>NW_023416335.1:171631979-181631979 GCF_014108235.1 Myotis myotis
GTCTGGATCCTGTTTCCAGGAGTGCCAGCTGAAGGAAGAAATAAGAATGGAGAGGTCAGAGGATTTGGGATATTAGGGAAAAAATTACTGACATATTAGTTCAGAACAGAATACTAACTACAGTACGGGGTTAAATACGAAGATTTCTTCTCCTTATCCTACCTGTGGTGGGAACTCCCAGGTATAATAGTTGGCCTAGAGAATTTCCCTCAATAGGCCTATTTAAGAGTTCTCATTGTTTTGGCTCCTATCCAGAGACATAATATTTCTCAGCTTCTCCTAACATCTTAGTGAGGGGTATGCCATCACAGGATAAACCTCTCCTATTGATTCTACCACCAGCCCCTCTTTAGAATGTTACAACAGGAATGACTAGAAGCCAGTGTTGAAAACTTTTCCAAAATGTTACATCTAAGAACTGGCAGCATGTGTGAACCACTCTGCAGGAAAGCTCACCTCCCAGCAGTCCAGGTTAACAATAGTCCTAGTCAATATTAAACTCCCAGCTGCAGGAGCTCTTACTCACCACCTCTGAATCCAGTTCCAGAAGTGCCACTGCTTTCTGTTAACTTTGTGGCCTCTGATGAAAGAAAATGTTGAAGGGTGAAAATGGAGGAATTGGGATATTAGGAAAAGGATTGTTTGATATTTTATCAGAGCAGAACTAATATCTACATTATGGTTTTAAATATGGAGATTTCTTCTTGTTAACCTACCTGTGTGGGAACTCCCAGGTATAATGGTTGTCCTGGGGAATTCCTGTGGAGCACCTAAAGATGACAAAGATAAAGGCATCAACAGAGCATTAGCTCCCTCTTCAGGACTGAAGCAGCTGTGTGTCCTTGAATGACCAGAAGACCTATCCTTAGCTTCTCTGTTTCAGAGGGAGCTTAGCTGTCCACAACTTTCCACAATGTCCTTCCCTGCCCCACCTATGGATCATTGTTGCTACTGGAGTTCCATTTTTTATTGATGCCAGGGAAAGAGAAAGGAGGTCTTATGTCACCCTCACCTGTTTCACTTCCAGTCCCTGGACTCCCTGGTGTGACAGAGGTGCCTAAAGGAAGAAAAAGGCAGATGATGCTTCATCTTTGTAAAAGTTTGTCATCAAATACCTGAAGGAGTTTGACACTGCAAGGTTTAAAGTGGAAATGTGTGACTCTAATACTCTCATGTGGTGAATTTTCTTAGTGACCCTACCTGGCTTGGTTTTCTGTGAACTGCTGCTGTCTCCAGGTGAAAGTGTTGTGGTACCTATTAAAGCAAGTAATGTGAGCTTCAAAATCAATACACATTTCAAGATTCCACAAATATTGATTAAGCATCTTTTCTATGTAATAATAGTTTAGGCATTTGGATATATCAGTGAGCAGAATATTCAAAGATCCCTCCCCTAATGTGGCTTACATTCTAGCAGCTGGAGACCAACAGTGATCAACAAACATGAAAAGTCAAAGTGACAGATGTTAGTAAAGGCTATAAGAAAATGTCCAACCATATATAAAGGTTGGGGCCTTGTTAGGCAGGAGCAGAGGCACAGGTGGCCTCATACCTGCCAATCAAATAATTAGCTCTGAAGGCCTGGGCCTTGCAGTCTAGATGGGGAATATGAGAATATGATTTTCAGGCTTAATCTAAGTTAGTGACTCCGGCATGCTGTGTTCCCTTAGGAAATACAGGCCATTTCCTTTGCCCACCTTCCCACTTATGTGTTTACTCAACACACAAACAGGGAGTTGGTTAAAAACCCCAGAGATTCAGTTTAAAAAAAAACTCACCTCCTACAAGTCCTGCTAAGGTAGTCCCACTTCCTCCCGTGGAAGTCGTGGCCTCTGATAGAGAAAAGAAGGGAAGGAGTAAGACTAGGTGGTGGGAAAGAGCACACTTGGCTATTGTCAGAATAGATCATAGAAGCTGCCAATGTCAAGTTTGTACTGTATTTCCAGATTTGCCTGTGACATGTCTGCCAGCTTCCAGAGGTTTTCCAGAGACTTTATCAGTATTACTTATAAGAAGAAAATGGTGGTGATCCTAGCTCAGTTGTTTTTTCACTGCATGATTTAAATAAAAATCTACATCTTCATGTAATACCAAACTATAACCCTGTGACTTTTAGTGATAAGAATTCATCCTTATGTGCCCCACGTAACATTTTTTTTCTATAACCATTTTACGGAGTTCTCAACTATCATGTCTCTTTTTATAGCGGGAAGAGAGAAATCTCTCTCTATATACTACGTATTTATTTGTCATTGTTTAGACTCATGGTTGTCTACTGAAGGCCCTTGTAAGCTCAGGCAATAAGAAGGCAATGTAATGTCTAGCTTATCTTTTAAAAACCTGAACTTTCACAACATAACATATATAAATAGTGTAGAAAATTTTTGGAAGATTGCTTTAAGCAGGTTATCATGAAATGTAGATGTTAGCTTAGCACCACTCCCCTGTGTCTATTCAAATTCTAGTTGTGCCACTTTGAATGTTGTGGCCACTGGGGGAAATAGGGTGGAAAAGAGGTAATTAAAGAATATTTCAGGATCACTGAAAATTCATGGTGGTAGTCCTGCAATGAGTAAAATCAGTGCAGACAACTAACCTGTGAGAGGGCATTAGAAAATCCTATGTCACCCTTTTCTTCCCCTAATTTGGAAGTGCCAGGAGCAACAGTTGTGCCAAGGGCTATTCCAGTGATGCCCAAAACACAAAAGTTTTGAGATATTCAACATGTGTCCTGTCCATCTTATGACGTCCTCCCTCTAGAAGGGCTCCATATATATCTTTGATATAGCAAAGGGCCCTGTCTCTACTTCCTGATAAGGTGAGAATCTGGTTTTAATATGATGAATATCAATAAGAAAGCAATAAAAACAGTAATGTTCGCAGCATGAGAAACTGTCCCAGAAATTCCATTCGGTCAAATATGGATAAAGAGGGGCCTTTCTCCTACATTCATGTCTCATCCGCACAGTGGTGCATACCATTCAAGGATAAACAGGAAAATATTTCAATGTCCCAGAAAAATATTGATACAATTATTGGCATTTTGAGCAAGAACCCCTCTGCATAGGATATGTCAGTTTAAGAGTTCACATTGCTTTTTCCTCTCCTCATATATATAATATTTCTCATCTCACACTGACATCCTAGTGATGTCTGTGTCATCACAAGTTAAATCTCTCATACTGATTTCATCAGCAGCGTTTCCTTACAAAGTTACACCTGTAAGACTGGAAGCCAATATTGAGAGTTTTCCAAAAAAATTAAATCTAAGAAAAACTGGAAGAAAATGAGAACCACTCTGACAGAAAGCACCCCTCCAAGCAAGCCAGGGTAAGAAGAGCCATCATTACTGGTAAACCCCAACTGCGGAAACTCTTCCTCACCAGTTCTGAATTCAGTTCCAGATGTGCCACTGCCTTCGGTTGACGTTGTAGCCTCTGAAAGAGGAAAATGGTGAAGGGTGAGGAATGCGGATTTGAGACATGAGAGAAGAATTATGTTGATATTTTATCACTGGAGACATAATGATATTGGGTTTAAATGTGGAGATTTCTTCTTGTTAACCTATATGTGTGGGAACCCCCAGATATAATGATTTTCCTAGTGAATTCCTGTGTAGGACTTAAAAATGAGAAAGATAAAGCCATCAATACAGCATTAGCTCCCTCTTCGGTACTGAAGCAGCTGTGTGTCCTAGAATGACCAGAAGACCTTTTCTTAGGATCTCTGTTTCAGAGGGAACATAACTGTCCATATCGTTCCACAATGTCCTTCCCTGCCCCACCTATGGATCATTGTTGCTACTGGAGTTCCCTTTTCCAAGATCCGAGTGCAAGAGAACGGAGGTCTTATATCACCCTCACCTGCTCCACTTATAGTCCCTGGACTCCCTGGTGTAACAGAGTTGCCTAAAGGAAGAAAAAGGCAGATGATGCTTCATCTTTGTAAAAGTTTGTCATCAATTTCCTGAAGGCTTTTGACACTGCAAGGTTTAAAGTAGAAATGTGTGACTGTAATACTCTCATGTGGTGAATTTACTTAGTTACCCTACCTGGCGTGGTTTTCTGTGAACTGCTGCTGGCTCCAGGTGAAAGTGTTGTGGTACCTATTAAAGCAAGTAGTGTGAGCTTCAGAATCAATACACATTTCTTGATTCCACAAGTATTGATTAAGCATCTTTTCTATGTAATAATAGTTTAGGCATTTGGATATATCAGTGAGCAGAATATTCAAAGATCCCTCCCCTAATGTGGCTTACATTCTAGCAGCTGGAGACCAACAGTGATCAACAAACATTAAAAGTCAAAGTGACAGATGTTAGAAAAGGCTACAAGAAAATGTCCAACCATATATAAAGGTTGGGACCTTGATAGGCAGGGGCAGGGCCACAGGGTGGCCTCATACCTGCCAATCAAAGAACTAGCTCTGTAGGCCTGGGCCTTGATATCTAGATGGGAAATATGAGAATATGGTTTTCAAGCTTAATCTAAATTTGTGACTCTGGCATGCTCTGTTCCCTGAGGAAATACAGGTCCATTTCCTTTGCCTTCAACTGTTTCCCTCCCACTCATGTGTTTACTCTACTCACAATCAGGGATTTTATTCAAAACGCCAGAGATTCAGTTAAAAATAAAACTCACCTCGGACAAGTCCTGCTTGCGTAGTCCCACTTCCTTCCGTGGAAGTCGTGGCCTCTGAGAGAGAAAAGAAGGGAAGGAGTAAGACTAGGTGGTGGGAAAGAACACACTTGGCTATTGTCAGAATAGATCATACAAGCTGCCAATGTCAAGTTTGTACTGTATTTTCAGATTTGTCTGTGGCATACATTCCAGGTTCCAGAGGTTTTCCAGAGACTTTTCCAATATTACTTAGAAGAAGAAAATGGTGGTGGTCCTCGCTCAATCGTTTTTCACTGCATGATTTAAATAAACATCTACATCTTCATCTGATAGCAAACTATAACCCTGTCACTTTTACTGCCAAGAAGTCATCCAAAGTGCCCTATGCAACATTTTTTTTTCTATAGCTATTTTACCTAGTTCTCAACTATCATGTCTCTTTTTATGGAGGGAACATAGAAATATCTCTCTATATGCCACCTTTTTATTGGTCATTGTTTAGACTCATGGTTGTCTACTGAAGGCCCTTGTACGCTTAGGAAATAAGGAGGCAATTTAATGTGTAGGTTATCTCATTAAAATCTGAACTTTCCCAAGAGTAACATATATAAATAGTGTAGAAAATTTTTGGAAGACTGTTTTAAGGTTATTATAATATGTATGTGTTAGCTTAGGAACACTCCCCTGTGTCTATTCCAATTCTAGTTGTACCACTTTGAATATTATGGCCACTGGGGAAAATAGGGTAGAAAAGAGGTAATGAAAGAATATTTCAGGATTACTGAAAATACAATAAATAATATCAGTGCAGACAACTAATCTTTGAGCGGGCATGAGAAAATCCTATGTGAACCTGTTGCCTCCCCTATGTTGGAAGTGACAGGAGCAACAGTTGTGCCAAGGGCTATTCTAGTGGTGCCTGAAACACAAAAGGTTTGAGATCTTTAACATGTGTCCTGTCCATCTCCTGACGTCCTCCCTCCAGAAGGGCTCTAGGTGTATCTTTGTTATAGCAAAGGGCCCTGTCTCTACTTCCTGATGAGGTGAGAATCTGGTTTTATTAGGACCAATATCAGTAAGAAAGCAATAAATACAGTAATGTTCTCAGCAAGAGAAACTGTCCCAGCAATTCCATTCAGTCAAATATGGTTACAAGGGGCCTTTCTCCTACATTCATGTCTCATCCGCACAGTGGTGCCTCCCACACAAGGATAAACAGGAAAATATTTCAATGTCCCAGAAAAATATTGATACAATTATTGGCATTTTGAGCGAGAACCCTGTGCATAGGATATGCCTGTTTAAGAGTTCACATTGCTTTTCCTTCTCCTCAGATACATAATATTTCTCATCTCACTGACATCCTAGTAATGTCTATGCAATCACATGTTAAATCTCTCATACTGATTTCACCAGCAGCCTTTCCTTACAAAGTTACACCTGTAAGACTGGAAGCCAATATTGAGAGTTTTCCAAAATATCCTAAATCTAAGAACTGGAAGCAAATGAGAACCACTCCCATCAGTCAGGCTATGAAGAGCCATCGTTACTGGTAAACCCCAACTGCAGAAACTCTTCCTCACCAGTTCTGAATCCAGTTCCCGATGTGCCAGTGCCTTCTGTTGATGTTGTAGCCTCTTCTGAAGGAAGACAATGGTGAAGGGTGAGGAATGAGGATTTGTGATAGGAGAGAAGAATTATGGTGATATTATATCAGTGGAGACATAATGATATTGGGTGTAAATGTGGAGATTTCTTCTTGTGAACCTATCTGTGTGGGAACCCCCAGATATAATGATTTTCCTAGTGAATTCCTGTGTAGGACTTAAAAATGAGGAAGATAAAGCCATCAACACAGCATTAGCTCCCTCTTCAGGCCTGAAGCTGCTGTGTGTCCTTGAATGACCAGAAGACCTTTTCTTAGTATCTCTGTTTCAGAGGGAACATAACTGTCCATATCTTTCCACAATGTCCTTCCCTGCCCCACCTATGGATCATTCTTGCTACTGGAGTTCCCTTTTCCAAGATCCTAATGAAAGAGAAAGGAGGTCTTATGTCACCCTTACCTGTTCCACTTCCAGTCCCTGGACTTCCAGGTTTGACAGAGGTTCCTAAAGGAAGAAAAAGACAGATGATGCTTCATTTTTGTAAAAGCTCGTCATT
The DNA here is from genome assembly GCF_014108235.1 of Myotis myotis. Taxonomy (NCBI): domain Eukaryota; kingdom Metazoa; phylum Chordata; class Mammalia; order Chiroptera; family Vespertilionidae; genus Myotis; species Myotis myotis. Next base: position 171,638,762 of record NW_023416335.1, read on the forward strand.
AATTACATGGGCTTTGGACTAAGAAGCTTACCTCCTGGCAATCTTCCCTGCGTAGCCTTACTGCCTCCTGTGGAAGTTGTGGATTCTAAGAGAAGGGGGAAAAAAAAAACTCTTGTTATTCCACCATCTTCTACAGAAGTCCTGGCCCCCAATATAGAGGAAAAGAGGATAGAGATCATTGAAAATTATTTGAGGACCACAGAAAGGTAAGGTAGTTCTGCTACACAGGATAATAATAGAAGAGGAATCTCATCTGATAGATTCCCTGCCACCTTGTTGACTTACCTGTGTTGGAACTGCCAGGTGCAACTGTTGTGCCAACAGCTGGCCCAGTGGTGCCTGAAACACAAAAGTTCTGAGATCTTCAAAGGTGCCTCTTGGTGACTCCTATACAGCTCTTAAAGAGCTGCCTCTAGAAAGAATCTAAGTGTATCTTTCTTATATCAAAGGGCCCTTTCACTACTTCCTGATGAGGTGACAATCATATAACTTTCCTATAATCCATATCATTAAGAAAGTAGTAAAAACTGCAATATTTCCAATGTAAGGCACCCTCTACAGACATCCCATTCACTTAAAATGAAGAAGAAAGCTGGGTTTCTCCCAGGCTCACCTGTCACACTCCCAGTTGCTTGGCCTGGTGGCACTGCAGTGGCGACTAATGTGAGAGGAAAACCAGAAACGATTTGAATGTGCCAAAAAATACTGACTATCCCTATTGCACTTTTAAGCAAGAGGGCCTATATGTAGCACAGGCTAAAGAGTTCACATTGCTTTCTCTTCTACCCACATATAGAATATTTCTCAGGTCTTCTATCATCTTAGTGATGTGTATGCCATCAAAGAGGAAACATCTTACAGGGATTTCACCAATAGCCATTCCTAAGGAAGTTACAGCTGTGAGGCATGAGCAGGCATTGACAGTTTATTGCTACTATGTTAAATCAAAGAAAATACTGAGTAAATACAAACAACTTCTCAGGAAAGAACACCTCCAAAATAGGAGCTTTTGGAGAGTCCTAATGAGTGGTAAACCCCAACTGTGAGGTACTCATTCTCACCTGGTCTGGATCCTGTTCCAGGAGTGTCAGCTGAAGGAAGAAATGAGGAATGGAGAGGTCAGAGGATTTGGGATATTAAGGAAAAAATTACTGACAAATTAGATCAGAACAAGAATACTAACTACAATATGGGGTTAAATATGAAGATTTCTTCTCCTTATCCTACCTGTGTGGGAACTCCCAGGTATAATAGTTGGCCTAGAGAATTTCCCTCAATAGGCCTGTTTAAGAGTTCTCATTGTTTTGGCTCCTTCCCAGAGACATAATATTTCTCAGTTTCTCCTAACATCTTAGTGAGGGGTATGCCATCACAGGATAAACCTCTCCTATTGATTCTACCACCAGCCCCTCTTTAGAATGTTACAACTGGAAAGACTAGAAGCCAGTGTTGAGAACTTTTCCAAAATGTTACATCTAAGAACTGGCAGCATGTGTGAACCACTCTGCAGGAAAGCTCACCTCCCAGCAGTCCAGGTTAACAATAGTCCTAGTCAATATTAAACTCCCAGCTGCAGGAGCTCTTACTCACCACCTCTGAATCCAGTTCCAGAAGTGCCACTGCTTTCTGCTAACGTTGTGGCCTCTGATGAAAGAAAATGGTGAAGGGTGAGAATGGAGGAATTGGGATATTAGGAAAAGGATTGTTTGATATTTTATCAGAGCAGACCTAATATCTATATTATGGTTTTAAATATGGAGATTTCTTCTTGTTAACCTACCTGTGTGGGAACTCCCAGGTATAATGGTTGTCCTGGGGAATTCCTGTGGAGCACCTAAAGATGACAAAGATAAAGGCATCAACAGAGCATTAGCTCCCTCTTCAGGACTGAAGCAGCTGTGTGTCCTTGAATGACCAGAAGACCTATCCTTAGGATCTCTGTTTCAGAGGGAGCTTAGCTGTCCACAACTTTCCACAATGTCCTTCCCTGCCCCACCTATGGATCATTGTTGCTACTGGAGTTCCCTTCTTTACTGATGCCAGGGAAAGAGAAAGGAGGTCTTATGTCACCCTCACCTGTTTCACTTCCACTCCCTGGACTCCCTGGTGTGACAGAGGTGCCTAAAGGAAGAAAAAGGCAGATGATGCTTCATCTTTGTAAAAGTTCGTCATCAATTACCTGAAGGCGTTTGACACTGCAAGGTTTAAAGTGGAAATATGTGACTCTAATACTCTTATATGGTGAATTTTCTTAGTGACCCTACCTGGCTTGGTTTTCTGTGAACTGCTGCTGGCTCCAGGTGAAAGTGTTGTGGTACCTATTAAAGCAAGTAATGTGAGCTTCAAAATCAATACACATTTCAAGATTCCACAAATATTGATTAAGCATCTTTTCTATGTAATAATGTTTTAGGCGTTTGGATATATCAGTGAGCAGAATATTCAAAGATCCCTCCCCTAATGTGGCTTACATTCTAGCAGCTGGAGACCAACAGTGATCAACAAACATGAAAAGTCAAAGTGACAGATGTTAGTAAAGGCTACAAGAAAATGTCCAACCATATATAACGGTAGGGCCTTAATAGGCAGGAGCAGGGCCACAGGGTGGCCTCGTACCTGCCAATCAGAGAACTAGCTCTGTAGGCCTGGGCCTTGCAATCTTGATGGGAAATATGAGAATATGGTTTTCAGGCTTATCTAAGTTTGTGACTCTGGCATGCTGTGTTCCCCAAGGAAGTACAGGCCCATTTCCTTTGTCCACCTTCCTACTCATGTGTAACACACAAACAGGGAGTTGGTTAAGAACCTCAGATATTCAGTTTAAAGTAAAACTCACCTGTGACAAGCCCTGCTTGGGTAGTCCCACTTCCTCCCATGGAAGTAGTGGCCACTGATAGAGAAAAGAATACAAAGAAGTAAGACTAGGTGGTGGGAAAGAACACACTTGGCTATTGTCAGAATAGATCATACAAGCTGTCAATGTCAAGTTTGTACTGTATTTTCAGATTTGCCTGTGACATGTCTGCCAGCTTCCAGAGGTTTTCCATTGACTTTATCAGTATTACTTACAAGAAGAAAATAGTGGTGATCCTAGCTCAGTTGTTTTTTCACCGCATGATGTAAATAAAAATCTACATCTTCATGTAATACCAAACTATAACCCTGTGACTTTTAGTGTTAAGAATTCAACCTTACGTGGCCCACGTAACATTTTTTTTGTATAACCATTTTGCTGAGTTCTCAACTATCATGTCTCTTTTTATAGCGGGAAGAGAGAAATCTCTCTCTCTGTACTCTCTATTTATTTGTCATTGTTTAGACTCATGGTTGTCTACTGAAGGCCCTTGTACGCTCAGGCAATAAGAAGGCAATGTAATGTCTAGCTTATCTTTTAAAAACCTGAACTTTCACAACATAACATATATAAATAGTGTAGAAAATGTTTGGAAGATTGCTTTAAGCAGGTTATCATGAAATGTAGGTGTTAGCTTAGCACCACTCCCCTGTGTCTATTCAAATTCTACTTGTGTCACTTTGAATGTTGTGGCCACTGGGGGAAATAGGGTGGAAAAGAGGTAATGAAAGAATATTTCAGGATCACTGAAAATTCATGGTGGTAGTCCTGCAATGAATAAAATCAGTGCAGACAACTAACCTGTGAGAGGCCATTAGAAAATCCTATGTCACCCTTTCCTTCCCCTAATTTGGAAGTGCCAGGAGCAACAGTTGTGCCAAGGGCTATGCCAGTGATGCCCAAAACACAAAAGGTTTGAGATATTCAACATGTGTCCTGTCCATTTCCTGATGTCCTCCAGGGACTCCATATATATCTTTGATATAGCAAAGGGCCCTGTCTCTACTTCCTGATGAGGTGAGACTCTGGTTATAATATGACCAACATCAGTATGAAAGCAATAAAAACAGTAATGTTCTCAGCATGAGAAACTGTCCCAGAAATTCCATTCAGTCAAATATGTTTAAAGAGGGGCCTTTCTCCTACATTCATGTCTCATCCGCTCAGTGGTGCCTCCCATACAAGGATAAACAGGAAAGTATTTCAATGTCCCAGAAAAATATTGATACAATAATTGGCATTTTGAGCGAGAACCGTGTGCATAGGATATGCCTGTTTAAGAGTTCACATTGCTTTTCACTCTCCTCATATATATAAGATTCCTCATCTCACACTGACAGCCTAGTGATGTCTGTGCTATCACAACTTAAATCTCTCATACTGATTTCACCAGCAGCCTTTCTTTACAAAGTTACACCTGTAAGACTGGAAGCCAATATTGAGAGTTTTCCAAAATATGTTAATTCTAAGAAGAACTGGAAGCAAATGAGAACCACTCTGCAGGAAAGCACCCGTCCCAGCAGTCAGGCTAAGAAGAGCCATCATTAATGTTAAACCCCAACTGCGGAAACTCTTCCTCACCAGTTCTGAATCCAGTTCCAGATGTGCCACTGCCTTCTGTTGATGTTGTAGCCTCTTCTGAAGGAAGACAATGGTGAAGGGTGAGGAATGAGGATTTGTCATAGGAGAGAAGAATTATGTTGATATTTTATCAGTGGAGACATAATTTTATTTGGTGTAAATGTGGAGATTTCTTCTTGTGAACCTATCTGTGTGGGAACCCCCAGATATAATGATTTTCATAGTGAATTCCTGTGTAGTACTTAAAAATGAGAAAGATGAAGCCTTCAACACAGCATTAGCTCCCTCTTCAGGCCTGAAGCTGCTGTGTGTCCTTGAATGACCAGAAGACCTTTTCTTAGGATCTCTGTTTCAGAGGGAACATAACTGTCCATATCTTTCCACAATGTCCTTCCCTGCCCCACCTACGGATCATTGTAGCAACTGGAGTTCCCTTTCCCAAGACCCTAGTGAAAGAGAACGGAGGTCTTATGTCACCCTTACCTGTTCCACTTCCAGTCCCTGGACTTCCAGGTGTGACAGAGTTGCCTAAAGAAGAAAAAGACAGATGATGCTTCATTTTTGTAAAAGTTTGTCATTAATTACATGGGCCTTGGACTAAGAAGCTTACCTCCTGGCAATCTTCCCTGCGTAGCCTTACTGCCTCCTGTGGAAGTTGTGGCTTCTAAGAGAAGGGAGAAAAAAAAAACCAAACTCTTGTTATTCCACCATCTTCTACAGAAGTCCTGGCCCCCAATATAGAGGAAAAGAGGATAGAGATCATTGAAAATTATTTGAGGACCACAGAAAGGTAAGGTAGTTCTGCTACACAGGATAATAATAGAAGAGGAATCTCATCTGATAGATTCCCTGCCACCTTGTTGACTTACCTGTGTTGGAACTGCCAGGTGCAACAGTTGTGCCAACAGCTGGCCCAGTGGTGCCTGAAACACAAAAGTTCTGAGATCTTCAAAGGTGCCTCTTGGTGACTCCTATACAGCTCTTAAAGAGCTGCCTCTAGAAAGAATCTAAGTGTATCTTTCTTATATCAAAGGGCCCTTTCACTACTTCCTGATGAGGTGACAATCATATACCTTTCCTATAATCCATATCATTAAGAAAGTAGTAAAAACTGCAATATTTCCAATGTAAGGCACCCTCTACAGACATCCCATTCACTTAAAATGAAGAAGAAAGCTGGGTTTCTCCCAGGCTCACCTGTCACACTCCCAGTTGCTTGGCCTGGTGGCACTGCAGTGGCGACTAATGTGAGAGGAAAACCAGAAACGATTTGAATGTGCCAAAAAATACTGACTATCCCTATTGCACTTTTAAGCAAGAGGGCCTATATGTAGCACAGGCTAAAGAGTTCACATTGCTTTCTCTTCTACCCACATATAGAATATTTCTCAGGTCTTCTATCATCTTAGTGATGTGTATGCCATCAAAGAGGAAACCTCTTACAGGGATTTCACCAATAGCCATTCCTAAGGAAGTTACAGCTGTGAGGCATGAGCAGGCATTGACAGTTTATTGCTACTATGTTAAATCAAAGAAAATACTGAGTAAATACAAACAACTCCTCAGGAAAGAACACCTCCAAAATGGGAGCTTTTGGAGAGTCCTAATTAATGGTAAACCCCAACTGAGAGGTACTCATTCTCACCTGGTCTGGATCCTGTTCCAGGAGTGTCAGCTGAAGGAAGAAATGAGGAATGGAGAGGTCAGAGGATTTGGGATATAAAGGAAAAAATTACTGACAAATCAGATCAGAACAAGAATACTAACTACAATATGGGGTTAAATATGAAGATTTCTTCTCCTTATTCTACCTGTGTGGGAACTCCCAGGTATAATAGTTGGCCTAGAGAATTTCCCTCAATAGGCCTGTTTAAGAGTTCTCATTGTTTTGGCTCCTTCCCAGAGACATAATATTTCTCAGCTTCTCCTAACATCTTAGTGAGGGGTATGCCATCACAGGATAAACCTCTCCTATTGATTCTACCACCAGCCCCTCTTTAGAATGTTACAACTGGAACGACTAGAAGCCAGTGTTGAGAACTTTTCCAAAATGTTACATCTAAGAACTGGCAGCATGTGTGAACCACTCTGCAGGAAAGCTCACCTCCCAGCAGTCCAGGTTAACAATAGTCCTAGTCAATATTAAACTCCCAGCTGCAGGAGCTCTTACTCACCACCTCTGAATCCAGTTCCAGAAGTGCCACTGCTTTCTGTTAACGTTGTGGCCTCTGATGAAAGAAAATGGTGAAGGGTGAGAATGGAGGAATTGGGATATTAGGAAAAGGATTGTTTGATATTTTATCAGAGCAGACCTAATATCTATATTATGGTTTTAAATATGGAGATTTCTTCATGTTAACCTACCTGTGTGGGAACTTCCAGGTATAATGGTTGTCCTGGGGAATTCGTGTGGAGCACCTAAAGATGACAAAGATAAAGGCATCAACAGAGCATTAGCTCCATCTTCAGTACGGAGGCAGCTGTGTGTCCTTGAATGACCAGAAGACCTATCCTTAGGATCTCTGTTTCAGAGGGAGCTTAGCTGTCCACAACTTTCCACAATGTCCTTCCCTGCCCCACCTATTGATCATTGTTGCTACTGGAGTTCCCTTCTTTACTGATGCCAGGGAAATAGAAAGGAGGTCTTATGTCACCCTCACCTGTTTCACTTCCACTCCCTGGACTCCCTGGTGTGACAGAGGTGCCTAAAGGAAGAAAAAGGCAGATGATGCTTCATCTTTGTAAAAGTTCGTCATCAATTACCTGAAGGCTTTTTGACACTGCAAGGTATAAAGTAGAATTGTGTGACTCTAATACTCTCATGTGGTGAATTTACTTAGTGACCCTACCTGGCTTGGTTTTCTGTGAACTGCTGCTGGCTCCGGGCGAAAGTGTTGTGGTACCTATTAAAGCAAGTAGTGTGAGCTTCAAAATCAATACACTTTTCATGATTCCACAAATATTTACTAAGCATCTTTTCTATGTAATAATGTTTTAGGCGTTTGGATATATCAGTGAGCAGAATATTCAAAGATCCCTCCCCTAATGTGGCTTACATTCTAGCAGCTGGAGACCAACAGTGATCAACAAACATGAAAAGTCAAAGTGACAGATGTTAGTTAGTAAAGACTATAAGAAAATGTCTAACCATATATAAAGGTTGAGGCATTGATAGGCAGGAGCAGGGCCACAGGGTGGCTCCATATCTGCCAATCAAAGAACTAGCTCTGTAGGCCTGGGCCTTGCAATCTAGATGGGGAATATGAGAATATGGTTTTCAGGCTTATCTAAGTTTGTGACTCTGGCATCCTGTTTTTCCCGAGGTAATACAGGCCCATTTCCTTCACCTTCAAGTGTTTCCTTCCCACTCAAGTGTTTACTCTACTCACAATCAGGGATTTGATTCAAACCCCAGAGATTCAGTTTAATATAAAACTCACCTCCTACAAGTCCTGCTTGGGTAGTTCCACTTCCTCCCGTGGAAGTAGTGGCCTCTGATAGAGAAAAGAAGGGAAGGAGTAAGACTAGGTGGTGGGAAAGAACACACTTGGCTGTTGTCAGAATAGATCATACAAGCTGCCAATGTCAAGTTTGTACTGTATTTTCAGATTTGCCTGTGACATATCTTCCAGGTTCCAGAGTTTTTGCAGAGACTTTTCCAATATTACTTCCAAGAAGAAATGGTGGTGGTCCTAGCTCAATTGTTTTTTCATCACGTGATTTACATAAAAATCTACATCTTCATGTAATAGCAAACTATAACCCTGTCACTTTTACTGCCAAGAAGTCATCCAAAGTGCCCTATGCAACATTTTTTTTTCAATAACTATTTTACTGAGTTCTCAACTATCATGTCTCCTTTTATGTAGGGAACATAGAAATATCTCTGTATATATTACCTATTTATTGGTCATTGGTTAGACTCATGGTTGTCTACTGAAGGCCCTTGTAAGCTTAGGCAATAAGGCGGCAATTTAATGTGTAGCTTATCTCATTAAAATCTGAACTTTCCCAGCAGTAACATATATAAATATTGTAGAAAATTTTTAGAAGACTGCTTTAAAAGGTTATTATGATATGTAGGTGTTCGCTTAGGAACACTCCCCTGTGTCTATTCCAATTCTAGTTGTACCACTTTGAATGTTGTGGCCACTGGGGAAAATAGGGTAGAAAAGAGGTAATGAAAGAATATTTCAGGATCACTGAAAATACAATGAATAATATCAGTGCAGACAACTAATCTTTGAGAGGGCATGAGAAAATCCTATGTCACCCTGTTGCCTCCCCTATGTTGAAAGTGCCAGGAGCAACAGTTGTGCCAAGGGCTATTCTAGTGGTGCCTGAAACACAAAAGGTTTGAGATCTTTAACATGTGTCCTGTCCATCTCCTGACGTCCTCCCTCCAGAAGGGCTCTAGGTGTATATTTGTTATAGCAAAGGGTCCTGTCTCTACTTCCTGATAAAGTGAGAATCTGGTTTTAATATGACGAATATCAGTAAGAAAGCAATAAAAACAGTAATGTTCTCAGGATGAGAAACTGTCCCAGAAATTCCATTCAGTCAAATGTGGTTAAAGAGGGGCCTTTCTCCTACATTCATGTCTCATCCTCACAGTGGTGCCTACCATTCAAGGATAAACAGGAAAATATTTCAATGTCCCAGAAAAATATTGATATAATTATTGGCATTTTGAGCAAGAACCCCCTGCATAGGATATGCCTGTTTAAGCGTTCACATTGCTTTTCCCTCTCCTCAGATACATAATATTTCTCATCTCACACTGACATCCTAGTGATGTCTGTGCCATCCCAAGTTAAATCTCTCATACTGATTTCACCAGCAGCCTTTCCTTACAAAGTTATACTTGTAAGACTAGAAGCCAATATTGAGAGTTTTCCAAAATATGTTAATTCTAAGAAGAACTGGAAGCAAATGAGAACCACTCTGCAGGAAAGCACCCGTCCCAGTGGCCAGGCTAAGAAGAGCCATCATTAATGGTAAACCCCAACTGCGGAAACTCTTCCTCACCAGTTCTGAATCCAGTTCCTGATGTGCCACTCCCTTCTGTTGATGCTGTAGCCTCTGAAGGAAGAAAATGGTGAAGGGTGAGGATTGAGGATTTGTGATATGAGAGAAGAATTATGTTGATATTTTATCAGTGGAGACATAATGTTATTGGGTTTAAATATGGAGATTTCTTCTTGTGAACCTATCTGTGTGGGGACCCCCAGATATAATGCTTGCCCTAGTGAATTCCTGTGTAGCACCTAAAAATGAGATAGATAAAGCCATCAATACAGAAGTAGCTCCCTCTTCGGTACTGAAGCAGCTGTGTGTCCTTGAATGACCAGAAGACCTTTTCTTAAGACCTCTATTTCAGAAGGACATGAACTGTCAATGACTTTCCACAATTTCATCTCCTAAACACCTATGTAACACTGTTGCTACTGGAGTTCTCTTTCTCATCGGTCCGAGTAAAGTCCTTATGTCACCCTCACCTGTTTCAGTTCCAGTCCCAGGACTCCCTGGTGCGACAGACGTGCCTACAAGGGGAAAAAGGGCACATGTGTTTTCATCTTTGTAAAAGTTAGTTATCAATTACCTGAGGGCTTTTTACATTCCAAGGTTTAAAGTAGAACTTTGTGACTCTAATACTCTCATATGGTCAATTTACTTAGTGACCCTACCTGGCTTGGTTTTCTGTGAACTGCTGCTGGCTCCAGGTGAAAGTGTTGTGGTACCTATTAACACAAGTAGAGTGAAGCTTTAACATAAGATTAAGTTTCATGTTCCATTGATACTTATTAAGTCTTCTGTGCAATATTGTGTAAGGCATTTGAATGTAACTGTGAGCACTATAATCAAAGATCCCTCCCCTAATGTGCCTTATATTCTATCAAGTGAAGGAGAGCAGTAAACAATAAACACAATGAAATGGTTAATGGGGCAGATGTTAATTAAGTGCTATGGAAAAATGGCAATCTTAATATGAGAACTGGGGCCTTTGTAGGCAGGGACTGGTCCGCAGGTGGGCCTCATCCCTACCATCCAACAATTAGATTGCGAGCTTGGGCCTCTGAAAATCCAGATGGATATATGTGAGGCCATGGAATTCCAAGGTCGACTATGATGTTTCAATCTGGCATATTGTGTTCCCAAAAAAGTGAAGGCAGATTTCCTCAGTGTGTTCATTCTAACCCCATAGAGATTAATTAGCATTAAAAAGCTCACCTTCCAGAAGTCCTGCTTGGGTGGTCCCACTTCCTCCCATGGAAGTTGTGGCCTCTGATAAAGAAAAGAAAGAAAGGAGTAAAGACTAGTTGGTGGAAAAGTCCACACTGTGCTACTCAAAATATATCATCCAAGGAGCTAATGTCCAACTTTTACATGTAGTTCCAGACTAACCTGTGGTGTAAGGTCCAGGTTCTGGAGTTTTTCCAGAGACTATACCAGTAGTACCTGAAACAAGAAAGAATATAAGGCTTATCCTAGAGAATTCCCATGTAGCATCTAAAAATTAGAAAGATAAAGACTTTAACACAGTATTAGATACCCCTTCATCCTGAAGCACCTATGCGGCCTTGAACTTCTAGAAGACCTTACCTGAGACCTCTAATTCTGAAAGAAATGAGCCATCAATGACTTTCCATAACTTCCTCTTTTGACTGAGTTTCTAATTATTGTTCCTACTGGAGTATCCTTTTCCTTAGATCCCACTGAATGTGGAAGGAAATCTTTTTTTTTTTTAATTTTCTGTATTGATTAAGGTATTACATATGTGTCCTTATCTCCCCATTAATGGAAGGAAATCTTAAGAACCCTCACCTGGTTCACTTCCAGTCCCCGAACTTCCAGGTGTGACAGTGGTGCCTAAAGGAGGGAAAAGATTGATGATGGGGTTATGTTTTTAAATGTTATTTATCAATTATTTCAGGTATTTTGATATTCTGATGTTTAAATTGGAATTCTGTGGTCCTAATACTCTCATACGATGAATTTATTTGGTCTATCCTACCTACCTGGCTTGGTTTTCTGCGAACTGCTGCTGGCTCCAGGTGAAAGTGTGGTGGTACCTATCAATGCAAGTAGAGTGAAGCTTCAACATAAGCATATGCTTCATCATTCCACTGACATTTTTTAAGCAAGTCTTTTGTCCAATATTGTTTTGGCTTTTGGATATATCAGTAAGCAGAATATTCAAAGATCCCTTAATGCAGTGGGTCTTAACCTTGGCTGCACATTAGAATCACCTGGGAATCTTTTTAAAATCCTGATTTCTGGGCCTCATCCAGGATGATTCCCTTCATAAATATTTGCTTAGTGATGTGTATGCCATCACAAGTTAAACCTCCCATACCGATTTTACCACCAGCCCTTCTGTACAAAGTTATACATGTGAGACTAGAAGCCAGTATTGAGACATGTGCAAACCACTCTGCAGGAAAGCACACCTCCAGCAGGCCAGACTAAGAAGAGTCACCACTAATAGTAAACCCCAACTGCCGGAACTCTTTCTCACCAGTTCTGAATCCAGTTCCAGAAGTGCCACTGCTTTCTGTTAATGTTGTGGCCTCTGAAGGAAGAAAATGATAAAGGATTTGAGATATGAGAAGAGAATTATGTGATTTTTTTTTTATCAGAACACGTCTACTAACTACATTATGAGTTTATATATGGAGACTCTTGCTAACCCACCTGTGTTGGAACCTTCAGATACACTGGTTGTCCTAGCGAGTCCCTGTGTAGCACCTAAATATGAGAAATATAAAGGCATCAACACAGCATTAGTTCTCTCCTTCAAACTACATTAACTCCATGGCCTTGAACTCCTAGACGGCCATGCCTGAGACTTCTATTTCAGAAATAACCAGCCATCAGTGACCTACCACAACTTTCTATCCTGAACAACCTACTAATCACTGTTTCTACTGGAGTTTCCCTTTCTACACATCCCAGTGAGAGTGAAAGGAGACCTATGTCACCCTCACCTGTTTTACTTCCAGTCCCTGGGCTCCCTGGTGTGGCAGAGGTGCCTAAAGGAGAAAAGAGGCAGATAATGGTTTCAGCTTTCTAAATGGTACTCATCAATTACTTGAGATATTTTTATATTCTGAGATTCAAAGTATAACTCTGTGACTCTGATACTCTCATATGGTGCATTTATTTAGAGACCCTACATGGTTCAGAATTCCGTGAACTGCTGTTGGCTCAGGAACAAGTATGGTGCTACCTATTAATGCAAGTAGAGTGCAGCTTCAAAATAACTATCTGTTTATCCTCCTATTGATATTTCTTAAGCAAATCTTCTGAGCAATTTTGTTTTAGGATTATTTTGATTGTATCAGTGAGCACAACATTCAAAGTTTCTTCCCTATGTGGCTTATATTCTAACAGCTGGAGGCTAGCAGTGAACAGTACACATGATAAACAAGTCAATTTGATGCATGTTAATAGGTGCTATGGGAAAATGGCAAACCATATTTAAGAATTGGGTCCAGGCAGGCAGGGGCTGGCCTATTGGTAGGTCATCCCTGCCATCCAATCAGGAGCTCTGAAACCCAGGGTATGTGCAAAGTCAGAGGAAGACATGTGACACCAGAGATTTCCAAGGTAGACCCAGGTTTGTGACTCGGGCATGCTCTGTTCCCATAGGGAATGCAGGCCTATTTCTTCAGCCCACCTTCCCACTCATGTCTTCACTGCTGCCACATAAACAGAGATAGGATTTTTTTTTTTAAGCCCCAAACCTCATAATGTAAAAGCTCACCTCCTACAAGTCCGGCTTGTGTGGTCTCAATTCCTTTTGTAGAAGTCGTGGCCTCTGATAGAGAAAATAAGGGAAGGAGTAAGACTAGGTGGTAGGAAAGTACACATTGTGTTAATGTCAGAATATATGATCCAAGGAGCCATAGTGAAGTGTTTCATATATATTTAGACTTAGTGGTTGTCCTAGAGAACCCCTGTGTAGCATCTAAAAATGAGAAAGATAAAGGCATCAGCACAGCATCAACTCCCTCTTCAGTACTGGGTAGTTTTGTATCCTGGAATGACCAAGAGATGTTTCCTGGGTCCTCTATTTCTGAATGAAATGAACCATCTATAACTTTCCACAATTTCCTTTGCTGACACACTTATTTATCACAGTTGCTACCGGAGTTTCTCTTGCCCAGCTCTCACTGAAAGTGAAAACAGACCTGGTGTTTCCCTCACCTGTTTCACTTCCTGGGCTCCCTGGTGTGACAGAGGTGCCCAAGGGAGAAAAGAGGCATAGAATCAATATAACTTTCTAAATGTTACTCATCAATTACTTGAGGTATTTTGATATTCTGATGTTTGAGAGAAATCTGTGACTCTACTACTCTCCTAAGAAAATGTATTTAGTGTATCCTACCTGGCTTGGTTTTCTGTGAGCTGCTGCTGGCTCCAGGTGAAAGCGTGGTGCTACCTATTAAAGCAAGTAGAGTGAAGCTTCGACACAAGTGCACAGTTCCTCATTCCACTGTGCAATGTTGTTTTAGGCCTTTGGATGTATTGGTGAGTAGAATATTCTAAGATCCCTATCCTAATGTGCCTTACATTTGAGCAGCTGGAGTGCAGCAGTAAACACTAAACATGATAACTGGGGCAATGAGCTAGGCCTTAGTAAGTTTTATGGGAAAATGTCAAACCATGTATAAGTGTTGCAGCTTTGGCAGGCAGGGGATGGTCCGAAGATTGGCCTCATCCCTGCCACACAACAAACAGCTCTGGAAGCCTAGCCCTCTAGAAATAATAAGAACATGTGAGGCAATGGAATTCCTGGGTGACCCAGATTTGTGACTCTAGCATGCTATGTTCCCAGAGGGAAAGCAAACCCATTTCATCAGCTCAGCTGCCCACTCATTATGTTCCCTACAGCCACATAAACAGGGATTTGATTTAAAAACCACCACCAACAACAACAAAAACACCTCCAACTAACAAGTTCAGCTTCTAAAAATTCTCCTTGTGTGGTCCTACTTCTTCCCATGGAAGTTGTGGCCTCTGACAGAGGAAAGAAGGAAAGGAGTAAAGGCTAGGTGGTGGGAAAGACCACACTGTGCTATTGTCAGAAGGTTATCCAAGGTGCTGATGAGCAGTTTGTACTTGTATTTGCAGACTTACCTGTGATGTAACTCCCAGGTCCCGGGGTTTCTCCAGAGGCTATACCAGTAGTACCTACAAGAAGGGGTCAATGGTTCTTAACTCAATTGTGTGTGTACTACATGATTTAAATAGGAATCGAAAGTCCCCATGTAGCAGCAAACTATATATCTGTGAGCTTTAGTGCCAAGAAGGCATCCATATGTCTCCCATGTAACATTTCTTTCTATAACAATTTTACTGAGTCCTCAACTGTCACATCTCTTTATTGGAGGGAAACTGAAAACTCAGTCTCTACTTAACTATTTATCCATCACTTGTTCGACTTCATGATGGTCTAGTAAAAGCCCTTGAGAGCCTGGGAAATAAGGGATCACTATAAAGATTGGCTTGCCTTTGTTCAAATTCAGAAATTACTCAATATAACTTACATAAATAGTATAGATATATTTTCAGCAGATTTCTTAAAGTAGTTATTATGAAATGTAGGTATTCCCCAAGGAAAGTCCTAGCAGTAAACAATAAACAATGTAAGGACTGGCTTATCTTTTTGTCTGAAATTGCTTGACATAACATATATCAATAGTGTAGATATATTTTCAGGAGACTATTCTAAGATGTTCTTATGAAATGCAGGTATTAGCTTAGAGAACTCACCTGTCTCTACTCCAACTGTAGTTGTTTCACTTTCCCCAAGGGAAGTTGTGGCCTCTGAGGGAGAGAATGAGGAAAGAAGTGATTAAAGAATATTTCAGGATCATGGAGAAGATACGACAGCACCCCTTCCAATGAATAGTCTCAGAGGGGAAATCTAATTTGTGGGAAGAGGTGGGGAAGATTCTATTTCAAATTGTAGACTCACCTGTTTTGGAACTGCCTGGGGCAACAGTTGTGCCAGGAGTTACCCCAGTGGTGCCTAAAACACAAAACCAACTCAACTGTAGTCACCATGTTTTATTTTTTTAAAAACATGCACCTAAAAAGAACCTAACTATATTTTCATTTTGTCTAACTGGCTCACTGTCTACCTCTTCTTTGACAGTGAGCTGTATGTATTTTCCCAAGACTTTCAGAGGAACAATGTTCTCAACCTGAGGCAACCTCCTGGCAACATTCTATTTTGGTAAACTGGTTGGGTTTCTCCCACACTCACCTGTTTTCTTCCCAGTGACTTCACTTTCTGATGATACAGTGGTACCTGCTGGGGGATGGAAACGGAAGAAGATATGAATGTTCTGAAAATTACAGCTACTGAGAAAATATTGTGCTGTTCATTGTTTTTTTGTGTGAAAGGCCAACATCTATATGGGGCAGACATGTTTCCTGGGTTTATGCAGCTCTTCTTTACTTCTCAGGAATAGAAAATTTTCTTACTTTTCTCTTCAAGTCTTATAACATCAGTAAATTACTGAGAACTACTTGGACAATCATGCCATGTTCAAGAATTGCAGCTATAACTATGAACTAAGTTATTAGCAGCATTGCAGGACAAAATTTTAAAACTTAAAAAAGATCAGTTGGCCCAAAATACAGTATTAATAAAGGAAATATGAACAGCTCTCCAGAAAGTCTTTCTCTCTCTTGGCCCTCCCAGGAGCATCATAATTAGTGGTTAGCAGAAGGCATGTGATGCTTCCTCTCACCTGCTCTGAATCCATCTCCAGTGGTGCCCGCACCTCCTCTGGTAGTCGTGGCCTCTGAGGGAGAAAATAGACAAGAATGTTCTGGGTGTTTGGGATGTTGGGAAGAAGTATTTTGTATTATATTATCACAGCAAGCCGGTAAACTGCTTAATTCCCATCGTGTTCATAGAGATGGTTTTCTAATATTTCAACTCCACCTGTGTTGGAAATAGCTGTTTTAAGATCTCTCTTAGCTCACTGCATGGCACACTGAGTGATGCATGTCCCATGGTCCCCACGCAACAAAGGCAGAATTCAGTGGATCAGAGGGAACCAGTGTGGAAACCAAACACCTCATCGCATAAGGACCAAAAGGGGGTTTTATATCCATGAAGACAAAAATACCCATCTTCATGGAGCTTGTATCTGAATGTAAATGCTAAAGGGCTGCAAAAGGGGATAATTTTTAGAAAAGTGAAATGTTATACAGAACCACCTTCTTTTTTTGCTTATCTTTTAAAACTTAAATATTAAAAGAGACACCAGGAAGCCATAAAAGCTAAAAATTTTCATGAAAATTGCAGGTGACAATGCTAATATACTGAGAAGTATGGTACCTTCTTTTTGAATGAGGAGGATATTTCTAGAGTTATCTTTATTTACTTGATTTTGTATGTTTACACACAACCAATTTAAATTTTAACTATTATGTAAGAAACTCAATACACCTTTGTTATGATTTAAGAAGGCATAAGAACAGGAAAAGCAAAAGCTCTATGCTACCAAACTCTAATTTGAAGTTTATGTTTTATTAATCTGATAGATTGACTTCTATCTTATTTTCTATTCTAGTTACTGTAACACAATTTCAGATATATATATATATATATAAGTTATAGTTATAGTTATAGTTATAGTTATAGTTATAGTTATAATTTTCTTACCTGTTACTTTAGCCTGTCCTGGTGGCACTAAAAATTAAAAACACAATATATATGTATATAAATGTACATTTTTATTTATCTCAATGCATAAAGATTAATTTATATTAAATTATAGTTTAGAAAAACTATCACAGCCCCTCAGTGACTTTTCAGTGCTCAAATGGAAAAGATAGAAATATTTCAAACTACATTGTGCAGAAGCAGTTCTTTGTCATTTAATTTCAACTTACCTTCAATGAGTTCTGGTAGAACTTTGTCCTCTGGACCTAAAAAAGGAAAGATTAAATTCAATTTAAAAATATCCTTATTGAATTGCATTTTAAAAATTCACTTCAGTGCTTCAATAGCCGTTATATATAATTTTTAATTTAAAAAAACAGGAGTGTTATTTCCATAGGCGTTTACTTAAAAATTCAAGTCAGGATGAGGGATCTCTGGGGGGAAAAAACTGTAAAGTGTTCTTGTAAAAAATCATTCATAAGTTACAAATTATCAAACTGAAAACAGAACAACTGTCTTTTTCCCAAGTAAAATATTTACAAACAGTACCTCTTGTCTGGTTCCATTTAATTTAAAACTAAAGTCTTGAACTTGGGAAATGCAAAAAGAAATAGTAATAAAAAGATAAAATACATACTGTGCCCTAATAGTTACATATCCTAGTAGCCATGGTACTAATTTATAATATACTCTTGGTGCTCAATAAATAATATAATCATGTGAATTCATTTACATTTATATAACTATTGAATGAGTAAAGAATAATTATGAATTTAGTCTGAATCAAATTTTTGAATAAATTATTTCCTGGTGGTTAGTTTATAAAATAAATTTACACCAGTGGCATTTTTAAAAGTATTTAGAATAGATGTTGCATAAATCTTTACCAGAAAAAAATTATTAGCAATCTATTCCTTAAATAATAGACAATTTAGTCACTAAATCTTAGGTTCTATTAGATAACTTACAAAGTGAGACATGTCTTTCTCAAGTACTACAATACATTACTAGTCCAGAAACTTAAATAATAATGTACTCTAGCCTTGAATAAATAATTTAGTCCATGTACTGTTATGAAAAAATTGTCCTATAAGTATTTGTAAATTTTATGTCAGGTTGGAATAACTGAAAAAAGAAAGGAAGTGATGAACTTTTCACTTATAAAAGAATAGAATTATAGTTTTGTCAAGTAAAATGACTCAAATCTTGCTGTTTTTGGAACAAATGCCACAATTTTTCTTGTATAAAAAATTGTAAACCTTTTTAAATACTTGTTGCTGCAGTTATTATAGTTAGAAAGGGGGAAAATTTAAGTTTTGTACATATAAGAAACAAGCTTTTCTTAATGGGTCATTAAAGATCATTGTATATTTGTCTTAGAAGATGACATGTGGTGAAGATCAGTCTCTGGAGTCAGGAAGCAATGGATAAAAACATGGGCTCCACTCTGATTGGCTGAGGAACCTGGACCAACCTAGGTAATGGCTTTTTTTTTAAGTTCCTCATGAGTAAAATGACATAACTGTCCTTATTCAAATAGTTAAGCAAAATAATATATTTAAAGAGATTTTAATTATGTAACAGGTATTTTTATTAATTATTTTATCATTTGAAACTAGCCAAAGAACATAAAACAAAAAGCATACACCCAGCATTCTCTATTTACTTACCTACAGTGGAACTTTCTGATGGAATTGTTGAGATAGAAGTGCTTCTTATGGAACCTGAGACTAAAAATGGAAAATCACAAGCAGTGTTTTTATTTTAGGGGGATATAACCTGGACATTGTCACAGTAACTACTTTGAGCTCAAGTGTTGTAGTTCCAGTACTGGTGAGAAAGCACCTACCCTATATAATAAAAGGGTAATATGCAAATAGACCAAACGGCAGAACAACCAAACCAATCAAAGTGTAATATGCTAATGATTCCTAAGGCTGCTCAACCGCTCACTATGATGTGCACTGACCACCAGGGGGCAGACGGTCGACTGGTCACTATGACCTGCTCTGTCTACCAGGGGGCATATGCTCCGACCAGTAGGTTAGCTTGCTACTGGGACCCAGCCTATCGGGACTGAGAGAGATGGGCTGGACATGCCCTGCAGCCCTCCCATGGTCCTTCCCCAGCCCAATCACGCACTGGTGGGGTCCTTCAGCCTGGCCTGCACCCTCTAGAAATCTGGGACTCCTTGGGTGATATCAGAGAGCTGGTTTCAGCCTGATCCCGCAGGCCACTCCCCTTGGGAGGGCACCAGATGCAGGGCTCATGGTTGGCAAGCGCTGCTGCAGCAGTGCAACCCTCTTCTGATCTGGACCGATTGGGCGCAAGCCCGCGGCAGGCACAGTGGGGCCAGGATGAGTGGGAGTGGCAGGTAGGAGATGCAGGCAGCGTTGGACTGCAGGTTTCAGGCGAATCCTTTAAGGCCATCCAGAGGGACCCCACTCATGCACAAATTCATACACCAGGCCTCTAGTTAAAATATAAGGTTCTAAATACTGGATAACTCGGATCTGATTTTCTAATTTTTATATTTACAATACACTGATATTCATGATCACATGTGTCAGAAAACCTCATGTTGAGCCACAACCTGAGCCAACAGCATCCCTTCCCACTCTTCTGATTTACCAGGTGTGGTTAATCTGGTTGTGCTTTCGCCTGCTTCAGTGGTTTCTCCATATGATTCTTCAGTTGTGCCTGGGTAAAGGGGCAATTGATTATTATCTTTACATGATTCATTTTAGTAAAAATAATAAACTTACATTCATTTAACTAAATTTCAATTTTAAATGTTAATAGTAAAGCTAGAATATAATTTAATTTTATTCCCAAAATTCAGGCTTTAGTAATTAACTTAAGCTCATCATCACAATTTGGGTGTCAGGCAATTTGTGCTGGATCACCCAGGTGAGCCTTGCCTGCTTGGTTCCCAGCAGAGGTGGCCCCAGAGGCTCCTGCTCCAGCTGTGCTTCCTCTGCTTGGCTGGGTGGTAGCTCCTACTGACTCTCTGAATGCACCTGGTCAATAAAAAAGTAGTGGGGATGGAAATATCAAATTATTAAGAAGTGTGAAATATCAATTTAAAACAATAATGTTCTACAAATTGACTATATTATTCAAAAATTGAAGTTGTAAATAGTCTAATTCTGATAAAATTTATAGATATCGTTCCAAATTATGGGACCAAAACTCATATTACCCAAAATCTTGGGTCTATTTTTGACTAAATTGATTTACCTCCAGATGTGGTAATATCACTTCCTGGCATCATCGTTGTTCTTCCCACTTCAGTTGATGATCCAGTTGTCGATGTTTCTCCAGATAACAGTCCAGTTGTCCCAGATCTTTCTGCTGATGTCTCTGATCCAGTTGATGATCCAGAACTTCCTTGAGTAGATCTAGTGGTACCAGCTACAGTAGTCCCTGATCCTTCAGCTGATGGTCTGGTTGTTGTAGTTTTATCAGATGATGATTCAGTTGTGCCTGAACCTTTAGCTGATGATACGGTTGTCCCAGATTCTGATCTTACAGTTGTCCCTGAACCTGCGGGTGTTACACCAGTGGATCCTGGTATTTCAGCTGCTGGACCAGTTGTTCCTGTCCCTTCTGCTGGGGTTCTGGTTGTCCCAGTTCCATCAGATGGTGATTCAGTTGTTCTAGAACCTTTCACAGGTGATTCAGTTCCAGATTCTGATGTTCCTGTTGTCCCTGATCCTCCAGGTGTTACACCAGGGGATCCTGGCATTTCAGCTGCTGGACCAGTTGTTCCTGTCCCTTCTGCTGGGGTTCTGGTTGTACCAGCTCCTTTAGATGGTGATTCTGTTGTCCCAGAACCCTGAGCAGGTGATGCAGTTGTCCCTGATTCCCCAGGTGCCACACCAGTGGTTCCTGACATTCCACCTGTTGGGCCAGTTGTCCCTGTCCCTCCAGTGGATGACCTGGTTGTCCCTGGTCCTTCAGATGATGATTCACTTGTTCCTGAACCTCGGAAAGATGTCCCAGTTGTCCCTGATCCTCCAGGTGTTACACCAGTAGTTCCTGACATGTGACCCATTGAGACCGTTGTTCCTTTCCCTTCTGCTGGAGTTCTGGTTGTCCCAGTTCCTTCAGATGGTGATTCAGTTGTTCCAGAACCCTTAACAGATGATCCAGTTGTCCCTGATTCCATGGGTGCCACAACAGTGGTTCCTGACATTTCACCTGTTGGACTAGTGGTTCCTGTCTCTCCAGTGGATGATCCTGTTGTCCCTTGTCTTTCAGAGGAGGATTCAGTTGTGCCTGAACCTTTAGCTGAAGATCCAGTTGTCCCAGATTCTGATCTTCCAGTTGTGCCTGAATGAGCAGGTGTTACACCAGCGGATCCTGACATGCCACCTGTTGAGACAGTTGTTCCTGTCCCTTTAGCTGATGGTCTGGTTGTTGTAGTTTTTTGAGATGATGATTCACTTGTTCCTGAACCTGTAGCAGATGATCCAGTTGCTCCAGATTCAGATCTTACAGTTGTCCCTGAACCTCTGGGTGTTACACCAGTGGGTCCTGGCATTTCAGCTGTTGGGCCAGTTGTTCCTTTCCCTTCCGCTGGGGTTCTAGTTGTCCCAGTTCCTTTAGATGGTGATTCTGTTGTCCCAGAACCCTGAGCAGGTGATCCAGTTGTTGCTAATTCCCCAGGTGCCACACCAGTGGTTCCTGACATTCCACCTGTTGGGCCAGTTGTCCCTGTCCCTCCAGCGGATGACCTGGTTGTCCCTGGTCTTTCAGATGATGATTCACTTGTTCCTGAACCTCGGAAAGATGTTCCAGTTGTCCCTGATCCTTCAGGTGTTACACCAGTAGTTCCTGACATGGGAATCATTGAGACTATTTCTCCTTTCCCTTCTGCTGGGGTTCTGTTTGTACCAGTTTCTTTAGATGGTGACTCTGTTGTGCCAGAACCCTGAGCAGATGATCCAGTTGTTGCTAATTCCCCAGGTGCCACACCAGTGGTTCCTGACATTCCACCTGTTGGGCCAGTTGTCCCTGTCCCTCCAGCGGATGACCTGGTTGTCCCTGGTCCTTCAGATGATGATTCACTTGTTCCTGAACCTCGGAAAGATGTCCCAGTTGTCCCTGATCCTCCAGGTGTTACCCCAGTAGTTCCTGACATGTGACCCATTGAGACCGTTGTTCCTTTCCCTTCTGCTGGGGTGCTGGCTGTCCCAGTTCCTTTAGAAGGTGATTCAGTTGTTCCAGATTCTGATGTTCCTGTTTTCCCTGACTCTCCAGGTGTTATACCAGGGGATCCTGGCATTTCAGCTGCTGGACCAGTTGTTCCTTTACCTTCTGCTGGGGTTCTGGTTGTCCCAGTTCCTTTAGATGGTGATTCTGTTGTCCCAGAACCCTGAGCAGGTGATGCAGTTGTCCCTGATTCCCCAGGCGCCACACCAGTGGTTTCTGACATTCCACCTGCTGGGCCAGTTGTCCCTGTCCCTCCAGCGGATGACCTGGTTGTCCCTGGCCCTTCAGATGATGATTCACTTGTTCCTGAACCTCGGAAAGATGTCCCAGTTGTCCCTGATCCTTCAGCTGTTACACCAGTAGTTTCTGTCATGTGACCCATTGAGACCGTTGTTCCTTTCCCTTCTGCTGGGGTTCTGGTTGTCCCAGTACCTTTAGAAGGTGATTCAGTTGTTCTAGAACCTTTAACAGGTGATTCACTTGTTCCAGATTCTGATGTTCCTGTTGTCCCTGATGCTCCAGGTGTTACACCAGTGGATCCTGGCATTTCAGCAGTTGGACCAGTTGTTCCTTTTTCTTCTGCTGGGGTTCTGGTTGTCCCAGTTCCTTTAGATGGTGATTCTGTTGTCCTAGAACCCTGAGCAGGTGATTTAGTTGTTCCAGATTCTGATGTTCCTGTTGTCCCTGATCCTCCAGGTGTTACACTAGCGGATCCTGGCATTTCAGCTGCTGGACCAGTTGTTACTTTCCCTTCTGCTGGTGTTCGGGTTGTCCCAGTTCCTTTAGAAGGTGATTCAGTTGTGCTAGAACCTTTAACAGGTGATTCAGGTGTTCCAGATTCTGCTGTTCCTGTTGTCCCTGATTCTCCAGGTGTTACACCAGGGGATCCTGGCATTTCAGCTGCTGGACCAGTTGTTCCTGTACCTTCTGCTGGGGTTCTGGTTGTACCAGTTCCTTTAGATGGTGATTCTGTTGTCCCAGAACCCTGAGCAGATAATCCAGTTGTTGCTAATTCCCCAGGTGCCACACCAGTGGTTCCTGACATTCCACCTGTTGGGCCAGTTGTCCCCGTCCCTCCAGCAGATGACATGGTTGTCCCTGGTCCTTCAGATGATGATTCACTTGTTCCTGAACCTCGGAAAGATGTCCCAGCTGTCCCTGATCCTCCAGGTGTTACACCAGTAGTTCCTGACATGTGACCCATTGAGACCGTTGTTCCTTTCCCTTCTGCTGGGGTTCTGGTTGTCCCAGTTCCTTTAGATGGTGATTCTGTTGTCCCAGAACCTTGAGAAGGTGATCCAGTTGTTCCAGATTCTGATGTTCCTGTTGTCCCCGATCCTCCAGGTGTTACACTAGTGGATCCTGGCATTTCAGCTGCTGGACCAGTTGTTCCTTTACCTTCTGCTGGGGTTCTGGTTGTCCCAGTTCCTTTAGATGGTGATTCTGTTGTCCCAGAACCTTGAGCAGGTGATGCAGTTGTCCCTGATTCCCCAGGTGCCACACCAGTGGTTCCTGACATTCCACCTGTTGGGCCAGTTGTCCCCGTCCCTACAGCAGATGACATGGTTGTCCCTGGTCCTTCAGATGATGATTCACTTGTTCCTGAACCTCGGAAAGATGTCCCAGTTGTCCCTGATCCTCCAGGTGTTACACCAGTAGTTCCTGACATGTGACCCATTGAGACCGTTGTTCCTTTCCCTTCTGCTGGGGTTCTGGTTGTCCCAGTTCCTTTAGATGGTGATTCTGTTGTCCCAGAACCTTGAGAAGGTGATCCAGTTGTTCCAGATTCTGATGTTCCTGTTGTCCCCGATCCTCCAGGTGTTACACTAGTGGATCCTGGCATTTCAGCTGCTGGACCAGTTGTTCCTTTACCTTCTGCTGGGGTTCTGGTTGTCCCAGCTCCTTTAGATGGTGATTCTGTTGTCCCAGAACCCTGAGCAGGTGATGCAGTTGTCCCTGATTCCCCAGGTGCCACACCAGTGTTTCCTGACATTCCACCTGTTGGGCCAGTTGTCCCTGTCCCACCAGCGGATGACCTGGTTGTCCCTGGTCCTTCAGATGATGATTCACTTGTTTCTGAACCTCGGAAAGATGTTCCAGTTGTCCCTGATCCTTCAGGTGTTACACCAGTAGTTCCTGACATGTGACCCATTGAGACCGTTGTTCCTTTCCCTTCTGCGGGGGTTCTGGTTGTCCCAGTTCCTTTAGATGGTGATTCAGTTGTTCTAGAACCTTTAACAGGTGATTCATTTGTTCCAGATTCTGATGTTCCTGTTGTCCCTGATCCCCCAGCTGTTACACCAGTAGTTCCTGACATGTGACCCATTGAGACCGTTGTTCCTTTCCCTTCTGCTGGGGTTCTGGTTGTCCCAGTTCCTTTAGAAGGTGATTCAGTTGTTCTAGAACCTTTAACAGGTGATTCAATTGTTCCAGATTCTGATGTTCCTGTTGTCCCTGATGCTCCAGGTGTTACACCAGTGGATCCTGGCATTTCAGCTGTTGGACCAGTTGTTCCTTTTTCTTCTGCTGGAGTTCTGGTTGTCCCAGTTCCTTTAGATGGTGATTCTGTTGTCCCAGAACCCTGAGAAGATGATCCAGTTGTTGCTAATTCCCCAGGTGCCACACCAGTGGTTCCTGACATTCCACCTGTTGGGCCAGTTGTCCCTGTCCCTCCAGCGGATGACCTGGTTGTCCCTGGTCCTTCAGATGATGATTCACTTGTTCCTGAACCTCGGAAAGATGTCCCAGTTGTCCCTGATCCTCCAGGTGTTACACCAGTAGTTCCTGACATGTGACCCATTGAGACCGTTGTTCCTTTCCCTTCTGCTTGGGTGCTGGTTGTTTCAGTTCCTTTAGATGGTGATTTAGTTGTTCTAGAACCTTTTACAGGTGATTCAGTTGTTCCAGATTCTGATGTTCCTGTTGTCCCTGATGCTCCAGGTATTACACCAGTGGATCCTGGCATTTCAGCTGTTGGACCAGTTGTTCCTTTTTCTTCTGCTGGGGTTCTGGTTGTCCCAGTTCCTTTAGATGGTGATTCTGTTGTCCCAGAACCCTGAGAAGGTGATCCTGTTGTTCCAGATTCTGATGTTCCTGTTGTCCCTGATCCTCCAGGTGTTACACCAGTGTATCCTGGCATTTCAGCTGTTGGACCAGTTGTTCCTTTTTCTTCTGCTGGGGTTCTGGTTGTCCCAGTTCCTTTAGATGGTGATTCTGTTGTCCCAGAACCCTGAGCAGGTGATGCAGTTGTCCCTGATTCCCCAGGTGCCACACCAGTGGTTCCTGACATTCCACCTGTTGGGCCAGTTGTCCCCGTCCCTCCAGCGGATGACCTGGTTGTCCCTGGTCCTTCAGATGATGATTCACTTGTTCCTGAACCTCGGAAAGATGTCCCAGTTGTCCCTGATCCTCCAGGTGTTACACCAGTAGTTCCTGACATGTGACCCATTGAGACCGTCGTTCCTTTCCCTTCTGCTTGGGTGCTGGTTGTTTCAGTTCCTTTAGATGGTGATTTAGTGGTTCTAGAACCTTTTACAGGTGATTCAGTTGTTCCAGATTCTGATGTTCCTGTTGTCCCTGATGCTCCAGGTATTACACCAGTGGATCCTGGCATTTCAGCTGTTGGACCAGTTGTTCCTTTTTCTTCTGCTGGGGTTCTGGTTGTCCCAGTTCCTTTAGATGGTGATTCTGTTGTCCCAGAACCCTGAGCAGGTGATCCAGTTGTCCCTGATTCCCCAGGTGCCACACCAGTGGTTCCTGACCATCCACCTGTTGGGCCAGTGGTTCCTGTCTCTCCCTCAGATGGCCTACTTGTTGCAGGGCCTTCAGATGATGATTTAGGTGTTTGAGACCCTTTAGCAGATGTTTCAGTCGTTTCAGATTCTGATGTTCCTGTTGTCCCTGATCCTCCAGGTGTTACACCAGTGGATCCTGGCATATCAGCTGTTGGACCAGTTGTTCCTTTTTCTTCTGCTGGGGTTCTGGTTGTCCCAGTTCCTTTAAATGGTGATTCAGTTGTTCTAGAACCTTTAGCAGATGATTCAGTTGTTCCCGATGCTGATCTTCCACTTGTTCCTAATCCCTCAGGTGTTACACCAGTGATTCCTGACATTCCACCAGTTGTCTCTGACTCTACAGCTGATGGTCTTGTTGTCCCTACTCTTTCAGACATTAATTGAGTTGTTTCTGAACCTGTAGCAGACGTTACAGTTGTTCCTGTTTCTCCAGTTGATAATTCTGTGGTCCCTGATCCTCCAGCTTCTGATCTAGTTGTTTGTAATCCTCCAGTTGGTGTTTTGGGGGATGAACCAGTTGTCCCTAGTATTCCAGTTGCTGCCTCTGTTGTCTTTAATCCTTCAGATGAAGGTCCTGTTGACTGTGAACCTACATCATATGATCTAGTTGTTTCTGTTTTTCTAGTGTTGCCTGATTCTCCAGCTGATGTGATGGTTGTTCCTGTCACTTCAGATGATGGTACTATTGTGGTTCCAGATCCTTCAGCGGATTGTCCAGTTGTTCCTATGAAAACATTTAACAAAAGAACATTGTTTTAAAGTTGTTCTGGTCCTTGATTAACCTTAGGGCTTATGCTGCCTTCTTTCTAAACTATAGTTTTGTGCATCTTCATTCCTGTTGCCACCATCCTATTTTATTATACCTTTTATTTTTCTACAGTGTACCTTCTTCCTAACTCTTTACTCATTTAACATTATTGAATATTTTATATGCCACGTATGTTCTCAGAAATTTATAAGTATTACCTCATTTTAGCATCAGAACAATCCTATGATATGTATAGTATTACTTTCCATTTTTATAGAGAAAAAACTTAAAATAGTTTAAGTCATTTCTCTAAGATTTACCTAGTAAGTAGATAGTTCTCTAATCCCATAGATAATCCTAGTAGATGTGAGAGACATGTAGACATAAAAGTGTAATTACTATCCAACCAAATGAAGAAATTTACAAACAAAGAAAGCCTCAAAGCACTAACATAAAGAGAGGAAATTCTGTGCAATTGGGGTTTCATTTTGGACAGCCTGGCTAGCAAAGTCTCTCTGAAAAGATGCCATTTATTTTGAGATACGACAAGAAGCAGACAGTCATGGGAAATATCATAGGCAGTGGAAACAGCCACTGCAAAGGCCATAAGGATAACTGAATTACATGTGCTAGAGAAGCAGAACTAGATGGTGAATTTATAGGTATTAATAGGAGGTTAGTGGGAAATCATTAGAAGGTGAAGATATATTCATTGGATTGGGTAAGCTATTTGAAATGAGAGAAAAGTTGTACATTTTTCTAAATGCAATAGAGTATAGTTTTATGCAAGGGAGCTATACATTTATATATATTTAAAATCCTTCTTTCCACTCTGTAGAGAATATATAGTAAAGGTTGCATTATAGAAGTAGAAAAACCAGTAAGAGGTGATTTCAGGCTTGGACTTTGTGCTCAGTGGTTTTTTCCTTCAACCTATGAACCAGGAAGTCATGGTTCAATTTCCAGTCAGGGCACATGCCTGGGTTGCAGGCTTTATCCCCATTGGTGAGCATGCAGGAGGCAGCTAATAAATGATTATCTCTCATCATTGATGTCTCTCTCTCCCTCTCCCTTCATCTCTGAAATGGAAATATATTTTACAAAATAAAATAATAATAATAATAATAATAATAATAATAATAATAAATTTTAAAAAGAAGTGATTTCAGGAACCCGAATGATATATGAGTATCCTGGCCTAGAGTAGAAATGAAGGAGATTGAGAAAAGTGAATGGGTTCAGGATATGTTTTTGAAATAGCTTTAAGAGGGCTTGTCTGTATGTAGGAAGTGCATACAGACCTCAAAGAAGAGAGACCTCAAAGATAACTCTAATTTTTTCCTGAGTCAACTGAGTCAGTTATGGTACCATTTATTGATATAGAGAGGATTGGGAGAACAGTTATGGGTATGAAAGTAAACCAAGAATTCTGTTTAGTTAATCAATAAAGAAAATATATATATTCCATAATAAAAAATAAAATAAATAAAATTAAATTTTAAAAAAAGAATATATATTTGCATTAGCTTGTATTTGTATTAGAAAACACTGAAAGCATACTAATAAAAAAGGGTTACCAATAAGGAAAGGGGTAGGATGGCAGCAAGACTTCTGGGTTTACCTTTATAAACTTTTGATTTTTGGACTGTACAAATATATTTCTTATTCAAAAGTTACATTAAAAATAATATTATTAAATTATGATGTTTCTGCATGATAGTCTACTAGATAGTAAATAAAATTGATGCTGCTGGTATTTAAATACATAGATAAAAATGTTCAAAATATATAACAAATTAAAAAAGCAGATTATAAGAATGTAATGTATGATACTTTAATTTGAAGAATTATATTTACATCTTTGGTGTGGAATGTTATTTGTTAAATTTTCTTCAGAAATTGGAATAGCTTTTCATCACAATTCTAAATCACTTTTTTTGTTCAATTAAAAACTTATAGAAAATATGTTAATATTTTATACCATGATATTTTTGAATACTAAGGAACCACAAAAATTTTCTAAATACTCAAGACAGTAGTTTTTGTAAAAAGAAAATTTCTAACTTGAAATTTGAAATCCTTGTTGATAAACTTTTAGTAACCAGAGGCCTATTATTCAAGAAACGAAATAATTTATTGAACTCTTAAATATTTCTAGTATTGAAAAATTATATTGTCAATCAATGAAATGCAAAAATGGCTGACATATCTTATAATTATTCAGCACTTTTAACCATTATGCATTTTTGTTTGTTGCCTCAGTGGGTTTTTTTGTAGAACAATGCAGACCTTAGATAAAGAAATGTAACTAAGTGGATGACAAAGTATGTAACTCAAAAGAAGCCTAACTCCAAATCTTCATTTAAGGACCAAACATAAGATGAAATGTTAGATTGTCACTATTACTTTTTACTTAACTCCACTATGGTTGTATCAAAAAATATGCAAGTGATTTCTAAATTGGAATATCAATTTTAAAATGCTGTATTAAGCTTGTTTAGTAATGGAGGATATCTGAACTGTCACATCAATGTCATTATCTGTGACATCATTGGTCACACTAACTGACATCCCAATAGCGCATAAATACTGAATAGCAGACAAATAATGTAATGGCAATCTTCCCAATTGATTCACATATTTGAATTTCAGAGTTCTGATTTTGAAACAGGGAAGATCCTCTTATAAACAAGTGTCTACACCAATAAGATTTTGTGAATTTTTGTTGTATTTAGTTATCTCACCTAGCTTATCTGATGAACTTGTAGTCCCACTACTGGGTGACTCAGGTGTACTTTTACCTCCAATAGTTGTGCCACCTGATGTCCCAGGTGTACCTGTTGTAAAGGAAAAAATGGAAAGAGTTCATTCATAGAATTTCATAAACTGTGAGGTAACCAATTCTGGTTTCAATTGACTTCCAAATAACGATTACAGAAATGTCCATTTTCTATATTAATAATAATTATTACTCCATACATTCCAAAAAATGTGCTTTGACATACATTTATTCATTATTTCATGGGACCCTCACTTACTAGATTACATTGCCCAGGTTTGCAGACAAGAAAACTGAGGTTACAGTATAATATCGATTCTAAGAGCAATTTTTACCTATGGGCACTATTTTAGCAGGTTACTTATTTTGAAGCATTTTTTTCTCATCAGAAATGGTTATCAAATGCTTATCAAGTGCCTTTTCAGCCTCTATAGTTGTTTTTATTCTTAGATATGTTAGTATGATGAACTATGTTCATGGATTTCCTGATTTTGAAAAAAATTCACTAAAAAGAAGTAGAAATTATTATTGAAATTATTTTAATGTGATTTTGGATTCTAAATTCAAGCATTTGTTTTTTGCTATGCAAACTCTTAAGTTGAATTTTTTCTTTTTGTTTTCTTTCTCTTTTGATAGTTGGGAACAGCTGAAAAGTCAGGTCCAGACTTGTCTGACCTCCCAGGACTTTGGGTCCAGCGCCTGGTTCCCCAGGGGTTGCCCCATGGGATAGCTGAGCATAGCTTCATTTTATAATAGAAACAAAAAGTTAGCTCATTAAAATATGAAATTGATCATTTTCTGAGGCTGGCTTGTGAGAGGAAAAATAATTTAAAATAAGAATGAAGCTTAATTCTCTCAGAAATAAGGGACTTCCCCCTTCCTTTTCTTAGAACATTGACTTTAGAAATTTTGTATTTTTAAGTTCTTTCTCTGTGTCTTGGAAATTTATTGAAATCTTTTTTTAAAAAAAAAAAAACTGATAGGCCTCTTGCCATCATAATACCCAAGGAGTGTCTTTCTCAGGAACTCTGGCACTGTCTCTTTGAGATGTAAACATTAGGGAGATGTTTCCCTTGTTTTCCTCTGGTTATAAAACTTCCTCCTGTCATCAAGATAGGAGGTTTATTTTCCCTTTGTAGGAAACCAATGAACTAACCAGATGGCACCCAATTACCCGATGAGTTTAGGATGAACTATGTGCAATAAATAGTGCTATCAGGTTTTGTTGCTTGAAGACCAATATAATTTTTCTTGAGAACTTGAAGGTAATGGGTTGTGTCTGCTTGGTGAGAGGTCTGTCTTTACAATTGCTTAGCAAATGGCCAGTAATTTGCATCACTTTCTAATTTAATCCATATTAAATAATAAAAATGTTTGCTTTGTGGCAGGGTCTCTGGGTTGGGAGAATTTGTTTTCATTTCTAGTCCCCCAATACTAGAAATATGACTGCTCCTTATTCCCCTGGAATTGAATATATACCTACACTTTTGCTCAACATACTTATGTTTTGAGTTTTGCTCAAGTTAAAGCATGTCGATATACTCAAACTGCACTGAGCATAATATCATATTCTTTCAAAAGAGAGTAAATCCCAAACGAATCCCTTCTCTTGCTAGAATATCCTCTTGAATTCCCACTCCAACACTTGTCCTTGAACATTTCCTTAACTTTGATTACCTTCTGCCTTGCATGGCCTTTGCCTTTGCATTGATATAAATGCTCATTTCTCTTGCTCGAAAATTAAGCTCTAAGAGAACAAGTACCTGACTCTACTCTGCCCCTATGTTCTCTAGAGTATGATGCGACACATCATAAATAGCTATTAATTTATCTCTGATCTTCTTCAGTTTTCACATTACACAAATAATGAGTTAAATTTCCCCAGGAAACCTTATCTCTGACAAAATTTTGAGTAAAGACATCACATTTCTGTTGTCTAGATTTATTCTGACTATGTTCTTTCAGTACCTGATGCTCCAGAAGTCTTTTCACCAGCAGCTCCAGTGGTGGCTGCATTTTCCCCTCCAGTGGTTCCTGTTTAAACAGAACGGTGGTGATCAGGCCACAAGGGGGTCGCCAGAGTTAGCAAAGAAAAATACAGGACCCCCAGTGACATTTGAATTCCAGATAAGCAACAAACAACCATGTCCCAATTATTGCATAGAACATATTTATACTAAAAAATTATTTCTTACTTATGAGTAATTAAAAATGTAAATGGCATTCTGTATTTTTTATTTGGCAATTCTAGTCTACATAGATGGTTGTGTTGAAAATGCTCCCACTACCTATGTTTACTTGTCCTAAAATGATAGCCATAGCCTTTACTAAATGCACTTACAGTCCTCATAAGAATGTAGGGTCTCCGCTAAACTCATGATGGAGCACCACCAAAGTGAGACTGCACTTTGCCTGCTGAGATCCCTGTTGGGCTGGAAGCAGTGGTCTAGCTACTGCCAGTTCCAACAGTAATTCCCAGATTCTGCTGTTACCCCTGACAAACACAGTAGGGGGAGAGCATGTGCCTTATTGTGACAACCCAGTACTGTGCCACTTTTGAAGGAAAGATTTGGAGAAGCCAGAAAAGTGAAAAATCTTGAAAATGTTAATCATTTTGCCCTAGCTGGTTTAGCTCAGTGGATAGAGTGTTGGCTTGCGGACTGAAAGGTCCTGGGTTTGATTCCAGTCAAGCGCACATGCCCGGGTTGCGGGCTCGATCCCCAGTGGAAGGCATGAAGGAGCCAGCCAATCAATGATCCTCTCTCATCATCGATGTTTCTATCTCTCCCTCTCCCTTCCTCTTTGAAATCAATAAAAATATATGTTTTTAAAAAGAAAATGTTAATCATTTTTATACCCTTTTATTTTTTATTTTTTTGGATGGTAGATGATGGATTTGCGTGAAATCAGCAAGCTCTGATTTAATTTGGTCCTTTTTGACAAAGCCACGGCCTCTGAATGATACCCTCTGCTCACCTGACTTGCCTTCCTCAGAGGGTGTCCCTTCACCGCTTGGAGCTCTAGTCGTTTCCCCAGCTGATGACTCAGTAGTCCCTTTCAAAATAAACAATAAATACATATATACCATTGAGCTATGGTTAAGCAGAACAGATTTTGCTGTTCTCTTCTTTCAAATACTTTGCATATATTTGTTCACACTTAAAGCATTTCAAGCTCACTGTTTCCAAAAATTAATTATAAGAGACACCTGGGTTGCTTCCTACACATACAGAAATACTAGCCTCACTGTTTCTAAAAATTAATTATAAGAATCACCTGGGTTGCTTCCTACACATACAGATATACTAGCCTCACTGTTTCTAAAAATTAATTATAAGAATCACCTGGGTTGCTTCCTACACATACAGAAATACTAGCCTCACTGTTTCTAAAAATTAATTATAAGAATCACCTGGGTTGCTTCCTACACATACAGATATACTAGCCTCACTGTTTCTAAAAATTAATTATAAGAATCACCTGGGTTGCTTCCTACACATACAGATATACTAGCCTCACTGTTTCTAAAAATTAATTATAAGAATCACCTGGGTTGCTTCCTACACATACAGATATACTAGCCTCACTGTTTCTAAAAATTAATTATAAGAATCACCTGGGTTGCTTCCTACACATACAGATATACTAGCCTCACTGTTTCTAAAAATTAATTATAAGAATCACCTGGGTTGCTTCCTACACATACAGATATACTAGCCTCACTGTTTCTAAAAATTAATTATAAGAATCACCTGGGTTGCTTCCTACACATACAGATATACTAGCCTCACTGTTTCTAAAAATTAATTATAAGAATCACCTGGGTTGCTTCCTACACATACAGATATACTAGCCTCACTGTTTCTAAAAATTAATTATAAGAATCACCTGGGTTGCTTCCTACACATACAGAAATACTAGCCTCACTGTTTCTAAAAATTAATTATAAGAATCACCTGGGTTGCTTCCTACACATACAGATATACTAGCCTCACTGTTTCTAAAAATTAATTATAAGAATCACCTGGGTTGCTTCCTACACATACAGATATACTAGCCTAGTGGTTCTCTACCCATTGAAACCAACTATAAGGCTTTTAAACAACATTTGTGCCTGGGCTCTTCCTCCAGGAGTTCTCATTCAATTAGTCGTGAAAAGGCCCTTCATTGTGCATTTTCCAAAATATGCCTCTAGTCAATTCCAATGTGTAGCCAAGATTGCAAACCATGGCCTGAGCCCCACCCAGACTCAGAGCCTCAGACGTTCAAAGGCAGGATCTGCAATATAATACTCTTTGCTCTAAGTCACCTGTGAGCTGATGTTAGTGAAATACAGCCATTCAGCCCATAGATGCAGGGATGGTGACATGATGAACGTGCATATTGACTAACAGCTAATAACCCAGTAGAAGCTGCTGGTGGCTTCCCTGTGGTCAGTAAGAAAATGCTTCCGAGCCCCCATTTCCATACCCGCTCTGCCTCCCGAGGTTGTGCCTGGGGCAGTTGTGTCTCCTCCGCTGGTGCTCTGGCTCCCAGGTGCGGTGGTGAAGCCCTCTGGTCCTTCTGAGGTCCCTGGC
The DNA here is from genome assembly GCF_014108235.1 of Myotis myotis. Classification (NCBI taxonomy): domain Eukaryota; kingdom Metazoa; phylum Chordata; class Mammalia; order Chiroptera; family Vespertilionidae; genus Myotis; species Myotis myotis. The sequence continues at coordinate 171,673,000 of NW_023416335.1, forward strand.
ATAACAGCAAGGAAGGGGCGTTACTTCTAGAGCGGTAGGATTCTACATGTCACTCTCATGTGACAGAATCGAGGATTCTAATGTAAAAGAAACCTTCAATGACACCCAGAGTTTCTGCAGCTAGAGGATCTAATGTCACACACAGCTTCATCTTTAGTTCGACCTGGAATATGTTCTGGACCATTTTACAGGCGTTAAAGTGCACATCCTGACTTGCCTGCTTTTCCTGTGCTTGTTGCTCCTGTGCTTGGTGCCCCAGGTGTGCTCTTTTCTTCCGTTTCCACTGGTGGTGCAGTTGGGGCCCCTATTCCAGCTGGGAGGGAAAATAGCAGTTTAAAAAAATACCCCAGACATAAATCCATTCATCCAGTCTTATAAGCATCCTCCGAGGCAGGTAATAATATTCCCATTTAACAGACGTGGGTAAGTGACTTTCTCCAGGTTACTAGGTTGATTGGCAGCAGGTCCAGAAGCCAAACCCAGGTAGTCTAGCCCCAGAGTTTACACGCTAACTTTTGCTTCTCAAATGATCTGTGGTAAAAGAGCAATGCTGCAAAAATGTCAATCTGCCCTATATTGGTGTTTTGGGAAATGCCATGAAAGTAGAGAAATATTTTTTAATAAAATCATTTAAAACATAAGCTTTTATTTAGGAGGTATTAAAGGGACTGTGTGAAACTGCTGCTTCTGTTTTTTAAAATATATTTTTATTGATTTCAGAGAGGAAGGGAAGGGTGAGGGAGATAGAAACATCAATGATGAGAATCATTGATTGGCTGCCTCCTGCACGCCCCCTACTGGGTAACTAGCCAGCAACTCCACATGTGCCCTGATCAGGAATTGAATTGAACCATGACCTCCTGGTTCATAGATCGATGCTCAACCACTGATAAAACTGCTGTTTCTAAATGCCTGTTCTCTGTTTCAGTTCTTATCACATCATGACCAGTAATCAACAGTTCTGATGGCACTCATTTGTGGACCAAACTTTCAGCAACTCTGTTTAAAACTACTACCTGGTAACCAAAAAAAAATTCACTGATTGACGTGTCACTATTAGCCAAATAATTCTGATTCAAATTTTAAGGACTGTAGACTAAATAGTCATCACCCTAAAGTTTGAGTCAGTTCATTGATCTAATTGAAAATAACCATTTTCTTACTTTCTGCTGCTGGAGATTCTATCTTTTAACATTATTTTTATGTAAACTATAGCTTATTTCAAAAAAGTATGTGACATAAATTTTAAATCAAGAAATTTGCTAAAGGAAAATAAATGTAGAAAAACAAAAGCAGGCCATAGATTAGTTCTTAAAATCAGACCATGAATTAGATCATAAAGGCATAAAAGGAAGTCCCATGCATACTCTAAAGGCATGGCTTCTAGTGATATGTAAAGGGGTTTTTATTTATCCTAAAGCAACCAGAACAATGGAAGGATTTTACATAGTGGAGTGACGGGATCACAGTTGCGTTTTAGGAAGTCCATTCTAGCCAGTGGGACTGACTAAAGCATAAATTGGCAGGGAAAGGGAGAAAGATGTTCTCAACGCTGATAAGCACTGATTGCCGAAAGGGCTTGTTGATTAATACACTGTGCTGGGTTTCACTCTAAGAGATTCTGATTTTAGGGAGGTGGCCCCCAATTTTCATTTCTAAAAGGAGATGTTGATGCTGCTGGTCTGGGAACCACACTTTGAACCCCACTGTGTTAAGATTTAGGTGAGGTAGGTGGACAACTGCAGAGACCAGATGGACAATATCTAACACCGGAGCAGAGGCAATATGATGCAGAGGTGAAAATGTAAGAGGGACTCACATTAACTGATGAATATTATCTATGTTTAAAGAGTATCAATAATGTCTTATTTATTCATGAAACTAGTAATAGTTGGAATTTAGTCAGTGATGCACAAGGGCAAGCATGTCCTCATTTGGCTTTTTTTTTTTTTTTTTGATGCTCTATGCCAGTGATGGCGAACCTATGACACGTGTGTCAGAGGTGACACGCAAACTCATTTTTTTTGGTTGATTTTTCTTTGTTAAATGGCATTTAAATATATAAAATAAATATCAAAAATATAAGTCTTTGTTTTACTTTGGTTGCAAATATCAAAACATTTCTATATGTGACACGGCACCAGAGTTAAGTTAGGGTTTTTCAAAATGCTGACACGCCGAGCTCAAAAGGTTCGCCATCACTGCTCTATGCACTGATCAGGGAATGGTAGCTATTGCAGAGGAGGCTAAGGGTTCTAGGTTCTATTCCTGCTCCTGTCAGCTTTGAGACCTTTTATTATTTTTCTTCCTAATGGCAATAAAGAGATTTAACTACCATAGTGTTGACGTGGATTAAATTCTGTTACATATTTGAGCATAATTTAGAAATTTTAGTGTACTTTAGAAATATATCACTAATATTTGATTTAATATAGAAAGAGTAATTATTGAATATTTTCCCAAAGTCCTCCAGGTGCCTTAGTGCTGTCACTGGACCCCCATTTCCTAATGCTGTTCTCAGGGTACAATTGTCCCCGACTGGAAACAGAGGACTGCTTATGAAAAGGAGCTATGGAAGAAATAGCATTTGACTCATTTCTGGATCTCACCTTCTCTGAAGCCTGTGTCAGTTGAACTTGGTTTTTCAGCTCCTGTGGTTGTACTTGCTGATGATCCAGTGGTCTCTGAAGAAGATAAAAAACAAACACATGCTAGAAAAAGTACATGGACGCTGTCAACACTCCAGGTAACGGGCATGTATAACTGTCACAAGGTGATATACTTTAAGGAATCAACCTGTGAAAAAAAACAAAGACTCTACACTTTAGTTATATAAAAAGAACACCTATGTTGTCCTGGAGGGTGAGTGTGGCCGGGCAGGGGTCAATGGGAGAAAAAGGAGACATATGTAATACTTTAAACAATAAAAAAGAAATTAATAAAAAAGAAATATAAAAATGGGGACAGATATATGTAATACTTTCAACAATAATTGTTTTAAAAAAATAAAAAATTTAAAAAAAGAACACCTACGTCAGATAATATATCTAAGCCAGCTATTGTTATGTTGTAAAATATTGTACTGAGCAGCACTGCCTGAAACCAGTTGCTTAGACGTGGCTGTGTACTCTGTTCTGGACTTACTGTACCTGATACGTGCCAAGGACTGGTGAAGAGGGGACCCACTGCTCCAGGGGTGCTTGCACTTCCAGCTGTGAAGGTGACGGGAAACGGAGTACTCATAAGGCCTGAGAAAAAACAGGAAATGAACTCAGCTCAAGTATACTCGGGCTTTGTTGCCAATGGGTGACTTAACTGTTCAATCAATTCCTAACATAGAAAATAGAATCAAGAACCCAGTGACTTTCTACCCAGAGTTCCCTAAGATATTTTTCTAATCTTATTTTTGAAGCTAGAGTGTTAACACCCTCAAAAATATCTTTAACACAAAATAGGTTTGTAAGATAGGTTAACAGCCACAGGAAGGAAGCCACCTAGCACGCTGTTAACCATTATAGAAATCGCTCATCCCAGGACCTGCTCGGCGGCATTCAATAAATGGGTCTCATGATGTATAGCGTTCACCCCTGCACACCAAGGTAACATATTGACACACGTTTTTATAAGTTAAAGATGCTCGAGTATAAAGTCAGCCCACAAAGTGGAAATGACCACCCCGCCCACCACAGCTCTCTGAAACCAGACTAGAGGACACAAGGAGGGCAGTAGACAAGTGGAAGATGAAAATGAACTGCTTACGTAATCAAGGACCCATCAGCAAGCCCCACAGCCCTAAGCCCCTTACTCATGATTACCCATCATTTTTGTTGTATTAAAACCTCTTGACTGTCAGTCACCAGCAAGTTGGGATTTTGAGCACCAGCTCCCCCTTCTCCTGGGTGGTGCCATCCCAATAAAATCACTTCTGTTTCATCGCTGGAAAACCTGGTGTCAGTTCTCATTGACTTGCTGTGCACAGGTGGGCACAAACTCTCAGCTAGTTTGATGACACTTTCCTCTAAGATTTTGGTTTAGTCCTTGCTATTTTTTTCTTTTTTTTTTTTTCATCATCTATTTTTTTTTAATATATTTTTATTGATTTTTTTACAGAGAGGAAGGGAGAGAGATAGAGAGCTAGAAACATCGATGAGAGAGAAACATCGATCAGCTGCCTCCTGCACATCTCCCACCGGGGACATGCCCGCAACCCAGGTACATGCCCTTGACCGGAATCGAACCCGGGACCTTTCAGTCCGCAGGCCGACGCTCTATCCACTGAGCCAAACCGGTTTCAGCCTTGCTATTTTTTTCTTAAAAAAAACAAAGTCATGTTCTCTGCATCTGTAATGGGATCACACTAAGTTTGCATACTTGTCTTAACAAGGTTGCTCTCAAAGAAATGGAACCTAATTACACTGTCATTCGGGGGTGTAATCACAATGATGAAGTCATATCACCAAGTAGCTAATTGCTACTTTTACGCTTAAAACACCTAAAAGAACACAATATATTTTTAGATATATGTTTTCTCTTATCTTATATTCTTTTTAAAAAAATTTAAGCTTGATATTATTTAGTACTGTTGTAGATATTCTATTAATAGTTAATAATAAGGAAGAAAATAAAACTATCATATTATAGCCAATCAATATAAACTGGCCAAACACAAGTTAAATTCATTTTTAAAAAGTTCAAAACCAGTGGAAAAAGTCCAGTGTAAACTATTTCTTGGTAATATTTTTTTCAAAAGTCAAATTCTCATATAAATTCTTTCTTAGAAATCCAAAGTTACTAGTAATTTATACTGTTAGGTATTTCTAACATATAAAAGTCAGGAATTTATATACTGACCTGTAGTAAAAGCTTCAACGGGTAGAGTTAGAGTTGTTCCTGATAAGAAAAAAAGATATGGTGTGAATTTTTCTGACCTCAAGGGAAAATACAGAAAGATCGGTCCCTTGTAGTTTTTAATAGATAGTAGTTTGCAATGTATTTAGTGTTGAGAGTAATAAGATTTTATTTTATTTTTAAATAGTGACATTATAACATACATTCCAATTTATGTGGAATAAATATGCAGGAGTGAGCAACCGTAGGTTTATAGTTGTGAGTATGTAAAAGAGTTTATTCTTGTATTATTATTTATTACCTTTGCCCACTCCTGTATATTCACAATGACAAGTTAATTCTCTATTAAGCAGAGGCTGATTTTACAGTTTGTTTCTTTCAATTCCGTCTCTCTCAGGTTATCTGTGCCTCCAATAATTTTCTACAAAATAACATTTAGTCTGCAAGGGTTTGGGGTAAGAGGAAGGAGAAATACTTTTGAGGAATTTTTTAATGATTTGATAGAGCAGGTTTGTGGAGATACATTTGAAATGACCAATATGCTCCTGAAGAAAAAGACCATGTTTTTATATTTGCACTAGAGGCCCGGTGCACAAAAATTTGTGCACTCGGGGGCATCCCTCAGCCCGTCCTGTGCCCTCTCACAGTCTCGGACCCCTTGAGGGATGTCCACTTGCTGGCTTAGGCCCACTCCCCGGGGGATTGGGCATAAACTGGCAGTCAAACATCCCTCTGGCAGCCCAGCAGCTCTCGGGGGATGTCCACTTGCCAGCGGGGAGCAGGCCTAAGCTGCAGTCAGACATCCTTAGTGCTGCTGAGGAGGTGGGAGAGGCTCCCACTACCACCACTGTACTGGCAGCTGTCAGCCTGGCTTGTGGCTGAGCAGAGATCCCCCTGTGGGAGCACACTGACCACCAGGGGGCAGCTCCTGCATTGAGCATCTGCCCCCTGGTGGTCAGTGTGTGTCATAGTGACCAGTCATTCCCAGTGGTTCTGCTGTTAGAGTGAATTTGCATATTACCCTTTTATTATATAGGATAGAGGCCTGGTGCATGGGGGCCAGCTGGTTTGCCCTGAAGGGTGTCCCGGATCAGGGTGGGGATCCCGCTGGGGTGCCTGGCCAGTCTGGGTGAGGGGCTGATGGCAGTTTGCAGGCTGACCACACCCCTTCAGGGTGGGGGTCCCTACTGGGGTGCCTGGCCAGCCTGGGTGAGGGACTGAGGGCCATTTCCAGGCTGTTCACGCCCCCGGCAACCCAAGCTCCCAGCCTCTCCTATTTTCTTTTTTTCTGGGATTTATTTATCTTCTATAATTAAAACTTTGTAGCCTCGAGCGGAGCCCAGGGCTGGCTAGGGCAGGCAGGAAGCTTGGCTTCCTCCATTGCAGGGGGCAACCCAAGCCTCCTGCTCACTCCAGCTCCATGGCCGCGGCCATATTAGTTGGGTTAATTTGCATACTCGTTCCTGATTGGTTGGTGGGCGTGGCTTGAGTATAGTAGAGGGATGGTTAATTTGCATGTGTCTCTTTTATTATATAAGATTTCCAATACCTGTCCTATTGGCAAGAAGGTGGTAGGAGTTTATAAAATGTTTGTTGAGAGGGGTCTGTGGAGTTAAAAATAAGCCTTTATTAATTTCTGGCTTTCATCATCAATTAAGAGTCAGCTATTTTCTGTATTTCAGTCTTAATTTCTATTGAAAATCTCTGGAAAGCTATTGTTTATGGGGTTATATCCCTTTACAATTTTATAGTGTTTTGTAACTTAAAAAAGAAGAAAAATATAAATTTCTCACACAATCTCTCTATTTAATCCTCACTCTGTCCAGCCACACTGGCCTTCCTTCATTCTTTCATATCTGCTATTTGTACTTCTCTATACTTGGAACAAAGTTTCTCTCCTTTTTGTCTACTTACTACTTATTGGTCAGTTCTCAAATCAGCCATCTTTATGTCAGCCTTTTCTGACCATCTTGACTTAATCAAACCCCTGCTCTATCCTCTTCACCCACATTCTAAGCACTTCACAGCTCTTGATGCAAGTTTTCATTTGTTTTTGTAATTACTTGATTGATATCCTGGCTAGACTATAGGTTTTAAGAATGCAAGAAACATGTCTATTTTAACTCACCTTTATATCTCTAAAAACATTAGAGTACCTAGCACATAATAGACGTTTGGTAAGTATTTGTCAACAGAATGAATGAATAAACCCATGAATGAATGAATGAATGAATGAATGAACAAATGGAATAAAAGTATTGTAACTATTCTACATATGAAGAATTGGACTCAGAAAACTGAAGTAATTTATTCAAGACTATTGCTAGTCAGTGACAAAACTGAGACTAAAATCTAAGTCACCTAGGACCTATGACTGTGACACAAGTCCACTTTGAAATTGGAATCTGTAATTATATGCTACTTCAATAATGGATTTAAATTAAATTAAACTTCATTCTCTTTCTGAAACATCAAAACACAGAAGCATTACAAGTGGAATCTAGAAAAAGATGTTCTGAATTTTAATCCTCTCTCTGCTACTTATTAGCAAGGAACTCGATATATAACTTAACCTCTTTGTGCTTCCATTTCCTCATTTGTAAATTGGGGGAAATGATGGGACCCACTTCATAGAGTTTTCTGTATCAAATATGATAATATATGTCACACACTTAGAACAGTGCTCAGTAAAGGTTAGCTCTGTGTCAAGATCTGTCAGTTTAAACAGGGGAAAAATAGAACTGCATATATTTCTTCTAAAAATAACATACTTAATTGAAATGGTTGGGTAGGCATCTCTCATGGTATTTTAACCCTTTGAAGCACTTACTAGATAAAAAAGAAAATGGATATATAAGACATGGAAAAAAGTTTAAGCTTTGTATATTGCTTCTCTTATGCTTTTAAAGATTTCTATAATGTTTTTCTAAATTTGTCAAAAGTGCACTTGAATCCTGTGCTATGTACCTCAATGATAGGCTCAACAATGAATTCATACCTCAGCTTCTATCCAAGATGCTCGAGTATAAAGTCAAATGAACCATCAATCCTCTCTTGAGGACCTAGTCATTTCTCCTTCTATTTGACAGTAATGCCTTTGTTCATCTGAGCAAGATAATTTTTTATTTGTTTGTTTATTTGATTGGGAAGACAGGGTTTAATTAGAATCACTATTTCAGAGTTTCATTAGTATCTTTCTTAAAAATTTTAAGTATAGTTGGTATACAATATATTAGTTATATTAATATCAGGTGAAAAACACAGTGATTCATCATTTTTATATCTTACAATGTGATCACTTCACTAATTATAGCGATCACCTGTCACCGTGCAAACTTATCACAATATTACTGACCATATTGTCCTTCACTGTTTTCACCCATCCACTCATCCTCTTCCCTCTTGTAGCCATCCCTTTGGTCTCTGTTTCTGAATTTATTTTTGTTTTGTTTGTTCATTTGTTTTGTTTCAGATTCCAAATATAAGTGAAACCATAGGATACTTGTCTTTCTCTGTCTGAGTTCACTTAGCATAATACTGTCCAGGTCCATCCATGCTGTCACAAATGACAAGACTTCATTCTTTTTTAATATTCCATTATATATGTAGAGCACATCTTCTTTATGCATTCACCTATCGATGAACACCTAGATTGCTTCCATATCTTGGCTATTGTAAACAGTGGTGCATGAACACAGAGGTGCATATATCTTTTTGAATTAATGTTTTTGTTTTCTTTAGCAAATCTAGTAGTAGGATTGATGGGTCATACAGAACTATTTTTAGTCTTCGGAAGAATCTCTACACTGTTAAATTTACGGAAAGAAACTTTAAAATATTTTATTTCATCTTTTCAAGTTTTGGTAAAAAAAATAAAATAAAGCCTAATTGCCAGTGAGAAGTACTTAATTCAGTGAAGTATTTGATCCAGTATTTGATCAAAAGTACTTTACCCAGGGAACAAGATAATAGCAAAGAGCTGCATTCCCTCCACATATCAAACAACCCTAATATCTCGCTACATTATACCAGAAAAAAAATTCTTTTTCTTCTGATCTTTGTTATCCTGAGAAAATATTGAATGCTAACTATTCTATAGATTGGGATTGGGTGCAATTGGGAACACAGGAATGGCAAACCATGGTCTCTGCCATCAAGGATGTCCACTGGACTTACAGTGACAACCATTTAGCAATATATACAAATATTGAATCATTATGTTATGTACCTGAAACTAATATAATGTTATATGTCAATAATATCTCCATAAAAATGCCATGGATTTAAGTACATGTATATATAGATTAGAAGAAAGAAAGAAATAATAGGAGGAAGAGAAATAGTGTGAAGTTGGAGGAAGAAAAGGTCCTAAGTATTGGAGACTGGGTATGTTAATTCTAATAAGTAAATTGAGATAAAACAATTTTAATACATGTAAAAAACTTTGTCCTTTGATAGGCTTTCTAATTCACCTACCTGTTGTCTCACCGCTTGATGTTGTAATCCCTGGAATGAATGTTGCTGATTTAAAGAAAAGAAATTTTTAAAAAATTAAATTTGTATGAAGGGAAAATTATGTTTCTGAGAACATCTATTATCACATATAAAATGGGTGAAAATGAATGTTTCAAATAAATTTGATCATATAAGTGAATGGATGTTAAAATGTGAAATTAAATTTTTAACATCTATAGTACACATGTAAAAGGTCAAAAAACTTATTTTGTATAATATTTTTCTGGACTCCTCCCCTAAGAAATTTTAAAAAACAATATAAATAAACAAAAATTTCACCTAAATACTATAGCAAAGGGAAGTTTTAAATTTTTTAATGCCCTCTTGATTAAGTTGTTGTTCGATATTATGGCTTACCTGTGCCTAAGCTACTGGTTGTCAATGGAATTGCTATACAAAGGAGGAAACAAATATTTGGAAATGTATGTTAAAAAGGTGTTGAAGAGCCCTAACCAGTTTGGCTCAGTGGATAGAGCATCAGCCTGTGGACTGAAAGGTCCCAGGTTCGATTCCAGCCAAGGGCATGTATCTTGGTTTCGGGCACATCCCCAGTAGGAGGTGTGCAAGAGGCAGCTGATCAATGTTTCTCTCTCATCGATGTTTCTAACTCTCTATCCCTCTCCCTTCCTCTCTGTAAAAAATCAATAAAATATATTTTTTTTAAAAAAGGTGTTGAAGACATGTTGTATTGCTAGAATGCAAATAAATAATTAAATGTAATAGTTCAACTTATCAGATGTTGACACATTTTAATATACTTTTGTACTCTACTGGTTACTATTTTAATTAAAGTTATTTGATGCTAGTAAAAAAAAATTGTAAATTATTTTCAAAGAATTTAACAGAATTTTCTTTAGTTGCCACTTTTTCCAAATTAGTAGCATGTGCAATGTTCTTTTTAGGACACATATGCTCCAAATAGAGATGTTTCTTTACTCATATTACAATTTAGATGTAGATCCTACTATTTGGCATTTACAAAATACATACATACATACATACATACATACATACATACATATTTGAAAATAAGGCCAAAATGCCTAAATGGTTGCTGCTAATTTGGAAGTTAAAAAGCAAATAAGCATCTATGTTTTACCTGCTGTGGTGCTTAATATGGAGGTAGCCGTTGTAGTAGAAACTGTTCAGGGAAGACAATATTTATGAAAATTATTACTTGAATAATTTTTGCTGGGAAATTTAGTTAAAGAAACAAGTTGCCTTAAAAAAATAATAAATTTCTGAAATTATGTGTAAAGGTTAAGTGAAAAAACAATCTTTCATTCAAATCAAAAGAGCACTATATGTTTATTGCATGTCTACCAAAATAACTAATTATTTTCGGTTAGTACCACTTAACCAAAATCTCATAGGAACCTTATAAGGTCTGTATATGGGCCAAAAATAAAGTTCAGAACCTTAATATATAATAGCCTTAGTGTTAAGTACGTAACCAATAATAACGAAAATGTAAATAGCATTTTACCGACGATCACATAACTTTAAATATATTATCAAAACCTAAAGTTTCTAATTTACTGTGCTACCTCCAAATATCAATCAACAGGAAATAAAAGCCCTCCTTGAATCACACAAGAAGGAATAGGGAAGTATACTGCAGCAACTTAAATACTTAAATTAAAAGTCCGCAAGCCATAGTGAAATTTCATTTTGCCCAGCACTCCCTTGAATGGACATAACTGGAATGCTTTTATAGCTTACAGCAAATATATAAGTTAAGAAAAAGAAAACTTTTTATTTCCATGTTTTCAAATGATCTCCCAGTGTCATCATGATTTTAAAATATTTACTTCATGGCAGACCACATTTACTCCTTTTTCATTCCATTTATTCCAATTATTATCTTAAAATGTCAAGCTTTAGATTATGTGTTTAGCTAATAAGCAAACAATACCTATTGTATGTCTTAATCATATTCCTAACTTAATTCACAGGAGTATAATGAAATAATATTTTGACATATTTTCTAGTAACTTAATTTTAATTTGAAATTTTTATATCAGCAGATTTATCAGCCTATCTTTTACCTGCACAGATTCATGTAAAACTATAAAAAGTTATCCACAAAACGAATCAGAAACACATATTTAAAATAATGATCATTTTACCTGTAACTGTTGAATTGTCAGCACCAATTCCTGTAATAATCATAAATTACTATTATTAATGCAAAATCATGAAGAAATTTAAATCTCAAGCTGCCTATGGGTTATGTCTTTTGTATCTCACTCTTTACATTTTCTAGTACGCAAAAGAGTAGTTCCTGTGTTCTTTAGAAGCTCATTGGATTTATTTTTAAGATGTGTCGCTCCTGAGCGATTCTTCCATTGTTTAATTCTATCTGTATCAACCCTCACTTGCCACTCCACCATTTATTCAACTATTTTGGCTGATGTCTCACTCCCTTAATCCTCAGAACCTACAAACAGGCAGGCGCACACATGCAACAGAACTGCCCACATGCCGGTGTTCACAGTGACTTGGCAGCATTGGATTGGAACTGACCTGACATCAACAAATACACTGCAATGGAATGAATGGCCTCGATTCACTGAGGGGCAGTGGGAAGCATTAAGTACCTATTCTGTTGTTGATGAACTGAAAAGATCCCAGACCCTTTATCTAGTCCAGTGATGGCAAACCTATGACATACGTGTCAGAGGTGACACGCGAACTCATTTTTTTGGTCGGTTTTTCTTTGTTAAATGGCATTTAAATATATAAAATAAATATCAAAAATATAAGTCTTTGTTTTACTATGGTTGCAAATATCAAAAAATTTCTATATGTGATACGGCACCAGAGTTAAGTTAGGGTTTTTCAAAATGCTGACACACCGCGCTCAAAAGGTTTGCCATCACTGATCTAGTCTTTCCTAAATCAATTACAGTAAAATGCAAGGACTCACCACTACACGCCAACTCTCCTGCGATGCAATAGCTGAAAGTTAATGTTTAAAAAATAAGAATGAGATTGAAATTTTAACTCCTAGTTACATTTATCTTCAAAATGTAAAACAACAAATTGTCTAACAGTGAAAATCAAAACAGGAGCAAGTAAGAGAACAGTCAATCATTGCTTCCCCAAGAGCGTGCTATTGACTCAAATTGCTTGGTTTTTGGTGTTGTGTTTTTTTCCCCCAAATACTGTTATTTCTAATCATTTCCCTAAGGAGTTCTTGGGACCTAAAAGAATTCCTTACACTCAAGCTGTAGTTAGTTCTCCCACTTTCAGTTTCAAACACGCTGTGGCTGCTCTAGCATGGATGCCACCTCTTTGCTTCCATGTCCCTGTCTGAAAGGCTATCGACATGATCTTACATTTATAGAAGCAAAACTTTTTTTTTACCTAAAACTACATAGTATCATTTTTATCTTATCTTCTGCATTATTCAGTGTAAGATTTAACCATTTGCTGATATGTGGGTTTACTGAAAATACAAAATAACTAACTTCACTGATGTAACACTAAAGCTGGCCTTTTTATTTAGAAATGAGTTAAAAATTACATGCATATTTTTTTTCTTGGTTTCTTTTCTAAATTAAAATGTAAGAAACAGAATTGCTTAATAGAAAGGTAGGAGAGAATGTACCATGTTCTCCCACAGTTGTCTTGGATCACTCCACCTGCTGGTATGACATCATTGTAGAAGCAGCTGCACTCGGATAACCTGACGCATTTCATGGTGTTCTCATCCAGGTAAGGAGCACTCTCCGGGCACTTAGCATAACAACCTGTGTGTGAAAATGACCCACCGTTGGTCTCTATGTACCGAAACTGATCACAATGCATTATAGAGTTATAAAGTTACTTAAATGATTTCATGAACTAAAGTAGATAATAGCAAAATGACAACACATTCTTAAGAATGACAATGGGCAATGGGATTGTAGCACTGGGTCTCCTCTCTCTCTCTCTCTCTCTCTCTCTCTCATTAAACAGATAATTTACATCCTGAGAAAATGTTTTCAATGTGGAAATATTAATGTCATAATAAAGATAACTAATCATTAAATTACAAAATGTAGGACACTAAATTGTCAGGAGCTAACAACAATTTCAAGTTTTGGGGGTTTTTTAAATATATTTTTATTGATTTCAGAGAGGAAGGGGGAGGGAGGGAGAGAGAGCTAGAAATATTAACAATTAGAATCATTGATCGACTGCCTCCTGCATGTCCCCTATTGGTGACTGAGCCTGAAACCCAGACGTATACCCTGATCAGGAATCGAACCATGACCTCCTGGTTCCTAGGTCAACACTCAACCACTGAGCCACACGGGCCGTGCATCCAATTTTAAAATCCTGCATAATAAAAGCGTAATATGCAAATAGATCAAATGGTGAATGTCTGGTAGCTATGACATGCACTGACAACTAAGGGGCAGACGCTCAACACAGGAGCTGCCTCCTGGTGGTCTGTGTGCTCCCACAGGGGAGACATCGCTCAGCCAGAAGCCAGGCTCACAGCTGGGGAGCGCAACAGCAGTGGCAGGAGCCTCTCCTACCTGCCCCCACTACAGGCAGGCAGTAAGGAGCGAGGGGTCCGACATTGCAAGAGCCCCAGACTGTGAGAGGGATGTCTGACTGCCGGCTTAGACCCAATCCCTAAGAGGATGGGGCCTAAGCCAGCAGGTGGACATCCCCCAAGGGGTCCCGACTGAGAGAGGACACAGGCCGGGCTAAGGGACCCCATCCCCCCCCCCCCGCCAGTGCACGAATCTTGTGCACCGGGCCTCTAGTATCAATAAAATTTGCATTACTTCATGGATATTATTAAAATTCACCTTACCTTCTAAAAGTGCAGAAAATTTCTGGCCAATAACTCGATCTTTGCATGTTTTTGCAGTCACCGTCCCGCACGGCTCATAATGCCAGCTGCATTCTCCAGGGGCATTATAATAATCACAGTAGACAGCTGTAACCGAATTATAGCCAATTATTCCTCTTGTTAGGTAACAACTTTCACTTTCATTTCCCCAAGTATTTTTAAAAAGGAATTTGAATGATATTACAATAAGCAGAACTAAAGTATGCCATTCTGTCTTATCAATTTCCTTTGTATTTATCCAAATTCTTATATAAGCCCAAATAGCTCACCAAAAAAAAAAAAAAAAAGCATATAGAATCAAAATAACACTTTTCTTTGACAAATAGCATTCATGTTGGTTTGAGGTGGAAAAGTAATATTAATTTTCCCATTTTTAGATAATTTAGGTCATAGTCTAGATTTGCAGTTTTAATGTTCAAATTTAAATTAGAAAAAAATAAATCTCTGCAAAAATTAAGCTTTTTAAAATATGTAAATAGCAGTTCCCAAATGAGGTAACTAAAGATTTCAATAAAACATAAGCTGAGCATCATAAACTGAATAAAATGATGATTCAATTTTAACATTGCTCATTTGTCATATTTTCTCATAGTACCTTCCTTAAAAAGGAAGCGTTGACTGATTCCTATTACAGTTACCACTTTCCATATATGTCACGATTCATTTTACATTTATCTTACAGTTTATCTTGACTAGGGCTCTATAAAAGTTTTTATGATAATGAGTGAGGACTTTAACCAATAGTGATATATGACGTAAGTTCTTAAGGATTTGTGACTGTAACAGGTTATATAAACAGTTTTTTGTTCATCTAAGTTTGAATGAGATCTTTTCCATCAGTATTCAATTTCCCCCCTGTAAAACCAAGAACTTCTGCAAGTAAAATTGAATTTAATGTGGTATGCTAGGTGTTATGCTTGTTTAAAATAGGTATTTTTTTTCCAATCGTGACTTATTAATATGTTTTTAAACCTAAGTACAAGATTTTATATAGATAGATATAAATAATATAGAGAGTTTATATATAATCTATAGTATATAGAGAGAAAATGTGAGAAGAACGATTACTTAACAAAACAATTCTGCCTAATTACGTTGTTAAAGAACACTTTATGGGCTCCACTTACGACAGAGGTCGGGCTTTCTCCACGCCACACAGACTCCAACCGCGCTGCACGCCTCCGCATACATGGCCACAGCCGTGCAGAATCCCAGGTACTTGCCCTCCATGTCGCAGGCGCAGGCTTCCTCGATGCACGCATCGTAGTAAGTGCTGGGGTCCACCTGCGGCGGAGGACAGAGCGTGAGTGTCTGGGCGCGGGCGCCGGCGCGGGCGCGGGCAGGACCCCCCCTCAGAGCCCGGCTACCTTGCTGTGGCACTCTCTGAAGGTGCTGTCCCGGATGATCTCGCATTTCCGCACAGCCCAGGCTTTGCAATAGGGGTTGGAGTCACATGGGAAAGTCTGAGTTACGGTGTCTGAACATTCTTGAGACGTCTTCCAGCTATTTCCAAACTCCAGTGCTCCGGTAGCTACTGAGGAGTACCGCGTTGTGAAATCATCCTTGAGATCGCCGTTGCTGTTTCCACAAAGACCACACACTTTGCCCTAGCCACATCAGAAAGGAAAATGAGTAAGTTGTTAGGGATATAGACATATAGGTGTGTAATATATATATATATATATATATATATATATATATATATATATATATATATATAGAGAATAGAGAGAGAGAGAGAGAGAGAGAGAGAGAGAGAGAGAGAGAGAGATGAGATCAGAAAGGAAAATTAAAAGTGAGTTTTACTAGTTCTATGTATAGAGCTGGATAGGTAATGATATATATTGTAATCATTAATCTATTTTAAAATTTATATTTTGAAAGGAAACCAGAGTTTGTGGATAAGATTCTGCTCCATTTAATTCAAGAAATCCTATATTGTAAAGTGATCTAGTATCAAATAAGATAAATGCCTTAAGAATGAAAACATTATTATATTCACTAGCTTCTAAATTTTCGTGAGAATCCCCTTAGGTTCTTAGAATATTTACTCTCAGGAATACATCTAATTCTATATATACACCAACTACTTCAAAATTGAATTTATGCAATAATCTCAAATAACCATATGTGGTTAAACTAGAGGGCCTCAGGTGTATTGCATTTATTTTTCACCAGATTCAAACATCTTTGATTATAGTTCGTATTGCATGCAGATTGAATATATGTGGAGCGCTTGTTCTATAACAGAGACTACCCTCCTCCCACTTTCTATCTACAAAGATGTGTATAATTCTCAGTAACAGAAATGATTTTGCTTCCCAATTAATTACTTATTAGTGATGTACATACATTCCAGTATGGCTCCAATATAACAGTCATTCTTGTGTTTTTGTCCCAAATCACGGTTATTCCAGAGACAAATTTCAGAATCAGGTATAGGCCAACGGTATGCACAGTGTACGCATTTCCATTGAGTTCACACTCCTTGCTTTCTGTCGTTTTGATGGCTGTTACCTTACCATCTTGCAAGATAACATTCTGATCCTGAAAATAAAAACATATACTTACAATTAAATCCATTTTATTTGGCCAGTCGTAATCTGAGAGGAGAAGTAAGTAAAGAGAAATGGCACTGTACCTGAAAAGCAACTATGATTTTTCTTGAGCACGTGAGCCCATCTTCACAGCAAGGGACGCTTTCAGTTAAAATGCGGAATGTGCCATTTTCACTGCCACAATAATCCTTTAAAAATCAAATTATAATACATTTATGAACATCAGGGATGTGGAACTCAATTTCAACATTTGTATCAGACAAATATCTCACTCAGTGACACCTGAAACTCAATAAGTTACCATAAGCTGGTAATTTATTATGGGATGTTATGGAATTCCCACAAGACAGTAGTCCCCTTGACTGAGTGCAAACTAGTCACCTCGCTTTGACTCAGCCCTTTACCATTTCTTCTATATGGGTTTAGAATTATATCATAGATATGCAAGTATTTAAATTATATAAGTTTATAATCATAAGTTTATTTCTGGATGCTGTAAACAGCTAAAGGTATGTTTTTTCTCTCTTGGTGATTTATATGAAACTTACTATTCAATCAAAACTAATAAATACCAACAATTACATTTCGCCCATTAGATGTTACTGAGGAAGGAGCTTAGTTGTATGTAACGAACTCTGGAACCAATCAGATCAGGTTTGAATATGGCATTGTCTACTTAGCAATTTGCATTGCTTATCCTCTCTGACCTTCATGTCTTCAGCTGAATCATAGGAACACTATCAGCCTCTTAGTGTCATAATAATTAAATGAATAAAATACATAAATTTGCTTGGCAGAGAAACAATCATAAAATGCTGTTGTAACACATAGTGCTGTTCTTAAAATATAATAATATCTAACATTAAATAAGAAGTTAGTATGTGCTCCAGTATTTTTTCTAATTTCTTTTCAAGTAAGGACTATTTCCATCCCCGTGTTATTGATAAGGGAACCGAGACACAGAAAGGTGAATGGATGTGCCCAAAGCCACACATGTGAGAAGGTAGAGCTGGGATTCAAATCCAGGTGGCCTGCCTTCAGAGTCAGCATTCCTTTGTTACAGTTTATTGCCTTTGAGAAACATGTAAGGGGCATTTAAAATATTTTTTTCACGTTTTCAGAATAAAATTATCCAGAGCTTATATACAAAAAATAATAAGAAATATAGAGAAACTGTGGCAAAACACTTGCAGTTACCTCAACAAATGAATACTGGCAGAGCCCATCAAAGCTGTAACTTTTTCTGTCAAAAGTTTGAACGTGACCTTCCCCATAGATGTGGCAGGTACTCTGACATTCATTTTGTGTGCAGTTCCAAGATCCTTTCATGCAAGTACTAAAAGGAAGCAATGATAGCGGGCACACCAGTTATATTACTCCAAGATGTCTATGTGCATACTGTTTTTGTATAAAAGCACTAAACAGTTTTCGTATGGATTTAAATTTTGTAATTGTCTTCATTACATTTTACGATGTTCATCCTATATGATGGTATATAAAGTTCTATTTAAAGATATAGCATTTTTTCTAAATACATTTGACCATTATTTTTGAAATATCCCAGAGTATGACTTTTCCTTTCCCATAAAAATAAGGGCAGACATCACACTTCCTAATATCCAAAAAATAAAAAAGCAATCCTTAGGCACCATTTGTTGCAGCCAACTGAGGTGACACTTCCTTGGCTATACTCTCGTCCACCAAAAGAGCAAGGGCAGTCATCAGGAAAGACACAGTTCCCTTTAGAATCTCGAACCATTCCTACTGGACAGTAGCACCCATGTTTGCAAGGCGAGTTCTCCTACAGGAATAAGTACAAAGTATGCATCATAAGGCACTGCTCTCAGCACATCACATTATCAGCATTAATGTACAATACATTAATATACCAGGCATGCATTTAGTGTCAACATTGGACAAGTCAAAATAACAAGCAATAAATAATATGACCTTCTCATTATTTTTTTATCTGCATTTAGTTCCTTTTGCCCCGAAACTATGAAAAGTTTTAAAGAGCTAAACTCTGATGCCATGTTACTTACCTCAAAATTAGGTATGTTGCGAGTGCTGCATGTACTGTCAACTCTTCTCTGTGCCTTGGGATCACTGCAGTCAACATATTCAGCCCCTCCAGAGCAATTCTCTGCAGGAGAAAGGAAGGGATTAACCAAGGGCCTCTTGATCTGTTTATTTTAACCAAAATAGGTATCGTAAGCCTTCACCATGATGTCAACACTTACGGTGGGTTAGATCAATGGGAGTCTGGCAAAGAAGAATTCCATCCCGACAGACACTGGAAAGACAAGAAAATGATGCATTTAAACATAGAATTTCAATAACAAAATCTTAATACACTGTTACAATAACTTTAACCCCTCATCCATGCACCACCTGTTTTAGTGCAAGTAGTAGTCTGAATGAGACACAGTCCTCAGAAAATGCAGATGAACCAAAATATAAGATATAGGCTTGAATGTGTGATAGGAATATACAAACAAAGTTGTATGGATGTCAAAGAAAGTTTGATTCTCCCAAGAGTTAGTACCCTGCTTACTCTTGAGTCCCAGACAACGTTCATTCATCTTTGCATCAGCTGCAGTAAGCACAGGCCTGGTACACAGTAAATATACATTTGATGTGTTTGTTGAATGGTGAATGCTGAGAGACAACTAGAAAGTCTTGTCTGACTAGGAAATCATTTCTACATTGTTTGCAGGTAGGAGCTGCTAAAATATTCTTCTACTGGTATTTAAAACCAAACAACAGTAAGATAGATTAGTTACAGCCACGATGATGCAATGAACACTCTGATAAAGGGTGTCAATAGCCAAGCTTCCTCAGAAGTAGAAAACAAAAGATGTGACAGGTCTAAAGAAGACATCATGCTAGCAAAAGACTATTTCTCTGAAAACGACAATCCCTGGATTTCAAAGCGATAACAAATAAATATGTGATCTCCATACCATTTATTGTCATCAATCTCGATGAGTTTGCCTGGCTTTATGACCTCGTCATTCATGTAGCACTCACACTGGGACTTTGAAACACAATTTCCTTCGTTATCCTTGTACATCCCATCAGGGCAAGTGCATCCGTCTACCGGAACATCTTCTACCTCACAGCTCCTATCGCGCTCTGACAGGGATCGGCAAGAGCTGTTGCAGGCTTTTACATTGTACTTGAAAACTAGGCCACTTGGACACGAGTGATCTGTAGGGATAGGATAAATATGCACATATTCAGAAAAATTAGCAACTTTATTTCAATTTGATGTTTACAGATATTATAGTAAATTTAGTAAATTGTTCATAATTGATTTTTAAAATATATTTTTATTGACTACAGAGAGGAAGGGAGAGGGAGAGAGAGCTAGAAACATCAGTAATGAGAGAGAATCATTGATCGGCTTCCTCTTGCATGCTCCCCTTTGGGGATCGAGTCTGCAACCCGGCATGTGCGGGCTCATGACCTCCTGGTTCATAGGTCCACGCTCAACCACTGAGCCACACTGGCTGGGCCATAATGGAGATTATTTTTAAAAATCAAGACAACGTACTCATTCACTGTTTATCCCCCCCCCGCCTTCCCCTCCCCCAGTTCATATTGAGTCCCTACTATATGTTTATATGTTTTGCTGCTGGGGGAAGTACACTTTCCTTACGTGCTGTGTGCAGCAGGGAACCTGCTCTTGGTGAAGAGGAGGGACAGCGTGAAAGCAGCCCAGAGAAAGGTAATTCTATGTGCGGGCAACAGCCTAAGTTAGAAGAGGAGGAGATTCTTGTAAAGAGCACGTGAAAGAGTAAAAGCTCTGCACCCAGACCCCGAGTCGGCAGGTAGAGCCCTCAGGCCTTCCTAGGCACTGTGGTGTTTCAGAGCCATGACCAGCCCCTGCCCTGTGTTAGACCGAGTGCCACACAACCGGGTTTGCTTTATTGGTTTTCTTTAAAGATGACACTGACTTCTCTGGTGAAAATGGATTTGAGGAACCAAGAGGGAAAGTGAAGGAAGCTATTGCCGTCACCCAGGAGGAAAAAATCATGGTTTCTCAACTAGGTTGATGGCAATAAAGATGAAGCGATATGGATGGATTTTAGAGAAATTTTGGAAGTGAACTTGACAGAACTTATTGATTGACTGGATATGGACTATGAGGTATTAAGTGTGATCTATAAGAGATGCCTTTGTACAAAACATTATTTTTATAAATTGAGTACTTTCTAAAGTTGCATTCAAGTAGTGCAGTAAGTATTTTAAAACAAAGCAAGGTTTTACAAATGATAGTTGAGACTTTAATTTACTGATTTAATTTTATTTGGTTTCTAATAAATAAGTTTTTTAACACTTGACTCTGACTTAGAAATGCAGTAGGAGTCAGGATGTTATTTAAATTTTGGCAGATAGTAATTGAGCAGAAACGTATATTTATACATAAATACATACATATTCTGTTCTATTTAAATATAAACATATTAAATCAAGATAAAAGAAATAAATAAGGAAGTAAAAATGCAAGGATTGCTCAAAGATAAAATGTTTCATATATATACATATGTATACATATAGACACAAAGATATACATGTATATACACATATATAACCCTATGTGTGTGTGTGTGTATATGTATATATATACATATACATATATATATATATACACACACACATATATATACATACACACACACATAGGCACTGAGTGACCATATTTAAATCACATGCTAATCCCTGTCCTTCAGCAGGCTGGGTTGCTTTGATTGGTAATTCTAATTAGATTTACCCCAATGAAGATGGGGCAGATTCCCAAAGAAATATCAGAATTTTATTACAAAAAAAGGGAGGACATGGATCTTGCGTATTCAATATAATTGAGGAACAGAAATGTGCACTATTAATATTTTTAAATTGTTATTGTTTTCCTTGGCATAACCCCCCAAACGTGTAAATGCAGTATCAGGACAATGAAGATTTTTATAGTTCCTACTGCCTAACGTCACTGACTTCCAAAATGTCACACTAGTGCCTGAAGCTCCTCCTCCCTTACCCAGGACCGGGGGAGACATTGTTTTAAACCACACGTCTGGCAACTAACCATCTGTTGTGTGTCAGAAACAGAAATTTCTCTTTGATAGACTCTCTCTCTCTCTCTCTCTCTCTCTCTCTCTCTCTCTCTCTCTCTTAAAATTGAGAAGGAAGCATTATCTGAAGCCTTCATCCTTCTTACCGCATCGTCCAGTTCTCCATTCCACTATGTATGTTTCCTTCTCAGCACACGCTTTCACATAGTTGCCTAAAATTGTGCACAGACATTCTTGACCATCTTCACAACTGCAAGTGTATTTTTTGCATTCCTTTAAAATAAAAAAAATTATATTACATTATGAATATATTCAGAAGAACAGATAAGCCGAGTATGATGCTTCAGTTCATTACCACTCTGCTTCCCTGAAAAATAAACTGGTTTTGAAACTGGGAAATATTTCTTTTTATAGTAAAAATTTGCAAGACAGCATATCAATAGTTAACTGAGTTTTCAACGAACTTAGGAAAGACAGAAAGAGACCATCATTCAAGATTTTTCTCATTTTTTGTACCACATTTTAAATTAAAATTGGTATATCTAACAATTGAATAAATTAGTGGAATCCCATGCTAAATTTAAACATATATCATCATCTACTGTCAATGGTTGCTTTTAAATTTTTTTAATATCTGCATGAATCTTTTGAGATTGTCAAAGTATTTCCTAAAAAAGTTGTTAATGTTAGACCCTCACATACCTCATGATACGGTTTGGGGTTCACAATTGGATGGCAGGAAGCAAAAGGCCCATTTGAATCAAGAAGAATTCCACAGTGACTTTCAGCAAACCTTTCTGGAAGGAAATTAAGGCACCCCAAAATTATATTAATAACTTTATAATTTTTAATTACAAGACAAAAGTGCAAATGTATAACAAAGTTTTGTCTTTAAGTAATTGTGTTTTTAAAGTGTTTTTAAATTGAATTTATTGCTATTTAAAAACAATAGCATGATATAATAAGAGACACTTTAAGCCAAAGAGGCAGAAATCTTTATTAGCTTTGGACTTTTATGTAAAATCAGCTAACCTTATTCTGCAATGCAGTTTATACCTACACATAAGTGGTAAAAAGAGAACCAGATTATTTATTTAGGTGTCTTTTCATTTAAAATATAAATTTATGTCTGTGTTGACAAGTTGGGTAAATGAAGCCACCACAACACCCCTCATTTCACCCCTGTCACCCAGTATAATTTCCTTAATAAGATGCAGGGTTTGGGATAACTAATATATTTGATAGCAGTGGCTGGGACACCTGGATCTGGCTATAGCTCTATTGTTAAGTGGCTCACTCTTTAACAATTTCAAGCAACGATCACTTCCATGAGCCTTGTTTAATAAACCAAATAATCTATAAAGTCTCTTCTACCCCTATTATTCTATAACCATGGAGAAAACTGTATCAAAAGGAAAAAATGGATATGGAAAACGACAACTGAGATGACCCAGCCATTCCCTGTGAAAGATGTGTTTGCTAGGAATGCCCTCAGCCACACAGACAGTTTCTCTAATCATGGGACAGCACGCCAAACAGTAGTTAAAACCAGATTTATGTGATAGACTCCTATCATTACCAGAATAAGTACATAATTCCTAGCACCTGATCTTTAACCACAGAGTTTGGCATTTAATTAGCATTACCTGTGTCTATGCTGATGCATGAAGTTGGGTTTCCTTTAGGACAGGACATCATTTCCCAAGAATCAGCAAAAGCCTGAGACGACTTCTCCAATATATTCTGACTTGACATGAAATCATCCTCTACTCTGTTGTTGTAGGAGCCACAGAGTCCTGTGGAAGAGCACAGGACAAAGTTGAACATCCCCTTCCCTACTCAACTTTTTGGACTCATATCCTCACTTCATATTCAGTTCTTTTTGTCAAAACTGCAGAAGCTATCTAAGAGTACAGCTTGCTTAGTCTTTAAACACGTAAGTGACTATGGAATTTGCCGTAATTGTTCTTGTTTGTTTCGTGTGACGCCATTGACAGTATGTAAGAGCTGATTTCTGTAGTAGAAAAAACCTCAGTGGAAGATATGAAAATGTGACCAGAAAAAACATGTTATACTGTAGTTTGTATGTGAAATATGATTTTCAAAAGATTGATATCCATAATATCTTAGTTTATTCTTTTACAGACCCAAATCCTTAAAAATTCATATTAACAAAAGGATATTTAACATATTATCAAAGATCACTATATTTGAAAAATAAAAGCCTTTATTTAAAAGCCTAAAATGTTGAGAACCATTTAGGAATGGGTTTTGTAACAAACAAGGTTGTCATTACTATAAAAAGCAAATTGAAATTTTACTGAAATATAAAAAGGAAGATGAAGTAAAAATGACTTATGGTTTAATATCATTAAGAGACAATTGAAAATTACAAGAGATGATTGACATATTAGAGTCTTGGAAATAAAAACATAGGCAGAGGACTTACCAACAGTGTCTGTGAATTGGTTAGGTGGCATGGAGACATATAATTGCATCACGGGATCAGTTTGTATTTGCATTTTTACATGAGAGTATGTTTCTACTTGAAAGTATGAGAGAGATGCCTTGAAAATCTGTATTTTGTCTGTTAAAAGAATTATTAACATTATTAGCAGGAATTAATATATTAAACAGTTTTAAATTTATTGAAGTGTTTTTATTCTTTAATATATATTAAAAACAGAAACATTTATTATCATTAAAACTTGAATAAATGAATGCCTCCTACATTTATTTTTAAGTGGTATTATTAAACTTACCTGAATAATAATAATTTTGATTTTCAATCTTGTCATTTGTGACTGTTCCATCTTTATTAAATACATATTTGTCAACTGAACCAGACTAAAATTGAAAATACATTGTTAGTTCATATCAATTTACAAAATTATTTCAGTTTAATGCAATGCAATACATAATAGATGCAATAAAAACAGGTATAATTTTATTGGATTAATTCCTAAATATCTAAACCATTTTTAAAGCATTTTCCATTCATACTTTGCTTCATTGTTTCTCATACCAACTCTTTGAGGAAGTTTGTAAAGGACTCTTCATCCCCAATTGTAGATGAGGAAACTAAGACCCTTGAAGGTAACTTGGATTTCCAAAGGTTAAAAAGCTTATAAGTGCAGGCTGGCTGCTCTTCCTTCTCATCTAGGTCTATTTCCACTTAAATTGTTAGTTTCTCATACATGAAATTGCAAGCAAATATAATTGCTTCTTTCTTAAATGATCCACAGTATTTAATAATTTTATAATTACGTAAGGTTGATGTATAATGAGCATGTTAGTTGTGTATCTATGGTATATTTTTATTATTTAAGGATCCTTGGAACTATCCAGCTCTTCCAGAGACTCTACCACTTTTCTGCATAATCTTATTTGTGCTCTTAATTTACATAGTAAGGTCTCTTTTCTGCAACCTTTGAAATTCTGAATTTGTGATGTAATTAATTTGGTTGTGCTCTGAGTAAACTTTAGGAAGCTGATGACTTACCGAATTTAAGACGAGTGTAACACTATTTAAGCACGTTCCTGACATACCACTTGGACATGGATGAAGCTCAACACTAACAGACCAATCTTTATCCTGTTAAAAAAAAATGCATTTCATTTAAATAATAATTTAAATGTTATTGATGACATGTTATTACTATTTTATTTATTCACACTGCATGTTTGCATTTTTAAATTAAATTTATTGGGGTAACATTGGTTAATAACATTTTATACGTCTCAGGCATACAACTTTATAATCCAACATCTCTAGATTCCATTGTGTGCTCACCACCCAAAATCAAGTCTCCTCTGTCACCACAAT
Organism: Myotis myotis; assembly: GCF_014108235.1. NCBI lineage: Eukaryota > Metazoa > Chordata > Mammalia > Chiroptera > Vespertilionidae > Myotis > Myotis myotis. Next base: position 171,698,674 of record NW_023416335.1, read on the forward strand.
GCCTCTATACAATCATTCTGCTCTGAAAAGGGAATCCAACTTCAATCCATGGTATAGATTAAAATTGGTAAGAGCTTTACCGATCAGCTCTATCTGTGTGGCCTATGATTGGTGGTTTTTCATAGCCATTGTTTTTTCTTAATCTTTACTTTCTGTCTTCCCCTCCAAGGGAGTTGTGCTGTATGTGGAGACTAAGGTGAATTAGAGGCAACCTAGCTTGGTTAGTCTCTGGACAGTCCACATTGTCTATTTAGATCCTATGTGAGAGACAATTAATAAAACCTAAATATAATTCATGTCAAACATTGACTTCCAGTTCTCATTTTAAGATCTAGGAATCCCTAAACTATAAGAAGCAAATATTCCATACATTCTGGCATATTTCCTTCTCACTTTACCCATTCCCCATTCTCATGGATTACATGAGGCATACAAAAGGAAGGAAAGAAAATTTGGAAAACTGACTTTTAGCAGCAGCAAGTACATTTCTCAGAGTACTGGGCATTGGCCCGCATCTCTCACTTCAGGAATCACAAATTCTGTTCATCTTTGTTTCTTACCAGGAAGACTAAATAATATTACTTATCCTTATGCTAGCCGAAGGTACAAGCTATGAAATGGGACTCCCACTTTTATTAAAATTCAAACTATTTAAAATTTTAATACTGAAAAGAATTTAAATATAAGGACAGCCTCTATCATACTGATAATATTGTCATAAAACCTAAAAATAAATGCAAAGAATAATGATGAAAGAGAAAGATGCTTCATCTATAATAATAAAAGCATAATATGCTAATTAGACCAGACGTCCTTCCGGATGACCTTCCAGACGAAGCCAGGGCTGCAAGGGAAGCCTGGGTCCTGGGTGCCAGAGGGAAGCCAGTGCCGGCAGGCGGGGGAAGGAAGGCCTACTCTTGCACGAATTTCATGCATTGTGCCTCTAATAGAATATAAAGGATAGTTTCATTTGAAACACTAGTGAACACATGCAAAGAAAAGTAGCACAAATAATTTTCCAGTGCATTTAGAAAATTATTAGTGATGAAAGGGGCTTTGTTTGTTTGTAAGCAGGAATTTCTAAAGAGCACAGGTAATACTGGTTGCCAATGTCAATGTGATAGCAAACATACTGAAATATATAACCAGTACTTGAAAGGCTGTTTGTTATTTATTTTTTTAATAATTGAAGGTGAAGATTGTGTTTCAAATTAATTTAAAAATAGCTTGGAGCCTGTATTAGTTTTCTGAAGTGTTCGAGAATCTTACGTACATGGATGGCCAAAAAGTGACAGTTTCCAGGATGGTTATATTTTTCACCATCAAAGGTGGTAATTGAACTTCCTTCCACCTTACATCTTCCAGGACACATTGCTTCAGTGCAAGACCACTTTGCATCTTGGCATGTGCTGTTAAAATAAAATGGTTATGTTAAAGACCACCAATCACATCTTTAAGAAATCACAACTTACATTGACATTTAGTTAAGCTGTATTAGGCCATGCACATCCCCCACCCAACATCTCAGTTCTGATGTAATGCCTCACTGACAGTGGTATCCTGGTATTTTATTTAAAAGTCGTGAATTCCACTGAATAAAATGATAACATCCAACTGCATTAAACAAATAAAAACTTGTAAACTGAATCTCAGGTGCTTAAATGGAACATATTTCACTGTCAGAATTAAACATCTGCTACTTGCCCCATTGTAGACCTGCACTTTCCAATATAGTACAGAGTCGTATAGCTATTGATTATTTGGAATCTGGCTAGTCCAGATTGAGATCTACTTTAAATGAAAAATATACAGACTACGAAGACAACATGAAAAAAATTGTAAAACCTCAGCTTATCGTTTTATACTAGTTTTATGTTGAAATAATAGTTAAAAGTGTTAGTTATCTATGTGAGTGACATTCATGACTCACATTATACTTCTCTTGAACAGCATTTTTGTAGATATTTAATAAATCATACTATTGTTTTTATAATCATTATTAATAAATTATTACCACATGATTCAAACATTTTCTATTTATAGGAAAATTATTATAGTATAAGTACTACATTGTTTTTCATTGAGCTAAATCATTTCCCCAGAAAGACATCATATATTTCTAGAAAAGTCCTTTGGGATCCTGCAGAAATTTGGAGTTTCAGAGAAAAGTAATAATGAGGAATGGGGAACTCTCTCTCGTCAGCAAATTCTTGCTGCACTCAAAAGGAAGAATCAAGCTAACTATTCAAAGAGGAATAATCTACACTAGCCTTTGGCACATTAAAATCTACTCTGGATTAAATTTATCTCCACCAATGTAGCCTTTTATAGAATTATTTAAAAAGTGTTGGGCTCTTTCTGATTATACATTTTATTAAATATTCTTGGCAATTAGAATGATTACTATTTCATTATTGTAACCATACTCTTGTATTATTCTTTGTTCTCTATTTGCAACCACCAACTGGAGCACTATTCAAAACACTCTTTCAGTTAGCGGAAAACATTATCTTTTAAAGATACACAGAAAGTTCACATGTTTTATAAAAATATCACAATAAATATTCCTCAGCCAAAAAGATAAAATATTAACAAGGAAAATCCCTTGAGGCTGCTAAATTAGTCTGAAGGGTGGATTCAGGGATTATTTTAAATTAGACTAAAATATTCGTATTTTTTCACTATCAACAAAGTGAGGATGAAAAGCGCACACATACCACTGAGACCCACAAGGACCTTCTCGAACGTCTCCTGACAGGTAGACGTTTCCATTAGACTCACAGGGACAGTCGGCCTTCAGTACACATCTTCCTTTCTCTCCAATGTCATCCAACAGATAACCTAGAATACGTTATGTAAGGTGAATCTCAAGACGTATGAACTCCAGTAAATTCTCAAGCAGTGTATTGTGAAATGCCTGTTGAGCTAGTTCTGATGGGTGCAGACATGCACTTAACATAGTAATTTATATTTAAGCAGTTACTCCTTCTCTGAGAACTTGCAAGCATGTAATTTTCTGAACCACAGAGCAGTACTCCTGAGCCAAATATAGAATCAGAGGATAATGTGTGGGTACTACAGCCCTCAGGTACCACAGAGATAGAAATGCACATGAGCTTTAAAGGCCTCTCTCTAGCCCCCATCTGCAGTTTGCTAGAAGGCTGGACTATGAATAAGTGAATTCATTAAATATCTTGTTAGAGATAAGACTGCACTAGAGTGAGTCGCTTCTTTGTCAGGTCTTTTGGTGTAAATAGTATTACCTTCTGGGCAGGTGCAGCCACTCACACATTCACTGTCTTGAAAAGGAGCTACATTAGAACAAGTTGCAGGATTTGAGGGGCCACATTCTTTGTAGATATGTTTTTCTGGGCATTGAGGTTTTTCTGGAGAAATATAGAAACATTTATATATGAAAATTAGAGGAAAATTAATGTGATGAATATATAACATTCTAATGAAGATCTTTTCAAATAGGATTCTTTGAGTCTAATTTTCAAGATATATGTTTTTCAAGATATGCAGTACCACTATATTATGCCAATTGACCATGCATTATTTTATAATACAAAATTTAATATGGAGGAAATGCATGCTGTACATAATATCATTTCATCTTACTTTGATCTTATTTGTATTCTAACTTATTAAGATTGAGCTAAGCATACGTGGAAAGTATATATATGTTATGAAGCTTATATTTATGTTTTATTAAGACGGATCATGAGAATTCTCGTGTTCTCTGTTATTACACAGTGTTTTACAAAGTATCATACTTTAAAAAGATATTAGCTTGTAATAACATGTAATAAATAATTTCAAAATCCAATGGGTATTTAATTTTAAAGCATGCCTTTAACATTTATGTAAAACGTTTTTTGTACTCATTCAATAGAACCTTATCTGGCCACTGGGTAAAGCTAGCAATAAAACTACTGGTCTGCAATGTGTTAATTTTTTTGAAAGAAAATCATACTGCTAATCAATATCCTTTTGATAACATTTCCAGTACTTTTACAGTTTTTTTGTAGGGTTTTACTCATTTCCCCCAGTGAATTTTATTTATTGTAAATATCATGAAGTTCCTCATTAACATCTTTACACAAAGCTCTGCAACCTGTGGCGAGTTACTTCACCAAAGGGCCTCAGCGTCCTCGCAAGAACATGTGAAGACAAGACTCTATCATCTCTCAGTGCTTCCCAGGGCTTATAGTCATCTGAGAAGATCACTATGAAACACAGCTCAACTTTAAAGTCCCATACAGGGTTGGTCCAAAGTAGGTTTATAGTCATTCGTATGGAAAATAATACAATAATTAATAAATAATAATACAACAATAAGCTCTGTGTTTCGTGTACTCACTACTGTAAACCTACTTTTGCCCACCCCTGTGTAAATTTCCTGATTGGAAATCTACAATAAAATGAAAAACCTACCGCAAACCACATCAGAGTCTTCTCGCCAGGATTCGTAGGTGCCGGGACCGTCTGAGGCACAAAGGCGGGACAATTCTGAATAAGTGTCACATGTTGACGTTTTGTCTCTATTTTGGCAATACTCATCAATGCAGACCTTTTTGTAGTCACTGGATAAGGCAGAAACCTTTCCACATTCCTCAAAGTAGGTTCCAATAATTTTGTTACAGTACTGCAAAATAAAATATAAAGTTTTTATAAAACATTAAAAATGAACAAATGAATATTTAAGAAGAGAACAATTCAGGAGTACTTTTCTGCATAATATCCTGTGGTTTTGACAGGGAGGATTATTGGATGCTGGCTGAAATGAAGAATTTTTTAAGGATTATAGTAGATACAGTCACTCCTAAAATAGTACTTCACTTGTGGCATTTGAGTTGCTATAAAACAACTCCAAAAATTGTACCTGAATTCATCCCAAATTTCTCTAAATGTGACATGAGGTTTAGAACTTGAGAAAGTGGAAGAGGTGAGAAAAGGAGAGATCAGTTGATATCAGAAATTGGATGGTAAATGATTGATAACACAATAGACAGAAGGGATATTGGCCCTTTAACTGTGAGTCTGCTTATATTTGGTGAGCAAACAGATGACAGTAAAATGCAGTGACTCTGTTTTCTTGGTGTGGGCTATGTGAGTTTGTTCTGGAAACAATATATTTGTTCTCATGTTGGTTAAGAAAGTAAAAACATGTTAATGAATCCAAAAAGTTCAAATTTCAATATATCTTAACTACCGCACAACTATCTTCTATTTTAACCATTTTTGTTTGCTTTCTTTCAGGAAATGTGAAAGCTATTGCCAAACAAATGCACGATTTGCACTAATTAAATTCTGGGACAACTGATAATATTCTCCAAGTGAAGTATAAAATAAAGTGAAATAACACCTGCAAAGATTGCTTTTACATTTATTGTCCTTTGTTACTTTCTCACTAGATTATAGGTCCCTTTAGGGCAAGAAATATAACATTGAATTTAATATAGCATGGATTAATACCAGGTCTTGGATATAGTAGGTCTTTATCAAGTATTCACTGGCTTTAACATAAATTTATGTAAACATTCAACTAACATTTTTAAGCAACAGGGGTAACTTCTCACACAGTATGCAACTACCACAACAAATGAGACATTATCACGCAACTCATACATAATCTCATAGAAAACGTATGAGAAAAACATGGGAAATCATTATAGATGGTGTCTGATTGTAAGGACCAATGAGTGACACAGGGAATGAAGGAAAGAAAAGGCATTCTAAGTGCAAAGATCAAGGAAGGTTTCACAAGGAAGATAGTAGATGATCTTGCATAACGTCACGGTTTAATTTGATTTGTTAAAAGATGACAAGATGGTTATAAATGTAACACCCATTGTCAATAGAACAAAAATTTCTTCTATCTTTTGATCTTGAGAACTTTGTTCTAGATTGAAACAGGAATATGTGAATATTCATTCAGTCACCAAATGAATCTATCGAATTCAACATAACACAAGGTTGGAAAATTCACAGAGTAAGTAATGACTATTCTCAATTGTCATAGTCAAAAATATTACCTGTAATGCTTTTAAAAAGAAGGTAAAGGATATAAAGGACGACAATTCAGACTGGTTCTCTGGGGCAAAAGTAAGAAAGCAAGAACAGAAACTAGTTCTTAGGGACACTGTACATGGATTTCTAAACTGTAAGAGTCAAGTTAGTACCCATGAAGAGGTAATAATGCAGAGGGGAAATGTGTAAATTTACAGACAAATGAAAACACTATGCAAAGGAAATTACAATTGTCACACTAATACATAATTAATATCATAGTGTTTTGGGGAGAACATTATTTTGTCCTCTTTAGTTAGACTAAAGCTCACACTACAGGGACATTGGAGGGGAAGCAGTTGCAGAATTCTAAGATGTTGGTGCTGAGAAAGGATGCTGGCTATCTAAATTGAAACCCAGGGGAATATTGCAGAAATTTGCTACTAGTGAAATACTAATTTCTTACTTCTACTCCATCTTCGCAAGTTTGATAGGTTTTACTAGTAGCTTCAGGGCAATCACCAGCAATTTTACTCTTGGCAATGTGCTCATTGATGTCTTCTCCTTAAAAAAAAGCAATGTTTGATTCACAATACGCATTACATGTACACGTTATCTTCAAGTTAAACATAGACTTGACAACATAAATATAGACATATATTTATTTTAACATTTTTTCATTCTTTAGACAAATGCAAAGTGTTGTTACAGTTATCCAAACATGAGCATTTACTTTATAATTTTCTTTTGGGAAGCAATATTCTTGTTCATAATAAATTGAAATCTTACCTGGAGTGGTGTTGAAATTACCACAAAGACCGCAAGTTGGATATTGCTTGTGAAGAGTGAGCTTTAAAAGAAATGTATATATTTATAAAATATTGAAAATATCTTAAGACAAGATTTACCCAAAACAAAGAACATGGCTCTTAGTATTTTATTCTATCTAAGCTGGTTACTTATGAATGTACTACCAGGTGTGTGATTTTTAAGAACCTGGCTCTAGAATTTGGAATAAATCCTGACTCCACCACTTACTAACTGTGTCTTTGAGTAGGTTATTTAACTTTTTCATTAGCGTGAATCTCATGAATTCCATCATCTTTAAAATAAGATTAATAATAGTATGTACTTCAAGATGTTTTAAATATTAAGATAATGGTTAGTACAGTGACAAATACATAGAGATTGCTCAATGAACTTTAGCTCTGGTTTTATAATGTATTGTTTTTGTAACTAAAAGCAAAGAAAAAAATAGCACAGGATTATAAGAAAATCAAAGATAAACTTACTGAGAGTTTGTTATTTTTGTCCCACATTAATGACAAGATTCCTCTACGGCTGTTCAGGACATTATATTCTCCATGTTTTTTAATGTGAATCAGCTTGTTGTTATATGGTATCTGTACACTGAAAAGTATAAAACACAAGTACATATAAATGTAAAAAGTATTCTTATAACACCTTTGGTAATTCATTTTTCTATAGTTAGAAAATCTGTCTAGTAATTATTAAAGTTTTCTTTTTTATATCATTTCAGAAGAGATACAGTGGTTCTTTTCCCAATATTGGAAAGACTTTTAAGAAACAATGAATAAATCTTTGGGACTTTGGAGTAATTAACAACAACAACAACAAAACACAGTGGTTCAGTATAAAAAAATAATGATGAAATAATTTGAAATGTTCACAAATAGAATAATATGCCACATTTTCTTATCCTGGTAAGTATTCAAATATGCTATCCCTTCCAAATGTAAATTACTATGTCTGTAAATCATGGCCTATGGGCTTCAATCCATTATAAAACCTCAAGTTTATATTTAGTGTTAAACATACAAATAAAAATTAAAATATTCTTTAAACAGTTTTGTTGAATACACATGTTGCTCAAAATCAAGATACTCAAAATAGTAAAACAACAGACATCTCTTTTTTCCCTACCTTGTTATAGAAATAAATATATTTTACAATCCCACATATATCTGTATTATAAAGTTACCAAACTCTTTTCCAATAATTTATTAAAAATATCAACATGCATCAAAATAGGAAAAGAGTATACATCATCTCTCACCATCTCTTTATCCATACACTATTTCATTTACCTTTCTCCATTAACTAAAATGGTGTCACCAGATATAGAGATGTCATTATTGTCAATTAAAACCGTTATTTTTTCAATCTCACTATCAGTGTTTCGTTTGATCTCAATATTGAAATCTCCAGAGTCAACGCAGTGGCGGCAGAAAGTGTATGTGCATGGTGACTCAAAGGAAAAGATACGGCCGTTGAAAGCTTTGTATGCTCCTTTGTCCCAAGTAGAAGCTTCACCTGTAAGATATTTAGAATAGAATATTCATAACTATTCAGACAATTAATGTATTATCTAGTTCTGATTTATAAAAGTGTTTATTCACCAAGGTAAAAAAAAAAAATCACTGAAAGATTCTATTCTCACAGCCATTAGCTTTATTCATTAGTTTTCTTTCTCACATACTGCAAAAGCACACTAAAAGTACCACCTGAGGTCTTGGGAAAACCCAAAGTTGGCTATATGGCAAAACAAAACATGAATAAAACATCTTGTTTACATTGGAAGAGGGAAAATGAGTTTACTATGGGGAGGAATCTATGGAGGAAACTGGTGGTCTGCATAATTGTTCTGCTCTTTATACAGATAGTCTTTTTAATGTTGTCTGAGTTGGTTAACATTTATATCAAATGAGTGTAAAGACTTCTATTATTTCTTTCTATACATATATATATGCACATGTGTACATGTGTGTACATGTGCATATATATTTATGTGTCTTTGTATGTATATTTGAGGAAAAATAGTACTGATGTAATGTTATTCATACATACAATGAACAAATAGATAATGGCAAATTGGTTACTTTATACCTCGCTAGAGGCCTGGTGCACGAATTCATGCACTAGTGTGGTCCCTCCACCTGGCCTGCGGGATCAGGCGGAAACCAGTTCTCTGAAATCCTTCGAGGGGTCCCAGATCGTGAGAGAGCACAGGCCATGCCAAAGGACCCCACTGGTGTATGATCAGGGCCGGGGAGGGACTCGAGAGGTTGGCCAGCCAGGGAGGGACCTCGGGAAGGCTCCAGGGCACGTCTGAGCCGTAGCTCATTCCCAATCAGCTGGACCCCAGCAGCAAGCTAACCTACTGGTTGGAGCATCTGTCCCCTGGTAGTCAGTGCACGTCATAGTGAGCAGTTGACGTGCCTTAGCATATCATTAGCATATTACCCTTTGATTGGTTGAACAGTTGACCAGATGACCGGACACTTAGCATATTATGCTTTTATTATATAGGATTAGGTACTGACTAGCTTAGGCATATAAATATGAATAAGAATCACAATAATTTTTACTTACCAATAATTGTATTTGTTTCTGAGTATGTGGGAGTTGCTTCTGGAATATGAGATCCTTTTTCTATTCAATACAATGCATAGATTAGTAAAATTTCAGGACCTATATTGATTTTAAATATATATTTCATTTGGGCATCTATATGGAAATTAAGACATTGGTACTAAAATCTATAAATGGGGATTATTTTATCCTGAATATATAATTTTATTTTGTGAGAGCTGTGATTTGCCAAGGTCATACACATGATTATCTCTGAAATTCATATTTTTTCTTGGGGCAATCAGCCATAGTAAGCTCAGAAATTAAGAGCTTATTAATTTTGGGCATCTACAATTACAAACACATGTTGCATCCCTAACAGAACTATTTTTTTCAACTATAAATTTTTATTGGCTATTGCCCAAACAGGCCCAAGATAGATTGTATTAAACCAGTCTACTATATAGTACTGATAATTCAAATATATATATATATATATATATATATATATATATATATATACTAATTTTCCTGATCAAAGGGAAAAATCAGTATACCTTGAAATTTGCTTCTCATGACTGTTTATTTCTAATACACTGACCCTTTTATGTAACCAAGTAAATTTATAAGAAATCTTGGAGCAACATCTAAATGCAAGCATAATAAAACAACAACAATAACAAAAGTAAAGATTTTTATATAAATTTAAAAACATTTTTTACAATGCCATTTATTGTGTATCTTGAAGCCACTTCTCTTCACAACAGGCTGTCTTTACTAGGAGTGAGCGGAAATAGTTTTAACTCTTTATTCAAAACTAAATTTTAAAATAATATATCTAAAATGATATAGAAGTTGCACTGTATTTTATTCAGGTTGACTTAAAATAATTTACTCTCTCTTATCCATGAAATTGTTTCAAATAAGCACTTGGTTATCTAAACTTTAGTACTCAAAGAGAAGAGCACTTAGAAACTCATCTCAATATGAGAAACACATAATAGGATATTATTTACTAGTGTTATTTCTTATACTTTATATAGATTATAGATATATATATATATTTTTCAAAACTGAAGTCAAAAATTAAACTACCTGGAGTACTGGGCGGTCCCGTGGTACTGTAGTCAGATGAGCTTGTCACGCCTGTTTAATACAAAATGATTAGGTTGTTTATGTGTATCTTTTAGTTGGTAAAATATGAAAAAGGGTTTTACAATCTTATGGAAAAGCTATGGCTCCAATTACAGCAATGCACTGGCTGGAGTAACAGAATGAAATGTCTTTCCACTAAACGGACTGACACAAAATTACTCTATTCCAGATCAATGGCCTTAAAACTTATTCAGGAAAAGAGGTAAGAATTGCAGAGAAAGGGTTCCAGGTCTCCTATCCCAGTTTCAGTCACACTTCCTCCCACTTTAAATTATTTCACATTTGGGAAATCTAGCTGCCATTTCAAAATGTCAATTGAACAAAGTATTCTGCATTCCTAAAAGCTGGAAGTGTGAAAATCAAGAATCTAGATGAACAGAGATATTCGTCTCAAGATGTGAAATGTCAAGGGAACCACAATCTGCCATTTCAAAGCCACTAGATTTACTGCCATTAAATACACTACCAGAAGGAACACTAATCAATAAAAGTCTGTCTGATTGAGAAAAATGAAAGCAGTTGAAAGCTAACTTTCAATGAGCAGAAAAATCTCAAATTAGCAATTACTCCACAATAGAAAGATAGGAGGCAATTACTTCTCAGTACATGTCTCAGGAACAAAACCTAAATGTGTATGCCTGAGCTAATGGCAGCAGATCTGAGGGTCAGAAATCCAGGGTCCCTTAAACCATTTGTACCAACTGTGCCTAAAGGAAGTCAGTGGCAATAAATTACAGGTGATTTTAAATTTCTCATTCCTGTTGAAGTGTTGACCTCTACATTGATGTCCAAAACTTAAGAAAAACCCCAAATAATTATTGTTTCTATATGACCAAGTCTCTTTTGAACAGATTGATTGATGACCAATTCTGCCTGAGGTCAACCATTACTACACTGCACTGTATCTATTACTAATTAGACTTCACCAAGTTTCCAGAGGCACAAATACTAAATGCAGCCCAACATGCTGTACTGATGCTATCTGTTCATTTTAAAAAAGATTGTCACTGGGAAATATTTAATTACATCTTATGACTCTTTAGGTTTTATGCACAAAACCTGAAGAGTAATCCCTAGAATCTGATTTTCCAGTGTCCCCTATTTCATTTTAACCAAGCCTTTTTGTTCAAGAACACTGTGCCAACTCCACAGGACAGAATTACCAAGACCAAATCCAAATAAACTCTTCTTTTACCACCAAGTCTAAAATTAAAAGCAAATGGAAAATGAAACTGTTAGCAGGATCAATAAGCAAAGGATATAAATTATTTGTATTTTTTTGTTCTTAATAGAGCCTGGATCAGAATTCCTGAGCCACTGACATGGGAGCCAAAGCCCATGGATTTACCAACAAATTTTTTGCTGTTCTTTCCTTTTCCACTAACCTCCATATCTTCTAAGATAAAGAGCTCTGACACAAAAAAATATCTGGATTTACTGTGCTTTATTAATCCATATTTCTTTCACTGGCTTAAATTTTTAATATAAATTTCTATTTATCAACACTTTTATAAATCTACTTTTTCCTGACATTTATTTTTCAAGAAAACTAGTTCGAATATGACTAATAAAACTTGTAAAGTTTTAGTGTAGTATAACTTATAAAGCATTGCAAAAGTCATGGAAATATAAGACCAAAAATTTTTGTTCTTATGTCAAAACTTGTGAACAAGAGAATTTTTTAAAGTATTATTTTATTGAATTAGAGAGAGGGGGAGGGAGGGAGGGAAAGAGGGAGAGAGAGAGAGAGAGAAAGAGAGAGATAGAGAAGAGAGAAAGAGGAAGGGAGGTAGGGAGAGGGAGGAAGGAGAGATAGAAATATTAATTGGCTGCCTCTTGCTCGCCCCTTCTGGGGGTCAAGCCCAAAATCCCAGGCATGTGCCCTGACTTAGGAGGGGGGCAGGAAGAACTAGTGACCTCTTGATGCATGTGATGGTGCTCAACTAACTGAGCCACACTGGCCGAGCAGGAACAAGAGATTTTAAGTGGCTTCCCCCAAGTCCACAGAAAATTACTGAGAAATCCTGAGGACAGAAACTGGATATCTTCCTTCCAGGTCCAAGCCCCTTCATTAAAGCATTATATCAATTTGCCTCTTAATTAAAATGTTTAAATTCCTGCTGAAGATAACACAGATCCTTTTAAGAATCAAACATAGTTTAAAAATCTTTCCCATGTGTTCCTCTAACAGTAAGTCTTTATTTGTCAAAAACACCACCAGTCCCTGCTTTGCTCATTGATGATTTTTCTACCAAAAGAAGAAACTAAGAAACAACTTAGGATACAGGCAGCACAATTAGAGCCAGCTCCTTTTTTAGCATTTTCCTCAAATCCACTTGGGCCAGATGGATCCTTACCATCTTCGCTTTGATTTGAATCAGTGGTAGCAGCATCCGTACCACCAGAGTCACTGCTGTCAGAACTAGTTGCCGCAGTGGTTTCCTCTGCAAAAATACAATCATTATCAGAGAAAAGTTGCATTCATTGACTAGTCAGGAAATTGTATTATACATATTGCTTGAACTACGCCTATATTGCAAATGTAATGTATATTCCCTCTCCTCTCCATATGTCTTTCCACATATACTTCCACACTGTGTAATCAGGGGTGTGCATGGCAACCAGTTTGCCAGGAGGTTTGATAGAATTCCATAAGAGTTTCATTGTGTTCTGTATAACATGAGCAAACAATTAAACGTCTCACTATCGTAAAAACAAGTAGTAATGATTATTAGTCATACCAAGTTTATCAATTTCAAAACAGATGACTGGTGTCCTTCCTGAAAATATCTCAGTTGCACCCCTACACCCAAGGCTGTTTCTCCCTTTTCAGATATAACAAAATGAACTCAAATATTAAATTTTAATATGAAACATTGAAGTTATTTTCCTCTTGGAATCTCCTTTCCCATTTATGTAGAGCTATGAAATATAGATATTTCAGGGACCAGGCAGGTAAAGTAAAAGCCTGAATTGGCCAATAAGGAGTAGTTTATTGAACCAGAGAGGACATGCCTCATCTAAAGAAATTTAATTCCCCCCCGCAAAAAATAAAAATAAAAATAAAAAATAAAATTAAAAAAATTGCGAGGCTACAAACTGTTTAGAAACCCTGCTTTATGCTATCACTCAGAAAATTGACTATGAAAGTTAAAGAGAAAATACTGATATAGAAAATGAATTGTGGTTGCTAACAGAAACATGAGAGATTAAATTTGAGTCCGGAAAGCATTTTAAATCAATAACTTATACTTTATAAAATGACTGATCATCATAATAATGGTACTAAGTAGAAAGATAACAGAAGAAAATAAAAAGTATCGGGGAAAAGTTCGGTTTAATGTAAACATCTTTGCTACAATTCTCTAAAGATGGAATTCATCACTTTCAATGGCACTGGTATTAGTGACTTTAGATGATTCCTACTCCACTGTTACTATTAAGGCCATGAACTACAAATAAAACAGAGATTATCAGGTTCTCCCAAGTGAGGAAGAAGCCCCTGTTTCCTAGGTAAGCATTTGTCTCTAGCAGTACCTGCTGGGGTGTCATCTAGCTCTAAACTCTCAGTGTCTCGCCGTTCTCGCCGCCTGTCCTTAGCCTTTCCTGGAGAACCATGTTCTGTGTCGAAGACCGAAGCAGCAACTGATTTCTTTCCGTGTGGGTCATCAAAGGGTGAACCTGCAACCAGTAAGTCACCTGGTGTGAGAACAGGAGATTTCATTTGAAAACAGCCTTGCTGTCACAATAAGGTGACTTGATTGCGACACTATGAAAAGCCACATTTTATTTTGTATCAGCCTTGTTTTTCTGGCAACACTCGAAACAAAATATGCTGCTGATTGTCTTAATTACCATAGTCACATCTTTTTGTCTTAGTTTTAAGACTTCAAGAAAGACGAATACAATGGTGATGGAAGGAGTCTTGATTTGGGTTGGTGAACACGCAATACAATATACAGATGATGTATTCTAGAATTGTACCCCTGAAACCTATATAATTTTGTTAACCAATGTCACCCCAAATAAATTCAATTTAAAAAGAAGGTGAATATTGCTGGGAAGACGTATCAGATGTGTCCCAGAAATTCTCCTTGTGGACAAGGGCAGGGACTTCCCTCCGTTTCTCCTCCATTGCTAAGCCCCAAGTTTCAGTATCCAATCTTCCCCCATCAAAATATTAGTGTGGACAGTTGAATCCACACTATCCTTGGCTTAGTATAACTGATAATTTTAGGAAAACATACCTGTTTCTCTTTTCCTTAAATCTACAAAGAAAAAAAAAGATTAAAACCTTTACTCATAATTTAATGGTAGCATTCACCTCTTCAAGTCTTAGTTGAAAAGTCATCTCAATGAGGCATACTCTGAGGATTTAAAATTGCAACACCATCCCGTTCTAACACTAACTACCCTTATTCAGTCCAGGATTTTATCATCTTGTCATATACCATGTTACTACTTATAATGTTTATTGTTTGTTGACTGTTCATTCTACATTTTGAGCTCCATAAACTCAAAGTGTGTTTTTTTGCTTGTATGTGTTGTTGTTGTTGTTTTGCCTGTTTCATTCTCTGAGACATCCCAAGTGTCTAGAACAGTGCCTGAAACACTAAGGACAATCAACTAACATTTACTTAACAAATGCATTTGTCAACAAAACACTCTTGTTAAGGTAATGTATACTATATTACATGAGGTATTCTATGTTTTCTGTCATACCACTTATTTTTTTAATCTCCCAAATAAAATTAAAATACTTTAGAAGTGATAATGCCTTAATGAATACACTATTCCCATAAAGTTGTGGCAAACATGCATTTTGGTCACTGACTAGACAAGAAAATGAAATTCATGATTTATAAGTAAAATTTGAAGACTATGTAAAAATAAGTACAAATAAAAATAAGACATAATTCTCCCTAATGAAAATAAAGGAAAAGAGACTCCCCTCCACTTTTTTAGATCCTTTACTTTAGAAAACTTGTGAGTTTTTTTATCTACCTCTTTGATCTAAAAATGCCTTATAAGAAAAACATATAAAAGTAATCTTGGGCCATTTTGACTGTTGTATATGTTAGACTGGAATGATAGTAAATTTATATTGATATTAGCAAAAATATTATTGTTAGATTTAAGAAAAATTCCATGAAAGCAGTTTCGATTTGCTGTGGTTTTTTCTTTTGGTGGCTAGGGAAACAAAATTATGGATAATATTCCATGATATTCAATTTCCCAAAGGAATCAGTAGTAAAACTGTTAGGCCTAGATTGAGTTTAATTAAAATAGATCACTAAGGAATTAATCCCAGAGTACAAAATAAGAGCATGTTTGTTCAATAAAAATATAGGAAAGTAAAACCTTAAATCCACATCCACATTTCTCATGTAAGTATGTGATTTTAGAAAAGCTAATAATCAAAGCAATTTCCCATTTCAAATGTCACCACCTCATAAACAACTGGTTAAATATTAAAATGTCTGACCCAAATTATACAAAAATACACTAGAATACGTTTGTTTGTAATAATAAGGAAGATTTCATGAAATGTTTTAGTGATTTTTCCAGTAAGATATGCTTTCTTTTCAAAGAAAAGCACTGCCACTGTGTTGTTACTTGGAATAAAGAGTATAAGAAAAGAAAACCAAATAATTTACCTGAACTGCTTTCAGCTACTTCATTATCTAAAGAAAAAAGAAGAATTGCTGTCATTACTAGCATATTTGACAGATTTGCCAATAGAAAGTGAATCTTGATTACAGTTATTTCTTGTCCTTGGGAGGTATTCCCACAGAGATAGGCTCATTGAGTCCAATGCTCAGACATGAATATGGAAATTATCCATTGACCATGGTATGTTTATACCCCTTCAGAACAACCTTATAAAAAGAATACATGTGCCAGTCCCCCAGCCAGTTTAGAGTACACCCTAGATGCATGAATTAGAACGCAGCAAAATACAATAATCCTTGGATGATTGCAAAGGTTCTTCACAGCATTAATCATTATTCAGTTGGTGAAGCACAGATGTTTTAGTGAACAGATTTTTTTCATGTGGCAAAAATACTGTGTAAACTTAATTTACTTAATTTGAATCAAATGACCTCAAGTTTTATTTTATAACTGGATTCCATAAAATTAATGTACACACAGTTTACAAATGATTTAAGGGTTATTATGGTAAACCAAAGTGAATTCTCTTCATATTTAAGTAAATAGCATAAAAATTTGCAAACTTGTCAACTCTAGTAAGTACAACTGAGTCAATGACTCATATTAAGAGTGAGTATATACAACAAATGGCATAATTTATATATAAAGATATTTTTATAAAAAACATCAAAATCATTGTTATCCAAAAGAATTTTCATAATAATTATGTGAAATTAAACATAACAGAATGGCAACAACAAAATTTTGCATAAACTTGCATATTGATTATATATTCAAGAAACTTCAAAAAACATTTTGGATAACATTTTTATTTGGGGACTTAATGGATTGCAGGTTGTTGGTTATTTTTCAATTCTTCTCCATACTCTATAATTTTTACAAATTTCCTAACTCAAACTGATGACATTATTCAAGTAAAAGTCAAAGCATATGGTCGTATACTAAGACAAACTTCTAAAAATTAGAACTGTCCCAGAAAATCAAAGATTTGTGGTCAGCAAACCTATCTCAGACCTATAGGTGTAAATTAATTAAAACAGCAAACACAGCCAGTTAAAAGACAAAGGGTTTCCTATGTGTGCTGATAAATTGTTACCAAAACCAAAATGTGTGTATTTGCACAAATACATGCACACATATTTAGCTGAAGGCTAAGAAGTAATGGTTTATAGATATGGTTTGAAGATAATATAAATGTTTCTAAAAAATGTATAATGACATAGCTTCCATATAGGTTAAATACCTGGAAGAGTCTCTCTAAAATATAAGGTGAGTTATAATAAACAAATAGAGTTATCATAAAACCCATGCATGAATTTTATCCATAGGGAAAATCCCAGTGTCTCAGAGTGCATTCTATTACTACAAATACTAAGCTAATGAGCTTGGATTGATGGTTTTCTCACCCCAGTTGACTGAAAGAAGTAAATAATATTTGGAACTGTGTACAAAAAAAGCAGATATAGAAAGCAGATATAGTGATCCTATCAGGATATAGAGCTGGATGTTTAACAGAAGTAGGAGAGACAGAAAAGCAGACACAGTAACTCAGAAACCATCTCTGGAGTAGGAAAATCTTAGCTTAAGAAATTTTCCCTACAAAATGTTCTTTTGATGGTGAATCAGTCTTTCAATTAGTGATATTTTCATGATTTGCAGGTCTTTAGTCTTAATGTGGCTATAACTTTAAGATAGTCATTAAAGGATAAACTGTGATGAAAAGTAGTAACAAACACTACATACATCTTCAGTAACCTCTTCACGGATATTTCTAAGCAGATATATCCTGAAGACAGGCTTGTTAAAGCTGAAATAATACCCGAGAGGTTGAAAATCCACATGCATGTTTTTTAATTTAATATATTACTCTAAGATGTTGGAAAAATTTTCCAAGGAAAAAAATGTTTGAAGTAGAAAACACCAAACAGTTAAGCAAACGTATACCTAGATCTATCACATTTGAAAGGATCTTTCAGTTAGTCCCTTACCTTTGCAGAAGACACAAAGTGTCACAACCAAGTAAAAAGAGGTCAACTTCATGGTAGTAATTTGGGACCTAGAAATAGAGACAGGTCATCCTGGAGAAACAGATCCACAGCGGACCCTCAAACTAGAGCTTTTATACCCATTCATACCACCGTCTCTCGTCATGGGCTAGGCGTGGTAAACTTAGTGATGACAGAACAAAGGTAAATATCACGGCATGCCAAAGACGAAATCCATTTCAAGTCAGGTTTGTGTCTTATTTATATGACATCTCTCTCGGACCCAGTCCAGTTCATGCCAAACCCAGCCCTGTGCAAACAGCAAAGGCAGGAACTAAAAGCCTCCGGATTAAACACCAAACAGGCTGATGATATGCATTTATCTGTCCCCTATTCATCATTGCAAAAGCCTGAATACCTCAAGAAACTCAAATATTGTAATTAAATATTTCAATTGCCTCTGCCTTTACAACAAATGTGTTTTTAACATTAGGCTACCTTGAAACAAAGAACTCTTTATTTATTGACTAGAGGCAAGGTGCACGAAATTTGTGCATGGCGGGGAGGGAGGAAGGGTGACCCTCAGCCCAGCCTGCACCCTCTCCAAACCTGGATCCCTTGGGGGATGTCCGACTGCCTCTCGCAGTTCAGGACTGCTGGTTCCTAGCTGCTCTCCCTCCTGCCTGATCGCCCCTAACCCCTCTGCTTGCCTGCCTGATCACCTCTAACTGTTCCCCTACCGGCCTGATAACACCAAACTGTCTCCTGCTGGCCTGATTGCCCCTAACTGCCTCTGCCTCACCCCACACCCAGGACCCAGGCTTCCTTCTTTCTGGATAGCCACAGGCACCCACGACCTGAGCCAGCTTCACCAGGGCCGGCCGCAGCCGCAGGGGACTGTGGGCTGGCAGCTTCATCCGGTCCCCAGCCACAGGCACCCAGGACCGCGGGGCGGGTGGCTTGTCCCTCTTCCGGGCCACAGGCACAGGTGCAGCCGCTGTCACCTGGGACCTCAGGGCAGGTGGCTTGTCCCTCTCCTGGGCCCCGGCCTGGTTGGTCCCCATTCCTCTCTCCCTAGTGTTGAGTGTCTTAGTCATTATGGCATGACGGCGTGAGGGCATGATGACCGTTTGCATATTAGCACTTTATTACATAGGATATGTCAATAGATATTTTGAGAAATGTATAACCCTCACAGAGATATAGGTATAGATAGGTACTAACATACTAAAGTATACAAATGTACCACAGTTGTAGTAATAGCATTATTATTCACAGGATACATAATGCTCCAACAAGATACTTCATAATGAATATTTAAATAAGTAGAAGACATGAAAATGAGAATATCAGGAAAAGAATGTTTTAAGACAAAAATAAAATTAAATAGAACCATGCATGAATTTATATGTAGGTATTCCGGAGTGAAGGGAGGAAGTTCAAGTTAGGGTCTAAGAGGAGACTGTCTGGCCTGTGCTAAGCAAGGCAGAGAGGAGTAACAATCCAGGAATCCAGGTACCAATCAGGTGGGCCTGAAAAATAGAAGGGCCAACTCCCTCGCTTTGATGAGAATCTGCTTTATTTCTGCTACCAATCCCTACCAAGAAAAGACTTCAGTAGCTAAAGAGAAAACAGTCATCTGTGCATTCTCTCCACTCATTTCCTGAATAACCCAAAGGAAATAAACAGGTGGATAGTGAACGCTTTTATTCATATGCTCCCTACTCTAGGAAAGTGGTATTTCTTTTTCTGTTTTTACTAAAAATAATAGATTTTTATTTGCAGATTTCAGTTGTGCTGTGAACTTTTCAGAAGACAAAAACAAACAGCAAAAATGAAATGTCACAAAATAACCAAATGAAAACTGAGCCTCCCAAGGAAGTAGCCTCTAAAGGACAAATGAGAGTGAGCATCAGAGTGAGGTGCCAAGGGGTAGTGGCAGCCTGGAAATCAGGCACTGAGCACGATCCTGTCTTTATTTGTCCATGAACTATTTAGTTTGCTCGGCTTGGTCCATGAATGCCCCATTTAGCAGCATTCTGAACGCATCAAACTCTCTGATTTATAGCTATCCAGCACTGGGATGCTCTTTGAGAACTATTTTCTTTGTTCTTACCAATTTTTTTTTCTTTTCTTATTGAACTTATTGGGGTGACATCGGTTAATAAAATTATATAGTTTTCAGGTGTACAATTCTATAATACATCATCTGTATATCGTATTGTGTATTCACCAACCCAAAATTAAGTATCTTTTGATCTCCATTTATGCCTCCTATACTTTCTCCTACCTCTCCCTACTCCTCTCCTGCGGGAAGCCACCACTTGCCAATACTGTCACGAGAGTGAAGGAACGCGGAAGGCCGATGGACTGATGCTAAGCACCTCATCTGTTGAGACAATGGTGGCTCAAGGCAATTCCCTAACCTGATAATCCTCTTACTGTTTACCAAACTTTACCTTTGATATGCCTGTATGCATTGCTAAAGGGCAAATGTGTGTTCAAGTAAATAAAAAGCAAACCGGCCAGAGGTCAGTGTGCTCTTCATGAAAGAGACCCCCCACCCTGGCCCCAATGCCTTCTAAATTCCTATTTCTTGTATAGCATTTTCATTTGTGTGTCGGCCCCTTCTTCAGATCCTGAACCCCGCCATGCAGGTTGCGGCACCCTCCCCATCTGGCAATCTTATACTGATGTCTGTTCCTATGAGTTTTGTGGGGGTTTTTATTTAATCCCTTCACCTTTTTTATCCAGCCCTGCAACCACCCTTCCCTCTGACAGCTGTCAGTCTGTTCTCTATCTATGAGTCTGTTTCTATTTTGTTAGTTTATTTTATTCATTAGATTCAACATATGAGTGAAATTATATGATACATGTCTTTCTCTGACTGGCTTATTTCACTTAGGATAATGCTCTCCAGGTCCATCCATGCTATTGCAAAGAGTAAGATTTCCTTCTTTTTTACATGCAAGTAGTATTGCACTGTGTAAATGTACCACAGCTTTTTTATCCACTCTTCTACTGATGAACACTTGGGCTACTTTCAAATCTTGGCTATTTTAACAATGCTGCAATGAACATAGGGGTGCATATATTCTTTCAAACTAGCATTTTGGGTTTCTTTAGATATATTCCCAGAAGTGGAATCACTGGGTCATAAGGCAGTTCTATTTTAATTTTCTTTTTTTTTTTAGGTAACTCCATACTGTTTTCCCCAATGGCTGCACCAATCTACATTCCCACCAACAGTTCACAAGGGTTCCCTTTTCTCCACGTCCTTGCCAGCAACTGATGTTTGCTGATTTATTCATGGTAGGTATTCTGGCAGATGTGAAAGGACATATCTCATTGTGGTTTTAATTTGCGTTTCTCTGATGATTAGTGACATTGAGCATCTTTTCTTATGTCAATTGTCCATCTGTATGTCCTCTTTGGAGAAATGTCTATTCTGGTAAGGTGGGATTTCTTTTATCTTGGGAGAAACATGAAAAATATCATGGAGAGGATAGTTTTTAAGGGCTGAAACAAGAAAAATAAATGGGACTTGGACATGCAGAATCAGGGAAGGATTCTAGATGGAAAATGTATTTTGAACAAAGTCAAATGCAATTTCAAACATTCTGAAGTCTCAACTCCAACTTTTCTCTTTCCAGATAATTCATTCTAGAAGTCTAATTCCAACAATCTTTTGGCTTCCCTCCTCTTGGCAATTCAGGTACCTTCTTACATGGTTTAAATTCTATCATTTATCATTATTTCCTTGCATAAATTTTTAACTTCCTTGGCCTTGTCTTATACTTGCTTGGAAAAACCCCAACCATGGCTTAAGTGAAATTCTTTTCCTTCCCTCTATATTGCATGTAGATGAATATGACAGGGTAAAAATACACAGTCATGCTAACTCATTTCTCTTAAATCTATTACCAAGTGTGCCCTTAAAATAGCCAGGCAATTATATTTTCTAGTCCATTTGCTTTCACTTGCTTTTACTTTATGTTTTCACTCTTCTCTACTATCCAATACCTCCTTTTCATCCTCCCTCTTAGTTAATGACCTCACTTCCAAGTTTATTGAGTTAACAAAAGCCATCAAAAGAGAAACACTACAAGCTCCCTTTCCCACAGATTCCAAATTACTGGTATTTGTACCATGTACTCTGCCTACCTTCTTCATACAGATGAACTCTCTGTACTGCCATCTAAGGCACCCTCCCATTTGTGTACTGGATTCCACCCAACTATTTTATGCCAGTAATTTGTTCATCTCTATTCTCATCGTCAAGGTTTCCCTCCCCTTTTGCATTATTCCCAACAGTATAAACACTTCCACTATTTGCCCTTCATTTAATATAACAAACCAAAACACTGCATGGTATCTGAATTATACCTTCATAAAGCATTTATTTTATTTAAAAATTGTTTTATTGATTATTTTTAGAGAGAGAGGGGTAGAGAGATAGAAACATTGATGAGAGAGGAACATCAATCAGCTGCCTCCTGCACATGCCCCATTTAGGATTAAACACACAATCCAGGCATGTGCCCTGACCAGGAATCAAACTGTGACCTCTTGTTTCATAGGTTGATGCTCAACCACTGAGCCATACCTGCTGGGCAATAAAGCTTTTATTTTTAAAAACCATTGAACTCACTTCCCTTTTAGCTCTCTCTACCCATTTCTCTGCTCCCCTTAATGATGAAACTTCACAAAGTTACTTGTGCTCATTGCCTCCATTTCCTGACTTCTCATTATCTCATGACTAACTCAACACCCATTAAGTTTTCACTCAAGCATTGCATTGCACAAAATGTGCTCTTGTCAAGGACAATGGAATCCAACAGTCAGTTTTCAGTCCTGGTTTCACTGACCTCTTAACGTTTAACACATAGTTGATTAATTCTTCCTTCTTGTTACACTCTGACTTCTGCAATTTCCAGGGTTTTTGTTTTGTTTTGTTTTTTTCTACCGCATTTGCTGTTTCCTCTTATTCTTCTCTTCCTGATTTTTTCTCATTTCCATAACTTATTTTCTTAAATAATTCTTATATTTTAATTACAGTTGACGTATAATGTTCTATTTGTTTCACGTGTACAACCCAGTGATTAACGTTCATATAATTTACAAAGTGTGCCCCCAAGACTCCCCAATATGGACACAACTGTGGGAGTCTAGTGCCTCTTTCCTCCTCAAACCACTCCAAGGATTTCACTGTAGGTCATTTTCACTTTGTAAGATTTCAAAGTCTCCATCATTGATAGCATTATAAGAGGAAAGTATTTTACAAACAAAACTATAAACTTAGCAAATGTTAAATGTGATTCCTAAAAGGAAAATACTTTTCATAGGAGGCAGACTGTTTTATTTTCTGAAACTTTTTATTGGGTAGCTTGTTTTTACAAGTAAATTAAGCACTTTAACTCATTGGCAATAGCATGTCAATAAAATAAAATCATCTACTAATACCAAAAAAATATACTGCATAACTGATGTACATAGGTTAAAAGCATATCCATCAAAAGAACAATCGTCGAATGTTTCCTTCTCGATTTAAAAGGATGTGGCTTAAGTGTCTGTACACCTAACGACACACTGTCAGAGGAAAGATCAACAGTCAAAAGAACAATGGCACAAGTATGGGCAAGATGGTTTGTTCTTTTAATAGCATTTGTACCAGAAGGAAATACAGAAAATGTTTAACAGTATCTATCTGGATTGTGGAACAAAAAGTTCCCTATTTTCTTATATGTTATGATCTGAAATTGCATTGGGAAATTGAGTTTCTGAAAATGAGAAAATGTTTGTTATAAGGAAAGTTTCATACCAAGGGAAATAAGAATACAATTACATTTTTGAATAAATGTTATTTAAATGGATATAATTATTTACATATAAGTAATACTTAACATTAGATATATATGCATAAATAATTTTCTATGGTAAATAACCACCTCCAATTTAACTTACCAAATTTTTTTAAGTAGTTTATTTAGTAGGCAGAATCAATTAAAATAGACTCATAAGATAGTGATTTTATGAAAGTAAGCAAGAAATGTTGTCAAGATTTTGAGCATCTTTGAATCCTGACTTTCTTTTGATAAATCTGTGGTGAGCCATATTCCTGACAATAATAGCTTTATGTCTGTGTCTCCTGTCTCCATTTGTATCATTGAAATGGTTTGTGCTCAATCTAAAACCATAATTTTGAAGATCATCTATCATTGATCCTACATGATTACCCTCAAGTTATTATGTCAATTGCTTCTTTCCAAGTTTATTCTTCTACTTCTGAACATTCATTGCTATCTTTCCATCCCCATTGCACCTTCTTATTGGACATACTCCTCTACCCACTTCAATCAGCCTTCCATTCTATAAACTGTTCTCTAAATGGTCACCATATAGGGCTGCATGACCACATTCATTTGCTTTATTCAATCCACATAGATCCTTATTCAATGGTCTGTCCCTTTGATTCCACTGATTACCTCCTGCTTTAAACTATCTTCTCAACTTGTCCTTTCTTCTATCTCTTATTAATATGGATATTTTCCAGACCCTTCTTTTTCCAGTATACCCTCTGCATTGGCCATCTCATACTCTCCCCTTTTAAAGGTAATAGTGTTATGGGATGAATTGTGACCCCTCAAAGATTCATATGTTGAAGTCCTAATCCTCAGTACTTAAAAATGTAACCATATTTAGAGATAGGATTTTTAAGGAGGTAATTAAATTAAAAGAAGATCATTAAGCTAAACCCTTATTGAATATAACTTGTATTCTTGTAAGAAGAGGAAATTTGAACACAGCCATGTACACAGGGAAGACAATATAGAGACACAGGTAGAGATGGTCATCTGTAGACCAAGGACAGAGGCCTGAAGCAGCTCCTTCCCTCACAGCCCTCAGGAGGATCCAACCCTGTGACACCTTGATCCTACTTAGACTTCTAGCCTCCAGACCTGAGAGAAAATAGATCAAGTTGCCAGCAGTTTGCAGTAGCAACCCGTAACAAAGTAATACAGATGACCTCTCAGCAGATGGCTTACAAACAGACCTATGTCTCCACAATCTCCTCTGAGTCTTGGATAGCATCCACCGCTGCCCACTGAACATTTCCATCTGTATGTTTTACAAGAAGCTTAAATAAACATGTCAAAAATTAAATTAAAATAATCATCATCTGAACAAACCTACTACGCTTCTCTACTTCCTAGTATGTCTCAATACACACAATCTCATCTTAAATTTTCAGAATTATTTTGCTTGTATGGTTTTAATTGTACTGTTAAAATGGAATGAAGCATTATGTAGTGATGTTAACTAGAAGTGAGTGATTCATTTAATTATTTATAAGCTATTATACCCCATTAAACCATATGCCCTATTAACACTTGACAGGCTGGGGGGAATCAAAACTAAACCTGAATAAGAACTACAGAAATTTAAATTGTCCTGTTTTCAGGACAATTTTATTTTATTTAGTGGAAGTCAATTAGTGTGTTTTATTTTTAATGGAGAGATAACATACATGAATACATATATTAAACATAAATACATCTTTTAAGGAATTATTATATAACAAAACCCCATTTAACCACCAGGGGTCAAGCAGTTCTAGGTCAAGAGATAGAATGTTTTCCAGCATCTCTACTCCCCTCCTGCTGTCTTCTCTACAGAATTCTTTCCCTTCCTATAGAGATAGTCACTCTCTTGCCATTTGTAATCATTATTTCTTTGCTTGCTTTATAGTTTTACCACCTATACATGCGTCCATGAACATTAGTTTTTTTAATTTATATGAATGGAGGTATTCTGTGTACATTCTTTCTGTTTTGCTTCTCTCATCTAGTACTATATTTATGAGAACCATCCAAGACTTTTTCTTTGATGTTCTGTATTTTCAGTTTGGTTGGCCTGTGTGAAGATGGCTTTTAATTTATTCTGATTTAGATTCTCCAGGCTTCTTGTGTATACATGGGTTGGTATCCTTTATCAGCTCTAGCTCTTTCTTAGCCACTCTCTCTTCAAACATACCTTCCTTACATTCTCTCTTCTGACACTTCAAGCAGCCATACGTGAGACATTCTTATCCCACTGTACAAGATTCTTGAACCCTCAGTTTATATTCTCAATCTATTTTTCTATCTATGGAGCAACATTTATTTGACTTACTTTCAGTTTATTCACTTTTTTTCATCTATGTCTATAATACTATCAAACCCACCCATGACACTTTTAATTACAATTATTGCATATTTTTTCTTTTTAGAAGTTTCACTTGATTGGTTTTCACATCTCTTTAGTTATATTTGTAGTTTCCTGTGCCCTGAAGAAATTTTCAAGTTTGTTTTTAATCTCAGAATTCTATGCTGCACAATTCCAGTGTTTGGACTCTTAGCTGGTCTCCTTTTGCTCTGAGTTGATTCTAAAGCTTCTCTCTCATGTTGTCCTCTTTTCTTGTGGGCTTGTTTACATGGGCTGTACACTGCTTATTTCCTTTAAAATCATTTATATTATTTGTGAGATAGGATAAATGTGTATTTCTACATAGAAGATGTAAGTTTTCTTTTTCCAGGCACCTAAACACTCCCGGTGGAACTGCTTTCAATAATGAATTTCCTGATTTAAAAAAACAAAACACATGTGGTGTAAATCCAGTCTGGAAATCTATCATGACTTCAGAGTTACAGTGCCTCCAATTCTTTTATCACCACCTTGCTATGCTCAGCAACAAGACAATTTGAGTGAGGAGCTGCAAAAGTATGAGTGAGTTGGGTCTGGTTTGCCTTTATTCTGATAGTATACCTCTTTTGGGTTATAGCTGTCCATATTGGGTGCGTCCTTATTTATGTCTTCTGTCTCATGTATTTCACAAGTCCTTCAAAATTTCATCCCTGTTTCATCAGAATCAACAAATGGGTTCAAAGCAATTGGTTATTATTCATGCATTTATTACTTTAGGAACATACTGGGATTTTAGTTCCCTATCACAGATGCTGTTCAATGCCACCAGGAACTGAAGGACACATCCCCTCAGTTGCTGAGAAGATTGTCACCTTAGCTTCTAGCCTTCTCCAGAGATATCTCTGTGGTCCTGCCCAAGGTCATTCTGCCTTCTTCAGGCATTCCACTTCTGATGACTGGTTTGTGTGGGTATAAAGGCATGGACCTCTCACCCCAACTTAGGACAACTCTGAGGCCTATTGCAGCTTCAAAGTTTTCCATGAGATTAACAGAAGCCTTGTTATGTCTGTCACACCACCCATTCTGGTAAGAGAATACACTTGTATTATTTCAGCACTTTAAAATTAAATAATTAAATTAATGATGCTGGGCCAATTCATGGTCATTTTTTGTAAATGTTTCTCATATGATTGAAAAAAACACCCAAATATGGTAAAGATATTAGTTGCAATGTCTTTTTATGTCTATCATGTCAAGTTGTTCATTGTTTCGGTCAATCCTCTGTCCTCACTAATTGGTTCTTCAATCTGGTCCAATCTCCTATCAATTACTGAGCAATATGTTAAAATCTCTCACTCTGATATGTCTAATTATTCTTTGTAGTTTTGCTCATTTATGTTTTATGTATTTGAGTATATGTAATTATATAAATTCAAATGCATATTATATACATAAATGTAAAAGTTATATCTTCACAGTGAATTAAATATTTGTCACCATAAGATTCTCAGGAAGGGGGAGAATTCCCCAACTCTACCCTTCTTTAGTTCTACAGCTGGACTAGTAATAAAATAATAAAGTGGATAAAACATTAGATCAACAAGAGAAAAACCAATTTGATATGTCTGCACAGGATAGTCACCACAATATGACACTCAGATAATAAAATGAGGCTCAAAGAGATGATTAAACCAGGCACCCTTTTATACTGTTTAGACAAAGAAAGAATACACTTGTGAAAAATTGACAGGACAAAAAATAAAAAGTTAGTGCTCACTAGAAAGGAATCTAAGAAAGGTTTGGGTATTCGTTATGAAGAATTTAAACAAAATAGTAAACTAGAAAAGAAGCAGTAAGATTTAATTAAACAGACTTTTAAGCCCTCAGTTGTTTAACTCTGGCAATAAGGGGGTGTCTTCCCGGTACAGGGAGGACACCTGTCACATGAAAGATTCATTTCCTGCTATCCAGCACACAAGGGAAGGGAAGGTTCCCTTCTGGCACCGGCCCCTTGTCAAGTAACTTTAATTCAAAGTAATATGCCATAACAGGATATTTTGGGGTGTCCTGCCTAGGGCCTCAAAAAAGTGATCCTGCTTATTTCTGGTACTGATGTTTGCCTTAAAGTCTGTTTTGTCTCATATAGCTGCCTTGGCTTCATTTTAGTTGTTACTTGTTCATGTGTGTGTATGGTTGTGTGTGTGTTTCTATTATTTTCTTTTCAATATTCATGTATCCTTAAAATTTAGATGTATCTTATAGTGTACAGATGGATTTTTATTTTTTATCATCTGAAAATCATGTCTTGTTTCATTTACTTTATTTACATCTAATGTAAGCACTGATATATATTGATTGTATACCTATATTAAATTTTTATGTCCAATTTTTTCCATGTTTTGATTTCACTAATTTTGTGTTTTCATTTGGATTAAAATATTCTATGAGTTCTTTTTTCTCATCAACTAGTTTGGACTGTATAGATTCCACTTATAAGTGGACTTTTTTTTTCAATAAATACAGTCAGCCCTTTGTATGCAGGCTTTGCCTCCATGGATGCGAAGGGCCTACTGTTGAGTCAAAAGCCACACTCACATTTTGGACTGCACAGTAGCTGACACGCCTGGCCCCCGGGTTGTTCAAGAGTTAGCTGTACTCTGTTCATATTCTTTTAGTGGTTACTCTAGAGATGACAATACATATATATTTACCAGAATCTAAATCTGTTGTGTTTTGTTTTTAGCATAGGAGGTGCTCTTTTTCTAAATGTATCTTTATTGTTGGATTACAGATGTCCCCCTTTTTGTATCTTTGTCCTCTTCGTTGCTAATTCTCTGCATGTGACTTGCCTGGGAATTAATTACATGACTTCATGGGCACGATCTCATTTTACCCTCATCCCTCTAGCAAAGGTGGCTGCGCCGCTCTTGCCATTTTATAGATGAGGAAACTGGTTCTTTGGCCACTTGGGTGACTTAGTCTGGTTCACTGACCTAGTAAATGGTGAATCTGAAATTTAGGCCAAAGTCTTTCTATCTCTAAATGTGGAATTCTCCTCACTGGTTCCTTTTGGGACATTTTTTAAATTCTTTTTTTAAAGTGACTCTTTAGGTAAGTTTTAATAATTGAGTAATAATGGCAGCACTGATTAAATGAACAGAGAGCCTCCAAATGAAATTTTATTAAAAAGTCTTCATTTAAATGTAGACTATTTTCTACATTTTTTTCTTTTCTATTTCTTTTTAGGCATACTTTGTTTAACCTGAGTTGTAGTCTTTCATCAAAGAAATCTACATTCTGAAGCATATTAAGAAACTTCTCTCTCCTCCAGGTCCATCCATGCTGTCACAAAGGGTAAATTTTTCTTCCTTCTTAAAGCAGAATAGTATTCCATTGTGTAAATGTACCACAGCTATTTTATCCACTCATCTGTTGATGGATATTTGAACTGCTTCCAAATCTTGACTATTATAAATAATGCTGCAATGAACACAGGAGTATACATATTCTTTTGAATTAGTGTTTTGGGTTGCTTTGGATAAATTCCCAGAAGTAGAATTTTAGTGAAATAAGCCAGTCAGAAAAAGACAAGTATCATATGATTTCATTCATAAGTGGAATTTAATGATCAAACTGAACTAACTACCAAGCAAAATAGAGACAGTCTCATAGAGAACAGGCAGTCTGCTGGGGGGCGGGGGTGTGTGTGGAGAACTCATGGATATGAACAATAGTGTGGTGATTGTGGCAGGGAAGGGGAGTGGATGGAGGTGTAAGAGGGCATAGGGGAGATATGGTGATGGGCAAAAAAAAAGGACAAAAAAAGGAAGGAAGGAAGGAGGAAGGAAGGAAGGAAGGAAGGAAGAAAGGAAGGAAGGAAGGAAGGGAGGAAGGAAGGAAAGAAGGGAGGGAGAAAGGAAAAGAGAAGAAAAGAAAACGTCTCTTTTTCTAAAAAATTTATTTAAGTCAAAATAACAATATTCTATTCATCTGTCTGTAGCAAAGATTTTCTGCTTCGATCCTTTGACAAAGATGTAGTACCTGGTGAGTGTCAGCAAAAATCCGGCTGCATCTTATGGCCAGAAAATCCTCTTTTGCCTACAAGTATCTTCTATCTGTAGTTGCCTAATTACTCTGACATATGCCCCATCTGCACTATATACTATGTGTAACAGGAAAGCAAAATACTGACAACGTGAGACAATCAGTTTAGAAAACATTTCCTCCTCCGCTGGGCTTCCACTATGGTAAATTACCTTCCCACTGCGTACACCAGATGTATGTTTCTAGGAGTGGGATGAAGTAAGCTCACCTTCCCAAGATAAGTGCATATGTGATTCCGCTGCCTCAAATGCTTAATTCCACTCTGAATGGCTCTGCTGATAGATTAACGCAGTGTGTGTGTGTGTGTGTGTGTGTGTGTGTGTGTGTGAGAGAGTGAGAGAGAGAGAGAGAGAGAGAGAGAGAGAGAGAGAGAGAGAGAGAGAGAGAGAGAGAGAGAGAGAGATCCTTCTGGATTTTCTACTCTCTGGCCAAGTAGATGCATTCTCCACTCTCCTGTAGTACTTCTAACACAGAATTTATCACCCTGGTTTGTATTTTCATAAATAAAAGGGGGTAGTAGCCTCCTCCTCTAGGTGGTCAGAGGAGCAAATGTGGCGAAGCCCAGGGCAGAGTGACACACAGAAGGGTCTCCATGTTAGTTTCCCAGGCCCTGATGGACACAGAACAGCAGGTTCTCGTGGAGGCCAAGCAGCAGCTCCCAGGACCCAGATGCTGAGACTCCTCCCCTTTCCCTGTTCTTCATCTTGGGCTGAGATTCTCCCAAGCAGCGCCTCCCAGGAAACCAGGGATAGGGGAGGAGAATGCAGGAGAAGCAGGCTTCTGCTCACCACTCACGCTTGCTCAGCTGCAGGCCTTTGGGTCTTCCCTACTTCTTTCCTGAGAGCCAAGGTACTAGGAACCCTCTGAATGCCTTAAGGAACCAGGACAAAATCAAGTACCTGTGTGCTATCAGCAGCCAGATTGGCTATTGGAAGCCATGCCACCCACAGTGGGGAACTAGCCAGAATGGAGAATGAGGAATTCCATTTATCCTGAGTGATTACGGTTTAAGATTTTACTGTATGGCTGATGGCTCCCCATGAAAAATGCTCCATTTCCCAGGCTGCGTTACGCTGTCTGCAGTGATGTATTACATCGAGATGAAAAGTCCCAAGGGTTTGGGGCTTTATATCTCCTCCGTATCTGAACATTTGTACGCTCACCATCTTTTTGCTACTTCTGCTGTGTTTCATCAATATCTGTCTTCCTCTCTCGATAAAAAGTTGCATTGTAGTTAACATGGTTCACACATAATCAATAGCGCTTGCCAGAGTTAGATGAAGGACTCCATTTTTTTAAATGCAAAACTTGCCTGAAAGAATCTTTTCTGTTAAGATAAATGCTTATATTTTGATAATGATGAGCAGATTATCTTAAGGCCCTGATCAGGAAAATGTTTAAGTCACTGTGCCTGTTTGTTTCTTAATCAGCTGTTATAAAAGTGTATTTTTTGTTTCAGTATTTCAGAGTAAACAATTCTTTTAAAAAATACTGTGTGAGTCTCTTCAGAGGCAGATGCAAGAAGGAGACAGGAACATTCCCGGAGCTCAGCCACCACCACCAGGAGCCTCCTCAGCAAACGCTAGAGAGGTGACCCCGTGGAGCTGCAGAAGCGGGAAGAGGAGGAACTGAACCCGGGCCCCGTCTCCGCGCTCACGCGGTGGGTCACGAACTACACCCAGCTGCTTATCACCAACAAGAAGCTGGTGGGAAGGCTTTTGACAGGCACTGCAACATGTGCTGGGGTGTGTGAAGGAGGTCCCCCAGAGTGGCAAGAAGTCCAAGCCAGTCAACAGGGACCGCTGCATCTCCAAGATGGTCCTGCGCCAGGACTCGGGTCCTTGTGGTCCTGTGGACCGCTCTCCGCTGGCAAGCAGGGGCTTCCTCCTGCTGTCACAGCTCACTCCCCCGTCCTGCAAAGACCTGCCTTTTCACAGGAGAACAATAAAATCCTGTATTTTTTCTAGTGAGAAAAAACTTTGTGAGAATTTAAAAATAGAACATATCATCCCCTTCATGTTTTATCCTGAATTCCTGAAAACTAGTTGTATTATAGAAAATTGAATAAATCCTCAAAAGAAAACTTTAGTTAACACTTCCTATAGTGGATTGTCCCATACACAGATTAATACAAAGTTTCATATTAGATGGAT
Source organism: Myotis myotis (assembly GCF_014108235.1). Taxonomy (NCBI): domain Eukaryota; kingdom Metazoa; phylum Chordata; class Mammalia; order Chiroptera; family Vespertilionidae; genus Myotis; species Myotis myotis. Next base: position 171,731,312 of record NW_023416335.1, read on the forward strand.
TCCATATGAATCATTTATATGTGAAAAAATGAAACATTATCATAAATTTTTAAAATTCACAAACAGGCTTTAAAAAATGTTTATTATTCCATTTAAATACAATGTTCATTTACATATTTCTCCATAATTGTCTTTTGTAAAAAAAAAAATGCATATAAATACAAAGTTACAATGAGAAATTTCACAGGAACAAACAGCTCCATCATTTCTGACTTTTTAAAACTACATAACAAATTAAAACATAGGTCCCTTTAAAAAGTAGAGTCTTTCAAGGTTAAGAATTTGATTGCCCTCCATTTTGTAAAACATATGAAGAGATAAATTGGCAGTTACAAAACAGTCACAGGAAAGGAAGTAAAGCATAGGGAATGTAATCAATCATATTGAGATCGCTATGTATGGTGCCAATTGGGGTACTGGAAATATTGAGGGGAACACTATGTAAAGTATATGATTATCTAACCACTAAGTCATATACCTTAAACCAAAACAAAATAAAATTTCACAAAAGAATTTGATTACCCTTAATATAAACAAATCTAAAGTCTTCATATAATAAAATGCCAATCAGTTCTGAAAATACTAAATAGACTAGTAATCCAACCATAGGGAATTGTTTGAAATGATTTACCAAATCTTTCTATTTAAAGCAGAAATGACAAATTGTCATCTATATATTTGGCCCCAATACTCCTATCATAGGACGATATTTTAAAAATTTATGTATAATTTAGAAAACTACGTTAGGACATACCCATCATAGCTAAAGCTCCTTTCTTCTTCGGCAAATTAAAGAGTGTTGTATACTAGGCCCCATGGTCTGGGTGGAAATTGTAGGACTCTACAGTTCTGAAAACAGGGTGTCTGCCTGAATGATGTAGGATTTGCAGGGCCAAAAATTTAGAAAAGAGATGAGTAGGAACATTAAAGCACAGAAGAGTAGAAACAGTGAGGAGTGGGGAGTGGCCTGGCTTAGCACTGAGAATCACAATAAAAGCATGAAACTATCACTGGAAGAACTGAACATTGCATTTACATGTTATAAAACTCAGGGTATCCACAGTCACAGGTAGAGTACCAAAACAGGAAAAGACGGAGGGCTGGATGTGAGGGCTTTGACAATGTGTGACATTCTCCATCAGTACATTTTGTGGTTTCATGCCACATTCTTTCAGAGGGAGTAAAGTTGTAAGATGCATTGTTTGCATCAGCAACCAATTGGCTTTCATTACAATATAGGATTTTATTAGTGCAAATGCATTGACTATTTACAAGCATATATGATAACTGTATTTAAAAGCAATCTGAAGGAATATATTATATGAGAAACTGTCCAAATATTTTAATCTACTTTGCAGGAAATCTGGAAAGTAATCAAGCTATAGTCTTGTTTTAAGCACAGAATGTAAAATAAAGTTTACCTTCATTATGGATAACAAAACAATTTTAGACGTTGTAAATTGTAGCATAAGTGCTGTAATTAAGTACTTTTTATAGATTTTCTTTCATTACTTAATTCATAAAATTAATTAGGATACATAGGAATTATAATATTACATTTTAAATAGATCTTTTTCAATGGTAACTATTTTTACAATATTTACCTTTAAAATAAAACATATAAACATTCCTTCATATACACATGAGCTACTTCAAAGAGTGGGAATACCCTTTTCATATGTAAACATTTTTTAAAGAAGTATTTACAAGAGATTAATTTTTCCATCCAAAGATAAAAATATGTGCTATCCCTCCTATTCAACAGTTATTCTTCTCATTCTTTCAGCTAATTCTTTTCTCACTTCAATATGTTTTTCTAAATTTTGCACTTCATGTGGAAGATTGATGTCCCAAATAGACAAGCAAGATTGTAATTCTAGAAAGATGAAAAAAATGAAATAATGTCTCAAAGATGTGCCATAGGTATTTTTATTTTAACTTCATTAATTTATATTCAGTTACTTTGGACAAATGCGTATATAGAAATATACCTACATATAATGTACTAAATTATTGCCATTTATATATAAAGATTCCATTTGGGAAATATTTTTTTTTAGTTGTTAAACTAACAACTAAATTTTTAAAAAGAATATGGACCTTTAATAACCTAACATCTAATTTTCTTAAAGAAATAGAGCTTTTCAATCACTGTTCAAAATCAGGCATCAAATGGATAGGTAAGATGCAAGGAAAAATGTCCACATTTAGTTTAAATTTGGGCTAGTTCTAATTTTATAATGGCTGATATCTCTACTTTGTCATAAAATAAATATTCAACACCCCTAAATCACTGAAACTTAATTTTAAAGATTTATGTCTAAATTATTTGCACTATAAAGAAGCTATCAATTAAAAATGCTTAAAGTCTTATAGCATATGTATTACTTACTATAAATGTATAAAACACATATTATAATCATCCATATCATCAAACTATGTTTGGAAAATAATATCCTATTAAACATACCTTTTTGGTGTTGCGTATCTTCAGTATTTTTCCAGGTATATCCCAAAACCAACATGGCATTTTTAAGGCTTCCTTTACCAAAATTAAAAAAATAAAAAGAGGAGTTTTCTGTTAAAACAATATAAGTTGGACTAAAAATGTACAGTTCACATTTTAAGACACAAAACCTTGGAATTTAATTTATATATTACTTTTTCAGAGACACCTAATTATATTTAATAAAAAGCTCTCCAAGAAGACCAGAAACTCTTTAAAGTTAGAAAATTTGTGATCTACCCCTTTCTATAATTTTTATTAATTGTGTGAACCTGAGAAAATAGCTTAACCTTCCTGAAAAATGGGTTTAATATTTATACATTACCCCTCCACCAAAAGTTATATTACATAAGATTGTGTGTGTGTAAGTATTTTCATAAGGCACTGGCCAAATGGGAAGCATCTGGATGGAGAGCGGCATGGATGGATACACGGATACTCTGTCACAAAACCATTCTTCTCCTCAAGTCATTCATTAACTTATTCAACAAATAGTCACCAAAAGTCCCCCCATGTATGAGGCCTAGGCCAGGCCCTGGAAATAAAGGAGGAAACAAACATATGCAAATCCAACCCACAGGACTTTATGTTCTAATGAGGAGATTAGTTACTAATTAGTAACTATGTTAACTAAGCAGAAATGCAAACCCTTGAGGCAGTATGAAGCATGGTACTTAAGATGGACTAAACATAATTCTAGACCAGAAAGAGCTGGGAGGAATGTGGCCAATGATGTAGGCTAGAGAGGTGGGCGAAGCCAGATCATGCTCCATCTTATATGTTATATTTAAATTTATCTTTATTTTAAAAATCAATTAAACCCATTGAAATCCCACTAAAATGTCAGTAGGGAACCACCTCGATGGGTCCCAAAGTACATACAAATTAAATTCGAGGATGTAACCACCCTGGAGGAATAAGCTTAGAGAGCAACTCACTACAGACCATCTGCTCTGCTTGTTGACTTCTATCCTGACAGTCACCAGTCGCTAGCAGCACCTCATTCTAACTCCTGGGCAACTCTGATATCCATGCATGGAAAATTGGGAACGGGGAGGAGAAATACTTGTCTCTCCTTAATATATTCCTGTGAAACAATTTACTATTTTCTTCACCCTACCAAACAGTTTATTACTTATCTGCCAAAGCGACACGAATTCTACTTTCACAGAACTTAACCCCATAATGTTACTTTTGTGATAAACTTTGTACATATACTAATATTATTATTTTAAACCAAATAATTAGCGAAAAGTAGACAATGAAATGTGATTATTTATGTAGAAAATATTTTTCATGCACCATCACGATTTCATCGTATTTAAATAGCGAAGTAGGAGCAAGGAAAGATAAAGTCTTGGGTAAAACATCATGATTTGTCAATATTTGTAGATTGAGGAAGGAGTTCAGCATATCTTGCTACAACAATATAAATTTATTTATAGAATAAAAGCCAAACGGAATTCTTTAACAAGGGTGGGAAGCTTGAACTATAATAAAAATAAACATTTGCTTTAATTTCTTTGGGCAAAAGTAAAAAAAAATACTCAACATTGTCCATTTCCCATTTGACCTTAGGTATAAAGAAAAAAGAGGAAGTAAACCCAGACTTGGGTGCTCTTGCAATAATCTGCCTCTCTTATGGGGTGGAGAGCATCGACTCTCTCCATTTCTTTAGTGACCCTATTCAAAACGTGTCCCAGCCCTATGCTGCACTAGGTGAACTTCTGAGACACTTCAAGTGACACTGGAAAGTGAAGGAAAAACTTAAATTAAAGATCAACAAAGTTTATAGTCTTAGAGAACATGCGAAAAATCCAAAGGAAAGACACGTGCCTATCTGCGCTGTCATCATGACTCGGACAGAGTCACAGAAGTCGTGAATTATACGGATGAGCCTGAGAGTCGAAAGGTCAAGGAGTAGCATGTAGCCTCCCCCGGTTCCAATCCAGAGAGCACTGTTCTTCTGTAGGCAGAGAGTTTTCACTCTCCCCGAGTAAGACATACTGTGTTTGGACTCCTTGTTCACTTTCACCATTTCCTCCCTACAACCGTGAAAAGAGTATGCATTAATGCTTTTTCAATGATTAACTGATAAAACAGATGTGTCTATAGATATTCACAAATACATAATATTTTAAATTATGAATACATAACAGTAGACTTTATATATCATGAACATTATACAAAACTAATTTTGCTTTACAATGAATGCCACCTGGCCATATTTTTCTCCTTGAAGCACAAATTATCAAACATAACACAATAGCCCCTTAACTTCAAGAAATTTTCAACTCAATATGATAAATACAATATCTATAAATAAAAATCCAGTATAAAAAGAATACATTTTTCCCAATAAGAAGAAAAAACGTTATTTTCAAAAGCTTTCCATGAAGTATAAAAGCTTCAAAGAAAAATAAAATTATAATCATTTATATGTAAAAGATATCCATACAAACCACCAATTTTCCCCCTGAGCTAACAAATAAGTCATCACAAAAATGAGGTATCAGAAATAAAAGGATCCTAATAATTTTGGATCTTTAGGTGGTAGGAGACCCTTTACCAGGCAGAACTGTCTGCATATCTGCGCAAAAATCTCCTCCCCAAGCAGAGAAAAACTGTCAGATAAGAAGATCCTAGGAAAGTAAACTTTGAAGTCTCCTTTCATGGATATAGGGTCTAACCTAAATGTTCTTCAGAGTATAAAAATGTATTCAGAAAAAACAAAAGTAGAACATGGCTACCAAGTGAAGCTGGTGATGGCCCTATTTCTTTGCAGTAGCAAGAAAGGATGTGCTTGATGTCAAATCTGAGGTTGTCTCAGACACGCTCACTGTATCGGACTGAGAGCTGGCTCTCAGGCTCAGGTTTGGTCCTCCCTCCATAGTTAGTGCATTGGTCAGTCCAGTGCGCTCCCCCCCCCCATTTTTTTATATTATTTTACTTTAGAACACAGTATTTTGGGGCCAACAGTCTAATTATTAGTAATATTAATACTACAATTCTACTAGATGCACAGCCAGCAATGAATCCAGTATGGTCATTTTTAATAATATACTATTTTTTCATGAGAGAGTATTCTCTATAATACTTCGAAGAAACCACAAATATTATGCTCCTATCTTTTTCCCCAAAATGACATTTGCTGGATTCCAAGACATGGCGTTGAAAAGCATAAACAATTTTGTTTCTGGGGGTGTTTTTTTTTTTTCCTTTCAACTTTGTATTGAGAGGGAGAAAGGAAGAAATGTAAGTCATACTTGCCCCGTCTGTAAAATTTGAAGTATAAAGACAGCTCTTACCGGCATAAAATAAAGAACCAATGACATTGGACCTATAGTCACCAATAATGTATTGTACACTTAAAATTTTAAGAGGTGGATCTTGTGCACCTCCTACAACAAAATAAAATTTAGAAAAAAATCCCAATGAATTTACTTTAAAAAGTGCGCACAGTCTATTAGTTCACAGAGTTTTTCCGTTTTCTTATCCCACACTTCCACAAATGGGCTATTTTTCTTAGCAATGTAGAGAGCCCTGTCCGCCACCACTGCTATGATGTTGGAGTCACTGACAGCTGCATAAGAAAACCTAGGAGGGGAAAAAAGAAGGTCACTACTATTCATTTTTCTTCTATTTTAACATGCAATGTGAGCCTGAATGAGTTCTTAATGCACGTAAAATATTAACACCATTTTGAAAAAGAAACAGGCAGGTTTTTTTTCCCACTTTTCTAATATGAACTAAAAATATACCTTACTACGGTACTTCACTTATTTTCGGTCACTTTATACTTTTCACTTGATAATAACATAAATTAAAGATCACAATTAATGTTTATTTCTGGTTTTAATTTTAATTTCAGTTTTATCTTGTTCTTTAATATTTTTTATTGATTTCAGAGAAGAAGGAAGAGGGAGGGAGAGATAGAAACATCAATGATGAGAGAGAATCATTGACCATCTGCCTCTTGCACATCCCCTACTGGGGATTGAGCCCACAACTCAGGCATGCACCATGAATAGGAAATGAACCGTGACCTTCTGGTTCATAGATTGATGGTCAACCACTGAGCCACACCAGCTGGAGCTTATCTTGTTCTTTATAGAATTTTATACTGCCCAAATATCCAAACCATCCTAGTTTCAAAAGGAAATGTCATCATATCAATGACTTTATGATGTGGCAAGAAAATTCCATTGTGTTAAAAATTAAGTGTTAGCCATCTATACCTAGAGTTATAAAACGTAAGTTGTTAAAATAAATTTTAGTGGCAACATCTGCAAATATTAAAGCAAAAGGTACCTTTGTATCAACAAAAGCCAGTCAAGTTATAAGAGAAGAAAAAATCCACATCTTTCCCTCTTTGAAAATAAAGAAAAATGACAAGCATTTTAAAATATCAATTTTTCAACCTAGCACATTTGGCATTTTATGTATTTTGCAAACAGATTGGCTAACATAGGCCCCATCTGTATTGGCAAACTTCTAGTTAGCCTTTGTGGCTTAACTTAAATATCAGCTCCTGTGAAATTCTTCCCTGACCTATAAAAATAAACTAATCATTCTTTTTTTCTGCCACTAGTGTAATATTATAGATCTTATCTATATATATATAAAAGCCTAAGCAACCTGCTGACTGGCCGGTAGCTATGACGCGCAATGACCACCAGGGGCAGATGCTCAAACCAGTAGCTATGACACACACTGACCACCAGGGGGCAGCCGCTCAACACAGGAGCTACCAAGCTGGGGTGACTTGGCAGCTGTGATTCTTGGGTGATGCAACCAGAAGCAGAGAGTAGGGAGCCCGATTCCAGAGTACATCACCCGAGAACTACCCTCATGCAATCCGGGACCCTTCAGGGGATGTCGGAGAGCTGGTTTTTGTCCAATCCCCACAGGCCAGGCTGAGGGACCCCACTGGTGCACGAATCCATGCACCGGGCCTCTAGTTAAATATAAAATTGTATTAGTGTGTCCCTGATGCTAAATTGTATATGTAAATGCTTAAGGACAAGGACCATGTCTTTTCTCTAAGCTCTTTCTGTAATTTTCTTGTTTAGTCATCCAAACATGCCTTTGAGATAATATATATTACAGTCCTCAGGTAAGAGGGAACTGGAGATTTGAGAAGTTCTTGTCCAACTTCACATAACCCATACATGGCAAAGCCAATATCTGAACTATGATTGTAGCTCTTCTCTACCACTGTACAGTGCTTCTCACTGAAAAATGTAATAAACAAGAACCACCTACAATGATTCACTTGAAATACAACTTTAAAATTGAAACAAGATTTATATTTTATTTTATTCTTGCTTGAAATTGGTATGACTCACTCTGTTGTAGAAGGGACCATCAAATCAACAGAGGATTTTATACCTGAGTGCCTATGTTTCCTACAATCAATACTTAATAGACATTCTCCAAAACATTATCCATAGATAAAAATAATGCCTTGCAAATTCCTTTTCTGATTTGATACAGAGGTAACAAAATTGTTAAACAATGAGATTGATAAATACTCCTAAGATTACCATAGGTTTTCATATTTACCCCAATTTTGATTAGGCTGGGTGATTTTTTAATGTCCTGCTGCTTTCTGGAATTTTCTGTTTTCTATAATAAATGTTTAATTTTATAATAGAAATATAAATTAAGTATTTTAAAAGATTTTCATTTGGGATTATTAACAGCATTATTGACTTGATTATAAAGAATAACACAAATACAATGATAAATTAATTGCATATGCAGGAATAACTTACACCTGAGTCGTCCTGGTCTCAATGAGTTTCTGAATGGTGAAATCATCAGAAAACGAGAAAAGTTTTGTGCCACATCCTCCCCACATAATGTTTTTTTCAGTTGAATTCACGGATTCACTCAAACACATGAGTGGAGTGCTGATATTTCCTATATTGAGTATCTTCAAAGGAGCAGCTCCTTTACACTTTGCCAGAAAGAGGAAACACATCCAGTTTATTGGGTATATGCAAAATGAAACACTGTGAAGTTTAAGCTTTCTAAAGACTGCTTTCCCATCTTATAAGGTTACAGGTATTAAAATAAAAATTCAGGATACATTTTTTCAAAGGATTTATAAAAACAGGATTCAATTCAACCAGTATTCAAAATACGATCCTATAACCAAGCTCTTCACTTCTCCAGGCAAAAATTGTACCGGAAATAACCTGCATATTTTGCTCTACTTCTCTGTCTCTCATTAGGTGATAAGTTTTTTGATAACAAGGAGTATGAAGGGGTAGAATTCTGAATGAATAGTTGGAACCACAGATGAATGGAGGGAGGGAGGAATAAATGCTCTAATGATAAATGAGAATCTATAGAACAGAAAGTTAAATGATATCTTCAAAGCTAAGGAAAAACTTGATGGCAAACCTGATTTAAAACTTGTTTCCTTTGTTTTTTCCACAATATATTTATAAGTAATTATCAACTTTGCTTACATACAAATAGAATTATTCATATTTCTCACATTATACATCAGATCTCATTTATCATTTTATCCTTAGTTTATTTCATATAAAGCATACACTCAATCAGCAAGTATTTATAGAGGATATACAGTGTACTAGACTTTATGAAGCAATAAAAAGACAAAAAGCAGAATTTATGATCCTTGCTCTCAGAAAGTTTATAATCACTTTAGAAGGAGCTGAGGATGAGAATAGATAAAACAAATAACTTAAAATAAATTTGGTGTAGAATGTATTCAACATTTACCTTAACACTTTTATCTTCAAAAATTGCTAAGTTGCCATCAGCAGTTCCCACCAAAAGAAAATTTTTTTGCTTGCTAAAAGAAAAAATGTCAAAATTGTTAGAAAAAGAATGCTTACCTTGACCAAGGTGGCCTTAACCTTTTCCCTAGCTTGATTAAATCTTTAAACAGGTTTCTTCCTGACTATAGGCCCTTGATCCCTTTTCTTACATCATTTACTTAAAAAAAACTTACAATTGTAATTCTTTCTCAGCCCAGTTGAGATGTAAATCTTCTTCTAGCCTCTTGCCAATTATATAGGCCTTTCTCAAGAATCCTGGAGCCCTCCCTTACAAATATATTCAAGGAAGAGTGGCCCATCTCCCAGTCTCTAGGGAGGGTCCCAGCCTAACTTCAACAAGGACCAATTTGCCAAGACAGATGGCTCAGTCTCATTCACTACTTCCCTTCACCCCAAAGACTTCCAGTACTTTCCCACTGCTCACTCGAATAGTTAAGAAAGGGGTCCTAATATAAGGTGACAGGAGAAGATTTGACTTTGAGTGGTGGGCACATGGTCCTATATATAGAGTTTGTAAATTAGAAATCCACACATGTAACCTATATGTTCATGTAGACTAATGTAACCCCCATGAAATCTATACTAATAAAAGGTTAATATGCTAATTAGACCATGTCGACCAGACAGCTTCTGGTCATCTGGTCCTCCTTCCAGACAAAGCCATGGTGGCGGGGGCTGAGGCAGAGGTGGTTAGGGACGATCAGGCCAGCAGGGGAGCAGTTAGGGGTGATCAGGCTGGCAGGCAGAAGTGGTTAGGGGCAATCAGGCCAGCAGGCAGAGGGGTTAGGGGCGATCAGGCAGGCAGGCAGGTGAGCGGTTAGGAGCCAGCAGTCCCGGATTGTGAGAGAAATGTCCTGGATTGGAGAGGGTGCAGGCCGGGCTGAGGGAACCCCCCAACCCCACAACGTGCATGAATTCGTGCACCAGGCCTCTAGTTTAAAATAATAAAAATAAAAATAATTCCCCTGGCTTTTATTTCAGCAGAGTTGAGTCCATTCTCTTTCCTCTATTCCAACAGTCTTCAATAAAGTCTTCTTTGCTTGTTTAACTACATCTGATGAAATTTTTCTTTGACAATATTCAAACAATTGCAACTTTAAAATTTCAAACATGGTTTACTTGAAATGTTCAGCTGCCAAACACTTGGGGTTCACATTTTTCTAATATTTATTTTCTAATATTTATTGACTTACCAAAGAGAAGTTTGGGGGTGCAATAATCTTAATGGCTCCTGGAAATCATCCCGCCATATAGATTACAGTAACTAACCTGTTACTCACACCTGAATTTATGCCACTTAGATAATTTCCTTTGAGATAAGATCCCAACAACTGACCATGATTAAGTATTTTCACCTATTAACAACTTATGCATTTATTTGACTTTTTTTTCCAATTTGATAGTTAGTTAACCCATATGTTTTAGATTGACACAGAACAAGCAATTGAAATATACATATTCAAAGAAAGAATGAACAAGAAGTCATCTTTAAAGAGGTCCTGCAAAGGTAAGTTGATGTGAGGAATGATAAAGAATGGAGCAACAGCTAAGATAAAACCAGGAACAAGGCTGGTGGCCTAAAGAAATAATTGGCCTTTTTTATAAATGCCTCAGTTTGATCTGTATACAGAAAAATAAATACCTTAGTGGCTTCCCACAATTCCCTTTAACAATGGGAAAATGTTACAACTGAGCAATCTTTGCTGATGCTATAATAATTTCCACACATTAAGTCATCTAAAAGATATGTAAATTTACCCCAATGGTCAAATTTACTAGTGTACCTTTGTTTGGAATTGGAATTGCAATGCAAGCAAGTAACAGAATCAGTCATCTTTTCAAGGGTATGCATCTTTTTCCCATCTTCAGAATTAATGACAAGGAGCTCGCCAGACTGTGTCCCAGACACAATCCAGCTTTCCTTTTCCACAGGCAGGTGCACCAAGGCGAGGCACAGTATTCTGCTATTGGTAACTTCCTATTAAGAAGAGAAAAACACTCTAAAGAAACTGATTCTAGCTTAAGTGACCAGAAATTACAGAAAATAAAAATATTCTGCCAGCCCTAACCAGTTTAATTCAGTGGATAGAGCGTCAGCCAGTAGGGGGTGTGTAGGAGGCAGCTGATCGATGTTTCTCTCTCATCCCTCTCCTTATCCTTCTCCCTTCCTCTCTGTAAAAAAAAACAATAAAATATATTTTTAAAAAATATTCTGCCATCCACATACTGAACTCTTTTAATTTCTCTCTTTTGCTTTTAAAAATAATACCAATTTTATTTAATTTTCAACAATAAATGAGTTAGCTGGCAAACAAGCTTTGCCTATCTAGAATGCATCTGAAACTAAAACTGGAAAGTGAAAGTTATTTCTCACCATTTCACACTCCATTGAAGTAATAGGAGATTTTTCAATCTTAAAAGTAATATTTAGGCACATGTATTTCAAGACAACAGTGAAAAATTAGGTTATTTATAAAATCTAGAAATTTATTTTATTTTTGCCAATACAACATATTGCAGAAGTTGTGCCCAGAGCCCCTCTCTCAGTCAGTTGAGAGCTGCTCTGGGTGTTGGCTACTAATAGCTCAGAGTTGCACCCTTCACAACAGAGCTGTCCTCAGCTTTCATTAGCTCGGGAGGTTATACCAGCTCCCAGAAATGGCTGGGAAGTTATACCTCCTCTCTCCTTGGGAAGATTGTAGCCAATGACTGGTTGATATATGGGAATAAAGACTGGCCCCCATGCCTCATGGAGGGATAAATCTGTGCTCTTTTTTCATACTCCAGAATTTCTTATGGATAAACCCTGAGGCTATCCTTCCTCAAAAATACATTTTTGTTAAGATTTCCCCCTGCTCTTTCTGGCTTCCTATACTTAAAAGTTTCTCTCTCTTCACCTGGCCAATGTGGCTCAGTGGTTGAGCATTGACCTATAAACCAGGAGGTCATGGATCAATTCCCAATCAGGGTACAGCCTGGCTGGTGGGCTCTATCCCCAGGTGGGGACGTGCAGGAGGCAGCCAATTGATGATTCTCATCATGGATGTTTCTATCTCTCACTTTCCCTCTCTCTTTCCTCTCTCTGAAATAAGTAAAAACATTATTTTTTTAAATTTCTCTCTCCTTAAATCACTCATACAAGATTTTCTGCCTCAGTCTCCGTTTTTAGAGACCCTGGCCTACGACACACATATACTGCAATTTCAAAACCAAACACATACTTATTTCATTTCAGATGAATACTCTTGTTCTAACAGAAAGCCAATTTAATAATACCCCTAAACTAGCTCTTATTTCATTCTTCCTAAGTAACTTTTAACTAGTACATGATTTAAGGTTATCTAACCACTATGCAGTACACCTGAAATTAATAAAAAATAATATTGAATATAAACTGTCATTGAAAAATAAAATATAATAATCTGCAAAAATAAGTTTTCTACAGCATCTCTAATTTAAAGAGTATTTGGATTTACCTCCGAAGTAAGTCTTTCAGTAGTTAAGTCAAGAAGGGAGAGTTGGCCTCTGTCTCTGGGCCCGCAGCCCAGCCAGATGCTGGCATTCTTGCAGCTCTGATTTGCAGCAACCATGCACTCCACAGTGAAGTTTTTGGGTATGGATATGTGTCTCATCAGACAGATTAACTCCGCCGAGTTCAAAATGTCAAAGACCTGAGCAAGTTTAAAAATAACAAAACAACGCACATCAAGTTAACACAGGTGCTTTTGAAAGACCGGATTCTTGCACATAATGTAGCCCTAAATGTTACAGCTCTATCAAGAAAAACCTAAACCTGTTAGCTAACCTCTGACCCACGCAGAGCAACAAGACTAATACTGCAAACCTATAGATAAAATCACATTAATATAATACATCTTTTTAAACTGGGCATGATATATACTCTTTTTGTATATGTGGTATGTATCGTAACTTGAAAAGAAAATCTGCAAGGTGGCGATGACGGAAATTGAGCAGGGTCACCCAGTTTTACGCTGCAGAGCCACATCATGTTCAAAAGTTACTTTGGAAGATAAATACTCGGGACAACTGAAAGGAAAATGAATTTTGATCTTTGGTAACAAAACTCACAACTCACTTCTAGATTCTGGTTTTATGTTTTTCCTTCAAGCACTAAAGAACTAGACAGACAGTGTAGAGCCTCTGTAAGGAAACAGAACTAGGAATCAGGAAATTTGAATTAGAGCCACTGCCTGCCCCTCACATGAGACCCTGAGAAAGCCCCTTATTATCTCAGTACCTCATCTGACAAAGGTGATGAGTTTACCCATCTTGCTTAGTATATATTGCAGTTAAAAAATTAAATATGTCAAAGTTTTCTAATTATGTCATGTACTAAAAAAATTCAATATAAAATACAGGAAAAGTATACTTGAAAATAAAAGGAAGAAAAAGTAAAACAATAATTAAGCTATGAAAACTTCACTGTGAAAATGTCTGTGTGATTAAGAACAATGGTAACCACAATTAGAAAACCAGTAGTGTTAGTAGCCAAGATGATTATAAAAAGTTTGATAAAGTCAGTGAAATGTGTTCAGCTATTTTTAAGTAGAAAATTTTAAAGTTTAACAAAAATTTTTCAATAAATTACTATACAAAATCAAAGTCCACAACATAAAGACAGCTCTTATTTTGATCCATTAAACTCTATTCTGGTTTAAAACATGTACGAGTTCTGTTTCCAATAATGTGTTAGAAGAGGTTATTTGAAAACCTTTTGTTGTTGTTGTTAATCCTCCCGTGAGGATATTTTCCCACTGATTTTTAGAGAGTGGAAGGGTGGGGGAGGGGAGAAAGAGAGAGAGAGAGAGAGAGAGAGAGAGAGAGAGAGAGAGAGTGAGTGAGTCATTTATGTGAGTGAGACACATTGATTGGTTGCCTCCTGCACATGCCCTGACCAGGGCCCGGAATCAAGACTGCAACTGAGGTACGTGATCTTGACCAGAATTGAACCCACGTTAATTTATATTATATAAAATGAAATATATATATAATTTATATAATTTAATATATTATAAATTAATATAAAACTTATAGAAAATAAAAATATTTTAAAAATAAAATAAAAAGCCTTCCATCCATGGGCCAATGCTCTAACCATTGAGTAACCGGCTAGGGCATGATTACATTTTAAATATTCTGTAAATACAGAAATCTAAACTGAATGGCAAAATCATAAAGAAAAGAAAAGCAAGGATTGCACAAAAGCCAGCACAGTGCAAGGATTAAGGGAAAGGAGAGGGGTGCAAGCAGGGAAGGAGGGTTTGAGGGGGCTTCTGAGGTGGTAATGCTCTCTCACTGTGTGTCTGTGCTGGCAGAGGACACACACATCTGCTTTATACTTTTCTGAAATGTGCATGTTTATTTATGTGTTTGAGTATATGTATGTGGGGATTTTTATATATGTGTGTATGTATGCATGTATTTGTTGTTCTGTTCCAAATACTGATACATTTTGACCACAGTAATACCTGGGCAGATGTAGGCCTTTCTTGAGGATTTTCTTTTAAACACCTTTTAATTAACTTCTCAACCATAGGCCACGGGGCACAACCATATTCTTTAACTGGATCTAAAACGTTCAAAAAGATGCTAGAACATTAGACAAATCAGAACATTTATTTTATTTCCACTCAGTGTGGAAAGACCCAGATATTTCAAAACACTGATTTATATAATCCTATATTAATTATGAATCTACTTATCACAAAAGCTAATTTTGTTAGCATTATCTCTAGTTGAGACATTAAAAAAGATTTATGGATTTTTTTATGGTAAAAAAAAGACACTAATACCAATTGAATAAAATACTGTATTTTCATTCCACAGCTGTATTTCAAATAGACTGAAAACATTTTTTGTTCACATAATAATTAGACTCCTATAGAAGTGCTTTTTATTTGAATATTAATCGTCATGTCTCCACAGTCTGTTTGTACACATTTGTTTTTTGTAAGAGAGATGCCATTCTTCTGGTTGAAGTAAAACAGAAACCTGGAAACTTTGACTGGAAAGATAACTGGTAAATAAGGGACATGACCCAGATTGTGTCAAAAGTTTATTCAAATGAGAATAAATTTCCTTTTGCTGGGAATCTTTAAAGTCCCCAAAAGGAGAAAGTTAAAACTATATTCCTGCATATGGCATATAGTGTACTCTCAAAAATATTTCTTAAATGACAGGGGAAGCAGAAAATATGGGAAACAATTAAATATATTTAAAAGAGTACTTTGTCCTGGGAGCTGAAATAATACTCAAAGAATGAATGAAAAAGTTCTAGAATTTCTTAAAAGCATGAACATTCAAAATGAGATTTGAACTCATTAAATACCCATTTACTAATTCTTATAAATATTTACTACTAAAAATTATTATTATAAATAATTCAAACTTCCATTCCTGCATATACATTATTTCACTCCAAGAAAATGAAAACACTCCAGGCAAATGGGCACATGGTAACTTTTTATGGGAACAGAAGTCACAACACCTGAAGTTTTAATAGCATGATCCTGTTCTGAGCATTCTTCTAAATATACACCAAATAAAGCAATATTGACTTGGGATTTATAAAAAAGCCTAGCCTAGCCAGTGTTGCTCAGTGGTTGAGCATCTACCCATGAACCAAGAGGTCATGGTTCTATTCCTGGTCAGGACATGTGCCAGGGTTGCGGGTTCAATCCCAGGTAAGGGACATGCAGGAGGCAGCAGAGCAGTGATTCTCTCTCATCATTGATGTTTCTATCTCTCCCTCTCCTTTCCTCTCTCTAAAATTAATAAAAATATTTTAAAAATAAATTAAAAAGCCTAAAACTGCTACTATACTCATGTGATTTTTATTTGTATCACAGATGTAAGAATATTCATGCACTACGCAATTATCATCTGTGAAATGAATTAGGTACACAACTACAATTAAATAGCTTTTTTAAAGGATATTTTTTAATCCATTGAAGATAAATAAAACTTACCTGGTAATTTGCCTTGTATTGCCAATTCATCAAACTCATTTGGAAACTTCAAACCCTCTGCTATTCTACCTCCAGTTGTCAAAATGTCATACAGTAGTAAACCAAATGAATAAACATCAGCCTGTTGGTTATAAATTACATTTCCTCTAGCAACTTCAGGTGCACGAAAGCCTGAAAATAAACAGATATATTAATAAATATGCCCAAACCAGAGCTCATATACCTAAGGAGACATATAATTAGGCATATATGCTAATGGAGTGTCTGGGAGATGAGTTCTAAACTAGGCCATGTCAACTCAATAAGAAAACACCTTGATCAAGCAATTAACAGTCCTGTCCCAGGACATTTCACCCCAAGGTCGATCTTGAAGAATAATAACAATAAGCATTCTGTAAGGAATTATTAAGTAATGTTTCAAAATTAAAGAAATGAAACTTAATAGGAAAATAAATCTCTATTATTTTTCTCCTTCCAGGGAAGTGTTTCAAACACAGAAAGGGGCAGGAGGGCGATTTCTAGACTTCAAGTGACATTAACATGGCTAAAATTCTGCCTTCATTATTTTGAGAATGTGTGACTCTGCTCCCTCTACTCAACATAAAAATAAAAATGAAACTATGTCTAAAACAAATAAAGTCCCTCTCAGGAACTTCTATCGTGTGGCCTATTGAGAAGCCCTGCTCCACACCTACTAAAGTAGAACTCTGAAGGTACCACCCAGTGAATACATTTTCTTAAGCTCTACATGTTATCCAATATAGAGCCGAAATTGAAAAACACTTAACTAAATAACCCTTCATCTTCCATCTATCACTTAACTCATACCAAATTTCCTGAAGGTATCTGAATAGGGTATTTTATTCCTTAGTTCCTTTTGCCTGGAATGTCTCCTCCCACTCCTTTTTCCCCCCCTTTTTTCCAAGCCTTCAAGCTTATTTTTAAGATATAAACCCAGAATCACCTTCCCTAGAAGGAAGTCCTGATGACCTACAGCTCAGGGAATCACTTGCTCCTTGGGGCTATCACCAGGCTTTGAACTAGATTTCCTACTGACACTGACACAATGCTTTATGATTATTTGCTTCCAGCCTTATTTCTCCTGGTGGAATGTATGCTTCTGGATAGCAAAATTTACACTTATTCATGCACATTCCAAAATTCACCACTAGAGTAATTGTAAACATACTTGGGGCAACTGCAATATGCCAAGCCTTGTTCTAGTATATGCATTATTTCCTTTTTACCCTCAGCGACCCCATGAGATAGACATTAGTTCCCTCATCACAATTTACAGCAATGAAAACTGAGCGCCAGAGAGTGAATTTTGATGAACCCCAAATAGCTATTAAGTAATAGCACCAGTTTGGTATTTGGTAAACTGTCAATAAATTATTGCCAAATGCATGAACAAATAAATAAATAAATAATAAATAAATAAATAAGGATCATTTTCCCTTAGAGAATTATCATAATAATAATGTTGAAATAATTGGGAAAATATGATTCATTGTCTAAAAACTATTTTTAAAGAAATAATTTTTCAGATAAGCCTGATTTAACAAATGCAATGAGTATATAAACAGTCATAGATCAAAATTATGAGCGATTTATAAGCTATGTCTTATTTTATATCTTTCTTTTTCACTTTCAGAGAAGTATAAGTAGAACACGTTACATAATCTCTATCAGATGATAGTGAATAACCAGAGACTAACATTTTTATTTACCCAAAGACTGTTGCATTTCTATGGATGAGTTGAAGCCATCAGTCAGCGATGATCTCAGTCAACAGTACAATTATCACAGGACCCAGAACTGTCACCCCCAACAGGATATAGTATATCCATTTGTCTGAGTTAAGGTTAAAGGTCTCCAAGTTACTTCAAGTTGAAAGAATCCATCCCCTATTATCTTTAAAAATGTGGACACATTGCACTGTGGTCGCTGCCAGTACCTGAATTGTCTCAGAGTTATGAAAAAGGGTTTGTGAACCTGAACTTGGCTTGCTTCATGTTTAGGTTGGGGTCAACATTACCCAGGTTAAAACTTTTGCTGTTCCTTTTTACAAACATCTCTGGAGTATGTAAGTATTGTAAAAATCCAACTTTTAAAATAGAACTTGACAAAAAATAGTCTCTCTTTTTGTTTTGTTTTCTTTCCCCTGGAAAATTACATCAGTTGATTTTTTTTTTTTTTTTTTTTTTTTTTTTTTTTTTTTTTTTTTTACCCTACAGAATACAACGATCAAAATTACAATGTACTAGCCCTAACCGGTTTGGCTCAGTGAATAGAGCTTCGGCCTGCGGACTGAAGGGTCCCAGGTTCAATTCCGGTGAAGGGCATGTACCTTGGTTGCAGGCACATCCCCAATGGGGGGTGTGCAGGAGGCAGCTGACCGATGTCTCTTTCTCTCTCATTGATGTTTCTAACTCTCTATCCCTCTCCCTTCCTCTCTGTAAAATAATCAATAAAATATATTTTTTTTAAAAAATTACAATGTACTGGTCACAGTTCTTCACACAGTCAGCGAGTGTCTGCACACAATGTGACAGGCTTCAGGGTTCTCTTCATGCTCCTGACCTCACAACTGAAGACACTGTTGCCATCTTGAGGGAACTGTCAAGGAAACCATATCCCCCACCTGGTGTGCCCTCCGATGTTTTGATGCCCATTCTGCAGCAGTACTGAGCAATCCCGTAGTCAGCGATCTTGGCGATGATGGCGGCATTGGGATACAAGGTGAAGAGCAGCACATTGTGGGGCTTCAAATCCCGGTATATGATCATGGCCGAGTGGAGGTATCTGCCAGAGAAAGGCACAGGTCGTCTTACTAAAATGTGATTGTGTCATTATAAGTTTAGTCAGGATTTTCTTAAATATGTATATCCATTATGCAAAGCATTAAAAATTCTGTGCTGTT
This sequence comes from Myotis myotis, assembly GCF_014108235.1. Classification (NCBI taxonomy): domain Eukaryota; kingdom Metazoa; phylum Chordata; class Mammalia; order Chiroptera; family Vespertilionidae; genus Myotis; species Myotis myotis. The sequence continues at coordinate 171,750,545 of NW_023416335.1, forward strand.
TGACCCTCAAAGTTAAAAGATATTGTAGAAGGAAGTCCAATACTATCAAGCAAACGTATTCCTTAAAAATAAAAACACACACAATAACATCAAACGAGGTCAATCCTGATAAGTGATTTATACTTAAGCCACAACCACTTGAAACAAATGACCAGTTTTCGAGACTTTTTTTTCATATACCTTAAGAATTACTTAAAAGGAATTCTCAATTCCTTCAATGATCACATGAGTATTTTTACTAGTTGAAAATGCAAATATGTTTAATACGAGTTGATAGGATAGTGTTGTAACCCCCATTTACTTAATAGTTTTGCTTTTCTTAAAACCATATAGAAGTTTATCTCAGATTTTTACATTCTCTTTATTCTATTTCTCTTTTTTTTTTTAAATATATTTTATTGATTTTTTACAGAGAGGAAGGGAGAGGGATAGAGAGTTAGAAACATTGATCAGCTGCCTCCTGCACATCTCCTACTGGGGATATGCCTGCAACCCAGGTACATGCCCTTGACCGGAATCGAACCTGGGACCTTTCAGTCCGCAGGCCGACGCTCTATCCACTGAGCCAAACCGGTTTCGGCTATTTCTCTTTTGATATTTATTTTTACTGACTAAAATGCTACCTAACTTTTGCAAAATATTTTCTGCTTTTCAATAGTAACAATCAAAATAAAAACACTTTTCTAGCTTTCAATTTGTATCCTTTAGACCTAACTTAAACCTGATTCCATTAAAAATTAAGGTTGACAAATAACATTTTGGGTAAGACTTGGAATAAGTAAAACATTTTCTTGGGAAAAGTAATACTGGGTGATGTTTAAATCTTTCCTTTTAGACTGATCCATAAGCAACTAGAGCTGGATACTGATGATAAAGTTAATAAAACTAGTTAATATAAAAAATAAAATAAAAGGTTTTTGCTGTTTTTATTTTATTTTATTTTTTCCATCACTGCAGCCACTGTGGAAAGCATTATAGATTTAGCTCAAAAAATTAAAAATGGAATTGCCTTAGGGCCCAGCAATTCCATTTCTGGGAATTTATCTGAAGAAACCCAAAACACTAATTTGAAAGAATACACGTACTCCTCTGTACATTGCAGCATTATTTGTAAAAACACTAAAATAAAGCTTTAATCTCAACCACATCTTTTCTATTCTGGAAACATGGCCTGGGGGCTACTACTGTGCTCCAGCTACTACAGTAAGTCAATTATTGACCCTCCTTATACATTCACAAAATTCACACTTTCTCCACCTCTATCTTCTCTCTTCTATGCTGTCAAATATGCCATAAATCTCCATGTAATCTTCCAAGTTTATCATGACCGACATTGTAAGAACAATTTTTCACAGTTCTTAATAAAGATAAATATAAACCCTTTGTTTGTTTGTGGTTTTTTGGATTGGGATCACATTAGATTAGCAAATATTTACTCCATTATCTAGTACCAATCACTGGCAGAGGGACTAGGAGGAGCAGAAAGGAAGCAATACCCTGAAATTTCCATTGCATGATGGCCCAGTTGTATGCATCATTTAATTACATCAACTAATGCAGTAGAAGATTCCCTTCCCGGATGTAGTTAGGACAGCTGACATTAGGCCTATTCATTTCGGTATACGTATTTTTTGGCTGAAAAATAAGATAAATGTACTAATGATATTGACCTTAACAATAAGGAATGGACATAAAAGAAAATTTACTAAGGGCTTACTAAAAGGCCATTAGTCACCCTTGCCCTGCTGAAGAGAAAGCTGGGAGATTAAGAAGAAAAAAGTTAAAGCCAAGTAATGAATAATTGAAGAACAGCCAAATCCTTCATAATGCATGCCTCTTACAGAATATTTATAGAATACACTCTCAGAATTCTTCACAGAGGTTAAAAAAGTAGTTAAACTTAATTTGGAATAATGTCAGTGGGAGGGAAAGATTATCTGGGTTAGTTAAAATTTTCAATTATAGAATTTAATCTTTAAAAGTACAGTTTTAATAACTTTTAATAACTTTTGAAATCTTAACAAGTGCAGATCTTGCCTTCCTAAATATATTTCAGCCACAATTTATGCATTGTGACAATAAGCATTAACAATTTTTTTATTTTAAAAATTAGTCTAAACACAGTCCTTCATTAATCATGACTATCACCAGTGTATCCTGAGAGGTCACGATCTAGAACAGCAGTTCTCAACCTGTGGGTCGCGACCCCTTTTGGGGTCGAACGACCCTTTCACAGGGGTCACCTAAGACCATCGGAAAACACATATATAATTACATATTGTTTTTGTGATCAATCACTATGCTTTAATTATGTTCAATTTATAACAATGAAAATACATCCTGCATATCAGATATTTACATTATGATTCATAACAGTAGCAAAATTACAGTTATGAAGTAGCAACAAAAATAATTTTATGGTTGGAGGTCACCACAACATGAGGAACTGTATTAAAGGGTCGTGGCATTAGGAAGGTTGAGAACCACTGATCTATAAGGAGAAATGGGGACTCTAACAAGGTTGCAGAAATGTAGTGAGTGCAATGCTAGGGAAGCGAGAGGGACAAAAGCAAAGAGATAAGATAGCAAAGCAGACTCTCCCATTACACTGTCAATTTTTCAATTGCTAAGAGCAATATCATTTCTACTTTTCCCTCTTCAGCACCCAACACCAAGTCTTGCATGGAGTGGACTCCAGAAACATGTTACAGAAGCCAACCATTCACGGTGCTGTTGAGCGTCATTGTGGAGGTGGTATGTGTGCGAATTCTAGAGGAAAATGAGTCCTCTGGGCAGACAACTTACTGGAAAAAGAGGATTGGCAAATGCAAAGATAGACATGGATGTCCATGAAATGTCGAGACCTTCAGCATGGCTAGAATGTAGAGTCAGGGCAGCGTGGCAGGAGGCCAGGGAGGCAGGCACAGGGCATACAGAAAGAGTTTTGATGCTACACCAAGGAATTTGGATGTATTTCATAGATAGCCTGGAACAACCAGGAAATTTCAGGCGTGATTAGATTTTTATTTTAGAAGAAATATTCTGATAATTTCCTGGAGGCACTAGACCAAGGCAGCAGCAGTAGCATAAAAATAAATGAATGGGATAAGAAGATAATGTCAAATAGTATAAAATCTGGTGGACAAATGGATACTTACTTTTTGGTGAGGGCGTTGGTCTGGATATGACCACAAGGATTTTTGTTGGCAAGTAGGAGATACGAGAGAAAAAGCAGATTGATAGGGAACAGAAGTAATAGAGAAAGTAAATTCAATTTTGAATGTCCTGAAACATGGGTATTTATGGGACATCTTCACTGGTAATTGAGAATTATGACGAAGAGCTCAAAGGAGCAGACTGAATTAAAGATGTACGTTAATAGTTGAAGACAAAACTGTGGAACAAAAAATATGTAATGTAAAGAAGTTCTTGTATGTCACTCAAAACAGCTCCACCATTAAAGGACTCCAAAGGAGTGTGGTTTCATTGCCTCTTTCTACCTCTGTAGTTAGACTCTATACTAAAATATACAGGGTGTCCCAAAAATACATACACACTTTAATAGCTGATGGTTGTTAAATAAAAATGAAATGTCTTAATAAACACTGTCTTTATAATTATTTAAAGTGTATAATACATGCATTTTGGGGGACATCCTGTATTTGGGAAGACAAACTTTAATGCTGAGTTTTACTTAGTGCTGGTGGAAGATTGATAGCTACTGAAATCTACTACCCTCTTGGGCACAAGATCCAGATGCTGTCTTGACATTATGCTGAGAACAAATCAAGCAAATTAGAGGAAAATATGCTACAATTTCACGAACTTCATCAGAAACTACTGGATTTGTTTTCTAAAGGAAGGTCTCAGAGAACCCGAATAAGTTATTTTAGAGAGGAGGTCTTTCAAACAGGGGTGAGTAATAAAAATAACAATTCTCCATGTTATAAAACTGCACTTTGGGGAGTACATGGAAGAATTAGGGTAAATCTAGGATATGCAGTTAGTTAAATCGAGCAACGTGACCGTGATCGAGGCGGCTCTGAAACACATGAAGCCTAGTTGCACTTTATCTGGATTAATTTAACACAAGGTTCCCCCTGGTGTTCAAAAGTAGGTATAGCAACCCAAACCCAAATCTGCATTCCTGTTTCATTTACTGATTCTGTTGTTTTACAGTGGTTTCTGGACTCTTTCAGAAAGAGAAATCTACTTATTTGACACACTTATTATATTCCCTATATGTTACTAAGAGTTACATCCTCTTGGTTGGTTTGGTTTGGTTTGAGTTTGTGAGCTGTGTTTATTTGTTTTCCTCAGTGCCCATTCCATTTACATGTCTGGATACTGCCCAAAAGGAAGAGACACACTATTTCAGAAGGGAAGGAGATTTGTACCACTGCGTGGCAACTATGGCGAGGCACTGTTTTCATCCCTCCCTCCTTCCCTCCTTCCTCCCTCTCCACCCAAGGCCAACACATATTTACTGAGGCCCCACTGCTCTAGGTGCTGGGGATGCAACCATGAATGAGATGCAAAGTTCCTGCTATTGTGACGCTTAGACTCTAGTGGCAAAGACAGACAATAAACAATTAAAAAAAAATAAAAACAAAGAATACCAGTCTGAAATGAGTGGTACAGGGACTAGAGAGACATAGGATTCAGGGAATCCTGTCTGAGAAGAGAACTGAATGAAATGAGAAGCGAGCCAATAGGATATCTGGAGTCAGAGATTCCTGGTGGAGAGATGAGCTGGTATATTCAAGACACCTCAGGGAGGTGAGGGCTGAGCACAATGACCAGAAAGTGAGGTAGGAGAGGGTTGAAAACAATAATCAATAAAAACATACTAAAAATAAAATAAAATCACAGATACAAAGTGTGTGAGCAGTGATTTATCCTAGTCCCTTTTTTCCTTATATGTTCTTATTGATTTCAGAGAGAGGAAAGGAAGGGGAGAGTGACAGAAACATCAATGATGAGAGAGAATCATTGATTGGCTCCCTCCTGCATGCCCCACATTGGGGATCAAGCCTGCAACCCAGGCATGTGCCTTGAAGTGGAATCGAACTGTGACCTTCTGGTTCATGGATTGACGCTCAACCACTAAGCCACACTCGCCAGGCTATCCCACTCCTTTTGACTCCAAAGACCACAGCCTCTCCACTGCTGAGCTGCCTCTCCGCGGCTGTCTACCTCTGACTGCAGGGTAGGTGTGCCTCGGAGACACATTATGATCCAGAACCCAGGTCACTCTAGTCCTTTTCAGAAAGATGGGCTCATCTTTGCATATTGTAATCATCCATGATCACTGACACTTTCCTTGATACTTGGAATGCTCGCCTGTAGTTTTTTAGAGGAAGCAGATCAGTCAGTACCAGATCATGGGCTCTGGAGCAGGACTCCTGGGTTCCTACTCCCTACCACTAGCTGGGAGGCTCCCCGTGGTCTTTGTCCTCTTGTTTTATCAGATTTTAAAATTCAATTGGGGAAATGGTCGTTTTTCATCCTCAGTTTTTCTTTTTAATGTTACTAGGACACATTGTTAGTGGGAAGTGCTATTCTCAGAGCCTTGGGAGGAAGTGTGGGCTAACACGCGTCATACAGGGAAGAGGAAACCGCAGGAGTGAGTAAATACCTCAAGCCGTCAGCCACATGGAGCGCGATCCTATGCTGCAGAGTCCGCGTGAGACTGGCTGTGTCCTGCTGCAGCAGGCGGTCCAGGGAGCCCTTGGGGGCCAGCTCCATCACCAGCATCCGGGGACGAATGCCAGCCGCCAGCAAAAAGACCAAGCTGGGGTGGTGGTGGTGGCAAAGCACCACCAGCTCCTGCAAAAGCCAATCATTTCAGAGGAACAGGACATCCGCTCTGACCCAAGTGTCTCCTGCCTTAAGTGTGTCCACACCCTGAGATGGTTTCGCTGGGTGATTCAATGATAGGAAACTGTTTCTTCTGTGAGCCTTTTTACGTTTCCCACATTTTTTGGAATGAACAGCTGGTTTTTGAAACTATAGTATGAATGAACATTTTAAGTTCTATTTTTCTTTTTGCTCTGCATTCATCAGAACATTTAATTCAGGGACAGGACACACCTGTAGTCATGCTAACAGATCATGTTAACCTTCTCAGCACCAGATTCTGAGTAGCCACCACTAATCCACTGTAACTGCTTTGCAAGGTACAACCTGCCTGTCGATCTCTGATTTGATGAGAAACGTTTCATGTCTAAGGCCACAGAAATCTATGCTATGGCCCTCTCCTCAAAACCCCACAGGTGTAGATGGCATCACTCTCTCCTGAACACTCCCTGATGACTTCCCATACTCTTAGATTAAAATTCCACATACTGCTCGGCATGCATGGCTTAGAGGTTGGGCGTCGACCCAGGAACCCAAAAGTCATGGGTTCCAATCTGTCAGAGCCGCATGCCCAAGTTGTGGGCTTGATCCCCAGGAAGGGCGTGCAGGAGGCAGCCCATCAATGATGTTTCTCTCTCAGGGATGGTTATTTCTCTCTATCCCTCTCCCTTCCTAAAAAGCAATAAAATATCTTTTAAAAATGTAATGTATTACCAGGTTTATTCATGGACATTAAAAAAAAATCCTATGCACTTATATAACCTTCATAGCCTGGCCTGATCTCACCCCAGCCCACCTCTCAGACCCCATCTCCTTTCTCTCTTCTTTTCATTCACCACCCCTCTGCCATGCTGGTGTTCATTCAATCCCTGACACCCACCCAGCTCCCTCCTTATAGCCATAGGTTCTCTGCCTTTACTGATCTCTCTTCCTAGAAATCCCTTCCCCCTTCACAGAGCTGAAGGCTTCTTGCCATCCAGATCTTAGCTCAAATACTCTCCCTTCCTCAGAGTGACCTGTCTCAGGTCGCCCTTAGTAAAGCAGTCCCCACCTGCAACAACCTCTTTCCAATCCAAGAAGTCAGAGATGCCATTTTAGCTTGAACAGAGAGGTCTCTGTTCTGATACCATTTTTTTTTCCTAGACCACATAGTGCGAAACTTCATCATCTCCTTTAGGATACTGCTGCTTTTTTAATTCCACATGCTTCATTCTGCCTATTTCACTTTACTCTGAAACTGTAATTTCAATGAAATGTATAGCTTAGCTGATTTTAAATGGATTCATCTTTTCAGCTGTGATTTCTGCAGAAGCTCTGCTTGTTAACAACCAGCTTCAAAGATGGGACGTATCAGTGCCAACTGCATCTATCAGGAAACCGAAGTGTGGAGCAATCTGCCAGCTGAACGAGAAAGGCTGAATGCCCTGAGAGGGGCTTTGCCAAGGACAAAGGCTTCAGACAAAGTCTTTGAAGATTAAAATCTTTTTTCTCCTATGTCTGATTAGCTGAGTTGGTGAAAACAAGTCAAGTTAGCTCTATTTTCTTTCACAGGCAGAAGCCTAGTCCAAATTTTCTATTCTAGAAAAGCAGCTCTAGAAAAGAGCAAAAGAATGCAATCGATCAGCCGCAACTCCTGACCACTGGCAGAACGACCCTCAAAAGGTAGCACCAAACACTAAAATGTTTTCATTTGATTTTCTTTTCTTTTTTTTAAATTTGATTTATTGAAATATTGATTTTGTTTATTTTTAATCCTCACAGGAGGATATGTTTTTATTGTTTTTGGGTTTTTTTGTGTGTGTGTGTGTTTTTTTGTTTTTGGGGGTTTTTTTTTACAGAGAGAAACATCAATGTGAGAGAGAAGCATAGATTGGTTGCTTCCTGTAGAGACGATGCTCTAACCAACTGAGCCATATGGCCAAGGCTCTTTTTTTTTTTTTTTTTTTTCTTAAGAAAAAGCATATTACTCACACTCTACTGTTTCTCTTTTTTCTTTCTTTCTTTATTGATTAAGGTATTACATATGTGTCCTTATTCCCCTTTTGCGCCCCCCCCCCAACTCATGCCCTCACCCTCCTGTTGTCTGTGTCCATTGGTTATGCTTATATGCATGCATACAAACCCTTTGGTTGATCTCTGCCCCTTAGCCGCCCCCCTCCCCTACCTTCTCCCTGAGGTTTGAGCATCTGATCACTGCTTCTCTGTCCCTGATTCTGTTTTTGTTCATCGGTTTATGTTGTAATCCACAAATGAGTGAGATCATGTGATATTTATCTTTCTCTGACTGACTTATTTCGCTTAGCAAAATTCTCTCCAGCTCCATCCATGCTGTTGCAAATGGTAGGACTTCTTCCTTTCTACAGCAGCGTAGTATAGATGCACCACTGTTTTTTAATCCACTCATCTGCTGATGAGCACTTAGGCTGTTTCCAAATCTTAGCTATGGTAAATTGTGCTGCTATGAACATAGGGGTGCATATATCCTTCTGATTGCTATTTCTAGTTTCTTGGGGTTTCTATTCCTTCTACCATTTCCTTGGTTCACCTAGCTGTCCATGCACTAGTCAGTCCTGTATACATGTTTAGTGTTCCGGTTTTCAAAGAGTTCCCTGAGCACATTAACGAAAATTTGAAACATACATTGAAGACTAATGACTTAGGCTGAAAAATCAACTTATATAACAAGTTGTTTATTAGCTATTCTTTAGCAGTGGTTCTCAACCTTCTGGCCCTTTAAATACAGTTCTTCATGTTGTGACCCAACCATAAAATTATTTCGTTGTTACTTCATAACTGTTATGTTGCTACTGTTATGAATCGTAATGTAAATATCTGATATGCAGGATGGTCTTAGACGACCCCTGTGAAAGGGTCGTTCGAGCCACAGGTTGAGAACCGCTGCCTTAGAGCTATAGTGTGACTTCTAGTACTAATAATTAAAATTACTCCAGAGTATTTTGCACAGACACAAAATTATTTTTATTATTCATAGTAACTAATATATTGTAACTGTGCCTTTTCTAAGTTATTTAGATTCAGATTCAGGCACAAAATATTTTTTTTAATGAATCAAGGGCAAAAGAAAAAATGAACAAATTCAAAAATATAATTGATTTCTGGTATAAGATGGCAGATTGGATTTTATCTCTCTTCTCACCCTGTCTCCCTCCCTCATTCCTACTGTCGGGAAATGTAGGGCACGGCTATAGGGTTAAGCCTCGGACTGAACTATTGGCAAAGCCACAAACAAGTCCCAGCTTAGAGGGCACAGCCCTCTTAGCATAATTAGGCTTGACCTTATGACACTCCCTAGATCTTATCTGGGAAACTAATGGGCTGAGGGAGATGTAGCAAGTGCTGCCAAAACAAGTGAAACTCACAAGAACATTGTAACTATGGTGACCACTAACTTGTTTACCTCTGGCTATAAAATAAAGGCTCAGCTTGCCTCTGGATCTCTCTCTGTGGCCTCAGCCAGGCACAGGAACATCCACCTAGCCAGGGGTGGGCAAACTTTTTGACTTGAGGGCCACAATGGGTTCTTAAACTGGACCGGAGGGCGGGAACAAAAGCATGGATGGAGTGTTTGTGTGGACTAATATAAATTCAAAGTAAACATCATTACATAAAAGGGTACGGTCTTTTTTTTTGTTAGTTTTATTCATTTCAAACAGGCCGGATCCGGCCCGCGGGCCATAGTTTGCCCACGGCTGATAGACCCAGCTTATTCTCTTTGTCTATCATTTCTTCATCCTTCACCGCCCTCACTTGGGCTTTCGAACCCTTAGCTGAGTTGACTTGGCACAAGGAAAAACTCAGAAAAAAAGAAATAAATCCCCACCAGTACTCAAAACAAGAGAGGGTACTGGAGTGACCACTCTGGTTATGCATTCAACATCCAGTCACTTTTCTTTCTTTCTAAGAATACCTTGCTTCTTGCTGGGGTATCCAACCTTCACCCATGCAGCCCATCAACTTTAGGGGGAACTGACCCCATCTCCAGCCTTGGGATAGGTGGGGATACTCTAATACCTTTGTTAACGTAGTGATTGGTTCAGTGACACATAAGCCAATCAGCACACAGCATTACCCTGAACATAAGTGCTTGTTGAGAAAAGAAAATGTGATTTAATTGAGGCCAAGAAACGTTTTTAAGTGGGCTACTGTGCATAAATTTTGATTCCTTTGAAATACAAGACCTCAAAAGAGGTACCCTTTTTCTTCTGTACATGTAGTATATAACTATGAAGCCTGAAAACAAGAATTATCAGAAAACTGTCTCTTCTTTGTTTTCAACAAGATAAACACAAAACTTTTTTCCTCCATGAAGAGAGGACAACGTGGGATTTCATGATTAAACTAAATAAACTTTGGGGGGAAACATGGTCATCATTTTGCATTTTCACAAACATGTGTAATACAAGAGTTCTAGGAGATTAACCGTGTATGGTTGAATATGGTAATGTTATTGGATTTCTTACCTGTCTTAACAGTCTAAGTGATGTATGTTTATTAAATATCTTTACGGCCACTTCATCTCCTTCGTAGGTTGCTCGATACACTGATCCAAAACTGCCATCACCTTTTGAAAAGAAAGTACAAAGCACATAAGTTAATCTGTCCAAGCAGAAAAACTGAATTGTGTCTGGTGTAATTATACCTGTTGTATACTTGAAGATAAATCGGACCCGCTTGCTTCATTGAATCAAGTCTCCTTTAATGATGCCTCTTCTTTCTTCTGCTCCATAAACTAAGATGGGCCTATAGGTCTTATCCCTAGTCTTCCTGTCTTCCATCTACACACTCCCCACTCAATGACCCCATCCACTCCCTAACTTAATCCCTACAGACAGGATTTTCACAATTTCACAAGCTACCCACTGAACTCTATTTACAAATGTGTGTTGGGAGATTTCCACTGACATGCTCCTCCAAATCTCACATTCAACCAAAAGGCACATTCATTATCTTTTCTCCAAACTAGTTTTTATCCCACCTTCCATAGCTGATAAAAACAAAACTCTTTTTGTGGTTAATCTGGAGTCAAAACTGAAAAAATTATCATAGCTATTTGCCCAATGCCTTGCATCAAAGCTAACTGGTAATCCACTTTGTCTTTTTGAGACTGAAAAATGGCTGTATCACTCATTCAAAAACCTCTTTATCTGCCTTCCAAACCCTGGAAATTAAAGAAAGTGCAAGGATATATTTTATAGATATATGTGCTTCCATGCTAGTCTCATCCTCATCTCAAACCTAATCTACAAGACTGTGTGCAAAGCAAATTCTATATCCGAAACATTAATTTAAAATATATCATTCCAAAAGGGGAAAAAAACATTATGATAAATATATGAAAACACCAAAAAAACCATGATAATACAATTATATTTGAAAATTTTATAGATTACTAGGAAAAATGCACCCTACATTTTATTCTCAAACTAACAAAAATAGTTACCTAAGAGAAATTCGGGAGCTTGTTCAAATTCCAATTTATCACTGTTCAACATAATATTTCTAGGCAGGTCAGCCAAAATCAAGTCAGGAGCAATCTGGGATATTGGAAGGGTGAGCCTTGGTTGATCTGGATTTACTAGGAGGTCTCCTGAGAAGTACATAAAAGGCATATAAATTTGTGATTATGACTTTCACAAGTTTACTATTATTTCTAATCAGTCCTTTAGGTTTTCTTACCACTCCTATTTTTTTTCTAGAAAATCTGATAAAGTTTTAAAGGTTAAATTAATATCTATCTATTGGAATTTTAAAACTCATTCCTAGGTTCACTCATTAGAAAGCAGAATTCAGAACTGCCTTAGACTATCCAACATCTGACTAGGACATTACCTATCTTTTGTCACATTCGTGGAGCACTTATTACATGGCTGACATGTTGCTAAGTTATTTCCATGTATAATCTATTTTAATTTTTATAATAATTACATTAAGTAGTTTTGGTTAGTATTCCCATTTCACAGATGAAGTTATGTTGCTCATGTGGCAATATTCATTCTCTAAAACCAACATTCCTCTCAATTTAGAATACATGCTCTTACGGGTAACAAATATAATCCATTTTCCTGAATTTTCACTATAATTGAATGTAATATACTCTAACACATCTCCCATGGATAAGAATAGTCTCTACATTTATAACAAAATTCACTTTACAAATATTGAGACATCACTTAAAAACATCTGTAAGTTGCATCAACACATACCTTCTTCTGCTTTCTTCATCAAGTCATCAAGTAAGATTTTTTCATGTTCTTCGCCATCATTAAAACTATATAATGCCCATTTCTTCAACAAAGTTTCTCCTTCACCACAAATATCAATCTCCAATAACCCAGGAAACCATTCTTCCATGAGAGAATCAATGTGGTCCACAACTTGTCCCAAAATAATACAGCCTACATAATCCAAAGAAGAGCTCATCACCGCCCTATTGGAACTTTATTCTGTCACAAAGCTAACAAAGAGAAGCTATAAAGTTTGTTTTTAAGTTTAGATTTCTTTAGTGGTACAGTTCAACGTTTTGAATTAATTTCCTTACCTTTTCTACAAGAAGGAACTGTAATTTTTAGGAAACTCTCTGGATGATTATCTAAAACTTCAGATTCTACCAGGCAATAAGCTTCAGGAGACCAATTCAAATAGATGCCTTGTCGCCAATACATTCTGTTTGGGCGAAGTGCTCGTTCTGAAAGAAGTTTAAATGGACCCAGTTATATCCATTAATTATTAACTACCCCATAAATTAAAGGTGGGGGAAAAACTGCACCCCCCAATTGACAGTAATAGAGATATATTTGCTTTGAAAAAAAGTATTGAAATAATGATTGTTAGTCCTCATCTTAGGTATTAAATATGATGCTAAATATTTTATCCTTAATTTTGCAACAACAACAACAATGAAAAAAACACACAACACAAAATATCCAGTAGATAACCTAAGATAGATTTCAGGTTTATGGTGTTAAGTAGTTTAATATGTGTAACAGATGAAGAAAGAGAATCAAAAATAAATTCTCTTTAAAAAGAAGTTGGTGGTCATGCTCAAATCAAAACTTTCTGAATGTTTTAATGCAATGTAACTATCTAAATGCTGGTTCATCGCAAGCAAGATATGATTATTTCAGAATATAGTAACAGTGGCATCGTGTTTATTCTTTTTTTTTTTTCTTAAACTCCTCAGGGATTATGCAGCAGAATGGAGCCACTATAGTCTCTACGCTGAATGGTCTGAATGGTCAGGATGTTACAAGTCATTGAGTAAAACTCTCTGACTTTGCAGTGCTCATTCCTAGTTTTTCTTTGTGCTGTGTGTGTGTGTGTGTGTGTGTGTGTGTGTAAGAATGCCTGTGTGTGTATGTTTAAACCAGTGATTCTTGGTAATCCACCTTTTAAAAATATTGCTTCTAATCTGCTTTGGCATAGAAAGCAAACTATTCATACATATTTTAAATGTGTCTAAAATATGAACAAATGGGCTTCAAGTGAGGACCTGTGGAATTTTCTTCTTGACAAATTGTTACACTTATTTGACCACATGTCTTTATATTGGCCAATATGAAGTTGTATAAGCTTATTTTCTGATTTTCAGGTGCCTTAAAAAATGAGTAAGCTCTGTGAAAATTGCATGTTATTTTTAATGTATTTTCCCCCTAACTTCTCTACATATTGTCTTCATTAAATACTTACCTCTACCTGAAAGCATGTAAGGTGAAATTTCAAGTAATCGATTGATTAATCTTGACCAAAATCCCATTGGAAAATAAGGCATTTCATATAGTCGAATGATAATTTCAGAGTTCTCACAATGGGGGAGCTCTATCACAGGCCTGTGGTCAGACAGACTAAAGGGAAAAGGACATCGCATCATTACATAGTTTTATTATAAAACACCCAACCATGTTGACCAAAGTGCTTTATGACTTGAAGTTGATGAATTGAAGATAAATATTCAAAGCAATTGCATGTTTTTCTTTTGCTACATACTCTTCCTATTTTAAAAACCCAATGGTCCAGCTATTGCGGCTCAGTGGTTGAGCATCGACCTATGAGCCTGAAGGTCACAGTTCGATTCCTGATCAGGGCATACGCCCAGGTTGTGTGCTTGATCCCCAGTGTAGGGCATTAAAAAGCAACAGATCAATGATTCTCTCTCACCATTGATGTTTCTATCTCTCTCTCCCTCTCCCTTCTTCTCTGAAATCAATAAAAATATATTTTATAATTTCAATGGTTATTTAATAAATTCAAATGCATGCTCAGATGTAGTAGAGCATGAATTTTTTCAGTATTCTTATTTATACTAATAAATAAATTGTTATAATTGGTTATGCACAAACAAGTATCAAGCAAGGGATTATATAAAACTTGAAAAGATTGCATGTCCAAAAAAAAGTATATATCTAATTTTAGAATCAGTCACCATCCATCCAGCAATGCAATTTGCACTTTTCAATGTCATATTACTTTCTAACATTCCTCAGATGCTTCTAAAGCAGTAAGAAAAATTTCTATAATACCAGGCCAGAAATTAGCCCTCCATTGTTTCCCCTCTCCTCTCAAAATTCACTGCCACAAATTCTTTTAAAACTCTGATAAAAAATCACTATCTCCCCAGAATTTGTCTGATAGAACTCTCTCATTACTGTGTAAGGATACACACACACACACACACACACACACACACATACACACAAATCTCCACTATTTACCTTTATTAAATAAACAGTTGTAAACCAAATAGTAATTATAGACATGAAATAAGTCACTCTGTCTTTAAAATGTCAAATGTAGTGTTTTCATTAAAAGTGTTTTGCTTCAGAAGAACATTTACACAATAAGCAAAAATAATACTTAGTACATTAAACATAGATCAAAGTTATTCTGACAATTAAAACAATATAATAGATGGTGAGTTTCTATAGGGTAGTTAAATGTTAAGTTTTTGGTTTACCTGCTTGGAACCAGCAAATATTCTTCTCCTATTGGCAAGGCAATCTGAAATTTTTCTAGGAGTTTGAAGTACTGTTGTGTGTAGTTCTTTGGAAATCTCTTTTTCTTTGAAAGAAATTTTTCCACACTTCTACGTGAAATAATTCCTTTAGGATATTTTGGACCGCCTTCTACTTTCTCTGTCAAAATCTGAAAGATTTACACTTATAATCACTGGAATTTACTTTGTGAAAAGTTTTGAATTTAATGCATTTTAGTGAAAATAATCAGAAGAATTGTAACACTGTCAAATATAACACAGGACCTAACTTCCCTAACTAGCAGCCATGTTACTTAGAAGCCTACTCCCCACACAAAAAAGCATCCACTCAAAAAAAAATACCCTCACAAAATTATTAAATTAAGGAATTCAGATCTGAAATTATGAAGATCCTCCAAAGCCAATGAAGCTCAAAGCCTTCCCCAGTTCCCATCAGCAGATCAATCTCATACCCTGAATTCTTATTACAGTTTCATTAATAATATATTTCTAGGGAAATTATCTTCCAGACTATGTTATCACCAATGGTTTCTAATAAAACTTTCACTATATATTTATGTGGTAGAAGGTGTTTTTCCTCAATGAGAAGAGAGGCAGTGTAGTACAGTTTACTAATTTTCAAACAAAGGCACTGCTGCATTTTGCTGGACTCCGCTCAGAGTCGATATCTGTAGGTTTGGGATAAGGCTTGGGAAACTGCTTTTTTAACAAGAAACCCATGTGATTCTAACATGGAAACTATACTTTTGAGCTTTGATCATCATCATAGCAGTTAAAAACATAAGTCAGAAGAACCCAAGTTCAACACAGGCTCAATTTCTAATTGTGTGACCTTGGGAAAGGGTACTTAATGTCTTCAAGCCACAGTTTCCTTGTCTGTAAAATCTATATATATAAAAGCCCAAGCGACCATTTGACCTTTCGACCATTCTACCATTCAACCAGTAGCTATGATGCGCACTGACCACCAGGGGGCAGACACACAGGCATGGAAACATGGAATGGACTGATAAATCTCAGAGGGAAGGGGGAGAGAGATTAACTGAAGATCTTATATGCATACTGGAGGCCCAGTGCACGGATTCATGCACCGGTGGGGTCCCTCAGTCTGGCCTCCAGGGATTGGGCCAAATCTGTGCACTGGGCCTTCGACATTTCCGGGGAGGTCCCAGATTGTGAGAGAGTGCAGGCCAGGCTGAGGGACCCCACCAGTGCACGAATCTGTGCACCAGGCATCTAGTGAGATAATATAAGTAACTGTCTTTACATATGAAAACATGCTCAAAGTCACTAATCATCCAAGAGATGCAAATCAAAACAACAATAAGGTACCATCTCACACCTGTCAGAATGGCTATCATCAACAAATCAACAAATGACAAGTGCTGGAGAGGATGTGGAGAAAAAGGAACCCTCATGTGCTGCTGGTGGGAATGCAGACTGATGCAGCCATTGTGGAAAAATAGTCTGGAGATTCCTCAAAAAATTAAAAATGGAACTCCCATTCGACCCAGTAATCCCACGTCTGGGAATATATCCCAGGAAACCAGAAACACCAATCAGAAAGGACATATGCACCCCTATGTTCATAGCATCACAATTTATTATAGCTAAGATTTGGAAACAGCCTAAGTGCCCATCAGCAGATGAGTAGATTAAAAAACAGTGGTACATCTACACAATGGAATACTATGCTGCTATAAAAAAGAAGGAATTCTTGCCATTTGCAACAGCATGGATATATCTAGAGAGCATTATGCTAAGTGAAATAAGCCAGTCAGAGAAAGATAAATATCACATGATCTCACCCATATGTGGGATTTAATGAACAACATAAACTGATGAACAAAAATAGATCCAGGGATAAAGAAACACTGAACAGACTGTCCAAACTCAGAGAAAAGTCTGGGGGGGAGGGCGGGGTTGGAGATCAACCAAAGGACTTGTATGCATGCATATTAGTATAACCAATGGATACGGACACTGGGGCGGTGGGGGCATATCCTGGGGGGCGGGAGTGGCACGGGGGGTCAATCAGAGAAAAAAGGAGACATATGTAATTCTTTAAACAATAAAAAAATAACTGTCTTTAGGTTGCCTTGAGATTTTTGGCATATAGTAAGTCCTCATGTGTTAGCCATTACTATCTACATATCCCTATTCATTTTACTTAGCCAAGTTCATTTTTAAAAGAGGTTTGTGCTTAATTTCTTTAGTAGATCTATGTTTAAGGGATACTTAAATAGGAGCAAACATTATTTACATAATGTAGTTGTCTGAAATGTTGGATTGTAAAATCCTTGGGCTCAGGACTTTTCTTACTCATCTCTGTATTTCTATTTTATACAGATAATGTTTATTGAATCAATAAACATAATGATATCCAACAAAAATGTATAATGAGTTGTTAAAGAGTAAAAATTATATTTTGATGTCAACTGTAATCAAAAAATAATTTTTTTAAACAACCTATATTTTGGGACATATCCCATATTGTATACTTTATAGATGTCCCAGATCATTCTTACAATTTAGGTGGTAAAAAGAATTGTTTGGTGTGTTATTGTTATTAAGTGACTATAACCTTGTCTAACAACTCGTGCTCTGCTACCAACCATATTTTATATTTTCTCTGTAGCACTTTGTACCACCTGACATGTAAGTGCTTCTTATTGGTCATTTCCTCCCATTAGAATGTCAGCTTCGTGAGTATAGGGATGCTGTCTTGTCTAGCACTACAGTCCCAGCACCAGAACAATATCTAGAACACAGTTTGAATAAATAAGGTTAGATGGGTGGATTTTGAGAAAATGAAATTTGTAGCATTTTATCCTAGGGTTAGATTTATAAACACTGCTGTCAAACCACTTTGTCTGAAATCCCAATGTATAATTTTGGATAAATTATTTTACCTCCCTGTCACTTAACTTCTTCACCTTCAAGATGAGAGTTAATACAGTACCATTTAAGAGGGCTGTTCTGAGAAGTAAATGAGATAATCCTTGGAAAGCACACAGTAACCCGTGTATTTAGGAAAGCCATCCTTATATACTTATGCTAATTCATTTTACTTAGACCAATTGGTTTTAAAGGAGGTTTGTGCTTGCTTTTATATATATATATCTGTATGTGCCACCATTCTTTGTGGTAGTTTCCAAAGATGGACATATCAATTCCTTCTCTCCCTATACATGCATGCTGCTCAGTACCTCAGGAAGTGGAGTCCATTTCCTCTCCCCTCGAATCTGACCTGGCCTGGGGTTGCTCCATCCACTAGCATGTGGCAGAACTAACATTACACCAGTTCTGGGCCTAGATGTTAGGAGAAGGAGCCACATGAGAGGCACACAGAGGAGCACCAATGCACCAAACTGTGAGCATAGTCTTCTTGGACCCTCCAGCCCAGTTCAATGAGGAAAGCCACTGGAATGACCCTGGCCAAGGCCTTGCGGACCAGACCACTCAACTGAGCCTAATCAACCACAGATCGCTTAATAAACACAGCCGACGTTTTAAGCCTCCAAGCTTTGGGGTATCTTGTTAAAAGGCAATAGAAAACGAAACATTATCTTAATTTTGCCACTTTAAAAGACCTACTAATATTCCTTCAGCCTAGTAACTTATAAGGCTTTCATAAGCCCTTTTGCAAGTAATGAGAATTTTTCAAATTCCTTCACACGTTACCAAGACTAAATTGCCATGCAAATTTTTTAATACTCCACCCGATTAATTCAATAAGCCCCTTTCATATCTTGTATCATACAGTTAAATGAGTTTTGCAAACTTCTCTGTGTGTTGATGGAACCTTCTTAAAAAAGTGTAGTGACCTAACAGCTCAGGGCATATAGAGGGAGGGTGGGCTCATTAGCACTTCTGCACCATGAAATTAATCCTTTCCTTGTTTGCTGATTCATGCAGGCAAATATCCCTATTTATTTTTCATGATGGGTATTGGACAAGTCATTCTTGTTTAAACTTGATTATTTATAGCTTTCATTCTTTATAAAACTCAGTGAAAATGACATTGCAATTCACTGTATCAGCATAAACAGAATTGTGCTATTTATTTTTTAAGTTAATAAGAAATTTAAATTATCATTTTATTGACCTTTTAGGCCTATATTTTAAAATAACTTGGAGCTATTCAAATTCTTGAATTGGTTTTCACTTAAAGTAACATGTTTACAGTCTAACCATTCTAATGAGATGAACTTTCATGGAGTTTCAACTTAATTATTCTATAGAATTATCAGAGAGTTTATTGTGGTGATGGTGGAAATCTGCTTTTGCTAATAGATTATGATTTGCATACAAACCACTTCCTTAATCCACCTACTCTAATAGTGTCCACATGTGTGCAGCTTTCAATGTTCCTAGTTCACATAGAAAAATATAACTTCTGTGTGCAACATCCAGCCTTTTCTTGACTAGATAGAGCGTGATAGCATGCCACTAGGACAACAAAATCTTCAGGGTTGAATATTTAAAACTCCTTTTGCTGTTGAGAATGCATCTACTGCACAGATTTTGTTGCTGTTGATTAGCTCCATACTGGCACACTTTCCAAAACTGCTTAAATACATCTGTACGCTTTTGAAGATTTTTTTTTTCATTTCCTAAGATAATAAGCTTTAATCACCAAATGTGTCAAATATGAAACCAGCTAACATATACTGCTCACTTACACTGAACTAGAGAGGCAATGTAGAAGTTAAAGTTGTTACTATCCTTATTTTGTAAGTAAAAAAAAAAAACACAGGCTTAAATCATTAAGAAATGTCACAAAGTAAGTTTCATAAGAGATTTGAGTAGAGGTCACAATGGCTCAGAGTTAGTACTCTTGACCAGTCACTTTACTGGCTCCATTATCATGGAGCAGATGAGTACAATCACACTTTCCATGGCATATGTGCAGAAGGATAAAAAGCTACCTAATAATAGCTACCAAAATAGTCATTGCTACCACATTACAATTGATTGCCAATTAAAATAATGTTTCAATATGCTCTTAAGTTCTGTGTTATAAGATTTAGATCCAAATAAGTTTCTTTAGTTGGACTTTAGGAACTATCATTCAAGATTAGCTGAGGGAATTTAATTACCATTATAGTTTAATTGGAAGAGAGACTCCTAATGTAAGAAGATATAATTATTTAAGGGATTCTGGGAGCCACATGCAAAACTATAAATTATACTCATAAACCAAATAAATGCCAGTGAATGCAGATGCTAGAGACATCCTCCCTGAGCTCACCTCTGTTTGTGAGGGTGATTTTGCATCCGCAGCAATATGTGGTAATGTCTGTACACATTGGTGGTGAAAAACTAGGAAGATGCTACTAATATTTACAGGGTAGAGGCCAAAGATGCTGCTATTATCCTATAATGCACAACAAAGATTTATCTGGCCCTAAGAGTTGCTGTTGAAAACAACCTGAGCTGGTGTGTTCTCCCTGAGTGACATTCTGTAGCAAACCTATGTTGATGGATTGTTATAACTAATTAATATAAACTCAATGGTAATTATCAATAGAAGAAACAATTTTCCATATGAAATATAAATGAAGAAAAAATAGCTATTACTACTGCAATCCAAAGTTTTCAAAAATTGTAAGCATTTAGAACTCAAATCATTTCTCTCAAGAGTCAAAATTCCCCTCCATGTTGTCTAGATAGAGGTTGCACAGGCTCAATGATCCAATTTTCTTATATATATTTACTCTAAGGATTTTCACAAAGTTTTCATACAATTGACTATCAACCAAACCAAAGATATGATCAGGATCTAGGAAAGCGCCATGGAACTCAGTGGTACAAACATCCGTCATTACAGACATTAAAGGCGTGAAAGTAAATTCTTAGGTACCTTCCCTTCTTCCACAAAGCTCTTCTTTAAGTAGTTTTTTACATGAAGTGCCCTATAGTTTTCTATATTTGCTGTAGTTTCTATCTTAACTGAACAGCAAGTCTACAATGTTCAATGCTCTGGGTGCCATTTATTCTCCTTTTCAATCATTACCCCATGTCACAAAAATACAAGACACCAACCTGTGCCATGACTTTACAAAGCCACTTGGGTTCCACAAAATATAAGTTACTTAACTGCAGTGCTGGGTCTTGAAAATGAAGAAGGACCCCTGGAGTAAAAAAAATCAAACAATGAAACATGAAATCTAGAATATACAAACATCAAAGAGCAGGAGAATCTAGTCCAACCTCCTCATTGACATGTGAGACAATGTCAGCATGGGCATCCTAGCTCTCTAGCCCTAACATCCAATATTATAAAGAAGTATTTTTTAATGATATTGAGTGATCATATATCAGCATATTTGAGACAATGCCATGTATTGCAGGGCATCTATTTACAAGCAAACAGAAATTCATAATTTTCCTTTTGGCTTTCTAAATATGCAATACAAAGACACATTTCATTTTTCAAAAAGAGGTAAGAGACACAGAATATCCTAGGAAGCTACTGGTTTAAGAATGATGGGAAGAAGGAACAGATTATAATCCACGTGAAAAAAAATTTTGATATAAAAAATTATATGAAATTTAATATAATTTCATATTAAAATATATTATTTATAATTTAATAAATTATTTATACTGATCAAGTACATAATTGAGAGTTGTTATGTATGAGGCCATGCTGACAATATGTGAAATAACAGAGCAAGATCTGCACTCATAGCTGCATCTCAGGCAACCACTGATTCTCAAAGTGCCCCATTAGACCATTCCAATAATAATTCTCTTCTCCAGTAGGCAAGCCACTTCCACACACACTAAATTCATTTGATACTTTGAAAGGATGTGCCTTATACTCAGGCTTCCACAGCTCCTGACTAGTACAGTCAAGACCTGGAACCCACACATTTTAACTTTTGCTTTTTCCATTGTTGCCCTTAGATGGTTTCCAATGTTTTTCTTATGACATGACATATGATTTAACATCAATGCACAGGATGATCTTCCAAGAAGAGAGACATCAGTGACCTATGAAAGAATTCTGGAGCTATTCTGTTAAGTAGCGACTGCAAATTCTAGCACGGTTCAGATCCATCTTTATAAATTACCATAGCCACGCTTTGAAAAAATCTGAAACAAATAAACACCCAAACCTGATTCATTTAGGAAGTGCACTGCATGAGGAAGCTCATTTTCATCTAACTGCAGTTGATTTTCTTTCACGAGTTGTAATAATTGTTTCCGGTCAATTACAGGAAATTCAATTGGCACATTTTTACGCTCTGATAAAATGATTTTCTCAAGTTCTACATAGCAGTCTGGAATCAGCTGCCCAACAACAGGCTGATCTCGGATCTATGTGATTAAAAATGACAAGCTGTAAAAAACCATTGTATTCATATATTTGTCAGGTGGTGGGTAAATTCAGTGCTAATAGGTTTAAAGAACGGGGCATATCATTCAGAAGTGTGTTTTCAACTAAAATCAAAATGTGATTTAAATCATTTAAATTTTGAGGGATAAATAAAATGGTAATAAGATAAAAATATGAACACAGAAACCAATTTGAAAAGACTATCAAATAAAATAGTATGGAATTATTTACCCAGCAATCCAGAAAATACATAGCAAAAACCTAACCATAAATAAAAGATTTTCTGTTTTTTGAGACATTAAACATATATGCAATAGACATGCTAATATAAGCAATCAGTACTACAAGAGCTTTTGAACCTTGCTTATTAGATGAAAATATCCACACCGTGAGGTAAAACATTAAATCCTGTTATTTGCAAATGTTATATTAATGTACATATCAACAGCGAAGCCTGGAGACAGACATGACATCTCCTCACCTAGACTAGGCTTTTTGTAAAACCTTAAACTTGAGAAAATAAAACGTCATCTAAAAACACTGACAAAAGAGGATGACTTCTGTTCATTGACACTCTGACTTTAATAACTGCATACTAGCCCTGACTGGTTTGGCTCAGTGGATAGAACATCGGCCTACGGTTTGATTCCAGTCAAGGGCATGTATCTTGGTTGCGGGCACATCCCCAGTAGGGGGTGTGCAGGAGGCAGCTGATCGATGTTTCTCTCTCACCGATGTTTCTAACTCTCTATCCCTCTCCCTTCCTCTCTGTAAAAAATCAATAAAATATATTTAAAAAAATAACTGCATATTATTTGAAAAGTAAAATAAAAATATGTTAAATTGCCTTAAGATGATGTTTCCGATAATGACAGTCTTTTCCACACATTTTTTTCCATAACCAGGAAAAATCTAATTTTAAATAGAAATACAGCTCTAACAATAGTAACTAAAATGCCTTTGAGAACCACCAGGTGGCAAACTCTCCCCATTTCTGGACCCATGAATATATTCTTGTACGTTGTTTACCTGACATACCAAAATTCCTACCTAAATTATTAAACATATTACAAATAGAAATTGGGTTTATAAACACACATAAAATTTAACTTGCTCTTTTTCTACTTGTAACTAGAACCTTAAGGAGCTTCATTTACAGCTGCCATACCCATTATTTACATATTGACCTCCGAACAGTAATTTGAAAGACTGTGTTCATCTATCCCTTGCCCCAGAAAATTAACTATAACTACTAATCTCCACTTTTCACAATCCTTCTCTGCTTTATTTATAATTTAAAATAAAACAAAACTTCAGGTTGAAGTTTATGTTTTAACTCAAGGAGACAAACCTACAGTTATAAATAAACAAGGGTTTTCACAGATAGCAAATCATGTAGAAAAAAGATGAATTTTATAGGACTGGGCTCCAGGGCCAACAAAGAATACCTGCTAATGGGTTGGACAAATTGAAAGGGGTATTGTTCTGTTTTGTCCTATTTCTTTTAATTTGTGTCAGGTCACCAACAGCCTCTCTCTCTCTCTCTCTCTCTCTCTCTCTCTCTCTCTCTCTCTCTCTCACACACACACACACATACATACATACACACACACACACCAGTTTTATTCTAGAGTTTGCACAGATACATGTTAATAAAGGTGAGACAGGAAAATATTAGAGAAGAGCCAAGATAAAAGAAAGAAGAAAAAATGAGAGGGCAAAAAGAATGATCTCCAGTAGATTAAAAGCTGCTATTTGAATATGGGTTGAAGCACTGCAGGGAGAAAAGAATATTAAAGGTCTAGCAAGCTCGTTGGTTCTAGGTCATCGAAAAGAGTCACTATTCTGCAAAGCAATCAAATGAATTTTCGAACAAAAGTGCCAGAGTGATGTATACATTAGCAATATATACCTTTCTTCAAATAACATTTCTATTTTTTCAAAGCATTTCTTTTACATCCTTGCATGATGTTGCCTTCAGATTTCATTTATAAATGCAGGAAGAAATATGCTTTTACTGATTGATAGTGACAACATGTTATTAGACAAAAGCAGTACTATTCCAGCTTGATGAACTAACCACTTTATCCATAGTGTTTGTTTCAACAAAATTCAGGCATTTTCAAAACAAACTTAACCTCCAAGGGGTCTTTTTAAAAAATATAATGTATGCTCCAACAGTAATGATAAAAAGAGAAGCTATTAAAATAGTATAATTAACAGCAGGCATAGTCTCAGAAGAAAACCACCTGGATAAAGACAATATTTAACTGGATGAATGACTTCTGTATATTTGTTTCTTAAAAGTCATGTTAATCTCTAATCATAAGTCCCATGAGAGAGTAGGAAACTCAGCAAATAAAATAATACACCATTCTTCTTACATAAAATGCCAAGAGTGACCCACCACTGGCAAAACCTTTCAGTGACTGAGATAAATGTGCTGAAAGATACAAACATGCAAATTGTCTCCTGGGACACCACAAAGACCAGCACATTTACAACAGGCTCATTAGGCTTTGGATAGGAGCATAATCAGTGGAAATGGGACAGAACTAAGCTAACCGGCAGACACGTTATAACCAGGGCGACCATCAGACCGGAATGCTTGATTGAGGACATTGTGGGACACTATTTATAATTATGCTGGGACTGTCCAGGCAAAACAACCCCTTAGTTACAAGCCATGCCTACATCATTAGTGCTAATGAGCTAAGCCAACAGGAACTAACACTGAAGGTCACCACTGTGTTTCTCATATTACAATGTCAGGGCCTATTCCACACAGTTTACATCATGCTGTCTGGAGGACCCTGGAAAATTTCTCTCTCCTGTAAGTGTTAAAAACAAGTGTTCTGCCTGGCCAGTGTAGCTCAGTGGTTGAGAATCAACCTATGAACCAGGAGGTCATGGTTCTATTCCTGGTTGGGTTATATGCCCAGGTTGCAGGCTCAATCCCCATTGTGGGGTGTGCAGGAGGCAGGGATTCAACGATTCTCTCTCATCATTGATGTTTCTATATCTCTCCCCCTCTCCCTTCTCTGAAATGAATAAAAATATTTTTAAGTATTCTGCCTGGTAACTAATTTATCTGTGTTTTATAAACCCAATGAATTGCATTTGATTTATTAGAAAGGCACTTTAGAAATCAAAGACATCATTCCTAAAATGAAAAACCCTGTTTGTATGTAATAAAAAAAAATTGTTTAGACATTGATGAAAACCAAATTAGTGATCTTGGCAACCAAGTGAAAAGCCATCTAACAATGTTGAGGGAAAAACATCTATAATGGGAATCAAAGGAACAGGAGGTATGGAGGAGCAGCCTGGAATAGCAAGATGAGTATACAAAAGGAGCTACCAAAGAAAGAAGCAGGAGAAGAAAAAAACAGTAAAAAAACTAACAGAAGAAAGATGATCCCAAGGCCCCAGTATTCACATTTACCCTGTTGATTACATCACCATGGAGGAAGCTGGGAGAGAAAGGCATCAGAATCGTTTGCTCAGGCTCTCTCAGAAACACCCTCCGTCTCTCATCCCCTCTCTTAGGTCCTCTCAGGCCCTCTAACTGTTTTTATTCCCATTTCTATGAACCTGAAATGAAGTATGGCATGAGTAATTTTAAAACGGAAAATACTTTAATAACGCTAACAGATATGAAAAATATCTCGTCTTCTGCCATTTCTAAGCAGTTGCGTAGCGTAAGAATTAATTAATTAGACTTAGCTACCAGACCCCAGTAGGCATTAACTACGTTACCTTGAAATTGAGGCTCTCATTTATGATGGTTTTCCGAAGTTTTGCCAAAGCATCGGATTCCTCGGTGGCGTTCACAAAGTGGTAATCGCGGATTGCGGGAAAGCCCCGCTTGTTCAAGAGCTCCTTGTTGATTTTACTGATGCAGGCTTTGCGCTGCTTCTCATCAGAAACATCCAAATGTGTGCCCACAAGAATCACAGGGGAAGAGGAAGCTCTAGCCTACAGAGAAAGACGCAAAATACTGATTACATTTCCACTGAAATTCACTCGAGTGGAAGTGAAAAATTAAAGGACATCATGAAGAAAACAGCTGCCTTTCTTTCCTTAATCCTAAGAAAAATAATGCAACATTAAAAAATTTTATAAGTCGTTTTTATGTGTCTTCTCAATTCAATTATTAACACGTTTCAGGTGGGTAACTTTCTAAGTGTGCTTTGGACTTCCAATAAGCACTTAAAAAACCCACGAATTATTTCAGTGTCATCATATGGTTTATATTTTCTCTTCCTTCTCTTCAAATTCAATCTCTTGAATTCATTTCTAATGTCGTTCTATTTGAAGTCTACAATGGGAAATAAAACCACTAAAGTATTACTGCCATTGTAATATTTGCTCACTTTGGCTGACTATAATAAAGTAGAAACAAAAAAAAGGTTTAAAAAATTACCAAAATTACAAAACGAGCTTGTAAGGAATAACTGGCAGCAAAGGACAAAGTGGAAACTAACAAAGAGAGATTCCCAATATAAGAGCATATTGTCAATTATACTTCAGTTTACAAAATAAATAAATAAATAAATAAAGGAGCACATTAATCTGGTGCCATATATAAGTGTAAGATCTGAAAAACTTCATACTAAATTGCCACTATGCATCTTCAAAGTTGCACAGATTGGTTTTCTTTAGCATAACTTATTTTAAGTTAGAAAACCTCATATTCCATTTTAAAATATGATAAACATAGTTTAGCATGTGTAGTTCCCATTTTTATAGCTGAAAAGGGTTCCAAGTATCTACAGCACTCACCAATACGGAACACCTATTTTCATGTCACAGCTTAATTACTCTGAAAATTTCCCAACTCAAAATTTCAGTGCTGCTAACTTCCTTAAAAAAAACAACAAAAACACCCCACAAAACTCTTAAAGCAATTCTTTGCCTAAAGTAAATTACCTTACATACAAAAAAAAAATGAAAATTACTCTGTATTCTCAAATGATTAGAATAGACCACCTTTATATTGAATAGCCAAGGCTTCATAGCATCAACTTCAGCCTGCCCTTTGCTGAGGTCATAGACGGCGAGGTACAGGGATCGGGGGGTCATGAAGTGCGGATGCGTGCTGTAGAATTCCTCCCGACCTAAACAGAGATTGGAGACTCTTTTTGAGCCTGCTTCTTTTCAAAACAAATTTTTTAGGTGATACTATACACGATTCAGCATTAAAAAATAAATAAATAAATAAAGAACAATCAACGATGTTTAGAAGACTATAACTGTTTACTAGCGATTGAGAACTTCTGGCTGAAGTGTTAGCTATGAACCCCATACTCAGCTTCAGCTGCCACCTACAGTTTCTAACATTCCCTTCCATACACTTCTCCGTCCTGGTGGCAAGGGTAATGCGGGGAGAAGTAAACAGCTCTGGAATAATTCCATAGGATTCACTGGTCTCTTTGCAGTATTGGAACAGAAAACTCAGTTTTTAAATCCAAATTCTATATAAGAGATCAACATGATTTTAAAATTCTAGCAAAATAAATACCTGCAAAATCCCACACATTTAGAATCAGGTCTTTCTTCCTTTTGCCTCTTATTTGGATAGGCCAGTCCTTCACGTCTATGCCAACGGTGGCACTCTGCATCCCAGCATCTGGTTTCTTGGTTTTCATTAATTGCTGCAATAAGGTGGTTTTACCACTCCCAGTGTTTCCCACAATCATAAGTTTCATGCGGTTATAGGGCACAGCCTTTTTTAACCGCTGTTGAAGAAACCTGGTATTAGAAAGACAAAAATAAAATAATAAACTGTTTTAATAGTATACTTAAAATATAGGTAAATTCTTGTGCATTAAACTCTTTTAAAAGTCAGATTTTTAAAATATAGTATGCAAAAAATGCACAACTTATATAAGTAAAGTGCACTTGTCTTTCGGTATGCTGTTAATGCCTATGTTTTATTATTAATATTAGTATAGTTGATAATGATTGGTAGCATTATCAAACACAATGACATGTTACACTATCACCATAAATAATCAAAATGTGAAAATGTTTGCAATGCCCATTAGAATTTTATACATACACACACAGAGATTTATTTAAATTAACACAAAACCCTAAAAATTATAAAGTATAAAATTTTAGAAAATCCATGTGACAGAGAGCCAAGTTAGAGTACCCATGCATACTGTTATGCTAAACCTTGATAGTGAGGTTATATTGGGTACATTATACATGTGTATACATATATATTCATGGATGACATATATAATGTATACTAGAGGCCCGATGCACAAAATTAGTGTACTTGGGGTGGGAGGTGTCTCTCAGCCCAGCCTGCACCCTTTCCAATCTGGGACCCCTTGGGGGATGTACAACTGCCGGTTTAGGCCCCACAGGGATTGGGCCTAAACCAGCAGTCGGACATTCCTCTCACAATCCGGGACTGCTGGCTCCCAACCACTCGCCTGCCTGCCTGCCTGATCATCCCTAACTGCTTCTGCCTGCCAGCCTGATCACCCCTAACCACTCTCCTGCCTGCCTGATCGATGCCTAACTGCTCCCCTGTTGGCCCGATCGCCCCCAACTGCCCTCCCCTGCCAGCCTGGTTGCCCCTAACTGCCCTCCCCTGCTCGCCTGATCACCCACAACTACCCTCTCCTGCCAGCCATCTTGTGGCTGTGGGTGCTGCCATCTTTGAGGGTGTGGCAGTCAATTAGCATATACCCTCCTTATTGGCTTGTGGACGCTGCCATCTTTGTGACAGTATGAGGGTCAATTACCATATTCCCTCTTTATTAGATAGGATATTCACATATATCATATATGCATATGTATAATATACATGGAAAGGTCATATTGGTTACATTATAAATTACTATACATAAACGATTATAGTATCAGATATATTGCTATTCCTAATCATCTTAGTGTAAAAATAGATGAAACTACTTAGAAATGCCATAGGTAGCTAACAAAGCCACCTTTATATCAATAGATTTTAAATGTTCTCTAAGATATAATGAATATATAAAGGTACATTTTAAGTATATTAAAATGTTGCCACAGTTTAAAATTAGAGAAGGAAACTAAATCATAACTGAATTTTAGAGATCACTGACATATCCATTCTCATAACTAACAGGAATCTGACCAACAGTCCTGGTGATCTGACCAAAAAGCTGAATAACTCTTCTTGGTTTCTTTGACACTTGAGAAAATAAGATCTGACAGATCATATCTCTACCTGCTATTACTGAAATCAGTCATTTTCTCACATGCAACTAAAGTTCTGTTTTCATCACCAATAAACAATAAAAGCAATGGTCCAGTGACCATTAACTATTCAGAATTCACCACTCTTTGAAAAAACTCATTCTTTGAAAAAGCAAAGGATGTCTACAATTTCTAAACTATCCTGGGTCTTTGTCTTTTCTAAAATGTAAAACAGAGTTTAAAAGATTTACTTACACAGTGGCTTGATAATATGAAATAATACACTGAAAACTAGTTCCACCAAATGTTTTATAGTAATTGAACCAATATTCATATGAACATCTTTTCAGTTTCAAGAAGGAAAAATTATGAGACATAATTATTTAAAATCAGGGGTCATGTTTAGCATAGCAGGCAACAAACTCTTTCCTTTCAAATTGCATCAAGCTCAGGAGGACAGAAATTATCCTATATAATAAAGATGTAATATGCAAATGGTCATTATACCTTAAAGTGTAATGACTGACCGAGTAAGACCGGATCATGGATCAGCAGGAGGGTGGGGCAGCAAGCTACAAGGGGGCGGCGGAGAACTACAGGAGGGGGCAGAGCAGCAAGCTATGAGGGGGGGCGGGGGCAGGGGGGCGGGGGGAACTACAGGAGGGCAGGGCAGTGGGTGGAGAGCTATTGGAGGGTGGCAGCGAGCTACTGGCGAGCTACTGGTGCACGGTTCCTGTGCAGAGCTACTATTTCTTCATTAAAAGTTAAATATAAATTGAAATGTAAGCGGAAGATAATTAGATAAATACAGTTCTCTGGTAATTCAAACACTATAAATTGTATGCCAGGCTTTGTGCCAACTATCAGACAATGAGTAAATACAGCCATAGTCCCAGCCTTAATGGCTATTATAGTCAGGGACACAATGAGGGGTGATAAATGAGCTGAAACCTGTAAGATAAATACAGATATAAAGTAATTTTGTGAAAATGGAAATAAATAATTGTATGAATAGGTAACAATAAGACTAATATGCTTAAAATATAACAAGGAGATAAAGTCAATTATCAAAAATATTTGACATTTTTAAAGTGTAAGCACCAGAAACAGTGATACCTGGGGAGTTTCAGGGATTTCAAATATGATCAAGGTCAGCAAGCAAAACCAAAGTTAGTAATGATTTATTATTTAAGAAACTATAATGCTTTAAAATAAAATAGACATATAACTATCTGCTATCTGAAATGAAGCTTAAGAAGTTATTATTGCCCAGCCAGTGTGGCTCAATGGTCACTGGTTCAATTCCCAGTGAGGGCACATGCCCAGGGCTCTGCGCTCAATCCCCAGCAGGGGGCATGTAGGAGGCAGCTGATCAATGATATTTCTCTGGCATTGATGTTTTTATCCCTCTATCCTCTCTCTCTACAAATCAATAAAGACATAAAAAAGAATTCATTATATTCTGCTATGCTTCTTTATATTGTGTAGTTGGTAACAAGAGACCAACTAGTAGTACTTTCCTTTTAGAGTCTGTTTCTAGCAAGAAACATGATAAGGAGGAAAAATATTCTCATATATATATATATATATATATATATATATATATATATGAAGGCCTAAGCAACCATTCCACCAGTAGCTATGACACACACTGACCAACAGGGGCAGACGCTCAACACACAGCATGGAAACATGGAACAGACTGATGAATCTCAGAGGAAGGGGGAGGGGGAGGGTGGGAAGAGATTAACCAAAGATCTTATATGCATACTAGAGGCCCGGTGCATGGATTTGTGCACCAGTGGTGTCCCTTGGCCTAGCCTGAGGAGATCGGGACAAAACAGGCAGTCCGGCATCCCCCGAGGGGTCCTAGATTGTGAGAGGGGGCAGGCCAGGCCGAGAGATCCCACCAGTGCACGAATCCATGCACCGAGCCTCTAGTTCATTATATAAAAGGCAAATGATACATAGCATCTTAATGTTAAATAGCACTATACATTTTTTTCTTATTTTGTAATTCTATATCCCTCAAAGTCACAGAGAAATCTGAAACACACTTAACAGAAACAAATGGAAATAAAATGATCTAACCTTATGATGTCTTTGGCTTTACATCCTATATGCTTAAAATCAAAATTAAGACGCAGCTCATCCAAAGGAAGATCCCATATTTTGCTCAATTTCCCCATTTCATTGGGAAAGGATCTCAGTTCCAAGTTGTAACTAACATCAAGAGATGTCAGGTTTTCAAGACAGCCAATCTCAGGAGGAATCTTAATGAAATAAAAAAAAAAGGGGCAAAGTCTGTTGGTGGGAAGGAAGATGTGTGCTGCCAAGGAACAAGAAGCTGATAAGGGAGCCAGAGAGGACCAGAGATCCCATCGGCGACATGCACAACCTTTCAACAGGGATCAAAAACCTTCCAAGTGCTTGTCACAGCTTTCACTATGAATGTTTAAAGAGATAAATATTAGGGACTTACCCAAAACTAGGTCACATATTTATAATCTTTGAAAACCCTTGCTCCCTTGGTAACATATGTCA
Source organism: Myotis myotis (assembly GCF_014108235.1). Lineage (NCBI taxonomy): Eukaryota > Metazoa > Chordata > Mammalia > Chiroptera > Vespertilionidae > Myotis > Myotis myotis. The sequence goes on from NW_023416335.1 coordinate 171,782,503, forward strand.
TCTCTTCACAACACTGAAAGCAAATGTCTTTATAGCTTTCCAAATCCAATCATCTGTTTCCTCACAGTGTTTTGTTCTTCAGTAAAACTATAAAGATCTGGTCATCACAAGCTTATATACAACTTAATACTATTAAAATACAACTAAATTTTGTTTAACTAATTTAGGTGGCACACTAACTAGAGTTTGTTTTTTCCATTCCAAATTTTTAAGTACCCATTACTTTTTTAATTTTTTTAAAATATTTTTATTGATTTCAGAGAGGGAAAGGGAGAGATAGAAACATCAATAATGAGAGAGAATCATTGATCAGCTGCCTCCTGCATGCTCCCCCACTTGGGGATAGAGCCCACAACCCAGGCATGTGCCCTTGACTGGAATCAAGCCCGGGACCCTTCAGTCCACGGGCCAACACTCTATCCACTTAGCCAAACCGGCTAGGGCTCATTACTTTTAAAATAAAAAAAAAACATTAATTTTTCTGGCAAAAATCAAGTACCAAAAATCAGTTATTCTGAACCTCACAGTTTCAAACACTTAATTATTTTTGCCTTTTGAATTTGGCCCCCAAAAAAGTTTTTTTCTGAGATCAATGGATAATCAATTTCAGATTTGTAACAGAGGCAATGGAGTAAAGCAAAGGACATTGGCCCACTTGGATGAGGTAAAGGAATGCAGGAATTTAAGAATGTAGGAAAGAAAGTCAGGGGAAAAACATGACTATATGTGGCCCAGTGTCAACTTTAGAAGTGCAGAGTATCTGAGAGTCTGGTAAAAGACCAGTGATTTCATGATTAAATAACACATTTAAAGCATTACAGACACCACATTCATAGTTAAATAGATATATTTCTGTAATTAAAAAACAGAGCACAAAAAGTGTTCTTTTATGGAAATTACGCATTCTTAATATACCAACTTATCTCAGGGTAGGTTTAGATCTTATTCAAAAAGTAGGAAATACAAAATGACAGATTTTAAAATGACAATTTTTGATGATGCAAATTACACAAGCCTATTTTCAAATGGCAATAACTTTAAGCAAATAAAGATGACCTCTTACCTCTTTCAGTTTATTATGAGAAAGATGTAGTTTCTCTATTCTAGACCATGCATGTGCTTTTTCGCTCAAGTCCAAGATGCTGATCTGATTATGACTAAACAAGAGTTCCCTTAAGTTCAAAGATTTCCAGTGTACAGGACTTGGTAGGTATTTAATTTCGTTGCTGCTCATGTCTAATGATCGCAAGCTAAAACAATACAGTGTCAAGATAGAACCAAGTGAGTGTTTCCAAAATACATAAAATTATATCACCAGTAATTTCCACTAGAGAATAAGAACTTTAAAACTAACAACATTTATATATAAGGATGCATGTGTGCTTTGGGGTACTTATAAGTACAGATGAGCTAGAAAGGAGGCCTTCTCACTAGAAACATTTACATGAATAAGAACCATTAAAAGCAAAATTGAGGCCTAATTTCCCTGCTCCAGAAACATAAAAATGTCAATCTCAGAATGAGTGTTTTACACATGTTTATTACACATGAGAAATCATAATTAACGAATACAAAAATGGTCATTAAAATTCCTGCTTCTATTCAAGTAGAAGAGTTATAAATATACAGCCCCTCTATCTCTTTTCAATTTCACTTATTACTAGGAGGATTCTTCAGAGGTTGGGTCTTAGAGCTCATTAACATTGTGCAGGGGCACACTCTTCCACCTGCTTGTCTCAGGGTGATACACAGCGTTCCCTAACACTGAGCATGATGCCTTGCATAGTTAAAGTGACAGCCAATGTAATCTCATTTGAGTATCATAATGCGAACTATTCATTAAATAATGTTCAACTGTTACTACACAATAGCACACCAAATTAATATAAAAGTTTAAAAGTCCAAGTAACAACTTCGGCCTTTTGTCTAGTGAATGTCAAACATTCATAGATTTAAACAGTAAGCTAAGTAGGTTTAGAAATCAATTACATTTTATATGCCTAAATCAAAACCTTGTTTCTGAAGGTTCTGCTCCAGCTCGTGTGGCTTTAAAATTAAAATAATAAACTTACTGTGGAAGATTTAAAATTGCTTCTGGAACACATGTAAATCTGTTTTGAGATAATTTGATGTTTGTCATAGAAGAAGGTAAAAAAGGCATAGCAGCTAAAAGAAAATAAAAATGAGATAACGGACATTTAAATCATTTTAACTAGATTTCTATTGGATTCTATAAGAACGGCTACCAATGACCTGCCATTTAACTTAATTTCTATTCTTATGCTGACAATTTTTCAAAAATCTACTTTTAAAATATGGTGACATCCTTAATACTACCACTAAACATTAAAATAATACACCATACTTATACAAATCTTTTAATATGAAAGCTAAGCAACTATCTAAATATAATTAATCTGTTTAACATCTATGAACATAAAAGTTATTAGAATATTCATTTCAAATTATGTGTGATATTTTGTGAAATAGATTAATTCAAATTACTCTTAAGTAACTGTAACAAAATACTTTAGAATACTAATATACAATATAATATCTAAAGATAAAAATTCTTCAGAGTATCATCTCATAAAGTGTTCTATGGAATAATATGGATATTACTTAATAAAGGTATTCTTTGATCATGTGATCTTAAGAGATTGGGGAAACATTAGGTAAAATAAAATGAGGTATCTCAGAGTTCTCAATAGCCTGGCATATGTTTTGAATTCCCAAGAAAGAAATATAGTATGAGGACCTCCAAGGAATGAAATTCCGTGGAACACAATATTGGAAACCGAGCACAGCATACAGCCTGTTTTGTCATCTGCAAAATAGTACAGCTAGACCAGATGATATCTGAGATTCTTCAGAAATATAAAAACTTATGGTTCCATGAAAGTAACTTCAGAAATTACTTCTTAGCATTTTCAATATTAAAAGTACAAGTTATGCTTTATCTAGAAAATCTTCAAGGATCAAAAACTTCCAGGACATGGCTAGACGCTGCCTTCCTGAAAGGTACATGCTATGCTACACCTCACCTATTTTCCAAAAGTATTTGTGACTAAATAAGTTAGTAGAAATGCTTCTCCACTTAAGAATTAAAGAGTCTTGAGGTTCAGATGCTATAGGGAAAAACACTCTTATAAAATCAAAGAATTGAGTGAAACTTCATTTCACATGAGGTTATTTTCAATGGTTCGTGATCCCACTCAGGTATGACCTAACTATAGACAACTTCTAAAACTATTAAAGTTGTGTAGTTTTAGAAGATAGGTAATTTCTAAAACCATTAAAGTTGTGTAGTGAAAAGAAAATCGATTTTTGAACTTAGGTGTATTCAGGTTTTCATGGTTAGCTAATTTTATGTCCCTGACATGTCACACAAAAATCTCAGTGCTTCAATTTCCTCAATTGGTCACGCAGAGATCATACCTGTCCTATTCTATAGGTTTGTGTGTGTGTGAAATTCAGTGGAGATGACATATTTACTATAATCAAGCCTCAGAGTCCTTATAAATGCTATTTTTTCCTGACCCAACTTAAACATCATACTCCCCTGCCTCCTATCCCCAGTTTCCGGTTCATGGTAGGAACATGATCAATGTTAGAAGAGGGTGAAAGGGAGAAAAAAATAAAATACTATGCAAATTAGCATGGCTCTTCTCATTTGTTTCTGATCGTTCTGACAAATTAATATATTTGAAAATAAGTGGTCAAACTGTATTCTGCTATTAAAATGTATTAAAAATTATTTTATAAAAAAATAATTTTACTGAGTCAGATATAGAACAGTCACGTTGGTGGCAAGATGCACATGGCTTCCATTAGGAAAGATAAAATATGAGGAGTTTCTGTTTATGGTTATAAAAGTATTTTCCCTTAATATTATAATTCTCAGATAGGCTGCAAATGAACATAGTTCCCTGTTATCTCACAGGCTTAGGGTATTCCACAAAGGGTGTTCCATGGCTTGTAATAAAAGTAGTGGTCATATTATGTATTATTGTAATACCTTGCACAAAACAAGAACTTATTAAATGTACATGAACATTACTAACTTGAAAACTGTTGAATGATTGATTAAAAAGAAACAATAGTACTAATAATACTTATACTCCAAAAATTTCTGAAGAAGCTCGGTAGGAACTTAGGATTCCTGCTTTACCCAGATCAGGCATTCATAGGAGTGTTTAGTTTAGTAAACTGAAAGGAACCACAATATAGTGACTATTTATAGCCCAAGATATTGTCATTTTGATCTATGCCAATACTAACCTGCTAAAATTATTTCTCATTTATAAAATTTTAACATTAAAATTTTAACTTTCTTTTTAATTTAAAAAGTAGACTTTTTTAAGCAGCTTTATATTTACAGAAAATTTGAGTGGAAAATACCAAATTTTCCATGGATCCCTTCTCTCCTCACTACCACCACCCATAAACACACTTTCCTCCCCCTCTTCTATTATGAATAAGTTGCATAGTTTGGTATATGTTATAATTAATGTCAATATTAATGCCTTGTCATTAAAATCCATCGTTTACAACAGAGTTCACTCTTTGCATTATACATTCTATGCATCCTGATAAATGTATTATGACCAGTGTCCACATAACAGTAGCACACAGAATAGCTCCACTGTCCCAAATCCTCCTTTTCCCCAACTATTCATTCCTCTCTTCCTCACTCCACTGGCACCCGCTGATTGTCTTAGTGCCTTTGCCAGTGTCTTTTAGTTGGAATTATACAGTATGTAGCCTTTTCAGCCTGACTTTTTTCACTTAGCAGCATGCATTTAAGTTTCCTTCCTGTGTCCATGGCTTGACTCCTCATTTATTTTTATCACTAACCCGCTAGATTTATATTTGAAGCTCCGGCATCATATTTAAACTCAAACAATACCATTAAATCCCCACCAAAAATGTCCAATATTACTCATCCTGTAATATTCAAAAGTGCTGGTAAAGAGAAGGCTCACCCAGAACACTTACCAAGGGAGTTCATTCTGGCGCTGAAACTCTCCACTTTAGGACAAGCCTCAAGAAAGTCCTCTGACAGGGATGAAATGTTGTTTTTACTAAGATTTAAAATCTTCAGTTCCTTCAGGCTCAGGGGAGAACACATTCCTGATATTTTATTTCTAGTCATAAGAGAGAAAATGAGGACTAAATTGCATGAACTCCTATGCTTAAAAGAAAAAAGCAAAAACAACTTGCCTTCAAAGTTTAGCATCAATCAGATTTATCGACTTTAAAATTAGTTGTGAAAATTTAAGTCAATTGATGCAAGCTGCAATATTAGTTGCCTCTGTCTTTTAACATGTTACAGTTTAAAATTTATTGCTGTAGAAATAATGTCAGCATATTTTGTCAACCTTACACAGCGTCCATGCAAGGCAACCCTTTGGTCTCTAATGAGCCCTTCCTACCCTTCTAAAGTCAGCTGCTCCAGTTTCTCTGCCACATTGCCCAGGTTCTCGGGAACAGAAGACAGCTGGTTATATGACAGGTTGAACTGTTTCAAGGTCGGACACTTCACTGCAGGATCCAAAACTATCGAGGGCCCAATGTCATTTCGAGAGACATCAAGGTTGGCAATACAATTCATTTTCAACAAGTAGGAGGGAAACGCTGTGAACTTATTACTGTGCAAGTCCAAGTGCGTCAAACACTTCAGCACCTGGAAAGACAGTATTTTTAAAATTCCAAAATAAACCCCCTGAGAAACTTACTAGGAAATTTAGCTAATATTTCTTGCCTGCCATAACTCCCATAACTAGAACCATTAAGAATTTTCTAAAACTTGAAAACATAACTCACAAGAGAGCTTTAGTACACTGACTGGTCCAACTTTCTCTGCTCTAAAATGGGTAAAACCAGGGGACATGTGGCAGGCAGGTTTTCAAAAGCAAGTTCACAAAAATAAAGTTTAGTATTTAACTCAGCTTTATTCATTCAGCAAGTAAAAATGGAAGCAGCCTCAAAAAATATTTAGACTAATGATTTCATGAATAAGTAGTATAACATAATCCTGGGAATATAATTTTAAATGCTAGCTTTTGGAAATTGTTATACATTTTAATATAAATAAGATTTAACCATAAAATTAGTCACTGTACATAACATATATTTTATTTAGAACCTCTTCTTTTTAGGGAACTTTTTGTTTCAAACCTCCATTTTTATTTTTAAGCCATTTCTAATCCTACTATCATAACAGCAAACCTTCCATTTACATATTATGTCAAATTTTTAATATTTGGTATGAATTATTGTCAAAGGGCTAAAATACCCAAACAATCACTTCTCTGTGCTCTTCTTTACTTAGCAATATATTTATCTTCTCTTGGAATTCTAAAGAGTTTGACATGATTATAAAGGCTTATTAATGGATCTTTCCCCCAGAAGTTGTTTCAAAATTTCTGCCACTGTTTCAGATCCAACCAGATTATTCAGATTTTAAAATTATTTATTCCCAAGGTTTAATTAGAAAATATTTTTATAAGAAAACACAGTTAGGCAGGAACAGAAACTGCCATCTAGGGGTGTCAATTTGAAATTTCCTGCAGAGAAGGTTCTGAGCTGGCTCTGTTTTGGAATGCCTTAATGTAGCTCATTAAGAGAACCTTGCCATGTTCTCTTCAAATTCCCTCTCTTTTAAGTAGGCTGAATTCTAGTTTTCTTTTCCTATTCTTTAACAAATAATTATTTTTAAGTTACATATAATTTTAAAACTCAATAAATGCTTTAGGAGTAGTTTAGTCTAGCCTCCGTGTTTGGCAGATGAGGAAATGAAAGGCTTAGAGCAGTCAGAGTAACATTTTCTTATTATCACACAGTTGGTAGCTGAGCCAGAGCCAGTGCCACCCAAACCAGGTCTAAGTCTAGTCTATCAAGTTGAAGTAGTTTGAACTGCCTTACAACAATTAAATAATTGAAGGCATAACCAACATCTAGCCTTAAGAGAGTTTAACATGTACCATGTATCTTTAGGACAGGACCCTGAATTCCTTTTTAACTACCTCTCCATTTCCACTGCCTGCCCTCAAAGATGTTTCTGAACGCCACCCAGTCTAAGAGACTTGTGTGAAACCCAGAAGAATGGGGGAATTACTGTCCAAGGACACAAAAGTAGAATGTTCTTTTTAAAGATTTAACCATGCACATTAAATGTAAATGCCAAAGCTCTTCAGATATGCTGAGAGTTAGTAGGACAGGTTAAATTTACTTCACATAGCCGCTGTGGGAAGCCCGTGAGTGCGTTCTGGTGAAGCTCCAGCCTTGCCAGGTGCTCCAGATGACCACTGATGCAGCACTTCTGGCTTAGGGCATCAATATCTCTGAGTTCGTTGGCTGAAAGATCTAGGGATGTAATATATTCTCTCTCAGAAGCCAGGGAAGAAGTGCTGTCTGAATGCCTCATATGGGATGGAAGTTTTGATGACCCTTTTGTCAAAAGCAGACAAACAATGGAAATATAAGTGGATAATTTAGCTGGGCAAATGTTTATTGATCACCTAATAATGTAGGCTCTATTCAAGGTACTGGAGATTCAGCAAAAACCAAACTATGGAAACCAAACCAGTGCCAGAGATGGAGAGTAAATAATAAATATTTAATCAAGCGGTCTTAGCAGTGTAAAAAAAAAAAAACAAAAACAACAGACCTGGAGAAAGGGATGAAGAGGGCATTATTGGGCCGAAACCGGTTTGGCTCAGTGGATAGAGCGTCGGCCTGCAGACTGAAAGGTCCCAGGTTCGATTCCGGTCAAGGGCATGTACCTGGGTTGAAGGCACATCCCCGATGGGGGATGTGCAGGAGGCGGCTGGTCAATGTTTCTCTCTCATCGATGTTTCTGACTCTCTATCTCTCTCCCTTCCTCTCTGTAAATAATCAATAAAATATATTTTTTAAAAAAAGAGGGCATTATTGGTAAGGGCATTATTTACATTTCAGATAAATAGTAGAAAAAAATACATGTCCTATATATACTGTATAAACGGTAAATTTTTAAATCTATTATAATTGGAAGGTTATATAAGATGAAATGGGCACTAAGAAATTTTGGGGGAAAAAACAGAAGAAATTTAACAAATATTATATTCTGCTCAAAATATCAACTGAGTTATGATTACTTTCAAATACTTACTGAGTGAATCATCTGAAGACAATATTTTTCTTTTTCGCTTCAGTAAGTCTTCTTGATCAAAAATGGGTCCCTATTAAACAAATAGACATTTACAGTACAATCACTGTCATTTTTTTTTTTCAGTGTCATTTTTTAAGAGCAAAGAGAACATTTCCTATCTGGTTTCCTTAGGAATCACTATAAGATTTCTATCTAAAGTATTCATGGGACCAGCGACACCATAAGACATTGAGCTAACATGGGCACATAGACATGGAGCTCTGAAAGAGGAAGAGGATAAAATCATAATGAAGTATACTTAGTACATAGAGGGTGGGGCCAAAGCAGGTTTATATTGTGAGTATGTGAAAACAGAGTTCATTCTTGTATTATTATTTTTTATTCATTATTGTATAATTTTCCATATGAACAACTGTAACCTACGTTTTTTGCCCCCACCCTGTATATGCCCCAAACATGCTTAAAAATCTACAAGTATAAACTAAAATTATATATATGTAAATGTAGATATATATTTATATTCCGATATGAAGTTTTCATACATCAGGAAATTTCTGCACCAATAGCTCCTAGCTTTTTTTTTTTTTTAATCAATAGCTCAATTATCAAGAGAATGTCAGTAACAAAACACACAACATAATCACAATTTAACTTACCAATGAACTGGAATGACTTTGCAAATTTGGTGAACAACGTTGCAAGGCAGGATCTCGGTAAAATTCTCCTACACTAATAGAACTTGACTTCTTTTTCACAAGAAATGAGCCTTCACTTCCTGTTTTTAAATAATAAATAAAGGCAAATAGAAAATGTTTACCCAATCATAAGATACTAATACCACATTTGACCATGAGATTAAAAAATATTTTCATTAATAGAAATCACCTAATTTCTATTGTAACATTTTAAAAATAGAAATAATAAACTATGTTTGTTTTTCATTTTCAAAATTCAGTTACACTTTTCTTCATCCATAAATATTTACTGAATGGTTGTCATAGACTAGACACTGAGTAAGTGTTGGGTAGAGATAAACTGGAAAAATAATCCAGGCCTCCTGAGCTCATAGTACAGTAGAAAAGAGCCAAGTGAAAAAAAGTAGTTATGTATACAATAATAAGTATGTGCATGTACAGCAAGCAGAGAAAGTTTATGTTCAAATCTGATCAAAACTATTCTGTTTCTCTAAATTTTTCTTAGAAATTTTTCAAACATTGTTTTCTAAACTGAAATCACACTTGAAATTATTTAATATTCAGCAATCTTGAATACATCTCTATTTACATTTCATATTTTATGGTTTCACATAATAACATTAAATAATGTTATTTATTCGGGTAAAATAACATTAAATAAACACATTGTATTTAGTTAGCAATACTGTTTTGAGAGAGAAGAGATAAAACTACTTTTAAAATTATGAATTTAAAAAATAAAGATCAATAAATAAATCATATTACTAGTGATATGTAATCTGAAGGCACTACTAAAAATTATGATTAATTATACTACTCTTTATCTTAAGAGAAAGCATAATCTTAAGTGTCAAAAAAATTATATAAAATCTATATATCCAGAAATCAACTTGACAATATTCTATATAAATTGTAAAACTGATACAAATACTTCCTACTTGATCAATTATTAAAATTTAATTCATCCTAAAATTTAAATGATCTTATGCTTAAGTATTTTAATAGACTTTGTAATTTAATCGTGTACATATCTTATAATTATTACATTTTGATAATTATCCCCCTTTATGTTTGTGAAACTTCTATTAGCATGCTGTTTATACAAGCATCTATACATTTTATAATTTATTTTATGTTAGCATTTATTTAAATGTTTTCCTTTATTTATAACTACTTAAGAAGAATTCTTCTTTCAGCCATGATAGAGACAAAAGCACAGATCTTAACCAACCCCCACAAACAAATGGAAAATTGGACAAAATATTTTAAACAACTGGTTTCAGACATTGGGCAAGGGACAGTGCCGGATTGTGTAGTCCTTGAATGAAGGAAACAAAATCTGTAAGCCTATGGTCACCCTGGCTTTCTGCCTCAGGGAAATTGGAAGGCCTGTGGCACAGTGAGAAGGAATTTAAACAAAGCTCAATGGCTTTCCTGAGATGAGATGAAGATGAACATTCAGGGAGACTTCCTTAGCTGAGAGTTTAGGGGCAGAATCCTGGAAAAAGAGCTCCAGTAACCTGCAAAGAGGTCTCCCACAGATCTGCACTGTAAGAAATGAAAAAGGAGTTCTACAGGAGGAAGGGAGGATACTAGATGTAAGTTGGATCAATATAAAAGGGTAAAATCATTTAAAAAAATTAAAACCCTTACTGTTACACACCCCATAACAGAGCTGCAAAATACATAAAGCATAAGCTGATCAAATTGAAAGAATGACCAAATCCACAATTTTTATTTCAACATTTCTTTCTCCAGTCAAGTAGAGAGAAAAATCTGTAATGATATGGGAGACTGAAAACACTACCAAGCAATCAGACATACTAATAGACTTAACTCCAGATCAGCCAAATATATATTCTTTTAAATTTCACATGGAGCATTCACCATGTTAAGCCATACAGTAGTTCAACAAATCATCTCAATAAATTTAAAAGGATGAAAAAATCATCAGAGTGTGTTCTCTGACCCAAAAATGTTAAATTGCACCCAATAAGAGAAAGTTATGTGGAAAATCTCCAAATATCTGGAAAATAAACACTCTTCCAAATGACCCATAAGTCAAACTAAAAACCACATAGCAATTAGAAAATTTTTAAAACCTACTCTTTGAACAATACCATAAAAAGAAAGGCAGTGACATGGCGAGCGGGCGTTGGGTGGCGGTGGGTAAGGAGGGGTGGGAATGGGAACATCTCTAATAGTGTGAACAATAAATAAACAAAACAAAAACTACTCATTACATACATGCACTCATTTAAGTTTAAAAAGTTAGCAAAAGATGTGAGCAGATATTTCCCAAAGAAAATACACGAATGGTCAATAAGAACATGAAAATATTGTTAATATCAATGGTGATCAAAATTCAATAATATTCATCCCAAATAAAAATTCAACCCAAATGAGCTAGAATTGTGCCTTCACTAGAATGGCTAAAACTAATTTGACTGACTCTATCAAGTGTTGTATGGTGACAAAGATGGAAAGCACCTAGAATTTTCATATATTGCTGGTGGGAGTATAATGTGGTACAACCACTTTGGAAAACAGCCAGACATAAAAGAGAACATACTGTATGATTCCATTTCTATGCAACTGGAGAAAATACTAATGCAATCTATAGGAATAGAAAGCAGATCAATGTTGCCAAGGACCAAGATCGGGGAACTATTTTAAGAAGAGGCAACAAGGACTTGTTGAATGATAGAAATGTTGTATAACTTGATAATAGTGATTATTAAATGGATGTAAAAATTTTTCAAAACCCATGAAAATATATACTTAAGTAGGTGCATTTCTTTTTATAATAATTATTTCTAAATAAAGTTTATTTTTAAAAATACTTGGACTTGAGACATGAGATCTTGGAATAATCCTTTCTTTTTGCCTTCTCAAATACCTTTATTCTATCACCCAAAGTTTACAATCACACTATGTTAATAAAAGAAAATACCTCACCCCATTTTTACCAAACTGTATTGCATTAAATGTCAGCCCAAATAACTATCATTATATATCTTGCTATGTCAATTTTTAAAAGTTATCTTGAGTGAGTTATTAAAAGATTAATATTATTCTTAATTCTAATAAAGGTAAATACATATTTTTAAGTACTTCCTATTTGCCAAGAACTCTCCCAGAGAGTTTATATATTTTTTTTATTTAATTCTTACCAAAAAATCCTAGAAGGTTGGCAAAACTACTTTTAATAAGGTTTACACAATCCAGAAAGGATATAGTCAATGATGGAACATGGAATCCAATTGCAGTCACCAACTAAAGGCAGTATCAAAACATTGTTAAGTGCAGAGATGAATTTTTTTACAGCCATTGCCTGAATTGGAGTTAGTAAGCACTAACTATTTTCAATAATGAACACATTTTCCTCAAGTTTTTCCAAATAAATTAAATCAGGATTTTGTCTCAATTCTCATTTTTCAATGTCAGTGTGCAAGGGTTTTAAAACATACAGGGAACTATTTTTTTATATATAATAAATACCTTCGCTATCTAGGTCATCACTTTGTCCAAACACACTGTCCACGTAGGACTCAGGAATGAAGGTCCATTGGTCAAATTTATCAAGTACTTGCTCAGAAAAATCCCCATCGCTGCCTGAGGCTGCTCCCTCTGCCACAGAACTTTTCATCTGGTATCTGAGGACCATTCTTGCTAGTATGGATCCTATATCTAAAAATAAAAAAGATACACCAGCAACTTAGACATCAACAACTAAACAAATGTAAACATATACCATACCAAAGCATATTCTCATATTTTTAGAAAATTGTTCATTCCTACTTCCAAAGTCACTTTAAAATTGTGATATTACAAGAAGTCAATGTTAATTTTCAAAAAAATCATACAAATTTATACAAAGCTTTGGTGGAGATAACAGAACTGAATATTTATGAAACTCACTTAACCTCAGAAAGGGCTTGGGCTGTGAAGCCAGACAAGCCTGTGCCCAAATCATAGTAAGGCCACCTGTGAATTGTATGACCTCCCTACATGTTAGTGTCTTCATTGCGGAAGTGAAGATGACAATATATACAACATAGGGTTACTGAAAAGATGAAATGATGCATATAAAATGTTTAACATAATGCCTAGGACAGAGAATATGCTCCATAAATGATATTCGTATTTTTACAAACTATTTGCTAAGTGTTTCATTCTATTGGGGAATTATGTGGAATTTCAAAGTTAACCTTATTAGTTGGCAGAGTCCTCATTGTCTACATAAAGCCTGGGAAATTTCTTCCAATACTGTAACACATGTATGTGACTCAGTTCAATAGTACCTGAAAAAATGTTTTAAAGCTATGAATCCAAAATGTTCTTTACTCAGACAAGCTGCCAAAGAAATCATGCTATATCCTCAAATCAATCAAGTAACATTATTATATATTTTTAAATTAGGTAAGACTTGTCATGGTAAAAAAAAAAATCCAAATTAAAAAATTTTAAATAACTTCATACAGAACATAGGGAATAAAGTAAATGGTAAATCTCCCTTCCTTTTTCTCCAATGAGCCTACAGTTCCTCTCTACCAAACACCAAAGCACCAAAGATTAAAGAAGTGAACAGGCTATTGCCATGAAACTGATTAAACTGATGAAACTAGGGATCTAATCATGACTTATTCATCTCCAAAGCCCCCAGAGGCAACCGGGGAGCCCATTTCTGTAGTATTTTTTCTGACATGTTCTTCTTCATATTCAAACATTTATGACTACAATATCACAATTGTGTGCTCACCTATAGTATACTAAAAACACTGTTTCAGTATACTGAAAGCACTGTTCTGGGCCTCTTTGTTTACTTAACAATACATTCTGTGTCCAAACATTTGAATTTGCTAGATTTATTTTTCCCAATGATTGCAAAGCACTGAATGGATGTTCCATAATAATTTGAATAGTTTCTTTTGGGGAATACTTACAATTTTTCCCTAAATTTTTGCTATTATAGATAACACTTTAATGTGCATCCTTGTACACGCATTTTTATGTACATTGAGAATTTCTGTATCAGAGATTCCTATTAGAATATTGCTGGGTAAAAATTCTAATGGATATGGACAAATTATTCTCAAAATAAGGTGCAGGGAAAGGGGGGTCGGTAAAAGGACCATCCACCCACACTTCATAGGGGCAGGAACGTTTTCTTCTGAAAAGTGCTATGGTGCTGAGGCAGGAAGAATGAAGAGTTGGCCAGGTGAGAGAGAAGGTAAGGGAGTTAGGTGGAGAGAGTAACACTGGGAAAAGCCTGGAAGAGTATAGGAAGCATTTAAGAAGCTGAGGGAAACTCAGCCAGATGGGGTCTTCTAGGTCCCATCAGGAAGTTGGAGACCTTGACTATGCAGAAGCACCAACATGCACGGATGGATCCTTCAGCAGCATGCAGCTATCTCTGGGAAGGAGAGGAAAAATCAGACTGTTGGGCTGATGAGGAATGGGGTTTGGTCTGGTGAGTGTGTCAGAAAAAGACAGTAGAGAGAACATGTTATTAACAAGAAAATCCTTAAAGTGAAGAGTCAGAGTCCCACCATTGCGGGGAGGGGAGTGAGCATGGGGGTAAGGTCACAGAGGAAAAGCTGGGAGGTCACGCTTTAAAATACTGTCATACTTTAAACAATAAAGATTTTTTTTAAAAAGAAAAATACTGAAAAAAATACACTTAGTGTGAGTAAATGAGAGACAGCTAAAAAGACAAATGTTAAAGAGGTTCATGATAACTTGTCATCATTATACTTAATATATACAAAATATATATTAACTTGAAAATATGGAGAGAATATATCCTTAATTAAAATACACAGTAAATATTGGAGGAGGTCATCAAAAGGACATTACTGCTGGTGGATCCATGAGCTGGACGGGGCCATCGGAAGCCCCTCCCCTCTCGCCATCCTTGGATTTCACATCCTGCCCATCCTGCCCACAGCGAGAGCTTCCCACAGATGTAGCCTTTGAGAGAGTAGGTGTTGTTGAGACCACCTGGACTGCATACGTGACTGAAACCAGGTCAGACCTGTACATAACCTTTAAGATTCTGGCAGGTGGGTGTGGAGATTTACTCATCTTGCAGTTGCCCAGACAAGCCTCGTATGTTAAGTTCCCTTGTTCATTAAACCTGCCAGGGATCAATCTTGGTAGTCTGCCTCTTTCCTCCGTCTCTCCTTGGCCTCCAGGTATGGAGCCAGTGTCAGATTTCAGCCGGGAACATCCCAAGGCAGTACCCTAACACTCAGAGATGCATTTTCTTGGCAGTTATGGCCTTACCTAGAGTTAGAAGTATTGACTAGTTCCAATAATGAACACAATATTGGAACCAATAGTATGTTAACTTGAAAATGAAAGTATATATGTTACTACATATACATTTAGATGCATATGTATATATAAACAAATAAAAAGTATAGGGGAAATCTACATCATTGCCTATAAGGGATAAGTTATTATTTTCTTCCTTATGATTGTTTCCCTATCTTTAAAATGAGTATGAATTACTTTTATAATAAAAATTAAATATATAAAAAAAGTCCTGGCTGGTGGGGCTCAGTTGGTTGAAGTGTCGTCTGGTGCACTGAAGGATCTCGCGTTCGATTCCCAATCAGGGTACACACCGAGACTGCGGGTTCCATCCTTGGTCAGGGCATGTACGGGAGGCAACGGATCAATGCTTCTCTCTCACATCAATGTTTCACCTCTCTTTCTATCTCCCTCTCTCTCTCTCTCTCCCCCCTTCTTCTCTCTCTGAAATCAATTAAAATTTTTTAAAAATAAAAGTAAATAAAATATATTAAAAAGAAAAGTAACCCCTCAGAAAGATCCCACAGTCTTACACTATCTTTATAAAATATGCATTTGCTGGGTCATAAGAAACTTAAATATAACATCACTTTCAAGCATTTCATGACAAGAAAAAGATACCCAAACCCTTACAATATTTTTGGCTTACGTTGCACCAATCTAGAAGAAAAACTAAAAGATTAGTGACAAAAAAAAAAAATACAACTAAAAATAAGACATACGAAGTGTTCCTTTTAATACCTACTTATTTCTTTTCTTGAATTGCATGTCTTGTCTGGAAATAAAGGACCAAGCCAAGAAGGTTCGATTTTCCCGATACAAAATCCTCCGAGGCATATGCTGTTATTGGCCAGATCCAGGGCAAGCCTCTTTAGGAGCAAACTGATGACCTGGCTGTCGCCTTTCCTGATGCTTATGGCCAGCGCTTTCCGTACGTCTTGTTCACGGGACCCACTATTCAGTAACAGTTCCACCAGTTTAGGACTGCTTGCTTTTTCACACACCTATTAAGGAAAAAAGTATACATATAAGCTTACGAAAAGCCTGTACCTCTTCCCTTTGGGAGACTGGGACATTGAAGCTGGTGTCATTTTTCTCCACACTCTTAAATTTAGATAGAAACAAAATAAAACAAGGCAAAACCCATTCTTGAAATAGACTAGGAAAATCAATAAGATTAGCACCATCCCTATCAAAGAAGCATAAATCAAATAATCTGCCACATGGAAGTCAGTTATCATGAGAGAGGCAGTATAATATGGAAGCTCATGAACGTGAAGTTACGCAAGTGCAAGTGAGGCTTACACTTTTTGGGCATCTGTTTCTTCATTGGAAGACGTCTGGCATACCAGTGCCTCAGCACAGTAAATGCTTACTGCCCCTCTTCGTTTGTAACAGAATATAAATATTATAATGTTCGTTAAGGCCGTGTGCAAAAGACAGACATCACTCATTTCTGGTTTTCCTGAACTCCTATGGACAAGAATCTGAATTATCACACAGGGATATATCTTGTCTCTCAGCTTTCCACCTTCCTTCGAGTGTTGCATTTTCAGAGCTGTGTTCAGGTGGGTCAGCTCACTCGTGCTACAAAAGCTAGTGTCCCCTGTAAGCAGAGAGAAGCCTACACTGCCTGAAGCACAGCACACTGGCCCTCCTCAGGAACAGCTTCTCTAAGGCATGGAATGGAGTGTTTGACAAATAGAAGTTCAAAGTCACAGACAGTGGAAATATTATATGTCAGATACTGTGCTGAATCCTGTCCAGACAGGATCTATAATCCTTACAATAACACATATGTAATACCTTAATCAATAAAGAAAAAAATAAAATAAACAAAAATAAAATAAAGTAAAACCCTATGCTACAGAAATGATTACCCATTTTATAGTTTAATATTTAGAAAACATGTGTGATTTGTCCAAACCCTTAGAGATAGTTGATAAGAGATTTGGAGTTGAAGTCAAATCTTCTGGCTCCAAAGCCTGTGCACCTTTCACTACCCAAAATTAAGGACAAAGAAAAGAAAAGGGAAGAAGAGAAAAGAAAAGAAGACCCTAAGATCCAAGGTACCAGGTCAGCAGTCTCCAGCATCACCCACCTTCAACATATTCTCCCTAGAGCCACTAAAGTACCTTTCTACTGTGGATATGACCAAGTACGGTCCAATTTAAAAATCTTCTAAAACCCCTCTGCTCCAGGATATTCCCCCAAACACCACTTACAATTTTTCAAATCTCATTACCTCCATTTATGCTATTTCTATTGCCTAAGTGTCTCAACTAAACTCTTCACCGACAAAATGAACAAAAAGAGGTTCGTTCTTCAAGGAAAGCTTCAAAGTCTCTTGCACAGTGAGTTCTTGCTGTCAACCTCCCAGGCCACACACTCCCTTCCTCCTCCAGGCTCCCATCTCACTTTGTTTCACATAGTACTTAGCACACTGAACCAGACATGCCCATCTGTTTTATAACTAGAACGAAAGGCATGAATGCTATTGTAATTCAATTTGTACCTCTGTAGCCTAGTGCAATGCCTAAGAATATATGTAATTTAACTAGAAAAATTACTAAAATCCTCTTTAAGGGCCCATAGGGAATTTGGGTAA
Organism: Myotis myotis; assembly: GCF_014108235.1. Taxonomy (NCBI): domain Eukaryota; kingdom Metazoa; phylum Chordata; class Mammalia; order Chiroptera; family Vespertilionidae; genus Myotis; species Myotis myotis. Next base: position 171,800,279 of record NW_023416335.1, read on the forward strand.
AAGGGAGTGAGGGAGGGAGAGAAGGGCCAAAAAACTCAATTACAAATGTCTTTTCTTGCAGCCCAGCCAACTTTTATCTCTACTTTATGGCACTTACTGCTCACTTTGTATTAAGATGATTTATGTTTTATTCTCTCTCCTCTCACAATATCCACTTAGAAAAAAATAAACATCTTGAAACAGGTAACCCCTTTCATATTTTTTACTAATTATCTAGCACTGTGCTTTCCACATAGAAGGTGCTCAATACATTTTTGTAGGGATATTGTCCTTGGGGGACCCAAACAATCCACACTGACTTTATGCACATGGTGCCAGGAAGAAAGAGATATATAAGAAAGTGTAGCCCTAACCAGTTTGGCTCAGTGGATAGAGCGTCGGCCTGCGGACTGAAAGGTCCCGGGTTCGATTCCGGTCAAGGGCATGTACCTTAGTTGCGGGCACATCCCCAGTAGCAGGTGTGCAGGAGGCAGCTGATCGATGTTTCTCTCTCATCGATGTTTCTAACTCTCTATCCCTCTCCCTTCCTCTCTGTAAAAAAATCAATAAAATATATATATAAAAAAAGAAAGTATATTAGACAAAAGAAAATTATAAAAGTAATTTCAACTTCATGAGAGGAACAAGTACTGCTCATAAATACAGTTTTACATTTAAATAATAATTTAAGATAATTTATAATATGATCAGTTTTTAAAAGTATAATTTATTATCTTTTGAAATCTTCTATCTCCTCTTCTAATTTATAATTAATGCAGCCAGCAATCCAAACCAAATATTTGAAATAAGCATTTGAGAATGAATGAACAACCCAGCAACACGACTACCATGAATCTGCTGCGTAGACAAGAGATTAAAGCAGCAGACAGATGTATTGAGGCCTTGGATGCATTTGCATCACCAGCTCACAATGCAACAAGCTCAGAAACACAGAGGTGATTACAACACTAGAGAAAAAAAAGGTGGCTCTTCAAAGTGAGTCGGATTATCATGGAAACGTCTACAATGTTGTACAGCAAGTTTAAGAACACATTTTTGGCTGGTGAAGGAGATTCTGTAATAACACGAGTGGTGAATAAATCTCTTGCCAAACAAAGACAGCACGAGGAAGGAAATAAAACCAAAGATCCAGGGAAGAAAAGATCCAGGGAACAAAGTCTCGAAAAGGAGCAAAAAGGCTCAAAGACTCTACATGGAGGATCTGATGCTTAAGACAGAAATCAACCACAACATAATGGAGACAGCAACGAAGAAGGCAGAGCCGAGGCGGCGGTAAGAAAAAGCCATCCAGTGCAGAGAGAGACTGAAATATCTCCGCAGGACTCCATGCTAGATAAGGAGGTGGACACACCTGGAACATAAAAAACATTTGAGAAGTATGTAATAGTTTTAATTTGAAATATTCACTGTTGAAAATTTTAAATTTTTATAAACATCGGTTTTGATGTTTAAAACTTGTTTGAGGGATAAAAATCCCGTGGTCTTTGTTTCAAAGGAAACACTGCTTACCTGTACTTGTGCAGGAGTAACAGCTACATTATACAGTAAATGTGGGGGAAATCCATTTAGGAAATGCTGAACTGCTTCTGAGACAGTGGTTGTAGAATATTCTCAATTAGTGTGTGTATGCTCATGTGTACTTGATAATAGAAAAAAGTTACATATTTAAAATGACTACTTAAATAAACCTTTCCTCTTTTCCCAACTATCATGAGCTTTGTGCATTGTTTTTACAGACCTTGAATTTATCAGACTGTCTTTCCACTGTTGGTGGGTTTTGTAGAAGTTATGCATTTTTACGATAGCTAAATGCTACTTCAATATAATTCCTCCCTTCTTCTCCCTAAAGTTAATCTTACCATGGTCTACATTGTGCTAAATCATCCTGGTGCTTTGTAACAATATGTGGTCTCTATGCCTTTTTATATGATATCCAAACTGTTCTACAAACAAATGGGGTGTAACAAAACCCATGTTAACTTTAGAGGGTAATTTAGTTCCGTGGCTAGGAATTCAGTGAAGCCGCATGCCTTCCCTGCAGAGAGCAGAGTGGGTGTATTTGGGGATGAACCTGGCTCTAGGGTTCAGCCACCTCAGATCCTTTACAGGCACTAGCAGCTGAAACTGAAAACTAAATGATGAAAGTTCATTTTTGGTGCATGGAACAACCCTCAACCAACTAAGCCACACCTGCCAGGGTAAAAGTTAAGTTTTTGAGATATTGCTGAATTTTTAGAAAATCTTTATTGTTGAAAATATTACGTATGTCTCCCTTTTTCTCCCATTGACCCCCTTATAGCCTGTCCCCGACCCCACCCCAAACCTCCACCATCCTATTGTCTGTGTCCATGGATTATGCGTATTATGCATACAAGTTCTTTGGTTGATCTCTTCCCACCCATCCACACCTGCCTTTCTCATTAACAAAGTCATGCCCTAACCGGATTGGCTCAGTGGATACAGCGTTGGCCTGGGGACTAAAGGGTCCCAGGTTCGATTCCAGTCAAGGGCATGTACCTTGGTTGTGGGCACATCCCCAGTGGGGAGTGTGAAGGAGGCAGCTGATCGATGTTTCTCTCTCATCGATGTTTCTAGCTCTTATCCCTCTCCCTTCCTCTCTGTAAAAAACCAATAAAATATATTTTTAAATGAATATGTCACTAAGTAGTATTTTTTTAATTGGAGAACAATCCATGATACTTATGCAATAAATCAAGGTAAATACCATATAACAAAACTAACCTATGTGAAAACATGGCTATATCAGAGGGGATTTTTATTTCTGTGTGGTTCACATGATAGGATTGCAAAGAGTGGGAACATTTGTTGCTCTGAGGCAAGAAGACAAAGGAGTGGTTTTTGATATTCACAAATATGGACTAAATCAGGGTGAACCAAGGTTTACACACAGAACTTAAGGATCACTTAACAGATGGCATTTCTAAGATCATTTGATCGGTCAGTTGGTAGTTCTTAGTAGTTCTTTGAAACTATCAATATGGGAAAGGGGCTTTTAACACTTCAGTGTTTGCATGTGCCGTGCATTGTGTGTTTTGACTTCTCGGATAATTGTTTTCATCTATAGATACGTTTTTTATCATCAATTATTAACTTATTTCAGTAATTGGAGTTTCACTGTTTTGAAGGAACTCTTGCTATTACATCTGTTTGGTCTTTAGCACAATCAAAATTTGTACAGATTATTCTAGTTAAGCCGTAAGTGTCAACATGTAAACTTGTTTTGATTAAAGAATTTTTCTGTCAAACTCAAAAAAAAAAAAAAAATTAAACCTGACACTCTGGAGGCACTACTTACCAGGAGAAGTGTTACCAGGCAATTCACCTAACCTCTCTGTGCCTCAGTTCCTGCCCAAACAAGGGGGATAACTGGGACCCTTCCTAAGGATGTGATGAGGATTAAATCGTGGAAAGAACACAGAGCGGTGCCCAGGTGGTCATGAATACCACAAAAGTGTGTGTACTTTTATTCAGACTTCATTATACTTGTTCTTCCCACCATGATTTGAAGAGTTTTATCTTCAGGTCTCCATTCATGCATTTTCATACCCAGAATTAATCTTCCATATTCTTCTCTATCAATCATGCCCATCCTATATAATAAAAGGCTAATATGCAAATTGGCCGAATGGTGGGAGGACTGGTCACTATAACGTACACTGACTACCAGGGGGCAGATGCTCAACGCAGGAGCTGCCCCCTGTTGGTCAGTGCTCTCTCACAGGGGGAGCGCTGCTCAGCCACAAGCCAGATTCACGGCTGGCAAGTGCAGTGGTGGTGGTGGGAGCCTCTCCCGCCTCCACAGAAGCACTAAGGACTCCTCGGGGGTCCCGGACTGGGAAAGGGAGCAGGCCGGACTGAGGGACCACCCCCTACCCCCCCCCCCACAGTGCATGAATGTCGTGCACTGGGCTTCTAGTTACAACATAAAATCTCCTCAGAAAGCCTAATAAGAATCACTCACCATTGCTCTGACTAGTCCTTAAATATGCAGCATTGCCAAATAAATAAACAGCCTTGATTATCTTATTTTGCACTAGTACATAATAAGGTATGCTCAATCAATCTACCCACATATTTAATCACAATTTATTATTTGATAGGCTAAAAAATTTGACAACTAGGACAAATTCTTTAAAGTTAATACACTCATCCACTTAAAGATCTGATTTTTTTTTTTTAAAAAAGATAATACATAAGCAATTAAGTTTAAAAGAACATGGGAAGAAAAATAAAAAGCTTTTTTATAGAAAGAGTTGGATAAATTGAGAGACAAGTACAATGCACTTCTGATGGAAAATGTAGAGTACCTGCACTCAGGTGCTTTTAGGTATGTTGTTTCCCAATGAAAAAAAAATGAAGCGGAAGATTCTTCTAAGTTCTTGGAATACCCAAAAACATTAATGCAGTGATCTGCACATATCAGAAAAGATACACAATAAAAACATTAAGTTATTGAGGGGGATGATTTAATTACCTTTAAAATAGAGAAGCAACTCTTTTTAATGTTGCTAGCTTTAAAATTTTTGACTAAATTTGATTATTTGGTTTTAATGCATAAATTAATTATGCATGAAAATGAGTAACAGGTTTAGTTTTCTTTTATGCAGATTGCTAATTAGTATTAACTTAATCTCACAGTTGAAAAAACTGATTTGAATCCATAGGCAAGTGAGAAATTAAATAAAGACTTTAAAGATAAATTATTAGAAAACAATACTCTGCCGGTCATCTAATAATATATATTAAATCATTACATAATTGCTTTGGTAGAATTGTTTATTAAATTTCTAGAAAATATACATGATACTACCTGAATGCTATCAGAGACTCCAAAATTTATACCACACACACAGACTTTTAAAAACATGCAATGCACTTTACTAAATACTTACTGAATCATACTGAGAACTGGACATTGTGATTAATTACCCGCCTGGCACTTAGTTAAGGAGTTTCATCCCCTCCCTAACTTCAGGGAAAAATCCCTACCTGGGGAAACAACCTTTCTCAGAGACCTTGGTTAAAACACACAGCGCTAAGGGGAGCAAACATATTAAGAACAGTATGCTATATATGCCAGGTCCCTTGAAACAGCAAGCATGGACCGGCTCCCGGCATACTTTCAGACAACTCACAAGAGATACAAGAGGTGTACATAAATTGTCATGGACTTCAGAAGAAGTAAGTCTTTATTTTGTCTGGAGGTCGGGGAGTGTGAGGAGGGCTTTATCCAGGAAAGAGAATTTCCATTAGAAATTTAAGGAAAGTAGAACAATTAAATAGATGTGTCTGCTCAGTGCAGGAGGGAAGGGAGAGAAGGAAGGCAGGACCACAGTGCTACACAACTGCGGGGGAGCAATTGCAGGGGATGTGAACGAGGCCCCTGAGGTGTTCGGTACCAGCCTACATGGCCACATGCAATAACCTTGAGGGGGGAACTTTCTAGGCAAAGAAATACAAAATGAAGACAAAATGGTTGAAAAATGATCAATACCAAATAAAGCCATGGGTTGAGGGAGTGTGGCTGCTGAACGATGTGTACAGAGATGCACAGGAGAACATCTGAAAAGTTACTAATCAACCTAACAAAGTAGGCAGACAAGTAAAATGAAGGATCCGACAACAATGCCTAAGGACCCTATTACCTCTGAAATTCCACAAACGAAACTCCTGTTACAAATCACAAGGAGTTTGCAATAAACTGGCCAATTCTGCAGTAAGGAATAATGGGATGTAAGTTAGAGCTATACAGTGGCAGCGTCAACAGAATTAAACAAGGGTCGTCTTGAAAGTTTACCTGACAAATTAAAGAAGTTCCCTCCTTTGCTCGATTGGCGTCTGCTCCCAACAGAAGCAAGCATTCAACCATGATGCTGTTATTCTGATCGCATGCTCTCTCTAGCATCACACCTTTTAACTCATCATCCATGGCTAATTTTGCAAAGCACTTGCAACAAAGGTTTAGAAACTAAAAAGAATGGAAATAAGGATTAGAGTTGGCTAAATACATGACAGTTAGCACACAGGGGAGGAACTTGGTACCTGTTGATCCTTCTGTTCCATGAGACTGGAGGACATCTGATGGAATATTACTGAGTCAAAGGAATAATGCACCAACAGCTTGGAAAAAGACTCTGAGCATTCTAGCACAGTCAAGACTGTCTGAAATCCCTGCAAGTGTGATCAAAAATAATAATGGAAACATAAGCAATTATGAGCAAAAAAAGAATAAATAAATAATATTAAAAAGCGTGTATTTGATACTAAAAACCTGAGTTGTTCGCTAAACTAAGTAGATATATTTTTTGGGTGTGGACTTTAAAGCTACAAATCTTGAAATAATCCTATAAATACACCTTGCTCTCTCATTACTAAGAAACAGAGCAGGCACACAGAAAATAAAATGCTAACAAACTGTTGTCTAGCAAAGCAGGAAAAACTCCTAATTCACTAATATTTAGCTTTTAAAGATTCCTGACTGAAGCTATTGCTACACGATGCAAGCCAGGTATTCATCGGGGTGGAAACATCACAGGCTGCAGTGTTGCAGACCCAAATAGGCCAGTAAAGTTATGTTTTTATTATGAGGTTGCAATTGGTTTATAGATATTGGTTTTGTAGCATTTCCCCCCAACATTTTGCACTTTCTTCTAAAATTTTAACCTCAGAGACAAATGTGAGCCCTTGGATCTCATTCACATTCAGTGTATTTGAGAGAAGCTCTCAAGGCACTCTGACGTTTACATCCTTGAAGCAAATTATTTAGAAAGAACTGATCAGTCACGCCATTACTTTTTAGGACCACCTAAGCATATTTCCAAGAGTTCTGGGCTCTCCACCCAGGTGAGATTTGAAGGAAAGAATGAACTTTTTTGTCTTTTCTATTACTTAGTGTGAGTAAACTCACCAAAGATCAGCTTAACTTTTTAGATGTTTAACATCTTTCAATTTCATATATTAATAAGATCATCAAAATATTAAAATAATTATTTTGAGCACTTAAGATGCTGAGTTCCTATAAATAATTCCTAATATTTGATAAGAGGCATAATCTTAATTTATGCAGGTCTAGGGACATATGGTCCACCCACCTCTATAGCAGAGGTCCCTGCAAACTCAAATGCAGCGGCAAAGCAGGTAATGCGAAGGAATGTGTAGAAGGCACCTAGTTCAAATTAAAAACACATAAACACTGAACCCGCCAAATAAAGTATGTTGGCAGGTTGAATGCATAAGGTCAATAGTTTGCAACCTCTACTATAGAGATCCTAGAATTTATGCCCAGATGACTTCACACTGAGAGTCCCATACCTGCACAAAACCATATACTTCCCCTTGGATTACTTTTAACCAATTCTGCCTTGGCGTTAAGCAGTCTCAGTAGAGACACATTATAAAGAGCATATTTATAAAGCACATTGTTGTTTGTCATCTAAGAATATTGTGTGTTCAGCAGCACTTTATAATTGAAAACTTTATATCCATTATCTCATTTACTAATAATGTCTCTGCAAAGGTTAGAGCCGAGACATTTTTATTCCTGGTCAATGCTTCCATTTGTGAAACTATTTGCTGAGCATGGTTTATGAAAGTTGTGAACTCCATTACTGAAAACCACAACCAGGGCAGAAATCTTAAAGAAACTATTTGTTTTCCCAACATTCGAAAGGTGGGGGGCGGGGGGAACTTGAAAGAATATATTTCTTAAATTTTGCCTTAATTAACCCTAAGGCAGTATCTTGGAGTCCTCATAAAAACAGTGATTGATTATATATCATATTTTAAATGTTGCTTGATTAAATTTTTTTTTAATATTGTTTCACTGCAAGAAAAAATTCAAGGAGCAAAAATACTACAGGTAAGCAGCCCACAACAAAACACAGAGAATGACAAACTTCAGAATAATTATAACTTCTATTTATACAAACTCTAAGCAAATGCAGCTCAGCTACCTAGAATCTCTTTAGCACACTCTCTGCTCTTCATGGAAAAGACAAATGGCAAATAAGCAAGCTGATCTTGGAGATTTAATGAAGAAACATAGGATCTTTAGAGATTCAATCCAATTCTCTTCCCTTTCTATAATTAAAATATTACAAAATGATAGATGGTTTTCAATTAACTAGAATATCTCCACTAAGTGGGAATTATACCAACAGCTCTGAAAGAGAAATCTGCACAAGATCAAATTCCCTTCAAGATAATGCACATACTTTAGTCTGTAATTCAGTAATATCTTTAAATCGTTGCAAACTGGAAACCAGAATTTTTGCCAGCAGATTCTCAATTCCTAGGATTAAATTCTTCTTTGTAATCAAGCATCCTATAAGACTTAAACCCAGACGCTGAATTTCTAGAAGAAAGGGGGAAAATAAACAATATTAAGTGTTTTAAATCTCAAAACTAAAGAAAAAACTTTAAAGACACCCCACCAGCAGCTAAAGGCCTATAAAAATCTACTCTAAACCCTGCGTTCAAATTGTACCAACCTTGGTCATCCGGATACATCTTCAGTGTTTGCAGCACCGATTCAATAGCACCTTCCAGAGATAACACCTCTAAGGCATCAGGGAAACGTGCTATAGAAGAAATTACTTTTAATCCACATTTCTGAATCCCAGGATTTCCAATGAACTAAAATCAAAAGGACAATTCAAAATATTTGCTTTTAAAAATGAGTCCTTAGTACTTATTTTAGTTAATGCCAGTTATAGACTGATCAAATATAAAGTATTTAAATAAAGATTAATATCCTTGATTCTGTCTCATACTAATAATTACTATTATTCGTTATTAAGGTTAAAAAGCTAATACTTCAATACATATTGAGTACCTGTTCCATGTCAGGCGCTGTGCTAAATACTTTACATGCATTTTCATAATCTTATTAAATATCATACTCTACTGACTTCATTGATGAGTTCACAAATGGTTAAAGGGCTTGAATAACTATTCCTACAGTCGCACAGATTGTTAATTGCTAAGACCATATCAGGGATGTTTGATTCCACAGCCTGCATGTTGAATCAGGAAAATGCAATGCTGCTTGTCACTATAGAAAATACTAATTGAGAATTTACTCTTTAAGTGCTTTACATGCCTTATCTGTTCATTTCCTCTCCACCACCGCATGGAATAGATTCACCAAACTTTAAAGGCATGGGAACAGAGCTGAAGTCACACAGCTAAAAAGTGTCAGGCCTGAGACTTGAACATACATGTGTCTGCCTTCAAAGCCCAGGATCTTAATCCACTTCCAACCTTTCATCTCAATTCTTCCAGGTGATTTGTTATTATTTACGATATTCTTTAATAGAGGTCACTTCTTTTTCCAGCCCATCACACTAACTGAGAATAACACAGTCAACACACTTTCCAACCACATGACAATCACAGCCATACCTCCCCTCCTTTGACATCGGTGATGTATAACTAACTCTTAGACTGATCCTCTCTGCTTTTCCATGATGCTCTCCTAACTTCTACCATGATGCACATGTCCACCAAATAAATAGCTTTCCTTTAAAAAAAAATGACGTTATCCTTATCAGGACTTTTCCTTTCACGGACACTGGTTTCATGGTATCTCCACTCCAAATCTCTGGTTGATGTCAGCACAGGTCACCATAGAGCTGAAGTGGCTTCAAGCCAGGTGTAAAACCTCTCAACCAACATCTTATACCCTGTCACCATTCTTCCACCCATTCTGTTAAAGAACAGATGTTCATTCCTTTACCAACCTAGTCCCTCGGTGCCTAGCAACTGTCCTCATTCAGCATCTTTTTGTGAATAGGGTGTGGCTAAGCATCATTTTCTCACCTTGTGCCCTTCTCCTCCACATGTCTGGTATCTCCTGACATAAGCGTGTTTACTGTAAATGCTGAAAACATTTTTGAGGCACAACTAATTGTCTACAAGGCAATTTCACCGTAAAAGATAAAATAACACAAAATAAGAAACACTAAAAAGGACAAAATAAAACATGAAAAATTAATAACAAAATTTTAAAAACCTAATTGCGAAAAAATGAACATATATTGTTTTGGAAGTCTTTCATTCACAGTATTATACTGTACTTTTTCTTTATAGGCTGTGGATTCGTCTCCTTGTTTAGCTTCATACTTTTTCAATTTAGGTACTAATTTTTCCTTCCTTAAGAGAGATATCAATTTCAAAGAAGCAAAAATTAATGCTCTTGAAACTGTTGAGAATTAGTAGCCACATCTTTCCTGTTTGCCATAGCTTGGTAAACTTTTGGTGTTGATGGTGGAAGGGATGACTGTGCACACCAAAGGATTTGCAAACTACATTACCATTTTCCAACATAGTATAAAATCTGGCTTTACATGTGGTTTTGCAATCTGGCCTCATATATAGTACTTGTCATCCACTACTTTAGGATCACCATGTCTCCTCCTTACTATAGAGACCATTAAGAGGGCTAAGCCAGTGGTTCTCAACCTTCCTAATGCCACAACCCTTCAATACAGTTCCTCATGTTGTGGTGACCCCCAACCATAAAATTATTTTCGTTGCTACTTCATAACTATAATTTTGCTACTGTTATGAATTGTAATGTAAATATCTGATATGCAGGATGTATTTTTATTGTTACAAATTGAACATAATTAAAGCATAGTGATTAATCACAAAAACAATATGTAATTATATATTGTGTTTTCCGATGGTCTTAGGTGACCCCTGTGAAAGGGTTGTTCGACCCCCAAAGAGGTTGCGACCCACAGGTTGAGAACCGCTGGGCTAAGCTTTATATAATACTAGAGGCCCGGTGCATAAATTTGGGCACCAGTGGGGTCCCTCGGCCTGTCCTGCAGGATCAGGCCAAAATCAGCTCTCTGACATCCCCTGAGGGGTCCGGCATCGCAAGAGGGTGCAGGCCAGGCTGAGGGACCCCACCAATACACGATTGGGGTGGGAGAGACGTGGTAGGTTGGCCAGCCAGGGAGGGGCCACGGGAGGGCTCCAGGGCATGTCTGGCCCATCATGCTCAGTCCTGATTGGCCAGACCCCAGCAGCAAGCTAACCTACCAGTCAGAGCATCTGCCCCCTGGTGGTCAGTGCACATCATAGCAAGCGGTTGAGGGCCTTAGCATATCATTAGCATATTACATTTTGATTGGTTGAACGGATGACCAGACAATTGGATACTTAGCATATTAGGCTTTTATTATATGGGACAACAATGGGGATACTGCAAGAATTTAGTCAACGGAGAATTAAAATCAAACCCACAACTAGCTAAAATACATTAAGTCTGTCAAATGTAAACCAAATCGTCAACTGGTTATTTTATCTTTGAGAAATTGCCTTTGTGTCAATTTGTCACTCAGCAAAAATACTTGCAGCCAAGATGTTCGTGGCAAAAGAATGCTTGTGATGAAAATACCTAGAACCTCACCTCCTTAGCCTCACTCACTGTTCAGTGGGACATCATTTCATCTAGCATTTCAACAAGACACCTCTAGCCTTGCCTCCCTTTTTCCTGCCATTGTTTCCATCTTCACAAATCTCTAGGTAGTAAGCCAGCTTTGGAGCCAATTAAATTTGAGTTTAAATCCTGTCTCATCAGTTAACAGTTCCATGAATTTGAGAACCATTAAAATGAATTACATAACATTTTTCTCACAAGTGGTCTTTATTCAGACAGTGTTATTCAAAAAATATTTAAAAATTTAAAAGTGGTGCAAGCGGAAGCTAGAGGGATGGCTCAGTATCCATCTTGGCTTCCTCACCTCTAAAATGAACCTAATGCCAGGTGGTACTTGAAATATCCGGGGAATCACTTTGTACATTATGATTGTCAAACCACTATCCTGCATACCTAAAGCTAATATAAAGTAATATTGAATGTCAACTGTCACTGAAAAATAAAATAAAATAGCTGAATGATCCTAATAATTCTGGGTTCTTTTGAGGATGATATTACTCATTGTGTAATAAACATTGAGTGATGTCCACAGTTCAGGCCTGGGCTGACATTCTCCTCAGATAAAAAAATACTTCTAAGTGGGAGACAGAGTATAATTAAATCAATCTTCCATTCCATCAAGCTACCACTTCCCTTCATTTCTAAACTTATTAAGAGAAAAGTCTATACCCACTAACTCCACATTCTCCCCACCCCTTAGTTTCCTATAATCAGACTTCGGTCCTGACCACTCTGAATTCAAACCATTCAAAGAAAAAAAAGTCCTTTAATAACTGACTTGCTGCTTTTCCCTCCCTTGATTTCCATGACACAATATGCCCCTAATTATTCCATGACACAATATGCCCCCAAAGCCATTCTGTTGCCCCTCTCCTTTACAATCTCTTCTTTCAACATCAAACTTTGTCCAAAGGTCTTTTCTTATGACTCTTCTATTCATGGATGGAATTCCACCATGACACAACCTCAAGTCACCATAACAACAATAGCAACAACCATGAGGATAATGCCAAGACCCGTGGAGTACTTGCTATGTGCCAGATATTCGCATATATTAACTCATTTGATCTTCACAACAACCCTATAATGTAGAGTAAACAGACTATTATTAGCCCTACTTTATAAATGGGAAAAATTGAGATTGAAACTGATAACTCAAGGTACAAGTGTAAACTGTTTTAAGCTCTCAGCCCACATTTCTTGGGATTATATAGCAAAAAAAATTGTTAAAAAGTAAGACATAGGAGTTGACTGATTTCTTGGCATCAAGGTACTTACTGGCAGATCTGGGTCTCTTGACTCCTCACTGTCAACTATATCACACTCATAGTCAATAACTTTAGAAAACATTGGGCTAACTAGACTCAGAGCTAGCTTAAGGCGTTTCTGGTACCTCCTGCTTCTCACAAACACATGCCATGAAAAAAAAATGAACTGCCGGCTCTTCTAAGTTCCTAGAATACTGTTCATAAAGCTAGGAGAGCTCAGAAATGCTCATGTAGAACAACTGATTTCATGCATGCCTTTATTCTCCTCACTGGGTTACGGGATCCATGACAGAGGGTACTAAAATGTATTCATTTTTGGCTTCCCAATGGCTAACACAGTTCCTTCCACATCCTTACTTTGATCAAATATTCCTAGAATCAAATTCAACCTATTATATTGCTATATTCAAGGATCATCTTAAGGTTTAAGTATAAATGCTTTAAATATATCATAGACAATTACATGACAATTTCAGTTGAAATTGAATTTGTAAAGGAGATCTCTCTGCAGGCTATATTCTAATTAATTCATGACATTTTTCAGAGTATATTAAATCACATGAAATCATTTCCATTAATGACCTTTTCTGCTCTCTTCCTTTCACAAAAGCATTAACCCTAATCATTCTTTACTTCTTTACTCTTATATCTTTCATAAAGAACCAATTTATATTATGTTAAACTTCCTAACCACCTTAATTCCATCAATACCTTTGCCTTACACAATACAAACATAATTTAGCTCTTCTCCTCTTTTCATACTTATATGATTATTGATTATCCTATCTAATAAAAGAGAAACATGGTAATTAGCGTATGACCGCTAGCCTTCCCATTGGCTAATCAGAGAGATATGCAAATTAACTGCCAGCCAAGATGGTGGCTGGCAGCCAGGCAGCTGGAAGCTAACATGAGGCTTGCTTGCTTCAGTGACAGAGGACTCCAACATTCCCCACCTGCCGCTGCCCGCCTCTGAGCTTGCAGTTTGAAACATTGTAACAAATATAGAAGCTAAACAAAACCCCAGAAACCCGCTTTCAGCCAGCCCGGATCTAAGAGCTGGAGTTGATACAGTGTTTTGAGATTATAGAACCCAAACAAACCAGATACCTGCTTTCAGCAGCAGAGGCCTCAGAGCTGGAGCCAGAGCTAAAGCTGACCCAGAATAAAAAAAGTAAAAAGAAAAAAAGGAGCAGTTGGGAGCTTCAGTCACCCGCCAGCCTGAAAACAGCCCTCAGCCACTCACCCAGACTGGCCAGGCACCCCAGTGGGGACCCCCACCCTGATCCAGGACACCCTTCAGGGCAAAACAGCCAGCTACCACTTATGCACCAGGCCTCTATCCTATATAGTAAAAGGGTAATATGCCTCCCAGCACCAGGATCAACGGAGCCGAGAGGCCTCCCAGCACCGGGATCAGTGTGACAGGGGACAGCGCCCAAACCCCCTGATTGCCCTGCTGCTCTGTCTGTGACAGGGGACAGGGCCACAACCTCCCTATTGGCCCTGCTCTGTTCCTGACAGGGGAAGGCGCCCCAACCCCCCAATCAGCCCTGCGCTGTGCCTGATAGGGGGGAGCTCCCAACCCCCTGATCACCCTGCAGCTCTGTGTGTGACAGTGTGCGGCGCCCCAACCCCCAGATCGGCCCTGCTCTGTGTGTGACAGGGTGCGGCACCCCAACCCCCCCCCCTCCACGGGCCCTGCTCTGTGTGTGACGGGGTAGAGCCATAACCTCCCCATCGGCCCTGCCCTGAGCGTGACAGTGGCAGCACCCCAACCCCCTTATCTGCCCTGCTCTGTGTGTGACAGGGGCAGTGCCCCAACTCCCCTATCAGCCCTACTCTGTGAGTGACAGGGGGGAGCTCCTCAACCCCCTGATCAGCCCTGCTCTGTGCGTGACAGGGGGCTGCGCCCCAACCCCCTGATGGGCCCTGCTCTGTGCGTGACAGGGGGTGGCGCGGCAACCTCCCCATTGACCCTGCCTTGAGTATGACAGGGGACGGTGCCCCAACCCCCCAATCGGCCCTACCCTGAGCGTGACTGGGGGTGGCATCGCAACCTCCGGATCCGCCCTGCTCTGTGCATGACAGGGGCCGGCGCCCCAACTCCCTATTCGGCCCTGCTCTGAGCCCGACCAGGGGCTGCACCTAGGGATTGGGCCTGCCCTCTGCCACCCGGGAGCAGGCCTAAGCCAGCAGGTCGTTATCTCCCGAGGGGTCCCAGACTGCGAGAGGGCACAGTCCAGGCTGAGGGAACCCCCCCCCCCCCGAGTGCACAAATTTTTGTGCACCGGGCCTCTAGTATTAATTATAATATATTATCATAAATGTGCATAGATATGTACCTACCTAAAAATGGGAAGAAACAATGCCACACAGAAACACTTCAGAGGTTATCTCTGAGGAGAGCAACAAAAGCAAGCAAAGGCAATAGAAGAAGACTTCCATGCTGTGCCACATGTGTCTTTATGGGCCAAACTTTTTGAAAACAGCAGCCATAGCTCCTGACATCACCCCTGAGGCTCAGCTGTGTATCTGGCTCTTCAGTTCTGTTTCTGGTTGGGCAAACGTGAGTGGCTTTATGTTACTAGCAATCAAAAGAACCTGTCCAAGCCAGGGGTTGATAGCACACTCACAGTTGATCGTTGTAGTTAAAAGTATACTTATCTTAGCGGGAATGGCACACCTCTTCACTCCTGTATCCCTACTGTCATCTTACCACACAACTTCTCTAACCACAGAACTTCCTACTATCAGAGTAAACAGAACATAGAAAACTTACACTAAAAATGCCTCCTATTTCCCCAAACTTCATATCCTGATTAACAGTATAAAGGCAGAAAATCTATATTGTACCTACCCTGTTTAAAGATCCCAGGACCAGTTTGTGAATATCATTCCTGAAACACTGATTTGTAACCATTTTTAGCTTGTGTTGATATTCGGTATCTTCTGTGAATTCCTCTGGCATGCCTAAAGGCAAAAATACATACATAGATACGTACATATATACATACTTTTCTCATAAATATTTAAGCTGAACAGATTGTCACTTGCTAGGAATGATCATAATTAACAATATACTGTACTTTCTTTCTAATACATTTTTTTTTTTTTACCAAGGGGAAAAAGAACCCTAGCCTCACTTAGGAATTTATAGAAGTAGTTCATCATTGAATATAAAATAAATACAGTGAGTGTGGATGTTTACTGAAAGGAGCAAAAAGCAAAAAGTTATTTTGGTTGAGGAATTTTCTGTGGCAAACAATCTCTTTTTTGTATGAGTAGGCTGTACTCATACAAGGAGCTAGAAGATTTTTGTGCAACAATGGACAACTTGAGAAAAGTTCAAATTTATTTGAACTACCAAAAAAAAAAGGTCAGATATAAAATGTAGGCAAAAAGAGCAGTTGAAATAATAGTGAAAAAATAAAGATTGCATTTTAGTGCTATGCTGGGAAAGAGCATAGCGTTTTCTGAAAAATCCCCTAAGGCTGTATATTGTTATTTAAAGGAAACATATGCCTTATTAAACTACGTTGTACCTAAACTATCCAAAACTGTTAGAAAAAACCTGGACGTTAAAAAATTGATTATGCAATAGAATATTAAGTAAAATTATTATGAATGAATGAGGTTTCCAAAACCTGAGACTATAAAAATAATTATTAATAACCGATTATTTATCTTTCACTTTAAAAATTGTATTAACACAAATTATAAATTGGCTGTATATAGCTTTTCATTTTTTAGCAAATATATGAATGCCTGCTATCAGTTAGTAACTATGGTATCATGAAATTTTCTTACATGCAGGGAATACCACAGTGGATAAGCCAGGCTAGATTCTCAGACTCCTGGAATTTGCAGCCCTCTTTTTTTTCTATTGCTTTATTAGGTATCATCTGCATATTGCCAAGCAAATACATTTTTACTTAATTCAGTTTATTTGTTTTAACAATCCATCTGCAATATTTGTCCTTCTAGCATCATAGTTCTTCTAGCTATTTGAATACAGCTTCTCTCTCTTTTTTTTTTCTGCTTAAATACCATAAGATCTTATTTATATGTGGAATCTAATGAAGAAATAAACTGACAAACAAAATAAGACCAGAGGAATGAATACATGAAACAGATTGACAGATCTCAGAGGCTCGGGGCTAGGGGAGAACTGGAAGAGAGTAACCAAAGAACATATATGCACAAATGCATAGTCCATGGACACAGACAATAATGTGGTGAATGCCCGGGGGGGGGGGGAGGGGGGAAGGAGTGAAAACAGGAGAAATCTGTAGTAGTGTCAATTAAAAAATCAGTCCTTATTTTAAAATTTATTCAAACAGGTTCTGACATTCGCTATTGCTGTAGGATCTTGGGGAAGTCACTTAAACTCTGTGTCTCACTTTCAGTGACCAAGACCACATTAACCTCTGAGGCTGCCCATTACATCACAAGCAGATGTGCCAAGAAAAAGCAGGCCTGTTGAGTAGTAAAAACTTAGTCTTATTAGACATCTTTCTTTTATTAAGACCAAACGAACATTTCCATAAATTTCATTTCTGGATTGTTACATCACTGAAGTTCTACTATCCAGAATGCATCTAATTTCCTTTCCACATAATAGCCCTTTAAACCGTATGGACAGCAAAGTTAATGAGGGCAGAATCCATAATTTAATCATCTCCAGACCCCCAAGGGTTTCAAGCAAAGTGCTTTAGATATAACTGCTGTTCGATACACCGTAGCTGCACAAATGTGTATCTAAAAGTGCCTACTCAAGAGTCAGGCTGCAGTTGAACATCTGGCTCCATTATTTACGATGTCACCTTAAAATATCTGCATCTTTGACTCCGTTTCATCATCTGTAAAATGGCAACAACAACAAAAAGTAGCAACTGCTTGGTGGGTTGCTGCAAGAATTTAAAAAGTTTATATACATAAAGCACTTCCAATAATACCTGACACATTGTTAGGTATTATTGTTATTAGCTATAAATGAGGGGACTTTAATATAGTTTTTGTATCCTTCTGAATCATCTCTTCTCCAAATTAAACAGATTCAGCCCCTTACTGTTATTACGGATGTGGTTTTATACTACTAATCACTTTCTTCTATGCACTTTCCAATTTACCTATGCCCCTTCTTAAAGAATTTTATGTTATTTCCACTAGAACTGACATGAGTCAAGAAAGAACAAAGCCAAATAATATTTCATTAAAATAATTGGGTCTTGATTATTATTTTTTAAAGCAACTGGCTCAATCATTTCAATAAGGTAATGGTAGTTTAAAAAGGGAGGAATTGCACAATACTAGATTGAAAGAAATTTAAGAGCCATAACACCAGAGGATATATGTGGTCTTAAACTGGGTGCTGAATTATACAAACTTGCTATAATGAACATCTTTGTTTCAATTAAGGAAGTATGAATATGGTCTGGGTAATAAATGATTGCATGTACATCCGGGTATCTTAAAAGCACCTCAAATTAAAATGTTCAAATCAGAACTATATTTAACCTCAAAATTACTGGGGTACTGATACCACAGTTACTAACAGATATACAGACCGGTATGATAGGTTATAGTATTGTACAGTAAGGTATGGTGCAGCATGGTGTGGTAGAGTGTCAATATGATATGGTAGCATAGAGTAAAGTAGATGATTAAGCCTTTACCTAATAGAGAAATGTATGATAATGGCAGGTTTAGGATGATTTCATTTCAAAAGAAAAAAAAAACTGGACTTCCAAAAAATTGGAAATTTTATAGAACCTAAAAAAGTAATATCCCTGATATCAATGAGCAGAAAGTCATGCCAAATGTATCTCCTATGCCTTCATCCATCCTCTCCTCCATCGCTGGGCCGCCACCATATCATCACCTGCAACCCCACATCCCTGTAACCAGGCTCTCCCTATGCCCCTCGCCCTGTACACCACTGTGCTATTGTTATAAACTGCAGATCTGGTCATGACACACCAAGCTTAACCACCTTTAATAAGGTAGAACTGACTTCCAGGAATAAAGCACAAGTTTCTCAGTGTTGCATTCAAGGCCCTATACTTCCAGGCTTGTGCCTGTCCTTCCACATTCGCCCTCAGGCACTGCTCTCCTCTACGGCAGACCACATGGTGCACTTTCTCCTTCTGCTTGAAATGTCCTTCCTGACTTTTCTACCAGGTCAGCCCTGCTCACCCTTCCACGGCAATATCACAGTCTCTGACCTACTCCTTTGAATACATTCTTTATGCCTCCATCAAGTATGATTGTAACCTTTATACAAAGATCTAAAACAGCTCCTCTCCCACTGTCTGAAAATTCATTATTTACATGTCCGTTTACCTCTGAGCTCCTAAAATAGTACAATTATGCTTGCTTTCCCCTTCCCCACCCACCTATCTTTCATACCCTGTAGCCATCACAATGTTTAGAACATGAGGCACTTAATAAATATGTGTTGAATGAATGGAGGAGCAGATGTTTTGAACGGACCCTGAAGGACAAACAGGTCATAATAGATGTAAATAGGAGGTAGAAGAGGGAGGAGATGGGAGCTATTCAGGTTAATGAGTAAAAATCACATGGTTCTGTTTGAGAAATATTAATTCAGCAAGAGTGTAAAAGGTCTGAAAAGAGCCAAGACAAGAAGCGTGAAAATTAGTTAGCTATTTTTATAGTTCAGACAAAAACAAAACAAAAATAACTTGGACTCAGTGATGCCAACAGAAATAGAAAAGACTTATTAAAGACGGATACTCTCCTTGGAAATACTTGCACTGTAATTACTTCTTGTGTAAATAAGTTATTGAACTTTCTTATTAAATTTCCTTATACATTAATCTGTTCCGCATCATTTTCCTTTATTTTGGATTAGTGGAAAGAATTGCATTCGTTAGGCAGAAAATGGCCCTTTAATTTTTGCCTAGAAAGTTCATACTTGTAAGAAGACAAAAATCCATTTAAATTGCTATCTCTTCCCACAGTCAATTATGTAGCTTACCTGGAAGCATAAAATGTAAAATGGCTCGAAGTGCCTCCAGCTGCACTGACAATGATGTCCCGTGACTTTTCATAACTGTTATTATTTTGGGGGCCACTGCTGCCATTACATCCAGGGAAATGTTACTAGAGATACAAGATTGAAATGCTTATTAAAAATACAAACTGATTTCCTTGTACGAGCACCAATTTGAAACAAGTGCATGGAAACAGAACCAATACCTTCTATCAGAAAAGGCTATCTGAAAATGCATTTGAAATTCAGTGATATGAGCATACATAATTTTAATTATTCTTTCATTAAACTTTAACCTCAAGAAGTTGAATTCACAGTCACCTGGGCATTCTTTTATTCCCTTTCAAATACTAACAATTCCCATATGGGTGCCACATGGGTTACTGGCAACAACCCTGAAAAGTAGAAGTTATTTCCCCATTTTCCAGATGAAGAACTTAAGCTGATAGAGGTTAAATATCAAGGTCCTATCACTAGAAGGTGATAGAGCCAGGGCTGGAAGGTAAACTCACCTGACCCTCAAGGTAAGGGCTCTTTACATCATACTGCCTGCCTCTTCTAAAAAACAGCACCAGACTCCTTATACCATCTTCTAATTAGTTTTATTTGCATTAAAGTCTTGATTTCTTTAAGGCATTTTAACTATTCTTTCTTAATTTTATTTTACTAGAGGCCCGATGCACGAAAATTTGTGCAAGAGTAGGCCTTCCTTCCCCCGGTTGCCGACACCAGCTTCCCTCCGGCACCAGGGATCTGGGCTGGCTTCCCTCTGGCCCCGGCTTCCTCAGGAAGGACGTCCGGAAGATGTCCGGTCTAATTAGCACATTACCTTTTTATTATTATAGATTTTCAGTTACAGTTTCCATTTAATATTATTTTATATTAATAATCATAAACTTTACAAATTAAAGTGGTCCCCTTGATATTTCAAATACCCACCTGACCCCACACATAGTTATTACAATATTATTGATTATATTCCCTATGCTGAACCTTACATCCCATGACTAGTTTGTTAACTACCAATTTGTACTTCTTCATCACTTCACCTTTGTGCCCCCGTCCCCCAACGTCCCTCCCCTCTGGCAACCATCAATCTGTTCTCTGTACCTATGAGTCTGTTTGTGTTTTGATTGTTTGTTTGTTTTGTTCTTTAGATTTCACATATAAGTGAAATCATATGGTACCTGTCTTTCTCTGTCTGTCTTATTTCACTTAGCATCATACCCTAGTCTATGTCCATCCATGGTGGTGCAGATGGTAAAATTTCATTCTTTTTTATGGCCAACTAGTATTCACTAAGAACCATATCCTCACTTTGCATGGTTCTATGGTCATTGAAATACAGTCCCTCTTTTCCACCTTAAAGTTCCAGTTTAAACACATCCCCTCTTTGTACTCTCCCTCATTGGGCAATTCCAGCTGAGTTCTCACCACTATGCCTCTTACACATCACTGCCATTGCATCATCACACAGTGTGTTATTATCTGTTGACATATCAGTCTCCCCAACTACACAATGAATTTTCAACATAGGTGTATTGTCAGTTAACTCTGAATCTCCAGGACTGGAACTGTATGCATATTATATGTGAGCAAATAGCCAGAAACACGAATTGCCCAGAATCTACAAAATCTTAAACTGTAGGTTAACTCCACTGTGTTTTCACCTCATTTATAAAGATTCACACACTTGCAGGACCATGAAAATCACTATCTATGATAAACTTCATTTAAACATTCAAGAGCAACTTTTAAATAAGAGAAATTCAACTCAAAGATATGACATATATAAACACAAATAGATTAGCTGGGCTGATGAAGAAAACAATGTAATCCTATTCCTTTTACATCTATAGATGTGCTACATACAATTCCTCATGCTGTATGCATTCCATTTATTCATATTTAATAACAATATTAATAATAATTATGATTTATTGAGTGCTTATTCCACCAGGAATTATCCTCATTTCTTTCTTTAAATTAATTCATTTAATTCTTACACTCTAAATGTACAACTGATACGCTTATTGTTATACCTCTTCACTAATGAGGCACCTGAAATTTAGAGGCAAAACAGTTGGCTCAGATTAGTAGGAAAACCAGGACACGAAATCAGTTTTTAATGCAACGTCTGTGCCATGCAGTTTTCCTATTATGCATGACAGCATTCTATACAGCCTATTTTTGTTTGACATTTACTCAGACTATGACAAAGTTACCTCACATTCTTTGGCATAAATGTAAAAAGGCCCTGAGCGTATCCTGTAGCCCCATCACCCACCCCCAGATCTGGTCTCTGCTGTGCCTCTAACCAGCCAGGTAGTCTTGACATCTCTGGACTTGGACTAGCTGTGAACAAAAGTTTCCCAGCTAAGGAATAAACAGGAAGAGAAGACAAAGTTAATTTAAGTGAAGGGACAACCATAAAAGTTAGTTGTGAAAAATCAACAATTAGAAGCCATAGCCTGATCTGAACTTTAATACCTTTCATACACAATAATTTGAAAAACTATTTAAGGTTATGTGCTTTATAATTGCCACTTTGAAAACCGTAGTCAGCACCAAGCATGAAGCACAGATGCAAACCTTCAACATATTTCTACAATCTCTACCATCCCTTTCAATATTCAGATAAGTCTGTGATATCTTGATATGATATTATATTACACAATGTTTCAATTATCAAATGCCTTATTTTTCTTTTCATTCTTAGAAATATGCTTGAAATATTTCTATTCTACCTTGTCCAATATTACATATTCTGCATAAGTTTATGAATCTATATTACCTTCCTTCAAAAAGATGATTCAGCATTTTGCAGCCACTTTCAGCCACTTCAGGGGAGTGTAGATGCCTCTTCATCAACTCCAGCACATTCAGGTAGATTCCTTTTGACAACAGGATTTTTCTGAAATTAACTACAAGATTTTTAAATGTTACTTGTAGAAATGAATACACATAGACTACTAAAGAGTCTAAAATCAGAGGAAAGTATATATACAAGTCTATATGTAATTTATATTTCATTGACAACTTTACAATCATTAATATTTGCTTCATTATAATATATACTATTTCCAGTGGTTTTTCATTTATGAACCATTTGTGGAGGTTTTAATTTTAAAAGTTTTATTCACCGAGTAAATGGCTACCAATGTAATCACCATACCCTCGGCCATGTGAAAAGAGTGTTTTTGCAGAATGTTTTAAAATATTGCCCTCCAAAGTAAGATTGAAAGTTAAGTTTCATTCTAATATTTAAAATAATTTCATGACATAACTGTATTTATATAGAGCTAAGACTCACTAGGTATATTAGACACTAGTGATCTGGGAAAAGTTACAGGTGTGTGGAGATATTGACCATCCTCTCTCTTTCCTTGAGGGACCATAAGGTGGGGCCAGAGACTGGAACCAGACTGGAACCAGAAGGTAGCCTTGAGCTACCTTCTCCATTTGCCCTAGTGGACTCTAAAAACATTTTCATATCTATGTGTGCCTTCTTAGGCGAAGTAATGGAAAGCCCTGATATAGACCGTAATAATTACTTATTTTCACAAGACTTAAGAAACACATAGATATGTTTTACAGCTAATTTTACATTACATGTAAATAACCATATCCCAACAATAACGATTACAGAATAATTTTCCTCTTCCAATGAACTTTCTTCACTAAATACACATCCAATGTCTTAAAGTCTCCATATAAATATAAATTGTTTTGAAACCTCTCTAAAAATATTAATTCCATCATTATACAATATAAGTCAATACTTTGAAAGCAGTAGAAAATGAAACTTAAAACATTTTAACTTATGTGCTTTTTTTTTATATATATATTTTATTGATTTTTTACAGAGAGGAAGGGAGAGAGATAGAGAGTTAGAAACATCGATGAGAAAGAAACATCGATCAGCTGCCTCTTGCACATCCCCCACTGGGGAAGTGCCCGCAACCCAGGTACATGCCCTTGACCGGAATCGAACCTGGGACCTTTCAGTCCGCAGGCCGACGCTCTATCCACTGAGCCAAACCGGTTATGGCAACTTACGTGCTTTTTAAAAAATGAGTTATCAATCTCAAATTGGGAAAGGAAAAAAAGAGGACAAAAATCAGAAGGAAGTGGAAGTGATATACACATTCTAAATTCCTGCCAAAGCCTGAAAAACCCATACCTTTCAAAGACATCTAAAATATCACACATTAAAATGTGGTAAGACCTTGGTTCTTTCGCTTGGTTACATCAGAAGTTTTAATAACCCCTCCTAAAGTGGTTAAAGTCTAACCAAGGAGATACTTTAAAATATAGAAGTTATTCTAGACAAGCAGTTTGCAAATGTTAAGGGTGCCTCAGAATCACCTGTGAGTTTGTTAAAACATAGATTGACTGGGTCCCAACTCCAGAATTTATGATTCAGTAGGTCCATATAGGGGTCTAGAATTTACATTTTTTAACAAGTTCCCTGGCAATGTTCCTGGTCCAGAGACCATACTTTCAGAACCACTATCTTGGACGCTAACTCAATTTGAGACTTGAAAATTGAGAACAGAAATTTCATGAAACACTAGACCTAGAGAAGAAATTTCATCATAGAGTCACTTTACAGTTTACAGAACACTTTGTACATTTTATCTCATTTACCAACTGCCTACATAATATTCTTGACTTCATTCCATTTTAGTGATAAATTATCTGCTTTAAAAGACCATTAGCAAGAGGCAACTCCTTCAGGGCTTTACTTCAATAGTCACCTTCTTTCATGGCTGCCTAGTCTCAATTTCATCTCCTCTGACCCCTAACACATTTCCTCCAAAAAACTGTTTTGTTTTTTTTCTTAGCTACCGGGCATATCAGATATTTTTATTTAGTCTTATTATCTCTCTTCCCCACTACGGTTTAAGCTCCATGAGCCTGAGATTTCTATTAAATTGTTTTATCCCAAGTGCCTAAGGCATGGGGTGGTACATAACAGGACTTCAATAATTAATAAATTAAAAATGAAAACATATGTCACTACGTTTGATTCTTTGCCTTAAGACCACAATGGCAGAGTCTAATGGACTGGCTGCCAATCCAGTCATATTTCTAGAAAAACCACAGCCAGCCCTGCACATTCAATGTTCTCAAGTGTATTTCAAGGAGAAGTTGCCCACGAGGGCTGGTGAGCGAGCTGCTCAATGCCTTAATGTTCTCCTAAGGCAGAACTCCAAGGATGACTCAAAGGGGTCTGTGGGCAGTTTACCTGGCAGGTGGCCAAGAGCAAAGAAGTAAGGAACCAGAAAGAGCAGAAAACTGGTTCTGAACAAAAATATCAAGGTCGACTTCAAATGTAACTGATCTCCTGACACCCTAATAAAGGAGCAGGCCAAATCTCACAAGTCATGACTGTTTTGTTGACATATCAATGACGGCGATTTCTAGGTAAAGAATCACAGCACCGACGCCATGTTGTTCGTGCATGGCGCTCCACGCAATGACAGCCCAGTGTGGCCCTTACTTTCAGGAGCGAGGTCCCTATCCAGGCTCCGTGCAGTACAAGCTGGGATTGGAGAAGAGCAATGCCTTTTCTTACCACTCCTGCCCCATTATTATCCCCACAGACACCCCCTGTCTCCCTGCAAGGACTCCTGCCACCCCAAGCCTTTTATTCAAGTGCCACCAGAGAGGTGGAGGGAGAAAGGAAGAAAAGGAAGAACAAACGCTTTTCCCCCTGGATTTCACTTCCATAACAGCGTAAGAAAACATGCAAGAGGTAGTTTCTGGATTCCTTTCACTAAACACAGGTTCTCTAGTACACTGGTCCCTGTCTCAGATTTTCAGTATTTTCCTTTCTCCAAAAATATTCTGCAAGAGCTGTCAATCCCAATGCCTTTATAATCATTTGCAGATCTCTCTGTAGCTCCTGCTGGGTGGCCTCAGGCAGTGGTTGACTTTACACCTCCCTGGAGACCCAAGAGCCAGTGTACCCAGTGGTCAGTGTCAGACCATACCAGATTATAACTCTACACATCCATATACAACACACTCAAGGGGCAGACTCAGTGAACACCAAAGCCCCACTGAAGCATGTCCTGCTCCATAAGGGTGTCTCCTGCACAGCAGCTCTTCCACTGTAGTCACAGATGGTCCCCCAGCCAATTGGCCTGGAGGTCAATTCCTCCCAGTGTCACCAACAGCAATTAAGGCTCAGCTACAACAAGACTGTGCACACAGCACACAAAGGGGTGCACATAGAGCAAGCATGTCAAACGCATGGCCAGTGGGCTGCGAGTTTGACATGCTTGACTTAGCGCCATGATCGGCAAACCACAGCTTGCAAGCAACATGCGGCTCTTTGGCCCCTTGAGTGTGGCTCTTCCACAAAATACCACGTGCGGGCGCGCACGTACAGTGCAATTGAAACTTCATGGCCCATGCGCAGAAGTCGGTATTTTGTGGAAGAGCCGGTATTTTGTGGAAGAGCACATGTGGCACACGAGCCGCAGTTTGCCGAGCCGCAGTTTGCCGACCACTGACCTAGAGTGTCTACCTCAGGCTGAGCCACTGGGGCCTATAGGACACCTACCACATAACGCCACTCTGTCAACTTAAGGAGACTTAGCAGCTCTATCCAATACATAGAAACAAACACAGGGAAGCAGCCAAAATGCAGAGACAAAGAAATATGTCACAAATAAAAGAAATGGAAACATTGGATACAGAGTTCAAAACCAAGGTTATAAGGTTACTCAATAATCTTCTAGAAACCTCCAAGGGACTTAGTGAGATTTTCAAAGATCTTAGTGAGAATGCCAAAAAAAAAAAAAAATAGAAAAAGACCAGTCAAAAATTAAGCATACACCAACTTAAATAAAGAATAATATACAGGGATTCAATAGTAGACTAGTGGATCCCAAGAATCAAATCAATGATTTAAAAAATGAGGAAGCAAAAAACACCCAACTAGAAGAGCAAAAAGAAAAAAGAATCCAAAAATATGAAGATAGTGTAAGAAGCCTCTGGGACAACTTCAAGCGTACCAACATCCGAATTATGGGGGTGCCAGGAGAAGAGAGAGAGCAAGATATTAAAAACCTATTTGAAGAAATAATGACAGAAAACTTCCCCTACCTGGTGAAAGAAATAGACTTACAAGTCCAGGAAGCACAGAGAACCCCAAACAAGAGAACCACATCAAGCCACATTATAATTAAAATCCCAAGAGCTAAAGACAAAGTGAGAATCTTAAAAGCAGCAAGAAAAAAGCAGTTAGTTACCTACAGGGACTGCCCACTCAACTGTCAGCTGATTTCTCAACAGAAACTTTGCAGGCCAGAAGGGAATGGCAAGAAATATTCAAAGTGATGAATAACAAGGACCTAGCAAAGCTATCATTTAGAATTGAAAGTCATATAAAGAGCTTCACAAACAAGAAAAAGCTAAAAGAGTTCATCACCACCAAACCAGTATTATATGAAATGTTGAGTATTCTTTAAGAAGAGGAAGAAGAAAAAGGTGAAGATAAAAAATATCAACAACAAAATGGCAACAAATACATATGTATCAACAATTGAATCTAAAAATCAAACAAATAAGAAATCTAATAAACAGAATAAGCTGGTGAATAAAATAGAATCATTGGCATGGAAATGGAACAGACTGATGATTCTCAAAGGAAAGGGAGGGGGGCGGGAAGAGATTAAACAAAGATCTTATATGAATGTATGCATTACCTATGGACACAGACAATAGAGTGGGGAAGGCCTGGGGTGGGGTAGGGCAGAAACCAGGTTGAGGGGAGCTATGGGGGGAAGAAAGAGGGACATCTGTAATAATCTCAACAATAAAGATTTTTTAAAAAAGAAACTGGTTCATAAAATAGAATATAGGCATACATTGGAAAACTATCCAGGCATTAAAAAATGAAAATGTAAGGATTTATATTTATCAACACAAAAAAAATGTACACTTTGTCTGTATAAGAGTATATGATCCCATTTCTGCAAAAAAAAAAAGGAAATATTTTGTCTATATCATGTGTGAGTACATACAGAGAAGTCCAGAAGAAACACATCAAAGTATTTATTTTCTTAATTTTTTTACCTATATATCAGATATGTATATATATAGAGAGAGAGAGATGTATAATATACATGATGCATGTATATACTTACTATCTATATCAGATATATACATATGACATTTTTAACAATGTGTTGCTTTTATAATGTAAAAAACACAAAATGTGTTTCTTTTTATTAAAAAACGATGGTGTGCCCCTTACCATTTTGTTCTAGGAGAGTGCACAAAGCGTTTGCAGATGCCTGAAAGACTTCTTTTGACGAAGAATGCATCAGCATGGAGAGCATCACTTCCCGATGAGCTGGGAACCTTGCACAAATTCAACCACAATGTTAATCTTTCCAATCATGATCCCAAATATTCACTTCTCTACTCTCTCTAACAAAATACAAGGGCATCTACATATTTTATATCACTTCCACTTACAAGAGTGAATTATGGGTAATCACTTTTATATGTATTTAAAAGTTAGATTTAAATCCATTAAATGCTAATAAATTAGTATTTCTATCTTCAAAGTTGATAAGCAGTAGAAGAGGGAAAAGACTTAGCAAATCTATGAAGAAGTGGTTAGATTTAAAAGAGAAAGCCTGGCTGGCGTGGCTCAGTGGTTGAGCGTTGACCTATGAACCAGGAGATCAAGGTTCGATTCCCGGTCAGGGCATATGCCTGGGTTGCGTGCTTGATCTCCAGTAGGGGGCATGCACGAGGCAGCTAATCAATGATTCTCTCTCATCATTGATGTTTCTATCTCTCTCTTCCTCTCCAAAATCTATCTATCTATCTATCTATTAAAATGGATAAAATGAAAAAAAGGATATAATGGAAGCCAGAAAGGAAAAACAAAAAATTGTAAAGAAGCAGTGTGAGTTTTTGAAATACAGAGCACAGGTATTTTCTTTTAACAATGTATTTATTTTAAAGATTCCTATGGCTATTGACAAATCAGTGTGCTATGAAGTGAAATTTATAACTGCAACATGAATCTACCTTACCCAAACCTCTTGGAAAGATTGCTCAAGGTAAATCAGGATTAGCATTTCCTTTCAAAATAGAGATGTTTAATTAAATAGCAAGTGTGTTATTAGTTCTATTCTAATTGGCAGTGGGTCACTATGCAAACGGGCTATAAGGAATGGATATTACTATTTAAGTTTCCAAGATAAGTCATTTAAATACTGAGAGCAAACAGCACAAGTGTAAGCAGCTGCCACAAGACATGGGTGTGGCCCTGATACAAATCCGATATACACAGATCTCCTGTTTACAGTTTGTATCTTTGGAAAGAAGGTCCGTCTTATGAGGCTTGACTAGCATTCCCATAGAAAGCCTCCTCAAGAGGTATCAGCTACAAATAATGCTCCCAGGAGAAGGCAGGTCAACACTGCAACATCAAGTAGGGAATCATTACAGGAGTCTTCTAAACACATTTAACTCCTGATAGTGACAACCTGCTGGCTAGCCACTGCAACAGAAAAAGTCACAGGTGACTGCGATTTCTATCACCTGAGACTATTTAAAATGGCATTATTTAAAATATATATTATTGTTGATCTCAGAAAAGAAGGGAGGGGGAGAGAGAGATAGAAACATCAATATTGAGAGAATCATTGATCGGCTGCCTCCTGCACGCCCTCTACTGGGCATTGAGCCTGCAACTTGGGCACCTGCTCTTAGGAGGACTCTAACAAGGAACTCCTGGATGCTCAACCCCTGAGCCACGCCAGCCAGGCTAAAATGGCATTTTTAAATGAACAGCCATAAAATTATAAGGTTCTTTCTTGATGATTCATAGTTTACTGAATGACTCTTGACTCCAAATGTCACAGTAATAACTCAAACACACAACCTTTTACTAGTTCCTGAAGGCAATGGGATCACAATATTATATATCCACTACTATTTTGTGAAGGGACTTAAAACATATGTGCTTATATCAAAAATATAACAATGAAATTCGCAGTTATGGTATTTTATATGCATTGATTAGAAATATAATTAAAACATATAAAATCAAAACAACTGACTGGCCATCTTCATCTCCAATCTTCTCGTGCAAACTGTTCTGATACATAAGGAGATTGTTTAAGGCCCAGCAGGCAGCCTCCTGGGTTAGGGGAGGGGAGAAAAAAAACTTGTCAAAACATAAATCATTGAACAAACAATTTTGAATAACTGTAATATTTATGGAGTCCAACCTGCACATGCTTGTTCTTTCTATGCCAAGTTAGGGCTTTGTAACAGGCTTCTAGCCAAAACAATTTATCTTCTTCCTCATCATCTTCATTCTCCTCATTTTCATTCTTTACCTCTAAGTCTTGATTTAAAAAAATGGTCTCAGCTTGAAAAGAACATAAATATATGTCTTACTTACAGTTTGAACAACCAGCTCTAAGTCCATATTTTGAAACAAAACAAACATAGTGAGGTATTCATTAGTAGCGGCTTTGGTTAATTATAAAGAACTTTTTAATAATATATCACACACCTCATGACACTGCTATCCCATCTAGCTAACTGGCCAAATGAGGAAGAGGAAATCAAACAAAACTAATGGACTAGAGGAAGATTAATGAAGATTAGCTGCCCCATAACAAAGTCAAGTCAAAGATGTACTGGTGTATGAGCTTGGGAAATGTTAATCCCCTTGAAAGTATCCTCTACTGGAAAATGAATTACATTAGGACAGAAAGGGCGCTTAATGGGTCCTTCTCTACATATGACTTTCTTGTTATGATGTTATCTTGTTATAATGTGAATAGTCAGGATCAAATGTACCTGGAAGAACTTCCTTTTTAGTAAAGTTACTTACTGAGGAGCGCTAAACAGCTGAGCCCGGCGATTTGCAGCGTTGCATTCTTTGAATACCGCTGCACAGCTTCCACCACAAACTCATGCACCTCGTTTAATACCAGGATATTAAAAAAATTACCTGAAAGTTAAGTGAAATATTAGATGTATTCTCACTCACGAAACTTAAATTAACTTTAATTATTTAACAGTATTTAAATCAGTAAATTTAAGTAGTGAATAGTTTCATGACATTAAAACATACATTTACCTTAATTAAAATAGCTTAATATGATGGCATTAAGTTTTAAAAATTTATTTCATGCAGTCATTCAATAATCTTATGTAGGCAATGGAACTGACTGGGCAAAATTAATATGGTTGGGTGATATTAACTTTGTGTTCTTTGACTCCCTCTCATGCCATTATTATATGAAAACAATGAGGTGTCTGTTATACATGGCTCTACAATATTCATTGTACATAATAGTTTAATTTTCCTGTCTTCTGAAAGATGGGGGGGGGGGTTTAAGGCCCTCCCTTGTCATTAAATGCTTTTGCTGAAACATCCTTCTTTCGCTTAAAGGAATACTGCTAAGAAAATCCATTGGCACACTTATTACTTGATCTTGTCTGTGGAAATCCCAGAAGAAAACCAAGCAACTATTTCAACAACTTTAACCCAACCCAGAAGAAGTCCCCCACCTTTTTACACTCATTCTTCCAAGAATCAACACATCATTCAAAAAATCTAAATCCTGAATAGGAAAAAATAAATGATAATTCCTGAAAGATGTGCCTCTTTCCATTCAGCTTGTTTGTAATTCACTAACCGTTGCCAGGTTTCCTTGCAGAAGTAAGAATGGCACTCCTATTTAGCCATAAATGTAATTAAATGATCCCTGAGAAACAAAGCCAGAATTGGAAAAGATCCTATATAATAAAACACCTAAAACACGCTAGAGAGCAACCAGTGCTTTCAAAATCAAAAGGTAGTTTTACTAGGCATAGCTCTTCGTTACCAATACCCTCATACGTTCTGCCTCTTCCAGATGCACCCACTAAGCAGACATGCTCCCAGCCCTTGGTGATCTCTGGTCTTGGAGTCATTTTAAAAAGATTCTCTTCTACTTTTATCCATTTACCTAAACTTGGTTCTTCTCCCTACTATTATTCCCCTGCCACTGCCAGCTCTGTGACTGGGCAAATACCAGTAAGACTGGCCCCATCTTATTTTCAGATAATTTCTGTAAAAATACATAGTAAATTATATAAGGCTTTCAATGTATTAAACCCCTAATTAGATTACATAATTTGACAAAATGCTAAGTATTTATATCTTGACTTTGAGTTTTTATTTTAATTATGAAGAGAAAGCTAAAAGTTTTATCCAGCTTCTTTTGAAACAATAACAGAGACAATAAATTCTCTAGTTTTTAAATGGAACACATACTAAACCTGTTGAGAAATCAATGAGAGAGAAAAATGCATCCTTATCTGAAGATAAATTTGATGGCTTTTTATTTTCAAAAAGTTACAGAACAACACAAAACTTAGTGATTTGCTATTTTTTCTGGTTCATTTAATTTCAATAGCATAATGCTGCGCACCCTTCATGTGCCATGACAGACCTATTTGGTAAGCAAGTACCATTTCCCTACGCCCAACAGTGAAACCACTTCCTCTGATTCATTACCGGGGATTAAGGTAAACTCAGATTGGTAATATAAGTGGAGCAAGCTGTAACTTGACTGGTAAATTGCAGAACATGAAATAGAGGATTGTATGTTAGTATGGTAATCAATTGTCTATTTTAAGAAATGAAGAGTGGAATTACATTAAAATGCTCTCAAATATCATGTAGCAAGATCTTCATGAAGATTATGACCTTCATGAAACATAATAAATAAAAATCTCACCTGATAAAAAACGATAAACTAGTAATGGCTACTACGTCTTAGAAGAAATGCTTTTGTTTAGGGGATGCAGAAATCCCAGCTCACAGCCTGATTTCACCACTTATTCACTACGTGATCTTGGGTGGCACACACAGACTTGCTGACTGGGTCCTCATGTGTAGGTATGGCGATGTGGTAACATGTCTTAATATTTGAACTTTTATTTCATAGTTTCCAAAGTCATTTCTTATATATAATATTGTTGTTTTATTGATCCTTTAAATCAGGGGTCCTCAAACTACAGCCACATGCAAATACAAATATTGTATTTGTTCCTGTTTTGTTTTTTTACTTCAAAATAAGACATGTGCAGTGTGCATAGGAATTTGTTCATAGTTTTTTTTTAAAACTATAGTCCGGCCCTCCAACAGTCTGAGGGACAGTGAACTGGCCCCCTGTTTAAAAGTTTGAGGACCCCTGCTTTAAATGATCCTGAAGATGGGTTGGGGAGGAGTGGGGCTGGGAGGTTCAACAGGAAGTTGCCCCACTCCTTTATTTCCTCTAAATTCCAACATCAGATTTATTTCCTCTAAATAAAAGGAAGTGGGGCAGGGAGGTTCAACAGGAAGTTGAAACAAGGGCTGTGAGGTGAAGGGAAATGGACTAGCCAGGGTAGCCTTGTAGGAAAGTATGGGTCACTCAGATCAACGGACTAGCCCCAGACTCTCTCCAAGGTAGGGTAGCTCGACCAGAGTCCCCCACATCCAGCTGGGACCTTAAAACAATTCTGAAGTGCTCCTAGATCAGTCCTGTGCCCTAACTCCTGCAAGTCCTGAGGATCTGTAACTTAGATCCACAGTATTTGCAGAGATTAAGCTCAGTCAGAGATGCTCACAAGCATACAGGAAGACGACTGTGACAGACTGGCAGCACAGAAGCACTAAGGTTAAACTCCCAAGAACTTCTTATATTGGAATTCTCAGATACAAAACACATGATAGCTATGGATTAATGATTAAAGAAACCAAAAATATTTCAACACAAAATTCTGGATAGTGTTAACCTCTGTAGAGAAAGCAGAGAAAGAAAGAGCCCAGAGTAGCTTTTATCAAACTGGCAATGTACTAACATCCAAGTTGACTGGAGAGTCCTTCTGCCTAGTGCTTCACATTTTCTGCATATTATTCTCATTCTTTATACGTGAACTATTTACATAATGACACTTTAAATATCGCACTAACAATAAGACTTCTCTTACCCACATCTATTTTTTGCCACTCCTTTTAAAATTCCTCCTAAGCATGACAGGACAGTTTACAATTTTACAGTATTTCCATCTAATATATGTCAGAATAAAATATACATATGCTATATATACTTACATCATAGAGACTGTGATAATAAATGAACCAAGAATTATAACTCACCTAACGTAAGTCTATGGAGCAAGCAGCAACTCACTTCTTGAATTTTTTCATTGACAGGGAATGCTTTCATGGCTTCTACCACAATGTTGTAACACCTGACGTTGCCACTCATGAGGACTTCAACATTGTTGCCTAAATTTAGAGAAATCCTAATCGTCATTAAGGTAAGAATTGTCCCTCATAAATACACATACAAAGACTTCTTACTGTAAATCTCTGGCAGCATAATGGCTACATTTCCAAATTTAAATACCGTGCTTTGTCAAATAGCTATAAAAATACTATGCTGTTCATTGCAAATATAATAGGATTTAGGATTCATCTCTAGCATTAAAGGAAAGTTGCTTTATTGCTGTTTCTTGGCTTAAAAACTTAAACAAGATAAAGGGGAAATTGAGAGTGTTTTTATATAAGTATAAAAATATCATTATTACATAAAAATATAATGCCTTGGCCATAAATGTTCCAATAAGTGAATTTAGGGCCTATTCCCTAATGAGGCACTAGTATATCAGATAAAGTCTTTTAATTGTTCCTTTTCCTCAAATCAACAAAAGAAAAATGAAGATTCCATTCCATAATTAAAAGGTTAAAGTCAGCTAAGAGCAATTTTCTGTCCATTCCAGAAGGGGAGCAGAACAGCCAGTGTGCAAGGCAACAAAAGGTGGGGGACAGGGAGGAGAGGCAGCATACTAA
Organism: Myotis myotis; assembly: GCF_014108235.1. Lineage (NCBI taxonomy): Eukaryota > Metazoa > Chordata > Mammalia > Chiroptera > Vespertilionidae > Myotis > Myotis myotis. Next base: position 171,834,916 of record NW_023416335.1, read on the forward strand.
ACTATATGGCTAAGGGCCAAACACTGGTGAACAGAAAGGAAGGAAAGAATCCACTGGGAAAGGCAGTTAATTAACAGAGAGAGGGAGTGTGCGAGCAGAACCTATATGGAAAAAACTACATGGCTGAATGAAATGTTGACTATTATTAAAACAACAAAAAGATGTTTGCAAAGTATTTTTATTTCTTTTTCAGCATAGCCAAACTAACCATTTTCCTAAAAAATACATTTTTATGTTTAAGTTGTACTAAAAATGTTAAATATGGAAAAACATGTTAAAATGAAAGAAAAACGGCCTCTTAAAACAATTTTCTGCATTTACTCAGAATAGCAGACATGATTTTCTCTATGACTCAATGGTAAATGTCTTCCAAGTACCATCAGTGTTCAAAACACTGACTGTTTAAATTTGCTACTTTCTTTGACCTTTACATTATGAATCAACACATTTTCCCTGGGTTATAGCAGATGTGGGTGGGAAACAATGAATTTCAAAAGCAGCCAGCCCCAAACCTATACTAATAAAAGCATAATATGCTAATAATATGCTAATTAGACCGGATGTACTTCCGACGAAGCTGGGACTGCGAGGGAAGCCCAGGTTCTGGGTGCCAGAGGGAAGTCAGTGCCAGCAGCCAGGGGAAGGAAGGTCTACTCTTGTATGAATTTTGTGCATCGGGCCTCTGGTAGATAAATAAATGTATAAATATAGCCAAGGAAAAGTAAAATTAAGAATATATTCAGTTTGTTGACAGTGGATGACTCAGAGAAATCTAAAAGTATGTCCATTATCTATTATTGCTCAGTCCCATCTACTTCCAAGTGGTTAATTTCCTGGGGATAAAAAAAAAAATGATGGATTTTAAAACCATCACAAAGAAAGGGCTTTCTTTCACAAGGGACCGGGGTTTTTACTGAAGTCTCAGACCTGCAGATTTCCATGTCTGAAACCATGTGTGCATATTTATGTACAATACCATATATGTGAAATACAAATTAGGTAATAATATGGTCAATGTTTTTATAACACATTACATAACAGAGACTAGTCTGCATTTTTTCACATCATTTAACCCATTTAATCTCATGTGAAGATGAAAGTATTACTAAATAAATGCATGTGTATGTCCTGGATAAACCCTCCCAGATAATACCTGAAATACAAAATGCTCATGCACGTATAAAAGTAACAGAATCTGAAGCATTATCTGAACCCATTGACAATCACTGGCAGCATCCACAGCAGATTAATTTTTTATCTGTACTTTTTTGTGATTTCAAAACATCAAAAAATGCTAAACAAGATCACAACAAAGTTTAAACTCCTTCCTGTGGCTGTTTGGGTCCTTTAAGATCTTGCTATGTCTCTATTCTCATCCACTGACTCTTATCAAGCCCTGCCACCACCTCCATTAAATGACACCCGAACACACACTTGGGGCTGTGCATGTGCATACACACACACATGCACACACATGCATGCACACACACACATACACACTCTGAAACACACAGTTTACTGAGCTACTTTTATCTTCTTAAATGCACTGTGCTCTCTCTTGCTCTGGCATCTTTATACTTATCATGCCCCCTCTCTGGGCCACTTTACCTACACTTCCACCTCCCTACACACAAAAAAAGCTCTTCTCATCATTCAAGTCTTTGTTGAGAGATCATGCCTCATGCACTGTTTGTTCTCCTAATCCAAGGTACTTGGGCCAACTCTTGCCTTATAATACATCACAGTCACCTATGTATTTATCTGTATCTCCCATAGTACTATGGGCTCCAAAAAGGCAATAAATATGTTTATATTTTCTACTAACAGTTTTCCCAATACCAAGCCCAGAGCCAACTCCAGTACAGCATCAATAAATAAAAACCAATTAAATGAATAAATAAATGAATGGGTTCAGCATCCACAAGTTTCTAAATAATAAAAATATTTTTAAAACACACTCAGGAAAAAATATATTGTAATTGTTCACACACACAAAAAGAAATCATGTACATAGGCTACTTACAAGGACTTGCTAGGGAATGTAAACAGCGCAGTACGTAAAGCACAATTTCCTCCTCATCTTTAAAGTTTTTTAACGCAGTTAGCAATATCATATAATCTTTATTCTCGACAAATTCAGTCAGTTGCTCCTCTGAAACTAAAAAATGAAAGGCAAAATACTGAAAAAGCTTAAAGATGACATGAAATTTTTAATTAATCAAAAATATAATATTCATGATAGTTGTGCGAGACACAATAAATACAATAGAGATATGTTTATATATATCAGCAAAAAGCCCTTCCTAAATTTTTTTAAATATATTTCATTGATTTCAGAGAGGAAGGAAGAGAGAAAGAGATAGAAACATCCATGATGAGAGAGAATCATGGACCAGCTGCCTCCTGTAAGTCCCCGACTGGGGATCGAGCCCACAACCCGGGCATGTGCCCTTGACCAGAATTGAACCTGGGACCCCCCAGCTCACAGGCCGACACTATATCCACTGAGCCAAACCAGCCAGGGCCCTTCCTAAAATTTTATAGTGGAGAAAGAACTATTGAGATTAAAATAATTTTTTTTGACCTATATTAGTTTCTCCACGATTTCAAATGTAAGAGTATTAGTCATCAGTTCTCAGAAAAACAAAATTATTTACAGTTCCATTTGGGGGATTTGGGAGAATCCTGACCAATGACTAATAAAGATAACCTATGGGAAGTAAACATACCACAATACTGAAAAGGGAGTGGTTAACTGTAACTGCTGAAGGACAGCTCAGCTAAATCTATCAGTTCAAGAGGAATGCACATCAGCAAATGACAAGTAATTAGACTTTCAAACGCTCTGTCTTAATGGTCTTGATTTCATCAGCAATCAAAAATTATCATTAATTTTCATAATAAAAGTCTCTTGATCAAGCCAATGAGTCCCATTTAGAGTTGTTTTATTGGATGAGAACTTCAAGCACATGTACAAAAATCTGATTTATCCAGACTGAGCAAAGCACTGGCAAAAATGTCAGAAAATGCAGCACTCTTCGTGATCGGTATCACTTTTTGTTTTTCAGCTTTTTACCAATGGCCCATATAATATAATGTGAAATTGGGTTCTTCTAGTAAGGATCATGAGCCTTTCATTTTGTGGAGCAGATTCCACAGCATACTTTCAAATTCTGAAAAGTAACTTTCCAGCCACTACGTCCTGGAGATACTCCTTGGAAAATTTAGCAATTTTCCTACTCTACACTGACAACCATAATACTGTCAGCACTGTCGAACTCTCTACTGAATAAGATCTTGACCTTCCCTGGTGCTTCTCCATATGTCATGGATGGGTCCCACACACTGGTGAGTGTGATGTTAGCCCTTCCCTGAGGAAGAATATGCCCCTAACACAGAAGACTGGAGGCCCTGTAAGACAATGAAACCTCAAACTGTACTTTGCCCAATTCTTCACAAGAGCCTCGCTGCAAGATAAAACATTTATCGAAGATAGCCCAAAAGACATGCAGTTCTTCCATTCATTACTCACAGCAAATTCTTCTCCCCAAGTATGATCATCTAGCAGGCCCATGCTGCTCTGACTCTTGACAGAGTGTCTTTCAATGAAATACATTTTGTATTCCTTGCAGATTGTGTGTACTTTATTATCTCATCCAAGGAAACCTTTGGGGTGATTTCTCAGCTCTCTCATGAGACCCATTGCCTGTCCTCATAAGTGAGTTTTCTTTTATCTCAAGTAAATTTGTAACCAATGATGTTTACCTCTTTTCTTTGCCAGATAGGAAGCAAAGAGCCAAATTTCTGGTCCAATAATTTGCAAATGCACAGGACCTGAGGTAGGTAGTAAATTGAACCTATCATTTTCTTATCATCTTCCCTTCACCCATTTCCTCATCATTTTTTTCTCTAGTATGTATAAATATCTATGTGCTGTTTAAAGTCCTTCTGGAATGAGCTGGAATTCAACAGTATAAGGCGATCTATCCTACTCCTGGAGCTGCCAGACACTAGAGTGGTAAACTGATAAGGACACAGGGCCCACATAAATTATTCTCATCCTAAACCCCCAGCACAGTCAGCTCTCATAATGATGCAAAAGCTGCTCTCAAAATATAGTGGTAAATTGAACTGCAATGGTGGCAGCTAGCTGTGTGCCCTCAGGCAGGTTGCTCACTTCACCTGATCCATTTCCCCATCCGGCCAGTGAAAGGATGGAAGGATCCGAACAACTCTAAAATTACATGATAATTTCTGTTATCAATCTCAGTGCCATCTGATAAAAAAAACATATTGGGCTTTTTCCTAAGGGGCACTTTGCAAACCTCCTGAGTCTGTAATGCAGAGCTGTTACCAATTTCTAAAATCTCCGGTGACGACTCAACGTCATAAACCCAAATTTAACCTATGCTTGTCTTCAGTTTTATTTTTTCTTTCTTAACACCTACACATTTGGTTTGCAAAGTGAACCTTATGTCTTGTTAAGCAATGGAAGAAAATGTACTATGATTACATAATTTATAGCCCATGAATAAAATTCATTCCACAAAAGCAAGCAATATTTCTGAATGAACACCATTACTCATCCAAGACTGATAACGCCTACCTCTGAATAAATAGTACATAACCTTCTTGGTATCATAATTATGTTCTACTTTTCCCATTATAAACCTCTTTTTCTTATATAAATCTCTTATATAAATATAAAAATAAAGAATTTGACATATTAAAATACCTCTCTCAAATAGCACATGTAAAGCTTTGCATCCAAGTTTCTGGACCTCGTCATTGGCTGAAAACTTTTTCATGGCATCAAAAATTAATAAGAAAATATCGCTGTCTTCATCCAATATCAGCAAAGTGATTTTACCTATAATGAAAAGAACAATATGTCCCAAGTAAACAGCTGCTTTAACATTTAATGTGTTAATTTTAACATGAGGACTACAAATGGTTTGTGGGCTTTTTATTTTTGATAAACCACAATCTTGCCCCAGATGTTAGACCTATCAAGCTCTATATACCTGTAGCCAAGACATCTTGCCTTCAATTCCTGAAACATATTTCTATCTGCCTCTTAGACAACACTATTTGAATACCCCAAACATAGGCTACTCCTGTTCCCTATCTTCATCAATGATACCATCACCCAGTAGTTACCCAAGAGAGAAACCACCAGGTCATCTTCCTTCTTCACATTCTCTTCATACTCTGCCCAACCAAACAATCAACTCATTACCAAGTCCTTTGAATCTATCTGCTAAATATCTTGAAAATTTCTTATGATCTAGGCCCCTCCATGCCTATTGTGTTCAGGACCTCATCATCTCTCACCTGGAATGCAAATACAATTGCTTAATTGCTGGGCCTGGCCCAAATTTTTACTTAATTTATTCCTTGAATGATATTTCTAATACTTTCTATTGAAAAAGATCTTAATATCCTCTGGTACTTCTCCTTATGTCATGTGATGTTTTGAAACAGAAATGGAAATAGACATATAGAGCTTCAACTATAAACCTACAGAACCAGGAACTAACAATTCAATTATGTCATGCATAGTGGCCCTTTAAATAACTATCTTACCTTATCAAAGGGAAGGTATTCAGTAAACCTCTTGCTGAAACTGTCGAAGGCCTTATCATACCCTTCAGTCTGACAAACAAGACTCTTCACAAACTGACTGCTGGCTGCTTTATTTCATAAGCCCCATGTCTCTCCATGCATTGTTGATTCGAAACATGCTAAACTCCTTACTGATCACTAAACATTTTCTTTGATATCCCTCTGCACTTGCACTAGTTCCGTGCCCTTTCCCATCACCAACATGCTCCTACCATAATTTAAGAAATAACACTAACAATACCTATTCTGTCAATGAAAACAGTAGTCCTGGAATGAAAGCGGTGGTCGTAGTAGCAAACCCTGTATAGTACATAGCATGTTGGATACGGGTTGAAGCACTTCCTGCTACCACGTGTAAATCCACCACAGCCCCACAAGGTAGGGGCAATCCCCATTTGAGAGATAAGAAAACTGAAGAAACTTGAGAGGTAAATCAGCAGAGTGACTTTGCTCAAGGTTCAACAACTAATAAGAGGCAGGGCTGGATTAAACTTGTTCCTGTCCATGGTCTTAACTTCTACAAATGAGTTCAGCACTCTCTTCTCTGTATTCCTATGCTGGTTTTCTTCATAGCCATGTTGTAGTACTTTTCTTAATAAATTGAAATTATTTATTTAAATACCCTTGATGCCTCTGCCTGTGCTGTCCGTTTGGTACCCACTAAGCACATCTAGCTTTTCAACTCTAAATTAATTAAAATTAAATAAAATTAAAATTCAGTTTCTCACACTCTAGATGTTCCACAGCTACCATATGGCCATGATATCATAAAGTATAGATATTCAACATTTCCTTCATTTCAAAATGTAATACTAGACAGTGGTGCTGAGCTGTCCAATATTTCTATGTTGTAGGAATCCTGCCTTATCTCTCTTGCAGTTCTCCAGCACAAAGGAAGCACCCAGTAACTATTAAATCAACTAACTAATAAGCCAACCAATAAAAATGATTCATAAATTAACCTTCAATAAGTATCTGGGATAAACTTTAAAACACATTAAAAACTTGCCTTACAGGGCAAAATTATGAAAGTTATGTGGAAGAAATTAAATTGACTAGTCTTTTCAAAACACATGGCTGCACACACTGCTATATAATCCAGTGTTGGTAGATTTTTTAAATACATAAACCCTCAGCAGCTTCCTGTCCACTGCCAAATAGAGAATGACTCCTCTCCCCTCAAAAAAAAAAAAAAAAAAAAAAAAAAAAAAAGCTCCCAAGGATGAGTTCAAAATAAATCATGGCTGAGATTCGTTAGAAGGTCCCATTATACATTTTAATAAAAGGTTGTGGTGAAGTGGTGAGTACATTCTGGCCTTTCCTCTCCCTCTTCCCTTGCACTCTGATCTTTACCTTCTTTGTTCCTTTCCCTCTCCTTTTGGGTCCTCATGACTAAGGGAGTCCGACCCATGGGTCCAGCCCCTACCGTGCTATCCTCATAGACCTCTCAACTCTGCCCCTGCTGCTCTCCTGACCTACAGTACCCTCCACCACTTGGAAGGAAATGCCTCCCTACCCTTCCTGATTCACTTTCCTGTACGCAGCCTTTCTTCTGAGAACCTTCTATCAGAGCAGGCATCCATCACAGCAATGAGCACAACTATTTCAAAATATGAAGAGTCTTTGTTTTCTGATCCGGACAGAAGTTTCCTCAGGGAAAGAACCTGACATGTGGAACCAGACCCTAATTCTGTTACGGGATGAGGCAACCTCTCTGTGATTCAGTGTTCCTTTCCTAGAAAACTGAGATAAAGCACCTATCTCAAGAGATGTTTTGAGGATTATGTTTTCAAAGCCATGTGAAGTATTTTACAAGTGAAACATGGCATCTATCAAGCACTCAAGAAGTAATGCTATATATTTTTTAAATATTACTATTATGTCATATTCTAAAAATATATATTAATTATATTATATTATATTATATTATATTATATTATATTATATTATATGCCCGATGCACGAAATTCATGCAAGAGTAAGCCTTTCGTCCCTTGGCTGCCGGCACCGGCTTCCCTCTGACACCCGGGACCCAGGCTTCCCTCCAGCACCTGGGACCTGGGCTTCCCTCTGGCCGCCAGCAGGCACCCAGGGCCCAGGCTTCCCTTGCAGCCTCGGCTTCATCCAGAAGGTCATCCGGAAGGACGTCTGATCTAATTAGCATATTATGCTTTTATTATTATAGATATTATCTTAATATATAAAGACCCAGGGGCCGTTACAACCGAAACAACCAGATGGACGACCAAATAGCAGGCTTCGTGGGGCGACCAGGCCTGCAGGGGGTTAGTGAGGAATGACCAAAGGACTGAACAGTAGGCTGCAGAGGGCAACCAGGCAGGCAGGGGGGTTAGTGAGGGACGACCAAACCACTGAACAGCAGGCTCTGTGGGGCAACCAGGTTAGCAGGAGGGGGCAATTGGAGGCTACCAGGCTGGTGGAGGGGCAGTTTGGGGTGACCAGGCCAGCAGAGGGGGATTTGGGGGCAACCCGGCCAGCAGGGGGACAGTGGGGGCCACCAGGCCAGCCGGGGGGCAGTAAGGGACAACCAGGCTGGCAGAGGGGGGCAGTTGGGGGTGATCATGCTGGCTGAGGGGGCATTAAGGGGAAACCAGGCCAGCGGGGGTGGGGAGGCAGTAAGTGTGAACAGGCCAGCACAGGGGGGGAGTTAGGGGTGACCAGGCCATCAGAGGGGGGCAGTTGGGGCTACCAGGCCAGCAGGGGGGGCAGTTAGGGGCAATCAGGCTGTCAGGGGAGGCAGTTAGGGGTGATCAGGCAGGCAGGCAGGTGAGCAGTTAGGAACCAGCGGTCCTGGATTGTGAGAGGGATGTCCAACTCATCAGGCCTAAACCGGCAGCTGGACATCCCCCAAGGGGTCCCGGATTGGAGAGGGTGCAGGCTGGGCTGAGGAAACACCCCTCCCCCGTGCATTAATTTCATGCATCAGGCCTCTAGTATTATATAAAATACTAGAGGCCCAGTGCACAAAAATGTATGCACTCGGAGGGGAGAGGGGTCCCTCAGCCTGGCCTGTGCCCTCTCGCAGTCTGGGACCCCTCAGGAGATAATGACCTGCTGGCTTAGGCCTGCTCCCGGGTGGCAGAGGGCAGGCTCCATCCCTAGGTGCAGCCACTGGTCGGGCTCAGAGCAGGGCCGATTGGGGAGTTGGGGCGCCGCCCCGTCATGCACAGAGCAGGGTCGATGGGGAGGTTGCAGCACCACCCCCTGTGACGCACAGAGCAGGGCCAATCAGGGGGTTGGGGCACTGCCCCCGGTCACTCACAGAGCAGGGCCCATTAGGGGGGTTGGGGCTCTGTACCCTGTCACGCACAGAGCATAGCCAATCAGGGGGTTGGGGCGCTGCCCCCTGTCATGCACAGAGCAGGGCCCATCAGGGGATTGGGGCGCCGCCCTCTATCACCCACAGAGCAGGGCTGATCAGGGGGTTGGGGCGCCACCACTCTCACACTCAGGGCAGGGCCGATGGGGAGATTATGGCTCTACCCCATCACACATAGAGCAGGGCCTGTGGGGTGGGGGGCTTGGGGAGCCGCACCCTGTCACACACAGAGCCGCAGGGCGATCAGGGGGTTGGGAGCTCCCCCCTATAAGGCACAGAGCAGGGCTGATCAGGGGGTTGGGGCGCCTTCCCCTGTCACGAACAGAGCAGGGCCAATAGGGAGGTTGTGGCCCCGCCCCCTGTCACACACAGAGCCACTGGGCGATCAGGGGGTTTGGGCGCTGCCCCCTATCACGCTGATCCCGGTGCCGGGAGGCCTCGCGGCTCCGCTGATCCTGGTGCTGGGAGGCATATTACCCTTTTACTATATAGGGTAGAGGCCTGGTGCACGGGTGGGTGCCGGCTGGTTTGCCCTGAAGGGTGTCCTGGATCAGGGTGGGGGTCCCCACTAGAGTGCCTGGCCAGCCTGGGTGAGGGGATGATGGCTGTTTGTAGCTGGTCATACACCCTTTAGGGCGGGGGTCCCCACTGGGGTGCCTGGCCAGTCTGGGTGAGGGGCTGAGGGCTGTTTTCAGGCTGGGGGTGACTGAAGCTCCCAACCACTCCTTTTTTTCTTTTTTCTTTTTTTATTCTGGGCCAGCTTTAGCTCTGAGGCTTGGCTCCAGCTCTTAGGCCTCCGCTGCTGAAAGTAGGTTTCTGGCCTTTGCTTGCAATGTTGCGATCCTGCTGGCTGAAGCCCGGCGGACTAAAACAGGTTTCTGGGGTTTTCTTTAGCTTCTATATTTGTTACATAGTTGTTTAGAGTTGCAGCTCAAAGGCCTGCAGCGGCAGGTGGGGAACGTTGGAGTCCTCCGTCACTGAAGCAAGCAAGCCTCATGTTAGTTTCAAGCTGCCTGGCTGCCGGCCGCCATCTTGGTTGGCAATTAATTTGCATATTGCCCTGATTAGCCAATGGAAAGGGTAGCAGTTGTACGCCAATTACCATGTTTCTCTTTTATTAGATAGGATACTAAAGATATAACGAAGAAAGATATAATAATGACAAGGATCTGTTTGGACCACAAGCTAATGGGAATATGAGATGTAAAACCAGATTTTAGGAGTCAAGCTGAGGCTAGATATATAAATTGGGGTATAGTTCTATATAAGGTAATATTAAAAGCCAAGATATTATGTGGGATTTGACAGAAAAGGTTAGAGAAAAAGAGATAAGGAAAGAAAAATGGAAACAAAGAATTTGGGGATCATCAATATTTAGGTTATATTATTTTATTATACTTTTAAACATTAAAACACAGCAAATGGTTTAAAATATTTGTTAAATAAGCAATATTAAAAATATATGTGTATATATTACCTGAAGTTAGAAGGAGATCTAAGGCCTTCAGTCCAACCATTGAAAGGTTTATACTGGCATTATGAACTGTAAGCATTTTAATAATCAGTCTGTAATTAAAGAGAAATTGAGATCAGAGAAATATAATGCCCAGATATTTGCTTTTTTTAGCTATTGTTTTTATTCACCTATATTTTATTCATCTCATTGTATTTCATTCCCTATACTGAAGTTCATGTATTTTTTTCTTCCTATAAACCTGAGCCAGGCTTATGACAATTCAACAGGGAACCATTATGAGTCTCAATATACAAGTTATAACTTCTTCCTCAAAATATTCAAATTTAATTATTAATGATTTTCTATATCTAAGATATGAAGATTTATATGCATCAAGAGATCAAGCCCATTTTTATATTATATAAACTTATGAAATACATGTAATGCATATTGATGTCTTAAAATATAGAGAGATGTTATAAAGATGTTAGTTTGTGTATATAAATTAAGAATCCTTTGAATATATAAATTATTGATATTCAAAAAACTAGTGGTTTATATTAGGTCTATAATTTAAAAGGTCTATTTTTGAAAAAGAAATTGATAATATTTTACAAGAGAAAGTGAACCTAGGATATCAGTAATATTCAATTAGTATTTATTAAATTTGAGTCTCTGAGTTATCAATTTTAAATATGCAATCATTAGTCTATTCCCACCCAGCACTGCTTGGCTTTCCATTGTTAGGTAGCATCCATAGCTTCATTTTAGATCCAAGAAACTTGTTACATGGTCTCCAGTTGGTGAGGTGAGAAAGTGAGTGACCCCATACTTCAACACTGTGGATTCTCCTCCTATCCACGCTACCCCTACCTCTCCCTACAGCATTCCCTCTATTCAGAACTTCACCATCCAAGGGATTTCTTCTTCAGTACTGTAAGCCTTTGGGGGGGTGGGGGGAAATCCTTGAATATAGGGAGAAATGTTTTACAATAAACTTTTGCAGGGAATAATCTAATATGCTCCACTGTAGAGAGCAGTGTCTATCTTCTTCACACTTCTTGCCTAAAGAAGGAGTGTAATAAACAATTGATGAATGAAGGGTAAATGAATGAATGATCAAATGAGTGAATGAGTGACTGCATGAATGAGTGAACAAATAGCTCTTATTTTTCTAAATTTGCAGCTATCGCTGATACCAATAAACAACACAAAGATGTAAAATTTCATTTTGCATATATTACATTTTTCACAAACAAAATGCCATTGGGAACAATATGTGTTCAGTTCTCTATGCGAAAGGAAAGTCCCATTAAGAACAAAGAACACAAAAGTTAATGACAGGACATAGTTTTTAAATGTCACAAAACAAAGTTATCCAAAAGGAATTTTCCTGGAAACAGATTTTCCTTGGGAACATTTTTTCTTAACTAATTATGGCTAAACAAGTGATTTCATCTACAAAGTAATTATGATGCAAACTGCAATAACATGGCTGGTAAAACAGCTATCAAGATAAGCTGCAGATGTGCTGCAAGGTAATTTCTTCTTTCATTTTGAAAGCTGCAGTTTTAGCTCATTAAATATATATGTATGAGCATACATAAATGTACTTCTTAAAAACAGTAAAGCATAAACTTCTAAATTACTGTTCAAACAACTAACTTTTCATTTTCCTCTTTTTAAAAACTAATGGTTTGTATCAGTTCTATAATTTAAAAGTAAAAAAAAAAAAGTCTCTTGGTTTGAATTCATAAGTAGTCATCAAAATTGTACAACTTAACCAATTGTACAACTGTATTGCTTATTTTATTAAAATAACTCCTGACATTTTACCTCAAATATTAGTTTTCTTATTCAATTAGATAATATACTTCTGAGCTGAAAGCTCTCTATAAGTGTAAATCATTGATGCCCTGGCCAATGCCTCCCAGTGGTTAGAGCATAAGCCCCACTGAAAGATCTCGGGTTCGATTCCTAGTCAAGGGCACATACCAGGATTGCAGGTTCAATCCCCAGCCCCCGTTGGGGCATGTGTGGGAGGCAACCAATCAATGTGTCCCTCTCACATCCATGTCTCTCTCTCTCTCCCTCCTTCCCTCCCGCCCTCTCTCCCTCCCTCCCTTCCACTCTCTCTAAAAAAAATCAATGGGAAAAAAATCCTCAGGTGAGGATTAAGCCAAAAAAAGTAAATCATTGATTCAAGAAATAAATAACCTTGTATTTTAAGTAATTTTACTAGATTGACTTGGATTACAAATACAATGTATCAAGAAAAGGGTTGTCATATGTATAGAGAAATATTTAATGCAGTTTTTGACACATCTGTCATACTTACTGGTGAATACCAAGGACTTCCCAATCGCATCCAATGTCCTGGGGTCCCGTTAAGCTTTGCATTGTATCTGGACAGATTTCTATTAATTTGCATAGAAGTGACCAACCCACCTGAAAGCAAGAAAGCCAAATAGTCACACTTTTTAAAACATGCTAATGGAACATTTTCAGTCAAACGTGAATATCTTCATTCCTAGGACAGGTGATTAGATTACTTTTAAATAGTTATGTTTAAACAAAATGATAATCTAACATGCTTCCTAAAAAAAGCAAGCAATGTACTTGCAATACATCTTGTTCCAAAAATCATACCAGAAGGTCACACAAAAAATATTACATCTTTCTGAATGACAAAGGAAACGGACATCCCTGTTGTCTAAATATTAAAAAGAGCAAAACACACAAAGTAGTCCTCAAGGGCATAGCGAGATTATGAAGCGCACGAGAGGCTACACTCAGGCCTCAGTATTATTTAAGTCATATCTACCTGAGAGAATTTCTTCGAAATATTTAGGATTTTAATAATAGGAAAAAATGAAGTGGCTTGGAATGGAGGATTAGGGGAAGTCGAAGATTTTTATAGCAAAGTGTGAGTTATCAGGAAAGACTGCATCCCAGGTAATGGACCTAGAAAAGCAGCATCATTGTCTGATAACAATATAACATCTGTTCCAGAACAAAGAGAAAGGCAATATAAGATAGAGAGAAGGTAGAATCTGTTTGGGGAACCCTCTAAATTTCTTTAGAACATCTAAAAAATGAGCTGATGATGTCTAGACATCAAAAATGTCCCTAGGCTCTTTCATATTTCCAAATGAAATACTATCTTACCAATGGTTTATTTTTATTTTTTTGGGGGGGGGTGGGGGGGATTGTTTTCCTTTTTATTGAATTTACTAGAGGCCCAGTACATGAAATTTGTGCACTGGGAGGGGGTGTCCCTCAGCCTAGCTTGCACCCTCTCCAAATCTGGGACCCCTCAAGGGATGTCCAACTGCTGGTTTAGGTCCGATCCCACATCAGGCCTAAATTGGCAGTCAGACACCCCTCTCACAATCCAGGACTGCTGCCTCCCAACCGCTTGCCTGCACTGCCTGCCTGATTGCCCCTAACCGCTTCTGCCTGCCAGCCTGATCACCCCCTAAACATTCCCCTGCTAGCCTGATCAATGCCTAACTGCTCGCTTGCCGGCCTGGGTGCTCCCAACTGCCCTCCCCTGCTGGCCTGGTCGCCCCTAACTGCTCTCCCCTGCTGGCCATCTTTTGGTGGCCATCTTTGACCACATGGGGGCAGCCATCTTGTGCAAGGGCATAATGGTCAATTTGCATATTACCTCTTTATTATATAGGATTATGTAGGATTGGAGTGACACTGGTTAACAAAATTATACAGGTTTCACATGCACAATTCTATAGCACATCATCTATACACTGTATGTGTGTTCACCACCCCAAGTCAGGTCTCCATCCATCACCATTTATCCCCCTTACACACTCCTCCATCTCCCCAATCACTACACTGTTGTCTGTGTCATGCGTTTTTTCTCTCTATTTTTTCTTTTTTGCTCAGTCCCTCTGCCCCTCCAGCTCCTTAACCCCCACCCCTCCAACAGCTGTTGGCCTGCTCTCTATCTATGAATCAGTCTGTATTTTGCTTGTTAATTTTATTCATTATATTCCACAGATGAGTGAAATCAAATGGCACTTGTCTTTCTCTGACTGGCTTATTTCACTGAGCATAATGCTCTCCAGGTCCATCCATACTTTTCAAATATAACTTCATTCTAACACTGGATGCATAAGTGGAACTGAGGAATGCAAAGAGTTGAATGACAAGGATGAGACATTTCTGTGCATCTAATAAGGAATAAAGGCACAACATTCTTGTTTACAGGAATAAGGAGTATTTCACAAGATAAAAATAATCACACAAGATCTCTTCACCATATCATTTCTGGATCTTTTCTGGATTAAGCATGAATTGCTTTACTCCGTCATTACTTCCTTTTACATGCTTTCAAATTACTCAAAAATGCAGCAATTTCTGACAGTTATTTTTTCTATACTTAAGTAAGACACCCTCCTCCATATAAGCTGAACAGACATTGACAATGCAGCAGTCATAGAAACTGGCTATTTTCGTGCTTTCATAAAATACATTGAGACTTTTTCCCCAAGTATTTAAGAAAATAACATTTGAAACAGCTTCCGGTGGAAAATAAATCATTAATCACATAGGATGCTATATTCATTTCTGTAGCTGCATGGCTTTTTCAAGAAGAAAACCTGTTTTGTTTTGGTTGGTGAAGCAACAGCATCAGAAATTACCTTGCAAAAAGACTGAGGCAACTGGGCTGCTGTGATTCAATAGAATTGCTGGGCCTTAGCTGGTTTGGCTCAGTGGACAGAGCATCGGCCTGCAGACCAAAGGGTCCAGGGCTCAATTCCAGTTAAGGGCACATGTCCAGTTTGCAGGCTCAGTTCCCCAGTAGGGGCGGGCAGGAGACAGCCGGTCAATGCTTCTCTCTCATCATTGATGTTTCTATCTCTCTCCCCCTCTCCCTTCCGCTCTGAAAAAAATAAAAATATATTTTAAATAAATAAATAAAATAAATAGATTTGCTGGCCCTAAAACATGGGTAGCAAGTGATCTGTTGACCTGTTCAATTAAAAGCTTATCTTTCAAAGAGAGAAGGTTCCCATCCTACAGTTATAATACAACTAGAGGCTCAGTGCACAGATTCGTGCACCAGTGGGGTCCTTTAGCCTGGCCTCTGACATCCCCTGACCAGATCTCTGACATCCCCTGAGAGGTCCTGGATGCAAGAGGGCGGTTCTTGGGTGAGGCCCCTCAGAACCAGGCTCCCTCCTCTGATTCCCGGTGGGTCACCCAAGAACCGCAGCTGCCAAGTCACCACAGCTCAGCAGCTCCTGCGTTGCGTGTCTGCCTCCTGGTGGTCAGTGTGCATCATAGCTACCGGCTGAATGGTCAGATGATCAGACAGTTGCTTAGGCTTTTATATATATAGATCAAATTGGTAGTTTCACTTTATTATAATTAGTCTATAAACTCAAAGATCTAATTAATGCACAATGGGAAACAGTATAGAGGGTTAAAGAAAATTTTAGGCCCCTTCATTTACTTCACTCCCTTACTTCAAAGGTTGAAACTCTGTGGATAAAGACAAGTAATGTAAAATTGAGGAGCACAGAGATTGATCAGATGACTGGCAGGAAGAGAAAGTAATTAGGACAGCTAGCCTAACGACCAATTCCCTAAAGGTTGTCATTTGTTAAGGAGCATGAATAAAATATGAAAAGACCTTGAAAATAAAAATTCAGAATCTGGATTATCATGCTAACTGAATTTTTGAAACATTAATATTTTATTATGAAGAGTAATTTACCCGAACTCCTTTAATTCATCATTAAGAGCTTTTCATTCAGCACTCCCAGCTAATTCAACATACAAAGCATGAAAGGATATCTATATTAATTGCAAAAGTAATATAAAAAGACGTGAAGAAAAAAAAAAACACCACTTTCTTTTAAGTGGAGTATTAAACTATCAGGGAGAGACCCCTTTCTGCAGTCCTTTGATAAGACCGTTGATAATTAAAATTGATAATGCCATTGTGTCTAGAGTGGCCACAATATTTGCGCCAAACGGCTGTGATTTTTACTTGCACAAAAAGCTTGTGAATTCAGACAGCTAGTGGACTGTCTGATGGGAAGATATTCTTAAGTGTGTGGAGACTTGAGTTCTGGCTCTGTCACTGCTTAGGCAGTTCCTAAAATAAAGAATTAGGTGGGGGGTTTGTCCCAGGCTCCCCTTGGTTCTCAAGTCTAGCACTGTCTCCTCTGGACCCTGCAGACCAAAGCCCAGCCCACCCAGGGTCCAATTGTTCTGAGTGGCACCCAACAGATGTGGCTCCACCAAGCACAGAACTCAAGGAATGGGGGGTGCGAGACCAGGACTTTTGAACACCAAAGAACAGGCCAGTAAGAGGGGGTGATGTGGGTGGAAAGCTCAAAGGGCCAGAGCTGAAAAATGACTCATATTTCATGGACGACATTCAGACACTGGATGCTAAAAAGAACAGTATCGCCCTAACCGTTTTGGCTCAGTGGATAGAGCGTTGGCCTGCAGACTGAAGGATCCCAGGTTTGATTCCAGTCAAGGGCAGGTACCTTGTGATGTTTCTCTCTCATTGATGTTTCTAACTCTCTATCCCTCTCCCTTCCTCCCTGTAAAAAAAATCAATAAAATATATTTTTTAAAAAAATAATAAAAAGAACAGTGTCTTTATCATGCCTCCATTTTTTCATAGTTTATTAGCTGACAGCCTGAACATCAATAGTCAGATGGCAAATATTTCAGTTGAAGAAAAACAAAAGTAACTATTTATCCCAGATATAAATGTCCTTATATAAAAGAAGCTAGGTATATGTTCACCCAGGAGAGACTAGCTGGATAAAGAGATAGGCAGGAGATAGAGATTAGAGATACAGATAATTCTTACAGCTGTCTAGCCTCACATGTAGGTATTATGACTGCACCTCAATAGAGTTCAAAGTTCAATTCTCTTTCACTCAGGACCTTACATGAAAATGACAACACTGATTTCAGTTCTCTAAATCTCTAAATCTACAAAGGAAGTTAACAGGTTAGGAGGTATTTGTTTTGACTGGTTATCATCCTTAATTATCTCCTTAGGGCTCCTTTTTCAAAAAATATATATCTAATAGATCTAGCGAATTTCTGGCTTTCAAATGGTGCACATTCTAAGTTTCACTTCTACATTCATTTTTATGTGAAAACAGTTGAAAAGTATAAATCTGAGCTTATAGAGGAATCATAAACCATGATTTCATTTAGATACTACAAGATATACTACAACTAAAGACAGAAATCTGTCTTTAAATTTAAAAAAGCTTAACCCTCTGAAAATATGTGAGTTACCTCATTTTACTAATTTATTATTAATTTTATTACTGTTAATTGTTCCCTTTTCGCAAATTATTCACAATGCAGTCATCTGGAGCCTGCTGTACATTGGCAGGATTGTTGGGATAACTTTTACTTAAATACTGATGAACTCAGATAGCCAATAACAGAACTAAACCTCAACCTATTATTCACCTCCCACCACCACCCATATTGTCAGTCAACTGTATAAAGTTAATTAGAGAGCACAGTTAGGGTGTCCTTTGACACCGTTAACTTTTGATAATGATTTGACAGTCCTTCTCCATCTTAAAATCACAGTCAGGGTTTATCAAGCCAAATCTCTGAAATGACTCATAGCTCTAGGTATGCAAAGCTGACAGGAAAACATCCTTTTCCAAAAAGAAGGGGAAATAAGCGACTGAAAACTTTACCTGCTGCACGCAGGCCACTCTCACATAGGAGTCCAAGACGATCAACAGAGGCACGTGGACATTTTTGCCTTGAAATAACTTGGCGGCTGGAAAAGAAGGGGGGGGGCAGAAAAAACAGCAAAGTCACCATTCCCAGTGGCACCCCCTTTCAGTCTGAAAAGTGCGGAGAACGCAAAAGGAGTCACCGCAAGCCCTTCCTAGAACTCTCAGCTGCTTATGCGCTAAGGAGTGGAGTTCGTGGTTTCCCAAGAGTCCAGGTTTGCGCAAAGAGCGGAGGAGAAAGTTTGCAAAAGAGGAGCGGGGGTTGGGAGGGAGGGAGGGACGGGGAGAGAAAGGAACGGTTGCAAATGATTACCGTGGTCAGCGTAGGTGAACACCTGTATATCCTCCAGAGTTTGGACCAGCGTCTCTATCTGCTTTCCTTCCTGGAGATTGTTCAGCCTGACTATCAACTTCTTCAAAGTTTCCTCGTCCTCCTCCTCGCACCCCTGACAGCTGCCACTGGCCATGATGGACCCTGCGCCCAGCAGGCCTCCCCTCCTGCGCCAAGGCCAGCTGCTCCCGGCCGCTGCTCCCAGGCCGCTGCTCCGGGGCGAGCACAGCTCACTGCCCGCAGCCCGAGCGCCCCGCACGCCCCATGCGCACCCACGCCCGCCTGTTTATGCCGAGGGCGGCGACTCCCCACCCAGCTCGCCCTGCCCTCCCTGAGCCTCCTCCTCCTGCTTCCTCCTCCCCCACCCAGGCCCCAAAAAGGAGCTCAGTGGCCTGCGAGAGGCTCGCCGAGGCTGGGCGCCCAGCGGAACCGTGGCGAGCAGCGCAGACAGGGCTTGAGCTGGCCCGGCCTGGGTGACCCTGACCGTGACCCCCTTGCGGGCCAAGGCGGACCGGATCCCAGTGGCAGGGGCGCAGCGCGGCCCGGAATCGCGCTAGAAACTGACTCAGCGGACCCGGCCCGCCGAGTCCCCAGGCCTGGAGCCCAGCAGAGGCCGGAGGAGGTGCGGGGTCTGCCGCTGGGCAGGTCACCTGCTCCCACCCGCCAGCCTGGGCTCCCTCGGCCCCGCGGAAGGTCTGGGAATTAGGAAGAGGAAAAATGAAAGCTGCCTCCTATCTCCAGATCTAAGAATAGAAATCTGGGCGTTGGGAAAAGAGGACACCGCCCAGCTGGCCCCTTTTTGGAAAACATTCTCTTTAGAGTTCCCCCTGTAGGAAGATGAGTAATTTCCCCTCAAGGATGGAGAGAGATTTTTGCAAAAAAAAAAAGGAAAGAAAGAAAGAAATTAATTTTGCAAGCCATCTGAATACTTTTCTATGGTCGCTGCAGCCCTTTGTAAGGGAAGAAATTAAAAAAAAAAAAAAATGTTTTCCCTGATAGTTATTTGAAGTTCTGTTGGCTAAAAATCCACTAAAATTAACTTTTAAATTTTTGAGTTTGCACTCAGGAGAATCCTGATCATTGGGGCACAAGAGAAACACAAGGTAACCTGAAGTGAAAAGGTGAGAGATGCAAACCTTAATAAACATTGTTCTCTTGGTATTCAAAATTATGAGTATGCCCGGCTAGAACCCTAAAGTTAAAAGAAAAACAGTAGGAAACACTGTAAGTGTAAACCAGGCTAAACAAGGCATCTATTACCTTCAGATGGTTTGTCCTGGGGGTCATTTATAAAATAGAGGATTGGACTGGGAAGTTGAGGATTTCACATTTGTTTTCAATTCTGTTACCTCATCCTGATGGCAATGCTGAAATGGATAAGCCGGCTACTTATCTTTCATTTACTAACGAAGCAATGGAGATGTAGAGGTGATAAAAGAGCATCCTTGGAGTAGCACAGATAAATTGAGGGCCATGACTTAAACCCAGGTAGATTGCCTAAAGCCCACCTGAAGGTTCTTTGCACTCTACCACTTTAATTAAGATGAGCAAGATTGGTTGTTGGGGAGCACACAAGACTTGGCTGGAAAGTTTGTAAGGACATTCCAAGAAAAGGAAAGTGCTGAAGGCGGCATACCCTATTTATCAGAATTCCAACTTAGGGGAGTGCCAAAGGCAGTGCCCCTAATTATTCCTTGAACTTTCCAAACAAGTCTGTGCATGTGCAGACCCCCGGGTGTTTACTGGAATCCTTACGCTTAATCTTTAGGTGTCTTTGCTTAAAGGACATTGCAGACACATGTGTCCTTTCAATATTACTTACCCTACTGATTGTATCTAAAAGATAAACTTTATCTCAAATTGCTGTTACAATAAAAGCCTAAAGAGTCAGGCAATCCAGGCAGTCTGGTTCCTTTAGCCAGGCAGCCCCTTAGCCCTCTCTTTCACAGAAAACATTGTGTCAGAGCAGGATCTGCTGGTCAGCCCCGGCAGTTGGTAAGAGTGGAAATTTAAATTCAACCTGGATATCATGAATGTATTTTGTTGTCCTAAAGACTCTTTATCTTTTACAGATGCATACTAAAATATTTGCAGTTGGAATGCTAGAATGTTTAGAATTAGCTTCAAAGTAATCCAGGGTTGGGAACACAGTGAAATGGAAAGAAGTGGAGATGAAACAAAACCAACTTTTGAATTGATAATTGTGGGAAGGAAAGTGATGGGTTCATGTAGTCTAATGTACTATTTCCTCTGCGTAAAATATTCCATAATGAAAACTAGACAAAAAAACTCTCAGCCTTGTCATCTTTATCGTACTTGCAGTATATCCTTTCCTTTCTGTTTTCTGAACATGTTTCAACTTCTAACTAACAAATCAAGCAATCCTAGTAATTCTCCCTTTCATGCCTCCTTCCCGAAGTTCCTCTGCATCAGTTTCTCCTTCCCAGTCTCCTGGATTATTATTTTGCAAAAAGTCAAAACCTAGCTTCCTCCCAAAGAGAACTAAATCTAAGTAAAAAAGTGTCCCCTCTTTTCCTCAGTTCATTCATCCATCTATTATCTATTTATTGTCCACTATCTGTTAGCCAGACTTGGAGTAAGCAATATAGGAACCCGAATTCTCTGTTGGGAGCACTCTCCCACACTACTGCAGTCAGAGGTCAAAGTATCCTCTTAGCTTTCAGAAATATTTAATTGATTGACTAAAATATAAGACATTCATGCCTCGGGTAATTAACAAGACTGAAAAGGAAGGATACAGAGACAAATTCACGATCCAGGTGGTGTTCAGTGGAGAATTAAATAGTGCCGGAACACTTGGCTAATTTCCTGAGAAGAAAAAAATAAAATGGACATTGCTAATTATAGCAAAGGCCCAAACAAATTCCAGATGGGTTAAAGTTAAATGAAAATGATTTTAAATAGAAAATATAAATTAGTATTTATTTAATCTTGGCAAAGGAAACATAAAAGCTAAGAAAGAAACCACAGAAGAGTAAGTATATGTGACTCCACAAACATTTAAATTTTCTGCAGTCAAAGAAAAAATAAATGAAACAAAAGCAAATGAAAAACTGAACAAGAAAAAGGTTGCAATACATATGGCAAAAGTTAAGTAACCTTGATCTCTCAAAAGTTCTTACAAGTCATTGGGTAGAGGAGACACTCCACAGATACCCCAGGAGAAAAATGGGTGAAAGTTTTGAATAGGAAATTTGCTGTGAGTGGAGAATAAGTATAAGAAAAGTATGTTCATATACAGTATGACTACAGTATGTTCAATATATAAAATTTGTGTACCTAAACATCAATAACAGTTATAAAATGTAATTTTATGTGTTTTTTTTAAAAATATATTTTATTGATTTTTTACAGAGAGGAAGGGAGAGAGATAGAGAGTTAGAAACATCGATGAGACAGAAACATTGATCAGCTGCCTCCTGCACATCTCCCCACTGGGGATGTGCCCGCAACCCAGGTACATGCCCTTGACTGGAATCGAACCTGGGACCTTTCAGTCCGCAGGCCGACGCTCTATCCACTGAGCCAAACCTGTTTTGGCAATTTTATGTGTTTTTATGTGTGAATACAATAAAAACAATGAGAGAAAACTTAGAAATTAACCCCACAAAATATTTTCAAAATATTTTATGAAGGAATTATTAAACTATATTAAAAGGTATTAACAAGATGCAAATAAATAGGCCATATTAATTAATGAAATAAAACACACAAAAAATGTCAGTTCTTCATAAAGTAATACAAAACAATGCAAATCCAATGGAATCCTCAGCAAAAAAAAAAATTAAAAAAAAAAATGTAGATTTCAACAAGCGTGGAGAGCCTAGAATAGCCAAGACATTATTGAAGAAAAACAAAGTGAAATAACAGCCCAATTAGACATTGACTCAGGGGTCTCTACTAGGGTTTATCAATTTCCAGAGGAAGAAAAAGTACCTGATGATGTCTTCCTGTAAATTAGAAAAATGTGCCCCTCCTTGCAGACAGACAGAGCCCTATGCCAGGGTGTACAAAGCAGGAGGTAGATTTCAGGCACCACCTATCCCTTCAGCTTGCTGGTCATGTGGATTATAGAGAGCAAGAAAGGGGGCCTTTAAGTCCACGGGCACATGGAACTATGCCAAATTTGCCATGCTCTCTGGGAGAAGACTTCTTGGAAGAGAGCCATCCAGACTACTCCTGATTTCCTCTGTCTTGAATTTTATATATTCTTTAAGTGTTCCATGATCAATTATGCGACACCCTCAAAACCAGAGCCAAATCAGAGTAAACAGAACTGGAAGTACTACAAGATATGTGAAACAGTTTAGGTCAATTCCAAAAGAAAAGGATCAGAAAGGGAACATTTTGATAGAAAACTAGAATAAAAATGTATTGACAGTTAAGGCAACCATCTTCTCTAAAAGGCATATCAATTTAGCCCTATTCATTCAGTAAATACTTATTGATTGATCACCTACTGGATAGTTATGAGCTACTGAGATTTGTGCCTTTTCTTCTAGTATCTACTGCCAAATATTGCCAAGATGAAAAGTTTACTTAGAGAATAATAGAATAGAATGAATAGGAAGGATACTCAAATATGTCAGTCTCTTGCTGACAAATTTCTTCTGTGACTCCATCCAATTGCTGAAAATTGACAGAAATAAACTGAAAAAGTTTATACTATGTTTAACATAGAAGATAACCTTAATGTGTTAAAGTCTTTTAAAAAGGAATTTTTAGAAGTTGAAAATTGGATAAAGGCCCTGGCCAGTGTTTTTCAGTGGTTAGAGCATCAGCCTGCCCACCGAAGGGTCATGAGTTCAATTCCCTACCAAAGGGCACATACCTGGGTTGCAGGTTCCATCCCCAGCCCTCCTGGTCAGGGTGGTGCTGGAGGCAACCAATCCATATGTCTCTCTCACAATGATGATATTCATTCTCTTTCTCTCTCTCTCTCTCTCTCTCTCTCTCTCTCTCTCTCTCTCCTCCCTCCTACCCTTCCACTCTCTCTAAAAATCAATGGAAAAAATATCCTCAAGTGAGGATTAACAAAAAATTCCTAAATTAAAATTTTAAAATTGGATAAAGGAATCAAGGAATGCCTTGAGAAAAGATGTATAAAGAATCAAGGAATGTTCACCTTTATTTTTCTGATTTGAAGAATAAACAGAAGAAAATGACAGAGGACATTTTCATACAACAGGTTAGTACAAATTTTGCAACTGAAAGATGTCTCAATGCTAAAAAATAATAATTAATTAATGCCAACTTCCTTTAGGAATGTTTATAGCAAGCTCTCTAGACACGAGGCTAAAAAAGGAAGTCACAGGGGATCCTTGCAATACAAAATTATACAGTACACCATATTTCATAGCAGAGGTCTTGCAAAATAAGAGAAATAGAAAAGATGGAAAAGGTAACAGAAGTCTACTGGCTGCTAAAGCTAAATCAGGTTTTTTTCATTGTTATACATCAGTGGTTCTCAACCTTCCTAATGCCATGACCCTTTAATACAGTTCCTCATGTTGTGGTAACCCCCAATTTCATTGTTACAAATTGAACATAATTAAAGCATAGTGATTAATCACAAAAACAATATGTAATTATATATGTGTTTTCTGATGGTCTTAGGCGACCCCTGTGAAAGGGTGGTTTGACCCCCAAAGGGGTCACGACCCACAGGTTGAGAACCTCTGTTATACATTCTACATACATACACACATACACACAACACACACACATACACACACATACTTTCTGTCTATAAATTATCCCAAAGAAGAGTAACAACTTTTTTCAAAGGTTAGAATCTTAAAGTCCTGAGCACTTGCTACAGCAGAAAGAAGAGGGAAAAAGAGAAACCATAGCTTGCCAGTGTCAAACGAATAACCATGAGAGAGTGACAGTGCTTCACTGGAATGTGATTTTTTTGTGCTTCTGGCTCATGGGTATTATGTCAACATCCTGGGTGGACTCAACGCCATTTTCCTCAGTGTTCAGCAAAGATTATGTAGGCCAGGAGGGATTTCGTGCATAGTTTTAAATGGCTACATAGAAAATAAAAGGGGGGATGGGCAATTGGAAATAAAAGGAGACAATTTACTGAGCATCTATGAATCCTACCTTATGCAAGATATTTTACATATAAACTTGTTTAGACACAAGAACCCTAAGAGGCTGCTATAACCATTTTGTTAAAAAAAAATAGTGTTAGAAGAGTTATATATTGCCTAAGTAAGAGGTGGAGCTGGGATTCAAACACATAACTATATAACTTTGAAACAACTCTGACCAAGAAGGACTGGGCCGTTACATGCATCATTCTGTGGTACAGAGAGATACACCAAGCACTGTGGCAGGTATGGGACCCAGAGCATAACAGCAATGGTTGTTAGGATTTGCTTTGGCTCAGAGCATAATGAAACCACAAGTATGAGTCTCTCTCACTTTAACTCATCACTTAAAAATAACAACATGAGAAGACTTCTTTTCAAAATTGAGAACTAAATTTGGGTTCCTACACAGTTAAGTGACATGCCATAAAAGGTAATCCACATTTTGTTGGCCAGACTAGGGGTCCATGGAGATGCACAGCAAACAGCCATTTTCGGGAGTTGTCACCCCCGGCTTGGGCCAACATGGGGCCCTTCATGTTCTTCCAGACATGCCTGGGTCCGCAGGAGGTATATCGTATGTGCCCCCAAATATTCTTTTGGTTACTAAGTAGAAACTAACTTTATTTTTTTCTGCTCTGCATTGATTGGATTATAAGCTCCATGATTTTCTCACTCCTGTGCCCTCAGAGTTTAGCCAAGTTCTTTAATTCACAAAGATAGTCAATGAGTATTTCATAAATAGGGAATTGTGGGGAAGCATGAGACTTGGTTGGAAAGCTTGTAAGGAGGATATTCCCAGGAAAGGGAAGGGTATAGAAGGCCACCTGCCCTGTTTATCAAATTCCAACTTCAGGAAGACTTAGGGGAGTGTCAAAGGTGGTGCCCCTACTTATTCCTTGACAAGTCTGTGCATGTGCAGATCCCTGGTGTTTACTGGAATTCTAATGCTTAATCCCTGGATGCCCTTGCCTAGAGGACAATGTAAACACATGTGTCCCCCCAAGATTACTCACCCTACTGATTGTATCTGAAAGATAAACTTTATCTCAAACTGTAAAAAAAGCCTAGTGAGGCAGGCAATCAGAGTCTGCCTGGCTCCTTCAGCCAGGCCATCCCTTAGCCTTCTCTTCCACAATGAAACAGTAATTATTCATCCGTCGCTCAGGGTATGCTGGCTAGGCGCAGCAGACGCTGAATTGCCCCTGTTTCTGTCACAGCAAAAGCAAGATGACTACAGCTGACCAACAATTTGTTTAAGCACAACAACCCTAAGAGGTTGCTATGAGTCCTACTTTTCAAGAAATAGTGTTAGTGCCTTATTTGGTTTGGCTCAGTGGATAGAGTATCGGCCTGCAGACTGAAAGGTCCCAGGTTCTACCCCAATCAGGGGCACATGCCAGGGTTGCAGGCTCAGTCCCCAGTAGCGGGTGTGTAGGAGGCAGCTGATCAGTGATTCTCTCTCATCATTGATGTTTCTATCTCTTTCTCCCTCTCCCTTCCTCTGTGAAATCAATAAAAATATATTTTTTAAAAAAAGAAATAATGTTAGAAAAAATATATATTGCCTAAATAAGAGGTGGAGCTAGGCAATTACTTAGGCAATATATAAGGCGGAGTGCTCCATTCCCTCCCACCCCCCACACCCCGCCCAATGGCTGAAGCCAGGGAGACCAAACCCAGTTCCTCCAAATCTGTCCTTGCATGTAGCCAGATTCCGCTGATGCCAAAGTTCCTGCTGCCAAAGCTGCTGGTGCCCTCTGTATGCCATGACTACCTCACAGTGATGTCAATGATATACTGATGTTAGTTTTCATTTACCTAATTTCTGCAGTCCTCTTGTTTCATGTCTCGGGCTAGAGGACAATCTACATGACAGATACTGTGCTATTCTCAGAAATACCTCCTCATCCTTCTGAATTTTGTCCCATTGTCTTTGAAATAACCATGTCTCCATAATTCTTTTTTCCTCTTAGAATAACCATTCTTAACTGCATAATATATGTATTTTTTATCATACACAAGCCTATCATATACATGCATACTAGTATGTATGTATATATACATATATAATACATAACAGCATATGTAGTACATATTGCCTGTTTATTATCTATAATAATTAAAGTGTAATATGCTAATTAGACCAGATGTCCTTCCAGAAGATCTTCTGGACAAAGCCAGGGCTGCGAGGGAAGCCTGGGTCCCAGGTGCTGGTGGCGGAGGGAAGCCTGGGTCCCGGGTGCCAGAGGGAAGCTGGTCCTGGCAGCCGGGGGAAGGAAGGCCTACCATTGCATGAAGTTCATGCATCAGGCCTCTAGTATAGTACATATTATATTACATACCATATAGTATATGTATTATATATTGAAATATAATTGCAACACTTATGTTACATAATTATATATAGTTTGTTATAATGTATAATTATATATTTTCATATACATATATATTTATAGAGGGTGAGGCAAAGTAGGTTTACAGTTGTGATTAAACAAAACACAGTTTATTATTGTACTAGAGGCCTGGTGCATGAACTCATGCAAGTTTGGGGGCCCTCAGCCTGGCTGGCAATCAGGGCCAATTGGGAACATCTCACCTAGTCCAGGGGGAGGGACTGCAGGAGCTTGACTGGCCACAGGAGGTTGGCTGTGGGATCATACTGACCACCCAGGGGCAGCTCCTACGTTTAGCTTCTGCCTCCTGTGGTTACTGTGCATCATAGTGACCGGTTGACCAGTCATTTGGTCCACCAGTAATAACAGTTGCTTAGGCTTTTATATATATAGATTATTATTTAGTAGAGGCCCAGTGCACAAAATTCATGCACTCAAGGGGGTCCCTCAGCCCGGCCTGCACCCTCCAACAGTCTGGGAGCCCTCGGGGGATGTCTGACTGATGGCTTAGGCCCTCTTCCTGTGGAGGGTGGACCTAAGCCATTAGGTGGACATCCTTAGCTCTGCTGTGGAGGTGGGAGAGGCTCCCACCACCACCGCTGTGCTCGCCAGCCGTGAGCCCTGTGGGAGTGCACTGACCACCAGGGGGCAGCTCCTGCGTTGAGCATCTGCCCCCTGATGGTCAGTGCACATCATAGTGACTGGTCGTTCCACTGTTTGGTCAATTTGCTATTAGCCTTTTATTATATAGGATTATTATTTGTGGGTTTTTTAATTGATTTCAGAGAGAGGGAGGGAGGAAGAGAAGCATCAATGATGAGAGAAAATCATTGATTGGCTATTTACTACACGCTCCCTACTGGGAATTAAGCCTGCAACCAACCTGGGCATGTGCCCTGACTGGGAATCAAACCATGACCTCCTAGTTCATAGGTCAATGCTCAACCACTGAGCCACACCAGCTGGGCTATTATTGTATTATTTTTCATACAAACAACTGTAGGCCTACTTTTGCCAACTCTGTATGTATGTGTGTGTGATTGTGTGTGTGTATATATATATATATATATATATATATATATATATATATATATATATATGAAAAGGAAAGAGAGGGGGAAAAAATCTTCAAATGAAATTAGTGGGTTTGGGGTTTTAATTTCCAGAAGTTCTTTTGTTCCTTTCCAGAAATTGGTGCTCACCTTAGCTTGTATTTCAGGGAAGTGGTTCTGATCTATGACCATCTGCATTAGCTCTGAGCCTGTATTTAACACTACTTACATCCTAAACCATCTGGCCCAAATCATCACTGGGTAAGTCAAAAGGAAGCAGGATTTTGTCATTTTCATTGTTGCTAAAAATTACTGTATTTTGGATTTTTGCTCTCAGTATTTTTCCTTCCACTTCCCATTTCTAACTGATTATTCATGACCTTTGTTTTTCTTGCTTGAGATTTATGGGGCTCAGAGAGAAGATTCTTTCCCAGCTTATGTTATTCTAAGGCCTATCCTATTTGAATGGATAAAGCTGATTGCCAATAAAAATGAGGTGCTATTTGGTGGAGAGAGGAAATGGGAGTCAGGGAGGTAAGATTTTTTTTCTTAATGTCGTAGCTGAGGATGAGAGAACTGGGAGAGATAAGGCAGTGAGGTTGCAAAGCAAAGTCCTTCCAGATATACATAGGAAGGCTGGGCTTTCCTCGGGGTCTTCTCAGAAGCAGCTCAGATCCCTGAACGCCTAAGTAGCCCCAAAGCAGAGATGGGCGGGACTTCTGAAGGCTTGGACAAAAGCAGGAGCAGAGAACCCTGGAGTCCTTTCAGCCCTTTTCTGAATTCCATATAAACCTCTCTGATTCGCTACAACCTCAGGGGAGGATCCAGAGACTGAAATTCCTGCCACACAGTAGAATTTGGCTGATTTAACAAAAATAAAGATAGTAATAATGCTTAGACCATCAAGTGTGCCATCTGAGATATGGTTCTGTTGGTAAGACTTTTTTAAATTTTAAATAAAAATTATTTAATGCTTCCTCAGTGAACTCATTCATTCAAGAAATATTGATTGAAGGACTTCTATGGGCAAGACATTCAGGATAAAATGGTGAACAGGAGAGACATGGCAGAGGTTGCAGCCGAGCAGCCGGATAAGCTAGTAAATGGGATGAATACAGTGTGCTAAGAACATTGACAGGGTAAGTTAAGCTTATTAGGGGAGGCATAGGCGATCACTTAACTGGGCCGTTCAGAGAAGAGAATATTCATCCAGGAACAGGCCTGGAGAGGCGCGAGTGTAGTGAATACCGGAGAAAGCAAGATAAATACGGAGTGGCTACAAATGAATCCAAAAAGACCATCAAAGTCCAAGTCGCTGATGGCTTTGACGGCCACATTAAGGGACTTGGGCTTTTCATACGGGCCTGCTCACTTTTCATATCTAATACGAAGCTTAATTAAGCTTCTAAAGTTTTCTGTTTCCCATTGCATTTTGCATGCATAGTGGCTACAGCTACTGATTCGGTAGGAGTCACCTCTCTGATCTGTAAATCTGCTGGTTTGGATCTCTGTTTCTCTCAGAGCTGTACTCTGCAGTAAGCCACTGAAAGGAGGTTTTAGGGGTGAAATAGGCAGGTTTAGGAAATTTTAGGAGTCAAGGGCCAATGGGAAAAAAAACACAGGGCTACAGAGCTACAAAGGGTACATTTCCATAGAATAAGGGAGCTGGGAGCTGCAGAAGGTATACATTTACAGAATGTAATAAAGGGAAGGAAGCCCCTCATTAAGAGAAGGAAGAGGAAAGCCCAAAGGGAATTGGGAAACAATAAGGGAGAAGAAGAGGAGAACCTCACATATCTCCTGTGAGGTTTGAGTGCTGAAGTTGCCATAGTGACCAATCAGAGGGGATAGTGACCAATCAGAGGGGATATCAAGGCACAAAGATCTGCATCCTTTATAAACCGTAGAGAAAAGGGACTTGTGGGACTCTTTCCCCCTCTCCACATGGGAGTCTGTGCTTGTTTCTCAACAAGTTTCCACCTCTTACTATACTACCTTTCATCCTTGGTTTTATTCTTCAACTCCACCAGGACAAGAGCCCGGGAACCATCCTGCCCAGAGGAACACCACACGTTCCAGTCCAACTTTCCTGTAGCACCGTGAGAGAAGTGTTACGAGTTTAATGAGAAAAGGGCTGTTTCCAATCTGTTACCTGCAAACAGCCCTCTGTGCACAGGAATCCTTCGCCTCTGCCTGGCTTCCTTTGTTGCAATATTAAACATCCCCAGGATTGCAGCAGCTCAGGCCCACTTCTGTCTGAAATAAGGAAGGGGAAATTTACTTCTACTTTCAATATAGCTTTATATCATCATCCTTTAATACTTCAGTTCTGAAAGTGAGCCTATATTCAAAAATTAGCCAGATGAACTAAGCTACTAGATGAGGCACAAGTCTTAGAACCCACCCAGAACTACACAGGTCCGGGCAACATGAGGCTCACCACCAGTGAGTGACTTGCTCAAGGATAGAATATGATAAGGCTTCCTAAAGTGAACATTGGATATGGCCATATTGAAAAGAAATTGCCTTTCCACACATTTGGAAAATTAAAGAGAGCTTAAACATTAACTTTGGAGTCGCTGGTTCTAACACAAGGAGTGTTGCCTTGCCCATAGCTGGAAATTTCCGCTTTGCAAGGGCTGGGAAATTCCAGTGAATGCTTTAACCTGTTCAAGGGGCCTGGATGAACAAACCATTACTATGTAGCTGAGTTTATATTCAGGCTCCACTAACTCTCCTTAGGTGGTGCTCCTGGGCAAGAAAGGTGTACAGCTCTACGTGGGGACTCTCCAGTTCGCCTGCTCACAGCCAAACAGGCAATTTAAAAAAAAAAAAAATTCATCAACTGAACAACTACCCTGCAAGCACATACGCTGTACTGAGGAAGCTAGGGAGGAGCTGGGAGAAGTGGCAATGAAACTGAGAGTGGGCAAGGCTTATACATAGACTCAGAAAAGCACACCTGCAAGGTGAGATCCTCATTTTTGTAAAAAGCAACCAATGAAGAAAAAATAGAACTAGGCAAAATACACTATAATTTATAGGATGTTAATCAAGGAACATGAAAACTTGCTCATTCTCCCAAGTAATCTTAGAAATGCAAACTGAACCAACAACCGAGATACAATTTTCTTCTAGAAACCTCACAATACTTGATAATACGTTTGTGTTAAAAGCTCTGAAAGTATTCATACGCTTTATTTCAATATTTTTACTTTTTAAGTTCTAGTATCAAACAATAATAATAATGCAAAGATATAACTATAAGTTTATTCATTGTTAAACATGTATGCCATCAACTGACAATTGGATAAACAAAAGGTTATATATCTAATGGAATAAAGTTCTAATACACGCCACACCATAAATGATCCTTGACAACATAATGGTAAATGAAATAAGCCAGCCACAAAAGACCAAGTAGAGTAGTGGTGGCTGCTTAGAATTTGGTGGTGGGAGGTAATAGGGAGGGTGAGGGGGAATGATAATTCAAGGGTACAAGTTTTCTTTTATGATAAAAATGTTCTAAAATTAACTGTTACTGGTTGCACATATTTGTAAATATACTAAAAACCATGGACTCATATACACTTTAAATGAATGAATTGTATGCTCTATGAATTATATCTCAATAAAGCTTTCAACAAAACATGTATAATAGTAAATAAAAAAATTTAAAAACTAATATTCAAAACATTTGAAACGCTTAAACGATATCATGGTACTTTGTCAGAGAAAAGTGTGGATGATCTTTCTCTGTTGCAGGTGCGAGTGGGGTTCTTGGGGTACCGCTGGAATAAGCATTTTCATAGGCTCCCACAGGAGGATAAGATGATGTGGTAGAAAGCTTTATTTTCATGGAATTACATCCTTAGGTTTCCAAAGTCCCATTTCCTTTAATCCAGTCCTGGAAGATGTGCAGCTGGGGATTCAGTAGAGCCAGAAGCAAAGCCCGTGTCCAGAGCTTCTGTTGCATGTTGGAATTTTAGTCCATATAGCATCAGACTAGATGCAGTCTGTTAGTCCACTGTGTGGGGTCCACAGGCAGGGAGCCATGTGGGCATATGCAGGGGAGCCAAGACAGTGGCTCCCGCAACAAGAGTCCCAAGAGTTCCAAAAATACAAGAGTGTATACTTCTTTGTGCAGTGGTTGGCAAACTGCGGCTCACGAGCCACATGCGGCTCTTTGGCCCCTTGAGTGTGGCTCTTCCTAAGCCTTAGGAGTACCCTAATTAAGTTAATAACAATGTACCGACCTATATAGTTTAAGTTTAAAAAATTTGGCTCTCAAAAGAAATTTCAATCGTTGTACTGTTGATATTTGGTTCTGTTGACTAATGAGTTTGCCAACCACTGGTAGGGGATTAAACATCTCAAATCTCCCCGTGCTTGCAGTGGCCACATATACACTGGCCAATGACCTGTTCCCAGGTGTGACTGACAGACAAGTACCTTCCTTATGTCACCCAGACTTTACAGGTGTGCCTCTATTCTCCCCGTGTCCAGTCCCTTTCCCCTCTATGTGGTCTGTGGGGGAATAGACTGGTAGATCCCTGGGAGTGTTAAACTGCAGGTCCCTGGCAAAGCTGCCACAAATGCATGCCTATACTATTCGGCCTTCCCTTTGCTCCTTTCCTGTTTTCAGGTTAATTACATATCAGTACCAATATAAGTTGGAAAAGTATCTGAGAAACACTGCATAATATAATGGGAAGGTGTAAAAACAGTACTATTTATATCTGTCTATATAACATTGACATTGGTTATGTAATTATTTCAGGATGTTGGCATTTGTGGGTAATTTTTATCTTTTTTTTTTTTTCATTGAAACTCCATTGTAGCATAGGCATCTGATAATTTTAAGAATTGAAGGAAATGATACATTGGGGGAGGAAAGATTAAAACAAATGGGTAATTTTTTTTCAATGCCCAAAATTAAACTCCTGGAAAAACAGTATATGGCCTGGAAGTCAGAATACTGAAAGTTAGTAGTTTGTTTGAGTTTCTTTTTCGTTTGTTCCCTTTTTTAAAAATGTTTGTAATATTTTACGCAATTAATTTTATGCTCTACACTTCCTGTGGTGAACCACAAGCTATTTAAAACTTTCTTTCTCTCATGTTAATCATTCAGTAGAAAGGGCTAGCTGTTCACCAATGATATATGCATGGCTTTAAAAATCCTATGTTCTTTTTGCAACTTCAATGTTAAGGAAAAAAAAATGATTCAATGGGCACTCCATAATAAGATTTTTAAGCTGCTGATTCACTTAGAAATGAAAAAATCTAATGAACTATTAAAATTCTTGAACCCGTAATACAGCTTTTAGCATTATTCAAGCTGACCTTCTTCCTAAAGTGTGCAGTTTAAGCAGCTTAGAAACAATCTCGTTTAAAATTGACTTCACCTTTTCCAAATGGAAATAACACATAGTGGTGATGTAAGAAAATATTCATAATTTTAGAAATGTATATGGAGGGGTGGAATAACATAACGTCTATTATTTGCTTTGAAATACTTCTGTAAGCCCTAGCTGGTGTGGCTCAGTGGATAAAGTGTCAGCCTGCACACCAAAGGGGTTCGCTTCCCAGTCAAGGACACGTGCCTGGGTTGCAGGTCCAACTTTCAGCCCAGGTCGGGTCTCGGTCTGGAGTCAGCCAATAGATGTCTCTCTCTCTCTCTCTCTCTCTCTCTCTCTCTCTCTCTCTCTCTCTCTCTCTCCCTCCCTTCTACCCTTCCTCTCTCCCTAAAAATAGATGGAAAAAATATCCTCAGATGAGGATTAACCAAAAAAATACTTCAGCAACAGTAAAGAAAAAAAAAATGGATGGATGAAGCATATGTGATAAAACTTTGATAATTATGAATTTGGATTTATTGATATGTTTGAGTTGCTTGTGTGTTTTCGACATTGTTATAATGAAGTGCATTTTGAGTGGAAGGGACATTTTAAATTTCTTCAAAAGAGTATAAATATCACCTAAAGAAAGAGATCAATAAATGACACAAGGCACAGTAGAAGCTTACACATCTTAGTTAATATAAATATGCTAATGACACTTACATTTGTGTTGTGACTCCAAACATCAGCAATCCAGTGGGGGGGGGGGGGGAGTCCAACTCCATATTTAGTTAAAAATTAGAAGAGGTCTGAGACTTTCTTTGTATTGTCCTAACAGGTAAAACTCTGACCAATGGTTTTTAAACTAAAGGAAGACAAATATCCCTGAGATGGAATAGGCTGCCTTGGGAAGTAGTAATTCACCCACTCCTGGAAATGGCAACGCGGCATTCTCTCAGAAAGACAGAACGAGACTCGGGATGTCAGATGTGGGGCTGGACTGAAAGACCTTTAAGCTGACTTGGTTATTCACCCAAAGAGTCAGGGAGGCGTAATAATGAGCTGGTTACTAGTTCCCTAACTATAGGGCCAGTCATGCTCAATGATTTCACAGGGTTGTTGTGAGGATTCAATGATAAAAACTATATAAAGCTTTAGAACTGCACCTGGCATATAGGAGGCACTCAAAAGTATTAACCTTTATTATGATGATGATTAGTGTCATAAGCTTTGGAGAAAAATATCTGGTTAGTAATCCCAGTTCCACCATTTACTGTCCTTTTTCTTTTTTCACATCAGGCAGTTTAACTTTTCTTTAAATCCTTTCATGCTAGACTTTGGAGAACAAGTACTAGAATTTGATTAAATGATACATACATGACACAAGATCAACACTCAACAAATACTACTTATCCTATATAATAAAGAGCTAATATGCTAATTAGACTGGACGGCAGAACGACCTTCCAGAACCACCTTCCAGGTCAACCTTCTGGAAGGACGGGGGCGGGACAGTGAGGCAGCGTGAGGGCAGAGCCCCATGTATTAATTTCATGCATCAGGCCTCTAATTAGAATAATGACACTTATTTCCTCCATTTCAAAAATTCTGATTCCAAGAAAAAAATTACTGCATGATATTATTTTAAAATTTGATTTCCAACAATGTTGCTTTGGACACTACTCTCTATTGTGCTTGAGATTTACTTGGATGATATAAAGTACTGCAGAGAGCATTTGCTAAGAGCCACCTGGGTCGGAGCAGAGCAGAGGGACCCTTAGATCTTTGCTGGCTGGACCCCCAGAGCTCATCCATTGACTGGCTGAGAGGGTCACAACAGATAACTTCTCTCCAGAGCATCCACATCCTGTCGCCAGGAGACTCTTCCAGAGGGAAAGCTCTGTGGTGCTTATGATTTATTTTAAGATCTTTGCAAGAAAAGTTAAGAAATGTAAAATATGAGCATTGTGACATTTTAAAACAGGCTGTTACAAACTCAGCATCTAAGGGAAAAAAACCCCACTATATTTATTGTTCTCATTTACGAGAGACATCCTACTACAGTTTGAGATGTACTGCTTTGTTGCCAAATAAATCTTTTTTAGTAATGTCTGTATAGTTATTTCACTCCATGCCTCTGTAACTGAAGCAAGAATTTCAAAACTAAAGGCACTTTGAATCAGTTTTAAATATGAAACATGAAATTTCGCATCAACATCTAGCATGAAGTTCTTGCTGTAGTAAGTGCTCAAAAAACATATATAGACTATAATTTAAGAAATTATCCAAAATAAGTGACCTTTGCCATTTAGCAATATTAAAATGCATTATGGGAAGGTAGAAGAAAGCTTAAGTCACTGTATCAAGTAGTTATTGCTAAGCCTAGCCAAAAAAAAAAGTTATAATGTATGTAAAAGCCCTTAAACATTTTACCATTATTATGTTTGTGAATATTAACTCAGTATTAAAAGTAAAAGATATCCATCATAGCCTGTTTTATGAGATTTTTTTCTTAGTATAAACTATTTCAATTTTAGATGAACATTTTCTCTAAAAGGTGATTTCTTATTGAAAATATTCTAGATAAAAATAAAGATAAAATTTTCTGGAAAATTTTATTAAAGTAAAATAGGAAATCTACAGTGAGATTAAAAGTAATATTTTGTTGGCTCAACTGAACTAGTACATTAAAATTTTATAACATTTTAAAATGTAATCTATCAGCTGTTTTGAAGTTTTAAGGTTTAAATCTTCTAAAACATTCTATAGTATGTCAACCTTTTAAGTTATTAGTGAGAGTATAGAATATGGACCTTATAATGGGATGAGGCCACATCCAAGAGTTAAAGGAAGCTAGGCCTTGGTGATGCCAAGAGCTGACCTGGCCCTCATATCTAGACCTTGCAGAGAGCATTCGCTAAGAGCCACCTGGGTCGGAGCAGAGCAGAGCAACTCTTAGATCTGTTGGGCCTAAAATTTTATCAAACATTAACATCAGACAAGGCCACTCTTTGTGATAAATCAAGACAAAACCTGGACCACTGTGCAATCATGTTTGAAAACATGCAAACACGTGAACTTTGTCCAACTCATAAAAATAACCCAACCTTCCCTCTGTTGGCTGCTATTGACTGTTTGAACTCAAACGTTGAAACCTAATCCCCAGTGTAATGGTTTTAGGAGGTGATTTGGTCATGAGAGTGGAACCTTCATGAATGAGATTAGTGTACTTATAGAGGAGACCCCAGAGAGAAACTAGAACAGGCTAAGATGCTAGCTAATAGAAGTTATTGTTGCTTCTTAACCAATTATCTCTTGAGCCTTTTCTCCTAAATAAGTTCTATTTAGATATTAATCATAGAATTACTCCCTCTTCCTAAATCAAACTCCCTTCTATAGACCCTCCCCAAATCACCTAACTCAAGTAAAAATTCGGTAAATACTTTCAACCAGCCTTTGACTAAGATCCCCTAACTTTTTCAAGGTTTGCGCTCTCCCTGGCTGCCAAAAGTAATAAACCTGAAGTCTTCAATTACAGGAGTTCCCATTTGATCTTTCGCTACAGACAATGTAGGACAGGATCCCTTTTCTTTCCTACTTTGCCAACATTTTCTTTCTCTCCCCCTCCTTTTCTCAGCATATAAACTTTTAAACTAATGACACCTCTGAAGCACTTTCCTTGTATCTGCTCCCTTTTTATCCTCACAGGTGCTCTGTGAGGTGCAGGGGGAGGTGGGGGGAAGGGGGGGAGGCCACATTAAGTAACACAGCTGATGAGCAGCCTGCCTGGGATTCCAGTGGGTGCAGTCTGGATGAAGAACATGTATCCTAATCCTATATAATAAAAGGCTAATATGCAAATTGACCCTAAAGGCGGAACCACCAGGATGACCGGTCACTATGACGCACACTGACCACCAGGGGACAGACGCTCAATGCAGGAGCTGCCCCCTGGTGGTCAGTACACTCCTACAGGGGGAGCTCCACTCAGCCACAAGCCAAACTGAGGGCTGTGAGCGCAGCAATGGTGGCGGGAGCCTCTCCTGCCTCCTCAGCAGTGCTAAGGATGTCTGACTGCCGGCTTAGGCCCACTCCCTCTGGCAGTTGGACATCCCCCAAGGGGTCCTGGACTGCAAGAGGGCACAGGCCAGGCTGAGGGATGCCCCCCCCCCCCCCCCGTGCATGAATTTTCGTGCACCGGGCCACTAGTCACTACATAAAACTGTATCTAATAATCAAAGCATAAGCTGTACTCTGTTTCTCCTAGCTGGTTTCAATTCTCACGTTTTTTATTGTTAATCCTTATCCAAGGATATTTTTTCATTGATTTTTAGAGTGGAAGGGAGAGGAAGAGACAGAAAGAGAGAAACATTGATGTGATAGAAACGCATTGATTGGTTGCCTCCTGCACGCCCCTGACCAGGGCATGGTGTAGAACCTGCAATGGAGGTACGTGCCCTTGACTGGAATCAAACCTGGGACCCTTCAGTCCACAAGCCCAAACTCTATTCAATGAGCCCAACTAGCTAGGGCATCTCTTGCATTTTTTGTCACAGTTACATTTCAGTGTCCTTTGCCTACTTTCCCTTACCCCCCATTAACAGTGTGTGAACTTAGAGCACTCTGACTTCCATTCCCCACTTTCTACCAAGACCACCATCAACCTCAGAACAGCATGGAAAGAGGATGTGCTTTAGAAGTACACAGACCAGAATGAAAATCCCAACAAGTTCCTTAATGTCTCTAAGGATCTCCAGTTTTTCTTCATGCAGTTCCAGAGGGATCAAATGAGGTTACATGTACAGAACAGCCCATACATTATTGTCATTAAAATGATAACATCATTAAAATTACTGATAATATTATTAAATGATAATATTATTAAAATCAGCAGCATGTGATGTTGTTAACTATTCTACCTTGAAGCAATCCATCCCTTTAGCTTCTAGAACTCCATCCTCTCTTGGCATTCCCCCAATTTTCTAGAAGATTCTTGGTCTATTTTATATGTTTACCTTCATTTGCTTAAATTTCAAATATTAAATCTCAAGTATTCCCTAGGGCTTATTTTTGGCACTCCTACCTTCTTGCTTGAGATCAATAGTTCTCAATTTGTGTGAGGGGGATGGAGGAGGGAGGAAAAAGAACTGAAGGGGGTTTTCAGAATTTGTAGAGGAGCTTTTTCAAACTAGACATCTCCATCCCTGACCTACAGGAGAGTCTGATTCATCCCCCATGGGGCATAATACACTAGCATCTTTTGATTTTGTGGCAACATAAAAGCTAACATCTAAAAATGCTAGAGGAAAGCCTTCTCTTCCTCTCTCTACATTCCTTTCTTAGGTCCTAAAGTAGGCACTCCCATCAACATTATGACCTGTCAGGGAGCGTTAGAAGGTTTCATTCTATACCTGACTTCCCTTGAGGATGTGCTAGGGAGGAAGCAGTCATCATTCTCTCCCTCCTTTCACTAGGTCCCTCCTGAGAAAAGAGGGGAGACTTACTTAACTGGGAAAATTGGTGAGAGACTGGTATCCACTGGCCCGTGTTTCTTTACTGGCCAAGTGAATGTATTAGAGGTTATTGCCCATAAATTATCTTACTTATTGGATCTAATTATTTCTCTTCTCTGTTCTTAATTCTTGTGCACCTGTGCATTGGTGCATGTGTGTGCTCATACACATATGCACACACACACACACACACACACACACACACACACACACACTTCAAGGCTACAAATGTCCTATTCATTTTTTGTTTTGAGGTAGTAAATGTTAGTTGCCACATCCTACCTGCGAAAGAAGCCTGTAATTCTCCCAGTTCTCATCCTGTGCCAAGAAGATTAAGTCCAAACCGCAATAGAGATAAGGGACCCGGTAGCACTCACCCATGTAGGGGAATATCACGAAAAGCTGACATCCAATCACCTCTTCCTCAGTTCCCGTGTGCCCACTCTATCAGTCGGGACACTGGAGGGGAGAAAAGGTGAACAGCACTCAGCAGAGCTGAGTAAAATTGAAACATTGTATGGCATCTGCTTTTTTCATTAAGAGAACTTAACTTCCTTCCTATGAGTTGTCCTTCACTGAATTCTGCACCTGCAGCGAAGAGTAAGGAACACCAACGCTCTCAGCTAGCCTCACTAATTGAGAAGAGCTCATGACCACAAAAGCTACATGACGCAGTGTTTTTCAAATGTGGCCCACAACCCATTAGTGTGTCAAGAAATCAGTTTAACAGATTATTACCCCAGGATTTTTTTTTTTTTATGAAATAGAAAACAACAAATTTTCAGAGTGCATTGGAAGGAATTAAAAAATATCTTAGTGTGGCTAACAGTCTTAACCTTACACATTTGTGAACAGGATTATAAGAATTTTAATTCAGACCAGCTGAATTCATACCATATGCTTTTGGCTGCACAATCCATCTTCAATTTTGCTGGTTTCCAATAACGTATCTCCCAAATTTCTGAGTTGATTGCATTCTTAAACATAACCGTGGTGATTAAATGCATAGATTGTGAAGTTCAAATTCTAGGTAAGTTACTTTACCTCTCTGAGTCTCATCTGTGAAGATAATGACTGTCCCTACTCACAGGATTTGTTATAGAGTGAATTGTGTAGCCACCCCTGCCCCCCTCCCCACACACATATTTATTTGTTGAAATCCTAACCCCTACTGTGACTGTATTCAGAATCTTTAAAGAGGTAATTAAATTAAAATGGGGTAGTAAGCAGTGGCCCTAATCCAATTCTATAAGAGATTGGGACACACAGAAAGACACCGGGGATATTCCCACAAAGGGAAGACCAGGTGAGGACACAGTGAGAAAATAACCCTCCACAAGCCAAGAAGAGAGGCCTCAGGAGAAAATCTGTCAACACCTTCATCTTGGACTTCCGGCCTCCAGAACTGTGAGAAAGTAAGTTTCTGCTGTTTAAGCCACCCAGTCTGTGGGATTTTGTTAAGGCAACAAACTAAAATTAAAAGTTAATTACAAAAGATAATATATAAAAAGTGATTGACAATAGGGCTTTCCTATTGTTGCTGCTTGACTTGAAGTCAGTTTCTCTATATCTCCAATTCTTAAAGCTTACTTCCTGTTTATATGTAACTGTATTCACTTGTTTACTGTTTGCCCTTTTGGCTAATTTGTAAGCCTCAAAAGAGGCGGTACCATGTTAGCCTGTTCAACTAGAAAAGTGTTTGAAACATAGTAAAGATTCACTAAATATTTACTCAATTAATGAAGGCCTATGACAGGTATCTCTCCCACTCTCTACTATAGATAGTCTCTACCTCTATGACAGAAGAGGATTCAAGACAGGGACTGGAGTCATCCGTGATTCCTGAGTTTGATGTAACAGGGTCAAAGCCACCCACAAAAATATCCCCGTTCTCTTCCAGAAACACAGACACCATTCATTAATGTTGCATCTATCAATGTTCAAGCCCTAGAGCTTACATTGGGGAATATAATCCTGCTTGTGGCCCAGACCCTCCAGAGAATCTGTTGAGATTTCTGTTTCCTTAGAATGAAGTAGGAAGATGAAAAGGCAGTATTCAGTTTGAGGAAGAAGGTCTGTTCCTCTATGTGAGAATATGGCAGTACATTAGAATATTACAGGTGGTGGTGGTGGGGAGGGGGTTGGGCAATGCAGCCAGGCACTAAAGTAGCAGATAAGGTTTGGTAGGGACAAAAGCAATATAACCTAATGAGTTAAAACTAATCCATAGTCTATTGATAAGACAATGACTTTAACTCATTCCTTAGCAAAGACAGGAGCATCATTTGGGCTTGAAAATATCAATGTAGGGTATATTTTGGTCAAAAGAATCAGTAAAACAGCAGTCATTTTTAGGAAGGAAGCAAATTGTGAAACAGGATGCTTGCCTTGTTTACTTTTTTTATATGCATCTGGTCTCTGAGGCAATGAATGGAAGTTCTGAGTCAAGAAACTTTAAAGATAACTTAAGGGATCCAGAGAAGGTGAGAAATGAACACACGACTAGAGTAATATAGGAAGTAGTGTCTTCTGTATGAGAAAATAGCTATGACTGTGTAGTCTGAAAGGAAGAAAGAAGATGAAATCAAAGTTTATAATATGATGACAGGTTTTCACAGGACACAGATTTCATCAGATTACTGAGTAGTAAAATAGAGGGGACTGACCTGATGGAATATCAGGACTATACAGAAACTTAGAAGTCCATCTAATCCAAGCCCTTTATTAAGAATTAAGGTCCAGAGGCACAGACTGATGGATCTCGGAGGGGGGGGAGAGTGGTGGGAAGAGATTAATCAAAGAATGTATATGCATATATGCATAGCCTATGGACACATACAATAGTGTGGTGAAGGCCTGGGGTGGGGTGGGAACCGGCTAGATGGGGGTAATGGGGAGAAATGGGAACATCTGTAATACTCTCAACAACAAAGTTTTTTTTTTAATTAAGGAATTGAAACCCAGAGTGGCGAGGTGAGTTTTCCAAGGACACACGGCTGGTAATAGCAGAGCTGGAAATCAGCCTTATTTATCTATCCAACCACCACTCCTGACTATTCAGAGGCATCATTACACCCTGGCTGGTAAATGATGCCAACCATGTAATCCCTCTAGGCCTGTTCAATTAATTCTCTCTTTGCAGTCTGTATCATTCTACACATGAAGTAATTTATTCTAAGGTAAAAAAGAGCAATAACTGTATGCCTTACCTCTTCCATGGATTTCTATTAAGACTTCTGAAGACAGAAAACCCTAAACCAAAAGGGCAAATGCCTACATATCTACTTCATGATGTGGGAGATAATGAGAGCTAAGGCCACTATCCAAAACTTTCTAAAATTATACAACCTAGATACCAACTAAGTCTTGTTAAAAATCAAGAAAAAGGCTCAAAATGGAGTCACTTAGGCTAAGATTCATGTCACCAAACTGAGGTGCTGGGGTCCAACCCCAACAGGTCCAGGGGTCCCCAAAGGTGTGGACGGAGTCGGCGAAGAAGGAATGACACAGAGGCAGCGTTCAGGTGATCATCATAGCCGGGTTCTCTTGTCAGGGTCTCCAGCCAGGTTCTGTAGCCAGTTCTCCAGCTAAGTTCTGTCTAGGATCTCCAGCCAGGTTCTGTAGCCATGTTCTCTCGCTAGGTTCTCCAGCCAGGTTCAGTTGCCAGGTTCTGTAGCCGGGTTCTTAAGCCAGGTTCTGTCTAGGTTCTCCAACCAAGTTCTGTAGCCAGGTTCTGTCCAGGATCTTTTGCCATGTTCTCTCGCTAGGTTCTGTCTCTAGGTTCTGTCTCCAGTTTCTGTCCAGGATCTTTTGCCATGTTCTCTCCAGCGAAGTTCTTCTGTCTCTAGGTTCTGTGTAGGTTCTGTGTCTCTTGGTTCTGTCTTCTAAGTTCTGTCTTGTTACATCTGTATTTATACCAGTTGATTCCAATCCTATCAATCTCTATTCCAAAGGTTAGGGCATTTCTTATCTCCATTCCAGGGAGTAAAGATTATGTAGCTTAAGCATGATTGTTCGTAGTTAAAGTGATTAATTACCCGCCTGGCACTTAGTTAAGAGGTTTTATTCCCTCCCTAACTTCAGGGGAAAATCCCTACCTGGGGATTGAACCTTTCTCAGAGGGGTGACCTTGGTTAAAACACAGCGCCAAGAAGGTGAGCAAACATATTAAGAACAGTATGCCATATATGCCAGGTCCCTTGAAACAGCAAGGATGGGCTGGCTCCCGGCACTGAGGCTTAAATATAGTTTATATTTGTCCAGAAATAAAAAATTAAACCAGCCAATCAGAAATCGCCTGATCGGCATTAGTTAGGTAATCTGCCTGATCAATCCCTGCCATCCCCTATTAGGAAGTAACTTTTCCAGGACCAATTTGCTACTTTTGCCTAGCAAAAGTTCTGGTTCCTGATCCCTCCTGCCTGAAAAATCTTTGGCTTTGTATAGTTCTTCAGAGCTCCTTTCTATCTGCTAGATTGAAAAAAAATATTAAGATCTCTAACAATGGGCTGGTGTGGGACTGGGGGGAAAAGGGGGATGGTAGCAGGCTGAAAGAGGTTAATGGAGGAAAAAGGAAGGCCTATGTAATACTTTCAACAATAAAGATAAATATATGAATAAATAAATCTGACCCTTAAAAAAAAGGAAACTATTTTACTATATTAAAGCATCAGAGTAATACTTTTTAATATCCAGTGGAGCATAGTATATAGTTAACATTGTTTTGAAGAGAATAAAGAAAAACTAAAATGCTCAATAAATGAAGTAGAGTATAAGATGAAAAAAGTCACATTGAATTTAATTTGCTCATGGAATAAAAAACACAAATTGTTTTTAGTATAATCTATCTATTAAAAGCCTAAGCAACTGTCGCAACTGAAACAACCGAACAGACAACCAAACAGGCTGCATGGGGCGACAAGGATGGCAGGGGGGTTAGTGAGGGACAATCAAATGACTGAGCAGTGGGCTGCGTGGGGCGACCAGGCCAGCAGGGGGGTTAGTGAGG
Organism: Myotis myotis; assembly: GCF_014108235.1. NCBI lineage: Eukaryota > Metazoa > Chordata > Mammalia > Chiroptera > Vespertilionidae > Myotis > Myotis myotis. Next base: position 171,878,855 of record NW_023416335.1, read on the forward strand.
GGCAACCAAATGACCGAACAGCAGGCTGCATGGGGCAACCAAGCCGGCAGGGGGGGAAGTTGGGGACAACCAGGCCAGCGGGGGGGTGGAGGGAGCAGTTGGGGGTGATCAAGCCAGCAGGCAGACAGTTAGGGGTGATCAGGCCAGCAGGAGGGCAGTTAGGGGCGACCAGGCCAGCAGAGGGGGCAGTAAGGGGCGATCAGGCAGGCAGGCAGGTAAGCAGTTAGGAGCCAGCAGTCCAGGATTGTGAGAGGGATATCCGATTGCTGGTTTAGGCCCGATCCCAGGGATCGGGCCTAAACCGGCAGTTGGACGTCCCCTGAGGGGTCCCAAATTGGAGAGGGTGCAGGCTGGGCTGAGGGTACTCCCCCCCCCAACCCCCCCCACCCCTGTGCACAAATTTTGTGCACCAGGCCTCTAGTCTCTTTATATACCAGTATAAAGATGCATTAAACACACACACACACAAAATAAAATGTACTCAGTTTTTATCAACAGTTTTTTTGTGATAGCAGTGGCATCTGAAGGTTTGGAGACAGTGAGAAACAGGTATCCTTTGAGTTCTCTGTCTTTCTCAATATTTCTGAGAGCCACTGAGTAACTTATTCTTGATTCTGAACTCCACTTTTGTGTACAAGCTCTTTGCTCTTGCAGGCTTTCCAGTCCAGGGTTAACAGGTCAGTCTGATTGACAAGAGGCTCTATCATAGCACCAGTCCTCAGCCCTTGTTAGGACACAGTTGAGGTCCAGTCCTTGGTCACCTTGAGCTGGCCAATGGTTCCACCTGGAACTACAGTCCCTAGCTCTGGGCCATTACCATGTCTTTGTTTACTCTTGTGTACACAGTTCCATTTCCTTGGTTACTCAGGTTTCTGCTAATTTGCACATGAAGTAAAAGAATAATAAATATATTAATAGTGAGAATCTTGGAAGCCAAAAATACAAAATAGGTGAGCATAGGTTGAGCACTTAGAAGCTATTAGAATATTTGCCACCTAAATCTAAGATTCTTGTGCTAGGATAAGTTGGTCATAAAATGTGTTAGATCACCACTAGTCCAGGAGCCAACCTCAAGAAAATATTCATGCAATGAGATACACCGTAAAACATCACAAAATCCCCAACCCAGAGGCACATCTCTCCTAGGTATTAATTTGGTTCTGAGAGACCCAAGGCTTACCAAAGAAATAGGGACCTCAAATTCCAAAGAATTAAGTGTTCCACCTTCCAGCATACCTGCTTACTTTTAAGAACTATGGTCCTAGAAGCTATAGATATCTACAGTAATGGCAAAATCTTCCCAAAGAAGTGCCCTTGAACACAAGGGTTCCCAAATCAAACAAACAGAATGGGATACCTATTTTAATTATCCTGCAGATGCCTTCAAAAGACTTCAAGATTCCAAAATACCTTTATTTAAAGATTAATTATAAAAGGTTAATGAAAAATGAAAGAGCCAAGAGGTACCCAAAATCAAAGCCAATAAGACTGATGTGACTCCTACGTTCCCCTCCATCCTCCTTTACCTGAATATTCACAGTTGAATAATCCTTTAGGGCAGTAGTTCTCAACCTTCCTAATGCCACGACCCTTTAATACAGTTCCTCATGTTGTGGTGACCCCCAATTTCATTGTTACAAATTGAACATAATTAAAGCATAGTGATTAATCACAAAAACAATACGTAATTATCTATGTGTTTTCCAATGGTCTTGGGACCTCTGTGAAAGGGTCGTTCGACCCCCAAAGGAGTCGCGACCCACAGGTTGAGAACCACTGCTCTACAGACTTGCCTCTGTACTCTGAATGGCTATTAAACTTACCTTTTCTAATAAGACCACTAGAGGCTGCACATAATCCCCTTCAGGTATTTTTCACTTCTTGATCAAAGAAAGACCATACTAAGGGCCATGGATACAAAATTTCCTAAACCTGATGAGGATCTCTAAAAGTTCTCTGAAGCATTTAGAGTCTTTATTGGGGCCTATGACCCTTGGCTGACAGATTTTTACTAGCTGTGCCCATGCTGGCAGGACCTGGTGAAGCCCAAATATAGATGTGGGAAGCAGAATGGGGTAACCCCAAAATTGATAGTCAAGATCTTTGATCTCCAACATGGTCCCCTTAAGGACCAGAAAAAGTTCACAAAATAGCAGCCAACCTTTTTAAAGCTTTTTAAACCTTTTCCTGGAGTCTTCCCTGCCCACACTGATGATCTATTATTCAAACCTGCAAAAAAGGAAAAAAATGCATCTGTGGTAGGCTTTAAAGCAGCAGTTCTCAACCTGTGGGTCGCGACCCCTTTGGCGGTCGAACGACCCTTTCACAGGGGTCGCCTAAGACCATCCTGCATATCAGATACTTACATTACGATTCATAACAGTAGCAACATTACAGTTATGAAGTAGCAACGAAAATAATTTTATGGATGGGTCACAACATGAGGAACTGTATTTAAAGGGCCAGAAGGGTGAGAACAACTGCTAAAGCCTATCTGTAAGTTTTCTTCCCGTGATATGAAGGAAAGGTAGACAGGGTCATGAAAAATAGCCTATATCCCAATTTTTGCTAAGTCGTTGGAGACTCTTCTTACTACTGACGAAGCCACCGTAGCTCTGGAAGTAAAAGCTGTCCTAGCTCTGCCTTAGAGTGAATGCTTGCCTTTAAATTTCCCTCCACAGGTTTCCCCCCTAAGGAACATTACTCTCTGAAATGGTTCCTGAATTGTAGGGAATGGAGGGAAGGAGGGAGATTCTCACCAAGTCTAAAGCAGAGTTTACAACTCAAGCCCAAGCAGAGGAAGTAAATGCAAACACAGTTGAGGTATATTCAGTCTTTGAGCCTCATTGTGTGTTTAATGGATGAAGATCTGTAGAGAAAGGAGCATAACACCCCCGGGGCCTACGTTAAAGAGAATCTTGGCAGCATCTAATTTCATCAGAGTATAAGAAAAATTATCCATTACAGACTATTTCTTTTTATTTTAAATACTAGAGGCCCAGTGCACGAAATTCGTGCGGGGGGGGGGGGGAGGGGGCGGGTACGGGGGGTGTCCCCTCAGCTCAGCCTGCACCCTCTCCAATCGGGGACCCCTCGGGGGATGTCTGACTGCCGGTTTAGGCCCGATCCTCAAACTGGCAGTCAGACATCCCTCTCACAATCTGGGACCGCTGGCTCCTAAATGCCTGCCTGCCTGCCTGCCTGATCACCCCTAACCACCTCTGCCTGCTGGCCTGGTCGCCACTAACTCCCCCCACCTGCCAGCATGGTTGCCCCTAACTGCCCCCACCAGCCGGATCACCCCTTATTGCCCCCCCTGCAGGCCTAGTTGCCCCCAACTGCCCTCCTGCCAGCCTGGTCACCCCTCACTTCCCCCCTCTGCCAACCTGGTAGCCCTTAACTGCACCCCCCTGCCGACTTGGTCGCCTCCAACTGCTCCCCCCGCTGGCCTGGTCACCCCTAACTACCCCATTCTGCTGGCCTGGTCACCCCCAATTGCTCCCCCCCTGCTACCCTGGTCACCCCCAACTGCCCCCCTGCCAGCCTGGTCGCCCCACACAGCCTTCTGTTCAGTCGTTTGGTCATCCTTCACTATACCCCTGCCAGCCTGGTCGCCCCACACAGCCTCGTGCTCAGTCGTTTGGTCATCCCTCACTAACCCCCCTGCTGGCCTTGTCGCCCCACTCAGCCTGTCCGGTCGTCAGTTCCATCGTTTATTCGGTTGTATAGCCCTTGGCTCTTTATATATATAGATAGTCATGTACTCAAGCTTTATTAGCAAGATTTCAAGCAAATTCCCGTTTGCTCCACTAACCTAAAAATTTAACAATGATCTCTACACTCCTCATTAGTCACCTAAGCACACATATTAGAGGTGATTGCAAGGGATCACCTCATCTGTCCTCTCACATTGAAATCTTCCCAAAGTCAAAAAGGCCCCTTATTTTAAATTATGCCAGGGGCTTCATCAAGAACTTTGAGGGTGAATTTTCTTGAATTGTACACAAAAATATTTTTACTTTAGAGTTTTTAAGTAGGTGGTTATGTTAAAACAGTTTAACAAATAACTAGCCTATAAGAGTTTTGCTAATGCCAGAAAACTTTAAAATCATGAGAAAAAAGTTGTGAAATGTGACTATCCTAACCGGTTAAAATTGCAATAGGATTTTCAGTAAAAATGCGTACATGGTATGCTAAGTATTTATCAAGTGCTAAGTAAATACTTGCTGAATACATGACTGATGCTTTGCCTTATGGGAAGAAAGTGCCACTTAAAAGTAGGAAAATGAACGTTTGAAAGTGGAAAATTTCAGGAACTTGAAGAAACCACCAGAAGCCAAATATGATTTTAAAAAGCGCTATCAAATATGCAATTGATAGGCCATCTCTTCCTTCTAATAAGCCTATTAAATAAGGCAATGAACCTGCATTAAGAGGTATTTGGAGAGGCAGTCAGAAATTTGATGACTTTGTATAACTTTGAGATAAAAGGCTCTCCCCAAAAGGCCACTGCCCATCCATCCACAAAAAAATCTCTTAGCATGGGAAACAGGTGCTAAAATAAAAGAGGACAAAATTTGCTTTCTGACACACTTGGATGCAAAACACAGCACCAACATTTATAGTTGCATGTGACCAAGGGCAAGTAACTTAATGTGGTTGAGCCTCTCTTTTCCTATCTGTAAAATGAAGACAATACATTTACCTTTCAGGATCATTAGGATTAGGGATAATATATGTAAAATTTCCAACATATAAATGTTGGATTAAAATTGCCATTATAAAAATCATAAAGAATATTCCAAATGAGGAAATGTTTACAAATAAGATAAAGTTATGAAATAATCGTTGATTCAAAAATGATAATACTACGATTGTGGCTAGCGAGCATAAGCAGAATCTGAAGTAGTATCACTCAGTGTATAGTTTTCTTTCATTTTTTATTTGTATAAAAAAATAAAGCTTATAGAAAAGTTGAAGAATAGTACAATGAACACCTGTATACCATTCATCTAGATTCAACAATGGATAATATTTTGTCACATTCACTCTCTTTTTCTTTCTATTTCTCATGCATGCACATGTATTTTTATCTTTTAAGAGTAAGTTGAAAATATTCATTCCTAAATATTTCAGCACGCCTTTCCTAACAATAAGAACATTCAATGAGCTTGTTTATTTGAATGCATCCATCTGGAAAAGTAGATGTAAAGAAATTGTAATTGTTAACACTAGACTCAGCTTCTTGTGTTGGGGGATCTCTGCTCTTTTCTAGCTACCAATTTGGAATTACGGCCTTGGCAAACAATAGATTCTAATAAGACCACTTATGAAGTAAAATGTTTTATGCAATAACTAATTTTAAAATTACCTACATTATTATTAAAATAGAGTTTTATCATCAGCAACAGTATTCATAAAAACATGTGCTTTTATATAGCATCTAGAAGCCCAGTGCATGGGATGTATGCATTGGTGGGGGCGTGGCCTGCAGGGATCGGCCCGCTGTGGGAGCGCCTCTCATCCTGGTCAGCCCAGCGGCTATGGACCCGCACTCTGAGCAGTGAGGTCATCCAGGTCAGCTGAGCAGTGCCCCCACTGTGGGAGCACACTAACCACCAGGGGGCAGCTCCTGTGTTGAGCGTCTGCCCCCTGGTGGTCAGTGCACATCATAACAACAGGTCGACCAGTCATTCTGGTCATTCTGCCATTCAGTCGCTGGGCTTTTATTATATAGGATACAGCTGTGGAAAGATATAAATGACCATATAGATATGGCCAAGATCTGAAGCCCAGTTTTCCAAATTTTATTACCATGGCTGACTTTTCCCTAGTCTTTCTCTGCAATGTCTCTGGACAATAACTCAGCTGTGCTGGATTAAGATTGTCACACAATATTCATCCCACCAGAGAAGTGTTTTACAGAGAGGAGCTTTCACGTAAGCCTTATCTCTGTATTTAATCATTTCCTCTACCTTTTGCACAATTCTGTCAATTCTAACTGAGGCAACTTTTCACTATGCACACTCACTGTGTTCACAATTCCCTCTCCCTTGAATTTCCTCTATTACAGCTTTTGCTCAATTATCACAAGATCTCACTCCCTCTCTATAGCCTAGCCTTTCTGTTCCTTCCTTTTTTTTGTGAACAAAATCGTTCCAACCACTACGACTTAGCTAGTTAACCTTAAGCAAATTGCTTGAACCCTCCTGGACTGCAATTTTCCCTCCTGGCAGCCAAGGTTGAATGAGCTCTAACTGAAAAGCCAGAATTGAGAGCTCCACTGGAGTGAGATTAAGAGGGTGAATTCTGGCCTCCACCTGCCTGAGTTCAAATCTCTGCTTCTCAATTATTAGTGTGATGACTGTGAATGAGTCACTTAACTTCATATACTTTGGTTCCATGTTTGTAAATGAAGAATATTAATAAGGGTACCTGCCTCATAATGTGGAGTTAATATTTGTTACCAGGGACACTTGGTGATTGGAAAATAGGAGTCATGCTCAGAATATACCCACATCAAGGAAAACACCAGAAGATCTGAGGTAAGTATGGACAATAGAGAACTAATGGGAAGCATGCAAGAGACTGATGAATTTCAGTGGGAAGGTGGCAGGGGAGGGAGTGGAGAGAAGAAATTAACCAAAGAATTTATATGCATATATGCATAACCTATAGATAGACAATAGTGCAGTGAAGGCCTGGGGAGGGGGGAGGAGCTGGGTTGAAAGTACCAATAGGGGGAAATAAGGGAACATCTGTAATACTTTCAACAATAATGATAAATTTTTAAAAAAAGAACTAATGGGATCAAATGTCTAAGAGTATTGAACACATGCAAAATGTCTTATCAGAATAGATAACTATAAATGCTTCCCCCTTGATACCTATTTTCTTCTCATCCTCTAATCAAATGTACTTGTCATAAAAAACTAAAACAAAATTCCTTAACATTATGTTGAAATTACTGTCATTACAACAGTCTGATTTTCTAAAATTCAATTGTATTTTATACCAAGTACATCATGAATTAAATTTATTTGGGGGATGTTTGGAATTTAACCATATTATATATTATTTTTAGGTTCTCCTTTTTGTTACAGTATGAATTTCAAAGAGTTAAAAATAAAATTCTCAAAATAAATAGTGAGCATATGTCAAAGATATTTAATTGCTTAATTATGGGACAAACAGAATGCTAAAGCTGGTTCCAAGGAGGAAAGGAGAGTCTAGTATGTGTAGTGAAAGGAAGGAAGAACACTGAAAAAAGGTTGCTAGTTTAGATTTAAAAATACTGATTGATGTAGTCTGAATGTTTGTGTGCCCCCATTCATATATAAAAATCCTAACCCGCAAAGGTGATGGGCCTTTGAAAGGTGCATAAGTAGTGGGGGTGGAACCCTTATGTACAGGATTAGCTGCTATTTTGAAAGAGGCTCCAGCAAGATCCCTAACCCCTTCTGCCATGGGACTTGGAAGAGAGTCTTCACTCCTCCACACTGGCACCCTGATCTCAAACTTCCAGCCTGCTGAACTGTGAGATGACTTTTCCCTTCATCTTCACTTTACTTTTCTTTTTTAAATTCTCATTGAAGGATATGTTTATTGATTGTAAAGAGAGAATAAGAGAGAGGGGGAGAGAGAGAAACACCGATCCATTGTACCCTTATTTTCATAGCAGCACAGTTTACAATAGCTAAGACCTGAAAACAGCCCAAGTGCCCATCAGTAGATGAGTGGCTAAAAAAGCTATAGTACATTTACACAATGGAATACGATGCAGCTGTAAAAAAGAAGGATCTCTTACCCTTTGAGACAGCATGGAGCGACTTGGAAAGGATTATGCTAAGCGGAATAAGCCAGTCAGAGAAAGACAAGTATCACATGATCTCACTTATATGTGGAATCTAATGAACAAAATAAGCTGATGAACAAAACAGATATAGAGACATTGAAGCATGCAACAGACTGACATATTTCAGAGGGAAGGGGGTGGGGGTGGGGAGTAAGAAAAGGTTACCCAAAGAATTTACATGCATATATGCATAGCCCATGGACACAGACAATAGTGTGATGAAGGCCTGGGGGGAGGGGTGGCAAGAGGGGGTCAATGAGGGATAAAAGGAGGACATCTGTAATACTTTGAACAATAACGGTAATTTTTTTAAAGATTAAAATAAAAATTTCACAAGTATTAATTAACATGGATTTGCTTTTTAATGTAGGTATTTCAACTAGTTTTTTTTTTTGTCTTATATTTTTATTTTTGTGATGTTCCTAAAACCTCTTCAGAAAACTTTTTTTGTTAATCTTTCTGGAAATACCAAGTAGGAAAGTATGTTTGCTCAGGAGTCCATTAAAAATGTAACAAATAATAACCTACATAGGCATGTGCCATTTCTAAGATCAAAGAAATTCTTTAAACCACTTCCTTGTGCAAGTCCCTTTAAAAGAAAAGTCCACGTGCTTTATTACGAAACGAAAGCTGGTCCTTGTCCACGCCCTGTAGAAAACCACCAAGTCCTGGCACTTGTGAATATTCTGATATTTCCTCATACATCCATAAACACTGTGCAGTTATGTTCATTGGGAAGAGATGGATCAGGAGGAGTCTAATTTTGGAGTTAAGCTTCTACGTGTATTTCTACAGTTATTGGTAAGGAAACTTACACAAACCCTAATCATGCAAATAAGTCTATTTCATAGTAGGTCTACTGTACAAATAACAAATGCATCTATCCATTGCTCATTAGGTAAAAACTCTTTCATGGAAGTTGCTTACTAAAGTGCCTTTTATTTAGCAGCTTAATCTTACAACAGTCTACATTAACATAAACTAACAACACAGTGTGGGAAGGTGCTCAGAAGTGATTATACAATCCAGTTTTATCTAAACCTTATAATAAAACAGTGCTTTTCTTTTTCAAATAAAAATTATTTTTCTCTTTCATTAATAGTTAACTTGGGGCTTCTTTTTGTAACCAATTTCATCCAGAAAAAAAAAATGGAGCAATTATATAATAATATAAAAAAATTACTAGTACCCTAAGCTTTTAGAATTTACTATCTACGTACCAGAATTTGATTTTTATTTCTCTTTTTCAATGCCTGATTTAATAAACCTCAGTTTATATACAATTACTTATTGAAGTATAACAAATTAGCCTAAAACTTAGTAACTTAAAACAGTGAGTAATTATCTTCATAGTTTCTATAGGCCAGCAAATTTGGGAACAGATTAACTGGGCAGTCTGGTTTGGAGACTCTTATGAGGTGGCAATCAGAGATGACAGGGGTTACAGTCATCCGAAGGCTTGACTGGGCCGGAGGCTCCACTTCCAAGGTGGTTCACTCACGCGGCTGCCAAGTTGTTGCTGGGTTTTGGCTAGAGGTCTCAGCTTTCTTGTGAACTCAGCCATAGGCTTGAGTGTCCTCAAGGCATAGCAGGTGGCTGGCCTCCCCAGAGCAAATGATCTGAGATGGAACAAAGTCCTATCTGCAGTGTCTTTTATGACCTAGACTCAGAAGTCACACACACTGTCACTTCCACCACATTCTCCTTGTGAAAGGTTAGTCAATAAGGCTCTCTCAACGGGAGGAAAATTAGGCTCCACCTTTCACAGGGAGGAGTGTCAAAAAGTGTGGACATGTTTTTAAACCACTACAGTATCACTTACTTTATCCCTTATTTATTTTTTTAAATATATGTCTCTATTTATTTCAGAGAAGAAGGGAGAGGAAGAGAGAGAAATATCAATGGTGAGAATCATTTATCAGCTGCCTCCTGCACAGCCGCAACCCAGGAATCTAACTGTGACCTCCTTATTCATAAGTCAAAGCTCGACCACTGACCCATACCAGCTGGGCATCCCTTATTTATTTAAACCTATAAACCTAGGTTTATAACATAAACCTAAAATTCTAGTAATAGATAACTATTCTCATTCTCAGATTTTTTTCAATGAACTTATTTAGTCCTGCTTATCCTAAAAAATCTTTCTCATAATTTTATTGCTATTCAACATATAAGCCTGCTCCCACTTTCACTATCACTGCAACAGCAGCTAAGCATGAATGCTCTGATGTACTAGATTGTGATGTTCTCAGTGGCCTTCAAGATTTGGGGCTCTTTGTTATTGCTCATTTATCCCTACAGCTTCAGAGTTTTCATTTTGTCTGTAACTTGGTCGACACTCAATAAATGTTTGGTGAATGAATGAAGCATTTCCATTCCTTTTGTTGTTGTTTAGAATCCTTATATCTAGCATTTCCCATTATATTTATAAAGTAAAATCAGGGATTTAATGACAATAGTACATTTTGTGACCTGAAAGTTATGGCAAAAATATATATGGTGAGTGATTTTCACAAGAAAATGGAGTGCATTATAAAACATGAAATTAATGAGATAAGAGTACTGAGTAGAAGAGAGTGGTATATTGATGAGTTACCTCTCTTTCTCTCTTAAAAGAGGTGTAAGAGAAAGTTTCAAAAGCATAAAATCCAACAGTGCTGAAAAAATGGAGAAAAAGTATCATCAGCACAGTTACCACCTGAAAGTAGGATATATAAAGGGAGTTGAAAGTTGATAAAGAGAAAGAAAGGCAAGAAAGTGTTATTTTGGAGAGTGGAAGAACAGGGGGTAATGAAGTAAGGAAATATAGTTGACTGCAGTCCATATAGAGGAATTAGTGGTCATGAATTTAAAGTGAAAATAATCAGAATGACTATGGGATTATCTCCAGCCACATTCAGTTGCTTGGGGACAGGCAATGAATAGAAATGAGTTCAGTTTGAATTATAACTGGGGTTTTGCCATAAGTAACTAAAGGGAGAGCAAGGCAAGGGCTAGATTACGATAGACCATGGAACCTAAAGTGGGCAGTAAGAAGTGAAGATAATATAAAAAATGATGGACAGTGAAAAGGTAGTAGAATCAATAGAGTGGAGGTCCATTTGGGGTTGAAGGATTTTGCGGTAGAGATGTTTAGCTAGAAAGATAGTGGCAGTGGGAAAGTGGGATGTCTGGAATTATGACAGGGAAGAGTTGGTAATGACAATGTCTAAGTTAAGGCCACAAAAGTGAGTGATTGGCAAGATGTGGAGGGCAAGATTATTGGAGAAGTAAAAGAACTAAGATAGCCAGAGTGCTTATACATATGCTATCAGACAGGTTTTGAGAAAAATCATTTAAACCTAGAATTCTCTATTTATCCAAATTATCAATCAGATATGAGCAAAAATTAGAGAGTTTCTTTTTACATGTAAAACTTAAAGAACATAACACCCAGGTGCCATAAATAAATAATCTAGGCTGAACAACAGAATAATAAAATACATATCCCCCAAACAAAACACATTAATGTCTAACAAATGCCAGCCCCTGAGTATTGCTCAAAAGAAGTGAAGGAAGCTAGAAAATATGAAGAAGGTCCATTATATTCAGACAAATGAAGATTTCCTTTCAAGTGGCAAAATGTAAATGACACAAGATTATATTTCCCCTTTTCATCGACTCTAATCACACACTACACTATAACTTCAACAATGACTTAATTCTTCCACGCCTTGTACATAAGTTGATTATACAAATTGAAGCCAAATAAGCAGTATTACAATGTGAATGTATGAATAATAATCATGGTTACAGCAAAACTGTCATCATTATAATTCTTGACAATGTAAAATAATGATCAAACTAAAGATAATCAAAGAGGAAGCTGGAAGGAAGAGCAAAGTGTAACAAGTTCTTCATCTTTTATGGCTGAAGGTGGCTGATGTTGCATAAAAGTCAATACAAGTAGGGAGTTAAAGTGTATCATTTCAAGGAGAACTAATGTTGATGTCTAATTTGGAAAGTGGAAGTGCAAATAAACTAAATTCCTCATACCTTGTAGCAGATGCATAAAGCAAGGAACTAAGGTAAATAATCACCATAAATAGGTATAAAAGTAACCGCAAAAAGTACAACAGCAGACTAAGAGTGGTTGCCTCTGGGAAATGAAACTGAGCCTGGTGTTTGGGAAGAGGAGTTATTGGTCTTCATGTTCTGCCTTTTGAATTATTTGACTTAAAAAATAATTAATGTTGAAAATACATTATTTCTATCCCTCAAAAAAAGTTAGCTCTAAAGAAAAATGAAGAATGGAAGGATATGGGGTAGAGAGTTATCACACACGTGATTAATTTCAAATCCACTTGTTTGAAAATTTATTTTTCAATGAACTTATTTAGTGTGTCATCTTAGGATACAGGTAATTGTCAATTTCCTTCGATTTACAAGGAATTACATTATTTTATCTTCTAGAGACAATAATGAATAAAATAGCCATTTTTAACTTAAAAAATTACCTACTGATCCCAGTTTTCCATCTTTTATTCATCATTATTGGTAGTGTTATGGCATCCTTTTTCTAAAAAAAAAAAAAGTGAGGAATGAGAGGGGGAGATGAGAGAGAGAAAGTAAAAGGTCAGCTAGAAGTTTGAAAGAGGAGATCTGAGAGTTAATTATACAGAATAGAGACAAGATGAGCCATTAACAGCATCTACTGCCATAAATCACAAAGCTTGTATTTTTAAATAGTTTGGCTATCAAGATGATTTTTCACATTTCTCAGTAAACCATCCATGAAGAGATCTACCAAACATTGCCAAGTATGTTTTGTATATTAGATAGTACTTCACATTGTATTTGATGAGGGATTATGAATAATTCAATAAATGTAACAAATTGATTATAACTAATGTAATACTTTCAGTGAAATATTACTGATATGTTCAGGAAAATCATGAACTTTTTTATGAAATGTATTAGTTCTAGTGTGTCACAGCTCTAATTTGGAGCGAATTATTCTGCTCTTTTGAATTAAGTCCAACTGGGAAAAAAGTAGAAAAAAATGTTTCCCCTTTACTTTTGATCCTGTATCCAACCTCTCTTTCTTTCTCTTTTTGTTAATTCTATAATTGTATCATCAGTTCAAGACCAGGACTCCATTCGAGTAAACCAGTGTGTAAGAGCTATTACATGGTTGAAACAAATAGAAATCTTTTTCTTTATTTTATTATTTTAAAATACATTCTTATTGATTTCAGAGAGAAAGGGAGAGGGAGAGAGAGATAGAAACATCAATGATGAGAGAATCATTGATTGGCTGCCTCTTGCATGCCCCTACTGGGGATCGAGCCCGCAACCCAGGCATGTGCCCTTGACCAGAATCAAACCCTGGTCCATTCAGTTCGGAGGGCGACAATCTATCCACTGAGCCAAACTGGCTAGGGCTCTTTCTTTTTTTAAAAGATAACTTTCTTCCTCACTAAAATGAGATAACTCTTTTTTGAAAGTTTGATTTTATGAGTAAGTTTTTCCAGAATTTTCCATGTATTACCTCTGGAGAAGTAAGCCGCAGTTGAGAAATAAGGGGAATGAAGCCTTTCTAACACCAGTGATTCTAACAGCAAAGGGACAAGGAAAAACCCAAATGTTAAGCTGATCACTACCTCTCCCTCTTGTACCTATGGGACCTCAGATAAGTCACCTAATACTCCTAAGCCTCATTTCCCTTGATTATTTGAATTTTCTAGAAAATGGGGGGAAATGAGGAAATTAACATACTCTGCATCCCTGGAAGGTAGAGAAAATTAAGTGCATTGGAGTATGTGAGAGCTATACAGACATTAAACAGTGCGATACACCATCATCCTCATTATTATTGTGACATTAGACTAGACCACTCTATGCTCTATGTAACATCACACCTCCCTAGCTTTAGCTCTATGAAGTTAATAATCAGGTTCCTTTTTGTATTCTCACTCCCGAAAGCATAACACCACACATTCCAAAAGAGATCTCCACCTGCCCCTCGGCCAGGTTATGCTCAGACACTCTGAGAACTCCCTCAGAGGGGCCAGTCATTTTGGCTAAATTGTAAAGACCACTTAAGGAACCTGTAACTGTATTGTTTCTTAGACTATGCACAATTTCCCTGTTTAAATTAATGTGATATTTTGAAGATATCATATATGTAACAAAATGCAATAATATCTATAATAATAAAAGTGTAGTATGCTAATTAGACTGGACAGCCAAACAACCTTCTGGATGTCATTCTGGACATCCTTCTGGACGAAGCTGCAGTGGCAGAAGCTGTAAGGCGGAGACAGTTAGGGGTGATCAGGCAGGCAGGAGAGCAGTTAGGGGTGATCAGGAAGGCAAGAGATTAGGAGCCAGCAGTCCTGGATTGTGAGAGGGATGTCCGACTGCCGGTTTAGGCCCGATCCCGCCCACAGGGATTGGGCCTAAACCGGCAGTTGGACATCCCCCAAGGGGTCCCAGATTGTGAGAGGGTGCTGGCCGGACTGAGGGACCCCCCCCCCCCCCGCCCGCCCCCATGCATGAATTTCGTGCACCAGGCCTCTAGTATATAATAAAAGCCTAATAAGCAAATCACCTGAATGGCAGAATGACCAGTCACTATGATGTGCACTGACCACCAGGGGGTAGACGCTCAATGCAGGAGCTGCCCCCTGGTGGTCAGTGCATTCCCACAGGGGGAGTATGCTCAGCCAGAAGCTGGGCTCATGGCTGGCGAGCACAGAGGCAGTGGCGGGAGCCTCGCCTGTCTCCGCAGCAATGCTAAGGAACAGCGAGCCAAGCGGTAAGGAGCAGCGAACAGGTGGGCGGACATCTCTGAGGGGTCCCAGACTGTGAGAGGGATGTCCAACTGATCTGCTGGCTTAGGCCCGCTCCCTCTGGGCCTAAGCCAGCAGGCAGAAATGCCCCAAGGGTTCCTGGACTATGAGAAGGCGCAGGCCGGGCTGAGTGACACCCCATTCCCCCCAGTGCATGAATTTCGTGCACCAGGCCTCTAGTAGGGAATAGAATCAATTATGTAGCCTGTTCTGAAATTCAGTAAACTCACCAGGAAGGGTCAGAGTTCAATCTCTGATACTTAATAAAAATTAAAGGAAAATTCACAAAAGACTAGCCTTTCCTTGTGGAATTCATAAAAGAGATAACTAATACAAACAATAAGTGTGAATGATCACCTACCAAACATAATGTAATGAGAAAAATACAGGACTTGAACTAAAAGTTTTGTGTTCATATCTCAGATTTACTCCCAATTATAATGTGATTTGGGGCAAGTTACTGAACATCTCTTAAGTCTGTTTTCTCACTTATACAATGAGATTAGTAGCACCCTACCTTACAAAATTGCTGTAAAGATTAAATTAGGCAAGGCTTATTAAATACTAGTAAGAGTAATGTATATCATACTCTTCTTTTCTTTCTTTCTTTTTTTTTTTTCTTGCCATCCTCCCTGAAATTTCTTAGAGGAAATCTCGCTTTACAGGAGCAATGTGTGTATCTCCCTTCCTTGAAGCTAAGGCCATTTCTGGTGAGCTTCTGCTCACCCAACTGTGTAATATAAGCACCGCATTCTTGCTATGAATGGAGGTCTTTGTAATTTGTGGCATTTCTTTCTTCCCATATTTTCTCCAACTCCATATCTCAGACTTTGGCTCTGAAACATGAAAAATATCCTCTGTGTGCTCACTTTTGAGCACACTTTATCACCCCCTCCATATCAGCTACTATGGTAGAAACCTACATAATCATAACACGGTTGCATAGCAACCACATTATCAAGCATCTTTATTCTGCCTCTTCTAACTTAAACCTCCAAACAACTAAAGGAGTATTTTCAGCTAACAGTCTTCAACCAAAAAAAGAGGATATTAAATCCCAGTTTACTGATTCATGTTTTGTTTTGCTTTGAAATTTATCTCTATTTTTATGTTCACCAGGCTTGTGTAAAACAAAAAATGAAGTGGTCACAGATGAGGTAGCGACTAGCATCTAAACATATCCTGTGCCCAGGGAGTGCTGTTGTGAAGCTATCCAAAGTATCTAGATTATCACTGGAAAATAGCTTCCCCCGGAACATAGGAAACCGACAGCCACCTGCTCCTTCTTGGCTGGTGGAGTGAAACAGACTTTATAGTCTACTGGCTCTGCTAAACTATGAATTACAGGTAAGCCAAAGCCACTCTGCCGGCCAATCAAAGAAAAATGACTTTTTTCAGCAGGATCACTCACCTTGCCAAAAAAAAAAAAAGGGAAAAAGACTTGAGAAATCATTTAATCCAAAACCTTCAGTGTACAAATCAGAAATTTTAGGTTAAGTGTTTTGACCAAAGCCATAGCACAGTTATTTAGTTACAAAAATAGGATGTGTGAAAACCTTTTTGCTTCACTGAAGGGTTCCTCCAGGAAGGCAGCATAACACTGTATTTAAAGAACACGGTGCCGGTATTGAGTGAGACCGCCTTGGCTTGTACTCTACTTCTCCAATTATACAGAAGCTACCAAGTTCACCTTTAGGGACTTCGATTTCCTCGATGCTACCTCACAGGGCCATTCTGAAAAGTACATGAGATAATCCACAGGATATTCATGTAACTGCACCTTAAACAAATCAAGTACATACAAGCAATATATATTATTATTCAATGGTCTAGAAAATCGAAACATGATTTCTTCAAAAGAAGGAAACATCCCTCATTCAATATAGCTCTAAGGTCAAATAAACTTCCAAATTTTTAAACTATATCTAGATCACCTTTAAAAACGCTCTCTTTAATATCTTTGGAACGATACCTATCTTAAGCTTTCAGCAGATTCAGTTGGCCCAAAGCAGTGATCACATATAACATAGAGCTTAAGAAATAAGAATTTTTATTTATATCTAAAACACTAATGTGAGCCTTTAAACCAGATTCCATTTCTTTTATAAAAGCAAAAGAAATGGAAACAACGTAAAACAAGAACTTATGAAGCGTGAGCAACTCTGCCTGATTGGAACATTGAGTCATGGTTTAAACATTCTTTGAAAGAAAGGTCCCCATGACTAATTATCACTATTTATTTATTTGCCTCTAAGACGTCAACAATCAACTAGATGCAATACTTGGGAGAATTTTGATTTGATTTTTGATTAACCCATTCACCTTAGCCAGAAAAGGGGAGGGGGGGAGGTGGAAAGATTTCAAAGATCAAGATTTTCAAAAAGACCAAGACATGTTCCCCCACCACCACCCCGAAATAACAAACAAAACAAACAAACAAACAAAACCATGAAGCTATTCTTAGCAAGGTTAAAGAAAGATTATTTAAGAATCAACTGGAAAAAAACATGTATGAACTTTGAAGAAAGATGCAAAGTGAAATGAGTGACCCACAAAAGGACAAATATTATATGACTAGAGGCCTGGTGCACAAAAATTTGTGCACTCGGGGAGGGAATCCCTCAGCCTGGTCTGTGCCCTCTCAAAGTCTAGGACCCCTCGGGGGATGACCACCTCTGGCTTAGGCCCACTCTCTGGGGGATTGGGCCTGAGCTGGCAGTCAGACATCCCTCTGGCAGCCCAGGAGCCCTCAGGGGATGTCCACTTGCCAGCGGGGAGCAGGACTAGCTGCAGTCAGACATCCTTAGTGCTGCTGAGGAGGCAGGAGAGGCTCCCACCACCACCACTGTGCTGGCAGCCGTCAACCTGGCTTGTGGCTGAGCAGAGCTCCCGCTGTGGGAGCACACTGACCACCAGAGGGCAGCTCCTGCATTGAGCATCTGCCTCCTGGTGGTCAGTGTGTGTCATAGTGACCAGTCATTACCAGTCATTCTGCTGTTAGAGTCAATTTGTATATTACCCTTTTATTATATAGGATAGAGGCCTGGTGCATGGGTGGGGGCTGGCTGGTTTGCCCTGAAGGGTGTCCCGGATCAGGGTGGGGGTCCTGCTGGGGTGCCTGGCCAGCCTGGGTGAGGGGCTGAGGGCCATTTTCAGACAACACCCCTTGGCAACACCCCCTTCAGGGTGGGGGTCCCTGCTGGAGTGCCTGGCCAGCCTGGGTGAGTGGCTGATGGCTGTTTTCAGGCTGGCCAAAGCCCCTAGTGGGGACTCTCACCCCATGAGGGTGTGGTCAGCCCGGGTGAGGGGCTGATGGCTGTCTGCAGGCTGGCCACAGCCCCTTCAGGGTGGGGGTCCCCATTGGGGTGCCTGGCCAGTCTGGGTGAGGGGCTGATGGCTGTTTTCAGACTAGCCACAGCCCCTTCAGTGTAGGGGTCCCCACTGGGGTGCCTGGCCAGCCTGGGTGAGGGGCTGATGGCTGTTTTCAGGCTGGCCACAGCCCGTTCATGGTGGGGGTCCCCACTGGGGTGCCTGGCCAGCCTGGGTGAAGGGCTGAGGGCTGTTTTCAGGCTGGCCAAACCCCCTTCAGGGTGGGGGGTTCTGCTGGGGTGCCTGGCCAGTCTGTGTGAGGGGCTGATGGCTGTTTGAAGGCTGGCCAAGCCCCCCATTGGGGACCCTCACCCCATGAAGGTGTGGCCATCCTTGGTGAAGGGCTGTTGGCTGTTTGCAGGCTGGCCATGGCCCCCAGCCACCCTAGCTCCCAGTGGAGGCTGGCTGGAAGCAGCTATCTGGGATTTATTTATCTTCTATAATTGAAACTTTGTTGCCTTGAGCAGAAGATACAGCCACTGGTGGAAAGCTTGGCTTCCTCCATCACCAGGGCAACCAAGCCTCCTGCTTGCTACAGCTCCATGGCTGCCAGCCGCCATCTTGGTTGGGTTAATTTGCATATAGTCTCTCTGATTGGCTGGTGGGCATGGCTTGGGGCATAGCAAAGGTATGGTCAATTAGCATATGTATTTTTTATTAGTGTAGATTCTACCTATATGAGGTACCAAGAATAGTCAAATTCATAGAAACAGAAAGTCTAGTGGTGGCCAGGGGCTGTAGAGAGGGGAAAATCAAGTTGTTTAATGGGTACAGGGTTTCAGTTTGTAAAGATGAAAAAGTTCTAGAGATGGATGGTGATGATGGTTGCACAACAGTGAGACTGTACTGAATGCCACAGAACTGTACACTTTAAAATGGTTAACATGGTAAATTTTATGTTATGTATATTTCCCACATATATATTTAATGTTACCAATTTCCCTTACCCTACCAGCTGTTTTTACCTTAAAATGTGTAGGAAAGCTCAGCAAAAGAGTGCCCCCTTGTGGGCCTCTGTGAGGTGGCAAGATACATAATGAAGAATCCTAGATGTCCCCCTGAAATTACAAAACTAATTTGAATTACACAGTCTAAGTCTTGCACATAAACCCTATGCTTGAATTCCTTGATGGCAGAGGACTCAAAATCCTCCCAAAATTTAATCTTAAAAACAAGGATGCTGATGTATTTTGAAGAGATTCTCTTAATTTCTTAGTTAAGAGAGTCAAGGGACCATTCATTTTCCATAAGTTTTAAAGATTGAAGCTCAGTGGCTCTTAAGCTAATTGCACCCTCGGATGTTTAAATTTCCACTGGCTTTCTGGCAGAAGCACTCTATGAGGAAAAGAGATATTTTGAGTCGGTTTGAGTGGGGGGCGGCGGAAGGGTGAGGATTAACTTTATTTCATTCATCACTGCATTTTGTTCTTTCTCAGCAGACATGACATTTTTTGTTACTGCCATCCAACTTTGCTATTAATAAGTAGAAAATTTAGGAAAGTAAATATCTCTTTGATCACTGCAAAGTGGTTTGATGTCATTCCACAACAGATATTTTTAAGAATTTTATTCTAAGTTGTTTTTTGATGATTGCATAATTGTTTCTCTTTTGTAACCTATAGAATAGTATCAGCTGCATTTATTGGCCAAGGAACATCTTAAATAAGTTTTTAAGGTAATTGAAAGAATGAATGGCAAAGCCACATTAAAATTCTGATGTACTGATTCCCTACATTAATCTTAACTATTTGCCAATGTTGCTGCTCTAAAAATGTATGTTTTTAAGTAGAAACAATTTTTACTTGGGATTTTTTAAGTTAATCTTGTGATTTTGTGAGGAAAATAATGTGGGATTTTATAAAACTTCCTTTTGCAAACATAGGTTCCTAACTTATGTTTATTCTGGATAAATATTTAATTTTGAAGACGGCAGAAAACATCAATTACACCTGCTGGCAGCCTTCACTTGACCTTGAAAAGGTTAGAGCCATCCAGAAATCTTATCAAAACTAATGTTGAGTGAAAAGTTCGAATTAAATATCTATCTGCACTTGTGCTCTGTCTCCTTAGGAATCTGGAACCTGAACCAGTCTGGTATTAATGAAATAATTGTAAGTAGCTTAAGCAATTTGCAATTATCCATCCTGAGATGCTTTGGAGACCAATAGTTATAAATGCACAGTATCATCATAATGTCTCGTTAGCAGCCTAATACCATTTCCACATGTAACTATGTGAAGATTCATGATAACTTTTTATTTTGGAATAGTTTTAGATTTCCAGAAAAGTTGAAAACATAGTATTGAGAATTTCCACTCCATTTCCCCTCATGTTAACATCTTACAATACCGTGTTACATTTGCCAAAATTTAGAAACAAATATTGGTAAATGATAAACTCTCAAATGGATTCCGTTTTCCCACAATGCTTTACTTTTTTAGTGCAGGGGCCCATCAGGAGAGCGCATTGCATTCAGTCACCCTGTCTCCTTAGCCTCCTCTGTCTATGATATTTCTCAGACCTTCTCTGTCTCTGACTTGGACAATTGTGAGGGAGATGTATTTTGTCTGGTGTTTTTTCTCTTGCTTAGCCTGGAGTTATGGGCTTTCGTATAGAACATTTTAGAAGGTAGCCATGCTCTTCTCATCCCATCCTATCAGATGGCATGATATCAACATGACTTATCACTGCTAAGATAACCTTCGTCACTAGGGTAAGATGGTGCTTGCCAAGTTTTCCCCCTGTTTCACATAAATTACCTGGGAGAGAAATATGTGCAGCCCTACCACATTGCTCATCATTCATTTTTATTTTTTTATATATTTTTATTGATTTCAGAGAGGAAGGGAGAGGGGGAGAGAGATAGGAACATCAATGATGAGAGAGAATCACTGATCAGCTACCTCCTGCACTCCCGCTTCTGGGGATCGAGCCCGCAACCCAGGCATGTGCCTTTGACCAGAATCGAACCTGGGACCATTCAAGTCTCAAGCTAACTCTCTATCCACTGAGCCAAACCACTAGGGCGCTCATAATTCATGTTTAATGTAATATTTGAATTATGCCAGAAATGATAGGCAGCTTCAATGTTCAGTTTGATTTAGGAAATGCCAGGTATCTGTGAACTTAATTGAGATGCATTAAGTGTGACTTATGAAAGGTATTAGAGGGATTTGTGTCATTTTCCTCTAAATGATAAATACAGGAGTGTATATGATGGTATTCTTGACAATGATTGCTTGTTTCATAAATTGGGAAGTAGACATTTCTACCAGAACAAGAAGAAATCATTTTCCCAACTTTTTAAATATGGGTTGTTGTTGTTTTTTTAGTAGACATAATGCTTATTTCCCACCCTATTTAAAAATAGTCACAGTACCTGCAATAGATCAGCATGGACAGCACCAGCTACTGTCTTGTGAACATAAACATTTGTGCGAAGAGCTCACAGCATGCCGAATACAACTAAGCCTAGAGCGGAGGAAAGGGTCTCAAAGAGCAATTCCCAGGCATTGGCCATCAGAGCAGCCAAACCTCGTATCTGGAAATGGCATCCATAACAATTCAATTCAAATAACAGTATGTAGTTGCATAAATCTTTGTTGATGGAATTAAAGAAAGAAATGCACCTTTTGTTGAAAGAGGCCTTCAATCAAAAGAGAGCTGCAAGTCCATGTCATTGCAGTGGCAGCCTCTGGGGAGGGTGCTGCTTGATGAGGTGTATGTTTTGTGTGTAGCCTGAACGCCATGTGGAATCTCCAGGCTTCCTCATGTCTGAATAGAATGTCCTCCATCGTCCATTTCATGCTGTTGTCAGTAGAAAACATTTCTCAAGTTTTATGAAAAAACTTTTTAAATTGTCCATGTTTTTGCTCTGGCTTCTAGCTTTTTGCCCTTGAATTAGTTGACCTCAGTGATTTTCAACCCCTGTGCTGCAAGAATTTTTAAAACATGACATACCTGACTTCACTTAGTCAGGGGCACTGACCTCTTCGCCCTCAGACTGTCAAATAAAAAAATGACAACAGCCAATACAATAGCCGTCTGGTGTGAATAAATCAAAATTATACCTATTTGTTTTCAGACCAATAAAAAATATATATATTTTGAACATCTTTACATAGACAATCCATCAAATTCCTACCACCCAATTTTGAAATCTACCTGCATCTCTTTTTTCAACACCAGGGCCTGCAGAAGTGTAGTAATTAGTTTATGTGTGCCATGAGGTGAAAAGGGTTGA
Organism: Myotis myotis; assembly: GCF_014108235.1. NCBI lineage: Eukaryota > Metazoa > Chordata > Mammalia > Chiroptera > Vespertilionidae > Myotis > Myotis myotis. The sequence goes on from NW_023416335.1 coordinate 171,901,155, forward strand.
AAATCGCTGGGTTAGCTGATGAATAACCTTTCCACCTGGAACTAACCTTTCTATTCCACGCCATGTTACCCCAGATAGGAAACCCAGTCATTCATTGTAGTCCCACATAATACAAAATAGACCATAATTTACTAAGTTTGGGGAGAGGAAAGGGATAGAAAAGACTTTACATTGAGGCAACATGATCATCTTAAATTAAATCACAGACATCCTCAGTATTAACAGTCCTCAGCTCTCCTGTCCACATCCGGGATTCTCACTGCTGCCTCATGCAGGTAGACCTTTGGCTCCTCATTCATCTTCCCCTGTTTCTCTCACTCTTCCCTGCCCTCTCCTTACTAAATGGCCACCCAGAACTCCAAATGCAGCATAGAAATCCATCTTGTCTCCAAGTGCCCCAAAACAAACAAAAAAAACAAAACAAAAAGACAGTCTGAATAAAGCTTCCTTGCTGCTCTTTGAGCAGGAAGTGATATTCAAGAGAAGCAAGAATGAGGTTAAGAGGAAAGTGAAGCAGAGAGGAAGCAAAGAGCATAGGAGGGTGCACTCCTGACCTGCTGTAGTGCCACAAGAAAATGGAACGTTTTGCTTCTCCGAAGAGCAGGCGGGACCCTTTCCACCTTCTGTCCTTCACTGGCCAGGTTCCTTCCAATGTGGCATTCATTTCCCTGTCCTTGTGGTTTTATCATCAGAGACATATGTAACAACATTACTTGATCCCAGAAGATGCTTACATTATAAACCTCTGCTTCCAAAGTTTCATTAGCAATCAAACTCACTGGCATCGATCATCTGCCATTTCAAAGACCTTTTATCAGTGTCCTCAGTTCTTCTACCCTGTTATTCCTTTGTCACAACAGGCTGGGAGAGGGGAATCCTGGAACAATATACCCACATTGAGCATTGCTAGAGAAAATTGTACAACTGAGAATTCTGGCTTAAATTCACCAATGTTAACTGGACTCTCGACATTGCCTGACCTTATGCTTTGTTTCCTGTTCTTCATACAATTGGAAATCTTCCTGAAACTTCAAGTCCTAAGCTTTCCCCTCATTCTCAGGAGATGTCTTCACCATTTACTTCAGAAAGAAAATGCCAATCCATCAAATTCCTATCACCCAGTTTTGAAATCTACCTGCCTCTCTTGTTTCAACAACAGGGCCTGGCATCATGTTGGTACACAATAAATATTTATTGAATAAATACACACAGAGTCTTACCTTCTCCCTCATATATTAAACAAAAAAAGCCCCTTCCACTTGTCCCATATTCTTTTTTTTATTCTGCCTTTCAGGAACCTCATACATTTCATGTTTTTATCCTCTCTTCTATATTTTCGACCTCCCCCTTCTTACTGATTACTTCTCATAGACATTTAAATATGCTATAGTATCTCTACATTAAAAAAGAAACACTCCCTTCAGCCTTATATCCGCCCTTACACATCTTATAGTATTTCAATGTATAAATGTCCTACAACTTATGTGTCCATTCTGTTGTTCATTCTTGAGATGTTTCCTGTTTCTGCTATTGCAGTGATTCTACAAAGATATCTGAGAATATTTCCTGGTGAAGAATTGCTGAGTCATTGGATATGCATACCTTCAACCATGCTACAGAATGCCAAATCGTGATCCAAAAGAGTTGGACCGTTCAAATTTCCACCAGCATGTGTCAGGGTTTCCATAGCCCCACATCATCATAAGTTGATGGTCTCAGGCTTCTTAGTTTTTGCAGATCAAATGGGTATCACACTTTGACTGTAATTTATATTTTCCTGATTACTAATAAAGATGGCTATCTTGTAATGTTTATAGGTCAATCTTCTTTCTTCTATAAGCTTTTTCAAATATTTTGCCCACTGTTCCTTTGGGTTGTTCATCTTTTTAGAGATGTTTTCAGCTCTTTCCATATTCTGGATCCTAAGACTTTGCTCAGAAATCATACAGATATTCTCTTAGATTGTCTTACAAAATATTATACAGTTCCCTAATCAAAACTATAATTCATTGTTGTGTATGTGGCACCAGGCTTCCATGTTGGCCCCATTTATCCCTGTCTCCCTTGTTCACACTGCTGTGTGTTATCCTCCCCCATGGAATAAGGCTTGCCTTGTGTAATAAATAGTATAAATAGCATATGCAGGAAGTATGGCTTTTGGCCATAATAAAAGACCTGCAGTTTCATTGTTCTCTGTATCACTAGCTGCAGGAGAAGCCAGCTGCCATGTTGTGAAGTCACTCAAGAAACCCTGTGGGGAGTCCATGTAGCTAGGAGCTGACCCCCACAGCCAAGACCCAGTGAGGAGCTGGATATCACCAGCCACATGGATGAGCCGTCTTAGACATGGGTCTGCCCATCTCAGTCATGCAGTTGGACAGAATACCTGACTAACGTTTGACTGCAACCTCCTGAGACTCTGAGACAGAACCACCAGGTAAGCAGTTCCTGAATGTCTGACCTGCAGAAACTGTGAAATAAATACTTACATTTGTTTGTAAGCCTAAATTTGAGGGTAATTTGTTGAACAGCAACAGATAATTAATACAACTGAGAATTCTGGTATGTAAGGTAGCATTTCGATTTCCATAGTTTTCACTTGAATAATCAGTCATTTCAGCATCATTTCTTTTTAAAGTCCTTCTTTATCTAATTTTAGCCTCCTTATTTTATTGCATTGGTCAATTTGTTTATCTTTGAGTTAATTTTTTATTAATTACTATCGCTTTATAATTTTTTATATTTGGAAGCCAGCTATGTACACCATTATACCACCAATGCACACTATTTTTTGTATCTAATAAGGCATACTTCAAGATTTCAATATTCTTCAAGAAAATCTTATCTATTTTTTAACCCTTTGGTCATATACATACATATATTTAATTTCAGAGTTATCTTATTTTCTACAAGAAAACCTGTTGGGTTTTTTTGTTTGTTTGTTTGTTTTTAGTATTTTAATACATTGCATATTATAATCCATGTGATCCCATGGTGAATTGCTGTATTTATTTGGAATTGTCTTTCAACAGTTTTATAATTTTCCTTGCAAAAAAATTATATGCATGTTCTACTAGCTTTATTCATTTTTATACACCAACATGAAGTATTTTAAAATGGAACTTTAAAAAAGATAACATTTAAAATAGAATAAAATATAACAAAGAGCTGAAGCCAGAAACTGGCACATAGTAAACACTCAATAAATATCTTAAAGAAGATTTATGAAAGAATAAATAAATTGATGAATGGGTAAATAAATAAATGGGCGAACATCTGCCATGTGTTTATTAAGTGACCAGTATGCCTACCTATAACTTACCTATTTCAGATACCATTCTTCTTAGGTACTCATATTTTCAAATGGATTTACCCCAACAATAAGCTGCGATGCTTCTAGATCTAACCTCAGTATGCCATTGATCTATATAATTAAAGCCTAAGCGACTGTTAGGGCAGAATGACCAGAACAACGGGTCACTATGATGCACCGCTCAGCCAGAAGCCGGGCTCATGGCTGGAGAGTGCAGAAGTGGTGGCAGGAGCCTCTCCCACCTCTGCAGCAGCACTAAGGAGCAGCAAGCCAAGCGGTAAGGAGCTAACAGGCGGGTGGTAAGGACTGTGAGAGGTATGTCTGACTGCCAGTTTAGGCCTGATCCCCGGGGGCATCGGGCCTAAGCCGCCAGGTGGACATCCCCCGAGGGGGCCCAGATTGCGAGAGGGCACAGGCCGGCTGAGGGACACCCCTCAACATGAATTTTGTGCATCGGGCCTCTAGCAGAGAAATAAAGAATTTAAAGGAATAGCTTCCAAGAGGTGCAAGACAGCGTTTTACACCAATGTCTCTTCTGTCCCAGAACTTCCTTTTCTTCTTTGTAACTTTGGGTGTGTGTAACTGAACACTCTGGCTAAGTATATTCAATTCAACTTACTCTCTCCTTCATTGGGGACTTCACAAACCTTTTCATGTATAAAATTAATCCAGATTTAAACTCTTCCTGTAGTTTAATTTATCATTTTCTTCTGTTATAAAGATTAGCCTCTTATTTATGTATATATATATATATATATATATATATATATATATATATATGTATGTATTTTTTAAAATATATTTTCATTGATTTCAGAGAGGAAGGGGGAGGGAGAGATAGAAACATCAATGATGAGAGAGAATCATTGATTAGCCACCTCCTGCACCCTCCCCTCCTTACTGGGAATCGAGCAACAACCGGACATCTGCCCTTGACTGGAATCAAACCCAGGACCCTTCAGTCTTCAGGCCGACACTCTATCCACTGAGCCAAATCAGTTTGGGCTTATTCAATGGAGAATATGACCCCCCAAAAAAGTTCCGAGAATTATATTAGGATCCCATCATCACTATTATTATCGTTAGTCCCACTGTGTATAGAATTTCTAAGTAGTATTTCCAAATGCTTAACTCTAGACATATCCTTCCTTGAAAAATTCTCTTAAGTCCCTTAGCAATTTAATACCGTCTGTTCTTTTTTCAAAATCTGAGGAAGAAACTGCAAGTTGGAATTGAACCAACAATATGTGTTCCTCTCAGTAGATAAGCAAAATTTCGTAAGAACTAAAATGATTCCAACAGATGTTTATCATGTAACTGCCAGAAAAGGCACTGGGAATCACAAAGGTAAGTTCAAATCTACTGCTTGGAAACTTCACCATAGCCAAGCATCTTTTTATGTAGGTATTCAATTGTTTTGAAGTACTTTTAAAACCTTCCTAAATTTTATCAAAAAAACAATTTTGAAATCTGTAGAACAATTCATGGATCTGTGTCCTAGATGGATTTGGCCAGGTCTGAGGGAGTAGATATGGATCTTTATTTTGGCTTTTAGTGGCTCCTTTATGTATAAACATACAAGGCTCTCCATGACCTGGCCATGGCTGATTTCTTGCCGCTTCCTATTCTACAAATCTCTTGCAACCATACCGAACTTATAGCATTTCCCAATGCATGGCATGCTATTTCACATCTTTGTGACTTTGCTCTTTCCCTAGAATGCTGCCATTACCCACCAGGCAAATACATACTGTGTTTTCAGAGTTAGCCCAGCATCACCTGTTCTAGGAAACCTCTTCTGCCTGCCATTCATCTCCCACAGGCATCTTTGGTACTCCCTCTCTCCACTCTAGATCTTTCTGTGGTATCTATAACACTGTGTTGGCTTACCAGGTATTTGCATTTGTGGTTCTTACTGAGAAATTATAAATTATTTGTAGGGTAGAACTGTATTGCCCATTTTTGGATTAGTAGCAGTTAGCGGTGTCTGACTTAGGGTATGGACTCATTGAATTCATCTTGAAGAAAATGGATGGATGGATGGATGGATGGATGGGTGAATAGATGGATGAATGAACAAATGAATACCTACATCTCTATCAATAATTTAATACTTACTTGTAAAATTTTAAATTTTTCTCTCCCATATTTTGAGATTTAGACGTGTGTTAAATGAAATCAGTTGTACACAGACCAGTGATGGCAACCTATGACACGCGTGTCAGAGGTGACACGCAAACTCATTTTTTTGGTTGATTTTTCTTTGTTAAATGGCATTTAAATATATAAAATAAATATCAAAAATATAAGTCTTTGTTTTACTATGGTTGCAAATATCGAAAAATTTCTATATGTGACACGGCACCAGAGTTAAGTTAGGGTTTTTCAAAATGCTGACACGCCAAGCTCAAAAGGTTCGCCATCACTGCACTAGACATTACTTTGCCTTTTCCTTTATTCCCCCGCTCATACAGAATGAATAACCCTACAAAGGTTAAGTAAACGTACTGTAATATTCCACAACATAGAAAAGGCATATCTAAAACATCACAGTGCAGACACTTTGTTTCCCATGTTTGACATACTTGCGGTGTAAAACTAAAAATATGGAAAAGAAAGAATACTTAAAAATGATACCATTACAATATGCCATTTATATGCCTGAAATTATAGTGTTCTTTAAATGTTCCCTCTTTAATTTAATATGCACAATCAGCCTATAATATTTGTTGGTATTTTCCTCATGTGCAGGTAAGGAAACAGAGTCTCAGAAACATTTAATGTATTTTCCCAAGTTACACAAAGTGATGTCGACTCTGGTCTTTCTAACATGAAAGCCCATGGTTTTTGTTTTGTTTTCCTTTTTTCTCTCTTCTTTTTCTTTTTCTATTGTGCAAAAAAACTTAACATGTTGTCTACCCTCTTAAAAGTGTTTAGGCCTGGCTGGTGTGGCTCAGTGGTTGAGCATTGACCTGTGAACCAGGAGGTCAAGGTTCAATTCCTAATCTGGGCACATGCCCAGGTTGTGGGCTCATTCCTCAGTGTGAAGTGTGCAGAAGGCATCCAATCAATGATTCGCTCTCATCATTGATGTTTCTCTCTCTTTTTCCCTTTCCCCTCCTCTTTGAAATCAATCAATAAATATATATATATATGTATATTTAAAAAATGTTTAAGTGTACAATACAGTATCATTAACTATAGGCACAATGTTGTACAGCAAATCTCTAGAGCTTAATGATCTCATATAAGTGAAACTTTGTACCAGTTGAATTGCAGCTCCCCATTTCCCCCTCCTCCCAGCCCTGGCAGAACCATTTTGCCTTCTATTTCCACGTGTTTGACAATTTTAGATACCTTGTATAAGTGGAATCGTACAGTATTTATCCTTCTGAAAGTCTGTGTTTTAATTTATTAACTCTTTGAAAAGTAACACTAATAAACCATAGCATGTTAACATACTTATGAACAATAACTATTTAAAAAAAAACAGTTAAAAGGGTGACATAGTTTTACATATCACTACCAATTTCATTAAAATGTTTGAACTATTGGGAAGCATCAAGTTTGTGCTGGCAACACACTTTTTCCAAAATGTAACTCTTCTGTCAAAACTCACTGACAACAAATACTGTCAGCTGTTTTCCTTCAAGTAGCAAACTCACTTTATTCATTTTTGAGAAAATTTTTTCCCAAAAATCAAGTCTGAATAGGTAATTTGTCAGTGTTTTCCCTTTTTTTTCTTTTTCTCCTTGTTCTTCTCTCTCTCTCTCTCTCTCTCTCTCTCTCTCTCTCTCTCTCTCTCTCTCTCTCTCTCTACCAAATGTATCCCTAAGGCCCATGAGTCACGGTGTTTCTATGGCAGCCTTCTGGCCAGAGCCGGCCATGGGTGCAGCAGGCACCGAATCTGACACGGCTGCAGGTCAGTGCTATTTTAAATATGTTCTGTTTAGTGAAAAGAAGTGGCCACTTCAACTTGCAACTCACTTGCATAAATGCTTTCTTTTTCAAGACAACAATGATAATTTTGTAAATAGCGGAAGAGTTCTAGGTGTATTTCCCATTTCATCACAAGACATGTTCTTAAGGGTTGAGAGTTAATAACATTACTAATTGCTACTACTTCATCAAGGATATTCGTAAGTGAAGCAGGCTGTTGGCAAATACAATGATTATTTGTATAATTTGGTGCCACTCTGAGGATTCGTGCTAACGTGCCAGCAGTGGTGTTCATTATTGCTTTAGCACCATCAGTGCATGTGTCAATACAGTGAAAAGGAAAATAACCTCTTTATTACTTATTGTTAAAAAGTTTTGACTTCATGGAGCCCTGAAAGGTTATTGGGGTCTCCTGGGGTTCCTTAGCTACACATTGAGAACTATACAAAGCTATTGCCACAGCCTCTCCCTGCTCTTCTCCCATCTGAGCCCTGTAACACTCTAAATCAGATGACGTTACCCTTCTGCACCAAACTGCCTGGACTTCTCATTTTCATGCGGAGCAATGTGGGATGCCCTGATCCTTCTCATCTCAACTCCTGCCACTTTCTCAACTGCCTATCTTCCTCAAATCCGATGTGGCCTCATGGCTCTGGAACACTTCGAGCAAGCTTCTCTCTATTCTTTCTGCACAGGGCATTTTTTTCCCCCTCACAGATTTTTCATGGCTCATTTTTTCTCTCCTTTTAGATTTCTGTCTAAATATCACCTCATGGGAAGTCCTCCTCTGACCACAAGCTACAGCTGCATCTCCATCATCCTGTAAACCCTTACACTGCTGTCCTTTCCTTTTTGCCTCTTGTTTGTTTGTTGTCTGAGTCCCCACACTAAACCTCAGTTCCATGATTGGGAAGCCCTGTCCCAAATCAACACGCTACTTTCCAGTGTAAGGCGTTATTAGGTGCAGGATTTGTATGAAAGGCAGGTAGGGAGTCTGCTAAGTCATTATGCAGACCACTTGAATGTCTAATGATCACGATTATGAGGATGACCATAAAAACATGTAACTTTATGACAGTGGTTCTCAATCTTCTGGCCCTTTAAATACAGTTCCTCATGTTGTGACCCCCAACCTTAAAATTATTTTTGTTGTTACTTCATAACTGTAATTTTGCTACTGTTATGAATTGTAATGTAAATATCTGATATGCAGGATGGTCTTAGGCAGCCCCTGTGAGAGGGTCGTTCGACCGCCAAAGGGGTCGCGACCCACAGGTTGAGAACCACTGCTTTATGAAAATCCACATAAAACGGAATCAACTAATTTTTATACTTACTATACTACAATGTCAATACACAAAAGTCAATTAACTTTTATACACTAGTGATGATCAATCTGAACATGAAATTAAAGCAATTCCATTTATAATAGCATCACACATAATAAAATGCTTAGGAATAAATTTAATTTTAAAAATGAGACTTGGGTATAATGAAAACTACAAAGCATAAGCAAGTGGAAGGACATCCCATATTCATAGTTAAGAATATTTAATATTGTTAAGACAGCTGTACTAATTCTCAAACTGATCTACAGGTTTAATCCAATTCCTCTCAAAACCCCATCTGGTTTTATTTGCAGAAATTGGCTATATGATCCTAAAATTCATATAAAAATTTGAGGGATTCAGAAGAGCCAAAATAATCTTGAAAAAGAAGAGCTATGTTTTAGAAGAATAGTCCTTTCAACAAAGGATACCAGGACAGCTGTATATCCACATACAAAAGAATGAAATCAGATGCCTTCCCACAACACACACAAAAAATAATACAAAGTGGACCATAAGCTTACATTTATGAGCTAACAGTATAAAGGTCTTAGAAGGAAAAATCAGAGTAAATCTTTACAGCATTGGGTTGGGCAAACTCTCCTGAGATTTGACACCACAAGCACAAGTGACTAAAGGAAAAATTGACAAACTGGACTTTATTAAAATTAAATGTTTCGTGCTTCTCAGGATACCATCAAGAAAGTGAAAAAACAAGCCACAGATGAGGGGAAATATTTGCAAATCATATATCTGATAAGGAACTTGTATCTATATATAAACAAGTATTACAATTCAATATAAGATAAATAACAAAATTAAAAATTAACAAAGGATATAAAAACATTTCTCTAAGGGAAATAGGCAAATTCCAGTGAACACATTAAAAGATGTTCAAAATCATTAGCCATCAATAAATCAAAATAACAAACAAAACAAATAACAAACTAGAGGCCCAGTGCACAAAATTTTTGCACTGGTAGAGTCCCTAGCAGCTGGCGGCAGCTGGCCGGGTACTTCCTCCTTTCCCCTGGCCACCTACTACCACCAGGGCCTCCCTCTCTTCCCCCAGGCAGTCCCATCCCCTGGTTGAACTCCGAGAAGAACTCCCAGTCGAGGGGACAATTTGCATATTATGCTTTTATTATATAGGATGTCAGCAAGAATGTAGAGGAACTGGAATCCTCACACATTTCTGGTAGTAAGGTAAAGTGGTACAGTTACTTTGGAAAACACTCTCACAATTCCTCAGACAGTTAAACATAGTTATAAGCAATTTCACTCCTAAAATGAAAACCCCCAAAATGAAAATATATATCCATGCAAAAACTTACTAGCATTCACAGCAACATTGTTCATAATAGCCAGAGTAGAAACAACCCAAATGTCCATCAACAAATTCATGGATAAATAAAATGTGACATATCCATAAATAGAACTTATTTGGCAATAAAAAGGAATGAAGTACCAATACATACTACAACACAGATGAACATAAAAGTATTTGCTAAATGAAATAAGCCAGTCTGACCACATATTATATGATCCCATTTGTGTTAAATCTTCAGAATCTCTCTCTCTATATATATATATAAGTCCAGCAACCGAATGGCGGAACAACTAGAATGAACAACCAGTCACTATGATGCGCACTGACCACCACGAGTCAGACACTCAATGCAGGAGCTGCCCCCTGGTGGTCAGTGCATTCCCACAGTAGGAGCACCACTCAGCTCACCGGGATGAGCAGCACTCCCACAGTGGGCCGATCCCCGCAGGCCACACCCCCAACAGTACACGAATCCATGCATCGGGCCTCTAGTAGGTCTATGAAGACTACAGATTTGTAGTCTTTATGGCATAGCAGTGGTTACCTATGGCAAGAGGTGAGGGCTTGGGAGAAATGGAAAGTGACAGCTAATGGGTCTGCAGTTAACACGTAGTTTCTTTTGCGGTTGTTATAGATGCCCATATGGACTGACAATTCTATATCTCAAATATCTGGTTGTAAAACCCTGAGTGTGTCCAATGTGTATTCTTACCAACCATGTTACTTTCCAAGATAACAAGGAGAGAAATTTTTCAAGGGAGCCCCTTGGTAAACTCCTGAGCTTCCTTTCATATCCTCCCTGATTAACTTATGAAAAAATTGCATTGTTTTAAAGTTGTATTCCCCATTATCTACAAGGCTTTCTTGACATAATTTTTAAAAGTATATTCTCTTAAAGTCCACCAACAGAAGCTAATAGAGATGTAATAAATGGGTAGGAACATGTATTCTATTCTGACCTTTCTCTAAATACTACTTAACACTCAAATACCCTTTTATTGAAACATCAAAGTATTTAATTCACTATATTTTATTTTCACAATAAAGAAATTGTTCAGCCAAAAGAGTATTGAATTGTATAACAAATAATATTTTTTATTGTAGTAAAATATGCATAACATAAATTTACCTTTTTAACCATTTTTAAGTGTACAGTTCAGTGGCATTAAGTATGCTCAGATCACTGTGCAACTATCGCAACAAGTGACTTTTATATAAATAATTTAATGGGAAATTCAAGCATATAATTAAATCTACAATGTACCCTCAATTATTAGACTAAAACCATAGTTCTAATACAGAACACTATCACAAGACTTCAGATAAACTAGTTATCCTATCGATAAATTCATGTTTCATGGAACTGTATTTAAAATTTATTTACACTTGTCATTTTCTTTAACAACCCAAAGATTTTCATCCAGATTTCATATTGAAAATAACTTCATTGATGCATGATGAGATAGATTGCATATTAAGTATATTAAATGTCAGGCTTACTATTCTATTTTTATTTGAAAATCATAAGGCATGGACAGATGTTTTTAAGATAAGAGCAGCTGTGGCAGAGAATACATTTTCATTAAGGAAAAAATGAAAATTTTTTTAATTGGTAAGATTATTAATAATTCTTTGGAATTATTAGACAAAGTTGTTACAGGGTTAAACAAAAACATCTATAATCAATAACCCTTCCACTCTGTTTCTTATTGTATTACCAACTGCTACTGTTTTCTTCTCTCTTGACAAGACATGAGGCTTCTAGAGTAGACCATGCTTACTTGACCGTATCAGACAGGTCAAAACATTAGCCACCCACTTGTCTAAGAGAAGTATCCAATTAAGCCAGAATTTCCTGTTTTTCCTCTCCTTACGTGTGCTTCTTTCTTTACCCATGGCCTTTTGGTCCTTAGGAATTTGCTATCAATCACTTTTTTCCTGTTCCTTTACCTTCAAATTTTATAGTTCTTTCCACTCCGCATTTTCATACTTTGAAAAAAAAATTAAAATCCCTTATCTTACCTGTCATATTCCCATCCAGATAGTGTTTAAGATCTCCACTTCACTTCATAGCCAAATTCCTTTACAGAGAACTTGACATCCCATCTTACTTTCTCACCACAATTCACTCCTTGATCTATTGGCATGTTTCTCCTTCTGAAACTGCCCATGCTGTGACACTCAGATCAATGTATATGTGTTTTTTTCCTTCCATGACTTCTCTCTGCCTCTGGTGGGCTGATGGATCCTTACTCTTGAAACTCTACTGCTTTGGCCCATGTAGCACCACTCTCAGTTCTCCAAGTTTCTCATTCCTCACATATTATTTTAAAATTCTTGATTTGTTGGCACAATTGTATGACACTTCAAATTATTATGGAACAAGGTATAATAGAAATAACTAAATACCACTCTATGTAGAAGTACACTTTCAGTATAGATATAATAAAGTAGTCCCTCTTTCCTCCAAGTGAACAGGAAATGAGTTGGCCTTTGCCTCAGCACATTAGAGAATGTAAAGTACTCAAGTCAGTAATCAGAAAGTCAGCAGCAAGGAAGCTGAGATAGAAATCATTCCTGGGGTAATCAGCAACACGTATTTTGCAAAGCAAATATTTTAGGGGGGAAAATGTTTTTAAGGTTGAAATTTAAAGTGAACCTGAGGAAACAATCAGCCAAACTCAGAATTATGGAAAATTCTACAGGACAAATGATCCAACTTCTTCAATAAATAAATGGGTGGAAGGGAGGGAAGAATGTAGGAAGGGAAAGAGGAGAGAGAGAGAGAGAGAGAAAGAGAGAGAGAGAGAGAGAGAGAGAGAGAGAGAGAGAGAGAGAGAGAGAGAAGAAGAAGAAGAAGGAGGAGGAGAAGGAGAAGGAGAAGGAGAAGGAGAAGGAGAAGGAGAAGAAGAAGAAGAAGAAGAAGAAGAAGAAGAAGAAGAAGAAGAAGAAGAAGAAGAAGAAGAAAAGAGAAAAGAAGAGAACTGCTACAGATTAAAGAGTTGTAAAACACATATACACCAAATACAATATATGACCTTGTTACAATCCTGACTCCAATAAACTAACAATAAAAAGACATTTATGAGACAATTAGAAAAACTAAAATGTTATTAGGCATTAGATGACTTTAAGAAAATACTGTTAATTTGAGGTATATGATCATGAGATTGTAATTATATTTACATATTGATATATTTATAGATGAAAAGATATAATATCAGCTATTTGCTTTAAAATATTCTGGATGTACACATTTAATTTGTGAATACATAAGCTTATCAGTTTAAAAGCAAGTAAAAAAATAAAGCAACACTTGAATCACGGTAAGTTTCTAATAGATTTTAAATGAATATAAATTATATTCTTGTCTCAATCTAGGTTCTTTCAAAAGTAGCAGTGGGGGAACATATTGGAAATAAATTTATTTGATAATGTCATCCCAGGGAACAGACTTGGGAGTCAGAGAGAGTGAAAATGGGGAGAAGAGAAAAGAATAGAGAAATGCATATTGAGTTGGCTACCACTTTTGGATGTCAGGGAGCTCAGTCATGCATGGACATCTGAAAGCCTCATGAAATTCATGCCAGAATCATTATCAATCCCTTCTCCACTGGTCAAGGGCTAAGCCCCAGGGCATTAACACCTCTGAAATTCATACTTGTCTCCCAAGCATGAATTCTGAGAGTCCTGGGATATCTAATGACTAAGCATAACAGAAGCCCTCCAGCAGGAAGTGAGGGGTACCCAGCCTGCCCCCAGGCAAGATCTTGTCAGGTTGCACCTGGATAAATCTGATTAAAATCTTCATGGGAACTAGTCTCCACAGCTAAGATCAGAAAAGGATAATTAGAAGAAGCACAGGAGTTGTTCTGATAAAGTCCATTCTCTGTGCTGACCACTCATATTTCCCTTTTCCTTCCATGAAGTCCAGTTAGTTACAGAATCTCCTTCAATGTGATGGCCAGCTAGAATCTGGGTAAAGAGTGAATGCAAGGAAGTCAGTGAAGCAGGTGCAATGCCTAATGCTACACCTGGTTCCAAGGCCATAATAGGTATTATTTATCCTCTACGACTAATTTAGAATTCTCTCACACTGGGCCTGGACCTTTACTGGTTTACTTGTTTGCCAGGTGGAGTGACCCACACCTTCATCCCCAAGGTGTCTGTGTCCTTGATTTTCTTGTACTTATCATTCTATGGTTGCTGCAATTTTCTATCCACAATTTTCACTGGTCATGGTAGTACCAAGAGACACCCAGTGAGCATCCTCTAGGCACCCTGTAGTCCCAGATATACATCTCCCTGCCTTCATTTTGTACCAGGCACTCTAGCTCCTGGGGGGTAAAAATCAATAATAACTACTAACACCACTACAAAAATGCTTTTCTTGACTATTGTTAGATTTCAGGACTACCAGTGTTTCAAACAACAATATACAGGTTATAACCAATAAGATATTTAGAATGTGACATTTAATGTGTACCAGAACAGTGATGAAGGTCAAAGACAGTCTAATTAGAATAACATGCAACTGCAGATGTCATGTTACACTTCTGTAAACTTGGCCTCAAACCATCAATCACCTTCAAATGCAAAAAGACAAAACCAAACAAAAGCAGGTGAACATGTCTCCAAAAAACAAGGCTATGCTAAATTAGATTTTGTTCCCATAATTTTTTTAAAAACTAATTCCTATTATTTTTGTTCTTTCTATTTAAATAATTTATAGTTTTTCTCATTCAATACGGATTTAAAGGATTAATAATTTTAAGCAAGTCTGGACAGATGCCTAAGAAAGCTTATTTAACAAAAGAATGGAATCTTATCTATCTCACTTGTTATGTCTATTTTAGATGGATTTACTCAAAATGCCTCCACTTATTTTGTGCATCTACAGTGATAGACTCTTACATGAATTGGCTTTAGTTCCCTCAATAATCCTGCAAGGTGGGAAACTGAGGGGTTATAGGAAGTAATTTATCCAAAGTCCAGCAGTTACTTGTCCAATCCAGACCTGTTGTCTTAAAACCATCATCTGGAGTAGCAAAAGAAATCATTCAATTTAATGTTGTAAATATTGTGGAAAGTCTGTACAGATTTGGGTTCTTTGAATTGTCATTTTGTGATTCCAAATTAAGAATAGAGGTATAATGAAGAACAGAGGGGTAATTTACCAATTGTTGCTTTCAAACCACTGGTTTTTATATCATTGCATCATTGCCTATTGCATCATAGCCAAAAGCAGAGTTTACATATAGTTTTTGTGAGCTGTAAATCAAGGTGCCCCGGTCATAGCCAAAGAGTTGTCATTTGACTTCGGTTCGAACAGTCAAGTTTTCTCTCCTGAATTCTGACATGTGAGTGAAAGGACACAACCTGGGAAAACAGATGGAGTGTCCTTATTCCCAGGGCAGCATTCTTACAACACAAACAAGCAATTCAGGCAACTCTGCCTTTGAAATTTGTTGCTCTTTGGGGGCAGCTCTTTAGTCTTCCTATAGATTTTGTAAGGATATCATGCTCTCCTTCCAATAAACTTTCTTTTTCTTACATTAAGCAGAGTCAGCTCCTGCTGCTAGCAAAGAACCCCAAATTATGCATAATTTAACTGAGAGTGATCTTTTCTTTCTGTAAATACCTATTGCATTGAGAGTCCACACCACACAATTCAGCATCAATGTCCTCTAATTCCACTAGGAACGTTGCCTCCCTCATTTGAATGTAAACTACTCAGACATTCCTATTATTATTCTTTGGGGTTTCCTCATATGACCTAACATAGGGCTATGTACTACATTGATGGACGGACTTAAAAAACATACTAAGATGAATATGATGGTGAGGGGTGGGCTTCTGGGTAAATCGGGGATAAAATATAAAGATCAGGGAATGCAAAAGCAGAAGTCCAAAGTCTTCTCCTTGTATCATGCTTTAACCCACTCATGACAATCATAAAAACATAGTTCTCCACTAGGACAGCTATTCAGACAAACAATAAGTACATGAAAACAATCATACTGGTCATGTCGGCTTGTGTTTATACAAACCTACTCTCTCCTACATGGAGAAAGGAGCTGGGGGTCACTGAATTCCCACAGAATAATGAATGAGTCATGCACATGTTATTTTCGCACAAATATATAAAAATATTACTAGAGAGGTATTGTCTTCTTTCATCGGAATGAATGATGATTGAAAATATGAGGGAAATTTTTGGCAGGAAGAATATAAAACTCTCATTAGATGCTATAAATGTACTACAGTAGTCTCTCCCCTCCATTATTCTTGTTTTTGCTTTCCATGGTTTCAGTCATCCATAGTCAATCACAGTCTGAAAATATTAAATTGAAAATTCCATAAATAAATAATGCCTAAGTTTTAAATTACGTGTCCCTCTGAGTAGCACGATGAAATCTCTCGATGTCCTTTTGGTATATGAGATGATGCACCAACTAACTGAGTCATCCGGTCATGGTTGTATTTTGAAGATTTTTTTTTAATTGTAGTAGAATGATTTATTTTCCTCAGCTTGTAGAGCATAAACATTTTATTTCACAAAAATCTCAATAGGAAAGAATTACTTTTTATACTGGATTATTGAAATGCTTATTCTACTGGTAAAGTCATTCTGAGATATGAATATAGAGCTTTGGTTTGTTCACAGGCATGGCTGTTCTTGCCTGAATATTGAGAAAACAAAAAGAAAGCAAAACCCTTTGGGGAAAATGTCTAGATTTTTAGAACATAGTATTTCTTCTGGTTGCATAGTGTAATAGCTAAAGCAAAGTTTCCTCTTTGCTTTTATCCATATACTAGTAAATGCATGTCTTTTAGCAATTACAAAAGGTAACTGCACCTCAGAAAGGTCTCATTCACCTTGAGAAGAATTAAACGTTCCTCACCATTCCTACCTACCATGCTTTTCTTCACTCCTATAATTTTCTTTGAAACTTTTCTTAAAGATATGTTACTATGGTAAAGTATACAAGGATAACTAAATTAAACATGTCTTTCAAATTTGTGCATGAAGAACATTTTATGAAACTAGCAATTGCCGGTGAAGTCATTTGATTTTTGAAGGATATCATGAACTCTACAAAACTACATAAAAATTATTTGAGAACTTAATTTAGGAAGTGTGTAAAGAAATACCAAAAAATAAAACAAGGATACAAGAAACAGGAACAGCTAAGCCTTATCCAGAAGAAGTTAAAAAAAAAAAATCTAGTGCAAAATCAAGAATATTGTAAATCCAAGATTATTCAAAAATTCCCCTTAGAGAAGGAAAGTTAAATGACACAAAACTGCACTAACTTCTTTGTGCATCTAACCACATTACCTGATTCACAGAAAATATCATTTATATAGCAATATTGTATTTGATCTTTACTGGTTTTGCGACTGAATCTACAAATTATAAAAGACATAATTTAGTGACTGTCATAAAATGTAACTATTAATATCTACACTAATAAAAGAAAACATGCAAATTGACCGTACCTTCGCTATGCCTTAAGCCATGCCCACCAGCCAATCAGAGCAACTATGTGCAAATTAACGCAACCAAGATGGCGGCCGGTAGCCATGGAGCTGGAGCGAGCAGGAGGCTTGGTTGCCCCAATGATGGAGGAAGCCAAGCTTCCCACTTGCCGCGGCCAGCTCTGAGCTCCACTCAAAGCAACAAAGTTTCAATTATAGAAGGTAAATAAACCCCAGATACCTGCTTTCAGCCGGCTGTGGCCACGGAGCTGGAGTGAGCAGGAGGCTTCCCTCCTGCCTGCCCTGGTCGGCTCTGAGCTCCTCTCAAGGCTACAAAGTTTCAATTATAGAAGGTAAATAAATCCCCAAAAAAAGAAAAAAAAAAAGAAAAAAGGGAGAGTCTGGGAGCTTTCATTGCCGGGGTGCTTGGCCAGCCTGAAAATGGCCCTCAGCACCTCACCCAGACTGGCCAGGCACCCCAGTTGGGGACCCCCCCCACCCTAAAGGGTGTGTGGCCAGCCTGAAAACAGCCATCAGCCCCTCACCAAGCTGGCCAAACCTCCATGGGATGAGGGTCCCCACTGGGGGGGTGGGGGATTGACCAGCCTACAAACAGCCATCAGCCCCTCACCCAGGCTGGCCAGGCAACCTAGTGGGGACCTCCACCCTGATCCGGGACACCCTTCAGGGCAAACCAGCCGGCCCCCACCCATGCACCAGGCCTCTATCCTATATAATAAAAGGGCAATATGCAAATTGACCCTAACAGCAGAACAAACTGGGAATGACTGCTCACTATGACACACACTGACCACCAGGGGGCAGACGCTTAATGCAGGAGCTGCCCCCTGGTGGTCAGTGCTCTCCCACAGGGGGAGCTCTGCTCAGCCACAAGCCAGGCTGATGGCTGCCAGCACAGTGGTGGTGGTGGAGCCTCTTTTGCCTACTCAGCAGCACTAAGGATATCAGATTGCAGCTTAGGCCTGCTCCCTGCTGGCAAGTGGACATCCCCTGAGGGCTCCCAGGCTGCCAGAGGGATGTCTAATTGCCAGCTTAGGCCCAATCCCCCAGGGAGCAGGCCTAAGCCAGCAGGTGGTCATCCCCCGAGGGGTCCCAGACTGCTAGAGGGCACAGGCCAGGCTGACGCCCCCCCCCCCCAAGTGCACAAATTTTTGTGCACCGGGCCTCTAGTAGATAATATTAAAAATATATCTAAACATGCGATTCTTTGTCCAAAAAATGAGCATGTTCAAAAATTAAAAGAAGAAAATTTGGATATACTCGATGGAGATTTTCACACATATTTGTGTGATTATTCCATTGATTCCCCAGATGATGCTGAAAAGGAAAATTTTCCCATCGAATTTCTTAATAGTTGTACTCCTTTGGGAATGCCTTGTCATAAATTAAAATTGAAAGTGGGTGCAATCATCATGCTATTGAGAAATCTCAATAGTAAATGGGGTCTTTGTAATGGTACCAGATTTATTATCAAAAGATTACGATCTAACATTATCAAAGCTGAAGTATTAACAGAATCTGCAGAGGGAGAGGCTGTTCTGATTCCAAGAATTAATTTGTCCCCATCTGACACTGGCCTCCTATTTAAATTGACTCGATGATAGTTTCCTGTGATGCCAGAATTTGTGATGACTATTCATAAATCACAAGGACAAACTCTAGACAAAGTAGGCATATTCCTACCTGAACCCATTTTTGCATATGGTCAGTTATATGTTGCTTTCTCTTGAGTTTGAAGAGCATGTGATGTTACAGTTAAAGTTCTAAGTACTTCATCACAAGGGAAATTAGTCAAGCACTCTGAAAGTGTTTTCACTCTTAATGTGGTATACAGGGAGATATTAGAATAAGTTTAATCACTTTATCAGTCATTGTTTACATCACTGTTGTTTTTATATCATGTTTTTGTTGTTTTCATATCAGGTTTTTATCGTTTTTATATCATGCCTCTGTTGTTGCTATATCCTTTTGTTACTGTTTATTTATTAATAAATTTATATATTATTTTCATATACATTTTACTAATTTCCTTTCATCTCTCACACTTCTATTATAGAGAAAGGGCAAATAGAAATATTAAAATATATCTGCTAACTAATTCCCTTTTTAAAAAAATATATATTTTATTGATTTTTTTACAGAGAGGAAAGAAGAGGGATAGAGAGTTAGAAACATCAATGAGAGAGAAACATTGATCAGCTGCCTCCTGCACACTCCCCACTGGGGATGTGCCCCCAACAAAGGTACATGCCCTTGTTTGGAATCGAACCTGGGACCCTTGAGTCTGCATGCCGATGCTCTATTCACTGAGCCAAACCAGTTAGGACAATTAAATCCCTTTTAATGTGCATGAATTTCGTGCACCAGGCTACTAGTAATAACATAATAACACAACTATAAAAACTAGAAGGTAGACGAGGAAGAGAAATTGGTAGGTAAGGTAGGTACACTAAACATCTCATGTTTCTGAGTTCTCAATCAACAGATGCTGTCTAATGTGGTTGGTAAATCTAAACATGGCAATCAGGGGCAGGCTGACACTGAAATAATAAAGTTTAACTTTCTGGAGTCTTCACTTGTAAGGGGCTCCTCAAAGGCACTGTGAAGAGCCTTAGCAATTTTATATTTGTAATTTTGCATCCTTTTTCTTAAAGTTTTTCCCCCCAAATGTGTAAATTTTAGGCCTCACATAACCTGGATCCATTCCTGCTGCCAGGGCCTTGGGAGAGACCTATGTACCAACTTTGATGGTAACCAGCAAAATAACTAAAAGAAGAAATGGTGGACACTCTCATTAACACTCTGCTTCCTGGTAGAACTGGGAGGGTTGGGCAAGAAAGGAAGAGGGACTTTTGTCTTTTCATTTCATAGTCACTGGTTCCATTTTATGTATTAACCTGTAGAAGTATTTTTAAAAACCAGCAACAATTAATTTATAATTTATTAGTCAATATGTGTACTAAAGCTGTATATTGAAGGCAAAGAGCTAGGACTACAATGTATATATGTATATTTTATACGTTTTTTTCCAGATTGGCAACGATCTTTATTTTCTCCTCACACACACATTTATTCTGGATTGGGTGCTACCTTTCAACTTAATAGAAATGTCACATATGAAAGCAGTAGTGGATAAGATAAAAGGAAATAGAAACATCTGGTATTACATTCCTGTCCTTAGCAAGAAAGACTGCAGAAAGCATCAGTGATGGTCTTTTCCTATCATATGCATAGTGTTATTCACAGAACTCTTAAAAATATAGGAATATTTTCTTCTTATAAAGAGTTTTCTCATGAATGATATCTTATTCTTTCCCAAACAACTTTAAAATAAATTCATGATTTTTATCATAGCATCTCGGTAGCATCATAATAACATGATTTTACTCTTATAAATAGCAAGTAAAATTGTTTCAGGCAGATCTATTTAGAGCTTGCAATAAAGTAAGAAAAAACTGGTTTATGGACACATTTCAAAGTCTCATGTATTACCTTGCTAAAATGAAATGTTGCTTTTTTCTGCTAACTACACCGTTCTTTACCTGCCCTGATGGAGTGCAGCTGCCAGCAGACACTGACTCCATGGTAACACGCAGATCAGCACGAACACCATTTCTCTGAACTTCTGCTCAGGCATTTATTCTCAGTAACAGGTTAGACAACTAGTGGCAAAGGAAATGTTTAAACATGTTCGAACTAGGAAACATGATTGGGTCATTCAACTACCTACACGAGGAAGGACAGCCTTAGCAAATGAAGGGGAAGGATGGAGGAAGGCTGTACATTTCCTCCAGTCTTCAGCTGAGAGCAGATTGACTGGGGATTCCAGCCGGCAACTGGGGAAGCAAACCTGCTTTCCTTTTGCTTACCTCCTGGACAGCCTTGCAAAGAAAGGCAGAGGAACTAATTTAATTTTAAAAAAATGTAAATACCTGTTTTTAAAATTATTTTTTGGAGTTAGGGATGATTAAACCTCGTGTGTGTATGTGTTTGTGTGTGTGTGTGTGTGTGTGTGTGTGTGTGTGTGTGTGTGTGTGTGTGTGTTAAATAATTTACTTGCAAGTTTTTCTAAGAAAGCCTACATGGACATTTATAACACCAAATGGACTCTGAAAAGTATTGTGAAAAGTTAGGCCATTTTAATTTTTAAAAATATTTTAAAATGGAAGCATTATATTGTTAAACATTACACAGTGAATGATAAATTAAAAAGAACTTCTTGGTAAAGTGAAGGTGGGAGACTAAAGCAGCGCCAAGGTCCAGTAAATTTTATGTTTCTTTGAATAACAAGAAAAGACTATCTGTGGGAATTGAGGCAAAATACAGCACTGGATTTTTTAAAGTTCCAAGCTACTCTTGAAAAATGCGTACCTATAATGGCATGGTAGGTTACAGCTGGCATAAGAGGTCATTGGAGAAAACAATGATTTGTTTGCAAGAATGAGCAAAAAATATATGCCTCAGGGAAGTAATGGAACAGGAGAAAATGTAAGAATAAACAGGCAAAAATACCTATGGGTGCAAAGTTCATCAGAGGAATGACTTTAAAAGCAGACATGAAAAAGCCCCAGAGACATTGATGACAACAGAATAGTGAAAAAATGAATTATTTAGAACTAGATAAAAATGAATAATTATAATTACTATACAATAACAAAGTGCAAGCAAGAGCAGAATGCCATGCAAGGATAGTAAAGACTACATAAATAGACATCAGATTCTAGAATTCAAAAGATCAAGGGAAGGGAGAAAAGCATCAAGAAGGATCAGCAAGCAATTTATTAAACAGTTATCAGTGGAAGCACACTCATTCTACACAACGCTATGGATCTCTTCGCTGCTATTTCTTCAGAATCATCTCATTTCCTCTCCTTCCCTGAGCCACACTTTGTGTTCTGGTCATGTGATCTTCTTTTACTTATTTGAATATGACAAACTCTGCCCAGCTTCAGGTCCTCTGATGATGCAGTTTTGTCTGCTAAGAACTGTCTTCCTTCTACTCTGCTGGACTAACTCTTCTTCATCTTTTACTCTTAGCTTAAAATATTATGTTGGCCCTTTATAATTCCTATTTTAAAAAGTCCTAAGCAACCCAAATCTGGCCCATGCCTACTGGCTACCATTATTTTGTATCTCAGCTATCTTTATCTTTGTTTTCTATAGAAACAAATCAAAACTTTGCAGTTTTATTTTTAAGACTAGAAATTAATTTCGCAATGAGAAATTAAGCTCAATGAGCGAAGGGAATGTGTCTATCCTTTTCACTGCTGAGAGCCCAAGTATGGTACTAGGCACAAAATAAAGAATGGTTAAATCAATGAGTTCATTGATAAATGAGTTGATAAACAAAACATGTAAATAGTATGCTATAAAATATAAAGTATGAGGTAAACAAACATCTGTTCGAAGGTTGTCTTTTGCAAACATAGTATATTTTCCCAAACTTCTTGTGAAATTCTGACTTACTTCAGACCATAAGCCCACAGTGTAGCTGCCAGTGGTCATGGAGAACAATAATCTGAACTTTTTGGTTACTGTAGGTAGAGGCCCCCAACAAATCTGAGCCAGGTAGAGGATTGTCCAAACATCAGAGCAGGAGTCACATACTAAGCAGCCTAAAGTCTCCTAAGAAATGTTCCTAATAGCCAAGGGTCCTCGCACTGGGATTGTGTATAAGGGCTGGAAAAGAGCTCTACTTAAGAAAAACAAGTGAGTTCATTGTACAGCTATTACCAAGATCCTGTTGAGTACCTATTGAAAATGTGTTTTGAGCCAAGCTCACTACCAAGTCCATAGAAGACAAAGAATAAGAAGAAATGTCTGCTTTCCTGAAACTCAGTCTAATAAAACACACACACACACACACACACACACACACACACACACACATATTCATATACAGTTTTCTGCAATTTTGAGAATTATATTTTTAAAAAATATGTGACAGGATAATATGTAAGCTAAAAATGTAAGAATTTGAGAGACAATTGGAATGTGAGACAAAGTTCAGAACGAATACAGGAAGGTCTTATTAAATGTGACATCTTTATACTCTTAAGAACAGACTTTCAGTGCAAACTATGTCATCCACTGATTTCTTTTGATATTAAAATTTGAAATTCAATTTATTAAGATTCTTCTTTAAAGTTTTAAGTTGAACATACAAACTTATTCTACCTTAAAGTCTAGCAAATTTAGCGGTTTCTGAATAATGTTTGATAAGGCCCATTTGATATTTTAAATGATAATTATACAGATAAAATCATCAATTTCCTTCTTATGTCATTTGATTGTATGACTTAAACAAAATGTCCTCAGGTATAAATTTGTTTTTTAAAAACATATTAAATTAAACTTCTAAATAATTTGATTCTTAAGTTCTTTTAAATGTTTCAATATAGACATTTAATAAGGGCTTGCTTTAAAATCAGAAGTCTGTATTAATCACTAAGCTAATTTTAAATTAGAATTAATGCTTTACATATGTTCCTATAAAAGGCCATTTTTTTTTCATTACAAGGATATTCCAAATATATTCAAATTTCATAACATTGACATGTTAGTTTAGTGATTCTGATTTTCTTTAACATTTCTGTACTTAAACCTAAATCTTCTAATAGTTGAGAGATTGTTACTTGATAAGAAAATAATTACTATGTCATCCCAATCAAATTTCAGCATAACTTCATTATTGGTTGGTTTCACACCCAGAGCTTTGGGCTCTGATGCTGACTGGATTCTTAGCAACTGATAGGACAGATTTAGCATTACCGTCACGCACCACTTACTGGACTGGAAGACATTCTGAGAAATGCATCCTTAGGCAATTTCGTCATTGTGAGAACTTCATAGAGGACTTACACAAACCTAGGTGGTCTAGCCTACTACACTCCTAGGCTTTACGGTCTAGACCAGGGGTCCTCAAACTATGGCCCGCGGGCCACATGCAAATACAAATATTGTATTTGTTCCCGTTTTGTTTCTTTACTTCAAAATAAGATATGTGCAGTGTGCATAGGAATTTGTTCATTGTTTTTTTAAAAACTATAGTCCAGCCCTCCAACGGTCTGAGGACAGTGAACTGGCCCCCTGTTTAAAAAGTTTGAGGACCCCTGGCTAGACTATTGCTCCTAAGCTACAAGTATGTACAGCATGTTACTGTACAAACAAGAGATTAAATCAAGTGCAAGAGAAAATGATGCAATTAAGAGAACCACCATTTAAATGTAAATATGAGATGTATGAGGCTGCTATGGGCATAACATGGGCACACTGTTTTACAGCAAACTCTTTTTATCTAAATGTAGAAAGAGTGCTCTCTAAAATAATGATAAAGTGGGAAGAAATCAACCAAAGAACTTGTATGCATATATGCATAACCCCTGGACACAGACAGCAGTGGGGTGGAGGCCTAGGTGGGGGGTGGGAGAGGGCTATAAGGAGTCAATGGGAGAAAAAAGGGAACATATGTAATACTTTAACAATAAAGATTAAAATAAGTAAAATAAATAAAATAATCATAAAAAGCATAGTACAGTAAATATACAAACCAGTAATGTTGTTGTTTATTATCACATAATTGGATATGCTGTACTTTAAGTAGGTTTGTTTACATCAGCATTCCCACAAACACTCACAAAACAAGTTGCCCTAGGATGTTGCAATGGTTGCAATGTCACGAGGTGACAGGAACTTTTCAGCTCCATTATAATCTTATGGGACCACCATCCTATATGCAGTTCGTCATTGACCCAATAGTCTTTATGCAGTGAATGACTGACGACTTGTACCCCGATAGCAATGCAATTTACAGCTTATGTAAATCACAACATTGGGGTCAACTTAACAGATCTCTGAATCTTCTGCTTACTCATAGAAATCTTATGTCCTGGTTGCTTATATCACATGATTAGGTTTCATAGATTGTGAGCATTTAAGACATATACATTATTTTCTGGCTACCTCTGATCTGGAAGGAATCCTGCTTATAAAGTATATATGTCCCATTTCTTAGGACACACAACTCTTATGAATAAAATAATAATAAGCTATTCAATTTTTAATGGCTTAGTGTGACTATTCAGGTACAACTTCTGAATCAGTCAGGATCTGAGTTAAACTGCTTGTAGAAAAAAAAATCCAAAGATCTTTTTTCAAAAGTCAATGTTTTAAATTTTCTCATATATAAAGAATATATATTTTTTTTCATGTGGATAAACAAATGTTCCAGTATCATTTATTGAAGTCACTATCCTTTCTCTACTCAGTTGCTACATATAGAAATAGATCTATATGTGGATCTATTTCTGAACTCTATGCTATTACAATGTTTTGTCTGTCTCTACACCATTGTCATACTCTCTTGATTACCACAGGTTTATACTAAGACTTGAAATCAAGCAGTCTTTGATATTAACTGGCCAAATAAAGCATGTTTATTAATCTTAAAATATTCTTTTTTCATTTTCAAAGTTGTTTCAGATATTCCATCTCCTTTGCATTTCCATATAAACTTAAAAATCAGTTTGCCAGTATCTTTACAAAAAGCCTATTAAATGTTTGAATTGTATTGTATTTAATCTTTGGATCAACTTGGGGAGAATTAACATCTTAATGATACTGAATCTTCAAAGCCATGCAAGTAGTATATACTCCATTTGTTTATCTTTAATTTTCCGGAGCATTTACAGGGTATTTTTTTTTTCATATCTTTTGTAAGATTCATCTTGAATTATTTAAAGTTTTTATGCAACTGGTAATTGTAATTATTTGGTGATTGTTCATAGTATATAAAAATATAGAAGCATGGAAAAGACTGATGAATCTCAGAGGGAAGTCAGGAGTGGGTGGAGTAGGTGGGTAGAGATTAACCAGGGAATTTATATGTATATTAGAGGCCCAATGTACAGATTTGTGCACAAGTGGGGTCCCTTGGCCTGGCCTGTGGGGATCAGGCTGAAACTGGCTTTCTGACATCCCCCGAGGGGTCCCAGATTGAGAGAGGGTGCAGGCCAAGCTGAGGGATCCCACTGGTGCATGATCAGGGGGCTAGGGAGGGACCGAGGGAGGCCTTCAGGGCATGTCTGGTCCATCTCGCCCAGTCCCCATTATCTGAACCCCAACAGCAAGCTAACCTACTGGTCAGAGCGTCTGCCCCCTGGTGATCAGTGCACATCATAGCGACGGGTTGAACAGTTGAATGGTTGGACACTTAGCATATTAGGCTTTTATTAGATAGGATATGCATAGCCCAGGGACAGAGACAATAGTGTGGTGAAGGCTTGGAGAAGGGGTGGGAGGGAAGTAGAGGGGGTCAACAGATGGAAATAAAGGGGACATCTCTAATACTTTAAACAATAAAGATAAAGTTAAATATATATATATATATATATATACATAATTGATTTTTGTTAATGATAATATATATTACTAGGGGCCCGGTGCACGAAATTCATGCACTGGGTGTGTGTGGGTGGGGGGGGAGTGTCCCTCAGCCCAGCCTGCCCCCTCTCACATACTGGGAGCCCTCAGGCGTTGACCCCCATCACCCTCCAATTGCAGGATCGGCCCCTTGCCCAGGCCTGACGCCTCTGCCAGAGGTGTCAGGCTTGGACAGAGGACCCCCATTTCCCCCCGATCACTGGCTCTGACCCCCGCCCAGGCCTGAGGCCTCTGGCCCAGGAATCATGTCTGGGCAGGGGACCCCCATCTCCCTCTGATCGCTTGCTCCACCCCCCGCCCAAGCCTGACGCCTCTGACCCAGGCTTCAGGCCTGGGCAAGGGGACCATCATATCCCCCCAATCCCCAGCTCTGCCCCCCCAGCTCCCCTTGGTTTCAGGCTCCGCCCCTGCCCAGGCCTAATGCCTCTGGCCTGGGCGTCCGGCCCGAGCAGCAGGGACCCGCAGCTGCAGCGGCCCCACAATCGTGGGCTCCGCTTTAGGCCCAGGCCAGGGACCCCTAGCTCCTGGGACTGCCAGCTTCGACCGTGCCCAGCTCCCATCGCTGGCTCCACCCCTACTTCCTGCTATCACTGGCCAGGGCGGCAAAGGCGCCTGATTCTCTGATCATGGCTGGGGGGCAGGGCAAAAGGCGGCCCCCCCGCTCTTAGCTCCCCCCTGGGTTTCCGATCACTGTCAGTGGCAGGGGGCTTCTTCCTGCTTTCCCTTTCGCCTCCCTGCATTGTGCCTACATATGCAAATTAACCGTCATCTTGTTGGCAGTTAACTGCCAATCTTAGTTGGCAGTTAATTTGCATATAGCCCTGATTAGCCAATGAAAACGGTAGCGCCGTACGCCAATTACCATTTTTCTCTTTTATTAGTGTAGATAACCTTACTAAACTCAATTAGTTCTAGTAACTCTTTTGTAGAGTACATTAGATATTTTTTGGAGACTAACGTCATCTGTGAAGAAAGACAGTTTCCAATCTGGATAAATTTTGTTTTATTATTATTTTATTTCTTACTTTACTCATGAAGACACATTTTGTAAAAATCACAGGAAGGAAGTAGTGAACGCTCCTACCTTCACCATGAAGATTCTATGTCCCCCACTTACTGACTGTTATCATGAAAATCTGATATGAAAGCATGTTCAACATCACTCAAGTGTCATTTAGTGTATTTGAAATATATAAAAGTATTCCATGATATACATTCTAAAACTTATGATAGAGAATCTGGAAGGAAATTACAATTGTGTTCTTTTGGAAACAGTGAGGTTGGCCACTCTTGCTGAAATAATTTTTTGCATTAAGTTAGTTTAAATAATCTTATTTTTCATTGCAAGTATTACTGGCTGTTTGTTAATGGCATTAGCTTACATGGACAATGAGTTACACAATTGGTATTATCAAATTAAAAGATTTGGTTCTTCTGAGTCAAAACTTAACTTTTCTAAATAACTTCATTAGCCAACTATAAAATATAAGCAAATTGTTTCAGCTGGGTATTTTGCTTGGTTTTAACATGAAATATTCACTCAATTTTAAAAAGCAGAGTCATAATATTACCGTGCTTACAACTTCAGACAGAGTCACATAATTGAGTTTACAATTTGGATTCAAAAAGCAAAATAAAGCCTACTGGATTGTTGTTAATCCTCACTCGAGGATATTTTTCCATTGATTTTTAGAGAAAGTGGAGGGGTGGTTGGGGAGGGAAAGAGACAGAAACACTGATGTGAGAAAGACTCATTGGTTGCCCCCTGCAAGCACTCAGATTGGGGCGAGGATTGAGCCTGCCCTTGACCAAAATTGAACCTGAGATGCTTCAGTCCACTGACCCAAACCAGTTAGGACCGATACCATTTTTCAAAGACCAAGTATACCATTCCTGATGACCACCTGTGGACATTCAGGTTTATTCAATAATACATTTCTGTAGTGTATCAGAACGTTTTGAGTGTGGAGTTTCTGTTACTCAGAATTGAAACCATTAAATACTGATACAGCATTATTAACCTTCTTTTACAGAAGAGAGAACTGATGCTTAAAGAAAATAAGTAGGTTGTTCAGGGTCCCATGGTCAAGTAAGGAGTAAAGATATGAACTCAGGTCTGTGCCTACAATGTCTAGGCTCCCTCCCTCCCCCTCCAACTATTTATCTATTTAACAGAACTCTTTCCCCATTCTTGTTATTAACACCATGTTCTTCATTCCTGCTATTCCTTTTTGCTTGTCTTTTTCTCAGAGGAAGACGCGTTCCTCTGCCTATCGATGGCTAGGTTAGCCTCTCCCCTAATGATCTTGCCCCTAATGATTTTGCTCTTTATCCTCCCTGCCTTTTTGGGGACTTAGCTCTATCAATCATTCAGGCTCTTGAATTATCAATGTCTTCTTTACCTTCAGCATCTAAATGAATTCAACTCAGACCTGACCCCTGAAATAACCTTCATCCTTTGTCTTTTTGTTAGAGAGAGGAAGGGAGAGAAGCATCGATGAGAAAGAGAAACATCGATTAATTGCCTCCTGACTGGGAATCAAACCTGCCACCTTTTGGTGTACGGGACGAAGCTCCAACCAACTGAATCACAACAGCCAGGGCCATCCTTTCTCTTGATCTGACAACATAATCAGCAGGTCCAATCAGATATAATAAAAAGTTTGCTAGGACTGCAAAGAAGCTTGTTATCTGCCCCTCAGACAGGAGTGGAATGGGATATAGAGAATGGAGCTTGCTGTAGCCATTTGGCCACCACATGGAATTTGAGAATGGAGCCTAAGTAGCATGAAGCAGAGTGGAGAGATGGAGCAATGTCTTCTCTTAAGGACATGCTGGTGTTTGAGTCCTATATCCAGCTGTACTTAAATCAGTTTACTATAAACTTTTCAGAGACAAGAGCCAATAAACCCTCCTTTTCTGCTATGATTTTTGATTTGGGTTTCACCAGTTTAATTTGGGTGTTCTTTCTTTTGCAATTGAAACAATACAAAAACAAATAAAACAACCTCTGTATTTTACAGTGTACATATAAATGCATACATATGCATGCTAGAACCATTCATTTCAAAGTAGTAGGCGGGCTCATTTCTAGGGAAATGGGACTGTTATGGTGGAAGCGATAATTGGGAAGGAATCTTTGTGTTATTATTGTTAGACTGCTTTACAAGAATACATATCTTATGAAATTAAAAATAAACACCCAACAAACATAAAGACAATACTCTGCCTCCAACCCTACCATCCCCTCTCAACAACGACCACAACAACTTTTATTGGACTAATGATGAATGTCCTTGCTTGATATTCAGAATGTATAACAGTGTAGCTAAAACGCTTCTCTCTCTTCTTTCCCTTTTCTACAATGGGCCCTTAGTCTTCCTGGAGGCTGTAAAGCAAATGTACTTAAAACTGGGGCTTTGGAACTCACCTTGCAAATCAATGATGTTTATAATTATTATTTACTGGCAATACCAATTAATATTTCAAAATACTTTTTCATGCTACTCTAGTTAATGAGGAGTGGCTGCACCACTATATCCTTTGCAAATAGAAAAACAAGGCAAAAACTAATTGAGTGGTTTGTCAAAAGTTGTAGAATAAAACAGAGATAGAGATGGGACGCATGTCTTTTGATTCTCAGCTGATGGGCTTTTGTGACCTGCTGTTGGGGCAGGCTTTGGAAACTCCATTTTGGACTTAGGATATGGTGCTAAATTGAATTTGGCTCCCTCTGTGCGCTGAGAAGAACTCCGTTTAACTCCCGCTGCCTTTTTTTCTCTGTCATATTTGATTTCAGATGTAACCTGACTGTAAGTATTTAAATGCCCTGAAGATATGGAACAGAACCAGTTAAGTAGTTTAGTGTTCTGTTACACAGAGGTGGATTTCCAACAAGGGGTACTCGGGAGGCAAGGCGTTCACTCCACGTTCTAGGAATAAAAGCAGTTTGTTCCATCTCAACAAGAGAAGAACTGTCAACATTACCAGCTGATCTGATCTGGGGAGCCTTTCTCATCAGAAACCGTGAACAGGCTCATCACCAGGTGGCGCAGTTTTACTATACTGTATAGGCGGGGAAAGAGGCGCTCTCACCTGAATCTTTGCAGACTGTCAATATGAAGGCGCGTTCATTGCTTCAGAGCTAAAAGCTCTCTCTGTTTCACTGATCCTAGAGAATGAGCATTCAGCCTTGCTTTGAAGCCACACGGTAAGTTTAAAAAGTTAAGTCCTCTGAACTCAATGTATTTTTTCTTGTTGCTGGAAAGGAAAGTGCTATACTGTGGGCTATAATCCAAATACTAAAAGCAATTTTGACAAATTCTAACACAACTTTATTAAAACAGGAGCGACAAAAGCATTTTCTTTAAGAGAAAAAAGTTTTGGACTACATGAAAATAGGCCCCAGGCTAAGAAATCTTTTGCTCAAATAAGGGAACTACAAGCACTGACATTAGGAATAAGATCATATAATGCTTTCTTTCTTTACCTTCTCCCCTCAGCCCGAAGAATGAAAGTAAATCAGAGACAAAATCATGTTTCTCTTCTGAAGAATGATTTAAGTCACAGGGAGAGAAGACAAACAAACATA
This sequence comes from Myotis myotis, assembly GCF_014108235.1. Lineage (NCBI taxonomy): Eukaryota > Metazoa > Chordata > Mammalia > Chiroptera > Vespertilionidae > Myotis > Myotis myotis. The sequence goes on from NW_023416335.1 coordinate 171,932,600, forward strand.
AACGAATGGGCAATTAACAGTTTAAAAAACTGGCCCCCAAAATGAAGTAATTCAAAATGCCCTGCAAATGGAGAGCCACAGTGGGCATTCCTCGGGGGAGAAGACAGCCTTCCCTTCCCTGAGCTCGCAGGGGGGTGAAGATTGCTTATTAAATCACAAATCAGATTCTTGGGTTTACTTTCTACGCCTGGGAACTACTGTACCTGGTTATACAAGAGTGAAAGGTGAATTTTCTTTGACACATCAGACGTCCAGAGAAGGAGTTATGGGATTCACCTGGGGAGATAGAGGATCTCCGTCCTCGTAAAGAATCAAGATGTACCATGTGTTTAAAATAAACATAAATCGAGGAGGGACTGGCGATGAGAGCAAACATGTTATACACATGGAAGAACACAGTCCTGAACTGCTCCCCCACAAACTCATTGACGTCCCAATATTAGAAAGTGAAGGGTACCTGCTATGTGCCACACCAAGATGGTTTTTTCTAGGCCCTTTCCCGTCAAGGCCATCCCCAGGCTGGCAGAGGGAGGTCAAGGATGTGTTACGGGGCTCTCTCCCTGGCCTCCCAACCGTGCAGTCCTTGCAGCCAGTGTCTCAGGTGTGGGAGCCTATTGCCCCGCATTCCCACATTGGCCCGATGCCCAGCTGCAGCCCCCAGACCAGGGCTAATTCCCTAGTGACGCCAGAGCCCCGAACAAGGAGCCTGGATGCGAGGTTCTCCTGGACCTGGGGGCGGAGCCCGGAGCTGGCGGAGCCCGGCCCCGCCCACGGAGGGGGCGGAGCCTCTCCCGGGCTGGGCCCCGCTGGTCCCCGGGCCGCACGTGACCCGCGGCCCCGCCTCCCGCCCGCTCCGCAACGCCAGCTCGGCAGGCGCGGGGCGTGAGTCTCGAGTGAGACCCGCCAGCCTCCAACTCCGCAGCGCCCGAGCGCGGCGGGCAGCAACTTTCTCCCCGGAGCGGGCCCCGGCCGGAGGAAGGCGGCGGCGGTTGCCCCTGCCCGCTCAGGCTGTCCAGCCCCTCCGAGACCGCCGGCCCGCGGAGCCTCGACCCTCCCCCGGGCAGCCCCGGGCCCCTGCCGCCCTATGTCCCGCAAGGCGAGCGAGAATGTGGAGTACACGCTGCGGAGCCTGAGCAGCCTCAAGGGCGAGCGGCGCAGGAAGCAGCCGGAGCCGGACGCGGCGAGCGCGGCCGGGGAGCGCAGCCTCCTGGCGGCCGCCGAGTCGAGCAGCAGCCTGCAGAGCGCGGGCGCGGGCGGCGGCGTCGGGGACCTGGAGCGCGCGGCGCGGCAGCAGTTCCAGCAGGACGAGACCCCCGCCTTCGTGTACGTGGTGGCGGTCTTCTCCGCGCTGGGCGGCTTCCTGTTCGGCTATGACACCGGCGTGGTGTCGGGGGCCATGCTGCTGCTCAAGCGGCAGCTCAGCCTGGACGCGCTGTGGCAGGAGCTGCTGGTGTCCAGCACGGTGGGGGCGGCCGCCGTCTCGGCGCTGGCGGGCGGGGCCCTGAACGGCGTCTGCGGCCGCCGCGCCTCCATCCTGCTGGCCAGTGCCCTCTTCACCGCCGGCTCCGCGGTGCTGGCCGCGGCGAACAACAAGGAGACCTTGCTCGCCGGCCGCCTGGTCGTCGGGCTTGGCATCGGTGAGTTGGGGACCTGGGAAGGGCCCCTGGAGGCCCCTGGCCTCCCCGCTCTTGACCCTGGTCGCTGCGTTCTGTTTGGGGGTCTCCGTCGGGTCTTGCCAGGTCGGAGAGGATTCCCTCCACTTCTCTTGTCCCAAGAAAGCCCGTCTGTTAGTCCTGCCTCAAAGGCTCCCTCGGGAGGTGGGCGGTGGGTGGGTTGATGCAGTTACCTCCCAGCCCACGGAGAATCTTGGCTCTTCCACGAAAAAGTGAACCCGCGTGACTGCTGCCTCTCCGAGCACTTACAGGACCCCGCTCATCACCAGCTTTTTCCTTGATCCAGCCCAACCTGATGCTGCTCCGCAGCTTATGAGGGCAGGTCTCTCTGCTTTCCTGCGTTGTCTCGCTTTGTCTCTCCACTGCTAGCTCTTTCCTTGTCTAGGATTCCAAACTCCGAACCCAATCAGTGCTAAAGTCACAGTAAGTTAATTTTAAAGTTAAGTAATTCTGGACCCGAAAGCTATTCTGTGCTACCCCCTTCTCTTTCCTTCTCTAGTTATTTGTCTTTAGGTGGAGTATAATTTTCCTCTTCTTGCTTTTATTTTTTTTGCATGGCCTTTTGCTTTCGTCTTTCCCCCAAATGAATTCTTTGCTCCTCTGTTTTTCTCACTTTTCCTTTACATTCATATTCACCCATTCTCTTCGTTTTGCCTCTCCTGCCTTCCTGTTGGGAACCAAAATGATCGGCTAAAAAAATGTCATGTTCACTTCCTACATTTATTTAGGAGCTACTCCCTCTGTGGATAAATGCCCAGCAAGAAATTTGCAATGTGCTTCAAAAGTAAGGATTGAGGTTCCCCTGGCAATGATTTTTCACCCTGGTTGCTGAGCAGGGCAAGTACAGTCGTTGAGTTCTTGGCAGACAGAAGCTATTTGGAATGTGGTCAGTATTATTAGAAAGCACTTTTGAGGGAGCGTTGGGGGTTGAGACTTCAGTCTCGCTGGTCGTGTTTCTAAGACACACCGCTGATGCTTTTCAGATGTTGCAGTTCATAATTCAGCTTTGTTTCCTTTGGGGTGCGTTTAATGTATTTCTCCCCTGGGGCTGGGCTTGATGAAAGAAAGCCCTTTCAACCTGGGGCTCCCGATGATCTGCCCATTCACCGCTTGTTTGACATTTACGCTTTTCATCCCTTCTCTGTAGGCTCCGAGGGGAAGCGAGCCCCATTTAAACAACTCCGCATGAACTGTGAGCCTGAACCCCGGTTCCCTGCACTTCATGTCCCAAAGCTGTCATTACTGACCCCCCTTTAGTTTGTTTCTTGTCCTGTTAATTAGTGAAGCAAGGCAAGGCTCTCAGGAAAATGTTAAGTGGGCACCTTGAAGCCCAATATGACCAAAGTACAGCTGACGTGAAACCTCTTTTATAGGAACCACCTGTGCCTTCAACAAATCACCTGGCATGAAAGTCAAATGATCAGGATTCTTTTTCTCAGCATTCTCTGCTTGGGACACCCAGATCATCTTTTTTGTTTGTTTGTTTCTCCTGGCATAGAAATAACAATTTTGGGTAGCAAGATTTCTGCAGTCAGACTGACTCCTACTTGTGATTTTGAAATTGCATAATGTTTTGCAGAGATCTCTAAATGAAGCTTCCTAGAGTTTAGCTATGGCAAGTAGTGGGTATTTGAATATTATGTTGACTCTTGTATCTGAGCAGAGGTAGATCATTGGAAGGACATAAGAAGAGCAGATGCCCCGCCGACATGGCGCAGTGGTTGAGCACGGACCTCGGAATCAGGAGGTCACGGTTCCATTCCTGGTCAGGGCATGTGCCCGGGTTGCGGGCTGGATCCCTAGTGTGGGGCGTGCAGGAGGCGGCGATTGGTGATTCTCTCTCATTGTTTCTGTCTCTTCCTCTCTGAAATCAATAAAAGTATATTAAAAAGAGCTGATATTCAGTAATTAGATGTTTGCCATGCCCTTTGGATAGGTCATAAAAAGTTATCTCTGGCAATACCTCTTAGTATGGGCACGGATCCCAATTTAAATTCTTTTTTTTTAAAATATATTTTATTAATTTTTTACAGGGAGGAAGGGAGAGAGATAGAGAGCTAGAAACATCGATGAGAGAGAAACATCGATCAGCTGCCTCCTGCACACCCCCTACTGGGGATGTGCCCGCAACCAAGGCACATGCCCTTGACCGGAATCGAACCTGGGACCTTTCAGTCCGCAGGCCGACGCTCTATCCACTGAGCCAAACCGGTTATGGCCCAATTTAAATTCTTTAAGAGAGAGGTAAATTTTCTCTTGAGCCCTTAGGACCTCAATTGCCTTCAGCTCAAATAATCCGCGTGCCAAAGTGGCTCATTTTGGGGAGGCTGTTCTGAACCCCTTCAACACAATTTGCCGCCCCCCCTAAAAAAAAATTAAAAAATTGTATTGTACAGGGTAATCTTATTGTTTATGTCCTTTACAATGACATATTGTTTAAGAATTTTATACTTGTAATCAAAGTTTTTAGGTGTGGTTGGGTATACCAGGATCGAAGGAATTTGAGTATAGTTTTCCTTTATTTGATTGCTATCTGGGACATTGTCTCTCTCATGCATAACACACACAATAAATTGTCAAGAAAGGGCAAATTACAAGAACTTAGTCCTGTTATCACTATTAGCACATACATAACCCCCCCAAAAAGCAGTTTGATTTAGCCTTTTCTCCATGGTGTTCGCATTTATTTTTATTGCTCCTCTTAAACATGATTTAGTGCCTGTATAGGGAATGTCAGGAAGTCCCTAAATGTGCATATTCACCAATATTCAAAATCTTTACTGAGAATTGACATATTTGTATATACAACACTGGGTTTGTTGAATTAATTTTAGATTTACATCAGTTTCTTCTGTCAGTCTCTGTTCCAGGGCTCCCTCTACTGGAACACAATTTGTAGCTGCATATTGCATCTTGTAATTAGTATGGTATGGCCTGTTGAGTAATTCTTTTATATTTTTCACATTTTCTTTCCCAAATGGCACTTTGAATTCTTATTCTTTAATGCAAAGCAAATGTAAACTCTTGTTTTATCAAAAACATCATGCAGTTATGCATTAATGTAAAAAAAGTTTCATTTAAGATAAGCATAGTTAGCCAGAATCAGCCAGATTTTTAAATAATCAACTAATGCTTTCTTTTTGCAATCAACTTTTTTTGGTGTTTTTTTTTTTAAATCCCCCTTTCCTCAATTTCTTGCTTTCACTTTCAACTTCTTTTAAAGCAGGATTGCTGTATTGGATTTATGCTCACTACTGGTATGAAACTGGCGTGTAAAGTAAAACTTCGCTTAATTTCCTTTATTTTCTTGTTTCATACACATTAACAATTTACATGCACTACCCTCTCCCCCCTCTTATTTCTGTTGGCTTGACAATCATAATGAGGATTATGACCTAATTGTGTTTGTCTAGTAGTATTGTAACACCCTCTTGGAGTGAGTTGTCAGTGAGATGACGGAAGTCTGTTCATGTGAATTCTTTGAAGTTATTCATGTGACTTCTGTATAAAACACTTTTTCATTCACTCACCTTTTCCTCTTCTGCATTTTAAGCCCTAAGTAAGAATACAGCCTAAGTTAAACGACTTCACACTGATGTCCTTGGCTTTAACACCTCTAAAGATGTAGAACCTGCTGGTAGACTTCAAATAGCAAGCAGTCTTGCTATTTTACAAAAAAGCACATGAGATATTTTCCTTTTCTTTTTCTCATCCAACTTGGATTGCTTTATACATCTGTCCTATCTACAACTCTTCATTCCTTTTCATTTATTTGTTTATTATTTATTTTTTGTTGTTGACTGTGTTACAGATGTTCCCCATTTTCCCCCTTTTTGCCCTCCCTCACCCAAGCCTTGCCCCATCGAAAGCCTTCCCCACACTATTCTGTCCATGGGTTATGTATATATGCATATATATTCTTTGGCTAATCTCTTCCTGTCCCCTCCATCCCACTGAGATCTGTTATTATGTTCCACGTTTCCATGCTTCTGGGCTTGTATTGTTTGTCAGTTTATTTTGTTCATTAGATTCCAAATACAAGTGAGATCATGTGATGTTTGTCTTTTTCTAACTGGCTTTTTTTTTGCTTAACATAATAGTCTCCAGGTCCATCCATGCTGTCGCAAAGGGTAAGAAGTCCTTTTTTACAGCCACATGGTATTCCACTGTGTTAATGTACCACAGCTTTTTAATCCATTCATCTACTGATGGGCACTTGATCTATTTCCAGATCTTAGCTATTGTAAATAACGCTGCTGTGAACATAGAGGTGCATATATTCTTTCTGATTGATGTTTCTGGATTCTTAGGATATATTCCCAGAAGTGGGATTCTTTTCATTTCTTACCACCCCCAACCCCCTTTTGTTTTTCTTGGACCTTCAGAATCAATAGTAGCAACACTTCTAAAAAGAAAACTTCCACTGTGATGAGGAAAACCTGTACTCACCAGAAAAACCTCAAACCCCTTTTCCACATTTAAAATGTAATTTTCTTGAATGTAGAGAGAGAAAGAAATAGCCAACTTTTGTAGATATTCTAAACTGGGAGTACTGCATGCTTTATACTTGGCATTTTATTAAATACTAGAGGCCTGGTGCACGAAATCTGTGCAAGGGGCTCGGCCCTTGCAGCCGTGGTGGCTTCCCTTGGCTCTCCCAGCAGCCCCGGGTCCGCGGTCCAGAAGGTGATTCGGCTGTCCTGTCTAATTAGCATATTACGCTTTTATTATTATAGAATTACTATAGATTAGCACCACTGTTTGGAATGGTGTGGTCTGGAATAAGTGTCAAAGCCACATGACAGGAGCCTCACTTCACAGCGAGGCTGAGCAGGGTCAGGGGATCACCAGTGCCACCAGGGTGGAGGCCTGGGCTTTCTTCTTTATCTGACTTCATCATCTCCCTGTGTTGCCTGAGGGCGACATCTCAGCAGTCACTCTCCAGGAAGAATGTGAATTGACAATGGAATTAGCTGCCTATGCCCTGGAAATGATAATGTCTTTTGCTCATTACAACTCTGTGTCAGGCACTCTTCTAAACATTTTGCCTCTATTTACGTAATCTTCATAATAAATAACCCAGTGACACAATATTGTTCTTTTTGAGATGAAGATATTTAGCAGAAAGAGATGAAGTCACTTTCTCTTGGTCACAAAGCATCTGGTGGAGCCAGGATTTGCCAGGAGAGGTCTGGCTTCATAGTCAGCCCATGCTCCTCTGCACAGTGACACTGACTGGTCCCTGAAGCTACCAGCATCTGTGATGTGGACGTGAATTTTAAAATATAGACTTTGCAAAGTAGCCGTGGCATACCATGGAGTGACAATGAGGAAAGCAGAGCTAGTTAGAACATTCCTTTGCTAAGAGCTTGTGAACAGGGATGCCCATACTCAGGGCAGCTGTGTTGCACACCTTGGGGCGTGGGGGGTGCGGGGCTCCATTCATGCTGCATTTACCCTGGACGGGGTGGATTCCCATGGAATACAGTGGGGCCTCCTGGAGTTGGACAACACAGATACTGTTCATGATGTAGCAACTAAATTAAAAAAAAAAAAAAAAAGAAGCTATTTCTGCTTTTCCTTTCTGTCGTGATGTTCTGTCTGCTTGAAATGTGCTTTTCCATAACATTCTCTCTACCCATGCCAGTCACTTACTGAGTGATGACTTTGTTGGGTGCTGGAGAGACAAGGATAAAAATAGTCCCTGGTCTTAAAAGACATAAGGAAAGACAAACACTAGGTTGTTCATCCTACATAGAACCATCAAAGGATGTTTACTCATCCTTCCAGGCCTAACTTTATCAGGAAAGCTCCCTCAGCGGGCCTTTGCTGGATGTTAGCGCTTTCTCTGAACCACACACTCAGGACATTGAACTGCATTATGCGTTGAAGTGGATCTTTTTGGCCATGACTCATCTCCCTGGTAGACCAGGAGCTTACAGGGTCACCTAATTTGGTAGTACAGTCAAACCTCGTTTGTCGAATGTCTCTCATCTCGAACAGTTCGGTTCTCTACCAAGTTGTTCACAGAAAAATATGTCTGTTGTGGAACCAAACTTTGGTGTCGACAACCCTTCCAACTCTCAACATGACAAAAAGGGTCTCTCAGGCAACAAAGGAGAGAATGCTTTTGTTGCTGGTGAAAAAAAGCACAATTTTAAAACATAACGAGACCATCAAGAGTGCTCATGTTCTAAGGGTGGGAAAGAAACTGATCACAGACAATTGAAGTAGAAAAACTTGTTGATTTGGATAAAAGCAGTTAGCCAGTGTCAGCCATTTTGGAGGCATTGGTATATGAACAAGCAAAGATGCTGCGTGCTGACCTGAAAGACACTCCTGGACCAAATGCTAAAAATGACTCGTTTAAGGCTAATAGGGGGGTGGTTCAATAAATTTAAGAAAAGAAGTGTTTATACATACATTACATAGTATATTAGACATGTGCTGCATATAAGAAAGGTTAAAATGGAATCATTTGGAGTCTGGAATGGATTAATTCAATTTACATTATTTCTAATGGGGAAAAAATTCGGTTTTCAAACAAATTGCTTCTCAGCCTTCTGGAACGAATAAAGTTTGAGAACTGAGGTTCCACTGTAATAGTATATGTACTCTCACTGTATTTACTACCCTACTATTTATATATTAAGCTCTTAAATATGTAGCAAACTAAAGAATGCATAAAAGTAATACTCAAGGACCATTGCTGTAGTTGAACACACGAAACCTCTGATACACAGTTCATTCAGAAAGTCGAATGCTTGGTGGTGATGCGTGAGGCCTCTGGATCTGGGCTGCCTGGGCCCCCACCTTGGCTGGCCACTTACTACCCAGGTGACTGTGTCAGGTCTCGTATTTCAGTTTCTTTATCTGTGGAATAGAGATAATACCTGCCTCATAGGGTAGTTAGGAGGATTAAGTAAGTGAACATTGGTAAAGTGCTTTTACAGTGCCTTCACAGGTAAGCCGTGTAACCTTTGGCAAATTACCATTGTATGCCTCAGTCTCAATGACCCCAGAATGAGTGTGATGATAGCACTTAGAAAATAAGGCTGTTGTAGAAATTAAACGAGCTGATGCATGCAAACATGCCTGGCTAGCTATAAATGGTCACTCTAGCTATCAGGTGCAGCCGTCTCAGTCACGCCCTAACACAGTGGTTCTCAACCTTCTGGCCCTTTAAATACAGTTCCTCATGTGACCCAACCATAAAATTATTTTCGTTGCTACTTCATAACTGTAACGTTGCTACTGTTAAGAATCTTAATATAAATATCTGATATGCAAGATGGTCTTTTATTTTTATTTTTAAAAATGTTTTTATTGATTTCAGAGAGGGAGAGACAGAAACATCAATGATGAGAGAGAATCATTGAATGGCTGCCTCCTGCATACCCTCTACTGGGGATCGAACCCAAAACCCAGGCATGTGCCTCACTGGGAATGGAACCGTGACCTCCTGGTTCATAGGTTGATACTCTGCAAGATGGTCTTAGGCGACCCCTGTGAAAGGGTTGTTCGACCGCCAAAGGGGTCGCGACCCACAGGTTGAGAACCGCTGCCCTAACACCTATTAGCAGTCACGGGAAATAAATTTCTTATGAGAGTTTAATGCTTATACCTAGTAACAGGTAAGTAAAAACTCCACCTATAAATGGAACAGGCAAACTTGAAAGACAGAATGAGTAATTTAAAAGCATGGCAGTACTCTGTCTTTCAGGTGTTCAGTTTCTATTATTAAAATTATCTTCCAGCCAGACAGGTGGAGTTCTGAACCCAGTCTTGAAGGAAGTGATAAACAGGTTGTCTGAGAGAAGGGTACTTTCCTAGTGAGGCAAGAGGAGGGAGATAAATGCAGAGCACTGAGTAGAACAAGCCGTTTTTCTGGGCCGTGTGGAGGGGTTGAAGAAAGTAGTAAAAATGTGAATCTCTTTGTTTGAGTGTAATCTCTGCTGGTAGTAAGGGACTGGTTGGACCTGTGGTATTAGGTCTGTCTTGTAATATTTTACATGCCTATTTATAGACAAAAGAGTCCAGTTCCCCATGGAAAAGATATATCTGCCTCTTAAGAGGCAAAGAATGAATACTGTTCATATCCCATAGCTTTGGGATAAAAAGAACATTAATAATGGAAGCTTTCATGTAAAACTCCATTATATTTTTGGATTTGGTTATGACTCCCATGTCAGGAACTCATTCCATACAACAGAGAGAGAACATTGGAAACTAAATTGTGTGCCTAGTATTCAAGGACTAGACATTCACTATTTAATATTTGGTTAGCAAGTGCTTATAGTTTTGAAAGAAAATTATATAGTGACTCAAGCACGTGTAACAATGGATTTCAAAGATTCTTGAAATGTAGGCATCATTATAAGTTAATCTCAGGGTAAAATTTGAAGCAGTCATTGCGATATCTAACTAATTCCAACATTTGCTCTATATTCATAGGAAATAGGTTTCTAGAGTTCTATTTTTGGGTGGACAGGCAGTGTCAGGGTAAGGCGGCCATCTGGTTTTGTAGGTGAGACAGCATGTGTCTCAGGACTATCTCAGAGGTCACGCAGGGCCCACAGGCCGCCTGCCCACCAGGCATTGAAGTGACTGAAATGAAAACATGCAGAAGACACAAAAAACTAATGAAGTCCTTTGTCATGTATCTTGAAAGCAAGCTTGTTGGGAATTCTTATACAATCTTTCGTTATATTCACTTCTATCCTGTATTAGGGAAATACTTAGAATTTTTTCAGAGTTTACAGTTTGTCCTTCTACTTGTTCATCTGATGTTAAAATTTATCCAGTATGTTTTAATCAATACTACAAATCTAGAGTTGTAACAGTCATTTTTCATTGAATGCTTTCTTTTTTTACACTCATTTTTTAGAGACAGGACAGAGAGAGAAACATCGATTAGTTGTTCCACTTACACATTTATTGGTTGCCTCTTGTATGTGCTCTGCCCCAAGCTCTAACTCGACACCTTGGCATATCAGGACGATTCTCTAACCAACTGAGCTACCTGGCCAGGGCCTCCTTAGATACTTTAATTTATCCTGTGAGTCTGGCCTCTAAATATGTCTAGAATCTAGTTCTCATCACTTCCATTTCTGTCACCCAGATCCAAAATACCATCTCTCATTTGGAGCACTGCAAGTGTCCCAGCTGTTCACTCTGCCTTTTTCTTTTCTTTTTTAAAAAAATATTTATTTATTTATTTTAGAGAGGAAGGGGGAGGGAGAGAGAGAGAGAAACATCAGTGATGAGAGAGAATCATTGATCAGCTGCCTCCTGCACGCCCCCCACTGGGGATTGAGCCCGCAACCTGGGCATGTGCCCTGACCAGGAATCGAACCATCTGGTTCATCAGTCGATGCTCAACCACTGAGCCAGACCGGCCTAGCCACTCTGGCTTTTTCTTGACACCTCTGCTGTCTTTTCTCCACATGACAGCTGGAATGATTCTTGTAAAATACAGAGCAGATCCTGCCACTTCAGTGCTCCTCGAAGTGCTGCCCTCGGTAGCTCCCATCTCGCTCAGAGTAACAGCCAGGGGCCCGCACGGCTGCAGTGTTCATGCCCATCCCCCTCCTTCCACATTGCTTCCTACTACTTCACTCCTGCTCCAGCCGCCCTGGTCTCTAAGAACACACAGTTCATCCTTCCTGGCCTTCAGGTCTGACTCCTCTGCTGGAAAGCACTCCTCAGGCATCCACATCATTCCTTCATCTTTGTGTTTCATAAATGTCTCCCCTTAATGAGTTCTTCCTCGATCACTCTGACGTTGCAGCCCCCACCATTGGTACTCCTCACTCTTTACTTTTAGTTTTTTTTTTTTAAATCTCTCTGCTTTATTGTTCTCTCTGGCACTTTTCACTAATTGATATCTGTTACTTATTGTTTCCCTTCACTAGAACATAATCTCTATGAAGACAGGTTTTTATTTTTCTGTTTTTGCATACCCCTCTTCACCAGTGCGTAGTCTGGTGCCTGGCACACAGCAGTCATTCGATAAGTATGTAATGAATAGATAAAAACTAAAACTATATAACCCTGGTGAGTAATTTTTTGAACTGAGACCGGGTTGTCTGTGCATTGGGGATGTCATAGGAAAATGGTACAGTGGTTGTGGGTAATTAAATGTCTCTCGGGTTGCTTCTGACTCAAGTCTGTCATTTCAGGCGGTTTAAAGTAATTGGGAAAAATAGATATTTTTAAGTTTAAGACATTTAAGTCTAACGTTTCTCAATACCTGGGACAAAAGCAGATCGCTGCATCAGTCTTACACGTCTGAAACTGGAATTTGATTCACGCATGAAAGATGACTAGACTCTCAAGATGAACTTAAAGTAACTACAGTTGACCTTTGAATAAAATGGGTTTGAACTGTGTTGGTCCACGTGTATGTGGATTTATTTCAATGTGTGTACAGTCAGCTCTCTGTATCTGTGGATCGAAAACAATAGTTTTGTTCCCTGGTTAGGTATCTGCAGAGGCAGAGGACCAACTGTATAGGTACACTGTTCCACATTATTTTGTATCAGGGACTAGAGCATCAAAGATTTTGATATCCGTGGGGGTCCTGGAACCAGTCCTCTGCAGATACTGTAAAGTTTTGGGGACTCAAAAGTTAATATGGATTTTCAATTATGCATGGGTTGTCGCCCCTAATCACCTTATTCAGCGATTAACTGTTGACACACGATGGTAGAATCAAACTACTTATGTGGTAGTACATCCCCCCCCCCCCCCAATCCCTCTCCCACACACACACTCAGTGCTGTGAACGCTCTAATGTCTCCACTATGCCTGGCAGAGAGTTTTGTAGGAAGAGGGATTATCATTAAAGTAGTTGCATTTTCTAGTTGAACATGGAATTCAAGATAGGGGTGGGGGTGAGGGTTGGAGAGTCATATTTCACCCAGACTATAAAGAGGCCTGATCAGTTTCCCCTGACCTTCACATCATCTTTCTCTGATGTTTCCAAAATTCAGTGAATCATTCTGGAGAATGCTGGGTATGGAATTTGAAATCTCTTCTCCTCCTCCTCTCCTCTCTCTCCCCTCCCCCTCTTCTTCCTCCTCTTCCTCCTCTCCACATCCTCCTCCTCCTCCTCCTCCTTCTCTTCTTCTTCCTCTTCTTCGTTAATCCTCACTTGATATTTTTCCATTGATTTTTAGGGAGAGTGGAAGAGAGAGGGAAAGACAGAAACATCGATGTGAGAGAACACATTGATTGGTTGCCTCCTGCATGAGCCCTGACCAGGGCCTGGGTCAGGGAGGACCCTGCAGCCGAGATACATGCCCTTAACCAGGATGGAATCCGGGATCCCTTGGTCCGCAGGCCTACGTTCTAGCCACTGACCCACACCAGCTAGGACTCTTGTTTTCTTCTTGGTGCTCAATCCATATTTCAGATTCTGTAATAGACTTTATTGAGTAGGTACTAAGCAGTGGGCCGGGCATAAAAAATTTGGGGATTAAAAAAATAAATAGAAGACATACTTTATTTTCCATATGGACCTGGTTATAAATATAGGGGACAAAGCATGGGTAAATGTGTTATGATGTGACAAATGTTGAGAGATGTTATTAAATGTACGGAATTTAAAAAATAAGTATCATGATCTTGAGGTTGCTCTGATCCTTAAATGACCTGTATTTTAATTCTGGATGTGAAAAATGGTTCCAGGCTTCAAGTGAGGCCAGTCTGTAACTTCATAGCAACGAAGTGGCATCACTAGTCCAAATTGCGATAATTAAAATAGTAGAATTATGTTACATTTTAAACTAATTGGAATATGGGTGCTTCTGATAAATATGGAAACTTAAATTGTTAAACAAAATAATCAAATTATGCTATGAAGACCTGGCTTAAGCCAGTTTTCCAGTTTACCATTTTAGTTTTTAATCTTGTGAATTCCTTACACTCTTAATACCTTGCCATTCCAGACACATTTTATTATGCCTTTCTCTACACCACTTCTATGACTGTCCAAGTGTGATACTCATATATCTTTGATGTAGACAGTAATAAAATAAAATATGTAAGGCACAGTAATACACATAGTGTCTACCTGGAGCTAGCAGGTCAGGCTTTACAAAGAATTTACTTCATAGAGTTCTTTTAAAAAAATATATTTTATTGATTTCAGAGAGGAAGGGAGAGGGAAAGATAGAAACTTAAATGATGAGAGAGAATCATCAATCAGCTGCTTACTGCACACTGGGGATCTAGCCTGCTACCCAGCATGTGCCCTGACCGGGAATGGAACCGTGACCTCCTGGTTCATAGGTCAACGCTCAACTGCTGGGCTTCATAGAGTTCTTGTGTGTGTCAGCTGATAAAGTAGTTTCTATTAAAAGCATAGCATAGTTCCTAGTCCTCAGTAAATGCTTAATAAATAGTAGCTATTTGTATTTTTGTAATGTAATTTTACATAACTGTACTCTCTACCATATTATAAGTTTTAAAAGTTTAAAGGCTATGTCTTTTGCCCACCTCATGCCCCTTTTTAACCCCTGTGACATAGCCCAGTGCCTGATAGGTGGCTAGCACCTGCATTTGATTAATTGATCTGAATTTTTCCTCCCATTTTATCTCTATTGTAGACAGCAACATCTATTGAATTAGTAAACAGAAGTAAACTGTGCAATAAGTTTCCTTGGCATGTTAGTAATGAAAACCCTCTGTAGAGCTGTAAGTTGTATATTAGTATGAGTATAATGGATAAGTTACCTAGTTTCACAGCCATAATTCCTGCATAAATAGAAAAATTTGCAATTTTCATCGTGTGATTTGAACCTTGAAATATAGGAGTGGACAGAAAGAAATGGAATTTACTACAAGTACATATATGATATGCTTTTATTCTTTGTTGTCAGTAGTTGGTCATTTTCAACTAATGAAGTTCAGGGAACAAAAACACAACAAAAGATTCTAATAATATGCTTTTATTTTTAGGTCATATTTCTTCATTAACCTGTGAAATAGGAACAAATAAGTGACACTTTAATAATAGTGTCAACATAAGTAAATTTTAAAGAACATAATAATATTCAGATGAATGAAGTATTTATTGTGAATGAACAGATGTTGAGACTGAAGAAGTAAGAAGTCATTTTTTCTTTTAAGAACTTAGTTTTTTAAAATAAGCTAATACCCTGATTAAGAAACACACAAATGTTGGAGAAGAAACACATAATTTTGTGATATTCATTTAGTAATTACATAATTACTTAATATTTGTGCAAGAAATCCTTATATTCTAGAGCATTTTCAAAATTATATTTTTCTAAAAATGATACTCATTTTCAAATATAGATTTATATGTACTTATAAGCATTTCTCATATAAGAATTATGGTTATCTATACTAATAAAAGGGTAATATGCTAATTAGGGCAGATGTCTTCTGGATGTCCATCCAGACAAAGCCACAGTGGCTGCGAGGCCCAGGGCTCAGGCTGCTGTGGGCTCAGGCAGCTGTAAGCCCCAGTGGCTGTGAGGACCGGGGCTCAGGCCTCGCAGCTGCCACGGCTGGCAGTGGCAGCAGCAGCGGGGGTTATAGGGGCGGTGCCTTCCCCTGATCAGCTGGGTCGCCTCCCTGCGGGGAACGGGCCTAAGCCATCAGTAGGACATCCCCTGAGGGCTCCCAGACTGTGAGAGGGGGCATGACGGACTGAAGAACCCCCCGCTCCCCCGCACAAATTTTCGTGCACCGGGCCTCTAATTTATTAATAAACATTTATGCTTTGCATATCAATAGCTACTGCTCTGGTTAACAGTTAACTTCTATTTGCTTTAAGTGAAAAAACTAGATGACTTAATTCGATTTGGATTAGAAGGATTTGTAGATGTGAATTTAATGCCATTGTCAGTAAATTTTTATTATTTCTAAGTGGTCATGAAGATGATGTATCCAGGGATGAGTCATTTAGACAAACATTGCCTTAATTATTCAAAAGAAAATGAATTCTAGGAATTACAGATCAACAGACTGATTAATTTCTAGCAAAATTATAAACTATTATTAAGGTGAAGATCTGGAGGCATTTGGAAAAGAGTATGATGATTAATAGAAGCTTTTCTGGTTTCCCTAGGAATAGGTCTTATAAAACTTCATTTTTATGTTTCTTTTGAAAGCATGGCTGGGTTTGTAGATTAGGGAAATTCTGCAGCGAAAGAATTTGACATATCCCCTTTCTTTCATTGAACATATTTGTAAAACACTTTTTACTAAGCGGTGAGCAAAATATGCTTTATTAATCCCATGGGGGATAATGATAAGTAATCTCTGACATTTGGCAGATACAATGACATGACTTAGTTGGATGCTCTGTCAGGGTTGCCTCCAGTGGAGTCCAACACCGAGCTCAGTCCTTCATGCTCCATGCGTATCCAGTCTGGGGGAGCCTAGAGCAAACCAATTGGCTGTTAATGCGGGATAACAGAGTTAATATTAAAAATACTTTCAAGCTACGAGAATGCTGTTAAAATCAAGAAAAATTAAAAGTATTAGGATATATGTTTATAATATGTTCCATATGTATCTTTTACATTTCAAATATTTTGTATTATTTCTTTTGGTGTATACTTGGATCTGGCCAACCATGAGACAGATGCTTTCAGTGAGTGCAGCAAGGAGTCTGTGGGAGTCTGTACAAGTAGGCAGTGTGCACACTGTGCAGAGACCTGTCCAGGTGTTGAAGGAGAAGTCTGCATTGTATTCATAGCCTGACTGGAGGGCCTCTGTGGTCCCATCTGATTCCAGATTTCTAAGGGCTGCTTCAGTGGTTCCGTGGAAAAATGGTTTCATCCAATCTGTAAGGGAACCTGTCCTCTGAAATGGAATGAATGAGCGAAGATACTCAGATTGCAAGCGATGGAAGAGGGGGACAGTGTCACCTTTGGTAGCTTCTATTTGTGTTTGGTAAACATTGGTTGATTTGCTGGAAACACTTGAATCATTTTTATTAACTTTTGTCTCCTGCCTATTAAATTCTCAAATTAGCTTTATTTTACTTGAATATAGTTTGAATCCGTTTTTTGGGGGATTCAAACTATATTCAAGAACATTATTTTATGTTGTTCATTTTGTTAAGATAATTTGTAAAATAGGAAGATGGCTACTTTGAAAGCCATATGTCTCTGGCATTCTCTGTGGAGCGCCACAATCCCCTCTGCTCTGTTTAAATGGTTACTGCTGCTACTTTCATGATTCTTATCAAGAAAACCAATTATTGAGGAAAAACTAAGATGGCGGCATAGGTAAACACCGGGAAATTGTCGCCTCACACAACAATTGAAAATTACCGCAAAGGACTGAGCAAACATCATCCAGAACAACAGGAAGGCTGGCTGAGTGTAAATTCTACAACTAGAAGGAAAGAAAAGCACGCTGAGAGCCAGAGGCGCTGCGGAGGTGAAGTGCAGAGGTACGGCGGCTCGCGCGCGCGAGGAAAGGGGGTGGCGCCTGAGGACGCAGCTGTCTTTTTGGAATCACAAGCTCCCGACAGCTCTGAACTCCGGTTCCGGGAAGTCTCTGGGGACCCAGGACTCATACGGGGAGAGGCTGGTCTGTCTGGCAGCGGGCGGACTTGAGGGCGGCTTTCCCTCAGAGGTGCTTGCAGCCGTTACCGGGACACTGAGACGCGCGACTCCGGGCGGAGAATCGGCCATAGCTGCTTTCTCCGCCCTTTGATTCCCTGAGACCCCGCCCCACCCAGGCTGCGGCAGAGGCTTTTGCATGTGAATGTACCTAACTGCAGCCCAGGCAGACGCTCCTTGATCCGCCCTTTGATTCCCTGAGACCCCGCCCCACCCAGGCTGCTGCAGAGGCTTTTGCATGTGAATGTACCTAACTGCAGCCTAGCCAGGCAGACCCGGAACTTCCAAGAGAAGGCCCAAGGCCCCGCAGCGGCTTGCATTGCTTCACAGCTGAGCCTTTTCGTGGCTCCTGCTGTGTGGTCTCAGGCAGAGGCTGAATTAGCACCTCCTTAGATCCAGGAGCCACTGTACCCAGTGGTCAGAGGGGGACCATCCAGACTGCAACTCCTCAGATCCATAAGGGACACACTCAGGGAGCAGACTCAGTGAGCACCAAAGCCCCACTGAAGCAAGTCTTGCCCCAGAAGGGTGTCTTCAGCACAGAAGTTCTCCCACTTTAGACACAGCTGATTCTCACAGCCAATTGGCCTGGAGGTCAATTCCTCCCAGTGATCCTACAACAACCAAGGCACCAAGAGTGCACCAAGAGTGTCCACCCCAGGTAACTGGGGAGGCTGAGCTACTGGGCCCTACAGGACACCTGGCGCACAGGGCCACTCTATCAACACAGGGAAGCTGCCAAAATGCGGAGACAAAGAAACAGGTCACAAATGGCAGAAATGGAGGAAAGCAAACGATTGGATATAGAGTTCAAGGCCACGTTTATAAGGTTTTTCAAGAATTTTATGGAAACCGCCGATAAATTTAATGAATCCCTCAATAAGTATAGTGAGACCATGGAGGACATGAAAAAGGACCAACTAGAAATTAAGCATACACTGACTGAAATAAAGAATAATTTACAGAGATCCAGCAGTAGACAAGAGGATCCCAAGAATCAAGTCAAAGATTTGAAATACAAAGAAACAAAAAATACCCAACCGAAAAAGAAAAAAGAAAAGAGATTCCAAAAATATGAAGATAGTGTAAGAAACCTCTGGGACAACTTCAAGCGTACCAACATCAGAATTATAGGGGTACCAGAAGGAGAGAGAGGGCAAGATATTGAAAACCTTTTTGAAGAAATAATGACAGAAAACTTCCCCTACCTGGTGAAAGAAATGGACTTACAAGTCCAGGAAGCGCAGAGAACCCCAAACAAAAGGAATCCAAGGAGGACCACACCAAGACACATCATAATTAAAATGCCAAGAGCAAAAGATAAAGAGAGAATCTTAAAAGCAGCAAGAGAAAGACAGTCAGTTACCTACAAGGGAGTACCCATACAACTGTCAGCTGATTTCTCAACAGAAACCATGCAGGCCAGAAGAGACTGGCAAGAAATATTCAAAGTGATGAATAGCAAGAACCTGCAACCAAGATTACTTTATCCAGCAAAGCTATCATTCAGAATAGAAGGTCAGATAAAGAGCTTCACGGATAAGAAAAAGCTAAAGGAGTTCATCACCACCAAACCAGCATTATCTGAAATGCTGAAAGGTATTCTTTAAGAAGAGGAAGAAGAAAAAGGAACTCTTACCATTTGCCACAGCATGGATGGAACTGGAGAGCGGATAAATACCACATGATCTCACTCATTTGTGGAATATAATGAACAACATAAGCTGATGAACAAGGACTGATCCAGAGACGGAGAGGCATTGATTGGACTGTCGGGACTTGGAGGGAAGGTAGGGGAGGGTGGGGGTAAAGGGGAAAGATCAACCAAAGGACTTATATGCAAGCATATAGGCCTAATCAATGGACATGGACAACGGGGGGGTGAGGGCATGAGCGGGGGGGGGGGGGGGGGGTAGAGGGTAACGTGGGGACAAGGACACATATGTAATATCTTAATCAATAAAAAATATATTTAAAAAAAAAAAAAGAAAACCAATTATTTCATGTTCTTGAGCTGATTGACTTGCAAATAAGGTTGTGCTCTTAAGGATTTTTTTAAATTTTTTTGGTAAATTTACCAATTTCTGCAATTTGGAAATATTTCCATACTTACTCTAGTTGTAGTCATTTAGATAAAATATTTAGAGATTAATAGACTCTCAAAACTGGTAGGTGCAGACTCCATACTATACATTTTATATGATGTTATGATGAACATTCATCTTCATTTCTTTGTTGTTGTTAAAAATATTTCACCAAAGAAATCACTTTGTAAAAACAAAGGCGACCATTTGTAGCTTAGTTTCCCACCACTCGCCATCCCCTCATCTTCATATTCCTTCCTCCACTCTCACCACCCTTTGGTGTTTTTATTCTTTACTAAAATACTTGGTATTTCTCAATCTTAAGTGTGAACAAGAGCATTTTTAGAGTGCTTTGCTATGTTTATTGGTCTATAACATACAATATAGGTAGTATGCTAACTATGTCAATATAGCTTAGACAAGACCCCTAGCTCTTCTCCGACCAGATTAACACCCTGCCATATAGGGCTCCTGGAGCTGTGTTAGTTGTTTAGATAATATTTACCTTTCCTTTAAGAGGCAGCCATTGTTGATTATTGATTTTAAAAAGTATTTTGAAGAAGTGATTATTCTTCCCTTCAAATACTAGAATGTCTGGCTAGCTAGTGAGGTGCAATTTCTTCCAACTTGTAATTCCTTCTAATGTGTGATGTCGAGGTCATTCAGAAAGATAGTAATTTTAAAATAAAGTGGTCTAATAAAATCAGTTTATGCGTCATCTTTTTCAATTTAGATATCAATGAAATATTCAAGTCCTACCAAGCAATTTGCTTTTTGAGTAAGACCTGCCTATACTTTGGTACTTATCTTTAACTGTTCTGCTTTAAAAAAAAAAAAAAGTTTCTATTTATTTCAGAGAGGAAGGGAGCTGGAGAGAGAGAGAGGGGGGGGGAGAGAAAGAGAGAGACACAGAAACACATAGATGTGAGAAAGAAATGTGGATCCGCTGACTCCTGCATGCCCCCTACCAGGAATCAAGTGTCAAACCCAGCATGTGCATGAGACAGCAGTCAATCAGCTGAGCTACACAGAACAAGGCAACTGTTCCGCTTTTGAGCTTCATGTTCTAAAATAAATATTATATCACTGAATTTATTTCATCAATTAAACATATTTTTAGGCCATTAAAATACAATGAGGGTCTCTCCTCTGCCACCCTCGCTCCCTCCGTTCATATCTATAGACCTGTTGCACTCAGAAACTCTAGTTACACTATTGAGTGGTAGCTTCGGTCCTTAGTACCATTTATCAGGGGCCTTCGGAAAGCCAATGAGATGATTAGCCTTTATTTTTCAAAAAATCATTTACTGTTTGCCTTTACATTTTTGAATAATCCTTTCTGAATGAAACTGCAGCAAGGATGGTAATGAGGGGCCTGGAGTGTTGAGTGTGTGTGTGTGGTTGTGGCACCAGTAACCAGAGAAGACACTTGGTACCCAATGAGATCAATCTGAGGACGGATCTGTATTCTTCATCATCGCTGTCAGAGCTCAGGCAGCAGTTGGGAGGGAAGATGCTGCATTTCTAGAGCTGTTTGTGATATCCTTCCTGTCTCAAGGCCTAATTGTACCTTTTGGGGTGAGTCAGTGAAACTTATTTTCCGAGACTGGCCTTTGGTAACTGCATGAGAGGACCAGCTTACCGGGTCATGTGCTCAATTTATAGATTTCCTCAGAACATTGCAGTGTTGGGTTAAGGGAAACAGATCTGTCCTTGGATTTTGAGGCACACCGATTCACTGCCCATCAGCTAGGTCCTGGCACTTATGAATGCCCTGTTCTGGTTACGGGCCTTCCTGCTTGTGGACATGGCACAACACTGCCTCCTTTTTTCTTCCTCTTAGTTCTTTTGAGCTTTTAACTGAATTGTCTGGAATATCTTCTGCTGTTGATGTAATAAGGAAGAGCAGGTGGTGTTCTAAATCAATGGGGAAAAATAAAATGTTTCTTTCCCAGAGGGATGAAACATGGGAATAGACATGTTACTTTGTAACTTCCTGTTTACAGACCTGTCTTCTCTCTCACTTCTGGCTTCATCATGCCATGTTATTGGTGACCTTTCACTTTTTACTTAAATACGTGATTTTGGACAAGTCACTTGCCTTGACTTAGCTTGTTTTCTGTAAAGTAAGAGAATGTTATTAGACTCTGGGTAAAGTGTCTTCTAACCCTGGAGCTTCCTTAACCAGCTGAGAGGAAAGGAAAGGAGTGTTGAGGTTACCTGCTACCTGCTCGGGCCCCTTTCTCACTGTGAGGTGGACAGAAAAACAGGGTGTGTCAAGCTTTCACGGGGAGAGCGCTCAAGCCTAGTCTCGTCAAAGTATAAGCTGTTAAATAAATAACCCAAGTGCATTATGAAAACGAGGCTCTTAAGTCCAGTGCTGTCCTAGAGCGAACCCTTTTGTATTCACTCTGAAACATTTTAACTTTTAACAGGCGGGAGTTTCCCTCCGCTGAGAATTGGCGCTCAGTTCTAGGCGGCTCTTCATTTGAATGACCTGAATTAGGTTGGATTTTGTTATTTGAGTCAGCTCTGTGAGCAAGCCCGCCTTGCTGGCTATTTTTGTGTTTGTTATTTAAGGCATCTTGTTGAAGCTGAGGAGTACACTCTTTGAAAGAGTGTTTTTTAATGGAAAGCTGGCTTTGAAAAGCGGCTTTGTGTTTTCATAGACCACACAATTCTAAGCCAACTGACACGGTCTCAAAGTAGTAAATGGTGGGCAGAACCCACCCACAGGTGAGTACTTGAGAGCCTGGGGCTAGAATTTTGAGGTATTCATCTGTATTGAAGATGGAGAAAAAAGTAGAAACTGAAGTTTTCTGTGTGATTATTTTTACAGTATCTTAAAGTAGATGGATGTTTTACCCTGCCAGATGTGCACTTGATCTTTAATTAGATACATTTAAACATGTCAATTAAAGAGCATTTGGTCCAATTTCCAGTGTTCTGAGCATTTAATTCTGATGTTTTTGGAATGTCTTTTTCTGCCTCCCCAATTCATAGTTGTATCTGTCCTGTGTGCTGTCAGGAAAACAATTACGTTTTAAAATGTGAGGAGTGATATCCGGTGCTAGTCAAATGGTGTGCATCCTGGCTCTCCACTAATTACAGCTGAAAGCTCTAGAAATAATGCAAAGTGCAGCTGAGGACCCTGGGAAGTAAGTGACAGCAGGGGAGGGAAGGTAAAATTTGAAGATTAACTGATGTGGCAGAGAATTTACCGTTTGTGTTTTTTCTCCTTAATCTCCTGGGTTTAACCTGTGGGTGGGCTGAGTCCTAGCACTAACTAAGAAACTTTGAATTTCAAGCAGTATCAATTCAAAGAAAGATAGGTTCAGGTACATTATAATCAAAAACTGTTGAAAAGCAAAGATAAAAAATACACTTGAAAGCAGTGAGGAAAAAAAGCCCCACAGTATGTACACAAGAGACCAGGGAGTCAAATGAGTGTGGATTTCTCATCAGAAATCATGGGGGCCAGCAGACAGGGGAAGTAAACCTTTACCTGCTAAAAGAGAAAAGCTATTGACCAAGAACTTGATACCGCGTGAAAATAGCGTTTTCAGAAATGAAGGCAAAAGAAAGGCATTCTCAGTGAAGGCACACCAAGAGTATTCATTGCTAGCAGCTCTGCTCTGAAATACTGAAGGAACTTCTTCAGACTGAAGGGGAATGGCATCAGAAGGAAACTTAGAATATCAGTCATGAGGGAAGAGCCACAGAAATAGTAAATAACTGAGTAAATATACTTTATTTTTCTCATCATAAGTTCTTTAAAATATATATGACATTGAAAGCCAAATTCATAACATTGTCTGATTTTTCAGTGTATGTAGTTGTAATATATATGACACCTATACTAATGGGAGAGATAAAGGGATCTCTTCTGTTGTAAGCTTTTTTTTTTTTTTTACTGGAAATGGTAAAATATTAATTCTGAGTAGATTGAAAAGTTAGGAATGTATCTTGTAATCCTTAGAGCTAGCTAGCACTAAAAAAGTGAATACAAAGTGATACTGCCAGGTGACCCAACAGATAAGTTAAAATGGAGTATTAGAAAATATTTTAACAATGCAAAATAAGGCAGTAAAAAGGAGCAGAAGAACATCAAGCAGAGTGTACAAACAGAAAGGAAAATAATTGTATTAAATACTAGTATATATGGTCTAAATACAGCAATTAAAAGAGATTATCAGATGGAGTAAAAAAAATACCTATGTATTCTCAACAAGAAAGTGACTTTAAATATAATGATGAAGATAGATTAAATGCTAAAAGGATGGAAAAAGATATATTATGCTAACATTAAGTAAAAGAAAATTGAATGTCTCTTAACACATTGCGGACCAGTAGTTTTATTGCTAGCTTTACCCAGTGGACAGATAAGTTTCTATTGAACGAGTACAAAAAGCGTTTTACATAAATGTTAAAGGCACGCTCTAAAATTAAATACCCATTGCATTTTGAAGTTATTTATTACATGTTCTTACAAGCTTGTATCTTGTAAAACACTGTGTAATATAAGGTGAGAATTCTCATGATCCATCTTCAATTTAATATAAGATGAAATAGCTTCAGACAAGAAATTTCCAGGGATGTCCTTCAATAAATGAATGAATAAATAAACTGATAAATCTATACAACTCATACATATTACTAAGTGCTGGAAAGAAATGAGTATAAGCCACAAAAAGACATCAAGGAAACTTACATGCATGTTAATAAGGGAAAGAAGCCAGCATGAAAAGGCTGCATACTTTCTGATTCCAACTAGATGACATTTTGGAAAAGGCAAAACTATGGAGACAGTAAAGAGATCAGTGGTTGCCAGGAGTTTGGGGAGAAAGTGTGAGAGAGGAATGAATAGATGGGGCATGAGATTTTGGGGGCAGTGAAATTGCTATGGGTGATACTGTAATGGTGGATATATCATTACACATTTGTCCAAACTCAGATTACATAACACAGAAAGTGAACTGTATGGGCTTCAGTCAATATTAATATAGGAATATTGGCTCATCAGTTGTAACACATGTACCACACTAAGGTAAGATGTTAAAAATAGGCGATACTGGTGTCGGGAGGAGAGGGAGTTGGAGATGAAAGACGGAATACAGTATTTTCTGCCCAATTTTTTAGTAAACCTAAAACTGCTCAAAAATAGGTATTAATTTTTATAAAGGTGCTCAGTATAATTTATTATTAGAGATATGCAAATTAAAACGACACTGGATACCAATATATACCTATTAAAATGGCACAATCAGAAATCTGGTAATACCAAGTTCAAGTGACTGCAGTTGGGATGTTCATACGTCACTCTTGTGATTTCAGCATGATACAGCCACGTTGAAAAGCAGCTTGGCTTTTCATGTTACTGGTAATTTAAACATACACTCACTATACAAGGCATTAGTTCCACTAATAGATATTTATACAAGGTAAATGAAAACTTACGTTCATACAAAAATCTATGTGCAGATTTTTATAGCAGCTTTATTCATAATCACCAAAAACTGGTAACATCTAAAAGGCCTTGAGATGGTGAATGGATAAACCAGCTGTGCTCTATTCATACAATGTAATACTGCCCTGCAATAAAAAGGAATGAAGTACTGATACATCACACACCAGCATGTATGAGTCTCAAATGCATTAATGAGTACACCAGACTTAAAGACTATATATTGTATGATTGCATTTATATGACCTTGTAGAGATGGTGAAACTGTAGGGAGGTGAACACTCAGTCACTAGCTGTGAGCTGCTGTTTAACTACAAATGGACAGCATGAGGGAAGGTTTCACGGTGATGGAAGTGTTCTGCATCTTTATTGTGGTCTTTCACAGTGATGGAAGGGTTCTGCATCTTTATTGTGGCCGTGGTTACATGACTCTGTATTTGTCAAAATTCATAGAACTATACACTGAAAGAAGCAAATTTTACGGTATACACATTAAAAAACAAGTTAAGTTTATTGCCTTGTATACAAATGAGGGAACTCGGAGGTTAAATAGGTTTTCTAAACTAATAAGTAGTAGAGACAGGATTCATTTCATGCCTCCTAACTCGGCACTATTGACATATTAAGCTGGATGATTCTTTGTTGTAGGAAGCTATCTTGTGCGTTGTAGGATATTTAGTAGCATCTTTGGCCTGGACCCACTTGATGTCCCCAGCTGTGACAAACAAAATTTCTCTAGATGTTGACAGATGCCTCCCCTCCCTGGAGCATGTGAGAAATTGTCCCTGGGAAGAACCACTGCTGTAACCTATACATTGAATTACTGTATATAACCTCCTGGGTCATTAGGTTTTATAATGGGTCTTTAGGTTATTGGGTCATATAAAATGGGCTGATAATGGATCCTGTTTTTTTCAGAAGATAGTCCTAAGTATAAGATGAGATGATAATGTGTGGAAGTCCTTTGCCAAATGTAAAACTCCAAATAGATTTTATTATTTTAGGCTTTTGTAAATAAGAAATGAAAACTGCAGGGGGTGGGGGAGGATGCACAGAGGTGAAGGGGAAGTACTCACTATGATCACATCAAAGGAGGAGTATTTTAAATAGAGGTTGAGATTTAAGGGAAGATGCAGAATGACTGTTCAAACAGGATCTCTTGGGATGGTATTACTTTAGTGGGGTCCCTAATATCTACATTCTGGCCCTCAATTGTTTAAGTCTGTAAAGTTGATTTCCCCCCAAACCCCCAATTCTTACTGAGTTGATTGGGGTTAAGGGTGCTAATTGCACTAAGCCAACCCAGAACAGATGGAGGAAGAACCAGATGTCTTTTGTGAAGTAACAAAAAGAGTAAGGGCCAAGTGAATTGTGCTCAGTTTAGCTGGTAAGCTGTTTGGGAGTTTTTTTGTCTTGTTTTTTTATTCTGTCTCTCCTCCAGCCCACTCATCCTTATGGGAAGTTGCTTGGTGAATCAGCAGTGAGTACAAAGGGAGTTGGTAACATACCTGAAATGGAGTTGGTGATATTTAAACATTCATTTTCCTTCTGTTTATTTCCCATACAAAGAGAAATCTGACAAATTAAGTAGTCCCTGGTTTGTCAGGGAATTCTTTATTCTTCCATTGCCAGACACACACTGAACGCCTTCGACTTTGGCTTTTGTTCACTTAGGATTTTATATAGACCAGTTATCCTTCTGTTAACATACTCTTTCAGACTGCTAATAATACTACTGATTAGTTTATATCAGCGGTGGGCAAACTACGGCCCGCGGGCCGGATCCGGCCCGTTTGAAATGAATAAAACTAAAAAAGAAAGACTGTACCCTTTTATGTAATGATGTTTACTTTGAATTTATATTAGTTCACACAAACACTCCATCCATGCTTTTGTTCCGGCCCTCCGGTCCAGTTTAAGAACCCATTGTGGCCCTCGAGTCAAAAAGTTTGCCCACCCCTGGTTTATATTGTTCCGTTCATGCCTGCCTGAGGACACGTTCTTATTACCTTGATTTATAATAACGTTGGTGTTTGGAAACATTTAATCAAGAATTTGCTTATAAACCAACTCTTAGGGAACGGAGCCACAGCAATAGTATAGTATAGCTCTCATAATGATTACAAATAGTGCTCTTAAACTGATTACACATAAATAATGAGCATATGAAATTAGGAATGCACAATAATGATTTAATGTGAAACCTATTGGTATAATCCAAAATATAAAAGTCATGACAAGTAGATAACATGTGACTTACCCTTTTTTTGAAAAAAGTTTAAATGGCAAATGATGAAGAGATTTAAAAACATGGGGTTTGCTAAATGGATAAGAAACTATATACTGTATGATTATATTTACGACATTATACTAAAGAAACCACTTCCTGTAGGAGGTAGGCACCATTCTTTCCTCTTTTCACCATAGTTCTAATTACCTCATATATTCTGCGTTTCTATGGAAGCAAGACAATATCTGTTGATGCATGTAATTTAGTAGATGCTAATGGGTTAAAATAAAATATACTATTCCAAAATGTCAACTATTATATTACACACTATAATCCAGGAAAGCTTCTTTTTTTGTGAGGTTTTTTTGTTGTTGTTCATATTGCATGAGACATGAAAAATTCACAACATTTTTTACACATGTAATATTTTAACTTATTAGATGGGTACAAAAGGGAATTAACTTTATTATTGAATACCATCAAAAGGATTTTTTGGAAACATTAAATGAATATGCATAATATGCGTTTTCTTTCTTTAAGCTATGCATTACTTTTTTAATACTAGAGGCCCGGTGCACAAAAATTTGTGCACTCGGGGGGGGGGGGGGTACCTCAGCCCGGCCTGTGCCCTCTCTCAATCTGGGACCCCTCGGGAGATAACGACCTGCTGGCTTAGGCCTGCTCCCGGCTGGCAGAGGGCAGACCCAATCCCTAGGTGCAGCCCCTGGTCGGGTTCAGAGCAGGGCCAATTGGGGAGTTGGGGCACCGCCCCCTGTCATGCATAGAGCAGGGCGGATTGGGAGGTTGCGATGCCACCCTCAGTCACGGTCAGGGTAGGGCCGATTGGGGGGTTGGGGCACCGCCCCCTGTCACACTCAAGGCAGGGTCGATGGGGAGGTTGTGGTGCCACCTCCTGTCACGCACAGAGCAGGGCCGATCAGGGGGTTGGGGCGCTGCCCCCTGTCACGCACAGAGCAGGGCCGATCAGGGGTATGGGGAGCTCCCCCCTGTCATGCACAGAGCAGGGCTGATCAGGGGTTTGGGGAGCTCCCCCCTGTCACGCTCAGAGCAGGGCCGATCAGGGGGTTGGGGTGCCGCCACTCTCACACTCAGGGCAGGGCCGATGGGGAGGTTATGGGTCTATCCCATCACACACACAGCAGGGCCCGTGGGGTGGGGGGGTTGGGGCACCGCACCCTGTCACACACAGAGCAGGGCCGATCAGGGGTTGGGGCGCCTTCCCCTGTCACGAACAGAGCAGGGCCGATAGGGAGGTTGTGGCCCCGCCCCCTGTCACACACAGAGCCGCAGGGCGATCTGGGGGTTTGGGTACTGCCCCCTCTCACGCTGATCCCGGTGCCGGGAGGCCTCTCAGCTCCGCTGATCCAGGTGCTGGGAGGCATATTACCCTTTTACTATATAGAATAGAGGCCTGGTGCATGGGTGGGGGCTGGTTGGTTTGCCCTGAAGGGTGTCCTGGATCAGGGTGGGGGTCCCCACTGGGGTGCCTGGCCAGCCTGGATGAGGGGATGATGGCTGTTTGCAGCTGGTCACACACCCTTCAGGGTCGGGGTCCCCACTGGGGTGCCTAGCCAGTCTGGGTGACTGGCTCAGGGCTGTTTTCAGGCTGGGACTGAAGCTCCCAACTGCTCCTTTTTTTCTTTTTTCTTTTTTTTATTCTGGGCCAGCTTTAGCTCTGGCTCCAGCTCTGAGGCCTCGGCTGCTGAAAGCAGGTATCTGGTTTGTTTGGGTTCTATAATTGAGACACTGTTTCAACTCCAGCTCTGAGATCCCGGCTCGCTGAAAGCAGGTTTCTGGGGTTTTGTTTAGTTTCTATATTTGTAACAATGTTTCAAACTGCAAGCTCAGAGGCCGGCAGCCGTCACTGAAGCAAGCAAGCCTCATGTTCGCTTCAAGCTGCCTGGCTGCCGGCCGCCATCTTGGCTGGCAGTTAATTTGCATATCGCCCTGATTAGCCAATGGGAAGGGTAGCGGAGGTATGGCTAATTACCATGTTTCTCTTTTATTAGATAGGACTAGTGGCCCGGTGCATGAAATTTCCCGCAGCGGGGTGGGGGGGTGTCCCTCAGCCTGGCCTGCACCCTCCCGCAATCCAGGACTGCTAGCTTCTAACCATTCACCTGTCTCCCTGCCTGATCACCCCTAACCACTCTGCCTGCCGGCCTGCTCGCCCCCAACTGCCCCCCGCACCAGCCTGCTCACTCCCAACTGCCCCCCTGCTGGCCTGATCGCCCCCCAACTGGCCACCCCTGTTGGCCTGCTCGCCCCCAACTGCCCTCCCCTCCTGGCCTGATCGCCCCTAACCACCTCTGCCTCAGCCCTGCCACCATAGCTTTGTCCGGAAGGACGTCTGGAAGGTCTCCCAGTCTAATTAGCATATTACCCTTTTATTAGTATTGATAGATGTGTTAGATGTTTTCTGAATGAATGAGGGATTACTATTGCTCATTTTCACCTTAGTTCTACCTCCAGACCATGAGGGGGTATTTCTCTTGTTGAATGTTTGTTAGGCGAAGTTTGAAGGAGCCGGAAGCCTTTGCTATTCTGTCACTCTAAAAAAGTGTATGTTATTTCTTTGACCAGAGGCTCATGTAATACTCAGTTTTCCTTTAGAGTAGTTGTATTTTAGGTAAATACGATTGGAAAATGTTACGTGTTTGTTTTATGGCTGGCTTTGAAGCCATTATACTTAGTGCAGCTTGTCTTGCCGCTCACTGCTTTATATACCATGAGATGCAGCCCTAACATTTTCTGGCCAGACCTATTAACTGGAGACTGGTTGTAGGGATGCAAAGTTACTTTCATAAATATTTATCTCAAATGTCTATGTTTAGTTACATCCATTAGACAGCTCCATTTAATTTTGTGTGTGTGCCCGTACATTCTTAATTTATTTTTAATGTGTAAGCTTCCGAAAACCCTTTTGAAGAGTGGGCCATGTACAAATACTTTTACAGAGATATTTTGGCTACATAATAAGCATGAATGCTCGGATCAGACAGGCTTGCCACTTACCAGCTGTGTGATTTTGGGTGTTTTGTTCAGGTTATTCAAGCTTCTGAGTCTTGAGCCAGTTGTAAAATGGGGCTAACCATGTCTACTTCGAAGTGCAGTTGTGAGCATTAAAAAGAAAGCATGCATGTAAAATCTGGCCCATGCTAGGTGCTCAAGAAATTATTATTCTTTTTTTTAAAAAAATATATATTGTATTGATTTTTTACAGAGAGGAAGGGAGAAGGATAGAGAGTTAGAAACATCGATGAGAGAGAAACATCGATCAGCTGCCTCCTGCACACCCCCTACTGGGGATGTGCCTGCCACCAAGGCACATGCCCTTGACTGGAATTGAACTGGGGACCTTCAGTCCGCAGGCCGACACTCTAATCCAGGGGTGGGCAAACTTTTTGACTCAAGGGCCACAATGGGTTCTTAAACTGGACCGGAGGGCCGGAACAAAAGCATGGATGGAGTGTTTGTGTGAACTAATATAAATTCAAAGTAAACATCATTACATAAAAGGGTACAGTCTTTTTTTTTTTTTTTTTTAAGTTTTATTCATTTCAAATGGGCCTGATCCGGCCCGCGGACCGTAGTTTGCCCACGGATGCTCTAATCACTGAGCCAAACCGGTCAGGGCTATTATTGTACTTTTAATTCACTTTGTCTGCATTGTGGTTAAATTTTGTAATATAGCATCACAATTAACACATTGCAGACTAGTAGTTTTATTGCTAGCTTTATCCAGTGGCCAGATAAGTTTCTATTGAACGAGTACAAAACAAGTTTTATATAAATATTAAAGGCATCCTTTAAAATTAAATACCCATTGCATTTTGAAGTTATTACATGTTCTTACAAGCTAATATCTTTTTAAAGGATGATACTTTGTAAAACACTGTGCAATATGAAGCGAGTATTCTCGTGATCCGTCCACACTATTCCTCTTAAAATAATTTGGTTCTTTGTGTTACTTCAGGTTGAGAAGTTATAAAGTGTCTGCCATGTAGAATTTTTATAGAATCCTAGTAGAGAGTGAACAAGTAGTTTTAAATGGCAGTTTTTAAGGTGTAGCAGAGAAATATGAGTATGTTAATAAATTACCAGAATGCTCTACAGTAACGCCCCCTTGTCTACGGGTGATATGTTCCGAGACCGCCAGTGGATGCCTGAAACTGTGGATAGTATTGAACTCTACATATATTCCTTTTTTTTTTTTCTATGCATACATACCTAATTTATAAATTAGGCACAGTAAGAGATTAATGGCTATAACTAATAATAAAATAGGATAATTATAACAGTTGTTATAATTATAACAATTTTAACAATTATTTCAGTAATACTGTATTAAAAAATGTAGCATTATTAAGTAAAGTAAGGGTAATTTGAACACAAGTGAGGTGATATTGTGACATTCTATTTGATAACTGAGATGGCTTCTAAGTGGCTAATGGGCAGGGAGTGTATACAGTGTGGAGACACTGGGCAAAAAGGGTTGATTCAAGTTCCAGGTGAGATGGAGTGGGATGGCCTGAGACTTCATCACGTTACTCAGAATGGCGCTCAATTTAAAACTTACTGTTTTTTTAATTTTTTCTTTATTGATTAAGGTATTACATATGTGTCCTTATCCCCCCATTGCTCCCTCCCATCCCCCTGCTCGTGCCTTCACCCCCACTAGTGTCTGTGTACATTGGTTATGCTTATATGCATGCATACAAGTCCTTTGGTTGATCTCTCCCCATTCCCTCCACCCTCCCCTGCCTTCCCTCTGAGGTTTGACAGTCCAATAGATGCTTCTCTGTCTCTGGATCTGTTTTTGTTCATCAGTTTATGTTGTTCATTATAATCCACAAATGAGTGAGATCATGTGATATTTATCTTTCTCTGACTGGCTTATTTCGCTTAGCATAATGCTCTTTAGGTCCATCCATGCTGTTGCAAATGGTAGGAGTTCCTTCCTTTTTACAGCACTGTAGTATTCCATTGTGTAGATGTACCACAGTTTTCTAATCCATCATCTGCTGATGGGCACTTAGGCTGTTTCCAAATGTTAGTTATTGTAAATTGTGCTGCTATGAACATAGGGGTGCATATATTATTTTTGATTGGTGTTTATTGTTTATTTCTGGAATTTTCCACTTAATATATTTTGACTGCAGGTAACTGAAAGCATGGAAATCAAACTGCAGGTGAAGTGGGACTCCTGTAGAATCCTGCACAATAAAAGGGTAGTATGCAAATTGTCCCCTTGACCAGAAGGAAGTTAGTCTGGGAGTTCAACCAGGGGGCTGGGCCTGCCAGGGGAAGGGAGGGAGGTGGAGGGGGAGGGAAAGGAAGGGAGTACCCGGCTTGCAGCTGCTAGGGACCCTACCAGTGCACGAATTTATAATTATTGTATAATCTCAGTGATTTATTCTCACATTGGTAATCCTGTTTATGAAACCCACCTTGGACTAGAGTTTCCTTCATTTTTCTTTATCTCACTTAAGTATTAGTGATCCACTTGTTTATTTTTTGGTAGCTAGATTTTAAACTTTTCAAGGTTGAGTATTATAACTTCCTGATATCAGCTATATAGACCATATACAATATTTGCTGAATGAATTATTTTATAAATAAAAAAATAGGGCATCGTTTTGTTTTGTCATTTTATAATGATATCACTGTTTAGTTTTTAAAGTGTTTATTTTAATACATAGTATTCCATTTTAAGAAAAAGTTACTTTTCCTTTGAAATAGTTTTATATTAAAGTTTGTTTTGATTTAATTAACCATCGGAGTGCAATTTTGGAAGGATTTCTAGTAATATGACTAATGATTCAACATTATTCCTCCTGTTTGTTGCTTTTCACCACTAACACTTCAGTATTTTATAACAGCCTCAAATAGCATCCTTGATGGAATGTTAGTAGTCTACATTAAATATTTTGCCATATTTGTTGTGATGGAAACTTAATATACTGAGATATTACTATGAGGCATAACTGGCTTCTAATGGATTGTTGTTTTGGTAATTTTAATAAGGCAGAAAGCTGTGGGATACTTGGACTGACATTCTCTTGATCATGAAAAAAAAAATCCTTGCACTGTGGGAGTCCATTAGATTTTTTAAAAATTGTCATTTTTCTTCTTTCCTTCTTCCTCTCATCAATAAATAATTACTCCATGCTAGGTATTTTTATTTATGTTAAAATATATCTAAGTCACATTTATTATTTATTTTTGAAACTTATATGTTAAAAATTTAAGATCTTCCTGTTGTGAAAATGCACTGATTGATCCTTAAAGTCTATTTATAATTGATATGACGACTTTTTTTTTCATACAGAGTCCACTGGAGAAAAATAACCTAAAATTTGATATGTTGTGTAGGCACTGATATTTTAGTTTTAACAAAAGGGAAACTAATAGTTCATGACAAACTTGTTTTCCTGAGGGAAGCTGAGTACAGCAAAGTGAAGTCTTCATGTTTCTGGAGTTGCACACCTTAATTGGTCCGTCCTCTATGTCTCTCTTGTTGGAGTCATCATCTTCTTATAAATAGCCCGGGCTTGGGAGTCCAATGAACGTGTGTGGCCATTGTCACTTCATTGCCATGGCAATTGTATAATTAGGGTGAAGTTGCTGGCAAGCGCCTGGGTGAGAGGGTTTTGATGGAATGACTTGGAAGTGAAAGAATAAAAACCCTTTTCACAGCTGCTGTGTGTTCTGAATAGACACAGCGGCTGCTTTTTTTCAGTTTTATACTAATTTAGATGTAGACATTATGCGTCAAGGGGTTGTTGGCAGGAATACCTCCTTGTTCTCCTGTCTATCGAAGGGAAAACAAATTGAGGTTTCAAGTAAATATTGGGGCAAGTAGTTTGTGGAAGTTCCGGAAAGTAGTCCTTGAACTGAGCTCTTGTCTGTCTTTTGGCTTTAGAATTGAAATGTCACAAATAGTAGAAGAGTCAATCTGTAAGCCTTCACGAGGAGATTTTTTAGTTACTGACATGGACTTAGCCTATTTCTTGGGATAAAATTAAAGGTTGTTCAGAGGAATGAATGAAGAAATACCTCTATAAAAGAACTTGTAAAATAGATGCTGGAAAAATGGTAGTTATATTCATGTTACTAGCTGTTAACTTTTTTAGTAAATGTCATTTAAAAAATGAGATATAATGATATCTTCCTATTACATTACAAAGTTCTCATACAGGTAAATAAAGCAGGACAAATAATTTAAACTTTCAAATGGTAGAATTTTTCTAATGGCAGTGTTATTCTCAAAAATTTTAGGAAAATTTTTTCCTACTCAAGATTAATTTGCAAGTTCATACAATTTCTTTAAGTTTTTTTTTTTTTTTTTAATCTAAGAGATTGGTACTTAAAACAATTTTTTTGTGTGTTAATCTTCACCTAAGGATATTTTTTCCATTGCTTTTTTAGAGAGAGTGGAAGAGAGGGAGGGAAGGAGAGAGAGACAGACAGACAGACACATCGATGTGAGAGACACACATTGATTGGTTGCCTCCCACATGTGCCCCTGCCAGGGTGGGGATTGAACCTGTAACCCAGTTTCGTGCCCTTGACCAGGAATCAAACCCGTGATCCTTTGGTAAGCAGGCTGGTGCTCTAACCACTGAGAAACCAGCCATGGCAGTACTTTTTAAAAAATTGTTGACAATATTACAGATGTCCCCCACATCTCCCCCTTATCTCCCTTTATCAAATTAATGTAGTGCCCATTTGTTTTTAGTTTTTTCTTGTTTTAACTCATGAATGAATGTTGAATTTTATCTAGCAGATTTTCTATATCTGTTGTTAAAAGCATATGATATTTTTTTTTTAAAAAGCATTTAATAAAGTAACTACATTAAATAATACTGTATTGGTAGGCTAATCTTGTGTTCTTGGGTTATCATGATGAATTTTTATACAGTGGTAGATTGCTATATTTTGTTTGTTATGTTTTTAGGATTGTCTTTTTTCATCTGCTCATTTGTGGTATGGGACTTACACTGCCTTTTTAGGTTTGAGTATGTCAAGAACTGTGAAGGTTGTGAAGTTATAGCCTGCTTGTAACTTGTAAGCTGAAAATTAACCTGCCCTAGTTTTATGGATTCTGGTAGAAGACATGAGATCCCTGGGTTACAGCAATACCCAGAGAATCAGCTTTTTTGCACTTAATTTCCTGAGCCCCTGTTTTTACATGATTGAGTTAAGAGAATCGGCACACAGTGGATTATGTTGGAGAGAATCACTGAGCCTCAGGAAATCAAGTTTGTAATGGATAGTAAGCATGCCTGCCTTTTGCTCTGGAGGGGATAATATTTCTGTCTTTAAGGCTATATTCAAAAGTATCCTTTGCTTTGAAAGGAGATGGTATATCTATCTTACCAGGCTGTTTGTTATAGTAAACATCCTTGAAAAGGTTCTGTGAAACCATAGAGTAGTCAGTGCCTACTTGTAAGACATGCAAAAAGGCAAGCAACTCATGGAGAATTGTATCCCAACACAGCAAAAAATGGTTATTCTAGTCCACAAAATTAGTTGGTAAATACTGCCTCTTTTTCCAGATATTTCATAATAGTTGTGTAAGAATGGAATTGCTTCTTAAAAGCTTGTTGGAACTAAGTAAATAAAGCCTTCGAGACTTGAAATTTTCCTTATGGGAATATTTTTTTTGACCATTGATCCAGTTTTCTTGATGGACTATTTAGGTTTTATGTCTTTCTGAAGAAAGTCTTTTTCTATGAATGTGTCCATTTTATAGGAATAAGGTTGTTCATTGTGGCCCCCTTATCTTTTTTATGTTTCTAAATTTCTGTAGTTATTTTTTACTTGTAGTTTTTTCATTTTTTAAAAATAATTTATTCAGGTACCATTGGTTAACAAAATTATTTAGGTTCAAGTGGACAATTCTATGATACATCATCTGCATATTGTGTTGTGTGCTACAACCCAAAGTCAAATCTCCTTCTGTTGCCATAAACTTGACCCCACTAGCCTTCACTACCCGCCCACCCCTCTTTCCTTCTGGTAACCATCATACTGTTTGTTGTCTGTGCCTGTTTTTGTTTGTTTCTCTTGTTTGTTCATTTGTCGCTTTCAGTTTTATATCTCACATATGAGTGAAATCTATAGTCTTGACTTTTTCTGATGCATTTTTCTTAGCATAACCTCAAGGTGCATCCATGTTGTCCCAAATGACAGTATTTCATCTTTTATTAAGGCTAAATAGTATTCCATTGTCTGTGTGTGCGTGTGTGTGTGTGTATCACAGCCACTATGGAAAACAGTGTGGAGGTTCCTCAAAAAATTAAGAATAGAGTTACCATATGAGTAAGCAACCCTCTTCTGGATATCTAACCAAAGAAAAATTGAAAACATTTATTCGCAAAGACATATGCATCTCTGTGTTCATTGCAGCATTATTCACTGTGGCCAAGACGTGGAAACACCCGAAATGTCCCTCAGTAGATGATTGTATAAAGTTTTTTCACTTTTGATATTGGTTATTCAGGCTTTCTTTTTCTTGACCAGTCTTTTTAGTATTTGTGAACTTTAATATTGTGAAAGAACCAACTTTTGTTTTTTTTAATACTCTTAAATGTTTTTTTTTCCTATTTCATTAATTTTTTTTTTAGTATTTATTTCCTTCTGCTTTTTAAAGTTGATTTTCTTCCTTTTACCCCAGATTCTTTGGATAAATATAAATTATTTCTCCAGTGCCTGTTATTATTTAAACCTTTTTTTTTTGGGGGGGGGGGTGAATCACAGAATTATTAATATGTAGTTTTTATTTTTTATTCCTTTCCAAAAAGTTAAATTCTCAATATGACTTCTTCTTTGACCAATGAATTATATGAAATGAAATTGTATTTCTCCTTTTTCTTTATCCTCACTTGAGAATATTTTTCCCATTGATTTTTACGGAGAGTGGAAGGAAGGGAGGAGGGAAGGAGAGAGAGACAGAGAGAGAAACATTGACGTGAGAGAGACACATCAATTGGTTGCCCCTTGCACGCACCCCAACTGGGGGCCAGGGATTGAACCTGCAACCAAAGTACATGCCCTTTACTGGGAAGCGAACCCGAGACCCTTCGGTTCATGGGACCGATGCTTAACCACTTGAGCAAACCAGCCAGGGCTGAAATTGTATTTCTTAATTCTCAAACATATATGGTTGATATGTTTTGGTTATCTTTAAAAAAAAAAAAAAATCAGTTTTCTGTGTAATTGCTTTGAGGTTGGAAATCATGATCCATATCATATAGGCCCTTTGATATATGATGAGGACTGTTCTCTAGACCAGTAAATAGTATTTATAATTGATTCTTCTGTGCTTGTACCAATAATGTGTAATTTTTACTTGTTGAATGTAGAGTTCATAAAGTGGATGCAGGTCCAATTTAATTGTGTCGTTCAAATCATCTATATGTTTTATTGAACTTTTGTTTCTGAGATCTGTCAGTTACTGATTCTGATATGTTACTATCATCCACTATTGTTTGGCTTTGTCTATTAAAATAATTATCAGATTACCCTGTTGGTCTTTAGCGATAATTTTTGCATTAAAGTTTATTTTGTCTTGAAGAATACTGCTCCCTCAGCTTCTATTTAGACTTTTTCTCTTTTTTCTTCTCTTTTGTTTTTAATCTTGTTTCTATCCTTTTAACTTGTCTTTGTTGTTATTATTTGTACAAAAATAAAGTACACATTTTAAATTCAGACTGACTGCTTTAAATCTAGGCTAATTGCTCTTCTTTTCTATTTGGTACATTTGATCCTTTTGGGCATATTATGATGACTGCTGTAATTGAATTTATATCTGCCTTTTTGAATTGTCCTGTATACATATTTTTTTCTTATGCAATTTTCAACTAGTTTGGAAGTTATATTTTGTTTATATGTATTTTTCAGTAGTTGCCATTGAGATTTCATTTGTCCATATTTAACATAACAAAGTTGAAGTTGCACAATGTCTTTATCCTCTATCCCAATAGAATAATCAACTTAAAGCTCATTAACTCGTTTTACCCTCCTCCCAACTTTAATTTTATTGTTGTCATGTATTTTGATTTTCCTGTGTCACAAGATATTGCTACTGGGTTTTCATAGTTTTGTTTCTTACATTTTCGTACATATTTACCACTTTCTCTGGTCTTCATTCCTTCTTGTATTTTTATTCTTCTTATGTCAAACATTTGGGTTCACTTTCCATCTGAAATCCACTTTTAGAATGTCCTTATTTAGGAATTTTGCCCTTTTTCTTGAGAGAGATTTTTTGCTGTTGGACCAAAAACCTATTGATACTTAATTTTCTTTCGGCCCACTGAAAATACCATTTTACTGTCTTCTGTGTTCCATGTGGCTGATGAGAAGGCAGCTGTCATTTACAGAAAAATTCTAACAACAGTTAGAAGATGGTCACAATACTGTGGATATTTCTTGCTTCCTACTTTTTTATTTTTAGAGAAACTAGATATATATGGGAATTTCACTTTCTTTTCTCATGTGTGATCACCTCTCATAACAAAATAAACATAACATTAAACTTGGAACATATCTGAAGAAAGGAACCTCAGGTATTGGGGGATTCTTTTTAAATTGTCCAGACAATTGTAACAAAAGGAATTTTTAAATTTTTTGCATGTACAACTACCCATTTAGGAGTTTTCTTTAGATTAAAATTAGTCCTTTGAAAACAAAAACTATAATCTTTAGTTATATACCTATTACCTATCATTTTTCTGTCATCTATTTATTTTTAGATGAATCACTCTACCTCATCATTTGTCAAGTAGTTGGATATCACTACATCTATTCTGGCTCTGTCAGTGTTTCAAAGCTGCTGGAACAGAGGAAGATAATGCCAGCATTAATGCCAGCTCATTTGTGCCAGAGCTTGGTTCTGTTGATTGAGTCAGAGTTGCCACTAGATCTACAATTAGAGTGAAAGGATGTTTATAAGCCTTGGGGTTATAAATGGAGGTTCATTTTAAATCACCTCTTCCAAAAGCCAGCTTAAGAGAGATGATACTGCCCTTTTTCCAGGCTTGTTCATTATTTGTCACATCACTTGGAGTCTACCAGGTGTACCAGTTAATAATGCGGATTTTTTTCAATAGATGGAGTTACACTATGTTGATATATATGGGATTTGATATGTATGCTATTTTGTTGTATTGACAGCAAGCTTCAAAACTTCATATGTCAAATTTGCTGAAGGTGTTAACATCATAGATACTTTTACGCTTAAAAATGTTGAATTTCATGACAAAAAGAGAGCATTTGCGGGAAGTTTTAATTTATTACTTTGTTTTGAAGAAAAGTGCTGCTGGAAGTTATCGTATACTTCGGGAAGCTTATGGTGAACATGCTCCATCTCAAGATACTTGTGAACGCTGGTTTAAACGCTTTAAAAGTGATGATTTCGATGTGAAAGACAAAGAACGTCCAGGTCAACCAAAAAAGTTTGAAGACCAACAATTACAAGCATTATTAGATGAAGATGCTTGTCAAACACAACTTGCAGAAAGATTAAACATTGCTCAGCAAACAATTTCTGATCGTTTACAAGCAATGGAAAAGATTTTAAAGGAAGGAAAATGGGTGCCACATCAACTGAACGAAAGACAAATGGAAAACCGAAAAGTCGTCAGTAAAATGTTGCTTTAATGGCATGAAAGAGAGTCTTTTTTGCATGAAATTGTGACTGGTGATGAAAAGTGGATTTATTTTGAGAATCCCAAAATCATGGGTTGATCCAGGTCAACCATCAACATCACTGCAAGGCCAAATCGCTTCGGAAAAAAGAAAATGCTTTGCGTTTGGTGGGATTAGGAAGGTGTGGCGTGTTATGAGCTTCTAAAACCAGGTGAAACCATTAACACTGATTGATACCGACAACAAATAATCAATTTGAACCACCTTTGACTGTAAAATGACCAGAATGTGCCAGAAGACACAGCAAAGTAATTTTGCTTCATGATAACGCACCATCACCTTTTAAAACCAGTAAAAGACACGTTAAAAGATCTTACCTGGGAAGTATGAACCCATCCGCTGTATTCACCAAACCTTGCTCCTTCAGATTACCACTTGTTCCGATCGATGGCACAGGCACTTTCTGAGCAGCACTTCAAAACATACGAAGAAGTGAAAAATTGGGTCTCTGAATGGTTCGCCTCAAAACAGGAAAAGTTCTATTGGGACGGTATCCACAAATTACCTGAAAGATGGGGGGAATGTGTAGTTAGCCATGGACATTACTTTGAATAAAGCATTTTTGATGTTTCTCTTGAAGTTACCATGTTTTCTTTGATTACAAAATCAACATTATTAACCGGTACAGCTAGTATTTCTAAGAGTGTTAGTGATCCATATTTACCAGCATCTTGTTCATCACCATTCATAAATGTTAAGGATTCCTACACTCTTTTTAAAACTTAGAAAAAGAAACAGTGTTGTAAAATGTTGATAAAAGTTTCAGCATGAATGATGCTTGCCATTTCAAAGAATCAACTAAACCTTTGAATTATGTATACATTCCTGGGCTTCTGAAGAACCAAATGTGAAATTTTGTCGATTAAAATGATTTTGATTGGATACTAAAGAGAACCTAAAGATTTTCCCCTCTCTGCATTCCTTTTATCATTGGACAGAACTAGCTTTTTTAAAAAAATTGATTTCAGAGAGAAGAAAGGAGGGGGAGAAAGAGATAGAAATATCAATGATGAGAGAGAATCATCGATCTGTTGCCCCCCACATACCCCAAACTGAGGATACAGCCAGCAACAGGGCATGTGCCCCTACCAGGAATTGAACCTTGACCTCTTGGTTCATAGATCGATGCTCAACCACTGAGCCACGCCAGGCTGGGCAGGAGACCTTGCTTTCTTACAGCCTGATGATACCACACTAGGGCTCCTAAAACAGGCTGTGTTTCATTTTAGTGTGGCTCTTTCTCATTCTTACCATAGCTCTTAAATGTTTTCATTTTCTATCTTGGAAAATAAGTACAAAATGTATACATGTAGAAAATAATTCCATACTTTATGGTAATAAAATAAAAGGAAATGAAAGTTAACTTGGCTGTGTTCCTCACCAACCATTTAAAATTTTATTATAGAGTTCCATGATTACCATGTATTATTAGAGAACACTGTGGGAAAGTATGTTGTGTATCATTTCAGATCCTTAAAAAAATGTGCCTTTTTCCCCTTCATTTTTACTTGGTAGTGGTTTTACTACGTATATGGATTTTTAAAAAAATATATTTTATTGATTCTTTTCAGAGAGGAAGGGAGAGGGATAGAGTTAGAAATATCGATGAGAGAGAAACATTAATCAGCTGCCTCCTGCACACTCCCCACTGGGTATGTGCCCACAACCAAAGTACATGCCCTTGACCGGAATCAAACCTGGGACCCCTGAGTCCGCAGGCCGACTCTCTATCCATTGAGCCAAACCGGTTAGGGCTTTTATGGATTTTTAAATGTAGGCAGCATAGGGATATATGCTGTAGATGGAAAGATAATAGAAAAGGTTGGTGAAGATAATAATCTGCTGGTAGGTGGCTTATATGAGTCTCATCCCTTTAAAACACTCAGGATCATTTTGTCTACTTTTTAGAGGCCCAGGAAATCATTAATAGAGACCTCTGGTTATCAAGATGGACATTGCGTTGCTCTGTGATTCTCTGCCTCTTTGAACATTAAAAAAATAAGTGGAAAACTTAAAAAATTATTCAAGCATAACGTGCTAACCAAGTAAAATATGTAGCCATTGTTACCAAGTGCTGGAAAAGAAAAAGACCAGTGCATGCTTTGAAGTGGTTATCAGACCAACCAAGAGATTCTGTGTAGTTCGAGAAGTGTTACTTAGAAACGGGAAAAGAGAGGCGCCCTGGGGAGAATGGTTGCAAGGACACTCAGTGGCTCTCTTGCTCAGCTAGATTTCTGTAGTCTGCACTAAGTGAGGGGCCGATTCTCTGAGTGGTTTATATGGAAACTTCCCTGTCCTTAAAGTTTTTGCTGTTAATCTTGGGATTGGCTTAGAGGTTATTTCAAAAACTAGAGGCTTGGTGCATGAAATTTGTGTGCGGGTATGGTTTCTAGGCCTGGCCGGCAGTCAGGGCCAATTGGGGCCTTCCTTCCCCTGGCTGCTGGCCGGGGCCTTCCTTTGTTCAGCGCCACCCCCTGGTGGTCAGCAAACATCATAGTGAGCAGTTGAACTCCCGGTTGGTCGAACTCCCGAGGGGACAATTTGCATATTAGCCTTTTATTATATAGGATAGTAAATGAGTTGTTTATTTTCTGATACTTACCCATGGCAACAGGATTTTCTAATGCTGTTTGGTAATGAAGTTGTGTAGCTTGGCACGATATAAAATACTTGGATCATAATATTTTTCCCCTAATCTGCAGTTGTTGCTTTATGGCATTTCATATTGCCTGGTTATTATTACATTATAAGTAAGCTGGGTTTTTCTTTCTGCCCTATCCATAAAAAATCACACACAAAAAAACATTTTTGTTAACTGTGCAAATCAGGAAAATTCCCAGCATATGTCTAGCTGCTACTACCTATCCCATGAGCTCATTTATTGCTTTTGTCAGGGTTTCTTTTCCAACAATATATTTTATCATTTTAATTTTCTTTGCTTCTGAAATTGATGTTCCACACTTTCTCAAACTTTATCCAGCTTTTTGTTGTTGTTTTTTATGCCTCCAATATGGTATTTCTCTAATTACTTACATATTCTGCTATTAAATTTTTAGTGATCTTGCAATCCTTTCTTACCCTACCCATTTCCCAGTTCAGTTTCATTCTGTCATCTTTTTACTTAAGCCAATTCCTTCCTGTGGCTCTCTGTTCCTGCTTTTAAGGCAGGACTAGACCTTATATTGAACAGCTTAAAATTTTTTGGGGGTGTGTGTGTGTTCATATATTATTTTGCTATGTTAATATTTCCTTTAATAGTTTCTTCTATTTTATTTCTGAACCCTTTATATCTATTGCATGAAAATTTCTACAACCACATCTTAGCCCTGGGCTTATTTTATTATAAAATATACACGTTTCTTGTATATTTTATCTATACCTATTCAGTTATAATCTGTATTCAGATGATTCACAGCCTTTTAGCTCCTATTTAGTTCTACGTTGTTTGTTGTCCTTAAACATTTACCTCTAGATTAGATGTCACATAGAGCTAAATATGACAGAGTACCCTTATGTGCCTATTTGCTAAATTCACTACCTTGAGACAGATGCATTGATTTCTTATTATACGTTCTGCATTCCATTTGTCAGGTTTAAAACATACTGCTTCTACTATTGAGGCATTTCATACAGCTATTTTTTCTGTATTACCTCTAAATGCTGTTTAAAGAGCTCTCTTACATATCTGTTAATACCTTATCTTGCTCTCTCTCCTCATCAAGAAATTATTTCCTTCTCTGTCCTTTTTCTGCCTTCTTCATCTCTCTGTTCTAGGACCACTTCTCTTCATTTGAATACTGGAATATTATACTGCTACTTAAAATGATCTGGTATTACAAGGGTGCCAGACCTACAAGTGTGCAGGTTGTTGTACATGGCTACGTAGGGATATGTCTAGTTTGGCCACTTTCCTTGATCTGCAGAACATGTAATTATTATGTAATCAGCTTAATACCTTGTATCTTATACTCTCTGGACATCCGTATTTATGGTACCTGTCTAGTTTATGGAAGAAGTTTGAGACCCCTTTTCAGAAAAGACTGTTTAAAGAGAAGGTAAATATTCACAATATAGTAAGTTAAAGTTACAAGCTTATGGAAAAACCATTGCAAGTTATAACCAATTTTTTTTTTTAACCAAATTTTAA
This sequence comes from Myotis myotis, assembly GCF_014108235.1. Lineage (NCBI taxonomy): Eukaryota > Metazoa > Chordata > Mammalia > Chiroptera > Vespertilionidae > Myotis > Myotis myotis. The sequence goes on from NW_023416335.1 coordinate 171,976,541, forward strand.
TAGTGGTTGTCTATGGGTAGTGTGATTTTTATTTACCTTATTTCTTATCTGTAGTTTCCAAAATTTCCTTAATGAGTAATGTTTTTAGTGTAAAAACCAGTCAACTAACAATAACTTAAAAGGATATGGTTTTATGTATGTATCCCATTGTTCTTCCATTCAACAAGATCTGTGCTTGACACTTAGGGAAGTTGTATTTCAGAAGATGTGAGAGATATCAAGAATGAGCTTGTGGCCCTGCCAGGAGAACAATGAGATACAGTCTCTACTGAGAAGTTATTAGTAAAAGACATGAGCTGCCCTGAATTGAAGTGCTGATGATGTGTTCATAATGCTCTGTTAAGAGATTTTAAACACCATAGAACCTTACCTCTGCTAGTTATTCCCATGGGTATGCCCCGGGTCTTCTGTTGTAGGCATTTTGTGTTGTACATATTTTCATCACTTTGGGGCTTATTTCTCTTTGAAGCTGTTCAGCACTATTTTTGTGCGTGCCTTAGACCTTACGGTTAGAAAAAACCAAAACTGAATTTTAGAGTACTAACAACCTGGTCACTGTAGGCACTTGACGTTAGCAGACATCCCCATCGTGGGCAGGACAGAAAAGCCAAAACAAATGCAGTGAGGGGATACTGTTTGTTCAGGCAGATTCTCTCTTTATTACAACCCTTTTCTAGAGTTCATAGAGTAATAATTTACCAAGTGAATGAGGACATCATAATCTTTCTTGTTCAAGCAGCATTATTATAAAAAGGTAGCTTCATGTGCTTCTGAGAAGCTAATTAGTTGCTATCTGGCTTATCATGCTGAGATGCTGCTGTGATTCATGGTCTTTACCCTTCACAGATTTTTCTAATGTTGTTTGGTTATGAAATTATTTATATTTGTGACTCAGGGCTTTAAAAGGGCTTCCAGCAGCTTTTGTAAGCCAACTTCTGCACTCAGAAGTGTTTTGTGCTGCTTATGGTGAATCAGCTTGGCAGTATGAAAGTGCGTGAATCCAGTTTCACTGCGTTGTCTGAGGTGCGATTTTCTGGTAAAACTCCTTGCGAAGCATGATAATGAGTTTTCCTTATGTAGACCTTTTGATCCTGTAAGAAACAAACTTTTCTTATGTACAGTTTTAAACAGTATTCAGAAACAGTACCAACACAGTGTTTTTTTGTGGTTCTGTTTATTCTAATATGCCTTTAACAGGAACTTGGGCCACTACTTTCCTTATGTTAATTTCAATTTTTTTATTTTTAAAAATTTATCTTGATTGTTACAAGTTATACAATACATTTTTTAAAAATGGAAAAAAAAAATAAAACCCATTGACACCTTCTAGCCTGCCCCCTCCCCTCACCATAGGCCTGTACCACACTATTCATGAGTTTAGTACAATGATTAAGAATTTGTCCTTGCCCAGCCAGTATGTCTTAGTGGTTGAGCGCAGACCTATGAGCCAGGAGGTCACAGTTTGATTTCCCAGGTTGTGGGCCCAGGTTGTGGGCTCGACCCCCAGGGTGGGCCATGCAGGAGGCAGCCGATCAGTGATTCTCTCTCATCATTGGTGTTTCTATCTCTCTCCCTCTCCCTTCTTCTCTGAAATCAATAAAAAAATATTTTTTTAAAAAGAATTTGTTCTTTATCAGACATTTATTTTATTTGATTAGTGATTGTTGGGTGTGTGTGTGTGTGTGTGTGTGTGTGAGTTTTCTACCCTTCTAGGTTCTTTTACCCAGAAGGTAATTCATCATAAGATGACTAACAAGAGGAAATAACCAAATTTAATTACATACATACCATGTAGGGGAACCCCACATACATGAGAGAGTCAAACACTACACATACAAGAGAGGTTCAGATACAGAAAGTTAAAATGAAGTATATATGACATTCTGAGCTAAGGATGAGGTAAAATGCCTTGGGCTTCAGAGGGGAGGAAGGTCATTTGAAGGATAAGAGCAGATATTCAGTACCATGCCCTATTAAGTCATAGAAAGTTGTTTCTGGTTATATCTCACTAGAGTCCCGGTGCATGAAATTCGTGCACGGAGGGGGCGTTCCTCAGCCCGGCCTGCACCCTATCCAATCTGGGATCCCTCGGGAACTGTCCGACTTTCAGTTTAAGCCCGAACTCTGTGGGATCAGGCCTAAACCGGCAGTCGGACATCCCTCTTGCAATCTGGGATGACTGGCTCCTAACCATTCGCCTGCCTGGTCACCCCTAACCCCTCTGCCTGCCAGCCTGATTGCTCCTATCTTGCCCCCTGCTTGCCTAATCGCCCCTAACCTCTCTGCCTGCCTGCCTGATCTCCCCTAACTGCTCTCCCCAGCTGGCCTGATCTTGCTCCTAACAGCTCTCCCCTGCCAGCCTAATTGCCTCTAACTGCCCTCCCCTGCCAGCCTGATCTCGCCTCCAACTGCCCTCTTCTGCCGGCCTGATCTCACCCCCAACTGCCCTTCCCTGCAGGCCTGATCTTGCCCCCAACTGCCCTCCCCTGCCAGCCTGATCGCCCCTAATGGCCTCTGCCTCGGCCCCCCACCACCGTGACTTTGTACAGAAGAAAGTTGGACATCTGGAAGATGGCCAATCGACCCAGTCTAATTAGTATATTACCCTTTTAGTAGTATAGGTAGATTATATAGGATAGGATTGCTTAAATGGAGGGGAAAAGCCTTTTTCAGCAGGAGGAGATGCTCTTGGCAGACAAAAACACATAATCCCTATATCTGGACTGATAGCCATATGCACTACACTGCCAAACCGGTCATTAAAAAATTGAATCGCTTTCTTATACCTTACACCAAACAGCTGTTGTCCTTAAAACCCCTCCTCAGCCGCCACCTTAGGTCCTGCCTTCGCATTTCATCCAGAGTAGGTTCTGATTGGTCGGTTTCTATGCCAGTCAGCATCTCCAGGCCTATCTCTGGGCCTGATCATAGAGGGGGTGCTGATCAGCAGCTGACCCGGGCTGCTGGCCAGCGGGCTGAACTGCTGACCTCTGGGGGAGAGAGAGAGGCTTGGCTGCTGGTGAGGCCCAGAGAGAGAAGCAAGGTCTGATCACCGGCCAGCAGCTGCTGCTGCTGCTGATCAGCCCTGCCTCCCCGCCCCCCCCCCCCCCCCCCCAGAGGTCAGCAGTTCAGCCTGCTTGCCTTCTGTGCCCACAGCCTGGCTTTCGGTCGAGCCTTCGGTCATTTTGGATGTTACAACCCTGGCTTTTTATATCTAGAGAGATTAATTTTAAAGCCCTTAATTTAAATTCTTTAAAGGGAGAAAGTGATAAAAGTTTCTCTTGAGCCCTCAGGGTCTTGGTTGCCTCCAGGTCAAAATAATTCACATGCCAAAGTGCTCATCTTGGGGAGGCCTGTTCTGAACCCCTTCAGTGGAATAGGGAAGAAAACAAAACCTCTTCGTAGAATCTGCTAAACTTTAACTATCACCAATTACATCCATTTATAAAGCACATAATTCTTAATTTTGTGGAATCTCATATAAACTGTTCTTCATTAGAACAGTGAGTTTTGTCTGGGGAGAGAATTCCATGTGTTTCTCTAGAATAGATTTTGGGGGTGATATAGCCTTAATGTCCAAGGTTTTTCATAACTGGTCATGTTTGGAAATCCATCAATTGCGGTTTGCATGGTTTGTTTTATTGATAGCAAGGCAGGTTAACAGGGCCTGTAAAATATGTATATTGAATGGATGTGAGCCTAGTGAACATGAGTCTACTACTCTTCCTGATCACCAGCATTTGTTCATTTAGTTCTCCATTTTCATAAAGCAGCTTTATGGGTTCAAACTTGTCTAGCTTGAAATTATACAACTAATCACATTTAGTTCCCGGTTTTCTGAGTAATTCATCTTTAGCATGACACCTGGTGGCAGTAAGTCACATCGCAGGCCTTCCTGCTCCTGGAAGTTCATGTGTGCTAGCTAAGGAAATAGGGCCCAAAAGATCAAGTTCCTGAGAACTTTACAAAGAGTCACCTTCTGAACAGAGGCTTGACACTCAGTCCTGGAGTGGCACATTGCAAAGATTAGGAAGCGTAGATCTGAGACCCACTTTGATGTTAATTTGCTGTGATGTGACTTTCTGAAAATCTCTTCCTGTCTGCCTCTAAGGCTGGGTTTCTGTACTTTCCTAGGGGGGATGATGAATATCTGTCCCGCCTATCTATTGATAGGATGACCTTATGTAATAATGCAAAATGGTATCATGAAAAGACTTTAGAAATAACATGGTATTCAAGGATATGGTTGATGCTTGCTGGCTGCTCCTGCTCCGTTTCTTTTACCAGCAGTTCCTTAAATAGTGCCATTTTTCTGGACTCAGTTCTAGGCGTTCTTCTCACATGTCTTTTTGGGAGTTTGCCTCCATTCCCGTGGTTCCTGTTATGTGCACCAGCCACACAGAACCACCTTCGAAACTCCAGATATTTGTATAATTCCCAAACCCTGCCTAGCCCAGTCTCAGTATGGAGTTGCATTTTAAAAAGTATAGTCCAGCAAGTCAAAGCAGTTGAAAAATAATAATATTCTTGTGTCTTGAAGATTATAATAGCATGTAGAGTGCAACTCAGCAATATTTCTTAAAATCTGTTCTCTCTCACATCCCTCAGTCAAGCTTCAGTCAATCCCTTTGTAATAGGCTCCCAGTGTTTCCCATACTGACCATGAGCCTCACATAATTCTCTCCAGTCTTTTTTTTCAGTTGAACTTCTTCCCACAACTAAGATCTTTGACCCATGTTTCCTTTATCTTTTTTTCTCTTGTCTAGCATGAAAACAGCTCAAGAACTAGGCTGACAAAGACCAAATTTTTCCTAAGGATGAATGAGAGGTTGCTTATTTTGGCAGAGGCCCTTATTGGGTAGGAGAAGAGAGGGAGGTTGGGAACATTCGCATGTAAGTAATCTATATTCCCAGCACACTTACAGAGTGGTCTGCTTGCTGTCTGTATACTTCATGAAGCACCTCTTTCCCAACCTAAAACTTGACCTTATTATGGTCCACCCATGCTGGGGTCCTGCCCCAGCAGGTCCAGGGGTCCCCAAAGGTGTGGACGGAGTCGGCGAAGAAGGAATGACACGGAGACAGCGTTCAGTTGATCAGCAGCCTAGCCAGGATCTCTAGCCAAGTTCTGGTTAGGATCTCCAGCGAAGTTCTGGTTCAGATCTCCAGCCAGGTTCTGTGTCCATGTTCTCTTGCTAGGTTCTCCAGGTTCTCCAGCCAGGTTCTGTAGCCATGTTCCCTCGCTAGGTTCTCCAGCCAGGTTCAGTCACCAGGTTCTAGTCAGGTTCTCTTGCCAATTTCTGTAGTCAGGTTCAGTCCAGGATCTTTTGCCATGTTCTCTCCAGCAAAGTTCTTCTGTCTCTAAGTTCTGTGTAGGTTCTGTCTTCTTAGTTCTGTCTTGTTACATCTGTATTTATACCAGTTGATTCCAATCCTATCAATCTCTATTCCAAAGGTTAGGGCATTTCTTATCTCCATTCCAAGGAGTAAAGATTATGTAGCTTAAGCATGATTGTTCATAGTTAAAGTGATTAATTACCCGCCTGGCACTTAGTTAAGAGGTTTTATTCCCTCCCTAACTTCAGGGGAAAATCCCTACCTGGGGAAACAACCTTTCTCAGAGAGGTGACCTTGGTTAAAACACATAGTGCCAAGAAGGTGAGCAAACATATTAAGAACAGTATGCCATATATGCCAGGTCCCCTGAAACAGCAAGCATGGACCGGCTCCCGGCACACCCACACTTGCTTCTCCTCCAGTATCCCTTATCTTTATGAAAAGCACCCATCAAACTAGTGGTTTACTTTGGACATCTGAACATCATCCTTGAATTCTTCCTGTCCTCATCCTTCACATTCCATCCAAATTATCTTTAGCCTAAGTACAAAATACATAATTCTAGGAACTCTCCTCTTTACTCCATTTCTAGTGTTGTCATTACTCATTGCTCTCCTACAATCAGTTTTCCCCACTCCAAACAAAGTGATGCTTTAACACAGTCCTCAAACTTTTTAAACAGGAGGCCAGTTCACTGTCCCTCAGACCGTTGGAGGGCCGGACTATAGTTTAAAAAAAAACTATGAACAAATTCCTATGCACACTGCACATATCTTATTTTGAAGTAAAAAAACAAAACGGGAACAAATACAATATTTGTATTTGCATGTGGCCCGCGGGCCGTAGTTTGAGGACCCCTGCTTTAACACATAAATCTGATTGTGACCTTTTCTCCTTTACATTATTCGAAGTCTTCTTAGTACCAAACCCTTAATATAGCTTCTGCGATTGTGAATTGCCTGGTTGGTCTCTGCCCACGTCCCCAGAAATCATCTCCCTCCCCAGGATGCATTTCTTCCTGCCTTAAGGCTTTTGTCTAAGCTGGTCTGATTGTCTAAATATATCTCACCTTCCACACTCCCATCTAGCTTAGCTTCCTCATTCCCCTGATCTTGGCTTAAATATAGCCACATCCAAGGCTTTTCTGATTCCTCCTCCTGTCCCTTTGTCATTCATGTCCCCCACACTTCCCCTTTGGTGTGACCCATCACACTGGAAATGTAATTACTTGCTCAAACACATTTTTCTCAGCAAATCCTCAGGACAGAGGGCATGTCCTTCTCCTGTTAGAGCACTCTGTCCCCAGTTCTTAACACAGTGGCCAGCTCAGGTCAGGGATTCAGTGGATGCTCGCTGCTAAATGGATGCTACTTCTATGATCTGTGCCCTGTATGCCTCTCCCAGTTCATTTCTACACATATTTGGCCTCACACTTTCTGTGCAGCCTTTGAGAAACCCATGCCATTTTATATTTTTGTAAGCTCATGCTCTTTTCTGCAGAGTTGTCTGCCCAGCCTTTCCTCGCTATCACCTAATCGTTGTCAGCGTGCAGCAATGTCAGCATCAAAAGATAGGATGCAGTGTGTAGCTGTGCTGTGACCCTTACCATGTTACTTTGAAAGTTTTTATTTGGCTGCATGTTTTTTTTGAGTAGGCTTTCTGTGTTGCTTCCTTTAGGGAAGGGACCTCATTTTATTTATGCATTATTTTGATAATCCCAGCACTTAACACAGGTCAGACTGAAATACTACTGATAATATTAACTGCTTTCTGTATGCTAGGCACGTTTTAAGTGCTTTATTCTATCAACTCACTGAATTTTCCCAACTTCTATGGAAGAGTTACTTTTATTCTTTCTATTATATGGATGAGGAACTGGAGACCCAGAAAGGTTAAGTTGTCCAGACTTAACCAGCTGGTATAGGGCAAGGCTGGAATTTAAAACCACTGGTTGCAGAGCCTGCCCTCATCTGTGGTGGTCAGTCAGTGGAGTCTAGTGCTTTCAAAGCGGGTTCTGGATCTCATTGTCTGCTGCAAATTCTAGTTCTTCCACTTTACCTACTCAATTGTGAGACTTGAGGTAAAGTCCTTCTCTGCAAATGGGCATAATTATTTGTCCTTTAAAGGGATGTTCCGAGGATTAGATAAAATAATCCGTTTATGTAAAGTATCTAATGCAGCGGTTCGCAACCTGTGGGTCGTGACCCCTTTGGCGGTCTAATGACCCTTTCACAGGGGTCACCTAAGACCATCCTGCATATCAGATGTTTACATTACGATTCATAATAGTAGCAACATTGCAGTTATGAAGTAGCAATGAAAATAATTTTATGGTTGGGTCACAACATGAGGAACTGTATTTAAAGGGCCAGAAGGTTGAGAACCACTGATCTAATGGAATGTAAGTAGTTGTAACAGTGCTAAGTCACTGTGAGCACCCATTAGACAGATCTTTTAGGGTTCTTTCCAACAATTCATCAAGTTTGTCTTTTTATAGTTCTTCAATCTTTTCCCTCTGTCATTATCTGTTACTTTTCATTGTTGTGGTGCTTATTTATTGTATTTTATTTTTTTTGTTAATCTTCACCTAAGGATATTTAGAGAGAGTGGAAGGGAGGGAATGGAACAGAGAGAGAGAGAAGAGAAGCATTGATGTGAGAGAAATAAATCGATTGGTTGCCTCCTGCACCCACCCTGACCAGGGCCAGGGATTTAGCCTGCAACCAGAATTGAAACTGTGACCCTTCGGTCTGAGGGCCAACGTTCTATCCACTGAGCAAAACTGGCTAGGGTATGGTGTTTATTTTTAATCAACCCTTATAAAGGTCTGGGGACTTCTCTGAAGTTCCTATTGAGTAAAATCGATGAGCTTCTTAACAAACATGTGCTGCCCAAAGCCACGGACCAGATTTCCACACTCCCACCTGTGGGCTCGATGGCTGAGTAAATATCTCTGGCTAAAGACAGCAGCTGAATTCCTGTTCACAGCCAGACCAAAGCAGAAAAAGAAATCCAAACATCAGTGACTGTTGTCTGATTTTTAAAAAGTTTAATCATAAAAGAACTAAACGGAATAGCTAACATTTGCTCCAGGTGTTTCCTCTTTCCAAGTTAGATGAAAGCCATTTTAGGGTGGGCTGTGCTATTAAATTGATTAGCTGTCAGATGGAAATTTTTAGCAGTTTAGGCGCTGATTTAATTGTACAGACTACAGTACTTTGTTTACTAACTCATGTTTATTATTTCATGAAACTCATACAGTCATAAGAAACTTTTCATCATTGCCATGAGTTGACAGAGACTAATAACATTGGTGGAAACTACAGAGTATATAATTTACTGGTCTGAATTCTGTGCAAGCCTAGTAACCACTTACCAGTAGTTATGCAATAATCCAGTGAATGTTTCAGAAGCAGGTATATATTACTTAAAGAAATTTTGTCTCTGTCCATTTTATTCACTTTGCTCAAAGATAGAACAAAGTAAATAAATATATTTAAAATAGGTGAAATTGGAGACAATTGTGGCATCAGGAGGGAATTTAATCCATGGAATACATACCAGGAAGTCTAAAACACTCGATAGAGGTGGGCCTCTCTGCCTACACAGAGCGGGACATAAGGGAACTATGTGATTTATAGTGCCAATAAATAAACACAAATCAGTTATTGAGAAGCACAACTATTACAATTCGAGAGACAAGAGAGAAATGTCTCTTGTTGTCCAGAGTGGTAAACAGTACTATCAACAGCCCCTGTCGGGAAAACACATCAACAGATTTCTTAATTCAGCCAGCTTCACTACAAGCTACTTTTGGGCATCAGGCAAACCAATTCATTAAAAATCATTCTAGATGCATCTGTTATGCAATCCATTGATGTTCTGATTTAATCTTGGGATCGGTTTATAGTATCTACAGATATTTTTTCTTAGTTAATCCTGATTTTTTTTTTTTTTCCTGAACTACTGGTGAGTATTGATTAGCTGCTAGTTTTAGGTTAAAAATTGGAAGTGCCACTGGGAAGTGAGCTAGATAATAGCCAGCAAGGCCAAGATTTTCTTTAAGTAATGATTTTGGATTGGCTCAAAATTGTGGCCTGTAGAACTGCAGTTTTATAAATACATGGTGAACATCAGGGTCACCTGAAGGATTTTGAAAAGACAGGCTCATCTCCCAACTCTGTAGTCGTCTGGGGTTGGTGAGGTGAGGAAATCTTTATTTAAAAAAAAAAAATAAAAACGCCACATAAATGATTCTAGTGATCAATGAAGTTGGAGAACTACTACCATAGATTATGCTGCATTGATTTTAGTTAGAAGAAAATTTAAAACAGGTATAACCAAATACATCTAAGCAATAAAAACTGTCTATTTTATGGTTAAGAGTATCTGTTTTTTAAAACTGCAAATTCCCAAAGTACTGTCCATTGTAAACTATTTCTGAAATGTACACCTAGACAATTGAGTAAGGTGATTTAATGTATGGATCTCTTATTAGTAAATTAAGAGTTTTGGTGTGTCTGCTGGAAATGATGACTTTGAATAGTTACTATGTATTAATAATTTTTAAAAAAATCTTTATTGCTCAGATTATTACAGATGTTCCTCTTTTTTCTCCCCATAGCTCCCCTCCACCTGGTCCCCCCCCACTCCAGGCCTTCCTCCCCCCCTCCCCCACCTCGTCCATAGGTGTAAGCTCTTTGTCCAATCTCTTCCCGTACCACCACAACCCCTTCCCCCTCGAGAATTGTCAGTCTGCTCCCTTTCCATGCCCCTGATTCTTTTACATTCACCAGTCTGTTCTGTTCATCAGGGTTTTGATTTTTAGGTTCACTTGTTGATAGATATGTATTTGTTGTCACTTTGTTCATAATTTTTTAACTTTACCTTTTTCTTCTTCCTCTTCTTAGAGAATACCCTTCAGCATTTCATATAATACTGGTTTGGTGGTGATCAACTCCTTTAGCTTTTCCTTATCTGTGAAGCTCTTTATCTGACCTTCAATTCTAAATGATAGCTTTGCTGGGTAGAGTAATCTTGGTTGTAGATTCTTGCTATTCATCACTTTGAATATTTCATGCCACTTCCTTCTGGCCTGCATAGTTTCTGTTGAGAAATCAGCTGACAGTCATATGGGTACTCCCTTGTAGGTAACTGTTTTTCTCTTGCTGCTTTTAAGATTCTGTCTTTGTCTGTTGCCCTTCACATTTTAATTATGATGTGTCTTGGTGTGGTCCTCTTTGGATTCCTCTTGTTTGGGGTTCTCTGCGCTTCCTGGACTTGTAAGTCTATTTCTTTCACCACGTAGGGGAAGTTTTCTGTCATTATTTCTTCAAATAGGTTTTCAATATCTTGCTCTTTCTCTTCTTCCTGAACCCCCGTAATTCGGATGTTGGTACGCTTGAACTTGCCCCATAGGCTCCTTACACTATCTTCATATTTTTGAATTCTTTTTGTTTTTCCGGTTGGGTGTTTTTTGCTTCTTCGTATTTCATATCTTTGACTTGATTCTTGGGATCCTCTAGTCTGCTGTTGGATCTCTGTATATTATTCTTTATTTCAGTCAGTGTATGCTTAATTTCTGATTAGTCCTTTTTCATATCCTTGAGGGTCTCACTAAATTTCTCTGAGGTTTCTAGAAGATTCTTGAGTAACCTTATAACCGTGGTTTTGAACTCTATATCCAGTATTTTTATTTTATCCATTTCTTTCATTTGTGACTTTTTCATTGTGTCTGCATTTTGGCTGCTTTTCTGTGTTTATTTCTATGTACTGGGTAGCTGCTAAGTCTCCTTGAGTTGATAGATATGGCCTTGTGTGGTGGTATCCTATAGGGCCCAGGGCCTCAGCCTCCCCAGTCACCTGCGGTGGACACTCTTGGTGCACCCCTTTGTGGGCTGTTTGCACAGTCTTGTTGTAGTTAACGCGTGATTGCTGTTGGTATCACTGGGAGGAATTGACCTCCAGGCCAGTTGGCTGTGATGACCAGCTGTGTCTACACTGGAAGATCAGTTGCGTAGGAGACACCCTTATGGGGCAGGACTTTCTTCAGTGGGGCTTTGGTGCTCACTGATTCTGCCCCTTGAGTGTGTTTCTTATGGATGTGAAGAGTTGTAATCCAGTATGGTCTCACTCTGACCACTGGGTACACTGGCCCTTGGATCTCCAAGGAGATGCAAGGTCAGCCACTGTCTGGGGCCGCCCAACAGGAGCTACAGAGACATATGCAGATTCCTCCTCTTTGTATGGGGTTTGGAAGTGCCCAGATGAGGCCCAGCTGTGAAGCAAGGCAGGCTGCTGCTTCTGGCCTTGGGCCTTCTTTTGGAAGCTCTGGGGCTCTCTGACCCAGCTGCAGTTTGACAGGTTTTAATCAGAGAAAGGACAGGCCATTCATATGCAAAAGCTAATGCACACAGCTTGGGTGGGGTTGCAAATTGGGTAGGGCGGAGTCTCTGGGAATCACCAGGGCGGAGCAAACAGCAGTGGCTGCCAGTCAGCCCTGCACCAGAGAGGTCCCCGAGTCTCCATGTCCCATGCCCCTCATGCAAGAACAATGATCACTGCAAGCACCTCTGAGAGAAGCCGCCCTCGCATTCCTGTCCTGATGCCGGACAGTCCAGTTTCTCCCCGTATGTGTCTGGGTCCCCCAGAGTCTCGCCTGGAACGAGTTCAGAGCAAGCGGGAGCTTGTATCTCCCTCCCGATTAAAAGAGCAGTACATCCAGGTGACAGCACATTCCATGCCTCCACACCTCTTACCAGTCTCAATGTGCTTTTTTAACCTCTCTAGTTGTGTAACTTCCATTCAGCCAGCTTTCCTGCGGTTCGGGGTGGTCGTCGTTCTGCCTTTTAGTTGTAATTTTGATGTGGTTGTGAGAGGCAGCAAGTATAGGTGTTTACCTATGCCGCCATCTTGGTTCTCCTCCTCATTAATAATTTTTTATTCTCACCATTGTCTAATTACATTTTCCATATAAGGCTAAAATATTTTAATAATTAGATTCAATCCAGGGAGCATTTTCCCATTTTTGGACCTTAAAAAATTATAAAACATACTTCGATGCAATCTAAAGTTATCTGAGATCTCTAGAGGCACTTCAGATAATATGAAAAATGATACTCAGAGACTGGTATCTTGAATACATCTTTACTTATCTGCAGTAGTCACCAGTTACAAAGAGAATCTTTAAATACGTGGTGGACCTTGTTAAAAGTAGAGCACCAAGCTTGATGTGTGTCCTAATCTAGCATAAATATTTATAACAACAGAAAAAATCTTGAGAAAGTGTCTTATGTTTACTTTTCATTGTTCCTTACAGGCATTGCTTCTATGACGGTGCCAGTGTACATTGCTGAGGTCTCACCACCCAACTTAAGAGGTCGATTAGTCACCATTAATACCCTCTTCATCACAGGAGGCCAGTTCTTTGCAAGTGTTGTTGATGGAGCCTTCAGTTACCTCCAGAAGGATGGATGGAGGTCTGTAAACAATTCTTACAGTTAATTTTCAAATAAATCATGATATTAGGGGATGGGAGGACATTGAGAAATGAGAGGAAAAAGATAACGGAGTATTTTGAATCATTATAGCGAAATTCTAAGAGGGTGGCATTCAGCAAAATTGAAAGTAGACAAGAAGTTGATACTTATTTTAATGACAAGACGAGGAACCTACCATTGAGAATTGATATTTACAGAGTTTTTTAGCATTTAGGTGACATTTCTCACCCTGTGTGTAATCTTTTGTAATATTTGTTTAAAAATGAATGCAGCAATAAATATGCATGGAGTTCTTGAATGGTATCAGTGATTAACAAGCTGTTTATGAACTGCAGATAAAGCTAACATCTTTTGGATTTAGGAGGCTACACATTCTGATCTGAATGAAAGAAAACCCAGTCTTTAAAGCTATAGATTTAGCTATACTATATAAAAGATGTTGATATATATACATTTAAAAGACACGAATTATTTTTTTCACTATTTGTTTGATTTTGAATCAAAAGAGATGAGAAAAATGTTTTTAAAACTGCTTTAAAATACATTCAAATTGAATATTGTAAAAACAAACTAATTTTAAGCTTAAAGATAGTATAGGCTCTAAATTTTTATATCATAGTATTCAAAGCAACAAATTCATGTAAGTGTTCCAGGGAGATTTTATTAAAAGGCATAATAGGCTGCACAAAATTCTCTATTTATTGAGCATCTAATCTGTATAGATCCAGGGAATAAAATATTGAACAAGTCATACTCTAGTATTTATTTGCATGGTGATTACAATATTGAAATTAATTCTTTTTTAGAAAATACTTATTTGTTGATTTTAGAGAGAAAGAGGAAGGCCGAGGAGAGAAAGAAAGAGAGAGAGAGAGACATCAGTTTGTCATTCCACCTATTTATGCATTCAATGGTTGCTTCTTGTATGTGCCCTGGCCAGGGATGGAACCTGCAACATTTTATTGGGACGACGCTCTCACCAACTGCGCTACCCAACCAGGGCTTGAAGTTAATTCTTAACAGTTTAAGAAAAAGAATTAAATTCATTGTGGATGTAGGGAATTAAACTTGTATGTAAGCAGCACAATAAATCATATGGCTTAGGATGAGCCATTAAAAACTTAGCCTGAAGTTTTATTAAAAGTCACCTGAGAAAACTCATTGAAGCCAATTAGGACTTATATTTGTCAGGACCATTAAAGAGAAGACACAGTTCTTAAGAAACATTAGCTTTGCCTGCCTCTGTTGCTAAACTGCTTTCTACCTTTCTCTGCCAAAGTTAAGAAGCAGGAAATTTCATCTCCGCCCCCCTCACACACACACTCTGTAGATGAACAGGAAGAGGGAGATGATAACTTATGAGCATAACCTAATATTTTGAGTTTTACTTGGAAGCTCAGTAGAAGTCATTTAGTCTTTCATTCCCACATGTCTTTAAGATCTGAACCATCTATTTATATTTGGTTTAAAATTTATTAATGTAACTAATATAGAGATACATATATACTATTATGAAAAATCTATTTTTAAATGCAAATCCAAAGAGTATAACCCATGTTTTTGAGCTAAGTATAGCAATTTAGATATTTGTTTCCTCAGTACTGGCTAGGAAAGAGAAAGATTTTACAGTAGTGAAGCTAACCTATGAACGTGGTGTGTCTGGGTGGAGGTGGAGGTCTTGGTATAGGCATCATTAGTTAGAACACTTTTCAGGGACAGGGTGACATGGTTATAGCCAGACCTGGATTCCTATCTGTTTTCTTCCACTCATTGCCTACGAACCTTAGACAAATTACTTAGCTCCCCTGATCTTCACTTTGTCAGTATAAAAAATGGGACCAAAAATACTGGTCTTATAAGATTGTCCTGGGATCTAAATTAATTATCTTATATAATGAAAGCCTAATATGCAAAATGTCCGACCATTTGTTCAGCCGTTTGACCAGTCGCAACGATGCACACTGACCACCAGGGGGCAGATGCTCTGACTGGTGAGTTAGCTTGCTGCTGGGGTCCGGCCTATCAGAATTGGGCGAGACGGGCCAGACACGCTCTGGAGCCCTCCCGTAGTCCCTCCCCAGCCCCAATCGTGCACCGGGTGGTCCCTTGGCCTGGCCTGCGGGGATCAGGCTGAAACTGGCTCTCTTACATCCCCTGAGGGGTCCCGGATTGCGAGAGGGCGCAGGCCAGGCCAAGGGACCCCAACGGTGCACAAATCTTTGCACCGGGTTTCTAGTGATATATACAGTACTCAGCCCAGTGCTTAGCACATGGCAAATACTCAACAAATAATGAATCACATTACTATTCTGATGAGTGAAAAAAGGTGAGTGCTACTATAGGTAAGTTGTAAGGGAGGTTGAAGGAAAAGGCATACTATGGCCTATGTGTTTTGTGTTTTTATCGGTAAAGATGGGTCTTGGAGTTGATAGGTGTAGATATCTAGAAATCTAGAGAGAAAAAAAGTTACTGCTTATAGCTACTGTAGAAAGTATAAGATGGAAGAGCCTAGAGACAGAAATGATTTTTTCAATGGACCTTGGGATCCCAGCTGAAGTTGGAGCCATATTGTTTGCAGTAAAGCCAAATAGTATACCTGTGTGAATTTTTTCCACAATACTGGAGACCCAGGGTGAAACAATAAATTAAGAGGATGGGACACCTAACTTCGACTTGTATTCAGACTAATGCATTAACATACTAGGTCACTTGTACCCACTTATTTGTTTGCACGAATACACATTAACTTATGCTTACGTGCAAACATGTTTCCTTATTATACAGGTGAATTTTATGTGTTATTCTCTTTTACTATTTAGCATCCTTAGCAGTATCTTTACCTTATTTTACTCCTGGCTAATAGGAGTGTGGTTACAAGCAAATAAAGATTGAAGTGGTACCTTAGCATCAATTTGAGAATTTTCAGCAATTATATCTAAAAAATAATTATTACAGTTTTTACAGTAGTTATCAGATTAAGACATACAGAAGATCAAACTGATTAATCAGCTTCTTAGATTTTGATACTGTTGAAAGACTAACTCACCTTTTGTGCCAGATGGGTCAAAGCTTCTGTTTTCTTATTGTTTGGATGTCATAAAAATAAATTGTTTTCTGCCTAACTGAAAGATTAGTTTTCTCAGAAAAAAATGAATTGCCTGTAGACGATTGAAAAAGTTGGCATGTTTTAGCACTCCAGTGTTATAATACATTATATGGTGGGAAGAATGTCATCTGGTTTCATGAGGAAAGGGGAATACATTTTTTGAAGATATCATTAAAGATTAGATTTTTAGAAATAATATTATTGAGATATAATTCAGATACCATTCAATTCACCCATTTAAAGTATACAATTCAATACCTTTTAGTGTATTCTCAGAGCTGTGTAGCCATCACCATTTTCAAATTTAGAGCATTTTCATTACCCAAAAAAGATAGTTTTCCCCCTTTGGTTGTCTCCCAGCTCCTCCCAGCTCTGAGCAACCATTATTCTACTTTTTGTCTCCATAGATTTCTTATTCTGAATATTTCATCTTTCAATATATGTGGTTCTTTGTGACTGTCTTCTTTCACTTAGCATTTTTTCAAGGTTCACCCGTGTTGTAGCATGTGTTAGTATTTCATTTCTTTTTATTGACAAATAATGTAGATGTACCACATTTTGTTTATTCTTTCATTAGTTGATAGACATTTGAGTTGTTTCCACTTTTTGGCCATTATAAATAATCCTGTGAACATTTGTGTTCAACTTGCATGGTAGACCTATGTTTTCAGTTCTCTTGGCTGTAATCTAGGAGTGGAATTGCTAGGTCATATGGTAACTAAGCTTAGCCTTTTGAGGAAATGCCAGACTCTCCTAGAAAGGGATACATATTTCCACTTAGCAGTGTATGAAAATTCTAGTTTTTCCATATCCTACTAAATACTAGATATAATAGTGTTTATAAAGATGGCAGAAGTAATTCAGTAGTTAATAATCCTATATAATAAAGAGGTGATATGCAAATTGACCAGCACTCCAACACACAAGATGGCCACCCCCATGTGGGCACAAGATGGCCGGCAGGGGAGGGCAGTGTGGGCTATCAGACCATCAGGGGAGAGTAGTTGGGAGGAACCAGGCCTGCAGGGGAGGGCAGTTGGTGGTGACCAGGCTGGCAGGGGAGGACAGTTGGGGGGAACCAGGCCTGCAGGGGAGGGCAGTTGGGGGGACCTAGGCCTACAGAGGAGGGCAGTTGGGGGGGGAACAGACTGGCAGGGGAGGGCAGTTGGTGGTTACGGGCCTGGCAGGGGAGGGCAGTTGGGGGGGACCAGGCCTGCAGGGGAGGGCAGTTGGGGGGACCCAGGCCTGGCAGGGGAGAGCAGTTGGTGGTGACCAGGCCGGCAGGGGAAGGCAGTTGGGGGGGACCAGCGGCAGAGGAGGGCAGTTAGGGGCAATCGGGCTAGCAGGGGAGCAGTTAGGCGTCGATCAGGCAGGCAGGGGAGTGGTTAGGGGGTGATCAGGTTGGCAGGCAGGCGAGCAGTTGGGAGCCAGCAGTCCTATATTGTGAGAGGGCAGTCGGACATCCCTCGAGGGGTCCCAGATTGGAGAGGGTGCAGGCTGGGCTGAAGGACACCCCCCCCCCAACCTGTGCACAGATTTTGTGCACCAAGCCTCTAGTAATGATATAAAGTTTTATCACTGGTTGCCTTTTTATGTGCATAAATATATATATTTATGTGTGTATATATATTGATTTTAGAGAGAGAGGAAGGGAAGGGAGAGAGAGATAGAAAAATTGATGAGAAACATGGATGGGCTGCCTCCCTCAAGCCTGCAACTGGGGATTGAGCCTGGGAATTGAACTGGTGACCTTCTGGTTCATGAGTTAATGCTCAACCACTGAGCCACACCAGACTAGCTCTGTGCTAATATTTTTTAATCTTGCTTATTGAACATAGTGAAATGTACTCACTACACCTCAAGCAAGAAAGGTTTTCTTTTTTTTTAATTGCTGAGGTAAAACCTGGTATGTAACAGCCCCTCAATAAATATATGTTAAAGTGAATTTAACATACACCACAGTAGTCTAAAACATTTAACTGGGCTTGCCACTGCTAAATGCTTCACATCCTCCCCATTTCCTACAGGAAAAAACAAATTAAGCTCTTTATCATGGCTTGTAGTGTAATCCATTATCCAATGCATACCTCCTTTTCTAGTTTTTTGTAACTCATCATTGCCTCCCGCCCTTCTTTATGTGACAGCCATGCCTATTAACTCTATATACCAATCGCACCATGCTTTCTCATGTTTCTGCGTGTTTTTTCTTTCTTCTATTCACTTTACCTATAAGGTCTTCCTACCCTATCCTGGTTTAGTGGTCCAACTGCTTTTTCTTCTTTAAATCTCTGATTATATGTCATGTGAAGCTATCTTTGTTCCTTTGTTCTTTCATAAGACTTTGTATAGTTTTGATTTTATACTTACCATTTATTTTGAACTAGTTATTGTCTATCTCCTCTAATTTGCTTTGGAGCTCCTGAATGTCATCGACCGTGTACTCATTTTTAAATTTAGGAAAGGCCTTGGAACATAGCAAATACTCATAAGTGTTTATGGAACTGAGCTGAATTGATTGGGCTCTGGGGAAGGGACTTTTAACCAAAGTAAAAAGACATTGATTATAAACCAGAATGCCAATTCATTAATTTATGCTGAGGAATATGTATACTTTATAGATAGCTGAAAAACTAAATTATTAATCATAAGTGTTTCTGACTGAGCATAAAAATAAGAGAAAGAAAATTAGTTTCTGAGTCCAGGAACATTTCTGTTTTTCAAAATAACATACCTTTCTGGGTCCCAGAAGACTTTTTGTCCTTTTCTAGTGCACAGAGCTGGTTTTCAAATAAGTATTCTATATTTATAATTACATAAACCATAATGTTGTTTATATGAATAAGAATGGTATATCTATAGAGGGCTAGTTTCTTTCCTTTCATGTTAATTTTTTACTCTTTTTTCCCCCTCATTTAATTTTTTAAAAAAATTGAGTTCTCGTATTCCACCTCACTAGCCTATGTACAACCATTTGTTAAATGTCTGAGTGTGTTAGATATTGTCATCATTTATGCGATACTTTTCTTTTTTTTTTGCTAAAGAAGTAAAATTTGAGATGAGTGTTGAATGAGAAGCACAAGTATTAGTGCTAGCAACATCTATATGAGAGATTTTTGAGAGTATTTTCCAGCAAATTCATGGACAACATGAGACTCGTGCTGAGCTTAGAAGAATTGGTGGGATTCATGTAGACAGAACTAAAAATGGGGGCAGAGTGTAGGCTAAGTGAGAGCAGGCAAAGGAGACCTGAAAGTGAGGTCGTTATGTACATGATACATTAGGGCCAGCGTCTAGAGGTGGTGAATTTGACCTAAGGGCGAAGAGAAGCTATTTATTTATTTATTTATTGTGTGCAGGGCATGCAGTAATAAGAGCCAAAGATTAATATGACAGTGATGCTCAGAATTTATTGGAACTCTTGGCTCTTGGATGGATTCTAGGAACTTATTTATGAGGCTGCCACCAGAATATAGGTGTGACATAGTGGTGGTACTATTGGAAATAGGTGTTAGTATGAATGTCATTCAGTAATTCAAAAAATTTTCTTTCAGGCATCTACTGTATACTACTGTTGTGCTTGGTACTAGAGATGAAAGATCAATAAGAAATATCACTGTCCTCATGCACCCCACAGCCTGAAGGAGAGACTTTCATCAGCTTGTTAATTAAACAATCCATAATGTTAAATGATGTGAGCTCCCCTGGAGTGAATAACTTAGCTTTACAATGCAAAGACATTTGAGCTGAATCTTTGATGAGTAAAAGAGATTCAAGCACAGAGAGGGATAGGGACTTTCTAGGTGTAATATAATTTTCAAAAGCCCTGTAGTGTGAAGAGCCAGTCATGTTTGGGCAGTAGAAGTTTGGAGCAGCTGGGTAGAGGGGCTGTGATGTTGGAGTGCCATGTGGAAAGGCTAGTCTTCAGTGGGTGTGAATAGAACTTCATATCCATTGTACTCTCTTTAACAATACATTGAGTTTGAGTTTGTATATTGAAAGTCTCTGAAAATAATTTTTAAAATAACCAATGTTACTTTGGGATGAAAAAAATTTAATGAGCTGTCCTCCCCAAGAATATGATACAGTTTAAAAGATCTTGTCAATAAGATGCTTTTTAGAATGATATTTAAAATGATGTTTACTAGTAAAAGATATTTCTAAACAAATTTATGCTGTGGAAAGTGTTCTTATGATTTAGTGCTAATAGATTAGTGGTGTGTGACTATACAAAATAAGGAATATGAGGCAGTCTTTGTCTTAAAATTTAACTAATGCCATGGCCATTTTAAGAAAGATAGATTTGATTAACAGCCTGATTACAAGTAAATACCTTAATTCCAAAAATATTTATAATTTTATTATTAACAGAATTAAAATGTTCAACTGTTTATTATAAAAGTATCATAGTGTTGTGGGAGAAATAGATTTAAGACTTGCTTTCATAGCACATTAATTTAAGCTCTAATATCCTCATGTAGCTAATGCTTTAGCAATTGTACAGTGTTATTGTTAGGATCAAATGAGTTAATGGCTCTACAAATTCTTAAATGCTGCTAGGTCTTGTTTGCTTTTATCTCCAGAGAGTTTTAGGTTGACTCTCTATCTTGCATCTAAATCTGGCAATGAGAATTGCTCTCACATTCAGTTATCTGGATTTTCAGGTAAAAAGTAAATATGGTTTACTGATAAGAGTGGTTTGTCATAAGAGTACCCTACCTTGAAGATAACCATTATACGGAAAAAATATAAGACACTAGTTAAGACACTGGAGAAGCCCAGCTCCAAGGATAGATAGAACTGAGGGGGATTTGATCCTTGAAGTGAGTGGTTCCTGGTGAGACCTACATTTATGGCTTTATCCCTGAGGGCAGCTCTCAGCCCAATAAACTACAGTTTTATTGATTTGTGGTGTCAGTGGCTAGAGTTTGTGGTGCCCAGAGCAGCTGGAATTTGGGGGGGGGGGGAATCCAGGAAAAGAATGATCCATAGAGAAGGAAGCCTCCAAATCTGAATATTAATTCACCACAAATGTTTTTCTGATTCCTGAACTATATGAATATAGGAGAGATTCCATGATGCCTGCAGAAAGTAACAGAAGATGGTAAAAGCTGAGAGATGTTATATCCTGCCCATAGGAAGAGTGACATTTTTGGAATTTGAAACCAGGTTAGAGGAGCCAGCAGCTTGAGCTTTCCAGGAGGACCCCAGAAGGCCCATGCCTGAGGAGTAGACTTTGTTGCATGATTAAGGATTTTTCCTAAGGTCAAAACTGAGAGTCACACTAACCAAGCCTACAACCAAACCTTTACAGATTTAAGGTGACAGATAGGATAGTGTCAACGTTCTTCAGAAAAGGAGAAAACAATCTAGAATATTTACGTTTTATCATTCTCAATACACAGAACATGCACACACATACACACAAAATTATTAGGCAATGTGAATACACAGAAAGTGTGACCCATAAGTAAAATAAAAATTGTCAGATAGACCTTAAGGTGATACAGATGTTGGAATTATAAAAAGACTTGAAAACGCCCCCTTTAAATGTGTTCAGGACTTAAGGTAAATGGTAGTCACATAGAGTAACCAGATAGAGAATCTCAGAGAAATGCAAGCTATATATATATACTAGGAGCTCAGCACGCGATTCGAAATCGCCGCCCACCATCCGATCCGGCCCTGCCTCCCTCCCTAGGCCCCACAGCAGCTGTGGCCACTGCTGGTCCAGCCCTGCTTTGCTCCTGGGGCCCTGCAGCAGCTGCGGCCGCAGCTGGTCCACCTCTGCCTCCCTCTCTTGCCCTTGAAGCAGCCACGGCCACTGCTGATCAGGCCTTCCCCCAGTGCAGGCATGGGCGGAGGCCCCTGCTGCCCTGCCCCTGAGGCTGTGCGCAACCTCCTCCTGGTGGACCCGTTATGGCATCCTGGTTAATTATCATATTTCTCTATTATATATAGATAAAGAACCAAATGAAAATTCTCAACTGAAAGTATAACATTTGGAATTAGAATTTAAAATTTAAAAAATTCACTGGATGGGTTTATCAGCAAATTAAAGATGACAGAAACCAGGATCTGGAAACTCGAAAACAGACCTATAGACATCACGTAATCTGAAAGAGAAAATAATAAGGTGGGGAAGAAATAAAGAGAGGCGCAGTGGCCTATGGTACAACATTGAGTCATCTTATATACATCTAATTAATACCAAGTAGTCTAATGTACCTGTAACTAAAAAAATTAGTAAAATTGATAAACTGATTATGACTGATTAAAATGATTAAGAAAAATGATAAAGTCTAAATGATCAATATTAGGAGTAAAGCAGAGTACATCATTTCTATGGACTTATAAAGACAATGAGGGAACACTTTGAACAACATTGTGCCCATAAATTGCAACAAGTTGGAATGGGCATATTGGGGTAAAGATCAGAACTTATCAAAAAATGACAAAACACAAAATTGAATATCTGTATGTCCCTGTATTTATTAAACAAATTGAGTCATTATTAGTAGTAACCAACCTGCAAAACAAACTTCAGGTTGAGATACTTTCATTAGTGAATTCTATAAGACATTTATGGAAGAAATAACTCTAAGTTTAAACAAAAGCTTTAAGAAAATGGAGGTGGAAGGAATATTTCCCAACTCGGTTGGTGAGGCCAATATAACTCTAACATTATGACCTAAGTTCTTACAAGAAAAGAAAATCCTAGGCAGTGTCTAAAAGTACCCTTAACAAAATATCAGTAAAATTGATCCCAGCAAGATAAAAGGATAATAAATCATAACCAGGTCAGTTTCTTTTTTGAAAGGTTGGTTTAGCATAAGAAATTAATTCATGCAAGTCACCATGTTGAAATTATTCAAAGGAGATAAACTGATATAATCATCTGAATATATGCAGAGAAAACATTTCACAGACTAATACTGATTTATGGTAAAACCTTCCAGCAAAGTAGGAGAGCACTTTCTTAATTCAACAAGGACATGTACAAAAAAAAAAAAATCCTGCAGCCAACTCTATACTCAGGGTGAAAGCCTGAGTGCTTTCCTTTATGATCAGTTGCAAGGCGGAGATGTGCACTGTCACCACTTACATTCCTCCAGAGGGACAAGTTGATTCTAAAATTTTTATGCAAAAGCAAAAGACCTACAATTGCCTAAACCATCTTGAAGACCAAAGATGGAGTGTCCGATTACAAGACTTAACTGTAAAGCTGGCTCAATTATGACAGTCTAGTCAGATAGATAAATAAATCAGTGAAACAGAAGGAACAACAACATGGATAACATCTTTAAAGTATTATGATTGATAATGTGGGGATAAGGACACATATGTAATAACTTAATCAGTAAAGAAATTTAAACACAAAGGAATGAAGAAAAGGAAAAAAAAATAAAGTATTATGGTTGAAAGAATATAGAAACAGAAGAGTAGAATGTTCATGGTTCCATATGGAGTTCATCCACATGCAAAAGGAGCTGTGTGGGCAGAAATTTGGTCATTGCTTCTCAGTGGCAATGGGCATTGACTGGAAAGCAGGTTATAAGGGAGCTCTCTGATGTATGGAAATGTTCTCTTTCGTGATTGGGGTGGTAGTTACAAGGGTGTATATGTTTCTCAACTCATAGAATTGGAACCTTGCATCTCTTCATTTTATTGTGTGCAAATTTTACCTAAAAAAGTAATTTTATGTTAGCTCCTTCCAATATATTCCTTCTCTGCCTTGCAATGAATGATTTATATATTGTTTCTATCATGATATTTTTTCCAATAACTTCTGTTGAAATAACTTCTTCCCTTATTCCTACACTTATGTCTAAGCCTCAATCATAGCAATTAAACAATTCTGTTTTGTTTGATAATTACTGGAGTATAGGCTCTTTGATGCAAGGGATATCTGCTAATCATTACTATATTTCCATAATCCCTACCCCAGAGCTTTGCATATGGAGGATTCTTGAAGTTTAAAAAAAGAGGATACATGTATAGATATGATTGTGTGAGCATTATTTTCACCACTAGTATTGTGAATTTTGTTCAGGTCAAATGCATTTTGTCATGTTATTTAAAACTGTCTGCCTAATATCTGTGTAAAATGCATTCAGTTTGTTTCAGTAGTATCACCTCTTATTCTGTCAAAGCAACTATACCTGTTATTTCTACTATAATCACAAAACTCTAAGTAACCTTGGCCACACCATCTACTTTATATATTGATATCACATTACTAAAGGGTTTTTTTTTTCTAGCTACATAGATCATTACTATTTTCTTACATTTATATATTTGGCGATGAGTGCTTTTACAGTTTACACAGCAATACTCACTGGGTAACACAAAATTGCTCATTTGCTGATCATATATCACCTGCTTACTTGAGGATTTCAACTGTGACATATTGATTTTTTTTTCTTAAGAATCTCCAGCTGTGATCTCATGTTTACTCTCTAGCTGCCATCAGATTATCAGGTGCATCAGTCATCAGCGTTGATGTTCTACATGGGCCTTGATGGCAGAGAAAATTAGCTTGCCAGTGGGGGGCCTCAATTTGGCAGTGTTTTCCTATTTTAATTTCTTATCTGTTAAAATGGAGTTCTGAATCATGAACCGAAATAGAAAAATACGTTATCAAATGAGTTGTTGTAACTCTAGTAGGGGGCTAAATTCAGTGTTATCTTTTTGCATCTAAAGCTTTTGCATTAAATAGAAACATATTACATAAATCATAATTTATGTTTGGGGCCCATCATGTAGATATCTTGTCATTGATATATAATGATAACCATATCTTTTCTAAATTCAAGAATAGATATCTTTTAGTAAACTCATCACTCATGTGATTATTTCCTAAGTAATCTTTTAGTAAACTCATCACTCATGTGATTATTTCTTAAGTATAAGAGAAGCATATGAAGAAAAGTCAAAATCCATAGGAACTTTGAACAACGAAGTCAGGTAGCTCTAGTTATAGGGCCGAAGGAACAATGTTCTTGGATGTGTTTTGATGAAGGGGTTGGATTATGCCTTTTTAAGGGGAAAATGTTTCACTGTCCTGAATAGGACATAATGATAAATATCATTGGAGAGTTCCAACTTGGGGGATGTTTTTGGATTGACAAATCATGACACTATCTTTGATTAAGTTTATTTATGATGCCCAATGATTGGCTTAGAGTTTGGCACTTAACATACATTCAGAAATTGTTAGCTGGGTAATCAGCTCAGAAAGAACACAGAACATTATCTTTAGCTTTACAAGCAAACAAAGTAAATATTCGTTAGGTAACTGATTCTAATTGCAGACCTTTTTATTTTCAGTGAATTGTTTCTGGAAAAAAAAGGTTTAGAGTTTATTTTCCTAGAGGCCTGGTGCACAAAAATTTGTGCACTTGGGGGGTCCTTCAGCCTGGCCTGTGCCCTCTCGCAGTCTGGGACCCCTTGGGGGATGTCCACCTGCTGGCTTAGGCCCGCTCCCCGGGGGACCGGGCCTAAGCTGGCAGTCAGACATCCCTCTGGAGCCCTCGGGGGATGTCCACTTGCCAGCGGGGAGCAGGCCTAAGCTGCAGTCGGACATCCTTAGTGCTGCTGAGGAGGCAGGAGAGGCTCCCGCCACCACCGCTGTGCTGGCAGCCGTCAGCCTGGCTTGTGGCTGAGCAGAGCTCCCCCTGTGGGAGCACACTGACCACCAGGGGGCAGCTCCTGCATTGAGCGTCTGCCCCCTGGTGGTCAGTGTGTGTCATAGTGATCAGTCATTCCCAGTCGTTCTGCTGTTAGGTTCAGTTTGCATAGTACCCTTTTATTATATAGTATAGAGGCCTGGTGCACGGGTGGTGGCTGGCTGGTTTGCCCTGAAGGGTATGCCAGATCAGGGTGGGGGTCCTGCTAGGGTGCCTGGCCAGCCCGGGTTAGGGGCTGAGGGCTGTTTTCAGGCTGGTCAAGTCCCCCAGTAGGGACCCTCACCCCATGGGGGTGTGTCCAGCCTGGGTGAGGGGCTGAGGGTCGTTTTCAGACTGGCCACAGCCCCTTCAGGGTGGGGGGCCCTACTGGGGTGCCTGGCCAGCCTGGGTGAGGGGCTGATGGCCGTTTTCAGGCTGGCCACACCCCCTTCAGGGTCGGGGGCACTACTGGGGTGCCTGGCCAGCCTGGATGAGGGGCTGAGGGCCATTTTCAGGCTGGCCACACCCCATTCAGGGCCATGGGCTGGAAGCAGATATCTGGGATTTATTTAACTTCTATAATTGAAACTTTGTAGCCTTTGTCCGGCTCGAAGCCTGGGTTGCCCCTGGCAACCCATGTTCCCAGCCCCTCCTTGAGCAGAGGCCATGTGGGCTGGAAGCAGGTATGTGGGATTTATTTATCTTCTATAATTGAAACTTTGTAGCCTTGAGCAGAGCTCAGGGCCAGCCAGGGCAGGCAGGAAGATTGGCTTCCTTCATTGCCGGGAGCAACCTAAGGCTCCTGCTCCCTCCAGCTCTGTGGCTGCTGCCATCTTCATGACCGTTGCCATCTTCGTGACCGACTGACGGAGTGAGGGAATGAGGGTGTGACGGCTAATTTACATATTACTCTTTTATTAGATAGGATAGTTACAAGTGAGAGGATGCCAGTTTGGGACTGTATAGTTTTAATGAATAAAGCATAGCATCTTAATATTTGTACTAATCTTCTAATTTATTTGAGCTATTCAGGATGGGCAGGCATGGGCATAATTTATAAGTCAATAACAGCTATAAACATGTGTTAGCCAGAAGACAGAGGGTGGGATTAAAGCTATTGGAAGTACAGATACAGGTTTGTTATTTGATTTTTTCAGTTTATTATGACCGTTTTGAGTATTAGAGAAGATTGCTAAATACCCTCATTATACTCAGAACCAAGTTTCAGTTTCATTGCTAGTCTTAGTGGTATTTTTGCTAGAGCCAACCCGCTTCCCCTTCCTGTCAGCTTGGAGTGCTCTCTTGTCTCCAGGAGTCAAATCGATTTTGCCTAAGGTGTGGACTTCGGGTGCTTATTGTTCACTTTCATCCCATGGGTGTTTTAATCACTCAGGTCTCAGCCCTGAGTGCACATTAGCACCATCCTGCCCGGAGAGCTTTGAATAAAATAGAGGACTGTGGGACTGGGGCTCATACCAATTAATCAGAATTCCTCATTGGGTGGAGCCTGGATATTAGTGTGTTTTAAAAGCCCCCTGGGTGATTCTAATGTGAAGCCAGGGTTTAGAACTGTTGACTTTAATAATAATGAGATCCCCCATGTCAGTAGGGGACTACTTGTTCGTTTGGGGAGTGACTGCCCTGGTTTATCAGTATATTCCTTGTCCTATCAGTATACGCACTGTTATTCATCTGGTCCTGATTTCCTTGAATTTAAGGGACTGATGGTGAGTCCCTAATACTGCCTTCACTAAGTCTATAGAGTTCCCGTTCTTTTAGTTGCATGATAAAATTCTCATCAGTGCTACAGCAAAGCAAACTTTTATTTATCTGCAGTCTACACATCACCAGAGGAATGGGTTTTCCTCAAGAAAGAAATTGGTTGGTTCTACCTACCGAAAGTTTGAGTGAATGATAGAGGCGGGATAGACAAGTTGTATTGAATTGAGTAGGAAGGTGAAAACATTTTTTGCTGAGCATCTTTTCCATTTTAGGTACCAACTGAGTGATTTCACCTAATTACCCAGATGCCCTATGAAATAGACGCTATCACCTGTACATTGAAATGTTACATAACTTGACCAGGGTTTGTGGTTAGAATGCCCAGAGCTGAAGTATGTCCCAGGTGTGTTCCTCTGCTCTCAATCACAAACCACAGCCACCCCTTTTCCCCAACCCATCCTATTTGGTCTTTACAAATCAATGGAAATTTTTTCCTATCAAAATATCTTTAGGATCATGTTTATTGTGTTTGAGATGATACGTCAGGGGCCCTATCAAAATATCTTTACCATGAAAGGTAATCAAAATATAGTAAAAATAAGTTTCTTTGGAAACATTAGGATGTAAATGCATAAGACATGTTTTATCTTGAGTAGTCTCTGGAATCAGGCTTTAATATCCTTAAAGATTGGCAGCAAGGTGCAAGTTCCTTTTCCCCATCCTAGCATTAGCGAATTGAATTGTAAATTTCAGACCTAAACTCTTGACACTTAACAGATTTCCAATGCAGGAGAGCTAAATTATTCTGTCTTCTGTAGGTTGCTTAGGAAACGTAGGCTCTGCATATATGCATAGTCCATGGCCATACACAGTAAGTAATGTGGTATAGGCCTAGGAGAGGCGGGGGCAGGGGCAGGTTGAAGGTAGGCAAAGTGGGGTAGGGAAGATGGAGGACAGCTATAACACTGTCTACAATTAAACACACACACACACACACACACACACACACGCACACACACACACACACACACACACACACACAAAACATAGGCTAGCCCTGGCTGGGTGGATCAGTTGGTTGGAATGTCATCCTATTCACTGAAAGATTTTGGTCAGGGCACATACCTAGGTTGCAGGTTCAATTCCTGGAGGCAAGTGATTGATATTTCTCTCTCTCCTTCCCTCCCTCTCTAAAGAGCAATAGAAACAAATCCTAGGGTGAGGATTAAAACAACAACAACATAGGCTAGCTAATAGTGAGGAGTAAAAGTGCTGTGTGAGCATCTTTGGGCCTGAAAATGATTCCATTTCTATATTCATTTCAAGGGCTCCTTTGATCTTAATTTATCACTGAAGGGAGTTTGGAGAACAGAAGAACAGATTATAAAAGAGACAGAGAAACAAAGCATACAGGCATTCATTTTTAGGACCTTTAAAATTTATTTCATAATCCAGTATATTTGGTGTTTACCTTTTTTTGCTTTTCTTTTAAATAATTGGCAATACAATTTTGTATAAGCTTTTCTTTAAGGGATTACAACCAAATAGAACTTTCATTCCTGTACAGCAGTGATTTTCAACTTTTTTCATCTCATGGCATACATAAACTAATCCCTACAGTTCTGCAGCACACCAAAAAGTATATGTTTTGCTGATCTGAAGAAAAAAAAAGTATAAATTGATTCATTCACACAGGATGGCTATTGTTGTTTTGGCTGTTGTCCTTTTTTTTTTAATTTGACAATATTAGGGAAAAGAAATCAATGCCCCTGACTAAATAGTAGGGTAATTGCATGTTTCAAAAATTCTCAAGGCACACCGTTTGAAAATCACTGATTTACAGCAATAAAAGCTATGTTTAAGCAGATTTGGTTATACAAGTTAACATTTTAAGGGGAAGAGGCCATAAATATGCATTTGTTTGAGCTGATCTCTCCTGCTCTCATCTGAAGATTCTTAGGAAGCCTTTAGATGAGTCATCTTATGAAGGGAAGGTCTCACCATCTCTAGAATAACAAACGGTTTCCATGGAAGGGATTACTCTGCAAGTAATTTTGCAGAGCTACATGGTCCAGAAGAGATTGCTTTGTGAGTGTGAAGCACAGTTATTTTCTGTTTAGTTAATACAGGAAGTTGAGATATATAAACTATATAAAATGAGTTACAAACTGCTTTTGTATAATTTCGTAAAACATTTTCTAAGTTTTTACTGTGTTCAAGATACTTTATTAGGTGCCGTGCTGAATACAAAGTAAACTATGCAATCAAGTGGGACAGGTAAATAATTTATTACGATACAAGGCACAGGGACATAAATTGAGGTTAAGACACTGTGTTCGTGGGTGAGCAGAGGAAGGAGTGCTTCAGTGTTATCATAGCCCATCCCTTAACATATAAAACGCTGTAAATGAGATTTCTGTTAACACTGGAGGCCAAGGGATTCATTTATCAGTCATTCATAAACGCTTTGTTTACTTTCTAAATCTTAGTGAATTTTGCTGTTTCCGTATGTAGTTTTAGCTACTGTTTGGAGTAGTTTTTCCTAACACCCATGTGCCAATTGTATTTTTTCTGTGCTTTGTATGAATTAAAATGAAATTGCTTTAAAAGTAATGAACTTTTTCATAAGATATATGTATATCTGGAGGCTCCAAGGTTGCCATGCTTTGGGTTTAACATAGCTTAACAGCCAGAATAGCTCTGAAAAGCGTATTGAGTCAGATGACTTCTCACTGGTTTATTGATACACTGTGAGCATGATTGTTATGTAATTGGAGTTGGTCTTCTGAGCTCTACCATCATGAATCTACCAGGGAACATACCCAGGGAATTTGGATTAACAGAAAACACCCAGGTGTCCTAGATTCATAGAGGTTTTCATTTGAGAAAGACCTTGAAGTTTACCTAACTAACCTAACCCCTCAGTTCAAAAAGCTTGAGTCCTAAAGATGATAGGAGATCAGTCTGATGGTCAGAATAATTTGGAGAGATCTTTGATATCGATAGACTCATGTTATTATTTTTGTTATTTCTCTGATGGATCTAAAATGATATTTTATTTCCTATGTAGAATTTTGCCAGTCCTTAAGAACAGACATTTTAAAAAGATGACATGTAACTTAAAACAACATGAGCAGGATTTTTTGGTTTTCTTTTGGTTTAGTTCTTTTCGCATTTCTATCATTTTAATACTGATTATTTGCTTCCAGCTCCATCTCTTTTTTTTTTTTTCTTCTCCTATGGGCTTCTACTCCTTAGTTAATGAGGGTCAACATGATGCTTAATGACAAAATGAAATCATAGCTATTCATTCACAGGGCAGAAATAACTAAAGAAATCAATTTGGGCATTTTATTGAAAAGTATATCTTTTAAACAGATTAGAGAGTTTTTGTCTTAATCCCATTTTATATTATAGAATACAAATCTCTATATATTAGTATTGGGTAGGGCTGGTGAATGTGATGTTTTGCATGATGTGTTAGGATCAGAATGCATATACATAATCTTTGTGACTTTTGCCCCTTCTTTTCCACTGTAATTTGTGTGAGAGAAGAACCAGTCTTTTGTCATTTTTCAGTTTCTCACGACAGCATAAAAATATTATTTTTTCTGGTTATACATAGACATAATAAAAATAAAATAATTCCCACTATTTTCGCATTAAATAGTATTCCCAATGTGGTGCAAATAAGACCAAGTTTTACAATACTATCTGGGTTTTTTATTGCAGGTACATGTTGGGACTTGCAGCGATTCCAGCAGTCATACAGTTTTTTGGCTTCCTCTTTTTACCTGAAAGCCCTCGATGGCTTATTCAGAAAGGACAGACTCAGAAGGCCCGTAGAATTTTGTCTCAGATGCGAGGCAATCAGACCATTGATGAAGAATATGATAGCATCAAAAACAACATTGAAGAAGAGGAAAAGGAAGTTGGCTCCGGTATGTGGATTTTGTACTTACATGAATTTTAAAACTACACAATGGTTTTATTTTGAAATTATATTTTAGTATTATTTAATATCTTTAAATTATTTAGTGGTTTTATGTATATAACCAAAAAATACATTTTAATTTTTTAAAGCAATATAATAATGTTATAAAAGAATGAAGAAAAATCCCCCCACAATGCTATTATCCTATAAAATAAAGAGCTAATATGCTAATTAGACTGAACAGCAGAACGACCATCCAGACGACCTTCCGGAGGGCTGGCAGAGGCTGCGAGGGGCTGCGAGGGCCGAGCCCCTTGCACGAATATCGTGCATCAGGCCTCTAGTCCTCACATAATTACTATTTTAATTTTTGAATAGTTTTTTGACTATTCTAAATTGATTCTTTCTAAGTTGGATGCACTTTACATAGTTTTCATTATTTTGTGTGTATGGGTATTTTTTTAATGCCGGTGGTCTTGATCCAGCATCTAGAATGGTTCAGGAATCTGGAGAAGCCCTGTATGTAAATTAATCAAGAGTCCAGAGACGAAACATAATTTTGAAAGGCATTTTGGGGAGTCAGAGAAGACTTAGCTAAAGGAACTAAGTTCTCCTTGTCTCAGGACCCCTTGCTATTTATTAACACAAATTGTCCTAAGGCAAGTAGATATACACATCAAAGGCCAGGGTTAGTATACAGAATCCATTGTTAGCCCTGACTGGTTTGGCTCAGTGGATAGAGCGTCGGCCTGAGGACTGAAGGGTCACAGGTTCGATTCCAGTCAAGGGCATGTACCTTGGTTGCGGGCACATCCCCAGTAGGGGGTGTGCAGGAGGCAGCTGATCGATGTTTCTCTCTCATCGATGTTTCTAACTCTCTATCCCTCTCCCTTCCTCTCTGTAAAAAATCAATAAAATATATATTAAAAAAAAAAAAAAGAATCCATTGTCAGATTGGGGAATTGCCTTCAGCTGTTCAGGTGTTTGGCCAGTAGGAGGCAATAACATGTAGATTGAAATGCCCTCAGCTGTCTGGCAGCAAGCAATCATTTAATGCATCCTTTTCAGGCTTGGGGAAATGTCCTCAGCCACCTCCAGATGATTCAGCCCTGCTGACATTCTGGAACTGGCTTCTGGCATTTGTTGAGTGCATGTTTATTCTATTATTTTCTTATTACATTTTTTAATAAAATTTTTAATGTTGACAATATTGCTGATGTCCCCCACTTCCCCCTCCCCCCCGCCACCTTTGCCCACCTTGCTCACCCTGCCTCCCCTTCCCTTGGCTTTCACCACATTATTGTCTTTGTCTATGGTGTGCATATATGTCCTTTAGCTAATCCCTTCAACTTCCAGTCACCTCCACCCACCTCCCCTCTGGCACCTACCAGTCTGTTCCATATATCCATAATTCTGCTTCCACTTTCTTTGTCAGTTTATCTTGTTAATTAGATTCCACATAATAATACCACTG
This sequence comes from Myotis myotis, assembly GCF_014108235.1. Classification (NCBI taxonomy): domain Eukaryota; kingdom Metazoa; phylum Chordata; class Mammalia; order Chiroptera; family Vespertilionidae; genus Myotis; species Myotis myotis. Next base: position 172,009,278 of record NW_023416335.1, read on the forward strand.
CTTTTCATCCACTCATCTGCTGATGGGCACTTGGGTTGTTTTCATATCTTGGCTATTGTAAATAATGCTGCTATGAACATAGGGGTACATATATTCTCTCTGATTGGTGTTTCAGGATTCTTAGGATATATTCCCAGAAGTGGAATCACTGGGTCAAAAAGCAGTTCCATTTTAAATTTTTTGATGAAACTCCATACTCTTTTCCACAGTGGCTGCACCCGTCTGCATTCCTACCAACAGCGCACTGGTGTTCCCTTTTCTCCACATCCTCTCTAGCACTTGATTGTTGATTTATTGATAATAGCCATTCTGACAGGTATGAGGTGATATGCCATTGTAGTTTTCATTTCCATCTCTTGGATGATTAGTGACCATTAGCAATTTTTCATATGTCTATTGGCCATCTGTATGCCCTCTTTGAAGAGCTGTCTATTCAGGTCCATTGCCCATTTTTTAATTGGATTGTTTGTCTTCCCAGTGTTGAGTTGTGTAAGTTCTTCATTTATTTTTGACATTAAGCCCCTATCAGATATACATTGGTGAATATGTTCTCTTACACAGTGGGTTCTCTTTTCATTTTTTATGGTTTCTTTTGCTATGAAGAAGCTTTTTATCTTGATGTAGTCCCATTTGTTTATCTTTTCCTAAGTTTCCCTTACCCTCAGAGACATATCTGCAAAAATATCGCTGCAAGAAACATCTGAGATTTTACTACTTACGTTTTCTTCTAGGATTTTTATGGTTTAGTGACTTACATTTAAGCCTTTTTTGCATTTTTAGTTTATTCTTGTGTATGGTGTAAGATGGTGTAGTTTCATTTTTTTGCATGTACCTGTCCATTTTTCCCAACACCATTTATTGAAGAGACTGTCTTTACTTCATTGTATGCTCTTGCCTCCTTTGTCAAGTAGTAATTGAGTGTAATGGCTTGGGTCAATTTCTGGGCTCTCTTTTTTGTTCCATTGGTCTATATCAGTGATGGCGAGCCTTTTGAGCTTGGTGTGCCAGCATTTTGAAAAACCCTAACCTAACTCTGGTGCTGTATCACATATAGAAATTTTTTGATACTTGCAACCATAGTAAAACAAAGGCATATTTTTGATATTTATTTTATATATTTATATGCCATTTAACAAAGAAAAATCAACCAAAAAAATGAGTTCGCGTGTCACCTCTGGCATGCGTGTCATAGGTTTGCCATCACTGGCCTATATGCCTGTTCTTATGCCAATACCAGGCTGTTTTGATTACAGTGGCCTTGTAGTATAGTTTGATATCCGTTATGGTGATCCCTCTTACTTTGTTCATCTTTCTTAAGATTGTTGTGGCTACTCTGGGTCTTTTTGGTTCCATGTACATTTTTGGAATATTTTCTTCTAGATCTGTGAAATATGTTCTTGCTATTTTAATAGGAGTTGCATTGAATCTATAGATTACTTTTGGTAGCATGAACATTGTAATGATATTAATTATGCCAATCCAAACATGAACATGGTATATACTTCCACTTATTTGTATCTTAATTTCTTTCTTCGGTGTCTAATAGTTTTCAGAGTACAGGTCTTTTGTCTCCTTAGTTAAGTTTATTCCTAGGTACCTTATTTTTGTTGTTGTTGCAAGAGTAAATGGGGTTGTTTTCTTAGTTTGTCTTTCTGATAGTTCATGATTAAAGTATAAAAATTCCATCTATTTCTGGGTATTGATTTTGTATTCTGCAACTTTGCTGAATTCATTTATTAGATCTAGTAGTTTTTGATGGGGTCTTTAGGGTTTTCTATATACAGTATCATGTCATGTTCAAATAATGACAGTTTTACTTCCTCCTTTCTAATTTGGATACCTTTTATTTCTTCTTGTCTTATCACTGTGGCTAGAACTTCCAGTACTATGTTAAATAAGCGTGGTAAAAGCAGACATCCCTCTCTTGCTCTAGATTTTAAGGGAAGTGCTTTTAGCTTTTGCTCATTGAGCATGTTTATTTTATATATAAATTTTTCATATATAAAGGTATATATACATTATTGACTCCATGTTGACTAAAAAGTTATGTGAACTGTCCCAATAAATCCATTAAGTAAAATTAAATATTTGTGTATATGTCATATTAATTTCCATGCTAATTTTTATAAGATAAGAATACATTCATATACTAGTTTTGGAATCATTTTGTGTTTTCCTTAATATGTTTAGTTAACTACCTAATCCAATTATGCCATGTCAGAAAAGTAAGAAGGAGGAAGTTTCTAGTTAATGTATGTTGATGAATTTATTTTCAGAGAAGTCATGCGGGGATTTATAAAATTCTCAGGCAGGATCCATAATCCTGACAGGCTGATTTACAGGATACAAATGGTGGGGAAAGGTAGATATGTTAAAGTACATTTTTTTTAAAACCAGCTTGCCAGATTCACGTTTCCCAAAAGTGTTTCATTTTTCCCTTTGCCTTTACTAGTACATTAATTGGTAGCTTAAATGAAGATGCTGACTTATATTACTCAGATTATTTGTTTGTACCGAAAAAATGCCAAACACACACACCTTTGTTAATATATGTTTGCTCACTCACCTTTTTTGGTGGAGCTGGAGGTTGTGCTTTCTTGAAATAATAGAATGAACACTGCAGCAGCTGGCTGCTGCGTTAGCCACACATGGCTTGACTTAACTTTATATAAAGTATAATAGTGTGATGTGATTACCTTCTTGCTCAGACCAAAGCCCCAACTAATTGTGAGCCCATTCTAGGTGAAGGTTATTTTTAAATTTCAGATCATATACTATGTGCCTGTCATTCTCAGCTTTTTTGGAATAGCACATTAGTGCAACTTTTTTTAATACATTTTTATTGATTTCAGAGAGGAGGGGAGGGGGAGCTAGAGATAGAAACATCAATGATGAGAGAATATCATTGATAGGCTGCTGGGATTGAGCCAAACCAGCTAGGGCCAGTGCAACTATTAAAGGGAATTTTGCTTTAACAAAATAACATACTTTTACAGAATGCAACATTGTTTTAATTTTTAAAGTATGATTTTAAGTGTCTATTTAAATTACAAATTACTCCTTTTCTGCTCCCGTGTACATTCCTCTCAGCAGTAGCTTCAATGAAATACGAGATTGTTTTCATAGTAATCAGTCTATTTGAAACCCATGGGCTGATATTGTGGGAATTAAAAACTTTTCAGAGTGTTAGGTCATTAAATACTACTTAGAACAAAAGTTTTTATTAATTTATGTAAAGGATAAGGAAAAGATCTAATAAAAAAGCCTTCTTGCTTAACAGTAGGAGTACCATTGATTTTATTGCAAAGTACTGAGCCTGTGCCTTCATTTTGACTACTTAAATATTGGTCTGACTGTCTAGCTATGCATGTTGACAACACACACTGTGAGTTCCATGACTATTTGGAATGTATCACCAAATGGATTTTCTTAGAAACTTGAGTTACATAGGATTGCAATGATCTGCATCTGCTTTAGTTTTTGGGTTTTTTTAAATTGATTTTTTACAGAGAGCAAGGGAGAGGGATAGAGAGTTAGAAACATCGATGAGAGAGAAACATCGATCAGCTGCCTCCTGCACACCCCCTACTGGGGATGTGCCCGCAACCAAGGTACATGCCCTTGACTGGAATCAAACGTGGGACCTTTCAGTCCGCAGGCCGACGCTCTCTCCACTGAGCCAAATCGGTTAGGGCTGCTTTAGGTTTTTTTGTTAGTTTGTTTTGTTTTTATCAGAAGTCTTTGGGAGCTAAATAGGGCACTGGTTCTTGGGTGTAGATAAAATATTTAGCTGTCTATCTATTTCCTAAGTTTGTTTTATATACACATTTGGCACAGGTTTTTAAAAATTTTGTTATCCATTGAATCCTGATATTATTTGTCTCGTGCTTGGATAAGTGTTTTAAGGTTTGTAACTAATGGGATTAATAATTTATCCATAATGGGATTTGTATTAGAGTACTATCATCTTGCTTCATTTAAAAACCAATCTCATATTCTTTTTTAAAAGTACCAAATTAATAGCATTGTGGCATGAATGCAGACAGACAGAAACACCAGTGTTACTTGGCACCAGTGACTGGGGGCCTTGTTCCTATGGTTGGTAAGTCTGGCCACAGAAAACCATACTCTGCACAAGTATGCATTTTATTTCAGCATTGTCATGTCCAGGAGCAAGGCTCTGTGTCAGGTTCGTTGGAAAACAGAGAGCACTATGGTTTCTGTTAAACTGACAGGGTCCTGGCCTTTGGTCATTTACATTTGAAAATGATAAGCTAGATAGACAAATGCACACGAAGAAACAGCTCACTTCGAAATAATAAAAATGCCCTGGCCCAGGAGGATAAGTCAGCTCTTGTATTGGAGGGTTAGACAGTGACCGAGGTTATTTGGTCCATGGATCCTGTGGGGTGATTCTGAGCCATGGCTGCAAGCCTGGGAACTATGGGCAGTGGAAGGCAACTGCCCAGGGAAGAACCTTGACCCGGCCGCCACAATATACTCAGCTATTCCAGGAGGTTAGAAAGAAGTCGATGAATAAGACCCCCATGTCTTTTAGGGAGAAATGTGTTCTTGTTGGACATTCTTGTTAGTAATCCCAGGCTTCCTTAACCTGCTTGCTACCTGTGAGCTTCCGGATAGGTCTGATTCCAGATGAGTAAATCACGCCCTGCTCTGGAAGCGTCCAGAGGATTTCAGACTTGGGACTGTTATGATGCTTGCTTATGTGACCCTTCTCCTTCTGTAGGATATTTTTGGTTTTGTTTGTTACTTGAGTTTAAATTTGATCTGAGGAAAATAGGCATAGCTATTCAAGTATGTGTTTGTTAAACTAATTGTTTGGATGTGTGAGGTATCAGTGTATGTGGCATTTACGTACTTCTAGTTTCAAATCACACTACGGCTTTCTCAGTGAGTGTGGTGGCTGCTCTGTCAGTAGCAGAGGTGAGGCTCAGAGGCCACGCTGTGGAAGGAGACTGGATTGGGATTCCCTCTCTTCTGCAGGTGGTATAGCGGTCAACCTGTTTAGCAAGTGATTTCTCCACTGTAGTTGTGAAAAAAAAGACAGTTAATGGGCAAAGAAGCGAGCAGTCGGTTTCCACATGTGTTTAACACTGTTTATACATCCCGTAGGACTAATAAAGTGAAACTAGGAGAAACAACAGCTTGGTTTGCAAAGCCCCCTGGAGTGAGAGACAGAGAAATGGAGTCTAGGGATGGCTCCTCCCCAAGCTGGTAATCCTAAAAGGATTTGGGGGGAGTTGCTGGGCTTCAGTTTCTTTTTAGGTTTGTAAGGGAAGAGAGCCAGATTGTAGCAGTTTCATAGTCTGATTTTTTAGAGTTTTAAAAGTCTCTGATAAAAGCCTGTTTGTTTATTTGTTTTAATTTATAAATACCATGTTGCAGACTTCATTCACAAATATTTATTGAGTGAAAATAGAGATGTGGATGTGGCAATAAATAAGACAGACAAGGTTCTGGCCCATTCTGTTAGAAAGGCAAACAAATGATATGAAAGAGGAAATAATTATCAGTAACTCAAACTGCAGTAATGTCTTTGAAGGAAACAAACAGGATAGTCACACTTACAGCAGGACGGGAGAGGGGCTACTCTATGTGGGATAGTTAGCAAAGGCTTCTCTGAGGAGGTGAATTTGGTGGGTGAGAAAGAATCAACAATGCAGAGAACTGAAGGGAAGAGTGATCCAGGCAGAGGGAACAGCAGGTGCAAAATACTATGTATCATTAAGTGAACTAAATTTATTTTCTTGGGAGTTTTGATGATAAAGTGTACATGTACCAGATTTTTAAGACACAGCTATAAGTCTATCTTTATTAATCCCAGGTTGCCAAGACTAAGCTTTGAATTAGTAGGGACATGATTACTACTTTTAGAATCAAAAGCAAATTTGAGTACACAATATATTCTTTCCATCATTTTGTTGCTAATCTCTTATGGTTTGTCCTTCTAGTTTATTTCATCTTGCATAAATATCTAATAGAGTCATGATTTGTATGTACAACAGAAGAAGAAAGCTGAGAGAGATCTAGGTTTTAGTTTAGGCAACAATGTGTAAACATTTCTACTTAGCTTCAAAGGTGCCTGGAGAGAGTCTTTTGGGGCTCTGGGTACCATGGCAAAAGGCAGCTACAGTAAGCTTGGCATTTATGTCAATTTTTATGCTTTATCCTAGAAATGAACACAAGTTTGTATTCTGTTCTGTAACTGTTTTCTTCTTGACTCTAAAAATGTTTTTCCCTAAATATCTTCAGTGTTTATTCATTGTTTTTATGTGTTCCATCATGCTGTTCTGTATATGCCCCAAGATATGCATCCCTCATTTTGATAGACATAAATTACAGTGTTTGGAGTTTCTGTTCTGGGCGAATTCTTTAGGCAAGGTATTGAAAGTTGGGTCTGTCTATTTTACTAAAGAAAGATGGTCATCTCATAATTTACTGGGCATGTAGGGCAGAGAGTCGTTGTCAGCAGCTTTAGTTCAAAAACAGTTAGGAATTTTCTCCCACAACAAGAAAAGTAAAATCAATTAACCAAAGAGATAGGCTTCTTCCAGGACAATCTTAGGGAAGAATCCTATCTAATAAAGAGGGAATATGCTAATTGACCCTCATGCTGTCGCAAATATGGCAGCATCCACAGCCAGTAAGGAGGGAATATGCTAATTAACTGCCCCACCCTCAAAGATGGCGGTGCCTTCAGCCCCGCTGGGGTGGCAGGTGCATGCAGCAAGGCCAGGCCCACCCGCCTCTGGAGTCCCCGAGTCCCCTCAGCCCCCCAGCCACCCAGGGCTGGCCCGAGGCACAGGCAAGCCTTGGCTGTTGGCTGCCCAGCCACCCAGGGCCGGCCTGAGGCTCAGGTAACAGGGCCGGCTGAGGCTTGCGTTGCCGGCAGTGGCAGCAGCAGATGTGTGATGGGGCGTCGTCTTCCCCTGATCACCTGGTCGCCTCCTGCCCCTGAGGGCTCCTGGACTGTGAGGGGGGCAGGCCGGGCTCAGGGACCCCCCTCCAGTGCATGAATTTTCATGCACCGGGCCTCTAGTCTATAAATAAGTTGTGTATTCATATGCTTTATAGCACCTTGTTTGCTAGCACTCTCTAATTGACTTCTTCAGTTTCCTTTAAAAAAATTGATATATAATTGACATATAACATTATATTAGTTTTGGGTGTACAGCATAATAATTTTATATATGTATATGCTGTGAAATGATCACCACAGTAGGTGTCGTTAACATCCATCACCAAACATCATTATACTGTGTTTTTTTCTTGGCTTCAGTTTCTTATCCTGGGCTGAGGTGAGAGGAAAGCAAAGGTTCTGCCTTAGCAGAAGCAACGCCTAGGGCAGGGGTAGGGAATGGCTTACAGAGTCACCCTCTCCGCACGCTCTTCCCTGCTCTGCGTTGTGTATTGAAGTGGGGTCACCAGAGGGAAAAGGTCAACAAGGTAAGCTTTCTCTCCCTAGAGCAGTGGTTCTCAACCTTGGCTGCACATTAGAATCACCTGGGAATCTTTTTAAAATCCTGATTTCTGGGCCTCATCCTCCGGAAATTCTGTTTCTTTGTTATGGGGTGGGGCCACAACATTTTTATTGATTTCAGAGAGGAAGGGAGAGGGAGAGATAAAAATATCAATGATGAGAGAGTCATTGATTGGCTGCCTCCTGCACACACCCTTCTGGGGATGGAGCCCACAACCTGGGCTTTGTGCCCTGACTGGCAATCGAACTGTGGCCTCCTAGTTCATAGGTCGACGCTCAACCACTGAGCCATGCAGGCTGGGCTTTTTTTAACAGTCAGTATTACTTAGATCACAGTTACTTATGAAAATATTTATTGAACTTGAGAATATCAAGAAGAAAATTGGCCCTGCCCTATGGTCACTAAAATCTTAATATTTAGCATATGTGAGAAGTAGCAACTCAGAGAGATACGACCTAATAGTTCAGACTGAAATTCCCTCGAGGCCCACTGCCTGTTCTGACTGTTACAGAGCATTCAGGTAAGCTGTATAGTGTAAAAACCCTCATCTGTGCAAAAACATTTAAGCCAACAAGGTTTGTATTATTTAATTTCATCAACCAATCAGCTCTTAATCTGGGTGAATGTGGCTCTGTGTTTTCCCTTGGTCGGTAGTTCAGTCTGCAGATTGGAAAGGAAGAGCATTGTAGGGAGGAGCATTTAGTCAAGACCCTCCTGTGAGTTCAGTTACCGTTTGATGTGATTTACCTCCAGCTCTTTGGGGTCATGTCTGTTGTGTACAGCAAGGGACCGCAGCATCTTTCTTTTCTCCTACCTTAATTTTGCAATTATGCCATCAAGTCTTGTCTTCTCATGAGTCATTTTCTTTTTCTGTGACTAGATATTGCCTGTGGCAATTTCAACAAATCATATTCTGCAGAGAGGTCAGAGAGGGCAGATATTTATCATATGTTGATAGAAATCCTTCCAAAAGTTTCCTGAGCAATCTAATTCCAGCATAATGGCATTGCAGTAGGCTGCTTATTGCAGTTGACATCTGCACTTAGATGAAAAGGAGTCATTTTCCCCCCAGTAGTTTTGCTTGTATTTTCTTCATGTGGTGGCACAGTGTTGTCTGACCCAAAGTAATACATGTAATTTACTGAGTAAACTTGAAGTAGATAGTGACAAATTGTTTTTCAGCGAGATGATCCCAATATTCTGAATATAGGCAAAGAAAGTATTTCTGTATCTAATATTCTCGAGGTTGTTGCAAAATTGCAAAAATTGTCAAAATGTGAGGCTGTTATACATTGCCATGGTGAGCAGCGGAGTAAAACAAAAGGTCAAGTAAAAAGCTGCTTTAATTTTCTATTCCTGAATCAACAAGCCCTAAGCCAAATGAATCTATCTATATATAAAAGCCTAAGCGACTGTCTGACTATTCAACCATTCGACCGGTAGCTATGACGCACAGTGACCACCAGGGGGCAGATGCTCAATGCACAGGCATGAAAACATGGAACAGAGTGATGAATCTCAGAGGGAAGGGGGAAGGGAGGAGGGCGGGAAGAGAATAACCAAAGATCTTATATGCATAGTAGAGGATTTGTGCACTGATGGGGTTCCTCAGCCTGACCTAGGGGGGATTCGGCCGAATCCATGCACCGGGCCTCCAATATCCCCCAAGGGGTCCCGGATAATGAGAGGGCACAGGCCAGGCTGAGGGACCCCACCGGTGCATAAATCGGTGCACCGGGCCTCTAGTATTAAAATAATATGTAACTCTATTCAGTTTTTGGTAAAAATTTATTTTCTTAAGTGTGAGAACTTATTTAAAAGAAGCTTTATATAACCCAACATGGATTTAAATAAAGGTTGCTTTCTATTTTCTAAATCTCAGAGGGCTTTAAAATATTAAACAGAATTGGAATAGTCTTTGGATTTTACTTTAAAATGTCATTGACTCCCCTCCTACATGGGGATAAAGAACAGCACAGAGGAGACTTTTCGCTCAGCATGCTCATGAAGGAAGGAAACATTTTTAGCTCACCGGAAGGCTTTCAAGCCATTTTCCTTGATATATATTGAAAATCCAAATTATCCTAGTAAGCTGATAGGTAATACTTGAAGGTTTATCTTTCTGCTCTCTTGCCAAGATGCACTTAAATCTATATCTCATAAAAAGAAATCCAGGCTGGGGGCATCTTGACTGTGTCCAAGTTTTCTTTCCCCCCAACACATTGTGAAGTTCATGCTATTTGGTGATGCTCTGTACTTAATGCAATCAAATTTTTTGGGGTGGGGGGGGGACCTAACAAAGTAGACATTTTAAAAAAGCATATTGTTCTTAAATTGCTGCTTCAGGGTAGTTCATTTCCAACTGAACACTAAATACATCATTCAGTACAGGTGGTAGTCTGCATTGTCAATAAAGCCATCGTCTGGAGATTTTATTTTCCTCCAGAAGAGACAAATTGCTGTGCCCTTTAAAGGTCTTTGGAGAAGGTTAGGGAAGATCCTGAAGAAAACCCAGTTTTCTTCATGACAGAGGTGTGGACACTTGCACCACTCTGGAGTAGAGAGACATTGTAGAGGTAACAGGGCTATTCCATTGATGAGCTCTAGGATCATAATAAAATAGCCATTTCATGTGCTATGAGAATAAACTTGTCTGTTTACAGATATCAGAAGAAATCTTCCTGAATCAAAAATCAAAGGGATCACTCTTATTTTTTTTCAAATGTTTTACATTCACTTTGTATTTAAGAGATAGAATGGTCAAATGCCATTAATTTTCGTTTTCCTTTACCACTCTGCCTCAGGCTCTCTAAACTCTTTGGTCTAACCACTAAGCAGTATTTAATCAGTATCTTACTGAACACTTACCAAAGATGTACATTGAAGTTAACTACCCAGAATCTATAGTGCTTGAAGTGTAGAAGCCTTCAGTAAGGAGATGTGTAGGAGAAAATTGCTAGGTTTATGAAGGTAAAACAGTAAATTGCTGTCTAGGCATATCTCTGAGATATTGAGGGTTCAGTTCCAGAGCACCACAATAAAACATGCGTGGCAGTAAAATGAGTATTAATCTTTTTGCTGGTGAAGGACCTAGTCTTCAATGTGTAAATAACTCAACATCTATAAAGTAAAATAAACAGATATGTGCCTGTGTGAGTGTCTCACATTTTTAATAGTTTTTTCCTCCCTGAATTTTTCAAGATATTTCCTTAAAAATGGCTCCCACTGCACAAGTCTCAGAATAAAATAAACCAGCAAAAATATTTTTTTAGAGAACTGAATCCAATTACGGCTCTTTTCTAAGGCACGGAAGACAGAAACTTTCAAAACCAACTTTGTATAAAAAGTAGAGACCTTTTGTAATTTTATCTTAATATTCATTATTTATATTTGAATAATACTACTGTGAAAATACTGTTAATGATCACTATTTACTGAATGCTTACTTTTGTAAATGTGTGCACACATATACATGCACACACACACACATTCTCTCTCTTTGATCCTTAAAACAACCCTAAAAATGAGACATTATGTTCATATTGTATTAGTGTTGCCCTGAGTGTTGCCCACCTCACCCAACCTGCTGCCCGGCTGGCACCCAACCAGAGCAACTCCAGCTCTGCCACACCTGGCAGAGGGTCTTGGCACCCAACTAGTGCCCCTCCAAAGTGGCTGTTGCTCTAAGGGACCACCCACTGCACACGATCGTGGATCAACCACTTACAAAGCTAGTATGAAGGTTAAAAGACAAAAGTAGTAAAAACAACTGTAGCTACAGTAATTAGTTAAGGGATATACAAAATGAAAAGATGTAAACTATGAAATAAAAAAAACACAAAATGTGGAGGTGGGGTGAGTAAAAATGTAGTTTTAGAACACAATCAAACTTAAAATACACTGTTTAGAGAAAGGGAGAGAGAGAGAGAGACTGTTATGTGTGTGAGCCTCATGGCAACCACAAAACAAAAACCTATAGTAGATACACAAAACCCAAGGAGAAAAGAACCTGAGCATAACACTATAGGAACTCATCCACCACAAGGAAAGAAAGCAAGAGAAGAAAAAAGGAACATAAAGGAACTAGGAATCTGTCAGAAAAAATGAACAAAATGGCAATAAGTACATATCTATCACTTATAGCTTTAAATGTAAATGAATTAAATTCTTTAATCAAAGGCATAGAGTAGTGAATGGATTCAAACACTACACACACACACACACACACACACACACACACACACACAAGACCCATGTATATGATGCCTACAAAAGACTCACTTCACATAACCACAGACTGAAAGTGTTAAGTATAGAAAAAGATATTTCATGAAAATAGAAACCAAAAGAAAGCTAGGGTATCTATACAGTTGACCATGAACAGCACAAGGAATAGGGGCATTGACCGGACACACAATAAAAAATTCAATTATAACTTAGCCCTCTTCAAAGGCAGATTTCCAACTGCAGATAAAAAAAATACAATTGTCCCTTGAAAAACATGGTTTGAACTGTGTGGGACCACTTATACATGCCAACTGTACTTATATCAGACAAAATAGACTCTAAGGTAAAGACTATAGTAAGAGACAAAGGTCATTATATAATGACAAAGGGGCCAATTAAAAAAGAAATATAATACTTGTAAACATGTATGTACCCAACATTAGGAGCACCTATGTACTTAAAGCAAATATTAATAGGCACAAAGGAAGACATTGACAGGGCTATGGTAATAAGGGGCTTTAACATTGACATATCAATGGATACATCATCCAGATAGAAATTCTATATGGAAACATTGGCCTTAGTCAACACATTAAGACAGATGGGACTAATAGATATATATGGACCATTCCATCCCAAAACAGCCAAATACACATTCTTTTCAATTGCACATGAAACATTCTCTAAGATAGATCATGTTAGGCCACAAAACAAGTCTCAATAAATTGAAGAGTGAAATCATATCAAGCATCTTTACTGATAACAACAATATGAAAAAAATAATATACAAGAAGAAAACCAGAAAAACACACAAATAAATGGAGGCTAAACAACATGCCATTCTTTATTGATTAGGCTATTTCATATGTATCCTTATCCCCTCATTGCCCCCCCCTTACCCTCCTAGTGTCTGTGTCCATTGGTTAGGCTTATATGCATGCACACAAGTCCTTTGGTGGATCTCTCCCCTTACCCCCACCCTCCCCTACCTTCCCTCTGTGGTTTGACTGTCTGATTGATGCTTCTTTGTCTCTGGATCTGTTTTTGTAAGACAGCTAAACAACATGCCATTAAACAGTCAGTGGGTCAACAAAGAAATAAAAAAATACCTTTAGACAAGAAAATGGGAACACAGTGTTCCAAAATCTATGAGACTCAGCAAAAGCACCTAAGGGAACTATAAAAAGAACAAACAAAAGCCCAAAGTTAGTAAAAGGAAGGATATAATAAAGATCAGAGCAGAAATAAATGAGGTGACAACTATTATCTTTACTCAGATTCATCAAGGGAAAAAAAGCCAGGGTCCAAATAAATAAATTCCAGCATGAAAGAAGTACAACTGACAACACAAATGCAAGGGATAATAAGAGAATACTATGAACTATTATATGCCAACAAATTGGACAACCTGGAAGAAATGGATAAATTCCTGGAAACACACACCCTTCCAAGACTGAACCAGGAAGAAACAGAAAATGTGAACAGGTTGCTTGGTAGTATCAACACTGACTCTGTAACCAAAACCTCCCAACAAATCAAAGTCCAGGACCAGACAGCTTCATAGGTTAACTCTACTAAACATTTAAAGAGAATTAATACTTACTCTTCTCAAAATATTCCAAAAATTGAGGAGGAACAAATGTTTCCAAAAGGCCAGCATTATCCTAATTCCAAAATTAGACAAGAGAGAGAGAGAGAGAGAGAGAGAGAGAGAGAGAGAGAGAGAGAGAGAGAGAGAGAGAGAAAGGAAGGATGGAAAGTAGGAAACTACAGGGCAATATCCCTGATGAACAGAGATGCAAAAATTCTCAACAAAATATTAAAACAAATTTAACAATACATTAAAAGGATCCTATACCATCAGAAAGTGGAATTTATTCCAGGGATGCAAGGATGGTTTAATATCTGCCAGTCAACAGGATATATCACATTAATAAAACCAAGGATAAACATATGATCATCTTAGTAAATGTAAAAAAAAAAAATTGAAAAAAATCAAACATCCATTTATGATAAAAGCTCTCAACAAAGTATGTATAGAGGGAACATACTTCAACTAGTAAAGGTAATATATGATATACCCACAGTTTATAGTCAGTGGTGAAAAATGGGAAGTTTTTTCTCTAAGATCAGGAACAAGACAAGGATACCCACTCTTGCTGATTTTATTCAACATAGTATTAGAAATCTTAGCCATAGCAACCAGACATTAAAAGGAAATAAAAGCCATCCAAATTGGAAAGGAAGAAGGAAAACCCACTATTTGCAGATGACATGATACTCTATATAAAACACCTGAAGAAATACATACCACAAAACTATTACTAATGTTGCAGGATACAAAGTAAATATACAGAAATCTGTTGGGTTCCTACACACTAATAATGAACTACCTAACCAAGGAGATGAAAGGGCTATACTCTGAAAATTGTAAGATGTTGATGAAAGAAATTGATGACACAAATAAATGGAAGGATATGTTGTGCTCAAGGATTGGAAGAATTAAAATTGTTTTAATGTTCATACTACCTAAAGCAGTCCACAGATTCAGTGCAATTCCTATCAAAGTGCCAGTGGCATTTTTCACAGTACTAGAACAATCCCAAAATTTATATGGAACTGCAGAAGACCCTTAAAAGCTAACAAAATGTTTAAAAAGAACAGGTTGGAAGTATCACACACTCTGATTTCAAAATATACTATGAATGTCTATAGCAATAAAACAATAAGGAACTTGCATAAAAGCAGACACATAGATACATGGAACAGAATAAATAAATAAATAGCCCAGAAATAAATCCATGCCTGTATAGTCAATTAATCTATGACAAAGGAGGCAAGAATACACAATGGGGAAAAGACAGTCTCTTCAATAAACAGTGCTGAGTAAACTGGATTAATACATGCAAAATTATGTAAATGGACCACTTTCTTTCAGCATACACAAAAATTAAAAAGATTACGGACTTAAGTGGAAGACCTGAAACCATATAATTCTTAGAGGAAAACATTGTTAGTAAGTAAACTCTTAGCAACATTTTTTTTTTGGCTATGTCTCCTCAGGCATATACAAGAAAAATGAAAACAAATGGGATTACATCAAACTAAAAGCTTTTTTGCACAGAAAAGTAAATCACCAAGACAAAAAAGGCAACTTAATACACAGGAGAATATATTTGCAAATGGTATATGAGATAAGGCATTAATATCCAAAATATATAAAGAACTCATACATCTCAACATCAAAATAACCCAAACAATCTGATTAAAAAATGGACAGGGGACCTAAATAGACATTTCTCCAAACAAGATATACAGATGGCCAATAACATTTGAAAGGCTGCTGAACATCACTAATCATCAGGGAAATGCAAATCAAAACCACAATGAGGTATCACCTCACACCTGTCAGAATGGCTGTTACCAAATAGACAACAAATAACAAGTTGGTGAGGATGTGGAAAAAAGGGAACCCTCATACCGCTAGTAATTAGTAATGTAAACTAGTGCAGCCACTATGGAAACACTATGGAGGTTCCTCAGAAATATAAAAGGAGAGCTACCATATGACCAGCAATTCAATTTCTGGGTATTTGTCCCAAGACGACGAAAACACTAATTCCAAAAGATGTATGCACCCATATGTTCATTGGAGCATTATTTACCATAGCCAATCTACGGACCCAAGCTAGGTGTCCATGGATAGATGAATAGATAAAGAGGTTAAGGTGTATATACACACATAGTGGAACCTTTTAAACTACATGGATGGACCTAGAGGGTATTATGCTAAGTGAAATAAGGTAAAGAAAGACAAATGCCATTTTATGTCACTCATGTGGGATCTAAAAACCAAAATAAGTGAACAGACAAAACAGAAATAGATTCATTGATACAGAAAAGAAATGGTTGCCAGACGGGAGGGTGGGGTGGGGGTATGGGCAAAAAGGTGAAGAGCATTAAGAGGTGCAGACTTTCAGTTGTAAAATAAGTCATGGGGATACTTGTATAGCATAGGGACTGTAGTCAGTATCATAATTTTTGGGGGTGAGTTACTGGACTTGTCATGGTGATCACTTTGTAAGGTACATAAATGTTGAACCACATTATGTATAACACTAGAGGCCCTGTGCACAAAAATTTGTGCACTCGGGGGGGGGCCCTCAGCCCAGCTTGTGCCCCCTCGCAGTCTTGGACCCCTCGGGGGATTACCACCTACTGGCTTAGGCCTGCTCCCCGGGGGATTGGGCCCAAGCTGGCAGTCAGACATCCCTCTGGCAGCCCGGGAGCCCTCGGGGGATGTCCACTTGCCAGCGGGAAGTAGGCCTACGCTGCAGTCGGACATCCTTAGCGCTGCTGAGGAGGTGGGAGAGGCTCCCACCACCACCGCTGTACTGGCAGCCGTCAACCTGGCTTGTGGCTGAGCAGAGCTCCCCGTGTGGGAGCACAGTGATTACCAGGGGGCAGCTCCTGCATTGAACATCAGCCTCCTGGTGTTCAGTGTGTGTCATAGTGACCAGTCATTCCCAGTCATTCTGTTGTTAGGGTCAATTTGCATATTACCCAATTTGCATATAGGCTAGAGGCCTGCTGCACAGGTGGGGGCCGGCTGGTTTGCCCTGAAGGGTGTCCCGGGTCAGGGTGGGGGTCCCGCTTGGGTGCCTGGCCAGCCTGGGTGAGGGGCTGATGGCTGTTTGCAGGCTGGCCACACCCCCTTCAGGGAGGGGGGTCCTGCTGAGGTGCCTGGCCAGCCTGGGTGAGGGGATGATGGCTGTTTGCAGGCTGGCCACAGCCCCTTTAGGGTGGGGGTCCCCGCTGGGGTGCCTGGCCAGCCTGGGTGAGGGACTGATGGCTGTTTTCAGGCTGGCCACACCCCCTTCAGGGAGGGGGGTCCTACTGGGGTGCCTGGCCAGCCTCGGTGAGGGGCTGATGGCTGTTTGCAGGCTGGCCACAGCCCCTTTAGGGTGGGGGTCCCCGCTGGGGTGCCTGGCCAGCCTGGGTGAGGGACTGATGGCTGTTTTCAGGCTGGCCACACCCCCTTCAGGGAGGGGGGTCCTGCTGGGGTGCCTGGCCAGCCTCGGTGAGGGGCTGATGGCTGTTTGCAGGCTGGCCACAGCCCCTTTAGGGTGGGGGTCCCCGCTGGGGTGCCTGGCCAGCCTGGGTGAGGGGCTGATGGCTGTGTGCAAGCTGGCCAAGCCCCTCAGCAGGGACCCTCACCCCATGAGGCTGTGGCCATCCTGGGTGAGGGGCTGATGGCTGTTTGCAGGCTGGCCATGGCGCCCAGCCACCTAAACTCCCAGTGGAGGCTCGCTGGAAGCAGGTATCTGGGATTTATTTATCTTCTATAATTGAAACTTTGTTGCCTTCCTGCTTGCTCCAGCTCCATGGCTGTCAGCTGCCATCTTGGTTGGGTTAATTTGCATATAGTTGCTCTGATTTGCTGCTGGGCGTGGCTTGAGGCATAGTGAAGGTACAGTCAATTTGCATGTTTCTCTTTTATTAGATTAGATTTTATTGCTATTTTTGTACCATCACTCTCTTCTTCCTTTCCCCATCCTCCCTGCATTCACTTACTACCTGCTTTTCCTTCACCTACACCCAGCTCTGAAAGAATCAGGGCCCCTCTGGCCCAATCTCACCCTAGACAGGGACCCTCCTTTGTGGCACAGGGGCAGGGACACTTTTTGAAATTATTCATTGTTAAATTAGCAGCTTTCTCTATTACAACCTCCTGGTCAGTCTCTACGACTAAAACTTTGCAGTGGTTTTTACAGGTTTTCTGACGTAGTAGGTGTTACCTACAAATTCAGTGTTTTGTGTCTAGAGAGCTGTCTGCTTTAATATCTGTGGGGATTGATGGTGGCTCTAAGTACTTAGGTAGCCCTTATTAAGAGATAAATATTTGTGCTTGGCTGGTGTCGCTGGCTCTGTGGTTGCGCGTTCACCTATGAACTAAGAGGTCACCATTTGGTCAGGGTACATGCCTGAGTTTCAGGCTGGATCCTCAGTGGAGGGGTGCGAGAGGCAGCCAGTCGATGATTCTCTCTCATCATTGATGTTGCTATCTCTCTCTCCCTCTCCCTTCCTCTCTGAAATCAATAAAAATGTATTTTTTTAAAAAAAGAGATAAATATTTGGAAGACGCAGCTACCATAGTGACCCATGCTGCTTTTCTTAATTCTATAAGGATTAAGCATAAAAAATGAAGACATTTCCTTTAAACATCATATTGCTATATAATATTCTCTTGTTAAGCATCCTGAGTGTACAATTTAAGCAATCCCCTAAGACTGTAGGTCTGAGAGGAGCAGAGACTAATGAGGAGGCCGTGCTGATCTGAGGTAGCTCTTGGACAGTACCAGAGAGTCTGGAGTTGACTCAGTATTTGTTTACAATGGTCCTGTTCAGAGAATAAGCTGCAATGAAAAATCATTTCTGGGAAGGAGCTGAGGTTAAAGTGCACAAATTCTTGCTACAATTCATTTTGGGAGAATTTAGGAAAGACTATTTAAAGATATGTAAAAAGGAACAAAGGAAGTCATAGACCATAATAAAAAACAAGCAAAAGGATCTTCAGCTTCTCCCCTCTATTGAAAAACAAACCATTAATCTTGTTTTGCTGTAAAATTTAGCCAAGGGTAACCTTATTTTTATTGGCCACATAAAGAAGAGTTTAGTTCTTTCCAAGATTTTTGAAATTAGGACTTTCTTATTATGAGTAAAATAGGAGAGCAGTGTTTCCATGATCCATTTTTTTCATTCCCATAGCTTTCTTTGTACGTGTAGCGTATAAAGAGGCATGGGCTCTGGAAACAGACTGCCTGGATTTTAATCGCAGCTGCACAACTTCAGGTGATTTAGTTGACCCTTTTGTGCTTCAGTTTCCACTTCTGTAGCATGGAGGTTATTGTAATATCTGTCTCAAAAATTTCTTTGAAGATTGAATGCCGGGAGCCGGTCCATGCTTGCTGTTTCAAGGGACCCGGCATATATAGCTTACTGTTCTTAATATGTTTGCTCATCTTCTTGGCACTATGTGTTTTAACCAAGGTCTCTGAGAAAGGTTGTTTCCCTAAGTAGGGATTTTCCCCTGAAGTTAGGGAGGGAATAAAACCTCTTAACTAAGTGCCAGGCGGGTAATTAATCACTTTAACTCTGAACAATCATGCTTAAGCTACATAATCTTTACTCCCTGGAATGGAGATAAGAAATGCCCTAACCTTTGGAATAGAGATTGATAGGATTGGAATCAACTGGTATAAATACAGATGTAGGAAGACAGAACTTAGAACACAGAACTTAGAATACAGAGCTTAGAACACAGAACCTACAGACAGAAGAACTTCGCTGGAGAGAACATGGCAAAAGATCCTGGACTGAACCTGACTACAGAAATTGGCAAGAGAACCTGACTAGAACCTGGTGACTGAACCTGGCTGGAGAACCTAGCGAGGGAACATGGCTACAGAACCTAGCTGGAGAACCTAGCAAGAGAACATGGACACAGAACCTGGCAAGAGGTCCTAAGCAGAACCTCTCTGGAGATCCAGACCAGAACTTGGCTGGAGATCCTGGCTAGAGATCCTGGCTAGGCTGCTGATCAACTGAACTCCGTCTCCGTGTCATTCCTTCTTCGCCGACTCCATCCACACCTTTGGGGACCCCTGGACCTGCTGTGGTTGGACTCCGGCAATTGAATGTTTTAATGGTAAAGCTGTGAGAACAGTGCCTGGCACATTATAAACTATTATTATTGAGATTTAGCTTACCCACAAATTAACCAAGGGTGTACTAAAAGTAATTAACTTGTGCACCTTTTACATTTTTATTTATTTTTATTTTACTTTTTAAATCTATTTTTATTGATTTCAGAGAGAGAATCATCGATCAGCTGCCTTCTGCACACCTCCCTCCTCCCCCCCCCCGCGCCCTCCCCCCCCACACACACACTGGGGATGGAGCCTGCAACCTAGGCATATTCCCTGACTGGGAATCAAACCATGATCTCCAGGTGCATAGGTCGATGCTGAACCATTGAGCAACACCAGCTGGGCAACTTTTGCATTTTTAAAAGTAGGTTTCATATAAGTAATGAGAAGTCAGATTCTAATCCACTTGGTGCCTGTGTATTCTGCTATATTTTGTGAAAAACACCTGTTTGTGTTTTTTCCCTCTGTCCTTACTTAATGTGATAAACTGTTTCATTCACTCAGTAAATATTTCTCGGTTGCCTACAACATTCTGGGCATGAGGAAGAGGGTGGTAAACAAGATCCTCTGCACTTAAAGAGCACTAATCCATCCCCTTTCACTCTCCTGTGAATTGTAGACCTCAATCAACCTGTGTAGAAAACAGTTCATTTTACTCCTTTTCTTCTCCATTGTGTAGTAAAACCACTTGATGATTTGGGCTATACACTTTGCACATAGTTTCTTAGAAGTTATCCTTTGTGGCCACACTGAGTGGCCAGGTTATTATGACCACCTGACATTTGTAGGCAAATTAGCTTAATTTCGTGCTGAAGTTGCTAGAGGGCCAGACCATTATAAATAGGGAAGCAGGTTGTTTACCATGACAGTAGAGGTGATTTTTTTTCTGAAGATATGGGTAAACAACATAATTTAACAGCCTTTGAACGTTAAATAGAGTAGTATGTAGTAGTAGTAGTAGTATATATCTTTTGATACACAATTTTTATAACCATTTTTATTGTAACTGCCACTGCATTTTTGTTAGTTTTTCCTTTTGTCTGAAGGATCTTAGAAGTCTCTTTAGAGGGGATTTTTCTAACCAACACCCTCGAAGTTAGAAACTGGAGAGCAGGGAGTTAGAAGTGGCACCTCTGTCACAGGTTCTCCAGCGAGTGCTTCTCACAGCGCTGTCACTCCGTCCCAGTTTCCAGGGAGCACTGCCTGCCTGCTCACGTGTGACCATGGCACTTCCTGTTCTGGGAGGATAACGCTGGACTCCAAGCACTTGTCGAGAAGCCTGTGCTGGTTGTTTTGAACATTACTGAACCAAAGGACTAACCAACTACTTATGTGTGGAAGCAGCCTTATCTGTGGCATAGATAGCATTGCTTGCTTGTTCACATGGGGAAGAATGTGAAAAAAAGACAAAGGAAAGGCAGTCAAGTGTGTCCTAATAATCTTTAGTAGGTAAGACCAAACTGATGCTATTCAGTCTAGATTTTTGGGTTCTTTGTGGTCATACACATGCAATAGACATAAACCTCATATCTTTAAGTGACACACATTCTGACATTTTATAGTAAATGGTCATGAATTAATTCATTGCCACAGATAATTTTTGAGGAGAGAGTAGCTGTTCCCAAATGGTAAAAGAGCATCATTGATATTTTCTCCAGCAAAGTCGGGAGACAGATGCTACTAATAAAGCATAATAAAGTATATCAAACTCTTCATGGCTTTGTTTTCAATAAAACACAAGTGATTTTATGGTCCTATCATTTGAAATGTCAATCTAATTTAGTAGGTTTGTGTTGAAAACTCCGGTTTAAAAAAAAATGAGGCGAAAACTTAATTCACTATCATGTCCAACACTTTTGCTTAACATAGAGAACACTAGTGAAAAAGCGTGGCAAAGCCCGGGCCTAGCTGGTTTGGCTCGGTGAATAGAGCATCAGCCCTCGGACTGAAGGGTCCTGGGTTCGATTCTGGTCAAGGGCATG
Source organism: Myotis myotis (assembly GCF_014108235.1). Classification (NCBI taxonomy): domain Eukaryota; kingdom Metazoa; phylum Chordata; class Mammalia; order Chiroptera; family Vespertilionidae; genus Myotis; species Myotis myotis. The sequence continues at coordinate 172,030,698 of NW_023416335.1, forward strand.
TACTACCTTGATTTCAAGCTTGATCCCTGTTCCTGATTGGGGTGCATGTGGGAGGCAACCAATTTATGTGCCTCTCTCACATCGATGGTTTCTCTCTCTGTCTGTCCCCCTCCCTTCTACTCTCAAAAAATAAATGGAAAAATTTCCTTGGGTGAGGATTAACAACAACAAAAAAATGTGGTAAAGACAAATTTAGAAACCTGTAAAATAAAAAGGCAAATTAGAGGCCTGGAATATTCAAACCTCTTGACCCGGTGAGATGTCATAGATATTAATGTGACTCCAGGTTTAGTGGCAGGAGCGCCAGGAATCCCAGGTCATAACTCCCACCCTGCCCTTGACTAAGTGCCCTTGGCAGGTCTGGCTTCATGGATGTGCACCTTCTGCACTTGCACCTTCTGGTTTTAATGCTCTGTGGTTGCTGTCTGGAAATTCTTCATGGTGTTTGAATGAGGGACCCACATTTTCATGTTGCCCTCTACGCTATGAATTATGTAGCCAGTTCTGGCCATTAACAGGTTACTTCTCTGAATTTCAAACAAGGCAACCAAGATTTTGATAGATCTCAAGATTTGAAATTCTATGAGTCCCAACAAAGTTTTCATTTGAAATTCTATGAGTCCCAACAAAAGTTTTCTAGACACCCAAAGTTCCTGGTCCACCCACTTAGTGGGTCTCAACCAGGAGCACGTTTGCCCCCTAGTGGTCATTGAGCAGTGTCAGGGGACTTTCAGTTGTCCCAGCTCAAGGGAAGGTGCTGCTGGCATCTAGTGAGTAGGAGGAAGTTTAATCCTACAAATGCTCAGGACAGCCCTCACTCTTACAGCTTCAAATTCAACACTGCCAAGGTTGAGAAACTCCACGTAGCTCATTATTTGTCTCCAATACCTGTTTCTGGCCCAGGGAAGTTATTCAGTGTTCATAGAACCAGCGGGTGCAACCTGGATCTTAGGGGGTTGTATTACTTCCTGTATTCAGATTGCTAAATGTAACCTAGCATTTGCATGAGGTACAGTACAGAGATGCTGTCCTAAGGCACTTCCTCTTCTCACATTTATCCAGTTAACTGCTGGGCACCCAACCCTCTTAAAACCTTCAGTAAAGCATACATGCTCACAGCTGGTGGATGGCTTTCCAAGATGACCTTGTATTGCTGCTCTCACCTGTTGGGCTGCTGGCTTACCAAGTTTTTTTTTTTTTTCTTTCTTTTCTTTTTTTACCAAGTTCTTTAGGTATGTTCCCAAATCTGTTTATAGCATTGTACTGGTTGCTGTAATGTAATGCAGTGTAATTAACTATTATAGGAATTTAGGGAAAGAAAAGTACTTAAAAGTGAAGAGATTCCATGACAATCCAAGTTGAGTGCTTTGGAGAGATTCAATAAGGGTGTCACTAAAGAAAACTGCTCTCAAATTAAATGTAGGCAAGATAACTCTAAAAGATTTTGGAGAGAATTATTAAAATTAGATCCTGTGTGGAATTTACATAACAGTTTAAAGTTTTCACTGTTCTTTATGCAGATTACAGACAATTACATCTGTGGTTTTTGAGAGAAAAAGAATAGCTTGCTGATTCATGCTCAGAAAAAAGGCCTTGTCCTACATCACAAGATTGCAGAGTGAATGGCATTTATATATTTTAGGATGATAGGGATTATTTGATTTAGGAAGGTAACTTTAGATGACTTAATAATGCATCAGAAGCAGGGCTTCTATTATATTTTCTGGTGAAAAATAAAGAAAAGGAATATAATTAGATATTTTTCTTTTGTCACTTCTAGAGCCAAAGAACTCTCAGTTTTGTGAATAATTTTCCTGACTTAACAGCAACTTAAATCTTAAGAAGATACTTCTTTCGTTTTTTATTCCATAAACATCAACCTAAGGCAGTGATGGCAAACCTCTTGAGCTCGGCGTGTCAGCATTTTGAAAAACCCTAACTTAACTCTGGTGCCGTGTCACATATAGAAATGTCACATATATATAGAAATTGATATTTGCAACCATAGTAAAGCAAAGACTTATATTTTTGATATTTATTTTATATATTTAAATTCCATTTAACAAAGAAAAATCAACCAAAAATATGATGGCGTGTCGAAGATTCGCCATCACTGACTAATGTCTGCCTCTTGCCGGATGCAGTACTGAAGTGTTCAGGGGCTGTTTGCTTCCGTTTCAGTTCATTTATTTTCTTCCTTGAATTTTACAGGTGCCTATATAGATTAGAGGTAAAGTGTCACATTTCTTTAGAATTGAACAGGTATGAGTAATATGATCAGAAGTGCAGTCAAATCAATTCATTTCAAAATACTGTTGGAAGTGAGGTAAGAGATGTTTGTCAGAATTTTCATGCTGGTTTTTACCTTGTTATTCTCTCGTTAGGACTCATGTCTCTGAATTAGATTTGAGAGCAGAATTCTGAGTCTCTCAATACCGAACTTGTTAAGAAAAAAGAAAGAAAGATGGATTCCTCTTTAATATAAATCAATCATTGGTACTTTTTGTTAACATTTTAAAATAATGTTTTATTTTCCATCAGTTGTCATTATTTTGCAAATGTCATGCAACAATTTATAGGTGTAAACATCTTATCTATATATATAAAAGCCTAAGCGACCGAACGACTGGTCTGGAGCTGTCCCCTTGTGGTCCGTGCGCTCCCACAGTGGGAGTGCCGCTCAGCCAGAGGCTGGGCTTACGGCTGGCGAGCGCTGATGTGGTGGATGAGCCTTTCTTGCCTCTGTGGCAGTGCTACCCAGTGGCGGCAGTGGCAGGAGCAGCGGACCGTGATGAGTGGGAGCAGTGCCTGGCCCTGGCTCAGGCTTCTCCCAGGACACCTGCTGCTTTGGGCCGAAACCGGCAGTCTGACATCCTCCAAGGGGTCCCGGATTGTGAGGATTGTGAGAGGGCACAGACCAGGCTGAGGGATCCTACCAGTGCATGAATCTGTGCACTGGGCCTCTAGTTTTGTCATAAAAGAAAAGAAAGAATTTATCATTTATGATCAAAGACATCAGGCCCTTTTTTAAAAAGTAGTTTAACAAGTAATAAATAAATACAGCCTCCCTTTAAAAAGTTAAAACATTATAGAGAAAGCTAAATTTTTCTTTGCCCATCTGATATGGTCTTGGAATCCTTCCAAAGACACATGTGCATGTGTACACACACACACACACACAGAACCATACAGATTTTTTATAGGTGCAGTATCATAGTGCATTGATCGTTTAGTTAATTTATTCAATTAAGTTGTGTCCATTTGAGCCAGCTCTTCTATAAATCTATCTCATTCCTTTTAGCTCTTAACTGATATTTCAGGTATATTCATACACATTTTATCGGTTTGTTTTTCTGTTAATGGACATTAAGTTGTTTTGTATCGACAGTAATGAAACATGTTTTGTTGAGCACTTGTACATGTTTTACTCTAGGGTAGGTCACAAAGTAGAATTGTGGACCATCCAAATCATAGCATAGGTTCATTTGTTTTAGAGTCTTTCTAAATTACATAGTGTATAGCACAAAAGTCATAGAATCATGGCCTTTTAGGAACTGAAGGCTTCTTGGGTGTAATTATATGCTATGAAGTAGTTGTCAACTTGTATCTCCATCCTCTTAATATTTAATATTTTTTACCCCAGAGCTTCTTTTACAACCTTCCCTGCTTCTGATGACTTATTAAAATTCTTTTGACTCCTCTATTGCTTCTACTTTTAGTAACAATGTTTCAGACAACAAAATGTTATCTTGTAAGTAATCATTTTAGCAGGTGTCTTACTATATTCAATCTCAAATTTAAAACTGGTTTTAAAACACTTCTTGAAGTCTTTTATGAGATTAATCCTGTCAGAATTATACCTATACTGGTTTAATACTTTAGATCTTTGTATAATGTTTAATTAATGAGATGTGGGGCTTGGGGTGCAGACTTCTTCCATGAGTTCTTGCCCTATGAAGTTTGAAGAATAAAACTTGAGGACAAAAGGGCTTCTTTAATAAAAAATGTAGAAGTTTATGGGAAGCAGATACAAACTCCATCTGGGCATAGGGGCTCTCCAATGGGAAAAGCCTTTCTCTCTCTCTCTCTCTCTCTCTCTCTCTCTCTCTCTCTCTCTCTCTCTCTCTCTAATGGGAAAAAAAATCTAAAAAGAAATGTGTCTTGTGTCCCTCTGTGTCCGGTTTATATATGCTGCAGTTCTTTGTCTGAACCTGACCCTTTCTAATTGGATGGATCCTTCCTTGATTTAGGGACCCCGTGCTTTCTTCATTGGTCATTCTGCTACAAGGTATTAGTTTCAAAGCTCAAAGCCAACTTGGTGCCCCTCTCTTTCTCTCCCCTTGTCTTGCAACATTCCTTTATCCTCTGTACAAGTAAGGTAAGCATTTTGTCATTGTCAAGCCCCCACCTATGCAGTCCTCTCCCATGGACCTTCTCTCAGTTGTCCTGGTGGATATGTTTTATTACCCCTTAGGTCAGGGCTGCTCTAGATCTAATGTATGGCTGCTTCAATTGTTCATGTCAGAAATGCCTCCATCCTTTTTGGACTCCCCCTTCCTGTAGGTAAGCTAGTTAACCCTTTTCATTACCTCAGAAGTGGAAGATACTTAGGTTTACAATCTAGGTCAGCAGTTCTCAACCTGTGGGTCGCGACCCCTTTGGAGGTCGAACGACCCTTTCACAGGGGTTGCCTAAGACCATCCTGCATATCAGATATTTACATTACGATTCATAACAGTAGCGACATTACAGTTATGAAGTAGCAACGAAAATAATTTTATGGTTGGGTCACAACATGAGGAACTGTATTTAAAGGGCCAGAAGGTTGAGAACCACTGGTCTAGGTCTTCTCTTAAAACCCATTGTGTGTTATAAATGTAACATGGGTAAGTAGTGTTTGTGTGGAAGAAAACTTTAGGGGCTGATCGCCTCCTATCTTCCTTATGTGGATAGTTGTTTTTTTCTTTTGAAGAATTACATCCCCACTCTTATTTAATGGCTTCTATGTGTGGGGTGTTGTGCCCACTTTCCTTTAATTCTTAGAGTGAGCCTAAGAACTCGACAATATTGTTTTAATCTTATAACTGTAAAAATTGGTAGAGAAGCTAAGTAACTTTCACAAAGTTCACCCTGTTAGGAAGTAGTGGAGCTAAAAACTCAAAACAAAGCTGATCTTATTAGAACCATAGACATTCGTTAATGTGCTATATAAGGCTATCCTTTTTACCATCATTTAAAATTCATGTGAGTCTCTTCCTGGCCAGTGTGTGTGGCTCAGTTGATTGGACTTCATTGGGTTGATAGGAGAATTAAATTAAGTTATCTAAATGGCTTGCAACAATGCTAGGCACAAAATAATTACATAAGAATGCCTATTATTATAATTATTTTTTGCATAAGTACTGCAGCAGAATAAGGCAGTAGATTAGGATATTGCTTTGGAATTAAGCTGCCTGGGCATTAATCTCACCTCTATCAATTATTAGCTTTGTGTCTTTGGATAACATAGACTTTCTGTGTCTCAGTTTCCTTATCTATAAAAGGGTAATAATTATTTTCTTTTTGTTGTTGTTGTTATGTTTTGGTTGTGTGGTATTACATGAGATACTGAAAAATTTTTCTTTGTGAATTCTCAGTAAATTATAGGTTCAATGTATTTCTTTTAAAAAACAATAATCCTTGAAAGTTCTTGTCTTTGGAGAGGACTTACGTTTTTATATCAGGAGTTAACGCATTAGGGATTTAGAATGTTGTTAGACCCTTCGATAATCCACCTTAGTAGGCATCTCAGAATTACCTACCCCACTGCGCAGCATGCCTAAGGCATCATGCCAATGCTAGACTTAAAGATTCAAGAACCCTTATAGGTGTTTGCCTGTAGAATAGTTCTGACTTGGAAATTTGGTTCTTTCTGTCAGCTTCCATTCATTATGTGGTTAATTGGTTGTTCTTGTCTTTCCTTTTACTTGATACTTGGAGATACCCATTACTTTATTAGGAAGCTAGCACTGCATTAAAAATTATGCATTCAAATTTATCAAAGATTTGAGTTAAGTAGAGTAATTCATACACTATTCTGTTTGAAGCCAAAGTTAAGGCTAACATAATTTATAAGCTTCCCTTCAATAGATACTGCTTTTTAAAAACTCATTTTTTTCTTGATTATGTAACTTGTAATTCACAATTTTTTAGGGTATGTGAACTGTACATATGTTTCCACTTCTGGATCAGTGATTTTCAGACATTCTCTCTGTCTCATCCCCATTATGATTCTGTCATTCTTCACCAGGGGGGAGGAGGCAGGTGGAGCATGGAGCTGGGCAGTGAGCCTATGGCTGATATGCCCATTAAGTGGCATCCCTCTCTCCCCTACAAATCACAGATCTAAATTATTGATCCTTAGTTTGTGTTACGAGTAATCATACTTTACCCTGCAGATTGGAATCTCATGTAGTACATTTTTTGCTTTGCTGAATTCCAGTATAGAGGAATAGGAATGACTTTTCCCCTTCTGTTAAATCATTGTGTGGGTTTATAGATGTTCTTAGTCTATCACCACATATCTAGTTGATTTAGGTTATATAAAGGCATCTGTTTTTTTGGTTTGTTTGTTTTAAATAATGATTGTTTTCAAGGTACTTTATATTTTATTCTTGGTGACTGCAGCCTTCGGAGAGCAGGGATTAAACAAATACTGACACGAGAGGTTGCAGAATGAATTAATTCTGACTTGTAATAAGTCAGGTGGCCATCCTTGAAGTACAATTTCAGAATCACAAAAATACAAGCGATGCAAGACAGAAATCTAATCCCAATATCCCCCCTTACAGAAAGTCTTTTTATCTGATGGTGTAATGGTGATTTGTAGTTAAAACCTGAAATTGTTCATTGTAAAATGCGGTCTTCTGAGGTGATTTTAGGTATAGTTAATTGTGTTTCTATTATTAGAAGAGTCTAAAACAGTGTCCTGTGAATTGTAATTTATTAGTAATGCCTTGTATGCTGTTACGGGTTACTATTGGTAAATAATTAGATAGCATTTTAATAGAATCTTAGAATTACCTGTCAGACTGATATTAAATGGTATTAGTAGCTGTCAGAACTTAGAGTTTTTTAAAGTTGTATCAAAGATTTACTAATTTAAAAAGTAGTAGATTTACTTTTTTTAAAAAAATGTAATGCCCCATCTATCCAATTTCCAAATAAGTATTACCATCATATATAAAGTGGTAGAACAAGGTAATATTTAATTTGAAAGACACAAATATGTGAACAAAATTTTGCCTTTCATTATTATTGCTTATGGAAATTTCTAATTTTGAACTTTTAACATACCCAGTTATTTGGCCTCATGAAATAAATTTCTGAACAAAATTTTGCTTCTAAAGTTTACGATGATTGATAGCTTACATATGTTATATTTGTTGAAGAAGTGGTCAGAATTCTGTTTATTTCAGATTAAGTTCATTTTGTGATTATGTAAAGAATTTCAGCAAATTTAGTTTTATTTATAGACTTTTACATCCCAGTGGTGCTAAATAAAGTGAACTTTGCGAGACTAGTTTCAGTGCCCTCGGTGTCATTAAGCCCCAAGAATGCAGAGTGCTGACTGAAGTCAGAAGCCCTGCCTTCTCCTTCCGACTCCCTCGGTAATTAGCTGTGACCTGGGGGTGGCCTTTAACTCTGCTCCATGTCATTTTCCTCTCTCTTTTTCGGCCTCTTCCTCACAGAGTCAGTATGAAGGAGAGATGAGAAAAATTGGGGGATGGTAAAAAAAATTTAGAAATCTAAGACACTATCTTTTGTGTAAGGCAGTGTTCTGTGGTGTTACTTTTAAAGATGAGATTACAGCCCAGGCTAAGAGTGAAAATGTGGTCTACTCGTCTGCCTCTTTATTCCAAATCAATTTTTAAAATATTCCGGAACTATTTTTGGTGATCTTTTATAAGTCCCTCTGAAAGACGATTTGAAAAGTCATCACATAATAGCTTGTTGTGAGAGCCTAACATCGATCGGCTGCCTCCTGCACACCCCCTACATGGGATCCAGCCTGCAACCCAGGCATGTGCCTTGACCAGGAACCGAACCACCAACCTTTTGGTGCGCAGGACGACTCCCAACCAAAGGAGCCACACAGGCCCAGCAATGCACTCTTTTTAGTTGAAGGCCCAACTTGAGTATATGCCAACGTTAGTAAGGCTGAGGAAACTTTCTGCAAACAGCGGAACATACCAGTGCTTGTCCTTTTATTTCCTCAGCCATGCTGATATTTATGTATGCTAGCATAATTTCTCCGGAATGTCCCTGACCTCCCTTACTGTTTTCTCTCTCGATAAGAACCTGGAGCGGCCTGGTTTGGGGGAATGTCTTGCCGCCTGTGTGTGGGCTGGTCGCTCGCTCAGCATTTCCTAGAACTTAGTGATCCACTGAGATCAAGTAGAAATGGACTGCTATGGACTAAATAGTGTTCCTCCAAGATTCATGTTCAAGTTCTAACCCCTAGAACATTAGAATGTGACCGTATTTGGAGAAAGGGCCTTTACAGAGGTAATTAAAATTAAATTAGATCATATGGGTGGAGCCACTGTGACTGGTGTCCTAATAAGAGGAAGAGACAGCAGGGATGTGCATGCACTGAGAAAGATCATGTGAGGACACAGCCAGAAGACGGCCATCTGCAAGCCAAGGAGAGAGGCCTCTAGAGAAGCCAAACCTGCTGACACCTTGATCTTGCACTTCTGTCCTCCAAATCTGAGAGAAAATAAGTTTCTGTTGTGGGATTTTTGTTGTGGCAGCCTTGGCAAACTAATACATGGAGTTTCTCAGATCCCTGGTGCTTGGCAATCCCAGTGTATGTGTCAGCCACCAGGGTGTAAGAAACACCCCCAAAAGCTGCATGTATATTCAGCTTCAATTGAATTTAGTAGTGGTTCACAGATTTTAAAGTTTGGAAATTTATGTTTTTGGAGGTAGAAGTGATGGCAAAGTTATTTCTAGCATGGAAAAGACAAAGAGAACAAACAGTATTTGCAATAGTCCATTTAAAAGCTTACTCTTACATCTTTCCTAGTTTTATATGTTTTTCTACTTTGAAGTTCTGGAGGAATTAATGCAAAGGCTTCAAATATGTTTAACACACACAACATAAATTGTTCTTCTGGTTGTTTTTGTTTTAGTCATTGCTTATCCATATTAATGATTCACACCAAGTTACTTACTGTTTTGATGTTAATATTAATGGAACAATTTATGAAGATTTTAAAAACTTTTTATTGATTTTTTTTTTAAGAGAGGAGAGGGGGAGGGAGACTGATATGTAGGGAGAAAGAGGAGAGAGAAACATTGATGTGAGAGTAAAACATTGAACTGCTGCCTCTTGTACACCCCATACGGGGGATTGATCCCCCAACCTGGGCATGTGCCCTGACTAGGAATCAAGCTGGCGACCTTTTGGTGTGTAGGCCAGGGCTATGTATGAAGCTTTTGGAAAAAAAATTTTTGATTTTTAGTTGACTTAATTTTGATTTTCAAATATTGAGTCCTGTTCAGATGCCTATTTACTGGAATCAACTTTACATCTTCCTATGTATAGTGCTATATATAATTTCAAAATGCTTATACATGCATCATCTCATCCCATCCTCCCCAAAATCTGTTGAGATTAGCAGTACTCTCTTAATTTGCTAAGAAAGATTCCAGGAAAGTTAGGATACTTTTTTTAAAGTCACACAGTGACTTCATGGATTCCACATTTTTGAAGTCCCCATCCAGAGCTATTTTTCTGTTTCTTGGGCCCAGGTAGACTAAGCCCTAAGGAATGAGAAATATATTTGATGTGTGTGTGAGAGAGAGTGTTTATGTGTGCGTGTGCCCTTAAGTTGTTTCTAGTTCCTCCCTTTGCTCTTCTGATAATATTGTGGAGTGGTGATATGTTTGGATTTTTCCCTTTCCTTTCCTGTGTGTGTGTGTGTGTGTGTGTGTGTGTGTGTGTGTATGCATATATGTGCAGCTATATCAAAATACAGCTTGAAGCAGTGAAAAGATTAGTTCTCATCATCTGTAAGTCTGGATAGCAGGATGTGTGCAACTTCCTGAAGGTGTCTATAGCTGTTGCTTCTTATTTCAGTGAATACAGAATCTGTTTATAGTAGTTAAAGGATAAGACCCAAAATCTGTATCTCTTAAAAAAATCCCCTGTAATCTTCAGCTTCCTAAGGTAGACAGCAGTTCATGAAGATGATGTGTTAGTATTCAGCTAAATATTAAGCTAGCTCATTGTTCCTGAGACTTCATACTGAATCCCTGTCTTCACGTTTCCTAGCAACTGACTCACATGTGGAGGATGCAGAGGGAAAGCCACCAGGGACCTGATCTGCATTTCTCAAACAGCATCTGAGAAATGGTACCCAGACTACATTTCTCTTCACAGTTTCTACTGAAAGCTTGCCTTTTATGTGCATTAGCTTCTAAAGAGAATACCCATTAAAGATGAGCATGAAAAATTGACTGGTAAAACATCAAAGCCAAATTATTGGAAATTTTCTTCAGTAGTAATATTTTTTTAATAGGCATTGCTATTACATCTTGAAATAGTGGTTACTGGGATAAGAAGATGAAATCCTGTTTTATATTTGAGAATTAAGATCTTTATTATTATAAGGTCATTCCTCATAGATGCCTAAATACTTGTTCATAATTGTAAAATAAGATGCATTTTCAATTTTTTTCCTTAAAGGAAAGGAGGGCAATGTACCATAAATATACTACACATAAATGTATGTTGTATGTAACTTTGTACACACATGTATGAATTTTAAGCCTTTACATTGGTGAATTGAAACAGTACTTTGTGAGCTAAATAAATGATAGATGTTATTACATTTAAGCAAAGAAAAATAACCACCTGGCCCCAATTGATAGAAACCTGATGTTAGTTTTAGCATGTTTAAAATAGAAACTATTATTTTATATTTTTATGTATTATATTTTTATTCATTTAATCATGTCACTTGATTTGGGTGGTCTAGAACGTAAAATATAATGACTTTTACCTGTTAATAATTCTAAGACATATCTATTAGAAAATATTGGCTTTTTTGATGACAAAAATCTGAAGTGATACCGCTTTCTTTCTTAACTATCACTCTGCCATTTGCTGTAGTTGGCTCTAGGAAAGGGGATGGAAAGGAAATCACGGAGTGATGGGGCAAGTGGCAAACGAGAGTATGAGGAAAACATAAAGAAAGATGAAGTGTGAGTTAAAAAAAGTGGCCATGACCAGTGAAAGGTGGAGTGGTACAAATTAGCAAGTCTGTTACATCTTTCTCCCTATAAAAGTATTAATCTGCTTATTTTCTTGTACAGAGTGGCTGGAGTTCCTTCATTAGCCAATGAAACATTATTTCACAGTGTTTTCAACACAGAGTACGTCTTTTCATGAAGCGAATTGCTGTTTATGAAATGTATAGCTAAATGAATGCATAAACAAATGAACGAATTTTGAAGGTGAGCAACAGAAGGTGCGGTGCGGGTAGGGAGGGAACCTGCAGTGCTGAAAAAATAGAGAAGACGTGGGCCTTGATTCCTAGGTTTGTAAATGTAATAAAATTGAGACTAATTTGAAGGCTTGTGTGTGTGTGCATGTGCGTGTGTGCGACAGAAGGAGGGAGGGAGGGAGGGAGGGAGGGAAGGTGGGGGGGGGGGAGAGAGAGAGAGAGAGAGAGAGAGAGAGAGAGAGAGAGAGAGAGAGATTGGAAAGCTTTGATATGTTGGGTTTTACTAAAATTCCTAGAGACAGTTTTCAGTGCCTAAATTTTCTAAACTATGGTCATATAATGAATAAATTAAGTGTGGATGGTATAACATGTACGTTTCCCAAGCATCGCCGCCATTAGTCACTTTTGTGAAGCAGGGCCACCTGGTGCTAGACCTAGAACCAGGGTTGGAGGAATCTCTTTGCTTTCTATGCATTGTTTCTCTTACAGTGTATCAGTAGAGCAACTACTTCCAGACTTATTGCCTCTCGTATGTGCTGAGATACCATTCCCAGAATATGGTAAAGTCAGAAATGCAAGTGGACCAATTCCACTTGTGCTTTTGATGTTCTTTAGGAGAAGAATTCTTAGGGGAAAGTGCATTCTTTTAAAAAATATATTTTTCTTGATTTCAGAGAGGAAGTTAGAAGGAGAGAGATAAAGAAATATCAGTGATGAGAGAGAATCATCGATTGGCTGCCTCCTGCACTCCCCCTACAGGTGACCAATTCTGCAACCTGGGTATATGCCCTGACTGGGAATTATCAATTATTATTATATCAATTATATATCATATTGATATTATTATACCAATTATATATCAATTGATATTATTATATCAATTATATATCAATTATATCAATTATTATTATTATCAATTATTATTATAATTATCAATTATTCCCTGACTGGGAATCCAACCTGGTTCATAGGTCGATGCTCAACCACTGAGCCATGCTGGCCGGGCGGAAATGTATTCTTAGAGCAGGTGCTGGAAGTTAAAGTCTTAACACCCTATGTAAAATATTTATTTATTACTTGAAGTTTATTCATCCATTAAGCATTTATTGGGTGCTCTGTGTGCTTGGCATTTATCAGACCCCAGGGATATGATGGAAAGTTAGATAAGCACCTGCTCTGTTAGAAGGAATTCACTTTCTTAGGGGAAGAAGACAGGAAGTAAGCAAGAAAATAAATATGTGTAAAACAATTTCAGATAGTAAAAAGAGTTATATTTGGGAAATATGATTAAAGAATGCATGACCCATATGTGTCAGCAGAATAGATGTATCAGTAGAATTCTGAAGTCCTAGATATGGAATACTATTTTCTTCTCCTTGGTTTCCTTTTAAGAATCAGAGCTATAGTCCTATCATGTAGGAAAAACTGTAAGAGAATTAAATTGAAATCTTGCAGCAGAAAAAAAAAGTTGAAGCAACAATAAAACAGATTACTGGGAGTATGTTTACATTACTGAGCAGCTTAATGTACTTTACAGTAACTTCTCATCTGTAAAATTTCATAAGAACTGGTAGTTTTCTGATTGATAATTCATACCCTGATCCTTTTCTGGATCATGGGAATTAACTTCTTCCCTGGAGATTCTCTAGGCTAGAAAGCTTATAGTCTTCCTTAAATGTATTCTTATTCTTCAAGATTTTTTGGAAAATGTGTGCATATGGCAATGATATTTTTAGCCCTTTCCATGTTAGACAAGCTTGAGTCTTTTTTCAAGACCTAATTTTAGTGTCATCTGTTTTGTATAAATCCATCTGACACTCCCCATAACCAGCCAGAGGAAGTCATCCATCTTTGATTATTCATTCATTCAGAAAATATTTTTGAATGGCTGCTGCAGACCAGGCACAGTTCTGGGCACTGAAGATTTAGCAGTGAACAAAAGGAAGCCTTCACGGAGTTTCTTTCCACTTTATAGAGGTGACCAAACATATGAATGACACGTGGTGATAAAAGTTAATGAGCAGATAAAGAATGGTAGAAGATGGGGGCAAAGAGGTTGCACTTTTTTATCGGTTGGTTCAGGAAGGTCAGAATGATGGCATGTGTTCAAAAGGCCAAAGTAAGTTAGATGAGCGAACCATGCAGATATCTGTTCACATATGGCCAAACAGAACAACCTGGAGTTTAGGAGGTAAGGTCCGAAGAGCAGATTATGTAGTGACTGTGACTTCACTGGTCTGTCATTAGGGCTACCTCAAGGGGAAACACTGAAAAGTGCTATTTTAAGACAACTTGTCCTCTAAGACCAAGGTCCATAAATTTAGTACCTATGTTTTCTTCTATGTAGTTTCTTGTTTCAGGTCTTATATTTAGATCTTTGATCAATTTTTAATTAATTTTTGTACATGTGGACAAATTGTAATCCAGTTTCATTCTTTTGCATGTGGCTTTCACATTTTCCCAGCACAATTTATTGAAGAGACTTTCTTTTCTCCATTGTGTGTATTTAGCAAAAATTATTTGCCCCTTAACATGTGGTTTTAATTCTGGGCTCTCAATTCTGTCTCAGTTGTCTCTCTGCCTGTTCTTTTTTGTTTGTTTGTTTGTTTTTGTTTTGTTTGTTTTTTTGTTTTTTGTTTTGTTTTTTGTTTGTTTGTTTGTTTTGTGTTTGTTTGTTTGTTTGCCAATACCATGCTGTTTTGATTATCATAGCTTTGTAGTATAATTTGAAGTCAGTGTGATACCTCCAACTTAGTTCTTTATTTTTCTCAGGATTGCTTTGGCTATTCGGGGTCTTTTGTGGTTCCATACAAATCTGATGAGTTTTTGTCCTATTTCTTTAAAAAATGACATTGGGGTTTTGATGGTGATTGCATTAAATATGTATATTGCTTTGGGTAATATGGCCATTTTACTTATGTTGATTCTTCCAATCCATGAACACGGGACTTTTTTTCCCATTTTGTTGTCTTTTTCAATCTGTTTTAATGATGCTTTGTAATTTCAGTGTATAAGTCCTTCACATCCTTTGTTAATTTTTTTCCCTAGATATTTCATTCTTTTGGTTGCAATTGCAAAAGGAATTGTTTTTTTTATTTCTATTTCTGAGGTTTCATTGTTAGTATATAGGAAAGCAGTGGATTTTTATATCTTTCAAGTTTACTGTATTTATTTATTGTTTCTAATAGTATTTTTGTTGGAGTCTTTGGAGTCTATGTACAGAATCATGTCAACTGCAGAAAGTGACATTTTAACTTCTTCCTCCCCAATGTAGATACTTTTTATTTCTTTCTCTTGCTTGATTGCTCTGGCTATTCCAGAACTATGTTGAATAATAGTGGTGAGAGACGCCATAACCGGTTTGGCTCAGTGGATAGAGCATCGGCCTGTGGACTGAAAGGTCCCAGGTTCGATTCCGGTCAAGGGCATGTACCTTGGTTGAGAGCACATCCCCAGTAGGAGGTGTGCAGGAGGCAGCTGATCGATGTTTCTCTCTCATCGATGTTTCTAACTCTCTATCTCTCTCCCTTCCTCTCTGTAAAATCAATAAAATATATTTAAAAATAAGAGTGGTGAGAGAGGGCATTCTTGTCTTATTCCTGATTTTAGAGGAAAAGCTTTCATTTTTTCACCATTGAGTATGATAATTGAGATTTACAGAGCCTTATATCCCAGACCAACAGATTATACATCTCCAGTGCACATGGAACATTCTCAAGGGTAGATGTTGGTTCAGGAGTTATGAATTTGGTGTATAGATTATATTTGCGACCACGGTGTCTCAATCATAGCATTTATTTAATTATTTTGTCATTCCTATACCTGTCTTTCTAGATTAGGATACCTGAGGCACAGACTGCATCTTATTTGATATTTTTATATTTTGTTATGTCATTTGGGCCATGGTGTGAAGCTGTAGGTTTCTGCTTTCCTTGTGGGTGTGAGCAGCTGGGTTCTACTTAGTGCTTTATAGGGAAGGCCATTTTTTCTTAAAAACAAAATGGTTATAGTTTAAAAGCAGCTGAAGGAGGTTGTTAAATTTACAGTTTACTGGTCAAAGCTTAATATTTTATCCTCTCTAGGTATTTCAATCTTGCTCTCAATTACAGTTACCCTTTTGTTCTAAGAAATACATGTCTTTGGGTAGCCCTATCAGCACAGTCATAATCCAGGTGTAATGGCAGCTTTAACCAAGATAAATGGCCTGGGGGAAATAAACCTTATTTATGCAAACTCAGATCTGTAGTCTATTGGCAAGCACCATAGATACCCCTGAGTCTGGCACTCTTTGAAATTAATTGGTTGGCTTGATCGGTATCCCCCAATGTGTGGCCCACAGACTGCCTGTCTGTAAATGCCCCTTCCCCTTTTGATCTGCTGTGTGCTAAATACAGAAATTGAGAATAAACATTTAGAAACGTCTATAGCAGTGGTCAGAGTAATTTTATTTGACTGCTTGTATTTGTATGTCTCTTTTTAATTTTTTTTTTTTTAGTAATTAATGTATTGTATTTAACAAAATATGAGCCTACAAAAATGGAAATTGAAAACAATTGGTTCATTACAAATAGTTTGATAAGCTGTGTATTGGTTCATTATATTAAACACTAAAATTTGTGCACTCGGGGGGGGGGGGGGGGGTGGGTCTCTCAGCCTGGCCTGTGCCTTCTCAGTCTGGAACCCCTCGGGGGATGTCCACCTGCTGGCTTAGGCCCACTCCCTGGGGGATTGGGCCTAAGCTGGCAGTCAGACATCTCTCTGGTAGCCCGGGAGCCCTCGGGGGATGTCCACTTGCCAGCGGGGAGCAGGCCTAAGCTGCAGTCGGACATCCTTAGCGCTGCTGAGGAGGCAGGAGAGGCTCTTACCAACACTGCTGTACTGGCAGCCATCAGCCTGGCTTGTGGCTGAGCAGAGCTCCCCCTGTGGGAGCACACTGACCACCAGGGGGCAGCTCCTGCATTGAGCGTCTGCCCCCTGGTGGTCAGTGTGTGTCATAGTGACCTGTCATTCCCAGTTGTTCTGCTGTTAGGGTCAATTTGCATATTACCCTTTTACTATATAGGATAGAGGCCTGGTGCATGAGTGGGGGCCAGCTGGTTTGCCCTGAAGGGTGATCCGGATCAGGGTGGGGGTCCCGCTGGGGTGTGTGGCCAGCCTGGGTGAGGGGCTGAGGGCCGTTTTCAGGCTGGCCACACCCCCCAGTGACCCAAGCTCCCAGCTCTCCTTTTTTTCTTTTTTTTTGGGGATTTATTTATCTTCTATAATTGAAACTTTGTAGCCTTGAGTGGAGCCCAGGTTCAGCTGGAAGCAGGTATCTGGGATTTATTTATCTTCTATAATTGAAACTTTGTGGCCTTGAGCAGAGTCGAGGACCGGCCAGGGCAGGTGGGATGCTTGGCTTCCTTTGTCGCCAGGGGCAACCCAAGCCTCCTGTTGGCTCCAGCTCCGTGGCCATCTTAGTTGGGTTAATTTGCCTACTCTCTCCTGATTGGCTGGTGGGTGTGGCAGAGGGACAGTTAATTTGCATTTTCTCTTTTATTATATAGGATACTTCATTAATTGGGTATTCAGCTGAATTAGTAATTTTTACTGGAGGTGGGGTGGATGGAAATTTAGCTAACAGACATGATCAGAATCAACAGAAAAAAATGTGTGTATTTTGAAAAAGATTTACTGTCTTTTTGACATCATGACTTTTTGGTAGGACTATGATATGGCGGCATTAAATGAGGTAAAGAACCACCTATTACCAGGAACATAAAAGATATAGGGATTTGTTTATTTTTTTTGTTGGTCAGGTTGCCTATAATCTCAAGCCTGACCTTTGGTTTGTAGATTTATTGGTAAGGTAAGTAGCCATTATTGAATTTTATAAATATTTCCTTTTAGGGTCCAAACTTTAGGTGTGTCTTTAAATGTTAGTATATTGTTTTATTGTTTCCTAAAAGCAATCTCTGGGCTACAACCCATGTATGCACCAAATATTAACCTTATTTCTTAGTTTCTGTACATTTCTACACCTTTCATTTATCTTTTGGACGCTTCAAAAGGAAGTTACCAAGAGACCCACTGATTTTATAATCACTTTGGTCAGCTCTTTAATACCTTTCTTAACTGTTACCTACCTCTTATGTATAATTTTATTTCATTTTTATTAACTAAGCAACTTTAATATGCCTCAGAGAATGCAAGTAATGGCCAACCTGGTAATTTTAGAGAACGGAAATGAGCAGATGTGAGGAGCAGGAGTACAGAGAAATTCCGGGAATTCTATCAAACCATCTGACACCAAGAAACAAACAACAGGATGGACAATATGCACAATTCCACACTGGGAAGAGAAATGAGACCACGAGAGCTGTGGTTTCCTCTAGACTGGTTTTTGAAATTGTTTCCCCGTTTTCATTTTTTAGAACTTCATAGATTATCAATATTAACCATATATTATTACTGTAAATATTGTTTACATTTAGCCCTCTCCCAAACAGGTAAGTAACCTAACTGTAGGACAGAGAAGCAAGTTGGTGGATTTGGTATTCTAGTTTTGATGTTCTCGCTTTTTGAGGAGCTGAAAAATTGTCAGACTGTTCCTTTTTTGTGATTTCCCCAGTGACCGCCTATACAGATTGCTTCTTCCGTCTTTTATAAAGATATATGACAGCAAATCTCTGGCAGTTAGTAAGCATGTGAAAAGCTTTTTGTCTAATGGCTGTTTGTTTTGCTACTTACAAAGCCATAAAGATGTTGACAAGCATCTCTCATTACCAATTTTTAGTCATGAAAGATATTAGCCACTTAAAAATTAACTATAAGAAACTATTGGTGCCCTAGCTGGTTTTGCCCAGTGGATAGAGCATCAGCCTGAGGACTGAAGGGTCCCGAGTTTGATTCCTGTCAAGGGCACATGCCTGGGTTGCGGGCTCAATACCCAGTAAGGGCGTGCAGGAAGCAGCCAATCAATGATTCTCTCTCATCATTGATGCTTCTTTCTCTCTCTCCCTCTCCCTTCCTCTCTGAAATCAATAAAAACATATTTAAAAAAACATTATTGGCTATCTTTTATGAAACATTATTAAAGAAATAGTTTTGATTAAATCACTTAAAAAATAATGGGATATAACTGAGTGTTAATAATACAGAATTTCTGCATTGAGTCTTCATAATTAGTGGTAATTACCTTCTATAATTTACTTCCTCCATGTATATTGTATAGTATGTTGAATCCTAGTTTCAGTACCAAAAGTTTACATTTAAATTAGGTAGAAACAAAAGTTAAGTAAAAATTATTGCAATATTCTTTGCCTTTCTTCAACCCTTGTTTATAAAAGATTACATTTATTTTTGCTCTGTAATCCTACTTTGTAAAAAGTTTATTAAAGAGGGACTGTGCTCTGAAAGTTTGTTAACCAACCAAAAGAATATATCTATTCTCTCATTGGGTGGAGATGGACTATATTTTAGTGATACTGCCATTGGTTGCTCAGAAAAGTTCTAGTAGAATTGTCTTGAGAGTCAGTTCTTGAATCGGAAAACACTGTGTTTCATTGACTCAGTCAACAATAACTTACTGCATTCTTACTTGTATCAGTTCTTTCTAGATGCCAGATATACTATGGTGACAAAACCCCATGCTTACTGAACTCACAGAGCTTACAGTGTAATAGGGGAGACAACTAATAATAATTAATTGACAGTTAATAACATTTAACAAAAAACACACCTTAAATACTCAGTAGTAGTAATAAGACCTCTGAAGAAAAGAAACGTGTTTATGAAAAATAATAATTTACATACGAAGTGGGTGGGCATTTAAGGAAGGCAAAGGATGAGTAATAACTTGGCATAGCTCATTAATTTATAGGTATCTCTTCTTTTTATCTCAAATTCCTTTTTACTCAGCTAAATAAGCCATCTTCTCAATAAGTCTGCCTCTCAGTGCCTTCACTCAAAACCAAATTCTTTTGCAAAGGATGAAGATGTGTGACCACTGAGGATATTCAGAGTATGCCACTCGTTCTGAACATGGTTCTACAAGATTTTCAGAAATACTTGAGCTGTAGCATTATCACCGAAGTAATTTTATAGTCTTTCCCAAGGTGGCTGAAGGAAGCAGGTTTCTAAGTTTTGATGTGTTTGTTTCTTCAAAAATCAGCCACATTACCTCATAGCCATCTTTAATGTAATGAGAATAGAAAAAGCGATACTTCTTTGTAGAGAGGCTGAGCCCACTGCTTTTTCTTCTAAAGAAAGTGAAGACTGACAAAGAATAATCTCTGCAATTGTGAATGCAGTTCTCTTTGGCTCAGTTGCTTGTTCAAGGTCTATCAGGAATAAAACAGCTTGATATGTGGAAAGATTAAGGACTTTTTTTGGACTTTGAAGTGAGCGGAGAAGCTTTGACCTTGGCACTCACTAGCCCTTTGATCTTTGGAAAGTTACTCAGCCTCTCATAGCCTTTGTTTTCTAATCTGCCAAATGGGATTAATGCTATAAATCCCTTAGATAGTGGTACAGATTAATTCATAGAGAGCTTGAATCTAGTAACTGTCAAATATTAGGTCATGCCAACCTTCCTTTTTCCAATGCTTTCAACCCTCCACTGTTACTACAGCTGTCAGAATGAATGAAATCTCATCATTAACTTAAATATATGTTGTTTTCATGTTTTCCCTTTATGATTAAAAAATTTTGTTTTGGGGAATCATGTTAATGTATTATAGGAGATGGCAATGGTAGAGTTAAGGGTAGACAAAGACAACATGAGTTTTTCTAGAAGTAGATTTCATTCTCCATCCAACAATAAGGCCAGAAAGCTTTAAGAGAGGTGCGTAGGAAGGTGGGAGTTTTGACTTCGGTAAGTGGAAAGTGTACAATGAAAAGGTATTTGAAGGTAAATTAATTTGGTCTCCAAATATATCAGATGATATATTTCTCATTAAAGGTTAAAGCATTGTTATTAGTAGGAAACACCAGAAATAACATTTATGAAAATTAATCATTGTAACCTGAAATGAATCATGGAACTAATAAATATATTCATAGACAGTCTATTTTAGCTAGAATCTCTCTCCTGTTTTTAACTGTAAGCTCAGTAATTCATGCTTTATGGCTCTTAAGATTGTCTACTATGCCATCTGCGGTGTAAGTTTCTTGAGGGCAAGGATCTTGTCTAATTTATTTCTGAGCCTCCCAGTTAATACAGAAATCGCATTTGATGGTAACCAGGAAGAACATACTGTAGTCATAATAGATAGCCAGGATGGTTTTTCAAGGGAGCAGCTATTTTAAGGTCTGTTTTCAGCCTTATTAGAGTGAGCTTCTGAGCAAGGTTCACATTTCTGAATGGTGTTGTCATTGTTTTTATTTACGTGTTGTTATTCTTCTATTTTGGACACCTAGCTGAGAAGGTAGTGCTCCTAGTCTGCTGTTAGTACACACAATTACTTAGAGTGTTCAAATTTAAGAATATGGTTTGTTGTTTATTTATGACTCAAGATTTATAAGGAAACATGCATTATTGAACATTTATATACTTGGACTCTTGAGAATTGCTCTATTCATTTGTGATGCATGTTAATAGAAAGTGAAATAGCAGTTGTATTTATTAAAGAGCTACATCTGTTCTGCACATGGATTATTTGAATTTTGGAAAGCTATTCTGGTCAAATAAATAAATCTTCAGACAGGTGGCTTACTTACTTGAATACTTATAACTTATTTTCATATTTCCCCTTGGGAAATGTTACATTTGGCTGAAATCTCTAAACTGTTTTATCAGCCAAGGATAAACTGGGAAGGGAAAGCTTCAATTAAAATTAATGGCACTTGTCTTGGGGAAATTTAGAAAATTTCCACTACCTTTTAGTGGCACAAATATAGTAAAAATTGAGGCTTTGTCCACATAAAGGGCATTACATGGACATTTTTAATTTTTGTTAAATATATATTTTTATTGATTTCAGAGAGCAAGGGAGAGGGAGAGATAGAAACATCAATGATGAGAGAGAATCATAGATTGGCTGCCTCCTGCACGCCCCCTACTGGAGATCAAGCCTGCAACCTGGGCATATGCCCTTGACTGGAAGCAAACCCAGGACCCTTCAGTCGCTAATGCTCTATCCACTGAGCCAAACCGGCTAGGGCATGGACTTACTTTTATATGGGAATTCAAAATGCAAATAGATTGTTTTTAAAAGGATGTATGTAGTTAAAATTGCTGTACTGGGTTCTAACCATTTTTGCTCAGTGGATAGAGCTTCGGGCCAGAGACTGAAGGATCCTGGGTTCAATTCCGGTCAAGGGCAAGTACCTCAGTTCGATCCCCGGCCTTGGTTGGGGTGCATGCGGGAGGCAGCCAGTTGATGTATGTCTCTGTCACATCGATGTTCCTCTCTCTCTGTCTCTCCTCCTCCCTTCCATTCTCTCTCAAAATCAATGGAAAAAATATCCTTGGGTGAGGAGTAACCAAAAAAAATGTGTCATGTTGGGAGTACAAAATGTTCTTCTTCTTGGGCATTATTTTCTTCCTATTCCATAGCCAGTAAACAAAATTAAGTGTAAACTGATTAGAGGGGGTGATTTTTTTCTCTTCTTCAATTTCTAAAATTACTTTAACCGAAAGAAACAGTTCATCTCCATGAAATTTGCTCTAAAAATCTGTTAAATGTCCGTCAATCTAATCTGGAGGCATTTGTAAAAATTGCCAGTGTGAGTAGCAGTTCAGCCTTTTCCAGGAATGCAAAAGTATTTGGTCACGTGACATAAAAGAAAAATCTACAGAAAGAGTACATGTGTTTTTTTGTTGATACTAGTATGTTTTGAGATTTCTGAATGGTAAAGTAAAATTGATCTATAATTCAGTTATGACACATAAAAATGCCTAAACACACACAAAAATTGATTAATTCAACATTTAGGAAATGTTGACAACAGAAATAAATTTTACCTACATTGTCTGTGAAAAATTATGTAAGTTAACAAAGAATATTTATAGTGTAAACACATTATAAGGGGAGTAGGAATTATTTATCAAGATTCATACTGTAAAACTTCTCAAAGTTTATAGGCAGTGATGGTCACATTGTTCCATGGCATTTTTCTAAAATTTTACAAATTGCTATATATATGATATAACACTTCAATAAGTTTAAACATATAAAGTAATTTTGAAGTATTTACATTTATATTCTTCATAAAGAAGTGCTTCAAAAATACTGGAAGACTCGCCCTGGCCAGTTGCTCAGTTGGAGCATTGTCCTAATACACCATGGTTGTGGGTTCAGTCCCTGGTCAGGGCACATACAAGAATCGACCGATGAATACATAAATAAGTGGAACAACAAATCGATGTTTCTCTCCCTCTCTGTCTCCCCTTCCCCCTTCCTCTCTATCTCTAAAATCAATTAATGAAAAAAAATTTTAATACTGGAAGAAAATACAGGCACTAAAGAAAAATTTTGGGAACAATATGAAGCTTTTAAAAATGTAGCCAAGTGCATATAGGTGTCAGAAACTAGGACGAGGAGCCAGCAGCTGTTGAGTGCATGCCTTGTCTAGGCAGTGTGCACACATCATCGGCTTGTGTCATCATCACTCTGCTCATAGGTGACCACGCTGATTATGTCAGTGTAGTTAGTAAGAACATGAGTAGAGGTCAGATATGGCCTTGAGTCCTCTCCGTGGCATTCATAATCACATGGAAGACCTTGGACACATGGTTTAACTAGGGGTTGCAGGAGAAGGGGCTTTGGCGTCAGACCCTCAACTAAGTCCCAGCTTTTCCCAGTGAGCAGCTCTGTGATTTTTACAACAGGAATGATGAACCTCACTTCATATATTTGTTGTTAGAATTAAATGATGTATATAAAGAAGGTTTAACATAATTTGTGGTTTTGAAGGTTCAAAAATAACAAAAATTCAACCACTGATTCACCCAAGTAGTAATTAGTAAAAGTTTATTGTGCACACACCAAAAAGAGAGTTTTGGAACCAGGAGCACTCAAACCAAACATGGACTGAGGCTCGGGATATTGTTATAAAGCAGTTTATATAGTGGAAGGTGGTGACTGTTTATTCTTCACAGTGATTGTTTATAATATTAGAGTTTTCTTAAATGATAGGGAATTGGACAGTGATTACCTTATACCAACCTTGGGAAACAGTCTTGAGTTCTGCTTATGATTTTCAGAGGTGTAAGCAAGAAATGATCCAGGTCAAGTTCATCTTAGAAAATAAGCAAAGTTAAACTTTGTTTGTGTGACTAACTGATGGTGTCTGCTCGGGGAATTTTCAAGGCTGGTCTCTGCTTGTTTTTATTTTAGCAGTGGACTGTAGTAAGTGCCTAATAAACGGTGTTGATAGTGAGGATAGAGCTGGGTGGGGGTGGGGGTAGGGTGGTAGGCCAGAGCTCATATAGAAACCCAGGCATATCTAGTTTCACACCACTTCCTTTTTTTCTACTGACTGATTCTGGAAGAGATCAGACAGGATGGTATGAAAATGTGCCTTGAATCAAAATCAGTTGTAGTTTCTGAAGCAGAATAATTCTTTCAACAAATATGCAAGGCACAGACAGTTCTGGGGAATAGGACTTAGAGTCGAGGAGCCCAGCCATATGGAAACTAGTCCAATGAGAGGGATAAACAGTGAACAAGGAAACAAATACATAAACCGACTTCTGACAGTTCTAAGTGCTGTGAAGAAAAAGCAGCCTAAGTAGATACATTTAACTGACAGGTGTGAGGCAAAGATGACTCCAGTTGCTTAAGCAGCTGGGTGAGTGGGGATTTTATTTTGTGAAGCAGGAAATGCTGAAGGAGAAGTGAATTGGTGCACTGTTTTGCCTTGTACAGTTGGAGATGCAGATTATAGAGGACTACATATTCAAATGCTAGTGCAGATGAAGAAGTTGAGCATGTGAGTCTGGAGCTCAAAGGTGAGGTTAGCATGGTATGTTAATTTGGGAGACATGAGATTGAAGGAGATCCATGGGGAATAATACATCTTTGGAGAGAGAAGAAGGAACTTGGGTCCTGGTCTGGGGGCTGGATCCAGCCAAGGAGACTGAGTAGAGGCACCCGGTGGTGCAGGTGTAAAACCAGGACAAAGTGATTTCTGGAAACTGATGATGGAAGTGCTTCAGGAAGGAAGAAAAGAGCAACTGTTTCCTGTGTTGCTCTTAGTTGAAATTGGATCATTGGATTTGCAAAGTGAAGGTAGTTGGGGACCTTCACAAGCACGTTTTCAGTGGCTTGTCGGGGATGAAAGCCTGCTTACAACGGGGTTGAGAGAACAGGAGCTAAAAGATATAGATGACTCTTAAGGGGATTTTCTGTGAACTAGGACAGAAAAATTAGGTATGAACTGGAGTGTCATTTGTATTATTTAAAAGTTGGTTTTTCAGTTTTATTTTACTGTGGATGATACTATATGATACATCAAGATTATAGGCTGATGGGAAGGATTCAGTAGGTGGAGAACCTGACATTGGGATAGAGGCATGGATAATTATTACAGAGCAGTATTTCCCAAAGATTTACAGGATTAGGATTCTGAAGAAAAGTAGAGAGGTGAGTCTTGTACGGGGGGATGGCAGAGTATATGAGTCCAGATACAGGGAGATTGCCATTGTGGTGGCGAGAAGAATTAGTTCTCTACTCATAGCTTCTGCTTTCTCAGTGAAATAAGGATGGAGGTCATTAGTAAGTGCAGAAGCTCTCGGGAGGTGTTTCCCAACAGAAGGCTTTGTGGGCTGTGTTCCCTGCTCTACTTCAGCCAGAGATGCTACTCCGTGTTTCTACTATGTGAATCTTATAGATTTCATTTGAGCAGTAATGTTTGAATAAAAGGCCCCCAATTAAGAGCCTACTTTATACCTTTATTTTTTCACCATTTTATCAGATGATTTCCAGGAAGTAGGGCATCACAGTCAGTTTTTATGCATAGACAATATTTTCATTTTTTATTATAGGCATATATACTGTTCCAACCCCCTAATGTAAATTACAATGATTTATAAATATATAAAGTGAGTCAGAAGGCCTGAGAGGAACTACCTGTTGATTTGCTCACTGCTATGAAGAAACTATAGCATAGGGATTTTCATCGACCAAGAGATGCTGATATGAACCAAGCCAATTCTGAAATGATGGAAATGGTTCATTGTTATTGAACTTCTTGCACCTTTTAACGATGGTGGTAACTTTTCAAATTATTTGTTAATATTATACTTTAAACAGAATAAGTATTTGATGAAAATCATTTAAAGGAAATAATTTATATAATCAAATTATTAATTCAGTTTAATAATTATATAATCAAATTATATATTCAGCTTAATATTCAGTGAGCACTGAGGAAACAAATATATGCACACACAGACACGTGGACTCCGCTGTTAAGGGGCTTAAAAGCTAGTGGTAGATGTAGAAATATGTAAAAGTAGTCATTGTACAAAGTCAATATAAGTTAGATCAGAGGACTATGAAAATAGGATTAAGCAAATTATTCTGAAGTTTGAGTCAGAGAAGAGAAGACCCTATGGGTGAGCTATTATTTCAACTGGACCTCAAGGGGTGGATAGGATTTGGGAGGAGGAGTTTGGAGACTGATATAAGCATTCCGTGAACATAAGGAACTTGAAATAAGGCATAGAATTATGACAGTATATTTGTTCACTGAGTGGTGACAAGTTCAGTGCTGCTGTATTATGGGAGTTAGATTTGAAACCAGATAGCAGACTATTTTGAACACCATAACAAAGAGCCTGTGAATATTGGGGAAACACTGAATTTGTGTCTTGAAGAAGGGAGTGAAATGATTATGGCTGCTTTTTTAGTTTGATGATTAGTCATAAAGGTTGGACTGGAAGTGGGGGATAATTTGTGGACATTTGGCAAGCATATTTGTTGATCAACCCAAAGTAGTATATAATGAGGAAAGAGAGACCAAAACTGAGCTGATATTTCCAGAAGCATTTTTAATACCTTTTATCTAGAGAAAGAGAGAGACAGAGAGAGAGCAGGGATATCATATTTATCATATTTGTTTGTTTTATGTGTGTGGACTGTGGAGGATTCAATGAATTTGACTTTGTTGAGTACTAAAGTTGTTCTACATTATATGTTTGCTTATTTGTTTGGTTATGTCTTGACTTATTTTCTAAATTATTTGGGAAAGTTTACAGTAAATATTTTAAATAAAATGAAACTAAAATAAAAATTGATGCTGATTATGGAAATTAAAAGTTAAGAGAGAAATTCAGAAGGGGGAAAACAAACATGTAGACATATATTATTGACCATAAAGGCATAAACACTTATTAATGATTGGTTGCATATTTAATTCTGAGTTTCCTGTCAGCCATAACAGGAAGAATAATCCAATCATTATGTGATTCCCACTATCCAGAATGAAGAAAAATGAAATAATACTTTCACTGGCATTTACATGCTTTTTTTCTTTTTATTGAATTTATTAGGGTAACATTGGTTAATAAAGTTATGTACATTTCAGGTGTACGTTTCTATAATACATCATTTGTATATTGTGTTCACCAACCCAAGTCAAATCTTCCATCACCTCCTTTACCCTCTTCTACCTCCCCCCATGAGACTTCTCATAGGCGATATAGTTAATAGCAAGCGCAGTAATGCCATATATAAAGTTAGTTCTTGCAGCATCAGGGCACATATATTACTTTGGTGACCATGGAGAAGGACAGGATTATAGGTAAAAATTGCACGTACATAGGCATGTTTTTTGTTGCATTTTTAAAAATTAAAAGATTGAATTTTGGAAGTAGTAGACTGGCTGCAGTAGAATTTAAAGAACATAGGTGGAGTAAAACCTTGGAGAATGCCTTCATAAAGATAAAAAAGGGCCTGGTTGGCATGGCCCAGTAGTTGAGAGTCAACTTATGAACCAGGAGCTCACAGTTCCATTCCCGATCCGGGGACATGTCCCGGTTGCAGGCTCGATCCCCAGTAGGAGACATGCAGGAGGCAGCTGATCAGTGATTCTCTGTCATCATTGATGTTCCTATCTGTCTCTCTCCCTTCCTCTCTGAAATCAATAAAAATATATTTTTTAAAAAAGGATAAAAGAAAAGGACCTATTGAAGGTCACGGAAATGGAACAAAGACACATTAGAGGCAAAAATCTCTAGCATCAGAAAAGGCAAGGGATATGAGAATTTTACAAAAGAATCAGACATAACATGAAATGTAAGGAGATAAAAGAGAATGAGTACTTCATTATTGGTGTTAACATTTAGACTTTCGTTAATGGCCTTTTGAGAGAGTAGTTGCAATAAAAGGGTGGAGAATGGGGGTGGGGTATCTTAAAAATGAAATGGCAGAAATTCAGGAGGTATGTGTAGACCCTTCAGGTAATGAATGATACTGAGCAATTTTATGTTGGAAGGGAAGTAAATTATGGGAATTTACATCAGAGGGCTTCTGAAATGGTTTAAGATTTGAGGGACTTTGCAAAGTGAGCTGGAAAGTATGTGTGGATAGAGAATCTATTTTGATTATAACTCTTTAGTTCAGAATGCCATTTCAGAGCAGATATTTTTGAGGTTATGAAAATGCCATTTTCTGGTCTTAAATATGTCAGTCTTGTTGTTTTATTAGAAATGATTTAGCTTGCTTTACCCTTTTATAATGATCCACCTGCCACACAGATCTATTTTGCTTTTTGTTAAAAGACCAAATGGATATCTAACAATGAAGTGAAAAAGCTTCATATCAATAGGCTAAATAGAATATTTATGAGTAGTACTTTTTAGAAAAGTGCTGGAAAACAGCTTTTTATTATTTTTCTGAAACATTTATAGTAACTAGATGAATAATGAATGGGAATAATTTATAATAGCTACATACCTCACTCAAATAGAACATTCTCTTATACTCCTCCATACCTACATAATGTGGCTCAGTAGTTACATCAAGGCTATATTTCACATAAAGAACCATATATTTTAAATAAAGGTTGCTAAATAGTTTTTTCCAACAGAGTCACAGAATCTTGGGACCTCAGAGGAGAAGATGTTCTAGAATATCCCTGGGAAGCATTCAGCTACACATTGCTTTACTCTGTTTAAATTGTGCATTCAGCCCAGCCAGTGTGGTTCAGTGGTTGAGTGTTGACCTATGAACCAGGAGGTCATGGTTTGATTGCCAGTCAGGACACATGCCAAGGTTGCTGGCTCAATCCCCAGGAGGGGGCATGCAGGAGGCAGCCGATCAATGATTTTCTCTCATCATGGATGTTTCTCTCTCTCTCTCTCTCTCTCTCTCTCTCTCTCTCTCTCTCTCTCTCCCTTCCTCTCTGAAATCAATACAAATATTTTTTTTTAAAAAAAGGTGAATTGTGCAAACAAATGATCATGAGCCATAACTAGAATACAGTCTAAGTAAGCCATGAACAAGTTGAATGGTGGGATTAGAATCATTTCCACATCTCTGACAATGAATATAACATATGCTTTTTATATAGGCACAACTGAAAATATATAGAAATAAGTTTTATTTTGTAATTAAATTTTGCAGTTAATAGGCAGATTGCATTTTTAAAAGACTAAGCTTCAGCAGCCAGAAAAAGTAGACAGATCAAGCATTTCTACGAAGAAACTAAAATTTCCATGAGTATTCTAAATAAGACACATCCTGACTCCCTTCACAGATTGCTCTTGACCATATGGTAACTGCAGATATGCCTCAAAATAACACAGCCATATGTAGCCTTTCAAATACTGACCTCATCCCTAGAGAGCCATCTTTATCTAGGAGAGCATCTCAAGCCGTATCAAGTAAAATGACGGTTCATGGCATGGGAGATGAGCAGAATCTGCTTAATGAAAAACAATCACACATTAAAAATAAAAATGTCAAGGAAATAGGGTTAGATACCTACAGACATTGAACAGCAAGGGCATCTGGAGAAAGGTCTTTAAAATTCTCCTTGCCTAGTCATTATACACTGCAGGATAACACATAAAAGCATCTTAAAATCCTCTTCTGTGCTGTGGTTATCAGAATGGATTTAGTGAAAATGCTAAGGCATGATCAATAGCAGCGCAGGGCATGGATATCTGTTCTTGGCTAGCAGGCACTGAATGCAAATATTTTCTGTCTGCTGGCTATGCTCGGTGAATACCAATATATTTTTTGTCTGTTTCCCACCATACAATATCTAGAGTAGGATATGTGGAACTCACTCTCCCTTTCCCTGCTGCCAATTATTCTCTGTTGAAATTCTGGCACAGTTTTTCAGAACTTTTAGACTTGTTGCCATGTGCCTGTGAATTAAACACATGAAAGAAGGAATAGAATTACTGAAGCCATTAGAAAAAATGTGTTTATATCTTCAGTGATACCTCATTTTCCTCATCTAAGTAGGAGTGGAGAAGAGCTAAGGGGAATCAGGAAGTGAAGTCTGTGAGTAATAGGAGATTCTGTAATGGTGACCCAACTTCAAAAACAGTTCTCTCTCTCTCTATATATATATATGTGTATGAATATGTATGAATATGTATGTGTGTATTATACACATGATATATTTATATCACACATACATACATTTTTATACACACATACATACATACATCTCTGTGACAGGAAGATTTTACCACTCTTGTGGTGTCCAGACAAGCTCTGTTTCCAGAGGTGTTGTGTTATGCTAGCAGATCTCTCGTTTCCACGTTTTGTTTAAATCTGGGTACTCAGGAATATGTTATGTGCCCAAAGTTAATGAAATAATCACTCCTTAATGCTATTGGAGACCTTTAGTTTTCCTTTTCTTTTGATATAACAATATTTTATTGGATTTTATTCAGGATGAGTTGTGTTTCAAGTATCCTATCTAATAAAGAGGGAGTATGCAGATTGACCATCATGTCGCAACAAGATGGCTGTACCTACAGCAGAGGCCGAGTTCCCGTAACGAGTCTTAACGAGCAATCAGCAGAGACCTAAGGCTGTGTGGCGCTGGGCCAGGGCAGGGGACCTAAGGCTGTGCCCCCCGCCTGGTGGGGCTTGACAGGGGACCTCAGGCCATGCACCCTGACCCGGCGCCAGGCTAGGGGACCTCAGGCCACGTCCCCTGCCTGGTGGAGCTTGATGGGGGACCTCAAGCTGCACCCCCCCACCTGGCATGGCTTGACGGGGGACCTGAGGCCGCACCCCTTCACCCCAGCACCAGGCTGGGAGACCATAGGCCATGCCCCCTGTCCCAGTGCCAGGCCAGGGGACCTGAGGCTGCACCCCCTGCCATGTGGGGCTTGATGGGGGATCTCAGGCCACGTCCCCTGCCTGCGGGAATTGATGGGTGACCTCAAGGCGCACCCCCCGCCCCGGCCTGGCCTGGGGAATCTGAGGCTGCGCACCCCGCCCCAGTGCTGGGCCAGGCGACCTGAGGCCATGCCCCCCAAACAGCAGAGGTTGATGGAGGTGGGGCCAGCCTGGTCTGGATCTAGCCCAATGGGGGTGGGGGCAGCCGAGTCTGGGTCTCGCGTGATTTCGAGGCGCATGTGGGTGGGCAGGAGCTTGACTCTGGTTCCCGTGGCAGGCCCCAGACTCTGACAGGAGGAAGATTTTCATATACATTTTACTAATTTTCTTTCATCTCTGACACTTCTATTATAGAGAAAGGGCAAATAGCAATATTAAAATATTTCCTCTAATTCCCTTTTAATGTGCACGAATTTTGTGCACCGTGTCCCTAGTCTATATATATAAAAGACTAACATACTAAGTGTGCCTTCGCCCATCTGACCAGTCGCTATGATGCACACTGACTACCAGGGGTCAGACACTCAACTCAGGAGCTGCCGAGCTGCAGTGACTTGGCAGAAGCAGTTCTCAGGTGACACACCCCAAAACCAGAGAGGAGGGAGCCCGATTCCACCTTTGGCTGTGGGTTATGTTGTTGCTGGGGCACTGTAGTCCTGAATCTGGTTTACTGCACACTTGTATTTGCGTTCCACACCCTGTACAACAGCAACTTTGCAGAGTGCCTTCTCGTACTCTGGGATCCCTTGGGGATGTCGGAGAGCTGGTTTCCGCACGATCCCCGCAGGTCAGGCCAAGGGACCTCACCTACCAGAGGGACCCCGCTCACTCTTCAGACGCCGGGAGGGACTGCGGGAGGTTGGCTCCAGGGCATGTCTGGCCTGTCTCGCCCAGTCCCACCCTGCCAACCACTTTCTAATTAATTTCCTTTCGATGTGCACAAATCCGTGCACCAGGTCACTAGTAAGTGATATATCATCAGTTAGTCTTAAAATAAAATTGTGATCCTGATGGAAATCACCATCATAGATCAAGACCTCTGAAAATTGTGCTCTGTCATAAGAGGTTATTGAATTTCTGAACCGACCTTCATAATACTTGAATAAACCCACACCATATCCTTTACAAAGCTGAGCTCTTCACTTATATATCACTGACATATAAGTAGAAATTTTGAAAACTTATTTTTGAAATCATATTTCTGTTTTTTTGGCAAGTTTAGATTACTTCATTCTAAGCCAAATTTATAAGTAGTTTTAAAAATATTATAAATTTACTCAGATGTATTAATCTCACTCCTACCTTTTCTAGTTATCTCATTTTGTTCTTTTCATTTTTTGCTGGAAATAACAAGATGTCTTTAACAGAAAAGCTTAAAGATGTATCTCCAATAAAAGTGATCAATTCCTTTGGAAATCTAATAGCTTTTAAAATTAAAACTAATGGGCCAGCTTGTTAATGTACAGCACTGAAAAGTTCTTTTTCAATATTGATTTATTTTAGGTATTGATCTCATGACGAGGGGGTGTTTAGTTAACCGCTTTCAGCCATAAAATGTTTTAAGGAAAAGGAAATTAGAGGGTTGTTGTAGTAGTATCCTTCCGGAATAAGCGATGCTATGTTTGTGCCAGTTAACTTGTCTTCTAATTATTTACTGGTAAGTTGTATTTGAGAAATAAAATGATTATATTTTGTCATTTGTGTCAAACAGTTTATTAGTGAGTGTTTTCTTATGAAAATTTGTAAACCAAGACAAGAAGACTAAGTGGCTTTTCTAATCAAGTTATTTTCTGATAACCCGAGCTTTGATTTATGCTTGCTCTGCATATCAATTTTTCTTCTAAGGTCTGCAGAACTTACTAACCCAAAGCAAGCTCAGCAGCCATTCAGAACTTTGATAGAAAGACCTTAATTGTGAAGACAGCCAGTGTATAAAGTAGCCCTAAGAAGAGAGCTTTCTTTTATTATACGTGCTATTTTTATTGATTTCAGAGAGGAAGAGAGAGAGATAGAAACATCAATGATGAAAGAGAATCATTGATCGGCTGCCTCCTGCACGCCCCCTACTGGGGATTGAGCCTGAAACCTGGGCATGTGCCCTTGACAGGAATTGAACCTGGGACCCTCCAGTCCACAGTCCGACATTCTATCTACTGAGCCAAACCACCTAGGTCAGTGGTCGGCAAACTCATTAGTCAACAGAGCCAAATATTTTTTAAACTTAAACTATATAGGTAGGTACGTTGTTATTAACTTAATTAGGGTACTCCTAAGGCTTAGGAAGAGCCACACTCAAGGGGCCAAAGAGCCGCATGTGGCTCGCAAGCCGCAGTTTGCCCACCACAGACCTAGGGCAATATAGGTCTTTTTCTGTGTTTGTTTGTTTGTTCTAATCTTTATTGTTGAAAATATTACATATGTTCTCCCTTTCCCCCCATTGACCTCTTCTAGCCCACCCCTGCCCCTGCCCTAGACCTTCACCACCCTATTGTCTATGTCCATGGTAGAGGGTATTTTTGAATTACCACTGTGAACAAAATTGATTCTAGAACTCATCATCCAACCTGTGGTCTCCAAGTGTCTGTGCACCAACCCACCTGTATTTAGCGACCAAACTCATTCATGCAGTTTCCTTGTACTCTCTGTTGTGTTAATGGCATGATGAAGACAGCTTTAAACCTCACTTGTTCTGGCACATGTGAACAAATGGAGATTTTGTTATTGCCCTGTTTATTTTCAACAGCATTTACATTCTGACGTAAGTGTTAATTATTTGATGAATTGAACCTTCATAAGCGAAAGATGAGAGTACTGGGAAATCCATATTTTGAATGAATACTTCTCTTCTTTGAACCCAATGCTCTAATGCCTACTCCATTTCTGAGAACTCAGTACTAAGTTCTTTTTGTAGAAAATTTTATTTCTTACTCTATATTTAATAACTGACACTGACATTATTTAACCTGTAGGAGATCATGATTTTTTATCCTTTATTTTATTTTTATTTTTTTGGTGGAGGTAATTAAAGATTGGGAGAAGTGAGTAGGGGCAAGATAACTACTTTGGGATTAGAAAATATATTTTAATAGCCTCATATATTTGGCTCATTTTTATACTTAGTTCTTTGGTATTTTGGGGATAATTGAGATTTTTCTGAGAATCATGCTGACAGAAAACACAGTCTCTTTCCTTCAAGATGTATGTTTCAAGGTTCCAAAATATGTTTGCGGCAGTCATGCTCCTGGAAGCTGGCAGAACAATCATGACTTTAGATATTCTGCCCCAACTGAAGATCATGAACCATTGCATTTGGCCTGATTTTTATCTTTTTGGTATCTTTATTCATGGTTAACTATCACAGATAAAGCCAAATATAGCAAGAAAGAACAGTAGAAAATACACAAATTATGGTTAGATTTTCATCTTTATTCTCAATGGTGCTTATTTGTTGAATACCCACATCTGAAAAAGGAACATGCTAAGAGAATATTATTCAAATATTTATATAAAATTCAAATATTCATGTAAATACATATGTTTTTAACCAAGTAAATTATTACTTTTTTAGAAGCATAGTTCATATATCTTAAAATGTTCCAATCTGATAGATTTATAAGATGAATACTTAATTTCTAGGGAGTCTGTACATGATCTAAAATGAAGTCAGGTGAATGAGATAATTCTAGTTTACCTGTGATTGTATGAATAGTTTAGCAGCATATATCATTGAATTTGATAGAACTTAGTACTAAGTGCCATTTACTTTATGAGCCTGTGGTATAGATCATACTGATTTATCACTTAGTGATTGATAAGTAATCTGTGTAGGAATGTTCTATTAATTATAAATGTTCTATAATTATAAAATAGAAATTATAAGTATAGCATCCATTCTTTATATTAATGAAGCTCTTTGAATTATTTTCTCAAATTTAAAAATGAAGACTGATTGTTTACAAGGAGAACTCACAATTTGTTGATGATTTTCAATTTATGAGACTGACACACTACCTACTGCGCTAACGAGGCACCTTGATGATTTTCAATTTAAAACTTTCAAATTATACTTAGCTATGGAGAAATTCTACTTGAGAGCTGATAGATGAAATTGTAGCATCATTATTTGAGTTTTGGTGCTATACATTTCATAAGCATTACCTCTTTCTATCAAAACACACCTCTGAAGTAGATGTTACCATATACGGAGGCCTGTGAGTCTCAGAGAAGGTAAGGAACCTGCCCAAGGTCAGACAGCTTCTCATTGCTGAGCTGGATTCAAACCTGGGATTCCCTGATTTGGAGACTTGCTGTTTTCACTATTCACCATTGCTTATGGTTGTGTAGCCTCTAGCAGATGCAAGTCATAGATAGTCTTATATCTCAGTGTGTAATATCTATTGAAAAATTAGGTAGGTGAGAAATTTTTTATATCACTAAGAATGACAACTTGTTATGAAAATACTGTCAGAAAACTATCACGTTTAGAGTATGTGGCCTTTTATTAAAAAACTAGAGGCCCAGTACACGAAAATTCATGCACTTGGTGGGGTCTCTCAGCCCATTCTGCACGCTCTCATAATCTGGGACCCCTCAGCTAGGGTCCAGTCCCCTCGCAACATGGCTCCCATTCCCTGGGCCTGTGGGCTGCGGGGGAGGGACCAAGAGGCCAGTCTGATTGCAGCATGGCTCTGGTTCCCCAGAGCTTGCGGGTTGGGGGAGGGACCCAGAGGCCAATCCAATGGCAACATGGCTCCATTCCCACAGCTCCCTTCCACCACTGTACTGTGGGTGGCCGGGGCCCTCAGCTCCCTCCTGCCACCATGCAGCAGGCGGCCGGGACTGGGTGCCGGCTGGGACCCTAGCCTGGTGTTCAGTCGTCTGTCCGGAGGTTTAGGTAATGACGAACCCTTGTTCTTTATATATTAGGATTACTTTATTCAAGGACAGTCTAAATGTTAAGAATATGGTTGTTGAAGAAAATTTACTCATTTATTTTTAGAAAGGGGTGTCTCCCCTTCCTCAAGAAAGGTTTTTTAAAGTAATAATTCTTAATTTCTCACCCTCAGCAATACACTACACTGCCATAGTGGCTAACAAGTTCAGAGATCTCTTGCATAGAGGATGCATTTTAGGATTGCCTTTCAGTGGTTCTCAACCTTCCTAATGCCGCGACCCTTTAATACAGTTCCTCATGTTGTGACCCACCCATAAAATTATTTTCGTTGCTACTTCATAACTGTAATTTTGCTACTGTTATGAATCGTAATGTAAATATCTGATATGCTACATGTGTTTTCCGATGGTCGCGGCCCACAGGTTGAGAACTGCTGGATGTAGATACCTTTGATAAAGGAAATATTTCAGAATTTAGAAACAATTCTTAATAGTAACAAAACAAGGTTCTTGTAAACAGCATTTTAGGAGCATTAAGTCCTATCCTCATCTCTCCTTAGAAGCAGAAAAGAGTCTTTCCTTAGCAACCTGGAATAATAATGACTAGATTAACTCAGCCATTGCCCACAGGCCTTAATGTAGCATGATCGGCTCACAAGCACGCAGCTGTAGACAGCCAGCCCAAGGCAACATCTTCGCAAATTGATCGCCTGAGCGGGATTTCAGGATGGATTGGCATAAATGCCAGACTGAAGGAATGATTGAACCACATGGGGCTGAATTTATCGATAGCAGCAGTCCATTCTTTCAAACAGCACATGTGCCAAGCACCAGTTTGCAATCACAAACACCATCTGCTGCAGATTGAAGAGGAGGACAGCATGGGTGTGCGCAGGATCTTAGTGTAGTTTATAATTAATCACAACTGTGTTTAACAACTTGCACTGCGTTCAGACTGCTTCAATCTTGAGTTATCAGTCACCATTATTTGTTCTGGTGTTTCTTTCTGGCTCCTTCCTTCCTTTCTTCCTCATAGTCAGTAAACAAATATTTATTAAATTTCTTCTATTTGCATGACCCTAGGCTAAGTACAGTGGGACGCAAAAAGATAAAACTTGAGCCATTTAACCCACAAGTTCAGTGTGGAGGTCAAATCCAGTGCAGAAGAGACATCAGCCACATAAACCTGCAAAACCAATTAGCCAGCAGTGAGAGCAGAAGAGAGGTATAAAGGTGACACTGTGATTCAGTTGACAGAGTAACTTCTTTGGAGAGCAGGGGTGACCTCATAGAACAGGAACATTGTAAGAGACAGAGATGTGAAAATATGAGGCTTATTTTTATAAAACAGGTTAACCGAAGATTGTTGAAGCATTGCCTGTTAGTGGAGAAGTAGCATGAGGTAAATCTTGAAAGGTAGTCCAGGGCAGGAGTGTGTCCCTGTTGAAATAGGTGCTGATGGATCTATTATCAAAGGTTTTGAGCAGGCAAGTGAAGTAAGTGATCAGTGGTATGCTTTAGCAGATAGGTTGGCAGCAATGTGGAATGGTTGGGTTGGAGATGTGGAGACCGTATATAATGCTTTGTTATTGAATATGCCATGTATTAGTATTAGTCAGGATTCTCCAGAAAAACAGCCAATGGGAAAGAGGAAGGGGGAAGGAAAGGAGGGAAGGAGGCAGGGAGGCAGGGGGGGAGGGAGGGAGGGAGGGAGAGGGGAGAGAAAGAGATATTCATTCACCATGAGGAAGGGGTGTGCACAATTATGGAGGCTGAGAAGATGGTATAATCTTGCCCTGTGCTAGCTAGAGACCTAGGAAAGCTGACAGTGTAAGCCTGGGCAGAAGCCCAACGTCCCACTTGAAGCTGGCAGGCTGCGAGAACACTCTCCCTTCCTACTCTTTCGTTCTGTTTGACCCTCAGTGGATTGGATAATGCCCACCTGTATTGGGGAGGGCCATCTGCTTTACTCAGCCTGCAGATTCACATGTTCATCTTTTCCAGAAACACCCTCATAGGCACACTCAAAGTCATGTTCAACCAGGTATTTGGGTACCTTGGGACCCAGTCGGGTTGGCACACAAAATTAACAATCACACATAGTGGATGCAAGGAAGTTTATCATCTCTAACCCTCATAATGGACAGTACTACTACTACATCCGCTGAACTGAAGAGGAGATAGAGGTTTAGAAAGGCTGACCATACATAAAACCTCACAGCAGCTACGCCGTGGAGCTGGAGGTTCAACATTGGTCTGCGTAAGTGCTGTTTGCGGCCATGCACTGTCCCTCCCAGGAGACGGATGTGAGCCCAGCCGGTCCAGTAGTGAGCTGGGGAGGCAGAGAGGGCGCAGATGCAAAAACCAGAGGAATTTTCCTGACATTTTTATTAGAATTTTGCAACTTACTGGATATGGAAAGTAGGAAGAGGGAATGAAGAGCAAAGTGCCACCTTCTTTGATCTTGACCTAATATGAAATTAGGTAACAGTAGAGAGCAAGTTTGGGAGGAGAAGGCATGGTACACCTTTCTGGGTCCTGTCCTCTCCCTCAATCCCATAATGCTTTGCATGTACCTCTGTGCGAGCACATAAGCTGTTGAGTAGCTTCCTTTATTTCTGTGTGTGACTCCCTTCCCACACTTCACTATGAGCTCCTCCAGGGCATGGCCTCATCGTGTTTCTGTACCTGATGCAGAGCAGGCGCACTTGGTCAGAGAGGCTGGAGAGAACACTGGGAGGCCAAGGAGGAGGAAGGTTTGAAATGGATGTTGTGAGAACACTGGCATATTTGGGAGACAGAGATGAATGGAGGCTCCTCCAGCAGCATAGAGGACCTGACTCACAGACACTGTATTTCTCATGAACCAGGGTGGCCTGTTTGCCTAATTATTTGCAAACAATGCTCAACGCCTTGGATATGGGAAGGGAGAAAGGAGTAAGGTGAAATGTATGTTTTGAAATAGATAACTAAAAGCCAGGATGAATAGAGTATGTTTGTTCCTGGAGCGTGAAAGTGCTTCAGTGTTGTGGTTTGTCATACTGAGTAACAAAAATTATTCTTTTATGCTTAGAAAAAATCAGCTTATTTAAGTGTATATGTAGAATTTCTTGATGTTCATGTAATGACCAAGACATTAGCTCATGCCCTAGCTCTACATGCTTATTAGTTTGTGATTTGGGCAAGTAATCCCTCTGTGCTTCCTTTCCTCATTAACACCACCTGCACTGCCTACTTTGTGAGACTCCTGTGATGATGAAAAATGGGTCATGAGGCATGAAGAGCTATTGGAATATTAGAAAATCTACTGAGATTTGAGCAGACGCCTCATACTCTTGGTGTCTGAATGTTATGGACTGAATATTTGCGTCTCTCCCAAATTGATACATTGAAGCTCTAATCCCCAGTGTAATGGTATTTGGAGGTGGGGCCTTTGGGAGGTAATTAGTTTAGATGAGGCCATCAGTGTGGAACTCTCATGATGGGAGTAGTGCCCTTAAAGGGAGAAAACAGCTCTGCATATCTCTCTCTCTCTCCCTCTCCCTCTCCCTCTCTCCCTCCCTCCCTCCCTCCCTCTCCCTCTCCCTCCCTCCCTCCCTCCCTCCCTCCCTCCCTCCCTCCTTCCCTCCCTCCCTCTCCCTCCCCCCCTTCTGTCTTTCCCCTTTGGTTCCTCTATTCTCCCCCTCTCTCCCTATCCTGCACCCTTCCACTCTCTCCCTCTTCCTATCCCCATGTGAGCGCACAGTGAGAGGATGGCCATCTACAAGCCAGGAAAAGAGCCCTGACCAGGAACCAAATCTGCCAGCACCTTGGTTATGGACTTCCCAGCCTCCAGAACTGTTTTACATAAATAGATGTCTCCTGTTTAAGCCACCCAGTTTATGGTATTTTTTATAGTAGCCCAAGTGGACTGAGATATTCGGTGATTAATAAAATAATCAAAATTAAATGATTGTGCAAAACATGTGCTGGTTAGTGCTAGATATCAGGAAGTCAAGTTTTCTTGGCAGTGGGAGCAGGTGGGAAGGGAGACATCCTTCAAATCCTCATTGATCTTTTGCACACCTGTCTCCCTGAAGGGCATGAGAATGGCCTGTTCTGGCTGCCTTCTGGAGAGGACCAGCGTGTTGGATCCTTGCTGTGCTTTCTTATTGCCCAGTCATAGGGCCTCAGATTGGGTGCAGGGAGAGTCATATTTGAAGCTGAGCAGTGATTATCTTGCTCTCAGGAAGGGCACTGCTTTCTCCACGGAGGCACCTTAACTTATAACAGAGAACAAGACTGTCAGTGGGGAGACTGTCAGCAGTGGGGAAGCCGCCTATAGTTTGAATTTATTTCATTAGTCATGATGTGTTCTACTTTTTCTTCCTTAAGTTTTCCTTAATAGATGGTAAACCATAGAAATAAATAAAACAAAAAGAAAGAGAAAAATAGAAGCAATGAAAACCTTGAATTCTAAGGGTCCTCCATCCCGGCAGTTCCTACTTAGTAATGTGGCAGCCTACCTCATTGGTTCAGTTTAATCAAATACTGTTGCTTCTGATTAGTAACCCCTTTGTGTCCTTACTTAAGTGAAGGTCATGGTCTTTGAATGTCTGAATTTTCTTCTTATCATCCATTTCACCATTTCAGCTCTCTTGACATCTAGTTTCTTGTGAAGTTTTTTTTTAAAGCACCTCTATTGAGGTATAATTTATACACAATGAAAGGCACATACAGGATGGAGCAAAAGTAAGTTTACAGTTTTGAGTTTATTCTTGTATTATCATTTATTAATTCTTGTATTATTTTCCATACAAACAACTGTAAACCTGCTTTTGGCCCACCATGTATTTAAAGTTTATAATTTGGTAAGTTTTTTCAGTATATACTGTAAAACCGTTACCACAAGCAAGATAGTGAGCCTTTCCATGCCCCTCAAAAACTTTCCTTTGCCAGCAGCCCCGTTCTCACTGCCACTACTCCCATTTGCTGACGCCACCCGCAGTGAATATGAGTGGGGCCGGCGCCAGCAGCAGGTGCAAGCGGGTCCAGTGCTGTCAGCAGGTGCGAGCAGCAGCTGCTGCCCTGATTGCCCCTCAGGAGCTGGGGGAGGTGGAGAAGCCCTCAGGGGCAACCGGGGCCGGCAGCCGCTGCTTGCACCCACTGATGGCACTGAGCAATTGGGACTGGCGCCAGGTGCTGGCAGCGGGTGCGAGCAGGGCTGTTGCCAGCAGCAGGTGCAAGAGGCTGCCAGCCTCAATTGCCCCTCAGGAGCAGGGGGAGGTGGAGAAGCCCTCAGGGGCGAGCGGGGCGCTCACACCAGCTGATAGCTCCAAGCGATCAGGGCCGGTGCCAGGCACCAGCAGTGAGTGCAAGTGGGGCTGGCGCTGGCAGCAGGTGCGTGCACCGGGCAGGACCGTGGCACATGGGAGCAAAGAATTTTCAGTAACCACCAGAGGCCCTCCCCGATGACAGCGACCTGCGCCCCGCCTTGGTCTGGCGCCCCCGCTCACCTGCTCTACCTTCCCTCCACAGCTGTCGCCCACCATGTTCCACACTCTGCCACCTGCTGCCAACCCCTGCCAAGTCCCACGCACGCCCCCTGACGGTCAGTGCACATCGTAGCAACCAGTTGTTCGGTTGTTCAGTTGCTCTACTGTTCAGTCTATTTGCATATTAGCCTTTTATTATATAGGATATTCTGAGTCTTGCATTTCCAATCTACTTTGGTTATTTAGAGGTTTTAGTTTTTATTATGTGGGAAATTCTGCGTTTCAGAGACACAATTTTTTTTTAAATATATTTTATTGATTTTTTACAGAGAGGAAGGGAGAGAGATAGAGAGTTAGAAACATCGATGAGAGAGAAACATCGATCAGCTGCCTCCTGCACATCTCCTACTGGGGATATGCCTGCAACCCAGGCACATGCCCTTGACCGGAATCGAACCTGGGACCTTTCAGTCCGCAGGCTGAGGCTCTATCCACTGAAACAAACCAGTTTTGGCCACAAATTTTTTTAAATTTATGAAATATTTGTGTACACAAAGTGCTTTTAATGAAAAATAAAAAAATGTAGTAAGTACAGTGTGACATTTTAAATTTTCACTTATGAACATTGGACCAATTAATACATTTGATTTTTTTTCTTCTGCCTCATAGCTTCTGTGACATAAAGGTTAATAATAGTTTTCATTTGTTAAGTTTTATTGCCTAGTAAAACTAGGTTTATGATTTTACTGAAAGGAAATTTTTAAATTTTATGTATAATCAGATGTGGAACTGCTATGACCAAATTCATCCTTTAAAAAAAATGTAATAAAGAGCTACCATTGTTTATTTTAACAAGAAATTCAAAGCAAGAGAAATTTCAAGGCAAGATTATAAAAAACTGGAAAATAAATGTGACATTTATATAATAGTTTATCTTTTGATATTTTGGCAAGTCAGATTTTAAGCCTAATTTGCCATAATTTTATCATAATATTTTGCCCTACAAAATCAGTGTTACCTAGTTTGTCCACCAAATCATGGAACAGTTTAATAGTAAAAGTAGATGCAGCTATCCAAAGATTATAAAAGGTTTATTGAAGAAAGCCAGTTTCTCATATGTGGAAGCCTTTAAAACCTGACAGGGGGTTTTGCTTGTTTTTGTTCTGTTGTCAATTGCTGTTTTATAAGTTTCCCATGGTTCAAGGTGAATGGTAATCTTTTTTATTTGAAGTTTTCTGTTTATGGATATAGGTAGATATTTATGATATCGTGTACGGTTTTTTATTCTGTGGCTCCTTTACAGATATCTAAATTTGCAGACAGGCCCACTCATCCACTGATCCAGATAAAAGTTTAATACTATTACAGTAAAGCTCCCCAAATCTACCTCTTTCACACAACCTTTCTAGGTTTTAACACTGCCTCACTTGACTCTGAAGCAGTTTGACATTTAGAATACTCTCAGCCAGCTTTCTAAATGGGTTGGCACCACAGTGAGCTTTGAGTGACTATCAGTGCTTCTCTATCTGTGTCCTGTCTTACCACTTAGACACACAATCATTTGCAGGAAATAAGGTTTTCATGTGATTAGTAACACACCAATGTAGAGATGAATATTCTCACTCCTATAATACTCAGTTCTAATTAATACTCTGGGTTGACATCCCACAATAACTTTTATTTCTAAGACATCAGCACGTTCTGTTCCATTTCTGTGAATTGGAATATTAGATTTCCAAAAGAATTCTGAAATGGTAAGACTTCCTTGGATTTTAATTTGTCTTGGTTTAGAGTTCATTAATGAAACTTGGCCTCCAGGGGAAAAAAAAATGCCTCTAATTAAGCAATTAACATCCTAGTGATTTCAGGCCATGTCTTCTAATAGCAGGAATACCTTAGATCCTTAGAGTCCACACTGGCCTCATGAGGACAGTATATAGAATACCTCTTGAAGGTGTAATTGAGGCACTTATGAGAATAAGAAGGGGCACTTTTAGTAATTATGCCCAAATGGTGTACATCAATTAGGTTAGTCACCTTATTAAGGCCTCAGTGGTTCATATCTACAGCTTTCCAGAATTGATCTAGAGTTCTGATAGAGAGGCCAAGCCATCTGCACCATATTGGAAAACCTGTATGTGTGTGTGTATGTGTGTGTACATACACACACACACACCCCTATATAAAATAGACATTAATTTTCTTTCTTTTATTATTTTTGGTAACTTTTATTAATAATATCCACTGTAGCCATAACAAAGTCTGATATCATGCCAAATTTCTTAACTTTAGTTGAGTAGATTAGAAAAAATTTTGTTACTTTAGTCCAATGATGGCGAACCTATGACACGCGTGTCAGAGGTGACACGCGAACTCATTTTTTTGGTTGATTTTTCTTTGTTAAATGGCATTTAAATATATAAAATAAATATCAAAAATATAGGTCTTTGTTTTACTATGGTTGCAAATATCAAAAAATTTCTATATGTGACACAGCACCAGAGTTAAGTTAGGGTTTTCAAAATGCTGACACGCCAAGCTCAAAAGGTTCGCCGTCACTGCTTTAGTCAAATGAATTCTGTTCCTTGTTTAATTGTTTTTAATGAGTGCTATTTTTTTTTTATGATTAAAGCAGTTTGTCAATGACTTTGTAAGTAGTTCATCATTGAGTGGATTTTAAGTAAGAATTAATTGCCAAAGAAGTGGAAGAACAAAGAGTAGTTAATACAGCTTGTAGAGATTTAAGGAAGACTAATTTCTAACACTTAGAGTTATGTAGGTCTTCCTTGTATTCACATAGATGTATGTCTGTTTTAAAAAGTACACTGTACCCAGATTTCTGCAAAAGTCTATATGTTCTATTTTGAA
The DNA here is from genome assembly GCF_014108235.1 of Myotis myotis. Taxonomy (NCBI): domain Eukaryota; kingdom Metazoa; phylum Chordata; class Mammalia; order Chiroptera; family Vespertilionidae; genus Myotis; species Myotis myotis. Next base: position 172,074,720 of record NW_023416335.1, read on the forward strand.
ATTCCAAGACATGTTGATTTCACAGAAATTTGGGGAAATGTATCCTAATGGGATAAATTACTATGGGAACTTAAAATAATAGATTTGTCTTTCTTTTTCTTTCTTTTTTAAAAAGCTGGACCTGTGATCTGCAGAATGCTGAGTTACCCCCCCACTCGCCGCGCTTTGATTGTGGGTTGTGGCCTACAGATGTTCCAACAGCTCTCAGGCATTAACACAGTCATGTATGTATTTCTTTCTGGATTTTCACTGAAAAGATTTTGAAGATATTATTTTATATGGGAAAAAAAAAGAATAGGACTCTTGGTGATTTGTTGTTATTAAAAGTATAGGATTTTCCTTTTGGAAGATACTTAACTTTATACTTTTTTAATCCTATTCATTTGTAACTAGAAGATGGTGATTTATTTTGTTTGTTGTGATTATTGGCTTTTTTTATTTCATACAATTTCTCTTTTATGCCATCCAGTTCTTCCTTACATTCTAAAGTAATGAATATGTTATTTTCATAAGCCATTTCTTGATGCTAGCACTGTCAAATCACGAATTCAACTTTGGGGGCAATTACAATGCAATGGGATAAGAGCACTAATAGAAATAATGTTTATTACAGCCAGAATACAGTGGACTGGGGATGGAGAGGGAGCAGAGAAATAGAGCAGGTGCAGGAATTCCCTGTTTTCTAGTTTTCAGAGTCATCCCCAAAGTTATATCTGTGTTGGGGGTGAAGTGGGGTGACTAGTAGGGGGTTCTACTATGTTTCAGTTATTCAATGTTAAACATGCTTTTGATGGCCTATTTTGTACTAGATACATAGCAGGGGAAAAAGTAGATATGGCCTTGGCCTCACAGAGTATATGGGCTAGTAAAGGAAACACTCATTTATAAACTCACAGTTTAATATATACTTTCAAATTGTGACCAGGGAAGTCTGGGACTGTTCTAGTTTTCCATGGAGCAGATGTTTGAGATCCTGGGTTAGAGAAAAGTCATGGTTTCTGCTGAGAAACTCATTGTAGGGTGAAAAAGTGCTGAGTCTTAGAAGCTTTTTTGCTTCTACCTGAGTTTCTTTTCAGTGATTATTAGAAATAATGATTAGGGACCAATGATTCATTAGATTCACTCAGGTTTTGTTAAGAAACTGCATTTTGAATACATCCTCATCCTTGTTGAATTTGACTTTAATCATGATCCTTATTAGACTACAATTTTAATATTTGATCCTCTCCTTTTTCTGACATTTCCTTTCATTTTTCCTCACTTTTATTAGCATGTTCATTTGTTTTCTGGATGTGACCCACCATGACTGTTCTGAGATATGTCCACAGTCCTCAGTGGTTGATGGTACAGAATTGTAACATCACATTTTCCAATAATGCATTGCAGTAATAACTGTGTGAATATGTAGGTTATCAACCTAATTTAAAATGTCTTTTTTTCTGAAAATCTTTTTCATTTGGTCTGCCCTTTTCTAGGCATTTAAACTTGACAAGTTTAAAAGCATAGAAAATGAATATTTTTGTAGCACTTTTTTGGAAAACAGAGATTACATCAGCCAACTCTCATTGATTGGTGATGGCTGAGGCCAGTGAGATGACTGTCCTAGTTCACTTTTAGTATTTAGTATAAAATGTGTTGATTAAGGTTTTCAAATGTTAATAAAGCATTCATTTCTCCAAACCCTTGATCGTTTCACAGTGAGATCAAGTGATGTGAATATAAGGATCCTGATACTCCTTAAGATTTGTGATAGTCATTAATGTTCTTTGCTTAGCACAAATGTTACATGGTGCAGGTAATGTTGTCATACAGCTTTGGCTTCAGTTGAATATTTATACCAGAAAGTAGGAAGAATAAAATAAGGTAAATGATGTTTAAACTTAGATTGTGTCACAGGATGCAAATCTGCTACTCACTTAAATGATATGATACCAATGATAACTGTGGTTATTAATAGCACCCAATTTCAGAATTTATATCTTAAATCCGTAAGACTTAGTATAAATTAATTTCATTGTAATAGTCTGCCCTACTGTCATTATCTGGATGGAAAATAACTAACCTAGGACCCTCATGTAATGTGCTTTCTTCTGTTCTCTCTAGAGTCCTGTGTATGCTTATGTATATGTATGTATCTTTTTCCAGTATTCTTAAGAGTCAATAAATATTATCATAAATTTTGTTTCTTCTAATTTAAAATAATCTTTTAATTGGAGCCTAATAGCTTACTTTTTGTTGTTTTTAGTAGAAAATATTAACTATATTATTTTTATTTTTTAATGTTATGTTAATTCAGAGTTTTGTTTTTATTGATAATTCATTATGTATATTTTACTCTTTCCAACTTCTTTCTTGAATTTTAAGTGGGAAGTAAAGTAGACAGTGCTCTTCTATATTCACAGCCCAAATCTAATAATATGTAGAAGTCGAAATGTTTTTATAAAATCCATATTTCTCCCCCAAATTTGTGTGAACCTGAAACATGAGAAATTTTGAGTAGTATTTGTCACCAAGAAAAGTTCATAGAAAGATAATATAGAAAAATATTGAAAGGTAAGCCATCCTTAAAATTGCCTTATATCATCTTATGTTTAATTTTCTCTCTTTCTCATAGGATCATTCTTTCTCTCTCCTTGACCTATCTCAGTTCTATCTCAGTCAAAAAAATAGGTTTTCTTCTTGAAATATTTAATTTTCTCATCTTGTACCATGAAAATATGTATGTAAATACATATTGTGTTTATGTATATGTCTGTGTGTTTTATTTGTATAAGTCATGCTTATATCCTAACCTATAACTTATCCTTTATCCCATTAACAGAGAACTTTTACATTTTTAAAATCAGTACATACTATAGACAACTACATTTAACTTTTAGAAGAGGCAATTTCCTAATATGATTTTAATCACTAATTTCAAACATGCAGTGAATAGGCCATTCTCTATTCACAGGAAATAAAGAATAGAGCAAATGGAATACTAACTTTCCTGATGTAAAAGTGTCAATATTATTCCACTGTATCTCACAGACCAATAAAATATTTTCACATAAAAGGAGAGAGGAGTGATAGATGAAAGTGATGATCATTAATATAAAGAAAACTTTCTTAAGAAATTCTTTTCTTGTGATCTATTATAATGTTAATTATTTTCCATTTTTATGTCTAAAAACTTTTATCTGATGACTACTTATTAATGGAGTCTTCCCACAGTATTACCATAACAAAAATGTGTGTGAGAGAGAGATTATGTAGGAAGGGAGAGAGAGAGAGAGAGAGAAAGAAAAAACCTGGTTCTATCTGGGTTTGTTATCATTTTTCTTCTTTTGAGGAAACTTATAATAAGCTTATCTTGATATATTCTGATAAACATATAATCAGTGCATCTTGGAACGGTGGAAGGTATCCTGAGAAAGACCAAGTGGTTAAATGACTCATTTTAAGGTTACACAGAAAATCCGCAGTAAACAGGGGTAGGAATAAAAAGGATTGTGGGGGAATAGACTGCTTTAGGACACTCTATACCTGTCCTCCACTTTTTTAAAATTGATTAAGTTATTACATATGTGTCCTTATCCCTACATTACCCCCCACTCATGCCCTCATCCCCCTGTTGTCCGTGTCCATTGGTTAGGCCTATATGCTAGCATATACGTCCTTTGGTTGATCTCTCCCCCTACCTCCACCCTCCCCTGTTCTCTACTTTTAATCTACTCTTCTTTGATTCATGTGTCCAAGTTCATCTCTGCTTACTCTTCCCTTTCCCACTTACTTAAGGTAGGGGTGAGAAATGAGCAATTGTATCGATTGGACAGATCATTCTTACTTCCATAACTGGTTTACCTTAATCCTAGGGAGCTCATTTCTTCTATTGTATTTACAAGAGATAAATAAGGACCTTTGGAAAATATGCCCTTGTAATAATAATAATGTTAATAGCTATAATTTATTGATCATTCAATACCAGGTACTGCAGTAGCATGTATTAACTCAACAAATACTAACAGAAAAGGGAAAAATAGGATAAAAAATGTTAGCCCCTCTAATAGTATAATTATTAATTATTGTCATGATAAACATTTTTACTCCTTTACATATATAAGACCATAAAATAATTTAATAGACATGATCTCTCTTGATCCTCATAAATATCTTGTCAGGTAGGCAGAGCAGTTCTTCTCCTTGTTCTCTAGGTAAGAAAGCTGACACTTAAAGAGTGAGGTGACTTGTTCACTGTTACACAATTAAGTGTCAAAGCTGAGGGTGGAGCCTGGTTTTCTGATTCCAGATCACAAGGGCTGCCCTTTAGTTGTAGAACACCTGAAGTGCTTAGAGCTGACTGTTTAAAGCTTGCTTGGGTGATGTAAGGTAAGAAATCAGTTAGTGGAATTTAGTACTATCCAAGGATAAACATCTAAAATGACTGTTTGTGTGCTAATAAAATTGCATCCATCTCAGGAATCACATCCTTTCACCTGCTGGTACCCAGTGAAGACTTGTGCCTTATACCCTGACCTAGAGTTCCTAGGCAAGCCAGCCTGGCTGTTGGATGAGTCATTTATGTTTGTTAATCATATTTAATTAACTTAATTTCATAAGTGCAGTATTTTTTAATCTGTTCCATTTTTGTGGAGAGCTCTTCCAACAAGTTCTCCGCGTATAAGAAATTACCATGCAATTAGGAAACATGGCACAACAAGCGGGCATGCTCAGCGGTGGTAAATGTAGAGAGAAATAAAGGTGACAGGAAATAAGAAGAAAAGAATAGGGATTTATGCACTCTCATGTTGTAAATATGAGCCAGAGGTGAGCTTTTCCTGTCAGAGAACCAGGGCAGGCAGGGTAAGTGGGCCAAAGCACCATCTCACTAATGTGAGCCTTCTCCCTCTCTGTCTCCTCAATATGACTCTGAACATAATCCAAAAAGCTATTGAGAGATAATATGCTTATCTCATTGGAATGTTTCAAGATGAGTATTTGCAGTCATTTGTATGCATTGAATGAACACCACTGAATAGAGGAGAAAATGGTAAGGTTCATGGTTCACTCTTTCGAAAGATGAGTTTAATGTGCTGGGAAGAATATTGACCCAGGAATCAAGAGAATTAGTTCCAAGGTCTGTCTCCACTGTGGGATTTTAGGCATGTCAGTTAATTGCCTTCATTCTAATTACCTCTGAAGTGAAGTAGATGGACTTTAATGTACATTTGAAAGAGAGAAATTGGAGTTTTCAAGTAGAAGTGGAAGTTAAAACATTTGAAATGTTTTAAATCTTTCTTGGATGAAAAGTTAGACTGTAGGAGATCAATTTTAGTTCTAAGAGAGAAAAATGTGTTTTGTTCATATAATTTTTGGAAGATTTATTAGTGCATCCTTACGATTGTCCTAGATGTTAACTTTTTATATGGTAAGACCATATTTTTATTTCCCTTTTGCTGACTATTGCAGTTTAGAAATTCCAGGGCATTTGTGGAACACAAGGACATTCCACAGTTAACCTGTCCTCTTTGTCTCACACCCTTCAATCCAGGGTTTGTGGCATCCTCTGTAGACACAAAATTATTATACCTCTCTTTCATGCATGTCTCTATTTTCAAGCTATAGGAAAGGAATCATAATAGTGGTTTTCTTGTAACTTATTGATGTGGAAGGAGTATTGTCTACTTCACTATTAGACATGTTCTTTTTTAAGAAAATATATATCTTTATTGATGTCAGAGGGGAAGGGAGAGGAAGAGAGAGATAGAAACAATGATGAGAGAGAATCATTGATCAGCTGCCTCCTGCACACCCCACATTTGGGGATCAAGCCTGCACCCCGGGCATGTGCTCTGACTGGGAATTGAACCTTGATCTGCTGGTTCATAGGTCAACACTCAACCACTGAGCCACGCCGGCTGGGCTAGATGTGTTCTTTTTATGTAAAGTTTAAGTCAGGGAGAAAGGACCTCCATGACCTTTGAATAATAAAAGCTAACGATGCCTTCTTAGGAGGTGAGGGAACTATAGCTAAGTATACCCCACGTGGCGTGACTGGTGTTTTATGTCAAAAGATTGTCAAATTCTTTTGGCATGCTTTCTGAGTTAGATGTGAATTTAAGGTTCTGTGGTAATATTTGGAGACTTACCTCCATGGTTTGTACAGTGTCAGCAACAATGATTTTGTGTTCCCCAGAGTGTCTTTGGTAATGTGAAAAGATTGTTTCCTTGCCTGCCCCCCTCTGACTCATATGTCTTTCTGAATGATAAGTAGAAGAAATGGAGACGTTTTTAATGAGTTGAACTAGCAGCAGGAAATCCACGGATGTGCCCAGGAAATAGGCTAGTTGTACCAGTAAAACAGAACCCTGCTCCCAAAATCATATATGAGGTTGAAGGTAACCAGTCTGGTTAATTACAGGTGTAGACTATTACAAAAGTATAGAAATGTTTACTTTTTAAGTTCATCTTTAAACAAATTTTAAATCATTTTTAAACAAACAGGTGGCAGTTGCTCTTCAGAGACTAGAAATACACATGTGGCCCGTCCCCAGAGAAGGTTTGTTTTTTCTCCCTTATCTTTAAAAGGATATGCTGTCACCTACCTTGAAAGGTTGTTTTGAAGATGAAATGAGACAACAAAATGCTTGCCAGACAGGAGGTACTTAGAGGAGGTTGGGGAGTTCGGTTTTCCTCTTCCACACTCACATCTGTTGTCCTCTTAATACTTCCGCTAGCTGAGCTCTCCTCACTTGGCTGTGGTTCTTTTAAAAAAATGTTTGTCTTACTGGCACATCACAGCATTTCATGTTGAGTCTCCTTCATGGCTTTTCCTACTCAATTTGCACCTTAATGTTGGTGCTCCCCAGGCTTTGGCTCCCAGCTCTACTGAGAGACTTTGTCCGCTCACATGGTTCTGATGACCACCCACATATTAGAGATGATCAGTTTACATTTCCAGATCAGAATTCCTCTGAGATGCACAACCATATCCAACTGCTGGACACTTTTACGTGGATACTCTCACAAGTCTCTACATGAATAAAACTGAATCCTTATTACTTCCCACCAACTATGCCCCTCTTCCTCTCATCCCCAGGTCAGTGTCGGGGGTGACCAGTGGTGCCCAAGACTGTAGCTGGGGATCCAGCCCATCCAAATTCAAACAGCTGCAATTTCCTTTACTTTGATATTCATAAGGTCACATATCTTTACTATGCTCTTTATTTTCATTATCTGTTCAAGCTCAGGCCCCGCTTCAAAAGTCAGGCCTCATTGTATTTGCAAGTAAAGGCATCCCACTCAAATCAAGCTTAAGAAAAATAAGGGTATTTACATTGAGGGCATAGGAACTGAAGGCAGGAAATACCACTGGACCTGTCAGGGGGCTGGAGCCAGAAATTGGAAACACTTGTTCAGCCTCTGTGTCCACATGGTATTTTGTCCTTGCTTCTCTCTGTGGCTGTATGCATCCTCTTTCCTTCTCTCTCTTGACATCTCCCTCTGGTCTTGCTTATATGTGGTTGTACTGGCACCATAACTACAATAGGTTATGGAATTTTCCCAAATCCTAAGAACAAAAATCAAGGTAGACTTACCTTAGCCCATACAGGTGAAGCCAGGAGGTAGGGTAACACTGTAGGGGACTTTTCTGCCTTAAATAATACCCCCCTTCATTCATCCTTCTTATCTCTTCCAGTGAACTTATTTGAAACAAAATCAAATCATATTCCATCTTTACTTGAAATCATTTAATGATCCCCACAGCTTTAGCCTAGCTCAAAATCTAGAGCCCTTCATGGCCTGACTTTTGTTCAACACTGCACTACCTTGTGTTCGGCCCACTTCCCACATGTGCTGCCTCCTGCTATACAACATGTCCTATCCTCTAGCGATGATTAAAAACTGATCCACGCTTTAGTGCCTTCATATGTACCATTTTCCCTGGCTGAAATATCCAGCTTACCCTAAGAGACCTTCAAACTCAGGTCACATGTCATCTCTCTACACCCAGGAGCTAATTTGGTGACCCTCCTTTGGCCTCCTATAGCACTCTGGTAGATATCTGTCATAACAGTTATTATACTTTATTATAGCTTCAGATTTATGTATCTATTTTCCTCCCAAGACCATATAGACAATAAAAAATTGCCCTCTTTAAAGTCCTCTCCCAGGAGAGCAAGCTAGATTTTAGCTACTTGTGACTATGTAGTTTTTGTTTTGTTCTGTGTATAGCTGGGACCATTGCATGGTTGTTATTGGATCTGTCTCGGTCTGATTGTAAGAGTGTGTTCCTTAACTGTTTTGTAGATATGATGTAGGAAAACAAAAGCCATAGCATTCAAAATTTGAGAATAGAATCTTTCAAAACCACTGCCAAAAGGGTCCCGATCTTTAGAATTAGTGATAAACTACAATGACATTTCTAATGATTTACAGTGTTGGATAGATACGCTGAAGATTCCATGACAAAAATTCTGCAAGTCACATCTCTTGGTTCCTTCTTTGTCAGGGCAACTGAAGAGCTAAAGTTAGTGACTTCAAGTCTGTGATTATGCTTCTTGTGACTGTTGAATTGCAGAATTTCAAATGCTATTAAGCTACTTGATGCAGAGACAAGTAGTCTGATGACAGTCATTCATGGCAGGGAGAAAAATGAACAGTGTCTCTTGCTGGAACATCTTCGTTTATTTTGATAAGATTACTTTTTACTGGGACAATTAAAATATGCAGAACTAAATATAAGGAGCTCTATTTCCATTTCTGTGAATACACAGTACTATAAAATATATAGAGTAGATTTAGCTATACAGTTTTAACTTTGGTTTCCTGCATAGAAGACCACTTTTATAATGATCCTCTTCAGCTTCCTTAGGGCTCTTCTCCTCAGCCCCTTATCATACGTACATTTGAAAAATTCAGTCATGCATCTAAGATAGTTTGCAAGACTAAATTTATCCTGTAGGCATGTTTTCTTTATAAAGTGCAGAATTTTTGCACTTGATAAATTTCACATTGAAGTTTAGATTTCAAGGGACCTCTTTGCCACTTGTACTGTGTCTTCTCTCCCTTCCCTCACATTCCCTGCTACTCTCCATGGCCAGGCTCCATCAAGGTCATTGAGGTTATGTCACCTGCCCTAAGGAGTCAACATTCAATTATTATTCCACTAGAACTTTTCCCTGTATACGTCCTGTTTTTATCTGGATCAAGGTGAGGGCAGGCAATTAGATTGCTCTGATTTTAGGAATAGAAATATAGTGTAGTCATTACAACTGCTGCGTGCATTTGTAAAATGTTCAGTTTTATTTTTCACCTCTAAGACCTACATTTCATTTTTAAAAAATGATAATTTGCAGCTAAGTGAATGAGACTGTCATTTGCCAACACCTTACTCTCACTTTTATCAGCTAAGAGGGCTCAGAGGAGTATGTTGTAGATGTCTTTGGAAATAGATGTACTAATAATGTTGTTAGAATTAAATGAGATATTGTATTTAATATACTCTGATATGACTAACTCATAGCAGCTTATTATTTATTATATTATTATTTTATTTGGTGTCAGACCTGTAGTCAAATTTTACCATATTTCTGACCAATTATGTTACCTTGGTGGTTGTGTTTTCTTTCATTCTTACTTATCTCGGTGAGTTGCAAACCACCTAATCTACTTGCTCAGGCCTAAAACCTGGGAATCACCTTGGATTTGCTTTTCTTCTTACTCCCCACATCCACTTCTTCAGTAATTCTTAGCTCCAAAACCATAATTCCCAAACTGTGCAGAGGCATGAGGCACTCCTCACAGGGGAGCCGTGGGATACTTTAAGTTTGTGAAGGAAACATTGACATGCTCAGGCTCCTTCTGTTAAGTAGTTCGTACCTTAATACACAGAACCGTTAGGTATTTTGTTTGGCTTCGGGGTGCCATGAAAAAATTACTGAGACAATAAAGCCCCGTGGAACAAGAAAATTTGGGAGGCTCAGCTGTATCATAGAGCACATATCCTTCCTCTGTCTTCATCTTCACGACCATCAGCCATTATAGCCATTATTGCCTCTTGCTGGTTTATTGCAATAGCCAGTCCCCTAACTGGTCTTCTTATTTCCATGTTTACCTTGCATAAGCTATTTTCCACAGAGCAACCAGATTGGCCTTTGAAAAATAGAAATACTATCTTAACTCTTTATTACTCAAGACTTCTGGTAGCTTTCCTTCTCATTTAAAGTTAACCTAGCTCTTCACCATGAAACACAGACTGTCCCCATCTGGTTCCCATGTGGCCCACCCTTCTCATCTCCTTCCCTCACCCCACCATTCACTAGGTCTCAGCCACATCGTCTTTTCCCAAACTCTAAGTTTGTTCCCACCTTAGAGACTTTGCAGTTGCTTTTCCTTCTGCTTGTCTCTAAATATAAATGTCACCACCTCAGATAGTCCTTGACCCAACTTGAAATAGCCGCCTTCTCCCATCAGTATCACATCAGTTCATTATCATTAAGCTCATGAGAGTAGAGCCCTCATCTGTCTTATTCACCTTTAAACAGTGCCCAGCACACAGCAGACCCTCAGGAAGTATGGGTTGCGTTGGAAATGCAGACAAATACATGGTTGTATTTCCCTTTGGCAGACAATGTCACTGATGATCATGCACCCATTGCTGCTTTTTCTACCATAAACACTTGCTGAAGTTTTGAGAGATGGGAAGCTAAGTATTCTGGAGGTCATTTGAAACATCGGATTACTTACTCATCGTGCTTCAGTAGTCAAGGAAAGAAATATAGTCATATTGTACTCTGCCTTTATTTGAAGTGGGGACTTTTCCATATCCAGAGTAAATTGATTAAAGAACTGAGAAAAAATTATTTTTTCTGTTTCTCTCTTTACCTGAATCTCTGTCGGTTGGCAAGCCTCACAGTGGGAGAAGTACTAGAGTAACATATGGTAAAATCAAAATCACCCTTGCACACCACTTATTCCATTAAAACACAGGACTGAAGCCAGCGTGGGAGAAAGGTGTTGATACAACTTCTGAGTTATTCTTTCACCTTTCCTAGGAGGGGAATGAACTAGATTGTGCAGGGTCTGTTGGCAGCTTAGTAAGAGGAAACATCAGATCAGTTAAGGAAAGGAAAATTGAACTACATAAGTAACAAAATGAAGACTCCATGAATTACCCTCAATAAAACTATGATTTTATAATAATAATATAATATTACATACAGTAAATTAAAACTATAATAATATTTTGATAATTAGGGCAAAATGCAAACAAGTACATTTGAGTAAGTGTTTATTCTTTTAGGTGTTTGTATTCTGTCTGTTTGTTTTGTGGAACAGTATGTTTCTCTTTCATTTATCTTTACAGAGTCCATTTCCAAATTACTAATGGTCTGTTTTCTAAGGACTTAAAATTTAATTGGAAGTACAGAAGAATGATTTCCCAATAGAAACACATTGGCTATGTTAAGCTGGTACACAAAAATCCCTCCTGCCTTGCCATATCTGCAATATTGAAACAATCATAACATTGCTGTCATAGGAAAACTCCCAATTTACAAATCAAGATTCCAAGTATATTTTCCTCAGCCCCAGCGTTCCCATAGCACTGGCCTTAGATGCTCAGAAGGCCCAGGTTCTCAAGGCTCAGGTCAGGTAGGGGTATAGGTAGGTGCCAGACCCTGATGGCAGATGAAATGGCATATAAAAGGGGGTAGAAACAGCAAAGGTGTCGGCAAGGGCAGCGAGTTGTAGTACTGGGAATGAGAACTCTACTTTGGTCATAGTAGGGTGTTCATTTTGTGTCTGGTAGGGGACGGAGGAAGTAGATGATGCTTATAGTGATTCTGATAGCAACTGTTCGAGATGAAGGGCACTCAAGATCATTCCCGTGTATCAATTGTTAGTAAATTGTATGTTTGTACATAAATGATTATCTCTAATATGGATATATTAGTTTATGATTTAAATAGTCTAGAAACTCAGAAAAACTGAAATGACTAAGTTTCAGCGTAATCATATAATCAGTATTTCTCTCCGAGTTCATTAGAAATACAATTTGTGAATTAACATGCTTATTAAATTCATTGCTAATTTAGGTTGCATTCATATCAAGTTTCAACAACCAGATGAAAAATGTTCATTAGCTGGTTATATCAGTAGTAGAATATGAATCAAGTGGCTTGACTGGTTTGATTTGAAGAATGATCTGTTAAAGAACAGTAAAACAAGTTTTTCTGTTTTACTGATTTTTAACCATTTTTTCAATAAACAATAGGCTATCTATTTGAAGTGGAGTCATGTATGCTGTGGGTTAAAAAAAAAAGTCGCAGACTTGGTCTAAGGTGATTCATGTTTTTTTATTTTGAGTTTAATTTTTACCCCAGTATTACACATACAAGAGTCGAGATTCTATAAGGTTTGTCATGAAAAGCTGTTGTCCCAATTCCTCCCTCACTTTGCCTCAAGTTCTGCTCTCCAGAGGTGATTGCTGTCACTTCTAGATATTTCTTTCCATATTAACACCTGTATTCCTGAATGAATGACATTTACCTAATTTTTATGAATTTCAGTTTTTGAAATTCTTTATTGACTTCCACAATGGAAGAGGAAATACCTCCAACTGCTGCCCCCAGACATTCACATTCATGCATCTCCCCACCCATAGTTATATCTCAGGTGTTTGGATTAACTCATTAAAAATTAGTTCTACACTTAATATCTTTAAAATGTTTTAATATTTTGAATTTTAAACTGTATCTGTACAGTAGAAAATCTAGCATTTTAACTGTATGTTACTTATTCCTCATTTATTAACATAAACACTCTTGGTTCCACCACCCACACAGAAAGAGCAATCAGAGCCTAAATGGAGGATGGGCAGGCTCTGAAGTTCAATTGGTAACTTTCCATATTAGAAGTAGCGTGGGTTTACTTCATCAACTCCTCTAATCTGAGGAACAGTGAAATTTTTCACCCAACCAGTAAGCAGAAGTTGAGACAAAGCATACTAAGTATTAGTGCTCTGAAATTGAATTTATTTCTGCTGTATGAAATGTCTAGCATTTTATAATATTTTGAAATAGAAGATGTTATTGAGCAAAAACATTTTTTATCTTTTAGAGGTAATGTTGCTATAGAAAAAGAATTAAGTAACCTAAGTAACAAACTCTTAAACACACACAAGGCTCTTATTACTGGAAATTTAATTCATTTTCAACGACATATGCATTTGATACTAAGCTTACCATCTTATTTAATGTATACTTTTATTTAATGTGTGTGTGCCCAATTTACTTGAAGTTAATTCATTTAATTATGTATGTACTATTTATCTTTTTATTGCACACGTTATAGGAGCTGAATAAATGATGAAATAATTACATTTTTATTTCTTTTGTATAGTGCTTTGAACATACCTAGAAAGGTTCATAAGTTTGTCAAATTAATCAAAACATATCCTTTAGTTTTTCTAAATATCACTTAAAATGAAAATTTCTGAATATGAAATAAACGAGACCAGGTACGTTACTATATAGCATTGCATAAACACGTCTGGTATTGAAAAGCAGCTCTGAGGGTAATAGTAGCAAATGAAATATTCTTTTCCTGTTGGATATTTTATTGTTTAAAAAAACATAAATTCTAACTAAATGCAGACCACATAGAATGAATATCCTATTTGAAGTATTAAACATTTTGTTAACTTTATTAATAGAGCATGAAATCCTGAACTAACGTGTATTATTTAGGGTATTATATTTTAAATGACCCAGGGGTGGGGGTGGAGGGTGAACGGTGACAAAGACATGTTTTGATTAATACTTTTAAACTCTTTCCAGACAACATTTTAATTCATATAGCTCACGAATTTTCAGTTACTTTGTATATTTTCATTAGCCTATACCTAGAAAAAAGTTAAACTCCTCAAATATTTTGGTGTCAGGGATCAAAGGTAGCATTAAACTTGCGAAGTTTAATGTTTTAAAAAATTATTAAAATGCACAGAATGTATTGGAGCATTTGATAAAGAGAATGGGAAAGAAACATTATTACTGAACTCACCAAGCCATTTGATTATGACACATGAACTATAGGCTTGTGGCTGACAAGAATTTTATCTGTTTAGCATGCTTAGTGCAAAGTCTATTACTGTTCCATTCATATGTGAACAAACTAAATGCTTTGGTTCTGAAGATACTATTAATTATAACAACACCTTGATGGATTGCTGTATCAACTGAGTAGCTTTTCTCAATCTGAAAGCATCAGGAAAAGATTTTTCTCTAAATGAAACCTCTAAAAAAATCTTTATCTTTAAAGTAAGAAGTATATTCAGTTTATAAAACTGTAAAGATCAGTTTATTATCTATTGAAATAATGACCTGGCTGTTAAAATGCCAGTGAGCAATAAGCCAAAATACTTGTAGAGCAGTTAGTTTACAAAACAATGCTACATGTCTCATTTGTTCATTATAGGATTCTGACCACACAATTTAAAGTTCTGCTCTGGTTTTTATGAATGTCAGAATCATATAAATCTGTTTGAATTTTTAAAATTTCTCATAATAAAAGTTTCTGTAATGTTTCCTGATTGCACTTGTTATACCTTTGAATCTTCCCAAGCCTCTAAACCTGAGATTTACATGTAGGATGGTCTTAAAACGGACTAAGGGGATAATAATCTTTTCATAGAGTAGTTATGTCACTTTCAAAAATATGTCCTGTCTTTGAGAGAAAAAAATTATTTAAACACAAAGGATTACTATCACTCACACATTTTAATAACAATTTAATAATAATTAATATGTTAATAAATAGAGTGAGTGCTGGAAGGGTTTAATAGAGTGGTGGCAGGGAGCATCTTAGACTGTAAGAAGGTGGGTTTCCCTAGGTGAGCACTGGCCAGATGGGACTTTCTGCCTGGGATTAGTTTGCTAATATTTCACAGCTGTTCTCCTAAGTAACAAAGGGGCTAATTAAAACATTATTCAGAGATAATAAACATATCAAGGTGCCAAGTTCCCTTTAGCAAAAATCATGTAAAAATTAGCATAACAAACACCTTTGGGGACAGAAAGGATGCTGAGGTAGGCCCTGTAGAACTTTTCACATTTAATCATTATCACAAAATATTGATACATGTGTGAAGAACCCTCTTTAAATAAGTGAAATCTTTCTAAAACAGTGATGACTTTAACTTACGACTTTCAGGAAAGGTAAAAATTTCTGGTTTTTATGAATTTTATAAAATAGTTTGTGTAGATTCTCTCTGTTACATATTTGAGTGTGTCCTTTAAAACATTATTTATATTAATTATGCAGTTATCTCAAAACATGTTAGAATAACCATAATTCGAAACCTGTGGGTTGACAGATTTCTTAAAATTACTCTGTTATTTATATATTGGAAAAATTTTAGACACATGAGTAAATGAAACATTCCTGGAAAATGGAAAAGGGAGTAAAATATCAGCAGATTTTGATTTTTTTTTTCAGTTTACAAAACACCATGATGTTCCTTAGCATAAAACAGATATAAGACTTCAACATTATTTTGCTATCTGTAATGTAATTATCCATAATCACAGGGTTGCCTTTTTTAATGTGGAAATATTAAGGTTTTCTTTATACTAGTGGTGTTTTTCTTAAACCAAGAAGGATATTTATAATATATACAGTTTATATTTTTTTCATATTAAAATATTCATAGTCTACAAACACCTAGAAACTTCAGATCTGGTTATACCTAACGAGTTTTTCTTTAACTCTTTCTAATACTCTGTGCATATGTGTACTCAGCATCCATCCCATTTCATAGATACATATGAATATGGTAAAAATTATTGAATATTCCTTTCCGATGAATGATGATTTACTGCATGGAGTCAGCTCTCTGATATTTGCAACCTCTTTGTTTTAGAGGTTAAGATGTGAAAAAGAATCTTGTAAATCAGGAAAGGGTTCTGATTAGTCAAATAACTTAAATATGGGGAAAACAGTGGTAACTTTATAAAGTGATGTATATGTTAATTAGCTTGACTGGGGCGATTATTTCACAATGTATATGTACTTTAAAACATCAAGTTGAATATCTTAAATACATACAAATATAATTAGTGCACCTAGCATATATAGTACCATATGGATACCGTAGAATGTCATAGATATGATCCAGAAAATATAGTGCGTAAGGCCAGTTAAGAGCACAACATCTTTTGAGCACCTACTATATATGTCAGGTAGTGTTCTAGCACTGGGGATCACTTGGGAACAAAACAGGCAACCGACCTATATGGATTTTAAATTCCATTGGAAGACAGATAATAAGCAGCATAAAGAAAGTATATAATATTTTAGCCCTAACCACTTTGGCTCAGTGGATAGAGTGTTGGCCTGCAGACTGAAAGTTCCCAGGTTCGATTCTGGTCAAGGCCTCCATCCCCCCTGGGAAGCAGGCAGGAGGCAGCTGATTGATGATTCTCTCTCATCATTGATGTTTCTATCTCCCTCTTCCTTCCTCTCTCAAATCAATACAAATGTATTTTTAAAAGAAAGTATATAATTTTTTAGAAGGCAATAAATGGAACATGGGAAGGATTATAGAAAGGCTGGGGTAGGGGGAGGTAGAATTTTAAAGTGTTCAGGGGAGCCCTCACTGTGAAGGTGACCCTTTAAGATCAGTGCTGAAAGAATTGAGGAAATAGTGCATGAGTATGTTTGGAGGAAGAGCATAGAGGAGAGAGCTCATGCCAGAACTCTGAGAAGTGCCTGGTGTGTTAGAAGAACACCGAAGAGTTGGTTTGGGGGAGGATGAAGGATTCGCTTTGCACACGTTAAATTTGAGTAGCCTGTGTACTAGTGTTTATGTGGGGAGAGGAGTTGGGAGAAGCTGTCATGTCTGGGATATGAATGTGGGAGACAGCAATGGGTAGATGGTATTTAAAGCCATGAAGCTGCGTGGAATCAGCAAGGACGCTAAAAGAAATGGGATCCAAAGATGTCCCTGGAGCACTGGCATGAGATGGACCCAGCCAAGGAAAAGGAGCAGCCCAGAAAATTCTGTGTCTTGCAAGCCAAATGGAGGTGGGAGGGGGAAGGAGTGACCAGCTGTGCCAGCTGTTGTTGATAAGCCAAGTAATGGAAGGGCTAAGAACTGGCTATTGCATATAACAATGTGGATAACGTGGGTGACCTTGAGATACAGTGGTACAATCAAACCCTAATTATAAGAATAAGAGGAGAAAAGTAACAGTGAATACAACCAAGTCTTTTCAGCTGCCTTGTTTTTAAGGGTAAGTGGGATCAAAAAAGGTGTGTGTGTGTGTGTGTTGTGTGTGTTTTAAATGTTAGAATGTTGATGGGAATGTTTCAGTAGAGAGGAAACAAATGATGCAGGAGAAAGAAGAAAGGTTGCTGGAGTGGTGCCCTTGAGCAGGCAAAGTGTTTTCATCTGAGCAAGAGTTTTAGTTGAGCTTCAGCTCTAAGCACATCTTGTTCAAGTGCGTTAAGGACACAGAGTTCAGGTGAGAATCTGGTGACATAGGTAGGAAGAGGAGACAGAAGAGGACTGAACTTTATTTTGTAGGTGGTGGGGTGCTATAAAAGGTTCTGGAGAAGAGACTGACAAAGTATGCACTTGAGACAGTTGGTCTGGCACAGTAGACAAGATAAATGTGGAGTGCAGAGGCTGTATATAAGGAAACAGTAGAAGGACCTTGCAAGTGTAGGTCTGAACAAAGAGAAAGTGGTGAAAATGTTGAAGGCCTTAAGCAGCCTGAGTAAAGACTATATCAAAAATAAAAAAAGGAATACCTTGAAATACAAGGACTTCTTGGTCAGAATGAACCTGAGGTACCTGAAGTTTCCCATCCTGAAAATTGATAAATGACAAATTAGTCATAGGTAAATAATGTTAATGTTTACAATAAGAATAACAATTCTTTCTTAATGTTTTTTTGTTTGCATTTTAGTTATCAAGGCTATTTTATTAAAAATATAAGCTATGAATATGAGCTATCCATTGTGTCAGTAAACACTTAAGGCCCAGTTATACTTACTAAGGTCTGTCCCAGCCATCTGTGATCCCTCTTGACCATCATTCTACAACATCATTTTGTAGCTGTAATTTGGCTCTGGTCTTAGGCTACTGGATATCTTATCTCTCTCACTTTTATAACTAAGAGTAGTGTTGGTTTCTTATTCATCTACACTAATAAAAGAGAAAGATGCAAATTAACCATCACTGTAGCACTCCACTACCCCCACAAGCCAAGCCCACCAGCCAATCAGGAATGAGTATGCAAATTAACCCAACTAAGATGACAGCAGCCACAGAGCTAGAGTGACAGGAGGCTTGGGTTGCCCCCGATGATGGAGGAAGCCAAGCTTCCTGCCTGCCCTGGCCAGCCCTGGGCTCTGCTCAAGGCTGCAAAGTTTCAATTATAGAAGATAAATAAATCCCAGAAAAAAAATGAAAAACAGGAGAGGCTGGGAGCTTGGGCCACCAGGGGGCATGGCCAGCCTGAAAATGGCCCTCAGCCCCTCACCCAGGCTGGCCAGGCACCCCAGCGGGAGCCCCACCCTGAGCCAGGACACCCTTCAGGGCAAACCAACCAGCCCCCACCCATGCACCAGGCCTCTATCCTATATAATAAAAGGTTAATATGCAAATTGACCCTGACAGCAGAATGACTGGGAATGACTGGTCACTATGACACACACACTGACCACCATGGGCAGATGCTCAATGCAGGAGCTGCCCCCTGGTGGTCAGTGCGCTTCCACAGAGGGAGCTCTGCTCAGCCACAAGCCAGGCTGACGGCTGCTAGCACAGTGGTGGTGGTGGGAGCCTCTCCCGCCTCCTCAGCAGCGCTAAGGATGTCCATCTACTCCCCACTGCCAAGTGGACATCCCCTGAAGTCTTCCGGGCTGCCAGAGGGATGTCTGACTGCCAGCTTAGGCCCGATCCTCCGGGGAGCGCGCCTAAGCCAGCAGGTGGACATCCCCCAAGGGGTCCCAGACTGGGAGAGAGCACAGGCTGGGCTGAGGGACCCCTTCCCCTAGAGTGCACAAATTTTTGTGCACTGGGCCTCTAGTCTTTATATATGAACAAAGTAGACAATAGATGTTGAAAATTTAAAATCTTTTTTTAAGGCTTCTTTAATCAACCTTTAGACAATTGGAGATATTTGAGTATGGGCAGTATACTAGATTATATTATGGAATTGTTATTTTGTGTGTTTGTATGTGTGTATGCCTATGTTTATGTTATGGATTGAATTGTGCTCCTCCCCAAAATGTTGAAGTCCTAACCCTCAATGTGACCATATTTGGAGATAGAGCCTTTAAGGAGGTAATTAAGGTTAAATGAGGTCATAGATGTAGGACTCTATTACGATAGTACTGAATGCTTATAAAGAAAGGAAGAGAGACCAAAGAGTATGTTGTCTTTCTGCACTTGCATGGAGAAAAGGTGATGTGAGGACCCAGTGAGAAGGTGGCCATCTGCAAACCAGGAAGAGAGATCTCACCAGACACCATCTCAAATAGCACCTTAGCTTGGCATTTCCAGTCTCCAAAACTGTGAGAAAATAAATGTCTGTTTCAGGCTTGATCTCCAGTAGCAAGTGTTCAGGAGACTGCCTTTCAATGTTTCTCTCTCATCAATGTTTCTATCTCTCTCCCTCTCCCTCTCCCTTCCTCTCTCTCTAAAAATCAATAAAAATATATTTTTAAAAAATTATACTCCTTTCCCAGGACCATTGGGAGGAGAATGGCACCAAATTCATTAAGCACTTACACACATGAACTTAAAATTCTTGTAGAGGTCAGCTTATTGCTGTGCTCATGATAGATGTTTTTAATATATCATCATGGTGTGAGCCAAGGCTGACCCGCTGCCTGGTGAGGTATAGTAGTCTGTGTTCTAAGGGGACATTTATAGAAAACATGATTAATTGTGTTTTTCTCCTCACATTTTAGAATGCCAGTGTGCGTACTGTTGGGATGCATGTAGTATATATCATTAGGCTAGTGGCTGAGGTTTCCATTTTCAGAATTAAGATTTTTAGCAATAGCAGAAAGAAATTAGTTTTGACTCTCACTTTCACTTTCCTTAGCAGTGAAAGGTCTTAATTTCTTAAGAAATTTCTTCCTGACAACTGGGAGCAAAGGCAAAAATTAATTCATTTTGACACCTGATAGGTTCCACTATATTCTTAATTTGTACTGCCTGCCCTACTTGAGGTATCTGCCACAATGGAACTGAAAAATCCTAATTTATATTTCTTAAATTAACATTGCCCCTTCATAGTAGTCACTGTAGGAATCTATGAACATTCTGAAGATGCTGGTTTTAAATTTTTCCCTTTTAATTTGCTTTTCAAATGCTTTTGAATATCCTCAGTGGTAGGAGATCTTTGTCCTTTGAGGATGATTAGATCCTTGGAAATAGGCAGGAATAAAAGGCATTTAGTGGTATTCTGTCTTTGAATTAAAGTACATAATCTAGCCTTCTTGGTTACTTTCCCTTTTTTTTTTTTTAGAAAATGTTCCATGAATCAGGTTTGTCATGATGGAGTCAGTCATTGAGCTCTTTATGTCTCATATACTCTTAAATTTCAAGTTTTTTATGATGACTGTGATTAATGTTTGGACTTGTGAGATTTGGCATTGTGGTTATTTTTAAGTCAGCAGTGTCCTCAGTTGTCACTTTGATGAACCAGCTTGGTCTTGGTATTTTTAACTCTAGAATTATTTTTGGCTTTATTTCTGTGTAATAATCAAAACCTCTGTTTCATCACTGGCTATTTTTGAATTCCCTGTGAATGATGACAATAAGTGTCATGACTTTTACTCACTGAAAGTTGATAAGCTAATTATTTTAAAATTTTCTCTATGTTTGTTTCCTTTCAGAAGGAAACTGTTAATTCTTCAACCATGATTTCTCTCTGTGACTGAATCAGCTGTCTGACCCTGCTCTATGAGTATTTTACTTCCTTCGAGGCTGTTTGCCTGACTATCTTATGCAGCATTATTATTGCTTGCCCAATTAAAACCTTGCTCTTGACTTTGCTTCAGTCTTTCTTTTCTTGTCAGTTAATTCATTTGTCAATATGAATAACTTTACTGAAAAATTTGTATGATCTCATACTCATTTTTATGAAACATACTACAGCCCTGTCCTACTTTTTGTACATTATCATTATTATTCCATACATGACTTTTCTGTTCTAATACATTTCCTCCCAATCTTTCCTTTCTAGTAGAAATTCAATGTACTTATGAATTTAATGCTCAATGTATTTAACATACATTCTTTCAATCCAATAAGTGCTTATTTTGACTAAATTTGTTTTGTGCTGTTGTCCTAGAAATCTTGTTCTCTAACATTTCCCATTCATATTAGGTTGTTATATGGAATTTTAAAGTTTTTGACTGATTTATTTTATTCTAACATATTTATATAACAGCTTAATATATCCATATTCCTACTGATGGGGAATCTAGATGTCTCCTACTCTTAGCTTTTATAGTCATGTAATGAACATTATCTTACATATCTCCACATAAACCTCTACGAGGACATTTCTGAGATATATACCCAGGAATTGGGAGTCTGGATTCTAGGATATTATTATTATTATTATTTGTAAATATATTTTATTGATTTTTCACAGAGAGGAAGGGAGAGAGATAGAGAGTTAGAAACATCGATGAGAGAGAAACATCCATCAGCTGCCTCCTGCACACCTCCCACTGGGGATGTGCCCGCAACCCAGGTACATGCCCTTGACCGGAATCGAACCCGGGACCTCTCAGTCCGCAGGCTGACGCTCTATCCACTGAGCCAAACCGGTTTCGGCTAGGATATTATTCTTAATTTGACCAAGTCTTTTTAGATTACTCTGAGCAGTGGCTTTATCCATTTTCATTCTAAGAATTTATGTGTAAGGGTTTCCATTCTCAACTCCTGCCTTCCTCAACACTTTATATTTTACAACTTCATAAATGTTGGCAATCTTGTAGGTATGTATTGTTCTCTAGTATTTTAGATTTGCATTACTCTGATTGTTAAGCTTATTAGTTATTGATAATTCCTTTTCCAGGCATGATCATCCATATGTTTTACCCACTTCTCTAATGGTTTTTCTGGCTGATTTGAAGGTATATCTTATGCACTACATATATCAATCTCTTGTGATCTTTTGCTCGTGAAAATATCTAATCCACTTGTTACTCTGTCATCTACTTACTAACTCTGAGTTGCCTTTGTTGTATACTCAACAGTTTTTCCCTTCATAATTTGTGTATTTTAATTATGGTCTGGACTCCTGGACTTTCTTGCCCTAGAGTGTTGGTTCTGTCATGCATAAATCTCTTTAGATGAATATTTGTTGCATTGTACGTCTTGTTGTAATTGGGTTATAAGAGTTTTTATGTATATTTTTACCAGCTAAAGGGTACTTTCTCAGGGTGGTGTTTGCAGTGAACAGCCTTGAGAAATAGGTCGCATCTTCCCACCCCCCAGACAAACAACAAGCTTGCTCCACCTGCTGTAAAAATGGTACATTCCCCCTGAGTTCCGTGTTCATCTCCTATAGTGTAACCTTTGCATGAGCAGTCATCCATATAGGCCCCCTGTGTTTGCCACAAGGACTTAGGGGGTCAAGGGAGAACCATTGCCAGTTGATGCGATGTTCATGCTGCTTGCTTTCCCTTGAGTAACTGAGGGGTGTGTGTGTGGCGGGGGGGGGGGGGGGAAGGGGGTGGTCTCTGGCCCTGTAGTCTGTTTCTCCTGCTAGCATCCATGAAAAAATAATAAGCTACCTTCTACCTTACAAATAGGTAAAAATCTTAAACCCTTTACCGATCCTGACAGGACCTGCCTCGGTCACTTGAAAATAGTGTGGTCCTTCCATGTCTTGCTTTTAAGCTTCATCAGGCAGTTCCAGAACTAATTTCAATGCAGTGCAACTCCTGAAGCCGTACCCTGCTGAGGACGGTACTCAGTGTCCTGGGTGTCCACTCTGGCTGCAGTCCACAAACTTCCTGTCCATGTGAGCTCAGGGGATGCTTTTCTACCTGCTCTTTTGGTGCTTCTTTGCTGGCCTCAGCAGTTTCTTCTCTCTCTCACACACACACACACACACACACACACACACACACACGCTCACATGCGCACACACACACAGTCACACACACACACGCTCTCTCTCTCTCTCTCTCTCACACACACACACACACACACACACACACACACACACACGCACGCTCACACGCACTGAGCGTTACTCACAGAGGCTCCAGGAGAACCGGTGCAGTCCTCTGGAATACTCTATCCCTCTGTGCAGCTCTCCTCTCCACTGCTAAGTCCTCTCTCTCCTTGTGTGACAGTCTGGAAAGTGGCTGTGCTACCTGTACAGCACACCTTATTTTTCTCCCTTCTCACAATGTTCTCTGTCCTGCGCTGCCTCTTGTCCAAAGTCTGAAAACACGTTTCTTTCTAGTTCACCTGGTTTTCTGATTGTTTATGGTAGTAGGGTGAATTTGGTACCTGTCCTTCTTCCATCGTTGTTGGAAGCAGAGACTCCACTTCTTCATTTCTCTTGTAGGATGCTGAGCTCGCTTGCTTTCATCTTTCATTTGACGTGAAAAATCTATTTAAATCTCTGCACTTCACTGCTTTAGATTCATCTCACACAGGCTTTGACATGTCATTCAGCTCTTAAGTGTTTTATAATTTGTCTTGTTACTTTCACTTCATTTAACCATGAGTTCATTTAACTATTTAGTTTCCTGACTTTTTTTTAAGTTTCCTTTTTGTTATTGATTTAAAGCTTTGTTGAATTTAATGGAGAGATAATGATGCATAGATAGATTTTCTAAAAAATTTGTTGAAACAAGAAGACCCACTGCATGGGAGAACATATTTGCCAATGATATCACCGATAAGGGTTTAATCTCCAACATTTACAAGGAACTCATGAAACTTAATAATAGGAAGATAAACAATCCAATCAAAAAATGGGCAATGGACCTAGATAGACACTTTTAGAAAGAGGACATACAGAGGGCTGAAAGACATATGAAAACATGCTCAAAGTCACTAATTATATGAGAGATGCAAATCAAAACGACAATGCGGTATCACCTCACACCTGTCAGAATGGCTATTATCAACAAATCAACAAACAACAAGTGTTGGAGAGGATGTGGAGAAAAAGGAACCCTCATGCACTGCTGGTAGGAATGCAGACTGGTGCAGCTACTGTGGAGAACAGTATGGAGCTTCCTCAAAAAACTAAAAATGGAACTCCCATCTGACCCTGTGATCCCACTTCTAGGAATATATCCCAAGAAGCCAGAAACACCAATCAGAAAGGATATATGCACCCCTATGTTCACAGCAGCACAATTCACCATAGCTAAGATTTGGAAACAGCCTAAGTGCCCATCAGCAGATGAGTGGATTAAAAAACAGTGGTACATCTACACAATGGAATACTACGCTGCGGTAAAAAAGAAGGAACTCTTGCCTTTTGCAACAGCATGGATGGAACTGGAGAGCATTATGCTAAGTGAAATAAGCCAGTCAGAGAAAGATAAATACCACATGATCTCACTCACTTGTGGACTATAGAGAACAACATAGACTGATGAACAGGGACAGACCCAAAGACAGAGAAACAGCAATCAGACTATTAATCCCCAGAGGGAAAGTAGGGGAGGGTGGGGGTAAGGGGAAGAGATCAACCAAAGGATTTGTATACATGTATATAAGCCAAACCAATGGACATGGACAACAGGGGGATGAGAGCATGAGTGGGGGGGGGGAGTTAATGGGGGGGAATGAGGACACATTTGTAATTCCTTAACTAAAAGAATTTAAAGATTAAAAAAAAAATTTGTTGGGATGTCCATTGTGGTCTAATACATAAAGCATTTATATATTCTTGAAGAGAATGAGCATTTCGTGTTTGTTGGGTGAAATTTTATTATGTTTTTTTTTATCAAACTTGTTAATGGTGGGTGTGACTCACATTTACTATGTATATGCTTATTTTTTCTACTTGCTCTATCCATTTCCAGGAGTGTTGTATTAAAATTT
Source organism: Myotis myotis (assembly GCF_014108235.1). Classification (NCBI taxonomy): domain Eukaryota; kingdom Metazoa; phylum Chordata; class Mammalia; order Chiroptera; family Vespertilionidae; genus Myotis; species Myotis myotis. The sequence goes on from NW_023416335.1 coordinate 172,099,810, forward strand.
CTAATGAAGCCCTGGCCGGGTGGCTTAGTTGGTTGGAGAGTTGTCCTGTGCACCAGGAGGTTGCAGGTTTGATTCCCAGTCAGGGCACATAACCCAGGTTGTGGGTTTGATCCCTGGTTGGAGCACATATGGGGGAAGGGTTAACCAATCGATGTTTCTTACATCAATGGCTCTCTCTTTCTTCCCTCTCCTTCCTCTCTCTCTAAAATCAATAAAAATATATCTTCAGGTGTGGGTAAAAAAATTTCTAGTGAAAAATTGTACCTGTTTCTATCAGTTAATGGTTATAGAGTAGATGGATATATATTTGTGAGCATTATGTCTTATTAATGTTATTTTATGAGCAAATTATTTATGTTTTCTCAAATTATTTGCTTACAATTTAAATTGTTATTTAATCTTTCATTTGGTTAAGATTTACCTTATGTATTTTTCCCATCTCCTCCATCAACCATTCTTTGTGGACAATTTAATGATAGATTTTTTTTTCTGTAAATCTGATATGAGTCAGTCTTTTGATTACAGTCTTTTAATGTATTTTTATTGTACTCATTATTGTATGGAGATTTTATTTCTGCCATCTTATTTCATGTTTTTATTCATCATGGTTTTTTTGCTCTCTTTTCTTACCTCTATTATATTGATAACTTAGGCTTTATTCTTTTTGTTCAAAAGTTACACATACTATTTTTCTTCTGTTATCTCTGATTTATTAAGAATCATCGTATTTGTTTTTACCTTCTAGTGTATAAAACTGAATATCTGTCATCCCCCCTCAATAACAATCCTAGCAGTCTCTCAACTTCTCTATTATAGCCCCCTTCTTTCATAATGGCATCATCTGGAGTTTTTGTTCTGTGTTGTTGTTGTTTTATGTTTAATCAGGCAACAGTGATTTTACTGAGTTATTGTTTACCATTGATTTACTTCTCTCTTTGCTTTGGCTGGAATTTAGAACACATCTTGCCGATACTTTCCAGAGATCTGTCATTGTGTGAGACACTTTGAGACTACTTCTATGCTTCCTAGTTGTGCATCTGTGGTCACATCCAAAACCACTCTCTTTTCTTCTTTACTCATTCATTTAGCAGCTATTCAGGGGTTACCTGTTGTGTACCAGGTCTATGTCTGAGGAAGGAAACACAACCAACAAAAATCTCTGTCTGGAGTTTACACAGGTGCAGAAGAGAGGGGTAGTGAACACTTGGAGCCTTCTTAGTTGTCCTTGGGAAAGGCTCCTCACTCCAGCAGAGTCCGGAGCTGCCACGATGTCACCTGTGGTTTCTGGGTGTGCTGAGCAGGAGCTGCTCTCTTATCACATCAAGGTGACTGGGCAAGTGATGTTTGAGCCAGGGAACTCTGGGAGAGAAAAGGGCCAACTAGAGTCTGTGGCTGTCGACTCTGGCTTTTTAGATGGTAACTTTCCCATCCATATTAGAACAACTTCTTCCTGCTCCCCCAGGGGGTCTTGTTGTTGTTTCTGTTGTTGTAGCTCTTATTTTACTTGCTAAGGTTCTGAAAATTACCAAGACACAGTATCATCTGTAATAGCTCTGGGATGTATCTGCGAAAGAAATCCAGCAGCCGTGGCAGTTCTCCATCTTGTCCAGAATTGGTAGTCCTGGAAGGGTTTAGTAATAATAATAACTTATTATGATTTACTATGATCATGGGGGTGTAGATGCCAATGGAAATCAATACTGAGAGAGTTTTCACAAATGATTGCCAAACCCATCCTTAACTTAAAAGAGAAAAACTATGAAACTTAATTGCATATATGATACATTATCCTATAAATGATTAGAATCTTAGGCAGTTTTTATCTGCTGAGCTAGGAGAGTTGCCCATGTGGGGAAAGAGGGCTGCAGGGTGAGGTTGAGACCCCCCTGAGTTACCCTTTCTTACCTGGTTCCCGGAGGCTGGACCAGCTCTTACTTCCAGCTCATCATAGGAGGCAGGAGTGAATGTCCTCTGGTCAGAGTCAAAAGCAGCCCCGAGTTTCTGAAAAAGTAGAAACAGGAAGCTCTTGTAAAGAGTGGCTACATCTGACAGCCATGCTGTCCATTTGACAGCATCCTAGCAACAGGCCTGCACACCTCTGATTCTAAGCCATTTCTTCCTCTTGTCTGTGCAGTCCTAATTTTAGGACCTCCCCCCCCCCATTCTTGAGTCTTTTTTAATTTCCAGTTAAAGGACTTTAATATTGGATTACATCTTAGTGTGCTGCTCAGTAATTTCCTTGGTACTCACAATCTTCTCAGACCCTGTTTCAGGGAAGGGCGCCAACACTGCAGAAGGCAGCAGAAACAGGCCCTTGTCTAGGAGTAATCAAAAAAAGAAACTATATGTGATCTTGAGGTACTGCTCTTACATTGAAAAATAATATATGTCAAGAAAGGTTAAGGGCTGGATAAAAGTCCTCTTGTGCTTTTTTCTTTTGTTCCTTAATTTGTATTAAATCTAATTATCACAAAAGTAGAGCACAGGATGAGGTAACAGTATCTTAAAAGAGCCCCAAAACAGGTTATATGCCTAATACACTGCATATTTAGTGACCAAATAGCAAAACAGTTGACCTAAAAATAGTGTCAATCATTGAAAGTACCTAGACATGGGAAATATTGTAAAGACAGCTCAGTAAATAAAAATAGATGTTAATTTAAAAAATATATTGTTATTTTTAGCTGTGTTCTTGCCAAGGCCAAAATTTGAACATATCCCCTCTGTGCTCTGAGTGTCTAGCAGAGATACCTAACAGAGTGTAATATTATCTTAAGGTCATGAAAGATCCATGAGATCCCAATTCTGATTAAAATAAAAAAGGTTGGTATGTTCTTCCTTTAGCCAAACTAATTAAATATCACACACACACACACACACACACACACACACACACACACACACATCCTACACCCCTACCCACCCACCAGGTTGTAGCGGTGAATGTTTTTCCTGTCACAGAGTTTTGTGAGTCACAGTTTGTTGAGCTGAGAATCTGAGTTCTGCAGCTGTCAGACATGTTCTGTGGGTTCCCAAGGTTGTTGATTTCCTCTGCTGAAACAGATGGGGTGCGGGAGAACAGAAGAGAAATCCATCTAGCAGAAGGCAGGCATATCAGTATTCCCAACGTGGCCATGCAGTAAAGCCGGGCAGTGCTTATGTCTGAAAACAATTAGACTTGGGAAAATATCCCCTGCAACACCTTGGTGACTTGACAATGGTTATTCCTTTCAAAGAAATTACTTGAGGTTTATCCAAGTTTTAACTCTACCGCATAGGTGGTGAGAACGTAAATGCATAGTTTCTTTTCCATAAGAATAGACTAAAAGACCATTTGCATCAAAGAAACGGTTAAATGATACCAATTCAGATATCTTTATTAAAATATGGCAATTATTTAAAATGGACCTACTTGTATAATAATAAATATCACTTTCTGGGGTTATTAGTATGTTTGTAGTTTATTCAAGAAGGAGCTGTATGTGCACATGACAGGTAGACAGTACTGCACAGGGAGGCAGGGCACCAGGGTCTGTCCTTCCTCTTTTAGTGGCTTTGAGAAAGCCATGTAATGCTAGTGGATTTTTTAAGGGTCCTTTTTAAAAAGGGGGGAATTGCTGTACCTTAACTGTCCCCCAATAACATAGTAAACCAGAGCTCCTCCCCCCCACCCCCCGCCATGTTGCTTTTTATTGTAGTAAAATACCAGAGCTTCTTTGAACTTGCCTTTCATTTCAAACATCTTATAGTAACCTGGGGACAATGGAAAGGGAGGGAGGAGAGAGCTAGACGTTTATGGATTCCCTATGTATCTAGGCAGATGTTCTCTGTTATTTAACCTCATAAAAAATTAAAGAAGAGAAATGAGAAGAGAACTGATACTCTTTGAATACCCACACTGTGCAAATTATCTACATTTTCTCAATTAAACTTCCAATGAAATTTCATAAGTATGTTTCATTAGCACCATTTGAACAACTTAGACCCAGAAAGATTACATAAAGTGTCCAACACAACACAGTTAGAGATGTGGCTGAATCTAAAACCAGGTCCCTTGACTACCTTGACTTCACAGCAGAAGCCAGTTCAGTTCACCTACTAATACCCTGTGTATATTTAGTGACCAACCAGAAAAACAGTTGACCTAAAAATAGTGTCAATAAGTGAAAGTATTTGGACAAAGGTGAGGTTCTAAAGTCAGCTCAGTAAATAAAAATAGACATTAATTTTAAAAGATATTGTTACTTTAAGCTACATTTAGCCGTGTTCTTGCCAAGGCCAAAATTTGAATATATTCACTGGGCCCTATGTTCTGAGTGTCTTGCAGAAACACCTAACAGAGTGTAATGTTATCTTAAGCTCATGCAATAACCATGAGATCTTTGTTTCTGTATCTGAATTTCTACACTAAGATTGGCATTTATTTATATAAGCAACATTGTGTTTTGATTTTTTTTATAATTTTGGACCTGTTCAAATTTCTTACATTTAAGAAATTTGAGCAGGTATGAAATGAGTATTCAACAATATTATAGCAATAAATTAAAGATGAACACATTCTTTTGAAATATTAATAGTAAACAAAACAAAGAGCACTAGATCCAAAACAATTAAATGGCGATTTTTAATTTTGTGCCACATTATTGACAGATACAAGCTGTTCACGTGCTGTTATTGGATAAATTTGGCAGTCCTCTTGTAAATGTCATTTCTCTCGCAATTGCAGAGAAGAAAAGCGTATTAAAATAGAATTTAGAAATAAAAAGAAGTGACTTATAAAGGAATGGCATGATTGGGAAATAATTATTTAGACCTCACAGCAGTGTCTGATTTAAAGATTTTAGTATAATCCTTTTATCTTTATTTGAAAATTGATGAGCACAAAATACTAACATTTTTCTTCCATTATCAATCTTTATCCTAGAGGTTTCCAAACATGGGAAATATATGTTCACTAAATATCTATTGAGCACTACTTGTTTCTACCCTCCATGAACTTCCCCCTATTTTAATATAATCAATTTTTAAGCAAAACCTTTCTTTGTGCTTAATTTTCAAATCTTGATGTACAGCTCATTTCGGTTTTATCTGTATTCTTCAATTATAAGTAACAGTTCAGGCCACACTGCCAGCTACACACCTGTTCTGAGTTGCCCCCCAGAATGTCCTTCCATCTTCCTCAGACATATGGTCTGTTTTTCTGGCCCTCCCAAATAACTAACACTATTTGCTTTCTGCCTCACCCCTGCGACCAAGGCTTCACAGTGGTTATGGTAGAGGAAGTATCGATCTGGATATTAGGATGGGGGTAAAGTCAGGTAAACACCTGCTTTGCTCCCAGGAACTCATCCTGGACACCACTGTCCTAATCTTTTTGCATCCCAGCTTTCTCCCCTTGAGCTGCATCTCATTCTCCTCAGCCACACCCTGTAATTTTTTCCCTTCCTTCCCACCCTCCACCTCCCTCCTCTTCTCTCTTCTTCATTAACACAATCTGTGGCTTCAGCTTCAGGTTTCTCTTTCTTGGTTTTGATGAACAAAATGCAGCCATGTAGAGTTTTCTTTTTACCTATAATCCCAAAGCAAGCACAGAATTTTGTGGTTGTCTGGAGGGTTTTACTATTAGAAACATCAGGGTGTCCAACAATGGGGAGACACAATTAACAAGAAGAAAACATTCACATTTCAAGGTATTTTTGCCCTTCTCACAATTCTAGTTGTTACCTGAGATGTTTCTTTTGGAATCTATATCACCTTCATGCAACTTATTCCTCACTATTGCTGGAATGAATTAAGAAAGGAAGAGAAATTTAAGAAGAAAGGGGCCCCTCAATCTTCAACCCTACAATAGTTGGTCTTGACTATTCTTGTGATGTGTAAATTGTGCAGCCACCCTCACCTGCCCCCACACCTCCCTTGCTGGTTCCCATGTGGCCTCCCACCAGGGCTCCAATATACTGAAACTTTTGAGGGTGTGATTGTAAAGGTTGGATGGCCACGGGAAGAGAATGAATGGGTTGGGAATGTAGACTCTACTAGACTCCATTCTCTTTCCAGTACCCAGGAGAGCACTTGGGCTGAATAATTAGAGAAAGAATGAGGTAGGCTTCTTTTAATGGCATATAAACTACTGCCAGGACAAGTATCCAGTCCACATACTTTCTGGACCTTCAGAGCTTTCTGTTCCACAGTCCAGAGAGTTTTCTGTAGAAAGGTGATTAGTGAGATGCATCTGATTCTCTTTCTAAGATAATGTGTACAGGATAGGTAATCTTAGCACTCAAAACGGGATCATTTGACAACTTTCCCCAGTTATTAACATATCCCTCTACATTACGGACAGGTTCTGTATTCTATTGGTAGTATACATCAGGTACATTGTGGATTTCATAGGGTTTTGTGAGAACCCTGGATCTCTAACTTCCACTTTTTTTATGGGAAAATTCATCCTGAGTGCCATATAGATTTTTGGAATCTTATAAAACTAGGGATCAGTTTGTAAACTCAGTGAACAAATATTTTCTGTTTCTCAATTGAGACAATTAAATTAGGAAATCAACATAAACAATTTAAATTTGCTCAACTGTGTCTATAGATAATACATATGTTCTCTTTCATCATTGTATATCTTGATTGATTTTCATGAATATGTAAATATTTCAAAAACTAAATACATACTCCTAATTGTAAGGGCCAATAAAATAGAATAGTTTTCCTATTTAGAAGGTTTGTATATTATTTAAATCACCAAGAAAATTGTAAAGGATTACTGAAATGCAATAACAACTAATTAAGCATTAATACGATAGCATATAAATGTGGTAAAACTTTTATTCATTTACCTTGATTTATATGTTTATTTGCTTAGTTTCTTTTTTTAAATAGCTCACTATATACAATGGAAGAAATCTGAGGGATAAAAATTAAAGCAAATAACTTTTCTATTTATAAAAAGAATGAAGTAAGTATACCTTGTACTTCCTGATGGACATTGCAGAACAAATTTTATCTGACCTCTTCTGTCCTCCCTCATAATGGTTTTGCCTACTTTCACGCTTCAAGTAAAGTGTGGAAAAACATTACTGCAGTGATCTCTACTTTATCAACCTTTGATTTAAAATAATCACAAAAGACAACTGAACCCCTTACATTTAAATAGTTCTGATTTTAATAAGAATTTTAGTAATTATTTTAATATTTGCTTGGCCTGAACAATGCAACTGAAACTCTCTGCCACCACCCCATCCTCATCCTCTTGGTTGCCTAGCAACATAGAGCGTAGCAGAGATCCAGTAGAACAACAACCAAAAAAACAAAATACAAAAAAAAAAAAAAAACCCACCAGGTTTAACTATCAGGGAAACTGACTAAATTAAGCTTTTTCTTTCAGATTAGAGGAAACACTGGGAAGAGTTATTAGTGATTTATATATCTACTATGTGTGCGTATGCACATATGTACATACACATTTAATCCTCATAGACAGTAGGAATAGTGACAATTACCTCTGATGAAATTTAGTTAACAAGCTTGCTTAGTTATTCAAATAGAGAGTCAGTCAATTTGCCCATAGCTTCTATTTCTTTCCTTAAGATAGGAAATGGGAACTGGAGTTATTTAGGGGTTGAGGACTAGGGGTATAAAAGATAGTAGAAAACTGTGCCATATAAAATGGTCTCCATTGAAAACAAACAGCATACAAGAATTAGACCTTATCTAACAGAGGTGAATTTTATCACAAGCAAATTTGTAGTGAGAAAGTTGAAGTATATTTAGAATGTAGGATGTTTCTCAGTTAAAAATCATTTTAATCAGCTGTTTGACTTCACTTGAAAGTAAATTATGAGTATACTGGTTAAGCCAGATATCATTAACAGATTGTTATTATTCAGCACAACCCAAGTATTTTTATTAAAAATTTCCAAGGGTATCTCATCTATGAGAGGCAGTGGAATGAGTTAGCCATGGAATTATGGGAAAATTTTTGTAGGTGGGAAATTTTTTCTAGGTATTTTAATAAAAGCCTAGTGCCATATCAACATCTGTTTAAATTTGTAGGAGGACTTTTTTTAGGTTAAAATGATATACATGATTGCTTCCTGAGCTTTTTCTAGCTTTTTGATTCTGCACTGTTTCAGAATATTTATATTTATAGATAATAGATTCTTAAAGAATAACATCCTGTATTAAAAATCAGCAACATTTGTAAGACTTAAACTGAGGAAAATTCTCTTATGTACTTTGATTCAAAATGCCTTATTTACTTAAAGATAATATTCTTAGACCAAATTTGTAAATAAGAGGTGGCGGGGAAGGGGGGGGGCACAAAATGAAAGAACTCTTCTAGAGACTTAATTAAAATCATGATGATCCATTCAGCCTGGAGTTTAGTTTTATTTTCAGCTAGTCATCTGCAGCCACGCTTCCCACAGAGGGAGGTTGCCAGGCTCACAGCACACTGTGCAGCTTGGATGAACAGTATTACAGGCTGCTTATGAGCATATTACATCTGGGATCTGTGGAGAGCAGCCAGACCAGCAAGACAAAGATGCTGAATGCAGGGTGTTTTCCAGGTATGTTTCCACGCTGCTACCTCTCCAGAATGTAGCAAGAAACAAAATACAGGATGGGCAAAAGTAGGTTTATGGTTGTGGTATGGAAAATAATACAATGATTAATAAATGATTGCAATTAATAAATGAGTTTATTGCAAGAATAAACTCTGTGTTTCACACGCCACTATAAACTTACTTTTGTCCCATCCTGTATATTTCCAGCTTAGTTTTTATATCTGGTAAGACCAGTAGGTTATTTTGCTTTTTAAATTGTTATTATGAACATAAGCCCTATTCTAGTTACCCTAAACTAGTTACCCTGAAGCAGCCATTGTACCGCTGATATTCGGTTAGTTTGCCTACATGTCTGTGTCAGAAATTCCACATGCCCTTCGTGTGTGCATGAGCGCGTGCACATTTGTTTCAGGAGTAGCTGCACAACCAAGAGGCAGTGTGGAAGACCCACGAGTTCAGGGGCACGGCAAGTTTACCTCTTGGGGTTTAGGTATTCATTCAGCAAGTATGCATTAAAAAGTAGGATGCACAAAGAACTCTGGAGACAAAAATAAATGGAGTGTTGTCCTGCTCCCCAGTGGCTTGCAGGCTACTTTACTTGGCTACAGCAGAGCAGGGCATTTAAAGAAGTTCTGGTGCCTGAAATGAGATCCATTCTTCTATCAGAAGAGGCAGATGGTAGGGCATTGAATTTGCCTGCATTATCTGTGATGTCCAGTCTAGTCAACAAGAACATTCTCCATACTTTGTGGTGTGCGGCAGTCGGAGGAGAAAGTGTCCTAACCTGAAGTCTTGAAGTAGCCTAAAGAGAGGCTGTGCAGAGAAGAGCTACCATACCAGGCCTCGGACTGCTGTCCTTAGAATGGCCGGCTCATCAGGTTGCCCATAGGCTGGTGTTTGGGAACTTGAATGATGAAGTTCCCTACACTCATTGAAAACTTTTTCTAAATGGCAGGAGTGGCTTCCTGTGTACTGTGTCTGAACTATTTTTTAGAAACAATGGGGTTTCAATTGAACATCTATTTTTCTCTGGGAGGCTGGAATTTTTGTACATGCTCAGCAGGGGGTGACTACCTCCCCATAAAAACCCTGGGCACTGGTTTTTGAATGAACGTCCCTGGTAGACAGTGTCATACTGTCTATTTCTTGCTGAAGAAATTAAGTGTGTCCTGTGTTGTTTGCTGTTAGACTCTTGGAAGCTGGCACCCGGATTCCTACAGACTTAAGATCCGTTTCCCTTACTGGTTTTACTTTGAATCCCTTTGCTGTAATATAATCGTGTCTATAATAACTTCAGGGTCCTCTGAGTTACATGTAAACCCTCTAGTGAATCGAGACTGAGAATGGCTGTGGGGTCCCCCAACAAGCCAGAATCTGACTTTCAAACTGATTTGCAGCAGCAGGAAATCGACGAGTAGCAGTATCTTATATCTTTTTTTAAAGTTTGAGTATAATGAACCTTCAGTGCATTATGCTAAGTGAAATAAGACAGAGCAACCAAATACTGTTTGATCGCAGTTATATGTGGAATCTAAAAAGAAACCAAACTCAGAGATGCATGGAGCAGATTGGTGGTTATCAGGAATGGAGGATGGGGGGAATGGGTTAAGATAGTTAAAGGGTACAAACTCCCAGGTATTAGACAATTAAGTTCTGGTGATGTAATGTTCAACATGGCGACTACAGTTAACAATACTGTTCTATATTTGAAAGTTGCTAAGAGAGTCGATCTTAAAAGTTCCAACCACACACACACTACACATACACACACATTCTATAACTATGTGAGGTGATGTGTTAACTAATCATATATATATATATATATGATTATATTATATATATATATATATATGTATGTATGTATAATTAAACTATATATAAAATTTTAAAATGACAGGTCCACCTGATAAATTTTGTAGCTATCTCTTCAATATTTTTGTGCCTTTTGGAAAAATTCTACCCAAAGTAGCTAATCTATCCAATACAGTATTTTGATTAAAGGCCAGTCACATAGATAGTGCCCACTTGTGAAATCCTTTTTATATTCCAATTAAGTCCTACACCTAAATTAATAGCATAAATAGTCAGATTCAGAATATTATTCAGACTTTCTGTAAGTAATTGGGCTTATGCCTATCAGATCAGTTTAGATTTTAGGTTTATTTTTCCACGTAGGTTTGCTAATTAGACTCAAATTCAGTTATTCCTATGGCCTTTTAAATGTCTTTTCCCCTTATTACTTACCTCCAAAGCATAGTAATTTAACTTTCCATCACTTTGAAGAAAGGAAATGAGCTTTTTATGAACATAGGTTTCCTGGAATATAGTCGACCTTTTACATGTAACTCAATTGAAAATAAGATGCAGAATAAGGCATTGAATTCTTCAGAAAACTCATTTCCCAGTTGCTTATTTCTTTAGAATTTGAACATACAACTGCTGTGCCATATACTTCATTCGTAGTAGGAAACTAACATATACATTATGTAAACATAAAATTTTATAAATCCCATTATATCTCATTTCCTTTTATTAGTCTATAAGATAAGTGAAGATAACTCATGGGTACATGAGTTAACAGGACAGTACAACAAAAAGGTAACCCTACCTCTGAAATGTGAAACCTACCTTTAGACATACCTTTTTCTAGATTTCACTTTGGAAAGAAACAATACTCCTTCTCATTTGTGATTTTAATTTAAGTACCTCTGGCAGAGCTAAACATCATGAGATCGTCCCTGGTGTGTACCAGGCATATACCACTGTTTAATTTATGACAAGCAGTATGAACGGAGCATCGAAATAAGACTGCACACAGGCAGGGGGAGAAGAGGACACATTTGAAGTTTAAAAATAGTTCTCTTTCATGTGCATACCCACATTTTTCACTCTTCATTTATTTCCTCTTCCTCTTTCCTTCCTTTTTCTCCCATCTTTCACTTATACACAAAGATAAAGAACGTGTTAAATACAGTAACAAATCTTTTGCACATTTAATTTGTTCATGCTGAAAGAGTGAATAATCCAGAGAGATATAAATAGTGTGGGCGACTGTGGTTCCAACCCAGGAATCTATGCCCCAGATTGAGCAGCAAAATGGTAAATTGCAATCTGCTGTTTCCTTGTAATCTCAATTCCCTGTGATTCTCATAGTGTGAGTATGGAGCCGATTTTAGTGCGATTCCTTAATTTAAACATACATATGCTACGTATGAAATACCCCTAAAGACAAACTAGTTGCTTTGTCTGGTGTTTAGTCGAAGAAATGATAATATGTTCAGGGATAGAGGAAAAAGAAACAGGCAAGCACAGAGCTCTTGAGTGGCAGAATGTGATATGTCAATCCCCAGAAATATACACAAATACTGTTTACCGTAATTTAAGGGTAAATCAAAGGATTTTCTTTCATAGTTATGAGATCTGTAGAACCTAGTCATTCAACTCTACTGTATCATTATCATCACCATCAACTTTTCACCCTAATGATTTGGGTCAAAGTGTTTGTAAGGCTTCTCTTATATTTTCGAATGTGTGTTATCTCTTCAGTGGTTGTTTTCTGTGTATTAATTTGACAGTAGTTATCCACAGTCTGAAAAAGAGACATTGGACCCAGGAACTCCAATTTTAAAAACCTATTCTAAAGGACTGTTCTCACAAATAGAACAAATAGATATACAAATATGTTCACTGCCAGGCTTTTTGTAAGAACAAAAATAGGAACAAAAACTAAATCCCCAATAATTATGGACTGTTGAATGTCACCTCAATATAATAGTGTACTGTGCAGTCATTCATTAATCATAATGGCTGATGTCTATCAAGTGTTTATTGTGGGCCAGACACATAATAAACTTACATGTATCCATGCAGAATATGTCTAGGATTTTGTAGATGTGCATAAAAATGCCCCGTATATTGCATTTATATGTATTTAGCTTACATATGCATTATGTATTTTGTGATTTATTAATATATTCAGTAAAAGAAAAATTCTAGAATAATATAACAAATGTAAATAATGATATAGGTAAAGGAGGATAAAGTGATTTTTAAAAAATATATTGTATATTCTAATTTTTTAAGTTGAAGATATTAATTTATTTGAGCTATTAGTTACATATTCACTAACTCTACTCTGTAAGTAGAGTAGCTCCTGGCCACATGTGACTCTTTTAATGAAAATTATTTGAAATAAAAATAAGAAATTCACATCCTCAGTAGCACTAGCCACATTTCTCTGTCCTCAAGAACCACTTATGGCTGGTGGTTCCCATATTGGACAAAGCCGATGTAAAATATTTCCACTGTCACACAGAGTTCTGTTGGCCGGCACTGCCTACCTGACTCCTGAATTCAAGGTTGTAGTCCAGCAACAATTCCCTGTGGAAACCCTAAAACACCTTCATCCTACTGGGTAGAGCAGTGGAACTGCGACATCGCCTCCTATATACTTGTGGTAGACAGTTGGGAATTGTGGTGGCAGCTGTCTGCAAAGCAGGGGCGGTGTGATTCTGAAACTGGGAGCTCCGTCGAGGTTTATCTTCCGGACAGGCTGGGGCGGCTGGCGGCAGCGTAACCAGGTTCTTTCCAATGCTTGATGTGCTCTCCCTGTTGTAATTGTGCTTGTTATGTAGATATCAGCTGTCACCATCTTTTTTTAATGGATGAAAAGATTGAGTTTCACAAACTTTGACCTAATGGCATAGTATGTCTCTTACTCAAGGGGTCTCTTAATTCACAGGAGAAATCAGAGAGAAATAACTATCAATTGTTATTAATTGCTTGCTGTCAGGAAAAAAAGCATTGAACTAAGGGTTGGAACTTGTCTCTTCTTCCATGTTTTCTTTTACTACACCCCCGTCTTTGTGGTTAAAGTTAGAAAAGTGAAAACATGCCATTCAATTTTTACTCCACCATCCAGCAAGTTGAAATTCCAGTAAAAGAGAAGAGGACATGTTTTTCTCATGCATGTAATTTGATTATAACAATTACAAAAATAGTAAATAATCTTGACAAAATAATATATTTCTCAATAAAAGTTTATGTAACTGTATAAACTTTTGATTATGTGAAACCTGCAATACATAATGCAGTATAAGATGTTTTGGATATACTGTAAAATACATGCAGCTTTCAATATCTTTTTTTCTTTCCTATGTTTTTATTGATTTCAGAGGGAAGAAAGGAGGAAGAGAGGGATAGAAACATCAATGATGAGAGGGCATCATTGATCGACTGCTTCCTGTATGCCCCCTAGTGGGGAATCAAGCCCGTATCCTGGGCATGTGCCCTGACTAGGAATTGAACCATGACCTTTTGGTTCAGAGGTTGAAGCCTTTCATTTCTGAGAAAACTTGGGGGGTGGGATATTTTAACCCCACTGAGCATCGTTATTTTCTTCTAGAAATTACATTTTTCTTTTAAAAACAACATCTGCAGTTTGGTCACATGCTGAGTTACAGTAAGAGTGGCAGCCCCACTTCCTGTGACTTAGCTGGTTGTGGTTCCTTCTCTTCCTCTCAGGATTTAGGTCATGGCCCTTGAGCCTCCTTATGCACAGGCTTGGTAGGGGCTGCACACCAGCTCTGCGGTAGCAGTGGTCAGGACAGTTCTTGTTAGTCCTCTCTGCTTTCATCTCCATTTCCTTGTCTTCTTTTTTCTTCCCTTTTCCTTTCTTCTTCTTTGTTGCTTCTTTTTCTCTCTTTATCTTTGTTGCATTTCCTTGCTTTACTCCCTAACCTTTATATCTGTTTCACTCTGACTTTTTAAGTAAGTAAAATACACCCAAGGCCAGTATTTTCCCATCAGCCTAGCCCAGTGGTCGACAAACTCATTAGCCAACAGAGTCAAATATCAACAGTACAACGATTTAAATTTCTTTTGAGAGCCAAATTTTTTAAACTTAAACTATATAGGTAGGTACATTGTTATTAACTTAATTAGGGTACTCCTAAGGCTTAGGAAGAGCCACACTCAAGGGGCCAAAGAGCCGCATGTGGCTCGCGAGCTGCAGTTTGCCGATCACGGGCCCTAGCCAACTCTTTGCATTGATCTTGAACTTAATGGTTGTTACTATCAGCTTTAGTTGTTTGCCCTGATTTTAAAAGTATACATTTAAAGTAGCCAGAAAAGATGAGTTCAATTTTATTTCCCCCTTTAGTCATTTCAATGTTAGAATTTGTAATCTGTCTCAAATATAGTCTGGTTTTAACCATCCCAATACCTAAGCTAAATCAATTCAGCAGGATAATTTATTTTTGTAGACTTGAAGGCTAGTTTTATCTTTCCTTGACATTTTCTTATGTCAAGCAAACCTTTTTCTTAAAGGTTTTAGTAGCTTGCTTATTTGAATGTTTATTATGGGGCAGAGAAAAAATTCTTGTTGTAATCTACTTTCATTCATCATGTTCATGAATGTTAATAAGATACAACATGTGGATCACAGCATTCAATGAATTAGAATTAAGCAAAGTAAAATTTTAATTCAAAAACTATGATGGTCATATTTTTTACTGATAACAGTGAACGACACTTCAAGGCTTTGAGTCCTTCATTTTCAGTTTAGTTAGTAGAGCTACTACTGTTTCCCTACCTCGTGATCAACTGTTAGCCACCTTAACTCCATTTGCAACCTTAATATTCCTTTGCCATGTAAAGCAGCATATTCACAGACTCTGGGGATTAAGATATGGATATTCTTGGGAGGCCATCCCTCTGCAGCCACAATGTGGCCAGTTTTTCAGTTTTATACATAATGCTGTAAAATAATGATGCTCTAATTAACTTCCTTCTGTAGGAATTTTTAGACACATCTTTATTTTTTAAGGCAAATGGATGGTCAACTTTTTTCTATAAGTTAAATAATATTCTACTTATTTCCTCATTAAATATAACCCCAGATTTTCTATATTTCTAATAATTGCCTGATTTGGAACCAAAAAAAAAGTGATATAGACATATATTACTTAATATTGGTGACTGGCATTATTTTATAGGTAGTATATTTTCTACTCACATGTCACAATTTTCTTGCTACTTCTGCAAAGTGGAGACGTAAAGTTACTATGTAGAAATATAAAAGTTGTTGGTCAGAGACAAGTTATAAGCAGATCTGGTAAAGATATAAAGAATTCTATTTATTATTACATTGAAATTATTATATGGGATTTTTGTAAAATATTAACTAATAAGAACAAGTGAGGTTTTAGACCTTAAAGTAACATGCCATTCACCACTAAAGCATAAACTCTGCCTGTAATCCAAGTGTATGATATAGAGTATGAGTACCCTGCATACACTCACACTCTAATAATTGTAACATATAGGGAACTTGTTATAGTATAAAACTGTAATTGTATTAATGTATCTTAAAATTTATCATTTCATGTAAAAAAAATCTTCCAATACTTCAAATGTTGAAATAAATATATAACATCCTGAGATAATAAAGTAATAATTTAAATGCATAGGAAAAATTTAGCAATGAATGTGAGATTGTGAACAAATTTGGGCATTTATAATATATAAATGATAAAGAAATAGCAGTCAGATAGATAAAATCTGTAGAAAGATAGAATAGACCAAATAAACTTTAAAATGTGCTGGTCTCTGGTTTGCCTTTAGCTAAAATAAGAGCAGTCCCTAGTTTATATTTGTAAATATTTCTCAGATCACAATATCACAGCTAACATTTAACTTCTATTGTTCAGTGTGGGAGTTTATATTTTAATTGCTGAATTTCCCTTGTGTTTTTGAAAAGTCAACACTTTGAACTTTTCCAAAGAAAAATGGCTGAGTATTTATGGTTATTTGAAATCCTGGAATATTTTAGTTGTTTTCATTCAAATACAAGCAAATCATAGCTGTATGAGTCAGGATAAAGTGAAGGCCCATAAATTGTTAGCATTATATTACAAAATTTTCATTACTTTGTAAGAATTCCACATAGAGGGAAATATTATTAAAAAGATCTACATGCAGACTGATTTCTTTCCTTGTTATGCTATTGCAAACATCATTAAATAATGGGCAAAGAATGATCACGAAAATTAAGTTCAGTGCCCTCTTGAAATTCTCTTCTGTCTGCCAAAGGGTCATTATTTAAAATCAGGGTAAGTTTTGCATGCTGTTACAATTGCACTAATTGTAAGTGCCTTACCAAGTTGTATATTTTAAATAAAAATCGAGATTGAATACATAATCATTTCCTCCCATGATGAGACAAGCAGCAGCATTTGGGCATTGGAGGGGCCTGCCTGGATGGCACAGCTACTTCTCTGGAAGGGCATCTGTACTCAAGGGGGTTTTGCCACGTCTACCCAATCAGCTCATCATTTGGTATCTGCCAGATCAGGCTAATCGAGTTTCCAAGCTTTCTGTCACAGGCTGAGAGTGGGGTGAGGATGTAAGGTACAAACCAGGAGCAAACTAATTTTTGGAGATTCCTGAGAATAGAAGGAATAGGGTTCATCACTGGTCTGTTCACACCACTCTCCTCTGGCTTCTACACTATTTGATCAGTAAGAGGAAGAGGAACCAGGGGTCTCAAACAGTGACCAGAAAAAACACATTTCTTGGCTCCAGATTCATGCTCTTTCCTCTCTGTGTCAGTGATACTGCCACTTCTGTGCCTTCCTTGCCAAGAAGAAAGTCCTTGCCAAGAAGAAAGACCTAGGAATTACCACCCCCCCCCCAAAAAAAAATGGCTTAGTTAAACTAACAATGACCTTCAAAACAGAATGGTGGTTACTTTCTCATGAGACTGGCATAAGTAACCTAGGCCTTAGCTGTGGGATTAAAATAGAAGCAGCTGGAAGGAGAAGGAAGTCTACCCTCTGGTGCTTTAAAAAATATATCTTTTTTGTTCAATATCTAATAATCCCTTGCCCTGTCAATACATGATAGATCAAGAGAGCAAGAAACTCCACTTCCCCCTTTTCTCATACATTTGTAAAGATGCCCTTTTCATGTATTCCCCTTTAAGTCAGCTCTTCAAGTTTATTTTAATTGATTCTAGAACTCTTAGTAGAGAGGAACGCAATTGGCTTTGAGCCTCTGGGACAGGCTGGTGAGCTAAATCCCCCTTAAGGGGCAGCGTACATCTCTGTTGGAACAAGCTGGCTGCCCATTCGTCTGCCCCTCTCTGCAGGCCTCTAAATGCTTTCATGATTTTTATATTTTATGAATTTCACTAGTAATGACAACTTACTTCGCAGCAAAAGTGCTAAATGAGACAAAAGACTTAGCTGTGTAGAAAATGAAAATACTTTTTATGCAAAAAAAAGTGTGAAGCAGTAAATGTGCATAAGGATTTATTTGCCCTGTTTGTAGGGTGACTAAGCTGAGTAAGAATCTCCATAACAGCCTCTTTGGGATCCTGACTGTCTGTGAATGGAATGTAAAACTTTATGTTGAGTTAATTACACTCTAGGAAGGCTTATCATCACTCTTACCAAGTTTGCATTTTCATAGGGTGTTTGTGATGATTGACATAACACAAGTAAAGCACATTTAGACACTACTTGGCATATAGTAAGTGATCATTAGTTGTTGTTCCTCCGTTTCCTCTTTTATCAGGACATGAGTTCTGCCGTCCATTCTAACTCTAAAATTGAATTTCTTGGATTCCGAAAGTGCTCAGTAAATGTTAGCCATTATTCTTGTTGTTTTCTTCTTCTGTATTTTCTTATGAAGCAGTTTTAGATTTTCATTGTAAGGAACAGAAATTCTACATGCATAAAGGAAAGTAGAGAATTAAGACAGTACCATCAGTTCAAAGATACAGAAATATTTAACTCAAAAGAATTTTCCTACCCTAGCCAATTTGGCTCAGTGGATAGAGCATTGGCCCACAGACTGAAGGATCCTGAGCTCCATTCCAGTAAAGGGCACGTACCTGGGTTGTAGGCTCCATCCCCAGCCCAGTCGGGACACATGCAGGAGGCAACCAATCAATTGATGTTTTGATGTTTTTCTCTCTCTCTAAGAATCAACAGGGAAAATATTCTTGGGTGAGAATTAACCAAAAAAGTGGATTTCCCTAATTTTTCTGGATTTTTCAGGATTAGCTAGGTGATTTCAGTGCTTCTCTGTAGTATTTGAGAATTAAAATGTTTTCCATGCAGTATTCCCTCAATAAATGTCATTGGTAATTGCTTTTTCTTCAGATCACACTTCATGTGTACATATAGGCAGAATTTTTCCTGTCATTTGTGAAAAGTCCTGCAGTTCTGCCAATAATTGAACAAGCATGTCCTGGTGCCCCACGCACGCATTTGAAATGAGCCAGGTGCCATCCTAGGGCTTTCCATTTGAACATCAAAGGGCTCGGTGCTGTCAGTGTGCCCACGTCAAGTGAGCAGCCTGTTTACTACTGAATAATGCATTGGCTTGTCTGACTTTTTGCCCAGGGCTGTTACAGCTCAACTAGTTCCTCCGCTGTTAAAAAATTGATCGGCTTTCTTTCCTTGATATTTGCAAAAGGAACAATAGGGTTCGCTCATATTAATCCAAAAGTCTTTATTCACTTCAGTCCTTCCTCACTCCAGAATAAGTTTAAAGGCTTAATTAGAGAGCCAATAAGGTACAATAAAATTTAAAATTCGTGACTTAGGTAATACGACAAAGTAGGAAAAGATGAGATGATTTATACACCAGAAACTTGCTGTGATGAACTAGGTCACAAAGCCTGTCTTTTTCAAAGTGGCCTTGGAACCCCCTATGGTAGACTCTCTAATCAGAGTAGGGTGCATAGGGGGGAGCAAGAAGGTTGGACAGGTGGGAGGGAACCTTGCATTTTTTGCAATCCCCAGATGATTCTTATTCGCACTAACGTTTCAGAATCATGTTGCTCTAGATCAGCAGTCGCCACTGGTGGTCCGTGAGGTCCTAAAGGTTGGCGACCGCTACTCTAGATGGTTTAGCAGCCAGTACAGAAAGGGAGAGATGTTTTGTACATGATTCACAGAGTCCCTGAGGTAGAAACAAATCAGTTCCCCCAGGGAAACAGGAGAATTCCTGCTTTCTGAGGCCAGAGTGAATTTCTCTCTGGGTGCTTTGGTGATAGTATAATATCCATGAATACTAATCTTTCTTTTCATAGAGAATTTATTGTTGTAATAATCTAAACTCACAGGTATTGGTTTTGATATCTATAACAAGTAAGTTATGCCCTATAATCCCTTCATCCACAGTATAGCAGGAGGCACGGGGGGGGGGGGGACGACAATTATATCTGTACTTACATGTTAGATGATGAAATAAAATAAATTTCCTTGATGCCTTGTTCACAGTATTATATTCTACATCCCCCACTTGCTCTTGTCCTGCAAGCACACACATTTCATTAAGAGATGAATTCATCACTTGGAGAGTTGAAGAGTGAGCATATTAGGGGATTCTAAGTGTGGGCAGCCTGTGTGTTGTTCTCAGTCTGGGAACTGAGCAGCCCTGTTGACCTTTGTAACATCCTGTCTCTCCAGTGTGCCCGCTTCCCCATCAATTCTTTGGCCTCATGAGCACTAGTGGATGGGGTTCCCTTTCCATTGATCGTGGATATAGTCACATTCAGATCATTGCCATCTCCTATGAAACCAACATCAATAATTCCCGCCCTGGCTATACCATCCGCCTCTGACATGACAATTTTTTTAGTCGGTGAACCAAATAGGTGTTTATCATCCTGAATATGACTTACAGTCTCTCAAGTTCTTTTTCAGTTCT
Source organism: Myotis myotis (assembly GCF_014108235.1). NCBI lineage: Eukaryota > Metazoa > Chordata > Mammalia > Chiroptera > Vespertilionidae > Myotis > Myotis myotis. Next base: position 172,120,101 of record NW_023416335.1, read on the forward strand.
CCCCATGTATCCTCGAGCTGGTTTTAAATGCTCTCCCAGACTAAATTGTATTTTTGCAATCCCAGAATATGGGAAGCAGTAATACGGCTCATTGGAATCACTAATTATTTGAACTGTGGATTAATCTCGGCCTTTATGTTCCAATAGCACATTATTCTTACTGCTCTCACTGAACGCGCCCATCGGAGTGGAGTGTTTAAGTGTGTGACAACCTCCTTCCGTGGAATGTGGGCCCCTGCCCTCCCAAACAGCCCCAGATCTGACTTGTCTTTTTACCTTCCACTGTTTATGGCACATTGTAAGCCCTGAAAAGTGTATGTAATTCTCATCTTCAGCCATTACAGACTTATTTTCCATTAGAACATCTACTACTATAATCATGTCTAAATATTTGTTGAATAGATAGGACACTGTATTTTGGCCACCAAGAAGTAAATGACATGGATTATTTAATTTAAGAAAATACTGAGTTTGGCAAAGAAAAAAATAAGTTAAAAGTGTCTTTTTCTGAAGACAAACATATTCCTTATCATTATTGTCTTATTTGTTTTACTTAAGATAATATTGGATTTAGTTCACAGAGCGGAGGCTTATGGTGCCTGAATACAATGTATGACATTCTAATCTGCAAAATTAATACTTTAAATAACACCTTTAGATAACATAAGCTTATTATAGAAAATTGGAAACATATAAAAAAGAAAAGGCACCTAAATTCCACAACCTAGGCAGAGTGTATCTTAACATATTGGTATATTTTTATTGTTGCTATCTTAATATTTTGTTATCTTAACATTTTGGTGTATTTTTCTGTGGTTAATTTTAATACCTGAGGTTCTACTCTCTACATCATTTTGCCTTTTTCACTTTATTCTGAATGCACTTGATCTATTTTTTCAGTCTGTGATTCCACAGAAACTCAGAGTTATAAATAATGTGCATAAAACTACATATCTTTGCATAATCACGGTTTTGTGTGACCATGCTCCAAAATGTCGCTTTTATAAAGAATTAAAGTTCTTGCAAACTTTTGCTTACAAACAAACCTTTGAGTCCATTGCATCTTAAAATAAAATACTGTATTCCCTTTGGATAGTGCCGAGAGCAGTGTTTTTCATAAGGTAAATGCCATGACCTGCCCTTTTTTCTTGCTCAGGTTCTTAAGCCTCCTGAGAGGAATTTTAAATAGACCGGCACTTTTTCCCCTCTTGTTTGCTTTAATGAGGCAGTAGATGGCACAACTTGGAGCTAGAGGGACAGGAAATGATGGAAACAAAGACTAGTGTCTGTCATTGTTTGAGTAAAAAAGTTCACAAGTCATTTTTAATGCTCTCTTCACTGGCCTCGAGGGAACCTGGGAAGTCAAGGCTGGCCACGGGGGGTAGAAAGGAGTGTAGCTGAATTAGGAAAGCGTCTTGGTGAGGAATGTTGAAACTAAGCCATTCAAAACACAATCCTCTACCCTTCCCTTTCACTCTCCTCCAAGGCCTTTTTGTTTCTTTAAACAAATTATTTGAATACTTCTTTTTAAATATTAACCTATTATAATTATTTAAGAGGTTAAGTTTAGTCATGGATGTACTAAAAATCACTGAATTCTACCATTTAAAAGGTAAGTTTTAATGGTATCTGAACTATAGCTTAATAGAAATTTTAAAATGAGGCAAAAAAGAGATGAAAGTTCTGTTCATTCATTCATTTAAATAAGCATTTACTAAGTGTCCAAAAATATAAGCAGAAGCCTGCTTTGGCAGTTGTAAAGGTGAATCATACATAGATTGTTTCTTGGAGGAATTTATAGTGTAGTAGAGGAAAGACAGTGTATTAAAGTATGTCTAATATTAGAGGGGAAGTGAGGTATCTTGTAAGAAAGGCACAGATAAATGCTGAGGAAAAGCAGAAGGAAATAGTAATAAATTCCAGAAGCAAACATTGAAGAGGACTTAAGAAGAAAAATATTTGAGTGCTGATCAATTTTCCATGACTTCATGCAGAGATGATCAGGTAGGTTGGTAGATTTGGTGCTGGTGAGATGAGGGAGTACCCAACTGATGGCTCACACTTTCTCAGTGAATATTAGGCAAAATTTCCCCTGAGGCTGGATAGATTGAGAGTGGAAAGAAGGAGAGGCTATGAAATTATCCTTTGTGTAGAGGTTCATCTTAGAGAATTTCAAGTGAGGTCAATTTGTGTGTTTTTGCCCAGAGCCTTTTAGCTGCTAACTGTACATGCACAGTGGAAGAACCCCTGGATATAAGTGAGCAGGGTTGGTGTTTATGGCATGAATATAGCACAGGGGGAAGAGGCCCAGGAGTTTGAGAATGGTGAGAGAAAGTAATTGTCATGGTTTGGGGAAGAGTTGTCAGCATCACCTGGAATCTTGTTGGAAATGCAAATTCTTGGCCCTAGAATCAGAGACTCGGGGTGCAGCTCATCAGTCTGTGTTAATAGGCCTTCCAGGCGATTCTGTAACAAACCACTACCTAAGAAGCCCTGGTTTGGGAAATCTAAATGACTTAAGTTACGGGGAAGAGGGAGGAATAGGTGATGATGGAAAACTATAAAGAAGTAGAGTGTATTTATGGCTTAATGTCTCCATGAAAGTGAAGAATTGTGTGAGTGGAGGAATTCAACGGAGTCGTGAGGATAGGTAGCGCTGGTCAGAGAATGGGAAACTGGAAGGATTTTGGAAGTAGAGCAGTTAAGAGACTCATGTGTTGTCTGGATGGACTATGTTGATGTAACTATCACCAAGAATTATGAGACAGGGCTAGGGGTGGAGAAGAAAATTATGAGGGACTGAAATCGCCACTGGTTTCTGGAGTAACCAGAAAGTAGGCCAACAGCTCAAGAAGGAGGGTTAGAGGATGGTCTGGTGTAGCTGATTTCCTTCCTTTCCAAAGGTACATAGGATGTGAGAGAAAAACAGCCTGGACTCTAGGTCTGAGCTGTGAGAAGGCGGTGCCCTCAGGGCACACAGTGAGAGTGTGAGAAGGATGGGGCGAGAGGAAGATGGAGTCAAATTAGTGACTCTGGAAAAATAATCAGTGAAAATTCTTGGAGAAAACCAAGATGGCGGCATCGGTAAACACCGGAGTTAGCTGCCTCGAACAACCACTTCACAAATACAACTAAAAGACGGAACGGACATCGCCAAGAACCACAGGAAGACTGGCTGAGGGGAAATTCTTCAACTAGAAGGAAAGAGAACAGCATACGAGACTCAGAGGAGGCGCAGTACGGAAAATACAAAGGTGCGGAGGTACGCGCAGAGCGGGCTGGTAGCTGAGGGCGCGGTTGTCGTTTTCAATCAGGAGGGAGTCTCAGATTCTGAGCTCCAGTTCTGGGCGAGTCTCTAGGGACCCAGACTCAAACGAGAGAAGCGGGACTATCTGGCATCGGTCAGAACGTGAGGGCAGCTTTCTCTCCGAGGTTTGCAGCGGTTGCTGGGACTCTGAGAGGCAGAGCCTCTGGGGACGGGACTGAGAGCAGCCATAACTGCTCCCTCCACCCGCCCTGTTGATCCCGTTCGACCCGCCCCGCCCAAGCCCTGCGCAGAGCCATTTGCCAGATAGCCTCAGGCAAAGGCTAGATTAGCACCTCCCTAGAGGACAGAAGTTTTCCCACTGCAGACACAGCTGATTCTCACAGCCAGTTGGCCTGGAGGTCAAATCCCCCTAGTATTAACTACAACAATCAAGGCTTAACTACAAGACTGCGCACAAAGACCACTAGGGGGTGCACCAAGAAAGCATAAAAAATGCGGAGACAAAGAAACAGGACAAAACTGTCAATGGAGGATATTGAGTTCAGAACCACACTTTTAAGGTCTCTCAAGAACTGTCTAGAAGCCGCCGATAAAGTTATTGAGATCCTCAAGAAATCTAATGAGACCCTCGATGTTGTGATAAAGAACCAACTAGAAATTAAGCATACACAGACTGAAATAACGAATATTATACAGACTCCCAACAGCAGACCAGAGGAGCGCAAGAATCAAGGCAAAGATTTGAAATGCGAAGAAGCAAAAAACACCCAACCGGAAAAGCAAAATGAAAAAAGAATCTGAAAATACGAGGATAGTGTAAGGAGCCTCTTGGACAGCTTCAAGCGTACCAACATCAGAATTATAGGGGTGCCAGAAGATGAGAGAGACCAAGATATTGAAAACCTATTTGAAGAAATAATGACAGAAAACTTCCCCTACCGGGTGAAAGAAATAGACTTACAAGTCCAGGATGCACAGAGAACCCCAAACAAAAGGAATCCAAAGAGGACCACACCAAGACACATCATAATTAAAATGCCAAGAGCAAAAGACAAAGAGAGAATCTTAAAAGCAGCAAGAGAAAGAAACTCTGTTACCTACAAGGGAATACCCATATGACTGTCAGCTGATTTCTCAACAGAAACTTTACAGGCCAGAAGAGAGTGGCAAGAAATATTCAAAGTGATGAATGCCAAGAACCTACAACCAAGATTACTTTATCCAGCAAAGCTATCATTCAGAATTGAAGGTCAGACAAAGAGCTTCACAGATAAGAAAAAGCTAAAGGAGTTCATCACCACCAAACCAGTATTATATGAAATGCTGAAAGGTATCCTTTAAGAAGAGGAAGAAGAAGAAAAAGGTAAAGATACAAATTATGAACAACAAATATGCATCTATCAACAAGTGAATCTAAGAATCAAGTGAATAAATAATCTGATGAACAGAATGAACTGGTGATTATAATAGAATAAGGGACATAGAAAGGGAATGGACTCACTATTCTTGGTGGGGAAAGGGGTGTGGGAGATGCAGGAAGAGACTGGACAAAAATTGTGCACCTAGGGATGAGGACGGGGGGGTGGTAAGGGCTGAGGGTGGGCTGGGAACTGGATGGAGGGGAGTTATAGGGGGAAAAAAGAGGAACAAATATAATAATCTGAACAATAAAGATTTACTAAAAAAAAAAAAAAAATTAGTGACTCTGCAGGTTAGTGTGGAAATAAATGACTGAAAGTCCTGGACTCCTGCTTGTCACAGCAATAAGCAGGATGTGAGACACGATGAAGCCTGGTGAAAGCCCTCTTAGCTGACACGATTAGGATTGGCACTTTAGTTAACTCAAAAAGAAAGTTATGAGGAAATACTGCATTATATACTTTCACCATTTTAATTTTAGTTGTATTATAATTCACCATATCCACTACTTGAACTTAGATTTTTTTTTTACATAAACCTACTTCAGTATTGTCATCTATGAATTCCAGGTTTAGTTTCTTTCAAATAGAACAAGAACTGAAAGATACTTGAGAAGAAACCCAAGGGCAGAATCTTCAGACTTTTACATTTTATCCCCATTTTTATTGTGTTATTCACATACTTTTTAGAAACAATTTACTTTTATTTATTCTTTTCAAAGCATGCAGTTTTAATTTTAATACAACTGTCTTTTAGCATCATATGTATTATTGATCTATGTGTTATCTGATTAAATTACATAATTACAATGATAGGCATAAGCAGGTTTGGCAACAAACACACCTGATTTAATATGCATGCAATTCAGCAAATGAGAAATGTGAGCCCGCATGAAGTCACAAATGTCCAATATCCTGTGGGGGTATATTTTATAGAAAAAAATTAGTAAGTGAACCTGGCAATTGATGAGTTGGAGGTCTTATTGGAGAGCTTCTGTCATTGTTCTTAGGATGCATATGACAGGGTAAACTGTGTGAGGCGTGATTTCTCCTGAGTTTTCCAGAGGTGTGAAGCCAGAATGAGAGGACTGGTCTCTGAGATGGAGAAAGATCACATTGGGACACTTAGGAAAATTATCTTATATATTAAATGTGATGAATAATGAACTCTCTGAGGATTACTATGATTTTTGGGTCACTACTTGGTATAAGAATGGTATGATACAGTTGGCTGGTGTGTTAGCCCAAACACATATGACATACATGAAATCCTACTTCCTGCTTTTGTAATTTTTATTTTTGGCTACAGCTTACATCTAATACACAAAGAGGTTTTCTCAATGTACAAAATGCATAAAAAAGATAGGAAATTTTTAATCATTTTTTAAACCATTTTTAAGACCTTTGTATTTGTGTGAAATATTTTTCTCTTAAAATTGTTGATGTAGTTTCCATAGTTTTCCATGTTGTTGACTGTATAAACAACCATCCCAATAGGGAAATCTAACTTTCTTAGTTAAAAGAACATCTTTTATTAGAATGACTTTTTAAATCTGTAGTCAGTGTACTTTGCGTATGGCACAAATAAATGTGTTTATAAATTAGAAGCTTAAAGAGCCGAACAACATAACTTAGAATCTTTCAGGGCTTATAATAAGCTAAGCCCTGGAACTTCGGTCTTCTCATTTAATTTGGTCTTTATCCCAAGTATGGACATGACCCAAAAGATAATCAATGCAAGATTCATGGAGGAGTTTCTATTTGGAAGCTCTCTGCAGCACTGCTAGAATGTATTACCTTTGTGCCACATGAATTAAAATAATGATGACAAAATCTTAGTTGTTAATTCATCTTAGAGTGGCTGCTGGTGTCAGGACGAATATATTACATATCTCTTTCATTCATGAAATTAAAGTTTTCAGACTTTCATGTCAGAAAAAGTTTGTCTTTATCTTGAACTCATAAGTTTTGTTTTGTCAGACAGATAAAATGATCATTTATTATTTTGCCTTGGCTGCCAGCAATTTCAGAGCTAGCTTGTAGTGCTTATGCAGCTAAAGTTTTCATATAATTATCTTCATCTTCATACTCTCTTTCTCATAACGTTGTTTAATTTTTGTTTTATTGCTTCTATAATGTGTTTTTTCTTAAAATTATAAATATCCTTAATTCCTTTTTGAAAGTTGGTGGTAGATAAATTCAATTAATTCAACAAACAATTATTGAGTACCTAATTCTTGCTGTAAAAGTAACTCTGTTACACTGGTAATAGTGAAAAGGGCAAGCTGTAGTTTCAGGAAGATGGGGGAAAGAACCTGTTTTCAGAAATTCAGAGGAAATGCATTGGATCGTAAAATGTGTATTTTGCCAGGCACTTAAAGTGCCCATGTTTATTCTCTTATTGCTAGTTAAAAGTCACCATTAGGATAGATTGCCATTATCAATGCCTCTATGTTTTCTAGAGCCATTTTTTTCCTACTCAGATTTAAAGTTCAGGACTGAAAGCTGGGTCTCACATAATCTCTGAGAGCAATGCACATCAAGCCCGGCCTTTTCTGCTCTTAGACGTCTACAGAGACGAATGAAGCCGGCCTTTTTGGGCGCACACTGCCCTAGGCCTTTCAACTTCACTCTGGGGAAGAGATGGCATGTGTGAGATGACCAGGGAAATCTTTGAAGAAGATGATAGTTTTTTCTGATAGGTATTATAAAATGATGTTAAAAAGAGAAGGCATCCCTACTTTGAGTCTAAAAAGGAAAGAAAGCCTTTTTTTGTTGTTCACGTTGATCTTTTATGAAGATGATTCTCTTATGCTTTGTGCAACTTTTGAATGTGTACCCAGCCCTTTGAAAACACAAACTACTACATAAAGGCGGAGAAGATTATAAATATGGTGGTAGCCGGTGGATGGTTGGCCGATAGCATCATTTATAACAACATGGGAATTCATACTTTTTGAAATATAAATTAAATGTATCTTTTCACTAATCCATCACCTAACTTTTAAAAACTAGATTCGTCAATTATTCTGACCTAGATATCTCATTCCCTGCCCATATGAAAGAGAATCTAAGTATTGCCTGAATTTTTCTGAAACTGATTGCCCTTTAAGTCAGGGGTGGGGAACGTCTGGCCCAGGGGCCGTACAAAGACTGCAAAATCATTTGGTCTGGCCCTGCCAAGGCATTAGGGGTGAGTTAATTAAATGTTTGATCAAATATAGCAGGCTAATTTTTAAGTTGATAATTTTGTGTGGCTTGTACATGATGTTATAAATACCCATATGCCCCTTGGCAGAAAAAATGTTGCCCATGCTTGCTTTAAGTGAACATCCTTGTCTTCATTCCTCGCCTTCTCATTCTGGCTATTGGCCTTTTACAGTGGTTCTCAACCTTCTGGCCCTTTAAAACAGTTCCTCATGTTGTGACCCCCAACCATAAAATTATTTTCGTTGCTACTTCATAACTGTAATTTTGCTACTGTTATGAATCGTAATGTAAGTATCTGCTATGCAGGATGGTCTTAGGCGACCCCTGTGAAAGGGTCGTTCAACCCCCAAAGGGGTCACGACCCACAGGTTGAGAACCGCTGGTTTATGAAGACCTTTACGAGATAGGCAGAATAGGTCTCCCACCCCAGAATGTACACATCATAATCTCCACAGCCTGTGAATATGTTACATTACATGGCAAAAGGAAATGAAGGCTGCAGATCTTATTAAATCTGCTGATCAGTTTACCTTGAATAAGGAGATCTTGCTGGTAATCTGGGTTAACCCAATGTGATCTTCAAGTGCAGAGGAGAGCAGTAGAGTGAAGTGACATGAGGGGAGCTTGACCTACCTTTGCTAGCTTTGAAAATTGAGGAAGGGGTCCCCCCAAGCCAGGCTATGCGGGAGACTTCCAATACCCGGAAAAGGCAAGGCAACCTCTACCCCGGAGTCTCCAGAAAGGAAGACGCTGCTGACACCTTTGATGTCACTTTTGACATAAAAACAAAACAAAACACACACACACAAAAAAACCGTGTCAGATTTCTGACCTATAGAACTGTTAGATAATAAATTTGTGTTGATTAAAAGCTAAAATTTTAAGCCACTAAACTTGTGGTAATTTGTTATGGCTGCAATAAAAAGCTAACACCTTTACCGATGTTCAAGAGAAAGAGATGAAGATGAACCTCAAGGCACTCCATCTAGGGAAAGATTTAGTGTGGGTGGACATTGCAATTCTTGCTGTCAAGGAGATAGAAGGCCATTGAATTTCCCATTAGTACAGAAAATCTACAGGTGCCAGTGTACTGACCTGAAAGAAAATGCTTCAAAACAAGGTATCTTTGCTTCGGTCTGCTTGCAGTCCGCCTGTGTGGCTATCATTAGAGTGATCTCTTGATAGACAGATTTTTTTTGTTTTTTAATTTAATTTTATTGTTTAAAGTATTACAAATAGTAGTACATATGTCTCCTTTTTTCCCCCCCCATTGACTTCCCCTCGGCCTCCCCTATCCCCCGGCACATGCCCTCCCACTCCCCCCAGTGTCTTGCGTCCATTGGTTGTGCTTATATGCATGCTGATAGGACAGCTTTAACTGCATTCTCTTTAAAGTATATTTCATGATTTCCAGGGACTACAGATAAAAGCCCAGACATGTAGCATGGCTGGCAGTCAAGGCCTCCAAAACAGAAGTGCCTGCTACTGCCTCATGTCACACTCCTCCCTTTTCTCTGCACCTATGGTCAGCCAAGGTAGCGTCCTCACGTTCTGTGAGCCTAGCATATAGTATTTTTCACTTTTCTCCTTCATACACGTCATTTCCTTCACCACCAGTGAGTGTCCTGCCAGATCATCATACCTGCAGCAAACCCCTACGAATTCTTCCAAGATTCAACTCAAGCATTACTTCCCTGAAAAATCAAGGAACCTTTCATATCAAGTAAAATAGTTTGCTCTGTCCTTTATGCCATATTGTGAGTTGAATACCTTGTGATATTAAATTTATTTCCATTTCATTTTCTTATACCAAATTGCAAACTTCTTGAGGGTGATAACAGGGTCTCATAACATCTCTGTGGGATTTAGTATCTCACACAACTTATACAGCGGGTACTCAATAAATATAAAATGAGTGGATGATTAGGTCACCTAACCTGGCTATCTAGGAAACATTTTACATTTTAAATAAAATTCTGACACTTGCCAACTTACTTTGCTTGATACAACTCCTCTTTCTATTCCTTAATTTAACACTTGCATATTTGTGATTTTATTGTAGAAAATGAAAACATTGAAATCTGTTTTGTGTATGGCTCTTTTTGGAAGAATTATTTTGTGTAGTGTATTTGCTTTTATCCTTAACACATTGAGAATACTGTAATTTAATGGAACAGGACGGTATATGCCGGGAGCCGGTCCATGCTTGCTGTTTCAAGGGACCTGGCATATATGGCATACTGTTCTTAATATGTTTGCTCACCTTCTTGGCACTATGTGTTTTAACCAAGGTCTCCTCTCTGAGAAAGGTTGTTTCCCCAGGTAGGGATTTTCCCCTGAAGTTAGGGAGGGAATAAAACCTCTTAACTAAGTGCCAGGCGGGTAATTAATCACTTTAACTATGAACAATCATGCTTAAGCTACATAATCTTTACTCCCTGGAATGGAGATAAGAAACGCCCTAACCTTTGGAATAGAGATTGATAGGATTGGAATCAACTGGTATAAATACAGATGTAACAAGTCAGAACTTAGAAGACAGAACCTACACACAGAACTTAGAAGACAGAACCTACACAGACAGAAGAACTTCGCTGGAGAGAACATGACAAAAGATCCTGGACTGAACCTGACTACAGAAATTGGCAAGAGAACCTGACTAGAACCTGGTGACTGAACCTGGCTGGAGAACCTAGCGAGGGAACATGGCTACAGAACCTGGCTGGAGAACCTGGAGAACCTAGCAAGAGAACATGGCTACAGAACCTGGCTGGAGAACCTAGCGAGGGAACATGGCTACAGAAACTGGCTGGAGAACCTGGAGAACCTAGCAAGAGAACATGGACACAGATCCTGGCTGGAGATCCTAAGCAGAACTTCGCTGGAGATCCAGACCAGAACTTGGCTGGAGATCCTGGCTAGAGATCCTGGCTAGGCTGCTGATCAACTGAACACTGTCTCCGTGTCCTTCCTTCCTTCGCCGACTCCGTCTACGCCTTTGGGAACCCCTGGACCTGCTGGGGCAGGACCCCGGCAGGTATAAAACAAATTTTTATATGCAGCAAGTCTCTTCTTTTAAAATCATAATTGCACAGTGTATGATGACTCCTCATTCATTCAATGGACTTGGGAGCTTATCCTTGATAGTTTCAGTGAAACTACCAGCTGCCCCTGTCCCTTGTTGTGGGCTACAGTCCACTTTGGAAGCCTTCAGCCCTCTATCTCTTGCTTGAGTGTTCTTCTTATGCATAGTTCAAAGTAAATTTATCTGAACACAGTCTAAGCAGCTTGCATGTTTACTTCATGCTATCACTGTGGCTAGTCATGGTTTGTTGGAGGTCAGCTGAGTATTTTTCTACATGAATAACTCTGTTTCCCTGAATAACCATCAGCAACAACTGTTTTGTGCTTGCCTTGCAGGTACTACAGTGCAACCATCCTGCAGATGTCTGGCGTTGAAGACGACAGACTCGCAATATGGCTGGCTTCAGTTACAGCCTTCACAAATTTCATTTTCACACTCGTGGGAGTCTGGCTTGTTGAGAAAGTGGGCCGCAGAAAGCTTACCTTCGGAAGTTTAGCAGGTAGGTGCCTGGATGAGGATTCAGGTATTACATTTCCTCTAATGACAACAAGTTAACCTTCCGAAGTACAATACCAATAGCATTTTGGATACTTTTTCTAGCTAAACAATAGAGTTCTTCTAGACAAGAAGTTTTTTGTTTTGTTTTTTAAAAAAAGAGAACTTAATGAATTTTATGATATATAACTAGAAACTAGAATGTGCATAATAACCAGAACTGTAAGAACAATTTAAATCTACTGCGGGGACCATTTTGCTGTTATTTTGAGTTCTGCTCAGCAGGTACAAAAGTGACAAAAATAATCGCGTTTTGCTCTTCCTTGGTTGAAAAACTTGGTATTCATGAACTCACTTTTTAACAAAGGTGTTTTTTTTTCTAAATTTTGGAATAATATGAAGGTACATTTGGAGCATGTCACTTCTAAGCTCTTTCAACAGTAAATTCTGGTTTGTGAAGTTTGTTTTCTATGATAGCTAAGTAGGACAAAACCTTTCTCACTTTCAAGTATCCTTTGATTTTATTTTATTTATTATTTCTCTGTAATGCGAGGTCTGTTTGAGCTGACAGATGGGACCCATTTTTGCCATGGTCTTCACATGGTTGCATAATATAATCTTTTCCATGTATACATGTGTATTCCTGCTTCTCTATTAGCTATCATCAACTGGTTCCTTTATACATTTACCCAGAGTAAGAGTACATTTTCTCATTCAAATGTAAAGTTTCCAGGCCAGCATTAATTAAATTTTGTTGTAACCAAATACGTATACCTCAAGCATTAACCTAATGGAACTGCTTCAGGCCTTGTTCCAGATTTGATGAGAAAATACATTCCTAGTTTCATAGTTGGAACACATACTCTTTCCTACCCTCACCCCAGAAAAGGGTGTGGAGTGCATTCACCCTCTGTGCTTGTCTAAGAGTCCAATAACGTAGGTTGAACTATAGTATCAGCTGAGGGGAAGGAGTGGGAAAGACTGACTGAGAGACAAAGGAATCTCAACAGCCATGGTACATAGGGAACGGAGGGGAAGTGAGGAAAGGTGAGGGACAAGTGAAGGTTTAAAAAACCATCTCTCTATATATAAAAGCCTAAACGAACAGAACAACTGAACAACCAGAATGACCGGTCGACCAGTCACTATGACGTGCACTGACCACCAATGGGCAGACACTCAATGCAGGAGCTTCCCCTGGTGGTCATTGTGCTGCCACAGCCAACCTCCCGTGGCCAGCCTCCTAGATAGGCCTCGATTGCTGGCCAGGCCGACGGACCCCACCCGTGCATGAATTCATGCACAGGGCCTCTAGTACATTTATAAACCTGTTGAAGAAGCCAAAAGTGTTTGCCTAGAAAAAAGGTGTAAAGGGGGAGCTAATAATCTTATTCTAGCAGATGGTCTAGGGAACATAGATTTGTACTTAATATAAGAAAAACTAGAGGCCCGGTGCACAAAAATTTGTGCACTCGGGGGGGAAGAGGGGTCCCCTCATCCTGGCCTGTGCCCTCTCGAAGTCTGGGACCCCTCGGGAGATAACACACTGCTGGCTTAGGCCTGCTCCCGGGTGGCAGAGGGCAGGCCCAATCCCTAGGTGCAGCCCCTGGACGGGCTCAGAGCAGGGCCGATTGGGGAGTTGTGGCGCCGCCCCCTGTCATTCACAGAGCAGGGCGGATTGGGAGGTTGCAGTGCCACCCTCAGTCACGCTCAGGGTAGGGCCGATTGGGGGGTTGGGGCACCGCCCCCTGTCACACTCAAGGCAGGGTCGATGGGGAGGTTGCAGCGCCACCCCTTGTCACTCACAGAGCAGGGCCGATCAGGGGGTTGGGGCACTGCCCCCTGTCACACACAGAGTAGGGCGGATCAGGGGGTTGGGGTGCCGCCACTATCACACTTAGGGCAGGGCCGATGGGGAGGTTATGGCTCTACCCTGTCACACACAGAGCAGGGCCTGTGGGGGTGGGGGGTGTTGGGGCGCCAAACCCTGTCACACAGAGCAGGGCCAATCAGGGGTTGGGGTGCCGCACCCTGTCACACACAGAGCCGCAGGGCGATCAGGGGGTTGGGGAGCTCCCCCGTATCAGGCACAGAGCAGGGCTGATCAGGAGGTTGGGGCGCCTTCCCCTGTCACGAACAGAGCAGGGTGGATAGGGAGGTTGTGGTCCCGCCCCCTGTCACACACAGAGCCGCAGGGTGATCAGGGGGTTTGAGCGCTGCCCCCTGTCACGCTGATCCCGGTGCCAGGAGGCCTCTCGGCTCTGCTGATCCTGGTGCTGGGAGGTCTCGTGGCTCTGCTGATCCTGGTGCTGGGAGGCATATTACCCTTTTACTATATAGGATAGAGGCCTGGTGCATGGGTGGGGTTGACTGGTTTGCCCTGAAGGGTGTCCTGGACCAGGGTGGGGGTCCCCACTGGGGTGCCTGGCCAGCCTGGGTGAGGGGATGTTGGCTGTTTGCAGCTGGTCACACATCCTTCAGGGTGGGGGTCCCCTCTGGGGTGCCTGGCCAGCCTGGATGAGGGGATGATGGCTATTTGCAGCTGGTCACACACCCTTCAGGGTGGGGGTCCCCACTGGGGTGCCTGGCCAGTCTGGGTGAGGGGCTGAGGGCTGTTTTCAGGCTCGCGGGTGACTGAAGCTCCCAACTGCTCCTTTTTTTCTTTTTTCTTTTTTATTCTGGGCCAGCTTTAGCTCTGGCTCCAGCTCTGAGGCCTCTGCTGGGTTCTATAATCGAAACAATGTATAACTCCAGCTCTGGGATCCCGGCTTGCTGAAAGCAGGTTTCTGGGGTTTTGTTTAGCTTCTATATTTATTACAATGTTTCAAACTGCAGGCTCAGAGGCCGGCAAGGCAGGTGGGGAACGTTGGTTTCCTTCATCACTGAAGCAAGCAAGCCTCATGTTAGTTTCAAGCTGCCTGGCTGCCGGCCGCCATCTTGGCTGACAGTTAATTTGCATATCTCCCTGATTAGCCAATGGGAAGGGTAGTGGTCGTACGCCAATTACCATGTTTCTCTTTTATTAAATAGGCTATTTCTAATATTCAGAGCGATCCAACAATGAATTTGGCTGCTTCCTTAGGATGGTAAACTGAAAAAAAAAGAAAGAAAGAAAAAGGATTGTACCATCAGCTAGTGATGTGCTAAAAATACATTTCTATGTTTGGTTGGAAATTGGATTTGCTAACCCCTGAGGGTCAGATCAACTCTAAGAAGAGATAACAACCACTTTAAAAGTTTTTAAATGGATACCCTTCCTTTGGACCGGGCCTCCATACATTGCTCCCTTAAGAGGTCTGTTTTTATATAGAATTTCAGGTTTTCTTAAACTTGGGAATTGGCTTTTGATATCTGAGGAAACTGCTGATTTCAGGATCCGTAGAAAACACTCTTTTGTAGCAGCCTGTGTCCCTTCACTTGTATTCCAGTGAGAGACTTTCTCATCAGTTCTGCAGTAGGTTGAGGTGCTGTGGAGCCAGACTGTTAAGATTTGAATGGGGTGACTTTGAGCAGGTTTCCATCTCCTCATTTGTAAACAGGATTAACCGCAGTCCCTGCTTCACAGGATTGTAATGAGGAGTGAACACACCTGTACACGCGTAGCATGGAAAGCACTCCTGACAGAGGAAAATGCCCCGAGCAGCTTGGCTCTCACAGCATCTATCACTGCCCACCAGGGAGTCTCCGTTGTTGTGACTATAATGTGAAATCAGTTTGCAGAGTCAGAGTGCAGGGGCTTCCCTGACCTCCTCCAGCTGGTGTCACCTTTCACCGCTCAGTGTGGGTCCTCTGCCCCGAGGAAGTTCACACTATTCAGAAGGAGCATAAGACAGTTATTTGGCCCTGGCCTGTGTGGCTCAGTGGATATAGAGCATCGGCCCACGGACTGAAGAGTCCCAGTTTGATTCCAGTCAAGGGCACGTCCCTCGGTTGCAGACTGGACGAGATGCCTGCAGGAAGCAACCAGTTGATGTGTCTCTCTCTCATCCATGTTTCTCTTTGTCTCTCCCCCTCCCTTCCACTCTCTCTAAAAATCAGTGGGAAAATATCCTTGGTGAGAATCAACCCTCCCCCAAAAGACAGTTATTTGGTGGGGAGACCAAGAGATTTCTCATGAGCAACCTGAAGGCACCTTTCTTTCTTGCCATGTTCTCTTTTCAACCAACATCACCAATATCCCAGCTCCATCTATGACCAAGCCAAACAGTGATGCCTCCTGCTTGAGACCGCTCTTCCATGACGTGGGCACCTGATTAATTTCCTTGTGCTGTGGCCAATCAAAGTGATGATGTAGCCACGGAGAGGTCAATGGGGGGAAAAGGAGACATATGTAATACTTTAAACAATAAAATAATTTAATTAAAAAAAATAAAAAATAAAGTAATGATGTAGAAATTGCAGTGGTTTAGGAGGTAAAGGGCCTGGGTTTTTGTCACAGGTCTCCTCTTTACCTGCACATATAAATGAAAATAGTGCTATTTTTGCAGTTCTGGTTTTTAACTGTGATTAAACAGGCCCCACTAGAACATAATGAGCAATGGCACTTTACACTCTTCAGAAGAAAAGTCAGTGCTAAACAGCCGCTAGTGTACAATCATCTCGGTATCTGCCAGGGATTGGTCCAGGACCCCCTCAGATGCTGAAATCCTTAGATGCTAAGTCCCTACGTTAAATGGTGTATGTAGTATTTGGGTCTGACCTACGCACATCCTCCCGTATGCTTTTACCATAAATCATCTCTATATTATCTATAATACTTGGTACAGTGTAAACACTACACAAGCCATTGTTATACCGTATTGTTCAGGGAATAATGACAAGAAAAAAGTCTGTACACATGTTCAGTTGTGCCTAACTACATAGTACACATCAGCCAGAATGTAACTTTTTTTCTTCAAATATTTTCAATCCTTGTTTGCTTGAATCCATGGATTTCGAATGCATGGATACAGAGGGTCGACTGTTACATTACTACACCGAGGCCCACAAAATAGATGTTTATTTCACTTTCTGATGGCAATTGATTCTGGAGTTGTTATTTTTATTTCAATGCATTTGTTTTATTCATTTGTCTGTAGGTATATTTTTTATATTCTAATAGAGCTAAGTACTAGAACACTGTTCTACTTTAAATTTCTTAAATTAGCTTAGAATTTGTAAACCTTTGATTCACTTTTGCTCCTTATTTTGTGTTTTTATAACTTTTTATTGTATTGTGTTAAAAATAGTAGGACAGCTCATATCAAAATAATTTTTGAATAGGTATTCGCTCTTTAAAAATAACTTCAAATAAACTATTTAGTAAAGAAACCCTTTATACAAAGAAATATAAAACATACAGTCCACGTCCATGCATAATTTTAAATGCAGGACATTTGTGGTGTTCTGACTTTCACTATTTTCAAGGCTTGCTCAGAGAACTGGCCTTTCTTGTAAGTATTACAAACTTAATGACCACCTCTTGATTCTTTTAGTAGAAGGTTTGTATCTGTGTAACTTGATTGCTTATAAATAGGAAAGCCAGAAGCACTGTGCTATTTCCCCCCAGATATTTTGGTAGTGGAATATTTCTGAAAGTGTCACTCACAGGCGGCCTCCACCAGAATTATCGCGGGTACTGCTTTTGAAAGGGGGATTCTTGTGCCCTGGCCCAGATCTGCGAAATTAGAATCTCTGAAGGTGGGTCTGCAGCATGTGCACTTGAACAGGCTTGCCAAGTGATACTTGTGTACACAAAGTGTGCTGTATCAGAGTGGTGGGAAGGGACTTAATTGTTTAAGTGTTACTAATCTAAGCCCTGTACCAGGTAGTTACTGTTACTTGTTACCTCAGGTATTTTTGAGAATGCTATTTATCCAGCACACTTCACTTCCCATGGGAGCATGGTTAGGTAGATAGAGGGATCAGGAAGGTTTTGATCATAACTTGCTGTGCAATGAGCTATACTACGATATAAGTATTTTTCTTTAAAACTTAATAGTTGATATCAGGAAACCTATTTCATTACGTAGATCACTAAAAACCTGGTCATTCCTTTCCTGGATCAGAAGTTCATAAAACTTTTTTTTTCATCCTCCCTGGCTGACTTTCTGCCCTTAAGCGACCTAACAGTGGATCAGTCTTATTCTAACTCTAATTCTCTACATCTAAATCAATCATCATATCTAGAGAGTATTTTTTTTTATCAAACAGCAATTTTTGTTAATAATTTGTTTGTGGTAACTGTGTTAAAAAACGTTTAATAGTTATCAAGAAAAATGAAACTAGAGCATGGCCCTTTCTGTTTATTCTCATGAAGGCTGGAACAGTGGGCAGAAATTAAAAAACTTTCTTATTTACCATCAGATGTCTCTCAAAAATGAACCTTTTAAGTGATACACATAATAACCATTCCCAGACCTTAAAATAAAAAAACAAATATTCTACTTGCAAGTATCAGTAGCAAAGAGAAGTGAATACATGTTATAATATCATTTCTGACATCTTAAAGTCTTCAAAGAATGCTACTTTAATAAGAAATGCTATTTCAAGTGCTTTTAAAATATTCAGTTTATTACTTTTTAGCCTACTGATTTGGGTCTTATGATCAAATGCCATTAGAACAATTTTCTCCGCAATGAAAGGAACACTGTAAAAATCTGTTGCCTTTCATAGTTCCTGACGTGTCAGGCACTCAATAATGTTGGTTACACTAATGGATTTTGAGACTCTCAGCAATGAAAGCTGTGGGGTGTTTTGTGTGTTTTTTTGTTTTGTGTGTTTTGTTTTCGTTTGTTTTGTTTTGGGTTCTTGTTGTTTTGGGTTTTTTTTATAAAATCATTACCAATCTACTCCTTGGCTAGCAAATGTGTCATGTCTCACAATGGATATGCTAATGTGTTTTTCTGATAATTTGTTCTTAGGAGCACTTTTTTAATACAATGAAGAAAGATCAAGGTACTTTTTAGAGATATGTCTTGTCAAACTCAGTCTGCTTTGGAAGAATGTTGTCAGCTATTCTCTAATGCAAAACTTTTTTTTTTTTTTTTTTTTTAGGTACCACTGTAGCACTCATTATTCTTGCTTTGGGATTTCTGCTATCTGCCCAGGTTTCCCCACACATCACTTTTAAACCAATAGCTCCATCAGGTCAGAATGCTACTTGCACAAGATACAGGTGAGACTCTGTGATGATTCCCTTTCTTAAGCTAACTCTGAAAACTTGTTTGTTTGCTTTTGCTTTTCTAAAATTTGAGAGATGAGTAGAAAGAGGCTTATGGGGAAGGTAGAAAGTGGAAAAGCTGGTAGGAAGGGACCACCAGGAAAAGGAACAGTACATGTAAAGATCTGAAGGTAAAAGTGTTTAAGGAAAAGTGAGTTGTTGGACACAATTTTGGTGATTTTTGGGGGGGGTGAAGTAAAGTAGGGATTGATATAGAATCTAAGCAGGAATACTGGGAAACTGTTTGGGGTCATATGTGACTCAGTGACATCTACATTTTAATCAGTAATTAAACTTTACCACGATGTACATGTCTGTTATAGTTGATTACTATCTGGATATTCTAAGTCTTCACCAAGTTCCACAGGCATCCCCTGATTCATTTAAGCAGAAAAGAAAGTTTTCTCTCACTACTGGGGTTCTTCCTGAGGATTAGAAGGTGAAAAGAGAATGGTAGAAGAGAGTGAAATGTGTACTAATGGCCAACTACAGGTTTAAGAGCTCGTTAAGTCTATTGGTGTACACACTATGTGATAAATGGATGCAGAAATGGATCGATGGTCAGATAGACTTAAGAATGAAAAAATGAATGAATTAAAGACTGAATGATTGAACAGGTCAGTTAATAGATTTGGCAGCAGAGTTTCAAAGTTTTTTGTTGTTGTTGTTGTTGTTGTTGTTTTACCTCATTTTAGTGGTTGAAAAGGCTAGCAACGCCTTTGAAACACATGGCTAGAACAAGGCCTTGCTTTAAAAAAATATTTCACCCTGGTCGGGTAGCCTGGCTTGTTGGAGCATTGTCCCATATACCAAAAACTTATGTCTTTGAATCCATTCAGGGTACATAGCTAGGTTGTGGATTCAATCCATGGTTGGGGCACATGCTGGAGGCAACTGATAGATGTTTCTCTCTCACAGTCAATGTTTCTCTCTTCTCTCTCTGTCTCTCTTTCTCTCCCCGTCTCTCTCTTTCCCTTCCTCTTTCTTTAAAATCAATAAAAAATTCCTCAGGTGAGGATTAAATATATATATTTCTTCAGCCTCAACTAGATGGACACAACTCTCAAAATCAATGGGTAAATTATTTTATTAATTAATTTATTAATAATGAGTAAATGGTCTATTAATTTTTAGTCAGCCAGAGAGTATTAAAAAAGTTTTATGAATTTCTGATACAGGAAAGAAACTACGTTTTTAATGATTTACATAATGATATCATGTTTTCTGATAACAATTTTTAAAGTTTAAATAAAAATATGTATTTTCATAGGATAGCTCATTGCACAACAATTTATGATTATCAATCTATTAACCCTCCTGATCCCTCTAAGTTATTATCACCTACCAATATGTCAGTGTACAACTGGAATGAAGTGAGAAATGTTCTAGTCTTATTTTATCCTGATAAAAAAAAGTGAGAAGCTATTTTTTAAAACAGGACCAATTTTTAGATGTCCTTTAGAAGTCAGCAAAGTATAAAATATGATGATTTTTGGTGTGCCTTTTTTCAGAGTAACATACTAGTCTTTGTGGGAATTTGGCAGTATGTATTTACAGTCTGAATGACTTTATAAAATATGTCTGCAGTCTCTGTACTGATTGTACTATTAAATCATGTTGAGTCATGTTTGTGGAACCGTAAAATGAGAAATAGTTATGCTATAAATGTAGGTGTTATGTTTCCCCCCCTGGAATGATCCACATATGAAAATTGAGCAAATAAAACATTTAAAAGTGAGAGTGTGCTTAATAACTATCTTAAGAACATTATATATTATAGGTAGGTATGTGAATTTTTCTCTGTTTTGGAAGGTAATATAGTTCTGCCTAATAAAAGTGATGAAATCCCTGTGCTCATTGACTCAGCACTTCCACTGGTGAAAATCTATAGACTGTAGTGATGAGTTGTGTAATTCATTCTGTCTAGAATAGATTAGACTTTAGATGGAAGCTTGAATGCTTCAGAAACAATGGTTCTTCTTTATTTTAAGTCAATAAATACACATGGTGTAGCAGGCACTGTTGTAGGTTATGGCCAAAAGTTTTGTAGGTTGGGACTCACTCAAGTCTTTGAACCCAAGAGATTGACTATCCTAGATAATTTCCATTGAGAATTTCCCCTTTTTAGAATGTTTTAATTTTCTAATTGATATTTTATTCCAAGGCCTGGTTAGATTTTTGTGAACTGAAGTATTCAAGACTATCATTCAGATCTGCTTTTTAGCAGATAAAACTGCATAGAGATGAACATGGATGCAAGTTTCTGTAGAATAGAAACTGTGCAGCCACCTGAATAAAAGTTGTCACCGGGTACCAGCTGTGACTAGGAGAAATAACCCCAGTATGGGTATCATCTGAGTCATGTATCTGAATGAGAAAACACACATATACTCCACATGTGGCTTTCAGCTCCACATTCTCAAATTGCTGTTGTACTATCCCTTTCTTATTCAGTTAAACATATTTTCTTATGAGAGGATTCAAACTTTTCATAACACTTCCCTCAAATTTTTTACATTATTTACAAGTGTGATCTCAGTATATGAAAATCACTACTACAGAACTCTTCAAAGTAGACACATATTTCCTAAAGAATACAATTATAGAATTTCACCTTGCCCTAGGGCAGTGATGGCAAACCTTTTGAGCTCGGCGTGTCAGCATTTTGAAAAACCCTAACTTAACTCTGGTACCGTGTCACATATAGAAATTTTTTGATATTTACAACCATAGTAAAGCAAAGATTTGATATTTATTTTATATATTTATATATTTTATATATTTAAATGCCATTTAACAAAGAAAAATCAACCAAAAAAAAAATGAGTGTCATAGGTTCGCCATCACTACCCTAGGGTTTTCATCACATCTTATTCATTCATTGATTCAAGTGTGGATGGGTGCAATTAAAATTATTTACCGAGCATCTACTTATAGGATTATAGTAAGGTTGCATTATTATATCAAAAGCACCTAAAACAATGTTTGGGTATATAATAAGCACACAATAAATATTATAGTCATTGTTGTTTTTAACAAAGACTATAATAAGAGATGAGAATGGGATGATGGGTAATCTCTCAGAGAAATTATCCTAAGCATGGGATGTTTGAAATGAACTCTGAAATAGGGAGAGGAACATGCCAGACAGAAGAAAAATCAGGTGCAAAGACCGTAGGAACTTGCCAAGAGCAGAAAACTGAAAGGAAGCTAATATGGTTTGAAAAGAATAGAGAAGGCTGGTAAAACCAGAGCCAGGTTCTGTAGAACCTCAGAGATCATCTCAGAGATTCTGACCTTCAGTCTAGGAACATGACCCCCTTGAGGGGTTTTAAGCAGGGGAGTGACATGATCAGAGGTCGATTCCAAACTTTTCCTCTGACCCTGGGTGGGGATGCACAGAAGTCACAGGTTGATGGAGGTAGAGTGATGTGCAGAAACCCTATTAGCCCCTATTTTTGTTCCAGTATTTGGCATCCTGGTGGTAATGTATTTGTTTCCAGTAATTCTTCCCAACTTGACCATGACTGTAGTATTATATATGAATTGAAACTTTCCCCATTTTGTTTTCTGCTTAGTGATTTCATTAAAATTTACCTATTTTAATTTATTTTTGGCCTGATGGTACAGGCTAAATGTCTTGAGGTTAATATTAATAAATATCTGTTGAATAATACCCACAGAACTATTACAGATGAAGAGAAATATACATAAATTGGTTGAAAGAGAAAATTAGTTGAAACAAAAGCCCACATAACTTTATCATATACCCTTATCTCCAAGTAATTGTACATGTCTTTTGCTAGCACTTAAACAGCCAGAGCTGAATTTGACACCTGGATAGAAGGATGGTGGGAGATTCTTGCAGGAAATTGGCCACTTATGTTATGGGCCAACTCATTGAGTTCTTCATGACCTTTTTATCTCGATGGCTAGACTTTTGGCCAAGGACCTGCAAAGCCTCCTCAATGACAGCATCCTGTATTCAAATCTTGTGTTTTCTGCCCATGCTCTCGCAGCTGAATAAAGCCCACCCTGACTTTGAGGGGAATCGTTTATAAAAAGAGCAGTGCCTGGCTCAGAAGTGTAAGTACTCGGGCATTGGGAGCTTGTCACGATTAGAGATGATTCTCTTTACCTTTCTAAGCTTACCTTTCATTCTTTCAAAAAAGAAGTTACAAGTTTTAGGACACTGACCAAGAAACTAGTCGTGGAGGTAGTATACTGCAACCGTTGTTCTCTTTAGGTATCACTCACACTGGTTCCGCCTTCCACTGACGAGGAGAGATTTCTTATTTTCCAAAAAGTGTGTCTATCTGGACCCGCACAGAGGGAGCTGAGTAGACACAGAGCAGTTGCCTATAACTCAGTGTTTCTTTGTGCGCAAACGAGGCAATTGCTTCTAGTGGGGAAGATAATCTGACCCTTTTGTTAACCCTATGAGAAAATGATTGGCAGTGCAGTAGTCAGACTTGGGTTTATTATCTTCCTTGAGGCACATTCAGTGAGCAAGTTTCTTTTTTCTCAAAAGCAGCGATAAAAAAGACAATAATTTCTTGACACAGATTTTTCACAGGAAATGTATACCATCCTAACTTCTATTTATTGCTCTGTGGAAAGTACATGTGGATTTTCATCTTCTTTGGGAGGCATTGATTCTAGTCATAGTTGTGTCATGATGCGAACAGGACTTGAGGGAAATATGATCAGAATAGATCAGAACAATTCCAGAGACTGATTCATTTTTATTTCTCCCCCATGGAATAAGTTACTTCTCACAAAAACACTAACCCACGTGGTTGAATGATCAAAACGTTATTATTTAGCTCTGGCCAATGTGGTTCAGTTGGTTGAGTCCTCCCATGCACTGGAAATTGCCGGTTCGATTCCAGGTCAGGGCACATTCCTAGGCTGCGGGTTGGATCCCTGGTAGATACGGGAGGCAAAACCAATTGATATTTCTCTCTCACCTCTCTCATCTCTCTCATCTCTCTCTCTCTCTCTCTTCCCTCTCCCCCCCTCTCTCCCTTTCTCCCTTTCTCCCTTCTCTTTCTTTTCCTTCCTCTCTCTCTAAAATCAATTAAAAACAAACAAACACTGTTATTTAGCCCTGGCCAACATCGATATTTCTCTCTCCCTCTGTCTAAACATATCCTCAGGTGAAGACTTAGAATACATGTATATTGGATATCCCTAATAAAAGTCCTTTTCAATAAAAATTTTCAAAAAACACTATTATTTACCAAGCTACTTATTTGGTACAGACTTTGTCTTTTAACCATCTTATGCATCTTATCCTAGCCAAAACCACATACCCATGTTGTAGTCCATTCTAAATCATACCCCCCCCCCATTGAAAACAGATTCTATAACATCTTCCCCATATTCTATTGTTCTGAGATGACAGGGGATAAAAGATATATAAGACAGTGTTCCCATCCTCAGGGAAATTGCAGTTTGTGGAAGAGAAAGATGTTTTACACAATTGTCTGTAATCTGTATTTTAACCCAAGGGTAAAGAATATTGTTCTTGTTCTTTTTTTTATTCTTGACACAGTAAAATAGATGACTCTATCATTTCTGGAAGGTAAACTTTGGAAATTTATTTTATACTATGTGGAAGAACTTAATGCGTAGTGGTAATGTCTCAAAGCTTAGCATGTCTTAGAGATTCCATATTATTAGGGAACTGATGCCACAAATCTGTTCTTTATTCCCCTGCTTTTCACTTGATACACGTAGTGTAACTGGCTTTTTCTCTATGTACTTTTATTTATTTTTTTTAACTTGGGAAAAGGTAAGGCTTTTTTAAAAAACTTTATCATTGAGAGTTTTAAGATGTTCCCTTTTGGCCCACACCACCCGGTTCCTGCCCCACCCCAGGCCTTTACCACCCTATTGTCTGTGTCTGTAGGTAATGCATATCCTAATATATAAAAACCCTGGGTCGTAACGACCAGTAAGGACCGAGGCTCCACCAACCGGAAGCCAGTCCTGCAGTCAGCGCTGGGTTACCATGGCACTGACTGCTGAGGGGGCTGCGAATCAGGGCCAGAGAGAGGCCTGAAGAGAGAAGCAGGGACTGATCAGTTGCCTCTGTGGCAGCTTTTATTTTTTTTAAAAAAAATATTTTATCTATTTTTTACAGAGAGGAAGGGAGAGGGATAGAATCAGAAACATTGATGAGAGAGAAGCATCAAGCAGCTGCCTCCTGCACACCCCCTACTGGGGATGTGCCCACAACCAAGGTACATGCCCTTGATCAGAATCGAACCTGAGATCCTCAGTCCGCAGGCCGATGCTTTATCCACTGAGCCAAACCAGTCAGGGCTCTGTGGCAGCTTTTAATCAGCACTTGTCTCTCTTTTTCTCTCCCAGTCTGGCCAGCAGCTGCACCTCCATTTTTCTCCAGGCCTCCACCTGGGCTGCTGATCAGCCCTGCCTTTCTAATCAGGCCCCGTTGATAGGCCCAGAGACACTGACTGGCATAGAAACCGACCAATCAGAACCAAATCTGGGTGAAGTGTGAGGAGCCAATGGCTGCCTAGGAGGCGGAGCTTTTGACGCTGACTGGCATAGAAACCGACCAATCAGAACCAAATTATCCAGCAGAGGAGAGCAGTTGGGGGTGAGATCAGGCTGGCAGGGGAGGGCAGTTGGGGACAAGATCAGGCCAGCAGGAGAGGGCCGTTGGGGGCGAGATCAGGCGGACAGGGGAGGGCAGTTGACGGCAACCAGGCCGGCAAGGGGAGGGCAGTTAGGGACAAGATCAGGCCGGCAGGGAGGGCCGTTGGGGGCAAGATCAGTCTGGCAGAGGAGGGCCGTTGGGGGCGAAATCAGGGCGGCAGGGGAGGGCAGTTAGGGGTGATCAGGCAGGCAGGCAGAGGGGTTAGGGGCAAACAGGCAGGCAGGCAGGTGAGTGGTTAGGAGCCAGTGGTCCCAGATTGCGAAAGGGATGTCTGACTGCTGGCAGTCGGACATCCCCCAAGGGGTCCCCGATTGGAGAGGGTGCAGGCTGGGCTGAGGGAAGCCATCCCTCTGTGCACAAATTTCATGCACCAAGCCACTAGTGTGCATATAAGTTCTTTGGTTAATCTCTTCCTGTCCCACCTCCTCCCGTCCCTCTGAGATTCGTCAGTCTGTTCCATGTTCCCATGCCTCTGATTCTATTTCATTCATCAGTTTATTTTGTTCATTAGATTTCTTGTGTATTCATTTATTTTGATTTTTATATTCAATTATTGATAGGTATGTATTTATTGCCATTTTATTGTTCATATTTTTTTATCCTTTTTTTCTTCTTCCTCTTAAAGAGTATCCTAGTTTGATGGTGATGAACTCCTTTAGCTTTTTCTTGTCTTTAAAACTCTTTGTCTGACCTTCAACTCTAAATGATAGCTTTGCTGGGTAGCGTATTCTTGGTTGTAGGGCCTTGCTATTCATCACTTTGAATATTTCTTACCACTCCCTTCTGGCCTGCATAGTTTCTGTTGGGAAATCAGCTGATAGTTGTATGGGTGCTCCCTTGTAAGTAACTTACTGCTTTTCTCTTGCCACTTTTAAGATAATTCTTTGTCTTTACCCTTTGGCATTTTAATTATGATGTGTCTTGGTATGGGCCTCTTTGGGTTCCCCTTGATTGGGACTCTCTGCACTTCCTGGACTTGTAAGTCTATTTCTTTCACCAGGTAGGGGAAGTTTTTCTGTCATTACTTCTTCAAATAGGTTTTCAATATCTTGCTCTCTATATTCTTCTTCTGGCACCCCCATAATGTGAATGTTGGTATGCTTGAAACTGTCCCAGAGGCTCCTTACACTATCTTCATATTTTAGCATTCTTTTTGCTCTTCTAATTGGGTGTTCTTTGCTTCCTCATATTTCAATTCATTGATTTGATTATCAGAATCCTCTACCCTACTGTTGAACCCCTGTAAATTATTCTTTATTTCAGTTAGTGTATACTTTATTTCTGACTGGTCCTTTTTCATGTCCCTTGAAGCTCTCATTAAGATCCTTAAGCAACCTTTTAACCATTATTTTGAACTCTGTATCCAGTCGTTTGCTTGCTTCCATTTCTTTTATTTGTGGCATGTTTCTTTGTCTCTGCAGTTTGGCTGCTTCCCTGGTTGTTTCTATGTATTAGGTAGAGCTGCTCTGTCTCCTGGAATTGGTAGAGTGCCCTTGTGTAGTAAGTGTCCAGTAGGTCCAAGTTGCTCAGCTTCCCAGTCACCTGAGTTAGGCACTCAAAGTATGCCCCTTTTGGGGCTGGGTGTATAGGCTTGTTGTAGTTGAGCCTTGATTGCTATCGGTGTCACTGAGAGGAATTGACCTCCAGGCCAATTGGCTGTGAGAACCAGCTGTGACTACAGTGGAAGAGCTGCTGTGCAGGAGACGCCCCTATGGAGCAGGACTTGCTTCAGTGGGGCATTGGGGATCACTGAGTCTGCCCCTTGAGTGTGTCACTTGTAATATGTAGAGTTGTAACCTGGTATGGTCTGAAGCTATCCATGGGGTGCCCTGGCTCTGGTGTCACCCAGCAGGAGCTACAGAGGGATCTGCAGATGGCTGCTGTTTGCTATATGTATTGGGCTTGGAAGTACCAAGGGGTGGCCCAGCTGTGTAGCAAGATGGGCTGGTGCTAGTGCTGGGTCTTGAGCCTCTTATTGATAGGTTTGGGGCACACTGAACACGAGCTTCAGCTTTTTTGAGAGATTTTAGGAAAGTCTGAAGCCTGAGCCAGAACAGGCCATTCATATGGAAAAGCTGCTATAAACAGCTTGGGTGGGGCTGCAAATTGGATGAGACAGGATCTCAGGGAATCACCAGGGTGGAGTGAACAGTGTGGGCCATGCTGATGGAAACTCAGATATGGCTGCCAGTAAGCTCTGCAATGGGGGAGGTCCCAGCATAGGAACAATGACCTCTGCAAGCACCCTTGTCTGGGAGAAAGCTGCTCCCAAGTTCTTGCTCCAATGCCAGATAATCCAATTCCACCCCATATGTCCCTGGATCCCCCAAAGCCGCCATCTGGTGCTGGAGCTCAGAGGAAGAGGGACTGTGTAAGTTTGTATGCTAGTCCTTTAAGAAGAATTGCCTGGGTCTCCAGCAGCCTCTGTGTCATTTAGCCACAATCCCCGCTGGTTTTTACAGTCCAAAGTTGCAGGGACTTCTCTTCCCAGCTCTGGAACCCTGGGCAGGGATCTGGTGTGGGGCTTGGGCCATTTGCTTCTCATGGGAGCCCTTCGCAGTAGAAATATCCCTCCCAATTAAAAAAAATGCCACACGTGGGTGTTGGGCCAGCCCATTTCTTGCCTACACCCCTCCTATTAGTCTTGGTGTACTTTCTTCTTCACTTCTGTAGTTGTAGGACTTCCATTCAGCCCAATTTCAGGTGGCCCTGAATGATGGTTATTCTGTATTTTAGTTGTAATTTTGGTGTGGTTGTGGGAGGCAGCCAGTACGGCATTTACCTACATAGCCATCTTGGTTCTCCTCTCCATGTACTTTTATATTGGTTACTTACCAGTTTTTGTAGAAACTCGTTACTCCTTGGGAATTAACGTTGATGGCTATGATAGTTCTATGGTAATTTCATCCTAGAACATATTTTTTTAATGATATAATTATCAGCATCATAAAGTCATTGTCAGTAGCCCAGTTGAGAGTTAATTTCTGAAAGCTCCTTCTAATCCTCCCTTTTCTTTGATTTTTATATTACAAATGCATACTGATTAGTCTTATCAAATCAAGAATAAAAATTGTTTCATAGAAAGAACTTATTAGCATTTTCTAATTCATCCATTTGAAATCAAAGGACATCTTTTTTATTTAATTGGTTAGTATTTAACGTTTAACTTTGTGTGGCCTGATTTTTTTCATTTTCATCATTTTATGATTGATATGTGACTATGTCAATAGATATCTTCACAAAAGTTCAGTGTAAAATCATAAACATTTGAAATTTAAGAAAGTAATTCACCCCCAAACAACAAATGTAGGCCTATGTAATCAAATTTGGCAAGGATATGTATCATCCTCATTCATATATGCTATATAATTGTATACACAAGTTATATAGCATATATGATAAACAAAGACAAATAAATGTATAAATTCTTAGCCATTAGCATGTACTAACATTGACACAGATATGAATTCTTAGTTAAATTTGTTTTTATCTTTGTGTGTGTGTGTGTGTGTGTGTGTGTGTGTGTGTGTGTGTTGGCTTCCTGTATGTGATAAGAATAAACTTCTAGACTCTCAACATGCTAAATTAATATTCCTTCTGTTCATATTTGGAATTCCAACATGTGTGCCAAAGTGGTCTTCCACTCTTATGCCTCTTATGTGAATTGACTGGTCAGTGCAGCTATAGAATTACAAGAGGAATTAGACCACTGTACTTTTATATATATATGCTAGAGGCCCGGTGCACAAAATTCGTGCATGGTTGTTGTGCCTCAGGCCGGCCTGCGCCCTCTTGCAGTCCAGGACCCCTCGGGGGATGTCCGCCTAAGCCGTCAGTTGAACATCCCTCTCACAGTCTAGTACCCCCCGGGGGATGTCTGCCTAAGCCGGAAGTTGGACATCCCTATCGCAATTTGGGATCCCTCGCTCCTTACTGCCCACCTGGTTGCTCCTTGCGTTTGACTCACTGCTCCTTAGCGGCAGGCTTCTTACCGCTTGGCTCACTGCTCCTTAGCACTGCTGTGGAGGTGGGAGAGGCTCCCGCCACCACCACTGCACTCCGCATCAGTGAGCCCAGTTTCTGGCTGAGCAGCACCCCCCCGTGGGAGCACACTGACCACCAGGGGGCAGCTCCTGCATTGAGCGTCTGCCCCTGGTGGCCAGTGCACATCATAGCGACCGGTTGCTTAGGCTTTTATTATATAGACTAGAGACCCGGTGCACAAAAATTTGTGCACTCGGGGGGAAGTGGGGGTCCCTCAGCCTGGCCTGTGCCCTCTCACAGTCTGGGACCCCTCGGGAGATAACGACCTGCTGGCTTAGGCCTGCTCCCGGGTGGCAGAGGGCAGGCCCAATCCCTAGGTGCAGCCCCTGGTCGGGCTCAGAGCAGGGCCGATTGGGGAGTTGTGGCACCGCCCCCTTTCATGCACAGAGCAGGGCGGATCGGGAGGTTGCGATGCCACCCCCAGTCACGCTCAGGGTAGGGCCCATTGGGGGGTTGGGGCACCGCCCCCTGTCACACTCAAGGCAGGGTCGATGGGGAGGTTGCGGTGCCACCCCCTGTCATGCACAGAGCAGGGCCCATCAGGGGGTTGAGGAGCTCCCCCTGTCACTCAGAGAGTAGGGCCGATAGGGGAGTTGGGGCACCGCCCCCGTCACACACAGAGCAGGGCGGATCAGGGGGTTGGGATGCCGCCCTCTATCACCCACAGAGCAGGGCCGATCAGGGGGTTGGGATGCCACCACTCTCACACTTAGGGCAGGGCCGTTGGGGAGGTTATATCTCTACCCCATCACACACAGAGCAGGGCCCGTGGGAGGGGTGGGGGTTGTGGCGCTGCCCTCTATCACCCACAGAGCAGGGCTGATCAGGGGGTTGGGGTGCTGCCACTCTCACACTCAGGGCAGGGCCGATGGGGAGGTTATGGCTCTACCCTGTCACACACACAGCAGGGCCCGTGGGGGGTGGGGGGGTTGGAGCGCCGCACCCTGTCACACACAGAGCTGCAGGGCGATCAGAGTTTGGGCAGCTCCCCTGTATCAGGCACAGAGCAGGGCTGATCAGGAGGTTGGGGCGCCTTCCCCTGTCACGAACAGAGCAGGGCGGATAGGGAGGTTGTGGCCCCACCCCCTGTCACACACAGAGCCGCAGGGCGATCAGGGGGTTTGGGCGCTGCCCTCTGTCACGCTGATCCCGATGCCAGGAGGCCTCTCAGCTCCGCTGATCCCGGTGCTGGGAGGCATATTACCCTTTTACTATATAGGATAGAGGCCTGGTGCATGGGTGGGGCTGGCTGGTTTGCCCTTAAGGGTGTCCTGGATCAGGGTGGGGGTACCCACTGGGGTTCCTGGCCAGCCTGGGTGAGGGGATGATGGCTGTTTGCAGCTGGTCACACACCTTTCAGGGTGGGGGTACCACTGGGGTGCTTGGCCAGCCTGGGTGAGGGGATGATGGCTGTTTGCAGCTGGTCACACACCCTTCAGGGTGGGGGTCCCCACTGGGGTGCCTGGCCAGTCTGGGTGAGGGGCTGAGGGCTGTTTGCAGCTGGTCACACACCCTTCAGGGTGGGGGTCCCCACTGGGGTGCCTGGCCAGTCTGAGTGAGGGGCTGAGGGCTGTTTTCAGGCTGGCGGGTGACGGAAGCTCCCAACCGCTCCTTTTTTTCTTTTTCTTTTGTTAATTCTGGGCCAGATTTAGCTCTGAGGCTCCAGCTCTTAGGCCTCTGCTGCTGAAAGTAGGTAATCGAAACAATGTACAACTCCAGCTCTGACTCCAGCTCTGAGATCCCAGCTCGCTGAAAGCTGGTTTCTGGGGGGTTTTTTTTAGCTTCTATATTTGTTAAAATGTTTCAAACTGCAGGCTCAGAGGCCTGCAAGGCAGGCGGGGAACGTTGGTTTCCTCCGTCACTGAAGCAAGCAAGCCTCATGTTAGTTTCAAGCTGCCTGGCTGCCAGCGCTATCTTGGCTGACAGTTAATTTGCATATCTCCCTGTTTAGCCAATGGGAAGGGTAGCAGTCGTATGCCAATTACCATGTTTCTCTTTTATTAGATTAGATATTCTGTTTATTTTTTACTTAATACCTAGACAAGTATATCAGTGCAATAGAGGAACTCAGTATTTTAAAGAGCCATTCATCTAATTATGTTTTAAAGTAATAACTCCTTTTTAGCTCCTGTAACTACCTATTACCAAATCCATTGACTCCTGGGATGTTATGGAAGGTTTCCCAAAGCTGGGCAGCAAGGAGCTGGTTGGAGTTAGACCAGAGCAGGGGAAGACAGCATTCCAGACAGATAGGGTAGCATGTGTACAGAAACAATATGGAGCTTAATATTTCCTGGACACTGCAAGTATATGATATTCTCTGGTTTCAGATACTCAGCTTCACAGAATCCATATTTTTCTTACATTAAACTGTGTGCCTTCTATGCCTAATTTTTTTTTTGCAGATGGCCTGAGGATTGGTCATTTCTAACTCTGTCATGAAGGCACAGGCAGTAAGAGAGCTCCCTCCCCCGCCCATTACTCCCCTCCCCCCCTCCCCCCCCCTCCCCCATGTCCTTCCCTAGCTCTGCTCCAGGCATCTGTCACAGGCTGGTTCACAAGTTGGAAGAGCAGGGGCTTTCTTGCCACCTTCCTTCCCTGTGGCAGAGGGGCAGATGCTCCAGAAAGAAGACCCTGGATTGATGCCCGTGGTTCCCAGGGGAGGCTCCTATGGTAGCTCCTCTGTGGGCAGATGTCTCTCACACTCCCACATGTTGAATGTGGGGCAAATTGTGAGAAAACAGATACTGCCTACAATTCCATTCAGGAAACATGGGATGAGCTCTATATAGAGGTAGGAAATGGCGAGAAATAAACCTAAGGAGCATGTGGTGAGTTTAAATGATAAGAAGTTGTGTGTCCCAGCAATAAGGATTTTGAACTCCCTCATTTAAAAACTCGGATGAAGCTGTTAAGAAGACTGTCATCATCAGATTTGCACTTTACAAAAATCACCGTGGCAGCAGAGTGGAGAAGGTAGAAGAGCAAACCTTTAAGAGTCTAAATGGAGCCTAAGGTGGGGGGATGGGATGCGTCAGGCCTTGGTGACTAGAATGACTTATAACTGCCCAGGTTTTATGGCTTGTCTTTCTAAACAGAAATTTGTATCTGAAAGCAGGCATTATGTTTCCTCTCTTTCTTTCCTCATTTCCTGTCTGCTTACCTAGCAACTAACATCATGTCTTATGTAAGGTTTCCTAATTTAACCACGTACGGAGGCCTGATGTGTGTGTGGCTGTGTGCTTTTCTCTGTACCTGCAATGATTATATAAATTCGTGTGGAAATTCAGTAAGAGAGTTTTCTGTCAATCTTAGGCCTGCCTCAGCTAATGGACGGTTCTCAAACAAGTCCCTTGAGGTACCCTGTAAACCACTCTTCAGGCCTGCTGATAATAATCCATTTCCATCTGATGAAATCCTTGCATTTGGCTTTCAGCACATGTCTATTTAGTTCTGATAAAACTCCATTTGAATTAAATTGTCAAGGAAGATATGGAAACACACCAGAATCTAGAGATCTTAAACTGCAGAACTAAAGTAAAATTATGCATACTATAACAAAAATAGAAGGAAAATGCCCCTCTGAGAAAATATTTCTTTAAAAAATCATCAGAACCTTGAAGTCCAACCAGGAGAAAATAAAAAGGAGGGCAATGGCCATACAATTCTGAAAGTAAATGAGGATCTACAAGATCTTCGAAGCTTACAGTATTAAAAGAGAAAGGGAACAAATTGAACATATTATCAGAAAAGGCTAAGGAATTTACAGATAAATGAAACTCAAATAAGCATGAATCTGTGAGACTCCAAGAAAGACAAACTTAGTAATTATCCTGTCAGAGAGAAATTGGAGCAACAGAAATTGTAACACTAGAGAAAGACGTTTCACTGCTCAGTTACCCAATAAGGAAGAGACACAAAGGAACAATTTACCACCTCACTCAGAGATGTACTGAGGTCAGGTAGACACAGGCATGAACACATCAAAAAACAATTGCAAAACAAAATAACCTGGACTAGCTGGAGCACTCGCCATCATTGTCGTTACTGAGCTCAAGTCTCAGAAACGAGAGGCTGTGCCCAGTCAGAGACGCAGCCACAGTAGGTGGATGACATTAGTGGACTGAGGCATTAACTCTGAGACTTTTCAGGTCACCTTTCATGGTGTCCAAGTAACTTGAAGGAACCAGTGTGTTTGCAAAATACCCCCTTCACCGTATTGACTGAGGTGCTGGGGAAAATCAGTGTTACCAATATGCAACCATATGTACACGGACATAGTATAGGAACTCTTTCCCACTTTTTAATTCATTCATTGGACCTCCATTACTGAATACTGACCATTTACCAGCTCTTGTGCCAGCTGTTAACAAAGCTCGAGAAATAGCCCCTTGTCAGAAGTTGGCAATATCTGAGAATGGCTTGTATTTACATCTTGAACTCACACTCAAGTCTCATATCTTTAGAGAGATATTGGGACTTGAGTAGAAGCTGATATTTCAGGTGTAGTTAGAAATGAGCAAAAATATTTTTTAAGCATTTGAGAAAAATATTCTTGTATCCATTAGGAATTGGTTTTGGCATACACAGGAGATGAACCCAGAATAACTGACTTACACAAAAAAGAAGTTTCATTCACATGTATACTAATAAAAGGGTAATATGCTAATTAGACCTGACATCTTCCGGACATCCTTTCGGACAAAGCCACAGTGGCAGGGGCAGAGGCAGTTAGGGGCGATCAGGCCAGCAGGAGATTGCAGTTAGGGGAATCAGGCTGGCAGGGAAGAGCAGTTAGGGCAATCAGGCTGGCAGGGGAGAGTAGTTAGGGGATCAGGCTGGCAGGGGAGAGCAGTTAGGGCAATCAGGCTGGCAGGGGAGAGCAGTTAGGGCAATCAGGCTGGCAGGGGAGAGCAGTTAGGGGATCAGGCTGGCAGGGGTTCTGGATTGGAGAGGGTGCAGGGATCCCCTCCCTGCACCCCCCCCCCCCCCGCGGCCAAATTTCGTGCACCAGCCTCTAGTGTAAAATAAATTCAAAGGTAGGAACTTTGGAGCAGATAGACTAGATTTAGTATCATCAGGGATCTGGATTCCAGTCTTTCTGCTGTATCTATACTGCATCTTTCTTACTCTTCACAAGTTCACGAAGATGGCTGCAGGAGTCCACAATCATGTCTGCATCCGGCCAGAAGGAGACAATGTAGGAGCATTGCTTCCCAGGTGAATCAGCTCCTTGGGGGTCCTCCTGAAATCCCACACAGTACTTCCCATCATAGTCCCATGGCCATACCTAGTTGTAATGGAGACTGGGGAATATATTCTTCTATTCAGTGAATGCGAGAGGAATGGGAGACCACAGTGTTCCCAGTTTAAGGTTAGAATTCTCTTAACAAAGGAAGAAGCAAAGACTGGATATGGGGACAGACCACTAGCCGGGTTTGACTCAACAATAGAGATAGGCTATCTGTTAGGTTTATGGGACATGTGTGAGTGGTTCTGCTTGACAGCAGAAAAGAGGAGTTAATTAATCAAATAGAGCCCTACTCTCGTTCATGGTTCAGTTCTTTTAATAGTGATTAGAAGTCTAAGGTGAACTTTGCAAGTGGCAAGAAATATGGCCTTCTTAAATAATTTACCTCCAGTTTTGAAAAGGAGAAAGAATCTTTAAAATCTTTTGTGCTATTTCTTTGGCCTTGTAAACCAGTTAAATAGCTTCCCTTAGTCATGTTTGTTCAAAATGAGTGTGATTTGACTAAATGAGTGATTCGTTCATCTGTTCAAATGGAGCACTAGTGACGGCAGCCACCATTTATTGCATAGTCACCATTGTGCCAACCACTGTACTAAGAGCTTTATATGGATTCTCTCTTTTATTCCTCAGCACAACTAAGGTAGGTGCTGTAATTCCCCCCATTTTACCAATGGCATTGAGGCTTCAAATAAGTTAAGTCAATTTTAGAGAATGTTATGGCTTAGCAGACAGTAGAACTGAGCTTTACTTAAGAACCCAGCTCTTGACCACTCTTCATTCTGAAATTTACCAGTCAAGCTGTGAGACGCTCCTGCTGCCCAAAGAGGGTGCACTACCCTTTAGGACGTGGGCAGTAATTACTTACGATGAAAGGCAGTGGGTCTGAAAATACCTATGTTGCTGTGTTTTCAGTTATTCAGAGAAATTGAGATTGTTTTTCTAAGGAATCTTTTTTGTGAGTTGAAGTTTATTTGGGACTTGAAGAAGATTTTTTTTTTTTTTTTTTTTTTTTGCTCATTCACTTTTATTTACCTATGTTTACTCAGCTCAGAAATTTTTTTCTGTCATTTTAAGGATTACCATAGAGCAGCTTTGATATAAAAGCAAGTACTTAACATACTGTAAAGTCATTTGGAAATATTTAAAACAATTCACTACCTTGGGTTTTCTTAGAGCCCAATGATCTTAACCACATAACTTTGAAAAATGCGTATCTGATCCAAGTTAAATTGTGGTTTTTATTTTGCTTTGTTCATTTTGGTAAGTGTTGTTTATAAGGCCTTTGTTACACAGATTGATGAATGTGGGAAAAGTAATATAAGACAAGAAGCAATTATTTCTGAGATGCACTTACAAAGAAGTACCCTTTACGCAAATTAGACTATAACCGTCCACTCAGAGGCGGAAATGAACACCATGAAAGCTGTTCTCTTCTTTGCCTCCTCCTCTAGGTGTGGAGATAGTTATATATGTGGACCTGACTGTTCTCCTTAAAGAGAAAAATCAATGTGCTGATACTAGGAATCACTTTACTGATTCCTGTTGGTTTCATCCACCTTGGATTCTTTTGAATGTCGTGAAATCCTGTCAGTGTGGTAGGTTCTAGTTGTCAGAGCGCATCATTACATTAAATAGAGTCACAGGCATCAAAGGACAGGATGCTGTCCAGGGAGATGACTTCCGGGCTGGTTCCATCTTTATCGCACAGCACAGCTTCCAAATCAGGCATCTTCCTGTGGCTCCAGGGGCTGATTGTTTCTCTCACTCTCCAAGCAAAACTTACTTTGTCCTTCACATTCAAACATTTCATTTCCTATGAAAATGGAAAAGCCCTCCAAGTAGCCAAGGAAGAACTGATAAGCAAAGCCGTATACGCCAAAATGGATTCTTTCTTTTGATCTCGTTTTCTCTGTGTGAAGCACTTTCACTCTGATAAGCACCGTGCTAGGGGTTATAGGGTTTGATGAAAAGTATAAAACAGACTTGGTCGCTAAATTTCTTTCTTTGTGCTTAAGGAGATACTTGATAGCACTTAAAAATAAAACAGTTATCAAAGCAACAAATGAAAAAAAACAGATCCCCAAAGAGGCAATTTTAAGAAGTGTTTACATAGATAGGTTAAAAAAAACAAAAAACACTATGTTTTCACTTTAAAACAACCTATTTTTTGTGTTGACATAAAATATAGTTTAAAGTCAGTGTGACTGCATTCACCAAGAACACAGGTACTATGCATTCAAATTTAAATTTGTGATTCTCCAAAGGGAAAAGTTTAATTCAGAATAAAAATTAATTCCCATTCCCAAATTTATAAACTAGAAATCATTTGTAAATACTTACCAGGTGGGTTGCTTTAATATTTCTTTTTGGTCTTAAAAGTCATGGATTTAGGTGAGTGCATATTAAAATCCAACACAGTCTTTTCATTCAGTTGTTCTGGATAGCAGAATTTTTTAAAGCATATTTTGGTGGAGGCAGAATCCCCATAATTTTTCAAGGAAAAATTAACTACTTAAGAAAATAAGTAAAATTTTCTTTCCTCACTTCCTCGCCTTTGTTTTATCCTGTCAAATGATGAATGAATTTAATTTCCGAAGTCCATGAAAGACTCAAACCCAGAGCTGCATTCATACCTCACTTGCCTCTCTTCGTCCACTTGAAGGAACATTGAAATCCAAGTGCATGACTTAGGATCCAGATGTGTTTACGAGAGTTTGGTCTTTGTGGATACTGAAAACAAATGGCTTCAGTGACAGATACCTTGCTTTCTTGATGGTGTGTTTATATTTTATATGTTAAACATAAAGGTTTTCTCTTCTGAAACGGATACCCTGAATTGCTTTTAAACTTTCATTTTCTAATTCTGAAAAATTTCAGAACAGCAAATACAGTATTTGTGGCTATCATTTCTATGTATGGGAAGATATTTATGAGCTCCTCACTTTTAAAAAAAATGTACTGTTATATTTTAAAAGTTCAATGCTGTTAAACAAAGGAAGTGTCCCTCAGTGCAGTGCTCAAGTTAAACCTTATTGTTAATGTGATCCAAACTGTCTGCCTACCCTGTGTCTTGGCATATCAGAAAGTTCTCAATATGTAGAAGTTAGTGTTAGGAGCACCATACAGAAATCGGCAACCCCTATCAGGTAATGTGATTAGCTAGATGAATATTGCAGGAGTGTGTGTTACACAGGTCTTTAGGGACACGTTGGTGTTTATACAAGTACAGTCACAGAGACATAAAATAAGGCTTATATAAAAGAGTTTTCTGATGGTGATGATGAGCCCCAAACAAAACTATGTTTATGCATTTTTATTTATTATTATTTTTGGTAAAGATCTGTGACTTACGTATAAATTGTTGCCCAGTTGGTGTGGCTGAATGGTTGACCTATGAACCAGGAAGTCACAGTTCAATTCCTGGTCAAGGAAAATGCCCGGATGGCGGGCTTGATCCCCAGTAGGGGGCGTGCAGGAGGCAGCCCATCAATGATTCTCTCTCATCATTAATGTTTCTATCTCTCTCTCCCTCTCCCTTCCTCTCTGATATCAATAAAAATATATTTTTTAAAAATTATATGTCAACAGTGAGGCTTGTGGGAAAACCCACCCTCCAAATTCCTCTTCATATCTACAAGTACTGATGGGTTGGTCTATTGGTAAACCTAAAAATTCCAATTCTAATATTTATTTCCTGTCTCTTCATTAATGAATAATGTATACTACCACTGAAGACGATTAATTACTGTTGTTTTTCTTGGAAGGTGGCATGTTGCATACTAATTGTTTTGTATTTGGGTACTTATGTTTTTTGATTACCAAATTGTATTATAAATCTGATTTTACTCTCAATTATTTAACTGAAAGGATTGTATATAAATGTGTGTATATCTATAATACACACACTTACTTGCCTAAATACACATATCTACATATATCAACATATGCATGTACATGTCATCCTGTATTAGCAATTGGAATTGAGGCTTTGTTTTTAATAGTGTTGATCAAAGGTCCATGTAGTATAATATGAAAACACTTAGCCTTATTGATGGTGACAGGCTTGGCAGAGAGAGCTCTATTCTCTCTCCCCTTTAGAGAAATAATCTAAGAATTTATAAAAAAAAGGATTAGACAATGCGTTCCTAGAAATTAGAGCCTAAAATACCAGTAAATTTTTTAAAAAGAAACCTTTTCTGACAAATAGGCTAAATTTGCCCTATGTAATAGTGCCAAAGAGCAAAAGCCTATGATTGCTTTTAATGTGCCTGCCTCACTGCCATGAATTATTTTTTGCCTCCAACTCAGGAATCCATTGTATTTTTAGCCGCAGTTTCTAAGGGGAAGAGATGAGAAATATGACTGTGTTCCAGATGGCTTCAGACAGTTGTATATGGGTTTGATCGGAAAGCCATGAATTCTGTGGAACAATGCACAGTTTAATTCAAGCCTCAATTCTTTGATCTCTTGGACCAAGATGTGGGGAACATCAGTGGAACAATAAAAAGAACTACCAAACCTGCTGTCTATGTAACTGATGTTCATCTCTTTACTTATGCAGCAGGTGTATACTGAACACATATCTCAGGCAACATGGAAATCACTGGGAATAAAAGATGGACTAGTGATGCATCTACTTGTGCTGGGGTCAGGAGGTGTCATGGAGGAGCTGATGTCATAAATGAGTCTTGAAGCAAGTGTGTGGGGAAACAAAGGTGGGAAGCAATAATCCTGAGTAAGCAATAGGAGGGGAAACATCAAAGCAGGTCATATGCTGAATCCTGTGGTTTGTGTGGCCTGGCTGGAGCCCATGGCACCTGGGAAGAAATGGCAAGAAACGATGGACAAGATGAAAGGGGGCTAGATTGTGTCTTAATAAGGAGTCAGGTCTTCACCCTACAGGCCATGGAACACTATTGCAGGATTTAAATGGGAGAGAGGTCCGATAAGTTAGATTTAAGGAAATGTAGAGGATGGAGGGGAGGGAGTCCAGAAGCAGGAGGACTCGTCAGAAGACTGTTGGGAGAGTTCAGGTAAGAGGTGGCAAGTTCAAGTCAGAGTTCAGGTGAAAAAAAGGAAAAGAATAGTGAGTAGAGGAGCTACCCATACTTTGGGATAGACTCGCTGCTGTTGTGCTATTTAAATGTGAGTGATCGCACATGCTCAGGTCTTCAAATTGTGAGACACAAAAGAACAGCAGGTTTGACAGGAAAGCCAAAGATTGAGCTTGAGCTGTGTGGAGTATGAGGTACTGATGAAACATCCAGAAAATGGGGCCGCTGAAAATAGGGGTCTGGCCCTTATGGAAGAGAAACAAACTGGAGAAACAGGTCACGCAGTCTCAGTGTATTGATGATAGTAAGGGTCACGTGAGGTCAGTGTTTCCCATAAAAGTGTACAGAGCAATGGAAGATTGCCAAGAACAGAACCAAAGGAGAAAGAGCCAAGCGGAGGAAGAGAACACTAAGATGCGGCCGTCTGAGCGGTGGAGGGACCGGAAAGGGAGTGGTGTCAAGGGGTGAGATCTCAGCAGAGAGGAAAACATTTTAGGGAATTTCATCACGGAATGATAAGTTGAAATTAAGAAAGAAGAGTGCCCAGAGTCCACAAGAAGATCCGGCAGTCTCTGTGAGGGCAGCTTCCAATGAGTGGAGAGGCATGACTTGCTCCCTGAAATCAGAGCCAATAGATCCCCCGCTTTTAAAAATATATATATTTTTTTATTGATTTCAGAAAAGAAGGGAGAGATAGAAACATCAATGATGAGAGAGAATCATTGATCGGCTGCCTCCTACACTCCCCACACTGGGGATTGAGCCCGCAACCCGGGCATGTGCCCTGACTGGTAATCGAACTGGGACCTCAGATCAACCACTGAGCCATGCCAACCGGGTGATCCCCTACTTTTTAATTTCCAACCACTTCAGTCCCCAAGAATTTTGTTTGTTTGTTGTTTTTCATTATCACAAGTTCTCTATTTACACAGTCCAGCTGGGGAGAGGGAGTCACCTGCCGTCTGCACTCTGGCTGAGAAAGAGGCCAGGTGATTCGGTGTTCTTTGCAGTGCTCATGTAGAGATCGGGTCCACAGACGGAACAAGCAAGGCAGGCCGTCCCCCAGGAAGGGTGTCCTCTGGTAAATTGGATTCCAAGTCACCCGCTGCAAGCAGCAGGGACAGTCAGGAGCGAGGAGGGGGAAGTAAAGAGGAGGGGGGTTTGGAAGAGCTGTCACAGGAAACAGTGACATCATTGCCCAAAGTAGGGTGTTACATTGATGCAGAAGGAATGTGTGAGTAAACACAGTTACCCCCAGAGAATGAATGTGAACCTGTGGCCACGTTCTATAAAGCAGAGGCTCTATTGGCTCTGATTTCCTGAAGCAAGTCATGCCTCACCACTCTGCTGCACGGATCATCCTGACCTGCACTGGCCACCATTGATTTTCTGAAATTCAGGCCACACCAGAGACAGGCACTTTAAAGGCCACACACTGTTCATAATACTCCATGTCATTAGATTTAATGAGACACACTTAAAAACAAGTGGACCGCATTCTAGAGAGCTGAGTTCATACTCGACTTCACAGAGTAGAGATTAAAAAGGTTCTGAATTAACCCAAATCAATGCTTAAAGGATTTTCTCAGGAGAAAGAAGAAGGCACATTCGCTTGAGGTCCTGGGTGCCATGTGAAACATGTAAACGGTTGATTAAACGAAAATAGGCCCTCCTTCCTCTGCCTTAGACACTAAGCTGCCTTTTGTTTTCTATTTTACTTTAATTGGAAGCGTTTTAAAGTTCTTGAACCAGTTCTTTTTCTTAATATGGAAATACTTGTTTTTCTCTCTTTTTAAAAAGAAAAGATGGAGATTGAAAAGTTAAATCTTCCCTTCAGCTAGCAAGTTGGCTTGGTTCTAATTGTAGTTACCGTCTGGATTAGGTATTTTCACATCTCCTATTACAGCAGTGGTTCTCAACCTTCCTAATGCCACGACCCTTTAATACAGTTCCTCATGTTGTGGTGACCCCCAACCATAAAATTATTTTCGTTGCTACTTCATAACTGTAATTTTGCTACTGTTATGAATCGCAATGTAAATATCTGATATGTAGGATGTATTTTCATTGTTACAAATTGAACATAATTAAAGCATAGTGTTTAATCGCAAAAACAATATGTAATTATATATGTGTTTGCCTATGGTCTTAGGCCACCCCTGTGAAAGGGTCGTTCGACCCCCAAAGGGGTTGCAACCCACAAGTTGAGAACCGCTATATTGGAGTTTCTAGATAGTGTACACTCAGTTCCCCCAGCAGTTTCATCTCATAGAAGAGCAGCAGCGTTGTCTATATAATCTCCCCACGGGAAGTGTCCACATCTGAGAACAGTATTGTAGATCCGGGGCACAGTTATTTGCCACAGATTCTCTCCGCATATTGTAATGTCCTTGTACTATGAGTTTCTGCAGGATGTGGTTTAGGAGAGGGCCCTCTCCTTCTGGGGTGCTTTTGTCTGGGCCTTAAGGAAATTGGCCTGTGCAGCTGGCGTTTCTGAAAGTGACTTATCAAAATTACTGAGCAGTTCCATTTGGGTTGTGGATGGAATGTTTACAAATGGCAGCTTTAGCCTCTGGCAATTTAACACCCTAGCTCAATCTCAAGGACCCTCTGACACTGAGTTTTACCTTCTTTTTATTTCATCCTAAGAATGATTCAGCTATTCACCCCACCAACCCCCAAAATTATTGTCTTTAAAAGGGCAATAAAACAAGCTAATAAGCCTATAGTAATGCCTTGAATTATAGGACTGTTGTACTGTGCTTCTGTGATAAACTTGTCCTGGGGAATCTGGCCACCATGGGTGCTGCAGAGAGGGAGCTGGTATGCGTGCCTTTTCTCTCAGGTCCTCACAGTCTGTTTTGCTAGCCAGTCAGTAAAGAACACTGTAACCTTTACAGTAGAGCTGTGCGCAGAGCAAGGAGGAGGGCCATCTCATCCCTGCTCTACCTATTGATTCGTTTGAAATGTAAAGTTTTTTGTATTAATAGGGTGGAATCCCCATTTTATATAATTCTCTCAGCAATTCCTTTTATAAAGCATAGTGCTTTTGTAAATACCTTCTTAATTTCTGTTGTAAATTTAGAGTTTCTTACAACAGGGCTCACCAATCATTTCTGCCCTTGAAGGAAGAGTAGTATTTGTAAGATGTCACAACGTTATAATATGCTTCACACAGTTAGTGTTTGTGTGAATTTAGAGCTTGGGTACCTGCCTTTCTGTCACTCCCTTCATGCAGCATCTGGCAACCGGGTGGTTTCCCCAGGATCATGGGTGAAAAACTCGATGTCCAGAAATGGGGACTCACCCCAAATCCTCCCGTGGAAGGAGAATAAAAGGAGGTAAATAACGCCAGTCTGCTTTTCTCAAAAAAAGTTTTCATCTGTGCCTCGAGCATTCTTACGACCATTGATTTGGCACCAATATATTTAAGTCCTCAGCTTTACATTTAGCAAACCGTACAGAAATTCATTAGGTCATGTTCAAGAGAGCCTTAAAGAGCAAATCATGAATAAAAAATAGCCACTTCTAGAAGTTTTCCTTTCTTTAATGTCATTTGTTAAAGCCACAGTTACGATAGGTGCTCTCTGTAAAAGGTCAATTAGCAGATTACTCAGGATATTTAAAGTTCTGTGTTAACCTTCTAAATGTCAAGTCGAAGTTAGAAATGTTGATACATTTGGGAGAATTTTGCCATAAAATCCTCTATATGATGAAAAACACACACACACAATTCTAGGTCACAGATAAAGGTTGGCACACCACTTCCCAAACAGTGGTCCACTCCCTGGATTGCCAAGGATGTGAACACTTTTAATATATGACCTCTTCACCGAGCGGCCCCTATGAACGAGTGTGGAGGGACAGTGTGGAGTAGTAGGAAAGACAGCTTTTCACACGTGTCTAATATGGGAGAGGCTTGAGCCCGCACATAAACTCCGGGTAAGTCCTGGGAGAGGTTTGAAAGTACAAAGGGAAGATAACCAGTGGGACGAGGCATGGGTCCTGGGGAGGCCCAGAGGGATGATCCTTGAATACCCTTTCCGGAGCCTGGAGGAAAGAGGTGATTGTAAATGACCTTTGTTCATGTCTGAGTTGAAAGTTGAGAAAATTCAGTCCCTTCAGTTTTCACT
The DNA here is from genome assembly GCF_014108235.1 of Myotis myotis. Taxonomy (NCBI): domain Eukaryota; kingdom Metazoa; phylum Chordata; class Mammalia; order Chiroptera; family Vespertilionidae; genus Myotis; species Myotis myotis. Next base: position 172,163,948 of record NW_023416335.1, read on the forward strand.
GTGAAGTAAGACAAGGAACTACTGACCTGCCTGTTGTGAGATTCTTCAGCTGCATCTGGGTCTGTGGGTGAAGGCACCGAAAGGTGACTGTTTGCATTCAGGCTAGAGAGGTGTGATGGAGAGATAAATGGCCAGCGAAAGTTAGGAGGCTGAAATGATGGGCCATGGTCGACAAGCTCGATAGGATGGAACTAATGAAAGGAACAAGCTAGTGAGTGAATAGGAAGCAAGTAGAGGGGCCGATTAACTGGAGGTCACTGGGAGGGCTAATACAAATGGGCTCCGCCAGCACGGGGGATCTGCTTCATTCACAAATGTGTCCCAGCCCCTGCAATCGTGCCCGGCACATAGGGAGTGTAAAATATTTGTATTTGTTGAACGAATGATGGCGACAGAGCAGGGATTATTTACTAGACAGGCTGGGAAAGGGAGGCGTGGTCAGGGTTGGATGCTTGAAAGAGTGATGGAGGAGGCAAAGCATTATGGATAAAACCCCATCTGTCTGACCCGTATATGTGGTAGGTTCTTGGGAACTATGAGCTTTTATCCTTACGTTTTCTGGCCTTTTATGGGAATCACTGGTTTTTAAAGAAATAAAGTAGAGTCATTTCTCTACAATTGTTTGAGTTGACCTTTCTCCAATAGCACCGTTAAAGCCATCGGAAGAATCGGGGTTGTTAGAGTCCGCTTCCTGTGGGCAGAATAAACAAACAACAGGCTCGTAAGAAGTATCTTCCTTCCAGATGAGCCTGGTGTACTTCTCAAAGCCAAAAGCTCAGCCGGTTATGCCTTCTGTCGCTTGGCTGCTTTTGCTCATCACAGAGGTGGACTGTCTCATGTTCACAGTGCTGTATCGCCTCTCTAACGCACATTGACCTTTCGGGGGGCTTTTGAAAGGCCTCCTTTTTGCTTTTAGGATCAGGCTGAAGTCGCATATAAACATAGGAATGGCTGTCTGCAAAGGAGAAGTTCACAGAAAGAGGCTGAAATGATGATCATCTCATTTTAAAGCGATGCCAGGATTTACCCATTTAGCTAAATGAATCAAAGCAGTCTTTTGAGTCAGGATTCACATCTTTTCCGGACAACTTAAGAGTAGTTCTTACCCTGTTTCTCCCCCACACTCTTGTATGATTACTTATCCGCAGGAGATATTTAAAAGTCTGTACTGACTGATCTCTAGTTGTAAAATAAGCAGGTCTCTGAAGTGCTCTTCCCTTTACCTCATAAATTTTTCTTATGATCCAATTCAAACATCTCTTCTGAAGTTCCCCCCAGGGCTCCCAGGTGAATGATCACGCCGCTGTCCTTGGAGCCGTGCATAACTGAGTTCTCTCGCACTGCCATGCTTTACGTGGATACTGTTTCTCATCCTCGCCTGTCATGCACCCAGGAGCAAGGACTTTGTCTATTTCATATCTCCAGTGCCTTGCGTGTGCCTGCCATGTCTGAGGCGCCAGAGTTGTCTGACAGATGAGTGCAACAGCAAGAAAACTCATTCTCCAAGCACACCATGGTAGGCTTAGGCTGGAACACCCTGCCCTCTCAAGCATCTCCCCTGGATAGAATTTTCATGTAGTTAGGATACTGCTGTTAGGTGAGCAATGATTGATTGATTATGGCTCTGTGATCCAACCAATAGATGTGATTTACCTAGAGAAGAGTTAGCCTTTTTTTCTATACTAGCTTCTTTTTTAAAATGTATTTGTATTGATTTCAGAGGGGAAAGGAGAAGGAGAGAGAGAGAAACATCAAGGATGAGAAAGAATCATTGATCGGCTGCCTCCTGCATGTCCCCTACTGGGGATCGAGCCCACAACCTGGGCATGTGCCCTCACCAGAAATTGAACCATCACCTCCTGGTTCATAAGTCAGTGCTCAACCACTGACCCACACCGGCCAGGCTACACTAACTTCTTTTAAATTAATTATAATCCATAACTGACACTCTATATTTGTTAAAAGTACATGTGTCCACCAAGATGTTAACAATGATTATTATTTGGATGGCAGTGTTTTTGTATCTTAATTTTTTTTCTTTAGTTACAATTTATTTTATTCTTTGACTTTTTCTACTTCAGAATATATATTGGAAAAACATATTTTCCATTAGGATGTGTTACATGATGGAAACAAGAGAAATGCTTTAGTATAATTTGGAACCAGTTGGCCTGGACTAAGATGGGCCAGTCCATACTTTGGTAACAAATCTCCGTGGCTTAGAAAAGCATAGTTTACTAGTATTTGCTGCAGGTTGACAGTTTCTTCTACATCCAGTGTCTCAGATCCAAGCCTCTTCCATCTCAAAGTAGGTTCCTAAGGTGCTTCAGGAGGTGTGGGGAGATGGGAGAGGCCTTCCCGCTCTCACCGTCCTCATCACGTGTCACTTCGCCAAAACCAGTCTGAATGGACCCACGCTTACAGCAGAGTGGAAAATGCGGGGGAGCACCAGTTGTCTCTGCTAACACGAGTGTAATTCTTTTCATTTTACAGTTACTGTAATGAGTGTATGTTGGACCCAGATTGCGGATTCTGCTACAAGATGAACAAATCCACCATCATTGACTCCTCCTGTGTTCCAGTTAATAAAGCATCTACAAGTGAGGCAGCCTGGGGCAGGTATGTCACTCACTGTATACTGTGAGAATACACAGAGAATTTCACAAGGAGACCAGAGTTACTACACTTACCTTCGAGAACTGCATTTCTGTTAAGCTGGTCTTTTTTTTTTTAACGGTCTTTCAAACTGATCTTTATAACTACAGAGTGTCCCCCCAAAATGTACACACACTAAATGATTATAAAGTCAGTGTTTAACATACAGTTCATTTTCAAAATTTAAAAGAATTTGCAGAAATCAATACTTTTTTTTTTCAATGCCCGTTTTCAAACTGATGACCGTTCTGGTCCAGGCACTGCTGATAACACGAAGCCATGGAATGGCAAACATCAAGAATCATTGCATTTGGTATGTGTGTGCCCTCAATTCGCCATCTGTTGTGGTTTTGTACTGTAAACTTTTTCTATTATGTGTCCCCATACAAAAAATAAAGCTTAGTGGCACTTTGGGATAAATTTACTGTGTTCAAAGCTTAGTTTGGCTTCATCCATTATTTCAACTCAGTTAAACCTGAAAAGGAGTGAAAATTAAGTGAGTTAGCTGCTAAAGGATGTGTACATTTTTGGGGACACCCTGTATATTACTTTGCAGCATATACTCATGAGCGTGGGTGTAAAACATTGCAGCAGTATGTTTCGCAGACTTGGAGTGGAAAGCACTCCCGCCTGGACGTCAGGAACCCGGATCCCAGACCCACCTCTGCCCTGCTCAGTCAGAGTTTGGACCTTGAGGCAGGGGATCCTGTATGTTGTCAGGGCAGTTTTTCCCATTGCATATTTTTTAACTACACCAATAATTTTCAGACTCCCAAACTTAAGTGAAAGACAGAAGATTGTCAAATCAAAATGAATTAATGTCACTTTAAATTCTTTCACAGAACTCTTATTATCTTAGAGAACTTTCCTGGAGTTTAATGAAATTGAGCAAAATTAGGATAAAAGTTGGTGGTCACTGGCATGTAACCAGTCTGGGAAGCTATAAATCTTTTTCTTGCTTTTTTTAAAAAATATGTTTTTATTGATTTCAGAGAGAGTAAGATAAATGGAGAGAGAGATACAAACATCAGTGATGAGAGAGAATCATCGATCGGCTGTCTCCTGTACGCCCCCTACTGGGGATCGAGCTCGCAACTCAGGCAATCAAACTATGACCTCAGTTCTTGGGTCAATGCTAAACCACTGAGCCACACAGGCCAAGCTAAATATTTCTCTTTTTGACAGATCACATTGGTTTGTAGTAGGCAAATAAATGAAATGTTTGTATACAACAAATAATCCCCACATTAATGAACTAATATTCACATCCATGGTCATAGAAAGCATATAAATATTCTTCAACATGGCTTTAACCTATTTTGTGTTTTAAATTGCGGTAAAGAGAATAGCATGTTCTCATCCTATCTGCTTCATAGTACTGATGCAGGTAATGAAATCTGTAATGAAGTACTTGTATCTCCTAGGAGCTATAAAGTACAATGTGTCATTATTAATCATTATACTGTTACCATTAATTGTTTTGTAAGAGAAGCACTCCAAGAAGTAGAAGTGAATTACATGTCAGTGAATGAAAATCCAGACCAAATTTTAAATACACTAATTACAAAGAAATATATTTAAAAAATTCAATTATTACTTAAAATCAAAGCTTTAAAAGAGCTCCTTTTAGAAACACTCAGCGTATAATTTGCATCAGCCAAGCTTCATTAGGGAGTTAATTGAGTGAATATTTCTGGGTGTAATAGTTTATAATTTTAACCCTATGATTCTTTTTCAGTAGAAAAAACCTGAAAGTTACTAGTCTAGAATTCGAACCATAATATGAAATCTGTGCATGTAGTTTCCTATATTTCATAGAATTCACTTCTAAACTTAGCGAAATGTTGACTAATGAAAGGAAACACTAAAATTAGACATTTCTCTTACTCTCAGAAGGTCTAGCGGTCAGAGGCTTTAAAATAGAGATTTTGTTGTTATTTTTTGCAAATAACAAAGTATATAACGCATTAATAGAAATACATATTGTTTTGTTTCAATGTCTCCTTAACATTTTATTTATATTTTGAACTAGTATTCCTTGACTGCACATACTACTAGTGAAAAGTGAGGCACAGATAATATGTAAGAAGGAAAAATACAAAGAACTAAATGCAGTATATAAAGAACTTTTGTTTATAGAATCGTCTTAGAAAAATCTCAAACTCTTTTCTAAAAAAAAAAAATAGGTTGTCTGTGCTAGAAAGAAAATAAAAAGGTAGGATATGTTTACTATGAAAAAATTCTAAGATAGAATTTGTAGTTAAATAGCATTTACTATATTTTCGTTTATTAGTTGGTTGATGGGTTTTTTGCAAGTACCTAGAATGGAATTCTCAGGAAAAAATCTACCATTACCTTGGATTTACACCTGAAATATGTGATTTATAGATATTTCAGGGGCAAGTATTAAGGCAGTTCATAGTCACATGGCCTGATGTGTAACTGTTTCCTGGAAAGACACCAGGTGGAATGGTAATACCATTCATTTATGATGGAAATGATCTGATGATTTTTATAAACTGAATTGTTTTAACATAATGAAAACCATTTGCCCATGTAATCAATTATATCTATGTTGTTGCATTTCAGTAAATTTTTAAAAAATAATTTAACTCTCCAAAGAAGATATACAAATGGTCAACAAGCACATATAAAACTGCTCACCATTGCTAATCATTAGGGAAATGCAAATTGAAACTATAATGAGATAACATCTCATACCCATTAGGATGGCTGCTGTCACAAAAAATAAAATAAAATGGCAATGGTGGAGGATGTAGACAAATTAGAAAGTCTGTATACTGTTGATGGGGTTATAAAATAGTGCAGCCACTACAGTAAACAGGATGGCAGTTTCATAAAATTTTACAATTGGATTACATATCACCCAACAATTCCATTTCTGGGTGAATATCCACAAGAATGAAAAACAAGATTTTAAAGAGACATTTGAATACCCGTGTTCACAGCAACACTATTGACAATAGCCAAAAGCTAGAAGCACCCCTAGTGTTACTCAGTGGATGAATGGATAAGCAAAATGTGGTGTTACATATGACATATTCGGACTTAAAGGAGATAAATTCTGGCACATACTACCCCATGGGGGAACCTTGGAGATAAAATGGTAAGTAAAATAAGCCAGTTACAAACTGACAGATACCCTGTGACTCCACTAACATGAGGCGCCTAGAGTAGTCAGATTTACAGAGACGGAAAGAAGAAGGGCGCCGGGGTTAGGGGACAGTAGGGAGTTGTTTAATGGGTATGGAGTTTGTTTTGCAAAATGAAATTAGTTTCAGAGATTGCGTGCTCGTCATTGTGAATATACTTAACACTATTGAGCTATACACTTAAAACTTTTAAATGGTGAGTTAGGACGGTACATTTTGTGTTCTATGTATTTCACCACAATTAAAAATAAAAAGGGAAGCCCATTTAAAAAACATCTGGCATACTTCTAGAGGATACCGCACGGTGAGCTGATGGAAAATCCGCTCCTGCCGGCACCCCTGCATGTCCCGAACGCATCCCACACAGGTTTGTGCAAATACAGGTTTAGTTGGGAAATTAGAAAGAAACTTTAATGGGTTAAGAAATCATAATAAACAGAACATTAAAATCAATAACTGAAAAGAATCACACACAGTTAGAACTAGATCTGAGTTGGCCTGTAGAGTAAGCAGAGAATGGAAATTAAAATGAGAAAAAATAATGCAGAGCAAAGAAATGCTAAAGAGAATCAAGAAAACAAAAGTTGTTTCCTAGAGAAGATCGATACAATGGAGAAACCTCTGATGGTACTCTTTTAAGAAGAGAGAGAAGGCACAGATAAACAGTATTTAGAATGGAAGAGAAGCATGTAAGGCAGTGCTTCTCAACCTTCCTAATGCTGCGACTCTTCAATACAGTTCCCCAACCATAAAATTATTTTCGTTGCTACTTCATAACTGTAATTTTGCTACTGTTATGAATCATAATATAAATATCTGATATGCAGGATGTATTTTTATTGTTACAAATTGAACATAATTAAAGCGTAGTGATTAACCACAAAAACAATATGTAATTATATATGTGTTTTCCGATGGTCTTAGGCGACCCCTGTGAAAGGGTCATTCGACCCCCAAAGGGGTCGAGACCCACAGGTTGAGAACTGCTGATGTAAGGTCAGATAGTAAAGATTTTAAAAATAATAAGAGAATACTATTAATAATGTTGTCCAATGTATTTGAAAACAGATAAAATGGACCATTTTCTAGAAAAAATATAACTTTCTAAAACTAATTCAGCACCTCTGTGAAGTATGATTTTCATCCCCATTATACAGATGAAGACAGCAATGCATAGAGGATCCGAATGACTTTCTCAAAGTCAAAAAGCCAGTAAGTCCACCAGTTTTAGGGGAACAACAGTTGGGTAACAGAAAGGTACACATTTTAGAATCAGGTCATTTCAAATTTAAACTTTCATTTATCTTGTAAGTGGCCCTAGGACAAGGGCCTCTCTGAGCCCCATTCCTCATCTGTAACATGGCAATGATGTTATTGCTGTATTGAACAGTATTTTTTATGAAGATTAGATAAGAATGTATCTTAAGACTCTTATAAAAATGTAATGCCCTGGGCAAATGGACACACAACATATCCTGTAGGAATATCTGTTTTTTTCTTAGATTTGTCAACAACACATTTCCTAGATTAGAATAAGCACTTCCTGCCAGACAAGTGCGTTAGAATACGTTCTCCTTATCTGTGTCTTTTCACCCACTTCCACATCATCCGTATGGCTCTCTATACACACAGACTCATAAATAATCTACTCTGGAACTTCAAATATCCTGACTCTTTAAAAGTACTGCTAATGAGGGCTACTTTCTTAATGTGCTGATTCAGTATTTGTTTCCTATAATGCAACATTTGTGCTCTGTAATTAGGCTCACTAAAATAGCTAGATAGACTCCCTACTTGGCAGTTCATTGTTCAGACTCGCACTGAATGCCTGGTTTGTTGTGTGCATTCAGCAGCGGTATTTTTCTCAAAGCTGCACTCTCATACAACACCAGCCTATTTTCCCAGCATTGCACCCCTCTCCATTCTAGTCATCAACCCTTTGTGACCACCCTATAATACCTGATTTCTAGTCAGTCCCTGTTCCTTTTACATTAAAAAAAAATATTCATCAGTTTATGCTTCTCTAAAAAGTATTCTATACATTTTTTCTCACTTACAAGACTCTTAAGACTTTTAGGATAAAGATAGGGACCACGACTTGAGTTGCATGTGTTTGGTTAATATAAAGTAACAATGGCACATTTTGGTTCATCTAACAATGGTGCAACTAAGCAACAGGTGTGGCACTGCAGAGGTGAAGTGTGGGAGGTGGGGCTTGTCAGAAAAGGAGCAGAGAGGAAGGAGAATGGATGGTTGGAGCTGATCCTGGACATGTGAGTTTGGATCAGAGTGTCTCTTTTAGGAATTTCTTTTACTTTTATAGGTACACTAGTGGCCTGGTGCACGAAATTTGTGCACATTAAAAGGGAATTAATTAGAGGAAATATTTTATATTGCTATTTGCCCTTTCTCTATAATAGAAGTGTCAGAGATGAAAGAAAATTAGTAAAATGTATATGAAAATCTCCCTCCTGTCAGAGTCTGGGGTACACCGCAGGACCCAGCCTCAAGTCCCTGTCCACCCGCACCTCGAAATTGCGCGAGACCCAGATCTGGCCAGCCCCACCCCCGTCAAGCCCCACAGGACAGAGGATGCAGCCTCAGGTCCCCCAGCTCGGCGCCAGGCAGGGGGGCACAGCCTCAGGTCCCCCGTCAAACTCCGCCAGGCAGGGGGCGTTGCCTCAGGTCCCCCGGCCCTGGCATGAGGGCGTGATGACCATTTGCATATTAGCTCTTTATTATATAGGATTTTTAAAGGTGTGGAAATCACACTGGAAATGATTAGAGGGGAATGATTTCATGGGATACCAAGATGTTGGATATGACATTGTATCACATAGTGAGATAACAGTTCGCTTCCAAATATTCTGAATCTATGAAGAAGAAAGTCAGCTTTCAATAGCATGGTTTTAGTAACACATTATCTAAATAGAGATGAATAACATTGCTGTGTTTTTGTCCCACTTTTATTATAACTCTGTTCTGTTCTTGCCTAAGTGTTTAGAATATCTGCTTCACTCACTAGGGAAGGATTTGATTTCCCATGCCCATTCAGTCTTACTCACATGGCTTGCTCTGGCTAAGGAAATGAGAGTGGAGAAAACAAATAGACACTTATTAACATGTATATCTCATAGATACATGAGAGAAATTTAGGGATGTGTAACCCAAAGAGGTGGCTTCAAATGCAGGCTTATATAGCATCTTCAGCAAAGAAAGATACATGACAAAAGAAAGAAAAAGAACCTTGAGTCTGTAGAGGTGGCAACTTGTAGGAAGGCAAATATATGGGGAAGGAATGGGCACCATAAAGTCTAGTTAGTAAGGTTGTTATGTAGATTCCCCTGGTGCCATCTCCACGCTGATAGGGTCTAAAGTTACTCTGTGATTAACGATTAACGTCTAAAGTTAGAAAGGGAAAGAGGGACACATTTGTCAATATTTGTCCTGCTTCTTGGCAAGTGGGGAGGGCAGAGAGCTTTTCCTCTGTTCACTGCTTCTTAATTGCCTTCAACTCAGAATGCAAAATAGGCACATTCCGGTTTCCTTCACTTGGAATAACTGGGAACGGGTTACGCACCTGGGGATGTCACTTATGTCAGAGGGGTGACCTGTGGCAGAGTAGGAATGCTCGAAGTAAATTAGGACGCATGGCTAGAGGATAAAGCGCTGGAAAATGTGATCATAAAGGTATCCAAATAGGAAGGACAAAGTAGAGAAACAACTGGAGAAATACAGTGAAGATAAAACAGGGCAGGCCAAGACATGTTCAGAGAATGTGTATCTTGGAGACAGCTCAGAAAACACTGAGAACACAGTCAGCCTTCCCTGTGGTGAATTTTCTCATTTGCAGGTCTCTCTCTCGGCCAGGTTAGGGAGTGCCTTTGAAGAAAGCAGAATCGCTCCAGATATATTGGCAAAGTTCTGCTAAGACTGACAGCTTTGAGTTTTCTTACAGATTTAGTATTTGGTATCTATATACATTGGATATAGTTACTTTTAAAATATATATTTAAAATACTAAAGGTCAAATAGTATGCATAGCATTAAATTTTATCTGCGCACAAAAATTATTTTATGAATGTAGATGAAGGGTACTGTATCTTTGTCTCATTAAATCCCTTAGCAGCCATCAGTTGCTTTTCTCAACTGGCTTCTATAAATGTTTCACGTCCTATAGTGCAACTATTTCTGCATTAAGTGAGGAGCTGGTAGAATATAAATTACCTTGAGCCTAAGTGTGTGGAGCAGATAAGCCACAACTGGAAGATGGCAGAGCCCATCCTAAATTGAAATAGGAGTAGCGTTAATAATCCTGTGGACTGGCCTATGACTCGTGGTAACAATGTAACCATGACCGGTGACCTCCTCCATCCCACTCAACCATACACATATACCACACTCAAAATGAGCAACGTACAGCAAACTTGGGAATTCATTGTGAGTCAGTCTCATTCTTTAAAAAGAGATTTTCTAGCCTTTGTGAATGTGTGCCGAGTACTCAGGTGTAAGATGTTCAAAGAGGTTCACTCTTTTATGTCCCAACTCCAAGATTGAGTGAGATATTCTGTGTGAACTGCTGTTTTGTAAAGAGAAGGATAAAGTCATTCACTACCTATAAATCCTTTTTTGTTTTTATTTTTTCTTAAAAGCATCTGTGGCTCTTGGCATTCTGAAATTGAGAATGATCGAAACCACATGGGAATAATAATACACCTGCCCAAGATAAACGATGGAGTATAACTAGCATATTAGATGTAAAACAAACTCAAAACATCTGATCCTGTTGGCATTTTTTAATTAAAGTCTTTTAAACTCTTAAGAATGCTGATGTCCAGAATTCAGTAGAGCATTGCTTTTCAGCAGCTAATCCTCTAGAGCTAAGTAGAATAATGGCAAGTGGATAGAGGTTCTGGCAGCATAACCCAGAGAGATCCAAAAAAGGCAGGTTTATTTGTGGGTTTTTAAAAATCTAGTACTTTATTTTTTTAATTTACATGAATTTTCCTTTATATTCTAAAATATGGCCATACTCATCTATATATATAAAGAGCTAGGGTCCGTAACGACTGAAGGCTCGACCTAACACCAGAAGTCAGTGCTGGATTGCCCTGGCGACCCAGCACTGACTGCCGAAGGGGGATGCAGATTAGGTCCTGAGAGAGGCCTGCAGAGAGAGAGGCAGGGTCTGAGCTGCAGCCTCAGTGGCAGCTGATGATCAGCCATTGCCTCTCTCTCTCTCTCTCTCTCTCTCTCTCTCTCTCTCTCTCTCTCTCTCTCTCTCTCTCTCTCTCAGCTTCACCAGCAGCCACACCTCTGTTTCTCTCTGGGCCTCCACAGCCCCGCCTCTTTGATCAGGCCCAGAGATAGGCCTGGAGACCCTGACTGGCATAGAAACCGACCAATCAGAACCAAATCTGGGTGAAGTGCCAGGAGCCAATGGCTGCCTAGGAGGCATAGCTTTTGATGCTGACTGGCATCGAAACCAACCAATCAGAACCTAATATGGGTGAACTGCGAAGGCAGAACCTAAGGTGGGGGCTGAGGAGGGGTTTTAAGGGCAACAGTTGCTTGGTGTAAGGTGTAAGAAAGCGGTTCAATTTTTTAATGACTGGTTTGGCAATACAGTGCATATGGCTGGCTATCAGTCCAGATATAGGGATTATGTGTTTTTGTCTGCCAAGAGCATCTCCTCCTGCTGAAAAAGGCCGCCCCCCCCCCCCCATTTAAGCAATTCTATCCTATATAATCTATACTAATACAAGGGTAATATGCCAATTAGACCGGGTCAACCAGCCACCTTCCAGATGTCCGACTTCCTTCCAGACAAAGCCGTCTTGGTAGGGGCCAAGGCAGAGGCCATTAGGGGCGATCAGGCCGGCAGGGGAGGGCAGTTGGGGGCGAGATCAGGCCAGCAGGGGAAGGCAGTTAGGGGCAATGAGACAGGCAGAGGCAGTTGGGGGTGATCAGGCTGGCAGGGGAGGGCAGTTAGGGGTGAGATCAGGCCGGCAGGAGAGGGCAGTTGGGGGCAACCAGGCCGGCAGGGGAAGGCACTTGGAGGTGAGATCAGGCCAGAGAGGGAGGGCAGTTAGGGGTGAGATCCGGCTGGCAGGGGAGGGCAGTTGGGGACAATCGGGCCGGCAGGGGAGCAGTTAGGCATCAGTCAGGCTGGCAGGGGATTGGTTAGGGGGTGATCAGGCTGGCAGGCAGAAGAGGTTAGGGGCAATCAGTCAGGCAGGCAGGCGAGCGGTTGGGATCCAGCAGTCTCGGATTGTGAGAGGGATGTCCCCTAAGGGGTCCCAGATTGGAGAGGGTGCAGGCTGGGCTGAGGGACATCCCCCCCACCCCCCAGTGCACAAATTTCGTGCACCGGGCCTCTAGTTTTAATGTAATAATTGTTCTTCTTACTTATCCATTGATTTTTCTGGAGAGCCCCAATCTACCACCTCTCATTTCATCTATTCCCCCAGCAGTGAGAAAAAACGTTTGTTCCTAAAAAATGTGTGCTGTTTTATTCTGCAGCATGTTAGTACATGTGCTAACTTGACAATTCAGTATAGACCCAACCCAGAAACAGTTAAGCATAGACTCAACCCACAAATGAACCCCCAGTTCACAAAAGTTAAAACATAGGCAAATTCTAATGATACTTTCAGATCTCAGTTCAGTATCAGTCAAAGACATTTACATGCCTCATGGATTTAAATGTTATAGTTAGGATTGTTGCAAATACGGTATGTTCTCTAGTAGAGCTAATTGAATAAGACTTGAACATCTAATTGAAATTCTTGAACAAAAATTTTGCTCAAAACAGAAGTAAAAGTATTTCAGAAATCTATTCTTCATAAAATTATTGATTTTGAAACACAAACATTCACAGATTACTTTACTTCTGCAGTTCTTTGGCTATATTCATTTGCCATTTGGCTCTTCTTTACAGAATGGTGGACTGTGAAATAACTAAAGTAAGTTAATCATTTTCCAGACTGGAAATGTAAGACATTACTTCTTTGTAGCTAGCACATATTAAGATACTTGTCAGCTATTACTCCAAAACAGCAGATCCTCATGCACTTAAGTATAACTGCTCTCTCATATGTTGTATATAATCTGTAATTATGTTCACATGTTGTACTAGGATTGTACCTATTTGTCTCTAACTATCACCAAATGGGATTATGCCTGACACACAGAAATCTCTCCGTACATATGAATATTGAAAGAATAGTGGTAAGGAAAAAGAACCATGAGTCCTGTAGATATTTTGACAAAGAATCTGTCTATTTCATTCTTCTGGGTGATTTTGTGTCATTGGAAAAGACCAGAATTTTTTTAAGGAACTTGTAGTGGAAGTAACAATAGCTAACATTAATAGCCACACCATCACCCTTATCTACTACAGCTCACAGTATTCTTTGCCTGATTCTATTTCCTCTTTTTCTATTTCTGACTCGGTTGGGTATATGGGATTCAGGAAGATTCTTTTAGAAATCTAAAAATCAATGGGCAGCTTAGCCCTTGCATAACAGGAAGGGAGGGACTAACTGGAGTCAGAAGATTTTGATTTGTGTTTTGACTCAGTAACTGACCAGAGTATGGTCTTGGGTCATTTATTTTGCCTCTCTGACCCCCAGTCTCCTAATCTTTAAAATGGAAGGAAATAATAACACTACATCTTGCTTGTCATGCAAGATCATTGAGAAAGTCAATTGAAAATGTATGTGAAAAGAATTTGGACTCTTGATTTTAAAAAAATCAAAAACCACAACACACCACTATAAATCTCATTTCCACAATCTACCTTACTTACTGTATAAACTGAGTAAAACTGCATATCTAATTGGCAAATGTAGAATTAAAACTATCTTTCTTTTTTTAAAAAAAAAAAAATATATATATATATATATATATATATATTTTATTGATTTTTTACAGAGAGGAAGGGAGGGAGACAGAGAGCCAGAAACATCAATGAGAGAGAAACATCGATCAGCTGCCTCCTGCACATCCCCCACTGGGGATGTGCCCGCAACCCAGGTACATGCCCTTGACCGGAATCGAACCTGGGACCCTTCAGTCCGCAGGCGGACGCTCTATCCACCGAGCCAAACCGGTTTCGGCAAAACTGTCTTTCTTAAACATGCCAGTATTTTAGGATAAAAGAAGAGTTCCTTTTCCTACAAATACTTTCTTAAGTTTGCAAGAACTTTCATCAATTTATTTTCATTAAATCTTACACCATTATAACGGGAGAGTTTTTCACTTTCTTTATTGATAATTAATAGAACAAATAGTAATCGATAGAACAGACAAAAATAGTAATGACACAGAAGACTTGAACAGTACTGTCAGTCTACTGTGCCTAACTGACCAGACATTTATAGACATTCCACTCAACAACAGCAGAATAAATATCCTTTTCAAATGAACATGGAACATTATCAACATCTACAGTATTTTGAGCTATAAAACAAGTCTCAACAAGTGTTAAGTAACTAAATTCATAGAAAGTATAGTCTCTGACCACAGTAAAATTAACTTAGAAATCAGTTTTAAAAAAAAGTTTTCACAAAAATTCCTAACTACTTGCAAATTAAACAGCATACTTCCAAATAACCATGGTATAAAGAACAAAACACAAGAAAATTAGAAAATATTTTTGACCCAATGAAAAAAAAACATAAAAATGTTGGGATGCACCATAAAGCAATGCTTTGAACAAATGTCTGGTTTAAAATAATTATATTAGAAAATGAGAAAGGTCTAAAATCAATGATCTAAACTGCCAATTATGAAGCTAGAAAATGAAGAGCAAATAAAATCCAATGTAAGTAGAAGAAAAGAAATATAGAGTAGAAATCAATAAAATAGAAAATGGGAATGCAGGAGATAAAGTAAATGATATCAAAAGCTATTGTTTTAAAGAGCTCAAAAGTTGAATTATGTTATATGTAGACTCATCAATGGTGTTGGGGGACGGGGAAGAGAAATTTACCACTATTAGAATTAAAAGAGGATTTAAACGGAATGGACAAAATCTGGTGAATGATACCAGATATTTAAGGGAGAAATCATGCTATTCCTACATAAACTATTTCAGAAAATGGTAGAAGGCTAAACTTTCCAAATCATAAGGTATCATATTGGTACCAAAACCATATAAATTCTATAAGAAAGAAAAATTGCAGATAAAAATTCCAATATTCCTCATATACAAGAGTGGGCAAAAGTTGGTTAAAGTAACAGCCATCATTACCTAAAAGATAAATTATAAGTAAGGATATGAAAGAATAACAACAATAATACAAAGACAATACAAATAACTAATACAATAATTAATAAATACATAATAAAAGAATAAACTTTGTTTCTCATACAATTGTAAACATACTTTTGCCTACCATTGTATATAGACACAGACATTCTCAAATTGAATTCAATAATATAAAGGAATGCACAGTTTATTTAACATTTAAAATTAATTGATTTAATTCACTATATTAGTGAGCAAAGGAGAAAAACCATATGCAGGAGATGCAGAAAGTTTTTTTGACAATATTCAACATCCATTTGTAATAAAAACTCTGAGAAGATATGTAACCTTTGGGAATTGGCTTTTTTCTCAGCCTAATTCTTGAGATTCATGTTGATGTATCAATATTTCATTCCTTTTTATTGTTGACTAGTATTGCATAGCATAGGATGTACCTCTGTTTGTTTAGCCATTCATCCACTGAAGATATTGGGGTTATTTCCAGTTTTAACTTCTAAGAAGTAATTTTCAAGTACTTTGATTTCATTATAACCTGACATAGCATTTGTGTTCCTATATATACTTTAAGCACTTTGGAGAATTCTCCTGTCTAAAATACTTTAAGATCTTTTTTTCTGAATCTGTTTATAAGGAAGTTTGCTTGAAGAAATTATATCTTTTCATATATGGCAGAGTTTCATTTATGTGGCACCCAGATCTATCTTGAATTAGATTTTATCAAAGCTGAGAACATGTCTTTTAATGGACATTTTATAATTTGCAGGTAAAAATAAATGTAATCAGCATTCTGTGTAGCTTCTAATTAGAGATTAGGGAGAAATGTACCCAGTAGCGTTTTGGAAAAGGGACAGAACATTTTATCCTGGAAAGGGGTGATTCATCGGGCACCTAGGGCCAGTTAGGTACACTCCTTAAGAATACTTTACAATTTGTTGGGCAAAGGTTTGGTTCTGAAACATCCTTCATTCCCTTCTCAAGTGGGTTGAGAACTTGTGCTCTGATCTTCCAGCTTCAGAGGTTCCAGACAAAATCGGGAGCGTCAACTCTGAAATGCAAACTTGTCAGTAATTTTTTTCTTAATTTTTAGTTCATGAAATTGCATTCTTGGGAGCCCTTGTAAAACCATTTCATCAATCTGTATACAAATGGGTTCTGTGATTTTAAATAACCTGTTCCGTAGCTAAAATTGTGGGCTCTGGGCTTTCTCAGCGGTCAGTTCAGAAAGAAGCAGGGAACTGCCACTGCTCAGGACAGTGCTAACCGAACACAACAGCTATTAGTTGTCTCTTGCTGGTTTGTCCAGTCACCTGTGAAACTAGGCAGAACCAGCCCACAGCTTGCTGTTTTCTGCTGTGTTTCCAAAATATCCATTCAGTGATTTTTCTTTTTTCCATTCAGGGAACAAAAGTTGGGGGAAGGCCAGCTAACTAACTTCTCTTTATCGTCATTTGTCTAAGACGTGTGGGGAACGTCCTGACCATGGGCCATGTAAGACCCATAAAGTCATTTGGTCTGGCCCTGCCAAGGCATTAGGGGTGAGTTAATTAAATGTTTGACCAAATACAGCTGGATAACTTTTAAGTTGAGGTTTTGTACAGCCCTCGAATGATGTTGTAAATATCCAAATGGCCATTGGCAGGAAAAAGGTTCCCCACCCCTGGCCTAAGACCTTAACTCTTTCTTGCCCACCAAGCTCCAGGTTCCTTGGTGCCTGAGTTACTGAGGAGGCGCTGCCCCGAGATTCCCTTCACTTCCCTTTGCATTTCAATGGACCGGTACCGGTTATTTATGTAAAATGGATTTTTAAACATATCAGTATTTACAACTTTTTCAAAAAAAATTTAAGCATGTTGCAATATATCAGTTTTTTAGACCAGTCGCCTCTGGGAGTAGACTCTGAAAAGAAAAACAAATCGGAGGCATTAAGAACCCGAGAGAAAGACCAACAAACACAGTTGGTGCTGCTGCCTGGAATGATGCATCACTTTTCCAAGGCTCTCTTCACACTACACCCAGACTCACTTCTGCTGGTGCCGTGGGCCCTACCACTGCCACTCTCTCCTGGATTACTAGAGCTTCCTAGTCGCCTCCCTGCTTCAACACTGGCCCTTGACCCTCCACACCACCTGTTCTGCACAGAACAGCCACAGTAAGCCTTTAAAACTGGAAGCCCTGTCACGCTGCTCTTCTGCCCAGGACTCTGTGCTGAGGTCCCACGTTACTTAGGACAAAAGCCACACCCTACAAAGCCTGAACACTAAACATAGGCCTCCAATGCTGTCTTCCTTGCTCACTACACTGCAGTCTCTGTTCCTGCAGATATCCAGCCAGCTTCCATCTTGGGCTTTCACCCTTGTCTAGAAAGCTCTCCTTTCAGATACCTGTAAGGGGCGCACTTTTCCTTCTCTGCTCAGTACTCACCTTGGCCTTGAGCCCTTCCCTAAGAACCCTATAAAAATAGCAAAGTACCCCTGCCTGGACTCCTTGCACTACTCACTCTGCTTTATTTTTCTTTTTAGTACTTATAATACTGTGTTTATATTCAGCATGTAGATATAGACATATTAGTGTGTTTATTGATTTTCTGTGTGCCCATCTAGAATATAGGCTCCATGAGAGCAGAGAGCTTTTCTGTTTAGTGCTGTAGACAAACACCTGGAGCCTAGGAGTCATGTAGTAAATATTTATCAAGTAAAGTAATTAACTAACGACTCTGGGTCCCCTTTGTTTTATAGTGCATTACCAAAAGTGGCAGAATAAGCTAAGAGCAAAAGAATCAGGGAATACTAAAGCCATTTAATGAGCATAACATGAGTCTGGTAAATAAATTGGTTTTGACAGATAAATTATTATTTTTATTAATCTAGCACTTTCTAGAGAGTTAATGTTAAACTCTACCATTATGATTGTGAAGTTGTCAGTTTTTCCTTGAAATCCTGTAATGTTGCCTTACATGGCTTAAAATATATTTAATCAGGTGTTTACAAGATTAGAACTATTATATTTTTGTCATGAAACGAACCCTTTATTATTTTGTATGATTTATCCTTGAGAACTGCTTTTGCCTTAAAATCCACTGTGTCTATTATTGTGAAGTTTCACCAATTTTATTTTTGTTAATATTTATGTCTATTTTTTCTTTATAAATATTTCAGTTGTCTATGTCCATATGTATAGGTATTTCTTCTAAACAGCATATATAGTATTTTCCCCACCATTCTAACCAACTGTATTTTTATCAAGTCACAGCTTGTTTGCATTTATCGACATGTGCACCAGGTTTTATACATATATATATAAATATATAAATATATATATGTAATTTTTTTTATTGAGTTTTTTACAGAGAGGAAGGGAAAGGGATAGAGAGTTAGAAACATTGATGAGAAATATCGATCAGCTGCCTCCTGCACACCTCCTACTGGGGATGTGCCTGCAACCAAGGTACATGCCCTTAACCGGAATCGAACCTGGGACCCTTCAGTCCACAGGCTGATGCTCTATCCACTGAGCCAAACCGGTTAGGGCTGTACCAGCTTTTTATTCATAATTTTTTGTTCCATCTTTTTGTTCCTTCTGCTTAGTTTCTAAACTCATATTCACAGACCTGTGAATATATAAATACTAGAGGCCCGGTGCATGAAATTGGTGCATGGGTAGGGTCCCTAGGCCTGGCCAGTGATCAGAGCCGAGCAGGGCCTTCCAGCTGCTGACCGGGGCCTCCCTTCCCTGGCTGCTGGCTGCCAGCAGGGGCCTTCCTTCATTCCATGCCACCCCCTGGTAGTCAGCGCATGTCATAGCGAGTGATAGAATTCCCGGTCTCCCAGTCAAACTCCAGTAGGGACACTTTGCATATTAGCCTTTTATATATATAGATATGAACAAAGATACTTCTTTCTATTCTGTATCTTTTAGAAGCTTTTCCTGCAAGAGTGTTCATAATAGACTCCCCCAAGTTTCGTCCATTTATGTTTCCATCACTCTTAAATGATAGTAACCTGGACATAGAAATCTAAAAGTACAGCTCTTTGTTCTCAGGACTTTAAAAATGGTGCTCCATAGTCTTCTGAGCAGAGTGCTGCCAGGTGAGGCATCATTCCTTTCTTAGTAGTCTTTGCTTTCTTTGGGTGCTTTCAGCCCTTGTCTTGGTGTTCAGTATTCTGTAGTTTCACAGTGATGTACCTTGCTGTCAATTTAATTTTATTTATCCTAAGTGATCATTGTTCTTTGTAAATATGAAGTCTTGTCTTTCAGCAATTTATGAAGAATTCTCAGCCACTATATCTTCATATACTGTTCCCCAGGATGATCCTCTTCAGTCCTCTTGGAATCCCAGGGTGATGCATATTGGCATCACATTCTGCCCTCTGTGGCTCTTATTTCATCTCTTTTCTGAGTGCCATGTTCTGGGAAATTTCCTCAGATCATTCACCCACTTCTCTAATGTTCTTCACTGGGGTCTAATCTGCTGGTTAGCACATCTATTTTTTTTATTTCAAAAAAAACTGATTTTAAAAATAATCTTAAATATAATAATGTTACATGCAATAAACATTAATATCTCAAGAAAAAGTGATTTTAAATATGATAATATTACATGCAGTAAACACCAATTATTCAAGAAAAATGATCTTACATATAAAATTACATGCAGTAAACATTAGTATTACAAAAATAAAAGGATTTTAAGCATAATAATATTACCCAAACTGTACTAACATAGTATGATATCACAAAAGTTGTAGGAAATATTAAAAATCTGCAAATAACAGAATTACTTCTAGTACATCCCCCACCCCACCCCCTATACCCCCGCTCCTCTGGCTCTATTTTTGTTCATTAGTTTATGTTGTTCATTATATTCCACAAATGAGTGAGATCATATGATATTTATCTTTCTCTGACTGGGTTATTTCACTTAGCATGATGCTTTTAAAGTCTATTTTGTCGGATGTGAGTATTGCTACTCCAGCTTTTTTTCCTTTTCCATTTGCATGGAAAAAAAATTTCCATTCCTTCACTTTCATCCTGTGTGTGTCTTTTGTTTTGAGATGGGTCTCTTGTAGACAGCACATAGTAGGGTCATGTTTTTGTATCCATTCAGCTACCTTACACCTTTTGATTGGAGCATTTAATCCATTTACATTTAGGGTTATTATTGAGAGATTTTTATAGCCATTTTAATTCTGTATGGCTAGGTTTCTCTCTCTGTTTCTTCTTCTCAGCAATCCTTTAGCATTTCTTGTAATGCTGGCTTGGTGGTGATGAACTCCTTTAGACTTTTTTATCTGGGAAGCTCTTTATTTGACCGTCTATTTTGAATGATAGCCTGGCTGGATAAAGTAACCTTGGTCTCAGGTCCTTGCTTTCCATTACCTTGAGTACTTCATGCCATTCCCTTCTGGCCTGTAGTGTTTCTGATGAGAAATCAGGTGTCAGCTTTATGGGAACTCCTTTGTAGGTAACAGTTTTCTCTTGCTGCCTTTAAGATTCTCTCTTTGTCTTTAATTTTTGGCATTTTAATTATGATGTGTCTGGGCATGGGTCTGTTTGGATTCTTCTTGTTTGGGGTTCTCTGTGCCTCCTGAACTGGTGTGACTTTTTCTTTTACCAGGTTAGAGAAGTTTTCTACCATTATTTCTTCAAACACCTTCTCTATTCCTTTCTCCCTTTCTGCCTCTTCTGGCACACCTACTATTCTAATATTGTTACATTTCACATTGTCCTACAGCTCCCTTAAGCTGTCCTCCTGTTTTTTAATTGTTGTGTGTTTTTTTCTTTTTGGTTCTCTGATTGAGTGATATTTTCAACTCTGTCTTATAATTCACTTATTTAATCCTCGCCTTCCCCTAATCTGCTGTGTATTCCTTCCAATGCATTCTTTATTTGTGTTATGTCATTCTTTATCTCAGACTGTTCTTTTTTCATAGTTACGATATCTTTTTTCATACTGTTGAGCATTTTTAACATCATTACTCTGAACTCTGTTTCAGATAAATTTCTTATCTCTGCTTCATTTATCTTCTTTTGGAGAATTCTCTAGTTCTTTCATTTGGGAGTTGTTTCTTTGTTCTTCATTTTGGTTGTTTGGGTTTGTGACTATGTATTAGGTAGATCCTCCACACCTCTCAATCTCTGGTGTAAGACAGTGTCAAAGGCAGTTTCTTACTAGTTGGACCAGGCAAAGACTCAAAGCCTCCAGAGACCTCCTCTGTCTACAGAGCAATAGGATTCCTACTTGAATTGTCCCCAGTCAATAGTCCTCAGGTGTGGCGAGAGTTTTTTTTACCAGGGTGGGCAGCTGCTTCTGCCTGGAGGCTAATTGTGACTTTTAATCTCTTAAGTAGCCTCAGGACAAGGTGTTTTCCAATATGGTGTGTTGACTGTCTTGCCCCAGGCAAGGCAGATGTCTGTATAGGAAAGATGTCCTCTGATGTGTGAGGGAATGACTCAGCCCAGGAAACTTGGGATGTCTGTCTTCTGAGCTCTATCACCCAAGTCCCCAGTCCTGGGTTCTGCTCTCACAGCTTCACACTCCCTTCACACTCCCTCTGCCAGAACACAAGGTGGGTGGTTCTACTGGGAATTTTTGTGCATTGGCCCTTTAAGAGGGTGCCCGAACTTTCAGCTGCCACTCCCTGGCAGATAGCACCCCACTGCTTTTCACAGCCAGATGTTATGTGGGTACCCTCCTCCGTTTGGTGCTCTCTGTTGGGGAGCCCAGCTTCGGGATTAGATCCCAGAGTTCTCAATGGCACCTACACACACACACACACACACACACACACACACACACACACACACACACACAGCTGAGATATCCCTCCGGGACTTCAGTTGCCATCTATGGGTGCCCAGCCAGCCCTTTCACGCCTCTGCCCCCCCCTACTAGTCTCTATGCTGTCTCCACCTTCGGTCCTTGGGTATCAGGGCTCTCTCCTGTGAGTTTCCCATTGATTATTCAGGAAGCCTTTCTGTATTTCAGTTTAATTCCAGCTTGTTCCTGGGAGCGTGTCCGTGCAGCAGCCTCCTACTCTGCCGCCAGTTTTAATCGCCCCAGTACATCTATTGAAGGGTTTTATTTCTATGACTCTACATATTTAGGAAGTATATTTGATTCCATTTCAAATATAAATATTTTGCAGTGTTTTCTTTTTATCACATTTTAGATACCTTCTGTAAATCATTTATCATGCTTATTTTTTGCCTCTAAGTGATAGTTTTTAGGCTAAAGTTTTTGCAGTTTTGATTCTGCTAGTTTTCTGCTGTTATTATCTGTTGGTGATCGATCACGGTAGGTTATTTCTTTGTGTTTTGTGTAAGTGCAACATAGTTCATTTTCAGCACAGTTTTTATCTGTGGCAATCCTGTGTGGCCCGAGCTTATCCTTCCAGAGATTTTTTTTTGCATTTGCTTCTGTTAGATACTGCAGGGCTGTCACCAACCTATAGGCTTAAGAGGACACCAAGAGTGGCTGCTCTGTGACCTGTGCGGGGCCGGTGTGGTGGTTGCATGTTACTGTACTTTTCTGAACATTATTACAAGTGAATTTAGAAATGTCTGTCTTCCTAGATCACAGGGGCCCATGGAAGATAACTACAATGAGGCCTCTTCAAATTGTCTTTGCAGCCAAAGCCGGTTTGGCTCAGCGGATAGAGCGTCGGCCTGCGGACTGAAAGGTCCCAGGTTCGATTCCGGTCAAGGGCATGTACCTGGGTTGCAGGCACTTCCCCAGTGGGGGATGTGCAGGAGGCAGCTGATCGATGTTTCTCTCTCATCGATGTTTCTAACTCTCTATCTCTCTCCCTTCCTCTCTGCAAAAAATCAATAAAATATATTTTTTTTAAAAAATTGTCTTTGCAGACTCCACACAGGTTGAAAAGCCCTTCTAGTGAACTTTACTGTCCTAGGACATATTTTTGTTACTTTTTCTGGTTGGATGTTCCTAGATTATTCAGTGTACACTAAGAAATCTCAATCAAATTCTCATGAGAGAGAAGCTTATAAGTATTCACAAGACACACACTTGCACACACACACAGGTGTTTCAACCTGAGTTTAACCAGAAGAGACAAGTTTCTTGTCTGTCCCTGCCAGTGGGTGGATTTTTCTTCTCATACACCTTTTCATCTAGTGTGCTCTCCTTGGGCTTAGATAAAATCCAGTCTCCTGCAAGATCCTCTTCAACCTGGCGCTTATCTACTTCTCTGGCCTCATCTGCTGCTACTGCATTCCTCTCTCTTCCATCCATCAGTCCTCTTATCTTTTCTGTTGCTCAACTATGTCAAGGTTATTTTGCTGTTCCCTCTCATAGAATGTCCTTTTACCATTGTCACATAGATCGAGCTCATAGAGCTAGTCATTCAGATCTCACTTATCTACAAGACCAAGACATGTTGGACTCAGTATAAAATAAAAATACAAAGCCCCTTATTAAAACTTTCAACATAGTGACAGTGTTAGCCATGTGTAGGCTCTCCTGGGCAGGGGGCTCTGTGCACGCACACACTCATGAAGCTGGCTTCGCTTTCCCTCGCGGGCCAATCGAATGCCCTCTGTCTAACGCACTTCGTTTTCCTCTGTCTCCTCCACTTAGTTTGTATCTGTCCTATCACTCTGATATTTTTTTCTTTATGACAATTACCACTACCTGAAATTATTTGCTTATGTAGTATCTATAGATAATTGCTAGAATATAAACTCTGTGCAGACAGTGACTTCTGTATTGTTCTCTGCTGTAGCACGTAGAATGGTGCCTTGGCTCAGTAAATGTTTTGTTTTATGAGCAAATAACTAGTCCATTGATTTCTGTGTTACAAATAGTAACCTACTTTAAGGCCAAATATATTTCAGAGTAGCTTATTTTATCCCCCCCAAAGCCAGAAATTCTCAAGCAGCATGTTTTTATTTTTTTAATTGATTTGAGAAAGAGGAAGGGAGAGGGACACATCAATGAGAGAGAACCATTAATCGGCTGTCTCCTGCACACCCCCTACTGGGGATCAAGCTGGCAACCCAGGCATATGCCCTGACCAGAAATCTAACCGGTGACTTCTTGGTGCAGGGGGTGATGCTCACTCAACTAAGCCATACCAGCTAGGGCTCAAACAACACATGTTTTTAATAGAAATAAAAGTAAACAATCAGTTTTAAAAGATCAGTAGCTTAGAAGTAAAAAAAAAAAAATTCTTCCCATTCAGATAGTTAATAATGGATTGTAACACAAACACAACACACACACACACACACACACACACACACACACACACACACAACAAATCAACAAAAATACACCTTAAACCTTAAGTCATTTATATTTAGGTTCCCAATAACATGTGAAGGCAGATTTTGTTTTTTGAAATAGCAATTTTATTTTCTCCTTAGAGTTTGAGTAAAACTTAATACTTAAGACAGTCCATCCGCTATGGTCAGTTAACTCGGTGCTAAACTTCATAAGAGGAAATGCATTCATTACCTTCTATGGTTTACCTATACTTTTATTTTCTTCATCATAAAGTACTTTAAAGTATTTTTATGAATGTGTAAATGCTTTTAGACTAAAATTACTTTAAATCATTTCTGATTTCCTGTTTGAGGAATGTACATTTTGACTAAGCTTTTGTTAGTTCATAACAGTTGAGAAATAGGTCACCGACCTCCCCAGTAACAGCAGCAGTTACTGATTAAAAATGTGGCAGTCAGATGCCAGCTCTGTTTCTTATTGCACTTTCTTTTCAAATGTAACTTGTAAAGCTTACAATGGTGTTTTTTTTTGTTTCTTTTCGAACACTGCTCTAGCTGTTTAGAATTTTGCAGTGATATGACAGGCAAAGTACCAGGAGTTTTAATGAAGCACTTGGTATTAGAGCTATGACAGTTAATACTGCCTCAGGCCTATGAAATGCAAAGCCATGCCTGATTATGGTCTTGGGGTTTTTATCTGTGCAACCTAGTACCTACTATTAAGAGTACTTTTTTTTTAACTGAACATCTATTGCTTCGATAGAGTCGTTGTTACCTCTTGAAATTAACAGCCTTTAACAACATAGACTATTCTTTCTGTTCATTACTAAGCTCTTTATAGTTCCTAAATGTGTAGTGTTATTTCAATAACCCCTCAGTGGGTTTTCTGTTAGTTATATTCAGTGAATAAATGCTAGACTATATAGTTGTAAGTGCCCTAAAGATGATTGAGCCAAGGTCAGCAACTGTGCCCTTCTCTAGCCCTTCCTCCTCCAAGCCTTGCCCTGGCAGACATTACTCATTGGTCACGGTCTCCAAACAGCCTGAGGATCTTCCTTAACACAGTATTGATTTTGCACAAACTGGTAAATCCTAGATTCTAGTCCAGTCCTTTCATTATACGAATGAGGAAACTGAATCCCAGGTAGTTCAAATGATTTGCTAAAACTCACAAAACCAATTAATGGCAGAGCTGCTATAATAACACAAGTCAACTGACTCCCAATTAAATCTTCCTTCTCCCAGCCTTAGTGCTGCTGGTGAATTTTCCTGCTCTAGGAGTCTTTGTACTCAACAACCTGACTTTTTAAATTATCTTCAAGAAAAGGAATATTCCTGGTTATGAATCACATCTTTGTGCCAAGGAAATTCAGGCGAGGTCACCCCTCTCAAGTTGACTGTTCTCTGGGGGAACGTCTCTGTTTACTACTCTGCTACCCAGGCAGCCCCAGTTCTCCAAGCCCCCTCGGAGAACAGCCCTGCCAAACCACTCCGGCATAAACTGCATTCCTGTTCATCGCATTCTCCAAAGAGAATTTAGCCTCAAATTTTTTTTTCCTGTTTATAATTTCCATTCAAAGCACGTCTGTACCAATCACCTTTCTGCAAAAACGCCAAGGGTTTGAGGATGTATGACTGGTTTGGGAAGCTCAATGGCAGTTTTAGAGTTGCCTTGATTTTTTTCATGTACTAAGAAGATTGAAATAGGTCCAAGTAAATATCGGGAGACATACTGTATATATTTTCTCAGCAAGGATCTGTTTTTCATGGAACTGCTGGGCATCAATCTTCATTATGCATTTTGTACGTAGCAGCTGCTCCAAGAATTGCAGATCAAGAGCAAATTCTTACTCAAGCATTCTGACAGGTTGTAATTTATGCTGTTATAAATTTGATTCTCTCTGGATCAATGAGCTGAAAGTTCTACCAAGTATTTGTTTGTTATTTTGTTGTTGTTGTTTTTGTTACTCCTCACCCAAGGATATTTTTTCCATTGATTTTTTAGAGATTGGAAGGGAGGGAGGTAGCAGGGGAGGGGGAGGCAGGGGAGAGAGGAAGAGAGACATTGATGTGAGAAGACATCAATAGGTTGCTTCCTGCATGCACTCGACCAAGGCCAGGGATTGAACCTACAACCCAGGTACATGCCCCTTTGGTTCACAGGCCAACACTCTAATCACTCAGTCATATCATCTGGGGCTCTCTACAAGTTTGTGGGTTGTTGTTTTTCTGAGTCATGCAAACTCATAATTCAACCAACCCTCCTCAATTGTCAGACTTCAGTAATGGGAAGGTGTCATCCCTCTTTGCCTCTAAGCACATTCTTATACAATAGGCCTTACTTTAAAAGCATTCTGTTGCCTGGTAGGCATGGCATGGCTCAGTGGTTGAGTATCGACCTATGAACCATGAGATCACAATTTGATTACCAGTCAAGGCACATGCCTGGGTTGTAGACTCAACCCCCAGGAGGGGGTGTGCATGAGGAAGCCGATCAATGGTTCTCTCTCATCACTGATGTTTCTATCTCTCTCTCCCCCTTCCTCTCTGAAGTCAATATTTTTTTAAAAATAAAAGCATTCTGTTGCTGCACTTCCCTGACATGCATTCTCCATCTTTTGAGTTGCTGTTGTTGTACAGACCAATTTGTAGCCTTGGTTTTCCCAGCCCTTTGACCGGCTGGTAGCTAGCTCCGTGTTTTGTTTTGTTTCTTGCACTGTCATACTTGTTTCCTTTATTTGGTTTACTCTGCCAGAAGCAGTGAAAATTAAACTCTTTTTTTACTGTAATTTCGGAGATGACTCTGGGTAGGTTCCTGTAAAAGTATACCTTGGGGCTGCTCATGTTCAAAATTAAAGAACAGCAGTGATTCCCCGGGAGGTTGTACTTTCCTGGGGGAGTGGGGATGATGGGATTGCATGCCGTTTGAAGACAGGCAGTGGCTTTGTTTCAATAACCTGATTTATTTTGGGAACCATTTATACGGTATTTTGAGCTTCACTTAGTACTAGATTGTGAGAGATTTTTATGTTCATACAGAGCTGTCATGGGAAATGCCTGAAATGTGTTCATGGGTCTCTCTTCTGCCTGAGCACTGGCTGGGGTGTCCCTGGGAGGCCTGTGTATGTGCCTTGTGAGGAGGGTGAACACAGGAGGCTGGGGGAGCCCAACCGGGAAAGAAGCACTGGCTTTACAATTAGAAAAAGTTAAGGGGCTCTTCGTGTACAGAGAGGTATGCTGTAAATGCTGATGAATGAAGTTACTTGGGAATATAGCTTTTAATTTACTATCAGGTGGCTCCTTTGGCTTTCAGTCTCTTATTCAGGTTAATTGATCTTCGTTTAATAATCAGAGCCCCTGTATTAACCTGTTGCAGTGTAACAACCCCAAAGCTCAGCAGCTTCAAACTGAAAATTTTTTGGTGCCAAACCATTTCTGTGGACGAGGAATTGAGGAACAGCTGAGCTGAGAGGTGCTGCTCAGTGTCGCCCACAGGTGGCTGTACAGGGTGTTCACTCATGGGCCTGGTGGCTAGTGCTCCCTGTTGTCAGGCCCTCGGTTCCCTTCACCTGGAGCTGTCCTTTGGCTGTTCTTCCGGACGTGGCAGCTGGCTCCCCGGAGCGAGTGCTCTGAGACAGAGTCTGGCAGAAGTCATAGTATCTTCATGAACGAGCTTCAGAAGTCACACTCCACCCCTCTACTTATGCAGGCTGACCCACAGGGAGCTCCCCCAGCTTGCAGGCGGACTCCCACAGCCCCAAATAAAACTCACGTTTGAAGTAGATTTTAATCAAAACAATGGCTTTTATATTCATATGGATGGAATGTATGGGTTGAGTCATGACTGTTATTTTTTTTTAAGAATACTTTATTGATTTTTAGAGAGAAAGGAAGTGGGGGGGGGGAGAGAGAGAAACATCGATATGAGAGCACAACATTGATCGGCTGCCTCCTGCACGACACCTAGCCTCCTACTGGGGATCCAGCCCGCAACCTGGGCATGTGCCCTTGACCAGGAATTGAACCAGCAACCTCCTGGTGCATAAGATGATGCCCAATCAACTGAGCCACACTAGCCAGGGTGTGACTGGTTTTTATTAGGTGTCTGTGTATGGCTATGTTTATCATAACTGGTATAAAACTTGTATCCATCAATGCATTTGTATCTTGGACTGTGATTAGATTATCTGATTTGTGTTTATTATTCTCACAAAATAAAAGCTACTGATATGAGACAACAAATATTAAGGATGCAGTTGTCCCCATCATGTGTGTGAAACTGATGTAGCTACTTTAGAAGAGATGGGTTATTGGATTAGCTTATCATTTTGTGTCAAATCACCACTCACATGCTTTTCACATATTGCTGTTGTTTATGGAAAAAGAAAACCATTTTCTGTTACAGAACCACAATATTAATGAGAAAATATTGAGCTGAAATGGGAAAATAACATTATAATTATAGCTCAGGAAATACAAGTCAGAATTTCAAAATAATTTCAGTGTATGCTGAAAATGTTAACATTTTTTAATGTACTTCAAGTTAATTACATTGCAAATATAATACAATTTTTACCATTGTTTCCCAAGGAAAGGACTTAGGGATGCTTGCATGCTTACTTTAAATTACGCGAAGAGATAGGGTTGTATTGTTAGCATCAGAATAAATACAAATAATAAAATGAATAGTTCTTTTTAAAAAGTATATTTTTATTGATTTCAGAGAGGAAGGGAAAGGGAGAGAGAGACGGAAACATCAATGATGAGAGAGAATCATTGATCAGCTGCCTTCTGCATGCCCCCTACTGGGGATAGTGCCCACAACCCAGGCATGTGCCCTGACTGGTAATTGAACCTACAGCCTTGGCATATTGGGTTGATACTCTCACCAACTAAGCTATCCAGCCAGGGCCGCCGCCGCCTTAAAAAAGTCCCTTTAACATTCTTGTAGTATTGGTTTGGTGATAATGAATTCCTTTAGCTTTTCCTTGTCTGGAAGCTCTTTATCTCTCCTTTGATACTAAATGATAGTCTTCCTAGGTAGAGTAACCTTGCTTTTGTAGGTCCTTGCTTTTCATCACTTTGAATATTTTGTGCCAATCCCTTCTGGCCTGCAAAGTTTCTTTTGAGAAATCAGAAGACAGTCGTAGGAGAGCTCCCTCTTGTACATAACTAACTGCTTTTCTCTTGAGTCCTTTAAAATTCTTTGTCTTTAACCTTTGGCATTTTAATTATGATGTGTCTTAGTGTGGGCCTCTTTGGATTCATCTTGTTCGGGACTCTTTCTGGGCATGTACATTTATTTCCTACAGGATGTGAAGGAAGTTTTCAGGCATTATTTCTTCCAATAGGTCTTCAAACCTTTGCTCGCTCTCTTCTCCTACTAGTACCCCTATGATACAAATGTTGGTACACTTGATGTTCTCTCAGAGGCCCCTTAACCTATACTCATTTTTAAAAATTACATATGTAATACTTTCTTTTTTTTTCTTTCTTTTTTTTGTTAATCCTCACCTGAGGATATTTCTCCATTGATTTTTAGGAAGAGTGGAAGAGAGAGGGAAAGACAGAGAGAAACATCAATGTGAGAGAAACACATAGATTGGTTGCCTCCTGCACAAGCCCTGACTAGGGCCTGGGCGAGGGAGGAGTTTGCAATTGAGGTACATGTCCTTGACCAGAATCGAACCCAGAACCCTTTGGTCCACAGGCTGACGCTCTATCCACTGAGCCAAACCGACTAGGGCCATATGTAATACTTTCAACAATAAATAATTATTTAAAAAAAAACAAAACACAACAAAACCTTTTGGTTGTTTCTATCTGATGTTTTTCAGTACACCTTGTCTTCCAAATCACTGATTCAATCCTCTGCTTCATCTAATGTGCTATCGATTTCATCAAAAGTATTCATTATTTCAGTTATTTTTATTCTTCATTTCTTTTTTATGTTTCCTTTCTCTTTGTGTAATTTCTCACTGAATTCATCTATTCTTTCCCTAAGTTCATTGAGCATCTTTATAACCAGTGTTTTGATCTCTGTATCTGATAGATTGCTCGCCTCCATTTCACTTAGTTCTTTTTCTGGAATTTTGTCCTGTTCTTTCATTTGGGACATGTTCCTTTGTCCCCTCATTTTAGTTGTCTCCCTGTGTTTGGTCCTATGTATTAGGTAGATCTGTCATATCTCCCAGTCTTGGCAGGGCAGCGTTATGTATTATGAAGTAGGTGTTCTGTGGGGCCCAGTGACACAGTCATCCTGGTCACCTGAGCCAGGTTCTCCAGGAGTGTCCCTTGTGTGGGTTTGTGTGCCCTCCTGTTGTAGTTGAGCCTTGATTGCTTGTTGGCACATCAGTTGGAGGGATTGACCCTCAGGCTGACTGTGAGAACTGGCCATGACTACAGCAGATGGGCTGTTGTGTGGGGGTGACCCCACGGAGTCAGGGCTCTGGTACCTGCGGAGTCTAACCTTTGAGTGTCCATTTGTGGAGCTAATTGGGTAGTGCCCTGGTGTGGTCGGAAGCAGGCCTCTTAAGAAGGGCTCTGGTGCTGGCCAACATCAGCAGCTGGCTGTGCTTAGCCTGGAATCACCTGGTAGGGGCTTTAAAGGGATCTCTGGTTGGAAGTTGCCTGTGCTGGTCTTGGAGATGCCTAGGAGAGGCTATCCTATATAATAAAGAGGTAATGTGCAAATTAACCCTCACGCCCTCACAAGATGGCTGCCTACAACCAGGCCAGCAGGGGGGTTAGTGAGGGATGACCAAATGACTGAACAAGCAGGCTGCGTGGGGCAACCAGGCTGGCAGAGAGGGGCAGTTGGGGGTGACCAGGCCAGCAGGGGGGTGCAGTTTGGGGTGACCAGGCTGGCAGCGGGGGGCAGTTAGGGGCAATCAGGCCAGCACACAGAGGCAGTGAGGGGCGATCAGGCTGGCAGGGGGGGCATTTAGAGTCGACCAGACAGGCAGGCAGGTAAGCGATTAGGAGCCAGCAGCCCAGGATTGTGAGCGGGATGTATGACTGCTGGTAAACCGGCAGTCAGACATCCCCCAAGGGGTCCCGGATTGGAGAGGGTGCAGGCTGGGCTGAGGGGAACCCCCTCCCCCTGTGCTCGAATTTTGTACACCGGGCCTCTAGTATTGTATAACAAGGCCAGCTGCCACTAGTGCCTGGCTTCGAGTTGCTTAGCAAGAAGTAAAGGATATTTCAAAGTGAACCACTGCTTGTCTGGGGTTTATGCACCTTTGAGAGACTTTAGGGAAGTCCACAGTGCAAGTTGATATTGGCTGCTTGTGAGGAACAGCTGCCAAAAGAGACTTAGGCCTGTGAAGTAGTCTGGTGGGACAGGGTCTGAGGGAATCACCAGGGTGGGGTGAGCAGTGTTAGTTTGATGGTGACTCACATTTGGAGCCCACCTGCACCTCCAGGCTGAGTGGGGGGAGGACTCAACAAAGGAACACGAGTGTCTGTCAGCACTTCTGTCCTGGACAGAGTTGCCCCTCCACTTTCCCCTAAAGCCAGACAACTCAGTTCTTTCCCATATGTTCTGGTGCTTTTCAAGCTGCTGTTCCTTCGCTGGAGCTTCTGGCAAGTGTCTGTGAGCGAGTTAGTCTGTACTTGGGCCCTTTAAGTGTCCTGAGCCTAACAGCTCTCCATCTCACCCAGACAGGACCCATGCTGTGTTCACAGCCAGGTTCTTCCAGGACTCCCCTTTCCAGCACTGGTGTTTTAGGCTGGGAAACCCAGTGTGGAGCTGAGAACTCTCACGCCCTCCTGATTTTTAACCACCACACATGGGTGTGCAGCCAGCCTGTTTCAGATCTCCGTGTCTCCTGACAGTCTCAATATGACTTCTTCTTTATATCCTTAGTTATAGGAATTCTGTTCAGCTAGTCTTCAGGTGATTCTCAAGGGAGGCAGTTCTGTAACTTAGTTGTAATTTTGATGTGGTAGTAGGAGCAGGCAAGCACAACAGCATTTACCTACTCTTCCATCTTGGCCAGAAGTTGCCCCGTTTTACTTTTAGACAGGACATGCTAAGCCTCCCGAGTGTTTCCATTCACCTTGCATCATGACCCATATGCACAGGCCATCTTCGCTTTACCCTTTCCACTTACTCATTTTCATCCTAAAATTTATCATAAAATATTTCCAAAAGACAGTGCTTACATTAATGAATAGAACTAAGAATACGTTTATTCATGATTGCATGATAAGTAAACTTGTTCTAAGAAGGAGTAAAAAGGAAGCTAAGGAAGTATATCAAAATGTTATAAGAAAGATAAAGAGATTGAGACTGGGATAAATAAAATAAGCTGGAGGGAAAGAAAAGCATAATGTCCTAGGAATACAGATGCTGTTATTTCCTTCTCTTTTAGGAAACACATCATATCCACCAGGGATATTGTAACATGTATAACTTTATACCAGAAAAAAAAAACTTTTTGTCTTTTGGCCTGCAAATACAGGCATTTTAATAACAACAATGATAATACTGTTGTTTTCATAATAATTTCATTACATGCTAAGCATTTTTAAATGAAGACAGCCAGTCTCGGGTAGGTTAGATAACTTGCTTAACGTCATGGGTGGGAGCTAGTAAGTAGTTGAGCCAGAATTCAAACTTAAGTGTGCTCCTGCGTTGTTAACCTCTGTTCAAATCTGACCATATAGCCAACTCCATTTCCGCTACAGCTTTTAACCAGATTGAGTTACTCCTGATAGATCGTCGGGGGTTTACCTTAGCATCTAGGTTGATTAAATTGTGCATTGCAGGGCCACAACTCTAATTTTTGTTAAAGAAAAAACAGTTACAGAAAATTTAATTGTGGCTAGGATTTGACTCATATAAAAATGTTCTAAAGTTGATGGGACCAAAAAAGAGCTCAAAGTAGGCCATTTCCTGAAATCCAATTTGATCAGCACTTTCTTCCAGGGAAAAGAGTTTTTGTAACTGTTACAGGAGAGAGGATTTAGATAACATATTTAACTCCTGGAGCTATCTCCCACACTCCTCATAGGGTAAGAGATAGTGCAAAGGATGAGTCACTCACCAAGGTTGAGCCCAGATTTAATATTCTCTGAAGTTTTCTCAACTCCTAACATTTTGTGAAACTGGATTTTCTCTCTTGTGATTAGCCAGACTGATCTAACCACCCCAGAGGACCCACGCTGAACCGTGTTCTGTCTGTGCCAGTGTCTGCTCAGAACGTGCATTTCAGATGCTTTCTCTCCCTTAAGGAGCAGAACATTGAGACATATCAGCCCTAGGGACCCTCTGGGAACATTTCTACCCAAAGTAAACACAGGCTTTTCTCAATTGGAGAGTTCCCTTACTTTATAATAAAACCATACCCGGTCTCCCTTTCGTTGGAGTATGTGCTTTTCCCCTGAGGTGGTTTTTTTTTTTTTTTTAATCTTCTTGCTTTACTTCTAAGCTAGTTCCATGACCATAGTGGCCTTAACCCTACAGAGTACAAATTCATCGAGGGTCCAAGAGAGAGCACAGACACTAAATCCCAGTTCACATGTTCATGAGATGACCATAATCCAAGATTGCCCATTGCTTACACACTTTCTCAGAACATTCCTCGTTAGCAGGCATTAGAGCAGCCATGGGCAAACTATGGCCCGCGGGCCGGATCCGGCCCGTTTGAAATGAATAAAACTAAAAAAAAAAAAAAAAAAAAAGACTGTACCCTTTTATGTAATGATGTTTACTTTGAATTTATATTAGTTCACACAAACACTCCATCCATGCTTTTGTTCCAGCCCTCCGGTCCAGTTTAAGAACCCATTGTGGCCCTCAAGTCAAAAAGTTTGCCCACCCCTGCATTAGAGCCAAACACTTAGACAACTCCACAAATAGGCTCATGTGCTAGGCCTCTTGTTCAGGATATGTCAGGGTCCTGTACCAGCCCAC
This sequence comes from Myotis myotis, assembly GCF_014108235.1. Taxonomy (NCBI): domain Eukaryota; kingdom Metazoa; phylum Chordata; class Mammalia; order Chiroptera; family Vespertilionidae; genus Myotis; species Myotis myotis. The sequence continues at coordinate 172,198,212 of NW_023416335.1, forward strand.
CCATCCACTTTGTCCATTGCTACCAGACCCTTTGCTCTCTTTCTGAGAGAAGTGCCACAGATTTCCACTAATATCTCTCTGGTGTGTGTGTGTGTGTGTGTGTGTGTGTGTGTGTGTGTGTGAAATATAAAAACTCCCCTCTCACCTGCCATTTTTTTCTGTGTATCTAGTCATTTTAATTGGCTCATAGCTTATAGCAAATGATTATTGAATGATGGAATGAATGAATATTTATATTCATCTATTCTAGTGTTTATTCTCCAACCTCGAACACAATAAACATTTATTTGTTGAAATAATTAATCAAAGGAGTAATTACTTGGAATTAAAATATATGTAACTATATTAAATATCTGCTGTAGACTATCAAAGTATATAATGATTCATATGAAGAATAAAGTAAATATTACATTACTAATTATCTTCTTAGGTAAAAGGTTCAGTGTTTTATTGGACATTGTCAAATGGTGAAAATGAGTTATTCATTTAACATATATTTATTGAGCCCCAACTGTGTGCTGGCTGTTATGCTGGCCCCCAAGGCTTGGGGTGATGGTAGTGAGTAAAGGGCAGGGGTGCCAGGTGAGGCTGGAGAAGGAGGCAGACTGTCCCAGTGTACAACATAGCGATTCGACATCTATAAATAGACTAGATTTTAATGGACCTGTGAAGGTATATATTCACCCAGATGGTAGGAAAACCACCTTTGATTTAGACAGAACCAGCATTACTTATGGTTTAGGGATAGGGGCCATGACTCAGGGAGTGTGCGTGGCTTCTAGAAGCTGGAAAGACAAAGAAGTAGTTCCCCTTAGAACCCCGGGAAGGAACACACACACATTCTTGAAGGATTGAGACACATCTCTGTCTTATGATTTTGTTCCGATAATCAGTATGGTGTTTCAGAAGTTTCAGTAGAAACCAGGAAGTGAGAAAAAGGCAATTGCAGTTAAAATGCTTATAAAGCTATTATGTTTTCACTTTTCAGAAATTTGAGATAATGGCCTTACAGTTAATAGTTTTATGATAATGTCTTTCCATCTCTTCATTGTTGACTAAATTGTGTCAATAACTAACGGCACAATTTATTTTTTAAGTAATTGCTGAGATATTCTGTATGTATTTTCATCCTCTATGCAACTTCTGGGGAAATACTTTTATTTTTTTAAAATATACTTTATTGATTTTTTACAGAGAGGAAGGGAGAGGGATAGAAAGTTGGAAACATTGATGAGAGGGAACCATCAATCAGCTGCCTCTTACACACTCCCCACTGGGGATGTGCCCGCAACCAAGGTACATGCCCTTGACTGGAATCGAACCTGGGGCCCTTGAGTCCGCAGGCCGATGCTCTATCCACTGAGCCAAACTGGTTAGGGCATGGGGAAATACTTTTAATTCCTTAATGACATGGCTGTATCAGATACAGTCATGGCTCTGAGTTTCGGAATAGGTATAAGACTGCTTGATACTGCCATCTTCCTGCATTAGCATCACTGCTCCCCTTGTAATACACGTGTAGTGTTGCCATCACTGCCCTCATCTCAGTTACCTAGCTATTGAGATTGGTGTGAGATGTTTTAACTTCCAGCTCAGATAAGCATCGTTTCTGTTCTAATTATCGTGTTGTGCTTTGGGGCAAAATGGGTACTGAGTCCAAAGAGAATGTACAAGACACAGAGGCCCAGGTCTACCAAGTGCTGCTCATTTTAATTCCTACTGCTCTGTGAAAGCAATTTATTCCACTCATTTGGATATAGATTTTAGTGACATACATTAGCACTGACATTAAGGCAGAATTCTGACTTAGGGGAGACTTCAAACAGAATTTTTATCTCATTTTCCATTTCCACAAAAAGCAAGGCAGCTCGAAGAAAGGTTTTCATAAATGCATGAACTAGTCTGAGGATTACATTGAAGGAAAAAGAAACAGAGAAGACTGGGTTTCAGATGCTTCCTCTGCTGTGCGGTCTTGGGAAAGTCACTGTATTTCTGAAAGACGTGTCTTGTGCCAACTGGGAGTAACAATGCTAATTCTTTGGATTATTATGGGAATTACGGTAAATGAGTTAATGTATAAGGTGCTTGGTATATGATGAAACTTCATACAAATATTAGTCAGTTTCATCAAGTGAAGATTTACAGCTACCCAAGGACATTGCTGTTGCGAGCACAGCTTCCATAAAGAAGCCCCGAAACTCAGACTTGATGGAAGGCAGCTGGAGAAGGGGCCGGAGAGAGCGGTAGATGGAAGGCAGCGGTAGGTCAGCTACATTCATTCCCCGGCACCTGCAAGTAAAACCAGCGAGGGAGGGCTGTAGCAGTGGAAAGAAAATCAAGTCAGAGCCCTCGTGAGGTTTGAAACTCTTAAACCTTGAGATGCGCAGATGGCTTTCACAGTGCTTGGAGAGGGAGCATCTTTCCTGTACAGCCATAGGCAGTGACTTTTTAATTAAGTAGAGATTCATTTCTTAGACTAAAAAAATTGATAACAAATATCTGTCTTCTCTAATACTTACAATAGAATGGGAAAACTGTTGTCAGATGTCCAAAGATTAGCTTAATGGGAACTGATGAAAGTATTCTTATTGAATAAGCATTTGTTGATCACTGATATTATGTAAAATGAGTTAATATTGACCTATGAAGTTCAGGGAGTGAAGAGGGAGACAGAAAGGCTGTGTTCTCACTGGAGAAAGGTCCCAGGTAATGCAAGAGAGTAGAAGTCAGGAAGGAGCGCGAACCCTTCAGTGTGGAAAAACGCTGGGTCTCTGATTGGAACTGAGAAGGATGGTATAACACCATCCTGAGATCTTGCCACAGCAGTCACATGAGGCCAATCCTAATCTTGTTCCAAAGAAATAACTTTGGTCCCATTCCAAATTGTATTGATTTCATTTACTTTGGTACTTTTTTGTTTGAAGCTAGCCAACATAGTAATAAATAATTTAGGTACAATGAAATATATATATCTTATAAAAACTTCAGTATATTCATTTTATAAAATGCCTTTTAAGGCTCCAAATTTCTAATGCTTTCAAAAGTTAACCATGCCAATGATTTCATTATCTCAATAATATAAAGGTTTTATTTTTACTAGAAAACAATAGTAGTTAACAAAATAATTATTTTTTGCACTTGCCTTTTTGTGACCGTCCTGCAGGACACGATAGAACATTAAAACGGGAGGGAAAGGCAAGACCATAGAAAAACATCTCAGGCCAAGATCATCACGTGGCCTGCACACTGCCCTTCTTTTCCAGAATGACTCAACTGCAGACATGTTAGTTTAAATGTTGCCACCCTTGACGTAAGTTTGTTTCATGTCAGGTTATTATATAGGAATTATGCCAGTGAACAGAAATTAAAGCGTGTGAGTAGTAACGAGTCACGTTTGTATGGTAACTTTTGCTGGTGCTTTGATGGGATGCCCACAAATTGAAATTTCTCATCATCTTAGTGCTCTGATGGATGGGCCTGTATATCTTTATTTCTCCTCTGAAAGAGCGAAGGTTTCCTCTTCTGGGGAGATACTTATCCTTTTCTAGGTACCTCTCCACCACCACTCGCAGACTAGTAATCAGATCATAAACCCTGGGGCACTCATTTTGTTTTGAGGTGGTACCTTCATGATCTTGCTCAAAGAAATCGCAGTCCTGCAGGCATCAGGGATTGGAGATGAAATCGTGCCTCACTGATACTTCTCAGTAATGATTGGCAGGTAAAGCCTGAGCAGTGGACCCACTAGAGAAAGAGGAGATGAGTTGCACCAGAAGCAGTAAGCCTTCCCTTCCCTCTCCAAAAGCCTAGATCTCTTATAAACTCTTTTGGGAAGGGGGCAAAGTTCTGTAGGTTTTGCAGTGAGCAAAATTAGACAGAATTTGAAGTTTTGTGTTATTAGCTACAGGTGGTATTTCCTCCCATCCCTCATATATGAACCTGAAGCAGTTAAATAGTTTCATCATAGTGAATAAAGGCACAACACAAGAAGCATGTGCTGTGTAGGAGGCAAGGAGTAAATTACCAGTGGTTCACTGTGGCAAGAGCAGTTGCACTATTTTGTTCCTTTGGTTATTTCCTTGGCTTAAGACTCTTTGGATATCTGATGAAGAGGTACCACAAAGTAATAGGCACAAATAGCTCTACATGTGAACTAGTTTGCGGGTGGGTGTTGAGTAGGCAAGGGAGAGTGGTTCCATATTCCAAGATAACTGTTGCTTCCTAGATGTGGTGTTAAAGGAAGCACTGTGGGTTCTATTATTGGAACAGGGGCTGATCATTTATTTGGTCTGCCTGTCAGGTGTTAGTCTAGCCATTCTGCTGGTAAAGATTAGTGCTCTCCCTGTGCCAAAACGAGACAGATGTCGCCTGCTTGCGACCTGCAGCTCTGTCCATGGAAGGGCCCTTTGAGCAGCTCCTGTGATTGTAGTTGTTTTTTGTTTTTGCTCCAGGATGTGGTGAGAAAGTGGCCCCATCAGAGAGCATGACATCTTCTAATCCCAACCCACACACTGATGTCAAAGTGTTTGTGTTCTTTCTCCAGAGCACTCTGTTCTTCTACCAGCAGTCGCTAAGCTGGGCAAACATGTGGGTATTTTGCAGTAACATTTGGAATATACATTTTTTTTCAGTTGAGATTTCTAGTGTTTCTATTTTGAAGGTCAGGGGTGATGTCACAGGCTTAGTCATCAACTGTCTGCGCACCACAGAGTGTGTACCCCTCTCCAGTCAGCACCTGCAGTTCTTTTAACATCAGCATGAGGATGAGGAGTTCCTAGGCCTTTTACGCATATAAACATATATATATATATATATATATATATATCCAGATAGTGAAAAGCCACATCAGAGCAAGCACAGAGATTACCTGAAAATGTGCTTCTTCCCATCATTCCCACAAGAGGTCAGGCAAGGAACTTCCATAATAATGAATGAAAACAGTAAGTAGAATTGTTCAGTGAATTGTAGTGATTTGCTTGTTTGTAAGCATTCCCTCCCTAGAAGCCTACCCTTCTGGGTTTTTTTTTTTTTTTGCTTTTTCCCCACCTGGCCTCTCCCCTTGTTTCCCTTCCCTCCCTTTTCCTTCCCCACACCCTTCTTCTTTTCTCATTTTAATATCTTCATAACTCAGAAGACTCTTTGTTTGGAAATGAAGGTGGAGGGTAATTAATCAGGAAATTTCTGATGCTGTTTTCTACTCAAAGCTAAATGCAAATATGAAGGCTTTAGTCATCATTCAGTGGCCATTTACACCTATAGAGAGTACTCAGATGGACCAGAGCAGTGGTCGGCAAACTCATTAGTCAACAGAGCCAAGTATCAACAGTATAACGATTGAAATTTCTTTTGAGAGCCAAATTTTTTAAACTTAAACTATATAGGAAGGTACATTGTTATTAACTTAATTAGGGTACTCCTAAGGCTTAGGAAGAGCCACACTCAAGGGGCCAAAGAGTCGCATGTGGCTCGCGAGCCGCAGTTTGCCAACCACGGGACTAGAGGTTGAGATTTAAGAAAGCGGGGATACAAAATGACTATTCTTTTGGCAAAACTTAAATAAATTGCTGTCTTTGTGCAGAGCAGTTAACACTGTATTTAATCTTTGAGACAAGTCTATTAGGAACTCTTGCTGCTGATCAGTGGCCAAACCAAGACACAAAACCATGCAGCCTGATTCCAGACCCTGTGGCCTTAACCCTGGTGCTGTGCTGCCTGGGATCAGAGCCCAGGATAGGATAATGCAGAGCACTGGGTGGTGACCGTATGAATGAGGAAAATGGAAGGCACTGAGAGGGAGGCACACACTCAGTGGTACGCAGACAGCTGATGACTTAGACCATGACAGGTGAGTAGGCGGCATCTGTATTAGTCTTGAGGGCCAATTTTGACGGTGGTGATCAGGTGAGTTTTCCTTTCATAGAGGATATGCGGTGAGTAGCCGCTGGGGCTGGAAAGCAGGTTGAGAAAATACATAGTCTAGTGTAGCTGGAGAAGGGGATCTGCACAGGCTGCAGCCAGGTTTTGCCAGCCCCATTTCACAGGCAGTTGGGATAAAGGGGGGTGGGGGGTGTTGAGCAGCTTTGTGGCAAGAGCTCTAGAGGGCACAACTTAGTGAGGCATAGTTTGAAGAAAGGAATGCTAGAAGCAGGAAGAAGAATTAGGAGACTGTATTTTTTTATTGCAGCATAACAGTATTACCACAAACTTAGCAGCTTTAAACAGCACATGTATTCTGTCACTGTTTCTGCGCCAGGAGTCCAGGCACTGCTTAACTAGGTTCTCACCGTAGGGTCTAAGTCTGTAATCAACGTGTTCACTGGGTTTTATTTCTGAGGTAGGTACCAGGAGCATCCTTAGTAGTTTCATCTGAGACTCAAGTAGGAAAGATGAGCTTTTGTTGGCAGAATTCAGTAACTTCTATACAAGGACTTCAGTTTCTTGCTAGCTGCCCGCCCACGGCCATCTCAGCTCCTGCAGACTGTTTCTCCATGAGCACCCACACTGGGATCCACACATGCTGGCCTGCCTTTCAGTGCCAGCAAGGAAGTGAGACACTTCAGCTAAACTATAACCCGCCTATCTAATCACCTGTGTCCTGTCACCTTTCCACATCTGTCAGAAGTGTCGCAGGTCACTCCCACACTCAAGGGGAGAGGACTGTCCAAGACCATGAACATCAGAAAACACAGATCTTAGAGAGGCTGCTCTGGTGACAGACAAATGTAGTTGATGACATACTCAGGAGTGTGAACTGAGGTGGTATTAATGCAAATAGGAAGACTTTGTTTGAACAATTATGTCTCTGGCCCAGCCGGCGTGGTGCAGTGGTTAAGCGTTGACCTATGAACCAGGAGGTCGGGGTTCGATTCCTGGTCAGGGCATATGCCCGGGTTGTGGGTTCAATCCCCAGTGTGGAGTGTGCAGGAGGCAGCTGATCAATGATTCTCACACTCCCTTCCCCTCTGAAATCAATATATTTTTTTAAAAAATATGTCTGAGAAATAAAATGATTTCTTCCTATCCCACATGAAGTTCTTTGTATACCTTATCTCATGTAAACCTCAAAATACCTCTTTTAGGTAACAAGAGAATCCTTAGTTCACAGATGAGGACACAGGCTTTGTAAAGCTAAGTGCCTATATCACACACATCCTAGCTTCAAGTCTGGGGTCTCAACCTAGATTTGAACGTAAGATGTCAGTCCCAGAGCTCAAATTCTTAGCTATTTTTCTTTACTTGGACTTAAAAAGTATAGAGGATTTAAACACAGATCGATACCTTTTCATGTACCTACTGGCCATCTGTATGTCTTCTTTGTAATGTGCATATTCAGATCCTCTGTCCATTTTTTTAATTGGATTGTTCAGGGTTCTTTTGCTATGAGTTGTATGCACAGAGTATTTCTATGTGTTGCTCTTAAATTATATTCACTTATATGTGAGCTTGCATTTAATATTTAAATCTTAATTTTTTTCAAGAAAAACATTGGACCTTTTTCTTTAATTATGTTAAGGAACTTCCAAATATGTCGTAGGTGATGACATTAAATTTCTACAACTATGTCCTAAAACACTAAGTTAAATATTTATGTTGCATTATTTTTCAGGTGTGAAAATGAAACCAAATTCAAAACAGAAGAAGTATTTTGGGCATATAACTTCTGCCCTACTCCATATTCTTGGACTGCACTTCTGGGCCTTATTTTATATCTCGTTTTCTTCGCACCTGGTAAGCAAGCCTTCATTGTTATTGTTGTGTTTATTAAATTGTCTCCTCTTAGAAGAGACAAGCTACTTTTTTTAAAAAAAAGATCCTTACATATTGCTTTACAGAAATTTAAAAATTTGTATTTCTCAGGAATGGGACCAATGCCTTGGACTGTGAATTCTGAAATATATCCTCTTTGGGCAAGAAGTACAGGAAATGCATGTTCATCTGGAATAAATTGGATTTTCAATGTTCTGGTTTCACTGACATTTTTACACACAGCAGAGTATCTTACATATTATGGTAAGAGCATTTTATTTCCTACTCTATTTTTAGATATGATTGAAAGACTATATTGTTACATTTTTGCTGTTATGTTTCTGTGATGTGTTCTTGTTCTCCCAAGTCCTTGGACATGCACCTGGGACAGGTGAAAGGAGCTGTCCTGTCCCAAGCAGCACCGCTTCAGCCCCTCAGTGCTATGTAGCCCACCCACCTTCCCAGCCCGAACGTCTCCCCGCTGTCCCCGTTGGAATCTCCAGTGTGGCTTTGTTTCATGCAGAAACATAACAGAGAATGGTAGCAAGATGTGGGCAGGGAGTCCAGGCTAATGCTTGAAGATGGCCCAGGACAGGGACAGAGTCCTGTCCAGAGTGGAATCCGAGTAGAGCTGAAAGCAGCCTCCCGCTGTATCACTCTGCTTTCCGGCCGGGGCACGGGCATATGGTGTCCACAGGGACCAGCACTCACACTGCTGGGACTGCGGACATGTCCAAAGTGTTCAGTAAAAATGTGTGGGGACTGTAACTCAAAATATTGGGAAGTGACTGAGTTAAGGGGAGACCTTGGGAAGGTACTTCAAGTCCATTTTTACTAAAGTGAAAAGACTGTCTTTTCAGCAAGAGGATTTCTTCACTGTTTGTTTACAAGTTGTACTAGGGTTCTAAGGGATAAAATAGGTTTTCATTCTAATCTCGCAAGCCTCTATGGTGAATATGGAAGGCCTGCTGCTCCAGGGGTGGGCGAACTTTTTGACTCGAGGGCCACAATGGGCTCTTAAACTGGACCGGAGGGCCGGAACAAAGGCATGGATGGAGTGTTTGTGTGAACTAATATAAATTCAAAGTAAACATCATTACACAAAAGGGTACGGTCTTTTTTTTTAGTTTTATTCATTTCATACGGGTCAGATCTGGCCCCCGGGCCGTAGTTTGCCCACAGCTGGCTTAGACCATTCTCTAATCACCTCCCCATCACTCACCGCATCCCATGCTCTGGACCAGCTGTCGCCAGCTGGTGGTCCGAAAGGTTGGCAATCACTGGTTTAAGGAAACCTCTGGAGCAGCAGTCGCCAAACAGTAGCGTCCACTGCTCTGGACACTTCTTTCTTTTTGCAAGGACAGGTTTATTTGCCAGCCCCATATCCCCAACCATAAATTCCTTGAGCTCAGGCCAGGACTAGGCCTTGTTCACCATTATATTCCCAGTACCTTCCAAAGCATCTTATTTATTTGATAAGCCTCAGAAGTGATGCTTGAATGACTAACTGCACAGATGAATTTTGTAGATGAATATGAGAAACATAAAAATCTATTCCTCCTCTCTTCTAAACATGCTGAATTGCTATTTAACTTTATTATCTTTATAAAACTCTTCTCTCTCCCAATCAACATTTAGAAATATTTTTTTGGAAAGGAAATACACAGGCCTTTCAAACTGGATATATATTAAATATATTCCACTTTATCCCATTTGGCAATTAAAATTTACCCAAGTTCATAAACTTATCTTCCGGGCACCATAAACATTAGCACAATAAATATCTACACTAATAAAAGAGAAACATGGTAATTGGCGTACGACCGCTACCCTTTTCATTGGCTAATCAGCGAGATATGCAAATTAACTGTCAGCCAAGATGGCGGCCGGCAGCCAGGCAGCTTGAAACTAACATGAGGCTTGGTTGCCTCAGTGACAGAGGAAACCAACGTTCCCCGCCTGCGACTGCAGGCCTCTGAGCGGGCAGTTTAAGAAACATTGTAACAAATACTGTGGGACTTCAGCCAGCAGATTCGAAACATTGTAAGCAAGAAACCTTCATTGTAAGCAAGAAACATTGTAAGGCCAGAAACCTACTTTCAGCCGCGGGAGGCCTAAGAGCTGGAGCCAAGCCTCAAGGTAAAGCTGGCCCAGAATAAAAAAAAAGAAAGAAAGAAAGGAGAGGTTGGGAACTTCAGTCACTCCCTGCCTGAAAACAGCCCTCAGCCCCTCACCCAGACTGGCCAGGCACCCCAGTGGGGACCCCCACCCTGATCCAGGACACCCTTCAGGGCAAACCAGCCGGCCCCACCCATGCACCAGGCCTCTACCCTATATAGTAAAAGGGTAATATGCCTCCCAGCACCGGGATCAGTGTGACAGGGGGCAGCGCCCAAACCCCCTGATCGCCCTGCGGCTCTGTGTGTAACAGGGGGCGGGGCCCCAACCCCCTGAGCAGCCCTGCTCTGTGCCTGATACGGGGGAGCTCCCCAACCCCCCCCCCCCACGGGCCCTGCTCTGTGTGTGATGGGGTAGAGCCATAAACTCCCCATCAGCCCTGCCCTGAGTGTGAGAGTGGTGGCACCCCAACCCCCTGATCGGCCCTGCTCTGTGGGTGATAGAGGGCAGTGCCCCAACCCCCTGATGGGCTCTGCTCTGTGTGTGACGGGGGCAGTGCCCCAACCCCCGGATTGGCCCTGCTCTGTGCGTGACAGGGGGTGGCGCTGCAATCTTCCCATCGACCCTGCCTTGAGTGTGACAGGGGGCGGTGCCCCAACCCCCCAATCGACCCTACCCTGAGCGTGACTGAGGGTGGCATCACAACCTCCCAATCCGCCCTGCTTTGTGCATGACAGGGCGGCGCCCCAACTCCCCAATTGGCCCTGCTCGGAGGCTGCACCTAGGGATTGGGCCTGCCCTCTGCCACCTGGGAGCAGGCCTAAGCCAGCAGGTCGTTATCTCCCGAGGGGTCCCAGACTGCGAGAGGGCACAGGCCGGGCTGAGGCCTCCCCCCCCCCCCCGAGTGCACAAATTTTTGTGCACCGGGCCTCTAGTTTAGCCATATTTGCTGATTCTTGAGAATGCTTAAATATTTGAAGACCTAAATGTAGACTACTATCCTGAGAGAGCATTTTTTATAGAAATGATAGGCCAAATAATAAAAGTCTACATGGTAAGACTTTTGATAGCAAAGCTCTGCTTCCTTGAATTTATGCTGCCAGGAAAACATGAGGCAACAGAAGTAAACTTTAAATGGGGCATAGCCAGGCTTCTTTCCAACATCGGTTAGCAGAGTCCTTCCTGTTTGTTGATCCACATTTTAATCTACATGTTATATGTTAATATTCCTGATTTAACAAATACATACCACAATGATGTATGTCTCTGAAAATACCAGGTCTTCTCTTATTTCCTCCCTTTTTTGTTTCATACCTCAAATTTTGATTCCTTCCAAAACTACACTGCTTAGGTAGTCTTCCTTAGACCCCATTCAGCAATGTTTATTACTAAAAATTATCATTAAAAATGTCACCAGTATTCCATTTTATGTGGAGCATGTGTGACTAAACTGATCCCTTGGAGAGCATTACAATCAGACATGGTCTTTGATTCCTCGTTTTGTGTAATTCAATTAAATATTTATTTTAATTTGAAACTTAATATAGGACTCTAATAAAATTTTCTTCAGAATCAAGCTGCAGAATAGCTGCACTGTTTAGCAATCCTGACAGACTCGGTAGAGGCTTTTTTATTTACATTATGATAGTTACATAACTGACTTGCCCATTATGTGAGACAGATCACAGCCGCCTGAGCCTCCCCACACCTCTAGTTTAACCACAGGTCTCACCAGGTGAACACCACTTACACACCTTTGGCATTCGCCTGCTTTAGATTCCTCAAATCTTATAAAAGGATCTTGTATTTCAATAGAGCTTCCTTGATATTATTTGCTTCAGGAATTTTCCCAATCCATCAAATTGTTTTAGCACTGTCAGATTTGATTAGTCATTTCTAATCATGCCACTACTCCTAAATTGTGAGAGATGATCAATAGTTCTTCAATATTACATTTAATAAACCCAAACTAGGTTTGTTCTGTTACAGGAGTTCAGCAGCCTGGTTTAGTCTAAAATACTTCATATGTTCCTATATCACCAGCATCATGATCACCGTCCTTTCTTTGTCCTTCTCCACTAAAGATTCCGTTTCTATTTTTAACTCCACAGTTTTGATTATCTGTAATCAAAACACAGGATTTCATCTCTTCTCAAAAAGCTAGCTTGCTAGTATCACCTTTTTAATGAAAACATTTCCAATTCATTAGTCATACTAAATCTTACTCTGCTCTATCTCTAACAGCAATTCTTCTTTCCTTGTCATTTATAGAATTTAGTAATGCTACCACTTTTTTGAGCAACTAACATCCAAAATTCTAATAGGCATGTAAGATACATTGTTTCTATTATTTTTTTTAAATTTCAGTATAGTTGATAATATTACATCAGTTGTATTAGTTTCAGATGCACAATATAGTGATTCAACATTTTTATACCTTACAGTGTGATCACCCCACTAATTCTAGTAATCATCTGTCACTGTACAACATTATATTATTGACTATATTCCCTTTTCACCCATCTCCGTACCCCTCCCAACCATCTTTCGGTCTCTGTTTCTATAAATCTGCTTTTGTTTTGTTTGTAGTTTTTTAGATTCCACATATAAGTGAAACTATATGTATTTGTATTTCTCAACCTGTGGGTCGCAACCCCTTTGGCGGTCGAACGACCCTTTCACAGGGGTCGCCTAAGACCATCCTGCATATCAGATATTTACATTATGATTCATAACAGTAGCAACATTACAGTTATGAAGAAGCAACGAAAATAATTTTATGGTTGGGTCACAACATGAGGAACTGTATTTAAAGGGCCAGAAGGTTGGGAACCACTGCTCTAGATCCATCCATGTTGTTGCAATTGGCAAGATTTCATTATTTTTATTGCTGTGTAATATATATTCCACTGTGTGTGTACGTATATCCCATCTTCTTTATCTACTCACCTATAGATGGACACCTAAGTTGCTTTCATATGGCTATTGTAAATAATGCTGCAGTGAACATAAAGGTGCATGTATCTTTTTGGATTAATATTTTGGATTTCTTCAGATAATACTGAGAAGTGGAATTGCTGAGTCATAAGGTATTATCTAGTTTTGGGGGGAATCTCCATAATGTTTTCAGTGGCTACACCACTTTGCAATCCTACAAACATGGCACAAAAATTCCCTTTTCTCCACATCCTTGATGACACAAGTTACTTGTTTACTTACCGATAATGGCCATTCTGACCGGTATATGGTAGTATCTCATTGTGGTTTTGATTTGAATTTCCCGATGATTATCTTTTCATATGTCTGATGGCCCATCTGTATGTCTTCTTTGAAGTAATGTCTTTTCATGGTCTCTTTTTATTGATTGGATTGTTTTCTTTGTATGAGCTTCTTATATCTTTTGGATATACCATTGTGAATATATTCTCCCATGCAGTAGGTTGTCTTTTTGTTTTGATGGTTTCCTTCATTATGCAGAAACTTTTTTAGTTTGATGAAGTCCCATTTGTTTATTTTTGCTTTTGTTTCCCTTACTTGAGGAGACATATCCAAAAGGATATTACTCAGACTGATGTCAAATAGTTCACTACCTGTGTTTTATTCTAGGAGTGTTATGGTTTCAGGCCTTATGTTTAAGGTTTAACCCAGTTTGAGTTTATTTTTGTATATGGTGTAAGAGAATAGTCCGGATTAATTTTTTTACGTGTATCTATTCAATTTTCCCAACACTACTTGTTGAAGAGATTGTCATTACTATATGCTTACCTCCTTTTTCATAAATTAGTTCACCATATAAGCGAGGATTTATTTCTGGGCTCTCTATCCTGTTCCATTGATCTGTGTGTCTGTTTTTATGCCGGTACCATCCTGTTTTGATTATTATAGTTTTTTAATATAATTTGAATTCAAGGAACATGGTACCTCCATGTCATCTCTCAGATTATGAAAGTAGATTCACCGGGATTTCCTTAACAGATTGGATATTGGAGGGGAGAGTGAGAAAAATGTCAAGGCTGATTCCAGACTTTGGGCATGAGAGACTGTAAGGGTAGTGTTGCCATGTACTCCATTAAGTCCTGAAATCAGCAGAGTCATAATTTGATGTCATTGCAGAAATATAAGATAAATGAGAATGAAATTTATCCCTCCAGCCTAGCAGATAAGAAAGACAAAATAAATGTGCATAATTATAATACTTCTTGGTTACTATGATAGGAGGCCTCAGCAAAGTGCTATGAAAACTCATAGGAAAGAAGCAGTTATCTCCAGCCAGGGAGGGAAGGGAAGACCTAAAAGCAGAAGTTATACATGAACCTGGGCTATAGTTCTTGGGTTTGGCATTACATGACTTTAGAAAAATAAATTGCATTCTCTTCATAGGGTTAGAACAATTAGAGTGACCTGGCTGGCAGTAATTTTTTGGTTCCATTTCAGACCACAGTTAATTATGCATCATTGACCAGAAAAAAAAGTCAAAAACCAAGCCCTCTTTCCATCCTAGGCACACGTATACACAGCAGGGCCTCAAATAACTTAGTTGCACTCAGTATTGTTTTGTTACTACATTGATGAGATGCAGCAAGAACAACTCTTATTTATATCAATTAGTCTATAGTAAAATTGGTTTCATTACACAGGTAACCCTTGAATAACACAATTTGAATGACAGTTCCACTTATACATGGATTTTTTAATAAATGCATACAGTACTGTAAATGTATTGCCTTATCCTTATTATTTTCTTAATATAGTATCTTTTCTCTAGCTTACTTACTGTAAGAATACAGTATTAATACATACAACATAACAACACATGTGTTAATCAACTATGTTAACGATAAAGATTCTGGTCACACTAGGTTTAGGCTATTAGTGAAGTTTGTGAGGAGGCAAGTTACATGTGGATTTTCAACTGCACAGGGCTCCTTACCCCACCCTTGTTCAGGAATCAACTGAATATCATCTTGCCTGAGTTCTAAGAACCTACTGAGGACTTAACTGTACATTATTTTCCATCGCAGGAGCCTTCTTCCTCTATGCTGGATTTGCTGCTGTGGGACTCCTTTTCATCTATGGCTGCCTTCCTGAGACCAAAGGGAAAAAATTAGAGGAAATTGAATCACTCTTTGACAACAGGCTCTGTACATGTGGCGCTACTGATTCTGATGAAGGGAGATATATTGAATATATTAGGGTAAAGGGAAGTAACTATCATCTTTCTGACAACGATGCTTCTGATGTGGAGTAATTTTCAACTGCTGATATATGTGGTTATTAAACAAACTTGGGAGGAAAAAGCAGCAATTGGTGACCTCACTGCCCTGCTTCTAATCTGGTTCTTTCCACAGTCCAGTTTTGGATGACTTCTTATTCTAAAATCCTTGATTAGAAGGAAGATACAATCATGTTGACACTTTTTTTCGTAAGTTGAAATGTAAAAAAATATATATTTACAGAGATTTTAAAATAATAATCATTGAATAAATGTGTGTAATTCCTTCCTGAGATAGTCTAAAATGAATATTGTATTCAGTGATTTCAGTGGTATTCTTTTTTCCTAAGACCATATATAACTATTAGTGGCAATTAAGTCAGTGCTAATCTAGCTGAATCATGTATGTGATATAAAGAAGCATTCTAGGATTTGGTCTAAGATGTTGTCTATCAAAACCTGGCCTATTGGCCTAAATTTTCCAAGGACAAGTATCTTATCTATGATCAGCTATTCGAAAGTAAATTCCATTAAGCTTTCATCAACAAATTCAAGTGCCTCCTACTTGGGCACAGCTGTCTTATCTCCTCTGGATTCCACATTTTGGTTTCTCGTTCCAAGTAAGATCTTGATTGTTCTTCAGAAATTGACTCCACACAGGATCTTTTGAACATTATGAAAAGCAGGTCTTTTGGGGTATATTTTCATACATATTTTTTGCATCAGTGATAAGTGTACATTTGCACAGATAAGCTAGCAAGTTTTGATAAGTATATTTTATTGCTAGAAATGTCAGAAAGAAAAGATTTTTATGGATCCCTAATTGAGTTAGTCACTTAGGTATGGAGCTATAAATATAAATAGCACTAGATCTTCAACAGCATTTCAGGGTTGGTTTTTGTACATGCCAAAATCACTTGATACTCACCACACCTTTGCACATCAATTCTTGAGTCCTATGTGTGCCTTCATTTGTGTTATATAAATAGCTGCTATCAGACTATTTCTCCCTTCTTTTATTCAAATAATTTCTGAAACAAAAAAGGAAGAAAATCAGTGACAAATAATCCTGCTATTGTTGCTATTTATTTAAATAGTGGGACTTATTTTTAAGTTATTTTAACTTTTTATTAATTTTCCTAAGGGAATTGTCACTTTTTTTTTTTTTTTACTTAATAGTACTTGTCTTTTTTTTACTCTAAGAGCATAAACTAATTTTTTATTTTGCACACCCTTTCTCATTTTCCCTGACAATTTACATCCCCTACTATCCCCCCAAAAACAACACATAGATTTGTCTGTGGATGTTTCCTTTTACTCATGTTTAACTTTAATTTTTTCCCTTCTTGCCTAAAAATTGTGATTTACTATAGGAATAGATTAATGGTTCTCATATAGCACACATCTTTAAGAAATGTTGACTTTCTGCATTTCTATAATGTCTTTTCAAAGTGTTTATTGGTTTTTATGTTCCTTCATCAATGAACTCTAATTTTTGTTCTTATATATTAAGAACTATACAATATATACAAAGTTACTTCCTAGTTCCAGTGAAATTCTGAATGACTCTTTGGCCAGCTATGAGTGCGTAAGTTTGATGCATTTTAACATGGCTCTAAACATCTAATAAGGTATTCTTGGGAGTGAAAAGGTGGCTATCGCTAAATTCATAGTGTTTCTGCCAGTCTCCAAGATGTTTTTTTCTTCGCTTTAAGCCTGGCTTGTTCACATCACAATGTCAAAGCTGAGAATGTAGCCAAAAAGATTCATTCTCTAAGTCACCAGGGGTGCGTGATATGTGCTTTAATGGTCACTTGACTGGTAAAAAAATTTTCTCGCTTTGATCATTGCATATAATAAAACATTTATTTTACGGAGTGTTTTTTTCCTTGAATTATGTGCTTTGACAATTGATTTCCAAATAGATGTTAATATTAATTTGTCCCATAAGAGCAGATGTGATTTCATAGAGAAATTTTTTATTCTATTGATATTTATCTATGTAACATTTCATAAGGTAAAGTGAAATGGAAAGAGAAGGGTCTGTTGTATATTAAAATCAAAATATGATGAAGAGAAAAGATATTTAGACCAATAAAGTACTCACCTTAAGAATTCTTGTGATTTATCCAAATAATTGCCTCAGTTCTTCTCTTTATTATATATTTAGCCTTAACTCAGCTGGGCTGAATGCACAGTAACTTTATTAAAGGAGCAACTCAACTCTTATTTTTTTGTAAAGCAGAACATGGCCAGTTTCCCTGGTATATGCAAATGGTATTTTCAACTTTATACCCATAAATGCACATTATAACAGGGAAAATTTGCCACAGTCCTCCTCAACCCCTTCTTTAAAGGACTATTTGTTATTTATATAGCGATAAAGATAACATTCCATATCTTTGAAGTACAGAACAGAGAGGCACAGTATAAGAATTATTTATAATTTTTTAAAAACAAATTACTTCAAAAGGAACCTTATACAATTAGGGATTATTTTTAGATCCGGTGAATATTTATAGTATATTAAAAATTTAATGTTTGAATTTTGAAAGTTTTTTTAAGTTCTCAGCATTATTAGCTACCACTATCAACTTGAAAACATTCTGTTTGAAATATCATCAAATATATATTTTATAGGACAATTTATATATGGTTTAACCTACCATATTAAAATGCATTAAGCATCATGTACTTAACTGAAATTGTAGATCTGCTTCTAGACATGCTGCAAGTTCAACAGATTTATATTGAGTTTTAGGAAAACATAGTGAAGAAAGCTGTAACCCCTGTTAAGGCGTATTAGCTGAATGGCTGATGAGATCTGCACTAGACTTGAGAAATATAACTTTCCATCTGCATCTGAACACTTAAGTCTAAAAGTGATGTCAGATAGGTTTTAAAGATTTGGTATTAATATTTTTCTTCAATATAAACATTCCTAATAATTTTGATTGATGCACCTTATTCAATAATTACCAAGCACATGATTTTATGTATATGTAAAATGTCTAAATTAAAAGTAGACTTAGAAAGTTTGAAATTTTGTTCCCAATCATATGCAGTAGTTAGTTCACTGATGAAAATGCTATGAGGGTAATGCTATCAAGTGCTTTCTCATAGCTTTATTTACCACTAATTAAGATTAAATATATGAATATAAATACTTTTTTTAAGTAATTCACTCTAAAACAAATCTGTTAAAGAATTTAGAAATTATTTACTCTAATTTCAAAATCAATTATCCAGTGGAAGAATTAACAGGAAAAACATAAGTTGACAACTTGTCCTTTTTCTTTTTCTTCAGAAAAATTTAATGCATTATAATAATCCATAGATCCAGGGGGGAGATATTTTAGAAAATACTATCCATATGTTATCTAAGACAATCTCACAATCTAAATGACACTAATATAGTTTATAAATACTGGAATACAGTGAGGGGACTGGAAGGATTGTTTTGATTTTATTTCATAGGCACAGTAATTAAAAACAACATGAGATATTTTATTATAATCAGATTTTTTAAACCATTCTCTTACATAAAATCTCAAATTATACTAAGCACCCAATAACTGACAGTTGTTGTGACAAGTTTTCAATTACCAAATTCAGACCTTTTCACTAACAACAAATACAAGAATGATATACCTGGCCAGGAGCAGAGAATTCATAATATGTGCTTTATAACAAAATGTATTAAATTGTGGATAAAATTTACAGCTCATGTGTAAATGCTGCCTCTAAAAAAAATCAGAATTGTTATGTTTTAATGTCCTGTCTTCTGTCATATTCTATTAATTTTCTTAGCCTCATGTACAGTAATGTTAATCTAATTGGTGAAGTGATTCAGGTTATAGCAGTGAATCAAAGGTTGGTTCATGCAGTTCTGGGTGGACAATCTTGCCGTTTTCTAGAAATAGCATTATTTAAAAATGCCAAACAGCTAACTGTTATCAACTCTCTTATATATTGTCTCTTAAAGAAGGAAATTTTTGTGTGCCAATAATCAGCAGAGAGATATTTTATAAGTATTAATCATGCTCAGAAATACATGAAAGAATTTTATCCAGATTTGCTCGTGAGTGTTAAACAATATAATTCCTATAAATCGTTACTTTGTATGGATAAAATAGTCTGCTGCACTTGAGTGATTTGGTCTGTGGAATGTTAAATACCTACCTTTGTTTAGCAGTAATATTCAGATTTTTGTTTTAGACAGTTAAGTTCTTGTGTTTGTCATATCAATATAAATGAGAAAATGCAGCCTACACGTACTTAAAAGATAAAAACCAGTATTTTGTAAAGTTTTAAAATGTTAGCAAATTTTAATATTCAAGTAGCATTCCATCTCATTTCAAGGTTAAAAAAAGATGAGCCTGAACTCTAGCCAAAGTAGAAAATTTATACTCTACATGTCCAAACTGGTTCTTAACATCTTTTGGACTATATTTCACTTGATGTTATAATATCTTTTATTTATAATGTTCAAAGTTCTATTTAGAAGCTCTAATGTATATCTAGACTAAATCTAAACTGTTTTATGCTTTTAAAATATGTTTTCAAAGTATATATTTTATTTTTTGAGTGCATGTTATGGAGTGTTTAATATTCACATGTCTTGGCAAATCCAATATAAGTATTTATTCCTACATGTGACATGAGATATGTCTTAAAAATTATGAATATGTATAAGTTCCTTCAAAGTCATTCTAGCCTATAGCTGTATCAAAAGTATTGTATATTTTATGGAGATTTAGTGATGTATATGTAAATGTTTTTTTAAGTTATTTTATTGAAGTTTATCTTTACATAAAATTAAAATCTTTTTTTAAAAAATGTGTCAGTGCCAGAACTATAAATGGAAATAAATAAAAGTTAAGACAATTCATTCTCATTGATCTTCCTTGTATTTTTGTATTTTCTCTAATTCTTGTCCTTAGATTTTGGGCTTTAGCTTACATAGTAAAAACATCTACAAAGATTTACCTCTACGTATTTATGCAATCCTTTTCATTTTAAAGATATTTTCCTATTTTGATCATGGGTAAACTCATCTTTGAAAAACATTTTATAATATATAAAAATTGTTCCAAAGAATTATTCTAAATAATAAATATAAAACTTTAAAATGAAGTGCTTAGGAAC
Organism: Myotis myotis; assembly: GCF_014108235.1. NCBI lineage: Eukaryota > Metazoa > Chordata > Mammalia > Chiroptera > Vespertilionidae > Myotis > Myotis myotis. The sequence goes on from NW_023416335.1 coordinate 172,218,436, forward strand.
CCTTGAAATATTTCTGGTAGTTGTCAGAACAAGATGTTTCCATGAACCATTATGTTGGGTTGACAAAAATACCTGCAGGATGACCAGTTGACAGTCCCTTTGGGACACTTTTGCTCTCCACTACCATTCCGCCCCAACTGTAGCTTTTATTAGTAACATTATGTTTGATCTGGGTGGCTACCAGACTTATTCCACAGTTAGGGTGGGCCATCCTGAGTCCAGCTATAGAAATAGCCCAAGCAGACCCTCTCGAGACACTAGATCTATAGCTCAAAGGCTTACAATGCAGTTGGCAACTTAACCAAGGATTCTGATGGCAGCAGGCAAGGTTAAAATACTACAGTCAAAATGACCCTTGACAATCCCATAAATTATGTATAAAGTGTCCACTCACCTGAACAACTGAATAGTGTGGTACTTATCTGAATCTGTGGTCAGAGAAGTCCTCATGTCATTGTGCAATCTTGTGGGGTAAATGTCCATTTATCAACACTACCACTTAAATTGAGAATATTTTGGTGGCTTGCCCAAGATCATACAGGAGGAAGTAGTAAACTTCTCTGCACTGACGACTCAAACAGTCTTCCTCTCGGTCCTTATTCAGAATGTCTTCTTGTCAGATCCAGGCAGAAAGATTAAAAAATAGACATTGTGAATTCCTGTATTATAACTTAAAGAGTGTGCAGAAAAAGAATCACATGCCTCATTTTAAACTGGACTACAGACACAATTCGTGAAAACCTTTCATTTGGGGATTCTTTTCCAAATACGAAGCAGTATATGGTACACTGTTTAAGAGGTCAGACTGAAGGCATATTGTCTAGGTCTGAATCCTAGCTTTCAACTTGCTGCCCAGTAACCTCAATTACACAGAGTTATTCTATGCCTCACTTTCTTTTCTGTAAATGGAGATGTCGTTACTGTCATATATGTGTTGGGGGATCATAGCAGTTAATTGTGTAAAGCACTTAGAGCAATGACATGAAGTGCTGATGACTGTGGGCTATTCTTAGTGTCATCTTCTGTATGCTGTCCCTGATGCTGCTAATGTTGTGATCTCCAAAGTACAAGCAATGTGCTTTTAAATTCCCTTCCTGGGAACAATTACTAGGAACAGGAGCACATGGGCTTCTTTGACATATGTCCTACAGGCTGTGTGACTGCCATAGCCAGGCTCCCTTCTGACCAGAATAGTTTGAGCTGACCTGGCTGATGTCCCTCTTCCTTTCTCCATCTCTTCCATGAACATCCTTCTGAATGGCACTGTTGATAAGACAGCCTCATTGTCGCCAGATTAACAGCATTTAATGTACAGTTTCTATTTATGTGATCTCACTGTCAAGAAACAAAGTAATTTTAGAAAATTTCTGTCACCTTTCACCATTTAAAAAATAATTATTGAAACCCTCTCCAAATGAAAACTGACATTAACCCTTCACTAACTGGCTATATTAAAATTAAGTTCATATTACTATAGATGTTATGAACTTAATATGAAACATTGATAGCATTTTTTACATATAATATTTCATGTACTTTCCATTACATTTACAAAAATTAATTTCAGACAATCAGTACATAGAGCAAATTTTTTACATAAAGGGAAGTACTGGCATACATTATAGCAAATGGATACTAAACTTAAAAAAAAACCAATAACCTAAAAACAAATAAACAAAAAAACCTCACAGAGACAACAGTATGGTGGTTACCAGAGGAGGAGGGAACTAGGGGAAGGTAGCAAAGGGTAAAGTGGGGATAAATGGTGATGGAAGGAGATCTAGCTTTGGGTTATAACACGTGATGCAATATACAGATGATGTATCATGGAATTGTACACTTGAAACCAAATATTTTTACTAACCAATGTCACCCCAATGAATTTAAAACAACAAACTTGTTAGAGCAGTAGTTCTCAGACTGGTAGTACAGACATTGCCTGTGAGTTTGTTAAAATGCATATATGTGGACCTCACCTGACGTAGTGAATCAGAATCTCTGGAGATGTAGGCGAGAACACTGTATATAATATATATACACACGTATTGGAAATATAATCAATGTATAAGTTGTGTAAGTTTAAGGTATACTAGTACAAATTGATTTGATACATTTGTATATTGCAATATGATTACCACCTTAGCTTTAGCTAACACCTCTATCACATTACTTAATTATCATTTCCTTTCTGTGGTGGGATCAATTCAGATCGACTCTATTAGCAACTTGTAAGTTTAAAATACAGTGCTGTTGTCGATATCACTAAGCTGTGCATCAGCTCTCCAGGACTTACTAGTGCCAGACTGTGCCGTTAAACAACATCTCCCAATCCCCAACAGCCTCTGGTGACCACCATTCTACTCTATTTTTACCAGTTCACATTTTTAGTCCAAGAAACTATATTTTAACAAACACTGGCTGATTCTGAAGCACATGAGAGTGTGGGCACCACGCATTAGAATTTTGAAATCACCACTTTGAAAAGGAAATCGGCATCATGTTCTTTCAAGAGGTGAGCTCATCTGTGAATAATATATAAACTGATTGAGTAGATTTATATGCAAATTAGTTAGGAATTCATAAAGCTAAGTCATTTCTATCTTGGGGCTTTGCACGTGGTGTTTGTTACCACTGCCTTGTATGCTTATCATCTGTTCTTTGTGTGTCTAGTTCCTTGTCCTTCAGGTATCAGGTAAAAATTATCTCCTTTGAGAGCCTATCTTGATGTTATTTAATTGTTCCCTTCCTGCCCAATACATCATTATGTAACCTTGGTTTATTTTCTTCCGAGTATTTACTATTGAAATTTTTACTTCTTGTCTGTTTCTACTACTAGAACATACACTACATGGGAGTAAGGAACTTATATTACTTCCTACTGACTCCAGTATTTCATAAAGTACCTAGCATATAGTATGTGCTCAATAAATGTTTGAAGAATGAATGGATACATGCATCACAGGTGCTCATGTGGCCCACAAAAGAGCATTGGAAAATTTCCCTGGGCTGGAAAGAAATTGTTAAAATGACACCAGGGCACTAGGCCAATATCAATAGCATACTTTATAAATGAACCTTTGTACAGCAAAACTCTTAAGCAAGCAGCAAATTCCATATGGTACATGAATGCATGTGTATTCATATAAACACAATAGCATGACAAGTTTGATTTGTTCTTATGAGTCCTATTAATGGAGGGGAAAACCTAGTAAGAAATACCATTAAATATTAAAATAGCAAAGTTGGGATGGGATTTGCATGTTTTATAATAAGTTATTCTATTTCTGCATTTTATTTATACAATAACAACTCATTTTTTATGTGCCAGATACTTTATACAGTAAGTCCCCACTTAACGTCAATAGGTTCCATGATTTTAAGTGGAAAAAGATAAAACAAGACCAATTTTACCACAGGTTAACTGATAAAAAAAAGAGGTAAGGTATAGCATCTAATCAACGTTGTAACAAAATGGCATTAAAAGAAACAATGTTATTTGAGGACCTCCTGTATTCATCATTTCATTCTAGCCTCACAAAACCCTGTATCAAAAGTACTAATACAATGAGCTTTATATGGAAATTTTTATAACTGCCTCTACCTGAAAATTTTTGCTGGCCCCGATCGCCCCTCAGGGCTTCTCCATCTCCCCCTGCTGCTTCTGAGGGGTGATCGCAGCAGCAGCCACCACTCACACCCGCTACTGGCGATGGCCCCAATCACTCCATGCCGTCAGCGGGTGTGAGTAAGGGCCGGCGCTGTCAGTGCATGGGAGCAGATGGTAGCAGGAGTGGGGCTGCCGGCAGACAGGGGACCAGGGGTGCGGCAGGAGGGGCGCCGAGGATGGGCCAAGACCCGCCCCTGTGCCCACAGCAGCCTCACGGCCCACAATTTCTTTCAAGGTACACGAATTTGTGCACTGGGCTCCTAGTTAGGAATATAAAGAAGGTAGGAGGGGCCTCAAAACAAGCTGGCCCCACACCCACATATGGTGATTAAAAATCAGTAGAAAGATCTCAGACTGTGGAGGTCCCCCCTGACGATCAAGGAATCCCAACTTTCTCATAGGGCCCACAAACAGACTCGCTTGCTCTGAGCTTCAGCACTGGGCAGCAGCTCAGAAAGCACCAGGGACACATGGGGAGGAACTGAATTGTCTGGCTTTGGGCCAAAGGTTGCAGGGGCAGCTTTGTCCCAGACAGAAGTGCAGGCAGAGGCCATTGTTTCTACAGAGCTGACAGGCGGGTGCCATATCTGAATCTCCATCAGCCTTGCTAACGATGTTCACCCCACCCTCGCGACTCCCTGAGACCCTTTCCACCCAACTTGCAGGCCCACACAAGACATTCCAGTGGCTCTTCCATGCAAATGACCTGTCTTGGCTCATGCTGCAAACTTTCCTGAAATCTTTCAAAGGTTCACAAACCCCAGACATATAGCATTAAATACATATCTTGTATCTTCAACACAGTTAAGGTTAATCAACAAATAATTACTGACTGCTTACTATGTACTAGGTACAATTCCAAGTAATACAGTGGCTCTTGACCTATAAAACGTACATATAGCTCAATATCCTATAAAATAAAAGCCCAGCGACCAAAACAGTGGAATGACCAGAACGACCAGAGACCAGAACACCATGGCTCCTCGTCCAGGCTGGCCCCACCCACCAGGGAGTGGTTAGGGGTGCACCTAGGCAACGCAATAGGGTGCAAGTTTGATGGGGAAAAGTCGAAGGGGGGAAGGTCTTAAGGGTCTGCGGGGTTGGGGTGGTCGACCCGGAGTAGGTTTGGAGTGTGCTGGGGAAGGAAGAGGAAGATCCGATGGAAAACAGCTCAGCACAGTACCTTTCTCATCGTGAACCGGGACGACCCCAGCCATGGACTGAATGGGCAGATGTTTTATGAGTGCGCTTGGGACCAACATGTTCATGGCAGCGGCAGTTCTCCTGAAACTTCACTGACATTTTTTTTTCTTTATTGATTAAGGTATCACATATGTATCCTTATCCCCCCATTGCGCCCCAACCCCCACTCATGCACTCACCCCCCTGGTGTGTGTGCAAAATGGAATTCTAACTCTCAACAATAAATGTAGAAAAGTGGGCAATAAGAAATATAAACATGAACTGTTCCAGTTATCTAATGCTTTGTAACCACCTCAAAGTTGTTAGTAGCTTAAAAGAACACATTTTGATCACAAATATTCAATCTAGCAGGGCTAGCTTATTTACATCTTGGGCCAGGAATCTGTAAAGCAGGAGGCTGGTTCACTCACCCATCTGGTGCCTGGGCTGAGAAAACCCAAAAAGCCCGGGCTGAGAAAGCTGGGCTCCTCAGGAATCTTAACCTATCTCTATATTGTCTTTCGACATGGTCTCTCCAGCCTGGAGGCTTTACCATACCCAGACTTCTTAAATGGCAGCTCCGGACAACAAAGGCCTGTGTCTTGAAAGAGGGAATGAGAAAATATTAACTATATCATTTTCATAACATCGTCTTCGAAGTCATGCAACATCACTTCCATCTCTTTCTGTTTATTAGAAGCCAGTCATTAAGGTTCACCCATATCAAAGACAGAGCAATTAGACTCCACTTTTTGTGGAAGGAGAGCCAAAGAAATTGCAAACATAACTTCTGGCCTCAAATATTACATTCCTTTCATGCAAAATACACTACCCACTTCCCAAAATAACCCCATATCTGCAAAAGTCTCACCTATTGTGGTACCAGGCATAGGCTCAAAGTCCAGAATCACCTTCATGCGTGTATAAGACTCTTCAGAGGCTATTTATCAAGTATAGCTCCTCTAATATAGCTCCTTTAATATGAAGACCTGGTGAACTAAAGAGACAAGTTATATGTCCTCTGCATACCAACATTCAATGGTAGAAAAGGTATAATTATTATAGACTTTCCCACTGAAATGAGGGGAAAGAAAGGCAAACAGGAGTCACCAATCCATAACAATTCTGAAGTTCAGCCATTTACATACTGATGGTTCTCTGAGTCAGATCAAATGCCTGGAAATGCAGCACAGCATCTCTATAGGTCTTAGCTCTACCCTCTGAGTTCACGGTTCCACCCCCTTAGTCATTCTTTTACATTAAAAAAAATTGATGTTTTTAGCTAAGTAGTTTTACCAGTCTGCTTCCTGCCAGTAGTACTTTAAAAGTCCAAAGGCCTCTTTTCATGTTGTAATGGCTTTGTCCCTTTTGATCCAAGCAGGTAGTGTTTCTGCAAGTACACTTCTCTTAAAACAATGTGGGTCTCTTATGAATCATACTGAGGTTCAATCAATTAGAAAAAAAAGCCATACCCACAAAATTCAAAATTGGTTTCCTTAAAAGCACCTATTGTTGAACATTGACAATTTGCAATGCATGCTCTTTAAGAACCTTAGCAGTATTTATCTAAGATACCATCACAAATCTTTGAGGTCTTTGCAGCATTCTACTCTTGATACCACCTCCCATTTATGAAATCTTTGCAGATAATGGACTCCCCTGACGTTATCTTTATTTCCTAATTTTCCTGACAGTGTCCTGAAATTAATCTTTGTCCAAACTCTTTTCATACTTTCACTTAACACAATCATATTGAATTTTATTACAGGCAGCTAGAAGAGGCCAGGTGGCATCATCAAATGCATGTAGCTTGGGATGTGATCTCAAGAAACACTGCTATAGAATTGAAGGAGACAGGAAAGGAAGGAAGCTAATAAGGGCGTTATTACCAAGCAAGAGACCATTCTACGCAACAGAAGCTTAATTTTTCTGAGGAACTCTGGAAAAACAGCTCCTGTTAAGCAGATTCCTGAGCCCCATTCCCAGAGATTCTGATTCAATAGTTTCAGGGCCAGCGTTGTAGAACATGCTTCTGGGGGAAGTACTCTATCTAAGAGACAGGGGACTGGGGTATTTATCCACCAACTCCAATTCATCACTGCTCTCCAACAGCATTTACTTCCGGGTGTGTCCTGACTGCCCGCGCACAGGCAGAGCAGGTGTCTGCAGCCTAGAGACACCCCAAAGGAAATAGCAAAGGTACTCGCAGTTGGAAATCAAGCTGGCATGTATTAAAATGATACAGGCCAAGGAAATATTAGCAGAGAACTGACAGCATTTGCTACACTGCTGTACGTGGTGTCATGGGGAAAATAAACATTAACCAAGAAATTACATGAATAAATTACAATTATGGTAACTGCTATAAAAGTAAATTACACGAGACTATCTCTAATGATAGCCTCATATTATTTCAGACGGCAACTTCCTGAGTAGTTGATGCTGACCAAAATAATGCACCAACCCCACTACTGAATGTACAGTATCTTATTTGAAGTCACTGTGATTGGCAGTTAACATTACAAGTGTGTGCAAAATCATTATGAAGTTTTCCCTTTTGTTTCATTTGGATAAACCTTAGCCAGGATTTACTTTGTTTTATAAACCTTAAATTGTAAATGTGGAAAAAAAGCTGTTTCAATTATTTTTTTTCTTTAAGTGGTTTCACCAAGAGAAAAGCTAAACCAGTATTGTATTTGAGAAGTATGTTATAATCTATTCTATTCTATGAGATGTCTTTTTTATTTTGTAATTCTATACTTGCTTTCCCAGAAATATATTTTAAATATATTTAACTCTTAAAGCACCTAAAGAGTTAGCAACTATAAAGTTAGGGAACAGTCCACAAAACTACCCTTTTCAGAGGTCCCAAGAGCAGCCTCAGATTTGATAATTGCTGGAAAGACTCAGAACTCACTGAAAGCTACTATACTCTTAGCTACAGTTTATGACAGGGAAAGGACCTAGACTAAAACCAGCCTAGGTAAAAAACACATAGGGCAGAATCTAGGAAAGTAATACATACAGAGCTTCCAGTTGTCCCCTTCTGTGGAGGTGTGGACAGTTACTTTTCCAGTATCAGTGTGTCACAACACAGGGAATATTGCCAACCAGGGAGCTCACCTGAGCCCTGGTGTCGTGTTTACTGGAGTTCCATGAAAGTTGCATGGTTGACTGCCCAGATGGCTGATCAGAGTTTCTAGCCCCTTAAGGAAGTTGAGATGATACTGCTTGTCTCAGTCCCATCCTAAATCACATTGTTACTATCTAGTTTGACCCAATATCCCCAGGCAAACAAAGACACTTTTATCAGGCATGACATTTCAAAGGCTTAGCAGCGGTTCTCAACCTGTGGGTCGTGACCCCTTTGGGGGTCGAACGACCCTTTCACAGGGGTTGCCTAAGACCATCGGGAAACACATATATAAATACATATTGTTTTTATGATTAATCACTATGCTTTATATTCAATTTGTAACAATGAAATTGGGGGTCACCACAACATGAGGAACTGTACTAAAGGGTCTCAGCATTAGGAAGGTTGAGAACCCTTGGCTTAGAGATTACCTCCCCAAAGCCAAAGGGCAAAGGTTAGACCTCTTTCTGGGCAAGTTTAAATGCTTTACTACACTGCACCTTACTTACCCTGTATGGTCAGTGCACTAAAGTCCTGATATTCTCTTCACCTTACTGAGTTTAACTTCCAAATTATAATAATAATAATATAACTACATGTGGACTTCTGAAATAAATGTGCTTTCAATACTACTAGATTTAGGTAATTATTTAGGGAAAAATAAGTTTATTTACTATTTGAAGCCAAAAAAAAAAATTCACAGCTCTATCTTATTCTAATATCTTTTTTCTATACTTTCGTCTTCATTGCTATGTTATTTTGTGTTTTGCAAAATAATGCTCAGGATAATCAATCAATGATGGAATACCTTTCGTTTAATATCAAGATGAAAATCTGGCCTTTTGAAAAACTATAAATGTAGACCAGGTAATTATATTCTCCTTTCACAAGATGATTACTAGAAGAAAATTACTTGAGCTCATTGTGCTCTCTGAGGCAGCAAAATTAACTCCCTTAAACTAGCTAAAAAACTAAAGACTGCTACCATTTAAACATTAGCTGTTGATGTTTCTAAATCATTATGCTTCAGATAAGCTCTGCAACACAAATCATTGAGTGATATGTAGGCATGTAAAAATGCAATATCTAATCATCATTTTCATTAAAGGCACAGAAATGCCTAACAATTTCTTTTTGGTTCAGTTAAATATCACAATGCCCCCTGCTGGGCTCTTTGTAATATATCCATACAAATAACAATTTTAGAATACAAACATTAAAAATCTTGACACAATAAATACAATGTTGAAAACAATGCCTCTATTTTTATAAATGAGAAATCCTTATATAATATTTATGGGGGAAAACATTAGCTATTTTAAAATTAGTGAACATAAATAATTTTTCCATTGTTGAACAGTTTTTTAATAAAAGCATTGACTTTTTTTAATCTTGAAGAGAATAACATTTTACTTAGTAGACATGTATCCACAAAAATGTTATCCCAACAAAACAGAAAATATATTTTATTTAAAAAATTAGTGCCAGAATTCTTAATGAGGGTACAATATTTAAGATAGTAGCTAAGAAAATTATTATGAGGTTATGAAATATATTTGATATTATTGGTATTTTTTCTGTCTGAAAATCTTGGAACATTTTGCTAAATATGTGACTGCACTAAATTTTAAAGTAAGTGCACAAGAAAGGAAGCAATTAAAATATTTTTAATACATAAATAGAAGCAAATAATGTAATGAATAATCACCATAAGAATGATACATAGTAACTTTATATATTTTTTCTAAAAGCTTAAAGATATATTAATGCTACTAAATAAATACCTATATAAACTTATATTAAAATGTTGTAAAATAAACCATAAATATATCCTCTGGATATTTTTACCTTGTGTTAAGCTACACTTTCTCATTCCATACTATGTTGATGAAATTCTGAACATTAAGTGAAATGCTAAATCAGGCAGAGATTTTAGAATTTTAGTTGTTCTTAAGGATTTCCTGCCCTCCAGTGGTATCTGCCTTAATATTTTCACTGCACCTTTCAACATTACAAAGAGAAGACTCATTACCTCTACACTTACACTGTGAAATTATATCACACTGTATGGCAGCATCTAATCTTTCTTTCATTACAGGTTCACTCTCTGTTTGTACCCAGGCATCACATCTCACAAACTGTACAGTGCAGTTATTACTGGTTTGGTTCTGTAATACATGTGTTGAATTATACTGAGACTGTGCAGACTGATCTGTGTTATTTTTCATTGAGACCTGGTGAAAACTTTCAGTTTGTTTATGAATTTTGTCATTGTTTTTAACAATCCTATCACGTGGAAATTCGGACATCCTTTCTAAATAAAAAATATTAGTTGTTTCTTCAGTTTTGATGGATCTCCTACTTGAATCTTCAATTTTCTGCAATGTTTGATCTTCATCATCAGATGGCTAAAAAAAAATAGTAATTTTTCTGTAAATGATGCTTAAATTTAAAAAAAAATCATTCAATCACTTCAAAGCACCAATTCATAGTACAAAAAATTTCAAAACACAGAAGAGACTTTTGCAAATCAAGATAGATATTTGGTTTTTAAAAATCAAGGTTATGAAATTTTAAAATAGCAAGAACAATAATAATCCTTGTAAAAATACAAATGAGTTAAAAAAGAGAAAATAATTTTGTCGTTTATCATAGGCTACATCATCCCCCTACCCTCCACTCAGAGGAAATAGTACACAGCATACTCTTCAATCACTTAAAAGAGTGGGGTAGAAGTAATAATTTTGAAATAAACAGCTAGCACATAAAGCTTCTATTATTCACTCTCTGACTTAGCAAGTAAAAATTATCTATATTGTACCTTTTATGGGCTTAGTCTCATAAAACATATAACTTAAGGAGAGTCATCTACTAACAGGAAGTCAAATAGCGAAAAGAAAAGTTAAATAGCAATAAATATTATAACATATAAAAAGTTAAATTTTAAGAACTTTTTACAGGTCTAGATTTCAATTTACTAGCTTGAATCTTTCAACTTCATGAAAAATGTATCTTTTAATTACTAGTCTTTTTACAGATATCTTGTATAAAATTGATTATTCAAGCTGGAGAAAAAAAAAAGCAAGGTTAACATAAAAAACCTAAAATGAGGTACATACCTCAGCTGATTGGCACTGAAATAGAAAAAGCAAGCCCAAGAAATAGCATTGAGACTGGCTGGCACAAGTTAGAGAAAACAACCTCAATAAATTTATTTACTCAAGAAATGAATATTTGTTAGCATCTGCAATGTGAATGAAGCAGATATGATAGCTACTCTCTTACAGCAATAATACTCATGGGTAGAAATTACATTAATCAAATAATCATACACATGTATGTTTAATTATAAACTGAGAAATTCACTAGGAAGAACAAGTATGAAGCATTTTGAGAGCATAACTGAGGGGCCTAATTTACACTGAAGAACTAAGAAGGGACTTTAGAAGAAGTGACATACTTAAGCTAAGACCTACAAGATGAATAAAAGTAAGGTAGAGGAAACAGGACATATAAGAGCCCTGAAGCAGAAAAGAGACTAATAAGCTAAGGAAAGTGAAATGTCAGTACCTGTAGAGAGTGGAGAGCATTCTAAGAGAATACTAGAAGTTGGAGATGTTACTAAGGCCGGGAACGCATACAACCTATACCCACTGTATTTTAGATTCCAAAGTAAAATAAAAATCCACTGAATAAATAAAAATAATATGATTTTAAGTTTTCAAAAGATCATGATGATGGAGAAAAAGTGGGGAAAGTAGAAGTAGAGAAATCTCTTAAGAAACAACCACAATAGTTCAAGAACAAGATGATGATATCCAGACTAGGACACTAACACCAGAAGAGAATTAGATAAATATGGATTTTATTTTGGAGGCAGACTTGATTGGATAAAGTGATGGAATAAATGTAGTTCAGGAAAAGAGACGAGACAGAGACAGAAAGAAATGACAAAGTTAACTAGTAGGTTTCCAGTGTGAGCAGCTGAAAAATGTATCTACTAACATGAGAACTATCAGAAAGATCGGGGCATTCATTTTAAAGTATGAAAATAAGTAGATTTTTTTAAAATATCCATAAAGATATATCCAATAAGAAAGTGAACATCTAAATAAGGAGCAGGGCTAAAGTTTTGAGAACTACCACTGAATAGATAGTGAAGTCACTGGAGCATATAACATCATCCAAAGTTCAGAGTGTAGGTTAACAGAAGAAAAGGGTCCTGTAGCATACCCTAATCATTACCACATTTAAATAGAGGTAAGGGTGGACTAGAAATGGGCAGAAGCTTAAAGTATCACTCAGAGAGGTCTGAAGAAAACCGAGACACTGTGTAATCATAAAAGCAAAGAGAAGCAAATGTTTCAAAACAAGAAAATAATTATTTTTATCAATGTTACTAGGAATTCTCATAAAACAAAACCGAAAAGTGTCCACTGAATTTGGCAACATTAAGGTCACTGATGTCTTTCCTTTAGCAAGAGCAGTTTGTACAGTGAGCTAGAGACAAAGGCAGATGAAAGATTACTCTACCCAGCAAAGCTATCATTTAGAATTGAAGGTCAGATAAAAGAGCTTCAAGACAAGAAAATGTTAAAGGAGTTCATCACCACCAAACCATTATTACATGAAATATTGAAAAGCATTCTTTAAGAAGAGGAAGAAAACAAATTTAAAAAGGCCAAAAATATGAACCATAAAATGGCAATAAACATATAATCTACCAACAATTGAATCTAAAAATCAAAATAAATGAACAAGAAATCTAATGAAGAAAATAAACTGATGAATAACATAGAATCAGAGGCATGTAAACATGGGACAGACTGACAAATCTCAGAGGGAAGGTGAGGGGCCAGGAAGAGATTAACCAAACATCTTATATGCATTTATGCATTATCTATGGACACAGACAACAGGATGGTTAAGACCTGGGGTGGGGCAGGAACCCGGGGAGGGAAAAAAAAGGACATCTATAATACTCTCAACAATAAAGATTTTTAAAATAAATAAGTAAAAATAAAATATATTAAAGAAAAAAAAGATGGAAGCATTAATGGAGTAGAATTCCACTTAAACATGTGATTTAAGAGAAATGCAGCATTCCCACTCAGAAAATGACATCACTCCAATTATTCATATAAGCCTTGAGACTTTCTTTATTGTATGTATTCTTGATTGTTTTAGGGTTTCAATTATTGTGAGTTGGTTCTTTTAAAAACCTTTTAAAATAAACACAACTTTATTTTACACACACACACACACACACATCTTGATAAGAAGGGCTTTTGTAAATAACAATGAACACATCCATCACTGTTATAAATGTGAATAAATGATGCTCATTTACATTTTAATTTATATTTATTTCATATTCTTACATTTTTGATATTTTTAAATTTTTGTTTACATTTATTTCTATAATTTATTAGTACAACTACTTTTTTCAGAATGTAAAATGAGAGATACAAATAATTCAAAATTAGTAGAGCATATATTAATAACCCCCAAAAGGTAGGGTGGCATAACTTACCATCTCTGAACTAGAACTGAAACAACTATCTGTTGCCCTTGGAGAGTAACTGGAAGACAGACTACTCTGTGAAGAATCATTATCTGAAAATAAAGGTTTAATTTATGAAGAATAGTATTTATTAATACTCTAGAAAATATATACATAAGTAGAAGATATTTACTGGTGAACTTAAGTTTAGCTAACACACTACAGAGCATTTTCAAGTATGTCAAAACTAGTTAACATTTTGGGCACTTGGCAGCTTGTGTTTCTGACAGGGCATTATGGGTTTATTCTACATTTAAAAGGGTTGTTATCTACAAATAAGAGTACATACATAAGAAAAGAAATGAGTAGAGCAAAACAGATTTCATTTTTTTAAATACATGAACCATTTTTCATGAATAAAGTGTCAACCTACAGGAAGGAGGAATAAGTCAAGTTTTAAGTACCAGATCACCAGATATTTGCTAATACAATAAATGAAACTTCATTGTACAATCTAAACTATATGAAAAAAATGATTCAAAGCATCCAATATGATGTTCTTTCATTATTGCTTACTGTGCTCAATTATGATCATAAATAAACTTTAAAAGTGGGCCTGATGATGCATAAATACTATAGATCAGCAGTACCTTAACCACTCCTCTCCTTCTTTGTGAAAATGGGTTTCCCATAAAGGTGCCCAGCCAGAGTGTCTCAGTTGAGCATTGTCCTGTGCACCAAAAAGTTGATGGGCTTTGTCAGGCAGTTAATTAATTAATTAAAATATTATTTTTCTCGGTTTTGTGATTGTGGTATTTATCAGTATAACACTTTATTTTCTTGTGGCTAATTTTCTTATTCTGATTAAACATACAATTTTGTATCCAAAAAAAGTGCAAAGGGAGGTGTAACTCTTTTAGAAATTAAACATACTATAAAGTAATCATAATAAAAATTCTAGTATGATATTAGCACATGAAAATTAGGAAAGACAAATGGAACAGTAAAGAAAGCACCAGATCAGACCCAGTATATATGGAAAGTTAGTACATAATAAAGGTGGTATCATAAACACCTAGGGAAAAGATGCATTTTAAAAACTTGAATCAGCCCTAGCTGGTTGGGCTCAGTGGACAGAGCGTTGGCCTGCAGACCGAAGGTTCCAGGGTTTGATTCGGTCAAAGGCACGTACCTCGGTTGCAGACTCCTCCCCAGCCCAGACCCTGCTCAGTGCATGTGGAGGAAGCAACCAATCGATGTGTTTCTCTCACATCAATATTTCTCTCTGTCTTTCACTGTCTCTTCCACTCTCTCTAAAAATCAATGGAAAAAATATCCCCAGGTGAGGATTTTAAAACATGTACAAAAAAACTTGAATCAGTGTTTACCACCCAAAGTCAAATCTCCTTCCATCACCATATACATATTTGACTCCCTTTATCCTTTACTTACACAATGCAATATACAGATGATGTACTACTTAAAACCTATATAATTTTATTAACCAATGTCATCCCTATAAATTTAATAAAAGATAAATAAAAATAAAATGGGCTTCTTTTAGACTAAAAAATTAAGCTTGAATCAATACATATTTAACAGTTTAAATCAGGATAAACTCCAAATGGGTTAAAGATTTAAATGTAAAAATATAAAATCATATTAATACCAGAAGAAAATATAAGTGAATTTAGCCTAGGAGTGTAGAGCAAATTATAAAAAGATTGATAAAATTAACTGCATAAAAATGGTGCCTTTGCAAAACAAAAAACACTACAAGCAAAGTAAAAACCAAAAACCAGTAACAAAGTAGGAGAAAATATTTGTGACTTTTCACAAAAACCTAAATCTCTTTAATATATAAAAATTCTTAAATATCAAGAAAAAAGTCTAAAACTCAATTGGTAAAAAATATAAATAGAGAATTCATGGAAAAAGAAATGCAAATAGCCATTGGACATTTTTTAAAAGATGCTGGGCTTCACTCAGACAGATTACAAACTCAAACTTCCATCTTTATTAAGACTCACAAAAATTCCTAAATTTGACATTAATTTTTCTTGCTGAGGTTATGGAGTAAAAGGCACATTTCTGGTGGAACTGCTACATGGTACAACAGGGAATTTGGAAAAAATCTACCTAAAAAACAATGTACATGATTAAAAATGGCTGCAGAGTAGGAGGCTGCTGCACGGACATGCTCCCGGGAACAAGCTGGAATTACAACTCAAATACAAAAAGGCTTCCTAAATAATCAATGGTATCAGAGAGAATCCTGATACCCAAGGACCGAAGGTGGAGACCACATAGAGACTGGTAGTAGGCGCGGAGGCAAGAAAGGACTGGCCAGGCACCCACAGAAGGCAACTGAAGTCCCAGAGAGATATCTCAGCTGAGGGGATGCCATTGAGATTCTGGGATCTAATCCCGAAGCTGGGCTCCCCAGCAGAGAGCACCAAACTGAGGAGGGTACCCACATAACATCTAGCTGTGAAAAGCAGTAGGGTGCTATCTGCCAGGGAGTGGCAGCTGAAAGTTTAGGCACCCACTTAAAGGACCAATGCACAAAAATTCCCAGTGGAGCCACCCACCTTGTGCTCTGCCAGAGGGAGGGTGAAGTGGACTGGAGCTGTGAGAGCAGACCCAGGACTGGGGACTCAGGGGATAGAGCTCAGAAGGCAGACATCCCAAGTTTCCTGGGCTAAGTCATTCCCTCACATAGAAGAGGACATCTTCCCACACAGACATCTGCCTTGCCTGGGGGGAAAATAGTCAACACACCCTATTGCAGCGGTTCTCAACCTGTGGGTCACGTCCCCTTTGGCGGTCGAATGACCCTTTCACAGGGGTCACCTAAGACCATCGGAAAACACATATATAATTACATATTGTTTACAGTAGCAAAATTACAGTTATGAAGTAGCAATGAAAATAATTTTATGGTTGGGGGTCACCACAACATGAGGAACTGTATTAAAGGGTCACGGCATTAGGAAGGTTGAGAACCACTGCTCTATTGGAAAACACCTTGCCCTGAGGCTACTTAAGAGATTAAAAGTCACAATTAGCCTCCAGGCAGAAGCAGCTGCCCACCCTGTTAAAAAAACTCTCGCCACACCTGAGGACTATTGACTGGGGACAATTCAAGTAGGAATCCTATTGCTCTGTAGACAGAGGAGGTCACTGGAGGCTTTGAGTCTTTGCCTGGTCCAACTAGTCAGAAACTGCCTTTGACACTGTCTTACACCAGAGATTGAGAGGTGTGGAGGATCTACCTAATACATAGTCACAAACCCAAACAACCAAAATGAAGAACAAAGAAACAACTCCCAAATGAAAGAACTAGAGAATTCTCCAAAAGAAGATAAATGAAGCAGAGATAAGAAATTTATCTGAAACAGAGTTCAGAGTAATGATGTTAAAAATGCTCAACAGTATGAAAAAAGATATAGTAACTATGAAAAAAGAACAGTCTGAGATAAAGAATGACATAACACAAATAAAGAATGCATTGGAAGGAATACACAGCAGATTAGGGGAAGGTGAGGTTTGAATGAGTGAATTAGAAGACAGACTTGAAAATATCACTCAATCAGAGAACCAAAAAGAAACAATTAAAAAACAGGAGGACAGCTTAAGGGAACTGTGGGACAATGTGAAACGTAATGATATTAGAATAGTAGGTGTGCCAGAAGAGGCAGAAGGGGAGAAAGGAATAGAGAAGGTGTTTGAAGAAATAATGGTAGAAAACTTCTCTAACCTGGTAAAAGAAAAAGTCACACCAGTTCAGGAGGCACAGAGAACCCCAAACAAGAAGAACCCAAACAGACCCACGACCAGACACATCATAATTAAAATGCGAAAAAATTAAAGACAAACAGAAAATCTTACAGGCAGCAAGAGAAAAGAAAACTGTTACTTATAAAGGAGTTCTCATAAAGCTGACACCTGATTTCTCATCAGAAACTCTACAGGCCAGAAGGGAATGGCATGAAGTACTCAAGGTAATGGAAAGCAAGGATCTGAGACCAAGGTTACTATATCCAGCAAGGCTATCATTCAAAATAGACGGTCAAATAAACAGCTTCCCAGATAAAAAAGTCTAAAGGAGTTCATCACCACTAAGCCAGCATTACAAGAAATGCTAAAGGGATTGCTGAGAAGAAGAAACAGAGAGAGAAACCTAGACATACAGAATTAAAATGGCTATAAAAATCTCTCAATAATAACCCTAAATGTAAATGGATTAAATGCTCCAATCAAAAGGTGTAGGGTAGCTGAATGGATACAAAAACATGACCCAACTATATGCTGTCTACAAGAGACCCCCCTCAAAACAAAAGACACACACACGATGAAAGTGAAGGAATGCAAATGGAAAAGAAAAAAAGCTTGAGTACCAATACTAATATGCAGCAAAATATACCTTAAAAGCATCATGCTAAGCAAAATAACCCAGTCAGAGAAAGATAAATATCATATGATCTCATTTGTGAAATACAATGAACAACATAAACTGATGAACAAAGATAGAGAGCCGCGGGGGCAGGGGTTGGGGTGGGATATACTAGAATATAATAGAAGTAATCCTTTTATTTGCAAATTTTTAACATTTCCTACAACTTTTTTGATATCATACTATGTTAGTACAGTTTGGGTAATATTATTATACTTCAAATCCGTTTATTCTTGAAATATTAGTATTTATTGCATGTATTATTATATGTAAGATCATTTTGCTTGAATTGTTTATTGCATGTAACATTGTCATATTTAAAATAGCTTTTCTTGATATATTAATGTTTATTACATGTAACATTATTATATTTAAGATCATTTTTCTTGACATATTAAGATTTATTACATGTAACATTATTATATTTAAAGTCTTTTTTCTTGAAATTAAAAAAAACTGGAAAAAAACACACACAATGTACATTAAGTCCTCACTTAACGTTGTTGATAGATTCTGCAACTTTAAGTGAAAACAAACATATAACTATAAACCAATTTTATCATAGGCTAATTGGTATAAACAGGAGTTAAGTTCCTACAGCATCTAAGCAACATTGTAACAAATCTAGAGGCCCGGTGCACAAATTTGTGCATGAGTGGGGTCCAGCTGGCCAGCATGGTGGTGGGGGGGAGGGGCCTGGAGAAGACCCACTGAGCTGGAGCTGAGCATGGGCCCCAGGCTTCCCAGGGAGGACGGCCTCAGCAAGGAAACAGAAACCACCAAAAAGCTCTGCAATCAGGCCCTGAGCTCCCTTTGTCCAGGCAGACTCAGAGCTGGTGTCTCCGTGTGTACATTAGACACAGCTCAGCACTCTCCTTTGTCTACTGGCCAAATCCATTGCATCGAAAAACTTATTCCCCTTCTTCTCTGTGGGCCCTTACAACAAATACAGGCCAACTGAAAGATGCGGGCCCCAGTGGCAGAGCCAGGCCCCACAATCACCCAGAATTTAGGCCTAAGACAACTGGGTAGCAATCTCCACAGAACAGAACACACTGTTTTAGTCTTAATTCTCCCCTAAAATGTGCCCAGCTGCTCCTCTTTAACTGTGATAGACTGAACTAAGGAACCAAAGACCGAGTTTCCTTTGAGGTGCGATCCACCAGGAGCCGGCTGGTAGCAAGGCCCCTCACAGGCAGCTGCCTTCCCCCCAAGCTCAGTGTGCTCTGAGCCGGTCCATTTCTGGTGATGCCGGGTCCTGGGCTACTGGTCAGGCAGCAGATCTACAGGGTTTCTCTCCTCTGCCTTCCTGGCCTCCTGAGCAGTACCCTCCGGCCCAGCGCGCCAGGTGGCTGTTGCTAGAGCCGGGACTCAGAGAGCAAAGGAGCTGGACACACAGGTGGCCAGGCTGCGCCCCTCACCCTGCTTCTCAGTCTTGCTCGCATGGATCAGGCCAAAGCACGCAGCCCGAGACTGGCACCACATGAGGAGGGTCACAGCGGAGAAAGGGGCACCGGGCCTCTAGTCATAAATAAAGGATGAGGAAATGTTTAGTTATGGAGAAATCTATAAAATATTTTATTAAATAAATGAATCCATTAAATTCATTTATAAAATATTCTATATTAAATAAAATATCCTATATTACATTTACAGAGAAAGACAGGGAACTAAGATATCTGTACATGTGTATTTATGTATATTTTAGGCTTTATTTAAAAAAATACACTGGAGCCCTAGCTGGTTTTGCTCAGTGGATAGAGCATCAGCCTGCGGACTAAAGGGTCCCGGGTTCGATTCTGGTCAAGGGCACATGCCTGGGTTGCGGGCTTGATCCCCAGTGAGGGGCACGAGGAGGTAGCCAATCAATGATTCTCTCTCATCATTGATGTTTCTATCTCTCTCTCCCTTCTCTGAAATCAAAAAAATATATTTTAAAAAAACCACTGAAATAATAAACCATAACCAACAAATGCAGTTACTCATATAAGACTGAAGGAAATAAGGCAGACAAAACAGGGATAGAAATCAAGGTAATATTTTACAAAGTCATAACTTAAATAAAAAATAAAAAGTCCATAAAGATTTCTAGGAAACCTATAAGACTACATATTCTAAAGACTCCCTCTATCACAGAATATCTAAAAAGTGTCCTAAACTTTTGTCCATAAAAAGACAGTACAGAATAAAAAGACCACTCAGATATGTATTTGCTACACACAAGCCTACAAACAATTAGTATCTATGATATATGAAACATATAGGATACATACACGGAGTTATATTTAAAAGACACATCTAATAAGGAGAAACAAAATTCCTAAAATAAACACGGGCAGCAGATATGAAAGGCATTTCACAGATAACACGTAGATGGCCAATCAACCTAATTAACAATTAGGGAAACATAAAATAAAATTATAATGAGATAGAATGCTAACAATGATAAAGAAACTAACACAGTTTAAGTGAGAACATGTAGCAGCTAGGACTCTTATCTCTTGCTAATGGAAGTTTAAACTGGCAAAACTACTTTGGAAAACAATTTTGTATTACCTAAAGAGGTGAAGATGTGCATATTACATGAACTAGCCAATTCTACTCCTAGAACTATACCCCAGAGAAACTTTTATACACATGTGGCAGGTGAAATGCCAAGAATTACCAGAGTAGCATTTTTATCAGGGCAAAATATTCAAAACAACCTAAATAATCATTGCCAAAAGATGCACAAGTATATTATGGTACATTTATATCATAAAAGGCAGTATAGCAGTAAACAAATATTAAAATTACTACAGTCCGGCCAGCATGGCTCAGTGGTTGAGCATCAACCTATGAACCAGGAGGTCACAGTTTGATTCCTGGTCAGGGTATATACCCAGGTTGTGGGCTAGATCCCCAGTGTGGGCATGCAGGAGGCAGCCAATCAATGATTCTCTCTCATTAATGTTTCTATCTCTCTCTCCCTCTCCCTTCCTCTCTCAAATCAATAAAAATATATTTAAATAAATTAATTAAATAAAATTACTAGAGTCACAAATTTAAAGTAGATAAACTTAAAAATATAGTGCTGGATGAACAACAACAACAAAAACCAAGTTGCAAAAAAATAGAATTTACCTCAATTTGTAGAAAGTTCAAAACCAAGCAATGGAAGTGTGTGTAGTATCACAAAATCAAAGACAGGATAATAGTTACCTCTAGGGGGCAGAAGAGGTAATGCAATTGAGAAGCTCTTCAAAAGTATTTGTTATGCATTATTTCTTAAAGTACAAAGAACTTTGTTTTATTTGTTAAACTGTGTATTTATCATGTGTAATATATTTTACCAAAAACTTTAAAAGGTCAATTGAACTACTACTATATTCTAAGTTAACTGTGAAAAGTACTAGCTGGCAAAATATTTATAAAAAAAATTTTTAAATGAACTGATTTCCATTTCAATTTGTTTTTTAAAATAAAATTTACTTACTGTTACAGATTTTCTTTGTAGATTTTGGTGCACCTTTCATAGAACATGTTCCTCCTTCTTCAATCAGATTCTAGAAGAAAAAAATTTTAACAACTCCCAAGTATATACAATAATGTCCACTATATCTCCCTTTTCATTCCACCAATTCATCTCTATAGTATTCTTCCATCATATGACTTTAACTGAACAGAAAGAATTTTGTTTTAAAAAGTGGAAACATTAGCCTGTGATGAACAATAAATAAAATTAAAATTGCCTTAGAAACATAAGCAAAAGAATAAACACTTGCTAAGAAAAGAATTACTGACAAACAGAAAAGGCTTTAGGTAGTTACAATAAATGCAGTTGAAAAAAGACAAAGCTATTAAGCTATTTGAATATTTATTCTGTTATTTTCATTTTCAGGTTTTTTGAAAAAAACCTTTTACAGCTATAAATTTTCTGTAGAGCACAGCATTAGTTTTGTTTTCCACCAATCCTATATAATAAAAGAGAAACATGTAAATTGACCATCCCTCCACTATGCTCACTAGCCAATCAGGAGTGAATATGCAAATTAACCCAACAAAGATGGCAGGTTAATTTGCATGGAGAGCAGAGCAGGAGAGCAGGAGAGCCGGCAGCTTTGGGGGACATGGCTGCCTCAGAGTGCAGGGAGCACCAGGAATGCTGGGAATCGTAGTTCTGGTGGCAGATGGATATCCTAGACATTAGAGCAAAGTGGGCCTGCAGCAAGTTACTGTTGCGGTGGGGGATGGAGAGAAAGCAAAGGTGAGAGACATAAGTAAAATCAGAGTGTCTAGGAAAAATTAAAGGGAAGATATCCTAAAACTTCCAGGAAATCTCCACCAATGAAACAAAGAGAAAAAATGCCTCTATTATTCTGTGAGCAACAAACAAAACTGGGTTGTGGGTCTCAGACAATTCATTCATATGATTGCAAAGACAGACAGAAACTCCCAGATTAGAGAGGGCTCCCCTGAGGAATCCCAGATTGGAGAGGGTGCAGGTCGGGCTGAGGGACCCACCATCCTCCACCGTGCAAAAATCTTCGTGCACTGGGCCTCTAGTTTCTATATAATTCATAACTTTCATTCTTTTTATTTTTTAAAACCAGAGTGTTTCTTAATGTCAAAGAAAGTAAGGGAGGTTAAGCATCATTTTTTGTTGTGTTGATTTCTAATTCGATGAATTTTTATGAGAGAATGTGGCTATGATGTCAATCACTCCTTAGATAAATCTCTTGGACTTTGTGGCTTACTACATGAATTATGTTTGCAAATGTATCATGGACTTACAGTTAATATATATTCTCTGAGATATACAGTTTTAGATAGACAGATAGGTGGGGTAATGGAGAAACCATCTAGTTGCAACCAACCCAGTTTTCCTTTCCTCTTAGGCATACAACTAGACTATGTATCCTAGCCTCCTTTGGACTAGATTTGGAAATGTAATTTAAGTTCTGTTAATGGGCAGAAGTGGTGTACACTACTGCCAGCCCTGACCCATAAAAATACTCTCCACAGTCCTCCACTTCCTCTTTACTTCTGCTCACTGAGATCACCATAAACTACAAATATGGGAACTACCAGTTAAAGTAGAGTCCCTACCAGCCTGAGGCTAGAAATAACTTTATTCAGCAGAGCCTTTGATCCAACCCCACTATCCAATCATTCTTAAAGTCTTGTATGTTCAACTTCAAAAAATATTCAAGCCCCAAACTTGCAGCAGGAACAAACTAAGAAAGCTAGACAGACTCCAGAGCTGGCATACACTCCTATATCCACTTCAGATCTGTTGCTAGAGGATAACAGACAAACAAGAGCACCCCTAAAGAGAAGAAACTGAATTGTTCAAGAAATGCCTCCATCCTTTAGAAAGTAAGCCTTCACAATGCCTGCCCAGGAGGATTAAGTGGTATGGCTCAGTAAGTCTGTATCTTCTCTTTTCTGAATAGGCATCTTTACTTCCTTGCCTAATACTATATATTTTCTTTATGTATATCTTTTTACTTTCAACTTTTATTATATTTTACACTAGAGGCCTGGTGCACAAAAATTTGTGCACTAGGGGGGTCCCTCAGCCGGCCTATGCCCTCTTGCAGTCTGGGACCCCTCGGAGGATGTCCACCTGCTGGCTTAGGCCCGCTTCCTAGGGGATCGGGCCCAAGCTGCCAGTCAGACATCCCTCTGGCAGCCCGGCAGCCCTCAGGGGATGTCCACTTGCCAGCGGGGAGCAGGCCTAAGCTGCAGTCGGACATCCTTAGCACTGCTGAGGAGGCGGGAGAGGCTCCCACCACCACCGCTGTACTGGCAGCCATCAGCCTAGCTTGTGGCTGAGCAGAGATCCCCCTGTGGGAGCACACTGACCACCGGGGGCAGCTCCTGCATTGAGCGTCTGCCCTCTGGTGGTGTGTGTCATAGTGACCAGTCATTCCCAGTCATTCTGCTGTTAGTGTCTATTTGCATATTACCCTTTTATTATATAGGATAGAGGCCTGCTATATGGGTTTGGGCCATCTGGTTTGCCCTGAAGGGTGTCCTGGATCAGGGTGGGGGTGCCCACTGGGGTGCCTGGCCAGCTTGGGTGAGGGGCTGATGGCTGATTGCAGGCTGGTCACACCCCCTTCAGGGTGGAGGTCCCCACTGGGGTGCCTGGCCAGCCTGGGTGAGGGGATGATGGCTATTTCCAGGCTGGTCAACCTCCCCCAGTGGGGACCCTCACCCCATGGAGGTTTGGCCAGCCTGCGTGAGGGGCTTATGGCTGTTTTCAGGCTGGCCACACCCCCTTTAAGGTGGAGGGTCCCCACTGGGCTGCCTGCCCAGTCTGGGTGAGGGGCTGATGGCTGTTTTCAGGCTTCCCAAGCCCCCCCACCTGGCGACGGAAGCTCCCAGCCTCTCCTTTTTTTCTTTTTTTTAATTCTTGGATTTATTTACCTTTTATAATTGAAACTTTGTAGCCTTGAGAGGAGCTCAGAGCTGGCCAGGGCGGGCGGGAGGGAAGCCTCCTGCTCGCTCCAGCTCCATGGCCATGGCTGGCTGAAAGCAGGTATCTGGGTTTATTTACCTTCTATAATTGAAACTTTGTTGTTTTGAGTGGAGCTCAGAGCCAGCCGCGGTAGGCGGAAAGCTTGGCTTCCTCCATCATTGGGGCAACCAAGCCCCCTGCTTGCTCCAGCTCCGTGGCTGCTGGCCGCCATATTGGTTGGGTTAATTTGCATATAGTTGCTCTGATTGGCGGTAGGGTGTGGCTTAAGGCGTAGTGAGGGTATGGTCAATTTGCATGTTTTTCTTTTATTAGTGTAGATTTTTTAAAAATATATAGGTTATTTTTTTTCTCAATTTATTCTTCTTTAAATCTTGATAAGAAAAATCACCCCTTCAAATTTAATATATTAATTGCTAAGCGGGTTTCATTCCTTACATTTTGTTTACCATTTATGTAGATGTGTTACCACCTTGAACAGGTTTCCTAGTGTGGCATCCCCACTCCTTTCAATTCTGAAGTTCTTCTATGTATCTTCATTTCTCCAGTGAAGAAAGTACCATTTAAACAATCATATTTAAACTTTTCCCTCTGCTACTTTAAAATTAAATATGCTTCAGTTCAAGATGGTGACAACAGAGGATCCTGAACTCACCTCCTCCAACGGACACACCAAAACTATAGCTACATAAGAAACAATTTCCTCTGAAAGAAATCCAACATCTACCTAAGATACTCCTTACTACACACCAAGCAAATGATTTAAAAACAAAAACCCCCATCAAAATGGTTAGAAGAAGCTGAGATGCTGAGACACAATTTCACCATAAACTCCACGCCAAGAGGGGCAATCCACTTGGGAGGGAACACACAACTCCAAGCTCCTCCCTGGGAACAAATGGTTCCTGAATTTTTAAGACATGCACCTGCATCACTGATGTTTCTATCTTTCTCTCCCTCTCCCTTCCTCTCTGAAATCAATAAAAATATATATATTTTTTAATTTATTGCTTAAAGTATTACAAAGGGTATTACATATGTGTCCATTTTATCCCCCCGCCCTAGACAGTCCCCTAGCCTCCCCTATCCCCCAGTGTCTTATGTCCATTGGTTATGCTTATATGCATGCATACAAGTCCTTTAGTTGATCTCTTACCCCCCTACCTCCTGCCCCCCAACCCTCCCCGGCCTTCCCGCTGCAGTTTGACAATCTGTTTGAGGCAGCTCTGCCTCTGTATCTATTATTGTTCAAAAGTTTATAATGGTCTCTATTACCCATGAATGAGTGAGATCATGTGGTATTTTTCCTTCATTGACTGGCTTATTTCACTTAGCATAATGCTCTCCAGTTCCATCCATGCTGTTGCAAATGGTAAGAGTTCCTTACTTTTTAGAGCAGCATAGTATTCCATCGTGTAAATATACCACAGTTTTCTAATCCATTCATCTACTGATGGGCACTTAGGCTGTTTCCAGATCTTAGCTATGGTGAATTGTGCTGCTATGAACAGAGGGGTGCATATATCCTTTCTGATTGGTGTTTCTGGTTTCTTGGGATATATTCCTAGAAGTGGGATCACAGGGTCAAATGGGAGTTCCATTTTCAGTTTTTTAAGGAAACTCCATACTGTCTTCCATAGTGGCTGCACCAGTCTGCATTCCCACCAGCAGTGCACAAGTGTTCCTTTTTCTCCACATCCTCTCCAGCACTTGTCGTTTGTTGATTTGTTGATGATAGCCAGTCTGACAGGTGTGAGATGGTACCTCATTGTTGTTTTGATTTGCATCTCTCGGATTATTAGTGACTTTGAGCATGTTTTCATATGTCTCTTGGCTTTCTGAATGTCCTCTTTTGAAAGGTGTCTATTTAGGTCCTTTGCCCATTTTTTGATTGGATTGTTTATCTTCCTTTTGTTAAGTTGTATGAGTTCCCTATAAATTTTGGAGATTAGGCCCTTATCAGATATGACATTGGCAAATATGTTTTCCCACACAGTGGGTTTTCTCGTTGTTTTGTTGATGGTTTCTTTTGCTGTGCAGAAGCTTTTTATTTTGATGTAGTTCCATTTGTTCATTTTTTCTTTAGTTTCAAGTGCCCGAGGAGCTGTATCAGTGAAGAAATTGCTTCGGCATATGTCTGAGATTTTGTTGCCTTTGGATTCTTCTAAAATTTTTATAGTTTCCTGTCGTACATTTAAGTCCTTTATCCATTTTGAGTTTATTTTTGTGTATGGTGTAAGTTGGTGGTCTAGTTTCATTTTATTGCATATATCTGTCCAATTTTCCCAACACCATTTACTGAAGAGACTATCTTGGCTCCATTGTATGTTCTTGCCTCCTTTGTCAAATATTAATTGAGCATATTGGTTCGGGCCCATTTCTGGGCTCTCTATTCTATTCCATTGATCTATATGCCTATTCTTGTGCCAGTACCAGGCAGTTTTGAGAACAGTGGCTTTGTAATACAACTTGATATCTGGTATTGAGATCCCACCTACTTTGGTCTTTTTCAGGATTGCTGCAGCTATTCGGGGTCTTTTTTTATTCCAGATGAATTTTTGGAGAGTTCGTTCTAGATCTCTGAAGTATGCCGTTGGTATTTTAATGGGAAGTGCGTTGAATTTATAGATTGCTTTGGGTAGTATGGACATTTTAATGATGTTGATTCTACCAATCCATGAACACAGTATGTTCTTCCATCTGTTTATGCCTTCCTCTATATCTTTTTTCAACGTCCTGTAGTTTTCTGAGTAGAGGTCTTTTACCTCTTTAGTTAAGTTTATTCCTAGGTAGCGTAATTTTTTTGGTGCAATGGTAAACGGGATTGTTTTTATAATCTCTCTTTCTGTAAGTTCACTATTGGTGTATAGAAATGCCTCAGATTTCTTGGGGTTAATTTTGTATCCTGCTACATTGCCAAATTCATGTATTAAGTCTAGTAGCTTTTTGATGGAGTCTCTAGGGTTTTGTATGTATAATATCATGTCATCTGCAAATAAGGACAGTTTTACTTCCTCTTTTCCAATTTGGATGCCTTTTATTTCTTCTTCTTGCCGAATTGCAATGGCTAACACTTCCAGTACTATGTTGAACAGGAGTGGTGAGATGGGGCATCCCTGTCTTGTTCCTATTCTTAGAGGAAATGGTGTTAGTTTTTGTCCATTGAGTATGATGTTGGCTGTGGGCCTGTCATATATGGCTTTTATTATGCTGAGGTATGATCCTTCTACTCCCACCTTGCTGAGAGTTTTTATCAAAAATGGGTGTTGAATTTTGTCAAATGCTTTTTCTGCATCAATTGATATGACCATGTGGTTTTTTTCTTTCAATTTGTTTATGTGATGTATCACGTTTATTGATTTGCGGATACTGTACCATCCTTGCATCCCTGGGATAAATCCTACTTGGTCATGGTGTATGATCTTTCTGATGTACTGCTGGATCCGATTTGCTAAGATTTTGTTGAGGATTTTGGCATCTATGTTCATGAGGGATATTGGCATGTAATTCTCTTTCATTGTGTTGTCTTTACCTGGTTTTGGTATTAGGGTGATGCTGGCTTCATAGAATGAGCTTGGAAGTGTTCCTTCCTCTTGAATTTTTTGTAGTAGTCTGAGGAGGATAGGTTTTAGTTCTTCCTTGAATGTTTGGTAAAACTCCCCTGTGAAGCCATCTGGTCCTGGGCTTTTGTTTGATGGAAGCTTTTTGATGACTGCTTCAATTTCTTCCATAGTTATTGCCCTGTTGAGATTTTTAGATTCTTCCTGATTGGGTTTTGGAATGTTGTATTTTTCTAGGAATTTGTCCATTTCCTCCAGGTTGTCTAGTTTGTTGGAGTAGAGCTGTCCATAGTATTTTTTAACAATCATTTGTATTTCTGTGGGGTCTGTTGTTATTTCGCCTCTATCGTTTCTGATTTTGTTTATTTGGGTCCTCTCTCTTTGCTTCTTGGTGAGTCTGGCTAGAGGTTTGTCAATCTTGTTTATCCTTTCAAAGAACCAGCTCTTGGTTTCATTGATTTTCTGTATTGTTTTTTTGGTCTCTATGTCATTTATTTCTGCTCTAATCTTTATTATCTCCTTCCTTCTGCTCACTCTGGGGTTTTCTTGTTGCTCTCTTTCTAATTCTTTGAGTTGTAGAGTTAGATGATTTACTACCATTTTTTCTTGTTTTTTGAGATAGGCCTGTAGAGCTATAAACTTCCCTCTCAGGACTGCTTTCATTGTGTCCCATAGGTTTTGGATTGTTGTGTTTTCATTGTCATTAGTTTCCAGGATGTTTTTAATTTCTTCTTTGATCTCATTGGTAACCCAATCAATATTTAATAGCATGCTATTCAGCTTCCAGGTGTTTGAGTATTTTGGGTTGTTTTTATTGTAGTTTATTTCTAATATTATGCCATCGTGGTCTGCGAAGTGCTTTTTATGATTTCAATCTTCTTTAATTTGGGGATACTTTGCTTGTGACCCAATATATGGTCTATTTTTGAATATGTCTTATGAGCATTTGAGTAGAATGTATATTCCTTGGCTTTGGGGTGGAGTGTTCTGAAGATGTCTATTAAGTCCATCTGATCTAGTGAGTCATTTAGGATTGCTGTATCTTTGCTGATTGTTTGTCTAGAGGGCTTATCCAGTGCTGTCAGTGGTGTATTAAAGTCCCCTACTATGATTGTATTGTTGTTGATCTCTCCTTTGATATGTTCCAGGAGTTTTTTTATGAATTTGGGTGCTCCTGCATTGGGTGCATATATGTTTACCAGGGTTATATCTTCTTGTAGTATTGACCCCTTTAGTATTATGAAGTGGCCTTCCTTATCTCTTGTTATGGCCTTCACTTTGAGGTCTATTTTGTCCAATATAAGTACTGCTACCCCAGCTTTCTTTTCCTTTCCATTTGCCTGAAAGATATTTTTCCATCCTTTCATTTCAGTCTGTGTGAGTCCATTCTAATGAGGTGGGTTTCTTGTAGACAGCAGATGTATGGGTCATGTTTTTTTATCCATTCAGCCACTCAATGTCTTTTGTTTGCAGCATTTAGTCCGTTTACGTTTAAAGTTATTATTGAAAGGTACTTGTTTGTAGCCATTTCTTTTTTGTGTGTGGCTGTTTTCTTTCTGAGCTTTTTATTTCTTATTTTTATACCACTCCCTTTAGCATTCCTTGCATTGCTGGCTTGGTGGTGATAAACTCCCTTAGCCTTTTTTTGTCTGTGAAGCTTCTTATTTCCCCTTCAAGTTTGAATGATAGCCTTGCTGGATAGAGTATTCTTGGATTCAGTCCTTTGCTTTGCATCACTTTGTAAATTTCAGTCCATTCTTTTCTGGCCTGATGTGTTTCTGTTGAGAAATCATTTGACAATCTAATGGGAGATCCCTTGTATGTAACTTTCCGTCTCTCTCTTGCAGCCTGTAAGATTCTCTCTTTGTCCTGAACATTTGCCATGGTAATTATGATGTGTCTTGGTGTGGGTCTTTTCGGGTTCACCTTGTTTGGGACTCTCTGGGCTTGTGTGACTTTTTTCTTCCCCACCTCAGGGAAGTTTTCTGATATTATTTCTTCTAATAGGTTTTCTAATCCTTGTTCATCCTTCTGTTGTTCTGGTACCCCTATTATTCGTATGTTGTTTCGTTTCATGTTGTCCCAAAGCTCCCTTAGGCTCTCCTCCTGTCTTTTAATTTTTTTCTCCAATTGCAGTACATTTTGGGTGTGTTTTGCTTCCTTGTCTTCTAATTCACTAATTCGGTCCTCCGCTTCTCCTAGTCTACTGTTGATACTTTCAATGGAGTTTTTCATTGCAGCTATATCACTCTTCATTTCTTCTTGGGTCTTACTTAAGTTGTTGATTTTTTCATCTGTTTCTTCTTGCTTCTTGTAGAGATTGTCGATTTTTTCCTCCATCCGGTTTATGCACTCTAGGACCCTTATTCTGAATTCTTTTTCTGTCATGTTGCATGCCTCTGTATCACTTAGCTGCTTTTCTGGAGAGTCCTCCTTCTCTTTCCTTTGGGGGTTTCTTTGTCTACCCATGTTTGATCTCACTGACATATCTAGACGTTGAGTCGTTCAGTGGTTGCTCCCTTGGTGGCAATGACTCCTTGGTCTGTGGTTGCTCTTCGGGCGGTTGCGGTAGCAGCTGCTCTTCAGTTGGCAGCAGCTCCTCTGGTGGGTGCTGTTCACAGCTGTGGTGGCTCTTCTGGCTGGTGGGGCGAGGTTTCACGTACAGCTGCTGTTCCTCAGCAGAGGGTGTGGTGCTCAGGAGGTTGCTGTTGTTTGGACCTGCTGCGTTGATTTAAAGGCACAAAATACAACACAACAAGGCACCACGTACCAGGCACTATACACAAATATATTCACGATATTAATAACCCCAAATAAAGGTGACCACCCGAATTAAGAGAATTAGGGGACAAGGAAGAAGGAAGAGAAAAAAATAAAAGAGAAAAAAGAAAAGAAAAGTAGGGACCAAAAAAAAACGAGTGCAAAAATGAAATTGGGAAAAAGGAGGGGGGAAAATAAAAGTGAGAAAAGAAAAGAAAAGAAAAAAAAAAAGAGCGAAAAAAGAGAATGAAGTGGAAGAGGGGAAGAGACTTTTTATATGAGGAGAATACTCCTATAGAACAGCCATTAATCCCAACAAATTCCAGCAACAGCTCTCTGGAGATGAATGCAAACTAGAAACAACCAATAATATAACGATGAAAATAGAATGGAGAACACTAATCCCAAAATAAAATAAAGAGAAAATAAAATGGCACTTTAAAAAATGGTAAAATGGTAGCAGTAATAATACTGGTTAAAAATAAGAAGGTAGTAATTAAAAGGGTAAAATCAGGTGATGGAAAAAGAAGAAAAAAAAGAAAAGAAAAAAAAAGAAGAAGAGGAAAAAAAGAAGAAAAAAAAAAGAAAAAAAATTGGTTTCTTAGTTAAAAGGTGAAAAAAAAAATTGCAGTAGTGAAGGTCCCTCGGTTCTTCTATTCTTCAGTGTGGCTCGCCTTAGACCTGCCAGGTATTCAGGAGAGTGTTGAGTTTCCCTGTGATACACTGTTCCTCTGTGTTGTAAACCACAGTCCTTATTTTAAAGCAGGCCACATTTGTTTCCCAGACTGCCTTATTTTGTGTTTAGCAAAGAGTCAGTTTGTGGGTCAGCCTCTGGGTGGCAGTGTTCTGGGGTTGGCCTCTGAGGCTATAGGGCCTCTCTGTCCAGTGGAAGTTCACTGCCCAGAGCTGGCTGCGTAATAGTTAGTTACCGGCGCTGTGTTGTTGCTGGGATTGAAAATCCCTCTATAGGCCAGACCCTGTTAACTCCCAGGGACTGATCAGGTTACTTTAATCCTTGATCTCATTCAGGATGGAATCTGGGTGTGGCTGTGCTCCTTGCCTGGGGGCTGGGGGGAGAAGTCTCACTCTCTGGAGAGAATGGCTGCCCCAGTCCTGGGCTCAGGGGTGTCTCAGCACTCAATTCGCTGCCACCTCTCCCGGCTCCCCCTCTCTCCTCAGTCTCTCCCCAGATTCCACTCCTCCGCACACTCTCCCTCTCTTCATCACAGGTGAGTGTCTGTATCCGAAATGTCTCATGAACAGGATTCAGTGAAAACAAACAAACAAACAAACGCTGGCCGCGGAAACGGGGAAGGCTTGGTTTCTGTAAGCTTCTTCTCTTACCGGGACTGCATGGTCTGGTCAGCTCTTCAGGCTGCCCCCTTTAGGCTCAGTCCTCTGTGATCACAGAACCCAGCTCTCAACTCCCCAGGTGGCACCAGGAATCCCGCAGTTCTCCTTTCCCCAGTCAGGGGCTGTGCCTGTCCCAAGGGACACGGCTGTCTGCCACGCAGTCTCCCTCCGACTCTCTGGGCTCAGAGGTCTGGCAAACTTTCCTGCCCAAATCCCTGGTTTTTTTACCTTTCCAGGGGAGTTCTGCTCTTTCAGGCTGCAAACCGTCTCACCAGCTGAGCAATTTCGCCAATTTGGTGTGGGTGTTACTAGTTTCAGCTGCTCACTCCATTTGCTCTGGGACACGACCTGGGACGAGTCTGCCTATATCGCCGCCATCTTCCGTCTCCAAAATATATTTTTAATTTAAAAATAGAACTGCCATATGATCCATTAACTCAATACTTCTGGTTTTTTTTGAAGGAAATGAAGATACTAATTCAAAAAGGTTATCCTCACCCCCATGTTCATTGCAGCATTATTTACAATAGTCAGAGTGATGCTAGGTTTTTGTTTTTTTTAATCACCAAATGAATAATGCTCAAACACTGTTATTTCTCTCTCAGGTAATAATCTAAAATGAGTTTTCCTGGTCAGCATTTTTTTTCCACTGGTGATTTAGAGGCCCGGTCCGTCCCATCTTGTGGCTCCAATCATCCCTTAAGGCTACGGTGCCATCTGGCATTAAAAGAATAACACTGGAAAAGGAATTCTCAATTCTTACAGTCCTTGAAAATGATGCATCTCACATCTGATAACATCCCATTATTGAGATCTAGCCACCTGGCTGCACTAAGATGGATAGAAGATTAGGAAATATGTTCCTTGGCTGAAATATATTCACTTCACAGTGGTAATTTTATTCTAAAACATATAGTACATGAATTTTGGTGAACAGTTTATCTTTTCTGCAACCTCCTCCTACGTTTTCAATCTCAGTGAATGGCATCATCCCATCAACAACCCAATCATTTACCCAAATACAAATTCCAGGTCTTTAAATTTTTCCTTCTCCCTTAAACTAATCATCAAATCTAAATCTTCTAAATCTTTTTGATAGCTCTTCCCTCATTTCCATAATTGCTGCCACTAGTCAATTTCAGGCCATCATAATTTTTGACCCTGCCTTGAGTCTTGCCACCCCTCAAATCTCTCCTCATTGTTGCCAGACACAACTTTTTAATAGTCTGATGTCATGATGCTCTTTTGCTAAAAACTTTTCAGGGGCTTTCTTTCTGTTCAGTGATAGCAAATTAAACTATTATATGTTATAGAAGGTCTTTTATAACCTGGCCCTTTATAATGTCCAAAATTATTTCTTGCCATCTCCCCATCATTTGTAATTTGTACTATAGTAGTAATAATAACAATAATTCAGTCTCTAAAACAAGCTATACTCTCTCACATCTTAGTTTCTATATATGTTGCTCCTTCTTCATAGGATGAAGGCATTTGGTCCATTTGGTAAGCTTATTAATTATTACCCAGATCAAATTTAAAAGTGTCTTTTACTAGGCTCCCACTCCCCTTTTGTATAAACCCCAATGGAGCGTTTTATCTAAATGCATTAGATTTTCTTTCTGTTTCTGTCTAGCTACTAGATTGCAACGTCTTAAAGATTGGTTCCAGGTCCCTTCATCTCTCAACCTTGCAGAGTCTAGTGTATAATCTATAATAATAAAAGCATAATATGCTAATCAGACCAGAGAGCCAAACGACCTTCCAGACAACCTTCCTGATAAAGCCGTGGAGTTGGGGGCTGAGGCAGAGGTAGTTAGGGGCAATCAAGCAAGCAGGCAAGCAGTTAGGGGCGATCAGGCAGGAAGGCAGAGTAGTTAGGGGTGATCAGGCAGGCAGGAGAGCAGTTAGGGGCAATCAGGCAGGTGGGTGAGTGGTTAGGGGCAATCAGGCAGGCAGGCAGAGGTGGTTAGGGGCAATCAGGCAGGCAGGTAAGTGGTTAGGGGCAATCAGGCAGGCAGGTGAGCAGTTAGTGGTGATCAGGCAGGTGAGCACTTAGGAGCCAGCGATCCTGGATTGTGAGAGGGATGTCCGACTGCCAGTTAAGGCCCGATCCCACAGGAATCCCTGTGGGTTCGGACCTAAACCATCAGTCAGACGTCCTCTGAGGGGTCCTGGATTGCGAGAGGGTGCAGGCCGGGCTAAGGCCCACTCCCAACCCTGTGCATGAATTTCGTGCACTGGGCCTCTAGTAGAATATACGCTTTATGAGAACAAACACTTTGTTTTTTCACCACTGTATCCCCAGAATATTGGAGACAATAAATATCTATTAAATGAATTCATAATGTACTCAATGCATATTAACTGAATATAACAAAAGAAAACAGTTAAAACTTTGGAGTCAGATAAGACAAGAGTTTGAATACTGGTTTGAGTGTATGACCTAGAACAAGTTATTTAATCTCTCTGAACTTGAGTCTCTTTTGCTGTGAGTACTTTACAATATCAGGCTCTTGTAGAATACTAATAAAGTACAAAAAGCTCCTAGCACAATGCCTGGACTGTTGCAACAATCATACATCCTTATTATGAGCAAGTGTTACAACTTATACAACCATTGTTTATAGATGTTTCAGCATCCCTGTATATATATATATATATATATATATATATATATATATATATATATATAACCATGTTCCCCTGTAGAACATTGAAATGTAAAGAGTTTTCATCTTGTAAGAACTTTCATAGGATTTATCAAAAGAATTTTAAGTATACCTAAATTGGTTTGTCTCAAATAAAGCACATTACAGTTTCTGAAAAGGTATTATTTTAGTTCCAGATCTAAGCTATAATTTCCTCAGAGTGAGAAAATAGAAGAAAAATAGTTAGCTTACAAAGGAAGTTTTTGATAAAGTTAACCTTAAGTCAAAATAAACTGCAAACACTAAAATATAACATAAAAATAGCACTGAATTAGAAATATAATGTAAAATATATGTTACCTCACTAAGTCCAAAGTCCCATGATTTCTTAGAATTCAATTCCTCCAAAGGAATACTCCTAGAGTAAAAAAATAAGACAGTATTAAACTTTGCCTTATTCCCTCTGAAAATCATTGTTCTAAATCAGGGGTGGGCAAACTTTTTGACTCGAGGGCCACAATGGGTTCTTAAACTGGACTAAGGAGAAGGAGCTGTGGCCGTGTTTCCTGACGTTGCCATGTTAACACTGCTGCTGGGAGCGGAGGGGAGAGCAAGAGAACCCTCCACTCTTTCGGCTCCGCGGGCCGGATAGAACAGCCGAACGGGCCGGATCCGGCCCGCGGGCCGTAGTTTGCCCACGGCTGTTCTAAATTATGGCTCCCAAAGTTGGCTGTGGATCAGGATGATAAGAAAAGCTTTTTTTAAAAAAATAAAGATTCATAAGCTCCAACCTAAGGAATCAATCTATTCTATATAAAACTTACTGCTTTATATTTTAAAATCAGCCCCTCAAATGATGTGGGTCTGAGCCAGGTTGAGGAACCATGTTGTAAGTCATTTTCATAAAGTACGTTTTAAAATTCAAAGCCTTACATGCTGTTTTCCATTCATAAATGTTTGGGTATTTAGAGATTTGACAAAGAATCTAATTTGTTGATTTTATTAAATAAGTTGTGAATGTATGTTTTAATAATTTCTTGTGCCAATCCCATCCATAAGAAAATATTTCCAGAATAAAAATATATCCAGTTCATGATTTTCAGTTAGCAACATTGAACTAAATTACAATTATCACCAAGAAAGTTAGGACTATTCTGAAACTACAAGTTTTCTTTAATAACCTATAACTGCAGTGTCATAGACTATTGCTATGCTTCCTTATGCCATTAACATTTGAATTCTATTACTTCTATTGGTTCTATAATAACCAAGCATCTTTCCCATGGAGCGCTGCCAAAGGTTAGAAAATATGCTAATCATGTCAGTAAGCATTCCTATACTTGTAATCCTTCTATTTCTTACTGTAAATTAATAAATTGGTATTCTGGAGGATATATGTTTCTTGAACACATAAGTGAATCTTCACAAGTATAATTAACACTAAAATTCAGATTAAAAGATACTTTTGCGCTGGCAAATACGAGCACCATACTCTCAAGTAGGGTTACAGAATCAAGATTCTGACTCTGGTAAGCATTTTTTTTAAATATAGTTTATTAATTTTTTTACAGAGAGGAAGGGAGAGGGGTAGAGAGTTAGAAACATCTATGAGAGAGAAACATCAATCAGCTGCCTCCTGCATACCTCCTACTGGGGATGTGCCTGCAACCAAGGTACATGCCCCTTGACTGGAATCGAACCTGGGACCTTTCAGTCTGCAGGCCAACGCTCTATCCACTGAGCCAAACCGGTTAGGGCTCTGGTAAGCATTCTTTGAGGGCAGCCTGCCCAGACTAAGACAGTAATATGTCTACCTCAGTTCAACATTTCAACATGCATTATACTAGATTCTGATTTGCATTCCCCACATTTACCTAACAACTTACATATTGTTCACTGGATATTTCTGGATTTCTATCTGTGGTTTCTTCTTTTGGTAGTCCTTTTCAAATTTTCCTTTAAAAATAAAAGTATGCATTGAACTAAAACTTGAGCATAGACTATTTCTGTTTTTTAATCTGAAGCTTAATAGTATGATCCATTGCCTGGTCCACAATGTCATATAATAGAACGTCATTCTATTTTTAATTTCATATTCCTCCAAATACACAGACACACACAAATACACACATATATATGTACACACACACACAATTGAAAACAGAAAAACCCAATAGACTATTACGCTTTCTACATATAACACTAACCTTTCTTTTCAGCGCTGGCTGGATAACAATTCTTCTCAAAAGACGTACTAGGATTATTTCTTTCATTATTGTATTCTTTCTGATAGTTCTTCTTAGGCTGACACTTTTCTGAATAACTTGTTTTATTAAAGTTAGAACTACTAAAATTCAACCCTGGATTTCTAAAAATGCATCTGTCAGAGGAATGATTTTTATCAGAATTGGTGACACCCATACTGTCATAACCACAATTTTCAAATGATTTTGTTATCCTCTGTTGATCTATGCTTAATAAATTGATCGCATTTTCGTTAATAAAAGAGTCAAAATTCTCTGGTAGAAGACTGGGGGTTGGCTGGTTCACATCCTCAAGGAAATGTGACACCTCTTCTTTATTTTCTCCCCAAATATGTTGTACTGATTGTTTTTCAGTAATGAAATCTGAGTGTCTTCTCTCATCCATGCTTCCACAATCTTCACCCATCACTATAGCAGGGCTTCCAGCAAGGAAATTCCTATTTCCTGGACTTTGGGGTAAATAAAAACATATTTAGCAAGAAAAGTATAGGGCATTTTCATTTAGAAACTCTTAAAATTCTTAGAAAACATTGAGTAGCTACTATACTATGTTTTTCTTTTTTCAAAGTTAAATAAGTCATATTTCTTTGGGTAGAAATTTGTCTAATGCACTCTTGTAATGCCCTAGTGAGTATAAAAATAACCTACACTTAGTTTAGTATGTCAATGTGAAAAATTAGTGTGTGGTTCAATTTACTGTTATATTTACAAAGCAAAACATGACAAACGGATGTATGTGTTCTGTAATAATATCTAGCAAATAACCTAGATGACCACTATATGTCACTGGTGCTCCATTTAACCAGAGAAAGAATTTTTTAGACTGTGCAGAGAAAAATTATCCTGTGTTGAAATATTAAATCAAATAGTTAAGAGGGCATTATAATGGATATTTCTCAATCTAACAAGAATATAAAAACAACTGATGTCCCCAGGGTAAACAATGTAAATACAAATGCACATATAAGTAATAAAATAAGAGATAAGATGAATTAGATGAAAAGGTTAAACTAGATAACAAATTCCCTTCTAATGCAGAAATCATAATTCTAGGTTTTGTCCAACTTGTATAAGAATCAAAGCTATCATAGAAAATAATTAAAAATCCAGATATTCTGGATTTTGTTGCCATTGACTATAATTGGGGGTGGGGGTTGAACCTAGGTTGTTCCAGAGATTGGAGTTAACCAAAAAATGTGGAAAAGAAACATAGACTGCTAAAACTGATTGATTTCTAATTTTATTTTTCAAGTTACTTATTAAATATTTAATGAACAGGTATACCTACTGTGTTCCAGAGAACACCACATGTTGGGGACAGACAGATAAGAGAATTCAGTTTGGTATTAAAGAAAGAAAGAGATGTTTTGCCTGTGAATGTTCACAAATCATGATCCGACATTGTTTCTCAATATGGGTCTTATTGGTGTAAAAAGCACTTCATAAGTTAGAAAACACAGTACAAACATATGTCATCATTTTTAAAAGTTATTTTAAGTATTATGACTCAGGAAATTCACTCACTGAGAAAAATGGGCACAGATAAATACATAATGCAATTATTTCTCACAAAAAATAGAAGAAAGAAATAATTAGAAAATGGTAAATGATATCCTGAAGTCAAGTGTTCCTATACTAAATTTAAAAAAGACATTTTTCTGCAAGGTAGCATTTGAGTTGGGAGACTGAATACTGGGATGGACTGCTACACATTGAGATGACAGAAATGATACTAAAACCTTAAAGTCTTATTAAGACAAATCAGTCTAACTTTAACAATTTATTTTCCTATAAATATAAAATTCATTAAAAACTATGCACTAATGCCCAGCCTGCATGGCTCAGAGGTTGAGCATCGACCAATGAATAAGGAGGTCATGGTTTAATACCGGATGGGGTACATGCTGGGTTGTGGGCTCTATCCCCAGTAGGGGGTGGGCAGGAGGCAGCTGATCAGCGATTCTCTCTTATCATTGATGTTTCTATCTCTCTCTCCCTCTTCCTTCCACTCTGAAATCAATAAAAATATTTATTTTAAAATTATATACTAAAATAGGGAAAATTCATTATCTAAATGTCTTTTTTTATGTATTAAACAGGTATTCAATATATGCCTACCATATGGTAGGGAGACTATATAGCTTATATTCTAGTGAAATAAGATAATAAATAAGATAATGAATCATTAATAAGTAAAATGAATAAAAGAAATAAAGAAGTAAACAAATAAAGAAAATTATAGCACCTTTATAGGTGCTACAGGATTACATGATGAGCCCGACTGGCATAGCTCAGTGGTAGAGCGTCAACCTATGAACCAGGTCACGGTTGGATTCCCAGTCAGGGCACATGCCTAGGTTGCAGGCTCAATCCCCAGTGGGGAACATGCAGGAGGCAGCCGATCAATGATTCTCTCTCACCACTGATCTTTCTTTTTCTTTTTTTAATATATTTTATTGATTTTTTTACAGAGAGGAAGGGAAAGGGGTAGAGAGTTAGAAACATCGATGACAGAGAAACACCGACCAGCTGCCTCCGGCACGCCCCCTACCAGGGATGTGCCCGCAATCAAGGTACATGCCCTTGACCGGAATCGAACCTGGGACCCTTCAGTCCGCAAGCAGACGCTCTATCCACTGAGCCAAACCGGTTAGGGCACCATTGATCTTTCTATCTCTCCCTCTCCCTTCCTCTCTGAACTCAATAAAAATATATTTTTTAAAAAAATATTACATGATGAAATAAGGTGTATTGTAGAGCCTGTTTAAGATCATTTGGCAGGAAACTCTCCAGTAAGGAAGTAATAAGCTAAAGATACAAATGGTTAGACATGTATAGAAAGAAGTAAGCATACACCAGGAAGATGAAATAACAAGCACATATGCAAGATTTGCAACATGTTTGAGAAACAAGAAAAATAAAAAATAAAGTTAGAATACAAATAGTGAAAGAAAACTTATGACCTAAGCTTAAAAGGTACAAAAGGACCCAGATGCTGCAGAGCTTGATTTGGAAGGGGAGGGGGGTGAAAGAAGTGGAGGGGGGAGAAATGGAAAGGTTCTAGGTACAAAAGTAAAACTGACCTGCTTTTTTACTTGCAAAATAAGTTTGAATGCTGGGTGACTCTGTATTTTAGAACTTCCATCTGGCCAAAATGAAATATGAGTGACCAGATTTATCATCCTGACACAGTTTTAAAAAACCACACACACACAGGAAAAAATATATGCAATATGGTTTTCAGACATGAGCCAGCCACCAGGTAGAATAGGATAAGATCTCTGAAAGCAAGAAAAGAAATTAGGTGAACCCTTTGATTTCTTCTAGCTTACTGCCTGGAGAAAGTATTCAAGCAACAGAAACCCAGTAAGAGCCTACAGGCTCCCTTTGTTAATGAAATAGAGCTGGGGGTTCAGAGAGACTCCAGAGGTTAGAGTTCACAGGACAGAGTACCATGAGGAGAGTGCTTCAAAGAGAGAGAGAGAGAGAGAGAGAGAGAGAGAGAGAGAGAGAGAGAGAGAGAGAGAGAGAGAGAGATCCAGAGATCTACAGGGAATTCAGGCAAGTACTGATCAGCACATGCATATAAGGTTATTGCCAAATGCTGGGAAAAGAACCACCCATGATAAGAATGTGGAACAACTCCAGCAGCTCACACAGGGATGGGAAAATTTTTGTGTTCCCACCAACTAGAGTGGAACACCTTATGATTCAAAGGAAATCAGAGATACTCAGAAGGGTACTGTCTTAGCAGGGGGCAAAATTATCATAGACCAAAGACATACCTGGTCCTATTTAGCAAAGTTTAAGGAAAACCTCAAGATCACACTATTTCCAACTAACTAAACTGTTTCCCAGAAGAAAGCTTAGGACAATTTATAGGAGTACAAAAACTTCCAGAAGCCAAAAGGATAAAACTTACAATGTACATAATTTAAAAAAAAATTACTAGGAAGGCAAGAAAACAGTGAGTTATAACCCATGACGAGAAAA
Organism: Myotis myotis; assembly: GCF_014108235.1. NCBI lineage: Eukaryota > Metazoa > Chordata > Mammalia > Chiroptera > Vespertilionidae > Myotis > Myotis myotis. Next base: position 172,259,421 of record NW_023416335.1, read on the forward strand.
GAAATTATTCGAAATAGAACAAGAAATGACACAAGTGATAGAATTTGTAGACCAGGACTTTGAAAGGGTTATAACATATTCTCTATATTCAAGAAGGTAGAGCAAAGACTGAGCATATTAAATAGATACATGGAAGACATAAAAAAGAGTTCAATCTATCTTCTATAGATGAAAAGTACACTGAATAGGTTTACCAGTTAATTAGAAACCAAAGAAGATACAATTAATGAATATGAAGATACAGCAATATAGTCTATACAAAATGAAACGAGAAAAATTTGAAAATAAAAAAGTATCAGTAAATTGTGTCACAACTTCAAGTGAACAAATTTACATGTGATTTCAGTCCCAAAGAAAGGGGAGAGGAATCAGAAAAAAAAACTATTTGAAAATTTAATGGCGAATTTTTTCCAAATTTGATAAAAAACAGTAAGTCCACAGATACAAAGATGCTCAACACAACCCAAACACACAAAAAACAGGATGAAAATAAACATCCTAGTCATGATAGAAAATCCATGATAGAGAATCCATGATAAAAAAAAAATCTTTTTTAAAAAAAGAAAATTTATACTATATATAAATTAGGAAGAGAGATATAGGTATTAAAATAAGAATGATAGCAAACTTCTAAATGGAAACAATGCAAGTCAAGACATCTTTCAAAAGGAAGGCCACAATTACATATGAAACTTTAAAAATATCTATATACTTAGAGAGAAGCTTTTAATATAAAAGATTCAATATAAGATGAGAGAATTGCCAGAAGATCCACACTATAAGAAATGTTTAAAGGAAATCTTCCAAACCGAAGGAAAGCGTCACCAGATGGAAATCTAGATCTACACAAAATAATGATGACCATCAAAAATAAAAAATGTGTGCTTAAGTACAAAATATGTTTTCTCTAATTTTTCATCTCTGCATAAAGCAAAAAATAATGAATTATTGGGTTTTCTAGTCAAGATGGCAAAGTAGGTAAACTGTGCTCACCTCTCCCTAGGTTCACACCAAATTTACAACTAAATTATAGAACAACTATGATTGAGAACCCCTGAAGACTAGATGAATAGAATTTCTTTAAGTATATACAGAAAAACCCACATGGAAACTGGTAGGAAGGGCAGAGACGCAGAACAGGCAGGACCAACACCCACAGTGTGGTGATTAAGAATCAGGACAGATATATTGGCTGTTGAGGTTCCACCTGAAGATCAAGGAGTCCCCCAACCCCACACCTGGCCCAACAAGCCCATGGCACCAGTGCAAAAAAGAGGAGTCCCTATAACATCTTGCTGTGAGAATGAGTGGGCATTGAATCTGAGAAAAACAAAGGGCTGCAGGAGGCCAAGACAAGCTTGCTTCTCTTAAAGGGCCAGCACAAAAACTCACTCAAAACTCACTCATTCTAAGTTCCAGCACAGGAACAGCAGGTCAAAAAGCACCAGAGACATACAAGGAAACACTAAATTGACTAACTTCAGAGACAAGGCTGAAGAGGCAGAGACGAGCGAGAAAACTCTCTCCAGGTAATGGAAGCACTGGCAGGTGCCACTGTTCCTTGGTGAGCTCTCCACTTACCCAGCCAGCCCGGCACAGGTGGAAACCAAATCTGTGCTCTCCATCAAACTGACTACCACAATTCTCCCTGCCCTGGTGATTCCCTGAGACCCCACCCCACACAACTCACTCTCCAGGTCCAAGCCACCATCGATGGCTCCTCCACACAACCTGCTTCAATTGTGCTGCACTTTCCCAAAATCCCTCAAAGGTACACAAACCTCAAACAAACAGAGGCTGGCCTCGGCATGCCCTGGAGCTCTTCCTAAGTGGCCCCAAAACAGCATAAGCAGTGACAATCTCAACTTGCATTATTAACTCCCATCAGGTGGCCCCAAACCTAAGTAGCAGCCAGTCTTGGCCTAAAACAGTTTCATCTAAGCCCAACACAAGCAGCCACCAACTACAGATCATTTGTAACTCCTACCAGGTGGCACCAAGCCTGGCACAAGTGGCAGCTGACCTTGGGCTGCACCTGAGCATTTCCCAGGAGACTCCAGACCCAACAAACCCAGTGGTGTACTTCAGACCACATCAGAACACCACCCAAACAGCCATACAAATAACACACTCAAAGGACAAGCTCAGCTGGCAGCACAGGCCCGCTAAAGCAACTGCTACTCCATGGAGTCAGCCCACACACAACAGCTAGTCCGCTTTAGTCACAGCCAGTCCTCAGAGCCAGTCTTAACTGCCAACAGCAATTGAGGCCCAACTACAATAGGAAGGCAAATAACCTAAATAGGGGATATCCCTGGAGCACCAAGTTCAGGTGACCAGGGAGACCGCATCATCAGGCCTCACAAAACACTTTCTACATAAGACCTCTCTGTCAAGACCAGGAGACACAACAGATCTACCTAATACATACAAATAAACACAGGGAGTCAGCCATAATGAAGAGACAATGAAACAGGTCCCAAATGAAAGAACAGGACTAAAATTCCAGAAAAATAACTAAATGAAAGGGAGGCAAATAATCTACCAAATACAGAATTTAAAAGCACACACACAAGAACTGGTTATAAGGATGATGGTCAATGAACTTAGGGGAAGATAGATCAACTCAATGAGAACTTACACAAGGCGATAGAAACCATAAAAACAACCAGTAGGAAATGAAGACTACAATAACTGTAATAAAGAATACAGTACAGTGGGGCCTTGATTTACGAGTTTAATTCGTTCCATTGACGGAGCTCATAACTCAAATTACTCGTATGTCAAATCAAAAAGTGAACGAGTGAGACACGTGATGCTGGGCTGATGTTGTGGCGTTCACTGTGACGTTCTCTGCGCCAACTAGCAGTGGGGTATCTGAAGCTGGCTCATAACCCGAATTTTAGCTCGCAACTCAAAGCAAAAAATTGGCTGAGAGATGGCTCGTATCTCAAAAAACTCGTTAGTCGGGACACTCATAAGTCAAGGCCCCACTGTAGATGGAATCACCAGCAGATGATATGGAACAGAGGTTCGGATCCATAGGGACACCAGAAGGAAAAGAGAGAGAAAAGGACTTAAAAACTATTTGAAGAAATAATGACTGAAAATTTCCCTAACATGGTGAAGGAAATAGAAGCCTAGAAAAATAGAGTCCCCAACTAGATGAACCCAAAGAGGTCCACACAAAGCCCTATCATAATTAAAATGCAAAGGTTACAAAGAGAAAAACCTAAAAGTAGCAAGAGAAAAGTTAATACCTTGCTGACCGGTCACGAGATAACTTGTGTTTCCATGTCCAAATTTTGCTGACCGGTCATGAGATAACTCATGCCTGCACTTACATTACTTTAAGTAATTTTAAAGTCTGAAAGCAAGTGGAGTTTTAAAATTACTTAAAAGTAATGTAAGTGCAGACACGAGTTATCTCAAGACCAGTCAGCAAGGTGTTAATTATGTATATGGGAACTCCATATGATTATCAGCTGATGTTTTAATAGAAATTTTAGAGGTTAGGAAAAAAGACACAAAATACTCACTGTTGAAAGGCAAAAGCCTACAACCAAGATTACCCAGTATAGAAAGATAAAGGGTTCTATAGACAAGGAAAAGCTGAAGGAGTTTACCACCACTAAACCACTATTAAATGAACTGTTAGAGTTTTCTTTAAGTAGAAAAGGAAAGATGAAATCTTACATAATAAAGAGGGAATATGCAAATTGATCATCATGCCATAACGGTCAAGATGACAGCACCCAGAGTGGAGGCAGAGATCTGTAACACAAGATGGCTGTGCACAAAGTGGAGGCTGAGTCCCGTAATGAACCTTAACGAACAATCAGCAGGGACCTGAGGCTGAGTGGTGCTGAGCTGGGGCAGGGACCAGAGGCTGCACCCCCTGCCTGGTGGGGCTTGACAGGGGACTGCAGGACGTGCCACACACCACCCCCCCCCCCCGGCGCCAGGCTGGGGGACCTCAGGCCATGCCCCTTGCCCAGCAGAGCTTGACAGGGGACCTCAGGCCACGCCTCCTTCCCCAGCACCATGCCAGGTGAACTGAGGCCGCACCCCCGACCCGGCGAGGCTAGACAGGGGTGGGACCGGCCAGGTCTGGATCTAGCCCAATGGGGGTGGGGCCACCCAGGTCTGGGTACGCACGATTTCAAGGCACATGTGGATGTGCAGGGACTTGATTATGTTCCCATGGCACACCCCAGACTCTGACAGGAGGAAGATTTTCATATACATTTTACTAATTTTCTTTCATCTCTGACATTTCTATTATAGAGAAAGGGCAAATAGCAATATTAAAATATTTCCTCTAATTAATTCCCTTTTAATGTGCATGAATTTCGTGCACGGGGTCACCAGTGTATGAATGAGAAAATGAGAAAGAAAAAAACTCACTGACAATGGCAAACGTTTAATAAAAGCAGTGAATCAACCAACTATAAAGTTAATACAAAGGTTAAAAGATGAAAGTAAAAAGGTAAAAACTATGTAATTACAACAATAAAGGGATACATACACAAAAAATAACAACATAAACATGGAGGGGACGAGCAAAAATTGGAGTGAATTTAGAATGTGATCAAACTTACAAAACAATCAACTTTAGAGGGAAGGCGGGGGTGGGTAGATGGGTGGGGAGAGATTAACCGAAGAATATACATGCATATATGCATAACCCATGGACACAGACAATAGTGTGGTGAAGGCCTAGAGGGGGACAATGGGGAAAAAATAGGGGATATCTGTATACTTTCAACAATAAAGATAAATTTAAAAATATAGACAGTTATAAGCATAGCTTAGTATATATGAAGCACATGGTAACCACAATGCAAAATATGTGTTATATAAGATATAAAGTGAAAGGAATTCAAACAAAACACTATAGAAAGGCATCAACATACAAGAGAAGAGATCAAGAGATTAAGAAAGGAACAGAGAACTACAAAAACAGTCAGAAAACAAGAAAATGGCAATAATGGAGGTGCCTCGTAAGTGCAGTAGGTAGCATGTCAGTCTCATAAAATGGCAATAATGGGATATCTATTAGCAATTAGTCTAATTGTAAATGGACTAAATGCTCCAAACAAAAGACATAGGGTGGCTGAATAGATTAAAAAAACAAGACCTGTACATATGGTGTCTAAAAGAGACCCACTTCAGATTGAATGACACATGCACACTGAAAGTAAAGGGATAGAAAAAAAATTTTCATGCAAATGGAATAAAATTTTAAAAGTTGGTAATATCAGATTGCCAGGGCTGACCAGCAGACCCTGAGTGACAGATGAATGGGTAACTCCAACACAACATTTGCTGTGAAAGAGAGGGCTAAGGGACGGCCTGGACAAAGGGACCAGGCAGCCTCGATTGCCTGCCTCATTAGCCTTTTATTTCAGTTTTTACCTTTGGATACAATCAGTAGGGTGAGTAATCTTGGCAGGACACATGTATTTGCATTGTCCTCAAGGCAAGGGCACCCAAAGATTAGGCATAAGGATTCCAGTAAACACCCAGGGGTCTGCACGTGCACAGACTTGTTTGGAAAGGTCAAGGAATAATTAGGGGCGCCGCCTTCGACACTCCCCTAAGTCTCCCAAGTCAGAATTCCGATAAATAGGGAAAACAACCTTCTACACACTTCCTTTTTCTCAGAATTTCCTCCTTGCAAACTTTCCAACCAAGCCTCTCGTGCTTCCCAACGTCAGATAAAATAGACTTTAAAACAAAGGCTACAGACCGCCAAACCTCGCCCAGAGTCAGGCATGTAAACCAGCTGGAGCGCTGGCAGCGCAGGACTGCTGTGGCACTGGGGGACAGTAACACAGAGGGAGCACAATGCATGGAGCAACACTGGCTACGGGGACCTGCTGACAGTGTGAGAGGTACTAGCTTTTGACAAGTTTGCACCATGCATGAATATAAGCTAGCTGTTCTTGGCTCAGGAGGCACTGGAAAATCTGCTCTGACGAAACAGCTTGTTCAAGGAATTTTTGTTGAAAAATATGATCCTACGATAGAAGCTTCTTATAGAAAGCAAGTTGAAGTAGATGCACAACAGTGTATGCTTGAAATCTTGGATACTGTAGGAATGGAACAATTTACAGCAATGAGGGATTTGTATATGACAAATGGAAAAGGCTTTGCGTTAGTTTATTCCATACAGCACAGTCCACATTTAATGATTTACAAGATCTGAAAGAACAGATTCTTTGAGTTAAAGACACTGATGATGTTACAATAATTCTGGTTGGTAATAAGTGTGAATTGGAAGATGAAAGAGTTGTAGGAAAGGAACAAGGTCAAAATCTAGTAAGACAATGGAACAACTGTGCAATCTTAGAGTCCTCTGCAAAATCAAAAATAAATGTTAATGAGATCTTTTATGACCTAGTGGGGCAAAGTAACAGAAAAACTCATGGCCTGGGAAGGCCCACAAAAAAGTCATGATGTCAGCTGCTTTAATATACTAAACTAGAGGCCAAGTGCATGAATTCATGCACAGGTGGAGTCTGGCCAGCCCACCCCAATCGGGGCTGATCAGGCCGGGCTGGCCGGGGGGAGGGGCTGAGAGTGGTTGGCCAGCCCTACCCCCTGGTCAAACTCCTGGTCGAGGGGACAATTTGCATATTAGCCTTTTATTATATGGGATGCACTGTAGCTCTAAGCCATGTCTATTTTTACTTATATAAAAGCCCTAGTGTATGCATCTGGTAAAATCAGAGGCTACAATCCAGTATTACTGCTAAGAGACATTTTCATCCACCAATGTTGTACAAGTATGAAAATAGTGTACTGTGTACTGTAACAGGCCCCATATTTTGTTTTGGAGAGTACAATAATGTAAATCCTAAAAGCACCACTATTGCAGCATAATAAAAGAAAACCCAAAGAGCTCCTATATAGACTACTCCAGATCACTTCTTTGATACTTGTAGCTTATTGGTTTTTTAAGAAAATCAAGGTCTTTATCATTGGATTGTACAAATAAGTGATTTGATTAACACAGCGACATAGTTTTTTTAATTTTTAAGAAACCTGTGGAGACAGTGATCTTGTCTTTAAAAATACAATAGTCCTTTCACTATAATGTCTTAAAGATGTTGCCTTTAATATCTGCTGTGAAGGAAATGTCCAGATTTTTCAAATCTCTTATTATATGTTTCCATTTTTGTTTCCATAGAGAACAATGTTTATAGTTGTGTGTGCAGTGGGGGTCTACAACAAGAAGTATATATTTTCAAACAATTTTTTAACGATTTAACAATTTTTTATTGATTTAACAATTTTTGTAAATCATTTTCAGGCTTCTGCAGCTGTAGATTATCACTGAATCCCTTGCTTACTCATGCATAAGTGTATTTGCAATACCAAATATACAGGTTTAGTATTTTTGCCTGTTAATGATTGCTTCACATGTGTAACGTTTTGGTTGAGATGTTAAATGGTGGACAAGTACTGTGGATGTGAATGTGGGAAGTAATTTTAATCATGTATAATTGGTCACAAGGCCCAAGGTGCAGTAACTATTGCTGTTTTATTTAACAATGCCTTGTTGCTTTGTGTGCATTAAAGTTTGGATGTAAAGATTGTGTATCTATCCAACAGGGAGCCACAGTATTTAATTGACCAACCTAATGTTACAACTACTAAGAAGTGGCCAAATGTAAACTAAAAGCCTTAATTAAAGCGGTGCAATTTTGTAAAACTTAGCATCAGTAGTTCAATAAATTTTGATTGCCCTGCAAGAGCTTGCATTATAATTACTTGCCACTTGAATGTGTTTTGTGTAATGTTTAACAGTGCAAGTAAATATAGATTTAACTTCTTTTTAAATCTAAAAAACAAAACACAAAAAACAAAGGCTATAAAGAGACAAAGAAGGGCATTTCATAGTGATAAAGGAATCAATCCAACAGAAGGATATAACTCTTGTAAATATCTATGCGCCCAATGTAGATATATAAAGCAAATTTATATATAAATATATAAAGCAAATTTTGATGGATATAACAGAAGAGCTCAACAGTAATACAATAGTAGGGGACTTTAACAACCTACTGACATCAATGGACAGATCATCCAGACAAAAAATCAACAAGAAAACCATGATATCAGATGACACATTGGACTAGATCAGCGATTTTCAACTGCTGTGCCACAAGAATTCTTAAAACATGCAATACCTGGCGATTTAGTTAAGGGCACTGACCTCTTTTCCATTAGTTTGTCAAGTAAAAAAAATGACAACACAGCCTGGCCAGTTTTGCTCAATGGATAGAATGCTGGCCCACAGACTGAAGGGTCGAGGGTCTGATCCCAGTCTAAGGGCATGTACCTCAGTTGCAGGCTTGAGACCAGGTCCCAGTTAGGGCATGTGCCGGAGACAACCAATCAATGTGTCTCTCTCACATCAATGTTTCTTTCTCTCTGTTTCTCTCCCTCCCCTTCACTCTTCTCTAAAAATTAATGAAAAATCATCCTTGGGTGTGGATTAACAAAACAAAATTAAAAAACATACCTAAAAAAATGACAACAGCCAACACAACAATAGCTGCCCATTGTGAATGAATGAAAATTATAGCCATATTTTGGTTAGATCAATTTTTTGGGGGGGAGGTGGGGGTGCTGTCAACTTTTAGTGATTAGTTTATGTGTACCATGAGATAAAAAAAGGTTGAAAATCACTGGACTATATGGATTTAATTGATATTTTTAGGACATTTCACCCCAAAACAGCAGTAATACATTTTCCTTAAGTGCATATAGAACATTTCCTAGGATAGACCACATATTAGGCCACAAGAAAAAAAGAGTAAATTAAATACAAAGTAAACAGACAAAAGGAAATAAAAGTAAAAGCAGAATTCAATGAAATAAAAAATAGAAAAGTATGAAACATTTTCTTTAACCAACAACAATTAACAGATACAATACCACTGTAAAAATGCCAGCCAAGGAGCTAATCCAATAATAAAAAAAATCCTTGTATTACAGAGAGGCTAGCCACAGTCATGCTGTAGAAAGTGAGTCATGAATTTGAGTAAAAGCAGGAAGGTTGAAGTAAAAGTCAGACTTACATCAGGGAGGGCCGTAACTGCCAAAATAAATTTCAGATTTAATGCTTTATTTAGCATATGAATTCTAGCGTGCAAAGCAAACATATGGCATTGGAAGTACCAAAAATGTTACAATAAAAATAATTCAATGAGCCCTGGCCAGTGTGGTTCAGTTGGCTTAAACATCATCCCGTACACCAAAAGGCTGTGGGTTCGATTCCTGGCCAGGGCACATACATAGGTTGTGGGTTCAGTCCCTGGTTGGGACATGTACAAGAGGCAACTCGTGTCTGTCTGTCTGTCTGTCATTCTCTCTCTCCTTCTCTCCCTCCCTCCCTTCCTCCCTGTCTAAAATGAATAAGAAAAAATTCAATGAGTGCGCGCTCACGCATGTGCACACACACACACACACACACACACGAAAAGAAGAGAAATATGTGAAACTGAGAGATGATTCAAAGAGTAGGTAAATAAAATTGATAAGCCTCTATTCAGAATAACCAGGAGAAAGGGGGAAAAAATACAACTTACCATATTAAAAATGAGAGAAAAGACATCACTACAGATGTTAAAGATTTTAAATACATAAAAAGGAGATTTTATAAATAACTGTAAGTCAATAAATGCTACAACATAAAAAATAGCATGCATTTAAATTTTTAATTAATAAAAATGAGATACATTCATTGTATGACAAACTACCAAAGCTCACTCAACAAACAAATAAATAACATTACTAGCCTATGTCTAATAAAATATGATAGTTAAAGAAACAAAAACAAAAACCTTACCACAAAAGGAACTCCATACAGAAAGCAGATCAGTAGTTGCCTTGGGATGAGGTAAGGGATGTGACATGGTCAGAGGAAGGAATTACAAAGGTGCCCAAAGAAACTACTAGGGATGATGAATACTATAGTCATTATCTTTGACATATGTCAAATCTTAAAGTGCACATTCTAAATAGGTTCAGTTTGTAGAATGCTGATTATACAATAAAGCTGTAAAACAAATGGATCTGAGGACAAAGAGGAAACAAAAAGGACTGTTAAGGAGCTGTAACAATTATCTAGGCAAAAGGCAGTGGTAGCTTAAACTGAGATGAAACTGTAGAGATAGAAACATAGCAGATAATTTTATGTTAGAATACAGAATTGGCAATACTTTGTTGTTGAAATGGATATTGGGAGTTGAAGGAGAAAGGAGGGAATCAAGGACAACTTTTGGTTTAAGCAACTTAGTGAATAGAGTGTTATTTTAAAAAATGAGGAAGACTGGAATAGAATTACAGAGTCAAGGTTTTTTCACCACAATTACAAAGAGTGACTCAAACTGGTTTTCAAGTTTAATGGATTTAAAACAATAAACTAGGGTTTATATACAGAAATCAAGAAAATAAAAGTGGGGCATTGATCAATAGACATAAATGAAAGAGAAATTATGTTTATGACACAGAAAAAGAAACTAGTAATTCATGGAGATTATAAAACAGGTACAAAATGTCTTGGCCCAAAATATTTTTACATACATAAATAAAAGGTAGGTGTGCCCATTAGAAAATAATTATTTAAAACTATTTTAATTAAATGCTATATATTAATCTAGTGGATATTTTCTATTAGTATTACTTAGGTCTGCTTGCATTTTTAACTAAAAATATTTATGTCCATTAAAATCAGATTAATAACTCAAAGAAAGAATGCTGCAGGTTCTTTGTTTCCTGCCATATCTTTGCTCACCTGCTTAATCTTTCAAATATTGTTCCAATTTGTGCTGTTTTATATGATGAACTAAGAGCATCTTGACTTTCATTTAATTTGGGAAACAAGTAATTAGAATAATTGACATTACTGAGCTGGAAAATAAAAGAGAGGAAGAACCTGACAAAATGGTAAATGTTCATATACGCAATTAAAATTATTTATCATGATATGCCATTTAAGTGAACATCTATATTGAAAAAAATGTGATTTTAGTCTAAAATAAAGGAATCATGTCCTTATTAAAAACAAATACTGTTCTAACAAAGAAAGCATTATCAATATTTGAATAATTGTTAAACTAACAGAGTTGACACCTTGTGGAGCTAATTATTTTCTCAGAAGTTAAAAAAAAATTACTTTAGACAATAAAAAAAAAAATTAAAGAAATATCCAGGACACCAGAATCTTGAGAAAAGTTAAATTTCTCTGACAGAAAATAATATTTTCTCCCAAGGAAATAGCTGTAATTATCTCAGTTCTTCCATTTACTGGTTAATTTTATAGACTGCTACTTTAATCTTTCCGAATATCATTGAGTACAACAGGGGAAAATATGTGAAGACTGATGTGAAAAGCAGATGAGATAATCTATTTGTTAATGTGGAAGGTACCATATAAATATAAGATTTTATGTTGGCCGAATGCTAATCTATCTAGCAATAATAATTTATACCTGTAGTATATTTTATTTATAAGCCATGAAACAAAGAAATGAAAGTTCCAACCAACTCTTGGCTTCACTGATCTTTAATATTGTTTTTTAGACTCTCTCATTTATTTCCACTCTGATCTTTATTATTTCCATCCTTCTGCTCACTCTGGGATTTTCTTGTTCTCTTTCTAATTCTTTTAGGCATAGGGTTAGATTATTTATTTGAGATTTTTCTTGCTTCTTGACGTAGGGGAAGTTCATCGGAACCAAAGGAGTGACCTCCAAATTTTTCTCTGATATATACATATATATATATACATATACATATATATATATATATATATATATATATATATATATATATATATATCCCTCTGAAAATATCGAGGCATACTGCCAGTCTTCCATTATTAGCAATGATTCCTATTTGTATAATTTTAATTAACATGTATTTGACCAGTTCTCATTTGTCAAATCATAAAAAGAATCAAGTTATCACAGCTCATACTTTAACAGACTACTATGACATGTTGAAATTATGTATTACTATTCACAGGACCCTTTTCATACCAACCAGTCATTTACTGTGATTACAAGCATCAACTATTATAAAATATACTGAATTTTCATTTTCACTATCAACAATTTTATAACAGGATGGTGATTTCAAAGATTTTTAAAGAACATTCCAGTGTTTGGATTCATTATCTAGTAAAGAGAATTAAGCTTTTGTCTTAAGAGGAAATATTATACTTAATTCGATCTCCTAATTCACTATACCTATAGCAATTCACACTGATTTTTTTAAATTTATAAAAGAAAAAAGAATACCATAAAAATATAATGATATAAAATACTAAAAACTAATGATTCAAAGATACCTGCTCATTATGTTTTTTTTCATATGCAACTTTCTGAGGACTAGGTGCTATTCTGGGGACGAAATTTTGTTTTGTAACATTTCTGTTAGAAGATAATTCTGCAGAAAAAGATGATGGTGTGAAACTGCAGTTTTCTACGCTGTTGAACTGAGGTTCAAAAATTCTATATGAGTCCATGACTTGTGACAACTATAGGAAAGAAGATACAATCATGTGAATTTCAAAATAAATAAATAAATAAACTAGTGAAGACAAAAGTCAAAAGTCAATGTATGTATGAATAGGTCATGCATACATTGGAGAAAAAGTCCCAAGGAAAGGCAAGTCATCAGTAATTGACAGGACTTTTTAAGACAAGAGAAGTTATCATCTAAGCATGTACTTAAAAGGTTCCTTCCATCTGCCTTTCTCACCCTTGGTCCCCTTAACCCTAAAGCTCCATTCCTGCTTGTCATCTCCTATTGACAGGAAATCTGTGTTTCATTAACCCAAAAATTCAGATGAAAAGATTTCCAAGAGATTTCAGTATTACTGCCATTATATTTTTGATGTAGTTTAACTCTGGCAATTCAAAAAAAGGAAAAGAAGATAATATGGTGTTGGACCTTAAAATTTCAGGCTTTAATCACAATCTATGCATTTTCTAATTTCTTAAAACATTATTTGCTAAAAAAATAATCATTTGCAATACTTTAAAAGAAAAATAATCTTGGGATCAACATGGATTCTGAAAATCATAATTTGATATAAAATAAAGCAATCTGGTCACTATACCTGAAGGATAAATTGCCAATTATCACATGAACCCAAATAGAAATCTCTAACTGACTTATCCTTTGCAATATGTAAGTAACAAGCAGAATCAAATGTTATACACGTACAGGCCTAGTCTACATTACCAGAACTCCAAAAGGTTTCTCATACATAGACAACTAAAACATTTTTTATCATATAGGTTCCTTACATTAAAAACTTTTAAAATAATAATTTTAAAGACTAAAAAATTTTTAAAGGATATTTTTTCCTCATATTAAAAAAAATGTATTATTTGGCAGGATGCCACATTTGTTAAAATAGCATTAAAATTCTTTTTCATTCTCACCTGAACCGGGCCCAGTTCTTCCTTGCTTCCCAGTCTTGGATGGTGCATACTAATTAAAATTAAAATTTAAGATTAAAAATAAACAGGGCAATAAAATTGGCTTTTTATATATGCTTTAAAATTCATACTTTTCTATCCAAATACACAAAAACATATGAAACTCAAATCATTCCTGGGACATACTATGACTGAGTTTTATAAAAATTACTAGAGGCCTGGTGCACAAAATTCATGCACGGGTGGGTGGGGGTCCCTCAGCCCAGCCTGCACCCTCTCCAATTCGGGATCCCTCTGGCAATCCGGGACCACTGGCTCCTAACCGCTCACCTACCTGCCTGCCTGATCCACCCTAACGCCTCTGCCTGCCTGCCTGATTGCCCATAACTGCCCTCCCCTGCCTGTCTGATCGCCCCTAACTGCCCTCCCCTGCTGGCCTGATTACCCCTGACCGCCTCTGCCTTGGCCTCCACTACTGTGGCTTTGTCCAGAAGGAAGGCAGGATGACCGGAAGATGTTGGGTCGACCCAGTCTAATTAGCATATTACCTTTTATTAGTATGGATACTATTACTAAAGAGACATTTTTATGATAAGGGAAGTCAAACTATGCATACAAAATACTGAATATGAACATTAGGTTATTTAACAAAGGTCATCTTAATAGTTTAATAATACACCAAGACAAAAACCTGAGGTAGAAGAATAAGCCCTTTGTACATTTTCAATGAATAAAACAGTGTCAATAATGATACATCTAAATACCTAACAATACCTAACCTAGCCAAAACTCACCTGCTTTCTAGATCATCAATGCAGAGTTTAGATGGTACACAGGGAGGCGACATCGGAAGTTCTAAATCATGCTTTTTTAGGGGCATTTTTATGTCTCTATTCATATTCACATGGATTGGTTTTCTCATAGTTTCTGTAACAACAAAAAAAACCACTACAATTTAAAAATAAAAATGGATGACAAAATATTTTAAAAGCACTTTTTGATATACTCTGTTCATTAAATAAATATACATCTTACATTTACTAAAACCATCTATATTCCATATATGCTAAAAATATCATTACCTATCACAGATCATTCAAATCATCTTTTTCATCTTACATATTCCTCATAAAAGAGGCTCTACTAATTCAGTTCTACTTTTTTCCCTCCAAGCCTTCCCTGACCCCCAGACTATATGAGGTGCTATGTTCCATATTGCCATAGCACTACATATATTCTCTATTATATCACTTATCATAGTTTATTGTACTTAATTAACTCCATATCCCTCACTAGATTTTAAACTTTGTCTCTCCTTATAAAAGATTTCACTATTTTGTCTGTTCAGTACTTTTAACTGCTCTCCTGTTCTGGGGAATGCTTTTTACACATGCACAGACTATATAGTTCTAGAAAAGACTTTCTATCTTCTTATAAAAATCCTACCTCTCTGGAAAAATAATTCATTTAGGGTTAGCTATCTGAACCAAGATGAATCAATAATATCACATCTCTCTGGTATTAAGTAATTGTTCCAGTGCTGGGACCTGACATCAACAGGGCAAGGCAACATCCTTCAGAGGAATTTAAAAATTCAGAAGCAGAGAAACAATTCTCAGTATTTCCCTAGCGGCAAAACTAAAATATGAGCAATATTAGTTTTCTTGAGGTCACGTTTTAAACCTCAGTGATGAAAACCGTCAGAGAGAATATCGTAACTTTCATAGCATTCAAGTCTCTAATTCAAGCAGTCTCTGAGGCCCAGCTGCACCGTTACTCTTCCTTTTAGTTAAGTGTTAAACCATTCAAGCTGCTGTAACAGAATACCATGGTCTGGGTGGATTATAAACAACAAATATTTATCTATCAGTCTGGCAGCAGGGCAGTCCAAGATAAAGGGGCTGCCAGATTCGGTGTCTGGTAAGGGCCCTCTTCAGGTTCATAGACAGCCATGGTGGAAGGTGTGGGAGAGGTCTTTGGAATCTCTTTTATCAGGGCACTAATTCCATTCATGAGAGCTCCCCCCTAATAACTTAATCACTTCCTAAAGACCCCACTCCTAATACCATGGCATTGGAGGTTAGGATTTCAACATATGAACTGGGATTGGGGAGACATTCAGTCCATAACATTAAGTAAATATATATATATATATATATTAAAATTCTGTCATTTGCAGTCATGAATTCTGACTAATAAAGTTTTGTTTTTGTTGAGGAGGAAAAATATCCTTTTCCTCTACCCTTCTAAATTTTCAGCTGATGTTCCTATAAGAGAAATTAATAAATTTATTCAATATAAGGCTTTATGTGAAAAACTTTATAAGGAAATGAAGACCCAAAGAAGTGGTTAAAACCTGAGCATTTTCATGGTAAGTTTGATGAAAGGTGAAAAGTGGGAAAAAACTGATAGGACAAAAAGGATATGAGCTAAGTGTTGTAAACTGGGGAAACCTGTTCATCTAGATTTCTCTCTGTGTTCCTCTGTCATGGAGATAAATATTCTCCATGTTTAAGGAAAGCACCTCTCACATGAGAATCCTCCTACACATCCTGCTTCTCAAATTCCTTCAGCTTAAAATATTTACCATGCCAAGGTATCATAAATTTGAGTAGCACATCTGACCCCATCACTTGCTGTTCTATTCCCAGGATCCAACATAAAACTTATGGTAGATAGTCAATAAACATATGTTGAATGTATGAATGAAAAGAAAGTGGGGAGAAAGAAAATATGTAAAGGTAAATACATCATTGGACAGCCACATCCAAAAGAAAATGGGACAGTATCTTAAATCATACACAAAAAGCAACTCAAAATGGATTAAAAACTTGAAAGTTAAGACCTGAAGACCATTAAACTCCTAAAAGAAAAGATAAGAGATAAGCTCCTTGGCAATAATTTTTGGACATTACACCAAAAGCAAAAAAAGTAAGTGGGATTATATAAAACCAAAAAGTTTCTTCACAGAAAAGGAAAACCTCAACAAAATAAAAAGGCAACCTATGAAATGGGAAAAATATTTGTAAATCATGTATTCATAAGGGGTTAAATATCCAAAATATACCATGTAAAGAACTCATATAATTCACTAACACAAAAACAAGCAAGCTAATACTTAAAATGGACAGAGGACCTGAAAAGATATACACATTTTAAAAATATATTTTTATTGATTTCAGAGAGGGAGAGATAGAAACATCAATGATAAGAGAGAATCATTGATCGGCTGTCTCCTGCAAGCCCCACTCTGGGGATCAAATCCACAACCTGGGCACATACCTTGACTGGGAATCGACCCATGACCCCCTGGTTCATAGGTTGACACTCAACCACTGAGCCACACCAGCAGGCTGAAAAGATGTTTTTTTCGAAAAAGACCTACAAATGGCCAACATCAAAATGAAAAGGTGCCCACTATTACTAATCCTTGGGGGAAATGCAAATCCAAACCACAAGATATCACCTCACACCTATTAGAATGGGTATCATAAAAAAGACAAGATAACAATTGGTGGCAAGGATATGGAGAAAAGGGAACCCTTGTACACTTTTGGTGGGAATGTAAGTTGGTGCAGTCACTGTGAAGGACAGTATGGAGGTTCCTCAAAAAATTAAAAGAACTACCCTATGATTCAGCAATCCTACTTGTGGTATATATCCAAAGGAAATGAAAACAGGATGTTGAAAAGATATCTGCATTGCCAGATTTACTGCAACATTCACAATAGCCAAGATATGGAAACAACTTCAGTGTCCATGGAGAGATGAATGAATAAAGATGTGGTGTATAATATTCTATGGAATATTCTTCAACCATGAAAAAGAAGGGAATCCTTTCATTTGTGACAACATGGATGGACCTTGAAGACAACAAGCTAAATGAAATAAGCCAGATAAAGACAAATACTACATGGCATCACTTATCTGTGAAATCTAAAAAATAAAAAAAAGTTAAAAGTCAAATACAAAGAATACAAAGCGGTTGCTGGGGGCTGGGATTGGGGAGTAGGGGAAATAGGGAGAGTTGGTAAAATGGTATAAACTTTCATCCATAAACTGAGTAAGGTCTAAGGATCTAATGTAAAATGTGGTAACTAGTCCTAGCTGGTTTGGCTCAGTGGATAGAGCATCAGCCTGGGGACTAAAGAGTCCCCAGTTCGATTCCAGTCAAAGACACATGCCTGGGTTGTGGGCTTGATCCCCAGCAGGACACATGCAGGAGGCAGCCGATCAATGATTCTCTCTCATTGATGTTTCTATCTCTCTCCCTCTCCCTTCCTCTCTGAAATCAATAAAAATATATTTAAATAAATAAATAAACAAATAAAATGTGGTAACTATAGGTGATAACACTGTATTATACAAGTGAAAGGGGAAAGTAAATATATCAAACAGATTTATAAAATCTTTTATTCCTGCCCGCATCTACCTATGATCCAGGATCTCATGGTTCAATTCCATTCCCCTCAGGAAACATGTCTACTTCCTGGCTCCATCCCTAGTGGGGGGCATACAGGAGGCAGCCAAATCAATGATTCTCTCTCACCATTGATGTTTCTTTCTTTCTCTCTCTCTCTCTCTCTCTCTCTCTCTCTCTCCCTCCCTCCCTCCCTCCCTCCCTCCCTCTTCCTTCCTCTCAGAAATCAATATATATGTATCTTAAAAAAATTAAGGCTTCTAATTTAAGAGGACAACCAATTTATACAATTAGTTTACTTTCCACATCGATTGAGCTCTAAAATTATAAACTTATTAGAAAACTAAATGCTATGATCGCATCAGAGTCAAAACAAAATGCTATTTAGAATTACTTACCAGGTGTTTTCTTCTGGCAAGAGATCTGATTTACCACATATAGGTTAAGGAGGTCTAAACTGACAGTGGAATTTTTGACAGGTGATAAAACTCCCAGTAATTTCATTTTTGATTTGAACCTTTTCTTTTCAAAATATTCCTAAAATAATTAAAAATGTAAAAATTACTGCAGCAACCATAAGATTTCTGGCAGAAAAATAAATAGCAAAAGACAATAATGCTATTAAATAATTTAATTAATATTTTCATATTTTTGTGACACCCGTTATATGTTTACATATAAATTAAATTCATTCATGATGACCTGTAATTTGCCTAAAGACTCTAAATTTCACAACCAGTTATAATCTTTCTTTTGTTAAATGAATGCCTTTAAAACAGAACTTTATAAAGTTATTCCCAGGTATCAAAAGATTACAAATTATGTGAGTGTAGAAAGTTTTAAAAAGTCTTATAAAACAAATCTAACAGGCTAAAAATTTGTTTTTCTACAAGGTATGTTATCCTACTGACATAAAAAGCCTTAAAGATATGCACAGCTGAGGGCAATTAAAAGTCAACTGAAAAGAGGAAAAGAAAAAGAAGCCTATGGTGGGGGGAGGGGGAGAGTATAAGGCAGAGGTTCTCAACCTGTGGGTCGTGACCCCTTTGGGGGTCGTGACCCCTTTCACAGGGGTCGCCTAAGACCATCAAAAAACACATATATAATTACATATTATTTTTGTGATTAATCACTATGCTTTAATTATGTTCAATTTGTAACAATGAAAATACATCCTGCATATCAGATATTTACATTATGATTCATAACAGTAGCAAAATTATAGTTATGAAGTAGCAACAAAAATAATTTTATGGTTGGGGGTCACCACAACATGAGAAACTGTATTAAAGGGTGGCGGCATTAGGAAGGTTGAGAATCACTGCTATAAGGGGTCAATGGGAGGCAAAAGGGACATATGTAATACTTTCAACAATAAATATTAAAAAAAAGAAAAAGCCTGTGAGAATTAATCTTTAGCCAAAGCCAATTTAATTCCCTTTGTTATTCCTCCATGACTTCCACATTTTTTAAAACCAGACTTGCATATAATTATCATTTTTATCCAGTATTCTTTTTTTCTTGGTTGTTTGAACTATAATTATTCTTCCTTATCTTCATTCTTTTTTTTCAGATTACATCTTTAATTCACAAGTTCAAAGGCATTTATTTGTTTAAAATTCATTTACGGAGCAACTATTATATATTAGACACTAAAAAACAAATTGTGGAAACATCTTCTCTTCCATCAAATACTCACAATACAATACCATAAACATGGATTATAAATGTGAGATATCAAAAGTAAAAAAAGCCCAATGTGGCAAAAAATTTAATGCAAAAGGTAGTATCACTTTTCTAAGAAGTTAAGGTTCTTTCACAGTAACATTTCAAAATATTGTTAATTATAATAGACTTTTAAGATTGTAAATACTGTAAGATCTGTAAGAGACTTGCCAGCTATCAAGCAAAAAAGTAAATGTCACATTGTTATGCAAAATTAACCATAGATAAAAGGTACCTATTTATATTTCACTAGAGGCCCCATGCACGAATTCATGCACAAGCAGAGTCCCTTGGCCTGGCCAACAATCGGAGTCGTCTCGCCCAGTCCCAGTCAGGGCCGATTGGGGCCAGCTGGCCAGGGAGGAGGGACCGCGGGAGGTTGGCTGTGGAAGTGCACTGATCACCACGCGGCAGCTCCTGTGTTGAGTGTCTGCCCCCTGGTGGTCAGTGCATGTCATAGAGACCAGTCATTCGGTCAACTGGTTGTAACGGTTGCTTAGGTTTTTATATATATAGATTTGAGTGATGTGCAACCCCAACTTGGATTTAAATGTCTTTAAAAGCATTACACTATATAGTTCAGCAATAAAATGACAGGACCTTTGGAATGTAAATATCCCCCTTCACCCTCCCCACTCCCCAACCCCTTGAAAAAATGACTATGGCTATTATAATAGACTAGAGGCCAGGTGCACAAAAATTTGTGCACTCAGGGGGGAAGGGGGTCCCTCAGCCCGGCCTGTGCCCTCTTGCAGTCTGGGACCCCTCAGGGGATGACCACCTGCTGGCTTAGGCCCACTCCCTGGGGGGATTGGGCCTAAGATGGCAATCAGACATCCCTCTGGCAGCCCGGCAGCCCTCAGGGGATGGCCACTTGCCAGTGGGGAGCAGGCCTAAACTGCAATCGGACATCCTTAGTGCTGCTGAGGAGGCAGGAGAGGCTCCCACCACCACCGCTGTACTGGCAGCCATCAGCCTGGCTTGTGGCTGAGCAGATCTCCTCCCAAGTGAGAGCGCCCTGACCACCAGAGGGCAGCTCCTGCATTGAGTGTCTGCCCCCTAGTGGTCAGTGTGTGCCATAGTGACCAGTCATTCCCAGTCCTTCTGCTGTTAGGGTCAGTTTGCATATTACCCTTTTACTATATAGGATAGAGGCCTGGTGCCTGGGTGGGGGCCGGCTGGTTTGACCTGAAGGGTGTCCTGGTCAGGGTGGGGGTTCCGCTTGGGTGCCTGGCCAGCCTGGATGAGGGGATGATGGCTGTTTGCAGCTGGTCACACCCCCTTCCGGGGGGGCAGGGGGTCCCCACTGGGGTGCCTGGCCAGTCTGGGTGAGGGGCTGAGGGCCGTTTTCAGGCTGGCAGGTGACTGAAGCTCCCAACCTCTCCTTTTTTTATTTTTTTTTATTCTAGGATTTATTTACCTTCTATAGCTGTCACTGGAACTGAGAGCCAGCTCCAGCTCTGAGGCTCAGCTCCAGCTCTGAGACCTCGGCTGCTGAAAGCAGGTCTCTGGGTTTGTTTGGCTTCTATAATTGAAACACTGTTGCAGCTCCAGCTCTGAGGCCCGGCTGGCTGTAAGCAGGTTTCTGGGGTTTGTTTAGCTTCTATAATTGCAACATTGTTTCTTAGAGTGCAGCTCAGAGGCCGGCAGTTGCAGGTGGGGAACCTTGGCTTCCTCCATCACTGGAGCAAGCAAGCCTCCTGTTCGCTTCACCTGCCTGGCTGCCAGCCGCCATCTTGGTTGGCAGTTAATTTGCATATCGCCCTGATTAGCCAATGGGAAGCATGTCAGAGGTACGATTAATTACCATGTTTGTCTATTATTAGATAGGATGTATCAATTATAAGAAAAAAATAAAGGAAATGAAAAACTGTGTAGGAGATGATAGCATATTAAAGCAAATTGGACTGAAAAATATCCTTGAAATGGCACAATATGAAATTCAATTTTGACATTAGTAAGAGCTGTATAGTATAATGGATTGAGAAGCAAATGGGAGATAAGTGTGAATGGGGCATAGCAAGAAAGAGAAAGGATCCAGAGAGGGTTTTACTTGTTTTAATAGAAGAGAACTGAAATACCAATAGAAAGCCTCCAGTTGACAGGGAATGATAGAAGATGGGTGAAGATGTGAAGTAGTTTACAGAACTGGTGGTAGAAACTCAGATAATTCTCATTCATTAGCTGCTATTTCCTCTGAGATATGAGACAAGGGTATCTACTGAGTTTAAAGGGATAGAGAATGGAGTTGGGAAGAGGTTTGGGGAAGCAATATGAAATTTTCAAAGAATAGGAAAGTGACATGACTAGAGAATAACACTTGGGGAAAGAATCATGTCTTTCCCTTGCTTATAAATATTCAAAAGAATGGTCCAAATAGAGTAAAATTATTTTTAAAAAATAGTCTGGGGACAGATTACATTCTTAGTATATTTATTATTGAATGCCTATGTTACTGCTAGACACAGTTCAAAGCACAGGATATGATCAAAAGTAATAAGATCTCTCTTTTCATTAATGGAAGGGGAGGAGAACAGAGTTAAAAAAGAAGCAAGAAAATTTCATATTATGAAAAGAGTGATAAATAAAAGAGGGTACAAGAGAATGGGTACTGGAGGGTGGAAAAGTTTTAGATGTAGTGAGTGATTAGAGAAACCAATCTAAGAGGAGATACTTTAGCTGAGACACAATTGTTGACAAGGCACACATGCAAATATCTTGAGGGAGAATATTATAGAAGAAAAGAAGAAGAGTAACAGAAAGAGGGCAGTGTGGCTGAAATACAATGAACAATAGGGCAAGTGGTAAGAAATGAGGTCAGAGAAGCAGACAGGGTGCAGATTCTTCAGGTCACTGCAGGCTATGGTTCAACAGATTTTACTCTCTAAAAGCAATGAAAAGCAATTGAGGCTTTTAAGCCAGGGAATGATAAATTGTGATTTGCGCTTTTAAAAAATCATACTAACCACTATGTGAAGAACAGGCCACAAGGTGTAAAAGATAAAGCAGAAAAAGTTGATAACTTCAACTAAACAAAATTAAAAACTCTCCTCAAAGACAGAATTAAGTAAAAATAAAAGCCACATGCCCTGACCAGTTTGGCTCAGTGGATAGAGCATCAGCCTGCGGACTGAAGGGTCCCAGGTTCGATTCCGGTCAAGGGCATGTACCTTGGTTGCGGGCACACCCCCAGTAGGAGGTGTGCAGTTGACAGATTTCCACTGTTGTACCATTACTTAGGTGTGTCACATTTTGTTTAACCATTTTACTGCTAAATGACATTTGGATGATCCCCTCCCCTGCTTTTCCTTTCTCTTTTCTTTTCTATCTCTCTCTCTTTTTTTGTTTGCTACTTAACAACAATGATCCCAACAAGTTTGTACATGTCTCAAAGTGCACATATGGAAGAATTTCTCTCAATATATACTGCTCAGTTGTAAGGTAGTTACATGCTCAACTTCACTATGTAATACAATCAATATAATTAAAAACTTAAAAAGTAGGATTTAGGTTATAAGGCCATTATATTGCTCGAGGCAATAAATGATGATGATTTGAATCAGGATGCTAATAGGTAATGAGAAGTGATCAGACTTGGGATATATGTTAGAACT
Source organism: Myotis myotis (assembly GCF_014108235.1). Lineage (NCBI taxonomy): Eukaryota > Metazoa > Chordata > Mammalia > Chiroptera > Vespertilionidae > Myotis > Myotis myotis. Next base: position 172,282,646 of record NW_023416335.1, read on the forward strand.
AAAATGACAAGAATCAACAATGATCCTTAAGTTTCTACCTGAGCAATATAGGTGGATAATCTAGCTATCTATGAAGAGGGAAAGACTAAAGGAAGATGGTTTTACAATTTCACTTAGAAGAATTTATAAACCTGGAAAAAATGCTTCAAAAGATCACTTTTCTCATAAAGCTAACACAAAAATAAATGTTTTTTACCTTTTGCTTTCTCTTTTCCTGCTTGAGCAGAACCCTGGTCCTGAAAAGAGAAAGATAAAAATATAACAATTAAAGAAGTGGTCTCTAAAATAACTGTCACTTCAGCTGAATTGAAGACTTGGAATTACAACTAAAAGTGCAGTAGTAAAAAAATATTTTTAAGTGTAGTCATAATTATATTATTTCTGAAAAGAAACTATGACAATGTTGTTAAAATATGCATAGTGTATAATATTCCACATAATTTTCTTAGAAAATCCAAGAATAAAATAGATTATAGGCATGATAAATAATTAAACATAAAATAAGTATGGATTATAAAATAAATATAAGCAAAGAGAAATCAATGATTAAAAAGGATACATCACTGAAATATTCTCATCTGATACCAATATTTTTGGTCAACACTGCTATTTTCTTCACTGTTCTTTGTATTTAATATTATACTAAAAAACAGGGAATAGAGAGAGAAAACCTAAATATAGGATATAAGGAAATGTTAAATTTTTCATTACAGCAACTTTAGTTACATTAATAGATCAGTTATTTGTACTTGAAATGTCATATCTTCTTTAAAAAATAGCTAGTTATTATGGATGTCTTTCACAACTAAGATCTTTGTGCCAAACACTGCATTGAATCACAATGATAGTACAGTATTTAATGGTTGTAAAATATTTGCTCTATTAGTAATAGAATACTATAAATATAAGTAGATCTGCTCAAAATATATTTTGAACATACATAAAACTAAGGTCTCAAATTCAAGATCTGTGTAAAAATTTAAAGTAAAATGATAAAAAATTCTTAGCTATATGAGATTATATAACAAAAATAATAATTGCTAATGAGTATCATGTCTTGCACCACTTCAGATACATCAAGTACTTTATATGTACAAGCTTTTAATCATCACAGCAACTCTATAAGGCAGGTTGTATTTTTATCCCCATTTTAGTGATTTAAGACACAGAGAGGTCCAGTAACTAGCCTACAGTTACACTAAGTGGTAGAGCCAAGATTCAAACCCAAGAATTCTAATTTTGAAGTTTTTAACCAGTGTAGTATACTGCTTTCTAAGTATGTGAACTGTGACTATACAAATATGTTCATTTTTTTCAAATGGCTTTCATAAGCTACACGAATATGAGTTACTTTACTGAATACTTCCAGACTCTCCCCTTACTGAACTCTAACATATTTCCTAATAGCTATGTCTTAACTGACCATTTTGAGTTCACTGCACAAAGAATTTGGTATATTCAGCTCCATGTAGCATCAGAAGTGAACTATTGGCATTCAAAATTTATTTTTTAAAAAGGAAATAAATTGCATTTCATTGATTTGTCAAATGCTAAGTCTAGAGTGGACCTTAGAATTTAGTTTATTCTCCATCATAAAACTTAGGCATAGAAAGCAAAGTGACTTTTCAAAGTTCAAAAATATAAAAAGTATGATGGAGCCAGCAATAACATTAATTAATCCAGATTTCAAAGATAATAAATATCAATTCTATAAGCAGTTCCCACATTATAAAGCTCAGTAGAATGAGGAACATACCAAAGTCTAAATAGTCTTCATATACGTATAATTCAAGTGACTTTATTTAAGGCTGATTTTCCATTGTCCAGGACACTCATGGCTCTCTCCAAATTCTATGTACTACATAATCCCTATTTCTACGTGCCTAAAAAAATTAGGAATTCAAGACCAACTGCCAGATCAGCCTACTTGTCACACCACAGTGAAAGTGAAAAAGGATCCTGACTTGTAAGTCAAAGGTAATTTTTTAAACAGAACATTTTCAATTATTATTAAGGCAACCAATGCTACTAACTTGTACTATATGTCTAACTGTTTTTATTGAATATAGTCAGTCTCAATTACCTGCACTACAAAAGGAGACAACATCAGTTAAAATTATATTAGTTACAAGAAATTGGAAGCATTTTTGTCTAATTTAAACAGAAAATAAACGTACTAAAAGGAAATTGGGCCCTAGCTGGTTTTTCTCAGTGGGTAGAGCGTCGGCCTATGGACTGAAGGGTCCCGGTTCGATTTCGGTCAAGGGCACATGCCTGGGTTGCAGGCCTGATCCCCAGTATAGGGTGTGCAGGAGGCAGCCGATCAACAATTCTCTCTCATCATTGATGTTCCTATGTTTCTCTCCCTCTCCCTTCCTCTCTGAAATCAATAAAAAATATTTTTTAAAAAAGGAAATTAGGAAGCCAACAGACTTACCAAGGAAGCAGATTTGGCAACTGGCAAAAAAAAAAAGGGGGGGGGGGTGAGTCTAGAGAGCTGTGGGGTCCAAGTCAAAATTCTGCCATAATTAGTTTCTAAAGTTACCAATGCTGGCACTGGTGAACTCTGACCACCACCAAATGCATCATCCACTCCTGGGCAGTGAATACCTTCCCTGGCATCATTGGCATTTCTGTCCCTGAAAATGCAATCCTGTTCCAGCTCCTGCAGCTGGCTGCAACTACAAAAGATGCTCTGCAGCCCCTATTTCTTTGGGGCACTAACTTCTTTGTATGTGCATGAGAGAGAGAAAATGTGTGTGTGTGTGAGAGAGAGAGAGAGAGAAAATGTGTGTGTGTGTGTGTGTGTGTGTGTGTGTGTGTGTGTGTGTGTGTCTGTGAGAGAAAGAGAGAGAGAGAGAGAGAGAGAGAGAGAGAGAGAGAGAGAGAGAGAGAGAGAGACCTTGCCCATGAGCTTCTTATACACACCAGAAAAAGTTTTAACTTTGTGTTCCACATTGTTCTCCTGTGCTTTATATATATGAACCTTTATGACACAGCTGCCATCCAATTTCATGCGGATTCTCTTGCCCATGATTTCACTTTGGAAAACCAACTCCTGTAGGATGGTGTTGCGCACAGCTATCAGCGTGCAGCTCCTGTGACATTTTATCTTATGTTTTATAAGGCTTTTTGGAGTTGGCTTAGACAGAATTCTCCTCTATGCAATAAAGACCTGCTTCCCACTGAACTTTTTCTCCAATTCTCGTAGTAGCCAGACTTGGATTTTTCTGGAAATATTTCAGTTTGGAACAGGAACAAAATTATAATAGCTTTCCAACTGCCATCAACTTCCATTTCCTTGGCAGCTGTCATATTCAGATCCCGAAGCTGGCCATGAGGTCCAAGTTCACCTCCAGCTCAGGGAGAGTCTGGGCAATGTCAGACTTGTAGAGGAAGCAGGCAAATCACCCATCTCCAATTTTCCCCTCACAAGGTTTATCTGAATACTATAAAAGCTACTGCCTAAGATCAAGGCTTATAATTCCAGTAGGCACTAGGGGATGGCTGCAATCCTCTCCAGAGACCAGGGAAGCTGGAGAATACCTCGTCCACCTTCTCCTTCCAACCCAATCCAAATCACCAGTATCTCACCTGAAGGAGCTTGTACCCACATCTATTCCCCAGTTTAACAGGTCATTGGGTCCCTGGTTCTGATAGCCAAAGGGTCTTTCATTCATAAAAACAATAGAACTGTATTAAACAAAGAAACAATTCTTAACTGGCTATCATCCCAAGACCGCACAGAGAAATCAAGCAAAATTGCCCATCTCCCAGTATTTCCCAGGAGAAAAGTGTACCTGCTTATTTTAAAAGCTGCTGCCTGATGGCAAAACTTCTAATATAGGAGGCATCTAGGGGCTGGCTGTGATCTTCCCAGAGACCAGGAAAGCCTACAGACACCTCTGAGGGCCTGTCCCTCCAGTCTACTCCAGTAATAATGCCAAGTTGCCAATGTATGTCCCTAGAAGGAGCTTGTACACTTATCTTGTGCCACAGCTTTTGTGGCAGCCGCCAGAAGAACAGGTTCCCAAATCACCTGACTCCAACAACCAAAGGGGCTTGCATAAACGGGTCCCCTAGGAATGTAACAAAGAAAGAAATCGCTCTTAATGGGCACAGAGAACCATCCAGACACTACCAGTATACATTGGGTCCAGCAAAGAAGATTTGGGGGGGCAGGGCAGAAGGGAGCTCATCTCCCAGTTTCTCCATGGAAAGGTCTTAACTACATACATACCCCAGGTGCTGCTTGAGGGTCAGGCTCCCAATCAGCCGGCATCTAGGTGCTGACTGTGATTTTCCCTATTAGAACACTCATGGATCTTGCCACACCCTCAACAACTGGAAAATACTAAGAACAAAGAAGGACACTCAGACAATCACAAAATCTAAGAGACAATTAGGAGCTAGGACCAGCCTGATCAAGGAGATTCATCTCCTACATGAGATCATTTTGTCAAACTGGTAGAGTTGGCTGTTTTAGGTAATGTTCAGAAGCCAAACCAGAGGATCCAGGAAAATGAAGAAACAAAGGAATATGTTCCAAACAAAAGCACAAGATAAATCTCCAGAAACAGATCTTACAATGAAGTGAAAAAAAAAAGTGATTTGAATGATAGAGTTAGAGTTAAAAACAATGGTCATAAAGATGCTGGCTGAGGTCAGCATAGATATGCATAAATAAAGTAAGAGCTTCAATAGGTATGCATAAATAAAGTAAGAGCTTCAACAAAGATTCAAAACAATGTAAAAAAGGAATAAACAGAAATCATAGAGCTGAACAATACAATAACTGAACTAAAAACCTCAATAAAGAAGTTCAACAGCAAACTAGATCAAGACGAAGAAAAGATCAGTGAATTCAAAGGCAGGGCAGTGGTATTCATCCAATCAAAAGAGCTAAAAGACTAAAGAATAAAAAATAATAGATAGCTTAGGGAACTTATGGGAAACATCAGACAGACCAATATACACATTATAAGGGTCCCCAAAAAAGGATAATTGAAAACTTCCCTAATCTGATAAAAGTAACAAACATCCAGATCCAAGAAGCCCATAAAGGACCAGATAAGAGGATATAAACACCAAGACACATCATAATTATTTTTCAAAGTTAAATACAAGGAAAGAAGCTTAAAAGCTACAAAAGAAAAGCAATGTATTACATATAAGAGAACCCCCATAATCATAAGCAAAGTTTTCAGCAGAAACGTTTCTGGCCAGAAGAGAGTGGCATAACATTCAAAATGCTGAAAGAAAAAACCTGCCAAACAAAAATACTCTACTTAACAAAGTTGTCCTTCAGAATTGAAAGAGAGTTTTCTAGTCAAACAAAAGCTGAAGGAGTTCATCACCACAGACCAGCTTTGCCATAAATGTTAAAAGGGAGTTCTTTAAAATGAAATAAAAGGATACTAATCAGTAACAGGAAAACATATGAAAGTATAAAACTCACCGATAAAGGTAAATATATAATTAAATTCAAAGCACTCTAAGAAAATGGTGGTGGGTAAATACCTTATAATTATGTTATGAAGGTTACAGACAAGATTACTAAAAAAAACAATAAAAACCACAAAACTATAACCACAGTAATTTGATAATGGCCTACCCAATGAAAATGATGCAAACTGTGACATCAAAACATAAAAGGTGGGATTGAGAGAGCTTCGATATGGGTTTGAAATTAATTATTATTAGCTTCAAATAGACTGTTTAAATGTTTATGTAAGACCCATGGTAACCACAAAGTAAAAGCCTAGGGTAGATAAACAAAAGAGAAAGAGAAAGGAATCAAAGCATAACACTACAGAAAATCATCAAATCTCAAAGGAAGACAGCAAGAGAATAAGAAAGGATCAGAAGAATTACAAAAAAGAATTAACAAAATAGCAATAGTAAGACCATACAGATCAATAATTACTTTAAATGTAAAAGGCCTCAATTCACCAATCAAAAGATATAAAGTTGCTGAATGGATTAAAAAAATATGGCTGACATGTTTTTTTAAAATATATTTTATTGATTTTTACAGAGAGGAAGGGAGAGGGATAGAGAGTTAGAAACATCGATGAGAGAGAAACATTGATCAGCTGCCTCCTGTACACCCCCTACTGGGGATGTGCCCACCACCAAGGTACATGCCCTTGACTGGAATCGAACCCGGGACCCTTCAGTCGCAGGCCAACGCTCTATCCACTGAGCCAAACCGGTAAGGGCTGGCCGAAATATTTGTTGCCTACAAGAAACTCACCTCAGGTTTAAGGATATGTACAGATTAAAAGTGAAGGGATGGAAAGAGATATTCCATGCAAATAGAAACCAAAAAAAGCTGGGGTGGGTTGCTTTACTTAAATCAGATAAAAATCCACATTAAGCCAAAGACTGTAATAAGAGACTAAGAAAGTCATTATGTAATGATGAAGGCATCAATTCACCAAGAGGATATATTATAAATATGTATGCACGCAACAATAGAGTACCTTAATATATAAAGCAAACAGAAACAGAGCTGAAGGATGAGATAGACAGCATTACAATCAGCAGGAGACTTCAATACCCCAGTACAACTACACATTGATTATTATGATACTGTGACATATAATAAGAAATATATATTTGGTCATTATCCCCAATCCTGGCACAGAGCTCCTAAAACCCATGGAATTTCCTAAATGAGAGAAGGAAAGGTATGTTACGTTAATGAGGTGACTTTGGGTACACAGCTAGGATGGGGCTGGTTGCCAAGAGAATCAAGCCCCCTAACAGGGGAGAGAAACTGGAGGTTGTATCAGTTGCTAATGGCCAATAATTTAATCGATCATGCCTGGGTGATGGAGCGTCTATAAAATCCAGGTTGGTGAACATATGGAAATTTGGGGAAGGGACACACCTGTAGAGTCCATGGAAGTTCCATATCCTTTCGCCATATCTTGCCCTATGTTTCTCTTCCAACTGGCTGTTCCTAAGTTATACGCTTTTAAAATAAACCTGCAATCTAGTAAGTAAAATGTTTCTCTGAGTTCTGTGAACTCCTCTAGTAAATTAATTGAACCCAAGGAGAGGGTTATGGAATCTCCAATCTATAGCTGGTTGGTCAGAAGCACAGGTGACATTCTGGACTTGCAATTGGTGATTGAAGTTGGGGCAGGGAGAGGGTGGGTTGAGAGAGTCTGGCAAGACTGAGCCCTCAACCTGTGGAATATTACACTACCTCCAGTAGATACTGTCAGAATTGAGGTGAATTGTAGGGCGCCAAGCTGGTATTAAAGAATTGCTTGTTGTGGAAAAAAACAAATACATGCATCAGAATGGGAATCAGAATCATCCAGATATAAAATCAATATGGAAACATTGAATTTAATCTATATATTAGGTCAGATGGACTTAATACACATTTACAGAACATTTCATACAACAGCATTATAACACACATTCTTCTCAAGCACACAGAAAACATTCTCCAAGATGGATCATATATTAATCCACAAAACAAGTCTTAATACGTTTAAGAAGGCTGAAATCATATTGAGCATCTTTTTCAACTACATACAACGATATAAAACTAGAAATCAATTACAAGAAGAAAAATGGAAAATATACATTTATATGGAGAATAAACAACACGCCCCTGAAACAACCAATGGGTAAAAATAAATTAAAACAAATTAAAAAAATACCTTGAGAGAAATGAAAACAGAAACACACATACAAAAACTTATGGGATACAGCAATTCTAAGATAAAAGACTATAGCAATAAATGTCTATACTAAGAAAAAATTTTCAAATAAACAACCTAAGTTTACACCTCAAAGAACCAGAAAAAGAACTAAGCCCAAAGTTATTTGAAGCATGGCTATGTAAATCATATTTACAATTGCAGCAAAAAAGAATTTCAGCAAAGAGAATAATGTACTTAAGAATAAATTAAATAAAGTAGGTAAAATATCTGTTACTAAAAACTATAAGACATTGATAATATTGGAGACAAATAAATGGAAAGATATTCCATGATAATGTATTGGGATAATTAATATTGTTAAGGTGCCCATACTACTCAACGCAATCTCCAATTCAATGTAATCTCTGTGAGAATTCCAATGGCATTTTTTTTTTCATAGAAACAGAACAATCTGAAAACTTCTAAGGAACCACAGAAAAAAGACTCTGAATAGCCAAGGCAATCTGAGAAAGAATAACAAAGCTGGAGGCTTTATGTTTCCTAATTTCAACCAATATCACAAAGCTATAATAATCAACAATATGCTATTTGTCATAAAAACAGATACATAGACCAATGAATCATAACAGAGAGCTAAGAAATAAGGCCACACATATATGGCTGATTAATTTATGACAAAGGAATCAGATATACAATAGGGAAAAGACAGAGTCTCTTCAATAAATGATGCTGGAGAAAACTAGACAGCCACACACAAAAAAATAAAACTGGAACCCTATCTTACACTACACACAAAAATAAACTCAAAATGGTAAAAAGACTTGAATATAAGAACTAAATTCATAAAATTCCTAGAAGAAAACACAGGGGGTAAGCTCCTAGTCTTTGGTCTTAGCAATAATTTTTTTGGATTTGAAACCAAAAGCAAAAGTGACAAAAGGAAAAATAAAGTGGGACTTCAACAAAGAAAACCATCAACAAAATAAAATAGAGGAAATATTTGCAAATCATATATCTGATAGGAGGTTAATAACCACAATATGTAAAGAACACATACTAATTGATTATTGCTTCATACTGAAGAGAACACTCTAGAAGTTTTCAATTTTGGAAAATAGGAGTATAGGTATGTTACATTATTATTTGTTAAGAAAGAGTAAAGTAAAATAGAGAGGTATAAAGAGGTTAAGGGAGGGAAGAAAATGAAAGAAGGGAAGAAAAGGAAGAGAAGAAAAAGGAAGGGGGACAGAGAGAAAGAATTAAAACCATGCTGACTAGAGAAAAAGTATCAGGGCATTCTGCCTCTTGCTATTCTTTCTAGTAAGGAAATATTTAAAGGAAAATGCTAAAACAAACAAAAAAAGGCAAAGGCAATAAGATTGTCAAAGAAATATCAAAAACAACACTAATGTACATTTTACATGGAGTACACCGGAGATATTGAAACCACATTAGGAATTAAATACTATAGTTGTCATAAGCCTTACATTGTTAGTCTTAAATTGTTCTTTTTGGTTTCTTTTATTTTGCTTTTTAGTTTGCTGCTTAATTATTTTAGTGTCATGGTGCCAACCAAAATAAACGGTTTCTAGATTAAGATCATATTTTAAGTCATTATTAAAAGTGAAAAATGTAAATAAAATTAATAACAAATGAAAAGCATTATGTTATAGCTTGTGTTAGATTAAAGTTGATATTAACCTTAAGACATCATTCTCTAATGTTTTAACTAGCAGACTTATTAAGATTCAGGACAGTAACTAGCCTAGAAAAAAGTACTTACATTGGCTTTCCACAAAACTAAAAAAGATCTACCTGATGTGTTAGGAATAGTAATGATATATGTTAGAACAATATGGCTTTTAAATAAATTCTTTTAATACAAGAAAAGTGTTTTTAAAGATGTATGAATCACAAAAGGTGAGATATTCAGAAAAAAACACTCAAATCACTAAGGCAGAAATCTATCTAATACTCAGAATACAGAGCCTAATTAAAATAAGTTCTGAGAGACTGCATTCTCAGTATTTTCACACCAAAAAAACAATGATTTACTGTTACAGGCTGTAATGATAAACATGAGCAGCCATCTCCTGAGTACCACAGTGGAAGGTTTTAGAATGTGAATGAAACCCCAATATAAATGTATTTTCAGGCTACAATTAAAATTTTTAAACTTTATTTTCAATAATTTAACTCACTAAAAGCTTCAAAAGCTGAAGGGTTTTTCACTCCATTTATGGGATACTCTGAATAACAATTTCCAACTGGTTTTGAACAAAATATCAACAAAATTTGGAAAACCTGCTTAGAAATACTGTATATTCAATAACAATATAGGACACACAGATTTTATAGAGTAATTTGTCAAAGACTTAAATGTTTATAAAATTTAATTAATGAAAGGCAAAGAGAGAGAAATCTTATGACATGCCCAAGTATTCATTTTGTATTCAAAATTAATACTGTCTCAAATACATTATAATTCAATTACATTATTGTGCATATGTAAAACTGTTTAAATTTTGACAATCTCAGCTTCTGTTTGTAAAATATTAAGCTTCTTTGGATGCAACTATGATATAATATGTAATCCACAACCAATCCCAAGTCCATCATGGCTATATAGGTTACATACTTCAGTAATAACTCTATTTTGCCCAATATTCTATGATTCACCAAATTTGTATTCATATTATCATTGCAGAAATACTTTTATCCACAATGTTCTTCTGTTGCATGTGTCAAATTATTATCTGTAGCAATACTCTCCTTAAAATAACTACTATATCTGAAAGTACTAGTGATGATGATGCTTTTTCAATAGGCTTTTATCTTCAGATTGTCATGTGATCAAAGACTTAAGGATGGGAGACGCTAAATGTCAGCAAATGTTTTATGCACAAATTATAGGTTCATTATCAATTTCACTGAAAAACAAAATATCAGTACTTAATTTATCATTAAGCATTAGCTTTCATTTATTTGAGCTCCTTGCTGCCAAAAAGATAAAAATGAATTCCAGGACAACAAAAAGAGAGTTGTTGACAAAACCACTGTAGCAAAAACATTCCCACTACTCTATGTACACTGACAGGACTGACTATGATTAGCCTCCATTTCTTGAAAATGTTTCATGTACGCCTAATAAAAAATTTCCCATGCTTCCTATTGACCTCACCCCCAGGCATGCTGGTTATACAAATCTCAGATTTTAGCTCGCAGTGGTACAAGTGGCCAACAGGAACCGCAGAATGAAATATTTCTCCCACCCTACCCACTGATTTAGTTGTCCCTAAGGGCTCATGTCCTCGCAAACTTTATTTTATCAGCAAGTGCCCTTCACACTGTCTTTAAAAGGAGCTACTAGTTATTTTCCACCTGGAAAGTGTCAGGATTATCATTGGATGTTTTAGATTTAACCACATTTTAAAATGAGAATTCTCTTCACTGCACTAATTCAGACCATAGCAAAGGTTAAAACAAAAACAGATGTTCATTGAATATACCTGGGCTCATTTAAATAGAACTATTAATGGTAGTTAGTATTTAGTTTAAAAAAAAAATTCCAAGACAAATGCTAACCTGAGCATGCCACTAGGAACACAGGCACAAACTATGAGTATCCCAGGCAAACTAGGATGATATTCACTGTGAATTTATCCCCATTTAACAGATGAAGAAGAGATGCATAAAGACAGAGGCTAACTTACTGTGCGAAGAATTTATTGTAAAGCTAATTATGCTTAAGTTTCAGATTCTACATTTATATATGCCCCTTTCAAGTCCTATACCTAATTTTGTAGTCACAATTTTGCATTTTTTTCCATAAAGAGGGCTGCTCATAACCCATGCATAGAGAGGCTTAATAATTAACCCAACTTCAGATAGCACAGGATACCTAAAAAGTGAGTTAGGACTGATATTGATTTAATTTGGAGAATATATAGTTTTACCAGAAAATCGAAACATAACATTTTTCGCCCCACCCCGTCATAATCCTAACTGGTGTCACTATTTTGAAGTTTTCCCCTGCTATATTCCAACCTACATACCACTAACATTACAGTCATAAAATACCACTTTGTGTTACTTCCAAATTTGAATGACTCCTCAACAAATAACATCAAATTTCAACTTCTATGTGTGGCTTTCAACCTCACCACCAAGCAGGCAGATACACACATCCTATCTAATAAAAAAGAAACATGGTAATTAGCATACATCCGCTACCCTTCCCCTTGGCTAATCAGGGCAATATGCAAATTAACTGCCAGCCAAGATGGCGGCCGGCATCCAGGCAGCTTGAAACTAACATGAGGCTTGCTTGCTTCAGTGACGGAGGCTTGCAACGTTCCCCGCCTGTCTTGCCAGCCTCTGAGCTTGCAGTTTGAAACATTGTTACAAATATAGAAGCTAAACAAAACCCCAGAAACCTGCTTTCAGCCACCCGGGATCTCAGAGCTGGAGTTGAAACTGTTTCGATTATAGAACACAAACAAACCAGATACCTGCTTTCAGCAGAGGAGGACTCATAGCTGGAGCCAAGCCTCAGAGCTAAAGCTGGCCCAGAATTAAAAAAAAAAAAAAAAAAAAGAGGAGCGGTTGGGAGCTTCAGTCACCCGCCAGCCTGAAAACAGCCCTCAGCCCCTCACCCAGACTAGCCAGGCACCCCAGTGGGGACCCCCACCCTGAAGGGTGTGTGACCAGCTGCAAATAGCCATCAGCTCCTCACCCAGGCTGGCCAGCACCCAAGCAGGACCCCCACCCTGATCCTGGACACCCTTTAGGGCAAACCAACTGGCCCCCACCCGTGCACTAGGCCTCTATCCTATATAGTGAAAGGGTAATATGCCTCCCAGAACCGGGATCAGCGGAGCCGCAAGGCCTCCCGGCACCGGGATCAGAGTGACAGGGGGCAGCGCCCAAACCCCCTGATTGCCCTGCGGCTCTGTGTGTGACAGGGGGCAGTGCCACAACCTCCCTATCCGCCCTGCTCTGTTCGTGACAGGGGAAGGCGCCCCAACCGCCTGATCAGCCCTGCTCTGTGCCTGATAGGGGGAGCTCCCCAACCCCCTGATCACCCTGTGGCTCTGCGTGTGACAGGGTGCAGTGTCCCAACCCCGATTGGCCCTGCTCTGTGGGTGATAGAGGGCGGTGCCCCAGCCGCCCCCCACGGGCCCTGCTCTGTGTGTGACAGGGGGCGGTGCCCCAACTCCCCTATCGGCCCTACTCTGTGAGTGATAGGGGGGAGCTCCTCAAACCCCTGATGGGCCCTGCTCTGTGTGACAGGGTACGGAGCCCCAACCCCCTGATGGGCCCTGCTCTGTGACAAGGGGCAGCGCCCAAACCCCCTGATTGCCCTGCGGTTCTGTGTGTGACAGGGGGCGGGGCCACAACCTCCGTATCCGCCCTGCTTTGTTCGTGGCAGGGGAAGGTGCCCCAACCCCCTGATCAGACCTGCTCTGTGCCTGATAGGGGTAGCTCCCCAACCCCCGGATCGCCCTGCGGCTCTGTGTGTGAAAGGGTGCGGCGCCCCAACCCCCTGATCGGCCCTGCTCTGTGGGTGATAGAGGGCAGCGGCCCAACCGCCCCCCACGGGCCCTGCTCTGTGTGTGACGGGGTAGAGCCATAACCTCCCCATCGCCCCTGCCCTGAGCGTGACAGGGTGCGGCACCCCAACCCCCTGATCCGCCCTGCTCTGTGTGTGACAGGGGGCGGTGCCCCAACTCCCCTATCAGCCCTACTCTGTGAGTGACAGGGGGGAGCTCCTCAACCCCCTGATCGGCCCTGCTCTGTGTGTGACAGGGGGGAGCTCCCCAACCCCAATGGGCCCTGCTCTGTGTGTGACAGGGGGGAGCTCCCCAACCCCCTGATCGACCCTGCTCTGTGCATGATAGGGTACAGAGCCCCAATCCCCCTGATGGGCCCTGCTCTGTGCGTGACAGGGGGCAGCGCCCAAACCCCCTGATTGGCCCTGCTCTGTGCATGACAGGGGGTGGCGCTGCAACCTCCCCATCGACCCTGCCTTGAGTGTGACAGGGGGTGGTGCCCCAACCCCCCAATCGGCCATACCCTGAGCGTGACTGAGGGTGGCATCACAACCTCCCGATCCGCCCTGCTCTGTGCATGACAGGGGGCAGCGCCCCAACTCCCCAATCGGCCCTGCTCTGAGCCCGACCAGGGGCTGCACCTAGGGATTGGGCCTGCCCTCTGCCACCCGGGAGCAGGCCTAAGCCAGCAGGTCGTTATCTCCCGAGGGTTCCCAGACTGAGAGAGGGCACAGGCCGGGCTGAGGGACCCCGCTCCCCACTGAGTGCACAAATTTTTGTGCACCAGGCCTCTAGTTGTAAAATATTTAAATATAATATTTAAATTATAAATATTTATGTATATCTCCAACTTATCTCCAACTATTTATGTAATGTTTATTTTCTTCTTTCAACTTTGTTTTATCCTTGTTTCTGATTTGCCACTCAGCTCAAACTAAACTATGTTCTATTACTCTTTTAAGAAATGTTCATTTTTTTTAAGATTATTTTATTGATTTTTAGAGAGAGAGAAAGGGAGAGGGAGACAGAGAAGCATCAATCAACTGCCTCCTGCATACCCCCTACTAGGGATAGAACCCAAAACCGGGACATATGCCCTGACCAGGAATCCAACCAGCAACCTTTCAGTGCACCAGACAACACCCAACTGAATGAGCCCCACTGGCCAGGGAGTATGTTCTACTATTGTTCACAATATCTATTTTTCAAATAATGTATTTTGGCTCCCAGTCTTAAACATTTTCAAACTTATTAGCATGTCATATTCCCTTCCACACACCCAATAAACTATAATCTCTCAGAAAGAAACTAAATTTCAATTACTTTGTAACCTCACCTGGCACAGTAATTGATATATAGCACTCAATAAATATTTTGCACAAACGTTCTAGTCCTACATTTACAAATTCAAACCCCTCCCTCACCTAAATTTAAATAGGATTTTATCTGTCTTTCTTATGACATTGGTTGCATTCGTCAGTCCAAGTTATAAAAATAAACTTAGCTAAATTTTAAAAAACTCTTATTATACTGCATGTATAATGCTGTATTTATAGACCTAGAGTAGAGCTCATTCTGAATAGCACAATGTGGCCGAAAGACTGGTTACAATACAACTTTAGAATCTCCTTTCACTCCTCTCTTCCTACCACCTTCCTGTCTGAGATGGCTATGAATTTGGTGAAATAAGTCAGTGATAAACAAGGAAAATAAAAGAGAATATTTTCCAAGTTAAAAAAAATCAGTGCTTATTCCTGTGCTTTCTCAAATTTACACCTCAATCTGCTAATAGGTTATCAGTGATGACTTGTGAAAAGTACAAAACAGTAATTAAAATGTCTAGGTCATCTCTAGCCAGTTTGGCTCAGTGGATAGAGCATTGGCCTGTGGACTGAAGGGTCCCAGGTTTGATTCTGGTCAAGGGCACAAGTCCGGCTTGTGGGCTCTATTCCCAGAGTGGGGGATGCAAGAGGCAGCCAATCAATGATTCTCTCTCATCATTCATGTTTCTATCTCTCTCGCTCTTCCTCTCTGAAATAAATAAAAATATATTCTTTAAAAAATGTCTACGTCAATGATTCCCAGACAAGTTAAAAGAATTTTTTAAATTGATAAGATTGACAAATGATTGATATTTTAATTTTGTCAAGAAATGTCTAAAAAAGGGGACATTTAAAAATTTTAAAAAGTAAGAATATGCTTTTAGAACAAAGAAAGAACAGACCATTAAATTGAAAAACCTAACATTATTACTGATTAGCAAGTTTCAGGGACAGTAGATTGGAAACAGGTACCATAGATACAGAAATTTGTTTCAGCTGAGACCAAACCTCTTTACCCTAAATGAGAATTTTTTGAAATGAATTGTTATATCTTGCAAACATGTCTACAAACCATAACACTAAAGTCAAACCAGGTAAGTAATTTAAAGAGGAAAAAAAGGCACACTTGCTTACTCCCTTAGCCACCTACCCTTCTCTCTCTCTCTCTCTCTCTCTCTCTCTCTCTCTCTCTCTCACACACACACACACACACACACACACGTGCGCGCGCGCGCCATTTTATGTATGACTGATAGAGTCCCTAAACTGAAAAGCAAGAAAAAAGCTTTTTACGCCAAGTTTGACAATTTCAACTATTAAGAACCTGTTTCACTGCTGCTCTGTGGTGCTAGTTCTGAGCAATATTGCTATCCTTCAAGGCTTACTGTAATTTCCTGTTTCTCAGTCCTCTAAAAACACACAGCCCTTTATTTGTACCATCGTCACAATACTCCTATCTCTATATAGCGTAGTGCTTAAGCACATTGTTATCAAATCCTAACTCTGCCACTGATTAAATGGGTGACCTTGGGCAAGTCACTTAACTTTACTTACGGTGCTTCCATTTCACCATCAGTAAAACATGGATAACATTTTTACATACCTCAGAGGGTTCTTGTTAAGAATAAATGAGCTAATATACAAAAAGCACTTAGAACAGTGATTGTTATGTATACATAAGTGCTGTTTAGCTATCTAGTATTATAGTTGTTTACCTAATTCTAATCTCACCATTCTACCATAGATCCCTTGTGTGGACCAAAATTGTATCATTTTCTTTTCAGAATCCCCTCTTACAGCTTAATAATGCCCTAAACAGGCAGGCAAGTAAATAATATTGAATTAATTAATATTGAATGCTTTGGGGGAGCAGTTGTTCGAGGAAGCTTTATAAATATTCTCTGGTTACTTCACTTGTATATATCAGGAACTATTATGTTCCTACCTTGTCTATATTAGGAATTATATTCCTAACTTGTTAAATTCCAAAAGGTTCTCAAATATTTCAACTGAAAAACAAACCTAACAACAGAGGGGAATAAACAAGTACTCCAGTGCTGGGGTCCAACCCCAGCAGGTCCAGGGGTCCCCAAAGGCGTAGACTGAGTCGGCAAAGAAGGAATGACACGGAGACAGCGTTCAGTTGATCAGCAGCCTAGCCAGGACCACTAGCCAGGATCTCCAGCCAAGTTCTGGTCTGGATCTCCAGAGAGGTTCTGCTCTGGATCTCCAGCGAAGTTCTGGTTAGGATCTCCAGCCAGGTTCTGTGTCCATGTTCTCTTGCTAGGTTCTCCAGGTTCTCCAGCCAGGTTCTGTAGCCATGTTCCCTCGCTAGGTTCTCCAGCCAGGTTCTGTCCAGGTTCTCCAGCCGGGTTCAGTCACCAGGTTCTAGTCAGGTTCTCTTGCCAATTTCTGTAGTCAGGTTCAGTCCAGGATCTTTTGCCATGTTCTCTCGCTAGGTTCTGTCTCTAGGTTCTGAGGCCAGTTTCTGTCCAGGATCTTTTGCCATGTTCTCTCCAGCGAAGTTCTTCTGTCTCTAGAGAACGTTCTGTGTAGGTTCTGTGCCTAGGTTCTGTCTCTCTTGGTTCTGTCTTCTAAGTTCTGTGTTGTTACATCTGTATTTATACCAGTTGATTCCAATCCTATCAATCTCTATTTCAAAGGTTAGGGCGTTTCTTATCTCCATTCCAGGGAGTAAAGATTATGTAGCTTAAGCATGATTGTTCGTAGTTAAAGTGATTAATTACCCACCTGGCACTTAGTTAAGAGGTTTTATTCCCTCCCTAACTTCAGGGGAAAATCCCTACCTGGGGAAACAACCTTTCTCAGAGACCTTGGTTAAAACACATAGTGCCAAGAAGGTGAGCAAACATATTAAGAACAGTATGCCATATATGCGAGGTCCCTTGAAACAGCAAGGATGGACTGGCTCCCGGCACTCCAGGATGGTCTGGAATAGGAATTGAAATTTCTATTCTATAGTATCTCCAATCAGCTGCTAGTGATTACTAAGCACTGTCTAGGATTCTGAGACCCTTAGAGCAAGCATGTCAAACACAAAGGCTAACTCGGGCCAAATAAACAAGGTTTAAGTTTTGGGGGCCGCAAAAAAACAAAAGCTTCAATTTTCATAGAAACGTAGGTTTACTTCGATAGAGACATGCTGAATACAAAGGGCTGAAATAAATGAGTAATTGTTAACATAAAATAATAGAACATTTTAATAAAAATGAATATTTCTTCTTGAACATGTCCGGCTTATGGGCTCTATTTACCAGACACTGAATAAGTGCACAAATTAATAAGCGTAACGCAAATAAACCTATTTTTCTTGTTCTCCGAAAGCGAAATATTTCCTGTTGCGCACACCAAACAAGTCAGTCCAAGACTAATGACGTGGCAATCAGCTGCTAAAATATTCGCTGCTAGTATTAGTGGAGAGAAATGGTGTGCCTGTGTGTAAGGTGCATAAGGGAAATGAATGCAGCACGATTACAGTAATCAGTCATTGGCGAATATTGTAGTTTGTTATTAATAGTTATGTATAATGGTATTGTTAAAATTAAGTTACAAAATTTATATTAAAATGTTTCTCACATACCGTTATATTGGCTGAGCCGCAAAAATATTTGTTACGGACCCCATGCAGCCCGCGAGTTTGACATGCTTGCTTTCGGGCCTCATGGTCAGGGTGCCATGATCAACTAACTAGTCTTGCCTACCCTTGTCTACTGTGATCGTAGAAAGTGGAGATACTAACTTTTTCATTTCCAATCTAGGAGTTTGACCCCAAGGAACCCATCCATTCCCTGAAAATTTATTTAAAAATACACATTTTATCTTAAAACTTCACAAGAGTTTTGCATTTTACTCTGTAATATATCCATGTTTGTTTAAATTTAAAAAATATTTTCCCTCTGATCTCAGTAAAACCGATGTTCCAGGGAGGCGTGTCATGTTTCTTCTGTGGTTTCTTAATTACCCTGGCACTCCCTCCAGGTGCAGCACCACCTCATTTGGAGAAACAAAATGTTAGACTACTTGTTTCCTACAGTATATTGCTCCCTGAATAGCCAGAAGTTTGAGATAAATAACAGAATAATAATAGCACCTACTTTTCAGCAGTGCTTAAGCATTTGTAAAATGATTTCATAACTCATTTAATATTCACATTTTAAAGTCAAATTCAAAACATCAAATTATCATTTATCAACTAACTCTTGTGATGTCTGTAAGTGAATTTTCACTTTTTTCCAGAGTGGAAGCATGATGCTAGAAAACTTGCCAAGAATAATTCAGATAAATTCCTAAAATACAATGCTAACATATTCAACAGGATGAGTGCTCCTGTTAAAATTATCGGACATAGTTATACCACTTGGAGAAGACAAAAGCTGTCTGTCTTTCCTCCTACAAAATTCCTGAGGATGCAAATGTTCTAGTCTAATCATATCAGCATTGTCCTGGGTCAACTTGTTAAAAAAAAAAAAAAAAGGAATTTGATCCAATGAAATTACAGGCCAACATGATTTCCATCCTGGGGGACTTTCAGGTCAACAGTAATGATTCAATTTTATCAAATTAAATTGTCAGACAAATCATGTTTTATGGGATTAATTCTAATAAAAAATAAATTATAAATTCTCTTGCAAGTTATTAAACATTATTCCCTTTACCTCCTTTTAAAAAACAAACTAATTTGGACTTATGCCCCCAATAATGAATGGAAGGGCAGCAAGGAAAAGCCCCTTCCATAATATTTCCAATTTCTTGCAAACACTCTGACTCAGCCGAACGCCTCCCGAGAGAGGCGCAGGCGCGGGGGGCAGCGTGGGAAGCAGGCGGATGAGGGCTCCGGTGCTCAGCGGCCTCATTGGAGGCGGAGGACTCGGGAGCCGGCGGGGGGGAGCCTGCCCATTCGGGCCCCACACCTGAAGCCTGTGGAGAGACTGTGGGGAGAAGCGGAGCTGCTTTTGGTTTATGAAGAGACATGGTGCTAAGGTCCCCGGTTCAGATCATGATTAAAAGACCCTCTCCTAGCTGGTTCTCTCCGCCTAAGGCTCTGTCCTCCCTCGGGGCCTAGCAAAGGGGCACCATTATGGGGTTAAACGTCCAGGGACTCAAGAACTACAGTCTCAAGACTCACCGGGACCCCCCGACCCAATTCATCTTCCCAAAACTTCGGAGTGAGGAGATGCTGAAGTCCGGACGGTTGGGGCGCAGACGTGGAGCTGTGCTGAGCCGCAGTTGTTCAGGCTTTAGCCGGCTCCGTGCGGTACCGGGGCCTATGGCCCAGCCACTCCACAGCCTCTGCGGCCCCGGTGGGCTCCTCTCTGGGCTCCCAACAGCCTCTGCGGCCCAGTGGGCTCCTCCTGGCCTCCCGACAGCCTCTGCGGCCCTAGTGGGCTCCTCCTGGCCTCCCGACAGCCTCTGTGGCCCCAGTGGGCTCCTCTCTGGGCTCCCAATAGCCTCGGTGGCTCCAGTGGGCTCCTCCTGGCATCCCGACAGTCCCTGCGGCCCCATTGGGCTCCTTCCTAGCCTCCAGACAGCCCCTGCGGCCCCGGTGGGCTCCTCCTGGCCTCCCGACAGCCTCTGCGGCCCCGGTGGGCTCCTCTCTGGGCTCCCAACAGCCCCTGCGGCCCCGGTGGGCTTTTCCTTGGCCTCCAGACAGCCTCTGCGGCCCCAGTGGGCGACTCCTGGCCTCCCGACAGCCCCTGCGGCCCCAGTGGGCTCCTCTCTGGGCTCCCAATAGCCTCGGTGGCTCCAGTGGGCTCCTCCTGGCCTCCCGACAGCCCCTGCGGCCCCATTGGGCTCCTTCCTGGCCTCCCGACAGCCCCTGCAGCTCAGGTAGGCTCCTTCGCGGCCTCCCGACAGCCTCTGCGGTTCCTGCAGGGGCCCTGGCTTGATAGGGCCATAAGGAACGCTGTGGGGAAGCAGTCAGCCCGCTTAAAGGAGAAGGAACACAACAGTTATAACTCTCGGCCCAAGAAGCCTAAGTAAATGAACTATCGGGCCGTGGCCACAGGGTTAATGTTTCAAACCACCTCCTCTGTCATTTTATTTAGTTCTTTATTGTTCTCAGCCGGCTCTTTCAGGTCAACGACCGGACTTCGGGGGAAAAAAGAAGGCAAGGACAAAGCTATAGATCCCTAATCCTAAAGATGATGTTTTCATTCCCACTTACACTCTGTATCCAAAGCCTTTCAGTATCTTTCATGTGCAGTATTAATAATCAGTAAGCATTTTGTTTATTAGAAATATTGCACTGCAGTAATTTACTATTCTGAACATTTTGTGAGTTTCTCCGGTTGATCAAAACTTGATTTAGCTGTAAAGGCCTAAAGACTTTAAACTCCTTACTGAAGGAAAAAAAAAATCTCAAAACAAAAATTGGATTTTACTGTTCATGTCTGTGTTATGTTTGTATATTCTCACAAAATGTTTATCTTGCAAACTGTTCTATAATATTTTGGTTTGAAACTAGAAATATTTTGTTCCAGATAAATGCAGAAAGTACTTTTTCCCCCTCATTGTTATGATTGTTTTCTAGATTTAAACCTGGTGAATCCTTTAGAATAAAACCCTAATATGCAAACCAACAGAACAGCTGGACTGACTAGTGGCTACGACCTGCACTGACCACCAGGGGGCAGACACTCAATGCAAGAGCTGCCCGTTGGTGGTCAGTGCGCTCCCACAGTGGGAGTACCGCTCAACCAGAAGCTGGGCTCATGGCTGGCGAGCGCAGCAGCAGTGGCAGGAGCCTCTCCCGCCTCCGCTGCAGGCAGTTGGTAAGGAGCAAGGGGTTCCCAACTGTGAGAGCCCCGGTCTGTGAGAGGGATGTCTGCCTGCTGGCTTCGGCCTGATTCCCCAGGGGTCCCGGACTGCAAGAGGGCTCAGGCTGGGCTGAGGGCCCCCCCCGCCCCCACCCCAGTACACAAATGTCATGCACCAGGCCTCTAGTATCTTATCATTTCAAATATACATTTTCAGTTAAATCATTGGGAAATAGTCCCTAAAATAGGAGTATGTCTCAGTGTAGACATCTTGTTGAATGATATAAATTCAGATTTTTATAACAGAAATTCACTGAAGTACATCATTGGTTTGACCAGTGAATACAGCATTTCAGAACAAATTAGTCTTAGTCATGGAATAGCTGCTCATTTTTCAGTAATTAAACCATCCAGTCAAGGCAGAACAATGTCTACTAAAGCAGATACAAGCTAACTTAATTAATTAGAAGGGGAAAACAATTTGCTAAAGGATTAATTTTTTTTTCTATATGTGAAGGGACGTAAAGGAGAGTCTGACAACTTGTTGAGCAGAATCAAGAACTGGGAGCTGGATAGACCTATCTTTCTCCCCAGTTAGACTAACTAGAGTCACAGGGAGGCAGTGGAAGTGGTGAGTGAGGTGAAGGGAATAATAATGATCTATGAAACATATCTTTAGACAAGATATTTACTGGTTTTTCCTTTATAGACAATACATTTCCTTATGAACTAGTCATTAGGTAGTTATTTGTAACAGCTGAAATGTTGACCTGAGATCTCATCTTTAATGATGTTTGTGCCTCACATGAATAAGGCTAGCATATATATATATGGGACTGGGGAGCAGGGGGCGGGAGGGAGAAGGGGGAATTGAAGGGATTAAGAAGTACAAATTAATGGTTATGGCCTGGCCGGTGTAGCTCAATGGTTGAGCATTGACCTATGAACCACATTGTTTGATTCCCAGTCAGATCAGGACACATGCCCAGATTTCAGGCTCGATTCCCTGATGGGGGGTGTGCAGGAAGCAGCCAATCAATGATTCTCTCTCATCATCGATGTTCCTATCTCCCTCTCCCTTCCTCTCTGAAATCAATAAAATATATATATTTTTTTTAAAAATGGACAGTTATGAAAGTCATGGGAATGTAAAGTACAGCACAGCGAATATAGTCAATAATATTGTAATAGCAAAGTATGGTGCCAGATAGGTACTGAAAATACCAGGGGGAGCACTTTTTAAACTATATGATTGTCTAATCACTATGCTATACACCTGAAAGTAATACAAAATGATAATGACTATAGCCCTAACTGGTTTGGCTCACTGGATAGAGCGTTGACTGTGGACTGAAGGGTCCCAGGTTTGATTCCAGTACAGGGCATGTAACTTGGTTGTGGGCACATCCCCGGTGGTGGGTGTGCAGGAGGCAGCTGATCAATGTTTCTCTCTCATTGATGTTTCTGACTCTCTATCCCTCTCCCTTACTCTCTGTAAAAAATCAATGAAATATATTTAAAATAAAATAATGAATGCAAACTGTAATTTAAAAAATAAAATTTAGCTCTGGCTGGTGTGGCTCAGTGGTTGAGCATCATCCTGTGCACCAAAAAGTTCAATTCCCAGTCAAGGTATGTGCGAGAGGCAACCAATCAATGTTTCTCTCTCTCACTCCCCCGGACAGTGAAAACTAGGCTGAACTATGTTTACTAGAGTAAGTAATCTTTTTTCACCTCCTTTATCTCGTATAGTTTGGAATTCAAACTTAGTTTACATTCTCTTTGCTTTAATTACATACTGCTGGTAAAAAAAAAAAAATGAAAAGTACTTTGACATTCTTAGTTTCTTAAATGGCATATATTTCCAATTGGAAATACCTATCTAGTTTCCTGTCATCTCAAATTCTCCCACTGCCTTCCCAGAAGGCTTGGGCCCAGCTTCAGACGCTAGAATCAACCCTGACTGGGTGAAGAGTGAGTGCAATTTAAATGGTTATAGTGGCTCAACATCAAGTCAAAGCTCACACTGACTTTTTCTCCAGTTTCAGTAACTGGCCTTCAACCTACCACAATTCTGGTAACCAAATTCCCATCTTGATTATTTCCTCATACCTAATTGTTCATTCTAACAAGTCTTTCACTCCACACATTAAAAGCTTGTTTCTGTACCCCATTATCAGTTGGCAAATTGACCTACCTACAACTAATTGGGTACCTGTTTGAATCTATAATGTTGTTTGCTTCTAGATTTCTCACTACCCTGCTCCTCCCCTGATAGGCTGTCTTATGCCAGTGATGCAAGCCACTTGTCTCAACTGCCAGCTGCTTTCTGACCAATGTGCCCCTCTGTGTACCATGTTCTACCTGGCCAAACAACCTCCAATCACCCCTAGTTAAGTTTACCTTAGCCCTCTGCCTGTCCTATCACAGTCATGAAATGTAACAAAATGAATTAAAACTTATAAATATAAGACAGCCTGATTTTGACCCACGAAAAGCATGAAATTAGGGATATAAGATTTTGAAATAAAGTACTCTGATCTCTACATATAAGTTGGAAAGTCTTAATGGAATGACAGATTGTGCTGCTTATTATGGCCAGCTAACAAAGATTTGCGTGACTTTGCCACTCATGGATTAATAAATCTGCTGAATTGAATGCAAACAAATGAAAAGAGATCTGTGATGATTCTTGGAATTAATATAGGTATTTCAGAAAGGAGGAGTTTTAAAAGTTTAGGAATATAATTAGTCATAGAAGTGAGGATAATTCTTTATTCTAGTAAACTGAGTGATGAAGGTCACCCAACGCTGACACAGGCTTTATATGCCAGCACAGAGGTTGGCACACTTCTGATGAAGACCAACAGGCAGTAAATGTTTTAGACCAGTGGTTCTCAACCTTCTGGCCCTTTAAATACAGTTCCTCATGTTGTGACCCAACCGTAAAATTATTTTCGTTGCTACTTTATAACTGTAATGTTGCTAGTGTTATGAATCATAATGTAAATATCTGATATGCAGAATGGTGCAGGCAGCCTGAAAACAGCCATCAGCCCCTCATCCAGTCTGGCCAGGCACCCCAGTGGGGACCCCCACCCTAAAGGGGGTGCAGGCAACCTGAAAACAGCCATCAGCCCCTCACCCAGGCTGGCCCGGCACCCAAGCAGGACCCCCACCCTGATCTGGGACACCATTCAGGGCAAACCAGCCAGCCCCCACCCGTGTACCAGGCCTCTATCCTATATAGTAAAAGGGTAATATGCAAACTGACCCTAACAGCAGAAAGACTAGGAATGACTGGTCACTATGACACACACTGACCACCAGGGGGCAGACGCTCAATGCAGGAGCTGCCCTCTGGTGGTCAGGTCGCTCTCACATGGGAGGAGCTCTGCTCAGCCACTAGCCAGGCTGATGGCTGCCAGTACAGCGGTGGTGGTGGGAGCCTCTCCTGCCTCAGCAGCGCTAAAGATGTCCGACTGCAGCTTAGGTCTGCCCCCCGCTGGCAAGGGGACATCCCCCGAGGGCTGCCAGGCTGCCAGAGGAATGTCTGATTGCCAGCTTAGGCCCAATCCGCTGGGGAGCAGGCCTCAGCCTGCAGATGGTCATCCCCCCGTGGGGTCCCAGACTGTGAGAGGGCACTGTCTGGGCTGAGGGATCCCGCCCGAGTGCATAAATTTTTGTGCACTGGGCCTCTAGTCTATATAATAAAAGCCTAAGCAACAGTTATGGCAGAATGACCAGAACGACCAGTCGCTATGATGCACACTGACCACCACGGGGCAGATGCTCAATGCAGGAGCTTCCCCCTGGTGGTCAGTGCTCTTCCACAGGGGGAGCGCCGCTCAGCCAGAAGCTGGACTCATGGCTGGCAAGCGCAGCGGCAGTGGCAGGAGCCTCTCCTTCCTCCACTGCAGAGTTAAGGAGCAGTGAGCAGGCGGGCGGTAAGGAGCGAGGGGTCCCAGACATCCCCCGAGGGGTCCTGGACTGCAAGAGGATACAGGCCGGGCTGAGGGACTCTCCCACTCCCCAGTGCATGAATTTCGTGTGCCAGGCCTCTAGTAAGTAAATAAATGCCGGCAGCTGTGTTCCAATAAAACTTTATTTATGAACACTGAAATAAAAATTTTATACAATTTTCATGTCACAAAATAGTCTTCTTTTGTTGTATTTTTAAGCACTTTAAATTGTAAAAACCACTCTTAACTCAAGGGTCATCTAAAAAGTAGATGGTGGCCCATCTGTTCTAGTTTAATGCATATCTTCCCAGGCTTCCAGCATGTATGTTATGTGTGGAGGGTTGGGGTAAAAAAGCTAATTTTTCACATATTCAAGAATATACTCTTCCTTATTAAAAAAAAAAAAAAAAAGCCTTTTATATATTTTTTTAAGTATGCAGAGTTTTGCTTGACTGTTTAGCAGTTTAGATCCTCCATTAGGAAAATGGAGAATTTTTTTAACACTCTTGGTTTTTATCAAATAACTAAAATATAAATGGGGAGTAACCAATGGATTTATCTCTAAGCCTAAACAAAACAAACAAACAAAAGCCTGTGAAAGAGAAAGAACTCTTGAATAATGAAGTAAGCTCTTGGAGAAGCTATTTCCAACTGTCCTACTCTGGTTGGGTTCCCAAATGGGTAACATTTGATTATAGAGTCACAGTACCTCCAAGTAACAAGGGGCACAAGGGAGTAGTAGAAGTGAAACATTGCTCTCATTTATTTAGTAGCCACCTTGTAAATAAATACCAGAGCATCAGAGCTCCATTGCTAAAAATAGCAGTCTTGGGGCTGGAAGACTTTTATTATAAGGAGAGTAAACACAGGGGTGGGAGTAGAGCAGATAATTAGTTTATATAATAGAGAAGATTTCTTTTTATTTACAAAGAATACCCTCGATTACAGCTTGTCTGGAAGGTTCTGGGTCTTCATATAAAATCATAGAAAAAAAATTAAATGGATGGGGACAGGACCGCAAAACAGATCCAAGTATTTTTTCCCAGTGCCCTCCTGGCTTTGTCACTTTCTTCTCTCTCCCTTTCAGATTCATTTCACAGCCTTCTTATATTCATTTTACGTTGAGCATCTTGTCCCTCCTTCCTCAACTCCCTGGCGTCTTCTCCTTCTCCATCCCGTTTTATAGCTTTTGGAAATCTCCCTTTCTTTTTGCTCTTCCCCTGGTGGTATCTACTAAAACCTTACGAGAATCGCTGTATGTTCTGAAACTTCTGTGGGTTTCTAAGTGACGCTGAGCATGCTCAGTGGCTAGGGCAGGTTTTGTTGCCAGCAGCTTGCCTGATTCGACCTCTCCAAAAATAGACATTTAACTCGCTGAATTCCAGTTTAAGGATGAAACTCATTTTGTTCTCTCCTCATTTTAAAGGTTCAAAGGGAAGCAGCGAGGATGCCAAGGTCCCACCGCCCTCACAGCCAATGAGGGGTGGGCGAGGGAGGAGCTTGGGGCGGCTCGGTGCAGCTTGAGCTTCTGAGCGAATCATCCCCAGTAGATGCAGTGGAGACAGAGCTCCGCTTCGTCTGTCACAGCAGAACAAAACTAAAACAAAACCAAAAAAAAAAAAAAAAAAACCACAGAAGAGGAGAAACGCTGCAGAGTATGGGACGCTGTAGCACTTTCTGAAATATTTGCTGGGGATCCCCGTGGAGCATGATCTTTTAAAACTATCCTTTTTGAAGCTGGTTTGGGTAACTGGGAAAATGATACATATGCTAAATGCAGCAGCTGATCGAGTGAAATGGACCAGGTCGGGTGCTGCTAAAAGGGCCGCCTGCCTGGTGGCTGCGGCATATGCTGTGAAAACCCTCTACCCCATCATTAGCAAGCATTTAAAGCAAACTGGCCACAGGAAGAAAAAAGAAGCTCGCGGGGCTGCAGAGAACAGAGAAACACTGCATTGCACCGAGATTACTGGTAAAAAACCTTCGCCTGGAGTGAATGCAGATTTTTTCAAACAGCTACTAGAACTTCGGAAGATCCTCTTTCCAAAACTTGTGACCACTGAGACAGGGTGGCTCTGCCTCCACTCGGTGGCTCTCATCTCAAGAACCTTTCTGTCTATCTATGTGGCTGGTCTGGATGGAAAAATCGTAAAAAGCATTGTGGAAAAGAAGCCTCGGACTTTCATCATCAAATTGATCAAGTGGCTTCTGATTGCCATCCCTGCCACCTTTGTCAACAGTGCGATAAGGTACCTGGAATGCAAATTGGCTTTGGCCTTCAGAACTCGCCTAGTAGACCATGCCTATGAAACCTATTTTACGAATCAGACTTATTATAAAGTGATCAATATGGATGGGAGGCTGGCAAACCCTGACCAGTCTCTTACTGAAGATATTATGATGTTCTCCCAGTCTGTGGCTCACTTGTATTCCAATCTGACCAAACCTATTTTAGATGTAATTCTGACCTCCTACACCCTCATCCAGACTGCTACATCCAGAGGTGCGAGCCCAATTGGGCCCACTCTATTAGCAGGACTTGTGGTATATGCCACTGCTAAAGTGTTGAAAGCCTGCTCTCCCAAGTTTGGTAAATTGGTGGCTGAAGAAGCGCATAGAAAAGGCTATTTACGGTATGTTCACTCCAGAATTATAGCCAATGTTGAAGAAATTGCATTTTACAGAGGACATAAGGTAAGAGAAATTAAGGTGATGGGTGAAATGTGAGCATGTTCAAGCTGCCACTTCAGTGCTAGATACCATCTGTTATACTATTATTGATGGACCCACTTCTTTAGCGTTTTAGATTCCTGTAACATCTTAAACCTTCATTAAAATACATGCTTCATTACCCTGTTTAATGGCAAGCTGTTAAAAAAATTATAGAGTGCAAACTTCTGAAGTTTCATGAGAATAAAATATTCAGCACTGTAGAAAATAGTCTACTTCACCCCTCTTACTCAACTATGCTCAGAATTCTCTCTAAAGCATTTTCTTAAAACTTAAATCCCTAACTTAGTCGGTGGTTCTACAGAATTAGAAGAAAATATATGTTTCGAAACTATTGAGATGGAAATTTAGGGTGGTATTTTATTGTTGTTGTTTTTCAAGGGAGGGAAACATGTTTTCATATGAAAAACAAGTTTGACAGTTTTGCATGCCTGGTCAATGATGGACTGTCCTAAGTCTTAAGAAATTTAGGAGAGTGGGGCTCACCAATGCTTTTCCATTACTCTTAGTACCATATTTTGACACAAATAAAAAGAGACAGTGAAATGAAGTTTTGTCTAACTTTGATAGAAAAACTAAGATTAGGAATGAGGAGGAGGAAAGAGTTCCAGAGTGTTATTTTAAATATTAAAGATTTTCAACCTTAAGCAGATCCCTAAAATAGTTAGCCTAATTACCTAAAATTGCAGTGCATGACAGTAACTTCATAATATTAAATATGGCAGAAATTTTAAGGTGATGCATCTGAAGTCCTAATCCAAATGTCTGGCAAATAAAATATTAAGGTATTCTAAAGTTGAAAATGGTATTTTAATTACCAGGCAGAATTATTTAATTTTTAAAGCATCATCAATTATCCAAAAAATTTTATAGCAGTACCAATCTGAAGAAGAAACTTTAAAGCAAATTTAGAACTTCTATTCCCACTTGAAAATTGTCCTCATATGTTGTATTAATCATATTGATGTGTCAGTCTTCTTGAGTCATTGAATTTAGTGATGTAAATTATATCATGCTGTAGGCTTCTTGAATTTAAGACGAAGTCCAATAAATTGAGTTAGTTCAAAACTGGAGTCTAATTACACATATATGTATCATATACTTATTTTCAGATAGTTTTGGTATAATCAAGAAGGATAAGATTCTAGCATTGTTTATTCATGTCTTACAGAATATTTGGTTTAAACATCTCATATATATAATTTTAAAATCATGCTTATAAATCACTTATATATCTTACACTTACATATTTTATACTTAGCATTATATTTACTGAGTATTATTTTTTTAATATTACAGGTATGATAAATCTAAACAATAATGACTAAATCTAATATTAATCTGTATTTATTGGTTGTTAGAATCATAGATAACACAATACTAAATAAAGCAAGCTAATATGTAACTTGTCTTTAAAGTCCTCAAGCATACAATATTTATTTT
Source organism: Myotis myotis (assembly GCF_014108235.1). Lineage (NCBI taxonomy): Eukaryota > Metazoa > Chordata > Mammalia > Chiroptera > Vespertilionidae > Myotis > Myotis myotis. The sequence goes on from NW_023416335.1 coordinate 172,312,116, forward strand.
GATAGCTCATGCTAAGTTAATTCTTAACTCTTTTTCTCTCTATAGGTAGAAATGAAACAACTCCAGAAAAGTTACAAAGCTTTAGCAGATCAGATGAACCTCATTTTATCGAAACGTTTGTGGTACATTATGATAGAGCAGTTCTTGATGAAGTATGTTTGGAGCGGCAGTGGACTAATTATGGTGGCTGTACCTATTATCACTGCAACTGGCTTTGCAGATGGTGGTAATGGCATTTATGCTTAATCTCAAATATATGCTTAAGGTTATTTCTCTTGAAAGTATTACTGCTTGTTCTGTGTGAGTGAAACTGTATGTAGCCATTGTTCTATAGTCATTAATAGTCAGAAACAATGGAAGACTTTGCAATGTCCAAAGATAAGACCAGCAATATGAAAAAAAAAAAAAAGGAGATAAGTTGCTCAAAAGAACTTTCCAGTTCTGAAATATTTCAGAGATCTCTGATGCAGTGTTTCTGAGAGTTGAACTTGAGCAATTTTAATTATACTGCCTTATATAAAATAATTCTCTAGCTTAACATTTAAACTCAAAACAAAATACCTTCAAAAAGAGTATAAGTTTTCTCATTGCCAACTTCAGTTGTGCACATCCAATGCATTAAATTTATAAATGTTCTATAACTGGGTCTGCTCTAATTTTATTTAAGAAGTTAGGCAACAAGGAATACTTTTTCACAAAGTGCTTCATGCCATGGTACAAAGTCTGCTCTACTTGTAGGTAACATAGATAACCTCCCATGTAGCATGATTTGGTGGTATTGTGGGGGGAAAGGTTTACAAGTAGCCAATGTCTAATTCTAGCCTATCACCATCTCAGTGGTTTTTGTCAACATTGTCATCCTTGGGAATAACAAAGAAAGATAAGGGCAAAAGGGGCATTAAAATGTTGTGTCTTACTTGATTGAGGTGGGAGTTTGGATCTTAATTGGCAGGGAGATAGGGGAATTAAAATAAAGAAGCAGCATTTCCTGGTCTTTCTGAAAAATACAATATACCCCCTCCTGTCTGAAAACCACTTGACCAAATTGGCCTTCGTGCTGAAGGGGCTAGGGAAGCCTGGGCTTTTCTCAACTCCTGGCTTTCCCTCTATTTGCCCTTATCTGTGTTAGTCATATTAATCCAACTCCCCACACTCCGTCTCCTCATCTGTAAAATGATCCCCGGAAAGGCTGCTTCGGAGGGCTGTTGTGAGGATTTAATGGAGTCAAGTTTTGAAAGTACAGAGCCTGCTCTGGATGTTTTCGATGCAGGGTGGCATTTACTATGTACAAAACAAAAGGCAACACTAAAAATAATGTAACAGAATTCACATTATTTTGTGGCTATTTTTGGTGTAGTTATTTGTTTTAAGGCATCTAATTAAAAACAAGTAAAAAATTACCACATGCTTTTACACTTCAACTGTACCTAAATACTTTAACCAATTCTTACAAAAACACTTGTCAAATTTGAGTCATTCTCAACCTACAATTGTTCATTTTAGTAATTAGGATTTGTCAAACCTTTGTGATAATGCTATGCATATACCAAATTCAATACCTATACTCCACAATTCAACAGTAGGCACTGTGTTTAGACCACTGGGAAACGGAATTTTATCTGTTTTTATATTTTCAAATGTTACTTTTTAAATGTCATTTAAAAAGCTTATATTGAAAAAGTCATTGTTATTAAAAGTATCCTTGGACTAAATCTTTTCATAATTAAATAAAAAATAAATTGCTTTCTCAAGCATATTAACGAAAAAAAGACACTTCAAAACCTATGTTCTTAAGATCAGTTTTATTAAGAAAATTGACAAAATTGTCAGATATTCATGGTATATTGAATCTTTTATTAAAAGATTCTCTCTAAGTATATGGTTATTTTTAAAGTTTCATATATAACGTATACTAACAGCAACCCCAATTATAAGATTATGGGGTAGCTCTGTTAGTCCTTAGAAGCACTGGTCTTGTTCGAAAACCCTGGAGTAAACATAGAACAGGGAAGATGCAGCTATTAATGGTGACAAATTAACCCCACAGAGACCACTAAGACATAAACAATGTATGCAAAGAATATAACAATCTTACTTCTGTAGGTGATGCAATAAGATGTTCAAAATACACCCTATGAATCCTGAAAACACCATATTAATTTAAAGAAACAGCATTAAAATTTTAGATGGGAATAATAACATTGATGCAAATGAAACTGATTCTTAAAACTTCTTTTCAAAAGAAAATGTTATACAAAGAAAAACAATATAAGAATTTCATAGAAGAAAAAATTCATAGGAGCTATAATCTCAATGAATTCCTATGACAAGATTATTATGAGAGTATGCCTCAATATCTTCTGTAATTCCTAAGGTTACTATATTTATGCTTATAATGTTTACATATATGTGTTTACTAAATATATTTGACCAACAATGACTTAACACATGAAAATTTTATCATTTTACTCAGACAAAATTATTTATTTTTAAGATAATGACATATCTTTGAGGCTTTAGGTCTTAGAATTGCACACCAGATAGTCTTATCTAGTCTTCAATCTCAATTTACTCTTATGCCCTGAGTTGTCCCTTATGTTAGAGAGGAATTAAGTATATGACACTGTATATATATATATGAAATGGGTGAGTGAGAGGAATGGCAAAGAGAACAGGAAGATAGAGGAAAGAAGCAGGTCACTTTAAATCTAGACTCTGCTGTTTATCAGTATTCATCCTTCAGAAAGTTACAAAACTTCATATGCTTCAGTTTTCCTATCTTAACGATAAAGATGATAATATATCGTTTAAAGAATTATACGAAAATACATATATTGTATTAATGTGCTTTTACACAGTCCTTGGCAAGTAGTTAAGAACTTTGGTGGAAGCAATTGTTAATATTTATTTATATTCTTACCATGTAGGCTCTGGAGTCTAGAATCTGGCTCTTTTGTTTATTAGGCTGTATCTAAAGACAAATCGTTTCATCTTTTTGTGCTTTCATTTCCTCATTTTCAAAATGGGGGAAATTTTAGGGTAGTTAGGAGGATTAAAGAAGGTCACATATATAAAACTTGTAACAATACCTGCCCCATAGGAAGTGCTCAGTAGATATTTGCTGGTATGATTATTATTGTTAAAGAGCAAGGCATTTGCAAGTGATTAGGACATCAGAGTAACATGCAGATAGGAGGAAGAACTTACATAACATTTGTGGGGGGGGGAGGAGAAGAGAAAAATAGTTCTATAGTACAACTTTAAGAGAAATCTATGGTTAAGGGTAGGATCATGTTAATATTCATGTTCATGTTACAAAATTGCATATGGAATTGTGCCATCTTCACATCAGAAGAGGACCTTAAAGGTCATTGAATCTGGAGCCTGGTAGTTACTCCAGTCCCACAGACGGTAGAAGCGTTAAGGCTAGAAAACATTATGTAACTCCTAGAGCTTTGCTTTTTTCCCCTTCATCATGTTGCCTCTATCTGAGCTATTTGGGAACTTGATCTATAAGGAACTTCACTTAGTTTGAGACCAACTAATCATGGGACCAACTAGTTGAAAAAGCATTGAAATAGTGTTATATAGTTTCTATTATATATTTTTAGAGGACATTGCCCCTTCATTTGCTTTGTAGTAAGAGAAAAACTGAAATTACATGAAAGAAAAAATAGTTACTAGGAGCTATAATCTCAAATTTTTAACATTATAAACCACTTTTGATATCATATCAAAAGCAGTTCTGGGTAAGGCCAGAGAAAGCTACCTATAGATCCCTCCTGCCAGACATTATCCCAGACACCTTCACAGGCCGGGAAGAAAACATCTAAGCCACTAGCACTGCCAGTATTACCTGCATAGTTTATATCAGGGTTTATTCTCTATATTGTACAATTATATGGGTTTGGAAAAATAGATAATGATACAACCTTAGCTTTTTTAATCCTTTCTTGCCTTTTCAGTGAAATAACAAGATGTGTCCATGGCTGAATACATACTTCTTATTAGCAGAGCTGAATAGTGTCAGTAAAATAAGCAGATGTAATATTAAATATTAAATCCTTAAATGAGGAACTTTTGATAAAATATTTAAAATATTTGATAGGACAATAAATATTTGGTGAGTGCTTTAGGTCATGAGTTTATATCTCTGACACTAAGGAATCTGGCCCTAGAGAGTTCATGCAGTTGACTGTTGTGTGCATGATGAAATAGTACTGGCACTGCTTTCACAGTGCCTACCAAAGAACAACCAGTAGAATAAAAGTCAAATGAAATCTGTCCAGAGCTATTGGTAGTTTTGTTGCTGAAAACATGAAGAAAACCCAATACACATTAACCTGCCAAAGCAACATGGGAAGTACCATGCCATATCAAACACAAGTCCGTCTGTGCTAGTTTCTTCTTAACAGAGGTTGTCAATGATAGCTACTATTCAAACCCCTTTTAACCCATATTTATAAAAATATTATAGTTATTTTCAATCATCAGCCAGATTCTTTGTGAGCCAATACTTTATTCTTAGTGCTTTAACTGATCCAGCATTTCGCTATTTTTGGTAGCTTGCTGAGAATCCTTTGGTAATTTTTGTGTGTGACTTATCTAAATTTTCTTCACACATTTAAATGTGTTTAAGAGTATCTACACTCTGTCCCTAGTCTATTTATCTAATATCTTTCACTCTTCAATTATACCAGTGCTCAAAGCTTTCCTTTTTACATTCTTCAAGGAAACTAACGTCAAGGGAAATAATGATAGTTCTTTAGAGCAGTGTTTAACAGAATAGACCAAATTAGATTCTCATAAAAGGTCCCCATGAGCTCATGGTGATTCTGATACTCAAATGAAATCAGTGCCTGACACTAACCCATACTTTATTTTGCCCAAGCTACTTGTTATTCTGTTGGTATTGTTTAAAATTTCCCTTCATGTCATTGCTTACGCCATACTTGTGATGTGTTAAAATTGTACGTGGCTTTTAAGGCCTCCCTCACTATATACTTCTCCATAAAGCATTTCCCTGTCTCTTGCAGCAAGAAATTATTTTTGTGGGAGCATTTGAGATCTTGTTTCCCTGAAATCATCTGTTTGGCTCAACTAAACTCTTATAAAAATTCCACACACACAAAAAAAAAATAATTTTTGCCTCCTCCAAATACCTCATATTAACTCTTATCATAGACTGCCCACAGCATAGTTATTTGGGAACTTGACTTCTCTCTCTTACCAAACTGCAAGTTCCGCAAGAAAAGAGTCTGAAAATAACACTTACCTTTGCATGTCCTATGGCACATTGCCTAATTTCTTATACATCTAGGTGTTCAGTAAATGTCTGCTGAGTGAATTTTACTTATGCACAGATGCCTTTCAAATTCAGCTGAGCTGTCTATGAGCAAGTAAAGGTGAAAGTATCTAGTAGTCATAATAGGGCACAAGTTAAATAATTATATTGTTATGGAGAAAAAGCCCTTTACATTGAGATAAATCAGAGATAAATAAATATTAAAGTGGGCCTATGAGTATCTTATCATTCTAACGTTTTCATTAATTTACAGCTTTTACTTTAGAACTTTTTAAATAATCTATAGAAGGACAAGATAGATAATAAAATAGATGGAAAGATTAAAATAATGATCTGGAGAGAATAATTTTGAAGAATAAGACTAAATTGAGTAGATATGCAATAATAACTATAATAACTAGAGGTAATAATAACAGCTAACATTTAGAGCATGTATTATTATAGGCCATGGATTAGGCTAACAGTTCCTTTGTATTTAGCCTTTAAACCTCACAACAACTCTTGGAGATAGACTTGTTTAAGGTAGTACTATTATTTCCCTCATTTACATGTGAGAAAGTAGGCGTGGAAAGGATAAGTAGCTTACTCTACTTACCTTAGTACTTGCCAATAAGTAGTAGAGCCTGGATACAAACCTAGTCAGGCTCCTGATCATAATTTTGCATTGACAGTAAATTTGGGATGTTCACCCATCCATCCATCCATCCATACATACATACATACATACATACATACATTTAATATACACGAAGGATTATTATGTGATAGACACTTTCCTGAATACTAAGAATAAGGAATAAAACACACAGTCTTGCCCCTTAAGGAACTTACAGTCCATTAGAAAAGCTAGACCAGGGTTTCCACTGAAACCTGTACTAAAGAATTAACTCTAGCCTGGCTGGTGTGGCTCAGTGGTTGAGTGTAGACCTATGAACCAGGAGGTCACAGTTTGATTCCCGGTCAGGGCACATGCCTGGGTTGTGGGCTTGATCCCCAATGTAGAGCATGCAGGAGGCGGCCAATCAATGATTCTCTCTCATCATTGATATTTCTATCTTTCCCTCTCTCTTCCTCTATGAAATAAAAAAAAAGAATTAACTCTTGAAGAGCTAGCAAAAAAAAAATGGAAGTATATTAAAGTCAGACGAAATCATATATACAGGTATCAGAGGGTAAACAGAGTATTTCAAATTTGGGAGCTGCTGTACTAAGGTGAAGGTTGATTGAAACTGGTAGACAGAGACTAAATTATGAGGGTCGGCTAATTTGCATTTATATTAAAGGAACCACACTAGAAATATTTGCTTATATTAGTTAGTTGGATTTCATTAACCAAATCAATAGCATTTTATTCCTGCAGTAAAGGTAGGGTGTTGGATTTGGAAAGAGTTGAAAGAATGCTAAATGAAAATAGTTCTTAATTCTTATGGATTTAATTGTTCTAGCTCTTTTTCTAGAAAAAAAAAATAAGACAAAAGGGAGCTTTCAATAAAATCTGGTACAATTATTACATTTTCAATAATTCATTAAATATCTAGGAATTTCGTTAATATTATTGAACACTTTACATGTGGCTGTTGTAACCACAACTTCATTTGTATACAAAAGAACATTTAGTTACTTGAACAAAACTAAATAGTTTTGTAATTTGCTTTTATATTTAGAAGACGGCCAAAAACAAGCTATGGTTAGTGAACGGACAGAAGCCTTTACCACTGCTCGAAATTTATTGGCCTCTGGAGCTGATGCCATTGAACGGATTATGTCTTCATATAAAGAGGTACTTGCCAATTTGTGAGATATGTGAAAATCAAGCAAAATGTAAATTACCAGATATGCTTAGTATTTTGAAAACATATCCTTATCAAAAATTGTAAAGAGGCCCTGGACAGGTGACTCAGTTGTTGGAGCATTGTCCTATACATCAAACGGTTGCAGGTTCAATTCTCAGCCAGGCACATAGCTAGGTTGTGAGTTCAATCCTCGGTTGGGGTGGTACAGGAGGCAACAAATGAATGTTCCTCTCTCAAATCAATGTTTCTCTTTGTCTCTCTTCCTTCCTCTCTAAAAATCAATGAAAATATATCCTTGGGTGAGGATTAAAAAAAATTGCAAAGTGTATAATGAAGTTAAGGGAGAACAATTCCCAAATGTATTGCTGCTAATACCCTTTAATTTTGACACTATCGTAATTCCTCTTTTTCTGTCTATATATGACAGATTTGTTTTTAAACTGAAAAGAAAGTCCCTTAGGTGAGACAGAGTGCCTAAATTTAAATTCTTGCTCCAGTATTTACTAATTATGTGAACTTGATCAAATTTCTTAACCTCTGTATGTTTCCTCATCTGTTAAATGAAAATAATGATAGCATTGACTTAGTCAGAAAACAATACATATTAAGTGCTGAATAAATGTTACTCAGTAAAATTATTTATATACCTTGCAAACTTTTACTCATTCTTCATGACAACTTAAGCCTTACCAAACACAAATAAATGTGCTTGTGATTCCACCTTCTTCCTACTTGCCCTGCAGAATCTGGGTCTTCCTTGTCTGTGTTCATAGTACATCTGGTTTTTTACCACTTTATAATTGTCTATCTTCTGCACCAGACCTTGAGTGGAAAATAGGAACTATGTTACCCATCTTTACATTCTTAATATTCATTTTAATAGTTGGAATATTATATGTGGTCAATAAATATTTGTTGAAATAATGGTAATAAGACCTGCAGATATGGCAGGGTTAAGATTAAAAACCACTTTATTCAATTGAGATATTACTGATAATATTCCCATGAAGAGTCAGCCTCACTATTAATTACTCATGTAACTTTTGTATTAATATAAATTGCCAGATCAGCATTATAAATTTAGGTGCCTATTAAATCAGCCTCGAATTAAATCAGCCTTGAGTTAAATCAGCATTTAAAAGAGTTATAAATTTTGTGAATTGCTGACAAAATTTTTCAGTTTCATTAAACAATTAAATTGAGTTGTTTTTTTTTTAAAACCAACAAAGTAAAACAATTATTTAGGGCCATATACCAAAAATAACTCAATTAAAACATTTTTTTCAAATAGTAATTTTGATAATCTGAGACAGTTTTAGGGATTTTCTTATGTAACATATTATGTATCATTAAAATTAAATGACAAATAAAATTTTATCTATCTCTCATTAACATTTGCTATCTAAGTCACAGAAAGAATATCAGTTGGTTTTTCTAGATCATCTCCAACACAATAAATAATTGCGTTTTGCTTTATTCTGCCTGAATGTTCTTTGAGTCATAGAATGGTCACTGCCAAACAATCTTACTACTACTGTGACAGCATATGAAAGTACTAGGCATTCTTTGCTAGCTCCAGAGGTAACAAGGTTCCTTTTTAGAGTCCTTCTCTTGTATTCCAAAGTAACTAACCCACAGTCACATTTTCAGTTTTTTTCAGACACTCTTTGCCCACTCCACCTTGCAGCTTGATCTACTAAGTCATTGCCTCCTGCCTTTCTTTAACTGACCTTTACATTTGGTTTTGGGTTTTTTCTATGCAAATATATTTACCCAGATTTCCTTTGAATCTGTATTTTGTTAATCTTTAGCTCTGTTTTTCTCTACCTGGAAACTCAAGAAATTCTTCTAGATAACATTTTAGAAATTACCCTTTAAATGTTTATAATATTAACATATAGAAATGCAATACTAATCTAATTACAGACTCTCACACACAGCAGAGACATGTGGTAGAGGCTTTTAGCAACAACACCTACTTATTTACTGCTTAATCTTTGCACACACAAAATTCTTACCTAAATGTCAGCATTGTTGAATTATTTCACAATTTATTGTTTAAGAAACATTGATTAGTGGCATGCCTTGCTTATTAGTAACAATTTCCTTATAAACATTTCTGTAAGGAAATGGTTTTTGTGCTTTCCTTTTCACTGAGAAAGATGGTCTTGACAGAAGATGAGTCACATTTTACAGTACCTTGATAACAAGATGTTCTCTTAATAGAAAAACAGCTGGAGATTCCATCTAAATTGGACAACTGGCCGAATAAAAGCAACACACCACTGGACTGAAGCAGAGATTTTATCTTGTGTTATTTTACGTTCTCTCCTAGAAAAAAAGTCATATTTAATGTTTTTCTTTGGCCATATAAATCATGCTTTGCCTGAAAAGATCGTGAATTGTGGGATTTGGACTGAAAATGATTTAAAAGTTTTCATTGAGCTCACTCCCAATATTGGTATCCTCTAGCAGGGGTATTTTCTCTGGCCAAGCTTAGGAATTTTGATAATCAATTTGACTCAAAAACATTCATTTTATAATAAGAAAAAAAATGTATTTTTCTTCAATTTAAAATCTTCCATTTTAAATTGAAGGAAAAAAATACCAAAATAAAGAATTTTTATTTCCTTGAATGAATTTAAGCTTTTCACAAAATTTCTAAGTTTCTGGAAATGAAATTTGTCATGTAAATAGGCTAAATAAGAAATTTGACTGAAAGGTTTTTAAGTTTCACTAATATTCTGAAATCTCTCAATTTGAACCCTGACTTGAATGAATAAATTTTAATGTATTTTATAATTCCAATCAATCTTACGTTGACACCTTGCTAATGCTGCGCGCTCTCGCTCTTGCTCTCTCTCTCTTTCTCTAAATTGATCTCAGAGAGGAAAAAGAGAGAGAGATAGAAACATCAATGATGAGAGAGAATCATTGAATGGCTGCTTCCTGCAAGTCCCACATTAGGGACCAAGCCCACAACCCAGGCACGTGCCCTGCCCGGGAATTGAACCGTGACCTCCCTGTTCATAGGTCGACACTCAACCACTGAGCCATGCTGGCTGGGCAGCTATGTTGCTTTCTTGGTAACATTTTTACTGTTACTTGTTTTCGTTATCAGATGTATTATCTATTTTTCATGAATAATAAAATAGGACCTTTGATGTTAAATCAAGAAGCTTATATGAAGGTACATTTATTTAAAAGTCTATCTTGGGTATATTAACTATATTATTTTTCTGCATTGGTTTTAGGTCACTGAATTAGCAGGCTATACTACTCGAGTGTACAATATGTTTTGGGTATTTGATGAAGTTAAAAGAGGCATTTATAAGAGAACTGCTGTCATGCAAGAATCTGAAAACCATGACAAGAACGGAGCTAATATAGAATTACCTTTCAGTGACACACTGGAAATCAAAGGTTTGAAACTCGTTTTTTAATTGTAGACAGTATGTAGATGTCCCCATTTTTTCACTTTTTGGCCCCTTCACCCAGCTTCTACCCCACCCTAGGCCTTCCCCAGACTACTGTTTGTGTCCATGGATTATGCATGTATGCATGTACGTTCTTTGGTTAATCTCTTCTCGTTCACTCCATCCCCCTATCCACTGAGATCTGTCTAAATGCTTTTAGGTTTTTTTTATTTTTCTATATTTAAGTGTTTATCAACAGAACCAAAGTTTTTTAGATGATAGCCTTTAATTGTTACAAGGAACCAACATTTAATTATTTAAACAATTATTCCCAAAGTTAGTGTTGCAGTTTGAGGAGGGTGAATAACATTAGCATAAAAAATTATTATGCTACTTTTATTTAGGACAAAATTTCTAGAATTAATTTTTGAAACTACACATATGACAGAATGAATTGTTTGCTTTTAAGATTAACAGAACTAGAGCTAATATCACATTGTTCTTCATTCTGTGTTTTAAAACTTAAGTTTGGTTGTCCTATTTTTTAAAATTGTGTTATTCTGTATCTTAATTCCTTGTTGCAGGACTGTGTTTATTCAGAAGAAAGGTTAATTTAGAGAAATAGTGGTTATAAAGAGTATGGCTAGGTTACATCATATAGAGTTTGGTTTTGCTCTCATGATTTTGACATCAGATTATTGCAAAATAAAATTTCTGATAGAGATTTTCTAAATAGATATGTCAAAATATCCCAGTATGCATTAAACTTTGCTTTAAATATAACATGTATATTTCCATTTATTTCTATGATTTATAACTGTGAAGTATCTCTTAAAATAATTAGCAATAACATGCGATGACTTTTGTAACTTAAAATGTTCCTTAACTCACAGGAAAAGTTATTGATGTGGATCATGGAATTATTTGTGAAAATGTTCCCATAATTACACCAACGGGAGAAGTGGTGGCTTCCAGTCTAAACTTCAAAGTAAGATGATATTCAAGAATCTTCTGATTGTTGCCATCACACTAATACAAAACAACTCAGAATTCATATACCTTATGTTAAATACTTGGAGGAGCATATGGACAGGAGGGGAAATCAAGAAAGGTATGCACAGTGGCTCAATTACAGAAGCAGTTACTTCCTCAGAAAGCAGAGAAAAAGAGAAATTTGATTTCTACTGCTTTATTGTCAGGTTATATATCAAAATTGTAGTGCACTGAGAGCCTTTGCTAGGTAACTTTTGAGAGCAACAGAAAATTTCTTCAAAAATTATTATCTGGAAATAAATTTTAATTTTTTTTTCTTATAGGAATTACTCAAAAACTACAAGCCTGAATTATAATAAATTTACTAAAATATGAGGTTAAAGGTCATTAGCAGGTTTACTCCTGTTATTACAGATTCTCTAAATTTAATTGTGTTTTAAATAATCACATCTTCTGTTAGAAAAAAATCAGATTTGTGGATTGGAATTTAGTTTCTAATAACTCTGTTGAGAATAAGAGTTATTATTTAACATTTTACGACTTGATGATGTAAAAACAGTCAATAAACCTAAGGCCTTTATTTAAAGCACTGTAAAATTCAGGTATTTTGGAATTTAAGTACAAAATAATTTGCTCATAAGCATTAATGACTGTAATGAAGGCGTAAGAGCTTTAGTTCAAACAAAGAGACGATTGGACTTGATAACAGAATTGCAAACATGACAATACAGGTGCTAAATGCTTTTAGTATGGACTTTGTAGTAAAGTTTTAATTATTAAAGATGGTATTTACCAATGAATAAGGGAGCAGGAAAAGGATAAGTACTGAACAAGGAAAATTCTGTGTTAATAAATATAAGAGAAATTGTGTTTTAACTACAATTGATGAGGCTTTACTTTTCCATTTATAGACCTATAGACTTCTTTAATTATTTGGATCTGAGCATGATACCAATTAGGTGCCAAAGGTGCACCATAATCTTAAATAAATTTGAAATAAAACATTTGAAGAGGCATACATAGAATATTTAATTACTTATTAGTAGTTCAGCCATTTATAATTTATAACTTTTTGTATAGAGATTTTCTTTCTCTTGTTTTGGTCAGGTTCGGTTTATTTTTTTCTTTATTATTATTATTTTTTATTAAATTTGGGTGACAGTGGTCAACATGAACAGATAGGTTTCAGGTGTGGGTTTCTCTGTTACAAGATCTGTATATTGCAGCATGTGCCCACCACCCAAAGTCAGATCTTCTGCTGTCACCTTATATTAGGATCCCCTTCTCCCCTAACCCCCTTCCCTCTGACAGCCAGCACACTGCTGTCTGTGTTCACAATTTTCAGTTTTATATCCCACATATGAGTGAAATCATATCGTTCTTAGCTTTTTCTGACTGACTTATTTTACTTAGCATAATGTTCTCAAGGCTCATGCATGTTGTTGCAAATGGAGCTATTTCATCCTTTCTTATGTCTGAGTAGTATTCCATTGTGTACATGTACCACATCTTCTTTATCCAGTCCTCTATCGTAGAACACTTTGGTTGTTTAAGTTCATAATATCAATTTTTATTGTTACACTTATTAAATAGAGTAAGAGTCTTAAATTCTGCCACCTACTAATTATATAATTGTGGACATCACCCTCTTTCTTTTCTTTAATATATTTTTATTGATTTCAGAGAGGAAGGGAGAGGGAGAGATAGAAATATCAATGATGAGAGAGTATCATTGATCAACTGCCTCCTGCACGTCCCCTACTGGGGATCGAGGCCACAATCCGGGCATGTGCCCTTGACAGGAATCGAACCTGGGACCCCTCAGTCTACAGGCTGATGCTCTATCCACTGAGCCAAACCAGCTAGGGCCATCACCCTCTTTCTGTAGAAACTTCAGAGCTCAGTTTATTTTTATATGAAATAAATTTTTAAATAATAAAAGTGTTACATATTTTAAAGTGCTACAAAGATGTTATTATAGTACACTTTTATAATAATTGTTTATTTTTTACTCAGACAGGAAGTTTTATTTGAAGTCTCAGGTCCCTAAAATATAATAGAAAGTTGTTTCCTTTGCATGGATTGACAAACAGGTTTTTAAAGGAAAAGGTTCTCTTTTGTTGGCCTTTCAGAATTTAAAAAACAACAACAAACATTTGGAGAATAAAATTTAATAAATGTGGGAATTCTTTTTTAATATAATTTTTATTGATTTCAGAGAGGAAGGGAGAGGGGGAGAGAGAAAGAGAGAGAGAGAGAGAGAGAGAGAGAGAGAGAGAGAGAGAGAGAGAGAGAGAGAGAGAGAAACAGCAATGGTGAGAGGGGATCATTGATTGGCTGCCTCCTACACACCCCATACTGGGGATTGAGCCCACAACCCATGACTTCCTGGTCCATAGTTCAAAGCTCAACATGTAGTCAGCCGAGCAAGGAATTCTTTATACTTCACAATCTCTCTGTGCTAAATATCAGAAAACATGCTAAAAATATAAATGTAGTAAAATCTCCTATTATGACTCAAAATGCGTTACATTTCTAAGAATTCCTAACAGAGAATGACCCTATTAAAATATTTTGTGAGCCCTAACTGGTTTGGCCCAGTAGATAGAGCATCAGCCTGCGGAGTCAAGGGTCCCAGGTTCGATACTGGTCAAGGGCATGTACCTTGGTTGTAGGCACATCCCCAGTAGGGGGTGTGCAGGAGGCAGCTGGTCGATGTTTCTCTCATCAATGTTTCTAACTCTCTATCCCTCTCCCTTCCTCTCTATAAAAAGTCAATAAAATATATTTAAAAATATATATATTTTGTGACTGTGCCTTTTGCCATGACAGATACTTTTAAAAACATCATTTGTGAAGTATTTATGCTTCTACAACATTTAACTTCCTTAGTCCTCTTTCTAGTCAAAGAGCACAGCAAATCACAAATTAATTCTTTCTGGGTTTTCCCCCAGGATTTTCCTTTGAACTTTATTGTATCAAAATAGCATTTTAGTTTGGTTACAATTAAAGAGAAAAAAATCTATATTTTTTTAGAAAAAAAAAATCTGTAGATTTTGTAGAATCAAGCTTGCTTCTGTCTTATAGCCTTGTGATGGTATCTTTGCTGCTTAGAATGCTCTTCCCCCAGATCTGACCAGTTGCTTCTCATCACCCAGGCTCAGCCAAAATGTTACCTCCTCAAAGAGGCCTTTTCTGACCACCTCGTCAAAAGAAGCCCCCACACCAGACTCACAACGCCACCATCTTTCCATAATAAACTTTCTTATTTTGCTGTCATCCTAGCATTTATCACTACTTAATTTTTGTTCATGTTCTTATTATTGTCTTTCCCATTGGAATGTAAGTTCTATGAGAACAAGGACTTTGTCTTGGCCAACACTGTAACCACGATGCCTAGAAGAAGGTCAGGCACATGATAGATATTCAAACAATGTTTGGCAAGGAAATGTCTAATTATTTAGACAGAATATGAATCTGAACCATTTTTGCTTTACATATACTTATTATATACATTCTTACTTCCTTTATCTAACCTCCATCCCAACCCTTCTTTTTTCTTTCCCTTCCCCCCTTCCTTCCTCTCCCCACTACCTTCTTTCAACAAAAAGATTTCAGCTTATGGTATACACAGCAAATGAGTCAAGGATAGACACTGAACTGGTTGGTCCCTTATATTGACATAATGCAAATAATATGCTCTTTCATTTTTGAATTTTCAATGATGTATTCTGTATCATTGATACTTAGATATTTGTATCCATACTATACAAAGATATAGCTACACATATATTGTACTTTCTTCCTCTCATACTTTCATACTATATTAATTTTTAAATCACTAATTAAAAATATAGTTGTTCTGCCCTAGCTGGTTTGGCTCAGTGGATAGAGCGTCAGCCTATGGACTGAAAGGTCCCAGGTTCGATTCCGGTCAAGGGCATGTACCTTGGTTGCGGGCACATCCCCAGTGGGGGGTGTGCAGGAGGCAGCTGATCGATGTTTCTCTCTCATCAATGTTTCTAACTCTCTATCTCTCTCCCTTCCTCTCTGTAAAAAATCAATAAAACATATTTAAAAAAATATATAGTTGTTCTTAAAAGTAGATGAATTTTTAAATGGTGTTTCTTTTCCTTGTTCTTCACAATACCCTTTGAATACCACATTAAGATAACTTCCCAATCCTGAGTAGAAAGGTAACTCATGATATTTAAATGTTTAAATTTAAATGGTAAATAAGATGAGAGATTCTAAAGAGAAATGTCCAATCAATAATGGATAAATAACTTTTGTTTTATTGTTATACCTACATAACTGTGTGTATATCTATGTATACATGCACACACATATATAAAACATATATATATATATGTTTTAATGCATCTCTAGACATAAGACTAAATTACAACCCTCTTATTTTCTTCTGTCTTGGTTTAGTAAACATATTTTATTTATCTTTGAATAAAGCAGAACTGGAATAAATTTATCTCTCTGATTATGAGCTTTTGTGATTTCTGTAGCATTTCAGACTGCTGAAGTACAAAATTAAACAACCCAGCTGGCTCTTAGAATAACTGTGTTTTATAGCTAATAACTCCAACTGACAAATACAATGAAGTTGTATTTTCATTCAATATAAAGTTAAATAAATATTAATATAAATAAAATGAAATTGAATATATTTTAATTTAAATTTTAACAGTGTCCTATTTTCCATGTGGTTATGTTTCTACATATGTGTATAGTATCTGATTACAAGGTCCCAATTAAAATTTTGGAAAGCCAAATGCTCATTTCAAGAAGATTCATTGTCTTTGAGATTGGATTAATTTATAATACTTTTAGCTTCAGAGCATAGTCAAAGCCAACTTTGAGGCTGTTGATTCTGATTTATTTTTCTTTGATTCCTTGCCCATCCTAGGTTATCATGTGTTTGAAAGGTTTTTTTTCAATAAATCACTTTTAAATGCTGCCAAAGAAATTATTTTGCAGTTTGTAATTTTATTTCTTACTTTAGGTACAAGAAGGAATGCATCTTTTGATTACTGGTCCCAATGGTTGTGGAAAGAGTTCTCTCTTCAGAATTTTAAGTGGGCTCTGGCCTGTGTACAAGGGAGTCCTCTATAAACCACCTCCCCAGCATATGTTCTATATTCCACAAAGGTAGGTAAAATTTTTTATATTACAAGAATCAATTTTCTTTACTTTTTAATTCTCTTGATTCCTTAGGCTCTTCAGTTTGTAATCTTTAAGAATGTTTCACTAGAGAAGCTATTAAGGAAATAAAAATTCAGTTCTAAAAGGGACAGTGGCACTTTCAGGACAATATCACTTCTGTTCACTTTAACATTTGACTGGATATAATGAACATTCAAAAGCTATAGATGTTAATGTCAAGGAATAACAGGCTAGTCCAAAGAATAATTAGATCACCTTAGATGTCAGATTATCTCTTCTCATAGAAAAAATTGCACTTGGGTAGTATACTAATCCTTTCATCAAGCTGCTTACATTCCTATGTTCTAATATTGTTCAGTTATGTTTAAAGAGCCTCTACCAAATAGTTTTTGTTACATTTATGCTATATGATTAATTAATGATTTGAAAATATGCAAAGTAAGCATAGAAATGTTAAAAAGGAACATTATTCTGAAGTTTTTAGTCATCTTCATAAAAAATTTAAAAATATCTAAACACAAAGTTATACTTGCAAATTTGCATCATTCATTGGGAATAAGAGCAAATGAAATCTGAAGATGAAATATACCTTATACTCCTCTGACCCAGTAATTTTTCCATCTATCCTCACCCTGGGTTAGGTAGATAACACAGAGTACTCTTATTATATTAAGAGGACTATTGTGTGGAAGCCAATAGAGCACCCAGGGTATAGTACCTGAGAAAATATAAATGTTACATGATGTATGGTGCTATCACATGTCTCCTTTGCCCCTTTTTCTTTGTCAGAAAGTGTTTGTACCATCCTGCCCACAGGTCTAAATTTTAGACCATATGTTATAGTTAGATAGATGAGGTTTTGTGGAACTTTTTCTTTAAAGTAAGATCTATGGTAGTAGCAGGAAGCTACCTGACGTGTAAGAGGATGAAGAAATGCATTGGAAGTGAGAAAATACTGGGTATAAGCAATATCATGGATACGCATGTTTAACAGAAAATAGATGACCATTTTGTGACACCAGAATCATTTTCTCTTTTTGTCTGTACCTTAAAGTCCTTTGGGAAACCTTCTGAAGCAGAAAGCTAAATTATACCCCCAAAGTTTAAGTTTCAGACATTATTGTGTTAAGTAGACTGATTCTAATTTTTTATTCAAGGAAAATATTGTTATACCATAGAATTCTACTTTCTTAATAAAATTATGTACATAAATCTT
Source organism: Myotis myotis (assembly GCF_014108235.1). NCBI lineage: Eukaryota > Metazoa > Chordata > Mammalia > Chiroptera > Vespertilionidae > Myotis > Myotis myotis. The sequence continues at coordinate 172,330,017 of NW_023416335.1, forward strand.
ATGTTTTTAGCTATTTTAAATTTCATATGTAAATTGAAGGATACAGTTCTCAAATATAGCTGTGACCTAAGCAATATAAGACAGTCCAAAGACATAGGAAAGTACATAATCCATGGAATCATCCTTCAGAACTGAAGGAGAAATAAGGACTTTCCCAGACAAAAGCTGAGGGAATTTGTTCACTAGACCTGCCTTACAAGAAATGCTACAAGTTCTTCAAACTGAAATGAAAGGATGCCAATCAGTAACATGAAAATATACAACATACTGATAAAGGTAAACATATAGTCAAATTCAGAATACTGTAATATGGTGGTGTGTCACTTAACTATTAGTATAAAGGTTAAGGAACAAAAATATTAACAATAACTATAACTAATATAATTTGTTAATGAATACTTTATATAAAAAGAAGTAATTGCCACTTTAAAAACATAAAAGGGGGAGAGTAAAATGGTAGAGGTGTTTGTATGCAATAACAATTAAGTTATTATTGTAAAACAGACTGTTATAAGATGTTTTATATAAGCCTCATGGGAATCATAAATCAAAAGCATGTAGTAGATTCACAATAGATCACGAGAAGGGAATCAGCACATACCACTACAGAAAATCACCAATTCACAAAACAAGGCTGCGAAGAGGAAGAAAGGAACAAGAGAAGTACAAAATAGCCAGAAAACAATAAATGGGATTAATAATTCCTTAACTCTAATAATTACTCTAAATGTAAATAGACTGAATTCTTTAACAAAATCCAACTATATACTACCTACAAGAGGTTCACTTCAGCCTAAAGGACAAACATAGACTGAAAGCGAAGGGATCCAAAGATATTCTATGCAAATAGAAACCAAAGGAGAGCTATTCTTAGACAAAATAGACTTTAAGCCAAAAATGGTAACAAGAGACAAAGAAAGTCATTATATAATGATAATGCGATCAATTCATCCAGAATATATAATAATTGTAATATGTACGGACCCAATATCAAAACACCTTAATATATTAAGCAAATACTAACAGATCTGAAGAAAGATCATTGGGGACTTCAGTACCCCACTTTCAACATTGGATACATCATCCCAACAGAAAATTAACAAGGAAACATTGGACTTGAACCACACTTTAGACAGAATAGACCTAACAGACATATACAGGCATTTCAACCAACAGCAGCACAATACACATTCTTCACAAGAAAAAGCATTTGACAAAATAAAACATGGTTTCATGATAAAAAAAAAAACAACTCTCAAAACAGTGGGTATAGAAGGAACATACCTGGACATAATAAAAGTCGTATGCCACAAACCCACAGCTAATATAATACTCAATAGTGCAAGGTTGAAAGCTAGGAACAAGACAAGGATGCCTACTCTCACCGTCTTGTTCACCATAGCACTGGTAGTCCTAATTGGAGTGATCAGGCAAGATAAAGAAATAAAAGACATCCAAATCAGAAGGAAAGAAGTAAAATAATCTTCATTTGCAGATGATATGATCTTACACATAAAAAATTTTAAAGTCTCCACCAAAAACATTTAGAACAAATTTAGTAGGTTCTAGGATGCAAAATCAACATACAGAAATCAATCATGTTTCTATGCACTAGCAACAAACTATCTGAAAAGGAAAGGAAATAAAGAAAACAGTCCCATTTATATTAGCATCAAAAAACAATAAAGTTCATCATCATAAATTAAACTAAGGAGGCGAAGGGTCTATACATTGAAAACTATAAGACTTTAATGAAAGAAACTAACAAATGGAAAGATACCCCATTTTCATGGATTGTAAGAATATTGTTAAAATATCAATACTACCCAAAGCCATTTGTAGATTCTGTGCAATTCTAATGTCATTGTTGACAGAAATACAAAAACCAAAACTAAAATTTGTGTGAAACTACAAAAGACCTGAATAGTAAAAGCAATCCTGAGAAAGAAGAACAAATCCAGAGATATCACACTTCCTGATTTCAAACTATACTATAAGCTTATAGTCATCAAAACAGTATAGTACTGGAATAAAAAATAGACATAAACCAGCGGTTCTCAACCTGTGGGTCAAGACCCCTTTGGGAGTCGAACGATCCTTTCACAAGGGTCGCCTAAGACCATCCTGCATATCAGATATTTACATTACGATTCATAACAGTAGCAACATTACAGTTAGGAAGTAGCAACGAAAATAACTTTATGGTTGTGTCACAACATGAGGAACTGTATTTAAAGGGCCAGAAGGTTGAGAACTACTGACTTAGACTAATGGAACAGAATGAGGGCCCAGAAATAAACACCTGCCAGTTAATATTTGACAAGGGAGCCAAGTCTACTTAATTAAGAAAAGATAGTCTCTTCAGTAAATGATGCTGGGAAAATGGACAACCACATACAGAAAAATGAAATTGTTCCCCTATCTTATACCACTATCAAGAAGGGAGGGTTGGGGGGCAGCAGGGAGGGGGGTAAGAGATCAACCGAAGGACTTGTATGCATGCATATAAGCATAACCAATGGACATAAGACACTGGGGGGTAGGGGAGGCCAGGGGATTGTGAAGGGCGGGGGAAAAAAAGGACACATATGTAATACCCTTTGTAATACTTTAAGCAATAAAACAATAAAAATAAATAAATTAATAAATAAATAAATAAATAAATAAATAAATAAATAAATAAAAAAGCATAGAAAAAAAAGAATGAACACAAATTGATTAAAGACTTGAATGAGACCTGAAACCATAAAACTCTTAGAAGAAAACATAGGAAATAAACAATAAACTCCTTGGCATTGCTCAGGGCAATTATTTTTTGCATATGAAACCAAAAGCAAAGCAACACAAGCAAAAATCAGTAAGTGGGACTACATCAAACTGAAAAGCTTCTGCACAGCTAAAGAGGCAATAAAAATAAAAATAAAAAAAACAGCAACCCATATACATATATATATATATATATATATAATGGAATATTATTCAGCCATGAGAAAGAAGGAAATCCTGCCATTTGTGACAACATGATTGAAATTTGAGGACATTGTGTTAGGCAGAATAAGTCACACAAAGACAAATGCTGTGTGACAGCACTTCTATGTGTAATCTAAAAAACATCAAACTTGTAGAAACAGGGAAATGAAACTTTAATACTAGGGTCTCGAGAGTGGGGGTAGAGGGAGATATTGATCAAGAGTTAGAAGATATATAAGTTCTAGAAATACAGTACACAGCATTATGATTACAGTTAACAATGACATATTATATATGTGGAAGTTATTAAGAAAGCATATCCTCAGTGTTCTTACCACAAAAAAGAAATGGTGAGGTGACAGAGGTGTCAGGTAACACTAGATGGTAACCATTTTGCTATACATGTGTATCCAATCAACATGTTGTACGTCTTGAACTTATATAATGTTATGTGTCAATTTGATCTTAGTAAAATTGGAAAAATAAAGAAAAAAATACCACTGAACTGTACACTTAAAATGGTTACGATGCAAATTTTATGTTATATGTATTTTACTACAGTTGTTTAAATGGGGTGGGGGCGGGGGGTTGTAAGAAAGTGCATAAATCCAGTCTTTGCCCTCAGAGAAACCTAACTGTTATTTTGCAACAGACATAAATCACTGGGAAATTTTTTCTTAGTTATGAAATTTACTCTTGCCTAAGCAAAAGGTCAACTACAACTTAGTTAAGGAGAAAAATGAAAAGTATTTTTGAAGACTAACAATTTTTCTTAAAAAAATTGTTTTCTTAAAGGTCATTTTATCTTGATTACATAGCTTTGGAAACATGACAATGTGTGTTTATGTTTAGAATCTTATATCTTGCAGAAAAGCATAGAATTTATTTAAATGTACCTGTAAGCTAAGTGTCTAAATGTAGCATTTATTTTTATATTCTAAAAGCTGCTGAGTTTTTTAAGTAAATTTGAAAATAGTTTTATAAGTTTTTATTATTTAAAAGGAAGCTGCTATAACTTATTTCAAAATATTTGTCAGTATCTAATCTTAAACATTTCAACTTAGGTTATTCTCACTAATGAATATTATCTGATATTTTATTGCATTAATTGATAGCAGTGAAATATTGCTTAAATACTAGGTTGGCAAAAAAAATCCTATAAATTGAACATAGAATTGAGTCTATGTACCTACATAATAAACTTCATAAGTCATAAACAGACCTTTATTTTTAAAAACTCCCTAATTTTCCTTTTTATGATTGAAAGACTTCCTTATAGAGAATAGATCTCTTTATGCACTAATTAAATGTACATTAAATGTTATTTTCATAAAAGGAGTGGGATTTGTTTAAGTGGATTTCTAGTAATGTCACGCAATGCACAGAAGAATAAAATAAACTTCTGAGGGGAAAATATTCTTATTAGGCATATTCTTATTAGGCATATATTAGGCCATTTATTTATTTATTTATTTATTTATTTATTTATTTACCGTATCTCTAGAGAATGGCTCAGTTTAAAATCTGGGAAACCTGAATTCCTAAGAAATTATGAAATCATTTTAGCAATGTTAATAATGAGAGCCAGTTAGAAGAAATCTGGGCCATAGTTCAAGAATACAATTAGAAAGTTGTGGTAGATGAATTAGTTTCAAAACAGTTTTATTTTTCCACATCTCATCTTCATTAATGGTTGCATATGACAGTTACTGGAATAGTTCATAAGTTTGAGCAAAGAAATATTTCATCTAAAAAATAGATTTAGCCACTCTAAATCTATGGTAAATTTCTTAGTCTTGCTCAGATTGTACTTTAAAAAATACTTTTGCAATTTCAGGCTGTTTGAGACTGAATTTCCTAAGCAATGTGACTGTACTCCTGAAACTGATGATCAAAACTCATTATTCCCCACTGACCCTCAGGAAAAGCCTTCCACTTGGCTACAGATCTGGGATTTCTTTTGTCAAGTCTTGGTGCTGTTTCTCTGACTTTTCAGCTACCTAGGGGCAGACTAAAGATCTTCTCTTGTTTTCACCAGTCCACTAGTTTATGGCTCATTAGTCACTTAGTAATTCCCCAGTACGTATGTCTCTGTCTTCAGCCATGAAAACCTCAAAAGCCCAATCTTTTATGGAGTCGTTTTGTTCACCTGCTATCAAAATGTTATTATTCTAACACTCCCCAAAATGAGAAAATGAAACATTTGGTAGTGGTTGGGAGGACAGAGAGTGAAAGAGAGAGAGGGGATGAGGGAGAGAGGAAGCAAAAGGAGGACGTGATAGAGGGAGAATAGAAGGGATGGAGAGAAGAAAGAAAGAAGGTAACAGGTGTTTACTCACAAAAGGTGGCAGAGTCTAGGGTTCCTTTTTACTGCCTTTTCCCCCTAAATCCTCCAGAGGATCATCTGTATACATCACATGTCTCTCCTCAGAAAGCCTTCCGTTGGGCACCAACCCATCATGTAATTCTGTTCCCATATTGATTATGCTCTGCATAAGTAATCTAAATAGAATATTTTAAATAATTAAATTGGAGTTTAAAGGAATTAGAGAATTTAATACTTAGAGTTACCCAGCAGTTCAGAACCAGGGTTATTCTTTACCAAATCTTTGGATACAAACCCTCTGTACTCACTACCTCTTATTTTCAGATTAATAAAGTAATCATATTTAAAAACCTACCTGTACTTTTTAAAAAACACTATTTGACCTTGAATATTTTATCAGACAATCATAATCATCAAAGCCTCTCTAGCACTGTATTCCCCGAACATAGGGGGAATAACAAACTATCATTCTTTTATAATTTACATTACTTTCAAAAATTGCTACTTTCTTCAACTGTTTTTCTTAGTAAAAAGAGCTTATGACATGAAATCTTAGCTTTTAGAAGTGCCAGTATCTTTTAATGATAAAAGTGCCAGTAATCCATGTTTTCTTTTAATGATGTAGCCTATATATTTTAAAAATAAACTGAATTAATATTGATTTTTTATTTTGAGAATTTTATGGCCTCCTGAGGTAATTGATAGATTCTAGGGCATCTTGAGCAAGGGCTGAGCATCTCTGGCCTATTTTTTAAATTAATTTACAATGTGTCAAGCAACTATTGTGTGCTAGTCACTATTTTATACATATTATGTGTTTCAATTTTTTTTATCTGTATGATAACCAGTAAGGTTGGTGTTGGTATCCCTATTTTATAGATGAGAAAACTTAGAGAGGTTGAATCTCTAGTTGCCATCCAACTGATAAATTTTGGAACTAATATTTGAACTTAGGTATGTCTGACTCTAATGTCACTTTGTCTTGCCTGCAGCAAGGGACACAATGTCCGAAAAATTCCTATTCTCTTGCCTGACCTTGCAAGTGAATATCACCAGCTAAGGTTGTTTGCTTGGTATGCTTACAATGCACTAATATCCAGCTGTTGTTTGAAAGCAGAGTCCTTTTAATGCTGAGGGTGAAGGCAATCTAAGCCAATTTTAGCCTAAAGTTTATTATAGGTACTTGGCTTTCATTCATTTATGTTAATGTGAAAGAAGCTATATTCTTGTATAAAAGTGAAATTCCTTTAAATTAAACTATGTTCAAATCACTTTCAAATATTAATATGTTCTCTATTTCCTATTCTTCTAAAACCCATTGCTCTATAAAATTTTAAACCATTTCTCAAAAATATTCCCTTAATTTTAAAGCAGACCTTATAAAACAAGCAAATCTTAATTTTTATGAAGTATTATGCATAAAAAAATGATGATTTACCCTATATGTTGCCAAAAGAAGAGATTGTCTTTGCAACAGAGCAAAGACTATGTTTTGTTATAGGATATTCAGCAAAATGGACAGAACTCTCAAGTAACACCAATAATACCAACATTGGCACAACCGCACTGCATGCTAAGACGTACGTGTGTCAAATGAGCTTTGTAGATATTTAAAAACCCGAGCTTCCTTTTGAATTGTGTCTGTATGAATGCTTTCCAAATCCAGGATTTTCTCTTTAAAGGGATAGGAAAACTGTGTTATATAACAACATGTTTAATCCACGAATGTAAAACCAGATAATGACTGTTAAAGAACCAGGAAGCACGTGAGATCAGAGGGAGGTTAGAAGGCATAATTTGCCTCCTTTCTCTATGCTCTTCTTCTTCTGCCTTAGATATCAGGTTAAAGAATGAAGAAGTGGTCTAAGTAAGAATGTGGAGGAATGCTAGTTTAAATATCTCGATCACTGTTTTCCCCTAGCTTTTGGGGATCTCTAGCTTTTGGGGACCTTCTGCTTCTTAATGAATCTCTAGGTGCCAGAACACAGATAAGAGAGGTCTTCTGCAGGCCATGGAAGATTCAGGCCAGTAGGGCCATTGCCTGAGTGGAATGTTGGTCTGAAAGGGCCACTGGAATAAAAGAAGAATGTGATATGGGGCTTAATCCAGGCCTACTTGTGGAGCCCCATACCTAATAGGTTACACAGACACTGGTCTTACTGTCCCAAATTAGACAAATCTGGGCTTCGAGAGTGGGAGTTGTTACTGGAACAGATTGCCTATGTTATGTGGGAGTCACTGTTGAGCAGATTTTTATAGAATACTAGAGGCCCGGTGCACAAAATTCGTACACGGGGGCAGGTGTGGGGGGAAGATCCCTCAGCCTGGCCTGCACCCTCTCTCAATCCAGGCCCCCTCTGGGGATGTCTGACTGCTGGACAAACCTCTCACAATCCAGGACCTCTGGCTCCTAACCACTCACCTGCCTGCCTTGCCTGATCACCCCTACCCACTTGCCTGCCTGCATGATCGCCCCTAACCACTTGCCTGCCTGCCTGGATCACCCCTAACTGCTCACCTGCCTGCCCGATCGCCCCTAACCACTCGCCTGCCTGTCTGATTGCCCCTAACTGCCTCTGCGTTGGCTCCCACCACCACAGCTTTGTCTGGAAGGACGTCAGGAATGACGTCCAGAAGGTCGTTCAACTGTTCGGGTCTAATTAGCATATTATACTTTTATTATTATAGATAAGCTAGAAAGGGCATCTGCATGTCTCTTTTTTTTAAAAAAAATGTTTTTATTGATTTCAGAAAGGAAGGGAGAGGGAGAAAGAGATAGAAACATCAATGATGAGAGAGAATCATTGATTGGCTGCCTCCTGCATGCCCTCTACTGGTGATCGAGCCAACAACCCAGGCATGTGTTCTTGACAGAAATTGAACCTGGGACCGTTCAGTCCACAGGCCGACGCTCTATCCACTGAGCCAAACTAGCTAGGGCCTGCATGTCTCTTTATGCATTGATGGTATCCTACTAAACCTATAACATATCTATTGGCATATTGTGCCATGAACCTCTGATGAATAATTGAATAAATTAATGAATATCTTCACAGACTTGGTTTCTACTGTCAAATTAGTTTGGCTCCTTATACTAATTAGGGAGAAAACTTTATTTTGTTGCTTGCACTAGATATGTCACATAATGCTCTTTAGGATGGGAATAAATGTTTGTCATTTAACATGTCTTTCTTAAAAGAAATATTTTTAGCTATAAAAAGTTTCAGTAGTTTTGCTGTAGCAAATTCACTTCTATTCCTTTGCTTTATGACCATTAGACTCGAAGAAGTAAACTGCATAAATATCTTTGGACAATTGTCTGACAGAATTGTAATTTATACATTTTGGTACATCCTGTGTAGTAATTAACAGTCGTTCTTAAAAATCTCTTAAAGGGATCTATAAACATAAACATGATTTTCTATTGCTTTCTACTGTTTGGAAAAATGTTGCCTTTTTCATATGTAACTCTTCTATGGGCCAATTTTTAAAAATAGTAATGGAAAAAATATTTCATTGTATCTAAAAGTTTTTTCTCATTTCATGAATCAATTATTAGAGTAAGCCATGTGGAATTGGTAATTTTTAAAGATCAAAATATCAGAAATTTTATACAGCAATCTAATATAATGATAAATACTCTTAACAAAGTTGACTCTTAAAAAATTTGTATTCTCATTAGCTTACTGATACTTTGATAATTCCACTAATATTATTTGTATTAGTTGGAAATGAACACAGTCCCTGCTCCTAAGAGGAAGCACACAGTTCTGCTCTGGCACCTAGAAATATCTTATCCTAAAAATATAATTTCAGTAATAAGTAACTATCTCTTTTCAGTTGAGTATTTCTTTTTCTTTGCTACATACTTATTTTAAGAATATTAGAAATGACTTATGAATTGAGTACTCAAATCTTATTTTTGCTGTTCATGAAAAAAATTTGATGACAGATCAGTTCCAGCATGTACATTTACATGAATTATTAATAGCTAGATTTTATGGCTTTCAGATTGCTAACTTCTTATTACTATGGCAGCATAGTAGTTCTTTGCTGTACCTTATTCTTAAACTTAGCACATGCCTTAAGTATAGTTAAATTGCAGTGAAACTTTGATCAGTATTGTTCACAATTAAAACCTAGATGACTATGAAATATTTAGCATTTTGGGTAATGATTCTAGAAACTCCAAGTGCAAAGTTAACATTTTTGTATGCTTTTTTCTTCTTTCTGCCTTTGCCCCTATTAAGTAGAAAAATAGAGAATAATATAAAACTATATAATTATAAACCCTAATAAATGTCAGTACATTTTACCAAAACAACCATAAATTGTCGATATTTAAGTGGACAAAAAGGTGGGGAATATAAAACCAATTACAAACGTACCTTGAGACATTTGTAATAACTATAAGAAGCCATAATCACTGGGAATGGAAGTGATCTCAAACATTTGTATTTTAACTTTACTGTTACAATGAACAGCTTTAATTATACATGCATTTGAAGGAATTTTAGATCATATAGAAAAACAACTATGATAGCTGTTTAAATAATAATAATGCCCTAACCGGTTTGGCTCAGTGGATAGAGCGTCAGCCTGCGGACTGAAGGGTCCCAGGTTCGATTCCAGTCAAGGGCATGTACCTCAGTTGCAGGCACATCCCCAGTAGGGGGCGTGCACGAAGCAGCTGATTGATGTTTCTCTCTCATCGATGTTTCTAACTCTCTATCCCTTTCCCTTCCTCTCTGTGAAAAATCAATAAAATATATTTAAAAAAATAAAAAATAAAAAAAATAATAATAATTATTTAAGTTATAATGTGATACCTATGGGTTTACCTCAGTGTTGTTTTTTTTTCACAACAAATAGAAGTGATCCTGAATTTTACTTAGAGAAAGTAAATTAAAAGTAGTTAGTGTTTCTCTGTTGATAGCTACTAATTATAAGCAATATATTTTTTGGTTGTTGCTTATACTTTGTATGTTGCATGATTCTCTTCCTGATGAGCCCGAGCAAGTAAGCTAATAACATTCTGATATGGTCATTGATCTACCTGAAATAATTAGAAGATAATTTGGATAGGTCTATAAATCTAGAAAGGAAAGTTTAGTACAGATTACTTTAATTATGTATAACTTTAGTAGGACTAGAGAAACCTGAGCTAGTTAACATGTTAAATTCCAGGCTTTTGAGTTGGAAAAAGGATCACATGCAACTAATCATATAAACATTGGATATAGGGTCCTCCATTCCCTTGTGCTTTCAAAATAGATTCAACATCATACCACATTTTCTTGACATAGCCTTTCTAGAGGATTCTGTGGTAACTTTAACTTCATAATAATATTTTTAAATAAATACATTAACAAAACCTATTAGAGTACCCTTAGTTTCTGTTTACCTCATTAAACACATAGATGATGTACTGTTTTTACCATTTTACATAATATAAAGCAATGATTGAGAGAAATGGCACTTTAATAAAGCAATATTTGTTATCTTTAATGAATATATAATTTCATAAAATACTAGAGGCCTGGTACACAGATTCACAATCTAGGACCTCTTGGTAGAGTCAGAGAGCCAGTTTCGGCCCAATCCCCACAGGCCAGGCGGAGGGACCCCACTAGTGCACAAATCTGTGCACCAGGCCTCTAGTATTCAGTTAATCTCTTCCTACCCTCTCCCCTCCCTTCTTCCCTCTGAGATTCATCAGTCTGTTCCATGTTTTCATGCCCATGGTTTCCGCTATTGTGTTGAGCATCTGCTTCCTGGTGGTCAGTGCGCATCATAGTTACCGGCCAATCGGCTGGTTACTTAGGCTTTTATATATATAGATTCTTGTATAATTTCATCAGCCTTTTCTTTTTTAAAAAAATACTTATTATTGAAAGTATTATGTATGTCCCTTTTATTCCCCCTTGACCCCTTCTAGCCTGCCCTCACCTCCTTCCCCAGGCCTTTACCAACCTATTGTCTGTGTCCATGGATTATGCATACATGCATACAAGTTCTTTGCTTGATCACTTCCCAACCACCCACCCTCCCCTTGCCTCCTCTCTGAGATTTCACATTCTGTTCTATTCTTCTATGTCTCTGGATATATTTGGTTCATCAGTTTATTTTGCTCATTAGATTCCACATATGAGTGAGATCATGTGATACTTGTCTTTCTCTGACTGGCTTATTTCACTTAGCATAATATTCTCCAGGCGCCTTCATGCTGTCTCAAAGGGTAAAAGGTCCTTCTTTTTCACTGCTGCATAGTATTTCATGGTATAAGTGTACCACAGCATATTTATCCACTCGTCTACTGATGGGCACTTGGGCTGTATCCAGCCTAAAAGTAAAAATTACGTAGAAAGGATTCTTAGGTCACTCTTCCCAAAATCCAATCTGACTTGGTCCTCCCATCTCCAGCAGGTAATCAATTTCATTAGTTTCTGGTTTACTGCGTTTCCTTTTGTAAATATAAGCAAAACCTTCTTGTGTTTCTCCTTGTAAAAATAAGCAGATAAATATGTATTTTATTTTTTCCTTTTAATCTTTATTGTTGAAAGTATTACATAGATCCTCCTTTCCCCTCCATTAACCTCTTCAAGCCCTCTCCCATTGCCGTCCTCCCCCAGGCTCTCACTACCCTATTGTCTGTGTCCACAGGTTATGCATATATGCATACAATATGTATTTTCTTAATTTAATTTTACATAAAGGTGGCATATTACAGTCAGCCACCTGTACCTGCAGGTTCCACATCTGCAGATTCAACCAACCGTGGATCAAAAATGTTTATAAGTGTTATGTTGTTGCTCATGGGTATTGTATGTCATTATGCTTGTCTGTACTGAACATGTACAGACTTTTTTCCTTGTAATTACAAGGAAAACAATAGTGTAACAACTATTTACATAGAATTTACATTGTATTAGAAATTACAAGTGATCTGGAGATGATTTAAGGCAGTGATAGCGAACCTATGACACGTGTGTCAGAGGTGACACGCGAACTCATTTTTTTGGTTGATATTTCTTTGTTAAATGGCATTTAAATATATAAAATAAATATCAAAAATATAAATCTTTGTTTTACGATGGTTGCAAATATCAAAAAATTTCTATATGTGACACGGCACCAGAGTTAAATTATGGTTTTTCAAAATGCTGACACGCCGAGCTCAAAAGGTTTGCCATCACTGATTTAAGAAATACAGGCGGATGTTTGTAGGTTATATGCAAATACTCCATTTTGCATAAGAGATTTACGCATCTGAGGATTTTGGTATCCACAAGGGGCCCTGGAACCAATCCCTACCCCCTGCAGATATCGGGATGAATGTATAGATCAATAGTTCTCAAATGGGGATGGTTCTGTCCCCCCAGGGAACAGTATCTGAAGAATTTTTTTTATCATTACTGTAGCGGATGCTACTAGTGTCTAATGGACAGAGACCAGGTATGCTGCTAAACATCCTACGGTACACGGGATAGCCCTCAACAACAAAGAAATACTAGTATGTAGTTCAGTGTATTCATGATGGAACTGTTGAGAAAACCTGCTATACATCTACTTTTGCACTTTTTTTGGAACTTCACAATAACTTATGGAAATCATTCTATCGATTTCCAAAGGTTTTCACATCCTGTTTTATAGCTACAAGAGGCAGGTATTATAATTTACTTAGTCTCCTTTGTATGAACATGTTGGTTGTTTTCAATCTTTTGTAATTACAAATAATCTGAATGGATAACAGTATGCACTTTTTTTAGTTACTGTTGGTGTTTTTGGAAGTATATCTTTAGAGTAAATTCTTAGAAGTAATCAAAAGTCAAGTGATATATTGGTTTGCCAAATTCCCTCCAAAGGGTTGTACCATTTCACACCTTCACCACTGTATGAGCGAACCTATTTCTTCAGAGGTTGGAGTGAGTTGATGAGCTTTTGAAACTCTGCCAATCTGATAAGTACAAGTACGTAACTCAGGGTAGTTTTAATTTGCATTTCTCTTATTTTGGATACCATTTTTTAAAGAAAAGTTTTGTTTGTTCACATTGCTGGGTCAAAATCTTAAATTTTATAATAGTTAACCTAAATAATATTTGATGAAATACAGAAGCAACATTTATAAAATAAAGTGAAACATGCATGTGTTTCTGCTGCTGACACTATCCAACTATCTCTTGTTAGATTTGAAATAGAACTTTATTTGTGGCTATGTTTCAGTAAATCTGTACATGAACATAGCAGTGTATTATCCTGCCGTGCCTGAGAGAAGAATACTCATCACTAGGCAACAAATACAACACTAGAAATGTGGTATGTAAGGTCTGCAGTGGCGTTTTCAGACCACCGGGATGTCACACTGAGTAAACTGAAATGATGTTGTACTAGGATTCTTGTGTGCTTGGTGTTTCATAGGCCATACATGTCTCTTGGAAGTCTTCGGGATCAAGTCATCTATCCTGATTCAGTGGATGACATGCGTGATAAAGGCTACACAGACCACGACCTGGAATGTATCCTACACAATGTCCACCTCTATCACATCGTTCAAAGAGAAGGAGGTAAAGCTCTGTCATTCTTTTGTTTAACGTACTTAACTTTGTTTTTTAAAAATAAATGGGTAGATTGTCTGTGGTTTAATTTGAATATATGCTATTTTTGGAATATAAGCACACAAGTAAAGAAAAACAGCTTTTAGGGCTTTTCTATTATTGACATCCATTTCTGCTTATGTTATATGCTGGCACTTTAAAACAGTTATTATTTCATATTTGGATGTACAAGTGTCCCAGAGGCCACTGTCAATCTAGATATATGTAAAGTTTATGACAGATATATTTTCCTGTCAAGTTTGGCTTACATTAAAATTAATAATTTAAGAAATAATTGTCATAAAACTTCTTTTTTGGTTTTAGACCCGCAGTCTTACCAATACATTTTTTTCTTTCAAGCAGCATATAGAGAATTAGATAAAATACAGAAACTTCTGTACTGTGGTTTTTCAGCATAAAATATTTTTGAAAGAATAGGATTAAAAGTCATATATATGAGCTTAAAAAAGAATTGCTTTATAATGGTCAGACTTTCAAATAACTTGATAACATATAACGTGATAGCCTAGAAAAACTGCTGAAATAACAAGCTTTATTTCTAGGTTTAATTTTGCAAGGATTTTATTTTCTTGCCCTTTTCCATGATCAGAAGAAGCAGGGTAGTACAGTGACTAAGCATATAAGCTTTGAAGTAAAAGTTTTGGAATGAAGTCTTAATTAACACGGTTATTTCTACCTTCAACTGTAAATATCTACCTCATAAGGATTCTGAAAAGATTAAATAAGACAATGTAAAGCGTTTAGAACAGTAGCACATGGTAAATGCACAAGAATTAGTAGCTAATGGCACTATTACTAGTTGTAATATTGATACAGTATTTTGTCTTTGTGTGATGGTACTTGATATTTTACACAGAAATTTCTCATATATTATTTCATTTGATCTCCACAAAAAAACAAATGAGGCAGATAACAGAGGTATTATTATATTTACTTTTATGTTGTTTGTAATATCATAATTTATAGATGCTACCAACATGGAAAGCAGGTTGTCTTTTTGTTTCATATGGTCAACTCCTTCCCATTTCTAAAACACTGTGCCAGAATATACTGCCTGTTAATCTTGGGTAAGTTATTTTGGATAAGTTTGAAATCTAATAATCCAAATAGAAACATATGATAAATGTGGGGTATTTTATTTTTTAGAAGTCATCAAGAAGTTCTAGAACTGTTTTTAATAATGTCCCAACCTTAATAATGAAATCATAATTATAATGGTTTATTGAGTGCTTACTATGCAGAATACAACATATTAAGCAATTTACATTGTCAATTTATTTCATGTTTATAACTTCCAAATGATGTGGGTTTGACTAACGTTTAATACATTCCCTATAGCTGGTGGTGAGACAGGGATTCAACCACAGACCATACTTGAAAGTCAATGTTCTATACTATGCTATTCCACTGTGCTATGTTATCTTCTAGCTTCCTGGGTACTAGTGAGAATTGTTATATCCTTACACATCAAAAAATTCCAAGGAAACCCACTTTACTTGCCTAACCCTTAAAACATGAAATGTGTTTTTAAGCGAAGCAAGAAAGCACTTTCATTTGCAAGGTCATCACTTACTTGGAAGAAGCCTACTGAAGGCCTGTTTAGACTACCTAATATTTTGCTTAGAGAAATGTTTTGCTTTAGTAAAAGATGTAATTAAAAACTATGTTTCATTCCATCAAAGAGTTTACAAAATAGAAAGAAGAAGTGTTAACAAATGGACGTGAATAAAGCAGTTTGTACATCTCTAGGTAGCAGGAAAACCATTCTCTTCTTAGCTGTCTTAGTCTCTCTAAATCAATATCAGAGGTGATAATATGACTTAAGTTCTGATTTAACTGTTCTGAGATTAAGCAGTATTGCCTGCTAAAACTTTTGGGTTTAGTGGAACAAAGGACATGATTTATTTAAATATGTAAAGCTAAAACTTCTCTTGACCCAAATACTTTTGTCTTCTAAGGTGGCAAGGGAGAAATATTTTTAAAGCGCAGAATATTTATCCACACAGTAGTAATCTGAACCTAGTTTTCAAGTGCTCACTTATGTTTCATAAATACTATAAAATTCAGTCATAGAGCCCAGCTGGTGTGGCTCAGTTGGTTGAGCATTAGCCCACGCACTAAGAGATCGCCTGTTTGATTCTCTGTTAGAGTACATGCCAACATTTCAGCCTCGATCCCAGTTGGGGGCGTGCAGGAGGCAGCAGATAGATGTTTCTGTCTGTCTCTCTCTCTCCCTCTTCCTCCCTCTCTCTGAAACCAATAAAAACATATTGTTTAAAAGAATAAGAAAAATGTTCTAAAGATTCAGTCACAGAAGAAATATTATGTCAACAGTTTTCACTAGATGCAAGAACTTCGAATTAGATGGCATTTTTTCCTAATATAAGGATATAGTTTTAAATAAATAGAAATTTCCTGGAAGGAAAATGGCACACATAATTCTGCAATTTGGTTTTTCATTTAAAAAAATTCTGAGTATATTTTTATATCAGTATGTGTAGATCTAAACTGTTTTTTAAAAATAGAAGCATTGCTTTTTTTGAATAAATATCCAACAGAAAGTCAGTAACTAAGAAGTTGTAGGATATGTGGCATAAATAAACTGTACAAGCATGAAAATAGACCTGTATATAAGTACCAATCTGATATCTGGCTGTGTAAAATTAGACATGTCAATTATTCCAGGAGTTTCAGTGTACCCATCTATAATATGCAACTAATAATATCTACCTTACAAGATTGTGGAATATTAATGAGAAAACTCATATAAAGTGCCAGACACAGGGAAGCATTTACGTTAGTTCCTGCCTTACTCTTGGTAGGCTTTGCAATAGGCCTATGCAAATGTGTTGGTCTTTTCTCCCAACACCCTGCAAAATAGGTATAACTATACCAACTCTTTGGACATATTCAGAAACAAATAAATTTTAAGAGTGTAAGTATTTCAAATTCTTAGAAGATGATTTGTCAGCAAAAGGAATTATCATTCAAAATATCATATCTAAAACAAAATGCTTATACATGAGGCTCTCTAGTTCACCAATCATGTGTTCTGTGTAAAATACCAGGTTCTTTGTGTTAACAAACTTGCCAGAATCACCTGTCCAAAACTGTAACAAACGACTGCTTTATAAAATATGTATCTTTATTTTTTTAAGGATGGGATGCTATTATGGACTGGAAAGATGTCCTATCAGGAGGGGAGAAGCAAAGAATGGGCATGGCTCGAATGTTTTACCATAGGTGAGTGTGCTGTTCTCAGGAAACTGCTATTCCATTGATGTAACAAAACAAAAAAAACAAAAAAAAACCTTCACTGTCCTCATCTTTAGTTTAAAAGTTTCTCACTGAAAAATGAGTGCTTAGACTTTACAGTTTGAATGTTTTTATGTGACAGAAATTGCCAAGTCCTTTTTTCTGTTTCTTTTATGACGACTAATGTTAGATGACAAAATTAAATTTTTATGTATTCTAAGTTTGAAAGTAGGATTGTATTAATTTTAAATTGTAAAGAATACATAACCACTATTTACTGTTGTGAACACAGTAGGTAGGCATTCAGTAATATTTCTGAATTAAATTGTTAAATTCAAACTACATTAATTTTTCAACCACTCAGTATCCTATTACATTTAATTATGCTCCCCTCCTCAAAAATTAGAGGCATATCCAGTGGAAAAAGGAACCAGCCAGTGTAGGTCTTAATGGACTGTGATAAAAAGAGATTCAGAAAATAATTTCTCCTGATAAAATTTTTTTCTTTGCAACCAGCGTCAGATTCATAGGACTTCAAAGATACCAGGCACAGGACACTAGAAAGAAAAAAGCTATTCTGCTTTATCCATCTTGCCTGTCCTATTATTCCCTAAAAAAGAAATATCTTTTTTTCCCCTTAGACTTCTGATAATGAGAACCTGAGTTGTATGCAAAGCAGGAGGTCATCAGAAAATATGTAACTCGCTTTTAGTCCTTACATCTTGGTCAAAAAGGACCAAGAATTACATTTACATATGTGAATACATGAATGGGCCATAAGCTGGGGCAATGCAATACTCCTGAAGGAATTGCAGTGGAAGCATTAATACTTTTGTAGAGAACTTTATACTTTGGCATCAGTACCAGCAATCTTAGGATACTTTTGTACATAATAACATACCATATTTTGTATATAATAAAATTGATGACAATTATTTAAAGTCACCTGATTCATATTCAAAGTTTAACATTGGAAAAAGCACATATTTAAACAAGTCCATTAAAATATGATTATACATTCAACATACATAGTTATGACAATGTTATCAACTTTACTCCTTATGCCATAGATTACATCCTCATAACTTATTTTATAACAGGAAGCCAAACCCTATCTCTTATACTTCCTTTTCATAACAGTAGAAAATTTAGATAAACTAAAAGAAGAAAAAAATCTGTCATCTCATTAACTTATAACACTTAAAATTTAGAAATAGCTTCTTCTCAATCTTGTTGATGCACAAAAGCTGGTATTATCTTGATTTTTTAATGTAACTATTTTCATAAAGTATATTAAAATTTTTATTTGTTTATTTATTTATTTATTTATTTATTTATTTACTTGTTTATTTTTTAATCCTCACCCGAGGATTGAGGATTTTTTTTTCCCATTGATATTTTAGAGAGTGGAAGGGAGGGGGGAGGAAGAAAGAAAAAGGAGAGAGAGAGAAACATTGATGTGAGAGAGATCCATGATTTGGTTGCCTCCCACATGCACCTCAACAGTGGGTGGGGAGCAAACCTGCAGCCCAGGTACATGCTCTTGACTGGGAATCGAACCCAAGACCCTCCAATGCACAGGCTCACACTCTAACCACTGAGCAACAGCGGTCAGGACTCTCTTTTTATTTTGCAAACCTTTATGTGTATTATTATGCAATAGCTAGCCAGGATTTTTTTTAAAAAAATATTATTATTGTGATATTTTATGTACCTAATGCACAGACAGACCTTACGTATACATTCAATGGCTTTTGCTAAATGTATGATACATTGTGTAACCAATACCTGTAAGATAGAGAACATTTCTGTCACCCTAGAAAGTCCCTCATTCCCATTTCCAGTCAGATCCCCACTTAGGTAATTTCTGTTTTGATTTCTACCATCATAAATTAGTTCTTCCTGTTCTACAACTTCATATAAATTAAATCAGCCAGTATGTGTTAATTTTGCATCTAGCTGGAATTTTTAATGGAAAAAATTATTGTGTTAAAAATATTGTATTTATATTAATGTACATGGTTAAAGAACATGACAAGCTAAAAAAGTGAGCCAAAATTTGCTACCTTAGAATTTTCAGTGAAGTATATTTGGTAATGCCCCTTTCTCAGCTGATGTGGTAAGATTCAAATGTAAACTTTACAGTTTGACATTTATGACCAGCTGTTACCCACTATCACCCTGAATCTGTTTGCACTCTGTCCATAAATATTCAGTAATATGATCACCAGCATAGTTGGTGAAATGTAATATAATGGAATGTAAAATGTGACCGCAAATTTCTCACTGCATAAGTTTGTTAATAAAATAAACCATGTAATAAAGAGCAAGAGGCATTAATGAAAGATGCCAGCCAAAAGAGGTTTCAAGTACCCATAACTTGAAATAAATAGTTGATACTTATTTGTGTATCTAAAATATTTTGTATATGAGACTGAATAAAGATTAAGTTACAAGTACACCAGTGGAAAAAAATTTAGTGACCATGAAGATGATGAAGTTGTTGAAAAGCAGAACCTATTGAGAAAAAATAAAATGAAATGGAAATGTTAAACACAGTGAAGGAAAAGTATAATAATGAGAAACTGCCTCCCCTCATTCTCAAGGAATTAATAAAAATATTTGAATTGCAATGTGAAATAACGGAGCTAGCTAAAATGGAGAACTTTGGCAGGGAGTATTCAATATCACAATTATATACTCTTTTTGAAAGGATTTTTAATGTTTAAAGCATGATCAATATAGTTCTGTCTTAATGGGGATAGACTAGATCTTTTGCAAGGCTCACTCTTCTGATGACACCAAAAGAAAAAGGAGGAAAATCTGAGAAACCCTATTATCTAATGTTTTACTTAGTTATATCAGTCCCAGATTCCAGCTATTGCTTACTATATTTCAGTACACCACAAACACACACACACACACACACACACACACACACACACACACGCAACACACACACACACACAGCAGTCATGCCACAGAAACAACAGTGTGCAATCTATCTTACATCTGCTAGACTAGGGGTTGCTATGACAACACAGTATAAGATATATACTTTTTTCTAATTCTAAAATGGCTTCTCTGCTCTGTTTAGCTCAAAGCATTCTAAAAATAAGACATAATACAATAAGTAGCTTTATTACTCGAGAGATTTCCAAGAAGAAAATTTTATCCCAATCCATCTCTTTTTTTATAATTTTATTAAATCTTTAAAAATTTAATTTATTTTAAAATTATAATTGACATACAGTATTATATTAGTTTCAGGTGTACAACATAGTAATTCAACATTTACATACCTTACAAAGTGATCACAACAATAAGCCTAGTAGCCATCTGACAACATACAAAGTTATGGCGATATTATCACCTTTACTCCTTATGCCATAGATTACATCCTCATGACTTATTTTATAACAGGAAGCCAAACCTCTCTCTTATACTTCCTTTTTGCCCCTCTCTTCCAATTAAAAAAATGTCATCCATAAAACAGTGATCAACTCTGAGACAAAAAAGTAATGCTTAATACTTAAACCAGAGCAGTAACCAAAAGCCAAAAAGCAAAACTGCATCTGTAGACGTCATGGGAACTGGCAGTGATTTTTTAGTTCTTTGCATGGAAAGCAGTTATTAAAGTAAAATGGTGGTGCCAGGTGGCGTACCTCAGTGGTTGAGTGTCAACCTATGAACCAGGAGGTCACGGTTTGATTCCCAGTCAGGGCACATGCCCAGATTGCAGGCTCAATCAGGAGGCAGCTGATCTCTCTCCCTCTCATTTCCTCTCTGAAGTCAATAAAATATATTTAAGAAAAATAAAAAAATGGCGTGTTAAAATTGCTTTGACTACTCCCCCTTCCAACAAGTAGGTACAGGATCTTATTAAAAAGCAAACCCATCATAGAAAATGACTTTACAGTGCTAAGTAACTATTTATGCTGAATGAGAGATTACTACTGGTTTCAATTTTTATCTTTCCATTGTCATTTATTTCTAAAAAACAGTATCGTCATGGAGGAAATTGTCCTGGTAAATACTTGATACTGATTTTCAGCCCTGAAGTAAATAATAAATGACAGTGCATGATTTGATCTTTGGTTCTCTCTCTCTCTCTCTGTCTCTCTGTCTCTCTCTTTCTCTCTCTCTAGTCCTCACCTGAGGATATTTTCCATTGATTTTTAGAGAGAGAGTGCAAGAGAGAGGGAAAGATAGACAGAAGCATTGATGTGAGAGAAACACATTGATTAGTTGCCTCCTGCATGAGCCCTGACCAGGGCCCAGGTAGGGGGGTCTGCCGGCCTACGCTCTCTCCACTGAGCAAAACCGGCTAAGGCTCATCCTTGGTCCTCTTAATAAAGCTAAGTCATGTTGCTGAGTACCAAATACATCCCTAAAGTCCAGACAGGTTTGAAATAAGGTAAAGGCAAAAGAAAGAGTAGGGGAGTAAGGTGAAAGGAAGAGAATAAACAGATGAAAATGGTGGTAAGTGATAGGTGCCTCTGATAGGAGTAGAAAGTCATTTCCCGAGTAAAAATTGAGCTAGCAAAAAACAAAATTGTTGAGTACAATCAGAAAAAATATTAACTGATTTTTCCCCCTAAGAATTTGATTGTGAAGCAAGGTCACAATGTTACCAAGTTATATACCTACTCTAAACTTGTCAGATTAGGCATACTTACTTTTGCAGAATCTTATAGCAATGAGATTCTTATTAGTAAGTGACTAGGTACTCACAATGTTGATAAAATTATCTTCTTAGTAAATCTTTTCTAACAGGGCTGTGGTTTGTTTGATAATTAGCTACTGTAATATATTTTTCATTTAATTAGTTAGAACCTTGTCACCAAGAATGAGCCTGCCTTCGGTAGAAAAAGCACTCCGTGACCAGCCTCATCTTCCTACACCTCCCATATATGACTCACCCATCTGCGTAACAATAAAGCTTAATGTACTGTGAGAAGGCTTCAGAAAATCTATTTAAAATTTAAGAAGAATATTATATTCTGGTCCAAACAGGGGGGTGGAAGGATGACTGCTCTTTTGCTTTATCATTTATCACCTTTGATATGTCATAGACTATTTTGCTCCTTTAAAGGTAACATCGCAACTCATACTGAAATAAAGATTTCTCATCCAAATAGGAAAATCATTCATTTATTTGTGTTTATTTTTTAAAGACCAAAATATGCATTGCTGGATGAATGTACCAGTGCTGTCAGCATTGATGTTGAAGGAAAGATATTTCAGGCTGCAAAGGGGGCTGGAATTTCCTTGCTATCCATAACACACAGGCCTTCTCTTTGGTAAGTGTTTCCAATTTGTGAGAGATGATTTTTCCTTATATTTCTTAATGATTAGCTTGTCCACTATAAAGCATAGGACATTTCATCTACTTTATACCTCTATTTTTGTTAAGTTGACACTAGTAGTTTACATATCTCAAACCAAGCATTAATGTGCTATTTGGAAACTATCATCACATTCCAATAATCCTTAAAAGAAGTTATGAAATATTCATAATTTCATAGGCAATACTAATAAAGAATATACAAGAGTGGGGAAAAGTAGCTTTATGGTTGTATGTGAAACACAGAGTTTATTCTTTTGAGTTAATAAAACTATTATAATAATCATAACCTGCATGTGTTTTTCCACATGAACAACTATAAACCTACTTTTGTCCAACTCTGTATTTGCATAATTTTACATCATCTTTTTAGTTTGTTTTTCAAAACCCAGGAAAATGTCAAAGTTGATATTGCCCAAATGATTAACTCGAAGGAAACAGGAAAAAAAGTTTTTGCTTTGTTTTGTTTCAAGGAAAAAATGAATGAAAATGTTTTATAAATAATACCTCATATAATGAGATTTCCCATTTTTAAAAAATGATATTTTTACCATATATATATGAGGAGGAAGGGAGAGAAAGACAAACATCATTGTGACAGAGAAACATTGATCAGTTGCATTATGCTATCTTGTCATTCAGTTCCTTATTCAAGTAGCATAAAGAGGCATTGGAAAAAGCCATTTTTCTCAATCAAAGGAACAAATAGGTTGTTGTTTTGTTTTTGTTTAAATATATTTTTAATGATTTCAGAGAGGAAGGGAAAGGGAGAGAGAGAAACATTGATGATGGGGGAGAATCATTAATCGGCTGCCTCCTCTCACGCCCCTCACTGGGGATCCAGCCTACAACCCAGACATGTGCCTTGACCAGGAATTGAACCATGAACTCCTGGTTCATAGGTCAGTACTCATCCACTGACACACACCAGCAAGCAGTTGTTGTTTTTTTTAAGACTTTATTTTATAGAGCAGTTTTAGGTTCACAACAAAATTGAGAGGAAGGTACAAAAATGTTTCGTATACTTCCTGCCCCTATGCATGTATAACCTCCCCATTGTCAACCTCCCCCACCAGAGTGGTACACTTGTTATAACTGATGGACCTATATTGACACATCATTATCACCAAGTCTGTAGTTTATCTTACAGTTCATTCTTGTTGTACATTCTATGGGTTTGGACAAATTTATAATTACACTAGAGGACTGGTGCATGGATTCATACACCAGTGGGATCCCTTGGCCTGGCCTGCGCCCTCTTACAATCTGGGACCTCTTGGGGGATGTCAGACTGCCAGTTTCTACACAACCCCTGCAGACCAGGCAGAAGGACCCCACTGGTACACGAATCCATGCACCGGGCCTCTAATATACATATAAGATTTGGTTAATCTCTTCCCACCCTCAGCTCTTCCCCCTTCCATCTGAGATTCTTCAGTCTGTTCCATGTTTCCATGCATGTGCATTGAGTGTCTGCCCCCCTGGTGGTCAGTGCAGATCATAGCTACCGATCAAATGGTTGAACAGTCACTTAGGCTGTTATCTATATACTAGAGGCCCAATGCATGAAATTTGTGCAAGGGGCTCGGCCCTAGCAGCCGTGGCAGCTTGCCTCAGCCCTTGCAGCCCCAGCTTCATCCGGAAGGTCACCCAGAAGGACATCCGGAAGGTCATTTGGCTGTCTGGTCTAATTAGCATATTACACTTCTATTATCCTATCTAATAAAAGAGAAACATGGTAATTAGCGTACGACCGCTACCCTTCCCATTGGCTAATCAGGGTGATATGCAAATTAACTGCCAGCCAAGATGGCGGCCGGCAGCCAGGCAGCTTCAAGCTAACATGGGGCTTGCTTGCTTCAGTGACGGAGGACTCCAACATTCCCCGCCTGCCTTGCTGGCCTCTGAGCTTGCAGTTTAAGAAACATTGTAACAAATATAGAAGCTAAACAAAACCCCAGAAACCTGCTTTCAGCCCACCGGGATCTCAGAGCTAGAGTTATAAATTGTTTCAATTATAGAACCCAAACAAACCAGATACCTGCTTTCAGCAGCAGAGGCCTCAGAGCTGGAGCCAGAGCTAATGCTGGCCCAGAATAAAAAGAAAAAAGAAAAAAAGGAGCAGTTGGGAGCTTCAGTCACCCGCCAGACTGAAAACAGCCCTCAGCCCCTCACCCAGACTGGCCAGGCACCCGAGTGGGGACCCCCACCCTGAGGGTCTGTGACCAGCTGCAAACAGCCATCATCCCCTCATCCAGGCTGGCCAGGCACCCCAGTGGGGACCCCCACCCTGATCCAGGACACCCTTCAGGGCAAACCAGCCAGCCCCACCCATGCACCAGGCCTCTATCCTATATAGTAAAAGGGTAATATGCCTCCCAGCACCGGGATCAGTGGAGCCTAGAGGCCTCCCGGCACCGGGATCAGCGTGACAGGGGGCAGCGCCCAAACCCCCTGATCTCCCTGCAGCTCTGTGTGTGACAGGGGGCGGGGCCACAACCACCCTATCCGCCCTGCTCTGTTCGTGATAGGAGAAAACGCCCCAACCTCCTGATCAGCCCTGCTCTGTGCCTGATACGGGGGAGCTCCCCAACCCCCTGATCTCCCTGTGGCTCTGTGTGTGACAGGGTGCGGCGCCCCAACCCCCCCTCCCCACAGGCCCTGCTCTGTGTGTGACAGGGTAGAGCCATAACCTCCCCATTGGCCCTGCCCTGAGTGTGACAGTGGCGGCACCCCAACCCCCTGATTGGCCCTGCTCTGTGGGTGATAGAGGGCAGCGCCCCAAACTCCCCCCACCCCCCGCCACGGTCCCTGCTCTGTGTGTGATGGGGTAGAGCCATAACCTCCCCATTGGCCCTGCCCTGAGTGTGACAGTGGCGGCACCCCAACCCCCTGATCGGCTCTGCTCTGTGGGTGATAGAGGGCGGCGCCCCAACCCCCTGATCCACCCTGCTCTGTGTGTGACAGGGAGCAGTGCCCAAACTCCCCTATCGGCCCTACTCTGTGAGTGACAGGGGGGAGCTCCTCAACCCCCTGATGGGCCCTGCTCTGTGCGTGACAGGGGGGAGCTCCCCAACCCCCCTGATGGGCCCTGCTCATGCGTGACAGGGGAGAGCTACCCAACCCCCTGATCAACCCTGCTCTGTGCGTGACAGGGTACGGAGCCCCAATCCCCTGATGGGCCCTTCTCTGTGCGTGACAGGGGGCAGCGCCCCAACCCCCTGATTGGCCCTGCTCTGTGCATGACAGGGGGTGGTGCCGCAACCTCCCCATCAACCCTGCCTTGAGTGTGACAGGGGGTGGTGCCCCAACCCCCCAATCGGCCCTACCATGAGCGTCACTGAGGGTGGCATCGCAACCTCCTGATCCGCCCTGCTCTGTGCATGACATGGGGAGGCGCCCCAACTCCCCAATCGGCCCTGCTCTGAGCCCAACCAGGGGCTGCACCTAGGGATTGGGCCTGCCCTCTGCCACCCGGGAGCAGGCCTAAGCCAGCAGGGCGTTATCTCCCGAGGGGTCCCAGACTGTGAGAGGGCACAGGTTGGGCTGAGGGACCCCCTTCCCCCCCTCCCCGAGTGCACAAATTTTTGTGCACCGGGCCTCTAGTTATAGATATAAAAGCCTAATATGCAAAGTGTCTCCTCAGGAGTTTGACTGACCAGGAGTATGATTGCTTGCTATGATGTGCACTGACCACCAGGGGGCAGCGGGAAATGAAGGGATGCCCTGGCTGGCAGCCGGCAGCCAGGGAAGGGAGACCCCAGCTGGCAGCTGGCAGCCACTAGGGACCCTACCAGTGCACAAATTTCGTGCACTGGGCCTCTAGTATATATAGATGTCTCCACCATTATAGTATTATACAGAATATTTTCATTGCTCTAAAAATCCTCTGTGTTCTGCCTGTTCCTCCCTCCATTCCCCTACCTCTTAGAAACCACTGAGCTTTACTGTCTCCATAGTTTTGCCTTTTCTAGAATGTCATATAATTAGAATTGCACAGTTTGTAGCCTTGTCCATTTCTTGCTTTTGCTCAGTAATATTCATTTACATTTCCTCCATGTTTTTTCATGGCTAAATAGCTCTTCTTAGCACTTAATAGTACTCCATTGTTTGGATTTACACACTTTATCTATTCACCTACTGAAGGACATCTTGGTTGCTTCCAAATTTTGGCAATTATGAATAAAGTTGCTATGAACATTCATACGCAGGTTTTTGTGTGGTCAGTGTTAAAGAGTACAGTTGCTGGATTGTATGGTAAGAGTACGTTTATTGTTGTAAGAAACTGCGAAACTATCAGAGTGGCTGTACCATTTTGCATTCCCATTGTCAGTGAAATAGATTTCCTGTTGCTCCACAGCTCCATTAGCTCTTGGCATTGTCAGTGTTCTAGATTTTGGCCACTCTAACAGGTGTGTAGTGGACAAATAGTATTTTAAGCAAGTAACAAAATCCATAATTTTATACCTTTTAACAAGAAAAACATGTTTGGTTTTTTAAATATTTTTTATTGATTTCCTAGAATAAGGGAGAGGGAAAGAGAAATAGAAACATCAATGATGAAAGAGAATCATTGGTCAGCTGCCCCCGACTAGGGATCAAGCTCACAACCCAGGCATATGCCCTGAACGGGAATTATACCATGACATCCTGGTTCATAGGTTGATGCTCAACCACAGAGCCACGCCCGCTGGGAAAAAAAACACATTTTAATTGCAGCTACCCACACTATATTTATTCATGAAACTAAAATCATTTTAGCTCTGCTCTATGAATTAGTTTAGTCAATTTATGATTGAATATCATTTATGATTATTCGTTCTCCCTAGATGAAATTCTTATTTCCCTTGAAAAGATTTCAGAAGAGGGAAAAGATACATTATATTTTCCACCATAACAACAAATGGGTAATTTTTGTTTGTAGAGATTAAAATCAATACTAGTTTCGGAAGTGTTCAAAAATTAGAGAGGCTTATTAAATTATTTGGTTCCTGTATAGAATTACAGCTCTTTAATTACCACTTTCCTGTGCTTTATCCTATTTGTGCAGGAAGTCTGCCGATTATTACCCATGAGCCTCAGTTAATACAGTAGCTTCTTTTAAATTCCTCTAAGATAAACCCTGAAATATTATTTTAGCCTATAATCTGGAACACACTTTTGAAACTATATAGTTTCTTCCTTCCATGTAGAAATCAAATAATGTTGTAGGACTGGAATAATGAGCCAAATCTTTCTTATACATTGGAGATACAGGTTGCCCAAGATCTGAACTACCTACATCCTAAAATTGCTCCCTGTTGTGGATCCAAGGTTAGGAAGGCCCGAGAAAAGTTGAGAATGAAATTTTAAAAATGATATTTTTACCATTATTTCTCTTTCTTGTATGATAATCCTTCCTTTGCTTTTTCATTACTTTTATTTTAGCTCTCATCTTTTAATAGCAGCATTTTCACTTTTTTCCCTTTGACATAGAACTATATTGTTTACCATTTAATTTTTGTGAGGTCCCCACCTGTTGGGAGGTCAAAGTTTTGAAAACTAAAAAACCTAAATATAGCATGTGAAAAACCTCAAAAGTATGTGAAAAAGATCATTAATCCCCGCCACATGTTAACAAACATTTGAACTTCAACCTTCAGCTTGAGAGTGATTTTAGTCTTTTAGACATAGTTTAACCTAGCTTAGTTTCTCCATCTTCCATCATGTTAAAATCATCCAGCCAACGTGGGATGAAAATCAGTTAATGAATAGATTTTTAAAAATGTGCAATAACATACAATGGAATATTATTCAGCCATAAAAACTAATAAAGTACTAACATATGCTACAATTAGATGAACTTTGAAATCATTTTGTTAAGTAAAAGAAGCCAGTCACAAACAGGCACATATCATATGATTTTATGCATATGAAATGACCATTATAGGCATATCCATAAAAAGAAAGGAGATTGGTGATTGGCAGGGGCCGAGCAGAATGGGGAAGGTCCACTAATGGGTATGGGGTTTATTTGAGGGGAGTGGGGGGAGAAAATATTCTGGTTTTGGATAGTGGTGCTGGTTGCATGAGATTGTGCATATACTAAAAATCATTAATTTTACACTGTAAAGGAATGAACTTATGGTATATGAATCATAGCAATTAAAAAAACCATAAAAGCTACTAAAATAAGTCCACTGATCATAGTAAATAATGACAGATGAGACCCTAGAGGGGAATAAGAACTGAGAAAAACTATAAGGGAAAGACAGAAAAACTGAGGGCATGTAAGAACATGGGCCACTTCAGCACAGTGATAAAATTCAGTGGCTCAGCCATGTGAGGCCAACTCTGCCAGCAGTACTCCCCCAGGCAGCCCCACAGATCCCAGAGACTGGTGACCTAGCCTATTTGTAGGAGAGGATGGAGTGTCTGCTGGCTCATTAATAAAATCGTCTCTTTACTTCTCTAAAGTTCCTAAGTATGAACCTGAGCCACGAGAAAAGAGATTAAATTATATGGAGGCATAGATATAGCTTTAAAAGATTTATATCAAAAAGTTTGGTTTTTTAATGTTTAAAAATTTTAATTATTGAGAAATGTTTATGTAGAATAATGAATAATTCATTCTCAAAGGATTGTATATTAATGAATTGGAATCATATTTTCTTTTATCTTTCTTAGTTTTTTTCTGTATATAAACTTTAAAATGTTTACTTTTCCCCCCTCAGCATCCTTTCCTTATTCCCATTCTAAGTATGTTTTGATATTTATTCAGGAGCCATAGTAGGTTATAAAAATAAATTAAATAGATGCAACAGCATGTTGCAATTCATAACTATTCAGATATAAAATAAATTTAACATAAACAGTAGAATTTCCTAGCGATTAATGAGTTTTGGGGTAAAAAAAAAAAATCACAAAATTTAACCTCTTGAGGGATTCTTGAAAATCAAATGTAAAATAGGCATCTTACATAAAATTTACTTTTGGAAATCAATTAGAATGATAAATCTATAACTAAAATCGCTTTTCACAATTATTGCTAATAATATTATTTCACTTTGATTATACAGGAAATACCACACTCATTTATTACAGTTTGATGGTGAAGGAGGTTGGCGCTTTGAACAATTGAATACTGCAGTCCGTTTAACACTGAGTGAAGAAAAACAAAAACTAGAATCTCAGCTAGCTGGAATTCCCAAAATGCAGCAGAGACTCGATGAACTATGTAAAATTTTGGGTGAAGACTCAGTGCTGAAAACAATCAAAAATGAAGATAAAACATCATAATTTGTTTTGACATGTTTTAAGAGTTTATTTTTAGGTAAAGGCTCAGAGACACTCTGTTGTAAGTGCATGCATTGTGTTAAGCTAAGCACAGAGAAAAAAGCAGTAAGAAATATTTTGTAAGATTTTAGCATCAAGGAAAAATATGACCTGACTTTTCAGAAGAAAATAAGCAAATGCATTATGTAAGATTAGTCAACATGGCTTGTACTAATTCCTGGTGAAAACCTATTTCACCTGTAAAACAGGGTTTTCTAAGTGAATTAATGGTGAATACCCAATTTACTATGTGTATGTGATGTGCTTGAAGTCCTTAACAAATGTGGCAGGAATCTTCAGAACAGAACAACTTAAGAGCAGCATTTGGGTTGAAATCAGATGCATAAAATTAGAAGTTTGAATAACATTTCAGTCTATTTATGGTTATTAGGTTTAATAGCTACAATTCAGTTTCATCATTGCTAGTGGTCAATTAAATCTGTGCACAAAATAGCTGACAGTTTGATCAATAATTTGAATATGAAAAAACTCTTTTAATGGCAATGGCTAAAAGGAAGAAGCCTGGCTATCTATGTATACAATGCCATATTTTTAATTTTAGGTTATTATGAGTGTCTTAATGTGGGCACATACCAAATTAGTTTTCATGAAACTCTTACATATTTGTTAATCCGTTCTTTCATTTTAAAGAGAATTGCCAATACAGAAAAGGAGTTTCTAAGCGATGTTTGTCTCAGCCTGTTACTTTACTTGGCAGCATTATCTATCACAACTTCTGTTCAGAAATACTTAGTTCGTTTTTGTGCACAAAGGAGTCTACCACATTTTAAAAACAGCACTATAATAATAGAATATAGGAATCTAAATCATAGTAGTAATAGCATCCAATGGAATAACACTTTATAGTTTACAATTCTCACATCATTTTATTTTCATCCTGTGGCAATCTTTTGAGACAGATACTGTTTTTCTTAATTTGCTCTGAAAAAAATGAAAAACTTGCCCTAATTATGCATTTTATTTAGGAACAGATCCAGGGATCAAATGAAGTTCTCCTCATGCCCTGGTTCAGTGCTATTTCCACTTCTTATTATCCTTAAAATCTAACTGGGCTGTAATATCAATAAAAGTTAGATGAGATATGGGGGAAAAATAAATTTGGTAATGTTAACATTGTTATTTGATTATTGTTTACAATGTATGGAAATTAAGTCATTGGTCTGTGGTTTAAAATGAGCCAAGAAAGTTAGCAAATCTTTTAGCAACTATGCACTCATAATATTAAGTTACCTCCACAGACAGCAATCAGAAGGGGAATTAATTGTGTTGTAGGTAAAGTTAATATTTATTGAACATAATGAGAAAGAATCTGCGTAGGAATAGTCATAGGAAATAAATCTTATCTATTCATGTGCCCTCGAGTTTGAAGTACAAAAACCAGGCCTGCCATTTTCATCTTACTGTCTATACCACCATGTTGCTAGGCCAGGGGACAAAAAAAGGGGGGTAGTGATCAGCTGTTAGTGGTTTAGAATCTTATTTGCATATTTAGAGACAGGCCTAATAGTTGCTAAGTCAGTGATTCTCAGACTTTTCAGGCGTTAGGGTACCTGGAAGTCATTCTTGATTATTGAGGGAGAACATCATGACATTTTCAATTTCTGCCATGCTAACTAGGACACTTGAAATCATCAATAAATGTAACTACCTTATATGAAGGAATGCAATATAAAATCATAATCAGTACCTCTAACCTTTTCTTTTAGTATAGTTAGCTACTCATTTATTCACTTGTCAGTTAATACTACTTCTTTTATAAAAGCGAGGCAAGTATCAAAGGTTTAGGAATAAGCACAGAACCAAAATTTAAACTTAATAAAAATTACCCACTAACGATAATTTCTATGTTAGCAGTTATCCAGTTTATACTGCTTTGGGGGAAAATCTGAGGCAAGCATCCATAAGTTAACTTTTAAGGGAAAATGAAAAGTCCTCATTTGAAACATATGTATAATTTTCATGCCTTAATTTTCATAATTTGAAAAATAAAGGCTTTAGGACCCAATATATTATGTTTTAAAACTTTGAGCAAAATGCCAAAACAAATATTAGATTTGTAATTATGTAATATATCCTACCAATGAGCTGAAGTAAATAAGACTCATTTATATGTACAGGATTCAAGGATGTTTAAAATTTTGTACTAAAAATTACACACACTATAATTTAAATGTTAAAGTTGAACAGAAACATGTTTTCCATGAACTTTTTGTGCCTCTTTATTTTCTGAATTTTTTTCTAGGACCAATATCCTCTAATTTGGAGAGGAAAAATATCTGTGATTTGAATTTCTATTTATGTACTATATAACATATACCATATTTTACTATTCTTATATTTTATAAAAAATATGAACAAGATTAAGAAGCAAAATAACCATCTTTGAATATAACAAGGAATAGATGAGGAACGGAAAAAGAAAATATACTTTAATTTTCAAACTACTTTGAAACCATGTTATCTATTTTCCCAAACTATTGACTTCTTTGTTTGTTTGTTTGTTTGTTTTTGTTTGTTTGTTTGTCAGAGAAAGCTGCAAGCTTATGAAGCTTGATTCTTAATGTGCACTTTGGTTAATTTTTAAACTTGGAAAATAACTTGCATTTGGTGAAAATGTTGCATTCTATTTCTACAGCATGTAGTGTTATGCCAAGCATGAGTTTAAAATAGTATGTGTTCTTGCAAACAAGATATTGTGTAAAAATCCCTTCCCAGTAATCTCAAGGAGAATGATATATCTTGAAATTCAACCCAAGTTTACATTTGTTTACAATGGGAATGGTTTTCCCTTGATAGTAATTTGGTTTTTGTGTCAAATTTTGCTCTGCCAGTGAAGGTAAAAAATGAACATTAGTTTTTTATTTGTGACTTTGGTTCCAAGTATGATTCCATATTTGGCAATAAGAATTTGTTAAGACCTGGAATAGTTTTTAATTCCATAAGCCTAGAAAACTTGGTTACACATTCGAACCCAAATCCAGAGAATGTTACATACTTCTGATGTGTGCAGAAAATGGTCATGATTATTAAACCATTGATGGAAAGAGATGCCTTTGATACTTTATGAGCAAGATTTATCCACATGTGGAAGTGTAAGGTCCTTTCACCTAACCCAGGGTATTTACATTTCTGCTGATGCACATTTAGGAATGTCCAGTATGTTCTAGAGTTGGACGTGTGCTATTTGCCACATGAGAATTTTCAGGTGGGTGTATAAAATATTTTTATTAAAAACAAATCCCTTCTTCATTGTTGGTGTCTCCTGATGACTAAATATAAAACTGCTTTACAGTTTTTAATCTGAAATTTTCAAAACCAGTTATCTATGCTTATCGGCAGGGGTTGTGTTAATGAAAGCACATGAGAAAAAATGTCCTTAATGGTAAAAATCACTACGTAGCTAAACTAGAATGTGTCTGGGTGTGAATGCATTATAATATAGTCTCTGTCCCATGTGCAGTTCCTTAAGCTCAACATTCCTTGTGAATTTCTTAAGCTTCATGAAAAAAACAACCTTGATTAATCAAAGGAATTCCAGGGGTTGAAAATGCCCTATTTCTGTATTTTAAGTGACTCTGTCAGGTATCTGTCTCCATACACCTCAGTTACAAGTTGAATATTGTACAACCTTATGTAGGACTTTGCACAATAGTCACCAAGGATTTGCTTAAATATTTATTTTCTTTATTAATTCAACACACATTTATTAAGTGTCAACCTATGCCAGTCACTGTGCTAGGATCTAGGAATAAATAAAATATGTTCCCTGTCCCAAGAAGCTTACAGTGAAAATTAGGAAAATGAGCACCCTCAGAGAAAAAAGCCAATAGCTACTAATCTATTATTTACCAAGAAAGAAGGCACAAAGCATTGTATATACAATGAGAGGAAAGTCGAGACAGAAAGGCTAAGTAATTCATCCAACCTCATACAGCCACAAAGCTATAGAGCTGAAATTTGAACCTAATAATATTTGGTTACAAAGCCTATGGAACTCCCCATCACCTTCCTTTTAATTAGTTTAGGTCAGTTTCATTATTTGTTTTTAACCCTAAAATTGTAAGTATATTTTTAACTGGTTCAAACTTTCTGGTTAACCAAACAAATGCATTTTTTTCATCTAAAAGAAATTTATCTGGACATTACACAAATTGTATTTTTCATTGTTTTTATTATAAATGATGGAAGCAGTCCTATAAGAGGAAGACAAAAAGCAAATTTTAACATGTTTTGAGGAAAAAATGTCCAGACTGGTTAACATTCATTCAGTAAATATTTACTAACATTTTCAAGATCACCAGTTATTGTGCTCGGGACTCAGAAGTGAATAAGGCAGACCTGGTCTCAGCCTCATGAAACATTTTAGTACATCAATACCAAATAATCATATTCCTATTAGATTTTGCGGTGCCATCTAAATGACATATTTGTTATGTAGTATCTTCTCAATTCTTGTATTTCCTGCCTTAGACCACTCTGGTGCAACATTCAAGCAATAAGCAGGGTTCCTTGATTACACACTTAAAGGCTTCATAATTCTCATGCTCCTCAACTTGGTCTAAATTATAGGTCCAATAAAATCAGTCTTTAGGACTGTATCATCCTTCACCAGTAGGTGCTCCCATACATTAGCATATTATCTTAAAACCTGAGAAACATTCATTAGCGTCTCAAGTTCAGATTGCATAAAGTGAGCCAGTTTTGTACAATGAAAAGTATCTCTCTTGTGTTAACACAAAATGCAGGTATCTATAGTAGGAAAGCTCTCAAAAGCAAGAAAATTTTTTAAATCAATACAAAAGTGAATACACAAGGCTTCCAAAATTAAACATATTTAAAGTTATGTGCTCTCTCTCAGTACTTGTGACCCAGTGTAGAAGATAAGGTGATTAATTATTCACCTTGTGTGTTTTTATGAGCTTTAATACCTATAAAATAGAATATGCAGTAATGAGGCAATGAAATAAACACTAAACATTTACTTGTTTATATTATTTAATTATAGTTATTTTAATCCATATAAATAGGAGGCAAGCTTACTAGTATATATCAAATATTTAATTTTCATATGTTGAATACATTAAATTTAATAATTAATATGTATTGGGCCTAGACATTATGTAAATGTATAAAATTAGAAAATCTTACACTAGAAAAATGTCTCAGGACTCACATAAAGATGAGGCAGAAAGGTCCTATGATCAGATGGCATTTTATTGGGAAGATAATATAGGGTGTTCCCAAAAAATATATACACACTTTAACAGCTGATAGCTCAATTTTTTAAATGAAGTGCATTTTAATAAGCACTGCCTTTATAATTATTCAAAGTGTGTGTATACATTTTGGGGGGACACCCTATATAATGGGATCTTTTGCAACATGCAGATAATGATCATTCAAGAGTGATGAAGACTGATGAAGTGAGTGTCAAAGTCCCCTTGGTTAGACGAGCTTATTACTTAATATGGGACAAGTTTCAAGGATACATATAGGTGGGGTTTAGAGAAATGAGGTTAATGTAGATCCAAGCAGATACATATTTTCCTGCAACCTAACACACACTCACACATGCACATACAACTTCTTAGAAGTTTAATACAAAAGTAACATAACAATTTTGAGAAATTAACTGAATTTTTTTATTGATAAACATATTAAATTTACCCTCCGAACCATCTTCAAGTGTATGCTTCATCAGTGTTGAGTACACTCACGCTGTTGTAAAACAGATCTCTAGGAGTTTTTCATCTTACAAATCTGAAACTCTATACCCATTAAACAGGCTCCCTACTTCCCTCTCCTCCACCCCTGGTAAACACTATTCTATGTTCTGTTTCTATTAATTTAACCACATTGGCTACCTCATCCTAGTGGAATCACACAGAATTTGGTGTGTGTGTGTGTGTGTGTGTGTGTGTGTGTGTGTGTGTGACTGGCTCATTTCACTTAGCATAATGTCTTCAACATTCATCCATATTGTGGCATATGATAAGATTTTCTTCATTTTTTAGGCTGAATAATATTTAATTGTACATATATACCACATTTTGCTTGTCTTTTCTTGTGTTGATAGAATGGGTTGCTCCCACCTTTTGGCTATTATAAATGGTGCTGCTATGGACATGGACATACAAATATCTCTTTAAGACCCTGCTTTCAATGCTTTGGGATATATACTCAGAAGTGGGGCAGCTGGATCATATGCTAGTTCCATTTTTAGTATTTTTGAGGACCCTCCCTACTCTTTTCCATAGAGATTGCACCATTTTACAATCCCACCAACCGTGCATAGAGTTCCAATTTCTCTTCATCCTCACCAACATGCTATTTCATATAGTAGCCATCCTAATCAGTGTGAGGTGGTATGACATTTTAATTTTGATTTGCATTTCTCTGATGATTAGTGATGTTGAGCATCTTTTCATATGCTTGCTGGCCATTTGCATATCTTATTTGGAGAAAGGTCTAGTCAAGTTCCTTGCCTGGGATAATTTTTTTTAATTAAAACTTTTTCTTAAGGCCCACTACGAGATGGCTTCAATCTGTTTCCTCTGCTTCCAAAAAGCTGCTTCCCCCTACCTGCCTTTCGCCTCTCTGCTCCTCATTCCCTTGGCTGTATATGGCAGGTGTCCCCTTTTACTTTTTTTCTTTTCATTTTGTTTTCTCAGTCAGAAATGTCTTTGTCATATTCATCTATCAAAACCCTATCTAGCTTTAAGAATGTTCTAAATTCTTTCTAGTTACATACGTTTTCTTCATTTATGCTTACACAGCACTTTATTTGAAACACTATCATTAGCATCTCTCGCTACCTTTTATTACTCACTAGAGGCCCAGTGCACAAATTTGTGCACAAGTGGGGCCCCTCCCGGCCGATCAGGGCCATCTTGCCCAGTCACCATTGGGGCTGGCCTGGGAGAGGGACCTAGGGAGTTTGGCCAGCCGTGAGAGGTTGGCTGTGGGAGCGCACTATCCACCAGGGGGCAGCTATGAGCGTCTGCCCCGTGGTGGTCAGTGAGCATCGTAGTTATCAGCCAGTCATCCAGTCATAACTGTCGCTTAGGCTATATATATTATATATAGATTTGTGTACCTATTTTCTCCATTCATTCATTTATTTATTCATTGCCGGGGTCCAACCCCAGCAGGTCCAGGGGTCCCCAAAGGTGTGGATGGAGTCGGCGAAGAAGGAATGACACAGAGACAGCGTTCAGTTGATCAGCAGCCTAGCCAGGATCTCTAGCCAGGATCTCCAGCCAAGTTCTGGTCTGGATCTCCAGCGAAGTTCTGGTTTGGATCTGCAGCCAGGTTCTGTGTCCATGTTGTCTTGCTAGGTTCTCCAGCCAGGTTCTGTAGCCATGTTCCCTCGCTAGGTTCTCCAGCCAGGTTCTGTCCAGGTTCTCCAGCCAGGTTCAGTCACCAGGTTCTAGTCAGGTTCTCTTGCCAATTTCTGTAGTCAGGTTCAGTCCAGGATCTTTTGCCATGTTCTCTCCAGCGACGTTCTTCTGTCTGTAGGTTCTGTGTAGGTTCTGTGTTCTTAGTTCTGTGTTCTAAGCTCTGTATTCTAAGTTCTGACTCTTGCTGTCTTGTTACATCTGTATTTATACCAGTTGATTCAATCCTATCAATCTCTATTCCAAAGGTTAGGGCGTTTCTTATCTCCATTCCAGGGAGTAAAGATTATGTAGCTTAAGCATGATTGTTCATAGTTAAAGTGATTAATTACCCGCCTGGCACTTAGTTAAGAGGTTTTATTCCCTCCCTAACTTCAGGGGGAAAACCCTACCTTGGGAAACAACCTTTCTCAGAGACCTTGGTTAAAACACATAGTGCCAAGAAGGTGAGCAAACATATTAAGAACAGTATGCCATATATGCCGGTCCCTTGAAACAGCAAGCATGGACCGGCTCCCGGCAATTCATTTGTCACATAATCATCTCAGGCTATTCAAATAAAAGACCCCCCTTAACCACTCCCCCTCTATCACATCCATCAGTTTTAGTTATGCAACTTATTATTTCTCCACTTATTCACTTATTAGTTGATTCTCTCTGCCTATGACCCTTGCCCTTCTTATGCTATAAACCCTATGGGCCAGGATTCTTGCTTATCTTATTTACTGCAGTATTCACAGCACCTAGAATAATGCATAACTAATGGGGACCCTTAAAGAGTATTTGTTCAGCCAAGCTGGTGTGGCTCAGTGGTTGAGCATTGACCTATGAACCAGGAGGTCACAATTCGATTCCCGGTTAGGGCACATGCCCAGGTTTCAGGCTCTGTCCTCAGCAGAGGTCGTGCAGGAGGTAGCTGATTGGTGATTCTCTCATCATTGATGTTTCTATCTCTCTCTCCCTCTCCCTTTCTCTCTGAAATCAATAAAAACATATTTATGGGTGGGGGGAATATTTGTTCAATAGGTGCATAAATGAGTGAGTGAATAAATGAAGAAAATAGAAAAAAAAGAAAAAGTATATGAATGAAAATGAACTTATGAGAATGAATGAAATCACCAAGGGAGAGATGTAAAAAGTGCACCCTCTCCTTCATATCCTTGTTATTAAAGGCACACTGAAGTACAGCTTTATTTTTTTTTTCTTTTCTGCTGAAAGAAAAATTGAACATCTTGAAAATTTCATACTATTTCCTCCATTCACTCTTTTTCCCTCCTCTCCAAAACAAGTTAGGAAGTAATACATTTGCTTACTCCTCCCAACAGGATGCTGATTATAAACGTTTTGGAAACATTTCTTCTAATTCGTTGATTCAGTAGAAATTAGATATCACATTGACTGTCCACCTGGCCACATGTTTTCTCTCTCTGATATCCCAAATGTATATATACATCCTTCCTTTTCCTGCTTCTCTGGGTCGTTCTCAACTCTCCTGAAGTCACGTAGAACAGGCCCAGTAATTCAAAGATCTTATACCTTCATTTTTATCCATCTCAATGACCGTAAAGTAGTCTTTTCTCAAATGAGAGTCATCAATAGATTTTTTACAGTCTTTCATGTTTATACAAAATTCAATACCAATAGCATAACCCTAACCTAATAACCACTGGAGACCTTCCTGCCCATGAGAACAAAAGGATCATTTCAAAGCAGAAAGCAGCCCAGCCAGCATGGCTCAGTGGTTGAGCCTCGATCTGTAAACCAGGAGGTCACAGTTTGATTCCCTGTTCGGTTCCCAGACAGGGCACATGCCCAGGTTTCAGCCTCAATCCCCAGTATGGGGTGTGCAGGAGGCAGCCAACCAATGATTCTCTTTCATCATTGATGTTTCTATCTCTCGCTCCCTCTTCCTTCCTTTCTGAAATCAATAAATAAATTTTTTAAAAAAGCAGAAAACAAATTTCAACTCCAGCCCATATCAGAGCCTGTTAGAATGCAGCACCTCTTCTCGCCTACCACATGCCAGACGTGTAGGCTCTGTTGAGTAGCGATCATACACACAGGCTCTGGAGAAAGACTCCTGGATTGAGTCCTGCCTCTGCCATCTCCCTGAGACCATGTTACTTAATGTCTCCATGCTTCGGGTTTCTCATTTTTAAAGTAATGGTAATCATAGAGTGGTGGTGAGAATTAAATGTATTCATATTTACGAAGTGCTTCGGAGCAATCTCACCGTATGTTTATAGTTATTATCATTTACACATATATCGGTATGAGTTATTTAAATAAAATCTAATCACCGCCTCTTAGGAAATGGTTGTTTTTAATTGGGTCAAGGGAGAGGGAGGAATAATTTAGGGGGAAGGAATGGTCCTTTCTTTTGGGTTGACAGACCCCAAGTGTGAGTGGCTAAAAGACAACTAGCTCAGGGTCTGATGCATAGTAGTTACTCAATATATGTTTGTGGAATAAATGACTGAATAAATAAAGAAATAAAGGTGGTATTAGCAGGAGAAAGGGAGATAAACACATGCCAAAAATTAAACTGCTTTCTTAGCAATTTTGCCGAGTGTCCAGATGCTAGTCCGCATGTCACTGAAACTGTATGAGCTTGCTGTCTTATGTATAAACCAATATATCAACAAAGCCGAAACACACATATCCTTCTCAATGTATTTTCTCCAGTCCCAAATCTGCCAGGGCCCGTGCTCAATTAGAGTGTGTCCACTTCATGCTTACCTTTTCCTACACAACGCAAAGGGGAAAAGGACCTGCGGAAAAGAAAAGGATTTGGAGAAAAAAGACAATGAAGCAAAAAATAATAAGAGGGAAGAGGAAATGGTAATATGTGACTGTGTTTGCAGTGACAGCAGAAAGTATACTGGCAGGGAGAGGGGTAGAGTAATTCTGGAGACTTAAGACCACCATGCTGCCTTCCTCCTCCTCTCCCTTCCCTTCTCAGGTGAATTTCCATATTCCCAGGGAACTCTAGGACAGGTGCCTCCTGAACATTGTCTTTCTTCACCATGAAGATAGAAAATTGGGATCTGACAATCTCTTATTGATCTACTTTGAATTATCATATTACCCCAAAACGATACTGATCACACCCATCTGGCAAACCTCCAATCACGCGTGATCCTAATCACCAGTTCTCTTCACGCCTGGACAAGCGCAGCTGCGTGCTGGTGGAGCAAGTCACTCCTCAGGGTACAATGTTCATGCTAAATTGATGACCAACTTCAAAAGCTGTCTCAGTACCACTCCCTCTTCCACTCCCCACAGCCACTTTCTCAAATTTTCACTGCTCTCTGAACAAGACCAACCCTCCCTCCTTCTTTCCTCACAGGGGGGCTTCGTCTGGCTCCTTACGTTTCTGCTACCAAATGAGAACTTATACTTCTCCTCACGCATGTCGACCTTCTCACAGAGGACTGCTTCTTTTTGCTTCTTAAATCAGTTGTTTCTAGGAATCATCCTTGCCACCTTCTCAATCCTCACACTCCATACCTAATTTACCACGAAATCCTGTACATTTTTCCTCCTTATTAATTGCTCTTGAATAAGTCTCCTTCCCATCTTCACCATATTAGCAAGGTTCAAGGAGAAATTGTTTGCTCCCACCTGGATTAAGCCATTGCTTTCTAACTGACCTTAATATATCCATTTACTGAGATTCCACCAATCTTCTTTTTCCTTAATCCTCACCAGAGAATATTTTTTCCATAGATTTTTTAGAGAGAATGGAAGGGAGGGGGAGAGATAGAGAAGCATTGATGGGGGAAAGATACATTGGTTGGTTGCCTCTGGCACGTGCCCCAACTAGACCGGGGATGGAGCCTGCAACTGAGGTACCTGTGCCCTTGACCAGAATTGAACCCAGGACCCTTCAGTCCATGGGACAAGGCTCTAACCACGGACTCAAATCGCCTAGGGTCCATCAATCTATTCTTTAAAAAAAATTTTAGCATGTGGTGCACAGTGGTTAGAGCGTTGGCCCAAACACCAAAGGACTGCGGGTTTGATTCCCAGTCAGGGGCACGTACCTGGGTTGCAGATTCAATCCTGGCCTAGGTCGAGGCCCGTGCTCTGCTCTCTCTCCTTCCACTCTCTAAACATTAATGGAGAAAAAAAAATTTTTTTTTAATGTTTTCCAGTGAAAATTGCACAAAACAAAAATATACATCACAATACATGATCACAAACTCAACACCTGTTTAATCACCATACAAGTTCATAAATAGGGCATTGCAGGTGCTGCAAAGCCCACCGATGCTCCTTTCTAGTCACTAGCCCCATTTTCCCACCCCCAGTATAACCACTATGTTGACTCCTTACACCACATATTGGTTTTGCCTGCAGGTTAATAGGTCTCTCGAAAGGAAGAAAGGAAAGAAGGAAAGAAGGAAAGAAAAGAAAGAAAGAAAGAAAGAAAGAAAGAAAGAAAGAAAGAAAGAAAGAAAGAAAGAAAGAAAGAAAAAGAAAAGAGCCGAAACCAGTTTGGCTCAGTGGATAGAGCGTCGGCCTGCGGACTGAGAGGTCCCAGGTTCGATTCCGGTCAAGGGCATGTACCTGGGTTGCGGGCACATCCCCAGTAGGAGATGTGAAGGAGGCAGCTGATCGATGTTTCTCTCTCATCGATGTTTCTAACTCTCTATCTCTCTCCGGTCCTCTCTGTAAAAGATCAATAAAATATATTTTAAAAAAAAAGAAAAGGAAAGGAAAGAAAGAAGAAAGAAAGAAAGAAAGAAAGAAAGAAAGAAAGAAAGAAAGAAAGAAAGAAAGAAAGGAAGGAAGAAAGAAAGAAAGAAGGTCAAAATCCTTCCTCCTTCCCACCTCTATTCTACTGTCTATGTGGATTTATTTTAGACTTTAAATATGTAAAGTTGATTTTTAAAAGTATCTACAAACTATCTTTGTTGCTAAAAGTATCTGAAGCCGAAACCGGTTTGGCTCAGTGGATAGAGCATCGGCCTGCGGACTGAAAGGTCCCAGGTTCGATTCCGGTCAAAGGCATGGACCTGGGTTGCGGGCACATCCCCAGTGGGAGGTGTGCAGGAGGCAGCTGATCGATGTTTCTAACTCTCTATCTCTCCCCCTTCCTCTCTCTAAAAAATCAATAAAATATCTTAAAAAAAAAAAAAAGTATCTGAAAACTGGTTTATTTGCCCTCACATATGTCTCCTTTTTTGTAGAAATGGTTTGAAAGTAAGGGAACTTTCAAAAGAAAATGAAATTTATTTATAAATATAGATTGGTAGAGTGCAGATTTAAAAATATAACAATTACGTGTTCATATTTGTTTAAATATCCAATTCCATTATTTTGAAATTGTGTTGTATTAGATGTTTTCTAATTTATCTTCAATATTCTATGATTATTTGATTCCCCCAGATTATTTCATTTTTATCCTGATTCCCAAATTAGTCCGTGTGAGTGGAATTGTATCTTATTATGTAGCCCTCTAGTGGCTAAATTTTAAAGAGGGCACAATATTAAGGAATAAGAATTATAATTGTTTAAGAATAAAGAACATCCATTTAGAGAAGAAAAAGGGCCAGGAAGGGCAGAAAGTAAGTGAAGCAGACAAAGAGAGGAAATTAAATGAGAGGTCAGGGTTAGGCAGTGTGAAAAAGATAGATGAGGAGATAAGCAGTCAATATTTTCTTAGCAGACATTGCACTAGAAACTTTTCATATATTTTTTCACTTAATCTTCATAAAAATTAGATGGAAAAGGTACAACTGCTATTTTATAAGCAAAGAAATTGAGGCTCAGAGGATGAAATAACATGGCCAAATCATACAATTTGAAATTTATATTACACGGTTTGGAATTTTATTCCAAAGAATGAGCCCTCAAATACCAAGTGAAGCTGGAAACATTCACAATTAGTCAGATGGCCCTGGCCCGTGTGGCTCAGTTGGTTGGGAGTCATCCCGGGCACCAAAAGGTTGCTGGTTCAATTCTGGTCAGGGCACATATTCGAGTTGTGGGCACAGCCCCCTGTAGGGGGTGATGTGCTGCTCTCACATCAAAGTTTCTCTTTCCCTCCCCTTTCCTCTCTCTCTCCGAAAGTTAACAAAAATATTTTAGAAGAAAGTTAGCCTTTTTTCCTTACACGATTGCAACTTCCTGTTGGCTCAACAACTGGACAAGCAGGGATATGATGGATGAATGTGACAGGGCCACCACCCTACCACACACCTATTTACCCACTTATGGTTCTTGTGGAACTGGAAGTAAGGGGTGGAGTTCACTGATGACACCCAGGTTCATAGTTCCAACTATGATGCATTTGCTCAAATGGGTGGAGAGAGGCAAAAAAAAAATAGCAATAGCATGACAATTTGGGCTGAAGAAATCGTTTCTATATCCCAATTCTGCAAAACAATATTCACATGCAGCAATTCCTCAGGACCTTGGATTAAGAGAGAATTTACCTGCTTTTTTTAAAAAAAGAAAAACAAAAACCAAAAGCCTATTTTCATGACTTGTAATAGTATAACTATATTCAAAGGCTAGGGGTGGGCCGTGTTAGGTAAACACTGTTAGGTTAGGTGGCTCAGGAGGCGGCGCGAGAAAGAGAGTCCAGTGAATCAGAAAAGAAAGGAAAGGAAACGGTTTATTTCTGCGTCCCTGGGAGACCCACGTACCCCAAAAGACAGGGCACGTGGGTTCACGCCAACAGGGAGGGGGGCGCTTTTTTTATACTGCGGTTGGGTGAGGGGCTGCAGTTGGGTGAGGGGTGGGGACATGAGCTGAGGAATTCTCTGCCACAGGGAATGGGCAGGGGTATTCAGAAAGAAGTCAGT
This sequence comes from Myotis myotis, assembly GCF_014108235.1. NCBI lineage: Eukaryota > Metazoa > Chordata > Mammalia > Chiroptera > Vespertilionidae > Myotis > Myotis myotis. The sequence continues at coordinate 172,374,077 of NW_023416335.1, forward strand.
ATCTGTGTGGGGGTATGTGGATTAAGGGAGAAGAAGCTGGTATCTGTGTCTGGCACGTTGATCTGTGAGAAATTCCAGGGGAAGTCCCTTGTCTCATCACATGTATCTGATCCTGGGCTCTCTCTGACCTAACAAACACTATACTGGTTCCAGGCAATAGAGAGACACTGAGTAGTTTTAAGGATATGTCTCAGGCAGTGACAAGACATGTGCCTGGGAATGTCTGTTAAATTCTAAATACTGTTTGTCAGTTGTTACCAAACTAAAGATTACTACTTTCTAAATTAAATTTTTAAATGTTTGCCCCTGCTACCTATAAAAAAGGACATTTCCTGTAAGGTAGCTCTCACTATAATAAAGCCTCTACATGAATATCTGAATTAAAAACTTGAATAGGTTGATTTTTTTTCTTAGAAATACTATTAGGCATGAGAGAAATTCATGGAGTTCTTTGCATAGACTATGCCCTCAATAGGTTATTGATTGATCTTTCAAGGCCCATCAATTGTTCTGCTTCTTTATGCTATTTGTATATTTCTCTTATCCCTTTGTAAGATTGCAATTTCTTTTGAGGAAATTGTTTTGCTCATCATAGTAGTTTTGTTTTTAATGGTAAAAGTAATCATACTTACAGCAAATCAAAAAGTCAAGGTATAGCTCCATGCGCGTGGCTCAGTTGTTGGCGTCAACCTATGAACCAAGAGGTAATGGTTCCATTCCCGGTCAGGGCACATGCCCGGGCTTGAGGCCTCGATCCCCAGTATAGGGTGTGCAGGAGGCAGCCAATCAATGATTCTCTCTCCCTCTCCCTTCCTCTCTCAAATAAAAAATATATATACATTTTTTAAAAAGTCAAGGTGTATAAGGAGAGCTTTCATAATCAGTCTTCTCCCTTCAATCCTATTCCATGATATATGCTATGTGAACAAATTGCTAGGTAATCTACACACTTTCTCTATTTTCATACAAATATATGTAGGATTTATTTCCTTTTTATTGCCTACTCCATATAAAATTCTGTAACATTGTGGATAAAGAAAAGGGGAAGGCTCTGTAATAAATCTGACTGAAGGTAAACTCACAGGATGATCTGATCACAAATTCCAGACTGGGCAGATCATGGTGGATAGTCACCCCCCAGGTCTATAAAAGGTTTATCTTTCCCTTCAGCAAGTCTGTTCAGTGTTCTTGTGCATCTAGGTTAACACACCTTTGAAATGCCAGAAGTAGTCAGACCCCTCAAAAAATGTAACCACCCTCATGCATTGTCTTGTTAACTATCCTGTAACTTGCTTTCTCCCACCTTCATGTAATCACGGGTTCCCTCCTTTATTCTAAACTAGTGGCCCCGTGCACAGATTCCTGCACATTGAAAGGAAATTGGGAGCCCGTGACCACATGCCCTGGGAGTTTCCACATCCCCTTGAGCTGCTGGGAAGTCATATGGGGAGTCTGTCCTTCTCCCCGCAGCTTCCTGAAGAAATATTTCCAAATGTCCCTTCTGCAGCCAGGGTCATACCTTGCCAGTAGGGAAGTCCCCAGTGGATGCCCTGGGTCATGTTGGATGCTTTCCACCACTCAGAGTCAGATAAGAGACGCTCTCAGGTGCACAATACAAAGTTGGGGATCTTGCGGGGGGGTACTCTGTTGCCCCCCCCCACACACACAAGATCCTCAACTTTGTGTTGTTCAGTAGCACTGCTGTGGAGGTGGGAGAGGCTCTTACTTCCGCAGCTGCACTCACCAGCCACGAGCCCAGCTTCTGGCTCAGTGGTGCTCCCACTGTGGGAGCACACTGGCCATCAGGGGGCAGCTCCTACATTGAGCATCTTCCCCCTGGTGGTCTGTGTGTGTCATAGCAACTGGTCAACCGGTCTTTCCAGTCATTCGGTCATAACAGTCACATAGGCTTTTATATATACAGATATATATATATATATTTAAAAACCTGCAAAACTGTCATTCTCTAGAGCATTTGAAGTCTTGCTTCCCAGCATATCCTTAGTTTGGCTCAAATAAACTCCTATAAAAACTCTCTATAGGTTTGAACATTTCTTACACTCACACTTTAAAAAAATTAACTTATTAGAGATACATGCTTTTTAAACACTTGTTTCTAAATTATTCTTTTTAGTACAAGCATATCATTTCATACTATGGATGTACCATCCTAATATCGATAGATATTTTGTTACCAGCGCTTTTGAAACCACTGGTACACTGCTATAAACAGATTCCTGCATTTGGCCTTTATATGGTGACTATGTTCCTACAGAATAGTTTCTCAAAAGTGGGATGGAAGAATTAATAGATAGTTCCCAATCTGTAACCAAAACGACAGTAGCATTCCTTTCAGGAAGCATTAGGATATCTATTTGCTATCCAGTCCCCAGTGCTGAATAATATCAATTTATGAATATTTACCAAAGTGGTGAAAAATAATATCTTATTATTTTCTAATTTTTCCTATTAGAGATGTCAACTATCTTTTCAAATGTCAAATGCCAGGACTTTTTAAAGCTCTATTACCTAATAGAGTTTCCCTCTCAGCCAGCATCCTGCCATCAACCTGAATCTTCTCAATGTATGTGTGAATAACTCACCCAACAACATGGTCATTTTGTCCCTTGACCTCTTCATCTCTGATGATATTCACCTCCACCCACATATGCAATCCACTTCCATGGCCACAAATGAACTTGTCATCATCTGGAGTGACTTAAACTTCTGAACTTATATTCAGATATATCACATCCTGACAACCGCCTTCTTTCAACTCTCCTGCTTCTCTTTCTCAGATACGCCCACAATACCTGTTAATCCACTGAATTGAGGTTTCCAGTCCCATCTATTCTCTGTAAGAACATCTCATAAGCAAGAAAATCTCTTGCAAAAACAAAGCAATCAAAGCTTTGGAAAACTATGTTTCTTAATCTCCTTGGGGTTAGGTAATATCCGGTGATTTTCAACCTGAGGAGCTCTAGGGAGTGTTTGTGAATACTGGGATTGTTTTGGGTTGTCACAAAGACTAAGGGTTCACTACTAGCAATTATGGACAGGCTTGCAGGGATGGTATATGTTCTTCAAAACCTGGAACAATCTCTCACAGGGAAGTATTATCCTATGCAAAATAGCAACAATAGTCCCAACTAAGAAACACCAAACCCCCTTAATAATCTGATTAGAAAGACCAATGTAGACATAAATACAATTTTCTTTATGATTTAGGGGTTCCATTGATCCCTAAAGCTCAATAGTAAGGCTCATATTAAATATTTATTGGGCCTGGTCAGTGTGGTCCAGTGATTGAGCGTCAACCTATGAAGCAGGAGATCACAGTTCAATTCCTAGTCAAGGCACATGCCCAGGTTGTGAGCTCGATCCCCAGTAGGAGGCATGCAGGAGGCAGCCAATCAATGATTCTCATCATTGACATTTCTATATCTTTCTCCCTCTCCCTTCCTCCCTGAAATCAATAAAAATATATTTTTTAAAAAAATTTCTTGGGACATCTGTAATACTTTCAACAATAAAGATAAATTAAAAGAGACCTAGCTGGTTTTGTTCAGTGGATAGAGCGTAGGCCTGCAGACTGAAGGGTCCCAGGTTCGATTCTTGATCCCCAGTAGGGGGCATGCAGGAGGCAGCTAATCAATGGTTCTCTCTCATCATTGATGTTTCTATCTCTCTCTCCCTCTCTCTTCTTTTCTGAAATCAATAAAAATATATTTTTCAAAAAAGATAAATTAAAAGAAAACATTTTCTTTATAGGCCCTGGCCCGGTAGCTCAGTTGGTTAGAGCATTGTCCCAATATGCCAAGGTTGTGGGTTTGATGCCTGGTCAGGGCACACACGTCTACTGATGAATGCATAGATGGGTGGAAAAACAAATCGATGTTCCTCTCTCTCTCCCGTCATCTCTCTCTCTCTCTCTCACATCAATCAATAAGTGAAAATATTTGAAAAGGGCTCTTTAAAAGATTCCTTTATTGGCTAGCTACTTTTAAAAATAAGATTTGCAGCATTTGGCTGTTTCACACTTCCCCCAGTTGATCTTTCTGCCATACTCGAAGCCCACAAAACAAACGTCTCCTCTTTTTCTGTCTTTTGGGAAAGTCTAGTTTAGCGTGAACACAATAACCCTTTCACTTTCATTTTCCACAGAATAGCTGAGATATCATTTCATAGGAACCTCACTAAATCTAAGGATAATTTTTAAAATACCACACAATGCATTTATTTTATATACCAGTGTCACTATTAGTCACAAATGCCCTCTTTTATTTCATATTCTGCCTAAAGAATTCATTATTAAGAAAATTCCTTTTCCTTGGGTGCCTTAACAGGGGATTAGGTAGGACTCACAGCTCCATAGACAACCTATATGAATTATGGGTGTAAAGAGGTCCTTAATCTTCATAAGAAAGACATCAACATAGAAAAAAGCATCAATGATTGTACTGAACTTTTCCTTCTCCTCTAAATTGGGAAGACTTAGTTCTTCTTAATTACATAAACAAAAATTGCCTTCAGCTCTAATATGGTCTAGGTTCCATTTACTATGTCATCTCCTTTTTATTTCTCCACATGCCTTCACGCCGTGCTTCTATCATATTAGACTAGTCACCATTTCCTGTATTTGGAGTGTAATTTCACTCTTCTCTGCTTTTTGTCATATTTTTTTTTTTACTCATTAGTCTATCAGTTAGCAAAAACATATTCATCCTTCAAAACCCAACTCAAACATTACTTTGTTCAGAAATCTTCCTGAATAACTCCATTCAGAATATTTAGTGATCATTCATTTCTACATTACATTAATCTCTTCTAAATATGGTTTTTATTTGATTCAGTCACATGTAGTTATTTTTATACTTACCTCTTGCCTTTCACTGGGTAGTAAACTCCTAGAGATCAGAGCTGTGTCTTTTTCATCTTTGGGTTTATGTCCCTTAGGACACAGCACCCTGCCTTGACTACATCATCTAAAACACCTGCCTTTTTATGTCTTTTACAGTGTCTTACTCATAAGCTATAATTATTTTCTTTATTTATATATACATTCACTGCCTAAATCCTTCAATAGAATGTAAAGTCCAACCTTAGCCAGTTTGGCTCAGTGGATAGAGCGTTGGCGTTGGCCTGTGGGCGAAAGGGTCCCAGGTTCCATTCTGGTCAAGAGCATGTACCTTGGTTGCAGGGTCCTCCCCGGCCGGGGCCCTGGTAGGGGCATGTGCAGGAGGCAACCAATCAATGTGTTTTGCTCACATCGATGTTTCTCTCTGTCTTTTCCTCTCTCTTCCACCCTCTCTAAAAGATAAATAGAAAAGTATCCTCTTATGAGGATTAACAAAAAAAAGAAAAGAAAAAGTGAAGTCCATGAGGGAGGGTCTATCCTATTCATCCTTGTTTCTCCAAATGAAACAGGAGCTAATCAATAACTGCTTGATCTTGGTTTTGGAGTTGTTTTGTTGTTTTGGTTTTTATTTTCTTGTTTTGCATAAATTCAGCCGCTAGATGGTCAACTCCTTGAAATTATGGACTATTGCACAATTCATATTTGGATTATTCCCTAATGTATAGTAAATAAATGCTAATTTAAAATCACATATAAATTTTAAATACCATACAGATGTAATCAAAAGGAAAGAGAGACATAAACAGACATAGTGCTTAAGAAATAAATAAATGAGGAGTGGTTTAAAAAAATTTTTTTTTAATTTAAATGTTTTTCAAGTTTTCCAGTGTACTATTTGACAAAGAAAAGGTCAGAAGAATGAAGCATGGTGATTTAGATGCTCAGAAAGACTTACAGATGTTCTTGCTTCTAATTCCTGTGAACAGGACAGTATATTTCTAAGACTTTGAACATAAACCTCAGAACACATTAAGGAATAATCACTTCGTGCAAATTCTTCATGTAAATAACTTTGGGTTATATAACCTGTAATTTCAGACTCTAAGCCTTTGCAATATGAAAATAATAACATAATGCAATGTTATTTATACATATGGAGAAGTATCAAATAGTGTGACTTTCAAAATTGTGTTTTAGTTATTTTCAAGAAGGATTGGCTAGGCCTCCAAAGGCAAAGTTGTATGAAATATGAGAAATAATTTTACAACTCCTGCTTATTCAAAGGAAAAGCCAGGCAACCCCTAGTACACGGCTACCAAGTTCTTTAAATTAACCAGAAGAAACAAGCTATAAGTACAATGGGTGGCATGGTTTTTATAAAAACATTTAATCAGAAATGATAACAATCCTAAGTCATAAAGAACAACCTGTTAGCATAAAAACTGGGGAAGGAGAATAGCAAGTTCTAGAAATAACAGAATCTGAGCTGTGGGTTCTAATCTCAGCTTCGCCATGACTCACCTGTATGACTTTGGATGCATCATGGAACTACTCTGCATTTTTATTTCCTCATAGCCAAAACAGGATGGTGATACTCACCCTACCTCATAGGGAAGATGTTTGGACTATCTAATTAGTGATCATACAGTGTTATTAAAACACACTATGTAATTATTGGATCTGAGTCTCATCCTATGTAATTCAATGAGAATTTTATTATTACCCCTTTAATTATAACTGAAGATTTTATATAAGGCTTCCCATTTCCTCTACTTTATTTCTCATAAAATAAACTTCGCACCGTGATCTCTGTGCTAAATATGGTAGTATCCTTTTTCTAACTATCTGTTGGAAAAATATCGTTGAAACCAATAAATAATACTTCTGTACGGACACAGAAGATATTATGAAACATTAAGGACTGTGATAGGAGGTCATCTCTTATCTAAGGATTCAATAAATTAGCTCTTTGATTCAACTGGTAACACCTTTTGTAAAGGAACTATCATACTTGATTTTAGATTCATCACTAAAGGTTGCAATGAGCTAATATTTCTTTACTACATACAAACTCTGATGGATGAAGTCAGCCTTTTACAGTGAAAATGTGGGATGTGAAGTCATGATCATCAATTAGACAATAGACCATTGGAAGTAAATATCCCACCCCAGCAGTTAATGCCTGTATATATTTGGGCAAATAATTCTTTAATGTTGCTCCCTTTCTTTTATTTTTGATTACAGAAATCAAACTAAAAAGATAAAGGTTCTCAAAACTTAAAATATAAGACAGCATTTGCAGAGCCTTTTTCTAATTTGTAAAGTATTATGTAAATGTTACATTATTATTATTATTATTATTATTATTATTATTATTACTAGAGACCCAGTGCACTGATTTGTGCACCGGTGGGGTCCCTCTGCCTGGCCTGTGGAGATCAGGCTGAAACTGGCTCTCCAACATCCCCCAAGGGGTGCCGGATTGCGAGAGGGCGGTTCTTGGGTGATGCACCCTGGAATCGGGCTCCCTCCTCTCTGTTTCTGGGTGCGTACCCAAGAACCGCAGCTGCCAAGTCACTGAAGCTGGGTAGCTCCTGTGTTGAACGTCTGCCCCCCTGGTGGTCAGTGCGTGTCATAGCTACCAGACGGATGGTCGGACAGTCACTTAGGCTTACTGTGTGTGTATACATATATATATATATATATATATATATATATATATATATATATACATATATATATATACAGATTATTATTATCTAGTCATTGATGCACCCCAAAACATTCTGCAAAAGTGTTATTTTCTATCAACCCTTTAAAAATTGTGTCATATAATAGAACTTTTGGCCTAAGTGATAAGCTTGAGTGTATCACAGTAGGTAATAGTCTTGGTATAGAATATAGGGTGTCCAAAAAATGTATACACACTTATCAACTGATAGCTCAATTGATGTTTTTTTCTTTTCAAACTTAACCCATTGGAATTAATAATTATTCAAAGTGTATATACATTTTTTGGAACACCTTGTATATATCAGAACGAGTCCAGAGAATAAAAATTGTTGCAAAAGTACCTAAAATAAATACATTCCATGAACTCTGGATAAGGAGCAAATGCTTAGATTTCAGAACATTTTTTAGTCATTTTTAATAAGTGAAGCAATTTCATTTGTTTTCTCTATTTTAGAATCCAGTTAATATTCATTGATATTCCTTAGTCTTTTTTTCTAGCTTCATTGAAATATAATTGGCATAAAACATTGTGTAAGCTTACAGTATACAATGTGTTGATTATATTCATTCATGTATTGCAAAATGATTACCACCATTGCATTAACTAACACCTCCATCTCATCACATAATTACCATTTCTTTTTTGTGGTGAGAACATTTAAAATCTATTCTCTTGGCAACTTTCAAGTATATATAATACAGCATTGTTAGCTATAATCACCAATGCTGTACATTAGATCACCAGGACTTGTAAATCTTATCACTGGAAGTTTCTAACCTCTGACAATATCTCCTCATTTCCACCACTCCCCAAACCCTGGTAACCACCACTCTCCCTTCTGTTTCTACAAGTTCAGCTATCACCAAGTGATATGTTTTTATTGATTTGAGAGAGAGAGAGAGAGAGAGAGAGAGAGAGAGAGAGAGAGAGAGAGAAATGTGAGAGAAACATCATCGGTTGCCTCCCAGACATGCCCCAACCGGGGATCAAACCTGAAATGTAGGTATGTGCTCTGACCAGGAATCAAACCCAAAACCTTGTGGTATACAGGATGATGCTCCAACCAACTGAGCTACCTGGCTAGGGCAAGTGGGGCTATTTTAGATTCCATATATGTGACATCACACAGTATTTGTCTTTGTCTGTCTGACTTATTTCACTTAGGATTATGCCCTCAAGGTTCATCCAAGTTGGTGTAAAGGGCAGAATTTTCTTCCTTCTCATGGTCTACATATACCACATCTTCTCCATCCATTCATCTGTTGATAGATACCTATGTTATCTTTACACCTTGGCTATTGCAAATAATATTGCAATAAATATGGGAGTGCAGGTATCTCTTCAAGATCCTGATTTTGATTCCTTTGGATATATACCTAGAAATAGCATTGCTGGAGCATATGGCAGTTCTACTTTTAATATTTTAAAGAACCTCCATGAAGTTTTCCACAGTGGCTGCACCAATTAACATTCTCACCAGCAGTGTGCAGGAGTTCCCTTTTCTCCACATCCTTGCCTTCACTTGTTATCCTCAGAGCCTAGTCCTCCACCTAAGAAGGCAGAGAAAATGTTTATGGGTCCCCCATACCTACAGGGCAGAAAGCTGTGGGGTCAGAACTAGGGTTGCAGCCCCCTGATGACACTGCTTTCTGGAGTAGGATTAGAGGACCACTAATGGGAACATGAAGGCAAATGGGGGTTGGAAGCTCTGCCACAGGTTTCATCTGAGTCCCCATCAGCTGGTATCTTCAGAGGTTAGAGCTGTTATTTATGGATTAACATAGGCTTAGCTACTTATTTTTTCAATGTGTTTATCAGTCTTAAGATTTAACATCTGTTGGTTTATTCACATATTCTGTCGTGGCTGGGATGATTTAAACTAGCGCACTAGCTTTGCATGTAGCTGGAGGGTAACCTCACACCAGGCCTACAGAGCCAATGGGCCTAAAGAACAATGTGAGCTCACTCAATGATTCACTCACAGTTACTTCTCTGGTTACTTTTAGACATTCTGAGGTTGCGGTTCCCTTCACACCACAAAAGTCAGCAAGATGCCAGCAACCAAATTCCACTGGTCCACAAAATTAGCCTAGGAATACAGTCACCAGGAGTTTTTTTTAAATATACATTTCTAGGTCCCATCCCCTGAAGCTCTGCATGGGTAGGGCTACGGTGCAGTGTGAGAACTCTGAGCCAGTTGTAGAAAACACTGCCCAACTCTTGCCCTGCTTTCTTCAAAGTAGTACCATTATCATCTTCATCATCACCACCATCTTCACCATTTTTGACAGTTTATTATATGACATTCTCTATGCAAAATGCTTTTCATGTAATGCCTTAAATTCTGAAAAGTGAGTATTTTATACATTTAACAACATGGAAACTAAAGAATAGAGTTTTGTTGTTGTTGTTTAAAATTTTCACAGAGGATATGTTTTTATTGATTTTAGAAAGAGCAGAAAGGAGAGAGAGAGAGCGAGAGAGAGAGAGAGAGAGAGAGAGAGACATTCATCAGTTGCCTCCTGTACGAACCCACAGCCTGGGTAAGTTCACAGACCAGAGATTGAACCTGTGATCTTTCAGTGTATGGGATGGTGCTCCAACTAACTGAGCCACACCGGCCAGGGAGAGAATAGAGGTCTTAACACAGAGAGCAAATGGTGGAGCTAGGATTCCAACCCCATCTGTCCAACCACAGAGCTCTTGGTCTTTGATGTTGCTTCATACTTGACTGTGCAGAAGTCTTTCAGCAGCATTGCTACCACCCATCTTTCCCTTCCAGCTCCTTGCTTAAGAAACATTACCGTAGCTTTTGCAAGCAGTTTTGCAAACACTTCAAAGACATGTTGTTAAAAGCAATTTTTAAAATGCCCTCTACCTCAGAACACTGGTCAGTTTTTTGAATTGGCAAGATGCATTTTACTTTATTTCCTTATTTTCACTGCCAGCCTACCCCAAAGCTCAGAGTTTTCAATGGGTACTCTCTCCCTCCCCCAACCCCAATTTCCACATGGAATTAGACATGTATCTTAAAAGTGTGGTGACGCATGTAATACTTAAAGTCTGTGTGTTGAAATGTTAAGGCCAAAAGTTCTTGTTCATAAGTGGCACCAAAACTCATTCTTTGCTGGTAGAAGTTATTGTAGAAGTTGTTAGTGAGTACTTACCTTAAACGTCATAATCATAAAAATTAAAGTCCAAACTTTAGTTACTGGTATTTCCTAATCTGCTCTCTTGGGCCTTGGAAGGCTTAAGCCGGGTTCCAAACACTCCCTCACTTAGCAAATTATATTATAAGCAAAAGGTAATATGACTCCTCCTAAACTTTTGCTTCATTTTTCAGAATTAAGAATAAAAATGCTGGCTCCAGCTTTTTAAAAAAGGAAGCATACACATACACATATTCATATAGAGTAAGAATTTTAAAATTACCTTTACTGTGTACATGTTAATGATCGGAATGTTTGTTTCTCACTGCAATCCTCCCAATATGTGAGTTCATCAGAATTCTTGAAGCAGTGACGACATAGCAAACAGCTGCTGTGATAGAAAGGCCCACTGATTCAGCAAAAACTTCTTTTAGACGGGAAGACATCTTTCCCACTCTGGCTTACATGATCCTATGACAGTTTTTAATCTGAAATGGAACCAGAGCCTGGCCAGTGTGACTCAGTGGTTGGGCACCAACCCATGACCCAGGAGATCACCGTTCGGTTGCCTTCAGGGCACATACCAGGGTTGCAGGCTCGATCCCCAGTAGGGGGTGTGCCGAGGCAACTGATCAGTGATTCTCACTCATCATTGATGTTTCTATCCCTCTCTTCCTCTCTGTTGCTCTCTCTGAAATCAATTTAAAAAATATTACAATGGAACCATAGGATATGAAATGGAGAATCTCACATTGTGCCTTCAAAAGAACAGAATTTAATAAGAACTCAGAGTCTCATTTCCCATAAATGCGTGGTTTACAGAAGACCGAGACTAACCTCCTTACCACTGAACATCCACCAAGAATCTCCCCCAAACTCCCAAGCCAATGAACCTACTTCTTGGACTCCGGCTGGACTTTCCCCTCTTTGCACTCAGTGCCCATAAATAAATACAGTCTGCCCTGAACCCTTGATAGTCTGACTTGTCTGTAGCTTGCTACAGCATGAGTTTCCCGAATTACATTTCCTCTGCTACTCCCGAACAAAATCAATTTCTGGTCATTTGAGCTTGCCTCAGTTTACCTCTTTATGTAGAGACAACCCTGAGCTTTCCTTAGTAAGCTATTTATTCTTTAGTTAAAAAGTATTTTTTGATCTCTGCATGTAAACCATTATAAATTCCACTTTTGTATTAGTTTCATTTTAGCAACATATAGAAAACAAAAGACAAAGAAGTGAATCTCTAAATGTAAAAGTTTACACATCAATAAGCTTATTGCAAAGGTATTTCTGAGGGCAGGAGAGAAATTTCACTGCTCCTGAATTCCCAGCAAATAGTCAATCTCTTCACTTGCCTGTTCTATTTTTTTAATTAATGTTTTTAGTTAAAAAATAATATATTTTCAAATCATAAACTTAAAAAATACCAAAAAGCTAAAAAATTATACAACAAAGCTCATCATAATCTTACCACCCCAAATAATCACTGTTAATGTTTTACTTTAATCTTAGTTTTTTCTTATGGACATATTTACAAACATAATAGAAAAGCTAAATGGCATTCCCTTTAAAAGAATATAGTTTCAATGTTATAGTAATGATGCTAATAATATCTCATTAGTTTGATTTTTAGTTAAAGATTATCTATAGTATGGATGTGCCATCATTTACTAAAGCAATCGTTAGTGTATAACTTTAGGTTATTTTTTTTTTTATATTATAAATAATGAATCCCAGCCAGCGTGGCTCAGTGATTGAGTGTCAACTTTTGAACCAGGAGGTCACAGTTTGATTCCTGATCAGGGCACATGCCTGGGTTGTGGGCTTGATCCCCAGTGTGGGACGTGCAGGAGGCAGCCAATCAATGATTCTCTCACATCATTGATCTTTCTATCTCTCTCTCCCTCTCCCTTCCTCTCTGAAATAAAAAAATATATTTTTTAAAAAAATAAATGAATAATGAGGAATCAATGTGACTACATTTCTGAATATTTCCTGAGGTTAAACTCCTAGAAGCATAACTCAGCCTTGAAAGATTTATACATTTAAAATACTCTGTCTTGAGCTCCAGTGGCGCAATCGGTTAGCGCGCGGTACTTATAAAATACTCTGTCTTAATTTTAAGCTAGTTTGCTATCCACTCATATACTCTAAGAATTAATCTTCATTGATATTCATCCTGTTTAGTTAATCAATAGTGATACCTTTGACGAAATAAAGAAGACCCATTATTTGCAATTTAAAAACTGTAAGTCTGTCTTAGCTATTTTCTTTAGTCTTTGTAGTCAGTGACAAAGAGCTCTCCATACATATACACAGTCTTGAGTAGGGTTCAGATTTCAGAACAAATAGTCCATTTGCTGACATTTGAAATGTGATTAATAACCAAATATCAAAGGCAGTCCTAAAGAGTAAAGGAAAAAAACATACACAAATCCTCTACAATCAACTAAGATGGTTGTATGAAAAGGAGTGTGGTTGCTAAGCAACTATCAACAATCCAGAGCTCTTTGCAGGGGGTGGGGTGGGATGGTATGAAATGCCTCTGTGGTTGTATTTAGAAGCTCTTATCTATTTTAGTGCCAGTTGGTATTACACCTCCTTCCTATCCTTCCTCCAATTTCTTTCCTCACTGAGTTCCAGGCTAGCCTCCCCAACTTTGAAATGACATGCCCCTTTCAAGTTCAGGCCTCAGATAATCTTCTATGGGCATTGTCAGTTTTGCTTGCAAACAGGAATTCTGATCATTGTCCCCCCAAAATATTCAATAATTTATTGGAGCCTATCTTTATTACTTTGATATATGAGACCAGTATCTTCTATAGGCCTTACAATTCCCTATAATCTGGGACCATAGCAGAAAAGGAATGGTTTCTTTTGAGGCAGAGAGGAAGAAAAGTAGCTGCAGTTAGGGAAAGAGCAAGAAAACAATTATCACAGAAGAGAAAACTGACCTTATTAATGTGTAGTATCAGTAGCATTTTCTCTATATGGGAGGGATTTGAAAAACATTCATTTATTTATTACATTTTATTCATTCATTCATTGATTCAGCATTTATTAAATAGCTTTAAAGCATCAGTCACTGGGAGGTCAAAGCTAAATATTTCATAGTCATTGCCCTTAAAGAGCTCACAGTCTGAAACTGCAATATTTTTAGTTACATCTAAATTTAGAAGTGGGGAGAAATGGTATCATTTCAAATGTAAAGCTCAGGTTAGGTTAAACAAGTAGCATGATTGGCCAGAGTTGAGGCTAATTAACATGTTATGGTGACTGTTGGGTACCCAGGATATTAGAGAGCCTGGAATTGCATCCTGGAATTGCATTAGGATACACTCCTCACACGAGCTTACAGGGTCAGCATTGAATGGCACATCATAGATAAGTCCTTGAACTCAGTGCTGCCAAGTGAGAACAATCATGCCTTGATTTCATGAAGTTCACATCTAAATCAGTCGGTCTTTAGAGACACAAAAAGATTTATTTGACATTTGGCAAATGAGTGAGAAGTTAAGCTGATACAAGAACTTGTATCTAGGTAGAATTTTATATTTTGAAAATGATCTTGTCTCTTTTCTTTCCTTTTGATTCAAACTGGCCTCATCTAGCACACTGATTTACCTGCCTCCTTCTTCCTTGGATGACCCCTCCCTTAATCTCTTAGCCCTTAGGACAATGAGGTTCTGATCATCATCGAAGGGAACAAAGCCTTGGGTCTGTTGACCACAGAGAGGGAGTTTCTTTCAAACTAGAGATAACTTCTAGGCCTCAATTGTGTTTCAGCTCCAGGCCCAGAAAAGCAGTAAAACCAGATGCAGCAATTCCATGGCTGACATCAGGATCAGATGCGTGATCAACTAACTATCCCCAACCCTAACGTTGACCAATCAGCAGGGACCATGACCCTGACCCTGACCCTAACTCCCTTGGAAGCCGTGGGTGCCAGGGGTGTGAGCATTAGCTCACTGGTGTCCAGGCATGGCCACTTCCTAAAAATAAACGCTTACTTTCTTTGCTGCAAGCTCCTGTTTGTGTCTTATTGGGCTCTGATATGCGCAGGCAAATGGACCTCTTTAGTTCGGTAACAATTTCTTCAGAAAGTTTATCAGAATGGATTTGGCCCAGTAGATTTATTTCAGAAGCCACCTACCTGGGTCAAGAAGGAGAGCTACATAAAACACAGAGTTAAGAAGCAACTCACTTAGATAAGTAGGTAATCTTCCTCAAGTTTCTCAGTAGTTCCTCCAGACGAGCTGTACCAACTAGTTTGAATACACAGTATGTAATGGTTAGTCAATTCTGGAAAGAATGATGGTGACAAATCAAAGGAAAATGCAGCAGTGGAAATTGCATTGCAAAATCATGATAAGAAACAGATTACCCAGAGAAGATTGTGCCACCAAAAACCAGATACCAAAAAAAAAAAAAAAAAAAAAATCTGGTATTGAGGCAGGATAGTGAGAAGCTAGGAAAATTCCCTGGTAAGTGCTGGAAACTGAGAGAGAGAGATAGTTAAACAGCAGTTTGCAGCCACCTAGAAAATCCTATTTTCCCTAAATCAAGAACATTATGCTGAGTAAAATAAGACAGAGAAAGACAAGTACCATACAACTTCACTCCTATGTGGAGTTTAAAGAACAAACTGAACTATCAAGCAAAATAGAGACAGACTCATAGATAGAGGGCAGGCAGACAGCTGTGTGAGGAGAGCGGAGGGATTGAGCAGAAAAGAAGAAGAGAGAGAACTCATAGACACAGCCGACAGTGTGGTGATTTCAATTGGAGGAAGGGAGGAGGAGAGTGGAGGTGGAGGAGGGCATAGAGAGAATAAATGGTGATAGAAAAAATAAGAGTAAATGGTTTATAGTACTTCTCCTCCTCCCCTACCTGAGGGTAAATAGCTCAATTCACTGGGCTCAGGGAGACAGATAGCAGAAATCCAAATTAGTGCCATTTGCCAACCACACCCAAGGACAGATGAAGTTAAGGGAATCTCATTTGGCACATCAGCATAAAGCTGATGAATATTCTATTGAGATCCTTCCCCTAAGACCTCTCCTAAACTCCCAGCCTTTAAAACCCTCAAAAAACAATGGTCCCAGTGCATGCTCTCCCTCCCAGGAGCACACCTGTGCCTTTTCCTCCCCCTACCCCATTTCAGCTCCCGTGGGCACGCATCTCCTAAACTCTAAGGGACCCCATGAGGCTGCAACCAGGTTAACAATAGGCACTGGCAGTTTGTCTGGACAAACTCCTTGAACCTGTCTCCAAGGCACTCTTTTCTCTGACTTTTTAGTGAGCCAAAGTAGCCCGGTGTAGGCTCATTTCCCCATCTAGTCCCTCTCCTGTTATCCCAGGCCCTTCCTTGTTCCAGCTTTAATAAATGTCCTCTAAAATTCACCTGGACTCATACTATGAAACCTTTCCTGCAAGAAATCAAGAACCCACACACTACCAGCCACCCTAGGCAGACCCCCTCAGGGCCAGGCCTCCTTTCCAGTAACAGTATCAACAAAGAACAGTGCAAAATTAAATTTTTAAAATTTGAATTAAATCTGATACTTCTCTTTGGCCATGACCCCAGCCCTTATTTGGGGATAATCCTCATGTCTCCAGCTATCTCAAAAGATATTATGAAACTTTATAAACAAAATTAATTTCACTAAGATAACTAGGTGTAGAAAAATATACTTGACTGGAACTCATGAGATTTGAATATTATTCTAGCTTCCAGTGACAAGTGTGAGTTTGAACAGATAAATTCTCTTTCTGACCAACAATTTTTTCATTTTAAGTTAGAGGGTCTGACAGATTTATACAGTTTCATCTACTGGCAAAATTTTGTCTTCTTACACCACCCAGGTATGTGTGTGTGTGTGTGTGTGTGTGTGTGCGTGTGTGTGTGTGTGTATTGGAGGCCCCGTGCACAAAATTTGTGCATGGGAAGGGGGGCACCTCAGCCCAGCCTGTACCCTCGCACAATCCTGGACCCCTCGGGGGATGTCTGACTGCCGGTTCAGGTCTGTGTGGGATCGGACCTGAACTGGCAGTCAGACATCCCTCTCACAATCTGGGACTGCTGGCTCCTAACTGCTCACCTGCTGGCCTGCCTGATCGCCCCTAACCACTTGCCTGCCTGCCTGATTGCCCCTAACCACTCTGCCTGCTTGCCTGATCACCCCTAACCACCTCTGTCTCTGCCCCTGCCACTGCAGCTTCATCCAGAAGGATGTCCAGAATGACATCTGGAAGGTCGTTTGGCTGTCCGGTCTAATTAGCATATTATGCTCTTATTATTATAGATGAGGTGGAGGTGGGGTGGTATTAATGATTTGGAAATCAGGGTTTTGCAATTCTCAAAAACTGAGGACTCATTTCATGCTAAAGAAACTCACACTTTCTTTGGGAAGAACTGGGATAAAAATTTGACTTGCAGCTGAGAAGACACACAGAGTACTCAACAGAGCACAAGGAGGGGGCAGAATGATACTTATTAAAGGCTTGAATCTTGCTAAGCAGACAGAGGATGGGCCAAAGAAACCCAAAATGGGATGTTGTGTTATTTATTTATTTATATTTTCCTTTTACACTATTATCTGGCTCAAGAAAATACCAGAATGTTCCTTTCCTGGGATCTTGTAATCCCTGAAGTCATGTTGCTGATTGCTCTACTTTAGTCTTGGCAGAAGGTACCATACCCCTGCTCTACATGGTTTACAGTCAAACAAAGCCTTTTGTTTCCCCCACTCAGTTCTGAATAGGGAAGAACAATTGTTTTTTTGTGTTTTGTTTTTAATTTGAAGGAATCATTCTGAGCAGAAGTCAACACCCATCCCAGGCATGTAGAGTCAAGTGTTTTGGCCAGTCAATACATCCATGGACAGGGGAAGGTAACGTTGGGGTCAGGTATTAACCATGGAGAGGCATTCAGATATTTGACCAATTGGATCTGAAAAGACTTATCTGTTGTGAAATACTTAAATATGGGGTCTGTGGAAAGAAGTGTGTAAATGTTTAGGTTGCCACCACTTCAAGTGGTTGCTCACAACACAACTGAGGTGTGGCCGTTGTACCACACAGGTCCTATCTTGCTGATTATTTATGGTAATTACACAGGAGGTGAACACACAGTGCAAGCTGGAAAAATAAAGAGAGATTGTCAGAGTGGAGGGGAGGGGAGGGAAGGAGTGGAAAGAGAAAGGAGTCATGAATAAAAAGGGTGTGGTGGATGTTCTGGTTCTGAAGGTCTGTCAACCATGCAGAAGATATATGACCTTTAAAGCATTAAAATTGCTAGAAATCCCATTTAAGCTTTTGTTCCTAACTATTGCTTTTGAAATGCAGTCCCCTTAAGTATACATCAGAATTGTAAAGAAACTATTTTTCAATTTAATTCAAAAATAAACAAATTTGCCATTTCTCTTATCTGAATCTTTATGTGCTTATCAGAATGTCAAAAAATCATTATAATAGCTGGTATTTCTGACATGGTTATTTATTACTCTGCTATGCTGCTGAGTATTTTTTTCCATAACCATCTGATATTTTAAAAACATACATTTCAAAAAAGTGTTTTGTTTAAAGGATTTCAAAAACTTTTCATTTACAATATCATGATTTTTTTTTTTAAATGAACCTTGGTATGTTTTATATTCTGGTGTGTGTTTTTTTATGATTCATACTGGAATCTATACTTTAGCTTTAGAATGTATTTGGGAAATTTGTTAAGCTGTCTGCGCTTCAGTTTTCTCAGCAGTAAAATGAGATTTGAATACTTTCTGAAGATTGTTGAAAGGACTAAGTGAGATAATGTAGATAGATCATCTAGCACAAACTCTGACAGTGGTAGTTTATTTAATTAGTAAATGTATATTATTATGCTGACAAACACAGTTGAGACTTCAAAATGTTTATTATGTGGATAACAAATGGTCCAAAAGATAATTTATAGATATAAATTTAGAGCTCTTGAGAATTTCATTATTTAAAACTGCATCTATTCACATACTAGTAGCTCCCTGTGGTTAAGAAAGGCTTCCCAGTGTATGTGGGTTAAAAGACGAGTAGGATGAATTAGAGAAGCTATAACTTGACAAGAATAAACAAAGTTGAGATAGGTATTGGATCAGGGAGAGAAAGTGAACACACAAAGATTTTCAAAGGCTCCCAAACTTGGCTGCATATTGGAATATATAGGGAGCTTAAAAACACTTATCCCAGGCCCCACCCCAGAGGTTCTGACTTAATTGGCCTGGGGTGACAAGGGTAGTAGGAATTTTTAAAGCTCTCCAGGTGATTGCAATGTGCAGGCAAGGTTCAGAACTATTTCTCTAGAGCAGTGGTCGGCAAACTCACTAGTCAGCAGAACCAAATATCAACAGTACAACGATTGAAATTTCTTTTGAGAGCCAATTTTTTTAAACTTAAACTATATAGGTAGGTGCACTGTTATTAACTTAACTAGGGTACTCCTAAGGCTTAGGAAGAGCCACACTCAAGGGGCTAAAGGCCGCATGTGGCTCGCTTTGCTGACCACGGCTCTAGAGCAGTGGTTCTCAACCTTGGCTGCACATTAGAATCACCTGGGAATCTTTTTAAAATCCTGATATCTGGGCCTCATCCTCCGGAAATTCTGTTTCTTTGTTACTAATGTTGTGGCCCCACCCCATAACAAAGAAACAGAATTTCCGGAGGATGAGGCCCAGAAATCAGGATTTTAAAAAGATTCCCAGGTGATTCTAATGTGCAGCCAAGGCGGAGAACCACTGCTCTAGAGGCAAGAAATTAGAGAGCTACAGGAAATAGAGAGAAAGAGTAATAAGGAAGGAGTATAGAGAGGCTACGATGGGAGAAGCAGGCAGTTTATAAAATGCTTTGCAGCTTGTGCAATGCTGTTCTATGCTGAGCTATGCCAAGGACTTTAGGCTTTTCTCTGAAAAGAGAATAGTTGCCAGAAAAGTTTGTGCTCTCACAGGCTGCAGGGTTGTGAACCCATTGTAGGGAGCAAGACCAGAGGTAGACGAGGTAGATGAGTGAGTTAGAGATGGCAATTGTCCAGGCTAGAGACGATGGCAGGCTAAACTAGGGCAGTGGCAATGGACTGGAGAAAAGTGGAGTGATTGGAGAAACCTTAAACAGTGGTTCTCAACCTTCCTCATGCCGCGACCCTTTCATACAGTTCCTCATGCTGTGGTGACCCCCAACCATACAATTATTTTCGTTGCTACTTCATAACTGTAATGTTGCTACTGTTATGAATCGTAATGTAAATATCTGATATGCAGAATAATTTCATTGTTACAAATTGAACATAATTAAAGCAGAGTGATTAATCCCAAAAACAATAAGCGATTATATTTGTGTTTTCCGATGGTCTTAGGCGACCCCTGTGAACGGGTCGTTCGACCCACAGGTTGAGAACCGCTGCCTTCAAGGAAGATCTGACAGGAGCTGATCACTGATTAGAAAGCAAGGGTGAGGAAGGAGTTGGCTGCAGGTGCTATTGAGTTAACCCAGAACAAGTAGAGACGTCTGTGAGAAGAGGATACATTTAGTGTCGAAATTCTGACTTGAAGCGCCCATTGGATGTTTAGATGGAGGTGTTGGTAAGCAGTCAGACATGTAGGTGGAGCTAGAAAAAAACAAGGAGGGGTGAGTGTATTGAATACACAAAGCAGGACTCTGTGACTTGGGTCTGACACAAACTTCCTCCCCCTCCCTCATTGCAGCGCCAAGGGTTGGCCCACTCTGGGCCTGAGCTTCAGGGCCTGTCACACAAATAACCTTTAAATTTAGCCTGTAGTACTAATAAAACACTGAGGTAAAGGGGGAAACAAGAGGAGAAATTATTTACAGAGAACTACTTTGTCACCACTCCTTCGATGGAGATGGTAAGACATTGCTAGGACCAGAAAGGCAGAATCAAATAAGAGATGGGCTCTGCATCCTACCTCAGGCGTTGGTTCTTAACAACCATATTTTTTACCTATGTGACCCTGTTTCTTGGTCAAACCTTATTGGACCAAGTGTAGCAACTGCCTCCAGTTGGAACAATCTGATACCCTTCGGGAGTCTGAACTGAAAGGCACATTCATCACACAGCTCTGGAAGGAAAGCCAAAGGATTTCTGCCTCAGAGTTTGCCTTGGTTCCTTCGTTCTTGCTGATAGTTAGACTTTCCTTGGATTCTGCACAATAGACTACACTGATATTTCCAGTATAATGTCCATAAATTCACATTTAAAATTGCAAACATCTTAAATGTCCATCCATTAATATAATGCAGCCAGTAGAAGGTGAGGAAGCTCTTAACTCTTGAATACTGCCATGGAAAGTTTTCCATTAATTGGAAAGAAACACTGAAAGAGCCAATATGGATAGCATTCGTCTATGTGAAGAAAAATTGTCCATGTAGACATGTATAAAATCTGCAATGATGCACAGTCAAATTTTAATAGTAGTTACTTTTGGATTTGAAAGATCTTTTTAGTGTTTGTTTTTTTAAAATTCCTTTCCTCTTAACCTTAGTTTGAATTGATTTTTCTATCTTGTAACTAAAAGAGTCTTCACACAACAGTTGACGGCATGGAGGTACAAAATGTCCTGCAGCTCAATATTCACCACCTCTACAGTGGGAGAAAGAGAGGAGCAGGGCATTAAGTTGAAGGGCAGATGAGGAAGGGTAGTCGGGCTCCAGGTCATGACGGGTCTGATATATATCCAGGTTCACCTCCTTATGAAAAACAACCTCAGGTTCTAGAAATAATTGAGCGAGACTCATTCTTCTTGCCGTACAGGCATCTGTTGATAAAACCTCTAAAGCATCCCAATTTATAAGAGCAAAAGAGACTGTTTTGAATATTTGAAGCATTTTCAACTGAAACGCTTGAACCTAGTCTGGATTTAGTGGTAGTAGGGTTAGTAGAAGAATGTTTGTGCTAACTTGTCCTTAGTAAATGCTTCCAACTGATCAGTATCAACTTCTAAGTCTACAGACGCCTCCATCAATCTTTTCTTTAACATGACATCCAGAAGAAAATGATAGCAAGTCAGCAAAGATATTTAAAACATCTAGCCACTTATAGAATAAAAAAATATGCCATTTAGTTTATATAAACCCCCAGGGAATAAAGAAACGATCTTATTTTTGTTTAAGTATGTCTACCATAATAGACTGCCAATATTTTTTTTTCAAACTGCCAACATTTTTAAATTAAGGATTTCCTCTCATCACTAAAAGGTAACACTCCAACTTGTATACTCAAAATCTGTACACTCATATCTAGATTCATGCAGTTATGAGTAATCCCTCAGTTGTATCAGTTTTAAAATGATTTCATATTTTCAAAGCAGACAATTGTAATTAACTGTGATAGTGATTTTTAGCCTGTTTTTATTGCAAACTGTAGTTTATAAAAACATGCAGATGTTGCCCAGTGGTGTGGCTCAGTGGTTGAGCATTGACCCAGGAACAAGAGATCATGGTTCAATTCCTGGTCACAGCACATGCCTGGGTTGCAAGCTTGATCTCCAGAAGGGGGTGTGCAGGAGGCAGCTGATTGATGTTTCTATCTATCCCTCTCCCTTCCTCTCTCTCTAAAAATCAATAAAAATGTATTTTTCAAAATGCAGATGTTACCACCACACAGGTTAGGGAATAGAACAACACTGGCAACTGGGTAGCCTGCTTCTGTATGCCTTCTACTGTGTATCCTCCTCCCACCCCTCTAGACAAAAATCATTATTATGATACTCACTTCCTTGATTTTGTTATAGTTTCTTTTACCAACCATTGTATGCATCCCTTTTCCTGAATTTTTTGTAAATGTATGTATACTAATATTTTTCTTTTTTAAGTAGAATTTTTAAATATTTGTTTTATTTTTTTATTGATTGATTTCAGAGAGGAAGAGAGAGAAAAAGAGAGACAAACATCAATGATGAGAGAGAATCATTGATTGGCTGCCTCCTGCACAGCCCCCTCTGAGATCAAGCCCCAAACCCAGTCATGTGCCGTGACTGGGAATCAAACAATGACCTCCTGGTTCATAGGTCGACACTCAACCACTGAGTCTAATAGTTTTCTTTTGTATCTTAAATATTTTGCTCAACATTATGATTATGAGGTATATCCATGTTTGTGTGTATCTGTAATTTGTTCATTTTCATTGCTGAGTAATATTCCAGAGTAAGAACATACTATTTTTTTGTTGTTGTTGTTCTACTTTTGATACACAGAAAAGTATAAAGACTCTTTAAGGCCTAACGTAAAATATAACTTAGTGTGAACTTAATAACTGTATCCAAAACTTTATGTAAAACAACAACAAAAGAGCATGATACATTTACCAATAGAAGAGAGGTTTAAATGTTAAGTGTACAAAGCAATTAATATGGTGAAAGTTGAGAGTAATATAAAATTTAGATCAATGAATTTGCTTATTAATAGCAAGTTATACAGAAAATGTGACTGGGAAAACAGTTACTGGCTAAAATGTGATTTCTAAAACTCAGTATCTCTACTGATGTGAGTAGCCAAGAATTCTCTGTACCTATAAAGCTACATCTCATCTTAGTAGAGGGATTTCATAAGATTGATAGCATAAATGGCAATTTAAATTCAAAGTCCAAGTTCTGTTGGTATAAAGATACAAAGTATGAAAAAGGTAAAATAATAATAATAGCATATAGACAAACATAAACACTTTTAATTTATAGGGAAAGAGCCCACTGCTGTATATTTAGGTATCTGGTGAGTCTTACAACCTGGGCCTTAATTCCACTGAAACAGTTGGAAATGGTTGCCACTGAGCTGGCCAATCCCCCTTGCAGAGGATGAATAGAACCATCGCAGCTCTAACTGAGCACAAAGATTTCCAAAACAGGAAACAATCTGCCTGGCACATATCAACACCTGACACAGCAATTTCCTTTTCTGAATGCATGTATTTGTATGAAACTGGGAGCCATTTCTGAACCTGGTGTACTAGCTAGAAAAGCATGCTCTTGAGTAACATTTTCACAGTTTGCTGGCATTGAATGAGAGCAAACATGATGGTGAAGAACTCAGCTTCAACTGGATCCATTTTTTCACCCTCAACGTTTATGACTAATCAAGAAAAATGTTTGCGGTACACTCTATCTTGAATTTCATTGCAAAGGATAAACAGCCACAGGAATTCTGCAGGTTTTTTAAAAATTAAATATATACCGATATTATGAATTGAACTTGATTGTATATTAGGATAGATAATTCAGAACCTCCAAATGGCTAAGCATGAACTATTCTTTTTAGATTAAATTCTTTTTATTCCAACTCTGCAGATAAACACACTAAAGTGAAGGATTTTGTAAAGCTAAGGTGCTCCCCAAGGTGAATGATGGTTAACCAGTACAATCTGTGGCTTATTTTTTTATCTCCTCCATTTCTAAGATACATACTTAACAACTGAGCTTATATTGGGAGGGAAAATATTTTAAATTACTGAAGAGCCTAAATTCAAAATGCCATGTGATAATTTCATAAGCAGTCTAAATCATAGGATTAAATTTTGCTTTAGTTCAAAATTTACCTCAAGGTATTTTACATACACACACACACACACACACACACACACACTCCAGCTAATAGTCATATGTATATTTATAATATTGCTAGTTTTGAGAATTTTTCTTTAATTTTTTCTCATCCTGATTAATCACATAGAATTCATAATTTCAGAGCTTGGTTTATAAGGGATAATTCATTCTGGGCTTTGGTACAAAACTGTATTATCAAAGTACAAAAGCATTCATCAGTAGAAGGATATATTTTCTCTTTCCTTCAGCCTCCAGAAGAAAAAAAAATCACTGTGTACTGAAGAATATGGAGACATTTTCATTTATGTGCCAAAGAGCAGTACATTGACATTTGAGCCTGATTATGCATTACGTTAATGATCTGGAAAAATAGACAAAAATCCAGTTATCTGATAAAACGAAATTAATTTGGATAAAAGTTAGCTAGTTATTTCAAAGCAGGAAAACCACACCATAAGTATTCAATGATTCAGCAAAATAGACAATGAGCTATTCCTGCAGAAAAGCTAGGAGTATGTGCAATTGTTTGTTAGGTTGACTTGCCCTTCTTAAGCAGTGGGCCCGCCTTCCCTTGTCTAGAGGTACAGTCAATGGGGAATTGTCCGTGGGTGTGGGGATGCATTGTATCGCAGGACAGGAAGGTGCTCCTGTCTCCAGGCAGATGCTCACTAAGGTACTGTTAGGAAATCAGTCAATGGAAGGGTTCTTTCAGTGTCACAAAGAGCCGGTAATCTAGCTTGTTGGCTTCCACATCCAGATCCTCCATGGATTTGTCCTGTGATAAAACGCTCAGCCCTCAGTTCAGTAGTCTAAAATAAAGGCACCTTTGCAGCAGGAATGGCACCGGTTTAATTAATCTTCCTAGGGATCTCTGAAATCCCTGGCCGGGTGGCTCAGGGAAAAGTACATAATGAAGGGCCTGCTATTCCAGAGGGAAGCACTAGGCCGCAAAGTCTTGCTGTAATGAAGAGCACATGCCAGAACTGTGATAACTACGGGCTGCAAACCTTCATAAAAAAGGAAGTTGGAAAGGAAGGTAAATTAGCGTAGAAAGTAATACTGAGAGAATATGACCCCCTAATGATCGGCATTAGTTTTGGTCAGTGGAAATGTGAGGATCTGTGAGTACCCGACTAATTGGAAAGCAGGAGTGACTTTTTGTTTGAAGGGCAATACTAGGATTCGTACCATTTATTCAGAACTGGAGGAGTTTATAAATATAACTTTATTTAATCCTTACAACACACTTGAGAGGTAGGAATTATTTTCTCAACATATGAGCAAACGGGGGCACTGTGAGATTCCTTACTTTGCCCAAGGTGACATAGCGTTTAAACCCAGGTGTATTCTGACCCCAAGCCATATTTAGTGGTCACTCAAGGCTACTGCGGGATGCGGTAGTCTGGGTCTTAATACTATTCCAAGAAGAGGACTTGCTTGATAGGCTCTGTACAAAGAAGACAATTCCCTGGAAGCTTTATTCAATGAGATTTTGTCTCTTGGGTTAAGTAGTCAGATGCTGTTCATAAATGAAGAGCTCCAGAGAATTCTAAGAGAAACAGAGTCATTTCAGGGGCTGTGCTCCCTGAAGCAGTTAAGGTCAAGTGCCCTTCACAAATTCTACGCCATGACAAAATATTGGACTCTATATGAACATTCTTAAAGGAGAATATAGTAACTCATTTAATAGCTAAGGCTGTACAAACTACTTAAGAAGAATTAAATTATAATTTCAGATTATATTTGCATTATTGGTATAGTTATTGGAAAAAGATAGGGTTGCTAGTTTGCTGCACAATGAAACAGTTTCCCGTAATGTTCTTTTTTAAAATTGTTGACATTTTTACAGATGTCCTCCATTTCCTCTCCCCCTTTGCTCCCCTCCACACATTTTATGCCTAAGTGTTACTTTAACATATGGGTCTTAAGCTATACTCCCAAAATGAGTAGCTGACATTTCACTGAGTGGCGCTAATTTCACTTAATTTCAGTATTTTTAAAAACTTAAATGTAATAAATTTTACCAAATGACAATTTCTTTGAAAGAAATTCTAAATGTTATATATATATAATATATTTTATATATATTTATATATATATTTATTTATATATATTTATATATATATATTTTTTTTTTTAAAAAAAAACTAGATAGATACTGTAATGCCAAAAACATAAATGTAACACTGAAGAACTTTCTGGCATGAGAAAAATTGCTTTTAAAATTCATTGTTAATTATATTACAGAAGGAACAGATGAGTGCTCTTAAAGTAAAATCACTGATTTTTACCTTAAATAATTAAGAATCAGTATCAGGCAGTGAAAAAAACAGGAGACCTGGGTTTTAGTTCCAACTCTTCCACCTACTAGAAGTTGGACAAATGTTTTGTGTGGCTCAAAGATTCAATATGTCTAAATTTCCTAAGAGCAAGATGAGTAGCTTACAAAACATTTTCTCAGCAAGGGTAGAATCCTTACCATTCGAGTCATTGAAATGTTCACGGGACAAGCTACTCATGGAGTGACTCTATGAGATCCTTAGTGGTTCGGTTGGTACAGAATGATGTAATGTTTTAATAGGCCCCACCTTAGTCCCGTGAAATCACTTTATCAGTTGAGCTCTGTGCTGACAGCTCTGAGGGGAGGACTAAAGTGAACTGTGGATGAAATTCAAAGTGTTTTTATTATGCTTCATGAGGAATTTGGAAAAACCAACATTCCAATGTATTGAGAACAATAACTGTCATTATCTATCCCCACCTATGGCACTAACTATGGCAGGGTCTGGGCTGTGTAAAACATGCTGTTGGGCAGATAAAGGTTACTTAGCAATGATTTTACAATTAGTGAGGGGGGAAGCTCCAGGGATCTTACAGTTCTTACCATCATGCATTTACACAGTGAGTTTCTTTAAGGAAACCTTCTTGAAACTTTTTCCAAATAATGTGGAAAGACTGGCATTTAGCCATGGCTGAAGAATTACCAAAGTTGTCTATGCGGGTGGAGCAAATTGCTTTGCTACAAGGTCAACTGGAATATTCCCTCAGCATAGTAATAGGGTGAAATAAAGCAAATAAACTTCACATTTCTCCTTCTCCCTAGTCATATCTTTCTTTATCTGTATTGCTTTTAAAACCAAAAAGCATATGCAAGGAATAACAGACCATAGACATGCAATTATGCTTGCTTAGCTTTTGCTCGTTTCAATGTTCTCTTTTAAATTAGAAGACAATTTCTCCTGCCTTTAAAGAGTTGGGCAGCTAATTTTTGGAACTATGGTTTGGAAATATAGATCAGGCAATCAGCCTTTATGATTCATAGTCCAAGTATACTGTTTCTTCCCTACCCACCTCTAAGAAATCAGGAAAAATGAAGAACATTTATGCTTTTCATTTCTCTCTGTAGATCATAAACATAGTTCTGTTCAACAAATATTTACCAAAAATTATGCTAGGTACTAGAGGTACAAAGCTTGAAAAATGATTACTGCTCTCAAGGAGCTTATAGTAAAATAGAAATATAATTCCAGTAGTAGTAATAATGATAATGCCTGGCATTTATCACATGATTCCTATGATGCCAAGCAGCACTAAATTTTTTAGACAAATTATCTCATTTAATCATCCCTATAACCCTCTGGAATATGGATCATTATTATCCCTATTTTACAGCTGAGGTAATTGAACATTGGGAGATGTTTAGTAACTTGTCCAAGGTCACACTTGTAATGAATGACAAAACTTGGTTCGAATTTCGGTCTGTCAACTCTAGAACCTCATCCTCTTAATCAGTACCCCAAGCCCTCCGGAGCACATCTAATGAGAAAGGAAATGGAAGGGCCCTGCAGTAAGTAACCTATGGCTCTAGAGATGTCCTGCTAATTCTATGGAAGAGGCAGTGAAAGAAGGTAGATGCAGTCTATAAATTTTAGACCTTCATACCTAATCAGAATAAGCTTTGATCAAAAATTAATATATTCTTTCCCTTCATTTCATTCTCTAACTCAGGTTTTACAGAGCAAGAAAGCACATGGATGCTGTCCCCATAGAACTTAAATCTAACAATACTTACATGCCGAGGCTGACCGGCAGACTCTGAACGACAGATGAATGATTATTTTGACATATGTTTCTGTAAAAGAGAAGCTAAGGGGCTAGTTGGTATCAGGAGCCAAAAAAGACTCGCGTGTCTGTCTCGTTAGCCTTTTATTGTCACAACTAGTGACCCGGTGCACAGATTTGTGCACATTGAAAGGAAATTAATTAGAAGGTGGCTGGTGGGGCGGGACTGAGCGAGACGGTCCAGACACACCCTGGAGCTAACCTCCCTCGGTCCCTCCCCAGCCAACCACACCTGGAGTGGTGCCATGGCTCAAAGGGTGTCTGCAAAGTGAGCAGGGTCCCTCCAACAGGTGGGGTCCCTTGGCCTAGCCTGCAGGGATCAGGCAAAAAGTGGTTCTCTGACATCCCTTGAAGGGTCCGAGAGTGAGACGGCACTCTGAAAAGTTGCTGTCATACAAGGTGTGGAATGCAAATGCAAGTGTGCAGTAAACCAGATTTGGGGCTGACAGTGCCCCAGCAACAACATAACCCATGGCCAAAGGTGGAATCACGTGGCCCCGAGAAGAATCAGGCTCCCTCCTCTCTGGTTTGGGGTGTGTCACCCAAGAATTGCCGCTACCAAGTCATTGCAGCTCGGCAACTTCTGCATTGAGCGTCTTCCTCCTGGTGGTCAGTGCGTGTCATAGCAACCGATTGGACAGTCGGACACTTAGCATATTAGCCTTTTATATATATAGATAGATAGCTTGAACTAAAATTAACCTTTTGATATAATCAGCAGGGTAAGTATCCTTGAGAAAGCACATACTTCTACAAGGTCAGGTCTAAAAGACTAAACAGAGATTTTAGCAAAACACCCGGGGGTTTGGACTTGTTTGGAAAAGTCAAGATAGGGGCTGCCGCCTTCGGCAAGGTCCCTTCAAAGGCTCCTGACCTTTCGGAGAATCCTCCTTACAGACATTCCAACCAAGTCCTGTGCTTCCCCACATCTCCCTCCTTTTTGTTTTGCTGGCTGCAGAAGACAGAGGAGGCAGTGAACTTTCTGCTTTGGAAGGGTGGGGTCCATGGAGCGCGTTTACTGCTTGAGTTCCAATTTTGTAGACTATAAGAAAAACAGAGAATTATAATGACAGCAATGGTTAGTCTAATTAAGAAGACAGGATGTCTTCTAGTAAGGTGTAGGGGACAGGATTATAAAGGGGAATGGGCTGTAGTTACATGCAGGCCTGGGATTTGTAGACATTGTTAGGCGATGAGAGGATGTTGATTCCTGGTAGGTCGGTCTGACCATGTTTATTGGTTTTGCTTCCTGGATTCATAGTTGAGTCACATTCCTAATTATTTTGTATAGGCCTTGAAAATAAAATTTTAAGAAATTAAAATGTTCAACTTAAAGTTAACTAAATCATTTTAGAACAGTGTAACAACTAGAGAGAAGAGATAGATTAGGTTAACACACTTTGAAAAGGTTGCAAGTGGGAATACCATACTACCATATTTTCTATTCATTCCTTCTATGTTTGGAATGTCTTAAAGATTTATTCTTTTATTCTTTTTAAAATATTTTTTTTCAGAGACATAGAAGAATTGAAAAACTGTCAAACCTCAGAAGGATGGCAGGGGAGGGTGGGCATGGTTGGGGGTAGAGATCAACCAAAGAACTTGTATGCATATAAGCATAACCAATGGATGTAGACAATAGGCCTGGGCTGGGGGGTAGGGGCCAGCTGGGAAAGGTCAATGGGGGTAAAAGGGACATATGTAATACTTTCAACAATAAATTGATTGAAAGAGAGGAAGGGAGAGGAAGAGAGAAATAGAAACATCAATGTTGAGAGAGAATCATTGATCAGCTGGGGATGGAGCCCACAACCCAGGCATGTGCCCTGACTGGGAATCGAACCATGACCTCCTGGTTCATAGGGCAAGGCTCAACCACTGAGACACACTGGCTGGGCTATTTATTTATTCTTGATATTTCATATATGAGTTTGCCTATATCTAACATACTACTTGTTTACTCATTATCTATAGTTACATCCTATATCACAGTACCTAAATTCCTTATGCAATCCCTTAAGCCCATATCCTGTGAGCTTCAACTATATATCATAAAATAATAGTTTATTTGCTATCTATGCTTTACAGTTTAGTAAGTTTCACCATTTTTCTTGTATTTGATAGCATAGTTTAATATTCTCAAACAATTTCCACATTACAACATTAGAAAGATAATCACAACTTTTGTAAATGCAAAGATCAACCTTAAGGAAAAAAAATAGTTATAAGAGTAGAGTTTTAATGTTCTCACCATAACAATATCAAAATGATAAATTATGTGAGGTAAAGGCTTTTAACTAACCTTATTGTGGTAAACATTTCACCCTATATATGTGTGTATCAAATCATTGTACACCTAAAAGGTTTTGATCACTCAGTGCCATCAGTGGGTGTGAGCAGTGGCTGGTGGCCCTGATTTCCCCTGAGGACTCTCTACCTCCCCCTGCTCCTGAGGGGCAATTGGGACAGCAGCCACTGCTAGCACCCACTGCTGACACCAGCTGCAGGGACTGGAAGCCATGGTGGGAGAGGCCTGGCGGGGACCCCGAGGATGGGCCAAGACCCGCCCCTATGCCCACTGCAGCTTCACGGCCTACAGTTCTTTTCAAGGTGCACAAATTCATGCACTGGGCCCCTAGTATATGTATATTTGAATTCTCATGAATTAATGATAATTAAAATTCTCATGGATTAATGAGATGAATTCTCACGGATTAACCCAATTTCATATATATATATGAAATATATATATACATATATACATATATACATATATATATATGTATATATATATACTAGAGGCCCAGTGCACAAAAATTTGTGCACTCGGGGGGGGGGGGGGTGTCCCTCAGCCCGGCCTGTGCCCTCTCGCAGTCTGGGACCCCTCGGGAGATAACAACCTGCTGGCTTAGGCCTGCTCCCGGGTGGCAGAGGACAGGCCCAATCCCTAGGTGCAGCCCCTGGTCGGGCTCAGAGCAGGGCCGATTGGGGAGTTGGGGCGCCGCCCCCTGTCATGCACAGAGCAGGGCAGATCCGGAGGTTGCGATGCCACCCTCAGTCACGCTCAGGGTAGGGCCGATTCGGGGGTTGGGGCACCACCCCCTGTCACACTCAAGGCAGGGTCGATGGGGAGGTTGCGGCGCCACCCCCTGTCACGCACAGAGCAGGGCCAATCAGGGGGTTGGGGCGCTGCCCCCTGTCACTCACAGAGCAGGGCCCATCAGGGGGTTGGGGAGCTCCCGCCTGTCACACACAGAGCAGGGCCGATCAGGGGGTTGAGGAGCTCCACCCTGTCACTTACAGAGTAGGGCCAATAGGGGAATAGGGGCACCACCCCCTGTCACACACAGAGCAGGGCAGATCAGGGAGTTGGGGCGCCACCCTCTATCACCCACAGAGCAGGGCTGATCAGGGGGTTGGGGCGCCACCACTGTCACACTCAGGGCAGGGCCGATGGGGAGGTTATGGCTCTACCCCATCACACACAGAGCAGGGCCCATGGGGTGGGGGTTGGGGTGCCACCTTCTATCACCCACAGAGCAGGGCGGATCAGGGTGTTGGGGCGCCGCACCCTGTCACACACAGAGCTGCATGGCTATCATGGGGTTGGGGAGCTCCCCCTATCAGGCACAGAGCAGGACTAATCCGGGGGTTGGGGCGCCTTCCCCTGTCACAAACAGAGCAAGGCAGATAGGGAGGTTGTGGCCCCGCCCCCTGTCACACACAGAGCCGCAGGGCGATCAGGGGGTTTGGGCGCTGCCCCCTGTCACACTGATCCCGGTGCCGGGAGGCATATTACCCTTTTACTATATAGGATAGAGGCCTGGTGCACGGGTTGGGGCCGGCTGGTTTGCCCTGAAGGGTGTCCTGGATCAGGGTGGGGGTCCCCACTGGGGTGCCTGGCCAGCCTGGGTGAGGGGATGATGGCTGTTTGCAGCTGGTCACACACCCTTCAGTGTGGGGGTCCCCACTGGGGTGCCTGGCCAGTCTGGGTGAGGGGCTGAGGGCTGTTTTCAGGCTGGCGAGTGACTGAAGCTCCCAACCGCTCCTTTTTTTCTTTTTTTTTTATTCTGGGCCAGTTTTAGCTTTGAGGCTTGGCTCCAGCTCTTAGGCCTCCGCTGCTGAAAGCAGGTTTCTGGCCTTTGTTTACCTTCTGTATTTGAAACAATGTTGTGATCCTGCTGGCTGAAGCCCGACGGACTAAAGCAGGTTTCTGGGGTTTTGTTTAGCTTCTATATTTGTAACATAGTTGCTTAGAGTTGCAGCTCAGAGGCTGGCAGCGGCAGGCGGGGAACGTTGGAGTCCTCCGTCACTGAAGCAAGCAAGCCTCATGTTCACTTTAAGCTGCCTGGCTGCCGGCCGCCATCTTGGCTGGCAGTTAATTTGCATATTGCCCTGATTAGCTGATGAGAAGGGTAGCAGTCGTACGTTAATTACCATGTTTCTCTTTTATTAGATAGGATTATTGATTTCAGAGAGGGGAAGAGAGGGAGCGAGAGATAGAAACATCAAGGATAAGAGAATCATTGATCGTCTGCCTCCTGCACACCCCCCACTGAGGATCAAGTCCACAACCTGGGTATGTGCCCCAACTGGGAATCAAATTGTGACCTCCTGGTTCATAGGTTGTTGCTCAATCACTGAGCCACACCAGCCAGGCTCATATATAGTTTAAAGTGTAGCATTATGACTATTAATACAGAGCTCTTTCTATCATATGACTTGGGTTCAAAACCAATGCAAATATAAACATGAATATGATGTGGTCTCTGAGTTTGAGTAGTTCTAAGTAGAGGAAAAGAAAGAGTAATTATTACCAGAATAAAAATGTCACAAAAATAATGGAAGAGAGAATGCTATCTCTAATAGCATAGCAAAAACCTTCTTACAAGAGCCAAAAAAGTTGGATTTGTTGAATACAAGTTTGCAAGATGGTTAGTTAAGAAGAAAACAGACAAACCATGCAGAAAAGATAGGGAGACATAAAAGAACATAGCACAGGACAATTTGGAATGGCTGGAGTATAGCCTTTCTTTGGGTTGCATTATGAATAGAACAGTAAGATAACTAGTGTCCACAATATAAAAGGCCTCATAAGACTTTGTTAGGATATTTGGACTTTATTTTTAGACAGTGAGGAATTATAAAAGATGTTTAAACATGGGTGTGAATTAATCAGATCTGTCTTGACAGCCATTGTCCAGTTTGGGTCTGACAGCTCAGATTCAGATCTTGGTTTCAACCTTGAGTAACCATTGTTTCCTGCCAGCCTCTAGCACTCTGTCCAACAAGCACCCTTGATGTACCAACACCTTTTTATAATCCCCAGTCAACCTCCTCTCCTCCAAACACACACAGAGAAGCACACTTTGTCTTTATTGATCATACTGTGGGCTGACGTTTCTCTTGTATTTTTCTATATGTGCAAATCTCAAGTATCCCTTTACATAGCCTGAGTCCTATTCTTTCTATAAGGTCCTCTTGAATTTAAAAAGAAAAATTGTAAAGCATGGGCTTCGAAGTCAACCAGTTCTACTTCCTCATTCCATTCTACGCTGATTTCCTATAAGAATCTTGAAAATGTTTCATATTATTTAGTTCTTAGTTGTATATCCTTATGCACAGTCCCCTTGTAGTTTCATTTGTAAGTCTTATTGCCATAAGGATTTTTTAATAACTATATGCCTTTAATATATTTATTTACTTTTAGAAGCAAAACTCTGAGAAGTAATATCATTAACTTCCTAGGCAGCTCAAAATATCATTATTAATCATCAAAATTCAAAGTATGTACATTCCAAGAGTTTAGATATTTGATCAGGAATACAGAACAATGGCTGTCTTCAATTATTCTTGTCACAATTGTTGAAGATATGGCTTGGAACACAGAACAAGAAAGAGTGTTAGTAGAGTCCTGGTAACAGGTGAAATTAATTGTACTCCAAATAGAAGGTACTTCTGTTCATTTCTGAAAGGGCTCTCTATTTAATCTCCAGCCTGAACACATTAAAAGTCTCCTTTTGTTGTGAATGACATTATTCAGGTGTCACTCAGAATTGGGAAACACCCCTTTTGACTGGTGCCTGGGAACCTTTAGGGCTTCTGGAATGAACAAAAGGGTTCTCTCCAAATACAAAGGCTCAAATGTCTGTTATCTCTGGGCCCCTCAAGAAGCAACTACTGTTCTACCAATGATTAAAACAACAAAAACAAAAACAAAAAGCAAAACAAAACCCTTTGAACTTTGTTAGTAAAATGGCAAGAGAATTTGTTGTGCTTAAAATTTTATTTTACATTCGCTTTATTCACTAGTAAAATGTGCCAAATCAATTTTGGTTTTAAACTTTGAATTTAAAAAGGGACTTATTTAGACAACCTCAAATGGAAAAGTGTAGAATTTGAACATAAATTTGAAAGTGTTATTTAATATTTACTCAATGGGCTTAAGGACATGAAACTATTATAGGCAATCTATAAAGCTGTTTTCAAAGAATTGTGTGCAGTAGTTTTTATAATTAAATCAAGAAAAGGAACAGCCAGAACTGTGAAACTTCAAAATTTGAATTATAGGAAAAAATGCTTAGAGAAAAATGAATAAAAAGAATTTTCCAAATTTCATAAGAAAAAAGATTGATAAATTCAACTACAAAATCACCTTAAACTGTACAACAAAAAGTTTATAGGAAAAGTAAAAAGAAAATTAAAAAATATTTACAATATACATATCTGAGAAAAAGCAAATTTTGTTAGCATACAATGGGCTCTTAAAATTTAATAAAAGGACAAAGACGCCATGGAAAAATGGACAAAGGTTATGAAGAAATACTATCCAAATGAAAATACAAATGTCTAATAATCATATAAAAGATAGTCAACCTCAAGCACAATTAAAGGAAGGCAAAACAAAATGAGATATTTTTTTACTTATCAATTGGTAAGGATAAAAAGTTTGATCACAGCCTGTGTTTGCAAGACATTCTCAAACACTATTAGAGGATAATGTATATAACATCACTAGAGATAATTTGGCAGAGACTCTTTAACCCAATACTCCCACAATTAGAAATGTATAAGTATATTCACATGTGCATATAAAAATATATTCTCAAGAATGTTTGCTGTGGCTCTATAAGAGCACTAAGTTGTAAAAACCTAAATATCTATTAATGGAGAATTTGTAATTTACCTCTATAAAATAATATACTATGCAACCATAAAAGGATATATAAGTACAGATACATAGATGATAGATAGATAGATAGATAGATAGATAGATAGATAGATAGATAGATAGATAGAAAGATACAGAAATGTAGAAATGTGGAAAGATGCCCAAGAATTATTAAGAAAAAGCATGTTGAAGAATCATGGACATAGCATGATTGCATTTGCGTTAAAAAGAAAAAAAAGATGGAGACACAAGTTTAAGCAACAAGAGAAAAACTAGAGACTGAACTTCATCAAAATTAAAAAATTGTGTGTTTCAAAGGACATCATAATGAAAGTGAAAATACAATCTCAGAATGGGCGAATAAATGTGCAAGTCATATATGTAATAAGAGATTTTATTCAGAATATATAAAAACTCTTTCAATTCAACAACAAAAGGACAAATAACTCAATATAAAACAGACAAAGGATCTAAATAGACATGTTCCCAAAGAAGATATACAAATGGCTAATGAATACATGAGAATATGTTCAACATGGTTAGTCTTTAGGGAAATGCAAATCAAAACCACGATGAGATACCATTTTACTTCTACTATAATGTCACAAATAAAAGACAGGCAACAAGTGTTAGGAGATGCGGAATTGGAACCCTCATACATTGCTGCTGAGGTTGTAAAATCATTCACTCATGTGGAAAATGTTAAATGGCAGCCCTAGATGGTTTAGCTCAGTAGTTGGAGTGTTGGCCCATGGACTGAAGGGTCATGGGTTTGACTCTGATCTAGGGCATGTACCTCAGTTGCAGGCCCGATCCCTGCCCCAGTTGGTGTGTATCACATTGATGTTTCTCTCTCCTCAATATCTCCCCCTCCCTTCCACTTTCTCTAAAAATCAATGGAAAAATATCCTCAGGTGAGGATTAACAACAACAACAACAACAAAATGTTAAACACAGAGTTTACCGTTATCTCCTTCAATTCCACTCTTACATTTATACCCAAGAGAATTGAGAGCAGATGTTTACACAAAACCTTGTACATGAATGTTCATAGCAACATTATTCACAATGGCCAAAAAGTGGAAACTGAAATGTCTATCTACTGATGAATGAATAAACAAAATATGGAGTAGCCATACAATGGAATACTATACCAGGTATAGTTGTAGAAAAGATGGAACATGATGCATATTCTGCAACATGGATGAACCTTTAAAACACTGTGCCAAGTAAAAGAAGCCAGACACAAAAGGCCATATTTTACATGATTCCATTTATGTAAAATGTTCAGAATAGAAAAATCCATAGAGACAGAAACTAGATTAGGGGTTGCCAGGGGCAGGGGGGAAAGGGGTGATATGTATAGGGTCTCTTTTTGGGTGATCAAATGTTCTGGAATTAGATAGTGATGATGGCTTTACAACCTTGTGAATATACTAAATATCCCTGAATTGTAAAGTTTATAAGTTTTAATATTAAAGTATTTGAATCATATCTCAGTATAGCTGTTATTTTTAAAAGGTAAGGAGCTAGAGACTGATGTATAATCTGAATTTGTTGGTTTATTGAACTTGGTGAAGTGCAAGCAGGAAACTACTCATTCTCCTCACTGGACTTCAGACAAGCTCTGTATAATCTTCCATTTTGGACAAAATCTCAGGCAAATCCCTTTAACTTTTCCCTGTCACTCTCTGAATAAACAAAAAGCCTCATTTACAGGCATCAAAAAGTCCAATCCAGTCTAATATCAAGGATTTAATCTTATCTAGCTCAAAGCTTCTCTCCACCTCCTTCATTCTTCACTATTCATCTACCTTCCTCTACCCATTCAACTCCTCTGCCTTTAACTCTACCTCCTAACACAGGTGTAGTCACCATCTGGTAGATGTTCAGATACTGGCTCTTCTCTCTCAGGCTGCTTTTGTGAGCTCTCTGGACACCTCTTCCCCATTCTCGCCCTCAATGGCACTGTGCTTTCTCAGGCAGGTCGGGTTTTCTCAGACCCAACCCACACACCATTGTCTGTTTGGATCTTCTCACCCTGGGTGGCTGTCATCTTAGGTAGGATCCTTACAAGGCAAGTTAGCCCACTTCCCTTCTCTGATACATGCTTCGCTCACAGAAAACTTCTGGAGGTACAGGGCCTCTGCTCAGGGTTCAGAGGCCAGCCTTTCTCTTTTAACCTTTTTTGTTTTTTAACATTTTTTTTATTGATTCTTTACAGAGAGGGAGGGAGAAAGATAGTTAGAAACATCGATCAGCTGCCTCCTGCACACCTCCTACTGGGGATGTGCCCGCAACCAAGGTACATGCCATTGACCGGAATCGAACCTGGGACCCCTGAGTCCACAGGCCGACACTCTGAGCCAAACTGGTTAGGGATCTTTTAACCTTTTTATACCTTGAGAAATAGCATACCAAGAAAGATTGTATATAATGAATATGTGCACTACAAAGAACAACAATATAAATAATAAAATTAACATCCATAGCCCTGGTCGGTGTGGCCCAATTGGTTGGGCATTGTCCCGTGCACCAAAAGATTGCTAATTTGATTCCTGGCCGAGGGCACATGTCCCGGTTTTGGGCTCTATCCCTTGTGGCTGACTGATATTTCTCTCTCTCTTTCAAAATCAATTAAAAATATACTTTAAAAAATTAATATCCATATACATACCTCCCATATGCTCTCTTAAGGAGAACATTGCTGAAAGATCCCATCACAAGGAAAAAAAAAACAATTTTTTTTCTTTCCTTTTTTTGGTATCTCTATGAGATGACAGATGTTAATTAAACTTATTGTGGTAATCATTTCACAACATATGTGAGAAGTCATTATGCTGTATACCTTAAGCTGTGTGTCAATTACATCTGGATAAAACAGTGAGGGGAAGAGGAGAGGACATGGCCAGTTTCTTTGAATTCTCTGTCTTTCCCTCCCAGGTTGCATTTCTTTCCCTCCCCTATCAGAGATAATTGTGAATTTTGTGTTAATTTTTTAATTTTATTATTTTTTTTACATTTTTAAAATAAATTTTGCCATATATATATTTCTAAGCAATACATTGTTACCTGTGCCTGCTTTTGAATTTTATATAAATGGACTCATACTCTGGACCCTGGAGCCAGATTACCTGGATTCAAATCCGTCCCCTCCTCATTGTTAGACATGTAACCTTGGGCAGTTATTTAACCTTTCTGTGCCTCAGTTTCTGCGTCTGTAGGCCAAATGCAATAATAGTAGTTGTGTCATTGAATTGTTTAGAATACTGAGTGAATCAATAACTATAAAATATCTGGTCCAACCCTAGTAATTGTACGCTAAATGTTGGTTAAATAAAATACATTCTATGTATATTATTCTATAACATTAATTTTTTTCTTTAACATAATTTTTAAAATATTTACATATTCAAGGTTGTGTGTGTGTGTGTGTGTTTTAATCCTCACCGAGGATATTTTTTCATTGATTTTTTTAGAGATAGTGGAAGGGAAGGGGAGAGACAGAGAAAGAGAAATATCAATGCGAGAGAGATATTGATTGGTTGCCTCCTATATGCACCCCAGAAGGCAGAGATCAAGCCTGTAGCCTAGGTACTTGCCTTTGACCGGAATCGAACCTGGGACCTTTCAGTCCAAAGGTCGGAGCTCTATCCACTGAGTCAAATCGGCTAGGGCAAGGCTGTGTTTTTTAAATGTCTCTAAAACATTCTAGTGTACCATAATTTTTTTGTCTATTCTACTTTCCATTGATATTTGAGATATTTTCGGATTGAAGCTATTTAAAAGTTGTTCATATCTTTTGATCATTTTTTTCTATTTATTATATTCTGGATTTTTCAAAGAAATTGTAGCTATACCTTATATACTCTGCATTTAATCCATTGTCAGTTTTATGTAAGCAAATACATTTTCATAGAATTGTACCTTCACGCTTTTGATAGTATTTATTTAATTCAGCAAAATTTTTAACATTTTATTTTGAGATAATTGCAGATTCACTGATGGTGTGTTTTTACAGAGAAGTCCCTTAATTTTAACATAGTCAAATTTATCTCTTTGCTTTATGATTAGTGCTTTTTGCATCTTAAGAAAGTCTTCGCTATCTGAGGTCATGAATACGATCTCCTACATTATCTAATGAAATGTTTATAATTTTGCATTTTATATTAAGATCTTTAAAGCACCTGGATTAATTTTTATTATTTTTAGTATGACATGGGATAGTGGTCCATTTTCATATTTTTTCTTATTCAGAATTTCCTGGTGTCATTTATGGGAAAGTTCCTCCTTCCTCCATATCTCCAGTGCCATCTCTGCCACAGATCAAATATCTACAGATTGTGGGGGCTTTCTCTGAGGTTTGAAATCATATATTTCTCTTTAATAAAAAATTGTATTGATTTGTTGCTGGGATACAGGGATACTATTGACTTTTTAATAATGATTTCTAGCTGGCAACCTTGTAAATATTAATAATTTGTCCATGGGTTATTTTATGTTTTCAATGCCAACAATCAGCTGCAAATAGTTACAGTTTTCTTTCTTTCTTTCCAATCTTGAAACATTCTTTTTGATCTGGCCTGATTGCAGTGGTGAGAACGCCCAGGACAATGTCCAAAAGAAGAGCCATAATGGACAGGCATCCTTTCTTGTTCCTGATTTTAAAGGGAATGCTTCTAATGCATCACTATTAAGTACAATACTTGCTATATTTTGTTTGTGTGTATATATGTAGATATCTTTTATAAAATAAAATTCCTTTCTATTCCTATTTTACTAAGAGCTTTTATCAAGAATAGTTGTTAAATGTTATGCAATGATTTTTCTGCACCTATTGCAATAATAGTGTTTCTGCATTAAAATTTTAATAAAGATAATATTTTAATATTGAACAAACCTATTCCTATAATAAAACCAACTTGAACTTGATATTTCACCTTAATAATGCATTGTAAGGCTTAATTTGCTAATATCTCATTTAGGGCTATAATTTCCTTTTTAAAAACATATATGTTTATTGATTTCAGAGAGGAAGGGAGAGGGAGAGAGAGATAGAACCACCAATGATGAGAGATAATCATTGATTGGCTGCCTCCTGCAAGCCCCACACTGGGGATTGAGCCTGAAACCCAGGTGTATGCCCTAAGAGGGAATTGAACTGTGACCTCCTGGTTCATAGGTTGATGCTCACGATGGCTGGGCTAATTTCCTTTTTTGATGCTGTTTTTCTTTGCATTCTTGTCTGACTTTGGCATCAAGCTCATATCATTTTGCCTCTTGTTCCTGTCCAAGGAACTGTCTGATGGGCAGACAGACGTAAGGCAAATGCCATTCACAGTTCTCTTACTCACATAGATTCACACTTTTGTTGTTTCTGGCCTCAGCTCACTCATGTATTTAAAATTTTTTTAATACACGTTTTGTTTTAAAGACTTTTTCCCCCTAGAGCAATTTTTGGTTTATGGCAAAATTGAGCAGAAGGTACAGAGATTTCCCGTGTACCCCCTGCCTCCATACATGTATAGCCTCTTCCATTATCAATATTACTCACCAGAATGGTACATTTGTTACAGTTGATTATCCTACAGTGACACATTATAGTAACTCAAAGTCCACAGCTTATATTAGGTGTGTACAGTCTATGGCTTTGGACACATGTATAATGACATATATCCATCATTATAGTATCATAAGAGTATTTTTACTACCATAAAAATTCTCTGTGCTCTGCCTGTTCATCCTTTTTCTCTCCCCTCTACCCCCCGCCTCCCAACCCCTGGAAACCACTGATCTTTTTACTTTCTCCATACTACTGCCTTTTCCAGAATGTCATCTACACTAATAAAAGAGAAACATGCAAATTGGTGTCACTCCACTACGCCCACCAGCCAATCAGGATGAGTATGCAAATTAACTCAATAAAGATGGCAGTTAATTTGCAAACGCAGGTGTGGAGCGAAGACTGAAGGCTCTGCCGGAGTGAAGACTGAAGACTGAAGACTGAAAACTGAAGAGGCTTGGCTTCTCCGCTGGGGACAGACCAAAGGCCTGGGTCCTGGGTGCTGGAGGAAAACCAGTGACGGCAGCCAGGGGAAGGAAGGCCTATTGCACGAATCTTGTGCAACGGGCTTCTAGTATAATTAGAATCACATAGTATGTCAGCGATTTTCAACTGGTGTGCCACAAGGATTTTTTAAAATTGATTTCAGAGGGGAAGGGAGAAGGAGTGAGAGATAGAAACATCAATGATGAGAGAGAATCATTCATTGACTGCCTCCTGCACGCCCCACACTGGGGATCGAGCCTGAAACCTAGGCATGTGCCATGACCGGGAATCGAACCATGAACCTTCTGGTTTCTAGGTCAACGCTCAACCACTGAGCCACACCGGCTGGGCCTGCAAAGATTTTTAAAGCATGCAACACCAGACTATTTGGTTAAAGGCACTAATCTCTTTTCCCTTAGATTCAAAAAAGAAAAAAAGACAACCACCAACACAATAGCTGTCTGGTGTAAATGAATTAAAATTATACTTTTTTTTGGTCAGATCAGCAAAAAATATAAAATATTTTTTGGTGTGCTGCAAAATTTTAGTAACTAGTTTATATGTGCCATGAGATAAAAAGATTGAAAATCGCTACAATGTATAGCCATTTCAGATTGGCTTCTTTTACTTAGTAATATGCATTTAAGTTTCTTTTATGTCTTTTCATGACCTGATAGCTCATTTCCTTTTAACACTGGATCTAACACAATTATGATTATTCATTCACCTACTGAAAAACATCTTGGTTGCATCCACGTTTGGGCTATTCTGAATAAAGCTGCTATAAACACCCATACACAGATTTTTTGAGTGTACATGGAAGTTTTCAACTCCTTTAGGTCTATACCAAGCAGCACAGTTGCTGGATCATAAGTATGGTAACAGTATGTTTAGTTTTGTAAAAAAGCACCAAGCTGTTTTCCTTACCATTTTGCATTCTGAGTAGCAAAGAACAAGAGTTCCTGTTGCCCCACATTCTTGCCATCATTTGGTGTTATCAGTGTTCTAGATTTGGGCCATTCTAATAGGAGTGTAGAAATACCTCATTGTTGTTGTAATTTGGATTTTCCTGTTGACATAGTATGTGGAACATCTTTTCATATGCTTATTTGCCAACAGCATGCCATCTTTGGTGAAGTGTCGTTTAAGGTGTTTGGCCCATTTTTTAATTGGGTTCTTTGTTTTCTTATTATAGAGTTCTTTGTATATTTTGAATAACAGTCGTTTATTATATGTGTGATTTGCAAATATTTTCTCTTGGTTTGTGACTTGTCTTCTCATTTTCTTTACTCTGTCTTTTGCAGAGGAGCAGGTTTTTGTTTTTCTTTTAATTTTAATGAAGACCCGCTTATCAAAATAATTTCTTTCATGGATTATGCCTTTGGCTGAAAAGTTTTTATCCAGAATGTGTGATGATTTGTACCAGGAGAGTGTTCACTGAACCTCAAGTATGCCATACAATTGGAAGCAGAAATTCTCATTGGCTTTTTCTAGGTAAGAATTAAGCACTTACTTCTGTCTACATTATTCCCAGTGGACATCAGGTAACTTCTTCCATGTTCTGTCATCAGCACCACTCCTGTCCTGCAACACTCAGTCAGCAATTTCTGCAGCCCTTGTAGGTAAGCAGGGTGGGGAGAAAAGGGGGAAAAAAAGACTGTAGGACATAGGTCTCCCACCTGGCAGACCATCCCTATTTTCTTTTTCTTTTTAAAAAAATTTATTTATTTTGTTGTTTAAGGTATTACAAATAGTAGTACATACGTCTCCTCCCACCCCCTCCATTGACCTACCCCCTGACCTCCCCTAACCACCCCCCCCCCCGCACTTGCCCTCACTCCCCCTCCCCCTGCCCTCCAGTGACCACCCCTACTTTCAATAAGTACATTTCTTGGTGCTCTTCTCATTTAGATTGTTACAAGAGAGAAGTATACACAGTAATACTGCTCTTGTAAGGTAGTTTTA
This sequence comes from Myotis myotis, assembly GCF_014108235.1. NCBI lineage: Eukaryota > Metazoa > Chordata > Mammalia > Chiroptera > Vespertilionidae > Myotis > Myotis myotis. Next base: position 172,417,705 of record NW_023416335.1, read on the forward strand.
CTTTCCAGTGTTGCTGGCAGTGGGACATGGCTGCAGAACTAAGCAGAGTCTCCAGAAGGCATCTCGTTAGATCAAAGGAGTACTAATATTGTTCATCTATGGTTTTCAACTCTGGGGCTGTAGCAGAAACACCTAAGTTCTACTTAACTTCCTGTTAAATACAGATGCATTAGCACATGAGTAGGAATATATATGCCTAGCAAGTTTCTGAAAGGAGAAACATAAAACAGATCATTGTGGCTATCGCTGGGAAATGGGAATCATGAGTTGGTGGGGAAGGGTTGTTGTTTTCCTTTATATTATTTTATATTGTTTATTTTTTTAACCATAAGCATATTTCAAATTTATTGTTTAAAATGTTTTGAAAAAAACACACCCTGATTTTTAAAATTTAATGATCACAAAGAAGTAAGTTTGAGAATGATTGAGAGGTAAAGGAGCAAAAGGAAACTTTTTTACATGTTTTGTTTATAAATGTTCATTGAGCAGACATCTGTTGTCCATTCATTTGCGTAGTAAGCACTGGGAAATGTAGAGGTAACCTTTAGTCTACTGGGGGAAATGAACACTAACATAAATAATTCAAGGGAGTAGACGAAGGTGTGGAAAATGGGAACAATTGTGAGTGTGTCTGAGATTTCAAATTGGAAAATATGTCTGCTCTGCACCAAATATTCTATTCCACCAGTACACCTTCCATACCATAAAGATGTTGAAAGTCTTTCCAAAACAAAAGAAAATCTTCCCACTGATGGCTTAGATTTTCTGTAACTATTTGTCAAGCCCTTCTCTCTCATATGTGTGCCACACTGATGTGAATACTTGCTTTGTATTCTGCACATGAGTAATTTTGCTCAGTGCTATTCACATCGATGATTTCATTCAACCATGTGATGATACTGATATTAACTGACATCTACCTTTGTTATTTATAAAATACTTTCCAGTAGCTCAGTACTTCCCATAAATGATTTTGTAGGTTTCTCAGCCAAGGTGTGATTTATACCAGTAAATATTTTGCTTTAAAAAAGGCAACTTTATGGAAAAGGCAAAACTTTAGAGACAGTTTTAAAAGATAAGTGGTTGCCAGGAGTGCATGGGGAAGAAGGAAAGGGTAAACAGGTGAAGCATGAGATGTTTAGGGCCGTTACACTACACTGTATGATACTGTAATGTGGACACGTCATTATACATTTATCAAAATCCATAGAACATATAATACAAAGAGCATACCCTAATGTAAACTCCAGGCTTTGGTTAATAACAATGTATTGATATTGGCTCATCAATTGTAACAAAAGTATTACACTAATGCAAGATGTTAATGCAGTACATTTGTTACAAAATACAAACTTAGGTGGATTGGAGGAGGCATACAGAACTCTCTTTACATTCAATATTTCTGTAAAGCTAAAACTGCTCAAAAATAAAGTAATTAATTTAAAAAATAAAAGGCAACTTTGTATTTTAGTTGCCTCTAAAGTTTTGCTTTGCTACTTCACCTTTAAATACAAATACTTGCATTTAATAGTGAAAAGAATCAATGTTGCTTTTTTTTCTGGGCAAACCTTTTTTCTTTTTTTGTAATCAAAGGAGGTGCTATTCTTTTTTGAAAGTGTGACAAATTTTTTAGCAGTTTGTGCTCTGGTATCTAATGCAAATAGCTAGCTGGAGCAGCATGATCTACTTTTCACATATTTATTGTCAAAGTGCCTATTATCATATTAAATTTTGGCTGCTGGCGTGGTCACTACATTCCCGATTCATTTATCCCAGCATGTAAGATTCCCATCCTAAAAGAAAATATTTTGGAAGATATCCTTTCTAGTCTTTCTCTCTTAAAATCTGTTTAAAACACATTTCTTCTTTAAAAAAACAAAGAACAACAACAAGAAACTTCTGACACTACACTTTACTACACTACAAAAACTTGTGAATCACTCAGATTTTCCGAAGAGTGCTTACTCTTCAATTTTTATTTCTGTCTTCTCTTTGCATCCAGCGATAATTGCATAAACACTTCATGCCAGATGGTGTGTGTGCTAAGCACTTACATCTATTTAATCTCCAAGATAACCCTTCTTAGGAGGAGGTGTGATTTCCATTTTAGTAAAACTGAAGAGAGTTGGCTTCAGTTTTATTTTATTATACATTAGGTCTTGTCGGACACCAAACAGCCTTCTGGTTTTAAGGACTTTACTGTGATTTTGTGTTTGGTTTGCACTATTTTAATGTGAGCCCTCTTACACATTGCTGCACTATTTTGTGACTAAGTTCTTGTCCGTGTGCAGGCTGTGTAGTCAAAGGGAAAGGGTAAACTCTGGAGGGAAAGCACTGAGTCCTTTTTCCTGTTTCAATGAATTCTTAGTCTAGGACAGGGGTGGGCAACCTTTTTGTGAGTGCGTGCCAAAACCAGCAAAATCTCTGACTCAAAATTCTTCTGCGTGCCAACCCTAATTTTTTGAGAACATGTTACGCCTACTTGATATCTCTTAAGGTGTACGTATGTGAAGAACCTTGAAGAAATAATAAAATTCACTCGGGCGACAAAAACACAGTATATGATGATGAAAAATACATTTATTTTTTAATGTATACATGTACACTGATAGTCCGACAGAAAACTTTATGACTCCGTTTGATATTATCAGTGGGACTTTTGCTGCTGCATCACTGATGACAGAGATTTTACATCAGGTTTATATTTCGTGACCTTCAGAGATATGCACGAACTACTACTTTCATCCATCAGGCTACTCCTATTATGAGACTTAACAAAATTAATCACGAGAACAAAGATTCACAAGCATATGTGGATGAAAACATGGAGAGTAATGCTGTTGCAAAGGTTTTTAAACAGAAAAAATTTTCTGGAAAATTTTTATATATATTCTGAATAATAATCCTTTGTAGTAAATATATGTGTTTTTCTTTAGTTGTTACATATCTTTTTTACATTCAATTTTTCTTTTTTGTTGCAGTTTTAATTTTTATGTACTCAAGTCTATCAAGCTTTTCCTTTATGGTTTTTTATTTATGTTATATAGTTTACAATTTATTCTAATATTTATATAGTTTTTGTTTTTATATGTGGGTATTTAATACCCAAGAAATTTATTTTTGTGTATGAAGTGAGGTGAGGTTTTCCTGCCCCGCCCCCACACAAATGAGTAGGCATCTCCACATGAATAATTTAGAATTTAATTATTGTTTAGTCTTGAGCACTTGTACAAATCTACTTTCTTGCTGCGATAATGACTTTTTTAATAAAAAGAAAAAGGGATATGAATAGTCTGATCAACTCTTTCTGGGCCTTGGTTTTCCGCCCTGAATCCAGAAGTTGACCATGGGGAGAGACATGGGCTAAGTACCACTGAGAAGTGGCTTGAGATGGGAAGGTGGCAATTCAGCCTGTAAGCAGATCTTAAAGGTCGCTCTTTTACTTAGCTTGGCTGCGAAAACAAAACAAAATGCCATCGTCTAGGAAGCTTAAACAACAGAAATTTATTTCTCATAGTCCGGTAGCTCGTAAGACCAAGATCAAGGAGCCAGCCAATTCAGGTGCTTGGTGAGAACTCTCTTCCTGGCTTGCACATGGCTCCCTTGTTGCTGTGTGCTCACCTGACTCTTCTTTGTGCACACTGGGAGAAAGCAGCTCTCTGGTACCTCTTCTTATAAGGGCACTAATCACATCTCGTGGGGCCCACCCCCATGACCTCATCTAAACCTTACTATCTTCCAATGCCCTATCTCTGTATACTGTCACATTGTGTGCTAGGATTTGAACACAGAATTTTGGGGAGACACAAACATTTGGTCCATAATAGTCACAATCACAGGGCAGTGATTGGTCATGTTTTCCATCCCAGACAGCCTTCAGAACTGAGATTCAAAAAGAGGGAATAAAAATCTTCCTGACACTTCCCAGCAACCTCACACAGGCTGCCATCATCATCTGCCACTCTGAGATTAGCCCATAGGAAAGCAGAATCTGTGCCACTTCAGTGTGCCCACAGCTGCTGGTCCAGCTGAAGCAGTGGCACCCCAGTGGGTTTGAGCATAACACTCTGCTCCACTCTCCAGCAGAAATGGCAGGTAGTACACATTATGGCTGGGATAGAAAGAAGCATTATAACCATTGTCATTCAAGGTCACCAGCTGGATTCCCCTCTCCAAGTCCATCTCCTCCAGCATCTGATGCATGCTGTATGCACCACACTCTGGCAACAGCAATAGGGGCTCATGCATATGGCCTGGGCACTGCCTCGGCCTCCACATCAGGACTGGAGTCCCACATGGGAGATGGTGGTGGTGGGGCAGCTGGTAAAGACATGGCATTTTTAAAGCACTCCACCCACAGGTAAAAGCAAAACAAAATAATTTGGTACTTAGATTAATTAAGAAATTAAAATAATTAGAAAATGTTATTATCCATGTATGATTTTGCCAAATAAAAGCACCAGATATGCATTAATGAGGGGTATGCGAAGGTGTGGGAAGCAACGAAAAATAATAACACATTATAGTTCACAGATCAGTACTTTTTTCTGTGCAAATGCATAAAATCTTATTTATATTTAGCATTTGCTTCTAAGTCTAAACTCTTAGTCCAGAATATGATAGATAGCTGGTGTGATGAAACTTCCCATCTCTTCTTTGCATGTTATCCTGAGCTGTTTCCCTATCATTTCTCTCCCAGATTTAAAAACAGCAGCATCAAAAGAAAACCCCTGGGCCCATCTATATACCCTGTATGTGCAGTAAAAGGTGCTGCAGTTTTATTGATGAAACTGTACCCACAAGGGGTAGCTACTGTTTCTTTAACTGAAGTTCATGTTAGTTCACATTTGGACTTGCAGAAAGTCCTGTTCATTCATGCTTTTGTTCAGTAAATATTTCTTGAACATCTACTTGTGTCATTGTGTCATAGCAGACACTGGGCACAAAGTAGTGAACAAGATATCTGATCCATGCCTATTGGAGGTTACGGTCAGGTGAGTGAAGTTTCCAGCCAAAGAGGAAAGAGAAAACAGACTACATTAAGATACGGATTTGATAAAGAACAAGGATTATGAATGTGATGTAAACTGAGGTAAGTTTGAGCAGGAGGCTTAAACTGTTAGATAAATTCTGAAAAGGACATGGAAAGCTTTAGGTATGGAGATGGCAAATACAGTGTCCCAGAAACATAGACATCAAACTATTCTTTGATTTTAACTTGGAAACCAAACTATTCTGTAGAATCCTTATCAGGTTAAAATAAATATTTTAAAAAACTGATTGCTTTTGGAAGTTGTAGCAAAACACATCTTCTTTGTTGTGGTGTATGCACAAGAAAGTGTGTTTAGGTGTTGCTATTATTGTCTTGTTGGTCATTTACTGCACATTGACATCTTATTGTGTCCATATCTCTGTTTTTACCTTTGCTGTCAAAATCAGAAGTGGAAAGAAGTCCTTTAAGTAATAATTTTGATAGATAATTGAACTAAAAAGGGAATTTAAGGATTTTTCTATCAGAAATGGTTTTTCCCTTTGCACTTCTGCAAAAATTGGAGGATTGACTTGGGATCATAAAATAAATACAAATGTCACCAGTTTCTCCTGTTCGGGAAGCCTTTTTTGGTAGTCTACTGAGAAATAACTGTTCTCAGGTCAGAGTAAGTGAATGAGAGATAAGTTGTATACTGATATAGGTAAAGCATCTTACAAACATAAGCTATGTGTTTTTTGCTCAAAAAGCACTGATTCCACCACATGGGTATCTCTATAAGGAAAATTAGGGATCTAGAGGTTAGGGCTTTGTATTCTGTTTTTTACTGTAGCTTTGGGCGGGGGTAGTAAATCTAAGCACATGTGCATTGTGGAAGCTGGTGAAATAGTTATCATATTGCAAGGAATTTTAGAGACAGGACAGGCAGGTAGAGAAAAGGTGATGGTGGGGGACGGTCCATGGGAGAGGAAGGCATATGTGATGGACAGACAGCTACAAGCCATAATGCTTATTTCACAGAGGATAGAGAAATGTTATAAAATAAGGGGAAGGGGAAGGCATACATTCACAGAGGATAGAGGAATGTTACAAGATTAGGGGAAGAGGAGGAGGGGGGCACCAGGTGGGCTTTGAACTCTGAAACTCATACCAACTAGGAGAGTGACCAATTAGGAAAGTACGGGCGGGGTCATACATTAAGGAAGGGTCCAATTAGAAAGGCTCATGTTCAGACAAAGAGCTGCCAGCCTTCATAAACCCTTACATAAAGAAACTCAGAAACTGAACTAGATTTTTCCCATTAGAGAGAGAGAGGGAGAGAGAGAGCGAGCAGGTTTTTCCCATTTAGGGACCCCTCCAGGAGACCCCTCCTCAGCGGGAGTTTGTATATGCCTACAATAAACTTCCACATTTTTATTTAAAGTCTTTCAGTCCGCGAATTTTGGTCTTCAAACTTTTAGGACAAGAACCACAGGCAGAGTCTGAACACCCCAAACTCCACGTATCAATATTATTATAAATTATAAGTAATTTCATACTATTAATTGCTATAGGTTTTCTGAAATTAAGAATGAAAAAAGCCCAGAGCTTCATTAATTTTTTGGTTCCAGAGTATCAGGAGCCATCAGAATTTGAAAAATATTCTTTGCAGGAACAAGAAAAGAAGAAGATTAGAAAAGTGAAAATGAAGGCAAGAACTTTAATCAACATATGGAAAAAGAATGGTGGTATTGATGAATAAATAAAAGAGGAGGGATAGTAAATGGTGAGATGTTCTCAATTAAAATAACTAATAAAATTATTTTTTGGTGATTCAGTTCTATAACATTCCAAACACACACACACACACACACACACACACACACACACACACACACACACTGAAGTTCTAATGAATGAGTGTTCCAACTGTTTATCAAGTTCAGTCCTGCACTGTTAGAAAAAAACCAAAAAAAAAAAAAAAAAAAAACCCACACTCTTACAAACTTGGCTCAAGTCTTTGGCACAAGACCAGTGTGACTTAATAGCTGTAATTTGCATTTGAATGCAATTAACTGGGCCAGTACTTTGGGGTAATCAAGCTGTGAGCTATACCCATATGCTACAAACTTGACTGGAGAGAAGGTCTTTATTCTTTGAATTTCCCGTAGATTTGTAACTCAGGTCCAAGACTCTACATGTAATTTTTCATTTCAAACTCTGATTTTAATGATGAAGCATTAAATGTAACTTTTATCTAATTGTTTACTCTTAATTTAGAAAAGTAGAACTACTTGCCATTTTTTCCTGAGAAGAAAATTTTCCTTGTTTTTATAAAAGTGATTTATATTATTTTTTAAATCAAGCAATATAAAAACATACAAAAAAAGAAAAAAGAAAATTCCTCAAACCCTAAATTTCCACCCAGAAGTAACTCCCACCTATATTCAAAATAATCATAAATGAGAAAATGTGTATATCATTAAAAGTTTGGTTTTCTAGTAATGTTCTCAGTCATTAAAAAATCTACATGCTGTTAACAAACTGCTTTTACTATAAGGTAAACTGCTACGATAAGTATCTCAACTTGCCTTCTGTTCCTTCTCAGTATATATTCTTCATAAGCAAGTACTTGCAGTGTAGGCTGACATTTTCTAAAGCCCAAAGAATAAAATGTTTTGTAAAGTTAACAGTGAAGAACAAAGAGCCTTGAACATGGAGTCAAGATCCTAGATTTTAATTTAGCTGTGCCACTGATTGACTGTGGATATAAATATGTGTGTGCATGTATGTGCTGGGCAGATACCTGGTGCTGGTGGTCAATTCCCCTCTTAGGAACTCTGTCCTTATGTGTCAAATGAAAAGGATGGACTACAATTGTATTATGTCTGCCATCTCTAGAATTTTGGGAGATTTGCTTACATTTTCCGTTTTACAGAATCTCAGGTGCTTTGGTTTTCCTTCCTGATACTTTGAACACCACCTTTCATAAACACTATGGTAAAGAAACAGTCTCTCTGAGAGCTATAACCAGGGGGAACAGGTTACCTACAATGAAAATTTATTTTGTGTTGAAATCTAAGCATAGCATGGCCTTCTTTTGGGAATCACTGATTTATTCAGTAAGCAAATATTGACTGCACTCCTTCATTTTCCACCAATTCTGCTTTTTAGGAATATATAATCCACTTAAGTCAAAAAAGTGATCATTACAACAATAACAAAGATATAAATAAAATGTAACAGAGATTTGGCAGAAGAAAAATTACACATCTGAAATCAGGAAAGGGTTAAAGAAAGAGGTGATTTTTGAGTTGGACCTGAAATATAGAAATGATTTTAACAGATAGAGGTTGTTGGGAAGGCTTCTGTTTTTTCAGATGTAAAACAAATAATAGTAATTGTACCCACCTTAGAGTCATTGAGAGAAAGAATTAAGTGAAACAATGCATGCTAGCATATTGCACTGGCGTCATAGAAGAGCCCTAAAAATGCCTTTCATTGTTATTAATGAGGAAAATGTATAAAACAAAAAGAATCACTGAAGGAAAATTGATATTTCTGATTGAGGTAAGAAGGGTTAGTTTCCTAATGATTTTTTTTTCCAGAAAGATTTCTGAGGAGATGTTTGTCTAGGCATGCTCTTCCAAAGCCAGTTGTTTGCACATGGAGTTGTAATCAGAACTTTTTCTTTTAATCTTTCTGCTGGCAGCAAAAAGGAAGAGGCAAATAAGTTTTAATGACTGATTAGAATGTGGAGAGCAGAAAGCACAGCGTAGATTGCCTGGAGGGAAAAACTGGTGAGATAGTTGCCCTAATGCATGCTGTATCTTCTTTTTGGCTGCCTGTTTAGGGTGTGCTAGAATGTACCTTTCTTCCAAATGTACCTCAGACAGGTGCAGCTATGGCATGAGTAACTGTTTTTTAAAACACTTTGTACTTACAGACATATTGATAAGAAAATTAGCTAATTATACTGTGTACTTATTGCGAGTTAGTGCTGTGATTAACATTTGATAAGCAAAGCTCTTTCAAGCTTCAAAACAATTCTGTAAGGTAGAAGATACATTACTTACATATAAGGACTGAGATTTAGGTCTCATATCTTGCCCAAAGTCACATAGTCATTCAGGTAATATTTAATGATCCATCTATGCGTCTGACACTCTTGTGGGATCTACAGATTTATGTTAGTGAATGAAACAAAAAAGATCCCTGCTATCTTGGAACTCACATTCAAATGAAAGGAGGCAAACAATAAACAAAAAACCAAGAGAATATCAGCTAGGAACAGGACTGTGATGAGATAAAATAGTCCTCTGGCCGGTGTGGCTCAGTTGGTAGGATGTTCTCCAGTGCATCAAAAGGTTGCTGATTCCATTCCTGGTCAGGGCATATGCCTGGGTTACGGGCTTGATCCCCATTAGGTTCTGCTTTCACATCAGTGTTTCTCTTTCTCTCTTTCTCTTCCTTCCTCTCTCTCTAAAAGTCAATAAAAATATTTAAAAAATAAAATAGTGATGGGATCGTGAGTAACTGGGAATATAGTGGGTGAGTTGTCAGTACAGTCACAGCCCTCTGTGCTTACAGGGACTTACTCTTGAATTAATACTCTGTTATCACTGTCTTGAAACTCTCAATACATTTATCTTTAGATTTGTGTTTTGTAAGCAGGTCTGATAGAACACTGGAGCATATGGGTAAGCTGAGGACACACGTCCTCCATTCTTTGTCACACCGTTTTAATATGGCTTTCTTGATGTTGAAGCATAGTAACCTCCATCTTGGGTAAAAATGCTGTTTAAAATTTTAACCCTGCTATTCTGGCTTCTGTAAACGTTTGCTTGCTTAAATAATAGGGAAAAATAAGACTACTCCCATTCCAGAGAGGCCATAAATCAGGGGTGGGCAAACTTTTTTGACTCGAGGGCCACAATGGGTTCTTAAACTGGACCGGAGGGCCGGAACAAAAGCATGGATGGAGTGTTTGTGTGAACTAATATAAATTCAAAGTAAACATCATTACATAAAGGGGTACGGTCTCTTTTTTTTTTAGTTTTATTCATTTCAAACGGGCTGGATCCGGCCCGCAGGCCGTAGTTTGCCCACGGCTGCCATAAACTATGCCCCAGACAGAGTTGTCAGTGCTGGTGCCAGGCCAGGCCTTGAGATACGGTCTCACGGCCCTGTCCCAACACACAGGATTTTTTCTCAGAAGGTCCGGAAGTCTCGTTCCAAATTTGGAAGACAAAGAGCTGAAAAATGTATAAACAGGAAAGACTCCCACCATGTTGGACCCCAGAATTTGAGAAGCAATATTTCCTCTGGGCCCGCTAGCGCTAGAGAAATGAAGACTCCAAATTAATTTGGCTTATTGATTAAGGTGTCTTCTGATTTATAATATAACAATGTCCTATGAGCATAGCATCCTGGTTGCCTCATGATGTGCGGGAGTTAAGTGCGATTCAAAGCCAGTACAAGAACTGGGTAAATGCGTGATGTCTACAGCTAGCTAAGCAGGGATGCCGACAACTTGAGAGGCCATGTTTCCCTCAAACCAGAACTTGATTTCAAATGTGAAGAGAAGGCAACAACATTTTAAGAAACACAATGACCCAAGAACCTTATCTTATCCTTTCTTACTCATTACTGCCCTGCAGCTGCCAACTACTTACTCTAAGAATGAGGACGTAAAGAGAAGGCAAAGACAGGAAGCGGTAGTTCCTCTGCCTTTCAGTTCTTCCTGACTCATCTGTAAGCCAAAGGTAGAAAGTGTTAGTAGAATGTAGGTGTACCAAGAAGTGAAATAAAAACAACTGAGTTAGTTTTGTGCAATGTCTTTACGGTTCAGTTGAGAACGGAATTCACAGGTGTGTATGAAGTACACAATAGGGAATTGTATAATTATGATAATTCCGCATATGAATCAAATGCTCTTCTATACGTACTTAAAACTGGCATTGTACAATGTGAAGATGAATGGTAAAATCATGCTAATAGTTCACATTTCTCATTTTTCTTTATGGAAAACGACATTAAATAGCAAATAAGAAAACACCGTGACAAGCTGAACAAGAGAGCTCAGAAGAAAGAAAAAAGCTTTACAGATCAGTATCGTTAACAGCATTTTTTATGTTACTTTTCTAACACGACACTGCATTTTCCTTTTGCGCTGGGCCATGCAAATCATGTGGGGGTGCTATTTTAGATCGATTAGGAGAGGTCTCTCCAAGGAGATAGCACTTAAGCTGACACCTAACAGACCAAGAGGAGCTAGACATGGGGAAATCTGGGGAAAGAACATTCAGGTAGAAGGAATGGCTAGTTCAAAGGTCCTGAGGCAGAAAAGAACTTTCTGTGTTCAAGGAATAGGAAGAAGGGCAGTGTCACCAAAAAATCGTGGTTAAGACTTGGAGTGGCAAAAGATAGATTAGAGGCTGGAGCGGCCAGAGTGTGAAGGGCCTGCAAGTCTGGAAGAATGTATTCTATTTCTGTTAGGTGGCCCTTGGAAGGCTTCAGGCGGGAGAATGGCATAAATGACATGTTTTAAAAAGTCACCGTTACTGCAGTGTAGAGGCAAGAGTGGTTTCAGGGAGATCATCCTGAGTGGTCTATACCTGAAGAATTCTGCACCTTTCCCTGTGGAATTCATCATACTCTTGTCATAAATTCTGTTACTGCAACTACAGATTTTCAAAAATTTCTCCCTCAACTAGACTGAAATCACCTTGTAGACACTGACAGACTTTTTAAAATATATATATATTTTTATTGATTTCAGAAAGAAAGGGAGAGAGAGAGAGAGATCATCAATGATGAGAGAGAATCATTAATCAGCTGCCTCCTACACTGGGGGTTGAGCCTGCAACCAGGCATGTGCCCTGACCGGGAATGCATAGGTCAAGGCTCAACTACTGAGCCACCCTGGCCGGGCTGACACCGACAGTCTTAATCCTCTTCATATCACCACAGTGTGCAGCACTGTCTGCATATGGCAGTTGCTTATGAAATATTAATTGAGTGAATAATTGAAATTGGATTTAAACCCCTCTTGTGGTAAGAGGTTTTCCCTTGGAGTTTCTTTCAATTTCAGATACTTATTAGATGAACCATAAGGAAAAGGATTATAGCAGCTATAAAGGAATCTGAAGTAAATACACAAATAGATAATTCATTTACAAAGTTTGAAATTTGGAAGAAAATTACTGACTCTGTCATCAATGGGAATTTTCATTTTTATACTTCCTTTTCCTGAACCTATGTGTAATGTACTCAAAGACACAGCTGTATTGGTGCCAATGTTTTGGTCAGAAGTTCCAGCCTGATGGCTTGGGACTGAAGTGGGCCCCAGACATATTTTGATTGGTTTGCATGGTATATAAATATGGTGCTGACTTAGTTATTGATGTTTATTAAAAAATCTAAGGAGTTTTCACAAAAAGGTCTGATTTTTCTCTATCTCCTGAGAAGTAACAAACACGTAAGCAAACAAAAGCTTGGCAGCAATGGGCCTGCATCCCAGCAGTCAGAGCTGGGGGTGGCCACCTGCGGAAGGGGCCTGAGTTTTCTGTTCCACTTTGGTCCTCACCCTCCCGCTCCACTCACTAAAGTTACCAGTCAGGTTCCTGGTGGCATTTGTGTTCGTAAGGGCTCCTACTGAGACATTTATGTACTAGTGCTATTTGAAATGAGGTATTTTTTAAAAGAAAGTTCTTAAATTATACAAATCTCTCTTTCATTTTCTTGCTAAATTTGCTCGGCTGTACTTACCTTTGTTGCAGTTTTTATCATTCCAAGAAGCAAGGTGGCCAGTCCAGGTCCACCCTGCTGTCGGACTACCAGGGCAGGAGGAAACGGGCTGGAATTTGTTGATAGATAAATACATAAAGGCAGCCAGAGGGGAACTTTGCTACCAATTTGTTCTACAGAAGGATACTCACCATCACTGCTCTCTCTACTTCCCAGTTATGTTATACGTTAAGACTCAGGGGTATCAAGGTGAAGGGACAGAGAAAGTTTAAACCTACCTATAATTATACATCACGTGGACATTCACTTAAGAAAACACTTCTCCTTTGTCCCCGAGTATGCTGCCGTATCTCTGCTGGGTAGGATATTAGGTGTGCGATTTTCGATTGTAGGTACCAGGCATAGTGCCTTTGTTTGGATGGTGACATCTAATCTGTCCTACTGTTTTGTGTGTCCCCGCATGTTTATGTAGAGAACTGTATGGGCAGTTCACAAAAGATACTACTACAGGGCCGTTTCCCCAGAGCTATCCAAAGGCATGTGGGAGCACAATAGTCAAAAGCAGAACCCACAATGGGTCAATGTGGATAGAACCCTGGGTTTGGGAGGAGCTTTCGAAGGCCAGAGGGAAAGTCAGTTTGGAAGGATTTGCTACGCAGCAGGTCTCGGTGGATATTCAGTTCTGGGAACACTTGGCAGTACCAGGGTGCAGTTCACTCACCAGGGCGCAAGTGATTGAACAGAAACGCAGTCAGTCTCAAGAGCCCATCATTCCCACATCCCACCACGGCTGGCACCTGGGCGCTGCGGCACAGGCCAGCTGCCCAGAGACAGTGGCCAACGCGGGAGCCAGTTTAGCCCGAGTGACCGATTCCCGGGAGGGAGGGCATTCGGCGGGGGGCGGGGGAGGGAGTCAAAGTCCAGGCCGGAGAGGGGACGATAAGGCTAAGGGTGGAAACAAAGCCGAACGAACAGCCGCGCGGATGGCTGATTCCCCGCGTTCCGTTGGCGAACAAGCTTTGCTTTTAGCAAAGACTCGGGCCACGGGGCCAGCGCCGCTGCTGCGTTGTCCCCGCAGAGCCTGGAAGGGCGCGCAGGCTGGTGGCCCCGGGGCGCGGGCAGCGGCGGCCGGGCACCCTCCCCCGCGCCTCCGGCCCAGCAGCGCCAGGCAGTGCCAGCCGAGGGCCGGGGGCGGGCGCCGAGGGGCCGGCCGCCGCTGACGCCGTGCGGGCCACCAGCCCCGATCGCCCGGGCGGCGGGAGGGCGCCGGGCCCCCGCAGGCCGCGTCCGCGCGGGGGGCAGGGCGCGCGCACACCGCCGTCTGGAGGCCGCGGGCGGCCTGCAGGCTCCGCCGCCGCGCTCGCCATTCAAGCGCGCCGTGTCCCCGCCCCAGATCCCGGGGGGTGAGCGGGGGAGGGGGCGGGCGCCCGGCCGCTGAATCACCTCCCCTCCGCGCCCGCCCCAGCGCCGCCGCCACCTTTCCATTCAGTCGCCAACATGGCTGGAGCGCGGCGGAGGTGAGCCGGCCGCCCTGCCGCTCCAGCCCCTGCGCCCAGCGCCCCAGCGCCTCGGGCAGCGCCTCCGCTCCGCGGTGCCGAGGCCCCGGGGCCCGGCTGTCGCCCGCCGCCAGCATGTGGGGCGCCCCGGACGAGAGCTCGGTGCGGGTGGCTGTCAGGTGAGGACGGACGCGGCGGCGGCGGGAGGGCTGCGGGCTGCGGGCGCGGCCGGGACCTGCTGGGGTTGAGGGGACCTGAGGGGCGCCCCGGAGGGGGAAACTGAGGCAGCGGGTCCCCGCCGGCTTGGCACGCACGGCCGGACGCTGGCGGGGAGACCCCGGCGGTCCCCACGCCGTCGGCGTTTGCAGGTGGCGGGCGGCTGCGCGGCGCCAGGTCCCCGGGGGCGCTGACTCCGCCGGGTCTCGCACCCGCCCGGGGCGATCGATGGCCCGTGGGGCTTTGCCTGCAGGAGCACCCTCTCTGCTGGGCTGGGTGCTTTTAAAAAATTTATTTCGAGAGCGTCTGTCATACGTGTCCATGCAACCCTGGCCTCCTGAGGCAGGAGACAAAGCATCAGACTGACAGCGTTTCCACCAGCAGCTTGGGGATGTCTCTGCAAATGGGAGCCGCCTTAAGCATCACTGCGAAGTGGATAATGGCACAAGCGTGTGCGTGTAGGAGACACATCTGGCCTCTAATGCATTGGAATGGGAATTATTTTTAAGATAAAAATCACCAGGGGTGTGTGGGGGGGAGGGGTAGGTCCGCAGAAGGAAGGAAACCCTTCAGCAAGTGGAAGGGTTTAACATGCATCCCAAGGTTGAGCAGGGTGGATGCAGAATGACATTAGACATGCCTGGGTGCGAGTTTGGAAACACGGGACGCCTCAGAGCTGCATTTTGGTCAATGACAGACACACGAGTGTTGAATGTAATTTAGACCGTTTTGATACGTGTCAAGAAGCAGAGCCCTGACAGTTGCTCATGGAAAATTGCAACATCATCCCTGAAATATTAATGAAGCATTCATGGTGGAGTAAGTGCGTTGCTTACACAGCTCGGATAGACTGCTACTGTGAATCCACTTCTCTTTATGGGTACTTTCAGGATTATAAAAATAACCTGTTTTCCGAGAAATTATACTTTAAAAGCCTCCCCTCTTGTGGTCTTTCTGGAAAGCCATTTTGCAAACTCTGTCATGTCTGCATTTCTAAGTTATTTTAGTGACAAATCTTGGTTAGGCATAGAAATGGTAGTTTTATATATACTTTGTATCTTTAAGCAACTTAAAGACTAAAATGAATTTTAAAGATCTTTTTACACGCCCTTTACAAGACCAGGAAATGACCACCCATGGAAGTGACAGTTTTATGACTTAGAATCGCCTGTTATAAAGCTTTTGAAGCTTGAATTTGGCCTTCGTGGTTATTCTACACCTACTTATCCACTTGTTGGATTAGTTTGTTTCTCCTATTCACTGCTACTATGTCTCTTTTGGTCTTTTAATACTTACTGGTGATGGTGCCCTGGCAGAGGAGGGGAAAGGGGAAAGACAGGGAAAGATAATTTTGTTAGTTAGCTGATCTGGTCAAGCAACATGACGAAGGAGCGTAAAATAAGTAATGGAAACATAAAATTTGGCTGGGAGAGAAGCCATTGTTACAGATTTAAGATTTTTATCTGTGAATTCTCTAGAACCCTCATAGGGCCATGTATTGGCCATCCTATTAAATCGGATGCTGCTTTGCAGTGGAGGTGAGCAGAGCCATGGGTCTCCCTAAAGTGGTTTTGACATGCATAATAGCATTTTGCAAGTGAATAAACATGGTTCTGATTGTTGGTAAAGGCTTTATAAAACATTAGCAATTTCGTAAGCCACATTGTGAAGATTTGTGGGTTTTTTTCTTCATTAAATACATTGAATAGATCCACTCTCTAAACTTATTTTGCATAGAATCGAAATAGCTTATATAGCACTTTGGTATTAATAAAGCGCTTGGCCATATATTTTTATTTACAACAAATATTTATTCAGCATATATTCCCATCTCTATTATCCAGACTTCTGAGCTAAAAATAGCAATAATTGTTGGACACATTCCATGTTCTAGGATCAGTGCTGTGTGTTCCGATGTTTTATATCCTGTGAAATCTCATTTATTCCTCATAATAATCTTTGACTTAGGTCCAGACCTGTTATTATTATAGCCATTTTACAGATGAGACGCAGGAAGATTAAGTAACCTGAGAGCAAGTGGCAGAACAAGAGTTCCAACCCAGACAGCTTGACTCTATCTGGCCCGAATGGTTAACCATTAAGCCTACAGAGGTGAGAGGCAAAGACATGCTTTGCAAAGCTTTACTTAGCATAAGGTCAGTTGCCTCTTCCTGGTTCTGTACTAGTTCAACTACAAATGAATGGCTCTCACAGGTTATGCATACCTAGATGCTGCTAGAAAAGATAGAGATCAGAAAGAGAGGACCTGAACTTAAGGCTAAAATATTTCTTCCAAGTCTTTAATCTTTCCAGTGTCCTCCTAGCCTACCTCCGGTTTGTGATAAGCTTCACCAGCAGGGTAAGTAAATCAACAAATGGACCCACACCAGCAGGGCATTTAACCTGCTTTCTCCCTTCAATGTATAATGTAATAACAGGTAATAAATAGAGTTGACTCTACCTGTGTAAGTAAACAAGAATGTCCTAGAGATTCTTGTGTTTTATTAGATGGAGAGACTTACCAGTATGCCAAAGCGAATGACTCTATTTTAGGTTTCTCAAAATAAGCGCATGGGTCATATAAAGCTTTGGGGAACAGAAGGTGAACAGAGTGTTTCTCATTTAGGGAGAACATTTTAAATTCAATATCTGAAAATGCCTTTTGACAGAGTATGTCCGAGGTGTTCTGCAAGGTACCTTTCATTGTGGTAGATGTGGATTCAGGTGACAGCTGGCACCTCATGTTGCTGATGAGCCCTTGAAGTATGATTAATGCTACTGAGGAACTAAATTCTAAAGGATTCTAAAAGTTGGTCCTTGATTTAGTTTTTGGAAATATTTTATGTATGCTTGGAACAACTTGGTATGTGGATCTACTTTTTGACTGTCAAGTTGATGAAATCTAAAAACTGATATAGTATTTCTGATGAATAGTTAGTGTGCTAATTGACATGTATGTAAGTGTAATATATGCATTGGATTGCAAAGACTTATGAAAAAGTATGAAAAGAATGTAAATATATCAATAATCTTTGTATTGATTACATATTAGAATGATAATATTTTAATATATGGAGTTAAATAAAATATTACTAAGGCCGACTGGTGTTGCTCAGTTGGTTGAGCGTCAGCCCATGAACCAGGAGGTCATGCATGGGTAGGGCACATGCCAGGATTTTGGGCTTGATCCCCAGTAGGGGGCATGCAGGAGGCAGCTGATTGATGTTTCTCTCTCATAGATGTTTCTATCTTTCTGTCCCTCTCCCTTCCTCTCTCTAAACTCAATAAAATATATTTTGAAAAATATTGTTAAAATTAATTTCATCTTTTATTTTCCTTTTTAAAAATGTGGCCACCAGAAATTTTAAAATCAAATGTAGTGTTGTTCACATTATACTTCTATTGGATAGTGCTGCTCTCTAATTTAAACAAGGTGTATAAATATAGAATAAAACTTCAAGCCATCCTGTCATAGACTAAGATCAAGAAAACGCCAAAATATTAGGCGCCTGTTTTTAGAGTGGATACACACACACACACACACACACACACACACAGGATTTGATTTATTAGCAACATTTTTTTCCTCCCAGTGCAGAAAAGTTAGTGTAGAAAGTTACTAACTATGGGCTCCATACGGTAGCTGATTCTAAATCTAAGATATCATGAGATGGCATGTCCTTGTCCTTTCCCTGTTGTAATGCTAACATAACATTTGAAACTTTTTTCCTTTACAAGAACTTTAGCTCGCAAAAGATATCAAGAGCTGAATGAAAATGGAGACACAGAACCATCCTGTTTTCACATCATTGTTAATAGACAATATGTCAGTGGTTTTCAACTAGTGTGCTGCAAGAATTGTTAAAACATGCAATTCCTATTTAGTCAGGGGCACTGACCTCTTTTCCCTTAGATTGTCAAATTAAAAAATGACAACAGCCAACACAAGCCATCCAATGTGAATGAATAAAAATTATACCTGTTTTTTTTTTTTTTTTTTGGTCAGATTGGCAAAACATATATTTTTTTGTTGTGCTGCAGAATTGTAGTAATCACTACATGTGCCACGAGATGAAAAAGGTTGAAAATCATTGGCCTGTGTGGATTTGAGCTAAAATTTCTTTGCTTGGCTTTGGCAGAGAACAGTACATACCCTTGGCAGTGAGTTTGGATGTTGTCTAATTTACTGTGTTTCACCTTACTGGAGCACTTTTTAAGAAGTAGCATTGCTCAGCAGGCTTGAGGGCTCATTGGACAGTCAAAGCTTTGTTACTAGGCCTGTCACTGGCACTGATTTGCAAAGTGAACTCCCTGAACTCTTCTCTTTCCTCATGCTGAGGTGGCCATGTAATGGCATTAAGGGTTGCACAAACTTTCCATATTCAGTCTATTAAATATGTGATTTTTGTTGTTGTTAATCATACTGTTGACACAAATGGTGCCTCCCTATTGACAGGAAGGCACTATTTTACCATTTCAATCTTGACTTTTCCAACAATATGTTTGCTCTGGGTGCTGTGGTTATTAATAGGAAACATTTAGGCTTTTGTGGTCTCTTTCATCCTGGTTATAATATAAATGTGTTATATTTTATTTAATCTACATAAAGACCCTATGAGGTAGGCTGGACAGATGAATAAAATATTATACAAATGAATAAAATGAGTCTCAGGCACACTGGCAACCCCTTCAAGATTTCTCAGCCACTGTGTACGAGAACTGGCACTCAAACTCAGGTTTCTGATATCTATTTCTGTATTTCTAAACATATTTCCACATGTTTTCGAGACATTTCACATACTAATTTCAATGTAATAAAGATCTTTCAAGCTGACACACGAATATACATCTGGGGAAAATTATCTGAAACAATTTAACGCTTAGAAAATGTGGAGGTAGCTAAGCAAGGCTCTCAGAAATATTTACTTTATAGAAATAGATGGTTATCTGGTGTTTGGTCATTTGTTTATTCCTTCCTTAATGCAACAAATATTTATAAAGTGCCTACTATGTGTTGGATGTTGGATGCTTTCCTACCACTGAGGATACACACATGTTACAGCATGATGCCTGCCTGATGGAGCTTAGCCCTAGCAATATGAAGCTTTTCCAATGCACAGATTATGTTGGAACTAACAAAATATAGTCAGTAGCACCAACTAGACATGAACAACAATTGTTACAGTTTAGTTTTTATTTCTCCCTTATTTTTTCAATAGCATATATTAGTTCATACGTTTCTCAAGAACAGTGCGTTAAGAATGAAAGGGTGTCCTGCTTCCAAACATCCTATCTAATAAAAGAGAAACATGGTAATTGGCATACGACCGCTACCCTTCCCATTGGCTAATCAGGGCGATATGCAAATTAACTGTCAGCCAAGATGGCGGCTGGCAGCCAGGCAGCTTGAAACTAACATGAGACTTGCTTGCTTCAGTGACGGAGGACTCCAACATTCCCCGCCTGCTTTGCAGGCCTCTGAGCCTGCAGTTTGAAACATTTTAACAAATATAGAAGCTAAAAAAAACCCCCAGAAACCAGCTTTCAGCGAGCTGGGATCTCAGAGCTGGAGTTATACATTGTTTCGAACCGAAACAAACCAGATACCTACTTTCAGCAGCAGAGGCCTCAGAGCTGGAGCCTCAGAGCTAAAGCTGGCCCAGAATTAAAAAAAGAAAAAGAAAAAAAGGAGAGGTTGGGAGCTTCCGTCACCCACCAGCCTGAAAACAGCCCTCAGCCCCTCACCCAGACTGGCCAAGCACCCCAGTGGGGACCCCCACACTGAAGGGTGTGTGACCAGCTGCAAATAGCCATCATCCCTTCACCCAGGCTGGCCAGGCACTGCTGTGGGGACCCCCACCCTGATCCAGGACACCCTTCAGGGCAAAACAGCCGGCCCCAACCCATGCACCAGGCCTCTATCCTATATAGTAAAAGGGTAATATGCCTCCCAGCACCGGGATCAGCAGAGCCGCGAGGCCTCCCGGCACTGGGATCAGAGTGACAGGGGGCAGCGCCCAAACCCCCTGATTGCCCTGCAGCTCTGTGTGTGACTGGGGGCGGGGCCACAACCTCCCTATCCGCCCTGCTCTGTTCGTGACAGGGGAAGGCACCCCAACCTCCTGATCAGCCCTGCTCTGTGCCTGATACGGGGGAGCTCCCCAACCTCTGATCGCCCTGCGGCTCTGTGTGTGACAGGGTGCGGTGCCCCAACCCGTCCCCCCGCCACGGGCCCTGCTCTGTGTGTGACGGGGTAGAGCCATAACCTTCCCATCAGCCCTGCCCTGAGTGTAAGAGTGGCAGCGCCCCAACCCCCTGATCTGCCCTGCTCTGTGTGTGACGGGGCGGTGCCCGAACTCCCCTATCGGTCCTACTCTCTGAGTGACAGGGGGGAGCTCCTCAACCCCCTGATGGGCCCTGCTCTGTGAGTGACAGGGGGCAGTGCCCCAACCCCCGGATTGGCCCTGCTCTGTGCATGACGGGGTGGCGCCGCAACCTCCCCATCAACCCTGCCTTGAGTGTGACAGGGGGTGGTGCCCCAACCCCCCAATCGGCCCTACCCTGAGCGTGACTGAGGGTGGCACCGCAACCTCCCGATCCGCCCTGCTCTGTGCATGACAGGGGGCGGCGCCCAACTCCCCAATCGGCCCTGCTCTGAGCCCGACCAGGGGCTGCACCTAGGGATTGGGCCTGCCCTCTGCCACCCGGGAGCAGGCCTAAGCCAGCAGGTCGTTATCTCCCAAGGGGTCCCAGACTGCGAGAGGGCACAGGCCAGGCTGAGGGACCCCCCCTTCCCCCCGCATGCACAAATTTTTGTGCGCCGGGCCTCTAGTATTTCACGTAAAAATTGAACTCCAAAGCTTATGCATTAGAAGGATTTTATTTATATCATGTCCCACTTGATATAACATACATGCCCTACTTGTATTTATTTATTTTTGGATCAGGAAGTAAGGAAAGAGAGGAGTAAAAACTAGCGGATGGTGTGAGCTGAAAAACAATGAAATTATTTTATTTACCAAGTGAGTTGATACATTTTCTTCAGGTGTATTAAGTTTGTGGAGTATGATAGACCTGTTTGTTTTGAACTCCTAAGAAGTTCAGATTTCATGTCTAATTATCACTACCCCTTGAGCTCTTACCTCTTTCCTGTTAATTGGTTAATATTTTGATGCATGATTATGGGGTAGTGAATGATGCACTAGAAATTCCGGTTTAGTGAAGCCATGAAAGCAGAAATTATCTTGGCAGTTAATTCCATAATCTTCCCAATCTTCCAATTCATGTCAATTTCTCCTCAAAGAAGGGGACTTGGAATTTTCATTATTATGGATGTTTTCCCCCAAGACAAGTTATAACTCACCTGTGAGACTCCGACTTATAAATGGTTGTTTTCTGTCAACATTAGACATGACCTTTATCTGAGTTTTAGATCAGGAAGAAAAAACACAACAATGAAAATGCCTGCCAAATAATAGAAAGTATTTGTATGCAGTATATCATTAGAATAATGTAACGCAAAATAAAACAAATGTTTGCTATTTTCAGTGCTTGTCTCTGGGAAGCGGGTTTGTGAATTCTTTGTTTCAACATGGTTTCCCAGTGGATTAACTATTTAATCTTCTCAGAGTGTTAAAATAGTTTTCCTCTGGCTGAGGCTTTATTTGAAGCAAATGACAGCTAAGCCAAAGGGGCAATTTTCATGATATCTCACAATTATTATGTAGTCTTTCTGAATGTTTAAGAATTATATTTGAGGTTCCTTTGTCCTTCGTTTTTTTGAAATTATTAGCCATTTTATATATAGAACATAATTTCTAGTACTTCTATAATTATTGACAAAATTGATTTTAAAACTTGAAGGGGACCTTGATGGGGCCAGCTGGTTGAAACTTTTTTTTTTTAAAAGACAGTTGAGGCAATAGCGGCCCAGACAAGTTGAGAGAATTGCTTGAGGACCCACAACTAGCAGCTCAAGTCTTCTTTGTGCTGTGGATTTCGCTGGCAGACATCCCAGAAATAAAATAAACTTAAAAAACTGCAGTTTTGCCGAAACCGGTTTGGCTCAGTGGATAGAGCGTCGGCCTGCGGACTGAGAGGTCCCGGGTTCGATTCCGGTCAAGGGCATGTACCTGGGTTGCGGGCACATTCCCAGTGGGAGATGTGCAGGAGGCAGCTGATCGATGTTTCTCTCCCATCGATGTTTCTAACTCTCTATCTCTCTCCCTTTCTCTCTGTAAAAAATCAATAAAATATATTTAAAAAAAAACAAAACAAAACAAAAAAAAAAACTGCAGTTTTAATCCCTTAAGCCCTCCCTATAACAGTTCAATTTGACATTTAGGTGAGTTCTCCCATCTCAGTGCCCATTATTTTGGCTTCTAGAAACTAGACCAGTGATTCTAGTGAGCAGGGCACCCTGGAGTAGCTATCCAACTTTATATTCCTGGTATATTCAAATGTGAAGAAATTGCCAAAACTGAGTAATAAACATAATATAGACCGTTTTCAACATTGGCATGTAACACATGGATACTCTAACAGCAGCTACAGAAGGACAATGTGGGAGCAGTCTAATTTTGAAATAATGATAAATATGTACTGGTAAATAGCAGGCTTTTGTAAATGCTCAACCTGGAATGTGTGGCCTCTCCTCCTCCCCTCACCTCGATTCTTACAACTTTCCCTCTCCTCCTAGAGACTTGAGGATTATACCACATTGCAGCAAAAATGGCAGCCTCACTACAAAGGAGGTGGCTGGAGGGTGGGGTTGAGGTAGAGGTCAAATGGGTGAGGTGAGTTGTATTTATTGGGATCTGGAATTGGAGACTGAGGTAGAAATCTGAGTGGTTTAAAAAGACCCCTTTTGAGTATTACTTTACTAGATAGATGGTTCTAAACTTCTAAATAATATATCAGCCCTTCCCATCCTTATTTTAAAAGGAAGTAAAGAATAAAACACAATTTGACCATAATGGAGACCCATCATCCAAAAAATACCCTAAATCTCACCTCTTCACAAAATCTTTCTAGACTGCTCCCACGCAGGGACA
This sequence comes from Myotis myotis, assembly GCF_014108235.1. Classification (NCBI taxonomy): domain Eukaryota; kingdom Metazoa; phylum Chordata; class Mammalia; order Chiroptera; family Vespertilionidae; genus Myotis; species Myotis myotis. Next base: position 172,441,188 of record NW_023416335.1, read on the forward strand.
TTTCTGCCTTTTGATGGGATTGGTCTTCTTTGTATGATTCTTCTTCCACTCTCTCTAAAATCCCAATGGGAGGGGTACACAGAATGTAGTGATTTTCACTGTTTGGCTTAAAATGTTCCCCAAACTCAGAGAACATTTAATGCTTTTTTGTTGTTGTTGTTCATTTTTTGTAGAAGATGCTAACAGTATTCACAGCATTATTACAATAGAATATTTGAAGGGCATTGGGGTTATTGAATCGAAACAAGCTGATATCTATAAATCTAGTTTGGAATGGAGGTCATTCAGGATTTAATCCCAGGATCATTTAATTTGTGTAACTGTCCTCCATGTGCTTCTTCAGTAAGAGCAAGAAAGAAAAAAAAAAGTCACACTTGGTTGTGGAGAGGTGGGCAGCATGTGCCCAGGGTCAGCTCAAGGTTTATTCGCTACTCTTTGGGTCGCTTAGTGTATAGTAACATTTTAGTTTTTGAAATTATTCTCAACTTTGGGAAGCTGTGTCTGTCCCTTAGGCACGACAATATCAGTTCTCTAAATATGATAAATTATATATTTGTTCAGAGTAGATATTCACATTCTTTGACACAGCTGCACAGTCAGTTTGGAGTTCTAAAGAAGAGACGTTTTCTTTCAGCAAGCAGGAACAAGAAACCTTGGAGAGGGTCAAGCTGTAGTTATTCATTACGATGCGGTATGTTGATCACATGGTGTACTAATGAGGCACAGGGGCATTTCTACCCTGAATTGTATTCTAATTTTATTTACTTTTTTTAGACAAATTTTTTTTTTGTTTATTACATAATTGTTGAATGTCCACTGTGCCCTGGAATCACAGAAGTTGGAGGCATTAAAGCAATTGGAGGTGCATGATTGAATGAACATTGGATGGTTAAAAAACTTTTTTGGTCTGGACTCTTACCAATGATAAACTTTGAGTAGGAGTTATCCACTTAACCTCAGTGGACTTTGGAAAGGATTAAAAGAAATAACCACGTGAAAGCATTTGGAAAACAGTTTTTACACAAACATAGGCAGTAATATTATTAGAGATGAGTTTGAGATAATCAGGAATGGGCATGTTGGCTATATTCCAAACTCTAGCAATTGGATTAGTCATTCTCTAATATGTAACCCATAACTTGAATTTGCAAAGTGCTTGTAGCTGTTTGTATTTTTTGTTTTTGAGTGTCTATTACTTGCATCACTATGAATGAAACAAAAATGTGTATAAATACTTTAAAAAAAACACCTTACCTTTTCTAGTCTCCTCTGCTTTTTTCCCCCCAATATGTAAATCACATGCCTTGTTGCTCTATCTTACCAAATTCCTTTGTTTATAATTTAGTAAAATCCACTATTTTTATTCCTACCTTTCTCTTTCCACAAAGACTTTCAGTTGTTATGGTTTTTAGTGTTTAGTAAAGTTACTACCTTATACTTTGTGAGATTAACAATAGGATTGAGTTATATATCCCACTAGTGGCTTAACCTGTTGTAAGAGGAAGGTGATTAAATTGGTTAATAAAAATGTGAATTTTCCTTCTGAATTGGCTTGCACCAGATTTTTGAAAATGTTGCTAATGCTTTCCTTGCTTCCTCTCATCAAGTGTGGCAATAATACACTAAACCAGGCTATAGATTAAAGAGAGCTGCAAGGAGTAAACTGAGTAAAAATACTAGAAATAATAGTAACATTGGATTGAAAAATAAATTTACATTTTTTATAAAGACTTTTCTTTTCTTTTTTTTTTAATATATTTTATTGATTTTTTACAGAGAGGAAGGGAGAGAGATAGAGAGTTAGAAACATCGATGAGAGAGAAACATCGATCAGCTGCCTCCTGCACATCTCCCACTGGGGATATGCCCGCAACCCAGATACATGCCCTTGACCGGAATCAAACCTGGGACCTTTCAGTCCACAGGCTGACGCTCTATCCACTGAGCCAAACCGGTTTCGGCATATAAAGACTGTTTTCTAGCACCTGGAGCTAATGGGGCAATGTGCCTGTAGTATTCATTGGTGGCGCTAAGGGAAGACTTAGCTGAAAGCATTTTAAAAGAAGATTGATACTTAGAAGCAGGAAATAGATCTTTCAAGCCTGATTTCAAAGTCAGCTTTTAATTTCATTTTATTTTTATTTGATATATTTTCTACTATTGAAATAGTGTAATCAGATTAGTAAAAGTACCCAGGAAAAGATGAGAAAAATATCATAGTTCATCACCATGATATAATTACTATATATCTGTTTTAATGCATATCTACATTTTTAAAATTGTTATAATCTGGATACACTTTTATAGCCTGATATTTACAGTTTAGAGCAAGCATATCAAACTCGTAGCCAGCGGACCGCATGCTGCATGCAGCCCATCAGATGTGAGTTTGACATGCTTGCTTTAGAGTATAGTGTATGAACTTTTCTATGTCTTTATATTAAAGAAGGGAATTTTTGAATAACATGTTAAATATACATTATCTGCTTTACTTGAATAATTCAATTCAATATATATTAACTTCCATATATCAAACGAATTTAATCGACAAGCCTTTATTGTCTAATAAGGACATTAATTTCATTTTTCTAAGATTTGTGCTGTGTCCTATGATTCTTGGTAATGTTTTCATTTCCACTGATGAGCGCAGACTCTACAAATGACTATTTCCTGGAATTAAAGTCTCTAAATAAGAGCTTTTTTGCTTTCAGCAAGCTGGAACAAGAAACCTTGGGAAAGAGTCAAGCGTAGTTATTCATTATGATGTGGTGTATATTGATCAGAAGGGGGAGGAGAGTGCCATTCACCAGAATATATGATTAAATGTTTCAGCATCTTCAGTACCATAACATTAAGCTAGATATATAGCAAGATATAATGTGTTAAGAGAATACACACATTTGCTCAGCACATTAGTCTTAAGCTACTGATGGTAAACCAAACACAGGTTCATAACCATGCCACGTTCCTTGAAAATCAGTGCATTTCTGCCCTAACCGGTTTGGCTCAGTGGATAGAGCATCAGCCTGAGGACTCAAGCGTCCCAGGTTCGATTCCGATCAAGGGCATGTACCTTGGTTGTGGGCACATCCCCAGTAGGGAGTGTGCAGGAGGCAGCTGATCGATGTTTCTCTCTCATCGATGTTTCTAACTCTCTATCCCTCTCCCTTCCACTCTATAAAAAAATCAATAAAATATATTTAAAAAAAAAAAGAAAATCAGTCCATTTCTAAGACATTTATTTGTGTTCACCTCAGTTCAACACAAAATATTTTTGTTTGAGCGGCCTATTGGCCACCCAGTCTGCGTCTGTTCTGTCCTAAAATGGAAGTTGTCAACTGCTGATTGATTAAACATGAGAGTACAGATTTCATTCCTCATTATTTGACCTCCCATTTAAGGTTCCTAAATCCAAATGTGACATCTGTGACATTTTCAGGTCTCCATTTAGGCACTACAAATGATGCTTTTGAATTTTAGTTGGCCAACTTGGCCTTAAATTGACAACACATTCTTTCTGTCCTTGATTATGTTCTTATCTGTTTTGTTTCGTAAGTGTAACTGGACCTTGTGTTACCCTTGTAGCAGATTTGGTTCTTGTTTTTGAGTATAGGGTTTCTTTAGTTATCTTTGATTCTGAATTTTGTAATTAACTTGGTATCACTCGACATAACTTTTCATTTCTCTTGTTCAAGTGTTCTATGACTGCAGTTCTCAACATAGAATAACCCAGACTTGATGATTTCACAAATCTAAATTTGAGCATGTTTTGACATCAATTGTGTGGTCTCATTTTATATATTTCAATGTTAGGATTCTACCTTATTCTATTTTAAAATAGGCATAAAGAGATTATATGGTATTGAGTGCTGTGGGTATTGGTGATTTTTAAGTCCAGTGATTTCAGTGTGATGCTTAATAATAAAGCCAAGATTATGAGTTTGATCCCTGGATGGACTTGGTAGCTTTGCTGCTGTTTTAATGTAACCTTTGCAATCACAACACATACTGTTGTTTGAAGCAGCGACTGGATATTAGTAAGGATGAATCAATACAAATCAGTCAACACTGGTGTAAACATCTCCAACCATGTTTTAGAATTCTCATTCCCTTTATTAGATCATTATGCATGAAAATACTTTTAAACTCAAAGTTTACAGGGGGCTCAACTAGAGAAAAAGATACCTACCTCAGATGTTTGTTGTGAAATTAAGTAAGATAATGTACATAAACCCTTATCATAGTACTAGCATTAGTAAATGTTTTATAGTTGCGTCCAGCCAGTGTGGCTCAGTGGATTGAGCATCGTCCCATGCACCAAGAGGTTTGATTCCTGGTCAGGGCATATGCCCGGGTTGTGGGCTCCATCTCCAGTAGGGGGTGTGCAGGAGGCAGCGGATCTATGTTTCTCTATCATTGATGTTTCTATCTTCTCTCCCTCTCCCTTCCTCTCTCTATAAAAAATCAATAAAAACACATTAAAAAAAAAGAATAGTTGCTACTGAGGGGCAGGAGGAGGTAAAGAGGGCAGAGGGGGAACAGATGGTGATGGAAGGAGACGTGACTTGGGGTGGTCAACACAAAATACAATATATGGATGATGTATTATAGAATTGTAGACCTGAAACCTACATAATTTCATTAACCAGCGTCACCCCAATCCATTCAATTAAAAAATAAGAAAAAAGAAAAGTTGCTGCTTTCATTTTGTTATCATTACTAGAGGCCCAATGCATGAAATCGTGCACAGGTGGGGTCCAGCCAGCCAGACCCCAATTGGCAGATCAGGGCCAGGCCAGCTGAGGGAAAGGGCTGTGGGTGATTGGCTGGTGGGCCCCACCCCTGATTGGGGTGGGGGGGCTGATTGTGGGCGGGGCAGGCTGTGGGGAGGGGCTGTGGGTAGTGTGCCAGCCAGCCTTGCCCCCAGATGGGGCTGGGGGGCCATGGGAGGTTTGCCAGCCAGCCCCACCCCCAATTGGTGTGTGTGGGGGCAGATAGGGGGCGGAGCTGGCTGGGGGGAAGGGCCGCAGATGGTTGGCCAGCTGGCCCCGCCCCCTATTGGGGTAGAGAGAGTGATCAAAGGCAGGGCCAGCTGCAGGGAGGGGCTGTGGTCCAATGGGGTGGTGGGGGCCCATTGTGGGTGTAGCCAGAGGCCAACCTCCCTCGGCCCCTCCCTCTGGCCAGCCCCTCCCCCTGTTGAGATAGGCTGCGAAATTGGGAGCAGGCCACACCCACAATTGGGCCAGTTCACTAGCTGCAGTGTGTGTCATAGCGACCGATCATTCCGGTGGTTTGGCATTCCAGTAGCTGGCTTTTTTTATATATAGAAGATTTTTGTCTGTTTCCTACCTCTGAGTTCCTGGGTCAATCCTAAATAAAGTCACTAGTAAATCAGAACACTGTTGTTTGCCTTGCCAGCCCATTAGTCTGAAATTTGTTTTGCTGCTTCAAACTTACATGCATATGCTTTTAGGATCACAGCTTTTCCTGTCACTTCCTATCACTTGCCTTCTGTCTTGGTTTCCTGATATATATCCCCACCATCTTGAATACAAATCCACTTGCTTAAGTGAAATTATTGGAAGTCCCTTTTCTGTGGAGGAGGAAACTTATCCCCTTATTTTTCCAACTGGGATCTCCTTCAACTCATATGGGCCACTCAGAACTGGAAGCTGCCCGGCTGGTGTGGTTCAGTGGTTGAGCATTGACCTGTGAACCAATCGTAGGTGTGGCCTGCTCCCAATTGTCCCCCCCCCCCACCTCAACAGGGGGAGGGGCTGGCCAGGGAAAGGGGCCGAGGGAGGTTGGCCTCGGGCTAGAGCTAGCTAGACCCACAATGGGCCCCCACCACCCCGATTGGCCCACAGCCCCTCCCAGCAATGATTCAATTCTTGATCAGGGCACATGCCTAGGTTTCGGGCTCCATCCCTAGTGCGGGGTGTGTAGGAGGCAGGCGATCAATGATTCTTGAATCCTTATCACTGATGTTTCTATTTCTCTCTCCCTCCCTCTATGAAATCCATAAAAAATAAAAAGAACTGGAAGCTGCCATCAGATTGAATCCACTTGTACACATGTGTTGGCACTGACCAAATCTGGGTTACTCTGGACCTCTCTTCACTTCCACATCATCCAGGCCTCTGGCCAGACTAGTTTTCAGTCCAGCTTTCTTCCTTAATTCATGCCAGCTTGGAGACCCCACTATGTTTTGAGAAAGATTTTACCTGAGATCAAGACACTGTGATTTACATATGGGATTAACATGAAATACGTGTGTATACGGGTGCACACGCACAAAAAAGGAGTAGATGAATCTGGACAGTATGGTATAAAATATATTAATGTAAATAGCCCAGTCAGTATGGCTCAGTGGTTGAGTGTTGACCTATGAACCAGGAGGTCATGAACCAGGAGATCATGAACCTGGAGGTTCAATTTCCAGTCAGAGCACATGTCTGGGTTGCGGGCTTGATCCCTACTAAGAGGCAGACCATCGATGACTCTCTCATCATTGATGTTCCTATCTCTCCCTCTCCCTTTCTCTCTGAAATCTATATATTTTAATTAAAGCATGGACTTTAGGGTCACATAGATTTGAGTTCAAAATTTTAGGACAGTTTCTTAAACTTTATGGATCTTAGTTTTCTTATCTGTAAATGGAGTTAATACCTATCTTATAGGATTGTTAAGATTATATGAATGTTGTAAATGCCTCGCATTTAGAAGTGTTTGAGAAATGTTAGATTCTTTTATCTTTTTTAGTTTTCCCTCTCTCTTCCTCCCCTTCTTCCTATTACCCCCTTTTCTCTCTCCATTTATCTCTATCTTTTTAAAATTTGTATTTTCCCTCTTCTAGGTAAGACTTGCAGTGACTAACCATACTTTTTTTTTCCTAATCACGTCAAGGTAGGGATAATTTCTTTGGTGAGTTTTTTTTTTTTTTAATAAAATTTCACCTTCATCTTGGATTTGTCTATGAGGTTAAGATTAAGAGAACTAATCTCATAGGATTGTCATGAGAATTAATTGGTATATTTATAAAGCACTCAACATAATGCTTAACATATAGCAGTCCTCAATAAATGTTTGTTGTAGTCATTAACTTGTAAACGTTTATTTTTAAACAAGGATTCTCTCAAGTCTTCCCTTGAGGCCCCTTTTTACAATTTACTGTTTATGTCTCTAATGATGAAGAAGAGGGATGATGGTGGATGGGAGAAGTAGGAAGAGATTGATAAAAGGGTATAAACTTTCAGGTATAACAGGAACATAGTTTGAGGATCTAATGAATAATATAGTGACCATATATAGTTAATAACACAGTATTGTGTAATTGAAATTTGCTGAGAGTAGGAATTAAAATGTTCTCATTAAAGAAAAAAGAAGAAAAATATGTGAGGTGAAGGATTTGTTAATTAACTTGGAGAGGGGAATCCTTTCACAATGTATATTATAAGAAATCATCACAGTGTACACTTTAAATATCACATAATTTTATTTGCCAGTTATATCTCAATAAAGTTGAAAAGAAGAATGATAATAGTGCATTTTATATTGGGTAATATATGACCATGATATTACCAAAGTTATCAGTATTGTATTTATGTGATAAAATGGATGTCTTGGTTTGTCCATATAAATACAAGTTGTGAAAGTCAAGATTGAGAAAATAATGCTTTCTTGACCACATTGAATAACATTTTTTAAATCTTTGTCCTCTGTTGGTCTGTATACTAATGTTATTACATTCCTTCCTGTGTATCTTTAAGGGCATGGGAAAACTTATTGATTTGCAACTGCTTACCTAGCAGGGTGAGCTGACTGACATGTTAATCCTTAAACCTCTTAAATATATTGCTTGGTGTATCATTAACCTGGGCACACTTCTACTTATACCAACAGAGTTTTTAACCAAGACTACAGAAATTATCTGAAACACACACACACTCACACTCACACACAATTTTCATGATCAACATGAAGAAATTAAAAGATTTGATAGAGTTGAGTTTTTCGCTAACTTAGAAAAGTCATCTGATTAATTTTGTCCTTCTTTTTGTAGTTCATCTGTCATTTTGCATATTTTTAAAATTGATTACCATGATTAAATAAAAAACAAATTTGTGACTTTTTTTTCATAAGACCGCACTCAATAATTAGGTCTTCCTTGTTTATACAATAGTAGCTGCTGAAATCTTTGACTAGATGACTAGTTTTACTTGCATTGAAAAACAAGTTTCTGAGTGATATGGCATCAATAAAGTCTAAAACTGAAATTATTATGAAAACAAATTACTTTTTAAACCTGTTTAGAAAACAAACTTGATTGAACTGGTGAAAGAAACACTTTTAGTGTCCTTCACAAATTGGTTTACAGTGAAATGAAACACCATGAAGACAGATCAACTTAGAAAATATGTGATAGAAAATTAAGTGGACTGTTCAAGATGCCTAACACAGTACTACTTGCTGTCTATTACAAGCAGAAGAATGCTCCCATATTAGCTATTAAACTAAGAAACACAGTGGCAGAAATAAAGTAATATAACTATGACTATCCTTCAAAATCAATCATCAGATTCCCTCTCCTCATACCTAAAAAACAGATGCTTATATATCTGTGTTGTTTTCTGTATATTTTGATGAGAACCGGATACTTTTTTCAATATCTGTTTACCAGAAAAATGAATACAATAACAGGAACACGTGATTCAAAACCAGTCATCTTTGTACTTTTTTTTTTACTATCAAATATGTTTATTTTCACATTACATACTTTTTCTTTTATGATTGAATATTTAAAAAATGACCTTTGATGTTGAAAGTAGTGCTTTTGGACTCTGAGTGCATCTCTCTTCTGTTTCACTGACTCACTTTGGGGTGGCGATGGTATAAAAGTAAGCCTGTGGAAAATAACGTGACACCGCTCAATGACTCAAGTCCTTCTACATGGAAAGTGGGTTACACTTCTGCTGAGAACTTTATAGCCTCTTTGTAAAGGGCTGTCAAAGTGTAAAAAGCAAGCAAAAGTTACTTAAATAGGTAACTTTTAGATATTTTGGTCTCTTATGTAAATGGAGTTAAAATAAAAATGAATTTGTGAGGACAATAAGTAGCTCTTATCCCTGACCATTGCAATTCATCTTGGCTCAGATCAATTTAATATATTTCAATTTAATTCAATTCCATTTATTAGTTATTGAGGCCCACTAAAATCAAGTGCTCTCCAAACACTTTGCTTGGCACTGGGAAATGCAAGATGAATAGATATGGCTCTTGCCCTTGAGGAACTCAGTCCATTTGGGAGAGTTGTTCAGTGTCCTTGCAGGACCTGATAGCTGTCCCATGAAATATGCCATAAGTGTAATATGAACACATATGTACATATTATTGGAATAGTCTACCACTATAGCCATTGTAATCATATTAGCCCACTTTTAAAGAAAGAATAATGACTCCTTATTTTCCAAAATAGAATGTAAACTGTTCTTAATGATTTGTCTCATGACAGCTAATCTTTCCAATCTCCTCATCTATAACATAGCTCTATTGGTTTATTTGCTTTTATTCTTTCCCTCTGTACTCATCCTCTCCTGATTTTCATGCTCATTCTATGAAAAAACAATCCCTGTCCATAAATTTCATTCTATTTTCATCAGATGTTATTTGCAAAGATTTATTGACAACTGCTCATTCACTCATATAAGCACATGAGTATATACACATAAATACATATGTGAGCACAATTAAAGACATATTCTTTTCCGACATCATTAATAACATTCCTTCAGGATGGCCAGCTTGGATCTGAGTGAGTCAGGAAGCTTCCATGGAAAGTTCTCTAAAATATTCCATTTCTAAGAATAGTTTGAATAAAATTTAAAATCCTTTTGCTAACTGCATATCTATTTCTTATATCTACTTCATCAATCCCAAGGTCCTGTGGGTAATACGCTGTGTTTTTTCTCAGGAGACTAATGATCTGTTCTATCTTTCAAGCCCCAAAAGCCCCTAGGCACTTTGAACATGTGATATTGGTAGAGTTTATGAGCTTCTAGATGTCCTTGACAGCTTCGTTTGTGATTATCCAAACTTTTGATAGATAGACCTTTCAAAGTATCCAGGTTTGGTTATAAAGAAATGGCAGAAATGATTTCCTAAGAGGAAAATGGGCTTTGACATCAAGAGAGTTGTTTGAAACTGACTTCTAGTTTTTAACCTTGGGTGAATTGTTTAAGGTGGCTAAGCCTCAATTTCCTCATCTCTAAAAAGTATTGTAATAGGTACTTCTTAGATTATTCTCTCCTAACGGTGCCTTTCCTGATTAATTCTATCATGTTCACATGTGTAAGTATAATTTAGAGTATATAGCAATGCTTTGTAAATAGTTGTCTTTAGTGTCTTGGGTTTATGTTATTTTTTGTCTTCCTCCTCAGTTAATTTTTAATTATTTAAGAGCACAGGTAGACTTTTATTTCTTCTTTGTCCTTCTCTGTGAAGTGATCAATATATCAGTAAGCATGTCAGATCTGGTTCTCCACACCAGAGGAGAAAATATAGTATACTCCTGATTATTCTTATGGAGACTTTAATCAACCTGTCAAAAAATATTTGATGACTACTGATGTTGCAGGAAGGGTGTTCTGGGTCTGGAGGATATAGATGTGAGCAAGATAAAATTTTTCACTTTCAAAGAGCTAACATTGGGTAAGGATAGAGAGCTTAAACATAAAATAATAATTTTAGGTGTTGATAAGTACTATGGAGAAGATGTAACAATATGCTTAGAGTAATTGGTTCTGGCTGGGAGGAGACATTTCAGTTGAGACCTGAACCATGAGAAGATCTCAGAGGAGGGCATTCTAAACAAAAGCAAGGGCAAAAGCCATGAAAATAAGCTAGCCTGTTAGTGGAATGGTATGAAGAGCAGTACAGCCAAGTATAGCAAACAAAAGGGAGGATGGAGGTAAAAACAAAGGTAGGCAGGAGCCAGATCATTTAGGGCCTTTTAGTCTAGAATGGAAGTTTTTGACTTTCATTTCAGTGGGAAGGCTTTTAGGGAGCTTTAAGTGGGGGTATGACATGATCTGATTTACATCTTAAAATGATAACTGGTTGCTTGCTATACAGAAGATGAACTGTGTAATAAGAGTTCAAAACAGAGGTGGGAGGCCACTGAGAATTCTATTATTGTGTTCCAGAAAAGAGATGGAGGAGTCTGGGACTAAACTAGCAGTACAGATGGTGAACAGAAGGTTTCGGAGATAGAGCTGTTAGGACTTGCTGATAAAGCATGTGATGACAAGAGAAGAATCAAATAGATACTCAGTTTTAAGCATTGAGAAGAACTTGATTTTTTGGGGAAAGGGGATTTAGAGTTCTACTTAGTGTTGTGATTGCTATACTTTTTGGGCATCCTACTAAAGATGTCAAGTTGGCTATTGTATATATGAGTTTGGATCACAGGGAATATATCTGGGCTGAAGATAAACTTTTGAGAGACAACATTTATGTGGTTGAAGAATGGGACTGTATGAGGTCACCCATGAAGGAAAACATTGAAAGAAGACTTGTGCAGAGAAAGCCCTGGGACACTAAAATTTAGAGGCCAATAAAAGAAAAAGATTCACCCAATGAGACTGGACAAAAGTATTCAGTGAAGTTAGAAAAAAATCAGGGGGATTATGTTGTCTTAGAAGCTGGTCAACTGTTTTAAATGTTGCTGGGAACTCAAATGAGATGTGAACAAAAATTGACCATTTGCTTTGGTGAGAGTGTATTGGTGACTCAGATTTGAGCTGTTTCAGTGGAGTGGTCATTTGGTGTGGATTAAGGAAAGACTGTGAGATGAGAAAGTGGAGACAGTGAAATCAATAATGCTTTTAGAAGATTTTGCTGTGAAGAGGAGCAGAGAAATGAGATGAAGAAGAACAAGGTTAGGGAGATTGTTTTAATGATGATCATGAGCAATACTTATGCCTGACTGGAATGATCCAGGAAAGGGAGAAATTGATGGTGATAAAGAGGAGATAGTTGTAGGACTGAACCTTGAGAAGGAGACTAGGGGTCAGTGAAGAGAGAAAGTGGAGGGAAGTAGCCTTAAGTATAAGCAAGGAGACTTCTGATTTAACAAGATATAGAGAATTTTGGGGTGTAGATGCATGTGGTTTGGAACTGGGAGTATAAAAAATGAAGTAATTCTCATCTGATTACATTTGAAAAAAACACACCAAAAATAAGAATGTTTCTTGAGGTCAAACTGTGAGATAATAGTGTTGGGTGTATCACTGAAGGGATTTGAAGTTGCCAAAAATGATAACAGAAGTTGTGGTGAAGCGGATACTGTGAGATCAATGTATGAGGCAGTGTGAGAAGGACAGTAATAAAGGACATTGAAGGTGGTGAGGTATGATGACATATGCTTCAAATAAGATGGAATCTTTGGAAGAAGAATGAGGATAGACAAGTTGAAAAGTTCACTCAAGAGCAAGAAGGAAACTTACCTCCAGGCAATGACTTATATGTGATAGGAAAGAAAAAATAACAGCCTTACTCAAGATTACTTCAGTAAAAGCCATGCCCTCAGGGAATGGGCTGGTCACATTTTAGGTTGAGGGAATAGGTGAATTTCTAATCAGAATAAATGAAATATCAACACTCAGTTTATAGCAGAAGCAAAAGTTCTAAACTCTAAACCATATAGTAACTCACATGATTCTTACAATCCTATATAATAAAAGGGTATATGCAAATTGACCCTAATGGCGGAACGACCAGAACACCCTCTCAACCAGTCACTATGAGGCGCATTGACCACCTCTTGGTCCCTTCCCCCAGCCGGCAGGCTCCCTTCACCTGATGGCAAATGGGGAACTGGGGATGGGTGTCGGGGGATGCAGGCAGTGCCAGGCCAAGGCCCCTGGCCCGCTGGTTGCCCCACACACAGAGAGTGACCCATGGCGGGGCGGGGTCAGCGAGCAGGCAGGAATGGCTGACCTCTCAGTCCTTTCCCCCCGCCCCCTGGCCAGCAGGCTCTGATCACCCGATGGCAAATGGGGAACCATGGGGGCGGGGGTGGTGGCAGGGGGCAGAGCCAGCTGCCAGTAGCTGGGGAAGATGACCCTGATCTCAGGCCAGGCCTAGGGACCATACGGGCGCATGAATTTCGTGCACTAGGCCTCTAGTAATCCTATAATATAGGAACAGTAATGTGCTGCATAATGACATTTCAGTCAACAATGGACCACATATATGACCATGGTCCCATGTATTATAATGGAGCTGAAGAATTCCTGTTGCCTAGTAACATCGTCATGTTGTAGCACAGTGCATTTACTCACATATTTTTGGTGATGCTAGTGATGCTGATGTAGGTTATAAACAAACCTAATCTGCTGCTAGTAATATAAAAGTATTGCACATACAACTATGTCCAGCATATAATACTTGATAATGACAACAAATGACTGTGTACTGGTTGATGTATTTATTATTCTATACTTTGAATCATTACTTTAGAGTGTATTCTTTCTACTTACTAAAAAAAAAAAAATAAGTTTGCCATAAAACAGTATGCCGTGTTATGCTGGTAGCAGCCTCGTACATCTCATGTTTACTGCATCTCTTCATTGCATACTTTTCTCTTGTGCTTGATTTAATCTCATCTTGTTTGGTACAGTAACATGCTGTACAGGCTTGTAACCTAAAAGCAAAGGTTCTGCCATATAGCCTATGTGTGTAGTAACCTACACCATTGAGGTTTGTGAAAGCCCCCGCAACGACACATTCCTCAGAATGCATCTCTGTTGTTAAGCGGCATGACTGTACTATTATTAGTCCCACTTTATGAATGAGGAAATTGAGAAGTTAAGCAATTTTCTTGGGCTCACACCTACATCTATAAGTGAAAGGGCTGGATTTGAATTCTGGCAAATTTGGTTCCAGCCAGTGTTCCAGGTTGAACCACTTCTCTGTCATGCTGCTTTTGGACCACAATTTCTAAGTGACAGTAGAGAGTGTTTAGGAAGGAAGTGAGAAATAGATGATGGGGCCAAGTTTGAGGCTATCTAGAGAGTAGTAGTGAATGAATATTTTTTTTTGAGTGAATATTTTTATTTTAAAGGATGATCTGGGAAGTTTGGACTTCTGATGGTGACTTTGGTGAACAGGAGTTTGATGAGCTTTTTCTATATTTTAAACCAAAGAGCAACTTGAAGATCTTAGATGGCTGGTTTTGCTGGGGGCTGGAGATGTTCTGCTAACTGGGAGAAAGTGGGGAATGAAAGTTTTGAGGTGGCTGGTGACATTACTGAGAGGAGGTAGAAGGGTGATTGATCTAAATTCAGGTAGCAGTGCCCTGCCATGTTATCATCTTTATAGAGAACTCATTTGACAGTTCTGAGTGAACATTTTATTGACCAGTTTATCTTTCTGGCCCTGAAACTCAGGCATGTTGTAGTTCTCATCATCTGATATTATGAAGGAAATTGCTTTTAGTTGCAAGATTTGGAACAATAGTAATGACACTAAAAAGAAGACAGAAGTTGATTCAATGTAAGAGTTAAAATTTTCATATTTTTGTCACAACTTGTGACAGCCCAGTTGCCAATGCAAAGAAAAAAATTTTAGTAGCATATTTTTTCTGATTATAAAAGTGTTAACTATTCATTTAAAGAATTTGTAAGAATTTCACACCAGATAAGTAGAAACATTGTATTTCTGCCTAATATATAGTCACATAATCTCATTTATGTAGTATAATAAGGAAATTGAATCCTATTGCATATACAGATTTCCATTATGTTTTTTTCCACTTTACATTTTTTTATTTCATAAGTATTTCCCTCGGTCATTAAGGTGTCCTCTCAGATATGATCCCTAAAGATTATATAACTGGTTGAGTGGGCTGAATTTGGTAGCTTACATCTAGCTAAGCTTTATCAGAATTTGTCTAGTTTTTCTTTTCAAACTCTTGGGTAGGTCTCATTACTTTCAGCTGTAAGAATGACTTCATTTTTAGGAATTAAAGTATGGCCCAATTTAAATCTAAGACATTCAATTCATTGTTCTCTTCCCATCCAGCTCAGTCCTGACCTCTTTTTATTTCTCCTTCTAGGCCCACTCTACCTCTGCTGGGTTTTCCAGAGGGCGTGGGGAGACATTTAAGGAAGCAGAGCAAAATTTCTTTTTACTGCATGTTCTTTGTTTACTTGGTGCTCTTTCGCAGTTCTCTCTTGGCTCTTGCTAGCTGGCTGTTGGATTCTTTGAAGAGCCTCCTGAGGCTTGCTGCATCTGTACGAGTGGCGCTCTCTGCTGACCTCTTGGGAACGCTCTAGCTCCTTTTCCCTCCTTACCCTCCTCACAAGTTCTGTAGCCTCTTACAGTGAATGTCCATTTACCCCATGGTAGTTAACTTTCCTTGCCCAGATTCCTATGAAATGGCTTATTGTCTGGCCACTCTTAGCTTTGTGCGCTTGGACAACGAGAAACATCACATATATGTGACTTGTGAAACTTCAAAAGTGCAGCTTGCTTGCTCAGTTAATTGCCCTCTAACTTTTTTTTTTTTACTTCCTATCTTCAGACTTTTCCAAGGGTATATATATATACTGGACTCCAGAAAGCACGTCATGTTTTCCCAGGGAGGGGTGAGACACTCTGAGCTGGGCCTGTCCTCTGTGAAATGGTCATTTTGAGATGGGACACTGTGTTCTGTGGAACACAATCTCCTTCTTAAAGCTCTTCAATCTTTAAAGTAAAGAAACAGCCCTAGCCGGTTTGGCTCAGTGAATAAGAGCATTGGCCTGCGGACTGAAGGTCCCTTGGTTGCAGGCTCCTCCCTGGCCCAGGTCCTGGTCTGGTAGTGTGCAGGAGGCAACCAATTGATGTGTTTCTCTCACATTGATATTTCTCTCTGTCTTTCCCTCTCTCTTTAAAAATCAATGGAAAAAAATCCTTGGATGAGGATTTAAAAAGAAAAAAAAAAGAAAGAAAACCTTAGATCAATCCCTCACTTTGCTTGATAGAGGAGAGACATTTTACTTCCTTATACTTTGCAGAGGATAAGATAAAGAGAAAAAAAAGTCTTCTTTATGCCTATGAATTATCTTCAAAGTATCCCCAATGTGAATTTTTAGCCTTATCTGTTATAGCCTGAAGATGAGAGATAAGGATTGATAGTTGAAGAGCCAGTTTGGCCAACTCTTGGTAAATGTGGGGATGTGTCTAGAAACTTCTCTTGAGGCTTGTAGTTAAATTAAAAAGCAGTAAGAAAAGTCCCATTCCTTAATCTTGCTATAACTGCTAATATTTTATTATATGAATTATTAGTTCAAATGATTTCCTAGCAAACATTGCTGGTCAATATGGCCCCTTCACAGCGGTGCCCCATCAATCCCCAAAGGAGTGGCAAAAAAGAGGAACTCTCAGAATAGAGCCAGTGCCATATCATACTAGGCCATTTCATTCTTTTCCAGGTCACACCGTTCATGTCTTTTCATTTTTTTTTTCATCAGTTGATTTATTTAACAAATGCTACTCTGTTTACTCTCATGCATCCATGCACCAATTTCACATACAAGGTAGGTAATGTACTTTTTTCTCTAAATAGAGGAGAAATAATCACAGTTTGAGCAAATAGTAAATAAAATAATAGATGCAGCTTCTAAGTATAGTTTCTGGTACACAATAGTTGCTTAATAAGTACAATAGGCAATTAAGGCAGTTGAACATATCCTGGGGACTCCACTAATTGTGCCATGTTATTGCTAAATTCTTGGTGATTTGTGGGTATACTAAGTACTTTATTAATAAACATAATTATGTTACATCATCATCATGACAGGCATTTAACAATTTGCTCTTGTTGCAATACCAAATTGTTCTTTTACAGGCATACCTCGTTTATTGAGCTCTGCTTTATTGTGCTCTGGAGATATTGTTTTTTACAAATTGTGGCAACCCTATGAGGAGCAAATCGATTGGAATTGCTCACTTTATGTTTCTATGTCATATTTTAGTAATTCTTGAAATATTTAAGACTTTTTTATTATACTTGTTATGATAATCTATTAGCAGTCTTTGTTGATATTACTATTGTAATTGTTTTTTTTTTTTTTTTGGGGGGGTGCCATGAACCATGTAAGATGTCCATATACGATGGTGAACCTAATTAATAAATAAATGTTGAATGTTATTGCTCCACTGACCAGCTATGTCCATCTCTCTCTCTCTCTCCTTGGATCTCCCTAATTCCTGAGACACAAGAATATAGGCCAATTAATAACCCTACAATGGTCTGTAAGTGTTCAGGTAAAAGGAAGAAGCACATTTATATCAAATGTTAGAAATGGTTAAGCTTAGTGTGGAAGGCATGTCAAGAGCTGAAAGAGGCTGAAAAATAGCCTATTTGTTGATAGCCAAGTGGCTAATACAAAGGGAAAGTTCTTGAAAGTCTTAAAAGTGCTACTCTAGTGAACATTTTATACAAATGATAAGAAAGTGAAACAGCCTTCTTGCTGACATGGAGAAAGTTTTAGTGGTCTGAATAGAAAAATCAAAGCAGACAAAACATTCCCGTAAGCCAAAGCCTAACCCAGAGCAAGGCCCTAACCCTTTTCAATTTTATGAAAACTGAGAGAGATGAGAAAGCTATAGAAGAAAAGTTTGAAGCTAGCAGAGGTTGTTGGTTCATGAAGTTTAGGGAAAGAAGTCATTTCCATAACATAAAAATGTGAGATGGAGCAGCAAGTGCTAATGTAGAAGTTATCCAGAAGATCTAGCTAATATAATGAATGAAGATGGCTATACTAAACAACAGACTTTTAATGTAGATGAAATAGCCTTCTATTGGCGTAAGATACAATCTCGGACTTTTATAGCTAGAAAGGAGAAGTCAATTCCTGGCTGCAAAGCTTCAGATGACGGGCTGATTCTCTTGTTAGGAGCTAATGTGGCTGGTGATTTTTAAGTTGAAGTCAATGCTCATTTACTCTGCCCAAAATCCAAGGGCCCTTAAAAATTATGCTAAGTCTACTCTGCCTGTGCTTTATAGCTGGGAGAATAAAGCCTGAATGACAGTACCCCTGTTATACTGAATATTTTAAGCCCATCATTGATACCTACTGCTCAGAAAAGAAGGTTCCTTTCAAAATATTTGTGGTAATTGACAATGCACCTGGTCATCCAAGGGCCCTGGTGGAGATGTACACTTAATAGACTGTAATGAAAACATACTTTTTATTTACATTGGGAAATAAAAAAAATGTGAAATTTGCTGTATTGTGATAATTGCTTTATTGGAGTGATCTGGAACTGAACCTGAAATGTCTTTGAGGTATACCTGAATGTATTGAGTAATTCTCACTGATGCTACTGTAGATGCTTGAGTATTCATTGCTCATTGAAGAACATTCTGAATTAAATGGCTTTGGTTCATCAATTCTGTTGCCTCTGTAGATTTACAGTATTTTCCAAGCACTGATGTTATGTGTTCGGGTGAGGTATCATAATAAGGTATTAGGATCAACAGGTAATGAACTCATAGAGGACTCCAGGAAACCCTATATTGTTTTCATATATCAGATGTCCATGTGAAGAAGCATTTGGATTGTTGGAGAAGACTGATCAACAATATGTGCTATGTTTTTTATCAATATGTTACTTTATGTGTGGATCATTCCTACTGAATTACTAATGAGGCAGGCCTCAAAACATACTAATTATCTTTGTCCAGATATAGACTAGACTAGACCAATGTTTTCTGGATACTATTTCGTCTATGGCTTATCCTTTGATCATTTCAATGACAGAATTAGAAGTTGCTCAGAAAAGGAGCCATTTGGATTCCCACCAGTATAATTGAGGTGGTAGAACCCTTGTTCCATATTCATGTAGGGAGGTGTTTTTGTTACTGTATTTTGTGTCTACACTATTTTTTCCCCATTTCTTTTGCCACCTCCCTAGTTCAAGTTTTAAATTATTTGATGCCTGAACAATTACAATAGTGTTTTAATTGATGATGTGGACCAGTATGATATGACATTTGCAAAACCTTCCTCCAGGATGAGCAAATCTAGAGTCACTAAGGGTTGGTTATGTTGGCTGTAGCCTTTACGGAACTCCACAGGTGACACGATGAAGGAAGCAATACCTTTTCCGTGTCTACATTTGCAAAGTAATACAAAGAAGCCTCACAGCACTTTTCCTTTACAAGTTCAAAGTAACCAGCTGATACTTAAAAATTTATTTGTCTGTTTCATAATATAAGCAGAGAAAACTTTATTAAAATCTGAAAAACTGCAATTGCCAATATTGTTGATATTTGAAAGTATAATAATAACTGAACAAAGTTGTACCCACTTGAGCATTTTATACCATCTTTACATGGATTTGGTACTATTAGATGTCATGCTTAATTTTTTTTCACAATTCAATACTCATATTTTTTATCATTCTCTCCCATAACACTTTTCCTGGTACTTATGTTTTTAAAATTTCTCTCTCTCTCTCTCTCTCTCTCTCTCTCTCTCTCTCTCTCTCTCTCTCTCTCTCTCTCTCTTTACTTACCCCTAGTTGTGGCCAAATCCAGTTGCTTCTTTCTTCCAAATGTCTCTTATATTGTATTTTTCTCCGGGCCCGGACCCTGATAATTCACACTGACTTCATTCTAGTTCTGGTGTTTACTATTTAATAACTGACCTTTTGCTGTAGTCTCTTTACTAATAATAGTAATAACTCATATTTGTATGGCTCCTTGAAGATCAGTGAATCCTCATGTTTTCTTACTTGAGCCTCTTAATCCAATTGTTGTTATTCCAATTTTAAAGGTGACAAAGCATAGACTCTGAAAGTATCAGAAAGTGTTAAGAGCAGGGACTCAAACCAAATTTTCTGACTTCAAATCCCATGCTCTTTCTGTTATGCTTTCTGCCTTATTTTAGGTCTCTTTCCAATCTCTCTGTTTCATTGCCATCAGATGAGTTTTCCCTAAAGCATTGCTCTGAACTCATCTGTACTGATCTCTTTGTCTTCTTGCTGCTGCATATCTCTACCCTTTGAAGTGAGTCTACGTAACACTTGCAGATCTGTCTTGAACCCAGACTCAGACAGATACTGTTCTTAAACACTAGTCTACTCTGAGCTCCAGTGGCTTAGAGGTCAGTTTTGTATTGTCTCTTTTATTTTTTCATTTATAATTCTCAGTAGAGACACAACATTTTTTTTTGCTAAATGAATTAAACCTCCATTACTGGGCCTTTAATAGCTTAATTCTAGGAACTGAACTTTTGGCCCTGCCTTGTATTACTATTCCAATAATTTGTTCTCTGTCTTGTTGCTCCAAGAGCCTTAGTTACTGCCTTTGTTTACTGCTTAGTTCATCATTAAACTTTCCCGTGAACTAACATCAACAACAAAAACAACACTTGTAGTCACAGACTGTTTAGCACAGACCCTTGTAAATAGTAAATAACCTTCTTTGTTTTATTCATAATTGGATTGCTGGAATCTAGAACAGTGATTAATTCAGAAGAGACTTTCAATAAATATCTGTTGATTGACTATACATTTCTGTTATCAAGTAAATCATTGTTATTAAGTTTCTCATACCTGCCAACATACTCTCCCTGATACCGATTATATCTGCTTAGACATCTGCCTCCTGCTCAAGCATTCCTGGTGTTGTTTTCTGCCTTCTGGTAGGCATACCTATTGTCACCTCCTACATGCATGGGTTTCTTCCTATTGCATAATACCCCCTGATTGTCACTCAAGCCCCGATGAGTCTATTTGGTCTTTAGATCTTACATTTAGCCTGCGTAGAATTCTTTAAGAGCTGTTTAAAGCTTTTTAATTAGTTTTAAAAAAGGATTTTCTAACTGTATTTGCAGTACATAGTTGTCAACCAAATATCAGCTAAGTCTTGTGACAGTAAAGTACCAGAGACAGTGATGTAACAGCAGTTACTGGCCTCAAAGTGATCACGTTTGGTCTGCTTTCTGTCCAGCCGCACTTCTGTTATTGAGTAAATTGTGGGGTGACCTCTAAATTTTTGAGTGAAACGTATTAAGTATATACAATGATTTAGAATGTTTCTACTAATACATAAAGAAAAAGCAAATATCAAGTCAGTTTGTTATATATAGCAAGTTAGTGTTCTTTTAAGTTTCTTATATGGTAGAGATTTATTTATTTTAGAGTATATCTGAACCTTTGCGAAATCAAAGCATTTCTGCCCATTTTGTGGGTGTTGGTGCAGTACTTTTATTAGCTCCAACAAAATACTTTTAGTAATTAGCTTCAACAAATAGGTTTATTTTTGTTGTCTGGCATTTTGTTGATCATACGTGTCAGACTGTCAAATATTACATTTGTCCCATGGGAAAATAATTTTGCTAAATATATTTATATATTTTTTATTTTATGTTATCTATATGGTATTTTTAGTTCCTATTTCACAACCAGTTTTTTAAAAAATATATATTTTTATTGATTCAGAGAGGAAGGGAGAGGGAGAGAGAGATAGAAACATCAATGATGACAGAGAATCATTGATTGGCTGCCTCCTGCACGCCCCCTACTTGGGATCGAGCCCGAAACCAGGCACATGCCCTTGACCAGAATAGAACCTGGGACCCTTCAGTCATCAGGCTGATGCTTTATCCACTGAGCCAAACCAGCTAGGCCAGGCAACAACCAGTTTTGAAGTAATTCAAATTTATGATTTCTTATAGGACTTCAAAATTAGTCATCAGAACTGCTTTTGTTCTCTTAGAACAAAGAAGTGAGGTGTGACAATGGGCATCTGTCTGTACACATTTTCTTATTTTCCCTGAGGAACCCCTTGTAAGTATTCTGCCTGGTTAGAGGGACTCAAGGATTAGATGTTGATTTTTTGCTTAATTGGAATAGCATTAAATAGGTAGAATCAGGAAGAATCAATCAATTGTTTCTAAATGGGGGTAAGAAACGAGGCATGCAATGTAAGCTACTAATTTATTTGTTTATACTAGAAACTGATTTTTAGATACCACAGTGTCAGTAAAATTTTACTTTCTTTATGGTATCTTTTCAGGTGCCATATTAATTTTTTTCAAGAAATTCAGATAGGTCAAGATTGATATTTCCCCTGAAAAATAGAGAAGGTATCTCTAAAAGATTTGCCATATTAGGAGTCTCAAAACAAAGGACTACAATATATGAATGCTTTCAAATTTAAATTTCAAAACCATTATGTAGGTTCTCTAAAATGACAGAAAGATAAATTCATATTTGTTTGTTTTACATGATATATTAATTTTTCTCATTTAGTAAATGTATTAGAGTTTTCAGCACCCTGGTAGAGAGATTCAGGATTGTTTCTTATTTTTTATTTTATTGATCCTTGTATTATTTTTCTACTGCTGCTATAACAAGTTGCCACAATTCAAAACAACACAAATTTATTATCCCCCTGTTGTGTAGGTCAAAAGTCCAAAATGGGTTTTACGGAGCTGAAACCAAGGTACTGCAGAGGATCCAGGGGAAAATCTCTTTCCTTGCCTTTTCTAGCTTCCACTACTATAGTCCTTTCTTCCTTGGCTCTTGATCCTTCCTCCATCTTCAAAGCCACCAGAGTGCATCTTTAATCTCTCAGTTTTCATCTTCACAATGCCTTTTCCCTTATACAGACCTTTGCGATTAAATCATATATCTAATGTAGATACCTGATATCTGATAATGCAGGATGATCCTCCAACTCAGGATTCTTAATTAATTCACATTTGCAAATTCTCTTTTGCCATATCAGGTGACATTTTCACAAGTTTTAGGAATTAGGACATGGACATCTTGGGGTAGGAATAATTCTGTCATTATTCTACTATCATTATGAAATATTCCTCTGTATCTTTAGTAATACTTTTTGCCATAAACTCAATTTTATTTGCTTATCAGGTTCATTGAGTTTATGTCTTTCAGCAGGTTTGGAAGTTTCTCACTCATTATTTTTTCAAAGTGTTTCTACCTCATTTTCTGCTCTTTTCCTGAGACTCCGATTACTCGTATGCTGTATGGTGAGAGTGTCCCACATCTCCCTTATGCTCTTTCTCTTCTCATTATTTTTTCTTCTTGTACTTCAAATGGATATTTTCCACTGATCTTTTTGAGCCAAACATGTCTTTTTCGTCTAAGCTATTGTTAAACCTATTCAGCTAATTCTTAATTCAGATATTGTATTTTTCAGTCCCAGAATATCCATTTTTCTAGATTCAGATTAAAATTCTTGTTTTA
Source organism: Myotis myotis (assembly GCF_014108235.1). Taxonomy (NCBI): domain Eukaryota; kingdom Metazoa; phylum Chordata; class Mammalia; order Chiroptera; family Vespertilionidae; genus Myotis; species Myotis myotis. The sequence continues at coordinate 172,464,456 of NW_023416335.1, forward strand.
TCCATTTGTTCATCTTTTCTTTAATATATTATAATAGTTACTTTATAACTTTGCTAACTCCAATATCTTGATCATCTGTGGATTTGTTTCCATTATCTGCTGCTGTTTTCTTTTTTCCTTCTTAATGACAGGTTACATTTTCCTTCTTCTATTACATATGTCTTCACTTCACTGATTTTATGCCAGATATAGTGTGTAAATGATCAATAGAGGAATTTTTTTTTGGGGGGGAGGGATGAGGCATGGGTTAAAAGAGATTGGGAATCATTCTGAATAGTATAGTAGGGACATAACCTCTACTTAACCTCTTGTTGCTTGTGAAGGAACTGGGAAACCAATTTGATACAATGGTTTGTGGAGTAGAGCCAAATTACAGGATTTTCTCTAGAACTTGCTGAGAGATTAAGTAAGTTGTGTGATTTTTATTTTTTATTTAAATTATTTATTTTTAATGTCAATATTTTATTTATAGCCCAACAGAACTTATCTTCTTTTAAAAAAATTTATTTTTCAATTACAGTTGACATTCAGCATTATTTTATATTAGTTTTAGGCATATAGCATTGTGGTTCGACAATAGCTACGTTGTGTGATCTTGAGCAAGTTATTTAACTTCTTGTTATCTAAGTTTCTTCTTTAAAATGAGATAATTATAGTATCTATTCCATAGAGTTACCATGAGGATTAAGAGATTATGTTGGGCAGCATAGGAAGCATTCAATATGTATTATCTATTTGAGGATAGTCCATTAGTGGTCTTTGTCAGGTGGGTATTTAGAGTTTGGTGATGCCAAACCTGAGTGGAGGAGGTTCAGGAGAGAATAAGGAATTGGAGAGAGGAAGAATAGGCCACTATTTTGACATAGCTATAACAGGTATTAGAAAATGTGTAGCCAGAGGGGGTCATGAGGTTAAGTGATGGATTTAAAACATGATAATAATTATAATTATAGTAATCTTCACAGCAACTCTATAAAGTAGGTGCTATTTTTACCCCCACTGTAAAAACGAGGAATCTGAGGCATAAAGAGAGGAATGCAATTATAAAACGTTTGTACACTGAGAATGGTCTAGCAGGGAGGGAAGAATGCAGGAGCTGAGGGATAATGCCGGGAGTAAAGTTTCAAGTGGGTGAGAAATGATGGAATGCAGCCACAAGTGGAGGATCAGGGAATGTGTATTCATTTTAACCGTATTGAAAGCAAAGTATAGGAGTAGAATTAAAGTGGGGGAAAAAAGTTTTATTCTGATAGTCTGTCCTTTCTCACTGAAGTAAGAAGCAAGGGGGTCAGTTGGGAGTAGGGTTGGAGATGCTAGAAAAGAAGCAGTGAAATCATTATTTTGGAGAGTAAAACAACCTGCGATATGGAAGAGCTTTTTGGTACTGCTAAGGGCTCATTTGAAGATTGTGATAATAAATTTAAAGTGGGGGTTACTGAGGCTCAGTGTCTTTGAGAAGGAATAAAAGATGAATTAATATGGAAAAGTTAAGGCAGGAATACAAACAGTCTTTGCCCTTGAAAATCTTAAAGTCTACCGGCCATGTAAAGTGGTGCTCACCTGAAAGGGTACATTAGTAAGCAAATGATAGATGCCAATTGAATCACCTAACCACAGACTTTGTCCCTTCAAAGGAGAGAGTGAACACTTTGGGCAGCATGGGTGGCTTACGTCAAACATGAGCATTGATTGGGCAATAAAGTGTTTGTAGATGCCAAAAGGATAATCATTTAGCGTCTCTTTGGTGATATATATGTTTATTACATATGTCGTTTGTGTAATTTTTTTTTTACACACTATGTTCTATAACTTCAAATTTCTGTTAGAATTTACAGAAGTTTTTTTTAAGAATTCTGAGCTTTCTTGGCTTGAACATGAAAAGTGGCCAGGAAAAGAAATATATAAAAACATGCTTTACATATGAGCTAAAGGAGAGATTTTTTTTTTTGTATACAATATAACATGCTAATTTGTCACATAATTGATATAATGATGTGTTTGTAACTGTTCTGTTACTATTTTGTTCATTATTGAGTGAATTTATTATTTTTTCTTATTGCATATTTTTTTTCTTATGGCCTAGTTAAGTGTGACCAACTCCGTGTTTTCAGTCCTTTCAGGGAACAGGCGGCCTTCTGTTTCAAACAGAGAAACGTCTGTTAGTAAGAAACATTCAACAATAATGTGGGGCTTTTCTTAGTAGTTTGTTTTGGAACTTTATATACACTTTTATAAAGCTGCTGCGAGGAAAAGTGTGTGTAGGTTTCTGTTTCTTAAATGTTAATGTAAGGAATATTTACAGAACTGTATGAAGCTTTTCAACAGTCCTTTTTATGACTGTTACTCTTTTTTTTTTTTTTTGCATTTCAGTTTTATTAGATGGCTGTAATTTTATGTAAGACCCTAGATATTTTTATTACCTAAACAAATATATTTTTACATAGATATTCTCTAAAATGTTGCAGTTATTTTGGTAAAGATACATTTGGATAATGAATTCTGTATATTTTTAAATTAATTTTTTACTTTTTAAAATAACATTTAATAGCCAAAACCGGTTTGGCTCAGTGGATAGAGCGTCGGCCTGCGGACTGAAAGGTCCCAGGTTTGATTCCGGTCAAGGGCATGTACCTGGGTTGCGGGCACATCCCCAGTAGGAGATGTGCAGGAGGCAGCTGATCGATGTTTCTCTCTCATCGATGTTTCTAACTCTCTATCTCTCTCCTTTCCTCTCTGTAAAAAATCAATAAAATATATTTTTAAAAAAAAAAAATAATAACATTTAATATTAAAGACAATTTAAAAAGTAAATTCTCAACTATAAGTTTATCACATAAATAGCTTTACATTTTCCATTAAATATTAATAGCATTCATTATATATTTTTTAACTCAAGAAAAAAAGGCTTATGAAAATTTAATTTACATAGGTATAATTTGTTTAATAGTGTGCATTTGAAATTGTTGCAGAACTATTGACTACTTATTTTTATATTATCTGTATTATGAAACATGGTGGCAGTATCACATTGCAAGGAATAGGAGACATTTATGCCAAGTTGTGTTATCCAAGAGAGAAGAGAATTTTTGGATTAATGGCTCAAAATGCTTATTGCATATTTCCCAACTGCTTTTGGATGTGTTTGTTAGTTATGACAAAGAATAACAACTTAGATTATTTTTAGCACTACATAGGGTAGGGAAACTAATATCTAGAACATTTTATCCTTTCTTAATTTAAAAATATTTTTAAAGGAGCAGGAAAATGCAGTAAATGTTCTATGAGATCTTTTATTTTCTAACCAAGACATTTTTTCTTGATCTTATTTGCTAGTAAGGTCAGAAGAATGAGGTGATCGTTTGCCATAGGTTATTGCTCTTAGATTTATTATGAGTAAAAGTCTCCTGGGTGTTTGATAAATTGGCAAATATCCAAACACAGCCCTCCAGAAATTCAAATTTATAAGTCAGCATGTTTAACAGGCTCCTAGGTGATTAGGTAGAGCTGGTCTACTGAGAAACTGGCCAGGTGACTATTCTTCAACATTAACTTAATTCTCACTAATATTAATTCAATGTTAATTTCAACATTATGTCAATTTTTACTTAAATTATCAACACTAGTATATATATATATATGATTTTTTACAGAGAGGAAGGGAGAGGGATAGAGAGTTAGAAACATCTATGAGAGAGAAACATCGATCAGCTGCCTCCTGCACACCCCCTACTGGGGATATGCCCACAACCAAGGTACATGCCCTTGACTGGAATCGAACCTGGGAACCTTCTGTCCGCAGGGCGACGCTCTATCCACTGAGCCAAACCGGTTAGGGCAACACTAGTCTTAAAAGGAGTAAGCCTTTGCAGTTGAGCTGAACTTGTTTCAAAAACATGAAAGTGTTTTAGCTACTTTAATAGCTTTAGAAGTTAAAATAAGTTCTCACGTTTTGGATTGTAATAACATTGTACATTTGTAGACGTCTACAATTTAATATCACTATTACATCTTTTTGCCACTTTATCTCCATAATAAGCCTGTGAAGTAGGTAAAACAGGTATTATTATCTTCATTTTATGCCTTGGGAAATAGGCTAATGAAAGTTAAGTGACCTGCCCTGTGTCACGTAGCTAATAAGTAGCAGAACTTGACTAGAATGTAAGTCTTCACTCCTAGACCAGTGCTTTTCCTATGGTATCACAGCATATAAGCTATCTAAAAATTAAGTTAAAAAAGTATGTGTGTGTATATATATAGTCACATACATCTACACCATCAGACACGAGTCAAATTTTCCAATGAGAAAAGTTAGCACGCTTGATTAGATTTTAGTATATTTTTAGATAGTAAATATGCTTTATCTTTCAAACTCTAGACTGTGAGTTGTGTAAGGGCATGGGTTGTGTGTTATAAATCTGTGTTCTAATTGCCTAGCAGCTTAGTCTTTTGCACAGTATACCCAGGTAGTCCACAACGGTGTGATGCATGAACAAATGGATAAATGAACGACCTTTAGGCTTTTGTGTCAACAGGGAGCGTTTGCAGTTTTTTGATGTGTATTCTTGTCTTAAAATGGGAAAGGCTCACTATTGGGCTCTTCATATTTAAATGGGGATGACACATTCCTGGATCCTGAATATACAGGTAGTGCCAGTTCTCACAGGCAGATGCCAAATAGTGCTTTGCACAACAATGATAAGAAGGGTGTTGTTGTTTCTTGTAATGCACTGTAGACTATTTTATAGGTCTAGGTCCTATACACACTCCCTCCCCCCAGTGATATAATGTATGTTACCATGGTAGAACTAAATTCTCAGGAGAGATGAAAGGGGTTCCATTTGTTTTAGAAATATATCAGAACCCCTTAGAGAACATCTAAAGAAAGTATTTCTAAGCCTAACAAACCTTTAAACTGCCATTATAACTTCTTCCTTGCCTGTCCAGAAAGACATTGACCCACCTTCTGCTCTACTCAAATGGTTTTGGTAGTTAAGGAAGATTTCTCATATTGAGGTATATGTCTCGTAGAGCTCTTCTTGTGTTGTACAAAATAAAATGTCTTTAGTGTCTCTTCCTAAGTGTGTATAATCTCCTAAAAGGCACAGTCACCTTTCTTTTTCTAGGACCAGATTATTTCTTATGCCAATTATTCAGAATGTCCAAATAGGCAGTGTTTCTGGGCCGCTAGTTTTGATTTTGTTTTATTAATATACTAGAGGCCCAATGCATGAAAATTCGTGCAAAAGTAGGCCTTCCTCCGGCCACCAGCAGGTACCTGGGACCCGAGCTGGCTTCCCTCTAGCCCCGGCTTTGTCAGGAAGGACGTCCAGAATGCCGTCCGGAAGGACGTCCGGTTTAATTAGCATATTACCCTTGTATTATTATAGATATACTTTTCTGTTTATAGGAATAGTAGGAAGGATGAAAGAATCAAATATATTCAGTGTATTTCTCTGCATAGTTGCATATTTGCAATTCATAACTAGCTTGGCAAGGAAGTATACTGAGTCAGTGGTTTTAAAAGACAGTTTGGATAAACTGTGGTTTTCATGTATTTCTACAGGTCCTATTTTAAAACATTACATATAATTAATAAGTACATTCATTTGTTACTAATCCTGACATCCCATTCCTAAAAGGTGTCTACCAAAATATCTTTCTTGGGAAAAAAAAAAAGTGTGGAGAATGTAAGAAGAGGAAACACTTGAAACATGCCGCATGAAGACATGCTTTTGATGGATATTCTGGGCACTGGTTTTGATTCAGTGTTTGGCGCCTCGCCAGGTGTTCCTCCCATGCACTCTCAAGTTCTTTGAGTTGCCTCAGTAAGTATCTGTAGAATCATGGGAACTTGGCCTTTACTATTGTTGATAGCGTTTTACAGTGAACACCCTTTAATCCTTGGTATACTGAACTTTTATCTAAAGCATTTTTGTTTTCAGTATAAGAAATGCTTTTCAACACTTGTCTTTACAAATAAGGCAATTGGGCAAAGGATTTACTTTGAAAATTTCACATTTTAAGCACTCTACTCTCCCATCTGTTACTGTTTTGTTTTTTCTTCACCTAGAAAGAAGTTTATTTTCCAATATAATTCTTTCATTCTTTAGCTCTTCTGAAAATTACAGCTCCCTATTGTAGCAACTATTCCTTACAAATGTTCTGTTTCTCCTTCCATGCTATACTTTCTGATGTTTTCCTGATTTCCTTTTGACAGTGGCTCCCTTTGGGTTCCCAGGGCATTTTTTTGGTATTCCCTTTTGCAGTACTTATTTTATCCTGTATTTTTTTTTTTTTTTTAAGGAACATGTCTGAATTCTTTGAAATGCAAGTTTTGTGAGGGTAAACTATTCTCTTCATCATCTTTGTCACCTGTGCCAAACATAGAGATTTTCAAGAAGTGCATGCTCAATAAGTATTTATCTTATAAATTAAATTAATCTTTTAGTCTGGTTCCCATGAATGTAATTCTATAAAAACCACATGTCTCCAGGAGCCTCTGACAATGTAGGCAGCATATGGTTTTCTCCTTCGGTGTAATTAGCCATTTTCGTTTAGATTTGTTGGTTCTGACTTCAGATACACCATCAGAACTACATACCTTTGGTGGTGCCTTGTTTTCCTTAGGGATAGGATAGCCTCAGAGCTCCATTCTGAACCATCATTCTCTGTTTGTGTACCTAGTTAATACTGCCTGATACTATTAGCAAACCGCAGTGATGAGCAAGAAAGTAGCAGCATTTGGAGACCCTCCCCTTGTAGCATAAAAAGATCCTGCACTCTCCTCTCCTTCTACATCACTGAAAGTAGGGCTGAGCATTCAGCCATGGGTAAGGAAAGCTACGAACAGTGGGAGATAGTTTTAAAGCCTTGGGTTGGGGCTTTTCACTACAATCAAGCCATCAGGAAAAGCACTTTGTTGTATCACATTAACTCTGCTTTGTTTCTATACTGCTGTTTTCGCTTATTCGCTTTAAGCCAGTACTGTAGACAGGAAGCACAAATAGTAAATGCAATATATACAGAAGTGATAAGTGATGCTATTCATGCCTATTCTTTGCCTTCGATGCCAGTAAGATTTGGAATAAGTTAATTGGGGTGGAGTCACATAAGAGCGTATCTAAAATCCTTTAACTTCCACTAAATCAATGCTTTTTACTTTCGGTTGTCAGATGTGAAATCCATCTTTCAGAAGCGCCAATTAGTGACTTATAGATAATTGTTAAGAACAACAGTGTGCTTCCTCCGCCTTCTATACATCAATCATCTCAACCTAATTCTGTCCTAATGGGAAATTTGATTTTCATTGCTGAAGTCATCACAATTTTCAAGAAGTATATTTCTACATTGCAGACGATATACTTGCTGGCCAGATGACCCGGGATAAATGGCCTCTCAGAACTTCTGTTTTCTCATTAGTAAGTTGGGGGCACCCAGCTCAAGGTCCTTATAGGACCTGCCTTCTTTTCCTGGCCTAGATTAGTAATTTCCTTCTTGCTTGGCTCCAGCGATGCCTCCAAGTTTTCTGTGTATCTTGTCCCATTCCCCTCCTGTCCAGAGCAGGTTGGGATTAAAGCATCCTGTGGTTGCTAAGCTCCCCTGGAGCTCTCCTATGGAGCCTCTGCTCCTTATTAGACCCAGAATTAGGACTGAGCCTGGCTGCCTTTGCAGTTGAGGGTCTCAATGTTCCTTATTTTCCTCCCCTGCTTTATACATTGCCTCAGGATGCTCCTGATCTATGGCCTCGAATCTAAGCCTTCTTCATAGTGAATATGCACATGTAACTAATCCTCTTGACAGCCATAGAAGGTAGGTACCTTTATCCTTATTTTAGGAACAAGGAAACAGAGGCACAGGGAGATTCTATTATTTGCCCAAGTGCACTGAACTATGGCGTGGCAGAGCCACATTTCAAATTCTGATTATTTAATCTGATACCAGGGTCCATGTTCTTTACCACTTCCCTATACCAACATTTTCTATCCACAGAGCTCGTGTCTTCTTTTGTGCAGGCAAGTCTGTATATGGGTTTCCAGTGGCTTTTCCTCACCTCCTGATTACATAACCTAATGCATATCAATACCTGAATTTTGATTGATTCTCTAGTATTTCTTGAGGGACTGCACAAGGACCTAATTATCTTCATAGAGAGCACTCTCATAATTGTAGGGTTTTCTCCTGTCCTGACTTTAAGTCCTTATCTTTTCTGTAGTTATTGAGGCATACCATCTGGAGTTTGAGGCCAAGATGCCCATCAATTTTAGTTTTAAGGAATATAGAATATATACAAAAATGTATAATTCTATTCTCTCCTTAAAACTTGTTATTATGTGTATTTAGAATCTTAAGAAAAATATATGAAATTAAAAAAGAAGATAAAAAGTGTATATATTCCAGCCCAGAGACTACTATTTGTTAATATGGTATGTACTTTCTTTAGACTTTAGACAAATACACACACACACACACATATATATGCCATGTACATAATTTCTATTCCATATTTTTAATTCAATGAGGGTAATTAAGTAGTTATACTATTTTATACTGTTCTTTTATTTTTTTAAATATATTTTTATTGATTTCAGAAAGGAAGGGAGAGAGAGAGAGAGAGAGAGGGAGAGAGAGAGAGAGAAACATTAATGATGAGAGAGAATCATTGATTGGCTGTCTCCTGCACACCCGCCCATGGGGATTGAACCTGCAACCTGGGTATGTGGCTTACCACGGAATTGAACTGTGACCTCCTGGTCAACACTCATAGGTCAACACTCAACCACGAAGCCACACTAGTCAGGCTATGCTTTTCTTTTAGAAAGAAGGTAATTCCATTTACATGGACAGTATCGTAAATAGATTTGATAGCTTATTATTGGTGGTGTCATGACTCAGACCAAATTTCCCTGTTTAGTCTTTATGACATGTGTCTTTCCATTCCTTCTACTCACTAGTTGCTAGGCCACTCATCCTGGGTTTCCTGAACTTTACAAGTCTGCTATTTATACAGTGACACTTTTAAGAGAGACCTTAGAGCATCTGACTCTTCTGCTCAAAACACTCCCATAGCTGCCCATCTTACTGAGGGTGAAAAGTCAAAGTGTTTACAATAGCTTGCCAGGCACTACTCGATGCAGTCTCTAAAGATTTGAATTCCTACTCTCTCCTTTTCTCTCTCTTACTCTGTCCATGCCCCACCGACACACAGACTGTTCTTTTAACCTGCCAGGAGTGCTCTGCCTGAGGGCCTGTTGTGTGGGAAATGGTAGTCTCCAAGGGTCTTACCAGGCAGTCTATCAAAGAGGTCATGGGAGAGGACTCCTAGGGTGAATTAAGATGCTCAGACACATGGTTTATTAAATATATAGGGTGAGGCAAACGTAGGTTTACAGTTGTTTGTATGGAAAATTATGCAATAATTAATAAATAATAATACAAGAGTAGACTGTGTTTCGCTACTCACAACTGTAAACCAACTTTCACCTTACCCTGTATATATTTAAAACACACTGAGAGGGAGGGGAAAGAAATGGGGTAAAGTTAACACTTAGGAGAGGATGTAAGAGAGTGAAGGACCATGATCCAGGAATCTTGGGTTACACTGTTTTCATGTTTTTTTCTCTGCTTTGGCAGCGAGGACCAGAATTGCAGTGAGAGGCCCTGATAGAAGATGCCTGGTAATACCAGCAACACAGAGTTGCTCTATCAGAGAAATGTAGGGGCAAGTAAGCCTGGCCTTTCCTGTAGCTTGTCAGTTAGCTCGCTGAGCAGCTATGGGCTTTGTTTGTGTTTCTTGAGCAGAGAACATGTGGGATAACTAACTTAAGATCTCATACAGAGAGAGTGCCTCATATGTCTCATGTTTATTTAGTGTTCATGAATATTTAATGCATCAGGTGTCTTATGTTTACAGCTTGTTGAATATTAGGTGCCTCTTGAATTTAGGTTTCTCTCGGCCCTTCCATTCCTATCTGCTCAGTGGCATATGCTTTACTTACGAACTTCTTCCATGTATATGTTTAATATGTCTTATGAATTCTGCGTATGTCTGACAAACTACTCACTTGCTGCTTTTCTATGCTTAGCGCATCTTAAAAGTTTCACCTGTGTCTTATTAGCTACCCACTTGTCCAGCTTCTCTTGCAGAATTAAATATTCTGAAAAGCAAATGCACATTATTGGAGCTTTACACTTGCCGTTGCCACTTTTGTCTGTGGCACTCCTCCACATAGCTGCATGACTTCTTTCTTCAAACCTGTGGCTCAAATGTTATTTCAGAGACCATACCATTGATACTGAGACCTTCTCTGACCACCTCATATAAAATAGCAACCTGCTTGTTCCCTCAGCCCTGACACTCTGCTTCCCTTTCTGCTTAGTTTTCTCCGTTGCTTTTATCGCCATTGAACATATTATACACTGACGTCTTCCTCAGGGCAATAATAGCTTTCTTAAAGTTTATCTGAGAGCAGAAGGATGGTTAACTTTGGTTACCATTTTTGAACCTGTGGTTCCATGATAAATTAACTAAAAAGAAATTTTTACAATAATTGGCATGCCTTTTGACAAATATTTATGGAATATATGCTCTTTCCGAACAAGTACAAAGAGTGGATTTTGGGATTAAAGATTTTACCTCCTATATGGGAAAACAGATACATTCAAGAAACAGGAAAGGGTAATGTATGGCAAGCTAAGATTTAGCATAAAATGAGTCAGAGCCAATTAAAGGGTCAGGAGTTCAGAGAACGAAAAGGCCAATCAGTGTTGGTTAGAATGCTAGGGAGGTCACCATCTGGGCCTTGGGAGCTGACTGGATTTGTAGGTAGGGGAAATCTATACCTGGTGGCAGTAAGGAAAACAAAATGCTGAAGGCTTATATAACGTGACCGCAAGAATTTGAATCAAAAGTTTTAAAATTAGCGGGTAACAAGATCAGATAAATATTTTAGAAAAACAAAATTTGTGTTGTATGGAGAATGCATAAGGGCAGAGATGGTGACTCCAGCAAGAATGCAATGAAGGAAAATAGCGAAGGCTGTTGTAGTAATTTAAGAGAGATGATGGTGGTCTGAACTCAAGTAGAGGGTTTTTGTTGTTGTTACTTTTTTTTAATATTGTTTGTGCAATTTATTACTCTCTCCTTCTTACCAAGGTTATGACGACCTACATATCGGTTTTGGTTATTTTACACAATACACAATATTGAAATTATTTATTTTCATGCTTCTCTCCTCTCCTAGTTCATAGTCATCTTGTGTCCCAGACATGTAGTTCACTGTTCACAAAATATAGGACATGTACATGAGTTTAATGAACTCCTAAGCTGTTGGGGATGAGTGGGATGCATCTAAGCTGTTAACTTCTTAAATTTAGCTCTCAGAACGTTTAAAGATTCCAGTCTTAAATTGGGGGATGGTCAAAGGCTGTTCACATAAATACATTAAAGTAGTTCAGGTGGTTGGCACAAAATTTAAAAAATTTGCGTCTGACAGTGCCTATAAAAGACATATTCCCCACATTTCAGCTCCCTCAAGCATTCTGTTCTCCTTTTTACTCTTATAGTTTATGTATGCACTAGAGGCCCAGTGCATGAAATTTGTTTACTCAGGGGCAGGGGCGGGAGGGGCAGTCCCGCAGCTCGATTGCGAGAGGGCGCAGGCCAGGATGATGGACCCCACTGGTGCGCGATTGGAGCTGGGGAGGGGCGCGGGAGGTTGGCCAGCCAGGGAGGGACCGCCGGAGGGCTCCAGGTCGTGTCTGACCCACCTGGCTCAGTCTCAATTGGCAGGACCCCAACAGCAAGCTAACCTACAGGCCAGAGCGTCTGCCCCCTGGTGGTCAGTGCACATCATAGCAACTAGTCAACAGGTCAACTGTCTGCCCCCTGGTGGTCAGTGTACATCATAGTGAGTGGCTGAGTGACCTTAGCATATCATTAGCATATTATACTTTGATTGGTTGAACGGAAGACTGGATGAGTGGACCCTTAGCATATTAGGCTTTTATTATATAGGATGATTCCATTTCTTGGTTATCAAATTAAATGAAAACATTCATATATAGGGAGTGCTAAGATGAGCAACACATTAGATTTAACCCCTTGAGTCCCGGGGAGCGCGATTGAGCTCCTCCTGTCTTTCGCCAAAAGTGCCGGGAACACTATCAAAGCTTTGAAATGGCGTCCAGTTCTAAGTCTGCTTTTATTAGTGATGATGATATTGCTAAATATGTCAATGTAGTAAAGGTTTCCTTAAGTTTTTGAATATGTAACTTCATTTATTTGTGATTCATAATTTTTTTCCTAAACTGCTGTAAAATCAGGAAAAATGCCTTGGCAATTTTAGCATAGTTCCTAGGAAATTGGTTGGCACTCAAAGGATTAAAGTTTAAATATAATGGAATAAAGGTAAGCATCTTGCAGAGAGAAAAAATAGTTTTTTAAAAAAATATATTTTATTGATTTTCTACAGAGAGGAAGGGAGAGGGACAGAGAGCTAGAAACATCGACCAGCTGCCCCCTGCACACCCCCCACTGGGGATGTGCCCGCAACCAAAGTACATGCCCTTGACCGGAATCGAACCTGGGACCTTTCAGTCCGTAGGCCGACTCTCTATCCACTGAGCCAAACCGGTTATGGTGAGAAAAAAAAACTTTTTAGTGTATATATTATTTTGGGCTCTTTAAGTACCTTTTAATGATCCTTTTCCCCCAGCCTCATTACAACCTGAGTCAATAAGCAGATTAGATGCTGTTTATTTCCATTTGACAGATGAGAAAATGTGGTGTAATCTCCCATCAGAAACCTGTTTTTCCTTATTTCCTATGTCTCTGTGCATGATCTCTTGTAAAAGAGCCTCTTCATGAACTACCATTTGATACCAAACATAGCTACTTTAACCAAAATTCATGACCTCTCCTTATGATGGTTTTTTAAATGTAGAGTGTAAATTTCCCAAAACAGTCTAAAGTGCATATTTCGAATAGGGTGTATAGCGTCGTTGGCACCAGAGATAAGAATATGTCAGTTATTTTGAGTTTGCAGTGAACATTTCAGTTAGAAGAATCCTTTTTGGTTGTTAATTTGAACCTATGGTTACATAAAAGCCCCTTGGGATTCAATTTAAAAGTCTGGCTAAGAGTATTGTGTTAGATTTGTGTGGGTGGCTGTGGTTGAGGCAAAACTTTGTTATGTCATACTCAAAATCTGAGGAATTTGATCCTTACTTCATCTAACATTGTGCTAAGTCTGTAAGCTCAGCATACAGCTATTTATATCTCTGTGGACAGTGCTTGCCATTAGACTATTTTTGCCCCCACTCAAGTTGCTATGGCCATGTGTGAAGGGCTGTGGGCCAGTGGATCCTACATGTTAACTTGCCATTATTTGGGAGAACTGGTGAATATGTAGATTCCAGGGCCCCACTCCAAGGGTCTATTTGGTAGATCTGCAGTCAGGGCCAGGAACCTAAATTTCACTCATTCAGTAAATATTTGAGTATCAGGAACTGTTCTAGGTTATGGGGTTATGTCAATATATTCTCTCTTGGAGCCTTCTTGCTATTGTACATGTATGTGTGTGGGAGTGCGGGGATCACAGCTGGAAAAATGCAATAACATAATAAATAAGTTAATTATATGGTGTGTTAGAGGGTGATAAAACACTGGAAAAAATGGAGTTGGTAGAGATGGATTAGCAGTGTAGGGAGTGGTGTGTGTGGGGGTTAGGAGTTGGAGATGGAGGTGGGAGTGCAGTTTTACCAGCTCTCAATATTATTTTGATTATGTGGTTTGACCACACTTTGAGAAACACTACTGTTGACATTATAATTTAAAATGGTAATTTATTATGATTTCTCATCAATGTGGGACTTCAAATTAAAAAAACAACAACTTAATATTGCCCTACCTGGTTTGACTCAGTGGACAGAGCATCAGCCTGCCGACTGAAGGGTCTTGAGTTGATTCCGATCAAGGGCACATAACTCGGTTGCAGGCTCAATCCCCGCCCTGGTCCGGGTGCATGCTGGAGGCAACCAATTGATGTGTCTCTCTCACATTGATGTTCCTCTCTCACTCTCTCTCTGTTATCTATTCCCCCTTCTATTTCACTCTCTAAAAAAAATCAATGGAAAAATATGCTTGGGTGAGGATTAACAAAACACACACACACACACACACACACACACAAACACAAACAAACAAACCATCTTAATATTAATCCCAAACATTATGTTGTGAATTATAAAGAACTGAAGGAAAATTGTCTACAGTTTTGTGAGTGTTTAGTTCAGTTAATTTTAGTGTATTTATGCAGTTGCACAACTAGCACCACAATACAGTTTTAAAAGACGTCTGTTATTCCAAATCTTTCTGTGCTTTTTTGCTGTCACTCTCTCTTCCTGTTCCCAGTCCCAGGCAGTCAGTATCTGCTTTCTGCCTCTATAGTTTGCCTTTTCTAGAGAATTTTTAAATAAATGGAATCATATAATATTGTCTTTTGAGTCTGATGTCTTTCAATTAGTATTATGTTTTTGATATTCATCCAAGTGGTTTATTTCTCTTTATTGCAGAGTAGTATTGCGTTGTCTGGGTATACTGCACTTTATCTCTTGACCAGTTGGGGAATATTTGGATTGTTCCTAGGTTTGGGCTCTTTGAAGTAATGCTGCTCTGAACTTTTGCACACATTTCTTTGTGTGCACATTGCTTTCATTATTGTTGGGTAGATATGTAGGAGTGGATTTACTAGGTCTATGGTAACTGCTGTTTAACTTTTTAAAGACAGTGTCAGTTTCCCAAAGTATTTGTACCACTTAGTATTCTCCCTGTGAGGTTCCAGTTACTCCACATCCTTGCCAACAGTTGGTAATATTAGTCTTTTTTATTATAGCCGCGCTTTTTGATATGTAATGGTATATGTTTGTGGTCTTAATTTGGGTTTCCCCAATGACCAAGGATGTTGAGCATCCTTTCATGTGCTATTGACCATTTGTAGTTCTTCTTTGGAAAATATCTATTCAGATTCTTTTCGTATTTTTAAATTGATTTATTTGTTTATTATTGAGTTGTGTTTTTAATATATCCTGGATATGAGACCTTTTTCTGATATATGGTTTACAAATATTTTATCCCATTCTGTAGGCTTTCTCCTTACCTTCTTTATAATGTCCTTTGATGTGCAAAAGTTTTCAATTTTGATCAAGTCCAATTTATCTATATTTTTCTTTTGTTGCTTGTGCTTTTTGGTATCATATCTAAGAATCCATTGTCAAGTCTGAAGTTATAAAGATTTACCCTTATGTGCTTATTATCAGGACTGACCTCCTAAAGGAAATGGTGCTGGTCAAGAAGGGAGTGGGTAGGATGGGTGGGCTGAAGGTGGACATTTCAGGCAGAGGACAGAACATCCCTAAAGCAACAGAGAGGAAGAGAGCCGGAATTGTTTGAGGGTAGAAACTAGGCAGCCTAGCTTTGAAGGTGATGGGGGGCTACTAAGAGATTTTAAATAGAAAAATTAGCATTTTTACACTGATGTTTTTAAAAGACATGTGTGTGGAAAGAGTTTAAAGTGGTGAAAGGTAGAGGCCAGGGAGATGGGCAGACTGGAGGTAGTGAGAACAGTGAGAAGACTGCTTTTGACCAGGTGAGAAATGACATGGACTTGAACAGTGGCAGAAACAGTTAGAATGGAGAAGATGGTTTTGCTGCCAGAGGGTTGGTGGGTGGAATTCCTCCGTCACTAGTGGGAGTGGGGTTTTTGCGATATCTTCAGAAAAGGAATTTTCTAAGACTCACACAGGAGAATGAATGGTTTTTATTTGCCTGGGATTATATTTATCAGTTTGCAAAGTCTAATGGCCTTAAACCAGTCCTGGAAAATATGCAGCTAGGGGTTCAGTAGAGCTAAAAGCAAGGCCGGTGTCCAGAATTTCTATTCCATGGTGTAGTTGAGTCTGATGTAGCATCAGGCTAGATTCAGTCCATTAGTTCATTGTGTGGGTCATCACATGGCTTTGGGCCACATTGGCAAGTACAGAGCATGCGAGGCCTGCAAGCCTGACTCACAAACCAGGAGTCAAGCGCGAGTAGAGAGAGAGCTAGAGGTTGAGAGAGAGGCAGACAGAGATGCTTTGTTCAGGAGTTAAGTATTTCAGATTTCACGCCCTTGCAGTAGCCATGTCTATTCTAGCCACTGAATTGCTCCCAGGTGTGACTGACAAGCAAGCATCTTCCCACATCACCCAAACCTTACTGGGCAAGTATCTACCAGTAAACTGCCTTTGTCCAGTCCATTTCCCCATCGATCTGCAGGGAATAGACTTGGAGAGTATTAAACTGTAGTATAAATGGCATACCTATATTATCTAGTCTTTTTTTTACTCTTTTCCTATTAATAATAACCAGGTTATTAATGGTATCAGTTTAAGAGATTTTACCCAGACCAAATGAACAGATCTTGATAATGGATTAGATGTGAGATGAGTGAGAGAGAAGGAGTCTAGGATGACTGGGATTTTTCACTAGAACTAGGGATTGGTGTGAGAAAAGCAAAGGTATGTTAAAAAGACAGTATGATTAGAATTGGGCATGTTGAGTTTGAGATGACTATAGGACTAGGAAGGAGATTAGGATAGAGATGAAGACTTGGGAGCTGCAACTATACATAAGGTCATTGTAAGTATCAAAGGACATGACATCTGAAAGTGCCATACAAATATTACCTAATTAATTACCTGATGAATATATGGTAGACCAAGCTCTCCTGAACTTCAGCATGTGACTTATTCTTCTCAATAAAGTATATTATCATTACAATATAATGGAGGATGTTTAAGTAGTAGTTGGGGGTTGAATTTACATGAAATATCTATGTCTATCTATCATTTTTTCAAAACTAACTTATTTATTGATTTAAGAGAGAGAGAGAAAGGAAGGGAGAGGGAGAGAGAGAAACATTAATTTCTTGCCCCATTCACCCATGCATTCATTGGTGGACTCCTATATGTGTCCTGGCTGGGGGTTGAACCCACAGTTTTGGCGTATGGGGACACTGCTCTAATTAACTGAGCTACCAGCCAGGACAAACTTACAAAATCTTTAAGTTTTTGAGTTTTCTAAGTTCTAGGATTGAATGAGTTAACAATGCAAAGGCAATAAAACAGTGTCTGGCACATAATGTGTGTTACATAAGTGTTTGTGGTTATTCTGTAAATCTGTACAATCTTTGTGGTTTCTGTTCATTTGGATACGAATACTGTTTAGGTACTAGAGGCCTGATGCAAAAAATTCGTGTAAGAGTAGGCCTTCCTTCCCCCAGCTGCGGGCACCAGAAGGAAGATGGTGGGACCCGGGCTTCCCTCGTAGCCCTGGCTTCATCTGGAAGGTCATCCGGAAGGACATCTGGTCTAATTAGCATATTACACTTTTATTATAGATATCAATACTGTTTGATCGTAAGATGTCTACAGAAATAGCAAAATTAACTAAAATGCAATCCAGTGTTTTATTTATGTCTAATCATCTGTAAATAGATTTGCCAAAAGCCATAAGGGTGATTGCTTGGCTAGAACCACATGCAGTTTCTGTAATGACCTGGAAAATGAGAGAAAATTAAGTTTGCATTAGCTGAAATTCAATAGGTTTTCTGTTTTCAAAAAATCAAATAGACAAAGACTGTGACAGTTGACTGGAAGATGGCATCCGTATTGAATACTCTTCCCAGTTTACAGAAGCATCAGCTTAGGAAAAAGTGTTTTCCGGCTGCCCTCGGGCTTTGATTAGCATCTGAATGGAGCAATGAAAAAGATGAAATCAAGCATTCAGAAATAGGAGGAAAGAACTAACGGATTTCCTGCAGATTGGTTCATTATTGTAGGTACTCAAGTTCTGGAGTATGCCTGCCCTGATCTGGCTGACTGCTACACTGAATCCCAGCTGTTATGCTTGTATTGCAGTGCTGAGCTCAGTATTATACACGTTAAAAGCTTTACCACTTTTTCTATATTTCCTTGTTTTCCCTTGATAAATTAGGATGGTTTATTATGAGGGCTAAGGGAGATTAAATGAAATAACAACAACAAAAACCCCAGTACAGTGCCAGGCATACTATAAATGCTAACCCTGTGTTAGCCCTTGTTCTCCTCACTCCACTGCAAACACAGTGATGCTTAAAAACTATTCTTTCTCTCTGATTCCCATGGGGAAGGTGTTACTGTTGGGGAGAGGTCCTCATGCCCACCTGTTGCTTGTGGGAGTGGAATTCTTGTGACACCCCAAGAAAAAGAATTTTCTGAAACTCGCATGGGAGAATGACATATTGTAGAAAGCCTTATTTTTGTGTGGAATCAACTCCCTGAGCTGCCAAGATCCCATTTCCATTGCCCTTCTTCCCCCCAAGGAAGAAGTTTCATTTTGCCTTTAACAGGGCTAACATCACAGCCAGTGTCCAGAGTTCCCACTCCATGCTGGAGCAGTCCCATACAGCATCAGGCTAGCTCAGTTTTTGTTTCCAGCTGCAGTCCATCCGTCCATTTCAGGTCGTGTTCGCAGGGCCACATGGCTATGGTGGGAACATGGGCAAATGCAAGGAAGCAGAACAAGAGAGCCAACTCCTTTGTTTGGGGGATTATGTGTTCCCCAAATTTTGGCCAGCCTGCTATGGCCCTGCCTACTATAGCCAATCCATGGTTCCCCAGGCTTACTGACTGGCACTTTCCCTAGTCATTCTGACTCACTGCGCATGCATTCATCTCCCCTTGGTTGGACCTTTCCCCCAGGGATCTGGAGGGAATGGGCCGGTGGTTCCCTGGGGAGTGTGATATTGCAGCTTCCTGATGAAACTGCCCAAGTGATATGCCTATAATGTCTGGCCTCCCTTTTGCTCTTTTTCCATTATTAATAACTAGCTAATTACAATGACATTCCTTTGGGGGGAAGGATCAAAAAGTTCCCTCAGTTAGTTTAATACTGACTATTTTAGCCTGGGTTTCCTAGACAACAGAGCCTGAGGCAAAGCCAAGGAGCCAATGCTATACCAGGAGTGCAATCCTAGAGCAGCAAAGTGAGGGGGGAAATGAAGCCAGGCAGAGAAGATGGGATTGCAAACACAAAGTGCACATCATTGAGTTGTAAACACAGCAGTGTCACCAGGATGTCTCTGGACAAGCCATATGGAAACACTCATTTCAGAACAGTCTGTTGGAGGGAGGAAAGGGGAATAATTTTTTTTTTTTTTCCCTTCATATCTCTTGTCTTTCAGTGGTCAGTGTGTACCCCTGGCCTACTGTGTTCTGCTGCTCAGCCTTTAGGGAAGCTGCAGGGAAGCCAGATTTTGCCACCTATGGAGCAGCCCTTCATTTGAGTCTGGAAGCAGTGGAAGGTGCCAGGGCCTCTGTGAGTCTAGTCAGACCAGGTCTGGTGCCAAGTTGCTGCAGGCAGTCCCCATGCAGCACGAGGAGCCCAGCCCTCTCTGCAAGGAAGCCTGAGACAGCTGACAGTGCAAGGAGGTGATGCAGGTGGGGCTGAGATATCTGCAGACCATCAAAAACTGGCTTCAGTACACAGCAGGTTCTTTATAATGCTACTATTCTGGAAACATCTCCCTTTAAAATGTTAATTTTTTTGTATGTAACATTTAGTATATTTTCTGATAATCTGAATTTTATTTTACACTGGAGGCCCGGTGCACAAAACTCATGCACGGGGTGGGGGGCATCCCCTCAGCCTAGCCTGAATTCCCTCTAATCTGGGACCCCTTGGGGGATGTCCAACTGCCAGTTTAGGCCCGATCCCCAGCAGTCGGACATCCCTCTTACAATCCTGGACCACTCGCTCCTAATTGCTCACCTACCTGCCTGCTTGGTTGCCCCTAACTGCCTCTGCATGCCAGCCTGATTGCCCCTAACTGCCCCCCCTGCCGGCCTGGTTGCTCCCAACTGCCCCCCCCCCCATGCTGGCCTGGTTGCCCCCAACTGCTCCCCCCACTGGCCTAGTTGCCCCTCACTGCCTCCCCTGCCGGCCTGGTTGCCCCTAACTGCCCCCTCACCCCCCTGCTGGCCTGGTCGCCCCTCACGGTCCTCCCCCGCCCCCCCCACTGACTTGGTCACCCCATGCAGCCTGCTGTTCAGTCGTTTGGTCATCCCTCACTAACCCCCCTTCTGGCCTGGTCACCCCATGCAGCCTGCTTGTTCAGTCATTTGGTCGTCCCTCACTAACTCCTCCTGCCGGCCTGGTCATAGGCAGCCATCTTGTGAGGGCGTGAGGGTTAATTTGCATATTACCTCTTTATTATATAGGATTATTACAATCAAGAGCCAGCACTGCAGGTGGTGTTGAATTTTTACAGTGCACATACTACAAATGTTCTCAGCTGAGGTGAGCACCAATTGCCTCCTTAAGCAGAAGGAGTTCTGCCAAATGTAATGCACTTCACTTTGTTCTGTCCACTGACGTGGCCCACTTGATTTACCAAAGGTGTGAAAGTGCTGGGTTTTCCACAAAGAAACAAAGGACTAACCATTGGATTGTAAATGCAGGTGATCCATGAGAGACACTTCAAAGAAATGCTAAGCAAATGGAGGGTAACCTCCTTTTCCATTATTAATAACTAGCATCATATACACCTGCCACCGGAGGACTGGCCAGCAGCTGTGTGAACAGGAGCTGGGAGAGTGGTGATAGAGGCAGCATGAAAAGCCAGGCCTATGTATGTCAGACTGTTCTCTTCACTCTTCTGTGAATACACGCTATTAATTCCCATATCCTAATTTATGACTCTTCCCTTTGGCTGGAAGTATCCTTTTTTTTTTTTTTTTTAATGCCCAGATCCTGCCAATTCTTCCTTTCCTCCCACAATAAGAGCTATTGTATCTTAGCCCCTGACTTGTGCTTTTGTGATTATCATCCGTATCAATCTTTGCTTTTGAAATTATTGCTCTTCTACAATTTGATTTAGATTTTACTTTGTACATTATTTTAGACTTGACATTTACTTACATACACACAGGTGTGACAGACTTATTTCTCCAAGTAGATTATAATGCCTTGCCTTGTGCATCAGAGTTCATGTTTAAACTGCCTCTGTTTGCCCTACTGCATTTAGTGCAGGACCCATAGTAAGCAGACAAGAAACTTATTCCGAAGGCTTCTCCTGTCAGCTGACCTCTAGCTACCTGAACTCAGTAACTGAAATAATTCTGAAAAATTTTGAATGAATCCTTTAGTATTCACACTGTTGCTATTTGCCATCCCAAACTTAAGAATCACATAGATATGTAATTTCTTGTTATCAGTGTTTGCAATCAGAACTCTTTCTACCCAAGCTCAGGAACCAAATGGATTTAGATAGCAGAGGATACCTGTCCTTCCGGATTCATGTTGTGTTTCAGTGATGGGATCAGTAGTTACACTGAGACTCTAGCTACCGCTTCTTCTACCCTGACTACAGTACACAAATATAATAATCATATTGTTATTGTTATGGGGGCTGCGACCAGGCAGGATATGCATAGCTTTTGCCTTGAATTTTGGTTCTGGCACTTAATTCTCTATGCACTACTCTTCTCACCTGTAACATGGTAAAAATTATATGTATTTTTTAGTATTCTTATACAGAATAAAAATTATGTGTGTAAAGTGATTGGTATTTATAGTAGGCTGTTGCTGAATCACAGATATCTTGCTTTGTCCATATTATTAATCATCTCATTCAATCCTGACATATTGCTTTTTTCTCTTCTTTAAAGCAACCAGTCAGCTAATATGTATTGAATAACTTCTGTGTTAGACACTAAAATGTTCTGACTTTACAAATGATCTTATCGTTTTGATACTCTTTTTATGTAGGTTGGTGTAAGATAAATGAAATTATACCAACATTTTGTGGTTGAACAAAATGTACAAGGTGTACATCTTGGGTCTTCTTTGTCTTTAATTTTTTTAAAATTTGAATAAACTAGTCTTTTAACTAAAGGGTACCTTTAAGAAAAGTAAACCTAGTGTGTAGTAATCCTGCCTATCCCCAGTTTTTCTCAGAAACTTGAGTCTTTACCTTCTTCCTTGTTAGCATATGTTGTCTGCTTTTGTCTGATTAAACCAGAATTTTCTTGGCTATTACAAATTCTTATTAAATCATTCACTCATAGGAAAATGTAGTAGGAATGACCTGAATGCCCATAATGTGTAAAAGTTTTACAGTGAGTGGACCGCACGGCTGGGAGAGAGCTCAGGTGATTTTTTGTTTTGCTACCATTTTGAATTGTTTCCTAAGTCTCTCTCCCACTAAGACTCTGCCAGATGGAAAGCATAGTGTTAAATGGGAGAATAGATACAAAGAGATGAATCAGAGAAGTTTTTACAGCCCCCTAAAACACAATGTGAGTGGAAGCGTGTGTGGGAGAGAGACAGATGTCCCTTGTACAGGTGAGGTGTGTAGTGGGAGTGGGCGTGGCAGAGAAGAGAAAGGTGTTAAGCCTTCCGATCCCAGCATGACATCCCAGCAAATCTAGGGACAGAGAGATAAGCTGTGTGCTGCAAACTACTCACAGATCTCTACAACATGTAGTGAGTAATGGAAATGGAAATAATTTATTTAAACAGCTGTGAATTAAAAATTTAAGGGATTTTCATCTTCCTAACAATAGATACCTGAGAAAAGAAGTGCCTTGCACTCCAAGAGAGTAATCATAGGTACGGGTGCATTGGGAATGATCTGCTCCTAACAGAGGGTGGTCATTCTCCCAGTTGCCCCAGAACCTGGGCATGGCCTGAAGACTAAGGTAAGACACCTGATTATGGTAAACGCGTCTTCTCTAAAGCTCTTTCAAGGTTTAAATCCTTACAAATGTTATTTAGCTTATGAGGATTCTCACTGTGGCAATGTGAAGCAGACCCCATAGACAAGAAATCCGTGGGGAGCTAATATTTTAGTTGCCAATTAGGGCATCCAGCTAGTGTGCCATGGAAGTCATTCTTTATCAAGTTATGTCACAATTTCTCTTTTGAAGGCTGTGTTATGGATGATACAATACTGTATCTTTTTATTTATATCTAACTTTTGAATGAAAAAATTTCTATATGTGAAGATACATGAAAAGCATGTGAACAACATTAAGCACAGGTTATTACCTATTTTGTTCTCGGACTTTCAGGATATATATTTAGTAACTACATGTTGAGTTAATATTAAGTTAATATTAACCTGTATGATAGATTTTTTATTTGAAATTACTTTTTTAAAAATTGGAGAAAACGAACTGATGAACTCTTAATTCTAAACAACTCTATAACACATATGTGCTAATACAAAGTTTACATTTTAAGAAATGCCACCTTCACAAGTGAGTTTAAACCCAAATTTTGTAATTCAAGGCATTCTTGCTGTGTTTACAAGTTTCTTCTACAAGAATGCCTTTCATTTCAGTATGCTTAGCGGTTTCCTAATTTTTTTTTTTTAATAAGTGGTAATTTAGCACCTTGTTTTAACTACTATTATTATCTTGTAGCAAATGGTTTTATAAAACACAGGATTACCATAGTGAGTCACAATCCAAATTAGCAGTTTAGTTGGAATAGGGTTCTTAAGCCATTTGCTATGTCTCTACATATATCTCTTCATTAGATTGAAAAGTTCCCTGACATATTTTTGTAAGCATGTGAAAGTTATAATGTAGGCTTGGCTGCTACATTCATTAGCCACCAGTGATGGAATATCAAGCCCTGATATTACTTGTTGGCTATAACAGAGATTTAAAACTTCAGTTACTTAAATAAGATAGAAATTATTATGCTAATCCCGGGTTAATAAGACTCTGACAGTGTTGGGAACCCAGGCTCCTTTTACCTTTTGGCTTAGCTGTCGGGATATTGACCTCGTGTGTGAATGGAGACCACCATGTTTATATCTCAGCAAAAAGCTTCCCCTTTCTTTTAAGAGACTGACCTAAAAGTAGCACACATCACTTTTCTTGCATATTTTTATTCAGAACTCAATCATCTCACTATACGTAGTAACAAAGGAGGCTAAGAAATGTAGGACGCCATTTACCTAGCTAAAATTCCTATTACTGTAAAAGAAGGAGAACACGGAGTTAGGAAGACATTCAACAATTTCTGCCATGTGCAGTCTGTCTCCCAACCATGACACATACCCATTCCCTCTCAAAGGTTTTATTCATCTCGTAGTTTATTGTACCTGAGTGCTACGAAGTCAGTTCTTTCTCTCAAGCCCCGACATTACTTATCATGTCTGACACATTCGATCTGAAAGACAGTTGATCTGCCATCTGCTCACCCCCAAGTCCCCTACATGCACATCTAATGCACAATGGTAAGGCTGAGGCAGGTAACACATCCAAAAGGCAGTGTAGAGGGGAAGCTGGACAAGACACTCCCATTTGGAAAAGGGGATGAAAGGAAACCCAATCGTCACTCAGCAACGGCCAAATCCTGTGTGTAGGAATCATGAAGATTTTTATCCTGGAAGTAGAAAAAGTTCTTTGTTGTCCCTCCTGGCAAGCCTGCCCCCTTGCCCTCAGGGAGGAAATCACCTGTGCTCTGTGGTTCCTGGCTGTGTCCTTTGGGAGCTTCTGTATTGTTTATTATATTCTGTGGCCAGATCTAAGGTGGATGTTGGAGATATACCCCTTTCTTGTGGGGAGAGAACCTTCAAAGCGGGCCTCCTGCTGCAGCAGAGCATGTATAGGCTTTCACAGTCCCCACGTGTGTAATACAGGAATTTAGTGGATTTCCTGAGTATTTTCACTAATTAGTTCCACGTGCAAGGAAACATAGCCAAACATTAATCGAGACATAGTTTTGTGGGGTTTATGGTTGGCCTCTGTGCTCTAAATCCTTCAGTTTCTAAATCAAGGATAGTTACCTTGATGGGTACAGGAGTTTACCTTTGTATAAACCATTTATGTTCTGTGAAATCAGAGTTGCTGTCTACATTTCATAAGGATTCTGAGTATTCAAATATTTTAAGAAGGAATATTAAGAATATCTTTGTTCTGCACTGTGGGGGAAAGTCAGTGGGTATTGTTTTAGGCTCCTGAGTTTATAATAAATTGTTACCCAGCAACAGAAAATGAAAATCTACATTCTACATCCTTCCACATGGGTGTGGCTGTCAACATTTGGGGCAGCCTTGTCCAAGGGTGTTGGGGTCGGACATACAAACCAGGGTCAGCTTTATGGGCTTTTGAGCTTTCTTGTTGAGCTTGTCCTGTGAACTATCACTTACAACACCATAGTGCTAAGCTGCTGGACTGTGCAATGTCTAGAGCCCTTAGTTATTAGGAATGGCATTGTAACAGAATTCTGTCCATTATGTTTCTACAGGTAATAGAAGATAGCTCTTTTAAAATAATAGAAGTTGCTGGGGTCCAACCCCAGCAGGTCCAGGGGTCCCCAAAGGTGTGGACGGAGTCGGCGAAGACTATCCACCCTCTTCCTATGGTGGAGTCCTATCTGTCCCGAGTGCGGGGCGCTTACCTAGGGGTCCCTGTTCGGGTGCCAGATGCTGGGGTCCAACCCCAGCAGGTCCAGGGGTCCCCAAAGGTGTCGACAGAGTCGGCGAGGAAGGAATGACACAGAGGCAGCGTTCAGTTGATCAGCAGCCTAGCCAGGATCTCTAGCCAAGTTCTGGTCAGGATCTCCAGCGAAGTTCTGGTTAGGATCTCCAGCCAGGTTCTGTGTCCATGTTCTCTTGCTAGGTTCTCCAGCCAGGTTCTCCAGGTTCTCCAGCCAGGTTCTGTAGCCATGTTCCCTCGCTAGGTTCTCCAGCCAGGTTCTGTGTCCATGTTCTCTTGCTAGGTTCTCCAGGTTCTCCAGCCAGGTTCTGTAGCCATGTTCCCTCGCTAGGTTCTCCAGCCAGGTTCAGTCACCAGGTTCTAGTCAGGTTCTCTTGCCATGTTCTATAGTCAGGTTCAGTCCAAGATCTTTTGCCATGTTCTCTCGCTAGGTTCTGTCTCTAGGTTCTGTTGCCAGTTTCTGTCCAGGATCTTTTGCCATGTTCTCTCCAGCGAAGTTCTTCTGTCTCTAGGTTCTGTGTAGGTTCTGTCTTCTTGGTTCTGTCTTCTTAGTTCTGTCTTCTAAGTTCTGTCTTCTAAGTTCTGTGTGTGGGTTCTGTCTTCTTACATCTGTATTTATACCAGTTGATTCCAATCCTATCAATCTCTATTCCAAAGGTTAGGGCGTTTCTTATCTCCATTCCAGGGAGTAAAGATTATGTAGCTTAAGCATGATTGTTCGTAGTTAAAGTGATTAATTACCCGCCTGGCACTTAGTTAAGGAGCTTCATCCCCTCCCTAACTTCAGGGAAAAATCCCTACCTGGGGAAACAACCTTTCTCGGAGAGGTGACCTTTGTTAAAACACAGAGCGCTAAGGGGAGCAAATATATTAAGAACAGTATGCTATATACGCCAGGTCCCTTGAAACATATGCTGTGCAGATGTTTCTATCCTGCAGCGACTGTGTCAAGCAGCAAGGATGGACCGGCTTCTGGCAAGAAGTAATAATAATATTAGAATTTATCTTAAGTGAAAACACACTGTTAGAAAAAAAAAAGAAGCACTTTTTTTGTTTATTTTACATTTTATTTCTTTTTCCACAAAACCCTACTTAAGAAGCCTCTGAAACATCAACTTCCCTTCCTGTCGTGACTGTACTTTCTTCCTTTTTCTAATGTAGCGTGATGTCTTCCATCTCAGCATCACCTGTAGGCTTACAGAAATGCAGCACCTCAGCTCTTACTCAGACCCTCAGTATCAGATTCTGCATCCTTAGAAGCTCCCTATCTAATTCATATGGACATTAAAGTTTGAGAAGTCCTGTTCTAAACCTCTTTTATGCTGTTTACTAACATATCTTGTTGAATTACAGTTATTTTTGTGTTTGTCATATTTCCTGCATTGGATGATAAATTCTCAGGAGTCAGAGTGTTAAATTTTATTCATCTTTATTTCTCCAGCTGTGTCTAGCATTATATCTTACATATAAGGGTATAAAAAATAATTTACACAATAAATTATTTATTAAATTGATTTGACTGTAGGACGATTCCTATTTTCTTTCATTCTTATAATTAACCTAAAATGTCTGTTACTTAGGACTTCATTTTGTTGTTGGTAATGCAGGAACCGTCATAATCTACTTCTGGATATTAGGCATTTGCCAGAAAGGAAAAGCTAATGGCCTGGCGAGCTCTTTGAGGCTCAGAAATCTCGAATGACATTTTTATTCAATTCCTGACACTCAGCTTGTTTTCTCAGAATGTACAAATGTGGTTCCTAACTCTTTTAGTATCCACACTAATGGATGAGATTTATCTATTTCCTCTGACCTTCAATTCAAGAAGAGGATTAAAGTGCATTCTGTGCATGTATCAATGATACTTTGTTCTCCAATGTTTCTTTATTACATTGACAGCCTAAAACGTTTCAGCCACAGCCAGCTTTCTGTGATATCTGCCCATGCCCACTTGTCAGGGATCTTTTCACTTCCTTCTGGCCTTGTTCTTTTTCAATCACTTGTTCTTTTTCTTCTCAAAATTTTTATATAAAAAAACCCCACACACGTTAAGGGAATAGGCTAAATACAACTGATGAGAATTTTATGGGGAATTCTAATTTTTATGTTCCATTCCTGTTTCTTCCTGAACTACTATAAAGCTGCCTGGATGATATCTGGGGACCTTCTAAAATATAAATAAACTGTAAAAAATGAAGCAAGGGTGGAAGTTTAACTATTAGAAAAACAACTTCATTGATGGTTAATTTCACTCCACATGCTGTACAGTGTGTGTGTTTAGAAAAATATGGCTTGTTAATTGTACATTTGGAGAGGCTGCCAAGATTCGTTTTTTTGTTTGTTTTTTAACGTATCTGTATCCTGAGTCCCACTGAGACTCATTCACTGCCAGTCCTGCCTCACAGCACTTAGCAGGCATGACTGTGTAAGATAGCAGAGTTGTCTCATAGAGTAAACCCCAAAACAGTGTTTTAGTCAGCTCAGGCTGCTATAACAAAATACCATAGGTGAATGGTTTCAACAGCAGACATTTATACCTCACAATTCTGGAGGCTGGAAGTCAAAGATCCAGGTGCTGGCAGATCCAGTTTGTGGTGAGGGCCCACGTCCTGGCTTGCAGACGGCAGCCTTCTCTCTGTGTTGTCACAGGATTGGGAGAGAGGAAGAGAGTGAGCTCTGGCCTCTCTTCCTTTTATGAGGACACTAATCACATCATGGGAGGCCCACCCTCCGAGCCCATCTAATCCCAATCACCTCTCAAAGGCCCCACATCAAAACGCCATCACATTGAGAGGCAGGGCTTCAACATTTGGAAGAATGCATTCAGTCCATAGATATGAAAGTAATTTTTAAAAATCTAGGTCTGCTGAATCTGTTACATACCCCCTTGGAGTGAAATCTTTTTTATTACCTAAAGTTGACCTGGGAAGTTAAGAGACATGGGCAGCTCTGCCCTCTGAAACAAGATCCATGTTTTTATTTTATTGGCAATCATATTACCTGCAGTTGTTCTTAAAATCATCACAATAGGAAGTTTTTAGAATTTTACAGCTGATGTGTAAGGGGATTTTAGGATCATCTAGTTCATCTCTTACCATATGCAGGAATTTACTTGATAAAAATGGTTTTCAAACTTTTATGAACTCCAAATTGTCTCCTTTTAAAAATAAAATCCTACAAGTAAATAAGGGGCTGAATCTGCCATGCTTTAAAGGGACTGATGAAAAGCGAATAGGTTCTTCACCCTTCACCTGCACCTCAACCTGAAGTATCCTCAGGCAGAATAACTGAACACTGAAGAAAGGTAATATTATAAAGGTGGATGACAAGGCCCAACTTATGTTAATTGAGACAAACACCAAATACATAAATTTTAAAAACAGTAGCTTCTCTGGGTAGTTACAGTAAACTGTGGGCATCCTGAAGATGCCTACTTGCAATGATGGAGGCATGGTTTTCATAGGCCTGTCCTCTGAGGGGCCCTGGGTTTCACAGGGGAGCCCAAGGGGCTACTGGGGGCAGAGAGTCCAGTGGTGAGGGATTCCTGGGGTACCTCCAGTAGAAGTGACTTCAATTTTATATTTTTCGCAGATTGTGTTTGGGAGAGAAGCGGGTTGTAGAAGTAGCGGCATTATTATATGTACGTGTGTATGAGGACCCTAAGGTCGTAGGGTCCATTACCAAAATAAAGTGCAAATGTCACTGCTCATCACTGAGCTGGCACTGCATTAGAATCACTTGCAGAATGAATTAAACATATATATTCTGCCTCTCTTCCTCCCCATCCCCCTAGAAATCCTGATTCAGTTTGTCTGGGAATATGAATTAAAAACAATGAAACAAAATCAATACACTGAAACATATGAGGTGATTCTCCATGCAGCTTGGTTTGAGATTTTGTCCCACGGTATCTGTTGTCAGTAGCCAGCCATTGTAGGTACCTGTCTACCTCCTAAAGCAATCCATCTTCTTTTTTTTTTTTTTTTTTTTGATGGATTAATTGTTTAAAAACGTTTCCCTCATTTTGAGCTGAAATACACATCTTTACAATTTGGTTGAATTCTCTGCTATGCATGCACCATGAGTAAGCTGATCCCAGTTTTCCGGGGACAGCCCTAATTCTGACTGTTGTCCTGGGATGGTTATTAAGTGTACCCCTTTCACTTTCAAAAGTATCCTGGTTTGTACAGTGGGCTGAGCCGGCACGGCCATGGCATACTCAGCCCCACGTTGGGCGCCATATGTACCGCGCCAACTCAGCCAGGTTCAGTAAGCCTGAAAGGGGGCGGTGAAGGACTGGGAAAACAGACAAGAGAAAAAAGCTGGGTCTGGGTGGGATGCTGTCCTCGCTGATGGAGAGCTAGTGACAGCACCACAGACTACAAGCCGAGTCTTTATTTTATAGCCAGATTCCACGAGGCAAAGTAAGGGCGTGGTTATAACATTCTCATGAGTTTTGAATCTACTCAATTACATGCGCCTGATCAAGTTTTGCTTACTTGCTGCACCTCCCGCAGCCTATATCACTTAGCCACGTGGGGCTACAGGTTCGGACCATAAGGTCAAGCTTACAACTATAGTCTTTGGCTATAATTGTGCTGGGAGGGCTTTGCCCTCGAAGCTAGGACTTGCACGTGGCTTTGCCACGAGAGGACTGTGCCCTCTCATTATTCTGAGGCTTGAACCTGTCCAAACACTGTAGCCGCTCTCTACAGTACAGTAAGTTTTTTGGTCATGAATTCTCTGCTCAGGTCTCTCAAGGCTGTAACTGAAGTGTCAGTTGGAACTGTGGTTCTCATCTGGGCCTCAATACCTATTTTCTAAGCTCATGCAGTTTGGTGGCAGAATTCGGCTCCTTGTGGTTGTATGACTGAGACCCCGTTTTCATACTAACTGTTGTCTGGAGACATCTCTGGTGTCCCGAAGGCATCCTTTGAGGTATGCAGCTAATGACATGATTGTTCTCTTCCTGCAGTCCAGCAGGAGCAAGTCTCTTGATACTTGACCTTCTTTTAAAAGCTCACCTGCCTGGTTAGGTCAGGCCAACCCAGATTGATTTTCTTTTTTTAAAACATCAAACCAACTGGTCAGTAATTGAATTAGAAGTGATATTCTGTCATATGCACAGGTTTCATCACACTGAAAGGGGCAAGAACTAGTATATCGGTGTCGGTAACTGGGGATCAGTTAAAATTTGACCTACTACACTTTCCTTAAAAAAATGTGTTCCCTGCCTTTGCTTTGACCTGTCACTTTGGGTTTATTGGGAGATGACAGAATCATGGCTTATTTTAGTGTTTGTGGTAGAAATGGTATTTTCTTGATGCTAAACGTTGGTATCAATAACTTGTGTTCATTAGTTTAGAACCAGATCTTAATCTGCACAATATCATCCATACTTATAAATATTACTTTCATTTCTAAGAAATAGCTGAAATGATAGGTCTTTCCCCTTCTATGGAATGTTGTAACATAGATAATGTACACCTGCGATCAAGGATGTGGAACTGTTATTATATATAGTCATAATGCCAGTTTTTCTCATGATAAAATAATTTAATAAGCATACAGCATTATTAAGCATAGAAAGAGATCCCTTTATTTCTACCAGGAAGACATGTGGTTGCATTTAGAAGGGGCTTTATGTAAATATTTTTGAAAAATTTGTATATAAATGGGATGGAGTATAATAAAAAAAAAAAGGTATTAGAAACATTGATTTTGGAATGGGAGTCGAAATATCATCTAGTTATAAATTCTCATTCTGAGATTACTTCTCTCTTTACCCCGTCTCTCTTAAATCTTCTTTCACCTTTTCTTTAAGTTTGGAAAACAAAACTGAAGTGTTATTTTTTTTTATTGAAAGAATTTAGAAAACTAATTCTCTTGACAAATAAAGAGAATGCATTTTAATCTTTGTGTTATCACATATTTAACAATAAAATCCAGTACATGTACCTCAAACTCCAGCCCTTCCCAGGAAACAGAATGGCTCAATGGCTTGCTTGTGAAGGGCTAGAGAATTGGAGGGACTTTGGTGGCTCTGTATTCTCGGTCAGTATTGATATCAGAAATGGGGTGGTGACAATGGTAATACTAAAAAAGGGTTGTTGTCATTTTCTGAGACTAACTCTGATTCTCTCAGGATCATGAACAGGTAGCAGATGGTACATTCAGACAGGATGACTGGGGAGAGTGTGGTAGAGGATGGGCAGCATTAAGGGAAACTCCAAGTGAATGAGGCAGTACTGTGGTGTTAGTGCTCTACTGTTGGAGATGTCCTGATACAGCTGTGGCCTCCGGTAGAGGGACACAGCCCACAAAAGGACCTGGTGGGGAAGGAACCAGGAAAATCATCCCACTTCTATCTTACAATGTTCTGAAAGTGGAGGGCAAGAACCCCACTGGAAGCTGTAGGGATCCCACTGTAGCCAATGAAGGTCAGTCAGCTAGGGAACAGGGTAAGGTGAAGATGAGTGAAGAATTGATCTAGAGAGGAAAACAAAAAAATATTTGGCAGAGATCTCTAGTATGGCTCTTGTATGCCTTTTGGTTGCATCTTTCATTTTGCAGAGACCAGGATGTTTTTATTTTTATTAATTTATTTTTTATTGATTTTAGAGAGAGAGAAGAAGGGAGAGGGAGAGAAAGAGAGAGAAACATCAATGTGAGATAGAAACATTGATCAGTTGCCTCCCACACACCCCAACCTGCGACCCTTAGGTGCATGGAATGATGCTCCAACCAACTGAGCCACACTGGTCAGGGCACCAGGGTGTATATTTTAGAGAATAATGTCTTAGGTAGGATGCCAACTTAGGTGATATCACATCCCTAAAATTTTAACAACTCTTGCTATCCTGGTGCTTCTGCCCCAAAGAACTATGTTGCAATCAGGAACAAATACACTTCAGGTATCTTTGCCTGTTTTGCCTGAACTGACCTTTTCTCCCTGCCCATTCTGGAGAATTCTAATGACCTTTCCACAACTAGATTAAATTTCCCATTTAAGGTTTTTCTGTACTGATGCCATTTTCCTCTGACTAATCATTATTCCATTTGAATTCTCCTTTATATATAATATTCTTTTGAGCACATGTTTAATTTTCTTCTAGCTCCCCTCTCTTCCCCTCCATCCCCTCCTCACCCCCACCTCCCATGGCTACCCTACTCAGGTTTTTTGTTTTGGCTTTTTAGGTCCTACACTGTTTGACATTTAGTAGGTGTGCCATAGGAATTTGTTGACTCAAGTTTTCTGATGGCCTTGAGTTATAGATAAGCTACCACATACAGCCACCAGTAACAACAGACATTTTCTGAGCACTTACTTAGGACAATAGGTGAATAGGTCATGTTGTCACTTAAAGTTCCCTGTTTCCTAATCCCTTTTTGTTTGTTTGTTTGTTTGTTTTCTTTTCTTCTTCTTCTTCTTCTTCTTTTTTTTTTTTTTTTTTTTTTTTTGAGTGGAAGCTCTTGATTTTCTGTAGAGAAAGGTTAAAGAAGAAAGCCCCAGAGTTTCCAAAAGGGTTGATTAGTGACGCCGAGAATTGCACTTTTCTCTAAATCCAGAATTTGGCTTCTTTTTATTTTTTATTTATTTTTGGCCACTTTCTTCTTTATTTTGTCAGCTTGTGTGTACTATTTCATTGTAGTTTTCTGAACTTCTGGTATTCAACCGAGAGAGTGACATGATGCTGCCCTCAATGAAGATACTAGTTTCCTCACCTAAGAGAGGGCTTCTCTCACTGTGCTGCACCTCAGGTGGGCCACGGGGAACACAAGGTCTGAGACATGAGCGTGGATGTCAGAGGAAGGTGGCGCCGTGGCCTTCATCTTCTTACCCCCACTTCCTTTCCCTGTTAGCCAGCACGGAACTGCACTTGAGGAGAACAGATCTTTTTGCAAGTGGAGTTGCAAACCAGAGACTGAGTAGCTTAGTATAGAATCACAGCCCCAAATATTGACAGCGCACACTGTAAATGAAATGTTTTAATTGAAAATAGGTATGACTATGAATATCTTTTGGTGATCCTGGGTTAGAATAAACTTGAATCAGGTGGACCATACAGAGATGAGGCAGTAGTATATCATTGGTTTTACAGATTAGGATACGATTTTGGGGTAATTTTTAAAAAGTGATTCATTATTAATGGATTCAGAAGTGAAGTTCTCCTCTCCATCTCTGTTATTCATAGACGTATATACTTCCTGATCCTTGGTATACAATGCTGTGCTTTAGTTGTTTATTTTTTAAATATTTTTATTGGTTTCAGAGAGGAAGGGAGAGGGAGAGAGATAGAAACATCAATGATGAGAGAGAACCCTTGATAAGCTGCCTCCTACGCCTCACACTGGGGATCAAGCTGCAACCTGGGCATGTGCCCTGACTGGGAATCAAACCTTGACCTCCTGATTCATAGGTTGACACTCAACCACTGAGCCAAGCCGGCCAGGCTGCTGTGCTTTATTGTTCTCAGGCTTTTTACAGACTTAATGGAATTACTGAGATTCCCCTTGAATGTCTTGAAGAAATACCTTTCTGTCCATCAATCATCCTTGTAATTAAAGATCCATTTCTGGGAGGGGAGTTTCTTTTTGTGGACCTGTGTTACTTATGCAGTGTCCGGTCTCTTAGGAAAACAATTCAATAAGTCCACACATGGTCTAGCCAGTTCCTGTGGGGCGTCAGAAACGTTGTTCTAGAGCAGAAGGTGGAGAGGGTTAAAGTAGGGCAGATCCTTACTTAATGTGTGTCTACTAACTGGAGTGAACTAGGAGAGGATCAAAATAGGGACCTGAAACTCCAGTGGCTCAGTGATAGGGACAAAATGATAGCTGTCCTATTTTGTAAGAAATGGAAGGGAGGAAATTAGTAAGATAAAATTAACATGAAGATATCAAATTGGACACCAGTAAGTAGCATCCAATATAATGATCATCCAAAAACGGTGACAAATGAGAAAGGCAAAGGATCTTTGCCGGGGATGGATTTATTGGTGTCTGTGAGGAAGAACAAAGGTGTTAGCAGGGTGCCAAGTGGGCTAGTTACAGATAGCTGTCAGTAAGAGCCACACAAAGTGGGAATCAGGTCAGAATACTGAGTGAACTGGAGAACGACAACAATCGCGTGGGGATGAGGTCAGAATAACTCAAGCAATAAAAAGAAGAGACCGTGTACAGCGACTTTGAGGTAATGGAAAAATTTGTCACATTTATGAACCATAGATTAAGGACAACAGTGTTTTCTAACAGGGCAAGTAATTAGCAATGACCTGCAGCAAAAAGGAAGATATTTTGTAAGTTATTCCTCTTCTCTTTGTGGGGAAAAATAAAAATAACTTGTCCAATCCGTTAGCAAAAGAGGCTTTATCCCTTGTGAAGCTTTTAATGAAATGGGGAACAATAGGGGAGGTGAGGGTGAGTGAGAAAGTCTGGGCGGTACTACGAAACTACGTGTTTAAAAATATGTGTGACTAGCAGCATCCTTGGATTTAGGTTAATGAGTGATGCTAGTGCTACTCTTCTAGTTTGGCGGGGGGGAGGGGTGTACAAGTCTTGAGAGGTTATAAATTACAATGCATGTAGTTATTTATGTTTCTGAAGTCAGCATCTCTTCAATAACTACAAATCATTGAATCATTGATTAGTCATTTGTCAACATTCTAGTCATTAGCATTTAATCAAATTTAATTTAGTGTAAGGAAAAATTGTACTATAACAATTTAATTCCCTTTTAAAAGAATCTGTTACTCAGGAACTTGGTCCTCCATTCCAAACGAAATTTCTTTACTGGCTATATGGAGATAGTGAACATAGTAATATTGAAAGAATCCCACTTTGGCTTTTATAATATTCTCTTCTGATATGAATAGCAGGATGAATGGGGGTTTGTTATTTATTACTATTAAAAGGTTAACTTTAGGATTATGACTTCTCATTGAAAATGGAGGTATAATATTATTCAGTTTGATTATCTTTGCACAGCAACATATGTGTGCATATTCATATGTACACATATATTCAAGTAACCATGTTCACTATTGTGTTATCCTTCTATTCCTGACAGAATAGTTTTACCTTTACTTGCTTTAAAGATTCAGGGCATCCAAAGGCATTTTGAAAAACATGGCTATAGTGTGGGGAAGGCAAAGAGTAAATTATGCATTCCTTAACGTGGTGGAAGACCCAAATGAATTTAAGATGTTAAGGTGCCTCACAAAAGAAGTGATTTGGAGAATTTTCAAGTGGTGCTGAAACAACAACACTTTATACCTACATAGGCTTTTGTTGCCACACATTTTCTCATTTGTTCAAGATGCTGTGATTCGGATGTGGCAGAAATCACATTGCCATTGTACATATGGGAAACAGGCTGAGTGACTTGCTGAAGGACAGTTAGTCCATGTTAGGTGAGACTGTGAGGAACCTGAGATTTCACACAAGCGAGCTTGTTACTGTCTCATGTGTAGTGGCAGAAACAGACTCCGGAGTAAGAGGTGAAGGACTTTCATTACTCACAGTACGATGAGCATTGTGAACTGCATGTTGATTTAACAGCTTTCCCCCCTCAATCCAATAGAGGCAGTGCAGGTAGACCAATCCTTGTATGGATGCTGTGCAGGCAGTGGGATATGAAGAAACACTTAGCTTGGGAGTTCACTGTTTGTATGGAAAGCAGAAGCAAGCCAACTCTTGGCCAAGTGGAAGGCATTCTCTCTAAAGTTGCTGGCTGCAAATATAACCTTGAGAAAGGTTCCATGAAGAGAGCTGTCAGGGGCTTGCATTCTTTATTTTTTTTTTTTTTAATATATTTTTATTGATTTCAGAGAGGAAGGGAGAGGGAGGGAGAGATAGAAACATCAATAATGAGAGAGAATCATTGACTGGCCCACTGCTGCATGCCCCACTCTGGGGATTGAACCGGGACCTCCTTGTTCATAGGTCAATGCTCAAACACCGAGCCACGCTGGCTGGGTAGGGTCCTGCATTCTTGGGATACACAGCAAGAATGTGCAGGAATGCTCAGGTCTCTTCCAACAATTAAAGGTTAAATGCAGTTTTGCTGACTTTTGTGACTAAAACTCTAGCTGAAAGGGTAGCAAGTATAAGCCATTCCCCCTAAAAAATGTTTAGCTTCATATTTCTCTGCCTATCCAGGACATCTTGAAAGTAATCCTTTGGCTTATTTGATATTCTCCATCACTAAAACCAGTTATGGTTATGAAGAAGGTGGAGAACAGAAAAGAGGCCCCAATTTAAGGACTGGTCTCAGTCCCAGAATCTACTCTAACCTTTGCAGCTACTGCCACTGCAAGGAGCCCAGATAATGTTTTCACCAGTGAAGTTCCTTGTGCTTCTGGCCACAGGAACATTTACTATAAAAATTGGAGCACATAATAAGCCGAAACCGGTTTGGCTCAGTGGATAGAGTGTCGGCCTGTGGACTGAAAGGTCCCAGGTTCGATTCCGGTCAAGGGCATGTACCTGGGTTGCAGGCACATCCCCATTGGGAGATGTGTAGGAGGCGGCTGATCGATGTTTCTCTCTCATCGATGTTTCTGACTCTCTATCTCTCTCCCTTCCTCTCTGTGAAAAATCAATAAAATATATTAAAAAAAAATTGGAGCACATAATAAGAACCACAGAGAAATAAAGAACAAGTGATTTCACTAATAGTAGATATACAGTATGAAGGAAAAAAGGTCATTTATTGATGCTTCTTTTAAGTCAGGATTTAGCTGTTCTTAAAGGAATAATTATAATATAATTTGAAGTTAGAAAGAACCTTACTAGTAGGAACCTTAAGAATGTCAAATCTAGGCTCCTTATCTTATCGATTAGAAAATTGAGACATAGAATGGTTAAATGATTGCTCAAGATCAAGTTTCTAGTAACAGAGTAAAGTGATGGAGCACAAGTTACATTATTGTGATGACTGCATACTTGGTATTGGAATGTCACCCCATTTAACTAGAGCATGCTATAAGATTCAGTCAATAAAAATTTGTTGAATTACTTTGTCTTATAAATGAATAAATATGTTCTCTGTCTTCAAAGAATTTATTTAATAGTGTAACAGCAAGAATTCAAGTTGATATATAGTATTCTAAAATCATGTGTAAATTGCCTAGATTAATTCAAGCTTGGGGGAAGGAGGCAGCACTTTAGAAAAGTATGTAGAGACTAGAGGCTCAGTACATGAAAATTCGTGCACTTGTGGGGAGGGGCGGGGGATCCCTCAGCCCAGCCTGCACCCTCTCACAGTCCGGGAGCCCTCAGGGGATATCCTACTGACAGCTTAAGCCACAGTCTGACCTCCCTCTGCGGGAGGTTACCAGGCGGGCCGATCAGGGGATGGCGCCACCCCCATCACCCCGCCGCTACTGCTGCCGCTGGCCTCCATCTGCAGGAGGCAACTGGGCAACTGATCAGGGGATAGCACCAGTGGGCATGGCCCCGCCCCACACCCCATCACCCCTTGGCTGCTGCTGGTCGCTGCCACCTCCCCCACCCCTATCGCTGTCCCCTCCCTCTGCCTGCTGGCACTGCCTGCTCGCCAGCCCCGCCCCCCTGCCGACTGGTTGTTCCGCCATTCGGTTGATTTGCATATTAGGCTTTTATTATATAGGATGTTTGAGCTAAGTCTTAAAGAATTACAAAGAGGTTTCTAGAAAGAGAAATGGAGGGAGAGCATTCCAAGCAGAGAGAAAACCACTGTCATGATAGATGATATGCACAAGCTGACCAAGACATGGTCAGTGGTTTGGTGTAGCTTGGTGTGACTAGACTTGAGAATGGACTAATAGGTAGAATCCTAATTAGGAAAATCTTAGAGACCATGCGAAACAATAGGAGCATTTTGGGGGGAAACAGACATTTTAAGGTAAATTGGCATATGAGGTATAAGGGGAAAAGATGGGTTCATAAATCAGAATCAGTTGAAAATAGGGATGTCACAAAAACCAACTTGTTATAAAGAATTGAGAAATATGATGTTTGAAGGGCAGCAGTATATGCCATCCCCAGGTATGCCACTTTGAAATATTTTGAGTGAAAGGCAATTAAAAAGCAGCAACAAGAAAATATCTGTCCTCCCCCTATTTGCCTAAAAGCAGGACATGTATTTGTAAAGGTGTTAGCCCTCCCCCCTCTCTCTGGAAGCACAGAAGTTAATCACTGGATATGGCATCAGAAGAATCTACCTAACAAACTCTAACTAGCCCTGGTCTTCCATTAGTTTCTCTCTATATTTATGTATTTTCCCACAATTTGCTGTCCTAGAAACTCAGTCCTTTTCCCTTTTGTTAAGATGTTATAAAAATCCAAGTTCTAACCACCTTCTGAGTTGCTCATCACTCATTCCCATGTGTATGCGTGTTAATAAACTTCATATTGATCAACTTCAATTTGTTTTTTGTTTGTTAATCTTCTGTCAGTCTAATTTACAGGAGAGCCTGGGAGGGTAGAGGGAAACGTTTTTCTCCTTTATAAGTTGTAAATAGGATCAAGTGCTTAGGAGAGATCAGTGATGTAGGATGAAGCCTAAAAAGGGTCTACTCTATTTGGAGATAGAAAGGCCATTGGCGCCTTCTGCCTGAGCAGTTTCACTGGAGTGTGAGAGCAGGCGGAATGGGTGCTATAGATTGAGGGAACGATTCAGATGTGAGAAAATGGACACAACCTTTGTTTATCTCCTCTCATCATAAAACTGAATAATTGACAGCTCAAGTCATGTTCTGTTTCAAACTTTTAACCTTCACAGACTGTTTTAACAGATTTTTTTTTTTCCTGTATGGCTTTCCACGGGCTTTTCCTTTCAGATCCCATGCCATTGGTCGATGGCCCACAAAGGATAAAAGGTTCCATACCTCATGCTAATAAAAAAAGCACATTCTCTAGCAAAACTGTCACTATTTTCCATAACAGCCTCACCCTGCCTACATTCATTTCCAATGTGTCATTTTTCAAAAAACCATCTCCATTAGCAAGGTCATATGATAGATAGAACCCCCATTTTTGTTGTCCTTTATAATTTTTAAAAATATATTTTTATTGATTCTTAAAGAGAAAGAAAGGGAGAGGGGGGCGAGAGAGATATAGAAACATCGATGAAAGGGAAACATCAACATTGATTGGCTGCCTCCTGTACACTCCCTGCTGGGGATTGAGCCTGCAACCCAGGCATGTACTCTGACCAAGAATCAAACCAGTGACCTACTGGTGCATGGGTCAATGCTCAACAACTGAACAACACTGGTCAGGCGATAATGTAATTTTTCTATGTAATATTAGAATGTTATCCTAAATATTTATGACATAAGTTTTATGAATGATTGTTTTTTTCAAGAAGCAGTCAAATATACCTAGTTGTATGATTACACATTTAAAAAGCCTTCAAGGATTTTTCTTTATTGCTTGGTGTTGATGCTAGCCAAAATGTTAACATTGATTATTTCTTAGTGTTGGAATTAGGTGTTTTTAATGTTCTTATTTTTATGTAAAAATATTAAGAAAAAGTGTATCTCAAAGTATTTAGAGGAATACATGTCTGATTCAATTTTAGTCTTCTCTTTCTGAGAAGCGTTGGTGTATTTTGTCTACACATAAGCTCAAATTATAGTTTTAAAATTGAGGTTTGTAGCCGTACAAACTCCTTACATTATTAAAACAGGTGATTTGGGTTGGATTAGAATTTCATCTGAGAATTCTTGACTGGAGTATAAATGTAGGTATTTGGAGAGTTTAGCATGCTAATTTTTGAAGGGGAATTGAAAAAGTGAATATAGTCCTAAACTTTGAAGTATAGTCAGCTTCCAATTATATGCATGTAGGGGAGACCATCCCCTCTTAGGTGAGAGTGTGTCAGACCTGCTGGGCAACTGCCATTGCCTGGTTGCGGTAGAAAAGGATTCTGCCCATCTTGTTGGTTTTTAAAGCCATTCTCTCTCTCTGCCCAGGCAAATGAATGGAATTGCGCATCATTGCTTCAAATGCAAACTCCTCCCCATTAGCAAGGATTATAAATCAGATGAATGGAGGTTAGGAGATTAAGTTCTGAATGACACTGGAATTCTAAATTGGCTGTTATATCTGCAGTTCAAGTGGCAACTATTCTTTGTTCTGTTGAAATGAAATTGAAAGTATCTCAGCCAAACCCTGGCTGGTGGCTCAATGGTTAGTGTGGTGGCCTGCACACCAAAGGGTCTCAGGTTTGAT
Source organism: Myotis myotis (assembly GCF_014108235.1). Classification (NCBI taxonomy): domain Eukaryota; kingdom Metazoa; phylum Chordata; class Mammalia; order Chiroptera; family Vespertilionidae; genus Myotis; species Myotis myotis. Next base: position 172,505,202 of record NW_023416335.1, read on the forward strand.
TCCTGGTCAAGGGGACACATACCTGGGTTGCAGGTTCCATCCTGGCCCCAGTCAAGTGGGGGAGGCAGCCAATCAATGTATCTCTCTCTCATCAATGTTTCCCTCTCTCTTTCCTTCCTTTCTTTTCCTCTTCCTCTTTCCCTCTCTCCCTTCCATGCTCTCTACAATTCAATGGAAAAAAAATATCCTCAGGTGATAATTTAGCAACAACAAAAAGAAAGTTATAACCATAGTCAAATAAGTTAGCCTATGGTTATAACTACTTATAATTAATACAGAACTGATTTCAAACTTTTCATTTAGATAGTGTATTTATTTTTATCTGTCTTATTACATGGGATTTATTAAGCTTCATAGTAAAGCTATTGGTCAAGCAAGGAGAAAGCAGAATCCTGGGGTAAATGTGGTAGCTTTCAGGAAAGAGAACAGCCTGGGCTCAGATATGACTTTATGTTGGAATGCAAACCATTCGTGGCATCTTCTCAAAGAAGTGAAATCTAAACAGAGATTGTAAACAGGAGATGTTCAGGCTGGAGAAGGAGTTGGGAATTGAGAGGGTGGAGAAGAGTAAGCCAGGAACAGAGAACAGCATATTTTAAGACATAGAGGCCAAAGAGGGCATACCTTGTTAGTGAAACTGGTTTAAAAGAAATCATCTCCACCAAGAATCCTTTCATGAAAGCATGGAGCATGGCAAAAGGAGAGGCTGCAGAGAGATTTAGGGCCTTACTGAAGGGTTTTAAGTAAGGTAGTTACCTGATCAACTTCATATTTTATAAATATCACTAATATCACAGGGTGTGGAACAGGTCAGGGGGCCAAGACTAGATGACTGCTGAGGAGACTTTTGCAATAATCCAAGTAAGAGATAATGGTAGCCTTGATAAGGGTGGTGCTGGTGAGGAAGGAGAGAAATGTGTGGGCTCGAGAGCAATTTCAGAGATAATTAATAATAGCTCTTGCAGACAGATTAGATAGATGGAGCAGGAGAGGGAGTCATTGAGGTTGACTCTCCTGTTTCTGACTTGGCAACAGTCGGAACAGTGATTCCCCCGAGGAGATGGGGTTTGTTTGGGTTTCCTCCCCTTGGCTGGATGCAGTGAGATAGGAACAGAGGAGTTTGGAGAGAAGAGAGTATTAATTTTGAGAAAAACAGGAAATGTGGAATCAGAAAGCTCAAGTTGCTACTACAATGGGCTGCTTTTATAGTTCACAACGTAGCTCCTTATAAGAAACCCTTTGTTTTGTATATATATATATTTAAATATTTAATCTGTGTAACAGTGCATAAATATTATTTTTCTCTCTCTCCTTTTTATAATAAACTATACTGCAGTCAAATCATGTTAGATCTAAAAGGAACCTTGGAAATGACCCTTTCTTTCCACAAGTGAGGAGACTGGAACTCTGAGAGAAGACCATGTGTTATGCAGTGGTTCTCAACCTTCTGGCCCTTTAAATACAGTTCCTCATGTTGTGACCCAACCATAAAATTATTTTCGTTGCTACTTCATAACTGTCATGTTGCTACTGTTATGAATCGTAATGTAAATATCTGATATGCAGGATGGTCTTAGGTGACCCCTGTGAAAGGGTCGTTTGACTGCCAAAGGGGTCGCGACCCGCAGGTTGAGAACCGCTGCTTTAGAGGAACAGAAGTAACAGAACCCAGGTCTCCTAGCGGCCACTCCATTGCTCTTTCCATTGTACCTAGCTAGCTTCACAATGAGCATTGCATCCTATTACAACAAATACACGAAGGTAAAGACTTTATACTAGTAAAAGAAAAACACCATTATCCTAGAGGAAAGAAAATTGCATTAACAAATATATTCATTTTTTTGGCAGAATAGAATACTGTTTTAGATAACTAGGGTTGCAGATGTCTAGTCCCTTCTAAGTATTGTCTTTCCTATCCTTCCATTGACCATTCATCCTGATGAAGCAGAAGGGGCTGAAACCAGGAGATCTGGGCGTAGGTTTGACTTTAACTCTGAAAAATAGGTGAACTGGTTCTACTTCCATAGGCCTGTTTCCATATCTGAAAAAATTAAAATGTGGGACCAGAATCCTTTAAAATACTTTCTTTGCTCTGTCTTTATCATTTCATATTTTCCATCACTGGTTGCCTTTCCTTTCTTCCTTAAACTGCTTCTCCTCCGTGGCAAATAGAAACTTCTTAAAAACCCAGGTACAAGAAGTCAGTAGTGATGGGTGTGTTCAGGATGGTCCTGTTTACAGCATGAATAGAAGAGGGCCAGATTTTGGGTTATTATGTTCACATATCATTGTATTTACTGTCCTTCTTTGAAAATAAAAATAGGCCTTGGCATTAGGAAGAGAGGCAGAAGAAGAAGACTCTGGAGTAGATCGGGGTGGGGGTTTGGTGCTATGTTCTTCCAAGTGCAGTCAGGAAGCCCGAGGAGCTGTACCTGGTGATTCATGGGTTTTGGAGAGAAAATACTGTATTTATTTTGTAGTAAATTTGAGAAATTTGTTTTTATTTTTAATTTTAAGTAAAATCTGCTTTTTGTGTATGCCATACTATATGGCAACTCAATATCGTACATGCATATCATTTGCAAATGAATACACATACACATATGTTGTGGGAATATGCGTAAACACATTAAGCTGACAGAAGGATGTGTTCAAACAAGTTTGGAAACCACTGGTGAAGAGGCCTTGCTTGGGGCGATGGGTGCACGGAACAGTGCCCAGATGGGGTTTTGTTGAGTTGTACACTTGAAACCTGTATGGTTTTGTGAACCAATGTCATGAATTCAGTTAAAAAAAACTCACAGGCGAGTAAAAGGCATCAAGGTATCATCCATCTTGGAAATAAGAAAAATAACTCTAAAAAAAAATCAGCAACAAAGAGGATTTTGGTAGCAGAATTATTTAACTGAGTCTTTTACCTCTTACAGAGTTGAGGAAACATATTCACCCACAAAAATATGTTAATTTAATTTACTCTTGTTCCTGATTTTTGGTATTGCTAAGTAACTGACACTGAAATGGACTCAGTATAATTTATTTAAACTTTTCAGCAGAAGAAGCAGGCATGGATTACATTAGTGTTTTTTAAAAAAAAATTGGCCAGGAGTTTTTGTCCTATTTCTTAGTTTTTTTCCCCTTCAATTTATTATATCTTCTTTTATTTTTTCTTGACTATTTCTCACAGAATAAGACCACAACTTGCCAAAGAAAAGATTGAAGGATGCCATATTTGTACATCGGTCACACCGGGAGAACCGCAGGTCTTCCTAGGGAAAGACAAAGCCTTTACTTTCGATTATGTGTTTGACATTGACTCCCAGCAAGAACAGATCTACACTCATTGCATAGAGAAACTAATTGAAGGTTGTTTTGAAGGATACAATGCTACAGTCTTTGCTTACGGACAAGTAAGTACCAAATTATTTTCATAGAGCTGTAACTGTTCAGAAGTGTCAATTCAGTTGCACTTTCATTATTGTTCTTTGAGGTTATGTTATTATGAGCAAGCACATATTTTTCTCCATTGCTTTATTCAGACTGGAGCTGGTAAAACATACACCATGGGAACAGGATTTGATGTGAACATCATCGAGGAAGAACAGGGTATTATTTCTCGTGCTGTTAAACACCTTTTCAAGAGCATTGAAGAAAAAAAACACACCGCAATGAAAAATGGGCTTCCTCCTCCAGATTTTAAAGTGAATGCACAATTCTTAGAGGTAAAGGACTAATTGTGTCATTCGTTTATTTTAAATTTTGTCCTTGAGACCATAGACTTTATGATTTTATGCTTCTGGCTTCTGGTACAGTGTTTTGCACAGAGTGCTCAATAAATGTTTTAGTAAATGAACATTAGGTCATAGGTAGCAGGAAGAATAGACAATAGATAAGTATTCCTTATTTGTTGGCTTTTAAGATTATAAACACTTGGCCAGTGTCCATAGAGTAAAAGAATTAATATTGTTTATTTCAGAATCTCTCTGGACCCTATCTATAATTACTGTTATAATGTAGGTAGGCTCACAAAGTGCTGGAAACTCAGTGATTAAGACCGAAAGGGAGGGAGAGAACATGAGGAATAATAGGACTAAGGCTGCAGCACTAGTCTGGCTGCAGCACTAGTCTGGCTGCAGAAGCTGGTATTCCTGCAAGGATAGGCAGATGTTTTGATGCAAAGTCCGAAGGTTGGGGCAGGTTTGGATTCATTTAGGTCAGTGTAGTCTGGTGGGAGGGACATGACAATCAAAGGACATGTCGGATATGAGTAATATTGCAGTTAGGTGAATGGTGGGTGACATTATAATTCTGGGTGCTTCATTCAAAGAATGTTCTAGTTTAATTCTAGTCTGGATAACCTGAACTAATATTTGGTCATTGATGAAACATTTTATTTGACATTATACAGCACAAAATAGAAAACAATTCAAATTAACAGCAGTTACCTTACTGCTGATTTTAATAGCCATCCCAATTTAGTAAAAACCAAAGCAAGATAAGTAACTGATGGAAAAAGAAAAAAAAAAGTTCTTCCATCTTCCCTTTTACTCTCCAAAATGTTGCTGGGCATTGAGACTTTAAAGCATACTGATAGAAAAATGGTGTGTGCATCCTCTTCCAAGGAGTAGCTCAATCTTGTCAGTCTCTATTGACACAGAAACACTAATATCATTGCCAACCTTGCAAACATTAAGTATTAAGTTTTAGATACATTAAGAAAGGCTGTAGGGCAATAAGAAATATATTTTTAGCTTAAGTAGTAAAACCTCTTAAAATCTTAATTAGGATTTGTCTACATTTGGTACATATTTCTTAGAGTTTGCTTATATTTATAAACTAGAGGCTCAGTGCATGAATTTGTGCACAGGTGGGGTCCAGCTGGCCCAGCCCCAATTGGAGTGGATAGGGACCAGGCCTGTTGGGAGGAGGAGATGGAGGGAGGTTGGCTGGCTGTCCTGCCCTCATGGGAGCCCGATCAGGGCCAGGCTGGCTGGGGGGAGGGGCAGAAGGCGATTGGCTGGTGGGCCCTACCCCCGATTGATGTGGGGGGGGGCCGATTGGGGGTAGAGCTGGCTGGGGGGGAGGGGCAGAAGGTGATTGGCTGGTGGGCCCTACCCCTGATTGGTGTGGGGGGGCCGATTGGGGGTGGAACTGGCTGGGGGGGAGGGGCAGCAGATCTGGGGTAGGGCCTCCAGGGGGAGGGGCTACAGGAGGTTGGCTGGCCGGCCCCACCCCTCAATCAGGCCGGCTCACTGGCCATAGTGGGCATCATAATGACTGGTCATTATGGTCATTACAGCATTTCGGTCACTGGCTTTTTATATATATATAGATATTTATCACTTGCAAAGGATTAATAGATCATTTTAGCTAGCTCTCAACTTGATTACATTCTTTACTGTTCTTACTCTTATAAAGAAACCTGACATTCATTTGAATTTGTAATAATAATTGCCTCATTCATTTTTTACCTATTTTGAAGAAATATATGTCATTTTGAAGAACTTTTAAGATATATTTGAAAGATAACATTATGCACTACATGTTGTTAAGCCATGAGGCAATTTCTTCTAAATGTAAACCTGCAATATTTCTTTTTGATAGCTGTACAATGAAGAGGTCCTTGACTTATTTGATACCACACGTGATATTGATGCAAAAAATAAAAAATCAAATATAAGAATTCATGAAGATTCAACTGGAGGAATTTATACTGTGGGAGTTACAACACGTACTGTGAATACAGAATCAGAGGTGACATTCATATTATAGTTAAAATAGGGCATATTTGGCTTTATTTAATATTCAGCTTTGCTTATAGTTTGCTTAAGATCAAATTCTTAAATTTGTATTTTTAGGTGTAACATCTTGTAAAAATCTTGCCTTTTTTCCTCATATATTTTATATCAGGATTTTATTCTTAAAAATGTCACAGCTATGATAAAGTCACTTCATTTATTGTAGCATCAAAAGAGTCCAAGACACTGTATATATAGTTTTCTTTCACAGCTAGGAAAAGAGAGTTCTGTCATTAAAGGTGAAGGCTGGGACCACAATCCTTTTGCACCTTTTGCCTTCACATATATAGGATTTTACCATGGCTCCTAAAGGGAGACTGTTAAGAAAAGTTACAAAAATATTTTGACAGACGATACAGAGTAGCCTGAGTAATTCAAGATTTTGCTCAGTTTGTTCCCAAGTGTTCCACTGTAACAGTTTGGAATAAAAGCTGCAAATGTCAGCAAAAGGCAAACAATGGAATCTCAGTGTTTTCTCCTCTTTAAAAGATAATACGCTATTATACTGAGAAGTCCAGCTCAAAAAGTGCATGTAACTAAAATAATATGAAATTCCACATCCTTTACATCCCTCAACATAGTGGGTTTTAGCGTTAGCTCAGACTTCCTATTGTATGGTATCTTGCTTAAACATTGTTCTTTCTTCCCCTTTTCCAGATGATGCAGTGTTTGAAGCTGGGTGCTTTATCCCGGACCACAGCTAGCACGCAGATGAATGTTCAGAGCTCTCGCTCACATGCCATTTTTACCATACACTTGTGTCAAACCAGAATGTGTCCCCAAATAGATGCTGTGAGTTACTAGTTCTGATTTCTTTCTTTAAAAAAATATATTTTATTGATTTTTTACAGAGAGGGAGGGAGAGGAAGAGAGAGCTAGAAACATCGATGAGAGAGAAACATCGATCGGCTGCCTCCTGCACACTCCCCACTGGGGATGTGCCCGCATCCAAGGCACATGCCCTTGACCAGAATCGAACCTGGGACCCTTCAGTCTGCAGGCCGATGCTGTATCCACTGAGCCAAACCAGTTAGGGCACTAGTTCTGATTTCTTAAACTTTCAGTCATCTTTTCCCTAAAATCACATAAATCCCAGGAGAAGAGTACATTTGAACCACATTTAGTTTGTTTAATTATTTCCTTTCCCAATGAGATGTCTCTGATCCTGTTTAAGCTGAAGCTGGCTAACTGTGTAAGGTTTTGAAATAAATGTTTGGATATGTGTCTATGGCAGCCGGAAAGTAAGCTGTGGCCATGTGGTGATGGAGGTAGTCACCCGAGATGCTTTGCTTTTGGGGACTGTGTGCTATAGGTGTTCTTTTATTAATATAAGCAAAATCTTAGTTCATAACACCTGGGTCCTGACTGTCAAGTTTCTTTCTGACTTTGTTGTAAGCTTCTAATGCCAGCAGACATTTTTACATTTATAATTATTTGGCTATATGCCTCTGTGTGCGTGTGCGTGTGCGTGTGCGTGTCTGCATGTGTGTGTATATGTGTGTGTGTGTGTGTGTGTGTGTGTGGAAAGGGGTTAGAAGATATTTAGTCTCACATTAATAAAAATATTTTCAATTATTGTCCTCAATTGCAGGAAAATGCTACTGATAACAAGGTGATTTCTGAATCATCACAGATGAATGAATTTGAAACCCTGACTGCAAAGTTCCATTTTGTTGATCTGGCAGGATCAGAAAGACTGAAGCGAACTGGAGCCACAGGCGAGAGGGCAAAAGAAGGCATTTCCATCAACTGTGGACTTGTAAGACTAAGACTGAGGCTGTGTGCTGAGAATACATCAGAGATGTTCCATTGTTCTTTTCTCTTTTGTAATACTTAATACCCAAGTGGAAAGTCTTCATGCACTAAGCCGAGAAATGAGTTACCATAAACTCGTAAGCTTAGACATAATGCACTGAATTTTGATCTCATGATTTTTTAGTCTTTCACATTTCAAATTCTCTTCATGTATGTAAATTTAGTTGGATTAAAATTTATGATCTATTCAGAAAATAGTATATATTGTGGAAGGGAGTTACAAAATTCCACATTTAAAAACATTTCGAAGTAACATTTTTTTTGCTCACATTTTGTGACAGTCACTTTATTTTGGGAATTATAATCAATGTTTTTTAGTAGATTTTTTCAAAATGAGAACTTCTTAGATGTTAATAGGAATTAACTTTAATACCCTGCCATCTAGTGGTGCTTTTTATTGGAAAACACCTTGTGTTTATTAGCATAAAGTTTCTGTTATATGGAAGGAAAGGAGAGGAGGAAAGGAAAGGGGCCTTCTGGCACGCCCCCTACTGGGGATGGAGCCTGCAACCCAGGCATGTGCCCTGACTGGGAATGAACCTGCAATCTTTTGATGCATGGGATGATGCTCAACGACTGAGCCACACTGGCCAGGGTTGGAAGAAAAAAAATTTAGAGTAACTTTTTGTGTAATAAATCTTTTTTTTCTTATTGACTTCATTATAAAATTGGACATTTGTTCCTACATAAATGTAACGACGTACTTCTGTGATGCTCACAGCATCAGGGCAAGTGTGTTTCTACTTTGCTTCCCTCCCTAGAGCTGGGGCCTCCCAATCACATGTCCCTATTTTGCCATTGCCCAATATTTGCTCCTGGATGATGACAACCCTTCTGTGGGGGAATTGACAATTGAGGCTGATTAGACAGAGCCAGACCTCCCAACTCCGTCTTGATACCCATCTTGATGCTCCCACCATATGGTTGGATTTTGTGTTTAAGGGAGAGACCTGGGTCCTGAATTTTGTGTATTGTTCTGAATTTTTTAGGCGATAAAATAATGGTGGTATTTACATTTGTTCTATCAGGAAAAGACAAAAGCCACTGGTCTGTTTTCCTGATTAGGCTACTGAAGCATGTTCAGCTATATCTGGTCAAGTTTCAGTGCGGCCAGTAGTTCAAACTGTAGCCTCTCTGGGAGAGAGGGGCAAGGAGACAGTGTGATACGGATGCCATGCTCCGTTGGCCCTAACAAAGACATGGGTAGAGATGTTTGCATCACTAATGGGAAGTGTGACCCACATTTAGGCTAATGCTTATGCTGTGGGGGGTAGTTCAGTGACAGCAAGAAAGGCAGTAGGGGTGACAGGAGGAGTGACTAAAGAGTTCTGTGATTTGACATACTTCCTTTCAATATTGGATGCTTAGCTCGTAGAGTCATTGTATTTCTAAAGACAGCCGTACTTACATTAGGAATACCTTTTTCAGAGGAATCATAGTGATATGTTTATATTGGTTAAAGAAGCGTTTGTTTTCCCACAGGTAGCTGTATTTCAACAAGATACTGTTATGAAACTGTTGAACTACTTAAACATTTTATGTCTTCATTGAGTGGAGGAGAAGAATTTGCAACATGAATTGACAGTTTTCTGGGGACACAACCCGATGGTCTGATAGTTCTAGGGATGGTTAAAAGTCACCAATCTTGATTTATTTCTAAAGAAAATTTCTGAATAGAAGTTTCAGTATTTGTGAATTATGAATATATATAGAGTACTAAATTTTGAGTCAGTTTTAGTCAAATTTCATGTCAGTTTTTAATAGTTAATAAAGAAAACTTTGAGGTTTAGGTCATACTTCAAAATATAAATGTAAAAAAACCACACAAACCCAGACCTGAATGTTTTCAATTCTGTCCTGTCTCCATACTATTCTCTATAAGCCTTGGTTATTTAAAAGTGTTATAATTAGTACATTTTTATCATTTTCCTGTCTTTCTCTTTTAGTTGGCACTTGGCAATGTAATAAGTGCATTGGGAGACAAGAGCAAGAGGGCCACCCATGTCCCCTACAGAGACTCTAAGCTGACAAGACTGCTCCAGGATTCCCTCGGAGGTAACAGGTATGCATACGTGATTATCAGTGTTTGTGAATTTCAGTTACCCATTATTAATGTAAGTTTGTAAAGCAACTTATGAAAACTGGTTTTATTATAAAGCCAATTGATAGGATGAGGAACTAATAATTATTAACTACCTATGCCGGGAGCCGGTCCATGCTTGCTGTTTCAAGGGACCGGCATATATGGCATACTGTTCTTAATATGTTTGCTCACCTTGGCACTATGTGTTTTAACCAAGGTCTCCTCTCTGAGAAAGGTTGTTTCCCCAGGTAGGGATTTTCCCCTGAAGTTAGGGAGGGAATAAAACCTCTTAACTAAGTGCCAGGCGGGTAATTAATCACTTTAACTGTGAACAATCGTGCTTAAGCTACATAATCTTTACTCCCTGGAATGGAGATAAGAAACACCCTAACCTTTGTAATAGAGATTGATAGGATTGAATCAACTGGTATAAATACAGATGTAACAAGACAGCAAGACACAGAACTTAGAATACGGAACCAAGAGAGACAGAACCTAGGCACAGAACCTACACAGAACGTTCTCTAGAGACAGAAGAACTTCGTTGGAGAGAACATGGCAAAAGATCCTGGACAGAAACTGGCCTCAGAACCTAGAGACAGAACCTAGCGAGAGAACATGGCAAAAGATCCTGGACTGAACCTGACTACAGAAATTGGCAAGAGATCCTGACTAGAACTTGGCAACTGAACCTGGCTGGAGAACATGGACACAGAACCTGGCTGGAGATCCTAAGCAGAACTTCGCTGGAGATCCAGACCAGAACTTGGCTGGAGATCCTGGCTAGAGATCCTGGCTAGGCTGCTGATCAACTGAATGCTGTCTCTGTGTCATTCCTTCTTCGCCGACTCCATCCACACCTTTGGGGACCCCTGGACCCGCTGGGGCTGGACCCCGGCATACCTAAAATGTCTGAGGCTTTCTGTGTTGTTCTTCACATAGTCCTTGCAACCTCCCTTGAACTAGGTATTTTTATTCCTATTTTGTAGATAAGAAAATTGAAATTCAGAGAGTCATTGATTCACAGTCACTTAGCTTGTAAATGAAGTCCATAGCACGTGCTCTTTCTACTTTATCATTGTTTCTGCTTAAGTGCTTGTCACGTAGCATATGCCTAAAACAATTTTGTTGGAAAACAAATGCTGTCTAAGTAAACACAAAGTAATCTAAATATGCTTTATACTATTTTACAAAGTCTCCTAAAAATTAAACTTTTTTTTGCATGTGGAAAAACTTTTAAAAATGTCAGTTGAATGAAATATAGGGTATTTGCTGTTTATGAACTTTGTCAGCATCACTGATATTCCCTCCCTTTTCATATTTTGAATTATTCTGATATTTCATCAGCTAAACACATTATTTTGTAATGCATTCCTTTTTATAAACATCGACACGTTGGCTTTATGAGTAGAAACATTTTTGGCATTTAAATTCAAACAGTACAATTCAGCAAGTTATAGATAGCCGTTACATTTTTATTTATTCTTTTACAGTTAACAGAGTCTATTTCAGTGTTTTCAAGCTAAAGAATCTCAGCTTCTCCTCATCCATTTCCTTACTAGCTGGTAACTCTTCAAACAAGAAGACCTCTTTAGTGAGCATCAATTCCTGCTTAAAATTCTAAGACTGAACTCAACTTAAAAACATTGCACTTTGTATAAGCTTTGGGGAATAGAAGACCTTCATTTTGTGACATTAGTATAAATTATCTCAAAAGAAAAATTAGATCAAAGATATTTTTGGACACAAGCTGCATATATTTTTATGCACAATCTGGTGACTTTATTTTTAAAAGTGAAGCTGGATTTTATATATGTATAAAGTTATAACAAGATTATAGCAAAAATTCTGAAAAGTGCAGAAAAATATAAAGCATGAGAAAAATCAGTTATATTTCTATTACTTACAAGTAACTACTGTTACCATTGCAGTGCCTTTCCTCCCTAATGTATAATATAATATGGTATATGATATAATAATATATGATATATAACATAATAATATAAATGGTATGTTTCGTTTAAGACAGATATGTGGCTTTATGTAAGCTTTAAAAGGAAACAACTTTAATGTTTCCTTTTGAGCTTTTCATAAACACAACCATTTTTGAATATGTAACTTTTGGATTTTATTTAATGACCATTTCCCTCTATAATAGATCTTGTACCTCTCATTCTTGACTTTCCCCATTCTCCTTAAGCACTTGATCCCAATGCTTTTCAAGGACAAGTTCTTTTCCTCTTCCACCCCAAATTTGTGGCGGGTTAATATTGTGCATGACTGTACTCAGCTTGCCCCATTTGTGACTTACCATGTGAATTCAAAAACACTGGAACTGATCTATACTCTATTCAGTGAGTTCATTGATTATAGCAATCTCAAATGTTGCAAAATTTTAAGACACTTATTTTTCATTTCTATACTTATTATGAACTGTTTTCAAATAGTTTGCAGACTGGCATCGGACTGGGGTCTATACTTTGAGTATTCCTGTTCTCTAATCAGTGTCTATAACCATTACTCTTACTTGATGACCTTATCTTCTTCATCAAAAGAGAGCTAGAGGTGCATGAATTATCTTAACTTTCAGATGTCCAATAAATAAATATTATGTGCACATGACATACTCCACAAACAATTATTAATGGCCTAGTATGTTCCAAATATTGTGCTATGCAAAATATACTGATAAATAAAAGTTGATGATGCTTGACCCCTAGAGTTTAGGGTGTAAGAGCTGGCATCTATAAAATTTCAAAATAATAATAATAATAATAATAATAATAATATAACCAATAAAAAAGAGAGATGCAAGGGGTATGAGGAAGCAGAGAGAAAAAGTACAGTCAGATGCGGGTTGGATTCTTGGATGAGATGATACCTGAGTTGAGCCTTGAATAATAATAATGAGTGAGGATAAATAAGGATGAGCAACAGTCAATAAAGGGAAAAAGATGGGTGGAATGGGAGGTCTTTTAAAAGGGTTACTAGGATGGTGTGTTGAAATTATTGGGGGAAGGCAGAAGGCCGGAGTGGAAGCAGGAGACTAGGAGGTGATTGATTGGAATTGATGGGCATGAATTCCCTACTGGGGTGGGTAAATCCGCTCTTTCAGCGTCAGTGCCCATTAGAATGTCCTTGTCTGTTTCATTGACAGACATAATAGCTGGGGCATACTAAGCATTTTACTATTCTATTCTTTGGTTGGTAAAGCAATTCATCATTACTGTAAAGTAATGTTTCCCATCTCTCCTGTGTAATCTGGCCTGAACTTCGACCAATCAATCACAAATGATGTTTCTTATAGCATATGGATATACTATACCAGGGGTCCTCAAACTTTTTAAACAGGGGGCCAGTTCACTGTCCCTCAGACCGTTGGAGGGCCGGACTATAGTTTAAAAAAACTATGAACAAATTCCTATGCACACTGCACATATCTTATTTTGAAGTAAAAAAAACAAAACGGGAACAAATACAACATTTGTATTTGCATGTGGCCCGCGGGCCGTAGTTTGAGGACCCCTGTACTATACACTTGTTCAGGTGATAGGATTTCAGTGCGAAATTTTTGCTGACAACAAAAATCAGGTTACAAGTGATTAAATAAAAAGAAAAAAGTTTAAATCCTCAAATATTAAGTAGATAATGAAAGAAATGATTTTTTAATTTCAATTTGGAACATAGGTAGATTAAGTTTTAGAATTATTCTGTGTGCATTGCCTCAACTCTTTTTTTTGTAAAGAGGTGAGAAATAAATATATGTACTTATTATACTTTCTCAAAACATTGTGGGTCAAAGAAGGATAATATAAATTCATTTTCTTTAAGATAGTCGTAAAGCATAGGGGCTTTTACATTTGCTTTTATTTTTAAGTTATCAGTCTCAATATTTTGGTATCTCAAAGAGAAGATATTATTCAAAAGGCAGGAATTTAAAAAGTGTTTTATTTGCTTTTATCTGTAAACCTAATTCTTCTTTGTCACTTTCAGCCAAACAATCATGATAGCATGCGTCAGCCCTTCAGACAGAGATTTTATGGAAACTTTAAATACCCTCAAATACGCCAATCGAGCTAGAAATATCAAGAACAAGGTGATGGTCAATCAGGACAGAGCTAGTCAGCAGATCAATGCACTCCGCAGTGAGATCACACGGCTTCAGATGGAGCTCATGGAGTACAAAACAGTAAGCTACTGGGTTTGACTTTGCATTTTGTGATACATTTTGTGAAGCAGTGATGCCTTTTCTGTTGCCTTGCACACGTGTTTCTCTGGAGCCTCCTGTCTATCATGATAGTGGTCTCCTTCCTTTTGATGGTCGAATTCTCTAGATTTCGTTGTGGGTAGCCTTTAATGATGGTTAGTCTATCTATCGACCTGTTTCAAAAGGCTTCCTATTTAATCAATCAATTTATTATTTTTTTTAAAGTTGATTTTAGAGAGGGAAGAACGGGGAGAAACATCCATCGGTTGCCTCCTGAACAGGCCTGACTGCAACCGAGGCATGTGCCCGGACTGGGAATGGAACCCACAACCCCAAAGGACACTCCAACCAACTGAGCCACACCGGCCAGTGCTCAATCAGTTTCTTCAGTGACAGAACTGCCACGGAGGGATGCTGTAGAGCAAAAGGATCACTTGCCTTGAGGCTGTTGAGACAAAGGGCTCTTGGTTGTAGAACTGCATAGTCCTGTGATAGCCTTAAACAAATCTCTTGTGTATTTAAGGCTCCTCAACCAACAGGGACATCTTTTTTCTTTTCTAGGGTAAAAGAATAATTGATGAGGAGGGAGTGGAAAGCATCAATGACATGTTTCATGAGAATGCTATGCTACAGACTGAGAATAACAACCTGCGTGTCAGAATTAAAGCCATGCAGGAGACGGTTGATGCCCTGAGGACCAGAATCACCCAGCTTGTCAGTGATCAGGCCAACCAGGTTCTTGCCAGAGCAGGTAAGCCTGTAGGGTGGGACGAGTAAGGGGTTCACCTCGGGAGAGCAGGGCACATTCTTTGTGTTCATTCATTCTCTCGAACATTTGAAGTAGAAATGTCAATCTGTGTACAACGAAGTAGAAATATACAATCCATGATGTTCAGTTAAATGCTTAATTTGTAAATAATACATTCTTACAGGAACAAAATGTGCCCTTTACTTTGCTATTTTATCTTGCTGTCTGCTTGTGTAGTGAAGGGTGGAAAATTGGCTATAGGACTTGTGTCTTAAAGCATTATTATTTTGTTTCTGTAACTTAGTGTTTTTCTCCCATTCTGTTTTGTTGAAGTTTTAATTTAAAGGAAATTCTGAACTTCATGTTTTATCTTGCAGGGGAAGGGAACGAGGAGATTAGTAATATGATTCACAGTTATATCAAAGAAATTGAAGATCTCAGGTACAGTTCATGGTCTGTAAGATTTAATGCACATTTTGGGGTTTTCAGTGCAGTAATATTGCTAGCTGTTGGGTTTGTTGTGTAGTCATTGTTCACGGTGATATTTCTGCCCTTTGGTCAGGTTAACTTTAGGGGAATAGGTACTTGCCTTTCCATAATGTCACTTCCCAAACAACTTTCCTTCCATCTCTTCCCATATTATGTCCCCGTGTTATCTTCCTGCTTTGGTTGTCACACCCTCATGGGAACTTACCTAACCTGACACACAGGACAGGCATGTGGATGTGGTGACCTTTAGTGCCTTCCCTCACCGTCATCATCAATGAATCATCTCTAATTTTTTATTGTTATTGTTAATCCTCACCCAAGGATATTTATTCATTGATTATTATTATTTTTTTTATTTAGAGAGGGTGAAAAGGAGGGAGAGAGGTACATGCTCTTGATCAGAATCGAACCCGGGACCCTTTAATCTGCGGGCTGACCTCTACCCACTGAACCAAATCGGCTAGGGCTCATCTCTAATTTAAAAAAATCTCTGATCACTCTGGTTCCCTTTTGCTTTTCCAGCTACACCTTATGTGTGAATCATTGCATCCCTACCACTTTGCCTGCCTCTCTGGTACAGAGGCTCATTCATCATCACATTTCACACACATGCTACAAATGCTCACTATACTATGTATCAGGCACCAGGCCATGGCTGAGCAAGTGACATAAACAGGGAGTTCCCAGTCTAGGTGGAGAACTTACATGTAAATGGACTGATAGAAACCAGTAAAAGGAATTTCATGGCCTGAGCCCAGGCTGCGGGAATAGGGATTGAAAAGAAGGTCAAAAACACTAATCGTTTCTATAGTATGTTCAGGTTCCGTGGTTTGTCCTGATGGCTCAGCTACTTTCTCTTGCAGTAAAACCACGGTCAGCTCCATGGGGAGCATCTAAGTCGCTCAGATCTCATTTCTGTACACATTTGCAGAAAATAACCAAGCGGGAAATGTTTCACAGCTACCCTAACACGTCTCCATCTTGTATTTGTGTTCGCTTTCCCTTTCTCTTCCTCTGACTATTCTAGATATTTTTTTTAACTTTAAAAAATATATTTTTAAATTGATTTCACAGAGGCAGGGAGAGGGAGAGAAAGATAGAAACATCAGTGATGAGAATCACCAATTGGCTGCCTCCTATGCGCCCTCTAGTGGGGATGGAGCCCACAACCTGGGCATGTGCCCTGACTAGGCATCGAGCTGTGACCCCCCTCGTGCATAGGTCGACGTTCAACCACTGAGCTGTACTGGCTGGGCTATTCTAACAATTCTTAAACAGAGAAGAGTAATGTTTCCACTGTTCTTGCTTCTACTAGGCACATTGGATCCCTTAAGTGTTTCAAAAGCAAAAAAAACAAATGAGCAGACATCTATGTGGCAACAGATAGAGTGACTCTATTAACTGTTACTTTTTTTCTGTAGACATGTCTCCAAGCTTTACCTTTTTAGCAGGGACCGTTGGGCCACTGGGTACTGGTTCTGGTCAGCCCCCAAGCTGGGCTTGCATTTCCATCCTGTGCTGGCAGTGCTCATTCCTGTCTACTGCCCAAACGTGTCTTTCTTCATCCTGTAGCACCCATCTTTACCATCCCCTGAGACACACCTGATATCTGCCTTTCAGTTCCTGAGCTCCAGCTCCTAGCCTGCTTTTCCTTTATTTCCTCGGCACCGGCCTACAATGAAGGCTGGTCCCCTGCTCTGGTTACTGTGCTCTGTCCCTCTCTTCCACGCTGCTATTCCAGACCAGGGGTCCTCACACTACGGCCCACGGGCCACATGCAAATACAAATATTGTATTTGTTCCCGTTTTGTTTTTTTACTCAAAATAAGATATGTGCAGTGTACATAGGAATTTGTTCATAGTTTTTTTTTAAACTATAGTCCGGCCCTCCAACGGTCTGAGGGACAGTGAGCTGGCCCCCTGTTTAAAAGTTTGAGGACCCCTGTTCTAAGGCCTTACCTAAGCTTGATCTCTCCATTGGACAAATGGCTTCACTAGTGGTACTATTTCCTAGAAGACCGATGCGGTCCTTTCCACTCCTCCCAGTGACTGAAGCAGCATTAAATATCTTCCTTCTAGTTCTCGAGTTAGGACCATTCTTTGTTTTTTGTTAATCCTCACCTGAGGATGTTTTTTCCATTGAGTTTTAGAGAGAGTGGAAGGGAGTGGGAGAGGCAGAGAGAGAGAGAGAAACATCGATGTGAGAGAGACACATGGATTGGCTCCCAGACCAGGTACCTGCCCTCCACCAGAATCAAACCCAGGACCTTTCAGTCTGGGAGCCAATGCGCTAACCACTGAGAAACCGGCTAGGGCAAGACCATTCCTTAAGCCATTTAGCGAACAGAGATCAATCAGTGATCAAATCTTTCTTGGTGTAGGTGAGCAGCTTGTTCCACTTTCCCAACTTTTCTTTGATGGTTCTTTAATTAGGTGTGTCCCACTCCTGAGGAGTAGTCCTGTAGAGTCCCAGCACGGTAATTTACAACATAAACAAGATTTACACCTGGGATAAGCATAAATGAGCTTTGGATTTAAATTGGATTCCTTGGTTTGAAATGTAAGCTGCTATTTCTTAAGAAGAGTGTGTCCTTGGGGAAGTTACCTCACATCTCTGAGCTTTAATTCATCTGTAAGAATGAGGTCATACCTGCTAGTTTCAAAGAGCTATTATGGGGTTCAAATAAAAGCACGGGATATAAAAGTTCTTAAATTCAAAAGTACTGTAAGGATCTGACACGTGATCATTTATGTCCAAGTCCGCACATTCTGCTTTTATTTACCAAACCCTGCTCCAATTCATACTTCTATCAAAAGTTGGTCTTAGGAAGACATTTATTCACAGCTTCTTAACACAAATTTATATATTGTCACTTGGAAATGTATATATTTCACGTCCTATCATTCTAATTATAAAATAATGCCAGTTATCTTTTAATAACTTACATGTCATATTATTTTTGTGTGAAATAATAATAGTCACTAATTAATCAACTCTTATTTTGGTGGGATTTATATTTTTTTGTAGAAATTTCTGAAAATATAAGACAGTATAAACAAAATTAAAACCACATTCCTACCATTTCTATAACTGAGGTTAACATTCGGTGTATCTCTTCAATATTTTTTCAACATATACTTTAGCAAATTGATATCAGGGTATATATATATTGCTTTGCTATCTATTCTTTGAAATTTGACTAGCTATTATGAGCATTTAAAAAATGTTACTCTTTTTCTAACATGATTTTTGCATGGTTTTGTATAATACTCTCTTCTGTTTTTAATTGATTTAACGAATCCTCTGTGTTAGATGATTATATTGTTAGCAACTTTTTGATAAAATAGTTATTTGTTAAATGCATTATCAGTCAGGTGAGTTTTAAATTCATTGTATCATTGATCCTCACAATAATTCTAGGGAAGTATATATTTTTCATCTCCATTTTACAGAGGAAACAGTGGAGGCTTTTAGAGATGAATGGTCCAAGATTTAGTGAATAACAGAGCTGAGAGGCGGGCCCTCAGCCAGCTCCTTCCCCGGGAAGTCTGGGTACTTCCTCTCATGCCTCACGGCTTAGTCTCCTGTTAAATGAAATGCAGGCAGCAACTAGTGGATGGGTGGGTGAGTGTGAAGGGAAAGAGGCTGTCTCTCTACAGCCCATGAAAAAGAAATCAGGTTCTGCTGATGTAGCATGGGATTTGTAGAGATGAGCGCTAAAGGTTTTAGCCTTAATCAGCACCAAGATTGAAGAAGCATTGACTATGCCCCTACCAAATGCAAACTTCCTATAAAGCCTAATATGCTAAGTGTCTGGTCATCCAATCGTTCGTTCAACCAATCAAAGCATAATATGCTAATGATATGCTAAGGCCACTCAACCACACGCTATGACATGCACTGACCAACAGGGGGCAGACGCTCCTACCGGTAGGTTAGCTTGCTGCTGGGGTTCGGCTGATCAGGACTGAGCGAGACAGGCCGGACATGCCCTGGAGCCCTCTTGCAATCTCTCCCTGGCTGGCCAACCGTCTGCATCCCTCCCCGGCCCCAATCGTGCACCAGTGGGGTCCCTCAGTTTGGCCTGCACCCTCTCGCAATCCAGGCTGAGTGACCGACCCCACCCCCCGGAGTGCATGAATTTCGTGCACTGAGCCTCTAGTTTAAAATAAAAACACAAGTTGTCTGACTATTATATAAATCAGCCAATTAAAATACAGATCATTATTGACAGTTCATTTATTATATTTTCATTTATTATAAATATTCATCATTATGCACCCAATCTTTGTGATAGATATTGAAAATACAGAAAAGTATAAATTTTGACTTTGAGTTATTATAGTTAAGCTGAGTTTTTATACTTTGGTTGCCTTCTTTTTTTGTATTTTCTTGTCAATCCTTACCTGAGGATATCCTGTTCATTGATTTTTAGAAAGATTGTTTAGAGAGAGTGAAAGGTGAGGGAGAGAGAAACATTGATGTGAGAAAGACACATTGATTGGTTGACTCCCACACATGCCCCAACTGAGGCTGGGAGATTGAACCTGCAACCCAGGTATGTGCCATTGACTGGAAATCAAACCCACGACCTTTTGATGTGTAAGTCGATGCTCTAACCACTTAGCATACCAGTCAGGACTTCAGTTGCCTTCTTATTTTAAAAGTGACATTAGTATATTTATGACTTTAAAATAATTTTGAAGTCACTTAACCTATAAGTTTGTACATAGCTATTTAACCAGTTAAAACTATTATAATTATTTTTCTGCTCACATATGACACCAGATACATAATTAAATAATTTCATTAAAAATTAGTAGGACACTAACTTGAAACATATTCATTGATTTCTTTACACTCTGTCTCTAGCTGGTTTCAACAGTGTCATGAATAATTTCGGTAGGTAATGAAAAAAACACTGAGCTGACTATGCCTTTGAGAGCTTTAATAGTTGCAAATAATCTAGCATTTTTCTCTGAAATATTTGTACTTATGGCAAAAATGCTTAGTATTACAGTTTTGAGGTAGAGTGTAGTAAGTAGCATTTTCTTTTTACAACCCTGTCTCAGTCACCTTTGCCAATTGTCCTTGGAAATCTATTATATTGAAGTAGAGAACTGTGTTCTTGATGGTTTCTATCAAATCAAAATAAAGGGACTGGCCTGGAGGACTCTCTGAATCTCTTTTAGTCTTAAATCCAGGATCATTCTGTAGTTTTGCATATTACTGACAGGACATTCATTATTCTCCTGTCATTAGTAGAATGACTTGAGCAAACAAAAGAATTCTTTCAATTATCAGACTGAGGTTTCCTTGGAGATATCATCTTTTCCCATGACATATTCAGGAGCCAGCTGTCTCTCAGACAGTTAGGGGCAACTTTGACTAACTGTTCTTTGCAAAGATTTGGGAATGCTATTATAGCTTGATGAATGAGGAACTGAAAGGTTGGGAACCATGCTGCTTGCGTAGGTTAAGTTTAAAGGATGGCTTTGCAAAGCAAGGATAACTAATGCCTAGTGGCCAGAATGCAAGCAATCTAATTGCTCTTGGCACTTTTGAGCATGAAGAGTGTGATTTCAAATTTGTAATCATACAACCAGGGAATTAAAAAATATCCTACACATTAATGTTTGTGGACACAATTATTTAAAAACAAAACCTACCTTGTAGCAATGTTGAAAGACATTTTGGAAATATTTTTTTAGCATGCAAAACAACTCATTTAAAATGCCTATGTATTCCTGCTGTAGTCAACTTTGTGGAGGCAGAAAATAGAATGGTGGCTGCCAGGGACTGGGAAGACAGGGGAATGAGGGGTTCGTGCTGCATGGGTACAAAGTTTCAGTTGGAGAAGATGAAGTTCTGGAGATAGATAATGACAGTGGTTGCAACAACAGTGTTAATATACTTGGTGGTGCAGAACTGGTTAGGGTGGAACATTTTATGTGATGTATTTTTGCCACAATAAAAAATGTTTCCTATTTAAATATGTTTTTATTCACTAGGGCAAAATTATTAGAAAGTGAAGCGGTAAATGAGAACCTTCGGAAGAACTTGACAAGAGCCACAGCAAGATCACCGTATTTCAGTGGACCATCATCTTTCTCTCCTGCTATACTCTCCTCAGACAAGGAGACCATCGAAATTATAGACCTAGCTAAGAAAGATTTAGAGAAGCTGAAAAGGAAAGAAAAGAAGAAGAAAAAAAGGTAGTGTTTTAAAATCACTGGTCTATGGATCCCTATTTTTTATTTATTTTTTTACTTTCCAGGATATTTTAATTTGTGATTACAGTGAGTATACATAGTCTCATAAGTATATTAGTAAATAAAGTGCCATTTAAATTAGCTGACAATTATAATTATGCTTCTAATAGTTTATCTCTACTTGTATGTAAAAAAGTTAAATTATGATATTATGGTAATGAATTTTATTTAGACTACGACAAGGTAAAGTTACTATTAGAGACTATTTTATTATTTCTTCAGGTAGCTGCTTTTGCATTCCATTCATCTTTCTTTTCTGCAAAGCTTGCTGTACCATTATGACTCAGTGTTTTCATTCCCCCCCCATTTTCTAATGCGATTAAATAGTCTCATGGATACATTGTAGTTCCTGTCTAGATTAGTTTAACTAAAGGCTAAACTCATCCATCAGGCTGTCATTTAATATTATTTGGTTTCTTAAATATTTTCTTTTGGGCTTCCAATTTGATTATGTGACAGTTATTTATTACCTAAATCTTCCAATAAGGAATTATTTACCTTTCACCACTGTTCTAGGTTTTCTTTTCCTTGCATCCTGATAATATTCCCTTCTGAAATCAACTGGGTGCAAAGAAGAGGAGAAAAATAAAAATTTGACCATTGGTAGTGTGTGAGTGGTTAAATACTCATAAATTCTTGACATGTTTGCATATGGATTCTATGGTGCAGTCAAATATATTTTGAACTTGCCAATCAAAATAATTTTAAGCATTTTTGGCTAGATATTCAAAAGGAAGTACAGCTATCTTGTTTATCAAATGTTTGTTACAGGGGATGCACTTTGTAGAATTATTATTGACATATAGTCTACCTACTGCTTTGCTCAGTTTGTTTAGAAATTTATTTAGGCAACCAGCATTTCTTCCATGAAAAAAACAGTTAGTCAAAGTTATTGGAGGTAAAATTCTTCATATTAATTCTGCTTGTGTCCTTGAGTTAAACAGGAATTATTAAAATAATTAAAGCAAGGAGTTACACATCTGTAGTTAGAAGGCATTGCAGTTGAAGTTGCATTCTTAAGATACTGATGTCTTAGCAGGTGTTTTTCATGGAGGCTGATTATGGCAGCATTAAGAAATATATAATAATGTCCTATCTGGTGTGGCTCAGTGGATAGATCGTCAGCCTGCGGACTGAAGGGTCCCAGGTTCAATTGAAGAGTCCCAGGTTCAATTCCAGTGAAGGGCACATGCCCTGACTATGGCTCATAACCCAGTAGGGGGTGTTCAGGAGGCAGCCAACCAATGATCTCTCTCATCATTACTGTTTCTATCTCTCCCTCTCTCTTCCTCTCTGAAATCAATTAAAAAAAAATATATATATAATGACTCCCTCTTATGCAGAGCAATTAATAATGATCATAGAATTATCAAAAACACTGTGACCCAACAAAATGAGACTTATGCACATGCCTTAAAATTTACTTATAAAATCTAATTCTGTTGTTGGTCACAATGTCAAAGGTTATGATTTATTTTTAAAGGATTAGGTGGTTTGTGTTCATGAATAATAAGTACAACCAAGGGTACATTTCTCAAGGTTCTCTTCTGTTCTTTTGAGTTAAATTTAGAAATGTTACTGTATCATCTGTTGGATATAAATAAATGAAAAGAGACAGGGATCCCAATAGAAACATAGGCTTTTTTGACATTCTTGCAGTGATCATAGATAATCCCAAATCAATACCTCTGATGCAGGTCATTTTTGTGACAACGCAGAGTTGTAAGCATTTTGACTGGTAAACAATATTAAAGGAAAAACATTTTATTATTAAGATTTGTCTCTGTTGCTTTACTATGGAACTCGTAACTACTTCAAGATAAAAATTATTTAATAACTTCAGTGATTCTTTTAGATATAATAATTATTAAGGTAAAAATAATAGCAGATTTAATACTAGGAAGAACTCACCAAACAACTGGATTTAAACATAAAAATACAAGTGGGGGAGAAAAAGTTATTTCCTAACAAAAGTGGTATGATATTTAAAAAAATTTTTGAGGAGAAAAATAAGCCAGATAAATTGAGAGATATTATTTTAATCTGTGAAAAACAGGGAAGATAGCTTAGAATTAGAACAACAAATGAATACTTACTAAAATTAATAACTCCTATAAGTGTTTTTCAAAATGCTTTATAAAGCATTTTCACACACATGTTAGTGTGTCTTTGTAGAACAGAGACCTATATAATGTAGTGTGAACCCAGAAAAATTTTTCTTGTGTACCACAGACTTTGGAACTGTAAAAGCCTTTGGATCCAGTTTATGGATTTCCATTACCACAAATATAAATTTGTTAAATTTAATAGAATTTTTTTTTTTTTTTACCACACGATTCAAACGTTGCTGTGGATTAAAAAATGAAAACCAGTACTATTTTCCTAGGTTTGATAAAGATTTTGTTCACCATCAATAACTTTTAGCTATAGAACCAAATAACTTTTAGCTGCATGTAATCTTCCTGTTTTTAAAATGCAGGTAAGCTCTCATTTTAGCCAAAGGGTTTGCTACAGGTTAAAACAAGTAATAAACAGAGATTTCCAGAAATGTTGAGAAGGACATCAGGTTTACTGAAGTGAGTGACAGTCTTCCGTAGGAACTTGATGGAGGCGTTGATTGGATATGTTGATTTTGTTCGAGTTGAGTTACATGCCTCAGGTTTATTTTACTTATCAGAGAGACATTACAAAATGTGGGTTCTGCCTCAATCTTACATATACAGTAAATTCAGTTAAAAATTGTTTGGAACTGGACTAATTTTTCTCCAGAAAGTGTTATAAATACATAGTGTCCAGGTTTCCTAACTCACACAAAATGATTTTTACCCATTTTATAGTGTGGCAAAAGCAAGTCAGAGGGAATAGGAAAAGACAAGAGGGGAAAGAAACTTTCACTTTCATGGGTGTAGCCAACCTTTGGCTGGGGAGGAGCCGGGGCGGGGTGGAAGGGGGAATGTGGATTTCTGCCTTAGTTGTTTTTTCTTATTCCCATCTACTGACTTTCTGTGTCCTCCTGCTGCCTCAATCCCTGCGTCCATTACACAGTCAGTTCTCATGTAAGTCTCCAAACGACTCCCAATTTAAAAATCATCTGTTTTCTTCTCATTTCTTTAAATTCATACTTGGGAGCGAAGCCATCTGACAAAAGGAATCCATGCCAGTGGAAATGACTTATCACCAGTAAGTTTCTTTTCTAGGGATGTCTGTAATTTTGCAAGAGGAAACGTTAATCCAAACACTAGAATTTGGGGCAGCAACCCCATCAAGGGAAAAAAAAACACCCAGTCATGTAGGAAAGAATTGTTTCACCACCTTTTGGCTGAGAGTTCCCACCTGCCAGGGGCCAACCTTTGGGTTCGCATAGCTACTTTCTTCCCTCCCCACTGAATCCACACTTTCTTTAGAAGCTCCATGTCTTTTAATTTACTCTGTTTTGTGCTGTTAGTTTTTGCTTTCAGTGGCTACTCTGACATTGTAAGTGTTGGTAGGAAGAGCAGCAACTGGGCCATTTTTAGGTGAGCAGCATTTGTGTTCAAGGTAGACATCCTACGTTCCGTTTTACACGCAAGTTTCACCCTCTTCGGCATCAGAGTCTTTGTCAAAGCTACAACCAATAGTTGATATGTGGCGTTTTAAGGATTTCTCTTCTGCCTTTGTGTTGATCTGTAAAATAGGTGAAGATAGTAAGAAAATAAGGGCATATAAGAAAATAAGGGAACCCTAGTCGGTTTGGCTCAGTGGATAGAGTGTTGGCCTGTGGACCAAAGGGTCCTGGGTTCGATTCCAGTCAAGGACACATGTCTGGGTTGCGGGCTCGATCCCCAGTAGGGGTTGTATAGGAGGCAGCCAATCAATGATTCTCTCTCATCATTGATGTTTCTATCTCTCTCCCTCTCCCTTCCTCTCTAAAATCAATAAAAACATACTCTAAAAAAGAAAAAGAAAAGAAAAGAAGGAAGAATAATTGAATAGACTATATTGCCTGCTTTTCAGTTACATAGACATTTTAGAATGGTTAACGAGATTTGTACCTGCCTCTCTGCCTGCCCCACCGCTCGCTCATATAGAAATATTGTAATGGAACTAAATAAAATAAAATCGAAATTCCTTTAAGTTATGGAGAAGTGTCAGATTACTAGTTTATTCTCTGACCCTCCATTGCCTTTTTAAACTGTTGATTGCAAAGCTTTTCTAAAAAGGCAATTGGGAAGGCATCTAAAGTTTAACTCCTTCTTAGCTCATTTCATCCGTAGATTTTAAATATAACTCTCTTGTGTAAGGCAAACAAAAATTCTTCATATTGAAAATAGAAAATTTGGTCTGTTTGCCAATGAACCCTATCTTTTGAGCCATTATAGCTCATTATCATCAGTATAAGCCTAGATTGGAAATGAAGTATTTTTGCATTTTTTATGTATATGGATAAAGAAAGTCTGTGATTCACACATTTATCCCCATGTTTTTGGATATCTAGCTTTAAATGACTTGCACTGTAAAAGAACCAAAAACTTCATTTACTCATTAGACTGTTTTATATTTGTATTTCGTGGTGTCAGGTTGAAATTCTAGAAACACAGATTTCTTAGGCGATGGCTTTCCTTTTCTACTTTAGCCATCATACTGGACCTTTGAACCCTGGTGACTACCACTCTGTTGATGTATTTTTCTCAGAAAGATTGCTAGTCTATTCTTGTAATAGCACTAATATAAGTATATAAGAAAAGCAATCACAGGCCAAAAATCAAAACTCACATGTAAGCACCACGTATGTTACAAAATTAAAACGAGAACTGGCTTGGTAATTCATATCTAAGACTCAGTCTCCTTATTGTAAAATATTGATGACTCTGGAAGATACTTTTAGAATTCTGGGCAGAAGGGGGATGTATCAAAGTTGCTATATGCTTCTGCAGAGCCTAGTACATCTATCCTTTTGTCTACATGACAAATACTGGTATTCAGTACATTCCATTGAGTAAAGATGCCCAATTCTGCATATTCAATATTCTTTACATTTATTTCAAAGCCTTTAAGTACATACATATAGTTTTTTTTATAGCTTTCTTATTAAAACATAATCTTACTAATGGAAAGTACTACATTTCCCATTTTATTGCCACCTTTGCATTAGGCATCCTTTTGTAGTTAGTTTTTAATAATTAGTACAGTGAGATTATAAGATTTAATTTTAATTAATAAAATTAAAATTTTTCACTAATATCATAACAATCATTCATTTGACCATAATACCATTTCATGTATAATTTTGAAATAGAATTTTTTTGAATGTAGTGATATTCACATGTAGTATATTAAAATAGAAGACAAGTTTTAAAAGTAGTATTCTAGTGTGTAGTATTAATGGTAATTTCATAATATGGTATAAAGGCATTACTTTTTGAAGTTTTTTAATGATGCCATAAAAAGTTCTTCTGTAAAGATTTAAAAGGCAGAGGATATCATTGAAAGTAGGCCTTTGTGGGAAACTGAGAAAATTGATTCATTTCAGATTTAAAAGAGCAATGGCATCGAAACACTCCTACTATTTATATAAATTGAGACTTTGCATATTATTGCTAAATAATTTCAACTGATAGTCTATATATTCTTCTTTGATACAATGCTGCTTGTTTTTCTACTTACTTTTTATTCTTACAAAATGTATTGCCTTTTTACTGTGTATTGTCCTTTGATGATATCTTTTAAAATTTATTTTAAAGTCTTCAAGCTCATGTTTCATTTTTACCTCCTTATCACTCTCGCTTTTTACTGTCTGGTTTGTCCTTCATTGGCTTGGCCTTCCAATACTGTGCCTCGTGGTTTTGAAGGCTACAGAAACTTGAGGAAAGCAATCGAGAAGAAAGAAGGTTGGAATATTTCCCAGGTTTTTTTTTTTTAATTAAAATGTCATTTAAATTCTTAGTTGCTGTTCAAAAGGAAATGTGTTATAGAATTATAAATTGTTTCAGACTAGATTAGCTTGGTGCTTCTAAAAATGATGTTGATTTTGTAAAATTAAAAATACCACATATATTTTTGAAAATACTTTTTAAGTATTTACATTAATTAAAATTCAGGCAATTTCATGTGATTTCAGAATAAACTATCATAATTATGAAGCAGACTTACTTTTTTAGGTTAAGAAATGATCCTCAAATCTCATTTGGCTTTCAGAATGTATCTCTTCAGAAACTTGTGAGCAGACTGGGAATTATTATTTGGGTGGGAATTGTCATTTTGTTGCAGCCCATGCTAAGTCATGGGTGGGATCTCTTCCTTATTTGGTATAATCTTTGTTGAAAATATATTAAAATGTCAACAAAGCAAAAGGAAACGGTGGCCTTACAACAGATAAGATTTACAAAACATTTTTAAGGTTGAATTAAGAAAACATGTTTTAAAATGTTCAAAAATGTATTTGAAGTGAGCATCAAAGACAAGAAATCTCTGGGGTTTTTTTCCATTTGGAATTTGAGCAACATTTAGAAGTGCATTTCTCTATGTAATAAACACTTGCATTTTAGCTCATTCAGAATTATGGTTATTTAAACCAAGGTCAAGTCGTTTTTTACTTCTTAGAAGAATTTATCTTCATAGATTTTTCTAAACAAATCTTCAGACTATACAGTAAAAATGATTAAGAAAATAAACTGGTTTTAATAATATTTACGTATTTTAGAAGCACCACTCTAAAATGTCATCTCTTAAGCCTTTTGAGAACATTTGCTATGCAATAATGAGATGAACGAATATCTTACTTTAAACATGAGAGCTTAAAAATTATAATTCCTTGAAATTATTTGGTAATTTATGTCTCACCATTATATCCTACACATTATACAGTATTCTAACGTTTCTGTAATTCTATTCTATAATTTTGTAACTTATTTAAAGTATTCTAAAATGAGTCACACTAGAACTCACCTGATTAGTATATATCCAGGACTTTATGTTTATCATTGGAATTACACTAAGGGCTTAACAATGTCAAATTTCTTCTATTTTTGAAAATAAGATGCATAGTTCAAGTAGTGCGTGGAAGCATTTTCCCACCTGAAAATATTTAAGCCCTTTAAATGTACTTAGCGGAGTTTTTGCTTCCAACTTTTATATCATCCAAAGAGGAGAGCAAAAGCAGAGCAGTTTGATGCTCTAGGACAGACCTTCTCGAACATGCACATGCATTCAGATCACCTGGGGAGTGTGATGAAATGAAGGTTCTGGTTCTGTAGGACTGAGGTGGAGCTGAGATTCTGCATTTCTAAAGGCTCCTGGATGATGCTGATGCTTCCCCAACTGTGGACTGAACCTCGAGTGCAGGATCTAGAATACTGGCCTGGAGACTCAGCACCTGGTTCTGGTCCCCTTGAGTGGACTAGTTTACCCAGGCCACAATTCCTTCTTTGGTTGTCAATAAAAATGTTGACACTGGTTGTCAAATGTTAAAGGGGTTCAACCACATGAGCACTTGTGTTCCTTCTACTAGTAGCTCCAAGATTCTGATTCTGTGTAAAATGGAGACTTAAATATCTTTCGTTGCTGTTGAGATAGTTATTTTACATATAATTTGCCCAGTTTATTGAGGAAAACTGGAATATTTGAAGTACAATAATTATAAAGCATCAACTTGTATTTTGAAAGTTTAATCCTTAAACGATTTATAAGGGTAAATTAATAATGTAAAGTTACAACGGATTTTTCTGCATCAGAATTGGCACAAACAGCGAATAATATGAGTTAACTTTATATTAAGTAAAAAGTAACATTTGTTCAACTGGATACTGGAGGAAGGGAGAGGGTGTGTTGGGTCAAGAGTTTGGAATAAAGTGGTTTCATGGCTCTACCTGAGGAAAAGATAATTTGGGTTAGAATTTGAAGTAATGAAGGAACCAACAATAACAATAACAACATAGGCTGCAACCGTTGTAGGTGAGGAAAGGAGACTGCATAGGTGAGAGAAAGGGGAATGCTGATGGGAAATATCTTTCGTAACACATTCTCCTTTTCTAGCCCTTAACTTTAGTCCTCTCTCTCAGGTATAACACAACAGTGTTATGGTACTGACCTTTGAATGGAATGACTGGATGAGTTTTTTTTCCAGATTTTCAGCTTGAACTGCATGGTGGTCCTACTATACACTGAGTGGCCAGATGATTATGACCACCTGACATTTGCTAGGCAAGTTAGCTATAATTTCGTGCTGAAGTTGCTAGAGGGCCAGATCATTATAAATGTTTGAATAGCACAACATACCTAAGATAGTTGCTGATCGAGTTCATCCTATCATGTTGATGGGGTATCCCAATGGAGATGGCTTCTTCCAATAAGACCATGCGCCATGCCATGCTGCTCGTATTGTGCAGGAGTGGTTTCAAGAACATGAGGGAGACTTTACCTTGCTTAGGTGGCCCCCACAATCACCAGATCTCAATCCAATTGAGCATTTGTGGGACGAAGTTAAAAGAGCCATCAGGCAGCTGGTTCCACAACCATCAAATCTCACAAAACTGGACAGTGCTATTCATCAGGCATGATGTCAGATTCCTTGCATCACCTTTCAACATCTCGTGGAGTCAATGCCAAGAAGAATTGCCACACTGAAGGCAAAAAGTGGCCCCACGAAGTACTGATGGGGTGGTCATAATAATCTGGCCACTCAGTGTATATAGTAGAAGTGATGCAAGACAGGCATTCAGTATATTTCACCTTCCCTCTCACAAAATGGATTTAACAACATTCATGGGACCCTGTTATAATTTACTTGGTTCCTTTCCAGTTAAGATTGTTTTATTGACATGGCTACTGCTCGTTTCTTCTCATTCTAGACATCTGTCTTCCGTGCATCTCTATGCATCTTGCAGTTGCACTCTAACATAGTGTGCGTGACCCTTAGGC
This sequence comes from Myotis myotis, assembly GCF_014108235.1. Lineage (NCBI taxonomy): Eukaryota > Metazoa > Chordata > Mammalia > Chiroptera > Vespertilionidae > Myotis > Myotis myotis. The sequence goes on from NW_023416335.1 coordinate 172,535,507, forward strand.
AGAGGTGCAAAATGGAGGTGTTCATGCACAGTCATAGGATTAATGTATTTAACACTTACTGCACATTTATTATGTATATCCTCTAGGTACTGGGAATATAATACTGAGCCAAACAGACATGATCCCTGCCCTCACGAGGCTTACAGTCTAGTGGAGAAGAGAGAAATTAAAGAGATAATCCATAAATAAACAAATTAAGAACTCTGAAAAATGCATACAAAGGAAAAGTATTTATAATTTCTCTTGTCTGAGTACAAAAATATCAGTGAGAATTGGGATTTAGAGTTAAAAATTAGAGTTTAATGATAATAACAAAACCTAAATAAGATTAAAATTTTAATCTAGACTCTGAAAATAAATCCATGTATTAGGGCAACTATTTACTGTAACAGAATATCTGAAAGAAATGCTAGCTGTTATGAAGTTATTCTGATAGAGTTTTTAAGCTCATGCTAGGGGATATTTTATTTGGAGACTATTGCCTTATTCGAGTATTCTTTTTATTCTTAATATTTGGAAAATGTTATTGTACAAGAGGAAATTTTTCACGTGTAGATTCACATAAAGTTCACTTTCTTCATATTACTTAGCTTGATTAAGTAATCAAGTCTAGTGTGCAGATGTGTAATGTCTGTGCATAATTGATTTTGATTGCTAAACCCCTAAAAGGGTGAAGTGATTTAAATGTGCAAAAACTTTGCCCACTATAGAGTCTCTCTTTTTCTCAGGGCTACCAGGGCTGACCTAGTTTAGTTATAACCATTAACTGACAGGAGTATGTAGTTAAGTGTGTAGTTAGTACTCAATGACTGAAGAGAAGGCTTCTATTTGTATTGCGCATCTTGTGGCAGACGCTGAAACTTTATGTTCACTCAGAGGTCAGGCTGGCCTTCAGACAATTTTGATGTGATAATCTGGGAGACTATCAGAAACAGACCTGTGCTGTAGGTATGGCCTTGGAAAAATAGCATCACGTGCTGTGTTACGGGAGGAGACCTGAACGCTGATGGGTGCAGCCAGTGTAGACAAATTTACTGTGGGCAGATTTATTCTGGATCTTCAAATTTATTCTTAAATGTATTAGATAAATATGCAGCTTTTGTATCTTTGTATTTAGATGAGGAAAGTTGTATATGTTAAGGTGAGAGAACAAAAATATTTATTTCTATTTTCTTTTAATTTAAATTGCCTACCTTCTAGTTAAGTGGCTATTCCTGTGACTAGTTCTTAGGTGTTTCATCTGTTCTCATGCTCCCAGGGTATGATCTGTTCTTCAGTGTTTCGGGAAAATAAGTTTCTCCTTCATTAATATTAATCACTGTACTATGGGTTGAATGGCAATTTCTATTTTCCTCTGAAGCATCAGACATGATAACTTTGGTCAGTAAAATGATGGATTCTTCTAGTATGTTTTCCCAAATAATTGGTGATTTTTAAAAATCTGAAAGAAAAAAGTGAACCATTTTTCTCTCTACTTTAATACCATACCCTTTTATTCCTTTTTCCAAAAGTGTGGCTGGTAAAGAGGATAATGCAGACACCGACCAGGAGAAAAAAGAAGAAAAGGGTATTTCAGAAAGAGAAAACAATGAATTAGACATGGTAAGTATGGAAAAATGAACTTGTAAATTTTGGTCCCTGGATTAGGTTGTCCTTAGCTGCAGTAACTATACTAACTTACGTGTGGAAAAGAGAGATGGTTATCGTGCACCCATTTTAAACTGTTTTGGTTTTTTTTTAGAAACTCCTTTCTTTAGATACATGAACTATAAATATTGGTAACTCTCATTTTTGTGCCTTGTGAAAACATTGTGTGTGGGGAGATAGAATACCATGAACAATGAAGTACTCTTTGATTTAACACAAAGTTGTTATGTAAATAACCTTAAAATCCTGCAATGATTTTTGAACTGATGAAAAGTGAAATTTTTGTACTTTTGCACTTTGTACTCCAGTAGTCTCTCTTAATGAGGTAATCAGTTTGCTTTGCCATATTGTGGTCACAAACCACATTTTAGGAAGAAAATCAAGAAGTGAGTGATCACGAGGATGAGGAAGAGGAGGAGGAGGAGGAAGAGGATGACATCGAAGGGGGTGAAAGCTCTGATGAATCAGATTCTGAGTCAGATGAAAAAGGTACTTGCCTTTTGGTACAAGGTCAAAAATTCATTTGGGAACTTGATTAAAACATGGCAAAAAGTTAATTTTCTCAACTTCATTCTTGATGAAACAGCTTTTATGACTGTTGACTTATGTATGCCCTTTATGGCTCATGCTTCTTCCCTTATTGGGTTTAGTCATTGTGCGATTTCCATTCTTATTTAGTACAAATATATCTGTTGTCCCTGATCAGTGTGAACACTTTTTATCTGTTTTTGTTTTATCCAGAACCTGTTTTTTTATAACTGCTAAGTGGATACCTGGGTATCATGGTTTTCACACTCTTGCTTGAAAGATAGAATTATGATACATTGATCTATCCCAGCATTTTTATTTTCTTCTTTTATAAATAGCCAATTATCAAGCAGACTTAGCAAACATTACTTGTGAAATTGCAATCAAGCAAAAGCTGATTGATGAACTAGAAAATAGCCAGAAAAGATTGCAGACACTGAAAAAGCAATATGAAGAGAAGCTAATGATGCTACAACATAAAATTCGGGACACTCAGCTTGAAAGAGACCAGGTGCTTCAAAACTTAGGTAAGGATTAAATCCGATTCAAATTAAAGTTCAAACTAAGTCATCAAAATGGATTTTTATCATCTCTTCCCTTAGAAAAGAAAATTATATTAGAAGCCACATAAAATATCCATGCTTCCCATAAGTTAAATATTTTTTATTTTGTTTATTTCCCTTTGGTACCTGTCAGGGCTACTTAATTATTTTGTCTGACGTGGTTAATTGTTTTAATGTCTTTGATTTATTCTGGAAACATTTCTAAATTCAAAAGACTTCCATAATTGTTTAACAAGTTAAGAGTAGATAATAAAAGAGAAAGTGATTCAAAGACACCCTGGTTGAGTTTGGCAGGATGTTCTTCTCTAAGGTCATGAGTTGTAAATCCGTGAGATAAAAATCTGCGACTCACAGATTCAGATATCCTTTGATCATTTAGGCTCAGTGGAATCTTACTCAGAAGAAAAGGCCAAAAAAGTTAGATCTGAATATGAAAAGAAACTCCAAGCCATGAATAAAGAATTGCAGAGACTTCAGACAGCCCAGAAAGAGCATGCAAGGTTGCTTAAAAACCAGTCTCAATATGAAAAGCAATTGAAGAAATTGCAGCAGGATGTGATGGAAATGAAAAAAACAAAGGTATTGATTATATTTTGCATTAAAGTCTGATGTTGAAGATGCTTGTGTTGTTTGGGACAGAAATATGATTGTGGTTCTTTCCATATTCAATAAAAGTTAACTATGTCTTCCAAATGATGCACTTCTTTGGGCAATTAGAAGTTGTTTCCTGTTGTCATCCATTACCAAGCCTTTCTTCAGAGTCGCTGAAAAGCATGTGGTCAACAGGGCTTCTGAGACCTTGTTGGATATTTCTCTTCTTAAAACCCTTACACAAGGTTGACAAGAATATAAAATATTTCAAACATTCAAAAAAGCATAGATAATAACACAATGAACACTATATCCACTGTCCTAGTTTAAGATATTAAACATTACAGATTTACACAAAGCTTCCTTTATATTAAGTTCCTGATCATATTCTTTCCCTGAGAGGTAACAACTATCTTGAATTTGATGTTTATCATTCCCATGCATAGAAAAGTACAAACTGTCTTCCTTGACTGAAGAGAGTATTTGAATCCTGATCTGTTACCTGTTTTAGTTGTGGGATCAGTTATTAACATTTGGCATAACAATTAATGTTGTTTCTTTAAAATGGCAAATGTGGAAATGATTTAGGAAGTAGGTTATTATGCTGTGTATTTGCTGATGACAATGACAGTAGCTAAAATTATTGGGTGCTTATTATATAGCAGGCACTGTTATAAACTCTGCACAGATATTAACTCATTGAATTGTCTTAACGGTTCAGTGCCACAGAACTATTATCTCCATTTTGTATGTGAGAAAACCAAAACCTAAAGAGGTTAAGTAACTGGCTCAAGGTGACACAGCTCCTAGTAATAAGTATCGAAAATTCATTCATATAGAAACTGCACACTAAATATAAAACGCATAGAGCACTAAGCAGTTTGATATAAACATATTACCAATGTATTAGAAATAGAAATGTATTTCACTAAAGTAAGAATTGACCATTTGAAATGCAGCAAAACTCCACATTTCCATGTTAAATTTCTGAATGCTCATAATTCATTCCACACATGTGGTTTATTTCGTGAATGTTGTGATAGGGTAATTCCAATAGATATAGCTACCTATTTTTTTTTTAGGTTCGCCTAATGAAACAGATGAAAGAGGAACAAGAAAAAGCCAGATTGACAGAGTCTAGAAGAAACAGAGAGATTGCTCAATTGAAAAAAGATCAACGTAAAAGAGATGTGAGTGACTTCTTTATGTACGAATGTTGTGCATGGGACAAAATTGTTTAATAAATGGAAGAAAAGTTTTTCATAATTATAACTATTAAAGACAGGCTAAGGACAGTAAACACTACTTATATTTGATGTTTATTATATAGTATGTGGATTATAGTTGTTTAATATTAAAGTTTATGAAAAATACTATAAATTTTATTGAAGGCTTATTTCCTACATGATGAGATGGAAGAAAATATCAGAGAACAGCTGGTGATCTCTGGGGAGATCAGGGAACTATTATATAAGAGAACAATTTTAGGATGGTTCTAAAGATAGTTTCATCACTACAGATTCTTAGAAAAGTTCTTGGAATAACAACCAGGTTTTACCAGAAAAGGCTTTATTAAGATATACAAAAATGTTCATATTCTTCGACTCAAGAATTTTTGTTCCATGTACAAAGACTAAGAAAATATTCTGAAATTAAAAAATTGCTGTATGTTACCATCTTCACTTTAAGGATATTTATAATAGTGAAAAAGCTAAAAACAACCAAAATGTTGACAGTAGGAGGAATATATAAATAAATTATAGCTCATCTAATTTAATAGGTTATTATTCATCCATTAATAATTAGGGTTTGGAAACCACATAGTAAAATGAAAAATGACTATGATTAAGTGTAAAATAACATTTCATATATGTGTGTCTGATTCAAATCATGGAAAATTTTGAAGGATATACACCAACATGCTAACTGTAGTTGTATTAGGGTTATAAGTTATAGTTGATTGGGTTTTTCTTCTTTCCAAATTTTTTGGCAATATAGTTATTTCATTTATGAATTTTTTTTCCTTAAAACAAGAGGTTATCACCTTCTTTTCCCTATTGTTGGTTAGTTTCAGCCTTTGGTCCTTTTTCTCTCTCTTAACATTTTCTAAATCGTCCTTGGAGAAAACTGAGCATACAGCATATTTCAGAAAATAGAAATCTACTTTGGGAGATAAAAGGAAATTTAAGGAGGTAGAGAAGACAGAATAATGAGGTTGAAAAGTAGATATTTGAGCCAGATGATTCCCATAATTATAGCTTTTTTAAATTTCATTTATTTCTTTTTTTCTAACATATTAATGGATTTTAATAATCAGTATACTTTGTCACTTTCAATTCCTGGGCATTTTAGAACTTGTTTATACTATTATTTTATTACTAAAATCAAGTAGAAGGGCATGCTCATATTTTGCCCATTTCTTTGTTTCCCTATCTGGTACTTTTTTAAAAAAAATGAGTTAAATTCATTCTTTTAAACTGTATAATTCAAGTTTTAAATATATTCACAACATTGTGCAACAATCATTACCATCTAATTCCAGAAATTTTTTCACTTCAAAAAGAAACTTATGCCAATTAGCAGTCACTCTCTATTCTACCCTCTCCCTGGCCCCTGATAACCACTGATCCACTTTATTATCCTGATGGATTTGCCTATTTAGGACATTTCATCTAAATGGAATAATGCAATAGGTAGCCTTTTGTTTCTGGCTTTCATTTAGCATGATGCTTTCAAGGTTCATTCCTGGTAAGCATGTATTAGTAGTTCATTTCTTTTCATGGCTGTATGGATAGAGCACATTTTGTTTACCCATTCCTCAACTGACAGACTTTTGTGTTATTTACACTTTTTGACTATTTATTTTGTTTTTCATGAAAACTTTTGGACAGGAACACTTGCCTTACAATATTTGCTACTTATTTCTTTATTACCATTTCATATTAGGCATAGAGAGATCAGTATCGAACAATTAACTCTTGGGAATATTATCTGACACATGATCATAAATGATATACTATCTATGTATATGAAAGCCCAGCAACTGAAACGGTCAAATGACCAGAACGACCGGTGGCTATGATGCGCACGGTGGCAGCCAACCAGCTTGACCCCTGATCAGCCTCCCACCCTGATCGGGGGCAGGGCTGGCCGGCCAACTGCCCACTGTCCCTCCACCCTCCTGGCCCGGCCATATCAATATGCATTTGCGGGTCCCCATCAGAGCAGCCTGGCTAGACCCCACCTGTGCACGAATTTGTGCACTGGGCCCGTAGTTCTATTATAAAGATGTGAGGCTGGCTAATCACATACAAAACTAACACTCAGACATCTTCTCCCTTTTTTATTGTTGCTTTGTGTATATATTGACCCCGTTTCTAAATTCTTTCTTGTCATATTGATCTCAGAACCTTTAGAGAATCAAATACATTTGTACACCATGCAAAAAATATGGATGAGCTTGGAATTTGACTTTTAATAGGAAGAATTGTAATGTAATAACAAGTTTCAAACTATATGTAAATTTTAACTTTTGGTAATTTATTCATTTTAAAAAGAGTTATTAACTTTGCTTCTATGTCAGTCATTATAGTCAATAAAATATGCCTGGGGTAAGATAGAATCCTTTTCTCTAAAAATTCTTATCTGATGTCATAGGAATATGCCTAGCATGAGATGAATGACCTGTTTAAATTTGGGATCCAAAACATGAAGAATTATTTTTTATATCACAGAATTTAAGTCTTAGAAGGAATGTTTTTGATCAAGTTTAATTCCTAAGCTTTGTCCAAGATCATAGAGTTGAATAAATGACAGAACCAGAATTAGGATCTATGTTTTTTTTTGTTGTTGTTTTTTATATATATTTTTATTGATTTCAGAGAGGAAGAGAGAGGGAGAGAGAGATAGAAACATCAATGATGAGAGAGAATCACTGATCAGCTGCCTCCTGCATGCCCCACACTGGAGATCGAGCCTGCACCCTGGGCATATGCCATGACCGGGAATCAAACCAGTGACCTCTCAGTTCCTGGGTCGACACTCAACCACTGAGCTACACCCGGCTGGGCTGGATCTATGTTTTTTTTAATCCAAAATTCTTCCCTAAATTATAGTCCTGTGAAATGGCTTAAAGTAATCCATAATTAATTGTCTTTATTATATAGAGCCGTGGTTGGCAAACTGCGGCTCGCGAGCCACATGCGGCTCTTTGGCCCCTTGAGTGTGGCTCTTCCTAAGCCTTAGGAGTATCCTAATTAAGTTAATAACAATGTACCTACCTATATAGTTTAAGTTTAAAAAATTTGGCTCTCAAAAGAAATTTCAATCGTTGTACTGTTGATATTTAGCTCTGTTGACTAATGAGTTTGCCAACCACTGGTATAGAGTATCTAGAAACAAATTGATAGGCAATAATAACATGTTTCATTGTCCATTTACTTTAAACAACATTCTTAAAAATTATTATAAGGTGCTAATCCAATTAATTTATATTCTCCCATATTTAAAACAGAGTTTGGAATTACTGTATATATTGTAAGGTACATCTATTTAAACTGGTCTAAACTGTGTTTCTTCTTGTGTGTGCCTCAGCCAGCAAAACAAAATGTCTAACAAAAAGGAAATGAGAATATTTGTGAAGCATTTAGAAAAGTACTTGTATATAGTAAGCACTATTTGAGTGTTTGTTAACTAAAAGTATATGTCACAGAGATAGCCTTTCAGAGAGAGATGGCCATATCAATATGCATTTGTGTTTATTGGAATAAAATACCTATATATGCAATAATGGATGCAAGGTTGTTGTTAGCTCAGATTTTGCTAAGAACTCTTACAGTTCCCAGCAGGATGGGGAATATATTAATGTAGGATGAGGAAGTATTGTATTTCCCAGTTTACTATTTTAACTTATTCAATATTCTTTTATAGCATCAACTTAGACTTCTGGAAGCCCAAAAAAGAAACCAAGAAGTGGTTCTTCGTCGCAAAACTGAAGAGGCAAGTTGGCCATTTGGAGGAAACATTCTGGCTTTGAGATAAATGATGTATTTCTATCGACAAAGGGAATGAGTCAGTCTCTGTTGCTATTTCAGGTTACAGCTCTTCGTCGGCAAGTAAGACCCATGTCAGATAAAGTGGCTGGGAAAGTCACGCGGAAGCTGAGCTCATCTGACACGCCCGTTCAGGACACAGGTTCCAGTGTAGCTGCTGTAGAAACGGATGCATCCAGGGCAGGAGCTCAGCAGAAAATGAGAATTCCTGTGGCAAGAGTCCAGGCCTTACCTACACCTGCAACCAATGGAACAAGGTCAACACGATTCTTCTGTTCCTCCTAACATAATCTGTGTGGCATTATTACTGAATGTTGGACTTACATGAAAAACAGCATATTATGTACTAGGGCACAATCCAATAAGCACATAAGTAATTATGTTTGTCTGTTTATATATGATTATAGAAAAATATATCAGAGAAAAGGGTTGACCGGCCGGGTGTTTACTTCCAAGACGGCACGCATGAAGTGGCAGCTTCTTGAACGTAGGGTCACGGACATCATCATGCAAAAGATGACGATTTCCAATATGGAGGCTGACATGAATAGACTCCTCAAGGTGTGGAAAATAGCAAGCATATATGCTCTCCCTTAGCTGGCTGTGAATTTTCAGTTTTTCAAGTTTGTTCCCTGGGTAAATTGAATACTTACTAAGGATTTTTCCCCTAGTGAGTTTTGATTGCATTGTGTATGAATAAATGAACAACCTTTTTAAAAAATTGTGGTAAGAATAGGTAACATGAGATCTATACTCCACACACTTTTAAATGCATAACATAGTATTGTTAACTATAAGCAGAGTGTTGTACAGCAGATCTCTAGAACTTATTCGTCTTGTATAACTGAAACTTCATACCCATTGAATAGCAACTCCCCATTTCCCTCTTCCCCAGCCCCTGACAACCACCATTCTACTAGTACTTGCTGCTTCTATGAGTTTGAGTCTTTTACATACATCACATAAGTGGAACCCTTCAGTACTTGTCCTTCTGTGACTCACTTATTTCACTTAGCATAAAGCCCTACATGAGCATAATTTCTTAAAATCCAACTGTTTTCTCAATAGCAACGGGAAGAACTCACAAAAAGAAGAGAGAAACTTTCCAGAAGAAGGGAAAAGATAGTCAAGGAGAGTGGAGAGGGAGATAAAAATGTGGTCAACATCAATGAGGAGATGGAGTCATTAACTGCAAATATAGATTACATCAATGACAGCATTTCTGATTGTCAAGCCAACATCATGCAGATGGAAGAAGCAAAGGTTTGTAATTTAAAAAAACGTGTAATGCCTTACTAAAAAAATTTTTATTATTATTAAAAGCATTTTTAATTTTTATGTGAAGGATTTATTTATTTATTTATTTATTTATTTATTTATTTATTTAGCACGCTTCTTAGGTTTTGTATGTATACCACTCCCTGCCTGCTCTCCAGATGCCTCTGCTCATTTTGTATTATTTATTACTTGTAAAAGACATATATCATTTATTAATCTACCTTGTGCCTTATCTTTTCAACTAGACTGTATATTTTTGGTGTGGGGATTATAGTTTACACTATTCTGAGGAGTCCAGTTAGTTAACCCAGTGAAGCAGTAGGCTTTGCCTTCTGTTTAAATGCAGTTAGCTCACAGTAATGTTACATCATCTGCTGGTTTGATGTAGGAAGAAGGAGACACCCTGGATGTCACTGCAGTCATTAACGCTTGCACGCTTACCGAAGCCCGGTACCTGCTAGGTCACTTCTTGTCAATGGGCATCAATAAGGTAAGATCAACACTGTTATTGGAAACCCAAGTTTTGATTAATTCATTGTAGTTTTTATATCTTTCTCCAGTGACCCCTTCCTTTGTGCTAAGGAAAAAGATTCTTTTTACCTTTTATTTATTTTTTAAAAAATATATTTTTATTGATTTCAGAGAGGAAGGGAGGAGAGAGACAGAAACATCAATGAGAGAGACACATTGATCAGCTACCTCCTGCACACCCCCCACTGGGGATCAAGCCCGAAACCTGGGCATGTGCCCTGACTGGGAATTGAACCCAAGACCTCTTGGTCTACACTCAATCCACTGAGCTATATCAACCGGGCCCTTTTACCTGTTTTTTAGAGTGACGAAGCATCAGCAATATTTAGATCAAATCCACCTATTGTGTTTGTGTATTAGAACAGATAAACAACTTAGGGAATAATTAATTCCTCGTTTGCTTTAACAAAGGAAGAATGAAAAGAAAATCTCTTGGGTTGCAAACAAATTTGGTATCATAACTTTGCTTGCATACTGATTCTTTACAGCTCAAAAACATAAAATTAGAAAGGAAAAATATAGTTTCATTCCCATCCTCTTTGAATAGGAATGCATTAATCTGTCACCTGTAGGAAATGTTGAAGGTGATAATGATTTCTGACTCATTTTTCCCCCTCATGCTGCAGTTGTGCCTAGACCCTTTATGCTATGTTCTCTTACTTAATTTTCACAAGTGCTAGGAAGTAGGTATTATTCATATAACTTTGCATATGAGAAAACTGAGAATCAGGAAGATAAGGTTACCTGTTCAAGGGCATGAAGCTAGTAAGTGGAGGCCCGGAGATGAATCAAGGCAAGGTCTATTTGATGTCAAAATCCATATGCATTTGTTATTTGATTCAGATCTTTGTTTGGTAGATGCTGTTTTGTGTGACCTAACATAATTTTATTTATCTTTTTGGTGGTGTTACAGGGTCTTCAGGCCGCTCAGAAAGAGTCTCAAATTAAAGTACTTGAAGGTCGGCTTAAGCAAACGGAAATAACCAGTGCTACGCAAAACCAGCTCTTATTCCACATGTTGAAAGAGAAAGCAGAGTTAAATCCTGAGCTGGATGCTTTACTGGGCCATGCTTTACAAGGTAATCTAACTAAATTTTAGTTAAATAATTGCATGGGAGCTTTGCTCTTTGAGTATGCTATACTATACTCTTTCCCCTATAGCTTGACTGAATAGATGCTGTATTTACTTACATTTGTATTAGTTATTCCTTCTTTAATTTGCATGTATAAATTTGGGGGGATGTAATTCATTATTGTCATCCCAAGAAATGATTATCAACTTACTAGTAAAAAGGCTTACTTAACCTTATTAAGGAGTTAGTTTTCATGGATAAACAAGATCAACCAAGTTTCTGAATTGGTTATTTAAATTATTTATAATATTAGCCAACTGTCATTTCTTGACTCTGCATATCTAACTGCCTTTAAAAAATTAATGTTTTTGTTATGGCATCTATTCTACATATCTTATAAATGGTACCATAATCTTGTTTTATGTGGGAGTTTTTAACATTGGATCTGTTTTGATTGGAGTATTGCTTTTTGTTTCCTTTTTGCTATTATTTACACAGATCTAGATAGCGTACCTTTAGGTAAGTATGTTTAGCTTTCTGTGTACCCTACAGCTGCATGAATTACTAATTGTTCATGTGCACTAATTGTGGTACATCTTATTTTTAAAATGTTTATTGGCAACCACTGTTTTTTGCATGATCCTTTTTGAAATGTATCTACAACCACAAACATACTAAGTCTTTTGTCTTTCTCATACACGCTTGATTTTAAAATTCTTAAAATGTTTAAAGAAATATGCTTTAGTGAACTTTTTTCTTTTATTACCTGAACTGCAACTTTGGCTCCCGTTTTGTAAGCCCTTTTTTTCTCTTTCTTGTAAAAGGCAAAAAAAAAAAAAAAAAAAGGAGTACATATTTCTTTTTAATTTTTAAATATATCTATTAACTTACATCTGTTGTTTTAACATCATAAATAACTTTCTTTGGTATATATCTTTGGTGTATATCTTTAGTATATGTTTGCTAGATTCTCAGCTATTCTTAATGTTTTGTAAAATTAAGCACATATATTTTAATATTGTAAATTGAATAAAACTATCCAAGGATCTTATATGAACAAACTGAGACAATATTTAAGATCATAACATTTTTAGTTAGAAGAGGCTTTAGTGATTATTGCGTACAGAGATTTTCAACCTTTTTCTGTTGCCACTACAGCATTCACATGAACTACCCCCACCTGTCAGTATTATTTCTACTCCTCTTGGTGATCATACACATGAAGAACCAGGAGTATCAGGGCAATTTTATTACTTGCAATTTTTCTAAATCTTATTATGGAGCCATTTTTATTTAATCAAAATTATTTCACAACCTGGTCTGAACTTTCTTTTTTCTAATCATACAGTTGTCCAAGTTTTTAAAATGTTTTTACTTTAAGGAGAGGAATGTAACCAAAAGATTAAATGTAATTACCTCTGTGTGCCACTAGAATAAACATACTCTATGAATATGAATTTATTTCATTTTTATTTATTTTAAAATATATTTTTATTTATGTCAGAGAGGAAGGGGGGGAGAGAGAGAGAGAGAGAGAGAGAGAGAGAGAGAGAGAAACATCAATGATGAGAGAGAATCATTGAGCAGCTGCCTTGAGCCCGAAACCCAAGCATGTGCCCTGACTAGGAATCGAACCGTGACCTCCTGGTTCATAGGTGGACACTCAGCTACTGAGCCATGCCAACCGGGCCTAAATTTATTTAAAATAATGTCACACAAATAAAATACATATGAACTATATGGTTTTTGTAATGTTTATACTTCGTGTTAATCTCATAGTAGTATTTCTTTGATATCAGCTGCTAGTACTTTTACATTTCTCATGCTATAACAAATAAAGGTTAAGGAAAAAAAAAAAAAGCAGGATTGGTTATATCCTAACCAAGTTTCTGGATTATAACCAGAAAATTTGCAATTCCATGTGTTAGGGCATTTCTTTTCCTCCTTCTATCCTTCTCTCTCTTTTCCTTCTTTTTGTTCTTTTTCTTAGGGGCTCAACTTATAGCAATAAGTAAATTCTCATTAAGTCCATGATCTCTTTTACTTTGGAAGAAAAGTGCAATGCCCTCTTTGATATCCTTTTGTGCAGAAAATGTTAAGCTGCTAATTTCATGAGCAGTGTTACTTTTTCACAACTTTCAAACTACTTTCAATTATCTGTAGCTGGAAGTAGAGTCAGAAGCAGAGAGTTGGAACCCATTTGACTGATGTAACTTATGTCTTATTGCAGAAATTTGCTCCAGGTATTGGGGCCATAAATGTAGCCCAGAGGTGCTTGGAGGAAAAGTATGGAAGAAGAAAAAAATGGGAGTGAAATGCACATAAGCTGGGCAGTGATATATACATCGCTAAAAACAAAACCACACAAAACCACATTAGCACCAATGTTATTTCAAGCATTGGGTGTAGTGCTGGAATTCAAAGATGTATAGGACACAAAATTTTGCCCTTGTGATCTTGATGATGAGGTTGAAAGACTGTGAACAGATTGTGATACATTACAGTGAAGGCAGTAATTGACATATATGCAGTATGGGGATTATGAGAGCACAGAATGGGGCCACCCAACAGGAACGGAGGAGTCCATGAAGGCTTTCCAGAGGAGGTGACATTTGAGCTGAGACATAAAGAAGGAAAAAGAGTTAGCCAGGTGGAAGAAAAAGAATTAGCTAGGCCAAAGACAAGGTGGAAGAGGGGCCTGGGCAGAGTGAATCCAGACAATGACTAAGCGAAAGCATAAGCGTTAGCCCCAAGATGGTGTGCATAAGGTGTTCAAGCAGATCGGTGCCCTAGAGCAACAAGTACAATGGGGAACAAGGCTGGAGGGTGAGCCAGGGCCAGCACCTCATGCTAATAGGCTTGTAGTTTTTGAAGAACACCTTTGTTTTCCCTTCCCTTTCCCCGACCTACGGTAGCATCCCAACTTTGCATATTTGCCAGAAGACTCATGGGGCTCTCAGTATTGTATCCACAGCAAAGATTCATGAGACTAGGAAGGGTACACGGCTGTGTCCTATGGGAGAAGACACAGAGGAGTCCATGTCCAGGCTTCCTTATGCTTCACCCTCCCACGAGAGATTGCACAGAATGTCCTTCTCTCCCTGGAATGAAAGCGCAGCGCCGTTTTGTGATGTTTCTACGCAGGGAAATCCATTAGAGAGTCAGCGCCCGCGGTTTTTCCTGGGGACTTCTCACACAGATACCCTCTGTCTAGTTACAGTGATGGCGAACCTATGACACGCATGTCAGAGGTGACACGCGAACTCATTTTTTTGGTTGATTTTTCTTTGTTAAATGGCATTTAAATATATAAAATAAATATCAAAACTATAAGTCTTTGTTTTACTATGGTTGCAAATATCAAAAAATTTCTGTATGTGACACGGCACCAGAGTTTTAGGATTTTTCAAAATGCTGACACGCCGAGCTCAAAAGGTTCGCCATCACTGGCTCTAATATATACCTGGATCCCAGACTCTCAGAGGAAAGCAGGAGTTTCGCTGAAGCCAGGTTGTTAGTACAAATTCTAGGTACAATGAGCCACTCTCATTAGTTCATTGGTGACTGGAGCCCCTCTGCCAGCCAAGTTTCCAGATGCCAGACAAAGTTCGACCTTGCAAACAGGCCTAAGGATAGCAGTCTCTAGGCTGCCAGGCGAACTCTTTTCTGTACACTACTTTGAAAAAAAAGTTTTTATTGATCTTAGAGAGAGGAAGGGAGAGGGAGAGAGAGATTGAACATTGATCAGAGAGAAACATTGATTGGCTGCTTCCTGCATGTCCCCCACTGGGGGATCAAGCCCGCAACCCAGGCACGTTCCCTGACCAGAAATTGAACTGGCGACCTCCTGGTATATGGGACAATGCTCAACCACTAAGCAACACCAGCTGGGCTGTTTTATTATTTTATTATTTAAAAAATATATGTTTTTATTGATTTCATAGAGGAAGGGAGATGGAGAGATAGAAACATCAATGATGAGAAAGAATCATCTATTGGCTGCCTCCTACACACCCCACACTGGGGATGGAGCCTGCAACCCTGGCATGTGCCTTGACCGGGAATTGAACTATGACCCCCTGGTTCAGGTCATGCTCAACCACTGAGCCGTGTTGGCTGGGCTGGGGCTGTTTTATATAACTTTAAAAAACTAGCTTAAAAATAACTTCACTAGTTAACTTCCAGTGAAGTGAGATTGTGCAACTTTGCACTTACATGAATGAACTTTAAGGCATTCAGGAGTAATAAATCTCTGCCCTTAGCTTTAATTCCACAGTGATGAGAAAAGAAGCTGACATTGGCTGGATTTATGTTCTTGGAGTTGAGAGTGTGACAGTGAGGTGATGGTGTGTCCTGCAGCTCATGTGACTGTAATGCTCTTACTGAGCTCAGTACAGAAGAGGGGTCTGATTTGGTGACTGAATGGGTGGCACCTCTAACCTTTGGCTAGGTTCATTATGTCAAAATATAATTATCTCTAGATAAGGCATACATGCATAGGCAGGAACTAAGTTTTTACCAAGCACTCATACGATATTTACCATACTAACTGATTTCTCCCTACAAGAATACTAGCCAATCTTAGTCTGCTTTTATACATGGGAAAATAAAAGCTAGTTTATCATTTCTTCTAACCCCATTTTCTACATTATCAATGAATTCAGTCACCTTAGTACTCAAGAATCGTGTTGTGAAGCAGGTCCTTGAGCCTCCCTCTAATGGTGAGCTTTGAGATACACATTGCCATGAAGACTACCGTTTTCTCCACTTCAGAAAGTAAACTCCCTTGTATGGTTCCCATATGGGCTTCTTTTTATTTTTTAATATTTTTATTGGTTTCAGAGAAGAAGGGAGAGGGAGAGAAAGATAGAAACATCAATGATGGAAATCATTGATCGGCTGCCTCCTGCACACCCACATTGGGGATCGAGCCCGCAACCTGGGCATGTGCCCTGAGCGGAAATGGAACCGAGACCTCCTGGTTCATAGACCAACACTCTACCACTGAGCCACACTGGCCGGGCGATGAGCTCCTTTTTAGATAATACTATCAAGTATCAAGTATTACTGAATATTCTATTGTACCTGCTAAACAGTGAAGAAAGAAAGGGAACATCAGAGAAAGAGATTAGTTGACTTACGTACACAATCCACTTGTATGATATAAAATTGAAAGCTAAAAGGGGATGACTCATATGTTTTATTAATATATGTTATTTATAATTCTGTCTTTAGTTTTGTGGAATGATTTTAGAGTACAATGCGTATGTTTTTAAAACCTGAACCTATTGGGCTCACTGACATTTTAAATAGTTCACTTTTAGTGGCTGTTTTATTTACTGACTTTCTGAGAGTTTGTTTGCTTTTTCTTCTTCTTCTTTTTTTAATAGCCTGCTAGAGTTGTTCTGAAATAAACCACTGCTATTTCAGTGGTTTATTTGTCTTCATTTCTGAAACAATTGCATGCAAGCCTATTGTGTTTGTCTTCCATGTACACATGAATGAGCTGCATGCTGCTGTATAATCTCTAGATACCTATACACACACACATACTCTCTCTGCCTGAAAACAAAAATAAAGGGCACTCATGAGCATTTTCTTTACTCTTATATTTTATTCAGTGGGGTTTCAAACATTTGGATGGCATGGGACAAATGCATACTATAAAAAAATATATAATATAGTTACACATGCTCTGATAAGTACATGATTTCAGTTCTATCCTATGAATGTTGTTCTATGGTTTATGAAACCTGTGGTTTTCCTATTTTGAACATGTTTTTCCTCATCCTAGGACATGTAGTCAAAGCATTTTCTTAGATATGTTTTTCTATATTTCTATTTTGATTCAGTTACTAAAACCAAAGTGCTCATATTGAACCCTTGGGCTGATGTTTATTGTAGTATAGGGATTACAGTCACCATTCAAATTGCGACATGGATAATACATTTTGGACATTTTTTATTTTATAGAAAATGTAGAGGATAGTACTGATGAGGATGCACCTTTAAACAGCCCAGGATCAGAAGGAAGGTAAGAGAACCTTTGGGAACTTAATAGATT
This sequence comes from Myotis myotis, assembly GCF_014108235.1. Lineage (NCBI taxonomy): Eukaryota > Metazoa > Chordata > Mammalia > Chiroptera > Vespertilionidae > Myotis > Myotis myotis. The sequence goes on from NW_023416335.1 coordinate 172,552,833, forward strand.
TTACTTGTTTCTATAATATTTTTAATACTTTATCTTGATGCTTCAAACAATTACCCTTATAAAACACATAATTTTGAATTTTATGGCTAAGTGAATAGCACTAGAAACAATAATATAAAAACCTAACTCAGTTATGCTTAATTACCACACATTTTAAAATAAAAATACTGGAATATTTAAGTAAGGAAAATGAAAAAAAATTAAATTCGTTTATTTTCATTTTTTAAAAATATATTTTATTGATTTTTAGAGAGGAAGGGAGAGAGAGATAGAAACATCAATGATGAGAGAGAATCATTGATTGGCTGCTTTCTGCATGCCCCCCACTGGGGATTGAGCCCGTACTCAGGTGTGTGCCCCTGGCCAGAATAGAACCTGGGACGCCCCCCCCCCCGACCCCACCCCCCAGTCTGCAGGCCGATGCTCTATCCATCGAGCCAAACCAGCCAGGGCTACTTTGATTTTAAATATTGTCTTTCTTTGTTTCCCATAGCTAGGCATATACAATTCTTTCCATAGTTGTAAACATAGAGGACATGCAGTTTTGTATAGTAAGTTCACTTATAATCTTGTGGTTATATATTTGCATATAGCACACTGTCTTCAGACCTGATGAAGCTTTGTGGAGATGTGAAACCTAAAAACAAGGTACGGGGGATTAAAAATGCTGGGTGAATATTCTTTTTCCCTCTGTCCTTTGTTATAACTATTAAACACATCGGAGGCCTCAGGCTTGACCTCGGGTAGGTTATCAAGCAGGTATGCTTCTACCAAAGCTTCCATGTATCAGAAAATTAGTCTTTTATCATATTCCCCTTGTCTATTGAAAATTTCTCTCTTGTGAAATTTGCATTTTACTGTATTCTCACACTTTTCTCACTAGATATCATTATGGAGACCAAATTTTTTTCCATCCCTCCTCCCACCAGATTTCTCCTAAAGGTTTATTACCCATTAAGGAAGTTGTGTGTTAATCTATTAAAGTTGCCTAAATTTCCTAATAATATAGGAGATAGTCACAAATTACTAGACAATAGTAATTTAAAGCAGTTGGCTAATCAAGTTGTAGACCTGTAGTTGGCATCTAAAATAAATCATTTTGATTGGTGAAAGATTTTCAAAATTTTAACATTCTGGTATGTTTTTAAGTATTTCTTTCTTACTTTAACTATATCCTTAAGTGGTTTGAATAATAAGCCAACTCCTAATCGTTATCTTGTATTAAAAGCAAATATGCTACAATATATGTTTGTCAAGTTTTTCAAAAAATATAAATGATACATGCTGTTAAATGTGTAAGAAACACGTGGGACTTTTCAGATTGAGAGTTGGTAACATTTGATACTAGATGAATTAACTAAGCATCTTAAGATGTTTGAAAACAAAGAATTCTTAGTAAATATTTGTTGAATGAATGGATAAAATCAGAACCGCAAAGAATAATGCAAATGGACAGGACAGGTATAAGGCCCCAGGGGTTAGTCAGGTAAGGTCAATGAGTAATTTGGCTGGATGTGAAATAATGAGTCGGAGTCATTATGATTACCTAAAGAGGGCGTGCCCAATAAGCAAATAGCCAGCACTCAACTCTTGCTCATTTTTGCCATGATGGAATATGGGCCTACGGCTACCAGATCCTTCGGTTTTTTTAAGAAAAGCCTTGAATATGGATTTCTAGGTAGAATTTCCTTATCTTAAAAACATTGGGCAAACCGATCAAAAAACAACTTCAGGCTCTAGGTGTGGTCCTTGCGCCACATGTAGTTTGTGACTTATTATTCTAAGTGACTAAGCAGAAGTTACCAATACTCAAAACATACCAGTGTAGTTTGGATCCAGCCTGAAGCAGAGGCGAGAGTCTCTTAAGGTAACTTTCATCTTTCAGGCCCTGTGACAGCCTGGTTATGCCTGCTCTTAGGATACCAGAAAAGAGCTGTAAAGCAGTGGCCTAAAGGTCATCTCCTAAAACATCCACTTTTGTTAGGAATTCCCAGCAAAGTGATTTCTCTCTGCCCTGGTCCCTCGGCTGTGCGGAGAATTGACAGTGTACAAAACTGGCTGCAGGACTTTCTTTTCCTAAATTCTCTGAAGTGCTCTCTGCTTTTCCCTTTGAACTGCAAAAATGCCTGGAGAAATCTCAAATCATTTATTTTTCCTCACTGAAAAAAATGAATTTGACCTTGTATTTTAAATCGGTATGTACCAACGCTCTGTGAAGTTTGACTAAACAGGGTGCCTGCCCTTTAGAGGCTTACAGTCTGGTAGACACAATGATTATTTGTTAATTTCTTCATGATAACAGTGACTCAGAGCAACAACAGGATAGTCATTTGGTTTTTAAGAGTAAAGAAGGACATGCTTATGGTGAGTTTAGGCTCTAGGAAAATATCTTCACCTGCCTCACCAGGCTGCCAACAACTGGTGCAAGCTGATGCTGAATTATCCAGCAGGTAGATTAAAAGCATCAAGGGAGCAGGGTAATACAAGTTGAGAAACATGTGTAAAAATTGATACTAAATAAAGCATCTCAGCAAGGGAAAATTTTTGAATTTAGTTGAGCTTCCCTAACAAAATTATATTTTGGTTTGATTTATTTCTTTTTCTTCTTCTTTTTTAATTATATGCTGAGGGAGCTGGCCCTGAGTGCCAGGATAGCACAGTAATATTGGAGGCAGATTGCTCACTGTTGAACCTTGGCTTTGCCACTTCCTAGCTGTGCGACTTTGGGCAAATTGCTTAGCTTCTCTGTGCTTCACTTATGAATTAGGATAATAATAGCACATGCTAAGATAGCAGAGTGTTTAGAACAATGCCTTGTCATATAATACGTACAATACAAATGTTGGTTACTACTATGTCCTGTAAAGATCTTATCTGGCTATAGCTCTGGCTTGTCACTCTCTTACTGCTATGTTTGACACACTTGCTAGGAAAAGACACTCTAAATGTTTGTTTGTTTGTTTATTTGTTTTGTTTTACCTATTTCAAACTAATATTAAATCTCTACTCTCTAATCATCTTCTGTACAAAAGTTGGCTCCTGATTGCGTTTCCTCCCATTTTCTGACTAGGCCCGAAGGAGGACCACCACTCAGATGGAATTGCTGTATGCAGATAGCAGTGAACTAGCTTCAGACACTAGTACAGGAGATGCTTCCTTGCCTGGCCCTCTTACAGCTGTTGCAGAAGGGCAAGAGAGTGGAATGAATACAGAGACAAGTGCTACTTCTGCTAGGGACAAAGAACTCCCTCCCCCATCTGGCTTCCCTTCTAAGATAGGCAGCATGTAAGTCTGGCCCCGCTACACTAACTTCCTTTCTTTTGGCTTTTCTTTTTTAATATGCATGTTGCTAATTTCTTAGTTCTATTTTTTAAAATTTATGTGAATAAGATCTCTGGTTTTCTATGTAATTTCTGTTAGGTATTATCTCACCTAATTTTGGGGGCATTCAAAATGATTTGAGATGGGAAATGTTCTTTGTTGAATTGCATCATCTTGTTTCTCAGTTTTAGGGTCTTTTTTAGAGGATTATAATTTTTATAAAGACTGAGTTGTGAACTGCAGATAAAATTTATTTAGCAACTGCTAAATTAGGTTAATGCTATACCTATGAAACCATTATGTAAAACAACAACCTGAAAGTCTCTTAAATTAGCTCTAAATTATGTGTGCCCTAGTTCTAAGAGTCTGGTCAGGATACTAAACCTTGCCGACCTTTCTAAAGAAAAATGAAATATGACATACAAACATAAAACACTTGGGGCTTTCCTAACTTTTTGCCTTAAAGCACATTACATGTCTGACATGAGTGTTTGCACAAAATATTTGCATTGATATTATTAAAGATTTGAAGGAAGACATATTCTCTCTCCCATCTATGTTGATCTGAACAAAAAAACATTCTCAAAACAAATCTTATTTAGAGATTTAAAAAATTATTTTCTGGAGGAAAAAGAAAGATTTCCCTATACAGGCCCGTGTGTGTGTGTGTGTGTGTGTGTGTGTGTGTGTGTGTGTGTGTGTACATGGTGTGATTATGTGTGTTTTGAAAGTTATATTAAAATTAGACCAACCATTTACTGGTAAAGATTTAAATGATATTTTTCAAACGAAGCCTCACATATACTCTGGCAAATGATTTATGGGATGAATACATGCCAGCATTGAGATATACTGCCCAAAAAGCAGCACACTTCATATGACTCTGCAAATAATAAAATATAACAAACTTCTCCCCTTGAATATTTCTGTTTTCCATAACTTTATGCATTGTATGAAGATATTTTTGTTGTCTTACATTCAGTAAGCCCATCTGCAACCTTTAGTTCCAAAATTAATTTGAATGATGACAGAACTTCCTTGCATGTGCTTGAGGCCTATGTAATTAACTATCGGATTTGCTACTAGAGATTGCTAACCAGTAGATAGCTTATGGCTTCAGTGCTTTTTAATAAGATGATAGTAGCAGAAATGCTTTGGATGAAGGTAGTGAGATAGAAGTGATAAAGGTGTTAGGAACCCACATGTGTTCAGCGTAGTCTGTCAGATGAGTAGAGACCTTTGGAACTTCAAGACTAAATCTATGACCTGGAATCCAGATTCAGGTAATACCTTCTTTTTGCCTTTCTTTTTTAAATTTTAAAAATGTATCCTTTGTAACAGGTGGTAGACAATACCTTTTGGAATCTCTCTTTTTGCATGATTTATTTTCTCGTTTTCATGAATGCGAATGCTTGTGTAATCCTGCACAAATTTAAGAGCTGGTCATGTGCTTGGTGCAGTAACTTTTATAAACCATTACTGCATGATTTTTATTACATAAGCTAGAGGCCCGGTGCACGAAATTTGTGCACAGGTGGGGTCCTTAGGCCTGGCCGGAGATCAGAGCCTATAGGGGCTGTCTTGCCCAGTCCCGATTGGAGCGGGGCCTGCCAGCTGCCAGCTGTGGCCTGTCAGCTGTGGCCTGCCAGCTGGCGGGGAGGGGCCGGGGGAGGTTGGTTGGCCGTGGGAGGTTAGAGGGAGCAGCTCCTGCATTGAGCGTCTGCCCGTTGGTGGTCAGTGCACGCCATAGTGACTGGTCAACAGGCTGTTCTGGTTGTTCCGGTTGTTTAGTCGTAATGGTCACTTAAGCATGAAATAATTTACTCTAGTGGCCCTTATGATTTAAAGGATGCAGAAGTTCTAAAAATTGATTTCCTCCAATTAGAAAAAAGTTTAATTATACTTGATTTTTGTTTTCAAATAGGAATCAATATCCCCTTTCTGGGGATATTGCTTTCTAATTATTTAGTGAATTTGTATTTTTTTATTAATATAACTAGCTAAGAATAGCAGAAATTCATTTTTTCAATTAAAATGTATTGCGTCATATAAAAAAGGTCATAGTCTTACATATAACTACTATTCAACATTTAAAATTTATAAGGCAAAAATATGTTAATTACAAACATTTCTGAGTTACAAATTAAGTACTATAGTTAATTTAAATAATTGTGCATTTTTTGTGTGACTAAAATAATTAATTAAATCTCATTCTTTCTCATATTCTGATAGTGTAATATTTTTGTTCTACAAAACTGTAATGAGAATTTTTCTTCAACCAAAGCAATTCTGATCAAACGTAAACACTTATGTTTAAAATAAAATATTTTATTTGGAAATATAATATTGATTTTTTTATATTCAAAGATAATGGATTTGCACATATTTGAAAGGGTTGCCAATTTAAAAATTAAATATATGCTTGTTAAATTTCCATTAACTAAAAATAACTCATAATATTTTCCTATCCTAGTTTTAGTTTTTATTTTTTGTTTCCAAGTAATCTTTTTTGAGTTCTAATTATTAATCTATTAAAAAAATTTAGGTTAAATGTCTACCAAATAAAGTTATATGTACATATTTAAAATTAGATGACCACAGAATCTTTTTCTATTTTTAGTACCAGATCGTCATCTCTATCAGAGAAAAAACTACCAGAGCCTTCCCCTGTAACCAGGAGAAAGGCATATGAGAAAGCAGAAAAATCAAAGGGCAAGGAACAAAAACAGTAAGTTAACTCATGCTTTTTATCTGTTAGATTGTATAAAATGTCTGCTACACTTAGATGCTAAAGGACAATAGTGAAATTACTTTCCAGATTTTAGGCTGGTTCTGTGGTTATGACGGATTTGACTAATCATGACAATCAAGTCAGCTATTGGCTTGGCTAAATGGTCTTTAAATTCCTTGTTCACACACACCTGTAAAAATATTGAGCACTTGTGCCTGATCATGTGTACTCATATATTTTCCAATTATTTGTGCATATTATTGTAAGTTAATATACACTTGAGGAGAGACTTATTAAATATGAGTCCTCTAGAAAATTTTGAAATTAATCTTGGTTATCATCTGGTAAAATTACATTGACTTCACCTCTTTAACAGGGTTGACAAAAAACTAGTGTTGGAGGGTGTGTGAGTTGTGCCATTTTCTTGCTGTTCTTTTATGTTTAAATCGGTATTATCCCCAATTGTTTTTTTGTGGGTTTTTGTTTTGTTTTGTTTTTTTGCTAAAATCATTTTGTTTGTTTGTTTGTGGAAAAGCAAGCAAGAATTTATTGACCACAACCAAAATATACATAGGAGAGTGAAACAAGGAAGGACATATTTGAAGAAGCAACAGGAGAGCCTAGGCTGGGCTGCTTTGGCTCACTGGGAAGTCAGAGAAAAGGGGGCCTTGGAGACAGGCCCTGGTTAGCCCAGGACGAGCTGCCACTGCCCATTGCTCCTCTGGTTGCAAGGCTCATGGGGTCCCTTAGAGGTGAGGGGATACGTGCCTGTGGGGGAAGGAGGAGCGGAAGGGAATAGCAGGCATGTGCTCCCTGGAGAGAGAGTGCCTGCTAACATCTTTTAAAAGCTGTTTGTGTGTTTTGTGAAGGTTAATTTACTGAAAAATACATAATATAATCTGATGACCCACTGGGTAATTGCAATGCCTCAACATGCAGAAAGGTGATGAATGGGTGAGAGTCACTGTCACCCTTCTACCTTGTGTGTGTGGCCTAATGCGCTGCGTGTGGCAGGTGGATCTATGACTCAGCCTTGAGTGAGAATATCAATGCCAATCTACATTTAAATATTGGTAAAGCTAATTTCTTTACCATAAAAATAAATATGGTAATAAGTTTTTATATATTTTCTGTACCTGAGTGGACAGTGTTGTACCACCCCCTTCCCTGGACCAGCATGCACACGCTCGGCCTTGACCCCTGGCTTAGCTGATGTGAACGTCATGGAAATTATCCTTCTAATCATCCTTGCTTCCTGTGTTTAAAGATGTAATTTGTTGCTACTGAATCAGACCTCTCAAGAATGATTGGGAGATGGGGGAATGGAGCAAATAAGTAATTTAAATATAAATGAATGAATCAATTGAGTAGGCAAATCACTCTTAAACTTTCTGGGTCTGTTTCCTTGTGTGTAAAATGTACATCTTGGTCTCAGTTCTAAAACTGTATAGTTTTAAATTTGGCTTGCTTTATTTGTACCGAGCTTAGAGTTCAGCAGACAGAACTCTTTCTTTAGTGCCATCTTGTGGCCAATGTAACAAAATTCAATGGGACAATTTTAAATTGTCCAGAGTGGATTTTATCTTCCAATAAAGGAAAAGAGGAAGGAAGGGAGTGAAGAAGGAAGGATTTCACTAATGAAAAGCTTTTTTAGAAAAGCATGTTTCACATAACATTCCTAACAAAGCATAACCAATTAAAGCCACCTGTTTAATGTTCTTTTTTCTTGTAGCTCAGATTCTGGAACCTCAGAGGCTAGTCTTTCACCTCCTTCTTCCCCACCAAGCCGGCCCCGTAACGAACTGAATGTGTTTAATCGTCTTACTGTTTCTCAGGGAAACACATCAGTTCAGCAGGATAAGTAAGTCATTATGGAAGAGAGCCCCAACGATTTATTACAATTTCTGAACCTGTCAATACTACCTGTAGAAAACACTTAGCCATCTCTTTGTATGGGAGATGGAGTCTGACTTGTGAACTCTTGCCATCTTTTGTGTGTTGTTCCAACAGGAAATGAGCCATGGAGGCAATATTACAGAAAATTATTTTCCTGCTGAACATTATTCCCTGCTGTAGATTTGCATCGCTATACTTTCAGCACTTGTCTTGCTCTTTCTTTTACAAGTACATTAGATTTGAAATACCTTTGAGACCACCTGCAGTTTAAATTTCTTGGGATTCTTCAGCTTCTGTGAGCATACAAAAATCTCTAATCCAGACTGCCTGGATTTTTTGAAATATGCAAATTATTTTACCTTGGGTGAAAAAAACAGCTTACAAAGACCACTGTTATATGTGGAACATGTTATCATCACTTGGCTATTCTATTCAAATCCACTAGTAAACTTCAATAATAGTTTTTGGAATAAAAAAGTAACTTTAAGGGTGAAGGGGGTAGGTTTGAGGGTGGGTTCTGGGGGAAGAGTGGTTGGAGGGACGTGGAAAATATTATTTTCATTAATTATTTATTGAAAAAGTATTCTCACATTGAGCCAGAATCTCTCTTGCAAGAATTCAATACTAACACTGCTGCCATAAGGTGTTTGTTAACTCTGACTTATCTGCTTTGATTTTGAATGATAGCATTGTATGTGTATGTACTTGATATCCAGTCTCCCACCCCAATTATTTGTTTTTTATGCTATAATTTCTCTGTATAATTCTACAATTTCTGAAATTTATAGGATTTTGTTTAAGATGTCTGGCATATTTAGATCATGCTAAATGGCTCTGTAACTTAGAGAAACACTACCATTTTGAAATAACTTTAATCTACTTAATTTATGATATAATTCTTGATCATATTTTAATATGGTTTAATCAGCTGATGACATGTCTTTTAAATTGATCTAGATAGGCAACTATTATCTGTTACTGAAAAAGACTCTAATATTGTTACGTCATATCTCTTATTTAACTGAGAAAAGAGTAGAACATTAGGGATGCTTTTGGGAAGTCCATTTTCACTAGTGATATGACAAATTACTAAATCTTCTTTACCATGCATTCACAGTCATAAAATTTTCTGCCAGTCTTTTGATGATCTTGACAATCTCATCATAGTTCTACATTTTGTACTGAAATGTTTTATCAGCTACCAACATTTGACTGTGTTGTCATCTCTGAAAGTTGTCACTTAGAATAGACTTCTACACTTTCAAAAGCTCAGCCACCTTCTGGATCACTTTTTTGGGGGGCTCCTTTTTGAGACTAGCGTGTTTCACCAGCTACATATTATTTCTGGTTACATTCCATGCCAGCAGCACTCACCCTTCCCTCATTCTCCCCAAACTTATTTTACAAGTAAATAGATTTTCATAATAGCCAGACTCTCTGCCGGACTTGGAGGTTTTGGAATAGGGCTGACAGGAGTGGGTCATCTATTATAAAAATCCTGCTAAAGTTCCCCAGCTATTAGTGAGGGACTCCCTAGTCAGAATTCCATATTGTTAAGATAAGTTGAAACAAAAAATTATTAAATTGAGTGATTTGCTCTCCTCTCAAGCATGTAATATATTTTTGCAACAGCCACAGTAAAGAGTCCAAATCTAAAGTAATTATCAAGATGAATAAAATTCATGAATAGTTATTAAAATGGAAAACATTTCCTGGTACTAGTCCATTAAATAGAAAGAATCTTGAAGTGATATATTTTACTTATTTGATACTGTTCCTCTTCAGGACGTAAATTTTAGAAGTAAGGATAGATAGACTCTATGGATCAGTAATAGAAATACTTCCCCCGAAGTCTTGGTAGAAAACATAAGAATCGAATAGCTTCTCTGACTTAGCTAGACATTGAATTTGCTGTTATCCAGTAAAAATAGAGAAGCAGGGCACAATAAAGGAAGTGTTTACTATATTTCAGTAATACTGTTGATTTTCATTTCAATCTCAGTGTCTGTATCTGTTGACATCTGTATTCTTTCTCCTCATAATTCTAACTCTTTCGCTGTAGGTCTGATGAAAGTGACTCCTCTCTGTCGGAGGTACACAGGTACTTTCTTTCCATCTTTTCTATATTCTGGCATTTCGTGGTGTTCTAAAATGCCTTCCTAGAAACTAAGCAAATCTCATTTTTGTTGCATGCATAACTTGTTGTAAACCATATAGATGCACTAATATTTTTTAACATATTCATTTTAATGATGCACCTTTTAGACAAAAGTAGTGGCACAGTTTTTTGTATAATAACATAAAAACTTGTGATATTTGTTTTCTATTTGTAACCTAGATTTGTTAAAAAGTAATTAAGTTCTATGAATACTGATTTCAAGAAATTTTGCTCCTCGGTGATTTTTTATTTCTATTAAAATTTGTGGGAGGTCAGTATGGTTATCTTTTCTTGTTTGTTTAGCATTTTAAAGAAAGAGTTTATGGGAGGTTTTGTGATTTTTTTAAAAAAGGTATGCTAGAAAAAGAAGGATACTATGGTACCAAAAAAGAGAGAAAGAAATAGAATGTAGAAGGGCTTTTAAAAACAATTTTTTCTATTGATTGATGCTATTTTAAAAATAACAATGTTGCATTTTTTCATGTTAAGGATTTCTTTTTTTTGGACCCTTAATTTCTCTTTCATCTTTGCTATCATTTCTTCTTCCCACTTATCATTTGTCTTCTCTCTTTTTGCACTCGTTTCCCCTGTTTATGGCCATTTTGCTGATCAGCAGTAGATCCTCCAAAAGGTAGGCAGGGGGAGGGAGATGAAATTAATCTCATTCACGGTATTACAGACTTTACTGGTTTGCATGGAACAACAATAAACTTGTTTCTCTCCTTCAAATCAGGTTTGTTTTACAAGTTTGCAACACTTAACCTTAACTTAAAGTAATTATTTTAAAGTTGATTTCTATATTTCAGAATGTGAATAGATTAATTCTAATAGAAAAAAATACCATGGATGTGTTTCCAATTTCTATTTTTTTCTATTCTCTTTGGTGTTAAGGTAATATATATAAAGGTATATATGTATGTTATATATACTATATTAACTCTAATACTATGAATATCTGAGAGCATTTTTCAGTGTATAATTAAGAAAATGCTATGTTTAACGTTGAGATTATGTTTCTTTGAAGTGTGACTAACCAATGATATTAACACACATAACAATGAAAGAGACTCCAGGAGCTGTGCCATACAGAAGTCACTGTCTAATGGTGGCAAATATTTATTGGATCCTTTTGTAATACTATACAGCCTTTGACATGACAGAGTTGTATTGGGTGTTATATCATTCAGGAAGATTTAGTAAATTTTTAGGATAAAGCTGATGATAATTTGAAGGAAGGAAATCTTTTGGAGACATAGTGTCACATAATTGAGGCTACTGATTTTTTTCCTTAGGATGGTTTGTGTCATTAGATGCAAATCAGAAACAGCTCTTAGACTGTTCCCATGATTTTTTTTCTTTATACTCAGTTTGTTGGAATATATACACATATATTTTCTGTTTGAGATGTAACAGTAGCAGTTGACTGTGCGTTAGATCACATTTGTGAACGTGTGAAGCAATGCTTTGATGGCTTCAGTTCATAGCTAATAACCTAACAGTCACAGGCCGATTCAAATGCCAGAGTCAGACGTTTGAGGAGGTATTGCTCCCATTTCAGTTTTAATCTGCATAAATTCTTACTTTACAAACAAGTTACTGAGCATTAATTTAAAGAATCTCAGATTGACACATGTGTGCAATTAATAGCATTAGACTGTGTACTTATATATCTAGTGATAACAATTCCTGGTATTATTTTTCGGTGATGAGGTGCTTCTTTTATTTTTTGAAATCATTTTAACTAGACCCTAAAAATAAAGTTTTAAATAAATTCTGAGCCTAAATTTACCTCCTTTAAATTTCTATTCATTGGTTTTTCACCAGCCCGCCTGAGCTATACCAGAATTAGCCTAATAGCTCTTCTTCTGTGTATGTGACAGTTCTTTAAATATTCAGCCCTTCACTGTGCTATTGTGTCGTCTCCAGTGAATGTTCTTTTATCATCTGAATAGGCCTAGTTTCATCATCTGTTCCTTATGTGATAGTCTACAGACCCTTCATTCTGCTTCCACTGTTTTGGAAAGTGTCCAGCTTTTCAATGTGCTAAAAATGTGGCATCTAGAACTCAACTCCATTCTCGACATGGCCTTGGTAGAATATAGCAGCTCTATTATTTTCTCCTGAAAATGTTGGGAGAGGAACCATTAATCGTCAACCCATTAATCATCTATTCAATAACTAAATCACTTATACCACTTCCCTACTTTGAACATTCTATTATATCTTTGACTTAGAGGCCCGATGCACAAAATTCGTGCACTCAGGGGGGTCCCTCAGCCCAGCCTGTGCCCTCTTGCAGTTTGGGAGCCCTCGGGGGATGTTCGACTGATGACTTAGGCCCGATCCCTGTGTGGAGCCTGCAGTTAGACGTCCTTAGTGCTGCTGTTGAAGCGGGAGAGGCTCCCGTCACCACCGCTGCACTCCTCAGCTGTGAGCCTGGCTTCTGGCTGAGCGGTACTCTCCCTGTTTAATAAGCATACCATTTCTGTCTTTAGGGCTAGAAAAAAACATGACTAAATTTTGAAGACCTCTTTTTAGACCTCTTTTTAGTCATTAGGTGTGACTCCAAGTACCACTGAAACTACCTACTTACAACAGTTTTGTGCTAACCCATGTCCAAAAGGATTTCCTTTGAAAGGCTTATTAGGGTCAACGTATCTTGTGAATAAGACTTTCCCCTATGTTGCTGCCTAGTAACCCTATAAATAACTTCCTTCATGAGATCAATGAGCTCGTTTGTCTATTATTGATGAGCCGTTATTTTTAAGTGTTTATAATAATTTTATTCATCTCTAATTTCTGAAATCTACTTTTCCTCTCCCTTTTGGAATTGGGTCTGCATGACTTATTCCCCTTTATTGATTTTCTTAGAGTCCCGATGGAGTTACTCTATTGATTTTTGTCCCCACAGGCATATACATTGAAAAACCTATGATATAGTGATTTAAAAACCGAATTCATCAGATGTCTCCATTTGTTAGTTCTACTTAGTCTGGGCTTGTATTTCTTCTTGGTCATTTCTGCCGCTTGTATCTCTTGAAGATTGTTTTCTTTCATCAAAAAGTAGAAACAAACAGTATTGTTTTATCCCTGTATTTGTCCTAATATTATGCCATCTGTCTTATATAATGGACATACTTCAATATAATTTTTCTTCCTGCTTTAAGCAAAGAAACTTCTAATTGATATATTTATCATGTCTTAATTCATTCTCATCTTTAGTCTTCCTGACACAATTATTTTGATTCAGATCCTGCATTAAACTCCTTTAGGATAGGAATGATGTTTTGATAATCTGTGCATTTCCATAGCACATAGACCAGTAGCATAAAGCAGAAACTCCAGAAACATTAAAACTCATGGGATAGATCCCTAAAGATTCTTACTGTTCTTTTAAATTCTCAGTCTTTTTATCTTGTTTGATATTGTTAGTGTTTTAAGTTTTTGGTATTTTTAAAACATTCACCCTTTAGAATTTCTGTCCATGCAATCTTTTTTCAAATTTGTTTGAAATTTGCTTCCTCAGTATTTTAGGTGGTATGTGTTATACTTTCTCAAGAATGTCCTTTTTGACACAGAGTCACATCTTCCAAGCGCTATCCTATATACTTTCTTATTTGTCAGAATTCACAACACTCAGCTCCCAATATTGCTTCATTAAACTCTGAAGAGATGAAATTCTTAATAAGAAAATCCAAATGTATCATAGGCTTTGCTCTTTATAGAATGCAGCTGTTAGCTGATGCCTAATGAGTTGATGTATTCCATCGCTACTATTGCTACTTCACATGGTGTCTCTGTCCTTTGGCTTAAAAAAGAGATGAGGGAGCAGCCTGAATTTTATTACTAATTAGTTAGAAAGACTTCTTAAAGCCAGGGAACAACTAAAATTAGTCTCATGGTACAGCTACTGAAGTCAGTCTTATTTCTTTGTTTTTGTCCCCCCCCCCCCCCAACTCAGGGGCATAATCAACCCATTTCCTGCTGCAAAAGGAATCAGAGCTTCTGCCCTTCAGTGCATTCACATAGCCGAAGGGCACGCGAAAGCCGTGCTCTGTGTGGATTCCACTGATGACCTCCTCTTCACTGGATCAAAAGGTGCTAGTAGTGGTTTCATGGGGGGTATTTAAGGTTTTTAAAAATGACTGAGTTTTTAACAAGCTTCGGCCAAAAATAAGTGAAACTGCTGAAGACCCATAAGGATATGAGAGAGAATCTAATTTAATCACTGAATTGTAGAAACTATAACATCATGTCATAGTTGGGAAGAAAGTCCAACTCTCTGTTGATGTTATGTAAATAGAATACTGAGAGGCTACATCTCTGTTTGGTAACTGAGTACCTAATGCATGCAGGGCCCTGAGCTTACTAGTGCAGTTTATATGACAATGTACCAGAGGCCATTACAGTGTACAGTGTGGTAAAGAAAATAAGATGGGTGGCAACCACCATTTCTTGAATACTTACTATATTTGAGACTGTGCTAGACAATACAAAAATTATGTCTCATTTAATTCTCACTACAACCCCAATGAGATACATGTTACATCCTAATTTTACAAATGAAGAAACTGAGGATTCAAGCTATTAAATAATTTTCCCAGAAGAACTTAGCTAGGAAGTGGAAGAGCCAGGATTGGAAACCTAGGTCTAATCGTCTCCAGACCTGCAGTCTTAACCCCTTTGGCACAATTGCAGGTAGCTAGAACTCAACTGCATACGCTTTGAAGTGTGATACACCAAGAGTTTTGGGGGTTTCGAAAAAGGGAGAGATTTGGCAATCTGTGAGAAACAGGAAGGTTTTGACAAGGGGGCATTTAGAATGAACCTTATAGGATGGCTTACATATTGACAGGTGAGGATTGGCAACCAAGATCAGAGAACAACATGAGCAGAGACATGGAGGTAAAAGTGGGGTATGTTTGGAAATGAAATCCAGTTGGGTTGAATAGTAGAATATACGTAAGAGAAGTAGTAGACAGTGAGGCTAGGAACATAAGAAGGAAGCCTGGTCAGGAATTTGGGGATCTAGTAAAAGTTATTTAGGATTTAGGGATATTATAAGATTCCGTTCAATCAGGAAACATTTATTGCTCATTATCTACAAGTGACATATAAGAATCTTGCTGGAACTTAGGAACTTTAATAATGGCAAACAGCTCCCATTTTAGAAATAATCTACTCTGTGAAAATATACTTTCCTAATGATTTCAATTACATTGATCTCTCCATGATAATTAGATTGTCATCATACCAAAAAACAAAGAACACAAAATAAAATAGTTTTAGGCTTATGCTTGTGGTTCAAAAATAAAATCTATCACACAGTGACCCCTGGAAAAGAAAGGTGTCTGTGTTTACGCATTCGGTGTGTTGTGGGGAGGTAGAGAAGTGATCAAAGTAGAATGTTTTGAAGCAGCTGATTTATTTGATATGACTTTCAAAGTTTTATGGAATTATTTTTTAATACCCACATAATGCATACACCAGACATCCCTGACTCTCATCTAATTCTTTACTCCTACTTTGCCCTTGAACCTGCTGCAGAGGGTCAGGGATGGAGTCAGGATGCCTGTGGCAAATTAATGGGATAATTACTGTTTTCTTATCCCATTTCTGTCTTATAGGAGAGGAATTGTTTAAATAATTTTTGTTAAGAGAACCTAACTTAGTTAATATTGACAGTATTTCCCCTTGTTTAATTTGTTTGTTTTAGATCGTACTTGTAAAGTATGGAATCTGGTGACCGGACAGGAGATAATGTCACTGGGAGGCCATCCCAACAATGTCGTGTCTGTAAAATACTGTAATTACACAAGTCTGGTCTTCACTGTTTCAACATCTTATATTAAGGTGTGGGATATCAGAGATTCAGCAAAATGCGTTCGAACGCTGACGTAAGTAACTTAAAGATAACTAGAATAAGGGGCAAACAGTTGTTGTTTACAAAATAGAAGAAAAGATAGCACTATACATGCATTTTTATTTACTTATATCTGCCTACTTCCAAAGGATGGTAAAATGTTTATAATAAGAACACAGATAAAGTAAAGGGAAAAATACTACTGAGAAAATAAAATACGATAGCTTAGTATTAAACAGGAAGGGGTAAATAATTTGATCTGTGACTAAGTACACATTTTATAATTCCATGCTCCCAAATACCAAGATATCACATTTCATAGTATTTACTGTGTGTTGTAGTTAATGGTTCACATTGCTTGCTTCAACTGAATAATGCTCCTTGAAAAATGGCATAAATCACCATTGTAGACAGTTAAGAAGTATTTGTAATCTTTAATTGGCATGTATTGATTAATTGACAGGCTTATTGGGCTGGGGAGGGACTTAACAGTGCTTTGGTATTTCATAACTGCAGGTTATAGTGGACAATTGGAGGATGAGATTGTTTTCTGTGTCTATCATATACATCTATAAAATGTGTAGCAAATAATGATTTTTTTTTGCCATAAGATTGATTAACTGTTTTGTAATTGAAATTGAGGGTGAACTTTGATTATTTAAATAAGAGAAGGGAGCATAGGAAAGATTAATTTTTACTAAAATTAGGGATTTAGAGTAGGGGTTAATAATTTGTAGAGCTGGGATTATTAACCGTTAATTGCTAATTTGCATTTGGAGAACTACTAATTATTGCACTGAATACAAGTCTCTTGAGGGAAATTTTATTTAAAAAGATGTTAGAAATTTACCAATCCAATTGACTCCCTAAAGCCAAATTTAAAAAAATTAATTATAACTTGATATTTTAGAGTTAGCTAAGAAAGTGTTTCAAAATTAAAAAAATATATATGCTTACCCTTTAGAATTTACCAGAGGAAACAGAAATAAGTTATGTTTGAGTTTTTAGCACATAGTAAACACTGCATGTATGAATGGGCTAAAGTAAACAAAAATAGAAAATAATTTTAAAAGTCCTCATAGGCTTTAATTCAAAAGGGCACATCCTATGGACCAAAGCAATATTGGTTGGCCTGGCCCTCAGGGGGCTTCTGGAAGCTGCAGAAAAATGAATCACCTTTATGACACTCATTTGCTGAGGGATTTTTGTTTGTTTGATTTTTTAATTTTTGTCACCTAATCTTTTCTGAATGATATTTTTTTAAAAATATATTTTATTGATTTTTTACAGAGAGGAAGGGAGAGGGATAGAGAGTTAGAAACATCGATGAGAGAGAAACATCGATCAGCTGCCTCCTGCACACTCCCCACTGGGTATCTGCCCGCAACCAAGGTACATGGCCCTTGACCGGAATTGAACCTGGAACCTTTGAGTCTGCAGGCTGACGCTCTATCCACTGAGCCAAACCGGCCAGGGCTTCTGAATGATATTTTAATCATTCTTAACTCAGGGCTTGTAATTATTAACTTAATAATAGAATAGCAACTTAAGAGTCTTAAGCCATGTCATCTTGTTTTATTCATTCAAAACATTTAAAGTGCCAACTATGTGTGTGTGCGCGGTGCTGGGTTCTGTGCATACGGGGACCAAAAAGGGCACCGATCTTTTAGCAGGTTTCCAAGAATTCATGGAACTTTAAGCTAAACTCATGTGCAGAAACGATGACTTTTTTGTTTTGTTCTGTCTCTGTTAAGATCTTCAGGTCAAGTTACCCTTGGAGATGCTTGTTCTGCCAGTACCAGCCGGACGGTAGCTATTCCTTCGGGAGAGAACCAGATCAATCAAATTGCGCTGAACCCAACTGGCACTTTCCTTTATGCGGCGTCTGGAAATGCTGTTAGAATGTGGGATCTTAAAAGGTAGAATGTATAAGAAAATGTACTTCTTATACATGGAAAATGCAACATTCAGACATTACTAGTGCATCTGAAATCTAAATTTTATAACCCCAGAAGTTAATATGAAAATCATAGGATTTTCTGTTCCCCCCAACACCCTCAAAGGTCTCTTCTGTTCTCTTTACCGAACTCACACAATTTTTTCTTTCTTTTAAGTTACATTGATGGGGAAAAAAGTATATGAAGGAAAATAGGATTAAAACCTTAGCCTTTCTTAATATTTGTCTACAAATTGTGTTGTTTTCTAGGAAGAAGCCAGGATTCTCATCCTAGTTTTACCAGTACCTTTGAAAGAATTATGTTTTGCAATATTATTTAAACATTTTATATCTATAATTTTTCAGTTAATAGATGTAAATGAACAAATGTGGGCATAAAACCTTAGAGGTTTCTGTGAATATCAGGAAGAGAAAGTGGTTAAAAAGTAAAAAAAGATTGATAAATTGAAATGTAAGGCATTACATCTTTGATTTGATTTTCAGTTGCCATGAAATATGAGCTTTTATCCTTCAGTTGAGTGTTTATTTTCATTTCTTTTCTAATTATTAAAATGTTGGCAGCAAGAGAGCATTCACTTGTTAGTTAAATACTTACTCATCATCAGCTAAAGCAAGCACTGCCCCAGCACTGTGTTGGGTCCTGGGAATAAAGATGACACCAGGCAAATGAGGCATCTGCCTTCATAGAGCTCATGTTATAATGGAGGATAAAGGCCATCAAACAGGCTGTTACAGGGCACTGAGTAAAGTTTGCAATTCAGATACCTCCCCTCTAGTAGGGCTTTGTCACTGTAAATCAAAGGGATGGTTATTTGAGAAACTTTTAGAATAACTAGTTATAACATAACATTTAAACAGATGGCTGAGAAAGTATAACAAGCATAATTTATAGATGGATGATCGAGAAAGAAAGAGGGACACCACCATCCTCACTGCTGTTTTAGAAATAAAGTGTTGAAGAAAATTAGAAAAGTGAGGAGTTAGTTTATTCTTGAAGAGAGCACATTTGACTCATATTAGGAACACCAGAGAGGAAGATACACAAATCATGACATAAGGCAGAAAAGACATCAGCTTTTGAAAATCTTCATACTTTTTATTTTGCTGAAGAGTTAGGTCCTGTGAGACTTGGTTGATTTCAGCAACATGATTAAATATAGATTCATTTTAATAAAGTAACTAACAGAATAGTTTTCGAGAAACTGATATCCCGAAAGCCAAATACATGTCCGTATTCGGGCAGTGGGATTTAAGATAGGACTATGAAATGAAGGTTTACGGTCACTCCTATTGATTGACATCATACATTTTCCTACCAGCCAGAGATATGTTCTGGTCATTTTCATATCTTTATAATAACTGATAAAATCTACCAGCTATTTTCTGATGTACATATATACACAAATATGTGTGCATAGACGTATGTATGTATGTATATATGTGTATATATGAGTGTCTATCTATGTTTTTGTGTATGTGAGAGTATTTGTGTGCCTGTTTAATAAAATAATCTTATTTTCTCTATATTGTTATTTATTAGATAAGTTATTTTAGTGATATAGTTGTTTTAATCAAATTTCAAATTGGATCTAATAACATCAGTAATATGTCTATTACATGTTTAGAAATTTAACAGATTAATGTTTATCTGGACTTGGGTTGGGAGTTAAAATTAGTCATTAGCAATTTTTTGGACTTTTGCTGCCTTTTTGTTTTCTACCAAATGACATTAGTCAGCTTTTGAATACCTTCGTTAAGATTCTTCCCACTTCTTTTGGCCATTTTTAAAAAACTAATTTGAACAGAGTTGAATAGAAGTGGAGCTAAAATAAAAAATATATATTAGTGAACTATTTTATCAAAGAATATAGATTATTTATATTGAAGCTTAGCCTCAGCATGCTAAGACATATTTTCAAAAAAATATTCTTTTTTCTTTCTTTTTAAAGGTTCCAATCTACAGGAAAGTTAACGGGACACCTAGGCCCTGTAATGTGCCTTACTGTCGATCAGATTTCCAATGGACAAGATCTAATCATCACTGGCTCCAAGGATCATTACATCAAAGTGTGTATAATAGAATTGTTGAATTGTAGTTTGAAGTATTAAAAATCATTCACCCTTTCTCTTAATCAATTTTCTTTTTTTCCTATTTCTAGCCTTTGCTTTTTCTTCCTGATCTTTTCCTCACTCAGAGTTCCTGATTTTATCATCTTATTTAATCATATCTTCCCATTTTTGATAGAAGATAGGTTGAGAGGGATTTTAAAGATTTTTAACTCAGTCATCCAACTAATACTTGAGTCTCATTGTCACCATCTTTTATACTGAGAATATTATGGTTTTCAGATTTTATAAAATTAGCAGATAAGCTGAAGAAAGATGTATAGTTTGATTCTGGAAATGTTAAATTTGAAGTACTAACAGAGGACATCCTCATGTAGGCCAGCCAACTATTAGAAAGGCAAGCCCAGAGTTTATGATGAGTTATAACTGGAGATGTAGTTTTGGGAGCCATTCAAATAGAAGCAGATGTTCAAGGAGTTTGAGTAGATGACATGGCCAAAGGAGAGGACTTGACAGGACTCAGCCTTGGGAAATCTCTGTAAGAACCAATAGGAATAAAAAGAGGGTACAGTAAGAGAGAGTGTAGCTTTGAGTAAGAGACAAAAAATGGTTTAGTAACTTGAAAATCGAATGAATAAGGGGAGAGGATTTTGTATTTGGTAGACTTGAGCATGTTTATATGCTTAGGAGATGGGCTTAGTGGAGGAGAAAAGTGTAAGGAGAAGAGTGAAGTGGCAATTGATGGAGGTGGTAGGAGGAGTTAGAATCAGATCAAAGATGTGAACCTTGGGAAAAAGTAAGTGTTTGAAGATAAAAGGAAACTTTGGGTTGGTGGAAAGGGTCCAATAATATATTTTTGATCATGCTGGTCTTTTCAGGAAATCACAAGGTCAATAGCTTAGAGAGATAAGGGCAACTGAGGGGTATGGAAGGTTTTGAAATAAAGGGAAGGTTTTAAAATAAATGGTTAAGGGTATTTGAAATGGCCACCAGGACTGCAGAGCTTTCTAATAGTGTTTAAATAACAATTATGTTATTTATTTTACTTTCAACTGGATTGTACATGAAAAAATTGATTGTATTTCTTAAAAGGCATGTAAGCATGTGACACGTAAGCAAAATAGTGTGAAAGTAGGACTCAGGTTCATCCTGAGTGGAACAGACCAGGTAATTTAGTTAACTTAGTAAGGTATTCTAACAAAACAAATGTCTGATGAATATACGTGTGCATGCGTTTCTGTGAATGAACACATATGGCTGCTTATTTTAAGTTAAATATGATGACTGCTTTCTTTTTGCTATTTTTTAGATGTTTGATGTAACTGAAGGGGCTCTTGGAACTGTGAGTCCCACCCACAATTTTGAGCCCCCTCATTATGATGGCATTGAGGCGCTAACCATACAAGGGGATAACCTATTTAGTGGGTCCAGAGATAATGGAATCAAGAAATGGGACTTAGGGCAAAAAGACCTTCTGCAGGTAATGTAAAACCTTTTCACGGAATGGAGTGGGTATTTCAGAGTCACTCAGCAGTCTATATAAGAATTTGAAGAGCCTCTATGTAGATCTTCATTGTTTAGGAATAATATAAATAAGAGCTTCCTCTTAAAGGAGTTTCTCACCCACCCGAGTTACTAATTATGAGAAGGGCAACATTCAACATTTACTAAATACCTCATCAACAAGAGAAGACTAGACACTAAAAGATCTGGGATTGTCTCATGTATGTGCTCATTGAATAAAATCAGTCTTGGTGTAGAGTTGTTATAGTTTCTCATTTTGTTTTGTTTTATGTACACATATTCCACAGAGTAACGTGTTTAGCTAAAGTCAAAGTAGTGTAAATGATTCCTCACCTTACAAGAACACCGTCATGCATCTGAAAGCGTTGGCTCTCTCATTTCCTATAGAACACTAGTTGGATTGAAATGTTGTGTCATTACAATCAAATATTGTTCTATTTCCCTAATTCCCAGGGGAAGAAGTTAGCTAACAGATAAGATTGTTCTCAGTTTCAAGCTTTCTCCTGTACATGTACAGGTGTGTATGTATTGCAGTTGCTACTACTTTCCTGCCTGTGACTAGACAAAAACAAAATAAATAAGTAGCATGAAATATTAATAGAAAAAAACAGTAACAGATGCATATATTGCATTCAAAAGCTCTTATAGACACACATTCATGGTGTGACATTTATATTGTGTATATATTTATGCATAAAATATAGTCATATAGTCTGATCTTGTAACTGTTGTTTGCTTATAATATACTAGAGGCCTGGTACACGAAATTTGTGCACTTGTTGGGGGGGGGGGCGGTGGTCCCTCAGCCTGGATTGCAAGAGGACACAGGCCAGCCCAAGGGACCCCACCGGTGCACGATCAGGGCCAGGGAGGGATGTGGGAGGTTCAGCAGGGGAGGGACCACAGGAGGGCTCCAGGGCATGTCAGCCCATCTCGCTCAGTTCCGATCAGCTGGACCCCAGCAGCAAGCTAACCTACCGATCGGAGTATCTACCCCTTGGTGATCAGTGCACGTCATAGCGACTGGTCGGCCGGTCGACTGTCTGCCCCCTGGTTATTTGTGCACATCATAGTGACTGGTCAATCAACTGCCTGCCCCCTGGTAATCAGTGCACGTCATAGCAAGTGGTTGGGTGGCCTTAGCATATCATTAGCATATTACGCTTTGATTGGTTGAATGGACGACCGGACGACAGGACGCTTAGCATATTAGGCTTTTATTATATAGGAAGGGTAGGTTAGCTCTGGTCTTCTACGAAAGTTTAAGTCAGTGATTTTATGAGACAGTCCTTAAAGTCTACATGCCAGGCTGTAGTTTTTAAATTTGTTTTATTAAATACATTTTGGGAAAGGTGAGATATTTACTGCCTATGAAGAGGATGTAATGTTTGACAAAGTTTGTATACTTTCTAGGTCCTATAGATTCTATAGATTTTTAACATTATAAGCCTGTAGTACTGATATTACTGATGATAATTAGTGAGGCAAATTATAAATTTCTTTAAGTCCCTAAGAGTGATTGCATAGAAAATGATTTTTACAGCTTCCAGGCCATTCCAAAAATTGAGTTTTATCAATAAAAATGTTTGTAACTTTTTTGGGTGTGAAAATGTATGTCCTCTTAAGCTTCTGATTTCTCTTTTTTCCTCTCAGCAAGTTCCAAATGCACACAAGGATTGGGTCTGTGCCCTGGGAGTGGTGCCAGGCCATCCGGTTTTGCTCAGTGGCTGCAGAGGGGGCATTCTGAAACTCTGGAACGTGGATACCTTTGTGCCAGTTGGAGAGATGAAGGGTCATGATAGTCCTATCAATGCCATCTGTGTTAATTCCACCCACATTTTTACTGCAGCTGAGTAAGTTTTTCCTATGCGATTTTTTTCTATGTTAGCTACTTGTGTTCAGATTTAATAAATACTGTAGGTTGTAAATATCTGGAAATGTAGAACATGAAAAACCTTGGACCTCAATTTGCTCATTACTAAAAAGGGAATAATAGCATTATCTACTTCTTATGTTAGTTAAAGAGAATTAAATGCATTAATGTATTTAAAGGGCACATGTAACAATGCCTGGCACATACTCTTGATAATATGAGCTTTTTTTTTTCCATTTTCTACTCAGCTTTTTTTATTTTATTCAAATTCTTTATTGTTTAAAGTACTACATAAGTCTTCTTTTTCCCCCATTGACCTCTCCCCAGCCGCTTCCACCTCCCAGCACATGCCCTCACCCCTTTACTGTCTGTGACCATTGAATATGAACTATTTTTAATATTATTATTATGATGCCCTATTAGGTATACTTATGGCACAAGCTATATTTTTACTTACATCTATTAAAGATCTATTCAGAAAATGTTTCCATGATAAGTAATTATAAGAGCTATTTCTTTATCTTTCTGCCTCTTTTCTCATGTTCATTTTTAATTTATTATTTTGTAGTGATCGAACTGTGAGAATTTGGAAGGCTCGCAATTTGCAAGATGGTCAGATCTCCGACTCAGGAGATCTGGGGGAAGATATTGCCAGTAATTAAACATGAATGAAGATAGTCATAAACTGAATACTGTGATAATACTCTGTATATTCTTTATGGAAAATGTTACCCTACATATATTAGGCAAAAACTTATGAATGGGATTAACTGGAAGCTATATATCTGAATCCAACTTCTGAATATAAATGTATTCTAGTATAATTGTGTACAATCCTGTGTGCTTAATAATAACATCTCTGAATACATATATGTCCTAATAATTGATAATACTGCTTGATTCGCACTTTTATTGTGGCTGGATTTTTGTGACTAGCTATTAAAAACACACACGCTTTCAAATTATTTGAATTATAAAATGTCTGCTTTTGTGACAGTCAGAAAATACACTTGGAATATTATGCAACCCACTGATGGTTTACTCATGTGTAGTCTGTTCAGATGACTTACGTATTTAAATATATTGGAAATGTAGTCAAATTGTGGTCTGTTTGTCTGGCATTTATATCAGTCTATGGAAGGTTCCCAAATTTCAAAGTTCCCATAAATAACATGAATAGTGTTGATGATTTTTCATAAGGTGGAATTGACCGTAATCTACTAACAAAGAATGTTAAACAGTTTGTGTTAAATGTTGACGTTTACTTGTATTGACCAAAGTTTTGCAGCTGTGCTATATATATATCCTGTGCTCAGGACTAAAATGCCGTTAATTGTTGTATTAGTGCTGTGCATACCTTCTGTGATGGGAAAAATTTTTGATGTCCTAACAGAAATATATTTTGATCTATTTTCCTATGGAGTTGTTTCTATGATTACCTTTTAATTTCATTTTTATTTAATAGTAGTACTTCCTCCCCCTTTATCTAATTTTTTATATGCTGCTAAATATATTTTAAATACACTATGTTTGCAAACTTGGTAGCTATGATGAAAACTGTATCATCTGTGGTGGGCAGAGCTATGTAAATAGGTAGAATGTAAAGAGAGAATGTCTTACATTGTAACTGTATGAATTTTTAAATGCTGTAGATTGGATTTTGCAAGAGGATGTATAATTTATGTCTGTTCAGAATATTAATTTGTAAATTCTGCAAGTTTAATTTTTATGTAGATGGTATAACATTTGAAAATATTGTCTTGTGAATCCCACCCTGTTCCCCCAACCCCCCGAAAATGTTTGCTTGTAAATGAAAGCTTAGCTAGGGCTTAAATAAATACATTGCTATGAATTATTTTTATTCTATTGTTTTTTCTAATTATACTAGAGGCCGGTGCACAAGATTTGTGCACTGGGGCGGCGGGGGGGGGGGGGGGAGGGGCTCAGCCCAGCCAGTGCCCTCTCGCAGTCTGAGGGCCCTTGGGGTATGTCTAACTGACAGATTAGCGAGCAGTCAGACAACCTTAGCACTGCCGCGGAGGCGGGAGAGGCTCCCACCACCACCACTGTGCTTGCCAGCCGTGAGCCCAGCTTCTGGCTGAGCGGCACTCCCCCTGTGGGAGCACACTGACCACCGGAGGGCAGCTCCTGCATTAGAGTGTCTGCCCCCTGGTTGTCAGTGCGCATCATAGCGACTGGTCGTTTTGCCATTCAATCAATTTGCATATTAGCCTTTTATTATATAGGATGAAAATCGCCAATATTTGTAAAGGTTATTTTACCTGTGTGTGATATAAGAAAAGGCATTTTTTGTTGTTGTTGTCTAGCACTTCATATGCATTCCTTTCTTTGCTCACTAGACATGACATATTCTTGAAGATTTAAGCCATAAATGAATCTTGATGGACCAAGGAAACTCACTATTTGAGGGAATTAAATCAAGCTATAGAATTTAGGCATTTGAACACAGATAGTAAAACAAATAAAAGTAATTCCCATAAATTTAGGACAATAGTGACTTTGGTTACTTGAAGAAGTGGAGGGAATGGTAACTGGAGGTATTGAGGAGGTGAGTTGGGGTGTTGAGGGGTGTGGAGGTACTCCTGGGTCCCAGCAATGTTTAATGCTTGGCCTGGGTAGGTGACTGAACCCAGTTAAGGCCTCAATATAAATTTTTAAGAATATGGCTAGCAGAGGCAGAGATCTACTTATCTTGCAATCACCTGAGACAAGGCTCATGTAAGTTCCCGTGCTTATTAAGCTTGCCACCCACTGAAGGGACAGTGGTCTGTTCCTTTCTTCAGTCATTCCTTGCCCTACATGTGGGAGAAGGGACTAATTTACGAACCAACCAAATGAAGCCTTAACCCCTAAAGATCCCACTCAGGATGGTTGACAATAACTCAAAATAGTTAAAATAGTGCCTCTAAAACTTAAAAATGGGTTATTCCACACTACGTATTAAACATACAGTATACCTTATCTGCCCAGAATAGCATCTTTTTTTTTTGAAGATACATTTCTTCTTACAAATTTAAATCTCTGCATTTTATCTAAAGTTTTGTCTATTATGTCCATATTTATTTATTTAATTCCCAGCTGATGTGGACTCTTTTATAAAAGTTTAAATGAACGTCAACATGTAACAAAGTTGTTTCATGCTGCTGTTAGTAATTTTCATTAAGCATTGACTATACCTTACCTCGAAATCATTTTAAATTCTGCCTTTAGCCTCAGAATAAATAGGTTGCATTCCTGCTATGTTGTTGAGGATTTCATTTGCCAACTACTGTGCAGATGCTGATAGCTGGAATTTTGTATTTGCAAATTACAGGCATAACAAAATGTACAGATTTCTAAATTTGAGCATTATGGTACAAAAGTAGGAGTTATCTTTCTGGTTTCTGATCATAATGAGATGCTCAACCAATTTTAAACTGTAACAGCTGCCATTAAGCTCCCTCTTTTTTGATGAGGCTCTTAATTATAATAGCTAACATTTGCTGAACATTTACTCTCCCTCTTTGTTTTTGACTCGACGCCCCCTGATATCGGGGAAATCTAAGGTGTCACCAATGGTCAGAAACACCCCATTTCAGTGATGTTTAAGTGTAAAAAGGAAGTGGCATCCTAGAATGGGTGAAATAGGTCCTAGAACTGGAAAAGTACAGTGTTGTGGGGAATTCTGCCAGAAGACAGTGACAAATGTCCACTATATCATATGTGACAGATGATATTACTCCAGGCCCTTCTACTATGTCATTGTGTGTTAGATTTAGGAAAAGTATGGTCCACCTTTCTCAGACTTGCTTTCAGCTTGGGTTCCACATTTAACCTGGTTTCCACCAAGCCTACGATCCCACAGGCTATAATTTGCCAGCCCTTGTTCAAGATTGTTACATGGAAGAGAAAACTTCTTTTTTGAGCTATTACATTTTAAGATCCTTTGTTAGAGCAGTGTAATTAAATGATATCTATCCATGTCGTTAATGATTTAACAAAATATGTTCTAGTAAAGGCTTTCGGCAAAGAGAGAGTGGTTACCAGACATAAATTTACATATTTATTCAAACAAGTTTAGGGTGCATGGCAGTAAATATCTTGTTCTTAAAAATATAAGAATACAATGATAATTTTCAACATATAGAGGCAAAAAGTGTATTCAGGGAGGCATTTTTTTCTAATTTAAAAAAACAACCATTTTTTTATTGATATTTTAAATAGAGAGGAAGGAAGAGGGAGACAGAGTGAAACATCAATGAGAGAGAAACATTGACTGGCTGCCTCTTGCATGCCCCCTACTGGGGATTGAGCCCACAACCCAGGAATGTGCCCCGGCAAGGAATGGAACCAGTGACCTCTTGGTGTATGGGATGATGCTCAACCAATTGAGCCACACTGGGCAGGTCGGCATGTTTTCTAATTTGAACAAGGATGCCTCTGGGGGAGTAAAAGCCAGCCCTGCTGGTTCACTCTTTGATCTCCACTGCCCAAGATGAACACATTCTTCATTAAGTAAGGTCAGTTCAAAACCAATACATTTCTTTCCTTAAAAATGTTAGCTGTTCAAGAAATTCTGGCTGCCTGTAATTTTCATTAAAAATTCCAAATTTGAAGCACCGCAGTGTTTTCTGTCACATAGGCCTCTTAAATAAAAATGACAAAAAGTCAGCTATTTAAATGGAAGGATTTGGACAAGATGGCATATTAACTGTTTCTCTCAGACTAATAACTCATTAGTCTATGAATAACTGAACTTTCTGTAAATGACTTTGCTTCCTGGAGATTTTCTTATGTCATCTCTGGGGTGCAAGGG
The DNA here is from genome assembly GCF_014108235.1 of Myotis myotis. Lineage (NCBI taxonomy): Eukaryota > Metazoa > Chordata > Mammalia > Chiroptera > Vespertilionidae > Myotis > Myotis myotis. The sequence continues at coordinate 172,581,039 of NW_023416335.1, forward strand.
GGTAGCATGCAGCCATTGGGCAAGGCACTGAGGGTACTGCCTTCTATGATTTCCACTAAGACGGTGAGTAGTCCATAAGTGAACACTTGGGCAGTGTGTACCTGCTGTGTTTGCCTCCTCCACCCACACCTGATGGTGAGAAAGTAGAATGAAAGACGAGTGTAAACTTTTAGAGGATCCTAAGTCTGGCTCTAGTAGGTATTTGCCACTCTTGGATTTCTTTGAACAATTTTCTATGTTAGGAGTAGTCCCATTTTTGGGGTAACACCTCTGTAGATGCTAGTTTCTCATTTCTGCACCTAGTCTTGTGGCCAAGGTGTCAGGGGACTTAGATTTGGTCCATTAGAGCCACTGGCAACAGACTTTGAATTGGAAGCTAGGGGCACAGAAATGTTGGCACTTCATTGAATCCCTGTGATGGGGGTGGGAGCTAATGCCATTTCCATGGACGCGGTGGAAGAAGTTTGAGTTCAGTATAGGTGTACAAGCCCTGGAGGCTGTGCCTAGTGCAGGAAGAAGCAACCAGTTGTGAAATACGATTCTGGACATTGTTCCTGGTTGCAGAGCCGCCAAATCTCTTTCTCTGGCCACTCCGGAAACTGTACACTGTTCCTGATAACCCTCCAGTAAAAATTTTTTTCTGTTTGACCTGGCAGAGTGTTATTTGTAGCTAAGAAGCACCGCTTATAAACTGGATCAAAGCTCAAGACAAATGAGGACGATCTGTTAGAAATTGAGTTTCAGCAACAAATAACAATGACTGGAGGCCATTTTCTTTTTTTGACATGTTCAGTTTAAACATCTCCTTGGATTAAAGTAACGTTATCTATTTTACATTCCTATGAGAGACTCAGGAAAATCTCCAGAAGTGTCTGAAATTTCAGGTCCTTCCAAGGCATGTAAAGATCACTGTGTCCTTAGTAGGTGACTACCTGCTTGGATTGAGTATAAATGCACCTGCAATACTGTGCTTAAAGTGCCTTTATTTGGTATTATTATTTCCTTGCTATATTTGATGTACAATTTTCCAGAAATGGGTCCGAAAAATCTTGGATGTTTTTGTATTCTAAGTAAGCCAAAGGTTGTAATTGGATTTCTTCCTGAGCCCTTCCTTTCTGCCTCAGGGAGAGTATTCCATAGGCCAGGTACACTGCCTTTGTTTATGGGAACAGTCTGGTAGTTCCTTGCAGCGGCTAGCTGTAGGGTGGGGGTGAGAAGTGGTCGAGTGACCCCTCATTGTGTGAGCAATAACATCTTGGCAGGTCATTTGAATAATTAAAGACTCCCACCTTCAGGTAGCAAAAAACTAATAGCTAGAAAGGGGTTTTTTTGTTTGTTTTTTACATTGCATTTGATAAGGAATAACCAGTACATGAAAACTATTTGACTGGTCTCAGTGTTCTGAAAAGTTCATCTTATTACATACAATAAAAACATATTAAAGTACAACTTAACTTAGAGAGGAGGGGTAGTCTCAAGTTGGGTAGACTCTAAGACACAGTATAATTCAGTTCATTCTACCCTCGCATAGTCCATGCGATTCAGGGAAACCCCATGAATTGTTCTGATTCCCCTAAGCCAGTGCTTCTCCATCAGCATGCAAGAGTCAGAACTACCTGGAGGGCTGGTCAAGGTGAGATTGCCTGGCCACACCCCTAGGCTTTCTGACTCCAAATAATTTGCATTTCTAACAAGTTCCCAGGTGATGCTGAGGCGGCTGGGGAAGGGCTTTGAGAAGCACAGGTCTAAACCAATCTATTCCCCTTTGTAGTGTGGGTCAGGAATCTGGTTTAAACTAAATCAAAACCAGGTGTTCCCCTGGCAGTGATTATTGTCTAAGTAAGGACTGTGACTTAGTTCCTGGGTCTGTTGAGAGAAGGATCACCATATACCAAGACTGGAGGAGCTCCTCAAACACTCCCTCTCCCCCCAGCAATAAATAAGCAAGCAATTTAGCAAGCAGTGTAGCTGCAGGTGCTGCTGGAAGCCACTTATGCCCACAAAGGGATGACTATAGCAAGCACGTCAAACTCTAGGACCGTAGTCCGCATGCAGCCCACAACAAATATCTTTGCAGCCCAGCCGATCTAACGGTATGTAAGAAACGTTTTAATAAAAATTTTGTAACTTAATTTTTACAATATCCTGTTATACATAATTAGTAATAACGAACTACAACGTTTGCTAATGACTGATTACTACAAACGTGTTGCAGTCATTTCCCTTACTTACACGCAGGCGCACCATTTCTCTCCACTAATACCAGCAGCGAATGTTTTAGCAGTAGATTGCCACGTCATTAGTCTTGTGCTGACTTGTTTGGTGTGCGCAACAGGAAATATTTTGCTTTCGGAGAACAAGAAATATAGGTTTATTTGCATTACTTTTTATTAGTTTGTGCAGCTATTCAGTATCTGGTAAGTTAATGTTCAAGAAAAAATACTAATTTTAATCAGAATGTTCTATTTTTTTATGTTAACGATTAATCATTTATTTCAGCCCTTCGTATTCAGCATGTCTCTATCGCAATAAACCTACGTTTCTATGAAAATTGAAGCTTTTGGTTTTTTGCGGCCCACATAAATGTAAACCTTGTTTGTTTGGTCCGTGGTTGCCTTTGAGTTGGACATGCTTGGACTACAGTGACATGAACGGCGGAGCAGGCTGACCTGAGGTCTGCCGATATCGGGGATGCCCCCTCCCCGTTCTGTGAGATGCTACTTTTATTGATAAGCATGTCTGAGCTGGGGCTTCTTTTCCAGCCCTTGAAAACACCCTAATTGAAACGATGTTACCCAGGAGAGAGGTGCCTCTGTAGCATTAAGTAAGAAGCACTTGGAAGGAATTTGAGGTGGGGTCAAGCTAAAAACTGTCTTGAAAGTACATTTGACCCTTGAACAACGCGGTTTTGACATGTGCGGGTCCACGTGTAAGGGATTTCCCCCGCAATAAATACAAGGCTTCCTGTCCACGGCTTTCGCATCCCAGGATGCAACTAACCACAGAGTGAAAACTGCTTTTGCATTGCCAACGTCAGATTCCCAGCCGCTCATCCAAAATGCTGTGTTCAGCCCCTGTTGCATCTGCAGATGCGAAGGGCCCACTGCAAAGTCAAGGCGCGTGCAGATGCTCCGGGAGGCAGTGGCGCCCAAGCTCCGAGGTGAGCGTCCGCTGTAACACCTCCAAACGCTGGGGACTGGCTTTGTTCTCCCTTTATCTCAGGTAAACAGAAAACTGAAGGTTGTTCTCTCTATTTCCCTGAGAGATGGTGCTGGAGTTTCAGAAGAGAGGCAGTGTTAGGAATAAAAATAGGAAGGAAGGGAGAGAAACAGAATTCCGGAGAGCCCTGAGTGACAAAGCAGGGCCAGCTCATAACAACCTCCAGTGCTGAGTTAAGGAGCTTGAACTGTGGCCCCCACGGTGAGGCCAACCAAGGCTTCTAAATATGGTAATAACAAATTACTCTGGATTACTTTTTATTTTTTTTAATAAAGGGACCTCTGCCGGAGACCAATTCCAGCATGACATAATTTCAAGAGTTTCATCAAAAGGTGGATGAGATTTGGGGACTCAACAGGGTTGAGTCACACATGTAGTCACCTGCATCTGGGAATGGCTAAAGGCATTTCCCCAAACCTGAATGGGATACATTAAATTGATTGTGGCTGCCAGACAGCTAAAAGGCATCTTAATCTACATGTTATTGCCTCCTACTGGCCAAACACCTGAACAGCCTTAGGCTAATTCCCCCATTCTGACAATGGACTCTGTACTAAACCCTGACCCTTTGATGTGTATATCTCTGCCTCGACCCAGGACAAATTGTTAATAAAAAGCATAGGGTCCTGGGGACAGGAGAACCTAAGACCTTAGACTTAATATGTTGGATCTTAGCTCCTTTAGTTAAGCACTTCTGACCCCCAATGCCTTTTAAAATTATATCTCATCTCCGGACTCTTTATTAGTCTCTGGATTCCTATTAAATCTACCCACAGCCTTCTCCAGATTCCTGAACCTTCTTGATGCTGGGCCAAGAGCACCAACAATAGACCTCTATTTATTAAGTCCTGATGTATGCCAGGCAGTGGAGCAACAGTAATACTTGATCCCCAAACTCGGGGAGAGCCCTATCTTGTGGGGAAGATCGACATATAAAAATGAAGGCTATAGCTGATAAGTGCTAAAATAGACTGGCTAGGGCATGGAGAGAACCAAAGGACAGCACAATGCGTCTATTGGCCATGAGGTGGCGATAGAGGTAGGTCAGGATTTAAGGGGACAGGTGTTGTACACAGGAAAACTCCTGGGGGAGAGTGGGAGGAACCCAGGCGAGAGGTTTCAAGGCCATGAAGTGAGGCAGCAGCCCTGAACATAAAGAAGCTCATGAGAGTGAAAGATCAAGACCTCGATAAAGGACCATTGGGATGCTGGGTAAGAGAAAGGAAGGCTCCCATGGGCTCCTGTGGGTTGGTTGGATGGATGTGGTGCCAGGATGGAAGGAGGTCGAAGTCAAGGCCTAGAGGTCATCCTTGACCCCTCCTTCCTCCTCACCGGCCACTCAGCTCTTGCACCAAATCCCTCACATCTCTTAACCCTCCTCCAACCCTACTGTGGCTTCCTGCCGTCGTTTCTCTGATCAGGGCCCCTGCCATATAGTGTACCTTTTTTAGTTTATGAATACAAACTTTTGCCTTGTTTGAAAGTGGGACCATCCTTGAAACCATCTGGTGATGAATTGTAGGTGCCTGAGGCTCTCTGAGTGAGGGGCTGATAGGTTAGGGTCGGGGGAGAGGAAGTGGGATAACACAGTCACTGGGACCCCAGCTCATTTTTCATTTATTATTATCCTCACTGAGAAGTGAGGATATTTTTTCATTGGTTTTTAGAGTGGGGGGGGGGGGTGAGAAAGAGGGGGGAGAGAAAGGGGGGGAGAGAGGGAGAGCAAGAAACATCAGTGTGAGAGACACATTGATTGGTTGCCTCCTACACTGGATCGAACCTGCAACCCAGGTACCTGGCCTTGACTGGAAATCGAACCCAGACCCTCTGGTGTGCAGGCTGAAGGTCTAATGACTGGGCCAGGCCAACCAGGACCCTGGATCTTTTAACTTGCAGGTTTTTCAAGTTAGTCTTTTCTTGATAATCTTGAAGAGTGTTCTTGTCCTGCAAATATTTTAATCTTTATGTGAACATTTTCAGGAGCATTTTTTAGTGTTTCCACCAGGGGAGAGTAATGTCCTTTACAACGTTGGTACTGTGAATAGGAAAATTTATCATTCTTTTTTTGGGCTTGAAGTGGGTGTGAGTGGGAAGAAATGATTAACTTTGGCTGCCAGTGGACATTAGGGTGGATTTGGAGCCAAATTCTAGCAGATGACAGAGCAGGGAAAGTTAAATAGCCTCTACAGAGCTAGAGTCTTTTAAACCAGAGCAACCACTTGATTGAATCAGCTGCTGCAGTTGGTTAAATTGAGTAGCTATCTTAAGCCTGAAAATTCATAATTCTTCAGTCTCCTGTCTGGCAGCCTTAGGAAGTTTGAGGACTTTGATTTGGCAAGAATTATACGTCCCATGAAACCATAAGGAACAAATATTGCCAAACAGAGAACAAGGGAGAATTGCTTCTGAAGAACTCACTCTTAATGAATTCTGGCTGTTTTGTCACTAATTCCAATTTAGCTTGTCAGAAGAGATTTGGCTGCTGGAAGAATAAAACTGTTTCCACTGGGTAAGTTTAATGGGCTTGGCCTTTAGCTAGATGGACGAGCCATCATGGTATTATGGTAGAAGGACTCAGAATCAAGGGAAGACATTTGAATCCTGTCGCTGTCCTTTCAATGAATGTGATGGGTGTGGATTAGGATCCTGCTATCTGGGCTTTTTTCCCCCCCTAGCTCCGTCACTAACTCTGTGTCATCTTAGCTAAGTCACTTGGCCCCGTTGGTCTTCACAGTCCACATCTGTAAAATGACTCAGTTGGTCCAGGTGAACTTTAGTATTCATCACAGCTACAACATTCTGTATTCTATGAAAACACAAATCCATTCTCACTGTAGGATTTAGCTACCATCTGGACAGTTCAGGGTAGTTCTATGGAAGAGGTTTTCAGAACGACATGGACAGGGCACCTTTAACCAACTTCATCCAGCAGCACAGAATTTGGACTTAGTTATATGAAACAAGGAGGCGCACGATTGTATTCAATGGGCAAAGAGCTGGGAGAAATGGATCCTATAAAGTTTCATCTAAAAGGCAGTACTTTTCCTTCCTCTCCGTTACTTTACAAATGAGGAAGAGGAGATGTAGCAAGATCCTTCCAGAATCATTTATGCAGATACTGTTCTGGGTGGAGCTACAGAAGCAAAAGAAGCAAAGTCTCTGTTCTCTTGAGCTTAAGTTTCAGCTAGAGGAGCACCAACGGGCACAGTAGATGGTGATAAATGGTTAAGACTAAAGTGTAGTAAGAGGGAAAGGGCATGCCAGGGTTCCATTTCATTTAGCTTCTCTGGGAAGGCCTCTCAATGATAAGACATTTGAGCAGAGCCCTAGGGAAGATTTCTGGGAAAAGATTGTTTCAGATAAAACAGTAAATGCAAAAGCTTAGAGGCAACCCAGAAATAATAGGCAGAACCAGGATTCACCTATTCACTGGTTCATTCATTCATTCAACTAATACACAGTGTTACTCTGTACTATGCACTATTTCAGCTCTAGGATTGGAATCTTGTTGAAATTCAAAGCATTTGTTTTCCACCACTTTAAATGATGCCTCCTTGTAGTGTCCTGTTGCTGAGCACTGTATTGGCATCTCATTGAAATTAGTCTTCAAAAACAATTCAATGAGGTTGTTTCATGACAAATAAAGATAAGTGGTACTAAAAGATGAAGAAAAGTGAAACAATATTATTTATTCTAGTTCTTATGAAATTAGATGGAAAGACTCACTTCTTTGTCTTGTGAATAATTCATTGTCTTGTAAGTTATCAGAGTGACTTCATTGATATTATCCATTTAATTCATGGGAACATTTATTGAGCTTTTATGTTGTGCCTGGTGTGGTGTTAGAAAGATGAATAAAGTACAAACTCACACAACGAATTACAATAGTTGTGAAAAATTTTTTAAGTGTTAGGGAGAAGTCAGAATGAGCTAAGTGCCATTCTAGCTGGGGAAGTCATAAAAAGCTTTATAAATCAAGCAAGCCTGGGCAGGAAATTGTAAATTCAAGGTATTATGCCAAGGGTTATGGATACACACCATTAGCACTGCATGGAGCAGATATTTTAAAGCAGTGGTTCTCAACCTTCCTAATGCCCTGACCCTTTAATACAGTTTCTCATATTGTGGTGACCCCCAACCATAAAATTATTTTTGTTGCTACTTCATAACTGTAATTTTGCTACTGTTATGAATTGTAATATAAATATCTGATATGCAGGATGTATTTTCATTGTTACAAATTGAGCATAATTAAAGCATAGTGATTAATCACAAAAACAATATGTAATTATATATGGTCTTAGGCGACCCCTGTAAAAGGGTTGTTCGACCCCCAAAGGGATCATGACTCACAGGTTGAGAACCACTGTTTAAAGGGTGTATTGGTGGTGGTGTGTGTGTGTGTGGGGGGGCTTACAAGCAGAATTAATAGAGCACATGTAATAGGCTGTTCTTTTATTGACCCACTAGAGGCCTGGTGCACAAATTCATGCATGGGTGGGGGTCCCTCAGCCTGTACACCCTCTCGCAATCCAGAACCCCTCGGGGGATGTCACACTGCTGGTTTTGGCCCTGTGGGGATCAGGCCAAAACCAGCAGTCCGTCATCCCCTGAGGGATGTAGCAGTGTGCGAAGTTGCAGGTGGACAGGGAGGAGCACAAGCTGGGGCTGGGTGCTGCTCCCACTCATCCTGGCCCCACTGTGCCTGCTGCTGCTACTGCTCAGCTTGGTAGCACTGCTATGGAGGCAGTAGAGGCTCACACTGCCGCAGCTACGCTCACCAGCAACAGCCGTGAGCCCAGCTTCTGGCTGAGCAGCGCTCTCGCTGTGGGAGTGCACTGACCACCAGGGGGCAGCTCCTGCATTGAGTATCTGGCCCCTGGTGGTCAGGGCATGTCATAGTAGCCAGTCGACCGGTCATTCAGTAGACCGGTCGCTTAGGCTTTTATATATATAGACTAGAGGCCTGGTACACAAAAATTTGTGCACTCAGGGGGGTCCCTCAGCCCGGCCTATGCCCTCTTGCAATCTGGGACCCCTCAGAGGATGTCCACCTGCTGGCTTAGGCCCGCTCCCTGGGGGATCAGGCCCAAGCTGGCAGTCAGACATCCCTCTTGCAGCCTGGGAGTCCTTGGGGAATGTCCACTTACCAGCAGGGAGCAGACCTAAGCTGTAGTCAGACATCCTTAGTGCTGCTGAGGAGGTGGGAGAGGCTCCCGCCATCACCGCTGTGCTGGCAGCCATCAGCCTGGCTTGTGGCTGAGCAGAGCTCCCCCTGTGGGAGCACACTGACCACCAGGGGACATCTCCTGCATTGAGAGTCTGCCCCCTGGTGGTCAGTGTGAGTCATAGTGACCAGCATTCCCAGTCATTATGTTGTTAGGGTCAATTTGTATATTACCCTTTTATTATATAGGATAGAGGCCTGGTGCACGGGTGGGGGCTGGCAGGTTTGCCCTGAATGGTGTCCCGGATCAGGGTGGGGTCCTGCTGGGGTGCCTGACCAGCCTAGGTGAGGGGCTGATGGGTGTTTGCAGGCTGGTCACACCCCCTTCAGGGTGGGGGTCCCCACTGGGGTGCCTGGCCAGCCTGGGTAAGTGGCTGATGGCTGTTTGCTGGCTGGTCAAGCCCCCTCAGTGGGGACCCTCACCCCATGGAGGTTTGGCCAGCCTGGGTGAGGGGCTGATGGCTGTTTTCAGGTTGGCCACATCCCCTTTAGGGTGGGGGGTCCCCACTGGGGTGCCTGGCCAGTCTGGGTGAGGGGCTGAGGGCCGTTTTCAGGCTGGCCAAGCCCCCCCAGTGATGGAAGCTCCCAGCCTCTCCTTTTTTTCTTTTTTTTTTTTTAAATTCTGGGATTTATTTACCTTCTATAATTGAAACTTTGTAGCCTTAAGAGGAGCTCAGAGCCGGCCAGGGCAGGTGCGAGGGAAACTTGGCTTCTCCCATCGCCAGGGGCAACCCAAGCTTCCTGCTCACTCCAGCTCCGTGGCCATGGCCAGCTGAAAGCAGGTATCTAGGGTTTATTTACTTTCTATAATTGAAACTTTGTTGCTTGGAGTGGAGCTCAGAGCCGCCACAGCAGGCAGGAAGCTTGGCTTCCTCCATCTTTGGGGCAACCAAGCCTCCTGCTTGCTCCAGCTCTGTGGCTGCTGGCTGCCATCTTGGTTGTGTTAATTTGCATATAGTCGCTCTGATTGGCTGGTTGGTGTAGCTTAAGGCATAGCGAAGGTATGGTCAATTTGCATGCTTGTCTTTTATTAGTGTAGATAGTTTAGGTCAATGCTAGGCTATACATATTAAAACCAATATTCCAGTTGAAAGGGGTTCCAATCCAATAACTCTACATATTTATCAGGTTAAAAGAACAGGGGCATGCCTGTGACTATGTAACAATAGGTAAGAAAATAGTATTTTTAGTAAAGGATAGGTTCTGAAGCCGAGCAGCTGGTAGTTTTTTGTGCTGTTGAGCCAACTCCCTGCTAATCTACCCAGATTTGGAGGAAATAAACCTATAGACACAACAATATTTGCCTCTTCTTGCCTGGATGATGTGGCTCAGTGGTTGAGCATTGACTTATGAACCAGGAGGTCATGGTTTGATTCCTGATCAGGGCACATGCCCAGGTTGTGGGCTCAATCCTCAGTGTGGGGTGTGCAGGAGGCAGCCAGTTGGTGATTCTCTCTCATCATTGGTGTTTCTATCTTTCTCTTTCTCTCCCTTACTCTCTGAAATCAATACAAATATATACATAAATAATTTGTCCAGATGAGTAGGAGTTTAAAGGGCAGTCCTGTATGGAAGGAACAGTGTGTGGAACTGGAGGGAAACTAGAGATCATGGTGTGTTTGGAGAACTGCACCTCTTTTGTCATGATTAAAATATATATTATGAGGCCAGGAGGAGATAGGCATTAGAAGGTAAGAGGCTATTAGGAAGGAAAGATTTCAGAAAGGTCTCCCCATGGAAGCATATCCAGGCAGCTTTATTTGCCATGTTAAGGTACTTTAAGTTACCTTTTTGTCCAGTAGATCCAGTCCTATTGTCTATGTGAACCATGTGAGCTGGGTAGAATGTGGTAAAATGGAGCTCAGGACATTCACAGTTCCAGGAAGTAGGTGGTATTCAGCTCTACACTGCTGCTATGTGGAAATTTGTGCCCAGTGTTACCAGAGCTTTGGATTTTTTCAAGCAGATTTATACACAAAATATTTTAATTTTAAATGTTGGAAACAAATTCAAATATGTGTAACACATGTATAGGCCAAACTAAACATAGACTGGACTGGCCTTTGGTTTTTGATCCTTGTGGAAGTTTCTTGAAAGGGGCCATGTGAAGTCTTAATAGGATGGCCGATGGGGTCAGTTTTGCTTTTTAGGAGGATTATTCTGGAAGCAATGAACAGAATAAATTGAAGAAAGCCAGGATAGACTCAAGAAGAGTAATTATGAGGCTCTTGAAATAAAAATTGAGGCACTGGACTTAATACAAAGGTAGCAGGAATAAAGCTGAGGGGCATGTAGGAGAATGGCAAGACTTGGCAACCAAGGAGATACAAGTACTGTGGAAAAAGGAGTGTAGGGTGACTTATAGTTTTCTAATGTGGATGCCTAGGTAAATGGCCTTTCCAGTCACTGAAATAGGAAATGAGGGGCCGACACTGGTTTATAAAGCAATATCAAGAGTTCTTTTTGCATAGATTTAGTTTTAAGGTATCTGTGGGACATCTAAACAAAAACATAGTCAGTTCGATTAAATCTGAAGCTCAGGGAAGAAATCAGATTGACATTACATCAATGAGTGGCTCATATGCATTCTTTCAGCAAATGTAAATAATTTCCTTTGAGGGGAAGCAGAGTTTGCCACCACAAAATATGCCGTTTGGGGGTATTGATTATTTTAAGCTGGTTATTTTTAAGAAATAGAAGACTCAAGAGGAGCCTTTTATCTCCCTCTTACCTGCCTACAAGAATTCAGGTAGAAAAACTGGCTCCAGGAAGGAAAACCAGCTTAGCGTAATATGAACTAAGTATGGCAGACAGGGAGTAATCTAGCAATGTCTGTGGTTAGACCTCCCTCTGTGCCTCATTGTTTCTGTGTGGCCAGGCAAAAATTTGTTTACAAAATGTTTGCTTTTTCTCATCTATCTGTGAATTGTCTACTTTCACCTTGAAATACCAGATCCCTGCGTCCCTCTTCTTGGTCCAGAATGGCATTTAAACCTCAACTACCCCATTTGTCCTTGGGCCCCATATTCTTATGGAACCCCTGGATATACGTATGAAATAAATTAGGTTTTTTTTCTCCTGTTAATCTGTCTCATGTCAATTTGATTATTAGACCAACCAGAAGTTCTTCTGGCTACTTTCTCTAAAATTACAACCCCAAATGCTTAAACTCCTTATTTCACCTTCCCTGGTTTATTTTTCTTTGTCTAGTTATCATCTTCTAGTCTGCTAAATCATTTACTTATTTTTTCTATGTCCTCTTTATAATGTAAATTCCATGAGATATAGGATTGACTGTTTCATCTACTGTGGTGTCCACAGAGCCAGTAAGAGTGCCTGGTACACCATAAGATCCTAATATTATTTTTCAAATGAGTGACTACAGGGTTAGGGGACCAATAAAAGAGAAACCAGGTCAAGGGAAATTTAATTTCAAGGAGGGAATGGCTAATAATCCCAAATGAACAGAAACATCAAGTAAGATAAGGGCAAATATCTTGTATTTAGCCAGCAAGATGCTACTAGTAAGCTTAGTGAGAGCAGAAAGGGTGGAGGTTGTTGCACTACAATAACAGGATCAGGAAGAGAGGTGAGGAAATAGAAATATGACTTGCATACCTTGCTTGTGAAGCTGGTACATTAGGTCAATAGCTGGAGAGTTGCAGAGTAGAACAAGAGGACATGAGAGATGTGAGGTATTAATGTTTCTTACTCTAACAAGATTGGTCTCTCAGCTTTGATTGTGCTGGACTGTATAATTGCCCATATTCTTTAACTTTTTACCATGGTAAGGTGATGTGGGATGGGATTTTCTAGTGCTTTCAGGGCCCATGTCACTCCTGTCTCTTGCTAAGTATTTCAGAAATATGTCCCTAAGTCCCAGGCATTTTAAGGCTCAATTCTAGTCAACATGGTGTTTTAATTGTTCTCTGCTTTCATCAGCATATGAATATCATCTATATATATAAAATGAAGGATAATATGCAAAGTGTCCCCTCAGGAGTTCAACCAGGAGACCGGGAGTTCGATCGCTCGCTATGACATGCACTGACCATCAGGGGGCAGAGCGTAACAGGGCGGGCAACCTGCGGGGGTGGCAGGGCACTGAGGGAGCGAGGGGAGGAGGAGGTGGGGAGGTGGGGAACCTGATGGTCGGCCAGGCCTAGGGACCCTAACTGTGCACGAATTTCATGCACCGGGCCTCTAGTCTTCTCAATAACATTGTTAGCCTCTTAAACTCATTCTTATGCTCTTTCAGGATTTTCCCTGGTCAGGACTTGGTGAATTGCCTCTAGAGCTTTTCCTTGAACTGAAGAACTTAAGTTGGGTTGATTAAGAGCCTAAATTAAAAATAAAATAAAATCCATTACTTACTGACAATTGCTTTTCAATCTCTTATGTCAGAGTACTTTCCCACCTCCCAGATTGGTCATTAAAAGTCATTTTCTAACCTTGAAAAACCAAGAGGCATATTAAAATAAGATCAGGCTGCTTTTATTATCTACGATATTTTCATTGCAGAGTTTAACTGACATGTGTTTTTTTTTTGCTTATTCTTTTAATTTTTATGTCTAATACCCCATCTGCATGTGCTATGCTGTACTGCTTGATAATATGACTCTAGATAATAGCAATCCTTAACATCACTAACATATCCTCAAAGGAAATTTAAAAAAAATTGCTCTCCAAGGAATAGAGGGGAACCCAAGGAGGAATTCAATCTTTGTTAAGAATCAGCATGTATTTTTCTCCAAAGAAAGAAAGCAGAAAATAAATAAAAGGTAGAAAACTAGACCTCAGAATTATAGTTTCATGCTGCTGTGTAAAATGAACCCCATATGGTAGAAGAAAGCCTGTCAGTAATCCTATGGAGCAGATGGATTTTGTTCTTTCAAGTGGAAAAGGAACCTGCATCTTTATTCCTAAAATATCTTGAAGTGGAAGTAAGCAAAGTTTATTTCTACCCTTATCATTTTCTATTTCAGACTGATATTTCTAACAATCACTAGAAATCAGCAGGAAACTCTTAAAGAAATTAGCGTTAAAAGGCAAACCTCTGTCATCCACTCCATAGGAAACACTTAATTGTTTGTTGTTTTGAAAGTGCATTTAACTCTTCATTTTCTCTTATTAATTTCTGTGTTGTTGTTTTTTTGACTAATTTAATTTTTAAAATTGATTTTTAGAGGGGGGGGGGAGGGAGAGAAGGAGGAAAGGAGGGAGGGAGCAAGGGAAGAAGGAAGAAAATAGGGGGAGAGAGAGAGAAGAGAGAGAGAGAGAGAGAGAGAGAGAGAGAGAGAGAGAGAGAGAGATGTTGTTCTACTCATTGATTCTTGTAAATGCTCTGATTGGGGATTGGACCCACAACCTTGGTGTACAGGGATGATGCTCTAATCAACTGAGCTACCTAGCCAAAGTTAAATTTTTTAAAAATTTAATTTCTTATCATATAATGAAAAACAATAAACTCTTGTTTCACCCTGCCTATTCTCCAACCAACACCAGAGGCAAACCCTTTGGATAATTCCTTTTTATCTTTTGGTGATTACTTCAGTAAACCAAAAAAATGTGATTACATTTTTGTTTTTACTTTATCAATAGATGGTTATCAATTTAGATAAAAATGTAAAATAGATAATGTTGAAGAGTCTCCACTGTGAATGATGGAGCTTTGGTTTCACTGGCCTTCTGGTCTTGCCCCCTCTTCCTCCTGTCTGTGTTATATTTCTCGAAGTTCCTCTCCTTAACTTTGTAACTTTAATCAGCAACTTCAATCCCCTGTTTCTTGTTTATTACCTTCCATAGTGTGTCCTGGAGCCCCAATTATATAAGATGAAAACATCAGCATCCTCCTTTTGTCTGTTTTTCTTCTCTCCTCTTTGATCTACTTGATATAAAGTAGGGTTCTGCTTTTGTGCTATCAAGGTTACTAAAATTTGCTTTCTGTTTAGAACCTACACCTAAGTCTTTTGTGTTTTGTCCCCATATTAATTCTAATGCTGGACAATGACACAGAAAATAATATTATTATAACAATATAAATAAAATTCAGTTTATGTCTAGAGGATGCTAAGATTACATTTCTTCTCCTCTTGCAAAGTTGTGGTCCAAATTATTTAAAATAATACTGCATTTTAATTTCATTTTTAATCTGGACATTGATATTTTTTGTAATGCCTCCCCCCACGCCCCCTCCTTTCCTCCCTCCCTCCCCATTTTTCCTGTGTTTCTAAATTTTCTTTTCCCCTTACATTTGCCTTCATCATATGCTTAATTTTTTCTGGCTGCCCTCTTTTTCCCTAGATCCTTCCTCTCGGAACCCTATTTCCTCTCCAAAATAGATGGGTGGCTCTCTGGCCTCGTCACCAGGGGACTTTCCTTCCCTAGTTTTATCATCTAGTATTCTCTATATTTTCGTTCCCTGCTTTACTCTCTTCTTTGGCTATAGTTAATCCTCAAGACACTTTTTAAAGAAAGATGGATTGAAGGAAACCTTTGGAGTCTGTTCTAACTATGGCTATTAAATATCATGACACTTGATTATTGAATTGACTTGGTATAGGACAGTGGTCGGCAAACTCATTAGTCAACAGAGCCAAATATCAACAGTACTTCTTTAAAATAGACTCGCCCAGGCCAAAAACCGACTTCTGCGCATGGGCCACGAAGTTTCAATCGCACTGTACGTGCGGGCATACATGGTATTTTGTGGAAGAGCCACACTCAAGGGGCCAAAGAGCTGCATGTGGCTCGTGAGCCCCAGTTTGCCGACCAAGAGTATAGGATTTTTTTATCAGAAAATACTTTTTTTCTCAAAAGTTTGAAAGTATTGTCTTAACTTTTCTCTATCATATTGTATTGGTGACAAGAAATATTAATGCCTCTCTACTTCTTGTTACTGGAGATAACTTGTATTTCTTCACTGATCCAGCTCCTAGGGCATTGGAAACTAAAGAGAAAATGAACAAATGGGACTACATCAAAATAAAAAGCTTCTGCACAGCAAAAGAAACTATCAACAAAAAAACAAGAAAGCCCACTGCATGGGAGAACATATTTGCCAATGTTATCACCGATAAGGGTTTAATCTCCAACATTTATAGGGAACTCATATATCTTAACAAAAGGAAGATAATCCAATAAAAAAATGGGCAAAGGACCTAAATAGACACTTTCAAAAGAGGACATTCAGAAAGCCAACAGACATGAAAACATGCTCAAAGTCACTAATCATCTGAGAGATGCAAATCAAAACAACAATGAGGTATTATCTCACACCTGTCAGAATGGCTATCATCAACAAATCAACAAATGACAAGATCTGGAGAGGATGTGGAGAAAAGGGAACACTCGTGCACTGCTGGTGGGAATGCAGACTGGTGCAGCCACTATGGAAGACAGTATGGAGTTTCCTCAAAAAGTTGAAAATGGAACTCCCATTTGACCCAGTGATCCCACTTCTAGGAATATATCCCAAGAAACCAGAAACACCAATCAGAAAGGATATATGCATCCCTATGTTCATAGCAGCACAATTTACCATAGCGAAGATCTGGAAACAGCCTAAGTGCCCATCAGCAGATGAATGGATTAGAAAACTGTGGTACATCTACACAATGGAATACTATGCTGCTATAAAAAAGAAGGAACTCTTACCATTTGCAACAGCATGATGGAACTGGAGAGCATTATGCTAAGTGAAATAAGCCAGTCAATGAAAGAAAAATACCACATGATCTCACTCATTTATGGATAATAAAAACCATTATAAACTGATGAACAAAAATAGATTCAGAGGCAGAGCAGCATCGAATAGACTATCAAACTACAGCGGGAAGGCTAGGGAGGGTTGGGGGGTAGGAAGGGGGATAAGAGATCAACCGAAGGACTTGTATGCATGCATATAAACATAACCAATGGACATAAGACACTGGAGGGTAGGGGAGGCTGGGGGAATACCAAGGGGGGGAAAAAGAAGGAGACATATGTAAATGTAATATTCTTTGCAATACTTTAAGCAATCAAAAAAGCTTAAAAAGTTTGAAAGTATTGTCTTAACTTTTCTCTATCATATTGTATTGGTGACAAGAAATATTAATGTGCCTCTACTTCTTGTTACTAGAGATAACTTGTATTTTCTTTGAAATTTTTACTTTATTATTAATGGTCTGAAATTTCTTTAATCTATATCTACATCTACATCTATATCTATATCTATATATCTAATCTATATCATCTATATCTATCTATCTAACTATCTATCTATCTATCTATCTATCTATCTACCTATCTATCTATCTATATAAAACCTAAGTGACCATTTGACTGTTTGACTGTTTGACTGGAAGCTATGATGCACACTGACCACCACGGTGCAGATGCTCAATGCACAGGCATAGAAACATGGAACAGACTGATGAATCTCAGAGGGAACAGGGGAAAGAGGAGTGGGGGAAGAGATTATCCAAAGATCTTATATGCATACTAGAGGCCCAGTGCACAGATTTGTGCACTGGTGGAGTCCCTCAGCCTGGCCTGCAGGGATCAGGCCAAAACCAGCAGTCCAACATCTCCTGAGGGATCTTGGATTTTGAGAGGGCACAGGCCAGGCTGAGGGACGAATCTGTGCACCAGGCCTCTAGTACATATATAATCTTCCATTTCTTTTCAGAGGCTGTTTTAATGTGAAGATGCTTACCTTCGTCACTGCTGGGATACCCCTTTTCTGTCATTCTTTGGAAAATATCTCCCCTTCATTTTGTGTTCTCTCTGGGACTTCCCTTAGTTTTGGGAACTTCTTGCCAAATCCTGTATTTGTTTTTTTCATGTTACTAGTCACTGTCTTTTTGCTATGTGTCTTGGAAATTTCTTGGATTCTATTTTATAATCTTTGTTTTGAAATTTTGTGTAATCGTATGCAACTTAATGGTATCCAGGAATTATAATCAGATGAATGTTAAAGAGGATACTAACACCAGTGACCACCTTCTCATCTCTCTCCCTTTACAAAGTGGCCTAACTCTCTCTCAAAACTCAGTGCCACTTGCAGAAACAGGGGTAAAATGGATCTACTTTGAGAGAAAAGAAAAAAGTCTTTGAAAAAATTTGAACTTTGATACTTTAAGTATTTTTCTCAGAAGAGAGAGCATCCCCAACCAAGTGATTATTTAAAACCAGAAGAAACAGAAATGACTTTGTCAATTTTTTATCGAAAATGAGGCTTGAGAACAAAGTGAACTCAGGTTTAGAAATAAACATAACTATAGTACTTCTTTTGTACATCTGACACTCAGTGAATAAATTTTGACTCCATTATAATGACTTTGAATATTTGAATATTTTCAAAAATTTACATATTTTTAAGGTGAGAGTAAATTAGAGTCTTTGGAGATGAGACCCAGACAGCAGTAACTTTTCAGGCTCCCCGATGAGTGAGTCCAATGTGCAAACAGGTTTGAGAAGTAGTGAGCTTGCATTATGGCAGAGGGAGAGTCTGTGAAGTGGTTTTGTTTGCAGTATACTGCTCACTAAATATTATTTCTCTAAGCCTATTCAAACCTTTGAGGGCAGAAAATAAACCTTGATTTTAAATAGCTTTGCCAAAACCCCTTTGCATGAAATGTTACTTGTAGGCTAGGTGAGTTAGATGTTTGAGGATAAACAACTGTACCAAGTTGATTGAAGAGCAATCCCAAATCTTCAGTTTGGGATTGAAGAGCAATGGGGTTAGTAATGGGGGGAGGGGGGGAAATTTTAATATATAAAAGCCTAAGCAACTGTTACGGCCGGTTGACTGGTTGCTATGACACGCACTGACCACCAGGGGGAAAATACTAAACTGCCCCCTGGTGGTCAGTGCACTCTCACAGCCAACCTCCTGTGGCTGGCCAACCTCCTGTGGCTGGCCAACCTCCTGTGGCCCCTCCCCCTGAACTGGGCGAGATGACCTCGCTCAGTCCTGATCGCTGGCCAGGCCGAGGGACCCCACCCATGCACAAATTAGTGCACCAGGCCTCTAGTGGAGTAATAGTTTGATAAAGTTTTCCTGGAGGTCCAGTAAAACTGTAACTTATATCTTTGCTTTGGAGGATAACATTAAAATTTAACCACACTGGCATGAGGGAGCAGTAAGTGGTATTGAAACACTGTATTGAAAGTGACTGATGTGTTGGGCAGAGGTGAAATAAAGGGTTAATAGGGCAGTGATTTTTAGGGATCCTATCTTTCTGTCCCCTTTCTACTAAGCATCTTACTTTATATTGGTTGGCAGGCTTAGGGAACTCTTTCTACTTTGGATTCTTTTTTTAAATGCATGAATAGTTTAGGGTCATGTGCTCTAAGCTTAATTCCCTTTTCTTGCTGCTGATCTTAGAGGGTACCTGCTGAGGGAGAAAGCCTTCTTCCAGAATTCTCTGTGGTCCTTATTAATAAGCCATGGGCCAGGAGAGGTTTTAACAGCTATCACTCACTCAGATCCTGGTATATGTGGTGTACTATCTGATTCCTGTAGCTTTCTCTTTACTTATGCACTATTACCAACGACCAATGGACGATTCTCCAAGGTTGTCTTTTGAGTCCATTCCCAGCTTCTAGGCAGGAAAATATTTTTATACAGAAGTAATGATATCCTTGTGTGTAAAGGCAATTTGCATTGTAGTTTACAATTTAGAAACAATCTTAATGTTGTATTTCTGGTCAAATTAACATAGAAAGAATTCTCATTTTTAGATCTTGTAGATCATTTGAAAAAGTAACTGACAATACTATTTTAGTTCTTTTTTTGTAGAGTAAGTTCTTGGCTTTCAAAATTATTGGCAACATCTCTGTTTGCAAGAGACTATAAGGAAAACCCTAAGGAAAAATATGGAGATATCTGATTACATAAAACAAATATTTTTGGAGGCAAAAGATTCCACAAACAAACTCAAAAGACAAAACCTAGACTGGAAAAAATAACAAAGTTGTTATTATTTTTAACATACAAAAAACATAAAGAAATGTGAGGAAGGAGACCCATCAAGCTGATAATTATTAGTTTCTCCACGGAGATGGAAATTGGGGGTGGTGGTGGCATGAGGCTGGAGGCCAAAGATTATGGAAAATTACCTTATACATATTTGGACTTTTATTATAATGAATGCATAGTACTTTTGTAATAAAAACTTAAAAACTGTAACATGTTAAAATAGAAGTTTCAAATGTAGTATTAAGATATGATACAGCCTGGCCATGGTGGCTCAGTGGTTGAGCATTGACCTATGAACCAGGAGCTCACAGTTTTATTCCTGGTCAGGGTACATGCCTGGGTTGTGGGCTCGATCCCCAGTAGGGGGCTTGCAGGAGGCAGCCGATGGATGATTCTCTTTCATCTATAATAATAAAAGCATACTATGCTAATTAGACCTATGTCCTTCCGGATGTCCTTCCGGGAGTCCTTCCTTCCGGGAGTCCTTCCTTCTGTCCTTCCTTCTTATCAAAGCCGCAGTGGGTGGGGGCTGAAACAGAGGCGGCAGAGGCCCCTGGCTGCAGGGCAGTGGGTGGGGGCCGGGGCCAAGGCCCTTGCACAAATTTTGTGCATCGGGCCTCTAGTCATTGATGTTTCTGTCTCTCTCTCCCTCTCCCATCCTCTCTGAGATCAATAAAAATATATATTTAAAAAAATTTTTTAAAGAAATGATACATATCAGAGTCCAAAAGTTATTTAGAATATAGACTATGATGCAAAAATTTCAAGTAGATGTCTAGAAACATAATAGATTACTTGAAAGCAAATTAAATGGTTGGAATGATGGATTTAGAGGAGATTTGAAGATTTCTTTGGAGAGAACTGCACTGAGGGTAGAGAATGTCCATTCTGCAAATCAAGTAGAAAGGGGGACTTCAGTGTGTGTGACCTTCCCGCCTTTTTATTAGAGCTCCTTAAATGTTGTGTGTCTGGGGATACTCATGGGCAAGAGAGAAGGCCTCTTTGGAGGCCAAGCAAAGAGTTCCTGCTCTCCCGGACTGCGTGGGTAAAGGATGGGCAATGGAACTCCAGCAGGAAGCGTTCCATGGGGTGAACTGCGGGAAACTGAGGACTGGTAGGTGGGGATGCAAGACTGGAATTCATCAACAGCTTTACAGGATTTTCCGTTGGATAATTTTCCCAGCGAGTAAGAATTAGCATTAAACAGGATGCTCAGATTTTTGGAAAATCAAGCCTTCTTACATTTTAAATGATATAAGAACTTCCTTGCTGCTCTTTCTCCCTTCCTCAGTAGCAACCATAACCATGGCCATGGGTCAGAAACCATGGCCAGCAGCCTGGGCTGAGAAAGAGATATTAATTTCAAAACTAGTTTGGTGTTTCGATCCTTATCTGGGATTAGAGCATTTTGTAAATGCAGTGAGACTATGTTGCCAATTTGAACTTTCTATTATTTACCAGTGACTGTAAAACAGGGAGCCCGGTGGAGAAATAACCCACTAAGTAGGTGTAACTGGAAAATAGATAGAAATTAGTCATTTAATTGAGTCTCCCGTCCAAAAGTAATTAAGATGGGGCTGACTATATATTCCTTTAATCTGCTTAGCTTATTATTTGAAATCTTGCTGACAGAAAACAATACTGGTACATATTTATTAATGAACTACTCGTGGTCATGAACTATAGTCTATTTCTGAGATTTTTAATTTGTTTTGATATTGGATAATCATTTAAGAGCTACTAAGTAATAACAGACATATCACTGAGCTGCAAGACGTGGGACTTCCATGCCGAGGTTAAAAGCCAATGATGATAGAAAGGTGTGATCCCGAGTACTGTCTCATGGGTGATACACATGAGTCCGTACCTGCTCTTTCCTCTCTCCCTCTTGTGTTGAGTTTGGAAAACTGTCAACATCTTCCACTGAAGCCACTGGTTCTATTGCTATACCTGGAGGGGAGAGGAAACTCAGAACTTTATTCCCCTTTGGGTTTCACAGAAGAGGAGGAAGTAATGCAGGAAGAACTGGGGAGAAGACCTGGGTTGCGTGGCACCTGGAACGTGGGGACCTTGGTTGTCTGAAACGAATGTCCTCCTCCTTCATTCTTTTAAATTCCAAGGACCAATTATTTCTGTAATGAGGTCAGTGCAGTACCAAAGGGCGCCTCTCTGCTTTCCCCAGTGATGCAGCTTCCTTCTGGAATCGTCAACTTTTATTTGCTTGGCAATTGCAAATAACTGGGAAGACAGACACAACACTCCATACTCATACCCCGGGACTCCCACAGGGACCTGTGTACAGCACCTTTATGAACCCTGCCTCCCTTTCCCCACCGCTGCATCACTTCTTATAGAGAAAAGAACAATATTCTTCCCACCAGGGATTACCAGTTGTTGCTTTAGATTGTATGTGATATTTTTGTCCTTTGGTCTCCATGGCAGCCAGCACTGACGCAGAGCCTCTCATCACCAAAAATTCCTTTGTTTATAGCAGAAACTTTTTTATTGAAAAACTAAAACCTTTTCCAGAACAATTCAATATTTCAATAGAATCATGGGTTTAAAATAGAGCTATAAAACGACTCTACCACAATGCTGCTATAAATTATAAGTAATATATTAGTATTGATTAGTTTTTTTCTCTACCTAGTTTTAAAGTTCAGGTTGATTCCCTTTATAGAACAATATTGAATTGGAGAATGAGAAAAAAGCACTCTTGCCTGCCGTTTGAGAACAGCATCCGAATTGGGTTTCGTGCACTGGAGGGAGAAGCCTCTGTTGCTTGACTGCACATGTTGGCATCAGAGAATTACAGAGAATTGGGGTCAGAGAGTTTCTTTAGAGAAGAGTTTCTTTAGAGACCATCTCTTCAACCCTGTAGGTTCACAGATAGAAACACCAAGAGATCTTGTCCAGTGAACTGTTGAAACAAGTTCAGGATTCAAGCCTCCCAACTTTCAGTATTGAAACAACTTCCACTATGGCCTCCGCTGCTGCCTGACCTTTTGGAGAATGTCCTAGCGGAGCACACCTGTGCTATTGTAGTCACCAGGTACTTCCCAGCTTCTTTTAGTTAAATGGAGCTTGAGTCATGTTTGTGTTGGTGTTCAGTGTTATGTGCTGTCATGTTCAGGAGCAAATGACAGTGACGTTTTATTTGATACAATTCCTTTCTGAATTATAAAACGTTGCAGGCTTTCTCCGGTGTGTTTGATTGCTTGCTGGGTAGGTTAACAGACTCAGCTTTGGCCTTATTTAAGCCAGTTAGTTCATTTCTTTATTTGAAGGTCTTTTGAAATTGGTTTTATTATTTGATGGAGCAATCATATAATTTTGGATTTGTTAACAAACTCGAATACAAAGACCTTTGCCATTCTGTCTAGACATATGCAAGAAACACTGGTCTATCTATAACATCCTTTGTGTATGTGATCAGGGTAGGGGAGTAGGCAGAAACCTAGGTTTGAATCCTTGCTTTGTTGCTGCTGATGACTTTGAATAAGTTACTTTAGGTTTCTGAGCCTTAGGTTTCTCATCTATGTAAGAGATAATCCTATTTCAGTGGTTTTTGGTGAGGATTAAAAGAGCACCAGATGCTAAGAGCCAATCACAGTTACTAGTGTTAGTAGGTGCCGACAGTACTAGCTTTCTACTCCCCTCTGATGATCCTGTCCAAAAAATTGAACCAAGGCTTGTCTTCTCAATGGTAAAACTTGACTATGTAAGTATTTACTTGTTTGTGTAACAATACTCATTTTTGGGATTCACATGATCAATTTCTTATTATTTTGGTACTTGGTACATTTATTGGATGATTGGCTTTTTTTTCCTAGGCATCTTGTAGAAATGATGAATCCTGTACCATTTACTCTTTTTATAAAAAATATGTTATTATTGATTTTAGAGAGAGAGGAAGGTGGAGGGAGGGAGGGAGAGTGAGAGAGAGAGAAACATCAATGTGTGAGAGAAACATTGATTGGTTGCCTCCCTTATGCACCCTGACTCGGGAGCAAACCCATAATCTGGGTATGTGACCTGACTGGAAATCCAACTGGTGACCTGGGATCAAACTGAAGACCTTTTGGTGCACAGGATGACACTCAACCAACTGAGATGCACCAGCCCAAGCTGTACCATTTACTCTTATATTTGGATTCCATTAACACGAATGTTCATCATTTAAGCAACCCAAGGATTTTATTAGATGTAGAGTTTTTCAGAGATTAATCACTAATGGTTATGTACTTAGTGGAGAGCTTTATGGTGGAACTCTACTTTTTAAATTATAGTTTTAACAAGAGCAAATATGGCACACACTGTTGGTTACTCACCCAACAGCACGAAGAGTTGCATCTTGTTTGAATGGTAATATGGCAGCCCCATGCCTCTTTGCCAGCGACTATCTGAGGTGAGGGCATGTGATCCTGTGTTAGACAGTACTCAGCCAGAAGAAGCCTACTAAGTGCTTCTGAGAATGATTTCCCTCCTCTTGTTCCCAATAAAGGCGTAAGCTGTACAAGGACAAGCCCTCTCGCCCTGGCCTTGTCCCACCTGCCTGGGATGCTTTCCTTTGAGGACACTTTCTTGCTATGTGGAGTAGCCATTTGCCCTCACAGGGCAACAGCCAACAAATGAAAGAAACAGAGCAGGAAGAGAGAAAGAGCCAGTATTCCCTTAAGCCAAGGAATTGCCTCCAGAACCAACAACCTCCAGGTTTCCCATAAATAATAAAGGTACTTATGTAATTCCAGCCAGCTTTGCTGCGTGTGCTCTCTCTTGATGGCAAAAGCCATACAAACTAACTGCATACAGTATGAGTGTAGAAATGTGTTTATCTGAGGTGCCAGGAATTCAATGCCAGCAGGCATTTGTTAAGCTTTCATCAGCCTTGGTAAACATTTTGGAAAGTCCACTAATGTTTTCCACTGGTCTGTCCTTGACTCAGGCCACACAATTATGCTCTTCATGTTTGAGTAAACGCTGGTATTCAAATAGATGCTTTCTATTTTTGGAATTGCTGCTAGATCTCATTTGTAAGCATGTTTAAATGATAATAAACCCTGAAGTAATACAGTTGCTGCAGACATTTGGTAACTTTTCTGTCATATGTACATGAGAGATATTTTAATGTATATGTGTTCTCTTCAACAGCAATACTGAGGGATATAATTGTCTTGTAAAAATGAAAAAAAGCAAATTTCTGTTAATTATACTTTCCCCCCACCTATGATTTTTATTAACTATTGACATAGAAACTCAAAATTACTTAAAAGTTCATATTTCATCTTGAAAGGGAGACTTTTATAGTAAAATAGCTGAATGAAAGTAGCAACATATTACAAATGTTCTTCCTTTAAAAATAACCTATAAACCTGTAGCCAGGCTAACCAAGGAAAAAAAAGAAAGAAA
This sequence comes from Myotis myotis, assembly GCF_014108235.1. Classification (NCBI taxonomy): domain Eukaryota; kingdom Metazoa; phylum Chordata; class Mammalia; order Chiroptera; family Vespertilionidae; genus Myotis; species Myotis myotis. The sequence goes on from NW_023416335.1 coordinate 172,605,860, forward strand.
ACACAAATAATAATATCAGAAATGAAAGAGGCCCATTATTGCTAGTCCCATTGACATTAAAAGAATTTTATGAGCAACTCTAGGCCCACAGGATTGATGACTTAGATTAAATAAACCAGATCCTTAAAAATAAGAAAAAAATTAGTACAAATAAAAGTGTCTTGAATATCCATATCTCTTCAGAATGCAATAGTTTGTCCTGATTTCGTGCCTAACCAGCAAGGGTTGTCATGGCACCCATTTGTGTTAATATAACATTTCAATTTGTAAAGTGAACAGAATAGGCCTCATATAATTTATTTCCTTTGTAGCTTTTCTTGCTTGTGCTAGACAGAGTGTTGCATAATTTGAAGCAATTAAAAAGATGAGGTTACAAATGGAGAAATCTGCAAGATGTACTGTTTACATGAAAAAAGCAAAATGAGGAACTGTATATATTTATTATTTCATTTGCACACTTTCAAGGGAATTTATACATGTAAAGAAAACTTCTGAAAGAATATATGACATACTTAATTCAAGATTACATTTGAGGAGGGCAGTGAGGTCTAGGGTAGGAGGGACACATTCTTTTATGGTATATCACAACATTTGTTTTAATCAAGAAACACTTAAAATACACAGAGATGCATAGAGAACCTTATAAAGAAAGTGAACTCCTCAAAGATAGAAAGAGTTTGGGGGGGCCATGTTTTCTGCAAATCTTTTCTTTTTCTGAACATATATTATGTTGATGAAGCAATTGAAACTTTTGTTTAACCCCTTTGTGATCCCATTTTCCAAAACTACCAGCATCCTGAGGTTGGTATAAATTTTCCCTATCCATATTTTTATAGGTTCATTGCTTAAGAAACCTTAACATATATGTTTAAAAACTTTATATTAATGGGATCACATATTTATTTTTAAAATTGTTTTCCACATGAGTCTATTGTTCTATTAATAAAATAAAAGAAGTGTACCAAAATCAACAAAATAGGTCTATCAAAACTGTGTGATACAGCTACGCTGTAGGAAGTGCACTGGGTCAGGAATCAGAGAGTTATGTCCTTAAGGTAGGTCTCCTCTAAGCAGCTTGTGACATTGGGTGAGTCATTAGACCTCTCTGGGCAACAGTTTTCTAATATACAATCTAGATGCTCCTAGGTCCCTGTGTTACCTAACAGCCCAGTTTTGAAATATATTAATACATATTTTCCTGTTCTCACTTTACAATTGACTAAGGCTTCAAACTCTCATTCAGATTCCAGCAAGCCAGCCAACACTGTGCATTGCAGTTTTTGCCACTTGGGTGTTGATTTGACTTCAAGATTTTGGCTGAAGATCTGACCTCTGAATTGATACCCATCAGGTGATAGACAGCGAGGAGGAGGAGGAGGAGGAGGAGGAGGAGGAGGAGGAGGAGGAGGAGGAGGAGGAGGAGAAGGAGGAGGAGGAGGAGGAGCGACAAATGTGAGTGACAAATCCACCTGACAAAGGTGCAGGAGACATTGTCTCCCTCTCTACCCTATTTGTTCAATACCCACAGATGGAGTGTTTTTTCAGAAGTAGAGGCAGTGAGGGCTCTGTTTACCACCGTTTTATTGTTGCTATCACTGTCACTGTTGTGCTTTCTTGGCTTAAATATGTTGAGGGTGTGAGTCCTAGGGATGCAGTCACATACTCAGGGGAGCCTAATACTGGCTTTGGCTGGAGAGGGGAGAGAGAGATTAGAGGGTCAGCAGTGGCTCCCTCCCCCACCTTGGAAGAATTTGTTGGAAAGGTAGAAAACTGAGAAATGTTCAAAGCCAAGATTACGAAATTAATAAAGGAGCTGAGTGAATGTTCTGAAGGGCAGTTTGAGATTTTGAAAAGAATTGATGGCATTTATTACTTTATGAAATGCAGATCTTATAGTAAATGTTGTCTGAAATATCAGCAATGGAAGAGAGATTATTTTATAATGAAAGAAGCAGGAAGATTTAGGCTTCTGTGTAAAATGGAAAAGTGAGACTCACAAGATGTATAGTATATTTTCTTGAGTAAAAGATTTAGCAGTAACACTCATTTTCATGAGTACAATATATCTAGAAAATGTAGTCAACCTCTTTGCATAGAAATGTAAATTTGAGGATGCCAGAAACTTTTCCTCCTCCAGTTTTGATATAAAGGGAGTAAAATAATCGCATTTGCTATTTATTGCTGTAAAACACATTATCTCCAAACATTTATTACAACAGGCAGTTTCTAAGAATCATGAGTCTGGAAGAGGCATCTCTGGGTGGTCTGACTCAGCAGCTCTCACGAGGTTACAGTGAAGACATTGGCCAGCACTACAGTCTTCTGAAGCTTGGCTGGGCTTGGTGGATTTACTTCCAAAATGGCTCAGTCACATGACTATGGGCAGGAAGCCCCAGTTCCTCATACCTGGATCCCTCTCTGGGATTGCTAGCATGTTCTCATGACATGGTAGCAGGCTTCCAGGAGCAAGGGAACCAAAAGAGAGAGAGCTAGAGGGCACCACAATGCCTTTTGCTATTTAGCTTGCAAGCCACAGACAGTCACTTCTGCCACATTTCATTCAAAGAAGCCAGTCACTAAGTAAGCCAACATTTGAAGGGAGGAGTTCCAAAGAATTAAAGACAGATTTTTACCACAATAGTCAAATTAATTAAAGAACCACAATAGTCAAATTAATTAAAGAGGTCTCAGTAATTAACATGAATTATAAGAGTGCAATGGAACACACATTTGTTAAGCAGTCCTTCAATTTATATAATTTTCATTTTAAAAAAATCACTAATAACTAATATTTGTTTAACACTCCACATACTGTGCTTGGCCTTTCATATCGTCTATTTCATCCTCAGCACAATTCTGCAAGATAGATCCTCCTTTTACCACGTTTCATCAAAATTAAAATGCCATGAATTGTAACATGTACCATTAAGAAAGAAAGAACAATGCCCATTAAACCATAACACACCTTATTTATTAGAATGTGTACTTTGTACTAATTGAAAGTAAATATTCTAGGCTTATTTAGACCTTTTTTTTTGGGGGGGGGGGTCATATATTTCTCTGTATCCATAAAAAGGAACACATAGTGAAATAAATTGGGTTTCTAAAACATTTTTACATTCAGAGTCCAATTCTTCTGAATCATTGGCCAGCCTTGCATTCCAGGTCCCATGCAGGCAGCTGACTGGTATAATTTAGGAGAAGTGGTCCTAACTCCAGCCTTAAAGTTGTAGCCATCATCTGGCAGTGAGATTTGAGAAATCATAATGGAAAAGAAAATATCATCGGAAGATCACTGTATTTCAGATAAGTGTAGGACCTTGTATTACATTTCCCATGTCCCGTTCAGTATTCCCAGGTTCTCAACCACACCTTCTTCTATCTTTTGAGTCATAAATCTTATGTAATTAGACCAACCTGTTCCATATTGGATAAAACCCCCACAAATTTTTATTTAATCCATTTGTTAAATGGGTTTTATTAAATGGGTTATCCTCAGATTGGTCCCTAAAATTGTATGAATAGCTGGGTAGGAAAGTTTTATTTTCCCAGTATATGCTTATTTTTTGAATCGCTGACTCTTTTCTCCTAATCGACTACATTTTCTTTGCTCTAAATACCCAGACAAGGTAGCTTTACTTTCATTTTTGCTAAGATTGCTTTAAGAAAGAAAAGTCCCTTATTTGTATTCAATTTGGTTTCTTCGTGGTGGGCATGCTTCAATACATCCCTCTTGGATAAGGAATTGCTCTGTTTTGAGCGAAGAAGGTAGAGCAGGGAGTGAGCACGTCTCAGTGTTATATTATAGATGACTCTCAGATGTTTAAACCTGTGTGATCGGCAATTACGCCAGTTAAGCTTCTTATTTCTCCAGGTTTTGCTATTTTCACAACTAATCAAATTCAGTGACAGTTACTGTAAGGTTTAAAAAGTTATGCTCATAGAATAAAGAAATGAAAATTTTTATGCAAATAAAAGGTTTCTCCTTGTGAAACTTTCCACCACTCGGCTTGAGTGATGACAGCGCTTTATTTACATTTCCTAAGCAATCACAGCCATTTGCACGGACAGTGATTCAGTTCCCACTGAACCATGATGACAAGGAAAACAAAACTGAAAAAGAACCAAACTAAAAATCTAAAAGTGGTGAGCCACCCTGTTTCTCTCAGGCTTTCGGAGGTGCTGGGAGGGTGCTCATCCGTCCTTATCAGCTGATTCTGGGCAACAGGAAATGGGATATGAAAGCTCCTCTGTACTTTCCCAGAGGAGATCATGAGTCTGAGCACCGGAAGTGAGGGTGCGCAGAGATGGGAAGTCCACTTAACTGGGGGCCAAGTGCTTAAAGCCCCATGGGAGCTGATGGAAGCCTACCAGGTACATTTGCTCTCTTCCAAGAAGCAGCTTCTAATCTAGTCGGAGGGTGGAGAGCAGGAAAGCTGGCACCATGAAGATGACACTAGAGGGTCAGTGTGGCGTAAGAGGCACAGCACAGGCTTTGGAGACACACATACCTCGGTTAGGTTTTTGTCTGTCACTCCCCAGGTGTTGGAGGTAGAATAGGCCTTAACATTTAAGGTACACCCGGGGCCCTTGTAAAAATGCAGATTCTGACTCAGTAGTTCTGTGATGGGGCTCAAAATTTCACATTTCTAATAAGCTCCTAAAAATACCAATGCTGCTGATCTGTGACCCACCCCCTTGAGAAACAAGGGACTAGCAGCGGTTCTCAACCTTCCTAATGCCGCGACCCTTTAGTACAGTTCCTCATGTTGTGGTGACCCCCAACCATAAAATTATTTTCGTTGCTACTTCATAACTGTAATTTTGCTACTGTTATGAATCGTAATGTAAATATCTGATATGCAGGATGTATTTTCATTGTTCGCGACCCACAGGTTGAGAACTGCTGGACTAGAGGCATCGACTTTATTTCCAAGTTTCAGTTACTTCCTCTGAAATTTACAAAAACAGAATCTAATTCTGTGATTGTGGCTTTGATAATAAATAATATATGTAAACAATCTAGCACAGTGCTTGGTACATCATAGGTATTTAATAAGTGGCAATATTGTTGAACAACATTTTCTTCCTTTAATTAGCTTCAAATGTTTTGCCAATTTAAGCCAAGGAGCAATGACACCAGTGACATTTCTATCAAGTGTGACATTGTTGGGCTGTCTAAGGAAGCTTGAATTTTCATTTACATTGTTGGGTTCATTTTTTAATGAGTTGACTGCTTTAGCTACCTAAAGATTTCTGTTTTTTGGGTGTTTTTTTTTTTCTGCTTGACTAATAGAGCATAACAGAGTCAGAGAGAAAAAAAAAAGAAACAAACAAAAGTTAGGATTTTACAATTAATATCACCTTGGTCATTTTTAAAACAAAGAAATAAAGCCAACTAGGGTTTCAGATGTGTTCTGCAACAACTTGATGTGCAATGCATGAAGGAAATTGGCTTGCCGTGGGACTGAGTAGTGCTGACATGCTAAACAGCGGTTCTCAACCTGTGGGTCGCGACCATCAGAAAACACATATAGCATATCAGATATTTACATTACGATTCATAACAGTAGCAACATTACAGTTATGAAGTAGCAACGAAAATAATTTTATGGTTGGGGGTCACCACAACATGAGGAACTGTATGAAAGTCGCGGCATTAGGAAGGTTGAGAACCACTGTGCTAAGAGTACCCAATGCAGCCACAGAGTACCAGCGTCTCAAGGCTATTTTTCCGTTGCAAAAAATTCTTTGTAGCTCTTTGCATTTCAACAGCCTAAGGTTTTACCACTTGGTGTAATTTCTTTGGTAACCATTTCTGATTTTATAAAGTTAGGCTTTTGACAAAATTAGAAGTTCTATTCTGGTGAAAGTACAGGAGTCCTGTAATTACCCAGCGCACTCCACAGTAATTATTGATGCTGGGCCTTTTTCCCTGTGGCCAAGTAGGCCTGCCTTATTATGATACGGTAAGTGCTTAAAATGTTTTCTCAGGAGGAAGTGGCTATGAAGGGGCCTGCTCCCTTTCTCTGAGGAAGTAGGAGATTAATACAAAATGTCCAGATCACTCTGCCATTGTTTTTCATTTCTGTGCACATCCTGCAAGTGGCTTTAACTTGAAGATTTTGTGAACAGATGAAAATTGTAGTTAAAAAGAGGCACATGCCCTGGCCAGTGTTGCTAAGAGGTTAGAGCATTGGCCTGCACACTGAAAGGTTATGGTTCAATCCTCAACCCCCATTTGGGACCAGTTTGGAAGCGAACCAATCTATGGGTCTCTCTCACATCGATGTTTCTCTCTCTCTCTTTCTCCCACCTCCCCCTCCCTCCCAGTCTTTGTCTTTCCCTCTCCCTCCCCACCTTCTGAAAAGCAATGGAAAAAATATCCTCAGGTAAGGATTAATAGCAACAACTACAACAACAAAAAAAGATGCATGTGGTAAAGTGATAAGGAGATGTTGCATGCATAAAAAATCTTCAGTTGCATTTCTTTCCTTGACTGGGTAGTTTTGAAAACCAAATGACCATGGGTTGAACTTTAACTTTTCATAGTTCATCTTAAAAATCTAACTAGGTTGAGCAACTCATTTTCTTTACAAATAATCTTGAAGTAGAATTGAAGTTTTCAATGAATATGACATGGCACTGCTTTCCTAAGTAGTTCAAAGCAATTTTGTATAAATGGGATGATTTGCCTCTAAAACATATTTGGCCCTAGCTGGTTTGGCTCTGTGGTTAGAGCATCAGCCTGTGGACTGAAGGGTCCCGGGTTTGATTCTGATCAAGGGCACATGCCCTGGTTGTGTGCTTGATCCCCAGTGGGGGATGTGCAGGAGGCAGCCAAGCAATGATTCTCTCTCATCATTGATATTTCTTATCTCTCTCTCTCCCTCTCCCTTCCACTCTGAAATCAATAATATATATATATATATATATATATATATATATATATATATATACACACACATTTGGAATACAACTAGAGAAATGCCATTATTATCTTGGTTTTGAATATGTGGAAGAGAGAGAAAAGATTTACCCTGGCTGCAGATTCTGGATTAGTTTTAGATACATTTGTGTACTGGATCCTTTGGGTTGTCTCACCCTCTTGTCAATGAAGGATGTTGTTATAGCTAAAAGTGAGTTTTGTTTTTCCCCCAGAAGGCGTTAACTTCCTTGATTCTACAAGATGGTCAACAGGTTAAATTAATTAACCAGAAAATATTAAATAAGCATCTTCCATGTGCCAGGCATTGGGATAAAACAGGCAAGCAGGAATACAACATGATTCTTATCCTCATGGACCTTGTGGTCCAGCAGGGCAAGAGATGCCAAATATAGATTTGGGCTTAGAGGCAAGGTGGGGCTGAGGACCTCAGTTTTGGGGGTTAATACAAATAGTCATTGAAGCTGTAGGTACCAAAGAGATTGACTAGAGCTGTATTCCTTAATCCTTAGTCACATATAAGAATAATGTAAGAAGCTTTAAAATATTCTGAAGCTTAGGCCCTATCTTAGACCAATAATTAACTCAGACCATCTCCAGGGGTGGGCCCTGATGTTGTTATTTCTTAAAAGCCCCCCAGGCGATGCGAATATGCAGCCAGAGTTGAGAACCACTGGTCTAGAAAGGTGAGAAAAAGGCAGATAAAAAAGAAGTTATGGGGAAGCCTAAATTGCCGTTATTAATGAGATTTTCAAAAAGCTACTCTAAAGAGGAGTCAGTATATCAACTCCTTGGGGAAAATGATCTGGTCTGTGGGGTAAAGGAAGGGTTCTACTCTGCTTGTCTTCCACTTTGCATAAGGGTGTGATTGAGAATTTTGACGCTCTTCCTCAAGTATCAGAATAACAAACTAGAACCACATGGTCCCAGAATCAGCATTCCTGAGATGGCTGTGGAGCTGGCACTGGGTATTGTTGAACTTGGATCTGTGTAAGGGTCAAAATAGCATTGGAAGCATCACAAGGGGTGGGGGAAGCGTGCATGGTGGCGGATGTTAACTGGACTTATTGCGATCATTTCACAATATATACAAAGAACAAATCCTGGTGTTGTAAGCTTGAAGTTAATATATGTTGATTATCTCTCAATTAAAAAAAAAAATAGCCCTGGAAAGACATTTCTGTGCTTGACTTCTGCTCTTCTACTACAAGAAGACATTTGGACTTGTACCTGTCTGATTAAAACACATCCTCTTCCCTGGTGTATTCCCTCCACTTCACATTTCAGATTTTATACCCATCCTGACTTTGCTAGTTTTATAAATCTCAGGATTAATAGGCATTATTACCTGTGTACAAAATCCACAGCGGGACATGATTCATGTCTGAATTTAAAGAACTTCATGTTCAACTGGATAAGTCTCTTTTATTCTGAGTGTTCAGCACTGTAACAAGTTCAGGAAGTGGAGAGCGAAGGAGGAGGGAAGGAACATGTGACTCCCCTCTCAAAGAGCTTACAGTACATACTGATTAAATTGGAGTAAGTGCTGCCTGTTATCATGCATGTGAAGAGGGCGTTTCCCCTGTGCTGTGGAAGCAACCCAGTTCCGAAGGGCAGGATGGCATGTTCACCCTTTTCCTCTGGGCATAGTGGAGTTCCTAAAGCTTCCTTTCATCCCCTAAATTAACAACGCGCTGTTTCTCCTCCTCTGTTGCCCGTTTTGCTTTATCCAATGATGAAGGACTCTCTGACTTTTGCCCTCTAGGATCTCATTATTTTTATAGTGTCTCAATGGTTCTTTTACTTGAGATTCTACCTCACAGAAGTCCCAGAATGTCGAGTAAACCCATTCTGGTATTTATTTGTTCTTCTAAATCGCTTTTCTCCACAACAGGTCTTGACCTTTTTCTGACTCAGTGTGATCAGCAGCTCTGCTTTGAGATGTGAATGGCCAGATTGGCAGGCAAACTGTAGGACAGAGCCAGAGCCCTAACAGATTGCCAGGCGTGGCATTCAGAGGGCAAATGGGGTAGGAGAGTCTAGGAGAAGATGCTTACCTCCTTCTCCTTGTCTACCTTTCCTGGGTCATCCAAAGTGCTTACATACACTGTTTCATCACATCCTCTTATCTACCCCACAAAAAAAGTTCTCCCATAAACTCCCCCTTCCACATGAGCAAGATAAAGATCATGAAGCATGAGGTCCCTTCACTTCTTCATGGGCAGAGTCTAGATTCAGATCCACATCTGACTTTAGAATATGTCATGCAGCCTACAACCAAAATATACGTCAAGCCAATATCCAGGGATCTAGACTGGGTATAGGAAACAGGCTCTGTGGCTGGGGTTTGTCTTGCAAAATCCAGCAGACATGGGCTGACAACTCTGTGTAACTAGAGCATATCTGTCTTCTAGGTAAGACAAAAATGTCTTTTCCCCTTAGACACTGAATACTTCTTTTGAATATTATCCTTTCACTCAAATATTGCAGGAAAAAGCAAGACAGACATAAGACTCCTGCTTAAGAAGTTAAGAAATCTCCTTGGTGAGTGGAATGGGGAAACTGAGACAGACAGCTGAACAAACTGGCCCAGCAATTTACAGCAAAGACAGAAGGTCAGCTCCCTAGAGATAACATCTAGTTCTCAGTTGTATTTCAGCTCCAGGCCCAGAAAAGCAGCAAAACCAGGTGGGCGACACCAGGACCAGTGGCAATGACTAATGACCCCCTACCCTGGGGCTGACCAATCCGTGGAGAGCATGACCTTGAAAGGGCACAACTGGAAAACTAATGAATATTTTGCTGAAACCCTCCCCTGAGACCATCCCTGAGATTCCTTCCTACAAGAGAGAGATAAAAAACCCTCAAGACAAAGAACCCAGTGTGTTCTCCCTACCCCCCCCCCCCCCCCCGCCCTCTGGGGAGAGCAAGCCCCATGCCTTTCCCTTCCTCTTCTTCCCCACAGACATGAATCTCCTAAACTCTAAGGGACCCCATGAGACTTGCAACGAGGGGAGCAATGGGCAGCGGAAGCTCTTTCCAGGCTAATCCCCTGACCTTATCTCCAAGGCCCCCTTTTCTCTGACTTCCCAGTGAGCCAAAGCAGTCAGGCCTCAGCTCATTTCTTTCTTGTAATATTTCTAGAGAGCCAAAGCAGCCCAGCCTAGGCTCTCCTGTTGCTGCTTCTTTGCTAAGCCCTTCCTTTGTTTCACTGTCCCCAGCTTTAATAAATGTCCCCTCATAGTCAGCCGGACTAGTGTGAAATCTTTTCTGCAGGAAGTCAGGAACCCACACACTACTGACTGGCCCTCTGGTAACAGACTCACACGTCCCGAGTACATGGCACTTGATCAAACAAGGTGTATTGGGGTAGGACTATGTATGGCTTGATGCAGAGAAAGAAAACAGTTTTCAAAATGCAATGAATCTCATCTCTAAATTTAAATAAAGAAGGATAAAAGGAGGTTTCTTAAATAATTACTTTTGTGATTGCTTCAAGGAGCTCACTTATAGAAAGAATGCCTTTGCAATAATCAGCCAGCATTTTACTTCTCCTCAAAACTTGAGGATTTCTGTGACTTTTTTAGTTTATTAAGTTTGCTTTGAACAATAAACCAAACATGGCTATCTTCTTTGGTGGTGACTAGAGTATATTTATAATCAATAAACATTACCTAGTTGAGTTGCAAAATGCTGGGACCTGTTAGGTTATTAGGTTTCATGCAGGCAGAATGATTTGGGTTATTTCGGCCCTCATGGTCAGGTCCTAGTTAGTGGGAAATACACTGAGTTCCATGAGAATATCCTTTAGAATATACTGCCTCCTTATGTGACAATTTCTGTTGTAAAGGTTTATTAGAAGACAATGAATTAAAAGAAAGTAATTGATTAATTTTCTCTGTTTATGATTTAGTTCTATTGCCCACAATAACTTAGCAATTTTCTGGACCATTGCAAGCAATGCTTTCTAACATTCATGACTTTCTGGAGTTTTTTTTGTTTTTGTTTTGTTTTTGTTTGTTTTTTCATTTCTATCTGCCAAACCATGGAGGTGTGGGGGCTAGAAACATATACAGCTTTCTTCCTCCCAACTTCTCAGTTATTCTAGCTGAGCTAATAATTAGATTCAACAGAAGCAGATTAACAGGAGAAAATGTCTAGAGTTTATTTTATGAATGTACATTTTAGGGTGCTATACTAAGGCCCAAAGAGGCATTGGACAGTTGAGGTTCTGGACAAAGGAGAAGGAGGGCAGGGGTCCAGAATTTCAAAGGGGAAATAGGCAATTCAAACAGATTCCTGCTAAGCCACCCAGAAACGATAGGGAATGGAGGGGGTCAGGGGATCCAGAACAGGCTTCAGCATGGATCCTTTTTGTCAAAGTGCTCAGGCGAATATGCTAAGATTCCCTCCCTGAAGTAGACCTTTCTACCTGAATCTTTTAGGCGGGAAAGGGGAGGGTCAAAGGTTCTTTCTTAGTCTATTTGTTTCTTAAAAACTAGCTTAAAATTAGTATCTTAAAAGCAGTAAGAGAAAGAAAGTCAGTTACCTACAAGGGAGTACCCATACGAATGTCAGCTGATTTCTCAACAGAAACTTTGCAGGCTAGAAGGGAGTGGCAAGAAATATTCAAAGTGATGAATGCCAAGAACCTACAACCAAGATTACTTTATCCAGAAAAGCTATCATTCAGAATTGAAGGTCAGATAAAGAGCTTCACAGATAAGAAAAAGCTAAAGGAGTTCATCACCACCAAACCAGTATTATATGAAATGCTGAAAGGTATCCTTTAAGAAGAGGGAGAAGAAGAAAAAGGTAAAGATACAAATTATGAACAACAAATACACATCTATCAACAAGTGAATCTGAAAATCAAGTGAATAATCTGATGAACAGAATGAACTGGTGAATATAATAGAATCAGGGGCATAGAAAGGGAATGGACTGGCTATTTTTGGGGGGGAAAGGGGTGAGGGGGATGCGGGAAGAGACTGGACAAAAATCGTGCACCTATGGATGAGGACAGTGGATGGGGAGTGAGGGAGGAGGGTGTGGTGGGAACTGGGAGGAGGGGAGTTATGGGGGGGAAAAAAGAGGGACATATGTAATAATATGAACAATAAAGATTTAAGTAATAAAAAAAATACCTTGAAAAAAAAATTAGTATCCTGAGAAGTTTATTTTAGGGTGGCAGACCTTTGGTTCCCTTCAGAGGAACTGCAGACAGTATTGCTCTTGTCTGTTCTGTACATTGGCATTCCAGAGTGAGATTTTATTTGAGAAAAAAAGAAATCCACAGTAAGAAAACACTGAAATTCACTGGTATACATCGCATCTCCCAGATCATTATGGTATTTCATGGGGAACCCATTGAAAAATATATTGGCCACAGACAGATGACAGTAGTCATTTCCCAAGTACCTAGAAGTTTTATCATTTGTCCTGAAAAAAAAAAAAAAGAGGCTATTGGCCCAAAAATTAAATATCATGGATTATATGAAAGAAGTAAAAGTAGTGTTCCTGTTCTTTAGGACTCTATGTACCAAAAGTGACAAATAATAATTTTTTTCCCTAATATATGCTCCTAGTGTAAGGATCAGCATTTTTTCCTATAAAGAAGTACATAGTAAATATTTTGGGCTTTGTGGGCCATATGGCTTCCATCACAACAGCTCAACTCTCCATAGTCGGAGGAAGAGAAAGCGGTTATTAGACTACAGTAAGCAAATGGGCATGGCTGGAATTGGTCTGCGGGCAATCTCTGTTCTAAAAATGTCTGAATGGAGGCAAGTGGCCATATTGAATGATAATACTTGTTAAAGAATGCTAGAAGACAGATTTTAATGAATACACTCAGGATTTTAGAGAATAGCTTACTGTTAATGTTTGGTTATCTGGTGATTTCAGTTTATATGTTTTTAAGTGTTCAAAGATATTTTTTCATGTCTGCCTAATACTTTGCATGATAATTATCCATTTGAGGATCTAAAAATTGTTTTTATAATGGGTATTCACTTTCATTTCATCTTTAGCTATGCCCTGGCAGGTGTGGCTAAGTGGTAGAACATAGGCCCACGCACCAGAGTTGTGGGTTTGATTCCTGGTCAAGGGCACATACCTGGATTGCAGGTTTGATTCCCCACCCTGGTTGGGGCACATGCAGGAGACAACCAATTGATGTGTCTCTCTCACATCATGTTCTCTCTCTCTCCCCCACCCTCTTCCTCCCCCACCTCCCCCTCTCCCTTCCATTTTCTCTAAAAATCAATGGAAGAAATATCCTCCGGTGAGGATTAACAAAAGAAAAAAAAAAGAACGTTTTTATGTTTCATAGACAGAACTATTTTCTAGAGAGTGGGCCTTACAATTCAGCTCAAATACACTTTGACTATATTTGTTTTATTTATTTATTTTAAAGTTATAGTTGACATACACTATTAACCATTTTAATTATTTTAATATTTTTATTTAATGGTGGACAGAGAAGTGATAATTTATTTGCTGCTTTTAAATAGATGTTCAATTTTTCTCAGTTTACACGAGTTAAATTTACAAGGTCAAAGGAAAATTATTTCTTATTCAGTGTTTTACTTTATTTACCATCTGTTGTACATATTGCCTGTGCCTTTAAGTATTTTCAACAACTAGCTGCAACATCTCAAAAACATATTAAAATGACCTTAGAAGAGGACTTAAAAGATTATCTATGATTACAGAAGCTTAAATCTTGCTTTTCAGCAAATGTCAGAATTATAGGGGAAAATTACACCAAGAAGTAAGATTATCAATGAACTCTTCAGTTATTAAAAAGCATTAAGCAGTGCTTGAAATATTAAAGAATACTGGTACTTACAAATTCTCAAAATTATTCTGTGTCCCTTTCTGTAATACCATCAACTTCAAATAGAGCTACTTTCATGTACCAATAAATAACAGCTCATGCGATAGTCCTGATGGACAGTAATAAGGATGTTTTTACTGGGCAAGATTGCTTTTATTAAGTGCCATACAGAGCAAGATGGAGGGATAATTGCTGCTCGAGGTTACACATCCTCAGAGACTGCTGAATCGGAAGCGGTGGGCTGCACGCGGCTGAAGATGGGTCTTGTTCTGCTTACGTAATGTTTTGTAAATTTGTTATGACTTAAATTAGATGATTAGAAAATCAGGTGATCTAAAAAGAGTGAATCTGATCTAGAAGGCTTATATTTCTTCATGGCCAAAGTTTTGCTGAAAAGTTTTTGCTCTTTTTAGGCGGCACGTTTTCATAGTCCTGGTCATTCCGCCAGGACATGCCTTCATTCCAGCATCCATCCCTCCTAACCCATCAACTCTTCTGATCTGCAGGCATATACTTTTCAGCCTCTCAGCTAGATCCAAAGCAGAAATGACCTGGTTAGCTCAGTATCAGCCTCTGAATTACCCAACCCCCAAAATCCTCAGGGATCTATTTGTTGTGCTGCTTTCATTGAATGCTTACTGTGTGTCAGAACTGTGTAAGAATCCTCATCTCAGTTCAAATAAGTGTTGTCATTGCCCTCATTTTACAGAAGCAAACTGAGGGACACAGTGGCAAAGCACCTGCCCTAAGCTCACTGGAGAGGGCGTGGGGTTGCCAGCCCAGGCCTGAGCCCTGGAAAGTATTTCTTGTCTTTTGTTTTTGATAAATTTCTTCTCTTTTGTTTTCCTGTTCTGGAAGTCATATTGAGACATTGCCTCTCCTGGTATAATTTTCCAATTTCCCTTACTTTTCTCTTATTTATTGATGATTTTCTTTGTTGTTAATCTTCACATGAGGATATTTTTTTCCCCCGTTTCTTTTCTGAGAGAGTGGGAGGGAGTGGAGAAAGGAGAGGAAGAAAAAGAGGGGAACATTGATGTGAGAGAGATGCATGACTTGGTTGCAGGGGTGGGGGTAGGGTGGAGGAGCAACCTAAGTACGTGCCCTTGACCGGGAATGGAACCTGTGGCCCTTCTGTGCGAGGGCTGATGCTCTAACCATCGAGGAACTCCAGTCGTGTTTTTCTTGATCTTATATATCAATCTTTCTATTGAAATAGTTCTCTTATGATATTTTAAAGCCAGGGCTCTTTCTTGCCCAGTGTTGGTTTCTTTCTTGTTCATCCCTGCTTTGGTTTTATGGGCATGATGTCTTCTCTTTTCCAAGGATATGATTATAGGTTTTTCTCTTTTTGAAATTTTCTTCTCCTTCATTTATTGTCATCATTTCCTTCAGGTTCTTCCCCCCCCCCCCCCCCCCCCCGCCCCATCTCCCGCCTCTTTGTTTTGGCCTTTCTCCTTCAAGGTGGAAGCTCCTCCTCAAATGTCTGTCTGGTAGCTCCTTGGCTAACCATGCATATTTAAGAGTGAAAGGCTAAAACGCGCCTCGGAAGACCTGTGAGTGGAGATGGGGCTTGTTAATGGGTGCACTTCACTCCAGGGTGATCAGGCAGCTTGCCCACCATGGGACTAGCACACATCTGAGATAGTTCAGTTTCTCCAAAAAAGAACTCTCTGGTCTCTTGCATGCACGCAGTTAGTCATTCTGGGAGCGGGTCTGGGAAGAAGGCTGAGATCCTCACTGTTTGTGAGGAAAATACTAGAGGCCCGTTGCATGGAATTCGTGCAAGGGGCTTGGCCCTTGCAGCCCCTCGCAGCCCCTCACAGCCCCGGCTTCGTCCGCAAGCTTGTCCGGACGGTCGTCCAGAATGTCCTCTGGACAGTCGTTCTGTTGTTTGGTCTAATTTGCATATTAGCTCTTTATTATATAGGATTCTCTCCATACCTTTGTTTTCAGTTCGCTACCTCAGTCCAGTCCTAAATGTTCCCCTGTGGGGCGCACCTACAGTGTTTTGGCCAGGTTCAAGCCTCAGACTAATGAAAGGACAGGGTCCTCTCATTGCCACGTGCAAGGCCCAGCTGGAGGGCAGGGCCCTCCCAGCACAATCATAGCCAATGGCTGTGGTTGTAAGCTTGAACCTATGGTCCAAACACGTGGCCCCACGTGCCTTGTGCATGTAGTTGAGTAGGGTTGGAACTCACGAGAATGCTGTAAACAACTTGATCATGCCCCTACTTTGCCTTGTGGCATCTGCTATAAAATAAAGACACAGCTTGTGACCACTGGTGCTGTCTCCTCAAAAGGGGGCAGCGTCCCACCGAGACCCAGCTTTCATTCTCTTGTCTGTCTTTTCTCAATCCTTTCACCCCACAACTCAGGATCACCTTTGGCCGTAACAAGTGGCGCCCGAGCAGGCCCAAGTGGCGCGTAACATTCCCCAGAGTCCAAGGGCAGCGAGATAAACTCCTGATCTCCCCTGAGGGCTGTGGGGATCAGATGGGGAAGGAGGGCGCTCCTCTAGCCTGGTGCGTTAACAGGGCTGAATCTGTGATTGGTAGGTTCAGACAGTTTCATCTGGTGGCAAGGAACTATCATTACGTTTTTAAATAGTTTTACATTTTATGTTGTTTCATCTGTTTGGCTTTGATTTACCTTGAGACAGAATGATCGTAAACTTTGACTAAACAATATTCTGTGAAAACAAAAAATGCTGCACATAGAAATAGACCTGTTGACTGTCCTTTTTCGGGGTGGAAATGATTTTATGTATTTGAGAGATTCACCACATGGAAATAAATGAATTCTTTAAGCTAGTCCCAAAAGACATAAAAAACACACACACACATGTCTCCCATAATTATTTCAAGAATTTTCCATTAATATTGCTGTCTCCGGTTTCACAATGGGGTATAAGAATTCTATTCCTGGTTCCAGCTCAGCATTGAAAAGCCTCCCTTTAGACACCACCACCCACATCTACGCTCTCCAAGAACTTGTTATTTGCATCTGAATTATGTTGCCAGTTGGAGTCCTTAAATAACAACACAAAGCTTCTTTAGATATGTTTTAGATATGTGTGGGTTTTTTTAATGTGCAGAGCTATAATTCTAAATCTTTTCATAACTTAGGAGTAAGAATAATATTACTTTCTCAATCTGACTTAATGAATTAGAACTATGAAAATTGCTGACTGGAACACATAAAAATTGGATCTACCTTTACAGGGCAATAGTGTATGTACCAAGTGTACTCATTTGCTAGGGCTGCCTAAGTACCACAGATGGGGTGGCTAAAGCAACAAAAATTTATTTTCTTGCTGTTATGGGATCAAGGTGTCTGCTGAGTTGGTTTTTTTTAGGTCTCTCTTCTTGGCTCACAGATGGCCGGCCACCTTCTCACTGGGTCTTCATGCTGTCTTCCCTGTGTCTAAGTTTTGTTTCTGTGTTCAAATTTCCTCTTCTAAGGATGCCAGTTGTATTGAATTAGGACTCACCCTAAGACTTCATTGTAACTTAATTACCTTTCCCACCTATCACCAAGTAAGGTTACATTCTGAAATAGTGGGGGTTAGGACTTCAAAATATGAATTTTTGCTTATTTCAATTAATTCAAATGGGACATACAATTTCTTTTAAGGGACTCTTCTAGTTGAGAAAAGTGGACTATGTTATGTTATATTCTATACTAGAGGCCCAGTGCATGAATTCATGCATGGGTAGGGTCCAGCCGGTCTGGCCCCAATCAGGATAGATTGGGGCTGGGCCTGTTGGGAGGAGGAGATGGCGGGAGGTTGGCCAGCTGGCCTGCCTGGATCAGACTGATCAGGGCTGGCTGGGGAAAGGGGCCACGGGTGATTGGCCAGCAGGCCCCGCCCCGATTGGGGTTGGGGGCCAATAGGAGTGGGGCCAGCCATGGGGAGGGGCTGTGGGCGGTGGGCCGGCCAGCCCTGCCCATGAATGGGGTGGGTGGGGGGTGCCTATCAAGGGCCAGCTGCCTGGGGGAGGTGCCATGGGTGGTTGGCCAGCTGGCCCTGCCCCTGATTGGGGGAAGGGGGCAATCTGGGGTGGAGCCAGGTGGGGGGAGGGGCTGTAGGAGCTTGGATGGCCAACCCCACTCCCTATTGAGGTGGGGTGGTGATCAGGAGTGGGGCTGGCCATGGGGAGGGGCTGCGGCCCATTAGGGTGGTAGGGGCCTATTGGGGGCATGGCCAGCCGGGGGAAGGGGCTGCAGGAGGTTGGCAGGCCAGACCCGCCCCCTATTGAGGAAGGGTGGCAAGCAGGGGCAGGGCTGGCCAGGGGGAGGGGCTGCGTGCTTATTGTGGTGGGGCGGGCTGATCCGGGGTGTGACTGGCTGGGGGGAAGGGAGGGGGCATTTGGCCTGCAGGCTCCATTCTTGATCGGGTGGGAGAGTCAGATCAGGGGCAGGCCAGCAGTGGGGAGGGGTCATGAGGTTGGCCACCGGCCCCACCCCCTGATCTGGCCAGTTCGCTGGTCACAGTGGGCATCATAGCGACCTGTTGTTAGCTGCCTTTTTATATATATAGATTGTTTTCCATTATTCTGTAGGTGTAACTTCAGTAAATGTCAGTAGATGTAACTTCCAGGATAAAAACCAAGGCCTATGGAATAATGAAATCTCATTATTAATGCCAATTTATTATTGATTAGATCATTACCAAAACATTTTTTGCACCTAATATAATTCCACCTTTTTGTACACTTGCCCTGCATTCTTGTTGAGCAGCATGAATAGTCGGCTTAAGAGGAACTGATTAAGATTGTCTACAAATAATTTTATCCATTCTAATGATTTCTCACACTTTAAACTAGATTTATTTCAGATTCCCAGAGTTATGGAATAGATAAACATTCCTTTGGGGAAGAGACTAAGCATTAATTTAAGAAGAGGCAAATTCTGTACTTTTATGGTGCTATAATATGGCTTTATTATTTTTAGAACTATTTAAACTCATTTTTACTATGTACTGAAAATAAAACTAATCCAGGTATATCACAGATGAATTTTAAAAATATTTTTGATATTAACTTTTGAAAGGATCATATTTCTATAATTATAACAACATGATTTTTCTCTTCTTTGACATATCTGAACAGACCTTAAAGAAGAACAGACCTAAACATTCTTTAGGTTCTAAAAAATGCACAAAAAATTTGAAAAATAATATTAAGGAATAAATATCTCAAGAGTTTGGATTATTTTATATATTAAAGCAATAAGAAAGCTGCCTCTGCAAATATTTCTACTGCTGTCTTTATCTGGCCTTTTTTGAACAGTTCCCCACTCCATGACTCAAATCCACTTGGTTCTCCACTGCTCAGCTCTCCACAACCATCTTACATTCCTCTCAAAAGCATTCTGGAATAGTTGTAAATGCAGTGGAGGGAATTAATGATACAAAGGGTGTGTACAAATGAATACATACTCTTTGTATCATTAATTTCTCTCCCAAAGTAAAGAGAAAAGGAAGTGTTACAAATCTGAACTGCTGATCCATCTGTAAAGATTTTAAGTGTTAGGTTTCTCAGAAGCTCTGAAAAGTATTCTCATGGCTAAACTGCTACAGAATCTTTTTGCAGTCCATTTGGTTTTGAAAATGCTTAGCACTACCAGTTTCTTGGAACCAAGTCAGGCCTTTGGGGAATTTTCAATCTATTTCCCATATTTAAGGTGAATGCTGACTCTTGTCCTCATGGGCTAAGGAGATTTGAATGGTTGTTGTTTACATAAGTTATGCTATGAAACACAGGACCTAGGCCCAAAGTCTCAACTGTTTCTAAAGAAATGCTTAACTGTGGGCATTCTGACTTAATACTCTCATCAAAACTTTTAGTACAATTAATCAAACCTATTTCCATGGTGCTTTTGCACTTATAAGGCTCTTATGACATACATTATGCTATCAAATCTCTATTTTCCCTGAATAAAGGATTGCTACCATCAAGGATTATATTTAAAAAATAAAATAAAATAAAATATTTAATCATCAGTGTAGCAAGAAGGGCAGGCCAGTCAGCTGAAAAAATGCTGGGCATGTGTCCACATGTGCAGGCGATGGGAGATAAAGGGCCAGATGGTAGAAGGGCTCTCCCTCCACATGCCAAGGGGTTTGAAGCTTAACCTGGCAGCAATGAAATATTTTGAGAAGACAAGTACAGTATAGGATTATGTTTAAGCCATAGAAAGACCATTCAGGCAATTTATTGAAAACTAGAGGCCCAGCACACAATTGAAATCGTGTGAGGAGGTGCCCCATCTCCCGCTGTGCGAGGAGGCACCCCACGGGGGGCCAGGACCTGTGCCTGACTCGCTCAGTGCCAGCCGCCGCAGGAGTCAGGCCGGACCATGGCACCGCAGGGTGCCAGACAGGCGCTGGGGGGTGGGGTGGGGGGGGTGGGACCTGCACCTGACTCACAGCATCCCCTGGGCCCCCTGCCTCTGTCTGCTCTGGGGCCGCCCGAGCTGCCACGCTGGCTCGGGCAGGGCCCCCTGTCTCTGTCACTGTCTCTGCTCCAGGCCTCACCTGCACATGCAACCTCCTCCTGTCCAGTTGTGACCCGTTATGGGTGTCCTGGCTTAATTTGCATATTGCCTCTTTTTATTTATATATATATATATCTATTATCCTGGTCGGAAATGAAGAAGGCCTTTGTCCAGGCAATGAAAATGGAGTCCCATAGAATTATACAAGACTTATTTGAGAGGTATTAAGGAGGTAGAGTTAACATCTATAATAATAAAAGCCTAATATGCTAATAGACCGGACAGCTGAATGACCTCCAGACGTAATTCCGGATATCCTTCTGGACAAAGCTGCGGGGGTGGGGGCTGAGGTAGAGGCGGTTATGGGCAATCAGGCAGGCAAGTGGTTGGGGCGATCAGTCAGGCAGAGTGGTTAGGGGTGACCAGGCAGGCAGGGAGAGGCAGTAGGGGTAATCAGGCAGGCAGGTGAGTGGTTAGGGGCGATCAGGCAGGCAGGCAGAGGGGTTAGGGGTGATGAGGCAGGCAGGAGAATGGTTAGGGGTGATCAGGCAGGCTGGCAGGCAAGTGGTTAGGAGCCAGTGGTCCTGGATTGCGAGAGGGATATCTGACTGCCAGTTTAGGCCCAATCCTGCCTGATTGCCCGATCCAGCAGTCGAACATCCCCCGAGGGGTCCCGGATTGTGAGAGGGTGCAGGCTGGACTGAGGGATCCCCCCACACCCCGTGCATAACTTTTGTGCACTGGGCCTCTAGTGTTTTGATAATTGCTATTGACTAAGTGGGGTAAAAGTAAAGGAAGGGCCGCAGTTAGCTCCCAGGTTTCTGTTTTGGGCAACTGGATGGATGATAATGTTTAATTCTCGAGGCTATGGAATGGGGATGAGACACCAGATTTGATGGGGAATAGGAGTTCAATTGTAAACATACTAAATTTAAAGGTGCATGAATATAGAACCACATGCAATAGGTCCTCGGGTTATGTCAGAGTTCCGTTTCTATGGTGCAACGTAATGTGATTTTCACCGTAAGTCGAAACCCACCTACATAAGCACCTACATCACTCACATGGAGCACATACACAGCAGTAATGAAGTGAAACAGTAAAAAATAATTAAAAGAAAGATAATAATTCATGATCTTTACTTGTGGCAAATAAATAATAAAAAGCATAAAGCACATATGTACATACGTCAAAATGATGGAACTTTTTTTAATATATATAAATACTGTAAATGGGAGATGGCAACGTAACCATGAAACGACGTACGGCGAGTCTGACATAACCCGAGGACTGCCTATAGTATTTTCTACCCAGAGAATTCTTAATGCAGATCTGTTCATAGGAGGGAGACAGACTAGAGATTTAGATTCTATGGGTTCAGAAGAAAGTAAGTGGTTGAAACTGTGAGAATAAATTGGATAATAAAAGAACATACGGAATGAGAAACAAAAAGATCAGTAAAGAAGGCCAGGTGAAGTTCCTCTTTTTAAGTAAATATCATTACTGGTTAGAAAAGAAATGTCTGTTTTAATTTTTTAATCTCTTGAATGTTAGTTATTTTTCTGAAAAGCCCATTGACATTCTAAGAGTAATTTCTTGATTTGCCCTTTGTGGAAAAGCTTGATGAACTTTCTCAGAATGATTTACTAATTATTTAACTCTATAATGACATGTTGCTATTAAAAGTATAATTGAAATATATTTGGTAAATGTAAGCTTTCAATTAATTAATTACTCAATCCAAGCAGTTTAGAAATCCTGCTCTGTGCTTTATTTATTAAAAATATATTTTTATTGACTTCAGAGAGGAAGGGAGAGGGAGAGAGAGATGGAAACATCAATGACGAAAGAGAATCATTGATCGGCTTCCTCCTGTACTCTCCCTACTGGAGATCGAGCCCGAAACCCTGGCATGTGCCCTTGACCGGAGTGGAACCCAGTCCCCAGCCTGATACTCTATCCACTGAGCCAAACCCAAACCAGTTAGGACTCTGTGTTTTTTTTTTTTTTTTTTTTTTTTTTTTTTAACACACTCTCATCTAATGTCTGCCTGTTTAAAACTTGTCAGTCACCAGTGAGTTTCATGTTTCCAAAGCCAATGAGTGCTCTTCTGTCATCATCTTCTTCAGTCTCTCAGCAGGACTGCCACTTTTCACCATTCCCTTCTTGGAACCCTTTCAAATACATGTTTGTAAATTCAAGGTTTAGCTCTGGAGAAGGCTGCTTAAGAACCTGGTAATGGGTGGTCATGCTCTGGAGTTGTGCCTCCATTCGTACCTTGTTACAACATCGACACATTACCCATCTGATGTGAGAAAAAAAGGGGGAGGAGGAAAGGGGCGTGAGGAGAAGGAGGAGGAGAAGAAAGAAGAAAGAACAAGAAGAGAAAATGGTAACAATGGGTGACTTTGGATAGAGAAGCAGGAGGCAGGAGAATTAATTTTCACTGTAAAGTCTTACATCTTTTGCCTTTGGACCATCTATATTTTTCACTTATCAAGAAGAAAGTAATGCAGTTTTATAAAAAGAGCAAAGGCCATGGAGATGTAGTTTTCTGAAACAACTTAGTTTAATTTCTATACAACATGTACTTTAGTCATTATATAGTAGAAATGGAATATAAATACAATTTGAAGATTCATTTGATGTTGTTCTTACCATGTTTTAAATGATTTTTCAGTTGTAATGGGTATAATGATTTAGATCTTCTCATTATAAGTGAATTTATTTTTGTTTAGAGGGCCTTATTCTCTCAGTATTAGACCTTGTCTCACAAAGCAAGAAGTCCTAAGACAGCTAGTCCAAGATTGATTTGGTGGCTCAACAATGGTATCATTGAGACGCCCAAGCTCTTTCTATGTTTCTATTCCAATAGGAAATGTTCTGTTACTGTGTTTGGTGCCTCACAGACATAGCTGGCTGCTCCATCTCTAGGCCTTGTCTGCAGGAAGAACAAATGGAGGCACCACTGACAGTTTAGAATGCTCCTGATGGAGACATTTCTAATTGCCTGCTTTCTAACTGAAAAATGCCTCCATGTCCCCACTTATTTCTCTGCTGTAAATTGTATGATCTGTTGCACTTAATTTTTTCCTAGAAAGCACCCTTCTTGAGTAATTTATTGTCCTACACCAATCTGAATCAGTGGCCCAGCTATGCCTGCCCAGTTATCTTCTTAGGATTTAGGACTATGTTTCTGAACTGGAGCCCAGCTTCCTTTAAAAAAAATCTCTGTTGATGACATTTTTTTTTTTTTGTAAGAATTTAATTTTGTCTTTTAAAAAATTATCAATTTATCTTGATTCCGTATTAGGATAAGGTACTTTAGAGAAAGGAAACATAGTATTAAAACATTGGCTGAGGTCTGGTTCCCTCCTTACCTGTAGATTTTGGAGAAAAGTCTATGGAAGCCTTTGCTGGTTGGTGTTACCTGGGAATGAGGCATGTCCATTTACTTTTTCTTCATTAGAAAATGTGTTACTTATTTTACTTAATCAGCTAATTGCAAAATGGAACATCAATAAATAATTAATGATTTTGCAATAACTATTCACAACAGTATCTTTAGGTGCAATTTCCAAATGAAAACCATGTCTTAATTTTCCAGCTTATGATGTTCACATTCGGATCTCCACATTAAAAAGCCAGAAAAAAAGCTGAAGGATATTCATTTTCTAAAGTAATAAGGAGACACATTGAAAGAAAAGCTACTCTGCGCTCAGTTCCCATATGTAAGATAATTGCTTCAGTGGAGGCTTTTGTTATAAATGAACGATATGGGCTTTCTCTAGACCAGTGACTATAAATATGAAAAGTAAAGATACATATTGGCCCATATTTGGAAGAAAATGAAAAAAAATTTTTTGAAAGTGTAGGAATGTAGTTTATGTTACTCATATACTACCAGCCTCGACTCTTTAAAACAAAGTTGTAGGTAATAATGGAGTGAATGAAAGGAATATATGTTCAGATATATTCTGTTTTAGCTTGATTAGACTAAGCCCCAACTAAGACCATCACCTGGGAAATTAGCACAGTCCCATAAGTTTTGACATTGTCCTCCCAGCAGGCACCACTGCAGTCACTATTAAATTATCTCTTTAGCTTACTAACTCAGTGTGCCATTCATCATGACCTTCTCCAAAGTTGCTATGACAACAGCATGGTCCTTGTAACAATTGGCTAGTTAAGGCTAAGGCTAAGCCTATTAATAGTATAAAGCACTTGTGGAAGTATCATTATTTATTGAATTTAGAGAGCTTCTATCTGTTTACATAATTGTACTGAAACTTATTGAAATCTAGATTGCTTACAGGGTTGAATTATTTGAACTAAGGATATATATACCCTATAAATATAGCACAGAGAATCATTAGTATTCAAATTACTGATTATAGCTCAGTACCCTGTACTTTTATGGCACAGATTATGGTATATTTTCACTGTGGTGAAGAAAGGAGAAAAGGGAAAAAACTAATACTTTAAACCTCTCAAAGAAGATAATCAGATTTCCATAGAGAAATCAAGGCGATCTAAAGCTTCCTGTCACAACTCATTCTGTAATATAAATTACTAGAGGCCTGGTGCACAAAAATTTGTGCACTCGGCGGGGGGGGTGGGGGGAGGGTCCCTCAGCCCGGCCTGTGCCCTCTCGCAGTCTGGGACCCCTCGGGAGATAACGACCTGCTGGCTTAGGCCTGCTCCCGGTGGCAGAGGGCAGGCCCAATCCCTAGGTGCAGCCCCTGGTCGGGCTCAGAGCAGGGCTGATTGGGGAGTTGGGGCACCGCCCCCTGTCATGCACAGAACAGGGCGGATTGGGAGGTTGCGATGCCACCCTCAGTCATGCTCAGGGAAGGGCCGATTGGGGGGTTGGGGTACCGCCCCCTGTCACACTCAAGGCAGGGTCGATGGGGAGGTTGCAGTGCCACCCCCTGTCACCCACAGAGCAGGGCCAATCAGGGGGTTGGGGTGCTGCCCCCTATCAGGCACAGAGCAGGGCCCATCAGGGAGTTGGGGCGCCTTCCCCTGTCATGAACAGAGCAGGGCTGATAGAGAGGTTGTGGCCCCGCCCCCTGTCACACACAGAGCCTCAGGGTGATCAGGTGGTTTGGACGCTGCCCCCTGTCACGCTGATCCCGGTGCTGAGAGGCATATTACCCTTTTACTATATAGAATAGAGGCCTGGTGCATGGGTGGGGGCTGGCTGGTTTGCCCTGAAGGGTGTCCTGGATCAGGGTGGGGGTCCCCACTGGGGTGCCTGGCCAGCCTGGATGAGGGGATGATGGCTGTTTGCAGCTGGTCACACACCCTTCAGGGTGGGGGTCCCCACTGGGGTGCCTGGCCAGTCTGGGTGAGGGGCTGAGGGCTGTTTTCAGGCTGGGACTGAAGCTCCCAACTGCTCCTTTTTTTCTTTCTTTTTTTTTTTTATTCTGGGCCAGCTTTAGCTCTGGCTCCAGCTCTGAGGCCTCAGCTGCTGAAAACAGGTATCTGGTTTGTTTGGGTTCTATAATCGAAACTCTGTATCAACTCCAGCTCTGAGATCCCAGCGGGCTGAAAGCTGGTTTCTGGGGTTTTGTTTAGCTTCTATATTTGTTACAATGTTTCTTAGACTGCAGGCTCAGAGGCCTGCAAGGCAGGTGGGGAACGTTAGTTTCCTCCGTCACTGAAGCAAGCAAGCCTCATGTTAGTTTCAAGCTGCCTGGCTGCCGACCACCATCTTGGCTGGCAGTTAATTTGCATATCGCCCTGATTAGCCAATGGGAAGGGTAGCAGTCGTACACCAATTACCATGTTTCTCTTTTATTAGATAGGATGAGCCTTTCTCTTTCCATCTCTATGTCTCCATCTCTTAGTTTGAGTAGAATGTAGGGTAATTCCCGGAGCCACTATTACTGAATTACCAACACATTTACTCAGGTAATATTTACACAGTATTTCTGAAAAAGAAGATAAAATAGCCATTGAGTTGTCATTCTATTCATGGAGAGCTCCTGTTTTGTTTCTTTATTTTCCCCAGTTTATAAAAGAAAGCAGCGAAAGATAGGGTAGAAATAGAAGGATTTGTGGGAAAGACCAAGACTCTTATTGTAACTTCTCTGTTCAAGATCCTGATTCTAAGCGAAATTTTCCAGTTTCTGAATGGTTAAACCATTCATCTCTAGGATACGGCCCTACAATTGTGCCTTGAAATGTTAAAAACCACTTGGTATATATATAGAATTGATGCTAAGTATACTTGTGTGAATGTTTGCTGAGTTCCATGGGGAAGAAAAGAGGAAAAAAGATACCTTCATAATGGTGTTCTTGTTTACTAATAAATGACACAAACTAGTTCTACCATGTGTAATTAAATGCATTTTACTATAATGATCATTTAAATTGGTGTCTGTAAGAAGGGCAGCATTTGACAAAGTCTCCAGGGTAAAATCCTTTATAGATTACTTCTCACTTAAGGATTGTAGATGGTGCCTTCAGCATTTTCCCATTTCAAAGAACCTAAGGACAGTCACTTAATTTTCCTCCCTTCAAAAATTGACAATACTTAGTACAAACAGTTCAAAAATTTGGAGCTTAAGTTGGAAGTGTCATAAGTGTCTTATGATCAGACCTATGCAGCGATTATTATATTATTAAGAATAATTACGATGTCAAACTGAATAAAGATGTGACCAAGTCTTTATGGGAAACCTTTGGGTCGTCCCCCTACCCCCGTGACCACATTGAATCAGGAAATGGCACTTTGTCACAACGTGCAAAAGCAAATCCAGCTCCACAAGGCATTAGCAAGGAATGTGGATTTTACGGAGAATGTTATGGATAAATAGATGTGAAAGGGGTGCAATATTGTATTATACTTAACAATGCTGGTCAAAATCCCATCCAACATTTCCAAACTCCTATAGCAATTTTTCTTTAGCCCAAATCCACCTTAACCACAGGTCTACCAATGGCCTCACAGCCTCTCCTTCTTTGTTGCTTACAGCCATTTCTTTATTCCAAATGTGCTCCTGTGCCATCTCTCTTTAGGTTGTCCTCTCTTCATTTTTCTGTTTAACAACAGTTCAGCAAGCAAGGCATTCTATCCAGGGGTAACTCACTTTAGAAGAAAACAGGGGATTGCACCTCCAAATAAAAATACACAGGCATTTTGTTGTATTTTGAGAGATTACATCTATTCTCTTTTCTTGACATATTATCTAGAGAAATGTGAGCAGAAATGAAAATTACACAAAGATGACATCAATTGGAGTTATTTCTAGTCCCATTTCCTGTAATGCACGATATATTTCAAATGGTCTCTTCTGTGGCAAAAATATTTCAAGCCAATTTTCTTCGTTGGACTGGCAAGACAAAGCATGATCTACTTTGCTCCTGCGTACTGCTAATACAGAAAGCCACCACGCTTTAGTTTTCAAACCAATAAATACAAAATGACCCATTCATTTGAAGGTGACTGGTTCCAAGAGCCAGGGCACAGCTGTGGCGTACACACTCTCTTTATTAGTAAGCACTGAAATCCAGCTCAAATGGGTTTTAGCAAAAATGGAAGATTGACTAGAATGCTACTGGGATAGCCCATCCTGTTGATGGGGGAGCCCCTGGAGCCTGGCAACCCTGGGAAGACTCAGGACTGGAACATTGGCATTGACCTCCAGAATTCTCACATTTTGTCCTTGGTTCATCCCTTTTCATGGACGGAACTATGACGCCTGTGTCCCAAGGAGAGGAGGTTCTATTTTGCGAATTCCACTTAGGAAAAGGCCAGAGATGGCTTCTGATTTGTCCACCTTGTTAGCAACCACACCTGAGCCACCCACTGCAGTAAAAAATACTTAGCCCAGGCACCTGCTCTCTTATGTAAGGAGGGAAGCAGAGCCCCGTTACAATCTAAGTAGTAGAGGCAAGTGCACGGGCTAGACAAGACCATCATTAGCAGAGCAGTCATACTTATATTTAGAATAATTATTCATATGTCTGTTAATGCCTTGAATAACATGGTTTCAATTTTAAAATGTGATGCAAGTCTAATATTTTTGTGGAAAATGTGGAGTTCAATTTTTTAACACAGTACACATAGTTCTTTTACTTTACAACCCACACTGGGAAAGATTTGTATACATTTTATACAATGCATGTTGAAATGATCCTGGTCAAATCACACCATTCTTATTTGCCTTCTTGGCTCCATCTGTCTTTTCTTGCAGAGAATCTTGTTCATATGAAAAGGGATCATTTCTCAAGGCTCTAATTATGTACAAACAGAAATACAGCTGTGAATTCATCATTGTCTTTGAATCCCCGAAGTATTACTTTGAAAGTGCACAGTTACACAGTGTTAGCTGCCACACAGACACAATAATCGTCAGCAGCCCTGAATTCTGTTATGATTGCCACTGGCAAAGATAAGTTTGTAGGTGACTGAGAAATATGCATATGTAGACAAATTTAGATTCATCTGAGAGTCATGATGACAACTCTGGAATCATATACTTACACCATTTGCCAGAAGCCAGTGGGTATCTTGGATTTGACCTCTTTGTCCACAAAGAGGGATTGTTCCACTCCTATGGGAACGTAAGCACAGGTGACCCAAAGCACCTCATTTGGATATAGCAATACAGACGTCAAAGGGTACTTACTTTTAATTAATACGGCCGAGCTTAACCGAAAACTAAGAAGAGAGAAGACACAGAGAACAAACAACGTAAGAAATCACACCGGTTTATTTACCAGAGAGCTGATGGGTTTCAGTCCTTGGCAGGCCACCCGGAGACACTCGCTGACAGAGACACACGGAGGTCGTCAAATACGCCCCGGCAGGAGCTCGGTCTCTTGACTCGAAGAGAGGCCTCTTAACAGTCTGGGCTCAAAGGCAGAGCAGGAATGGCAGTTTGGCAGTTTCCAGAGGGGAGGAGAACGGCTTGTCTGTGGAGGTCAGACAGACGTCTGACTGCCGCTGTGAGAGTCCTTCTTTTATACCCCATGGGTGGGCTTCTTCAGTGTCTCATATCAGTGTGCTCCGGTGGCCTTCTGGGCTTATCAGGATGCACACGCAGGGGGTTACAAGTTGTTTGTCAGGAGTTACAAGTTATTTATCAGGAGTTAACATGCAGGGCATTACAGGTTGTTTACACACAGGGAGTTACAAGTTACTTATCAGGGTCACACACAAATTAAGTTCCTCTTCTAAGTAAAGTTTAAAATTCACTCTAATAAAAAATGAAATTTGATTATGCTATCTTATACTAACTAAACTTATTACTATAACAGAGATTTTACAAGGAATTCAAAGGATAAGAAAAATAATGCTGCCCTAGCTGGTTTGGCTCAGTGGATGAGTGTTGACCTGCAGACTGAAGGGTCCCGGGTCCAATTTCAGTCAAAGAAACTTGCCCAGGTTGCAGGCTCGATCCTCAGTAAGGGGGTGTGCAGGAGGCAGCCAATCAATGATTCTCATCATTAATGTTTCTATCTCTCTCCCTCTCCCTTCCTTTCTGAAATCAATAAAAATATATTTTTAAAAATAATGCTAAAAAATTAAAGAAAAAAATCTTATCTAGAAATAGTATATTTTATTTTTTTCCTTAAAAAGAAGTAAATAAATATATTAAAATTTCCCACAACTGAAATTCATTTAAATGGGAAAGAATTAGAGAATTTTTCACTGCTCTAAGCAAACATCATAAAAAGGATCATCTTTATGTTTAAAAAAATCACAATATTGCTTTAAATAATAGTCATACTAATTAGAACAGTGAATTAAAGGCAAAAGGCAGATAGGTCAATTTTATTTAACAACTTCTATATGCTATGTAGTCTGCTAGGTACTTACCTCAACTTCATATGTATCCGAGAGGTCTATTATCATTCCCCTTTCAAGGATATGGGAATGAAGGCTTCAGAGATTAAGTGATTAATCAAAGGAACACACCTATTTAGAGCCAATATTCAAACCTTATTTGCAAGTTACACATACATTTATTGAACCAATATTTATTGAGTATCAATAAGGGACCAGGTAGTAAGAGTATAAGAGCTAGAGATACAACAGGAAAAGCAACAAAAGACTGGAGCCCCTACACTTGTGGAGCTTAAGTGAGAAGTCAGGTTTTTTTTTGTTTGTTTTGTTTTTTTAATTTATTGCTTAAAGTATTACAAAGGGTATTACATATGTGTCCATTTTATCCCCCCGCCCTAGACAGTCCCCTAGCCTCCCCTATCCCCCAATGTCTTATGTCCACTGGTTATGCTTATACGCATGCATACAAGTCCTTTAGATGATCTCTTACCTCCCTACCTCCCGCCCCCCAACCCTCCCCGGCCTTCCCACTGCAGTTTGACAATCTGTTTGAGGCAGCTCTGCCTCTGTATCTATTATTGTTCAAAAGTTTATAATGGTCTCTATTATCCATGAATGAGTGAGATCATGTGGTATTTTTCCTTCATTGACTGGCTTATTTCACTTAGCATAATGCTCTCCAGTTCCATCCATGACGTTGCAAATGGTAAGAGTTCCTTCCTTTTTAGAGCAGCATAGTATTCCATCGTGTAGATGTACCACAGTTTTCTAATCCATTCATCTACTGATGGGCACTTAGGCTGTTTCCAGATCTTAGCTATGGTGAATTGTGCTGCTATGAACAGAGGGGTGCATATATCCTTTCTGATTGGTGTTTCTGGTTTCTTGGGATATATTCCTAGAAGTGGGATCACAGGGTCAAATGGGAGTTCCATTTTCAGTTTTTTAAGGAAACTCCATACTGTCTTCCATAGTGGCTGCACCAGTCTGCATTCCCACCAGCAGTGCACAAGTGTTCCTTTTTCTCCACATCCTCTCCAGCACTTGTCGTTTGTTGATTTGTTGATGATAGCCAGTCTGACAGGTGTGAGATGGTACCTCATTGTTGTTTTGATTTGCATCTCTCGGATGATTAGTGACTTTGAGCATGTTTTCATATGTCTCTTGGCTTTCTGAATGTCCTCTTTTGAAAGGTGTCTATTTAGGTCCTTTGCCCATTTTTTGATTGGATTGTTTATCTTCCTTTTGTTAAGTTGTATGAGTTCCCTATAAATTTTGGAGATTAGGCCCTTATCAGATATGACATTGGCAAATATGTTTTCCCACACAGTGGGTTTTCTCGTTGTTTTGTTGATGGTTTCTTTTGCTGTGCAGAAGCTTTTTATTTTGGTGTAGTCCCATTTGTTCATTTTCTCTTTAGTTTCAAGTGCCCTAGGAGCTGTACCAGTGAAGAAATTGCTTCAGCATATGTCTGAGATTTTGTTGCCTTTGGATTCTTCTAGAATTTTTATGGTTTCCTGTCGTACATTTAAGTCCTTTATCCATTTTGAGTTTATTTTTGTGTATGGTGTAAGTTGGTGGTCTAGTTTCATTTTCTTGCATATATCTGTCCAATTTTCCCAACACCATTTATTGAAGAGACTATCTTGGCTCCATTGTATGTTCTTGCCTCCTTTGTCAAATATTAATTGAGCATATTGGTTCGGGCCGGAGAAGTCAGTTTTGATGTTTGTACACATCAACCAGTGTGCCTGGCCCTCCCTCACATCAGCCCCTTGGATGCCACTGGATTAGCTCCAAACCAGGAAAGCACAGGCCCACATCTTATCCTCCACCATTGGTTGCTGGAACCCTTGCCTTTTACTTTAGTGCAGTGATGGCGAACCTATGACATGCGTGTCAGAGGTGACATGCGAACTCATTTTTTTGGTTTTTTCTTTTTTAAATGGCATTTAAATATATAAAATAAATATCAAAAATACAAATCAACAAACAACAAGTGTTGGAGAGGATGTGGAGAAAAAGGAACCCTTCTGCACTGCTGGTGGGAATGCAGACTGGTGTAGCCACTGTGGAGAACAGTATATGGAGCTTCCTCAAAAAACTAAAAATGGAACTCCCATTTGGCCCTGTGATCCCTCTTCTAGGAATATATCCCAAGAAGCCAGGAACACCAATCAGAAAGGATATATGCACCCCTATGTTCATAGCAGCACAATTCACCACAGCTAAGATCTGGAAACAGCCTAAGTGCCCATCAGTAGATGAATGGATTAGAAAACTGTGGTACATCTACATGATGGAATACTATGCTGCTCTAAAAAAGAAGGAACTCTTGCCTTTTGCAACAGCTTGGATGGAACTGGAGAGCATTATGCTAAGTGAAATAAGCCAGTCAGAGAAAGATAAATACCGCATGATCTCACTCATTTGTGGACTATAGAGAACAACATAGACTGATGAACAGGGACAGATCCAAAGACAGAGAAACAGCAATCAGACTATTAATCCCCAGAGGGAAAGTAGGGGAGGGTGGGGGTTGGGGAAGAGATCAACCAAAGGACTTGTATGCATGCATATAAGCCAAACCAATGGACATGGACAACTGGGGGATGAGAGCATGAGTTGGGGGGGGGGATGGGGACTAAGGTGGGGGGGGGGGGAATGAGGACACATTTGTACTTCATTAACTAATAATTTAAAGATTAAAAAAATATATAAGTCTTTGTTTTGCTATGGTTGCAAATATCAAAAAATTTCTATATGTGACGTGGCACCAGAGTTAAGTTAGGGTTTTTCAAAATGCTGACACGCCGAGCTCAAAAGGTTCGCCATCACTGCTTTGTGTCTGATTTGATCTCTGCCCTGTGCCCCAATAAGAAATGAGAGTGAAAACTGTCAGCCATCGATTTGGTCAGCCTAAATCATGTTCCTGCTTAATGTCTATTTCTTAATTCTGGTCTTCTGTTCGTTTGCAGTTTCAGTGTGGTGAATTCTGGGATCCTAATTTTAGCTGCGACTTGAGTACATAATTCCTCTTTGATTGCATGGGCTAAACCTCAGAGGCGTTTAGCCTATTTTGAGAAGAGGCTGACCTTTCCTAAGGCAAACTGTGAGAAGAGGCCCTTTTAATCCTAGTTTATTTTTTTTCCCTCCTCAAGTTTAATGGAATCATACAGATGTGACCAAAAACTTGGAAAGGAATTATGGATGTGGATGAAATCTGAGATTGTTGACACATCCTGCTTTGGGGTGGAGGCAAAGTTTCCCAGGCCATGGAGTGGTTTAAGGGCATCCCAGGCAGAGGAGCCAGCTGAGCAGAACCAGACTCTGAACACTGAGGCTAGGGGACGAGTTGAATTTAAGGAACTAGATTTTGAGAGATTAAATTACTTGACTTTACTTGCAAAAACCCAGCTTGTGATTTAAAGTTCTGTGTTTTGCCCTAGCTGGTTTGGCTCAGTGGCTAGAGGCCTGCGGACTGAATGGTCCAGGGTTTAATTCCTGCCAAGGACACAAGCCCGGGTTGCAGGCTCAATCCCAGTAGGGGGCGTGCAGGAGGCAGCTGATCAGTGATTCTCTGTCATCATTGATGTTTCTATCTCTCTCTCCCTCTCTCTTCCTCTCTGAAATCAATAAAAATATATTAAAACAAATAAAAGTTCAGTGTTTTATTTCTGAAAAATCATTCCTTTTATGTTTTTAATGTTTCAATTGTACGTCATTTATTCAATAGTGTCCTACTTTAATGGGTAAATAGTGCTTTTACTTGGCATCAATTATATGTTGGTTTTGAAACAGTTCAGTATTATACCAGCTTTGATGATAACTGATCTCTCCACTTCTTTGGGTAACTCTGCCAAGAGGGGACTCTATTGCCGGGGTCCAACCCCAGCAGGTCCAGGGGTCCCCAAAGGTGTGGATGGAGTTGGCGAAGAAGGAATGACACGGAGACGGAGTTCAGTTGATCAGCAGCCTAGCCAGGATCTCCAGCCAGGATCTCCAGCCAAGTTCTGGTCTGGATCTCCAGAGAGGTTCTGCTTAGGATCTCCAGCCCGGTTCTGTGTCCATGTTCTCTTGCTAGGTTCTCCAGCCAGGTTCTCCAGGCTCTCCAGCCAGGTTCAGTCACCAGGTTATAGTCAGGTTCTCTTGCCAATTTCTGTAGTCAGGTTCAGTCCAGGATCTTTTGCCATGTTCTCTCCAGCGAAGTTCTTCTGTCTGTAGGTTCTGTGTAGGTTCTGTCTTCTTAGTTCTGTGTTCTAAGCTCTGTACTCTAAGTTCTGACTCTTGCTGTCTTACTACATCTGTATTTATACCAGTTGAGTCAATCCTATCAATCTCTATTACAAAGGTTAGGGTGTTTCTTATCTCCATTCCAGGGAATAAAGATTATGTAGCTTAAGCATGATTGTTCGTAGTTAAAGTGATTAATTACCCGCCTGGCACTTAGTTAAGAGGTTTTATTCCCTCCCTAACTTCAGGGGAAAATCCCTACCTGGGGAAACAACCTTTCTCAGAGACCTTGGTTAAAACACATAGTGCCAAGAAGGTGAGCAAACATATTAAGAACAGTATGCCATATATGCCAGGTCCCTTGAAACAGCAAGCATGGACCGGCTCCCGGCAAATTCCCCCTTTTTTATTTTTTAAAAGAGGGCATTAAAAAGAAAACCCCGAAATGCTCTCTTGTATCCATTTTAAGAGTAGGATTGGCGCTTTCCGCTATTACCTGAGTCCTGATCTATCACCCCAGGGAGAGCTTGCCAATCCTGCACTTTCCCGGGGTGGAAAGGCTGCAGTGGGGTTAAGGATAAGGCTCCTTGGGCCTACCTCCTCCCATGCCTTTACATTTACCTTTCCTTCCTCAGAAAAGCATGGACATACTTCTTGTATAAAACGTTCCATCTGACTGGGCATAACCTTAACTCCTCTGCTAGCAAGCATATGTGTTAAAAGATCAATACAGAGTCTTATTTCTTTAGACTCAGTATGACCCATCTTGTCAATCTAAGTTCTGTACTAACTACCTGCTTACCCTACTTATTCTCTATGGGGGGGGGGGGGGGGATCTGCAGCACCCTACAGTGCAGTCCTATCCGTCCCAAGTACGGGGGGACTTACCTAAGGGAACCCTGTTCGGGTGCCAGATGCCGGGGTCCAACCCCAGCAGGTCCAGGGGTCCCCAAAGGTGTAGACGGAGTCGGCGAAGAAGGAAGGACACGGAGACAGTGTTCAGTTGATCAGCAGCCTAGCCAGGATCTCCAGCCAGGATCTCCAGCCAAGTTCTGGTCTGGATCTCCAGAGAGGTTCTGCTTAGGATCTCCAGCCCGGTTCTGTGTCCATGTTCTCTTGCTAGGTTCTCCAGCCAGGTTCTCTAGGCTCTCCAGCCAGGTTCAGTCACCAGGTTATAGTCAGGTTCTCTTGCCAATTTCTGTAGTCAGGTTCAGTCCAGGATCTTTTGCCATGTTCTCTCCAGCGAAGTTCTTCTGTCTGTAGGTTCTGTGTAGGTTCTGTCTTCTTAGTTCTGTGTTCTAAGCTCTGTACTCTAAGTTCTGACTCTTGCTGTCTTACTACATCTGTATTTATACCAGTTGAGTCAATCCTATCAATCTCTATTACAAAGGTTAGGGCGTTTCTTATCTCCATTCCAGGGAATAAAGATTATGTAGCTTAAGCATGATTGTTCGTAGTTAAAGTGATTAATTACCCACCTGGCACTTAGTTAAGAGGTTTTATTCCCTCCCTAACTTCAGGGGAAAATCCCTACCTGGGGAAACAACCTTTCTCAGAGACCTTGGTTAAAACACATAGTGCCAAGAAGGTGAGCAAACATATTAAGAACAGTATGCCATATATGCCAGGTCCCTTGAAACAGCAAGCATGGACCGGCTCCCGGCACTCTATACCCTATGAACAGCAACTTCCCATTCCTCCCCCAGCCCTGCAACCATCATCCTACTTTCTGCTTCTATAAGTTCTACTATTTTCAATATTTTATGTAATTTGATCCATGCAGTATTTGTCCGCTGTGACTGGCTTATTACCCTTAGCATAATATCCTCAAAGTTTACCTGTGTGGTAGCTTAGGACACAATTTCTTTCTTTTTTATGGCTGAAAAAAATATTCCATTGTATGTACATACCACAGTTTGTTTATCTTCTCATCCATTGGCAGACATTTAGGTTTCCACCTTGTGGCTATTGTAAACAATGCTGTAATTAACATGGGGAGGGCCAAATACCTTTTCATGATCCTGATCTCAATTCTTTTGCATAAATACCATGAAATGGAATTGCTGGATCATATGGTGGTTATATTTTTAATTTTTAAAACCTCAATGTTGTTTTACATAGCAGATCTACCATTTTACATTTCCACCAGCAGTGAACATGGGTCCCAATTTCTTCACATCCTTGCCAACACTAATTTCCTTCCTTCCTTCTTTTTTCCTTTCTTTTCTCTCTCTCTCTCTCTCTCTCTCTCTCTCTCTCTCTCTCTCTCTCTCTCTTTCTCTCTTTTTGATGAGTATCTTAACAGGTGTGAGGTGATACCTCATTGTGGTTTTAATTATTTGCATTTCTATGATAATTAGGGATCTTGAGCATCTTTTCATAGACCTGTTGGCCATTTGTATGTCTTTGGAGAAATGTTATTGAAATCCTTTGCCTATTTTTTAATTCAGATTATTATTATTGCTGTTGAGTTGTATGGGTTTCTTATATATTTTAAAATATAATTTTATTGATTTCAAAGAGAAATGCAGAGGGAGAGAAACATCAATGATGAGAGAGAATCATTGATTGGCTGCTTCCTGCACATCCCTCACTGGGGATTAAGTCCACAATTGGGCATGTGCCTTGACTGGGAACCAAACTTCGACCTGGTTCATAGGTCAATGCTCACAACTGAGCTATGCTGGCCGGGCAGTTTCTTATATTTTGGATATTAACCCCTTATCAGATAGATGGTTTGCAATAATTTGATCCGTTCTATAGGTTGCCTTTCATTTGTTGTTTCCTTTACTGTGAAAAAGGTTTTAGTTTGCAATAGTCCCATTTGTCTCCTTTTGCTTTTGTTACCTGTGCTTTTTGTCATATCCAAGAAATTATTGCCAAGTTCAGTAATACACAGCGGTTCCCCTATGTTTTCTTTTAGGAGCCTAATAGTTTCAGGACTTACGTTTAAGCCCTTGAGTATACTTTGTGTATAGTGTAAGATAAGGGTCCAAGTGTATTCTTTTGCCTGTGGATATTTAGTTTTCCCAAGACCATATATTGAAGAGACTATCTTTTCCCCAATGTGTGGCTGTACTAGCTGTAGCCAGGTGTTCTCCACTCTTTATTTGTTCTCAATGGCCCCAGGCCCCCAAACTGTTAGTTTCACCAGTGGTCTAAATGAGCCAAGCCAGAAATCAGTCTCTTGCGAAGCCCTTTGAAAAGCCAAAATGTTGGATGCAAGCTTCACTCTCTCTATATGTCCCACCTAGAGAAGTTATAAATGGAGGTGTTCTCTCTCCATACTCCCCGCTCCAGAGAAGTTATGAGTAGAGGCATTCTTTCCTGATGCTGAGCTGTGAGCTATGTTGGCATGTGAAGGGGCTGAAATTGCTCTCTTACCCATTTCAATGTGGATATTCTTGGCTTTGTACTAGTGTGGGGTGCTGTAACTTCTTAACTGAATTCTAGAAATCTCATAAAGATATTTTGGCTGGTATATGTTTGTTAAATAATTGTTTCTATAGGGGAACAAAGGCTGAGACTTCCTATACCACCATCTCACTGATATCTGTTTTTAATGTTTAAATTATCTGGGAATTTCTATTATAATGAGATAAATATAGCCATTTCCTTATGTCCAATAGAGTTTCTCTGACTTAATCACAGAGCCATTCAATGAAGGGATTCTAAAATAATGTGTTAAATGGTCATTAAGTTACTATTAGATAATGGCAAATCACTTGAAGGTATTTTCTAACAGAATATTTAAAACTTATTTAAATAAAACTTTTCAGATGGAAGAAACTTTTTAATGTTCATAGAAGACCCCACCATATATGTTAAGAAGTATTTCTTATCAATTGTGCTAATTAAGTACAGGACTCTGCAAGCAGGCTACCTGAATTTAAATCCTAGCTCTGACCCTTGTTAGCGTTTTGGCATTGGACAAATAACTTAACCTGTTTCTTATTTTTTTCACTTGGAAATGATGATAGTAAATCTACTTATCTTACATGGTTTGGGGGAATATTAAATGAATTGATATGTATAAAAACTGAATAATGCATAGCATATAGTATATACTAAATGCTATGAGTGAGTTATAATTATTATCAGATTTTAATTCTTTAAAAATACCTTTAGCTTTTTGTTTTGAGAAAAGTATGTCCAGAGTAACACATGCTTTTGATATATTAAAACCTTTTTATAATTTATGAAAATATTTAAATAAATTTATGTGCATAAGTGAAGCATAATAAATGATACTCAAGATAATGAAGCAATTTAAAATGATGAAAACCTGAATCATTTGGAGGTAGAAAATGATCACTGAATTTGACAAAATTTAGTGTATTTAATGAATCAGCAATAAAGACCACGATGAGAAAGCAATCACTGATTCAGAAGTATGGGCAAAGATTACTAAATTTCTGTACCTGAGCCTGTACCAGCAGAGACTGAAAGAATTCATTTGTCATTAAAATTCCTAAAATGTTTGATATTAACGTTTCCCCCATTTTGGTCTCTCAAATATTCCTAGTGCTGACTTACCTGAGTGCTTCCTTTGGAGTTAATAAATGTAGCAGACACTCTT
Organism: Myotis myotis; assembly: GCF_014108235.1. Lineage (NCBI taxonomy): Eukaryota > Metazoa > Chordata > Mammalia > Chiroptera > Vespertilionidae > Myotis > Myotis myotis. Next base: position 172,644,759 of record NW_023416335.1, read on the forward strand.
GATTTCCTATGTAGCTATCACCTCTGTACTCAACCATCTTCCTTCTTAATGGAGCCCTGTTGCATTTCAGGTACCAGGCAGCCATGTAAGGAATTGGGCTCCTTTTCACTTGAAGGGGCGAATCTGGATTAATGGAATATTTTCACGAGTCAAAACACCACAGTATATATTTTTTTTATTCATGAGTCTTTTTTTGTTGTTGTTCTGTTCAGTACAGAAAGTAAATTTATTCAATAAAAGTGAACTCTATAAAAGATTTTCCATATCTGTTGAAATATTCCAATATATAAGTTCCAAATCAAATCTTCACACTACTTAAGCTATTATTGTGTACTTTGTTTAGTTCTTTGTTTTTAGGGAGACATATTAAACTCTTATTGCAAGCTTTGGTTCTAAGAACTGAAAATCACTCAAAACTTCAGATGCTAAAAGTTTTTAGTGCTCTTGTCAATGAATAATTTCATTAAAGATTTACAACTCATTGGAAATGCAATCAAAATTTAGAGTTTTATCATTATAGGACAGTTATATTGATTTTTTTTTTTCAAATGCTTAAAATAATCTACCTGATTGATGGCAGATATAGTGAGTATTTGCTATACTGAAGTATGGTTTTCAGTATTAACTTTGTCTAAGAAATATTGTAGTTCTGTTACTTTGTTTAAATAAAAGTATTTACAAGTTTGACAATTATAGCTTCTACTTCAATTGTTAGAATGTCACAGCCTATTTCCATAATGCATTAATTGTGCACTACAGTAATTACCTTAAGTGTTTGACTGCTGAGAAGGACTTAAACAGTTTATACTCACACAACACTTCACTAATGGCTAGGGATATAATGCATCAAGTGCAGGAGAGAATCTGCCTTGAGAGGTTCTGCAGCAATCTCAAGTTCAGCTTTCCTTGTCCTCACACTCCTGGATCACCCAGGATGCTCTTTGTCTCCAGTTCTTGAACTATCACCAGCATGTTTATGAAACTTTGCAAACCAGGAGGCCTGAAATCTGCTTGTGTTGTGGGCCTTTCATAGTGAGTTGGTTAAGTAGGTACATTTCTATTGTGAGATCATTTGTTACTGTGAAAACCTCTGGGCTGCCACAAAACCAGAGGCAAATCATAATCCAATAAAGTGCTAAATCTGTAACATACAAATGATTCCTTGTTTTGGGTACCTATTTAAAAAGACAGCTAACCCATCTTATAATTCCTACAGGTTTCCTCATGTTTTCATGTCAGTTAACATTTCTCTTACTACTCTCATCTACTGTAATTTAGACTCTGTGATAAGACTGAACAGATAGATTTAACACCACAATTAACTGATTAGTAATTAAAACGAACTCCTCTTCATGATAATTATCTTCCTTTGGGTTAAGAACTAAAGAGGTTTAAACTCAATTTCCAGGTACATTTGACCATTAGTATCTGTAGGTACTACAGATATTGCAAGTCTTATTGATAACTATGAAATTGACTTCCACCAATAATTTACAATATCATTACAGATATAGGAGATATTATAAAACAACTCATAAGTCAAGACTGGAGTATTTATTGGCTCCTCACTGAAGATATGATCCTTCCCCATACAAAATACGATGGTGTAGTGAGGTATAAACCAAAGCCATATCTGGTTGAGTTTGGGATTCTAAGTGTCCCAAACTCATAACCAGATACCTTCCTTCATCTCACAGGACTGAACTGAAATGGGCTTCCAATGGGATGGCCTTTTAAGATGGCCCATCAACTTCCTAGTAGGAGTGCACAAGTAAAATTTGAATCTATTTCCTATCCCCACAAATTGTACAGTTGAGTATGTCTTATTCTGCTCTGTTTATGGTAGCAAAGCGGTTAATGGGCACCATTATAAATTACATTCTCTACTTAGAAGCTGCCACAGATTAAGGGACCTAAATGTTTTCCAGGAATAGATTCCTTGGGACCTAAATGTTTTCCAGGAATAGATTCCTTGGGACTTGACAGTGTGGGCCTGGGCTACTTCAGCTTCCATTTGAAAAAATACCTCTAAAATCCCAGCTTGAGTTAGAGCACAAGTTCCTTCCCACGATCGTGTTTCAGCATGTTGTCTTAACATTTGTTTTAGTTGATAACCCCATTCTCATCCCATGGAGCTCACGACCCTTTGCTGTGTTCTTGGACTACGATTCCCTCAAGGCATCCTAATTCTTGCATGAAGGTCTTTTTCCTTTGCATGTCTCTGTTCATTAATGGCAAATTATGTTTGTTCTAATATTCCTGGGCCTGATCTGATTTCTTCTAAAACTTTCTTTGATCTTGTAGGCCAATATATATACATTTTTAAATCCACTGTATGTGCTGTTGCCACACTGCTAATTGCCTTGATGCATAGGAAAACATATTTTGTACCCAAAAATATGTGTTCCTGAAGAAAAAGTCACATAGGCAGTGATTACTCCTAATGTACCTTTGTTTGTGTGTGTGTGTCAGAGGGTCTGCCAAAGGCAACTTCTTTAGATTTCAGAGGCTTTGGAATCCAGTATATGAGCCATCCCACCAGGGGATTCGCATGGGGAAAGGGAGAGAAAAAAGAAAAAGGGCTGGGGAGGGAGTGATGGGGAGGGAGTGAGGGGGAGGGGTAGGGGGAGGTCGGGGGGAGGGGGAGGGAAGGAGAGGAAGGAAGACGGAAGGAAGGAAGTGAAGGAAGGAAGGTACGGAAGGAAGGACGACGGAATGGAAAGAAAGAAATGCAGGAAAGAAAGAGGAAGGGAAGGAGAAACGAAATGCCGTAAGAGAGACAATGAGGAAGTTAGATGCGACGGGAGGGCGGGATGGCGTGCTGTATTTCTGTAGTTCGTGTAGGACGTATTAGTTAGTTCTGCTGATTTCTTTCCTTCTTTCTTTTAGCCTTCTCCTCCTCCTTTCCTTCTTCCCTTCTTTCCTTCTGTCTTTCTTTCTTTCTTTCTTTCTTTCTTCCTTTCTTTCTTTCTTTCTTTCTTTCTTTCTTTCCCTTTAGCCTTCCATTCACAAAAACAGGGCAAGAAACTGTCAACGTGAAATGCTGGGCAGGCATGGATGGCTTTTTACCTCTATAATTTGGTATTTTTTAAACACTTCAACATCAAATTCATAGTTACACCAGGATTTTTAGCTCCATTGCAGAACAGAATATTTGAGGGTTGAGCCAGAGGAAGAAATTTCTGTGGGTAACTCCCCAATTCAGGTCCCTGATAGCAAATGTAATCCTCAAAATGAGAGCCAACAGAGCCACATCAGAGCTGTTCCATTTATCCGCCATGAGGATTCCTCTGTTTCATTGAAGCATGTGCCACAAGTCACCCCTATAACCTGGTTCTCAGGCCTGCTGCCTCCCAGCTCATGGTATTTTGCTTTAGTAATAGCAGAGGCTTTGGCAGACAAAGTGCTTCACATTTATGGGCATCTGAGTGAATGCTAAGAGAGAAAAATTGTTCTTTTGCTCTAAACTTCTCTCGAAGCACCAAAGTTATACTTGATTTTCTATTTCTAAACTACTTAGAAGAGTATTTCACAAACTCCTATCTATTCCCATGAAAACACTTCTTCCTGTTGAGAAAATAAAAAATTTTAAAATTTAAACATTAAGCTTAGTTCAATATGCCTGTCTTTCTGAATTCCCATTGAGTCAGGAGTGTGAGGACCCCAGAAGTTCTGTAGCGTGTCATGGAATGCAGTTCTAAGATGGCTGTGTTTCCAATTCACATCCTCTGTGACAGTCTCGCCAGGCGCCAAATGTTCATGTTTTCAAAATAGAAGTACTTTACTTTATTAGGAAGAATGTTATTAATCATTACTTGACAGCAATTATATAAGGCACAATGAGTAGTGACATCCTCTATCACCATTTTGTATTAAGGGGAAGTCTTGGAATAATTCAGTTGTTGTTTTTTTTAATGCAACTAGTAACAGTCTCAGTATAATGTTCTTGCACAGGTCAAGGAAGCTTAAAAGAGATGGGATCTTTTCTTATAAGCCAAAAACATTCATGTGAGCTCTCCTTGGAGTCTAAAACTCAGTAAGAAGTTAGTTAGATATTTAGACTTGAGCTGTATAGAGCACTGTTTTATGATCCTGCTGCTACCTGTTTTTCTTTCTGTTTTCTAGTTGCCTTTTGGCATTTATTTATCCAATTCTCTAACTTTTGATAAGAGAGTGACTTGGAAATGGAGAAAGAGTCTATTTAAAATTTAGAATTTTTCCCTGGCCGGTATGACTTGTTGGTTGGAGCATCATTTCATGTACTTGAAAGGTCATGGGTTCGATTCCTAGGTTGCCAGCTCAATCCCCGGTAGGGGTGTGTAAAGGAGGCAACCAATCAATGTTTCTCTTTCACAGCGATGTTTCTTTCCCTCTCCCTTCCTCTCTCTAAAATCAATATAAAACATCATCGGGTGAGGATGAAAAAAAAAAAGAGAGAGAGAGTATAGATTTGCCTGCTAATCAACTTTTTTTTTCTTCTAAGATGGGAGTTTCTGCTAATATGTTCATTGTCTCATTCATTCATTCATTCATTCATTCATTCATTCAACAAAGAACTAGTGGACATTTATTCTGTCAGAAATGGTAGTGGATGCTAAGGGTGGGAAAGGAACACTCAGATGAACAGAACAAGGTCTCTGGTCTCTGGAAGCTCACAGTGCAGTGGGGGTTAATGTAGAGCCAGCCCCTTGATGTGTGAAAGGCATTCTCACTCAGAAGAAGCCTTCTGCTCCTTGCTGACTTGTGCTAATCTTGTAAACAGGATTAAAGAAAGTCTGGTCTACCTTTAATGATTAGGGGAAAAGATGCAGTAAAAATACATTTATTGATTTCAGATATTGGAAATTCCAGACCAAGAATGGGCTGCACTTCCCACAGCCACAGCATCCAGGACAGCAGGATGACAAGTTTGAACTGATTTTCCTTCTTCATTTGAAAGACTAATCAAGACTAACCCCCTCCTGCCTCACCATAGATCTAGCTTGATCATCTGGAGAAGTCTATGGCTCCTAGACCATCCATTCCCCCCAGAATATAATTTCTGTAAATTCCTGTGTACCCCTGTTCATAACTAAATCCCCAGCCCTCCTCTTCCACCTAAAATCCTTTCACTATCACCTCTTAATCTGTAGGGTGCAGGAACATAAAGTCTCCTGTATTTGTCCTTTCCTGAAATCCCTCTGACCCCTTTCCTTATGAGAGCTTCTGATCCATTTCAAGCAAAGGAAGTTTTCTCTCTGAGAAACCTATGTAACTTAGGGCCAGGAAGCAGGAGAAATGTTCTACTTGTTTGCCATTGTCTGTTGAAATTCATATCATGTCATGGGATCAGCTATAAACATTCCTTATTGCTGCCACCCACAAACTACCACATCCCTTACATTCTTACACTGACATTTTTCTTCCCCTTCACCCCACCCCTATCGTATTCTGAGTGACTTTATTATCTTGTGAATGACTGATCGTGGATCCTGAATATATTGGCCAGAGAAGAGAATCTCCGCTAGGTCATTTAAGCAGGGGAGTTTATTCTAGGGTAACAAATAATTTGAAGAATCATTGGGAGGTCTGGAAATAAAAACAATTTATTAAACTTTCAACATTAACTACCAAAACTGGGCTGGCTGCAAAGGATCTGTTGTCCTCTGATTTGGAAAGTACCAGCTCCAGAATCACACCATCACCACCATGATTTAAAAAGCTGCTACTCTAAGAGGATCCCATAATTTAACAGCTGTGATTCACACCAGCAAAATGTGTACCGTGTTCTCCATCTCTTGACACCACAAAGCTAGTGATTGGACACTGGGATCTGGCAAGCACTGCCTCTACAACCCTGCTGGCCAGGAGGGATAGAGGCGGCATCAAAAGCTTGTAATCTGCCTTGGTTTTGCCTTACAAAGATTTGGACAAACAAGAAGACATCAGAGGGGAGTTCCCTCATATTTCCAATGCAAAACCCATAAAGTTAAATACAATTTTACAAATCTTCTGAGCCTTTCTTCTTGTTAGATTGAAATAAGGACCCCCGATTCTACTGAAATCAAATTTCTCTACTTGTGCCCTGGATCCTATCAGGGGTTTCTGTTATCTACACTAGTCCCCACACCACCCCTGCAGTGAGTAATTCCCATCAGCACACAAACATCCCACATCATCACCCATCTTAAAAAATAAAAATCTCCCCTGACTTCCACAATGCTGTCTGTTCTGTTCCTCAAAATTGTCAAACTCACTATACCCTCCAAGCATTTTATGTTCATCTATTTGAGCTTGGGATATTTTGCTGAGTTCTGTGTGTGGTTGGCCTATTCTTGTAGCTAATGTCTCAGTTTACGTTAATCAGAGAGTCTTTCTCTGATCACCCTTTCTCCCGTGTCTACCTCCCTCAATCACACCATCACACCGCACTGTTTGTTCTCTTCATAATTCTTAGTGGATTCTAAAATTGCCTTATTTATGCATTTACTTACTTTTTGGCTTGTTTACTTCACTACAATGGAAGCTAATAGAGCAGGTATATTTTCAACTTCGTTCACTTCTGTGCTCATGGTACATTGCTTGGCACAGAGGAGAGGTTCAATAATATATGTTCAATAAATGGATGGGTTATGTAGCAGGAGAAAGAAAATGGTGAGGATCACAAAGGGATGGAAAAACAAATTCTCCCACATTTCCTTCCCTAATCAAGGTTTTGAAGTCTTATAAAGATGGGTACCTTTGCTTCCCCTTTCCTGGGCTGGCCTCCCCGCAGTGAGTGGAAAGGGTTTCATATGTAACAGTGTCCTACATCTACCCCTGAGCCCCTGTAGCATGTCTTTGATTTATCATTTCAGAGAGGCTCTACTTTGTAATAGCTTTGATTTATGGAGAATCATTATTTGTAATGCCACCTGATTTATGAATTTATGAGATAATCTTTTTACTTTTAGCTGCCTATTCTCCCCTTTAAAACTTCAAGCTTGTTTTTTCCTTCTTCATTTTTCTTTTGTAAAAGTTTTTGGTACAACCCACATTGTTTCCTTCTGTTCAAATTACTATTACTTATCTTTCATGGGGGTTATTTTTCTTGGACCAATTATTTGCTTACTCCCTATTGCATATTCTTTCTGTCTGAGCTGCATATTATTTTCTTAATGGAGAGTAAGAGCTTAATATCCTGTATTGCTTTGTCTCATTAAGTTCTGACTCATTGACTCATTTTCTGGTTCCATTTAAAATAATTAAGTGCTCCTGAAGGAAGGGGAAAAATGTTTTGTTTGTAAGACCATTTTGGTTAATAGAATCTCTCTGATCTCCAAATCATATAATTTCAGAATCAATTAAGGCTTAGATATCACTTACCACAAAACTGTACCATTGGATGCATCTCCTCTGGTATCCCATAGCAGTGTAAGCGCCATGAGGACAGAGTCCAGGCCCATTATGTTCAGGGTACTCACTGAACATTTTTTGAATGGATAAATGAAAATCTTCTTTTGGGCAACATAATTTTCAAGTTCAGAAAATATGAACAGAAATTCTTTGAGGAACTTTTGGCCCAAGAAAACAAGCACAAAGATGTTCTCAGCCTTTTTCTTGAAAAGCAAAATACTATGGAAGCATCTTGTAGGAGAATGGATAAGTGTTAAATATTCATTGGGCAGAACCCTATATACCAGCGATGGCGAATCTATGACACGCATGTCAGAGGTGACACGCGAACTCATTTTTTTGGTTGATTTTTCTTTGTTAAATGACATTTAAATATATAAAATAAATATCAAAAATATAAGTCTTTGTTTTAGTATGGTTGAAAATGTCAAAAAAAATTCTATATGTGACACGGCACCAGAGTTAAGTTAGGGTTTTTCAAAATGCTGACATGCCGAGCTCAAAAGGTTCACCATCACTGCTATATACAGTGGTCAAAGTGAACTAGTGATACATTCAACATGAATGAGCCTCCAAAATACAATTTTGAGGAAGGAAAACTAAGTCATAGAAGAAGAAGAAGAAATTATTCTATTACATATAGTTTAAAAGCTTGCCAAACTTATAAAATATATGCTTTGGGAGGCATAGATATGCGAAAGTATGAACAAATTCTTGATTATATAAATACGAAATTCCAGGTAATATTTTCTTGGTGCTGATGGCAGTGAGTGGGTAGGAGCCACCCAGGAAGGCTACACAGGGGCTTCATGGAAGTAATTTATTTCTTAAACTGGCTGCTGGGTACACATGGTCTTTGTCTGATTTTTCATATTCCTTTACATGCCTGAAATATTTCATAATAAATATGAAACCCCAATGGGCTGTAATAAAACTGAGCAAGAAGATATTCCTTCTTAAAGAAAGTGAATATGAGGCACAGGGAGACATTCATTGCATATTGAATAGATTCCCCAAAGATATAAAATGTAAATTTTATAGATAAAATGTGAAAAAAATTGACATTGTCAATTAGTTTTCAACTAGTATAATTTGATATTCAGTATTTTCCCCCAAAATTATTCATTCCAGTTATTGAAAACATCAGTAACCATCATGTTTAAGTTCTTGAAATTGCATTTTGAAAGGAAACAACACAAAAATTTATACGGCAAAATGTAAATGTAGCTAGAAGTGTTTGTAAGAAGGCTGAGTTTCTGATAAATGTGCATAGAATTTGAGTGACAAAATCTATCTGGTTAAAAGGTAAAATTCTACATTGTATACATGTTTATACCTTTGATAGTAAATATTGTAAAGTAATTGCAAGTGTTAATTCATTTAGTCCTTATCAACAACTGTTACTTCCTCATTTTATAGAATAAATAATTGAGATGTAGAAAGTGAAGGGACTTGCCCAAGGTCATACCTCCCAAAAGAGGTGAAAGCACAATTGTAACCCAGATTGCCCAGTGCCAGTGTCTATTCACTACCATTAGTTTCCACCCATCAGACATTATTCCTGTCCACCTCTAATAGACAATTTGGCAGTATAATAAAAAATAGTATTTTTAAATCTCATTTCATTGTGGTACATTATAGTTTTATGAGGAGGTGAGCTCTGAGTGCATGCTATGTGCCAGGCAATTTTTGCTCTAACTAAATCTTCATGACACCCCTCTAAGGTAAGTACTGTTATTATCCATGTTGCCTAGATAAGAAAAATGAAGCACAGAGACTGGAAATATTTTCCCAGTTCCTCATGACCATTCTTAAGCCGTGCGCATCAGCACTTTTGTCACATAACAAATTTAAATAAGAAGCCTAAATTGGGGGAAATGGAGAGAAGTAGAAGAGGGTCTTATAGGTGGAGTAGCAAGTGGGACAGAAGTGAGTGTCTCTGAGTGGATTACAATTATTACGTTAGAGCATATTTTATTTTTTATTTTATTTTGTTAATCCTCACCCGGGGATATTTTCCCATTGATTTTTAGAGAGAGTGGAAGGGAGGGGGAGAGACACACAGAGAGAAACATCGATGTGAGAGAAACACAGACACATCCATTGGTTGCCTCCCATTGGGGATCCAGCTGTATGTGCCTTTGACTGGAATCGAACAGGCAACCTTCAGTCCCAGGGCAGAGGCTCTATCCACTGGTCCAAACTGGCTAGGGCTAGGACATAGACTTGTACAACTCTGGCCTTCAAATTTTGACAGTGCATTTCAAGCTGTAGTTTGAGAGCATTGGGGCAAGATGGTTGGAATATAATAGATGACCTCAGACACCTCCATTCTTCCCCTGGCATTAAAGCAGGCGCTGGAGGCAGCCGTAAGAAGGTGACACTCGTGGGCTGGGGACTGTTCTTAATGGGTGTCCTCCACCCACCTGCAGACCAGGATCCGACCTCCCCTTGTGTTTCATCTGATCCCCTTGGTGCTGGGCCGTGTTTCCAGCCCTGAGACCTGGCGGTGGCGTGTGTGAGACTTGGATGGGGGTTGGACAGGAGCAAGGCTGCAGGATGAGCTAGAGAAAGCTGTGGCACTCCCTCCGTCCAGTCTGGTGGGGTCATCAGAGGGTATCTGACTCCAGCCCGCTCTGGGCCCTAGGGCTGGGGATGGAGGTGGGTGGGTACTAGCTCCCTTCACTGAAGTTGGCTGGTGCCTTTCTCTCTCACTCCAGCTTGAACAGAGTCCAGGCCTGGAGGGACAACAACAAACAAATCAGGAGCCCTTCCCCAGGACCTTGGTGGTGGGGGCCTTGCAGCTGGTGGGGAACAGTCCCCCAGGCTGTCCCCTGGGGTTAGGGAACTGGTTTGGTCACCTAGACCCACCTCTCCCCAGGTCCTGGGGGCCTGACAGCCCCAGGGTGGTGACACCTGACAGCCAGGGCACGAGGTGAGGTGCCGGGGTCCTGACTGCCTTCTCCTTACTCCTGTCCTTCTCCCTACTCCTGTGTGCTTCCCACAGGATGGGCAGGCAGATAGAGGGCTGCCCGTACCCCAACTCTCACCTCATGTCAGCTCAGGGCCTACAACCCCCAATAACTCTGCGGTGAGTGGGGACCCCACAGCTGCTGGCCCTCAGTTACTCAGACAAAGGCCAGAACGATCTTGAGTGGGTGCTCAGTTTTTGGACCCTGATAAAGTTCCTGAGAGCCTCACACAGTCCCTGGAACCTGCTACTCAATCTCCTCTCCAGCTCTTTGGATCCTCTTTTACACTATCCCACATCTGGTGCTTAATGCTGAGTTGTACACCTAAAACATTTGTTAAGAGCAGTACAGTTCCTCATGTTGTGGTGACTCCCAATTTCATTGTTACAAATTGAACATAATTAAAGCATAGTGATTAATCACAAAAGGATATGTAATTATATATGTGTTTTCCGATGGTCTTAGGTGACCCCTGTGAAAAGGTTGTTCGACCCCCAAAGGGGTCGCAATCCATAGGTTGAGAACCGCTGGTTAAGAGGAAAAATGTCATTGTTAAGTATTCTTATCACAATGTAAGGATAAATATTTAAAGAGTTACATGACTTTCTCATCCCCAATATCATGGGTTTATATACTTCAAATCTTCCAATTAAAACATTATTCCTGGTGCATCTTCAAAGGTGTGTATGGACTCCCTGAGCATTGCAATGACTTTCCAATGTTACAATCCACGGATGATGGGGTCAAAGATCCCTTTGCACAAAAGCAAATCTGGCTAAGAGGTACCATGGAAACGGATGAGCAGTAGATGCTAGTGTGTAATTACAAAGACAAAAGGAATGACAGCAGGGAAGGAAGAGATTATGATGGATAGTGCCTTCTGGGAGTGTGCCAAAGAAACAGGGACGTGAACCTGGGGAGGACAGGAGGAGGTGTGTGGAAACTGACCCCAGCATCGGGGAGCAGGCCCCAGAGGATGCCCTGTGCAGAAGGGAGGGATGGCCTTAAGCACTATGTCTGGGTGACTGTGAGGAGTTGGGTCAGAGTATTTTCTTGGAAGTGTAGTGCAGATCCAGGTTCCTACTCATTCTTTCCACTCCTCCCCTCAATCACACTTTACATTCAATATTATTTTGTATTAGTTTGAGTTGTACAGCATAATGGTTAGACATTAACATACTTTACAAAGTGGTCCTTCCTGATATTACAAGTACCCACCTGGCACCACATAGTCATTACAATAGTATTGACTATATTCCCTGTGCTCTACTTTACAATCCCATGACTATTTTGTGACGACCAATTTGTACTTCTGAATTCCTTCACCTTTTTCAGCCAGCCCCCAACCTCCCTCCCCTCCTCCAGCCCCTGGCAGTCATCAGTCTGATCTCTGTATCTATGAGTCTGTTTAAATTTTGTTTATATTGTTCTTTAAATTACACATATAAGTGAAATCAGATGGTATTTGTCTTCCTCTGACTTATTTCACTTAGCATAGGTCCATCCATGCTGTTGGAAATGGTAATATTTAATTCTATTTTATGGTCAAGTAATGTTTCATTATCTATATGTACCACAGTTTTCTTATCCATTAATCTATCAATGGCCACTTGAGTTGCTTCCATGTCTTGACAACCTTTTTTTTTTTTTTTTTTGGTGAACATTTTTGCTCTGTTCATTTCTCTTAATGGCTATAATCTCTGTCCACAATCTATAGAAACTTTACATCAAATAATAATTACCTGTACTTTCTAGATTTAAAAAAGACAAGTGGCTTATCTTTATAATCTGCATTAATTTTTGATAAAGAAAATGAATGTAGAAAGTTGTGCATCTTAAGCAGAAGCATTTGTCAGTATTTCGCTAGGAAGTTGACTTTGGGAATTTCTTCCTCAGTATTTTCCCCTCCATATTCCTTACAGTAATGCTATGAGGAGATACAAGATAGAGTAGATTATTGCTTTGGAATAGCTTTTGATCAATTTGTGGAAACATACACAAATAAGATAAATTGTAAAGCAGCATTATACACACACACACACACACACACACACACACACACACACACACGGTACAGTATTGATTGAAATGTTTAAGTGGCATGGAAAAGTAAAATAAATGAGTGAACAGAGAGAAATGGATTTCTGAATGCCAAACTAAGTTTGATATACTGCTTTCTTTTCTATAACATACATATGGGGTTTGACAGTGTGACAACTTAGAGGTAGTTTGTATCAACAAAGTTTTGGGAATGGAGTTTCCTCCCTGCATCAGATCAGGAAAATCAATAACCTGACTTAGAGCTCAGCTGTTTTGTTTCATAGATCTTGAGGCCGAAAACAGAGTAGTTGAAGCAGGGTCTCAAGGATACCAATCAATAATGTAGTGAACAAAGATTTTTTTCCTTGTGTTTGGTGCTCACCATTTTTGTTATAATATGTCTGGGCATGGATCTCTTTGAATTCATCCCATTTAATTTATTCATTGAACTTCATGGGTATATGAATTAATGTTTCAATGTCTTTTGGGGGAATATTTTAGATATTATGCCTTCAGTTACTTTTTCTGCATTGTTCTTATATTTTTATCCTAACTATTCACTGACAAGTCACATATATAGCTATGAAAATCTGTACATCAACTAATGACATAGATCATATAGGAAAACTGTGCTGATTAAGACTTCAGGCAATATGTCATTCTAGATAGCCAAGATTTTCAAATAGCCTAAATCATTACCATTTTAAAACTTCAATCACTATGCATATGAAACTTTCTCAAATGTATTATATAATTCCAAGCTTTATAAAATGACTCATACTAAACTTGATTTACTTTAGGCTTAGGGGTTATATTACTAATAAAAAGTACTGTGGAATACTATGACACACTGGTATTCTTATTGAAAGGATTAAGGTGTTCTGTCCTTAGATGAGATAACTCTAGACAGTTTGGTACTTTGTGGACCTACAGCCCTCAAATATATCACAGAGATATTCTGTTTGGCTTACTCAAAACAATTTGGGTACATTGTGTGCATTACAATTGGGGAGATTTCTGTCAAATCTAAATTTCTAACTTCTTTTAAAAAATTCTAAGATCTAGATAGAACTTAGCTTTTACTTCCACTTGACTACAATTGGCTGATACTGAGCAGTGGCTGCTGCTTTTAGATGGGGCACATGTTCTCTATTTTGTCACAGTCTTCACCTCTCCTTACTGACTTATACAGGTTTCCTTCACTCATTTACCTACATAACCCTAACCCCAATCCTAATCCTAACCCATACCCTTTACTCTAAGTATTAGTTTTGGGCTTCTGACTTCCTATTTCAATTGGACATGGAATCCAGATAGCTACAGTTCTTTTGAAAAGCTATAAAAAGAGTTAATAATTTCTAAATGAGGCCTGAAAACTTGCCCTTTGTGTATATACATTTTACTAAATAGACTTTTTGCCATGTCATTTGGCCACTCAGAGGCCTTCAAAAATTACTTGTGATATTTTCTTTCTACAAACTAGTTTCAGATCAATGAGATTTCTGGATAGTTGAGTCCTTTTGAAGTAATGTGTCCATAGAGGGATTTGATTGATAACTTTGAAAGTGTTAATGCTATTGATAAGTTGGATATAGTTTATTCACTACTTTCTAACATCTTAACATATAAGAGTAATACATTTATTATGATAAGATAATTCACAGTAGTTATTCATGTAGCACAAGTTTGGCCATTTCTGCATCCCCACTTCTTTCACCATAATGCTGGCCCCCAATTTTCTTGCTAAACGAATTCAGTAGCTTCCTAATTATTCTCCTTGCCTCTAGCTTTCCTTTCTCGAGTTATTTTTAATGCTTTGGTAGAGTTATATTTCTAAACCATAAATCTGACCAAGATAACTCATGCTGTATTCTGTGGCTCCACAGCTTCAATAGCTACAATTACAACTCCTTAACATAACCTGTAAGACATGATGGGACTCCCTCTCAACCGCATCCTCCAGTGGAAAAAGAGATCTCCGAGTAAGTTTCCTACTCTTTTCTTAAGTTGTCTTATTCAAAAACTTTCCATTAGTGCTCCAGGAAAGTCAATATGAATATTGAAGGGCAGATGTTTTGAGTAATTTTCATGGCATTTTTCCTAGCTAAAATTTTATCTGCATTAATCAACAGAAACCTTTCAGACAGAGATATATGTTCAAATGTCTTATCTAACTAAGGATCTACTGTTACATTTTAAAATGACCTAATTATGTGTTACTTGTGAACATTTCACTGCATTCATCACCCATATTTTACCCTTAAGTCAGATGAAAGAAAGGTGGTTCTAGGTATGTACAAGCTCATTTGTCTGGAGACTATTATGGGATTTTATGTACAAGGTTGTCAAATGCCTTGGAGGGTAAGATTAAAATTCAAATGACTTTTGAAATTGAGGAAGGAGCTTTAGAGATATCTGTGAGAAAGGGAGTGTTGTTCAACCAAAATCAGTGTCTTAGAAATACTTTGTGATAAAAACAAACCCATGTAATAGTATGTGCTCAGTATCAGGTAAACAGGAAGGGCAGCCTACAGATCTTGTTTCTGGAACTGGTTGTGAGGTCTGAGTTGGGATGAATGACTCTCTGACCTTTTTTACTCCTTCTAACATTCCCCTTGACTTTATTAGGAGGGCAGCTGGACAGGGTTACTTACTTGCAATTCTCTTGTATAGAGTAGCTATAGACTCCCATTAATCTTTATCATCAGGCAAAGTTGCATGAGAAGAGCCCTTGGCTTTCACCTACACTATCCCTAGCTCTGACATGCATCTTTCAGGGGTCCCAACTGAAATCTGTCCAGAGAGCAAGTAACATAAACAGCATGCATTGCATAGGGAATATGAACTTGGAAAAATATGCTTTGAAACCCTGTAAGAACTTGTCTCAATTGGTTATGAGGATCAGGTAGTGCCTAGTTATGAAGATTATATACTGAGATACATTGTGTGTGTGTATGTGTGTGTGTGTGTAAAAGTCTATTACTGTCTATGGCAGGTGAAAGCCAACCTTTACTGAAAATGTTTATTCAAAAGGGGCAATATGAATCCTGTATGTTTGTTCTTACATACCAATTGCTAGGCAATGTATTAATTTAAAGCAGTGTCTTAGTCTGTTCAGGCTGTTATAACAAAAATATTAGAGACTGGATGGCTTATAAACAACATACATTTATGAGAGTGACATCTGCAACATGGCTGAATTAGATATCCCTTCATGATAAAAAAAAAAAAAGTTTCAATGAATTGATAATGAAAGGAATGTACCTAATGTAATAAAGGCCAATTATGACAAGCCTACAGCTAACATCTTACTCAATGGTGAAAAGCTAAAAGCTTTTCTTTTAATAACATAAACAAGATATGGATGGCTGCTCTCACTTTTACTTAACATAGTATTGGAAATCCTAGTCAGATTATGTAGTAAAAATAAAATTAAAAAATTGTTTTTAAAAGAAATAAATTCATCCAAATTGGAAAGGAAGAAGTAAACGTGTAACTATGTGCAAATGAGATATTATATGAAATGAAACCTAAGAACTCTAACAAAAAAATTGTTAAAACTAATAAATTCAGTAAAGTTGTAGGATACAAAATCAGTATACAAAAATCTATTGCATTTCTACATATAAATAATAAATCGTCAGAAAGAGAAATTAAAAATCAATCCCACTTATAATTGCTTCAAAAAGAATAAAATACTCAGAAATAAGATTAACTACAGAGTTGGAAGACCTGTACATTGAAAACTATAAGACATTAATGAAAGAAACACAAATAAATGGAAAGATATTTTGTGTTTATTGACTGGAAGAATTAATATTATTAAAACACCCATATAATCCAAAGCCATCTATAGATTTAATGAAATCCCTATTAAAATACCAATGACATTTTTCACAGAAATAGAAAAAGAATCCTAAAATTCATATGGAATCACCAAAGTTTCCAAATACCCAAAGCAATTCTGAGAAAGGAGAGCAAAACTGGAGGCATCACACTTCTCTAATTTAAGCTATACTACAAAGTTATAGTAATAAAAACAGTATGGTATTGGCATAAAAATAGCCACTAGACTAGACCAATGGGGCAGAATTAAGAGCCCACATGTAAATCCTCATATGTAAAGTCAACTGATATTTGACAAGGGAGCCAAGAACATACAATGGGAAAATGAATAACCACATGCAGTAGAGTGAAATTTGACCCCTACTTTCCAACATTTACATAAATTAATTCAAAGTGGATTAATGAATTATTCATAAAACCTGAAACTACAAAGTCCTAGAAGTAAAGATAAAGAAAAAGCTCTTTGACATTGGTCTTGGCAATGATAATTTGAATATGGTATCAAAAACAAAAGGGACAAAAACAAAAATAAACAAGTGGCACTATGTCAAACTAAAAAGTTTCTGCACAGCAAAATAAATAGTTTACAAAATGAAAATGCAACCTCTGGAATGGAAGAAAATACTTAAAAATCATATAGCTGATAAGGGGTTAACATCCAAAATATGTGAGGAACTCATTCAACTCAATAGCAAAAATACCCAAAAAACAATTCAATTAGAAAATGGTCAAAGAAAGGACTGAAAAGTCATTTTCCCAAAGAGGACATACATATGGCCAACAGGTACATGAAGAGATTATCTACATCACTAATTATAAGGGAAATGCAATCAAAACCACAATTGAGATATCACCTCACAACTGTTAGAATAGCTATCATCAAAAGACAAGTAATAACAAGTGAGGATGCAGGAAAAAGGGAACTTTTATGCCACATTGGTGGAAATGTAAAGTGATTGGTACAGCCACTATGGAAAACAGTATTGACATTCTTTAAAAAATTAAAAATAGAACTACTGTATGATCCAGTGATCCAATTTCTGCGTATATACCCAAAAGAAATGGAATCAGAATCTCAAAGAGATATTTGCACTCCCACTTTTATTGCAGCATTATTCAGAGTAGCTAAGATATAAAAACAGTCTAACTGCCTATAAACAGATGAATGGGCAAAGAAGATGTGATAATTATATAGAGAGAATATATATATAGTAGAATATTATTCTGCCATGAAAAAGAAGAAAACCCGGCCCTTTGCGACAACATGAATGGAACTTGAGGGCATTATGCTAAGTGAGATAAGTTAGCCAGGAAAAGACATATACTGTATGATATCATTAATATGTACAGTCTAAAAAAATGCAAATCTCATGGTGGTTGCCAGAGACTAGGGAGTGGGCAAAATGGGAACATATCAGTCAAAGGGTATAATCTTTCAGTTATAAGATGATTACATTCTAGAGAGCTAAGGTACAGCATGATGACTATTATTAACAACTAGAGGCCCGTTGCATGAATATTTGCACAGTAGGCCTTCCTTCCCCTGGCTGCCGGCACCGGTTTTCCTCCAGCACCCAGGACCCAGGCCTTTGGTCTGGCCGCAGTGGAGAAGCCAAGCCTCTTCAGTCTTTAGTCATCTTCAGTCTTCGCTCCGCGCCTGCGTATGCAAATTAACCGCCATCGTTGTTGGGTTAGCTTGCATACTCACCCTGATTGGCTGGTGGGTGTAGTGGAGGGATGGTCAATTTGCATGTTTCCCTTTTATTAGTGTAGATGTTGTATTTTATATTTGAAAGTGCCTAATAGAGTAAATCTTAAATGTTCTCACCATAAAAAATAATGATAATTATGTGAGGAGATGTATGAGTGGACTAATCCTACTGTGCTATTCTCAATATGTAAGTGTATCAAATCATCATGTTGTACACCTTAAATGTACATAAAGTTATAGTCAATTATATCTCAATAAAACTGAAAAACAAACAAACAAACAAAAACAACAGAAATTTATTCCCCAGAGTTCCAGAGATTGGGAAGTTCAAGATTAAGGTGCTGCCAGATTTGGTGTTCTGGTTCATAGATGGCTGTCTTCTCACTGTAACCTCACATAGGGGAAGAGGCAAGATGCTCTCTGGAGTTTTTTTTTTTTTAATATGTTTTTATTGATTTTAGAGAGAGGAAGGGAGAGGGAGAGATAGAAACATCAATGATGAACCTGCAACCTGGAACCGTGACCTCCTGGTTCATAGGTAGATGCTCAACCATTGAGCCACACCAGCTGGGCTGGAGTTTCTTCTATAAGGAAATTAATTCCATTCATGAGTGCCTCATCTTCATGACTTAATCATCTCCTGCAGGCTCTACCTCCTAGTACCATCATATGGGAGGTTAGGTTCCACATCTGAATTTTGGGGAGACACATTCAGTCTGCTGCTGGCAGTGAAAAGACCAAATTGGCAATTGGTGTTACAGCCTAATTTCACTTACGATAATTTGCTGCTGTTTTTCCACACCCATACATGTTCTGCATGTGCTAAAATGGATAATTAATGGAGCATATGACATAACTTACAATCCTGGGCATTTTTTAAGTTTTTATGATTGCATTAATTCTTTATAGTTCTCCAATTAATGTGGTTGTGTGGGCTTTTGTTCACTCTTGGACAGGAAAAATAATCGACAGTAGCTTTCATATAACTTTTTCTTTTATAATAGGTCTTACTACAGGTCAGGGAGCCAATGCTGAAGTAGCATTAACTGCTGAAGATACCATTCAAACTTTACAATTAGTGAAAATTGGGTCTACTGTGAGGCAAAAATTAGTTTGGAATACGACTTGTCCTCCCTTCTAATGTGCGGGCATACAGTGACACTACAGATCCCCAAACATTAGTGTTATTTTAGAGCCTATATTCAATAACCCCTAAAAGACTTTGGAATGTTTCCCGTTTTCTAAAACACAGTTACCCAGATAAAATGGCCACGCATTCCTGTGGAGAAGGTTAGGAGGAAGATTCAAGTGTACAGAAATGGTGCTAACTTGTGGTCTTCTCTCACTGTACCCAGTCCCTTTACTTAAGGGCCTCTGTGCCTGTGAATTGACTCAGGGCTTAGACTTGTTTGAGAAACAATGACATAAGCAGGGTAACTTTACCCTGCTGCTGTTCAGTAGGTTGTTTCTTTTTAAAAATATTGTTATTGATATTTAGCGAGAGGAAAAGAGGGAGAGAGAGACAGAAACATTGATATGAGAGTGAAGTATCAATCGGCTGCCTCCTACCAGGGATCGAGCCTGCAACCCAGGCATGCACCCTGACCTAGAACCGAACTGGAAACATTTTGGTGCATGGGATGATGCCTAACCACTGAGCCACACCATCCAAGGCTGTTTTTTGGTGTATGTTTTGTTTTTTTAATAAATTAAATACGACCTTGGTGATTGCTTATTGATTTCATTCCTAGAGCTTTCCACTTTAGCCAAAGTCAGAGATCTTGTGTTAATGTTTGCTGTCATCTGATTCCTGTACCTGTCCCACTGCCCATTATGTTGATGATGCCACCTGGTTTTAGTCATTTCAGGCTCCTGTGCAACTTGATGCTATTAGAAAATCCTTTCCATTTGCTGCACTTCTTGAATAGATTACTGGTCTAAATATCACAGCTAGTAATTAACATTTAAAAGACTGGTGTATTCTCCCCAATGTCTTTCTACAGCAAGAATGAATGGAGATTGATTTGGGTTCTAATGGACAAGGATTAAAGGGCAAATGGGTGAACTGCTCAATAAATCTAGCATTCCAGTCTTTGAAATAATTGAATTGCTTTTTCATTGCAACAAAATAAAATTCTGGTCTCTCTCTGTCACTTGGCATGAACCAGTTAGGCAAGTTGATAACACCAGACTCAATGCATTAGTTGGCAGACTGAGTGTAGCCGTGGGTACTTACATCAATATTAATGAATTCAGCTCTACCAGCTCAAAATTATATTTGGATTAAAATCAACCCAAAATTGTCAAGATCGTTTAAAAGCCATTATCACAAATATTCTCCAGATTAAAAATAAAAACAGAGTCAAAACCGTATCAGTTAGTGTAGTCCTTCAGCTCCTCCTAGGCATGCGGCTTCTCTTCTTTCCTGTCTCTGTGAGTTTGTTGCCTCCTCATGTTGACGGACTGTGCTGTGTACTGGAGCAGCAGTGGAAGGAGGGACACAGTGGAATTTATAAATGTACGTCCCCTGAAAGAGTGTCAAGGTAACTTTAGGCAAAGAAAGCCCTGTGGTGTTTCTGAGGGATTTGTGATTTTGAAGTTCTCCATTTCTTCTGAATTTCTTTAGATGTGGTGTTAAAATCATTAGTATCTTCCTTCTCCTGATTAGTGCTCAAATGTTTACATAAGTGATCTGCTGAGATTGTGTTAGTTTACCTGGGGGCAATTTGGAAACCTTCAGCATCTTTTATGTGTGTGTGTGTTTGGTTTTCTTTCACCTCACATTTAGAGACAGTTGGTAAGAGACTTGCAGATTAGGATAAGGCCCTGAATTCTATTCTGTGCCTCACGGGAAGGGTTTTAAGATCAGAACTTTTCATTTTCTTTTCTTTAAGTTGTTCAGGCCACCATTTCCCCCAGCAGTCTAAAACCTCCTTATGCCCTTTATTTTGGTTAATGGAAGAGCCATTTATTTTGATACAGCTTCATACTCACCGAGTCATTGTCTGAGACGAGTGCAATTGATACTTTGGTTAGTTGTTTTGCCACTTTGAAACAATGGCTATTTCCCCTTCATGGAATACAAAGTGGATTTTTACTTACATCTGGCCCACCTCAACCCAATAAGTAAATTCAGCTACTACATGCACCCCTCGGGTTCTTTTGCCTGAATTCTACACTGGTACCCATTTCTCTAACTTTGGATCCCTTAGTTGTAAAGAACAGAAATCAATTTTAGCTAACTTAGTCAAGAAGTAATTTGTTCAAATCATACTTGTTTCCTCATAGAATAAGAAGGAACTCTGAGCTGCCAGGGCAGTTTAAGGGATCAAATGGCAGAGATTTTTAAGCTATGTCTAGGGCATTTCCTTCAGTTGACTCAACTCCAGCTGCCTTTTGTCCTAATGAATCTTTGCTCAAGGTTCAACTCTGCCTTGATGGAGTCACATCCTCACCTCGTGATGGTTGGAGGATTGGAAGGAGAATGGTCCTGGGATGAGCAGTCTCTGCAGCCACACATGGTGTGGGGACAGGTCATGTCTCCAAAGAAGGGTTCTGAGGAGATCGAACAAAGAGACAAACACCCAGATTACCCATTAACAAATAAGTGATTTGGTCACTCCTATAGCTCTTCTTTTCTTATTTTTAAGCAGGCTACAATGGTTTTAGAATACGTATTTGTTACCAGCTGTGCTTATTTCCTAAATAGAATTGTTAGGATGTGCAGAGTATCTGGAAAAATAGCATCCATGCATATGTAAAAGTCTCATAGTAATTATGGCTAATATTGTTATGACTTAAAACGATATAATTACATAAAGGAATGTGTGGTTCAACTAGCTTCTTTAATCTTTGGGGACGATAGAATAAGGTAAGTGAAAGTATGCATGAAAGCAAATGTTCTTGCATTGCTGGGGAAAGATGATTGTTAGACATATTTTTAAAAAATTACCCAGGTTATTAATGGAGAAGAAAGAAGCTGCTCAGCACGCAAATATTGAAAGTAATAATGATCTCAACATGGGTCTCAAAGGCATATAATTAGCTTATGGAAAAAAATGGTTTTGACCGCTAGCTTTCAACTCTGGCTGTGTATTGGAATCATCTTTTAAAAAGTGCTAAAGCTCCATCGCCATTCTGAGAAATGTACTTGTGTGGCCCAGTAGAACTGCTGGGATGCACAACCTCATGGCACTATAGTCACATCAAAATTATTCGCATGTGCCCCTTGGAGATGTGCAGTGCAGCTAGAAGCAGTAGCCTGACCATCAGCATTTTTAAAAAGATCTCTAGGGGTGTGTGTGTGTGTGTGTGTGTGTGTGTGTGTGTGTGTGTTTTAAATGCAAGGCCAGACGTGTAACCACTGAGTTGGATAGTCCCTTGTCTCCTATTTATACACCCAGCTTTATAGTGCCTTTTTGTGATTCCGCATGTCGGTTCTCTTTGTGTTGAATGTGATCTCACCTGTCTACAATTTAATGGCTGGAATTTGGAGCACTGAGCACACAGAATTATTTGCTTCAGTCTGAACCTCACATGGATGGCTTTGACCACTGCCTCTGATTCCAGGGCAAGTGTAGGAGGATCTATATTTAGGGCATGTCTGGTAACATTGAAATACTCAAATCTGTGAATGGTAAATGACTAACTTTGATTTATCTGCAGAAATAGTATATAGTAGAAGTTATCAGTCTGTAGTTCATCTCTCTATCTAGAACAGTGATTTTCAACTGGTGTGTCACGGTACACTGGTGTTGCCACAAGAATTTTTAAAACATGCAATAGCTGATTACTTAGTCAGCGACACTGACTTCTTTTCCCTTAGATTGTCAAATAAAAAAAATGACAACAGCCAACACAACAATAGTTGTCTGGTGTGAATGAATCAAAATTATATCTATTTTTTTTTGTTAGGTTGGCAAAAGTTACAAAATATTTTTTGGTGTGCTGCAGAATTTTAGTAATCAGTTTATGTGTGTTATGAGATGCAAAAGGTTGAAAATCACTGGTCTATGATTATTACCCAATCAATGCTTATTACCTAATCATCTTCTTATTTGCTTTTCATTTTTGGGTGGTGGTAGGAATAGCATATGTACATTAACTTAGAAAAGCAATAAAGTATGAGGAAAAGTCAGGTTTTACATAACCAGAAATTTAAAATAGAGATGATGGGGTTATTTTTCAATTTATCTTTTGAAATGTTTCTTTGTATCTTATGTGCTAGAAATAAATGATTACCTATAATCATTTATTAAAATGATTGTAAAATATTGGGGATCATTCTCAGTCTAGAAATAAATTGTGTAAGTCATGGCTTTGTTGTGTTGATTTATTCCAAAAGTTACACTTTTATTTAATGTATAAAGCTTTCTTTTTGTGGATTGGGATGTTTATGTAACTCTTGAACTTTCTTTAAAATGTTCCAGTTACTGAGATTGAATTTTTCTCAAATAAGATTTACTTGTTTATCGGTGCTGCCTTTGACTTTATCATATGCTTATACTGAATCCCTTTTTTAAGAACAAGTATGGAAACTTTATTTAAAATGGTCAGAAAGCTGGCAGATACAATCACCATTTTCAAATATTGAATCCTTAATATCTTGTTTTATAAAGGACCAATGGTAAAAATTTGGAAAACTCGCCATCTGTGAGATGTCCAAGCCTCTGTCAAAGGAGGCACAAATAAAGATACTAATTAAACTCTAAAGGAAGTAGTCCTGACTGCTGTGATAACAGTCTATGTGTGTTGAGTAGGATTGACTGCGTTTCTAGCAGGACTGAGGCAGCTCTCTGCTTATCTCTTCCAATGTGTGGAAGTCTGGTACTGATAAGGCAAGATAAGAAGGATATAGACTAGTTAGTGATTTATAATGTGCTGTTTAATGTTGAAAACAACCCTGGAAGCGTCTGGGCTGGCTTATCTATTCTGTTGAGGGATGAATTGATGACTTCACCTAGAGTAAACATTGCACAGCCTGGCTTAGCTATGCGACCAGCAGGGTATAAAAGATCCCATGGCAAACTTGGGCCTCGGCTCCCCTGACATCAAGTGATGTCCTGTGCTAATGAGAAAGGGCCCCTAGAGGGCTGTGCCTGCAGGTCTCTGATCCCTCGGTGACTGCCTGGGCCCTGTGTCCCTTGCTGTACCGTATTCTTTACCTTTATTGAAGCCTTACATGAATACACTCTGTGGAGTCTGGGGGAGGAAGACACTTTCCTTTTCTCTTCCTGGTACTTTGGTCTGGTCTGAAAATCATAGACAGGAGACAGATTCACAAGAGATAATAACCACATTTAATTGCGTACGTATGTATGGGAACCCCATTTACAGCAGAGAGTTGGAGATCTGACATTAGAGACTTGGAGACAGAAAGGGAAATTTAAGTATATATGACATTCAGAGCTAAGGATGAAGATGCCATGGGCTTCAGATGGGAGGAAGATCATTGGCAAGATAATGAGAAGAGTAGATGCTTAGCAATTAGAGCTATGCCCTGCACTGTAGATAGGTCATAAGTTATTTTTGGTGATGACTCTTATTCAGGGCAAGGGCCCATAATTTAAATTCTTTAAGGGAGGAGGGAAGTGTTTCTTATGAGATTTCAGTGTCTTAATTGACTTCAGCTCAAAATAACTCATATGCCTAAGTGGCTATGTTGGAAGACCTGTTCTGCAACCTTCAGGAGTCTTGTGAATCCTTCAGTATTTGACCCTATGTACTTGATGCAAAGACATTCAGCACTCGGCTCTACTTATTAGGCTGTCATGAGTGAATAAATGAAAATATACCTAGCTATAGATAATAATCTAGTATACTTGTGTACAACGCTAATCTTAATATGAATGTCTGGTTTTACATCTACATGTAACTCTTTGTATACTACTCACTTTTCTTTCATTTTTTAGACTATGTCTCAGTCTATCAAAAGCATCTTAAAATTTTTGATGTCTGCTTTTTGTGAAAAAAGACAAATGGAGTTCAATGAAAAGCACTGGAAGCTATAAAAAAAGCTTGCTCAGATGATTTGCATATTATAATAGCTTGAGACTATTGATCTGCCGGGAGCCGGTCCATGCTTGCTGTTTCAAGGGACCTGGCATATATGGCATACTGTTCTTAATATGTTTGCTCACCTTCTTGGCACTATGTGTTTTAACCAAGGTCTCTGAGAAAGATTGTTTCCCCAGGTAGGGATTTTCCCCTGAAGTTAGGGAGGGAATAAAACCTCCTAACTAAGTGCCAGGCGGGTAATTAATCACTTTAACTATGAACAATCATGCTTAAGCTACATAATCTTTACTCCCTGGAATGGAGATAAGAAACGCCCTAACCTTTGGAATAGAGATTGATAGGATTGGAATCAACTGGTATAAATACAGTTGTAACAAGTCAGAACTTAGAAGACAGAACCTACACACAGAACTTGGAAGACAGAACCAAGAGAAGACAGAACCTACACAGAACCTAGAGACAGAAGAACTTCGCTGGAGAGAACATGGCAAAAGATCCTGGACTGAACCTGACTACAGAAATTGGCAAGAGAACCTGACTAGAACCTGGTGACTGAACCTGGCTGGAGAACCTAGCGAGAGAACATGGCAAGAGGTCCTGGACAGAACCTGGCTGGAGATCCTGGATAGAACCAGGTGAGAGAACCCAACCATGCTGGTCAACTGAACGCTGCCTCCGTGTCCTTCCTTCTTCACCAACTCCGTCCACACCTTTGGGGACCCCTGGACCCGCTGGGGTTGGACCCCAGCATTGATCAAAATGTAACCCACTTGTCTAGCATTTAAACCAACCTTAAATAGATTTCTGATTCTGCAAGTTCCTTTTCATGTTATAATGACAAAATTGAGATAAGAAAGTGTTTGGGGGTGCAATGTTCTTAAAATGAAGTATTGGCTTTAATCTTCTAGCAAAAACAACAATATGTGGTAATGTTACTTTTTAACTTGTATTTTCAAACTTGTGCAGCTGCCTATATTCTGTGCTAAAATTTTAGTAATTATGTAATTAATTTTAACTCTATGCATGCCTTTAATGCTAAGAAAAATGTTAATGCCCTCACAGAAATATATTTTAATCTTTCTTTCCAATGGAGTAATTTCTGTTTCATCTTTAACTTTTATTTTCATTTAATGGAGGGATGTACTTGCCTTTCTATTTAACTTATTCATATGCTGTTTGACATATTTTAACAGGACTATATGTGTGAATCTTGGTAGAACTTTGTCACTAATAATGGAAAAACTATATAATATGTAGATTATAGACAAGAGTATATTTTAAAATGGGATATTAAATTTTCCCACCTATTTTAGAATTTAAAAAAAATTCTTGAAGATTAAATTTTATTAAACATTTGGAAATATTGCAATATTTTTACCTGAAATATTTTTTTCTCAATGATATTGTATTATGGCTTAAAAACTATGTCAGTATCTCTGATTTTACTTTAGTCCTGGTTATATGATCATGGCAAGAGCTTAATCTGTAAAACATTTCTTTATCTGTGAATGACATAAGGAAAAACAAAGGTTCTTATCTTGCTCTTATCTAGCAATTCATAGGTCTTCTTCATGCTTATTTAAAATAGTCAAGTATTTCTGAAAAGTTTGAGTTAGCCAAGTATGTTAAATATCTGAGCAGAAACTACTATTCAAATGAATTAATAGTAATTAACTGCAATAATAGTTTTGTAAGATTAAAATATCACTTATAATGTAAATCTTCATTCCGAACATTCCCTGCTTATACATGAAGAACTTTAATGAGAGCATATCTAGTTGCTTTTGAAGTCACTGTACATATCTTGATTTCTGTCTATATTTCTCAAACTATAAAATGTGAATCGGAGGGGAAGTTATGTATGTTAGGGACTATTCCCATAGAGTCAAAATTGAGAGGAGCAGTATGTTGGTAGACTGAAAAAGATAAATCTGAGAAAATAATTCCACTGCTGCCCTTCAGGGAAATATTTAATTGCTAGTGACAGAAATCCAATATGTACCAGCCTAAGGAAAACATAGATTTTTAAAGAAGCACAGAGGCTGGCTCATAGAAAGGAAGGAAATCTTGCAGGAACCTGGATCTCAGCAACGTGAAGTGAGAACTGAACTATTACCTTTGTTACTGCTTTGATTTTCTTCCTGTTGGTGGGCTTTCCCACAGTGCAGGATCATGGTCCAGGAACTGCCTCAGCCCAGCCAGTTCCTGCGAAGGCTGGTGACCCACCCGAGCCGTGTGATTGGGTCTTAGGACTGCGCTGTGAGGTGACATGGACGAAGCATATGAGAAAGAGATGAGGGGCCAGGCTGGCTGCCTCCACAAGAGCAGTATGCTTGGGGCAGGGAAGAGGAGTTATTCCCAAATAAACAAGTAGAAATTACCACAAGTTAGTAGGAAGTGGTTCTAGACAGAGAAACGCATCACATGCAGTTTTTACGTGCACTCTACATGGGTGCAATGTGGAAAATACTTCTAGCTTAAGTTCATTTCCTTAGTGTTCACCAGGTGACAAAGTAGGGAGTAACTCAGATAAATGTTGATTTCATCAAATTATTTGCCCCCAAGTCCACAATATCCTTGGGAATAAACTATGTATTACAGACTGAATGACAACATTTTTTGATAAATTATTAATTTGAATAATCTGATATCAGTCCGGTGTGGGCCTCTAGTAGTGTTTTCTAAAAATGAGTCTTTGCACTGTGAAACATGGCTTTGGTATGTGTTTTTAATGAATATGACAAAGATACTCCACTAAGAGCATCTTGTGGCCACATGCTATATAAGACATACTAGACCAAGTCCCTCCCTCAAGAAGCTCCCTGTCTATTTAGGGAAGGCACAGATATACACTAATGATTGACTTAGGAGGATATTATTTTTTAAGACATGCCAGCCTGAGCAGAGGGGATGCAGTAAAGGACTTTTCAGAGATGGTGATGCTTGAGCTGAGTGCTGAAGTGGCCATTTGGAAGGACAGGAGAAAGACATTCTATGCACAAGCACTACATAGGCAGTGAAGTGGGAAGAGCATCACACATTCAGGCATCAGCAAGTAGTTCTGTACAGTCAAATGTCTATCACAATTGAAGTGGAATATGAATTAAAATAAATTCTGTATGTTTGGAGGAGTAAAGGGAGATGTGGCCAGAGGATATTGATCAGGTTTTGAAAAGGCTGTGTGAGACTGAGAGGAGGTCCATTGGGTGTCCATCAGGGTAGTAACATGTCAAAAAATCCTCGGGGATGACTTTCAGTTCAAAGTGACAGAGTAAAGGCATCTTTGTGCTGCTCTAATAATTGAAAATCAATTATAATCTATAAAGAAGGGCTTCTAACACAGCTATACCGAGGCAGGTACAGAGAGGGGAAGTTGCACCTTGGGAGATGTCCAAAAGTGGTGTGCATAACCTCAGGGGATATAGCAACAATACTGCCTTTGAAATAGCCAGGTCCTGGAATGTGGGAGGGCCATGAAAATATCTTTGAACTCTACTTGGCACCCCCATAGACTAGCTGATGAGGTAGGTGCACGAGGAAGTGTGTAGCTAGATCCTTTTTATCATCCCAACCCAATTAAGCTACTTGTATGACAGAATGGAGCAAAAAAAACAGGTGGATGGTGCACCTAGGGTGGCTGGCCTGCTGCTAAATAATAACACCTGCATACATGCACGCACACACACAAACATGCGCACACACGTATGCGCCTCATATAAAAGCACTTCACTTAGTCAGGGAGACTTTCTGTTATGTGCTAAGTAAAAGTCTTGGGTGACAGTGTTAAAGGAAATGTCTGGAAACAAACAAAAACCCAAGTCATCTCCGACCCATCTTCTCCCATCACCCTTCCCTTAAATAGTCTTCAAAGAAAAGCTAACCTAGGAAAAAATCAGTCCCCATTCTAAGACTTGCTTCAAACCAATACAATAGAGTGATTATGTTACTTAGTTACACGATGCTCCGTCTTGCTAGCAGATTCCATCTGGAGACTTTCTCCTGGGAGCAGGTCCTTCCCAGCCAGGCCATCTCATACCTTGATTACTACCTTGAGAGCCACTCAGCAGAGAATCTAGTTAAGTCAAGCTCGGATTCCTGACCCACAGAAACTGCTAGATTAAAAACTGTGTTGTTTTAAGCGTCTAAATTTATTATCCTTTGTTACACAGCAATAGAAAACAAGTTTATATCCAATTACTGATTTCTGAAGCTTACAGTCTCATGTGTTACCTAGACAAAGAATAGAGTTGCTTGAAACAGAGTGTGGTAAAAGTCAGACTGGTGACAATTTAGAAGTGTGTTCCAAGAGAAATGAACATAATTCAGTGTTGCTGATATCAGGAGAGAGAAAGCTTTCTGGGGGGTAACAGATCAGATCAGGGAAGCTTACTTATGTTGGAGCAAAGAAGAAACAAAGAAGTGTTTATTGCATCAGAATAGTAGAAGCTAATTTGCATATTAAATTGGTCACTTCAGTAGTGAGAAATGTAGATTTTTAACAGAAAGATTGGAGTTGAGGAGATAAACATAATTAAATTGAGAAGATGAGGGCTAGAATGAACAATATGGCAGTGAAAATAGATAATGGAGAGGCCACAAGCATATCTGAAAATATTACACATGCAGGTGTGTTTGGCCTTGGTGACTCACTGAATTTGGAGGATTGAAGAAAAGAGAAACTGACACTGAAGTTGCTGACTTATGTGGCAAAAGGTAAGAGATAATGCAAAAATATAACTTTCAATACGTAAAATAATTCCCATACAAATATGAAATACACACATCAAATACTTTATCAATTTCTTAGCTGGTTTAACTTACTTTTTAGATAAACAGTAAGATGCTATTGACTCAAATGATAAACTGGAGACATAGATAATCAAAATGCTGAAATGAATTTGCTAAGGGATGCAAGATTTATAATAACCTCCAGGACAATACAATACAATGTTTGGAATAATTGTGTCCACAGGATAGAAATCAAACTGGTCAAAATTAATTTGTAATTCTAGGGACAAGAATAACTAATCTCAGTTTTCTTCCATTGACGACGTTGCAGCGTAGCCAAAGACAAGGGTACAAGCCAGTGTTCAGCTCAGCATTCCACTAGAAAGACACCCAGCAATCTTTTGTCCACTTCAGTTTTTCAAAATTTTCCCAGGTGATGATGCCAAAAATGAATCCAGGCAAAAAGGCAGCTCGGAAAGGAAACAGGAAAGAAAAACCCAGCATGCCATTGTGAGAGAAAAGCTTCCCTTTGCCAGTGGTGGACTGTGAGGGCGAGAGGGCAGTCCCCCTGTCAGCATTGTTCCCTCTGACGGGTCCAACCTTGAATGAGTCTGATGAGGTAGAAATTTCAGAAAGGCACTGGGCAGTCAGGAACACTAGGAATGAGGGCAGATTTTCCCAGGCAGAGCCTGAGGGAGGAGGCAGGCCTGTGGGAGAATTTGGGCATTTGGCTCAGCACTATATCCAACATCAATATAGTGAGAGTGCAGATTTGAGGAGAAGAGAGACTAAGGCTATCCTCCCTGAGGCTGTACCTGCTCCCCATGGCCTGCAAATGGCATGCAAGGGACTGAGAAGTGCCTTTTACTCTAGTGCAGCCATTTTCTTCCTTGTTCATCTCATGGCACATAAACTAATTACTAAAATCCTGCGGCACACCGAAAAATAGGTACAACTTTGATTCATTCACACCAGATGGATGTTGTTACCATTTTTATTTGGCAACCTAAGAAGATGCTGGGGTCCAGTCCCAGCAGGTCCAGGGGTCCCCAAAGGTGTGGATGGAGTCAACGAAGAAGGAATGACACGGAGACAGCGTTCAGTTGATCAGCAGCCTAGCCAGGATCTCCAGCCAAGTTCTGGCCTGGATCTCCAGCAAAGTTCTGGTTCGGATCTCCAGCCAAGTTCTGTGTCCATGTTCTCTTGCTAGGTTCTCCAGCCAGGTTCTGTAGCCATGTTCCCTCGCTAGGTTCTCCAGCCAGGTTCAGTCATCAGGTTCTAGTCAGGTTCTCTTGCCAATTTCTGTAGTCAGGTTCAGTCCAGGATCTTTTGCCATGTTCTCTCCAGCGAAGTTCTTCTGTCTCTAGAGAACGTTCTGTGTAGGTTCTGTACCTAGGTTCTGTCTCTCTTGGTTCCGTATTCTAAGTTCTGTGTCTTTCTGTCTTATTACATCTGTATTTATACCAGTTGATTCAATCCTATCAATCTCTATTACAAAGGTTAGGGCGTTTCTTATCTCCATTCCAGGGAGTAAAGATTATGTAGCTTAAGCATGATTGTTCGTAGTTAAAGTGATTAATTACCCACCTGGCACTAGTTAAGAAGTTTTATTCCCTCCCTAACTTCAGGGGAAAATCCCTACCTGGGGAAACAACCTTTCTCAGAGAGGAGACCTTGGTTAAAACACATAGTGCCAAGAAGGTGAGCAAACATATTAAGAACAGTATGCCATATATGCCAGGTCCTTTGAAACAGCAAGCATGGACCGGCTCCCGGCAAGAAGAGAAAAGAAGTCAGAGCCCCTGCCTAAGTAGTCAGGTATTGCATGTTATAGTTAGGTAGTACAAATTCTTGCAGCACACTGCTGACAATAGCTTCTCTAGTGGAAAGCATGGGGAAGTGCTGAGAGCATGAGGGGAGTCATGGAGACTCCAGACCACAGGAAGTGAAAACCTCCAGGCCACAGGCCATTGCCACACCACCTCATCATGGTTTTTGCATGCTTCAGTATGCTGTGAGTAATGCAGCTTTATTTCAATGATGCTGAAAAAAGAGAAAAATAGAGGCAAAAAATAGAGGCAGAATGCATTCTATTCTTCCATTAAATATTTAGGGAACACTTAACCATGTTTAGACCGCGGACTGGTATCCTTTGTATTGTATCCCCATTTAAGAAGAAAAAGTACAGGAAAGGCACAGTTTAGGGAAAGATATGTGTATACGTCCCTCATTTCTCAGGAGGACATGCCTGTATTATTTCAGTGCACAGAAATTTCATTCAAAAATGTGCCAGGTGTAATGTTAGGTCCCGGGGAAGAGCAAGGTAGATATAGTGTTTGCTTTCCTTCCAGTCTAGTTAGAAAGTAGCAATTACACAATTGTGGTATAGCCTTGTAGGCAGTATGCTAAGCCAAGTGCAGTGTGCTGGAGAAGGATCTATGGCAGAGCCTGAATTCAGACTTACATTCCATCTTCAGGCTTGATTATATCACTGTCAGGGTACCTGCAGTTTACTTAGGGATACTTAGGCTAAGCTACAACCCATTCAAAATGTGAGGGCTCAGTCCAAGATTCATCAGCTGAAATAATATTAGAAAAGGCCACACTTTAGAGGTGCTGATCAAGCAAGTTGATTGACATTTGAAGGTTTGCTCATTTGCATACTAATGCCAGAAATGAGTTTTTAATTGGTGAAATTGATGGCTTGATTATTAGAAAGGTAAATGTTGCAAATGAGCTCTAATTGGTGAAATTACATGTATATGAGGATTGGCTGAACTGTTTTAGATGTACTCATGCATAAACAGAGGGCAAGTAATCCAACAAATCTGATAACCTAGACCTGTAAGAGGTTTGAGCTCTGAGTGTCCAGCCACTGATGGGGAGGATTTCCGGGTACTGATGCTGCCCCTAAGGGGAAAAGAATTCTGCTCTGGAATGTTGTTGTGACTGCCTTGAATAAAATTCTCATGAAAAGTGGGACTTGGAGAGCATTGTGCTAAGTGAAATAAGTCAGTCAGTGAAAGACAAGTACCTTATGATTTCACTTCTATGTGGAATCTAATGAACAAAATAACTAACAAATTAGAAACAGACTCACCAATAGAAAACAGACTGACAACTGTCAGAGGGAAGTTGGGCTGGGGGACTAGGTGGGAAAGGATTAAGCAAAAACAACAACAACAACAAAAATACACAAAAAACACACACCAAAACCCAAAATTCGTAGACATAGACAGCAGCACCGTGATTACCAGTGGGAAAGGGGAGTGGGGGAGGTAGAAGAGGTAAAGGGGGATAAATGGTGATGGAAGGAAACTTGACTTGGGATGGTGAACACACAATACAGTGTACAGGTGATGTGTTACAGAATTGTACCCTTGAACAAAAGAAACCAACAAGAGCTACATACCTATTATATATTGTCAAAGGAGATAAAAATAAATTGGAATAGAAAAAACACACAACGTGGGGGTTGGAATATGTAAAGGGACAAAGATCTGGGACTTTATGAGCTTACAAAACAAGTTATATAAATTGTTTTTGTTCCTGCTTGCAAGGAATGTTGGCTTAATAAATGTGGCAGGATCTGGTCTGAGACTTGTTTTTCTTATAACCTGGTAACAAGGTTGAGAGCACCTAGCTTTCAAGTTGCCCTCATGTCAACATTCAGGGAGCAGAAAGAGGAATCACATGGGAGGTATTTAGTGGCACACGCACACACTCACACTCACACACACTCACTACTATTTCTTTTCTTTTTTTTGTCTAAAGTTTTACATATGTCTTCTTTTATCCCAATTGATTCTCCCTCCCCCCAGTCATTCCCACCCCGGGCTAGCCCCCACCGCCCCAGTATCTGTGTCCATTGGTTATGCTAATATGCATGCGTACAAGTCCTTTGGTTGCTCTCTAACCCCCCTCCCCTACCATTTGTTTCTGGATCTATTCTTGTTCCTCAAATTATGTTGATCATTTTCCCCCACATATGAGTGAGATCATCTGATATTTATCTTTCTCCAAATGGCTTATTTTGCTTAGCATAATGCTCTCCAGTTCCATCCATGCTGTTGCAAATGGTAAAAGTTCCTTCTTTTTTTACAGCAGCATAGTATTCCATTTTGTAGATGTACCACAGTTTTTTAATCCACTCATCTGCTGATGGGCACTTGGGCTGTTTCCAAATTTAGCTATTGTAAATTGTGCTGCTATATAGGGGTGCATATATCCTTTCTGATGGATGTTTCTGGTTTCTTGGGATATATTCTAGAAGTGGGATCACTGGGTCAAATGGGAGTTCCATTTTTAACTTTTTGAGGAAACGCCATACTGTTCTCCACAGTGACTGCATCAGTCTGCCTTCCCACCAGCAGTGCATGAGGTTGCCTTTTTCTCCACATCCTTGCCAGCAGATTTGTTGATGATAGCCATTCTGACAGGTGTGAGATGATATCTCATTGTTGTTTTGATTTGCATCTGTTGGATGTTTAGTGACTTTGAGCATGTTTTTACTGCTATTTCTTTACACCTTCCATGAAAAGTATTTCCAGCCCTAACTGGTTTGGCTCAGTGGATGGAGCGTCGGCCTGAGGATTGAAGGTTCCCAGGTTCAATTCTGGTCAAGGGCATGTACCTTGATTGTGGGCACATCCCCAGTGGGGAGTGTGCAGGAGGCAACTGATCTATGTTTCTCTTTCATCGATGTTTCTAACTCTCTATCCCTCTCCCTTCCTCTCTGTAAAAAATGAATAAAATATATCTAAAAAACAAAACAAAAACAAATTTAAAAAAAGTATTTCCAAATATATTGCATAATTCAAAGTAAAAAAATGGTAAACTTTATTTCAAAAGGGAGAAATAAAACATAGTTAAGAAAGTTTGAGGTAATTTTCAGCTACTTTGACCATAAACTGAAAAGCCTCCAGGTAAATTTGTTCCCTGAGTATTTGGTCTGATTACTTTTCTTTCTCTCCCTTCCTCCTCCATCATCCTGTCCTCACACAACAATTTGAAAATCAACTGCTGCTTGGATCTGACAGGCAGACCCGTCAGAACAATAACATGGCCTGGAAGCGTGTTCCTGATGCTGAAATAGAAAGGCTA
The DNA here is from genome assembly GCF_014108235.1 of Myotis myotis. Classification (NCBI taxonomy): domain Eukaryota; kingdom Metazoa; phylum Chordata; class Mammalia; order Chiroptera; family Vespertilionidae; genus Myotis; species Myotis myotis. The sequence continues at coordinate 172,679,550 of NW_023416335.1, forward strand.
TCTGCGAACTTGGAATATTGGGAAGAGCTCAGCAATACTCTAGGAATTGTGAGGCTCTCTGTGGTGATTACATATTAACCACAAATACAGATTCATAGGTAGTTCAAATGTCCAAGACCTGAGGATCAAAATTCCATTACTTAGAGTCACTTAGATATTATAAATATGAACGAAGGCTATCATAAAAAGAAGGCGTTCCAAGCAGAGCAGACAAACCCACTCTTGATGACAGAAAGTGTGCATCAATGTGATTGTCAGGTGTCGGTGGTGGTTCTGCTGAACCAAAGGCTAATATGTTCTGATCGGGGAGGAGGCTAGATGGAGCAGAGGCCAGGATTAGCGTGGTAGTTAGGGCCCAGATTGTGAGAGGCCTGGAGTGCTGAATGAAAGAATTACACTTTTATTCTTAAGACTATGCAGATTCTTGGGGAGTTATTGAAAGACTCTAAATTAGGAATGACATGTCAAGGGGTTAATTGGGTGTGGAGCAGAATAATTCAATGTAGCATTTTTCAGGAGATAAAGGATCGCCTCTGGGTTGGGAGAAGACGGTGACAGGGATCCATAAAATGGTGGTGCTATGATACACTCCTCTTCCCCTCCCCGAGCTCCCACTGAGAGAAACAGAAAGAAGATGGGACTAGAGGAGTTCAGCACAGCTTTTTGTTCTTGGTTAGGAAGACAAAGGGCACTCCTTCCTTCCCTTCTCCCTGGCTGGGACTACAGTGTGGCTGGGAAGCCTCCATTCCTTTCCAAAGCTGCTTTGACTTTTTTTGGCTTTACCCTATTTTATCCTTTTAAGAATTTTATCTTTTGAAGGGAGCAGACAGCCCTATAAGTCATCTCTTTCCTGCTCCCTCTACAGGGGACCTGCAGGAAGGGGGAGTACTCTAAGGGGTGAAATGATGTTTTGGGGGATGAATACTGGAAAATGCAAAATTTTTCTCATAATCGCCTTGCTTTTTTACACCTAAGTATGGCTTTATTGCTCATGTTGGATAACTGAGAGCTTTAAGTTTTTTCCCCATTCTCTTTTCTTCTTCTTCTTTAATAAAGAAATGTAAAATTACCAGAGGAATGTTACCAGAAAGAGTTTATAAACTCTTAGTAAACAAGAAAGGAGACAAAACCCCATAGAACACTGAACAAAGATTATAGAAAGGGCAAGTGATGATTCTTTTCACGCAAACCTTTTGCATACCCTCACTATGTTGTCTCACTAGGTACTGACTTAAGGCAAATTGAATCCACACTGACTTTAAGTCTTCATGGGGTTTTTTCCTCCCTGTTTTTAAGCTACTGGGGAAGTCCAGCAGAGGCTAGGGCAGTGATGGCGAACCTTATGAGCTCGGCATGTCAGCATTTTGAAAAACCCTACCTTAACTCTGGTGCCGTGTCACATATAGAAATTTTTTGATATTTGCAACCATAGTAAAACAAAGATTTATATTTTTGATATTTATTGTATATATTTAAATCCCATTTAACAAAGAAAACTCAACCAAAAAAATGAGTTCGCGTGTCAGAGGTGTCATAGGTTCGCCATCACTGGGCTAGGATATTTTGGTTACAATCCAAGGACAGATAATCAGACCTTCTGGGAAAAGAAGGAAACTGATAGTTTAAATTAGGATCTCCTTGTAGCCCAGAAATTCTAGTCCACATGTCCTATCCGTATACATGTCTGTTGCTATGCCTTGACCTAAGCAATTTGGTCAAATGCAACTATGAGATCTTCTTTGGTAAACAATGGTACCTAACAATATTTAGAGGTTGCCAGGGTTAACTAAACCCTTCACCTCCCCACCTCTCTATTAAGTTACAAAGGAAACAAACAGACCAAATACTCTCATGCTTACAGCAACCCACTAAACAAACATTTAATAATAAGCAGACATAAAACAACTCAGACAATTCATTCCATAGGCTTAACGAATCTCTAGCTCCCTGTTCTTTTGTGTATTCTGACAAGACCTAGCATGAAATATTTACTCAAGGTGAATGTGACAGTATTTTAAAGGCAGAAGTTAGATTTATAATCAACATCAAGCAATATGACTCTCTTAACAAAGTGGTTGGATCCAGTTCTGTTATAGAATCAATCTTTGGAAGCCTTTCTAGAAGGTGAAAGGATCACTAGATTTCCATATTTATTTGAGAGTTCAAATAGATCTAAATGGTTTTAGCCAATTTGTGTATTTTGATTTCATTACTGAGAACTCTTTTGAATATCTGTTATCTGATTAAAAGGCCACAAATCTTCACCAACCTTTTTTCTAGCATTCATTATGTTAGTTTACCAGGCCTTTGGTATTGATTGGAGATAACGATATCAGAAAGGCTTGGAGTAGCAACCTCTGGAGCACAGATATTTGTCATTAAATGCTAGTTGGTCAGGCCTGGCGTGTACCTTTCTCATTAGGACAATAAACTACACCCATACTGTCATTTAAACGAATACATGAGGAATATCACATTGTCTGTGCTGAAGTATTTTAAGTTATCACGCTCATAACACCTGCTACTATGACTGCATGTTTGTGTGCTTTCCTTCTCCCCTACTCATCCCCCACCGCCCGAATTCATATGCTGAAACCATAATCCTCAATTTGGAGATGGGGCCTTTGGGATGTAATTAAATCATGAGGGTAGAGACCCCGTGAAGGAAGGTTAGAGTTCTTATAGGAAGAGGTCAGAGTGCTAGCTAGCTGTCTCTGCTAGGTGAGAACACGGCAAGAAGATGACGATCTGTAAACCAGGAAGGAAGAGGGACTGTGCCAAGAACTTGACCATTCTGGAACCCCAATTGCAGGCTCCTGCCTCCAGAACTGTGAGAAATGAATGTTTGTTGTTTAAGCCACCCAACCTATGATATTTTGTTATAGCAGCCCAACCTCACTAGGACACCTGCTGTAGTTAATTTAACCTCCTAGCCTACTAGCTGATGGAGGTCTCACGAGGTCCTCCCTATTCCTGTTCAACTGAGCAGCACAGACCTACATGCAAGCATTAAAAATGATGTGCTGCTGGTGCCCCTTTAAAACACTGAGGGCATTTACATGAAGCCACATCAAAATGGTCTTGCTACTTTGCATTTATGCATTCATATTCTTCAGGAGGAGAGCTTCAGTTTGTAAAATGGTCCAACATCGAATATGTCAAAGTGCAGCATACATTTAATTACATAATTTGATTAATAGTGCTTTAGAGAGCACACTTGACATTTACTTAGGAAATTTGATTCCTTTGAGAATTGTTTGTCACTAAAAGAGTACTCTAAATTTATATTGATGTTATCTTCTGAAACCAAAATTACCTTTTCTTCAATAAACAAATCATGTCAATTTTAGTCATTTTTAAAAAATCTGGATTTGATGAGTTTTTGTGCATTGTTATTCAGCAAAGCCAGATAAAATACAGGATGAGCATCTCACTACTGCAAGATAAAAGTGCATCTTTCAGTGTTGGGCAACATTGCAACTAATTTTTTTTTTAAATGCTCACCCAAGGATATTTTTTTCATTAATTTTTAGACAGAGTGGAAAGGAGGGAGGAGATATAGTGAGAAAGAGAGAGAGAAAGAGAGAGAGAGAGAGAGAGAGAGAGAGAGAGAGAGAGATCAATTGGTTGCCTCCCGCTGGAGCCCTGATCAGGTCCCAAGATCAAACCTGCAGCCAAGGTATGTGCCCTTGACAGGGAATTGAACTCAGGACCCTTTGGTCTGCAGGCTGACACTCTAACCACTGAGCAAACCAGCCAGGGCACAACTAAATTTTTTAGAAACTTCTATTGAGATCTATGTTTAAAAGACTGTTTTTAAAAATATGAGTAGTCAACTTACCAAACCTTTTTTTCTTTATTTTCTTATTAGACTAACATGGGCTTTATTTTATTACATTTGTAGTGATGTGATAGTAGAACACATAAATAAGTTCAACTTGAATATTACAAAAAATAGTTTTTCTCCTTACCAGAGTTTGCCAACCCTGTCTGTGTATTAGTTCTGCTGTCTAAGTCAACTAATAGACCATGATCGATTTGTAAATATGCCTCAGACTGTCCCCTTTATCACTGATGGGAAAAGGAAAAAGAGTCATTAGGTGAGACTCATTATTGAATGAAACCCTTATGACAGACAGGTGGAGGGCTCTGCTGAGCAAGTTGATGTGAGGCTGGGGGTAGAGTAGAAATAGGTTACCCAATAAAATACAGAATTCCAAGTTAAATTTGAATTTCATATAAATGAATGAGTCTTTTAGTATAGGTATAAATGTGTATACATATTCACATTAAAATATTTCTTATTTACCTAAAATTTAAGGTCTTTTGTATGTTTGATTCTGAAGCCTAGAAACTCTAGGTAGGAGATGGGGGAGATGGGAAATCTATATTTCAATTTTTGTCTTTGCCTGTATATTGTAAATTGTGGGTTTTTTAAAAAATGGTGATCTTAAATGGAAGCTCCTCCAGAAAATCATTTTCAACTGAGATTTAGAGGGTTGCTTTCATTTCTACCTAAAACTCTATGAATCTTTCTATCTGAAACCAGTAAATCAGACTAATGTGAAATACACTCTTTGTTATTTGGAAATGAGTAGCTGAGGGCCATTAAAAGGGGGAAATGGGATGGACATTACTGCCGGATCATTGGGGATTGGTAGAATTTGTGGGTTTGGCATACAGCTTGACTCTGGGAAGCTCTCTGTTAGTGTTTAAAATCATAAACACTTGAGTCCAGCTACAACTTTTGATGTCTTTCAGTGTTTTCTTCCTTAAGATAGTGAAATAAATATAGCAATAGAATAACAATAATATTTGATTGAATCATGTCCTGGGGATTAAAGCAAATAATACTTGTAAAATTCTTAACCTACTTGTCTTATACAAAATACTCAAGAAATGGTAACTTTGTTTTCTTAAGGCTTTTCAAAATCAAGTGTGTTTTGCCCAAAGTTGGATATTTTTCTTTAAAGACAAGTAAACAAGGAAAATTTTGGGGTTTACTGAGGACATTTCAGGGGAAAAAAAAATTTTATTTGCTATGTAAATTGGGCTAAGGAATAGGCTTGAAGGAAACTATTTGTCTAAAAGAAGGGAGATCATGAACAATTTGGCTTGGTTTTTTTTTTTTCTTTCCTTTTAAAATTCTCTCCCCTCTTTTATTGATAGATCTCTAGGAATTATCACCTAAACTCCCATTTAATATTTCAGTATCTGTCATGTACAAATACTCATTGTTTGAGTAAAGAGCTGAATTTATATAATCAGACATAATGATAGTCTCAAGGCCTATAGTGTTTTAAGGCAGAAAAATTACATTCCCAAGTATTTGGAAGCCTTTGAGGATTTTATTTTTACTATTACTGTAATAGGCTACTTCAAATATTTAGTTCTTTTTAAACTTGATTTTTAATAATTATTTAAAGAATATAGCCCTTCAAACTGATAGAGTGCAGAAATATGATATGTTGATGGTAGTTAGGCATGAGATAGGTAAACTTATGATAAAATTGGTATGTGATGACTACATTTTCTTCTTTGAGTGAAGCAAATCATCATAACCTGGTGAGGCAGAGTCTCAGAATCTCCAAGGATGGGACTGCCTTTCTCAGGAGCTTCAGCAAAGAGGTTCTGATTGGATTACACCTGGTCATGTTAACTAACTCATTATTTTGATTATTTTAGATGAAATTATTTCATTCATCTTTGTGGATTGAGGAGGTTCAGTGACTCAGAAGTCAAGTTCTCTTCAGTTCCATATTTGAATCCTTTGGGGGGTTTTTTCCCACCTAATTGACATGGGAGCTGTTTAGGCAAACGTTTTCACTTAATAGGAAACTACATTTATTCATTCATGACTAGATGGACACAATATTCACTCTAAACAATTTACAGTTAAAGGGAGATGGACTAGCAGTGTGTATGGGTGGTTGGAAGTAAGTGTATATTTGGAAGAAGAGGGGAGATCATGGAAAGGGCCTGGGAAATCTTCCGAGAGGTCAAGCTTAAGGATGGGCTTAGAAGTGAGAATAGGCATGTGCCCCAGGACTTAACAACAACTGGTTTCAAAAGGAAGAGAACTGGAGCAGGTGGAGGGATCTCCTTGAAAAATGACCTATTTAGGAGATCTTAATAGGTAACCAGATAGGGTGAATTTTGCCTAGCCCCAACAGAGTTAGAACTTTTGACTTACTTAAAATAAATGCTTTCTTTTTTTAGTTGACTAGAATAATAGCAAATGTCTCAGCATTTAATATGTAGCAGGTTTAAGCTCTGCATACATTATCTCATTCAATCCTCATCACAACTCCTTAAAGTACAATTGTTCCCAGTTTGAAAATGAGGAAATTGAAGCTCAGAGAAGTTTAAGAACTAGAGTCAAGGCTGAAACCCAAGTTCATCTGCCTCCTTAATCTGTAGTCTGATTTGACCATTTTTGTAGGTTTCTTTTTAATTTAAGGGATGAGTGCTTAATATTCTTCTCTTTATACAAGAAGACATGAAATCAGCAGAAATTCTTTAAAATAGAATTATTAGCATGGCCTTTTATGCTGTTTCACCCATACACAAAGAAAATATATGCACTCAGAATTTACACAAACTAGTTACATAAGTGATTTATTCTTATTCCCTATTTTAATGGAACTATACAGTTGGGGGCGGGGGAGGCAATAGTAATTCAAATATTTATCTTTTGGCATATCCAAGAAAATAGAATTCATTTGAAGAACTAAAGTTGAAATGGTTGTCTATACAATTTATTTTTAATATTTTGCTATCTCTATATGTATTTTTTTCTTCTTTTCTTAAAAAAATTTTTTTTGTTGTTAATCTTCACCCAAGGATATTTTTCCATTTATTTTTAGGGATAATGGAAGAGAGAAAGAAAAACAAAGAGAAATATCGATGTGAAAGAAATACATCGATTGGTTGCCTCCCTCACCAGCCAATCATTGCCCGGGTGGGGAGGGGGCCACAACCAAGGTATGTGCCTTTGACCAAAATCAAACCTAGGACTCTTTGGCCCATAGGCCGATGCTCTATCCACTGAGCCAAACTGGCCAGGGCATCTTCTTTACTTATTGGAAAAGGAGATTGGAAGTTTCATTGTTAAATACATTGGGTGGTGAGGTCCATGTCCTGATGGATCAATGACTTAAAGATTTGAGGATGGCTGAATTTGTGATACAGATAAGAAAGTAGGGGATAAAATAGAAATTAGGCAAATACAGCCAACTGAATGTCAAGACCCAGAAATGAGGATAGTTTCTGGATTCTTCTTTTCCCCCCTCAAGCTGCTTGTGAGCCCACCTGTGAAAATGCCATTCTTTGGGAGATAGTCTTAGAATAGCCTTCAGTATTTCCACTAGAGGGCAGTAATATCCTCTACTATCTTCAGTGATGGTAAATGTTCCTTAGTTTGATAGAGCAGAGAGGGATTAATCCAGCTAAAATTGGATTGCAGGGTGAATTTGGTACCAAAGTCCAATAAAAGAGCAGTAATATTATAGCAACAATTATAGAGCTACAAAGGATTTTTAAATCAAAGTTACAAATAAAATAAATTGCCACTGTTTTGTTTTTATTTGTTTTTTTAAATGGAATGGTATCCAAATGCTGAGAATGGTTAATCCTGGAAGCTACTATCAACAGTCTTCAGTGAGACTTGTAAATGGGCATAATCATTGGTGTCCCATGAAACCATAGTGAGACTATCTTTCAGATCAGAAAAAGAAGTAGGGATATAGCATTCCTTCGGAGGAACTCAAATGTCTAAATCACTTTGTCTTGTGCAAGAGGTAGGTCTCCTGTCTCTAACTGCACTTGTCTCATTCAAATTAGCTTAATGGAATTAGACACTAAGATGGTATCAGAGGTGAAAAATGTTTACTAGGGAGAACACTTGTGGAAGTTAGGGGGAGAAAGCATGATTGGGCAGAGCATGAGGTTTAATTGTGATGCAGGCCTGGCAAAGCCTTGGCCAACCTGGCTGGGAGCTTTGGGGCAAGAATTTCCCATCAGTATTCTGTGTTAGACTGAACTGAATAGCATTATACCCCTCTTCTCACTCAGTCATAGATGTGAGCTCCATTGGAAGGGGCTCAGGAAGATCCTGAAAGAACTGTGAGGTGGAAACTGTGTGAATACCTGAAAGGTACCTTGCTATAGACTAAATATTTGTTCCTCCAAATCCATATGTTGAAACCCCAGTTACTGGATGTGATGGTATTTGGAAGTGGGGTCTTTGGGAATTAATTAGGTTTAGATGGTGTCATGGAGATGGGGTGTCTTGATGGGATTAATGTCCTTATAAAAAGAGAGAGAACTCTCTCTCTCTCTCTCTCTCTCTCTCTCTCTCTCTCTCTCTCTCTCTCTCTCTCGTACTCTTTCTCCCTCCCCCTCCTGCTTCCCTCTCCCCCCTCTCAGCCATGTACAGCAAGAAGATGGCCATCTGCAAATGGCTCTTATCAGACACAGATTCCATTGCCACCTTGATCTTGGGCTTCCCAGCCTCCAGAACTGTGAGGAATAGATGTTTATTGTTTAAAGCACCCAGGCTATGGTAATTTATTATAGCAGCCCAAACTGATTAACACAAGCCTTTTCCTACTACCACAGTTACATTCAGTTCTTGGACGTCAGATAAAATTGCTAAAGGCGCTTCCGCCGTGTCATTCTAAAAGACTCCTTGTTCAATGCAAATTTCCTAAAGAGTAGATCTGCCCTATGATCATAGTTTTGTTTTTCCATAAAATTATACAGCTGAAGAATAGCAAAACCTTACTCAGGACAACCTACTCATTCTACATATGTGGAATGTGAAGATGAGGTGATAAATTAACCTACCGAAAATTGCACAGAACAGTTAGTAGCAGAGCTAGAATTTGGATCTCGTCCCAGTACTTAATCCAGTACTCATTCTAATTTGCTGATGTGTGTCAGCCTGGCCATACACTATTGGCAGGTACCTCCTGTAATCAGCAGAAACCCACCCTGCCCCCATTCGCTAACTGTTGATATCTTTCTTTCAGGCCCAAGTCAAATGCTGTCTCCATTCTCTTTGGTTGAATTTTCCTTCACCTGGTGAGGAAGGCAGTATCAGGTGATACAAGTTTCTTCCTAATTGGAAGCCAACATAGAGTAGATTCACTGGGACTCTGCATGCGTGCTGTTAGTGTGGGAGGTAAACGAGAGAAAAACAGCAGTAAGAGAGAAGGGAAGAAGTTGAACAGCTAAGGAAAACTTGAGTTGTGCCTCAAGCTTGTCCTGATTGCATGAATCAATTCTTACATACAATGACAGGTTCTTATGCTATATACCATACCTATGTTACTACATTTTAATCACTGTAGACACTGGGTTGGAGGTTGGTCACTATTGTCCCCTGTTACAGATGGGAGAACTGAGGTGGGATAGGTTAAGTAGTTTGCACAAAGTCTGACAGGACTTTCTTCCTCCCTTCTTTCTCCTTTCCTTGTATTAATTCATTCGATCTTTAAACACACATTTCATTGCCTATTATACGTCACACACTGGCGTTATATGTAACCTACACTGGACTGTGATGATTCCTTAAGAAAAAGAGATTTAGTGATGGTTATCTTGTTTTTGCTCTGTTTTTGTAAGTCCATTCTGACTAGTGTAAAAGTATTGGTCAAAGTCTGTCCTTGTGACTTAATGCACTGAAAAAATATAGAAGAATTAGTTTTCTTCTAATATGAAAAACACTTGAAATGGTCTGATTATTGCGATGAGAATGTGTGACAATTCATTGTAGTACTCACAGTTCTAACACATTTCCTATGGTGCCGGAAGCCAGTCCATCCTTGCTGCTTGACACAGTCGCTGCAGGAAAGAAACATCTGCACAGCATATGTTTCAAGGGACCAGGCGTATATAGCATACTGTTCTTAATATGTTTGCTCCCCTTAGCGCTGTGTGTTTTAACCAAGGTCACCTCTCCGAGAAAGGTTGTTTCCCCAGGTAGGAATTTTTCCCTGAAGTCAGGGAGGGGATGAAACTCCTTAACTAAGTGCCAGGCGGGTAGTTAATCACTTTCACTACAAACAATCATGCTTAAGCTACATAATCTTTACTCCCTGGAATGGAGATAAGAAACGCCCTAACCTTTGTAATAGAAATTGACAGGATTAAAATCAACTGCTATAAATACGGATGTAACAAGACAATAAACAGCAGAACCTCTCTGGAGATCCAGACCAGAACGTGGCTGGAGATCCTGGCTGGAGATCCTGGCTAGGCTGCTGATCAACTGAACACTGTCTCCGTGTCCTTCCTTCTTCGCCGACTCCGTCCACACCTTTGGGGACCCCTGGACCCGCTGGGGTTGGACCCCGGCACTATGGTATGTGTTTACACATGTTATGAAATTTGTTTATATACTTTAATCTGATACTTTTGTTCTATATGTGCTACACACAGTGCTTTGGTGTTCTAATTTGTAATCATTTTTCTCTATCTACCTATAATCTCTCTTAATTGTTTTAGCATTTCCTTTCGTCTGGTAGTGTATTTGATGTATCCTAAGATGTTTCTTTAATATTTATGATATTTCAGAGTTCTTACATACAGATTAGTCATTTTTAGCCTTCTTACAACTTTCAAAAATTTGATTCAGTAAATGTTTAATGGTGCACACAGTTTTTGATTGAATACATAAAACAGTCCAAAACTCACATTTTTAATAAGCCTCAATGTAGTGTATTAAGTTCAAAATCAGTGGTGCATGTTTATACTTAGGACTTTGCAAAATTGATTTAAAAATATTAAGTCAATGCATGTTCAGAAATGCATTCAATTGTTTAAAACCAGAGACTGGGGATTAATTCATAACCTGGACATGTGCCCTGACCGGGAATCAAACCAGCGACCTGTTGGTTTCTGGGTTGACGCTCAATCACTGAGCCACACTGGTCAGACTAGAATCTCAGTACATTTCTATGGCCATCTAGGCCAAAAGAAAACCTAATTATTATGCTTATTAAGTTTAAGTGGCCTTGCCCAAGCTACTTAATAAATATTTGTGCCTTATCAACTTAGGAAAGTCGAAAACCGAATGCACACAAGCACAAGGAAGAAAACCTGTAATACTTAGTTTCATTCTTAAATAACTGCAATTACTTTTTAATGGAATGTGTATCTGTTGAGTACTACACAACTTCTAACCTTGGAATATCTTTGGACACCATCACACTCATGTCCACAATGATTTTTGCACAGTCCTTACATTTTTATCACAACAAACACCAAAAACCAAGATTTGCAAAAATATGACATCATTGAAAGGAAAGCAGTGCAAACTCACACTGGAACTGTAAACCTACTTGAGCTAGTACTTTGTATTTGACAGATGTGTTTCCTCAAAATTTTAAAATATCCCTCGGAACCCTGTGAGTTTGCTGAGATACCTTTTTAAAAAAAATATATATATATATATATATATATTTTATTGATTTTTTTACAAAGAGGAAGGGAGAGTTTTTTATAGAGTTAGAAACATCGATGAGAGAGCAATTTCTATCAGCTGCCTCCTGCACATCCCCTACTGGGTATATGCCCACAACCAAGGTACATGCTCTTGAGCGGAATCGAACCTGGGACCATTGGGTCTGCAGGCCGATGCTCTATCCACTGAGCCAAACCAGTTAGGGCTGCTGAGGTGCTTTAGAAAGCCTTGGAACACAGTGTGAGAACTAAAGTACTGAGAAATGGCCATGGGAGTTTTCAGTGGGAGTCATAGATAGGGAGACTATAGATCTCATTGTCCAAATAGAGATAGCAAATGTGAAAACGAAAAGGGGCGCTATGAAGTTGTGACAACTCAGGTTGTCTGGGGAAACTGGAAACGATTAGTTAGCTAGTAAATTAGGTGGAATAGCAGAGTGAAACCTTGGTTTGAGTGGCTTTAAGAAAGAATGGGCCTGGCTGGTGTGCCTCGGTGATTGAGCATTGACCTATGAACCAGGAGGTCACGGTTCAATTCCCGGTCAGGGCGTATGCCTGGGTTGTGGGCTTGATCCCCACTGCGGGGGTGCAGGAGGCAGCTGATCAGTAATTCTTATCATTGATATTTCTATCTCTTTCTCCCGCTCCCTTCCTCTCTGAAATGAATAAAAATATATTTTAATGAAAGAATCGGAGAAGGCACATTGGAGACAGTGAGTACTGAAGAAAACCAGTAGCTGAGAACACAGCCCAGTGTTTATGGAGCTGGTGGAGGAAGAAAGAACAAAATGGCAGGAGGAGAGAAGCAAGAGACCAACCAGAGAAGAAATTGCATGGTGGCCATATTTAATCAGATCAAATGCAAAAAGTAAGCAAGATGAATAACTGAAATGTATACACTGGGTATGTAAGCAAGACAAGAGGTTTCTGAGCAACTGCGAAAGGGTGGAAAAGAACAGCAGAGTACATTTCACTTTCTAGAAGGGACGGCTGGGCCCACCGCTAGGTGAGGTTGCACGCCAAATAGCTGAATTATTTTAGAATGCAAGAGATTTGAGCATCGCCTCACATTTTTGTTTTAAAACATTTGGTGGGATGTGATCTCTCATCTTTGTAACTGCTTTGTATCTTTTATAACTGCTTATGATCACTGACTTTATTCCTGTGGGAAGAAAATCCTGAGAAACACTTCAAGGACCATTTAAACTCTCATCTCTTTCTCGGTGCTTTCAGAAACCCTCTGAGAGCTAGTCTATTTCATTCTTCTTGAAACTTGATTGTTTTTGTTTTTGTATTTAGTCCTTGATTGATCTCTTATTTTCAGGGTGCACGTCTGGCCTTCCAAGTAACCATAAACTTCCTGAATGGGGACCCTCCCAGAACAAACACATCAGGCATGCCCCACCCTCGGCCTCTTGCACTGGCTGTTTACAAGGACGCCCTTCCTCCTGCTTCAGATCTTCACTCAAATGCCCCCTCCTTAAGGAGGCCTGCCCTCCACTCACTCACGGAATTTGCAACCCTTTTTCTCCTCCCAATACCTGTTTCTCACTCACCCTTACTCTGCTTCATTGTTTCCTGTAGAATTTTCAACTTCTTACATATAATTATGAATGTTTGGTGTTCATTTTCTGCCTCCCTCCAAATAGAACATAACCTCTACCTTTTATGGGGGACGGGATGGGAACCTCTGTTCATCGATGAATCCTAAAGCCTTTAATAGAAGATGCTACAGAAGTCACTTCCTGAGTGAACACGTTTGTTCTTTATACATTTTCCTCAACGCAGTAAATCTCATCGGTGGCTTCAATAAGTCTTCGTTAATTTCAAAGAACTGACTTGTGTTGGGTTCAAAACCTTAAAAGTTCTGTAAATTCCCCAAATGACAACAATTGCTTCCTTTAACCTTCAGTGCCAGAGCCCATTTTTCTGTGTAGATTGGCCAGTCAAAGGTTGTTTCTTTTTTGCTCAAGCCTGGAATGAAATGTTTGTTGAAATTTCATTGACCGCTTTTATGTTCCACATTTTTATTTAGAATTTTTAAAAATTGATTTTATCTTTTTTATTTGCCATTTTTTTTTGTTCCCTTATACTTTTCATACAGCTTGCTGCCTCACGATTCTATTCGATGATACTGGCTTAAAAAATAAAACAGATTTTTCTTTTCTCCAAAGAAATAGAAAACCTTCCTTTGCACTCCAAGGGGTATGCAGGAGGAATACAAGCGTGAATTCAAAGCTAGCACTAAGACTCAGCATGCGCCTTTCTCTACTAAAGTTGGAAAAGTTGAGCTCAGAAGCATTGTTTGGTGTGGTTGAATAAAGTGAAACTACGTGAAAAATAAAGGCTTTCCATAGTCTTACAGAAAAAAAAAAAAATGAATTGTGCTCTTGAAAGAAAAGGCCCCCTCGCCTCCTTTTAAAAATGTCCTCAGGTGAGGTTTTTTTTGCCATCAAATTTTTCTATTTATGTCTGATGTTTTCCCCAATCAATAGAAATCAGCAGGACACTCCAACAGGAATTAGTGTTAATTCTCTAAGATAGAAACTGCTTTTAGGAACTGGATTTAATCCTTTTGCTCTTTCACTTCTTTGGGTTTATTTCCAGTTTTTATTTGTAGCTTGTTAACACATTGAATGCTTGTTTAGTGGCTTTGGTTTTGGGTATAAATGATAATTAATTGTATTAAGAATGAGCCATCTAGTGTGGGGTTACTGCCTGCTGACTCGCTCTCAGTCACTGGCATCTGCACGTTTTACATGCTGTCAGAACCTAGCCAGTAGGTGGATTAGGCAGCGTGTTCATCCACATCATGTCCTGAATATCCTTTACGGGCTCAGAGTTCTGTAGGGCAGCCCAGTGCTTATTCTCTTTCAATTAATAGGCTTTATTTTTTAGACTAGCTTTATGTTCACAGCAAAATTAGCAAAAAGTACAGAAAGTTTCCACATATGCCCATTCTTCCTTCTCCCCGCCCCTGCGCGCGTGATACACACACACACACACACACACACACACACACACACACACAGCCTGCCATACCATCCTACCATCAACATTCCACGCCAGAGTGGGGCATTTTTTATGATCTGTGAAACCTCATTGACACTGATTATCAGTCAAAGTCCATAGTTTACATTCCATAGTTTACATTACTCTTGTATGGTTCATTTTATGGGTTTGGACAAATGTATAATGATATATATCCACCATTATAGAATCATACAGAGTAAGTTTTACTGCTCTAAAAATTTTGTGTTCTGCCTATTCGTCCCTCTTTCCTACCAAACCTCTGGCAACCACTGATCCTTTTACTCTCTTCACAGTTTTGACTTTCCCAGAATGCTGCATAGTAGGAATGATACAGTATGTAGCTATGTTAGCTCGGCTTCTTTCACATAGTAATCTGTATTTAAGGTACTCTTTGTCTTTTTGTGGCTTGTTCTTTCTTTCTTTCTTTCTTCCTTCTTTCTTTCTCTCTTTTTTTTTTTTTTTTTGTGCTGAATGATATTTCATTTTCTGGACGGAATAAATAAACCACAGTTTATTTATCCACTAATTGATCAAAGGACATCTTGGTTGTTTCCAAGTTTTGGCAATTATGAGTAAAGCTGCTATAAACATTCATGTGCGGCTTTTGTGTGAAAATAAATTTTCAACTCCTTTGGGTAAATAACACAGAGCATAATTGCTGGATCCTGTGGTTAGAGTATGTTTAGTTTTGCAAGAAACTTCCAAATTGTCTTCCAAAGTGGCTGAAACAATTTGCATTCTCACCAGCAATGAAAGAGAGTTTCTGTTTCATTCACATCCTCACAGGCATTTGTTGCTGTCACAGTCCCCCATTTAAAAAACATTTTCTAATTTCATGTTAGGATTTCCAGAAAATATTCAAGAATCAAAGGCCAGGGATCAATTAATATATTTTTTCTAATGATGAGAGTTGTTTTTTTTCTTTCCTTTAGTACTATGTCTTATTTGTGAGGTTTCCCTGGAAACTTATAGAACATTCCAAGAAAGAAAAAAATACAAGATTAATAACAATGGCAAAGGACCTAAATAGACACTTCTCCAAAGAGGACACACAGGTGGGCAAAAGATGCTCAGCTTCACTAATCATCAAAGAGATGCAAATTAAAACGATAATGAGGTATTACCTCACATCTGTCGGAATGGCTACCATCAACAAATCAAGAGGATTATGCTAAGTGAAATATGCCAGTCAGAGAAAGAGAAGTATCACATGATCACACTCATTTGTGGAATATAATGAAAACATAAACTGATGAACAAAAATAGATCTAGAGACATAGAAGTATTGAACCGCAGAGGAAGGCAGGGAAGGGTGGGCAGGGGATAGTGATCAACCAAAAAACTTGTATGCATATAAGCATAACCAATGGACACAGACAAAGGGGGGGTGAAAACCAGGGTGGGGGTGCAGTCTGGGAGAAGTCAATGGGGGAAAAGGGGACATATGTAATACTTTCAACAATAGAAAAATTAACAATAAATAAATAAATAAAGACTAAACCACCACCACCCCCCCAAAAAAACCCCACACAAATCAACAAATGACAAATGTAGATGAGGATGTGAAGAAAAAGGAACCCTAATACACTGCTGGTGGGAAGTAGAATGGTGCAGACACTATGGAAAAACAGTATGGAGTTTCCTCAAAAAAATTAAAAATGGAATTTCCATTTGACCCAGTGATCCCATTTCTAGAAAGCTACACTAATAAAAGACAAACATGCAAATTGACCATACCTTTGCTATGCCTTAAGCCACCACGCCCACCAGCCAATCAGAGCAACTATATGCAAATTAACCCAACCAAGATGGTGGCCAGCAGCCACGGAGCTGGAGCAAGCAGGAGGCTTGCTTGCTCCAATGATGGAGGAAGTCAAGCTGCCGCGGCGGCTCTGAGCTCCACTCAAAGCAACAAAGTTTCAATTATAGAAGGTAAATAAATCCCAGATACCTGCTTTCAGCCGACTGTGGCCACGGAGCTAGAGCGAGCAGGAAGCTTCCCTCCCACCCACCCTGGCTGGCTCTGAGCTCCACTCAAAGCAACAAAGTTTCAATTATAGAAGGTAAATAAATCCCAAAATAAAAAAAAATAAAAAAAAAGAAGAGGCTGGGAGCTTCCATCACTGGAGGGGCTTGGCCAGCCTGAAAACGGCCCTCAGTCCCTCACCCAGACTGGTCAAACCTCCATGGGGTGAGGGTCCCCACTGGGGTGCCTGGCCAGTCTGGGTGAGGGAGTGAGGGCAATTTTCAGGCTGGCCAATCCACTCCAGCAACGGAAGCTCCCAGCCTCTCCTTTTTTTCTTTTTTTTGACCAGCCTGCAAACAGCCATCAGCCCCTCACCCAGGCTGGCCAGGCACCCCAGTGGGGACCCCCACCCTGAAGGGGGTGTGACCAGCTGCAAACAGCCATCAGCACCTCACCCAGGCTGACCAGACACCCCAGCGGGACCCCCACCTTGATCCGGGACACCCTTCAGGGCAAACCAGCCGGCCCCCACCTGTGCACAAGGCCTCTATCCCATATAATAAAAGGGTAATATGCAAATTGACCCTAACAGCAGAACGACTGGGAATGACTGGTCACTATGACACACACTGACCACCAGGGGGCAGATGCTCAGTGCAGGAGCTGGCCCCTGGTGGTCAGTATGCTCCCACAGGGGGAGCTCTGCTCAGCCACAAGCCAGGCTGATGGCTGCCAGTACAGCAGTGGTGGTGGGAGCCTCTCTCGCCTCCTCAGCAGCACTAAGGATGTCCGACTACAGCTTAGGTCTGCTCCCTGCTGGTAAGTGGACATCCCCCAATGGCTGCCAGGCTGCCAGAGGGATGTCTGACTGCCAGCTTAGGCCTGATCCTCAGGGAGCAGGCCTAAGCCAGCAGGTGGACATCCTCCAAGGGATCCCAGACTGCAAGAGGGCATAGGTCGGGCTGAGAACACCCCTGAGTGCACAAATTTTTGTGCACTGGGCCTCTAGTATATCATAAGAATCCCAAAAAACCAATTAGAAAGGATATATGTACCCCCATTTTCATAGCAGTGCTATTTATGATAGCTAAGATCTGGAAACAGCCCGAGTGCCTATCAGTAGATGAGTGGATAAAAATGTTGTGGTATATATTTAGACAATGGAATACTATGCAGCTGTAAAAGGGTACTCGTACCATTTGCAACAGCATGGATGGACCTGGAGAGTATTATGCTAACCTAAATAGCCAGTCAGAGAAAGACAAGTATCACATAATCTCACTCACATGTGGAATCTAATGAACAAAATAAACTGTTGAACAAAATTGATCCAGAGACATAGAAGGGTGTAACAGACTGTCAAATCTCAGAGAGAAAGCGGGGGCAGGTAGGAAGAGATTAACTAAAGAACTTGTATGCATAACCCATGGACACAGTCAATAGTGTGGTGAAGGCCTGGGAGGGGGCGGGGTATGCAGGGTGGAGGTGGTCAATGGGGAAAATGGGAACATCTGTAATACTTTCAACAATAAAGATTTTAAAAAGATTAATAACTAAGAAGAAATAACTTTGAACAGTTTGGGCAGGTAACAAGTGTCTACATTTTTGACTCTGTTGGAAATTTTGAAAAGTATTTATTTTGTAATGTAGGATTAGAACTACAAACTTGACTGCATACTCACTTCCACTCACTACTTTTTCTTTCTATTTTAATAGCATTCAAATCAGATAAGAGCCTTTCACTATATCTTACACCAATATTCTAGATTTATTAAATAGCATATGCATTGAATTCATTATATGCATCCTTGACTATTTGAAAAGTTATTCTTATTAAAATAACCCTATATAATAAAAGCATATAGTATGCAAATTGTCCCCTCGATCAGGAGTTCGTATGGGAGTTTGACCAGGGAGCAGGGCTGGCTGGGGGAAGGGAGGGAGTACCCAGCTGGCAGCTGGCAGCTGGCAGCCAGCAGCTGGCAGTTGCTAGGTACCCTACCAGTGCACAAATTTCATGCACTGGACCTCTAGTTAATAATAATAAAATTCATAATCTCACCAACAAAATAATATAAATCTTTTATTTTGCAAACTCTTTTTAATGTGAATGCATAATTTTTATAGACTCAAGTGCTAAATTGTATTTATTGGGGAAGTTTTTGAATCAAATTGAAAATATTGAGTTTGGAAAACTCAAATAATCAAGACACCTATTTCCACCCTGGGGCCAAGGCATAAGGATGCTATAGGCAGTTGATATCTTCTGAACTTCAGAAATATATACATATATATTTCCACATGTATATATAATAAAATATAATAATATATATTTGTTTAAAAAATAACATCTAAATTTTTTTCTTGTTTTTCTTTTAAAGATTTTTAAGTTGACTTTTAGAGAGAAAGAGAAAGGGAAAAGAAGAGAAAAACGACCCCATGTGCCCTGATCAAGAATCAAACCAGCAACCTTTCAGTGCACAGGGCAACATCTAAATTTCTTAAAGAATATTGGAAGAAAACCAATTGACTAAGAGCTTTCAGATATCATACATTAAACATTATGGGAAAATATATCTTTGTATTTGCCAAAACCTACAATTATAGCATGCATTGTGAAGAACATTCAGCTTTTCCAATGAGGGAAATCTATTTGGGCCACTAGATTCAGCTTGTATGGTGTTTTGTGTTTGCTTAGCTAAACTAGTATTCTTTATTTGAATTGAGGTCTCCTTAGTTTATTGTAGTTGTACTTTCACCTCATTAAATGGTGACAAGCCTGATTTTCACACATATGTGAGAATTGACACAACTTTGATTTGCTAACAAGGGCCTGTCTTCCCTAGTGAGAAATTTCACTGAAGGATGCTCCTGGAAGTATCACGTTCTCACTTCAGCTAATAAAGTGCTTAATTAATGAAGCTGCCAATGCCAATTCTTTTTTGTAAAACATTGAATGCTGTTAGAACTTTCACCAGACTAGAAAATGACCTTACTTTTTCCATTGCAACTCTTTCTCCTTACCTAATAAGTCTACCTTTTAAAGTCCTCGCCTAAGATCATGGACATAAATGCCTTTGTCGAGTCCTCCTTTTTAAGGATTTATTTTTATTTATTACAATTGTAGTTTATATATATTAACTACAGGCCCAGTGCATGAAATCCATGCATGGCAGGGGGTAGGGGGGTCCCTCAGCCCAGCCTGCACCCTCTTGCAATTCGGGACCACTGGCTCCTAACTGCTGACCTGTCTGCCTGCCTGATCACTCCTAACTGCTCACCTGCCTGCCTGCCTGATCACTCCTAACTGCTCACCTGCCTGCCTGATCACCCCTAACCGCTCTGCCTGCCTGCCTGATCACCCCTAACCACTTGCCTGCCTGCTTGATCACCTCTAACCACTCTGCTTGCTTGCCTGATGCCCCTAACCCCTCTGCCTGCCTGCCTGATCACCCCTAACCGCCTCTGCCTTAGCCCCCGCCACCACAGCTTCATCGGGAAGTACGTCTGAAATGATGTCCGGAGGGTCGTTCGGCTGTCTGGTCTAATTAGCATATTACGCTTTTATTATTATAGATAGTTATACTGTTCTAGGATATCTAACCAACGGATGTAAAAGAAATACTAAAACAAAGTAACTTTTTTTTAAAATATATTTTTTATTGATTAAGATATTACATATGTGTCCTTATCCCCACGTTACCCCCTACTTCCCCCCCCCCCCCCGCTCATGCCCTCACCCCCCCGTTGTCCGTGTCCATTAGTTAGGCCTATATGCTTGCATATAAGTCCTTTGGTTGATCTTTCCCCCTTACCCCCACCCTCCCCTACCTTCCCTCCAAGTCCCAACAGTCCAATCAATGCCTCTCCGTCTCTGGATCAGTCCTTGTTCATCAGTTTATGTTGTTCATTATATTCCACAAATGAGTGAGATCATGTGGTATTTATCCGCTCTCCAGCTCCATCCCTGCTGTGGCAAATGGTAAGAGTTCCTTTTTCTTCTTCCTCTTCTTAAAGAATACCTTTCAGCATTTCATATAATGCTGGTTTGGTGGTAATTAACTCCTTTAGCTTTTTCTTATCTGTGAAGCTCTTTATCTGACCTTCTATTCTGAATGATAGCTTTGCTGGATAAAGTAATCTTGGTTGTAGGTTCTTGGTATTCATCACTTTGAATATTTCTTGCCACTCTCTTCTGGCCTGCATGGTTTCTGTTGAGAAATCAGCTGACAGTCGTATGGGTACTCCTTTGTAGGTAACTGACTTTCTTTCTCTTGCTGCTTTTAAGATTCTCTCTTTGTCTTTTGCTCTTGGCATTTTAATTATGATGTGTCTTGGTGTGGTCCTCTTTGGGTTCCTTTTGTTTGGGGTTCTCTGCGCTTCCTGGACTTGTAAGTCCATTTCTTTCACCAGGTAGGGGAAGTTTTCTGTCATTATTTCTTCAAATAGGTTTTCAATATCTTGCCCTCTCTCTTCTTCTGGTACCCCTATAATTCTGATGTTGGTTCGCTTGAAGTTGTCCCAGAGGCTCCTTATACTATCTTCATATTTTTGGAATCTTTTTTCTTTTTTCTTTTTCGGTTGGGTATTTTTTGTTTCTTTGTATTTCAAATCTTTGACTTGATTCTTGGGATCCTCTTGTCTGCTGTTGGATCTCTGTATATTATTCTTTATTTCAGTCAGTGTATGCTTAATTTCTAGTTGGTCCTTTTTCATATCCTCGAGGGTCTCACTAGATTTCTTGAGGGTCTCACTAAATTTATTGGCGGTTTCCATAAAATTCTTGAAAAACCTTATAAACGTGGTTTTGAACTCTATATCCAGTCGTTTGCTTTCCTCCATTTCTGTCATTTGTGACCTGTTTCTTTGCCTCCGCATTTTTATGCTTCCCTGTGTTGGTAGAGTGGTTTTGTGTGCTAGGTGTCCTGTAGGGCCCAGTGGCTCAGCCTCCCCAGTTACCTGAGGTGGACACTCTTGGTGCACCCCCTTGTGGGCTTTTTGCACAGTCTTGTTGTAGTTAAGCCTTGATTGTTGTAGGATCACTGGGAGGAATTGACCTCCAGGCCAATTGGCAGTGAGAATCAGCTGTGTCTGCAGTGGGAGAACGCTGTGCTGAAGACACCCTTCTGGGGCAAGACTTGCTTCAGTGGGGCTTTGGTGCTCACTGAGTCTGCCCCCTGGGTGTGTCCCTTATGGATCTGAGGAGTTGTAATCTGGATGGTCCCCCTCTGACCACTGGGTACACTGGCTCTTGGAGGTTACCCAGCAGGAGCTACGAAGAGAACTGCAGATTCCCCTTCCTTTTTTGGAGTTTGGAGGTGCCCTGATGAGGCCCAGATGTGAAGCAATGCAAGCTGCTGTGGGGCCTTGAGCTTTCTCTTGGAAGTTCTGGGTCTGTGGCCCAGCTGCAATTTGTTAGGTAATTTTCAGGTTGCAAAGGGCCAGGGCATTCATATGCAAAAGCCTCTGCGGCAGCCTGGGTGGGGCGGGGTCTCAGGGAATCAAAGAGCGGAGCAAGGAACCATGGCGGATTCTCAGCCCTGCCCTAAGGGGCCGCGTGTGTCTCAGTGTCCCGACAATCGAATTGTTGCAAGGGCCTCTGAGGGAAAGCCGCCCTCGAGTTCCGAGTTCTGCCCGCTGCCAGACAGTCCAGTTTCTCCCCGTATGAGTCCTGGGTCCCCAGAGACTTCCCGGAACCGGAGTTCAGAGCAGTCGGGAGCTTGTGACTCCTTCCCGATTCAAAAAGACAGCCGCGTCCTCAGGTACTAGCCCCTTTCCGCGCGCGCGAGCCTCCGTACCTCTGCACTTTACTTCCGCAGTTCCTGACCCTCAATGTGCTTTTCTCCTTCCTTCTAGTTGTAGAATGTCCACTCCGCCAGCCTTCCTGTAGTTCTGGATGATGTCCGTTTTGTCTGTTTATTCTGTTTTGAAGTTGTTGTAGGAGGCAGCAATTTCGGTGTTTCCCTATGCCGCCATCTTAGTTTCTCAACAAAGTAACTTTCTTAATAAAAGACTTCTATTCTATTTTTGTGGCTAGAAATTAGAAATAAATTTATATGTTTTTAAAATGTTCATTCAGAGATAATCACATACATAGGTTTACAAATTTGGGATGCTGTAAAATATTTCACATCATGCTTTTTGCTAAAGATGTATTATAAATATTTTCCCATGTTATTAAAATTGTTCACAAATATGATATTAAAAATAAAATCATCTTTCATATTAAAGTACCATAATAAACTATAACAACTATGATGTAAATGATTGGAATGTCCAGTAGACTTTTAACTTGAATGTTATTACCTCTTAATATTATAAATTGTTAGTATTCATGGCCCTGATTTTTAGGATTAGTTAACCTGCAGGTTAAAGTAAATGTTTGTTTGGTTTGTCATGTGTTACCTTCCCACTCAAATGAATAAAAATAAATATACTAAATCAGTTTGTAAACATTTAGGTGATAAGATGGGTAAACTGCAAGATGGCTTTGGGGGGAGGAATATTACCCAATAGATACACTTTTCTCATAGCTGCTTGTTCCTGGTGTCACCAAATACAGCTTACCTTGAAAAAGCATTTGACTCTCTGATATATAATGATTTTCTGTTTTTTTTGTTTGTTTGTTTTTGAAGAATGATCCCGAATGAGTTTTGTGAATGATTTGACTAAGAAAAGGGCACTGTCTTCGGGATTGTTGGTTAAACTTTGACCGAAGCTCAGTAAAGTTTATTAATTCTATCCATGCCTGGAGAGTAGAATAAAAGATTTATTACTGGCTTGAGAATGACAGACAGGATATTGAAAGATAAGGTCTAGAAAGGACACTGTGGAGTTTGGAAATGTGAAGTAGAACATGCCCGATGGGACCTTGTAGGATGATTCTCCTCAGGACTCTAAGCCCTGCTGGTTTCCACAGTTTGAGCTTTCCTTCTGGTTATGCTCTTTCCTTGGAGAAATGAGAGTGACTGACAGGCTCTATACTTCAGGAAAAGTGTTAAAAAATAAAAGAACAGAACAAACATCGCAGCAGATTCCCCTCCTATCCCCCACCCCCCCTTAAAGTTAGATGTGTGGTTTGTCTCTTCTGCTCAATACTAGTGCCTCCTTACCAGGTCAGTATAAGACAAATGTGAGCTGCATTAGGCTGTGGATATGTACTTTCTTAGATGCATGTTCTGTATCTTTTTCCTCTATCTTTTCCCCCTACATTGAGAATCTGGAATGAAACTTGTAATCCGTGTTAGTGATATAGGCCCTTCTTCATCTAGGAATTCACAAAGGAGGACAGTTTAATTTCAATGTCATTTCCTTTTTGCTAAAATAATTGACATGTTTGAAGAAAATCCAACGAACATACAAAGAATACAACAGCTTTAGCTTGCTGTTAAAACTTAGAGGTAAAGGTAATGGGAAAACACCAAGTACCAAATGAAAGCTTGAGTCTGTCTAGAAATACACTGATGTCTTGTTACTATAACCCAATTAACCCCCTGAGTGTTCCTGGGCAGAACTATGCCTTGTGAATGGGGTGGATCTTCTATGCCTTCCCACTATTCCCAGGAGGTCCCCATTCATGGCACTTGGTCTGTGAAGGCAGGAATTGTGTTGTGTCCCCAGGATCTAGGCAGCATTTGGCCCATAGTAGGCGCTTAATAAATATTTATTGAATGACTAAATGTATGTACCTTTGAGAAATTTGTTTTCTGAGTAGAAACCACATCCTTAGGGAGCATCCATAATGTAATCTGTATATAAATGTTTTGAAGAGGATCTTTGAATTGCATAAGGTTCTGGAAAAGAGAAATGTGTGTGCGAGTTCACGCATATCCCAGATTGATTATATTATTTACATGAATGTGATAAATAAAATGCTGTCACCTGTCCGCTTTCTCATTCCTCCATCACCAAACCACTGGGATATTAAGGGAAAAGTTTGAAGCAATTACTGATTTAGCTCTGACCTTCTTTCCCATATTGGATGTATGATGACATCCAGCTATTTTCCTCATTAGACTAGCTCCTGAATATTTCACTTCAATATCTTGCTTATTTAGATTTAATATCCAGAATGCTCTCACCAGCAGGTTCTCCTACTTAAATATGCTGAGCCCTAGAAATTGATGGATGTTTTTGATCTATATGTCAATGTGAAAAATGAGAGATACAGCATATTAGGATTTCTGTTTATATATGCTTAAAATAGCAATTCACCTGTTAACTTGCATAAAAAAATATGGTGCTTTATGTAATCAGCATAATCTGTTAATGAGGTTGTCAGAAAGGGGTGATTATAATCAAGTGAGTAAATATGCACAACAATAACCATTTAAGATATTAAATTTTTATTTTAATTGGAATTTTAAGATAAATTATTTTAATAAACTCTGGGGGAGGGATCTGATTTGTCTTTAGGCTTTCATATTGTAAACAGTGATTTAACACAGTCCCCAGAGCTTGCAAAACTATGCAATTCTTTATCCTAAGGAATTAGAAAGGTTGCTGCAACTAATTATGATGATCATAGCATAAATTTATTTTTACACATCTGTTCCTCCCTTTGAATATATTAAGCAAATAGAAAAAAATAATTAAAATATGTTAATACAGCTGGGAATTTTAAGTATACCTGTAGGGTAAAGGTAGATTAATATATGTGTATGCACAATTTTGCTATTTAACAGAAAATATCATATGAACTGAGTAGTTATGGGAATTTTAAGTTTATTACAGGAACTTCGAACAAATGCTTTTCTTACAAGTCACCCATTATTTTAATTTATTTTTAAAACAGTTAAAGTTTATACATATATAATACCATATAAGTAAGTAATATTTCTAGGCATATTTCTGAGTTTCAGCCAATAATCCAGATTTCAAAAATTCTCCTTTGAAAACACCCTGAATTTGACCCTAGCACAGATTTAAAGTTTTAGTAAAATATGTGCTGTGAATAAATGTATAGTAAATGCTACTGACCTTTTCCTACTTTGTCATACTAAGAATAAATCAAGTCTAAGATTTTCTGGCATCTAAGATTTTTCCCATTCTGTCTGAATTCCAAATGTTCAATCTCATTTTCCTTCCAAAGGAAAATTTTTTGTATGTTATGTCCTACTTTTTGATTTATAAATATGAGTGCCACAGCTATATAAGCACTTGACAAGTTTTTGAATACATACATAGTTTTATTTTTTCAGATACATAGTTTATTGCATTTCCTACTTGACATAATTGAGAAGTGGCTAAAATTCCAGCTCCGTTACTTCATGAGTACTATTTACATGGACCTTTTCCATGAACCACCTGAGAGTAGTGCTTTAAAGTAGAAAGTTGATGATAGGAATGTGGGTCACTGTCCTCCAGGGTTCTGGTTGGGTCTATCTCGGATGAAAAAATAAATATGATCAGTTTACCAATGAAAATATTCAATGGATGATAAATGTGCATGTTCTACTTACTTAGCGTTTAAGTGTCTGTACCCTGTGGGCTCACTATTCCTTCAGAGAAGATACCTTGTGTGTCCTCATGAGACAGAGGACTTGGTCATACACACCCGTCCTATAACCAAGGGCTCCGCGTTCTAAGGCTTCTTGCCAGCTGGAATTAGAAACGACAGGACAATGATGTAGTAAATGTGCAGATTTCTTCCCACCCACATTTCGGCAGCCCTGTTTAAATCGTACCGCTGTGCTTTGGCTTTGGTTCAGATCTGGGCCCTGCTGTTGGATGAGGGGATTCTGAACTCCTCTGTTCCATTCTGAATAAGTCTGTCCAGGCAGAATTTATTAGAAGGAACCAAGTTCTTGGGCAGCTACCAATGGAAGTATCACTGTATTTGCCAACAGATCCAGTTTCCCACTAAAGATGATTAAGAGATTCTTTTGAGCCGCAACCGGTTTGGCTCAGTGCATAGAGCGTCGGCCTGCGGACTGAAAGGTCCCAGGTTTGATTCCGGTCAAGGGCATGTACCTGGGTTGCAGGCACATCCCCAGTAGGAGATGTGCAGGAGGCAGCTGATCGATGTTTCTCTCTCATCGATGTTTCTAACTCTCTATCTCTCTCCCTTCTTCTCTGTAAAAAATCAATAAAGTATATTTAAAAAAAAAAAGAGAGAGATCCTTTTGTAAAAATATGAGAGGCAAGTTTGTCTTTGCCATTTTCCTCAGTTTGCTTTTTTCTGTTTGATGTCAACTGCCCCTCATTTCTCCTTCCTCCTTGCCGGGAGCCGGTCCATGCTTGCTGTTTCAAGGGACCTGGCATATATGGCATACTGTTCTTAATATGTTTGCTCACCTTCTTGGAACTATGTGTTTTAACCAAGGTCTCTGACAGGGGTTGTTTCCTCAGGTAGGGATTTTCCCCTGAAGTTAGGGAGGGAATAAAACCTCTTAACTAAGTGCCAGGCGGGTAATTAATCACTTTAACTACGAACAATCATGCTTAAGCTACATAATCTTTACTCCCTGGAACGGAGATAAGAAACGCCCTAACCTTTGTAATAGAGATTGATAGGATTGAATCAACTGGTATAAATACAGATGTAACAAGACGGAAAGTGACAGAACTTAGAACACAGAACTTAGAACACAGAACTTAGATTGAGAGAACATGGCAAAAGATCCTGGACTGAACCTGACTACAGAAATTGGCAAGAGAACCTGACTAGAACCTGGTGACTGAACCTGGCTGGAGAACCTGGATAGAACCTGGCTGGAGAACCTAGCAAGAGAACATGGACTCAGAACTTGGCTGGAGATCCTGAACCAGAACTTCCCTGGAGATCCAGACCAGAACTTGCCTGGAGATCCTGGCTAGAGATCCTGGCTAGGCTGCTGATCAGCTGAACGCTGTCTTCGTGTCATTCCTTCTGCGCCGACTCCGTCTACGCCTTTGGGGACCCCTGGACCCGCTGGGGTTGGACCCCAGCACCTCCTTACTAGAATCCAGGCTTCTCCTTCTGATAATTAACTAGTCCAGTCAATTGTTGTGACAGACTGATGAAGGTCTTTTGCCTTCTCCTCCCAGGATCCTTCCTTTCCACTTAGAAGAAAAGTTAAACTATTCCTTTCCACTTTATTAAGTTAAAATTACTTCCAGTAAAAATACAGCTCTTAGCCTTGATAACCCTAAAGCTGAGACTTTGTGGTTGGGAGAAAATGTCACGTGCTGTGGTTTGTTAGTGAGGGAAAGAATACTGGAAGATACTTTTCTATATTTCACCGCATATGGAGTTGCCCATTTGCTTATACGTAAGGTAAAGCACTGTTGAATACTGATGAGTTATACAATCTTATGGCTTTGGTTTAACTTGAGTTGTTTTCTACATAAACTCTTTCTCCCAATACTTTTATGCTGACCCTTAAAGTACAGTGATTGAAATTTTTGCTCAACTAGGAATAACTTAAAAAACCACAGAATTGGAAATTTTGAGGTTTAGAAAGAAAAAAAAAATGTAATTCATTGGCAAATTCTCTTACCTAGTCCTTAATTCCTTCAGTAGGTCAAGGGACCTAGGACATGTCAAAAAGAGAAGGTGACTTTTCACTGACATTGGTCTTCTTGTGGATGGTAATGTTATAGCTATAACATTATATATAGATCTTCATTCTAACTCCATGAAATAGTCAGGGCAGGTGTTGTATCCATCTTACATTGGAAGAAACCTTGACTCCTAGAAGGTAAATGACACCCATTACCACAGCCACCAGAGAGCTAGAATAAACTCCAGGCCACCTGCATGCTAGTCTCATGTCTTTCCATTACACAGTAGTGCTAGCCACTGGTAACCTTGTGGGAAGACTTTCAAGGACTTGTTTTTGGCCTCATTGCTCTGTAGAAAAAATTCAAGGCTAAACAATTTATTCAAATTGTTCCATATAAATACGTCACATGCCATGAGCAAGTGTCACTTTTCTCGGACCATGAGGGCCATAAGGTTTCTCCGTGTTTGTTCCATGGTTCTGGCAGGTAAGGAACGTACCTTTTGAAAATGTTTCTTTTAACAAATTTTTAATCAACACTTAATATAATAAGAGTGTTAAATAAACCTATCTAATCTGTAATATATCATATCTCTTATCCTTGATGGGTTTCCAAAAGAAATTTAAGGGTTTTCTATTTATTAATGATAACCTAATTCATTAATTAGATATTTTTTAGCATATGCCTGTTTCTAACCACTGAGAACACCAGCCAGGGCTGGTATTTAGTTAAAAAAAAAAACACAAATTTTCATCATCAACTACTTGGCAATCCTGTAATAGAGTTTATGTGAGAATCGCAGGATAATGTATGATTCCTTCTCTCAGTTCTCAATTTTCAGTGTAATCAATATTCAGTTTTTTTCTGGGCAATCATGCATAAACACTATTTATCTATCTGTGTGTTTATCCATTGAAGTGTCCTTTGTCCTGTGGATTGTTCCATCTAATGCCACTGAAAACCACTTCAAGTTGGTGCCAGTAAGGTGTGGTGCTTTTCTTTATTTCTTGAATATAAAGATGTCCCAGCCTCCTCTTAAACATTCCTTACCCTCAAGGGAGTCATTTTCCCTAAGGAATGAGTCTTTCTTTTTAATGAGGTGTGGCAGCTAAAAGTCATGTTGTTGATGGTAGAGAAGCTTCTTATTGATGGGTTGTCATTGCTTCTAGTTTTCTCAGTGGTCAGTGGTTGGAAACATGCCTGTTTATAAAAGAGTATGATTAATCATTATTTCATGCTAATATTTTCAAGTCAAATTATGCTTAGTGTTTTGAATTATTTAAAAAATTATATAGTTACAGTTTCTTATGCTGAAATATTGTTTCATAGAAACATAACATAATTACTCATTTGCTTTAGGCAGCAATATATTCAATATATTCTTAGGTTCCAAAATTAAAATATCAGTATTAATATTAACAATGTGACCACTGGGATTCATGTTACAATTTCTTTGTGGTTTTCCCTTTAAGTATAAGTATACCATTAGAAATATAAAAATATTTGCTTTAAAATCATGAGGTAATTCCTTTTGTGTGTGTGGACATGTTACCAACAGAATAAAATAAGCAAATGCATCTGTTTTAGCATGTGTCAATTTTTTAAAACACTTCTTTTAAAATCAATTTTGTTTTCCTGAAAATTCAATTAAAACATTGGCATGTTTTCAAGAAAAACTATATGACAAGATACAGCTAAAGAGTGATCCTTTTCTTCCTCACCCTGTTTCTTTTTTTCTCCAATATGTAATTATTCTTATTTATTTTATCCTTCCATTGTTTCTATTTGAAATTATAAAGAGATGCATATATATATATATATATATATATATATATATATATATAGTATCTCCTACCACATTTTTACAGAAAAGGTTTCATTCAGAAACACTATCCTGAACCTTGTTTTTTTCTACTAAATATACTCTGGAAATCAGTCTGTATAATATATGCAAGTTTCTCATTCCATTTTATGATTTATGTGCCCATCATTTAATTATTCCTCTATTGAAGGATATTTTATATATTAGTTGCCATTACAAATGATGTTTCACTAAATATCTTTGTGTATCTTTGGGATAAATTCCTAAAAAATAGTATTTGGTCAAAAAGTGAAAGCATGCATAATATGTTAGGTATTGTCAAATTCTGTCAATAGCATTGTGCAATTTTGTATCCACACGCCAGCCATGTACTGATGATAAGGCTCATTTTCCAAAAAGTATGTTTACTGATTTGAAGGCAGTTCTGAGGCAAGTTTTCCATGGGCCTCACTTGCAAAAACATAGTTTAAAAATTATCCTATACTAGAGGCCCATTGCAGGAAGATTTCTGCAAGAATAGGGCTTCCTGTGGCCTCAGGGAAGCAGAGGAAAGAGCGAAACCACCGAGGCGGGCTTCGCTCCCGCCTCCGCCGCCCCTCTTGCTTCCCTCCCATCCTAGTTGTCTTCAATTTTTGCTCCGTGCCTGCATATGCAAATTAACCGCCATCTTTGTTGGGTTAATTTGCATACTCATCTGATTGGCTGGTGGGTGTAGCAGAGTGACACCAACTTGCATGTTTCTCTTTTATTACTGTAGATAATAAAAGGATAACATGCAAATAGACCTAACGGCAGAACAACCAATCAAAGCATAATATGCTAATAACTAGGGTCCCAGTGCACAAATTTGGGCACATTGAAAGGAACTGTGGGCAGCAAGACTGTGGTAGGCACAGGGGCAGGTCTCGGCCCATCCTCTGCGTCCCCGCCTGCCCCCTTCCATCGCAGTCCTGGTCCCGTCTGCCGGCAGCCCCACTCCAGCTGCCACCGTTCCCATGCACTGATGGCGCCGGCCCTGCTTGCACCCACTGACGGTGTGGAGCAATTGGGGCCAGTGCCAGCAGCGGGTGCAAGTGGGGCCAGCACTGTCAGTGGGTGCAAGCAGCAGTGGATGCCCCGATTGCCCCTCAGGAGCAGGGGGAGGTGGAGAAACACTCAGGAGCAATCAGGGCTGGCAGCTGCCACTTGCACCTGATGATAGCACCAAGTGATCAGGACCAGCACTGGGTGCCAGCAGAGGTGCGAGTGGAGCAGGCACCAGCAGCAGGTGTGAGCGACTGGCAAGACCATGGTGCATGAGAGCAAAGAATTTTCAGTCATCACCAGAGGCTCACCCCAATGACAACGACTGGCACCCTGCCTTGGTCTGGTGCTCCCGCTCACCTGCTCCACCATCCCGCCGCAGCCAATGCCCACCATGTTCTGCACTCTGCTGCCTGCTGCCAATGCCTGCCATGTTCCACACGCCCCCTGGTGGTCAGCGCATGTCACAGCAACCATGTTGTTCAGTTGTTCAGTTGTTTGGTTGTTCCATCGTTTGGTCTCCTTGCATATTAGGGTTTTATATATATAGATGCATATTAGGGTCTTATATATAGAGATATGCTAAGGCTGCTCAACAGCTCACTGGATGTGCACTGACCACCAGAAGGCAGACAGTCGATTGGTCGACCAGTTGCTATGACATGCACTGACTACCAGGGGGCAGATGCTATGACCGATAGGTTAGCTTGCTGCTGGGGTCTGGCCGATGGGGACTGAGTGAGATGGGCCGGACATGCCCTGGAACCCTCCCGTGGTCCCTCCCCAGCCTGGTTGTGCACCGGTGGGGTCCCTCAGCCTTGTCTATGCTCTCTCACAATCCGGGACCCCTCGGGGGATGTCAGAGAGCTGGTTTCAGCCTGATCACATATCACCCTTGGAAGGGTGTCAGACGCAGGGCTCATGGCTGGTGAGTACTGCTGTGGGACTGATTGGGCAGGAGCCCGCAGCAGGCACAGTAGGGCCAGGATGAGTGGGAGTGGCAGGTAGGAGCTGCAGGCAGCATTGGACTGCAGGTTTTGGCCTGATCCCTGCAGGCCACCCAGAGGGACCCCACCCATGCATGAATTTGTGCACCAGGCCTCTAGTTTATGATAAAAGACATCAGAATGAAGAGGTGAATTGTATCTGTGTTTAGATGTTTTATCCGATTTATGGAGAAAAAGATTTATAATCCATGACATTTATTGTATTAGTACAGTAAAACTCTCACAGATACCCAAAGTGATGAAAGCATCCCCGTCTCCAACACAACCCTAGGACTTTTAAAAATAGCAAGCCACAAAAGAAAGGATGAGAAAGTACAGCAGTATTGTGGCATTCTTGTGGGGTCCAATATCTGATAGGAAAAAAATTGATTCATTTGAAATATGGTATTGGAGGAGAGTACCCTGGACCACAAGAAAGATGACCAGGTGAGTCCTAGAGCAAAATAAGCCTGAAATATCACTGGAGGCACAAATGACAAAACTGAAGCTGTCCTACTTCAGGCACATCCTGAGAAGGCAGGGTTCTTTCGAAAAGACAATAATGCTGAGAAAAATTGAAGGCAGCAGGAAAAGAAGACCAAATATGAGGTGGGTAGACTCTGTAAAAGAAACCACAAGAATGAGTCCATAGGAGCTCAGCAGGGCTATGGAGGACAGGACACAGTGGACATCTCCCATTCATAGGGTTGCCAGGAGTTGGAATTGACTCAACGACACATAACACACGATACCTTGTTAGTTTAGAGGAAACATGTATTGATATTTCTGCACTATTATTATTGAAGACGGACAACTGCTATCTAGACTATAAATGAAGGAAAGTATAGCAAACAGAACAGGCAAGTTTACTGCCTTCTGTGAAATTCATTTGGTAACATTTAGAAGATGATGATGGGTAGATGCCTAAAATTGTGGAGATAGTGAAGAATGTGCACACTGAGAATATTAGGAGCGATAAAGTAAAATGTTAGTGCTTAATTTTTAAGGGACAAGGTTTTTTTGTTTTGTTTTGTTTTTGTTTTTTTTTGCTTTGCTTGCTTTTACCGAGGCTGATAAATTTATAGTACATACTGTTTTTTGTTTGTTTGTTTTTTGTGTGTTTTTTTAAAGTAAGCGTTTTTTATTAAGTGGTTCATTTTCTTCAACCAGGTTTTTCATATCATTCATTTTTTTATTATTTATTTATTGATTGATTTTTTACAGAGAGGAAGAGAGAGGGATAGAGAGTTAGAAACATTGATGAGAGAGAAACATCGATCAGCTGCCTCCTGCACACCCCCTACTGGGGATGTGCCCGCAACCCAGGTACATGCCCTTGAATGGAATCAAACCTGGGACCTTTCAGTCCGCAGGCCAACGCTCTATCCACTGAGCCAAACCGGTTAGGGCTATAGTACATACTGTTTAAATCCAGTAACTATTCCACTCATAATCTAAGCACTTTGACTTTTTTTTTTTTTAAAGTTCCACCAAAGTATCTTAATGATAATTATGTTGTCTAGATATTTTTTTGCACTTACGTTGCCCTGTTTTCCTTCTTGATTCAGCTCTAGTCCAGTCTGTGAGTTCAAGTTCATGCTTGGCACCTCTAGCCCCCCAACTCCGTAAAGACTGTCACCCTGATCCCGGAGCTTCCGAAGCCA
The DNA here is from genome assembly GCF_014108235.1 of Myotis myotis. Lineage (NCBI taxonomy): Eukaryota > Metazoa > Chordata > Mammalia > Chiroptera > Vespertilionidae > Myotis > Myotis myotis. The sequence goes on from NW_023416335.1 coordinate 172,712,994, forward strand.
GTTGTCTGGCCAGGAATTGCTGTTGGTCTCCATGGAAAACCCCAGGCATCCCTTGGTGCTTTGAGAAGGTGGATTCGTGTTCTGTAGTACCTGAACCGCAACGAATTGATTGTCATCCCGAGTCAGGAGCCAACGAAGCGGCCTGTATGAGCCGCGGATGTCACTGGTGTGCCTCCGACAACACCACCGTTCCGTTTTGTTTCTATAACTCCGAAGAAGAAGCCGCTTGTTCCATGAAATTCCCCATTCAGAACCGCGTTGATTGCCATCCTCAACCAGGAGCTTCTCGAGAAGTCTGTGAAGCTAAAGGCTGTGTCTGGTGTTCTACAACCGTCGCCAATGTGCCCTGGTGCTTCTACCCTGCCGATGGTCCACATGGTTACACCATCAAAGATGTGCCTCAAAAAACAGCTCAAGGATGGAGGTATACACCTTCCAGAGCTTTTAACAGCCACTTCTACCATCAGAACTTTCTGATGCAGCCTCATGGGTTTCTTTGGTACACATATCACCTCAGAGATTTCATTCTATTTGTATTGGCTCTATCCTGAGAACTCTGAGCCTTCATGGTGAATCAGAAAGCCTAAAAGACATCATGGCTTTTTGCTTCCTAATTGTTTTTACTTCGAAATCACTGTCAGAGTCCCCTGTCGAAGAGTAGGTTACGCCTCTCTTTCTTGTTTCTCAATCAGTTGTGTGGGCTCTGCCAAATAGCCGGGAACACTCATTATTTTGTGGGCTGGGATGATTCCTTGCAAATAGGTTAGGCTATGGTAAAACTCTTGTCTTTTGTGCGATCCTGTCAATCTTTTCCTCTTTTTGTTGCCTATCTTTTGTGAAGCATGACACAGCACTTAATTTTCGGTGAAATGATATAGAAAGTCAGAATGAAAAATTGCCCTGCACAGCCACTATTCCAGAACATCAGAAATTATACTTTCACATCATAAGAGTACTTCCTCTCATTAATAAGTGCAAAAATAACTCAATTACAAGCGATAGGCTTAACTTTTATAAGGAGAACAGAATAAATTGTCGTTTTCCTTTCATCAAGATTCTTAAGAGAAAAGCCACATTTAGTAGGTTAAGTCTCACTTAAAAAACTCATTCCTATACTGATTTTCAGAGGCTAGATCTTGATTTTGAAGATACTTTTTGGGCAGTGTATAGAATGTATAGAATTCTGGCATTTACTCAGTTGGACCTCCACAGAGCGTTATGAAAGTTGACTTTACTTCAATTTCCATTTGGAATTTATGAGCTATTTTCTCTTTACATCGCTAGACCAAGGCTTGAAACTGTCAAAATGTATTTTCCATTTCTGTTTTTCACCAGGCAGTGATAGAAAATGTAGTGATGGTGGTTTGGAGTAGGGATTTGGAGAACCATTCTCTTTAAAGACAAAGACAAGAAATGACAGTTAAGACTCTAGCTCGGTGGTTCTCAACCTTGGCTGCACATTAGAATCACCTGGGAATCTTCTTAAAATCCTGATTTCTGGGCCTCATCCTCTGGAAATTCTGTTTCTTTGTTACTAATGTTGTGGCCTCACCCCATAACAAAGAAACAGAATTTCCGGAGGATGAGGCCCAGAAATCAGGATTTTAAAAAGATTCCCAGGTGATTCTAATGTGCAGCCAAGGTTGAGAACCACTGCGTCTAGCTCAGTGGTTCTCAACCTTCCTAATGCCGCGACCCTTTAATACAGTTCCTCATGTTGTGGTGACCCCCAACCATAAAATTATTTTTGTTGCTACTTCATAACTGTAATTTTGCTACTGTTATGAATCATAATGTAAATATCTGATATGCTGGATGTATTTTCATTGTTACAAATTGAACATAATTAAAGCAGAGTGATTAATCACAAAAACAATATGTAATTATATATGTGTTTCCTGATGGTCTTAGGCAACCCCGGTGAAAGGGTCGTTCGACCCCTAAAGGGGTTGCAACCCACAGCTTGAGAACAGCCGGTCTAGCTGGAAGCAGAAGGGTGAGGTCTGGGCTGAGAGGAACTGGTTTATGTCAGAGTGGGACAGGGTAATCTTGGAAATATAATGAATTCTAAATTGAAAGTAGAGAAAAAAATATCATCACATTTTGATTTTATTGCTTCTGGACCTTGAAAATGCTCTACAATGAATACACCAGCCTATTATATGGGCTCAAATATAACTTGATTGAGCTAACTTACATTATATGTTATTTTCTCTTATTCTAAGTTAGCCTTGGTTTGAGTTTTTGCAGATTTTAGCAGAGACCATCATGGGAAATTTTTCGAAAACAGTTTAAAATCTGAAATTAAAATAATAAGAGCTCAGGATGAGTAAGAGCAGTGAACCATAAAATAAACTAAATGTCAGATAAATTAAATTATAACTATATTAAATTCTGACTTGAAACAAAGATTATCCAGAAAGGGGAATTGTAAGAGAAGCAGAAACACTGAGCAATTCACAAAGGCTCCAAATGTCAGTGTCTTCACTGTCTGGGCAGCCTTTGGCTTATTGGTAATGTGTGCCTAGCCTTGCACTTGACTCTGGGCCTGGGAGATCTTGTTATGTCTCGATTTGACCATCAGATCATTTTGCTGAATTTATACAACATCTCAAATATTAATGGATTCTTTGTAAGTCAGGACAGAATGTTCCACAGCAAAACAATGTCAGTAAGTGGTCCTTTTCCATGATAGACCTAAAATAGTGTACCTAACCAAGAATGTACCTGAGCCTTCTCTCCCTGAACCTAACATTGGAAAGCTGGGTTAGAGTGAGTGATAGTGGTGACGGCACTGAATTGGAGATTCTAGTAGCTGGACATGTGTAGTTGTTTCACACACATTTGTATGCAGGATGAGGAGAGAGGACAGAACTGGGAGGAGAGGGGCTGTGCCCAGGGCTTTGGGTACATGACTGCCCATTAATTACTTCTAAGCCTGGCTTTTAGAAGTCATGGACAGCCATCCCAATTGAACATGACAAGAGATTTCATTCTACTACAGGGCAGATTGTATCAATATCAACTAAGTCAGGTGGCCATGTTTTTTATTTTGTCGTTGAAGTTTTTCCTATTCTTAGAGATGTATCAGGAAGAAAATCAGTTGATTTATTTCCATTTCAGTGTTTCACATTTACTCTTCAGTGTTTCTTCTCTGAGTAAAACATTTCTCATCTGAATTTTTGTTTTCTTTGAAAGGATAAGTTGTTTACCTCCCTGTTTATCAACATTTATTTTAACTGAGGAATTCCACTCATCTATAAAAATAAATGTGCTTCATTTGGGTTAATAAAAGTGGTTTGTCTTATAGGGTAACATTAATCAAACGTGGTACTATATCCCTGTTTGGAAATGATATTTCCCCAATTGTAATGGATGTAGAATTTCAAACTAAGGATCGTCTTCGATTCAAGGTAAGTATAACTGCTAGTCTGTATTTATCATGAATACAAACCTTGTTAATGGGAAGTTTTAAATGTCATAACATTATTTGATTGAGTACCTCACATAATATCTTGTTTTGGAGGTAACTACAATTTACTATTTCACTTATTTGTAGCATTGCAATTAGATCATTTAAAAAATTAATACAATTATTTGATTATTAAAAAATTAATAAAGATTCTATTTAACTTGTTTTAGGTTTATGATCCTAATAATAAACGATTTGAAGTTCCACTAAATATTGAATCTTCCTCAAATGTGTCTTTTGAACCCAACTATGATGTTGAATTTATAAATGATACAACCCTTCAATTCAGAGTAATAAGAAAGAAGACAAGAACCATATTGTAAGTACTACTTACATGAATATGCTCTTAGTTTTGTTCCCAGAAACAATGCATGGAAAAGTTATGGAGGATATGGGATTAACAAGCTGAGAATATTAGAAATATAAAGTTTAACTTAATGCTATGTTTTAGGGTAAGATAGGGTAGGAAAATATTCATGTAGCCTCCTGTTAAATTATGTATTCAGAATTAAATTATGAGGAATTGAATTATAAACTACTTACAGCATTAAAATTATGTGTTCCCTTCCAAAATTGAATTTATTTGGACTGGTACATGGTACACATTCTGTTAATATCAGCTGTTATAATTTTTACTGGTTTTACTATTCATCAGCGGTGTTATTTTTGAGCACATGATAATAAAAACACATGCCTACTAATCTAAAGTAATATTAGTAATTTTTTATTGATTTGGGGCTTGTCATCTTTATGCAAAATAATATAGTGCCAATTTTTGCTTTGAATTTCTAGGTATATCTATGTCATCTTGACCATTCACTTCCTTTTTTTAAAAATATATTTTATTGATTTTTTTACAGAGAGGAAGGGAGAGGGATAGAGAGTTAGAAACATCGATGAGAGAGAAACATCAATCAGCTGCCTCCTGCACACTCCCTGCTAGGGATGTGCCTGCAACCCAGGTACATGCCCTTGACCTGAATCGAACCTGGGACCCTTCAGTCCGCAGGCCGACGCTCTATCCACTGAGCCAAACCAGTTAGGGCCATTCACTTCCTTTTAATATATACTGGCCTTGAATTAACATGAATTGTAATGTGGTTATACCTATACAGAAAGTAAAGCTATCCTTGGTTCAGTAACTCAGATAATCAGCTTCTGGTTCTAATAGTGCTGCAGCTTTCAATGTTTATGCTGCCCACTTAGCCATTCTTATTCTATGAGGCCGTGCTGAGTTCCTAAGTGTGGTGGATTTTAAATGACCACAAATACTTTACATGTCCTCCTGGTCAAGAAGGGAAGTCTATTTCCTCACCTCTTGATTCTGGGCTGGTCCTATTTATGCTTTGATCAATAGAATGCAAAAGAAATGACATGTGACTTCTAAGATCTGGCCTCAAGAGGCCTTACACCCTCTTGAACCATTTTTCGCATCATGTGATAAAAGTCTACATAGAAAGGGAGGCCCAGACATTTCACTTAGACCAGCCATTCCATGTGAATCCCCTGTCTTATGAGTGAGACCTTTGTATGCCATCCAACCACAGCTAAGCTGACAGCTGGTTTCTTTCTGACCACAAGGTGCACCAATCCCAATTTATGTCCATATTAGAGGTAAGACCAGAATCATTGCCTACTAAAGGTTTACACTAAATTTTGGGGTGGTTTGATATGTAGAAATTGATAACTAGGAAAATTTGTTACAGTGGCACTCCCTAAAAACGGGCTGTCATTGGTAACAAAAACATAAATCATTTGTTGTTCCCTGGCTTTAGGACCTAATGACAAGCAGAGGCTGGAAAATGGTGAAGAGGCTGGTGGGATGGTGAACAAACTATTAATAGAAGCTGAAAGGATGGTTACCCACGTTGCTTATATCTGCCTACAATAATTTGGAAGTTAGAAAACGTATCTAATGAACTTGTGTATCTGACACAGATTTCTAGGCATAATCTTGAAAATATTAATTGACCTCTTTTAACTGTGCATAATGTTATAGGAAGAGAGAAATAAACTAAACAAAAAACCATACAAATTTTAAGCAGGATTTAGAAAAAAAAACACATCAAGAGCTTTTGGATCTGTTGATTGGAATATGAAATTCCTTCTGATTCTCAGTCCTTCCAGCCAGCAAAAGACTCCCAAAGATAGAAATGGTCTTAGATAAAGATTGACAGTGTGTGACTATAAAGCCTTTTTTGAGACTATGGAAAGATTTTGTATTGTGCCTGATAGAACTAGATAAAAGTGTCTCTCACAATCTTAAAGGCATTTTCTCACAGTGCTTTGCCCATAATAAAAGGGGCTTTTTCTCTAAAAGACCTATAGATATGGCTTTTGGGGTATAAATCATATTTATAGAAAACCCACAAAGGTTTTAAGGGCATTGTATCAGTGTGGGCTGGAAGAGTCAGAGATACCTCTGACTCTTTATGAAAAGATACCTCTGATGCTTTACTTTCTATGGCCAGTAAGTAGAATTAGACAGCTACTAGCTGTTTTTTATGATGAAGGCAGGACCTCTCAAAGCATGAAACCAGAAGCCCTGAGAAGGTCCTAAGAGTCACAAAACAATGGATTAGGAACCAATTCTTAAGGACTAAAACTGGGCCTACCCCCAGAGTAGGGGCCCTGATAGAAGGTGTCTGGATTTCAGAATTTCTGTGGACTACAAATTGCTATGTGCCTCCTAATCTTTCCTTTTGTTTTTATTAAGAATAATTATTGCAATTCTCCCATCTTTTTTCCATCATTGTGTGTTTGTATGTGTGTGTGTGTGTGGGGGAGGCAGATATTTTGTTTTTGGAAAAGGTGACTGCCCTGGAGGCGCCTCATCGTGACCATGAGATTATGGATGATGTTATAATGGCTTGAACCTTTTGAGGATTTTAGGAGGAACAACTATATTTGCATAGGAGTGGAATGTAAATAATTGCTGCCAGGAGGTAAGCTATACTAGATTAAGATATCTATAAGGCCTTTTCAACTTTTCCCATCAGGTGGTAGAGTCTAATTCATCATCCCTGGATCTCTGTTCCCCCTGTAACTTGCTAGAACTAATACTAGTAGAATGTGGCAGAAAAGCTCTTGTGTGATATCTGGTCCCCAGCCTTAAGAGATTTTACAGATTTCACTGTTGTATCCATGGAACACTTCTGTAGCATGTGCAGAAGCCTTTGATGAAAGGCCATTTGAAAAGAGAAGCCCAGTTATCCTGCCTATTCCATCCATTTTAGCTGAGTTCCCAGATTAACCAGCTCTAGCCAGGCCCCAACTGGCTGCAACTGCATGAATAATTCCAGGCAAGACCAGCAGAACTGCACCAGCAATTGTGAGGAATGAGGCATTTTTAATATTCTAATGCACAAAGTTTTGGGGTGGTATGATACATAACAATAGAAAACTGATACAATAACTTTGAACAGCTGGCTCTCGCCTGCATGTCTTGTTCACAGTGGGCAGGGTAAAAGAGAATGTGGTGGGTAACAAGCTCATGGTCAGGAATGAAAACCAGCTCAAAGCACTTGCCTCATAGAACCTGGAAGCGGTAATATAACCTTATCAGGGATAAAGCAAACATTCAAATAGAGCACATTCACTGTAGTAGAAAGTGTAGTCTTGGGTCAGATGAACCTGGGTCCGCAGCTCTGCTTTGCCACTTAGTTTGCTGTGTGAATTCAGGAAAGTAACTTATATTCTCTTAGCTTAGCTTTTTGTTGTTGTTGTTCAGGTGGGTTTTAATAAATCTTGAATGAAATAATATAAGCAAAGCTGTGTTCTCTATAAATGGTAGTCCTTCACCCTTTATCACAGGTACATATTTTATCTTCTTATGAACACTTGACATTTTTTTATGAATGTGTTTTGTTTGTTTTATGTGTTTATCTTCTACTAGAACAAATGATCCTTGAGGGCAGGGACTCCATCTATTTATTTTACTTCAGGGTTGGGGAGCACATGAGACTTGGTTGGAAAGTTTGTAAGGAAGACATTCTGAGAAAAGGGAAGTGTGTGGAAGGCCGCCTGCCCTATTTATCAGAATTCTGACTTAGGAGAGTGCTGAAGGCAGTGCCACTAATTATTAGTTGACCTTTCCAAACAAGTCTGTACATGTGCAGACCCCTGGGTGTTTACTGGAATCCTTATACTTAATCTTTTGTGTGTTCTTGCTTAAAAGACACTACAAACACATGTGTCTTCCCAAGATTACTTACCCTACTGATTGTATCTAAAAGATAAGCTTTATCTCAACCTGCTGTTATAGTAAAACCCTAATGAGGCAGGCAATTGAGGCTCTCTGGTTCCTTTAGCTGGACAGCCCCTTAGCCCTCTCTTTCACAGCAAACAGTTGTGTTGCAGTAATCCATTCATCTATCACTCGGGGTCTACTGGTCAGCCCCGGCACTTCAGCATCTCTAACACATAGATTAATTGGTGCTCAATAAATACATGCCAACTTACTGGTTAATTATGAATTTGAATATACTGAAATTTCTGGACTTCTATGTATTGAGAAAGACACATACAGACAAAGTCCTCTATAATTTCATCTTTTCTCCTTATCTCTTTTGTCTGCACTTTCTCCCTTTATAATGCCCTGGCTTTTCTATCCCCTTTTCTTCTTTAGACCTCTGAATCTCTATTTAAACCTTTGATGTGTTCCAATTTCATATTGTCAGCTGCCTGTCAGACAATAGGAACTTTCTTATTCGGCTAATCCTTCAACCTTACAATGTTCAAAGCTTACTTCATTCTTCCACACCCCACCCAAATTTCCCAGTGTCCACCTTTATGCATCCTACTCCAAGCCAAACTGGACTACTGCCTTGCCATTTCTGAGATCTACCCTAAACTTTTCTTTCTTTCCACATTTATTCAGACTATTTCCTCTTTCATTTTTTTAAAAAATGTATTTTTATTGATTTTAGAGAGGAACAGAGAAAGAGAGAGAGATAGAAACATCAATGATAAAAGAGAATCATTGATCAGCTGCCTCCTGCATGCCCCCCATTGAGATTGAACCCGCAACCTGGGCATGTGCCCTGACCACGAATCAAACTGTGACCTCTTAGTCAATAGGTTGACATTCAACCACTGAGCCATGCCGACTGGGCTATTTCCTCATTCTTGAATGCCTTTCTCTTCTGCTTCTGCTTATCAAAATTCTCCCCAAGTGTAATCTACTTTATTCATAAAATTTGTCTGATCGCACTTCCATATGTGGAAGTGACCTCTCTTTCTTTGTAGCTGAAGTAGAACAAAATCTGTATTTTTCTTTAAAATCCCATACCATATTTCACATCATATTCATTTCACCTTATTACCTCCCTCTGGATTTTAATTTCCTTTATGGCAGAATCAATGTCTGGCTTATTTTTATCATTTTCATATATTCAAGCATGCAGCAAATGTTCAATAAGCAAATATCAGTGCACACTTGTCCACTATCCTCTAAGTACATTTTAGATATGCTCAGAAATAGCGAGACATAGTTAGACTGAAATTAGAGAAATAGGGAGTTTCTTCACCTAAACTAAAGAAAATGCAAAAAGCATGTCAGGAAGGAGGTTGTGAGCAATGTTGCTGATAGGTTAAATCAGGTGAAGACTGAGAATTGTACATGGGGTTATACCAACATAGTTCATTGCTCATCTTTTTTTTTTTTTTTATTGTGGTAAGAACACTTAACATGAGACCTACAAATTTTTAAATGTACACCACATTACTGCTCACTATAGGTACAATGTTGTACAATCTCTGAAGCTCACTCATTGTTCCCTTTGACAAGAGCAGCTCCAGTGGTCTTGTGGCGGGTAAGGACTGAGAGGAGTATCTTCAAGTGAGAGTGGGGAGAGAAATTGGCAAGAATGACGGTGAGCGACTGTTTTGGAAACTTTAATTTTAAGGAAGAAAGAAATGAGGTCAGGAGAGAGAATGTAAGTTTTTTTTTTCCCCACTTAGGATGAGAAAAATAACAACGTGTTTATAGTTTGATATGAAAGACAGTGTAAGAAAAAGTGTAGAGAAAGGTCGGAGTCTAGTGAATCACTAGATGAGTTAATCTGAGGAGCACAGGCAGTTCATTCATCCTAACAGACTAGGAGGTCAAGTCAGAATACAGGGGCACAGTCCACGTGGTAGATGCTCAAGGTTTAAAACCAAATTCTTTTGAAATTGCTTAGACTGAAGGCTAAAAGGAGCAACTGGGGTCTAGCCTGTTTGGACTGTCATGCCACACCTTTTAGGAAAATGTCCCAGCTGCCTGGGGTCTGGTTGTTGAGGACATGGGTCTGAATGGTGCTTTGATACCCTCTCTGGCTGAATGGGAGCCCGAGGAGCCCAATTGCCTTAAGTCACGATGTTCCTGGGGGTGCTGCAATTCATGTTGTGGTAAACACCTCCTTCTCTATCTCCTTGCTCATCCCACTCCCATCAGACAGCTTGGTTGACAGGGCTTTCTCAGGGGTCTGTGTTAGCATGAACTCAAGGGAAAGTGAATTATTGAACTTCCTATCACTCTGTATAAAACCTTTCCCATAATGAATATTCAATACATGGTGTTGCATCTTGTGCGTTCTTCAAGTACATTCACCTGGTTTTTGCTATTGGGAATAAAGAATAATAAAGAATATACTCACTATTGTCAGTAGAGCTAATTAGAACTGCAGAGAGAACGAAAGAAATGCAAAATGAAGGTAAGAGGAGTGGAAAAGGAGATTTAAATTCTGACAGGAAGAATGAAATAAGACTTCAGGGAGGAGTTGATTGTAGTGAAGCCTTATTTTTGTTTAAAAGAGCTATATAAGAAAGTAAAATTCTAAAGCAGTTCTATTTCACTTTAATTTTTATCTGATCTACGCAGTTTTCTTTCATTGATAAAATATTTAAAGGCAAAGTCTTATGGTATTATTCTATTTTATTTTTCATCTGGTATTATTTTAGTTGCACTAAAATTATTTTAGTTTTAATTGATCAATGAGAAGGCATTTGAACAATGTATTTGAATGTCATTTTAAAACTCAATTAACATTGTTGTCATAATACTATGTCCTTTTTTTTTTTACTTGTTGGAGTCTAGTGGTCCTAATTTTTAATGCTTAATGTAGGTAATTTCCAAATAAATAATGGAATTTGCTCCTTTATTCAGGAACTCTTTTTCCTTCCGTTTGCCTTATTTTATAAGTATAAATATATATTATGTAATTATATGTATAATAAGTGTTCGTGAAGGGGAATGAGAAATAGGAAAGAATAATGGTTAATACGGCTTATGAAAATCTTAAGTGACTGCATATTCTCTGAATGGTGCTAACCCTTTGAGAACATTGAGAGTTACAACAAGAAGCAGAAGAGGTCTGACAGAGCGTATGCCCCTTAAGTCAGTTATTCCAGACCTAGAGAACTGGCGGTAGCAACTCACAACATGCCACAAACTTCTGACAATTAGCTCTTTCAAAACAACTGACATGTGAATTCCATGGGTAATGATTAGGTTCCCTTTTAAAATATATATATTTTTATTAATTTCAGAGAGGAAGGGAGAGGAAGAGATAGAAACATCAATGATGAGAGGGAATCATTGCGACTGCCTCCTGCATGCCTCCTACTGGGGATCAAGCCCACAACCCAAGCATGTGCCCTGAGAGGGAATTGAACCATGACCTCCTGGTTTATAGGTTGATGCTCAACTGCAAAGATGGGCCATTTTTTTTTTCTAAGGAAAAGGGTATAAGTGTATCTATATATGTAAATGCCTAAGTGACCAGTCACTATGATGCGCACTGACTACCAGGGGGCAGGCGCTCAATGCAGGAGCTTCTCCCTGGTGGTCAGTGCACTCCCACAGGGGGAGCGCCTCTCAGCTGACCACGGGATGTGCCAGACGCCTGGCTGGTGAGCGCTGCTGCAGCGCATGAGCCTCTCCTCATCTCGACTGACTGGGCGTGAGCCCGCTGCAGTTGCAGCGGGGCCAGGATGAGTGGAAGCGGTGCAGCCTCCTGCAGCAGCCGGATCCCTACAGGCCACACCGAGGGAACCACAGGTGCACGAATCCGTGCACCGGGCCTCTAGTATTTAATAAAATATATATAGGAGAATTGCATCTCAGGTTTGTGGTTACAACTAATAAGACCGGTAGCAGCTTGTCCTTATTTCTGCTTGCCTTATATAAGTAAATGACACTTTAGATAAACCCAGGAAAACCAGGTGCTTCTATAAACAGTAGCATAGACTAGTTTTGGAAGAATCATTGACAACATACTACTAAAGCTTAAGCAATACCATTCTTTACAGAGAAAAGTCAAGGCCAAAGGATTTTTCTTAAATTACATTTTCTGAGAGGTAAAGTAACCTTTAGGTTTTTGGCAAATTGAGCTTGAAAATAATTCCTTACCTCTAAGGAATGGTTACTGATCCTTAGAGATAGGTTCCTTTATGGTTAAAGCTGCTGGGAAAATGCTGAAATGCTTCCCTGTTAGTTAATAGCTATTCCCTGAGCTGGTCCCGTGTCCCTCCTGCTGTTCTGTCACCCTCCTTTGCTCTCAACTAGGACCCCACACATCTCCCTCAGTTCTTGCAAAGACCTGTCCTCTGGGGGGTCTTCAGCTCTCTGCATCACAGGGATTCTGATATCTCATCATGTGCTGAGCTAATTTTTAATTATTTTGAATACAATCCTTTTGTATAGTCTTTCTGAATGGTTTCTTTAGCAATTATTAAGTGCTATTAATATTTTTATACAGTCTTTGAGGCAGATGCTTAATAGTCAAAACAAGAGCACATTTTCCACTGTCATTAATTTTTAAAAACAATCTTTGAGGTAAATGATTGCTACTGATATGATTTAGTTACTTAGAAAGCAAATAATGGTAGCATGTTGGTCTTTATTTTATGTCTTTGTGGCTAGGTGAAACTTTCAATGAACTTTTAGGAAACTATCCTTTGAGGTTTTGATATTTATAAGAGAAAAAAATGAGAGAAATCTTGCTCTGAGTCTTCCGATGACCTGAAAATTTCAATGCGTGTTCTTGTTCATTAGGGTCTGAAAAACCTGTATTCAAATAAGAACACAAGAAAAAAAGATAATAAAGGCTTTTTCCCATGGGAAACAGATTTGATACGTGCCATTACTCTTCACACACGGAACTTACCTGCTCACCGTATTTCCCTGGACCTTCACCTTCTCAGGCTGGGATATGTGCCCTGGTCTGCCCCTGTATCAGCATGGACTTGTTTATCAACATGTATCCCGTTGTGTTGTAACTACCTAGTTGTTCCCGACTCTCATTCCTCTATGTATTTCTCCAGTGTCCAGTGCTGGGCACTCAGGAAATCACCCCTGAACGAGAGGGGGAGGGGGAAAGGAGGGCGAGAGAGACCTCAAAAAGCAACACGTTCCAGCAAACATTTTAGTGTGGCTACAAGCAGCAGTCTCCTCCAGGGTGTGCGGAAGTCTCCTCTGGCAGGGAACCCTGGAGCACGTGCCTCTCCTAGGAACAGGGTTGGGAAGTGGAGGGCAGTAGAGGCTGTGATGAGGTTGTGGGTTCGGGAGCAGCATGGGGGCCGCTCACCTGTGGCTGTGGCTGTGTGCTGTCGCGGCCTCCACCACCACTCTCTCCTTTCCCGTGGTAGGTGCTTTAACCCTGGCTCTCACAATGCACACGGGTGTTCTTGAACAAAAGGCTTCTTTCATCCTTTACCTTTGGGAAATGTCAGTGCAGCAGTCAGCTCTCGGAGATCCGGTCTGCACTGCCACTTACTCAAAACTCTGAAAAAGTCTCACAGAAAAGAATCTAGCTCAGTTTGGGTAACCCAACGATTCCCAAGTTTTATCTGAACACAGACCACTTTTATTTCAAGAAAGACCTACTTTCATCTCAACGGATAGAATGCTGCACAAAAATTTGAGCACCAAAACTGACTGAATCCTGGCACTATTATTTGGGTAATTTTGGGCAAGTTATGGAACTTTATTCTTTCTGTGTCTCAGTTTCTTTTTTCAAAAAGTCATTATTAAAAATATATTATTTTATTTTTTCCCATCATCATTTATCGCCCCTTTCCCCCTCCACCGCCCGCCCTCCCCCCCCACCCCCCTACCACATTCACCACACTGTTCAAGTTTCAGAATTCTTTCCTTTGTTTCTCAATCCCTCCCTGCTAGCCCTCTCCCCAGAGGTGTCTACCTGCTCTCTATCAATGAGTTTGTCTCTATTTTGCTTGTTAGTTCAGTTTGTTCATTAGATTCCTCATATGAGTGAAATCATAGGGTACTTGTCTTTTTCTAACTGGCTTATTTTTCTTAGCATAATGTTCTCCAGGTCCATCCACGCTGTTGCAAAGGATAAACTTTTCTTCTTTTTTATGGCTGAGTAGTATTCCCTTGTGTAAATACACCACAGCTGTTTTATCCACTCATCTCCTGATGGTCACTTTGGTTGTTTCTAAATCTTGGCTATTGTCTACCACCCTGAAATGAACGTAGGGGTGTTGTTTTTGTTGTTGTTGTGTGTGTATATGTAAATAAATTCCCAGAAGTGGAATTGCTGGGTCACAAGGCAGTTCCATGGTTAATTTTTTGAGGTAATGCCATACTGCTTTCCACAGTGGCTGCACCAGTCTACATTCTTCATTTTAAAAACAGGCATAATAGTGCCTCCCCACGGGAATATTGTGAGGATTAAATGAAATACTGTATATATTACCCCCAACATTTAGCAAATACTCAACAAACATGAATTGCCATTTCTTCAGATCCCTCACATCCCATCTTTATGATCTCATCCCCCTTTAAGCTAACTTTGCAGGATTTTTTTTGACAGGAATTTAATGGAGAAAAGAGTTTTTATCAAAGTTTTATAAAAGTTTTTATAAAAAGAGCCACCCAGTCACTGTCATTCTGCTTCTCTGTCTGGCACAGGTGGGAAACGACTCTTGGAGGCCTGATATTTTCTAACCAGTACATGCAATTGATGACCTCTGTCCCATCGACTTCCATCTACGGATTTGGTGAACATGAACATCCGTCCTTTAAGCATGACATGAATTATGTTCGATATGGAATGTTTTCCAGAGATCAGTCGCCAGTGGTAATGTGTGGATATAGATTCTTAATATTAGAAATCTGTCTTATGGAAAGGGAAAAAGGGAATGAATGCTAAGAATGATTTTCTATAAGGTCCTATAAACCTACTCTCAGAAATAATTTGGGTTTATACTTAATTGGTGATAATGGCAAGTTTGAAATTGACATCCACTCAGTTTTTCACCAGTTTGACTTTTACCCTCACTAAATATATGACACTTTTCTTTTTTTTTTTTTTTTTGACATGTCACTAATTGCTACTGGATCTCATTGAGATAGGAAAATTAAATTGTAATTCATGAAAAACAATATTTCTGTTTGTGTTGCAGGCACTTAGCAATCTCTATGGAGTTCATCCTTTTTATATGTGCATTGAGAAAGACTTTAATGCTCATGGTGTCCTCCTCTTGAATTCCAATGCCCAAGGTAATGTGGTCGTCTGGTTAAATCATAAAGAAGCCAATGCACAACTTAAATGCTGCTTTTCCCCTTTTCTCCCTTTAAAAAATGCTTATTAATCAGAACAATATAGAGTGAGAGAATGTCTACAATTTAACATTTTGTTTCAAAATGGAAAGGTTTTAGTGAACCACATACAGTCAGCCTAATAGATTGCAGAATTCTATTAAGACACAGTACTATAGAAATCAGAAGTCCTTCAACAAGCAATGTTAGAAATTTCAGTGCCTAATATTAGATAGACAACCTAAGTAGCATCTAAATGGCAGAAATATTAAAATAGTGATCTCTGCCATTTATATTATTTGTACTTATTCTCTATTTTGCTTTGTTCTTTCCAGATGTCACTCTGAGCCCATCTCCTTCTTTAACATTCAGGACCATTGGAGGAATCCTTGATTTCTATATGTTTCTTGGCCCCACTCCTGAAAATGTTATCCAGCAGTACACAGAGGTGAGTACAGCACAGCAATTCACATTCAAATTTTCTTTGTCCTGGCTGTGAGGGAAGGGGGAGCAATTAGCAACTAGTCTTTAGTCTTCCAATCTCCTAGCTGTTTCCACATTTAGGTAAAGCCTTCTGACTTGGTTACCATTTCATCTCAGCTCCATTACTTCTGATCCATCATACCCTGTGCCACTTGACTCTCTCCCAAAGAATTCATCAGCCAGCCACTTGATTCTCTGGGATCCAATAGAATTGGGTGTTGAGGAGTCAATGTTTGGAGGAAAGCCTCCTGATGGGACAGAACTCCTGGGGAATTGTGCAGTAGTGACCTTGGTTTATCATCCATACTCAACCTTTCTTTTTGCCCTCCTCTAGATCAGAGGTGGGGAACTTTTTTTCTGCCGTGGGCCATTTGGTATTTATAACATCATTCATGAGCCATGCAAGATTATCAACTTAAAAATCTGCCTGCTATATTTGGTGAAACATTTAATGCCTTGGCAGGGCCAGACAAATTATATACGGTCTGTGGGCTGGACATGCCCCACCCTTGTTCTACATCTTTCCTTTCTAGATCTAGGTGGAGATACTCCACCTCTGTCCCCTGCCCCTACATCTATCAGCCATTTGGTACACAAATGTAGCCAAGGTACAATGCCAATTTGTTGCTCATCCCCCATCATACATCATTCCTCAAATGATCTCCCTAGCGTGAACTAGTCAAATACTACCAAAATCCACAGGGATGTCTGCAGTTCCTAACAGGAAACTTGCTAACCCTGAAAAACTGTCTAACAAAATAATTGTAGGTGTTAGAGTAGGTGGATGGGAAAGGTAGGGTGAATGTGTTTTGGTCCAGGGGAGGGTCTTAGCAGAGCTGTTTAAATACTAATTACTAGAATGCCTTTTGTTATGGCTGTCACTGAATCTGATAAGCAGGAAATTCAAAATGCAAAGACAAGGCCTTTGTTGGACAATCATGGGAGGAGAAAGGGGACCTGTCCCATCAGATTGCTCAGTTCTCCTGGAGATCAAGAAGTGCCTGAGGGAGGTTCCTGGGCCCAGCTGGAAATAGGCTTGCACCAAATTTTGTGGTTTCAAGGGATTCCATAAAGATGCATCAGTTCTCTTTCCCAAAGTCTACAGAAGCTTCATCAAGGGGTTTAGAAAAGATGGGATTGAGAATGGAGACAAGAGGGGGGTTGAGGAGAGAGCTACTTAAAGCTGAAAGTGACACCATCCTCCTTTTCTTGTTGCTTGCTTGTTTCTGTCCTCCTTCATTCCAGGGGACACCTGCAGCAAGGGTCCCCTCTGCCTAGAACAGCTTTGGTTTGATTCTCAAAGCCTTTCAAATCACTAGCAAAGGATGTGACAAAAATGAAGCAAAAGTTAATCCCATTTACCTTGTCTCCTGAGCAATCTCTCCCTTCTTTGAAACTGACAGCTTAAAAGAAATAAACTTTTCTCTTTCATCTTATATCTCTCTCTCTCTCTCTCTCTCTCTCTCTCTCTCTCTCTATATATATATATATATATATATATATATATATATATTACACAAGTGTCCCCTTGGGAGTTCGACTGACCGGGAGTCAATCGCTCACTATGACGTGCACTGACTACCAACCAGGGGGCGGCATGGAATGAGAGAAGGCCCTGGCCAGCAGCCAGCAACCACTAGGGACCCTACCCGTGCACAGATTTTGTTCACTGGGCCTCTAGTTGTTGATAATATAAACCTCCCTTAGCCCACTTAGTACTCTAGGAGAGGTTATATACATCTGCATAGCTTAGATTTCTAGTAAGAACACTCCTACAGAGGGCCAGGGTTTGAATCCTGTCTACTGTTGATGTGCGGTGTGATCTTGGGCAATTCCTTAACCTTCCTGTGCCTCTCATTCCCTGCATCTGTAACATAGGGATAATTGTAGTATCTACCTCATATGATTGCTGTAAGAATCAAATGTGACAATAAACATAAAATACATTTAATCACCCATGAAGCTCCAAAAAATTCCATATCACGGACACTTATTTTATTAGATTTCTCTGAAGCTGCTGATTGCTGTCTTTGAAACCCACTTGCTAAGCTTTTGAAACAGTATTTTCTGGTTTACCTATCCCCCTCTAGCTTCTTTTTCTTAATCTCCTGACAAATGTTTTATTCACTCAGTCAGTGTCAGTATTCCTAGCAGTATTCCTCAGCGTTCTGTACTCCTCAAGGACAGCTTTTCAGCAACGGCATCACCTACTGCGCATGCACTGAGGAGTCACACGCCCTATCTCCAGTCCAAAGCTTTTTCGTGAACTCCAGCATATTTATTTTTGCCTATTGAAAATGTATACTTCACATTCCACAACCATCACAACGTATTCTATACAGAATTAATAATCTCTTTCTAAACTTCTTACTTTAACTAGATCTTCCCGTTATCATTTCCTGAGTTAACAGAATTACCAAGAACCCAATCATCCAAGAAAGAAACTGAAAAACTATCTTCTTCTCGATCCTTCATTGTCTGACAGCCCATGGATTGATTCTGTCCTTTTATTTTGTCTCTGGTGCTCTTGCCTTAATGAGCTTTCATCTTTCTCCTTGGAAGGTTATACTAACTAGAGAGCTGGTTCTCTTACTTCCTGTTTGGTTTTCCTACAAACCATTCCTCATTCATACTTTTGTCAGGAGGATACTTCTAAAAAGTTAACCCTATCTTTCACTCCTCTGTTAAACATCTAACCGTTATCTAAAGCCGTGGTTCTCAACCTTCCTAATGCCATGACCCTTTAATACAGTTCCTCATGTTGTGGTGACTCCCAATTTCATTGTTAAAAATTGAACATAATTAAAGCATAGTGATTAGTCACAAAAACAATATGTAATTATATATGTGTTTTCTGATGGTCTTAGGAAACCCCTGTGAAAGGGTCGTTTGACCCCCAAAGGGGTCGTGACCCACAGGTTGAGAACCGTTGATCTAAAGCATCATTGGCAACTAAAAATATATGTATTGCAAAACACATATGTAATTTTAAAAATGTTAGTAGCCAATTAAAAAATGTAAAGACAAGTGAAATTCTATCTAGAACATTATCATTTCAACCTGTAATCAGCCAAAAAATAATAATGAGGTATTTTATATATTTTTATACTAAGTCCTTGATACCTGTTGTGCATTATTTTATACTTAACATCACATTTTAAGTTGGGCCAGCCATATTTGAAGTATTCACAGCCATATGTGGCTAGCAACTCCCATACTGGCCTACATAAGACTAAAGGATAAAACATCTAAATTAATTTGCATGGCTTATGCAGGCTTTTAATTAACTGCTTCCACTCTGTATCTACAGCATCATCTCCCATCAACTTCTTTTCAAACTCTGCACTCCAGCCCTACTGAAAATGTTCAATGTCTGCTATGTTCTTAGCACACATGCTTTCCCTTTGCTTGGAAAAATGCCCATCTCATCACCTTGGTGATTGGCTTGCTCTTTGTACCACGTTTTCTGTGAAATCTTTCTCCTACTGTTGATGATCTACACTCCCACTCTATATGCATCCTTCCTAGTTCACACACAGTATGAATGGAAGCTTTGTTATCTAGTGACTTCTAGTCCTGCCTTTCCAACCAGTCCAGGTCCTCTCTCCAAACCTATGAAAACAGGTATTATGGAATTTATCCTTGGCTGGCATAATGAAGAGCCCTGTTTGAATCAGTTTTTTATTTCCTTAATTTTAACCCATGTTCTGAGCAATTTATTTTTATTGCTTTGGGTATAATTTACAAATCTACTTTTTTCTAACAAATGTTCAAAGCCACATGAAATTAAATTATTGGTAGTTATTTATATTATTTTTATAATGCTAAGCCCCCAACGAAATTAATCTTAAGGAAAGGAGACTATGTGCAATTTCAGTTAATTAACTTACTAATTAATTTACATTCTTTAATTAGTTTTTCTTTATTCTTTAGCCATAACACAAATGACTTAACAACTTTCTAGCATGCTGGGACACTAAAAAAAATCTTCATTTACATAGTTAGAAAGAACATCTACATTTCCAAATAAGCATGCCTTTGTGACTATTCTGGATTGTTTAAAATGAGGTCAATGAATATATTTCTGAATAAGTTTATTTTTAATTACACATTACTATGGAAATTTGTTCTCCATGAAAAAGTGTCAAATGATGCAGAAGTATACTCCCAAATCCTCCTGCCTGTAGCTGTCACAACCACTTTTAATAGTTTTCCAAATATTCCTCTAGAAATTTACTATGAATTTATACACATGTATTTATATTTTCCACTCATGTATGAGTAGGATAATGCTAGAACTATTTATTTTTGTGAGGTCGTCTTTTAACTTACCTCTGTGTTAGAGATCTTTCCATATGAGTACTTATAAAATCTATATAATTTTTTTAGAGCAGTTTTAGGTCCATAACAAAATTGAGAGGAAGTTACAGAGATTTCCCATATACCTCCTTCCTCCCCACATGCATAGCCTCCCCCATCATAAACATCACTCACTAGAATGGCACATTTGTTACCAAGGATGAACCTACATTGTCACAGCATAATCACTGATGTCCATAGTTTACCTTAGGATTCACTCTTGGTGTTGTACATCCTATGGGTTTGGACAAAGGCATATTGATATATATATTTATTATTATAATATTATACAGAGTATTTTCATTGCCCTGAAAATCTTCTCTTTTCTGCCTGTTCATTCCCGTCCTCCATCAGCAGTCATGTCTCCATAGTTTTTCCTTTTTCAGAACGTCATACAGTTAGATACAGTATGTATGTACTAGCCTTTTCAGATTGGCCCCTTTCATTTGGCGATGCACATTTAAGATTTCTCCATCCCTTTTTGAAGCTTAATAACTTATTTATTTTTAGCACTGAATAATCTTCTACTTTCTGGATGTACCACAGCTTATCTATTCATCTACTGGACAGATTGGTTGTTCCAAATGTTGGCAATTGTGAAGTAAGTCGCTATAAATATCTCTATGCAGGTGTTTGTGTGGACATACATTTTGACCTCTTTTGGGTAAATACTAGGAAGCACAATTGCTGGATCATATGGGAAGAGAATGTTTAGTTTAGTAAGAAATTGCCACACTGACTTCCAAAGTGGCCTCCAAACCAGCAATGAATAAGAGTTTCGGTGGCTCTCTAGCCTCACCAGCATTCGAAGTTGTCATTGTTCCAGGTTTTGGGCATTCTAATAGGTGTGCAGTGATGTCTCTCGTGAGTTAATTTAGATTTCCCTGATGACATATGATGTGGACGGTACTTCAGGGACTTATTTGCCATCTGTATATCTGGTGAGGTGTCTTTTAAGGTCTTGGGACCATTTTTTTTAAATCCTGTTGTTCGCTTTCTTACTATTGAGTTTTAAGAGCTCTTTGTGTATTTTGGTAACTGTCCTTTATCAAATGTGTGTTTTTCAAATATTTTCTCTCAGTCTGTGACTTGTCTTCTAATTCACTTGACATTGCTTTTTGCAAAGCAGGACTTTTTAATGTTAATGAAATCCAGCTTACCAATTATTTCTTTCATGGATCGTGCCTTTGATGTTATATCTTTCTTCTTTTTAAAAGTTGTACCAGCTGACATTTTAATGTTTTCCTATCGAAGAGAGTGGAGCAACAAACATCCTTGTTCAAATGTCTTTGGGCACATGCACGCTTCTGCAGGATATATGTGGTGAAATGCATGAGTGAAGGACATGCCTATTTAAAATTTTGATAGCTATTGCTAATATCCCTTCAAAAAGAAAAAGACTATTAATTTTCATTTGTGTCTAGAATACAAAGGGTAGGAAATGGACTTTAAGACACTGAAGTTTGTTGGTGGCAGGAGCACTGGGTTCAAGCATCAGAAGAACTGGCTCCTACCCCCCATTCGGGTGCTCTAATTAGCTCTGTGACATGGCATGAATCACGTAACCTTCCTGTCTCCCTGTGTCCTTTAAACTCCCCAAATCCTACTAGCTACAGCGTCTAACCCTGGCTTTCAAGCATATAGTAGAATTCAACAGGTGTAACATGCAATTTATGAAGACTGCCTTTTCTAAACCAATGTGATAAATCTTCTTGCCTGCATTCGGTAGAATGGAGCCAAGTGCAGAGAGAAACTGAGACGTGCAAGACGCACTCAGGTTCTCAGAAGCCAGGTCTGCACTGGGTGTCTTGCTCCCCCAGGGCTGCTTTGGCTCAGAGCCCTGCTTTCGGCTGAAGGTCTGAAGCTGGGAATGAGTCCAGGCAGGCAGCAGACAATCAGAAAGAGAGGAGCAGGCCCAAGGCGTGGCATGTGTCCACTCGACAAGCTTTCTGAGAGAAAATGCTGTGTGGCCCGACTAACCGGTTTCTCAGTATTCACAGGTGGAGATTTTCCGTAATTCAAGAGTTTTATTCCCCACACTGGTGCCAGCACAGGGTCCAACCAGTGACTCGAGTAAACACTGTCTTTTACCAGCATTACTAATACCACTGTAAATGTTTGCTTGGTTTAAATACAATAGCACTGCAAGGTGGTGAAGATAAAATCAACTCACGGGAACCTGATCCCAGGTTTTGCTAGAAAAGTGAGAAAGTGAATAGAAGGTCAACCGCATGTAATTTAAAAAAAAAAAAATTCAAACTGGAATTCTGAGATGAAACTGAAAGAATGCAGTGATGCCAGCGATGTCGGCTATTTTCTAGGCCGCTGCTTCTTCAGTGTTGCTGCACATTAGAATCTACTGATTTTGAGAAAAATTGACATGAGGTGGAAGGTGGAGGGTTGTGGGGAGGGACTCCCAGAGATTCTGATTTAATTGACCTGGGGACTGGCCTGGCACTAGGATTTTACAAATCTCTCCAGGAGATTCCAATGCTCACACCAGAGAGCCAGAGTTCCAGCCTTGTGCTACCCTGTGTGGTAGCCACCAGCCCCATGTGGCACAGAACGCTTGGAAATGCGCCCAGGTCAACTGGAGACAGGCTCAAAGCCTTCGTGTAGGAAAAGAAAGTGACATTGCTAATTAATATGTTATTCATACCATATTTTAATGTCAATAGTACATACTACACATTAATTTAACAGTATATTAATACCACTTATTAACATGATATTAACAAGATTAATAACACTATTATATTGATAATTACATGTTTATAACAATAAAATACTATTTTATATGACTTGCATGTTGAAGTGATATTGTGAGTTCAGATATAGTGGGTTCAATAAACTATATTACTAAAATTAAATTAAATTTTACCCGTTTCCTCTTACTTTTTAAAATGTGGTACTAGCCCTTGATGGTTTGGCTCAGTGGAAAGAGCGTCGGCCCGAGGACTGAACGGTCCCAGGTTTGATTCTGGTCAAGGGCACATGCCTGGGTTGCAGGCTTGATACCCAGTATGGGGCGTGCAGGAGGCAGCTGATCAATGATTCTCTCCCATCATTGATGTTTCTGTCTCTCTCTCCCTCTCCCTTCCTCTCTGAAATCAATAAAAATACATTTTAAAAACTGTGGTACTAGACATTTTAAAATGACCAATGCGGATTATATTTGTGTCTTGCATTATGTTGCTATGGGACAGTGCTGGGTGTCATCGGCCCAGGCAAGATCTCTGATGCTGCCGTATGTTCACATATTGGGAAGATCCAGGACACTAGTTATAAGAGGGGGAGGGGTCCACTTTATGTTTGGGGCCATTTCTTTTTCTCATAGCCACAGAAATAGTTTTCTGAATAAGATTTAGTCTTTTACCAGCATTACTAATATAATTGTCAATCTAATGTCATCTATAAACTCTTCATTTCCCTGTTGTAATATCAAGGTAAATTCATCAAAATTTGTTTGTTTTTAAAAATAAGCTTAAATATTGCAAAGGAGATTATTCTCAAAGAGTCCTTTCCTATGGCTAAAGCTCTCTATAAAATCGCTGACTTCCTCTGGAGAATATAATGGCTGTGGAAAGAAATTCACTGGCTTCGCCAAAGAGGAAGAAAAATCTTGTGATCTTGAGTCCTAAGGCATCAAACGGCCTTTTTTTCCCCATAAAATTTTTATACCAAAGAAGAATTTGAGAGGCATAATAATAGTCAATATTGAACCAATCTACTAGAACTTTCATCTCACCATTTTTCTTAATAGTCAGTCCTGTTTTCTAGCAGTGAGAAAGCCAGAAAACAAAATTTTCTAAAAACGAACTTCCAGGGCTAGAAGGTTTATCTAAAATTTATCTGGATAGGAAATCTGTGAATGAAATCCTCCTTTTTTGTTAGATAATTAGTGCATTGCTTTGTAAAGTTTGAAATTTTAATAAATTTTATCTTGTCCTAAGCCTTTGTTCCTGTCAGCTATGTTCCGTGATGTGTATGAAAAAGGTGTAAGTTCTCTTTGCCCTTTACATTCTTTCTAGCTGTGCTTTCCTCTCCTTTCAATAGCTCTTGAACTAGAAAATGAGGAAAGGCACAAAGCACATTGTTTTGGGAGAGAATGTACTATTGTCTGTGTTTCCAGTTTTATAGTTCTAAAAATTGCCTAGCCTTATAAAATGGAAGCTATAATTCACATTTAGGTGCAGAATTGAAGAGCCACCAGATTGCTGAATTTTGTGACACCAAGGAAAAATTCTTCCAGGGATTGTTTGAAATGGTCCACTTTGCTCAATAGTCACCAAGAAAATCATTGTTAAGGACATCATGCAGACTTTAGAAAACCAAAATTAAATAAAGCCCATGGCAGTATATCAGTTTGATGGGTCGGTCCCCTGAGTAATTTTGATTTGGGGTCTTTTTGTCTTACAGACATGATCTTGGAAAGATCTGACCTTGGAAAGCTTAGGTATCAGAAGTCTTAGAGTTTTAATAGATTAGACTTCAAGATTCCCTTTTGAACCTTGCTTTTTAAATGGCTACATGGACAATATTAAACTTTATTGGCATATACCTATTAGTAAGTTAGATTTTCTGACATGTTTACAGTGTCTATCCTAATCCCCCATATTTATTCTTCTTTTCATTTTTTGGTATCTATGTATCTCAAGAATATCTGAGTCTCCCATATGCCTCAGTTTTGTGTGAGCTTACAGGGAGCGTTTGGGATTTTCTGAGAAGGCAAATCCCAGGCAGTTCAATGTTAGCTCCAGACAAACCTCAAGTGCTGAATCTTTGCTTTTCTCTATATGACTCCCATGGATTTGGTCAATTGATGTACCTGTCTGAGCTTTAACTTTCTTAATCTTTAAAATTCAGTTTATCACTTTCCCTTACATAGTTTTCCTCAAGAGTAAATGTATCTCTCTGTCTAGGTAGGGTTATATATACAGTAGGCCAATGAGTGGTGACTCTCATTCTTATTATGAGGTGGTCCATGTTTGTCAGAAATGCAGAAGATAATGTATTTGTTTGTTTTGGGGTTTTTTTTGTTTCTTTGTTTTGTTTTTTTTGCCTGATGACACTGCACTGTATAAGAGAGATACAGTTGAGTGTAGGACACTTTCCCTGAAGCTAACTCCCTAAATTTAACTCCTGTTTCTGTCCCTTACTGTTTGTGTAATGTTGGGCAAGTTGTTTAATCTCTTGGCCTCAGCTTTCTCACCTGCAAAATGAATTATTCATAGTACCTACCTGATAAAATTATTGTAACTATTAAAAGTTAGTACATATGAAGACTCTAGAACACAGTTCTTAACATATAGAAAAGCTATATAAGCATATATTCATCCTGGCACATCTAGGTACTTATTAAATGTATTATTATATAATTGGGTCATGGCCAGGGACAGCTGTTAAAGTGACAGTTTGGGGGGAGGGGATAGAGAAGAAAGGCTTTTGAATTTCCTTTGGACACCAAATGTACTGGGTTATGGCTAGTCAGTAATACATGGATTAGAATGATGAGTTTGTGTTACCAAAATTATGGAAATTATCCAACTTGCATTCTCCAGACACTTTAACATGTATTTTATGATTTGTTGCATATAAAAACTTAAGAAATATTCAGGACAGGCATTACTATCTCCATTTTAAAACTGAAGAAACTGAGCTTGATGAAGTTGAATTGAGTTGCCTAGGAACACAAAATAGAGAGCCACATAATCATGGCTTCCAAATGTAGTTATTTTTATCTTCCAATTTTGGTTATTTTTATCACTAGATCATACTTGCTACATATAAAATGGTGTTGGTAAATGGCCATAAGTATTTTAGTGGATTTTCCAACATGTTTATTTAACTTCACTGTTTTAATTTCTTCCCCAAGGAAACTTCTATACAATCTATACTGACATATGTTTGAAAAGATTTTAAGTATTGACATCTTTAATACTGTCAACAATAAATAAATTTAAAATATATATGTAAATAAAATAAAATGAAAATATTGTAAGTAGTAGGTCTTTAAAACTATAGCTTTAAATTTTGAAGAAATTGTTAGGGACATTTCTATCACATGAAGTTTTTGTAAGCAAAGCTCTTGGGAATATGTTTTGTTTGTTTCTTTTCCCCCAAAATATATAACCTTCAGGTAACGGATGTTGATATATTCTAGGTGCTTCTAAAAATCTGTTTTAAATTACAAAAAGTTATTGTTTCTCTGAAGTCACATTGACCTCAAGGAAATGACATTTTTAGTTTGCATGGCATTGACAATACTTAATTTTCACCTTCATTTGAGAATTTGCGTAGTAATGCACAGATTATATTAGTATTCTTTTCATCTTCCAGGAGCAAGTCATTAAATATGTTTAATGAAAGGATTTCGTCTTCTTTAAGTTTCAAGATCTTTAGGTTAGGTTTATGCCGGGGTTCTTGTCCCAGCATCAAGAAGGGTTCAGGAAATCTGGAGAAGGCTGTGCATAGATTTTAAATAAGAGTCTGGAGACGAAAGATAATTTTGAAAGGCATTGGGGGTCAGAGGAGCTTAGCTAAAGGAGCTAAGTTCTAAGGTCTTAAGTCTTAGATCTAAGCAGACCTTAGGTTCTCCTCGTCCTCAGGACCCCATGCTTTTTATTAACACAACTTGTCCTGAGGCTAAGCAGAGATATACACTTCAAAGGGTCAGGGTTTCAGTACAGAGTTCATTGTCAGAATGGGGGGAATTAGCCTACGGCTGTGCAGGTGTTTGGCCAGTAGGAGGCAATCATTTGGAGATTAAGATACCCTTTAGCTGTCTGGCAGCCAAGAAATCAATTTAATGTATCCTATTCAGGTTTGGGGACATGCCTTCAGCCATTCCCAGATGCAGCCCTGCTGTACATGCTGGAATTGGTCTCCGGCAGGTTTACACTCGTTTAAGTGTTTATAGTATCTTAAAATCAGCTATTTAGGAATTGCTTCTATAGTGTTCCAATTTGGGCATGATTTCAGAATATTACTGAATTTTTAAAATTTACTTTAAATTTGTCAAGTTATCAGTCTCTATATCATAGCATATTTGGCTGCTGTAATCCGAACTCTCAACATCTGTCCTGTAGATAGTCAGTTGGAGAGGTTTCCTGAACGTTTGTTGCTATTTGAGTTTGAAATAAGGTCTCCTTTCTTACACAAGCAACCATTTATAATTTGTTGAAAGGGTGCACTTCAGTTGATAAGTCATTTTTTCAGAAACCACATGAGCACAGAAACACAGGGGACGTAGGTAAAAGGTTTTAAAAATAACCCAGGTACTATTTTCTACAACTGAAAGTTCTTTCAGTTTAATAACATCTGCTGATTTTCCCTACATGCTCCTTCAGGAGATGGATCAACTGATCTTTGCAGAAGCTCTAAGAGTCCTCGTATATAAATCTTTCTGTTCATTGCTATATGCTTCCCACAGTTATTTTTGGACCCACAAAATCAAATTATTGGTTTAGAAAAGTCTAAGGTTAAAGCCAGTTATTCTATCCCTGGGGCTCTTTGCAGTTCAGCCTGCCACTCGATCAACAGAAAAACACGTGATGTTAGAGAGCATTTTAATTCATTGCACTTTCAAGACCACACAGAGAATGTCCAGTGGTCTTTCAGAGCAGGGATCACAATTCAAAGCTTATGAGGCTGGACTGCTAAAATAACCTAGTGGAGTGGGTGGTGGGGAGTGTGGCTGCTTGGAGAGTAAACACTCCTGCCAAGAATGGGAGGGGAGGGTGTGTGGGGAAGAATGTGTTCCTGAATGGGGCACTATGTTCGTTATTTTTATTATTCTTTTAGGCATAGTAGTTCCTTATTCCTCTGAATGTCACCAATTTCCTGTTACCTTACTTGCTTCTCCTACTTATGTCCCTCCCGGGGAAGAAATGGCGCTGTTGCTCATGTGTGGTGCTTTCGTTGACATGGGCAGAGATGTGGAAAAGCCAGTCCACCTAGTCTCTTTGCTTCTGGCCCAGAGCCAGTATCTGACCCATCTGTGCTCAGGGCATGTTCCAGAGCCACTCCTACTCTTTGCAGGAGAGGTCTACTGTGTTTTCCTGTCTAATCAAATCCCTGTGTTTTCTTCCTTTCTGGGATTTCCCTTTGGTTTATGTTCACCAAGGGACCCTCTTGCAGTTTTCAATTGATAAACTGAATTTATAAAAAGTATCTTTTCTTTAACATTAAGAGACTTGAGGTAGGGAATAGAGGTTGCAGAAAGTCTGAAATCTTGAATCAGAGCTCTCCTATTTCTACTTTATAAAAGGTAGTCAAATTATAAAAGCCTAGAAATATGCTGAGTGTGGAACTCATGTCTCTCTCTTAAACAATCATTATTTTTTTCCTATAGATTATTTTGTTTTGGTATAGTCCTAAAACCCATATACTTATACAAAGCTCAATTTTTTTAAAAAATATATTCTATTGAGTTTTTTTTACAGAGAGGAAGGGAGAGGGATAGAGAGCTAGAGACATTGATCAGCTGCCCCCTACACACTCCCCACTGAGGATGTGCCCGCAACCAAGGTACATGCCCCTGACCAGAATCGAACCCGGGACCCTTGAGTCCGCAGGCGGACGCCCTATCCACTGAGCCAAACTGGTTAGGGCTACAAAGCTCAATTTTTTTTTCAGATGACCTTTTCCTTCAACTGCTCTTCCTTGTACTACATTCTACAATTCCTCTCAGCAATTAAAATAAACTTTTTTTCCCCTGAGCTTATTCTCTTTGGGTTTTTAAGATCTGAGGGAAGTAGAGTGTGAAACTAACATTTTAAAATTAAATAATGCTGATGCAAAAGAGTTGAGTGACTAATTTTAAAGCTCAATATACAAAAAACCATAGAGATTGAGAGGGTAGCAATAAGCAAAATTCAAGACCTATGTGAAGGAAAGTGATACATCTGTACTCAGCTCTAGTTATTTGCCACCTTTAATTTTTAGCCTCAGAAATCTGAGATCCTGAAGAACAGATCTGAGCATCTTATGCTCATAGTTCACATCTTTGTCTTCTTTTTATTTATGTGCCCAGAGTTTATTAGACCTACTGATATGTAGTTGGTGCTCAATTAATGGTTGTAGAAAGGAGGATGAGATCTTTTAGAGATTTAAATTATTTTAACATATAGAGGCCTACAGATAATTATTAGAATAACTGATATTTATTGAGCACTTAGGGGCCAGGTATGATTAATTGCTTTTCTGTATTATCTTTTTTCCCTTTCTTAGCATATAACCTCATTTTATTGGTGAGGACTAACTGATGGATAGAGAGTTGAGGACACATAGGAGATAAGTGACAGACCAAGGATTTGAATCCGGGGCTGTTTGACTCAAGAATCCATACTTGCAACTAGTCTACTTTTCAGCCAAATTGAGGAATTGAAGGCTACCTCTATAAACAAATAAGCCAACAAATAATTACTTGGGTCACTGAGGCAAAATCTCTGGTTTCCTTAGAGATGTGCATTTTAGGGTTTTGCGTTAGAGAAGAATCCCAAGCTTTAGGAAGCAATGGTTCTTTTAACTCAATGAATAGTGTCTTTTAATTCTTTGTTTTTCACATTATTATAGAAATATGTGTATATAATAATAAAAATCAAAGTTGCATACATTTGTTTAAAATTAATAGAGAACAGGCCATCTTTCATGTTTATCTCTAGTCTCACTCTGCTGAGGGAGGCGTTTTTACCATTTCTGCTTGTATTTCAAGTCCGGTGATTGTTTCCATACCTATGGTTGTTTCTATACATTTATAAAGTGCTTCTGTACTAGGATCCATTTTAGACTCAAGGTACATGGGAATAAATAAAAGTTAAACTCATTCTTCTTATGGAGATAACATTCTAGTCAATAGACAAATAAATGAGATGGGTAATTTTAGGGAGTGGTAAGTGCCATGTAGATAATTTGGTTGATTTGTTTGTTCATCTTGAAATTGTAGGTTTTCTCATTCTTGTTGTTGGGTTTTCTCAAACATCTGTGACCTCTGTGTGACGGATCTTACTTATGAATGCAGGATTAATCAGGTGGATGATTAGAGGTGGACTCAATTCTTCCTCAGTGAGAGGATCAGACTTGGGGTTGGGATTGTGGGTAGGGCTGGTTGACAGGCAGGCAGGCCAGCTTCACTTTAGGGTCTGTGGTTTTGAAGTAGGTGACAGCTGTGCTCCCCACCACTGGGCACTCTGATGTGCCTACCAATAGTAGAAACACATTGAAAGGATAATCTGGGATGTAGAGGTAAGATAAAGAAGTGATGCTTCCTAGGGAGAGAATTTTGCCTTTATTCAGACCCATTGGATAGTTTCTAGACTGTAATGTGGGTATAATATGAACAAATATTTTTCCCCCAGGAGAATACAAAATTTAGATTTTTATGTGTAAATTTCTGATTGCTAAATATGAAGCCAATCTTTTAAAAATTCTCATAGCCAAATGAAAAATGCTTCAGAACTATGGGTGTGACTTCTGCCTCAATCCAGTTATATATATATATATATATATATATATATATATATATATATATATATACAAAAGAGTGGAATGACTAATATTTGCCGGGAGCCGGTCCATCCTTGCTGTTTCAAAGGACCTGGCATATATGGCATACTGTTCTTAATATGTTTGCTCACCTTCTTGGCACTATGTGTTTTAACCAAGGTCTCTGAGAAAGGTTGTTTCCCCAGGTAGGGATTTTCCCCTGAAGTTAGGGAGGGAATAAAACCCCTCAACTAAGTGCCAGGTGGGTAATTAATCACTTTAACTACGAACAATCATGCTTAAGCTACATAATCTTTACTCCCTGGAATAGAGATAAGAAACGCCCTAACCTTTGTAATAGAGATTGATAGGATTGAATCAACTGGTATAAATACAGATGTAACAAGACAGCAAGACTCAGAACTTAGAATACAGAGCTTAGAACACAGAACTAAGAAGACAGAACCTACACAGAACCTACAGACAGAAGAACTTCGCTGGAGAGAACATGGCAAAAGATCCTGGACTGAACCTGACTACAGAAATTGGCAAGAGAACCTAACTAGAACCTGGTGACTGAACCTGGCTGGAGAACCTGGAGAACCTAGCAAGAGAACATGGACACAGAACCTGGCTGGAGATCCTAAGCAGAACTTCGCTGGAGATCCAGACCAGAACTTGGCTGGAGATCCTGGCTAGAGATCCTGGCTAGGCTGCTGATCAACTGAACGCTGTCTCCGTGTCCTTCCTTCTTTGCCGACTCCGTCTACACCTTTGGGGACCCCTGGACCTGCTGGGGTTGGACTCCGGCAAATATTTATATCTATTATATATTACATATGTCATATATATTGCCATAACACACACAGAAAATAACAATACTTGGTGGAATGTTGTGGTAAACAGACTTAGGCTATTCACCTGACATGGAGCCTCTGGTTGCCTCAGGCCCCACTCAGCTCCCCCAAGAACTGAGAGGATCAATATCTCAACACACAAATAGCTAAAGTGACGGCTCATGGGTTTGTCCTTAAGAGTCCCAGTTTCCACCTGTTGTCTCAGTGGTCTGGTTTGAACACTGTCATATGGTCACCCTACTCATACCCATTCATGGCACACAGTGTTTGGGCAGTCCTGAGAGGTGTTTTTTGTTGGTTTTTTTTTTTTCTTTTGTTTTGTTTTTTGGTGATGGTGAGGGTCAGGGGGAGTTCCATTTCTTTAGAGAGAAATTCTTTGTTTAACCTAGTGCAAACTCTGTTGCTGCTCATGAAAGGAAGATGGGGCAGGGGCAGCTAATCAGATATTTTGATTTCTGTTCCACTGCATCCCTCCATTTCTGTAACTGCCTACTTGAGATTGAGTTGCTAAGACTCAACCAGAAGGAAATCTCTCCTCCATCCTGCATCATTTTTCCTTGTACTTTCTGGGTGATACCTCCCTCAACTCTGGTATTCAGGAAAAAAATCTCATCTGCTTCCTGTAACTTGTAAATGTTTTAAATCATGAGCTTGCTAATATGTCACTCCTATTTATCAGTACTTTTAGTGAATAGATTTTTCAAAATAATTTATTGTAATTTAAGTGGGATTTGAGAATAGAGAGAAGAAAAATATGGATGCTTAATTCAACATCATGATCCAAAGCTTTTACCACTCTTTCTGAATGACCTAATTGAAATTGGGAAAAAATTGGCCCTGAATTCTGTTTTTCTTCTTGTTCTCTTGATAGAAGGTTGCATGCTTAATGAGGCAAGGGCTTCTGACTGTACAGTTGTCTTCTGTTTGAAACTGAGTCATGGTTTATCAAGATTATTGATCAAATACTCTCAGAGATCTCCTCTGATCCTGGCATGTGGCAGTGGGTCATCCTGCCATTTGGATCCCAGGAGTTGCGAGGTTATCCAGATAAATTAGACCACGGCAAAGTCACAAACCTATCATCTGTGCAAAATAAGTGCTATGCTGGTCAGGGTCAGTTCTGCCCTTGAATCCTGGCTAGAGATCAGTGTAAGATTGGGCCTACTTAGATGTTCTTTTTATTCACCTTTCAAGGTAGATGTTAAGTATGATATTTTTAAAAGTTAGTGGAGTGAACTTACCCTGAATCACTCCAAAGCAGGCTCCCAAATAGACCTTATCAAATAGATCCGCCGCAAAGTGCCAGTGACATTTTATAATCGATGCTTGCCAGTGCTTTTGAAATCGGGAGTAGAAGAAAGGGAAAGGATTAGAAAAGCCTCATTTAAACAACAAGCTTTCTCCCATCTCTAATAAGCTGCTTCCTTTCTTGCCCGGGAGTTTCCTAGCAAATAAGTTGCTAGTGTTGCAGCAGGGACAGCATCAGCAGCTTTATCTTTCCCCCTTGTGTTTCAGTGAACACACACACAAACCTGGGATACTTGTCAATAATTGAATTTTGTTATCTAGACTGGGGTGTTCACCCTGTGCCACTAAACTCTTTAAAATGATCATGTCATCAATCACACAGACACTGCAGGAGCAACTGAGGGAATGGTTAGGGGAAAGACGGGCTTATGAAACATCCAGGGGGTAGAGCAGGAGGAGTTCTTGTTTCCATTTTTAGAGGCCAGTTACCAGAGAGTTGATTTTTATGGTGTCTCCTTGCTCAGCTGTTGGAGGCCATTTTAATTATTCTTTCCCTGAATCAAAATTATCACTGGGCTTAACATTGCAACATCACACAATATACATAATAGAGTCTTTTGTGAATGGATGGAAAGAAAAGTGATGCCACCCAGAGCGGGGGAAGCGGGGTGGTGGGGACGAAGGAGGGGGGAGAAGGGAGCTGTCCAGAGAGACTGTGATTTGATCACTAATCAATCAACAGGATTGAACCCTAAAAACTGTATAGCTGATTATTCAGTCCATAAAAAAATTAAATAGAACATATAGTTAAGACCCATAAATGACATATTCTCACCAAATCATTTTTGGGAATTTACTCAGGGTGTGGGTAGTAGGCACTTGGCTAAGTTGCTTAACCCTTGTGAGCTTTATATTTCCCATATGCAGAGAGGTACCATGATACCAGGCCTGCCTGTCAGACTTTCTGTGTCCATCTCATAAGAGAAAAAATTGAAAATCCTCTGGAAAGTTCTAAGATGCCATTGAATGTGAGGTAGCAGTAGTGGGTATTTTTATATCTTTGTCTTAAAACTTGACAGCTAAACAACTTGTTAATCCTGTGTCGTATAACAAGCTGTTACCTTTTCTGTATTTCCTCTTGCAATTTAAGCTGGCTGAACTGTTAACTTATCTCAGCTGCAGCTGAACACAGACGTCTGTAAGAAATTGATTCTCTTCATTCCAATTTCTCCTATCATTGATCAGTTGATTTCATAAGCTTAGCAGAGCTGGGAAATATTTAACAACAGAATTCTGATATTGGGAGGAGTTGAGTTCTTTGTTTATATTGCATTTTATTAGGAGATTCTTGATGGTTTTACTCACTTGCGATTTTTTTTCCTCAAGACGTTTTTCTGGTTCAAAGGAAATTACAAACTAATTTTCTGTCCTCTACCCAAATTCTGGTCCTCCTTTAGTTTGACTTCTGCACGTTGAACTTGTGAAGCTATAGTTCACATTATACGATAGAAAGCAATCAGCCTCGTGTGACTGCCCTGTCCAGTTTTGACAAATGTGTAGAGTGTTGCTTTAAGCTTCTATGTAATTTAGGTTTCCTGTGACTAACCAATACCACGATTGCATCTAATTTAAGAATGTTTCTCACACTCAGCTTTTTATAGTTCCCTCCTACATTTGTTACTAAGAAAACAATTTAGGCAAATATCACATCTTGAGTCATGAGGTATGTGTCTCCTTAGAATTCCTTGAATTTCAAAGGAAACTTCATGTGAATTCAAAAATGCACCGCACCCCAGTGCGCATACACACACACACACACACACACACACACACACACACACACACACACATTACCAGGCTGAAAAAGTGAAAAACACATATTTAGCTTTTGAGCTTTGAATGAAAAAGCATTGTGTTTCCAAAGTCTACACACAATTGGTTCACTGTAGCCAATCATAGAGGAGAAGGGAGTTTCCTAAGGGTCCTCCGCAGCCCCTTCGTTGACTGAATGAGGCTGGCTGGCTTTCTTAAGGTCCCACAGTGGCGGCTGATGTGGAGCTGGACTGAGTGCAGATCGTCAGCACAGAGCAGTGCCCCTCCCACTCCCTCAGGAAGCCCACCTAAATTCTTTTGCTGTTCCATGTGCCAAGAAAACTAAACACTGCAAGAATTTTTCCTGTTTGAATATTTCATTTCTAGACAAAGTTTGGTCTATTTGGCTACTGTGGAAATGTTGATCAATGGAGATGCAACTAAATCCGCTTCCTGCTGTAAAATGTAGGCTTTTTCGAAGCCCAGATACAAATGGAAAAATGCAGTCAAACCTTTCAAATGGTTATCAAATGAAATCAAAGGAAAAGAAAACTTTTCCATCTCAATGAACAGCTATGTTGTGACGTGTCAACTTGAACATAAATTTGTTAATTTATGAAAGGCAAATTGATTTTTCCTGCTTCTTAGAACTGACTTTAACCTCTGTGTTAAGTGCATCTTTCTAATTGAATGATTTTTGAGTAGAATAAAGAATCTGATGATTTGTTTAGCAGTAGGGAGAATTGGCCCACATCTTTGTTTAGATTCCAAGTTCTTGCTTAGTACTCAGGGGATTTTTGGTTAACAAGGATGTTTTTCTTCCTAATTAATACGTACAAAATTATGAGAGTAAAATAGACCTTCTTCAATGGGAAATGACAAATAACTGCTGAGCACTTCATCTTTGGTAGCCCTCAGCGTCTTATGTATTTATGTATGAATCAGGCCCACAGAAATTTGGGCGCAAGAATTTTTCTCAACATATGAGTGGATTATTTGGAAGTTAGTTTTTACTTCTTCTCTAGAAGAGACGGATTGATAGTGCTGTTTAAAGATTAACATTAAGAAATTACTTGAATCATTCCCCTCAGCCTGGTATTGCAGACACATCACCGTCTGTTCCCCCCTCTTTACTTTTTCCTGGAAGATTTTAAAGCATATCTCAGACAACATGTTTTTTCATCCATTAATACCTGAACTTTGTATCTCTAAAAGGGCCTTTAAAAATTAAAATGTAACTTCCATGCCAGTATCACTCAACAGCATTAATCAATCTAAGTCTTAAGTGTCACCTAAGTCTCTAGTCCTTCTTCAGATTTCCTCTTTTATCTCAAAGATTGTTTTATAATTAATTTGCTTGAATTAGGATCCAAACATTGGAACTTGTTGTTATATGTATTAAGCCTTTTATTCTTTTTTTAAAATATATTTTATTGGTTTTTTACAGAGAGGAAAGGAGAGGGATAGAGAGTTAGAAACATCAGTGAGAGAGAAACATCGATCAGCTGCCTCCTGCACACCCCCCACTGGGGATGCGCCCACAACCAAGGTACATGCCCTTGACCAGAATCGAACCTGGGACTCTTCAGTCCGAAGGCCGACGCTCTATCCACTGAGCCAGACCGGTTAGGGCAAGTCTTTTATTCTTGAGAAGGCTCTGTCCCCACCTTTTTGATGGTATTGATTTATTGGAGAAACCAGGTCATTAATCTTGTAGAATGTTCCATATTCTGTATTGGGTTGATTGGTTCTTCAAGGTGTTGAATGAGTGCCTCTATGCCATGTACCTTCTGTGAACTAGTAATTAATCTAAAGCCTTGATTAGATTCAGGGTCAGCTGATCAGCAAGGATGCACACATGCACGTGGTGCTGTGCACTTTGTTTAGTCCTGTCAGCCTGGTGCTCCCACTTACGATGCTGCTGAGCTTGCCTGGAGGTTCCACCTGACCCTTCCGTTCTAACTCCTGACTCTTCCTCCATCTCCGCACAGTCTCAGTGTCATCGATGGCCAGCACCTGGATCCATTACTTAGGGTTGCAGAATGCTGTGGGCTTTTGCTTCCCCTTCTCAGTGTGGTCCTGCCCACATGGGGCCTGCACCTGTCTTCCTTACGTCTGAGTGTTTCAGCCAGATGTAATGGCTTCCCTGTTTCATGTGCTTCCTAGCACAGTCATGAACGTCATAAGAAAATATAAGTACTTACTGAATGGAGTGCTGAGGCACGGCTGAATCGGGTTAGGACTGCATCATCCAGTGTCTGTGTTGAATCA
Source organism: Myotis myotis (assembly GCF_014108235.1). Lineage (NCBI taxonomy): Eukaryota > Metazoa > Chordata > Mammalia > Chiroptera > Vespertilionidae > Myotis > Myotis myotis. Next base: position 172,749,529 of record NW_023416335.1, read on the forward strand.
GAGAGAGAAGCAGGCTCTGGCCTTGGTGCTGAGGCAAGCAGCCACGGGGCCCCGCCTCTGGGAGCTGTGTGCTCTACCCAGCACCTGGCTTGCAGCAGGGAGATGGGAAAGACAAGTCTTTCTTACCTGCCGGTCCCCAGTGGCTCCCAGAAAAAAAAAAGAAATTACTTGACTCAAATTGGTAATACATTTAAAATCACACTACACTCTCATGTGATGGAAGCAATATGGTGCAATGGAAAGAGCAAAGGATTTGGAATCAGAGCTGCTGGCTCACTGGGGAAGTAACAAATTCATTGAGCTTCAGTTTCTCAAGTGCTCAACTGAGGTACAAATTCTTATCTATAGATGATGGCATGAAAGAAGGTTTTTGAAAAGATATAATAGGACCTAGTCCAAAGGCAATTAATAAGAAAAACATTATTCTAATATTAAACTTTTAATTCAATGTAAGATAATGTAAGGAAAGCATGATAGGGGAAGGTCAAGTAGGTAGTGATGGCAAGCTTTCAACTTTTTCTTTTTATTATTTCTCAGGATACTTTAATGTTCTGTTTTAATAAAGTTTTAGTAAGGTTAAAACTCATAATGTAATTATTTTTTGTTAGCCAAGCTAGCGTCTATTAAATTTTGGCTTTAATTAAATGTCTTGGCCTGTAAGAGTACTGACTGTTGAGCAGATCAAAAGGGAAGAATTCAAAGCCTGGAAAGGAACGAAGGTCATTTAACTTGTCATGTGTTGGTACGCATGATTAGTAACAACGATCAATTTTCTTAGAACTTTCTTCAAAGCAAGCCTAAAATAGATATTTAACAGTAAAATGTCAGAAATACTCCTTTAAAGAAAGTAAGAAAATTTAAGCTCAGAAAATTAAGCTCAGAAAAAATAAGACCAACATTTTTACAACCCAGCTAATACCAGAAGCTCTCTGCCATTATCCAGGGTGCCTTGTTGGCAGTGTTTGTCTGCAACAAAAGCTTTCCAAATGCAGTGAAAAGGATAGAAGGCCCCATCCATGTTGCATATGCTCTGGGATAGGATTTGTAATGGCCTCTTTCCTTGCTAGATCAATTCCAAACATATATACCTAAATGCCAGTACCTCCGATCCAAATTTACCTTCTAGCAATTCCAGTATAAATTCTCCACTCTGGTCAAGCCCGTCTTTTGGCGTATATTTAATTCATTCCTGCCTGGTCCTCTTTGCACCTATTTCTGTTCACTACCCATCCACCTAAGACAATATAAAAGTTGCATTTCCTAGTTCTCCCATGACATGTTTCAGCTTACTCCAGACTATTCTAGTCTTCTCTTTTTTCACCGCCAACCCCAGGGCACTTTCTTTCTGTCCCAGACATTTTGACAGAGGATTATCTTCTGACCATGGAATTTAATATTTGTATCATGCATGTAAATCTTGACTCACTATCCAAAGGCTGCATAAGCCATTATCGGAGATGGGATCCAGTAACTAGATCCTTAGCAGAGCAGAAATTCAACCTGCAAGTTTTGGGAGAGCAGAGAGCTGGCATGTATCCACAGTGGAAGCAATTAGCGTCATGCTATAAAAGCGAAGAGTTCTTATAATCCTAGTATCTCCATCCTAGATATGATTAATGTACACATTGGCCATGCTACCTCCACCCAACGGGTTGTAAGTTTTGCTTATACAGTGCAGTGGGGAAAACTGGTTTGGGGAGGTACTTAAGTGACAATGACCATTTCTTTCTGAGTTTATCTGTGCTCATTTGCACGTCAGAGAATAATACGTACTTGAATTTGTATATTGTACAAAAGTTGTGAAAAGCAGGTTTCTGTCTTTTCACACACGGGCCTAAATGGTACTCTAAGAGTGAATTGTTACTGGTTTTCAGTATCTGTTTAAAAGTTGGAGATACACATTGCGGTTGCCATTATTACCACTTGCTTGTGACTGAATTTTTAATGAGAGCCTGACCTGAGGATGTGAATGAAATTCATGTAGCTCATAATAAATACCTTTTGTGGATAGGCTAATACATGCAGGATCAGTCTGGAAAAGATAACACAATTTTTTCCCGAGAGTTCACAGAAAGTCATAATAAGTTAATTCAGGACTGATTTTCTACTAGCTTTCATGTATATTTATAAGGTCTTTCCTTTTTTCTCTCACAGGTGGATGAAATAAAATGTTTTATTGAATTTTGATTGAACTCAGTGCTGGGCAGGGGAGATAGTATCTGTTAGAGGGAAAGGAAAGCCCATAGAGTTTCAAGCTGTGCCTCCTCAGTTTACCTAGAATTCAGTGTCTGTAAGATCTTTTTAACTTTTTTCCTAAGAGTATGTCTTAAAATAGCTCAGCGGATGATTTGGCCATCAAGTTCAAGAACTTGATGAGTTCAGAGTGTAGGAGAATGAGACACATTTTTACCATGAAGCATGTTGTGAGAGAGCTCAGTTTATAGAGCTCTTTCTAGTGGAATCCATTAGTAATTCCCCACAGAAACTCTATGCATTAGGCCTGCATGTTTTCCATTCAGCAGAAGGGGAAATTGACGTAGAGATGATAGTGGAGCATTTATCAGATTAGTAACACAGTTAGGGGAAAAAGTTTCCAAATCATGTACTTTCCAGTCTGTTGCTTAGCTTCCTGCGTCTACCTTCCTCCTTTCCAAATGTTCTATAAAACATACATATGGGTTAAAAATAATTAATTATAATTCTCCTCCCAGTTGCTATGGCAATGTTAGTTCCTTAATGCAACCTGTGTTCCTTCATGCCCTCTGACTTAATTTCCCACAAAGCAGCTCAATTTTAGAAATAAGGTCTTTTGAAAATAGGCATCAAGTATTATTATAGGATTTTTATGGTGTCCACCTGAGAGAATATCTGTAGGCTTAATGAGAGACCCTGGCCTTGTGACTGTGTTGGAAGATAGATTCCTCCTGCACTGGGGCCCTGCTCCCCACTATGGACATTTTATTTTTAGAGAAATCAGGGAATTTCAGATGAAGAAATATGTAGAGTAATATTCAGAATCCCCTTTTTCTGTAACTGTACACTGAAAAGAATGAATTCAGAACCTCTGTGTTCTCCCCCTCTTCCACACTTTATTGTCTCTTGAATCTTCCTGTTGTCTGATTATGCCTAAAGGGAAAAATAAGAGTGTTAAAATAATTTTATTCAAAATGACTTCTAAAGTGCTAAAAAGCAAAGATTATTCCTGCTGGCACTTAATGTAATTATAATGTGGTAAATGATAGGCAGTCTGGCCAATCTAGAAGGTAAGCGCCTTTCTTCAGTTGATAGATTCATTCCTGTAGTTGTCTGTAATTGTGTTAATATTTGAAGAAGAATATATTTTAATAAATTAAAACATTTCAGATGTTTATATGTTCACAGATAATAATTTATCAATTTAAAACTTAAGTTAATAAATTAGTAAATTTTTCTTCTTTAGGGAAAAATAGTTTAAATTTTGTCAAAAAAGTTTGGTGCTACTTATTAGCACATGAGAAAAAATATAACTGAACAAAGGCATCTATTATCTCTTTCTGACATGAGCATATATAATAAAATAGCTTCAGGAGTTCAACCTGTGTGTTCATTCCATTTTATTGTATCAGTAAAGCTTCCCTCGGTGAAGCAGAACCACTAGATGAGATAAACTTGTGATGGGAATTTGATCTTATGCATATGTGCAAACTAGTTAGTCCTCCAAATATCCCACGAGAGTCTGTTATGGTCCATCCAACCAGAAACATATAGAAAGAAGAATTCTGGTAAATGTAGTTCAGCTTACCTAAGCTGACATGTGACAAAGCCACTATAGGTGGTTTGAGATTTACATACTTCCTTTAGCCTTTAGGGATTAAAACAAGAAAAGGTAAAATGCCTCAATCTACCTCAGGTTTGCAATTGATCTTTTAAAATCAGAATTTAAAAATCAAACATTAGCACTGTACATAATATAAATTCTAGCATGGCATAAACTTGCCAAACAAATATTGCCTCTTAAAAGTAATGATCAATAAACCATATATTAATATAAATCACATGTATATGCCCTGTTGCTTTTAAGTAACATAATATAATGATTTAAAACCTTTGAAATATGGGAGTTGGAGGGGTCTGCATGCTGGTGAATTGAGGAATTTAACCTGCATTTCCTCCTATACAAAATGAGGACAATCATGCCCACCTCCCAGAATCACTAGCAAGCTAGTTGAGATAATGTACATACAGCTCTTAATTTTGTCCCTGGGACACAGTAATTGCCCGAAATTATAAGTATAATTATTATTAACAGTAGAATGTTCATCATTATTTTGTGAACATATTCCTGCTTTTATATGGAGAACCGTGATTGATAGCTTTGACCTGATTTTATTCAAATGGAATTCCTGACTTTACGGTGCCAAAAGGTGAATATAGAGATACTGAGATGTGTTTTTGATACCACACTGATTTTTCAAACCTTCCGACATTTAAACCCCCAGTGCTGAAAGGAGCGTTCTGCGCTCACTGGGGCTGGTTTGTGTGGACTCTAGCGGGCAGCAGAGGAAAATACCTGGTAGGCGAGAAGCAGGTGGAGACTCCTCTGTGCAGCACACACTTCTCTTGTCCTTGTCATTCCTGTGCAAAGCCGCTTGCTTCTAGTTGCAGATGGTCAAGAACGTGAAGCCAGAGAATAAGCAAATGCAACTTAGGGGAAATGGATGCAATTTACTTATGTAAGACGGACTTTACTCCCCAGGCTGGAGAAATTTATGGTTTGTAGCAGGAAGTAACAAGAGCAAGGAAAGTTATTCTGGCTGTATACTATAAAATGAGTGAAGAAGGCAATTTTTAACCCACCGTGCATTTGTTTCATCTGCCTGGTGAAGAAATATTGTGTTTATGTTGTCTTTTAAGCCATGAGGATGAAATTAAATCCCTCATTTTTCTCCTAGGAGAGCTTTTCTACTCCAGGGAAACAAATGTAAAATTTGATTAGGATAGAAATAGATTTAATAAAATATACCCTTACATTAAGACATCCTAAGACTATCGGGCTACACAGCATAAGGGAAATGGAAATGAAGGAGAGAATTTTATCCCTTATCTTCTCAGCAACTCTCATCAGGCATCCTAAAGAAATACCTGAAGACATGGGATGACTTCAGTGATATTTAAGAGGCAGTGGAAGTTATTAGACTGGGAACCGGAAGATCAAAGTTTGAGCTACAGCTTTGCCCTGTGCTATTTTTTAACCTGGTACTAATCATTTATGATCTTGGACTACAGCTTCCTGCAGTATAAAAGAGGGATGATAACATTTGTTCAGTTCACCATGTAGTATTGCTGGTAAATAATAAAATCTAACACAGGTATACACCTCCACGTATGAAGAGACAGAAGTGGCAGTAGATGCCCTATGAGCAAAATAAGAATAGTTTAATCTCTAATACTAAACTAATAGGAAAAAAAGTAGAACTAAGAACTGGCATATGCCTTGAAGAAAATATTTGAATTTACTTTAAGGCATAGTGTTATTAGTTAGGTCGGCATTTATTGTCTATAGCTAATAGACCATGCTTTTTAATGTCATCTATATGTATTGTATACTAGTATATAACATCATTGGTAATAACTATATGTTACTTATAGTGACATTTTCCAAATTTCAGGCCCTAGATGCCTAGAGAATGCTGGAAGAGTGCCTGCTCTGTGCTCTTCAATTAGTGTGAGGAATATTTCTTGACATACATTAGAACTTATGACATGGGGAAGCTGGTACACATATATTTCAGCTCCTGCAGAACAATACAAAGCATATTTCCTTGTTTACTTGGACACTCTGTACTGCTTCCTACTGTTCAGTGTGCTTTTGCTTCGTTCATGTTTATTTGAGGCTCAGCACCAGTCGGAACTCCATGATGCCCATGGCTCTGGTTTTTAGTCCTGCAAGCATATCTTGTTCTCAGCCTTTGTATCCTGGCTGTCTCCTCCTCCTCCAGTTTCTTCACTACCTTTTAGGGTAGGTGTTTGCTGTGCTACTGAGAAGGTAGAAATAAAACATTTACCAATTATTACAAGGTGAGGATGAAAGAAAGTGGATTTAAAATGTAGCAGCAGAGATTAACATTAAATGTGGTTGTATAAGAATCACTTGGCTTCTGGCCAGTGTGGCTCAGTGGTTGAGCATTGACCTATGAACCAGGAGGTCATGGTTTGATTCCTGGTCAGGGCACATGACCAGGTTGTGGGCTCGACCCCATTAGAGGTCCAGTAGGAGGCATCCAATCAATGAATTTCATCATTGATGTTTCTATCTCTCCCTCTCCCTTCCTCTAAAATCAATAAAAATATATATGTATTTTTAAAAATCCACTTGGCTAAGGACTAGGAGATTGAGGAGATCTAGCCGATAAGGTCTTTGGTGTCCACAGATGAGGCAAGTTCTGTGTCCAGAAATGGAGTCACAAAGGATAGACCTTGTACCTGCTCCCCAGTTGCTCACATTCTAACATAGTAATTCTTAAACCTCCCTCTGCATCAATCATACAGATGCCCTTTAAAATACAGATGTCTGGAGTCCACCTCTAGAAATTCTGATTGAATTATTCTGATCAAATTAGTCAATGGTGGGCTCTGGATAGAGCACCTATCTTTAAAAGCTCCCCACATGATTTGAATGGTCAGCCAGACCTGAGAATCATGGGTCTAACCAGTTCTGGTTTTAGTCTTTTGTGTGGTGTCAAATCATAAACATCACAGAATCTCCTTTTTGACTCAGTGTGCCCCTCTGTAAAACATGGATGATATCAGCGGCTCTTCATTCATTCCTATCATAAATAAACTATTATAAACTTCATATTCAGTGTTTGACATTATAATAGGGTCAGAGGGAGAGATGAGTCACAGTATCCACGGAAAAGTCTTTATAGAAAGGAAACTCTGAAACTGCAGACCGGAACCACTTTTAACACCAACTTGCTGTACACAGCGGATGAGAACTTTGTGTGCTAATTTATTAATGAAACCAGGACCTGACCCTGATCAACTGCAAGCTTCTAGCTAACAATCACATGTTTGTGCCTTTAGTTTAATCTCCCGGTGCACTTCTCTGTCTAGCAATCCCACTAAATGTCTTTGACTAGTCTATTTGCAATCCCACTCACAGAGACAGTTATTTCACACTTTATCTTCTAAAACCCCCAACACCACCTCCCCCAACTTTCAGCTGTCGGTGTGTCTTATTATTTTACAGAGAAAAATAGAAGCAATTAAAAAAGAAATACATTGTTTCTCAAGTACAGAATCAATCAATTTCCCTGCAAATAGGCCCATATAATTTTGCCTTTCTTCTTGTGAAGGTGGTTCCTGCTCATTTCTAGGCGTAACAATTCCTGTGCTCAAAATCCACCTGCTCTGTCAGTTACAGAAGCTCCTCTCCACGCTCAACTGCATCGCCAATTTACCCCTCTCTGCCAGGTCCTTCCCATCAATAAACCTGCATTAATAGCATCTATCTGAACAAAACTAAACAAGAATCTCCTATTAAGGACCCACACTGTCCTCCATCTCTTCGTTCCTCTACCCATGTCCAACTTTTTGAAAATGTCTGTGTGGGTTGTCTCTACTTCCTCACATCCCAATTTCACATCACACTCCAATTGGGCTATAATCCCCACCACTCTCTAAAAGGTGTTATCAACATCAAGATAAGTCGCCAAGTCTCTGTTCTCATCTACGTCACATGGTATTTTCTAGAAACTTCTAGAAACATCCTCTTCTCTGAACACCACATTGTTTTGGCTGTTCTACTCCATCCCTAATGGCTCATTTTCAGTCTCCCTTGCTGATGTCTTTAAATGTTGAGTCTCCCAGAGGTTAGTTGGAGGCTCTCCTTTGATCTCTGAACTCTCTCTTGTCATATCTCCTGATTTCATGACTCTAAATACATTTGTTACTGGCTAACCCCAATGCATACATCCATATTTCTCATGCGTGGTGCTCCCCCCCAACACAGCTGCTCATGCTCCTTCTTCAGTCTTTCCCATCTCAATGAATGGAATTGATTGTCCTGTCCTTCAACCCTCAAATTAAATGCCACCCTCTATTCCTTTCTTTTCTTCATTCTACCACATTACATCCATTAGAAAGTTCTGTTAGCAATGTCTCCAAAATGTATTCTAGTCTGACTCTTTCATTATCACATGTGACCTCCTTTGTTTGTCTCTCATCTCTGCCTGGACCATGTACCAGCCTTCTACCTAGTTTCATGGTGACCACCATTGCTCCCCTGTAATTTATTTAACTGAGTTGTCACAGTGATATTTTAAAAAAATTAATAGAGTATATTATTCACTTTAATGGCTTCCATTGAAATTAGAATATAACTCTCAACTTTCAAACAAATTAACTGTAAATAAGACTTTTTTGAGAAAAATGAGAGAAATTTAGATGAGCATTTGATGATATTAAGGGATTGTGGTTAATTTTGTTAGGTGTAATATTTTGGTTATGTAAGAGATTATTTTTAGTGACATATTTAAGGATGAAATGACATGATTTCAGGATTTTTTTTTAAAAAAATGCTGAAATGCCTCATCTTCCCCTCCCCCCAAGGTAGAGATATAAAGATGTGTGGCAAAATGTTAACTGTTAGTTCTAGTTACGTGGAGGGTTAGTGTACTATTGTCTCTTACATATGCTTGATAATTTTCATAATATAAAGTTGGGGGAAAAAGACAACTAAAAAGTTTCCAGCTATTTGTCATGGGGGACCTTTCTGATTGAATATCTGCCTACTTCTCTTGTATTTCACCTTCCCTTTTGTTGGCTGTAGTTCATCCACACTGGCCATCATTCTCTTCCTGTACACTTCAGGCCTGTGCACCCGCTGGTCCGCCTCCCTGGGGCATTCTGCATGGCTGGCTTAAGTCTTACTGCCAGAGATTTCTCCAACATTCCTCCACAACAGCCCCACAGGCTCTATTTCTAATAATCATGCCACTTTGTTTACATGTTTACTGTTGGTTTTCTTCTACTAGAATTCAAGCTCCAAGAGGGAGGGATCTTGGCTTTAAAATAGTGCATGGTGAATACTTAGTAAATACATGAAGCGGATACTACTCTTTAAAACATTTTAAACATGTAATCTTACTAATGTCAACAGATCTTAAAGCCAGGACTGAGAGGTGAACTCAAATTTCTTTTTATTGGGAGCCTTTAAAGTTCTATTACATTACTTCCTGGTGGAATGGACTAAGAGGGGTTGGAGAGAGAAGTCTGGGGAGCATACTCCCCCACTCACAAAATTTAAATAATTGCTTTTATAGGTATATGCTTTGGGAGGGAATTCCATGCCTTTAATTAAATTCTCAAAAGAGTTATTGAAACTCCAAGTTTTCATCATTATTTCTTTGGTTGTGACCAGGGACAACTTACAATGTTAGATGCTCATCACAATGTGAGAAATTTAAACTAAACTTGTCATCAAGTCCTGAAGACCCATGCTTGTGAACATTTAACTCACTTATTTGGATTTAATACTTTTCTTTTTACAGGCTATTGGACGTCCCTTTATGCCCCCATACTGGTCTCTGGGATTTCAGCTAAGTCGATGGGGCTATAATAGCATAGATGTGCTGGAAAAAACGGTTGAACGTTTAAGACAGTATGATATTCCTCATGTAAGTGTACCCCAAACACTATGGGGGAATTGATTGTAACAAAGAAATAAGGTGTAGTGATTAACCTGTAATCTATATAAAAAAATATATATTTGTGTGTTACAGTAGTCTGTCCTTATTTACAGGGGACATATTCCAAGATCCCCAGTGGATGCCTGAAGCTGCAAATAGTACCAAACTCTATGTATATTTTGTGTGGGGTTTTTTCTACGCATACATACCTTTTCATGCAAAGGAAGCACTATATGGTTTCTCTTTGGCATAACCAAGTTCGCAGCATCACTACTCTTTTGGGGCCATTATTAAGTAAAATAAGGGCTATTGCAACACAAGCATTATGAAACTAAGACAGTAAATATGATAGCTTACCTGGCTACTAAGTGACTAACAGGTCGGGATGTATGCAGCATGGATATGCTAGACAGAGATGATTCACATGCCAGGCGGGAAACAGCATGATAGTGAGAGATTTCATTATGCTACTCAGAAAGGCATGAGTTTAAAACTTATGAATTGTTTATTTCTGGAGTTTTCCATTTAATGTTTTCAGACCATAGTTGTTATTGCAGGTAACTAAAACACAGAGGGATTTTAAGTGGGGGGTAGGGATTACTGCATTTTCTCAGTTTCCTATAAAATATTCATTTTCATCCTCTTTTCGTACAGGATGATCTGAAACTCGCATCAATATTTAAATTTCCAATTCTATACAGTCACTCAATAGCTACTTATGAGTCTATGACAATGTTTGTTTTTCTAATGTTCGAAGGCTGTGTCTACACTGCTCTTTTGTACAGGATGTTCAGTATGGGGATATTGACTACATGGAACGGCAGTTGGACTTCACCTACGATAAAGCTAACTTTGCTGGTCTTCCCGAGTACATTAAGAAACTGAAAAATGATGGAATGCATTATGTTATTATTTTGGTAAATATTTTTTGAAGATCAAACATACAATATTTAAATTCATATTTCCTAAATTTCTAAAAGCATATACTACAATTAATTTAGCAAAAAGAATTTCTAGCACTAAAGTATTTTTGAGGAACAAAATTTTATTTAATATGGAATGATAAACATTATATTTTATTAAAGGATAATAAATTATAAGCAAGTTTTCTATTATTCAGTGGTACAAAAATGCCATCAACAAGTCATGATGGAATTTAGTCACAATTTTTAAAACTATAGTGTTCTTTCTTCAAAAAAAATTGACTTATACGTAGAAGGAACAATAAGGCTTTTCACAGGTCACATAATTTGTCAAGATTTGAAGGCTTGGTCATAAAAATTCTAAACAAATGATTATATAGTTATTGAATAAATGCATTGAAGTTAGGTTGCAGGAATATTTTCTTCATGTTGGGTACAACATTATATTTTACTTAATACATTTAGAATATAAAACCAAAAGTCATCAGAACTACTTCTAGGAGCATGACTGCTACCAAAGTTGGTTCATAATGAAGTGCTTGTCTCATTAATACCTCTTATAAAATAATTGTTCTATCTGTTATCTTAATGTAATGATAAAAATGTCTCTATGTGTTATAATCCCTAGATGACTCAATGGCGTTAGAGTTTTATGGACAGAGGGTTTTTTTGTGTGTGTGTTTTTTAAGATGGCTTATTATAAATGAAAGTACATGTATTTATTATCTAAATGACATTATTTAGCAGGAGTGTATGAAAAAATATTTAAATATAAATATATTATGATAGTAAAATGTTTAGCAAGGAAAATAGACTTGGAGTAGGGTCAATAAATATTTTTGGGGAAAAAATGAATATAGAATCATATATATTTTTCTTCTTGAGTCATTGTAAAACTTGACTTTTTAAGAGGGACAGTGACTTTAAGAATTTGCCAACTACACTGCTTCATTTTGTAGAGGAGAAACTTGTGCCCCCTTAAAATTAAGTGGCTCGCCGAGGCCGGTTTGGCTCAGTGGGTAGAGCGTCGGCCTGCGGACTGAAGGGTCCCAGGTTCGATTCCGGTCAAGGGCATGTACCTGGGTTGCGGGCACATCCCCAGTGGGGGGTGTGCAGGAGGCGGCTGATCGATGTTTCTCTCTCATCGATGTTTCTGACTCTCTGTAGCTCTCCCTTCCTCTCTGTAAAAAATCAATAAAATATATTTAAAAAAAAATATTAAGTGGCTTAACCAGGCTTTTTGTAGAATCCCAATTTCTTGATTTCTCCATCTAGGCTTTTTTATTTGTTTTACAATTTCATAGCCTTATCTCATATAAAAAGCGACAAACAAAAAAAAGTAGCATGAGTTGTATTTATCTACTTATATAACTTTTTCAGTGAAGAAAACTAGAGATTTTTGTTAGAAGCAACTGATTATGTTATTAACTTAACTCTACATTACTTGGCTCCCCATTTTGCAGCATTAAAAATGAATGAAAATAGAGAGTTCTTATATTTGTAACCATACTTAATAGCTGGGAACATATTAATGTATGCAGTTTAAAATATATTGTGCATGTGAATAATAGATACTCGTATTTTAAAATTTTTGGAAAGTTTATACTTAAATATCAATTATCAGACTATTACCAATTACAATGTTCTTGGGAATTTGCAGGATCCCTTTTTGACAAAAGATGAACCACAGGGTACTTATAGGCCCTATGAACTTGGACAGGAATTGGGAATTTGGGTCAATAACTCTGATGGGGTCACACCAGCGGTTGGCAAGGTAAGAACCTTGAAGAATAGATGAATACCACCTTCTATACTGAGTTTTTATTTCAAAAATCACAATTCATAAGGCATCAGTGAATTGATATCACCTGAGTTTAGTTCAAAAAATTATGTACAGCTTCTCAAGCTGAGTATTTGGAGCATTGGCCTGGATACTATGGATTTTTAAGAAATTCCTTAAGTCCCATAGAATTGGTGAGAAATCAAAAGGATCCACTTATATACACTGTAACATTCTGAAAAAGCACAGTTTAATAAGCATGACAAAATTATATTGATTGAGATTACATAGGAAAATTAAGTTTATGTAAATTGAGGAATGACACATATAAGATATTTCTTAAATGTAAGAACATTTCTTATTGTTTTCTTTTACACAATAGAAATACTTCAATGCTTTTGCTAAGGATCAAAGCAGTACAATATTATATAAAAAAAAATGTAATACTGACTTACAAAACGTATAAAGTGACAGTTATTCTTTTCCCAAAATATACAATTTATCATTTCAGTGTGTATTCCTCTAGATTTTAAATACATGTAGCCGTAGTTTTACATGGGAAATAACAGTATATAACATTTAAAACTTTTTAAAAACTATAACAATATTGTATATATATTTCCATGTTAATACATATGAAATTACCTTTTCTTTTGAAATAATATGAGATTCCACTGTTCTCATGTGAGGAAATTAGTTTAAGTGATTCTGAATGATGAACATTTTCTTGTTTCTCATATCTTAATATTACAAGCAATGCTGCAGTAAACATATTAATATATGTTTCATATTCTTATCTCGTGTCCATATATGCTTTTAAAAAACTTTTATTTCTTGATTTGAGACAGAGAGAGAAAGACAGAGAGAAACATCAATGATTTATTGTTATTTATGTATTCATTGGTTGATTCTTGTATGTGCCCTGAATAAGAATCGAACCTGCAACCTTGGTGCATTGGGATGATGCTGAGCTACCTGGACAAGGTCATATGTGTTCTTAAATTTAATTATTTCACCCAAAAATTTACATTAGAACTTGAAGTGACTGGACATCTGTGCAGCATGGAATCTTCCCATCTATAAACATTCTATATCTCTCATTGATATGTCTAATTTTGAATACTTCATGGACATTCTGTAGTTTTCATTAAATTATTATTATGGCTTTTGTTGACACCATAGGCATAAGTTTTTATTGCTATTATAAATGTAATTTTTATATTTTTAATCCCTATATTTGTATTCATGTAGATTTATGTGTGGAGATAAATGGCTAAAATATAAAAGAACAATAAAAATATGATTTCATGTACAATTTCATGGCTGAAGAACACTGGACAGGGATATGGGTTTCTATTCCCAGTCTACTACAAACTTGCTATGTACTTTTACTATGTACTTGGTTAAGTTATATAATTTCACTGATTCTCAAATTTTATTTGTATGACTCACAATGCCCCACTATAGCTATTTCTACACCATATTAGGTGAGTTATCATTATTTACTTTGACTTACTTGTCCGTTGTAGGCCTGGCCTCCAGGAGATTCAGTGTATCCAGACTACACCAACCCCAAAACAGCAGAATGGTGGATACAGATGTGCATGGAATTTAAAAACATTCTTGATTATGATGGGATCTGGATTGTAAGTCCAAATTTATTACTTAATTTTTTTCCCCTGGTAGAAAAGTAAAATGTTCACCTACTTCTCTTTTTTTCACTTTATAATAAGTTGAAGTGAAAATTTCCCCTCTCCTCTTTCTTGATAACCTCTGTCTTAACTGTTCTAATGCACCACTGGAGGGGAGAACCGCTGCCTATAATAGCGGCAGCATCTTGTTTGCTATCTTGATCCATGCTTCATCATACTCTTTATTCATTCATAATGGTTATACCTACTCAGTGCAGGGCACTGGGGAGGCAACAACTGGGGAAATAGGCTGAGAAACAAGCGTTTGTGTGGCCCTGACAGAGCAAGCAGTAGATACAATGGATACCGAGATGAAGGGCATTGAACTCAGGACAATTGAACTCAAGTCTGGGCAGTTCAGACTTAACCAATAAAGGTGATGGTTAAGATGAAGACTGGCCAATGAATGGGAATTAGTTTAGTGAAGCAGGGTGTGGGTGTGGGAAGTTTCAGGTAATAGGAACAGCATGTGCAAGAGTGCAGAGGAGAAAGACCACAGGGTGGTGTTGCTCTAATACTATTGGAAAATCACAAGTTGCATGCCTAATAGGCCCCACTCTGCCAGAGAGACACTTGCAAACAGAATCATGTGATCAGAAGATTGAATGAGGGCTAGACAACTCTCACTACTCAACAGAGGGGCATTTTCCCCTACATGCAGCATGATTTGTTGTTTTTGCCTTTGCTCATGCTCTCCTCCCATTTTTCTTCCTTTCTACATATTCAAACTCTATGAGCTGATCAACATGCAGCCTCCATATCCAATTCTCCATGAACTCTTCACTGTTACTCTTACTTGAGGTAATTCTTCCTCTCACTTGCAGAAACACTGATTTATTGAGTACTTACTCTATGCCAAGAGGCACTGAAAATACACTTAGAAAAATTCTTACCTTCAGGGAGCTAACATTTTAGTGGAAGATATACACAATAAACAAGATAAATAAATAAAATATATAGTATATTAGGTAATAGTCATTATTAAAGAGAAAAATTAATCTGGGAAGTGGGTGTCTTAGTTGATTCAGGCTATTTAGTCCATTCAGACTGATTAACTTATAAACAACAGAAATTTATTTCTCACAATTCTGCAGGCAGGAAGTCTGACATCAGGGTGCCAGCATGGTTAGGTAAGGGCTTTCTTCTAGGTTGCTTATTGTATTCTCAGATGGTGGGAAAAAACTAGGGAGTTCTTTGGGGTCTCTTTTATAAAAAGCACTAATCCCAATCAGGGAAGCTTTCACCTTCATGACCTACTCACCCCCCAAGCCCTTCCTCCTTGTACCATCACCTTTGGGTGTTTGGATTTCAACATGTGGATTTGGGGAAGGAGGGGCACAAACATTCAGACCATAGCACTGGAGTAGGAAATTTAGGAACTTTAGAAAGTTTGGAGTTTAAATAGAGTGGTTACGGAAGGTTATAATTGATAATAAGACCAGAGGCTGAGCCCTGGGGATATCTAAGGGAAGAGCAGTGAGACAAGGGAACAACACGTACAGAAGCCCTGAGCAAAATATGCTTGGCATTTTCCAGAAATAGCAAGGAGCTATGTGGCTTGAGCAGAGTAATCAGGGGGACAGTCAGAGAACACAAGGTCAGAGGGATGTTGAGGCAATATCACAAACTGCATCATGGACCAACTGTAAGATCTTCAGGTTTTACTCTGAGTGAGATGGAAAAATGCTGGAGGATTCTGAGCACAGATTTTCGAAGGATCATTCTAGGGCTGCACTGAGAATAGACTATAGGAAGGCAGAAAGCAGTGTGAAAACAGAGATGAATCCAGATTTTATGGAGCTTTATAAAATTTTGGCAGCTCTTTTTAAGAAAATTATTAAAAGTTACAAGTAAAATTGTAGGTATAAAATTATGAAGGGGTCATGAAACTTAAGGGACTATGAAACTTAACTTTCTTAGCTTCTGAATAAATCTACCTCTGGGCCCATGTGAAAGAGAGAGACCAGTTAAGAAGCTATTGTGACAATCCAGGCAAGAGACAATGGTAGTGTAGCCTGGCAATGCAGTGAATAAGACATCAGATTATGTATACATTTTGAAGATAGAGTTGACAGGGCTGATTGACAGATTAGATATGAGCTTCAAGAAGAAAGACTAAGCACAATTTGTGTCTATAACCATTGGAAGATTGGAATTACCTTTCACAGAACAGAAATGGTTGTACCTATTTCTGTTCTGTGACATTTACATACTCTTTGAGACCAAGGACACTATCTTGTTTATTGCTATGCCTCCTAGAGCTCTTAGCTTACCATCTCACACATTTAGATACTCAAAATGTGTCTGTTGAATGAAAGAATGATTTTTATGTGCTCTGCTTCCCTAATGGAAAGTAAGAAAACTATGCCCATTATTACTCATTGAGTTTCTATTTTTATGTGAGGATATGAATGAACCATCCAATTTTCAAAATGGCCAACAGCCAGGATGTGAAGAGAATCATCTAAACTATCCACCATATGTGCCTGGTAAGTACACTGAAAGTGTCAGATGAGTTTGAAACATTTTTATATTCCATCGGGGAAAAAAATCTCTTTAATGCCATCAGTTTGTCTTAGGAAAGTACATTTCCTTTTATAGCTCACCAATCTAGGAATAATCCAGGAAATTTAGAACATGGATGTGTACGTTCTGTATTCCTTCGGTGGTAAGGCCTTGAAATGTTTGTGAGTTGTGTCCTCACTTGTCTAAGAAGGATCCAAAGGCTTCTTTCCTTGGCTATCCTTATAAGAAGCAGGGAGCTAGATTTATTGATGTGTCACAGCTGATTCTTTGATGAGTGAGTTCTTCCCTTTGGCTGCAAAATGTTTGCAATTTATAATTTCCATAGTTTTTGCTATTTCTATAATTAATTGCCTACAATCGAAAATAGAATGCCATAGGAACGCTGTGAAGATTTGAGGAGTAGAGTTTTGCACTCAGAATGAGAGGCTTATCTTTGACTGCAGACTTCTAGTTTGAGGGATTATAGCACTTCGTTTAGAGTTCCTTTAAAATTACAGCCATGTGCAAGTACAGTGATTCAGTTCCCAGTGAAACTGGAACAAAAGGGAAAAGCAAAAACTGACATAAAATCCACCTCTCAGAGCTGGTAAACCCTAAATCCCACTCACATCCTTTGAATCCACGAGATGCTGGCCTCCCTCCACATGTTACTTGCAAGGCTGAAGAAATGGTGACCATAAGTTGGTCCCTTCTCCCATTATTCAGTGAAATAGCTAAATGAAAATATCAAGTAGGCAGCAAGATGTATAAATCTGGAGAGAGGCAATCTGGGCTTGAGATAAAAAACTGGGAATGATATGCATAAAAATGGTGTTTAAACTTACAGGGATTGATGAGTCAATGTATTGAGAATGTCAGAATGTAAAATGTGAACTTGACAAATGGGCCCTCCAGCCCTGAGCCTCGAGTAGACCCCTTACCGCAACATTTAGGCTTTGGATGGAAATAGAAATGCAGCTGAGAAAACCAAATGGAAGCAATTGGATAGGGATGAAGAAAGGCAGGAAAGAATCCCTCCTTGTGTCCCAAATGAGGAGATGAAGAAACACTCAAAACAGATGACATGATCAATTCCGTCAGATGGTGTCAAAAAGTTATACAAAATGAGTTCAGAACATGTCCAGAGCTCAGCAGTGCGGAGTGTGGCAATACTGACAATATTCGTTTCAGCGGAGTAGTGGGAATAGATACCAAACTACATTCTGAGTGGAAGGGAGATGAGGAGGTAGAGGCAGAGGTGCAAACAAGCATTTGGCAGGGTTGGCTCTGAAAGGAGCAGACAAATGGGGCTGTCACTGAGAAGAATGTGTGTAGAAGGGGATGTTGTTTAATTATCTTTGTTTTTTAACGAATGAGAGATACTAGAGTGTGTTAGTTTGCTGTCAGGAATGAGCCAGGAGACTGGACAAAGTGGCTAGTGTGAAAGAAGGAAGAGATAATTCAAGGACTGAAGTCGCTGAGAAGAGAGCCTAGGCCAGCATTCATTGTGAAGGGATGGGGCGGCAAAAGTGCAGGCGCACTTCACTATTGCTGGAAGAAGAGCCAGCATACAGATGCACATGGATGTGTGAGCTAGCTGATGGGAGGCTGAAGATCTTCCCACTAGAGAAGCTTCTATTTTAAAGATGTGTTCATCGGTGCAAGAGATAGGGAAAAGGAGGGTGAATTTGGGGAGTAGGGACTTTTAAGAGATAGAAGGTCTGTCCCAGTCAGATCTGATGGCGGCCAAACAAATTCATGGCTGAAGCGTGGTGGGATTCCCAGGCAGCATTGAAGACTCATTTGAATTCTTGAAGCAAAGGATGAGGAATAGAGAGAGAATGAAAGGGTCAGGTAGTGAATGGAATCACGCACAATAATTCCAGCAACAAGACACCTGTGCCCCACGCTGCTTAGTGGTATGGAAGCCCCCCCCCCACCACCTCCACACACCCCCCCCCCACACACACACACACTGAAGGCAGCCCGCTGGAGGACTGGCAACAACACAGATGTCACAATGGCCCCCAAACCTAGTACAATCCCTTTCTTTTGGCTACAAAATGGGGATATGAATTCAAAATTTGCAAGTTAAGAATTAAAAACATTCTATATAAAGCAGGTGAGTGGCATACAACAGGTGTACAAAAAAATAGCCACTATCGTATCGATTACAAACAATTTGGGAGGATTTAAATTGAATTCCGAGTACTTTGCCAAATACTAAAAATAAGCAATTAATAAAAGGATGATTATTATAATAATTTTCCATCATTATTGCTTCAGGATGTGAAGCCAGAAGTAGCTAAGACAGTCCTCATTTTCACCCTGACTAGGGTCATTCTTTCACATATGATGGCCTAATGCTTACCTACCTTACTCCTGGCTTATATTCTTTTAAAGAAAAAATCTATCACTATTTGGAACATAAAAAAAGGAAGGAGTATTGATCAGAGAAAAAAATGACTATTAATACCAACTTGGAACATGAAAAGTAGAAACAAGGCCAGTTAAGCTCTCAGATGCAGTCTTTTTAAAATAGAACATTGTAAAAGGCGTTGAAGGAATCTGCTTGTAGTCAGGACGAATGTTACCAAGACACTGAACTAAAGACTAAAGTCTGATGTGACATCTGATGAATATTTGTATCTCCTGTGCTATTTTTAACCAGTATTAAATTTCTTTTTTCCCCTCTCTTTTACAATTCAATAATCTAAGGCAGTGACTTGCAACCAGGGTGCTCCAAGAATTTGTAAAACATGCAATACCTGACTATTTAGTGAAGGCCACTAAATAGATTGTTAAATAAAAGAAATGACAACAGCCAACACAACTATAGCCATCTGATATGAATGAATCAAAATCGTCAGATCAGCAAAAATATATTTTTTCGGTGTGCTGCAGAATTTTATTAATTAGTTTTATGTGTGCCATGAGATGAAAAAGATGAAAAACCACTGATCTAAGGTTTTACCACTTTGTGTAGTCTCTTTGATTGGTAACTGTTTCTGATTGTATAAAGTTAGACTTTGAGATAATTGTATTCCAGTTAAAGTACAGGAGTTCGTAATTACCACTGCATTCCAGCAGATAATTATCTACATTTGTTGCATTTTTTTCTTTGTGGCCAAGCAGGCTGGCTTTATTATGATATAGTTAGTGGTTAAAATGTTCTCTCAGGAGTCAAAGAATATGATGAGGCTGCTGCCTTCATTTACAGGGGGTGAGAAAATTATTACACAATATCTAGATTCCTGCGTCTATTTTACATGCTCTACAAGTAGCTTTAACTTGAGCTGAGCTATGTATATAGTTAAATTTAAGAAATAAAAGAAAAGTGTCTCAGTTTTATTTTACATTTTGAAAAATCATTACAAGTTCCATTAGACTTATTCTCAAATGCATACATTTAGAAATTAAATGTCAAGAGGCTCTACATCTCTTTAAAAACACATTCTTTTCAAAATAATAACTGGTTGGGAGAAAAGTTTATAGTAGAAACAAAAATGCTCCAAATGGACGTGATTGTCTTGCCTCACCCACCCCCCACCCCCCTTTCCAGGGAGACCAAATCCTTTCAGTATTTAAGACCTTACGTGTCTTCAATATATCACAAAGACAGCTTTGAAATGATATTAAAATCTCAATTTTGAAGATCTAAAAGACAGGCAAACATTTCAAGGCCGCAGAATGTGGGTTAGAATTAGATTTCCTTGTGTATTAGACTCTTTCTATCCTTGTTGCTATGTTGAAAAAAATGCATTTAAAAAGTCATAAAAGCTACTCTACTTGCTATTACAGATCCCTGTCATTCCAAAGCTGATCTTATTGTTCTTTAGCAAGATACGCACAGCAGCTTCACCCTAAGTTGCAATAAATGCCTTTAAGATTAGGCTCCATAATTTTAAGCTAAACAAATAAACATAGAGTCCTAGCAGGAAAGTTGAGACTAGACTTAAAAGGTCTACATTGTACAAGGAGAACATGTAAAATAGGAAATACCTTTATTTCATATAAAATAATAACAATCGATAGCACTATTTATTATTAACATGCATATTAGTATTTTTTATTATTGATAATATAATAATTAAAGTATTAATTAAGAAAAATAAGGTTAGGGAAACTCACAGAATAGGTCCCTACTAAGAAACCCCATTAATGCTACAGTCCAAAGGCCCATCTCTGAGCAGACTTGTGCTATTGTTTTTTTAATATATTTTTATTGATTTCAGAGAGGAAAGGAGAGGGAGAGATAGAAACATCAATGATGAGAGAGAATCAATGATTGGCTGCCTCCTGCACAACCCCCACTGGGATGGAGACTCCAACCCAGACATGTGCCCTTGGCCAGAATCAAACCTGGGACTCTTCAGTCCGCAGGCTGATGCTCTATTCACTGAGCCAAACCAGCTAGGGCTGAGCAGACTTGTTTTAAGTCAAGCCTTGGTGATGTGTACTTTATAATATGTTCAAAGTCACCAAATTGTATACATTAAATATGGGCAGGTTTGTGTATATCAAACATACCTCGCTCAAGCTGTGTTTCTTTTTTTTCTTTTTTAAGAAATGGAAAAAGAGAAGAGGAAAGGCTAATACTTCCTGCAAATAGCTTTTAGAAACAAGAGCTGAAAATCTCACTAAAAATCTCAACTTTGACTCCACCTTACTCTTCTCACTCTGAGTTAACTCGGAGGGGAGAGTTCCTTCCTGCCCTGAGAGCTCCTTTCTAGAAAGCCCGAGTTTCTGCCGTCAGTGGGTGAGACTTACTCCCTCGTGTGTATGTGAAGCCAAAACTCCTGCAGCAAGTGAGAGTGCTAGTGAGTGGTACCTAGTCTTTCCCCGACTTAGCTCTGACAATGCTCAAGTTTTCTTATATAGTCGTCGTCTTTTCTGTTCTTAAAATCTTCAGGAAGAAAGTCATTATTTGGTTTGGCAAATTTTTCTCATATTTAACCTAAACTTTCTATTCTTTAAATGGACTTCCTTTTCAATTTTTTTTTTTTGTAGAAATGGGAGAGAATGTCCTAGTTGTGCTGTGTGAGAACTCTTTAGACTCTTGGTGAACAATCTTGTGCTCTGTTATGCACAGTACAAGGTGCTAGATCACCACCATCTATTCGATCTGTTCGAGGTTATGGGCATACAAACCAAACAGATAGTTGTCTCTAAGAGGCTCCGAGTCCAGCGAAGGTGACCATCGTGTAACCATAAAGTGAAATACAATCAGAGACTTCTAGGTGATGATGGCAAAGGAGGCCACACCCAGAATGTCAGATATCAATTAAGGGGGAGTGGGGAATTGAAGAAAAAAACACCAAGTTTTGTGCATAGCAATCAAAGAATGAAAGGGCATCCAGTCTTACACCATTACCTTCAAGAATGCCTCATCCCATTTCCCCTAGAAAACAGAGCCTGAGGCAAAACTTATCTGGAAAAGATGGGGTTCGTTTTTTTTGGGGGGGAGGGTGGAAGGATAGGAGGTGAAGCAATCCCCAGGCAGGATGGGTAAGGAAAAAAGGGAAGTGAGGCAGAGAAGGAAGGAAAGCAAATACAAGATGGCGTTTTACTGAATTGACAAGAAAATAGAACCATTGCTAAGCCATATTATTATTATTATTTTTATTATTATTATTATTATTTGTTAATCTGGTAAGTGTGAAATGACAGTTCATTGTGTATTTAATGATTATAAATAGTATTAAGCATTTTTTGTCTTCATTGGCTTTACTGACCTGTTCAATGCTTTTTTCCCCTATTTTTCTTGTGAGCCATTAGCTTTCTTTCTCCAAGAAAGAAAAATATGTGTTAAAAATATCTCTACTAATTTTTGGCTTATCTTTTCACTCTCTTTTTAGGATCTTTTGTTGAATAAAAGTTCCTAACTAAACTACTGTCAAATATATCAGCCCATTTCTTTATCAATTTTTCAAGTTAAGAAATACTTTTGAATTTGAGGTCATAAACATATACAGTTTTAAAAATATTTAAACAGTTTTGCCCTTTCACATTTTGGTCTTTAATCTACTTGAAGTTGATTCTGAGCAGTATGAGAAAACAGTCTAACTTTATTTCTTTTGTTAATCCTAACCTGAGGATATTTTGTCCATGGAATTCTAGAGAGAGTGGAAGGGAGGGGAGAGAAGGAGCGGGAAAGAGAGAGAGAGAAACATTGATTCCAGGGAGACACATTGACTGGTTGCCTGCCGGGGTCCAACCCCAGCAGGTCCAGGGGTCCCCAAAGGTGTAGACGGAGTCGGCGAAGAAGGAAGGACACGGAGACAGTGTTCAGTTGATCAGCAGCCTAGCCAGGATCTCTAGCCAGGATCTCCAGCTAAGTTCTGGTCTGGATCTCCAGAGAGGTTCTGCTGTTTATTGTCTTGTTACATCCGTATTTATCCCAGTTGATTTTAATCCTGTCAATTTCTATTACAAAGGTTAGGGCGTTTCTTACCTCCATTCCAGGGAGTAAAGATTATGTAGCTTAAGCATGATTGTTTGTAGTGATTAACTACCCGCCTGGCACTTAGTTAAGGAGTTTCATCCCCTCCCTGACTTCAGGGAAAAATTCCTACCTGGGGAAACAACCTTTCTAGGAGAGGCATCCCCTCCCTGACTTCAGGGAAAAATTCCTACCTGGGGAAACAACCTTTCTAGGAGAGGCATCCCCTCCCTGACTTCAGGGAAAAATTCCTACCTGGGGAAACAACCTTTCTTGGAGAGGTGACCTTGGTTAAAACACACAGCGCTAAGGGGAGCAAACATATTAAGAACAGTATGCTATATACGCCAGGTCCCTTGAAACATATGCTGTGCAGATGTTTCTTTCCTGCAGTGACTGTGTCAAGCAGCAAGGATGGACCGGCTTCCAGCAAATTCCCCCTTTTTTATTTTTTAAATGATAGCGCATGCAAATCAGTGGCCACCTCTCAGATTGGGCCATTTAAGTCTCGGAAGAAGAGTGGCAAGCAATGATAGTGAGCATAGCTATAAACATAGTGGATGGAGCGCAGAAGGAGCCCCATTCCTGTTGAAGGTTGCCAGCCTCTTCAGTCAAGGGATTTAAGCTGTCCTCAAGTTGTTGGTTTGATTGTCTTTGTTGGTCTGGCTAGCGGGCGGCATCACTGGCGACAGGCTTCCCGAAGCATCAGCAAGTTGAAGGACTGCATCAAAGGGCCCATCAGGGCCATGGTTGATGGTGGTGTCGATGTCCGAGGAGGAGTAAGCTGTGCCCTCTGGATCCAGCTGATATGGAAGATGGAGGGTAGTAGAAAAAGAAGAGAAAGCAAAAGAACTACAAGGCATGGAAGTGTTTAGAAAAAAGAGGGAGAAGAAAGGGAAGAATGCAGCATCCTGACACAGCCCTTTCCTTCAGCTGCCCCTTTCCCTGTGGTCCAAGGTAGAAATGGGAAACAAGTCCTGTTGCAGTGAGAGGGCAGCTGCTGTCAGCCAGTCTCTGTCTTTACCTGGGTCCCGATCTGAGCTGGGCATGGGAAGCAGGAAGCAGCCATGGGGACAGGAGACCTTCCTCAGAAGGGCCGAGTGTTCAAGCCCCTGCACCATTGGGGAGGGGGGTCTGTGCCCCACCTTTGTTGCACCCCAAGTTTTCTCCTACTGGCCCCCGACTGTGCCTGTCTTAGGTTGCCCCACCCTGTGGAGTCTTACCCGTCGTTGACTACCAGCCATCTCTGGGCCAAATAGGGTGATGTGAGGTTCAGTTTTGTCTCCTTGATAGCCTATGTCCCTCTGGCCTCCATGCCCAGCAACTGCCTTGGGATCCCCTTGCCTGCTGGCGGGGCTCTGGCATTGATCATAGGGAACTCAGGTTTCTTCTCTAGAGAGGGCCCAGCTTACGCCATTGGGCCAGAGACAGATCCATGGTACCAGCCACCATGCGGCTTCAACCTCAGCATGAACAGAGAGCTCAGGCAACAGTTATGGGCAATTGGATTGTAAGAAGAGTGTCCCTCTTGACACAAGGGTAAGAGGGGCCAATACAGGACAAAGGAGAGTCCTGGAACAGGGCTTTCTCAGCCCAGGATGTCAGGCTCTTGGCCCAAGACAACTCCATGTATGGGGCATATACCAAACACCCCTAGTCACGGCATAAAAGGGAGATGCCCTTCCTGGAACAGTAGGGTAGGGAGATTCTAGAAAACGCTGTGTTCAGGAAAGAAGGAGAAAGGCCAAAGAACCAGCAAACAAGTAGTTAGATTTTTAAAAAAAGAAAAAGGAAAGGAGATGTGGGGCAAAGCTGGGACATGTGGAAAGACAAAAAGGAGGCACATGTGATCCTCCCAATGGACAGATTGTTCCAGCTCAGGGCTGCACATCTGCTGCAGACGGGCACTGGTCAGGTGTGCTATGATGAGGCAGAGATGGCGGGCGGTGAGACATAAGGTCGGACTAGACGATCTGGAATCCACACAGGTGAGTCTGCATCCTGTGGAAATATACAAGCATATCCTCTCCCCTGGGTTAAAAGTACATCAGGTCCCTTCCAGGCTCCTGTAAGCAAGTCTCTCCATTTGACGAGGGCTTTAGGTTTAGTTAGATCAGGGTTCCAATGCCTGTACATCGGGGAATTTCCCTCAGAATCTACATTTAGTATATTAATTACAAATTGAGCATGTTGTAGAACATGATGAGGAGAGGAATATTTAAACTCATTTTCTTGTAATTTTTTAATTTGTGTTTTTAAAGTTTGGTGAGCCCTTTCTACTATTGCTTGGCCTTGAGGATTGTAGGGTATTCCTGTAGTATGTGCGATGCCGAATGTAGAGCATAAGTTTTTGAAAGCTCTAGAGGTATAGGCAGGCCCATTGTCAGTTTTAAGTGCCCTTGGTATTCCTAGGTAGGAAAAGCATTGGAATAGATGTTGACTTACATCTTTAAAGGCTTCTCCTGTACGTGCAGAAGCAAGGATAACATGAGAAAAGGTATCAATACAAACATGCACATAGCAAAGTTTGCCAAAAGATGGGACATGAGTAATATCCATCTGCCATAAGTCACAGGGTCTAAGTCCTCTTGGATTAACTCCAGTAGCAGGGCTAGGAAAATGAGTAGGACAATGGCCGCAGTCACGCACAATACTTCGAGCAGCTTCTCTAGATATGCGATAATATAGACGAAGAGCAGAAGCATTTTGATGGTGAATGGCATGAGACCGCCGGGCTTCTTCTAGAGCTGTACAAACTACTGGGCGAGTTAGTAAATCCGCCTGATAATTTCCTTCGCTTAAGGGTCCTGGTAGGCAGGAATGAGCTCTAATATGTCCAATATAGAAAGCCTTTTCTCGTTTGTGAATGCAAGTTTGTAGCTGAGTTAACAAAGAGAAAATGGCTGTTCTTCCTTGTGGGAGAGAGGCGGTCTCAATATGAGGAAATAATTTAACTATATATTGAGAGTCAGTGTACAAGTTAAAGGGAACCTGTTGCAATTGTTCAAAAGCATAAATGACTGCCAAAAGCTCTGTTCTCTGAGCTGATGTCTCTAGAGTTTGTTGAACATGGGTTATTGAGTCAATGATTGTTACTGCCCTACCATTAGAGGAACCATCTGTGAATACTAAGGAGGCAGGAGGTGATAATGGTTCTTTTGAACATTTAATAGGAAATATAAACGGATGTAGGGAGAGAAATTGCAATATAGGTGATCTTGGCAAATGATGTAAAATTTGTCCTGGGAAGTTACCTATAGCTATTTGCCACTCTTCTTCAAATTGTAATAGTGTGTCTAATTGTTCTCTTTTATAAGGTATTATTATCTCAGTAACTTCTCTTCCAAAGAGTTCGATACTGCGTCGTCTACCTTTGATAATGAGAGTGGCCACTAGGGAGGGATAGGGTGGTACAATCTTCCTAGGAGTGACAGGTAAATGTATCCATTCTAATGGTCCTTCCTGCCACAAGCATCCCGTAGGAGTATATTTAGTGGCTAGAATAATTAAGGCCCAAGATTTGGAATAATCTAGATACTGTAGTTGCTGTTTATTGATGGCCTGTTCTATTTTTGCTATAGCCTTTTCTCCTTCTACAGTTAATTGTCGGGGAGACTTAGGGTTAGAATCTCCCTTTAAAATGTCAAATAGAGGTTTTAAGTCAAGAGTGGTTATTTTTAGATATGGCCTGACCCAGTTGATATCACCTAATAGTTTCTGATAATCATTCAATGTGTTTAAATGATCTTTTCTTAATTGTAGAGGCTGATGGGTGATAGTAGAGGTATGTAATATTCTGCCTAAGTATGAAAAAGAAGGTTCAGTCTGAATCTTTTCTGGGGCTATTTTTAGACCATGTTCTTCTAAAGCAAGGATGGTCTGAGTAAGAATTTCCTGTAAAGTAGCCCGATCTTTATGAGCTAGTAAAATATCATCCATATAATGAATAAGATATAGATCTGAAAATTTCTTTCTAATAACTTGCAATGCCTGATCTACAAACTTTTGACATAATGTAGGACTATTTTTCATCCCTTGTGGGAGAACCTTCCATTGGTATCTCTGATAAGGCTGTTTAAAGTTTTCTGATGGTATGCTGAATGCGAATCTTTGACAATCAGCTGGGTGAAGAGGTATAGTGAAAAAACAATCCTGTAAGTCAATAACAACAACACAATACTCCTGTGGAATTGCCACAGGGGAGGGCAATCCAGGTTGTAAGGAGCCCATATCTTCCATGGTGGCATTTATGGCTCTTAGATCTTGCAAAAGTCTCCACTTGCCTGATTTCTTTCTTATTACAAATATGGGTGTGTTCCAGGGACTATTTGATGGCTCTATATGTCCCTCTGCTAATTGCTGATCAATTAATTGTCGGGCTGCTGATATTTTCTCAGATGTTAAGGGCCATTGCTCAACCCATACTGGTTGTGACGATTTCCAGACTATGGGATCAGCAGTCCTAAGGGCAATGGCCCCAATTACAGATCCTGTCGAGGAGTGTGAGGTATTACTTTCCTTTCCTAATCCCTTTCCTGGATTAAATCTCGTGTCTAGCATCTGTGATGTTACTCTATCACTGGGGCTATATAATACAACTCCCATTTGAGACAAGATATCTCTTCCCCATAATGTAAAGGGGATAGTCGTAATTACATAGGGACAGAATGTTCCTGAATGTTGATCTTCATCAGCCCAAGTTAAAATCTGAGAACTCTTTTTTACATTAGATGCCTTGCCTAGTCCTACTAGGGAAGTGGAGGTGGTGTGCGTGGGCCATGAAGAGGGCCAATCCTTCCCTGCTATGCAGGAAACATCTGCTCCTGTATCCAATAGACCTTCAATTGGTTTTCCCTGAATTTGTAAAATTTTTGTAGGTCTAGTAGCATGGATTTCTTGTATCCAAAATGCTGCATCACTAGATCCAAAGCCTCCGGCCCCTCTAGCTTCCTGGGTAACAGCTGTCCCTATTTTATGTATTGGTAACAGGATTAATTGGGCAATTCTCTGGTTGGGCTGAATCTGTATAGTTGTGGTGGGTGGGGAAAGTAAAATCTGTATTTCTCCTGTGTAGTCTGCATCAACAACTCCTGGGATGACTAAGATCCCCTGTAACGAGGTGGAGCTCCGTCCTAATATTAAACCTACAGTTCCCTCAGGCAGTGGCCCAGACACTCCTGTAGGAATGGCTGCTACTGGCGAGTCTGGGGTTAGTACTGCATGGGTGGTTGAGTGGAGGTCCAATCCTGCACTGCCTGGGGTTGCCCTGAAGAGGTCACTGACTGATCGAAATTTGCAAAGGGGTTGAAGGTTGATGCCCCTATTATTGCAGGGGCCTGGGGCTGGCCCCTTCTCAAGTTTCCCGATTGAGGTGATGGGATATAACCTCCTTGGGAGCTATTTGTAGAGTTTAAAGGCCGACCATTTTTATGGTATTTTGATCTACATTCCTTTGCCCAATGGAATCCTTTCTGACATCGGGGACAAACGGTTTTTGGAGGATTAATATTATTCCCTAATGTATTTCCAGGCTGTCGAGGAGCTTGCCATCTGGCCTGAGTATTATTATTATTTTTATTTGGGCATTCTCTGCTAAAGTGCCCAGATAAGCCACAAGAGTAGCAGTTCATATTTCTTTTATTACCTGTAGTATTGCTGGCTTGTCCTATAGCCTGTACATATTGAGGGTATGTCTCCCCTTTGAGAGCTGCAGCTATAGCTACACCCTGTATAAATGCTGGACTTACATCAGCACACTGTTTTATAAAATCATTTATAGTTCCTGTTCTGCGAATCGGCCTTAATAAAGCCTGACAGGTATTATTAGCATTTTCAAAAGCCAGTTGTTTGATTAGGATATCGGCTGCCTCTTTGTTATTGATTACTCTCTTGACTGCCTGTATGAGGCGAGAAAGGAAATCCTGATATGGTTCCTCGACCTTCTGTTTAACTTCTGTAAGGGTGGTTGTTTCTCCTGCTGTATAAGGTAGGGATTTCCAGGCACTTACTGCACAACTGGTTACTTTGGTAAGTGCCTCTGTGGGCATATTCATTTGCTCCTCAGCCGTGTTAAAATCACCTTCTCCTAATATCATGTCTAGGGTTATTCTTTTTCTGGTTTTTTCGCTAGTGGCTACAGCTTTCTTAGCAAGATCTTCATATTCAGTTTTCCATAATAAGTAATCGCCTCCTGAGAGACAGGATTTACAAACCTGTGACCAATCATAAGGAGTCATCCATTTACTGGCTAGGGTTTCTACCAAGGTTTGTGTGTAAGGAGCTAGAGGTCCATATTCAGAGCAGGCCAATTTTAATTCTTTAAGTACTTTGTAAGGTATAGGCTCCAAGGTGGGGTTTCTATTCCCACCAGACTCATTCTCATATGTAACTGGGAAGCAGAGTGAGAATTCAAGATCTCCATTAGCTTCAGCTTCTCTTATTGCCCTTTGAAATTTAGACATGGAGCTCATAGGAGCCACAGGACCTGGTTTAGGCTTCCTTTCTAATTTGGGGAGCCTGTTTTGAATGGGAGGGCCATTCTCCTCTTTACTGACTGGAAAGGAACAATGGTCATGTTTATGATATTTATTCTCCTCCCGATCAGTAGGCATAGCTAAATTGCTTTTAGATTGAGCTGAAGACAATGATGATGTGTCCTCTCTGGGTGGAGCCGAGGGACTATTTAAATTTTGAGAAAGTTCAACCGTTTTTGCCTCTGGTGCCAAGGTGTCACAGATTGAATCCCAGAGGGAAAAGAAACATGGCAGGACCTTGTCAGATTCATGGTGTTTCTTTAATTGCTTTCCTACTTCAACCCAAGTTTTTAAATTAACAGTTCCATCCTCTGGAAGCCATTGACATACTTCTTCTATAAAACTTTCTGTCTCACTGGGAAAAACCTCAACTCCAATTCTGCTAGTAAGCATATGCGTTAAAAGATTAATACAGAGTCTTTTTTCTTTAGACTCAGTATGACCCATCTTGTCAATCTAAGTTCTGTACTAACTACCCGCTTACCCTACTTATTCTCTATGGGGGGAGGGGGGGTCTGCAGCACCCTACGGTGCAGTCCTATCCGTCCCAAGTACGGGGGACTTACCTAAGGGAACCCTGTTCGGGCGCCAGATGCCGGGGTCCAACCCCAGCAGGTCCAGGGGTCCCCAAAGGTGTAGACGGAGTCGGCGAAGAAGGAAGGACACGGAGACAGTGTTCAGTTGATCAGCAGCCTAGCCAGGATCTCTAGCCAGGATCTCCAGCTAAGTTCTGGTCTGGATCTCCAGAGAGGTTCTGCTGTTTATTGTCTTGTTACATCCGTATTTATCCCAGTTGATTTTAATCCTGTCAATTTCTATTACAAAGGTTAGGGCGTTTCTTACCTCCATTCCAGGGAGTAAAGATTATGTAGCTTAAGCATGATTGTTTGTAGTGATTAACTACCCGCCTGGCACTTAGTTAAGGAGTTTCATCCCCTCCCTGACTTCAGGGAAAAATTCCTACCTGGGGAAACAACCTTTCTAGGAGAGGCATCCCCTCCCTGACTTCAGGGAAAAATTCCTACCTGGGGAAACAACCTTTCTAGGAGAGGCATCCCCTCCCTGACTTCAGGGAAAAATTCCTACCTGGGGAAACAACCTTTCTTGGAGAGGTGACCTTGGTTAAAACACACAGCGCTAAGGGGAGCAAACATATTAAGAACAGTATGCTATATACGCCAGGTCCCTTGAAACATATGCTGTGCAGATGTTTCTTTCCTGCAGTGACTGTGTCAAGCAGCAAGGATGGACCGGCTTCCAGCAGTTGCCTCCCACACGCAGGGCTGGGAATTGAACCTGTAATTCAGGTATGTGCCCTTGACCGGAAACTAAACCTGCAACTCTCCTGTGCTCAGGCTGATGCTCTAACCATTGAGAATACTGGCCAGGACCTTTTTTTTTTTTGGTATGTGGAGACGGACTTGTCCCAGAACCAATTAAAAGGCTATTTTTTTCTCCCACTGACCTGCACTACTTATTTTTTATGATAGATATCTACATATACTTTGTGTTACTTTTAGACTGCTATTTCTGTTCCATTGATTTTTCTTTCCATTTACCAATTTGACACTGTCTTAATTTCTACTGCTTTATAATGAACCTGGAAGTAATGTGGGAAATAGACTTATCACCTTGGCCTTCCTTCTTCAAGAATGTTTTCGCTGTTGGACATTAAATCCATAAATCAATTTGGAAAGCACTGACATTTTTATAATACAGAATTTCCAATAGAATGAGTATGGTACTTTCCCCCTTTATTTGTCTTTTAAAATTACTTTTTACACTGTGCTGTGTGAGAATTCTTTATACGCTTGATGCACACTCTTAAAATTTTATAATGTCTTTAGGAAGGTTTAGATTTATTTGCTTAATCTTATTTCTCTTGGTTCTCTATATTTTTGACACTATTTTAAATGCCTCATTTTAGTCATTCTACTTTGTATTTGTTGTTGCTTTATAAAGTGTAAGTGGTTGAGTTTTGTATATTGATTTTTTTATCTAGAAAATGTGCTATACTATAATACTAATTCTCCTAGTTTACCTGTTGATTCTTTAGGATTTTATTTCTCCGTAGACATTCACATCATATGTGAATTGCACATAGCATTGGTTCTCCCATTCTATTCCTTTTAGTTTGGGTTTATTTTTCTTTGCCTTATTTCACTGAATAAGAATTCCAGTACAAGACTGCACGGAATTGGTAATGGTAGGCACCTTCTTCTTCCCAATCTCAATGACATCATGTTTTAAATATTTCACAATTATCTATGAATTTGGCTATAGGTATTTTTGTAGAAAACCTTAACAAAGTTAGGGTAGTTTATTTGATTACTATTTTACTGAGAGGTTTTTGTCAAGAGTAAAGTTCAATTTTATCAAACACTCAAAAGCATCTGGAGATAATTGAATGCTTCTTTTAAATATGTTATTATGTTGATTTTTAAATATTAGACTTTGTATTTCTGAGAAAAATCCATCTTAGTCTTGATACTAACAGCTAACTGTCTCATAAATTCAAGATACAAGTGAAAAATGTTTGTCATGTTAGTGTAACACTGTTGTCACTGCTTGAAAGATACTTAATGTCTTCAAGAAACTCATACACTAGTGAGGGTGACCAATATGTAAACGAACAAATAAAATACAATAAGGATATGTCAATTATGTTAAGAATGTTTATTTCTCTTATTCATTTTTAGATATCACAGGTGGCTTATTGGCGGAGAAAACGTTATGTCCCAATTCCAAGACTTATCTGGGATATCATTATGATATACATTCTCTGTTTGGCTGGTCCCAGGCAATACCTACTTTCTAGTGAGTAGTTTGTAAACCAAACCTCCTTGAAATGTTTTTAGTATCTGCACATTGTTATTAAAATGTCCTCGGTACACTGGAAGCTTGGCAGATAATCCTCTTCTCTCCTTGAATTAATAATCTCAGGTCGTAAGCATCCTTTCAGTGCCACCTGATTTATGCTGCCCCTCTGTGTTCACCATTTCTGCCTTTTCCTGTGTATATCTACTGGGAGACTCTCATAGGCTGCATTAGTAGAATTATATTCAAGGGTTCAAGTATAGAACACTGTGTTTCCATTTACTCTGCATCCATGTCTGTCTGAAACAGGTGTTCCTTCCAATTGAGGTTCATTAGTGTACTTCCACAGTTTGCTATAAGTATAGGCAAAATATATATGACTCATATAGTCAGCTTGTTTGATTTATAAAGCAAATTCTCAGGAGTAGTATAGGATCAAAATAGAACAGATTATTGCGGTATAGGATCAAAATAGAACAGATTATTTTTGCCATATACAAATATATTTCATTTTTATGCTTTGGAATTTAGCCATTGTCCTAGAGCCATGAGTTCAGGGACCTTAATGAAATCTATCTGGTAAGCACGATAGAGAATTACAGAGCTGAAGTGAACATAAGGGTCATTTAACCACAGTCTCTCTTACCAACTCCTGAAAAATATTTAGGTCTTAATTTGACAGAAAACAAAATTAATACACATATAGTAAACTTGATAGACAACATTCTGAATATATATTTAATGGGGCTAATTATAAAAAAACAGAATCAAGTGGCTTGCCACTATTTGAAGTTTATTTATCTTATTTTTAAAAAATGGTATTGAACTTATTTGGGGTGACATCTATATATATAAAAGCCAAGCAGCCAAATGGTGGAATGACCAGAACGACCAGAACGACCAATGGCTATAACGCTCACTGTGGCAGCCAACCGGCACAATCAGGGGTGGGGCCAGCCAGCCAACTACCCTCAGCCCCTCCCCCTGCCAGCCCCTCCCCTGATCACCCCCTCTCCCACCCTGATCACTGAAGTGTGACTTTCAGTGATTCTAAGTAAGTAAATGCTCTCCAGCCTTCATAGACCAGGAACCTGAATGATGAGTGACTAGGAGGAAAACTGCTCAGTCTGGACCATCAGTCAGGTGTCCAGGAGAGGTGCCCAGCACAACCACCATCTTCCTGTGTTCTCTCTCCACTGCTTACTGCCAAAGAGGGCAGCCACATCACACCACAGCCTCTCTTTAGGGGGTTTGTCAGCAGGGAACTAAACCGCATTACCTGTCTAGGGAGAAGCTTAGAAACAGAAGCTGTCAGTGTCCCTGACACTAAAGCTTCCTGACACTTTGAAGCTTCAACTCATCAAAAGCCGACAGCAAACGTGTATGCACCCTGCAAAGATCTTTGACACTAATAACTCCCCACTGCCAGCCCTGCCCCCGATCGCCCCTCCCCCACCCGATAGGGGGTGGGTGGCCGGAACCCACCTATGTATGAATTGGTGCACTGGGCCTCTAGTTTAATAAAATTATATAGGCTTCAGGTGTATAATTCTATAATACATCATCTATATATTATATTTTGTGTTTACCACCCCAAGTCAAGTCTCCTTCCATTACCATTTATCCTCCCTTGCCCTTCTGCTACCTCCCTCCACCCCCCTTTCCCTCTGATAATCCACCCTGCGGTCTGTGGCTATGCACTATGTGCTTTTTTTCTTTGCTTGGCCCCTTCACCCTTTTCACCCTTAATTTAATAACACATTTCAAATTTCTATTGAAAAGGCAAGGAATCACTTCTTAGATTTTAGAATGTACCACTCATAACTATTAGTAGGTTACCCAAGAAATTGTTAATTGTATTTAACTCATCAAGAAATTTAGGCAAGAAGAAGATGAAGGAGGAGGAGGAGGAGAGAGAAAGAAGGAGTAGTAAATGTAGACAAGTATTCCTCTTCTGTGTAAAATTATATTTCTGAGTACTTTTCATACCTCAGGGATAAAAAATGAATGTGACTTCCAAATGCTGAACTTAATGAAACTCAATGACAACTACTTCCCAGAGGCATAACAATAGTTTTAAGTGGAAACATTAGCAAGCTTTATCTAGAGAAGGCATAAAAGGTGTTTACTGAATTTATTACTACAGCCTCTTGTCATTCAATTTAATCTAATAATTTAAATCCCACTCATTATTTTACCCTTGAGAAACAAAATGATTTGTCATGGATTTCCAGGTAGATAAACAATGGCCTAAAATAGGGATTCAAGTTGTCTAACCTGGGTGAAGCAGATCGGGGACTGTAACTGCTAGGCAAGTTTAGAAAGTACAGGAAGGAAATGAGCCGTTACTAAGCACTTGTTATGGGCTAGCTGGTTGTGAGAGGTGCTTTCATATATAACTTATTTTCATTTATACATTATAACAACTCTGAGAAGTTAAGCATCATTAGCCCCATTTTATAGTCATTAAGTAACATGCTCAAAAGTTACATGTTATAATGACGAGCTAGACGAAGTTTAAACTACATCTGTTTAATTGCAAAACCTAGTTCAGTTAACTTCTTATTTATAGGTTAGATTTTAAAGTGCTCAAACATAGCACCAAATAAATTCTAACTTCTCCGTTGGCTATAATTTTAATTCTAACTCCAATGCAGGAAAAGAAATACTGGGAGAGCCTGGCACAGTCCTTATTCTCGAAGTGAGTGAAAACAGGAAATAACTATGTGACTTTGCCTAAGTAACTCATCTTATATTTGAATCTTTCCAACTCCTACAGAATGCAATTAAGAATATCCATCTTGCCCTAACTGGTTTGGCTCAGTGGATAGAGCGTCAGCCTGTGAACTCAAGGGTCCCAGGTTCGATTCTGGTCAAGGGAATGTGTCCCGCTGGCAAGTGGACATCTGCCGAGGGCTCCTGGGCTGCCAGAGGGATGTCTGATTGCCAGCTTAGGCCCGATCCCCCGGGGAGCGGGCCTAAGCCAGCTGGTAGACATCCCCCGAGGGATCCCAGACTGCGAGAGGGCACAGGCCGGGCTGAGGGACCGCCCCCCCCCCCCCGAGTGCACAGATTTTTGTGCACTGGGCCTCTAGTCTATATTATAAAAAGCCAGTGACTGTAATGCCGTAACGTTATAACGACCAAACGACCGGTCCCCAGGAGGTGCATTGATGGGTCTCATGCAATTTCACACACTGGGCCTCTAGTAGAGCAATAAGATTACCAGAAATAAGTCCTTGCCTTCAGGGAGCTTTATATTTCACTAGAGTTTAGCAAATTTTTCCATTATGAAAAGAGATGTATCAATTTTGTAAATAAGTCAATTTTTATAATGTATATTGTACATATGTGGATTGAAACAACTGTCAGATCTTCAGTGAAGTTACAGGATGGTTTGATACAAGAGGCCAAAAGAATATGAATGGCAATCAAGGTTAGAAGTGAAGTTGAAATAGAGTGGAGACCAGATTTTGATGTTAAAGAAAAACCCCCAAAGTGGTTAAACATACAAGTTAAATTCAAACAAAAACAACCAAAACAAAAACTTATAATAATGATACTAAATATCTACACATATGTTATTTTTTATATACATGTAAGGTTTCACTAAGGAAATATAATCAGTATCAAACTACAACTACTGGCATTTTCAACATTAGTATAAAAGCAGCCATTGCCACATATTAAAAAAAAAAAAAGCAGAATTTTAAAAAATGTTGATGCCTAGAACTCATTCCCAGATAGTCCGATTTAGTTGATCAACGATGATGCCTTCCTTTTTTTTTCTTTTAAAGTTCTCAGACATTTCTAATATATAGCCATGGTTGAGAAACCATATACTACCTGCCTGGTAGTATAACTTATAAGAAACATTTAGTGTGAGAAAATTTGCACTAAATGAGAAAATTTGGTTTGGATGGTTAGCAATGGCTTTTAACAGCTATTTCATGAAATGTGTAAAATAGTTTACATATGGCAAGTTCTCTTTTTGTTTTCTTCACTCCTGCCATTTCATGTTCACCCAGATTTATACATTTGATAAAATATTTAAATTACATGAAATAGGGACTTGTTCATGCGCTTTAAGATCATGTGTTGGTTTTTTGTGTTAGTTTTTTTGCGGGGTGGGGGGAGTATCCTTTGAGAACGCTACTGAAGAAAATGTTTCTTTTGTTTTCTCAAAGTGCTTCTCAGAACGCCACAGGAAAGCGAGCATTTGTTTTGAGCCGTTCAACATTTGTTGGGAGCGGGAAATACACTGGCCATTGGCTGGGCGATAACTTTTCACGTTGGCGAGATATGCATATGTCAATCATTGGAATGCTGGAATTTAATCTCTTTGGAATTCCATACGTAAGTTTTCAAATTAAACATTCAATCAAATTAAGGCCTATCTGTCAACCCATATTATTTGGGGGTGCCAATCTACTTCTATGAAGATAAAATGCACTCAAGTTGTTTCAGGACAGTATAAATAATATGCTTCATATAGTCACGTTAGCATTGCCCTCAACCTATATAGATTTCAAGAGAACCACATATTTCTTAATTATTTTTGTTTGTTTTGTGTTAGTAAGACAGTTGGTCACGGTAAAACTGGAGAAGTTTATTACCTCTGTCGTTCACTTCTATCTTCACCCCATTCACAATTCTTCTATAACCTTTTACTATGAGCTTTCTAGGTAATGTGTGAAAAAAGAAGGGATGGACAATTTGGAAGGAGGAATAGAAAGTTCACTCAGGGAGGAAGTGAAATTAAATCAGTAAAATGTTCCAAACACACAGCAAAATACTTTCTTATCTGAGCCCTAGTGATAAACAATTTAGCTATGAAGGAATTTGCTATGTTAACAAATTTCAAAGTTTTATTGTAGCAGATTCCCCATATCCAAATGACTTTTTACAAGAATAACATATAGGGCAATATTTGTCTTATTTTGGAAAGCTTCAAGTAAAATTGCTGTGTACTCAAATTCTCTGAGAATTGCATTTGTTGTTCAAGTGATGGATTAGGTACTTTCAAAGAATTGCGAAATAAATATTGAAAGTGAAATACAGCTTCAAGTTTTGTCTGGACTAGAAACTGACAGAGGCAAAAGTTATAATATAAGCAGACCCATAGAGGAAGGGAGCATGACCTGGTCTTTCTCCACTGAAAATTTTAGAGTTTTAGAAGAGTAGATTACACCCCTGTAGTTGTTGGTGTCAGTAAGACACTTACCGTGGTCACGGAAAAACATTTTTATTACAAGTGACAGGTTTTATGACTGCATGCTTTATTTCTTCATGCTGTTTTTTGCCTACAAACTTCAACATTAAATGAGTTTGGGGGTTAAATATAATATTTCTGAGAGAAAAAAAGAGTTCCAGAATAAAACAATTTGGAGACTTAGAGAGACCTTCCTTAGATATAAGGAAGCAAAGTATCTGTAACTTTATATGATAAAAGGGAGAGCATAATCAGATGCTATAATCCTGAGGCTTTTGCTCCCGCCTGAGTGGTTAGCCACTAAGAATTTGGATTAGCTAAATGTTCTACATCTTTAACTTCCATATTGAGGCAGGGACTTTATAGTACTGCACTTGGGCCGGGGGGTGGGGGAAGCATTTGTCAGAATATTGGATTACCTAAAGCACTTATACTGTATATAGCCCATAGCATATTTTTTAATCAAGGGGGGCAAGAGGGAATTATCACTTTTCTATTCCAAATGTTTTTCTCAAAGAGGATCTTTCCATCTTTAGATTCCACAGTAAAAATTAAAAATAATGTGTCCTAAAATTTTCAGTGCAGGTTTTATTGGCAAAAGTAATAAGTGATATATTTTGAGGTCATAAAAATCTTTCCCCAGATTGGAGCTGATATATGTGGGTTTAATGAAGAGACAACTTATGAACTTTGCCTTCGTTGGATGCAACTTGGGGCATTTTATCCCTTTTCCAGAAACCATAATGCAATTGGGATGAAGGTGAGTGAGCGTTAATGTAAAATGGTAGCTGCTATACAGTAGTCATATTAACTTGTACTTAAGAACTGGGATTTGAAAGTACATATAGAATCATAAAAATATGAATTAAATCAAACTTTTAAAACAAAGTTGTCAAAATATGTAATTGGTTTTTTAAAAAAATTATGTTATTGATTTTATTTTATTTTTTAATATGTTTTATTGATTTTTTACAGAGAAGAAGGGAGAGGGAGAGAGATAGAGAGTTAAAAACATCGATGAGAGAGAAACATCAATCAGCTGCCTCCTGCACACCCCCTACTGGGGATGTGCCTGCAAACAAGATACATGCCCTTGACTGGAATCGAACCTGGGACCCTTCAGTCCACAGGCCGACGCTGTATCCACTGAGCCAAACTGGTCAGGGCATGTTATTGATTTTATAAAAAAACTGTGAGAGAATAACTAAAAATGAATGTCAGAGAAATAGCTTCTCTAAAATTGTCCTTGAAAATGCATTTTTTACATAAAATAATTTATTATTTTTCAATTACAGTTGACATACAATATTATATTAATTTCAGGTGTACAACTTAGTGATTAGACATTATATAACTCA
Source organism: Myotis myotis (assembly GCF_014108235.1). Classification (NCBI taxonomy): domain Eukaryota; kingdom Metazoa; phylum Chordata; class Mammalia; order Chiroptera; family Vespertilionidae; genus Myotis; species Myotis myotis. Next base: position 172,788,461 of record NW_023416335.1, read on the forward strand.
CTAAATTATCACCCTGATAAATCTAATACTCCCCATGAGGAGCGAGCCTAAGCCATCAGTCAGACATCCCCCGAGGGCTCTCCGAGGGCGCAGGTGGGCTGAGGGACCTTCCCCCCCAAAGTGCACAAATTTCATGTGCTGGGCCTCTAGTGTAATATATTTGGGAAACAACTCTGCAATAACCTACTATTGTAAAAGGCTTTCAAGTTGAAAGAAATAATATTTTTTAAATGTTCTGTTTCTCCCTAACCACTAAAGAGAGGGGGGGAAAAAAAGTAACACTTAAAATTTCCTGTTTCAGTTAATAGGTCTATTGAAATGTTTCTCTTTTATAGGAACAAGACCCTGGGGTATTTGGAGAAGAGTTTGCTGCTATTTCCCGTTCTGCATTAAGGATTAGATACTTATTGCTGCCTTACTTATATACCCTCTTCTACCATTCTCATGTCAGTGGAAATACAGTGGTCCGAGGACTGATGCATGAGTAAATCACATTTAATAATTGTTCTAGTCTTAGATTTTCTTAGGAACCGGGTTCTCCTACTGAGAGAATTATGTGAGGGATAAATAAATATGCAAATCAGTTTTTCTCTCCATTGACTATGATTAGAAGTAGTTTACAGATTTGAAGAATTTAATTAAGAAGACTCTTTCAAAAATTTTCTAACAAAAATAAAAGTTGTGTCTTGCTGTCTAAAAAGTGTGGAATATAGAAAAAGAAGGAAACATGGTCCCTGCCCACAGAGTACTGGGAAGGTTGCAACTAACTGAGTTGAAAGTAACTGAGTATAATATGGAACATTATATATGTATGTCGCAATTATGTGGCATAACCTATAAAAATTCAAAGAAAGGCAGGGTCAATTTGAAATGGAATGGACAGCTTTATTAAGTAGATGGGATTGATGCTGAATCCTTAAAGGTTGTTTAGGATGCAAAAAGGAACAACAAAAACTGGACAATTTGATTGCTTGGCATAGTTTTGACCTTAGTTTTAATGCCCATTTATCTTCTGGTCAGGAGGACAAATGATTTCAGTTGCTTTACTAGATGATGAGATTTTATTCCTAAAACTCTGCTTGTCCCCTAAACCTTTCCCTGTTTTTATCTTTTTGGTGTTCTTGGCGAACCTGAGGTGGTTGAGTAAGACTTTAGCTATCTATGCAAAGACATTAATTTGATTAAATGAATAATTTTTCACCCTAAAAATCCAGATTTACATCAGATCCTCAGACTCATGGAATTGACAGAGCATTCCTTTGGGGACCAGCTTTAATGATTACTCCAGTACTTGAAGAGGTAAGGACCAGAGTTCTATACCAGCACAATATGGTTATTCACAGTAGTTTGCCTTGGTGCCATTTGATACTTACAACCAGTCCAGGCTTGCCATATTCTCCTGTTTTTCTTACCTCATTTTCATTCTTTTATTTGAAAACAATGTATTTATATATTTATTCTACCTAATGTAAAATATACCTCATGTTAAATAAGTCTCAATGAAACTGAAATATATGCTTTTGCTATTTAGAGATTCTGAAATTGATCTCAAGATAAGTTGCAGAAGTAAGATTTTGACCCCCAAATATAAATAGAAAAGAAATAAAGTACTTTGGTCACCTATGCTATGTAATAGCAGTAAAGTCTGAGAATATAAGCTGTTTTTATTAGCCTTTTTGGAAAAAACAAACAAACAAACAAATTCCTGTTTCAAATTAATTTTTCCTTCTCCTCCAGATGGCTATCTTACCCAGATTTTAGCCACAAAGAGAGGGAAAACATGACTATAATCTGAGAGAACTGGGGGTGAAAGCCACACATGCAGGAGAACGGGCAGGATGGATGTCATGAGAATGTGTTGACAACAAATCAGTGCCAACTTTCAGGACTAAGTATTAGGATTTCCAGAGGTAGAAAACAATATTTTCAAGGCTGCCTGTTCATTATGTCAAATTTCACTAGCTTTGAACTTGTCATAGTTACACAAGAACTGAAGTTGGGCCTTTATGGGATTCTTCAAAGCAACTATTTTCTCTGTTTTTGGATTGTTCTTGAATTCACCACAGCTCTATCTAAAAACACACACACAAACATACACAAGAATAATATAGGCCAGCTATAATAATGTGGTCTACTACCTATGTTTATATATACGCATATACATATATGTATATAAATCTGAAATGTACACATAGTAATATATGTAACATACAGAAGAATAAACCTGTACTTAGTAAGAATTCAAAATTTTTTTAAATAAATGGATAAATATTTCATATTTTACATTTTTAATAAGTACATCGCAATTGCCATTGAACTAAAATGCCACAAAGTAATTACCTGGTTAGTAATGGAATATATCTACATTATACTGAAACAATATTTTGAAATATAGCAAACTCAATTTGGCTTTTTAGAAAAAATTATCAATAGTGTACATTAATGTGCCATAATCTAGACATGAAACATATTTTCCGATAAATCGTGCATGTTTCATGGAGATTCTCTAGCCCCACTGCATAATCATGTCTGGGTTGACTAGTACTTGGTTTTAATGATAAATATGATAGGATTCAATATCCAGAGAACCAAATGTATTTTTACTAGAATACTTTAATTAAAAAGAGGATTGAAAAGGCATATGTTTTCTTTTTTCACAGGGAGCAAGATCTGTGTATGTATATTTTCCTGAAGTGTCCTGGTTTGACTTTTATACAGTATGTATTTTATAGAAAAAATAATATAATCTATGAACTCAGAGATTTACATGCTTTTTCCCCACTGTTATATATATATATTGATTTCAGAGAACAAGGGAGAGGGAGCGATAGAAACATTGATCAGCTGCCTCCTACTGAGGATTGAGCTCACAGCCTGGCCATGTGCCCTGACTGGAATCAAACCCGGGACCTCTTATCCATAGGATGACACTCAATCCACTGCGCCCCTCCAACAGGGGTTCACTAATTTTTATATGACTTCTAGAGCATTGGACTGTATAATTCTGATGCTGTGGTTCTTTGGGAAACCCTTTTAAAAAAAAAAAATTGTTTGCTCCTCTCAAAATGGTAGAATTCAGCCATAGATTGGCATATGTTTAAGATGAGAGATAGAATGATTTTTTTTTAGAAGTAGAGTAGACATTTATTTTATGCAAACACAAATTCTTAAAAGCAAATGACTCTACATAGTGATATTTTCTTGTAGCAGAGTGTAAGAGATACTATAATTTATGAATCTGATACTTTATCTTGCAAGAAGCAGAAAGCTTGCTCAAGTATGAGGTTTATTATGGGAATACATATGAAATGACAAAAGAAATCTTATGGAAATCTAAGACCAGCAACTCTAAAAGCACTGGATTTCCTGGAGAAATTCAGGATTCAATTGCAAGTTTGTAAAATTTCAGCCCATGTTGTGCCATTACCAGGACTCAGAATTCCAAGGTATCATTTTTGTCTTATTAACAACTGGTTTCCAAAGATCCTCAGCGTCTAGAGGACTCTATATTCTGGAGTTATATTTTGAACTTCTATTTTATAGTGGACATATTTCAATACATCCTTTGTGCTTCTATGATAAGTGGCGGGCTCTTTTCCATGCTTTATAGTTCAAATTCTTAAGAACGATAATTTCATTGATCTAACTACCTTTTCTGCATAAGTTACACCCAGTGGGGGCTATGCTCTCCATGAGGGGGGAGAACAGTGGAATGTGAGGGAAGCAATGTGGCTTCTCTCCTGTAACTGAGTTCTCTCCTCCCGCTCTTTGAGTATGTTTGGATGAGCATTAGCTCATTTCACCCAGCCTTCAGGGAATTTTTATGGGACTATGTTTAGATGATAAGGATAAGACTATTTCCACGTTTGAAGAAAGGACATACAATCTATTTTCAAATGATCAGTTAGTTGTGACTGGTGGAAGTGGTATTATGAATTCTCTATTCTCATGGTCAGGTTATTATAGTATCTTAAAAACAATTAAACCAATGGTTTTCAAACAATATTCTGGTAGAGATGCTTCCTACATTTCCTTAAATATTGGCATTACATTTCATGTTTTAATAAAATTGATTTTTAAAAAAGAGTATAACGAAAATGCTCACACAAAAGCATTATTACATTAAATTTTAACACTTTGGAGCCCAAAGTTAACTTGTATCCTTGTCGTTTAACTTTTTAGTAAGTAAATGTGGTTATAAAGTTGAAATGCTAAAATTAGTATATACTGATGAATGCTGCTTTCATGTGTTTTACAAAAAGGAGTTTATGTAAGTTTTTTTTTTTTCCTTTTTTTAAAAACACTGACGTAGACATTTAAGTCACCCTTTTCATTAGTAAATTCCATGGTGCTCTGTTGCATTTCAACAGAAGTTTGGATTTTAATTTCCCGTGTCTCCTGAAATCTATTACTTGTTACCAGTGATGTAATTGGCGTGGTTAACTCTGGCTTGTTCTGTGCTAGGGGGAGCAAGTATCACCTTCTTGGCTGAAGAAGTCTGTTGAAGTTCCTGCTCCTCTGGATGTAATTCCCCTTTTCATTCGTGGAGGATATATTCTGCCAACACAGTTTCCAGCCAGAACAACAGTGCTGAGGTAGTAGGCACATTCTGTCAGGAGACCTCTCCTTGAGCTCGGGATTTGACCTTCCTGTTGTAGTCAAACTTCCTTATTAGTGTCTGAGGAGGGGTTGTATATGAGTGAGAGACCGCTGACAGGAGGTGGCTCAATCAGTGGTGCAATGAATTATTGGTCTATGTATGTGTTTGTACATGTGTATGTATGAGTCAGTATGTTCATGTGTGTGTGTGAGAGAAAGGGAGAAAAAGAAGAGAAGGAACAGAAGAAAAAAGGAGAGAGATTAGCAGATGATGTGCTTGGGCATTTTATCCAGGTCTAAGCTATCTAGCCCTAAATATCTTCCCATTGTTATTTTAAAGATAGCCAGGGATTTTTAATTCATGAATTCTCTCCTAGGTTTTATATGAAGGCTAGGTCAGGATCCTCATGCTTTTATCCATTCAGGTTATGTTTAATTAGTCCTTTTCTCCCTCCATAGATATGTAATCAAAGACTTTGCCTAGCAAACAAGCAGAATTTTTAGTAATAATCATTATTTTATATTTCTATTTTACATCAAAGATTCATAGTAGCAGATCAAAATCTCTAATCGGCATTAATTGAAAATAAAATCATCTAAAAATATGCGTCATTATCAGAAAGGAGTTTTGGCTAGACATTTTGAAATATTAAAAAGTCCCTGAGGATCCCTTGAACTGTATAGTAGATATATAGTTTCTAAGCACTAACTTGCAAAATACATTCATTTGATTTCAAGTTAATATATTTTAGTTCATTTCCAAGAAAGAAGAGAGGGTCTCGTGCTTTAATTTTCACTTTAATAGAAACAATTTAATGAAATAAGTATATTGTATATAAAACCAAAGTATTTTCCTTAAGGTATTCTCACTATAACTCAACTTCTCCAAACGTAAGATTGTTTTATCACTTGTACTGTGCAGTTCTTTTCTCTATGCAATTTTGGGGTTACCAAGTGATTAGGATCAAATCCTTGAGTCCTGTCTCCATTGTGGAATCACAAGAAGAGGGCACATAGGTTCTGGCATCCTTGCTCTTCAGAGTTAATACAACTCCAAGCAGAGCAGACTCTCCGAATTACTATTCAAGCTCCGTTTTCCTGGAGTCCCTTTGGTCATACTTTAAAATCAGCTCCCAGGTTTCCAGACCCAAAGACTCGCAATTTTGTAGACAAGTTAGAGAGTGAGGGGTGTACCTTCAATAAGCATGTTATAGTACTTATTTTGTTATTTTATTAATTATATAAGCCTTTGCTTTTTTTTTTTAAGTGGGACACACTTAAGAGGCCTATGCTATTGAAATCACTCATTTCCCTTCAGATTGAGCAGTTCAGAGCAGAAATAAGTTACTTAAGGATGTTTTAAGTTTCCTATCACTGGAGATATTCAAACATAAACTAAGTGGAAATTTGGTAAAGGTGTTTAAGAAAAGACTCAACATTTTTCTAGGTGGTTCCATGAGATGATAGGAGTTAGGTCCTTCTCACTCTGAAAATACAAATTTTCTTCTTTTTCTATAGCCGGTTGAATCCTTTTAGCCTCATAATTGCTCTAGATGAACATGGAGAAGCATCTGGCTCCCTTTTCTGGGATGATGGTGACTCTATTTGTAAGTAGACAAACATGTACAACAGTTGGAATGTTCTGAATTTCAAAATGACTTCACTTAAAATTAAAAGTTGGAGATCTAAACCAATGCAGTAAGTTTGATATAATAGACACCATGGTAAGATTCTGCTTGCACCCACATTACTGTCCAGGAACCTGAAAATTTCCTCAGATCTGGCTACTCTTCTGGATTAATCCACACAGGTGAGACCATTATCATTAAGAAGGTGAAATACATTATATTTATACATTATCTCCAAGAAGGTAAAACAAATCACACTGTGGTTACTTGAGAGGAGACAACATTTACTTATTAGTATGCTACAATAAATTTTTTTCTCATTAATTTATTCTCACCTAGGAAGGAATAGAAATTCTAGTCTTAAGGAGTCAAACTTTCAATAGAAATTTGTAGGAACTTGGCTCTGGTGGCATAGATGTTAGGCTAGAGGAAGGAAGAACTGTTGAGAATCTATGGTGGGAGACATGAGCCATATTTTGAAGATTTATGTGAAGTAGAGGAAGGGGTATAGCTTGAACTGAGAAAACAGGTCAAGATTTAGCTGCTATGCCCAGCTGGAGTGGCTCAATTACTTGAGTGTCATTCTGTGGGCTGAAAGGGGTCAGGTTCAATTCCCAGTCAGAGGACATACTTGGGTTGCAGGTTCAATCTCCAGTCAGGGCACATACAGAAGGCAAGCAATCGATGTCTCTCTCTCTCTCTCTCTCTCTCTCTCTCTCTCTCTCTTTCTCTCTCTCTCTCTCTCTCTCTCCCTTCTTCCCTCCCTTCCTTTCCTCCTTCTCTCCTCCTCTCTAAGCATGTCCTTGGGTGAGAATTTTTTAAAAAAGATTTAGCCAGCTAAGGCACAATATCAATGGTTTTGTTTATTCATTTCTCTCCTATTATCCCCATTTTCTCCATAATCACATAGATCAGCAAACTATAGAAAAGACTTTCCCTGGAAAAATAGAAATGACTTATATTGTTAAGAAGATAGGTACTCTACATACAGTGATAAATATATTCAAAGCAGCCACATTTTGAAAATCATAAATGGGTTTTCAAGGAAATGGGCACTATTCCAAAGAGACAATAATGCCTGTGCATAGGTTACTGCTGAGAACATTTCTTCTGTCACCATATTAGTTGACTTTACATCCATCTTTCTTTCCTTGCCCCTTGTTCATAAGCAGGAAACACAGGAGGATAAACATTTTTATAAGGAAGGTGAAAAGGTAGAAAAAGAGAATGTGAAAAAGGAAATGTAAAGGTAAAAAGACAGATGCACTCCTAATTTTACGTATAGACAATATGGCTGGTTCTGTGGTAGGGACCGAGAGTGTACAGAGGCTGCTAATGCTTGTATTTTCATGGAAATCGGCAGTATTTTGTGTCCATTTTCATTCCTCCCTTCCCCCTGCCCAGTGAACACTTCAGGAAGCACTGATTAAATCACACTTGAAAGATTGTTTTTAAATTTTAGAGGACAGGAATTCAAATCAAAAGCGAACCAGGGAAAAAGACAGATACCTCTGTCTGTGATAATGAATTTGTGTATGGACAGTAAAGAGAAATGTGGAAGGAGGTTGTCTACAAAGTTTTATGCTATATCCCTCTGTACTAAATTAAAGTGTTGAGACATGTCTAAAACAAAGCTCCTTGCTCTCTATTTTTCCATATAAAGTAAATATGGAAAATGAGGAGGAACGTGGGAAGCATGATTAGAGGATGAGGTTACCTATTTTGCATTTTCCAAAGGCCATCATTAGAAATGTAAGTTTGATTATTCACTTTTTTCCCCCCTCAGCAATTGCTGGGTAATTTAGAGGATTCCAAGTGCAAGGTTTAGCCAAGACTTGTGGACATAGGAGTTTAATTGAGCAGAATTTAAATTAAAAAACATAGTAAAAGATAAAATTGACCTTTATTTTCTAATGCTAATACTTATTTTGCAGATTCTGTTGAAAGGGGAGAGTACTTCTATGTGGAATACAAATTCAGTAATGTAAGTGTAAACATTCAGTATTTGTTGTGACATAATAGCTCATTTATATGAAGAAAGTATATTTTAAGGGATTTCCAAAGTAAGAAGTTTTTAAAAGTATCGGCAATTCTCCATACCACTATAAGCTGTACATTTCTGTGTATTATCGTTATTTGTTTAACATTTTTTTCCTCTCTCCCTTAACGACAGAGAGCTCTGAAAGCAACTGTGATAAAAAATGGCTACAATGGAATCACTACTCTGACATATAGCACTATTCAGATCCTTGGTTTCACTTCAAAGCCAAATGTTATTTTTATGAATGGGAAAACCATCCCAAGCAACAGAATGCAGTATAATTCCAACGGGGTAAGGCTTAAACACTATTGACTTAAAAGGCAGATTTTCCTTATTAAATCTCTAGGGCTAATAATTGAATTTTCCCTGAATGTTACTTCCTTGCCAAAGACACAGATCACATTTCTAAAATAATAACTTGCATGTTTCTGAAACTCAAGGAAGAAAAATTAGCACAGAGTTATATTTCTAGCTAAAAGTATGCACATGTCAGGTCTAGAAACTTTGTTGTGTTAAATATCACAAAGGATGTCATGTAAGGCTGGGTGTTCCTCGCTAAATATAACATAAAGAAAGGATAAATGAGTGGCTAAAATAAATGAGAATAAAAGCTGATAGAAAATTGGAAGTGGAAGGTTCTGGATGGACTGTATTTCAATTCCTTAATTTAACAGATGACAAAACTGAGCATCCAAAGAGGTGAAGTTACTTATCAAGGTCATGTACTTTAATGATTGACAGAACTAAGTCTTGACCTTGAAACTTCTGACATTTCACAGCTCTTGCCTTCTATTCTGTTCCATTTGGAAATGAAACATTTATTTAATGGGCTCCTATTAAGAGTTTTAAAATCGTATTTGCTAAAAACATGCTTATAAATATAAGACATGATCCCCACCCCTGAAGAACTTAATAGCAAGCAGAATAGACGCCAAAGCCCTAAATAGGAGGAGGAATCTACATTGTATTTCTAATCTGAAGTCTTCATTGTATTTCTAATACCTTTATCACACAATGCAACATATGGTCTTTAATACTTACACAGAGCAGTAACACAGAACTTAAGAAACTGACTTTTCATTCCCTTCTGTAAAATTAAAAAGAATTGATGACAGGGTCATCTATAATAATAAAAGCATAATATGCTAATTAGACTGGATGACCTTCTGGATGACCTTCCGGAAGAAGCTGCGACAGCGGTGGGGGGCTGAGACAGCGGAGGCCGAGCCCCTTGCACAAATTTCATGCATTGGGCGTCTAGTTTAAATAATAATATATTAAAAACTTACTTTTTCCTAATTGAATGGAATTTCAATCTGGGGGATTTTGTTGAGTAAGTTGTTTGATATGCTAATCATAACAGTAATTCTTTATTTGAAGTTTTATGATTTACAGAAGACTTTAGCAACGTGAATTTGATTCACAACATGCTCCTGGGTAGATCTGTATGGCCAGTATTATCATCCAGACTTCAAAGAGGAAGAAACAATGTCTTAGAATGATGTTGCAATTAGTAAGGAAGTGACAGGAAATCAGAGCTGTCCTTCCTTTTCCCTCTGTGCTCTTTCTCTTTCCTGTTAATTGAAAAATGATTGATAGGTCAAAAAACAGAAACAACTCTATTGGGAAGTTAGTTTCACAAATTTTAGTTTCATGTATGTGTGTGGCTGATCTTGAATAAGAGAAAAAAATCCCAGAAGAACTTGATAAAGTTCTGTAGGGTACAAAGATCTCTTTTGAGTAATATAAGTTGTTTAATTGGAATATTCCATAAACTTATATTCTTAGAGTGTATGAATCACTTGATAACTCTAATTTACTCCAATATATATTATGTATTGGATATATTTTATATAAAATATACACTATACATTACATCTAAATAATTAAGTTATCCCTTAACACTTGATTACATTTGATTATCTTTATAGTATCATATGTTAATTCTAATATCTTCAACTATAACTAAATTTCTTTATATTATTTACATTTTCTAATTTATTTATTCTCTCTCATTACAGAAAATCACTTTATGGATATCTGCACCCCTTTCACAGGAGTTCACCATTTCGTTTGAATATTGAGTAATAACCAAAACAACAACAGTGAAAAATTATCTGCAGCAATCATTTAGAACACTTAAAAATTATTTGAATAAATGAAAATTATTGTTTAATTTGAATAGCAATATTATTAAAGTATTTCAATCTTGTGTGTGTACAGTACTCAAATTATCTGATGTTGTCTCTTACAAAAGCAGGGCAAAATGTTGGATAAAACTTCCCCTACCTTATAAGGACTGATAGATATTGAAATGATGAGCTGATGAGCAAGGTTATGTTTTCTAGTCTTCAAAGCAAATCTTTGAAAAACCTATTGGGATATTTCTAACTAAGTAGAAGGCTTAAGAGCCCAAAAGCTAATGGAATTCTCAGGAATTTTAAGAAACTGTTTACTTAACTTTTCAAAGAATTGGCATAATCATTTGCTGTATCAAGTTAAATATTCACTGGTGACTAGGGTATTGAGCTATGTGGAAACCAAGAGAGAGTTTAAGATCCCAAAGCCAAGTAAAGAAAGTCTTTCATGAAGGGGAATGAGTAGACCTCTGGGCAAATGGGCACTGAGAAGTGACCATTGGATTGGTCAAGGTGGATGTTGTTGGTGAACATGACAAGAGGGGACCAGGTAGACTGGACTAGGTCCAAGAGAATGTGGAAGAGGAGTGAGTAAAGTATGTCCTCGGGTTATGTCAAAGTTCCGTTCCTAGGGCGCGACGTAAGGCGATTTTCACCGTAAGTGGGAACCCACCTACATAAGAACCTCTGTCACTCCCATGGAGCACATACACAGCAGTAATGAAGTGAAACAGTAAAAAAATTTAAAAGAAAGATAACAATTCCTGACCTTTACTTGTGGTAAATACATAATGAAAAACAAAAAGCACATATGTACATACGTCGAAATGACGGAACTTTTTTTTTTATAAATAAATGGGAGATGGTGACATAACCATGAAATGACATACGTCGAGTCTGACGTAGCCCGAGGGCTGTCTGTACAGTTGCATCTTTAGAGAAGCTTAGTTGTAAATGGCAGCAGAGATGAGGCAGTGGTTGGAGGAAATGTGGGTACGAGTGTGCTGTGTATGTTGACTTTTTTGTTTGATTTAAAAATAAACTGTAGGCAATAATTTGCTGAGGTCTAAGATCTGTATTTAGTTGTACATTGTTTGAGGTTAAGACTGACCTCTTTGAGTAAAAAATAAACCAAAATAAAAATCCACAACACATTGATTAGAATGGCTAAAATCTTCTAAACACTGAAAATTCCAACTGCTGGTGAAGATGCAGAGCAACAGGAATCCTTATTCAGAAATGCAAAATGTGCCGAAACCGGTTTGGCTCAGTGGATAGAGCGTCGGCCTGCGGACTGAAAGGTCCCAGGTTCGATTCCGGTCAAGGGCATGTACCTTGGTTGCGGGCACATACCCAGTAGGAGATGTGCAGGAGGCAGCTGATCGATGTTTCTCTCTCATCGATGTTTCTAACTCTCTATTTCTCTCCCTTCCTCTCTGTAAAAAATCAATAAAATATATTTAAAAAACAAAACAAAACAAAAAAAAAAGAAATGCAAAATGCTAGAGCCACTTTGGAGGACGATTTCTTATCAAACTAAACATAAACTTACCATGTGACCCAGTAATTATGTTCCAAGCTCAATTGATTTGAAAATGTCCACATAAAAACCTGCATGCAATTTTTATAACAGTTTTATTTATAAATAACCAAAAGCTGAAACAACCCAGATGTCTGTCCTTCAATGGGCGAATATACAGGGGTGGGTATGGAAAAAGACATGCAGGTTATGATTATTACAGTAGTTTTATTAATTCTGTTTCACAGATTCATAAGCTGTAAACCCACTTTTGCCCACTCCTGCATATATGGCAATGACACCCAGTAGTAATGAACATACCCAAGACTCAGATCTTGTCTTCTAATAACATTCTTCAATAAAAGAAACTAGACATCCCTGGAGAAATGGCTATTTCTAGGGCTGGGACAGAACATATATAAAATGAATCTGGAGCATAATGTTGTACCAAAAGTAAAGAAGTTTGGAAAAAAATAACATGATGGGAATGTGTCAAAGAGACACAGGAGCCAACTAAATAAGTTTCCAAAGGCCAAACTGAGACCAATTTGAGCAACAAAACTAATACCATAGTATTGAATTTTAACCCTAAGTATAAAATAAATATCCATCAATCCATACTGAGATAGCTCAATGATTGGTTAAATAAGTAAACAAGAGAGAGAGAAAGAAATATGCCTCAGAGAGAATAATTCCAGATATTTTACAAAGAAACTTCAACTGTGGGCTGTGCTTAGTGGCTTCCTTCCAAAGAGAATATTAAGAAAAAGGGGGGAAGTAAAAAAATAACTATACAGAGAAGAAATATGACAAATACTTCCTCAGCCAGGTGGTCAAGGTTAATATCACCAGTGATGAGTGATGCTGATAGTACGTTTTGTGGATGGGTGGTGGTGAAAATGACATTTCACCTCGGTGATCTTCCTCCCCTAAACCTGTAATCCCAGTCAAATTGTGAGATAAACAAATCCAAATTGGGAGATATCCTACAAAATACCTGACCAGTACTCTTCATAACTGTCAAGTTCATTAAAATCAAGAAAACTCTGAAAAACTGTCATAGTTGAGAGTAACCTAAGAGAACAATGATGACAAATATCATGTGATGTTGGATAGGATCCTATTACATAAAAAGACCATTAGGGGAAAACTAATGATATCTGGTAAAATATTGAGTTTAGTTAATAACAATGTATCAATTTTGGCTAATTATGACAAATGGATCATAGTAATGTAAGATGCTCACAATAGGAGAAACTGGGTGTAGGATAGCTGAAGATTCTCTGTACTATCACTGAGACATTTCTGTAAAGACTTACTTTGATGCAAAACATTTTGTAAAATTACTTTAAGAGAAAAAAACTTATGAAAAAGAAAACATATGGAGCTTGACAAGAGTTCACATATTTGTCTGGAATTTGGCATCGACTTCCCAGCAGGAGTCACTGCAGTCACTGTTAAATTATCTCTTCAGGTCATCATTATCATCATTTCAGCTTCCCATTCGTTATGACTTCCTCCAAAGTGGCTGTGACACCAATATGGCACTTGTGCCTGGTTATCTTACGCTCTTACACAGTGTAAAATAATTATGGAAATATAATTATCTTTTTAATTTCAAGGGCTTCCAGCTGTTTACACTATTCTAATGAAACTGCTATTGATATCCAGATTGCTCTTGTATTAAATTTATGTTTGACCCAGAACTACAGAGATATGATAAATATGGTGTGGATATCCTTAATGATACTCACAGTGTGCAACTCCTAGAATGGTCAGCATGGTATAAATAAACTCATTTATTTATGAGGTCTGTCATGGGCCCCCGCTGTGACAAGCATGTGCTGATCACTAGGGATATGAAGAGAAGACATCATTTCAGACCTCTAGTCTAGTACATTTACAGCCTTTTTAAGGAGCCATGTCAGGGTCAACTAGAAAGGAGTGGGGGACTTGTGGCAAAAACCAAGTGTCTTGCCAACCTCTTCACAAGTCCCAGACACTGGTCCTGAGTTCGGATCCCCAGGTCCGAAAGCCTTGGGACAGGCCCCTTGCAGGGACTCATGCAGATCAAGAGAGACAGTGGGAGATTTTTAAAAATTCCACTCATCTTTGATGACCAAGGGAAAAGACACCAAACATTTCTCACTGTGGAGGAACATCTTACCCTATAAACCCAGAGATGTATGAAATTTTCAGGAGGAACTTTTAGAGAACTACATAAAACAAACGTTTCTTTTCAGGAGAGGCAGAACACACCACACAGCATGCCACTACTGTAAGGATCTTTTAAGGGGCTCCATTGAATTCTTAGCTCTTTAATAATGTAAAAGTTCCCTCATGCTGCGGTTTCCAAAACAAATGTGATTTTACAAAGAGAATGAATTTAAAACAGATCGAAACTAATCAGTTGACTATCACCTTAAAAATGTTCCTTGAACTACCCATTGACACTTTCTTAAACCAATCTCCGGGAAATATATATATATATATATATATATATATATATATATATACACACACACATTTTTATTGATTTTAGAGAAGAAGGGAAAGGGAGAGAGATACAGAAACATCAATGATGAGAGAGAATTATTGATCAGCTGCCTCTTGCACGCCCTACACTGGGATCAAACCTTCAACCCAGAGCATGTGCCCTGAAGGGGAATGGAACTGTGACCTCCTGGTTCATAAGTCGATGCTCAACCACTGAGCTATGCCGGCCAGGCTCTCCTGGAAATTTTTAAAACCTGAAATCACTTAGAGTTAGACCACAAAATCTTTTATGGGATATCCATCAATAACACCCTATATGGCTTCTTTTGCTTTTTGGTTCTACATAGTATATATAGACTAATGTATTTTATTTTATTTTTGCAACCCCCCCCTATTTATTTTCTTTATTGTTGATAAATATTATTAATGAGAGCATTATACAACCAGGAAACAGAACTCCTCTTTATAGGTGTCCCTTTTTAAAGACTCTGAATAAAATCACATATCAGTTGTATTACATGCTGGAATTATTTCTTTAAATTTTTTTCTTTTTTTTTTAATCTTTATTGTTGAGATTATTACAGATGTCCCTCTTCCCCCCCCCCCCCCCCATTGCCTCCCTACACCCATTTCCTGCCCCAGGCCTTCACTGCTCTATTGTCTGTGTTCATAAGTAATGCATATAAGATCTTTGTTTAATCACTTCCAGCCCCTCCACCCCATTCTCTCCAAGAGTTGTCAGTCTGTTCCATTTTCATGCCTGTGATTCTGTTTTATTCACCAGTTTATTCTGTTCATTAGACTTCTTATTTATTTTGATTTTTAGATTCAATTGTTGATAGGTTTGTATTCGTTGCCATTTTGTTGTCCATATTTTTAATATTTTTCTTCTTCTTCCTCTTCTTAAAGAATACCCTTCAACATTTCATATAATACTGGTTTTGTGGTGATAAACTCCTTTAGCTTTTTCTTGTCTGTGAAGCTCTTTATCTGACCTTCAATTCTAAATGATAGCTTTGCTGGTTGTGGTCCTTGCTGTTCATCACTTTGAATATTTCTTGCCACTCCCTTCTGGCCTGCATAGTTTTTGTTGAGAAATCAGCTGACAGTTGTATGGACATTCCCTTGTAGGTAACTAACTACTTTTCTCTTGCTGCTTTTAAGATTCTCTCTTTGTCTTTAGTTCTTGGCATTTTAATTATGATGTATCTTGGTGTGGTCCTCTTTGCGTTCCTCTTGTTTGGGACTCTCTGTGTGTCCTGGACTTGTAAGTCTATTCCTTTCATAGGTATGGGGAATTTTCTGTCATTTCTTCAAGTAGGTTTTCAATATCTTGCTCTCTCTCTTCTTCTGACATCCTCATAATGTGAATGTGGGTATGCTTGAAGTTTTCCCAGAGGGTCCTTATACTATTTTCATATTTTTGGATTCTTTTTGCTCTTCTGGTTAGGATTTTTTTGCTACCTCATATTTCAAATTGTTGATTTGAATCTGAGTCCTCTATTTTACTGTTGAATACCTGTATATTATTCTTTATTTCAGTCAGTGTATGTTTAATTTCTTGCTGGTCCTTTTCCATGTGTTTGGCATTCTCACTAATATCCTTGAAGGTCTCACTAAGTCCCTTGGAGGTTTTTAGAAGATTCTTGAATAACCTTATAACTGTGGTTTTGAACTCTATATCCAGTAGTTTGCTTTCTTCCATTTCTTTCATTTGTGACATGTTTCTTTGTCTCCGCATTTTGGCTCCTTCTCTGAGTTTGTTTCTATGTATTGGGTAGAGCTGCTATGTCTCCTTGAGTTGATAGAGTGGCCTTGTGTAGTAGGTGTCCTATAGGGCCCAGTGGCTCAGTCTCCCCAGTCACCTGAGCTATAGGTGCACCCCTTTGTGGGCTGTGAGGACAGTCCTGTTATAGTTGAGACTTGATCGCTGTTAGTGTCACTGGAAGGAATTGACCTTCATGCCAACTTTCTGTGAGAACCAGCTGTGACTACAGTGAGAGAGCTGTTATGCAAGAGACACTCCTGTGGAGCAGGATTTGCTTCAGTGGGGCTTTGGTGTTCACTGAGTCTGACCCCTGAGTGTGTCACTTATGGATGTGTAGAGTTATAATCTGGTATGGGCTGACACTGACCACTGGGTACACTGGCTCTTGGGTCTCCAGGGAGGTGCAAAGTCACAGCCACTGCTTGGGGCCACCCAGTAGGAGCTACAGAGAGATCTGCAGATTCCTCCTCTTTGTATCAGATGAGGCCCAGCTGTGAAGCAAGGCAGGCTGGTGCCAGGTCTAGGGCCTTTTACTGATAGGTTTGGGACTCCCTGATCCAGCTGCAGCTTGTTTGAGATTTTCAATGACAGGCTATTCATATGCAAAAGCCACTACAGGCAGCTTGGGTGGGGTTGTAAATTGGATGAGGCGGGGTCTTAGGGAATCACCAGAGTGGAGCAAATAGAGATGGCTGTCAGTCAGCCCTGGAACCTGGGATGTCCCAGGGTAGGAACAATGATTGCTGTGAGTGCCACCCCAAGTTCCTGCCTGGATGCCAGACAAATGTGTCCCCAAGATCCTTGCCCTGGTGCTAGAGCTCAGAGGAAACGGGTAAGTTCAGTTTGTGGTGCTGGCCTTTTAAGAGGAACAGCTGGGTCTCTAGCAGCCTCTGTATCACTGAGCTCCAGTCCCCACTGATTTTTACAGGACTGTAGTTACAGGACTTTTTTCCCCAGCTCTGGGACCCTGGGCTGGGGGTCTGGTGTGGGGCTGGGACCCCTTATTCTGCCAGGCGGCCTCCACAGAGATGATCTCCCTCCCAATTAAAAAAGTGGCACGTGTGGGTGCTGGACCTGCCTGCTCCGCACCTCCGACCAGCCTCAGTGTGCTTTCTCCTTCACTTCTCTAGTTGTAGGACTTCCCTTCCGCCAGCTTTCCGGTGGTTCTAGAATAGATGATGGTTGTTCTGTGTTTTAGTTGTAATTTTGATGTGATTGTGGGAGGCGGCGAGTACAGGGGTTTACCTACCACGCCATCTTGGTTGCCCTGTGTTTATTTTTTTCAGCTTAAAATGTTTTACTATAATTTAGATGTTTCCCCAAAAGAAAAAAAAATTATAGCATTAAAATTTATTTTTACTAGAAAAAAAATAATATTTAACAAAAACAAAGTTCAGTGAAGGTAGTATGGTTATCAAGCCTAACAGTACACAGAAAACATGGGATTAATTTACTTTCAAATGTATTCTGAAGATGACTGCCTATTCTGAACCCACAGAACATGTGAATTAAGACAGCATATATCAAAATAATATTATCTAGGTCCTTTTACAGCGCCAGTATATATAGTGGGATGAGCAAGATGAGGGCTATATCACAAAGTATATTTCACATATTGATTATGAATCAGTTTTCCTTATCTTCAAACAAAACAAGGCCCTCTGCTTATTTTTGTCAGTGTACTTATATAGAAAGCAAACTCACTCTGTTTTTTCACACCAAGAAAAACAAATGATACTGCAATTGAGGGAAATTAGTGCCAATTAAGACCATTGTGCAGCTGTGAACAAGGGCATGTTTAGATCGCTGCCTTTATGGTATGCTTAATAATGGCAAATCTAACAGTGTGATGTGTAAATCAAGACTTATAATCTTCAACAAAGTTTTAACTTTTATTTGACAAATTGTGCTATTTTATTCAGCTCACAAATTCGAACAGATCTGTGTAAATTATTTAAAATGCATGCTGGGGTGTTCATTGTACCATCACATTTTTCCATTTGCTTTCCCCATTCCATCTGTCTTTCCCCCACCCCAGAGAATTCTGTGTGCTAAAATAGATAATTTCTTGTGGTGTTAATTATGTACAAAAGAAAACCCAACTGTGAATGGACTGTCATCATTAAGGACTTCACAGTTTTATGCTTTAAGTATATATATATATATATATATATATATATATATATATATATATAGTAGTAAAGTGTTCAGAGCTAGGCAGACACAATAATGTAAGTAGCACAACCTACATCCTCAGACATCTTATAGATGGATATATAGTCAACTTACAGACATAGAGACCAAAAGGATTCCAAACACTGAACAAATACATATGAAATGCAATGTTTGTATTGCATAGAAATGTAGTATAGACCGTGTTTCTTGGGTAAACATCCCGGAGCGATGGGAAACAAAGAGGGTGAGGCTTTAGGAGTGTCTCAGAGGAGAGCTTCCAGGCCATGGCTCACAGAGAGGGCTCGGGCACAGCCCAACTGAATCCACAGTGCAGGAGACACAGTTTGGAGTGGGAGGCCAAGGTGGCCCGATTTTGTGGAGCAGAGGACCAGGGAGGAGAGAAAGCTGCTTTATACTTCTCTGAAAGCAGCCTAATGTTAGAGTCAAAGAAATCAAATATCGCTTTATAAATTGAATTTTAACCTACTGATCTACAAATCTAACCCACTATCAATCGTAATCAAATTCTAAAATGCTTCCATATTTCAAATACTATTAAAAAGTACGATTTCAAATGCACAACAGTTCTAACTAAAATCCCCTTCTGTCGCACTTTGCAGCTGAACTGACGGTTATACTTTATGGAATGTTTCACTCTCTTCAACTCCTCAAACCCCAGCCAGAGGCAAGAATGGTCCTGGCCTTTGCTCTGATGGTCCTTCCTTCTCCTCTCCCATCACAAGGCCCTCTAGAGCAGTGGTTCTCAACCTTGGCTGCACATTAGAATCACCTTTTTAAAATCCTGATTTCTGGGCCTCATCCTCCGGAAATTCTGTCTCTTTGTTACTAATGTTGTGGCCCCACCCCATAACAAAGAAACAGAATTTCCGGAGGATGAGGCCCAGAAATCAGGATTTTAAAAAGATTCCCAGGTGATTCTAATGTGCAGTCAAGGCTGAGAACCACTGCTCTAGATGTTCCCTGCCTGTTCTCCATTAGGAAAGCCCAGCAGCCACTGTCTCCTAAATCTCTCCCCAAGGGAGGGATGCTGAGTGGGCTAGTCTCCTAAGTAGTTTTGGTGGAGGAGGAAACACCTGCCTGTGAATAAATCTTGTCCCTCCCACAGAAAGATAAACTGTCATAGATACTTCTCATCCTTTTTAAAAATATATGTTTTATTAATTTTTAGAGAGAGAGGAAAGGAAAGGGAGATAGAAATATCGATGAGAGAGAAATATCAACATCAATCAGCTGCTTCCTGCACACACCTGCTGGGGATGGAGCCTGTAACTCAGGCATGTGCCCTGATCAGGAATTGAACCGAACTTCCTGGTGCATGAGTTGGGTCGATGCTCAACTACTGAGCCATACTGGCTGAGCTCATCCTTTTCTTCCTTCCTTCCTTCCTTCCTTCCTTCCTTCCTTCCTTCCTTCCTTCCTTCCTTCCTCCTTCCTCCTCCCTCCCTCCCTCCCTCCCTCCCTCCCTCCCTCCCTCCCTTCCTTCCTTCCTTCTTTCCTTCCTCCCTACCTTCTTTCCTTCCTTCCTTCCTTCCTTCCTTCCTTCCTTCCTTCCTTCCTTCCTTCCTCCCTTCCTCCCTCCCTCCCTCCCTCCCTCCCTTCCTTCCTTCCTTCCTTCCTTCCTTCCTTCCTTCCTTCCTTCCTTCCTTCCTCCCTTGTGCATGGAATTAAATAATCTTTTCAACGGGGTGCCCTAAAATAAAATTAACTAAATTTATGGCATTCTGCAAAAAGACCAGTGCTGATTTTGCAATTCATAGTATTTAAGATCACTGTGGCCAAACTGTTAATTAATTCAACTCCAAGTATTCCTACAGTCTTCCTTTGGAAAAAAAAAACAACACAGAAATTGCTAGAAAGGAATTTTGTTTGATAGTTTTCAGTCAAAAAGTCTAAAATATTGAATTTATTTAAAGGAAGCAAATGTAGGAGCAGAAATAACATTTCAAGCCTCTATTGTTTCTTGAATTTATTCATTTATTTTAATCAGATTCTATACACATACAGACAAAGATGCCAGATTCTTCCCACATAGGTTTTATTAGTAAGTAATGAACTTTCAATAGCTCTCATAACCAATTCTAAGTGAGAAGTACAAAGGTAATACTGAGCAGATAGAATTATTAACATGATGATAATAACTTATGAAAATTTGTTAATCTATATTGAAAAAAAGAAGAATTAAATGAGATCATTGCACATTTATATACTCTAGCTGCCAAGTTCTGCGTAAAATTTCTTAATTGTAAATTTTGAAGCATACATTTTAAGCTGAGTGCTATAATGGAGGATGATAACCTTATCAGAATTTCCTTGAGGAAAAAAATATTGAAAAATAAATACAAGACCACATTTACATTTAAATTCTTTGATATAATGTCACCATCCAAAGACACTCATTGAATCAGAATAATTTACAAATAAAAACATTTTGGTCTTTGAGCCTTGATTTTTTTCTTTAGCATCAAACACAAATACAACCTTAGCTCCTACCTTTAAGCTTGGATGAACTGCATAGCAGTATCTTATCACAGACATTGCAAAGGTAATTTATTTACACCTTCTTAGACATAATTAGTAACAAGGCAGGAACAGGGCATATCAAATAGAGGTTGCAAAGATGCACTACATGGATCAGTCTGATTTTCTATAGTAGTGAGCAGTGCATGTCCTAGGCCTGTGTAAAGATCCATATCTATATTGGAAGAAGTCATGAGATCTTCAGGAGGAGGAAGATGAGGAAAGGGGATGAATAATGGCACTATTGGTACCAAACGGAGATGGAATTGAGATGATAGAGTGCTCAGGATTCAGCATGAACTGTCTATTACCAGCATTCTTTGATAGCACCCCCAAACAAAAGACAGAAAAGCAGGTGTGGCCTCATGTCATAGCCCCTCTTCAGCACGTCCAGTCCTGTCTTTCTGGCACTATAAATCCCCCCAGTAGCAAATCAGAGATGATTTCTGGGCATCACTTGAACCAAATCCCCCTTAAAACTCAGCCTGAGAGCCAAAAATACCCGCACTAACACACCATTCACAGCACAAAATTCATAAAATGTGTACAATGGCAGAGAAACAGACTGTCCTTTAGGAGGACAAGTGAGAGCCTGACTCCCTCCAGTAAAAAAATCCAGGGAAGTGTTGGGGTTTGAGGGAGAAAGAAATGAGAGCGAGGCCAGTGGAGTCATTCATTCTTTAGTGAAGAGTATCTTGTTGCAAGTTAGAGAATAGAAAAGGGATGAGAATGAGTAGAAACAAAGATTTATGTTTAAAGTGTTTGTTTTCAGATAGTGTGCCATTTCTTTTACTATTGACTACGATTATTATTTTACTCATCTTTAAAATTCTTAGATGGACCAGTTTATCCAGCTGAACTATCTCATTTCATTGATTGATCTACTTCAGGGAATCTCTCTGTTAATAAATCTATATACTGGCGTGTCTCCATGTTAGTAATATGTCAGTAAAAATTAGACTTTTTTTTGTGAGAACACTAACCAAGAGCCCCATGACCTCTATTTCAAAAGAGAAAAATTACAGAATTAAACTAAAACCCAGTAAATATATATGAATAGCATACTAACATTTTAGGATCTACAGTGTTTTAAACACAGCTTCCTGATCACCAGTGATTTTGTAAAACAAAACAAAACACACACACACACATAACAACTGCTTTTTAAGCAGTAGCATATAGAATTTGCATGAAATGCCATGATAGCTACACAGAAAAAAGCCCAACCCAGCAATAAATACATTTTTTTATAAATAAGATATACAAAAATAATAATTATAAACAAGGAAATTTCTTGTAATACACTTTAGTTACTAAATAAAGTGGAGACTTAAAACTTGAAAATTGTGAATAAAGAGTTTAAATGTACTTTCACTTAGTATGGTTTTCAAAATGTCTAACACATGATTCTGGCAATCTACCCACTTGTACATGGAATGCAAATTTTTTTGCACATTCTTTTAAAAATATGTTGTATTGAGTTTAGAGGAAATTAATACACTTTTCCATATAAACATGGCCCAATAAAACGTGAATTAATAAGTACTTGCATTCTATACATTTTGGTACTAAAAATTAAGAATCATGTAAAAACAGATGAAATATGGTTATGATATGTAGTTGAGTTAATAGTATTGTATCAGTATTAATTTCCTGGTTTGGGGTATGTATTATCCTAATATACAAAAACCCTGGCTCCCACTGAAGCTCCACCAGTCAGTCCTGCAGTCAGCTGCTTCTGCTGTAGGCCTGGTGCCCTGCTGACTGCCGAGGGGGCTGCGAATCAGGGCCAGAGAGAGGCCTAAAGAGAGAATCAGGGACTGATCTGTTGCCTCTGTGGCAGCTGTTGATCAGCACTTGCCTCTCTCGTTCTCTCCCAGCCTGGCCAGCAGCCCCACCTCCATTTCTCTCCAGGGCTCCACTGGGGCTGTTGATCAGCCCTGCCTTTCTGACCAGGCCCCGCTGATAGGCCCAGAGATGCTGACTGGCATAGGAACCGACCAATCCGAACCAAATGTGAGTGTTATGAAGAACCAATGGCTACCTAGGAGGCAGAGCTCTTGACGCTGACTGGCATAGAAACCAACCAATAAGAACCAAATCTGGGTACTGTCGGGAGCCAATGGCTGCCTAGGAGGTGGAGCTTTTGACACTGACTGGCATAGAAACCATCCAATCAGAACCAAATTGGCCAGCAGAAGAGGGCAGTTGGGGGCGAGATCAGGCCAGCAGGGGAGGATAGTTAGGGGCAAACAGGCTGGAGTGGTGGGCAGTTGGGGGCGATCAGGCCAGCAGGGGAGGGCAGTTAGGGGTGATCAGGCAGGCAGGCAGAGGCAGCTAGGGGTGATCAGGCAGGCAGGCAGGTGAGCAGTTAGGAGCCAGCAGTCCCAGATTGCGAGAGGAATGTCCGACTACCGAAAGCAGTCGGACATCCCCCAAAGGGTCCCCAATTGGAGAGGGTGCAGGCTGGGCTGAGGGAACCCCCCTGCATGCACAAATAACCTCTAGTGGTTATATAAGATGTTTTCAGTGGGGAAGCAGGGTGAAGGGTAGATAAGATATTTACTTGTTTTTCTTTTTGTTTTTTATAACTTCTTGTGAATCTTAACTATCTATAATAATAAAAGTGTAATATGCTAAATCAGTGGTTCTCAACCTTGGCTGCACATTAGAATCACCTGGGAATCTTTTTAAAATCCTGATTTCTGGGCCTCATCCTCCGGAAATTCTTTTTCTTTGTTTCTTTGTTATGGAGTGAGGCCACAACATTAATAACAAAGAAACAGAATTTCTGGAGGATGAGGCCCAGAAATCAGGATTTTAAAAAGATTCCCAGGTGATTCTAATGTGCAGCCAAGGTTGAGAACCACTGTGCTAATTAGACCAGACAGCTAAAAGACCTTTCAGACATCATTCCAAATGTCCTTCTGGACAAAGCCGTGGTGGCAGGGGCCAAGGCAAAGGTGGTTAGGGGGTGATCAGGCAGGTAGGCGAGCAATTAGGGACCATCAGGCAGGCTTGCACAGTGGTTAGGGGCTATCAGGCAGGCTGTTAGAGTGGTTAGGGGTGATCAGACAAGCAGGCGAGTGGTTGTTGGGGGAGATCAGGCAGGCTGTTAGAGTGGTTAGGGGTGAGCAGACAGGCAGGCAAGTGGTTGGGGGAGATCAGGCAGGCAGGCAAGAGGTTAGGGGTGATCAGGCAGGCAGGTGAGGGGTTGGGGCGATCAGGCAAGCAGGCAGAGTGTTTAGGGGTGATCAGGCAGCAGGCAGAGTGGTTAGGGGCAATTAGGCAGGCAGGCAAGCAGTTAAGGGTGATCAGGAAGTCAAGCAGAATGGTTAGGGGCAATCAGGCAGTCAGGCAGGCAGAGTGGTTAGGGGTGATCAGGCAGGTAGGCGAGCAGTTAGGGGTGATCAGGCAGGCAGGAGAGTGGTTAGGGGTGATCAGGCAGGCAGGCAGGTGAGCTGTTAGGAGCCAGCAGTCCCAGATTGCGAGAGGGATGTCTGACTGCCTGTTTAGGCATTGGCTCGATCCCATAGGAATTCCTGTGGAATTGGGCCTAAACTGGCAGTCTGGCATCTCCCGAGGGGTCCAGGATTGAGAGAGGGTGCCGGCTGGGCTGAAGGCCTCCCCCCGGCATGAATTTCATGCACCAGCCTCTAGTCTATAATAGTAAAAGCATAATAAGCTAATTAGACCAGATGTCCTTCCAGACAACATTCTGGATGAGCCAGGGCTGGGAGGGAGGCCCAGGTCCTGGGTGCCAGAGGGAAGCCAGTGCCAGCAGCCAGGGGAAGAAAGGCCTACTCTTGCAAGAATTTCATGCATCAGGCCTCTAATTTCAAAATAAAAAAGTATCTTAAAAAGCACTATTAGGGAAGGCATTGTGTGGAGCATGTCTGGGTTTTCTTGGTGTTACTGACTTATAATATTGGGCTTAAATTAGGTTCACAAAATAAGTTATAACTATTCTTAGTATATATTAAAAGTACTTTGCCTTCAAGTTGGTTAGAATGTATTGATTATCATAATCTGATAACATTACTGAGATTAGGAACTAAACTATTTGTGTAAAAAAGAAATCTTCAATAGAATTGATATAACTTGTAGATCAATCTGAATTGGTACAGTGAATGTATTAACAATTTTTAGCTGAAAATATGTCTGTGTTCTGTAAAATATGGTGAATTCATTCTAGGTCTTTAAAGTCAAACCTCATACTGCAATGATTAGAATTTGTGTTTCTATAATTCATTTTGTAAGAGCCTTACTATTGCTAAATACATGTCAAATTTAGACTGGCCTTCTAGTGAGTAAAGGAGAATGAGGTAAAACAATTCATATTTATAGAACCCCTATTGTGCATCAAACACAATGACAGGCACTTCCATTTTCTTATTAAATCTATCTAATCACTGACTGCAAGTCAAGTATTATTATTCCCACTTGAAAGATGGAAAAATTGATGAAAAGAGACTAAACAATTTTTCAAATGTTTCACAGCTAGTGACTATTTCAGATCATAATTTAAACTCAGACCTGCATCTCTCATTTAGCCCTCACTGATTTAGCATGGTGACTGACATTGATTTTGATGCTAGCTTAGTAATTGCATTTGCCAATAGAGTCAATAAATCTTTGACTGAACATGGCCAGTGTGGCTCAGTTGGTTGAGCATCATCCCATGCACCAAGAGGTCAGTCCCAAAAGGGGGCTTGTAGGAGGCAGCCAATCTCTTCAATATTTCCATCTCTCTCCCCTACTCTCTCTCTAAAATCAATAAAAACATATTGAAATATATTTGATCTTTCCTAGTCTGGGAAAGTACTCTGTATTTTATTGATCATTTTGCCCTTCTAATCTTCCTGTAATTATGGGGGAATACTTGTACAGATAAGGACTAATTTCTACTTTAAGTTTTCCTGGGCCACTTGTAGTATCCTACTGTGTTATATATATAAGGGTTCACTCAGTGTTTTGTTTCCAAACACAATCTATTCCCACCACTTCCACAGAGAAAGGATCTATTTAAAAGATACTGGGTAGGTCACAGAATCTTCTAGTGAGTCAGAGAAGCAAACCTGCCAGAAACAATGTCCAACCATATTACAAAGGACTTTTCTAGCTAAACTATCACCACTGTTGCTGCTTGGTTTCTATGACACTCAGAACTGGACGTTAGAACCTCCAATATCGGTTCCTCTAACAAACCAATGCCTGCATCACACCAGCCAGAATGTAAATTTTTCTGACTGTAATTGCATGTATGTAATGCACATTTACACATGCAAGTCTTGTGCAGGTGTGTTTGATTTGTAAAATCTAGAATTCAGTGTCGTCATCTTGCATAACTAGAAGGCCAGGTCTACTTGAGGAAGCAGCTTTCAACAAGTGGCAAAAGCACACTTCTTCCTAGTCTTCACTGGAAACATTATAGTCACTTATCAGTGTGACTGTGCCTTGCAGAAGGAGAAACGCCAAGGAATTTCAAAGATAACAGAGCCCTGGCCCTGAACTGACATGAATCTGGAATATCTGAAATGCCTTCGTGCTCTATCGGTGAGAGCAGGGACTGTGGAGGCCAGGCGGTAAATGGAGTTTTGGCTCAAGTTCCTGTTGAAGTGGACCCCTAGATCTATGACCCTAGAGTTATTCACCAGGTTTCTGAATTCATAATTGGAATAGGTAACTCAGCACTTGCTGAATAACATATTTGTTAGCAGCAAAGACCTGCACTGACTATCTGATATGGCACCAATCCCCACAGAATCATCTAATCATCTTTCTTTTCATTATGGAAAGGGCAGCGATTTGATTTCAGTGGAGCAGACACTAAAAATATGGATTTGTTTTCTCTGCCCACAATGTTTTGGCCAGTATTATAATCTAAAGACCTAGTAAATGTTTTATTCAACATCATAATTTCCAATAACATTGATCTGATCAAAGAACTCCTTGGACAGCAAAATGATATCCATGAAGAAACACAAGTCTTATCACCTACACTATCAACAGAAGGAGACATGATAGGACTGTGCAATGATATATTAAAGACTAACTTAGGTTGCATATTTAATAACCAACTACGAGGAATTGATATGCTTCTCCAAAAGATTTACCAGGATACGTTTATGATGCTTTTGTCTCCCATATTCAGAATATATGGATCAGATAACTAAAAGTAGAAAAGTGATTGACCCTAAGCAAAAAAATAAAATAAAATTGTTTTTTGCTTCTAATACCCTCAAGTCTGAACTCTATTAGTTTAGAAGTCTTATATCTGAAGAATGCAACAAAAGGAAGAGAGTCATTGTACTGGATAAAGTAACTGGTTCCAATTATCAATGAAAAAGAAAGCTTTTGTCACACAGTGGGGATCAGAGGAAGTGTGGAGCTCAGAGGATTCTCTGGAGCACCTATTTTTTTGTTTCTTTATTTTGTTAATCCTCACGCAAGGATATTTTTTTCCATTGATTTTAAGAGAGTGGAAAGGGAGGGAAGGAAGGGGAGAAGTAGAGAGGAAGAGGAAAAGGTAGAGAAACATCCACATGAGAGGGACACATTGATTGGTTGCCTCCTGCAAGGCTGAGGTACACGCCCTTGACCAGGACTCAAACCTGTGACCCTTAGGTCCACAGGCCAATGCTCTAATCACTGAGCTACCAGCCAGGGCTGGGGCACCTTTTAATATTTCCTTTTACAGTGATAGAAAAAATAGATGGCTACATCTACTCTTGCAGTTAAGAACACTAATGATTTAGATCTTTCAGAAATAAAGGTTTGGGTAAACAAACAAAAAAAACTTACAACTAATTGAAGAACCATATAATAAGTATTAGAAAAAGAAAATGAAGAATATCAAAATGGCTTCATGACTGGTTCTAGAAATAAGGACCATATTATTTATGCATATTTTCTTCCTTGCTTTGTTATATATATGTTTTCATATGTTATTTTCCTCTCCACTCTCTCAATTTTATGTAGGATCTGTTAGTGACTTTTTAAAAAACCTTATTAATTCTTGGAAATGTGCACTTCCTTTGCTGTAGGACTCTGCTTAGATCACATGATGAGAGGCAATTATGAGAAATTCTTAAGGAGGGAAGGACAAACAATTATTCTCTAGCAGCAGCTGCAAGCATTCTCATGGACATCAACGGACAGCAGTATTGGGAGCTGTGGAAATGTAACCCTGCTTGCATCACTCTATCCAACCACCATTTCATAAATACTGGCAGGAGACATGAGACCCCTGGGTCAGAGGAAAAGAACTGTATTACTCATGGCATCGCAGGCAGCACAAGCTTCATGTTCACACCAGCTCCCCTGGAATAAATAAAGAGAAATATAGAGCTCTTATGTGATAAAACTTCATGATTAAATATTTAAGTGCTTTCTGAATTATATTAAAATTTAAATACAATGTTTATAAAAATTCCAACAGCATGAACAATGGCTCAGAACAATGAAGAGGGAAACTATAGGTGAGGAGAAGTAAACCATCAAAGCATCCAGGAAGAGAGGAAACCTTGGTCTAGATGCACTAGAGGGGCATTAGAGCAGAGATGAAAAACAGATCTCATGATTCAAAGTGCTTTTAGTTCTTCCATTCAAAGTCCATTTATTCTATCATACTAAAAGTTTAAATTTGTATACATTTTTTATCACGGAAAAAGATTAATGATTACTTTCTTCTCTGACCAACAGAGTTTCTTCCATTTAATCCTGATATTTTAAATGTAAGGAATTCAAAGGTAGCATGTTAAATGTACTTTTTATTATATACTAGAGGCCCAGTGCATGAATTTGTGCACAGGTGGGGTCCCTCTGGGTCGCCTGCAGGAATCGGGCTGAAACCCGCAGTCCAATGCTGCCTGCGGCTCCTACCTGCCACTCCTGCTCATCTGGGCCCCACTGCACCTGCCACAAGCTTGTGCTCAATCAGTCCCCATCAGGAGAGGCTCACGCCATCACCACAGCACTCACCAGCCATGAACCCAGTGCTGCGTCTGGTGCCCTCCCGAGGGAAGTGGCCTGCAAGATCAGCCGAAACTGGTTCTCTAACATCCCCCAAGGGGCCCCAGATTGCGGGAGGACACAGGCCAGGCCAAGGGACCCCCACCAGTGCACAATCAGGGCTGGGGAGGGACCGCAGGAGGGCTCCAGGGCGTGTCTGGCCCCATCTCGCTCAGTCCCGATCAGGGCCGATCAGGACCAGCTGGCTGGGGAGGGATGTGGGAGGTTGGCCAGTGGGGAGGGACTACGGGAGGGCTCCAGGGCTGCCGATTGGCCGGACCGATCGGTCAGACCCCAGCGGCAAGTTAACCTACCAGTTGGAGCGTCTGCCCCTGGTGGTCAGTGCACATGATAGCGAGTGGTTGAGTGGCCTTAGCATATCATTAGCATATTACACTTTGATTGGTTGAACAGTTGACCGGTCACCGGACGACTGGACACTTAGCATATTAGGCTTTTATTATATAGTATGAATATGATATCCGCGACTAAAATCACGTTTGGAAGCCTTTCTAATGGGCTGTGGTTTTTGTTAGTCGGCATCCTCTCCTGGTTTGGTTTCTGGTTACAGTGCTGCTATTTTCCTTCAGGGAGCTACCTCTTCTCCATTCTCATTCCATGTGTTTTGATGCATTGACACTTCTCAGCCCCAGCAGTGTGCCTTGGTGTGGGGAGTGGGGAGTGGGGTGTGGTGTTGGCTAACCAATCAGAGTATCACAGCTCCCAGTCCTGTGACTGAATTGAGATTCTGCATGGGTCCCAACCAGATCTAATGAAATGTAATCAGTTAGCTTTTTACCAGTTATCACCAAGAGAAGCAAGTTTTCTTCTCCAGTGTGACTGTTGGCATTCTTAATGAGAGACTGGAGCTGTCTAGGAGTATGATAATGAAGACAACAGAGGGGAAGGAGTGAACAATTTGAACTCCTGGGTCAAGCCCTGCTTCTAAAATGTTATTTAAAATATTATTACTAATATTTTTCAGTTTTTGATTTAATAAATTTTCTTTCTGTTTAAACCAACTGATCGAGTATTCTGTTACTGCAATCAAAAAAGAGTCCTGATTCAACCAACTATTTAAAGGTGAATAGAGTGAATACATTTTTTAGAAAGAAAGTGGAAAGATTGTATATGTTAATGTAATACACAAAATATGAATGTAATACTGGACAACTTCAGTGGCAGCAATGTTTAAAAGCTTTTAAATCCTATCTGCATTATACCCTATAGCTTTTTTTTTTTTTCAGACAAACAGTCCTTTCAAGAGACAGTTGCTTTTATATGCAAATTTCCTTAATAATTAAAAACTCATTTGAAGAACTCCATTTGAAGATGTATAATAACTCATACTCAAGATAAATATGTATTCACACTTATTAACTCTGAACAAAAGCCTGACTCATTTGTAAGAGGAATATACAAAGTGGATGAGAGTTGACACAATTTACTGAGCTACGAACCAATAACACATCCTATCTAATAATAGAGAAACATGGTAATTAACCGTACCTTCGCTACCATCGCCATTGGCTGATCAGCGTGCTTTGAAAATTAACTGCCAACAAAGATGGCGGCTAATTTGCATACTGCAGGCAGGGCGGGACACCGGGAGCTGCCATCCAGGCCCCTGTGTGTGACCCCAGGAGCCACCGAAAAGCCAGGCCGCAGACAAGGTGGCCCCCTGGGACCCAGGAGCCCGTCAGCGAGGTCTGCAGGTGAAGCAGCGATCAAGCTATGAGGGGGACAGTGGGGGGCAGAAGGAGCTACAGGAGCAGCTCTGGCTGGAGACTGAAGACTCTGGCCAGGGCGAGGAGCAAAGACTGAAGGCTCCAGCCGCAGCAAAGACTGTGTCCAGAGCGAAGATGGAAGGCGGTGGCCAGAGTGAAGGTCTGGATCCCGGGTGCCAGAGGAAAACTGGTGCTGGCAGCCAGGGGAAAGAAGGCCTATTGCACAAATCTTTGTGCAAAGGGCCTCTAGTCCTATATAATAAAAGGCTAATATGCAAATAGACCAAACAGCAGAACAACTGGTCGCTATGACGTGCACTGACCACCAGGGGACGCGTGCAGAACATGGTGGGCGTCAGCAGTAGGTGGCAGAGTGTGGAGCATGGTGGGCGTTGGCCACAGCATGATGGTGGAGCAGGTGAACGGGGCCGCCAGACCAAAGCGGGCGCCAGTTGCTGTCATTGTGGCAAACCTCTGGTGGTTACTGAAAATTATTTGCTCCCGTGCCCCACAGTCCCACCCGGGTGCTCACACCCACTGCCGGTACAGCCCACTCACACCCGCTGCCGGCACCAGCCCCGCTCACACCTGCTGCCAGCACTGGAGCCACCACTTGCACCTGTTGCCAGCACTGGAGCCACTGCTTGCACCAACTGCCGGCACCGGCCCCGCTCGCATTTGCTGCCAGTGCCCAGTGCCAGTCCCGATCACTCAGTGCCATCAGCGGGTGTGAGCGTGGAGGATGGGCCAAGACCCGCCCCTGTGCCCACCTCAGCCTTGCGGCCCATAGTTCCTTTTAAGGTGCATGAATTCGTGCACTGGGCCCCTAGTGTAGATAGAACACTCTTCTTCCCTTCCCAATTGCTGTCTTTTTATACTAGTAGTTCCCTGTCACTATCCACATATGTGATCATTTTTGTCCAGTGTGGGGACCTCATCATCACTGTGATTACCCATTTGAAACCTGGCTGCTCAGTTCCTGATCTGATTTCCTACTTATAATGATATACAATGAACATTTATCAAGATTCTGGGCTTCATTTGCAGTGACCTAGCTGCCCTCAAAGACTGAATGTTCCACTGGAAAAGGCTTGAAAATAATAAAAATAATAAATAGCTTTATAATATGATGTCAGGTAGTTAAGTGAGGTGAAATGAAATATAAAGATATAGGGAACACTTAGAGTGGTCAAGAGAGGACTCTCAGAACTGACATTTAAGTAAAGATGTCAATGGTCTAAGGCAGTGGTCGGCAAACTCATTAGTCAACAGAGCCAAATATCAACAGTACAACGATTGAAATTTCTTTTGAGAGCCAAATTTTTTAAACTTAAACTATATAGGTAGGTACATTGTTATTAACTTAATTAGGGTACTCCTAAGGCTTAGGAAGAGCCACACTCAAGGGGCCAAAGAGCCGCATGTGGCTCGCGAGCCGCAGTTTGCCGACCATGGGTCTAAGGGATGGTCCATGCAATATTTTGGGAGGGAACTAATGGGACAGCAAGAGTGTAGGGAAGCATGGGACTTGGTTGGAATGTCTGTAAGGAGGATTCTCCAAAAGGTTGGGGGCCTCTGAGGGACCTTACTGAAGGTGGCAGCCCCCACCTTGACTTTTCCAAACAATTCCAATCCCCCGGGTGTTTTATGAAAATCTCTATGTTTAGTCTTTAAAGACCCAACCTTGTAGAAGTAGACACTTTCTCAAGGATACTTACCCTGCTGATTGTATCTAGAGGTTAATTTTAGTTCAAGCTGTTGTAAAAGCCTAAGAAGGCAAGTGAACAGGACTGCTTTTTACTTCTAAAGTAAAAGAGTCCCTTAGCCCTCTCTTTCACAGAAACCTGTGTCGGAGCAATCTGTTCATCCGTCCCTCAGGGTCTGCCGGTCAGCCCCGGCACAAGAGTATTGTATCAGAGGCAGAGCTTGGGTGCTATGTTGGAGACAGAAGCCTGCTTCTAGAGAAGAAGAAACGAGTAATGGAAAACGAATTTGGAGAGGTAGCCAGAAGCCAAATACACATGGCCTTATATGTGGAAGCAATTTTGAATTTAATTCTAAAAGCCTTTGGAGGGCTTTGAACCAAAGGAGATATAAGATGGTTTACAATGAAAAAGGATTACTGTGGTTGAAGTGCAGAAAATACTAATAGGAGGAATAAGAATGATATGAGTGGAAGCAAGGGGCAGTCTTCGGGATTGCCTTAGGCAAGGAGAGAAATGGTGGAGTCTTAGATCAGAATGAAAAAGTGGCAGCATTTGTCACCTTGGTCACACACTCCTAAGGTTACACACAACCTTGTCATTAATCTTCTACTTAAAAATTCTGCTCTACAACCAAAAGTTCATATCATTTCAGCTGGCTTCATCAATTTGTCCAATGATGATCTTTCTTTGGCTTTGCTCCAGGCCATTGATCACTGTGCTCATTCCTGATCCATCACTCTTCTCCCCATTTTGCTATCCACTTTATCCAGCTTAGATTGTATGGTTTCTTATTAGTTAACATTGCTGCTAGCATCTCTAACACCCTGTGTTTTAGTTTTTCCATCTCACCAATCTGTTAAAAAAGGCCAACCTAAATTACCCCATTATTTGCTTTCTCTATTTTTTGTACCACAACTTTGTACCACCACCCAACACACACCACAGAAAAACCTGGCTATCATCCTTAATATTCCTTCTCCTTTATCTCTGATACCCATCTACAATATATCACCAAGTTCTTTCCATGTAGTATCCTCAATATCTTTACAGTTGATTTACTCATTATCTGCTCCTCTTCCATCTACTCTTCCTCTTATTTCTACTTCTCCAATTTCTCTCTCTCTGCCTCTCTCACTTTTTAATGAGGAAATGAACGCTAGATTTTAAGTGACTCATCCAAGACATTAACTTTCAAACTAGCAATTTCTGGAATGGAGATCATTAAATTCATATACTTGCAAGAAATATCTGTGAAAGTGTGTGTGTGTCCTTGTATATGTTTCTCCCTGGAAACAGATCCTTTCCTTTCTTTGCACTCTCAAAAGAATCTGATAAGGATGCAGATCTCTTTGAGAATAAATATGGATGCAAAATCTGATGAGAACATAGACTCAATGGCCTATTTTTTTAATTTTAATTTTCATTAAGTGGTTAATTTTGTACATTTAGATATTTTCATTTGATTAACTATAAACAATAAGGTATATACCTTCTTCTACCTTTAGACCTGGCTAAATTGCAGCTGTAAAATAATTAAAAGCTTTATTTCAGAGCATTTTATAATGAAGAATGGAAAGTTTTTTCCCTAATTACTCAAGAAATAGATGAATACTGATTGTAAACACACACACACACACACACACACACACACGCACACACACACACACACACACACACACTCAGTAAATACAAAGAGCTAAAAAGGAAACCCTACTGCTCCACAAATTATTCTCCTTGGAAGCACCCACTCTTTACAGTTCAGTGTCTATGCCAGTGACGGCGAACCTTTTGAGCTCGGCGAGTCAGCATTTTGAAAAACCCTAACTTAACTCTGGTGCCGTGTCACATATAGAAATTTTTTGATATTAGCAACCATAGTAAAACAAAGATTTATATTTTTGATATTTATCTTATATATTAAATGCCATTTAACAAAGAAAAATCAGCCAAAAAAATGAGTTCACGTGCCACCTCTGACATGCGTGTCATAGGTTCGCCATCACTGGTATATCCATTCAAACTTTTCTACGGATTTACATCTATATGTATGTTTAATAATATTTATTTTTTTAAATACATAAATGAAAGCATTCTATATATTTTTTTCTTGTGGCTTACTTTTTCTCCCTAAAAAAAAAATCATTAACATACAATTCTGTGCAAGTTTGTATTCTCTGTAACCACTTTATTTTAATAAATAGTATGAATGCACTATAATTTAACTCATCTCATGCTGATAAATAAGTAAATTGTTTCCAGTGT
Organism: Myotis myotis; assembly: GCF_014108235.1. Lineage (NCBI taxonomy): Eukaryota > Metazoa > Chordata > Mammalia > Chiroptera > Vespertilionidae > Myotis > Myotis myotis. The sequence continues at coordinate 172,823,071 of NW_023416335.1, forward strand.
TTGTATTGCAAATAGTATTGTGGTGCACGTCTTGTACATGTAACATTGTAAGATAAATGCCTGTTTCTGCAGGATGAATTCCAAAAAGTGAAATTATTGGGTCAGTGGTTCTCCTTAAAATTGTATTCAGTACTACTAAATTGCCCTTCCAAAGGCTATATAGATTACTCACCCACTAGCAGTGAGTTTCAGGGTCCATTTCCCCACACAGATGGTAGTAATAGTTATTATCAATCCAATTCAGTTTTATGTACAAAAGTATATTTTTCTGATTCCTAGTCAGTTTGAATGTCATTTACAGATCTATGGACCATTTCTACTTCTTTTTTGAAATTTTATCCCTATTCTGTCTATTAAAATAATTTTTTGTAGACATCCTTTATACAGATCTTATTTTTTTATCCTATTAATTTCAGATATTCTCTTTCAGTTTTTTGCTTGTCTTTAATTTTGATTGTATCCTTTGATATAGAGAAGTTTTAATTTTGTGTATTTTTTATTTTTTCAATTATATTTATTGGGGTGACATTGGTTAATAAAATTATACAGGTTTCAAATATACAATTCTATGATACATCATATGTATATTGCATTATGTGTTATAGTGTTGTTTCTTGCTAAGAAACTTCTCCTGCTCATCAAAATTTAAGAAGTACATGTATATTTTGATATCTTGAATGTTTCCTTTTAATAGTATTATAAGCTTGTTTTATATATTTTTATTTATAATCTATTTAAAACATTTTTAATAGACTGTGAGGTAAGAATTATTTTTTAACATCTTTGTTAAATTTTTAATAGCATTTATTAGATAAACTATCATTTTGCTATTGATCTGAATTGCCAGTTTTGTCATAAACTATATTTCCATTAAACCAGGGCTTTTTAAAAATTTAACAATTCTTTTGACAACATAGTGGTATTTTTTGTTTGTTTTAATTAACATAACCTTTCATATATTTTAACATATATTATGGTATATGTCAAAGATATAATACAAATGTTATAATATAATAATTCTATATATTAAAGAGGTAATATGCAAATTGACCATCATTACAACACACAAGATGGCTGCCCCCATGTGGACACAAGATGGCCATCAGGGGAGGGCAGTTGGGGGCAACCAGGCCAGCAGGGGAAGGCAGTTAGGGGTGCCAGGCTGGCAGGGGAGGGCAGTTGGGGGTGACCAGGTCTTCAGGGGGGGTTAGTTAAGGAGGACCAGGCCTGCAGTGGAGGGCAGTTGGGGGTGACCAGGTCTTCAGGGGAGGGCAGTTAGGGAGGACCAGGCCTGCAGGGTAGAGCAGTTAGGGGGGACCAGGCCTGCAAGGAAGGGCAGTTGGGGGCAACTGGGCTGGCAGGGGAGCAGTTAGGCGTCAATCAGGCTGGCAAGGGAGTGGTTCAGGGGTGATCAGATTGGCAGGCAGAAGCGGTTAGGGGCAATCAGGCAGACAGGCAGGCGAGCGGTTGGGAGCCAATGGTCCTGGATTGTGAGAGGGATGTCCAACTGCCCATTTAGGCCCAATCCCTGTGGGCCTGTAGTATAATAATATAAATAATATAAATTATATAAATTTTTATGAACAATTTTCAAAGATTTGATTATTCATGCACATTTTTGATTCTTTTAAAATTTAGAACTCCCAAACCCTGATGGTATTTTACCATAATTGGATTTACTTTTTAGAATAATTTCAGCAAATGGGTTTTAATTTATTGGCAAAAGTAAAATATATCCAGGTAGTTGATATATTTGCCTTGCAATCCAATGTCATAGTTTTATTCCCAGGACTATTACATAGTTCTTATCATATGTATTCCAATTCTGGGACAAGAAAATATATAAGATGAACCTAAAACATCTTTTTATACCACAAAGCATGAAGCTCTCAAAGACTACTAGGGTCATAGCAAAAAAGACTCAGGAACCAACTTAAATGGATTCCCAGGGCAAAGATGAGAAAAAATGATAACCAATATAAGCAGTATCTGAAATGGCTTCTAACAAGAATATATTTTAATCCATATGCTCACAATGGCACTAAAAATGTTGTTTGTTAACTTGGGAAATTGCTAAGAAACTCATTATTTGGAAAACTGGAAAAATTGATTCCTATGCCTTTCCTATATAAACAGTGCTTTAAGGTAAAGTACCTGAGTAATTAGGGAGCTGTTTCTTTTATAGAAGCATTCCAGATAATAACCAAAGAATAATTGCCAGTCTGAAATATCTAATTAATTAAGTGCACAGCAATGATTATAATCAATGGTTGCTGACATTACATAAGAACATACATTATGTATATTCTAGCCAAAGTCTACATCATCACTTATCAAGTATTCTTGTCCTGATTTAAAAGAAAACTGAATCTACAGTAGTCCCCCCTATCAGTATTTTTATTTTCCATGGTTTTAGTTACCTGTGATCAGCCATAGTCTAAAGATATTACATGGAAAATTCTAGAAATTAGCAATTCATAAGTTATAAATTGCAAACTATTCTGAGTAACATGATGAAATCTCTCCAATCTTGCTCTGTCTTACCTAGGACATGACTCATCCCTTTGTCCAGAGTCTCCACACAATGACACTACCCACCTGTTAATTGCTTAGTAGCTGTTTCAGGTTATCAGATGACTGTCCTGGGATCACAGTGCTTGTGTTCAAGAAACTCCTATTATACTTAACAATGGCCCTAAAGCACAAGAGTAGTGATGCTGGTAATTCAGATATGCCAGAAAAGAAGTCCATAAAGTGCCTTTTATACATGAAAGGTGAAAGTTCTTGACTTAATGAGAGAAAAAATATCATATGCTAAGGTTGCTAAGATACCCAGTAAGAACAAATTTTCTATTTGTGAAATTGTGAAGAAGAAAAAAAGAAACTAAAAGTAGTTTTGTTGTTGCCCCTCAAACTGCAAAAATTATGGCCATAGTGCATGATTAATGCTTAGCCAAGATGGAAAATACATTAGATTTGTGCATGGAAGACACAACATCATCATGGCTCAATGAACTTCCTTCTGACTATTGTCATGTCAATGGAATTCTAATGCTACGTCACAATGTCTATGTCACTCAACTCACTTTTCTCATCATATAGGCATTGTATCACCTCACATTATCATAAAAAGAAGGTTGACTATAGTACAATAAGATATTTTCAGAGAAAGCACATTCATATAACTTTTATTATAATATCTTGTTATAATTGTTCTATTTTAATTATTGTTAAATTCTTACTGTGTCTAATTTATAAATTAAACTTTATCATGGCTTTGTGTGTGTAGGAAAAAAGTAGTGCATATAGGGTTTGGTACTATCTGCAGTTTCAGGAATCCACTGGGGTCTTGGAACATACCCCCCATATGTAAGAGGGACTAGTGTAATTAAGCCATTACATCTAACCTCCAATTTCTAAGACATACAGGGGGCAGAAGAACAGATTAATAGCTAAAGAAAAGGTATAGCCAGCAAAACAAAGACTTTGACAAACTCCAGCTAATTCTTTAAAATATAACACCTCTAAAGAAATCACACGAAAAAATATGGTGGAAAAAATAGAGAATACAACATAACTAAAATGTATACATGTTTTGATTCCTGATCCAATAAACTAGAGAAAATACTAAAAGACAATGGTTACATGTGAACTAACCAGATATATTACGATATAAGGACACTATTATGTTTTAAATGATATAATGAAAATGCAGTTGTTTTCAACTACATTCTGGGAAATTACTTCAATGTTCAGCTCAATAATATAATTTTTAGCCACATTTATATAGCAATTAAGCCTACTTGTTGAATTTTTTATATTTTAGTAATTGCTTTTTACATTTCCACAAACTCTTTCCTAAAAATTCATTAATGTTTTATTGAATGTAATGGCTTTTTTAGTTTCTTTTAAGACATTATTTTAATTTGAATGTGTTCTCATGTAGTATTCTGCTCATTCTATTCCCCCCTTTCAGATGTTGGTTGTTTTGTTGACTGAATTCAGTTGTCTCTTTCACAATGTTGATTTTTCCTAAGTTTTTACAACTTTTTTTTATATCTTCACATTTATGAATAAGCGTGATGTCTAAGGTAAGACCTGGCATATAGATGAGAATTAGCTAGAAAAGACAAGGAGTGTAGCAGAAAAAGTGATAAAAGTGAGAGAGAAAAACAGGGCTAGTATGAGAATGCACATTATTTAGTATGGCTGAAATAAACTTGCTAAAGGGGTGTGATTATGATAGCGTGGATCAGAGAGGTTTTTTTTAAATAAAGAAATCACAAAAGGCTGTATTCTACTATCAATGAAGAGTAATAATTGTGGTTTATAAAAAGTACTTTAAGTGATTTTCAAGAAATATAAAATATTCCTTTAAAAGATGAGCTTTGGTGATATAGGATTGGTTTGATAGTTGGTTTCACAACTTACATGCTTCGTGTGTTAGGTCAAGTTCTATCACCACACCTCCTAAATGTCAGGGTCTTTCAAAAAGTTGCATCAAATAATACCCACCTCATGAGTTGTGTAAGAATTTAGTCTTGCACTGTACTTACCACAGTAATCTAGTAAATGCTCACGGAATAATAGCTCTCATGATTATTATCATGCTGGTAGATCTTCTTTTGGTCATAGTGAGTTGGAATTGCTGTAGGATATTATTAAAAGCCAAGCAATTGACATTTTAATTTGGGCTGAGAGTCTTAGTATATGCATAATATCCTATAGCTCCTCACCTCCCTTGCAGTTAAGTTTGGGGCCATATAATTAGTTCTAGCTACTGAAATCTGTGAAGTGATATATATGCTCATACCATAAAGAGATTGTAGGTCATATGTTTCATATGACATGGCTAAAATATAGAGATGGAATACCTGATTTGCACAGATATATGTTATCAAGAAAAAATAAAACTTAGATCATAGGGAACATATTGGAAGGGCAGAGTCCAAGGCTCCACCATCGATCTTCTGATTCAGAATTTGTGTGAGTAACAATGTTAATCTTTTACAATTGACTCAGGTGATACTTAATCCATGCTGTAAAGTTGGAGAACCCCTAATCTGGAATAAGGCTTTAAGACATTATCCAAATAGCTAAAGTAGAAGACAGAAGGAATGATAATTATCATTTAAGATAGAAAAGTAAAGTGTTAGAGATCTGAGAGTATATTTCTACTCTGGTTGAGAGTGTGTTTTGTCTAGGTCTATAGTAGGGACTGGAGAAGACATGGATGAGGTTGCATTTGATATGGGACATAAAAGGATGATAAGATTTTGGCAGATGGACATAAGCAATTCAGATGAAGGAAACAGTACAAAGGAAAGAGGAGGTAAATTTTAAAAATAATCATAATATTCAATTTAATTATAGGCCCTCTATAAATAACTAATATTTATAGAGGGCCTATAAGCTTAGACACAGGATTCCTAAATACGGATCTCCAGTTTTAACCTCTCAGGATCCTGTCATAACAAATATTAGAATTTTTGGTTCTATGTAGATACTCCCACACTATAATATGTTAGAAATACATTTTGAAAATGGCAATTGTATGATTAGAGATGTAACAATTTTATGCTAATATTATAGACTGATTTTTGTCATAAATTTAGGATGCTCTGATGGCAAGACTTAAGTTTATTAGTTGCTTAGATTCCCCCCCCCCCACCCCCCCATAAATGGATGGATTACTAACCCTTCTTGCCATGACAATTGTTGGATTTTCCTAGCCTTTTCACCAAATAATAGTTTTTAGGTCTCTCCTTAGATTCTGAGTCATAAAAAGATCTCTAAGATGTGTTAATTAATGACTTCCAATGGAAAGAAAGCAGGAGGTTGTGGGGGAGTGATTGATACTTACATCCTGTGGCACTTGAGTTCAATTATACCATTGAAATCTAGAACAATGCCATGCTGTAAAGACCAACTTCTCATATGGTGGGTTGCTTACAAGCTGGGGAGGGGAAGGCCTTTTATGTTTTTTTGGTAGGTGAGAACTCAGCATTTTGAGTCTATTATTTGTGATGATACCTTGTCATCTACAGCTACCACTATGGTACTTACATAATATTTACCTAACCTCTGTTTAATGTGTTACTATAGAAACAAATGTTCATGTAAAAATACCTCGTTTGGTTCAAAAATTAAATTTGGCTCAATTTCCTCTTCAATTTCCCCTTTGTTATGTTCTTTAAGTCATTTGCATAGGGTCCTCTGGAGCAAGTGTCATAACATGGTACATAGTAGAAAATATATTTTTCCAAAGACATATTCTCCATGTAAACCCTTTCCGGCCTTTCAAAATAGAGATAATGACTGTGCTATTTCCTACAATTACTTGGTAGGAACTATATAAAAGGGTACAGTAAATAAAACTTGTCAAGTCACCATCTTTCAATAAAAGCAAATCTTGGAATAAGGCTCCTTATTTTCACCAACTTTTAGGCATGATTATGTAGTGGTACTAATGCCAAAAATCAAAGTTGGAAATAAGAAATTGCATTTAATCTTGTAAGGAAGATATGTAGAGGGTGTTCTCTGGATTCAGCGTCTTTGGGTCATTTGGCTACCATTTCAGAACACTGGACTTGTGATACTGCCTTTTTCTGCCAACTGGCCTGTATGGGTTACATTTTCTAGTCTAAATTCCAGACTTATTAACAATGAGTGACTTAGGAACTGGGGAGAAAGGGATTCTACTGATTTTTAGTTAAATTTTAAAAATAATCATAATATTCAATTTAATTTTCACTGAGAATAAATTTTCGTTATGTGTGTATGATAATGGGGTGGGTGGAACCGTTCATTACTGTTGATGTTATACAACTAACAGAATCATCTTGCTAATGTGTTACTTCCCTACTTTATTCATTCATTCATTAAACACTTTTGAGTATTTATTCTATGCTAAGAGTACTATCAAAGGTGCTGAGGGTAGATAAAGAAGTGGTTAAGACATGGTCCTCGATCTCCAGAAATTAATACAGTATAGTGAGTGTTAAATATTACCTTCAGTATAGGAGGAGACTTTCAATGGTTGTTTATTTAAATTTGGTGTTGTCACTGACTATATATACCTGTTTGGGGGAATTTTGTCTGTTAAGAAGGTATCATACATTCAACTGCTTATATAGAGAAAGGAAATTCTTATTTTACAAAACTCAGTCTCCCAAAACAAATTTATTTTTTCTAAAACCGAACTTACTCTCAGTCTCAAGTTTCTATTCTAGCCTGTCATAGAAGCCTAATCCTGCAAATTTAGGCTAACCTCAATCACTGTATGGTATTCTCTTCCTGTCCTCTCTCCCTAGGTTAGCAATTAATTTCTAGAGTCTTATATTGCATCATGAAAGCATATGTCCACGATCCAAAAGATTGAATGTCTCCGAGTAATATTAAAACTAAGAATCTATTCATGTCTGATTCCTATTCTTGTATCTCTGGCTTCTACTTCATTATTTATTTTCCTGTAACTTAAGTTCCTTGGACAGAAGCGTGTTACATGGTATTCCATGACAGTAATTAAGGTTTGGATGTATTAACACTCAAGGCAGGAACGCTTTCAACTTATCAACACAGTAATGGTTCTGCTGAATCAGAAGCTGTTACTCCCAGTTAGACAGATGCTTCTTGCCTGGCTTTTTGAGCCTATTCAGAAGATACAGATTTGTGGTACAAAGAGGGTTTACCATATACCCTAAGGCTGAGCAGCAGTTTGTCTTATAAAAGAGAAGACTCAGTTACCGTGCCAGCTGGGAGACAAAGTCTTGTGAGGCTGTGCTGCTCTTCTACAGGATGGCTTATATGCTCTGAATTCATGAATGGCACATTTTCTCTCATAGTCATAGTATTTGTTTCTTATGTATACAACTCTGCATTCTTCTTGTACAGGTTTGCATATATCTAAAGAGGAATGTTTTCCCTGGAGCTACTATAACAGTTCTATTAAGTTGAAGCTGAGATAGCTGCCTGGCAATTTTAGGCTACTATTCCCACTACCTGAGAGGCTTGGGTGATGTAGCCTAACTCTCCAAAGGAAACACATTTGCTACTGCATAGTGGGGACACAGAGAAGTATAGATAGAACCCAGAATGGGTTCTGGTCCGTCCACGTCCATTAAATGGAATAAAATGCAATATGATCGAGACAGGATTTCCAGAGTGTGGTTTCTATGAAATGAAGGTTTAGGCCAAAAGCTTAGGCAAAGAAATCAGGCCAGATAAAGTGTTGGCTGAAGGAAAAAAAGAATGTGGAAATGGGATAATTAATGAGATGTGAAGGTCATAAATACCAACTATTACCTTATAGCCAGTGTAGATTCAAAGAGGGATATACCCACATTTTTTTCCTTGCAGAGTCATGTATATAACACACATTACAAACTAATTTCCATTTTCTTTCCTCCTCCTCCCTTCTATGTTTCCCCCCTCTCTCTATATTATTTTATTAGTTAGTCCATACTTTAAAAGTTATTGAAGCAGAATTATCTTGGAATAGGAAAAGAAATAGGCATACTCTAGAAATCTTGAAATGGGATGTGGTAACTAATAAACCTTTGTGGAAGGAATGAGTGAGTATTTTATGTGCAAAGCATACTTATGTCTTGTTATATGTAACTATACATGTAGATGTATGCATCCCAATACCTATTTAGAAATTATAATAGGATAAGAACCTCACTGGGTATTTTTTGGCTGTTCACTGCCATTATCCTGTTCTACATTTATATTATTCTCAGCTTGTGAATTTTAGTGGGAGATATAGGCGATTTCTCCCTAGCATCTGGAAAATGGGCTCTTCTTTCTCTTGGCCTAGTGTCTCTAAGGAAAAGAAACTGGAATATTCTTTCTTTGCTAGTGCTGGCAGTGGTATCAATGGTGTAGGTGGTGATGGCAATGGTGAAAATATAGCAGTTGCCGAAACCGGTTTGGCTCAGTGGATAGAGCGTCGGCCTGCGGACTGAAAGGTCCCAGGTTCGATTCCGGTCAAGGGCATGTACCTGGGTTGCGGGCACATCCCCAGTAGGAGATGTGCATGAGGCAGCTGATCGATGTTTCTCTCTCATCGATGTTTCCAACTCTCTATATCTCTCTCTCTTCCTCTCTGTAAAAAATCAATAAAATATATTTAAAAAAAAATATAGCAGTAGATGTGGAAGACCTGTTGACAATGGTAGCAAGATAGCAGTTGGGGCTATCGTGTTTCCTGCAGGTCAATTTTCCAGAGACAATAATCAAGTGGTTCTAGGGGCAGTATTTTATAGCCTATGTTATAGCAACAATACCAAGACAATATCTAATACTTGTTTAGAGAAGTTATGATGTGCTCATTAGACTCTTTTTAAGGTGTGATTTTTAGGCATTGTTTCTTTTTCTTTATTTTTTCTTTTTAACTCTTTATTGTTGAAAGCATTACATATCCCCCCCCACCCACCCCCCCTTTATTTTCTTTTATTAACCTCTTCTAGTTATGGGCATTGCTTCTAATTTCATTGCCTTTGAGACTGATTCTCTTGAGTTCTTAGTGATTCTGGGAGCTATTCAATATCCAATTAATTGATTTTCTGCTTCAGTCAATCAGAGCGTTAGTTGCTTATAATTAAATAACTTGACCAATGAGACCTGTTGATTTAAAACCTTCCTCTGAGAGAAAAAGGTATGTGGAGTCAGAAGGAGAGGTTTTGCCAATTCTTCTGACAACAAGGATTTTTTCATTCTTCCCTGATTACATTCCTTTTCTGAATATGAGCCTTGGAATTTCCATCCCACTTCTAGATTAAACTTATAAGAACCTGTCTCCTATAACATTTAAAAAATCATTTATGGGTATTCTAAGTTCTTTAAAATGAGATTGGCTTTTCCTATATTAATACATTTTTTCTTATATATTATTTTGGGGGTTTCTTATAAGGGGAGTACTCTCAATTTCTTTTTCTGTTCTAGTGGTTTACCAAATATTATTTTTAATGAAGATTTTGGGTCAGTGTGAGAAAACAAAAAAGCAAAAGACTGAGCACAACTGGCAAAGGACCTTTAATTAATTGCTTTAGGCTTGAAAATTCAGAGATGGCTAAATATAACACCAGTCAAATAAAGTTAAAACTGCTATATATTTGTTACAGGAAGTATTAATACCCAAGGTTAGAAAATATTGAATACTTTAGGCTTCTTGAAATTGACTTGGTGCTAAAATAAAATAATTTAGTGAAAGATTTTTTTTTAAAAAAAAGCCCAAAGATTTTAGAGGCACTAGACATGTACAAGAGAGAATAACAAAAATGTCCAAGTTATTTATATTGATATAAGAATTTACAGTAATTTAAAGAAATTATGTCTACTAATAGACAGCAGTGGGCAAAAGCAGGTTTACAGTTGTGAGTACAAAAACAGTATATTCTTGTATTATTATTTATTGAGTATTGTATTATTTATTTGTATTACAGCTGTAAACCTACTTTTAGCCATTCCTGTATATATAGTTTGTGTTCTCTGTGTTCCAGAGAGCTTACTAATAAAAGCTATATGTATCTCTTTAGGAAAAGCATTTCTCCAAACAATATTTTACACATAATTTTATAATGTTTATTGACTCCTTAAAGCCTATCTATTAATTCTTTCTTAGAGTCTTTGGCTAGCATATTAAAAATCTTTGTTCTACTATAAATAATCTACAAAAAGAAATCCAACCAACTTTTCTGCCAATTTATTTGTAAATTTACATTATCACATCATAAGTTTAATCAGTTCTTTAGAATTTAAAATTAACTTGATCCAAGCAACTTAACCTTATTATATGTAACTAGAGGCCCAATGCATGGATTCGTGCACCAGTGGGGTCCCTCGGCCTGGCCTGTGGAATCGAGCCAAAACCAGCTCTCTGACACTCCCTGAGGGGTCCTGGATTGTGAGAGGGTGGTTCTCAATGACACATCCCAGAATTGGGCTCCCTCCTCTCTGGTTCTGAATGCGTCACCCGAGATCCGCAGCAGCCAAGTCACCGCAGCTTGGCAGCTCCTGCGCTGAGTGTCTGCCCCCTAGTGGTCAGTGTGCATCATAGCTACTGGTGGAAGGTTGGATGGTCGCTTAGGCTTTTATATATATAGATAGTTTATGTATAGAGTTTGAGGAAACATTATACATTAAAAATATCATTAATTATTTAAAAAACAGATTCTTATTTCTATTTGACTTAAGGGGAAAAGGAAAAAATCTTTAGGAAAACAATAGTAATTAAAATATCGAGGTCTGATTAGTCACAACAGTCGCAGCTGCTCACAACAGCAGGAAGAAAGGGCACTGGAAGATAATTTGGTTACTGATTATTTGTGCTCACTAGCAGGTAGGCATGTGCCACCTGCTGGTCAGACAGTGTGAGCTGTGAGTATTCTTATTATGCTACAAGCATGAGTCAGAGTCTGAAGAGTGGAGATCTATTTTCACAAAGCAAAACCTCTTGGGAGTAGCCTTTTTTTATTTTGTCCTGTTCTAAAAGGAGGTATTATATTGCAGCACAATCCTCAAATTAGACTTTCAATGTCTTGTTGATTGAATTTATGAAGCAATTCATAAATTGAAATAGAATTGAAATACACTTTCTGCACAAATATAAACTCTACTTTGATGTTATTATTGTTTTTCCTATTTTACTGAATCTCCTTTCCTCTAAGGCAGTGGTTCTCAACCTTCCTAATGCCGTGACCTTTTAATACAGTTCCTCCTGTTGTGGTGACCCCCGACCATAAAATTATTTTGTTGCTACTTCATAACTGAAATTTTGCTACTGTTATGAATCGTAATGTAAATATCTGATATGCAGGATGTATTTTCATTGTTACAAATTGAACATAATTAAAGCATAGTGATTAATCACAAAAACAATATGTAATTATATATGTGTTTTCCGATGGTCTTAGGCGACCCCTGTGAAAGGGTCGTTTGACCACCAAAGGGGTCGCGACCCACAGGTTGAGAACCACTGCTCTAAGGCATATATAAGAGAATGTTCAACTGAATTATAGAAATAATCCCTGGGAGAAGACTCTTCTATCTTTCCATAATGGCCTGAGGTGGGATACATAATAGGTGGCTTGTCAAGTCTTCCCATGATGATATTCAAAGATTTATGGACATTTCTCAAAATGATCATATACAAAGTCATAAAAGAAGTCTTTGACAAATTCTAAACTGTTATCACATAATCCATATTATCTCACAATATTGCAACTAAATTATTAAGCAAAAATATAAAGGTAAAAAAAACTCTTTGGAAAAAAGATAGATTCTTAAATAATCAATTGTTTATAGATGGATTCAAAATGAAATCTATCTATATAAAAGGCTAATATGCTAAGTGTCTGACAATCTGACTGGTTGCTATGATGCACACTGACCACCACAAGGCAGACGCTCAACACAGGAGCTGCCATGACATGCACTGGCCATTTAAATAGAAACAGCACCACAGACCTGGCACCTACAAAGCAACACTTGGCTTCACCCAAGTGGGACACAGGTCCCGCCACCATCCTGGAGTGATAGTCCACCAAATCGCAGCCAACACTGCTGAGACCCCATGGTGCAAAATGAGGCCCACTGCCCAACCCAGCCTAAAAATGGTCGCTGTGGGCAAGGAGTAATGACAACACCCAGCTTCCTCTCCCTAGCGACTAGCCTCTTGCAGTTTCTTCATCCCAGGAACACAACTTGCTTTATAGCCAGATGCAAACATTTTACACTTTAACCATGCTCTAAAATGCCATTCAGTAGCCAATAACACATATGTACTTGCTATTTGTATATCTTCTTTGGGGAACTTGTTAGCTTTCTTATTGAGTTTTGAGTGTTCTTCATATATTCTGAATACAAGTCCTTGATCAGATATATGTTTTATAAATTATTTCCACTTTGGTGCTTTGTCTTTTTATTTTCTTCACAATATCTTTCAAAGAATAGAAAATTTTACCTTTGATGAAGTCCAATGCATCAATTTGTTGTTTTATGCTTTTGGTGTCACATCTATGTAATATTTGCCTAACTCAAGATCATAAAAATTTCCTCCTAGTTTTATAATTTTAGGCTTTACATTGAGGTCTATGATGCATTTGGGGTACATTTTTGTATATGGTATAAGGTGCATGTTAAAGTACATTCTTTTTTCAAATGAATATCCAATGCACTATTTTTAACTTTTACATTTCCACCAGCCATTTATGATAATGTCTCTCACAGTTTCACAAACTCTTATTTACCTGGAAAAATAGTGTCTTCATCTATTGTTAAATTCTCTCTTTTAAAATTATGAGTTGAGCAACATTTCATATATTTTAGAGCTATTTGCATTTCTTTTCTCTGTGTACTATCTATTTCTGTCTTTTGCTCATTAATTTATTGGGTTTTTGGTCATTTTCCTTCTGTTTTAGTAAATTAATTTAAAAGTTTTAAATCTATTTGAATGCTTTTTAAAAAAATAAAAAAAGATCAGAGTGTAACACATGTATACTAAGTTTGGAAAAAGCATTTAAACTTTAAAAACAAAAATGATGAAAACTATTGCTGAGTTAAATATGGCACTTTAAGAGTCAATTCTAATTCGCCAAGTTAATTTTCAATGGCATGGCTGACTAGACCAGCATTTGAAAAGTCCAGAGGCACAGTGAGGCCATGAACGTAGTTACTTTGACTTAAATAGACTAAATGTTTTACTTTCATTTACTTTCTGTATTTGCAAAACAAGATCAAATAATACAAAAACTTGGCTCCAGTCAACAAAATATGTGTGGGTCTTCAACAGAAGGATTTCTGACTGTCACTCTCCTTAACAGCATCATCAGTGTTTTTTAGCACAAGTATCATTTATGGAGATTTGGTCCCTCAACATCAACAGGCAAAAACCGGCAGATTTTATGATGTAAACTTAAAAATAATTGTTCTGTGGGTAGCTCTTCATAGATAAATTTTAAATAAAAAGATCTTAATAAATGCCATAAATTATCCTTTTGTTAAAGCAGAAACTAAACCTCAACATATTCTTTTAGAATAAGTAACTCAAGTTCTTCCTTTTAAAGCAGTTACCACTCCAGTGACTGCGAAAACTTTTCCTCAACATCTAAAAGCCTAACAAAAACAATTTATTTCTATAAACCATACAATAAGGGACTCACCTTGGAAACACAATAACTAAATGATCTGAACTTGAATAGAAAACACGCCATCTACTGTGACAACTCATGGTAAATTTAACAGCAATTATCATGGTTATGAAAAACGCTTTTGTAAATTGCAAAGTTCTGGCCAAATCTCTTGGACAGCTAGAGAAAGGTGTTACAAAATGTTAGCATTTTTGCATTAAAATAACTATTTTCAAATAAAATGAAAGGCTGGGCTATCCTAGAAGAATGTTAATTTTACCAAGGTATTAAATAGATTCATATTTTTGTGTGTGTGTCTCTCTATTTCCAACAAAACTTTTGTTCTTTTGCATGGTTGCACATTCTAATTGTCCAAGCTGGAAAGAAACCAGAGTAGACTCTGACCACACACTAGTTAACATGTATCTGCCCTGCTCTAGAAGGAATCTAAATCAGATTGGAAAATTAGGCATTCATTCCTCACAGATCACGGCCATAAAATGCCAGAGGGGTTGTTCCTGTGTGAGTTCCTCAGCATGCAATTTCTTTTTTCAAAAAAAATCTTTATTGTTCAGATTATTACAGTTGTTCCTCTTTTTTCCTCCCAAAGCTCCCCTCCACCCGGTTCACACTCCACTCTCTGCCCGTACCCGCCCTCCCCCCCCCCCCACTGTCCTCATCCATAGGTGTTCGATTTTTGTCCAGTCTCTTCCCACACCCCACACCCCTTTCCCCCAAGAATTGTCAGTCCACTCGCTTTCTATGCCCCTGATTCTATTATATTCACTAGTTTATTCTGTTCATCAGATTTTTTTCACTTGATTTTTAGATTTACTTGTTGATAGATATGTATTTGTTGTTCATAATTTTTATCTTTACCTTTTTCTTCTTCTTCCTCTTCTTAAAGATACCTTTCAGCATTTCATATAATACTGATTTGGTGGTGAACTCCTTTAGCTTTTTCTAATCTGTGAAGCTCTTTATCTGACCTTCAATTCTGAATGATAGCTTTGCTGGGTAAAGTAACCTTGGTTGTAGGTTCTTGCTATTCATCACTTTGAATATTTCTTGCCACTCCCTTCTGGCCTGCAAAGTTTCTGTTGAGAAATCAGCTGACAATCATATGGGTACTCCCTTGTAGGTAACTAACTGTTTTTCTCTTGCTGCTTTTAAGATTCTCTCTTTGTCTTTTGCTCTTGGCATTTTAATTATGATGTGTCTTGGTGTGGTCCTCTTTGGATTCCTTTTGTTTGGCGTTCTCTGTGCTTCCTGGACTTGTAAGTCTATTTCTTTCACCAGGTAGGGGAAGTTTTCTGTTATTATTTCTTCAAATAGGTTTTCAATATCTTGCTCTCTCTCTTCTTCTGGCACCCCCATAATTCGGATGTTGGTTCACTTGAAGTTGTCCCAGAGGCTCCTTATACTATCTTCATATTTTTGGATTCTTTTTTCTTTTTGCTTTTCTGGTTGGTGTTTTTTACTTCTTTGTACTTCAAATCTTTGACTTGATTCTTGTGATCCTCTAGTCTGCTGTTGGATCTCTGTATATTATTCTTTATTTCAGTCAGTGTATGCTTAATTTCTAGTTGGTCCTTTTTCATATCCTCAAGGATCTCACTAGACTTATTGAGGGTCTTACTAAATTTATCGGCGGTTTCTAGAAAATTATTGAAAAACCTTATAACTGTGGTTTTGAACTCTATATCCATTAGTTTGTTTTCCTCCATTTCTGTCATTTGTGACCTGTTTCTTTGTCTCTTCATTTTTTATACTTCCCTGTGTTGATAGGGTGGCTCTCTGTGCTAGGTGTCCTATAGGGCCCAGTGGCTCAGCCTCCCCAGTTACCTGAGGTGGACACTCTTGGTGCACCCCTTTGTGGGCTGTATGCACAGTCTTGTTGTAGTTAAGCCTTGATTGTAGTTGGTATCACTGGGAGGAATTGACCTCCAGGCCAATTGGCTGTGAGAATCAGCTGTGTCTACAGCAGAAGGACTTCTGTGCTGGAGACACCCTTATGGGGCAAGACTTGCTTCAGTGAGGCTTTGGTACTCACTGAGTCTGCTCCCTGAGTGTGTCCCTTATGGATCTGAGGAGTTGTAGTCTGGATGTTCCCACACTGACCACTGGGTACACTGGCTCTTGGATCTCTAAGGAGGTGCTAATTTAGCCTCTTCCTGAGGCTACCCAGCAGGAGCTACGAAGAGATCTGCAGATTCCTCTTCTTTGTTTGGGGTTTGGAGGTACCCAGATGAGGCCCAGCTGTGAAGCAATGCAAGCTGCTGTGGGGCCTTGGGCCTTCTTTTGGATGTTCTGGGTATCTCTGATTCAGCTACAGTTTGTTAGGTAAATTTAGATTGCCAAGGGCCAGGTCATTCATATGCAAAAGCCTCTGCACACAGCTTGGGTGGGGCGGGGTCTCAGGGAACCAACAGGGTGGAGCAAACAGCTATGGCTGATCCTCAGCCCTGCCCTAAGAGGCCCCAGGTCTCAGTGTCCCGTGGTAATCGTGGTAATCGCTGCAAGCACCTCTGAGAGAAAGCTGCCCTTGAGTTCCGCCCACTGCCAGACAGTCCAGTTTCTCCCATATGAGTCTGAATCCCCAGAAACTCGCTCGGAACTGGAGTTCAGAGCAGTAGGGAGCTTGTGACTCCCTCCCGATTGAAAAAGACAACCATGTCCTCAGTTGCCAGCTCTTTCCGCGAGCACCTCCGTACCTCTATACTTTACTTCCTCACCTCCTCTGAGTCTCAGTGTGCTTTTCTCTTTCCTTCTAGTTGTAGAATTTCCACTCAGCCAGCCTTCCTGTGGTTCTGGATGATATCTGTTTTTTCTTTTAGTTGTAGTTTTGAAGTGGTTGTTTGAGGCAGCAATTTCAGGTGTTTACCTATGCTGCCATCTTGGTTTCTCTCCTAGCTACCAGTTTAAGGTGGTATCTTCTTCAGGGTAAAGGATCGATAACATAAAAAGATTTTATCATTTATTTTCTGTCATCAGCTACAGCTGGCTTGGTGCATCCATTACATCAAGTTTCATTAACTTGACTATTTCTGCCATAGGCAATGAGTCAGCGCTGGGAGATGCTGGACATGGAGCTCTGGGTCCATGCAGCCAGGGGAATGCATTTCCAGGCCCCACACCACCCTCTACTTCAGCATGCAATTTCTTACTGGAGATCTATTTTCTGCACTGAAGACTTCTGGTATAGGGTGGGCTTCATGCTCAAGGAAGTGAAGCAGGGCTAGAGGTGAGCCAGGAGCATTTAAGTATAAGAATCTGAAAGACAGATCTGGAGTGATAACTGAAACATTTTAGAGGATTCTATAACATTGGAAACTTCCTGAGAGAGAATTTGGCAATCTGCAGTGGCAACGAAACAAGGCAATAATACGACTTCTGTAGCTTCTGCTGTCATGATCCTACTGGCCCCCTCTTAAAAGCATCTTCTTCCTTGTCCTTAGTGTCCCCATCCTGGAGTTTTTCTCTCCTGTTTTTTCCAGTTCTTCTCCCCACCCATTTCTTCAGTGGGACCCTTGTTTGTCCTCCTCTCCGCAGGGAAGTTACTCATCAGATTTTATTTTTATTCCTCTTTCCTTTTCCCTGGAGTGTTCACCGAAATTCTTGGCTTCTACTACTAACTCTAAGTTATTTACTCCAATCTAGACAATCCTGTTCCCTCAGCCTAGCCCTAAATGCCTGTTGGACATTCCACTTGTGGGCTCAGCTCTCTCCTGAACTCAATATATCAAAGCAACTTTCAATAGTTGCTAGCCACCCAACACCTGACTCATATTAGTCAATATGCTGGGCACAGGAGAGAGCCAGTGAAAAAGAGACTGGTCCTGACGCTCTTGAAGCTCCAAGTCTAGCAGGGGAAGTTGTCACACAATACTTATTCTAATAATATATTTAAAGGTAAAAGGTGCTTATTTGGGGCATTTAGGAAGGCCCCTGCAGGAATGAAATAATTTAGACTTCATATCCTACTCTAAGAATGTTTTCTTTCCTATATTCTTTTGATAAGTTTCAGAAGTTTTTAGGCCTGCTCTTTCTGACTTAGTCTTACAGATGGATTTCTCCTGGCAGCCTTGAAAAAGCAAACTCTCTGAATTAGCAGTTTCTACTTGGAAGAAACTTTAGATAAGTTTGAAGGCTGAAAACATTCATCAAAAGTAAGAACTATTTTGTGTTTAGTAACCATGAAAATATATCCTTAAAATTCTTACAAAAGGCCCCTTTTAAAGACGCCTGGATTTCAAGACGTATAGGGTTTATTCTAGGAAAGTTCTTAATGTTAACTGATTATCATTAGATAATCATAGTCAAATGAATGACTATACCTCTATAAGAAATGTAAACTGCCATTGTCCCTTAATAAATATAAGAATCTTAGAATTTAATCTCTATCTCTTCTCTGCACATAAAGTAACTTATTCTGTTAGATTAGTTATGCGACTGAGTTATAGTATATGTCATATGAGCTTTGTAAGTCATTTTAAATGATTACTTGACAGATTGGTGGTACTTCTTATGATGCAACTTTGGGTAGGTACATGAGGAAATAGAGCTAGAGAATTTAAACCATCATCACAAAATTATTATTCTCAACATAAGCGTTAACACTCCTCTCATTTTAAATGCTAAGCATTCACTGAGTTACATTCATTATCATTAATTTTCACCAACTGTGTATCATAGGTGATAGCATCATTTTAAAGATAAGAATAGTGAAGATCAGAGATATTTGAGAAGATTCTGTCAAGGAAGTGGCATCTAACTTGGGTCCTGAAGAATAAGTGTTAGTTAAGGAAAGAAGCACAGAGGAATATTCCTGGCAAAGAATGACATGAGTAATTTCAGCAGGAATTTGAGAAGACCAGATGAATGTTTTATAAAGTGCATTCTATCTGCAGAATGGGGAGCAGATTGGAGAAAAGCATGACTGGAAACAGGGAGACAGGTACGGGAGTGTTGCATAACCCAAGTGAAATCCAAGTAAACTGAACTAAGGGGAGTGGCAGAGGGGAAGTGAACGGTGAATAGATTTCAGAAATATTGGGAAGTAGAATAGATTGTCAGTACTGTCTAATAAACCTCTAGCGTGTGAAGGAAATATTCTGTAATATGTACTATCCAATGAAGTAGCCACTAGCCATATGGGGCTATTGAGCATTTGACATGGAACTACTGTAATGGAGGAACTTCATTTTTAATTTTATTTAATATTAATGTAAACTTAAATAGCCACTTGTGACCACTCTACTGGACAGAGAGATAACTTTAGCTTACCCTCCTTTTACATATTTTCTCTGAAATTACAAAGTCTTTTAAGATAACTTCTCTCTATCCAAATTTACAGCCTTCCTCTTTGGAGACTTTGGTCTTCTCACTACTGTACAAACATATGCAATACTTATTTTTACCTCTATATTTGCTCATATTTCCTTACCTATATTGTTCTGTCCTCTCCTTTTACTATTTAAAAATATTAAGTCCCATTTTCCAAGGAATGTTTTAACGATTATTCTCTCATTAATATGCCTTTCCTTGAGCATTAGTCACATTGGTCTATACCACATGATCTCATGACAAAACATAGCTTATTTATTGCTCTTTCTTAAACTTATTTTAAGCACATTAAACTGATGCTTAAAAGCAGGGAGCATATTCTTCATGTTTTCTATTTATTCCTTCTTTGTTCACATGTAGATAGCAAAGCCATTCTTGAAGACAAATCCTTGCTTACTACTATGATCCTACTCATTACAATGTATGCTATAAGACTTCTGATTCCTTATATAGATTTATTTTTTTTTTTTCAAATAGAACAAATTAAAAGTAGTGGAAAAATTAGATCAGTGTGTGTGGTGTTTTTTTTAATGAGGGACATAAAATTATTTTAGCCTTAATTAAATTGACTATTTTTAGTGGGTAGTCCCCAAAGATGACTGCTATCAATTCCTTCCCTTACAATATGTGTATGCTGCTCTACCCTTTAAGTCACCTCAGCCACCACTCCTGCCCTGCAGGTGGGCTGGCTAGCCTTATCATTTGCTTTGACAAATGGAAACAGTGGAAGTGACATTGAGCTGGTTCCAGGTCTAGCTTTTCAGAGGCTTGGCAGCCTCCACTTTGGCTGTAGGAAAGCCAGTCACCATGATGTGAAGTTCTGGCTAGACAACTGAATGAAGAGAAAAGAGGAAAGCCACATGGAAGAAGAGCATTGAGCTGCCAGACATGGTAAAGAAGATTTCTTAGATTTTCCAGGCCAACCAGCCTCTAGCTGAAGGCAACCATGTTCATGATGCCAACTGACACTACATAGAGCACAACTGCCTGTCCAAGCCCTTCCATAACTGTTCCCTCAAAGAATCATGAAAAGGAGTAAAACTATTGTTATTTGAGTGCTTACGTTTTGGACTCGCTTATTACACACCAATAGATAACTGAAATACTATCATTAAACAACAAAAAAAAGTTTCGGTCATAGTAAGATAGCTATCCTCAGTTTGATCACCTTCCTGATCTACCCCTTCCCCAATCCTCACAAGTTCATGGTGTCTCTTTATTGAATATTTAGTGGTTGAGCCCAATGACTCTGTGATAGTGGAAAACTAAATATTACCTAAACCAACCCAAGACTTTCAAAATGTAATTTGAAATATGTTCTTCTGTATGCTTATATATATATGAAGTTCTGAAACTGAAAGCATTATGTATTCTAAATGGCCTCTTGAATATAAAATTTATTTATCAAACAGAAAAAAAGTGCTTGAGACTAGGCTTACCTAAAGAACCACCCAAGATCCCTTAGAAAAGTGTCACTTGATTAAAATATTGGATTTAATGTTCCTGGACACTTACTCACAACATATCTTAATCTTGCTATTATTTGTAATATTTAAAAAGTGATATTATTATTCTGACTGCCTTAATCAGATACTGGTAAATAAATACTTTATTTAGTCACAAAGGTAACTTCAAGCTATTTTATTGTCTGAAATTATTGAATTATGTGCAGACTTGATTCATTTAAGGTAAATCATCTCCAAATGGTTAGCAGGTTAGAAAAAAGGCAGGTGCTCAGAGAACATGTTTTGGACACTCATTCAAATGTCTTCTGTCAGCTGTTTTCCCCTAATTAAACAGCTAGTCCTTTCCTTGCTATTACATACGTTTATTTTATAAGCTGTGCCGACATAGAGCAGGTTATGTGGCTAAATTGATATAGCCATCCATAGAGGTTAAGCAATGCTGCAGCTCCCTATTTTCTTCAATTTCCTGAGGACATTTTGAAGGTGAGCATATGGCAATGCTGGCACTTCTGACTTATCTTGGGGCGGAAGAGTTAGGCCCAACCGAGCGAATTTTCCACTGATGTAGCTACAGCCTGAAGAACTGCTCAGCGCAGTTTGTTTGGGATTTCTGTGTGAGCTGAAACAGCACCTGCGCGATGAGGTAAATGGTCTTTGTCCTTATAAGGATATATGCTCTTTCAGACAAGCTGATTCTTTTTGGCCATGCTATTTTGTAAATAAATGCTTCTGAAATAAAACGGACAATGACAATTTAATTTACAAACTGAGGTCTTCTTGAATCTTGTGGAATAATAAAATCTCAGAGATAAAAACTCAGTGATTGCCCTGGCCGGTTTGGCTCACTGGATAGAGCGTCGGCCAGGGGGCTGAAAGGTCCCAGGTTCGATTCCGGTCAAGGGCATGTACCTTGGTTGCATTCCCAGTAGGGGTGTGCAGGAGGCAGCTGATTGATGCTTCTCTCTCATCGATGTTTCTAGCTCTCTATCCCTCTCCCTTCCTCTCTGTAAAAAATCAATAAAATATATATATTTTTAAAAAACACACACACAAAAAAACAAAAGCTCAATGATTAATTCAGTATAATCTCTACCCAGTCATCCATCTCCTTGCCAGCAAGGAGCATTACCTCCCAGGTCTAGCACAGTGGCTAAGCACACAGTCAACATTCAAATAATTTTTACTGGATCACAGACTTGGTGAATAATGGCTGCTTATACACTTTAGTAAATAAAATTCATCTTTAATTTTTAACACATTCCAAAGTCATTTATGTTATCTCAATACATTTTAATACATATAAATTTTTATTAAAAATTCTTTAAAATAAAAGCTTAAAGAAATAGACATGTCATGATGCATGGTATTTATTAAGCTATTAAAAGTTACTTTTAAACATTGCAATTCTTTATTGTGCTGACTACATTAACAGAGTTTGAATATACTTTAAAAGTTTTGTCACCTAAAGCTTACGTCAACATAATGAACTTATGAGTGCTGAATATATAGGGAACTCTCAAGACTCAAGAATAATAAAACAATTCAGTAAAAATGAGCAAAAGATTTGAACTGACACTTCATGAACGAAGATCTACAGATAGCAAATAAGCACATGAAAATATGCTTGCCATTAGTTATTAACCCACAGTGGGACCCAGATGACAACATCATTAGTCATTAACCTACTTCTACACACCTATTAGATTGGCTAAAATTTATTTACCTATTTCCCCTTGTATTGAATTTATTGGGGTGATACTGGTTAACAAAATTATACAGATTTCAGATGCACAATTGAACAGCACATCATCTGTACACTCTTTTGTGTGTTCACCAACCTAAGTCAGGTCTTTTCATCACCATTTATCTCTCTCCCCCCCCCCCCCCCCCATCCTCCATTGGCTAAAATTTAAACAAGTAATATGATAAGTGTTAGTATGGATGTAAAACAACTAGAACTCATATAATGTTGTGGGAATGGAAAGTAGTACAACTATTTTGGTGCAATTTAGTAGTTTCTTAAAAAGTTAAATATTCATATTTCATATGACCCAGCTATTCCACTCCTAGATATTTACCCAAAAGTAATGAAAGCATATGTCCACATAAAAAGTCTACATAAATGTTCATAGCTATTTTATTTGTAGTAGCCCAAACCTGGAAACAAGTTAATGTCCAGCAATGCAGGAATGAATAAAAAATTCGTGGCACATCTGTACAACGGAATACTAGCAGGCAATGAAAAGGAATTAACTACTGATGAACTCAACAGCATGGGAGAATCTCAAAAGAATTTTGCTCAGAAGAAGCTATAGAAAAAAATAGTACATGCTGTAGGATTCCATATGCCATATATATATATATATATATATATATATATATATATATATGTATTTAGAAATGCAAACTTATCTACAGTTATATAAAGAATATCAATGGTTGCCTGGAGGGATTTTTTAGTGGTAAAGGGAGGACAGATTACAGAAGGAACATGAGAAAACTTTTGGGCTGATGGAATGGGTTATTATCTTGATTGAGATAGCTCCACAGGAAAATATAGGCATCAAAATTTATCAAGTGGTACAACTGAATTATGGGCAGTTTATTATATATCAGTTACAAATGAATAAAGTGGAAAACTTAAGTAAAGGTCTTATGGATTGAATATTATTTTCAAGTCCTCAACTTTTATTTCTTCAGTAGGCTTCTATAAAATAAAAGTCTGGTGAGCTTAAGGAAATACAGTAGGTCTCTTCTCCCAATTTAATTTTGGGCAAAATAATAGAAATGTATGGAGTTTTAGGACATTCCCAAATAGTAATAAACTACAGTTTAATCTGTAATAGGGAAAGAGGAGGAGAAACAGAGAACTTCTGGACTTCAGGTGTGACAAGTGGTGGGTGGGAAGAGCAGGAAAGGAAACCAAGAATAAAATCTGAAAGGATACCTGGCCAGGAGTGATGACAAAACTGTGCCATCACATCTTGACCCACACGTCTATAGATTCGCTAAGGCAAGTGGCTCCAAGTGGGTTAAAATGTTACAACTTATGGCAGGTCCTCAGTCAGGAAAATTGTTCCTCCCTGAGTTAGTCCTACCAGCCGCAAACTCCGTGGTGGGCGCACTAAATGAAGGCGGACAGGATACCTCCCTCTACTCCCCTAATTTGCAGTAGGGTGCATCCCTTCCCGTTCTTGGTCGCCCCTGGTGGCGAGCACCCGGGACCTGCGGGCGCACGGGCGAGGCTGGCGGAAAGGTGCGGGCAATAAAGGTCCCTGACATGGAGGTGAGCGGCTGGTACCTCCCGGTGCTTTCGCCGCTTCTGTGTCCTGGCACCAGCCTGGCTGCCCTGGAACCCGGTTACCCACACGCAGCGCTCACTCTGGCTCCTCCGCTTCTATCCGTCCTGTTCCATTCAGGTGTTGCCGCCGGGATTCTGGGTGACCTCCGGATTTCAGGACAGAACTTACATGCATTTGGAAAGGAGGGGGCGCAGAAGAGCTCCGACTGGAGAAGAACTGTCACCATTAGACCTCCACGTTCCGAAGAAATGGGGGAAGAATTCGGAAACTAGGTGGGTCCCTTAAATCCCCAACACCCCCCACCCCTTAGAGTCCAACCGGCTCCCACCGTGTCCCACCTATCGATCTGTCACTTTCCCACCTCTTCCAGAAGGTCGGAGATCGGCCTCACGTCCCATCGTCACCCAACCCTCAAGTGGCAGAGGGTGGGCAGTCCCGCCGCGGACCCGGTTCCTCTGCAGAGGGCAGCGTGGGAGGGACCTCGGAGGCTCGGGGAGACGTGAGGGCCAGCGCGGGGTGGGGAGGGGTGGACTTGTGATAGAGGCGTTCGGCACCCGCAGGGGCGCCCACACCTCCAGCTTCCATCCCAGGCGAGGAAACTGCGTGACATTCCCGTCCACACCTGATTGACAGGAGGGAGTCACGGCCCAGGAAGCGGGTGTGGGTGTGTAGAGGCGGAGACAAAACCTCCACCGCACGCGCAGCGGGCCGGGGCTGGCGCTCCTAGACGGTCTGGAGCCGGGGCCACTATCCCCCCAGGTGCCCGGAGGCTTCGCGGAGCCAGAAGAGGCTGACGGAGCGTCCCCCCGCGGGGGCTGCTGCCTGCAAGAAGGGGGCAGGGACGCCGGCGGCCCCGGGCGTCACTTGCCCGGCAGCTTCGCCCTCCGCCGGGACTAACTCGCGGTTCCCTCGGGGCAGCGCGCGGAGATCGGCCAGCCTCCTCCCTCCTACTTGCAGCGAGCTGCCTCCGCCTCCCGCTGCCTCCACCCTCCACCTCTATCCCCGTCTGTCTGGAGCTGAGCTCAGAGACCTCAGTCGCCTCGAGCTCTGGAAGTGGGCGCCGGACAAGTCCACGGCGCCTCCCCGCAAGATGGACAGCCGCTACACCAGCACCGCGGGCATCGGGGACTTGAACCAGCTGAGCGCGGCCATCCCGGCGACGCGGGTGGAGGTGTCCGTCTCCTGCAGGTGAGCACGCAGCCTCTCCCCTCCCCCCTACACCCCCTCCTCCTGCCCTCCCCGCGCCCGGCTGGGAGCGCTTGGCAAGCGCCCGGGATACTCCGAGGCTTGGAGCGGGTGAGAAGTTGTCCGATGAGTGGCCAGCAGCCCAATTGTGGGTCTGGAGTCACCCCTGGGTCGAGCGGCCCCGGGCGGATAGCGGGAACTAGAAGCGAGCGGGGGGCTACGGGACGGAGACTTCTTGTTTTCTTCCTGGGGAAATGCTGTAAAAGTTGGCTGGGCTGTGACTCAGCGGGGAAAACTCCTGCCGCCGCCCACTTTGCAAGCCCTTTTTACGTCCCAAACCCGAGCGGTACGCCTGGGTGATGACGGGAATCGAAGGGGACAGCGTTGCCAAAAGCGCTCGTGACCGCGGCGCGCGGTGACCCGGGACTCCCCCAGCTAGGCGTCTGCAGCCCTGCTATTGACCCGGTTGGCTCCAACCTCTGCGGCTTCCTCCCCACCCACTTCCTGGAGCCCTCGGGTTCGCCTGTCCCTCCTCCTCCCCTCCCCTTCCCTCCACACACCCGCACACACACTTTTCCGGGCTCTGCGCCTGCCTCATGCCTGATAGGTAGAGATTTCGGCTCCAGCCCAGTGGTTGCAGAAGAATCTGTGTCTTACTTAAAAGCTGGGAAGTCACGATTTTCTAACAGCAAATAGACACATTGTGCTTATAACAATCGACACCCTTGCCCAAGGTTCCGTAAATATCAGATTCCTTTGCCTTGTGTTCTTTGGGTCAGTTTCCCCGTAAACAAAGCAGCCCAGTTGCTCTATCGCCGATTTTGAGGAAATGGGCGGGGTAAGACTAAACTGATTTTAGCAAAAGGAGGGGGAGGATTTGCCAGTTATAATTCACTGCCTTGTTGGCACATTTTGATCTCGTTGGAAAACTCTCTTCTCACGTGTCCACCTGCCTCCCCAAGATTGTTTTTTCATGCCTTGAAATCCTCCCCTTCCTTTCCTGGGTAAAACTCGCCTTAAAGAAATCTAATAAACCTGGGGGATCTCCCACGTAAATAAGACCTGGAGCTTAAAGTGCTGTCAACCTAGTGGTACTTGATTTTGCATTTTTACAAGACAAAGTCTAAAGCCAAAGGAATGATTTTTCTTGCGGATGGGGGTAGATGGGGGGGGGGGGTGTGGAGGGGAAAAGGAATTTCAAGCACCAACCCAGGACTGAGGTGTTAATTAGCTATCTCTGAAACGATGTATAATCCTTGATTGCTTGATTCCTCTCACTGCTGACCTCAAACTGTGGAAACAATAATGCTGCTAATGATAGCTAAGCATTAGCCTCTTGTCTTATGGTGTGGCCACAGTTTTAAGTGCTTCCACACATTTCTTTCTGTCAATTGAACAGGTGAAACTTTATGGAAAACTCTTTTTAAATATTAATTTCTAAGCCTTAATTTTTCTCTCTGAAGTTGGTTTTGGATGCTAGAGGGAGGTTATTAATACATACAGATACTGCAGAGTCAAAAGTCCTACATTAACAGCATTTTCTAGAGCTCGTACCCTCTGCCGAACATCCTATAAAATCTGAATGCCATGTGGCCTGTACATGGAATGGATATAAACATATTGTAAATTAAATCTGAATTTCCCATAAACTCTTTAGGGTGATTATACCTTTAGAGAAATTATACCTTAACTGGTCTTTCTGCCAATAGGGTCCATGTTTAACCACTCTGGGTTATTATTATTGTTGTGTTTTTCCCCGTGGATGCTTGTTTGCTGTGAGTGTGCTGGGAATCCTGAAGTCTGTTAGCTTTAAGGCAGTTTGCTTCAGCTTGCTACCTCAGACCCGGAAATGCCCTTGTTCCAGCCTTTTTTCAGATCACTGATTTGGTGTCTTGGTTTTAATTTTTCAAATAGAAGAAAAAAAGTTCTGAACGAGACCCAAGTACTTACATTGTTAAGAATTGAATCTTGTAATCATAGATGGTGGTGTCCTTTGGGCTTTGGCATAAGAAACCTAGTTACACATTCTGGCTTTGTGACTTTCTTATGTTGTTAACTTGGGGCAAGGTCTTACCTCATCTGCTAGTAAGCTTCCTTGTCTTTAAAATGAGGATAAATTATGGTATTTATCATATATTAGTAGAGTGTTGTCAGGAGTTTTTAATAAGATGATGACTGAAAAGTGCTTACACATTATGACACAAAGAAAGTGCTAAAATGTTAAGTTGTTATGACACTGGCAATAGTATTTATTGAGTAAGTGTATTATATGATTCACCTGTAATTAGTCCTCTTTCGAAGTTCAATAAATTGGTTAAAGAAGACAAGGATAGAAACAGCTTTGAGATACCTGTTCCTTCTTTTTCTTTGTTCTTTGGTGTGCATAAAAAGCATATATCCTAGAATGCTTATGGGGATTTCAGGGCACAGTTGTAGGCCCCTAAGCCTTACCATGTGCAAACAGAGCAAAACATTCCCTTACCCTTTTCATCAGAGCCCTCTGGTGACTTGCTGACACTTAAGCAACTCAATAAAACCCCTTTTGATAACCTCTTTTCACTGTCTCTAATCCAAGACTTTTAAAAACTTGATAATATTTTCATCTTCATTTTGGGGGAGGTGAGAAAATCAATTGAAGCTAAATATAATTCCTGGAAATCATTTTGTGTGTTCACTGTCTAAGTATTTGAGTGTCTTTTATGTGTCTGGCATTACGCCATGCTCCATGAGGTGTGCAAGAGAAGTTCTCTGAAAATGTAAAATTAAATCCAATGATGAGGTTCATGCACAGGGAGGGGACAGGCCACTGTGGAATGGAGTGTTTGGAATACACTACAAAGAGGAGATGGGACTTGAGGGGAGACAAAACAGATGGGCATAGTTTGCTTTAGAGAAGGGACTGTATCCATGGCGGTTTTGTAGGGCTACAAAATTTGTGCGTTAGGATGACAAGCATACCTTTCTTGCTGGGTTTATGTAGAAATAAACTCCTGCTCTTTTGACATTTTTTCTACCCATTATTTAGCTCTTGGATTCATTTTTCTTCATGATGTTAATTCATAGATTTTTATGTTAATTGGGTTACCTAATTAAAATGTCTGTAGCTATAATGATACAACATCAGAAACAGAAAATAATGTCTATAATATTCCCATTTTATTCTGAAAACAGGTGAATTAGAATGAGATAAAGCAGAAGCAAAAAATATCTACATATATATAAAAGCCTAAGCAACTGGTCGACCGATCCCCGCAGGGCCAAAACCAGCAGTCTGACATCTCTCAAGGGGTCCTGGATTGCGAGAGGGCGCAGACCAGGCTGAGGGACCCCAGCAGTGCACAAATCCGGGCACCAGGCCTCTAGTACAGTAATGTTTTCCCTGGGACTTTTGTTTGTTGCACATTTCTAACACATCCTTTTGGTGATTTTTGTCACTTTCTCTGATTGAGAAGTTAGCAATTACAAACGCATTGAGAGAATTCTGTATTTGTAGGCTTTGTAGGTTAGCTATCCTATGTAAATCCTTTCTCAGCAATAATCCTAGAACGGTGGTAAAATTAATTTTAAACATTAATGTCTAAGGAAGGGTATAAAGTGGGACTTTATTGAGCACTTACTTTGTGCTAGGCATTCTAAAATGTCCTTCTTGACCTGACCATAACTCTTTTGTCTAATCTCCCAGCACTCCGCTTATGTGCTCCGACTGAACATAGTCTAACAAATATGTGTCAAAATGTGTTCCAGCCCTAGCCTGTTTGGCTCAGTGGATAGAGTGTAGGCCTGTGGACCTAAGGGTCCTGGATTTGATTCCAGGCAAGGGCACATACTGCGCAGTTGCAGGCTCCTGCCCAGCCGGCCTGGTCGGGGTGCATGCAGGAGGCAACCAATCGATGCGTTTCTCTCACATCGATATTTCTCTGCCTTTCCCTCTCTCTTCCACTCTCTCTAAAAACCAATGAAAAAAATATCCTTGAGTGAGGATTAAAAAAAAAAAAATGTGTTCCAGATAAATGTGGCTGCAAAACACAAATAAGAGGTACAGTCCCAAAGCATGTGCTGTTATCTTAGTGGACCAAATTCTTTTGCCTACCTGGCCATGGACATGCTGCTCTCTCAGCCCTGAATGTCCCTGACTCCCTTCCCATTCTTTTCTTGATTAGCTTGTCCTCTTTCAAGACTCAGGTCAAATATCATTTTCTCTTATGACTCCCAAGCTGGATTTTGCTGTCTTCCCACAGCAGCTGGTATGTAGCAATATCATAGTGTTGGTGGAGGAAAAATTTTCCTCTACCCTTCAAGGTTCTTCTGGCTGGTGTACATCGTTTTCAGAACTTTTCCCAAAACTGCTGTTTCTTAAAATTAACCAGCCTAAAATAATCAATATCCCGAAAGAGGTATATTTTGGAGTGGCCAACTTATCTCCGCTTCAGTAGTTGCATCATAATTCTTAGTCTTTGTATTCTTCTTAAGGACAAGTTTTCTCTCTTTTGTGTCCATGTTGTTGAGGTAAGAACATCCACACCTGTAAAGAATTTTTATAAGAATTTATTTGAGCCAAACAGAGGCTATGCCTGGAAGCAAGAACTCAACAGAATGAGAAAAATGTCTCTCAGAATGGCAGTCTGCAGTTTCTTTTATGCATTTGGAATTAAGGAAGGGACATAAGGAAGATTACATGAAAGTGGGAGAAAGCAAGGGGAAACTGGATTACAGGATAGCTAAGATTCTGTGCTCTCTCTTGAGGGTGGTTATATTTCCTAGGGGTCTGAAAAAGGCATTTCAAAGGTGTGTCAAGCTAGATGCACAGAAACAATGGACAGGGCTTGTTTAAGGAAACGATAAACCTTTTAGTAGAGAATTTGTATTTATTCCTGGGGTGTGACTCTACACCGTGACCTACCTAGTTAGGAATCTATGATTGGATTACTCTGTAAGGTTACTTTCTATCACTGGATTTGTCAGTTTTATTACAGAACCTGTTTTTCATCCATAATATGTATATTCTGAGTTTGGCACAGCATATTTAGTCAATGAGTGCTGAATTCTGTAATTCTTTGGATGAATCATCTGGCACGAGAAAGGCATTTTGCCTATTAAAATACAGACTCCAAGGCCCCCACACCAGCTTTACTGAATCAAAATCTCTAGGCTCACCATGTACTAGTTTTTCACATTAAAATTTTTAATCAACCAGTTTGATGAGCAAATGACTGTAGTCACTTGATGTAGATTAGCAATACCTACCCTGCTAAGGTATTAGATTGATACTTTTCAGTGGTGTGTTGGAGCTGGTTTAAATGGGATTCAGACAGGAATTTGTGTCAGTTGTTAAATAAAGAAATTATTAAATATGTAAACCTAAAATAAATAAATTACATTTTAAAAGAAAGTTAAGACATACTCCAAACTTCCCACATCTAGTTATTTTACTATATGTTAGTATTATCTGTACTCCTTACTATCATCTATGCTCAGTCTTTTTCATCTATGTGGTGAAAATATGCAGTTGTATGCTATTGTTCATCCCTTCTCAATCCGTGTTCAGTGACATCACATTAGTAGCTTGAAATTGGCCATAGTGGGAATATTTACACCATGGAAACTGGCAAACACTGCAAATTAGAGCTTGATTATTGTTCTGTTATTGTCTGCCCTTAAGACATTCCATGAGAATCAATTAGTTCTATGAAATTTACAATTATAAATGTCTAGATGTATTACTATTATTTGTAACTTGTGTGCTCAGCTACACATACTTTATATCAGTAAAATTTGTAATAAATTATCTAAACACACACATACATACACACATTTAGCTTTTTTTTTGAGAGTCTCTTGTTAAACACATACCTACTTTCACATTACTGTTTATAGGCCTTTTGTAAAAGATAAAGCATTATACAAAGGAAGAAAATTGCTGCTCTTAGACTGTCACTATTAGAAATGATAGTGTCAGATTCAGCACTGTCTCTGATCTTGCTTCTCTACTGGAATAAGTGAGTTGTGTAATTTTTCTTTAAATTAATCTTTATTCTTCAAAGTATTTCAGATGTCCCCTACCTCCCCCCTGCACCACCCCAGAAGACCCCCTCCTCCCTTATCCCTTCCCCTCCTCAGGCCTTCCCAGCACTAGTATCTGTCCATGGCTTCTGCATATATGCATATACATTCATGGGGTAATCTCTTCCTGCTTCCCACCCCCTTCTCTCTGAAATACATCAGTCTGGTGCATGATTTTATAATCCATGAAAGGTTGTGACAGCCTGCCAGTGTACTGTCACCGGAAGTACAATGCAACAGGAAGACTGAAATTGTGTGTGCTTTTTACTTTCTTCTCCTTTTCATGTGGTCCTCTCCACATGTTCTTTATTCTCTTACTTCTAGGTCTTTTGTTTGTTTGTTTGTTTCTCCACTCACTGTTGGCATATACCATGCACGTTTATGTGTCACAGTTCCAGTTACACGGTGATTAACTGGCCGCCTGGGAAAGCACATTCACATTCCAAAGGGGAGAATCTGATGAGCCCAGTGGGAATCGGCCCATTTGGAAGCAGATGCCTCTACTGTTCTGATTATCTGTGGTGAATGAGAATCCGTGTTCAAATACAGTTGGGGGCTCCACCCCAATCCACATGGTTTTATCTCTTAAGACACACTTTACCCTTCTTTAGTCAAAGAGTTTGAAGTTAGTGTGCAAGTAGGTTTCCAAGTGATGTTAGCTGATAAATTATGTTACTGTAAGCTAGGGAAATTAGAATTCTGTTAGCCCATTAATGAGGCATATGATAGGCAAATTGAGGGTCAAGCTGTGATAGGGAGTTCACATCTATTCTTATGGCTCTGCAGTTCCTGAGGTCTTGTTCAAAAACGTAGTCACAGTGCTTTTTGGGGGGCCATGCTGGGGTGTTTTTCTTTTTTAGCTTCCAAGTTTTAGGAAAATTGGTTGTAGTGATATTTCTGGGCAGTGGTTTTGAACTCGAAGTGTGGCAGTTACCCAGGTATATCTTAGGAGAGAAAAGTCTTACTCATGTTGTTTCACCAGTATTTTGGCCCACCCTGCATTTGTTAGCATTTGGGGCTTGGAGTGTTCCAAAAATGCCCTAGGATGTGGAGAATGGAGTCTAGAAGTAATTCACAAAGCAAGACCCCACAGAATAGGTTGGTTATTCACAGTTGTGCTGTCTTAGGTACATTATTTGTGGCCTGACAGGCAACAGCCTGCATTCATTCCCTATTTGAGTTTATTCAAGGTAGGGAAGAAAACCAGTTCCTCTCACAGAAGTTTTATTCAGTTGTTAGCCTGGTTTATAATAGTAACACTTGCTTATTAGAGCCAGTTTTGTTTTGCCTTGAAGAGCATAGGTGTGAAACTAGACCAGCTTTACTAAAACTGGCTGTGAAATCAGGGAGAGTTACTTAATCTCTGTTCTTCAATTTGCTCATCTGTAAAGTGGGGATAATAGCAGCCTCTACCTCTTATATTTGTTTTGAAGGTTAAATAAGTTAATACCTGAGTTAAAGCACTACTTGTCACATGAGGTAAGTACTCAGTAATTAAATGGATATAAATACAAAACAAAGGCCACCCGCTATTCCATCATACTATGAGCATGTAGTTCACTTCTCTCATTTATAACATCACATTTATCGTCTCTCTCTCGTGTGTCCATGCGCACATACATTGTATAATGAAACCATACTATATTCTATACAATTTTTCTTCTCTACTTTTCTGTTAGTATTATATCATGTAAATGTTGCTGTCATTAGTTTTTGAAAACATAACCTTCCATGACTGTGTAATAGTCTATTATATGGTTATACTATATTTATTTTCCAAAATGTATTCCAAAAAGTTAACATTCAAAATGATGCTACAGATTACGGATGAGCATTGTTATTCACCAACAATTGACAACTCCTAGGATCCCCCTCCCCTCCACCCCAGGATAGTTTTTTAGAGCTAAAGAAATTCATAAGTATCTTTTGAAAGAGATTGAATACCTTGTTTTGGTTATTTCCTCCCTATTCCTCTTTAAGCAGAGTCAAGTCTAAACTACTGGCTGCGCCTTTCAAATACTTTTATTTCCCTGAGAAACTTGCATGTAAAGATTGATGAGAATGTGGGGCAGCAGAGTGTAGCAGCAAGAAAATGGAATTAGGAGCCAGACAGATGTCTTTAAATCCCTTTTTTATACCTTTTTGAAATGTTATTTTGGGTAACTTATCTCAGCTTTTGGAACCTCATATCCTAATCAGTAATATGGAAATGATTAAAAAAAATTGATAAGATTTTTGGAGAAGTGAGTGAAATCAAGTCTATAAAATGCCCCACACCATGCTTATCACAAGAAAAGCACCTAATAGCTGTTAGTCTTATCTCATTTTTGGGGGGGTATATTATTGTGTGGCACATAGCAACACAGAAGAGAGTTACCTATAGTTTGGACAGAAACATGAACTGCAGGGTGACAATTACTAGTATAAAGCTGCATGTTAAGGGTTATATGTCCTAGCCCAGGCCGAATACTGTCTAAATGCAGAATCAAACAGTGGCCAGAGAGTATAGATTTGGAAATGCATGCACAATTTCTACAGATTCCACTGCATGGCTCCCCACACCAAAACACACAGATATGTGGCCTTAATGAGATTTGATAGGTAGGAGGTAGAGCTTAACAACAAAGTTTGGAATGAAAGCACTTTCTAGCATATTCTTACATGTGATCAATAAAAGCTATTGGCTGATATTTTGATTGCTCTTTCCTGTTGGACATGTGATAAAACAGGTATCACAGTAGATGACAACACTGGCCAAGGGACAGCAAGAATATACTGCCGGTAATAAAATAAATGTATTGCCGATAATAAAATAAAGTATTTAAAGGGTGTCTTGCTGCAATGGTCAGTGTTCCCTGCCTGACATACAGTACCTTAATTTTTTTAAAAAATATATTTTATTGATTTTTTTTACAGAGAGGAAGGTAGAGGGATAGAGAGGGATAGAGAGTTAGAGAGAGAAACATCAATCAGCTGCCTCCTGCACACCCCCTACTGGGGATGTGCCTGCAACCAAGGTACATGCCCCTGACCAGAATTGAACCCGGGACCCTTCAGTCCGCAAGCCGACGCTCTATCCACTGAGCCAAACCAGTTAGGGCAGTACCTTAATATTTTTAACCTTATGACAACCATCAATGTTAATGCCTCTCCAGCCAGGGATATTAGCTGTCAGACATTCTTTTTCAAATTGTGAGATATTTTGTCAAGTTTATTTTATAAAGAATAATACCCCAAACATCCTGAGGAAATTATCAGTTATCTTTTTGAAACTCTGAAGAAACAAAATATCATTGATGTTCGCCGAGGAATATTTGTATTTATCAGTCAGTGAAGCTATTCAAATATAAAAGCTGGCTTGGCCAGCATGGCTCAGTGGTTTAGCATTGACCTATGAACCAAAAGGGCACAAGTTTAATTCCATGTCAGGGCATATGCCTGGGTTGTGGGCTCGATCCCCAGTAGAGGGGCATGTAGGAAGCAATCTATCAATTATTCTCTCTCATCATTGTTTATCTCTCTCTCTTTTTCTTCCTTCCTCTCTGAAATCGATAAAAACATATTTTTAAAAAAACTCTTTAAAAGTTGTTCTATGAGCCCAAGAAACATGAAACCTTTGGACATTTGCTATATATTTTATTTAAATTAATGCCAAAGTCTAAATCTATGAAGACAATGTGTAAAGCACTTAAATGCCAATACACTCATCCTTCCAACAATTCTGTAACCCAGGTGATGTTATGGCCTGTTTTCCAGGTGAAAAGATTGGGATTCAGAGGGAGTGTAAGTCATTTGGCCTAAGTCTCACATCTAGGAAGAGAAAGGATTGAGATCCTAATCCATAAACAGTGTCTAGTTCTAAGATGTATGCTTCTGACAACTGGCCATCTTCTGTCACTCTTCTACAAGTTCTTTATTTTAGGCTTTAAGGGTAGGGCTCATTCCTATCTGTGTCCATGTGTTGGTGACTGAAGAAAAATTACAAAGCTGGGAGACACAGTTATAATAGATGATATTAATATTATTACTAAGGGGAATATGAAATTCATGTGTGTGTGTGTGTGTGTGTGTGTGTGTGTGTGTGTGTGTGTGAGGGGGGTTTCTGTCCCCATTTGGTAAGAGCTGTGAATAACACAATTCAGATGAGTGGCATACATGTTAACCATTTGATGTCTAATTTCCAAGTATTGATTCTATTCTTTTTTCTGCTGCTGAGTTACCTAATGAAGCTGTGGGAAATTAAGTAATGAGGAGACTATTTCACTAGAAATCAGCAGGCAGGATAAGATGAAAGCTAAATGCTGGAGAAAGGTAATGGACCGGGCAAATGAAAAATAGAGGAAAATTAATTGAATTGACTCTGACATTCATATTTGTCGTTAAGATTTGAAAATTGGCCTCAAGTCCTATTATTTCAATCCTCCGTTTTCTTAATAATGAGGAAGTCACCATTTAAACATGCTAGCTTGTTAATAATAAATTCCAAGGTTTCCTTTCAAATATGTTCAAATATATTCCTATGACAAATGTGTTCTTCAGAATTCCGTGTAAATAAAGTAGTTACTTTGGTAGTGAAATATCACTACAGTACTCTATGTGAATTGTGACATGAATTTGTTAAAGTCAGTATTTTCTACTTTGCTAATTAGCTGCTCTCTTGATCTCTCTATATGTAATAAATGACATTAATTTTATTAAAAATGATCACAAATGTCAAACAGTGTAATGGACCAGATATGATTATAATCAACCATAACTAGTTGAAACCAACACATTTCTCAGCTTTACTTAGCACAGTAGTGCTTTTAAAATCATTTTGAGAAATTGGCTTCTCACTGCCCACAGATCCTTGTTAGTGCATCATCTCAATGTGTATAACTCTGTGTGCATTCTTACAAACCCTTTCTTAAAAAAACCTTAATGTATTCCTAAACGGAGCATCATATTCTTTGTGGTTCTCTCCATAATTAAAAGCTCAATCATTCTTCTTTGATGTCTTCAATAGATTTTTATGTTTTCCAGCTATAAAGCAAAGACTTAGTGGAGTAAAAGCAAATGAGTGAGATTAAGTGATATCTGAGAACATACAGAATAATAACTTTATTTGCTAATCCCATTAAATTACATATTTTATTTTTCCTTTTAAAAATATTTATTGTTGAAAGTATTGCATATAACCCCTTTTTTTCTCTCATTGACCCTTTATAACCTGCTAAGTTACCTATTTTAGAGACAGCTCACTGTCTGGCTTATCTTGATATCTTAACTTTCAAATTAATTGCAGAAGCGGCAATATTAGAAGTTAGACTGCAGTTGATTTCCATGCCATTGGTTTCATCCAAAGCCTCTTTGTAGGCATTGGGAAAAGGAGACATATATTAGGTTGTTAGTGAATGTTGGTCTTAATTGATAATTTAAATTAGTGAATTTAGAGACTATTTTTGTAGAGAAGTTTAAAATATACTAGCTAAAAGATGATTGATTTTTTTTTTTTAACTCAAAATTTGTCTCACAATTTAAATTAAATGGTTTTAAATTCTTTGTTTCACTTAAATCATTTTGTCCTTTGAATGGCATTTATTTGACTTCTTGCTTCCTTATGGAACATGCCAGCAAAGTACAGTGGAAACCCCACGGTTTCATTCTGTTTCTGACACTGGCTCTGTAACCATTGACGATCCCTCCACTTCTCTGGGCATGAGTTCCTATGAAAGGTTGAGTCCCTGGTCTACAGGACCTGGGAGGTTACTTAGAGCTTATTAGAACCTTGAAATAAATTGAAAAGATGTTCTGATTTAAGGAAAATTTGTGATTATCAATACATTGAAAACTTAGGCCCTAATTCTAATGTCTGGGTTTTTGTTTTTTTTTAAATTTTTTTAAAATTTGTTTTTTTTTATTGATTTTTGGAGAGAGAGGAAGTGATAGGGAGAGAGAGATAGAAGCAACAATGAGAAAGAACCATCCATTGGCCACCTCCATGGGGATCAGCCTCTTGGTTCATGGGTGGATGCTCAACCATGGAGTCACACTGGCCAGGCTGGTGTCTCAGTTTTTTAAAAAAATATGTTTTTATTGATTTCAGAGAGAGGAAGGGAGAGGGAGAGACGGATAGAAACATCAAGGGATATTAAGGTACATTATTCCTAATGTCAACCACTTCCTACTTCAAAGTTCTCATTTCACTTAATATTCTCCCAAAGGGATATCAGAGGTGTTCTGCTGTTGCTGCTCTAGTTTTTCCTCTCAATAGGGATCTATAGCTAGCTTTCTTCACCCTGAAAACAAACTTTTGATATTATTAGATATCTGTGTCTTACTTACAATTTACTCTTGTACTGTGTTTACTATGTTTTCACAATTTATATCTCTATGACATCCTATATAATAAAAGGCTAATTGCAAATCGCCCAAATGGTGGAACGACCAGTCGCTATGACATGCACTGACCACCAGGGGGCAGACGCTTAATGCAGGAACTGCCCCAGGTGGTCAGTGTGCTCCCACAGGGGGAGCGCCACTCAGCCAGAAGCCAGGCTCACGGCTGGCGAGCACAGCGGTGGTGGCAGGAACCTCTCCCACCTCTGCTGCAGGCGGGTGGTAAGGAGCGAGGGGTCCCGGATTACAAGAGCCCCAGACTGTGAGTGGGATGTCTGACTGCCGGCAGGTGGACATCCCCCAAGGGGTCCCGGACTGTGAGAAGGTGCAGGCTGGGCTGAGGGACCCCCCAGTCCAGTGCAAGAATTTTGTGCACCGGGCCTCTAGTATAGTTTATAATAGAGATGGCAAATGGGCCCAATCTTGTGTTAAATGATTAGCTGTCACTAAATGCCAGCTCCTAAAGTAGTACCTGGAAGAATTCTTAGGAGACATTTGGCCTTTGTGGGAAAGAGTATTATAGGTGACGTCTATTTTTATTTTTTATTTTTTTAAAGGTGCTATTTATTTATTTATTTATTTAAATCCTCACCTGAGGATATTTTTCCATTGATTTTCAGAGAGAGTGGAAGAGAGAGAGAAAGACAGACAGAAATATCAATGTGAGAGAAACACATCAATTGGTTGCCTCCTGCACACACCCTGGCCAGCACCTGGGCCTGGGAGGAGTCTGCAACCAAAGTACGTGCCCGTAGGGCATGTATCTGGGTTGCGGGCATATCCCCAGCGGGGGATGTGCAGGAGGCAGCTGATCGATGTTTCTCTCTCATCGATGTTTCTAACTCTCTATCTCTCTCCCTTCCTCTCTGTAAAAAATCAATAAAATATATTTAAAAAAAAAAACAAAAACAAAAAAACAAAGTACGTGCCCTTGACTGGAATAGAACCCGGGACCCTTTGGTCCGCAGGCCGGGGCTTTATACAGTGAGCCAAACCCGCGAGGGCTAGTGGACTTTTAAAATAAAGCAAACTAATACGATGTGGCCTGTATGCTGTTATTTTTAATAGTTGCAATCTTTAACTTACAGTGACTGATGAGGCCCTGAACCTTATACTCATGTCTCCAACGTGTTTGTTGCTTCCTTTCCATTCCTGCTGTCATCATTCTTATTCAGGAAGTTGTTCCTTTCCCCTGGACTACTAGGATATTTTCCATGACTCCAGAATTCACTTCTTTGGTCTGTTTTTCACATATTGTATAGTTATTTTCCTAGACAAAGGTTGAATTGTGTAATTTTTCCTTTTGCAGAAACTTTCAATGTTTCGCCTCACCAAGGTGTCCAGCAATATGATGTGCAGGGTCTTTCCTCTCCCGCCCACGCAGCCTCCTCCAGGCTCCGCTCAGACGTGGAGTACTTTGCTAATCTCCAAGTGTCTTGTGTGGACTCTCACTTTCTACTATTGTTGATGCTTTCTTGAAGTGGAATGGATTGTTCCTTTTTTTGAGTTCCTACACCACAATTCTTATCCTTTTATTTTATTCTGCTTATAATTATTTTGGTTTCTGCATGTCTGTCTCTCCCACCAACTCTAAGAATGCATATTTGCTTTATCATCGATTTTCACAAAAATTGTGTGCTTTGCACATAGAAGTTTTCGAGAAATGTTTGCTGCCTGATGGACAGATTGGTAGAAAGAATCTAGACATCCATGAATCTGTGTATGTCTATAACCTTAAAAATATTAGTTTACATACACAGAGCATTAAAATGACTCACTTTCTAGTTCAATTTAGTAAAACATAATATTTTGATCTTCGTTTATAAACTAAGATTTATTAAACTACTTTATAAAAAGTTTTGTTTTAGATTTTTAGAAAGTGAAAAGGAGGAGGGAGGGAGGAAAGAGTAGAGAGAGAGAGAGAGAGAGAGAGAGAGATGAGAGAGACATATCAGTTGGTTGTATCCACACTCGCCCTGACCTGGGCAGGGGATCCAACCTGCAACCCTTGACCAGAAATTGAACCTATGACCCCCTTTGGTGCTGGGGCCAATGCGCTAACCACTGAGAACACTGCCAGGGCTATATACATTTTTATTTGAAGAAATGAGAAACAAATAATTTCAAATTCACTTTGTCGTCAAGCATAGCAAAGACACTTAGAATTTTCTTATTACTGAAAAATGTGTTTATTTAATTTTGGATGAATACTATGCAAAAAGAGAGAGAAGTAATAGAATTTATATGTATGATATCATAAATAACATTTCTAAGTAGGGAAATAAATGAACATATCTATAACCGAATGAAGATTTTTGTCTTTGGGAAAGATGTTTGTAATAAATTACTTGGTGGGCTGAACTCATAAAGGGCAACAGGACATTATGCTTTCATTTGGGCATAATCTAGGATAAGAAGAGCTGCTTGGTGGCCTGGACTCTTTAAGAAGTAATAGGTATTTATTTGCTAATGTGCTTTCCCTCTGTATTTGTTTCACCAATTTTAACTTGGAGCCACACAGTGTTAAATTTTAGCAAAGCTGAAATTCAACTAAAAAAAACACACACAAAACAAATAACAACAAAAAACAACTGTGGAGAAAGGGAAGATGGAAGAGGAAACTGCTTTCTGTAGAAAAAGGGGGGAGGGGGAGCCAGAACT
The DNA here is from genome assembly GCF_014108235.1 of Myotis myotis. Taxonomy (NCBI): domain Eukaryota; kingdom Metazoa; phylum Chordata; class Mammalia; order Chiroptera; family Vespertilionidae; genus Myotis; species Myotis myotis. Next base: position 172,863,598 of record NW_023416335.1, read on the forward strand.
TGTTTTCATGTGCACAAGTAACATATGAGCATGTTTATTTAAGTCAAGTCACTATCCATCACACATCATTTCTTACATTGGTCTGGTTATGCTAATTTGTTGGATTGCCGAAATAATTTCTCAAGTGCTTGAAACACAGCGAAAGTACCTCCGTGCTCAGTTGATTATATTTAACCTAAAATGTCCCCCTGCCTGATTACATCAGATCTTTCAAGAGACTGACCTCAATAGTGGTTTAACAATAAAATGAGAAAAAAAACCAAAATTATAAAACCACTTCGTTTCAGTGAAGACAATGAATGGGTGAATTAGTGTAACACAGGCTGCTGCTAATGATGTTTGGTGAACATTTCCAGCACACATAGAATAGGCTGTAATTTAAAAAATGAAATGATTATGTGGTTGTGTCACGTTCATTTTAGGGTCACGGTCTAAACCAGCTATTCTAAACGAGGATTATCATCGTCTCAGAACTGCACCAGAGATTTTTCAAACCACATATGGGCACTCCTGAAATTCCAGTTTGCTTCCCGACCAGGGAATAAGTAAGCCCTCTCCACCATTTTCTCTACCCAAACAGACTTTCTGCCAGTTAAGTCTCAATCCCTGATCTCCCACTTTCACTTCTCCATCGTCTCTTTAACGTAGTGGACCACTCTGCTTCTGACTGGGTCCGGCCTGTCTGACTCCGGCAGAGACCATCGCACATGATTATTGGACCTTTCAACCTCACACTTGCTCTGGGCAAACCTTCTTCCTGCCATGAATCCTATACAGTGGTCTATCTGTTCAAAAACAGCAAATATTGGCATACTCTCTCTCTCTTTTTAATTTTTATTGATTTCAGAGAGAAAGGGAGAGGGAGAGAGAGATAGAAACATCAATGATGAGAGGGAATCATTGACCGGCTGCCTCCTGCACACCCCCTTCTGGGGATCGAGCCCACAACCCAGGCATGTGCCCTTGACTGGAGTTGAACCTGGGATCCTTCAGTCCGTAGGCAGATGCTCTATCCACTGAGCCAAACCGGCTAGGGCAAAAAAGGGTAAATGCTGTCATACTTTTACCTTCGTTACAAATCCTTTTATTGCCTCTGTAATAACTCTGCGAGAATCTTCCAAACCCTGACCTGGCTTTTCAAGCCTGTTCTCTTTCATTCTGTCCATGTCATGCCACCCTCTCTCTCCCTACTGTCCTCTCCAAGCTGTGTCCTGAACACTAAGCCATTCTGTCCACCTGCATTTCCTGAGGGAACCATGGTGCTCACGCCTTGGTTCCTGTGGGAATCATTTTGCTTTCCTTTGTTATCTGACTCGATAGACTTTACTGATAGTTCAAGCATCATTCTCACTGTGAAGACTTTGCCTGATTCTTCAGATGGAATTGCCTCTCCCTCCTTTCCTGTAATCTGTGATGAATTTATTATACACATTCCCTATTTTGCTGCACATATTTGTTTACAAATCTGTCCCGTTAATGGAATATAAATAATCTGGGGCCAGAGCCCATGTGTGTATATCACAGTTTTCAACACCACTCCTTTTTTTCTGTCACTTAGTAGCTTAGTGCTTGTTGAATAAACATTTGAAAGAGTATTAGATAATTATTAAATGATAAATTCCCATAGGGCAGGACCTGGGTCTTATTCACCTGTTTCAGCTTTGTACCTAATCCAATGTTTTGCATGTAGGAAGTGCTTAACAATTATTAATTCAATGTATAGTTGTAAAAAGGAAAGTCGAACATCTTAGAAAGTTGAACATGACTGAAGGCATAAATACAGGAAAGAGTGTAATATCAAATGTCTTGAAAAAATAAACAATTGTATAAAGGCAGGATGAAGGTGACATGGCTAAACAATGGCCTATGCCTATTTCACTCTGCTATTTTATTATTACTTTTTATTTTTGGACCTAGGTGAGTATTTTTGAGTCAGGGACAAATTCCTGGTCTAATCGTTTGTAACAAGGATAGCAGATGCATGTTAGAAAACTGTTTTCAATCTCTCCATCTCAGCTGGTTGGTCATTTGTGCTTGCCTTTTCAGATTAATTCCTTCTCTTTAAATTCTGTTGTTGATCCTGCAAAGCTCAGAGGGCTCTTACAGATATTTGAATTATTCAGTGGTTAGTGATCTAAAGAAATTACAGAAGGTATTACTTAAAACATGGAGGACAAAACCAAACCAAACCCTGCCAACCTAGCCAACCTAGCCTTATCTTTATAGGCATAGTGTTTTTCTCACTGGTATAGCCTGTGTATTGATTGATAAATCTTAAAGGAAGCTGATTCCAGACAACCCTGCATATAGATAAAGATTTTCTTTACAGATATTGAGCCTGGAGACCTATGACTTTTCCCCCATATTGAAGCAGTATATTGCTCAACAGCTATAGGGTGTCCCAAAATTCACGCCAGAAGTAATTTTGACAGAAAACACAGGCTTATAATTAAAAATTGTAAATTTTTTATTGATTCATAAAGTATACAGTATAGGGTTATGTATGGAATTGCACATCGGGTAAATGGCCTCCACGGCTTTGCTGGCACATACGCAAAGCCGTGGTCTTCATTGGCCTTCATTGTCCCTGCTCCTGGGCCATAATTGGTACTTGGTAATGCTTATCACATTGAAGGGATTGAAATCAAAGGGCAACAGATATTAGAATCTGATTCAATAAACCAAGTAAAATTAGGCTTTTATTTTTGTTGTTGTTGTTAATGCTCACGCAAAATTCAAATCTTGTATGAATTTTGGGACATCCTATAGTAGAGAAGCAGAAAACCTAGTCCTATGATCAACATGTTTTGGGAGTGGTGCTTGGAAGACATCTGAGCTGATGTTGAGCAGAGTAGTCAGCCTTCAGTTTTTTACCTTGGGGTAGATCCATCACAGTCATCAGCTCTTGGTTTTTGGTCAGTGATTGTCACCTACAAATATGCATTGACTCTGGGAGAAGTAATAAATTCTGAAAGACTGCTAATAGGGCTAATCATTTGAAATAGGTGCAAGCTTATTGCCCACTTTGCTGTTAGCAAGTGAGCTAAAAGTGGTTCCTTTTAGAGTAGGCAGGAGGGGGGACTGAGGAAAATAATGATTCACAGTCTCAAGAATTGTAACTTAATTAGTGTAATGGTGTAATGTATTAAGGAGCAGAGCACAAATTCAGAGATGGAAACATCTGGATTTAAACTGCAGCTCCATATATTACCCACAATGAGCATTCAGCTGAGAGTTAATCTCTCTGTGCTTTGGTTTATAAATGAAGATAGAAATTCCTTCTCATATAGTTGCTATGGGGATTGTATGCTATGATATCATAAAGTGTGAAGAAAGTTCCTATCACTTAGCAAGGAACTCTTTTTTTTTTTTTTTTAAATATATTTGATTGATTTTTTTTTACAGAGAGGAAGGGAGAGGGATAGAGAGTTAGAAACATCGATGAGAGAGAAACATCGATCAGCTGCCTCCTGCACACTCCCCACTGGGGATGTGCCTGCAACTAAGGTACATGCCCTTGACTGGAATCGAACCCGGGACCCTTGAGTCCACAGGCCGATGCTCTGTCCTCTGAGCCAAACCAGGTAGGGCAGGAACTCTTATTTTTATACTGGCATTCAACAGAAATAGTTGAAAAATAATGGACCCACATCCTGAAGATAGTGAAGGCTCTCTAATAAAAATCTTACAATAATTGTTACAAAAGTGCTACATGCTCATTGTAAAAACACACAAAGAAACAAGCCAAACAATGTTGAAAAGGAGAAAGGAGACCATTCAAATCATCCCAAATTCAACCCAGTGATGGATCATACCAATTAGATACCTCTCTGTGCATTTATGTAGGCATATATAAAAAGCAGGTATCATTTATTCCCATTTTATCCATTTATCCATTTGTATCATTTATATCCATGTTTTGATGACTAGAGAAGATGGGCACAGGTTTTTCCAGATATTAATACTGGAACCTGGCTTCCTCTCTGCAAGTCTGGCGCCCCCTGCCTGGAGGGCAGGAACTGCAGTGCTCCTCTCTGAGCAAATGACCTCAGCTGCCATCCCGGGAAATCCCTCCTCCTTTCTCTGCTGCACCCACAGAGCCCTCACTGCTGTTGTTCAAATGCCCGTGTTGAGTGCCACTGGGGAATTGCAGTAATGCCTTTTTGCTGCAGGGCCTGCCCCATGGACTAGCTGCCTGCTGTCCCTGCAGCCCTGCTCATTGCTTCACAGTGTGGTCTCTCGTTGATTTACCGGGTCTTTGTAGTTCTGTTCTTGTTTAGTTCTTCCCATAAGGTCATTTATGTTCCTGACTCTGGGCTCCATAAAACATCTCCATATTTTCATCATGAATTTCCTTCTTTTATGTCACCAAATATTGTGGCATCTGCCTATAGATGCTGTTTCTGAAAGCAAAGAGAGCTGGGGCTTGATTAAATTCGTAGAGCTTATTGCATGACTGTTTTGAGTTCCAGTTGGCAGAGTTTGGTCTGAGACTTGCTTTCATGGCATCATATAGGATTCGGGAGTGAGGTTGTTGTGACAGAGAGCTGCGTAGCCCTCACATACTTCAGCAATGGAAGGCAACAGAGAACTGCCCAGAAGTATGAATTGGATAGGACAGTTAGTAACTGTTGATACACCCCAGATTATAGACTCTCCTATTTATCATGCCACCAATCACTTTACTGAATTATCTTACTAATTTTGAAAGATTTTATTAGTTAAGTCTATTATTTTTTTTCTACATACAAAATTAAATCTTCTGCAAGTAAAAATTTAATTTTTCTCTTTACAATGCTTTCATTTTTATTTTATATTTTAAGTGATGCTGAAGGATGACGTTATTTGCAGCTCATTTCATTTTGTTCTCAATAATGTAGTCAATATAACAGATACAAAAATAGTCAATTAATAGTCAATGAAAAATTTACAAAAATGCACTGTGACCATTTACTATTCTTGTGTCTTTGGTCAATTTCTTTAACCCCTCTGAATTTTAATACCTCATTTGCAAAATGGATTCTGATAACAATTGCTACCTGCTAGGATTATGTGAGGGTTCCATGGAATGTTTTGTTTAAAGTGCTCAGCCCAGCACCTGGCACCTGGCTCAGTACATGATTAGTAGGTGCAGAATTTGTGATAGGGGTTCCCGTTGGGCATGGAGGGAGTAATCAGTTCTACCTGTCTGGGATACAGCAGTGGGGAGACAGTGAAAAAGGTTCACATTTCCCAGCAGGAATGAGGTTGGCGAGGAAATTTCAGAGCGAGGGAATGCTATGGGTAAAATGCTATGGGTAAAATGCTATGGGTAAAATGCTATGGGTAAAATTGCCTCAGGACTGTGAGGCAATGTTAGTTTAAGGGACTGCAAAAACTCTGACATGTCTAGAGCAGAGTGTAGATGATATGGAATATGGGTAGAGGTGCAGCTGGAGATAAAGCCGAGGTGAGAATATGGCAGGTATTTGGTGCTATATTAAAGAATTTGGAGTTTCTGAAGGTAATGGGTTTTTATTCAAAGGGAGCCATTTGGTCAGGTTTTACTGTTGGAGGCATCTTGGTGAGACCAAGGGAAGACCAGTTAAGAGCTCTAAGGTCTGGGAAGTAGTTGGGACTTGGAATCAGAAGCCAAAGTGGGGAGACGCATTAGGGAAGAGGGAGAGAGAAAAAGGGAGGATGACTCTGGGGTCTCCCTTGGGAGACAGGTGGGATGGACAGTGTTGCTCTGTTAGTTTCCTGTGGTTGTTGTAATAAATTATCACGAATTGGTTGGCTTAAAACAACAGAACCTACTCTCTCACTGTGCTGGAGGCCAGAAGTCTGAAATCTGTGCCACTTGGCAGAAACCACGGTATTGGTAGGGCCATTCCCCCTCTGGAAGCTCTAGTGGAGAATTCATCCATTCCTTGCCTTTTACAGCTTCTGGTGCCTGCTGGCATACCTTGGCTTGTGGCCACATCACTTCAGTCTTCAGGGCAGAGACCTGAAATCTCATTCTGCTCTGCTCACACTGTCTTCTCCTCTGTCTGTGTCAAAGCTCCCTCTGTCTTTTTTTTTTTTAATGTATATTTTATTGATTTTTTACAGAAAGGAAGGGAGAGGAATAGAGAGTTAGAAACATCGATGAGAGGGAAACATCCATCAGCTGCCTCCTTCACACCCCCTACTGGGGATGTGCCCGCAACCAAGGTCCATGCCCTTGACCAGAATTGAACCTGGGACCTTTCAGTCCGTGTCGGGGTCCAATCCCAGCAAGTCCAGGGGTCCCCAAAGGTGTGGACAGAGTTGGCAAAGAAGGAATGACATGGAGACAGTGTTCAGTTGATCAGCAGCCTAGCCAGGATCTCTACCAGGATCTCCAGCCAAGTTCTGTCTTTTATTGTCTTGTTACATCTGTATTTATATCAGTTGATTTTAATCCTGTCAATTTCTATTCCAAAGGTTAAGGCGTTTCTTATCTCCATTCTAGGGAGTAAAGATTATGTAGCTTAAGGGTGATTGTTCATAGTTAAAGTGATTACCCACCTGGCATTTAGTTAAGGGGTTTTATTCCCTCCCTCACTTCAGGGAAAAATCCCTACCTGGGGAAACAACCTTTCTCGGAGAGGTGACCTTGGTTAAAACACATAGCGCCAAGCTAAGAGGGTGAGCAAACATATTAAGAACAGTATGCCATATACGCCAGGTCCCTTGAAACATATGCTGTGCAGATGTTTCTTTCCTGCAGCGACTGTGCCAAGCAGCAAGGATGGACCGGCTTCCGGCAAGTCCGCAGGCTGACGCTCCATCCACTGAGCCAAACCGGTTAGGGCATCCCTCTGTCTTTTTAAAAGGATATATATCATTGCATTTAAGGCCCACTCAGATAATCCTGGATAATCTAATTTCTCATCTCTGGATCCGTTATTTAATCACATCTGCAAAGACTCCTCCTCCTCCAAATAAGGTCATATTTATAGGTTTGAGGAATTAGAACCTGATATGTTTGGGGTGTGGGGCGTTATTCTGCCGGTCACAGCTGCCATTTCACTGAGCTAGGAATAGAGGGGCCACAACATGGAGGAAAAGATAGTAAGGTTAGTTTTGTATGCGTGTTTCAGGTTTTTAAGGAGACCCATATTCTGTTCTCAGTTTCTTTTTATCCTGCCCAGTTTTGTTAACATAAATGTTGTGTTTCTCCAGCAGAAATCAGGGACTGGTTCGGTACCTTTTTTTAATCTAAAAATAATGAAACCAATGGGTTCTATTTATTTTAGCTCAGGCAAACCAGAACTCTGACATGTCAGATTTTGCAAAATACCTGGGTTTCCTTTGAAGCAATTTTCAAGAATATCAATCATAGGTGAAGACCGCAAGAAAATCATAAATATTTTATCTATTAATTATCTTCCCCTCAAATTTTCTTAGGATCTAAACCAAATTCAACCCACGCCAACGCTGAAACTGCTATTTTTATCACTGACCTTTTTAGCTCACTAGTACTAATTAAGAAATACTTTAAATATCCTATTTCAGCAAAATCTGAGAATATCTTAGTTTATTTCATCCTCAGTTTTTTGTGGGGTAATATGTATTATGTCTGGTAAAGTTCTATTTGCATGTTCAGGCTATGAGAGGAAGCTGTTGAACTGAATTTTTAGTTTATTTGTACAATTTCACATCTGAAAGTCTATTATTTTCTTGAAAGCCAGATAATCTTGTTAAGTACTTTCCAATGACCCCATCCATCAGAATTACTTGGTATCTGAGATTCTAGCTGACTTTGATTTTGCAGTGAGCTTCAGTTTCAAAATACTTCATTTTTTTTTTCATTTTTTCATTTCTAAGGCTTGATTTTTTGCCTGTACACGATCTATTTCCTCTTGTCATACAAATTGTAGTTTCAGCCGGAACCGGTTTGGCTCAGTGGATAGAGCGTCGGCCTGCAGACTGAAAGGTCCCGGGTTCGATTCCGGTCAAGGGCATATACCTGGGTTGCGGGCACATCCCCAGTGGGAGATGTGCAGGAGGCAGCTGATCAATGTTTCTCTCTCATCGATGTTTCTAACTCTCTATCTCTCTCCTTTCCTCTCTGTAAAAAATCAATAAAATATATTAAAAAAAAAAATTGTAGTTTCAGGAAAAATATTTTTTCCTTAAATTTGTATGCTAAGTTTCCAGAGATAATGTTTATTTAATGAATAAGATCAAGAATAAATAAATGAGGGGATTAAGTTTTGCATTCAAATCACTTCCACATTTGATCATTTTCCTTTCAGTTGGTTAAAAAAAAGTTTGATTTCATTGTTTTTATTTAAAAAAAACACACATCCCTGAAAATCATTTTGTGTGTATGTGTATTTAAAAATGCGTATCCCTCCCCTCCCCCCAAGAACTCTCAAATTCCAATCCATGAAACAATATAATGCCCAAAGTAAGGGCCCTGGGCAGGGTGGCTTAGTGACACAGGGCTTGTTTCCAATCGCAGTAAAGCTGCCACTCTCAGGTATTCTCAGTTAATGGGTTACTTATTAGGGCAAAGGCTCTAAATGCCACCTCCCTAATCATACACGTCACTATATTTCACGTGAAAAAGCTGATGCTTTTGCTTGGATACTGAAACCCATTCATTCATTCAGGAGGTGCTTGTTGAGCCCTTCTTGCTCATGTGCAAGCCTGTGCTAGGTTCCACGGTTGCCAAGTGAGACTTGGTCAACACCTTGCCGGTAGTCAGTGGTCCTGAGACTACACTGAATAACATGTAAACAAAAGCCCCCTAATCATTTCTTAAATTTTGATTTAACCCAGAATCATTTTGCTTGTAGATACAGAACCATTATCAGGGGAAATTGTATGATGCAGAGGTGTGGTTCTCTGTTCACACGTGGGAAGTTTATGCTGGACAATGTTTGTAAAGTGATTAAGCATATTTTGACTCTATTTATAGGCTATGTTTTTGCTCCTGTGGAATATTAAATAGAACAATTTTTGTTTGGCTCTATTTATAACCCATGTCTTTTTTCTTATTAAAAGAATAAATAGAACTATTCCACCCAGGTGCAGCCGTAGGCCCTTTACATGTTGTCTCAGCTTGCTTTCTGGAACTCACGTCATACCTTCAATTTGGGGACTTATTCCCTAAAACAAGTACAGGGTAGGTTTTGTTAAATTAGCACTTTAAAAGGTCACAAGTAATAGGGTTGCCTTTCATCTGAAATTATTCAGTTTAAGATTCATAATATATCCCAAGTATATTTTCTTTTTCAAATTGCATCTGTTAGCATAATGATATTTGCTTTCTCTTTAAAGCATTTTTAAAAACTTCTATATTTACCACATTATCAAAGAATGATATTTATTAGGTGATGTCATTTGCTAAGTAGGGAGGAGTTAGCAGCAGGCCTGCAACGTTAGTTTAACTGACAAATCACGCTTAGCAATGTTAGTTTAACTGACAAATCACGCTTACCTTAATAGACCATGTTGTTACGCTCATTTTACGTAAGAATTAGACATTTTAATTTTCTACCAATAAAGCCTTGTTATATATAAATATAGAAGAAAAGGATACTTGAGCTAGATCCCTGTTTAAATTATTTTAATCATATAGACATACCTATAAAATGTGTCATCTTGGGTATATTTTTGAAAATGGTTGGAATAAGAGTTAACTATTGTACCTATTTTTTTTTTTAAAGTTGTAGCTGAATCAATTTGCGTTTGTTTTTAGGTTATTGTTCCTTCTTCCCATAATAAACTGTTTTCTTATATACCATCTGATATTGCTATTTAATTATTTCTGTGAGTTTGTCTTCCTAGTAAAATCTATGTTTCTTGAAATAAGGGGCCTTGTCTTTAATATTAATGGTGTCTTCGGAAGTGCTCAGTTAGGTCTTAGGCCTAGACTATTTGCTTGAAAATCACTTGCAAAATTGCACTGAAGTTTAAAGAGAACGGCTAGCTTCCAGGTAGAGGAAGACAACCTGAGATATCATTTCAAGAGCTAACTGGCTGATCCGTGTGGGTCTTGGAATGCCAATTGAGAATAAAAATAGAATTGTCAAGACAACTATAATATTCATTGTTGGCCACAGCGCAGTTCTGTGCTAATAACTGTATGAGAAACTATTTTAAAATTGAAAGGTGATTTGAGCATAAAACCAGAGCAGGAAGGGTTATTGGATGCGCGAGCTGACTGTTGTGCTCAGAGAGGGTGCCTGGTGCATTGGTCTCTGTCATAAGGGACTAAATACCTGTGAGCATTGATAGGAAAGGTGGGAACTCGGGGAAGCCTTTCTATTGGATGGTCCTAGAGAGATGTTACTAAATTCTTGCTTCTCTACTCCTATTCCAGGCTTCATACAAGACACGCCGTGTCCATTAACCGAGTATTTCTTCATGCAGGTTAGAGTTGAATTGATGGAGCCTTTGCTAGTTCAGTTGAATCCACAGTCCAGGCAATTTAATTGGCATTTGAGGGTAAGTGGTTACTAGAACAACCCAGGCAATTCACAGATCATAGTTTTCCAACTCATACACTGTAAATTTCTTCAGGTGAATTTTCTAACTTATACGCTGTATTTTTGTCATAATTTCTTTTCAGGAATTTGTTCTCTTCTTTTTTTGGGCTGTATTTAGATTTACAGCCTAGAAAGACACAGTCAGGATTTTTCACCTAGTGAAGTTTGACATGTTATAAAATTATAGGCATAAAACTATAGGCATCCTAGCTCAAGCAGATGACACCCCACTGGAGGGAAGTAGTCTCCCTATATAAAAGCTGATAGGGAGTGTGTGTGTGTGCGCGCGCGCTATTTTTTTAAAGTGCCTCAAATGGAAAACAACAATATTTTTCTATTGAAAACAGCTATGTTTGGCCACCCTAGTTCTTTCTCTTCATTCTGTAGGCAGCCTCTCTACTTCAGATCAGTCCATGAACTAGAATGTATTTTATTTTACACTCTAGTAGCTCATATTTTTGAGGCCTTCTGCATGTCTAACATTCACAGGAAAATAAGTTGTTTCTTCTGGACGTCTCCAGGCTGTGTGGAATTTTGCGAAGAACAGGGCAATCAGATTCAGAAGGCGCTGGCTGCACTGGATTATCCCGTCCGGGGCTGTGTGCTCTTATTCATTTACTCAGTGTCGCTGAGCCTCAGCATACTTTATTTTCTGATGAAACGGCCTTTGCAACAATACCTATCTCGTTTTACTTAGTGTGAGTGTGCTTTGTTGCTAATAGAATTTGGGAAGGTAAAAATCTTGTATTCCTTCTATAAATCCAACCTGGATGACATATTTTGACAATCACTGGCATTTTGCAGTAAATATATATTATTTAAGAATACTTGCCTTTCCCAAATTTTTCAAATTGTATATGTTTGGGTAAGTAGTCTTTGGAAATGAAATATAGTCAGAGATCCTGTTACATTCATATGACTAAAGAATAGATCACACTTATCATCAGACAGCAATGGGATATTTAAATTGTACATTTCAGGGACTACGTGATGAAGAGTTTTATTTCTCTTCATATAAAAGAGCTAAGATTTTTTGTTTCTTTGTTTTTGACTTTACCATTATGTTTTATGGATCATAATGACTGGAAGAAACAACGTGACCAGTAAAGTCTCCGATTAAGACTATTTATCTTTTTGTTGCTAGAAGCCCATTATTTTGCATTTGTGGTTAAAATCAAATTATTTTCTTTTAAATAAGCATATAAGATGGTTTTTGAGTCCCAACCACTCTGCAATGTTTTCCTCTGTCATGGCTCCTTGATATTTATGAACTATGAGAGAAAGCTGAATTACATTTTCTTAGGACACTTAATTAGCAAAAACTGGAAACACAGGAAGGGCTGGAGAATTTCTCCGTAAGTGGAGAACTGGTTTTTGTAAATATATCACAGTAATTTCTCAAATGGAAATGTTTTAATTTACTATTTACCAACTATTTCTGAGTCATGATGTCTGCTTTTAGGGGACAGAAGTATTATTTTAATTTGATTTCTGACTAGTGATTTTTGAGTCTGATTTAATTCCAAATATAGATATGGCAGATATTTTCTCTTCTTTCTAGGAATAGAAACAACTAAAAGGATATCAGATTGATATGAAATCAGGAGGCCTTTCAAATACCAAGGGCAGACAGATAAATGCACACAAGTAATAGTACTTTTGGAGGAATAAGACAGCTTAAACATGGGATTCTTATAAGTATTAAGTATAGAAATATACTTTATGAATTATAAATTAGTACTAATTAGTGAAGGATGAGTATGGAGTACAAATTTAACTTCTGGAACCTTCAAGTCATCATTTTGGACAGCCAAGTTTTTTAGACAAGGTTATAGCTTCAAATGATGACTTTTTAGAAAAAAAAAAAAGTTTTAGATATTTTTTTTTAAATAATTATCTGCCTTATTAATCAGAGCATAGTGAACTTAACTTTTTTATATTCCTCAGCGTTATTATGAGCATAAAGGGCTGCATTACTACTCATTGAGTTTAAGAGGATATTCTAGTACCAGAGAAATCCAGATAGCGACATTTTCTGAATACCCATTTTTATTGTAGAGGTGGAAATATCTGTAAAAAAAGAATAAGTAGGTTCTAATAATGGCCTTGTCTACCTTTTTAATCTTTTCCTCTACTGGGAAGAATCTTCAAGCAAGATCTTTGCGTACCCATCTTCAATTTCCAAACCATAATGGCGACATAAAGCTCATCAGGCTTGGTGTCAGGCACGGCAGTAGATGGTGCTTCACTGTTGCCTTCTAATGGCGGGGACTAATGTGATCACATGCTCTGAATCCCAAACACTTTTGCATTAGTAACAACTCACGATTCAATTCAGGAAACATTTTTGAGTATCTATGTACTCATTTATGAAGGACGAAAAGGAAACCTAAAAGTTAATTCTCTCAAAGGATTTTAATCTTAGACTGTGGCAAGTCTTGTTATCAGCTAACTTCAGTGCAAGGCTGAACAAATAAACCCCCCTGGCTTCCCAAACTCCAGTGATATCTTTTGAATAAATACAGGCAGGTCTGTGGCGAGTTTTTATTTGGTTGTGTGTGTGTGTACTATATATACATATGCAGTACATTACATGCAATATATATATATATATATATATATATATATGCATTAGATGTATATGTATATATTTATATAAATATTTTGGCCTTATATTCATCTAACATTTTCTGTTTTATTCAACAGAAATCTTCTTGACAGAGACACATTTTCTAAATCTGATCCAAGTAAGTATCTGTTTACTTGCTTTTGATATTCTATTTATTTTACTTTCTGATTTTGCACCAATTGTATGGAACTCATAATTTTTGTTTAAATATTTGTTTTAAAGCCTGGAAAGAAAGAAGGGGGATGGACTCAAGCCCTGTGTGCTCATCTCCCTGGGCAGTACTCTACCTAAAGAGGGAGTTGCTCAGCTTTTTGAAAGTAGGATGGAAGTGCAGATGACTCCAATGCAGGACAGTTCACCTTTGAACTACAGTCTCATGCTATGGCCATGTGGCAGAAATCATATTTGAAAAACAATCATATGTGTTTAAGTGTTTTAGTCACAGAGTAATACTCTTCCTTTTTTTTTTTTGTAAATAAAAGCAGTGTATGAGGCATATATAACTACATGAAATATATAACATCTTATATGAGCTGAATTTTTTGATGCCTAGAGATTTTGAAAATCAGAGATAATTTGTAAAATAAAAAAAGATAGTTTGAATTAGAAAACAGCCAAATTAATGTATAAATCAGTTAGTACAAATTGTGTACTATTTAAAGTTGATAGCTAACTGCTCTCCATATCCACAAATGTATGAAAAAATGTGGGTTAATTATAGGGGAAAGGTTTTGTCAGATGTTAGAATTCTTGAGGTACTCATTGGGAAATGGTATTATAATTTGTGGGTATTAAGTTTTCTATAGCTCATTTGATAAGTAAGTGGGACTTTTTTGTAATTCCTTAATCTTTATCCCAAACCCTTAATCTACCATTTGCATCTTCTCTTTATGGTTGACAGTCAGAAATCAAATTAAAATAATACTTCTGTCCCCTAAAAGCAGACACCATGACTCAGAAATAGTTGGTAAATGGTAAATTAAAACATTTAAGTAGGGGTAGATTCCATCTCAAGAAACCACTTTCTTTGCTCATCCATGAGAAGCAACTCCTCATCTGTTAAAGTTTTATGATACGATCACAGCAATTCAGTCACATCTTCAGACTCTACTTCTAATGCTAGCCCTCTGGCTATTTCCACCCCATCTGCAGTTACTTCCTCCGCTGAAGTCACGCTCCTCGAAGTCATCCGTGAGGATTGGAGTCAACTTCTTCCAAACTCCTGTTAATGTTGATATTTTGCCCTTGCCCCATGAATCAAAGAAGTTCTTAATGGCATCTAGACGGTGAATCCTTTTCAGGAGGATTTCCATTTGTTTCACCCAGATACAACAGAGGAATCGCTCTCTATGGCAGCTATAGCCTTATGAACTATATTTCTTAAATAATAAGACCTGAAAGTTGAAATTACCCCTTAATATGTGGGCTGAAGAATGGCTGTTGTGTTAGCAGGCATGAAAACAACAACAACCTCATCGTATCTCTCCAGCAGAGCTCTTGGATGACCACGTGTAGTGTGGATGAGCAGTAATATTTTGAAAGGAATCTTTTCTTGTCTGAGCAGTAGGTCTCAACAGTGGGCTTAAAATATTCAGTAAATCATGTTGTAACCAGATGTGCTGTCATCTAGGTTTTGTTGTAGACTTAGCATAATTCCTAAGGGCCCTAGGATTTTCCAAATGGTAAATGAGCATTGGCTTGAACTTTAAATCACCTGCTGCTTTAGCCCCTAACAAGAGAATTAGCCTGTCTTTTGAAGCCTTAAAGCCAGGCGTTCATTTTCTTTCCTGAAACCTCATGAATCAAGCTCTGCTAGCTCAGACTTCTCTTCTGCAGCTTCCTCACCTCCCTCAGCCTTCAGAGAACTGAAGCGAGTTAGGGCCTTGCTCCGGATTAGGCTTTGGCTTAAGGGAATGCTGTGGTTGATTTGATCTGTCCAGACCACTAGAACTTTCTCCATGTCAGCAATAAGGCTGTTTTGCTTTCTTATCACTTGTGTGTTCACTGGAATAGCACTTTTAATTTCCTTCAATAACTTTTCCTTTTGCATTTACAACTTGGCTAACTGGCAGAAGAGGCTTAGGGCCTGTCTTGGCTTTTGATAGACCTTCCTCACTCAGCTTTATCATTTTTAGCTTTTGATTAAAGTGAGAAGCTGGGGTCCAACCCCAGCAGGTCCAGGGGTCCCCAAAGGTGTGGACGGAGTTGGCGAAGAAGGAATGACACAGAGACAGTGTTCAGTTGATCAGCAGCCTAGCCAGGATCTCCAGCCAAGTTCTGGTCAGGATCTCCAGCGAAGTTCTGGTTAGGATCTCTAGCCAGGTTCTGTGTCCATGTTCTCTTGCTAGGTTCTCCAGCCAGGTTCTGTCTAGGTTCTCCATCCAGGTTCAGTCACCAGGTTCTAGTCAGGTTCTCTTGCCAATTTCTGTAGTCAGGTTCAGTCCAGGATCTTTTGCCATGTTCTCTCGCTAGGTTCTGTCTCTAGGTTCTGTCTCTAGGTTCTGTGTCTCTAGGTTCTGTGTCCTGTTGTCTTGTTACATCTGTATTTATACCAGTTGATTCAATCCTATCAATCTCTATTACAAAGGTTAGGGCGTTTCTTATCTCCATTCCAGGGAGTAAAGATTATGTAGCTTAATCGTGATTGTTTGTAGTTAAAGTGATTAACTACCCACCTGGTACTTAGTTAAGGGGTTTTATTCCCTCCCTAACTTCAGGGGAAAATCCCTTCCTGGGGAAACAACCTTTCTTGGAGAGGTGACCTTGGTTAAAACACATAGCACCAAGAAAGTTAGCAAACATATTAAGAACAGTATGCCATATGCACCAGGTCCCTTGAAACATATGCTGTGCAGATGTTTCTTTCCTGCAGTGACTGTGTCAAGCAGCAAGGATGGACCGGCTTCCGGCAGTGAGAGTCGTACAACTCTTTCTTTCACTTGAATATTTAGGGGCCATTGTATGGTTATCATTGGCTTAACTTCACTCTGGTTGTGTCTCAGGGAAGAGGGAGGCCCAAGAAGAGGAAGAAAGGCCTGGGAACGACTGGTCAGTGGAACAGTCAGAACACACACAACATTTATTAACTAAGTTTGCCATCTTATATTGGCACCCCAAAGCAATTATAATAGCATCATCCAGGATCACTGATCACAGATCACCAAAATCAAAATAACAATAATGAAAATATTTGCAGTATTGAGAGAATTACCTAAATGTGACACAGAGGCACTAAGTGAGCAAATGCTGTTAGAGAAATGGTACCGATTGTCTTGATTAACACAGGGTTGTCACAAACCTTTTATTGTAAAAAAAAATACAATATCTACAAAGTACAATAAAATGAGGTATGACTCTATTGAGGATGGCAGTATAATTTGTTCTAGGTTGTTCTTCCGGTGATGGCTTTGAGTACAATAGGTATTTAGGAAAAACTTCTGACATGTCTAGTAGCATACTGAAATGTCTCAAACCATAGTTTTAAAAGTTATCTACATCTGTAGCATAATGTAGAGACATTAGTAAATTATCATTACATTTTTTTATGTGCCAAGCTCTCTATCTAATTAAGTTTTAAAGATCTGATATAGTTTGTTCTTTGTTTCTTTACACAAAAAATTCAGCCATTTAATGATTTACTAGCAATTTTCTGGCAAGAGGAGGGCCGGGAATTAGGAATTAATTTTGGTGTTGTTTTTGAACAGTAGAAAAATAAATGATGCACTCATATCTGATTTTTATAAATGACATATATATGTTTTTCATCTTTTGTAGTTTGTGTCTTATATATACAAGGAGTTGGAAATAAAGAATGGAGAGAGGTAAGAATTAAAATTTTTAAAAAAATCACTGTGCTGGAAGGCAGGGTATAAGTTACAATTTGAGGATGATACTTTACTGGTTTTAGTTATTTTAAGTCTTTTTAAATCCAAAATGAATTTCTGCTTCATTTTGTGAAAGTAACCATTGTGTTTTATTTTTAATAATCCTGAATATTTGGCTCATTTAGGCTCATTTATGACTTTCCTGTGGAATATTCTAGTCTTGAAACTTGTATTTTCCTCAGTCAAAAGTAAATTTAATGTGTTTCAATTCTTATGTAACTGAAGTCTTACTTTTGCAGGTCAACTGCTGATTTTCTAAAATACCATTTTAAAGAGGGTGGTTTTAAGTGTGCTGCGTGATATCAACTATCACCTGCTTATTGCCAACTTATTATTTGAAAATAAAGTAGAAACTTAGTTTCCTAATACAAATATACTTTGTTTGGTAAAGCAAAAGCAATGAGGCAGAATTTCTGTTTTAGTCCATTTACTTTCTAATGCATGTCTAGGTTCCAATGCAAACATGGATGCTGGAGGGGAGGGGAGCATATTCAAATAAAAGGCCTTTCCATCTGCTTGTAGCTGCTGGTTACCCCAGGAATTTAGTGCATTGTTTTAATGAGGTTACAGTTTCTGGTGAGATTTCCCTGGTGAGATCCGTGCTCTTTGTCGCCACAGATTGCTTTGCAGCCAGCCATTTTACCCATGTGTCTCAATCGTGAGAGAGAGGGCAAGAGCAGATCATTATAATTTATCCTCGAAACTGAGAGAGCAAACCAATTCAAAAAATGTCTCTACTGATAATGGGTAGGTGGGATACTGAGTACCAGTTTCTCTTACCTAATTGCTTCCGGTGATTCGATATTTATGTCAAACTCTGCGCATACAAGTGTCAGCTCACCAGGCTTGCTTCTTCCCTCCAAAATGTAGCTGATGACATCACCAGCCAAAATACCCAACTGCAGTTTTTGCAGCCATCCTTGACTTTCTTCCTACACCTCCTTCATTTAATCGGTTATTGAGTGTTATGAATTCTTTTTCATAAAAAAATCTCAGATAAGCCGTCTCCTTTATTCAGACCCATGTTATCTTTTGTTTTCTTATGAGTCTCTGTCCCTCTCTCTTGTTCCTCTAGTTATTCCTTTGATTATTTTCCTGAGGGATATGCTTTCCTTTTGTTATTTGCTCTACAGTTCATTTTCTCAAAGGCCTGGGACATTGCGGTGGAACTGCTGACTGACCATAGGTCAGGAGTGTTTAGAAAATAGCATTACTTTACCAGCGGTGTTTAGAAAATAGCATTACTTGAGGGGCCAATAAAGAACTGAGATAAGATCCATAGGTACAGGAATAGGCATCTGGACCAAAGCAAATGCCTAACGATGAGACTTTCCTGATGCTTAAGCAATGAGATCCTTAATTTACAAAGTCTTTTGTAATAATAATGACTGATGTTGTAAGCCCTTTAGATATATTGACTAATTTAATTTGCACAACATCCCTAAGGGGTAGATATTATTTTCGTCCTTATTTTACCCCCGAGGAAATGGAAGCGCAGGAAGCTTAGGTGATTTGACAAGAATTACCCAGTGGTAAAACACAGAGTAGAGATTTCAACCCAGGCCATTTGGCGTCAGAGCCTCTGTTCTTAGACCACCTTGCTTTCCAGAACCCTTTTCTAGTCCCAACCTTTATGTTTTGGTTTTATTCATGGAAGGACATTCTATAAATTGATCTTTGGAGCTTTATACTTACTCTTTAAGGTTTGACTCTGAAGGAAAGACAATAGGAGAGGGAGGCCTACTATTTAAGGGAAAATTGTGTAATTACAAACAATAGTGTGGTGACTGGTGTGAGGGGAGGTGGGTGGAGGTGGAAGAAAGTCTATGGGGGATACATGGTGATGGGATAAAATAAAAAATAAAAATAAAAACAGGAAACGATATTTCACCTGTTTATTTTTTCTCTTTGAAGGAATAGAAAGTACTAGTAAGAGGCAATAACACTCAAATGGGGTTATACAAACAAAGTAGAAATTGAGAAAGTGACAAGAAATAGGACGCAGAATCATATAGAGTGAGTGGAAGGCAGGTGGACAATATGGGGAAATGCCAGTTAACAGGCAATTTCAGTAGAATTGCAGAAGAATTAAAAGTGTTAAGAACTAGAGAGTGATCTGCAAGAATAGAAAGGAAATGCCAGATGCAAGAGACAAGCATTTTGTAGCTAAAATCTCTTGCGTTTAGCAGCTAATTGATCGTGCTGGATAAAGGAAAGAGATGGAAAAATGAAATACACTATGTATGTTATTCAATTATCCCAAACCGCTTGAGAAAGACAGTTTCCTTATTTTGAGTGCTGGTGTAATAGAGCGATTAAGAGAGTGCACCTGTCCTCTCAGTGTTTCTGTTTCCCCCCTCTGTAACGTGGGGAATGAGATAATGATTCTAGCTCATGTGGTTGCTCTGAGGATGAAATGTGAACCACCCATAATGACTACGTGTCTGGCATAGTCAGCACTATATGATTTCGGATACATTGGAACTCTAAGAGATCAAAAAAATTTCATAAGCATAATAAAACTAGTAAGTGGCAGGTAAGTAAATTCCTGCATTATATATTCCGTAAAATTCATTGCACAAGTTGATGGGAAAATGACCTGAGGGATTTACTTGGCCTCAAACCTAATATAAAGCTGTGATGTTATACAGCTGCTAAAAAGCTAATGCAATCTGAGGATTCATTGATGGATGTGCAGTGCTTACATCAAGGAGGATAATGCTGTTAATGTCGAGCTATATGAAATTGTCATTTTTGTAGGTCAAAAATGGTTGTATTGGCAATTTCATGTCATTGAATCAAACACTATTGTATTTTGCTTTGGCGTGAGCAAACCTAGAATGTTATTTTTCAACCATTCAAATGCCAAGTGTGTATTTAAGGAGGGCTACCATCTTGAAGAAAGGAATGGAAGTTATGCCATATCAATGAATGAATGTGTAACCTGAAAAATACAAAGATTCTGAATAGAATAGTCATACTTATTATCCTCAAATTCTTATTTTCATTTAGAAATGGGGCTATACTTGACATTCAAACAAACAAACAAAAAGGGAAACAAAAAATTTGGCCCAAAGGATGGAAGGACAAAGAGGCTTTATATAGTCCACTGTGAAGAAGACATTGGTAACATTTATTTATTTTTATTTTTTAAAAAATATATTTCTTTATTGATTTCAGAGAGGAAGGGAGAGGAGGAGGAGAGAGAGAAACATCAATGATGAGAGAGAATCATTGATCGGCTGCCTCCTGCACGCCCCCCACTGGGGATCGAGCCCACAACCCAGGCATGTGCCCTTGGCCGGAATCGAACTTGGGACCCTTCAGTCCGCAGGCCGACGATCTATCCACTGAGCCAAGCCGGCTAGGGCAACATTGGTAACATTTAGAGTATCCCACAGTAGAACAGGTTTTTAGAACTGTACCCTGGACTCTAGTGGTTGTCCTGCATTCAAACAGGTGTTAGACTGATTCACCAGGTAAGAAGTTGCACTTGATCGGCTCTAATTTCCTCCCAAGTCTATGATTTTATGGTGGGTACTCATCAGTTCACCCAAGTATCTTTTAAGCATTGTACATTTTTAAAATATATAATAGCAAAAATCAGTATAATAAAGTGTGTGTGTGTGGGGGGGGAGGAGGGGCAGGGAGCTTTCCTCCACCTTCTAGCTTCTTCTGGTTGGTCTAATAATAAAATAGACAAGAGGCAAATTAACAAAAGAAAATGTCCAAATTTAATTACAAATGTGCATATGGGAGCCCCACATGCATAAGAGAGTTACAGACCCAACATACCCAAGGGGTTCAGCTACACAAAGGTAAAATGAGGCATATATGGCATTCTGAGCTAAGGATGAGGTGAGGCACCTTGGTGCTTCAGAGGTGAGGAAGGTCATTGCAGGATGATAAGAAGCACACCTGGCCAATAATTAAAAGTTTGCCCTGTCCTGTAGACAGGTCATAAAAAGTTATTTCTGGTGATAATTCTTTTTATGGGCTGGGGCCGTTATTTAAATTCTTTAAAGGAGAGGGAAAAGGTTCTCTTGAGCCCTCAGGGTCTCGATTGCTTTCAGCTTGAAATAATTCATATGCCTAAGTGCCTCACCCTGAGGAGGACTGGTTTGAACAGCCTTGATAATTATTCTCAGGATATTTGGCATCAGGCAAGTGAAAGGATATTATAGATGCTTGATTAATAATTTTAAATATATCCATCCACTTATCAATTTAACCTATATTTACTGGGTGGCTCTCAGCGGTAGTGATGTGTAAAAATGTAAATTAGACAATATTTCTACCTCAAGGAGCATGCAATATCATTGGAGAATTTTATCAGGAATGTCAGTATGTTTATGCAATCAAGTTACTGATTTAGGTGTCAGCGCTGTGTCAATAATATAGTGGTTGTGTTTGTGTTTGAATTTAGATGTGTTCTTGAAAAATATGTAGTAACTAGCCACATGATTTTATGTTCTGGGATGAACTTTTAGATATTAAAAAGGAATAAAAAAAATAAAAAGGGGCCTAACATGTTGAAACAAATCCTCCAAATAAAGTGATAGAAAAATTATTTTAAGTTATTCTATAGCTGAAATCTGCAATTTTAAAATTATGTCTGACACTTTTAGAATTACATGAATATCAGTAAATTCTATTTAATGATTGTGAATTATCAAAAGCTCTCAAAGTAATGGATCTTTTAAAACAAAAATTATATTTTAGTGCATAATAATTTTGGAGCTAGAAATGATACTTAAGTGCCATGAATTACGAAAATATGAAAACCTCTTAGTGGCAAGTGGAACTAGCAAAGTAACATCCCTAAGGATGCACACTTGACTTGCAAGCTTCTGAAAATGTTGCAATTAGCTCCTTTGCATTAAATTTTAGTTATCCATTAGTAATCTGTTTTGTGAATTACTTTTAAACATATAAAATTATAGAGTTGGTTCCAGACTTCCTAAGTTAGTATGCGATGAAAGTTGTTTGTAACCCACAGTGTTTGTAGTTTGGAGGCAAATCTACTGCCACATGCTGATTGTAATAGTTAGGCACTGTCTCTGCTTCATTCCATTGACATTGAGCTGTTTTCACATTTCCTCATCTCCACACTGAATAATATCTGCCTGATATATAAACACGCATCTTCCGAAAGGATGAGAAAATTCTCCATAGCTCAGTTTACATGTTACTTTACCTATTGGTCTTTCCTGACCTTCACAACTAGAATTTTCTCTTTGCACCTTTGAAATGCCATAACTTCCGTATCTTTCTTCAGGTCCTTGTCACCTTCTACTTTATATCATTCAACAAACAACATTTTCTCCTATATTTTATCTTCACTTTTTAACTCAGTGTTCCTGAAAGGTCAAGCTCCTGTGCTACGGCTTTTGGGATGGGGCTATAATCTGAGAAGGTGCTCAGTTAATATTTGTTGAAAGGATACTTTTGAGGATAGCCTCAAACATGGGCACACACTGCTCATGGCTTCAGAATTTATGAGGTGGAAGAATCCCTTCAGAATCATTTTGGTACAAAGGTCACAGTTTTCATGTGAGGACATTTACGTGGGATGCTAATTACTTCTGAGAAACAAATGCTTATTGTACTGCTTTTTATCTTTAAAAAAAAAAAATATATATATATATATATATATATTTTATTATTTTTTTAAATTTTTTTTAGAGGAGAGGGAGAAAGAGAGAGAAATAGAAACATCGATGATGAGAGCGTATTATTGATCGGCTGCCTCCTGTACACCCCCTACTGGGGATCGAGCCCTCACCCAGGCATGTGCCCTGACCAGGAACTGAACCGTGATCTACTGGTTCATAGGTCAGTGCTCAACCACTGAGCTGTGTCAGCTGGGCTGGGCTGCTTTTTATCTTAACGTTAAAGCGTATTTTAAAATTTGAATGATAGCATCTGGTGAGAACATTCTATTTACCTCTTAGAGCTGAGGGGGTATTCATTTTCTCTGTTTTGTTCTGTAGAAATATTGTAGTGAAACATCTCAAGTTATTGATATAGGAGAGAGGAAGCTCCCCACGGTCTTTGGGCAACACTGTGGCTAAAGCACTGAGGGCCCGGTTGCAGGACAAGGACATATTTTTGCTTGGTTAGATTTTCTTTTCTTTTTTTTAAAACAACGTTTAAACTACACTATACTGCTGAGCATGTATTTGCTCCGCATGGGTCATATTACTTTAGACATTTGAAGAGTTCTCACTGTAGGTATCATGACTTCTCCACTGTGACTGATCGAGGGGATTGTAGCAGAAGACATTTGGTGTTCTCTTGCAAGCACAGTTGTGCAGCATGTGGTTGAAAAAACTTCGTAAAACCAATATATCCTATGGTGTGCATAGTCAGTCTTAAGGCATTGCTGTTTTAGCAGAAATACATTGTGTGTCCCTAAGGAAAATACTATGTACATTCATTTGGATTTCCATGTCAGCCATACTAGTCTTGGAAAGAGTGCTGTAGATTTGTCTTGAATTTTTTTTTTTTTTTTAGATTTTGCCCAGTTTTCTCAAGGTATAATTGACAAATTTGTAGTAATCACTGAATACTGAATAAGACAAATTAGAGATAACTTGAGGCTTTGGTTGATTTTATATTTTTCCAGAGTGGGTTTACTTTTGCTTCTGGGGAGATAGCTAAGCTAGGAAAAGTTATAGGAATGATTAGTTTGGAAGATTTCTGAGAAATTTATTAAATGTTAATTTTGAGTATTTTAAATACATGATTGCCTACATTTTAATGACTATCAGGCAACAACCTTTATTGTGTATGTGTGAAGAACTGTTTTTAAATATTCAAAAGTAACAGGGTTGGTGTGACTTTTTTAAAGTTTATTTTCAATTGAATTTATATAACCATCTAAATAAAATAACCTAATTTAAAATAATTGGGCAATCTAATTTAATTTAAAATAATTAAAACAATAATCTGCCAAATTTATTTAAAAATATTTTGAATCACATAAATGATAAGCTAACAGGTCTGTGATAAAATTAACCCATAATCACCAGTAAGAACCTCATGGATAAATTGATTCCATTTTTTTCCTCCTTTTTCTGATGTTAAAACATGTCACTAATCATAGAATTAACAGCAAGCAATGACATGGTAAAAACAGTTCCTTAATATATTTTAAAGGTATAATTTAATGTTAAAATGTTTTAAATAAGGTTTTAACATTAAATCATCTAATTTTAAAAATGGATGGAGTTTAGTCCTTTCTATATTTTATGTGTAACAATTACAGTGAAATGATCAAGGTGTCTTTTTTTGATGGTTAATAAGTCAGGTTCATTCCTAAAAATAGAAGATCCTAAAAAAGGAAAATAATCCCTTATGTGAGATGTTCTTTCTTAACCAAGAATGTTAGAAGGAAGTCATTTCTCATTCTCTCTCTCCCCCCCTCTGTGTATGTGTGTGTGTACATATATAGCTACTTCTATAGCTACATCTACACTAATAAAAGAGAAACATGGTAATTAGTGTCACTCCGCTACCCTTCCCATTGGCTAATCCCCCTGTCACTCACAGAGTAGGGCTGAGATATGCAAATTAACTGGCAGCCAAGATGGCGGCCGGCAGCCAGGCAGCTGATGTGAACAGGGAGGCTCGCTTGCTTCAGTGACGGAGGACTCCAACGTTCCCCGCCTGACTTGCCGGCCTCTCAGCTGCAACTCTAAGCAACTATGTTGCGAATAAAGAAACTAAAAAAACCCCAGAAACCTGCTTTACTCAGCGGAGCTTCAGCCAGCCGGACCGCAACATTGTATCAAATACAGACGGTAAACAAAGGCCAGAAACCTGTTTTCAGCAGCCGAGGCCTCAGAGCTAAAGCTGGCCCAGAATAAAAAAAAAAAAACAAAAAGAAAAAACGGAGCGGTTAGGAGCTTCAGTCCCAGCCTGAAAACAGCCCTCAGCCCCTCACCCAGACTGGCCAGGCACCCCAGTGAGGACCCCCACCCTGAAGGGTGTGTGACCAGCTGCAAACAGCCATCATCCCCTCACTCAGACTGGCCAGGCACCCCAGTGGGGACCCCCACGCTGATCCAGGACACCCTTCAGGGCAAACCAGCCAGCCCCACCCATGCACCAGGCCTCTATTCTATATAGTAAAAGGGTAAAATGCCTCCCGGCACCGGGATCAGCGTGACAGGGGGCAGAGCCCAAACCCCCTGATCGTCCTGCAGCTCTGTGTGTGACAGGGTGCAGCGCCCCAACCCCCCTCACCCCCCACGGGCCCTGCTCTGTGTGTGACGAGGTAGAGCCATAACCTCCCCATTGGCCCTGCCCTGAGTGTGACAGTGGCGGCGCCCCACCCCCATGATCGGCCCTGCTCTGTGGGTGATAGAGGGCAGCGCCCCAACCCCCCCCCCCCCCACCACCAAGGGCCCTGCTCTGTGTGTGATGGGGTAGAGTCATAACCTCCCCATCTGCCCTGCCCTGAATGTGACAGTGGCGGCGCCCCAACCCCATGATCGGCCCTGCTCTGTGAGTGACAGGGGGGAGCTCCTCAACCCCCTGATCGGCCCTGCTCTGTGCATGACAGGGGGGAGCTCCCCAACCCCCTGATTGACCCTGCTCTGTGCATGACAGGGTATGGAGCCCCAACCCCCCTGATGGGCCCTGCTCTGTGCGTGACAGGGGGTGGCGCCGCAACCTCCCCATCGACCCTGCCTTGAGTATGACAGGGGCCAGTGCCCCAACCCCCCAATCGGCCCTACCCTGAGCATGACTGAGGATGGCATCGCAACCTCCCAATCTTCCCTGCTCTGTGCATGACAGGGGGCGGTGCCCCAATTCCCCAATCAGCCCTGCTCTGAGCCTGACCAGGGGCTGCACCTAGGGATTGGGCCTGCCCTCTGCCACCCGGGAGCAGGCCTAAGCCAGCAGGTCGTTATCTCCCGAGGGGTCCCAGACTGCAAGAGGGCACAGGCCGGTCTGAGGGACCCCCCCTCCCCCCGAGTGCACAAATTTTTGTGCACTGGGCCTCTAGTCTATACTAATAATAGAGGAATATGCAAATTGTCTGGGACACCGTCACAGTAACATTAATGATCAGCAGGCTGCATGGGGTGACAAGGCTGGCAGGGGGGTAGGTGAAGGATGACCAAACGACTGAACAGCAAGCTGCGTGGGGCGACCAGGTCAGCAGGGGGGTTAATGAGGGATGACCAAATGACTGAACAGCAGGTTGTGTGGTGCGACCACACTGGTGGCGGAGGGGGGCTAGTAAGGGGCAACCAGGCCAGCGGTGGGTTGGACAATTAGGGGCAACCAGGCTGGCAGGGGGCAGGGCAGTTAGGGGTGATCAGGTTGGCAGGCAGAGGCAGTTATGGGTGATCAGGCTGGCAGGGGGAAATTAGGGGTGACTAGGAAAGCAGGTAGGTGAGCAGTTAGGAGCCAGCGGTCCCGGATTGTGAGAGTGATGTCCAATTGAGGTCCGGTTGGGTCTAAACTGGCAGTCGGACATCCCCTGAGGAGTCTTGGTTTGGAGAGGGTACAGGCTGGACTAAGGAGACACCCCCCGACCATGCACATTTTTTTGCACCAGGCTTCTAGTTAATCTATAATAATGTAAGATCTGGATAAAGCCTTCAGATTTTATTTCTGTGTTCCTTTTTTTAAATTTTCTTTATTGATTAAGGTATTACTAGTACATATGTGTCCTTATCCCCCTTATGCCCCCCACACCCCTGCTCATGCCCTCACCCCCCTGGTGTCTGTGTCCATTGGTTATGCTTATATGCATGCATACAAGTCCTTTGGTTGATCTCTCTCCCTTACCCCCACTCTCCCCTGCCTTTCCTCTGAGGTTTGACAGTCTGATCCATGCTTCTCTGTCTCTAGTTCTGTTTTTGTTCATCAGTTTATGTTGTTCATTATATTTTAAAAATGAGTGAGATCATGTGATATTTATCTTTATCCAACTGAGTTATTTCACTTAGCATAATGCTCTCCAGGTTCATCCATGCTATTGCAAATGGTAGGAGTTCCTTCCTTTTTACAGCAACATAGTATTCCATTGTGTAGATGTACCACAGTTTTTTAATACACTCACCTGCTGATGGGCACTTAGGCTGTTTCCAAATCTTAGCTATTATAAATTGTGCTGCTATGAATATAGGGATGCATATATCCTTTCTGATTGGTATTTCTGGTTTCTTGGGATATATTCCTAGAAGTGGGATCACTGTGTCAAATGGGAGTTCCATTTTTAGTTTTTTGAGGAAACTCCATACTCTTCTCCACAGTGGCTGCATCTGTCTGCATTCCCATCAGCAGTACATGAGGGTTCCTTTTTCTTTGCATCCTCGCCAGCATTTGTCATTTGTTGATGATAGCCATTCTGACAGGTGTGAGATGGTACCTCATTGTCGTTTTGATTTGCATCTCAAGGATGATTAGTGACTTTGAGCATGTTTTTATATGTCTCTTGCCTTCTGTATGTCCTCTTTTGAAAAGTATTTAGGTCCATTGCCCATTTTTTGATTGGGTTGTTTATCTTCCTTTTGTTGAGTTGTATGAGTTCTCTGTAAATTTTGGAGATTAAACCCTTATCAGAGATAACATTGGCAAATATGTTCTCCCATGCAGTGGCCTTTCTTGTTGTTTTGTTGATGGTTTCTTTTGCTGTGCAGAAGCTTTTTATTTTGATTTAGTCCCATTTGTTTATTTTCTCTTTAGTTTCCATTTCCCTAGGAGCTATATCGGTTAAGATAGTGCTTCAACAGATGTCTGAGATTTTACTGCCTGTGGATTCCTCTAAGATTTTTATGGTTTCCCGTCTTACGTTTAAGTTCTTCATCCATTTTGAGTTTATTTTTGTGTATGTGGTAAGTTGGTGGTATAGTTTTATTTTTTTGCATGTATTTGTCCAGTTTTCCCAACACCATTTATTTAAGAGACTGTCTTGATTCCATTGTATGCTCTTGCCTCCTTTGTCAAATATTAATTGAGCATAGTGGTTTGGGTCGATTTATGGGTTCTCTATTCTATTCAGTTGGTCTATATGTCTGTTCTTGTGCCAGTACCAGACAGTTTTGAGAACTGTGGCTTTGTAATACAGCTTGATATCTGGTATTGAGATCCCTCCTACTTTGTTCTTTCTCAGGATTGCTGCATCTATTTGGGGTCTTTTATTATTCCAGATGATTTTTTGGAGAGTTCATTCTAGATCTGTGAAATATGCCATTGGTATTTTAATGGGAAGTGCATTGAATCTATAGATTGCTTTGGGTAGTATGGACATTTTAATGATGTTGATTCTACCAATGCATAAACACGATATGTTCTTCCATCTGTTTATGTCTTCCTCTATCTCTTTTTTCAGTACCCTATAGTTTTCCTAGTATAGGTCTTTTACATCCTTAGTTAAGTTTATTCCTAGGTATCTTAATTTTTTGGTGCAATGGTAAATGGGATTTTTTTTTTTAATCTCTCTTTTTGTAAATTCACTATTGGTGTTTAAGAATGCCATAGATTTCTGGGCATTAATTTTGTATCCTGCTACATTGCTGAATTCATTTATTAAGTCTAATAATTTTTTGATGAAGTCTTTAGGGTTTTCTATGTACAGTATCATGTCATCTGTGAATAATGACAATTTTACGGTTTCTTTTCCAATTTGGATACCTTTTATTTCTTCTTCTTGTCTAATTGCTATGGCTAGCACTTCTAGTGCTATGTCGAGCAGGAGTGATGCAAGTAGGCATCCCTGTCTTGTTCCTGTTCTTAGGGGAAATGATTTTAGTTTTTGACCATTGAGTATGCTGTTGGCTGTGGGTTTGTCATATATGGCTTTTATTATGTTTAGATGTGATCCCTCTATTCCCACTTTGCTGAGGGTTTTTATCAAGAAAGGGTGTTGGATTTTGTCAAATGCTTTTTCTGTATCAATTTATGTGATTTTTTATCTCTCAATTTGTTTATGTGATGCATCATGTTTATTGATTTGCGGATATTGTACCATCCTTGCATCCCTGGGATAAATCCTACTTGGTCGTGGTGTATCATCTTTCTGATATAATGCTGGATCCAATTTGCTAGAATTGTGTTGAGGATTTTGGCATCTATGTTCATGAGGGACATTGGTCTGTAATTCTCCTTCTTTTTGTTGTCTTTATCTAGTTTTGGTATTAGGGTAATGCTGGTTTCATAAAATGAGGTTGGGAGTGTTCCTTCCTCTTGAATTCTTATAATTGAGTTTAAGATTATTAATTTATGCCAAAGAAAAAGGTCTTGGATAATGAGTTACATGACAAAACTATATTTCTTTCCCTTAGAAAAAAAGGTTCATGGATTCTCTGGTAATCCCGGTGTTTAACATTCAAGAGGAATTGTATAAGAATGTAAATCTTCAATTTCTGGTTTGTGTTCATACACTAGTACATGCATTTCCACTTGGTATCTTCTATGCAGGTTAAATATGTATAGTCCTAAACTGAGGTTCTTTTTCTTGAATTTATCTCAATAATATGTCTGCACTACTCAGTTTATCTAATCCTCTAGTCTGATCTCTGGCGACTGTCCTCTCTATCACCACTACTAAGATTTAATTCTAATGTAACAACTGAATTAAAGATGTGTGCTGGTCCAGGTGACCTTTTAACTTCATCATTTTTACTTTAGTTGAAAAATGAATATGACACCGGGTGGTTGTTCTGGGCCTTCACAATATGTTAAACATTTCTGAACATTTTTCTCAAAACAAGAGTTCATCTGCTTTGTGCCATAAATAGATGAATGTTCTTCCCAGTACTGCTCCTCTGAAACAGTCTAACAATTAGTTCATTTAAAAATCAGGAATATTTCTATTCCATCATTTTCTACACGATTTGTTCCTAAATTGGAAAAGTACATATTTATCCAATTAGCTCAAGCACAAAACAAAGGAAAATTTTCAAAGTCTTGATTGCGAATTGTTTTTTAATTTTGCTTAAAGTTTTACAAGAAACAGTGTTTTGTGTTCTCAAAAATAACAGTGTATATATTTTTTTTTCCAAATGACTGAAAACTTTCACTCTTGGTGACCAAAAGAACATTTCTCTAACAATTGTTTGAATTGTGAGATGATGAAACTTACTACTGTACAATTATGTTAAAGTGCTTGATGTCCACATATTCGGATAAGGTCATTGTGCCAGAGATTATTATAATCAGGTTTGCAGGTACCTCTGACAATCCAGTATTATTGATATTCAGAAAAAGACTTCTGAGGATATAAGTTACAATTCTTTCAAATGTAGCTGTTTTTAGATGTGTGCCATCATAAATGTTATTAATACTTGTCTTTCTGCAAAATTCTAACCCCCCTCGGAACTGCATAGCATTGTATGTAACTACATTTTTCTAGCAATTAGAAAAGTTTTATTTAGTAATATAAGGCATTAGCTAAGACAAATTTTATTTCAAGTCATAAGGATTAATCACTTGGTGGGTAGCTAATATAATTCCAGCCTCTGGGAAGGAACCAACATATTTCCCATGAGCTGAACTAATCATAATATATCGGAGGAACAGGAGCAGTGCTTAAAAGGTTTATGTTTCTGATTTTAAAAGTAAATCATACTCACTGTAAGACATTAGGAAAACCCAGAAATACATAATAAAAAATAATTCGAAGGTAATATCTACATTCTAGTATACCTTCTCTTTTTATCTGTATACATATAAACTTATATTTTTATAAAAATTGATATACTATACATTGATTTTTTTTCTCTGAACAATAGGTTGCATATTTCCTTTAGTTAAACATTTGTTCAATTTTGTACAGGTGTAAATCAAATATGTGTACGTTCTGTGTCTTCATGGAGCTCAATTGTCTAGTGAGGGAAATATAAAACAAGCAAACAAATAAAACTATAATTCCAAAGTATAAGTTTTATGGAAGAAAAAAACCAGGTTCCATAAGGAGAATAAGTTTAGAGGAAGGGACCAACTTTAAAGTGGGTGTCATATAGAGCCAGAATGCTGACATTTAAACAGAGGCTTAAAGGATGAAAAGAAAGTCCGCAATGCAAGAGTGGGGTTAAGAGAATCCTAGGAAGAAGACAGAGCAGGTGCAAAGGCCATAAGATGGAAAGGATTTGGTGTGCAAGGGGACCTAAAGGAAGACCAGCCGGCTGGGCAAAGCGAAAAGAGGGGATACTGGCCCATGATGAAGGTCAAGAGGTAGATGGGCCCAGGCCCTGTAGACAAAAGAAAATATTTATGTCAAGTACCATGGGAAGCCAATAAAGACTTTTAGAGTGATGAAATTGCATTTCTGTGCTTTTATTTTTTAGAAGATTACTCTGGATGTTATACGGAGGATGAGTTGGAGAGAGAAAAAGAATAAAGAGAGATGTGAGTTAGGAGGCCCTTGAAGTGATCATGAGAAAGATGAAAGCTTGAATTAATCTAATGACAGGAGCTATGGAGAGAAGTAAAGAGCTCGAAGATGTGTTTTAGAGTTGGAATTGACAATTTCTGAGATTGTGATGAAGAGGAGTTGAGGAGGATGACTCCCATTTATCTGTGGAATCAAGTAGATAGTGGTGTCATTTATTGACAAAGGGTAGATTTGGTAAGCACCAGCATTGGAGTGGTGGTTGTGGTTTACAATAAACGTTTAAGTTTAGATGATAATTCTGAAGGGCCTGTAAGACAGCTGAATGTGTAAGTTAAGCAGACAGTTGTATGCATAAGTCTACTATACTCAGGTTGAGTCTGGGCTAGTGATACACATTTGGAAGTTATCATGTAGATGGGATTTAAAGTCAATGGAGCAGATAAAATAACCTAATTGAAGAGAGAAGAAAGAGAGATGAAGAGGTCCAAGAACTGTGCTTTGACAAGGAGAGATTGCACTGAGAATCTAAGAGGGGGAAAACAGGGTAGTGTGCTGTCAAAAAGCCAGAAAAGCTGGCTTCAGAAAGGAAGGAGTGGACAGCTGTGTCAAATGCTGCTGAGCCGTCTAGTGGGAGGAGGCCCCAAAAGTGACCACTGGATTTAGCAATATGAAGGTTATTGGTGATATCATCAAAAGCAATTTCAGAGCTATGTGTTAGAGGCTTATAGTAATAGATGTTAATAATTTATAGGAGATTAGCTAAAATTTTAATGGCTACATATTAATCTTCACTTGAGATAGTAGAATATGCTCAGTCACCCATATTGCTGACAAGCCAATGTTCCCTAAGAAACAGGCGGGTGGATGTTTTAATGGTTCAGTGGCCCTTGGGAATCGCTGGCTTGCAATTCAATGGGGTTTACCCTTTGGAATTGTACGTTATCTTCTTACCACTGAGTGCGGGTGCGGGTTGAAATCCACAAGAAGGATTTGGGCGCTGGGGAATATGAATACTGGCTGAGTGTCTCTTTGAGACTATTGTGTATTTGCCCATTTGATGCTCTGGCCTGGAATCCATTTTGCCCTCAGTCGGTAGGAAGGCTGGGAGGGCTCAGGCTGTCTCTGGTTCAGATTTGCACTCCTTGACCTCTGCACTGCCTGCCTGGGGTTATTAGGTACCCGTTCTTGTTCCCATTCCCTGAAAGTGGGGACCATGGATAAGCTCATTGTGGAGGCTTTTCAGGTAGCATGCTCTATGCTGAAATAGAGGAGAGACCTAGAGAGAATGTAGATTTAGTAGCCACAGTGACTTAGGTCGGGACCCTCTGCTTGAATTCTGTAATCTTTAAAGTGGGACAAACATTACTCACTATTCAGGGTTATGATAAAAATTTAAAGTAATGTGTGAAAAGTGCTTAGAACCAAGTAAGTACTCAGTAGTGGCTGTCATCATTATTATTGTTCAAAGTAAATGCTCAGTATTTTGGAAATGTTGAATTAGTTACCTTGGTTATGGTTTATCTATATGATATTTGTCCATGATTTAAAACATTGCCCAGTGCATAAGCCTCTGCAAACTAGTTCTTATTTGGATAATTAGCAATAGCCATAGTAAGTCCTTTGTCATTGGTATTTTGTACCATCGTTTCATTATCAAAATTTATGTAAGCTCATGACCTTCACTTTTTAGTGGATTAGCACAGTTCTTTTGTTCCTATTAAAAGGATAGTTTTTCCTTGAACTTGAATAAAAGTTGGTTCTCTGATAAGACAGCATGCATAATGCTGTTCAGAACCAGAGGTTCAAATTCCCTCATTAGAATTCCATGACAACAGGAGGGTAAGAATGTGAGCCTAATACAAAAAAGAGATAAAAAGTGTCTGCTTGATCTTAGGAGGCAGTGCTGGTGGCCTTCCTTCACATTGAAAGGAAAGGAGGGAAGTCTAGATGTGGAGTTTTGTTTCTTGGCTTCACATCCCCTAAGTTGGGGAAACTTATTTTTTCTGAGTAAAAATGCAATGTACTAGCTTAAAATGTGTAAAGAATCATAGATTCCGTGTTGGCTGTCTAGGTACCATAAGAATGAAAACAAAACAAAAACCAAGTGATTAAAGTGTATAATAGAGTATAAAAAACTTCTGCCCAAAACATGGCTAATCACTGTATTGTGTAGAGCAGCGGTTGCCAGCCGGTGGTCCGCGGACCACTAGTGCTCTCTGGGCCAGTGCCTACATATCCTGGCTATACCCTCACCTCCTCTCTCACACCTACATCCCGTTGGCTCTACCTCCAGGTATAAGAATCCAATCACTTCTCTCCCCCCACTCCTGCTCATCAGCCGGGGCTGAGCCGTTGTCACCTCTGTGAGGTCCGAAGGTTGGCGACCACTAGTGCAGAGGACTGCTTGATTATGAATACTTTGACTCCTCCAAGTGTAAGAATATGTGTTGCTTAGATGAGTTATGCACTAGGTTAGGCAAAATATATGTGATGAATTTAAATTAAGATAGAAATAACTTTTTTTGATTAGAAAGGGATTTGGCGTTCAGATGGGGAGCAAAGGGGAAGCCTTTTATATGAATTTTCAGAAGCTGCTTTTCTAGTAATTTGAATGAACTCAGTGCTCCTGTTCTGATTCCCATAAATAAGAGGGAATGATTTGATCTCTAAAACCTTTCTGAAGGGCTTTATTTTATCAAATCACTTGGATATTTGTTGTTTATATTTTCAAGGAACTATGTTAATACTAAGTTGATACTATAAAAGTAACGCAAGGCTTGATTTAACCTCTCTCTCCCTCAACAGTTTGGAAGGACTGAAGTAATTGATAATACACTCAACCCGGATTTTGTAAGAAAATTTATTCTGGACTACTTTTTTGAAGAAAGAGAGAATCTTCGTTTTGACTTGTAAGTTCTACTAAAACTTGCATTTAAAAGAATTAATATTTAAAGGCAATTTTAATAACTTAAGGCTGGGTCCTATGGTTGCACTGAATACTAGATTATATTGTCAGGAAACTAGATTAATTTTATTTAGCATGTGAGCTGAGCATTGCCATAGTACTGCTGTGCATTTTACAGGTTTTTGGTTGTATGTCT
This sequence comes from Myotis myotis, assembly GCF_014108235.1. Classification (NCBI taxonomy): domain Eukaryota; kingdom Metazoa; phylum Chordata; class Mammalia; order Chiroptera; family Vespertilionidae; genus Myotis; species Myotis myotis. Next base: position 172,898,070 of record NW_023416335.1, read on the forward strand.
GTTGAAATAGTAAGTGAACAATTTAACCATGCAGAAATGCTGAGCAGTATATATGGACATTCTTTCAAACTGTCCTATGCCTTAATCTTGCAAGTTCTGCCTGTACTCCACAGTGATCTCGTCTACCCATGGGGGATGTCTCTCAGATCTTTAAGTTTCTTTCAGCTGCCTCTTTATATAGTACATGCATCCCTGCCTAACTATGGTTTCTTTTTATCACATCATGGCCTTATATTTCCAAGGCCCGGGATGCTTGATAATTTTGGTATTTTCAATATTCCTGTGATTTTTGATACTGTATCAGCCATATTAAAATACTATTGTTAACATCAACTCCCTATTCACAGAGAATCTGGAGTCAGTCTGCTTGTAAGATAGTATCATTGAGTTTTTGTTCCACAGAGATAAACTGTGGTGATTGTTGAACTTCCTGGATTTTGTTAAAAGGAAATGTATTGAGAAGGAAAAGTATGTCATATTATAATATGTGCTTAAAATATTGAAATAATTAAAGAGAGTTTATGAACATCATGTGTATTTAAAGAGACCAACCTTATTTTGAATAGCTGAAAACAATGAAGTATACTTAGTGGAATGTCATGATTTCCTGACCATGTTTATCATGGAGATTGCATATAGTGTTGTTATTTAAGAACATATAAATCAGGTCGAATGCAGTTTGATTTTCCCATTGTTCAGGGCCTTCAGAGTAATTTTTAAAATCCATTTTCCTTTTTTCTTACATCAGCATGGTACCCCCTTAATTTTCTCCTCTATTTTAGACTTAACTTTATCCAAAAAACAGCCACTATTTCATAAGTCTTTGTTTCTCTCTTTATTTCCCTTTCTCTCTTTCTTCTTTCTCATTCATCTGTATTGTTTTCTCTCATTTAGAAGTTAAACATATTTATTATAAACTTTAAATAATATAGGCATTGAAAAAGTGAAAGTTTCTTGTTACACCAATACCAAAAAAAATTGTTTTAAGTTTTACAATAACTGTCCCAAATCTGTCAATTCCAGTTTTCCCTATTGGTTAATGGCTCCTTTATTTAATATTCTAAATTCATGACTTTTGAGTGACTTTATTAGAACCATCTTACTTTTTTTAAAAAAATATATATTTTATTGATTTTTTACAGAGAGGAAGGGAGAGGGATAGAGAGTTAGAAACATCGATGAGTGAGAAACATTAATCAGCTGCCTCCTGCACTACCCTTACTGGGGATGTGCCCGCAGCCAAGGTACATACCCTTGACCGGAATGGAACCTGGGACCCTTGAGCCAAATTGGTTAGGGCAAGAACCATCTTACTTTGAATCGTTAAGCACTCTTTACTTTAAAACTTTCATCTCAAACTTAATTCACAACCTCTCTTCTCCATTGGAGCTACCCTCTCAGCTACTTGTAGGAGAAAAGGGAGGTGGACGAGCAGAAAGGTAGGGGAGTGGGAGGCAAAGATGTGGCTCTCCTACCTCTTGAAAAATCTCCAGGGGTGGGCAAACTTTTTGACTCGAGGGCCACAATGGGTTCTTAAACTGGACCTGGAGGGCCGGAACAAAAGCATGGATGGAGTGTTTGTGTGAACTAATATAAATTCAAAGTAAACATCATTACATAAAAGGGTACGGTCTTTTTTTTTTTTTTTTTTAGTTTTATTCATTTCAAACAGTAGAGGGTACCAACCTCCAGGGACCTGTGTTAAGCACTTGTCTTCCTCATCATGGAGGAGGAACTAAATAGACCATTGTTCCTTGTTCCTCAGCTCTCAGCAGGCATTTCCTGGGGCTGAACTGACATTCTCTTCCCCTGGCAGCTGCAGGGTAGACCTGCAGGCAGGTTCAATCTCTAACTGTCCAGGGAACCAGATGCTGTCCTCCCCTTCTGAGGAGCAGCCCAGGTTTTGGAGCTTCCCTTCCCTTGGCTTTGGGCAGTGAATGAAGCGCCTCCTGCCCTCCCTTTATGGGAATAGGCTGTCACTTTATGAGCAAGCTTCCTGGAGAAGGGTCTGACTCATCCAGTGGCAGCTCCAAGCTAAGCATGATACTTGGCTTCTTTTGTTTTCAGCTTTGGACCTTAGTAGGAATTTTAGAATACAGGAATCATTCCAGTCAACATCTGCCACAGTGTAATAGAAAACAGCCCTTAGGATCCATCCAAAGCAGTTACTGCCAATCAGGTACTCTGATAATAGGATTTCGGTAGCTAGATGAAGTTGCTTACAAAATTCCCCTTAGTAAATTTAGGCACAGCGGGGTGCACAGTCCTCAGGGTAAACTACGGAGCTTCCTGCTTTGCAATGTATCCTCTCTTAAGCAGAGTATGGCATTCATAACCCCCCACCACCACCACGACCACACACACACTCTGTAACCATTAGGATGTAGTGTTTATGTTCTGACTTGTGAGGGTGAGAACCACAGTTAGTCTTGATATTTTTAGAAATGTTAGAAAGAAAATTCCATTGATGGAAAAATCACTGTCATTTGGAATGCATTATAATTCAACATATCTGAAGCCTTTAGAGATATGCTGTCAATTACCCATTTTGAGAAAATAGCATTTAAAAAGCTTTGCTGAAGACTATGGGAGAGGGTTGTATTTGAAGGTAAATCTTTGTCATGAAAACCTAAACGCCTTTCTTTTTGCTTCCTGTAGCAGATCACACCATGTAGTGTCTCCCCAGTCCACACTAAAGCCTTTATAGAAACCAGTTTCAAGGACTGAGTCTTGGGAAGGAGCCAGTGTAGCTATGTTTCACCTTTGATGTTACTACAGTTGCTAATTTCAGTCTTAGCCTTAAAAAAAAAAAAAAAAAGCCTTGAATAAGAACAATGTCTTGAGTAAGAAGTACTTTTTGTACTAACATCTGCTGGTCTTCAATAGATGCTGGCCATTTGCTGATGTAAAATTCTAGGTTCCAGCTGTTGCGAGTGCCCAGCGCACCCTGTTTGGGAGGACAGGGGTGTGTAATTCTTCTGAGGCTGGTATTTGCATCACGTCATTGTAAAGCCAATCTGTGGTAAACGGTCTCGACGAGGGGTTAAGTGCACCTCTGTCCTGCATCAGTGCACTCGGTGAACTCCCATTCTTGGCCTTTCATTGATTGAGATGCTTTGTTTCTTTGTGAGAACATTCTTGCTTTGTGTGAGGGAAGACTTTAATTAACCTTAAAAAAAGGCAGTTAATTTTTTGTAGGAAGTTATGCATAAGGGATGTGCAAGGAATATGGTTTGGGAGGAAGACTGGAACGAGTACAAATATTTTCCTATTCAAGAATTTGGCAAATTCTGGTTGTTTTGACTATCAGTGATTTTACCATTTCTACAAATTCTTTAAGAAGAGGGGCCAAAGTGGTAGTGAATGATGTCTTCCCGGTATCTCTTCAAGAAATCATTTATTTCAGTACAACTAGTCTAAACAGGACATATAGTAATCCTGTAGAAAAACATTTTTCTTATTATAACATACATGTTTTCTCCAAGTTCTGTGATTGGGGAAAAATAATGTCTCCTTACTTTAGCCAACTTTCCAAGTTAACAACAGCTTTTAAGATATTAAATAAGAATTAAAATGCATGCAAATGACAGCCTGTGCCCTACCTGGTTTGGCTCAGTAGATAGAGCATTGGACTGTGGAGTGAAGGGTCCTGGGTTCGACTCCTGTCAAGGGCACATGCCTGGGTTGCGGGCTTGATCCCCAGTAGTGGGTGTGCAGGAGGCAGCCAGTCAATGATTCTCTCTGATCTTGATGTTTCTATCTCTCTCTCCCTGTCCAAATCTTTAAAAATAGATTTAAAAAAATAAAACAAAAACAAACAAAACCCCCAAAAAACAAATGGCACCCTGTTATCAGCCTCTCTGCTTCTTTTTTAATGATCCAGAGAAGAGGAATTGCAGTTTTGGGGGAATTTTGAATAGTATTAGAACACTATTTGCTTTGCAGGAAAGAGAAGTTTTAAACTTGTATTTTCAAGCAGCAAAATTGATGACTGAAATATTAGGACTCCTACTTAGGTTGTAGAAGTAAAAATTTCTCTCCCCACTGATATAATTTTGAATGCTTTCTATATTATTTATGTTTTTTAAAAAACGCTGATATTTTTCTCTAGTTGTGTGTTATGGAAATAATTTGAGTTTCCCATTTTAATCTTTTAGGTACGATGTTGATTCAAAGAGCCCCAACTTGTCCAAACATGTAAGTTCATATTTTATGTTTTTTTATGATGATTTAATAACATAAACCATAATATCATGATTTTTGATGGATATTGATTTATTAACATTAAACTTACATGCCTATAACCTTCCTGTAAGAATTGTCATAGAAAATAAATGACAATTTTAAAGAACCCTAGAATAACATTTAGAAGAGCTTTTTACAGAAAGATACCTCAGTATGTGAAATGGATTAGTCTCATCTACTTTTTATTTTTTAAAGAAATGATGTCAGTTTCCTGTAATGTTTGAAGCTGGATGAGGTTTAGAGTGATGAAATAGCGAGTCTGTGTCTTTTTGGGAGGCTTCACTTCTGAGAGAATGGGCAGTACGTACTTGGGTGCAGGCAGAGTGACTACTATCCCGCCGTCCTTGTAGCTCATTTGTTCATCAGTATTTTCTAAGTACGTCCTCGTGCTGTCTCCCAGCCCAGCTTCTGAGGGGACAATATGAGCAACACAGACATAGAGTCTGTCCTCAAGCCACTTACAGTCTCTTTTTCCTGATCTTTCCATTCCTCTATTGTTAAGAGCTGCTCTGCTCACCTGGGGAATTTACAGGTTTAGGGCATCAGAGGGAGGCAGATAAAGAGGCAGAGATAGGAAGGGAGGGATGAGAGTGGGGCTCTCTGGCTAGTCATTGGTGGCCCAGATCAGCTTGTTTGTTGACCTGTGGGATTGGAATTAGGCCAGACCTAGCAGAAAGGGCTGAAGGGGGTTGAAAAGAGCATCCTGAAAGGGACTTAACTGGGTGTCACATGAAATCTGAGTAGAGAGAGAGAATTGGCAGCTGCACCAGGGCTGAGAGGCCAGCAGGACCACTGTCCAGGCCTGGAGGCTCAGGAGGGTCAGATTGTCCACCCTCCATGGTTGTAGGCTATTAGCTAGGCTCGAATATATATGAGATATGATTACATTTGTTATCTGATATATCTGATTTCCAGTGCAGTTTGGAGAGGAGGAATGTTTTCTTTAGAGAATTGAGGTGACATAAGGGGTGAGCCCAAGCTCAGAGACTGATTTGGGGAAATTGGGAGCCTGGGTATGGTGGTAAAAATAATAATTTACTGATCCTTTCTTTCATGGAAGGAATATTTATTTTTGTTATGAAGCATAGAATAGAAGCATTTGAAGAAAAATTCAAAGAACCGTCTGTTTTAGTTACTTTTCCACAGATTGAAGAAAAGTACTGTAATAAGCTCATCCTTTTCCATAAGTAAAATTCAGTGCATTTGCCATGTCACCTTCCTTCTCCTCATGATAAGATTGATAGCATTGTAGCTGGACATTTAAATTATCCATAGCTTTGTATGGAAAGTTTTCTAAATTTCATTGGAAGGATCAGAAAAGGAGCCATGTTTTTTAGGCAAAATTACTTAGTTGCTAGGAAAGAAAATGCATTCACTTATCTCACATGCAGGTGGTTTATTAAAGGGATTTAGGAGCATTTCGTGTGATGTGTAACTTGCCTTTATGGGAATAAACTGCAGTAGAAACAGGCATAGTGGATTGGGACTGAGGCAGCTATTCATTCTCTCTCTCTCTCTCTCTCTCTCTCTCTCTCTCTCTCTCTCTCTCTCTCTCTCTCTCTCTCTCTCCCGTCTTTTTTTGATCCCTTTCAGGCCACATATTCTTTGCACTGACTCCTCTCTGAGCTTCTGTTTCTCTCTGAAGATCACAGTTCTCTGTTTATTATTGTGTATATAGGGAAAATGACCTCCTTAACCCTGAGTGGACCTACTCTCCCTGATGTGGTTTCTGCATTTCTTGTTCAAACTAATCTTCAGAGGGAATGATAGCTGGGCAGTGAAGGACACTCCCACGGGGATGGATATTTTGAGGGTGAGTGTGAAGGTGGTAACATGTGGTCCTAACCTGCTTAGTTGCCTTGAGTTCAGGGCAGGGAGTAGTAGTGGGATAGGAAGGTACCTCATATCTGATTAAGTCTATCTTTCTTCAATAGTCAGTAATGTCTAAATATTATTATGCAAGAGATGTCTCTTTTTGAGTAGTCTCATTCTTTTATTTTTTTAAATTTATTTTTCAATTGCAATTGACATATAATAGTATATTAGTTTCAGGTGTGCAACATAGTGATTAGACATTTATATTAATTTATATTAATATAAATTACAGAGTGATCACCTTATGAAGTGATCACCCCAATAAATCTAGGATCCATCTGATACCATACAGAATTATTTCAGTCTTATTAACTATATTCCCTACGTTGTACATTACATCCCTGTGACTTTTTTTTTCTGTGACTATTTTTACAATTGGCAATTTGTACTTCTTTTTTGTTGTTGTTGTTATCTTCACCCAAGGATATTTTTCCATTGACTTTTAGAGAGTGTGGAAGAGAGAGGGAAAGACAGAGAGAAACATCGATGTGAGAGAAATACATCGATTGGTTGCTTCCTGCATGAGCCCCTACCAGGGCCAGGGCCTGAGAGCAGCCTGCAATCAAGGGACTTGCCCTTGAGTGGAATCGAACCCGACACCCTTTGGTCCACAGGCCGATGCTCTATCCACTGAGCCATACTGGCTAGGGCCAATTTGTACTTCTTAATCCCTTTCACCTTTTCCACCAGTTTTCCTACCCCCAACCCCCATATCGTGATCATCAACCTGTTCTCTGTATCTAGGAGTTTGTTTCTGTTTTGTTTGTTCATTTATGTTGTATTTTAGGTTCCACATATAAGTGATATAATAAGATATTTGTCTTTCTCTGATTCATTTCACTTATCATAATATTATATGAATCCATCTATGTTGCCACAAATGGCAAGATTATATTCTCTTTTTAGCTGAGTAATATGCCATTGTATGTAGCCACCATAACTTCTTTATCGATTCATTTATCAATGGACACTTAGGTTGCTTTCATATCTTGGCTATTGTAAATAATGCTGCAGTGAACATAGAGGTACATATATCTTTTCAAATTAGTGTTTTGAATTTCTTTAGATAAATACCCAGAAGTTGAATTGCTGGGTCATATGGTAATTCTGTTTTTAATTTTTTGAGGAACCTCCATATAGTTTTCTATAGCACCAGTTTACAATCCCATTAATAGTGCATGCGAGTTTCCTTTTCTCTACATCCTCACCAACACTTGTTTTTTATTGCTTTATTGATGATAGGCATTTTAACAAGTGTGAGGTGATATCTCATTGTGTTTTTTATTTGCAGTTCTCTAATGATTAGTGATCTTGAGTATCTTTTCAAATGTCTGATGGTCATCTGTATGTCCTCTTGGGAGAAATGTCTATCCAGGTCCTCTGCCCATTTTTTAATTTGATTATTTGGGATTTTTTTTTTTTTTGGTGTTACGTTATATGAGTTCCTTATCTATAATAATAATAAAAGCATAATACCCTAATTAGACCAGACATCCAAACAACCTTCTGGATGTCCTCCCTGACGACCTTCTGGATAAGGCCAGGGATGCAAAACCCAAGGCAAGCCCTGGCAGCTGTGAGGGCCGAGCCCCTTGTACGAATTTTGTGTATTGGGCCTCTAGTATATTTTGAATTTTAACCCATCATATGTATCATTGGGGAGTGTCTTCTACCATTTAGTAAGTTGTTTCTGTTTTGTTGATGGTGAGTTATGTCTTGTAGAAGTCATGAACGTACATATCTTTTCAAATATATATGTTTTGTAAAATAGCTTTTTTATTCCCATAAGAAAAGTTTTATGTCTTTCTCATGGTAATCATTCTTGACTGCTTTATCCACATGATATCTCCTTTACTATGTTCTCATCAGCATCCTTTACAGAACAGCCTGGGTTTCTGTCAGAACTTCTTTTTCATTTTCCAGCTACTTTACTGCATTCTGGTTTCCATTTCTGCTTAAACTATCTCAATAGGTTACATTAAAATCTAGTGGCCTCTATTCATTCTTTATTTGAAATACTCCTTTGCCTTCCATGAAAATATCTCCCTTGCTTTTCCTATCTCTCTGCTTACTCGTTATCTACCATGGTTTAGTTTCTCCTTATTCTCCTATCTTTTACTATTACTGTTTCTTATGACTTTATTTTTAATTTTTATCTCATCTTCCTTTACAAGCTCTTCTTTTGAGAACACAACCATTTCCATGACGTATCCTGATGACTCCCAAATGTCTAATCCCCCTGTAACCTCAGCAAAGTCAAGTTCCAACTGCTTGTTAAATATTTCCTGTTAGATATTTTGTAGAAGATTAAAACCTATACATATATAAAATGTATAATCTTTTCCATCCCAATTTTGTTTCTCTGCCTATATTATCTACCCAGCTTGAGAATTATCGCTAATATAGTAATACTTACTTGGTGGAATTATGCAGTGGAATTCTCAAGTGCAGTTGTTTAACATTTCCCTCCCCTTGTGTCTCAGGGTCTGTTTTCCTTAACCTTTCTCATTTAGAAAAGAAAGCTGTTAGGTTGAAATTTGGATGCATTGTCAACCCCTTATTTATTCATTTGATTGTTGGTTGTTTGTTTATTCATTTATTCATTCATAGTAGTGAGGATGGATGCTATTGACCCACACAGGTCTTTATTATGACAAACACATTTCAAATTTCTGAAATGATTCCTTAAAAAATGATACATCTAGCTCTTGAACAACCAAGAATAAAAATAAATAATCAACAACACAGGCAATATTGGCTCATTGAACACCATAACACAGTGTTCTAGGGATCTTTCAAAAGGAACTGAGAACCAAATTGAGTTTGACTGAAAACACATTAAATCCACCTCTATCAAAGTCAGGGACTCCGGGATATTATGTCTGGGCCTTTCCACCCAAGGCTGGAGTGCTGCCTTTAGAGAATCGTGGTAGTCCCACCCCAGGGGAGATTTTGGAAATCTCTGGCAGCCCTGAGTCAATTGCAGAAAGTCATCTCTTTGGAAGTCATGTATGGAGGGGTCTCTCTTTTCCACATCCAACGCGGCTAGAGAGTGGTCCGGTTCTTTGAGTAGGGGCAGCTGGGGATCGAGAAAATCAAAGAAAGAGACAGAACACAAAGATGGAAGAAAAAAGCTGGGACCGGGTGGTACCGCTGTCCTCTTCTGATGGAGAGACAGAGACCCAGCACCAAACAGTGTTTATTTTATACCCCCAATACCAGGAAGTTGCACCAAAGGTCAAGACAAAGGAGATTATTTGCATTCTTGTAATGTCAGTTCTGGGTGGGCCTGAGTCCTATTCATTCCTGATGCTTGGCTGGATTTACATAATAAAACCCACTCCTCAGCACCTGAGCAAAAGTGAAGGTCAAGCTGAGAACACTTCTGCTTTTTTGGCAAAATGCTTATCCAGGACATGATTCTGCCCTGGATTCAGCTGACAATTTATTAAAGAAATGGCCATGTGCCTTCCCAGGGGCCCTCTACAGTCATGTTTCTCATTCAGTTATCATTTTTTTTTTATGAATCTTATTCCATTTCCTTGCCTGAATGGAAACTGAGCACTAACTCTTAACATCTTCCTTCCCCTGTATTTCAGGGTCAGTCTTCCTTAACTTCTTTTTGTCTCACACACAGTATCTAGTTGTTACAGAAAAACCGGACCAGAACCAAACAACGCTCTGAGAGTTTGGAGTTACACTTTATTCACCGCGGCGGGCTCAGGGAAATGAATCCAAATCTAAGCACAGCTATAAGCAGAACTTCCCTTTTTATAGAAGAGCCAGCCTTTTGTGTGCTTGCTTGCTGCAGCCTTGAAAACTATACAGTTCTATCCAATTAAAAAATGCACCTGGCATGGCATTGGGTGTATCTAGTCTCTGGCCTACAAGGTCAGATAGCTAAGTTTATCTCCCCCACTATTCAAGCAGGCTAGAAAGCAAAGTTACTTTTTCAGAATAAGAGGCCATCCAAAGAATAGCAGAGAATTCCAAACAGTAGTTTTACAGAATAGGGGTTTTCCTTCACATCCCCCCCCCCCCCCCCCCCCCCCCCCCCCGTTCCACAAGCTTTTTAGCCTTGTGGTACAACAACCACGGGATGTTAAGGTGAACAGGGGCGTTGACCGATCTTTTACTACTTCCTGCTGAAAAAGGGCAACGTCCAAGGGGTTAACATCCCGTTTCTTTCTCTTGGAGAGGTTTGTAGGGAATTCTTCTGGCTTGTAAGACCATTTGAAGTTTAAAGGCATCTAAGTGGGATGAGATAAAGCAAATTAACAGAATTAGAAGACATGGTCCTAGGATTATGGCCATGAGTAGCATTAACAGTTGTCCTGTCAATGGAAGGAGCTATTTCCAGATCCCCCGCCCCCCCCTGCAGCCCAGGTCTCAGATAACTTCTGTTTTATTCATCTTGTTTCTTTTTTATGTAGGAAGCAGTAATTTTATGGTGCTTCTGTATTCCAGCAAGGGCAGAAGAGTTCTCCTCCTGGGACTAGCCTCGGGTTCCTGCGGCACTCATAAAAAGATAAAATAAGAATTATTAGAAAGCTAAAAAACAATGATTATCCAGAAATACCAGAGCATTTTGCCTTTAAGAGAAGATAAGAAACAAAGTGTAAGGAAGAATTCAGCAGGGTGTTCTCTGAATCCTTTGGAGCAGGTTGATTAGCCAGGTCCGTTGTCTTCTTGTGGGTGATTTGCAGCGGGTGTGTCTGGTCAGAGGTCACCTTCCAGTCAGGCTCCTTGCTGTCCTGGGCACAGAAGGAGCTGGGCTTGTGACCTGGCAGAGACAAACTATAACAAATGGTCTGGTGGAAGGGAAAGAAAACATTTCAGTTTTAACAACCTCTATTGAAATAGGATTTTTCTCCTTAAAATTCCTCTATGGTTATTAAAAAGCCAAATCAAGACTAATTTATCTACTGTATTCAATTTGGCCTGATGTTTGCATAAATAAAACAAGAATGGTAACTGACTACCTTTGCTGGAATTTCATGGTTGAATCTTAATGTGCCCCGTAGGGCCAGGAAGCCAAGCCATCCAGCTGTCATCAGGCCTGCCTGCAGTATCTGCTGAGTTAGGTGAATCCCTCACCTGTAGCAACTCCACCTGAGCCCACACTCTAGGCTTTAAGGCCCATCTCAGTAGCCCTCCTACTCGTTGCAGCCCAGAGTGAGTGGGGGTCCCGCAGGGACGCAGAGGCGCCCTTATTGCTCCCCTTCTACTCTGACCAACTGCCAGTGATGGTAGGGCATGGGCCTGACGCTCCAGCGCCAGCCATCTTCAGGGCTCCCAAGCAGGATACCAGGATTTTCCCGTGGCACTCTTATTGGCTTCAAGTCTTCAGAGTCCAGACAGGTCTCTTTAAAACATGATACTCCAGTCAAAGTTTTCCATTAATAAAACCACTATTAGGAACCAGTATTATTGAATATATGCAAAGAAATGTATTGCCATGATTTATTAAGCATTGCCAAATTTCAGAGGAATTATATAAGGAGAAAAATATACTGACCTGATATGCTCCAAGATTTCCTGATTTTCCTTGCCAGTCCCTTTTCATGGACTCTTCAGAGTAATATAACTGTCTTCAAATGGCAAGAAGAAATTTACAATATGTCTATATTCAAATAGATAGTTATAGCTCCCCCTGTAGTAGGGCTCCCCTCACTTGACTTGTTTTCTCAGAACGGACTAAAGGAGCTATATTTCCTTACAGGTTCTTATATGTCACAGGACCTCACAGGGTCTGTAATTCCTGTAACAGAGGGCTACTATTTACCCCTTTACTACTTCCTTCTGTTCCAAACAGGCCTTCCCAGTTTCCTACAGTTGAGGTTTGTACCACCCCTGACATGGGCATGGTCACACAGGCCTGCCAGATAGTATACAGGCTGCCAACTGTTAACTGTCTCATAATAGAGACCAAAACCTGATGGGTATTCTTCTTTGCCCAGTTGGGCACCTGCCCTCGTGGCAGCTAGACATCCTTTACTTTGGGGGTTCACCCCACATAGTCCCTTTCCAGGACAGTTAACATATTGCCATAACAATGGCCTTTAGTATGGGAAATTGAACACTTGCCAGTTACTCCCAAAGACTACCAAGGACTGTAGACCAACACAGGTCTACAGCAACTGCTGACAGCTACATTCAAACCTGCAAGAGAATCAAAGGTTAATACAACATATTAATACAATGAAACATAATATTGGCAGCATGGCCGCTACAGGCAGCTAAATTTTCTGCTACTACACATGAGATATGGTAGGGCTATATAAACATCTTTAGAGAGGTGACTAAAGTCTACTCTTGACCTTCCTATATAAGGCAAAATTGTCCTTGTCTCTTTGGAGCCATGTCCATGAAGATGCAGGCATTATCTAAGTTTATTATACAATTTTCTGTAGGCCACTGTCAGAGCTGTGCGTTGCAGCCAGTTCTTCTTTTTAGCTATAAACACAGTCTGTCCAATTTTCTTAAAATGTATTCTGGCACAGGAGAAGGTTGTTTGCTGCACAGAGGCAGCTAACCTCTACACAACTGGGCTCGGACATCTGCCCAGCAAACTGCAGCCTATAAGTTCAATATGCAGTCTCCAGTTCTCCTAACCTAAGGAGGTTTCGGCCAGTCTCTGAATCAGACTCCTCCTCTCTTAGAGAATTTCAAAGTCCTGATGGCTCCCAGGTCCAGGGAGGGTGCTCTTTTCTTTGCCCTTTTTTTAACCCTGTTTATTAGTTATAGGGCCCTGCTATCCTTGACTTCCCACCAGTCCCCTTTGTGGCAGAGTAACAACCAGGCCTCTTCCAAGGGAGTGCACTGGAAGGGGATATTAGCCCCTCCTCTTCCAGCAGCAACAGGTACTGAACCCTTTCAGTACATTTGCAAACAGGGAGCTTTTGCTAGCTCTATCCGCAGCTTTCCCTACTTCTCTCACTGCTGCTTCTTCTTTCAGGGCAGCGGGCAGCTCAGGCATCAGCCCCTCCTTCTTTGACCTGGCTCTCAGGGGCTGAGTCTGCCTAGCAAACAGTTCTAAACTTCTAAATCACCAGGGCAGCTGCGGATTTCAGGTCTGTTTCTCCTCCGCTTTTTTCCTGGGAGTTTAGTTGTTTTTCATGTATTAGAATTTTTTATTCTTAGAAACCTTAATCTTTTAATGATTACTAAAAGTGAACATTCAGTATTGGTGCTCACAGAAAACTTGTGACCTTGGAGTTTGTTGATAATGCACCTGCTAGCAGTCTGCAGCCAGTAACACCCCCCTTCTTTGTCTCAGCCCAAGCCCATTTCTTTCCCTCATAGACTTTCCCCCCTACTTTTGATCTCTCTGACCAATTCCGCTGTCCCCCAGTTCAGCTGTTTGTCTCTCTTTAAACAGTGGGAGTTTTGAAGAAAACTATAGACTGCTCCTATAGAGTCCTCCCTCCCGGAGGCTGGGGTCTGACCCGTGGGGAAGCATGACTCTTAGTCGGCCTGGAAAGATAACGGGTACATAGGGAGATTTTTTTGCAGACAGAGAGCCTGGAGACCATCTGAAATTCAGTTACAGATGCTTTCAGAATCAGGATAAGGGAGGGAGGGAAAGACCAGGTTATATCCCCTATGAGGATTTTAATAAATAACTGAAAACGGCAAGTCAAATAAAACACATAATCACAAAGACAAAGACAACAGACCACACGAGACACACAATCAGGGGTTAACGGGGTCTATAGACAGTTAATAATAACTTCAGCCTTAGGGTCAGGGCCAGTAAATCCGTCCTGCGGAGCTGTAAGCCCTTCCTTTCCACCAAAGAGATAAGAAGACCATAAATAATAAATTCTTTGAAATTTACTACTGTTAATTTACTAAGCAAATAGTTCACTTGAAAAGACTTCTCTTTTACTTTTTTACAAGCAATCTTGGAACCTAGTCAGCCTTTATTTTAGCCTTTAAATCTACCCTAGCATTTCAAAATTTCAATTTAATACAGCGAATTTACAACCCAGGTAAGAGCAACTGATAGAAGTTTTTGTTAGTGAAGTGGGCTGATTCCTTTTGTAATGGTGAGCAAAAGACTCTGAGAACTGCTAGAGATTCTTGCAGCCCACCACGGGTCCAGTCCAAACGCTTAGCCAGATGAATTAACAGAAATGCAAAATAAATCAAAGTAGCTTTCACTTTACATAGACGAGTTAATAAGCAGCCACACACTCGTATTCACACTCTCTCAGTAGACTAGCCCAGACTGGAGCTGAGCAGATAAATAAAACAATGCCCAACTCCCCAGATGGGCGTGGGGGCACTCCTGGCACCCATGTTCCAGAACAGAATTCTCAACCAACGTCTTGGTGAGAACCTACCGGAGGAGTTAAGACTGCGTCTAGTCCCCCTTCTCGGTAGCAAATTGGCTAGTCCCACACAAACAAACAGCTGTTCACTCAGAGTTTAAACAAATTCCCAAATTCAAATAAATTCCAAATTCCAAATTCTAAATTCTAACAAATTCCAAATTCCAAATTCCAAATTCCAAACAAATTCCAAATTCCAAACAAATCCCCAATTCCTAAGGGAGCTCTGTGGCTTCCCGGGAGGTGATCAAGCTCCCCTTCCACTCATTCCAAGTGGGCCAAATGGTAGGGGATTGGGGCCCCTACCTTACCAATTCTGTCGACAGGTCCCAAGGTTTGTCCGTCCATACTCTCCAGATGCCGGCCGGGTCCTGGGCTGAGGTCCGGGAGTGCCCGGAGTTCCCTCGGTTCAATTCTGCTAAATCAGCAGAGTGGCGCCTTCTGGGGGCCTATCTGGCTCCCCAAGTCCTCAAACCCAGTCCACACCGGAGGCCAAGAGGCCACGATGGGTGGTTCCCCGGTCTTCCTGAAATGTCAGGGAACCAATTATGTTACAGAAAAAACCGGACCAGAACCAAACAACGCTCTGAGAGTTTGGAGTTACACTTTATTCACCGCGGCGGGCTCAGGGAAATGAATCCAAATCTAAGCACAGCTATAAGCAGAACTTCCCTTTTTATAGAAGAGCCAGCCCTTTGTGTGCTTGCTGGCGGCGGCCTTGAAAACTATACAGTTCTATCCAATTAAAAAATGCACCTGGCATGGCATTGGGTGTATCTAGTCTCTGGCCTACAAGGTCAGACAGCTAAGTTTATCTCCCCCACTATTCAAGCAGGCTAGAAAGCAAGTTACTTTTTCAGAATAAGAGGCCATCCAAAGAATAGCAGAGAATTCCAAACAGTAGTTTTACAGAATAGGGGTTTTCCTTCACATAATGAGGCAACAGATTCTATTCATTCTAACAAAGACTTGTTTCTCTTCTGTCTTCTATACCTTCTGCTGTTACTGCTTTAGTTCAGATTCTCATCACCTTTGTCCTGGAATATTACATAGCCTCCTATAGTCCCTGTGGTTTATTTATCTTATATTTCAATGTTTTCTGTGCATTTTTCTGTTTTCTTAAATGTATTTAGTAAGCCATACAAGTTAGTTGATAGGAACCTGAGTTTATAAGTGGATGAATCATGTCAAAAGTGGAAAGAAAAGTGTTTTTGGGTTACTACAAGAATATTGTTAGAAATTAACATCAAAAGTCCTTCTTTATTTGAACACATCTGAGTACAGATTTTAGACATAAGAGCATAGAACTCATTCAGCTCAAATGACTCAGGAAACATTTGGAAGATCAGAGGAACCAATAAACAAGCTAAGTCAATTTCCTGAGAATACAGTTCTTTAAAAGCGCGGCTGTCTACCTGCCAATTTTGCAAAGTGAAATGAAAAGTGGAACCTTTTAGGAAATATTTCTAACTGCCTGGGCCTGCATTTGGAGCGCAGGCACTCAGCTTTTACAAAAGGAATTTAATAGCAAGAGAGACTCCTTAATAATAAAATAGTTTTCTTTTTCATTCTCATTTCTGATAATTTTGAAAGAAACCCCTCTGAGAATGACTTTATTTGGTTTCTAGAACTTAAAGATCTTGGGTCTTAAATTTGGGGTACTATTAGGGAAAATGGAAATATAGGGCTGTACCTTAGATTTCTGACATTGTAAATGAACAGTTGGTAAGTTGATAAAGGATCAGTATAAATTTAATTGATACTATTGATGATGCAGAAGTTTTTAGTAGAGAAACAGTATGATCCAGGCTGACTTGTGAAATCTGGAACATATTCCTTTAGAGGATTTATCCATTTTATGATTCTCTGAGGAAATTACTTCACTAAAATATTATTCCCCAAAGTGTTATATTCTGTGAACAAAATCTGACATTTTGTTCAGCAGCTTTGTTCTCTAGTTGCTGTTCAACCCACTCATCTTAATGCCATTAGCAGAACTACATGGCATACTTTCATTTGCATAATTGCATCAGCCAAATTATTAATGAAAAGTTTAATAACAGGCCCATAATTGGTGTATCTAAGATTCTGCTTGGTGTTCTGAATCAGATGACAATGCAACTGTACTTGGTGCACTAAATTTTCATACCCATGAGGCAATCCAAAATGCATTTATCCATTTGGTTAACCTCTGAAGGTACCCACTAAAATTTTTGTTTTAAATGTGTTTATGGCTCACTGGATCATTGTGGCCACAAAACAACAACCTTCAGTTAAGGTGGGTATGGTCTTTACTATATTTTCTTTTTTTTTTTTTTTAAATATATTTTATTGACTTTTTTACAGAGAAGAAGGGAGAGGGATAGTTAGAAACATCGATGAGAGAGATCGATCAGCTGCCTCCTGCACGCCCCCCACTGGGGATGTGCCCGCAACCCAGGTACATGCCCTTGACCGGAATCGAACCCGGGACCCCTCAGTCCGCAGGCTGACGCTCTATCCACTGAGCCAAACCGGTTCGGCCACTATATTTTCTAAATGTTATCTATATAAACCCTCACATGCAGATCAGTTATATTTGAAAATTTTATTTGAAAGTTAATTGTTTGGGTCATGAACTGCATTTTCTCATAGGAGCAAGATTTTTTCATTAGAATAAAAGACCTCTTAAATAATAAATAATTGAACTGAATTCCAATGTATAATCATACAATCTGGCAAACAATCATATATTCTAGACAGCATTCTAGTGCTGAGGAATATAGCAATCAATAAGAAAAACATGTCCATGTTCTAAAATAGCTTACATTTTTGGAATTGGGTAGGTGGAGTGGGCAGATTTATTCAATAGAAATAAATGTAAATTAATGGTTAATATAACTTACTTTTTATAGCACTTATATTAATAAGATAGTGATACTGAGAGAGAATGACTGATGAAACCCATTAACTAGAAGCTTAGGTTTCTCTCAACCAGGCAGCATGATTCTGCATCAGTTCTCACCCTAGGACCATATAAAAGAGAAGTAGGAAACTATTGAAAGTCGAGGGGAAAAGTATTCCAGGCAGAGGAAACAGCAGTGCAAAGACCTTGATTCAGGAAAAAGTTTGGAGTATTGGAGTGACTGAAAGATAGCCACCGTCTATAAGTATTGTGAGTGATGAGGAGAGCTGAATAAAGTAGTTTGGAAAGGTACACAGGATTCCGATGATGTGGAGATTTGTAGGCCATGGTTAAAAACAAGTTTGGTATTTTTTTCATGGATTTCACTGGAGGAGGATGAGATCTTATGGATACATTTAAATAATGACTGGAAGCTGACGTGAGAATGGGGTTAGGAAGCCAGACTGGAGTTAAGGAGACTATTGGTGGAGGTCTGAGAAGATGTGATTGCTGATTGGCCCAAAGCTGGACCCAGGCAATCAGAGGCTCCTCTCCTACCCCCTCCCTTCAAAAGTTTGTTCTGCCCCATAGCTGGAGCCATTTCAAGAACACATTCTTGAGAGAGTAATGTGTTGTTAGACTGTTTGGACTGAATACATGACAGAACCCCATTAAGGCCTCTATATAAACTTTTGAGATTTTGGAGGGCGGAGGTAGCAACCAACTTGTTTTTCAGTTCCCCAAGACAAGTCTGGTGTGTAAGTTCCCTGGCTTATTAAAACTCTCACTACCAGTATGGAGTGGTCTGCCTCTTTCTTTGGTCTCGTCTTGCTTTTTGTGTTAGGGGGCAGTTTTCGATTTCACCCAGGGAACTCCCATAATTGGGAACCAACAGAGACCAGTTAAAGACTGTTGCAGGTTGGCTAGGTGCACACGTAGTGAGTATAGCCCTTTTAGTGGTAAGAAGTGATCAGATATACCCTGACCAGTTTGGCTCAGTGGCTAGACTAGAGCGTCGGCCTGCGGACTGAGGGGTCCCAGGTTCGATTCCGGTCGGGGGCATGTGCCTTGGTTGTGGGCACATCCCTAGTGGAGGGTGTGTGGGGGGCAGCTGATTGATGTTTCTCTCTCATTGATGTTTCTAGCTCTCTTTCCCTTTCCCTTCCTCTCTGTAAAAAAAAAATCAATAAAAAAAAAAGAAGTGATCAGATTTGGAATATATTTTGTTGTTGTGTTTTCTGATGAATTAGATAGCAGGTGTGAAGATAAGAGAAGTAAGAATGACTACTAGGTTAATGGTGAGAGCACCTGGATAAATGGTGATACAGTTTTTTTTAAAGTGGGATCCATTGGGAAGGAAGAGATTGAGAAGATGGAAGTGAGGATAGTGAAATCAGTGGTTAGGGCAGATTTATATTGTTTGAGACTCCAATAGAATCCAACTGGAGATACTGATGAGGCCGTGACTGGAGACTAGAGATATAGACTTGGTAGCTATCAACCTATAAACTTGAACTCAATAAAGTTATTGAATAAAATTATAAATGGAGAAGAGGGGAGGATAGAGCCTAGGCCCTAGGGGGAACTTTAGCACTTAGAACTTTGGTGAAAGATTACCAAAATTATCAACTTAAAAGGCGGGGGAGTACATGTCACTTTCCAGTTCAAACTCTCCAATGGTTTTCCTCCACACCTATGAGGGAATTCATGGTCTATCACGGGCCCTCAGTTCCCTCCTCTCCTGCCATTCTCTTTTTTGCTCTTTCTCCGCTAGACCCACTGTCTCTCCTGCTTTTCCTTGAACACCCCAAGTATATTCTTATCTCTGGGCATTTGTTCTTGCTTTTTCTCCTACCTGGAGTGATTTTATCCCCAATATTCACCTGGTTCTCTCCCTCCCATTGTTCAGATTTCTATTAAATTGTTAACCGAGAGCATTGTCTGACTGCCTAGTGTCCTCTGATGACTCTTCAATAGTAACTTTCTTTTCCTATGTAGCATACTGTCTGGCCCTTATTAGATGATGAGAGCTAGCCTTATAAGCTATATTCAAGCTAAAGAATTGATGACTGATACTCTATTAGTGGATTATGTTTCCATTTGCATTTTCAGTAGGGCCTTGTAGATCTCTCTTAGACTTTGAGACAGAGATAGGGACAATGCCTGAGGTATGTTTGATGATAGTATTTTCAGCACTTATTAAGTTATATTAGGTAGGATTGTTTATATGTAAAACTGGCCCTTACTCAGGACTTAGTATTTAATAATGATATTGTTCTATAGTTGTTATATTTAATAATATTATTTAATAATGATTTAATATGTTTCATAGTATTTAATAATAATATTTAGTAAGTTTTTCTAGTTGTTTGGCCTATTGATTTGTCTTGTCATGTTTATATAGTGAGAATATTTACTTATTTTCTGTTAGCATGTTACATTTCTCATTTATTTACTAATGAGTATCAGTATTCTACAAAAGTGATGTGCCCCCTTAAAGTAAATATTTTCTATAAATTTGTTATATTTTTGGATTATATAGTTTTATTTTAAAATCTATTCATATTATATAGTTAGCAAGTGTTAAATATATATATGTTGTGGATAATTTTTAAAAAATTGCTTAATTTAGATCAATGACCACTTACTCATTGTTGAAAGCTTAAATTTCATTCAACTGCCTTACTTAACTGCCTTAATTTGGACTCTTAGCAAACAAAAAATATTTTGAAAATTAACAATTATCCTGGGGGAAAATAAATTAAGCTTTAGAAAATAATTTTGAAATTGTATTTATAATTTAACTACTGATGTCTGAGTGTAGAAATTTTTATGAATCTTGAATATAGAATTAGCATTTTGATTTGTAGACCAATCTATTCATTAAAAAGAAAATTCTTGCTTGAAAACAAAAGCTTTCATAGTAATGCTAAAATGTGACATCTTTTTTCTACTAAAATATTGAATCCAATTGTTTCATATTAAGGTTGCCTTATTCTCCAAATAATATATACATGTGCTAACAACCATTAAGTTAGTATGAGTCATTACTAAGGTAAAGAAGCACTTTTTTTGATTATTAGGAATTGCTGCTATATTAGTACATAGTGCATAATATAACAAAGTCACATCTTGATCTTTATAGTTGATATGATTTGTATGAATTAATTAAATAACAAAGTAAATCAGCAATATTAGCAGGGAGTGCCAATAATGAAATAGTAGTAGATAATAACAGTAAAATTTAAAAGGCAATAGAAACTTTCCTCACCAATGTTTTTTTTTTCTTACTTGGTTAAAATATTGTAAAAGCAAGACATTTTGTATAACTTGTTCTCTCTTGCTCTTACTGGCATAGTGTGACTGTGTTTAGAATCAGTATAATGAACACAAGGTAGAAGGAATTAATGGAAGCAAATCATGACTCTATCTTATCAAGAAATTGATTAACTCCTGGATAGTTGACTGCACCCAATTACTGTGCTGCATTAAAACTAGCTATCAATAGTCTAGTCAATGCCTCTTAATTTAAATTATATATTAATTAGAGATATTATATTTCAGGTGTTCATTGGACCACTTTATAAAACAAGAAAGCCATTTAAAGATTAGCATTGTAGACATTTTAGGAGAAAGATACCATGCTATTGAATACTTATGAAGTTATTAATGATGATGCAAATGATAAACTGCAGGCATTAGTTTGCTTTCTAATGTATAGAAATCATAAATTTCACTTTCCATTATTGCCTCTTGGTTTATTATACCAGTGGTTTGAAAAACTGTTATTTTTTCATATATATATATATATATATATATATATTAGAGGTCTGGTGCACAAAATTTGTCCACGGGTCGCTAGGCATAGCTGGCGATCAGGGCTGATCGGGGCCAGGCCAATCAGGGCTGGGCCAGAGAGGAGGCGATGGTCACTGGGCCGGGCGTTGAAGGAGCAGATAGCCAACGCCAACTCTGCCATTGTTGGCACCCCGCCACTGTGCAGTTCCCCCCTTCCCCCACTTCTCCTTCCCTTGTTGCCAGCAGCTGGGCAGCAGACCGATTGGGGCCTGCTGGCCGGGGGGAGGGATGGGGTACAGGAGGTTGGCCACCAGCCCCGAGGAGGGAGTGGCCCTTGGCCCCCCTGGGAAAGGAGCCGCATCTGCTGCCACCCACCCCTGGTTCCCTGTCCCAGCCCGGGGGCCAGGGGAGGGACTGGGAGGTTGGCTGGTTGGGGGAGGTTGGCTGTGGGAATTCACTGACCATCAGGGAGCAGTTCCTGCATTGAGCGTCTGCCCCCTGGTGGTCAGTGCATGTCATAGCGACTGATTGTTCTGGTCATTTAGGCTTTTATATATATAGACTAGTGGTATGGTGCACGAAATTCCTGCATGGGGGTGGTTCCCTCAGCCCAGCCTGCACCCTCTCCAAGTGGGGACCCCTTGGGGGATGTCCGACTGCTGGCAGTTGGACATCCCTCTCGCAATCTGGGACCGCTGGCTCCTAACTGCCTCTGCCTGCCTGCCTGATCACCACTAACCTCTCTGTCTGCCTGCCTGATTGCCCCTACCTGCCTCTGCCTGCCTGCCTGATTGCCCCTAATGCCCCTGCCTGCCTGCCTGATTGCCCCCAACTGCCCTCCCCTGCCAGCCTGGTTGCCCCCAACTTCCCTTCTCTGCTGGCCTGATCTAGCCCCCAACAGCCCTGCCCTGTTGGCCTGATCTTGCTCCCAACAACCCTCCCCTGCCGGCCTGTTCGCCCCCAACTGCACCCCCTGCCAGCCTGATCACCCCACACAGCCTGCTGTTCAGTCGTTTTGTTGTCCCTCACTAACCACCCTGCTGGCCTGGTCACTCCACGCAGCCTGCTGTTTGGTCATCCGTCCAGTTGTTTTGGTCGTGATGGCCCCTGGCTTTTTATATATTAGAATATTAGTTAAGATATTAGATAAAGTTGGTGTATAAGACACATTCGGATTTTATTATTTATTTATTTATTTATTTATTTATTTATATTTTTATTAATTTCAGAGAGGAAGGGTGAGGGAGAGAGAGTTAGAAACATCAATGATGAGAAAGAGAGAGAGAGAGAGAGAGAGAGAGAGAGAGAGAGAGAGAGAGAGAGAGTCATTGATCAGCTGCCTCCTGCAATGGGGGATCTGGCCGCAACCCAGGATGTGCCCTGACTGGAAATTGAACTGTGACATCTTGGCTCATAGGTCGATGCTCAACCACTGAGCTATGCCCCCCGGTCCGGGTTTTATAATTACACTCACTCCAAATAAGCATTTATATTGACCATGAATGTAAAGTAGTTTTAGAAAAGAAATATATTTTTTAATTCAGATAATTGTAGTGTATCTCGAGTACTGGCATCTAGTAGTAAGTGATACATTTTGAGTATATGGTAATATTCTTTTAACCCCAGGGAAGTAGGGAGGAGAAGAGGGGAATATATTTCTTAGACACTTACCATGTTCCAAGTCTCTGTTCTAAGTGCTTTACATATATTATCTTATTTAGTCCTCTAACAATATAATATATAGGTATTATTATTTTTTAAAAATATATTTTATTGATTTTTTACAGTGAGGAAGGGAGAGGGATAGAGAGTTAGAAACATCGATGAGAGAGAAACATCGATCAGCTGCCTCCTGCACACTCCCTACTGGGGATGTGCCCGCAACCAAGGTACATGCCCTTGACCGAAATCGAACCTGGGACCCTTGAGTCTGCAGGCTGACGCTCTATCCACTGAGCCAAACCGGTTAGGCTAGGTATTATTTATTATGTCTATTTTATAGAGTAGGATACTGATGCATAGAGACATTAGTAAATGGTCAGCCAGAATATAAACACAGGTAATACAGTATAGATCCTCATAATTTTCACTGTCAAGGAATATATTATACTGCTTTGGTATGTAAAAAAATAAATGTATGTGAAAGATCTTTTTAAAAGAACATATAGGAGTCATTAAAACTGGTAACTAGCAAGTGAGCAAAGAGACCAATAAACAATACCAGTTTATTTAAAAGGCAAAGTGTATTACCTTTTAATATGTGTAGAATTATTAAAGCACATAGAATTAATGTAATTTTTATGAACATAGAGAAGTAGCTACATTATATAAAATGTAAATGCATAGAATTGATCAGTAACTATTGTTACAAAGGAAATAATAAAGTAATAATTTTGAAGAAATTAGAATATTATGCTTCTTTATACAGTTATGCAGTTAAAGTAGATATTCCCCTGAATATTAACAGGGAAGAGAAAAGAAACATAAATGTATGTAATAATTAGCTGGAATCTGATGCTATAGCAATGCTTCCTGGATTTTGAGCTGTGTTACCTATAATAATAAAAGCATATATGCTAATTAGACCAGACATCCTTCGGGATGACCTTCTGGATGAAGCCAGGGCTGCGAGGGAAGCCTGGGTCCCGGGTGCCAGAGGGAAGCTGGTGCCAGCAGCCGGGGGAAGGAAGGCCTACTGTTGCACGAATTTCGTGCATTGGGCCTCTAATAATAATAAAACTAGATTATATTGGTATTGGAATAATCCAAACACTCCCTCTGATTTGCTAATATTGTTAACTACCTGTGCAATGCACAGCTCATATTATTGTTGTCATGCTTTGCATTGCTGTGCAGTATGCCTCTTGTCTCCACTTCTCACAGCTGGGCCTTTCCGTTTTAACCAGCATATTAGATTCAGGGTAACATGAGGATGCTTTTCACAAAGTGATATAATGCATCCAATAGGTAATAGCAGTATGATTTATGTACGTCTACACTAATTTCAAAATTAAGTTCTGTGTATTATTTAGATTATAACGTAAAAATTAACTCAGCAAATATTTATTGATCTCATGGTCAGTTTGGGAAAAGCCCAAGAGTTAATAGGATTAAATACTTTGAAGTTTTTCTCAACTGACAGCCACCCTAGATTGCATTTGGTCTATGTCTGTGAGCTGGGGAAAGGTACCTAGATTTATTACTGGAAATACTAATATGACTATAGTATAATGACTCATAAACTGGAAAAACAGCACCACAGTAAGAGATAATAAAGCAGTTCATGTTATATACCTAGATTTTATTTTTATATTTATCTAACTACAGACTGTCTAAGAATATCCATTATAGGACACTAATTATATTACTAATATTGTATAAATGCATAGGGCATGTGAGCCATTGAGATGACCAAAGAATGGGTTCAGTGTTGACAAATATTATATTCTGATCTTTGCATTTTGAGTAGTAAGTCTGTTCCTTGATAGGGAATACACTAACAGAGACAGTGTAAAACAACTACAAAAATGCCATAAATATTTAGGGACAAAGTGTGCAATAACTATGGAGATAATGTGTGTAGGTGCATTCTATATCTTTTTGTTGCACATTTTATTCATTTTATTATTTTAATTTCCGTTTTGTGTCCAGCAATGGTGATATTTGTCTGTTCATTGTTTGATAGTAGTATGTGTCTCCTCGGATATTGATAATATGCTCAAGACTTCCGTTTTATTTTCTTTGATAACTACAGCACAGAATAACTTCTACTCAGACATGTTAGTGCATTGGCCAGAACCCTTTCATATGTAGCATGTGCAGCTTCCCATCAATATCAGTATCTCTGGAAAAGAATTCTGGATCCCTCATATGATTTTTGCTGCTCATTCAGAAGAGCAATGATAGATTCCAAATCTTTAGTATTTAGTCCTAACTATATGCAGTGAGTCTTAGAAAAATTTAGGGTTGCTTAAAGAACCCAGAAACATTTTTGAAGTCTAGTTTGAAAATGGAAAAGACATAGAATTACTAAGAATATTTAATTTAAATATGTGACAGCTTTACCTTAAGTACTTTTTCCCTATTTGAAAGCAAAATTTTAGATGATTTGCAACTTTATGAAGGTATTGTCATTCCGTCAGCCATCACGTTCCAGGTCCAGATTATTTTCTGTCTCTCTCTCCCTCTCGATACTGTATCCCCTCCCCACAATGTGCAAGTACAGTTTACACCAAATCCCGTCACTTTTCTGTGCACTGTTCCCTACTATTTTCTGCAACTTCAGTTTGATCCTTAACACTATGCTTCTTATTAATTGCTATCGCCTTCTGATTGATCTGGCTTCCAGAGTTTTCCTCCCTCCTCAGTCCATTCTGCAAGCTGGTACCTAAATAATCTTCAGAATGCTTCTGATTTTCCTAAGGCAAACTTTTTTTTTTTTTTTTTTTTTTTTTTGCCTGGCCAAGGGACCCTCCGCAGTCTTGCTCTTCATCTTCATTTCTGCCTTTTCATTTGGACCCAGTCTTTCCTCATTATGGATGTGCCTATAGCTCTGATCTGTGCTCTAGGACTACAGTGGTCAGCTTTCCCCTCTCCATGATCTTATTCTTACCTGGCTCTCAAGTCTTACTTCCTTTGGGAAAATAGCTCCCTGACTAGCCTAGCCTACAGTGGTCTTTTTTTCTCACATGGGCCTTAGAGCACCCTTCCTTCACTTCCCTACTTTTTTTTTTTTTTTTTTTTTTAACTGAATTACATTGTTTTTACTTTTGTGGCTTGTTAGTCATTTAAAATTTTTATTTAGTAAAACCTAAAACAACATTTTGTTCGCTGTCATTCTTTTTCCCTTCTTTTCTGAGCTTTGTCTGGCCCCATTCATTGCACAAATTTGGGGAGATCGTCTACTTTTTCCTTTAGGGCAGATCGCAGTTACATATGGGCTCAACTAGAAAGTGGCTCTGCCTAAACCATCTCCATATTTCTTGCCCGAAATATCCAGATGATGTTGGAGCCCTTATTTTGTTGGCATGTGAAGCTGCATTGCATTTATGATATTTAACTTCTTAGGCAGCATATCCATGTAGAATATGAGTTAGCTCTGACTTTGCTGCTTAGAGACTGCTTAAAACATGGGTACATCAGCCTCCTAGAAGATTAGTTTCTTTTTATGTGAAATGAAGTATTAATAACAGGTCGTGCATTTTGAAAATTAAAATCATCGAGTGTACTCTAATGAACTTTATAGTGTTTTATACTTGACCCAGTTTCAGGCACTTACGTATGTACTAACATCAACTCATGCAGGAAACTGATTGAACCCTCAAAACAAGTTTGTGAGGGGGGCTAATACATGTTAGAGAAGAGGAACCTGGTGAGAAATCACGTGCACAGTCACAGGTAGTGGAAGTGGTACTGGAAAGACACGTGGCAGTGTGGCTCCGGGACCAGCTGTAGCCAGGACCTCTCTGTAAGAGGCGCTGGTACTGTTAGCCACCACTGCTCTGTGCTTTCCCACTTTGCCCCCTCAGCCAAAAGCTTAGCGGATTCAGAGACATCCAAAGGCAAGCCAATGGCGACTTCAAATCTTGGAACTTTTTCCCATTTCCATTTTAATGTGAAAAATGAACGCAATGTCTAAACACAGTAACAAACCTGCCCTGGGATTAAAAGGACAAAATGCTGTATAAATTTAGGGGAGAATCACATTGCTAAAATGAATACATATTGAGCTTATTTTATTTAATATTAGAAGTTAGAGAAGTCAGCATTTCAGTAATGAAGGCAATGCAAGTGTGATTTACAAAATATATAGTATAAAGACAGCCTGGGGACTCATAAACTTTAATCCTTTTGTCTATTTTAGGACTTTCTGGGACAGGTGTTTTGTACATTGGGGGAGATTGTTGGTTCACAGGGAAGTCGCCTGGAAAAGCCAATAGTGTAAGTATTTTTAAATTCAGACAATGAAATGTTAACTCTCATTTTTATTTTTGCAGTTTGGAATTGATAAATACATGCTTGTGCACAAAATGTGGGTTTTAAAATCTTATTTATGAGTTTTACTTCAAAAAATAATTTTGACATGTTCATAAAGGATAAGTTATATTTCAGCTGTCATATGCCTTGCTACAAAATGTTCACAAAATGAAATGAGCACATTTAAACAAGGAGATATGTTGTTTTCCTTTTGGTGTACTATTGTCTTAGATTTCATACTTTTTCTTATTTAGAGAGTATTTTATTAGTTTCTGTTATCAAACACATGTAGATTAAAACCTTACATATTTAATACAATGGAAACATTGTTGAATGTTTCTAGACCGATATGGCTGTTAATTTCTGTACAATGCCAACCCAACTCAGTACAAATGGGAGAGTTTTTCTGAAGTTGACAGCACAGCTTCCAAAAATTCAAAAAAAATGTATTTTTATATATTTATATAAAAAGACCAATAGCAGTGTGGTATGCATCAATAGCAGCAAGATCTTTTCCAAGTTCTGCAGTCATGTGAACAAAATTATAGAGATATCTAGCACAAACCATTGAAAAAAAAGAAAAAAGATTAAAAGGTCCAGAAAACAGCAAAGTTCTGTTACTCCTGTGATACCTGGCACCATTTTTTTTTTTTTCATTAGCTTCTTTGTCATCATCTGGAAAGAAAACATTCTAGAATAACATCATCAAAACCAGCTCTGATAAAGCATGGTCACTACTATTGCACCATAAAGCAGGTAGAAGATATTTTACATTCACAGAGGTATGATGTAGTACTGCCCTCCATCTATAATGCTAGTGATACAATTTTAAAGGCATTGTTTGAGACTTGATTCTGTTTCCCCAGCAGAGGGCCTCAAGAGAGGAATGACAACTTTTTGAAAGACATTTTACTCCTGGGTGCAGGACTATATGTAGCACCACCTTTTATACCATATGTTTAATAAATGCATTTTTGGTGATTGAGGTGTTAACTTTTATTACAAAATTGGTTTGTAAAGGAGGAGATAGGTGTAAATGTTAGAGAAGGTGGTTTCTGTGGGTTACATCTTCCACCTTCACCTTCAATTACTGGAATCATGCTTCATTTTTTTATTAGTTGAATGGGATAATCCTATTTTCTCTAGTTCCAAAAACACGGAAAACAAACTCCTGACATTTTTTCCTTATTCTTTCCTTCCCCTGTCCTCCTTCTTCTCCTCTTGCTAATTTTAATTATTTGGATGCACCTAATTGTTTATAAAAGATCAAAAGATCTGGGAAGAATACTAAGGCATATGCAGAGCTAAATGCAATGTCTAAAGGTTTGGGGAATTTTGAATCTATATCTTCACCAGTCTTTTAAGAATCTTAACCTTACAAAATAAATGTGAAAACTCCACATATCTATTCACCTTTGACATCAAACACTATGGCCAAGGCATCATTTTTACATTCCCTGCATAAAATTCAATACTTAATGTGTTCAGTGCTCTGCAAGAACTTCTTAAGATAAGAGGTCTATGAATTCTAACTGCCTTTATTTAATTTGATTTTCTTAGAAAATTACTATAAAATGTTGGTTTGGAAACATTTGGCTATGAACTACCTTTTAAACATTCTTTTCAAGTGTAACTTGTTTTCACATATAATTATAGGATGTGGAAGCTTATTTAAATATATTTTGTTCACTTTAATAGATAAGTAGTACGTTATTTATAAAGCAACTATGCATAAATATTTTATTAAGTGCATATAATTATTTAATGAATATAATTATTATTGCATTTTTTAGTCTAGTGCTCAAGTCCATTGAGATTCCTGGAAAATCACAAAATCTATCTTTATTATTTTTTTTCAGGAAAAAACATCAATAATATAAACAGTGACAACTTAAAGATAGTTATAATTTTTATTTCTGAGCAACAGAGTAGATATTTTTATGGAACTTGCACTCATATTTTGAAATTAATTTTATTAGAGATTTTTATCTGATTTTTTCTCCATAAAAGGAAATCATAACTTTATTTCAGAAAGCTCTTAAATTACATAGCATTTTTTCCCCAGTGAAAAATCATTGTTATATTAGTCCTGAAACATGTTAAAAAGTTTAATTATATTGGTTGCAGTATATGGTAAACAGAATATAGAGTTCGTAAAAATAGGTTTAACTTTGGGAGTATGTGAACATTGAGTTAATAAAGATATTGTAATAGTCATAACCTACATGTCTTTTTCCACCCACATATTGTGCAAGCTGTGGTCCTTGTTCAGCTAATTCAACAATTCCGACTAGATAAGACTAAGGAAAACAAATTCATGCTACTTAGATACCTAGAGTAGTGATTGGCAGAATATGCAAATGTGGGGAGTATTTGCTGGCATTTGAGTTGCTAGCATTTTACATAACTGGAAGAGATGAGATGTCCTTTAGATTTTTCCTAGCTCCTGTTGAGGACGGTGTAGCATAAATGAGTAAAGCCTTAGAACCCTGTTCAGATAAAATGAAGGTATTGTAACTGCACACTTCATGTCATCTGAGGGTATTTTGTAATTTAGGAAAATGTTGATACTATATCTATCTTATTGAAAAAGTTCTAATTAATTCAGTTTTTTAAAACTATGCGCAACTAATCTTTTATTCAGCCGTTGACCTTATTGGGCAGTCTTCTCAGGCAAATAGACATTATGAAAGGATTTAAAGGTGGGCTTAATGTTTGAGCAGTGGGATATTTTAAAATTTTAGTAAGTATAGCTAGGCAAATATTGGCATTAAATGGGTGACAAAATGACAAAATCTAGGGCTTGCGAGTGGGAAAGAGATTGGCTACAAAAGAATGAAGCAAAGAACAAAACGATAAGAATGGTAGAATGGTGACCTGCTACCTGAGGAAATTACATTAACTGCTTGAGATAAAGAGAATGCGAGAGAAGGAATTCAAATGGAAGATTAACCAAAAATAGGATAGTGAAATTGAATGTCATTAGCCTCCTAATGGAAGGATATCTTGGATTTATTAATTAAAGCATAGAGGAATATAGTCACATGCTCTCATCTGAGCAATTACTCCGACTCAGTGGATTGGGGGGAAGGGGAGTATTTTGTAGTCATTCACCCTCTTGCTTGAGAAAATAATGGCTTTTATTAAAAAATTCTAGCTAAGAGAGAAGCATGTGTCTCGAGGAAGGGGAACATGGGGATTGAAGAACCAGGTCCTCTGAACTGAGCATGCTTGCTGTCTTGGGTTCTTGCGAGTTCGAGTGCTTTAAGAGAAGATGTAGCTTCTATTCAAATGGGGTTTGACCCCTTTCCTTCAATGTTACTGAAAAGCAATCAAAAGCATTCATACACTTTGTTTTAAAACGCATAGTTAGGGTGAGGAAGAGAGTGAAATGCTGTTTGCATGGAAATTTTCTCTTTCTGTAATGTCAGAGTAGCTCTTCAGAGCAGCTGGTCCACTCCACGGATGTGTGCAGATTCCACCCTCATCCCTGCTTCCCCTGCTCAGTGACATCCTTTCCCATGTGCTTGCTTTTTAAAATCAATCTAATGGGCAGATGGTGGGGAGAGATCGGCAGGGTGGACGATACGGAATATTTCAGTAGAAGAAAGAATAGCTTTGGAAGAAAGGAGGGAGCCAGTGAGAAAACTGGAAATAATATAAGGTCAGGGAAGTGTTTTCTTCTCTGATAGGCAACTTTAGGACAAACCCAGTTTCTAAAGCCTTCATGATTTACCATATAATATATGAAAATAGTGGAATAGATAAAAGCATGATAGAAATAATGAAGTTCATATTAAGGAAATGATATGTATTTTACATGTATCTCTTACATCTCTAGCTCATAGTCCCTTTTGCCACCCCCTGTTCCTCTCTTCCCCTGTGAACCTGTCCTGGCCAGGACTTAGCGATGTAAAGATAACATTGTAGGGTGGTCACTGAACATCCTACCAGTTTTTGTGGTCAGTTCCTCCTGGCTGGAGGTAGAAATAGATTTTGTACACTCTCCCGTTGCAGCCGTGACTTTTGTCAGTCTTGTTAAGAGTTAGGGGATTGTCCCCTGTGGATGAGTATAGGCTTCCGAATGCAGCACCAGACACCTCCTGAGGCAGATAATCCACCTGCAGTTCACAAAATGGACTCATCTTGTGTCCCGGATGTTATTTTTCTTAAATGGCATCATCAAAGTGACTTAGTGCTTATTTACTAATTTGTTTTAGATTAGAGATTTATTTTCCAATTAGTTTCCCCTTTGTATTCTAAACTATTCATAATATTCCCTTGTTTTTTTCCCTTTAAATGGCCCAGTTTAAATTATTTTCTGTTCAGGTATTCAGAATAATTTCTTCTAGCTTCCTAATTGCAATTGTGTTATATCTCTTCAGAAGTAGACTTCTTAAAATGATGATAACTAGAAAATTTGAAGATGCAAAGCAGGCGTAGTAGAGCTTTAAGTTATTTATTATTAATCAAGTCTTTGAGAACTAAGTTATGTTTATTACAAAGGAAAAATAGTTTCTTGTACATAGCCATATGCCCTATTAAATAATCCGCATTTGAATTTAAACTCATCTTTTTATTTTCTGTTTTTCAGTTATTGTTGTCATTTTAAAATATTTTTCTCATTTTTTATGACAATAAAAGTTATTTTTTAGCCCTTACCGGTTTGGCTCAGTGGATAGAGCATCGGCCTGAGGACTGAAGGGTCCCAAGTTCGAGTCCGGTCAAGGGCATGTACCTTGGTTGCAGGCACATCCCCAGTAGGAGGTGTGTAGGAGGCAGCTGATCAGTGTTTCTCTCTCATCGATGTTTCTAACTCTCTATCCCTCTCCCTTCCTCTCTGTAAAAAATAAATAAAATATATATTTTAAAAAAAGTTATTTTTTAATATCTTGTAGAAACTTAGGTGAACTACTTTGAAATTGATGTTTAGCTATTTTTAATTTACTTTTTAATAGCAACTCAGGATTTTTACAATTTCCAACAGTCTGTTCCCTTGGATTCAAGTTTTTAGCAAACACATTTCTCATATCTTAATTCCGTCCTACACTTTGTTTTCCCCTCCCCCTCCGAAAATGAGTCTTGTGCTACTTAATTTGTCTGCAACATTTACTGTGACTTCCTATGACTCATCAGCTCTTCTCTTTTAGATCATCCCATTATGATCTGGCATTATACCCACTCGGCAGTGGCAGTGTGTCTGTTCATGCTGTGAGATTGTATCTAATTTTCTGCGTGATGCTGTCAGTCATACTTCTTCTATCTTTAGGGATCTCAGTGGTGGATTCAGAAAGTCTTCCAGAATGCTAGGATCAGTACCAGTTTAAGAAAGATTGCCATTTTCTACTCTGGGAGGCAAGCATTTATTACATTCATCAAATAACAGACCTGTTTGTTCCTGTTACTCTGATCCAGGCTTGACTGACTGGTTCTGTATGAGAGCATGGGGCAAGGAGGCAGGGACTGGTGTGATGAGAAAGGCGATTCTGGCTCTGGGGAGGAGCTGGAACTCCAAGGGTGACTGAACTAGCAGAGGTTTTGGCATAGGGAGCAGGTTGTGTTCTTTGTAGGCTGGCTGTTGCAGCATTTGATCTTGGAGATTAGTGGAAGGTAGAAAATAAGAGAGGGATCCAAGAGGGATTAGTAAGTGTCCTGATAGGTGTTGAAGACTACAGGGATAGGGACTTGGAGGCAGGTGATAATTGGAAGACCAGCTTGCAGTGGTCTAATGGACACAGAATCCCAGCTCTGACATAGGACTCAAGAATGAAGTCCTGTGGGTGCTGAAGTTCAATGAGAGAATTATGGGGAGGGGAAGAAAAACAGAAAGGAAGCTTGGGAATAAGGCAGAAGACATGACATTAAAGCACAAGAATAGGGCTTGAGGGCAACTTGAGCCTGAGCCTTAAAGGGTTGGTTTAAAAATCTGACTCAAATGTGGCCTTATTCTGAGAGCTGTGCTGTGGCCCTCGTGCTTGTAGAGATCAATAGTCAGTGTGAGAAGGAAGAGGAGGAGGAAGGACAGGAGAATGGTTAGTCTTGAAGGTGAGAAACATACAAATTTACAGTGAAGCAGTACATGTCTTTACTGTGCAATCTTTGCATGTGAACATACCGTGAACTTTGGGGGAATAGTTGACCTTCAAAGTCATCTTTATTAACTTCCCTGAAAATTAGACTGCTACTGTTATTCTCTGGTTTATTTTACTGGGCAGAGAATATTGGACTGTGAATGAGATAAGGTTTTTAGTCCTATTTGATATTTTTTCCATTGAGTTGTAGGGGTTCTTTATATATAGTAATTTATATCAGAAATCCTGAATATTAAGCCTTTATCAGGCATATGATTGCATATACATCCTCCCATTGCCTTTTCACTCTGTTTATGTGTTCTATGAGGTACAGATGTTTTAAAATTTGATGTCCCAGTCATCTATTTTTCTGTGCTTTTGATGTCATATTCAAGAAATCAGTCAAGACCAATGTCATGAATATTCTCACTGTGTTTTCTTTTAAAAGTTTATAGTTTTAAGTCTTACGTTTAAGTTGATTTTTATATATAGTATAAAACAAAGGTCCACTTTTATTCTTTGTATGTAGATATGCAGTTTCCTCACACCAGTTGTTGAAGAGATGGTATTTTCCTCATTGAATGGTGTTGGAATTTTTGTTCATTTGACCATATATGTGAGGGTTTATTCCTGGGTACTCTATTTTATTTCATAGGTCTAGTTGGCTGTCCTTATGCCAGCACCCACACTATTTTAATTACTGTAGCTCCTTTGTAATATGTTTTGAAATCAGGGAGTATGAGTCCTTCAACTTGGTTCTTTTTCAAAATCGTTTTGTCAACTTGGAGTCCCTTGAGATTTCATAGAATTTCATGATGAGTTTTTCTTATTTATTTATTTAGTCTAAAGTTTTATATACACTGAGTGGCCATTTTGCTTATAAATTTTTTACATACAAAATACTAAGGTAGTATAATGTTTCAGGTATTACTTTTATTATTGTGCAGTGCTAAGTATTCACTCTTTTCTATTCTTTTATTTTTTTAAACAATGAGTTTTTAAAAATGTTTTAAAAATTGACATTTGTCATTAGTGTCTAACCAAAATTTCTTGACCAATAAATGTGATATATTTTAGTAAATTTTCTATGACATAATATTTGGTCCATTTTACAAATGTTCCATAAGTTAAAGCAAATTTGAAGTATAGGTAGAAATCCCTGAGATGAAAAGATTCTTTGAGTGGTTGGTAGGCTGACTATTTCAGGTGAGGTCAGGGAGAAATGAAACATTTGTTATGGATTTAGGGGATGAAAAGTGTGGCTCTATTGAAAGTGTTGGGAAAGATGAAACTAGAAACTTAACAGTGGCTGGGTTTTATGAAGGTGATTATGTCCTGATTAGTAAGTTTAAAATTACCTAGGATGTATGTAGAGCCACTGGAAGATGGAAGGCTTCATGATTAGCATTAATGAGCAGATCAGTCTGGCATCATGGAGAGGATAAATGAAAGGAGTACCAGCCTGAGACCAGATAGGAGCAAGAAAAGTCCAGTAACCCAAGCAAAAGTGTAAAGGTATGAACCAAGAGTGGTAGCGGTAATGGAGAAGTAGTATGCGTTATCGAAAAATGTTACAGTTAGGAAAAAACCCAGCTGTAACAATCAACCAAAAGCAAAACAAACCACATCAAACAGAAAACAAGCCACCCAGTCTCTCAAAAGGCCTTTTATTCTTCGTGCGCTTAATTTTGGAAAGAATTACTTATCTCTAATAATTCTCTTGAGATAAACCTTTAACTGTTTTGAGCTTGAGTTCTATTGTTTTTCATATATGCCACAAAATATCACAGTAAAAACAAGTCTGGGAAACTTTTCAAAACATCTTTTTGGGATAACTTTCTACTTTGATATAATTTCAATTGTATAGAAAATTTACTAGAGTTGTACCAGAAACTTCTGTATGATCTTTACACCCGGAATGTTTACTTTGAACTGATGTTAACTTTGTTTTATGGGCTTTATCACTTTCTCCCCCACCTCCATCCCTCACCTCTTCCTCTCTAATATTTTAGATTTTGTTGATTTTTCTGAACCATCTGAGAGTAAGGTGGAGACATTGTGCCCCATTTCCTCTAAATGCCCGAGTGTATATTTCCTATAAGGATGCTCTCTTACATAGCCATGAACATGATGATCAAAACCAGGGGACTTCGCAGTGATACAATTATATTATCTAATCCACACTCCATATTCAAATTTCAACAGTGGTTCCATTAATGTTCTAAAGCTATTTCCCCCCCCCAATTTAAAGTTTAATCAAGAATCACACATTGAATTTAGTTGTCCTGATTTTAGTCTCTTTTAAACTGGAATACTTCTTTAGCCTGTCATTGTCTTTTCTTGCTTTACAATGTTTTAAATATAGACTTTATATTTTAGAATTGCTTTAGATTTACAGAAAAGTTACAAAGATAGTGCAGGGAGTTCCTGTATATTCCTCATCCAGTTTCCACTAACATTAACATCTTACATTACTCTAGTACATTTGTCACAACTAGGAAACAAACATTGATACATTAGAATTAACTAAGCTCCAGACTTCATTTAAATTTCACTTGTTTTTCCATGAATGTCCTTTTTCTGTTTCAGAATTCAGCTCAGGATATCACATTGCATTTAGTCATCTTGTCTCCCAGTATCTTCTGTTTTTTGACAATTTCTCCAACTTTCCTTGTTTTTGATGACCTTGCCAGATTTAAGAAGTACTATAGTCAGATATTCTGAGATTGTCCCCCAATTTGGGATTGTCAAGTGTTTTTCCCATGGTTAGATGGGGGTTATGGGTTTGGAGGGGAAGGAGACAAAGGTGAAGTGCCTTCTTATTGCATCGTATCGGGGTACATGACATAAACATGACTTACCACTGGTGGTAGTAGCCTGGGTCACTGGCCAAGGTAGTTTGCCAGGTTACTAGTGAAATTGCTCCACATAATGGCATACTTTTTGTTGTGTAGTACAATCAGTTCTTTCTGTATATATTTTGGAGCTATAACTGTAGATGCATTCAGTATTGATATCATATCTCCCTAATTAATTGAATCTTTGTTATGACACAGTAACTATTTCTAGAAATATTTAAGTTTAAAATCTATAGGTTTGCTATTAATGTATATACACTGGTTTTCATTAAGGTTAGATTTCTCGCCCTGAGTATATCCATTCTTTCCTTTTGAATTTTCTGAAGCCTTAAATTTTGATATCTAT
Source organism: Myotis myotis (assembly GCF_014108235.1). Lineage (NCBI taxonomy): Eukaryota > Metazoa > Chordata > Mammalia > Chiroptera > Vespertilionidae > Myotis > Myotis myotis. Next base: position 172,934,459 of record NW_023416335.1, read on the forward strand.
TGTAAATTACTAATGGATACATTTTATTATTATTTTTACATAGTGTGACAATTTTTGTTTCTATTTTTTATTAAAAAATTTTTTTTTTATTGATTTTAGAGAGGAAAGGAGAGGAAGAGAGAGAGAAACATCAGTGATGAGAGAAAATCATTGATCGGCTGCCTCCTGCACACCTCATGCTAGGGGTTGAGCCCATAACCCCGGGCATGTGCCCTAACTGGAAATCAAGCTCTGACCTCCCGCTTCATGGGTTGATGCTCAACCACTGAGCCACACCAGCTGGGCTCTCCAAATAGTCTTGATTATTTTTATTGGCTTTTGCTAGTTACCCAGCTTTCCATTTTTCTCTATAAGTTTTAGTTATATCATCCATATTTACATTTTGTATACTATGCATAATACTTCTGAAACTGGACACAATGTGTTGGAGGCCACCTGTCACTACTTGAGCCAAATTAAGCAGAGACAGGGTTGAATCCTATCTGAGCATTTATTCCAATAATTCCGGCAGCATGGGGAGAGCAGTTGGTCACCTGGGAAAATTCTACTCTGACCCCCCACTTGCCAGTTGGATGATTGTATACACACGAGGGAAAAGTTAGCTATGAGCAACTGTGAGCTGCAAGTGTAACATGGAAAAGGGGAGGGTCGGGTCTCAGGAGCTCAAAGTTTGGGAACAAGGTGGCTAATCTTGTATGATGTTACAAACAGCTCAGCCTGTTCCTGGGACCAGAGAATGGCCAGCATTCCTGAGAAAAACTCCTGGAGGGGGTCAGGGTCCGGGCACAGCAACCAAATCAAAGTGTGTCCTGTCCTTGGTCTGTTCTCAAAATGTATTTCTTTTCTTAGTAATTGACTCATCGAGACATCTTATCTTTTTACAGCCTTGTTTCATCCTGCAGTTTCCCAGGGCTGTAAGAAAACCTCTTATCTATAATTAGTGAGGTGAATAATTATTAAACAACTGTGGCTCTACTCTTATTACATGCCCTTCCCCACTATCATTTCTACAATTCTATGTCCATGTTGGATTCTGCAGTCGGTTGTTTCTGGAGACTATAACACATGGTACACTTTTCCTTCAGTGTTTTGTAAATATATATTTAATTCTTAATGTGAGATTACTTTCAGATGTAGTTTCAAGGCAAACTCTTTCAGAGAGGTTTTGCATTTACCAGGCACTCATGATCACTTGCATTTGCTGAATTTTTGGTTAGAAGCTTTTATGACCACCCAGGTAGTAGAAATTAAGGCAGCAAGCCTGGGTAAGGTCTGAATTACTAAGAGACATATTTTTCTCTTTTATTCATCACCAAGTTTTCAGGCAGGGATTTATTTTGTACATACCTCCAAAGGGGATGTTTATATCTAATAAATGCTACAATCAACCAGTCAATGTAGTCATTGTGAGTGAAGCTTTATGCTGTGAGGTGGCCATTTATTGAATTTCTCATCTTGTGAGTCTCCCTCCCCCCCCCCTTTTTTTGGTCTTTTATCTTTATGCCCTAAGCAGCCATTAAAAACAAGCCCAAGATCAAACTCACCAGGGTTCGCCTCTGCTTGTTTCCACTTCTGATTGGTTCTTACTTCCTTGCCTGGTTATCAGAGCCATGAGAAAAATTTTTGCAAATTGTAATCAGCATTTCAAAGTATTTTCAGGTGGTTGGTTGTTCAGTTAAGGTGTTTAGTTTGCCATAATGCCGAAAGTATACATTTTGTGATTTCCACACAGAAAGAAGAAAAAGAAGGTACAGTTGGATTAGAAAAATTAACTGGGAAATGCTGCTTGTAATATTGTAAGAAAAAAAACATACAAGGATAAATTAATTGATCTCTTAGTCATAAAGACCTGGAGAAAATGGAAGATCCTGACATTTACAATTTCCCGAATGGGGAGTAAAGAGATAGAGGAAACGAGATTTTGTGATAGGTAGTTTCCTGCACAATCTGGCATTTTTAGCTCAGGATGGAGTGGTGCTCTCCAGAAGAAATTTTAGAATAGAAAGATAGAAAGGGTAGAGCAGTTTTAGAGTGAGTATAATTTCATTGATATATTCACAATGGAGAATAATTTAACTTTCCATTCTTACACCTTGTCCCCAGTCGAGATACTAACACTCTAATCCCTGTATACGTGGAAATTAAGGGGCATGCATTTGTTGCATACCTGCTGGTACAAATAAAACTATCAGGGATGAATAATATATTTGAGAACAAAAACATCCATTGGGCTTTAATTTCACAATTTAGTTTCCATGACAAACAGAAGAGTTGAACTATGATTTGTGAGAAAAGAAGCATGAAATATACTGTTAGAACAAACATTGCCCTTTGGAAAATTCTCCTTGACTTCTCCCTTGTGCAAAGCAGGAAACCATGCACATACCTTGCATTTTCCTATTGAACTTTTCTCATACTGTCAGCCAGAAGCTATGTGAACATAAATATACCAGAGACACATAAAAGGAAAATTGAATGGCAGTTGCAATTTGCTTAATTCTGCTTATGTTACACATTTTTCTTATATGTATGGCCAATTGCTATGTATAGATATTTAACTCTCTTGGTTTACAAGAGGTTTGTTCTCATGAGTTTTGCTCTTATACAGCTTATAATCAACTTGAGAAAACAAGGGGAAAGAATATATGATTCTAACAATTTAGGAAAGATTAAATGCTTAGCCTGTAAGTGCAGTGGGAGTGCAGAGAACGCCAAGCTTTGTGTGAAATTGACTGGGATAAGGTTTCATAGAACAAATGGAGTTTCATATAAAGATATGGAAAATTTGAGGCAGGGTAGGGAATAGTTAAACACACTACGGTATATCAGGGCGTGGGAATGGCAGAAAGACATAAGTGCAAATAAGTTACCATGTTGATGAAAGGAGAAAGAAATATGAAACCAAGATTAGGATAGGTTTTAATTACATAATAGAAATATTAGTAACCACAGGAGAAAGTTTTGTTATAGATTTATACCATATACTAGAGGCCCGGTGCACAAAAATTTGTGCACTCGGGGGGGGGGGGGAGGGGGTCCCTCAGCCCAGCCTGTGCCCTCTCGCAGTCTGGGACCCCTCGGGAGATAACGACCTGCTGGCTTAGGCCTGCTCCCGGGTGGCAGAGGGCAGGCCCAATCCCTAGGTGCAGCCCCTGGTCGGGCTCAGAGCAGGGCCGATTGGGGAGTTGAGACACCGCCCCCTGACATGCACAGAGCAGGGCGATCGGGAGGTTGTGATGCCACCCTCAGTCATGCTCAGGGTAGGGCCCAATTGGGGGGTTGGGGCACAGCCCCCTGTCACACTCAAGGCAGGGTCGATGGGGAGGTTGCGGCGCCACCCCCTGTCACACACAGAGCAGGGCCCATCAGGGGGATGGGGCTCTGTACCCTGTCAAGCACAGAGCAGGGCCAATCAGGGGGTTGGGGCGCTGCCCCCTGTCATGCACAGAGCAGGGCCCATCAGGGGGTTGGGGCACCGCCCTCTATTACCCACAGAGTAGGGCTGATCAGGGGGTTGGGGCACCGCCATTCTCACACTCAGGGCAGGGCCGATGGGAAGGTTATGGCTCTACCCCGTCACACACAGAGCAGGGCCCGTGGGGGGTGGGATTGGGGCGCCGCACCCTGTCACACACAGAGCAGGGCTGATCAGGGGGTTGTGGCCCCACCCCCTGTCACACACAGAGCCACAGGGTGATCAGGAGGTTTGGGCGCTGCCCCCTGTCACGCTGATCCCGGTGCCGGGAGACCTTGCGGCTCCACTGATCCCGGTGCTGGGAGGCATATTACCCTTTTACTATATAGGGTAGAGGCCTGGAGCATGGGTGGGGCTGGCTGGTTTGCCCTGAAGGGTGTCCTGGATCAGGGTGGGGGTCTCCACTGGGGTGCCTGGCCAGCCTGGGTGAGGGGATGATGTCTGTTTGCAGCTGATCACACACCCTTCAGGGTAGGGGTCCCTACTGGGGTGCCTGGCCAGCCTGGGTGAGGGGATGATGGCTGTTTGCAGCTGGTCACACACCCTTCAGGGTGGGAGTCCCCACTGGGGTGCCTGGCCAGGCTGGGTGAGGGTCTGAGGGCTGTTTTCAGGTTGGGGGTAACTAAAGCTCCCAACCGCTCCTTTGTCTTTTTATTCTGGGACAGCTTTAGCTTTGAGGCTTGGCTCCAGCTCTTAGGCCTCCGCTGGTGAAAGTAGGTTTCTGGCTTTTGCTTACAATGTTGTGATCTGGCTGGCTGAATCCCGGTGACTAAAGCAGTTTTCTGGGCTTTTGTTTAGCTTCTATATTTGTTACATAGTTGCTTAGAGTTGCAGCTCAGAGGCCTGCAGCGGCAAGCGGGGAACGTTGGAGTCCTCCGTCACTGAAGCAAGCAAGCCTCATGTTAGTTTCAAGCTGCCTGGCTGCCGGCCGCCATCTTGGCTGGCGGTTAATTTGCATATTGCCCTGATTAGCCAATGAGAAGGGTAGCGGTCGTATGCCAATTACCATGTTTCTCTTTTATTAGATAGGATATGCTAGATAATATGAAGCTACTGAAGATTCTTGTGCAGAGGGCTGACATGTTGAATGCGTTCAAAGTTTAGCTTCATCAAGGTGTGTGGAAATATAGGATAAACTCAATGCTGGAACTGGGAATATATTTTGTTAGGAAAGAGCCCACCTATTAGTAATACTATCTTTATTTGGTTGTACAAATATTAAATATATAGTATTGTAAATATAAAATATTAATGTATATACATATATATTTTGCTGTTTTAGAGGAATTCCAGGGAAGAAATGTGGCACTATCATACTTACAGCAGAGGAACTAAACTGTTGCAGGGTAAGTCAATTTCTTTGGTTTAAATTGTGTTACCAACACTAACTTTAAATAATATTTCTGAAAATCTACACAAATGATTAACTTGAGTAATTGTAGCAAATTTAATTGAAAGTATGTGTTAAATTAATTTATAACTCATTAAATATCACTTTAGATACTTAGTACTTTAACCAGAGAGACTATATTCTGTAGTCCCAAGAGAATAATCAGTTAGTTTAATGATCTTTTTATAGAATAGAAAATTTCCAAATAAAACCTAATGTCATTATCATTTGGGAGAGGCATTAATATAAGGAGTTGTCAGTTGTACCAATCAGTTTAGTTCTTGCAAAAATTTTGAAGATTTATGTGTGACTTTGAAGGAATATTTCTAGTCATTTGACCTTGTCCCTTTTGCATGACATACCCATGTTTCCCTATTTCTAATTGAATTAATTCAGAATATATACAGTCCCATCTTTTGTTAGCTTGGTAAGTCCACATTTGAAAGAAGGACCAACTACCACTCCAACTAGAAACAAGTGCATAGTCAGTATTTTTAGAAAGCTGCTATTTTTAGTCGTGATTTGCTGATACAGCCATTGACTCATGTTCAGTGATTTCATTGTTGTCAAGATGAGCTGAGAGCTGGAAGTAATGAGGGTTCTGAATCAGAAGTCAGTGCTGTCTGTTCTGAGTGGCCCAATGGGTCCCTGGGAATTGTTATTTTGGAGGAAAAGAAATTACGTTTTAGTACTCTTTATTTACAATGTTTGCTTCATGATTTTACGAACAGCTCCCCCAAAGTACCAAAACTTAATACTTTGACATTGGCTGTAGTTTTTATACAGAGAGCTATTAATTAGTACCTGAGTTTTTCACTTTAATTCCCAGAGGTTTTATTTATTTATTTATTTATTTATGATAATCTCTATGGCTTTATATACATAAGTATGTATATATATAAAGGCAATATGGTCAGAAAAACATCATATTACTTGCCTGCAACTGCTGAAACGAGCATTTCAATTAACTATGCACCTTTGTGACTCTGGGGGCTGGGATAGTGAAATAACAAAAGGAACGTATAATAAGAGGCTTGTGGAGATAATTAAAGAAGAATATTAGAATTTAAGCAGTTAGAAATGCATTCAAAGCGAAGGCCTTCCTATTCTTTTTCCTTATTCTTTGTCTTTATTCCCTGGGCAGGTCACAGCCACCTCAGTCTCAGTTCTCTCATGTGTAAAATGCCAGAAAACTACTTACAGTATAAGCTGTAAAAGACCACCTGACTTGAACCGGGTTTGGTTTTGCAAGTAATTTGTGCTTTGGCTTATTAAGTCACCTGATTGCTCTGAGTTTCACTTTTCATGTTTACAAGGGGTGATGGGGGCGGGGGAGGGAGCCAAATATTTGAACAGGTAACTAGAATATTTTTAAAAATTTTCCCATCTCTGAAAATTGACTACTATATCATTAAATCTGAAAATCTAATGTATATGAAAGCATTTTATGTATACTAAAATACTTTACAAAAATACTGCAGTTATTTAAATACAGGAATAATACCCACCACCATCCTATTTTTCAGTTAAACTGGCACAATGATTTCTTTTAATGATATCATCTAATCATCTATTACACTTCTTGTTTCTGAATTTCTTTGTGTATGATGATAATGAGTTTTGTATAATGATGGAGGAAAGAGGAAAAAGAAGTTCCAAGTCAATAAGATACTTCTTCTTTACAGTGACATTAACATGCTGTTTTGTCAAAATCTGGTATTAAGGTGATTTTGTATAAATATGCCAGTGAACACATTATTATTCATCTATTTCAAAAGAAAATCAAGATACTGAGGCATATATTGCGTATGGCCAGGCTGCATCTTATGGCCAGGATGTCATGAGGGGTACAGTGGTTGAGCGTTGACCTAGGAACCAGGAGGTCACAGTTCGATTCCCAGTCAGGGCACACACGTGCCTGGGTTGTGGGCTCGATCCCCAGCGTGGAACCTGCAGTAGGCAGCCGATCAGTGATTCTCTCTCATCACTGATGTTTCTATCTCTCTCTCCCTCTCCCTTCCTTTCTGAAATCAACCCAAGCCTGTGCCCTTGACTGGAATCAAACCCAGGACCCTTCAGTCCACAGGCCAACACTTTATCCACTGAGCCAAACCAGCTAGGGCAAACTGCTGATATTCTTAGGACCTCCCCCAGATGGCTCCTCTGCAGGGAATACAAAAGCATCATTTGAGTGATGTATAAGCCATAGCTTACAAGTAACTTGAAATTATCCGCAAAGAATATTTGTTATTCTGATTGAATGGTTCAGCAATATTGTACAAACGTGCTAGTCTCAGAAATGGAAGCTTGGAATACAATGGTGAGAAAAACACAACCAACCACCTTGGGCCTTGTTTTTAATGAACACGGCTTGTGGGAAATGCAGACAGCTTGTGGGAAATGCAGATGACTGTGCAGGTAAATATGTCATGATGTTTACTAAGTGATCAAATATATTATGGGAAAGACAGTGGAAAATCTAACTTATAAGAGGGAGGATGTCATGTGGGCCTCTGTGAACAAAGGACATGCAAGCTAAGCCCCGAGGAATGGTTTGCCTGCTGCAGGGCAGTAGGAATTCCTGCAGTGTGCACAGCTCCTGTAAGGTCCTAAGGAGGAAGAGGAATGTGTCCGGTGTTTGGTGACACGGGCCTAGGAGTGGGGGACGATTGAGGTAATACTTTGCCAGATGAAGATGGAAAAGGCAGCTCAGAGCCCATTTGGTGTTCAGCTTCATTCATTCATTCATTCATTCATTCATTCATTCATTCATTCATTCAGTTAGTTAATTCTCACCTGAGGATATTTTTTCCATTGATTTTTAGAGAGCAGAAGGGAGGAGGAGAGACAGAGAAACATAGATGTGAGAGAGACACATAGATTGGTTGCATGATCCCCAACCCGGGCCGGGGATGGGGCCTGCAACCAAGGTATGTGCCCTTGACCTGACTTGATCCCAAGACCCTTCAGTTGGCAGGCCTATAGTCCAACTACTGAGCCAAACTGCCTAGGGCTGGTGTTCAGCTTTGTAGACCATTTTAAGAGCCTGTTTATCTGAAATACAGGAGAAAGCCTTGGAACATTTTTGTTATGTACAGAAGTATTTCTTTCACATTTTAAGAACATGTCTGCTAAATGGAGAATGGATTGGATTGGATAGGTCCAAGAGAGGAAGAGGGAGAAAGGAATCAATGCCACACTGTACAAGTGCAGGTGAGAGAGGAGGTGGGCTTGGGCTAGAGTGGTGCCAGTGTAGCTGAAGTGAAAATTTGAGGAAAGTTTTAGACTCAGAACGTTACAACTTAGTGAAGAAATGTGTAAAGGGTAAGGAAGAGGGAGAAATTGAGAACAACTCTTTGATCACTTGAGTGGATGATGAACCACTAATTGAGCTGGGAAAATTATAGGAGAAGCAAGTTAGATTTGAACTTGCTAGAAATGCCTGTGAAATATTCAAGTGGATTTCTTCAATAGGAAGTTTGTTGTACTGATGTGGAGCATTGAAGAAAAGTTTGAAAATTCTCTCAGGTGGTACTAAGCATAAGAGGTTAAAAAAGAAACAAATGCCTTTGCAGTGATGCCTGTATATTTCTGAAAATAAGTAAATGCTTGGATTTTTTTCCTTATAAATTGGATACCTTTTGTGCTTGTTACAGATGAAATCCCCGCTATGTTATTAACCTGAATAATAGCAAAATATATTTTTTCCTAAATTTATATAATTTGATACATTGAAAGAAATCTTTATTTTGAATTGGTTATTCATGTTGTAAGCCTTAAGGTATATAATTTGAAAAATTACAGCTTGGTATTACATTCACCAATGATCATGTGAAAATTTATTTTTAAACAATACTTGATCTGTTTGAAGCTTAATTCACAACCAGTTTGAAAAATACACATTTTATTGATCTATTAATGCCTTTCAAGTATATCAGAATGTTTTTTGGGAGTTTGTGTTTTGATTCAGGTGCTTTGGGAAAATATCTTCAAGGGGCTATTTATTTTTCTGTGACAAGAACAATGTCCTCGTCCCATGTTATTAGAAAACTACTCTCACCCAAGGGCATGTAATATATAGGAAGATGAAAGGGCATTCGAAACAAATAACGCAAAACAAAACAAAACAAAAACCCCAGCCCTTTCTTCTCAATTTGACTTTATAGTTTGATCACCCAGGTGATTCTCTCACTACTTCCTTAATGGATAGTATATCCATTTTTAATCTTGAAACCTTAGATTTGAAAAGTGATCATGGTTGAGGAGCTTGAGTTATTAATGATATTCTTATTCTTGCTTGTGTTCCCGTTGTAATTTTCTTTGAAATGTGTATTGTAACTATACCTGCTTAGAAGCATAATGCCTGCTTTAATATGAGTATTCCTCTGGTAGAAGATATCACATCTGTATTCTAAATAACGAAGTAAAATGACACTCTTATCGATACTTTTGAAAATGAGAAATCTAGACCTATAAACTTCTCTGAGGATTGCTTGAGAAGTGTTTATTAAGTATATCAATGAATGAATGAAAAACAGAGAGCATCATCTCTGGTATAGTGTTCTGGAATTACTGAAAGGAAATAAGGAGAATTTAGGTAGATGCTTAATCAATATTGCGGGACTCTGCAAAGAAATGGTTGAATAAGAAAGTGCCTTTTTAGTCGTTGTTAACATTTTCATCAAATAGGATTTGAAACTATGACCTCTTGATTTAATCTGAATTACTTTGACCCTCTACCTCTTTCCAAAATTGTTAGCATTTTCTTTCAGTTAAAAAAGCAAGCAAACCAAAATAGTAATTTTATTCTTGAAATAGCTAGTATTTTCTACTTTATTAAAAGCTTACACTACCTAATTGAATAATAGTTCATATCTTTGATTTATTATACCCCAGTTTGATTAACTTTAAGCTAAATTACGTAGACTATGGATGCTTGAGTATATAAACTGAAAAAAATGATTGGTTTGGCATAGTGATCAACATGTTACATGTTTAATTTAAATTACAAATGAAAATGAAGGTGCTTTGTTTTTCTTCAAGTCCAATGCAATGTAAATTATTTTAATATGTAGTTATGGAGATATTGTGGAGCACTCTGTATAATTAAGAAAAACACTTTTTTCCCCTCCAGATAGTAAACTATGTGGTCAAAGTCTGTATCAGTCTTGTTCCTTATCTAATCATCTAAAACATCTTAACATCTAATAAATGAGAGATACTTAATAGATGTTTAGTAAATATTTCCACAGGAATTTAAAAAATTCTTATGTTCTAAAAATGTGTACTTGAATAACAGGAGAAATGAATGAAGATTTGTCTTATGATATTGGATACCTAGAGTTATCTAGCTTAATATCACTTTTCAGAGGAAAATTGTTACAGATTTTAAAGTTATAATTTTGTGACTAGAACAAACACAAAGTCAAGTTTTCAGTCTCATGGTCCTTTAAAGCAATTTTATGTTGTCTGGGATTCTCACACACTTGGCCATTTGCAAGAAAATTTCACAAATTTGTTTTCTTCTCAAATCTTATTTGTGATCTGTAGTTTCTGGTTATTTGTCATCCAGATTTTGAGCTATTATATTCATTTTGTTTTCAGGATGCTGTTCTGATGCAATTTTGTGCTAACAAGTTGGACAAGAAGGACTTCTTTGGAAAATCAGATCCTTTCCTTGTGTTTTACCGAAGTAATGAAGATGGCAGGTAGATTTATATTTTATGCATTTTAATACTATAATGAGGATGCTATTTGAATTATTTATCTCAGAGAAGCTCATTAAATTGATAAACAGAGTACAATATTTTTATTTTAAAAATTGATATGATTTCCATCTCAATAAGAGTGCATCACTTTCTAAGTGTTTCATATGTTCTGTTTGATATTTAAAATGAATGATTTTCAGCTTCATGGAAACATTTCCTCTTTACTTTTTATAAAATTATAATGTCTTAATAGTATGGAAGAATTATATTTTTGTAGACATATGATGTGTTTTGTTATAGACTTTATTTTCTTAGAAAATGAAATGGACTTTATGTGTTGATTTTTTTAATACTATAGGGTTGTTGTTGTTTTTCAATAACATCTAACATTCAGTAAAAATTTTTATTACATTCCTGTAATTTGAATATTTTTAGCAGTCATTATTAGACTGGTTTCTATTTGGTTTGAAAATGTATCCATGGGTTATAGAGTGTAATACATATGACTCTACCACTAAATACATTTTATTGTTTTCTTTGATTCATATTGTAATGTCAGTATTTGTGGGAAAGTTTAGCAGTTAAAATTATGGGCTAAGTTTTTGTTGCTGTGGTTTAAGTCATGATGCTACTACTTACTAGCTATGGGATCATAGGCAAGTTTTTCAATACATGTGAAACTCAGTTTTCCCATCTGTAAATGGACTAATAATTACATCTACCTCATAGGGTTGTTGAGATTATTACATGGGTTGCTATGCAAAAAGCATTCAGAAGCTTACCTATAACATAAGAATAGTTTAAATGTTAGCTGCTGCTGTTATTATTTTATAGTAAGGTGTTTTTTATATTGTTTTTCTTAACTATGCATAATAAAATATGAGCTAAAGAGGAAACATCATTTAGAGATTAAAAATTAGGGGACTGGAATAAAAAAAAATACCTGTTGATAGTGCTACACTTATAAATATAGTTATATAATATGTTAATGTTATGTAATAAGTATGCAATATGTTACATAAAAATAAAAGTTTGTTATTTAAAATGAATACATTGGGCAGTAGAAAACAATGCTTTTCTTATTATGGGATTTTTTTTTAATGCAGATACTGGGCAATTCTTGGCTATCATGGCATCCTATTATTAAATTTTGCATACTTCTCTTCTGTTTTGGTAGTTAGGATGTCAGAGTAATATTTGCATTTAAACACTGATTTTATCCATGTGAAAAATATTGGACAATAAAGAAAATAATCATATTTGCATGTCATTTTAAAGATACAGAAAAATTAAAGAATGAGCTCAGAATTTCTTGAATCACAATGTTCTTTTGTTTCCTCTTTTCTGAACTACTTGTTTCTTGAATTTTCTATTTTTATTCTTCTAGTTTTCTTCATTGATAAAGATTAGTTACACATTTCAATTTATCACACATTTAATGCTACTGGTGAGAGTTACACTGCAGGAATTTATTATGCTTGTCTGAATGATAACTTAGTCATTAAATGAAATCTCAATATTAAGAAATTAAAGTACATACAAGTAATAAAAATATCTCAAATTATTTAAAAAAACAACTACTACTAAAATTTGATAAATCTCATTTCAGAAAATTTCCCACAAATATAGGGTGTCCAAAAATGTATACATATACTTTGAATAACTATAAAGGCAATGTTTACTAAAATGCATTTTATTTTCAAAATTGAGCTATCAGCTATTAAAGTGTATATACATGTTTTGGGACACCCTGTATTTACACACATAAAACTAGTTCACAAGCTAGATGCAAGTATAAATACTAAGACATATTTATTAGTACATTAATATATATATGTTTTGTTTTAAATGAGTAAAAATGCATTTACTTTTCACTATTTATAAGCCTCTATTTAAAAAAATATATATATTTTTTTATTGATTTCAGAGAGGAGTGGAGAGGGGGAAAGAGAGACAGAAACATCAATGATGAGAGAAAATCATTGATTGTCACCTCTTGCATGCCCACAACTGGAGATAGAACCAGCAACCCAGGCATGTGCCCCAGATAGAAATTGAATCTGGGACCCTTCAGTCTGCAGGCCAACACTCTATCCACTGAGCCAAACTGGCTGTCTCTATTTTTGACTGTAAAGATTTTAGTCTTATTTTTAGCATTTATTTGAATATGGAGCTATTTCAAAAACTGCCTGTTGCTGAATGTGTTTAAGGCTCATTTTATAGGAAAGAATAAAACTAATTTCCACCAGAAGCATTATTAAAAACCTTAATAATATGTGATTATAAATTTTTCTTTTCTGCTTTCCCATTAATTTGGTAACTTGACCTGTATTTATAATTAGGTAATATTTTTCCTTTAGAATAGCTATTTTTTGTTAAATGGCTTCATTTAAAGTACTTTAATACATATTATTTAATACGTTTTTCTTATAATGCTATTTATAATATATGCATACACTTTATATTTATAAAACAACTAGTGGCCCGGTGCATGAATTTGTGCACACTGAAAGGAAATTAATTAGAAGAAATATTTTAATATCGCTATTCGCCCTTTCTCTATAATAGAAGTGTCAACCAAATTCACGATCGACAATGACAGATAGAAACACGTGCATGCAAATAGTGCCAGCAAGAGCTTGATATGTATCACACATGTGCGAGTCAACTTAGCCTTTTATATCTATAGATAAACTTGCTTAATTAAACCTGCTTTCTGATTTAGCTAAACTTTTTCCAGCCCAGCGAAGCACCCCAACTTCTCTTTCCAGTAATTGTCAGCAGCACAGCAGTAAATATCAACACGAAGCAGATTATTATTGTAGATCATGCAGAGAGAACAAAGGGTAAAATATGTAACTGCAGCAGTGTTTGACTATATTCTGTGCAGTGAGAAAACCTGAAGTCATTTTGAAGGTCCACCATTACTTCTTTTCAGTCTGGTCAAGTTTCTAAGCTTTCTAAATCTCTGTTTTCCGGCTAATGAAAATAAAATAGGATTCCACCAAGTCTCCTATCTACCGACTCCGGGACTTCTGGGAGGATCGAATGAGATGAGGCTCGTGAAAACACTTCACAGACATCTGGTTACAGTGTAAAATGTTTCCACCTGGCTATAAAGCAAGCCGTGTTCCTGGGCTGAAGAAACTGCAAGGAGGCTAGTTGCTAGGAAGAGGAAGCGGGGCGTTGCCACATGATGTCATTACCTTGATGGTTGGACACTTAGCACATTACACACACACACACACTCTTGAATGTTAGAAAGAGCTATATCAGACTCCTGTCAGAATTTTCATTAGTGACAGTAGCACTGGAATTTCTGGTGAGATTTTGCTGTCTGTATCACATCTCATGTATTACAACTGAAAATGATTAGTCAAAGACAGATGACTACCTGGCTCATAAATACCTCACTAAGAAGATGATGCACTGTCTTGAAAGAAGTTTCAAGTGTCAAAGTATTTAATTACTATGGTTGGTGATATTAGGGCTATAACAGAAGTTTTGATTTAACCTTAAGCAAAGAGGCCAGAAAGAAGTCAGTAGATTTTTGAACATGTGGGTGTGAAATAGTCAGTTAGTTGCTCCTCATTCTTTCTATCTATCTATCTATCATCTATCTATCTATCTATCTATCTATCTATCTATCTATCTATAATCTATGTATCTATCTATGTATCTATGTATCTATCTATCTATCTATCTATCTATCTATCTATCATCTATCTATCTATCATCTATCTATCTATCATCTATCTATCTATCATCTATTTATCTACCTAATCTATCACCATACCGAAGACTTAATACATAGTAGAATATGATACAAGAGAAGAAGAGAAGGCAAGGCCCCTTTGTAGATCTTTAAGAATGTATTATATTAAGAAGGAAGGCAGGTATCTTTTTCTGAAACAAAACAATATATGTAATTTTGTCCCTAAGAATGTTTCTTAACCATTTTTTTGTGTACTTTTGCTTTTTCTCATTTGAGTGCCTGTTGGTTTTTTTTTTCCTGCCTACCTCTCCCTGATCCCATCTGTTTTTCTTCCCTCTGCTTTAGATAGCTTGACTACACCTTTCTGAGTCTTCTCTTTTAATAGCTTTTGTCCCCAGTGGTCCCTAAATTGCGTAAGTGAGTCAATTCTGACAGCATTGACTATAGAACTCTTTCAATTTAGTAAGAAGCATGTGTTTCTTTAGATGGGTGAGGATACTACCAGGAAAGGGACGGCACTATGCCATAATTCTTACAATGAATACTTGATCTCTTCAAATATTTCTATTTGACATCTTAATAGAAACAAACCTTCTTGCCGTAATGGAAGAAGATAGACTCAAAGGCTTTACAAAAGAGATTATTTGCTTGTGGGGGTTAAGTGCACAATGTTCACTATGGCAATTCTCATGTTCATGACTGTTAGAGAGAATCCTGTCTTTAGAATACATCACGACTAAGGATTGGTGAGGACCAGGTTTATGTACTGTTCTAACCAAGACTCTTTTAAACATTTTTTAAAAATATATTTTATTGTTGTTTTTTTTTATAGAGAGGAAGGGAGAGGGATAGAGAGTTAGAAACATCGATGAGAGAGAAACATCCATCAGCTGCCTCCTGCACACCCCCTACTGGGGATGTGCCCGTAACCAAGGTACATGCCCTTGACCAGAATCGAACCTGGGACCCTTCAACCTGCAGGCTGATGCTCTATCCACTGAGCCAAACTGTTTAGGGCTATTTTAAACATTTTATAGCTCATGAACTGCTGCATAATTCACACCAGGCAAGAACATTTACAGGACTCTATTAATGTCTAGAGATTGCATGGTTTGGTGGAAACAACACAGAAAACTGAGTTTGAGGCTCCATGGATTCCAGTTGTGTATTCTTATTGTGTATTCTTGAGTTATCTTCCCTCAAGGAATTCTTCAGATATATAGAGCCAACAGTTTAGCTAAAGAAGGAACCATATATGGAGCTATCTTCCTAAAATTCATGATGTTAATTTAATTTTGTTTAATTAAAATATATTTCTATTGACTTCAGAGAAGAGGGGAGAGGGAGAGAGAAATAGAAACATCAATGATGAGAGAGGATCATTGATAGGCTGTCTTCTGCACACCCCTTACTGGGGATAGAACCTGCAACCCGGGCATGTGCCCTCATCAGGAATAGATCAGGTTCCATAGGTTAAAGGGTGTGCAGGAGGCAGACAATCAATGATTTTTCTCTCACCACTGATATATTTCTGTCTCTCTCTCTCCCTCTCTCTTCCTCTCATAATAAATTCCTGCAATGTTCCTCCCAAACACTGAGCCACGCCAGCCAGGTTCATGATGTTAATTGTAGATAGGCCCTTGGGCTCTGCAGGAGTCCTACTCCTTTTCCTCTATCCATCAACTTTTCCTCTCTCCCAGACTCTTCGGCAGGCTGCCCTCTTCCTTCTTTGCTGATAATCATGCTTCTTGTATCATAAGAAAATGGCAGCAACTGGAGGACTTCCTCATGGTCTCACGATAGCATCGACCCTGTGCTGTGATACTGGGGCTCCTGAAAGTTCCTGGAGAATGACTGTCGGTGCTCCCAAGGGCAACTCCTCCACTGAGGCCCTGGACCCACTCGCATTGCCCAAAGGACGTTGCTCCAGCCTTCCTCCCCTTTCCCTCACGCTTCACAACTTGGTTCCCCTTGCGGATAGTTTCCTTTAGCTTGCGAGCTTTCTGTGGTTGCCTCCTTCTTGGAAAAAAGAAAATTAAAAAGCAACCAACCAACCAACCAACCAACCAACCAACAAAACCAAAAACAAAACCTTTCCCTTGACTAATCTTTCCCCCAATTTCACTTTAAAGCTGAACTCCTCAAAAATGTTCATACGCCCTGCCTCAGTTTCTCTTCTCTTTCTCAAACCCATTCCAATCGGATTTTCATCCCCGATACTCCAACAAAACAGCTCTTCTCAGGGTTTGATAACTCATATTTTTAGCGGCCTGTGGACATTTTCCCCGGTATTAATGTGTCATCACAGTATTTAGAGGTTGTTTACAAAGCAGCTTTAGAATGTATTGATTTTGCAGAACATCATTTGCAGTAAACTTAATTCAAAATCTTATTGCTTTATATTATATTGAGCTAATCTTTAAAGTTTTAAAACCACAAACCCCTTCTTATTAAATGATACAGTAGCAAAAAATGGAATGGCAACATTTATTCTGCACCGAGAGAAAGAATGACTACTAAAATTATATATTATAATTGAATCACAGAAATAACTGAAAATTCTTTTTTTTTTTTTTTTTACAGTTTTACAATTTGCCATAAAACAGAAGTTGTCAAAAATACTCTGAATCCTGTATGGCAAGCATTCAAGATCTCAGTCCGAGCATTATGTAATGGCGATTATGACAGGTAAAATAAATGACAGCTTTTCTGAGAGCTTTGATTATTTACTATAGATGCTGTATTCAATAATCCTAAGTTGCTTAAAAAATTAAAATAGCTTCTTTACTGATGTAATTGTGTATGCACAAAAGAATGAATAATTTATTTATGTTTTGGGGAAGAGGGATAATTTGGTAAGTTAAAATTGGTTAAACTGACTGTATTTCCAAGAAGAAAAATGTGGAAAGTGCTAAAAAGATATTGAATATTAGTTTAAGTTTTTTAACATATTAATATTCAAAAGTCATTCCACAATGTTCACTGCCTCAAGGCTTTCATTTGGTATTGTCTTTCTAGGCTGACATAAGTAAATATATGAAATATAAGACTATGACTAGATATATTATCAACCCTGAAAAACTCCTTAAAATTCTATTTGCAGCACTGCTTTCGTGGTTGCTGAATCTATAGATCTAGTAGGTGGGTGTGGTGGCCCTGAAGATCTTTCCATTATATACCTGAAAATTTCTTAATATCAAAGGTGTATTTTTTTAAAAATTAACATTGATGGGAAGCTTATAATATAAAAACCCCTATTCACCCAAAAAGAAAAGCAAATAAATAGAAAGTAAAAGCTCAGTCTCTTTATTTTATTTATCTCAGTACTTGTATATTAGGAAACTGGGAATTTATTCTGTTAACTAATATCATAGAAGGAACTATTGATTACCAATATGTCATTATTTTTATTCTAAAATGTATCATGCCATTTGATTGTCATTTTATTCCTTTAATTGGATTATAATTTAATTAACTGGTTATCCTTTTCTCTAAGAAGGTGCTTTTCATACTGTAGTTCAGTATCACCTGGTGAACCTTGTAGAAATTCAGGTTCTCAGGCCCTAACCCAGGTTACTGACCCAGGAACTCTGGGGATGAGGTCCAAGGATGCATGTTTTTACAAGCCCTTCCTGGGATTCTGGTCTGTGCTGTGATAAGAAATCCTGTTCTGACACAATGTTTTCAAAAGGAGAGATGTAGCTGAATGTCTCCCTATTGAGGAGGGAGCTCTGTCACACTACACGCCTCTCCCATATACTTTGCCTGCTCCCTTTACAGAATCAGTGCAGATTTTAGAAACCTCGGCTAAGACACAAATTGAATTTAGCAATAAAATGATCAAAGACAAGTTCAAATTACTATGTCAAGCCTTCAGGCGTACACTATTTTGTCTCTAAAAACTACAATTCATTTATTTTGTTTTTGATGGATTTTTTTTTTATTGTGGATAGTATTACAGAGGTCTCCTGTTTACCCCCCTAAACTCCCCGTCCTCCAAGCCCCTATTCCCCCCAGGTCTTCACTACCCTATGGCCCATGTCCATGGGCTATGACATATAAGTTCTTGGGTTTATATATCCTTTTGATCTTCCTAAGTAACTTTATGTGTGCGTTTTTCTCATGGACAGAACAATCAAAGTACAGGTGTATGACTGGGATCGAGATGGGAGGTAAGACATTGTCTCTTATTCTTGCTCTTGGCACTTAATATGCTTTAATAAAATAAGTATACTGAAATGACCATGTTTTTGCATTTTAATTTTGTCCTCTTTTTCCAAATATTGCTGAAGTGTTTACATGAGATTTTAAGAATGAGTGTATTTTCTTTAAAGTGGAGATTAAAATAGAGAGGTCTTCCTCATTTCCAGTAACATAGTACATTTGGATCTGATATTTCTCATGGTATCCAACTTACAGATGTTGTTTTATTTCTGTATCTCACAATCTCTCCGAAGATTCCTATAATCTTTATATCCCATATCATCCATGGGAACACATCTGAGACTTCACCCCTTTCCCTCCAAAACAGACATACCCCTCACAACAAACAATAAAATAAAATGCAAGGGTTATATCTGATGATTACCAGTAAAAATAGTTGTTCCGAGTTCCGCAATTATGGTCTCCCTCTGCACCTCACAGCAGACGTTAAAGACTAAAAAAGAAGGAATGTACTACCTTTTTTCTTTCTTAACTATTGTCCCACTGTTTCTATTGTTTTAAATAGGGTTGATTTTGAGGTGTTTTTAGATGATGTTAAAGCCAAGGTACCCAGTAATGCTCAAATCTCGCCTTGGCCTAGAAAACAGCCTCTCCGGATGGTTCCAGGAAGTGAACACAGGGAGGCCAAGGAGAATGACAAGTTGGAAAACAAAGGGCATTTAATTTTACTTGGCTGCATGCCCTAAATTCCAGCCCAGAGGTGGCTGGTAAATGGAGCTAAAGCATGAGGTTAAAGCTCAAGATCTAAGGCTTTTCTCTCTGCATTGTATGCAAGCCAGCACCCAGGCTGTAAGGGTCTGGATACCTGAACACTCCTATTAATATGGGAACAGGTTGGATCAAAAAGATTGGCCTGTCCTGAGAGGGCACCTCCCCTCACCCTTCTGCTGCTTGGGTAGGAAAATGCCTAATTTACACATACACTCATACACGGTCCATTACGTGTCCTGGAATTTAGCCCAATTATCATTTTCTCCTTTCTAAGGAGTGATAAGGGAGGATGGAGAGAAAGGTAGAGATTATACTCCACACGGCAGCAATTACCAAACAGTTATATAAGACTCAGTGATTTCAGTCTTCAAACTATAACCCAAACATGATTGTGCTAACGTGGCCTAACGTTTTTTGACTTAACGTTTATACCTAGAAATGATCAATGCTTTATCACTGATCTTTGGATTCCTGTCAGATTACTCACTTAATTATTTGTTTATTTAGAGTTTCTTTACACAAATTCTGCATGCATTCTGAAGAAATCTCACAGGATAACCTGATGTGTTTCCATAGGGACTGATGCCTGATTGCTTCACTAAACTTTATTCACTGAGAAAATGAGTTTTGCTCCTCAGAATAAATAGGAAAGAAACAATGCCAATCTGTGTAAAGCAGGCGTTCTGCCTTCTATCATATATCCAATGATATACATCTAGGGTGTGTCATATAAAGTTTTATAATAGATCATATACATTTTAATTGAGAATGGGCAAAAGTTGTGGCCTTTTTCTAGTATTTTCAGGAAATTGGGGGAAATTTTAACTTAAAACTTATAAACTAGGGGTATAAATTCAGATTACATGTGTATCCATGACAATTCAATCCAAATTTGCAAACTGTAGATATTTTATTGTATTGCTTTGACGGGTGAATTTTCATTACTCTCCTGTTGTATTCAGTCTACGTCTGAGCCACAAAATTTTTAAATAGCTTTGAAAGTTAGAATTACCTTGAAATTCAGTTATCTTTTCTTTTGATGTTGGAGTGTTGAGCATTTCTATACAGGATATGACACATTGACTGTTTCTAATGTGCCAGATTTCTTTGAGCACTTTTTATTTTATTTCCCACTTAATTTTCACAATAAGGGATAAATACTATAAAGGCTGGGGTAAAAGTAGGTTTACAATAATTAATAAATAATAATACAGGTATAAACTCTCTTTCACTTACAACTGTAAAGCTACTTTTGCCCCACCCCCCCCATATCGATACCATTTTATAGATGAAGAAACCAACGCAAAGAAGTAAAATGCCCAAATCACACAACTAGTAAATGGTGGAGCCAAGACCCAAACTCTCCAGTATGCTTCCAGTGGTGCATTCATAATTAATACACTATATATTTCTATAACATTATAATTAAAAATTCTGACACTTAAATAAAAGCCTTCAACCTGGACATTGGTCTTATCCTATGATTCTTTGGTAATTGACAATGTGGTGATTAGAGGAATTCAAGGGCTATTTAAGAAAGCTTTTAACATAAGTATGTTATCTGACATTTTATATTATCTGGAAAAATGGATGAAACATTCCCAGGAAGCAAGTCTTGTGTAACAGGCAGTTAGGTAGAGAGAAGTATTACATATTTTGAAAGAATCTTAATAGACATTGAATGGGTCAGTTAAATGTATAAAACACCTGATTTAGATTATGAGAATGATAGCTAAAATGAGATCAAGAGCAAGTGAAAGAGAGATAGGGAAAACATAGAGATAGAGAAAGAGGTCATTTATGAAATGTACTGAAAAGAAGTGAAGGATTTGGATCTTTATATTGGGAAAAATTTTTCAACAAAAACGATGATTTACTTTTTGAGACATGGATTTAGAAACAACTTAAATATTTTGATTTATTTTGTAAGCTCATGTTGTCATTGTATCATCAACTCTTTGGGGAAAGATTGGCATTGGTGGATATGGTGTTGATTAATTTTTAAATTTCACTTCTACATACCACCCATAACAGCACATTCAAAAAAAATCTGGGGAATTAAAGACTTATCCTATATAATAAAAGCCTAATATGAAAATTGACCAAATGGTGGAATGACCAGTTGCTATGATGCACACTCACCACCAGGGGGCAGATACTCAATGCAGGAGCTGCCCCCAGCCCACAGGCCCCAGGCCATCCAAGGCGGGTGCCAGTGGGGTCTCCTCCCTCCCCAACAGAGGGAGGCGACCAGTGGTGGGGGTGGGGCCAGCAAGCGGGCAGCGCCAGACCAGCCAAGGCGGGTGCCAGCGGGGCCCCCCGATTGCCCACCAGTTGCCCCACAGATCATCCCTGATTGCCAGCCAGTCCTAGGAACCCTACCTGTGCATGAATTTCATGCACTGGGCCTCTAGTTGATAATAAAGGGAGTGAAATTAGGAGGGAGAGGTTGTTAGGTGTACTTTAAACATTTCTTGGAAATGAATTATGATTAGTAGAATATTTAGAGGAAGGTTTTGTGATTTTACAAGTGGTATAATAGCTTCTTAATGTTGGGGTAAAATTATCTTTCTTTGATCCAAAATATAGCTTTACATTTTGTATGAAAAATTTCAGTGTAAAAAAATTTTTTTCAGTGTATAATTCTATATAATTCATGTATGCTAAAGCAGCACTTTTCAAAGTTAGCAAAATTATTAGAATGTGGGTGAAATATAAAAGGCAAAATTAAAATCATGATTAAATAATTATTGAAAACCCTTTCAACTAAATAATATGTAGGAAATTATAAAAGCATATTAATCTCCAATAAAAATGAAGTATAAAACTTGTAAAATCCATATATTAATTTTATAATACAGTAAAAATAGACACTGTATAGACTGTTATATAAGTTGATATTCCAGCTTGTGGTTCTGTGTGATATAATAACATAAGGTTATTATACCTTTTCCATGAATTTTTATCTGACATAATTTCCCAAGTTCTTCCCTTAAGTCAGAGTGAATATATGATACCCATTATATTTCATAATGAATGTAATTACCGGCAGAGATTGTTTTCTATTTTTTATGTTTTTTCCCCATCATCTTTAACATTTGTCAAAAATCCTGTGCACTTATCACTCTTTTTAGAAAAGATTATTTGTTCAGTGGATTTTTTTTGACAGTATAAACCAGCATTTTCTAATAGAAATATAAGGTGAGTCACATAAGTAATTTTAAATTTTCTAGTGGCAACATTAAAAAGTAAAAATACACCAGTGAAATTAATGTAATGATATCTTTTATTTAATCCTATATGTTTAAAATATTACTTTAATATAGGGTCAATATAAAAATTATTGATATATTTTACATTTTAAAAATATTTTATTTTATTGATTTGAGAGAGAGAGGAAGGGAGAAGGATAGAGAGATAGAAACATTGATTGGCCACCTCCTGCAGGCCCCTCACCAGGAACCTAGCCAGCAACCTGGGAATGTGCCCTGAACTGGAATCGAACCAACCCCTTGGTTCAGGGGTTGGCACTCAATCACGGAGCCACACCAGCAGGGCAAGAATTTCTTACATTTTTTTTATACTAAATTTTGAAATCTGTTATGTATTTTATGCTTACAGCACATCCCAGTTCAGACTAACTATATTTCAAGTAACCAACCTATATCCACATATGGTTGGTGGCTACCATGTTGGACAACATCATGTAAACTTTAATGAAGTATACAGTCTACATCCTAAATAATTTCATATCAGATGAAATGCTTTCCCAGCATGTAACAGAAGTTTAGAATTATTCCCTTATAAAATGTGGAAAAACTGTTCAGATATCTATATTATTTTGTGTATAAATTTAACCATAAGAAACCAAGAAATAATGTGATCTTTCATCTAGAGAGAATATTTTGTTCAAAGATTCAAGTGGAAAATGCTTGACAGTGTTACTTGCTTACAATTACATTTTCTTTTACTATAGCTAGGTACTTCAGATAGTTGAGATGATGATATTCACAGACTTTCAGAAGTGGTGTAGTCTTGAGTCACAATTCTGATGGTGTGTTTGACTCAATTCATCAACTTGAAATTATTTCTGAGGCAAACGTCTCGGGTGTCTATGAGGCCTACAAAAATGTGGTAATGCTGTTGAGCAAATAACCAGTTGACATGAAATGAGGTACCTTGCCTTGAGTTCCTCTAGAACAGAAGAAATGTAGTCATTTGTCCTTTTTTATTTCAACAATTAACAGTGGCTTAGCATGCAGAGGCATTACTTGGCCTTGATATGAATAATCAGTTTAAATGGACTTAATTTTCCACAAGTTAAACCACTTTGCTTAAATCACCCCCATAGTCCCCACCATTTCTTCAAGGAATGTGCAAAATGAATGTTTAAATCTCATTTTAACAATTGAAAACCTGAAGTGCTGAGGAACTGACTAGCCTTGGTTACAAAGCAATCAGTGGAGGTATCCTTGAAAAGCTTCACTTGATGGAAGTTGCTTCGGCTGACTTTGTGCGGCTTAAATTAAAATTCAGGGAGCATGAGTGGAACAGCTCTGCATTACGTCCGTGTGGCTTTAATGCGGGACTGATTGTAAAAGGGCCACCAAGGGGTGACTGTCTCCCATAAAATGATGATGTGAAGAAAGGGCTCAGCCAGTGAACTGCTTCTGATGTCTATTATCACTCTGTATTTTATCAAATCTAGTCATTTTAAATAGTGATACTTTTTTTTTTAAAATATATTTTATTGATTTTTTTAGAGAGAGGAAGGGAGAGAGATAGAGAGTTAGAAACATCAATGAGAGAGAAACATCGATCAGCTGCCTCCTGCACATCTCCCACTGGGGATGTGCCCGCAACCCAGGTACATGCCCTTGACCGGAATCGAACCTGGGACCTTTCAGTCCGCAGGCCGATGCTCTATCCACTGAGCCAAACCGGTTTCGGCAAATAGTGATACTTATTATCAGAGCAAACTTCATTTATCTGTGAAATGTGTATGGATGCTGTCAGCTTTTAGTTACCTTTGAAGATAATATTTGATAAATGCACAAAATGATGTTTTGTTCCTGTGATTATGCATCATCCTGGAATGAAGTAAGTGTTACTTGTAAGGTGTCTAAGACATGATAACTCATTTAAGAGGAGCATGTGTAAATCTTTTATATTTTTTCATTTATTTTAAATATCTTCACATATTCTAATTAACCCTTTTCTAACAATAGCCCTCTATTTGCTTGCAGTTAACTCTGTGTCCTAAAAGCATATTCAATAGACAAAATTCAGCCGCTTTCCTTGTTCCACTACCTATCACTTCTTTGAGACTTAAAAAATGTTGATAAATGGAATTGCATAATATACATATTGCTTACTGACATACTATTGTTTCTTCCACCTATTAAATTTTTAAGTAATTTTTTTGTTTGTTTGTTTTTGTTAATCCTCACCCGAGCATATTTTTTCCATTGATTTTTAGGGAGAGTGGAAGAGAGAGGGAAAGACAGAGAAAAACATTGACGTGAGAGAAACATGTCCATTGGTTGCCTCCTGCACAAGCCCTGACCAGGGCCTGAGCTGGGGAGGAGCCTGCCACCTAGGTATGTGCCCTTGACCAGAATTGAACCTGGGACCCTTTGGTCCATAGGTCAGTGCTCTATCCACTGAGCAAAACCGGCTAGGGCTTAAGTAATTTTTTTAAATCACTTTTGGAAAAAAATTGTTATTGAGCATTTATTATGTACTAAAGTGTTTTCCAGGTGATAACAACTAATGAAAAACTCCAATCTTCATATAATAATATTTTTAATTTTTCTTAATATGTTTTGTTATATTCTTCCACTCACCTGGAGTGATTTTGGATTCTATCAGATCTATATTTCAAGGGGGGAAAAAAGCTTGTTCTAATTTTCAGTAAAAAGAAAATTATATATACATTGACCCTTTACTATAAGATATTTGCAGGATAGATTTGGGGATATTTCAGGGTTGGCCATGTGCTTTTTTATCACCATAAACTTGCTTAGATAACCTTGACACTTTGAAAGCTGTTCTGTGTTCATTTTTGCCTGTTGGTTTTCTGTTCAGGCCCAATTTAATGCTATCAATTGTCAGAAAGCTTTCCTTTATGCATCTAAATTCATTGAATTCCATTCTCCTGTGTGTTGTGCTTACCATTTAGGAATGGTTATTAGCATATCTAACACATTATGACTTAGGTTGAAATGATTTGTTTCTGCTTTATCTCTCATATGAAATTATAAGCTGCTGAGGTTAAGGACCGTGTTTTGTTTTGATATTTCTCACAAAGCATATTGCAGTGCCTTTAATGCAGTAGCTTCTTGCTGTGTTATTTCAATTCTATAGGAGAGAGCATTTGAAATAACTGTCATCTCTCTAATGAACACTCAATCTTCCATCAGTGCTTTTAGATCTCCTCCTTTCCACCCTTTACTTGAAACTATGAAATTATCTTGAATAGTATGAGAGCTTTTATTTCTCTAGTGAAATTTCAGGCAGTGAGGAATTAATTCAGCTGTCATTTTTGTCTCTTTTTTTTTCCAACATTTGCAGACATCTTAGATTTTATATTAAGATCATATATCTGTCATACAGATTATATTTTCTGCTTTATTCCATATTTAAATACTGATGACTTTCACCAACTCAACAGTAGAACTATCTAATTCAAGTCAACAAATAAAATAAATTTTGATTTTCGATCACCTTACTATTTATTTGACTCCATTAGAATATCATCAGTAAAACTGGAATATAAGTTCATTTCTAATTTTGCTATAACATTAGAGTCCTCAGTGATTGATAGGACCTTTACAGTTAGCTTTTTATTTTATAAGAAGGAGGCTGAGTCTAATTATTTCCAATTTTGAATTAATCATCAATTTCAGC
Source organism: Myotis myotis (assembly GCF_014108235.1). Taxonomy (NCBI): domain Eukaryota; kingdom Metazoa; phylum Chordata; class Mammalia; order Chiroptera; family Vespertilionidae; genus Myotis; species Myotis myotis. Next base: position 172,960,591 of record NW_023416335.1, read on the forward strand.
ACTAAATCTGCCTTTCCTTTTATAGATTTTATTTTATTGTGAGAAGATCAGGGTTGATGTTCAAAATTTTTATCAAGTAGATGGTGGGTTGGGTACTTGAAGCCCTTTTCTTTGCCAAGGTAACCTTTTAATTGCTAGGTTGTGGGGTGACCTGGAGAGTTCAGGAAAGTGTCTTTAGAAGCTGGAGTAGTAGGAGGCACATAGAGATTCTCACCAGAGGCTAAGCATCAATGTGAGAATAGACAGATGTTTCTAAATTTTTTAAAAAATATATTTTTATTGATTTTAGAGATGAAGGGAGAGAGAGATAGAAACATCAATGATGAGAGAGAATCATTGATTGGCTGCCTCTTGCATGCCCCATGCTGGAGATCGAGCCTACAACCTGGGCGTGTGCTCTGACTGGGAATCAAACGGTGACCTCCTGGTTCATAGGTCAATGCTCAACCACTGAGCAACACTGGCCAGGCTGTTTCTAAATTTTTACATTGGCATTTAATCTACTGATTCACACAACTTGAATCCTAATCTCTAGGCATTACCATAATCCCAAACTTGCAGACTTGAAAAATTATAATCATATTGATCCCTCCCTTGCTTTCATCCACCATATCCTGTCAACTGCCGCCTCTTCCATCGGTAAGAAATAGACAGTGAAATGATGCTGATTTTCTTAAAGTTAATTTTAAATTATGTACAGTCTCCACTGGGTTAAAAGATGGACTAAATATGGGCATTTATAAAAAGAGTATAAATACTTATTACAAAGTTAAAATGAGTTTTTGCAATAGTGTCATAATTTTTATAATATAATAGAAATAATAAGATAATCATAAGAAGATGATAGTAAGATACTGGAAGAATAGTAAAGAGAGCAACTAAGCCATAGAAAATAATTTTACAATGCAGCTTAGGGAAAGGGAATAGAAATCAAAATTAAAGAAAGTTTGAATCATAGAAATGGAAGAAAAAGAATTAAAGTCATAGAATTTAGCTATACTAATAAAAGGGTAACATGCAAATGGTCGGGACACCCTCATGCATAACAACTGATCAGCAGGCTATGTGTGCAGCAGGTGCAGGTGGGCGGGGATTTGCAGCGTTGAGGACTTGAATCACGCCATCACAATCCATCACCAGGAGGCCGATGGCCCAGTGGAGGCCTCCACACGGCGAGGCCTGGGGGTCCCTCGGTGCCATGCGGCATGGAGGCTGGTCCCCCAGCTCCAGCCTACCTCTTTGGGGCAGTCCATTGAGGAGCCTGGATGGGTGGGCAGGGCCTACCTCTTTGGGCCGATGGATTGTGGGACTTCCATGCTGTGACAGGGCACTGGCCAGGCTGGGGGACTTCCCCCCACCCCGAGTGCATGAATCTTTGCACCGGGCCACTAGTTTAGTTATAAAAAAAGAAGGAAATATATGGTGAAGGACTGAAGAATAGAACAAAATATTCTAGTGAACTCTGAAATGGGGCAAAAGAGTGGAGCTGAGGTTTTATAAATTTGTGTGAGAAAAGATGGGGGTTATAAGTCCACCTTTGCAAAATAAATAATTTTATATCTCTAGTGCCACCATTGCTGAATTAGGGTTAACTCTTTGGCATAAAAAATAACAAGATATCTGGAAATCTTAGTCTTTTATTTAGTCTGTAGACATAATTTAGTATTAAAACCTATAACTCTTGGAACCCAACATTCTACAGAAACTCAAGTGGAGGCCTGCTAGGGAGGTAGGCGATTTGTTTGAGGACAACCAAGATTCTATTTTTAATGAGAATAGACAGCATATATATATAGGTCTTGTTTTCTTCTCAGTTGAGCTACTCTATGTCTTTTGGTTGAAACATTTAAGCCATTTACATTTAAATCGATTATTGAGAGGTCCATATTTAGAGCCATTTTATTGTTTATAACTATGTTTCTATTTTATTTTATTATTTGTTTTCTAATTCTTAAAGAAGTCCCAATAAAATTTCATGTAATACTTGTTTGGTGGTAATGAACCCATTTAGGTTTTTCTTGCCTGGGAAGCTCTTTATTTTTCCTTCAAATCTAAATGATAGCCTTGCTGGGTAAAATAATCTTGGTTGTAGGTCCTTGCTTTAAAATACTTTCAATGTTTCATGCCAATCCCTTCTGGCCTGAAATGTTTCTTTTGAGAGATCAGCTGATTGTTTTATGGGGCTCCCTTGTAGGTAACTGTCTTTTTCTTGTTGCTTTTAAGATTCTATTTGTCATTTTTATTGTGATGCGTCTTGGTGTCCACCTCTTTGGGTTCAACTTGTTTGGGATTCTTTGCATTTCCTGGAATTGTGTGTCTTTTTCTTTCACCAGCTTAGGGAATATTTTAGTCACTATTTCTTCAGGTAAATTCTTAATCCTTTGTCCTTTCTCTGTCTCTCTTTTTCTGGTACCCATATGATGTGGATGTGTTATGCTGATATTGTTCCAAAGGTCTCTTAAACTCTCCTCATTTAATTTTTTTTTCCTTTTTGCTGCTATGATTGGGTCTTTTTACTGCCATGTTTTCCAAATCTCTGATTCATTCATCTGCTTCATGTAACCTACTGTTGATTCCTTCTGGTGTATCCTTCATTTTACATTTTCTATTCTTAATTTCTTACAGATTCTTCTTTATGGTTTCTATGTCCATTTTTAATGCTTACTATCTCTTTAAGTTCTCACTAAGTTTATCCATTCTTCTTCTAAGTTCCTTGAGGATTCTTATAACCATGGTTTTGAACTCTGTATCTGATAGATGACTTGCTTTCATTTCATTTAGTTCTTTTTCTGGGGATTTCTTCTGTTCTTTCATTTGTGGCATGTTTCTTTGTCTCGCCATTTTGGCTGCTTCTCTGTGTTTGTTTCTGAGTATTAGGTAAATCAGCTATGTCTTCCAGTTTGGGTATGGTAGCCTTATGGAGTAGGTGTCTTATGGGGCTTGATGGTGCAGTCTCTCTGAGCACCTGCACTAGGTGCTCCAGGAATGTCTGTTGTGTGGGTTATGTGAGTTCTCCTGTTATAGTTGAATTTTGATTGCTGTTAGCCTATTCGTGGGTGGGGTTAACTCTCAGGCTGGCTATGAGGATTGACTCAGACCACAGTATATGAGGTAGTGTGTGGGAGCTGAATTCATGAAGCGGAATTCGCCCAGCAGGGTCTGGTGCCTGCTGAGATCTCCCTTTGAGTGCGCTGTTTGTGGAGCTAATTGGGTCATGCTCTGATGTGGTCTGAAGTCCTCCACTGGGTCTGTTGTTCCTGGCCTCTTGGGAGGGATTCCAGTGCAGGTGGATGTCAGGCACTGCCTGTGATCAGCCCTGGGTTACCAGTTTCAGGCTATAAAGTGATTCACAATTTGTGGTTGCCTCTGCTGGGTCTGAGTGCACATGGGAGTGGCTAAGCTGCATACCAAGTCTAGCTTTCACAAGCCCCGAGCCCAGAGACAGGCCAGCAAAAGGCCCAAGACAGCTCGAGATCTACCTCTGCTTGCCACCTGCCTGTTAGCCCAGTCACAGAAAGAGGCTCTGGCGGTACTCGATTAGGGGGAGGTGGCTTCTTAGTGAGTCACCAGGTCAGCACCAGTGGTGTTCACCAGGTTGATACAGATTTAAACTCGGCACCAGTTCTGGGTTTGAGGTCACTCATCAAAAGTGTCAGGGTACACCAACACCAGCCCCCACCTACCAGGGCCTTATATACCTTGGTGGTAGAGCGGGGTCTCAGGGAATTTTCAGGGTGAGGACAAAAGAGTTCATCAGGCTAACAAAGACCAAGATTTAGCCCTGTGGAAGGAGGGCTTTGCGTAGGAGTGGTGGTTCCAGTGTGCAAGGGAAAAATGGTCCTTGATTTAGAACTACACAACTCAGTCTTTGCCACCTCCTGAGACTGCCCGGACCTCTTCAAGAGCCTTTCATGAATGTCTGCCCCAGGAGTCCAGACTGGAGGCAGCCAGCTGATCCTCCACAGGGCTAGAGCTTCTCAGGGCAGGGCCACAGGGAGTTTGGAGGGTCACGCTAGCGCATTCCCTTAGCTGATGCCATATGCAGAGTAGTGCTTGAGCAGGAAGCTCAAGCTTCCTGTGGGCAGTGTGGGTGAGGGACTCTGCACAGGGATCTTGGCAGCTGTACCTTTTGCCTTTTCCCCAAAGTCATACATCCTCCGAGCCACCCTCCCTCTGCTGTAGTGCAGGGTGAGTGGCTGCCAATGAGATTTTGTGTGCTGCCCCTTTAAGAGGGTGCTAGGTTTGTATCAGACACCTATCTCTCCCTGAAGGTCAGAATTCCTGCTGATCATCACAGTCAGATGTTATGCGGGCTCCTCTTTTTGGCTCTGGTACACTGGGCGGGGGGTCCAGCAAGAGGTGGAGACCCCACGCTCCTCAGGGTGAACTTTGAGGCTGAGATAACCCTTTGGTTCTCAGCCACTGCACGTGCGTGGGAGGCCAGCCCTTTTGCATCTCTGCCCTGCCTTCCAGTCTCAATGTAAATTTTTCTCCAAATCCTTGGCTATAGGACTTCTGTTTAGTTAGTCTTCAGTTGGTTATCCAGGTTGATTGTTCTATAATTTAGTGGTAATTCCAGTTTGGTCTTGAGAGGAGGAGAGTGTAACTTCCCCTTACTCAGCCATGATATGGGATAGGTCAGATTCTTTTGTGTGGTCTGATGATAGTAACATTACTTAAAAATACCACCACTACCACCAACACACATCTATGTGTGTTTTGGGGATTGTTAAAAAGAACTCAATGAGTTGCCTCTACATGGTTGGGGAGAGCCTTTTGTGAGTAGCAGACATTATTAACACTCTTCGGCTCTCTTTAGAAAATGACGACACATATGTATATGTATGTGTGTGTATACGCACAGATAGGTATATGCATGAATGTGTATATGTATATGTATTCTTCAGCAGCTGGGCTGCCTTTGGAGGTGAATTGGCAACGGTAGCCAAAGAGAGCCCAGTGTCAACTAAACATTCAATCAACCCTCTAGGAAATGACATCAAGATGATTTGTTCACCAAAGTTTGCAGTTTCTTGCAACTTTAGAAATAATTCACTTGGGTAACATTTATCCAGAACTGCACAATTGCCTCAAAAGTCTGAAAATCTAAATTTACAAAAAGTCTTAATAGGAAAAAGTCATTATATCTTCATATTATCCTCCAGTCTGTGACCGTGCTTCAGTCTTTCCGAGCCTCCAAACTTTTGTAGAGTATCGGCCAGTAATTTTGGCTAATGCCTTTCAATTTTTGTTTGCCTTATTTTTCTTATGATTAGATTTGATTATGCATTATTGTGTTGTCCTCACCAGTGTTTTCATATCCAGGGGTAGTTGATGACAATATATGGTTTGAAAATGTCACCCAATGCTGTTCGATTGTTTAGACCAGTGAAGAGACAAAAGAGGAAATGTATCTCTGACGAGACAAAGTTGGATTAGGTCACAGGGGTTGGAAGTAGGAGATAATGAACTCTTCTCCCTGTGTCTTACTTATGCTGCACACTTCCAAGCTACCACAAGGTAGAGCAGGACAGATTCCTCTGTGAAATCATTCATGGTGCCTGAGCTCCCTTCCTAACTCTGAAATTCACTCTGAAAGGTCTAAGACTTCCAGGGGTGGGCAAACTTTTTGACTCGAGGGCCACAATGGGTTCTTAAACTGGACCGGAGGGCCAGAACAAAAGCATGGATGGAGTGTTTGTGTGAACTAATATAAATTCAAAGTAAACATCATTACATAAAAAGGTATGGTCTTTTTTTTTTTTTAGTGTTACTCATTTCAAACGGGCGGCTGCGGCCGTAGTTTGCCCACGGCTGGTAAGCTTTTGTCTGAACCTGATTTTCTGCTTCAGTAGCCTGGGGATAGTGATAGTGGAAAGAAGAGCACTAAATGAGTAAAAAGCATTCCAAATAATTTGATTGCTCTCTGACCTTATTCATGTGCTCAAAACAAGCATTAAAAGACAGGGTTGGTTGAAAACCAACATACAACTTGCATTATGATTAAAGTGGAAAGTTTATATTGAAGGTACTCATTATGTCTGGAATAATAGGATATTACTGTAGAATCACTCCTCATAAGAGCCTTTGAATTTTACACATGATGAGAAATTATAATCAGATCAATCAATTAAAGGCACAGCATTAATCTCTTCCTTAATCATTGACTTTGATGGATATTTTAATTTTATTCAGGAGGCAAATAAGGCTTGTGCTTGTGTGTAAATAAAAATGAAAGGATTGTGAGTATAAAGACTTTTGCTTGTGCTCCCTGTTGAATACAGTGATTTTCTGGTTACCTGATCTGAAATGAATTGTAAGTCAGTGGCATAAGAGAGCACAATACCATAATTCAAGGTGCCATGTTTTGCCTACGAAGCATAAATATTTAAACATTTGCATTACTATTTCTGAACGAGTGGATTAAGTAGCTGTGACATATTAACTCATGTTCTTTTGGGTATGATTGAAATATTACATTCAATCCATACACCCCTGTGGGGGGAAAAACACACAAATCCCTGTGTTCTCTGAAACGTTAAGAAGAAAATCTCATTTCAATGTCTTGCTTCCTTAACTGGTGCCAGCTTTGTGATATGATATAGCAGCCATGTTGCAGGTGAGAATTTAAGATTTCCATTCGGAGGAGCAGTACACAAGTGCACCCCAGTCTCCCTACTTTCTCTAAAAGTTGTGTATAAATTGAAATTTAGAAAATCAGAAGCAGAGCTGGAAACCTAAAGTGCTGCTTTTTTGTGTGTTTTATTTTTAAAGGGAAGGTTGTTTATGCAATGCATTTTATGTTTTGTAAGCTTGTTATTGTAAGTATTAAAGGGTATTAAGCAAGATTTGTTGCTTCCACTTCCAAGACCAGGACTTCCTTATATCTAGGACCATGTACTGACATTCTATTTTACAGAGGTCATATTAGTCTTATCTATAAAAAATATATAGGTCTTAGCAGGTAGTGTTTTTTAATGGAAAATGATAAGTATTTCACTGTAATAAAATTTATTATTGCCGAAACCGGTTTGGCTCGGTGGATAGAGCGTCGGCCTGCGGACTGAAAGGTCCCAGGTTCGATTCCGGTCAAGGGCATGTACCTGGGTTGCGGGCATATCCCCAGTAGGAGATGTGCAGGAGGCAGCTGATCGATGTTTCTCTCTCATCGATGTTTCTAACTCTCTATCTCTCTCACTTCCTCTCTGTAAAAAATCAATAAAATATATTTAAAAAAAAATTTATTATTATTATTATTATTATTATTATTATTGGGTAAATAACACAACCATAGATAATTGTATACCCTACCCCCTACCCCAGATAATGCATTTGCCAAATTCCCAACTACTATATTGCTATTGTCAGATATTTTAATTCTACACGTATTTTAAATCTCACCAGACATTATAATAATTTTATAGCCAATATTGACACATTATTGTTACCAAAAGTCCATACTATATTCAGATTTCCTTAATTTTTACCTAGTGTCCTTTTACTGTTCTATGATTCCATCCAGGATACCATATTACATTTAGTTGTCTTATGGGCCTATAGGCACCTCTTGGCTGATGTGTGTGTTTTTTTATGGCTAGGCTATGGATGTGGACTTTTGAGAGGAAAACCAGAGGTAAAGTGCCATCTTTATCATGTCATGTCACACTATCAGCATGAGTTACCACTTTTGATGTTGACCTTGAGCGTTTGACTGAGGTAGTGGCTGCCAGGTTTCTCCACTATCAGCTACTCTTTGATCCCCTTTCTACACTGTACTCGTTGGAAAGAAGTCACCATGCACAGCCTACGCTAAAGGAGAGGGAGTTACACTCCTCTTAAGGGCAGAATATCTACATAAATTATTTGGCATTCTTCTGCATTGGAGTTTTGTCTCTTCTTCCCATTTATTTTGTTATCCAATCATTTATTTATGTTGTGGACATTTATTTTATCCTTTGAGTTATAATACAAATAACTCCCTTTGATTTAAATACAACTTTCTCAGCCTGACTACTGGCAGTGTGAACTGGGAATAGAAGAAATCTCCCAAGGAATATGTTCCTTTAAAGTTTATCTAATTTACATTGTCTGGGGGATGTGTAACTTTTGAAAATTAACATTAGTTCCAATGTGTTCACAAGCCACAACACTGTCCACACAGCATTAAGAGCAAGGTGCAGGATGGGGAGCCATTTCCACCTGGGATCAGGCGGAGCAGAACTGCGGAGGACCCACCACACACTGGCTCTTTCTGCAAATCTGCTTCCTGTCAATTTACCGACGGGCAAAAATAGTGCACATTTAAGTTTAACATAGGCAGAGCTTCAGGACAGGGGAAGGGTGCTCCTCCCAGGGATTCAAGACTCATCAAAAGGCTTGAAATTGACATTTTACTGTAGAATTCTTTGCCTTTACTTATATCACTTCCACCAACATTGTGCTTAAAACTGTGTTTGTGTGTGTTAGGGGGTGGAGGGTGTTCAGAAATGCAAAAGTTAGCTTTCTTCAAGAAGTGTAAAGTTTACCAGGGAGATATAAAACTTACCCTCAAACCATTATAACACAAGTTAGAATTCGCAATAGATGAAGCCTAGAATGTGTGGTTAACAGCGTGCTCCTTGGATTCAGACAGAGTTGGAGTTTGGGTTGTGAGTCCACCGCTTAGGAGTTGAGTTGTTTTAGAGAAGATACTTCACTTCCCAAAGACCTAGTTTCCTCATCTGTAACATCAGGGTAACAACCTCTGTGTGTTATTTATTACACGTAATTGTGCTCATGATATATTTATGTAAATGAATTAACACAGTTTTGAACACATAGTAATTGCTCAATAAATGTTAGCCTTATAATCCTATATAATCAAAGAGAAACATGCAAATTAGCCATCCCTCCACTACGCTTAAGCCACACCCACCACCCACACCCTCCAGCCAATGAGGAGTGGGGGCGGGGCAGGTACTTCCCCCATGTTGCCATGGCGATGCTGGGGAAGTTCCAGCCCCATGGCCACTTGTGCATGCACAGGTGCAGGGAGACGGGGTCAGGGCAGGTGCTTGCTCTCACACGGGCGCTGGGGAGCTGGAGGTGGGGTGGGGCGTGCAGATGCCCCCAGGGAGCCAGGGTCAGGGCGGGAGCTTGTGTGTGCATGGGCGCTAGGGAGCTGGGGATGGGACGGGGTGCATGGACTCCAGGGAGCCGCCGTCGGGGTGGGAGCTGCCCCCGTGTTGCCATGATGATGCGGGGGAAGCTTTCACCCCATTGGAGTGTGTGGGCGGGCGCTGGTGAAGGTTCTCGCTCTGCAGCTGCTTGCACGCGCCAGCACCAAAAGGCCTGTGTCCCCGGGATAGGCGTCCTCGGGAGCCAGGCAACCCTGAGCCTGTAGGCCCGTGCCTAGGCCCGGAGCGGCTGGGGCCCCAGAATGTGACAGAGGGTGCACGTCCGGCTAAGGGGACTCCTTCCCTCCCTACCCCCATGCATGAATCTTCGTGCACCGGGCCTCTAGTTATTATAAATATTTAAATAATTTCAGTTATCTTTCTGTTCTAATAGAGGCTACATTTTATATTGAAATATCATTAGTAAAATTGTGAAATGGAGAAAGTTCAGGATGTCTGGGAATGTGGCCCAGCCCCATTTTGTCCAGAGTCTGGTATGTGTGTGGAGAAGTCCTGAAATATGAGGTAAATCTGGAAGGGTCAATCAAGTTGAAGCTTTAAGAGTTTGTTGAGAGAAAAATTGAGGAATCAGATGTAAATCAGATCAGGGAGTAAACTCATTTTGTAAATGTAGTCAGAGAGGCTTATAGTACAGGAAAGTTATTTTAGTTTCAATTAAGTTAATAGGAAATAGCGAAACAGTATTATTGAATCACAAGGAAATTGTGATTTATTATGAAAATCTTTTGTCATATTTCTCTGTATAGTGAAAGTTGTTTCAATGTTATACCATTGAAAATCATGAACAGATATAAATATATAGCACATTTAATTTTCCTCCCTTTAATCTTAATAAAATCTAGGAATAATTGATGATGGGGGAAAAGATAATTATAAGAATAAATCAGTGAAAACCATGTTTAATACTTTTTTAAAGTACTAATCTATAATTTAATATAGTTTTTTAAGTAGGACAGGTAACAAAGAAAACTATAAAAATGTCCAATATTTTGAGACATCTATAACAAAATTGACCTGAGAATCTCTCTACTTGTCCACCCAAATTCTCTGATTTATTCTGGAGACAAGGCTCCTTGTCTTACTTCTAAGAATGACTATTTTATTGTGCTACTTACTGCCTTATGTTCATGAACTTTGAACACATTCTCACCTCTTGATCATCCATTTTTAATTTCACAGAAATGTCTCAGAGGCTGAAAAGCAATTTGTGACTCACTTAATTCATTTTCTCCTCTATAACACAAGAATAGCATTTCATTTTTTTGATATGCAAATTCATTTTTTTATTCAAAATAGCCATCTTGAACAAGATTCAGAATGGGGGGCACATTTTTACTCATTTTTAAATTTATGTATGTCCTCTTATTCTTAAAAGTATCCAAGGCAGCTTATAATAAGATATAATAAACATCTATCCTAATAAAAGGGTAATATGCTAATTAGACCTGACATCTTCCAGACTTCCTTCCTGACAAAGCCAGGAGTGTGGCTGGCCTGCAAACTCCCTGCAGCCCCTCGTCCAGGCCACCCTGGCCCCCTGTGGGGACCCCCATCCCGATGGGGGGCATGGCCATCCTGCAAACCCCTGGCAGCCCCTTGCCCAGCCTGTCCTGTCTCAGCGGGTACCCCCATCCTGATGGGGGCATGGCCGGCTTGAAAACAGCCCCAGACCCCTCGTTTAGGCTGTCCCTGCCCCCTAGCTGGGACCCCCACCCTGATCGAGGGCAGGGCCAGCCTGAAAACCCTGTGGCCCCTGTCCTGGCGACCCTGCCCCCCAGTGGGGATCTCCCCACCCCGATCCAGGGCCCCCATCATGGCAGGCCAGCTGGCCCCCACCTGTGCACCAGGCTTCTATCCTATATAATAAAAGGGTAATATGCAAACTGACCCTAATGGCAGAACAACCGCTGGACCAGTCACTATGAGACACACTGACCACGTCTTAGTCCCTTTTTCTGGCTGGCAGACTCTGATTGCTTGATGGCCACCCGAGACAGGGGCGGGGCCAGTGAGTGGGCGGGAACAGCTGACCTCTTGGTCCCTTCCCCTGGCCATCAGGCACCAATCACCCTATGGCGAATGGGGAACCGGGAGTCGGTGGTGGCAGGGGGCAGGGCCGGCTTGCAGGCAGCTGGGGAAGATGGCCCTGATTGCAGGCCAGGCCTAGGGACCGTACCCGTGTATGAAATTCATGAGCTGGGCCTCTAGTATTATATAAAGCACATAGTAAATTCTGGTGAACTACACAATGTGAGGAAATTGAAGCCAGGAGAAAATATTGGAGAACTATTGGAAAAGGCTGTAGGGGACAGTGCAGAGAGTTGTACCCCAGGCTGAGAGTTGTACGACCTGGGGCACGGAAGCTGATACGCAATGCAGTCCACCCTCCTTTCCCGAGAACTGCCTATCATTATGGAAAGATTTACAAACCTTGTGGCTGAAACAGTTTAGTCCTGGAGGCACCCACTCTTTACAACCCTGGCCCCTATTGCCTGCAATCTGGTCCTGGGGTGCCTGGAGGCACCTATCCTCTGTGACCGCCCTCACTCCACCCCGCCCCCCCCCCCAGCCTGCATGTTTTGTAATCTATAATGATTCTACCTTGCCTACTTTCCCATGCTTATAATTCCTACTTTCCCACATAATCTTTGTCCTTCTACCCAATATAAGTAGCTGGCTTATGGGGAGAGGCAGAGCAGATCTTTGTGGATGACCTGCTGCTCTCCTGTACTGCTGGCAGTATTGGAATAAACATTCACATATGATTCAACCCTGTCTCTGCTTAATTGGCTCAAGTAGTGACAGGCAGCCCGGACCCCTTGGTTGTCCAGTTACAACTGGACTGGCTTTATCTAGATGGATGTATTACTTGGGACTTGATTAATTACATTTACTTGAGAACAGTAAATATTGTTTATCTCTACCAAGTTTTTGATTAGTGTTAAGTGGCAGGAATTTAATGTTAACAATAAGAGTTGAATTTAAACAGTTAACCAAGTGGGATTAGGATTTGTAAAATCAGAAAATTGCCTAATGGCTTAAATGATTCAGGCATTATTTTTAAGGCCTCTATAATAGATTCCTACCACTCATGTGGTGAGCTCTGGTTATATTAGGCTTGTCCATACTTATCAATATCAAAGTGTTGTGGTGGAGTCCTATAAATAGAACCTTTATCTCAGTAATTTTTACTTAAGATATCAGAAACACGCATAACAATGAAGGAGGATTGATTCAAAACAGAATCTCCCTAATTTAAGTTGTTAAGATCTGCAGAGAAAGATATCACAAGTATTAACTTGCACTTCTGAAGGTCAAAGAGAATTATTTATAAGAAATGTGTATCACTGCCCTAGCTGGTTTGGCTCAGTGGATAGAGCTTTGGCCTGCAGACTGGAGGGTCCTGGGTTCGATTCCAATCAAGGGCACATGCTTGGGCTGCAGGCTCGATCCCCAGTAGGGGGCGTGCAGGAGGCAGCCGATCAATGATTCTCTCTTATCATTGATGTTTCTGTCTCAATATCTTCCTCTCCCTACCTCTCTGAAATCAATAAAAATATATTTAAAAAAAAGAAATGTGTACTGTTTTATAATTTTCCTGTGTATCTTGAAAGAGTGAGAGTGCTAGGGATTTGGGCTCATAAATGCAAATATATTTATCACAGCCTTCAATTAACTCCCCCCCCACCACCACCATTTTCATGTGTATAGATCTACTTCTGAAAATTAAATCTTGAAGAGGTTAAGGTGATACTGGGGTAGAGGAGTGCCATGTATAGAATACTGTGATAATGTAGAAGATCTTTGAGATAGAACTGGAGGCTAGATATCTAAGTGAGCTATATTTTAAATAATTCTTTAAAAAAATTTTAAATATGTTTTTATTGGTTTCAGAGAGAGGAAGGAAGAGGGAGAGAGTGATAGAAACAGTGTTGACCATTAATGATGAGAAAGAATCATGGATTAGCTGCCTCCTTCATGCCCCCTACTGGGGATGAGCCCGCAACCCAGGCATGTGCTCTAACCAGGAATAGAACCATGACCAGGGTTTCATAGGTCAGCGCTCAACCATTGAGCCACACCGGCTGGGCAATAATTCTTTTTAAAGAAACACTTCTTATTGCAGAAATTCTAATCAAATGAAATGACAGCTAGTGTTTTTCTTCCACATTCCATCTTTTAGAAATTGTATTTGCTTGGCTAGACACAACTTTTTGTGGCTTGTCATTGGTCATCAGGTCTATGGGAGGTTTATAGATTTTAGTGACTCAGCTAAGCATTAAACCAAACCCGGGTGGCGGGGGGGGGGGGGGGGTAAGGGGGGCAGGCGGGGGGGGGGATGTTCATTTTTATGATAATGAACAGATTTCATTTGCAAAGCAAATGGACCAATCTTAATTTCTATGATAAGAATAGCAGCAAGATCCCTTATGTTTATTATAGGACTTTAGTTCCTACAGTCTTCATCTTCTTCCTCTGAGGCGCTACATTTTACCATGGGACGGATACCAACATTTCACCCTTATTTCTTAGCAGTTTGTGTTCAACCTAGTGCTGACCATTAAATTAGCAAAGAGTAGTGGAATATAGTTCCCTCTAAACTGCTGAATGCATAACATGTCTTAAAGTTGCATAGGTCAGTCTCAGTGATCATGCTGATACGCATTTTATAGTTGGTGCTAACACATGCTTACTCAACCCTTCCCCCTCCCGCCGAAACTGAGAAGGCATCTGTAGAAGGCCTGCTTTCTCAGTGGCTATTGCTTTTAAAAGGTGAAGAAACTCAGAATAACCATGTTGGATATTCACGGTATACTTTTCAATTGTCCTTATTGAAAATAAGGCTTGGTGTCTATTATCCATGTTAACAAGGGATAAACTTTTAAAAAGAGTGTCCTATTATATCCTGATCACAGGAAAGTTTGGTGATTTTTTATATTTGTGATTATTCACATGTGTAATAATAAATTTTTGAGTGTCTTAAACTTTCATCCCAATAAATAATTATTTGGATACACAGGAGTTGAAATGTTTTTGAAATCTCAGTTGTTAAGCTAATGTTCCTGTTTAAAATATTAATATTGGTGGGATAAATTAAATATTATTTAAATGTTAACAAAATGCAGTTTTTGAGTACACAAAATTTGTGGTTAAAGAACAATGAAATTACGTATCAGTCTCCTTTAAAGTATAAGCTAAGCTATGTTTATAACAATATCAAGCATTTTCTTCATGATTAAACTATACATTTCTTAAAAACTTTAAACATAATTGACAGATATATGAAAACTAATACTATATGTTTTTTTCTCCCTTAATTTTAGTCATGATTTCATTGGAGAGTTTACAACGAGCTACAGGGAACTTTCTCGAGGGCAGTCACAATTCAATGTGTATGAGGTAAGAGGAATTTTATTTTATTATTTCCTCTGGAATAAATATATTTATGCTTTAAAAGTATAGACTTTGCAAAGGATAGTTGTCAAAGGTTAACTTAGTACAGATATATATGTATATATGAATCTTTAAAATTATTGACAGACTTGTTTCTGAGATTAAACGATATTATTTCTCTTCAAGTGACATGGTCTTTTAAACCTATTTTGAGACATTTAAAGTTTTTGCCTATGTAACTTTTTCTTATTTTTAAAAATTTCAATAGGATGCAAGTTTATTTTTTTCTTAAGCTTCACGCTTCATGTTTGCCTTCCCACCAACCTCCTCCTTAGTCCTTTTAAATATAAAGAGTAAAATATGCATTTTAGTTGTGTCAGCATGGTGATGTAAAATGAACTGTACTTGGCTTAGTGTGTTTGTGCACATTCACTGTGGTTTAGATGAAGACTAAAGGGAATGGCAAGGCATGATTCAGTTGTTAAAGAAATCTAAATTATTAAAGCAAACACACTGGTGATTTCTGCCTTAACTGCCAGGTCTGTGTTTTAGCACTGTTAATCCTTGAGCTATGTTATCTGTACATTCTCTATATTTCTAAATTTAAAATACATGGATAGCAGTTGAGAATATCTCAGTATTTAGTCAATAATGGTAACTATTTCCCTGCCAGATTGATGCTAAAATTGACCTCTTTTAATTAAGAGTGGAGGAACCACCTCCTTCTACCACCTTACTGGCCTAAAGCAGTTGTATTCCATGCATTCATTCATGCATTAACTTATAAATGAAATATTTATTACACGGCTTCTATATTCTCACTCTGTATCCGGCCCTGGGGACACAAAGATGAATAAAAATTTCAGTGTCTGATGGGTGAGACAAACGCAGGAAATATATTTAGTGTATTTTGAAAACTGCTATATATAATAGTATATACTTAGTAGACTATGAGATATTTGGGTTGGAGGCAAACTCAACCCAAGAAAGCTTTGTAGGCAAGGACAAAGATGGAGTAATGGATCAATTTTTATATCTAAGTCTTTCAAGGAAGGAATATTAAGGCTCTAAACAGGTAATGAACGCAATATAAGACAGGCTGTACTTACATAGAAGCCTGTTTTCTCTGTCTACCCTCAAAGCTGAGGAGGAACGGCCTGTGTACCAGTGCTCCTGGTACTTTGGACGCATCTACTGCCAGTCACCACATAAACCTCCACAAACCAGCCACTCTGCGTGCGTTGGTGCACTCCTTATGTGTCCCAACAGTGTAAACTCTGGCTTGGCCCTCACCTGCCCTTTCAGCAGATTCGTGGTCAGCCAGTAATTAAGAATTAGAGCTTCCTCGGGTCTTTCCTGGCCATGCAGAGACCTGCTCATATACTTGACCTTCTAGATCCCAGCCATATGCCTGAGCTTTTAAAAATCTAGATTAGTTTGGCAGGTAAAGTTTGTCTGGATTTGTGGGATTATAGCATTATCTCCAGAATTGCAGTTATACTGGGTTGGAACTCATTTTGAGGCTATTGCTAGGTCTACAGTGGGGTCCTCGGTTGGTGTGCTTATTACCAGGGGCTCGATTGGTCCCTAGGTGGAAGAGACTGGCTTAGTGCCTTGCTCAGTAGGATGCTACTGGGTCTTCAGTCAGCTAGCCTGTTACTAGGTGCACAGGTAGGTGTGGCTTCTGCCAGGTGCCTGGGAGGTCTCCCCGCTTAGTGGGCCGGACCTGGGCCATGCCTAAGAGGGCCTGGAACTCAGCCCCGTGGCTCTTTCAGGTTCCATAGCCAAGACTGAGATCCGTAGATCTGGCTCTGGAGGCACAGATGAGCATGTGTCCTGTTAGGCCCCTGGGTGGGCTGGACCCAAATATAGGGATATTTCAGGATCTCCTGAGGTGCACACGAATGTTTTATAGTGGGTCTCTGTGTCAGCAAGATTGCTTACAACTGTGGCTGGGTGGGTCTGGAAGTGAGCGTTGGGCCCTTTAAGGATCTAAGGAGTTGCAGATAGGACCATTACCCTGGATCTGCAGGACTGTTGGTGGACTGCAGCTGTGAAGGGGCTGGGCCCAAGTAAAGGGCCCTTTTAGGATCTCCAAGAGTGCAGAAGGCGATGTGTCCTGCTGGATCCATATGCCAGCAAGCCGTCAGACTTTTTTAATCTTTATGATTTTTTGCGCTCTGTTTCAGCCAACCTGGGCCAATTACTTTTTTCTCTTTCTAGACCATTGCATTTGTCTATCCCCTTTCATTGGAGTCCTAGTTTAAATGAATAAATTCTGGTTCAAATAATACTTACTTATAAATTCTTCATTTCCCTATTAAAATGCGCCCTTTACATTTTGGATTGAGACGTGCTGAAAGATCCTTTCTTAAGGCACTTATCCTGTTAGATTGATTTATCCTATTAGATTAACAGGCTTTCCTCATCTTCATGTTCTCTCTATCCTCCCATATAGAGAGAATATTACTGCACTGTAGAATGCAGTAATAGTTCTCATGGCACAAACAGCCCCAAATTCAGTCTTTTGTCCACAAATTTTACCTTTACCAATTATTGTGCAGCCTGGGTGTCTGGTTGACATTATTACCAGAATAAAGCAATATAGTCCATAGAGCCCTTATATATCTACATATTTGGGTGATCTGCTATGTTAGTGTATTTAACCTACTGAAAAATTAAGTCTTTTGACTATACTTTTCTGTCACAACGTATATATATTTTTTCTACAAAGCACTTATTGTTATTTAGAACCTTCAGTATTAAAAGTCTTTCTCATATCAAGAGATGCAGATGGGTAAGAGTAATCAATGCATAACGTCTTGAGAACATTAATAAAATAAAGCTTTTTAAGAAGAATGAATAACCCTAGTAACTATAGCAGAGGAATTTTGGCTAAATGACTGCAGGAGTCATAATAAAGGCATTGGTGAATGAAGAAAGGCATAAGAAGTAAAGGGAGCAGGTTGAGCTACACATTTTAAAATAATTTTAGTATCAAACCTAACACATTGCAATTCTTTCATCTTTTTAAGGTGGTGAATCCCAAAAAGAAAGTAAAAAAGAAAAAATACATTAATTCGGGAACAGTAAGTCAAGTATTATGTTATTCTTTAAGGATTCAAACAAATGAATGACAATGTATATGTATAACAGTTTTCATCAGAATCAAAGCAACTCTTCACTTAGAATTTTAATATGAAGGTATATAATAGAAAAATAAACTGCCATGGGAATGTTTCTAATGGAGAACACCTTGTAGGAGATAGTGAGCCAGCTCTCTGCAGGTTGCTCTAGGTCAGTGGTTCTCAACCTGTGGGTCGCGACCCCTTTGGCGGTCGAACGACCCTTTCACAGGGGTCGCCTAAGACCATCCTGCATATCAGATATTTACATTACGATTCATAACAGTAGCAATATTATAGTTATGAAGTAGCAAGGAAAATACTTTTAGGGTTGGGTCACAACATGAGGAACTGTATTTAAAGGGCCAGAAGGTTGAGAACCACTGCTCTAGGTCAAGGGGGTCATAATGCCTGTGAGGGAAGCTGAAGTTTTGTTAAGAATAATTCTTCTTTGGAACCACCCTAGAGAGAATCAGGCAGACATGAAAAAATGTAAGTGGGAGTGAAAAATACTATAGTCCTTATAGGCTAACCTTAATTATTATGACTCATTTTACAGCATGAGAAAGTACTTGTTTATAGTTCATTAACATTTACAACTCTGTAGGAATGCTTCACTAAATCAGTGCAGAAGGTGCAAAAATGAAAGTATCCTAAAATTGTGAAAAATCAAAATCATCCTATTTTGATAAAAAAAATATACTGAAGATTTTACCCTAAAACTAATTCTCTTTGGGGGAAGCAACTTCTGCATTCTCTCCAAGTTTCCTTTTAAACATTTCTATAAAGCAAGACACCTGAAATATTAGATGGCCTCATTACAGAACCATGGCAGAGACACACATTTCCTTTGACACAACGAAGCTTATTCATTTTGATTTTTTAGTTTTAGCCATTTTTCAACTCCCTTTCATCTTTTCTTTTATCTAAAATGAGAAGTAACACAGTGTCCTTGAAAATAATTTTTATGCTATTCTTTAAAGGAACTAAACCGGTCATAGAAATTAGTTAGTTAAAAATTTTTAGCCCTTTTCCTTCTGATAATTTTAAATGTAAGAAAAATCAGTCCTGCAGATTTTAATAAAGAATATCTTTGAATTTCAAATGCTAGAAAATATGATTTTCTCCCTAATAGTTGGGGGCGGGGGGTCCATTTGGGGTTGCAATTAGTACTAGCTGGTGATCCTGCCCTGTTTTTCTCTTTCATTCTTTATTTCTTTCCTTTCTTTCTTCCTTTCTTTCCTTTTTTTTTTTTTTTTTTTTTTTTTTTTTCAGGTAACCTTACTCTCTTTCTTGGTAGAAACAGAAGTTTCATTCCTTGACTATATTAAAGGAGGGTAAGTCATTTTCTGAAATTGTTTTATTGTCCAATCATTCCTTTAAATGTGTGTAGCAAGTGCTACCACTAGGTAATAGACAACTGAAATAATCACTTTTATTATGTTTTGATGGCAGATGAATTGCACTTTTGTTTCAGACCTATGAGATAAATTTATATGCCAAGAGCTATTACTTTTAGAAAAAATTGTAACTTTTCTTTGACCAAAAGAAAAAAACTATTGTGTTAGTAAAAGCTGTAAAGGTATATGTGCTTTCATAGAATGTTTTCATTTGTCTGACACCTGGGACTTTTTAACTTCACTTTTTATTATTTTTAAAATTGAAGAAAAATTTTAGCTGAAGGCTTATTGCAAATGTTTATTCTAGCTCCAGATTATTAAAGAATGTATCTTGCCATGAAATCATAATGCAGATATGGATGGTGAATAATCATTTAGTTGCTCCCTAAGCTTCTAGAAATATATATTAGAAAAAAAATTGGTGGTTGTAATCATTCTTAAAATTTGCCAGAGTCCATACAGACCCTGTCTAGGTAATGTATTATGGATTTTGCTCCTATTTTTTTAAAATCTAACCAAGCATCCCCAGAGATTGCAAACAATCATCTATTACCATATGGTCTAAAATATCCACATTTTCTAATTTATTTGCTGTCACCTTGTATTTACAATATATAAAAATGGTAAGAAGACAGATTTGAATTTTGCATAATTTCATGGCAAATAAGAGCAGACAGAGACAAAACTCATGTAAATCTCTTCCTAATTACGATTCAGCAAGAGTTTATTTTTATTTTTAATACTCGTTCACTGATTAATTGTCATGAGGCAGAAGAAGAAGACAGGATGGAAGACTGAGGGGGCAAGAGGAGCAAGGATAGTTTCCCCCAAAAGAGAGAGCTTTCTCCATTTTGCTCTTATTTAAGGAAACAAAACAAACAAAAACAATGCTTGCCTAAGTGGAGAATCTTGGCTATATATAGACAACTTGCAACCTGCCACCTGGCTACACAGTCATAGAAGCTATGGTGGTTCTTTCAATAAAGTTAAAGGAAAGCATACTAAGTGGAAGAAATGTTTGCCAGCCCTCCTTAGTATTCCCGGGTCTGCACATATTCTTATTTTTATAAGATGGGATAATAAAACACCGTGTTTATAAAAATAATAATAATAATCATAGACCCTGGCCAGTGTCCTTAGTGGTTAGAGTGTCGGCCTATACACCTAAGGGTTGCAAGTTCCATTCCAGGTCAAGGGCATGTATCTGGGTTGCAGGTTAATTACCACCTGTGCTCCCTCTCTCTCTTTTACCCTCCCTCCTTCCCTCCCTTCCACTTTCTCAAAAAATCAATGGAAAAAATATCCTCAGGTGAGGTTTTTTTTTAAAAAAAGATACCTTCTTAGTAGCTGTAGCAATAAAGAAAGGTGGTAAGACAATGGATATCTCAGCATAGTCTCTCTTTTTTTTGCCATAAGGAGACTTTACTGAAAACAGAAAACCGGGCGAACCAAGTATTACAAACAGGAATGTAGACTCGTAGCAAAACAAAACTGGGGGGGAAGGGGAGGCGAAAAAAAAGAAAAAAGCAAAAAGGATGGGGAGGAAAGGTGGAAGGGTGTCTGTTGGAAGAACGGAGGGGGCAGGGGCAGAAAGCAAGGAAAGGGAGGAGTAGTTTTCTTCTTCCTATTTCTTAAAAAAAAAAAAAACAACACAAAAAAACACGCACGCACACAACCAATGTTTGTTCCCGAGTAGAAACATAAATAGGGCAGAATCGGACACTGTTCTCTCTTCCAAATGCAAAAAAGTAAAAGAAAGGGCAAGAAATGTTTAGAAATGTCAGCATAGTCTTTTTAAACTAAAAATAAAGTGTTTGCTCTATCTGGCTTATTTTCCTGTTGAAATAATAATTTGAAGTTTTAAAATGTTAAAAATGTCTTTTGTTTTACTCTGTGGGCATGTTTTAGGTATGTGTGTGTGTGTGTAGGTATGTGTTTGTGTGTGTGTGTGTGTGTGTGTGTGTGTGTGTGTGTGTGTGTGTGTAAGAAATACCCAATATGTTTTGTCAGCAGGGAAAATCTAATAACATTAAAGAAATCATTTTTATTGATTTTTCACATTTTCCTACTATACCTAGTGCAATGACAGTCTTGACTATATCACACTGTCATATTTTTCTGCTGCTTCCAACCTCCAATTTTATTTTATTTTTTTGGCTTACATACATCCTATTTTTAGCACTGTCTGTGCTAGAAGAAATGCTTGTGACCTTTTCCCGGCAGAAATCAGTATATAAATGGAGCCCCGATCTATGAGGTACACTTTGTTTCAATCCTAACTTCCCTTGAGTTGATAAGACTCCATTTTTGATTTACAAATGGGACCTAGGGAAATAGAGTTTGAATTTCACTACATAATTAATCTAGCTGGACTTATATTAACTTTTATATTATAACCATATTATCTAAAAACTAGAGGCCTGATGCATGAAATTCGTGTAAGAGTAGGCCTTCGCAGCCGCAGGGGCTTCCTGGATCCCTTCCTCGCAGCCGCAGTGGCTGCCTCGATCCTGCAGCAGCAGCCCCAGCTTCGTCCGGAAGGTCGTCCGGTCTAATTGGCATGTTATGCTTTTATTATTATAGATGACATAAAATATTATTTGCATAGAATACATTTTTATGTGAAGATGTACATAATACGTATTTTTTGCCAATCCGACAAAAAAAGATAGGTATAATTTTGATTCATTCACACCAGATGGCTATTGTGTTGACTGTTGTCATTTTTTTATTTGACAATCTAAGGAGAAAGAGGTCTGTGCCCCTGATTAAATAGTCAGCTATTGCATATTTAAAAATCCTTGTGGTACACCAGTATGTCTACTGCTGCACACCGGTTGAAAATTGATGATCTAAGTGTACAAATGCACTGCAGTGGTGGGAAATCATATTAAAAGCAAAAACATTATTACACAAAACTTCTGAATAATAGCGAAATAGAATATAATGAGCTATACTTATTTTACATTAAAATTAATTATAATAATTGACCATTAATTATGTATAGTTTCAAAAATGGATACTGAATCTCATCTGAACAACATCAAATCAGAATTCCTAGTCTTTTGCAACTAAAAAAAAAATTCTGAAAACTGTTAAACACCTCAGTAATATTTAGTATTCCTCATAGTAATTTTTCCACACAATACTTTCCTTTTATTAGTGTTTTATTTTCAGGTTTTGGGAAAGAAATATTATGTCTCCCAAATTTTAAACATAAATATCTACATTTGTGTTTCACAATATAACATTAAATATGAAATGGTACAAAGAAAAATTAGGTAAAATGAAAATAACTTAATATGAAGCTAGATCCCCTGTAATCATACTCTGTATAAATAATTAATGCTAGAAATTTATTCTCAAACACACGGTTTTATATCAGTGTGATCATACTGTGCACAATATTTTAGAATGTATATTTTTTTCATTAAACATATTGCGCATATATATATATATTTATATTTCCATGTCAGTACCTTATTTTAACAGTTTTTAGCTGTATGGATGCACACAATTTAAAAATATCTTGTGCTACATATTTTAGTTGCAACTATTTTATTTCTCCGTTATAAACAAGGCTTCAATATAAAAACAAACCCTGGTGTATATGTTTTGTGCACTTCATTAAGCATGTCTACAAGGTTACTTTCTAGAAATAGTGTTGTTGGATGAAAATGGTATGTGTATTTCATAGTTTGTTAGATATATCTAAATGGTGTTCCTTGAAGGGCAATAATTGACACTTCTGACATTTGCATATGAAAGTGCCATATCTTTATCCTTACTGAAGAGTGCCACTCCTTTTTCATTTTTGCTAATTTAATAACTAAATATTATAAATCGTCAGTGTTTGTCTGTGAAACCTCTGCTTATTAATTGTGATGTCCTTGGTCAAGGCCGATTTTTAACTAGTGGTGTCTCTGGAAACAGATTTCAGAACTCTTTTTAAAAAATTGTTTTGCGTTTTTTCCGCTGCTTCTTCTCTCAGTCCCACCAAAAAAAAGGTTGAGTGTTTTCAACTGAGAACAGAAGGCAGAAAGCTGACTGGCAGCTACATCCCTAGTGTTGTCAACACTTCAGCTAAACTTCCCCAATATTCACATTTTGGTCCTTGGTCTCTACTCCTCTTTAGCACACATCTAAAAAGACTCTTCTTAATTTAGCCATCTGGCCTTGTTTCTTTTTGCCTTGTGATTGCATTGAAGAAGAACAATAAAATAAGCTAACACATTGGGCTATAATCAAGCAAGCAACCCCAAAATAGTATTTTGGAGGTTGTATTAGCATATTTGAAGATTCGTTTTTCAACATTAGCTTTTTTGAAGAAATGCTCCGCCATTATATCCAAATATAATATTGCAGAAGCTATTGGAACTAAGTGTTGAATTCAGTTTTGTTTTTATAATAAATCATAGAAGCTACTCACTTTTAACTTAAATACCCAAATATCAGCATTTGTTACTGGCATTTGTGGATTGTTTTGTGGTTAATTTGGGTTAGCGTCATTGTTGCTAATTGTCATGGCATCAATTCAGGGACCTACTCACCATAGCCTTTGTAGTCTAGGAGAAACTGTTGTTGAGTTATGCTTATTTGTGCTGAATCTTAATTGGCAAGTAAAGCTAGAGGTCTTCAATAAAGGTGAAAAATCATCATATAAAACATGAGTAACAATAATTAAATTGGTAGTCTGGCTAGCTCTGGGTCACTTAAAATAAAGTTAGTTGAGCTTTTCCTGTATTTTTTTTTCTCTACATGAATTTTCTAAACTATTTCCCTTACATGGGTTGTGTGGGAGAATGAAAATAAAGGGGGCAAAACCGTTGATTGATGTGGAATATGTAGGACTAGTAGATTGTGATTAAACTCTTTGAAATTCTCAAATTGCACTTTAAAATGTCATCTCTCTTCTTGTTTCATCTCACACAAATATTATAAAATAGAAAGTTATAAAAACGTTATTTGTTTCCTCATGAATCCAAGTAGAAATTTTGCAGAGTTAAGAATGGACACATTTAAATACTAAACAAAACTGTTTTCATAGACCTTTAATATCTTCCCTTTCAAATGAAAGTTTTTACAGGCCTAATTTTTAGTGTTGCATATTCCAGGAGTCCATTATTTTCATCATTATCGAAGTAGGCATTTACATGAAAATATAACCTTGATTGTGAAATCATTTGTTAGCTTGTTACTGTTCATTCACTGTCTGAGCTCCTAAAACACTGTCTTTGGCTACAGTCTACAGGTTTATGGATTCAGGTACATGGTGAATAGAGGAGGCATGAGACAGATGCATTCAAAATCAGCCAAGATCCTATTTTTATGTAAATATCTTATGAAATAAAAATCTGAATTTTGGAACTTTTTTATTTAAGCAGTACCATGATTTTCCTGTAGCGTAAGAAACATTTTATGACTTGAAGTAGTAAAGAGTTTTATTTTCTACAAAGAAGAATAATATCCACAGAGGAGGTCTTACTGTAGAATAATAAAACCTGTTTGCTTCTTCTGGGTTGTTGATCTTAGGGTCATTATTTTTAATCACACTCTGTACAATTATTGCAGTGTTTTTTAATTTTTTTCTTATTAAGATATAATTTTATGAACATGGGGTACATATATTCTTTCTTATCGGTGTTTTGGGTTTCTTAGGATATATTTGTAGAAGTGGGATCAATGGGGGGAGAAAACAAAGGGGACATCTGTAATACTTTTAACAATAAAGATACATTTTTTAAAAAGAGAAATAATTTTAAATATTAAAAGTCTGATATAATTGGCAACTAAAGATGTTTATTCAGTAATTAACTTATGGTATTCAATATTCCAGTTACTATTTTGTTGTTGTTGGTAATCCTTACCTGAGGATATTTTTTTCCATTGATTTTTTTTAGAGAGAGTGCAAGGGAGTGGGAGAGGCAGGGAGAGAGAAACATCGATGTGAGAGAGACAACATCGATTGGTTGCCTCCCACAACTGAGGTATGTGCCCTTGTCTGGAATCAAACCCGGGACCCTTGGGTCCGCTCTATCCACTGAACAAACTGGCGAGGGCAATTCCAGTTATTATTGATAAGGGTCATGTCAGATTCATACAAAATTACAGAAATGTTTTGAAATCTGTGACTTCCTTTAGGGTAACACCATTGATTATCATTGGTGAAATGGCTTTATTGATCTCTACAGATTTATAAAATATATTCCCATATTCCCAATAGTTCACACTCTAGGTATCTAAAAGCAGAATCATAAATTTCAGTTTGGTTTTATCTACTCTTCCATCCTCTATGTGTCGGAAGTC
The DNA here is from genome assembly GCF_014108235.1 of Myotis myotis. NCBI lineage: Eukaryota > Metazoa > Chordata > Mammalia > Chiroptera > Vespertilionidae > Myotis > Myotis myotis. The sequence goes on from NW_023416335.1 coordinate 172,985,992, forward strand.
TTCATGAAACTACTCCACCACTAACATGACCAAGAACAAATGTTTGTAAAGCTTTCTACATCTACTAGTATTTGACTGGCAGGTGAAGGGGGAAAACAAATTCTGATGCACACCAGTCCCTCTAAGCTCCCAGGATTTCACATCAACACAAACCCTAGCCTATGCTTTCATCAGACAATTGAGTGTATTAGAAACTTGCAGGTCTACAAATGGTCAATTTTCTTCCTGTGAGAACACCAAACTCTCATCCAGCTGGTCCTGATACCCTACCACTTACACCCAGGGTTAGTTTCCCTGGGTGTTATTTTAATTGTCTGTTTGTATGATGTGTCTCTCAAGGAGACTGGCAATTTTTAAATATTTTATCGAGCTGAACACACAGTAGCCACTGACAAAACATAATTTAATTAACAAGCCATTTTAAGCTGGACTTTTGACTCTTTTCCCCAAATCTCTTAACATAATGAAACATAAATAAATAGGGCTTTTAAACAAAGAGTGTGACAATTCAGTGATCTGGAAAACAAACCCCCGTGTGTGTCTCTCTCAGAATTTCTCATCTTGTGACCTTTCTCTTTGCATGCCTCATGCCACAATTACCAAACAAAACAGATGGACCAGGCTTTCTGGGATAAGAAAAAATGCCGTGGTGTTGCCTCTGCCATAAATGTTCTCAACTTAACTCCGTATCTGGGTTTGCAGTGACTTGGAGAAGGCAAGTCAAGATTAGAAGCATCAGGTGCTTATTCTCCTCACATGTTAGAAAGGAAACATGAGAGAAGGTAATAGGGAGATGCTAAGTGGGCAAGTTCTGGGCAAGAATGAAAATAAGAGGTGAATGTTTGACAAGAGGTCAAGTATAGAGGTGGCTGCTGATAATTGAGGTAGTGCATAGCAGGGGCTAAGAAGCTGGGCTCTGGCATTAACTGCGTAGTTCAAATCCTAGATCTGTCTCTTGTTAGCATAGCCTGTTTCCATTTCTATGAACTAGGAATGAAAATAAAAATGCCTGTCTCATAGATAAGCTATGTGGATTAAATGGCATATAGTTAATCTTCAGTAAACGCTACTATCATTTTTCTGAATAATTTGAATTTCTTTGAAATTCCAATATATCTTACCTCATTTGATCATCATAATATCATTGGTGGTAGTTGTCCTATTTATCTGAGACATGGAGAGAAAAAAGATATATTCATATTTACAAAGTCACTAAAAGACATTTTTTTGTAGTTCAATTCTCTTTGTAGGAATGCCAGGACATTCTTTTGATTCTAGTCGATCTCAATGCAAACTGTGACCCTGAACCTAAAATTTGTCTGACATTATTGATAAAAGCTTTATCAATAATTGGGGGGGGGGGTAGGGGAGGAAGAGCTACCTACTATTGTAAACTAATTTTAAAGACTAAAGTGGGCTTCTTGATACTGTGTATTTTAAATGTGAGTTGAATATCAGTAAGTTCTGTTGTCAGCAAGCTCCATAAGGATTCTTTTTTTCCTTAAAAAATACTTGAAGCCAGTACAATGATGCTGTTAAATGTTTGCCTTAGTTTTATAAAATTGGTGGCAGTATATTGGTTATGTTGCCTAAGGGAGAACATCTTGCCAGAACATGAAACACTATAAGGCTTTTGGTTTTTTTCAAATCCAATTTCTTATGGAAAACCGAATATACATGCCCAGGATTTTTTATAGTGCTTCTTGTGGTGGCACCCAAGTGTTTTGCTTTCATCAAATCAGTGGAGAGCTAAACCCTGCAGCACTAAGTGGGGATAAATCTAATGAAAATAAAGCCATTCTGCCTCCTATAAGTACATTCACATAGAACATTACCATACATAAACTAAGCTCATCTACCCTAAGATTTAGAAGAGAAACTTTTAAACATATTAAGGCTCATCAACATTGTTTTGGTTAAAACTTGACTCTATTTTTTTAACATGCAAAATGCATGCTTTAGAAGTCTAGAGATGTCCAGTTATCTCTTTGGGGATTGCCAGTTAGTTCATTTTCAAATGATGTCTTCAGAGCTATCTATTTCAAAGTCAGAGGAGACTTACATAGTGTCATCATCATAACCATGGCTGGTTTAGCCAAAATATCGATAATCTATTTTGTATCAGGCTGCTTCTTAGTTATGTTTCATGACCAGAGTGTGCACTTTTAGCCACGCTATCTCTAAAATAGTATCTCTTTGGTGGGCAATTAAAAGGTTGCAGGGGGGAAAAAAAAAGATAAACAAGGGTAGCTTACTAAGGGCAGGTTTTGGTAGGGTGGGTGAATTTATTACTAACTTTGCTCAGATTGTTGGTATATGGTGATATTGGAATGTGAATTGAACATTAGAAGATTACACTATTGTTTTTAAGTTATCTACAGACACTCCTTACTGCCTGGGGGGTTCATTGCCCCGTCATCAACACACCACTGACCAGCACTGTGAAGTAAAATTTCCTGGGGCCAAAACCAGAGAAAGAGGATGACAGTTCCATCTCTATATCAAGAGTTCATTAAGGGTCCCTACATAGGAGGTGCTTCTTGGGTGCTCCTTGACATGAGTATCTTAGTGCCTTCCACCCCCCAGACTGTGTGCTTATGTCTCCTAAGCAGCAAGCCTCCATGCTGGGAAAGGACTGCTTGGGTGAGCAAAGGAACCAGGTGCTGGGAGGCTCAGGACCCAGGGCCTGTTAAGTCATGGATAGCATTGAGGGCGTATTGCTCTGGAGGCATGTGGGAGCCCTGATCAGAGTACACTGGATGTTCAAGGCCAAGTTACCATACGCAATTACAAAAGCAAGGACACCACTATTGTACTGTATGCAATGTGCAGGCCTGTATTTCTGTAACCCAAGTATTGATGTCACTATTTGGCAAAAAAGCCTCTTTAGTCTAAGTTGCTATAAAAATGTGTTACTGCCCTGACTGGTTTGGCTCGGTGGATAGAGTGCCAGCCTGCGAACTGAAGGGTCCCAGGTTCGATTCCGGTCAAGGGCATGTACCTCGGTTGTGGGCATATCCCCAGTGGCGGGTGTGCAGGAGGCAGCTGATCGATGTTTCTCTCTCATTGATGTTTCTAGCTCTCTATCCCTCCTCCTTTCTCTCTGTAAAAAATCAATAAAATATAATGTTTAAAAAAGATGTGTTACTGACCAGCCAAGGCGAGGCTGCTTTTTTTTTTTTTAAAAAAAAAAATGTATTTTTATTGATTTCAGAGAGGAAGGTAGAGGAAGAGGGAGATAGAAACATCAGTTATGAGAGGGAACCATTGACTGGCTGCCTCCTGCACATTGGACGGAGCCTGCAACCCAGTCATGTGTCCCTGACCAGAATTGAACCCGGGACCCTTTGGTCCGCAGGCCAACACTCTGCTTTTATGTGTACAATGGCCCCTATGTTTGCTGAGGCTGCTTTGCACAGCTACTGCTCTGTAAGGCTACTTTGAAGAACTGTTCTGTCTGATAGCTCCTTGTTGGCAATGAATACTTGGTCTGCAATAAAGACTCTCCTATAAGCCTACAACTACCCATATCTCTCTAATACCTGGCATCCATGAAGGGCCAGTCCCTGGCAGAGGGGCTCGAACCCAACAAGGCAGAACTAATGGCAATTTGTTATTAGCCCAGAGCTCTCATGTACATTCCACAACCCATCCCACAGTCAAGGCTCAGGGTTCATTCAGGAGTCAAAATGTTGTATTAGTTTCAAGATGGAGCCACCTTTGTTTCTCACAAACACAATGGGAAGAATTAATCACACACACACACACACACACACACACACACACGTTAATGTAAAGAAAGAACTGACTCCTCTGACCCTGGAGGAAAGAATTAATATGAACCAGGAGAGAATGGCGTGGATTGCTGAAGGTAGCTTTCCTACAGCCTGTAGAATATTTGTTATGTGCAGGTATTTTGGGTTTTATTTCTAACTAGGGGCCAGGTGCATGAATTCATGCATGGGCGGGGTTTCTTGGCCTGGCTGGCAATCAGGGCCAATTGGGGCCATCTCGCCCAGTCCAGATCGTGGCCAGGGGGTGGGAACATGGGAGGTTGGCCCATCGCAGGAGGTTGGCTGTGGGAGCACACTGACCACCAGGGGGCAGTTCCTGCATTGAGCATCTGCTTCCTGGTGGTCAGCGCGTGGCATAGCAACCGGTCGTTTGGTCATTTGGTTGCTTAGGCTTTTATATATATGTATAGATAGATAATTAGAGGACTTCTTCAGAGTAGATATTACCTATTTATCATGAGATTATTGGGGCTCAGACACTTGGCAATTTTGCAAAGGATTCACAACAAGGGGACTAGTTGTGATTCTGGGTTTCAGACTCCTCTGTGATTCAGAAGTTCATAGTCTTTCTACTAGGCATTAGTGCCTCCTCAGTACCTACCTTAGTGAAAAAGGGATTTGGCTGGGTAGTCCTTATATTTTTTGTTTGGGGTTGATATTTTGATTATGCCACTCATGAGATAATCTCTAAACTAGTGATTTGAAAAAAAAGTTGGACATCGTGCATACCTTCCTTGATGAGTTCTTGAACTGTAAGACCTTGAGAAGTTGTACTTTGGAACATTCTTATTGTGTTAAAAACAAAAAACAAAACTGAAATCAGTCTTCAGTCTAGAGAAAGCACAAAGGTTTGTTAATTTGTGAAAATTAGATTTAGTAAAGACCAAGATTATTAGCATAAATAGTTGAAGAATCACATCACTTGTCTCCAGTTTTATTCTTCTTTTTGAGATTTCACTGATCCCTCAGAAATCCAGAAAGCTTGGAGCAATAGAAAGGAAAATAAGGCAGGGCTCAAAGCTTATGATTACTTAATGCAGAGGGGTTTTGTTTGAGGAAGGACCCAAATAAGTTCTAAAGGTTAGATCACTCATGGTTCATTTTGAGGTGGGCATGTTAGGGACTTAGGGGCTGGTGAGAGGAAAGGAAATCTGGCATGGGAGGGTCAGGCGCTGAGGAATAACCTGCAGCTCTCTGGCAGGTCCAGAAATGTAATAAGCATGGAATCCTCCAGTTTTCAAAGAAGTACGCAAAAGTCAAGTCCTGCAAAACTAGCATCAATAATGTGATAATAATCATAACAACTACTTACTGAGTGTCGGCTAAAGGACAGATGCTTTTCTTGTCCTCAAAACAATCCAAGGAAGGGTTTTTTTTAAATTTGTTTTTCTCCAATCAAGACCATATTTTATTTCCCCCTTATTATTATTACATGTCATGGGAAGGTCCATGTAGATGCCTGTTCTAACATAGTCTGGTCCCTGTAGCTGCCTCTCCTGATAGTTCCTGGCTGGGTAGTTGCCTCTTACAATAGTGCCCGGCCTGTAGCTGCCTGACAGTGACAGCCTCTCATGGTAGTGTCTTCATCTTAATAGCGTCTTCCTCTCACGATAATGCCTGGCTGGGAGGCTGCCTCTGGCAATAGTAGCTGCCTGTCTCGATAGTGTCCAGCCAAGTGGTTGCCCATCGTGTTGTTGTCCAGCCCCATAGCTGCATGTCATGAGATTTAGGGGATTCTGAGGAAATCTGGGCTTTAAAATTTATTTTATTTTATTTTTAATTAAATTTATTGAGGTTACATTGGTTAATAAAATCATATAGGTTTAAGGCACACAATTCTATAATACATCATCTGTATTTTGTAGTGTGTGTTCATGACCCCAAGCCATATCTCTTTCCATCACCATTTATCCCCCATTTACCCTCTCCTTCCACCCCATGACCCCCTTTCCCTCTGGTAATGACCATACTATTGCCAGTCTATGAGGTTTTGTAGTGCTTTTTTTTCCTTTTTGTTGAATCCCTTTACCCTTTTCACCCAGCCTCTCCTCTTCCCCTTTGACAGCTGTGAGTCTGTTTCTATTTGATAGTTTATTCTGTTCATTAAACTCCACATATAAGCAAAATCACATGGCTCCTATCCCTCTCTCACTGGCCCACTCCCCCCAGCACAATACTCTCTAGGCCTATCCACATCTCTGCAAAAGGCAGGATTTTCTTCCCCTCCGTGGCCAAGCAGCTTTCCATTGTGTAAATGACCATGCTTGTTTTACCCACTCATCTACTGATGGGCACTTGGGTTGCTCCCAAATCTTGGCTATCATAAATAATGCTGCAGTGAACATAGCGGTGCATATATTCTTTTGAGTTATCGTGTTTCAGGTTTCTTCAGATATATTCTCAGAAGTGGGATTGCTGAGTTATCATAAGGCAGTTACATTTTTTATTTTGGGGGGAACCGCTATGCTGTTTTCCACAGTGGCTGCACCAATCTGCATCCCCACCAACAAGCATGAGGGTTCCCTTTTCTCCACATCCTCACCAACACTTGTTTGTTGACTTGTTGATGATACCTATTCGGACAGGTGTGAAGTGACATCTCATTGTGGTTTTAATTAGCATCCCCCTGATGACTAAGTGACTTTGAGCAACTTTTCATATCTATTGGCCATTTGTATGTCCTCTTTGGAGAAGTGTCTATTCAAGTGCTTTGCCCATTTAGTAATTGGATTGTTTGTGTAAGAGTGTGTGTGTGTGTGTGTGTGTGTGTGTGTGTTTGGTGTTGTGTTTTAAAAGTTCTTTATAAAATTTTAAATATTAACCCTTTATCAGATGTATTGATTAATATATTCTCCCATTCAGTGGATTGTCTTTTCATTTTGATTGTGGTTTCCTTTGCTGTGCACAAACTTTTTAGTTTGATGTATTCCCATTTGTTTATTTTTTTTCTTCTGTTTCCCTTGCCTGAGGAGATTTATCAGAAAAAAATATGGCTATGAGAAATGTCCAAGATTTTACTGCCTGTGTTTTCTTCTAAGATTTTTATGGTTTTGAGTCTAACATTTAAGTCTTTAATCCATTTTGAATTTATTCTTGTGTGCAGTGTAAGAAGGTGGTCTAGTTTCATTTTTTTACGTGTATCTGTCCTAACACCATTTATTGAACAGACTATCTTTATTGCATTTTATGTTATTGTCTTCTTTGTTAAATATTAATTGACCACAAAGGTGTAGTTTTATTTCTGGGCTCTCTGTTCTGTTCCATTGATCTATATGTCTATTTTTATGCCAGTACCAGGCTGTTTTGAGTACAGTGGTTTTGAAGTATAACTTGATATCAAGTAGTATAATTCCTCCAACTTTGTTATTATTTTTCAAGATTTCTTTGGCTATTTAGGGTCTTTTTTTGGTTCCATATAAATTTTTGTGACACCTGTTATTGTTCTGTGGACTAAGCCATTGGTTTCTTGATAGGAATTGCATTGAATCTATAGATTGCTTTGGGTAGTATGGACATTTTAATGACGTTAATTCTTCCTATCCATGAACATGGTATATGCTTTCACTTATTTGTATCTTATTCAATTCCTTTCCTAAGTGTCTTATAATTTTCCAAGTACAGAACTTTTACATCTTGGTTAAATTTATTACAAGGTATTTTTATGCAATTGTGAATGAATTGTTTTCTTAGTTCACCTTTCTGATAGTTCATTGTTTGTGTATAGACGTGCAACTGATTTCTGGGTATTTTGTATCCTGGTATTTGACTAAATTCATTTATCAGTTCTAGTAGTTCCTTGGTGAAATCTTTAGGGTTCTCTATATACAGTATCATGTCATCTACAAATAATGACAGTTTTACTTCTTTCTCTTCAATTTGGATGCCTTTTATTTTTTCTTCCTGTCTGATTGCTGTGGGTAGGACTTCCAGTATTATGTTGAATAAGAGTGGTACTAGCAGACATCCCTGTCTTGTTCTTGATCTTAGGAAAATGCTTCTAGTTTTTGCCCATTGAGTATGATGCTGGCTGTGGGTTTGTCATATATGGCCTTTATTACATTGAGGTATGTTCCCTCTCTTCCCACTTTACTTTGAGTATTTATGATAAATAATCCAAGGGGGGTTTCATTATTCTTAATTTATTACAAATGAAGTGCAAAGAGATTGAATAGCTTTCCCAAGATCACATTGCAAGTAGGTGAAAGTATTTATATTTGAATTTGCATCTCAAAGCCTGCCCTCATTCTAGCAGATATCAGTTGTCAAGGGTAATGAATCCTCTAAAGTTTATGGGCATGGGAAGCAGGGATTGTGAAGATGCAGCGAAACTTAGAATCTTGCTGCTGTTTGTGTTGCCAATTAGGTAGTTGAACTACTTTTACAAAAGAGGCAAAAGGTAAGACAGAAAAGGATTCAAGTTTTAGCCCACAGTGAGCTGCGGTTATGCAGGATTAGGCTGTTGATAATGTCAGAGGCAAGTGAACAGGTGTAGGGCAGGTTCTAGAACTGAAGTAGAAACCTGATTGCATAGCCAGTAAATCAAGGCAGAAGCAAAGTCTTGGTACCAGCATGGCAATAATGAGAGGGATATTAAGAGTGGGAAGACATCTCATCTGCACTTTTGGGTTCTAGAATCCAACAGCTTGTGGATCTGAATCTGCACTTGTCAAGATTCATTTAAAGGAGGAAGGTGGAAAGTTTATCTTTCATGTTAATAATGTTAAGTTTGTGCAACTAAACAGAACTTGAAATTGGGAAGAAAGTAATGCAATCCTTCTGTACACCCCCAGCACGGTTGTTAGTTCTCAAGAATTAATGTATAAAGACAGTTGTAGGAAAGTTATTTTAGATGGTATTATTCTGTGTGTGCATGTGGGTGGGCATGCATACATATGTGCAGTTTTCTTCAATATGCACACCTGTACTTGTTTTCTATGGATCTTTGCTTTGCTAGTTGCATTTCCCATCTTGACATCTGATTTGTCTGTCATTCACAGCTTTTGGAAAGGTGGCAGAGTTAAATAAGGACTTTTTCCAAGTATATATTTTAGCAGTAGTAGGATGTATGAATTGGGAAGTCTCATAAGATGTTACTACTAACTCATGAAATTTGGCAGGCATGCCTCCTTTTATACTCTAGAATATAATGTAACATAAATGTAGACTATAGTAAAACAAAATGACAGCTAAAGTGACACTTCCTGAACAGAATATTTTGAGACTTATATGTGATAGTTTTATGAATATTCTGAATATGAATATTCAATCATCGCCTGTAAATTCAGATTTCTTATTTTGACACATGATTGATTTTTTTCTCTAACATTAGTCTTTAAGAAATATTGAAGAATGAAAAAGGGTAACAAGATTAATAATGAAGATGTTTTGTCTGGCTTATTTTATGACACAAATAATTTATCAGAGTCTTGAAGAAATCTGCCTTATAGTCTAAAGTTATGGTTTTGCTAGCAACTTAAAAAAAGCTTTTATTATTTTTTTTCAAAATACACTTGGTATATAGTAAGTATACATTATACTATTAATGTCAAATTCTTAGAAATCATGGGAATTTTAAATGCACAGTTGAGATTTAGGTTATGTTATTAACTATGAATTGTTATAAACTCCTGTGCTGTTTTTTTCATTTTTTGTTAGTAAGAAGCTGGAATTGTAAACTCTATGAGTTTTCAAGGATAGTGTTTGGTTTGCTACTGCTTTCTCTTTATCACTTAAACACGGGGCTTGACCATCAGAAAATGCTCAATAAATAATTGTTGAATTATAGTTTTTTAAATGAAAAATCCAAATGGTGTAATAACAGGCTAAGGGACTGTCACAACCATAAAGCACTTTGTGAATTGAGCTATCATATTTTTCTTCTGATTTGCATCCTGCTGATTCAAAACAGTAAAACAGTAAGATTCTTTCTGACATGCAGAATGAGGCAAAGAACCAATCAAATCTTGAAATCAATCAACCACCAGGTGGGCATTCCAATATGTGGAAAGCATTGTGCAAACACTGTTATAAAAGAGAATTGAGCCCTGGCCCTTATAGCAAAGTGGTTAGAGTATCGGCCCACACACCAAAAAATCGTGCCTTGGATTCCAGTCCAAGGCACTTATCTAGGTTGCAGGTCGTCCGGCCCCCATCTGGGCCCCTGCAGGTGGCAACCAATCAATGTGTCTCTCTCACATTGATGCTTCTCTTTCTGTCTCTCCCTCCCTCTCCCCCTCCTTTTCCCTCCCTTCCTCTCTCTTTAAAATGCAAACAATGGAAAAAATATCCTCGGGTGAGGGGTGGGGGGAGAGAGAGAGAGAGAGAGAGAGAGAGAGAGAGAGAGAGAGAGAGAGAGAGAGAGAGAGAGAAAAAAAAAAAGAGAGAGTGTTATTGTGCCAGGCACCTTCCCTCTGAGAATTTTAAAACTTGACTAATGTCAGTAACTAGATTGTTGGAATTCAAACCCAGTTTTTTCAGACTCAAAAGCTGTACCCTTTCTAATACACCATACTCCCTGTAGTACAGTCAGTTCAATCCCTTTCAGCAGAATGACAAGGTAATTCACCGATGGTGACAGTTCTTTCAAGTTCCTTAAAAAGATTTATTATCTCAAAATGTATCCCAAGTATGTCCCTGTATTCTTTTTCTAAAAATTTTAAAACTCATTTTGGTTCATACTAGTTAGTGTATGTTCCAAATTAACCTATATTCTTAGCCTATAAACCTAATTTCTAATCTAAAAAGAAATTACCATGTAGCTATAAAGAGAATCTTTATTAGTTTTTTTTTTTTTTATTAAATGTAAAGCATAGAAGATACATTCCTTAGGAAATAATGATTTTGTTTCAATACCTGAATAGTATTTAGGGCTCTTCAGGCTTAATTTTTAAAGACAGAAGGAAATGTTACTATAGTTAGTGCTAAGAGAACTAAAAGGGATCCTATGCTGAAATACCTAACGTCATCATCGCCACCAGCAACACTACCACCATTTAAACAACACTTTCAGACCTGAAGTGGTGAATCAATTGTGCAGTATCAAAGTAATTTGTTACTAAAAATAGTCTAAGTAGTCATGTTTTCAAATGATTTGCTTTTTCAATTAAAATTATTTTTTAAATTAATTGTGATGCAGGTTATACCAGTAATCATATCATTGTCACATATTTGTGTTTTTATGCCTTACTTGGTGAAAAAGAGGCTACATTACTTATAGAAAGACTCAGAGGTATATCTTTCTATCAGAAAAAAAAGGAACAATATAATCCCCCAAAAATCATTTTGGGTTAATTATCAATTGCTGAAAGTATACACAACCAGTTTCATCCAAATAAACATTTATATCTACACACACACACACACACACACACACACACACCCCAGAAGTCAGTAATCACTGAGAGATGGATCTGTGTCTGAAATACTTCATTTTTTTAGGAGAGCAGGAGAAAATCATGTGATTTTTTTTTTTTAATTTTGGAAAGAATGAGTTCAAGAAATGATATTACTAGAGTCCTAGAGATTATTTTAGCCATGTCACACTTTTAAGGGCATAATAACTTAACATGGATTATAGAATAATTTTGAAAGCAAATTAAAAATGAATGTGGACATTGGAGACTGGCAAATAATTATTTGCAATTTGACTTCTTCATTTTTATTGTGGACACCTTATGTTTTATTTTACAGGTGTATAATTGTAAAGGTATTTTGCCAAGTTCTTACCATTGAAAACTGCCTATCTGATACTATCCAGTGTGTATGTACTGTAACATAGTTGCCAGTAATATTTAAGAAAATCAGTTATGTTAAGTAATATGGTAACACAAATGGAAATCAAACTTTTTGTGAAATTATTTCATTATTAACGATTTTTATTTACTTATATTCTAGAACGCAAATCAATTTCACGGTGGCTATTGATTTTACAGCATCAAATGGTGAGTGTTATGACTAACCCCTAATAAAAATGATCAGCAACTAAGTGAAATATAAATATTTATTTTCATGATGTTTTGATATTTTATTTCTATATTTTCATTATTCTGAAGTGTTTCATATAAAATTCAGATATTCAGATAAATTTTCTTTTTTCTTTTTAACATTATGAATTAGTTCAGGTATAGAGAGGGCTACAAGAAATATAACAAAAGTATGTAATAGTCCCATTCAAATTTATTAAATATCAAAATATGCTCATTTTTGTTTTGCATATTTTTAAAAAGATAATTCCAGATTTAGTTAAGCCCATTATGTACCCCACTCCATTTCTTCTATCCCCCCCCTTCTCCATACATAATTATAATCCTGAAATTTGTTTAATTATAGTCCTCATTTTTATAGTATTTCTATGAGTATTAATTTATATGAATGTAATTCAAGTACTTGTACCTTAGGTGACATGCTTTATTTTTACTTGAATATTTAAGAATTATTCATGTTTACACATTTATATTTAATCCAGAAGAGGTGTCATCTAATAGTCCATGTGCAGATATTTATAATTTGCATATCAAATATTTTTAAAAAGAAAAGTAGTGGACTTTCAATTTTATTTTGAGGTAACTTTATTTCAAATAGGACAGTTATCTGATATCAATTATGTATCATTAGAACATGAATCTCATTATTTAACTTTTACCAGAAGTTGTCATCAGTTTATATTTATCTAGGTTTTTTTTCCAAATTATTTATTGTGCTTATTATGGTCCTCACTTTATATTTCCTTTACCTCACATTTCTTTCACAGTGACTCACATATCACAAAATAATAGAATTTTTAGGTAAGAAAGCACCTTGGAAATCACTTATTTCAATTGTCCTCTTATACAATGGGGGAAAATGATCCAGAATATCTTTTTAGTAATAAATACATCTTGGCTTATTAATTCTTGAGTTAGAAATAGAAACTAGGAAACCAAACTATAATTCAGGAACCTTAGACTACATATTAAATTTATTCTCCAGCATTATGACTTCAAGTTAATGATTTTTATTCATGTGTTTTATTCAGTAAAATGTGGAACATAGAAGTAAAACCTAAAGCCCCACTGGTTTAAAATACTAGCTTTTATTCACTGATGAACATTAGCAAGAAGAGCAAGGATCTATTCAATAGAAAGACACAAACTTTTGAAACTGTCTTAAAAAGTAGATAATCTGAACAGACCTTTAATAAAAAATTGAATTTTGTAATAAAATGTTAACACTACCCGCAAAGTTTATCTGGACCTAGGTCCAGATAGCTTCACTGGTGAATCCTACCAAATACTTAAAGGAGAATTAATAAAAATTCTTCATACATTCTTCCAAAAAATAGAAGAGGAGGGAACACTTCCCAACTCATTCTATGTGGTCAGTATTAGCTTGATACCCAAACCAGACAAAGATATCGCAAGAAAAGAAAAACTAAAGATCAATATATTTTATGGAAAATGGATATAAAAATTCTCAATAAAATGTTAGCAAATTGAATTCAGCAATACATAGAGAGAATTATATACTCTGACCAACTAAGATTTTTCACAGGAATGTACTACATTGTCTTAATATTAAAAAATCAAATAAGGTAAGTAGAAAATTATTTAAAAACCACACAGTCATCTCAATTGATACAGAAAAAGCATTTGACAAAGTCCAACATACTTTCATGATAAAAACACTTAACAAACTAGGAATAGAAGTTGCCTTAATAAAGAAGGGACTAAATGAACAGATCATAGCTAATATTATACTTAATAGTGAAAAGCTGGATGCTTTCCCTGTAAGATAGGGAAGAGGACAGAATGTCTACTATTACCACTTCTATTCAACATTGTACTGGAAGTTGTATCCAGAGCAACTAGGCAAGAAAAGGATATAAAATATATCCAGATTAGAAATAAAGAAGTTAAACTATTTTTATTTGCAGATGACATAATCTTGTATATAGAAAATCATAATTAACCTCTTAAAAATCTATTAGAAACTATAAATGAATTCAGTAAGATTGAAGGATAAAATATCAATATATAAAATAATTTTTTCCTACACATTTCCAATGAACAATCAGAAAATGAAATTATGACAACAATTATGTTTACAATAGTATCAAAAGGAATCCAATACTTAGGAGTAAATTTAACAAAGTGAGTATAAAACTTATCTTCTAAAAACTATTCAGAAAAAAATTGTTGAAAGATTAAAGGTCTAAATAAGTGTAAAAAACGCCATTTATTGATTGGAAAAGTCGATACTGTTAAGATGGTAATATTTCCCAACTTGATCTCCAGATTCAATTTAATCTCTATCAAAATTTGGGGAAATGGGAAACTGACCCAATTGAAAGCAGACTTGAGGGGGAAAAAAAGATTCACAATTCTCAGTTAGCCATAATCTACAAATCAGTTATCAAGTATTAGTGAGCATGAAGAGAAATTGGAATCCTTATACTCTGCGGGTGATACTGTAAAATGGTGCAGCCACTTTGGGAAATACTTTCACAGTTTCTCAAGTTATTATAGTTACCATGTGACCCAGCGATTTCACTCCTGGATATAAACACAAGAGAGATGAAACCATGCCTCCATACAAAATCTTGTACATGAATATTTTTAGCAACATAGCCAAAATGTGAAAACAACCCAAAAGTCCACAAGCTCACAAATTGGTAGAAAGATGTGGTATGTGGATATGAATACTATTCAGCAATAACAGGAATGAAATATGAAGTGAAACATGCTACAACATAGATGAACCTTGAAATGACTATGGACTGACAGAAGCTAGTCACAAAAGACCATATCATATGTAACTCAACTTATATGAAATGTACAGAATTCCCAAATTAATAGAGACAGAAAGTAGATTAGTTATTGTTTAGGGCTGAGATGGATGGACTGACAAGGAAATGATAGTGAATAGCTACAGAACTTCTTCTTTTTTATTTTTTAAATATAAGCGAAAATTTATTTAGAAAGTCACAGAGGTAGAAGAAGTGAGCCTAAGAAGAAGTTAAGTCTTCTGGGCTGCGTAGGCTCAAGAAACAAATCCTGAGGTGATGAAAATGTTCTAAAATTGATTGTAGTGAATATACTTAAAATTATTGAATTGTATAGTTTAAAAGGGTGAATTATAAGTTATATGAATTATATCTCGACAAAGCTTTTTTAAAGAGCTTTTTAAAAAATAATCATATCCAAGTAGGATTATATTTTACAAAAGCATGGTGTATCTCTAAAGCAAAATTAGATGTCAATTTGATAATATTCAGGGTTTAAAATATTACAAGAGCCCTAAGTAAGAGTTACAGCTAAGGGTAAGAACTATGAAACTCGATTGCCTAGATTCATATTCTAGTTTTACCAAGTATTGTTTTGTAATTTAGGGCAAGTTATTTAATCTGAAAATTATGTAATCTAAAACATAGGTATAATAAAAATACCCATGCATCATTGAAAAGGAATTAGTGAGATATGAAGTAAGGAGTTCAATACATGTTAGAGTCCATGCTATTATAATTACTATTATTATTAATTGGGCTCCAATATTATCAACCTACTATTAATTCATTCTTCATAGACATTGTTGCAGATACAGAGGTGGTATAAACATGGCCTCGGATTCAGGAATTGACACTCAGTTTGGCAAATTGCTGTATTTTGTGGTGCAGAACACAAGAGCCATAAGAGTAAGAGAGGCCAGTAAGTGCCGGTAGAAACAAGGAAGACATAAGCTGGAGGAGAAGAAAGCAAATTTCAGGACAGGGTGGTAACTTGAGAGGTCATGATTGGAAGGAAGATACCTTTAGCGGTCCAGTGAAAAGACTGGTCTGGATGAAGTTGCTGGAAAGAGTTAAGCAACATCTTTGAATGGGTAGGAGCAAGCCCAGTTGTGCATGAGGCTAAGTTGTTTAGACGAGCTGGGTATATTAGTGGTATTTTTATTTTAGGTTGTGGTTTTCTAAGTGAAATTGAATTAGTTGCCATATTGCAACGACTGGGTAACAACTCTTATACTTGAGAATGTGGCTAAATAACCACTTAGTCAAGGAATGGTATTGCTTATCTGTGGCTCCAGTGGGCTTTTGACTAAGTGGCAAAATTCCTACTTTAGAAGAAATTTGTCAAAGAAGGATTGTATCAGACAAATTAAACAGGCTAGGAAGACTCTATTCAGAACTATTACAATAGGGATCAAAGCTATTACAGTAGAAGAAAGATACTGACTTACCTCCTCCAAAACAAAAGAAGGGAGGGAATTTAAGTGCTGTGGTGAACTAGTAGGCAAGTACTGGGGGACATTATAGAGGAGGTGGTTTGTGTGATTTTGTCATCTCTATTTGCTGATTAATATTTCTTAAAGTTAGGCTCCTACTGTCCCACAGAGACTATAGGTGACAGGGATGGTATCTTTCTTTTCTTTTTTCAAATTTAAATTCTTTATTGTTTAAAGTATTAACTATGTCTCCTTTTCTCCCTATTGACCTCTCCCTGGCTGCTTCCACCCCCCCGCCCCCCCAGCATTTGCCCTCACCCCCTTACTGCCTGTGTCCATTGGTTATGCTCATATGCATGCATACAAGTCCTTTGGTTGATCTCTTACCGCCCTCCCCTCCCCCCACCACCACCACTGCCTTCCCTCTGAGGTTTGATGGTCTGTTCGATGCTTCTATGTCTCTGGATCTGTTTTTGTTCATCAGTTTATGTTGTTCATTATATTCCACAAATGAGTGAGATCATGTGATATTTCTTTCTTTCTCATGATGACATTTTAAAGGGCTGGCTCCCAGGTCCTTGAGAAAGATATTCCTGGGTTGTAGGAGATTTAGGCCTCAGAAGGTGGAGTTTTACAATTGCAAGTTATCTAAAGTAAGTGCTCTGAGTAAAGGGAGCTCGGGCCTATAGTCAGGGGAAACCTGTCTAAAGTTTAGTCAAACTGAGGAGAATATTAAGGCCATCTTGGTCAGGAGACACTTTTTTTAGACATTATGTCATGTGGAACTAGCCCTTGAATGCTTGTAACCCTTTGGAAATAGAAACGCATTTACACAGTGAATTATTTTTAGACCAGAAATTCCCTTGATATAATTATATGAATTATAAACCAAGGGAAGATCTCTCCTTGATTTTGTGTCTCTCTGGATCTCAGGTGCTTATTATTATTATTATTTTTCCTTAGCAGAGAAGAACTATGCCTCGAGGCTTTCCTTCCTCAGGCAATGTCTTAAAGTAGAAGTGAGTTTTATGTGTTATTAAGAGTTCCATTTAACTTTTCCATTTTCACTTAGGAAACTTAATGGACTTTCGGGCTTCCTGGTGCTGGTAATTAGGGCAATTCAGTGTGAATCTCAATGTGTTTAAGTGGCAGCACATATATTACTTTCTCTCACATTCATCTCTTCACAGGCAGCATCCCACATAGTATAAGATATTGAAAATTCAGGATATTGTGGATGACCCAACATTAATAACAGAAGCATTTAAACCTTACATTTCCAGGCTGCTTTATTGTTTTTAATCACTTCCACACACAATCTCATCTTGTCCTCCCAGTAAACACTGTGGTAGGATTTATTGCCGGGAGCCGGTCCATGCTTGCTGTTTCAAGGGACCTGGCATATATAGCATACTGTTCTTAATATGTTTGCTCACCTTCTTGGCACTATATGTTTTAACCAAGGTCTCCTCTCTGAGAAAGGTTGTTTTCCCAGGTAGGGATTTTCCCCTGAAGTTAGGGAGGGAATAAAACCTCTTAACTAGTGCCAGGTGGGTAATTAATCACTTTAACTACGAACAATCATGCTTAAGCTACATAATCTTTACTCCCTGGAATGGAGATAAGAAACGCCCTAACCTTTGTAATAGAGATTGATAGGATTGAATCAACTGGTATAAATACAGATGTAATAAGACAGCAAGAGTCAGAACTTAGAATACAGAACTTAGGACACAGAACTTAGAACACAGAACTTAGAACACAGAACTTAGAATACGGAACCAAGAGAGACAGAACTTAGAATACAGAACTTAGAACACAGAACTTAGAACACAGAACTTAGAATACGGAACCAAGAGAGACAGAACTTAGAATACAGAACTTAGAACACAGAACTTAGAAGACAGAACCTACACAGAACTAGAGACAGAAGAACTTCGCTGGAGAGAACATGGCAAAAGATCCTGGACTGAACCTGACTACAGAAATGGGCAAGAGAACCTGACTAGAACCTGGTGACTGAACCTGGCTGGAGAACCTGGACTGAACCTGGCTGGAGAACCTAGCAAGAGAACATGGACACAGAACCTGGCTGGAGATCTGAAGCAGAACCTCTCTGGAGATCCAGACCAGAACTTGGCTGGAGATCCTGGAGAACCTAGCAAGAGAACATGGACACAGAACCTGGCTGGAGATCCTAGCCAGAACTTCGCTGGAGATCCAGACCAGAACTTGGCTGGAGATCCTGGCTAGAGATCCTGGCTAGGCTGCTGATCAACTGAACGCTGTCTCCGCGCCATTCCTTCTTCGCCGACTCTGTCCACACCTTTGGGGACCCCTGGACCTGCTGGGGTTGGACCCTGGCAATTTATCACAAGCATTTTAAAAATATTGTCCTGCAAATGGCAATACTCAACCCTGGGCCTTCTGCCTCCTACTTTGTCTAGTTAGAAACTCTCAATCATTTTTCAGATATAGATATTGAAATTAGCTTGAATTTAAAAACCACTATGCTCTCCTTTTTTTAAAATGATAAATTGGAATACTTCTGAAATATTCAGTTTATTTTTGTGATACAACTTTGGGAAAAACCTCATAATTATTCAAGCTCATTAATTCAGTTGAGTCTTCTAATTATAGGCATAAGAATTCAAGCTAAAGGCACATATTTTTCTTAAAAAACTAAATATTATGATAAAATAAAATTAACAAAAGTACTTTTATACTACTCTGGAACTGAATTTTAATAATAGCCTTTGATATTGATAGTGAAGAATAATTTCTAAAAAATATCTGCATATACTTTGGCATAACTTTGGTAAATTGTCTACATATGTGATTGAATTTAATAAATATATCTGTTTTAGTATCCATTCTCCCCCCCCCACCACCACCAAAAAAACAACAACTATATTTGACATACCATGGGTATAGGCAGAAAAAACACAATTTTTAAATATTTTATTCTGAAATAGATATCAAGAATAATATTGTCCAAAATATTGTCTCTTTAGCCTGATCACTCATGTTTGAAATATTTTTTTTTGTCATCAGGCAACCCTGCCCAGCCCACTTCTCTCCACTACATGAATCCTTACCAACTGAATGCCTATGGGATGGCGCTGAAAGCAGTGGGAGAAATCGTTCAAGATTATGACAGTGATAAAATGTTCCCAGCTCTAGGTTTTGGTGCAAAACTGCCTCCAGATGGAAGAATATCTCATGAGTTTGCTTTGGTAAGGATATGTCACAAGGATTGGATATTTTGAAAAAAAATAAATAAATAACATGTTGAATTTTTAAATATCGGTTCACTGTTTCTTCTTTAGTCAGTCATGTAGCAGGCTTTTGTGACAGTAGACTCTGCTTAATTTGCTCAGTGACTGACTTAGGGATGTGGTATTAATGGAAACAAAGACAGTTAAATAGATTAGCAATAAATCTCTACCTAAGTGCATCTGGTTTATAAATAGGGGGTCTCTTATGGTTTTCTATCGCTGCATAACAACCCCCCCCCCCCCGAGACGTTTTAGGTGTAAACCAACACCATTCTGTTTTGTTCATGACTTGTAACGTTTGGGGTCTCCCCCAGGATGGCTTGATTGGCTAAAGACGGCTGGAATTGTTCAGACGGAACCATATTCTTGATTCTGGCTGACAGTTGGATTCCTCTGTTCTTCATGTCCTGTCTCCCGGGGCTAGCATGCTCCCTAAGATGGCTTCTTTGCTCGTGTCTGATGACTGAGCTGGGATGGCTGAGATAGCTGGGTGGCTTGGACATCTTCCCCTCTTTCTGCATACAACCTCTCCACGTGGTCATCATGGGATCCTCGGTATGGTGGTCTCCTGGTAGTCGGATTTCTTACATGACAGCCGGTTTCCCCAGAGTGAATATTCTAGAAGGCGGGGGCAGAGACTACAGGACTCTTTATACCACAGGATAGAAGTCCTGGAAAGCTCCTTGAGCCACATTTTTTTGCTCAAACAAGTCAATAAGGCCAGCCCAGTTTCAAGGTAGGAGAATTAACTTTTATCCCTCAGCGGAAGGCAGATCAAAGAATGTGTGACTGTACTTAATCTACCTAAAATGCATCTGATTTATAAATCTTCTAAATAGCTTCTTTTAAAATGGCATTTCAAATTTAAAGAACTAGTCATGGCTGGAATTAATTTTTTCCAAATATGAAGCAGCACTTATGGCTATAATTAATTAAGATTTAATTATACTGGAGTAGATATGAGTGGAATAAAAACATTTCTCTAGTTAATGTTTAATTTACATAGATCTATTTTCATTTGTGTGACTGCAGGTAAGCAATGTGTTACAGTTTACCTTCAAAATAGACTCCACATAGATAATGCTGATAGGCCCAGCCAGCCTTACTCTTACATGCACTTTCTGATAAATAATGGGGAAATCAATATATGATGGTGAGCTATTATTTTGGAAAAAATTTAGATTTTTCCTAATAGAGGTACCTCCCTAGCCTTCACTACATGTTATAACAGGTAGGTAATCTCTCCAGTCACTCGTATTTTTGTAGGTCTTTGTTGTTTTTATTCTTATTACAAAAGCAATGCATGCTCCTTATAGGAATTTCTTAAGTTCTATAAGCAAAGTAGACAAACATTAACACATATGCTATCTTTACTAAGTAATTACTGAGTATCAATCTAAGTCCTTTATACTTGTTTTCTTTTTGTTTTGTTTTTTTTTTAAATATATTTTATTGATTTTTTACAGAGAGGAAGAGAGAGGGACAGAGAGTTAGAAACATCGATGAGAGAGATCGATCAGCTGCCTCCTGCACACCCCCCACTGGGGATGTGCCCACAACCAAGGCACATGCCCTTGACCGGAATCAAACCTGGGACCCTTGAGTCCACAGGCCGACGCTCTATCCACTGAGCCAAACCAGTTCGGCTATACTTGTTTTCTTATTCAATCTTCATAAAACTTCTGTGTGGTAGAGATATCATACCTCTCACATTATTCCACTGTAGCAAGTGCCATTCACGTTGAATATGATACGAAGACTGCATCCAAAAGTTATATCACTCGGCTCAGAGGCCCAGAGGATTAACTAGGGTTTTAACAGACAGGACTTGAACCCAGATCATCCTATTTTAGAATCCATTCTCTTAACCACTATTAAGCCACATTTTATAAAATACCTGTATTACTACTGCTCAGAAATGTGTTTTATTAACACCATTATTGTAACATAAAATACTGTTTTAAGAACAGTATTTTAATATTATTACTGCTGTATTTGTTCTTGCTTTCCTATTCTATCCCCCACACAATTTCAGAAAAAAAGGTTGCTATAGGGTTTAATTCTTTCTCCCATGAAATAGGCCACACGCCACACTCCCAATGTCATATAAAAATGAGTATCTGTTGGGATTTTGTTTCTGGAGAATTAACATTTCCCAGAATCTTATAAGACCATGAAAATCACTCATGTGATCCTAAGTCTTAAATGCCTCAGGAAAAAGGTCACGAGCTATTTTAAGCCTAAGAGAAGAAATAATTACGTTAAACTAAATGAGCTTTATTACTTTTCCTTCCATGAATGTCCTCTCACCCTTGTGTATGATTTTCTTCCTTTCTCTCTCTCTCTAATCCCCTCCTCTTCTTCTTCTTCTTTTTTTTTTATCTCTACATTTATTCTTTGTATCCAAAAATATGCCAATAACTACTGCTAAGGAAGGGTTTTTTTTCTTATTTGCACCTTGAACTGTTCTTTCAATTCAATTCAAATACTTATAGGATAGAGTCATACCCCTTTAACTTTATAAAAAATAACCTCCCAAATGACTATGAAAACAATGAGATGCTGCTGCTGATGATAATACTTCAGTTTTAATATTACTTAATTGTTGTATCACTTTAATTTTTTTCAAAGCACTTTTGTTTACTTAGAAAAGCCAGACGAAGGTTAAATAAGTCTTTAATGAGGGAGCATTTGTCTTGATTTGTAGGAAAATATTCTGAATTAAGCTCATCATAAATAACCGCAATATATATTCTATAAGTGCCCAAAATATCAAGTACAAAAACTTCAGTCCCATGTCAGTATGGCACTTCATGTTCATAAACTCTCAGGTTTCCCTGGTAAGAATTGTGATGTGTAGTCACAACCGTTAATCTTTTTATCCACACCAAGTTCATGTAATCTTTCAAGTGGCAAGGGAGGCCTTTTAAAAAATTAAATACTCCCTGCTTGGTGAGCTTGGGGTTGTCTCAAAAGCTGAAATTGAGCTTTGCTGAATCAAAAAGATCTCAGGTAAACCCAGGCTTCCCATGTGAAATATGTGTAAGAATGGATGTAGTCGCATAAGAAAAGGGGGTGGGAAAAGAAAGGAAAGAAGTCCTAGCATCACCCGTGAAGCTCTCTGGGTCGTGAAAATGATGAGTCATTGCTCCCATCTCTTCATGATTCTCTGTGACTCCTTCTGGAGTTGTAACTGAACATACAATAGCGTGGGGCTTCAGAGGACGTATTTCTCATAGCCCTGTGGCCAGTGATCCTTACAAGAAGGATCCTTCTGCATCGATCAACAGAGAAATGCTACACCTGTCTGAGCACTTTCTCCTACTAACTATCTAAAAGAACTTGAATGCTTTTCACTTATTTGGGCATTTATAGGTATCTGTGCAATTTAATATCTATGTGTGTGCCTTTTCTTTAAACTAGACATAACAATTTAACAGCCAAGCGTCTTTACCACTGTTTGCATTAAATAGCAGCTCCACAGATGTTTATTGAATAAAAGGGCGAATTCTCTCAGCTTTTCCCCGCAGTCAGCAGTCTCTGGGCAGCCACAGGTAACATTTCAAAGAATAAAGCCCGGGCTCCTGAGAGCATTTGGTCAGTGTGCTGGCCCTGCTGGAGAATATTATAGGCCGTAGGTAACAATGGACCATAGGCTTCTTGCCCAGAACTGAATCTAACTCCCCAATTACAATCCCTTAGGGAGCCAAATGGAGGGAAAGCGGGTGAGGGCTCGACACCCCTCCCCACTGAAGTCTGCACAGTAGGATTATTGCTCATTTTGAATTCTGTTCTGTATATTTCTATGTGTTCCACCAATGGACATTCATTATTTTATAAATGGAAAAGTTGTTAACCCCTTGAGGGCCGGGGAGCGCGGTCATGCTCCTCCTGTCTTTCGCCAAAGGTGCCTGGAGCGCCATCGCGCTCCTCCTGCAGTGTCCAGTCTAAGTCTGCTTTTATTAGTGATGATGATATTGCTAAATATGTCAGTTCTTGCTGTGAAGATGACGATTTTGTGGAAGATATTGAATATGTAACTTCATTTACTTGTGATCCATAATTTTTTTCCTAAACTGCTGTAAAATCAGCAAAAATGCCTTGGCAATTTTAGCATAGTTCCTAGATATTGGTTGGCACTCTGAAAAGGGAATATAAAATAGAGCATCCTTTGCCATCTTCATTAATGTAAGATGAAAATGAATCCTCTTATTTTTTAAAATGTCCTGTATTTTTGTGTGCCAGATCCTGATACAAGCTTATTTTAATTTGTTTTAACAAGCAAAAACTAATTTCCAACATAATTATTTTAAGAAATGAGTTTTTAAAAAGACTTAAAAATCATTTTATAACTCATTACAATGTTGTCATTAAGAAGAAAATCTTTCCACTAAGAAAATTAAATGGTGAGAAAAATGGTGACCTTGTAATTTCAATTCCAGAGAAATAGAGGAAATATATAGTTTTATAGAAATATAAACTCTCACTCAAATGTTAAAAAGACAAAAAGCTCAGAATTATCCTCGTTTGTAAACCTCAGAATTATTCTTCAAGAGAGATATATTATACATTTTAATGCCCAAAATGAATAATGAGCTTTAATTTTAATTGCTTCATACTTTATCAAGGGAAAAGAACACTGTAAAATTTTATCTGAATGAAGGTTAAATAGGTCAGCTCAGATTAACATCAAAACCACCCTTAACTGCTTTGTGCTAAATATTGAACTTTTATATTTTAATTTAATCAACTGCTGTAACCAATTTTATAATATAAAGAGGTCTTTATGAGTTCTATGCTTTTAAAATTTACATGAGGTTTAGTTAATAAAAAGTTTGAAGAAAAAACAAACAAAAATAAAAGGAAAACGTGTATACATTCTTATCTCACAAAATGGCAACATTGAAGTGGTTGATAATAATCTGGCTTAGTTTCCTAAGATCCCCAGGCTTTCCATATGCTCAGGGTTTCATAACGTGATGGCATAGTGTGGTGAAGAGACTGGACTCTGGGGTTAGACTGCATGGGTTCAAATATTGGCTATTTCATTTGTGTTGTGTGGCTTTTGGGTACAGTATTTAAGTTCTCGGTGTCTCAGTCTATTTGTAAAGCAGACAAAAATGACACTCGTTTATCTACTTTCTTAGGGTGGTTATAAAAACTACATAATGTATGTAAACATTTTCATATAAAGCTCAGTATACAGAAGTCAACAAATTTTAGTTACACATTAGCAGTTCCTTGTGGTTGTTCAAACACAGACATGCTAAAATTATTGCTGTTTAAACATTGTTACTGTTTAGTGTTTTACAACTTTTATTTATATCTCTTCCCCCCTTCCAAAGGTGGAGCCTGATTCCCCTTCCTTTGAGCATGAACTATACTTAGTGTTTCATTTCTAGCAGACAAATTAAAGTAGAAGGAATAGTGTGCGATGTATGAGACTAGCTTATAAAGGCATTGGGACTACCTCCTTGCTCCTTCTCTTGGATTGTTCATTCTGGGGACTTTAGCTGCCATGTTGTGAGAACTCTCAAGTAGCCCTCTGGAGGGCTCTTGTTGGACTCCTGCCAGCAGCTGTGGACGTGAGCCTTCTCAGAAGCACATCCTCCATCTCTGGTCAACCTTTCAGATGCCCAGGTCTGCATCTTGACTGCAAACTCATGAGAGATTTTTAGTGAGAACCTCCTGGCCAAGGTGCTACCTGGATTCCTGCCACCCCAAAAGTGTGTGCGATAATGAATGCTTATTGTTTTGAGCCACTAGCTTTTGGGATAATTTGCTGCATAGAAATAGGTAACGAATGCACTGCCTTATGTGTGTTATCTGTGGAATCTGGATGAGGAGAATTAAACCTACTGATCACAGAGCATCCAAGGTTTGAAAGGCTAGACCAGGTCTCCAGGTTTAAAGTTGCCCTTCTGGGTGCTGTCTTTCAGAATCACTCCTTAGTGGCAGCTCCATCTCCCTTGAACAGCATGGATATATTTCTTGGATTCTTTTTCTTTTACCTTGTTTTGATATTTCTGACACCAAATTACATTCCCTCTGACCCCTTCTCCAGTTGGAGTTGTCAAGTATGGCCTGAAGGTGTGCATGTAGCAGATGATTTACACTTTTCTTTCTATAAGGGAAAACTGCATAGATAGCATTTTTTTCTGATTTTAATACATAACTGCATGAAACTTGAAAATATAGATTTGTTTAAAGGGTGAAATAAAAGCCCCCAATTATATAACCACTCAGAGTTAACTATCTAATATTTTGTTTACTTTTTTTCCAGGATTTTTACATATTCATCTCCACATGTACACAGGCCTGTGTAAAATTAAGACTGTTAATTATAGAATGTGATACTCAGCTTCTCAAGATTACTTAAAATCTTCTCCTGCCATTGCTTTTAACACGTTAAGCGCCCTATCAGTCACCGGTGACTGACACTCTACTTTCCGTCCAGAAGACAAAACAGGCTGGGCGCTTAACGTGTTAAATGTATCTACTTTTAACTATTGTGCACATTATGTTATCATATCACAATCTAAAAAATGCATTGTACTCTATTATTGACCACTTAATTTTTGCAATTATAAATATATAAATTAATATTCTTCCAAAAATTCTTTATGGGTATCAGTGCGTACTATTCTCTTTTTTCAATTGACCTTTATTGACCCTTAATTTTTTACTGTTTTTTTTACTGTGACGTTCTACAGAATGGGAACCCTCAAAACCCCTATTGTGATGGCATTGAGGGCGTCATGGAGGCTTATTATAGGAGTCTGAAATCTGTGCAGCTGTATGGGCCAACCAACTTTGCTCCTGTCATTAACCACGTAGCAAGGTAAGTTGGAAGTACACAAGGTATTTATTCTATTGTACTGAATCACAGAGAAATCATTACATTATTGTTAGAATGCCCTCGCAGATGAAAGGTTTTTTTCCTCCAAGAAATTGAGGTAAATTTTGACATTGAGTGGAAAGTCTCCAATGAGTTATCATGATAATTTCTTTGCTAAAACTTTTACATCAAAATCTCGAGTGAAGAAACATACACTGAGTTATGTTAGGACCTGCATTTGTTCAACCAAAGAAAATTTCTTGTCTTTGAAAAGGCCTTCATGGGAGCAATAACAAGATTAATCATGATCTCATCTGTGTAAATTATTCAGATCTACTATCGCATTCTATAGTAGATAGAAGTAATAAGAAACTGAATTCCATGAAGACGACTTCCTTTCAGTGATATATAGGGCACATTATTTTCACTCTTCTGAAATTAATATACTTGTTAATATTCTAAATTCCCAGAGCTCTACCTGTATATAATACATAATATTGAGATCAGGATATAATTGGTATGATTCCAAATACATGTTCTGAAAAAAAAATTTTTAATGTAAAAATCCATATACATTTCTTTATCGTTTTTTCATTAGTGCATAAAATAAATTAGATATCACTTTTGAAATACTTACAAGTTTGGCTTGGCCCAGTGCAAATCTTATGAAACCTTGCCAATTTTCAGATTGTCAAACAAGTATGGCTTTTGTATTCTTTCTAATATGTAGTCAGCATTTGAATAAATGACTGCTTTCGGATCTGTTTATCAGTGCACAAGAGCAACGTGAATCTTCAGTTCCTGTTTGAAGGTTCTGGGACTTTGCCACGTTCCTTTTGCACATCATGAGCAACTTAAGTGTGTTCTACTTTTCATTATCAGGGACATAGAGAAGATGCTAAAATAACCCCGTACCCAGGGCTGACCCCAGGGGCCTCTACTATGGAACTCCATTTCAGTTTGGCAATGATACATCGATGACGATTCTCTAAGTGTGACCCTTTAACTCAGGTTTTCTGAACATTTTTATCCACCACCTGTACTAAGTTGTAAATTTTACATCACAACATACAACATAAAAAAGATTATGGAATAATACTTACCTTATATTTTCTTTTTATTTCCATGGTGTCTTTTTTGTTCTTATTACTTTTTTATGATGCAGGTCTTGACCCACAAAACTGATTTCAAAATCCACTAATGGGTCATTACCTGTAATTTGAAAAACACAGCTTAGCTTATTGTATTAGCTTGTATAAGCAGTGTTATCTGTACCCTATTTTCCTACTGTTTTTTTATGGCTGTCAAGTAAAGCAGAATCAAAATATTAATGAAAGATCAATTATAGTTGACGCTCTCTTCCTGTCACAGACGACCATCCAGATCACTGTTTTATATACAAAGATAAGAGAAAAATGATTGGACTTAATTTTGTCTGAGCTCATGCTAGTTATAGATGTTCCCATCGGTGCTTACCAATTAATTTTACTTTTTTTTTTGTCCTGGTATATCTCTACTACAAAATTTAAGCTTTCAGATGTAAAGTTTCTAGGTGCATTTCGATGTGCCATTTATTTTTTTTTTGCCATGTATTTTATTTTATTTATTTATTTTTTATTTTATTTTTAATCTTTAGTTTCTTTATTGGTTAAGGTATTACAAATGTGTCCTCATCCCCCCATTAACCTCCCCCCCCCCCTCATGCTCTCATCCCCCTGTTGTCCATGTCCATTGGTTTGGCTTATATGCATGCATACACGTCCTTTGGTTGATCTCTTTCCCTTACCCCCACCCTCCCCTACTTTCCCTCCGGAGATTGACAGTCTGATCACTATTTCTCCGCCTCTGGATCTGTCCCTTTTCATCAGTCTATGTTGTTCTCTATATTCCACAAATGAGTGAGATCCTGTGGTATTTATCTTTCTCTGACTGGCTTATTTCACTTAGCATAATGCTCTCCAGTTCCATCCATGCTGTTGCAAATGGCAAGAATTCCTTCTTTTTTATCTCAGCGTAGTATTCCATTGTGTAGATGTACCACAGTTTTTTAATCCACACATCTGACGGGCTTCACCCTGCTCTATTACTGTTTTTTATGTTTGGTCCAGCACTTTTAACATTCTCAAACATAGGTGTAATTGCCAGCTAGCGGTTTCAGCCTCTTTAAAAATAATCCGTTATTTCCCTGGCTCATGGGGATCAGTTGGTTGGGCTTCATCCCATTCCCAGAAAGGTTGCTGGTTCAATTCCTGGTCAGGGCAGGTGCTCAGGTTGCAGGTTCTATCCCTGGTTGGGGGCATACAGGAAGCAGCAGACTGATATTTGTTTGTTGTTCTTTTTCTCTCTCTCTAAAAATCAAAACAAGTACTTTTTAAAGAAAGAAAAAAGTCTGTGATCTAATAGTTCAGTATTATTATTTTTTAATGAGAAAAAAAAGAAACACAAAGATAAGGCTTTTGGGGAATGATCTCTTCCAATACAATTAGAAGTCTCATGTATTGCTAGCTTGTTATGACTCTGAGTCAGTTTCTTATCTTTTTTCTTGCTCTCTCTATTCCTGAGAACTAGTTGTGAGCTAAAAGAATATTCCACAAATCTGAGCCAACCATTTATGAGTCTACAAAAACAATCCCAGGAACTTACTTGACAAAGACTCCAAAGAAATGTGTTTGAATTCCAAAATCCTGACAAAGTGAACCTCTCCCTCAGATTTGTCATATAATATTAAAATATAAATTAAAGATATCCTATACTTGAAAAAAGATAGCAGCTTTTCAATAATAAGAGTTTTTTCTAGCCGGTTTGACTCAGTGGATAGAGCGTGGCTCTGTGGACTGACGGGTCCCAGGTGCCATTTTGGTCAAGGGCACATGACGGGGTTGCGGGCTCAATCAGCCTCTGTTTTCTACTTTACACATTTCTATAGCACTTAAATTATTTTTTCATAAACATAGAATACTTTTAGTACAAAGTATGATTTTGTTTAAAATTAAATTATCTTGTGAAATGCCACAATATGAGAACGTGTAGAACAAACACCATAAAAAACAATGCATACTTTAAAATAACTAACTTATGATGCTTATGGTAATAAATATAAAATTGGATTGAATAGTTCTTATGTTGAATTTAATTTAGCTTTAAAGCAGTATATCTAAGCAGAAGTGAGAACATGGTAATCTTGTATATCTTTCTATAGCATTAATTTTTCTCAAAGTTAAGAAATGTAATACAAGTCATATTTATTATAAAGTAAAATGCAAAATTTCTATGAATTTTAAAATAAAATAACAAACTTTAGAGAAATTTCTAGTTTACTGTCTGCTTCAGGATCTAACCCTAACTCTCTTGGTAGTATCAAAATATTCTCCTGTTCTTTTTAGTATACTTTCTAATGATTAAAAAAACCCAAAATATAAGTGGATTAAACTCACCAATCTAAAGACAGAGTTAGTGAGTGGTTAAAAAAAAAGCAAGACCCAACTATATCCTCCTATATAATAAAAAGCTAATATGCAAATCAACCGAAAGTTGGAAGAACCGGTTGCTATGATGCACACTGACCACCAGGGGGCAGGCGTTCAACGCAGGAGCTGCCCCTTGGTGGTCAGTACACTCCCACGAGGGAGTGCCACTCAGCCAGAAGCCGGACTCATGGCTGGCGAGCCCAGCGGCAGTAGTGGGAGTCTCTCCTGCCTCAGCAGCAGTGCTAAGGATGTCAGACTGATGGCTTAGGCCAATCTCCCTAATCAGTGGTTTGCACTGCGGCTTGCGAGCCACATGCAGCTCTTTGGCCCCGTGAGTGTGGCTCTTCCACAAAATACCAACTTCTGCGCATGGGTCACGAAGTTTCAATAGCACTGTACACACGCGCCCGCACGTGGTATTTTGTGGAAGAGCCACACTCAAGGGCCGAAGAGCCGCATGTGGCTCGCGAGCCACAGTTTGCTGACCACTGCCCTAAGTCATCAGTTGGATGTGCCCTGAGGGCTCCTGGACTGCAAGAGGGCACAGGCCGGGCTGAGGGACCCTCCCAAGTGCACGAATTTCATGCATCGGGTCTTTAGTTTTGTCTATAATAAACTAAACTTATATTTAAGGACCTACATAAGCTGAAAATGAAAGGATGAAGAAAGATATTCGTTGCAAATGGTAACTGAAAGAGAGCAGGCAGGAGTGTCTATATTTATATCAGACAAAATAGACTTTAAGTTAATTACTTACACAGGAGACAAAGAAGGTCATTACAAAATAAAAGCGTCAATTTATGTGGTATATATATATATATATATATATATATATATATATATATATATACACACCCTTTTGTATATATACAAAATCAGCCTTAAAAAAAGGAGTACCTGCCATTTGCAACAATATGGATCAATCTGAAGGACGGAAAGTATAAATCTAGGTAAAATGAGCCAGATACAAAAAGAAAAAAAATAAACTTGCATGATCTCAATTATATGTGAGATTTTTAAAAGTTGAATACATAGAAACAGAGAGTAGAATGGTGGTTACCAAGAGTAGGGAGGTAGGGAAAATGGGGAGATATTGGTCAAAGGGTACAACTTTGGTTTATGTAGTACAAATATGTCTAGAAATCTAACATATTACATGATTACTATAGTTAATACTATATTGAGTACTAGAAATTTGCTAAGAGAGTAAATCTCAGGTACACTGATCACAAAAATATATGGGAACTATGTGAGGAGATAACATGTTAATAAGCTTACTGTCATATTCATATCACTATACATATGAAAAATGCTGTACACCTTAGATAAGTACAATTTTCATTAAAAAGAATAAAAAATTTCAAAAGGGTTAATTCACAGAGAGATATAATAATTACTAATATGTATGCCTGGGGTATCACAGCAGTTAAATATATAAGCAGAAATTGACATATCTAAAATGATAAATAGACAGCAATACAATAATATTAGACTTCACTGCCCCACTTTCAATGATGGATAGATCATCCAGACAGAAAATGATACGGAAACAGCTAACTTGAGCAAACACTCTAGACCAGTGGTTCTCAACCTTCCTAATGCCGCGACCCTTTAATACAGTTCCTCATGTTGTGGTGACCCCCAATTTCATTGTTACAAATTGAACATAATGAAAGCATAGTGATTAATCACAAAAACAATATGTAATTATATATGTGTTTTCCGATGGTCTTAGGCGATCCCTGTGAAAGGGTCGTTCAACCCCTAAAGGGGTCGCGACCCACAGGTTGAGAACCGCTGCTCTAGACCAAAATGGACTTAATAGAGATATCAGAATATTCTACACAACAGAAGCAGGATACACATTCTTTTCAAGCACACGGAATATTTTCTAGGATAGATCATATGCTGTCAAAAAAAATTTTTTAACACATTTAAGAAGATTGAAATCATTCTAATCAATTGTTTTTTAGCACAATGGAAAAAAAAAACTATAAATCAATAACAAAATTACAAATCAATAACAAACCACAAGTCAATCAACCACAAATCAGGAATACTCACAAATAATTGGAATTAGCATACCCTTGAATGAGCATTGGGTTAAAGAAGAAGTCAAAAGAAAAAGGAAATTAGAAAATATTTTTTGAAACAAATGAAAATGAAAATACAACTTACCAAGACTAACGGGATTCAGCAAACACAGTATTAAGAGGGAAGTTTAAAGTGACAAGCACCACATTTTAAAAAAGAAAAAAAATCTTGCCGAAACCGGTTTGGCTCAGTGGATAGAGCGTCGGCCTGCGGACTGAAGGGTCCCGGGTTTGATTCTGGTCAAGGGCATGTACCTGGGTTGCGGGCACATCCCCAGTGGGAAATGTGCGGGAGGCAGCTGATCGATGTTTCTCTCTCATCGATGTTTCTGGCTCTCTGTCTCTCTCCCTTCCTCTCTGTAAAAAATCAGTAAAATATATTTAAAAAAAAAAAAAATCTTAACCTAAAATTTACCCCAAGGAACTAGAAAAAGAAGAACAAACTAAGCACAAGTTAGCAGAAAGAAAGAAATAATAATGATTAGGATAGAAATAAAAGAAATAGAGAATAGAAAAACAATAGAAAATGACAAAACTAAGCTGTTTTTTTGTTTTTGGTTTTGGAAAGATAAATAAAATTGACAAACCCTTAGCTAGACTGAGAAAAAAAAAGACTCAGGTAAAATCAGAAATGGAAGAGGAGACATTAAACTGAGGTCATAGAAATAAACTATCACAAGGTACTATTATGAACAATTAAATTCCAACAAATTGAACAATGTAAAAGAAATGGATAAATTCCTAGAAACATACAACCTACCAAGAATAAATCAAGAAATAAAAAGCCTGTATAGACAAATAACAAGGAGATTGAATCAGCAATCAGAAACCTGCTAATAAAGTAAAGCTCAGAACCGTGTGGCTACATTTTTGAATTTTACTATTTAAAGAAGCATTAATACCAATACTGCTTAAACTCTTTCAAAAGAATAGAAAAGGAACCCTTCCCAACTCATTTTATGAGGCCAACATCACCCTGATACCAAAGACAGACAAAGAAAATATCCCTGATACCACAAATTGGTGGTCACCAGAGGGGAAGGGAAGTGAGGGGAGAGCAAATTTGTAAAGGGGGTCAAATATATGGTGATAGAAGGAAACTAATCTTTGAGTGGTATACGGATATTGAATTACTGTGTTGTATACCTGAAATTGATATAATGTTGAATAATATTATCTCAATAAATTTAATTTAAAAACTTATTCCTGCTGAAGTATACTACAGAGCAATATCCCTGATAAACATGGATTGAAAAATCCTCAACATGTTATTAGCAAACTAAATGCAATAGCATATTAAAAGAATCATACACATAACCAAGGAGGATTCATACCTTGGATGCCATAGTTCTACATATTCAGATCAATAAATATGATACGCCACATTATCAGAATGAAGGAATAAATCACTTGATCATCTTAAGAGAAAGCATTTGACAAAATCCAACAACCTTTCATAGTAAAAAATTAGGTACAGAAGAAACTGACCTCAACACAGTAAAGGCCGACAATGAAAGGCCCACAGCTAACATCATACTCAATGTTAAAAAAATGAAAGCTTTTCCTCTAAAACAGTGATGGCGAAACTTTTGAGCTCAGCGTGTCAGCGTTTTGAAAAATCCTAACTTAACTCTGGTGCTGTGTCACATATAGAAATTTTTGATATTTGCAACCATAGTAAAACAAAGATTTATATTTTTGATATTTATTTTATATATTTAAATGCCATTTAACAAAGAAAAATCAACCAAAAAAAATGAGTTCGCGTGTCACCTCTGACACGCGTGTCATAGGTTCGCCATCACTGCTCTAAAATCTCGAACAAGGCAAGGATGCCCACTCTCTTCACTTTTATTCAGCATAGTATTGGAAGTCCTAGCCAGAGCAATTAGGTAAGAAAAAGAAAAATCCTCTAGATCATAGAGATAGAAGTAAAATGATCTCTGTTCCCAGATAACATAGTCCTATATGCAGAAAGCCCTAAATATCCTTCCCCCAAAGAACAAAAAAAAACCCACCTAAAGAACTAATAAATGAATTCAGTCAAGTTTCAGGATACGTAAGCAATCTACAAAAATAATTTTTGTTTCTTTACCCTAACAATAAACTATCAGAAAAATGAATGCAACCGACATGACACCAAAAAAATAAAGTACTTAGAAATAAACTAAAGCAAGAAGGCAACATACTGTGACACTGAAACCCATAAAATATGGATGAACAGAGACACAAATAAATGGAAAAGCATCCAGTCTTCATGGGTCACGAGAATTAATATTGTTAAAATGCCCATACTACCCAAAGTTTTAATGCAATACCTATCAAAATCCCAATGGCATTTTTTTTTTTGCAGAAATAGAAGCAAAACAATCCTATAATTTATATGGAACCACAAAAGATCCCAAATAGCCAAAGCAATCTTGAGCAAGAACAAAGCTGGAGGTATGACACCACCTGATTTTAAAATAAACTACAAAACTAAAGGAATCAAAATAGCAAGATACTGGCACAAAAGTAGGCATATGGAGGAGCAGAACAAAAAAGAACCCAGAAAAAAACCTGCACATAGATGGCCAATTGGTCTTTGACAAGGGTGCCAAGAACATACAATGGGGAAAGGAAAATTTCTTCAATAAATGGTGTTGGGAAAACTAGATATCCACATGAAAAAGAATGAAATTGGATCCTTATCTTAGCTCACAGAAATGAGCTTAAAATAGGTTAAAGACTTAAATGTAAGACCTGAAACTGTAAAACTTACAAGAAAACATAGGGAAAAGCTTCTTGATTGGTCTTGGCAATTGGTATTTCTTAGGTATGACACCAATATCACAAGCAACAAAAGCAAAAATAAATAGACAAATGGGACTACATCAAACTAAAAAGCTTCTCAATAGCAAAAGAAAAAAAAAGATGAAATGGCAACCTCTGGTGTGTGATAAAATGTTTGTGAACTATATAGCTGATAAGGGGTTAAATTCTAAAACATAATCCTACAACTTAATAGCTAAAGAAAAATAACCCAATTTTTAAAAAATGGGCAAAGGACCTGCACAGACATTTCTCCAAGAAGACATAGAAATGGCCAACAGGTATATGCAAAGATACTCAACATTACTAATCATCAGGAAAATGCAAATCAAAAACCACAATGATCTGCTATCACTTCACACTTGTTAGGATGGCTGTTATCCAAAGGTCAAAAGATAAGTGTTAGTGAGGATATGGAGGATGTGGGGAATGTAACCTGGTGCAGCTGCTATGAAGAACAATATCAAGATTGAAAAAAAAAATAAATAGTGCTATTGGCAACCTGCCTTCTGAGTATATATCCAAAGCAATCGACATCAGGATCTCAAAGAGATACATGCATCATTATTCACAACACCCAAGATATGGAAACATAACATCAAAAAATAAATGAATAAGTAAAATGTGGTATCCTATATAATAAAATTCTAATATGCTAAGTATCCAGTCGTCCAGTCGGCTGTTCAACCAACCAAAGCATAATATGCTAATATTATGCTAAAGCCGCTTAACAGCTTGCTATGATGTGCACTGACCACCAGGGGGCAGATGCTCTGACAGGTAGGTTAGCTTGCTGCTGGGGTCCGGCCAGTCGGGACTGAGAGAGATGGGCCAGACACAACCTGGAGCCCTCCCGCAGTCCCTCCTTGGCTGGCCAACCTCCTGTGTCCTTTCCCAGCCCCAATCGTGCACTGGTGGGGTCCCTCAGCCTGGTCTGCAACTTCTTGTGATCCAGAACTCCTAGGGAGAGCCGGTTTCAGCCCAACAGCAGAACAACCAGTTGCTATGACGCACACTGACCACCAGGGGGCAGACACTCAACTCAGGAGCTGCCCCTGGTGGTCAGTGCACTCCCACAGTGGGGAATGCCACTCAGCCAGAAGCCAGGCTCATGGACATCCCCAGAAGGCTCCTGGACTGTGAGAGGGCGCAGGCCAGGTTGAGGGACACCCTTCCCCCCAGTGCACGAATTTTGTGCATCAGGCCTCTAGTCCTATATAATAAAAGGCTAATATGCAAATTTTCCCCTCGACCCAGAGTTCAACTGGAGGTTTGACAAGGGACGGGGCTGGCTGGCCAACCGCCTGCAGCCCCTCCTCCCAGCCAGCCCGGCCCGATTGTCCCTGACAATCCCCACCCATGCATAAATTCGTGCACCGGGCCTCTAGTGTACATATAAGATATTCTACCTTTGAAATGAAAGAAATCCTACTGTTTGTGACAACATGGATGGGCCTGGAAGACATTATGGTATGTGAAATAAGACAGTCATAATATAAATACTGCATGATTCCTCTTAGATGAGTCCTCTAAAATAGTCAAATGAATAGAAATAGACATAGAATGGTGGTAACCAGGGGTTGGGAAAAAGCTTATGTGGAATAGATGTTCAATGGGAATAAAGGAGCATATATACAGGATGAGTAAATGCTGGAGCTCTACTGTATAGCACAGTACCTATCTATAATAATAAAAGCATAATATGCTAATTAAACCAGACATCCTTTCGGACGACCTTCTGGACGAAGCCGGGGCTGCGAGGGAAACCCGGGTCCTGGGTGCCTGCTGGCAGCCAGAGGGAAGCCCGGGTCCTGGGTGCCTGCTGGCAGCTGGAGGAAGCCAGGGTCCCGGGTGCCAGAGGGAAGTCAGTGCCTGCAGCTGGGGGAAGGAAGCCCTACTCTTGCACAAATTTCATGCATCAGGCTTCTACTAGTTAATAATAAGATACTATGCACTTAAAATTTTAAGAGGCTAGATTTTATTTTAAATGGTTTTAACACACACACAAAGGGATACAAACTTTCAGAGGTGAGGGATATATTTATTTACCTTGATTGTTTTGATGGTCACAAGTGTACATATATGTTCAAATTCATCAAATTATATACAGTACTTATTGCAATTTTCTGCATACCAATTATACCTCAAGTTGGGGAACTGTGGGGAGGAGGCATACTAACAACTTAGACTTTCTCCATGGTTAACCAGAAGCATTGAAAGAGAATTAAAAGTAAACACACACACAGAAAACAGACCATTAAACCACTTGAAGTGGTTTTTACAGGATTGCATAATACTCAACTTTTCATATTGTTTTTGAACCTGGTAGAAATTTGTTATTTTTAAGAACATCACAGGGAAAGAAAAGTATAATAGCCTTACTGTTGTACTCATAGAAACTTTTCTCACTACTATTTATAGCCTTCCATCAATCACATGAAGTATAAAATCCTATGTTTCTGAAGCATAGTCAGTAAGAAATACTTTTGGAAGAATAATGGGTATGCCCTGGCCG
Source organism: Myotis myotis (assembly GCF_014108235.1). Lineage (NCBI taxonomy): Eukaryota > Metazoa > Chordata > Mammalia > Chiroptera > Vespertilionidae > Myotis > Myotis myotis. Next base: position 173,022,983 of record NW_023416335.1, read on the forward strand.
GTTTGGCTCAGTGGATGGAGTGTTGGCCTGCGGATGAAGGGTCCTGGGTTTGATTTCCGGTCGGGGAACATGCCTGGGTTGCGGGCTCCTTCCCCTGTAGGGGGCATGCAGAAGGCAACCAGTCAATGATTCTCTCTCATCATTGATGTTTCTATCTCTCTCTCCCTCTCCCTTCCTCTCTGAAATTAATAAAAATGTATTAAAAAATAAACTCCTGAGAGAGATTATCAACTTTTTTTATTAAGGAAAAAGTTAAGGTAAAATAGAAGAGGCTCATATCTGCTTTGGAATGTTTTCCATTCATTGTGTTGCCATCAAATTAATACAAATATACAAATTTTTATTGTCCAAGATCAATGTTCAATATCATGGGAGTATTTTTGACCAGTTCAGCACTATCTTTACAGGGGGTGAACAGGCCACTCACTTACTGTCATCTCTTCATTAATCTGTAAAATTGTTTAATCAGTAGCATGAGCAACTATTAGTTTCTCTAGTCTATGGCAAAGTGGTAACTATTTTTTTTTGTTTATATGGTAGTTAATTCTGCTCTCCAAGAAAGAAATTTTATCCGGAAATGTTATGCTACTGATCTGTCCCCGACCTGTTCAAACTTGCTTCCTTAGTATCCTTTAGGCTGTGAAGGTATTTCATTGGTAATCCATGGAAGTTTTTTTGAACCTAGTCTTTCTATGACTCACTCAATGATTATTCCAAGAATCAACCAAAGTCTTCTTGTTTATTGTCTCCTAAACTTAGGCTTTTATATATATGGATTGCATTCACCATGCCAAGTCACATCTCCTTCCATCACCATTTATCCCCCCCCTTACCCTCTTCTACTTCCTCCCACCCCACTTTCCCTCTGGTAATCACCATACTGTTGTCTGTCTATGAGTTTTTATTTTTGCTTATTCCCTTCACTGACAGCTGTCAATCTGTTCCCTGTAGCTATGAGTCTCTTTCTATTTTGTTAGTTCGTTTTGTCCATTAGATTCCACATATGAGTGAAATCATATCGTATTAGTCTTTCTCTGACTGGTTTATATCACTTAGCAAAATATTCTCCAGGTCCATATATGCTGTCCCAAAATGTAAGATTTCCTTCTTTTTGTCTTTTTGTCCCAGCTTTTATTAATTTAACATGTGTTAAGAACTTGAACTCTAGATGTTTCAAAAGCTTTTCTTCTGTTGCATTTTTTTTTTTTATTCAGGTGAATTCACATAGTATAAAAGTAGCCATTTTAAAGTGTACAGTATAATGGCATTGAACACATTCTTGGTGTTGTGCAACCATCAACTCTGTCTACTTCCAAAACAAAAGGCATTTATGATTATTTCTAACTTATAGAACTGTACTATATATTGAGTACCATACATGTGGTTTCAATATCCTATATAATAAAAGACTAATAGGCAAATTCAACAGGGGAACAACTGGTCGCTATGATGCGCACTGACCAACAGGGGCCAGACACTCAATGCAGGAGCTGCCCGCTGGTGATCAGTGCAGTCCCACAGGGGGAACGCCACTCAGCCAGAAGTCAGGCTCATGGCTGGCGAGCACAGCAGTGGTGGCAGGAGCCTCCCCTGCCTCAGTGGCAGTGCTAAGGATGTCCAACTGATGGCTTAGCCCCGCTCCCCATGGGTGGGCCTAAGCCATCAGTCAGACATCCCCCAAGGGGTCTCGGACTGCGAGAGGGTGTGGGCCAGGCTGAGGGGACCCTCCCTCCCCACGAGTGCACGAATTTCATGCACTGGGCCTCTAGTTAACAATATAAAGGTATATCTTAATTTTAAGACTAGTAAGATAAAGTTTAGATAAAGTAATTTACTGAAGATCATATATGTAATATGTTGCTTACCCACAATGTCTATTTCCAAAAGTTATATCCATTCCACTGTGCTAAACATACCTCATTCATCTTACCTTTTGTTAGTGAATAAATTTCTAAGGCAGCCAGGAATTTCCAAGTGCCAGCATCCAGAAATGTTGCTATTATTCTAGTGTGCTATTTCAGGGAAATGTATATTTAAGAGTTTGCATGTTATAGGCTCTTAACATATATTTAAATACTCTCTTGAGATGAAAAGGTTTGTTGACTATTCCAAGTGTATTTAGCAACCATCGCATAGAGAGGAACTGTTTTATTTTCTGTGGTGATTTTTACCTCCTTCTTGCCTTTCAGATATGCTTCTTCTGTAAAGGATGGCTCCCAGTATTTTGTGCTCCTGATTGTGACAGACGGTGTTATCTCAGATATGGCTCAAACGAAGGAGTCTATAGTTAACGTAAGTAGGAGTCATTTAGTCTTGGGCTGGCTACGTGACAGCATGGTGCTACTCAGGTTGAGACTAGCGTCTAGTTGGCTTCACAGTGAAACAAAATGCCCGTGCCTTTGGGACCAATTGCATTTTAACTTTACCCAGACAACTCAGACCCATTTGTACCATTACTAGTAATCCATAAGGACTAAGCTAAGAGTGTGGATAACATGAGTTGTAACAAAATTATTTCAAAAAAAATTTTTTTTAAAGGTAATAGCACTACCTTCATGTGCATGAGGATGTTTATCTATATTAGTTTGATGTACATGTGCACATTTTTACAATTTTGCACAAAATATTTCTTAATATTCACATTTCAGTTATGGGAGAACTTTGCTAATTTCTATTTCTATAGAACTGGATGGGAACTGGACTTGATTCAAAACCATGTTTCTCATTATAATTCCTAATTGTGTTATAGTTAGCTAGAGGCCCGGTGCATGAAAATTCATGCACTGGAGGGGGGCTCTCTCAGCCCGGCCTGCCCCCTCTCACAGATCAGGAGCCTTCAGAAGGCGATCCGGCAATCGGGAAGGCGACTCCCCATCACACCTCCGCTGCTGCCACTGCCGGCGGCACAAGCCTCAGCCAGCCCTGGTTACCTGAGCCTCAGACAGCTGGGCAGCCGCCATCCAAAGCTTGCCTGAACCTCGGGCTGGCCCAGGGCGGCTAGGCAGCCAACATGAGTCTTGCCTGTGCCTTGGGCATCAGCTGGGCAGCCGCCATCAAAGGCTTGCCTGCGCTTTGGGCCAGCCCTGGGCAGCTGGGGTGCTGAGGAGACTGGGGGACTCCAGAGGCAGGCACGCGTACCTGCCACCCCGGCAGGCCTGAAGGGACTGGATGCCACCATCTTGTGACTGTGGGCGCTGCCATCTTTGAGGGCAGGGCAGTCAATTAGCATATTCCCTTTTTATTAGATAGGAGGGTTTTTTATTGTCTTCATTGTTAGTCTATAATCTATAAAGTTTACATTTACTAGATTATCTATGTATATAAAAGCCTAAGCGACCATTACGACAGGTTGACTGAACGACTGGTCAACTTGTTGCTATTACACATACTGACCACCAAGGGGCAGATGCTCAGCGCAGGAGCTTCCCCCTGGTGGTCAGTGCACTCCCACAGCCAACCTCCCGCACTGGCCAACCTCCAGCAGTCCCTCCCCCCGGCCAGCTGGCCCCGATTGGCCCCAATCAGGACTGGGAGAGATGGCCCTGATTGATCCCAATCGTCGGCCAGGCTGAGTAACCCCACCCATGCACAAATTCGTGCACCCCGCCTCTAGTAATTAATAAAATTATTTCTGATTTTAATCCCCTTTCATATTCAGGTTTAGCAATGTTTGGCACACAGTAGACACTTAGTAAAAATGGGTTGCATGAATGTTTATCATACCTCATAATTATTAATAGCATGGAAAAAATACAATTAGGTATCTGTTGTGAGAAAATAGGTTCATATAGGGGCAAAAATCAAATACTTTATATACATGTGCTTAGAAAAACTAAATATGAAAAGGAAGAGGAGGAGTAAAAGTTCACATATTTATTTTTTTATTTTTAAATTTTGATTTCCCTAATATTCTGATCAGTGGCATTAGTGTGCACTTTAAAATATGGACTTACTAATTTAAATTTAAATTAACAGTCATGATGCACTGAGGAACAATTATTTTTAATTCAATGGCCTTCATAGATAAAGATGTGATTGCTATAGTATTGCATCTGTCTGTTGCTAGAGCTTACATTTTTACCATTAAAGTATTTAATGTGATGATGTCATTTAAGTGATACATATAATGAGAAAGCCTGCCATAATATATTCAGTATCCCTCACAATATCATGGATATTTAATACATAATTTAATCATACTAAGAATAACTTTTTATAAATGAGGTAGACTAGAATACTGCTGTTTCATAAATATGGTAACCCTTTCCCCTTTAGCAACTAACAGATATTTTAGAAGAGAGAGAACATGAAAAAAGAGAGATCAAGGATACCCAATGTCATCTTATGTAGATTTTGGCTGATAGTAGCAAGTGATAGCTAAGGCTAAAGCTTTTATTTTTTTATATTATCCAAGGCTGGTCATTGCTGAGGACTGTCCCACTGAATCAGCATATGTACAGAGTTGGGAAAGCATAGACATGGAATTAAGTATATTATCTGGTAGTTATTTTAAGTATCTTCAAAACTACTTTAATGAACATCTGTGAAAAATATAAACTAAAAACAGGATATTAAATTTTTCTTAAATCTTAATTCTTTTCTTAAGAACTCAATTTCTTAATTGTGAACTAATTGTGTATTCTTTTCGAAGGCTTCAAAACTTCCAATGTCAATAATTATAGTTGGTGTTGGACCAGCAGAATTTGATGGTAAGTAATACAATTTCAATAGTATTCCTTGGGAGTTTATTTAATCTGAGTCATCATGCCTTTAAATTTCTATCATTCTTTTTAAAAATTTTGAATGTGAGTGTGCATGTAGATTTGCATATAATGTCCATGTACACTAGGCATAAATATAAATATCTCACCATGAAGTTTGTTTAGGTGAGCAAATTAAAATATTGTCTTTTGAGTAGAGCATTATCTTTCTAATATAGATTCGTGCAACATGTATTTTTTCATTTTAGTAGAGGTGGTTTGTACCTAAAGATAATATTTTTTAAAGACTTACAGAGTGATAAATTGAGTTTTTGTTCCCAAGGCAAATTACTCTCTGGGTGAATTTCCTAAAAACCTTTAGGAATAAAAACTAAATTAATAAATCATTAGGTTGTGAATAGAAATGTTAACACAGCACAGTATGCTTCGGGAATGGATTTTCAGACCCTGGGTAGTTGATAGACATTAGCTTTAAAAATACATAAGTTCTGTCATATGAAAACAGAATGAAAATGGAACTGACCATACAGTGGTTCTCAACCTGTGGGTCACAACCCTTTCACAGGGGTCACCTAAGACCATCGGAAAACATATATATAATGACATATTGTTTTTGTGATTAATCACTATGCTTTAATTATGTTCAATTTGTAACAATGAAATTGGGGGTCACCACAGCATGAGGAACTGTATTAAAGGGTCAAGGCATTAGGAAGGTTGAGAACCACTGAAAGGAGACCTTATATAATTATGCTAAATTGACTTACTGGAAGTTTTGTTTGGGCTTAAGCCTTGTTCAGATGCTAATTAAGTGACAGGTGTTTGTGTAACTCGTAATCTGGGCAAACTTCGTTCAGGATAGTCTGTTACTAGTTATCTGGTGAATTTCTTCAAGGGAACTTTATACTGGACAACACCGGTATGACTTCGTAACATTTACCTGGTTCAGGTGTTTTAGATTAACAATAACACTTCCTTTAGCTTGGCATTTTGGAAATGAAAATAATTTTAGACTATTTGGAACAACCTCTGGTATGTTACAAGGTAATTTAGGCATACAGGTACTAATGTTAGTATGATTATCACTGGATTGATTCTCTGTTAACCACCAGTGCCTTCTCTGTAAGGGTAGTATGGATCTGTCCATCGCAGGTAAAGAACCACAGGGAAAGTTATATTGGTGACTGAAAATTCCTTTCTTTCATTCTATGCTTGGCTAGTCATCCCTTTCATCATTATAATCTTCCATTTTCTAAAGCAAAAGTCATTTAGTCTGATGGCTGCTGCTTCTGCTGATATTTTCTTGTCTCTGGGTATTTGCATCTGTTTGTATCATCTTTCAGGCATCAATATGACACATTTCTCTGGAGTCAGGAAACCTAAAACACATCTTTCTTCTTAATGCTTTGTACACTTGATTGTTTGCATTAATTAGTGATAGACCAAGATCCACAAACTTCACCCATTGCTATGTTATAATAACCCATGCTTTTTTCTTCAGTCACTAATTTGCTTTTGCCTCTCAAGGATACACCTCAGATAGGGCACATCTCAGGTCTCCCAGACTCCCATGGAAGTCCACCACTAGATGTATGACCTCAGGGATGGTGAACACTAGCACCTGTTCATCAACAACCCCCACACATAATGTTTGAATACAAAGCCACTGACCCTTCTTAGTCATATACCGTATTTCTACTTACTACACAAGACAGCTATTTGTTTTCTTCTTTTCTGTAGTTCCCAGTGCATTATTTATTAGGATTTGAGGTGTGATAATTCATCATTTTCCTCTCTTACTTCCTGAAGTAAAAAAAAAAAAATATGCAGGAAACAGAATCTAGAATATAAGTTTTATTACTAGCACTGCAGAATTGGAGAATTTGGATTAACCTGTGCACAGAGGTAGACTTCTCACTACCTTTTCCCCCCAAGATTAAATAACCTCACCCTTATCTCCAGGCCTACTCCATACCTGCCCCAGAGAGGAATTGCCTTCACTCTGAGGATAGGCAGCTCCAAAAAAGAGAGGCTCAAGGTCAGTTTCTCCTAATAGTAATCCTATGAAACCTTCCTCTTCCCATGTGGAAAAGTGAGTGAAGATTGTAGACAAAGAGGGAAGTTGCCTACCCCATAGAATTCTATCCTGGGAATTAGAGTGAAACTTTCCTCTGGGGAACATTTGAACAGGGAATTGGGGTCCTGCTCTCACCATGATGGAAGTTTAAATAGGGTGGAAAGTCTTCCAGGCCCAGTCCTAGAAAAGTAGGCTATTCCACCAGGAATAGTAGATGCTTCTCTAAAGGATTTTTTTTTTCTTTCCTCTCATGGCTAAGAAGAAAAGGACAGGATACTCATGTTTAAGATAGAACATCTCCAGCTTGCATTCAAATTGCTGCTGTCTTTTAAAAATATATGTATGTTGTATTGAGAGGGGGGAGAGAGAGAGAGAAGAGAGGAGAGAGGAGAGAGAGAGAAACATCAATGATGAGAGAGAATCATTGATTGGCTGTCTCCTACATGCTCCCTACAGGGGATTGAGTCCGAAACCCAGGCATATGCCCCGACAGGGAATCAAACCTGGTTCATGGGTCAACGCTCAACCACTGAGCCACATTGACAAGGCAAATTGCAGCGGTCTTATCAGAAGAGCCTTTCTCCGGGCTCTTCCAAGTCTACCATAGAGTAACTTTATATGCCACACATATACACTGACATAGGAAAAAAGTGACATAAAACTTGCAGATTTTATCAGGTAACCACCTAAATCCAACATCTACACATTTTTAACCAGAAGGGCATTGTTTGCATGGGCAAGAAAGGTAATATTTTGCCATCCATTCTTTGAAGGTTGAGAAAATAGGAATAAACTATTAGATTAGTGAGTATTCAAATTTCTTATTTTTATATTTTAATTTTTTTATATTTTAATAAGAACAGTATACAACCATCTCTAAATCCCCCCCCCCATGACTTTTCATTCCTTTATAAAAAGCACCGTCATTAAGAGATGATTTTTCAAGGTGGGATTTCTTTATCCTAAAAAGGCAAAAAGGCAAATTGAAGCAGCATCTGGCTACCTGCTTTGATCATTAGGAGAAGGGGACACCTAAAAGGGGCTCGGACTTCGTCCCATCTCCCATGGCGAGAAAGTAGTGCTGGTCTGTCTCACATTGTTTTTCCAAGGGCAAGTCCTGGTGGGGACCTGGGGCTTATAACATCAGGCTGCTGAGGACCCGATGGTCTGGAAACCTGAAGGGAGAACGTTACCCTCCCACCACCTGCCCCCTATTTCTTTTCTCCTTGCTAGCAGAAGTGTAGTATTGCTACATACAGACTTTTAACCCAAAACACATGCTGGAAAGTGAGAGATCCTTTATAGCAGTGGTTCTCAACCTTGGCTGCACATTAGAATCACCTGGGAATCTTTTCAAAATCCTGATTTCTGGGCCTCATCCTCTGGAAATTCTGTTTCTTTGTTATGGGGTGAGGCCACAACATTAGTAACAAAGAAACAATTTCCGGAGGATGAGGCCCTGAAATCAGGATTTTAAAAAGATTCCCAGGTGATTCTAATGCGCAGCCAAGGTTGAGAACCACTGCTTTATAGGATCTCATTCTAGTTATTCAGTTATTGCCTGACTGACTGTCATTTTCTTTAATTAGTAAATTAGATAATAAAGGAGACGTTTTGGTGGCATGTCATCATCCATATACATTTATGTCTCAAAGTAATATGAAAATTTTGAAAACAAACCTAAACCAAAAAGAGGAATTAACTCTTAAAAATATTTGAGTATAATGAATTCTCTTATTAACATTCCTAATGAGTAGGAAAGAAAAAAATAGTGTTTTTTTTTTAAAATAAGCTAATTACCTTATACATTTACTAAGTCAAGACATATATTATATATTGTATATTAACTGAGTGTTGGCTCGCTATCAGTTATGTGTGCTAGCAATGCTTTAGCCCAGAAACTGATTCATGAACATGTATAGAAAAAGTAAAATGTAAAACAGTGTTTTTAATCCAAATGCATTATCCACGCACTAAAGAAAATAACAAAAGCCTGGCTGGTGTGGCTCAGTGGTTGAGTGTTGACCTCTGAATCAGGAGTCACAGTTTGATTCCTGGTTAGGGCACATGCCCAAGTTGCAGGTTCGATTTCAGGTAGAGGGGCATGCAGGAGGCCGCTGATCAATGATTCTTTGATGTTTCTATCTGTCTATCACCCTTCCTCTCTGAAATACATAAAAAATATTTTTAAAAAATCTTTAAAAAATGGTGAGGATTGTATTCTGATTGAACAATGTTTTTTGGAGGGTTAGGAGGCAAACATTATAATTGCAAGTGGCTCTCTGTAATCTAGTGAATGTCATGTATATACAAAATGAATTATCAGCAATAAAATCATACTTTAAGCACAAATTAGCATTCCTTATGTAATTAATTATTTAGAGAATTCTGGCTGAAAACCTAATAAACTCTGGAAAATGTTCTTAATTGCAGCATAACATTACTGTATCAGCAGATGAACCATTATATCACAGCATTCCCAAATACCCTCTGATCTTTGTGATGTTGAAATTCTCCTTTAACCAACAAAAAATCATGCCTCAGAAAAATCGTACTTTATCCAAGCAGTCCAAGGGCAGAGCAAATGTCTCTTTATTGTTCAATCTATGTTTAAAGTGGGAATTGGGCAATATGGATATATAGCTTTGTTATAGTTTTGATAAGAATGAAGTTCAGCCCAGCCTATGTGGCTTCGTGGTATTGTCCCATTAACCAGGTGGTCACGGGGTTCAATTCCTGGTCAGGGTCAGGGCACATGCCCAGGCTGTGGGTTCAATCCCCAGTAGGGGGCATGCAGGAAGCAGCCAGTCAATGATTCTCTCTCATCATTAATGCTTCTATCTCTCTCTCTGTCTCCCTTCGTCTCTGAAATCAATAAAAATATACATTTTGAAAAAGAATAAAGTTCAAATTGTTATTGGGAATTCTATGACGACTAGCACCAGGCTTCTTAGTTTAGAAAGAAAAACTAAAATTGAATGTTTTAGTATCGATTGCTCAGTTCTGTAAGCACATGACCCCGGTTTGAGAACCCCTGGGATGGAGAGATGCCCCTAATGCCTGCTCTCTACTGCACTGGCTCTTCTCATCTGTCAAAGGGTCACCTGAGGTGCTGGCCTGTTTTCTTCATTTGTGAAGTGTACCCTCAATCAAGTTCTGTGGGAGAAATGATTGAGAAGATGCAGGGGATCAACAGCTTTTTGACTTTACATAGGATGTTTTGCTACTTCATACATCTTGATTTCTGTATTGCCTACATTGTTTCAGTTAGTATATGGCTAAAATACACTGGATAAATCATTCTTTTTATTTTCAAGCAATGATTGAGTTGGATGGAGATGATGTAAGAGTTTCCTCCAGAGGAAAATATGCCGAAAGGGACATTGTGCAGGTAAGAAATTTAATGAAAATTATTTATTTTGTTCATAGTGAACAGCTCTTGTTAAATAAACAAGTTGAAGTTGAAGTGATGAGTGTCAGGTTCTGTTTAATCTATGAGATGCCTATTAAGTATTAGGGCCTAGAAAAAGCACCCAGGCTTTCCCCTGGACTTTCGGTTCACAATATGTAAATAAACTGTCAATAATTTATTTTTATTACTATTTTATTATTACCTTCTTTATTATTACCAGAAAATAGTGAGAGTTTTGGTAAAAATAGAATCTAGAAACATAATGAACTTTTTAATAATGCTTATATATTCATTTTTTAGTCTGCAACAAAGACTAAAAGTATTTTTAGACAACTGATATATATTTAGAGTAGATAAATTTAGTATAAATGAACCAAAAATGTAGATATTTTCATACTTTCTTTGTAGATTATGATTAGAAAGTGGAGAAATACATTTAAAATTATGTATAAATATATAAATTATATGTAAATAATATATAACCATAAATAAATCACAATATATAAAATAATAAAATATGATTCACAATTCTCTTAAAATTTTAAAAGAATACTTAACTAAAGCCTACTATTCAAGGAGTGGCTTGAAAGAAAATAATTAGTAACCAATATATAATTAAAATTTATAGTTGAAAACAAGGAGTTAATTCAACTAAAGTTCTGCATATATTACAGCCTCCATATTTTTAGGGTGCCAGAAGAGAAAAAAGACTATGAAGTCTACCTTCTTAAATAGAAAAGGGAAGAAGGTGTCAGTACCATTGAAGCACATGACATGAAAGTTTGGGAGGAGCAAACAATGGAACTTCAGCATTTTCTCTTAATTAATAAACTATATATTCACCATAATACAGTCATTAAGAGAATCTAACTTGGAATTCGACAGAAATTGGTTCAAATCCTGGATTGTCCAACCTTGAAAACTTGGACAAGCTTTCTAAATTCAGTGTACTGGCATTGTTATAATGATCAAATGAGAAAACATATATGAAATGCATTCCTGAAATAGTAAAATACAACAAAAAATGATTAAAATAATTTCAGGGAGAATATAACATAAAGTAATTTGTAAAAATTAATTGGCTAAATTTTAAAAAGCATTGTTCTTAGTCTGTCAGCAAAATTTAATTTTCAATGAGAAACATTTTTTAAGATAATTAAATATGACATATTTTTTAACCTAATGTTCTTACTAGAGTAAAAAGCACACGTGCCCACACACACACACATGAATGATGAGGTTAAAAGCAGCTAAGAAAGGGAACATGGTAATGTGGTCATCTATTTAAGAATCCCATGGTGTTTTGTTTTCATAATTAGACACATGATTATTCACCTGAACCTCATTAGCATAATTATAGGTTTAAGTAATTACACCTTATCTGAAAGCTTTCCACAATGTCTAGCTCACAGTTTCAAAAAATTAAATTACTAAAGTGAAGTATGAATTTGAAGTCCTTTAGAATGTGTTATGTTGCTGGTGTAATGCATTTTTACAAAGTTAGCAGAGGCAACCCTGTATCTCATACTATTGTCTAAATGATGCTTATGAGAAACTTGGTATTTCTTAAGATTGTCCATATTGCTAAGGTTTTCTTTAAAAGGGCTAATATCTTATGTTGGTGACAACCAGCAGTTCTTATTATAAATAGAAAAGAAAAATTCCCTTGAAAGTATTTAGTCTCTCAATGGATATCCTATATTGGACAGAATATTGCTATAGGTCTCAAACCTATGAAATTATATCGTGGGCACTCTGACCTTGAACAAGTCAATAAATCTCTTTAAGCTTTTGTTTCATTACCTCTAAACTCTAAATTCTTTCATCTTTACCTTTCTTATGATGTTGTGAATCTCAGAGGAATTAAAAATCATGAAATACTTTGTTACTTATTAGTATAAGCTATATAGTGTGTATATATATATATATAAATATATATATATTTATATATGTGTGTGTGTGTGTATACACACACACACACACACACATACATATATATGCAAATAATTATGTTTCCTCTGTTTGACACTCAGAATCCTTAAGACCAGTCCACTACCATAAAATGATAGTGAGATCCCCAAAGGTTTTGAAGGGACCTGGAGAAATTAGCTAAACACTCAAGAGATTTTACCCCATAAAGTTGAACTGAAAGAACTGTGAGATATTACAGATTCTGAACATGAAATTAGAATGTTCCCAGACAATTAGTAGCCTCGTGAGTGATGGTGAGATCTTGGCTTACATGCCTATAGTTCAGGAGATTTGATGTGTTTTCTCAAATTTCATGCAGAAATTTCTAAATGGTGATTGGTCTTTTAAAAATAGTAAGCAAGGTACAAATTTATATATCTTATTGTATTTAAGAAGAATTAGCATCTTCTCTCTCTCCTTAAATAAGATTTTAAAAACATTCCAACAGTTATTCAGCCTCTACCATCCACTAAAATATTTTTAGATGACTTATATTCAAGACTAGGGCCGAAACCGGTTTGGCTCAGTGGATAGAGCGTCGGCCTGCGGACTGAAAGGTCCCAGGTTTGATTCCGGTCAGGGGCATGTACCTGGGTTGTGGGCACTTCCCCAGTGGGGGATGTGCAGGAGGCAGCTGATCGATGTTTCTCTCTCACTGATGTTTCTAACTCTCTATCTCTCTCTCTTCCTCTCTGTAAAAAAATCAATAAAATATATTTAAAAAAAAAAAAAAAAAGACTAGAAATTTCCTTGAGCCTTGTCTGGTTAGATCTCAGTCCTTAGAGAGTCTGGGGTTTGATTCCTAGTCAAGGACACCTTGGTTGCAGGTTTGATCAGGGCGCAAGCAGTAGACAACCAATTTCTCTCTCTCTCTCTCTCTCTCTCTCTCTCTCTCTCTCTCTCTCTCTCTCTCTCTCCTCTCTCTCTCTCCCCCCCCTTCCCTTCCCTCCCTTCCACTCTCTCTAAAAAACAAATCAATAAAAAACATATCCGTGGGTGAGGATAAATAAGTAAATAAATAAGTAAATAAATAAATAAAAAGACATTTCCTTGAATAGTTGGGGATATAGGAGTTACAAGGGCAAACCAAGAATAACAATTCCAGTCCTCCCATCATCAGAAAATATCGAAGCCATCAAAATGCTATAAACTCTGCTGGCTAAAATACTATCAGGAAATAGGGTCCATTTAGTCTCTCTTACCTTTTCACTACTTTCAAGTTTTTTACATGTTGAGGCTAATTAAGTTAATGCACAGCAAACAAAAGCCCACATTTCTTAAATGGACAAAACTCTAAGGCTGCAAATAATAGTAGGCAGCTGAATTTCAGTAGCTAATTAGGGGTAATAGATAGGGTTTTCATTATATTGTCACATCTTAAGTGGCACCCAACTTCATTCTAATTAATCATTTATAAAGTCCTTCATGTGCTAGGTAAGCTAAGAGCTATAGCATTACTTCACTCAGTCCTTAATTGACTTTGTGAGACAGGTACTTTGATTACCATATTTTTAAAAGAAGAAATGAAGTTTAATTCCTCTTGTTCGTAGTCACAAAGCCAGTAAGAACTGGAGTCACGATTTAATCTTAAGGTGTTTAATTCTAAAATTTTTAACAAATATTCTGTATAACTTTGATTCTAAATCCTAAATCCTAAACAGCATTTAAGAGTCTCCATGCCCTGACTCCAATCTTCCTCTTTAGCTAAACACACACACACACACACACACACACACACACACTTTGTCTAAACAAATAGGACTATTAACTATCTTTGCATCACACATTTCTATTGTTCTTTCTCTTATTTTTTATTGTCACTTTATTGGAATAATCTTCCTCTCACCGGGCTGACTAAAATTCTACATTTTGAAATTTCTCAGCCTTGTGTAATGTCCTGTCTCCACACACTTGAACTAATTTCCCCACCTTTTCCCCTACTTTTTTCACCTATCACTTTATATCTTCATAAAAATCCTGGACAGTTTTTGCCTTGTAATAATTTATAAATAAGGAAACTGAAGCCCAAGATGGGGTGTTAAACAACTTATACAAAGCTGTTTAGATCATAAATTGGTAGATCCAAATTTTCAACAAAGTTCTGATTCCAAAACCTGTGTTCTTTTTGTAATCAATACACCTACTCTGTAATGAAGATTATTAGGATCTGTTCTCCTTTTCATATTACTATCAGGGTTAATGTAAAAGAGTAAGATTAATTTGGGTTTAAATAATGACATATTTATAGCTTTCTGATGTTGGGTAAATTCATTAAACTGTCTAAGTTTCAGTTACCTCTTCTGTAAGTTCAAAATATGGATAGCATGCTTATAAAAATTAAATAGTGTAAGATCTCTTAGCAGAAGGCCTCCCACTGGCCAGTTGCTCAATAAATGCATTAATATCAGTACCATTTTTTATTATTAGTTAGTATGTTGGCATAATCCAGTCAGAAAGCATTTTAGGTCACTATTTCATAGTGGCTGGATCTTGACATATGACACTGTGGTCAGCCGTATGTGTGATTATATTCATTGTCTTGGTATTCAATCTCATATGATTATGGTATAAATAGTAAGCAGGATAAGATCCTACGGTGTCTATCCTAAAACTTAAATGAGTTATTTTCTTAAATTCTATGTATTCATTTGCTTGTTGGGCTATGGATTGGCCATTGTGTATGAAGCAATGCCATTTCTCTTGGTTGCCTGCAGATGCTCGCCAGCCTATCATTTCCTTAAAAATTGTATTTAAATCATATTTTCCATTAAATGGAGAATAATAACCTTGAAGACTTATACTTGAAAATCACTAATGGAGCTCTGCACAGTAGGAACAATCTAGTAAAATTGAGCAGAACAGCAACTAAAAGCCCATTTACCCAAACTAATTTAAACTTGTTTTCATAAATAGTCAAAGCTGGCCATTAGAGCAGCTGTGAAAAACATTTTCCTTAGAGTGGGTAGATGCTAAGAGAAAGATGTAGAGTATCAAGGACATAGTATATTTCTACAGAACGGAATGCATTTATTGCTATTCTTCTTATGAATGTGATAAATTAGTGCAAGTGAAAATTGATTTATTCCTCTAACCCAAGCATTTTAAGGGTCCAAGTTAATTTGTGATAATAGTCAACGATCTCCATTCACAAATGTGTGAGCATTATTCCAAAGAGGAGGTCCCCAAGTATGATGATCAGAAATGAGTGATTAAAAGAGATTATAAACAGAATGGTCTGAGATGTTAAGGGGAAAGTTGTGACTGTAGAAGGGTTTGAGCAATAGTTTAAGTAAGAGGGCATATATTTTTCATGAAAACTGTAAGATTGAACATTAGTACCAAGTAGAGGAAATGAAGAGTGACTTGTCATTTTTCATTTCTCAGGAGAGTACTTCCTGACATGACTGAGTTGATGAATGTCTCTTTGGAAAAGGTTTAGATAACCTAGGTTATGAGTAGAAAGTTCTCAACATTTTTTTCTACACCCAACACACATGAGACCCAACTTGCTATTACAGTGATTTTCAACCCGGGGCAGTCCCTTAATACTCAGGGCATATCTGTGCCGCCACCTAACAAGCATGTTAAATCTGATATATATGTATATATTATTATCTGTTATTTACAAAATTATTTTTAGGTAAGTATAACTGTATACATTGTGAGAACAATGATCATGGTTCTTAGTTTTGATATTCCAGAATATTGGTAACATTCTTAAGAATACATTTTAATTTAATAAAAATTTAACACATCTTACAGCATTTGCTGGAAAGGTGAAACAACAGGTGTTTGGGTGTGTGTGCATTTTTCAAATTATAAGAGAAAGTTTATTTAGAAAGTCACTGAGGTAGTAGAAGTAAGCCAGCTGGGCTGAGTAGGCCCAGGAAACAAGTTATAAAAGTGCCGGGAGCCAGTCCATCCTTGCTGTTTCAAAGGACCTGGCATATATGGCATACTGTTCTTAAAATGTTTGCTCACCTTCTTGGCACTATGTGTTTTAACCAAGGTCTCCTCTCTGAGAAAGGTTGTTTCCCCAGGTAGGGATTTTTTCCCTGAAGTCAGGGAGGGGATAAAACTCCTTAACTAAGTGCCAGGTGGGTAGTTAATCACTTTAACTACAAACAATCATGCTTAAGCTACATAATCTTTGCTCCCTGGAATGGAGATAAGAAACGCCCTAACCTTTGTAATAGAGATTGATAGGATTGAATCAACTGGTATAAATACAGATGTAACAAGACAGCAAGAGACAGAACTTAGAATACAGAGCTTAGAACACAGAACCTACTCAGAACTAGAGACAGAAGAACTTCGCTGGAGAGAACATGGCAAAAGATCCTAGACTGAACCTGACTACAGAAATGGGCAAGAGAACCTGACTAGAACCTGGTGACTGAACCTGGCTGGAGAACCTGGACTGAACCTGGCTGGAGAACCTAGCAAGAGAACATGGACACAGAACCTGGCTGGAGATCTGAAGCAGAACTTCGCTGGAGATCCAGACCAGAACTTGGCTGGAGATCCTGGCTGGAGATCCTGGCTAGGCTGCTGATCAACTGAACACTGTCTCCGTGTCCTTCCTTCTTCGCCGACTCCGTCTACACCTTTGGGGACCCCTGGACCTGCTGGGGTTGGACTCTGGCATATGGCGCCCGAACAGGGACCCCTAGGTAAGCGCCCCACTCTCGGGATGGATAGGACTCCACCGTAGGAAGAGGGTGGATAGTCTTCGCCGACTCTGTCCACACCTTTGGGAACCCCTGGAACAGGATTCCCCTAGGTAAGCCCCTCCCCCCCATTGAGAACCCCACACTCGGGACGGATAGGACTCCACCAGGGTACTGCAGACCCCCCTATAGAGGATAAGTAGGGTAAGAAGGTGGATAGTACAGAACTTAGATTGAGAAGATGTGCCATACTGAGTCCAAAGAAAGAAGACTCTGTATTGATTCTCAGATTGAGAAGATGTGCCATACTGAGTCCAAAGAAAGAAGACTCTGTATTGATCTTTAGATTAAGAAGATGTGCCATACTGAGTCTAAAGAAATATGACTCTGTATTGATCTTTTAACACATATGCTTGCTAGCAGAGGAATTAAGGTTACTCCCAGTCAGACAGAACGTTTTATACAAGAAGTATGTCCATGCTTTTCTGAGGAAGGAAAGGTAAATGTAAAGGCATGGGAGAAGGTAGGCCCAAGGAGCCTTATCCTTAACCCCACTGCAGCCTTTCCACCCCGGGAAAGTGCAGGATTGGCAAGCTCTCCCTGGGGTGATAGATCAGGACTCAGGTAATAGCGGAAAGCGCCAATCCTACTCTTAAAATGGATACAAGAGAGCATTTGGGGTTTTTCTTTTTAATGCCTGCTTTTAAAAAATAAAAAAGGGGGAATTTGCCGGGAGCCGGTCCATGCTTGCTGTTTCAAGGGACCTGGCATATATGGCATACTGTTCTTAATATGTTTGCTCACCTTCTTGGCACTATGTGTTTTAACCAAGGTCTCTGAGAAAGGGTGTTTCCCCAGGTAGGGATTTTCCCCTGAAGTTAGGGAGGGAATAAAACCTCTTAACTAAGTGCCAGGCAGGTAATTAATCACTTTAACTATGAACAATCATGCTTAAGCTACATAATCTTTACTCCCTGGAATGGAGATAAGAAACGCCCTAACCTTTGTAATAGAGATTGATAGGATTGAATCAACTGGTATAAATACAGATGTAATAAGACAGCAAGACACAGAACTTAGAACACAGAACTTAGAATACAGAGCTTAGAACACAGAACTTAGAATACGGAACCAGGAGAGACAGAACCTAGGCACAGAACCTACACAGAACGTTCTCTAGAGACAGAAGAACTTCGCTGGAGAGAACATGGCAAAAGATCCTGGACAGAAACTGGCCTCAGAACCTAGAGACAGAACCTAGCGAGAGAACATGGCAAAAGATCCTGGACTGACCTGACTACAGAAATTGGCAAGAGAACCTGACTAGAACCTGGTGACTGAACCTGGCTGGAGAACCTGGACAGATCCTGGCTGGAGAACCTAGCGAGGGAACATGGACACAGAACCTGGCTGGAGATCCTAAGCAGAACCTCTCTGGAGATCCAGACCAGAACTTGGCTGGAGATCCTGGCTGGAGATCCTGGCTAGGCTGCTGATCAACTGAACACTGCCTCCATGTCATTCCTTCTTTGCCGACTCCGTCCACACCTTTGGGGACCCCTGGACCTGCTGGGGTTGGACCCCAGCAATAAAAGCAAAGGAAGGGCCCCTGGAGCTTAGGAGAGGAAAAGGCAAGGTAATGCAGGGGGTCTGGGGGAAGGTGAGGGGGAGAAGAAGGGAAGGGGAAGAGAAAGGCCCAGAGACAGAGTGCAAACTGGGTCCTTCATCTTGAGGGTTTTTTAACAGGTGTTTTAAAATTACAAAAAGACCATGAATTACTATTTTAGATTATAATACTGACATTGTACTTAAATCTGAAAGAGATCAAATTAATAAGAATGTAAATATAAAACTTTTTTACAAAACATATTTCTTTATTGATTTCAGAGAGGAAGGGAGAGGGAGAGAGAGATAGAAACATCAATGATGAGAGAGAATCATTGATCGGCTGCCTCCTGCATGCCCCCCACTGGGGATCAAGCCCTGCAACCCAGGCATGTGCCCTTGGCCAGAATCGAACCTGGGACCCCTCAGTCCGCAGGCCGACGCCCCATCCACTGAGCCAAACCAGCTAGGGCATAAATATAAAACTTTTAAGAAGGTAGTTTTATATTTATATTGAACATGTAAATAAATATAAATTGATGAATAATGATAATAATAACTATTATATATAGTACATATTATGAGTTAAATATGGTTTTAAGCACTTTACATGGTAACTTACTTATATAATAACCTAATAAATAGGTATTATTATTATCCTCATTTTATAAAAGAGGAAACCAAGGCAAAGAGTGAAAAATAACTTGTCCAAGTTCATGCAGCTAATAAGTAGAAGAACCAGCCACTGAACCTAGGAAATCTAATTCCAGGGTTTGTGAGAATAGTGGTGAAAAGGTAAGTGAGTTTGATACCCCTGGCGTAGAAGAAAGGTAAAGAATTAAATAAAAATACAAGGCAAACTCTAGGTAAAGGAAAGACAAGGAAGGCCAGATTTCCTTCTCCCTTAAGGCAGTATCAACTATTTCCCTAAAATGCAGGTATTAGCTACATATTTTTTTGGGGGGCGGATGAATCCTTTAAGAAACAGCTTAAAAGATAATTAGATGTACACTAAACCTTACTAATATTACTAAATGTTAATTTTTAAAATACTATACCTTTTAAAATAAGGATGAAGTAAATTATAGCTACAATTAGACATATTTTTTCATTAACCCTTAACTATGTTGATTCCTATTGTCTCACTTGTTTAATCATAGTTTCAGAGAGAAAATAGACCTTAGCTTTTTTTTTCACCTCTTTGATTTTTTTTTTATTAAAAACATCAAGTTTTATCCATATAGTTAGGTAATGCAACTTCACAAAAGTTCACATCCTCCACTTCTCAGCTGAAAATGATATTCTATTAGTTTTTTCTTACTCTTACTTAGCTACTTTCAGGGTAAGAGTAAGCTCTGGCACCTTTCTAGCACACTTTCTAAAAGTTGAGTTTTCTTCCTCAGACAGAGAGGGGAAAATTGTTGTCATATAGGTATGCTTCCGCCTACTTTTGCCCTATGTATTTCAAGTTCCCACTAATGCGAACTGTGAATTTCACATTCATGTCCCTATGATTTGATGCTCTAGTTCTAATGAAAAATACTTTACATGTGTTTAGGAGTCTTTAACGATATACATTTTTTTTTTTCTGTGCATTGGGTGGTAGTTGTGCTTTGAAATCTGAATTAGACATGGATTAACTCCATTGGACAGAAAGTGAGCCCTGAAGAGGTTCAGTGCTCTATCCTATTGGGAGTCAGGCCAGGTAGAGAACTCAGAACTGCAAAACACATGTAGGTAGCAACATGATAGGCATGTCAGGACAAGGAGACGAGTTATTGGGGGGCAGGGGACATAGAACACAAATACACAATTTTGTTGTTGTTGTTAATCTTCACTTGAGGATATTTCTTCCATTGATTTATAGAGAGTGAAAGGGAGGGAGGGAAGGATGAAAGGGGGAGAGAGAGAGAGAGAGAGAGAGAGAGAGAGAGAGAGAAATATTGATGGGAGAAAGAGGCATCAATTGGTTGTCTCCCACATGGCCCAACCAGGATTGAACCAGAAACCTAGATACATGTCCTTGACTAGGCATCAAATCCACAACCCTTTGGTAATGCACTGACACTCTCACCACTGAGCCAAACCAACCAGGGCTACATCCCTTTTTAGGTAAAGTTTATATTAGAAAGTTATGGTCACTGTTATAGTTGTTGGTAATGAACCAAATGTCTTTACCAGGCACAGTAATTATTGTCCACCTCACCAGAACTCTGAGCTTCTCTGATACTCCTACAACCAGATATTGACATGTGCTGATTTTTTGTGTCTATTAACTACCATGCTGGAGTCTGTGAACTAACTTTCTTTCACCTCTGCTTTCTAGTTTGTGCCTTTCAGGGATTATATCGACAGAAGCGGAAACCACATACTGAGCATGGCTAGACTGGCTAAGGATGTCCTAGCTGAGATCCCTGAGCAGTTTCTCTCTTACATGAGGGCCCGAGGAATCAAGCCATCGCCGGCGCCTCCCCCGTACACCCCACCTACACACGTGTTACAGACTCAGATATGACTGTGCTCGAAACGTTCATGTTAACTACATGTCAGTTGGAACTGCTGAGTCAGGCTTGGTCCTGGTGCTCTGTAAGGAACCAGGGAATGGAACCGTTCTCCGCTTGGCTTCAGCAGTCCTGGTTAATAGGCTTTCTGGGATCCAAACTTATTCTCTTCCTAAACCAAAACTGTAAATATGGTTGTTGCATGAGCAACAGAAACATTGTTTGAATGCAAAATATGGATGTCTTCTCTGAATCTTTACCTTTTTTTTTTTTTTTTTTTTTTGGACAGAAACAGCTAATTTCCAATGTGTTGTTGGGAAAAAGCACAAACTCTGTTTTTAACTCAAATATTGTCCTCGACTGCTGTGTGTATTGGGAAGCAGTCTCTCTGTATCAATGTTTACATGTTCCTACTTTTTAAATTTCAATACTTTTATAACTGTTCTTAAGAATAAGAGTTTTGAATAATGAATCCTTTGTCTTCTAAATTGCAATAGCTATAATTACAAGAGCAATATCTCTTTGGATGACTGTCTGGACAAATACAGTCGCAAACAAAGGAAAGGGAAGATACTTTCATATTTCTTCCGTGAGTGAGTTGTTTTATGAAGCTGCATCTGCTCAGTAGTCAGTTCCTCTGCATTGGCCAAGGATGGGAGTTCAGCTTAGCAGGTGTGTATCCTATAAGAACATGCATTTTCCATGGAGTTTGGGTTCTAAATTTAGACTGCAGTCAGTTTATGTTTTGTGCTGCTAAATAGACATTTTTAAAAAGTCAAAACGTTGTGAACTGTAAATGCACAGAAAATACTGTGTGTTTGTGTAAAAAGTAGCATCTTTATATTATAATGCTATCTAGAAAGACTAAAACCCAAAATATTTAACTGTGAACCATGTAGCAGAAGTTTTAAAACTTTTTATTCCACTATATCTTGTCTAGATATTTTAATTCAAAGGGATACTGTCTCTCTTTCTGGTTTCCTATCACCTTTCCACGTTGCCACACAGGGTGCACAAGCTGGAAGTTCTTTTGTGAAATTCCCAGTGAAATATACACAACCATGTGACTTAGTGCACAACACATTTGTGAAATAACCTACTCCTATATACGAATCTGCCTGTCCACAATTAATTGTGAAGAGTTTTTGCACGTACAGTTTTTACAAGAATTACAGTTTTGTGATGTTGTGTCCAAATTAAAGCATTTCTTTAGAACAAATGGCCTTAAATTCTCACAGAATTCCTGGAAATGATTGTGAATTGCCTTCAAATAATAGAAAAGTGTATTTATTTATTTTTTTCTTTTGTGTCAACAATGTAACTGCTTTATAACATTTTTCCTTACTTATATATTTACTACTTGGTTTATTTTTACTGTATGTTGTTCTCTTTGTCCCAAGTTGACTTAGGGTGACTTTTATAAGCATGAAACTATTTTACTGAAAAGAAAAATATATACATCCACATATCTAACAGTATCAATATTATATAATTATGTAATATTAAAGTGTCCATTTTTAAGTATGTATTAAAATCTTTAAAAGGATAACTATTTGCTCTGTAAATTTTATTCATAATGACATGGAGTCTGATGACTTCCTTCACTGAGCTTACATATTTATGCCAGTATAGTTTATTAACCTACATATTTTTTATGTATCTTCATCAGTCCAAAATAACAAAAATAAATGAAATCAATATTATTTTTTTCTTTCTTTCTTGTCAAATATCAGTGATTTTTTCCTTTGAATTGATAAGCGAAAATGAAAGATGTGCCTTTTCTTACCTAAATAAGTGTGCCCAAGCCTAGCAGGGGTAAATGGCTACGCATGGGGAAATCTCAGTTACAAATCTATCTTTTGTATGGCTGTCAATAATTATCAGAAGCCTAGATGATGTTAGTTCTGTGGGTAAGATTAGTAAATACCAAGTGTTGTCTTGCCATTGCCTAGAAGATGAAACCAAGACTGAGGGGCTGAGAGATTTATCCAAGACTGCATAACGAGAGCAGAGATTGTTACCATTGTGAAAATACTGGTTATGACTCCCTAAATGTTGTGAAAGTTGCTGTTAGGGGCTGTGCAATGACAAATGCCACAGAAGATTACTTGCCGTTGCTGTGCACCTCACTCCACCTTCCCACCCAGTATTCCTTCATTGCCTGTGCTAATACCTGAAAGTTATGTAAAAACCGGCAACAATAAAAAATATATTTAAAAATGAAAAAAAAAAACAGCAAAAACTTTCATTCCACAGAATATAGGGAGGTGCTGAGATGAAAGACTTGTGACTTTTAAAAATTAGACATTTTATAAACATACTCATGTAAGAGTTTGCACCAAGTTGTTGTTGCTGCTGTTTTTCTAAATGGCTTTTCTTCATTAGATCTTTTCTTAAGCTCTCCCTTCCCTTTGACAAGGGAAGACTTGAGTACAAAACTGCTAGAAAGGGCTTCTTTGGAAGATGTGAAAGGGAAATTGAGAGAAACCGCAGTCCAAGCCTGGGCTACGCTGTCTACTCTTTTCATAGATGGTCATCCTGACAATGTTCATAACTCAGATTTCAGTCTCACAACCAGAGTAAGGGCCCGCCAAGTAGAAGTGTTTTTCCAATGGAGAGTAGGGTAAATACCTATATTAAAATTATTTTTTTACATTGATGTGACTCCCAACAATTCTTTTCATACAGTAAAATGTTTTACTGTCTGAAAATGTTTGTATGTAGTTTAAGAAAAAAAAAATTCAAACATAATAAACAGAAGTCTCCAAACAGTGTTCTAATATATATCACAGAACTCTGAACAGTTTTAAAGGAAACATCTTCAAATCTCATAAGGAAGGATTGTTGCTTATTTCACACTTTATTAAACCACCCCTGATCCCATTACCTGGCATTGCTCTTACTTCCCGTGTCTTGGAGATGCTCTGACTACCAATATCTGAGAGACATGGCCACTGAGGTCTTATCATGGAAAGAGCAAAAACAAACTGTTCTAAAGATTTGCTCATTTAGTTTCAAGCAAGAGTGGCCATGACCTCATGATTTTCTCATCACAAAGTTATTCACTAATTTAATTTCCATGAAACAGGCTGCTGAGCATTCCTAATGTATTTAGATAAGCTGATTTCATAGAGATAGGATTTGCTATTTAGTCAAAGAGGTCGATATCATTGACCTTACAAATTAGGAGGAAGGATGAAGGAAGGAATATGCTCAGGGTTGGCTTAAAAATAGCTCCTCTTTCAGAGATCTTCATCTTACGAAATAAGTTAATGGAAATTATAACACAGGTTCAGTTATTTTGACAGAGAACAAGTTTGGTAACTCAACATTTCTACAAAAATAATTTTGACAAACGCTAAATAAAACACCTTTTATTTAGTTATCAATTTTATTATTAAAACATTAAAAAAAGCCCTACCGGTTTTGCTCAGTGGATAGAGCATCTCCCTGTGGACTGTAGTTTCCCGGGTTCAATTCCTGTCAAGGGCACAAGACCGGGTTGCGGGCTCGAGCCTCAGTGTAGGGCCTGTAGGAGGCAGCCGATTCTCTCTGTCATCATTGCTGTTTCTCTCTCTCTCTCTCTCTCTCTCTCTCTCTCTCTCTCTCTCTCTCCCTCTCCCTTCCTCTCTGAAATCAATAAAAATATATATTTTTTAAAAACTTAAAAAATATTAAAATCCGAATGTACTTAAAATTAACAAAATTGACTAGTCCATCATTTCAACAATAGCAAAAGACATATTCCATAATTTAGAGATAAGCAGATTTGACATGCACTTTAGAAAATAACTCTGCACCAGAAGATTTTTAAAAAGTCAGGAGCCCAGCCCTGGTTGGGCGTTGTCCAGTGCACCTAGAGGTTGCTTGCAGGGCACATGCCTGGGTTGCGAGCTCAGTCCCCAGTAGGGGCTGTGTAGGAGGCAGTTGATTTATGTTAGGCTCTTACATCAATGTTTCTCTCTTCTTCCTCTTTCTAAAAAATCAATAAACTTATTTTTTTAAAGTAGGGAGCTCTGATAAAACAGCAACAATCACTAAAAAACCCTTTGAATTCATTAAGAACAAACTTTCAAATCCCTAAACATTACATGGAGCTACCAAGACTGTGATTGATGGATTAGGTCATCATATGACAGTATAGAGAGATGAAGAATTATAGGTACTTTTAATTTTTTAATTTTCTGAGAACATATAGTAGTTTTAAATTAATGATTTGAAATCTAAATCCAAAGGATTATATATGTGCTGGGCATTTTTAAATAGGCTGGTTATAAAACTTCTAGAAGCTTCACCAGTAGGAAGGAGCATAACTCACTTCACATGCCATAAAATGAGTCAAAAGACCTGAGCTTTCATCTTGACTAACTGATTTGGGCAAAATATCACTTAAATACATAAACCTAATTTTCATCACCCATTTATTGGGGTGATAATTCTAAAACTCCTTACAGCACTATCCTGTGGTTCTCTCAATAAAATTTATTTTAATTAGGGCACACTCTGAAGCTTGATGGGAGGAGATTACTTAATGAACTTAATAGACTGAGCTATTCAAGGGCCTTCTGGGAGATTGGTCAGCAAGTGAAAAATCTTAGCTTCTTATTAAAAAGGCAGGTCATTAGCTCAGTCATAACTCCAAACCAGTCACATACTCTTAGCATTTTCTTGATCTGAGAACCAGGAGGATAGGGGGAAATGGGAGAACAACCCAGAGTTCCATTGTTCTGTGAATGTCTGAGTTTCTTTGTTATGTGTCCTCATGCCTGTGTGTGTCCAAGCTCTTATCCTCCTGTCATTTGTTACTTGTTTGTTGTCTCTATCAGCAGGTCATCAGTTGAGTTATTAAAAGTGAATTGAAGGAAAGATTGATCATTAAGAATGTTACATTAGTAACTTAATATTTCAAGATAAGCCTAAATTTCAGTGTATCTAGACTGAGAGACATCAGTAAAATCTTAAAACAGCAGCATACAATACTTTTCCCATATTTATTCATCCCTCCTGTAAACCAGAACTGTGAAGAGCATGAATAGAAATTAGCAACATCTTTTTCTCCACCTGCTCTCAGGCTAATTAGAAGTGAAATGGTCAAAAGGCAGGCAGGCAGCAGGGGAGAAGAGATTAATGAAGCTTTGAGGCATCTGATAGCTATAGGTCCTGACTCAGGATAGTCTGAGAAAAAGAATTCACAAATGACAGGATCTTACATTTGAAATTGTCTTTGACCAATTATAGTAAATAAAAACAAAACTAAATGAAATAAAACACTTTTGAAACAGGATTTTGCACTACATTCTACCTTAAAAATGAAAGCAATAAGAATTTATATTTTGGGTACTGGAAGAGTGTTCTGTATATTCACCTTTGAATTGTACCTGTGCATTGTGTATTTCCAAGTGGGTTGCGCATGCGTGTGTGTTGGAGGTGATTACATGCCTTCACACATGCATGTACCTGCATAGATGTGTAGGCAACAGTAAATGTGGGGACAGTAAACAAGGACAGAAGAAATGATGATGCTTACAAGCATTTACTGTCTTTCCTAGTGCTGGTTATCCATCCTGGGGGAAGTACTCAGGCCTGCACATAGTGTGGACAAGAGCACAGAAGGTTAGACCTTTGCAACTGCCTTTGTAATAGGATGGGTTGACTGCAAATTCTATGCTAATATTTACAATTTTTAATGTATTCTTGCTTCTGCTTAGGAACAAGGGAAAAGGATTTGATTAATATGAATTTGGCTGTAGAGAAGAAATGTGGAGACATGTAGTTATTATATATTTGTGTTTTAGTTCAGAAATCCACCCACCAGTTGATGACTAAACTCCAATTAACTTTCTAAGAAGGAATACATAAATATTCAAAATTTTGCCTACATTTGATCATCTATTTCCTATAACTATTTTCTAAACCATAGTAATGACTTTGGTTTAGCATTTAATCATGTACAAAGCACTGTCTCACATGAAACCTCTGTCCACACCTGTCAAAATTCTGCTCATCCATCAAGCCTCAACTCAAATGCTGCTTTCAGCAAAACTTTCCAGCAGTCCCTGAATTACTTGGAATCAATGTCTCTTTTTCTCCAGCCTGTAGAAGATCCAAATAGCCATTCTTCCTCCCTACTGGTAGACCATGTTTGCAGTGGGGAGGTCTTACTGCTATAACATTCTATTCCCTTCTATAATGAAAATTCCTTAAAGACAAATAATATATTTTTGTGGGAAGAGGACGTAAGGAGACTGAAGTGTCAAGAAAAGAAATTGACTAACGGGTATCTGATTTGAGGAATAGTAGAGTCAAGGTTCAAAATTCATTTATCCATTCATTTAAATATTTATTGAGTTTCATGCTACTGAAATGGTGAAATATAGCACAGGAAAAACTAAGGCCTTACATAGGTACACTATCACCTGACATCAAAAAATATGAACGAGAATTCATTTGCATTTTCTTCCTTCTTAGTTTATAAGCAAACATGGAACATTTCAAGATCTGCTCTCTGTTCATCTGTCTAGCCCTTATAATTTTATCTCTCTCAGCTTTGATACATGCTTCAGCCACACTGAACTACTAGCTGTGTCTCAAGGGGTCATGGTATCTTTTATTTGTAGGTTCATTCACATCCACCACTCTCCATCATTTCCTTGAGGATGTTTCCCTGAGCCTGTCAGACTGGTACAGATGTCCTTTGTGTATGCTCCTACAGGGCCCAATGCTCACACTCCTACTCACAACCGTGTTTGGACAGAATATTTCTCATTTACAGGCCTGCTTCCCTCACCATAGTGAGCCTCCTGAGGTCAGAACCTACATCTCTGTGTTGATTTTCCATAGCCAGCACAGGGCCTGGTACACATTCAGGACTCAATAAATACACATTAAACCAAATTAAAGTCCAGTGAGTTGACAATACAGAAATAGTCGAGAATCTTGAGCATACACTATAACTTGAAAGAAAATTTTTAATTCCACCCACTCTACTACCTTTTTTAGAAAAAGCATGAAGCTCAACAGAGTTTTCACACTGTTCGGATCCCTTTTTGATGGAATCTGTTTTGTAAATAGCTTCACAGACTGTGTTGTTTTCCTCTCTTAAAATGGAAATCATTCCTTGAATCTCAATGTCAAGCAGCAAGCCAATAGAAAGATACTATTTTCATATAGATTAAAAATAATAGCTCTGAAAGCCTGGGGCTGTTCACAGTGGTTGATGTTTCCTCACCCTTTGGTTCAAATAAACTTCAAAATGAAGCCTTGAGCCTCCCAGCCACCAGTCAAACCCAGTTTCTTGGAATTGCATCTGCTCTGTTCTGTGCCTAAGCTTCCCCTCTCCCTACCCCACCCATTTTTAGGGCAGCAACATCAAAGACCAACCAAACATTTCAGAGTCTTCGGTACATTTTTGTTTGTTCGTCATCCGATAATGTCATTGCTTTGGTTACTGTTTCCTAAATATATTAATAAACTCTCAAGAAACCACCTTCCCATAACATTACAATATTCTCATGCCCATTTAAGAATTGAATTTGCAATAACCCATATTCCATCGAATACTGGGAAAGACTAACATGTAAATATGGTATGTAGATGTACTTTATGTAATTTCAAAGGGGAAAAAAAGCAGGATTAGTTATAAAGTTACAAGGAAACATATTCTGTATCAATATGCAAAATCTTTTAAAAGTTAGAATTCTTCAACTGAAGAATGGCTTGACCTAGAGATACAAATCTTCTCCTGCTGGGCCTATTTAGCAATAGAGCTGGATGACCTCTTGGAGAAAGTTTTTAGGAATACATTTTTATAAGATGACCTTAAAGCTTTAAGCCAAGCAATGTTGCTTTGTTAGTATTTCCCTCAAGTCATGCTTCTTCTAGAAATGCTTATATATACACAAAATAGCCATTTTTGCATATATTTTAAATATACACTATGTATAAATTTATATATAAGTATATCATATTTATAAGTACAACAGTGAGGCAAAAGTAGGTTTACAGTTGTTCACATGGAAAATAATATAATAATAATTAATAGTAATAATACAATAATAAATTGTACTTCACTTATTCACAACTGTAAACCTATGTTTACCCCACTCTGTATATATAATATTGTATTCAAAGTACAATGAAGAAAATAAACTCAGTGATATAATTAAAAGTGTTTGGGTGCTTATTTTAGACTGAAATCTAAAAGCAAAGACTCACCTCCAAGATACAGGAGAAAACATTTCACAAAGAGGAAACAGCTAGCCAAAAGGCTCTGAGGAGGAAACTATTTGTCATGGAAGAAAACCAGAAAAAGGAGCCACTCTGGTGACAGCCTAGTGAGCAAGGGCAGGGATGGTACAGAACGAGGTGGGGGAGGAGGGCAGGGTCACTAACTCCCCACAGGTCTCAGATTGATCAAACACACTGAGATGTTCGGGTAATTCGATGACACACTCATCATAACGCCTCTTTGATCCTTCACCAAACCACATCTCTGAAGTTCAACTTTATTCACAGGTACTGCTATCTCTCTGCAGGTAATGTGGTTTCCCACTGCAGCCAATTAATGGAACTGTCATATGCCAAAGCTGCTCTGTGTCCTACTGCAGAGTGGATGGAAATGCCCCTTTCCCTTTCTGTGATGTAGTCTATTAAATTGTACTACATTCCCTATTGTCTCAAAACCTGCTCTTTGGTGGGTCCCTCGGTGTAAGTCAAATTATCTTATTGAAAAAATTTCATTCAACAAATACCTATTTAGTGCCTAAAACAGGGTAGGGCAAAAGTAGGTTTCTAGTTGTGGGTACACAGAACACAGTTTATTCTTTTATATTATTATTTATTAATTATTGTATTATTTTCCATAGGAACAACTATAAGCCTACTTTTGCCCTACCCTGTATGTACATGAAAAAAGCCACTGGGCGTGAATCAAATATGGGAGCGGAAGAAGCAATGAATGCGTAGCAACATTCACCAGGTTGGAGTCAGAAGCATGGGTCCCTCTGCTAACATAGTTACTTGATACATCTGGTTATTCGGGCTCTTTAGTTCTTCAGAATGAATTTCCTCAAGAGGATGCCAGTTTAGTGGTTCAGTCCCTCCATTCGTCCGATAACCTCAGACTTTCTGAGCCCAGTGGTAGACCTTGCTTAGGTTTCATCTGATACTCTTACCTTATTCTATTCATTAAAGGTCTCAAAGGTTGATTTTGCCAGATAATACACAACAAAACATGACAATATTCTAAAACTGATTATAGTGGTACTAGTAGCTGTAAAACTCTAAGTTCACTAATATCAATGAATTTGTAATTATTTGTAAGTGGTGAAGTTTATGGTATGTAAACTATACTTCAACAAAACTTTTTTTTAAGTCTAGAAAAATACTATTGTCTCCTCTGATCTATAGAAGCCAACATTTTTTAACAATTGTATTTATTTATTGTTTTAGAGCAGGGGTCCTCAAACTTTTTAAACAGGGGGCCAGTTCACTGTCCCTCAGACTGTTGGAGGGCCGGACTATAGTTTAAAAAAAAACTATGAACAAATTCCTATGCACACTGGGGCGGCAAAAACACCCGGCGGGCCGGATAAATGTTTTCGGCGGGCCGCATGTGGCCCGTGGGCCGTAGTTTGAGGACCCCTGTTTTAGAGCGAGAAAGGGAGAGGGAGAGAGATGTGAGAGAGAAACATCAGTCCGTTGCCTCTTATACAACCCACAACCTGGGTATGTGCCCTGACCAGGAATCCAGCCGCCACCGTTTGGTGTAGGAGACAATGCTCTAGTCTAACCAGTTAAGCCACACTGGCCAGGAGTAATAAATTTCTGAAAGTCATAGCGGCTCACCCAAACTCCCTCTTAAACCCACCACTTTTTACCAGTAATGAGACAATTGTGGCATGAGTTTATTAGCCATCTGCAAAACAAAGCATCGGCATGGGTTCTTAGGCAGTTCCCTGGCAAAAGGAGCCACATGCTGACCTACGTTCAGAGGCAGAAGAAATATGGGGACAAGATGAATTTACAAGGAGATTGACAAACATTTATTAAACTCAAACATAATCAAATAGCAAGTGTATCAAGATAAAAAGTTGGCTGGATTGTTGCGTGGTCCACGGGAACATCTCTGGGGGCTGTTCTTCCTATATTGGAATATTAGCTACTCCATAGAATTTCACAGTTCTCTGTAATTCTTTATTATCACTGGTTTCATAAACAACTTAGATATATCCTTATATTTTTAAATAAAAAGCAGTGAAATAAATAAAAATAAACTAATAAGAGAAAAAAATACAGGATTTACATTTTTTCATGTATTTCCCTATTTGTTCTAATTCACTTTCAGCCAGTTTTTCCTGCTACACTTGTTTAAAAATGTTTTCATAACATTTAATATGTCATAACTTACTTGAGTAAATGCATCGAATTATTAGAGAACATTGTATGCATATGCATATGGCCCATAAGGAAGGCCATTAGTATGATTCTGATCTATAAGTTCCTCCATGATTACTTAAAAAATTCATTATCTCTCAGCTAAATATTACATGAAACTAAGACCATGCTGCTTTAGGTGTTTGTGTTGCAAGATCGTTAAAGCAGAAAAGAACTGTGCCTGGAAGTGTCCCACACGGGCAATTCTATTTGAATGGCCCACTAAAACCCCAATACACCTTTAGTTATTTTTTCCTCAATGTCTGAGATTAACAATAAAACAGACCACAGGGCATTTTCTGGGGATTAAAATCTAAGAGCAGTTTCTTAGATTTAAAACATTTACTTCAGTTGCTTATTACACCCTAGGATGTAGTCCAAACACTGTTTTCCATATATTTATATATATATTTACAATTATTTTTACAGTTTGCCTTTCCATTGCTAAGACTCTTCCTTTTTTAAAAAACAGATCTGCTCCAATGTCAGAATGATTACTACAGATGCTCAGCGTATTCTTCATTGTAGGTACGTGTTGTAATTCATGAAATGTAACCTGCACATCTTGTATTTGGTAGATTTTTGCAAGCACAATTCTCCATCTTCTCAAGACTGGCTATCACTTTGTGTCTGATTGCCAACTTTCCTAATATAATGTCAATTGGATTATGTCACATCTCTGCTTAAAATCCTTCAATAATTCCCCATAGCTTTCAGGATAAAATCAGAACCCTTTGCTTGCAGGCCCTTAATAACATGGCTGATTCCTGCCTGCTACTTCAGGCTCATTTCCCACCATTGTCCTCACATAACCTTTGATTTCATTATTTGGAACTTTTTGTAGTGCCCTTGAACATCAGACTTTTGAGTTAGTAGATTTCTCACTTAAAAATTTTTATTCTTCTCACTTGCCCCTTCTCCCTTCTTCATCTAATTAAGTTTTATTATTAAAACATAGCCTCCCCCCCCCCCTTGCTATTCTGTACATTCTGGTTCATCCTCACCCAAGGATATTTTTCCATTGATTTTTAGAGAGAGTGGAAGGGAGGGAGAGAGACACAGAGAGAGAAACATCTATGAGAGAGACACATCGATTGGTTGCCTCCTAGATGTGCTCCAACCAGGGCCAGGGATTGAGCCTGCAACCGAGGTACATGCCCTTGACCAAAATTAAACCCGAGACCCTTCAGTCCTTAGGCCGATGCTCTATCCACTGAACCAAACCAGTTAGGGCTATTCTGTACATTCTTGGTCACATTATTTATGACATAATGCTGTTATGGAGTTAATGGCTTCTAAAAACACTTCTGTTTTTTGAGAGAAAAATAACAATTATTTGTCTTTAAACTTGAGTATTCAATGGGTGTTTGTCAAATTAAGGAATGAAAGAATAAAGAATATTTGTGCTTTGCACAATTAATCAAACTAATAAATTTATCAGCTATCTTATGGGATAAATATCTTGATAGCCTTTTTAAAGTGTTAGAAAATAATTCTAATGACATTAATTAAATCTGATTTTTTTCATATGCCTTAAGCTATAGCCATAGTCTCCTTAATAAAAAAAAAATATGATGCTAGGTGAGTACTTGAAATATCCGGGGGACCACTTTGTAAAGTATATGATTATCTAACTGTTAACAGGGAGCCACCTGAGTCTGAGGGAGCTCTCCCCTTCTTGGCTCTTGTCACACTCATGAGAAAAAATTCAGATGAGTGTCAGAAAGCAGTCTTGAAGCAAAGCAAGTGAATTTATTAAGGAAGCAAAGCAAATGAAATTATTAAGAATACAGTTGGCAAAAAGCACAAGCAGGCAATTCACTTAGTCTGAGCACACCACCTGGTGGGGGTTCAAGGGTTTTATACTCCCCCCCCTTATAGGTTTCAAGAATAAATTTATATTAAATTTAAAATACAGAATAGACTTCAAGGTCCCCCTTTTATATTGCTGTGGCTTTTCCCAAAGTTTATGAGAACATCTGGTGATTTTATCTTGACAAGTCCCAAGACTGCTGAATTCTTTGTTCAGTGGGTGAGATAAATTCCCTCCCCTCTTCCTCTCCTCCTGCCCTAGCAGCTCTCTTTCTTGCCTAACATTCTCCCTCAAGTGATACCATCTAAATGCTTTTTGGGGGGTTTCTTATTTATCCCCCAGACTTTTTTTTTTTTTTTACCAGATCCTCAATTCAACTTTATTTCAATAATTTAATAGAAAATTAAAATAATAAATAATATGAAACAGATTGAGAAGACAGCTGAGCTGGTGCAGGCCCAGGCCAGCCTAATACAAACTTAAAGAGGTAGGGAGAATGGAAAGGGAAAGAGGGGGCAAACTACCCTGCACAATGGTTGGGAGGCAGCTCAGAATGTGGAGGGTATTATTAAGGGCTGGCTTGACACTTTGGCATGTACAATGTACTAAAAAAAGAGAACTCTAAATCATTTTAAACCAGCTGGTAAGGGAAAATAGCAGGGCCAGAGTGGTAATGAGGGAATGAATGTAGGCCTTCTGAAGGGCTCTGACTGAGGGAAGGGGCTGGAATGTACCGTGTCATTAGCAATAAAGTGAGAATGAATGGAAAAGGGCCAAAGTGAAAGTACCATGCAATAAAAGGACACAAGGGAGACCCACGACTTGGCCAGCAAAGCCGGGGCAAAGGTATGGGAAGGGGAGGAAAAGAAAGAGGGACTGGGTCCCAGTGGCAGAAGAAAAACAGGGAGAAGGTCAAGATCAGTCCTTGAAGACAATCTGTTGGCCATGAGGACGCTCGTCATGGGTGATGTGGCGCCGGACATGGATCCTGCGGACACGATGCTCTCGGTTCTCCTCATCCTCCCCTCGGGCCATCCCACCACCTCCAGCTACACCCCCTGTGGCCTCCAGGAGGGCTGGGTCTGGGCCCCGGGGAGTCTCGTAGATCAGGATGTTCAGGGTCTCCTCAAAGATCCGGGCCTCTGTATCCCCCAGACTTTATCTGTCCTTGGGTTTAGCTGGCACAAATGGCATTAATTGGGACTTTGCCCTATATTTTTCAAGCCAGGGTGATTTAAGCTATGTGTTCTCTGGTTAGGAAGGAAAACTATAAACCATTTGTTCTCAAGTGTCCTTGGCTGGGGAAGATAAGGTCTTGTGATTCACAAGCTGTCTGCAAGCTTCCCAAACTATTTGGTCTTGTTTAATTTTCTTGCCTCAGTTTCCTCATTATACTTGCCCAGGAATTTTCCCAGCTTCTTATTATCCTGCCACATAACCACTATACTGTATACACTACTGTGATTAGAAAATAAATTTTAAAAAAAACCCTCCTTCCTTTTACCTCTTCCCTTTTCTTATCAGGCTATTGAAAACTTCTGGCTTCATTTTAAACCTAACATTCAAGTTGTAGAATCCTGGAATGAACTAGAAGTGGTTATGTAATCATGTGTTAAACAAATACTTCATTGAACTATGTATTGAAATACTAAGGCAGATGGAGTATTCTGAAATATCAGTAAATACAAAGTCAATTCATTTTTATCTGTGGTCCCATACCTGATTGGTACAAAATTTTAAGGGAATTCCCAAAAGTATCTTTAATATCATATTTTATGAATAAATGGGAAGCTATTCATAAAAACTCACCAAATTCCTCCTTGTTCTTTTTGGATTTTTAATAGCCTCAGTCACCACCACTTTTTCATATACCTCATACCTCAGGTTTATTCATTGAAAGTCCAGATTATGTATTTGCCATGACCTAGCAATGTTCTGAATTGCTATCGACCCAGGAATCATCAATGACTTAATAAGAGAGGCAAGTGCACGTGCTGAAACTGCTCTGTTGGATAAGGCCCTGTTGCGACTTTGGAGTTAGAACAATGTTGGTTCTTGCTTTTGCCAAAACAAGGAAATAAATACTAGCTCTGTCAACAGTAATACACATGTTCAATCCAGATATCACTTTTAAATCCTTTTTTCATCTTCTCCCATGTCTTGTCACTCAGTCCCTCCTGTCTATCTATTCTACATCTTGAATACCTCTTAAATCCACCAACTCTCTCATTTTCCACTGCCACCACTCTGTATGAATGCACCATTATCTCCCACCTGAAGGGCGACAACTGCCATCTAACTCATTTCCCTTTCTTCTCTGTCAATCTCTGCCATCCTCTCTGCGTACTACAGCCTGGGAGCTTCATCGGTCTGATGATGTTGTTCTCCTAGTAAGTCCATCATCGTTTCTCCTGCCCTTGGAAAAAAGTGTAATTTGTTATCATGGCCTTTGGATTCCAATTTACATGTCTAGCATCATGTCTTATCCCTTCTCCCCTTTCCTTAATGTCTTTTCAAACACACACATACACACACACTCACACCAGTCAACCTTTCAATTCATTAAATGTGAAATGTTTTTGTCTCCTCTCCCTTTACCTGGCTACTCTTTTTCAATTATTATTTACTCTTGTACACACTCCCTGGCCCCACATACCCTGATAGGTGCTCCTGAACTCGCTTGTTACATTGTATTATAATATATTTTCTTCCCCCTTCCTTCCTTCCTTCCTTCCTTCTTTCCTTCCTTCCTTCCTTCCTTCCTTCCTTCTTTCCTTACTTCCTTTTTTCCTTCCTTCCTTCCTAACTTCCTTCCTGCCTCTCTCTTTCTTTACCACTGAGTTAAGAGCCCAGTCAGGATCTGATACTGGCTAGGTACTCAGTAAATCAATATCTTAACCAGAGATTCAGAATCCATATAGGATGAATGCCTTGTGATAATGAAGCATACTTTATATACTGTCCTGAATTTAATAGAGCAATTGCTTTGATCTCCTTAGGAGTCACACGGCACTGATATTTTCATCTGCACACCCAGAGGGCTTTATCATAAATTACTATGGAGACAGTGATCAACAAGAGCTTCTATTAACATTTGACATTCATCACCCCAAAAGAAGAATTCTGCTTTAAACCTTTTTAGTTTAAAATTCAATTTGCTATGAGATTTCTCCACATATATTATGCAGGCTATGCTGTAGAAGGGTTTCAAATATGATGATCTACATAAGTAATGTCATGATCACAGAAGTCAACAATGCATGAAATTCTGGAATGACTTCAGGAGGTCCTGCTTCATCTCAGTATGACAAAGTTAAATTTTAAAAAATGACATTTTCAACTTAAAGAAATAAAGATGATCGAACAAAGATGAACAAAAAGCCCCTTTGAAGGGACTGGTAGAGGATAATTTGAATGCTCTCCCCTGAACCACCGAGGACTCTGCCCCATGCATGATTTTACTGAGCAAAGACTTACTGAGTTGAAGGTGCTAGTACATTCAAAAGTGAATACTTTTCCTCAGAAACCATTGTCATAAAATATTCCTTGCTTCTGGTTAAACATGTTTACATATTAAACATATTTTCTCAGACAATTCTACTTAATACTCCTAGAAATATATTAACAAAATTTTACTCCTATAGGCTTGCCTGTTTGGCGTTGTATAGTCTAGCCTAAAATAAAATTACAACAGTGCAGATATTAGTGTGCACAGTTTTATACATGTTCTGTTTGCTCTATTACATGTACCCCCTGTTGGGGGAGTTGAATATGATAATAGGGCATTACCTCTTTAACTTTACTGGATGGGTTGTTTCCTGCCCTCCTAACTTCTATATCTTTTAGTTCAATGGTTACCAGTTATTTACTTAACAAATCCCATATAATAAAAAGGTAATATGCAAATTGACTCTAACAGCAAAACGACTGGGAATGACTGGTCACTATGACACACACTGACCACCAGAGGGAAGATGCTCAATGCAGGAGCTTCCCCCTGGTGGTCAGTGTGCTCCCACAAGGGGAGCTCTACTCAGCCACAAGTGAGGCTGACGGCTGCCAGTACAGCGGTGGTGGTGGGAGCCTCTCCCGCCTCCTCAGCAGTACTAAGGATGTCCAACTGCA
The DNA here is from genome assembly GCF_014108235.1 of Myotis myotis. Classification (NCBI taxonomy): domain Eukaryota; kingdom Metazoa; phylum Chordata; class Mammalia; order Chiroptera; family Vespertilionidae; genus Myotis; species Myotis myotis. The sequence goes on from NW_023416335.1 coordinate 173,060,312, forward strand.
GCTTAGGCCTGCTCCCTGCTGGCAAGTGGACATCCTCAGAGGGCTCCCGGGCTGTCAGAGGGATGTCTGACTGCCAGCTTAGGCCCGACCGCCCGGGGAGCGAGCCTAAGCCAGCAGGTGGTCATCCCCTGAGGGGTCCCAGACTGCGACAGGGCACAAGCTGGGCTGAGGGACACCCCCGAGTGCACAAATTTTTGTGCACTGGGCCTCTAGTATTTAATAAGAACCCACCATTTTCATGAAGTTGCACAATGTAATGGTGATCCAACAGTGAACAGAAAAATAGAAACATATTTCTGCTCTCATGGAACTTCCTTCTTAGTGAGAATGACAGAGAACCATAATTAGCATCATTACTCTTTGGGTAGACTGTAAAAAATTAAAAAAAAAATAAACTAGATAATCAAGGTGGGAGGAGAGTAAATGTAACTAAATTTAAGTAATTTTAGTAAATTTAACCAAATATGCCTTACCATCTTTTATTTTGGAGCTATAGATTTTTTAAAAATATGTTTTTATTGATTTCAGAGAGGAAGGGAGAGGGAGCGAGAGATAGAAACAATGATGAGAGAGAATCATTAATCAGCTGCCTCCTGCGCAGCTGCCTACCAAGGACTGAACCTGCAACCCAGCATGTGCTCCAACCCTAATCAAACCATAACCTCCTGATTCATAGATTAACATGCAACCACTGAGCAACACTGGCCAGGCTCAGAGCTACAGATTTTTAACATCGAAGGGCCTTATCTTTATCAGTGTTAAAGAGAACATTTATCTGCATTAGCATTTTAACAAGATTTCTACACAGATTCTTTTTCTTTTAAGTGATTAAAATCCATCAAAATGTTTATAAGTCATCCATTTCCCTGAGTATGAGAAGATTTATGTACATAAAGAGAAACAGTCCTTTTCAAACCGTCCCGATATCTCATAAAATCTTAGATGGGCTATTCGGTTGTGAGACATTTTTCTCCTTCACATAGGCCACTATCTGTGGCAAAGCAAGCCTCGGGTAATTGCTATAAAAGCACTCTTATCTTACTAAGCCTCTTTGGTGAATAAAAATAGGGCACATTTAACTAGGTGAATAAGAGAAAATTTAAACTTCTAGGTTTTGATATTTTTACATGTGGGAGGGGGTAGGTATTGACAGGGAACAAAACGACTCTCCACGAACCAGTATTTTGTGGCTAAACAAATGCCATTTTCTTTCACTGTTGCAAAAGGAGATAGAGTCTGTCTTTAACTCGCAACTGCCTATGGGAATTATTGAAAATGCAGCAGCCCCCTGGGATACCCATGTAGCTATTTAGAATCCTCTGATTCCACGTGCTGTGAATAGTCTATATTATAACGGATTTAGAATTGCACCCTTCCTCTGGGATGTCCTTCTTGTTGAATCTGAAAATATGCTGCCAGGGAAGGGGCAGGGATATGGGAAAAGGTATGAAGCTTCCCCAGTAGAACTCCGTTCTTGTCATTCACTCATTCATGCATACATTCATTCAACATGTATTTCATGAGTGTCCATGTAAGTAAATAGGTGCCAGTATAAGGAAACTTCCTGGCTTCCTGAAAGTAACAGAGCCCAGGCTAAGTTCACAATGGAGGGGTGCCCGGGCTTCTCTTTCCTTGCAGAATTTGCTCCCTCACTCTTGCTGCCCTTGGGATTTCCCTACGCCAGGCACTGTGAAAGCATTAGAGCACAAAGGTAAGTAATATGTGGTCCCTACTCTCAAGGAGCCACACGATAATTTTAGGAAAGCGTGGTATGTGTTATAAATGGGTATTCACAGGAGAATTAATGAAGCACAGACTATGTTTTAATTCAGGTGGGTCAATTAAGCTTCTTAGAAATGGAGGGACAATGACACTACTTTTTAAGATGTGTAGAAAGGAGTTAAGCAAATGAGGAAGGTAGCAGGAGAAAAAGGACACAGGTATTCTAGATAAAATGATTAAGGGTACAGAGGCATAAAGCATGAAGCAGCACAGCATTCAGAGAAATACAATTGCTTAGGTATAGATGGAGTAAAGAATATATTTTGGATATAGAAGTAAGTTGAGTGAGGTAGATCAGAGAAAATTTATGAAAGATCTTACATCTTTGATTGAGGAGTTTTGATTTTGTCATAAAGCTTTATAAGGAGACTATCAGGATTTTGAGCCGGGGAGTAAAAGGTTCAGATTTATATTTTAGATATTTGTATTTGGTAACTGTGGAGATGGTGGACTCAAGTGGGATAGAGGCAGGGAGATTTCTGAGGTCATTGCAATCATCCAGACAAGAAATGATGAGCACCTGAGGCATGATAAGGGTAATGATTGTTAGAAGGGAGAGGAGAGAACCGTTTTGAAAGCAATCAGGAAGGAATTTGTAAATGATTGACTTTTGAGGTGAGTGAGGAAGAACAAGTCCATCCCAGGTTTTGATGGGGGAACTGGATATAAGCTGATGCTTGGTATAGGGGCAGAGAATAAAAGAGGTGGAGCAAAATTTCACTGTCAAGTTTAAAATACCCGTGGTATCTCCTTGGGGAGATGTCCAGTGGCCATTCATATCCAACATCTGAGAAGACAGCTCTGGACTAGTTCTGGACCAATATTTAAGGATTTTCAGTGCTACCATTAGCCTCCTACTCTGTTGAAAAAGGTTATAAAATGCACAATATAACCAAACAAATGTAGTATCATCTTAGCATTATTGTGCACTATCTTCAGACCTACTTAATCTAAATACAATGAATTAAGTTAAATTAAAAAGACAATATATTGCCCTAAGCAGTTTGGCTCAGTGGATAGAGCGTTGGCCTTCAGACTGAAGGGTCCCAGGTTTGATTCTTGTCAAGGGCACATGCAGAAGGCAGCCAATCAATGATTCTCTCTCATCATTGATGTTTCTACCTCTCACACCCACTCCCTTCCTCTCTGAAATCAATAAAAATATTTTTAAAAGATAATATATTAATAACTTATGAACCTAAATGTGAATATCTTTAATGCTTTTACACAGGACCACACTTTAATGCCATTAGATAAGATTATAAAAAAAGGCTGTGCTATAAAATAAAAGATCAAGTGAAAAAAGTTACCATTCTTCCTTCCTTATAATTTTATCATGCATGAGGTGGGGAGGGACCACTGTTTTACAATGCCTATTCTCTCTCTCAAAACACAAATGACCTTGGTTTTGCCAAGGAGTTTAGATTTTAACCAGGTGATAGAACACCATTGAATGGTTTTACAAGGACAATTACATTATCATACTTAACATTACATAAAGTTCATACTAATAACACTGGGAATAATGAGAAAGAATAAGAAAGATTGTGGTCAGGAGAGAAAGCTGGGAAATCATTTCAATAATCCAGATTAAAATTTGGATCATATACTCACAATAGGAGAATAGGTAAAAATTCTAGGAATCTACACTAATAAAAGAGAAAAATGGTAATTGGCGTACGGCACTACCCTTTTCATTGGCTAATCAGGGCTATATGCAAATTAACTGTCAACTAAGATGGCAGTTAACTGCCAACAAAGATGGCGGCTAATTTGCATATGTAGGCACAATGCAGGGAGGCGAAAGGGAAAGCAGGAAGAAGTCCCCTGCCACTGACAGTGATTGGAAACCCAGGGGGGAGCTAAGAGGTGGGGGGCAGGGCAAAGGCGCTTTGCTGCCCTGGCCAGTGATAGCAGGAAGTAGGGGTGGAGCCAGCAATGGGAGCTGGGCACGGTCATAGCTGGCAGTCCTGGGAGCTAGGAGTCCCTTGCCTGGGCCTAAAGCAGAGCCCACGATCGCGGCCGCTGCAGCTGCGGGTCCCCGCTGCCCGGGCCGGACCCCTAGGCCAGAGGCGTCCTGCAGGGGCAGGGGCGGAGCCTGCAACCGTGGGGAGCTGGGGATCCCCTGCCCAGGCCTGACACCTCTGCCGGAAGCCTCAGGCCTGGTCAAGGGGCTGATCCGGTGATTGGTGATCGGAGGGTGATGAGGGTCAACTCCTCTGGCCGAGGCATCAGGCCTGGGCGGGGGGCTGGGGGTTCCCTGCCCAGGCCTGATGCCTGGGCCAGAGGCATCAGGCCTGGGTGGGGGGCGGAGCCGGGGATTGGAGGGATATTATGGTCCCCTTGCCCAGGCCTGAAGCCTGGGTCAGAGGCGTCAGGCTTGGGCGGGGGGTGGAGCAAGCGATCAGAGGGAGATGGGCGTCCCCTGCCCAGGCATGATTCCTGGGCCAGAGGCCTCAGGCCTGGGCGGGGGTCAGAGCCAGTGATCGGGGGGAGATGGGGGTTCCCTGTCCAAGCCTGACACCTCTGGCGGAGGCATCAGGCCTGGACAAGGGGCTGATCAGGCGATCGGAGGGTGATGGGGGTCCCCTGCCCAGGCCTGATGCCTGGGCCAGAGGCATCAGGCCTGGGCTGGGGGCAGAACCAGTGATGGGGGGAAATGAGGGTCCCCTGCCTAGGCCTGACGCCTCTGTCAGAGGCATCAGGCCTGGGCAAGGGGCCGATCCTGCGATTGGAGGGTGATGGGGGTCAATGCCTGAGGGCTCCCAGTATGTGAGAGGGGGCAGGCTGGGCTGAAGGACACTCCCCCGCCACACACACACACACACCCAGTGCACGAATTTCGTGCACCGGGCCCCTAGTAGTATTAATAATAGTATTAGTGGTAGAAATAGCTAGTAGTTATTGAATTCTCTTCATATGCCAGGTATTTTTCTAATCCATACATGTGCTATTTTACTTAATTCTTATAACCACCCTATGATATTATCATTTTTCCCATTTTATATATGAGAAAACTGAGGTACAAAGAGATTTGGTACACCCAAAATTACACAGCCACAGAGTTATGGTGCAAGGATTCAAAATTAGACCCTGTGATTCTACAGTCCTTGCCTTTGACTATTGTGCCTCAAAGGAATCCTTGACAAAAAATGGAGATCTGTGGACATTTCTGATGGCATGGGGCTTGTGCAGTTATTATGAGTCATCATGTGAAAATTAAAATTTTATCAAAACCATTCAATTAGACTGTCAATAATGGCCGGGAGAAGGAAGAGGTAAAATGGTTAGCTGTCTACATTTTTGAAAATTACTGGATTTCCATCCACCATGTATCAAGTGTCAATGGCACTTGACTAGGAGTGAGGAAACATTAATTTAATGTCTGTCCTCATCACCTAGCTGAGTGACCAGAAAGACTATCACCGAGTCTTGGACTCCCAATATACAAGGTGAAAAAAGAATAGACTGAATTATTTTCAAGGTCTTTTTCAGCTCTAAAATTTTGTAGTTCTCAATGTCAGCCAAGAGGGTGCTACAAAGCAGCTACTGGTTTGGCTCAAGGGCAGGAATTTTGAATAAGGCTATTATTGCATGCAAAGCCTTGGCAGTAGCAATATGCTTGGCAAATGTAGCTTGTACTGAACACTCGGGGTGAATGCCTATGTCCTTGCCAAAAACTAATTACCTTACTCTGTGGTTACCTTCATATCAGCTTGTTGGATTAGATTGCCTGGGCAGCAGTTGTTAATGAAAAAATAAAATTTTAAAATTAGGGTCCATCTCTACAAAAACATGCTCCATTGATGTAACTTGTGAGCAGTCCTAAGGCCAAAGAGACTTGTCAGCCAGGAGTAAGGATGGAAGTAAAATATCTGGACATTAAGCGTTGGGCCACAGTAGAAGAACCCAATGTGTTTGTCTGCTCCCCTTTGGAGTGTTTTCATTCCCCGTTTTAAATTTGAGTGCAATAAAATAGTCCAGATAGATTTATAGTGAACAGCACATTGCTGCCTCCTGTCACCAGTTCCTCAAGTGCCACTCCTTGGGGTAATCACTATTTGCAGTTTATTTCATATCGTTTCACAAAACCTATTCAAATACCTATGCTATTCTTTTCCCATACATACTCACATTTGATGATATACTTTTTTTTTCTGAAGCTCTTTACTATTGAATATATTGGACATCTTATCTATACACAAAGATAAACACTATTTATAACTGCTACTAAGCCATAATTTATTTTCCTGTTTCATATTTTTTTTAGCTGTTTGGCTATACCATAATGTAATAAATTGTCTCCTATTAATTGGTATTTAGATTTATCACAGATTTTTATTATTACAAATAATGTTTCAGTAAACTTAATTCACACATTTATGTTTGCATATCTAGGATAAATCCCTAAATGTGAAATTGTGGAGCTATTGTTAATTTGAAGAGTTCTTTATATATGAAGAGAAGTTGTGCTTTATCTATATATGTGCAGTTAATTTTTCTAGATTAAAAAAGTTTTTTATGGTATTTTGCTCTATATAACGTTAAAACTGTGCAGTAAAAAAAATTTATTCCTTTATAGCTTCCATTTCTTTCTTTCTTGTAGAAGGGACTTTTTAACCTAAAGATTATTTTCTTTGCTCTCTCTAGTACTTATGTTTTAATATTTAAACATTTGAGCCATGGAAAAATTATTTTGATATAATAGATGACAAGGGGAACCAGATTTATTTACTATCTAGCTATTTGTCCTAATAATATTTATTGAATAGTTCATCATTCCCACTGACACTTATATGCTAAAGTCCACATACAGCATATTTAGTTCCATTTTTTAATTTAATCTCTCTGTGTTTCCCTACATCAGTGCAATCTTCTTTAATTCAAATGACATTTTAATATGCTCAGTGTCTTATATGGTTATACTCTCCCCTTATTCCATTTTCTATTTCCCTTTTTTAAATTAAAAAAAAAATCAGGTTAAAGATAGTACAGTTTGACACTGGGCCATTAGAAGAAGGACAAACTAGTTTTTGGTTTTTTTTAAGTTTCAGACTCCTGAATGTCAAGTTGGATCTACAAGCAAATCCAAAAGTTTTATGAAATATATTTGCCAATTTTGTGGTACTTATCATTTGTGGTCCTAGGGCATATTGTCAAAAATTCTACTTCATACACTTTTGGATGATTTCTGCAATAAAATACAGGATAAACTACATGTTGATGCGAACTCAGATCATCCAGTGTGAACACCTATCTATACAGGATATGCTTCCATGGGCACAGCACATGCATGTGAAAGTTCAAATAGTTCATAGCTTTGTTTTTTAAAATAATTTTTGGTATTCAGCACTTATAACTATGATTAATTTGCAAATGCTTGTTGTTTAAATTCTATGTCATATTTTCTATACCTAATAGACTCTAGAATATTTTGCATTTGAAATGTGATTTTCCTTGTGTTTGGTAGTCCTATAAAATGTTCTATTTTCTAATTAAGTTTGCTTTAGTGACTATGTGTCTGGTGGCAAGTGAAAGGGAAGCAGCAAATCTGAGCATCTTAATCTTTAAAGAAATGTCATTGATAATTCTGTTTTGAATATTAATTTAGCGCTCAGTGCTGAGTTTTTTTTTATTCTACAAAATTTAGGCATATCTGCAGAGAGAGAGTTACTTAGCTGCCAATACCAAAGGGTTAAACCTTTTATTAGCACAGTAAATGAACTTGAACCTAGCATAGACTAGCTGCACCTCTACAATTACCTGCTGCACTTTGGAAATAAAGAAGTGCGAATGCAATCAACATAATTATATGGCCAAGCTCTGGAGGAGAGATTTCAGAGTTAATGTACAGCACATTTGGAAAAGAGTCAGTATAAAATCACCTGAATCTACAAGAAAGGCAATTTTGAGAGAAAAAAAAAAACTACTTGAAATAAGCAGTTAACTAAATTCTAAGTACTTTTGGAAAATAGTAGATATTGTCATAGGGTCATTTTGAGCTTAAATCAGAGACTATCTAATAAAGAAAGGCTTCAAAGTGCCAACCAGAGACTAGAGGTTGTATCTATAGTGCTTCTCTACCAACTTTGGCATTTTCCCAATCAGCTCTAGCTGCACTGAACAACTTAACCGAGAATTTGGAGCTAATCTTTGAACAGTATGGAGATAGGTAATCCAGATAAAAATGAAATAATGTCTAAAGAAAATGGGTACCACAAGCTGGGAATAATAAATAATTTTTAAAAATATGTACATGAAATAAATTAGGCTAAAGGAGTTGGAGACCTATTAAGCTTTGCAGTGGTCGGCAAACTCATTAGTCAACAGAGCCAAATATCAACAGGACAACGATTGAAATTTCTTTTGAGAGCCAAATTTTTTAAACTTAAACTGTATAGGTAGGTACATTGTTATTAACTTAATTAGGGTACTCCTAAGGCTTAGGAAGAGCCACACTCAAGGGGCCAAAGAGCCACATGTGGCTCACGAGCCGCAGTTTGGCGACCACGGGCTAGGGCATTCCATTTCCCTGGATGCAGGGGGATGGTGGGTGGTGGTTGTAGTAGCATAGCACTTAAGTTGGGTACAGAATTAAATAACATTTGGCTGGGATTGACTGTATACACATAATTGAAGTATGAGGAGGTGAGACAGATGCAGAGAGAAATCAAATAGAGGCCCTGATAACTGCTCCATGAAAGACCCTAAAAAAACAAGAATATGAATATAAATAATCAGAGGAAAGCAAGAAATCTAAACAAGATCAAAGATGGAAGTGGAATTGGTGATGGGATATGTATGCATAATTTTCCTAAATTCCTAAGTGACTGGCATGGCTTTTTATAAGGAAACTAGAGGCCCGGTGCACAAAATTGGTGTACGGGGGTGTGAGGGTGGTGGGGTGGTGGTGGTGATGGTAGTGTCCCTCAGCCTGGCCTGCACCCTCTCCAATCTGGAATCCCTCTCACGATCTGGGACCGCTGGCTCCTAACTGCTCACCTGCCTGCCTGCCTGATCACCCCATAACCTCTTCCCTGCTGGCCTGATCGCCCCAACTGCCCTCCCCTGCAGGCCTGATCACCCACAACTGCCCTCTCCTGCCATGATCTACCTCCTCCAACAGGACCTGCCTCCTCCACGCGAGGGGCAGAGATGCCGGGACTGGCCTCCTCCACCCCACATGGAGCCGCAGGACCCGCAGGCCTCACAGCACAGAGCGGCCACTGGGCCCCGCCTCCACTGTGCATGCAGCCATCTTGTGGGGACCATCTTGTGACAGATATCTTTGTGGTGGCCATCTTGTGGTGACCATCTTGTGGCGACGTCACGTGCAAGGACCACCTAGGCTTTTATTAGTATCGATATTAAAAACATTGACACTTTCCTCATGCTGGCCTGAAATGTGTAATTTCTGCTCTGCTATTCTATCCACCAACCCAAACTCCATCCATCATTTCCGGGTGGACTTAGTTATGCCTCCCCAACACAGTCTTCTGCTATGACAGAGTCAATGATTCTCCATGATGGCTGTGCAGTAGAATCAATGACAAGTTTTTTATTTTGATTTTGTATTCCAGTGTCCATACCTGATCCCAGACAAATAATATCAGGCTCTTAGGAAATGTGTTCTGGATAACTCTATAGTAGATGCACTTTTAGAATTTCCCCAAGTGCAGTCAGGAGTAAAATTAGACGTCTCTGATCTCATACTTCTTCAAATCTTATGACTCAAGATATACTGATCTAGTAGAATCTGATCTTAAAGTTCATTTTCTTAAAGTTTCCTTTGATAATTATAATAATAAAAATATAAAATTTTATTTCTTCCTTTTAGAGTAGTCTGCTTTTCCTCTTTTTTTTTCACTTTTTTATTGTCTAAAGTTTTATATATGTCTCATTTTTCCCCAATTGCCCCCCCCCCCCACAAGCCATTCCCACCTGGGCAAGCTCCCACCGCCCCAGTGTCTGTGTCCATTGGTTAATATGATATGCTTTTCCTTTTAAAGTGCATGTTTCTAGTATATCAAAATTGGTCAGGATTTATCTCCCATATGAGGGCTTTCCTGAATAACTGGGAGGACAGTGTGACAGTCTGGCAAGTCACTTAACCCATCTGAACTCTATTGACCAGATAAAAATTATAAGACTCAGTCCTGCTTGGTTCAATTATATGTGTACCATGGTTTAAGGAGTCCTCTATTTCACATAACACTATAGGGACCTAATTAAACTTGAAAGTAAGCACGAATATTTTGTGGGACTAAAAGACAATCAAATCAGTTAACCAACTGATAGCTGAAGGCAGTTTAGCTTTCCATTATCTGTGGGAATAAAACTAGGACCTTCAAATAGAAAAAAGGTACATTACCTTCAACTTAAAGTATCTTAGATCTGCTCTTCATAAACACCACAGTGAGCAGGAAAAAAAAATGCTATTAAGTACTTGGATTTACTATTGGTTTATAAAGAAACCTTAATTGTAAAGAGGATGGAGTTGGTTTCCAATGAATATCATTAATTTTTCCTCCCAGGAAAATTAGCATTAGAAAACTAATTGTTCCTCTCATTTATTTTAGCAATTTTGTCTTGAATATTGTATATTATTCTTGGTTTATGTGTTGTTTTTCCTTGCAGTTAGTCTGTTGCTTGTTTTATTTTTTAGAAAATATTTTATTTTGCTTCTTCTGGAAGTTTTTAGCTATAGTTCTATGTCTACTCAGTTTAATGGGAATAGATTGCTTCTGAGATGAAAGAGAGTTCTGGAAGATGTACAGAGTGCTAGACTGCCCCAGCTTTAATAAGCAACTCTAGTTTTTATGGTGTGATGAACAGTTGGGGGAATTAGTTCCAAGTTTACCATAATTTCAGCCAAGGTGCCCTAATCATTACTGCTACATGTTTCCAAGACTGAGAAAGTGATGTTTCTCAGGATGCAGTAAGTTTCCATCCACTGGGCATCTCAAAGCAGAAAGAAGGCAGCAAGAAATAGAGAAAGTGATGTATGGTTCAATCACATTAATGTTTTTCTGAGAGCATAGCAGTCACATTTCAAGATACAGTGCCAGCAAAAAAATTTGGTCCTGGTTTATTACAAGATTCTTTCATTTTTCTGGGCCATTCATAGCTGTCATAAACAAACCAACAAACCTTTCTAAAAAAGCAAAGAAACCCTTTCGATGTAGCTAAAACATTGTCACCGAGAAAAGAACACTTTGGTACCCCCTCACATTTATTAACCCTTTCCTTACTGCTGTTATTTATTTTCTAGAAATTTCTTTTTTTACTTTGTTATTATTTTATGTGTATTCTTTGATTTTCTTTTTATAGAATGTATGGAAAATCATATAATGCAATTTTTATGAGAAAAAAAAATCATGGGAGAGAAACACTGAAAACAACCAAAATAAGAATTTAGCTGGATAAGTTAGGACACATAAGTATAATAAATAGTTTTAAGCCAGTGAAAATGATACAATAGAATTTCAATGACTTGCAAATATACCTATATGTATTACTAGTTGGGTAAAGGAGGTTATATCTAGCAAATTTCCATTGACACTATTCTCCTGCTCTGTACTGCCAGAAAACTCCTACAAATGACACACTTCTACAGGAAAAATAATAAATTCCAAGAGAAAAATACATTAGGAAAACACACAGCCAAACTCACCATGAAGAGACAAATGGGATTTTTCTCAAGGAGAAACATTACCACAGAACTTTAGGCCGTTATTAAAGAAGCTCAGAGGTATGGGACCTGGGGTAAAGCTGACAGACTGGAGTATTGTTGCTTATGTTAGAACGGAGCTGTGGTTTTGGCTTTGTATAAGGTGTTGAGCTGGAATGGAACCCTCTGCAAAGAAAAAAGGAATTGGATGGCTGTGGAAACTGGCTTAGAAGAACCACAGATCGAGGGAAGCATCAGGAAACATGCCAATTACCAGATCTGTAATGAAAAAAAATGTAACCCGGGTAAAAGAAAAATCCCAATTACAAATCAGATGCTCTTAGTTCTGAATGTTTACTACTCATGAGGTAATTTGCTTGAAATTCATAAATTACCATTGGTCCCAACAGAATTTACAGCCCACAGTACATGAGACTCCCACAAAGAAAATCCATCCTTTAATTAAAAATATTTCATGCTTAAATGATAAATAGCAATAAGTTATTCTGGGCACCTACTGATCAGGGAAAGGAAGAGAAGGCAAGACTGCTTTAAGAAGAGCTCAATCTCCAGCTGCTATCAGAGAAGGCAGTAGAGGTCACTGAGACCCACGTTCTTTCTTGCTTTTTGCATTAGTGCTCTCAGACAGAAAACATGCTTTAAGAAGACATCCAGGTCTATTACTCTCTGCCTCAAGGCTCCTCCCAGGTAAAAGGTAGAGTCTTCAGTAGCATTTTCCTCTATGTACAGATTTAGGATCTGCTTATATAGTGGAGCTGTGGGAATGATAACTTCATCAATATCATTGCTTTCAGACTGATTGTCCATTTTCTCCAGAGCAGAGCTGAGTTCATCCTTCTTTCTCAAAAGTTCTATGTTTTTATCATCCTCAGCTGCTTCTTGATCTAAACAGATAACCATCTCTTCGAGTTTCTGATGACGCTGTTTCAGGTCCTCCTCTGTCCGTTTCAAGGCATTGAGCTCTGCCTGGGCGCTGTCCATTTCCTCCTTCTGCCATCTCAGCTTTTCACTGACCATTGAAATGAGAAACGCCTGGAAGGTGTCCTCGCTGATTAGCCATCCCCACTGGGACCAGCAGTGCTCACAGGAGGCTGGGAAAGGTACTGGGAACTTTTTGTGGCAGATACGGACCACCAGGTGGGTAAGAACAGCCGAGGTAATCATCAGGATCGGAGCGGTCTCAGGATGGGTATGGAAAGATTCCACTGGGCATGCCTGGCATGTAGGAAGTATTTGGCGGCCCTGTTCTGTTTCCTCTTGATAAAGACTGCCTTTTATTAATGTACTTTCTATCCTCTGTAAACTTTTTGTGCTGGATGTTGGGGCTGACTATGCTAAATAAATTTTTTGTATGTTAAAAAAAAAGAAAAGAAAAATACACCCTTCCTGGAGATGACATTACAATTTTTAAGAAGGTCAAACTGTACATAAAATGTAATTACAGTGCAAAACGAGTCAACAAATGAAGCAAATGTAAAAATTAACATTTAAAAAACTAGGGATAAAAATGGTCTAAATATGACTAATTGGTATTAGTATTTAAAATTATTTTTAAAAATACAAGAAGTACAAAACCCACAATGGAAGCAGTATGACAATTAAACAAAAAAACACAACTAAATGCGGAACAGAGCCAAATGAAATATTTCAGAATGACAAACATAATTATCAAAATTAAGAACACAAGAACATATTATATGGAACATTAAACTCAACTGAATAGGGATAATAAATTAGAAAATAGATTTAATTGTTTATACAGAATAAAGTAGGGTGAGATAAAGAGATGAAAATACTTATAGACATGAAAAATAGTGAGTGGAAATCTAACAGATAATAATTGAAATTCCAGAGAAGGTTAGAAAGATAATAGTCCAAAAGAAGTTAATGGCTAATAATTTGCTAATATTAAATGACATTATTAGTTTTTAGATTGAAGAAGTTCAAAAATAGGTAAGTGAAATTAGATGCATTCTATGTATCTCCTAGTGAAGGCTAAAAATCACATGATCATCTCAATTGATGCAGAAGTGCATTTCATAAAATTCAATGCCCTTTAATAATAAAAACTTAACAAATTAGGGATAGATAGAATTAACCTTAAAATAATAAAATCTACTTATGAAAAACCCATGGAGAGCACCAGACTCAATGGTAAAATACTTTTTCTCTAAGTCAGAAGCAAGGCAATAATCCCTGCTTTCACCACTTAATCTCCTTATTAGTTATAGTTCTAATCAGAGTTTCTGTTTCTTCATGATTCAGTCTTGATATGTATTGTGTTTCTAGGAATTTGTCCATTTCATCTAGGTTACCCAAGGTGTTGATGTACAATCGTACTCTTTTGTAACCCTTTTTATTTCTGTAGAATTAGTAACAATGTCCCACATTCATTTCTGACTTTTGTAATTGGGGTTTTTATCTTTTTCTTAGTCTATCTAGCCAAAGGTTTTTCAATGTTGTCAATCTTTATACAGAGCTAATTATTGGTTTTGTTGATTTTCACAATTTTTAAAAATTTTCTATATGATTTATCTCTTCTCAAATCTTATTATTTCCTTTATTTTGCTATCTTTAGGTGTAGTTTGTTCTTCTCTTTTTAGATTCCTGGGTTATAAATTTAGGTTGTTGATTAATATCTTTTTAATGTAAATACTTATAGCTATAAAATTTTTTAGCATTACTTTTATTGTGTCCCCTAAGTCTTGGTAGTTATATTTTTATTTTCATTCATCTCTAAGTATTTTTAAATTTGCTTTGTAATTTCTTCTTTATCCATTAGTTGTCAATTTTCCTGTTTTCCTTTTGTTATTGATTTCTAATTTCATTCTTTTGTGTTTTGAGAACTCATTTTGTATGATCTATCTTTTTAAATCTATTGAGACTTAATTTATGTCTTAACATAAAATCTATACTGGAAACTATCCCATGGGCACTTGAGAAGCTGATGTCTTCTGTTGTTTTAGGGTAGAATGATTTGTATATATCTGTTAGGTCTACTTGTTTTATTGTGTTAGGTCTTTTTATTTCCTTTTAATCTATCTATTTGTCTATCCGTTATTGACAGTAATGTACTGAAGCCTCCAACTATCATTATAGAGCTTTCTCCCTTCAATTCTGTCCATTTTTGCTTCTTATATTTTGATGGTCTGTTATTAGGTGTGCAAATATTTATAATTGCTATATCTTCTTAATGTATTGAATAGTATATAATGTGGGTCTTGTTCTCTTGCAAACTTTTTTGATTTAATGTCTAGTTTGTTAGTATATTCTTCCCTGATCTCTTTTGACTACTATTTGCATGAAATATCTATTTCTATCCTTTCACTTTCAACATACTTTTTTCTTTGGTTGAAAGTGAGTCTCATGTGGACAGCACATAGTTGGATCATGCTTTATTAATTTATTCTGCCAATCTCTATCTTTTGATTAATAGTTTAATTCATTTAAATTTAAAGTAATTATTGATGAGAAGGGACTTACCTTTGTCATTTTGCTATTTATTTTCTCAATGTCTTGTACTATTTTAGTTTCTCAATCCCTGCATTTCTCTCTTCTATTGTGTTTATTTCATTTTTTATATTGAAATGTTTTAATTCCCTTCTTATTTCCTTTTGTGTATATTTTATAACAATTTTATTTGTGGTTATCATGGGGCTTACATTTAACTAAACTATGAATACTCTAATTTGAATTTAAACCAGCTTAACCTCTATAGCATGCAAAAAACTTTGTACCTATACCTCTCTAGCCTCAACCACATCCAGTTATTGATGTCACAAATTTACAATGTTATACATTTGTGTCCAAAACATAGACTATAAAAAAATTTAATAGGTTTCAAAAGGAAAATTTTTGGTAAAAGACAAAAAGTGAAGTTACAAAGCAAATTTATAGTATTACTAGCTTTTAAACTAATGATTTAAAAAATGTATTTGTCTCTTAGATACTGAAGAAAATCAAAAGTAGAATTACAAGCTAAAGTTACAATAATGCTAGTAGTTATAATCCCCTATGTATTTACCTTTATTGAGACCATGGTTTCTTTTTTTAAAAATATATTTTTATTGATTTCAGAGAGGAAGGGAGAGGGAGAGAGAGAAACATCAATGATGAGAGAGAATCATTGATCAGCTGCCTCCTGCAACCCGGGCATGTGCCCCTGACTGGAATTGAACACGGGACCCTTCAGTCTACAGGCCAACCCTGTATCTACTGAGCCAAACTAGCCAGGGTGAGACCATACTTTCTTCATACAGCTTTGAGTTTCTGTTTAATGTTCTTTCTTGGCAACCTGCAGGACTCCTTTCGACATTTTTTGCAGGACAGGTAACAAACTCCCTTATCTTTTGTTTATCTAACAATGTCTTAATTTTTCTCTGACTTTTAAAGTAAAATTTTGCTGCATATAAAATTCTGTTTACTATTGACTCTCTGGCAGGTTCTGTAAATTGCTGGGGTGTGTAAAGTCATAGCTACATCTGCAGATCGTGACTTCTGGACCCTGCTAGGCCTCATCAGTATTGTGTTCCAACCAAAGAGCTGAGCCCCAGATTCTTACTGATCCTCAGATAAGTCAGAATTGTCAGTGGGACCGGATGATTGCAGGAATTCAAGAATTCATAGTTTTCAGAGAGAATCAGAGCAGAGAAAGAAAACCCCCTGAAATGAGGACTTTCAACATATTTACAAGTAAATTTGTGAAACCGCTCGTGGTTTGTTTATAAAGATGACATCCTTTTGTAAACCAAGGGAGACCTAGAACTACTCACAGTTCCACCCATCCCAAACATTCCTCTACCCTTTTACCCTGACTTGGTGGGATACCCAACAAATCAACCGCTCAGAGCCAGAGTAAGCACAATGAAAAGGCAAACACTGGTTTTAAAACCCGAGGTGTTTATTTTGGTGATTATTTCCACCTGGCAGCACACAAACCTCTGAACAATACATCCTGCTGCTGCCCAGGCCATTCTGCTGTGAAACCTGTCAAAGGTCACCAGGAGCCCGCGGAGACTTTTCTTTATTTCTTACTTTAGGGCAGAGGAATGCAGACCTCACTCCCTCAGAAATCTTATTTTAAGGATTAAGAAGCTGCACTTTTCAATTTCAGATTTTACCATATTGCAGGAGAATATATTTAGGAAACTTCTTTGTTTATGGAATCCAACCCACACATATACACACATGCACAATCAAAGCATAAATTCAATGATATTTGCCTCTAATGTGACAAATCTATGTTTCATAAATCACCAGAGGGAAAATTCCAAATCTATAAATAGCATAAAAGGCTTTCATCTCCTTTTTCACTCAGTCAGAATCTTCTTATGAACAAAGGAGTGCTGAAAAAATCCCTATAAAAATCAGAAATCCCTATAAAAATATCCCTATAAAAAAATCCCTATAAAAATATCCCTATAAAAATCAGAAATCTTATCATCTCTCCAACCTGATTTATAATTGAAAAGATTACATGCTAGGTAGAGGGACAGGAAATTATCACACAAACTTCAAAGAAAATATCTTAATATACTCCAGGGAACCATAGCTTTGTTTAATTATAATGTGTGGAAATGACCATAATACAAAAATGATAATCATCTGTAGCATTCTTCTTGACCTAGCAATATAACAGCATTTATGAAGTGGTCATGTACTTTATACTCAAAGAAAAATGTATTACTAATGAGGGTTGGTGAAAACAGCAATTCTTTATTGAGAATTTATTGGAGCTCAGCACTTTGCATACTTTCTCTCTAATTCTGAAAGGACCTCATAATATATCATAATCAGCACTTCACAGTGAGGAGACTGGGGTTTCCTCAGTGTCCTATAGCTAGTGTTATACTATATCAAGAAATGTTACAGGCAGGAAATAGAAAGCATGTTAGATATCTCTAGCAGAGATTCAATAGAGAGAATAAAAGTCTTTACAAAGTTGCTGGAAAGGTAGAAGAGATGCGAACCTGGGGCTTTCAAGGACAATTGGTTTCCAGGTCACAATACTAGTTGTGATCTGAGGTGAGAAACTAGGATTGGAGCTTCTGCCGTGACTGCCAACATCATAACGACCTTATATCCCATCACACACTGTCATTGTCAGACCATTGTTAGCTGCCACAGCCATGTAAGATGGTCCCCATCTCATTTCCACTTTCCAAACCTTCTCTGAGTAAATCTCATGGGGAAAACCAAAACACGTCCAGAATTCTAGCTGTCAAGGAAAAGTGCTTTCTCCTACCATCCCTTGTTACACCAGGGGAACATTGGAGACAATGAAATGGGTGTGCTCCTACCTTAGAATACAGTCAACCCCTTTGTTTGCTCAGCATTTATGCACATGCTTCTATCAATAAAGTTCCCAATGCCAACAATGAGAAAAATAAATAAAACTTTTTAACTCTCCCACATAGCTTACACTACCCCCAATCAGAAGGAATAAATATTCCATCTGTCACTGGGCTTACCTTACAAGTATGTTAATTCTTATTCTATCTCTATTACCATTAGATCTTGAGATTCTATCACTTTGGGATTAAATTAAAATTTGACCATTACTGACTTGCTCTGTATAAATTGGTAAGAAAAATGGGGGGTGTTTGTGATTGTGTACATGAAACAAGAAATAAATTATGAGTAGCTCCTAATAGCCTTGATTCTGCAGCTGAGCACTAAAGATCAAACTACTGAAAATAAGAGTACCTACTGGGATTTAGATATGGAGTCCCATGAGGCTTCTTTGCAACAGCAATTCTGTGTCTTGGGGGCACCAAGGGTAGCTGTCTTTTAACCATATAGACCAGATAGTAGAGATAGAGAGGAAGATAGACTTCCTCAGACCTATTTCTAGAAGACATTCCTGGATCCTGATCTCAGTATACTCAACACATAGCAGCAGGACTTGAGCCAAATGTATCCTCTGTGCATGCTGGCAGGCCCAAAAGAAAAGAAAAATGATGGGCAGAATTCTATATGCTCAGTTCTCCAACTCCAAAGGATTTTTCTTTAGGGAGGAATGAATTGGAAAGGATAGTGGCAAGTTTCTTTCTATTTAGTTCAAAGAAATTGAGGTTCCTACTTTGGAATACAAAATTAGGAATAAGTGCAGATGAGGAGAGGATGATTTTTGTACATCCACTGTAAAAGCCAAATTTCACATGAACATCTTTAAGATAAATTATTTGTTAATATCAGTAGTGCCTTTAGTAATCAGCTGAAGGGAGAACATGGAGACTATGAATTGGTAACTCTCCTGTATAATAAAGAACATCCAAATAGTCACTTAGGTGGTTTAAGACCACAGAATGAAATGGTATGAACTAATTAGCAAGGAAGGTTGATAATTGTAATCCGCATGAAATAACAGGAAACTTTAAGAATCTAGATCACCATAAGATTTGTTTTACAAATAAGTTTGGAATAGGTCTCTTTTTCTTAACATTTCTGTGAGGTTTAGATTCTTTATATATCTGAAGCAGTGTTTTAAAATCAGTATCAGTCCAGTTTATCTAAACATGTCTTTTTTAAATATATTTTTATTGATTTCAGAGAGGAAGGGAAATAGAGAGAGAGATAGAAACATCAATGATGAGAGAAAATCATTGATTGGCTGCCTCCTGCATACCCCACACTGGGGATAAAGCCCACAACCAGGGCATGTGCCCTGACTAGGAATCAAACTGGTTCATAGGTAGAAGCTCAACCACTGAGCCACGCCAGCCAGGCTATCTAAACATTTCTAAACTAGTACATGAGTTGAAATTCTGCCTTTCGCCATATGTGGGTAAATAAACTCTGATCTTGAAAAAGGTTTCTTCCCCAGAGTGTAGGCTGACAGACTCTTGGATACTCTACTTTTTCACTTACTACTTGAGACATCCTTCCCATCAGCTTCAATACCTTTAACACCTACATTGATAATATCTATAACACCCTGGCTGCAGACACGAATTAGTCATTTCCATTCTCTGTCACTCAGATAGATGTGTTGTGGTCTGGGAGTACGACATCTGGGTGTAACAGTGTACTTAGTTTTCTTTTAAATGAATGAAATATGAGCAGAGGAATGATGGGGAAAGAGGCTTTCAGCTCTTGTTTGCTAATTAAAATAAATAAATAAATAAATAAATAAATAAATAAATAAATAAATAGAGTGACACTCTGAAGCCATGATCTCTACCTCCAATTACCTACATTTTCTTGCAAATAAAAAGAGATATGAAATTTATGGATTATAATGGAGATCAATCAATTTCTTCACACAGCTCAAAATAGGAAATATTGTAAATTTATGCTTCTCATCACAGAACTGTTCTGGTACTGATGAGATATTCTTGTATGTCCTCATCAGAATCACATGCACTGCTTTAGCTTCATCAAAAGTATTTATATGACTAGTTCCAAACACATTATACAGCAGCAGAGAGGCTATGGCTGTCACCACATGATTTCAAAACTTCGATGATTAATCCCATGTGCTAGTAATGACAATACCCCTCATCTAATTCCAATGTTCCTATAGCCCCTATCTTCATTCTAAGCAACCTTCTTAGCTGTTGATAACAACAACAGAACATCTTAGAATTGGACTGCCAAGAGAAAGTTGGAAACAGTGATGTAGTTTTTAAAAATTGATAGTTATGTCTGACCAGTGTGGCTCAGTGGCTGAGTGTCGACCTATGACCCAGGAGGTCACGATTAGATTCCTGGTTAGGGCACATGCCCGGGTTGTGGGCTCAATTCCCAGTGTGGGGTGTGCAGGAGGCAGCCTATCAATGACTCTCCCTCATCATTGATGTTTCTCTCTCTCTCCCTCTTCCTTCCTCTCTGAAATAAAAATATGTTTAAAACTTTAAAAAAAAATTGATAGTTGGTTAATTTTATAATTAGACGGATGTATAGGTAAATCGATAAATTAATTTGATACATAAATAGATTATAGATAAATTGATAGGTAGATAGAAACTAAATAAATACAGACATACATATAGATATGTCTATATACTTACATACACATATATCCATAAGTTAGATATACCAGAGAAAATACACTCACCAAAATTTAATGGAGGATGTTATTATTTTTTCAGAGAAAAAGATTAATAAACTACTTTGGGTGGATAGTAACATGACCAGAGTGAGTTAATTTCCCCCAAATATCCATTTCCTCTTCTTTCTTGATAAATAGAACTTTTAGGTTTTAACTGGGCTCATTGTTGCCCAGAATAATTTTCCAGGTTTGCTTAAAGTTATTGTGTGACCATATGACAAATACTGGCAAATGGAACTAAGCAGAAGTGTTATGTGCAATTTTGGGGGGAAAGTTTCTTAAAGATAGGTGGAAAAGGTCATTCCTTTCTTTTGTTGACTCACCCATTGTGCTGATTGGAATACAGATGTCTGGAGTTGGGGAGCCACCTTGAAAGAGATTGGGAGACACACACTGAGGATGGCAGAGAAATCAGGATTGGGAATTTCAGTTCCTGTTACCTTGGCACATCATACCAGCCTGGGACTGAGATAAGACTGCTCTTATGAGGGAGGGAAATAAACTTATATCTTATTTAATATCCAGCTATTGTGGATTCTCTGTTACAGGCAGCATAATAAAAGCCTAATAAGTATTGTGGGTTACTAAAAACATTAAAATAACAAAATATGATCAATAAACTGTCTACTATGGGTATGGGTTTCTGATGGAATATCATTTTCTAAAAGTGCACAGTGATGAGTATGGGTATGTAAGTTTCGAGGAGAAGATGAAAAGGCTTAGATTATTTGCATAATAGAAAAAGACCTAAAAGACATTTGTGTGCCAGAACAAAGTGAAGCAAATGTTTTAGAGGAAAAGTGGTCAATGAGAGGAAATGTTGCTGATTAGGCAAATGAGATGAAAACTGAACTTGACCCCATGATTTGACAAGTCAGAGGTCATTGGAGACTTTCACAAGCTTAGTTTCAGTGAACTGGTAAATAGCTGAACTGGACAACAAGAAAGAATGAGAAAAGAGGAATGAGAGGAAATAAACATGGACCATCTTTTGGAGAAATTTTATTGTAATTGGTCTGTATCTGGAAGGGTGCGGGATCAAGAGAACATTTGTTTTTTAAAATGTGAAAAACAATAGCATCTTTTAATGCTAATGTGAATATCAAATGGAGAGGAAGAAAGTGATGAATTGGAAGAGAAAAGGTCTTGAAGGCTTAGTACTAGAAGGAGCATGGGTCATTGATATACAGTAACAGGAGAGAAGTCAGGGTATGAAGATACAGAAATAGACAGTTTGGACACGTTTGATAATGGCAGCATGTGAAAATAGCACTTATTATATTTGAAATAATTATTTTTATTTCATGGTAAAGGGGTGTCTCTTCCATTAGATTTCAAG
The DNA here is from genome assembly GCF_014108235.1 of Myotis myotis. Lineage (NCBI taxonomy): Eukaryota > Metazoa > Chordata > Mammalia > Chiroptera > Vespertilionidae > Myotis > Myotis myotis. The sequence continues at coordinate 173,082,176 of NW_023416335.1, forward strand.
CTATCTTTGAGCTTGGAAAATCCCAAATCAGTGTGTCTAATGCATCACTGTGTCTTCATCATAAAGAATAGTTGCCACCATTCAATAAATGCCCAATAATGGATGAGTGAATGAATAATGCCTACACACACACACACACACACACACACACACACACCCCACCACCACCAGCAGCAGCAGCACCACCACCATCACCACCGCCACCGTCACCACCACCTCAATTGTATCATGCTTCTACCTGGTTAGTATGTGAATATTAAGTTTTAGAGGTTATCATTCTAGAAATTCTAAATTTCTAGGCTATTACAATTCCAAGATATTCCATAGAATATTTCTTACATATGAACAAGATAAATATTTCTAATTTCCTGCTACATCTACAACCTTCCGTAAGGAAAAAAAGAAAGCTGCAGGTGCTTTCTTCTACATTTGTGCCACACAAATCCACTCCCTGGTCACAGTGAATTGGACCTAAAGACAAACAGCAGAGGCTCTTGAAATGAGCCACGATGAGAAAGGACTGTGCAAAAGTGTTCATCTATATTGATGAGGAAAGGGTATTTATATTGGATGTAACTACCAAGTATTGAGATTCTCTTCTTCTTGGGGTGCATGAATGAAAGGTACAGAAAGAGTAAGGCAAAAGCAGACAGAAGGCACTGAGAAGACTGATGTAGATAGTAGATAAAGAGTACCTGAGGCACTATAAGGGTTGTGGCACTGGAATAGGGAGCAGGGGAGGTCTTCTGGGCAGCTTCCTGGGTTTGGAGGGTTGCTACAGTCACCACAGTAATTTGAATGATGTTTCAGTGTTTTATGACACCTGGTTATGCAGCTAAAAGGCTGTTTCTTGTTCTACCTTCCTGCAATAACACCCTTTAAATTAAGTTAGTAAAAGCAAGACTCTCTGCAATCTCAAATGTACTGGTACATATTATTTATACTGAATTGTGTTCTTCATAGTACATTATCTCTGGTACTCTAAGCTTTATTTTTTTTTTTATTAATATCCACATGGGGGGGGGGGAAACATATATAAAGCTTTAAACAATAAAGAATTTTTAAAAATATCCACATGAATGTTTAATCAACTCTAAAGTTTGTGAAGATAGAGCCAATGTCTGGTTAATTTGAAACATGGGGTATAATGGCATAGCTATAAAGTTATATATTTACTAAATACTGCGGGTATTTTTATTCTTTAAAATAATTGTTTTTCTTCTGGATAGCTATTATTAATGGACAGATTAGTATGAATAATACATTTCAACTCAAAATAACTATTCTTTTAGTTAAATAGAAAATAACTTTTAATAAAACTTATTTACATATAAATTAATATTTCTAACTTCTGACTGCTTATCAGAGCACAGAAATTAATTGCTATAATATCTTTCCTTTTTCTTTGGAACATTCTGCTTTCGTATGTCTATCTAGTTTAACTTCATCCAAACAAGATCAAATATACCTGCTGTTTGGAGCTTTTAGTCCTTGTCCATGAACTATATCATGACTTTTACAAGGAACTCCTTTTATGTTGTCATTGTGACTTGCTTTTAATATTCTTTCTCAAATACGGGATTTTATTTTAATTTAATTAGGAAGGCCTCATTAATCTTCTGTGGTTTCTTTCTACACACAAGGACTCCCTTTTTTCTCCTTTGAGCTTTTCAAACACAATTGAATATAACAGTAAATTTTTAAATGAATATCTGTAATAGTTAAACATAATTTTTGATTTGATAATGATCTTAGTTTCACTCCTCTGTCAAGAGGATGGCAAATAGAATCGTGATTGCTTGTGCCCTACTTAGCACTAGAAGCATCTTGCAGGTCTATTTCTAGATCAGTTAAGTCAACAGTGAAAATCTTCCTACAATATTTTGTAGAGTTTATTTAAAAGCATACCATGAAAATTCTGAAGAGTATTATTTGGGAGTATATATTTTAAAAGGATGTGGCCAAGGTAAGGGTTTCATAGGGACTTTTGCAGCAAATATGAAATAAAGGAATATGGCAACTGTTTAACTTATACTTAAGTCTGCAGATCCTGGCTAGAAATACACTTTTTTAACATCATGGGCTACCTCAACTCCTAACCTCTTTTAAGCCATATGTTGTTTATGAGGGGGGCTAAACATGCTTCCATGTACAGGTATGTGAGGCAGAATAAAGGCCTTCCAAAGAAGTCCACATCCTGAGACCTATGAATAGGTTCCATTATGTGTCAAAAGGGAATCAAAATTGCAGAGGAATAAAGGTTTCTAATATGAAACCTTAAAACAGGGAGCTTATCCTGGGTTTTTCAGAGTGAACCCAATATAACACAAGAGTCCTTGAAAGTGGAGGAAGGAGGCTGAAGAGACAGAGAGAGATGTGACAATGGAAGCGGTGTCAGAGTTGCTGTGTTGTTGGCCTTGAACATGGAGGAAAGGGATTAGGAACCAAGGAATGGGGGTGGCCTCTAGAAGATAGAATGAAGCAGGGAAATGGATTTTCCCTTAGAGCTTCCAGAAGGAATGCAAATCTATTAAACTTTTACTTTAACCAGCGAGGCCTGTGTTGGCCTTCTAACCTATAGTACCGTAAGATACTAAATTGGTGTTGTTTTAAGCCATTGAGTTCATGGTAATTTGCAATGGCAAGAAATAGGAAACTGATACACCGGATATAGCAGTAAAAGTAATTCTTTGTTTTTAGAGTATTTCTGCAGTGTGTTGATTGGCTATATTCCTCTTAATGGCAGAAAAATTTGTGTACTAGGTCACAAACATCAAAGTTTAAAAAATTCAAGATTGGCACCAACTAAAGGAAGGTTTCGCTGCAAATGCAAAAGCACAAGAAATAACACTGAAGTTTGGGAAGCACATACTACCATGTGCAGTTACCCTGTGAATTTCCAACTTTCCAATTGCACCAGCTTATCTGATTTATGCCAGCTTCAGCTTCCTTTTGAATGCACAGATGTTTTCTTTTTTTTCACATTGTTTTGAGATTTGAAGATTTGCAACATCTACAAAGCTATCTTCTCTTTGAATTTCAGGGTCTTGAACTGACCTCAAGTTGATCCTAATTTGGCTGTAGCTCTGCCTCCCCAAACATCTTCTTAGTCAAAGTCTCTCCTCTCAGTGCTTTCATCAATATAAGGCCCCCTTTTTCATTAACTCCTGGGTTTTGTGTCATAGTTATCCTAGTTAAAATGGAAAATAAAGCTATTTTAAACTGTTAAATATCAAACATTTGTTGACTACCAACTGCGAAGCATAGCGCTAAGTCATGAAAACAAAACAAATAAATATGGCATAATAAATTATGCCAGAAAGCTCAAAATTGAGTGATAGGGTATGCAACATATTTTAAAAATTGTAGAAGTTGATTAATTGGGGCTTGCATAAAGTGTGCAAGAACAGAAAATGAAATAGGAAGATTGAGTGAGGGTTCATCAATTGTACCAAGGGAAAGGGCATTCAAGTCTGAGGAAAGCACACATACAATGGTACAGAGGCTTGTGAGAGCATGGAAGATTTGAGGAATTGTACATGGTAGAAAGTATACAATGGAGGTGGGAAGAGAAAACACCAAAAAGAACTCTGAGTATCTTTATCTCTTTGTTAGCTGTGAGGTAAATCTCCCTATGAAATTATCTTGACCACAAATGTTCCAAACCTATGTTCCAAACCTAGGCTGAATGGAGAGGTCTAAATGGCTCATGCAACTTTCCAAAAGGAACGAAGTGTGTCAGCATGTTGAGACCATTTTATTTGTGATTCTGACTTAGCAATTGACAACTTTTCCAAAGAAATCACCCTGCAAACTAATCTAGATTATTTAAAATGCAGATACTCATTGAATTCCTGGCTTTTAAAATCCTGCATAATCTACCCTCAGTCTCTTCAGCCTCATGTGTCTTTATTTTCAGCATCTTCACTTTATCGTACTCCAAAATCAAGTCCTCATCATTTTTACTCTATTCACTATGGAATATGCGTTTTTTAATTAGAATATTGACTACACAAGGCAAATAGTGCTGAACATATATTAGGATCTTCATAAATGATTGCTTAGTCTAATAGCATCTACCTTCTCAGAATCATTCATATCACCTCCTAAAGAATGTATCAGTTTTTAAATTCATATATATGTATATTCATATATACTAAATATGGCTAGATTTCAAATTTAGAGAAAGTTTTGTAGAATTAATGTTCTAAAATAATGGAATGTATTTTGGCCTAAACTCATATTTTATGCAAGGACTGGGTCATCATTGCAACCATAGCGTTACTTTTGACCCATTTATCTTCCTGTTGGAGGAGGTCATTGAAAAAATGTGACCAGTTGGCTCATGAGCTGGACCCAGGCAATTGGAGGCTCCACCCCTTCCCCTTCCTTGGACTGTGTCTTTCACTTTCCTTCTCTGTATCTCTCTTTATAACATAAGTCATTGGTCAAGGCAATAACAGGATGATTCTACTAGAAGCATTTCGGATAAACAAGAGCAGAAAAAGACTTGAATCAGAAACTACAGCTAGGAGACTTATAATCTCTAGGTCCTGGTCCTCTGTGCTCTGGACAGCCTCCTTACAAATAAAGTTCTAAACCTTTGGTCTTAGAAATCCATATTACTTATTTATTTTCTTGTTTTTAAAATATGGCTAAAATATCCAATTTAATCCTTTAATTTGACTGTGTATTTTAACAACATTTGGGGAAATTATAAAAGTCACATATATGTATATATTTAAATAGCAATCAAATTGAGGAGTTTACAGTGTATTTCACATTTATTTTCTAACCTGAGGTAGACAGAGAAGGTATCCTCATGCCCATTTTAAACCTAAGGTAACTGAGACTCTAAGATGTTAAGGGGTCATTTCAAGATAAGGAGCCAGTCTTCTGCCTTTTCATCTATTAGCTGACCATATTTTCATGATAACAATCACTTTGGGTTGAAAATAAATCAGCCACACCTCTTCTTGGCTGGAATGTGAGCTCCCTGCTTTCGGTAAACTATCTGGCTGTAGTACTTAAAATCTCAGATGCATTTTTATCAAGTGTAACAATAAATTTTGTTTGGTATTGAAAAGTCTACTTGCCCTTCTATTACTTGCATTCTGATAGTGGTGGGATTTCTAATTTTTTTAAATTAGAGTTTAATGTTGTCCATGAGGCATCCTTAGGAAATCTGAGTTCCTTCTATTTTCCTCATATGAACTGAAGACACAAAACAAAAGCTAGCCTGACTGTGAGCTAGTACGTAGATGGTTTCCTTGGCAACAACGCATGTGAAAGACTGCAAAATTTCCCCAATTTCCATTCCTGCTTTCACAGGGGCTGTTCAGACTGCTAATATGGGTGTGCCTGAGTGGCAGCAAGCCATTTTATGTGAGAGTGATCTCTTATAAAAGAAGGGTGAAGGTGAGGGCAAACAATGGTTAGCCAAAAGCAAGTATACAAGAGAAATCAACTTTCAACACTGAGTATGAAAGGAGGAAGAACATGAGGCCAAGAGATCACATTTTGAGTTCTTGCAAATGTAATGAAAGGTACATTTAAATGACTGTAACAATACATTTAAAAAATATTACGTTCTTTCTAAAAGAAAGGTCACAACTTAAATTCACTTATTTGTGTTCTATTACTTGTCACATAAGAGTGGCTATGTTCTGGGATTTACCCAGCAGTGAGACTGCACTTCAGAAGCTCATGAACATCCCCTGCACCAACTATGCATTCAAGTTCATACAACACTAATAACAGCCAATGTTTCTTCACCCTCACTATGTATCAGGTATGTGCCCAGGGTTTTATGTGCATTATTTCAATGAATATCACAGTAGATGTCACAATAACCTTAAAGGGAAGATGAATCTTTTTTTTTAAAGACAGAATAATTGAGGATTAGAGAGAGTAAGGAATTAGGTTAAGATCACCCAGCCAGGATATTCTGAGGTCAAGATTTGAATCCAGATGTCTGACTCCACACCACACTCTTTTTAAAAAAATACTTTTATTAATTTCCGAGGGGAAGGGAGAAGGAGAGAGAGATAGAAGCATCAGTGAGGAGAGAGAATCATTGATCAGCTGCCTCCTGCACTCCACACACTGGGGATTGAGCCTGCAACCAGGGCATGTGCCCTGACCAAGAATCAAACTGTGACCTCCTGGTTCACAGGTCAATGCTCAACCATTGAGCCACACCAGCCAGGCTTCACATCACACTATTAACAGGGAAGTAACATTATTGACCCAAAGGTGTGACTACGGTGATGCCAACCACAGAGGTAAACAGTGTGTCCCTGAAATCTGCCCGTGAGACCTTTATGTGGCTCATTTTTTCCTGGGTATTCTCTATGATCTTATTAAATATTTGTATAAAACCAAACCTGATTTGTTATGATTGTGGAGTTACAACATCATAATTAAGCATGCTCTTGGTAAGGTAAAGAAGGTAGCAGACAAATGCAGGAAGAGTGTGAAATAAATCATTGAGGTATTTGGAAAGACAGAAGGATAAGACAGAGTTCATTATTTTGAACAAGAAAAAGATTCAGAGAGTTAGGTGTATTGCAAGCTGGAGTGACTCTAGATATGAACAAGAAAGATGCTATTTTGTTCTGATTTTAGGGAGCAAAAAGTAGAGCTAGACACCAATCTTATTAGTTTTCCTTTCTAATTGTGTATATAGGCATTTCTCAAATATCCTAATGTGAGTGTTTCTGGAAAAACATACAAACGCATTCTATAAAAATCACATGTTAAAAATAATAAAACTTTGGAAAAATGGAGTTTATTAGACCACTCAAAACTTATAAAATTATAACCACTGAGCTAGCCAAAACAATAACTCCCAATGAAAATATTAGAAGTTAAGAGGACATTAATCAATAAGGACTCTTTCAAATTATGAATAAATTCAAAAACACTATAGTAAATATAGCAGTTTATTTGAAAAATTAGATAAATAAGAAAATAGGTGAAGGAAGCTTGGTGGCATATGAGATAGGATTATTGAGTTATAGAAATAAATGCAAAAAGCACAATGATATTTTTGTTTCACTTTTCTGTGTTTGGAATATTTTGTAAATCTTTAAAAGCAAATATAAAGTAAAAAAGTAAATATAAGTGTCCCTGTCCTGGTGGCTTGGTTGGTTGGAGTGTTGCCCAATACACCAAAAGTTTGCAGGTTTAATTTCTGGTCAGGGCACATACCTAGGTCGTGGGTTTAATATCTTGCCAGGTGCTTATGGGAGGCAACTGATTGATGTTTCTCACATCAATGTTTCTCTCTCTCTCTCACTCTCTCTCTCTCTTCTCTCTCTAAAATAAATAAAAACATATTCTCAGTGAGGATTTTTAAAAAAAGAAGTAAATATAAATAGAAACAGTTTTATTGAAAAAATATAGGAAAATAAATATATACTCCTTACCACAGATTTAATCAGAACAACTCTGTTATCATCTTTTTAGCAATGTTGCAAATTTATTCAAACCATACTCCATATTACATTTTTTAAAAGCATCTCCTTTGTTTCTCTAGAACTTCTCTGATGTTTCTCAAGAGACACTTCCACCTATTGGGTAGAAGTAAAGGCACACACACACACACACACACACACACAAACTGAGTCAAATCAGGTTCAGAATTCAGTCGAATCTAATAGTTTAAATAGACTCTCTGGTTTAACACTGCTGCTCTAGAATAATTGTTCAATCTGGCAGAGAACTCCCTTGTTCCCCCACTCCTCTTATAAATGGCATTGGGCTGTGGAGCGGAGAGAAATATATGATATCAAGGTATTCAGAGGAGGCTTTGGTCCTTTGCTAATACTTAATTGAACTCTTGCTAGCATCTTCTGTGCTACACTTGGCTTAATTAAATACATGGGTATTCTCTTTGCATGGCGACTTTAGTCCATGGTTGAGAAAATTGTGGGGCTACTTTTTGGTTCAGCCAGGGCTCAGGAGCCTCACCCTCCTGACTCTCCCTCCTCTCCCTTCCTGTTGTCCTGGAGATGCCTCTGAGTGTCTGCCATATACTCCCCCCCCACCCCCTCCAGAAAGAGTTTTAAGGCCTTATGTCCAGGATCTCGGTGTGTTAGAGATCGGATGACAGTGAGAGGTGTAGTAAAGAGAATAAATGACAAAGACTGTGTAATTAAAGGTCTATGGTAAGAATGTTGTGAAATAAATTTCCTCATCTGCATACTTTGAAATTTTATGTTAATTCTATCATTCATTAATAATGAACACTTAGGTAGGGTAGCCAAAATGTATATTTCATTTCCTTTTGTGAGTGCTTAGAGAACAATACAAGAATGTTAAAAAAAAAAATAGAAGAAGACAGATTTTTCTTTTATAATCAGGTTTCTTTGCCTCTTCACAGATGGGGATAGTATGCTGCATGAGGAAGATAACACTGTTAATAGATGACAGTGAGAAAGCAGGGCCTTTCTTTTCTTGTTTTGCTTCTGCTTTTCTTTCCTCGCAAAGAAATTAAAATAAAAAATAGAATTTTTAAAAGAGAGCCAATACAATAAAACAGAAATTGAAATAAAAGTTAGCCAAGAAATTGAAAGGAAACCTGCTTGCAAAGAATTCAAATATCTGGTTCCAACATGTAACAAGCTAATTTGCTGAATGAATTTGCAAAAATGATTGTTCAGAGTCACAGCAGCTAATTAGGAAATGACAACGAATGAAAAGGGCACCAGAAAACTGTAAACAAAGAGGCAAACTCATTGCTAAAGCAAGAAAATGCTTGATATCATTGTAACAAACCATTATAGGATGGATTATTAAAGCAACAGTTTAGACCTCAGTTACAATATGGTGACAGAATGTCAGCATTTTAGTCTTCTCTTCTGGGAAATTATTCCTACACAACAAAGAGATGTGAAACAAAAAAAAAATCTATTTTTTTGCAAAACTAGGAGTCAACTAAAACTCCAGATTGACAAATAGCCGGAATGATGTACAACAGAATAGCAATGGAGCAGGTGAGCACATAAAAGCAAGTGGAGGAAAACAGAGACCACATTGGGAAGGTTGGCAGTGACTATAGATTTCAGGAAAAACCAATGAGACTGAGGAGCATTCACTGAGAGTAAAACCAAAATCCATAGTTTATAGCATCAAGACAAGGGTGACAGAGAGGAGTCTCTCTATATTGGGGTGGGTGGGGTGGAGCTCATGGTTACACTTCTCCTTGTTGGCTATGAGTATAGCTAAACAATTCTTATGAAAAACATGGTCAGAGTATGGGGTCCATTCCCCACATGAAACTTCTGAAAACAGCTACCAAGAGAGAGAGGAAAAAACCTCCTTAAATAAAGAATAATAAGTGAATTTGGGGTGGGGAGGGGGGTGGGGACAGAACAGAAAAAGAAACTGGCAGATAAAGGATATTGTGGCAGCAGGTAGAGGTACTCCCAAATTTTGCTAATGGAAGAACTTCAAAAATCAAGTGCACTAAGAATTATAGAATTAAAACATCCCTTGATTATGTGAACAGGTCACAGACATATGCTACTGGTGAAATATTAGTTGTCTTTGTGTTTAAAAGCATTTTTTTTCTGGAAGATATTTTTTGAATTTTATTTTTCCATTACAGTTTGCATTCAATATTATTTTGTATTAGTTTCAACTGTGCAGCATAGTGGTTAGACAATCATATACTTTACAAAGTGTTCCCCTGATATTTTAGGTACCCATCGGGCACCATAGATAGTAATTACAATACTATTGACTATTATTTTGTCACTACCAATCTGTACTTCTCAATCACTTCACCTTCTTCACGCAGTGCCCCAATTCCCCTCTTCTCTAGCAACTATCAGTCTGTTCTCTGTACCTATGAGTCTGTTTCATTTGTTTGTTTATATTGTTGTTTAGATTCCACATATAAGTGAAATCATATAAAATTTGTCTTTCTCTCACTTAAATATTTCATTTCACATAATACCCTCCAGGTTCATCTATGCCAGTGATGGTGAACCTATGACACGTGTGTCAGAGGTGACACGCGAACTCATTTTTTGGTTGACTTTTCTTTGTTAAATGGCATTTAAATATATAAAATAAATATCAAAAATATAAATCTTTGTTTTACTATGGTTGCAAATATCAAAAAATTTCTATATGTGACACGGCACCAGAGTTAAGTTAGGGTTTTTCAAAATGCTGACATGCCGAGCTCAAAAGGTTCACCATCAACTGATCTATGCTGTCATAAATGGTAAGAGTTCATTCTTTTTATGGCATATATATATATATATATATATATATATATATCTCCATGTTTTTATCCACTTGTCTACTGATGGGCACTTGGGTGGCTTCCATAGCTTGGCCATTGTATATAATGCTGCAATGAACATAGCAGTGTATCTTCTATTCTTTCAAGTTAGTGTTTTGGGTCCCTTTGGATATATACCCAGAAGTGAAATCTCGGGGTGATGAGGCAGATCCATTTTTAATTTTTTGAAGTTTTCCATAGTGGCTGCACCAATCTGCGTTCCCAACAGTGCATTAGGGTTCCTTTCTCTCCATACCCTTGCCACCCTGTTCTCCACAATGTGGAAAGAGTAGGGGAGGGAACTGTGCAGCACCACTGTATTTAAAACGAGGAAGAAATGCAGAGAGAAGCCAAGACCACATATGAAGAAAAGTCCTCAGCACTCAGGGCCCCGGTTCCCATTGCTCCAGAGAATGCGTTACAACAGGTGTCCGCTCCTCCCTCAGTTTGCTTGTTCACTTATTCCTTGGCTCCTGTGAAATACTCTCATCTCCCCTGTTCTTCCAATAAAGTGTCCTCTCTTCTAAAACTACCTCTGGTGGGGTTTCTAAAATTCACAAGAGGCAGAGTCCTAACTAACATGAAATATATATGGAAAAAGCAAAGCTGGTCCTATGCATGTCACATACACAAGTGAAGACAGTGTACGGTAGTGGAAAGATTGCTGTTGGGAAGTGAAAAGGTCTACATACCTAGTGGTCTTAGCTCTGCACTGACAAGGTGAACTTTGACCCCTCAATAACCTTCCCAGTTGCCTCATCCATAAAGTTAGAGGGTTGGATGAGGCTTTTAAATTCTTCTTATTGGAAAACTCTCTTCACATGAAATCATAAGAATAAACCAATATATTACACCGATGGGGGAGAGGGGAAGCGGGCAGGGATGCAGGTCCTTTAGTTACCTCAAAGGGCCCCATGGAGCAATGAGAACAAAGCACTAGACAATGTCAGTCCTAAGTCGTCTCTAATATTCTGTGATGTACAGGACAAAACACATCAAAGAGGTTTTCGTTAAAGAAGTTAAAACGACTGGTTATATTCAAAGAACAAAAAGCAGAAGAAAAATTAGCGGGGAGCGGGGGCGGGGGGCGGGAGGCGGGGGGAGTCGGGGACCAGTAGCTAATTATACTTAAAAGCGCTCTGAGAGGTGAGCGTTCCTAGGCAGATCCTCACGCAGCCTTCACAGGGGAGTCATCAGCTTTCCTCTGATGGCCTGTGAGTCTGCCCTTTATAGCTCAGCTGCAGGTTTTCCCCATCCACTTCCGGCGAATAAAAACTTGCTGACAGAGTGGAAATGGGATCGACTCTATGAAAATCAAGTGATAATTATAAAGCCAATTCCCAGATCAAAACTGGAAAGGCTTTCTGAGGATGAAAACGGTGAAAGGGATACAGAATATAATCCATAGTGAAATGAAACCCTTGGATCGTGGAAGAAAAACCAATTGGTATTTTCCTGCTGATATCCACTAATTGAATTTTCCTGACCATAAGTGCACATTGATTTTCTCCTGCTGGCATGAAGAGCACCACGTATGTTATTTGGGAAATGATATGCTGAAAAGTAGTTTCAGTGGTCAATTTGTAGAAGCAAACATCCTTTAGAGTAAATAGGTCTGCAAGGCTCCCATCCAGACAGATTAATTGTTCCACATGAGAGATGTCGCGTCTAATTTTATTCTGTGCGAAAGTAACCTGATCCTTACTTTTCAGTCAGTTCTACGAGTGCCTGAGCATATTTGGTTCTATTCAGGTAGCCTGAAAACCTCCATAGAATAGTCTCTTTCGTGAGCTTTTAAGCCATCTGTATCTCCTTGTTGAACTGGACTAGTAATACCTTGAGTTTTCAATTTGTCCAATATGTTTTCTAACCACTGTTCCCAGTGTGTAGGTTTCTTGTCAGGTATCCTGGAGGTAGGGGAAAGTTTTCATGTGCTTTTCTAAAGCAATGCCTAAGGCAGCCTGTCCTTCCATAACAGATGGTAAAAACTGCAGCAACAGGAGATTGAGGACAATGCCTAAGGTTGAGCAGCAAAATCTGAGCAGGGTTTGGGCCTTTAATTATGCATTTGAATTCCCATTTGATCATATATTTGAAGTTTCAGTTAATTTTCAGAAAAGTAATAATGCCTAGTCCTCAAACAGCATGGAAAATAGCGTGCATCTCACAAAGCAGAGAGGGGGAAAGGCATGATTCATAGAGCCTTGGTAGACCACAGTGGAGAGTCTTACCTCAATGATAATTAAACCTATTATGAGCACTCCCCCAAACAGTGTCCAAACAAATCTTATCACAAGCCCCAAAAGATAAAATTTTTCCAGGTAGCTTATCTTCATCCCAGAACAAAGCAAATGCATATTTATATTAAAAAATATTCAGCAAGGTTAAATGAAATGTATGCCATAATATTTACCAGGCATAATGGTTAATTTTATGTGTTAACTTGACTGGGCCATAGGGTGCCTAGATATTTGGTCAAATTTTATTCTGGGTGTGTCTTTGAGGGTTGTTTGTGGGGGGTTTTTTTTGGGGGGGGAGGTGAGTTTAACATTTAAATTGATGGATTGAATGCTAGTAAAGCGGGTTGCCCTTCTTAATGTGGGTGGGCCTTATCCAATCAGTTAAGGCCTATAAAAAGGTTGGTCCTTCCTCTGAATAAGAGGGGATTACTTCTGTTGGACTGTCTTCAAAGGGGGTTATTGGTTTGGTGTTTTTTTCTGCCTTCAGATTTGTACTAAAACATTGGCTTTTCCTGGGTCTTGAGCTGCCAGCTGTTGGACTAGAATATATATATATATATATATATATATATATATATATATATATATATATATATATTCTGTTTCCCTGGAGAACCCTAACTAATATATATTTTGGTACCAGAGTAGCTCTAGAGAACAGAATTTTAAGGATAAATTTTCTGAATTAGTCCTGAGTTTCTGGAGTTGCCTTTCTAATCTGAGTAAAGATGCAAATGCCTACCTTTCCAGTCATAAAGAGAGCACTGATCCATGGCCTGATTTGGCAATAGAGGTACACAAGATATCCAATTGGATACTCCTTATCAACCCGTTATAAAGCAAGGATCTGGGTGATTGTGTATATGATACTTCCAAATATTTTTGGCAACCTGATGAATAAAATGAGATTGGCTGATTACTCCTAATGTTGCTGAACAAAGTGGGTAAAGAAAAGAATGAGCTCAGTGGTTTCAATTCCAGCTGAATGCTCTGAAAAGGTCTGTGAGCTCGGTCTGGTCCCCAAAGGATTGCTGAAAACACACACAATCTTATCCCGCTGACGAGCTGAATAATGAAGTCGAACTCCCAACCTTACAGGGTGTCCGCTGCTGAAGAGAGGCCACTGATAGAGAACAAATGAAATCCTGAAAGTTGGAATGGGGAGGTGTGGAAAGAACATGATGAAGCTGGAGATACTGAATCCCTGAATTCTGATCAGTCCTTTTATCCAGTGGATGAGGCCTCACCATGTCCCCATCTGGGATGCCCCCCAAATGGAACGGATAAGATTACCTCATGTCTTCTATTTTATTGAGTCATGAATGGACTAGACATGTGAGAGAAGTCCAGAAATACAGATACCAAAAGGAAAAAATGGGAAAAGCAAATTCCAGAAAAAGAATGCATCCATGAAACCAGACAATTTTATTTCTTTAAGAAAATAGCAAAAAGAAGGGCAAACGTTAACACAAGGTTCTTAAAAAATAAAAAGAGGAGAACTAAAATGTTTTAAAAGTCAAAAGAAGGATTTAGTGAAACTGCTAAAGAATTTTCACAGACAATAGATAAAAAAGACTAAGATATCCTATATAATAAAAGCCTAATATGCAAATTAACTGAATGGAGGAATGACCAGTAGAATGACCAGTCGCTATGATGCGTACTGACCACCAGGGGGCATATGCTCAACACAAGAGCTGCCCCCAGCCCACAGGCCCCAGGCCAGCCAAGGCAGGTGCTAGCAGGAGCCCCCGATCGCCCTGCTGGTCGCCCCACAGATCGGCCCTGATCGCCGGCCAGGCCTAGGGACCCTACCCCTGCATGAATTTCATGCACCGGGCTTCTAGTTTACTATAAAAAAATAACTAGGAGATAATTCCAAAAAATCCCAAATCAGAATAATAAAGGTAAGAAAAATCATCAAACAATAACATTAGAAAAATTTCTATAACCAACACAATGAACAAAACATACACATAATAGTTCTCAGAACTCTGGAGGAAAGAGAGAAGCTCCTTAAAAAGGTTCCAGAGAGAATAACAAAACAAAATTTAAAAACAACAACAACAAAAATACAGGCTACCCTGGCCATGTGACTCAGTTGGTTGAGCATTGTCCCATGAACTGAAAGGGTACTGGTTAGATTCCCGGTCATGGCATATGTCTAGGGTGGCAAGGTCAGCGCCTGTGGTTTATGAGGGAGGCAACCGATCAATGTTTCTCTCTCACATCAATGTTTCTCTCTCCCCCTCCCTTCCTCTCTCTCTCTAAAATGTCAAGAAAAATATATTTTAATAAAAGAGGCCACAAAACTTAAAACCAACAAAGCAGGAATTAGAATGAGCTCAGACTTTTCAATAGACTATTGCAAACCCACTGGGTTAGCTGTGAATAATACACACACACACACACACACACACACACATTCATATACATTCAGCGATAAGAGTTATCTATGTTAGAGATAAGTATTATATGATTATAAATACTGTGCCTACACAATTGGGTCATCTGTGGAAAATATTTACATTATAATGATTTGTACACTGGATATTAAAATAACAAAATACTTGGGTAATAACAGTTTGGAAGATGGAGATGGGGAAAAGTATGGATAGGAGAGAACAATGCTGAATTTTTCTCTTCTCTAGTAAACTACAAAGAGATTGTGTCTAAAATTTTTAAAAAGCCAAAGAACAAATATGCATAACCCATAGACACAGACATCACTATGGTGATGGCCAGAGGAAGGGGGTGGGGGCTGGGTAGAGGAAGGCAAAAGAAGGAAAATGGGTACATCTGCAATACTATCACAATAAAAGTAAAGAAAAAAAATTAAATTATAGGTTATTTTTGGAAAATGAATGTAAATATAAGGAGAAAAAGCTAAAAGTTAAAAATAGTTTCCTCTGAAAGGGGTTCAAGTATAAAGGTGTTTATTAGAGGCTTTGTAGTAATATTAATAAAGAAAATTAAATTTATTTGAAAATAAGTATAATATGCATTATTTACTTATTTTCTATTTTTATTGATTTCAGAGAGGAAGGGAGAGGGAGAGAGAGATAGAAACACCAATGATGAGAAAGATTCATTGATTGGCTGCCTTCTGCACACCCCACACTGAGGATTGAGCCCACATCCCAGGCATGTGCCCTTGACTGGAATCAAACCCAGGACCTCTCAGTCCGCAGGCCAATGCTCTAACCACTAAGCCAAACTGGCTATGGCTGCATCATTTATAATAACACCCAAATCAGAATAACCCACATATTCATTTACTAATGAATAAACAAAATGTAGCTTATTCATACAGTGGGTATTGTTCAGCTACAAAAGGAATGAAATACTGATACATACTACAACATGGGTGACCTTTGAAAACATTAGACTAAGGGAAAGAAGCTAGACACAAAGGATGATATATTGTATAATTCCATTTATATAAAATGTTGAGAACAGGCAAATCCTTGGAGATAGAAATAGATTAGTAGTTGCCAGTGATTGAGTATAGGGGAAAATGGAGAATGACTACTAATGGGTATGAGGTTCTCTGGGGAGACGGGAGAAATGATAAAAGTGTTCTGGAATGAGGTAGTGGTGATGGCTACACAAGCTCTATGAATATACTAAAAGCCACCGAAGTATACACATTAAAATTGTGAATTTTACAGTAAGTTAGTTGTATCTCGAGAAATAATGAGTGCAATGCAAAAAGATAAAGAATAATGATAGCCTAAGTTAAAAAATAAATAATGGATCATGAAAGTAAAGAAAACCACTAGAACGTTGGCAGGAAGAGAGCACTGCATATAGAAGTAACATGTACAAAGGCAAGGAGTCATGAAAACAACATAACATTCAGGAATAATGAGAACTGTGGCCAGGTGTGGATGATGGAAAAGAAAAGTGAGCAGATGAAGTTTTCAGAGTCAAAGTCTGAAAAATGTTTAGGGTCTGATTAGCGAAGGTCTTAGATCATGAGAAAAGGTTAGGATTTTCATTTGGTAGGCAAAGAGCACAATGGGAAGTTCACCATGATGAGTATGGCTGTGGGTAAGACAACCAGTTGGGCTTGGCCGGTGTTGGTTAAGTGGCTGAGCATCGACCTATGAGCCAGATCATGGGTTGATTTCTGGTCAGGGCATATGTCCAGGTTTCAGGCTCGATCTCCAGTAGGGGGCATTCAGGAGGTAGTTGATAAATGATTCTCTCTCATCATTTATATTTTTCTCTCTCTCTTTCTCTCCTTGAAATTAATAAAAAAAATATATCCTTTTTTAAAAAAGAAGACTAGTTGGAACCCCTTAAAGGCTCATGGATGAAATAAATAAATCTTGGACAGCTGCGGAGGTAAAGGCATGACAGAGGATGTGAATAAAGAGAAAAGTGCACTTATGAGAAAGAGTAGTTACAGCTGAATTCATGCAGTAAAAGTAGTACAGTTTGACTTGGGAAGTAGAGAGAGGAGAAATAAAAGATGATGATGTTTCTTACTTAGAATCTTAGAAAAACATTTTTAGAGAAATTATAGTCGGGAGAGAAGGCTTAAACAAACTTCAAGATAAAGTTATTTTGGAGGATGTTAAGTTTGAGATTCTGTGAATTTTCCAGTGATTTCTCTCTCACATCTTCAGTATATTTTGATTAACAAATTTCTACTAAAATGAGGGAGGCTTTTGTTCAGAATAAGAGTGAATGGGTGTAAATGAAGAAGAAACAAGTGATCTTTCATTCCTGTGGAGTCTCATGTACTTTCTCACGTAGGGTAGAACTCTCTATATCTGTGTTACAGTGATGCATTGAGGATAACAGGAAATTACATTGCAGTTTTGAACATTTAAAGTTCTTTTTGCAGCAAATCACCAGTTTAAAATGATCAGATCTCATGTAGTACTTTGTCATAATAGGTATTCTACTAACACAAGGAAGCTGAAGTCCTGAAAATTCAAAAGACTTTCTCAAGGTTATCCATTTAGTCAGGTAGAGAACCTAGAATTGGTACAAGTTGTTTTTGGTGTTTTTTTTTTTTAGTCTCCTAAACTAGTAATTTCCAACTATGCTATTCTGGCTCTTTCAAAGGCAAAATAATTGCGTAAAGACCCATGACTGAGGTGGTACAAAATATGCATTTAATACTCCGTTCTCATAATGTCTGACTCTTGGAAGCTGCCTCAAACACTCTGAGCATCAGTTTTATTCCAATAAAATGAAAACATTTACTCAATCAATATTGACAAGAAACTTTGAGATTCTTCTTCAAAGAGCCTTTTCATTAGATATCCCTCTTTTTTCCTAGTGGGTCTCTAGCAAAACAGCAAGAACAAACAACATGAAACAAAATAAAAATTGTTAATTCATTTCAGCATTTGCCAGGTGTTGTTTTTCCCCCCAGAAAAATGACCATTATTATTTGAAAGCACATAGGTATGTGTATGAATATGTTGGGCACAGTCAAATCTCATCTCTCCCCCTCATTTTTTACCATCTTTATTATTTAAATCTCCTTTTTCTATTTATCGTAAAGGTGTTCATCATGTTGTCCTCTTTTATTTTAAGACAAATTTTCTGAATTGTAAGCAAGAATTGGAGCATGTGGGCAATTTTTCACTTTTACAGGTCCATACAATGAACACTTCTCAATATTAAACCACTTTTGTTTTTAAAGAAGATTTCTGTATTTCTTTGACACAGTCAATAAGATATTCTGAAACCATATCGTAGATCTGTTCGCCAACTGTGGAATGACACATAAACATTTTGGTGCCTTCTTTAATAGCAATATTAGCATCAATACCTAGAGAATGATTTTTAGCCAGATCCTCTTCTTTGATATTTAGAGCACTATGACAGCACATGAAGCAGAGCTATCATTATGGCATCTCATTTCTCAGTTCTAAGATTTAGCATTTTCTTAGGACACAAGGCAATTGGAACATGAAATGGAAGTAGAACCCATATGCAGATTGAAATGCAGAAATTGCCTCAAACCAAAGCAGAAGCATATGGGAAGGCCCCAGAGGAGCTTTATCCTAGGCAAAAGGAGCAACCTACCATTCCCACTCACTGTTACAAAATTGAACGCTAATTGGGCTAGACTATTTTTTTTTCCCAAAAGTTTTGAAACAAAAATACCTATTTAAAAAAATTATTTTTTTCTTTTAAAGATATTTTATTTTTAAAATATTACTAAATTTATTTGTGACCAAGTGAAAAGTATTCAGTGCCTCCAGACATGTTAATAGTTATTGTTCTGATTCTTACACATTTTTATTGTATGCCTTGCTCCCAATTAAGCAGATAGAGAATAAAAATATTGCTTCAACTTCTTTTGACACTTTTGAGGGGTCAAGACTTCACCATTTATCCTCTATCACATCTGATCCGGTCTTTCCATTATATTTACACCTATGTTTTCCCAAATAGTTTTCCCTTTTGCCAGACTGATCTTTTTACAAACAAAAAGGTTGTTGTGGACTTTTTCATGTCTTACTATGACAAATCATCATAAACTAATCCAATCAACTAGTATTCATCAAATGTTTTCAACGATTAAGATCCAGCTTGGTAATATAGAAGACAAATACAATTACTAGAATACAGATGCAATCTGTAATAAAACAAAGTGGCTATCTTTATATTATTATTAGACAGGTCTCCTTTATATTATGCAATCTGATTGTTGCAGTCTCTGTGATAGGCAGAACAACAACTGCATTCACTCATTTGTTCTCTCCATACATACTTATCCAGCACTCACAGTGTGCCGGGAACTGAAGTAGGTTCTTAGGATAACAAGACAGCATCTGCATTCTTGAGTAGTTCAGAGGTCAGCTAAGAGAAAGAAAAGGAAGGAGCTAACAATGGTGCTCTGTGACAAGGGCTCCATGGGGTGTGCAGCAACTTATATGAACTTGAAGGACTGGCAACTATTCCAGGCTCATTTGGTCTTGAATCCAGACTCTACTCCTCAAGAATCGTGTGACTTTGATCAGGAAATTTAACTGCCTTTAGCATCAATTCCTAATTTGTAAAATACATTTATTTTGTACAGCTATTGTGAGGACTAAATAAGGTAATGTAGGTACAGTGTCTGAAACTTGAGTCAGTAACTCGCTCATATCTTCAGGAACGTGTCAATCTACTCGAAGTATTTCTCTCTTCCCAGCTCTGTCACTCTTTAAGTGTTTTGTCTCAGCTCTCAAAATGTCAGACGTTTTGCAAGGTGAACAGCAGCATGCAATGAGCTAGAGAAAGAGAAAGCAGGAAGCAGAGTCTAAAGAGCCCAGGGAACCATCCATCACAAAGCCATCCTGCCTTAAAGTGAAAAGTGCAATTCCCTAAGATTCTGCAACACCCATGACTGAACATACTGCTAATCTTAGCAAAATAATAAATAGGAAGAAGCTTTGTTTATTCAGATGACGAAGGCCAACTGAGAACAGGAAACCCCAAATTGAGAAGGAACAAAAACCAAGAGTTCTTCCTGTTCAATTGACATCATTGCTAACAAACATTTGTGAAGACCCAGTCGCTTTCTAAAGATTAGAACCTTTATGAATTAGTGTTGGCAGCTTGCTCAAAAGATTGTTCTTTAAGTTTGCAAAACCAGCAACCAATAAAGGCAAGAGAGTTGAAGGAGGCAGAGATGATGAGGGCAAGAGTCAATTTTTTCTAGTTGGTAGGGGATAAAATCTGACACTGATAAGATTCCCAATGAAATAAACATTACCACCAAAAAAGAACAAAAGAATATTAAAACAGTTTTTTTCAATGTTACTGCCTGCTCAGTTTCTTAGAGAGAGAAAAAGAAAAGAGTTTTAGATTAGATTTGCAGAAATGACTAACAAAAAAGGGGTAAAGACCCCCCACCCTTTTTTTTTTTTTACAGTTTTTCCTGTTTCTTCAGCAGTGTTCTAAGTTCCTGGCGGACAGCAATCACAAATTTCCTTGTCTATTCTAGCATGTCTGGAATAAACCTGGCAGAGTAGGGGTTCAACAATAAGTCCTGCTTGGCTGGTATCTATGAATAGAACATAAGTAAAGCACAGGACCCCATTTATTATTCTAATATGAATTTACATTGACATTACTTTTCCATACAAAAGGAATAAGACAAAAAACTGAAAAGAAGCCATATCTTGTTACTTCATTTCACTTAGCAAAGACAGGCCCCAGCGGATGTTTGTTAAAGAGTTAGCCAGAAAAACAACAACAGAGGTAAGTGGACAAATAATACTGCAATTCTGTTGTCTTGATAAAAAGAACCATTCTCTCCCTTCTTGCTCAGGCAGGCATCCTGGCTGCAGCAGCACCTGCAGAGAGGCAGGCAGCTGCATTTTCTTAAAATAGGAGCATGGATCTACAGGTTATAAACTGTGGCCTCCTGAAGGGTGTGAGTCACCTGTTCTACCTCAGTGACCAGCACCCAGCTAGGCCCTTGAAAACACCTGTGGAGTCGAATGAGTCATTTATTGTGGTTTTGCTGTTCTCATCTCTTTCTTATTTGCCCAGCTTCTATAATTTTACCTGAAATGTCTCCATTTATTGCAATGAAATCAAACAAAAATTCAAACTTTATTGAGATGATGTCTTTGTCGGTTTGTTGCCTACCCTTCTTGGTTAGAGCATGATCTTTTGGAAATGGAGTCTCCTATGAGCTAGGAAACATGGATCCACCATCTACTTAGAAAACCTCACATAGCAAAGGTCTTGAGTTTATGATGTGTTCACCCTAGATTCAGACAGGGCTGGGGGTGTCAGGAAGACTGTTGGAGAGAGATATTACAAGCAAGGACCTAGTTACATGAGGCATTAAGTCTTCCTGATTATATAATTCATTCACTCAACTAATATTATTGAGTTCCAACTATGTGGCAATATGCCAGGCTCAAAAAGCCATGATCTTTCTAACATCAGAGATGATAGACAATGAGCAAGTGAAGTAAGCATTTCAAAGAATTATAGAGCACTGTGGAAGCATATTATAGGGGGACCTAACCTAGTTTAGGGAAGGAGGTCAGCAAATACTACCCTAGGGAAATCATATTTATGTTGAAACCTTAAGAGTGACTTGAGTTGCGTCAGTGTGGGTCAACGAAAGGAAAATGGACTATAGTGAGGAGTGGAGGAGTAGTTCGGCAGCAATGTCTTATGGTTCATCTCTAGCTTATGTAGATTGATATTTGAGACTTAAAGTGCAACATTAAAAGCAAAACAAAATGGGATCATGGGGCCAATAGAGGCTGGGACTGAAAAGCTGGAGCCTCTACTACAGAAGAGCCTATGTCATGGTTTCCATGTTGCAGAGAATCATTACCTATGGCTTTGTAGTTAAGGGACACAGCATCCATGTAGGCTGGGTAGATATTAGTGGACAGAAGGGTTCGCCTTTGGTAAACAGGCACAGACACACAGTTCTCAGCAGCAAGTCAAACAAGTACAGGCAAATAGTCAGGAAGGTAGTGTAATGAGCACAAGTAGAATGTCCAAGGTAACTCCCAGAAAAGGTGGGGAGAAATTTGAGACCAGAACTTCTCAGTAAGCGTGAATAGTATAAGTGAGATCTTGCATTATGATTGTTACTAGAGGCCCGGTGTAGAAAAATTTGTGCACTCGGGGGGGGGGGGGGTCCCCTCTGCCCGGCCTATGCCCTCTTGTAGTCTGGGACTCCTCAGAGGATGTCCACCTGCTGGCTTAAGCCTGCTCCCTGGGGGATCGGGCCCAAGCTGACAGTCAGACATCCCTCTGGCAGCCCGGCAGCCCTCGGGGGATGTCCACTTGCCAGCAGGGAGCAGACCTAAGCTGCAGCCAGATATCCTTAGTGCTGCTGAGGAGGCAGGAGAAGCTCCCGCCACCACCACTGTGCTGGCAGCCATCAGCCTGGCTTGTGGCTGAGCAGAGCTCCCCCTGTGGGAGCTCACTGACCACCAGGGAGCAACTCCTGCATTGAGCATCTGCCCCCTGGTGGTCAGTGTGTGTCATAGTGACCAGTCATTCCCCATCGTTCTGCTGTTAGGGTCAATTTGGATATTACCTTTTTATTATATAGAATAAAGGCCTGGTGCATGGGTGGGGGCCAGCTGGTTTGCCCTGAAGGGTGTCCTGGATCAGGGTGGAGGTCCCGCTGGGGTGCCTGGCCAGCCTGGGTGAGGGGCTGATGGCTGTTTGCAGGTTGGTCAAGCCCCCCAATGGGGACCCTCACCCCATGGGGATTTGGCCAGCCTGGGTGAGGAGCTGAGGGCCATTTTCAGGTGCCCAAACCCCCTTCAGGGTGGGGGTCCCCACTGGGGTGCCTGGCCAGCCTGGGTTAGGGGCTGATGGATGTTTTCAGACTGACCAAGTCCCCCAGTGACAGAAGCTCCCAGCCTTTCCTTTTTTTTTTTTTTTTTTTTTTTTTTTTTTTTTGCTCCAGCTTCATGGCCATGGCAACTGGAAGCAGGTACCTGGGGTTTATTTACCTTCTATAATTGAAACTTTGTTGCCTTGAGAGGAGGCAGCAGCCAGCCAGGAAGCTTGGCTTCTTCCATCATTGGGGAAACCAAGCCTCCTGCTTGCTCCAGCTCCATGGCTGACAGCTGCCATCTTGGTTGGGTTAATTTGCATTTGGTCCCTCTGATTGGCTGGTGGGCGTGGGTAAAGGCATAGCAAAGGTATGGTCAATTTGCATGTTTGTCTAGTATTAGGTAAGATAGTAACTTTGTTGACATAATATAGGGATATAGGTTTCCCTTATTACCTGTAGACTTTGGAATTCAGCTTGTCTTCACATTCTCTTACCTAAAAAGCTCCACTAGAACTTGTATATGTATTTTTATTTTAGGTATTAAGAATATAGAAAGACGGGCTAAGTAAACTAAGAGAATTCCCCTCTAAATAATAGTTATGGTTCTATTTGAAGGAGAATTTAGTCTCTAATCATTGTGGTGTAACATTTACTGACTTTTCTACTACTCTCCTTACCACATCCCAGTATATGTAGGTTTTGTGCCCTCGTTAATGTGGCCCTGCAATTATAAGCAAACACATTCAACAAGATGCTTTGTCTAATTGGTTGAGATATTTTAGTAAGCAGGGAGTGCCCAAAAAGCAATGCATTAAATCTGTTTTACTCTCATTAGGCTTTTATTGTTTCAGTCATTATCATAAATATTATACTGATGAATATTTTAGACTTGGAAAGCCCTAGAGTCAATGAGGTTTATGAGAAAAATAACAAAGTCATTGGCACGAACAGATACTAGTAGAATGCTGGCCAAGTGTTCTGGGCTTTGTCTGAAATTTTTATTTGCCTTGCTACATAAAATAAGATGTACCTCAGTTAATATAATTTACAGAAAGCTGAAATTACAGATAAAACTCCCATTTTAATGAAAGCCATCATAATGTCCACTTCTATATGTTTACGTAATTTTTACATTTTGCTGGCAGCCTATAATAAATACATGTAATTGATATGGGCTCAATGGCAACTTTCAAAGTAAAAAATGTATTTAATATATACATATTAAAGAAATTTAATATTAAATTTAACATATTAAATATATATTAGAAATTTAATATATATTAAAATACATTTTTGCATGATTCTGAATATTTTAAAACCATCTTTTATAATATAATACTTGTACTCTACAGCTGTATCAGAATATATATGCTATGTTAAATGTTCCTCTAAACATAGATATCTTTAATGTTATTTTTTTTCAGGCATGGCAATGAGAAAGGGGGAGGCTTTTATTTTATTCATTTATTTTTTAAATATGGAATGCTTCATGAATTTGTATGACATCCTTGTGCAGGGGCCACACTAATCTTCTCTGTATCATTCCAATTTTAATATATGCGCTGCTGAAGCAAGCACAAGTTTATATAAAATTTTTATTTTCTTACTCCTGGTGGAGTTTACAAAATAGCTCCACATTTGAAACCAAACCATTCAGTGTTTGATCTCTAAGTGCTTCCATTTGATGGTGATCCCATCATTCAGAAATTGCATCCTCTTCATTGTTGAATTTCCTGTACCCAGCCCAAGCAATTGTTAATGTTAGTTGAATGATTTAAACAAAATGTGTAAATTCACATCTTTCTGTGAACAGTAAAGTTATTTTATGGCAGGAACATGAAAAGAATCATTGCTTTCTGAAGTACCAGGTTGCAAACTAAACTTGGCTTAGTTTAGACATAGGATTAATAAAACAAATGTGTTTTGTCTTCACACAAAAATGACAGTAGCTTGTGATGTTATTTGTTTCATGAATCAAGAGCAGGTATACTTTGCCAGTATGAACCAAGTGGAGTGTAAATTCTTGGAGTGCCATCAGCACACCATTTGGAGGTACACATTATTAACACCAGAGCTACATAACCCCTTCCGCTTTCCCAAGAAACAACTCCGACTAGTTGAAAATAAACTGCACATCCAATCATTGCAGTCACCTTCTATACGTTATAGCTATAGACTTATTTTTATAAATGGGTATACCGTTACAGTCTTCCTATTTCTTTCCAACAATCTCCAATCTTGCTTGAATTTACTTCTAAATAATTATTTTGTGCAATCATCATTTCCCACCTGGATTACCAGAGCTCTTGACTTGAAAGACGATCCTTCTCTTATAGATGCTCCATGTTGTAGCCATTGACACTTTAAAAGCACATGTGTGATGATGTTGTCATCTACCTGCTTAACATATTTTATTACCCCCTTTCCCTTTCCTCTAAGAATTATTTTCATACATAGCTTATAATAATCTTCATGACTTGGCCCCTGCTTGTATATATTTTATTTATTAAAAATTTTATTTATATCTAATAAAATATATACACACACATACAGTGGTGAGCAAAGTTGGTCTACAGTTGTAAGTACATGGAACAGTTTATTCAGCAAGTAGGTGACAAGAACGTGTAAATAATGAAGGCCAGTAATTTGAGCACTTATGAGCTTGTACCTAAGTGCACTGTGCCATTGTGATATTCTTTTGAGTTACTAAAGCTATTGTAATAACCATAACCTGCATGTCTGTTTCCATATGAACTGTAAACGTACTTTTCCCCACCCCTGTGAATATATATATCTATATATATAAAATAAAGAAATATGCTAATTAACCAGGATGCCGTAATGGGTCGATTGGACAGGAGGTTGAGCGTGCAGCGTCAAGGGTGGGTTAGCAGGGGCTTCCACATGCCTGCGCTGGGGGAGGGCCTGATCAGCAGTGGCCACATCTGCTTCAAGGGCTGGAGAGGGAGGCAGGGCCAGACTGGCAGTGGCCGCGGCTGCTGCAGGGCCTGGGGAGGGAGGCAGGGCGGTACCGAAGGGTGGGCATTACCGTGAGATTTCAAATAGCGTGCTGGGCTCCTAGTATGTATGTATATATATATATATATATATATATATATATATATATATATATATACTAGAGGGCCCGATGCACAAAATTCATGCAAGAGTAGGCCTTCCTTCCCCCAACTACTGGCACCAGCTTCCCTCTGGCACCCAGGACCAGGGCTTCCCTCGAGGTCCTGGCTTCGTCTGGAGGGACGTCGGGTCTAATTAGCATATTATGCTTTTATTATTATAGACTAGAGGACCAGTGCACAAAATCTATGCACAGGTAGACTCCCTAGCAGGGAGCATCCCTTCCCCAGCCACATACTGCCACCGCAGGCAGCCCTACCCCTGGTCAAACTCCCGGTCAAACTCCTAGTCAAAGGGACAACTTGCATATTAGGCTTTTATTATATAGGATAGGCACACACTTACATATAACCCATATTCCAATCACCCCAGACCTTGAGGAGTGGCATGAGTAAAGGCACAAAAAGTAGCAAAATACTCCACAAGAGGCAATCTTCAGAAGAAGGGGAGGAGCTTTCTCCCCTAAAAGATTTATTTTGTGGCTGTTTTAAAAGAAGGAATTTCTATTATCTTCACTCAAAAAATAAAAAATAAAAAGACAGCTAGTATATTTCACAGCAGACTATCAATGTTCAATGGTGAGGTCATATTTCTGATAAAGAAAAGTTCTCTGAAACACTGACAAGAGTTTTAGGATAACTCAGAAGGACTAGATGCCACTTTCAGAAAAAAACAACTAAAACTACATCCATCTTCATGCCAGGAAAGCAAAGCTCTGGACTTCCTCTCACCCCCACATCCAAGCAGGCAGCTAGCAAGGAGATAAATGAGACCAACTTGGATGTGGGACATAGCAGTAAACTGGCCCAAAAGTAGTTTAAGTCAGATGTTTATTCAACAAATATATATAATGAGTATTTATCATGTGCCAGAAACTGTGCTGTGATAAATAAGACACTATATTTGTCATCTGGAAGCTGACAGTCTTATGAGAGACATGGACAAGTAACTGGGCAATTATCATGAAGTAGGATAAGTATTATGAGAAAGGTTAAGTGCAGGGGAGTGTAGGGTGCTGTGAAAGCAGGAAGAGGTGCTGTGATAAAAGGATTTCTGGAGGATATTTTAAAAAAAACAAGTATTTGTTAGTTAAGCTCCTGGGAAGAGGGACAAAGAATTACCAAGCAGAGGAGGCAACAACTATAAACGCTGTGGTCTAGAGAGCCCAGAGAATGAGCGGCATGCTTGGTTTAGCCTTAGCTCTTTTCCTTTCGGGAGCAGCGTGCAGGGATCAGGAGCTCTACCTTTTATGGGGCCAGGCTCTGTTTTTGAGATGAAAGTCAGGGAGTTGGCCTGGATGCGGAAGTCTGTTCAATTCTAAGATTTGATATTGGAAAGCCCATTTCCATGTTAGTTGTGTCCTCCAACTTAGTCGTTATCAAGGTTATGCTTGAATTTTCCATTGGGCATTGGCCTTATTCTTCAATATGCTCAAAATCTCTGTAAAAAAAAAAAAAAAAAAGAGGCTTTCTCACAGACCCCCAGTAAAGTGCAATTTTTAAAAAACTCTTGGGGACTCTGCCCATTCTGTGTCTAAGCTGTACTCCAGCAAAATCAGAAGCTCTTCATCAAGTTATACATGAACGGACCCTGGACTCTACAACCTGGGACTGATTCCAGCTCCAGCAGAAGGCAAACATTTGGCTTCTGATGAAGACAGAAAAGGGGTTTAATTTTATCTACTACAGCTTCTGCTGGTTTGCTTGGAAGCAGACTCTGCCTTAACTTGAACTTCAGTATTTGTGTGTACCTGATACATGAACACTTGGCTGAGCTCTGGCTGAGTTCTTACTGCCTTCCATGTATTGTCAATCCCCTGGTATTTTTTGAGGGTTGGACCACTTCCATGTTTGCTCCAAACATTTGTTTCGAGTTTTTTCCTGGTCCTCTTGAGAGTGACTTTTCATATATCTGCATTCCATCACTCCCACACACCTGGCATAGTAAAATTAGAGACAGCTGTTATGTTGCTTTTTATAAAAGACAGTATGGCAGAGAGGGTAGTACCAGATACTTTACCGCCAGAAAAGTCTAGTTTGAATTATACCCCAATGCTTACTAGTTCCATGACCTTGAACAATAGTAATGGCTGCAACAAATTACTGAGTATTTGCTATGTGCCGGACATTTGCTGAGATCGATTACTTCTGATATCTGTGAACCAGATATGCCAGCCTTGCAAAGTAGATATATCATCGCCACTCAAAAGGGAGGGAGCCAAAGAGGAAAAGTGCTTTAGCATAATGCCTGGCACATAATAAATATTTTTTAAAAAATATTGCTGGCCTTCCCATCTCATCTTCTCATTTTACTTTTATTTTTATAATAATTTTACATTTAAAACATTCAAAGATTATAATGATAAAAAATAAATACTCTAAGATACTTTGGTCTCTTTCCTGTGGCCATTTACCCATTTGCCTTCATCCCCTTTACAAGGTCATTTTTATATTTCTTGCTTATCCTTACGCTATATATCTATATGAATGTAAACACATAGACATGCATTCACACACATAATTTTTCTACATTTTTTTCATAAAATGTGGTATAATGTTCTCTGTAAAATATCACTATGTCTTTCAGTCACAGAAGCCTAAAATCCTGTATTGATCTTGACTCCTCTCTAACTCCCAACATTTAATATTTTCAGTATCTAATCTTTTAATAATCTTGTTTACCTTCAAAATGTGAATATTATGACCATGTGTCACCTCCTCTACCCTGGTCCAGGCCACCAGCATCTCTATCCTAGTTTAACTTTAATAAGATCCTCACTGGTTTCCATGCTTTTGTACCTGACCCTCCACCATTTATTCTCACATGTTAAACTGTTAGAGCATGTCATTCTTCCCCTAAACCTAACAAAAATGTGTCTCTATGTAACTCTGAGTAAAATAAAAAATTATTACACTGGTGTGTCTGCTACCTATTGCTGTGTAACAAGCCGCCCCCCAAATTTAGTGGCTAAAAACATTATATATATTCAGGGTTCTCTAATTTGCGTTGTGTTCAGTTGGGAGGTTCTTCTGCTGGTCTTGTCTGGTGTCACCCATCTGGCAGTTTTTCGGGGATTGTTGTTGGCTGGGATAGCTGGTGAGTTTTCACATAAGTTTTCCAGTAGAATAATCTGGACATCTTCACATGGCCTAGTCATCTTAAGGGTTTTGGGAGAGCAAGTGTGAAAGTACCAAGGCCTCTTGAGACAAAGATTTAGAACTCAGACAACATCACTTGCCATATTCTAATGCTAAAAGCAGGTCCAAAACTCCAACTTAGCTTCAACATTTATAGAATATGCTTCATTTATTTTATTTTTTATTTTTTGTTAATCCTCACCCAAGTATACTTTTTTTCCATTTAGAGAGAGTGGAAGGAGGGAGGGAAGGGGAGAAAGAGAGAGAAAAAAGAAAAAGGGTGAGAGAGAGAAATAACGATCTGAGAGACCGGCCAGGGATGGAACCTGCAACCCAGGTACATGCCCTTGACCAGGAATCAAACTTGAGACCCTTCAGTGCGTGGGCAGATGCTCTAACCACTTAGCAACACTGACCATGGCAGAATATGCTTCATTTGTTTTTTTTTGGTTTGTTTTGTTTTTGTTTTGTAGGTATTTTATTTTATTTTAATTTTTTTTACATTTTTAAATATAATTTTTTATTGATTAAGATATTACATATGTGTCCTTATCCCCACGTTACCCCTTACCCCCTACCCTCATGCCCTCACCCCCCCCCCCCCGGCCATTGGTTAGGCCTATATGCTTGCATATAAGTCCTTTGGTTGATCTTTTCCCCTTACCCCCACCCTCCCCTACCTTTCCTCCAAGGCCTGACAGTCCAATCAATGCCTCTCTGTCTCTGGATCAGTCCTTGTGCATAAGATTATGTTGTTCGCCGAAACCAGTTTGGCTCAGTGGATAGAGCGTCGACCTGCAGACTGAAGGGTCCCAGGTTCGATTCCGGTCAAGGGCATGTACCTGGGTTGTGGGCACATCCCCAGTGGGAGATGTGCAGGAGGCGGCTGATCGATGTTTCTCGCTCATCGATGTTTCTAACTCTCTATCTCTCTCCCTTCCTCTCTGTAAAAAATCAATAAAATATATTAAAAAAAAAAAAAAGATTATGTTGTTCATTATATTCCACAAATGAGTGAGATCATGTGGTATTTATCCGCTCTCCAGTTCCATCCATGCTGTGGCAAATGGTAAGAGTTCCTTTTTCTTCTTCCTCTTCTTAAAGAATACCTTAAAGCATTTCATATAATGCTGGTTTGGTGGTGATGAACTCCTTTAGCTTTTTCTTATCTGTGAAGCTCTTTATCTGACCTTCTATTCTGAATGATAGCTTTGCTGGATAAAGTAATCTTGGTTGTAGGTTCTTGGTATTCATCACTTTGAATATTTCTTGCCACTCTCTTCTGGCCTGCATGGTTTCTGTTGAGAAATCAGCTGACAGTCGTATGGGTACTCCCTTGTAGGTAACTGACTGTCTTTCTCTTGCTGCTTTTAAGATTCTCTCTTTGTCTTTTGCTTTTGGCATTTTAATGATGATGTGTCTTGGTGTGGTCCTCTTTGGATTCCTTTTGTTTGGGGTTCTCTGCACTTCCTGGACTTGTAAGTCTATTTCTTTCACCAGGTAGGGGAAGATTTCTGTCATTATTTCTTCAAGTAGGTTTTCAATATCTTGCCCTCTCTCTTCTTCTGGCACCCCTATAATTCTGATGTTGGTACGCTTGAAGCTGTCCCAGAGGCTCCTTACACTATCTTCATATTTTTGGATTCTTTTTTCTTTTTTCTTTTTCAGTTGGGTATTTTTTGTTTCTTCATATTTCTTGTTTCTTCGTATTTCAAATCTTTGACTTGATTCTTGGGATCCTCTTGTCTGCTGTTGGATCTCTGTAAATTATTCTTTATTTCAGTCAGTGTATGCTTAATTTCTAGTTGGTCTTTTTCATATCCTCCAGGGTCTCACTAAATTTGTCGGCGGTTTCCAGAAAATTCTTGAAAAACCTTATAAACGTGGTTTGGAACTCTATATCCAATCGTTTGCTTTCCTCCATTTCTGTCATTTGTGACCTGTTTCTTTGTCTCCGCATTTTTTATGTTTCCCTGTGTTGTTAGAGTGGTTTTGTGTGCTAGGTGTCCTATAGGGCCCAGTGGCTCAGCCTCCCCAATTACCTGAGGTGGACACTCTTAGTGCACCCCCTTGTGGGCTTTGTGCACAGTCTTGTTGTAGTTAAGCCTTGATTGTTGTAGGATCACTGGGAGGAATTGACCTCCAGGCCAATTGGCAGTGAGAATCAGCTGTGTCTGCAGTGGGAGAACTTCTGTGCTGAAGACACCCTTCTGGGGCAAGACTTGCCTCAGTGGGGCTTTGGTGCTCACTGAGTCTGCCCCCTGAGTGTGTTCCTTATGGATCTGAGGAGTTGTAATCTGGATGGTCCCACTCTGACCACTGGGTACACTGGCTCTTGGATCTAAGGAGGTGCTAATTTAGCCTCTGCCTGAGGTTACCCAGCAGGAGCTACAAAGAGATCTGCAGATTCCCCTTCCTTTTTTTGGAGTTTGGAGGTGCCCAGATGGGGCCCAGCTGTGAAGCAATGCAAGCTGCTGTGGGGCTTGGGCCTTCTCTTGGAAGTTCTGGGTCTGTCTGGCCCAGCTGCAATTTGTTAGGTAATTTTCAGGTTTCAAAGGGCCAGGGCATTCATATGCAAAAGCCTCTGCAGCCTGGGTGGGGCTCGGTCTCGGAATCAACAGGGCAGAGCAAGCAGCTATGGCAGATCCTCAGCCCTGCCCTAAGGGGCCCAGCGTCTCAGTGTCCCGGTAATTGCTGCAAGCACCTCTGAGGGAAAGCCGCCCTCAAATTCCAAGTTCTGCCTGCTGCCAGACAGTCCAGTTCCTCCCCATATGAGTCCTGGGTCCCCAGAGACTTTCCGGAACCAGAGTTCAGAGCAGTTGGGAGCTTGTGACTCCCTCCCGATTCAAAAGGACAGCTGCATCCTCAGGTGCCCGCCCCTTTCTGTGCGCGCTCGAGCCTCTGCACCTCTGCACTTCTGCAGCTCCTCTGAGTCTCAGTGTGCTTTTCTCTTTCCTTCTAGTTGTAGAATTTCCACTCAGCCACCCTTCCTGTAGTTCTGGATGATGTCCGTTTTGTCTTTTCGTTGTATTTTTGAAATTGTTGTGGGAGGCAGCAATTTCCAGTGTTTACCTATGCCGCCATCTTGGTTTCTCCATGCTTCATTTGTTGATGGGAGGTTTCAATCAACCACAATTGGCCTGTAAAACCTTCATGGTCTGCCCTCTTATCTCATCATTTATTCTCCTCCATACCCATTCACCTGCAGCCACTCTGCCAGTTCATTGGTTGATCCTCATACAGATCAATGTAGCTGAAGGAAGGCTTCCTCTGCAGGGATCATGGTCTGCACATGGCTAACTCCCTCACTTCCATTCAATCTTTGCGAATATTTCCCCTACTTAGTGAGGGATACCCTATAAATTATCATTTAAATTTGCAAGCTAATTCTAGGACGCTTATGGAAGTGAAAAACAATGTGGAAGAACAAAGGTGGAGGCATCAATCTTATTATAAAGCTAGAGTAATTAAGGCACTATTGGGATGTTCAGGGATGCAGAACTTAGAAACAGACCTACACATATGTGATGACCTAAATTATGACAAACTTGCTATTTCAATTCAGTGAAGAAAGAGGGGTCTCATTTAAAAATGGTGACATTGAATATTTATTTGAGAAAAAATAAACATTGACCTTTTCCTCCAACTATAACAAAAATTAATTTGAGGTAGATCATAGAGATAAGTATGAATGTAATCATAAGACTTCCAGAAGGGCATAAAAATGAGAATATCTTCATGGCTTTAATGCATACAATTATTTTTTAAGCCATAGGCTGGGGGATATATTTATAATACATGTATCCAACAACAATACTTTTATCAAGAATATGTAAAGAATTCCAAATCAATTAGAAAAGACAACAAAATGCAGATTTAAACTACGTTGATATGCCACTACACCCCCAACAGAATGGGTACAATTTAAAGAACTGACAATAGCATTTTAAAGAATGTGAAATTTGGAGACCTCACATATTATATGTGGGTGAGCATGTAGCTAACAAATAAATTCATATATTCACCAAAAGCATACATAGAATATTTATAGCAGCATTACTTATAATATATCAATAATTGAGAAATAGATAAATTGTGGTTGTGCTATCAGTGGAATGTTGATAAAAAAATAGAAAAATAATATTGTTACACACAATATGGATAAAAAAATCCAGACACAAGAATAAATACTGAATGATTCCTATTAAATGAAGTTCAAAACAGGTAAAATTAATCTAAGGCATTAGAGGTCAGAAAGGTGATTTTAGTGGGAATATTTAGTGCTGGGGGCACAGGGGTCAGTCTGGGTTGCTGCAACCTCCCACTGCTGAGTCATTGTGCTGCACCATTTCTCATTGGTTTCCCTTACTCCACTCACACTTTTTAAACCAGCCCTGACCGGTTTGCTCAGTGGATAGAGCGTCAGCCTGCGGACTCAAGGGTCCCAGGTCCGATTCCCATCAAGGGCATGTACCTTGGTTGCAGGCACATCCCCAGTAGGGAGGGTGCAGGAGGCAGCTGATTGATTTGTCTCTCTCATCGATGTTTCTAACTCTCTATCCCTCTCCCTTCTTCTCTGTAAAAAATATCAATAAAATATATTAAAATAAAATAAAATAAAATAAACTAGTCCATTCATTCATCTTTCAGCAATCTTTTTCAGGAGCCAATTATTTCTGTAAGAGATCTCACTGCCCTTCCCCACCCTAACCTGCCACTAAGATTCTCCCAGCTGCCACTAACATCTTCCCCCTCCCCAAGGTCCTACTTTGCCTGGTCCTTTGCTCTATATGTGAGCTCTGGGGTAGCTTAGAATGGGGTTTTCCCATTTCCACATTCAATCAGTGAGAAACAAGAGGGATTCTCTTCCCTCTGTAGGCATCTCAAGGTTAGAGAGGTTTTGCTTAGTTGTAGCCTGGAACATAGTCTTTTCCCATAGACCCTTATTCCAAAAGCGGGTATTAAATACCTCAGATTTCTATTTGCAATAGCATGGATGGAACTGGAGAGCATTATGCTAAGCGAAATAAGCCAGTCAGAGAAAGATAAATATCATATGACCTCACTCATTTGTGGAATATAATGAACAACATAAACTGATGAACAAAAACATATCCAGAAACAGAGAAGCATCATTAGACCCTCAAATCTCAGAGGGAAGGTGGGGGGGTGGGCGGTAAAGGAGAGAGATCAACCAAAGGACTTGTATGCGTGCATATAAGCCTAATCAATGGACATAGACACAGGGGGGTGAGGGCATGAGGGGGGGGCCAAGGGGGGATAAGGACACATATGTAATACCTTAATCAATAAAGAAAAATAAATAAAATATTCATTTTTTAAAAGAATAAAAAAACCCTCAGATTTGATATTTTTTATTTTCATGGTAATTTGCTTTTCTTATTTCTCTTTGAAGTTTTAGAAAAATGCCATATGAATTATAACCAAATATTGCAATGGGGATTTTTGTTTCAATATTGTAAGTACATTCTCTTTTTCTTCTTTACATTAAGCATTCCTTTGTGTAATATTAATATAGACTTAATCACTTCCAATTTGTTATACTTTAGATGTTTTCATAAACTACTTTACATAGTTTTGCAATGAGGTTGGGAGTAAATAAGCAATATATTAAATATCTTAACTATATATATTGAACACAATACATTATATAGTTAAACTATATATGTATTAGGTCATTGATATAACTCCTGACCTATTTTTCTTCTTGGTTATTAGGGAGATTTTATAATCATTAACCACCATTCACTAAATAATTCAGAGATTTGTTAAATGAGAAGTAACTTAGCCATAATCCAATGTTGTTCGTTTTATCTGTCCTTGTGCCTTGTGATTTGGTAGCCGTATTTGAAATTAGCATTTGTTTTTTTTGTTGTTGTTTGCTTTTTTTTCCTGCTTTTAGAAACTCATGGGCCTCACATACCCTAGTTCTGCTACTCTAGAACATGCGTGATCATCTTCTCTTTTTGACATACCACCCAAGGTTCCCCAAAGCGATTTTCTTGTACACCATGTAATCTACATTTTAAGATAGACTGTACCAAGCATCCTGTCTCAATATATTGAAAATCCATCTAGCTAATGTCACATAAATCTGAAACAGAAAAATGGCAGAAACTCTTTTCTTTATACACATCTATGAATCTCAGTTATAGTTTTTCTATTTTACTTAATCTCCACCTACTATTTTTTCCAATTTCTTCTTTTTCCTCTTCCTCTTCCCCCCTTCACCTCCTCTTCTTCCTTTTTCTTTTTCTATTTTGTTTATGGTTTTTCTCTTGCATGTTTATGTTCTGTGTTTCTATAAGCAAAATAGTTCTTTTAATTTCTTTTATTGGAATAATTTAGAAACTTCTAACTAAGAAAGATTTCCCATAGTCCAATCACTAACTCTTTCCCCAACTTATTTACCTATTTTATTTCTCACTCTTGCTGGAGTTGGATGGGTGCCAGCCAGCTCTCTCTAATGAAAAATTAATTTGCCTTACTATGTTCCCTCTCAAAGTGATATTTGCATTTTAATGAAAAACTGGCATAGGTGGTATACCAATGTAAAGCAATTAATCCTATAAATGGAGGTCTCCAATTCAATGGCAGGCCTGCTGTAATATTATTCTTCACAAGACATCCTTTCCTTAGCACTTAAATCTAACAGGTCGCTTGTATTCAATCTACAAGGATATTAGGTTTTTCTTAGATAAACACAGCTATCGATGTCATACGTATTTTGATTGCAATACAATCTAAGTCATATTAGCATGATTAATTACTTGCTATACATAAGGCATACGCTAAATGTAATTAACTCACAACTAGTAGATGGCAGATATAAGATTTGGACTAAAAAACCTGATTCTGAACTTTCTGACTGTAGTATAGCTGTTTTCTCTCAATTTATATTTTTTTATACTTCGCAGGGATGTATTGATATCAAAAACTTCTAATTAACTGTCAGGAAGTTAACAATTCAAATTGACAACTTACAAAATTAGGGGTAAATAAGATTTTGGAAAATACATGAGTGTGCTACCTGAAATTATTTCATTCACTACAACATTTTTTTTGCCATATAACTTTTAGAACATTTTATTTTAATTTGTGGTATTCTTCTTATAGATTTAGGAAACTGAAGCCAAATAGTCATTTTTGGGAGGTAGGATAGGGGGGAGGGGTCCTTTCTATTTATGTTATAGAGAGGTTGTATTTTCTATACTGATTATTTTCAAAGGAAGTACTACACCATTTTCTGTGCCATTGAGAGGGTCATAAATGTTTATAATTCCGAATAAGCCAAGGAATAAATTTGCACTGTGTAAATGATATAGTTGACGCCCCTGAACCTCATGGAAAAAGGAAAACAATTCAGGCCAGAGGTGATTCTGAAGACACCAGCCCCAGAGCATTTCACCAGAATTTCTACCTGCAGAGTGAGTACCCTGTTGCAGAAAGCACAAGGGAAAATGCTAATTAATTCGTTCCAAGATTAAAAAGAGTACTGATGATTCGTTTGTTCAAATTGATTGAACTTAAATGTAACTGACATTTTAAAGCCTTAGAAATCTAGCTTCGTTTTTAAAAATGATTGTTCATGATTTTTTCTCCGCTTCCTTAATGACTAAAGCGAGGGAGATTAGACTAGAGGGGTTTAGAAAAACAAGCTGATATGAAATTAAGAGGTACCACTTTTTTTCCTGCACTTATTCTACAGGTTCCTGGGAAATGAACTACAGCAATTTACTGAGGCCGTAAGCACAAGAATTTTTAACAAGAGCAACCATAAAGATGCATCCTAAAGAAGAATGGAAATAATATGGCAGACTACTGAACACCTCATTGTATGCTAAAGATTTTCCTTTGTGAATAAAAATATGTTGATTAACTAACTGGCTGTTTTGGCAAAGAAGGTAATAGAAGTGAGTGAGAGAATTGGGTGTGGATATAA
This sequence comes from Myotis myotis, assembly GCF_014108235.1. Classification (NCBI taxonomy): domain Eukaryota; kingdom Metazoa; phylum Chordata; class Mammalia; order Chiroptera; family Vespertilionidae; genus Myotis; species Myotis myotis. The sequence continues at coordinate 173,119,233 of NW_023416335.1, forward strand.
CAGCCCAGAATGATTCATCAAAAAATCACACAAGCATATAACCTGATGGTCATACCATGTAAGTTTAAATAGATATTATTTTTATATTTATTAACATTACTGGAAGTCAACATTTATTGTCAACATTTTGTTATATTGTCCACAAATATAACATTTATTGTCAACATTTTGAAGCACATTTTTAAAGCAATTGCTACTAATAGCTGCAATTTTAAGTTGAAAAGAAATGTTCAATATAAAAATATAAAATAAACTAAAATGACAGCTCACTGTTTAGTAAATAACATAGAAATACATTGTAACATTTGAAATTGTTACCACTATTATGATCCAAGATGCTTGCTTGCTTGTTAAAATAGCTATACAAAATATTCTAAAGAAATAAAGATGTAGGAGTAAAACAAAGAGTAGAAAATGGACTTTTGAATTGAGCATTTGTAGATTGTTAAGGACTTAAATTTATTCTAGCTGCTTAATCAAACATGTCTATTACCTAAATATTTTGTTGCAAAGGGTGAAAGGCTTTTTACACTCTGTTGACTACTGCTTATAGAAATAACAAAACAAAGCAGGTAATCAAATAGAAACCTTAATATATCCCACGGGTTGAAAAACACAGATATAGATTTTGGTTCTTTATATTTTCAGATTTTGTAGTTGCAAATTTCATCACAGTCAATATTTTGGATGAGCAAATTTCTTTCTGAAAAGATAATAACTTTTTCTGTTAGCACGAAGGGGCCCAAACAAGTTAAATGGTCTTTAGACCATTTAACTCTATATTCTTATTCTTAAAGCTGAGAGAATTTATCACTCAGCTCCCCACAACTGAGCTAAAAGTGTAGGTGTTTGCAAAGGTCATCATATTTTAAAACTTTTAGCCGTTTGTTCTTGAGTTTGATCAGCCATCCCACTCCTATATCATTTTGGTCTCCTTTTTCCTAATGCCTCCTGACTTCATAAGGCAAATGAAGAAAGTACTTTTATTCTATTTTATTTTTCTTTATTTTATTTTATTTTATTTTATTTTATTTTATTTTATTTTATTTTATTTTATTTTATTTTATTTTATTTTATTTTTCCCTATCACCATTTACCCCCCTATATCCTCCACCACTTCCATCCCCACCCCCTGAATCACCACACTTTAAAAAAATATACATATATATCCTATATAATAAAAGGCTAATATCCAAATTTTCCCCTCGGGAGTCCCACCGGGAGACCAGGAGTTCGATCACTCACTATGATGTGTGCTGGCCACCAGGGGGTGGCATGGAACAAATGCGGGCAACCGACCAGCGGCGGTGGCAGTGCATGGGTGGTAAGGGAAGGAAGAGGCGGGGAGGCAGGGAACCTGATTCTCCCGGATCGCTGGCCAGGCCTAGGGACCTTACCCATGCACGAATTTCGTGCACCAGGCCTCTAGTATATATATATATATATATTTGTTGATTTCAGAGAGGAAGAAAGTTGGAGAGATAGAAACATCAATGAGGAGAGAGAATGATTGATCAGCTGCCTCCTGTAAGCCCACAATGGGGATGGAGCCACAGCAGGGGCATATGCCTTAACTGGGAATCAAACTGTGACCTCCTGGTTCACAGGTGGACATTCAACCACTGAGCCACGCCGGCTGGGACAATCATCACACTTATAGACTGGAACAAAAGAGACTGTTTTACCAGCTCTGCTATGCATAAAAGATTTGGATTACAGAATAAGAATATAGAGTAAAAAAAAGTTCATACTAGTGAAATTTTAAGTATGCTTCCTGAGGGACATTACTACCATGTAGGCAGGGTTTCAAAGCCAAGGTGTGTGTTTTTAAGTTTTTATGTATGTTTATGCACCATTAACTCTTAAAATCTGCCTCTCCCTTTTTTAGACAATTTTTATAATTCAAAAGAAATTCAAGCTGATCTTCAATGTATATATACAGAATGTGTCTTGATTTTGAATCTGTCCTTTAACTGTCCAACTCATAAAAAGTAATTATGCTAACTTTCATTATTTTGGAACTTTCATACTGTTGATCTCCAAGATGTATGAGGATATACAAAGGATTCTCGGTTCTGTTATCTGGGCCTGGATTTGTCAACCCACCCACACAATCAGACAAACAACTGCATAAACAGATGGGTGCTGGTTTTTGTCAAAATAAAGTGGGAGGCTGGTTCCAGAGATAGAAATCCTCCTTAGGGAAACACTACTCCCCTGGCGATACTGTGGAATCCAAATCTGGGTGTGATAGCAGTGTTTGCCTGGCTTCAACTCAGAAGGTGCTATTCAAGCATCAATGTGATTTGACCAGTTTACCATCCCGGATCACAAATACATGGAGGATTTCATGATGAAAATGTGTATCTTATATTATATTGAAATTAAGAAGTCAGTTGACAAATGAAAAAAACAATAATGAAACAATCAACTTTGATTTAAATGTCCTACCGACTAGATAAGAAAATGAGATGCAATCCTGCTTTTCTATAGTTTGAAAACATGTAAGTTCAAGTAGATATGCTTAGTTCAGGGTACAGAATGTGCTCAGATCAGATAGTCCTACTTACCCTAATCCACTCCAATCCCTAGAAACACGAGCTCTTGGTTTTTCTAGCCTGAAATCTCTATCCCATTCCTCTTCTTGTTCAAATGTCTCCAAGCTTCTGATTCTCAATTAAAAATCCCAGCCACTCCTAAAGCCCCCAAGGATCTCTCTCTGTAGAAACCCTTAACATAGTACTAAAAAGGGACTTGGAACTTAAATGGCACTCAATAAATAATTTCTGGATAGAAGAATAAACATGCATGCACTTTACCAAGTGGTATTGTTGGTACAGAGAGCAATCCCCCGTGCTGGGGCTAGGGCAGCTACTCTTCTTTCCTTTTAACACTGGCTACCTGAGGCTCAGATAGCTTATGCCTTATCCAGGTCATACCAGAAAAAGCAAAGCCTAGTGTAGTTTTCCCTCCTCTCCTACTTGTCCTTCAAGCTAGATTATTCATATCCTAAGGCTGGGTGCAATGATGTATTCTTTCAAGAAGGTGGGTATTCTGAGAGTGTTAATTTTACTGTAGGATTTTTAGGGAGGAATTAAATAATTTAAAACATTGCTTTATATAAAAGGAAAAAATTGTGTTAAGGAGAAGAACTCAAAACTTTCATGGTTTCAAAAAAGGATACATGAAAGGTTGACTCTGGATGCAAACATCTTTTAAAGAGCTCTTCTCGTCATTTCTTTTCATCACCCGTCCCCAACACAACACACGCACTCACACGCACTCGCGAGCGCACACACGCACGTAAAAGATATAATTTGGACCAGAAGAGAGAATCCGGGAATTGCATTCAAAAATATAAATACAAAAATAAGAACTGAAAAAGAAAATTAAAAGTAATGAACCCTAACTGCCTGACAGGGAAGAATTTCTGTTTTGAGTGTAGGATATCCCGAGAAAGACACAGACCATAGCAGAGGGAAGCCCGAGGTAATTCCAATGGCCACAAAACACAATAGAGATCAATAGGAAACAAAATAATAATAATAATAATAATAATAATAATAATAATAATAATAATAATTATGGAAACATAGTTTTATTGCAAATGAAATGAGCATAATAAAGGTTTTTCTTACATTAGCAATGAGGTAGAGAAAGGGATGTCCATCTTGCTTGTTTCACCCTCATGTTTACAAGAGGGGAGCTTGCCTTTTCACATAATCCACCTTTTATATGGAATTCCAGTCACTTTCCATGTAAAAGAAAAGGCTATTGGAGAAATAGACCTACAGAAATATTGAAAGAGCCTTTCTAACTATGTAGAATCATCCACCTGGCGTTTTGTTAACATAAACATAACCAAGCATAGCTGATGTAAGAAAAAACAAATGGACTACATGAAAAGCAGATGAGTGACAAGATTTATCAAAAATATACTTCTCTGCCTGGCCTGGAATGGCACAGTGGTTGAGCGCTGACCTATGAACCAGGGGGTCATGGTTCAATTCCTGATCAGGGTACATGCTGGTTTGCAGGCTTAATCCCCAGTGGACGGCCATGCAGGAGTCAGCTGATCAATGATTCTCTCATCATTGATGTTTCTATCTCTCTCCCTCTACCTTTCTCTATGAAATCAATAAAAAGATATTTTTAAAAAATATTGGTCTCTAAATTAAAAATAAGTCTAACAGAATCATCACTTTACAAATTTAGAGTGTGAAAGATAAAGATAAAAAGGTCTCTCAAAATACAGAAAAATAAGAAAAAAAATAAAAAAATATAAGAAAATGTTAGTAGCATAAAGAACTGTTCTGGAGATTCAGCAGCCATCTAATAATAGTTATAAAGGAAAGAACACAATAAAAATGGAAGAAAATATACTAGAATAAGATGAATATTGGGAGATTTCCAAAAGGTAAAGAAAATAATAAATCTTCAGAATGAAAATTCCCCATTAAGTATGAAGCAGGATAAGTGTTGAAATCTCAAAACTTGAAAGATACAAAGAAAATCTTAAAGCTTTTGGCAGTCAGCTTACCTACAAAGGAGCCAAAATAAAATTGTTATCAAGAGTGTGACTTCTAGTATCAGACTGCACTGGTTTCAATTCCAATTGTGTCACTTTCTTATCATAAAATAAGTGAAAATCACAATCTTTGTCAGACCCAATTTTTCTTACTTGTAAAGTAGATAACACGGGCATATTTTATTGGTTATTTTTAAGTATTAAATGATATCAATTAGAGAACAATGCATAGTAACCTGGTACTTTGTAAACTTGAAGTAAATATTATCATGATTAAAGGTTAGTTTATAGGTCAATGGGGTAGTATTCTTTAAAAACTGAAAGAAACTGATTTTTTAAGTTAAACTTCAATAAACAACCATATTATTATTCAGACATGAAGGATAATAATAAATTTAGTTATAGAAAGCTTTAGATAGTTCAGATACTCACACACTGTATCTGAAACAATTCCATACAGATTTATGTTATCAAAATGAAAAAAATAAGGAGAGAGAAAAATGTGGGCTATGTTAGGATACAATAAGGTAGCAAACTCAGAGTTGACACTTACAAAGACAGAAGACAGAAAATAAAACCTTGGAAGAGAGGAACAAAATGTTTATTGAAGAAAGGAAGATACATGCAGAAATATAGGACTAATTGCAAAGAACAATACCCAAGGACTTAATGGAATAAAACTGTTCTTAAGTGAAGGAAGATACAATCTGCAGATTGAAAGAACCCATATAACCACAGGAAAAAATATTTTAATATCATGAATATTTTAAGACTAGAGGCCCGGTGCACAAAAATTTGTGCACTCGGGGGGAAGGGGGGGGGGTCCTTCAGCCCGGCCTGTGCCCTCTCACAGTCTGGGACCCCTCGGGAGATAACGACCTGCTGGCTTAGGCCTGCTCCCAGGTGGCAGAGGGCAGGCCCAATCCCTAGGTGCAGCACCTGGTCGGGCTCAGAGCAGGGCCGATTGGGGGGTTGGGGCACCGTCCCCTGTCACACTCAAGGCAGGGTTGATGGGGAGGTTGCGGCGCCACCCCCTGTCATGCACAGAGCAAGGCCCATCAGGGGGGTTGGGGCTCTGTACCTTGTCATGCACAGAGCAGGGCCCATCAGGGGGTTGAGGAGCTCTCCCCTGTCACTCACAGAGTAGGGACGATAGGGGAGTTGGGGCACCACCCTCTATCACCCACAGAGGAGGGCCAATCAGGGGGTTTGGGCGCCGCCACTCTCACACTCAGGGCAGGGCCGATGGGGAGGTTATGGCTCTACCCCGTCACACACAGAGCAGGGCCGATCAGGGTGTTTGGGCGCTGCCCCCTGTCATGCTGATCCCGGTGCCGGGAGGCCTCTCGGCTCCACTGATCCCAGTGCTGGGAGGCATATTACCCTTTTACTATATAGGGTAGAGGCCTGGTGCATGGGTGGGTGCCAGCTCATTTGCCCTGAAGGGTGTCCTGGATCAGGGTGGGGGTCCCCACTGGGGTGCCTGGCCAGCCTGGGTGAGGGGATGATGGCTGTTTGCAGCTGGTCACACACCCTTCAGGGTGGGGGTCCCCACTGGGGTGCCTGGCCAGTCTGGGTGAGGGGCTGAGGGCTGTTTTCAGGCTGGGGGTGACTGAACTCCCAAACGCTCCTTTTTTCCTTTTTTTTTTTTTTTTTATTCTGGGCCAGCTTTACCTTGAGGCTTGGCTCCAGCTCTTAGGCCTCTGCTCCTGAAAGTAGGTTTCTGGCCTTTGCATACAATGTTGCAAATCTGCTGGCTGAAGTCTGGTGGTATCTGTTACAATGTTTGAAACTGCAGGTTCAGAGACCTGCAGCCGCAGGCGGGGAACATTGGTTTCCTCTGTCACTGAGGCAAGCAAGCCTCATGTTAGTTTCAAGCTTCCTGGCTGCCAGCCGCCATCTTGGCTGACAGTTAATTTGCATATCTCGCTGATTAGCCAATGAAAAGGGTAGCGGTCGTACGCCAATTACCATGTTTCTCTTTTATTAGTGTAGATATATCTTAGAGATATTGTTGAATTACAAATTCAAGAAAAACTGCAAAAGAAGAAGGTATGTGTTGGGGTTTGGGTGAGATGGGGGCAGTATAAGTGGGTTAGAGAGTTATCGTCAAAAATTTTGGAAGCGAGAAAACAATATAACACTTCATCTAAATTATAGATTCATTTAATTCATTACATTGTTCAAGATATGGCTTAAATGTCATATTTCTGATTAGATCTATTCTGAACACCCTATTTAAAATTACAGTCCTTCCACACCCCACAATTTCTCATTCTACTTTATTCCCACATAGTACTTATCTTTTAATATACAATACTAGAAGCCTGGTGCACTCAGGGCAAGGGGGGTGGGGTCCCTCAGCCCGGGTTGCAAAAGGGTGCAGGCCAGGCCAAGGCACTCCACCTGTACACCACTGGGGCCGGGGAGGGACACAGGAGGTTGGCCAGCTGGGGAGGAACTGCAGGAGGGCTCCAGGGCATGTCCAGCCCATCTTGCTCAGTCCTGATCGGCTGGACCCCAGCAGCAAGCTAACCTACTGGTCAGAGTGTTTGCCCCTTGGTGGTCAGTGCACATCATAGCAACTGGTCGACCAGTCGACTGTCTGCCTGCTGGTGGTCAGTGCACGTTATAGTGAGCGGTTGAGTGGCCTTAGCATATTATTAGCATATTATGCTTTGATTGGTTGAATGGCCAACCAGATGACTGGACACTTAGCATATTAGGCTTTTATTACATAGGATTATTTACTCATTTCCATGTGTATTTCTCATTGTCTATTACATTCTACTGGAATGTAAGCTTTTGTAGAAAGACGCAATATGCCCGTACCCAGCACTAGTAGTTGTACAGCAGTTCTTCATTAAAGGAATGAATAAATAAACATTCAGTGTTGGAAAGTGTATGAGGAATAGGTACCCCTCATGCTTGGCTGGTAAGTGTGTAAATTAGACATTGTTATAGAATTCCCAAGGGTAATTTGATAATACCAATTACATTTTTTAAATTCTTATAATCCCCTATTAAGCTTTTCTATTTCTAGGTATCCATTTTAGAACAGATGCCATATCCACAGTAAGACTTCTACAATGGTTTTCACTGCAGCCTTCATTAAATTGTAAAAAATGCAAAATAATCCAAATGCACCGAAAAGGGAAATAGCTAAACTATGCTGTATCAATTTATGTAACACTCTAGGATTTTAAAATGAAACATTTACATAAAAACAAAATAAAACAAAGCCATAACTAAGATATGCACATGTAAACAAGCATGCATGGATGAAGAAAAGCAGGACAGACCCAGATCAAATTAAATGACGCCTTGGAAAGACAGTGGAAGGGTGGAGAAATATGAAGAGATAAGAAGTGTAGGAGGACTTCAACAATCTACACTAATAAAAGAGAAACATGGTAATTGGCGTACGACCGCTACCCTTTACATTGGCTAATCAGCGAGATATGCAAATTAACTGTCAGCCAAGATGGCGACCGGCAGCCAGGCAGCTTGAAACTAACGTGAGGCTTGCTTGCCTCAGTGACGGAGGAAACCAACGTTCCCCGCCTGCTGCTGCAGGCCTCTGAGCCTGCAGTTTAAGAAACATTGTAACAAATACCTCCGGACTTCAGCCAGCAGGATGGCAACATTGTATGCAAAGGCCAGAAACCTACTTTCAGGAGCGGAGGCCTAAGAACTGGAGCCAAGCCTCAAGGTAAAGCTGGCCCAGAATAAAAAAAAGAAAAAAGAAAAAAAGGAGCAGTTGAGAGCTTCAGTCACTCCCAGCCTGAAAACAGCCCTCAGCCCCTCACCCAGACTGGCCAGGCACCCCAGTGGGGACCCCCACCCTGATCCAGGACACCCTTCAGGGCAAACCAGCCGGCCCCACCCATGCACCAGGCCTCTACCCTATATAGTAAAAGGGTAATATGCCTCCCAGCACCGGGATCAGCGTGACAGGGGGCAGCGCCCAAACTCTGATCGCCCTGCGGCTCTGTGTGTGACAGGGGGCGGGGCCCCAACCCCCTGAGCAGCCCTGCTCTGTGCCTGATAGGGGGGAGCTCCCCAACCGCCCCCCCCCCCCACGGGCCCTGCTCTGTGTGTGATGGGGTAGAGCCATAACCTCCCCATTGGCCCTGCCCTGAGTGTGACAGTGGCAGCGCCCCAACCCCCTGATCGGCCCTGCTCTGTGTGTGATGGGGGCAGTGCCCCAACCCCCTGATTGGCCCTGCTCTGTGCATGACAGGGGGTGGCGCCGCAACCTCCCCATCGACCCTGCCTTGAGTGTGACAGGGGACGGTGCCCCAACCCCCCAATTGGCCCTACCCTGAGCGTGACTGAGGGTGGCATCACAACCTCCCAATCTTCCCTGCTCTGTGCATGACGGGGTGGTGCCCCAACTCCCCAATCAGCCCTACTCTGAGCCCGACCAGGGCCTGCACCTAGGGATTGGGCCTGCCCTCTGCCACCTGGGAGCAGGCCTAAGCCAGCAGGTCGTTATCTCCCGAGGTGTCCCAGACTGTGAGAGGGCACAGGCCGGGCTGAGGGACCCCCTCTCCCCCCGAGTGCACAAATTTTTGTGCACCGGGCCTCTAGTCTATATATATAAATGCCTAAGCGCCCATTATGCCTGGACAACCAGAACTAGATGACTGGTCGGTAACTATGATGTGCACTGACCACCAGGGAGCAGATGCTCAATGCAGGAGCTGCCCCCTGGAGGTCAGTGTGCTCCCACAGCCAACCTCCCCTAGGCTGGCCCTGGTCCAGGACTGGGAGAGATGCCCCAATCGCCAGCCAGGCAGAGGGACCCCACCGGTGCACAAATTTGTGCACCAGGCCTCTAGTTTATTATAGGTGCATATATTGCTGCATTGTCTGAATGTTTTACAATGAGGATTTTTCAGGTTTCATTGTGTAGTAATTTTATGGTTAAAATTAAAATAAGGCAGCCCTGGCTGGTGTTTGTTTCTAAATGGTTAGTGCATCAACCCACTAACAGAAGGGTCAGGGGTTGGATTCCTGGTCAAGGGCACATAACTGGGTTGCAGGTTTGATCCCTGGCCCTGGTCTCAGCATCTGTGGGAGGCAACCAATCAATGTGTCTCTCTTACATTAATGTTTCTCTCTCTCTCCCTTTCCTTCCCTCCTTCCCTTCCACTCGAAAAAGCAGTGGAAAAAATATCCTCGGGTGAGGATTCAAAAAGTAATAATTAATTAATTAATTAATTAATTAAATTAGAACAAGGCAAATTGTCTACCATGAGAATTTTTAGAAAATGTTTAAGATGATATTGATGATAATGATAAAATGCTTAAGATGATATAAATAAGTTATTAATAAGATAATGTTGTCCTAGCTGGTTTGGCTCAGTGGACAGAGCATCGGCTTGTGGACTGGAGGGTCCTGGGTTCAATTCCAGTCAAGGAATTGAACAGATGAGGCACATGCCCGGGTTGTGGGCTCGATACCCAGTAGGAGGCAGACAGGAGACAGCTAATCAATGATTCTCTCTCATCGTTGATGTTTCTATCTCTCTCCCTCTCCCTTCCTCTCTGAAATCAATAAAAATATATTTTAAAAAAAGATAATGTTTAAGACTATTAATAATGATAAAATGTTTAAAATTATATTAATAATAATTGCATTGTTTGGATTAGTAATTTGATTATCATACTTGATTATTATATGTTATTAATACTAGCATCTGTTAACTTTTTGGTTAATGAATGTACACATATTATTTCATTTAATCTTCAAAACCAATCAGGTACTATTGTCATCTTTTTTTCATCTATGAGGATAATATGATTTAGAGAGGTTAAACAGCTAGCCCAAAGTTCCACAGCAAGTATGTGGCAGAATAGGGCATGAGTCACATGCCAAAATTCCTTTATTTTTCAAAATACTGCTTCCTGGGCTGTTCTAGCTTTTTAAGTTGATTGGGACCAGACCCATATCTTATACAAAATTGTGTCCTTACATACATAAGAGAACTAAATAAATGTCTGTCGTTTATGACTTAAAAAGGGCACAAACATTATTTTGCCGGACGTACCCTGCACAATATAATTAAATGTAGATCTTTTAGAGTGGCACAATTTTTCTTTATTTTAATGATGCCATAACAAAGATCAGCTAATAGTTATATTTACACAAGACTAAACTACAGTTGGCTTTCCCCATGAAACTTCACATGTTCAACTTGTGGTTTCTGCAGTGAATTAAATGTGCAGGCGTTAGACTTACACTGAATTTTTTCTGATTTTTCTAGATAAATAATGAGATGCAGAATTAATGCTTTAATTTTTCTAAACTATTTAGTTTGTCTGTTCTTTCTCATAATAATGCTTTAGTAATATATTAGATTCCAAACTGTTTCTCTTACCCATACTTAGTTGCAATGTGTGGTATTTGTTTTTCCTAATCTAAACATGAGCATTGCTTTAGAAAAGCAATAAAGAAATATTAAAAACATAAATTAAGGTAAACACAAGGCACTGAGGGATTTCCCAATATTAGATTTAAAAACATTTTAAATGAAGAACATGTTTCAGACTCCGAATAGAACCAAACGATGGAAAAGAAACAGCCAATTTATATTCACCCAGAGGCCCCAAGTTTGGGTTTAAATATTTGTGAAGACAATGAATATTGAGCCATCAATGAGATTTCTGATTACTGGATGCCTTTCCCCCCATGAATTTGCACAATGGAGCCAGTGATTATTTCACAAACGTTAACTGAATATGTTTTCCCTTCAACACAATGCGATTACAGAGCTAGAATGAGTGCATATGTGCGTACTCTTTTCTTGGTGTTGCTTGGTTTCCACTGAATGATGGGTTTCTCATTGTGCGGCATGATACATCTGCTGGCTGGCTGGGACTGGGTTTGCATCTCTAGTGCTAGAACAGCACAGAGTAAACCCATTCCCAGAGATTTTCATAGATGACCGTGAACTCATTAGCTGGAAACGAAAAAGTAATCTAACTACTTCCCATTAGCATGAGTATCTTCATTAGAATCATTTCCAACTTGGAAGGAGGGTTTCTTTTTTTGTTTTTGTTTTGTTTTCCCTTGCATTTTTAAAAACTTATCTACGTGTATGAAAAAAGATTTAATATAGTTTTCTTTAAATAAACACTCCCTTTAGTCTTTTCTGACAAGATAGAGTATTATTTTCTCAATATTTTCTGTATTTATAAGATCCATAAAAGAATATTGTATCAACCTTGAGTTTGATGAATGAACTACATGTATTGAGTCTTCTTTAAAAAAATGAAATAAAACTTATCTCTCTGGTTATTAGACTGTGAATATATTGGGAGATTGGGAGAGGGGAGTTAATGAATTTTGATGGTAATTTATACCAGAATGATAACTGGTGGAGTTAATGGAAATTGGTTAGATTCTGGATATATTTTAAAGGGATAATCAATAGGATGTTGTGATGTGGGTGTGAGAGAAAGAGTAGCCAAGACTTTGGGGTCTAGAAGTGGCAAAAGATAGCTGGCATTTACTGAACTGGGAAAAGCACAGGAGGAAAAATTTTCAGATGTGAGAAGATGTAGAGTGAAGCCTTGACATAGTGAGTGTGAGGTGGCTATTGGACCTCAGGTAGGGAGTTGGCCATATGAGACTGTAACCTCATGGCAATTAAAGGCTGTACTGTCATTCGGACTGGCATTAAAAACAAGTTCAGAGGCTGAATCTATTTGTTATATGATCCAAATCTTTACTTAGATGGCCATTCCTGGTAAGAGCAAGATCTAGGAAATAATCAATGCTATGGTTCACATATCTTTTTTTATGCAGTCCTTGAGGAAATCCATGGACACTTGGTAGTTTGGAAATATTTGTTTCAATGTATTTTGACTACAATATAGGTTTTTTAACAGAAAAAATCATCAGAGAATTACAGACCATTGGATTAGTCAGGAAATTCTCATTTATCTCAACATGCCCAAACTTGCAATTCTCTCTTTTCCATACCTGGACAGGCTCAAGTTTCTTAAAACTGATTTTGCAAGTGCTGCATTAAAACATTTAAAATAGAATTTAAAAGCACTTTTAAATTATATATTTATTGATTGGAATTGTGCCTCACTTTGAGAACATTTAATCAGAAATCAAGATTTAGTGAATATTTTAATTATAAAGTGTTTACCTACTTTAAAATTTTATTATTTTTGTAGTTGTACAAATTAAAAATAATATTAATATAACAGTATCAATTAAGAATCTTTGAAAAATACATTTTCCTGGTGAAATAGCTTCATCTGGGGAGCTTACTTATCTTTGCCTAATTATAGATATATTGCCCAATCATAGCATGATATGATTTTGTAATCCACCTGTTCCTCTAATAATATAAGATAATCATACTTCTAAGGCATAATCTTCTAAATCATCATTTTTAATACAACAGAACCTTGAATCAAGTAGATATTGTATGAACTAAAAATATCCCTGTTAGATATTTCTGTTGCCTATCATTTTTTAATAATAAACAGTGTTATATACATGCTCTCTCTCTCTCTCTCTCTCTCTCTCTCTCTCTCTCTCTCTCTCTCTCTCATACACACACACCCACACCCACACACACACATTCATGCAGGTATTTAAAAAAATTCTTTTGGATAATGCAATTATCAGTTATAAAAGTGTTGATGAAATTATCAAATTATTTTCTAAAATGTCATGATAATTTATATGCTTTGTAGCAATGCATGTGTACCAATTTGTACCTTGCCAACCTTGTGTGTATCATTAAAATATGTTTTAGTAATTTTAGATGCTAGCCCAGTTTTAGTTTCATCTATAGGCTTAATTGTGAGATATAGATTTTTATTATTATATTTTCTCTTGATTTATCTATTGGAAATTTAGTATCATTTCCTAATAACTTGTATACCTCTTTATTTAATATTTGTCTGTTTACTGAGATATTTTTCCAATTTATATATATATATATTTTTTTAATATATTTTATTGATTTTTTACAGAGAGGAAGGGAGAGAGATAGAGACTCAGAAACATCGATCAGCTGCCTCCTGCACATCTCCCACTGGGGATGTGCCCGCAACCCAGGTACATGCCCTTGACCGGAATCGAACCTGGGACCCTTGAGTCCGCAGGCCGACGCTCTATCCACTGAGCCAAACCGGTTTCGGCTCCAATTTATATTTTTAATTTTAGCAAGGATTCATTTTAATAAAGTAGTCATAGTTAGCTTTTTAAATCATGACTTTACTTTAATAATAGCCATAGCTAATCTAATAAAAGACAAATAGTGTAATTAACCGTACCTCCGACATGCTTCCCATGAGCTAATCAGGGCGATATGCAAATTAACTGCCAACCAAGATGGCGGCCGGCAGCCAGGCAGCTGAAGCGAATAGGAGGCTTGGTTGCCCCGGCGATGGAGGAAGTCAAGGTTCCCCGCCTGCCGCAGCTCGGCTCTGAGCTGCACTCTAAGAAACAATGTTGCAATTATAGAAGCTAAACAAACCCCAGATACCTGCTTTCAACCAGCAAGGCCTCAGAGCTGGAGCTGCAACAGTGTTTCAATTTTAGAAGCCAAACAAACCCCAGATACCTGCTTTCAACCAGCAAGGCCTCAGAGCTGGAGCTGCAACAGTGTTTCAATTATAGAAGCCAAACAAACCCCAGATACCTGCTTTCAGCAGCCGAGGCCTCAAGCTGGAGCCGGGACTCAGAGCTAAAGCTGGCTATCAGCTCCAGTGACAGCCATAGAAGGTAAATAAACCCCAAAATAATAATAATTAAAAAAAGGAGAGGTTGGGAGCTTCAGTAGCCCACCAGCCTGAAAACAGCCCTCAGCCCCTCACCCAGACTGGCCAGGCACCCCAGTGGGGACCCCCACCCTGAAGGGGGTGTGACCAGCTGCAAACAGCCATCATCCCCTCATCCAGGCTGGCCAGGCACCCAAGCAGGATCCCCACCCTGATCCGGGACACCCTTCAGGGCAAACCAGCTGGCCCCCACCCATTCACCAGGCCTCTGTCCTATATAGTAAAAGGGTAATATGCAAACTGACCCTAATAGCAGAAGGACTGGGAATGACTGGTCACTATGACACACACTGACCACTAGGGGGCAGACGCTCAATGCAGGAGCTGCCCTCTGGTGGTCAGGGCGCTCTCACATGGGGGAGCTCTGCTCAGCCACAAGCCAGGCTGATGGCTGCCAGTACAGCGGTGGTGGTGGGAGCCTCTCCTGCCTCCTCAACAGCGCTAAAGATGTCCAACTGCAGTTTAGGCCTGCTCCCCAATGGCAAGTGGACATCCCCCGAGGGCTGCCGGGCTGCCAGAGGGATGTCTGATTGCCATCTTAGGCCCAATCCCCCGGGGAGCAGGCCTAAGCCAGCAGGTGGTCATCCCCTGAGGGGTCCCAGACTGCGAGAGGGCACAGGCCAGGCTGAGGGACACCCCCTACCCCCGGAGTGCACAAATTTTTGTGCACCGGGCCTCTAGTATATATATCTAAAACTTTCCATGTACCCCACAATTGTGAAGTGTGAAAAATACAATCTACTATATCATCTATTAAGTGACTGTAGCTCAATAATCATAATTATTATGATGATGGCTAAAATTGATGAAACACTTTTAAGGCGTAACAATTTTTCATGTGAGAAAACTCATTTAATTCTTACAACAACCGTCTGAGTTGGGTGTTATTATGACCAAAAATGTCAATGTCCCCAGTTAGTTCCTGAAAATAGGTCATTAGACTCTGCGGGTACGTAAGCACTTAAAGAATAATTAGACAGACAATACAAAGTCATTTTCTTGGGAGGAAAACGTTAGGAGGATTTTTACGACAGCTAGTCCATCTTTTGTACCTGAAGAAAGGAAGCAGAACTTGAACTGCAGGAACCCTGTCCTTGTTAGAAGTGCTGGCCTGTGAGCAGGCACCACCCCTCGCCCCCATTCCAGGGTTTCACAGGGTGAGGGCTGTCTCTCCAGCGTCTTCCTTACTGATGCTTCACACTGTGCTGCTGGTGTTAGATAGCCTCTAAGTCAGACTCTCGGAAAGACTTTGAGGTCAGCCATTTGCCATTTAAAATATTCTCATCGGGGCTCCTCATTTTCTGTTTATAAACAAAGCTCCATTGCAGGGAGGGTGCTCTTACTTAACAATTCTCTTTCTCTGGCTTATCTGGATGGAAAGTACTGACCTCGAAAATGACTGCCACTGATCCCTGAGAGGAAAAGAATGAGAAACAAGATTTGGATCTCCTGATGTCACTGGGAGTGAATGTGAAATGCACTTGCCAGATAAGCAAACTCCTCAATGCTAAACAACCAAACCACACTGTGCATGTGAGATGGTGTATTTTTTTCTAGAAACTCTACCACCTTTAATAGTGCTTGGTAAACGTTTATCTCTGACATAAAGAAAATAGTTCTCTTTGGATGAAAGAATGAATAATAAAAAGGGGAGGGGGGAAGCCAAGGAGACATGAGCTCAGGTAGCCACCATGATTTTTTTTAGTTGAAAAGAAAACAAATGGAAAACCTACTAAAATAAAATCTTTAATATATCCTGCAATGAATCCTAAAAATCACACATACCGAAAAAATACTATAAGGTGAACAATTTTTTCTAGCATTTCTAGACACCCTTTGTGTCATTTCTCATGTGTGAAAGTCCTGCCATTGAGGCCATTGCAACTGTGCAATACCCCTGACTTCTCTCTCTTCCTCAAACATTTCCCTGTAAAAAAAAAGAAGTTAATCCTTTGTATCTTTTCATTTTAGCTAGTCCACTTTTCTTATCAGGTTAGTTAAAATTTAAACATAACTGTTTCTTCTGAAACTAAAGGCATAGCTTTTAGCAGAGGAATTTAAACCCTTAGGGAACTGGTGAGACAAACATTTGGAAGGATATGGAACCCTTTCAGGTCCCTGAAGGTGTTCCATGACATGTTGTACTTTGCAAATGTGTGACACTGATGATGATACATGGAGACATACATTTTCCAGGGAGATCTCTGAGGCAGGAAGGAATCATTCCTGCCCATGTTGATAATGTATGTCAGAAGAAATGGTATTAAAAGAAATGTTTTTCAAAATGTACTTTTAATTTTTTGTCTCTCTCGATATTGGATATCCACAGACTTATTTTTTTTTTTTGCCCCAGAATTATTTCAGAAGTGAATTTAACAAAATTGATACATCCCATAAAATACTGAAATGAGCCATCCTTCAACCCAAGTATTATAGAAGTACAAATACTAAGCAGAATGGGTTCTTGGGAAAGGAAGATAGCAAGGTGCTGTACCTATTAATAACAGGGCCAGCGAGGATAAAAATACTTAGATAATAATAAATACTTAATAATCTTACAGGAGAACAATGAGGAAAGTCAAAAGAAAAGTGGACAGCACATATTCTGAAGATAACAAGCAACATTCCTCAGGGTAACAGTGAAATTTCATGTGTTGAAAAAAATGTAAAATTATTCCAATGAATGTATTAGAAATTGTAGAATAAGAAGTAATATTGTCTCTAAGATAAAATGAAACAATATATAGTCACTCATTTTCCTCTTATATTTGTGACTTGATATCACAACTTGCAAATAGATAAAAACTTAAGTGCTTTTTCTGAAATAACCACTTCATCACTGTGCTTCCAGACCTTTCCCTTGACACTATGTGATGAATGGGAAAGAAAGCAGAGAATGGAGGAAGGTAAGTGAAACAGGAAAACCTAACTTGTTTGGAAGTTATCTCCCAATGCAGTAATCCAAAATGGGATTCTCCTGTATATAGAATCCCATCTGGCTTGCCCTGAATTTTGTTATGAATACAAAGCTGGGATCATTAACGTGCAATTCCAAGCAAATACTTAGAAATGGTTGCAATTGTAGAACTATTGAAAGCATCAATTTTGTCATTTGGTAGAAAGAAGTCCTGGGGGAAAAGTTTTGCAAAGTTATTATGGGGTAATCTTGGTGGTATCATTATCAATTTATTATCAGAGCAATTAACATCATTTCCCAGATCGTCTAGCCTTGCCTTCTAATCTCCATTTGCCCTTTCTTTACAAGTCTCTATTCTGGCTTCATAGTTGCTTGAATGTTTTTGAGAAAATAAGTCCTATTTTGACAGAGATTTCTTTTGCTTTCTACAGGAAAGAGGAAGCTCGTTGGGTTGCTGAAAATGGTTGTGCCCTTCCATTGTTTTACATGCTCTTTTGCATATATCCTTCAGTTATTCTGTTCATTCATCCTTTTAGCTTTGGGAAGGTGAGTAGCAGAGATGGTAGAGGGAGGGATGTTTTAGTGGCTGCACATTGGCTTAGCAACTGCTGGATATATACTCAGAAGTGGAATCGCTGGGTCATAAGGCTGGACAGTAGAGATCAGTACAGGTCCCTGTCCAAATAGTTTAGGGAGAATCTATAATAATAACAACATAATATGCTAATTAGACCAGACAAAGAAACTGGGGCTGAGGGAAGCCCGGGTCCCAGGTGCCAGAGGGAAGCCGGTGCTGGCACCTGGGGGAAGGAAGGTCTACTCTTGCATGAATTTCATGCATCAGGCCTCTAGTCTATTTTTTTTTAAATATACTTTATTGATTTTTTACAGAGAGGAAGGGAGAGGAATATCAATGAAAGAGAAATATCAATCAGCTGCCTCCAGCACACCCCCTACTGGGTATGTGCCCGCAACCAAGGTACATGCCCTTGTCTGGAATGGAACCTGGGACCCTTCAGTCTGCAGGCTGACGCTCCATCCACTGAGCCAAACCGGTTAGGGCATGGCCTCTAGACTATTAACATTCAAATGACATCAGGAGCAAGTGATTCCTCTACATTTGACATGACCACCATGACATAGTACAAACTGGAAGACTCTTAAGCACATGGAAGATGTCCAGCTGCTGGAACGAATGGGCCCCAGGCTTATGAATACCATTGTAGGAGTTCTGTGATGTCTTTTTTTTTATTATTATTATTAGTTAAGGTATTACAAATGTGTCCTCTATCACAAACTCTCTTATTAATAGGAAAGAGATCAGACTGAACCAGGATCTAAACGCCTGGGTCCAGGAAAGTATTTATTGAGAAAATGGCATGTGATAGCCTTTGAAAGAAGATGAGACATTTACCAAGCAGAGTCTACCCCAGGCAAAGGAAGTGGTGTTGGAAAAGCAGGAGGTGTGAAAGAGCATGGCAACCTTGAGGGGCATGAAAGCAGCTTGCTGAGGCCACAAAGAAGAGTAGAGGAAGCAGTTAGCAATAAAAGAGGCTGAGTAACTAAATGAGGGCCGGATTATGCAGTCCTTCATAGGCTGGGCTGCTAGTAGGTTAAAACACTGAAACTTCCAATTGACAAGCATATATATATATTCATGTGTTTTATATCTATGTGCATATACACATATATGTGTTATATGGAGTTTATAATAAAGGATTTAGAAAATAAATTTTAAAATTTTAGTTTATATTGATTTATATATAATATTAACTAGTAGCAGTGACATGGGATTTGTTAAATTTTTTATGTCTTTTGTGCTTAACCGTATCAGGAATAGGATGGCTGAGCCTCTACCATGCCATCTTTTTTCTTTTCAACACAGAAATATATGTATACTGCTAACCCCTCAAATCTTTTTTTAGAAGAGCTTGTAAAGAAAAGCAATAATCTCTCAGGGAACTTTTCCAAGCCCTCAGTCTCCCATTTCACCTCTGTCCTGCTTTCTTAAGATAAGCATCTCTCATCTCTTTCTGTTTTTAAGCGAGAGAATAGCTACATGGCTAGAATGAAGGATTTTTGTGCAGTTGTTAAAATATATAAAATTATTTCATGTCTGTATCTCAATGAGCTCAAATCTCTCACTATAGTTTCATGAGTAAATACAACATGAAGAAATGTAAACAGAAAAACATCATTTAGATGAGTGTGTGCATGCTGATAAAAATGTAGGGCTAATGGAAACGGATATGTGCCCTTCTTTCAGGGTGAACTAACATTTATGGAAGGTCTATTGTGGACCAGGAACTACATAAGGCATTTTACATTTGATATCTTATTTAATACTTGCAATTATCCCTCAATCTGGGCCTTATCAGCACATGTAAAAACCATGAAACCTGCATGATGCAGTGAGTCATTACTGGATTGTTAGTCTATCACCTAATAACTTTCTTAGAATTGTTCCATCTTCCGCCTCTATCCACATGGTCAAAGGATGCATCCACAAGTGGTTTCTGTAACTCCTCCCTCCAGGACCCTAATCCTTCCAGAGGACTGGACCTCTGCTCTTCTTCCTGCCAACCTTGCTTCCCCAGAACTGGGCACCGCCCCACAGCTGCTGCACAAATGGCAGGGGCATGCTACATATGGGGGCTTCCTCACAACATGTCCTCTTTTCTTGAATTATGAAGAGAATTTGCACCTAGGATTTCTCTTTTGACAGTCTCTGTTCCCCAGATTAGACATTCTTATTTGGTGATTGCAAAACACCCCAGCTGAGAATCTTTGTATCACCCTGGAAGTTTTCTGAATCTAACCTCTATAGCTGGGCTCCTTTTATTCATTCATTCATTCATTCATTCATTTTTTTAAATTGATTTGGAGAGAGAGGAAGGGGGAGAGAGTGAGAGAGACATCGATTGGTTGCCTACCACACACTACCAAAGTATGTGCTGCCCTGACCAAGAATCAAACCCATGACCTTCCCATGCATGGGATGAAGCTCCAACCAACTGAGCCATACCAGCCATACCAGGTTCCTTTTTATTATTTATTTATTTGTTTGCAGTTCCCTTTAATTTAGGCACATTGATTATTTATTGTATATATTCAACATTATTTTGTATTAGTTTCAGGTGTATAGCATAGTGATTAGACAGCCATGTACTTTACAAAATGTTCCCTCCAATATTCCCAGTACCTACCTGGCATCATACGTAGTTATTACAATATTAATGACTATATTACCTATGCTGTATTTTACATCCATATAACTATTTGGTAACTACCAATTTGTGCTTCTTAATTTCTTCACCTTTTTCACGCACTTCTCCCTGCCAGGCAAAACAAACAAACAAACAAACAAACAAAAAAACAAACAAACAAAAAAAACCACAAAAAAACCCAAACAAACAAACGCTCTTCTCTCTGGCAAGCTGTTCTCTGAATCTATGAGCCTGTTTCTCTTTTGTTTATTTTGCTCTTTATATTCAACATATAAATTAAATCATATGGTATTTGTCTTTTTCGACTGACTTATTTCACTTAGCATAATACCCTCTAGGTCCATCACGCTATCACAAATGGTAGGACTTCATCATTTTCTATGGCCAAGTAATATTCTAATATAAATTTGTACCACCACTTTTTTATCCATTTGCCTATTTATGGATATTTAGGTTGCTTCTATATCTTGGCAATTATAATGCTGCAGTAAAATTAGAGTGCATATATTTTTTCAAATCAGTGCTTTGGGTTTCCTCAAGTATATACCTAGAAGTGGGATTACTGGGTCATAAGGCAGTTCCATTTTTAATTTTTTGTGGTACAGCCATACTGCTTTTCATAGTGGCTGCCCCAATCTGCATTCCCACCAACAGTGCAATCGAGTACCATTTTCCCCACATCCTCTCCAACACTTGTTGTTTGCTGACTTATTGACTATAGCGCTCTGACAGGTGTAAGGTGAGGTTTCATTGTGGTTTTAATTTGCATTTCTCTGGTGATTAGTGACTTGAGCATCTTTTTATATGTCTATTTGTCATCTCCTGGGAGAAGTGTCTATTACAGCCTCTGTAGCTGGGTTCCTTTCTTTTGATCTTCCCATATCCTCCACTTAATTTTGGCTCCTCCTAGGACCTTCTCAGCCCACAGAAACTGACCTCTAAGAATACTTCACATTCAAACTCACCAGTCTCATCAAGTAGAAACTGCCACTACTCAAATGCTAAATCTAATGTTTTGCTTCTCTTTTCTCATGACTAATGATCATTTTTATTTCTAAGATACTTCTTTCAAAGTTAACTTTGCACTTACTTTTCAATGGCTTTGCTTATTTTCCTGTGAGTGGTTCTGATGGACACATTGGAATTTGTTGGTTAACACATTCTCACCAGGGCTTGTTAATCTGGAAGAGGGTGTTTGTTTCAGCGCGCGTGCGCGCGCGCGCGTGTGTGTGTGTGTGTGTGTGTGTGTGTGTGTGTGTGTACACAGTACATGTCTGATAGTCCTTTCTTGATTTAAGGCTCTTAGAAGACAGGAGTTTTACACTTTAAATGATGCATCATTTATATGATGACCCAAATGCACAGGATTAGAATTCTTACCTTGGCCCTCCCATTAGCCTCTGTGTGTCTGTTAGCATGTCCCTTAACTTCCTTTGGCATATGTTCCCTTATGTGTAAAATAAGTTGTTTTTCCTCCTTAATTTTATTTCAGCATCAAAGTCCAATCCTTTACCATAATATTGTTTCCCCACTATATCTTTATGAGCCATCAGCAAACTGGAAGATATAAATCTAACTCAGAACTCTGATGCTTAAATATCAGGCCTTTCTGTTGTTTACGTGTTTCTTTTAAAAGCATCTCATTTTATGGAGTTCAGTATTAGTCCCCTCCTTGCACCCTATGGTTCAGGAACCATAGTTTTAGTTTTGCTGAGCTATGAAGCAGATAACTCACAGGGTTTGTGTTAACTGCTAAACACTAAGTGAAATTGCTGGTGTGAAAAACAAATGCTTCTCCCTGATTTCCTCTCATAATCCTCCTAAGAAAAACTTCAATCTCCAGACAGGCTGGTATAAAGAAGGAACTTTTGTCAAGACAAAAACACCTGCCTGGAACCAGCTGAACAGATTGTGCAGTTCTTCTCTGTGACAGCTGTGAGAAAGAGGCTTGGAAACTGCTAATTCAATCAAGAACTGTTTAATGCAATTTGACAGATTTCCAATATAAATCGGGCTATGTTACTATTTTGGAAAAAAAAAAAACATCCCCAGCATAGAAGCTCATAGCTCAAGGAGAAGCAGTGGCAGACTGAAACAGTTGCTGGTGCTCCTGATGAAATGGAGAGTTAATAGATCTGATCTCCATCCAAAGCAAATCTATAATGAAATGAAGGAGAGTAATTAGAAGAGTATCTGAATAGGTAAGCCAGGAACTTTCACAACAGAGGGAGGCAATAAGCTGAAGGTTCCACTAAACAGTGAAGCCTATACAGGCCTTCTCTTCAGAATTCCAGGCCCCAAACCAGAAAGTAAATCCGTTTGGGTTAGGCAATATAAGATCATATCCTATATAATAAAAGGCTAATATGCAAATTGACCAAACGGCTGAACAACTGGTCACTATAATGTTCACTGACCACCAGGGGGCAGATGCTCAATGCAGGAGCTGCCCCCTGGTGGTCAGTGTGCTCCCACAGGCGGAACACTGCTCAGCCAGAAGCCATCAGACATCCCCTGAGGGCTCCCAGACTGCGAGAGGGCATAGACTGGGCTGAGGAACCACCTCCCCCCTCCTCCCCCAGTGCACAAATTTGGTGCACTGGGCCTCTAGTAAGATCATAAAACCACTGGAGAAGTCAGTGACCTGGGACCTGGGACCAATGAAGAATCATAAATGTAAAAATAGAATCCTTTTGTGCAAATCTACACTGTATCGCAGATTTGCTAGTAAATGAGCTGAGATTTAATTATCTTTCTTTGGTTGATTGGCAAATACCTTAACTTGGAAACTGTAAATCCAAAAGCCAAGTGGGGTAAATAAATGCAATGACGAAGCATAGAAGTAGTAGGGGTTGGGGGTGAAGCTGCTAGCATAAACCCTGTCTCAAAGTGGCAGCCACTACTTAGTTCCAACTGCCCATGGTCAAGGGCATGTCTGGCCCCAGTATGCCAAATCTTCTGAATTTTCAGGAAAATCAGGAGCCCATAATTTCTATGTGAATCATTCAAAATTTAAATGTTGGCTTACATTTAAAATAAAATAAACACACTTTTTGAGTCATCCGTGGCCCTCTGGTTTGTGACTGCTCCAACCTCTATGTTGTTCAGAGACCCTCTTCGTGATATAGACATCACCAGTTCTTATGTCTATTTGCAAAAGAATTTATTAGATTTGGAAATGTTGAGTCAAAAATTTGCATGTCTTAAGATTTTTGATGTATATTGTCGTATTACCTTGGAAATTGTAAAAGCAGTTAATGCTCCCACAAGCAGTGTATAAAGTAATCACTCTCCATACTTTGAACAATACTGAACATAATTGAGCATATATTTCTAAAGTGCATTAATTAATTTTAAAAGTAAAAGCATCATTTTCAATTATGAATAAATTTTAAAGAATTTATCAAAATACAAGGTAACTAGATGAGGAAATGTTAAAATCTCTCATTTTTCCAAATGGCTCTCTTCAGACATATCTACACACACAAAAAAAACTTTATAAAAATGAGATCATTTTGTAAATACTATTTTGTTCCTGCTTTTTTTTCCCACTGAACAATATGTCGAAGAGTTATATACATGTTACTACCAATATAGATATAACTACTCATTTTTAATGTGCTTCATAGAATTTCAGGAGGAATATCTTTATTCAAATTAAAATACATAATATCAAATATTGCAGCTGTTTATTAAATCAGTCATTTTTATGGATATTAAGCTTGTTTGCAACATCTCGCTGTAAAAAACTTCATAACAATGAATATCATATACTATACATATTTAATCACTTGGCAATTATCTCTTTGGAATTATTTCCAGAATCATGGTGTATACATATTTAAATCTTCATGAATATTGCCAAGTCATTTTTTAAAGGTTTGTATTAACACACTTAACAACAGGGTAGGATATAGTTCCCATTTTGTAGTTTCTTATATCATTTTGCTTTTTTGTTGTTGTTGCTGTTTATTTCATTATTATCAGTCAATCAGGTAGATGGAAAGTGAATAATCAATTTTGTATTCATTTTCTTTTCTCTGTTAATGGGGTTGATTTTTAAAATATAATATTAAGATTACATTTCCCATGAATTGGCTGAGTGTCTTGTGGGTTCTTTTTTCTGTTGATTTGTAAGAGCCCTTTGCCTATTAGGGTTATCAATTCTCTGTCAGATGTGCTGCAAACATTATTTTCTGTTAGTTTAGAAATTGTCTTACAATTTTGTTAAAGGTATATATATATATTTTTTTTGCCATAGAGAAGTTAATTGCTACTTATTTGTTTTGTGAAAGGGTTAAAGAGAATAAAACAGGGCAGAGAAAAGCTTATTGTGCTTAGCAGATATCTTAGAGAAAGCTTGCAGCCTTGAGCACAGCATAGCCCAGATAACCAGAGACACCTGGCATGGGAGGAACCAAGGATGGACCAGACCTTTACGTCATCAGAGTGGCTTGCAGCCAGCAAAAATTGATAAAAACCTATCTCTCCATGCTCTCTTTGCTGATGCCTTTCTCAGTCTCAGCCCACCTGCACCCAGGTGTCAGGAATAAAATCTTTTTTGATACATTATGGCCTCATGTCTTGGTGTGCAACCCTGGCCCACTCCAAACCTTTCATTTTGTAATTAAGTCTATTAAAGTTCCTGTGCTTTCTGGGTTTAGCGATATATTAGAAAGATACTCCCAATCTGATTTCTATCTTAAAACCTCCAAATAGTTTTTTCCTACAATTTTGGTTTTAATTTTTATATTTAAATCCATTGTTTTTTATATTTAAAGTCTGTTCCATTATCTCATCTATAGCTCTTGCATTACCATACTCTTTTAATTCCTAAGGCTTTACAGTGTGCCTTATTGAAAAAAAAAAAGAGAGAAAGAATGACTTCTCCCAAATGAACACTTCTGGATGAACTGTAGAAACACTGTCCAGTCAGGAAAAAGTCCCCTTGGTATTCTCACTGGAATTTTAGCGCACTTACAGATAAATGAACAAAGTTCTGTATTTACAGTGTTGATTTCCTTGCCAAGAATATGTTATATTTCTCCATTGTAGAAACACTTATGCCCCTTACTATATTTTAATCATTTTCTTTGTAAGGCTTCCAAATATTTTTGTAGGAATTTGCTGAGTGAGTTGCTTTGCTGTTTTAAATGGCAGTCTTTTACAATTTTCATATAAATTTCTAATGTTGTTTTTAATTAATAAAAAATTCATCCACCTTTTAATATTGTGTTATTACCTTATTAAACTATCCTAGATTTTTTTCAAGTAATACCATACCATAGACATATAATAAGAATTATGCCCTTTAGTTCTAATATTTAAAAACTTGTATTTTTTTAGGAGAGAACTGTGAAGCACCTTGTTTGGAATCTTCATTTTAAATCATTCTTGCACATATTAAGTCAGTTTCAAAAACATATTCTTATTTGAGCCTAATTTAACCAACAGATGGCATAGTTGATGTAACCATACAAATGACTTCCAAATATATGGAAAGGGATTTTAATCATGTGTTGACTGCTCATAATAAAATTTTCTAGAGCTAATTATATTTATAATTCATGATCTAGTAATTAAAATCATCCAGAAAAAAAGAAAGAGATGGAAACACACACACACATACCTGTCTACATACAACCATACGCAGAGAGTGCCTGCAGATACTCTGTTTCTTAATAAATATTATTCAAATTGTTCTTCTTTGTCATATAAGGGTGAAAGGATGACATTATTTTTCTTTAATAAAAAGGAAGGAGGCAGCTGCCTCCCTATCCACTCCTCCTTAGGCTGTCTCCTCATGTACATGAAGGCCCAATAAGTAGCCTAAAACTGGGTTTTACAACGCAAGGCCATGGCCTTTCTGATGTTTGAAACTGTCAACACATACTTCCAAATTTAATTTATGAGCTTTATAGGAAACAATTACAAGATGCATCTGTTTATCTCTCAAGGAGTAGAGAGGTCATTGTTGTTTCCCTACTTTGCTCTGTAAGTTTGTGTGCAATTCTCTCCCGGGTTTGGAGTCACTTTCATGCTAATTTTCACGCAAGTAAATCTGATAATGCTGCCCCCATGATAAACTCTTCTTTATTCTGTACTTATAGGAAGAATCTTGTTAGCAATATTGTTTTATAGTCCCAACAATTGACAAGATAGGATGTTTGCCCTTAAAACAAACATCACATGTCTGAGTAACTTATTAAATCAGAGCATCTTATCAATGAACATTATTTCAAATTGTTCTAATAGCATAATTGAATCAATATAATCAATTTTACATTTGAGTGCTTATTTTTCTTTTATAATAGTAACTATAGGCCTGGTGCACAAAAATTTGTGCACTTGGGGGGGAAGGGGGTCCCTCAGCCTGGCCTGTGCCCTCTCACAGTCTGGGACCCCTCGGGAGATAACGACCTGCTGGCTTAGGCCTGCTCCCAGGTGGCAGAGGGCAGGCCCAATCCCTAGGTGCAGCCCCTGGTCGGGCTCAGAGCAGGGCCGATTGGGGAGCTGGGGCGCCGCCCCCTGTCATACACAGAGCAGGGCGATTGGGAGGTTATGATTCCACCCTCAGTCACACTCAGGGTAGGGCCAATTGGGGGGTTGGGGCACCGCCCCCTGTCACACTCAAGGCAGGGTCGATGGGGAGGTTGCAGCGCCACCCCCTGTCACGCACAGAGCAGGGCCCATCAGGGGGGTTGGGGCTTCGTACCCCCTCATGCACAGAGCAGGGCCGATCAGGGGGTTGAGGAGCTCCCCCCTGTCACTCAGAGAGTAGGGCCGATAGGAGATTTGGGGCACCGCCCCCTGTCACACTCAGGGCAGGGCTGATCAGGGGGTTGGGGCGCTGCCACTGTCACACTCAGGGAAGGGCCAATGGGGAGGTTATGGCTCTACCCCGTCACACACAGAGCAGGGCCCTTGGGGGGGGGCGGGGGGTTGGGGCTCCACACCCTGTCACACACAGAGCAGGGCCTATCAGGGGGTTGAGGCACCGCACCCTGTCACACACAGAGCTGCAGGGCGATCAGGGGGTTGGGGAGCTCCCCCCTATTAGGCACAGAGCAGGGCTGATCAGGGGGTTGGGGCGCCTTCCCCTGTCATGAACAGAGCAGGGCCGATAAGGAGGTTGTGGCCCCGCCCCCTGTCACACACAGAGCCACAGGGCAATCAGGGGGTTTGGGCGCTGCCCCCTGTCATGCTGATCCCGGTGCTGGGAGGCATATTACCCTTTTACTATATAGGGTAGAGGCCTGGTGCATGGGTGGGGTTGGCTGGTTTGCCCTGAAGGGTGTCCTGGATCAGGGTGGGGGTCCCCACTGGGGTGCCTGGCCAGCCTGTGTGAGGGGATGATGGCTGTTTGCAGCTGGTCACACACCCTTCAGGGTGGGGGTCCTCACTGGGGTGCCTGGCCAGTCTGGGTGAGGGGCTGAGGGCTGTTTTCAGGCTGGCGGGTGACTGAAGCTCCCAACTGCTCCTTTATTTCTTTTTTTTTTTTATTCTGGGCCAGCTTTAGCTCTGGCTCCAGCTCTGAGGCCTCTGCTGCTGAAATCAGGTATCTGGTTTGTTTGTGTTCTATAATCGAAACAATGTATAACTCCAGCTCTGAGACCCTGGGCTCGCTGAAAGCTGGTTTCTGGGGTTTTGTTTAGCTTCTATATTTGTTACAATGTTTCTTAAACTGCAAGCTCAGAGGCCGGCAAGGCAGGCGGGGAACGTTGGAGTCCTCCGTCACTGAAGCAAGCAAGCCTCATGTTAGTTTCAAGCTTCCTGGCTGCCGGCTGCCATCTTGGCTGGCAGTTAATTTGCATATCGCCCTGATTAGCCAATGGGAAGGGTAGCGGTAATACGCTAATTACCATGTTTCTCTTTTATTAGATTAGATGTCTCCTTACTATTTTATTAGTGTGTATTATGCATATATCTTTGTTTTAAATTTTGCCTAAAAATCATAAACTAAGTCTGCCAGATTTTTTGTTCCAGAAAATATTATTATAAGTTATTGATGTTTTTTTCTGAAACACTAATTCAGTACTTACACAAGGCAATGCAACATCATTATTGCTAAAATGCCATATTTTATCTTCTCAACAGAGTTCCTCTCGGCCCAGGAAAATGATGGGAACTTCCAAAGCAGTGCCAAATTCTGGTGAGCCCTGTGGGTCACATAGTAAAATGTAATTGTATTGAGTAAAAGAAATGCTTGGGAGCACTCCAAAAGAAAGCAAAAATATCTGGGTGTGTTTAAAACAATAAGGAGAAAAAGTAGAATTACAGAAAGAATGATTAATGACTGAAAGAAGCTAACTCTGTTTTGTTTTTGTTTTTTATCACTTTGGGCTCTGAGCTGTCATCTTGAGACCATGGCCCATTGGAATGTCTCCTGTGGTGAATCTGATGGATTTAAGTGACAGCTCCAAACTTGGTCCAAGTTCCAATGGTTTCTGAATCCCATCTTACTAAGTCATATTGAGCAGAAACATGTTCCTTCTCTGGGCATCCACCCCCCCCCCTCATTTTGTTTTTTCTCCTTTCTTTCCTAATTACTGAAAGTAAAGAATGAGTGTCAGAATGGAGCCCTCTTAAGAGACCAGATTTAGATACAATTGGGGAAAAATAGTTTCTTAAAATGGACCTAACTAAAATTCATTCATGCATGAAATTAATTAGCTGATCACACATTCCTCTCAAAGAAATAATGAACTTTAAAATATGACATGCGTATATGAATAATGAGGTGAATGTGTAGCCCTCAATATTAGTAGGTAACCAGAAAACTGTCAACTCAAATATAATGAGTAAAATTAGTATAAGATAAATTGAAATCCTGGAAATGACAACATGTACTAGAGGCAGAGTGATGGAGAGGGCTTTGTAATTGGAGAAGAGATGTGACTATCATGTGCTAAAGATCTTGAGGGGCGGGAATAATTTTTATGTACTCCCCATCACTACCTAGAAACTACCTTTACTGACTGAGAGACTAGGATCCTTGCTTCCTTTTTAAGCAGCCCTACAGGAGGAAATGGTGACTTCTCAGGTTACCGCAACTCTGGGAAAACAGTTTTTAAAGTCATCCAGCTGCCTTTTGCTTTCTGGTACTTTTTCTCTGTCGTTCACATGTTCTGGAAGAAAATTTTATACTTGCTGCCATGTATACAGTATACGGTCCTTTTGCTGTATCTATTTCAGAGAAAATAAGTTATTTTTGGATTAGAAAGAAAATTCATTTGGGTTTGTTGACCATGACTCAGTCCTTCAGAGGCTGACCGCCTACAGCGTAATAACCTAGTGCTTTTGCAAACTTGCTGAGAAATGGTGGTGTAAAAGGGCAATAAAAGGTCAACATGAAACACAGAAACCCTCCCTCCAAACACCCACCGTTAGGCACTACTCTAAGCCCTTTTCTTACAATAACTTATCTAACCCTTGACTTTCAAGTTTTTACTGTTCTCATCATCATCCCCATTCTTCACGTAAAGAAACTGAGGCTGGTAAGAAGCTAAACAAGAGTTCACACCTAAGTAACCTGCCTGCACACTCTGCACTAAAACAACAAGCTACTGCCTCAGCTCTGTAGAACTTGCCTTTCTTCCCTAGGTTTGCATCTATATTTCGCTTTGTCTCCCTGGGAGTAACAGAAGTAGTAGGCCACCAAATCAATATTTGATATCAGCCCCCTCTATCCTTCACAAAATAATCAAACCTTCTTTTTAAATAATCTTTTTCTATATAGAAGCTGTTTGTACAGAGCTTGTATTAATCTTTATATTTAATTCCCACCTTTCTTTTGAAAGCTTCAGGATTTTTATAGCTCAATCAAATGTTTCTGTGATGATTTCTGGGAGCTTTCTGTGGCATAGCAATTGAAGCAAGGCATTGTAGAATTTTCTATAAGGTGATTCTGTTAGTTTTACCTTCAAAATATTGTCATCATGCCATTGCTGTGCCCTGGTCCAAGCCTCCTCCATCATCTCTCAGCTCAGACATTCTAATTGCTTTCTAACTGGTTTCCCTGTGTCTGCCCTCACCTGCCTAGAACATATCCTGAACACAACTGGCAGTTTGATCTTATTAAAACATCAGTCAGATGGCTTTATTCCTTCTCTAGAAACCTCCAGTTGCTCCCAAGTGTAGGTCTTTCCAGGATTTACATGGTCTTACATAGTCTGTCTTTCATTCTCTCCCTGATTTCATCTCCTATCACTGTTCTCTCTATCTAGTCACATTGACCTCCATAATATTCTTACACTAGAGGCCCAGTGCACAAAATTATTACTGG
The DNA here is from genome assembly GCF_014108235.1 of Myotis myotis. Lineage (NCBI taxonomy): Eukaryota > Metazoa > Chordata > Mammalia > Chiroptera > Vespertilionidae > Myotis > Myotis myotis. The sequence continues at coordinate 173,150,006 of NW_023416335.1, forward strand.
GAGGGGGTGTCCCTCAGCCCGGCCTGAACCCTCTCGCAATCAGGGACCCCTCGGGGGATGTCTGACTGCCAGTTTAGGCCTGATCCCTCAGGGATCCCTACACTAGCAGTCGGATATCCGTCTCACAATCCAGGACTGCTGGCTCTTAACTGCTCACCTGCCTACCGGCCTGATGGCCCCTAACCACTCACCTGCCTGCCTGATTGACCCTAACCACTCACCTGCCTGCCTGATCGCCCCTAACCACTCTGCCTGCCTACCTGATCCCCCCTAGCCACCTTTGCCTGGGCCACGGCTTCATCCAGAAGGACAGCCGGAATGCCATCCAGAAGGTCATTTGACTGTCTTGTCTAATTAGCACAGTGATGGCGAACCTATGACACGTGTGTCAGAGGTGACACGCGAACTCATTTTTTGGTTGATTTTTCTTTGTTAAATGGCACTTAAATATATAAAATAAATAAAAATATATGTCTTTGTTTTACTATGGTTGCAAATATCAAAAAGATTCTATATGTGACACGGCACCAGAGTTAAGTTAGGGTTTTTCAAAATGCTGACATGCTGAGCTCAAAAGGTTCACCATCACTGAATTAGCATATTATGCTTTTATTATTATAGATGTGATGGGCCTATTCCTGCTTTAAGATTTTTGCACTCATGGTTCACTATATTTGGAACTTTTTCTGCCCTATATGTACTTATCTAACACATTTCTTCAAATTGTTCCTTATGTGTATCTTTTTTATTAGGCTCACTATGGTTACTCTGTTTAAATTTAATTCCCCCCATTCCTGATCCTCAATATACCTGATTGCCCCTACTTTCCCCTACACTTTTCCCATAGCAATTATCAAACTCTTTTCTTTTTAAAAAAAATATATTTTACTGATTTTTTACAGAGTGGAAGGGAGAGGGATAGAGAGTTAGAAACATCGATGAGAGAGAAACATCGATCAGCTGCCTCCTGCACACCCCCTACTGGGGATGTGCCCCCAACCAAGGTACATGCCCTTGACCAGAATCGAACCTGGGACCCTTCAGTCCACAGGCCGATGCTCTATCCACTGAGCCAAACCAGTTAGGGCAACTCTTTTCTTTTTTTAAAATTTTCTCTCTTGATTAAGATATTACATATTTTTCCTTATCCCCCCATTGTCCCTCCTCCCCCCACTCATGCCCTCAACCCACTGGTGTCTGTGTCCATTGAAACTCTTTTCTTATTATGCTAATTGATTGTTGTCTGTCTCTCCCCTCCTCAAACTAGAATACAAATTCCATGAGAGCTGGACTCTTTGTTCATTGTATTAACTTTTATATCTCAAACCCTCAGAATAGCACCTTGAACATATATCAGGTGATAATTCAATGAGCTGAGTGAATGAAGGATAATAATACAAAGTAGTAATATTTTTAGGAGTGCTACTTGTTTCTGGAAGAGTTCTGAGCATCTTAATTTTATTACATCATTTAGTCTTCACAGCACACCTATCAAGGAAGCTTTAATATTATTCTCAGTTTATAGATATCAAAACAGAGGCACAGATAGGCAAAAATAGCTACCAATTAATCATTAAAATAAACCAACTTTCTGCCTAGAATGTTGACCACAACAACAAAGAAAGAAAAAGGAGAGATAATTACCATCTAAGATTTTAAAGTTTTTGGGTCCTGTGTAAGAAAAATTTTTATTTAACTATTCTACTTTTTAATCCTCACCCAAGGATATGTTTTCATCGATTTTTTAGAGAGTAAGGAAGGGAGAGCAAAGAAGAGAGAGAGAGAGAGAGAGAGAGAGAGAGAGAGAGAGAGAGAGAGAGAGAGAAACATCAATGTGAGAAACCGAACAATTTCCCCACAACTTAGGTATGTACTGATTGAGAATTGCACCTTTTGGGGTATGTACACGGTGATGCTCCAATCAATTGAGCCTCCTGGCCAGGGCAATTTAACTAATCTATTTTGATTTATGAAATATGATAACAATTTTTAAATAATGAAAGTAAATAAGTAATATATATATTCTAAAGAACAGCATTATTCTAAATCTAGATCTTCCACTGATTTTGTTCACAGACTTGACCAAGCACTGCTTTAGCTAGCTGCTTTCTGTTAATTGGCATGAAGATAAAGACACACATTATTATTTTTTTTAAAGGAATTTTGTGCTATTTTACAAATATAAAATGCTTCAAGTGGCAGATGTAAATTTGATCCTTAATCTATTTTGTCAGTAGAAGTAAGGAGTTATGAACTGTAGAAATAATGTTATTTTTAAAAAAGCATATTTTAGTTTACCAAGTACTTTAATATCTGTAATCTAATTTTTGTCATTACAGTAACTCTGAGAATGGTATTATAAACTTTATCACTCCCATTTCACAGATAAGAAAACATGAGTTCAACAGCTTAACTTGTTTTTCTAAGGTCACACAATTGGCAGAACCAGGAATCAAAATCAGCATTCTTTTCATCAAACCAATCTCACAGTGACTATGAGAAAATATTCTGAAACATATAATTGTATCTCCTGCCCAAAGTGATAGGTGAAATATCTTAAACTGGTCTGACTTTAAGGTCCCAGAGTGTATCTACCAACAAATATTTATTTAAAAAATAAAGCTAGGAAGTAAAGACGTAGGCATGGAGAGACGACCTGGGCAGCTTAGGTATGTCCTCCGGCTGCAGGGAATGACAGTGATGGTGATGGTGTTTGTGGAGGTAAAAGTGAAGTTTTAATTGTTGTGAGTCGGGTGTTTGGCTCTATCTAAGGAATTCACTGACTAAGAATATTCCCAATCTGCCATTCTGGCTATCTGCCAGGTGCAATTAGGGAGGGGAAGTTCTGTTCCTTATTTGCATTCATAAATAGCACAGGACTCAGGAGAAATGGAGAAACTTAGATTTCTGCTGCAGTCAAGTAAGAAAATACTGCTTGTACAGCATCAGAATTGTTACTTCTGAGGACCTGGGAGAGGATTCTTGTTCTCTGTGGCCGGGGGAAAAAAAAGTCAATTTTTTTAGACTACTAAATGCATTTAAAATTTTTGTTAGCACTAGCCAGTTTTTCTCAGCTATTAGAGTGTTGGCCTGGGGACTGAAGGGTCCCAAGTTTGATTCCAGGTGGAGGGCACGTACCTCGGTTGCAAGTTCCCCAGCCCCCAAGGGGCACATGTGGGAGGCAACCAATCAATATTTCTCTCTCTAACCCCCCTCTCCCTCCCTTCCACTCTCTCTAAAAAGCAATGGAAAAAATATCCTTGGGTGAGGATTTAAAAAATGCATTTTGTCCTCTAAGTCTATGTCTTCAGCACAATGTCATCCATAGAGCTTCCAGCAACAGCGTATTGTACCTCTGAACCCACAGTTGTGAAGCAGTGGTATGAAATGAACTTCTGAAGGAAGGAATAGATAATCAAGAGACATGCAGCGTCATTATCCATATTGTGCAGTACGCATTTTTTTGTCCATCAGAACATCCCCTTGGTAACAAAAGAACCATTTCATTTTGTATGTGTGTGCTTTATTCACATCTAACATAATAAAAAGGGTTACTGAGGGACTTTTCTAGGCCCGTGCATCATAATTAAAGTACCATGGACTCTTCCATTTTTATGCTGTATCATATAGATTGGCTTGTTACATTCCAACTAAGGCCATTACGAGTTAGAATTTATAAGGTTAGTTAGGAAAAATAAAAGGTAAGATGAAATGTCATAAGCTTCTACTTTTCTCCCTTTATGGAGTTAGTGAAAAAGGCATATAATAGCAGGGGTGCCCGCTTTCACGGCAGCTCCTTGGTGCCCGTGGAGATAAGAAAGAGTGAGACCCCTTCCCAGTAGAATTGAAGGTAGTCCTTCCCCGGACAGAGATCTGGAAGCAGTTTGAAAGTGCAGCAGCTCAAGGAGCCGCCCTCATGGCGCCTCACCCCTCACTTCTATTTGAGAGCATGACATATCGGAAGGTACAAACTGCTTAGCAGAAGCTCTGATTTCCCTCACGGCTGTGTCTCTATGGCTCCAAGTGCAGGTCACCATCATGACTCACTTTAATGTGTAGTCTGTGATCAGGCCTCCAAATATTCCCGACATGATTTTAAAAATATCGCAGGCAACCTACTTTGTGGATTCCACCAGGAAAGCAGGGAGCTGTTTTAGGCAGCTTACAGAGTTCTTGGTTGACTCAGTTTGTGAATTTTCCAATATCAGAAGCTCATGCTTTCCTAATCCAGGGCTTCTCACAGGAAGTACTAGTGTGGGAAATTTGAAGTGTTATTTCAAATTACGGGGCCCTCAACATCTCTCTTTTCCAAATCTTTAGAGAAAACTCATGGAAATTCCCCAAGCTGTAATGAACAGAGATTCTTAATCTGGTGAAACACGAAAACTGAACTGGAAGGCCCTGAATTCCCGGGTTCTTGTCCTGATGGATTCTGAGAATGAAGCCACGGACAAAGGGTGATAGGCGAAAAGTACAGAAACTTTATTGCAAACAGACATGACCTCTAAAGCCTACTTCTAAATTCTAAGCCCAAGACTCTGTCCCTCCTGAACGGGCAGAGAGGCCCTGAGAACGGTGGCCACTGCTTTCTTTGTCTTGAGGCAATAAATAGGCTGCAGTTCTTTGTCTGAACCTGGTCCCTTCTTATTGGTCATTCTGCTACATAGAATTAGTTTTCAAAGCTCAAAGCCTACATGGTGTCCCCCATATTCTCTCCCCCTTATCTTGTTGACTGGAGTCACTTTTGATTTATCTTTCTCTGCCAAGCTGTGTTGGCAGAGAAGGCCTTATCTTATGGCCTTCCTAGTTATTCAGGTCAGGGCTACTTTTGGCCTAACTATGGTCACTTTAATTGCTCAGGCCAGAGATACCTTTTGGTTTATGGCTGTCTTAATTGCACAGGCCAGATATATTTCTATTGCCTGTGGCATTTCTTTATATTCTTTGTACAAGTAAGATAAACACCCTGGCCTCCTGCACACTCCCCACTGGGTATGTGCCGCAACCAAGATACATGCCCTTGACCAGAATCGAACCTGGGACACTTGAGTCCGCAGGCCGATGGTCTATCCACAGAGCCAAACCGGTTAAGGCCCTAGGAGAGTTCTTGAATGGGCTTCAAGAGGTGCATGAGTACCTGAAATTGTGTGGAAGGGATGGTATCAATTTGAGCTACTGGTTCTAGAAATGATATCTCTATCTCTCTGTATATACCCCTCAGAGACCTAACCTTCCTCCCAGGTAATGAATAACCAACCTTCAAGGCAGCAGAAGACAATAGCCCTGACCTGACTAATGTCCACAGAGTCTAGACCTCTGACAGGTGAAAGTTAAGATCTTGACCTAAGTTGTGTTTCAGTTACTGAACTCTAAGGTGGAAGGATCCCTGATTATTTTCTCATGAAAACAGACAGTCAGAGGGACACCAGAGCAGCCCTTAGGACTGTCCTGAAGACCTGTCTGGATAGCTGAGTTGTTTTTTTCTTCATCCCAATATCCCAAGGTTGTAGGTTTGATCCCCAGTCAGGACGCATATAATACTCAACCAATGAATGCGTAAATAAGTGGAACAATTAATTAATCTCTCTTTCTCTCTCTCCCTTCCTCCCTCCCCCTCTTCCTTTCTCTCTGTAATTATTTTTTTAAAAAGACCTGAAGAAATGATGTATCACCCTTACCTCACCTCTGACCAACCAGCTCTCAGTATAACCCTGAACTCCTACCCCAAGGAGTCTTATGATTTTGCCCTACATAATCTGTGACCTACACACCATTGGGAAGTTTGGGTTTTTCAGCATTAGCTTTCCATTTTCCTGGGTGGAGCCATTTATAATAAAATACCCAATATTTGTCCACTGCAGTTCTCAGTGTTTAGTGTCCTTTGTTATGTTAATGAAGTGCCTTTTGGAAACCGCCTACTGGTGGGAACTGGCTCTTTTAGTCCCACCCTGGACCTGACCTCTAGGGGGAGGGAAGTGGGGAGAGGAATTGAGGGGTTGAATCAATTGCCAGCAGCCAATAATTTGATCGATCAGGACAGTGTAATGAAGAACTCAAAAATCAAAAAGGGTTCAGAGAGCTCCGAGTTATTGAATATGTGGAGATGCATGGAGAGAGTGCGGAAGTTCCGGCCCCTTCAGGTACATTTCCCTATGTATGTATCTCTTTATCTGGCTGTTGTCCAGGAAAGAACTTCCAAACCTGTAGAAAGCTTCATAAGAATTTATTTGAGGCAAGTTTTGAGGACATGCCTGGAGGCAAAAATCTCAACTGATTGAGAAATACTCTGGAGAATGGCAGTTTTGCAGCTCACGCTTATATATTTAGAATCAAAGGAGAAAACGTAAGGAAGGTTACATGAAATCTATTGGTGGTAAAATATGGAAGAGCAGAAAACAAAGGAGGGAAATCTCTAGGAGTTAAAAAAGAAAATGGAGAGACACTTACTTCTCTGACAGTGGTGGGTACAGAATAATTGACATTTCCAGCACATAGAGAAGGTACGTGAGGAACAAGATAACAATGAGGGTTTCTGTGGTCTCTGTGCTTGGTGCCTATAGTTTCACCCTAGGGCTCTGGAAAAAAAATTACGCTGACATTTCAAAGGTATGTTATACTAGATGCATAAGAGCAATGGACAGTGCTTACTTGAGCTAAAGATTGACCTTTGCTAAGGGAGTTATGGGCCTGGGATGTGACTTTGCCATAACCTGCCCGGTTAGGAATTTATAATGAGACCATCCTGAGTGGTCATGCTCTGTCACTGAGCTTGCCAGGCCTTCCATGCAGCAGCCTGAGCTTGTCAGATCTACTCTGTCACTCTTTTTCAACCACACTGCTGATTGGTATTGTTCAATATCCTGGTAACAAATCAGAAATCTAGTGAGTAAATGGATTTTTGAGTTCTGTAAGGCATTCTAGCAAATGAGTCAAACTCAAGGTAGAGGTCAGAAGAACCTCTGATTTATAACCAGTCATTCAGAAGCACAGGAAACAACCTGGGCTTGAACTGGTGTCTGAAGTGGAGGAAGTCCTATGGGACTGAGCTGAAACTTGTGGGATCTGATCTATCTCTGAGAAGATAGCATCAGAATTGAGTTAATTCTCGAACACACTTGCTGGTGTCAGAGAACTGCCTCTACACACACACACATACACACACACACACACACACTGGAATTGGGTCTAGGAAGCCTTTCACACTGTCATTCTCATGAAGGATTAGGAGAAAATACGGGGTTAGACAGTTCATATTGAGAGCCTTGACATGAGTCACAAGATTAAATTGGTACTGGAGAAAGTCTTGAAGTTTTTTACTTGAACAGGATATTGAAAAAGTGACATGACATTAAGTTAAAAAAAAAAAATCCAAGTTTGAGAATCCAAATGTTACCGGAGAGTCAAACTTCCCTTTTGCTCATGGGAGGGATGTTCTTGGAGTCCACTGAAATAAGAATTTTCAGAAGCCCCCATGGGAGAATGAGAAGTAGTAAAAGGCTTTATTTGTGTGGAGTTACATTTATCCGGTTCCAAAGTCCCACCCACTTAAGCCAGTCTTGTAGGAGGAGGGCTAGCTGTGGGGTCAGCAAAGCCAAAAGCAAGGCCATTGTCCAGAGTTTGTGTTCCATGTTGCAGCCAGGTGTAATGCAGCGTCCAGGCTAATTAAAGTCATTAGTCCATTGTGCGAAGTGCCGCATGACCATGAGTCCTGCAAACACAGGTGAGTGTACCCTCTGCCACAGAACAGCCAGGAACCCGGTGTGCCAGAGAGAGAAGAGAGCGTGCTTCTTTGTCTAGAAGTTTAAAAATTCAGGTTTCTTGTGCTTGCAGTGCTTGCACATCCTGGCCACTAATTTGTTCCTAGGTGTGACTGACGGGTAAGCACCTTCCCACATCACTCAGACCTTACTGGGCATGCATCTAAACTGCCTTTGTCCAGTCCCTTCCCCCATCCATCATTGGGGAACAGACTTGGGGAGTGTTAAATGCAGCTTTTTGGCAAAGCTATATAAATGGCATGCCTATATTATCCAGCCCCTGCCTTTTACTCCTTTCCTGTTCAATAATAACCAGGTTATTACATGGTATCACAAATAAACTGATAAAAATGTCAACTCACAGTCACAGACCATTAGCATGGCTACTTGGGATCTCACCAGTATCTTTGAAATACCCATATTTCTTTTTAACACATAATTGTATTATTCATGTCAAATGAAGCCATATTTTTCTCCACGGCATCTAGATAGAGACAGCTATTTTAAAATCATACATGGGAATTCGGTGAATAACTTGACAAAATGACATAATTCTTGGAATTCCACAATAGTATCGAGTAGAGAAACACTACATTGCAACAAACAGGAAAAATGAGGGCAGACTAGAATGCTTTCCTGAGGAATAGCCCAGTCAATGCTAGGGAGTGATTTCTTCACATTATTATTATTATTAAAGTAAGAAATTGACTCCAATGTGAGCAATATGAAAAGGGAGTTGCAAATCAATAACTGATTAAGAAATGAAATTGATGAAGTCACAGAAGAAGCTCCGAATGCTCTCTAGTGTTCAAATGATCTGGTTTTCAAAATCTATTAGCAGACCTACCTCCTGAGTAGCTTCTCCAGACTGTATATTATACTCTGAATCTCATGTTTTTCTCTTGACACTTTAGTATCATAACAGGGGATAAATTAAAACTTGAACTACTCACATAATAGATTTTTGTTCAGGTAATTAAAGGTAGCAGCTGGAGTTTTGACTTCTATTGACATGTTTGAGGAAGAGAAAAAAACATGATCCTTGACCAACATGTTGGAATCTCAGTGGAGATAAGTGGTTTTCCACATAAGTAATGATTAATCTGAGCTCAGAAGAGCTCTTAATACTCTTACTCTGTGGATTTGATAATTTTGTGCTTCAAAGCATTCAACCATGATGAAGTGTACAAATAACATGATCTCGCAATAAGTATGATAATCAGAATTTATGTTTAAAAAATATCTGTGTCCAAAGGATCCAGAATACTTGCTTAAATAAAAAAACCTGGATGATCTTAAGCACAAATAAATTCTACCCATCAATTTCTTAAGTAGAACTGTGAATGTGTCTTTTTCTGCAGCTAAAGGAGGAAAAAAGAAACACAATGTTAACACTGAAATTTACCTTACTCTTTCCTTCTTCTTCCACCCACTCCTTTTGGCATCTTGATTTCAGTTTTATATACATACTAATATAACTGATCAGATGGCAAAGAAAGTCAGAATATCAGATTAATTAATTCAAACATATGGTTGGAATATATTTAAATATCACACTGGTCCTCCTTTAAACTCTGCCTTTGTCTCATCACATTGCAAAGGTTACCAAGCTGTAATCAAAAGCAGCCATTTGACCACTTCGTTCTCATTACAGTTCTTTGGGACTGTTTTGGTGCCAGGGAAGATCCTTTATGAGGACCATGATTAGAGTTGTCAGTCCTCAAAAGTCAACATGCGGGAGTGTGGGGAAGCACGGGACTTGGTTGGAAAGTCTGTAAAGAGGATTCTGTGAAAGGTCAGAGGACTCTTGAGGGACCTTGCCAAAGGCAGTAGACCCTGCCTTGACTTTTCCAAACAAGTCTAAGCCCCTGGGTGTTTTACTGGAATTTTTATATTTAGACTTAAAAAGTCCTTGTTTAAAAGATACTACAGATACATGTGTTTTCTCAAGGATACTTACCCTGTTGATAATATCTAATAGTTAATTTTATTTCAATCTGTTGTTACAATAAAAGCCTAAGGAGGCAGGTGAGTGGGGTTATCTGGTTCCTTTAGCCAGGCTGTCCCTTAGCCCTCTCTTTCATAAAAACATGTGTCAGAATAATTACTCATCCCTTGCTCAGAGTCTGCTGGTCAGCCCCTGGCATGTGAGCAGAAAGGAGTTGGTTGCTTTAGGTTTCTATTTAATTGAAGCATAAAAGCGCTTATATGTAGATGAGGGATATATAAGTGTTTGATTTGCAAAATGCTAGGGATTCCTTGACATGAAAAGGGTTGTATACATGAAAGTTATTATCACTGATTTTCTGAACAAAGAGAGAAAAAACAGGGGAGGGGATATAAAGGCAATGAAAAGGAGTGCATGATAATGTGCTCATGGGCAAATGCTCTGTTGACTTCTGATGCTTCCTCAAAATTCAGCATTCCCACACAAAAGCCAACATCATTGTCAGACTAACATGCCATACTTGATGAACAGAATTTATATTACTTTCTACTGCATTGCAATTCCTCAGCTCTAAGGTCAGCCATAATGCTTGGAGTTTTGTAAGCCTTTGAGGAGAATTGTGAAAGTGAAAGCTTCTGGGTTCTACAATAGAGAGATATTTTTAAATTTTTGTTTTTTCATGCTTATTTCAAAGAACACAAAGAAATTTAGATATCTCTGATAAAGAGAAGGATATTGAACATTCAAAACCATGTTTGCTAAAAATATCAATCCTATCTAATAATAGCCAAACATGGTTATTGACCGTACCTTCACTATGCCTCCCATTGGCTAATCAGCGATATATGCAAATTAACCGCCAACAAAGATGGAGGCTAATTTGCATACTGCAGGCAGGGTGGGACAGCATGAGCTGCTCATATGGGCCGCCATACAGGACCCCGTGTGTGACCCTAGAAGCCGCCTGCCTGTCCCACAAGCCCCAGGAGCCGCCTGCCTGCCGCCCGGACTGGATCGGTCCCGGGCTGCTGGTGAGCCCTGGAAGCCCCAGAAGCCTCCAGATATGGCAGTAACTCTATCAGTAAGCACTCTGAAAGTCAGTGGCATAAATGCACCAATTAAAAGACAGATTATGAGGGTGAATCAAAAACAAAACCCACTTTAAATATAAAGACACATATAGATTAAAAGTAAATGAATTAAGCTGCAGCCTGTTTTGCTTAGTGGATAGAGCATTAGCCTGTGGACTGAAGGGTCCCAGGTTAGATTCCAGTCAAGGACATGTACCTCAGTTGCTGGCTTGATCCCCAGTCCCTATCAGAGCATGTGCAGGAGGCAACCAATCAATGTGTCTCTCCCTTTCCCTTCACTCTCTCTAAAATTCAATGGAAAAATATCCTTGGGTGAAGATTAACAAAAACAAAGTAAATGGATTAAGTAACATTAAAGAGATTATAAGAAAAATATATTCCAAATTTTCTTAGTTGTATAATGGTTATGTTTAAATTATTAACACCTAAGAAATTGGGTGAAGGGTACATATAACATGCTGTAGTACTTTATAGTTTTTTTTTACATGTATGAGATAATTTCAAATTAAAATATTAAAAAATTAAAAATTAATAAAATATTAATTGAAATGTATCTGCATTACATGAAAAGTCTCCTAATTGCTCCTAGCATAATTTATTAAATTGTGCTAAAATTTACAAGGGTTCAATTAAAAAATATCTTAATTCTAAATGATATAATAGAAAATATATAATAGTGCAGTTATAAGCACTTATCTGAAAATAAAAATTTAAAGAAGTGAATTTAAAGAAGGGATTAGCCAAAGAAAATATATGCACAACCCATGGACACAGACAACAGTATGGTGATGGCCAGAGAGAAGTGGGGGGCAAAAGCTGGGTAGAGGGGACAAAAGGAGGGGAAATAGGGACATCCTATATAATAATAATAAAAGGCTAATATGCAAATTGACTGAACGGCAGAATGGCTAGTTGCTATGATGCGCGCTGGCCACCAGGGGACAGATGCTCAATGCAGGAGCTGCCCCCTGGTGGTCAGTGCACTTCCATATGAGGAGTGCCACTCAGCCAGAAGCTGGTTCATGGCTGGCCAGCACAGAGGTGGTGGCAGAAGCCTCTCCCACCTCCGTGGCAGCACTAAGAATGTCCAACTAATGGTTTAGACCTGACCCTTTGGGGGCCTAAGCCTTTAGTCAGACATCCCCTGAGGGCTCCCTGGCTGCCAGAAGGATGTCTGACTGCAAACTTAGGCCTGATCCCCCGGGGAGTGGGCCTAAGTCAATAGGTGGACATCCCCCAAGGGGTTCTGGACTGCAAATGGGCACAGGCTGGGCTGAGGGACCCCCCACCCCCACCGAGTGCACAAATTTTTGTGCACCAGGCCTCTAGTATTAAATAAAATGAATGGCAAGCAGAAGGAAATTATAAAGTGTCATCATTCATTACATTTAAATTAAGCACTGATTAAATGTTATTTAGTTTATAAATACAGCAAACAAAAGGTCCTGACCCTTCAGAATTTCATTCTTTTGAAGGGAATACATTTAGATTTTTAAAAAGGAAGAAGAATTAAAAATCTAAGAGTGGCTTGCCTTTAAGCTTGTTGTTTTGACTATGGCAGAGCCTATGAGTCTGTTTCTCATTACTGCTTTGCCTCCAGAAGAGAAAATGGCCGGCAGAATACATTAGGAGAAATGACGTGGAATCTGGAAGAGCCAGGATAAGAAAACCTAGAGTAAAGATCTCCTTTAAACATGGAATTTAATATTTTTATGTTAAATAAGTCAAGGACTCTCAATAAACAAGTTCTGAGTCTTAATAAAACACTTCCCCTTTACCACAGATTTCAAGTATATTGACTTCTTTTCATCTCTTTGTCCAGAAAACAAAACAAAATATGGCACTAGTTTCAGATTGCATAAAGATGTGTGGTAAAGGTTTAAACTTATACATAAGTTACTGGTTTGCTTGGTACTAGAAGAAACAACACTGGTCAGTAAGGAAGGGACAACTAAAGCATTGCAGGTCAGAAAATATTTTGGAGATGGTATAGTTTAAGAAAAGCAATCTTAACAAGGTCAAGGTTATTAGTCTTCCCTGGAACATTGTGCAAAGGATAACCTACATGTAGCGCACTCCTCGTCTTTATAAGTTCTTCATTGATGCCAAGAGAGAGTCATATTTGAACTTATAATGTCTATATTCAATACTACTGCATCTGCTGAGGAACCCAGCTGTGGATTCATCCCTCCACATGCATTCATCCAAGCCAAGATTTTAACCCCTCGTGCGCTTACCTGCTTAGTGAACTTGGGGAACCCAGATCAAAAAGATTGCCAAGCTCAGTTTCATTCCCACTTCCAGCTAGCAATAAAACATGAGTCACTGCATCTTACACCATCCATGTAAACCATGCTTACTGACTACATCATTGGTTGACTCAAACAAATAAACAAATCTTTACATGTATGTATTATACTTTGGGTGACCTCATAGACTCAGGTACCTGGAAAGGTTAGGTCCATTCGCCAGTTTGACAGATCTAATCATTAGATATGAGTCAAGTGTCTTCATTGTCTGAGATGTTAAAAAAAATACTCTAGTGACACAAGAAGTGCTTTCTTATTGGTTGTGATAAAATAAAAATCAACGATGCAGATTTCTTCATAGAGGTAAGTAGCTTGGAAACAGATCAGGATTTCTGGCAAGGTATCGCTGAGGAGGACGGCAGCTGGAAAGAAGGGTGTGAAGGAAAACTACTGCTCTTGTTCTTACTACTAATTAACAATAATTGAGTGCTTCCTATCTCCTAAGTGTTATGCATATATTATCCTCTTATTCTTACAATAACCTCACATCACTTCAGAGATGTGGCAACTGAGGCACAGAGTTCATTAACTTGCCCTAGATTAACAGAGCTACTAAACCATGGAGCATATCTGGCTCCATTCTTATCCTTATTTTTCTTAAACCTCTTATAATCCACTTTAGTTTGGAGCCAAATATTAACAAGCACCCACAAACAATGGGTTCATGAAGAGCAGAAAAAGAGGAAACCAAATTTTTCTCAGTTTTTCCCTAGGACTAACCTGCCTCCCACCTATGTTGGGAAAGCTGTGCAGATTGCTCATCTCTAGGTCTCTAGGATATTGCCCAGAGCAAAGGCAACCCAGTGTGTGGGCTTCTTTTCTGGTGCCAGAATCAAGGCAGGGAAGCTACACTCTCTCATCATTTCCCTTTAAACGCTATAGGCAGTTCTCTCCAAAGTACATGAAATGGGCTAACTGATCATTAATAGTAATTGTTGGGACTTCCTTTGATACTGACGTAGAGGTGAGACTCCCTCTGGTGAATCTGTGAGAGTAAGATATTTTAAGAGAAGGAATTGCTACATCCTACATTTTGTACTCCAATTTTCAAAGTCAGTGAAACCAATGTAGTGGCTTCTACATTCTTCAGATTCTGGAAATGAGGTCTCAATTGACTGACTTCCCCAAACTCACCCAGTTCCTTGGTGTCAAAACGGTGATTAGATCCAGATTGGAAGGATCCCAAGTTAGTGCTCCTTCATAAGACAATTTAAAAGTTATATCTGTTTATATTCTACTGGGCACTTGAGATTAAATATTAAGCACATATAAGATAAGGATATACTCAGAAGAAACAAAAACCTTAATGGCTTTTGAAGTGAGCATTGAAATAATAATGATGAGTTAGTAAAAGGAACGGGAAGAACAGTATAGGTGGCAAGGATGTATCTATACTTAAGAAACTAATGGGGGGATGGGTGGACATGGAAGAGGGCATAGGGGGGATAAATGGTGATGAAAAAATAAAATAAAATAAAAAGAGGTAGGACTGACAATATAGCTGTAAGCCAAACGGAAGCCACAGTTGGCTAGAGTGGAAGTACCATGCTGGGGAAAATGAGGGGGAAGGTGAAACAAATATGCCAGGGGTTGGTGGGAAGTTTGTGGAACACGGACTCTGTGTCAGGCTCCGCTGAGTTGTTTTGTTTTTGTTTTTTTAAGATAAGCATTATCCTATATAATAAAAGCCTAATATGCTAAGTGTCTGACTGTTTGACCATTCAATCAGCTGCTATGATGCACACTGACCACCAGGGGAGGACGCTCTGACCGGTAGGTTAGCTTGCTGCTGGGGTCCGGCTGATTGGGACTGGGAGAGATGGCTGGACATGCCCTGGAGCCCTCCTGCGATCCCTCCCCACACCCGTGGGGTCCCTCTGCCTGGCCTTCATCCTCGCAATCCAGGACCCCTTAGGGGATGTCAGAGAGCCGGTTTTGGCTTGATCCCCACAGGCCAGTCGGTGGGACCCCATCAGTGCATGAATCCGTGCACCATGCCTCTAGTTACCTAATACCCCAACCCCCCAGTGAAGTGGCTATGATCATTATATCCATTTTATTAAAAAAAAAAAAGACTAAGATAAGTAGATCCTGGATCTGAAGTTCAAACCAAGACCAAGTTCCCTTAATGATTATAGTATGAGGATTGTTATACCAAAGAGTCTTGCTAAGAAAAAGACCACTGCGTGTCTCAAAGAATATTTGAAGTTTTCCTATAAACATGCAGACTACTTAAAACTGCTTTGCTCCTAACTAATGCAGGGATTAGAAGCATTTAATTGTCACCGAAGTAGCTATATATAGCAAATCTCTGAACTTTGCCTTTTCAGGTCACTTTAAGACTTTGCTTACTTAGCTACATGGAAATCACATTATAAATTGATGAGAACTAGCTTCAAGGAAACAAGACCATAAATGTTTAAACAACAGTAAATCACACACTAATAGTTGCGCTTTCCACATTTCTCTGAGCAGCATCAATTAAATCGCACCTCAGAACTTGAGTGCTGGAATTGGTCACAAGATTTCAGTCCCAAATGCATATTTTTCTTTCAACACAAGTTTATGGAAAAATTGTAATGCTTTAATGAAAGGAATATAGCAAAATAAATAAGATAAAAAATGAATGCATGCTTCAGAATCTGTGAAACTGAGTTTGAATTTTGACTTTGACACTAGTAACTATACAATGTTAGGCAGTTTTATTCTCTTAGTTATCAGTATCTACTTCATTGATGTAGGTAGAGATCAAATGAAATAATATACAAGATTAGGTAGCACTTGGCAAATACTAAGCCATGGATTAATTGTAGCTATTATTAGTGGACACTTTGAAATAAGGCATAAAATAAGTTAGCACAGGGAAATCTGCTTTAGCACATGGCAGTCTGGGTGTGTCTGCTACAGAAGCACTCTAAAAAGGTCAATCTCATTGGCCTTGTATGCAACAGTCTGCATAAATTTATCAGTATAGCCAGGGATCAATAGCAGGAATCCCAGGCTCCTACTTGGCTCAGATCCTGCCTATGTGATTTTGGCTAATCGGTTTACCATCTTTGGGGCTCAGCTTTCTCATCTGTAAAATCATATAGCAATAGTCTCTATACTTCACATTTTAAGGATTAAATGCAGGAATCAATGCTGAGCCCTGCCCCGGTGCCTCACATACAGCAAGCACTGAGGACATGTCATCTGAACCGTAAGATGGCTGCTCCCGGTCTCACCTCCTACCACACTGATGTGGACACCGCTGGCCTGTTCAAACCTTCCTGTGATTTTATGCTTCCTTTCCTCTACAAGTATTGTTATGACTACCTCGGATTCCCTCTGTACTCCCTCCACCTCACTCACTCTTTTTTGTTGTTGTTTTGTTTTGTTTTGTTAATCTTCCCCAGAGGATAATTTTTCCCATTGCTTTTCAGAGAGAGCAGAAGGGAGAAAGAGAGAGAGAAAGAGAAACATGGTTGTGAGAGCAACACATCAACTGGCTGCCTCCCACACACGCCCAACCAGGCCTGGGATTGAGCCTGCAACCTAGGTACATGCCCTTGTCCGGAATCGAACCCACAACCCTTCAGTACGCAGGCCGGCACTCTAACCACTGAGCAAAATTGGCTAGCAAGTTTCCCTAACTCACTCTTACTGTTTTTCAAATCTGCTGCTCAGATGTCCTTCCACTAGGACGTTCCCCGGACTCACTGAGATCTCGGTCTTCCTCTATTTGCCTCAGGTTTGCGGTGCTGCCTGCTACCCAGCACTGTCCTCATGGCCTTATTTTTCAGCCTTTCTCACTGGAACCTGCACTCCTGGAGAGAAAGGTCTAGCATGGGTCTAGCGTGGTACTGGCTTTTCATAAATTACTAATAAATGTGAGATAAATGAATGAATAAATACAGCTAACTTGCTCAAAAGTTAGAGCAGTTAAAGCTTGCTTCTAAAATCAGCCTCCAGCATTTAGGGACAAAACAGCAAAGAAGTTGAGTGTAGCCCTAGGAGCTTCGTATCTGAATTCAAAGCCCTCACTTGCCGTTCCCAGCTGGGTGGCTCTGGGGAGTTAGTTGAAGTCTCTGTACCTCAGTTTTCTCATCTATAGAATGAAGGTGTTCATGGTACAGATCACATAAGGTGGTTAGTAAGTAGAAGTCAGGGAAATAACTCCTGTAAAGTAGTTGGAATAGTGCCTGGGACATTACAACTGTTCTATAAATGTTAGCTATTCAACAGGGACTGCACACCCTAGCATATGAAGCAGAAAGCTGACACCGCTGTCTCGGAGGGCTTGAGGACAGTTTGGTGTTCGGTGTGAAAGGAGTGGCATCTGCTGCGTGGGAGTTAAATAAAGCCCGTGGTTTTCTGGCCAAGGGAACAAAAGGTGGTCTGGAGACACCTCTAATCTCACACTCATAAATGATGGCAGGAGTACTTTGTACGTGATGTGAAACCCGTCTAAGAGGTTTTCATTTAAACGCATTCCTTCTTGCTAAACATTTAGTATTTGTTATCTCCTACTTTTTGCTCCCCTAGGTAACATTCTGATTAGTTTTCCCTTGCTGCAGAATCCGTCAAAATAGCTTGTTTATCTCTCTTGTCAGATTGGAAATAAGAAGGCTTCTCAGTACAGTGCTGATTTTTAGCAAGTCCCTTGAAATGGGTAAAATGGTTAGTCTGTAGACTAGGTAGAGCAGCTGTTAGAAACTGAGTGAAAAAATGCTAGATTCTTGCTTTATATTCACCAGAAAGATTCCTCCCTGGCTGAGAGGTTAGGGAAATGACTTCTACTATTTATTTTTTAAAAAAGAAGGCAACTAGATATAATCCTATGGGTCTGAACATGTCTTCTCGAAAAAAGTAAATAAAATCAATAAAAAGATAACGAACAAATGAAAATTTAATCCCCGATCATTTCTATAAAGAGGATAAGTTTTATTACTATTATCTATTATTTTAAATTAAAGTAGTTTGTATTAATAAGACAGACAATATAAATTCATATGAATACCAGAAATTTAGACAAATGAATAAACATACAAAATACCTAAATTAAATAGAAAATTCACAATAAATGCAATTAAAGCAATAAGTTCCTGGGGTATTATCACAGAGACTGAATCTCATAAATCTTTCTGAACAGTTATTTTCCCACTATTAAAAAAAAAAGGATTAAAATATTAGCCCTACTTAGTTTATAGCATTATCAGAGAAGAAAATAATAGATTCAAAAGTAATTGTAATGTTACCCATGTGCACTCTGGGTTTAATATGCCCAGCCTTGCAAATCAATGAAGAAAAATTATGTCATATTTTATAGAACACAGCGCATCTTGACTCAAAATCGCCCTGCTCTGTGCACTTACTCACGTTGACAAGCAGGAATGTCAATATTTTCCTGTAATTATTTTCCTCCAATATTTCTGAGAATTTCTAGGTGTGTTTCTAGTATATGCAATAGAATGTTCTCTATTCTCCTCACTCTAACAGCCTCAGATAAGGGCACTGACCCAGGAGAAATGGCTGGGGGTGGGGTGGAAGGAGGTGCAGGGGGCATGCGAGTGGTGCCTCAGAGGAGATCAGAGCTGCAGCCCTCTGCCGGGCTGCCCTTCTCCTTGCTATGCTCCGTGCTCTGCTGCGCACCCACGGCCCCTTTCCTCTAACTAACCCAGTGGCGTGCTCTTTATGATTCTCACTCTGCTTATTTTTTTCAGGATCTCTGGGCTCTTATACACCCTAGTATTTTTCTTTGGATGAGTTAGTGTTGATGGAGTTTTCCCAACAGAGTGCTGAAGCTTCAACCCAGCGGTGACCCCGGCCATTCTTCAATGTCAGGGCCACGCCCCTTCCTGAGTCACTCAGACCTCCACCGCAGGTTGGCTGAGGAAGGGCAGGGAGCAGAGCTGCCCTGTCTGATCAAGAACAACCTGGGGATGTACTTCACCGTTCCTCCACACCCAGTCCTGCTGCCCACTCCAGCCCACTCCTTCACTCCTGCTCATTCAGAGCGATTGTTTTTCTGCTCCTGGGTCCAAGTGCCCGGCTTCTTTTGGAGACTCATGTTCTGTGTAATCCTGAGTCCCATCAGTATGAATGAGATCCTTGGGCCCATCAAAGCATAGGAGCTGTCCTATGAACCAAGTGCATATTGTGACATTGAAGACAAATGTGTGCTACATTCTTTTTTAAAATATATATATGTATGTATATATATATATATATATATATATATATATATATATATATTTATTGATTTCAGAAAGGAAGGGAGAGGGAGAGAGATAGAAACCTCAACAAGAGAGAATCATTGATCTATTGCCTCCTGCACATTCTCTACTGGGGATCGAGCCTGCAACCGGAGCATGTGCCCTGACCAGGAATTGAACCATGACCTCCTGGTTCGTAGGTAAATGCTCAACCACTGAGTTACGCAGGCATGTGTGCTGCATTCTTAGAAAGGAGGCTGCCCAGCCAGGGCATAGAAAGGGCATCAAGGGGATGGCAGAGCCTTATTCAGCCCAAATATTTTGTTGTGTATGTTAATGATTATTTTATATTAAGCGGTTATGAGTGACTCTAAGGTCCTGAGTGGATCTATGACACTTATCCTTACACCACAAGCTCTCCCTTCTTTTTTTCAAGTTGTGAAGTTATTTTCTTTTCTTACAGTTTCTACTCATTGTCAAATACCACAGTAACACACTGTCACTCTCCTTCAGCCAGAAAACTGAAGCTGAAGTAACCAAATAGAGGTTAGATTGTTGACTTAAATTTTTCAAAAAATACACGTATCATAGCAACCTAAAGTCCACAATGGCAAAAACAGTAAAGATTAATGTTAGGTTGTAGGATGCAAACTGAAAGTTGGACTCAGCGAGTTAAAAATCTAATGCAATTTAATTTTACAGTAATGGTTCTATCAAGATAGGAAATGAAATTACTTTGATTTGAAACCCATGATGGGAATAGGCACTTATTATAAGTCACCAAAGACTGGAATATCTAATTCCAATTTTGGCACTAAGATCCATTTAGATATGGCACTTCTTAATAATCTCATCACTTAACGTGTGCAGAAGAGTTACTGCTTACTCTGTACCTCAAGCAGTTTTAGATTCAGACAGGCATGGTGTTTGATAGTGGCAAGATATGTTCAAAGAATAAGTCATCCCCCACTCATATCATCTGTAGCTGGTGGCTCTGAAGAAACAGCTCCTGATAAAATATAACAAAAGAGAAAAACTTTTGTCTTAGTCTTCATTGGTGCTTTGGGATTACTCATTTCTTTTCCTAAAATATTTTCTTACAGATCTATAATCATCAACATTGATTCACTTTGGAATTCTGCATAATGGTCCTGGTTGGGCTATTGACTACTCTCCCTTCTTTCACACAGCAAAAAGGAACAGAAAACAGATGATGTATATAATTTTTAAATGAAAAAGGTAGATGTGGGAGGTAGGAGAGTGCTCTAGATAAAAGGAAAAACTTAAATGTCTCCTTATCAATACTTCATCTAAAGTTCATTCTCATCATTCTAGCATACTTAATCACAAAATATATTTTATTGCAGCTCTATCCCAAATTATAATGACATCCGTTTAGTTATTATTTTTTTCTCTCTGCTCAACTGAAAATTTGATCCTTGCTCAGCATAAACTTTTAATTTTTTTCATCAGTATTTCTCCACTTAATAATACCAGACTAGAATCTAAAAGATGTACTGAATGAATGAACAAATAACAAATGTATATTTAATACATTCAAGAGAAAAATTATGCCATAAATGAGGCTGGTATTTGCTAATAACTTTAGTCCTAAGGTTTTTTTTAAAAAAAAAATTAATGTTTTTGGATCCTGGACTCCAAAGATTTCTTTCAACCAAATATGTTGGTTTATGACTCATTGATCAACTAGAAACTACTTATATTTCTATTAAATTTTACAGTATATAATTATAGTTAAGTAAAGTTTATCGTGTCAACTTGATTAAATGTTATAATGCTTTTAAAGTGTTAAGATAAAGCCTTATGCAGCTGAATGGAAACATATGCATATATTGTTAAATGAAATAATTATAGTGAAAATGCTTGCGCATGGTATAAAATTATAGGAATGGAAAGAGAGAAAATAAATGAAAAGGTTCTTTTTTTAAGATGTTGGTGCTCAGGATGGCTTTCTGTTTTTATTTTTTAACTTGTTGTTTTTGTGACAATGTTTATTTATGTTTTTAAAATATGAGCATTAGAAAATTCTTTGGATCTGTCCCAGCCTAACTCAGCATTTGAACTATCCATATATCTAATATTTTCTAAAAACCTCTAAAAATTGACTTCTTTCTTATATATTTCTCTAAGCAAGATATTGTTACCTCCCATTTTGGTTGACTATAAACTGACATTTACTTCCCACTTTCAGGGTATTTATCACACTGTGATTAACTAGCTTCCTGCCTCCTTCCACCGATAACTCCATCCCCATTCTTTCTTGTTTTTATTCTAAGAATAGCTATCACAAACATCTCCTTAAAATCAGCATGGAAAATGTATGTGTGTGGGTTTAAGTGTGTGAAAGTTGGATAACAAAGAAGAGATGTGAAGAAACACCTCCGCACAGAAATAGAGCGCCCCGTGTAATGCTCCAGGAACTGTTGTCAAATCCCCCCCAAAATCCCTTTAAAAGTCAAAGATTCACAAAAACAAAGATATAAGATTTTTTTTTCTAATAATGTAAAAATTCTATGAATGCTTCACATATGGAATCTTATCGAAAACAAACCTGTTTTCATATATTGTCTCTTTTTACACAGTAACTCCAAGAGAGAAGTAAAGCAAGCATTAATTAGTTTTAAAAATGATTTTACTAAATATATCCACAGGTTCTGTAATTTTTCTGTTCTTTTTCTCATTTGTCTCTACATTTATTTTTTTTAAATATATTTTATTGATTTTTTTACAGAGAGGAAGGGAGAGGGATAGAGAGTTAGAAACATCGATGATAGAGAAACATCGATCAGCTGCCTCCTGCACACTCCCCACTGAGGATGTGCCTGCAGCCAAGGTACATGCCCTTGACCGGAATCAAAACTGGGGCCCTTCAGTCCGCAGGCCGACGCTCTATCCACTGAGCCAAACCGGTTAGGGCTACATTTACTTTTTTAGTAGATATTGTATAAGTGCATTCCTCTAGTACTAATACTTTGTTGTTGTTGTTGTTGTTGTTGTTTAAAAAAAACAACAACAAGGTTAGCACATGCTTCATGTCCATGAAATTTTGCAGAGTAGATTTTGAAATAAGTGAACCTGAATGAATTTGTATACTGCTTGTTTTGTACTCAAGAAATCTTGTTATATGTTTCTAAGCAAGATATCTGTTACCTCCAATCTTGTTATGATTAATTTCATCATAGATTATTTACCTTTAAGGTGGTTTAGATTGAAATATTAATGCTGTTGTCTTAAAAAATCAAAGACCAAATTACTTCGCCTGCAGTGATTTATGTCAGGCGACTGAAAGGACTCTCAGAGCTTTGGTGTGCTCTGTAAAGGAAAACTTCAAGAAGCATGGGTTGGATTTGAGTTCACAAGATTGCCACTACTTTAATTATTATAGTTTCAGGGAGGGGAATAGTTGACATTCACAATTTTCAAAAGGAAAACTGAAATACAAAAGAATAAACTTTGGAGAAGGGCATGCTTTGAATAAACCGTGGCATTCTGAGAGTGTTTTCTGTAGGCTGTCAGCTTCCTGATGGTAAAAACTATGTTGACCTACTACACTTATAGCAGCTAATAGATGGCCATGCATATCCCGGATTCCCGGTGACTGCCACATATGATCAGGACGATGCTTCCTTCCTGGGATTACACTGCTGAGTCAGTTTTGTCATTCTTTCCTTATGTTTCCTCAGCCTCTTGCTTTTCCTCTACAATTCTGGTGGGTGACATTAAATACTAGTATCCCCAGTTGTACCAGGGAGTGGGTTAAATGATAGCCCCCCCCCCAAAAAAAAACATGCCCATGTCCTAATACCCAAACTTGTGAATGTTGCCTTATTTCAGAAAAGAGTCATTGCAGATGTAAATAAATTAAGGATCTTCAGGATAGATCAGATGGGCCCCAATCCTACCATGAATGCTGAGACGGAACAGGAGAGGACACAGATACAGTGGCAGGGATTGGAGTTGTGTAGTCAAAAGAAATGAAGGTAGAGAAGAAGGAGGGATACTTCTCTAGGGTCTTCTATGGTGCTTGTCTCTACCAAGACCTTGCTTCCAGACTTCTGACCTCCAAAACTGTGAGAGAGTGAATTTCTGATGTAAATTTTTGTGGTGAATTGTTGCATCAGCCATTGAAAACTAGTACAAGCCACAGTGAAAAAGTGGTGGAGAAAAGACTTTGAATAGTTAAAACCAGGACTATTCTAAGCCATATCAATTTAATTTAGGCACCACTCCAAGAAAGAACAAACAAAATTTGTAACAATGTAAAAAGAGCTACATGTTAATAAATTGACCTGAGAACAGATGTAGATGTTCAGACAACTTTAGTTGGTTAGTTTATCTCTTCAACAGCTACTAAAATACTAAAAGGATACTGAGTGTATTCACATAATATTTTCTCCTGCCTCAAGCTCCCCTGACTCTGTGTGCAGGGGTTAGGTGTAACTATGGTGACCAGAAGTTCTCTTTTTTGAACAATGGGGAAGGAAAATTTTTCCCTTCCTCCATCTTAGGTTCTGTGGCTGATCTAAAAATTAAATTGACATAGGACAGATTAACAGGAGGGGGGAAACAAACAACAACAGCTGGACAATTGATATATTGTCTTGAGCTAAGAAAAGGAAAATGATATGGGGTGGGGGCAAGGAGAAGGTAGCTTTTCCTGGAAAGGTACAAGGAGGAAATGTTTATTAAACAAAGGTTGCCCTGCCATGCAGATTAAGTCTCTCAGGGGAAAAAGTTATCTCTAGACCCCTCTCTAATAAAATTTCCTTTGTAAATGTAGATATCCCCCACAAATGGGGAAATGTATAATTTCTTTTAGGCAGTTAAGAGGTAAATAAATTTTTCCTTAGTGCCGGGAGCCGGTCCATGCTTGCTGTTTCAAGGGACCTGGCATATATGGAATACTGTTCTTAATATGTTTGCTCACCTTCTTGGCACTATGTGTTTTAACCAAGGTCTCTGAGAAAGGTTGTTTCCCCAGGTAGGGATTTTCCCCTGAAGTTAGGGAGGGAATAAAACCTCTTAACTAGTGCCAGGTGGGTAATTAATCACTTTAACTACGAACAATCATGCTTAAGCTACATAATCTTTACTCCCTGGAATGGAGATAAGAAACGCCCTAACCTTTGTAATAGAGATTGATAGGATTGAATCAACTGGTATAAATACAGATGTAATAAGACAGCAAGAGACAGAACTTAGAACACAGAACTGAGAGACAGAACCTAGGCACAGAACCTACACAGAACATTCTCTGGAGACAGAAGAACTTCGCTGGAGAGAACATGGCAAAAGATCCTGGACAGAAACTGGCCTCAGAACCTAGAGACAGAACCTAGCGAGAGAACATGGCAAAAGATCCTGGACTGAACCTGACTACAGAAATTGGCAAGAGAACCTGACTAGAACCTGGTGACTGAACCTGGCTGGAGAACCTGGACAGAACCTGGCTGGAGAACCTGGAGATCCTAACCAGAACTTCGCTGGAGATCCAGACCAGAACTTGGCTGGCGATCCTGGCTAGAGATCCTGGCTAGGCTGCTGATCAACTGAACGCTGTCTCCATGTCATCTCTTCTTCGCCGACTCCGTCCACACCTTTGGGGACCCCTGGACCCGCTGGGGTTGGACCCCGGCACCTTAGTCTGTTGGGTCTTGTTAGCCTTCTGCTCAAAATAATCTTCATGCCTAAGTGGCATATTTGGGTATAACATGTTATGAACCCCGTTACTACTGAAAAATAAACACACTCAACTTTGCTCTGCAGTGGGAAACTTCAGGGTTAGTCTTGAGTAGAAAAGCTGGAGGCTGAAAGTAGATCCTTTACCATGTAAACATGTGTATGATCTATGTTCATGGTCATATGTGGGTTAAATGGGAGTGCCTAAAAGAAAGGTATAAAGATAGATATCTATATATTTTAGAATATAAAACCGAAAATAATAGTTCTAAAAATAGTGATTTCTTATTTGTAGGAAGTTTTCAGTTCTATAGGAAGCATTTTATTACTGTAAGCATGACCTTTATTTGTGAAATAATAAACCCTAGACTAGCCACTCTAGTAGAGAGAGTTCGTATACGAATACCCTGAGCCAATGGCTAATCAAAGAAGCCATTGACAATTTTTTTTTTTGCAAGAATAATGAGCATAATGGCTATATCTCTGAGACACAAGTGAGCCCAGCTGTATCTGTTTAAGCTTGATTAAAATCTCTCCATCAAACAGTAAGTGTTCAAGTGGAGTCCAGAGACATTTCCCCAAAGAGTTCTTTGGCTAATATCATTGCTGTGGTCATTTGAAGAGGAAACTCAATTTCCAGCATTTTGGGTCCCCCCTGCTGTGAACTACAATGCCAAGACTACAGCTAGCTGCACAGGACACCTGCTAATCATTTGCTGTTACATCAGCTGTTCATAAGTTACTTCCATGTCATAGTCTTTGCCACTGGAGTTTGAACTCATTTTTTTTATTTCTTACTAGAGGCCCAGTGCACAAAGTTCAGCCTGCACCCTCAGCCCGGCCAGTAACCTCTCCAATCCGGAACCCTTTGGGGGATGTCCGACTGCCTAGGGATCAGGCCTAAACCGGCAGTCGGACATCCCTCTTGCAATCCCGGACCACTGGCTTCTAACCACTTGCCTGCCTGCTGCCTGATTGCCCCTAACCACTCTGCATGCCTACCTGATCACCCCTAACCACCTCTGCCTACTTGCCTCATCACCCCTAACTGCCTCTGTCTGCCAGTCTAATGCCCCTAACTGCCTCTGCCTACCTGCCTTATCACCACTAATCCCTCTGCTGCCTACCTGATTATCCCTAACTGCTCCCCTGCTGGCCTGATAGCCCCGATAGCCCCTAACCACCTTTGCCTGCTGACCTGATTGTACCTAACATTCTCTGCCTGCCTGCCTGATCACCCCTAACCCCAAATAATATCTTCCACTGGAGAAAGTATCCCCCCCCTTTTTTTTTGGATTAGGCAGATAAAGTGGCTGATCCCATTAATCCAATCAAGAACTGAAGTCAGTTTGAATTTCATTAAGACTGACAAAATTTCCTCAGGATCATCCCTGTGCATAGGCCATGGTACTTCAGAACTTTATTTGGGAGCCTAGCCGTGATGCAGCTCTACGTTTCTGATGTTTTCAGCTTAGCCTTGTAGCTTCATTCCCCAAGCAGCTTCAATATTTGGCAAGTGTATTGGGAGAAAGATCAGTCATATTTCTGAGACCCCATGAGTTTCCAATATTATCACTCCAGCCCTGCACAAATAACAAAAACTCTTCTGGTTTTTATGTCCCATTGCAAATGCCTTCCGCTCTGTTCTAGGCTCAGGTTTGTTAGCTCCCAGCCCTGCTGATCATCGATAACTGCCCCTCGGTGAATAATGATCATTTATCCTAGCTTCAGTTCCCCATCCCCTTTCCGTCAATGGTTCTCAAGGTGTGGTCCTGGACTCACAGCCGCAACATCACCTGAAACTTGCCAGAAATGCAAATTCTCAGGCCACATCTCAGCATTAATGAGTCAGAAACTCTAGGTTTGAGGTACAGCCATCTGTGTTTTAATAAGCACTCATGTTGCCCTGGAAATTGTGGCTCAGTTGGCTGGGCAGTGTCCCAGGCATCATGCCGGGATCGCAGCCTTGAACCCCATAGTGGGCATGCAGGACGCAGCGATGAATGTTTTGCTCTCACATTGATGTTTCTCTCTCTCTTTCTCCTTTCCTCGCCTTCTAAAAATCAATAAAATCTTAAAAAATAGTAAGTCCTAACATGACACTAATATACTCTAGAGTTTCTGATTCATAAGCCTAAAGCGGGCCTCAAGTTCAAGTGTGTAGCAAGTTAGATGGTGCTGATACTGCTGGAGTGTAGCCACACTTTGAGAACCATGGCAATAGGCTTTTATGGCTTGTCAGGCCTCTATTCAAGGACTTAGTGTTTTCAGACTCCTTCCCTGAAGCTTTTGTTAGTTAGAAGATGTGGCATTTTATGCTGCCTCTGAAGTTTGGCCTAGTTCTTCATCCTTTTGAGCAGTCTCAGAATTCAGCAATATTATTAAGGAGAAATCAGCCTGTGCTTGAAATGATTCAACTCTCTTCTCTGCTCATTCTAGTCATGTCCAATTGCTTAAAGGATTGTTCATTTCTTGTTTTCTCAAAATCTTCCTCGGTCAGGGTCACATGGAAGCACACACCATAACTGGCAACAGTCTTCAGGGAATAAGAGCTGCCCCAAGTCTACTACAGCTCACCCTGAATAACTGCCCACTCTGGGATTTTAGTCCATCAATCTCTGTAGTTGCCACAGCTCTGTGGTATTTTAAAAGCAGATGATCTTGCCCTAATCGGTTTGGCTCAGTGGATAGAGCGTCAGCCTGCGGACTGAAGGGCCCCAGGTTCGATTGTGGTCAAGGTCATGTACCTTGGTTGCGGGCACATCCCCAGTAGGGAGTGTGCAGGAGGCAGCTGATCAATGATGTTTCTAAATCTCTATCCTTCTCCCTTCCTCTCTGTGAAAAATCAATGAAATATATTAACCTTACCAGACCGCTGTACCGATTTTTCGGTAATTTTCACACAAAGGTGGAATATTGGCGCTAGATGAAAGGTAGATGAAAGGTAGACCTATTTTCTACAATGTCTCCAAGTTCCATCTTATTCTAACCACTTGTTTGCATGTAACTAACATTTTTCTATATCATGTTGGTTTTTTCTCTTTAATGCTCAGGAGCCCAGGTATAGGGGACAGTTAGGTTCAGGGCCTCAGGTCTGGTAGGATTAAAATATATATATATATATATATATATATATATATATATATATATATATGATCTCTATAACAATTCTATTTTTTGGCTGTTTTCAGCAGGAGTATTTACCTGCCATGACCTACTATAGTCTATCCAGAAGAGGAAGTCAATGTTGTTGACTTAATTTCAAATTTATTATTGCGTAGAATAATGTGTTAAGTGCTTGTGACATAAAATTTTAAAAATATAGAAAGATATATATTGAAATAAAATCTTTAGAACTCCACAAGTTACTATTTGAACTTCACAATACTATATTGGTTTCTTATGCATTCTCTTAGAGATACCTTAATGATATATATAGTATGCACATATTCACACACATAGATATGCATATGTGTGTACACTTTTTCCCCCTACATCTGTTCAGCATTTTGCATTTTCTGAATTTTTCTTTCTTTACTGAACAATATATCTTGCAGAACTTGCTATTTTAATGCCTTATTCTTTTTACTAGCTACATAGCCTTTTATTAGCAGTTCATTAACCAGATATAATTGATGAATATTTAAGTGGTTTCACATATTTTTCTATCACAAACAATGGATAGATAAATATCTCTCTAAACTGTGTAAATAAGGACCTGGCATATGTAATTTTTAAGTTTTATTTACATATAATGTAGGTGCCATAAAAATCACCAACTAAAACTCTAAGTGGTTTAGTCATTTGTAGAACAGTGCAACCATCATCTCAATCCAGTCAAAGTTTAACACCCCAAACAGTTCCTTTGAGTCCATTTGTTGTCAATCTTCACTCCTATTCCTATAGCCCTAGGCAACTTATCATCTGCTTTAGGCCTCTATAAATTTGCCTTTTCTGGCAAATCTTATCTAATAATAGACAAACATGGTAATTAACCGTACCTCTGACACGCTTCCCATGGGCTAATCAGGGCGATATGCAAATTAACTGCCAACCAAGATGGCGGCTGGCAGCCAAGCAGCTGAAACGAACAGGAGGCTTGCTTGCTCCAGTGATGGAGAAAGCCAAGGTTCCCTGCCTGCCGCTGCTGGGCTCTGAGCTTGCACTCGAAGAAACCATGTTGCAATTATAGAAGCTAAACAAACCCCAGATACCTGCTTTCAGCAGCCGAGGTCTCAGAGCTGGAGCTGAGCCTCAGAGCTAAAGCCAGTTCTCAGCTCCAGTGAAGCCATAGAAGGTAAATAAATCCCAGAATAAAAAAAAAAGAAAAAAAGGAGAGGTTGGGAGCTTCAGTCACTCGCCAGCCTGAAAACAGCCCTCAGCCCCTCACCCAGACTGGCCAGGCACCCCAGTGGGGACCCCCACCCTGAAGGGGGTGTGACCAGCTGCAAACAGCCATCATCCCCTCATCCAGGCTGGCCAGGCACCCAAGCAGGACCCCCACCCTGATCCAGGACACCCTTCAGGGCAAACCATCTGGCCCCCACCCATGCACCAGGCCTCTATCCTATATAGTAAAAGGGTAATATGCAAACTGACCCTAACAGCAGAAAGACTGGGAATGACTGGTCACTATGACACACACTGACCACCAGGGGGCAGACGCTCAGTGCAGGAGCTGCCCTCTGGTGGTCAGTGAGCTCTCACATGGGGGAGCTCTGCTCAGCCACAAGCCAGGCTGATGGCTGCCAGTACAGCGGTGATGATGGGAGCCTCTCCTGCCTCCTCAGCAGCACTAAGGATGTTCGACTGCAGCTTAGGCCTGCTCCCCGCTGGCAAGTGGACATCCTCCAAGGGCTGCCGTGCTGCCAGAGGTATGTTTGATTGCCAGGTTAGGCCCAATCCCGTGGGGAGAAGGCCTCAGCCAGCAGATGGTCATCCCCTGAGGGGTCCCAGACTGCGAGAGGGCACAGGCTGGGCTGAGGGACCCCCCCCACCAATTCACAAATTTTTGTGCACCGGGCCTCTAGTTTAATATAAATGAAATTGTGTACTATGATGTCCTTTTTGTCTGGCTTGTCTCACTCAGCAAAATGGCTTTGCTGTTTATCCATGTTGCAGCTTGTTTGTTGCTTTTTCTTTCTAAATAAGGCCCCATTTTATGGGTATTCTGCATTTTGCTTTTCCACTCACCAGTTTATAGGCATTTGGATTGTTATAATGGATGTTGTCATGTAAGTCTGTGCAGGCATGGGTTTTCCTTTCTCTGCTCAACTCCCATTTGGTTTTGTTGTTGCTTTCATCCAGGTCTCCAGGTTTCTATTCAAGGACTCAGTGTTATAATTTTAATTCATAATTACTGCCCATAAGGACTTGGGGAAATGACAGATCCATGACAGTGCAGTGGGTGGTTGGTGTGCACAGACTCAGCATTGCTTTGAAGGTTAAATTGCACATCGATAAATAAGGTAAATCTCAGCTTTTACAGATGTAGTCAGTGAATGATGTGTAGAGGTGAGGGACAAAGGAAAGATATGATTGATGGTAACAATTATTATTGCTGTTCATGCTTTAGATTCAAGATTTTACAATGTCACAGTCATCTCATGATACTGATTAATTACCACTATTAAAAAGGATAATATGCCGAAACCGGTTTGGCTCAGTGGATAGAGCGTCGGCCTGCGGACTGAAAGGTCCCAGGTTCGATTCCGGTCAAGGGCATGTACCTGGGTTGCGGGCACTTCCCCAGTGGGAAATGTGCAGGAGGCAGCTGATCGATGTTTCTCTCTCATCGATGTTTCTAACTCTCTATCTCTCTCCCTTCCTCTCTGTAAAAAATCAATAAAATATATTTAAAAAAAAAAAAAAAGGATAATAGCTACTACTGATTTGCTAAAGATCCCATAGTTAAGATTTCAGAAAGTCAGGCTCTGTACATTGCCGAAGTTTTCAAAGTGTTCTCAGGACTTTGATTCATTTCTGAAAAAAAAATAAGATTAATAAATTATAGTATCTCTTTAGTTGTAATATCTCTGCTGTTCAAACAATATTGTTAAATTGATAAATGCCCAATTTCCTAAACAACAGCAAAAAACTTTAGGTAGGACCCTGAGTCAAAATTATGACACAGAATTTGTTATATAGTATACCCACATCAATATTAAGCCTTAAAAATTACAGAATTCTAGAAGGATGTGGAATATTCTCACTTACAAATGAGAAAATCAGCATCCTTGAATAATAAGATGGGGATGGGACTGCACAGCATGGCTGAAACAGTATTAGAACCTAAAGTTCCAGAAACACAGTTAAGCGTAGTCACAATGTCCTGTCTCCAGTAGCAAATTCTTTTTATGAGGATCTCCATGAGCTCCAACAATATTTGAAAGATATTTTGACATAAGAAAATTCTAGTTTAACGAAGAACTTGAGAAATGTTTTAGCATTTAAGATACTTGGCCAGAAATCCTAGGCATCCAAAGTATTTTATTTCTCTAACAGGGTTTTTTTTTATTTTTTTAAAATACAAATCAATGAAACATCTTTTCCTGTAAATTAAAGTGAAAAAGTTCTGATTTTTGTGCGTGTGCACAAAATCACCTGGGCTCTTGTTAAGAAAGTCCTTGAGAGAGTTGAGAAGGGACTCAGACTGTATCCTCAGGACTTAATAAAGTGTCAAGTTATCTCATTACAGTGTTTGAACGACTGAGAAATGTTAGTTCTTACTGGTCTGTAAGCATCGATCATGTTTTGCTTCTTTCTTTTTCTTTCTTATATTTTTAACCAGGAATGTCAAGAGAGTCATTTGTGGTGGCATCAAAACAATCATTTGAAACTGAAAAACACTGGTGTTTTTCTTTTACAAATGAGCAACCACGGACATTTTCTTTGCTCTCTTTTTGAAATAAGCTGTGATTTAGGGACAGCGGAGGAGGCCAGAATCCAGAAGTCTGCCTCGAGGGTCATTTGTTTCCAGTTTCTGGAGCACTGAGACCATCACTACAATTGCACTCTCACCATACAGACATTTTTGTTCTTGTGCCATAACAATGTGGGCACACATTAGTCATCTTCTCCAGCTGATATCTTAATTGGCACTCCTGCCTTGCTACCATTTTAATTCACAGAAAAGCCATTAGCAACTCCTCTTCCTCCTGACAAGTCCAGAGAAGGGAGAGTGCCACACACTAAAACTCTAACAGATATCACCACAGACAACAAAAATGAATGAAGTAATGCTGGGGGCAAGTGTCAATATGAAGTAAAGAAAAAGGTCAAAAACATTTTCATATTTGACATCTTTAATGACAATTTTAGGAGGAGAAGGGGACAAAGTTAATTTCAATAAGATTCCCCCACCACCCCGCAGGGAAAACAAACACAGTTTTTTTAAGTTTCCATTTCCTATATATTGGAAAATGGATATTTTAGCAACTTCAACTCAATTGATCCATGAGAAGCCCCCTTGGGGAAAGCATTTGCTCTTTTATCAATAAATACTCCCTAAATTTAGAGGCCAAATGTGGGGGATGTGCACCAAGTTTAAAATAATTAAGAAATCTGAGCACAATTGGAGAAAATACTTCCATTTTCAGAACTTTAGTTAAGAAGACTATGTTAGACTTCCTCTAATTTTATTTTCAGGATTTTAAGCTAAAGCCAAGTACTTCCTTAGCCAATGAAATTTCTTTCTTTTTTCCTTTCCCCCCCAGCAGTGTTGGTAGGTTTTCTATCAATTTACCTACTTTCTTTCCCTTTTCAAAATATTTTATATTGTGCTTAGTGGCATAAGTTGGCAATCGATAAATGAATCAATTGTCATTAAATATTTATTGACAGATACTGATGATAAGGAAAAATATGGACTTTTGATTCAAAATCCTGGGTTGAAGTCCCACCTTGCTATTATCTGCTTGTATGATTTCAGGCACTTAATCCCTTATTAACTTCCTCATCTATACAATGGTGAAGATGAAGAAAAAGTCCTGCTTATTATGATTATTGTAAAAAATTGTATAGAGTATAACAAGATGTTTTAAATACAAAATTAAATTATTAAGACCCCCTGATACATATTACACATTATAAGGTACTTGTAATAGTTAATTTTACATCTCAACTTAGCTATGGTGCCAGTTTTTTGGTCAGATATTAGCCTAGCTCAGTGGTTCTCAACCTTGGCTGCACATTAGAATCACCTGGGATCTTTTTAAAATCTTGATTTCTGGGCCTCATCATCCGGAAATTGTTTCTTTGTTACTAATGTTGTGGCCCCACCCCATAACAAAGAAACAGAATTTCTGGAGGATGAGGCCCAGGAATAAGGATTTTAAAAAGATTCCCAGGTGATTCTAATGTGCAGCCACGGTAGAGAACCACTGACCTAGCTCTTGCTGTGTAGGTATATTGCACATGTGACTAATGTTTACAACCAGTAGACTTTAAGTAATTCAGATCACCATGTATAATTTCAGTGGGCCTTATCAATCAGTTGAAGGCCTTAAGAACTAAAACTGAGGTTTCCAGACTAGAAGGAATTCTGCCTCAAGATGGCAATATAAAAATCCTGCCTGAATCCCCAGCTTGCCTGTAATCCTGCCCTACACCTTTAAACCTACCAGACTCCATAATCATGTCAGTGAATCATCTATCTATCTATCTATCTATCTATCTATCTATCTATCTATCTACCTATCTATCTATATCTATCATCTATCATCTATTTACTGCTCAAGAAGCTCCAGACATCTCCCCTTAGGATATATTGAAAAATAACAAAACCAACATGTGGTCATCAGCACTGTTTATCTCACGCCATGTAAAGAGAGATGGAGGCTTCACAAGAATTAATTGAATGCAAGAAGGAGAGAATGGATTCTTTTGAGTTTCAGCTCCCTTAGTACTTAATGCCTTCTACATGAGGGGTGTGTGGGATTGCTTAACAAGTGTTTGTGGAAACCAGGGGGTTTTACCCAGACCTAGAAACAAATGCTTGATTCTCATCTGCATATTTCTGAGGTAAGCCGCTCTTTAGAATAGCCCACACAAGCAGGATGATAAAGGACTGCAGCACAGAATGACTAGGTACCACGGATAGTTGGCCCTAGGAGAGGGTGCAAAAACAATTTCTATGGTTTTGCATGAAGGAGAAAGGGGATTAGAAGAAGGAATGAATCTAAGATGAACAATCCTATATAATAAAGAGCTAATATGCAAGTGGTGGTTATGCCCTTGTGCCCTCATGCCCTCGTGCCCTCGCGCCGGGGCCAAGGGACCTGAGACCGCACCCTCCACCTGGCAGGGTTTGACAGGGGACCTGAGGCTGCACCTTTTGCCCTGCAGGGCTTGATGGGGGTGGGGCCGGCCGGGTCTTGGTCTCATGAGATTTCGAGGTGAGCACAAGGGTGGGTGGGGACTTGACTCTGGGTCCCATGGCATGCCTTAGACTCTGACAGGAGGGACATTTTCATATACATTTTACTAAGTTTCTTTCATCTCTGACACTTATATTATAAAGGGCAAATAGCAATATTAAAATATTTCCTCTAATGAATTCCCCTTTAATGTGCATGAATTTCATGCACTGGTCCACTAGTAGATTATATTAGTCAAAGTTTCCCAGAGAACAGAATCAGTGGGAAACTGTATATATATATATTCCCCCCAAAATGTATACACACACTTTGAATAATTATAAAGGCAGCATTTATTAAAACACATTTCCTTTTCAAAATTGAGCTATCAGCTGTTAAAGTGTATATTTATT
The DNA here is from genome assembly GCF_014108235.1 of Myotis myotis. Taxonomy (NCBI): domain Eukaryota; kingdom Metazoa; phylum Chordata; class Mammalia; order Chiroptera; family Vespertilionidae; genus Myotis; species Myotis myotis. The sequence goes on from NW_023416335.1 coordinate 173,184,774, forward strand.
TTTTTTTGGGGGGGGGATACCCTGTATATCATATCATATCATATCATATCATATCATATCATATCATATCATATATATTTGAGAGAGAGAGAGAGAGAGAGAGAGAGAGAGAGAAAATTTTGTAGGAATTGGCTCACAAAGGTTGTAGAAGATGGGATGACATTTCCAGCTCAATAGTAAGGCAGGAAAAAATGGACAACTTTCTCCTTTATCCATTTTTTGTTCTACTCAGGCCATGAACAGATTGGATGATGCCTACCCAATTAGGGAGAGAAATCTACTTTACTGAGTCTACTACTTCAAAGTCTAATCTCATCTAAAAACACCCTCACAACCACATGCAGAAAGTTGACACATAACATCACACAGATCACGTGAAAAGATACCTATTGAGGAGAGGATTTGGTGCTGCTGTTAAGACTAAAGGCTAGTGTACTTCTCTGAAAGCTTCTTCATACATCAAGAGTCCTAGGTTGGCCCTGGCTGGTTTGGCTCAGTGGACGGAGTGTTGGCCCATAGACTGAAGGGTCCCGAATTTTAATCCAGTCAAGGACATGTACCTTGGTTGCAGGCTTGATCCCTGACCCTGGTCGGGGCATGTGCGGGAGGCGTCCAATAGATGTCTCTCTCTCACATCGATGTTTCCGTCTCTCCCCTTCCCTTCCGCTCTTTCTAAAAATCAGTGGAAAAATGTCATCAGGTGCGGATTAACAGCAACAACAAAAAAGAGTCCCAGGTTGTGTTGAAAACTGTCCTAAACAATCAATACATAAACACAAAAGACATGAGACCACACCAAGACAATGAACTAGGGAAGACGATAGCCATGTTCTAGCAGAGCTATATGACTATCTCACATCAGAAGATACTTCTCACTCCTGGTCTCTTCCTGGTTCCATCCACTACAGTAGCTAAGCCTTGAAAATGGAGTAGGGAAGCAATATCTCCTTTTACCTCACCTCTTCCATGCAAGCAGCCAGCATCATAACTTTAACCAGGGATGAGGGAAGAATTATGAATAGATTTAAAGAGGACTGGTCCATTTTAATAATATAAAGTGACTGGAAATTTTGGACTCTATTCATTGTGTTTATTCTTTCAACAAAGCAGGGTTGGAATCAAGTTTTGAAGAAAATTAAAACAATTTATGTTTATATCCTGAGTTGAGAAATTATTAATAAGCTACAAAAGGTAAAAGATCCTCATCCATTTATGTTCCTTTCCAGTTTACATAGTTTAATATCATCTCTTTATAAGAATACCATGAAATGTGATTTATGTCTTTATTTTTTAAGATGGGGAAGTTCAGTCTCAGAATAATTAAGTGATTTGCCTAAAGTCCAGAGCTAGAACTATATCCAGTCTGATGACTGATATGGTCTAAGCACAAACATTTTTCTGCTGCACTAGGTTTTATGAGTTAATCATCTCATAGCAATACTCTGAAATAATGGAGTCTATTGTTAAAAAGGACCATTCTTATCTACATTCTTCGGTACATTTGCCAGGAACTCAGAAGGACTGTAAATTAAGAATGATCAGCATCTTTAATAACAATAACTTTTCATTGATTAATTCCTTATGTTGAATGCTTCATATGCATTACCTCATTGAACTACATTAACATACTATTGCCAGGGCTCTTGTTCTGGCATTAAGAAGGGTTCAGCAAGTCTGGAGAAGGGCTGTGTGTAATTTAATAAAGAGTCCAGAGATGAAGCATAATTTTGAAAGGCATTTGGGGGTCAGAGGAACCTAGCTAAAAGAACTAAATTATCCTCTTCTCAGGACCCCTTGCTTTTTATTAACACAATTTGTCCTAAGGCAAGGTGGAGATATACACTTCAAAGGGTAGGGTTTCTTATACACAGTCCATTGTCAGAATGGAAGAATTTGCCTATGGCTGTTCAGGTGTTTGGCCAGTAGGAGGCAATAACATGTAGATAAAGATGCCCTGAGCTGTCTGGCAGCAAGCAATCATCCTTTTCAGGTTTGGGGAAATGCCTTTACCACTCCAGATGATTCAGCCCTTGCTGACATGCTGGAATTGGCTTCCGGCATACTATTACCAAATTGCTTGACTTAACCTTCCTACTTCTTCCCTGTGATCCACAATCAAACACCTCAGCTACATAACAGGAGAGGAATTATATGTGTTCTGAATATAGTGATGAAGGATAAATGAAATAATAGCTACAAAGTTGACAAGTAACATATATTGACTTTCACCCTACCACTTAATCCGTCAGGTGAGCCTCTACTTTTAAGTACTCAGCAAATACTTGTTGAAAGAATTATAAATGAGATATGAATTACAAGGAGAAATCTATTCTATTTTAAATGTTGCCCAGAAGAAATCTATTATCATTTTCATTTTCAATATCAGAAGATGATATATTTTTAAGTTGTATTTATTTAATTTAGTTTGATTTTGTTTTAGTATAAGTGACACATTTTTAGTGCATTAGTATAAAACTGAACTTACAATTAATTTCCACCAATTTACTTATTTTGTAAATAATAAGAGATGTTCTTATAAACTAGTTTTTATCTCTTCTATTTAGGATTGAAAATAAAAGAAAGCAGCCAATTATGGTATGGTTCTGACTATCTTTGGTTAAAAGGGTGTTTGCACTCTTAAGGTATTTTCAGGGCAGCCTACTTACCAAGTGTCTCACTCCAATGCTTTATTCCCAGCTAATGGACTCACAACTAAAAATGGTTCGCTGGGGGAAAGCAGTTTTGTATATGTGAGCATTTTAAAATTATGTCCAAAAGTTTACACTTTTACTCTTGGATTGGCATTGAACATGAAAGTTTGCCTTCTCCAAACTCAACAAAGAGCTGACCTGAGTTAGAAAGGTAATTGCCATAGGATGTGCTAGAAGAGAAGAGCCTCTTTTATCTCTGAGTTCACTGGTGCTGACGAATTCTACTCTGTTAATTGCTGTCAAAAAGAAATGCCCATGTTCTTCATCAACCTGGGGCAAGACTGACATATTTCCTGGCTTGTGTCACAATAGACTTTGTAACAAAACCTATTAATCTCTCTTGAAATGAATCTGGCATAGAAATAAATATATGTCTTGTAATTCATTATTTATACTCTGGCTCCTTGCATTCACCACTCTCATGGCAATATGTTTTTCCTTGCATATTTTTGCATTTTTCCTCAATCTAATAATGTCTGCTTTCAGCATTTCAGGAACTCTGCAGGTTCAAATTCCATCAAATCCTCCTTCCTTTTGTTTTAGAGCTGCTCTGACCTCTGTACAGAAAGGAAATTACATTATACGCTCATTTTACCATATTACTTATTTTTTATTCAAAAACTAAAAAAATAAAAAGCTTGTATACAACTTTTAGAGCCCTGAAGTCATGTCCTCAGAACAAAATGTTTTTAAAGTACTGAGCTTCACCATGTTGAAATAGCACATTACTGCTCTCCTGCCATTGAATTCATTTTGGTACTGTTTTGACAAACTTCTCAAAGCAACCTGGACAACATTCTTCTTGCTCTTGAGAAATCCGCCTTGCCTGCACGTCAACTCCTGAATCAGGGCAGGTGTGAGAGCACAAAGCTGGCCAATTTGCACAGATGGTGTGGAGGTCAAATGAAAACATGTTACATTTCCCTGAGTTGACAGTTGTGAGTAGGGTGGAAACACCAGTTATAATGCCTTGCTAATAGTCAGCCTGTATCAATGATGTGTTCTCAGTAGCTCTCCAGTAACACTGTCCTTTAGAAAACTACTAATGGGAAATAATGAATGACACAATATTGGAATGTCTTATAATGACACAGGGACTACTAGCTAGGGATGGTTGGCTAAAGTGACTATTTAAAAGGGTAAAAATAGTACACCTAATTCACTGAGTTCTGTAAAAGCATATTGTACATGCTTTCATTATCAAACAGTATTGCATTCATTATTAAGCCAGGATTCTGGCAGCTGCCAAATTGATGTATTGAGTTGCTGATACAAAAATGAGCCATTTATAATTAATTGTCCCTAAAGCAATCTTTTTTAAAAATCAACACACTTTTTTGGATTTATTAACTGAGTTTTATAAAGTTTATAAATATTTTTATTTGATAAGTATCTATAAGAACTGAATACAAAACACATTTCTAGCAAAATGTGACTCAAAAATTAATATCAAATTACTGAAATTTTAAAAAATTTAATTCTCATTCAAGAAATCCATCAGAGTTTGCAGAATCATCTAAAATTTACATACTCGCATCAGCATCTTCCTATTTGCTTTCTGCACTTTCAGGTCACATGCTCTGAGCAGCCCTGCCTTGTTGGCTCAACATCTCATGAGTGCAGTGAAGCATCACAAAATTTCTTCAGGTTCAGGGCTATATTAAGCTCTACAACCTACTTTTGGAAGCCATCTATATATATTCTTATTAAAATAGGCCCTTGTCCTTTCCCATGAATTATTCACTATGGGGGATAGAGGAAAATATATCTCATCCAATATAAGTGAAACATAAATTAGTACAAAATCATTTGGGGCATGAAAGTAATCTTGAATTTCCATATGGTATGATAAGGGACAATCACATCACACAGTCCAGAAACTAGAATTCTCAGAGGAAAGCTGAAGTACAAGATATTTTTACCAAAAAGTGTGGCTATGAAAATGCGTACTTTTACTAGCTAATTCATTCATCAACCCAAGCCTTAAAGAAAACATCATAATCACTTCTCATCTAATTGCATTTAGACCTAGATATATTGTAGTATGTTCACAAATCCTGATTAAAAAAATAAAATACAATAGACACTAAAATCTTGCATAGTGGCATTCTTGGTGTGTTACTTTTTTTAAAATATATATTTTTATTGATTTTAGAGAGGAAGGGAGAGGGATAGAGAGATAGAAACATCAATGATGAGAGAGAATCATTGATCAGCTGCCTCCTGCATGCCCCCTACAGGGAACCAAGCCCACAACCCAGGCATGTGCCCTTGGCCGGAATAGAACCTGGGACCCTTCAGTCCGCAGGCCGAGGCTCTTATCCACTGAGCCAAACCAGCTAGGGCTGTGTGTTACTTTTTATTTAGCCTTTCCCATGGAGGTGTGTTAAGGGTTCAAGACTATAATGAAAGACTAGCACTTCGTCTTTTATTAAGAGATACTTATTAAGATGTTCATGTGCTCAATTTTAAACCAGTATTTTGTTCAGTGTGCACATATTCAATTTATCTAAAAGTGTTTTAATATCAGTTTATTGGGAAAGAGAAAGAGAGAGAGAGAGAGAGAGAGAGAGAGAGAGAGAGAGAGAGAGAGAGAGAGAAATATTGCTGGTGCCTCCAGGCATTTTGTCTTCTTAGAAAACTTGAGAATAGTTGATAAGCTGACATAGTATCAGATCCAATATAATATTCTTAAAGTGAGGATAAACTTCTCAAATGGTTCCAATCACCTGTTGTTTTTCTACATTTGCACAGTCTCTGAGAGTACAACAGAATGGAATAAAAATGGATATTGTGTCTGGACAGATATACATTTCCATTTTAATACCACATTTTACTAATAGTGTGATTTTTTTAAATAAACATTTTGGTCTCTTTGGGTCACTATCTTATTGTAAAGAAATTAAATCAAATCCCAAGAGTGACCAAAAAATGCCTGTCCCTTCCCTTATGGAATCTTTCTGTCTGGCTTTGCAAACAAATAAAAAATCAAATATATACAATTGACCCTTGAACAAAACCGGTTTTAACTGTGCAGGTCCACTTATATATGAATTTTTTTAATGCAAACGATGCAATAAATGCATTTCCTCTTATGATTTCTTTAAATAACATTTTCTTTTTTCTGGCTTACTTTATTGTAAGAATATAATATATAATAGAAAAATACATGTCAATTGGCTTTTATATTATTGGTAGGGCTTCTAGTCAACAGTAGGTTATTAGTAGTTAGGTCTTTGGGGAATCAAAAGTTATACATGGATTTTTCAGCTGTGCAGGGTTCGTAACGCTCACCTTGTTCCAGGGCCAACTGTAATTATAAATGGTGTTAAAAGTTAAGAAAGAAAATAACATGTGCTATTAGAAACAGAAGCTTATGAGTTAGATAGAGTGGGCTCAGAAAAGCCTATCTGATAGGGGCTTTTCACCAGAGATATGAAACAGAAGTTAGGCATGTTGAGTGGAGGAGAAAACACTTTAAATAGCATGATTGAAGGTTAAGTCCAATTTGTATAGATTTTGGCTTCCTGGTGGCCAAAACTCAGTATTTTACATCTTTAAATCTTAGTAAGTGAATTAATATGTGAATGAATGTATGTATGAAGGCATAAAAGATTTATGATCAGCAGGTTTTATTGCTGTTGTGAAAACTCCAAAGAAACAGACTGAATTCTCACCCCTAAATATGGTTCAGATATCAAGACTGATGACACCATACTCAAAATCACGAGTGTTTGAAAAGATTTATTATTCACATAATGACATTTTCTGGGCAGAGCAGGGCAATCCTCTCAAGCTGGTCCAAAAATGTCTTGAGAGAACAGGGAAGAGAGACTGGCTTGGGGTTTTTATGTGGTTAAGGGGTGGTACTGGAGGGAAGGTTCTTGTGAATTTCCTGTTGGCACCAAAAAAGGAAGCCATACTGGGCCTTTATCAGTTTGTCAGATGTGCAACAGAAAAGCAAAAGGGCTGGGTGAGACTTAAAAAGCTATCAGCAGTCAAAAATTTTAAAAATGGATTTTGGCTCTTCATTACACTTGTTTACTAGAATGAAACTTGAAAGAACGCAGGAAAGTGATATGTGTTTGTTGGGGGAATAGGAGTGTTTAAATATAAATATAATGTAGACTTATTTTATATTAAATTTCTGGTTAACAAAGTTTACATTGAGACCAAATATCTCCTAGTGACTCCACACAAAAAATAACCATCTAGCATAACAAAATTCATCTGGCTAGCTAGAAATTAAACTACTACTAATAAAAAAATGATGATCATTTATTCCTACAATAAAATTATATTTGTATTTAGTTTGGGGCTCTTATTATGTTTTTGTCTTATTTCGGGCAGTAAGAAAGATTGGAAAGACTTTCAACATGAGCACCAGCACATTGTACTCAAGAAATTTGGACAGAGATAAAAAATAAAAAGTAAAAACCTCTAGTGGCATCTCTGGCCCAAAGCTTAATAATCAGTGTGGCCACATGTAAATAGTTCACCTTTCTCTGGGCAGTAAACAGCTTTGGCAAGGCTGGAACAAATTGGATGTGCCTATCATCATCAATTTAATAACAGGAAAGAAATAGGAAGGATGTTGAGGAAAACAGACAATGTATAAAATCTTGAAGGAAAAATAAAAAATACATATTTTTAGAAATGGAACATATGCTCAATTATAGCCTCCTAACAATAGACACAAAATAATTAGATGGAACATTTCTGTCAGCACATTTACATATTTGAAAAATAAGACCTTTTTTTCTTTCCAATATGAGACTATAATGGGAGTTTATATTCCTACAGCAATGGGACCATCACAAGCTGTGATTATTCAGGAACTGATTTTCTAGGTTGGGGGCTCTCCACTCCCATTGCTTCTCTCTCTCTCTTCCCTTTTGCTTCCTTGCTTATTAGCATTTACTCGGTAGCAAGTGTCTAAAAATAGAATAATAAAGGAAATGAACTTCAAATGAGCCTGGTGGCTGCCTTCTAAGCGTATCAGCTAATAGGATTAATTAAGGTAGAGGTGGTCACACCTATCTGCTGAAATGATTCCACTTTTCTATGCCATAGTCCCTCAATCGCCATGGAAATCAAGAACTAGCTTCATGTAGCTGTGTGGTTGTCTCTGTATAGTTATTGGGCATTCTCTGAAGTGAGAGATACTGGTTTCAGTGACTTTCTAACTTTGGAAGAAACAAACACATAGGTGCATAATAACATTACCTATCAAATATTAGGTTAAAAAAACCCAGTCAAATAGCTACAGTAATCATAGCAAATTAATTACTTGATGATTTTCATAATCTTAATTAGCATGAATAGTAAAGAATACTTGTAAATATTGGTGTGGAAAATACTTGTGCAAAGAGAAATAAAATTTTCCTATTTGGCCCAAGCTGTGTAGCTCAGCAGTTGAGAATTAACCCATAACCCAGGAGGTCATAGTTCAATTCCTGGTCAGGGCACATCCCTGGGTTGCAGGCTCCATCCCCAGTAGGGTGCATGTATGCAGCAGCAGATCAATGATTCTCTCATTGATGTTTCTTTCTCCCTCTCCATCTCTCTCTCTGAAATCAATGAAACATTTTTTTAAAATTCCCTATTTGTACTCTACACAAGACAACTAACACTTTTTTATTATATTTATTGGGGTGACATTGGTTAGTAAGATTATATGGGTTTCAAGTGTAAAATTCTATGATATATGATCTATATATTGTATTGTATGCCCGCTACCCAAGGTTAAATCATTATGTAAGTTACCATATATTGACCCCCTTTACCCTTTATTATTCCCCCATCCCTCTTCCCTCTTCTAACCACAATGCTGTTGTCTGTGTCTCTGAGATTTTAAGACAACCAACACTTGAAAGGTAATATTAGGTATCTTTCATTTGAATTCTTAAATATTCAACTTAATAGAATGTACCACCATTCAGATATACTGAGAAGCAAAATTTTAATGCAAGAGTAGGAAAATATATCCTAAAAAAATGGGCTTCATATGATCCAGCAATCACACTCCTTGGTATTTACCCAAAAGAGCTGAAAATTTATGTCCACACAAAACCTGCATACAGACATTTCTAGCAGCTTTATTCATAATTGCCAAAATTTGGAAGCAACCAAGATGTTCCTCAGTAGGTGAATAGATAAATAAAATGTGGTAAGACAATGAAATAATAGTTACCACTAAAAAGAGGTGAGCTATCAAGCCATGAAAAGACATGGAGGAATTTTAAATGCATATTGCTAATGAAAGACATCAATCTGAAAAGGATGAATATCATTATAATTCTAAGTACAGCGACCCTTAAAGAACATGAATTTGAACTGTACAACCCACTTATATATGGATTGGTTCAATAAATACCTATAGTGTTTTTGATCTGTGGTTGGGAGTCTACTGATGCAGAGGGTGACTGTATGCTTTGATATATGCCAATTTATAAAGGGGACTTGAGCATCTTCAGAACCAATCCCCCATGGATACTGAGGAACAACTAAGTTTTGGGAGAGTTAAGTTATATGCAGATTGTCAACTGCACAGGGATTGGTGTCCCTAACTCCCACATTGCTCAAGAGTCAACTGTATATGACATTCTGGAATAGTAAAAACTATGGAGACAGTAAAATGATCAGAGGTTGCAAGGGGTAGGGGGAAGGGAGGTAGAGTACAAAGGATTAAAGGGTCAGTGAAACTACTTTGTAAGATATTGTAATGATGGATACATCTCACTATACATTTGTCCAAACCCATAGAATGTACAATACCAAGAGTAAACCCTAAGGTGACTATGGATATTGGGTGATTATGATGTGCTAATGTAGGTTCATAAGCTCTAACAAATGCACCACTTTGGTAGGGGATTTTGATAAAGGAGGCTATGAATGTGTTGGGGCAGGAAATATATGGGAAATCTCTGTAATTTCTCAAATTTGTTGTGACCTTAATACTGCTCTAAAATAATCAAATCTGTTTAAAAGAAAAGAAGGACAGAAGGAAGGAAGGAAGGAAGGAAGGAAGGAAGGAAGGAAGGAAGGAAGGAAGGAAGGAAGGAAGGAAGGAAAAAAATATAAAAATTTAGGTATTGGGTCTAAACCCTCTCACAATCCTGGACCACTAGATCCTAACCGCTCACCTGCCTGCCTGCCTGGTTACCCCTAACTGCCCCCCCCCCTGCTGGCCTGGTCACCCTTAACTGCCCCCTCCGCCAGCCTGGTTACCTCTTACTGCCCCCCCTACTGGCCTGGTTGCCCCCAACTGTGCCCCCTGCCAGCCTAGTCACCCCAAACTTCCCCCCAGTGCTGGCCTGGTCACCCCTCATGGCCCCCCCCACCGGCCTGGTCACCCCGTGCAGCCTGCTGTTCAGTCGTTTGGTCGTCCCTCACTAACCCCTCTGCCGGCCTGGTTGTAAGCAGCCATCTTGTGAGGGCATGAGGGTTAATTTGCATATTACCTCTTTATTATATAGGACTTTAACTTAGAAGACAGTGGGGTGCCTAGGAGTCATAAAATCCAAGGAGGTAGAAGAGTAGGTATAGCCAGAGTAAAGAAAGGAAAGATCCAGAGAAAGAGAACTTGGTGGCCAGAATCTGAATTATATTTTAATATTTTAAAAGTGGCCCTTATTAGTATGTCCATAAAATTTGGCAGTTGAAATAAAAAAATTACCAGAATCTCAAAGGTCAAAAAGCATAGAAACCAGATATTTTAAATAAATTGTCCACATGAATACTGTCTCAGGATGACAGAACTTCCTTTGATATTTAATTTTTTTCACTGTGGGTTCAATTTATTTTAAAACCTAAATAAATGAATAGCCAAATATTAAAAATGTTGACATCTAATTTCCCTGTAGGAACAGAAGGGTAGAAAGTATTATTTTCTAAGTCAAACACAATAATCCCTTATTGTTGGCCCAGGGAAAAAATACAGCACACATCTGGGACTCCTAATCTTTACTCATCCATAAGAAGCTACTTTCTGCTTATTATATCTTCTCTATATCATCTGATATTCCCTAGATAATACTTTTTATAGAACTCCTAATCATTAATTTAAACCACAGGGGACAATTTCTAGACCACCTTTATGCCTACGCAGCCACTCATTTTTATTTAATTAACTTTTTAATTTTATTTGAAATTAGGGAGAATGCCACTTTTTTATGCAAAATATTGTTCATTGATTCACTTTTCATCTAGTAATTATATCCAAACTTTTGAAATGTGTAACCTCAAATTACTCTCTCATGCCATATATCTATTTAGGTATATTTTTCTCACATTCTCTGTAGAGAGATGAGAGCAGGTTTGCCACTGATATTTTCTGTCCTTTTCATTGTTTGCCATATTCCTCACTGCCATTTCAGCATTATTAATAGTGAACTATTGCGCTTGAAAGGGGTCAGAGTCAGTACTCACAAATGTTTTGATTGCATTTTCATTTTCACCTGAATCCCTGCCTGTCAAAATACCCGTCCTTTTTCCAAGACCTACATCAAATTCTCCCAACAAATTAAAGTCTTTGCTCTTTTCCACTGTCCTACATATTCTCCCTTTGCTTTGATCTACTCCTTTTGTTTGGGTCTCTTTTAATTATTGAATAATTCATTTAACAGGCATTGACTACCTCCTACCTGCCAAACACTTGTCAAGCACTAGGGGTATAAAGAGGAAGATAGCACAGACTCTCTCTCAAAGAGGTCTTAGTTTATTAGAGAAGAACAGTATGTAAACAAGTACTCGCAACATATTTTAAATGCAGTTATTAAATTCATCATTGTATTATAAATATTCATATAACTATACTATTTCTCCTAAGATATTATAAGTTCCTGAGGGACAAGGCTCTGTCTATTCATTTGGCATCTGAGAGTTGTTAGTACAGTCTCTGGCCAAAGGTAGATATTTAGTAATTGTTGAAGATCCAATTCTACCCTTATTTAAACTTAATTCACTAATATTTTAAAATACAAAACATCTTTTTAAATATGTTTGAATATCTTGGGAGCTTTCTTTCTATCATGATTCTGTGACTGTGCTCCTCAGATAAATAACTACACAGCCCCTATTTCATCAGCATACCTAGTCTGTATCTCACTGCCATCAGTACTCAGACCCAGCTTACATGTTCCATTTACAGGCTTTACTTTCCTTTTCTTTTATATTACATTTATTGGGCTGACACTGGTTAAAAAGATTATGTAGATTTCAAGTATACAATTCTATGATACATTATCTGTATATTACATTGTGTGCCCACCAACCAAAGTCAAATGTCTTTCTGTCACCATATAAATGTATGGTGTCATTTGGTGTCCCAAATAAATGTATACACATTCTGAATAATTATATAGGCAGTATTTTTATTTCAAGTGTGTTTTCAAATTTCCAGAAGCATTTTAGGATGAATTTCCTTTGTTCAAAGCTTAGTCTGGTTGAAAAGAAAGAAACAGCAATTGAGCTATCGGCTGTTAAAAGTGTGCATACATGTTTTGGGGACACCCTGTATTTGACCCACTTTATGTTAACTACTGCCCACCCACATTCCCTCTGGTAACAACCATAATGTTGTCTGTGTCTGTAAGTTTTTATTTGTTTGTCTTGTTTGCTCATTTGTTACTTTCTGTTTTATATCCACACATGAGTGAAATGGTTCTTAACTTTTTCTGTCTGACTTATTTTGCTTAACATTATATTCTCAAGATCCATCCCTGTTGTCACAAATGACAGTATTTCGTATTTTCTTATGGCTGAGTATTAGTCAGCCATTGTATATGTGCACCACATCTTCTTTATCCAATGATCTATTGAAATATACTGAGTGGCCAGATTATTATGACCACCCCATTAGTACAATGAAGTGAATTAGTTATGCAAATGATAATAATAATAAAACCTTGAGAGTATTTGCTTAGGAAGTTTTCAATATTCAGTATTTTTGGAAGTGTCAATGAAGCACTGATGAGGTGGCCATAATAATCTGGCCACTCAGTGTACACACTTTGGTTGCTTCCATGTCTTAGCCACTGTGAATAATGCTGCAGTGAACATGAGGGTGCATATATCTTTACAAATAAATGTTTTCAAATTTTTCTGGTAGATACCAAAAGAAGGGTTACTGGATCATATCTCGAGTCTATTCTTAATTTTGTGAGGCGCTTCCATACTGTTTTCCATAGTGGCTATCCTAGTTTATATTCTCACCAGCAGTGAATGAAGGTTCCCTTTTTCCACTACCTTTCCAACACTTGTTATTGCTTGTCTTATTGATAATAGCCATTCTCACCTGGGTGAGGTGGTATCTCGTAGTTTTGATTTGTATTTCCCTAGTAGTAGTGAAGTTGAGCATCTTTTCTTATCTCTGTTGGACATTTGTATGTCTTCTTGGGAGAAGTGTCTGTTCAGATCCTCTGCCCATTTTTAAATTGGGTTGTTTGTTTGGTGTTGAATTGTATGAGTTCTTTATATATTTTGGTACAAAACTCCACAACATTACTATAACTAACAATGAAAAAAAGAAATGGAAAAAAAACAATTCCTTTTTGCAATTGCAACAAAAATAATAAAATACTTATAAGTCAACTTAGCAAAGGATGTGAGGGACCTATATATTGGAAACTACAAAGTATTATTAAAGGAGATTGAAAAAGACACAATCAAATGGAAAGATCTACCATGTTCTTGGATTAGAAAAATCAACATAGTTTAAAATGTCCATATTATACAAAGCAATATACAGATTTAATACAATCCCCATCAAAATCCCAATGAATAGTCATGAATAACAATTTGATCTGTATGGAATCTCAAAAGACCCCAAATAGCCAAAGCAATCCTGAGAAAAAAGAATGAAGCTAGAAGTATCACACTCCTTGACTTCAAATTACACTACAAAGAGCTTTGCTTTCATCGAGAGGCCTCAAACTGCAAGTAATTTTCAGGTCTGATATCCTAGTCTACCTAGGGGATCACTAGACCTCTACTTTTATGACAGCTCCAGTGAAGGGAAACACAATTGCTGCCTCTCGGCTTCTGTTCTCCCCCTACAACCCAATCTCTTCAGAGCTGCCAAAGAGCCCTGTATCTCCAAGAACTAAATAATTCCTGGCATATAGCAAGTCAATGAAAGAATGAGTTGCATGGCCGTCTTTCCATTTTTTAGACAGTTCTAATTGTTATTCAGGGTTATAAAATGAAAGTGTAAGAATGTACATTAAATAACATTCAATTAGAATTGCTCTAAAGGTAAAATATGCCATGGTAAAAAGTAAAATGTTATAGGAAGGCATCAAATGACTGCCAAAGGGGACCATTTCTCACTGTTGGCCTCCATGAGGAAAGGTTTCCTTTATGAGAAAATTCTGATTCTGTTTTCTCCTTTACTCACTCTGCTTTTAAACAAATATCATGCTGGTACAGTTGTTAATATCGGTAAATTTGACCAGAATGAATAGGCATGTTTGACTTCCTTCTACCCTCCTTTTCCTGCTTTGGATCTTTCCATCCCCAAGGAACAGCCTGCCCACTGGTTCTCTAGGGCGGCTGCTCCTGCAGGTGGTAAGAAATTGGGACGAGGAAGATATTCATCCACCAGAAAATCAGCTTCTTTCTGAAGTTTACTTAGCAGACCTATTTGAGTCTCATCCTCTGCAACTTACTCTATTCTGACCTAAATCTGTATGAAAGTGAGTTTTTCTCCATTATTATTTCATTTCTCAAACTGCTAATGGCTTTGGTGAAGAAGAGGAAATCTGCTATTTGTTAAAATCACTTTGGAGACTCTCAACAATGACAATAACTCATCCAATACCAAACATTGTTTCTATTTGAGTTAGCATGTACTTGTGTTACTGTCCAGAAAAAAAACCCCATATATAAATGTATATACTACACACATTTATATTTTTACCACTTTTATACAAGTAGCATCAGTAGGGTCACATTTCCATTCTGCTCATTATTATGCTTTGACACTGAATATTATATCTTGGAGAGCCACATAGTATGCCATTGTTGTACAATGGGCTCCAATAAATTGACACACTGAATAAAATCATCCAATCCATTGTTTTCATAAAACATTTTGAGTGGTCACAATCTAAATCATAATTTGAAATACTTTTCCACAGCAGTGCCTGACCTAGTTTTGTAAATTTATCCATCCCAGAAATTGGGAGCAGGTCATGCTATCAAACCCTTCCCTATACTGCTTCTTTTTCCTTATACCTGTACTATTTCAGGTAGCAATTTATTTCCTCCAATTTTTTCTTCTAAATACCTCCTTTAATCTCTCAAACCTTTTCTGAATCTGTAACAATATTATTACTAGAAAGATCCCGTCACCAAAGTATTTTAATCCCACTCTTCATAGTGTCAGAGTAAAGGAAGTTCTCTTTATGGGTAACATCTAGCTTTTATGCATTTTTGTATTTCTTAGCACAGAGAGAAGAACATAATAGGTGCTCGTTTTCTTCATTAAGAACATCCAAATTGCTTAACAGAGTTTTTCTCCACCTTTGTACTCTTCAGACATCTGTTAATATAGACACTATTAAAATTGCTAAAAGCATCGATGAACTTACTATAATTGCCCATGTTAATCACAAGATCTATATGAAATTTAAAATGTGCATTAATCTGGGATACATATACAGCCTACCCATCTCTACCATCCATTGATTTATATCCACTGTGCTAGTTCATACCCATATTATTCCTAAGGGAGTTTTTCATCTAGAATTGGGACTAAGGATTTAATAACTTCATTCTTTAGTCTATATAACTTTTCAGTAAGGAGATTTCAAAACTATAAAAAGGATATGTACAAATAAGCAATAATAATAACATTTTATAATTTTATTTAATCCTCACTCTCACCCTTATGTGTTTTATATTAATACCTACTCTATGAGATAGGTGTTATTAGTTCTTTTTTACTAAAGGGGAAAATAAATCCTAGAGATGTTATTGATGCCTGAGCAAGTGGCAAAATTAAGATTTTCACCTAGCTCTTAAATTCATGTTAGTTGGGCCCTAACCGGTTTGGCTCAGTGGATAGAGTGTTGGCCTGCGGACTGAAGGGTTCCAGGTTCGATTCAGGTCAAGGGCATGTACCTTGGTTGCGGGCACATCCCCAGTAGGGAGTGTGCAGGAGGCAGCTGATCAGTGTTTCTCTCTCAACATCGATGTTTCTAACTCTCTATCCCTTTCTCTTCCTCTCTGTAAAAAAATCAACAAAATGTATTTTTTAAAAAAATTCATGTTAGTTGGATTGGAGAAGAGAAAGATGAACTGCATGTTAAAAAATGTTTTGAAGTGTTTCATGACATGTTCCAAGAGCTCTGGATCTTAAAAAGAAACAAACAGAAACACAAAAAAGACAGAAACACAAAAAAGTTCATTCCTGAAATTTATGTGAAATTCCATTCGTTTGGGACCCAGCAAAGCACTTCATACAACTAAACATTTCATAGAAGTTTGAGGCTTCTTCTATATATACCTATATCTTTGTTATTGGCAAAAAAAAAAATTAATTTTTATCAGCAGTTTTCCAAGAGGAGATTATCTATCAAATAATTTAAAAACATTTTTGGAATAGAGTAATGGGTAAGGGTCTTTACATTAAATCATGCCTATGGAAACAGCCCCTTAGTCAAAAGAATCTAATACTGATTAGAATTACAAAGCTATATGTTTAGAAAGGTTTCTGTGTTACAACTGAGATGTAACAGAAGCCTAGAAAGGTGGGGGCGGGGGGGTGGCCATAAGAGAATCTTCCACAGAAGAGATGGGCTTTCAATTGAACCAGCAGGAGAAAGAGCATAAGCAAAGGCATGAGGTAAGATTGGGGGAAGTGAGACATGTTTGATGAAGTCTGAATAGAGCAAACATCCTATAGAGAGGAACAGAAGAAAGCTGTGAAGAAGTTGGGGGTACATTTTAGTCCCAATTAGGATGCTCTCTGTTGCCCAGCAGACACCTTCATTTTCTTCTCTCTCAATTGTCCTTGGTCTATGGCCAAAAAATTTTAAGTGATTTCTGTATCAGGATATACCAAAAACACCACAGTGTTAGCTAAGCTGTAAAAAGTCCATAATCCATTCCAAAGCTAACCACAAACAGCTTTCAGATTCTATACTATCCTGCACTATTCATTCACCCTCTCCCCTTCGTTATGTAGATTTTGGAGATCTGCCACCATATTAGAAATGGAAAGGTTTCCAAAAGGGAGAAACAATTAGCTCCTTCCTCACAGCACCACTGTTTTTATCTATTAGTATCAAGCAACTTTTTTAAAGTACATCGCTTTGTGAAACATTTGCATGCACGATACTGTCTTTGTTGTTTCCCATGCTGCCATGATCGGGAACAGTGGTCAGCTTCCATCCAGAAGAGCCTGAGGTAACCATGGCTTTCTGAAAGCAAACTCAGAAGTATCATTGTGCCCAGCAGATCTCAAAACAGGCAGAACAGAGCAAGAGCTGCAGAGGCACAGCTTCTGCCTTGGTTTTCTCTGTTAATGGGGCTACGTGGGTGCACACTGGGTGGTGTGTAGGTGGGTAGGAGTAGATTTCACTTACAAGAACAAAACAGCTGCAACAAACCAGGCCAGGTTTACCTGGGAACCATTCACGACATTGGCATTATGTACCCACCTGATCTGACAAATTTCAGAAGTGCAGATGGGCACTCTTCATCACCGGTGAGTACAATCAGCAGGATGTTCAGGGGACACATGCCCCATGCCTCCCGTTCCTTTATTCTAGTGACATTTATTGAGTTAGGCATTTGAAATGTCCTTGGTCTTCAGCCCAGAAATCAAAGACTCCTCTTGGTGTCAATGTTCAAGTACATTTTTGAATGGGAGAATCTTGAACTTCTGCCCTTTCTTGCTTCTTTTCCCAGCATACAAAATTCACAAGTGTCACTCTATGAGGCATTCAATATTGTTGCTGTCAAAACAAATGTTATATAATTCCTTTTCAGGATTATTTATTTATATCCTGTTTTTTTTTTCCCTTCCTCTTTCAGAAATGAAAAAAGAGTGTGGCATGGAGACTCAGATAATACACGGTGCACATGGAAATATACATTTATTGATCTGTCCTATGAAATGCTGGGAGACTCAAAACAGAAACAGACAATGGCCAGCTTATATGACAACAGAACTCCCCCCACACGCTCTGCAGCAGTGCGTCCAGGAAGCCAAGCACCGTGTCTGCAGCAACTAGTCCAGAACAGCCAGGACTTAGTATCTGCCAGCTTCCCTCACTTTTGCTCCTACTTCCAACTCATAACCAATCAGAAAAAAAACAAATATGCCTCCCTAATTAATAATGTAGGATGTTCCACTTCTAGATAGCCTACAACCAGCTTCCGCATTACAACAACCTCAGTTAGGGCGTACTTGAAGCCTTCCCTTTTTTCACTATAGAGTTTTCTTACTCCGTGGTCTGCCTGTGAGTCTACACCAGATTTAAGCGATGGTGGCCGATTCACTCGCTATTGCAAACTCTGAGTAAATAGCCTCTGTGTTTTCTCATTAGAATTGTCTTTGTTTATGTCCACAATGCTCTCCTCTCAAGACCCTGATCAGTCCAACATGTGGTCAAATCACCCAGTAGTTACCTTAAAACATATAGTGGGTTCTGAAAGTAACTTTCAGGCACCCAAACCTCATTAATCTTGTTCACCCATCCTAAAAATAATCAGACCAAGGGGGGAAATAGTAGCTAAGATATCATCATCACTCTGACTTGTGCTATTTATTGGTTCCTGCTTATGTTTTTAATATTAGTTCTTTATTTTGGACTATACCAAAAGGAGACACCAACAACTACAAGAATAAAACAGAAGTTGTAATTTCACCTTGGAGAAATCAGTGTCAGTATGTGTGTCAGGAGCTGTGGTTCGGTCGGTGGCAGTGTACGGCGTCTTCTGCAGTAGGTCCATATTGCCGGGACTTCAATTAGACTACAACAAAAGTATGTTTCATTAAGGTTTGCCTGTTCTTTGCTTTGCTATTCCCTGATGTGGCATCTTTTGCCACTGGTATTGCCCTACTTATAAAATAACTAGTATCCACCACACAACTCTCAAATTTTATTAACAGAACATGTTTGCTCTCTTCTCAGCAGGAATTGTACTCAGTACAGTTTTGACGTAGGTAGATGTTGTGCTCTGGCACTCATGATCTCCTTTTCTTGTGTCCTTTCACCATGGCCTGTCTTCAACTTCCTCTGCTTCTTATTTTAAAACCTGCTCTTATTAGCATAACCAATGGACACAGACACTGGGGCGGTGGGGGCTTGCCTAGGGTGGGAATGGCTGGGGGGTGGGAGGGGTGTCAATTGGGGAAAAAGAAGACATATGTAAAACTTTAGACAATAACAATTTTTAGAAATATATATTTTTTTAAAAAACCTGCTCTTAAATGTTCTGATAACTAAACAACATTGACATATGTAGGGCTGAAAAGACTGATTATAATAGACTTTAATATGCTGTTGTATTTGACAGAAAATAAAATACCTTTAGGGCCTTTGTCTTTGTGTTTAGTAAACACTCAATCAATATATTTCAAGTGTGTGTATGAATGAATATAACAACTTACACAATATCTAATTATTGAAACTTTCAGACTTTCATTGAATGGAAGGAAAAGAGTTTCTAGGGCCCCATAAATAGTGTTAGGTAATCTTCAAATTGTTAAGGAATAAAATCAGATAAATTCTTATTCAAAGACTATTCTGTGACTCAGGGCATTTTATTTACTAATGGGGTTTGTAAATATTAGAAGTAGCCCACATTTTTTAGATGATTCTAAATGGTGGCTTTTGATTAGTTATGTTAAGGAGAAGAACCAATGGTTAAGAATACATATAATGGTAAATAATTTTTAAATATTTAAATTAGAATTTCAGGTGTTTATTATCTGCTAAGCTTAGAAGTGTAATTATTTGAAAAACTGTAACCATGCTTTTAAGATTTTAGTGTCTAGGTGCATTGCCTGACCCTGTCTTAACTGCATCCATTATCTTCTTCAGAAATGCACTATATCACCTCTCAGAAGAATATAAAGAATTGATGTATACTGGTAAAACAGACCTGAGCTCTTTCTCCTCTTTGCCAATTCAGGAAAGTGATGGTATTACCTTGAGAGCAACTTGTATTTATTCAAGTACTAAATGAAATAGGCTAATTGACTATGAATAAGAAATTTTAAAAAATATTTTTCAACAATAATATACTCAGGAGTCATAAAATTATATAGTTTCAGACTTAGAAGCATTTAGAGATCATCTAATAGAGTCCCTTCATTTTAAGATAAAGTAACTAAAGGATAATTCACTGGACATTGAAAGCTATTTTTGAGATAAAACATGGAGAAAGCCATGAATAAATATCTCTGATCAGCACTTGTTGAAAAATTTCCCAGTGGCCTGAAAGGTTCAGAAATTTGGGTTCTTTCTTTTGGAGCTAAATGGGTAGATAAAACAATTCTCACATTAAGATCTTTTAACTGTGATCTTAAAAAAAAATTTTTTTTCAAGATCTATTCTTCTAGCAACTTTCAAATAAGTACTGCAGCATTATTAACTACTAGAGGCCCAGTGAACATGCAGGGGGCATCCCTCAGCCCGGCCTGTGTTCTCTCACAGTCCCAGACCCCTCACTCCTTACCGCCTGCCTGCTCGCTGCTCCTTAGCACTGCCACAGAGGCAGGAGAGGCTCCTGCCACCGCGGCTGCACTCCCCAGCCATGAGCCTGGCTTCTGGCTGAGCAGTCCTCCCTCTGTGGGAGCACACTGACCACCAGGGGCAGCTCCTGCATTGAATGTCTGCCCCCTGGTGGTCAGTGTATATCATAGCGACTAAGTCAATTTGCATATTAGGGTTTTATTATATAGACTAGTAGCCCGGTGCACAAAATTTGTGCACTGGGGTTGGGGGGGAAGGGGCCCCTCAGTCTGGCCTGCACCCTCTCCAATCTTAGACCCCTCAGGGAATGTCCAACTGCCTGTTTGTGCCCACACTTTTAACAGATAACGGCTCCATTGTTGTTTCTTTCTTCTCATGCTTAAAACCATTGGAATTAGTAGGTATTCAAAGTGTGTATACCTTTTGAGGAGACACTCTGTATATCTCTAGTCAGCGGTGAAAGAAACCAACAGCAGATTTGGAACCCCCAGACAGGGAACCTCGCTCACTCCCCACATGTCTCCCCACTTCACTTTCCACCTTCATGGGCAGTGGGAAAAATCAACGTTTTCTCTCATTAATTTGGAAAAGCACGTCCTGTCACCCACTGCCCGGCAGGAGTGTGCTAGGCCCCAAGCAAGCAAGGCTCAGTCAGGGCAGCCTTCGCTCATGAGTGCTGGCACCCAAAGTGCATATTCCTCCTCTACAGTCACCCCGACTATCCCACTGTTTCACTGAGAGGACGGAATTCCTCTCCCCCTCTGGGTTCTTGATCTTGAACGCTGACCGAAGGCACCTCAGCGAGGACCGCCTGCGGCCACCAGGTGTGTCTGTCTGCACCTGCTCCTGCCTCACACCTGCATTAACCCCCTAGAGGTGATCTCATAGCTGCACTGGCCTCCTGTAGGAACAGGGTGTCACCACTCCGCCCTCTCACTGTCATCTCACAGGCACCCACCCTCAGCACCCAGAACACCCAGACACTCTCCAAAGGATGTGAGTGCATCAGAGGGGATGTGTGCACATCCTGTGGGGGTGTTAGGCACGCTGGGGTTGATGGAAGTGTGGCGGAGAGGCGGGGGGAACTTGTGCACACCTTGGTCTGCACGTGAGGGTGACTGTGCTGGGGGATGTTCGCATGCAAGGGCAGGGAGGAGAGGATGTGCACACCTGAGGCCTCTGGCCTTGCAGATCCGCAAACCCCTGTGGTGCGGCCAGGAGGACATCAGTCTGGCCCACCACGGTGGCTGCCCCTGCGATCCTGCACTTTCTAGGCCAGGAGGCGGGACTTGCACAGCCACTCCTGGGAGCTGATGGCCTGCAGGCTCCACTTGGCGTGCTCACAGCTGCCACCGTAGCCATGTGGGGAGTACAGGCCTCCCTCCGCTGGCCTGCCTCCCCTGTCCAGAGGCTCTC
Organism: Myotis myotis; assembly: GCF_014108235.1. Taxonomy (NCBI): domain Eukaryota; kingdom Metazoa; phylum Chordata; class Mammalia; order Chiroptera; family Vespertilionidae; genus Myotis; species Myotis myotis. Next base: position 173,206,612 of record NW_023416335.1, read on the forward strand.
TGCGCTGCTCACCTGCCCAGAGTGACTGGGGCTGGGCTGAAGCCAGGCGTCCTGCCCTGCCCAACCCAGGCTGTTCCGCCCCTGTGTGCACTGCCACCCTGCCTGGCAGGGTCACGGATCCAGGTCCCGGTCCCCGTGGGCGGCCTCGCATGCTGTGCCCCGCCCGGCAGGGTCACGGATCCAGGTCTCGGTCCCCGCGGGTGGCCTTGGCGCGCTGCCGCACCGCCTTCAGTATGCAAATTAGTCTCCATCTTGTTGGCGGTTAATTTGCGTATAGCACTGATTAGCCTATGGGAAGCATAGCAGAGGTACGGTTAATTACCCTATTTGTCTATTATTAGATAGGATGGTAACCACGCTGTACGTTCCATCCCCATGACTTACTTATAATGAAAGTTTGTACCTTATGACCTCCTTCACCCATTTCACCTCCCCCACCCACTCCCTGCCTCTGACAACCACCAATCTGTTCCCTGCACCTAGCTTAGCATAATGCCCTCAAAGTCTACCCATAATGTTCCAAATGGCAAGGTTGATTTTTAAATAGCTGAATAATGTGTGTATATGTGTGTGTGTGTGTGTGTGTGTGTGTGTGTGTGTGTGTGTGTGTATACATATATTCTCACAACTTCTTTATTCACCCATTGATGTAATTTTAGATTTTTCCCATATCTTGGCTATTATGAATAATGCTTCAATAAATGTGAGAGTGCATATATCTCTTTAATATCCTTTTTTCATTTCCTTTAGGTATATACCCAGAAGTGGAATTGGTGGGCCATATGGTAGTTCTATTGTTAATTGGTGAGGATCCTTCATACTGTTTTCCATATGGCTGTACCAGTTTACAATCCTTTCAATAGTGTAAAAAAATTCCATTTTTCCACACATTCCCCTCAGCATTTGTTATCTCTGATATTGTTACATAATAGGCATGTAATTTTGGTTTGTATTTCCCTAATGATTAATGATGTTAAATATCTTTCCATGTATTGGTTGGCCTGGAGCTAAAGATTGAGGTGGTATTGCCCTGGTTTTCAGTTAAACCTTTAGGCGTGCAGGATGACCTGAGTGGATCAAAGGGGTCTATGTGAACCATGGAGATGACACATGCATTATGTGAAACCCGCCACTCATAACCTGAGTGTCCACTGTGAACATCACCTATTTTATGTGCACTGTCTTTGCCAAATGACCCACCCAGATTTGGGAAGTGCTATCAATTTTGGTGACAGACCAATTAGATAAATTCAGAAAATCCAGGTTAGCACACCAGCTACGTATGTTTTAGACTTTCACAAAGACGTTGCCTTCCTAAGAAAGTTTTTACACCCTTCTCTAATAAAAAGAGAATAATATCACAAAGGTATTTTTACCTACTGAACTGTAAAACTATTGAGATCCTTGGGGATCAAAATTTCTCACCATTGTAAAAACAACACAAAACAGAAAGAGAAATTCACAAGCTCAAAACACTTCAAATGATTTATATCCTCCTGATAAATAATTGTATTCATTCCCACCTCTTTTCTTTTTTTTTTTTTTTTAAATTATATATGTTTTATTTATTTATTTATTTTTTTTTTAAATATGTTTTATTGATTTTCTACAGAGAGGAAGGGAGAGGGATAGAAAGTTAGAAACATCGATGAGAAACACCGATCAGCCGCCTCCTGCACGCCCCCGACTGGGGATGTGCCTGCAACCAAGGTACATGCCCTTGACCGGAATTGAACCTGGGACCCTTGAGTCTGCAGGCCGACGCTCTATCCACTGAGCCAAACCGGTTCTGGCCCCACCTCTTTTCTTAAGTAGGGAAAAAAAGATAAGTATGATCTCATTATTATCCATGAAATTTATAAGTTGATATGAGGTTCAAGAAGGGATAATAGATTATAGAAACATTTAATTCAAGCTTTATAATAGAAATATTGACTAAAAGAACATTTAGTTTACTGCTAAATGTTTTAGGCAGAGAGAATAGCATGTAAAAAACATAATAGAGAAGAAGTCCATTGTATGGTTAGAAAGCTGTGAATTATTTGACAAAGAGCATGGGTTGTAAGAAGAGCTTCCAGTAAGAATAAAAACGGTGTTTGACTCCACAGAACCTTAATATGTCATGATAATATGAATGGATTTGGTCCTGGACAGAAAAAAAAGAATCTGTGCTGGAGATTTTGAGTTGACAATTGTTACCATATGTGTACTTGGGAAAAGCGCTAGGAATGAATGAAATTATTCAGCCAGAAGATGTCAATGGAAAAGGAGCCATATCCATAGAGGAAGAGGGAGAAGAGGTAATGAAAGAAATGGGACACAACAAAGACTAGGAGAAAGTAATGCGCCAAAGGCTACCCATGGTCAAATAAGATAAAGTTGAAATTTTCCTTTGGTTTCAAGAAGCAGAGGTTGTCAACAGCAGTTAGTTTCACCGGAGATTGGAGTAGGCTGAAGCGAGGACGTTGACACAGTGAGTGTCAGCTTCTCTATAAAAGATGAAATAGAGTGTGTATGAAATTGGGGAGCTGAAAGCATGGGCTCTGAAGGCAGCTTATCTATGTGAGAGCTCAGCTCTCCTGCCTATGTTTGCATCTACTTTAAATGGCTCTGTGACTCCAGCAAGTTGTATAACTATACTGTGCCTCAGTTTCCTCATCTGAAAAAAGTAATAAGTACCTAATTAAGATAATTAAGTGGACTAACACATATAAAATATTTACATGCTGATATATATGAATATGAGTATCAAATTGCCAATTAATTAAAAAAATTCAGATGGGGTTTTTTAAGGGATTGTGTTTAATCAGATGTGCTAAGTGCATACTTCCCAAAGTCTATTTACCCTCAAATCTCTGTTGTTTTATAAGGGTATGTCTCCAGCTATTTGGAAGTAAAAGACTATTTATTATTTTTTTAAATACATTTTTATTGATTTCAGATGGGCAGGGAGAGAGATAGAAACATCAATGATGAGAGAGAGAGTAATTGATCAGCTGCCTCCTGCACACCCTACACTGGGGATGGAGCCCACAACTTAGGCATGTGCCCTGATCTGGAATCCAATTGGGATCTCCTGGTTCATAGGTCGGCGCTCAACTACTGAGCCACGCTGGTCGGGTGGATGTAAAAGATTGTTTAGAACAGTGGTTCTCGACCTTCCTAATGCCGCAACCCTTTAATCCAGTTCCTCATGTTGTGGTGACCCCCAACCATAAAATTATTTTCGTTGCTACTTCATAACTGTAATTTTGCTACTGTTATGAATCGTAATGCATATCTGATATGCAGGATGTATTTTCATTGTTACAAATTGAACATAATTAAAGCATAGTGATTAATCATAAAAACTATGTTATGTGTTTTCCGATGGTCTTAGGCGACCCCTGTGAAAGGGTCATTCGACCCCCAAAGGGGTCGCAACCCACAGGTTGAGAACCACTGGTTTAGAAGGAAATAAATAAGCCCAGGGGTGTGGCTAAATATACAAACAATCTAATTCAATTTGTAACCAGTATACATTAAATGAATCAGTCATTGCACACTTCCTGACTTCTTGGAGGAGCACCTCTTTTTTATTCACCACATATTGTCATTCATTAGTATAGTCTGAGGTCCTCATTAATTCTATCAATCTCCTCCTCAGCAAGCCCAGCTTTGTGAATATTCTCTGATTCTCTTTTCTTCCAGGTATTTCCCCATTCTCCAGTCAGTCATATTAGTCAGTTTCATCTAGCTACTCTACTTACATGATGCTGTAGTACATGTGTGCAATTAAAAGCCAGTAATTCTGTGATCTGGTGATGGTTCCTGCCAATTGTGTCCTTAATCAAATAGGAGTCTCTTGAGCATCCATTCTCTCTTCATCAAATTGTGAATAACAATAACTTACCTCCCAAGGCTTTGAGATTTAAATAAAATTATGTAGTTATAAACATCTTTGTATGTGCAGTTGCCGGGGTCCAACCCCAGCAGGTCCAGGGGTCCCCAAAGGTGTGGACGGAGTCAGCGAAGAAGGAATGACACGGAAGCAGTGTTCAGTTGATCAGCAGCCTAGCCATGATCTCCAGCCAAGTTCTGGTCTGGATCTCCAGAGAGGTTCTGCTTCGGATCTCCAGCCAGGTTCTGTGTCCATGTTCTCTTGCTAGGTTCTCCAGGTTCTCCAGCCAGGTTCTGTAGCCATGTTCCCTCGCTAGGTTCTCCAGCCAGGTTCTGTCCAGGTTCTCCAGCCAGGTTCAGTCACCAGGTTCTAGTCAGGTTCTCTTGCCAATTTCTGTAATCAGGTTCAGTCCAGGATCTTTTGCCATGTTCTCTCGCTAGGTTCTGTCTCTAGGTTCTGAGGCCAGTTTCTGTCCAGGATCTTTTGCCATGTTCTGTCTCTAGGTTCTTCTCTAGGTTCTGTGTCTAAGTTCTGTGCCTCTTGGTTCTGTCTTCTAAGTTCTGTGTTGTTACATCTGTATTTATACCAGTTGATTCCAATCCTATCAATCTCTATTCCAAAGGTTAGGGCGTTTCTTATCTCCATTCCAGGGAGTAAAGATTATGTAGCTTAAGCATGATTGTTCGTAGTTAAAGTGATTAATTACCCGCCTGGCACTTAGTTAAGAGGTTTTATTCCCTCCCTAACTTCAGAGGAAAATCCCTACCTGGGGAAACAACCTTTCTCAGAGACCTTGGTTAAAACACATAGTGCCAAGAAGGTGAGCAAACATATTAAGAACAGTATGCCATATATGCCAGGTCCCTTGAAACAGCAAGCATGGACCGGCTCCCGGCATGCAGTTAATTTTCTTTCCTTATCAAATGTCTTTATTTCTCAGATTCTACTTGAAAATGGTCTATTAATTATTACCCAGGATCTCACCCTATTTTAAATTTAAGTGTGCAGGCGTTTGAGCCATTGAAATGCCAGTTTGGGTCCACTGACTATCCTTAAGAAGCATTACAAAACTGTACTGTGCACTTGCAAATTCATACCCTCTTCATATTTTCTAACTCAAAAACCTGGTTTTGTCTGCCTCTTAGACTAGGTCAAACTTGGGGATGTTTATTCACTGTAACAGAGATTACAGTGGACTAACAGATAGTATCAGAGGGCTGATTTAGTTTACAGTGAGAAAAATAATTGGCAAGGGAAACAGATACTCAGTTCTCTGACCACCATATTCTTTCTCCATAGGAAGCTGCATGAGGAGTCAAATTATAATCAGAAGGTTGCTTAGTGCTCCTGGAATCAGAGCAGAGGTTGCTGGTACTTTTGATTGCAGTGCTCCATGGCCTTCAATTCTGACAGGTGGCTGTGCTCATTTCCACAAATCCACCTGCCTCCTTAGCAGGGTCCGTTCCTGTATCAAGTGTGACAGTGCTGTCATGTAGCACAATTTTAGCAAGTAGTAGTTACAGGCTGTTCTATGTAAATGATGGCCTTGGAATTGTACAACAGCGTCATGATGGAAACCTTTTGCCCTAAATGTATTCTAATGTGCACTGCCAATCTATTTTCCCTGGCACTTTTTTTAGATGCTTCCACTAATGGCCAATTCCCTTTAAGATAGATACTGGTAGGCTCATCATCTTTCAGGTTTTTTGTTGTATTGACTTTGTTTATCTGTTATTGTCATGTTTCTGTCAGAAAAGTGATCTTCTAAAAGTGCTTTCAAATTATTTTTAAAGCAAAATATTGTATTTAGTATGGCATTTGATTACATTTTGAAATTTTGATATGATATAAAATGGGGCTCCCAAAAGAAATAGTGCCAAAGCTGTAACGGTCTAAAACATCCTTGCACTCAATGACCTCATTTTCCCTTCTCCAAATGCACTTAAACCGATTGCCACGGGGAAGGCAGAAAGTGCTTTTTGTCTTAAGGGGGATGAGGAGTAGTTGCTAGATACTGATCTATATTTTACCTTACTTTGCTACTGATATCTGTAGTCAACTAATGAGAAAGCTTGTATTCCCTTCCCTCCCACCTTAAAGTCTGGTTATGCATGTGAATAGTTTTGAGAATCCCTGCAGTAAAGTAACCTTGCTTGCCTTTATTTAATATAAGGCCTTTTGCCGGGAGCAGCCTTTCAAACTTTCATGGTTATGTTTTTGTTTTGTTTTGTTTTTAGTAAGATGTGTGAACATCCTTTACCACACACCTGAAAACTGGGACCTATTTTCCATTCATTTCAATTGTGAATATAATTTTCAGTAAAGTAGAGGGAAAAATAGTTTTGAGAGGCAAATCCTATCTGGTGTTAACATATGTTATAAGTCTTAAATTTAAAGGACAGGAGTGAGACACCCTCCTTTCACACCCCTCACCCCACCCACATGATCTAGCTGGCATTTGGCCCTACAGTTCTATAGGCTCTGCTTAATCTCAGCTAAGAAGGGTATTCTATGATGCCGCTTGCAGAGCTTCAATACTGGATGCTAAAAGCTTAGGGTTGTATCTCTTATCACTTCACACCAAAAATCAATCCACCCCAGGGAATCCTATTGGTAGGCATCTCCTATTGATCCTCTCTCTGCTGTGAAGCTCCTGTGGTTGGCACTAAATAACCAAGAACTCATTAACTCTTTCTCTCTCTCTCTCTCTCTCTCTCTCCCTCTCTCTCTCTCTCTCTCTCCCCCTTACCCCATGTGTGTGTGTGTGTGTGTGTGTGTGTGTGTGTGTGACACACACACACACACACACACACACACACTAAAAAAAGATGACAGATTTTTTTTTTTTACTTAAGTTGAACTGGAAACTATAATGACAAGAAAACTGTAATATATTCCTGTTATACATGTTCACAGATTTTTTTTTTTTTTTTTTGGTTAGGAGAATCTCATCTCCTTAGGAATTTTCTGTCACTTTAAATAAAAATAGCCCCAGAATATTTTGACAGGTTTTTTCTACATGAATGCATCCTCTCAAATGTTTCATTAATTTGTTTACCATGACACATTCTATAACTTTCAGGTTTCCAGTTGAATAATCCCAAGTATGTCATGCTATTTATTTGCCTAATTAACCAGCACAGATATTTTTTTTTCTGAAAATACCATGCAATTCCCATATCTTGTAGTACAAGCTAGGAAAAATATATTTTTTTCTTTTCAGTCCCTCCTCTAGAGAAGGAACCGTGGCTCTCTCCCTGCTAAATGAATACCAATGCTATATCCTGTATAACAGGATCATTCCTTAATGTCATGTGGAGGTCGTCTTTCCACTTTCTCTTTCTTTCCTTTCGTCAGCACAAGAACCCTGCTATTGTAGAATAATAATAATTGAAGCCATTTTTTTTAACTGGGTGCAATGGTGCCTTAATAAGGCAATTTGCAAAGTGATATCATGTGGTCTTTAAGACCATCTAAAAGATGAAAATAAAAATCTTTGATAATTACAAATAATGAAATTCTCTAAAGTGGAGTCTGAAAAGCAGAGCTAAGCATCAAAGCATCCCGAGAATATCCTTTGCAAATTGAGAGTTGGTCCCCATACGAGAGGAAGGTAAGAAGAGATTAGAGATGCATGCTCACGCAATCTACCGCAGGTTGGCCTCCATTTCTCCTTGACGTGCCTGTATATTAACTATTGAGCTTTATCACTGACTTTACCATACTGCTTCAGATAAACTGTATAACAGGCATCTTTGTATCCTGTGCCAAGCAAATGTCCAGCATTCAATAAATGTTTTCTCAATTAACCAACTAGGAAGTTTTACCATCTTGATTATCACCCTCTTCACCATCCAATCCACCCCCCAGATCTTAACAATTCTATACTCAAAATACATTTTGAATCCATTCTGTATTCATTCAATAGGGCTGACATAACAAACTAGGTTAACTTAAACAAGAGAACTTTATTTTCTCACAGTTCTGGAGGCTAGAAGTCCAGGGTTACAGTGTCAGCAGGGTTAGATTCATTCTGAGGTTTCTCCCTCTCTCTCCTTGGCTTTCAGATGACTGCCTTCCCTGTTGGTCTTCACCTGGTCTAATTTCCATGCCTTTGAATCTTAATCTTTTCTTATGAGGACATAAGTCACACTGAATTAGGGTCCACCCATATTACCTCATTTTAACATAATAAACCCTTTAAAGGCCCTATCTCCAAATATAGTGATATTCTGAGGTAGTGGAGGATTTCAACATACGAATTTTGGTGACATACAATTTTATCTTGTAACATATCCTCTTTCCTTCATCTTCACTGATGCCATTTCAGACTTAAACTGCCATCATCTCTCACATGCATTACTGTGTATATTTCTAGCACATCATCTTATAACAACTCTAATTTATCCCCCACATGGTGTGGTAGCCAGAGGGCTATATTTTTTAAATATATTTTTATTGATTTCAGAGAGGAAGGGAGAGGGGGAGAGAGATAGAAACACCAATGATGAGAGGGAATCATTGATCAGCTGCCTCCTGCATGCCCCCTACTGGGGATTGAGCTCGCAACCTGGGCATGTGCCCTTGGCTGGAATCAAACCCGGAACGCTTCAGTCCACAGACTGATGCTCTATCCACTGAGACAAACCAGCTAGAGTGAGAGGATTATTTTTAAAAAATATATTTCATTGATTTTTTTTTAGAGAGGGAGGCAGGAAGAGGGATAGAGAGATAGAAACATCAATGAAAGAGAAACATCATCGATAGGCTGCCTCCTGCACGCCCCCCACAGGCGATTGAGCCCACCACCCAGGGAATGTGCCCTGACTAGGAATAGAACAGGTGGCCGCTTGGTTCCTGGCTAGATACTCAACCACTGAGCTACCCCAGCCAAGCAGAGAGATATTTTTAAAAATCGATATTAGATCATGTCTACAAATGTGGCTAGAGTTCTACCAGCACAGAGGAAGTTAAATTACTTTTTAAAAGATGGAAATTAAATTGCATCCTTTATTTTAAAAAACCCTTAAATGCTTATTAACAGTGCTTTGATATTTACTCTAAATACTTCAAGATGCAAAGAGTGTTTGTATGAAGAATTAGGGGTCGAGAGAAATGAAGGCATCCACTGTTAGTGCCAGTGGACATTCATAAAAAGCACTTCATTGTGAAAGTAGTTTATAATCTAATTCCCAAAAAACCTATAGGAAACCGTGTATCATAACTCATTCATCTTCTTTTTTATTTCTGTCTTCCTGCTGTCATTCCTAGAGAGTGGATTCCAAACATCCCTTGCTGGTCTTTCTTTCCAGCGCTCTAAGATGCCACCACAGAGATGGACCTGGTCTAACAACAAGCCTGTCCTCATTTTTGCCTCCAAGATTTGTTCCTCTTACAGCTCTCCCACATCTCAGTTTTTTACTCACTCGTCTCAAGTTGTTCATGACATCTAATTGCCAAGTACTATCTATTGCGCACTTGTATTTACTTATAGCTTCTCTCACATTGCTATTTTTCTTCTCACTCTGACCATCATTTCTGATGTCAGGTAAGTTACAAAAAAATTTAATTAGAAAAAAATGTTTCACTGAATGCACATAAAATAGTTGGTGATTGGAGCAATAATTTCCCCCCCATTTAGGAAACAAGAACAACAAAAGTATTGAGGGTACATTTGTGGGTGAGCCAGGAAAAAAAAAATCAGATTTCTAACTCTACCATAGCACTTTTCAAATAAGAAATCGTGCAAAAAATTGCTATCATTTTGGAAACATGGAGTAGGATATGGACAAAGGAAGAAAACTGTAGGTCTTTGATCAACCAGGAGGATGTCTCTGAAGGTCCCGAAGGAACACTTTTCAGCACTCTTCTCCTAATTGCCGAGCTGTGTCTCCGGTGCTATGGTACCCAAGCAGCCCTGGGTAACCGTGGAGCCTACACAGGTTGAGTGAGGAAAGCACTCAGAATAGAATCGTCATCCCTAGGAGAATGCGCACCTTTGCAAAGTGATAGCATCTCAACTCCGTGCGATGCTGTTTTAACTACTGAGCACGTCTCTGAGTGTTCAGCATGCCAAGCACTGAATTTTGAAGATATAATATCTCATTTGATTCAAACCTCACTGAAATGGAACTTGACCTGGATATAAGTCTTTTCGTTTCACTAAAATTGAATTTAGACATAAATGCTTTTTTTTTTTCTCCACCAGGGAATAGGAAAATCTGTTCTAGGTAGTGCATGGCATCGACTATGATGTTGAGAAACATTTTCCTGCCAGATTTTTTTCAGACTTCATTAGTGTCTTCCCGCTGACAGACAATAAATTAGAAAGGGAGTACTTGCTTAAAATATTCTAGTGGTGGTTAATCTGATAAAACACAAGTCAAGCAAAAATGATAGCACTAATGAGATAAATAACTCTATTTCTATTTATGCTTAGCTTTTTACTATGGGAGACAGGGAACCTAAAAATGAGAATGTAAGTGATTGACAAAAAAAAAATCATTTTAAGGCAATTTTTTTGAAAGCATCAACAAAAACGAGAAATTATTAGATGTTTTATATAAGTAGGCCACCTTCAATGCATAAACATTTTACAATAGATGGGTCAAGAAGAATAATAAAATAAGGATAAGAAGATGGAAGAGTCAGAGGGACGCACCTGAGGTTGCCCTGGCAGAGAGAAGTCACTGAGTGAGGGGTCAGCCACTGAGCATTGGTTTCAGCTCTGCTGCTAAATAGCTGTTTGCTTTTAGACAAAGTGGTCACTTCTCTTGGATTCAATTTCTTCCTCTGTTATGCAGGGGTCATAGCATCTGAGATCTCTTCCAGTTTTCAGCTTCTATGAATCCATATGGTGAAATAAGTCAGGTGAAAATGTTTTGAAAAACATAAAACTCTTTGTAAGGGACAGGTGTTATTCTGAGTGCTGAAATGCCTTACCTAAGAGGAGAGCAGGGGCAGATTTCACAGCTGTTAGGGACAGGTGCGGAGAGTCTGTGACGTGTGTATATGCTGCTTGGGGCTGAGCCTTGCAGGTGTGTAATGTGCTGGACGCCCATGAGCTTTTTCAGCAGCACAGGGTGAGGACGGGGATGTGGCCAAACCTCAGATTCTTATAACCCCTTTTTGAAAGCATACAATTCCCACAATAGCATTTTACTTCTTTTTTTGGTTTGTTATTGTTGTTAATCCTTACCCCAGGATATTTTTCCCATTGATTTTTAGAGAGAGTAGAAGGGAGGAAGGGAGAGAGAGAGAGAGAGAGAGAGAGAGAGAGAAACATCAATCAGTTGCCTCTCGCAAACATCCAGACTGGGCAGGGGATCAAACCTACAACCCAGATATGTGCCCTTGACCAGAATTAAACCCACGACCCTTAGGTATGTGTGTGTGGGGGGGGCGGGGGGCACGCTAACCACTTAACATAACAGCCAGGGCGTATTTTACTTCTTTTAGCCTCTGAAAGGACCAAAGAACTCCCAGGCGTCCTCACAGATTGACTTTCTTCATCTGGCCTTTCTAGTCCTTTAAGCATCAACAACCTCAGACCAGAACTTCTTCATTCTTTAAGAAAAATAGAACGTGACATGGTCAGTTATTATTTACCAATATTTTCACACATACATGTTATCATTGGAGAAGTTGGGACTCAAATGCAGTTTCTGAAGTCTGGAAAACTGACAAAATGAACACTTTAAAAAAATATATATAATTTATTTCAGAGAGGGAGGGAGAGGGAGAGAGAGATAGAAACATCAATGATGAGAGAGAATCATTGGTTGGCTTCCTCCTGCACACCCCCTACTGGGGTTCGAGCGAGCAAACCACGTGTGTGCCCTGACTGGGAATCGAACTGTGACCCCCTGGTTCACAGGTTGATGGTCAACCACTGAGCCATCCTGGCTGGGCCCAAATGAACACTTTTGAGGCAATTTCCTACTTAATGTTTCCCTATTCTCTTCTTTTCTCTCTGACACTTTTTAAAATAATGTCTTTTATTTATTTATTCATTGATTAGGTAATAATTCACATGATTAGATATCAAAATGATAGAAAAGCCATCTATTAAAAACTTTGCTTCCATTTCTCCAGTTTAGCCTCTGCCCTCTATAGGCAGCCAGGCAGTGGTTGCTTCTGTATCTAGTCAGTGTTTCTTTGTGTACATCCAAATAGTTATCTGTGTCTTCTTATTTCTCCACTTCCTTACACAAAAAGTTGCATGCTAAATGCACTCTTGTGCCCCTTGTCCCCAAACTTTTTAATACAGTCTGCCGTTTAGGCATTTTGTAAGGTTATGGCCACATGGTCCCATTTATAGTAAGCAGAATAGCCACGTCTGATTCACTGAAAGGTTATTGCCCTGCTGAGGAGGAAATTAAATCCTATGTCGCAATTTTAATTTTAAAGTAATTCTGGTGCTGCGGCATAGCCCTGACCCTAAGCAATAATCTCATCTCATGTCTTGGAACATTCTGTTGGCATTTGATGTCCTTAATATCCCAAAGAAGTCATTACATAAAAGCACTTGAAAAAAAAAAGAAAGAAACTTGTTGAATTCAATTAAATTTAAGAAGGAACTTAGCTACTTTGCTTTTGCTTCTCTTTTACTTTCATGTTTTAAATGAGAGGATAAGACAAGTAGCTTAGATCTTAAAACTAAGTAATAAATAGTTGGGGAGAAGATGTAAGCCATAAACATGAATGTCCATTTTTCCATGTATCCATCCATCCATCCATTCATTCAACAAGAATCACTGAGTTCCTTCTACACTCGAAAAAATGATTCCAGGCCCTGGGGATATGAAAAACCAAGTTCACGCCAGATTGATGCCTAGTTTCTTGTCCCTGGCACATTCTATCACCCCCAAACACAGGCACAATTCACTCATCCAGATTATTGCTATGCCTGCTATCTCATCTCCTTGTTTCCAGTCACCCACCCTTTGGCCTGTACTGAAAGAAGCAGCCAGACTGGTTCTGTTAAAAACATAGGTCAGATCAAGGCACTCATGCTCACCACCCTCTAACAGTTTCTCATCCCCTTTGAGTAAAAGCCAAAGTCCTTATGGCAATACCACAAGGCCTACATGATCTAGCTCCCTTACTCCTTAGTGAAAACACATAGTAATAACCTAAAATATAATGTTCGCTATCAAACACTATAAAAATTAGAGTAATAGATGGCAGCATTTATCTTCCCCTGAAAATATTAAGTACTTAGTATGTACAGACAGATGACCGTTGCTATTTCTTTAGACTCCAGGAATGAGAACAATCATGACTAAATGCTAAATACAGGCACTGTCTTAAATAACCATAGTTGTGTGTATTTTTTTCACAGGGGCACTCAAATATTTAAGAGAAATGGGAGCAAGTACACACTTTCATTATCTTTGCTATACTGTTTTCTTATCTAGCCATTTGCTAATAAGAGAATAAGCCAGAAACCACAGACAAAAAGATAATAATAATTGAAAACATTGTAGATCTAGACAAGGCTGACTTGAAGATATTTGAGTTTTTCCTTTGGAATTTGTCAGAGTTGAGAGACAGTCTCAGTATTAATAGCCTTCTACAAACCCATGAAAAAAAAATCCAACTATATCTTTCTCATCACACCCAAAGAGGGATCAAAAAGGTGCTTAGTTTCATTTGTTTCCAAATACCGAGTCAGATATTAAATGCTGGTGAAAATGTCAATACAACTTATAAGAAGATTTTGAGATTCTAATTATTTATATTTTTGCGCGTAACTTTTGGCAGAACAGATCTTACTGCTAGGATTTCCAAACGCTATACTTCCCTGAAGAAAAGTAGTTCATTCATCAAACTGTATTCCAAACTCATAACGCAATTGCTGTGTTGCACTGTAGACACTAATAAGTGAATGAAGTAATAAAATGCACAAATATATGCCTCTGTTGTGTGCTTCTTAGTAGAAAGAAAATGAAGAATTGGGACCATCCAGGATATTTTCCTGTGTTTAGAAGAGGAACACTTCTTTCTTTGGAATTTCTTACTGTTACATGTGTTTGTGCTTCAGATCCAATGAAGTAGCATGGGAAGTAGAAAGAGCAAGATAATTCTGAGCTCATGGCATGGCATCCTGCCTAGCAGCTGAATGAACTCACATAGTTTCTGTGCTTCTTTGCCATCAATAAAATTAGACTAATACTACTTGCCTAACAGAAACCTAGAGAGGATTAAAGACTATAGTATGTGTATAGAACTCAGGGCTTTTGCATTTACTGTTCTCTTATTAGAATATTCTTCTTCTTACATTTCCATTAGCTGTTTCCTTCTTAATATTCAGGATTCAATACAAATATTCCCTTCTCAGAAGTGTCCCCTTCCTTAACCTCATCTATCACATCAGCCTTTAAAATTTTTTCTTCATGGCACTTACTATTATCTGAAATTATCTTATTTCCTTGATTATGATCTGCCTCTTCTATTAGAATGTAACCTTTTTGAAACCAGAGATCTTAACTAACTAGTTCACTGGTCCATCCTCTGCCCTGAAAAGTAAATGCATTGCATGAATTCATGACAATTAATAGTCCATGTAATTCATGAAATCTTATTTTTCTCCTTCTTCCTGGGGGCAGGGCCAATATTGATTATGGTAAGAGCACATAGAGTGTGATCAACAAATAATCTGAGAAAATACAGGAAAAATTTCTGTGCTGTAAGAACCTCTAGACCAGTGATGGCTAACCTATGACACACGTGTCAGAGGTGACACGCGAACTCTTTTTTTTGGTTGATTTTTCTTTGTTAAATGGCATTTAAATATATAAGATAAATATCAAAAATATAAATCTTTGTTTTACTATGGTTGCAAATATCAAAAAATTTCTATATGTGACACGGCACCAGAGTTAAGTTAGGGTTTTTCAAAATGCTGACACGCTGAGCTCAAAAGGTTTGCCATCACTCCTAGAAACATGTCCTTTGGTATCTGGTATTAACTTTGATTTGCACAAACCCATATGTGTGACTATTTTAACTCACACACACATTTTTTAAAAAACACAATAAAACACACACACACAGAAAAACACATTCTTTCCTGAATGTGAACCCATCTGGCAATCCCAATACCAGCTCTATATAAAGTTGGATAATTATGTCTCTAGAGGTTACAGACAAGTAAGGTCTTCAGTCAAAAATTCACCTCAGGATGATGAGTTTGCTTCTTTATCTTTGTTTATGGCATCTTAAGAGCAATGACTAGTTTCTAAACGGCTTTTCTTTTCCCTTCTGCTAAGGGCAGTGGTAAAAGAAGAAAAGGAATTGCTTCTGGATTTGATAAAACAGCCCAAGAGATGAGCTAGGCAGAGTCGTTAACCTGCACACCCCTTGCCAGCCTCTTCACTGATGACGGGAGTTTTCAGAATGAGGAACTTGGGATGTTCTATTGGGTTCAAATAAAATAAAGAAGCTTTATAACAGTCAACAAAGAATCAAAGGTAAAAAGGAGTTGAGAGAAAAACTCCCTCATTTATGGAAATTTAGCTTGCTCCACAACACTACATTTCAAAAGGTATCAATCCCTATTGCTTTATAATTTAAAGACTTTGTCCTACAATATGGAACTTTGATTTATGAATTACTGTAAGTCATTTCACTGCTTATGGATGTTTTATTTATATCCAATAGTACAAAGTACTTGTGCCATTTTTTATAAAATTACAGTTAAATCAATATTCTCTATAAAGTTAATAACTAATGCCCACATAAAGAACAGGAAATAATGCAGATCTGAGCTCAAGCAGGGGTAAGCACAATAAAAGTAAAATAAATCCAATAAAAGCTTTTGTGACAGGTCTTTGCTTTATGTGGTCATTTACTCTCCAGTCAAAATTATATTTAGGCCTTTTATGCCCCAGCTGTCCAGATAAACATGAGACTATTTTTTTTTTTCCAACTCTTAAGAGTACCGAATGGCATATTGCCAAAAAAATAAAAAATAAAACCCACCTACAAATGTATTTCAAATTCAGTCTTTAAAAAGATGAGCCATTGTTAGTTATATAGAGCTTTTTTGAACATACACTGTAATTTTCTAGGAGAGGCCTATGTAGAAATTTGGGAAATATTAAACTACTATTTTCTCAAAACATCCAAACTATGGTGGATTGACTAGGACATCACCCCTAGAGTTGCCTTCCCTGTACTGAATCATGGCTCTGCCACTTACTTGATGTGCAACTTCGGAAAAGTTACTTAGTCTTTTTGTTCTTCAATTTTGTCATCTGTAAAATGCACATAATATGAAATTATACCTACTTGATATGATTGTCTCCAATAGTTCCTGTGAGGATTAAAATTAGTTAATCATGGATAGCTCACAGAAAAGTACCTGGCAGGCAGTAAAATTCAATAATTTGTATTTAATGATGATAATAAGCTTTCCCAGCTCTGGAGCCAGAGTAATCAAAGGTAATGGATGAAAGAAATCTCAGCCCAAATCCTTCCACTCTGATTACTGAGCTGATTGCTTCTGCTGGTCATTCCTCCTGACTGAGTAGAGAAATCTGGCTGCAGTAGGAGAAAATAAGTCAACGGCAAACAGAAAGATGGAGCCATACACTATCTCTTTGTTTATCTGGAGAAACAAAGATGGAGGTGTTGGGAATTTTGAGGGCCAGTGGTAAATCTGACATTCTCAGAAGAGTTCAGATTCTTGCAGCTCTTTCTTTAATCTTCCAATAAATTCATTTTTATTTTATTTTGCTTTTGCCTAAGTGTGGGTTGTTTTTTTGCACCTTACAACTAATAGGCTCTTCCTAGATCCTGGGACTAACAGAACGACACCAGATGAAGTGGTCAGCAAGATCACACACTCAAGACTTGCCAGGCTCCCAGGTGTCAGTCTAGCTCCAGAGTCCCTTTCCATAGGCCTTTTGCTGAGGACCCTTTGACCCTGGCTTTAGGGACAGAAGGGCAGTATTGAATGAGCTCAGGAAAGTGAAATAGGAAGAGAAGGAAACACAGAAAAATAAAGAGACAGTGTATGGCTCCATGATAAAGAAAGAACATGGTTTTTTTAATGTGTGACTTCAGAATTCAGAAAATAATTCCAAGGAAGGAAATTCGAAAATATTTGGAACAAAATGTAACCATTTCAATGAAGGTAGATTATTTTGACAAAGAATCAAAGGTAAAAAGGAGTTGAGAGAAAAACTCCCTCCTTTATGGAAATTTAGCAAAGCTATCATTTAGAATGAAAGGACATATAAAGAGCTTCCCAGATAAGAAAAAGCTAAAGGAGTTCATCACCACCAAAGCAGTATTACAAGAAATGTTAAAGGGTTTTAATTTAGAAGAAGAAAATATATATTAATATGAATAAGGAATATAATGAACAACATAAACTGATGAACAAAAACAGATTCAGAGACAGAGGAGCATCGATCAGACTGTCAAACCTCAGAGGGAATGTAAGGGAGAGTGGGGGTAAGGGGGAGAGATCAACCAAAGGACTTGTATGCATGCATATAAGCCTAACCAATGGACACAGACACCATGGGGGTGAGGGCAAAAGTGGGGGGTTGAGGAGCAATGAAGGGATAAGGACACATATGTAATACCTTAATGAATAAAGAAAAAAATATGAATAATAAAATAACAATAAATACATATCTATCATCCATATATTCATTGCAGCATTATTTACAATAGCCATATGGAGAAACCTAAGTGTCCATCAATAGATGAATGGATAAAGAAGTGGTGTTTATATATAATGAAATATGACTCAGCCATAAAAGGAATGAAATTTTGCCATCTCCAACAACATGGATGGACCTAGAGCGTATGGTGCTGAATGAAATGTCAGATAGAGAAAGACAAATGCCATATAATTTCACTTAAATGTGATATCTAAAAAAAAAAAAAAAAAGTAAATGAATAAGAAGAATAGAAACAGGCCCAGCCAGCATGGCTCAGTGGTTGCGCATTGACCTATGAACCAGGAGGTCCACAGTTCAATTCCAGGTCAGGGCACATATCTGGGTTGTGGGTTCGATCCCCAGTGTGGGGTATGCAGGAGGCAGCTGATCAATGATTCTCTCTCATCACTAATGTTTCTATCTCTCTCTCCCTCTCCCTCTCTGAAATCAATAAAAATATTTTTTTAAAAAAGAATAGAAACAGACTCATAGATGCAGAATACATTTTGATAGTTGCCAGAGGGGAGGGGGACTAGGGGACTGGGTGAAAACGGTGAAGGGATTAAGAAGTACAATTAGTAGGTACAGAATACTCATGAGGATGTAAAGTGCAGCACAGAGAACATAGCCAATAATATTGTAATAACTAAGTATGGTGTGTTAGATTTATCAGGATGATCACTTCATAAGTTATATAAATGTCTAATCACTGGGTTGTACACTTAAAACTAATATACTATTGCAAATCAATTCCAATTGAAAAATAAACATTATTAAAAAGAAGAAAAAATAATAATAAATTTAAAAACAAAACGAGCAGAGACTTGATAATTGCTTTATGCATTGTGGCTTGCCCGCTCTTGCTGCTCTTGAGAGCCCTGACAACGCCGCCATGTGAGGGAGCCCAGGAAAGGCTGACATATGGCCCAGTCACCCTGACTACTCCAGTCAAAAGCTAGCCCCCTTCCTGGTCAAAACGGTTTAGCTAAACCTGTCAATCTAGTTGAGACCAACAGAAAAGCATGCAGTTGAGCCCAACCCACATTGTTGAGTCCAACCCACCAGAATAATGGGCTAAATAAATTGTTGCTTAACTATTATGACTTTATTGGTATTTACTTTAAGCTGTGATCTATAAGATCACAGAAAGGTATTGATTGTAAATGTACAATTCCATAGAATTGCTCAGTAAGAATTATAATGTCCTATTTCATCACATCAGGTATGAGTTAAATCACTGCTACTTAAATCACCTTTTATAAAGAGCACAAGAACTTCATCAAGTATAAGAATGTCTATTTTAAATGCCAAACCATTAAGAAATATAAAGGCCACATTTTATCAGGATTTTCTTCTTATATGCTTGCCAACTAGTTCTCATAATCAGCTACTTCCATTATTTCAATTCGATAAAAATTTGCTCCTGATAGAGGAAAACTGTATTAGGAAGAAAGTGAAATTATACTAATCCCTTATATTTTAAGGATAAATTTAAACTGAGAATTTATGAAGAAAATAACAGAGTAACTCTAGAGAGTCATAGATTGCATGCTAATGCACTTATGGTTTCCCAAACTGAATAATACATACACTAACACAAGGAAAGAGGCACTATAATATCAAACATTATAAAGAACAAAAGAAAGCCTAACAACTTTCTACTTTCTAGCTATACAAAAGTCAAACATAGCAAAGGCTATATAGCAAGTCACATAGTGAAGGAGGGATGGTAAAAGTGGGTTTACAGTTGTGAGTTTGCCAGTTGTGAGTATGCGAAGCAGAGTTAAGAAGCTATTATAATGATCATAACCTGCATATCTTTTTCCATTCTACCTACTTTTGCATACTTCTGTATATAACTGAAAACCAGTTGGAGACATGCAGAAACTTCCAAATTACATTTATTTTAGCTAAAATGAATGGCTATTTAAAAAATTTACTTCCTAGATCACTCACATAGAACCACAAATAAAATTACTTTGCTTTCTTTCCTTATCAAGTAAACTGTCTATCATATAAGCTGTTGGAGAATGGCTGACTTCTTGTCTAATGGCCAGGTAGAAGGGAATCAAGAATTTCCCATTAACTGAAGGTTTTCAGAGTCAGTGTGTGTGTGTGTGTGTGTGTGTGTGTGTGTGTGTGTGTGTGCGCGCGCGCGCGCGCTGTATTTATTTATTTCCACATGAATTTCAGGTTTGACTGGTATTCCAACTGGGGGAGAAATATAAATGTTTCCATATATTCTTAATATGGGGGATGAGATGCAGTTGCAATTATCTGACTCAAGTTTCCACTGGTCATATGTTTTCAAAATGCTCCGTGACAAAAATAAGCAAATCTATTTGCTCAGAGCTAACACATTCAAAGAATGTCTTTTAAAAAGAAGACAATGAAAAAAAATTAATATTTGTGACATTATGATGTAAATAAAATGGTACAAATTTCCTGTCAGAGTAACAACAGGCAAAGGTGTCTAAGATTGACACCTTGAGTGAAATTTAGGATAATGCATTTTGAAAACAAGATTAGCAGAAAAGGTTTAAAATTTGCCCAGCACAGTTATCCTCACTAAAAAAAAATCACATCATTCTGAATTTTTATTGTGCAAGCAGAGAGATCAGCATGATTTTCATCCCACATCCTACTGTATATCTCTTTCTTTTCACATCAGTATTCGGTACACATTCCATAGGAAATTAGCCTCCTGAATGAAGAGAGAGAGTGTGAGAATGACTAATGCATGAGGAAAGTCTCTCTCCAGGCCACCCTTCTCACAGTCAGGGGAAACTTTGTCTTCAGTCTCACCGCTGCTCTCTTCTCCTTTCCTGAGCAATGTCCCTCGAGTTCTCAGCTCCTCATCTCCAGTAGTACTTGCACTATGTCGTAGGCAGCGGTGGGGTTGGTGGAGTGGGCCGGGGGGTTGCATGGTTGCAGGGGACACACAGGTTTTCTCATCTGCTTCTAAAATACGAATGCCTGAGTAGCCTTCATGTGTTAATTTCCCCCTGCCTTTCAAAAGGGACAAAATCCTATGACCAAGACATAGATTTCGAGATGGGGTTCATTAAAATTACACTCTTAGATCAGCAAGGTCACCTCCTAGGTGGGGGTCTCCTCCCAGCTCTGAAACTTTGCAATCTATGTGGTCATCTGGCACAAGACCAAATGCGTACAGAAGCATCACTTTGAGTTACCGCTCCAAGTTTGTTCTAAATCTAGAGACTGGCAGGTTGTAAAAGAAACTCTATAAAAATGATAGAGAACAACACCTATTGAGAAAGATTGATAAGGCATCTGCCTCCTCTCGTGTATTTCAAGATCCTCTCAAGAAATGCTTCTCCTCAGAAGACGGCATCTCTCCTCCTGGCTTCAACACCTTTCAGGCCAAATGTTGTAGGGAACCCCCCGCCCTGCCCCAAACCCTTAATGCTTATTAGAACCACCCTTCTCCCTGGTCCCGGAACCACCAACAGGATTGAAGGTGGGGGTGGGCACTGAGCAGTTCTGTTCATCTTTGTGTTTTAATGGAAACTTAGCTCTCCTCTCCCAGGTATTAGCTTTTCTCCAACCCACTTATCCCAGGGTCTGTGGGTGGGGCGTGTGTTCTTGCTCCTCACGGCTCGTAGCAGAACATTGTGGTATTTTTTAACTTTCTACAAAGAAAGAAGCTCAGCTCCTTGGAAGCGTAGGCTGTGAGATTATACAGATGTAGAGGGCAGGTCCTGGAGCCACTTCCTAAGTCTGCAAATGGTTTCAAAATTCACGTGCCTTATTTCCCTCATCAATAAAATGGGAATCATAGTATTTTCCTTACAGAGATATTGAGGCTTAATTCACTCATGTTTAATATTTAGACTAAGTGCCTACCTAGCCTATGGCAAGCGCTCCATACCGTGGCTGCTGTTATTGCTGCCTATGGGGTAAGTGTGCATGCAATTCCCGTCCATGTCCCTCGGTTCTGCCTGGGAAGTATTTCAGTGTCTGCACAGATCTCCATCAATGGCTCCATCAGGCACCATTCTCCCCACAAAACACTGCTTTGTCCCTTCAGCCAGATATGGTTTCTATTCCTGTGTAACCTCCTTAGCTCTTTATGCCTCCTTGCTGGCCACCATTCTATACTTTGCATATTGAGGGCCCCAGTTAGGTGAACTCCTCCTGCCTGGAATTCTCAGTCACTTTTGCTTCTTATAACATTTTCACATAAGGGACCCTCAAAAAATCATTAAATTACAAATATTATGATTTACTATATTAGGGGGCCACATTAGAAGTCAATATTCCAAAAACAGATGGACACCGCCTGAACTGTTTTCAGGACTCCCCTACTTAATTCTTTAAAGCAAAAGTGACAACCCCAACTTCCTTGTACATGAGTAGAAAGTGACAACTCTAACCAACACCAGGCTCCCTCCTGGGCAGGTAATGGCAAGGAACTTTAACCACACTAACCCTCCAGCAGACTGACTGAAAAGGAATGCGAGGTAAAAATCGACTTGAAGGCATGAAGAGCAAACTAAGGCAGGACCTAGATGGGGTTTGATCACTGAAAGACCTCAGGGGTGACTTTCCCCTGACACACCCAGTCAGAAAGCTGCAATATTATTGGCTTGAGATGTGAGAGGATGGAGTTTAGGATGCCAGAGTGGCTAAATTAAGAAGGGAAATCCCAGAAGGGAGGGTTGCAGCGGAGCAAGCCCTGAGTCTGTGTGTCAGTCCCCGGCTGATCTCTGGCAGGAGCCCAGTGGAGAGCAAGAGCTAGAAGTCTGAGAATGCCAAGGGCCAGCCTCTCGGCTTGGAGTCCTGCCTAGCCAACGGTGTTTGGAAAGCTCTTTGGACTTTCTATAGACCTTTCTATAAGGAAGGAACCTAAGCTTTCGCAAGTTCCAAGTGATCAGCCAGTAATCTAACTGTCTTCCCCTACTGTGAGAATAAAATAGTCATACAGGCTAGTGATGGGTGCTTCAAAAATAGGACTCAGTCTTATTATTTCAAGAAGACTAATCAAACATAGGATTTGTGGGTGGGAGACAGGGACAATGGCTACTAATCCCAAGTGAAGGGAAGAAAAAGCCACTAGCACCCAGTTCAGAATAAGGGAATGTTAGACATGATACATTATAAAATATTACAAAACACGAAGTTATTTACAAATGAAATGAAATCATGCTATTTGAACAAACTTTTCAATAAGGAAAGTCTTTTATCCTTATAAAGAATAGATTAAGTTAAAAATCAAGTTGAAACTCCAGGAACCCACAACATAATTTTAGAAGTCAAGTAAGCCTCTCTATTTTCCAGAATAACATCTAACAAAATATACAATGCAAAGATTAAGCTTTTCCAGTTAAAATTTTTTTTTTAATTCCAAAATATGTCATATTTAACTGAGAATTCATTTCCAAATAGGAATCTCTGGAAAAGCTGTTAGTTTTCAAACAACCATGCTCCTCCATTTGGTAGCTGGACTCATTCTCACTAAAACAAGGTCTTTATTTCAAAGCAAATTAGTATAGCTAAAAGCTCAAATCCTGAGTTTTTAGCTATATTATTTATTTTAGCTATAATATGTCTCCCTTATTTTCATATGTACGTAAACATCACTTGGAGATGCCATCACAAAGACATAAATGGAAGACACAATGTCAAATGGACGATTACCTGCCTCTGGAAGAGCCAGAACTAGTGTGGGCCTCACTTCCTGACCCGTGCAAACAGGGAGTGTAACCACATTTTCCAAATCACATTTCTTCCTAAAATGTTGCAAACTCGAAGGTAGACATTGTGCCCACCTCCCCCCACCAAACTGACAGAGGTTAACATGGGTTCTGAGTCGGCCTGCCTAGGTTTAAATACCAGCTCTGGCAAAATACTCAATCGCTCTATACTCAGTATCCTCATGTCTTCACAGAGTGGAAATATTAACAGTGGTACTGATCCCATAGGGTTGTTATGAAGCATAAATAACATAGGTAAAGCAGCCATTTAAAACAGTGGCTGACACAATGCTATATGGGTTTTCAAAATTTGTCATCATCATCAGTGTTTGTGGCAAAAGATCTTGACTATGCCATATGAAGTAAAGAATGTCTATGGGAAGATATATTATGTTAAATTACCCAATATATGATTACAAAACACAGAAATTATTTTTAACATCTACCTTAGCTTCATACAATTCAGAAAACATTTTTGAATGACATTATAATAAAAAAACATGGATGCTATAAATTACTTTATAGTTCAAAACCTAAAACTATGAAAGTTAATTCAGACGAGTAAGAAAGTTTAGCACAAGAACACTTGGGAAAATAGCACAATATCGCCACCTAGTGGATATTTAATTTTAAACAATTTTGTGGATTGTGCTTATGCTATTTTATAGTTAGGGAAAAAATTCCTTTTCAAAAAGAAGCACATTCTCTTCACTAATGGTAAGAAAATTAAAATAGGAAAAAATTAAATGCTATATTAGCAGTTCTCTTAAACACTGTAGCTAAAAATACCTTCTAAGTTGTGTATCTCAAAATTGTTTCTAAAACAAGGTAACAGTTTTGGTTCAGAAATTTCAAGTATGTCGAAAACCGCATACAAGTCACCAGCTATTTCATCATGGCCTCCCAATTAATGCAAAAAATATTAGCTATAACATAAATTTAAAATCATAGAATTGTGAAGCATCTAAAAAGCCATTTACTCTACCTACTTGCTGAGTCTCTTCTGAAGCACCCCTGACAAATAGAAATCTTGCCTTCAGCAAGCAACCAAATTTACTTTTCTCTGGGTTCATTGCCCTATAGAGACTACACAATTAGAAAATGTATGTTTTTCATGAGTTGAAATCTGCTGATCCTTGATTTATACTTCAGGGAATATAGAATATTCCAATCCTTCTCCCAAATAATTATTCAATTATGAGAGCATATCAAGTTATAGGATCTCTGCTTCTCTGAGTTAAATATCCCATATATTCTTCTAGCCATTTCTCTTGCAACGTAATTATAAACACTTATCTGTTCATACTTCTTTAAACAGTTTCTAACATTTCTAAAAATGACTATAACCAATACAAAGAAAATATGCCATGAATGGCTTGGCTAATGCAAAGATATGTTATCACTTCTCTCTCCATATTCTACCTCTCTTATAAAAAACTTTCACAGTAGCAGTCAAAAACAGCCTTGGGAATCAGACCAAGCTATGTTCTTCAGGGACAGCGTGGACTTCTAGAGAGCTACCTTTCTGCTTGATCTTCAGTTTCTCCAGCAATCGAACAGAAATCAACATGTGCCTCACAGGAATATGAGTAGGATCAAACGTGACAGTAATTGTAAATCAGCTAGAAGTATTACACCCAGAACATTGTAGGCGCTCAATAAACGATAGCAATTATTTTGGGTGTGCCATACACACACATATATGGTTAACTGAACTGATATTAAAGTTCCTAAACAGTGTGAAAAATCAATACTGGATTTAATATTTTCTTTTGTCAAGAAAATACCATGTGTCTTTTGGTCTGATGGTGAAACACTGACTTCAAATGAACACTAAATTTATCAAATGCTCATTTTTTATTTTATAAAGCCCAACATAAAGGTATTATTGGATTACTTAATTGCAGCAAAATTTCTTACCCTAGAAATGATTTTCAAATGTTAAATAATTTAGTGTTGGAGTCGTGGGTAAGTTTTAAAAAATGTAACTTCAATATAACCCTTTTTATTAGAATTTTCTAAGCTATACAAGTTTTAGCATATTAAACATGTTTGTCTTGTCAATACAGAAAACATACCCTAAATAAAAGATAATTAAGTTATCCCTAAAGTAGTAAAATTAAGCCTAACTAAAACACAAAATAGTCCTAATTGATTGAAAATTCTTTTCCCTTAAAGGTCTAATCAGTTCTACTATTATAATTTAATGGTTGAAAGTTATTTTTCTTTAAATAGTAATAATTTTGAAATATTTACTTACATATATTTATAAGTAAATATAAGTATTAGGCACCATGGTAAAGAAAAAAATTCAAACTAAGTCAGTAAATTTAGGCAGAAAAAGTTAAGGTTGACTCTCATTGTGAAATATGTGATTTATTTCCTAAAATTAACTAATGTAATTTTTTCTAGGATATTCACTTCTTTCTATACTAAAAACTTCATTCAGTATTCATTTACTCAATATTTATTAAATAACTTATTTATGAACTTTTTGGATATATAACAGGGGCTGATTCTTTTTGAAATAAGGCTAGACATGGGCCAGGCACTGACCAGTTAGGACAAATACTCTACTCATTTGAAATGAGGACCAAAGGTTAAACCACTTGCCTATTGATTCCAAAACCACAGTCAAATATAAAAATCTTAACTGCCAAGCTAAATGCTCTTTCTACAAGCCCATAGTCCCTAAATTATGTTTAATTTTCCATTACAAAAAATGTTTCATATTATTTTCATGATACATTTTGTTTCACTTTTTAATAAAATGCTAATTGTTTTAAAGATAATAAATGCTAATTTAATGAACACGAATTTATTTCTTTATATGAATATTTTATTTTAGGAGTGAGTCTACACAGATACAGAGAACATTTTGATAGTTGCCAGATGGGAAGGGGGGGTTGGAAGCTGGGTGAAATAGGTGAAGGAATTTAAAATGTAAAAATTGTTAGTTACAGAACAGTCACAGGATGTAAATTACAGCATAGGGAATATAGTCAATAACATTGTAACAAGTATATACGTGTTCAGATGGATACTAGATTTATTAGTGATCACTTTGTAAGTTACATAAATGTCTAATTAGGGGGTTGTACATCTGAAACTAATATAATATTCTAGGTCAACTGTAATTTAAAAATTAAAAAAATAAATAAAAGTACGTCTAATATAATCGTCTATTTGGGGGTATAAATAAAAACTGAGGATCTCTTCTCTTCTCATGGCAGTTAAACTCAAACTAGAAATGTACTATAGTAAGCTACTTGTTTATAAAAATAGATTGCATTAAACTCTTTGTATTAAGGTACCTTATAATAGACGAAGCACATTTCAGAAATAACTTTAAGAAGAGGAGGAAGAGGTCAAAGAGCTAACAAAATTTCTCTTGCCAAATGACATGCTATGTTTAACCTCAGGAACTACAGTTCCAAAGCATTTAAATACACAGTGAGATGCAATAGAAAGGATTTTGGGGTATCCCCTAAGAGAAAACGCATGATATGTGAGGAAACAGCATACGGGAACCTTACTATGCTATATGCTATATAAACATAATACTCAGCTATGAAATTTCACAGAAGAAAAAAGTTCAAACATTTAATACTGGGGCTACACGTATTATGTACTAAATCCGTTTGACATTCTTTAACATAATCCTACTTATATACTTTAATACCAATAATTGTAAGTCTCCACAGGCTTCTTTTTTAAAAAATCACCTTTTAATCAAGAAATTAAATTAAGTCTAATTTTTTTAAACTTCATGTCAAAACATCTATTTGTTATCTCTTGAAAAATGTTCAAAACACAAAGATCACTTAGGATATTCCTAAAAGCAATGCTCTATAACAACTTCTAATTCACAGCATTCTTTTCTAAAATGTTAAGTACTATACTTTCTGTACTTTATAGAAAGAAAAAAAAGAAACTAAGCTAACCTGTTTTCTCTGAATGTAGATTTTAAACCAAAATATTTTTTAACAGGGTAGGAACTTAAAAATTAACTGGGACAGCGATTCCCCCAATGTGGAATGGTTTCCTCATTTTTGCCAGACTAGATTAGAGAGGAAAAGTCTTTCAGTCTCAGAAATATTCCTTAACACATTCATATACAGTATCAGACAAGAAAGCTGTTTTTCCTAAATTACACATTTCTTTTTTAATGTTGACTTCCTGGAATTCAGATTGTCATTATAAATAATAACTTCATTGAGTGTGCTTTCTTGTCTAGTTAAAAAAAAAAGTTTGAGTAAAAACCTCTGTCCTGCAATCACTGTTACAACTAAAAAGTTGATCTAGTTGATCTACTTCCTAAGCACTGAGCAGAGTTCAAGATTGCTCTTTATTTACTGCTCCATCACACTTGTCATTTTCACCTGTACACAATTTTATATTTGCAAACACAGAATACTTTCCCATCCCACTCATTATTTAAAACCCAGAGAAAGCATTAGTCAACATTTAAGACAAATAGGTTCACAAAGCTACTTAAAAATGTTTACAAACATAAAATGAGTTAAGAGATAAATTCTATTCACAGTTCTAAGTATACATGTGAGTTAACTTGTCCAAACACTTTTCTGTAATGGAATGATAATCAAATGAATGCACCAAAATAGCAGACACAGAATCCAAAATCCAACACACAAGATTACATCAGCTGTTCCCCAATCTACTAAATAAGATTAGGTCAAATGATTTCTAAACTTCTTTCAATTCTATCTTTTCTTGTATAATGGAATCAAATACCAGTTACCTCTAGTTTTATATTTGGCCTTGAAAGTTAGTGTTTTTAACCTCTCAGCAACAATTAAAATTTTATTTTAACTATCTCAGCAAAGAAATTATATCCTACACTTTTATGAAATGTATCCTAAAATCTCCTTTGGTAACTTTAGTGGGTTGAAGTGTCCCACAAAAAGACATGTCTGCTTGGAACCTGTAAATGTGATCATATTTGGAAAAAGGGTCTCCAATGGTATAACTGAATTAATACTGTCATCATGAGACCATCGACATTGTCCCTGTAAGATAAAGAAGAGAAGACCATTGGGAAAGCCATGTCAAGACAAGGGCAGAGAGACTGCAGTGATGCATCTATAACCGAGGCAGCAAGGGCTGCAGAGAGCCACCGAAAGCCAGGAGAGAGGGACGGGAGTGGTTCTCCCGGAGCCTCCAGATGGAACCAAGACTGCCGACACGGTAATTTGAGATTTATGGCCCCCAGAACTGTGAGATATATTTTTAAGCCACCGAGTTTGTGGTCATTTATTATGGCAACCACAGAAAACTAGTACAGTAACATATGTCAAAAAGAAAACCCCTTTTTAAAGGTATTATCATCAACACAATTTATCTGTGGCCATCACATAGTTCACATTAGAAATTAGGGAAAGAGCTCCATCATTCCTAGATTTTTAACCAAAACCAGTAACTTAAATCATAGGTAGACAAAGATGAGCCTGGAATTTCTAACACTTACTATCGATGTGAGTCTATTTTGCCTTATGATTAAAATTATATTTACTGAAATGTTAAGCAACTTTTCAATCAAAAATATTACCTGATCATTTGCAAAGTTTTCAAATATTCTGTCTACTATTGCTTTTTGGGAATTAATACATAAGTTCCAGTATTACAATGCGTGCCCAATTTTCTTAAACTTGTATCTATAAAAAGTTCCCAAGCTTTGAGTGGCCAGCAGTACAAAAATGATATCATGAGATAATTGTAAACAATTTTATTTTCCCAGTATTGCTCAGGCTTATGGAGCAAGTCTTAAATGTTTCTAAGTTTTTTACCACTTAACTCCCTTGGGTTTGTTATATATGTTTAAAACACATATAGCCGATGTTTAAAAATAAAACATCTAAAGTGATCTGAGGATCACCACTGTGCCTAAAAGTTCATAATTTTCACCTGTTCAGTTGCTTATGTGGAAATGTGGAAATCTATTTTAGAGTTCAAGATATCTGTGATATTACCACATAAACCTCTGAGTGTCCTGACTATTTGGCCACTGAAAAGTCTTGTTCAGAAAGATATAAAAAGTTATGAAATTAACAACTGCATAGCAACCTAGTTCACAAACAAGTCTAGATATTGGGGGCAGAGGTATGTTAAGCCTATAAATAACATAAGGTAAAATAAAGTAACGAAATTCTAGCAGTTTCTGAGGTACTATAACAGCAAATAAGCATATGAAAAACATTAAGTTCCAGAAAATGGACTTTGACTTCAATGAGTCAGTTATACTCCAACCAGCAAATATATAGACAGGAACTAGCAAATATTTCACAATTTCATATCTTTGAATAACTCTTCTCCACACATAGAATGTATAATGCCTGTTATCTGCTAATAAGTATTTGTGAACGTAAGTGAATTTCCAAACTAAAAATACAGAGACTACAGTGAGCACAAAAAACTGAATTCTACGTTTCCAAACTAAGCAAAGAAAAGCTTTCACTTTGCTAGGAGACAGTAGGTGAGGAAAGGAAAAAAAGAGAGTGAAAGAGAAAAAATAGAAGAGCTGGGGGAAGTGCAGACAGACTTCATGACTGCTCCGATCGCCGACAACAATCCCCCCATTCACTACCACGAAAGCACAAAACAGAAACAGGAGAAGGATGTACGGCCAAGTCAAGATGAGAAGCATACTCAAGTTCTTAAAGGACATGGAATAAACCAAAAGAAACTGAAGAATTTTCCTGAATTCTGAAAACGGTCCTTTGATTGGGGGAAGCCTCTCTTCCTTCTTCTTTTGCAGCTCAGTTTTCCAAGCTTCAGTTAACTTTTGTGCGATGACGTTTCCTGCGCAGAAGACAGCCCAGACAATATTTGTCTGACGAAACATGAAGCCACAAAATCCAAGCAACGCTGATGTTTTATGATTCCCATAAAGACACATCAAATAGGCAAAAAGAGTGAAAAACATGGATCCTGCTTCTGTATAGTAGAGGAAGTTAAAGAAATAGAGTGTAGGAAATACTGCTAGGGTTAATGTTGACAAGATTCTCTGGGCACTTGAGCCAACCTAGGAGGAAGAGAAATCACAGTTAAACTTATTTTCATGATAAAACAAATATGCTTTTTCTGTGGAGATAATGAAGAGACTTCTTAAAAAATACAAAACCACATGAGTCATATTTAAATAAAATTATTCAAGATTATTTCTGGCTAGGCAAAGACACAATAAACATTTAAATATGTTTTTACTGATTTTTAGAAAGAGAGGAAGGGAGAAGGGAGACAGAAATAGAAACACTGATGAGAGAGAAACTTCAGTAGGTTGCCTCTTATATGTGCACTGACTGGGAATTGAACTTGCAGTCTTGCAGTGCACAGGGGACAATGCTCCAATCAACTGACCAACTAGGCCACCTGGTCAGGGCCTTCATTTACACTAAATCACCAAATCAAATCATGCAATTGCCTTAATTAAAATTAAGGGCTGTCCATCACCTATTCAAGTTCAAAATCCTTTCCATGACTTTTAAGGACACTCATGACTTCACCCCACCTACCTCTCCAGCCTCAGAGGTCTATCCTATCTAATAAAAGAGAAACATGCAAATTGACCATAACCTCGACACCCTTCCCATTGGCTAATCAGCAGGATATATGCAAATTAACTGCCAACCAAGATGGCGGCCGGCAGCCAGGCAGCTGAAGCGAATAGGAGGCTTACTTGCTCCAGTGATGGAGGAAGCCAAGGTTCCCCGCCTGCCACTGCCGGCCTCTGAGCTTGCACTCTAAGCAACTATGTTGCAATTATAGAAGCTAAACAAACCCCAGAAACCTGCTTTCAGCCGTCAGAGTTGGAGCGTGCAGGACTCCAACAGTGTTACAATTATAGAAGCCAAACAAACCAGATACCTGCTTTCAGCAGCCAAGGTCTCAGAGCTGGAGCCGAGCCTCAGAGCTAAAGCCAGCTCTTAGCTCCAGTGACAGCCATAGAAGGTAAATAAATCCCAGAATAAAAAGAAAAAGAAAAAAGGGAGAGGTTGGGAGCTTCAGTCACCCGCCAGCCTGGAAACGGCCCTCAGCCCCTCACCCAGACTGGCCAGGCACCCAAGCAGGACCCCCACCCTGAAGGGGGTGTGACCAGCTGCAAACAGCCATCATCCCCTCATCAAGGCTGGCCAGGCACCCAAGCAGGACCCCCACCCTGATCTGGAACACCCTTCAGGGCAAACCAGCCAGCCCCACCCATGCACCAGGCCTCTATCCTGTATAGTAAAAGGGTAATATGCAAACTGACCCTAACAGCAGAAGGACTGGGAATGACTGGTCACTATGACACACACTGACCACCAGGGGGCAGACGCTCAATGCAGGAGCTGCCCTCTGGTGGTCAGGGCACTCTCACATTGGAGGAGCTCTGCTCAGCCACAAGCCAGGCTGATGGCTGCCAGTACAGCGGTGGTGGTGGGAGCCTCTCCTGCCTCCTCAGCAGCGCTAAGGATGTCCCACTGCAGCTTAGGTCTGCTCCCCGCTGGCAAGTGGACATCCCCCAAGGGCTGCCGTGCTGCCAGAGGGATGTCTGATTGCCATCTTAGGCCCAATCCCCGGGGAACGGGTCTAAGCCAGCAGGTGGTCATCCCCTGAGGGGTCCCAGACTGCGAGAGGGCACAGGCCGGGCTGAGAGACACCCCTCCCCACCGAGTGCACAAATTTTTGTGCACCGGACCTCTAGTGCACCAATATTTGTGCACCAACTCCCTGCATCTGTCGCTCATACTGCCTACTGTGCTTATGCTCCTCCTGCCAGGATTCCCCACCCTAAAGCCCTATCTGTGCATCAAGATTCAGCTTAGGTACCGTCTTCTCTCTGGAGCCCTACCCAGTGCCACCACACCCCTCTCTCCCAGGGCTGCAGTAGGTCTCCGCTCCTTCTCTGTATCTGAAGAGTGTCTTACGCCTATCCCCTGCTCATAACTTACACGACTGAAATAATCTCAAGTTAAAATTAACTGTTGTAATTAATATTTATTGAGTCCTTAACATTACATCAGGCACTATTCTAAGCATCTTCCACTATTAATCTCCTTTACTCTTCATAACAGTCATATAAGGTAGATTGTGTATTATTCCCATTTAACAGATTAAGACTTGGAGTCACTGAGGGGTAACCTGCCTCAATTAACATAATTAGTAAGTGGACAGAATTCAAACCCAGGCATTTTTACCTCCAGGGCCTACATTAAGTCACATAAAAATTCCTCAGGTAGCCCTGACTGGTTTGGCTCAATGGATAGAGCGTCAGCCTGCAGACTGAAGGGTCCAGGTTCGATTCCGGTCAAGGGCATGTACCTTGGTTTCAGGCACTTCTCCAGTAGGGGGTGTGCAGGAGGCAGCTGATTGATGTTTCTCTCTCATCGATTGTTCTAACTCTCTATCCCTCTCACTTAATCTCCGTAAAAAATCAATAAAATATATTTTTTTAAAAATTCCTCAGGTAAAGTCTGTTTCTCCTAATGAAAATACAGCTTTCTTAAGAAAATTATCACCTCATTTACCTCTGCAGTTTCAATGTTAAGCACATGGAGTAAGTTCAGTAAATAGTAACTGAAATGGTTTGATTAGTGAAAAAAAATATTTACTTTAGATTTTATAAGTAAACTAGAGGCCCATTGCATGAAAATTCATGCACTCGGCGTGGGGGGGGGGAGAGCCCCTCAGCCCAGCCTGCGCCCTCTCACAGTCTGGGACCCCTGGGGGATACCCACCTGCCAGCTTAGGCCCGCTCCCTAGGGATCAGGCCTAACCTGGCAGTCAGACATCCCTCTGGCAGCCCAGGAGCCCTCAGGGGATGTCCAGCTGACAGCTTAGGCCTAAGCCGTCAGCCGGACATCCTTAGCGCTGCTGCGGAGGCAAGAGATGCTCCCGCCACCGCCACTACGCTCACAGTCCCCAGCCCGACTTGTGGCTGAGTGGTGCTCCCCTTGTGGGAGGGCAGGTACCACCAGGGGGCAGCTCCTGCGTTGAGTGCCTGCCCCTGGTAGTCAGTGCGCATCATAGCGACCGGTCATTCCCAGTTGTTCCATTAGGGTCAATTTGCATATTACCTTTTTATTATATAGGGTAAGTTATTAAAATATTTAAATATAATCTTATTCTAAAATGGAGGTAGGGGAGGTCTTACTTTATCTTTACAAAATATACACAAATACCAAGTGCTAAAGAAATTTTCCACCAAATCTCATAAAACCAATTCATCATAATGGTGGAGCTGAGGGCATATAAACTTAGAGTAAAACATTTTGAAAACGTACCTTGTGTCTGGGTTGTACCTTGCGGAAAAGCAGATACAGTAAGTAGAAGTTGCCAACGCTGAAGAGCAGATTCACAAATCTGAGCATTCCAATGGAGCAGACAACATGTTCCGACCAGCCGAAGATCCAGCGGGCAGGCTTGACCACCCCGACCGACAGCAGGTAGAGGCCAGGCAACGTGGTAATCATGGGGTCCCACTGCAAAAGGAAAGGCCCCAATGAAGCAGAAGCGAGAGGACGGCCACAAAGGTGTCAGGCTCGAAAGCAACTTTACCAACAAGTAGGCATGTTTAGAAGTTACCCCGTGACACAACTACCAAGTCCTCGGCAGAGCAGATGTGCTGCTCGTATTCTGCCCCTGCCCCGGCTTCTGTGACTGTGAAGCTGTCACCAACCAGTGGGCAACAACGTAAAATCAGGGTCTGCTCTTCAGAAAGACCTGCCTACTCTTCCAGAAGCCCGCATGGTGGTGATTACACCGCAAATGCTCCATTGTTTAAAAGTGTGGAAACATCAGCTGGAACTCTGATGAGCTTGGAGGGAAAGAAGTGTGTAGTTTTTTTTTTAATATATTTTTATTGATTTCAGAAAGGAAGGAAGAGAGAGAGGGGGGGAGAGAGAGAGAGAGAGAGAGAGAGAGAGAGATAAAAACATCAATGATGAGAGAGAATCACTGATTGGCTGCCTCCTGCCACCTTAGGGACTGAGCCCACAACCTGGGCATGTGCCCTTGACCGGAATCGAACCTGGGGCCCTTCGGTCCACAGGCCGACGCTCTACCCACTGAGCCACACCAGCCAGGGCCAGAAGTGTTTCAAGAGACTAAACCGCGGGCTCCATAACGAAAGCTAACGTGCACAGCGCTACACCCTCCGAAGCGGACCCTGCAACTGGCCACAGTCCTGTCGTTGCCACACAACTGGTACATAAACTCCAATTTAAAGCCAGGCCTTTCTCTAACCAGACTTCGTGTTTCTAACCATCGCCCTACACGGTCTCCGCAGCCGCGGGCGAATGACACGCCCACAGCGCGTCCTCCCTGAACAGCTGCCATGGGTTCTGCGCCTGTGAGCCAAACACATAGAAACCCACCATCGCTGGGTCCACTGCCATCAACAAGGGGCAAGTTCCTGCCACATCGGGGAAGGTGCGGGCGCAAGGAAGCGGTTCCAGGGCCCGCAGCGCTTTATTCTTGTATCTCTATTATGTGTTTACAGTCAATTATGCACTCAAACAGGCTGCCACTCGGCCGGCTGCCACGAACTTGACCCAGTTAACAACAGAGCCTCCACCCCCAACACCCAGGATGGAACTAGGCAACTCGCAGCTGCTCGGCGGCTGGCGATCCCCGCTCCCCACCCGTCCCCGTCCCGCCCCAAACCTCGGCGGGGCGCTGGCCGGCGCGCGAGAAAGTGAAGTGTCCGGCCCTTTCCGGGGATCCGCCCTGGGACCAGGGGGGAAAGCGGAGATAACGGGGCTCCGCGTCGGCTCCGGTCATGACCCTGCTTCCCAGAAGGCAGATCTGCGGCTCGGGCATCACTTAGCAAACAGGTCGCAGCTTTCAGAGGCAGGAACACGGATCACCCAGTTCCCTTCCCGTCTGAGGCTGGGAGGCCGGGGCGGGGGTTCGGATCGGGGTGGGAGAGATGGCGCGGGGGCTGCCCCGGCCGGCAGGGGCGGGTTCGGGCGGGGACCCCACCTGCGAGAGGGAGAAGCGGCCCTCGCAGTAGCGCTGCGCCTGCGGCAGGTGGAAGATCTCGTCCATGTAGGGCTCCCGGAGCGCCCGGCTGAAGGCGGAGAAGAGCAGGCAGGACACTAAGAAGGTGCAGCTCAGGGCCGCCGAGAAGTAGTAGCCCTCCAGCGGCGCCGTCCCCGCCCCCATGGCCGCCGCCCCAGGACGCAGCCCTGCGAAAGCTGGGCCGGCTCCCCGCGCCTGGAGAGTCGGGCTGGAAACTCGGGATCGAAATGGGCGCGCAAGGCGGGACTGGCCGGAGGGGACTGAACTTAGCCGGAAGGCAAAGGATGCTGGGAGGGAGCGGACGCTGAGCTTCCGGAAAACACCCGGTCATTGTTTCCGGAGTGAAGAATTTAAGTAACGGACCCGGGCTGTTGGCCTGTCAATCACATCGATCGGGGCTCGCTGAGTGGTCAGAGCCGCCTGGAGAGGCGGGTCCGGGGCGTCAGGCTTTGAAAGGCAAGAAGCTGCTTTCCCCACGAGTCAGTCCGGCTTGTTTTTCCTGGTCGTTCCCATTTCTCACCAGGAGGGGGCGTCAATTCCCCACGTTTGCAATCCCAAGCGCTAAAAATTTGCTCATTCCCCTTCACCCCTCTTCCCAGTTTTTTCTGTATTCTCTTAAATAATCTGAATGATTAAAACTTGCAATTCCAAGGCACTTTATTTCATCAACTCTGGAGAATGGGAGGGGAACGTAGGTTGTGGAAGCCAATCTGAGGGTCTGGAGTGACCATTCACTGCTGAATGAACTTCACGAATTAGAGGATTGTTTCAGTTAAAAGAGAAATCTTTCAAAAGGTCCATACTTTCAAAGGGGATGAGTTAAATCTGCATTCACAGTACCCTCTGGCAGCCAGGTTACAGTACTCTATGGGAGTTGGGAAAAGCAATTATTTTCGAATTTAGGGTGTTTTAGATAAGGAAGGCTTTTGTGTGTGTGTGTGTGTGAATGATTGTTCCTGTTAATCTCTGTTGAAGCATTCTATTTTCCCTTCTATGTAATAAGTGTAAGCATCCTCATGGGTAGCGCTATGTATGACTTGCATTTGTAGTCCCCACCATGGCTTTCACATATTATGCACTTTGATTTATAGACCTTTACCGGCTATGTAGACTTCACATATTTCTTGTATTGGAGCTTGGGAGCAGGAAGTACTTGAAGAATGCTGAAGATAAATTATGTCTTGGAATTTTGCCTTGACCATAGTTAGCTAGGTTTTGTAGAAAAATGATCTCTTGGGTCACCTCAGTCAGATTGTGTTTGTCTAGAATACTTCACAAAGGAGTCGGGATTGTTTAGAGTTGCAAACCTCAGCTCTTTCCCTGGGTCAAAGCTAATTCAGACTCTCCCAATTTAGGCAAGTTTGTCAAGTTAAACTGACTGACCCTCTATTCCGTATCTGCTATTTCCTCGTTAATCAGAGGGGTAAGAGGTGAATTGGGGGTGGGATGGGAATTGACTGAAACCATTAGAATAAAATCATGTCAGGATCCTACTCTGATGTAATGCTTAGCTTTGTTTTTCCTATTAGCTCCCATTTTATTATTGAGTACATGCTGTCCTGATCTGTTTGAGATTATGTCCAGATGATCCAGTTTTCAAGAGGTTGATATGATCTATGAGTAATTGGCCCCAGATCCCATGACTTGTTCAGTTGTGATATATGTATTGGAGGGGGAGGGGATATCTTTTTCCTCTCCCCATCTAAATTTTCAACTGGGATCTCTAGGACAAAGACAGGTCAACAACAGAAAGGTGTACACATTCACTTAACATAAGTTTTATGAGACACAGAAGACTTCGTAGGGAGTAAAGTACCAAAGAAATCGTTAAACCTGAGCATTTCCATGCTAGTTTGATGAACGTTGGAAAGTTGTGGAAGAATATGATAGGACAAAGGGTATGAGGCAAGTGTTGTAAACTGGAGGAAACTTAGCAAGGCCTGTTTATTCATATTCCTCTGTCTCTCCTTGACTTTGGAAATAAGGATGGGCACCTCCTATGTGAGGATTTTGTGGCCTATTTCAGGGGAGGATCAGAAAATCCTCCCTGCACATGCCATTTCCCAAATTCCTTCAGTTTGAAATATTTGATATGCCAATCAAAGAGCATGTCCTGAACATCCCCCTCCCCCACCCCGTCAGTCAATGCCCTGCAGGCTACTGGCCTTCTCTAGAAACACTGTGCATTTTCTTAAAGGCAGTAGGACGAGGCCAGACATTCCTACTACACATTTCTCTCAGTAATTGCCACCAAGAGCCCACTTTAACATCTGTGCTCTACATATCACCACCCATTTAAGGTCATTAGAAAGTTTCGAGGAAATATGATGGGGGTTCAGACTGTCTGAGCTCTTCATTAATAATCTGCTTGATTTCACTTCACAGAGGAAGCTGAAGTTAAAGTGTTTCACCTGAATCGCATAGGAAATTAGCGGCAGTGCTATGGGTAAAAATTAGAATGTGGGACCAAGAGTAATAAAATAAGCCCTCTAGCACTGGCCAGGTGCTCAGTTGGTTGGAGCAATGTCCTGTACACCAAAAGGTTGTGGGTTCAATTTCTGATCAGGGCACATACCTGGGGTATGGGTTCAATCCCCCATCAGGGCACATACATTGCCCTTGCTTTTCTGGCCACCCATGCTGCTTTGTCCCCTCTCTACAATCTTTTCTTTGAATTTTTTCATCTTTTTTTCTTCTTCTTCTTTAATTCCAGGCTTTACACGACTGAAAACACAAAGCTCATCACCAAGCAACATAGAAATTCCTTCCTCCTCAGCAGGTGGAGAGGAGTAATTTAAATATTTACAAGATTAATATTTTTCTGTCATGTGTATTCATATTCAGACACACCTAGTTTTTCTTTTAAATAATATCTATGTGAAAGGAACTGTGCTTTTGGGGAAAAATGAGTAGCTGGAGCAATAGTCCTACAATTATTGCCGACAGTTAAATGAGAACAATTCTGGGGAAAAGAACATTCACTAAGACCTTTGCCCTTACACTATATAAAATTTAAGAGAATCAGAAATTGATTATTAAATGAGTTGGGCTATTATACTGAGAAAATTGCAAGACCCTTAAATCAACCAAAGTAAAAATTTAGAAAGGAAGAGAGTGACAATTTTGTTTTGTTTTTGCTGTTGTTATTTTGATAATCTTCACCTGAGGATATTTTCTTTTCCATTGATTGTTTTAGAGAAAGTGCAAGGGAGGGAGGGCTGGGGGGAGGAAGGGAGAGAGAGAGAGAGAATCATCAATGGGAGAGAGACACGTGGATTGGTTGCCTCCCACACTAGCCCTGACAGAGGCCTCAGGCTCCTGCCCTTGACCAGAATCAAACCTGCAACCTTTCAGTGCACGGGCTGAGAACACAGGTCAGAGTTATAATATTAAGTTTTTAATAAGTAGTAATATGGTTTTACTAATTTAAAAATTTCAGAGTTTGGACTGAGATTTATGATACAATTGTTATTACTAAAGAGATGCTCATCCAACTTAGTGTGAAATTGAAGAAGATTTCAGTTTGCTCATTTCCCTTTCGGGTTTTTAGGCAGAGCCAGGGAAGACCATGAGGACATCCTTGTGCTGATCCCGTGGTGCT
This sequence comes from Myotis myotis, assembly GCF_014108235.1. Classification (NCBI taxonomy): domain Eukaryota; kingdom Metazoa; phylum Chordata; class Mammalia; order Chiroptera; family Vespertilionidae; genus Myotis; species Myotis myotis. The sequence goes on from NW_023416335.1 coordinate 173,245,510, forward strand.
CTGCACCCATTGAAAGTTTGGCATGCATTGAAAATATTATTCTCATTATTTCTATGGTATTAATTTAGTGAGAATAGAGATAGTCTGAATTTTCCTTGTTCTTGTTCTGTTTTGTATTGCTTTTCTAAAAAAAAAAAAAAGGGAGAGACTACAAATATAATATTAAATGACTTGCTATTATTTAATATAATCATATGAAACACTACATTGTTTATTACTGTCTCAAAACTTTATTTCCTGTAACGGCCAAGTTCAAATGACTGATGTTGTATCTTCGCGAAATTATCTGAGATAGGTCTGGGTTAAGGAAGTGTTTTTTCAAAAACCTATTTCCAGAGGGTGCTGACAACTTCAGCAGGGTCAGGACCAATGTGTTCCCTTTCCTAAATCGATTTTAGAAACAGTTTAGCCCCGCTGACTAATCAGCACTCAAATATCTGCTCCACTCAGGATGGCTGTGTTTGAGGTTTTAAAAGTTCATTACTTTCAATACTTACAATAATTCATTATTTTTTTTATATTGAAGATGCCTGCTCATAATCATGTCACCATGCAAGAAGTGTTGGGGCAAGTGGGAGACAGGAGAGAGCCTGACCGAGTCACAGGGTTGCAGAGGGTGACTTGTTGCTACTGGGAGACAAACAAACAAAACACTGCACACTTCCCTGGCCCCTCCAATCAAGTGATGGGAAAGCCTTAGTCATCTGGGAAAGGTGAGGTGTTCTTACCGCAGGACCCTGAACAAGGTCCATTGATGCTGGGGGGTGAGGGGGAGATGAAGTCAAATCCTTCTGCCCCTGATGGAGGGACAAGAAAGCTTTTGGGCCCGGTGTCCTGCACCGACTCAAAGTAGAGGCCTGCTGCCACTAAGGGAGATGCAGAAACTCCCCCTCTCGCTAGAGCTGCCGCAAACTGCAAGGCCGAGTGTGACTACCTCACAGGCAGGAACAGGAACAATGTGAAAGCCCACCTCTAAGGACCAGACACGCAGGGCCTCCGTAAACCAGAAGATGGACCAGGGGCACTGAGCCTCCCTTCTCACCTCTCACCATGAGCCTGGAACTGAACGGCAAGCTGTCTACTGCTGTTGTTATGGGTTAACTCAGCAAGATAGACCACCGACTCAGAATTTAAATTTAAGAGCCTTTATTAAGCTGGCCAGCAGACTACGGTTACAGCACCCTGCTGAAGCAGAGGCTGAACTGCAGCCCTGACTACAGGAGTTACATTTTATTACATTTTGTGGAGGCCCAGAGAAAAATGTGTCTTTCAAATTCTGGGCCCCCCAATATGGAGGACACTCTCTTTATTTATACTTTTTCCAGTCTTTTGTCTCCCAAATTTGGGATGAGGCTTCCGGGCCTTCTGAGAAAGAAAGCCTGCGTGCTGGGAAGGGGCCATGAGACATATCTCAAGGCCTGGCCTGAGGTCAGTACCTTCCTATCTGTGTGTTTTAGGAACAGACAGCACAGCATGACCCGTCTGGCCAAAGCGCCAGATATGCAGCCCAGTACACTGTGATGTGGCAAAAGCAAAGAGAGGAAGCTGCTGGGTGCAGGCTTATGAGGGCTGCTGGAGGTGGAACAGGTACACTGAGAGAAAACGTTTGGCATGAAGGCCCATCCTTAAGCCCAAAGTAAAAGCAAACCTCTTCTAGAAATTGAAGTCCATGGTGCACCTGGGTGTACATGCATGTATATATGTGTGTCTGTGTGTATCTTGCTTATATAATGTAAGCACAGATTTCTATATAGTATATATCTAGGGTAGTAATTGCTTTGTCATAAATTTATGCATTTTCTAGTTTAAATTGAAAAGAGGTTTTCTGAAGTGGTTGTACCAATTAACACTTCTTCAAGCAGTGAACGGATATATTACTTATTTTGTATTTTTGTCAACACTTGGTATTGTCAGTTTTTTATTTTACCCATTCTGCTGCATATGTAATGGTATCTCATTGTAGCTTTAATTCGAATATCCCTGATGACTAATGGAGGTGTGTTTTCATGCATTTTTTCATAATTTGAATATTCTCATTTCTGAAGCTCTTATTTAAGTCAATTTCCATTTTTCCGTAAAGTTGTCTTTTACTTTTTTATTTATAGACGTTCTTATTATATTCCTGATACGAGCCCTTTGTTGCTTTGAAAATGTCTTTCCCACTCTCTGTGATTTTTAAAAAATATGTGACCACTACTAAATTTATGTATTCTGATTTTTCAGTCTTTCTCTTTATAGTAAATTTTGTTTATGAAATCCCTCATACTGAGGCCAGGAAGATACTCTTCTATAGTATTTTACAGAATCTCATTTGTTTCCCTTCAAATTTAGATCTGCGATCCACCAATAATGGATGGTAGTGCATCATGTGAGATATAGACCTAGTTAATTGTTTTCCACAAATGTAAGCAACATTTGTTGTTGTTAATTCTTACCCAAAGGATATTTTTCCATTGAATTTTAGAGAGAGTGGGAGGGAGGAGAGACAGAGAGAGAGAAACATCTATGTGAGAGAGACACATCAACTGGCTGTCTCCCATATGTGCCCTGACTAAGGCCAGGGATCCAACCTGCAACCGAGGTACATGCCCTTGACCAGAATAGAACCCAGGACCCTTCAGTCCATGGGCTGATGTTCTATCCACTGAGCAAAACCAGCTAGGGCTAAGCAGCATCTTATTGCCACTGCTCTGCAGTGCTACTTATGTCAGATGAAGAAATCTAGGGTCCATATTTGCATGTGTCTGTTTCTAAACCTTCTATTCTATTCCATTGCTGTGTTTGCCATTGTTACAATATCACACTGTTTTACTGTAGAGCATGTCTGGTAGAGCATGTCTCTCTATTATGTTCTTCCTCTTTGAGAGTATCTTGGATATTCTTAGATATTGCATATTCATTTATATTTTACTAGAGGCCCCATGCACGAAATCGTGCAAGAGTAGGCCTTCCTTCCCTCGGCTGCCTGCACTGGCTTCCCTCTGACACCCGGGACCAGGCTTCCTTCACAGGCCCGGCTTCATCCGGAAGGTCATCCAGAAGGACATCTGATCTAATTAGCATATTATGCTTTTATTATTATAGATTAACTTCCAAACAAAAAAAAAATGCTATTTTAAGTCATATTGAATTGAATATGTGTAATTATTTGGGGAGAGAATTGAAATCCGTACCATAAATATTATTTCAGTTACCCTTTTTGTTTTTGACATTGGTAAATTGTCATTCCTCTTTCCTAGTGCATCAGTCAGGGTCTTGTACTTAAGTGATTCCTTAAATTTAAACAAAAAGTTTAAAGACCTCTACTTGGAGGATGTGAGAATAATGTTCTTTACCGTGTGTAATTTGAGAAACTGTATTACCTTGTGATGTAGGCAAATTTAACTCCCAAAACAAGAACAAAACCTTTGTACTATATCCAGAGATGTATAAGGTGACTTTATTTTTAACCTCGTAATTTAAGAAATGTAATATAACAAATATCTAAGCATAGTGCTTCCATCTGGCTAACATCATTTAATATAATGTTCAACACTCGATTTCAAATTTGCCCATATTTCTGTCGTTTTTGAGTAAAATTTTGCTCTGTGAGTAAAGATTACCCATCCAGCTAGCCTACACTAATTTGGCTTTTTGGTAAGTGGCAGAATTATCTTCTCTTGTGAACATGAGTGCTCTGCAATTACAGGGACAGGCTGGCAAGACGTCCAGTTCTCCACTTTTGCAGACTCATTATCACATGGTTCTTTGCAGTATAAGTAAAGCCTGAGGTAACTCCTCAGAAAATGGACATTTATTAGCTCTAATAAGGCAGAAGCAGCCATCAAATCTGTTTTCAGGTTGGAGGAGTTCCTCTTCTCTGCTGTTTGTTGTGTATCCTGGCCAGGACTTTCATGCATGTCTCCTTTCCAAGCGATGTGGTGACATTCTTATAATATAATTGGCAAACCTTGAAATCAGCTCTTGAGGCTGGTTTCTTTCCCTTTCTTTCTTTCAAGTGGAGAAAAACTATATTATTATTTCTAGACCCCTACTGTAGTGGATCCGGTTATACTGTTAACTATACACTTAGCTTAAAAAGCAATAATATTAGCAATCAAAATAAATGTTTCATAAAACTTAATTAATACAACTTAGAATGTCTATACAGATACAGGACCTTTTAAAAAATTAATTAGTTTGATTGAGATATAATATATGCATAATGAAATTCACTCTTTTTAACAGTACAGTTCTATGCATAATTCTTCATGAGCATAGCACAAGTTCCCCATATAGTCTTTTCATGTGCTAATTAGCCAAACTGAAATGGTTGAATCAACGACAATTAATATGCTAAATATTTGATCAAATATTTTGATTTAATTAACCTACTCATAAATATACAGAATGGGGCAAAAATAGGTAGACAGTTGTGAGTATGCAAAATTATTTATTAATTATTGAATTATTTTCCTTATGAACAACTGTAAACATACTTTTGCCTCACCTTGCATTATTTATCAATCTGATATAAAATATAACAGCTAAAATATCACATGCTTTCCTTAGTGTAGAATGCTTAATTACCACTAATGCATTAGCACCAATTGCTTGCACAACTTTATTTCTTAAAATTTTTATTTTATTTTAATTTATTATTTATTGAATTTATTGGAATGACATTGGTTAATAAAATTATATAGGTTTCAGGTATACAATTCTATAATACATCTGTATTGTATTGTGTGTTCACCACCCCATGTCAAGTCTCTTGCCATCACCATTTCTCTCTTCTACCTCCCCTCATTCCTGTTTTCCTCTTATAATCATCACTAGAGGCCCAGTAAGTGAAAATTCATGCACTGGGTCGGGGGGAGGTGGTCCCTCAGCCCAGCCTGCCCCCTCTCACAGTTCAGGAGCCCTCAGGAGACATTACTGATGGCTTAGGCTCGTTCCCCACAGCAGGCCCTAAGCCACAGTCTGGCCTCCCTCTGCAGGAAGCGACCAGGCTGATCAGGAGAAGGCACCGCCTCCATCACCCCGCTGCTGCTGCCACTGCCGGCCACAGCAGCTGCGAGGCCTGAGCCCCGGGCCTTGCAGTCACCAGGGCTGATGACTGCCTGAACCCACAGCTGCCTGAACCCATGGCTGCCATGAACTCAAGGCCTAGCAGCTGCCGGGGCTCAAGGCCTGAGCCCACGGCTGCCTGAGCCCCAGACATCACAGCCACTGTGGCTTTGTCTGGATGGACATCTGCCCTAATTAGCATATTACCCTTTTATTAATATGGATACTATTCTCTTAATCCCTTCAAATTTTTCACCAAGCCCCCCAACCTTTCCTCCCCTCTAGCAGCTGAACATAAACAAAATAAAAACACAGATACAGACAGCAGCTTGCACAGCTTTGTAATTGGCTTACATTCAATTCCACTGACATAGGCAGGAAGCTCTGGGAATATGAGAACTTCTGAGGAGTGATATTAGTTTTCAAAGTTGTTATTCATAACTAGAGGCCCAATTCACAAAATTTGTGCAAGGGGCTTGGCCCTCGCAGCCCTGGCTGGCCCTCACAGTTCCTCTCAGCTTCAGCTGGCCCTCGCAGCCCTGGCTTTGTACGGAAGGTCGTCTGGAAGGATGTCTGGAAGGTCATTCAGCTTTTTGGTCTAATCAGCATATCAGCTTTTTATTATATAGGATTTCACTGTTAATTGTCTTTTCTTTTACATGTATTTTACAAATATGAGGCCAAAGTTGACAGACATTTTCTGGAAAGATCCAGAGAGTAAATGTTTTCAGCATTGTGGGCCATATGCTCTTCATTGCAACTACTGAGCTCTGTTGTTGTAGTGTGAAAGCATTTATAGGCAATACACAGAGAAAGAAATATGGCTACATTCCAATTAAAGTTTATTTACACAATGAGTGGCAGACAGGATTTGCTGCACAGATTACAGTTTGCCAATCTCTGGCATTAGCAATCATTAATAAACCTCATAGTTTCCACTTTACTATTGGCTTGTATTTAGATCTCAAAAATATTTTTTTTTTAATATATTTTATTGATTTTTTACAGAGAAGAAGGGAGAGGGATAGAAAGTCAGAAACATCGATGAGAGAGATCGATCAGCTGCCTCCTGCATGCCCCCCAGTGGAGACGTGCCTGCAACCAAGGTACATGCCCTTGACCGGAATCGAACCCGGGACCCTTGAGTCCGCAGGCTGACGCTCTATCCACTGAGCCAAACCGGTTCGGCTAGATCTCAAAAATATTTATCACAGTTATATTAACAAAAAAGAGATTACCAGGGAAGCATTCAAAAGCCCATGTATCTCGTGATTACCAACAGTATTATTTCCACTAAAATTAGCTACTATTTATAACCTGGAAAAACATAAACACGTATATTCCTTCCCCTAGCCAGACTCGTATAGCTGTGATACCTTAGGGCAGTGAATCTAGTGGGAGATAATTTAAGGGCACCAGCAATTCATTAATTTTCAAACTACACTTCTGCATTAGAGAGGATGCTTCTCCAGATCACTGAATCTCTGGTTATTTTTACTGAGAGAAAGGCAGAGCTGTTACCTGTAAGAAATAGGGATTTTGGACCACCTTTCCTGGCTCCTTCATCTGTAGGTATACTTTCCCTGACTGGGAACTGCTTGTTAAAAAGCGTGTTAACCAGGGTTGGGGAAATGTTCCAGCATGATGCTACCATAGCAAGTTTAGTGGCACAGTCAAGGTTGAGAACTGGAAGCTCGTCATCAATGGAAAACCCATCTCCACCTTCCAGGAGCAAGATCCCACCATCGTCTAATGGCGTGATGCTAGTGCTAAATGTGTTGTTAAGCCCACTGGTGTCTTTGCTACCTTGGAGAAGGCTGGGGCTCACTTGAAGGGTGGAGCCAAAATGGTCATTATCTTTTCCCCTTTAGCAGTTGCCCCCATGTTCCTGATGAGTGTGAACCATTCAAAGTATGACAACTCCCTCAAGATTGTAAGCAATGGCCCAGTCAGAGTGTCTCTGTGGTTGAGCATAGACCTATAAACCAGGAGGCCATGGTTCATTACAGTCAGGGCACATGCCCGGGTTGCAGGCTCGATCCCCACTGTTGGGTGTGCAGGAGGCAACCAATCAATGATTCTCTCTCACCGTTGATGTTTCTATCTCTCTCTCTCCCTCTCCCTTCCTTCTGGAAATCAATAAAAATATATTTTAAAAAGATTGTCATGTCTCCTGGGCCACCAATAACTTGGCCCCTTGGTCAAAGTCATCTGTGATAACTTCAGCATTGTGGATGTGATAACTTCAGCATTGTGGATGCGATAACTTCAGCATTGTGGATGCGATAACTTCAGCATTGTGGATGTGATAACTTCAGCATTGTGGATGTGATAACTTCAGCATTGTGGAGGAACTCATGACCAAAGTCTCTACCACCACTACCACCTAGAAGATTGTGGATGGACCCTCTAGGAAGCTATGGCATGTTAGCCATGGAGCTGCCTAGAACATCATCCATGCTTCTACTGCTGCTGCCAAGGCTGTGGGCAAGGTCATCCCTGAGATGAAAAAGAAAGTCACTGATCTGGCCTTCTGAGTCCCCACCACCAGTATGTCAGTCATGGATCTGATCTGCTGTCTGGAGGTGAAGCAGGCATGGAGGGCCACCTAAAGGGCATTCTGAGCTACCTAGAGCACCAGGTTGTCTCCTGTGACTTTAACATGACACCCACTCCTCCACCTTCGATGTTGGGTTGGCATTGCCCTCAATGACCACTTTGTCAAACTCATTTTCTGGTATGACAACAATGAGTGTTGCTATGGTAACAGAGTGGTGAACCTTATGGTCCACATAGCCTCCAAGGAATAAGAGCCCCCTGGACCACCAGCCTTAGAAAAAGGAAGGCAGGAAGAGAGGGGCCCTCAGCTGCTGGGGAATCTTTGCAACTCGATCACCTACCACACTAAGAATTTCACATCCTCAACAGTTTCCATCCAAGGCCCCCAGACAAAGGGGAGGGACTTAGGGAGGCCTAACTTGTCATGTTCCATAAATAAAGTACACGATCCAGACAAAAAAATAAATAAAGTCATCCAGGACTACTTGAGTAATTGGAAAAGATTGGGTCCTAGGAAACATCAAGAAGTCATTTGCCTGCATCTGTGCAATGCCATTTGCCTAAGATTCTGTAACTAATTCAGTGTAGGCAACAGTTTGGTGAAGCCTGAGTAATAAATCTTGTGCTTGACATTCTGCCAGTAAATATTTAATAAATATCTGTTTATTGCAATGCTATTTTAAAAAACATTTCCTGAAAAAAAATGTATCCTGCCTTATTAAAATAAGGAAATAAACCAGAACCCAGGGATGATCCATCAAAGATTATAACATTTTTTTGATCGAAAATGAGTGATTAAGAAATTCCATGTGGCTAAATCAAGGTCTCAGCAACACAAATTTACTTCATTCATTTGTTTTGAAGAATAAATTTTAGCTTTAAATATTTATGATAGTTTTAAGTATGCTCACAAATTTATTGCCTGGTTTGGAATGTATAATTAAATCTCTGCAGTGGGAGATATTAATGTTATTAATGTGTAAAGATAAATCTGAAAGTACACAGTGAAAATGGAAGCACTAATAGCTTAGTTCAAATAACTGCCTTTCTCTCTTAGCAACTTTAAAAATGATGAGTCATTTACATCCAGAAGAGTTAAAGTTGATATAAAATCAGACTCCTTGAGACTGCTACCATTTTCTCTTTTTCAGTATTGCAGGCAGGTAATATGTCAATTATGTGAGTTGCAATGTCACAAATGAGAAGAATGGAGTTTGGAGAAATTGGCTCAGTTACATAGTAGGGAAGGTTTTCTAACCTCAAGTTTAGCATTATTTATAACTAGAGGCCCAGTACACGAATTCATGCACAAGTGGGGTCCCTCAGGGTGGCCTGAGGGGATCAGGTTCCAGCTCATTCCCCCAGGCTCTCATCCCAGCAGCCTCAACTGGAACCCTGCCTTGGCCTGGCACTACCCCCTCACCTGCTCCACCATCCCGCCCTTGGGGCAATCAATCAGGGCTGGGACCCCCCACCTGGCTCTCTCAGCATCTGGGAGCTGGGTGGCGGCCCCACACCCTGCCGCCACCACTGGTCTATGAGGCGATCAGTGGGGCGATCCTACCCTGCTCACACCTGTCTTGGCCTGGCCCCACCCGCTCACCTGCTCCACCATCCCACCATGGGTCAGCTCTTTTTGGGGCCCATTGGGGCCATCAGTACTTCCACTGCCGTCCACTGCTAGTGCTGGGTCACTGACGCCCACCATGTTCCGTGCAGCCCCCTGGTGGTCAGTGCATGTCATAGCGAGTGGTCGAACTCCTGGTCTCCAGGTTGAACTCCTGGTCAAACGACTGCCCAAGGGGACAATTTGCATATTAGGCTTTTATTATGTAGGATAAGCGTAGTGGTAGAATAATGAACTAAGGGAATATATTTATTTTAAATATGTTAATGTAATGTTTGATAAATAAAGGTATGAATCCAATCTCCTACCCCTGGTATGTTTACTCTGTCACAAAACTTTTTAGTTTTAAAATGATTTGTATACACACCTTTCTTTTCAAATCAGCAATTTAATTTTTTAACAAGTATTTATTAAGCACTAAGACTTGAGGGGGGAAGCAGTTAACAAGATAGAAATAATTCTTTTATTCGTGGCTTGTCATCTACCATTGTGTCCCTTACCATCTGCCATAGTTGTCTTTCAACTATGTGTCAAAAGAAGGCAGAAGTCCAGTCAACCACACGTAGGACACACTTAGAGAATTCCTGATAAATGTATTCTTCTCCTGATCATTACATTTCCAGTAGTGTTTGATGCCTGGTAAATTAATAGGCCACTAATTAATATTCAATTAATGGATTGAATGGATTTCAATTAATACTTTGAAAGTATTAGCTTAGCCATCCCATAATAGATACTTTTGATCTAGAAAGAAAAAAACTGCAGAACCTCGAATGTTGTAAAAAAGAGTGCTTTGAGAATTATCCACTGACAATATTAGTATCCTATGCTAACAATGGAAATTGAAATTTTCCACTAGTAAATCAGCTCTATTTTTCAAAACAGAAATTACAAAGTACCAGGGTGAAAAGTGGAAGAAGGTAAAGAGAAGGGGCAGCTTGCTGTGTTTTGAAAATTATGCTCTGTGAAAATGCTAAAAGAAAAAAAACTGTCAATGAAAGTTACTATATCCAGCAAAGCTGTGCTTCAGAAGTGAAGAAGCGATAAAGACTTTTTTTTTTAATTAAATCTTTATTGTTCAGATTATTACATTTGTTCCTCTTTTTTTTCCCCCCATAACTCCCCTCCTCCCAGCTCCCGCCCCACCCTCCGCCCTCACTCCCCACCCACTGTCCTCTTCCATAGGTGCACGATTTTTGTCCAGTCTCTTCCCACATCTCCCACACCCCTTTCCCCCCAAGAATAGTCAGTCCATTCCCTTTCTATGTCCCTGATTCTATTATGATCACCAGATTATTTATTCACTTGATTCTTAGATTCACTTGTTGATAGATGCATATTTGTTGTTCATAATTTGTATCTTTACCTTTTTTTTTTTTCTTCTTCCTCTTCTTAAAGGATACCTTTCAGCATTTCATATAATACTGGTTTGGTGGTGATGAACTCCTTTAGCTTTTCCTTATCTGTGAAGCTCTTTATCTGACCTTCCGTTCTGAATGATAGCTTTGCTGGATAAAGTAATCTTGGTTGTAGGTTCTTGGTATTCATCACTTTGAATATTTCTTGCCATTCCCTTCTGGCCTGCAAAGTTTCTGTTGAGAAATCAGCTGACAGTCGTATGGGTATTCCCTTGTAGGTAACTGGGTTTCTTTCTCTTGCTGCTTTTAAGATTCTCTCTTTGTCTTTTGCTCTTGGCATTTTAATTATGATGTGTCTTGGTGTGGTCCTCTTTGGATTCCTTTTGTTTGGGGTTCTCTGCGCTTCCTGGACCTGTAGGTCTATTTCTTTCACCAGGTGGGGGAAGTTTTCTGTCATTATTTCTTTAAATAGGTTTTCAATATCTTGCTCTCTCTCATCCTCTGGCACCCCTATAATTCTGATGTTGGTGCGCTTGAAGCTGTCCCAGAGGCTCCTTACACTATCTTCATATTTTCGGATTCTTTTTTCATTTTGCTTTTCCAGTTGGGTGTTTTTTGCTTCTTCGCATTTCGAATCTTTGACTTGATTCTTGCGCTCCTCTGGTCTGCTGTTGGGTGTCTGTATAATATTCTTTATTTCAGTCAGTGTATGCTTAATTTCTAGTTGGTTCTTTATCACAACATCGAGGGTCTCATTAGATTTCTTGAGGATCTCACTACATTTATCGGTGGTCTCACCAGTCTTTTTGAGGGCCTTACTAAGCTTATCGGCAGCTTCTAGACAGTTCTTAAGAGACCTTAAAAGTGTGGTTCTGAACTCAATATCCTCCATTGACAGTTTTGCCCTGTTTCTTTGTCTCCGCATTTTCTATGCTTTCTTGGTGCACCCCCTAGTGGTCTTTGTCCGCAGTCTTGTTGCCTTTAAGCCTTGATTGATGTCGGCAATACCGGGGTGATTTGACCTCCAGGCTAACTGGCTATGAGAGTCAGCTGTGTCTGTAGTGGGAGGGCTTCTGTGCTGGATCTCTAGGGCGGTGCTAATCTAGCGTTTGCCTGAGGCTATCCGGCAAATGGTTCTGTGCAGGGCTTGGGCGGGGCGGGTCCCCGGGGATCTACAGGGAGGGCGGAACAAGCAGTTATGGCGACTCTCAGTTCCTTCCCCAGGGGCTCTGCCTCTCAGAGCCCCAGCAATGGCTGCAAACCTCGGAGAGAAAGCTGCCTTCGAGTTCCGACCGAAGCCAGACAGTCCCGTTTCTCCCGTTTGAGTCTCGGTCCCCAGAGACTCGCCCGGATCTGGAGCTCAGAGTCTGAAACTCCCTCCCGATTGAAAACAACAACCGCGCCCTCCGCCGCCAGCCCGCTCCGCGTGCACTCCGCACCTTAGTATTTCACTTCAGCACTGTGCCTCCTCTGAGTGTGGGTATGATATTCTCTTTCCTCCTAGTTGTAGAATTTCCACTCAGCCAGCCTTCCCGTGATTCTGGGTGATGTCCGTTCTGTCCTTTAGTTATATCTCTGAAGTGGTTGTTTGAGGCAGCGATCTCCGGCGTTAACCTATGCCGCCATCTTGGTTTTCCCTCCGATAAAGACTTTTTTAGATAATCAAAAGGAGAGGGAGTTTATCAACACTAGGCCTGCCTTATAAGAACTATTAAAGGAAGATTTTCTAGTTGAAATAAAAAGACACTAATTAATACTATGTAAACATATGAAAGTATAAATGCACTGGTAAATGTTAGTATACAGTCAAGTTCAGAATACTCCAATACTAAAATGGTGAAGTGTAAATTACTCATAACTAGTATAAAGTTTAAAAGACAAAAGTATTAAAATAATGATAGCTACAATAATTTTTTCATGGATATACAATATAAAAAGATGTAAATTGTGACATCAATAACATTAAATGGGGGCGGGGGGGGGGTAAAGGTGTGGAGTTTTTGTATGCTATTGAAGTTATTATCAGCTTAACACAGACTGCTATAGCTACCAGATGTTTTATGGAAGCCACAAGAAAAAACTTCTAGTAGTTACAGAAATGATAGAGTAAATGATCAAAGAATACCACTACAAAAAAAAAATCATCAAATAACAAAGGAAGACAGCATGAGAGAAAGAAAGGAACAAAGGAAGTACAAAATAGAGAACAAACAAAAAAAAAAGAGGGCAACAGTAAGTCCTTACCTTGCTTTAACTAAAATGGTTAAATTCTCTAGTCAGAAGACATAGAGTGACTGAATGGATAAAAAAACAATGCTCAAAAATAATGCCGGTGGTCTTAATCCAGCATCTAGAAGGGTTCAGGAATCTGGAGAAGCACTGTGCGTAAATTAAATAATAGTCCAGAGATGAAACATAATTTTGAAAGGCATTAGGGGTGTCAGAGGAGCTTGGCTAAAGAAACCAAGCTCTCCCTTGTCTCAGGACCCCTTGCTATTTATTAACACAAATTGTCCTAAGGCAAGTAGATATACACATCAAAGTGTAGGGTTAGGTGCACAGAACCCATTGTCAGATTGGGGAAAAACTGCCTATGGCCATTCAGGTGTTTGACCAGTAGGAGGCAATAGCATGTAGATTAAGATGCCCTTAGCTGTCTGGCAGCAAGCAATCAATTTATGCATCCTTTTCAGGGTTGGGGAAATGCCCTCAGCCACCTCCAGATGATTCAGCCCCGCTGACATGTTAGAATTGGCTCCCGGCACAAAAAATATTGGCTGCCTACAGTAGCATGTAGTGTGATGGGCATAAACACAGATATGTAGCCAAATGGAACAGAATTGAGAAACCAGAAATAAAGCCAATTGATTTTGATAAGGCTACCAAGAACACACAATGGAAAAAGGATAGTCACTTTAATAAATGGTGCTAGGAAAACTGGAAATCCACATGTAGAAGAATGAAATTAAACCCTTATCTAACACCAAACATAAAAGTACACTCAAAATGTATTAAAGACTTAAATGTAATACCAAAAACTGCAAAAGTACTAGGAGAAGACATAAGGAAAAGCTTTTTGACATTGGTCTGGTCAGTGATTTTTTGGGTATGACCCCAAAAATGCAGGCAACAAAAGCAAAAACAAGCAAGTGGGATTGGATCAAACTAAGAAGCTTCTTCAAGGCAGAGGAAATAATCAACAAAATAAAAAGCCAACCTATGGAATAGGAGAAAATGTTTGCAAATTATCCTATATAATAAAAACCTAATATGCTAAGTGTCCAGTTGTCCGGCCATCCATTTAACCAATCAAAGCGTAACATGCTCATGATATGCTAAGGCCACTCAACCGCTCACCATGACGTGCACTGACCACCAGGGGGCAGATGCTCCAATTGGTAGGTTAGCTTGCTGCTGGGGTCAGGCCGATTGGGACTGAGCAAGATGGGCCCGACATGCCCTGGAGCCCTCCCCAGTCGGCCAACTTCCTGTGTCCCACCCCAGCCCTGATTGTGCACCATTGGGGCCCCTCGGCCTGGCCGGCACCCTCTCACTATCCGGGACCCTAAGGGGGATGTCAGAGAGACGGTTTTGGCCCAATCCTGCTAGGTGCAGGAGCTGCCCCCTGGTGGTCAGTGTGCTCCCACAGGGGGAGTGCCACTCAGCCAGAAGCCTGGCTCACAGCTGGCGAGCACAGTGTCGGTGGCAGGAGCCCCTCCCGCCTCTGCAGCAGCGCTAAGGATGATGTCCAACTGATGGCTTAGGCCTGCTCCCCATCAGTCAGACATCCCTCGAGAGCTCCTGGATTGTGAGAGGGTGTAGGCCTGGCTGAGGGACGCCCCTCCCCCGAGTGCACAAATTTTGTGCACCAGGACTCTAGCTAATATAATAATGGATTAATACCCAAGATATATAAGGAACTCAAATAACTCCATAGCTCACCCCCCCCCCCCCCCAATAACGTTATTTTAAAAAATTGGCTAAGGACCTGAATAGATATTTCTCAAGAGAAGATATCCAAATGGCCAACAGGTACATGAAAAGATGTTAACTTCATTAATCATCAAGGAAAAGCAAATCAAAATCACAGTGGGATCCTACCTCACACCTATTAGAATGGTTATTATAAAAAAGAGAAAAGATAACAAGTGTTGGTGAGGATGTGAAGAATTGGGGACCCTTATACACTGTTGGTGGGAATGTAAAATTGTGCAGCTGCTATGGAAAATAGTATAGAGGTTCCACAAAAGAAATATATATATATATATATAATAGAACTATCATATGATTCAGCAATATCACTTCTGGGTATATATCCAAAGGAAATAAAATCAGTATGTCAAGTATATCTGTACCCCTATGTTTATTGCAGCTTATTTTTAACATTAAAATAAAGAATAAAACCTAAGTGTCAATTCAAAGGTGAATAGATAAAGAAAATGTGGTATACATATTCAGTGGAATATCCTGAAGCTTTAAAAAAGAAAGAAATCTTGACATTTGTGAGAACATGTATGAACCTGGAGGACATTATGCTGAGATAAGTCAAACATAGAAAGACAAATAATGAATGATATCACATATGAGGAGTCTAAAAATGTTGAATTCATGAAGATAGAGAGTAGAATATTGGTGCTAGGGGCTGGGAGGGTAGGGGAAATGTGAAAATGTTGGTTAAAGGATTCAAAGGTTTAGTCATACAGGATAAATAAGTTCCAGAGCAGCGATTTTTGACCTTTTTCACCTCATGGCACACATATACTAATTACCACAATTTTGCAGCACACCAAAAATATATTACATTTGCTGATCTGACCAAAAAAGCTATAATTTTGATTCATTCACATCAGATGGCTACTGTTGCATTGGCTGTTGTCAGTTTTTTTGTTTGACAATCTAAGGGAAAAGAGGTCAGTGCCCTGACTAAATAGTCAGGTAATGCCTGTTTTAAA
Organism: Myotis myotis; assembly: GCF_014108235.1. Taxonomy (NCBI): domain Eukaryota; kingdom Metazoa; phylum Chordata; class Mammalia; order Chiroptera; family Vespertilionidae; genus Myotis; species Myotis myotis. The sequence goes on from NW_023416335.1 coordinate 173,261,055, forward strand.
AATTCTTGTAGCACACCAGTTTAAAATAGCTGTTCTGGAGACCTAATGTATAGAATGATGACTACAGTTAATAATACTGTATTTTATACCTGAAATTTGCTAAGAAAATTGATCTTAAATGTTCTCACTTCCCACTATCACAAAAAATTGTAACTGTATGAGGTGATGGTATACTAATTAGCTTGGTTATGTTAATCACTTAACAATGTGTGTGTATCAAAGCATCATGTTGTGCACTTTAAATATATCCAATAAAAATTATTTGTACCTCTCATAGCTTGCTGGAGAATTTTAATGTTGCTATAAGTACCAAAGATAATAACTCACTTACATATATATGAGATAGTTGAAAAAATAAAATACCTTTTAATACCAAAAAAATAATGCTCTGTAAATCAAATTCACTATTTCACACTGTATTGTGGGTGGGGAAGTGAAACTGTCACATCGCATACTCTTAGTTCAGCAAATGATGTGATCTCTCCACTTGTCTCATGATGGCGCTGTTTCCTGTTTTTTACAGGACCCTGAGAGAAAAGACTGATGGCTGCTTTTTCACAGGTTACAAGCTTTCATTTCTCTCTAGGTACAGTTTGTAAGAACAGAAAAATAAATCTGGAATACATATACATATACATACACATATACATATACACATACACACATATACATATACACATACACATGTACACATACACATATACATGTACACATATACATATACATTTACTTTACTTGAATGTATTCAAATATACTAGGGAAATAATAATAATAATAATATCACTTATATTTATAAAAGTCCCAGATTTATAAAGTTGAAGAGTATGAGTTTTTGATCATGACATAAAACCTGCAAAGATTGGTCAAGCAGCTATAGACTATCATTGTATAGCTGAAAACATTTGGGCTAGAAAGGTCTACATGCAGACAGAAGTGGTAAATCTACGACTTGAACCCACATTCCTTCACCGAGATTGCTCTTTTGATTTATTGGTGAGCAAGTCAGTAAACGAAATAAGTGATCCTAACACCTAGGAAATGAGAATCATCCATCTGGAGAAACAGCTGATTTCATTATAGAACCTTGGATAGGATATTAAGGAAGGTTAGGGAAGGACATTAGCTTGAGTTTTAAAGGTTTATATAGGAACTAGTTTCTATCTTTTCTAGAAATCTAGAAATCTAGTTTATTGTGCTGGAACTCAGAGGCCATAGATATAAATAGTAAGTTAGTGAATTGATCATTCATTTCTTAGGTTTTTATCTCCATCATTAAAAAATCTCATATTTGAACTTTCTTATATATAAGTTGTAATGGGCTATTTATGTGCATGTTTTGGTGTCCTTCCTGGCTATTGGTGATGGATGTATTGGCAATCCAATGCTTGGTTTTAGCTGCTAGGCATTTGCGTGTAATCTAATGTAATCTTCACAGCAGCACTAAGTTGCACAGTATTTTCCTACTAGAATCCATCAGAGATTGAGTGCTCTGCCAAGTTTATTCACTGAGGAAGTGGCCATCTCACAGCCATTCTTTCCAACATCATTCTTTCCAACATCATACAGCCTCGCACTAAATTTGAAGTGAGTTACTGACTCTCCCTTTTAGCCCGGCCGGCATGGCTCAGTGGTTGAGCATCAACCTATGAATCAGGAGGTCATGGTTCGATTCCTGGTCAGGGCACATGCCTGGGTTGCGGGCTCAATCCCTGGTATGATTTTCTCTCATCATTGATGTTTCCTTCCTTCCTTCCTTCCTTCCTTCCTTCCTTCCTTCCTTCCTTCCTTCCTTCCTTCCTTCCTTCTTCTTCTTTTCTCTTTTTTTTTAACCTATTCTATATGGGCAACATCTATAAATTAGTTAAAGGAGATTTCTAGAAAAGACAGAAACTAGTTCCTGTATAAACATTTACAGCTCAAGCCAATCTCAATTTGTACTTTCATTCTTCTAAAGCTTAGGCTCAAGGACTGCTAATTCCCTTCTGTTTGTATACGTCTTCATTTAGATGTTTCACCTTATACATGGGGATGCCCTGAGATTCCCCACAGTGGTGCTTGCCCTTTCCTCTGTAATGGAGGGGAACAATGTAGATGGTTGTTGGGGAGCACACGAGACTCAGTTGGAAAGTTGTAAGGAGGACAGTCTGAGAAAAGGGAAGTGTGTGGGAGGCTGCCTGTCCTGTTAATTGGAATTCTGACCTAGGGGAGACTTAAGGGAGTGTTGAAGGCAGTGCCCCTAATTATCCCTTAACCTTTCCAAACAAGTCTGTGCACGTGCAGATCCCCAGGTGTTTACTGGAATCCTTATGCTTAATCTTTTGAGTGTCCTCGCTTAAAAGAGATTACAAACAAATGTGTCCTCCCAAAATTACTTACCCTGTTGATTGTATCTAAAAGATAAACTTTATCTCAAACTGCTGCGACAATAGAAGCCTAACAAGGCAGGCAATCAAGGCTGCCTGGTCCCTTTGTCCAGGCCATCCTTTAGCCTCTCTTTCGCAGCAAACTTTGTGTCAGAGTAATCCATTCATCCATCGCTCAGGGGCTGCCAGTCAGCCCTAGCAGATGGTCTTGATTTCTGAAATGAAATTGGGATTGACAGGAGGTAAAGTGGACATGCCAAACTGCATTTCCACAGTATGTGACTTTCTGCTGGAGACTGGGAGCTTACTTGTGTGTCTCAGTAGTCAGATACTGTCGAATGGAGCTATAGGCTTTGCCTAGTCCTGCACTGTACTTAGCATGTTTGCTTGATGTTATTTGTGCAAGGACAGTGTACTGAGTGGAAGGTGGCTACCTCCCCAGAAGAATGCTGGTCTTCGTTAGGTCACTCACAACATTCATTCAGGCTGATCCCCGGGTTCTATTAAAATGCACATTTTTGGAGCTAGAAGAGCATGATGGTTAAGACTGCATGTTTTGGATGCAACAAATCTGGGCTTGAATCCTATCTCTAGCACTTCTTCAGCATACATGAGTAAAATGGAGACAATAATATGAACTTCTAGAGGTTGTTATACTTTCAAATGAAATAATATGCATAAAGCACCTAGCATAATGCTTCTTATATACTTCACTGCATTTTAGAATTATTATTGTCCAACATTCCTATTTTACATGTGAAGAAAATCATGGAGCTGCCTTCTGCCCATGACTAGAGATTCCAGTCTAGGCACTGATTTCTGATTTCTATAGATTTTCAGCCTGTTGTAACTAATCATTGTTCCGGGCTCAAGGTGGGTGCACAATAAATGGAAGTGTGCTGCCAGCTTCTTTTCTTCCCTTTTACTCTCTTCTGTGTGCCTGGTTCTTTAGGGAAAGGGAAAACCTCGCTGACTCTCGCCTGTTAGCATCATCCATCTCTTTGTGTTCTGCCTATGCCAAGTCAGAGACAGTCAGCAGGGCATTACTGTAGATCACCACCGTTGGTGAAATAGCATGTGGGCAATTTCTGTTACCTTATGATAAATGAAATTGACAAACCCCATGGCGCTGGAAAAGAGAGGGGGAAATATTGCCTATAGTAAACAGATGCATGGCTTTATGAGTTTGCCACTTTGAATAGGGACAGGGGCATTATGTACAATAGAATGTCCTTCAGGCAATATGTATTCAAGATAAAGCTGAAATCAATGTTACCACCTTCCTGTTACATGGGGAAAATATTGGATATAAAAAAATACTAATTACAATGCTAAATTCTTGAAAATGTGTGGCCCTTCAAAAGCTACATTGTCCTGCCTTTGTTTACATGCTCAAAATATTGTGGCAGTGCTGGGAACCCTAGAACTAAACTCTATTTCTGACTATGGCACTAGCTAACTAGGAGTTTTAACAAGCCAGCAAACCTCCCAGGCCATGGTGTCCTTCTCTGTGTAATTATACTGCTGCACTACATGATGGCTAAAATTTCTTTCTATTCTACAATGTTTTGTCAACAGTGAACTCGATTCAACTGAAGTTTCCAGTAGGTCCTTCAATTCAATTTAGATTTCCCAAATATTTGAGTACAATATTAGGTACAAAAGTTAAAAAGGTGAAAAGAAATAAGCTATGGTTGCTTACAGACATGTAGACCAACAACTATAATGTAACATACGAAAAACTCATATGAAGTTACAACATTATGATCCCAACGAAATGATTAATTTTGGGAGAGAAGCAGGTACTAGGAGGAAGTGATATTTAAACTGGATTTTGAGGGATGAATAGGAGTTCCCTTTGAAAAAATTATGGAGAAGACATTCCAGGCAGAAGGAATCGGTTGCATAAAAAAGACAGGTATAAAATTGCCTGCAGCATTCAAGGAACAAAAGATAGTTCAATACTGCTGGAACATTCTAGGAGGGGTTAGTATGCATTTCATAAAATGCATAAGCCAGAGTCAGATTCAAAGAGCCATGTAACACAGATTAAAAATGCTGGTATTCATCTTGAAGTTTGTGGATAATACAATTTTAATGGAATTATGTTTTCCTATACAAAGTGTGCCATACAGAGAGTCATGTACTTTTACAAATGAATATGGAGACAAAGATTCAGCGTCTTACTCAGCTTCAGACCCTGGCAAACATTCGCTGAGTAGCTTAAAGGGCAGGAAAGGCGTCTAGCAGACACTCTGGGTACTCAGTTAGCTTATTGCTTTTCTCTAGGGCTTTGTACCTGCCAGTGGTCTTTGATTTTCCAGGAAGCTCTCTTAACAAAGATATGGGGCATGTCTACATGTGCATTTTAAAAATAGCAAGGCGCTGAGACCTGTTTGGCTCAGTGGATAGAGCGTCGGCCTGTGGACTGAAAGGTCCCGGGTTCGATTCCGGTCAAGGGCATGTGCCTGGGTTGCGGGCATATCCCCGGTGGGGGATGTGCAGGAGGCAGCTGATCGATGTTTCTCTCTCATCGATGTTTCTGACTCTCTATCTCTCTCCCTTCCTCTCTGTAAAAAATCAATAAAATATATTTTTTAAAAAAATAGCAAGGCCTGGAATATACTCATCTCTGTAGTGATCTTTGTTTGGGGCAAACATACTGCAGCTCATCAGTTTCGCTAGAAATGAGTGCAAAGCGCCCTCTGAAGAAGGATCGCAGCCTCAGGCCACTCTGAGCACAAATGAAAGGCCACCCAAGCACAGCATGTTTCCTTGGAGTCAGAGCCGAAGAGGAAGTGTATCAGGAGCAAACTCAGGTCAGAGGATGAAGGGCATTCCTGAAGCAAAATGATACCCTATCCCTGCGGCTCAGTCTCAGTAGATGAAACTAGTTTTGTTTGTTTTTTACATAAATACCTTATAACATCACAAATGTTTTCCACGCCAAACAGAAGCAGAAAAGGGAAGCAATTCATACTTGTTTTAGTTAAAGACCGTCTTGGGCCCACAGCAAAACAGACAACATAGTTTGTTGTTGTTGTTGTTGCTGTTGTTGTTTTGTTAAACCTCACCTGAGGATATTTTTTCCGTTGATTTTTTTTTTTTTTTAGAGCGAGTGGAAGTGAGGGAGGGGGAGAGAGAAAAAGAGAGAGAAACATTAATGTAAGAGATACACATTGATTGGTTGCTTCCTGCACATGCCACGGCCGGGGATTGAACCTACAACCCAGGTACATGCTCTTGACCAGGAATCAAACCTTTAACCTTTCAGTGTGCGGGATGGCACTCTAATCACTAAGCAATGTGGTCAGGGCAAGGTAGTTATTTTTTTTAAATATTATTAACTACATGCAAAAGTGCATACATGGACTCATCACAAATGTTCGCAAAGTGAACGCTTGTGATGACCATGAAGATGTTTGTTTTTGGAGCTACTCACCCTTTTTTTCCTTGCATTTCTCAGAGGCATCTGTAGGCTCCTTGCTGTCTCTGTGTGCCAACTTTGCCATCCTATTCCCCGGATCCCTCTGATCAAAGTGTGCACATCCCCTTAGTGGCTGCTTTAGTCCTTACTCAGTGCCTGGATAGGTAAGTGATTCACTTCTAAACATGACGTAATATGCCATCAGCTGAAGACCAGTTCTTGCACAGGATGTTTGCAAAGGGATAATAATTATGGGATTTTCCAACACAATGTCACACCAGCAGGATATGTGTTGTAATAGACCAGAACCTTGCTACTTGAATTGTGCTCTGTGGGTCAACACCAAAAACATCACCTGGGAATTCCTATGAAAGCCAACTCTCAGCCCCACCACAGATTAAACGTGATTCAGATGCATATAACAGTTTCCAAATTACTCCTTTAGATCTGATGCATTTAGAGACCGGGCCCATAGTAGCCTCTTTACATGTGTTTATTTTCTATCCTGACAGGTTTTCAGGACCGTCTCTAAGCCATCGAAATGCTAGTACGAGGTCCAGGGCTGAGGACACAGCTGCTGCTATCTTTCTAATTAGGAAGAACGAATAATGAAAGAAAGGAGCTAACACTTCGAAAGCCTCTGCTTGGATTCATGACTAGGGTTTATGGCAATCTGGAGATTAAATACTTTCTTAAAATATCTTTCAGGTAATTGTGTTGCGTTTGATTGGTGTCTATTTATCCCAGAGGGTAACAGCCATTTACCCAGGACCTGTAAACTACATGCCATGTTCCTTTCAGGCAGCCTGTCAAGGCCCAAGGCATCAAGTAACATGTTGGGGGCAGGACACTAGTATGATTCAATAAGCTGGGTGGAAAGGAGAAAAATCAAGGCTGGAGGGAGAGAGAGAGAGAAAGAGAGAGAGAGAGAGAGAGAGAGGAAGGAAGGAAGGGAGAGTGAAAGGATGAATATGCTATTTAGGGTGTTTGAAATTTGTTCCAGGAATCTTGGGGGTGGGGGGAAGGTCCCGGGGTCTGGGGAATATGTGTCTTTTTGGAAACGATTCTGATAGTACAGTGGAGGATTGCAGGAAGGTAAGACTAGAAACCGGATCAGTTAGCAAAATATTCTAACATTCAAGGTAAAATGTAGTCAATCCCTTTGAACTGAGGTAAAGGAAGTAAGATGGAGGGTAATAGATGTTTTAAGACATAGTAAGAAGAGTGAGTTGAAAGGTATCAGGGACCGATGTGGCTGTGGAGTTGGGGGAGAAGGGAGTTAAGATGGCTCCCTGGTTTCAGCCTTGCATAAAAGGATGTTGCCATTTACAAAAATAAGGCCTAAGAGAGAAGGAACAAGTTTTGGAAGAAAGATAGTTTCAGTTTTATACATTTTGGGTTCAGCTTGTCTATGACACATTCATATAGGACAATCTAGTGGATAATTGTGTACATGATCCCAAGTGCAATATAAAAAACGATTATGTTATGTCCTGTAGAATAAGTGCACTAAATTAATCCTTAGTCTTTCCTCTAAATTTTTGGACCACTTCTCTATTCTGGCATCATTTCATTACCTCCTCCAATATTCTGCTTGCCAAGAGCATGTCACAGTAGGTAAAGCTTGGCTCTTAGAGATAGAAGCAGTAATAACTACACTGTTTCTTAGATATTTGACATTGGAATAATTACCTTAATTTTGAAGTCCAGAGGTCTTTCATCTTCAAGTGGCATTATGAGTATCAAATATACATATGTGGGAGAGGGAATATAGCACAAGGTCTGAAAATAATCAGTTCTCAATAAAAGCCAGTTTCCTTCACCATCTTTTTGGTTCTTTTGTGTGTTTTGTTTTGTTTGTTTTGTTTTGTTGGCTTTCAGTTGAGGTGAGCTAACTATCCTGGCAGAATATTTTAATTAGTTGTTGAAAGTTAAGTGTCAATATTTCTTGAGGAACAGGGCACTGGAACATTTATGTTAACACATTCTACATTATTATTGCAGGAAAGATGAATTTCTCTTTTAGGTTTGTTGGGTTTTTTTTCTTTCTTTTATCCTAAATTTGGTAAACAAAAGTTCTCTTGCCACAGCTATGAATTAATTAGAATTTGGAGACCATCAAACAAATACATTCATTTCTTTATGTGTGATTGTTTTACCATCTGTATTTAATAATTCTGGTATCTGAAGTCTTTTTGATTCTACTTTTATTACAGTTTTCAACTGGTTTTAACTTATAGACTCAAGTTCCCTGTGTTTTCTATTATCTTTTAATATACATTAAATATTGCATGTGAAACAGTTTGAGGTGTATTATGAAGGTATTTTCTCCACAGAATACTCTTGGCTTCTGCTAGGTACCACAGAGCATTACCAATCTGCAACTTCTGAAACCAAGTTTAAGTTTTGATATCCCTTGATTCCAAAACAGTCAAACCTGGGCCCTCAAACTTGGGTCCAAATTCCATGGAATAGCATTCTCACTTCTGACTTTGCAGCACTTTGGGATAATTACCTTTTGCAGTTATCGTAGAGATGGTTCTCTGTTGAACTGATTCGGCAGCTAAATTATGCCTCTATCACCTCAGCAAATGGGGAAAATGAAGAACCCAATATTACAGTAACCGCAGTGCTCTCAGGGCAAATTATTTAATCCCTTATTTTAGTTTTTTTTGTTTTGTTTTTTAGCATGAACCAGCTTGCTGAACTGTTAGCAAACATTGTTGGAGGAAATAACAATGATACAAAAACTTTATTGACATAATAATTTATTTAAAAACTCAGCAAAGTGCCATGCATGAATTATTAGAATTATTCCATTTTACTCTCTTGAGAACTCAATAGAATAAGATACTATTATCTATGTTTTATTACTGAAGAAACTAACACTAAGAGATTATGTAATTTTCCACATGTCATATCATCAATATATGTAAGACTGGGTTTCCAATCAAACTGTTTGACTCTAAAAAAATCACCTCTTTTTGGCCACTCAACATTGTATAACAGTGCTTAGTCAAATGTCATCTAAATATAAACTAATGTGTAAAGTAGAATGCTAATTATATGAGCAATAGGCAGAGGTATTCAGGAAATTCATCACTTTTCCTTTTCTTCCCAGTGATATAAGATGCCTTCAGGTGAAAACCTAACTCGGTTAGAAATACACTATCAACCATGAGCAATGGGGACAATGTGGTCTTTCCTGTCAAGTAGGGCTTTTGAATTAGAAGCACAGGGCCTAGTCCTTGTTAAATAGCAGGGACTCCAGCTGCCTCACCTCTTTCCTTAGATTTGTAACTATGAACATTCACTGTTACTCACTGAAAGCCAGTTAATATGGCAGCTTGAAAAAGAGTCCTCTTTGGAGAACAAATTTTTAACTGGATAATTGATCAAAAGAACTCAATGTCATTCCTAAATTTTATGCTGGTTGCTTTGACTAAGAAGGTTAAGTGAATCACTCTTATGAACAACAACTTATCTTTTTCTTACACACATCTTAAGGTTTATAATCCAAAAATCTCCAAATAATTGACACTTTAACACTTCTGTCTTTCCAATAAATATCTGTTCTTGTCTTGGCAGTTGTGTGAAAGAATGCTTAAGTGCATACATTTTTTTTGGGTGAAAGACGATCTGCACCCATAGGTAAGGAAAATGGAGAATTAGAAAAAGAAAGAAGCCACTCTTGCAGGGAGAGGCAGAGAGTGACTAAGAATGGAACAGGAAAGCCCAAAGTAGATCATGATTCATTCCCCAAAACGTCAGCAGGATAGTGAATAATGACTTACTGGCTTAGGAAACATAAAGTGTTTAAGATCATAATTTGGGCCTAAAAACATATGAAAAACTTAAGCATTTTTGTTACTTGAGATTGGTGACCCAGTTGTGAGTAACATACACCATGATGCCCTTTGTCAAGGCAAAGCAAATGAAGTGACCAGAGACAGGAAATTATTTATCAATTGGAATAGGACCAGTCAAACTAAGGTATATTCAATTCTGTACTCTAAAATGAGCATGAATTAGAAAACACCAGCTATTCCTCAAAAGACATATCTTGCTAATTTGAATAACCTTAGATATTGTTGCTCAAATACATTGAAGGTTAATTCTTGCCTGGTCTTCAAAGTGCTCCTTATATTCTGAAGAGCTCAGTGATTATGAGAGAGGGTAGCATGACCATTATCTCTTGCCTTGTTGAAGTTAATCATATTCTACCCCTAGGGAAAAAAATTCTGTTGATCCCTCATAGAGTAAATCTATGCAACTATGCAGAATTCAATGTAACTGGAAGGTTTAGGTTTTATTCTCCCCTTATTCACCTTAAACTTATTAATACAGTAAAAAATGTTCTCGGAGAGCCCAGCAGGTGTGGCTCAGTGGTTGAGCATCAATCCATGAACCAAGAGGTCACTGTTTTGATTCCCAGTAGGGGCACATGAGCTGATTTTGGGCCTAATCCCCAGTGGGGAGTATATAGGAAGCAGCCAATCGATGTATCTATGTTTCTCTCTCCTCAATGTTTCTATCTCTCTCTCCCTCTCCCTTCCTCTCTAAAAAGCAATAAAAACATTTCAATAAAGTTATAGGAGAAATGAATGTAGGAGGTCAGAAGAGTTGAATCTTTTCATTCCATTCTGTAATTGTTATTGTTGTTCTCTGTTTTATATAGAAAGTTATTTTCATTCTGTTCAGCAGCTAATAGTTACTTGCATGAACAGCTCATAAATATCCAAGGTCAATGGGGATAACTTCATGACTTTTTAGGACTCTTAACTAATGACTTAGACACTAAAAGTCATTAGTGACTTAGTTAGTGAATCAGATGATAGTGAATTCTAATCAGATGCTCCTGAGGGTGAAATATCCAGCATAGTCTTCTTGCTTGTTACAAAGCATAGACTCAAAGTAAAAAGAAATAAAGATATATACACAATTGGCCTTGTTTATTCCTTTTAGTGACTTGGGAACCTTCAGGGCAGCTACAGAGACAAACCTGTAGGGTAACTTTGGATGATCATCTTAAAAATTCAAGAATCATACATTCTGAACAGTAGCTGGCCAGTCATTTAATTCAATAAATATTTATTGAGTACTACTCTATGCCATGTACTGTTATATGTTTTGGGGTGGTAACATTAATCAAAACAGGCAAGATCCAAATTCTCATGGAATATACAGTGAAATAGAAGAGACAGAAACTAAAGACAAATGAGCAAGAAAATATTAGACAATTGTAAGTGCTGTATAGAAAATTAAAAGGGTGGCAGCGATTTGGAAACTACTTGAGACTAGAATAGCAAAGGACTCTTGGAGGAGGTAATGTTTAAGCTAAGATCTGGATGCCATGCAGACCCTGATATACAAAGATTAGGCAGCAATAGTTTCTGACCAGAGAACAGCTAGTAGACCGGTTTTCTCTGATTACAAACTAAGACCTAAAAGAGAGAGCAAACCTTATGTAGTAGGTAATAGAACAACATGATTAGGACTTATGATATATAAGGAAGATCAGGTAGACAGATACCTGATCATGGTATTCTTTTAAAGGGAGAATAAAGAATTATTGGACTATCTGGAGTCCAGCACTCACTAAAAGGAAATGTGTGTGTGTGTGTGTGTGTGTGTGTGTGTGTGTGTGTGTGTGTGTAGGAGGGGTATCATATTGAGTGACATTATGGGCTAGAATGGTACCCCCTCAAAATGTATATGTTGAAGTTCTGACCCCAGTATTTCAGAATATGACTGTATTTGGAGATAGGGCCTTTAATGTGGTAATTAAGGGAAAATGAGATCATTAGGGTGGGCCTTAATCTGGTATGACTGGTACACTTATAAGAAGAAAAGATTAGGACACAGACAGGTACAGAACAAAGATGCAGAAAGAAGGCAGTCATCTGCACCAGGACTGGGAAGATATCAACCCTTCTGACACTTTGCTCATGGACTTCTAGCCTCCAAAACTATGAGAATAAATTTCTGTTGTTTAAGCCATTCAGTCTGTGCTACTTTATTATGGCAGCCTTAGAAAACTAATACCAACGACTACCGAATCTCTTCACACATAGGATAACGCAGTAAGGAAAGCTCAGCCAAAGGGTAAATCACAAGTTATGAGCTTAGAATTCCTTCATTCCCCCATTTTTTTTCTCTCAGAATGCTCTTCTTTCTAGAATATGCACCTGCAATCCCTAGAGATTTCCTGGGATGTCAAACATATTTATATGGTATTTGATTCTCCTTGGCTACCCATTAGTGTTGCAGGGGAAGTCATACATGAGACCAGTTAGTACACCATTCTTACATTCCTCATATTATTCTAACAACCTAATATGTTCAATAACATAGAGTTCTTTTCTCTTCATCTGTTTTGTTCTAAAATGTTTGAAAATATAATTTTTCACCAGACTTAGATAGTATGCTTCAAATGGTCTGATTTAAATTTAGGCTCATGAAGAATTCAACCTGCCCTGGTCAATGCGGCTCAGTAGGTTGAGCATGGTCCTGTGTACCAAGAGGTCACTGGTTCAATTCCTGGTCAGTCCACATGCCTGGGTTGTAGGCTCAATTCCCAGTAGGGGGCAGCCAAGTTATGTTTCTCTCTCACAGCAATGTTTTTTTCTCTCTATCTCCCTATCCTTTCCTCCCTCTGTAAAATTAATAATAATAATTATTATTATTATAAAAAGGAATTCCAACTGAGGGATAGGGACCTCAAATAGTTTGACCTCTTTCAGTACAGTGAGAGAAATGTGTGAATGTTGAGAGACACACCACATGTAGTGAGTCCCAATGCACAGAGAAGAAACAAAGTTATTTAAAATATTAGATAAAATATGAGTTAAAAATCCCATGGACAGACATTCTGAATCATATAAGCATTGTTTTTTCTGTCGATCTACTTTTTGTATAACACAGAACTTTATTGAAAGTGATTGATATGCCTGAACAATGTATGAAAAAATTTTTATACTCTATCTTCCATTTGTTTGCAAATATTAGTGCTTTATATAACATCATAAATATTATATTTTATCTAGATCTTTGCAAATCTTACAAAAACCCTGCTTTTCTGTATTCTTTCTTTAACAATTTGTTCTATCTTTACCAAAATTTCATCTTCAGAATGATATGACCCTCTATACCTTAGATGATAGTGGAGTCCACAATGTTTTTTACTTTGATTGTAACCACAGAAAATAATTGTGTAATGGAATAGGGTTGGGCAGAATAAAAAGGGCCAAATGGAGGAATAGTGGGAAAAAATACAAGAGCAGTGCAGAAATAGCACAGTAAAATTCTCAATGGTTTGTTACCCATCATTTTTTTAGTCTCAAATTAATACTTTGTTTTGATACTAAATCTATATGAGACTCCAGTTAAGTGCTATGACATTTTCCTTAGTTGATGCTGAAATCTGAGAAATTTAAAACCCTTTTGTGATTTATACATTTTTTCCTATTAGATTCTGGGAGTCTCAGAAGGGTCAGCCTAAGAAATTATTAATAAAGCACTTGAAGTTGACAAGCCAGTGTAATCAGCTCTCTTGGAAATAGCTTGTTAATCTACATCTCAGTAGGCTTCAGAGAAAGGTCTAAGTGACTTCCTTGTAATAGAGTAGATGGGATCAATTATAACCTGGTAGATTCTGAGTTTGAAAAGAGACATGGAAACCTTTGGTTTCAGTCCAATTTAACCTGATCTTCCTAAGTTATAACATTTTTCCTTCCAGAAAAGCCTTTTACTGAAAGAAAATAGTTGAATTATTGCATTTTCTAAAATTAGGATATATTAAAATCATTGAAGCTACATTGAAATAACAGTTACAAAATACTGAGATTTTTTTGTGCTTCATGATCAAACTTCATTTTCAATCTACTTTCATCATGGCATATGTGAAGCTTGGGTCTTTTTCTTTCTTTAAAAAACAGCTTTATGGAATATAACTGATATAGAATAAACTGCACCTACATGAGGGGTAATTTGATAAGTTTTGACATGTCATATGACCCATATAACCATCACTACAATCAAGATAATGAACATCACCCTGCAAATGTTCTCTGGTGCCCCTTTAACATCTCTCCTCCCTCCTTTCTTTGCCCTTCCCTCAATTAATCTTCTAACTGTGTTCAGCATCTGCACACTAAACAGCTCAATGGAGTGAAAGTGTGCTGGTAGGGAATAAGGAGACTGTCTTTAGTCCTGTATATGTTATTATTTGTATGGCTGGGTGATTTTTTTTTAACCAAGTAATTGAATATCTCTGTGATTTAGTTTCCCCATCTTTTGAAAAAGGGAATTGAGTTAAAATAATTTAATATTTTCCTTTTGATGAAATGTTTTCTGATTATCTAGTTCTAATACAGCCACAGATGTAGTGCCATATTATCAGCGAAATTATCAGTAGTAAATCTTTTAGGAGGGAAAGATAGTTTTGAAAGGGATGTCCTGACTCATCACTTCTCCCATTAGCCTATATCAATGTCTTACTATTCTGCCCATCTAAATGACTGGAATTGCCTGCCAAAATAAATAAAATCTTTCTTAAAATGAGGGATATAGATTCCAATGGAATAGAGAACAATTTGTTCAAGGTTTCTATTCGAGGCTTTTCAATATTGCAATGGATAGAATGAACACAGTGCCAAAGGAAAGTATTTCAGAAATGTTCTCTATTTCTCTGAAAATGATTTCATTTGAGCAGTAGCAAGTATGTAAAGAAATCTGTACTATATAATATTTGATATGAAGTTTACGAGCCTTTTATAATCCTTATGATTTATTTAAAGGTGAACTCTGGAATTATTATTTCTAATTATTATTATTTTAGATGTTAATGTGAAGATTGAAGTTGTGAAAGTAAATTCTAATTATTGAATGTTCAACTCAAAAAGACCTTTTATTTAGCAACTTTCTGTTCTGATATATTCTCAGTAAATGTCTGACATTTACTGAGAAAATATCAGAAAGTTGATACATGAAGAGGTGTCATAAAGGTAGATCCATTGAGTCATAGTGAGTTATCTCTGGATAACTGTCTATTTTAACCGTACATTGGAAATGCGATAAACAATACAATCACTGTTCTATTTAAAGAACTTTGTGCTTAAAAATACCAATTTTGATCCAGCATGGACTCATAAGGTTACTGTGACATTGTTTTTAGTGACATTTTGAAAATAAAATTTACATGTTTAGGATTGAACTAATGATTTTACTTTGGACTGAAAGGAAAAAAATGTTATTCATGGTAAGATAGAATTAAGTTATAAACAAGCACTTGCATGACAGGTAATCCATGAAAATTTATTTTATTCAAACACCATCTATATATATAAAACCCTAAGTGACCAAATGACTGAACGACCAAACAACTGGTCGACCAGTTGCTATGATGCACACTCACCACCAGGGGGAAGATGCTCAATGCAGGAGCTGCCCCCTGGTGATCAGTGCACTCTTACAGCCAACCTCGATAGGCCCTGATGGGAGGGTGGCCAGCCAAACTCCTGTAGTACCTCCCTTCCCCCCCGGGCCAGGCCGAGGGACCCCACCTGTGCACGAATTCGTGCACCAGGCCTCTAGTTATCTTATATTAAGAATGTATGGTTTGCAATAAGAAACAATGTTCTAGACAAGAAGTGGTTTATTCAGTTCCAAGCCCTTGGAACTTCTGTTTATTTTGCATTGCTCTGTGTTCAGTCCCTCAGTGCAAAGCTACCCAGTGACACTGGTAATCACTATCCTTAACAAAATGTCTCATTGCAATAGAGACATTAACTATCCTTAACACTATCCTTAACAAAATGTCTCATTGCAACATTCATTTCAGCCATTAAAGAAAGCAAATATATTGTTTAACCAGAGTCTTCAGAATCTTATTTTAAGCTTCTTTGTTTAGGTGATTATGTCTTAAGTGATGCAATCTTAAAGCAAGTTTATTTGGTTTCCCACTTTACTCATTCAGGCTAGTAATTTCCCTGCTTCTAAGTAAAAATGTATGGCTTTATGGATCACAAAACCCCTGTATCAATTGAATAATTAGAATATGCAATCTCATAATGTCTAAACATTGAGGCCTTTTCTCTTTTCCAGCTCAGTCCTCCTGGAGAGGAGAATTCTAGAAAATGTTAAACCTGAATTGCCACTATTGTATGTGCTGTAGAGACTTCCCTTTATCCTTGGGAGTCATTCTTCTGAAGTTCCCTTCCCCTGGGTAAATGTATTTCTTTTCTGGAGTGTCACTTTTTTCTTCCTCATCCTTTAAACAAGTGGAAATACACTTCAGCTTCTCTCTGCTGAAGTCTCTGTGCTCTGTTAGCCAAGACCCGAGGCAATCTCACCCTGGCTATGTCTCTTACAGTGGTTCTTATCTCCTTCACAGAAAACTTTCATGTGTTATTGTTGTGACAAGCTCTGGTTGTGCACCTCTCCTTCAGCCATTCTTTTGTCATTTCGATTTTTTTAAAATTTGTCTTTATTGTTGAAAGAACTACAGATGTCTCCTTTGTTTGTTGTGTTGTTGTTTTTCTCCAGTGACACCTTCACCCCACCCCTGCCCCTCTCATGTCTTCACCACTCTATTGTCTGTGTCCATGGGCTGTGCATATATGCATATAAGTTCCCCTGTTAATCTCTCCTCCCCCACCCTGCCTTTCTACTGAAATTTGTCGGTCTGTTCCATGCTTCTATATCTCTGGATCTATTTTGTTTATCGGTTTATTTTGTTCATTAGATTCCACATATGAGTGAGATAATGTGATACTTACCTTTCTCTGACTGACTTATTTCACTTAGAATAATACTCTCCAGGTCCATCCAGGCTGTTGCAAATGGTAAGAGTTCCATCTTTTTTACAGCTTTGTAGTATTCCATTGTGTAAATGTATCCCATCTTTTTTATCCACTCATCTGCTGATGGGCACTTGAGTTGTTCCCAAATCTTAACTATTGTAAATTGCACTGCTATGAACATAGGGGTGCATATGAGGAGTAAGAAGACATCATTCTACTCAAATGCAGGGGATACATATTAGATTTAGTGGTTGTTATGGTAATTGTAGACTACTGGCCTCTATTATGTAGAGACTGTTTATCCCTATGGATGTTAACTTTTTGTTCATGCTTCTAAGATCTACCCCAGCAGTGAGTTTATACCATTTCCTGAGTCCTTGCTAGGATGCCAAGTCCCTTTTCCTAAGAAAGTGCCCCCAAAACAGTGAATTCTTGTGTATTCAGTCTTATATTCTGGTCCCCTTTGATAAAGAACCTTCAAAATCCAAAGCCAGGAGTGTTCTGTGATCACTTCCTGGTCAATGCAAACTGGTTCTTGGAACATTTTAGGTGTATATTCTCTTCCCCCCACATCAGGCTTAACACACCTCTAGCCAGGTTATGCTGAGATTGAATGCTAGTTATTAGCCTGGCAGCCAGGAGAGGGTGTGGGAGCAGTTCCTGAATGAGGAACACCTGTTACCTTGTGGGAAGGAGGTTTCTATGGGAACTGCTAGCTGTTACTGGGGGAAAGTGAGTTACCTCTGCAAGCCCAGAGGGTCCCAAGAAGTTGCTGTGTCAACATCCTTGAGACATCCATTCAGGTATACCTGATTCATGTTCCACTATCCCAGTCTTTCCTGACCAGGGACCTGAACTTTGCATAGCAGACCTGACTTGGTGAGCATTTAAACATCTCAGAAGTTCTAGAACTCAACAATTAGTCCTTTGGGAAGCTGCCCAAGTGTGCCTTTTCTTCCACTGCAGGAGACACTCTCTGGCTTTTATATTTAGCCACAAAACTGACTGATAAAATCCCTCAGTCATTATCCTTCTTCAGGGAATCAATACAACTTAATAATAACCATCCAGCTCTGCTGTCTTTGTAGGAATTATCCCCTAACATTTTTCAAGTTTTGAGTCACTGTACTTACCACGGCATTTTCCTCCACTGTGACATTTTCCCAGGGCATCACTGGTTATTAAAGCTTTAGCAGTTGGACTACCAGCTTGTACCAGGGACTATCCCTGCTCCACAGACCAATCAGAACAGAATCCACTTTACCTGCCAGGCAGTAGGTAAGTCAGTCCCACCATCTGTTACTGCATGATTGCCATTAAGTTAGTTTGGGTCCCCCAAGAAGCAGATGACAAGACAAGCTTAAACATCGGGGGAATTAATTCATTAGGAGAGATGCCTGTAAGATCATGTGGGGAGGGAGTCAGAGAAACCGAGGAGAGCTCTGAAATGGCAATGAAAGCCTGACCCCTCCTGAGGGATAGAGGAGGAAAGGCAAGTTGGAAGGGTTATTGACTGCAGTGCTGTCTGAGGAGGGTTAGGCAAGGCTGTTGGGTCATTTTCAAGTCTAAGGTAGCAGCAGAGGATGCTCATATCTACCAAGAATGCTCCACCGTTGCCTGGAGGTAGCATGATAGATTTCAGCATGCAGAAGCTGAGGTCCTTAGTTTTTCTCCCTGACATTAGAGGTTTGCAATGTTCATCTTTGTGGCTTTCACACTAGGCTGGGATGATGAAATGAAAACCTCATCCTTCTCCTTCACCCTGGCAGTGGGCAGATTAGGACTTACGGACATCAATAGCCATTTCTAAAACTCCTCATCATTAAGTGTCCTCATAAACCCTCACCCCCAAATCATTTATATCCTCAATATAAATTATGGAACTAAGAGTCATTTTACTTTTTCTGATTTAATCAACTTTACGATCTCAATATAATGATATACTTTTGCACATTTATGTATTGTCTTTATGCCTTGGTTGAAATGAAGACAAGAAGAGCATCATTTTACTATCCTGTGAGGTTTGCAGGGACTAATCTGTAAGAAGGGTTGTTGATTATTGGGTGAAAGGAATTCATTTTGGTGATAGAAAGGAGATAAATGGAATGGAGGAGGATTATGCAGATGTTATGGAGTCTCCCCAATCCAGTGTTAGAATTGAAATGGAAGGAAATAACTTTTTAAAAAATGAATTAGTGAAATTCTTGGCAAGGATTAATATCTAGAGGATGAGTTCATAAGAGTGTCAGAGAGTTTTGTGAAACCCTGGGTACAATATGGACCCAAATGGCAAACTATAGCTCAGACTTAGGGATGAGGCTATGTTACCCCCTCTGGGTGAAAATAACAAATGTGTTGGCAGCATGCATGAAAACTTTCCATAGGCTGGAAAAAACTGGGCAGTGACAGCAGTGGTCAAGCTTTTCAAGTGACTTTACATAGTGTAGAAACAGAATGATGAGTGATGGATGCATCACAGTGACTATATCCAATAAATGATCTTGAGGTTCAGCTTCCCAGAAATAAGGGTGTCAAATTTCTCATGAGACTACTTTCTGATAGAATACTGAGGCTTATCTATGTGTATGAGTCAGGTGTCAGACAAAAACGGGAATTATTCGGTGTATTCTGATTATGAGGAATGTTAATACAGGAAATTAGAGGCTTATGTAACCATTGCTGGCTGTCAAATGAAGGCAGGGCCAGCTTCTAGAGCAGCGGTTCTCAACCTGTGGGTCGCGACCCCTTTGGGGGTCGAACAACCCTTTTACAGGGGTCGCCTAAGACCATCGGAAAACACATATATAATTACATATTGTTTTTGTGATTAATCACTATGCTTTAATTATGTTCACTTTGTAACAATGAAATTGAGGGTCACCACAACATGAGGAACTGTATTTAAAGGGTCGCGGAATTAAGAAGGTTGAGAACCACTGTTCTAGAGGCTACCTCATTCCTTGGCTTGTGGCACCTTCATCTTCAGAGCCAGTTTCTCAAGTCCGGTGGATCAAGTTTCTTTCACACTTGAATCTCTCCTCTGTCTCAACTTTCTGACACAGGCAAGAAAGGCTCTCCACCTTAAAGGACTCATGGGGTTAGATTGAGCCCACCAGGATAATCAAGGCTATGGTCTCAAGGTCCAGTTACTTCAATTACATCTGCAAAGTCCATTTTGCTATGTAGTATAACATAGTCACAGTTCGTGGAGATTAGTGCATGGCCATCTTCGGGAGCAATTATTCTGCTGACCATGCTATAGAAATGGTTTTTGAAAAAGAAAAATGAAGGAAATAATGAAACATTTAAATTTAATTATTAGATCATTAATAGTAATTGTGAATAACTTTTATTAATGTAAAGTTAATAAATTTACTCTTAATGATAAGAAAGTCAACATTCTAAAAAGAATTGTGTCTTGGAGCGCTGTGATTTGTGACAATGTAATGTAAACTAATTGAGTGGTTTTTGTTTTTTTTTCTCCAAAAATGATACTCAGAGGAGAGAGTCTCAGAAACTTTTCTACTCTTTTTATTAGGAAACATGAATTCCAAGTAAAAATTAAAACTATTTACCTGATATACACTGAGTGGCCAGATTATTATGACCACCTGACATTTGTAGGCAAATTAGTCGTACACTGCATAGTATGGGATATGGAAGCCAAAGGCCTGTTTGAGCACCTTTGCTATCTGCAGTTACCAAGATAAAACATCTCCAATTCACACAGGAACACAAGGATTGGACAGTTGAACATTGGGAAAAAGTCATGTGGTCCGATGAATCATGTTTCCAGTTGCATCATGCAGATGGCAGAGTGAGAATTTGGCGGAAACAGCATGAAAGCATGCACCCTACATGCATGAGTAAAACCCTGCAAGCTGGTGGGGGCAGTGTTATGGTTTGGGGCATGTTTTCCTGGCATGATTTGGGCCCTTTAATTCGTGTGGAACAACATCTGAATAGCACAACATACTTAAGTATCGTTGCTGATCAAGTTCATCCTATCATGGTGGTGTATACCAATGGAGATGGCTTCTTCCAACAAGACAATGCGCCATGCCACGGTGCTCGTATTGTGCAGGAGTGCTTTCAAGAACATGAGGGAGACTTTACCTTGCTTAGGTGGCCCCCGCAATCACCAAATCTCAATCCAATTGAGCATTTGTGGGCGAAGTGAAAAGAGCCATCAGGCAGCTTGTTCCACAACCATCATATCTCACAGAACTGGACAGTGCTATTCATCAGGCATGGTGTCAGATTCCTCGCATCACCTTTCAATATCTTGTGGGGTCAATGCCAAGAAGAATCACTGCAGTATTGAAGGCAAAAGGTGGCCCAACGAAGTACTGATGGGGTGGTCATAATAATCTGGCCACTCAGTGTATAATGCTTACATTGGTATAACATTTTGTGTTTCATAAATCATTTCATATGAAGTAGACCATATTGCTGGTTTGGAACTAATTAAAATAAAATAGGAGAGTGACAATATGCCTAAAACAATAATTATTAAAATGTTCATTCAAATGCTTGATATCTTGAGAAAGAATTTAAACCTAATTATTTTTAATTTTACTTTAAAATCTTCCCTTGAGATTTTGTGTACTGCTTCTTGATTTGAGTATGTTCCTAGAGAGTCTTCCACTGGCAATCTTTAAGGGTAATATAAAGCTATTCTTTCCAAAGTATGGGAAGGAGAGATACAATGCAGAGTAGAAGATGTGAACTTAGATGCAAAACTGTTCAGAAATCTGAGAACTTGAAGTAGAAGCCTGTTGTTGGAATAAAGTCCACATTCCCTGATGTTCAGGTTTATTTTTAATGAGACTTCAATCCCCTTCACTCATCAGATGGTTTAACTACTCTGGCCTATTTCTCAATCATAAACTTCACATTTCTGTATCGTTGGTCATTTTTTCCCTTTATTGGAGTGTTCTGCCCTGTCCTTTTATATATTTGGCAAATTGTTGTTCATTTTTTAAGACATAGCTAGCTATCTTAGTCAAATATTGTTAGTGTGCAGTAGTAGAGACTCCCCTAAGCTAGATTGTATGAAATGTGTAAATTTAATAGGAGGACACACAGGTCATCAAACAGAACCTAAGGACAAGAGGACAGGCAGGCCCCAGGAGAAGTCAGAAATTGCAAATAGACTGGAATCAAAACTCTCTTCCTCTCTCCCTTTGAAACTACATGTCATTTCCTCTCTTTCCTTCAATGTCTGCCTTATACTTGCCTGTCTCAGAGATTGGACTTAAAAAAAAAATCATGTACATGGTAGAAAATAGCTAACACAGACTACATAACCTTTCAGTTTAATTGATAACATAATGGGCTAGAATTTTTATTTCCAAATTAAAAATTTCTTGGGAAAGCAGATCAATTACTTTAGCTTGGGCCAGGCTTCTATTCCTATAAGACAACATTGGCTAATGGAGGCAGGGGTCTGTACTCAAACATGTCTTCAGGGTCCCACCCTTTAATGCGAAGGAAAGGATGCAGGGATAGAAATGGGTGTGTGCAGGGCAGGAAGCCTGGATTAATCTCTTAGAGCATATTCAGAATCCTGCCAGGTAGAACTAATGAGTCCCCTTTGTGATCCTGTGGAGTGTGTCAGATGATACTATTGTTAATTATATAGCACATACATAAATATCCCCATTAGAATGTGAGCTCCTCAAAGATTGGTGGGTTGTCTAATTTATCATTATATTTCCAGCACTTGATAGTGGTATAGCCCTCAAAGAGCTCGATCTAGGATGGAAAGACCAAGAACAATGCCAATTTCAATACAAGGAAATATTTGATAAGGGAAATGAGCCTTATAGGAGTTCAGTGGAACTAGAGATCCTTTGGGGTATGAGTGATTGAGAAGTCTTCATGGAGACAGCATTTGACTTGTAATTTCGAAGATATGTAGATTGCACCAGGTATAGAGTTGAGAGGAAGGCCCTTCTAGCCCTGAGACAAACAAGAGTGAAACTGTGAAAGGAAAATACGAAGATGTATACATGGAAGTGTAAAGGGGGATTCAGTAAAAGTCTGTGGCTATTTAGAATCTGTAGACGGGATGAATGAGAGATGAGGTGAAAAATACAATTAATATAAATTGTTTTCAATTTTTTTATTTTTTTCCATTACCATCTATCCCCTCTAGGCCTTCTTCCACCTCCATGGCCCAGCCCCTACAATCACCACAATGTGTCCATGTCCATGAGGTCTCTCTCCTTTTTTTCTTTTTTACTCAATCCCTCCATCCCCTAACCGCTTCCCTCACCACCAATCAGAGCTGTCAGTCTGCTCTTTATCTATGAGTCAGTCTATATTTTGCTTGGTAGTTCAGTTTGCTCATTAAATTCCACATATTAGTGAAATCATATGTCTTTCTCTGATAGGCTTATTTCATTTAGCATAATGTTCTCCAGGTCCATCCATGTTGTCATAAGGGGTACATTTTACAAGCTTGCCTTGAAACAACATTTTGTTGTTTTTTGCAACATATTTTACCAGAAGACATTCAAGTAAAAATATATGTTAAAATGGTTGCTTCTGGAATGGGAGATCACAGTGCAATATGAGGATAAAAGGAAATAATAAACATGTAGTTAGGAAGTTAAAAGTCATATTACATTTTCCCCTTTGCCTAGAACACAGTATATTTTATAACAACCTCTTTATAGAGTAAGTTTATTAATAAATAATAGTCAATGAATTGTCAGATCAAAGATATGTATTTTAGTTCCATCTGTGTGGAAACAAATAAGGACTACTCACATGAGAGTAAACAAAGTCTATTATTCTGAGCTCACTATAGCAAGAGAGTTAGGCACCATTACTTCTGCTTAGCAGAGACTCAAAGGCAGTCAAGGAAAGCTTTATGGTAGAAAAAGGGAAGGTTTCAGGTGTGTCCTGACTAGAGGTGTTGGTTATGAGATGCGTTGGTTAACAATATTATATTAACGAAAGGTAGAGCATTCTATGTGATTGGTTTGTGGAACACACTTGACCTTTTCTGGTTGATCCTAAATTGAAAGTGAGGGCAAAAATTGGGGAATCTGCCATTTATTAATCAAGTCCTGGTTCTTTGTACAGCTTGTTACGAGAATTATTGTTTGGTTTCCTGGACTGTTTGCTTGGAGACAGTAATCAGATTTGCCACAGTCTGACTTGTAGATAGTGGGTGAACTTCCTGGGCTACAGATTGTGGATCAGAGTTCTATTTTTATATGTGGTCTAGCCATTGTGCATTTGTATGTTCAGTCTCTCATTTGCAAGAATAACATTATATGCTTCTCTCCCCAGTCTCACTTGCAAAGATAATACTAAATGCAAAAGGGATATTTTGATCCTCACCCAAGTATTCTTTTTTAAATTGATTTTTAGAGAGAAGAAGGGCGAGAGAGAGAAACATCTATGTGAGAGAGAAACATCTATCGATTGCCTCCTATATGCATCCTGACCTGGGATAGAACCCACAATCTAGGTATGTGCCCTAACTGGGAATCGAACCTACAACCTTTGATGTATGGACAAGGCTCCAACCAACTGAACCACCAGGGTGGGATCTTTTTGTCTATACAGGTATATTATCAAAGACTACAACAGTTCTTAGTAATTATAAATATGTTGAACAAATTCAATATACATGTAGTTGTAAATGAGAAAAACAAAAATTCTTTACTTACTAGCCGTGAATTTTCCTAGACCTAGGAACATATGGGCATAACAGTATCATGCTGGTGATAACAATACTTCTTTAATTGGCTCTTGTAAGGTATTTTTTTATTGTTCTCCTGGTGTTTTAATGTTAGGTCAATTACCTAGAAGCTCCTGCTTGGTGCCATTTTTTGCTACCCCTCCCCCTTCCCTCCCCAAACTCAAGGCCACTTTTTTTTTTTTTTACTGGGTCAAGTATTCCTTGCCTGGTTCTTTTCTCTGTTATCTAGGAAACTCTTTGTTTCCTATTTTTAAAAGATTTATAGAAAGCCTTTCTCTTTATTTAGTTGGCCATACCCAGGCAAGTATGTATTCCATTTTATTCTGAAGCTGGAAACTGTGCTGTATATAAATAAAATACTCACGACCAAGTCAGTGTGAATGAAATGGAATTCCTCAGCCTTTGTCACTGGATAATCACCCAGTAAGTGTGCTCACCTGCGCTGTGCAATACTTGATGCTTTTGACAACTCTCCCTTTCTTGAAGCACTTTTGACTTTGATTTTCAGAATAACACATCCTTTTTTAAAAATAATCTCTACTGTTGAAAGTATTACAGATGTCCCCTTTTCTCCCCAGTACTGCGCCCTTCCCAGGTCTTCACCACATTATTGTCTGTGTCCATGGGTTATGCATATATGGTCTTTGGTTAACCTCTTCCTATTCCCTCACCCCTTCCCCTTGGAAATCTGTTCCATGCATCCATGGACCTATTTTTGGTCATCAGTTTATTTTGTTCATTAGATTCCACACATAAGTGAGATCATATATTTGGCTTTCTCTGATTGGCTTATTTCACTTAACATAATAATCTCCAGTTTCATCCATGTTGTTGAAAAGGGTAAGAAATCCTTTTTTATAGCTGCATAGTATTTCATGTATAAACGCACCACAGCTTTTTTTATCCACTCATCTACTGATGGGCACTTGGCTGTTTCCAGATCTTAGCTATTGTAAATAATGCGGCATAAACATAGGGGTGCATATATTCTTTCTGATTGGTGTTTCAGGCTTCTTGGGATATATTCCTAAAAGTGGGATCACTAGGTCAAATGGCAGTTCCATACTTAATTTTTTGAGGAAACTCCATATTGTTTTCCATAATGGCTGCACCAGTCTGTATTCCCACCAGCAGTATCCTAGGGTTCCCTTTTCTCCACATCCTCACCAGCACTTGTCATTTGTTGATGGTAGCCATTCTGGCAGGTGTAAGGTGGTACTTCATTGTTGTTTTAATTTTCATCTCTTTGATGATTAGTGACATTGAGAATTTTTCATATGTCTCTTGGCCATTTGTATCTCCTCTTTGGAGAAATGTTTATTTAGGTCCTCTGCCCATTTTTTTGATTGGGCTGTTTGTCTTCCTTTTGTTGAGTTGTACGGGTACTTTATATATTTTGGAAATTAACCCCTTATCAGATGTACCATTGATAAATAAGAATAACACCTCCTTTTGGCTTTCCTCTTAGGTAACTGTTTAATTTCATCATCATGAACAGATTGTCCATTCTTTGTTCTTTCCTTTGTCATCTGTGGTTTCCAAGATTCTATCCTCAGAAGTCTTTTTTTTCCTTAATAGACACCCCCTAATTGATCAAATCACTCCTGTGGCTTCAAAGACTATTTATTTACCAACCCTATATATGCTGGTATATCTCTTGTAAGTTATACACCTGCATTTACAGTGCCTTATTGGATATCCTTCTTTGAGGTTTGAATAATATAATAATTGCCCTCCTTTTTCCTTTTTTTAAAAATTTGTTTGTTTGTTTTGGTTTTCACTGAGGGAGGGAAAAAGCTTAAGGGTCCATGTGGAGAGGAAAATAAAACACTGACCCTAGATTAGAGAATTCTGACAATTTCTAAACTGGAGAATGTGGCAAAGCTTCCATTATTTTCTTCACTCTTCTGCCAACCTTACTTCCTACACACACACACACACACACACACACACACACACACACACACACACACACTCTGTCTTCAGGCTAGACTGGAAAACCATTGCCTAATATTCAATGATGCAGAAAAGCAGATAGAAAACAGATGAATCTTCACTAAATTCTGATGTTTTTATCCCATTCTGTTAATTTAAACTTATAGACATCAAACTCTCTCTAACTTGATAAACAGATAACTTGTTTTTTCATACACAAGTAGGGAGGTTTGAGGAAGGTGTAGTAAGTGGGCAGAATAGTATTCCTCTGATACCTACCTGTCTCTCAGAACCTAGAAGTCAGATAGAGAAAGTCAAATACCAGATGGTCTCATTTACACATGGAATCTAAAATACAAAATACATATACAAACAAAACAGAAATAAATTCGTAAATACAAAGAGCAAACTAATATTTGCCAAATGGGAGCGGGTGTTAAGGGGCCGGGTGAAAACGGTGAAGGCATTAAAAAGTACAACTGGTAGTTACAAAATAGTCACTGGGATATGAAGTATGGCATAGGGAATACAGTTAGTAATATTGTAATAACTGTGTATGGTGTCAGGGGATACTAGACTTACCGGGGGAGTCACTTAGTAAATTATATAAATGTCTAACTACTATGCCTATGCTGAAACTAATATTGAATGTCAACTGTAATTGAAAAAAAAATTTAAAGTCATAAAAGAAAGCATTAGGTTTCACCAGCAGTCTCCAATTGAATGTTCCAAAGGAACAACAAATTCAACAGAATCACGGTCCCTCATTTACACTCTCACCTCAGCCTGCTTTTCCTCCTGGTCTCACTAACTCAGGGAATACAATCACTTTCCTGTAACTGAGAATAAAGAAAAGACAGAAAAATATGCAATTCCTGTCTTTCCTACATATCTTCCATGAAGCATTAAAGTATTAAAATTAGAAAGGAAAAATGTATATTCTTTTGGCAGCTATATCTCTTTTACAACTAACTGATCCTCTGTATTTCATGATACTAGCTGCACTTTGTGGCTCTTATCAGTTCTTTGATAGACAGTCATGAATTTGCATTGTGATAGCTGATACTTGTGCCTCTAAATCCTACAGTCTTATTCCTAGCTGCCTATTTTTTTAGAATTCCATTTTTCCATCTGACCTATAATGACCTGTTCATATCAAATAGTTTACAACACACAGGAATGCTCAAAAGTATGTGTGGAAAGCATACATTTCTTTGAACCTTGTGAAATAGATGGATGATATATAGATTATTACAAGAAAAAGACTATTTTAAAACATCAGTCCTACATTAAATGCCAGGTTCTTATTGAAGACTGAACATGAAAATGGTCACTCTAAAAGTTAATATGACCTCTTTACACATATAAAAAATAATGTTCTCTAGAAATTACATTTCTTAGAATTGCAAAGAACACAGCAATATTCACAGAAATGCACTAGGTTTTATCACTTATTTTACTTTTTATCTTGGAATAAAATGTATTTTAAAATTTACCCATTAAGCCTGGCTGGCATAGCTCAGGGGTTGAGTACCGATCTATAAACCAGAAGGTCACTGGATCAATTCCCCATCAGGGCACATGCCTAGATTGAAGGCTCAGTCCCCAGTGGGGGGCATGCAGGAGGCAGCCAATCAATGATTCTCTCTCATTGATGCTTCTCTCTCTCTCTCCCTCTGAAATCAATAAAAATATATTTTAAAAAATTACCCTTAAAAGTATATCACCTTAATATTTGATTCTGTTCATAGAAAATGGCTTAGAGTTTTCCATGAAAATAGTTTTCTTAACACTTCTCAAATATTATAAATTAATAATTATAATATATGTAATAAATTGGACCTCTTTATAATAGCACTACTGTAAACTCTTGATTATAAAACAGTTTAATTAAATGTCAATGTGCAAGGTATCAATTTTGTTTGTTAAAGAATAATGGCTTTTTTCACTCCTTTGTTTTGAATGTAAGAATTAAATCTTTGTGGTGGTAGTAGTTAATATACTATATATTTACTATGTGCCAGATATTGCACTATGCATTTTATCTATAAATTCATTTCACCCTGTGGTGTGATCAGTACTACAGGCGTACAGTCCTTATCCTGAAATCCTTGGGGCCAGATGTGTTTTGAAAATGAGAGATTTTCAAGGTTCACAAAGATAATACAGTGCATACACTGTGGATTAGGTAATACCTAGAGAGAGGGCTAGGGCAGCATTCCAAATCAAACACATCAATATTTCACTAGAGAAATTTATAGATGTTCACATTACATTGGAAGATAAGGCTCAGATTTGTTCTTGTTGCCAGGTAAGTTTGTTAAAAAACTTAAAGTTTTCAGTTTTGAAAATTTTGGGGTTTTATAATTGTGCATAGGGAATTGGTGGCCCATGTTTTGTGGCCATTCCTGCATTTCACAGATGAAGAAAGTGAGGTATAGCATTATTAAGTAACTTATTCAAAATCATGTTGAAAAGCTAGAGATTAAAGTGAGGTATAGCATTATTAAGTAACTTATCCAAAATCATGTTGAAAAGCTAGAGATTAGATCCTGCTCCAGAATCTTTCACCCTCTATGATCTACTATCATCCTTGAGGCTGGGCAATACAGAGAAGACAAGTTCCCATCCTCACGGTGCAACAAGATTGTATTGCATCCCTGCAGATGTAATTAACCACCTCACAAGAACCCATTGAGAGGAGATTTAACTTCTTCCTAACCTCCATTCACCATTTGTAATTTTGACTTTAGGAGCAACAGGTAATAAATACTCTCCTAAGTGACAGTATTTCAAATATCTAAGGATGGTCCTTACCATTTTCCTTTTGTTTATTTAAATACTCCCAATTCTTTCATCTGTTACATTCTTTCCTTTCCATAACAAGTCTAAATGTCTTTCTGACAAGTACCATGTTTTTATTAATGTTCTTTTAAAATCTATTCTGACCAGAAGCTGATTTGGCTTTTGGTGTAGAGTACCGTGGGATATAGTTTCTGTGATAAGAACACCATTCTTATATTGGAAATGAACAAATGTTCTGACTTTTTACTATCTGTATTCTGCTATTAACTTATTATTGCCTCTGTGGTTAACTAATTCCCACATATTTTTATCATATGAGTTACAAGCAATTTTCACTATCATTTACTTAAGAATTTTTACTAAATGAGTTCATTTCACTAAATATATTTAAAAATGCAAAATCTAGTATTACAGATGTATTGTAGTCATATTTTTTAATATATATTTTTATTGATTTTTTTTACAGAGAGGAAGGGAAAGGGATAGAGAGTTACAAACATCGATGAGAGAGAAACATCCATCAGCTGCCTCCTGCACACTCCCTACTGGGGATGTGTCTGCAACCAAGGTACATGCCCTTGACCAGAATCAAACCTGGGACCCTTCATGTTACAGAAAAAACCGGACCAGAACCAAACCAAACAATGCTCTGAGAGTTTGGAGTTACACTTTATTCACCGCGGCGGGCTCAGGGAAATGAATCCAAATCTAAGCACAGCTACAAGCAGAACTTCCCTTTTTATAGAAGAGCCAGCCCTTTGTGTGCTTGCTGGCGGCGGCCTTGAAAACTATACAGTTCTATCCAATTAAAAAATGCACCTGGCATGGCATTGGGTGTATCTAGTCTCTGGCCTACAAGGTCAGATAGCTAAGTTTATCTCCCCCACTATTCAAGCAGGCTACAAAGCAAAGTTACTTTTTCAGAATAAGAGGCCGTCCAAAGAATAGCAGAGAATTCCAAACAGTAGTTTTACAGAATAGGGGTTTTCCTTCACATTCCCCCCTCTTGTTCCACAAGCTTTTCAGCCTTGTGGTACAACAACCACGGGATGTTAAGGTGAACAGGAGCATTGACCGATCTTTTACTACTTCCTGCTGAAAAAGGGTGACGTCCAAGGGGTTAACATCCTGTTTCTTCCTCTTGGAGAGGTTAGTAGGGAATTCTTCTGGCTTGTAGGACCATTTGAAGCTTAAAGGCATCTAACTGGGATGAGATAAAGCGAGTAAACAGAATTGGAAGATATGGTCCTAGGATTATGGCCATGAGTAGCATTAACAGTTGTCCTGTCAATGGAAGGAGCTATTTCCAGATCCCCCCCCCCCCCCCCTTGCAGCTCAGGTCTCAGATAACTCCTGTTTTATTCATCTTGTTTCTTTTTTATGTAGGAAGCAGTAATTTTATGGTGCTTCTGTATTCCAGCAAGGGCAGAAGAGTTCTCCTCCTGGGACTAGCCTCAGGTTCCTGCGGCACTCATAAAAAGACAAAATGAAAATTACTAGAAAGATAAAAACAATGATAATCCAGAAATATCAGAGCATTTTGCCTTTAAGAGAAGATAAGAAACAAAGTGTAAGGAAGAATTCAGCAGGGTGTTCTCTGAATCCTTTGGAGCAGGTTGATTAGCCAGGTCCGTTGTCTTCTTGATCTGCAGTGGGTGTGTCTGGTCAGAGATCACCTTCCAGTCAGGCTCCTTGCTGTCCTGGGCACAGAAGGAGCCGGGCTTGTGACCTGACAGAGACAAACTATAACAAATGGTCCGGTGGAAGGGAAAGAAAACATTTCAGTTTTAACAACCTCTATTGAAATAGGATTTTTCTTCTTAAAATTCCTCTATGGCTATCAAAAAGCCAAATCAAGACTAATTTATCTACTGTATTCAATTTGGCCTGATGTTTGCATAAATAAAACAAGAATGGTAACTGACTACCTTTGCTGGAATTTCATGGTTGAATCTTAATGTGCCCTGTAGGGCCAGGAAGCCAAGCCATCCAGCTGCCATCAGGCTTGCCTGCAGTATCTGCTGAGTTAGGTGAATCCCTCACCTGTAGCAACTCCACCTGAGCCCACGCTCCAGGTTTTAAGACCCATCTCAGTAGCCCTCCTACTCATTGCAGCCCAGAGTGTGTGGGGGTTCCGCAGAGATGCAGAGGAATCCTATTGCTCCCCTTCTGCTCTGACCAACTGCCAGTGATGGTAGGGCATGGGCCTGACGCTCCAGCCCCAGCCATCTTCAGGGCTCCCAAGAAGGATACCAGGCTTTTCCCGTGGCACTCTTATTGGCTTCAAGTCTTCAGAGTCCAGATAGGTCTCTTTAAAACATGATACTCCAGTCAAAGTTTTCTGTTAATAAAATCACTACTAGGAACCAGTCTTATTGAATATATGCAAAGAAATGTATTGCCATGATTTATTAAGCATTGCCAAATTTCAGAGGAATTATATAAGGAGAAAAACATACTGACCTGATATGCTCCAAGGTTTCCTGATTTTCCTTGCCAGTCCCTTTTCATGGACTCTTCAGAGTAATATAACTGTCTTCAAATGGCAAGAAGAAATTTACAATATGTCTATATTCAAATAGATAGTTATAGCTTCCCCTGTAGTAGGGCTCCCCTCACTTGTCTTGTTTTCTCAGAATGGATTAAAGGAGCTCTATTTCCTTACAGGGTCTCACATGTCACAGGATCTCACAGGGTCTGTAATTTCTGTAACAGAGGGCTACTATTTACCCCTTTACTACTTCCTTCTGTTCCAAACAGGCCTTCCCCAATTTCCTACAGTTGAGGTTTGTACCACCCCTGACATGGGCATGGTCACACAGGCCTGCCAGACAGTATACAGGCTGCCAACTGTTAACTGTCTCTTAATAGAGATCAAACCTGATGGGCATTCTTCTTTGCCCAGTTGGGCACCTGCCCTCTTGGCAGCTAGACATTCTTTACTTTTGGGGTTCACCCACATAGTCCCTTTCCAGGACAGTTAACATATGGCCATAACAATGGCCTTTAGTATGGGAAACTGAACACTTGCCAGTTACTCCCAAAGACTACCAAGGACTGTAGACCAACACAGGTCTACAGCAACTGCTGACAGCTACATTCAAACCTGCAAGAGAATCAAAGGTTAATACAACATATTAATACAATGAAACATAATATTGGCAGCATGGCTGCTTCAGGAGCCAAATCTCATGCTATCAAACATGACACATGGTAGGGCTATACAAATACATTTGAGGGAGGGCAACTAAAGTTCACTGTTGACACTTTCTACACAAAACAAAACTGTCCTGGACTCTCTGGAGCCATGTCCATGAGAAGAAGGCATCAGCCAAGTCCATCACGTAGGACATTGCTCTAATGCCATACAGGGTTATCCATGCTCCTGGCTGCAACCAGCACCTGGGAATGTAGCAGGGGAGTCATCTTGCTCAGTTCTCGCAACCCACAGTCAGGGCTTGTGTGCGGCGGTTATTCTTCTCCTCTCTAGCCGCAAACACAGTCTGAACAATCTCTATAAAATGCATTCTGGCACAGGAGAAAGTTGTTTGCTGCACAGAGGCAGCTAACCTCTACACAACTGGGCTCGGACATCTGCCCAGCAAACTGCAGTCTATAAGTTCAATATGCAGCCTCCAGTTCTCCTAATCCAAGGAGGTTTCGGCCAGTCTCTGAACCAGACTCCTCCTCTCTTGGAGAATTTCAAAGTCCTGATGGCTCCCAGGTCCAGGGAGAGTACTCTTTTCTTTGCCCTTTTGTTAACCCTGTTTATTAGTTATAGGGCCCTGCTATCCTTGACTTTCCACCAGTCCCCTTTGTGGCAGAGTAACAACCAGGCATCTTCCAAGGGAGTGCACTGGAAGGGGATATTAGCCCCTCCTCTTCCAGCAGCAACAGGTACTGAACCCTTTCAGTACATTTGCAAACAGGGAGCTTTCGTTAGCTCTATCCACAGCTTTCCCTACTTCTCTCGCTGCTGCTTCTTCTTTCAGGGCAGCGGGCAGCTCAGGCATCCAGCCCCTCCTTCTTTGACCTGGCTTTCAGGGGCTGAGTCTGCCTAGCAAACAGTTCTAAACTTCTAAATCACCAGGATGGCTGCGGATTTCAGGTCTGTTTCTCCTCCACTTTTTTCCTGGGAGTTTAGTTGTTTTTCATGTATTAGAATTTTTTTATTCTTAGAAACCTTAATCTTTTAATGATTACTAAAAGTGAACATTCAGTATTGGTGCTTACAGAGAACTTGTGACCTTGGAGTTTGTTGATAATGCACCTGCTAGCAGTCTGCAGCCAGTAACATAACTGCTAACACCCGCCTTCTTTGTCTCAGCCCAAGCCCGTTTCTTTCCCTCACAGACTTCCCCCGCTTCTTTTGATCTCTCCGACCACTTCCGCTGTCCTCAGTCCAGCTGTTTGTCTCCCTTTAAACAGTGGGAGTTTCGAAGAAAACTATAGACTGCTCCTATAGAGTCCTCCCTCCCAGAGGCTGGGGTCTGACCCGTGGGGAAGCATGACTCCTAGTCAGCCTGGAAAGATAACGGGTACATAGGGAGATTTTTTTGCAGACAGAGAGCCTGGAGACCATCTGAAATTCAGTTACAGATGCTTTCAGAATCAGGATAAGGGAGGGAGGGAAAGACCAGGTTATATCCCCTATGAAGATTTTAATAAATAACTGAAAACGGCAAGTCAAATAAAACACATAATCACAAAGACAAAGACAACAGACCACACGAGACACACAATCAGGGGTTAACGGGGTCTATAGACAGTTAATAATAACTTCAGCCTTAGGGTCAGGGCCAGTAAATCTGTCCTTCGGAGCTGTAAGCCCTTCCTTTTCACCAAAGAGATAAGAAGACCATAAATAATAAGTTCTTTGAAATTTACTACTGTTAATTTACTAAGCAAATAGTTAACTTGAAAAGACTTCTTCTTGCTTTTTTACAAGCAATCTTGGAACCTAGTCAGACTTTATTTTAGCCGTTAAATCTACCCTAGCATTTCAAAATTTCAATTTAATACAGTGAATTTACAACCCAGGTAAGAGCAACTGATAGACAGAAGTTTTTGTTAGTGAAGTGGGCTGATTCCTTCTGTAATGGCGAGCAAAAGACTCTGAGAACTGCTAGAGATTCTTGCAGCTCACCGCAGGTCCAGTCCAAACGTTCAGCCAGATAAATTAACAGAAATGCAAAATAAATCAAAGTAGCTTTCACTTTACATAGACGAGTTAATAGCAGCCAAACACTCGTTTTCACACTCTCTCAGTAGACTAGCCCAGACTGGAGCTGAGCAGATAAACAAAACAATGCCCAACTCCCCAGATGGGCGTGGGGGCACTCCTGGCACCCATGTCCCAGAACAGAATTCTCAACCAGCGTCTTGGTGAGAACCTACCAGAGGAGTTAAGACTGCGTCCAGTCCCCCTTCTCGGTAGCAAATTGGCTAGTCCCACACAAACAAACAGCTGTTAACTCAGAGCTTAACCAAATTCCCAAATGCTAAACAAATTCCCAAGTTCAAATAAATTCCAAATTCCAAATAAATTCCAAATTTCAAACAAATTCCAAATTCAAAACAGATTCCCAATTCCTGAGGGATTCCCAATTCCTGACAGATTCCAGATTCCTGAGGGATTCCCAAAACCTGGGGGAGCTCTATGGTTCCACGGGAGGTGATCAAGATCCCCTTCCACTCATTTCGAGTGGGCCAGACGGTAGGGGATTGGGACCCCTACCTTACAGATTCTTCAGACAGGTCCAGAAGTGTCCGTCCATACTCTCCAGATGCCGGCCGGGTCCTGGTCTGAGGTCCGGGAGTGCCCGGAGTTCCCCTGGTTCAATTCTGCTAAATCAGCAGAGCGGCGCCTCCTGGGGGCCTATCCGGCTCCCCCGGTCCTCAAACCCAGTCCACACCAGAGGCCAAGAGGCCATGATGGGTGGTTCCCCGGTCTTCCCGAAATGTCAGGGAACCAATTATGTTACAGAAAAAACCGGACCAGAACCAAACCAAACAATGCTCTGAGAGTTTGGAGTTACACTTTATTCACCGCGGCGGGCTCAGGGAAATGAATCCAAATCTAAGCACAGCTACAAGCAGAACTTCCCTTTTTATAGAAGAGCCAGCCCTTTGTGTGCTTGCTGGCGGCGGCCTTGAAAACTATACAGTTCTATCCAATTAAAAAATGCACCTGGCATGGCATTGGGTGTATCTAGTCTCTGGCCTACAAGGTCAGATAGCTAAGTTTATCTCCCCCACTATTCAAGCAGGCTACAAAGCAAAGTTACTTTTTCAGAATAAGAGGCCGTCCAAATAATAGCAGAGAATTCCAAACAGTAGTTTTACAGAATAGGGGTTTTCCTTCACATTCAGCCTGCAAGCTGACGTTCTATCCACTAAGCCAAACCTGTTAGGGCTGTAGTCACATTTAACATTTCTTCATTTTGCCAGGATAATTTAGAATTTAGAATCTGTTACCTATTAGGTATCTTTTTGGCTTTATGGAATTTCAGTCTCTGCTGAATGTCTTCTTATCAAAGATTCAATCTTTGATCACACTTTATAAACTTAACATTGTATTATCTTAAAAATTATCATTCTGTATGTGCATGATAGTCTCTATGCATGATAAATTCCATATGCAATTTGCTTATTTGTTCATATCTCTCAAACAGAATGTATGCTCCATGAGAACAGTCTTTATTTTGTTCACTCATATACCTCACAATACTATAACAATGCTTGATACTTGTAGATATTGAATAGATATTTAAATTGATTGAATCTTAGGGAGCATTTAATATCTCCATCAGGGCACTGATAAAACTGTGAAACAGCTAGATGGCCAAAGGTAGAATCTTATAAGCAGGTCACTGAATATCTTTTTAAGATTGTTACATAGCCATTAATAAATAACTTCAGTGTTTGGTATCATTTTAAATCAAAGACAACTCTGACATTTTTAATTACTGTTTTGTTACAGCAATGGTATGCTTCTTTGGGAACTTTCTCTAATCAATGAATAAAGGAATACTATCAAAAAATGTATTTTACTGTGATTTACTTTGAATAAGCAATGAAGCCTTTTGAAAGTCATCTTGCTTCTCTCATACTAATAAACAAACCATCTTCTATAATAATAACAGCGTAAATTAGACCAGACAACCAAACAACCTTCCAGACATCATTCCAGATGTCCTTCCTGATGGAGCTGTGGAGGCAGGGGCTGAGGCAGAGGCGATTTTAGGGGCAATCAGACAGGCAGGCAGAGGTGGTTAGTGGCGATGAGGCAGGCAGGTGAGTGGTTAGGGTTGATGAGGCAGGCAGGCAGAGTGGTTAGGGGCAGTCAGGCAGGTAGGCAGGCAAGTAGTTAGGAGCCAGCAGTCCCAGATTGTGAGAGGGTGCAGGCTGGGTTGAGGGACTCCAACCCCCCTGCCCTGTATACAAATTTTGTGCACCGGCTCTCTAGTTTATTTAATAATTGATTCTATAATTTAACCAAAAATCAAGATCTAGTCTGTAATTTCCAGTAGTTACTTGTTCCTAGCTTTTAGAAATTGGTGCAGTCACCATCCAGTAGTCCTCAGTTCTTCTCCCAACGTATGTGATTTCTTTGATCATAAATGTTCTTGTAAGGTATGTAAATGTTCTTTTTCCCGTCTGTTATAAAATTAACCAAGACATGGATACTTGAGCACATTAAAACTTTCTGGTCCTTCTCACTATATTATTACCTGTAATGAACTGATGTTGCTTTTTCCCATTGGTTGTTTTTCTTTTTCTATGCTAAGCCTATTCTAACTGTTAGAGAAGACACATTTGTAAATGTGTCTTTTCCTGTAACCTGTTAATATTATGTCATCTTCATCAATCAATAGCGCATCTCTTCTTCTTCCCCATTTGCTTTTCTATAATGATTATAATAACCAACATTTAAGGAGGTTTTACTCTTGACATTTATTTTTTAGAGTTATTCTTATTTAAACCTCAAAATGATCCTAGGGGATTGGTATTCCTGCTATCCTTATCCTTAGAAATAGGGAATGTGTCAACATACTCACTTCACACAGGTCAAAGTGGGCCAGGGCAATGGCAACCATTAGAAAGTTGTCAGTTAATTGGCTCTTGATCACTGGACTAGTCAAAACCTCGTCATTTCCCACTCAATTACTTTGGTAGTAAACCTAATTTCACAAGATAAACTGTAATAAGTATAGCAAGACAGTGGAAAGAATTTGCTTTTGTAGAAAGAAGACAGACTTATTTGCTAGTAGCTAGTTTAATATTTCAATTTAACAATTAAAATATTGTGTCCATCTTTAACAGATGCTACTGAAAGACTTTGAAAAGAAGTAAAGCACATCATTCATCACAGATTTCTACTCAGAAAAACCAAAGCCTTAACTCTCAAAAATTTGGATTTAAGTTTAAAAGTGTGAGGGTAAAAAGACACTGCTAAATGTCAAGTCATATTTGGTGGCATGGTGAGGAGGACTGATTAAATGCACTTTCTCTCTCAAATGTTCTTAGAACTGTTTATAGTGTTTTTATCCTCTGGACTTGAAACTTTTAAGGTCTATGTGCCTTTTTCTTTTCCTAATTTTTCCAAATTATATTGGTAAGATTGAACATTTATTTAAAAAAATCAGTATACTTAGGAATACATGTTTTCATTTATCACAATTTATTTTCAGAGATGATAACAAAGGTTAATAGACTTGCCTATTACAAGAAAGCTTGTTTTCATGTGCATTTTCTCTAAAGCAAAAACCTGAATGATGAAGTCAGAGGATCTTTCATGAGGACAAAGGACTGACCTAATAACACGATCATGGATTCATGGGTTCATTAAGTATCTTGAGGTTGAACAAAAGTTTTCGCCCCATAAAAATTGTATTAATCCTGGCCTATCAGTGCCTGAGTCACCTATCAATAATTTAATTTCTTACCATTAAGAATATTTTTTGCCTTAGGAGGCAACACTGTGACCTGAGAGGCACCTCTTAGAACTTTTATAACTTGGCAGATAAACTATCTCAATTTATCAAAGAATAGCATCTTAGATTAAAGAAAAGCATCTCACCCAGGATGGGGAGTTTCTTTTAAATCTTTGTTTTTATTGTTGACACTACTACAGATGTCCCCAATTTCCCCCTCTTTGCTCACCTCCACTTAGCTCCCCTCCTTCCCTCTGGTCATTACCACACCGTTGTCTGTGTCTATGTGTTATATATCTGTGCTTTTTGGCTGAATCCCTTCACCTTCTTTCATCTAACCCCCCCCCCTCCAACCACTCCCTTGTGACAGCTGTTAGTCTGTTCCATGTATCCCTGTCTTTGTTTCTATTTTGTTTGTCAGTTTATTTTGTTCTATACCTTCCACTATAAGTCAGATCCAAGAAGAGTCGTTTTTAATGGGGCTGGAAACATCTTGAACTTGAGCTGTTTGATGGAAAGCACAAGGGGCAAAACATTATGGATATGCAGTCTTTCACGGGACAGAACAAGGTGCTCCTATTTTCATGGGTTATTTTCTTTAGCAGTCAGGAAACTTCCTCATTGAAAAGACTGAATTTTCTCCTGAACACATAATCAATATTTAGTAATCAATATTCCATTTCTTTACAAGTAGGCTTTTCCATCCACCGATTACTATTATCACTTGATAAAGAGAATTGAAAGTAGAGGCTGTTGGATTTGAGCAAAATTTTCCTGAAATTTGAGGGTATTTTTGTTGTTGTTTTTCTGGTTGATAATCCACTTTAAAATGTTCCTGCAGTTCCTTATTTAGTGCTTGTTTTTATATTAGATGTTAAACCCAGCCTGTGTTTAAGACCAACTTAATTTGTTCCTTCTCTGTAAGGAAAACTACTTACCTTGATTTTCCTTCCTAGACAACAAATTCTTGATTACAGAGTTGGCTAGAGTTTATCTAGGTGGAATTCAACAAGAAAGGGTTTTATTACTGAGGACTTTATTAAGACAGTAAATGACATATTTAATGGTGACTAAAACTACAGGATTGTATAGTTAACTTGACATAATTATTATATGTGTTCAGATATTAATGTCAATTTCTCTTCCTTAGAAATTGTGAAACCTTTTTGCCAAGGACTGACTAAAGTGATGTACTTTCAATTTCCCTTTTGCTCTTTTAAAACATCTAAGTTCTAATTTTTCTTTTATATGTGATTATCATATAAAATCTTGCTAATGATAATAAGGAGGTAATTTTTTTGATATTACAAATTAAAAAGTTATCAGTTTCTTTACCTGAAATAGCTCAAAGGTTTATCCGTAACATTTTAAACATAGTATTTCATAACCTGTGTTTGTTTTTAAAATAAATGTACTTTTCCTCTTTATTATGAAAGTAGCACATGTTCATAAAATTTTTGATAAAGAGAAGGTAAGAACCATCCATTAGTCTGCTATACTGTATATATAGTTTGCAGATTTTTAATTCATCTCCTTGTACATAAACACTTAAAGCCATTGTATATTCTGTCTTGTACCCTTTGTTTTTCACTTAATATTCATGAGTCTCTTTTCTTTTCAATAAACAAACTTCTATGATATCTTGAATGGACATTTTGAAACTCATTTAAGTTACCTCGATTTTGAACATTTAATTTACCTCCTTTTTTTCCTATTATAAATAACACTGTGGCAACTATTTTTGCGTTTAAATATTTGGACACATGTTTACTGATTTCTGAGAAATGGATTTTCCAGATGAAAAGAAAAACTCATTTGAAGGCTTTTCTATTGTCATTATAGCCATTCTTTTATTGTCAGCTATAGTTTAAAACACCTCCACAACTGCCTATAACTAGTATGTGAATGTTTTTAATCTAAGTATTCTGATCACAGCCATGATAGTCTTCTCTCTTGCACTGCAGTGTGGGGAGTTTTATAAGCTTCTGGAAACTGTGACATTTATTTAAAATAGTGGCCTCTGGGTAGAACAAGGACTCTGATTACATGGGAAGCCACAATCCAGAGAATGTGTTGTTAAACCATGTACAACAATTTGTGCGGGCAAAGCTTGTACAATTCAGAATTCAGGTCATGATCCTCATCCCCCATAACTCATTAGATCCATTATAGGCCCTAGAAACACCAGAAAAGGATGAAGGGAGATGGATGTCACCTCCTTGGTTCTTGTAAGGCTTGTGAAAAAGAATTCAAAAGTGACCCTGGATGGTTGCATTATAGTAAAGCATATTTATTAAAGGAATAAAATAAGTAAACCTATCAAAGAAGCAAGGTAAGCAAATCTATCAAACTACATCTGACCTAGAGCACTTCTGAGTTTCTCAGCTAATCTGAGAAGCATTGCCTGGTAGGTTTCAAGGGGTTTTATACCCTTCTCCCTGTAGGTTTCAAGGCTCCTCTGCCAGGTGTATTGAGCATAGACTAATTTTCAAGGTACCTCTTTTACTTTATTGAGCCTTTCCCAGAATTTATGAGAAGCATCTGGCGATTTTAAGTTGACAAGCCCCAAGACTGCTGGCTTCTCTGTTTATGGGGTGAGATAAACATCACCCCCCTCCCTCCCCGCTTCTAATTCCCTTTCCCATAAAGGCTGACTTCTTTGTTTAGTGGGTGAGATAAACTCTCCCTTCTCCCCTTCTCTCTTCCCCCCTCCTGCCTTAGCAGTTCCAGAGTGATTTAAGCTATGCATCCTCTGGTTAGGGAGGAGAGACATTAGCCACTAGTTCTCAAGCATCCTTAGTTGGGAAAGATAAGATCTTGCTACAAACTGGCTGCAAGCTGCCCAAACTGTTTGGCCTTATTTAATTTTCTTGTCTTAATTTCCCTATTCCTCCTTCCCTGGAATTTTCCTACCTTCTTAATGCCCTGTTATAGATCTGAAGGTTCAGGAAGTTAATAAACTCTAAATTGAAGATCCCACTTACCTGAGGCGCTCAGTCTCACTCATGTACTACTTCTAGGGTGCTCTGTTTTATCTCTTCCACAAAGATCCAAATGTAGAACTCACCTCAGTTTTCACCTATTTAAATACCCTTTCCCTTACTTTTTCAGCAAATTTTTACTGAGTACCTAACATGTGGCAACACTGGTTCTAGGTGCTAGGGATACCGCTACTAACAAAAATAAAACGAACAGCAGAAGAAACCCTTGCTCACCTGGAGCTTATATTCCAGTGGGAGAATTAAGTTAATAACAATGTACCTACCTATATAGTTTAAGTTTAAAAAATTGGGCTCTCAAAAGAAATTTCAATCATTTTACTGTTGATATTTGGCTCTGTTGACTAATGAGTTTGCCGACCACTGTCTTAGGCGACCCCTGTGAAAGGGCCATTCGACCACCAAAGGGGTCGCAATCCACAGGTTGAAAACCACTGCCCTAGTTACTCTTGATTACAACCTTGACCCACACTTCTTTACCCATATTATAAAGCCATATTACTTTCTGTATGCCATAGGAATTCAGAAGAAAACAATATTATTTTCCCACCTGAAATCTTTTTAGGTTGAACCTACTTTTCTCTGCCTCCAAGGTCAATAGTCCTTAGACTAGGAGATTTTCACAAGAGTAGGTCATGGCTAAATGTGGAGTACTCCACTTGTAATTCACATACCTTTCACTTTGGAATTTAAAGACTGTCTTGGTAAACTTGTTTTTGCTTTTGTTTTTAATGTACCCCAAATTCATAGTGACTGAGATTCTGCCTCATTCCTCATGCTCCCACTAACATGTCCTGCCTGCTAACTCACTTCTGCCTCATGGCCTCTACCTGGAAAAGCTTCCTTCTCCATCACTAACCATCTTATCCTGCTGCTAGAACTCTCTGAGAATGATTAGCCAGCTGCCCAGGGTGACCTATGCTGATTTCCTACCACCTGGACTTGTGATCATTATGTGCCCTATTCTTACTTGAATAGGCAGCTTGATTTTTCATCTCAGTCCAGAGCTCTTGTATTATTCCCTGGAGGCCATTGTTCATGGTTTCTTTAGATTCATCCCTGAGATAGCATAACCCTGTCCTTGCTGACATTTAGAATGTCCCTTTCCATTCATTGTCTCTCTGGCATGTCTTATCAGTACTCAGTCCTTGGTGCAGATATCTATTAAATTGCCATATTTCACTTTTAAATATCTTCAGGATTCCTTACTTAAATATCTTGAACACTTCATTCTTCCAGCTCTAAAAAGCCCATTTTTCTGAAGTCATCTTTGTTTTTATTTCCTTCTGAGTAGTGAATCATAAGCATTCCTACTCACTGACTAATCTAGCAAGATAATTCACTTTATTATTGTCTACAAATTCAAACGGATTCTCAGAGTAATGGTGTTTTGTGACTTAAATGAACAAAATGTTGTTCACTTCATAAGTTTTTAGAAACATTTGTTTACAGTTACTTAAGACTGTTTATAACCTTGGGCTATAAATATGGTTATTCTTCAGGAATTTTTCTTTAGAGTAGTTTTTCTGTTCTACCTCGGAGTATTCTTGTGATGGCAGTTAAATTGAAGATAGTATTGTGGAGTACACACTTTTTTGTAAGCTGAGATGATAGCTC
Source organism: Myotis myotis (assembly GCF_014108235.1). Lineage (NCBI taxonomy): Eukaryota > Metazoa > Chordata > Mammalia > Chiroptera > Vespertilionidae > Myotis > Myotis myotis. The sequence goes on from NW_023416335.1 coordinate 173,303,659, forward strand.
TCAATTTACCAAATGCAACAAAATTTGAAAGCCACAATATTCTTTAAGTCTGTTGCATGGATAGGAAAATAATTATTATACAAGCAGCTATCTAGGTTTTTCACTCAATTGCTAGCTTTCCTAAGCCCATAAGTGAATAAATAGCAAGTAACAGAAACCCAAATGACAGTGGCTCTGACATGATGAAAGTTATCTCTCTCATAATAGTCTGAATTTGCAAAATTCAAGGCTGTTATGATGGTCTAAGAGTAATTGGTTACCCAGACTAATTCTAGATTTCCTTGGTGGTGTGACCTTCATCCTAACGTTTCAAAGTTGAGAGAGCTCCAGGAATCAATTCCTGTTCTGAGCATCAGGATAAAGAAACAAGTGACCAGGGTCCCTCCCTCCTGTTAGTGGCATGGTCCAGATATTTTATACCCCACTTCCATTTACATTCTCTTAGTGACAACTTAGTCATGTGACCACACCTGGTTAGCCATGTGTCTAAGGACAGACATCAGTCTATAACATAGGTGAAATGTTTTATTAATATGTTCTATATAAATGTAAATTTTACTGGGATAAAGATCACTAAAACAATGATACCCCAATTTTTTTTCAAGCAAATGTTAAATCCAACATATGAACTAGAGAAAACGGAACTGTCTTATTAAAATGGTAGGCACAGCAATAGACTTATGAAAAATGCTCAAGGTCACTAATCATCAGAGAGATGCACATTAAAATGACAATGAGGTATCACCTCACACTTTCCAGAATGTCTACAAGCAGTAAATCAATAAACAGGTGCTGGCAAGAATGTGGAGAAAAAGGAACCCTAGTACACTGCCAGTGGAAATGCAGATTGGTACAGCCATTATGGAAAATAGCATGGAGATTCCCCCCAAAATTAAAAATGGAACTGCCATTTGACCAAGCAATCCCACATCTGGGAATATATCCTAAGAATCCTGAAACACCAACCAGAAAGAAAATATGCACCCCTATCTTCATAGCAGTGTTATTTACAATAGCTAAGATCTGGAAACAGCCCAAGTGCCCATCAGTAGATGAGTGGATAAAAAAAGCTGTGGTGTATTCACACATGAAATTATGCAGCTGTAAAAAAGAAGGATCTCTTACCTTTTGAGACAACATGGATGGAACTGGAGATTATTATGCTAAGTGAAATAAGCCAGTCTGAGAAAGACAAGTATCACATGATCTCACTTATATGTGGAATATAATGAACAAAATAAACTGACGATCAAGTCCAGAGACATGGATACATGGAACATATCTCCAAGAGGAAGAGGTTGGGGGTTGGGAAGAGATTAACCAAAGAACATATATGCATTTATGCATAGCCAATGGACACAGACAATAGTATAATGAAGGCCTAGGGTCGGGCGGGGGTTAGTTGGAGGGGGGAAATCAGGGGTGGGGTGGGGGACATCTGTAATACTATAAAAAAAATGCAACATCTGTGAAATACAACATCTATAAAGTGAAACTCAATAAAAAGAGGTATGCCTGTAAAAAAAAAATAAAAATAAAATGGTAGGCACAGGAATGCCCCCGGTGTCACTCATATGCCCCTGTCCCCATAAACCCACTCTTATAAAAGAGCCTGAGCCTTGTGGGGGGGGCTGTTTCTCTCTTTTCCATGTCCCGCATGGATAAGGAAACAGTCCATTTGCTGAGTGGAGGAACTGGGGATTAAGAAATTAAAGAAAGACCAAGACGCAGAAATAGATTTTAAGCTGGGGCCAGGTGGGCGCCATCCTCTCTGATGGAGAGGCGGCAAAAAGCGGGCTGAGCCACACAGCGGGTTTATTTTTTTTTAATTTATTTTTTTTATTTTTTTAAATATATTTTATTGATTTTTTACAGAGAGGAAGGGAAAGAGATAGAGAGTTAGAAACATCGATGAGAGAGAAAGATCGATCAGCTGCCTCCTGCACATCTCCTACTGGGGATATGCACGCAACCCAGGTACATGCCCTTGACCGGAATCGAACCTGGGACCCTTCAGTCCGCAGGCCGACGCTCTATCCACTGAGCCAAACCGGTTTCGGCCACAGCGGGTTTATTTTAAAGGCCTAGATTTACATATCTAGTTCCGCCCTGCCTGATTAACATGTCCAGCCTTATTGGGGAAGCATGTTCCCAGGGCGTGGCTCTGCCTATGCTCTGAGTTCAGCTGACAATAATTATAAGAAATTGCCTAGGTGCCTCCCAGGCGGCCCCTACAGAGCCTCCTATGGTTTCACAGATCAGCATCCCCATATTGAAGAGCCAAGCAATATTTTTTCTTTTTAATGAACAAATGGTTGCAAATATTATCTCTGAATCATGAAGCAACTATTAATTCATATTCATCAAATTCTTATCCTGAGAAATGTCATTGTAATTTAGGTTTGAAATAAAAAGATTTCTCAACTTTGTGAAGATGAGACAATATTGAAAACAAAATTTAAGTTTGTGGTATAATATGTAAAAACTACTTAATAATTTGAAATTAAGAAAAATGATTTTCCAACTAATGTAATAACCAGTTATCTTAAAATTCTTAAAGGCTTCTGTGTGTCAATTATTGTGCCCAACTTTGGAAAATGTTTTCTCATTTTATCCTTAAAACAAGTTTGCAAGAATACCAGGGAAATGAGGTGGTACTGAGCCCAAATTCAAATCTTCAAATGAAATAAAGAAATTTGCTTTTATGATTTTTTATCAGAAATTGTATTATAAGAAAACAGACCAATTCTGTGCCATTGCTTTGATGTAAATCAACAGAGAATCATAGAGTTTTAGAATCACTTGTTGGGAAGGAACCTTGGGGAGGGTAAATCAAGTCCAATAACTCATTTAAATATATGCTAATGGGGTAAAAGTCTATAAAGACCTCCTCCAAAAGTAGAATTTTGATTTAAAGGACATATACATTATCACTAATGGTGTTATTTTGTTTTTTTTTCTCTTCCTTCATTATACTTTGAAAGACCAAAATTATTATTATTACTAGAGGCCCGGTGCATGAAATTCATGCGGGGGTGGGGGGGTGTTTTCCTCAGCCTGACCTGCACCCTCTCCAATCTGGAAGCCCTCAGGGGATATCCTACTGATGGCTTAGGCCCGCTCCCCATGGTTCTCTGCTCTCTGTGGACCTGCCTACTCCACACCACTGCAGGCCCTGGTGTCTGCTCTCTGCAGGGACCTGCTTGCCCCTCATTGCCATGGCCAGGGGCAAGCAGGGCCCTGCTGTCTGCTTGCTGCAGGGGCCCTGCTGTCTGCTCTCTGTGGGAGCCTGCTTGCCCCTTGGTGCCGCAGCTAGGGGCAAGCAGCGCCCTGCTGTCTGCTTGCTGTGGGGGACTACTTGCCCACCCCCGCCATGGCAAGGGGCAAACAGGGTCCTGCTGTCTGCTTGCCGCGGGGGACTGGGGCACTGCTTGCCCCTTGTCCCTCGGCGAGGGCTCAAAGGACTGGGGGACTCCGGTGGTGCTGAGAGGACTGGGCGCCACCATCTTGTGGCTATGGACGCCGCCATCTTTGTCGCAAAGTGACAGTCAATTTGCATGTTCTGTCTTTATTAGATAGGATTATTATTATTATCATTCCCCCCTAAAAATAGGTATAGGTAAGACTTGAAGACAAAAAAAATGTTAGGTTACTAAACCTGCTTATCTTTGTGAAGAAAAGAGCTAATGATTGTTTTATGATTTTAATCATGGCCTGGGGAAAATTATGTGGGGATAATTTAACTTGGGGATCTCTAGGTGTGTCTCCAAACAATTTAGGAAAATGCACTGCCAACTCATTACAAACATATTAGTTATGGAGCTTCTTTACAGTCAATCTACTAGAAAATATTCTAGCACATCAATCCTCTAAACAGTGGTGTGAGTAGGAGGGTAGAATATAGAATTGAATTTCTAACACTGGAGCAACCTGGGAAAGATAAAAATACAGTATTAGTTTCCTATTAGTCTACTGCTGTTACAGCAATGTTAGTTTCCTGTTGCTGCTACAACAAATTGCCAACACAAACTTGGTGGCTTAAAACAGTGATGGCGAACCTATGACACGTGTGTCAGAAGTGACATGCGAACTCATCTTTTTGGCTGATTTTTTTTGTCAAATGGCATTTAAATATATAAAATAAGTATCAAAAATATAAGTCTTTGTTTTACTATGGTTGCAAATATCAAAAAATTTCTATATGTGACACGGCACCAGAGTTAAGTTAGGGTTTTTCAAAATGCTGACACGCCGAGCTCAAAAGGTTCGCCATCACTGGCTTAAAACAACACACATTCATTTTTTTAGAGTTCTGAAGTCAGGAATTCCAAATCAGTTTCTCTGGGCCAGTGGTCGGCAAGCGGTGGCTTGCGAGCCACATGAGGCTCTTTGGCCCCTTGAGTGTGGCTCTTTCACAAAATACCACGTGCAGGCGCGCACGTACAGTGCGATTGAAACTTCATGGCCCATGCGCAGAAGTCAGTTTTTGGCCTGGGCGAGTCTATTTTGAAGAAGTGGAGTTAGAAGAAGTGGGGGGTGTCGTTAGGTCAGGCTGCAGGATACGCAGCACGGGGGAGGCCCGTGTGAGTTGAGGATGGGAGAGTTGGAAGGGGTCGACCTCAGCGAACGTACCTCAATCAGATTGAGGATGTTCTTAGCAAAGGTCAGTTTAGGAGTACCCTAATCAAGTTAATAACAATGTACCTACCTATATAGTTTAAGTTTAAAAAATTTGGCTCTGCAAGAGGCAGCTGATCGATGTTTCTCTCTCATCGATCTTTCTAACTCTCTCTATCTCTCTCCCTTCCTCACTGTGAAAAATCAATAAAATACATTAAAAAAAAAATTTGGCTCTCAAAAGAAATTTCAATCGTTGTACTGTTGATATTTGGCTCTGTTGACTAAGGAGTTGCAGACCACTGCTCTGGGCTAAAGTCAAGGCATCAGCATGGCTGTGCTCCCCCTGGAGGTTCTAGGGAGAAATCCACTGCTAGAGACCACACATTCCTTGCATCCTGGCCTCCTTCTGTCATCCTCAAAGTCAGAAACAGCAGATAGAGAGATAGTTTTGATCACATTACATTGCTTTCACCTCCTTCCTCTTGCATGTGTAAAGACCTTATGTTTACATTGTGACTATCTGGATAATCCAGGATAACTCCCCTATTGTAAGGTCATCTGATTAGCAAAGTTAATTCCATTTGCAAGTTTAATTCCCTTTGTAATTTTCCAAGTAATCTTACATGTTCCTAGAATTAGGATGTGTCTTTTTTTTTTTGGGGGGGGGGGGGGGGAACGACATTATTCTGCTTACCACAAGTTTTTAGGTAATGTATTAGTTTTCCAGGACTGCTATAACAAAGTACCACAAATAGGGTGGCATAAACAATAGGAATTTATTGTCTCATGGTTCAGGAGGCCAAAAGTCCAAAATCAAGGTGTCTGCAGGGTTGGTTCCTTATAAGGACTATGAGGGAAGGCTCGAGGCCAGGCATCTATCTTTGGCATTTAGATAGCCACCCTTCATTTATCTCTTCACATTGTCTTCCTTCTATAAAGATAGCAATCATATTGGATTAGGGACCATCTTATTGACCTCATTTTAACTTGGTGCAAAGACCCTATCTGAAAATAAAGTCACATTTCGAGGTACTGGGAGTTAGACTTCAACACATAAATTCTTAGGGTACATAATTCATCCCATAACTGGCAATATTTTTAAAACCTTGCCCAAGAATTTTACAAAGTTCTTAACCATATTATACATAGGAGCTGAAATTTTAAGGAAGGAATATTTTATATTCTAGCCAGATTTACTTAAGTAATGAAGGAGAGAAAGTATTCTTACACTCTTAATACTTCTCTTCAGCCAACATAAAACATATTTTCTATTCACCTGTCCCTATAACTTAATTAAAAAAATAAAAATACATGGAGCTATAAAGTCAAATTAAAATATCACTGTTTTAGAGTATTTGCAAAGAATTAGCAATAAAAAATCTAGATGACAAATTTACTTGTTATAATTACTCTAATATATCAATTCTAAAATTTAATAGAAATGCTGTCTACATAGGTAAGAGCCTTATATCAGTTCTGAAATGTTAATTGTTCTCATTAGCAATGTTTCCTTGAAAAAAAAAATGGTAGTGTTTATGCCCTTACATAATACATTAGCATCTGCTTTAGTTCTCTTTTCCAGCTCCTAAAAAAAAGAAAATTCTATTAAACTCTTTCCCCCTTTCTGAGAATCAATTAGTCTCTGTCAATGGAGGGGCTCTGCTATGCATAGTCAAGTATTATGTTTATGAACTTGAAAACACTGTAAAAGAACAACAAAGCATGTTTCCTGCCCTGGAAAATCAGTCAAAGTTGTGCCATAATTTGTAGAGACTGAAAAGAATATGTGATTCTTCCCATCATCACAGTACAGTGCCCTAATATCTGTAAAGAAAAAGAGAAAGGGGCCATAAAAAATGTGGCAAGCACAACTGAAGTATGATTAAAATAGAAATTAGCTTTTTTGTTTGTAAAAGTGAATATTGTAACATTTTCATTAAAACATAAGTATATGAGTCAAATCTCGTTCATATATCTACTCTTCCCTTATTAAATTATGTCTGTTCCATGATGCCTATGGGAGGAAAAGATACTATGGTAATGCCTGCGATCTTGGTTTTTTCTAATGTGTGAACATCCAACACATAGCCTCTCTGACAATTTTTAGTTTTAACAAAAATATTTTCCTCATTAGCTGGTACAGGTGAATCTTAGTCCGGTAGTGTGAAAGTCAAACCTTCAAGCAGAGATGTGCAACTAACTTCCAAAACCTAGGTTACCTAATCTAGAACAACTCCTAATTGTGAGGAAAGCTGAGAGAAATTATAAATCAGAAGTGTTCAAGTTTAATTTTATTAACATCCTGAAATAGGGCATCATGGGTGAAAAAGAGTATGAATAAAATGCACTTGCCTGGAGTTGGAGTCAAGTCCAACCTCTACATAACAAATGGATTCCAACTTCTCACAATAGGTAATGTAACATCCATGTGCCCTACACACATGTTAACATGCCTCAACATGTAACGAAGTCAGACATGGCTGTTATAAGACAACTAGAGGCCCGGTGCACAAAAATTTGTGCACTCGGGGGGAGGGGGTCCCTCAGCCCAGCCTGTGCCCTCTCGGGGTCTGGGACCCCTCGGGGTGACCACTTGCTGGCTTAGGCCTGCTCCCTGGGAGATTGGGCCTAAGATGGCAATCAGACATCCCTCTGGCAGCCTGGCAGCCCTCGAGGGATGTCCATTTGCCAGCGGGGAGAAGACCTAAGCTGCAGTCAGACATCCTTAGCGCTGCTGAGGAGGCAGGAGAGGCTCCCACCACTACTGCTGTACTGGCAGCCATCAGCCTGGCTTGTGGCTGAGCAGAGCTCCCCCCTGTGAGAGTGCACTGACCACCACAGGGAAGCTCCTGCAAAGAGCGTCTGCCCCCTGGTGGTCAGTGTGTGTCATAGTGATCAGTCATTCCCAGTCTTTCTGCTGTTAGGGTCAGTTTGCATATTACCCTTTTACTATATAGGATAGAGGCCTGGTGCACGGGTAGGGATCGGCTGGTTTACCCTGAAGGGTGATCCGGATCAGGGTAGGGGTCCCCACTGGGGTGCCTGGCCAGTCTGGGTGAGGGGCTGAGGGCCGTTTTCAGGTTGGCGGGCGACTGAAGCTCCCAGCCTCTTTTTTTTTCTTTCTTTCTTTTTTATTCTGGGATTTATTTACCTGCTATAGCTTTCCCTGGAGCTGAGAGCCTGCTCCAGCTCTGAAGCCGTGGCTGGCTGAAAGCAGGTATCTGGGGTTTGTTTGGCTTCTATAATTGAAATATTGTTGCTGTCCTGCTCGCTCCAGCTCTGAGGCCGTGGCTGGCTGAAAGCAGGTATCTGGGGTTTGTTTAGCTTCTATAATTGAAACATTGTTGCTTCCAGAGCTCAGAGCTGGGCCGCAGCAGGCAGGGAACCTCGGCTTCCTCCATCACTGGAGCAAGCTAGCCTCATGTTCACTTCAGCTGCGTGGCTGCCGGCCGCCATCTTGGTTGGCAGTTAATTTGCATATCCTGCTGATTAGCCAGTGGGAAGCGTAGCGGAGATATGGTTAATTACCATGTTTGTCTATTATTAGATAGGACTGGAGGCCTGGTGCACAAAAATTTGTGCACAGGGGGGTCCCTCAGCCTGACCTGTGCCCTCTCGCAGTCTGGGACCCCTCGGGGGATGACCACTTGCTGGCTCAGGCCTGCTCCCTGGGAGATTGGGCCTAAGCTGGCAATCAGACATCCCTCTGGAAGCCCAGCAGCCCTCAGGGGATGTCGACTTGCCAGCGGGGAGCAGACCTAAGCTGCAGTCAGAAATCCTTAGCGCTGCTGAGGAGGCAGGAGAGGCTCCCACCGCTACCGCTGTACTGGAAGCCATCAGTCTGGCTAGTGGATGAGCAGAGCTCCCCCCTGTGAGAGTGCCCTGATCACCAGAGGGCAGCTCCTGCATTGAGCGTCTGCCCCCTGATGGTCAGTGTGTGTCATAGTGACCAGTCATTCCCAGTCCTTCTGCTGTTAGGGTCAGTTTGCATATTACCCTTTTACTATATAGGATAGAGGCCTGGTGCACGGGTGGGGGCCGGCTGGTTTGCCCTGAAGGGTGTCCCTGATCAGGGTGCGGGTCCCGTTGGCGTGCCTGGCCAGCCTGGATGAGGGGCTGAGGGCTGTTTTCAGGCTGGCGGGTGACTGAAGCTCCCAACCTCTCCTTTTTTTCTTTTTTCTTTTTTTATTCTGGGATTTATTTACCTTCTATAGCTGTTATTGGAGCTGAGAGCCTGCTCCAGCTCTGATTCCTGGCTCCAGCTCTGAGGCCTATGCTGGCTGAAAGCAGGTATCTTGTGGGGAGCTGATATAGGGTTAAGCCTTGGACTGACCTGTGGGCAAAGTCACAAACAATTCCCAGCTTAGAGGGCACAGTCCTCAGCATAATCAGGCTTGACCTTATAACACTCCCTAGATCTTATCTGGGAAGCTAATGGGCTGAGGAAGTGCAGGAAGTATAACCATGGTCAAAACAAGTGAAACTCACAAGATCTGTGTAACTATGGAAACCACTACCTTGTTTCCCTCTCACTATAAAATAAAGGCTCAGCTTGCCTTGGGATCTTTTTCTGTGGCCTCAGCCAGGCACAGAGAAGATCCACGGAGACTAAAGAGAGCTATGCTGATCATCTGAACACTGTCTCCGTGTAAAACATTCTTCGCCGACTCCATCCACACCTTTGGGAACCCCTGGACCACTGGGGCTGGCCCCCAGCAGTATCTGTGTTTGTTTAGCTTCTGTAATTGAAACTCTGTTGCTTTTGGAGCTGTTGCTTTCAGAGCTCAGAGCCGGAACGCGGCAGGCGGGGAACCTTGGCTTCCTCCATTGCCGGGGCAACCAAGCCTCATGTTCACTTCAGCTGCGTGGCTGCCGGCCACCATCTTGGTTGGCAGTTAATTTGCATATTGCCCTGATTAGCCAATGGGAAGCATATCAGAGTTACAGTTAATTACCCTTTTTGTCTTTATTAGATAGGATACCATTAGCTAATATGGCTGTAGGAAGAAGCCTTACTAAAATGAACTTGTAGTTTCAAGGGAGAAATAACTTGTTTTCATGCCCTTGACTTGACAGGATAAAAATGACATTTTTTTCAGAAAGGATTCTTTGATTCTGGTCATTGGCATTTCGTTTGCCACTCTTACCAGATGTTTAACAATTACACTTATAAACTTGAAAAGAGGCTTTTAGAAAAGGGCTGAGAGTCTATGATTGAGAAATTTACTTCATTTTTCTCGCCTCTGTTTTCCCTTCATAATAGGATATTTGTCCTTGTGAATAACTTCCTTACCTGTGGTAGAGCCCTAGGGAGTCTGCAGTCACTGTTTCCTAGCTGGCCTTGTTAAGACAGTGGGACCCAAGTGTCAGGCAATGTTCAGACCAGCCAGGGCCTCATTGTCACCTCTTTTCACTGCTGCTTGACTGTGTCTATAAATAAAGGGCAACAGTAATTACTTCTCAAAAGGTAGGTGCTTGGCAGGCATTTTTCAGTGATAGTGAAAGGACGTTAAATTAATAAAGATATACCTCGAGAAAAACAGACTCGGATTTGAAAGGGCAAAGGAAAGTGTATTTTAAAGGAAATTTCCCTCCTCTTCTCTTCTCTTCTCTTCTCTTCTCTTCTCTTCTCTTCTCTTCTCTTCTCTTCTCTTCTCTTCTCTTCTCTTCTCTTCTCTTCTCTCTCTCTCTCTCTCTCTCTCTCTCTCTCTCTCTCTCTCTCTCTCTCTCTCTTTTCTCTCTCTCTCTCTCTCTCTTTCTCTCCCTTTCCTCTCAGTCAGGATTTAATAGCTCCTTCTCCTGTTTTCTAAAGAGGAAACAAACCCCACATCATTCTTTTTTATAAAACACTTCCCAATCTATAACCACAAATACTCAGTAAGACAAATTATTTTATGTATGCTCCTGTCTACAATGCATAATCTTCTATGGTTGTTTGAGATAAACAATAAAGAGAAACACCCTATGGCCTAGGGACATAATCATAATCTTGGGGGAATTTAACAAAGAGGGATCCAAGAGCCTCCCCGACCCCTCGGTAGGCTCAGCAGTGGGGACTGTGCCGTTCTTGTGAATCCTGTGGAGACCGCAAGGGTCCTTCTTGTGAGGACTCAGGGAGCATGGTTTCCCTTCCTCCTCCACAAACAGTTGAGCTCATGAATGAAACAACATGAGGCTGTTTCTCCAAATTGTTTGTGCTTGTAAATATAAACCACCACAAGCTAACTCCAGGAGTCCAAAAGGGCCTGAATGAACATAGCCAGCAAAGTGGCAACAGCTGATCATCTCATACTTTCTCACTGAATGGGCAGGGGTGCATATTGTTTATCATCTGTAATTATTTTTTTATGTTGCATTCTCCCCTCAAAGCCATTCATAAGTGCTCTGAAAATATTATCTACATATGGGTTGTAGAAAATAGCATTCTCCTGGATGCAAAATTTTGACATGCCAGAAAATAAATTTAAAAAATAATATAGAGTTTAGCAAGCTGTGTATTTATATATAATAAACCTTATGAATAGGCACATTAATTTTTATGGGCTTTTAAGTGTAAATATTATCTAAATTTACATTTGTTTTATATTGGCATCTACAGTGGTTATGAAGTGTCAGATTTATTGACATTTCTGAAGGCTTTAGGCATTAGGTAAACTGAAACTGCCATTGGCCTACTAGATATTCTAATGTTAGTTAGCTTCATTCATTGAAGCAAGAGGATCTAAATTAAATCCCATTGAATTTCATCTTTTCAGCTTAGGATATATCTAATTGCTTGCAGAGAGTTTGCAGCTAACTTGTATTCTCTGTGGCATAGTCTTGTTGTCAAGTTATACCCATCTTTTCTTAGGTCTTGTAGTTGGACTTGTTTTCTTGAGGTGGGTAGTTAGAAATGGATTTTAGAGTAATGCATCTTCTAACTCACACATTTTCCTTAAATGCCAATCTCATACCTCTGTATCTTTGCTGTTCCTAGTTCTAAGGCCTGGTCAGTAAATATTTTGTTGGCGATCCAAGTGATAGAGCTAAAAAAAAACATGTTGCTCAGGCACTATGTAAATAGTCCCCTTATACTATTCAGATTCCATTAGAAGATTTTGTTTCTGTATTTGTTTATTTTTGACAGTTTATAAAATACTATTTATAATATGGACATATCCCAAGTGTTGGAGAATGTTGAGGCAGTTGGCAAGGAATAAAGATGTGGTTTTGGCCTTAGAGGGAATGCAGGGAAAAGTGGGGGGGGGGGGGTAAGAGATCAACCGAAGGACTTGTATGCATGCATATAAGCATAACCAATGGACACAGACATTGAGGGGGGGGGGGAGTGAGGGCATGTGCGGGGGGATGGGAGTGGCTGGGGAGAGGTCAATGGGGGGGGGGGCACATGTAATACTTTAAACAATAAAGAATGAAAAAAAATGTAGTTTTGGGATTCGTAGCCCACAAAATCCAGGGGTTGTGCAAACCACAGCATCTGAATTGGAAACAAAAGTAGAACACTGTTTGGATCCATTTAGTTATAAGGGTTCAGTAACCATATGATTCAAAATTCATTTATTGCTCACAGCTTGGGACCATGTAAGAGGCAGAAACTAAAAGCTTTTTGCAAATGCTGTCATATAGATGCCATTTTACAGATAAGACATTACATCTCATGACCCATGAACTTTTTAAATCAAAGATTAATTTATTTTGTTTTGTTTCCAGACACTGTCTCAGTATGACTGGTTGTTGGTATAACCCGAAGACACTATTGTTGTCTAGCTTTTCTTGGATTTCACTATGGAGCATCCTCATTTTTGTCTGGGACTCTACGTGCTCTCCCACCTTTCCTCACGTGGCAGGGAAGGGAAGGAGAGTACCCACTACACAAATAAGAGCAATGAGTTGGTGCCCAAAAGAATAGGCACCATTCATTGAACACTTAAACATGGGAATCACATTGCTAAGCACTTTGCATAAATATCTCATTAAAAGGCACTGCCTTTAGAGGCATTTGTATTTTATCAGAGGGCTGACCACTTGGAACAGAATTTATGTGACCTTGTGGAACTTCAAATATTGGCAAATTATCTAAAGTTCCATTGCTGAATCAAAAGCTGTCCTAAGCTCTTGAAATCCTATGAGCTAAATATGACCAGTTAATTTGTAATTCCACCTTTCTTGAAAGGTTCCAATGTTGTTCATTTCATAATTATTTTATCACCTAGAAATTTGTCATATAGAGGAAACTGGGGAACATGTGTAGAAATAACTGTTGATTGTCAATGATACAAACTCCCTTAAAGTAACAATCAGGAATCAGACCTGAAGAGTCTTGGATCTTTTCACCTTTAACAATGAGTGAGTCTTTTTTCTTTTAATAGTCTCATAAATTTATTTATTATTTTTAAAATCTTTGTTGTTGAGAGTATTACATATGTCCCCTTTTTTCTCTCATTAACCCCTTCTAGCCCACCCCCAACCCCTGCCCCTGGCCTTTACCACCTAATATTGTCCGTGTCCATGGGTTATGTGTGTGTGTGTGTGTGTGTGTGTGTGTGTGTGTGTGTGTGTGTGTGTATGTATGTATTGTATATGTATATTTATATTTATATACAAGAATATATATATATATTCTTTGGTTGGTTTCTTCCCACCCATCCACTCCCACCCTCCCTCTGAAACTCATCAGTCTGTTCCATGCTTCTATGTCTCTGGATTGATTTTGTTCATCAGTTTATTTGGTTCATTAGATTCCATATATGAGTAAGATCATGTGATACTTGTCTTTCTCTGGCTTATTTCACTTTATTAACAGATGTCAATATGATTCACTTTTTCTAGAGTTCATTTGCTAGTTTTCTCTTTAGAAAAGTTAACTTGATATTAATGCTACATCCTTCCAGCTGTAGTTTATCGACTTCCTTTGGACTTTGGCCTCAGTAGAGAACAGCTATAGATATATTAAAGTTTCTAAAGGGACAAATAATGAAATAGCTTACAACACTGGCTATTAGTATTATTGTTAATGCATTTATAATTAGTGTGATAAAGTCCTTAGAAATGTTTCCCATTAGTAGCTAGAGTATAATTTGTTTTACCTACCATTGATCATTTATGTCAGTTGTATGTATTTTAAACATAATAATTTAAAATGTATGTTTGTGACAAACACTCTCTTGTATCACATTCTATGCTTAGAGGAAAGTGCAGGCTACCTTTTTTCTCAGTCTTCTCTGTGGAGTGCTCTGTGGCCCTGGGAAAGCATTTGGAGGGTTCTTTTGGTCTGGGAAGGTATCCTGTCTTGTGTAAAGGATGATGCTCAGAAAAGAAAATGTCATCCAGCATCAGTTGTGCAAGAACACATTATGTGTACTGTACATTTGCAATACAGCCCAAAGAATAAAAAGAGATGCTAAAAGAAATTAAATCTTAATTGTATTATTTTCATCAGTGCTTGAAAGTTTAGAATAAGTCCTCAGTGGCCAGTTTTGGAGGCTTTTCTTTATTGTGGATGAATTACCATCTTATTTTTTGTTTTGCTTGAAATTTTAGTAGAATAAGTAGAGTAATTTAAGAATGTGCTTTTGAGAATATAAAGCTAAAAATTATACCATGGAAATATTTCTTTTGGTTACATCAAATAATTTACTATTAAATGAAGGAAACTTCTTCCCCCCAAAATATCCACAGCAGTAGCAACATAATTACTAACCACATCAATAAAAATAAAACAATAGAGAGCAAAGAAAAACATTTAAAATAAACTCTGTATATTCTAATTTTATAATTCTTTTCTGTGTAATGCATTCATTATTACATTAAGAGGTACTGTAGCTTAAGTTACATTGTTTCTCTCATATTAATCATTTCTGCATGATTTTTTCAAACATTTATCCACCTCTTTTTTTTCTAAAGAGACTTGAAGAAACACATTGCTTCCAAAAGTATGGTTCCTCTGATCTTTATAATAGAGGCTTAGCTCCCACACTTAGTCGCCAGGTTTACATAATAAACTTGTTACCTCTTTTTGAAGGTGAATGTCTTCAATTTTTAGAAGCTGTTCTTATTTTCTACAATAAAAATATGTTAGTTTTCTTAATAAACCACACTTACCATTTTCCAATATTGTTAATATTTCAGATTGTACTTCAATGATAATCAATATTGATATGGAATTTCTGGACTGGAACCCAGATTCTTTGTCTGCAGGAGTCAAAGAATGAATCCAAGGACAGAAGGTGTGATAGCAAAGGTGGAAATTTATTGAAGAACAAGTACAGACTCCCATGTGGGGAGGAGGAAAGGGTCCCACTGAGTTGCTTTCCCATATAAAGCTTATAAAGGCTACAGATCCTTGTGCTTTAATATCCCCTCTAATTGGTCACTATTCCCTTAGACTGGTTACTCTAGTAACTCCTGAGCTCAAAGGTCAAACCTCACGTGAGACCTGTGAGGAACCCCCCTCCCCCCCCCTTCCTTATTGTTTTCCTATTCCCTTTGGGCTTTCTTCTTCTCTTTCTGGATGAAGGGCTTCCTTCCCTTTATTTTGTAAATATAGACCTTTTGCTGTTCCCAGCTCCTTCATTCTATGGAAATATACCTGTTGCAGCTTTCAGCTCCTCTATTCTATGGAAATATACCTTCTGCTGCTCTGCAGCCCTGTGCTTCTTCCATGGTCCCCTTGATTTCTAAAATTTCCTAAAATGAGTCTTTTTCCATGCCCCAAAAATTCCTGTTTCAATATGACTAATATTTGGCGGACAGGAGTCCTGGTGGTGGTGGTTAGGAACCACGTTTTTAATACTCTGCCTAGACCCTCATCAAATCTCTCTTCTACTCTCTGAGATAACCTTAGTTTGGGGTTTTAACATAATTTAGAGCTTAGTGTGACATTATACATTATATTTAGTATTGGATAAGTCACTATTTTCTCATCAGGAAGGTGTAATGTCTATATCAACCATTCTAATTTGAATTTCCCCTCCTTTCCCCCCATTTTATGTGGTACCCCCATCCCAAGATCATCCCTTTCTGTAAATTAAGATTTTATTACATAAATAAACTTTTTACTAAAGATATTTCTCTTATCCTTTTCTTCTCCTTAGCACTTCCCCTTCTCTGTTCCACAAATTGACCACATGGTTTATGAAGTCTTTTTTTGAGGAATTATTTGCAAATAGAATGGAATGTACATGATCATTGTAAGTTAATGCTGTCTGAAAGAGCAAAACCTCTGGTTAGTTTTCAGAAACTTAGGTCTGTGGAGGGAGGGTTTATTTTTAAGTTTTGTGACTTTAATTATTTTAGGAAATCAGTTTTGCTTTTTTTTTTTTAATATATTTTTTATTGATTAAGATATTACATATGTGTCCTTGTCCCCACGTTACCCTCTACCCCCCCTCCCCCGCTCATGCCCTCACCCCCCGTTGTCCATGTCCATTGGTTAGGCCTATATGCTTGCATATAAGTCCTTTGGCTGATCTTTCCCCCTTACCCCTACCCTCCCCTACCTTCCCTCCAAGGCCCAACAGTCCAATCAATGCCTCTCCGTCTCTGGATCAGTCCTTGTTCATCAGTTTATGTTGTTCATTATATTCCACAAATGAGTGAGATCCTGTGGTATTTATCCGCTCTCCAGTTCCATCCATGCTGTGGCAAATGGTAAGAGTTCCTTTTTTTTCTTCCTCTTCTTAAAGAATACCTTTCAGCATTTCATATAATGCTGGTTTGGTGGTGATGAACTCCTTTAGCTTTTTCTTATCCATGAAGCTCTTTATCTGACCTTCTATTCTGAATGATAGCTTTGCTGGATAAAGTAATCTTGGTTGCAGGTTCTTGCTATTCATCACTTTGAATATTTCTTGCCAGTCTCTTCTGGCCTGCATGGTTTCTGTTGAGAAATCAGCTGACAGTCGTATGGGTACTCCCTTGTAGGTAACTGACTGTCTTTCTCTTGCTGCTTTTAAGATTCTCTCTTTATCTTTTGCTCTTGGCATTTTAATTATGATGTGTCTTGGTGTGGTCCTCTTTGGATTCCTTTTGTTTGGGGTTCTCTGCGCTTCCTGGACTTGTAAGTCCATTTCTTTCACCAGGTAGGGGAAGTTTTCTGTCATTATTTCTTCAAATAGGTTTTCAATATCTTGCCCTCTCTCTCCTTCTGGTACCCCTATAATTCTGATGTTGGTATGCTTGAAGTTGTCCCAGAGGTTCCTTACACTATCTTCATATTTTTGGAATCTCTTTTCTTTTTTCTTTTTCGGTTGGGTATTTTTTGTTTCTTTGTATTTCAAATCTTTGACTTGATTCTTGGGATCCTCTTGTCTGCTGTTGGATCTCTGTAAATTATTCTTTATTTCAGTCAGTGTATGCTTAATTTCTAGTTGGTCCTTTTTCATGTCCTCCATGGTCTCACTATACTTATTGAGGGATTCATTAAATTTATCGGCGGTTTCCATAAAATTCTTGAAAAACCTTATAAACGTGGCCTTGAACTCTATATCCAGTCGTTTGCTTTCCTCCATTTCTGCCATTTGTGACCTGTTTCTTTGTCTCTGCATTTTGGCTGCTTCCCTGTGTTGATAGAGTGGCCCTGCGCTCCAGGTGTCCTGTAGGGCCCAGTGGCTCAGCCTCCCCAGTTACCTGAGGTGGACACTCTTGGTGCACTCTTGGTGCCTTGGTTGTTGTAGGATCACTGGGAGGAATTGACCTCCAGGCCAATTGGCTGTGAGAATCAGCTGTGTCTAAAGTGGGAGAACTTCTGTGCTGAAGACACCCTTCTGGGGCAAGACTTGCTTCAGTGGGGCTTTGGTGCTCACTGAGTCTGCTCCCTGAGTGTGTCCCTTATGGATCTGAGGAGTTGCAATCTGGATGGTCCCCCTCTGACCACTGGGTACAGTGGCTCCTGGATCTAAGGAGGTGCTAATTCAGCCTCTGCCTGAGGCCACACAGCAGGAGCCACGAAGAGGCTCAGCTGTGAAGCAATGCAAGCCGCTGCGGGGCCTTGGGCCTTCTCTTGGAAGTTCCGGGTCTGCCTGGTTTGGCTGCAGTTAGGTACATTCACATGCAAAAGCCTCTGCCGCAGCCTGGGTGGGGCGGGGTCTCAGGGAGTCAAAGGGCGGAGAAAGCAGCTATGGCTGATTCTCCGCCCGGAGTCGCGGGTCTCAGTGACCCACTAATTGCTGCAAGCACCTCTGAGGGAAAGCCGCCTTCAAGTTCGCCCGCTGCCGGACAGTCCAGCTTCTCCCTGTATGAGTCCTGGGTCCCCAGAGACTTCCCGGAACCGGAGTTCAGAGCAGTCGGGAGCTTGTGATTCAAAAAAAAACAGCCGCATCCTCAGGTGCCACCCCCTTCCCGCACGCGCACGCGCTAGCCGCTGTACCTCTGCACTTGTACCTCTGCACTTCACCTCCGCAGTTCCTCTCAGTGTGCTTTTCTTTCCTTCTAGTTGTAGAATTTACACTCAGCCAGCCTTCCTGTTGTTCTGGGTGATGTCCACTCTGTCCTTTGCGGTATTTTTCAATTGTTGTGGGAGCGGCAATTTCCGAGTGTTTATGCCGCCATCTTAGTTTGTTGCTTTGTTTTTTTTAAATGACTGGATGGAATGGTCCCTGGGGTGGTATTAGGAAACCTATGCTGTGGCTTTAGTCCATTAGTGTATTAATCATTGAATTTTTGTCATTTTGACAACCTATAAAATGGAACAAAAATCTTCCATTTTTGTAAGAAATAAATAAGATGATAGATGTGTGGAGGCTGTAGTTTGCCCTCTGGCCACACATTTCTGACAGAATTAAGAAGAGTTGTAGATTTTTTTCAGTTTATTTTGTTACTTGTTGTTAGAATGGAGTGGGGACTTATGAGCGCTTTATATATCAGACTGGAAACTAAAAGCCCATCCATTCTCAAAGTAAAGGTATTCAAACAACACAACTATTGTTATCCTTTTATAACTACTCTATAATATATCTACACTAATAAAAGAGAAACATGGTAATTGGCGTACGACCGCTACCCTTTTCATTGGCTAATCAGCGAAATATGCAAATTAACTGTCAGCCAAGATGGCGGCCGGCAGCCAGGCAGCTTGAAACTAACATGAGGCTTGCTTGCCTCAGTGACGGAGGAAACCAACGTTCCCCGCCTGCGGCTGCAGGCCTCTGAGCGGGCAGATTAAGAAACATTGTAACAGATACCATCCGGCTTCAGCCAGCAGGATGGCAACATTGTAAGCAAAGGCCAGAAACCTAAGAGCTGGAGCCAAGCCTCAAGCTAAAGCTGGCCCAGAATGAAAAAAAAAAAAAAGAAAAAAGGAGCGGTTGGGAGCTTCAGTCACCCCCAGCCTGAAAACAGCCCTCAGCCCCTCACCCAGACTGGCCAGGCACCCCAGTGGGGACCCCCACCCTGAAGGGGGTGTGACCAGCTGCAAATAGCCATCATCCCCTCACCCAGGCTGGCCAGGCACCCCAGTGGGGACCCCCACCCTGATCCAGGACACCCTTCAGGGCAAACCAGCCAGCCCCACCTGTGCACCAGGCCTCTATCCTATATAGTAAAAGGGTAATATGCCTCCCAGCACCGGGATCAGCAGAGCGGCGAGGCCTCCCGGCACTGGGATCAGTGTGACAGGGGGCAGTGCCCAAACCCCCTGATTGCCCTGCGGCTCTGTGTGTGACAGGGGGCGGGGCCACAACCTCCCTATCCATCCTGCTCTGTTTGTGACAGGGGAAGGTGCCCCAACCCCCTGATCAGCCCTGCTCTGTGCCTGATAGGGGGGAGCTCCCCAACCCCCCCCCCCCCACGGGCCCTGCTCTGTGTGTGACGGGGTAGAGCCATAACCTCCCCATCGGCCCTGCCCTGAGTGTGAGTGTGGCGGTGCCCCAACCCCCTGATCGGCCCTGTTCTGTGGGTGATAGAGGGCAGTGCCCCAACCCCCTGATGGGCCCTGCTCTGTGTGTGACAGGGTACAGAGCCCCAACCCCCCTGATTGGCCCTGCTGTGCGTGACAGGGGGCAGTGCCCCAACCCCCTGATTGGCCCTGCTCTGTGCATGACAGGGGGTGGCGCCGCAACCTCCCCATCGACCCTGCCTTGAGTGTGACAGGGGACGGTGCCCCAACCCCCAAATCGGCCCTACCCTGATCGTGACTGAGGGTGGCATCACAACCTCCCAATCTCCCTGCTCTGTGCATGACAGGGGGCGGCACCCCAACTCCCCAATTGGCCCTGCTCTGAGCCCGACCAGGGGCTGCACCTAGGGATTAGGCCTGCCCTCTGCCACCCGGGAGCAGGCCTAAGCCAGCAGGGCGTTATCTCCTGAGGGGTCCCAGACTGCAAGAGGGCACAGGCCGGGCTGAGGGACCCCCCCACCCCCCCGAGTGCACAAATTTTTGTGCACCGGGCCTCTAGTATTTCTATAATATGAGTACCTTATGGTAATAATACTGATTCCTCTCTACTGCTCTTGCATCATTGCTGTCATTCATTTTACTTGTACATAATCATACATAACCATATATAAGCATACAGTGTTATTGTTATTTTGAATGTACTCATCTGTTAGATCAATTAAGAATAATAAAAAAGTTTTATTCTGTCTTCTTATTTCTTCTACAATACTCTTTGTAATTTAAATAGGTCCACATTTCTGAAGTATATAATTTTACTTTTTCTCTAAATAATTTCTTTTAACTTTTTTCTTTTTCTTTCTTTCTTTTTTTTTTTTTTTTTTTGCAAGGCAGTCTACAGATAACCGATTCTCTCAATTTATTTGTCTGAGAAACTTTTTTCCTCTTTCACTTATAAATGATAATCTCACAGACACAGAATTCTAAGTTGGTTGGGTTTTTCTATCAACCCTTTAAATATTTCATCTCATTCCCTTCTTGCTTGCCCCATTTCTGAGAAGTCACATCTACATCTCATCTTTATTCTTCTATAGGTACGGTATGTCCCCCACTCTGGCTCCTTTCAGGGTTGGTTTGTCTCTGCTGACATTGCATCAGGTTAGGTTTTGATAAAATAGTTTCTCCTGAGGAAAGGCTTTTTCAAGTAGAACAGAACTCTCTGTCCTATTTTTAAATAGTTTTTCCCCCTTCCTCCTGCCAGAAGCACGAGAGGATTTTCTGTGATCATCACTGTGAGGACCTGGTAGGGTTCCTGGAGGTAAAACTCACAAAAGTGTGGAGCGCTCCATGACTGGGCTCCCCTAGAGATTCTAATTTTCAAGAGTTCTCTACACTGAGCCCTCAGCAATCTGACAATTACAGTCCAGGGTTTTCAACCCCAGCACTGGTTCCTGCAGACATTTCTGCTCATGGGCTTCTGCTTTAGTAAGTTGTGATTTTCAGTATCCTCCTCTCTTTCTCTCAATTCTGGAGAGAATTGCCTTGTGGTCACACTTTTCTGACAGAACTAAGGAGAACTATAGATTTTTTTCAGTTTGTTTAGTTTGTTACTTGTTGTTAGAATGGGGTGGGGACTTATGAGCTACTTATATAACTCATATAAATCAGACTGGAAACTAAAAGCCCATTGAGTTTCAAATTCAACATCTGTTGTAAGGCAGAGTACCAGCATTTTTACTCCCTGCCCTGCCTAACTTGTTTCAGTTAAAAAGTTGTGTGTCAATTGAAAATATTTTCTCATCTTATTCTAAACAACTTTGTCCATGGACAGCATCATTATTTGGCAAGTCCAGTGCACCTGATTCTGACAGGGACTTTGGAGTGGGTAGAATCCTATCTAATAATAGACAAAGATTGAAATTGACTGTACCTTCGCTACGCCGCCCATTGGCTAATCAGCGAGATATGCAAATTAACCACCAACAAAGATGGCGGTTAATTTGCATACGTAGGCACAAAGCGGCAGAGCAAAGACTGAAGGCAGCTCTGGCTGGAGCAGCAAGGGCTGTGAAGGTGGCTCCAGCCGGAGCAGCACCGGTTTTCCTCTGGCACCCAGGAACCAGGCCTATTGCGCGAATCTTTTCGTGCAACAGGCCTCTAGTATGTTTCATAATAAAGAGCGCCTGAATATCAACTCCCCATTTAAGAACATGGGAAGGCTAACCTAGTCAGCTCAAGTGATTTTATGCCCTTTAACTCTGCCAAGGCAATCTCAGGACTAGCTTAAGAGGGCATTAAATATATCCCCACACATCAAGTTCCCTATTTAAAATTCTTAACTAAGTTTCAACCACCATATCATTATTCAGTTACAGTGAGCCCAGTACCATCATTCTGTGAGGGTTGTTTCTAACCTGTTTGAAGTATACTCCTTCCACCTTGATTTTAGAAGTAAGAACAGTGGGGTTAAGGCAACGGAGCCCAATTTCACCAGCAGGAGTCCAGTGTGTAGCATTCTTCTCTTGATATTCTGTTTCTTCACTTCTTCATTTCTGAGACTGTACTGAGAACATCCACATTGCAGTACAAGATTATAACCAGCCTGTCCCCAAATGGTGTCTTTCTCTGTGGCCTTGAAGTCTAAATGTCCCTTAGAAGAATATGAGAATAGGTTTTCTAGCAAACATAAGTAAAATATCCTTTATTGTTGAATTTGCATAACTTTATCTGAGAATTTTCCATACTGGCAGGAAGAATAATGCCTGGAATGGGTTCAGACTCTTTGGATCCTGGTCTTATTCCCAAGGGAGGATTTATTCTAAAGAAGTATGTGCGCTTTGGGGGACCCAAGGAGAGAGACAAATGTAACTGGCACTGAAGAGGGAACAAGAATAAGAAATTAAAGAGCTATTCATCAGTGCCTATATTTTCAAGCCTGCGTCACCTCTCTTCCTGGGGGCTGCTTTTCTCTGCTTTTCCAGCCACCCCGCAGAGAGTGCCTGGCAGTTGTTGCCCTTGGAGGGTGATAATTAATCACACCCCTGTCCCCTATGGGTTCGGAGCCAATTTTAGTGACGGAGGAATCAGACAGATGAAGATAAAAATATCAGCCTTATTCCTAGTACGACTGGATAAGAGAATGTAAGTTAAAGTTAAGGACAAATGGGCTTCCTAATACTTTCTCTCTTGAATTAAATCATCTTAGAGATATGGGTCTCACCCCTGTGCAGGGACAGAGTCTCCCCAGGAAACTTTCACCATGGAGGTACAGACAAGGCAAGAAGCTATTTGTGTGCAAGCTATTAATTCTACTCAAAGAAAACTAAGGAATGATGAAGGTCAGAGTGTCACTATCTAACCATTCAGATAAATCAATTATGAGTAAGGTGCAGAGGGAGAGAGACTGAAAGTGTTACTCTGGGAAAAGACAACTGTGAGAACAAAGAATGCATTTTTTTTCTTAAATTAATCATTTGGTCTTATTATTTAAATAGCTGGTGGAAAAAAAATCATAGTGGCTTAATTTGGGCCAGGTGTCTTCAGTAAGTTTAATCAGTGCAGCCAGGGTAGAGGTCCTGCAGGACAAATTTGGCTGCCAGAAATTCTCCCCATTGGACTTGGGAGCAAGACCCCAAAGAAAACCAAAAGTTAGGAGCTTAGCAGACAACCTTAAAAAGCATCTAATCCATGCTTTCACTCGCTACAAATGAGAAAAGGTTTTTTTTATTTTATTTTCAGATAATTGCAACTTATGGAGAAGCTACACGTGCAGTACAAGGAACTCCCAGATTCCTCAAAGGTTTACCTAGTCTCTTAGCTGTTTTGTTATTTTCTCTATAAACATCTGCCTTTCTGCATATTTTTTGAAACTTGAGAGTAATTGGGAGATATCATTCACCTTCATTCATAAATATCTTTAGTGTGTTTTTCCTAAGAAAATGACATTCTCTAACATAACCAGAGTTTAGTTATAGATTTAACAGCAATACCTTACTAGTATCTCATCCAGAGTCCATATTCAGTCGTATTCAATTGCCCCAATAATGTTCTCTCTGGCTTTTTCTTTTTTTCCTCCAAAAGAGACTCCCATTCAGGGTCACATATCACATGTAGTTATGAAATCTCTTCAGTCTCTTATAATGTGGCATAGTTCCTCAGTTTTCTTTGTCTCTGTGGCCTTGATGTTTTTGAAGTATACAGGACATTGTGGAATGTCCCTGAGTTTGTTTTAGAATCAGATTATGCTTTTTTGTGTGTGAGAGAGATATCACCAAAGTAAGGCTATGTTCTACTCATGTAATGAGGCCTACGTCCCTTTCTCACAATTCTGATGGATTAGCTTTGACTTGGTGAAAATATTTACTGCCAGGCTCCTCTATTGTAAATTTACTTTTCATTATTTTTATTAATAAATGATATGTGTGGGGATATTTTGAGATGATGCACATTTTCTATGGGTAATCAAATTTTCACTCACTACTTTTATCATCCATTAATGATTTTTCAACTGAATGATTAAAAAATAATTTTTCCATTGATGACTTTTTTGGGGTCTTGTCAAAAATCAATTGCTCATATATGTGTGGGTTTATTTTTGGACTCTTTACATTGTTCCTTCAATCTATTAGCCTATGAAAATAACACCTTTGATTAGTGAAGCTTTATAGTGAATTTTTTAAAATTTATCTTTATTATTGGAAGTATTGCAAATGTCCCCTTTGTTTTTGTTTTGTTTTTTCCCATTGACCCCCTCCACCCCAAACCTGCCCCTCCCAGGCCTTCAATAGACTATTGGTCTATGCATATATGCATATAAGTTTCCCAGTTAATCTCTCCCCACCCACCCCATAAACCCTGCCTCCTCTCTGAAATTCATCAGTCTGTTCCATGCTACTATGTCACTGGATCTATTTTGTTTATTAGATTCCACATATGCGTGATATTTATCTTTCTCTGACTGGCTTATTTCACTTAGCATAATGCTCTCCAGGTCTATCCATGCTGTCTCAAATATTAAGAGTTCCTCCTTTTTATGGCTGCATAGTATTCCAATGTGTAAATGCACTACAGCTTTTTTTTATCCACTCATCTGCTGGTGGGCATTTGTGCTGTTTCCAAATCTTAGCTATTGTAAATTGTGCTGCTATGAATATAGGGGTGCATATATTCTTTATAGTGAATCTTGAAGTCAGGTAGTGTAAATTCTCTAATTATATTCTTTTTAAAAACTGTTTTGGCTACTCTAGACCCATTGGGTTTCAATTAAATAATTTAGAAATAGCTTGTCCATTTCTATATTTTAAAATGCCTCTGCATTTATGTTTGGAGTTGTAATTAATTTATAAATCAATTTGGGGAGAACTTATACCTTAAAAATATCTAGTCATCTAACCAATGAAAATGGTATAACTCTTCATTTGTCTTCTAAAAAAAATCTGCAGTGTTTTGTATTTTTCAATGCCAGGGCCTTTTATGTTTTCTTAAATGTATTCCTGTGTATTTTTAGTGCTCATTGATGAGAATTTTTATAATTTAATTTTCAATTGTTTCCTCCTATTATTCTGAAATACAATAAATTTTAATTTAATTCTTGTAATCTGTGGCCTTGATAAACTTACTTATTAGATTTAGTAGTTGCTTTGTAGATTCCTTAGAGCAGGAGTTAGAAAATTGTGGCATGTAGAACAAATCTGGTCCACTACTTGTTTTTGTAAAAAAAAAAAAAAAAAAGGTTCATTGGAACACAGACATGCTCATTCATTTACCTATTTTCTATGGTTTTCTAAAGAAGAGTTGAGTACATAATAGACTGTAGTTACGGCTTGTGGAGCCCAAAATATTTACTATCTGGCCTTTAAAAAACTCTCTGCCAAACTCTGCCTAATATTTCTCTATATATTTAATCATAGCTTTTGTGGATAGAGAAAATTTTACTCCTTCCTTTCCAATTTTATGCCTTCTATATTTTGATGTTTTATTCTTTGCTGTATTCAATGCTATACCCTCTCCCTCCAGTACAACATGGAATAAGAGAGTGAAAAGTGACAATACTGATTTGACCCTAAAAGGAATGAATTAAATACTTAATCATTAAATATGACATTATTTGTAGGTTTGTCATAGACATTTTTTTATTGGACTGGGAAATTTCTCTTTTATCCCCAATTTTCTGAAAAATTTTTTTGAAAATGACAAACACTGTGGCTATAGCATATAGTTTTGAGAACATTAAGTGAACTAACTTTACAAATTCTCAACATATAGTTATCAGCACTTAGTACATGGTCAATACATACAGCTATCATATTAGAGATAAAAATTAAAAAAATTAAGATTTCATATTAAAAAGTTAGAAAGCAAATTATATTTCCCCAAAAAGATACATTTTAAAATTGAAGATTAGAGGGCTTTTCTTTTCTTTCTGAATTTTGATGTGGATATAATTAGAGTGAAATATCAACAGTTCCTCTACTAATGTGTGAAGCAAATCCTCACCTTTATGCTTCGACTTCAGTTCTTTCTCCAGTGATTCTTGGAGAGTCAGGGAAAGGTTGAAAAGGAACCTGAAATGTTATGCACTAAATTTGATTATGAAGTTGAAATGTGTTTATTATTATTATATTATTTTTATTAACATTGGTTTCTCCGACACCCATTGGGATCTATGCAAGAATCAGACCAGACTACCTTTATGAATTTTAAAGGCAAAATAGAAGACATTTGATATGATTGGAATTTTTCAGGTAAATCTTTGTTTTTTACAAACATTGAAATGAGAACATAATATGAAAGTGAATATTAAATAAATTTGGAATACTTTCAATAATTATTTATGAGGAAGAAAAAACAAAAGGCACAGCTTCTGAAAATATCTTCTTTGTAACTCTACAGATGCAGCACACTCTTGAATCCAGCTATACACAATGTTTGTTGTCTACTGAAATAACATTTTATTAAAAATTCCTTTTATTACTCTAGTTAATGGAACCAAACAGTGCAATATCATTTCATGATCATTATTATTAACAATTAAAGTCATCCTTGTTCTAATTAAAAATTATACCTCTGAGATACTTTTTTCCTTGTCATTTTAAAAAGAACTGATTATTGTTTGTAACATGTACTAAAAAACATGACAAAATATATATTTTGTTCAATATAAAATATACTAGAGGCCCGGTGCACAAAAATTTGTGCACTCGGGGGGGAGGGGGGGTCCCTCAGCCCGGCCTGTGCCCTCTCGCAGTCTGGGACCCCTCGGGAGATAACGCCCTGCTGGCTTTGGCCTGTTCCCGGGTGTCAGAGGGTAGGCCCAATCCCTAGGTGCAGCCCCTGGTCGGGCTCAGAGCAGGGCCGATTAGAGAGTTGGGGCGCTGCACCCTGTCATGCACAGAGCAGGACGGATTGGGAGGTTGCAATGCCACTCTCAGTCACACTCAGGGTAGGGCCGATTGGGGGGTTGGGGCACCGCCCCCTGTCACACTCAAGGCAGGGTCGATGGGGAGGTTGCAGCGCCACCCCCTGTCATGCACAGAGCAGGGTCGATCAGGGGGTTGGGGAGCTCCCCCCTGTCACGCACAGAGCAGGGCCGATCAGGGGGTTGGGGCACTGCCACTGTCACACTCATGGCAGGGCCAATGGGGAGGTTATGGCTCTACCCCATCACACACAGAGCAGGGCCCGTGGAGGGGAGGTTGGGGCACTGCCCTCTATCACCCACAGAGCAGGGCCGATCAGGTGGTTGGGGCACTGCACCCTGTCACACACAGAGCTGCAGGGCGATCAGGGGGTTGGGGAGCTCCCCCCTATCAGGCACAGAGCAGGGCTGGTCAAGGGGTTGGGGAACCTTCCCCTGTCATGAACAGAGCAGGGCAGATTGTGGGAAACTGTTTATTGCCTTCACTATCTGATAAGCGTAGACAGAGCACTCCCCGAAACCCCCCGAAGGCTGGGTGCCTTTGAAGCCCTTCCAAATGTCGGAGCTAGGTGCCACCTCTGTTTGTCCAGACAGTGGTAGCTGAAACTACTCCCCCATTTATTATTATGTAAATCCTTGCTGATGGGCTAGTCTGCCTGTTGCAGGGGGTCACCTGCCTAGGGCTATGCTATAGGGGCATCCCAGATCAATAAAAGGTTGGAGCGGCCTGAGCACAGAGAGAAGTCCTTTGGGACTTGCCGCCTGGTCCCCCAATATTGCAAAATTATCTCGTGTCTTTTTCTCTCATTTGCTGTGTGGCTCCTCTTTCAGATACTGAACCCTACTCCACGCAGAACGTGGAAGGAAACACTCAACATCTGGCGCCCAACGGGTAATCTGGAAGTGCAGTGCCGGGGTCCAACCCCAGCAGGTCCAGGGGTCCCCAAAGGTGTGGACGGAGTCGGCGAGTAAGGAATGACACGGAGACAGCGTTCAGTTGTTCAGCAGCCTAGCCAGGATCTCCAGCCAGGATCTCCAGCCAAGTTCTGGTCTGGATCTCCAGAGAGGTTCTGCTTAGGATCTCCAGCCAGGTTCTGTGTCCACGTTCTCTTGCTAGGTTCTCCAGCCAGGTTCTGTAGCCATGTTCCCTCGCTAGGTTCTCCAGCCAGGTTCTGTCCAGGTTCTCCAGCCAGGTTCAGTCACCAGGTTCTAGTCAGGTTCTCTTGCCAATTTCTGTAGTCAGGTTCAGTCCAGGATCTTTTGCCATGTTCTCTCCAGTGAAGTTCTGTGTTCTAAGTTCTGTGTTCTAAGTTCTGTGTCTTGCTGTCTTGTTACATCTGTATTTATACCAGTTGATTCAATCCTATCAATCTCTATTACAAAGGTTAGGGTGTTTCTTATCTCCATTCCAAGGAGTAAAGATTATGTAGCTTAAGCATGATTGTTCATAGTTAAAGTGATTAATTACCCGCCTGGCACTTAGTTGAGAGGTTTTATTCCCTCCCTAACTTCAGGGGAAAATCCCTACCTGGGGAAACAACCTTTCTCAGAGAGGTGACCTTGGTTAAAACACATAGTGCCAAGAAGGTGAGCAAAACATATTAAGAACAGTATGCCATATATGCCAGGTCCCTTGAAACAGCAAGCATGGACCGGCTCCCAGCAGTGCAGGTCTCGCTGGAGCAAGAAAAGGAAGTTTTCACCTAAAAGGTGTGGAAAACTCACCGAAAAAAGGTGAGGGGAAGTCTACCGCACGCAATGCCCAGGATCAACTACAGAAGCCCGGGTCTGTAAGTACACTGGGAACGTTTTCTTAACCAGGCTAACAAACGGGGCAGGATTTGGCTTTAAAAAAGTAGATTCGGCTTTAAAAAGGTCTATTTGGCTTTTAGAAAAGTAAGAAACTTTATTATAGACTTTTGATTTGTATGCTTAAGGAGTTAAAATTTTAGAAGGTAATCTCTTACAGTTTTTGCATGTTATTATAGAACATAACCCTTGGTTTCTTGAAAAAGGTACATTAGATCTTAAAAGTTTGCCAAAAAGTTAATCAGAACTTGCCAAAAATTGTTTCCCCTTGTGGAACATGGCATTTCATTTCCTAGAGGCTTTAGGAGAGGTCAAGGAGGATAAATCTCCTCCCCTTGCACCCTCTGCTCCTTAAGAGGAGCAGAAAGAAAAAAAAAAAAAAAAGGGAGGAATGGCCTTCATGGCTCCCTCCACCTCCATGTCCTAATCCTTAAATGTTTAATTTGCCATTAATAGAATCACCTGTGCAAAAAGGCCAAATTATAAAGAAATTGGAATATTAAAAGTTACTCCTTAAGATCAGGCTGAAAAAAGAGTGCCATGGTCATCTTAATGTGGTTTCTTGTCCAAATTAAAATCTTAATTTGTATTTGGAATCTAAAATCTGTAATAAGAAATGAAACCCTGCTGCCGAGTCCGCCTCTGGTGTGGAGAGATTCAAAGGTGGCAGGAAAAGGCAGAGTTATAAGCTCTCCCACAATGAGATTACTTAATGTTTTATTTAAAAATTACCGGAGAACATCTTATGACAACCAAACTTTGGCTAAGATAACCTTGGGTGCTAGCCATGACTTTAGAAAGCGAAATAGGGAAAAACTTAAAATGTCTTCTATTAAGCATGACTTTGGGAACAAATACACCATCTTTATCCTTTTTTTCCAGCTAATGACTTAAAGCTTTTACAAATTTATAAATGCATCTGGGATTTCTGTGCACATGTAAAGGGAAAAGGCCAGTTTAAAAACGAGTGCGCATAGTTTTGAGCTGAACTTGACCTTTTGCTGTGTACAGAATAAAAACCCGAGACTGTTTTGGCCTTAAAAAGGGCGGAGATGAACCTGACAAAGAAATACAGGCAGGTTTCCCAAGGCGATTTAAAGTAGCTTTTGAAATTTCCCGCCCTGAGGCAAGCACCACCAGGAAGTTGATAGTCAAGTTTACATGTGAATAGCTATGGGTTTGTTTCTTGACTTCCCCAACAGGAAAATTGTGACCATTTTAGCAGCTATGCCAGGCTTATTGGCTGGAAACTTAAAACTTTTAAGTTCAAATCATCTAAAAGTATTGAGATTTATAATACTGAAATGTTGATCTGAGTATGCCTATTATGAAGTCTAGAAGATAGAAGTTAATCTATTAATTGAAAATGCCTTATATTTTATTTGAAATGTCTAAGATTTAAAGCTCTGAAAGTTTAAAGTGCAAATTGAATCGGAAGAAATTAATTAAATATCTAATGTATAACTTGTTTTTGAAAAAATAGAATGTGTTTTCTCTTAAATGATTAGGAATTCAAAATATGTTACTTCTTGGTCTGATTTTAAAAAGAGGATTAATTTTTAAGATCTCAACTGAAATTTTTAATACAAAAACCAGTTTAAATGTAATTAATATTAAGATAATTATAAAGGGTATAAACAGCTAATGAGATTTCTGTTTGTCTACAATATAATGTTGGCCATCTACCTTTTAGGGGGTTTGGTTTGCTCTGTCAGAGAACAGTGTAGACAGCTGCCACTTTGAGCTGCCTGACTAGGCAGCCGCCATGTTGGCCGAATGGCCTGCCACGCCCCTGGGGGCCGCCGTCTTGGAACAGCCCCTCCCTCTGACTTAGCCAATCACAAAAGGAATGTCTGCTCACTGAGGCAGGATGGGATTTCAGGGGTGGAGTTTTAAGGTGGAGTTTTACTGAGGAAATGCGGAAGGGGCAGAAAGTGTGCTTGCCTCTCGGATTTATTTAATACTATTTTTAAGAAGATATTTTTAATGCTTAATAAATTAGCAATCATGGTCTTAATATAATTTCAGTGGTATGATAGACCAATGTTTTAAGCAGTTGGCTTTATAAGGGCCGACAATAGAGCTCGTATTTCTTAAAAGGCTTGTAGATAGAGACATTTTTAAAAGATATCTAAAATTCTCAGTAGAACCACAGTTATGCATATATCATACACAAATTAATAGTAATTGATTCCATGGTCAAGATTAGATCCTATTATGTTGAGAACTGTTTTTAAGTGTTAAAAATTTTTTAATTAGATATGTATTTGACAGTTTTTCCAGAGTACAATATTTCAAAATATAATATACTTGGTTGCATAAGGAATTTCTGCCAAATAAAAGAAAGAATTGATTTATTAGTAGCAAAGTCTTTATTTAAGCTAGCAATGTCTTTTATTTAAAAGCTCCTCACCGCTGCATTTTAAATTAAGCTGGAAGTGAAGCAGCGTTTGCACCTTGTGTATCAGACATAAAACTTTACTAAATTTACTAATCCTTGTAAGCAATTGAATCCTAGTAAAGTAAAATTCTTCTAAAAAGTTACTGAAGGCTTCCCATGATCCCTCTGTATATGCAAATAAGCCAAAAGGGAATGCTGTTTAAAAACATTATTTTAAATTTAATAAAAAGGAGAAATTTTAATATTTTGAAATATCTTCCACTAATATTTATAGGATAATCTAATGATTTGCTGTTAAAATACCAAATCTGAAAATAAGTACAGACACCATAAATGTTTTATGACTTTGACTTGAAATACATGGCCTTATGGCACTATCAGTCAACATCCAAGAAGTAACCCTATAGGTTACTTGGTATAAAAAAGAAAGATTTTTCTTTTTTAAGTTAAAGTTCTCCAAGTGTAATCCAGCAGGAGGAAGACAAACCAGACAACCAACAGCCCAGAGACCACCTGGGGCATGGTAAAGTGAAGTATGGTAACAATTAATTCAGGTAAAAACTGTAATTCAGATAACATGCTGAAGTTTTACCTAGGTTACCCAAGGACTCTAGATAATGTGTTTACCCAAAACTGTAATTTAGATAGCATACTGTCTCTGCTTCTGTAAATTGCTTTTTTTTGCTAACTAGGTTCCTCATTCCAAACCTTGAGTTTAAAATTAAGTTGTCATGACCTAGAACAAAGAATATTCTTACATGGTATTATTCTACAAGTTTCATTATTAATTTTTCATGCTTTATAACAGTATATTGTGCATTTATCCCAAACAAATTTACAAATGAATTTGAATGTTTTACATGAAGGGATTTATTCCCTCCTGGGGAAGGCACTTAAGCATTCTGTATTGACCTATCTTGACTTTTTTTGCCAAGAGGAATCCAATTGCCTACAGCTGTTATCTGAGCTCTCTGTTCAAGCTGGGATCATGAAAAGCTGGTACCATGGATCTGTCTCTGGCCCAATGGCGTAAGCTAGGCCCTCTCTGGAGAAGAAACCTGGGTTCCCTATGATCAATGCCGGGACCCCGCCAGCAGGTGAGGGGATCCAAAGGCAGTTGCTGGGCATGGAAGCCAGAGGGACATAGGCTATCAAGGAGACAGAACTGAACCTCACATCACTCTACTTGGCCCAGAGATAGCTGGTAGTCAACGACGGGTAAGATCCCACAGGGTGGGACGACCTAAGACAGGCACAGCTGGGGGCCAGTAGGAGAAAACTTGGGGTGCAACAAAGGTGGGGCACAGATCCTCACCCCCTCCCCCCCAATGGTGCACAGGCTTGAACGGTGCACGGGCTTGAACATTCGCCCCTTCTGAGGAAGGTCTCCTGTCCCCATGGCTGCTTCTTGCTTCCCATGCCCAGCCCAGATCAGGAACCAAATAGAAGAGATTTGGTCCAGCTGAAATCAGTACCCAGAAAAACGGAGGCTTGGCTAACAGACCCTATGTCTAAATCTAGTCTAACAACAGGAATGCTCAGAGCCTTCACAAGGATGTAAAGTGATCCTTTTCATTAATATTTACAGTGTAAATTAAGATTATTGTTAAAATATTAAATTTGACAGCAAAATAGTTTTCAAATTAATTAAATTTGGCTAATTTGAAATAAGTAATTATTCAAAAAGTATTAACAAAAACTTTCATTTCATGGTAAACATGCTATGAACTTGAAGCATGTTCAGGTTCAATTTTTTTTTGTGCAAAAAATTAATATTTAAAGTTATCTAGACTGCATTAAAAAATTTTCCATAAGCCTCCTAATTAAATCAAAAAAGGGGGATAGTGGAAGAATACCATGTAAGTAAAAATATCCTGTAACTAAATTACATCTAGAAAAATTTCTTTTTTCATTTTGTAATGCTAACAGCAAGACACCCATGAAAAACATATGTGGTGTCAAAATAAGCCAAAGGAAAATCATTTGGGCAAATATAAAAAGGATTCCCCAAGTAAAATTTCAATTATTAACCTTTGGTCGAGAATATGTTTGTATACTTTCAGAGAACAACTCCAAGACCATGTGGATTCCTATAACAACGGATCACAGAAAGCCAGCCACAAAGACAGAAGAGACAGTTCAGAGATGGAGATGGTGAAGACGCCTTGCCATGCTAGCAGTCAGTAGCTGTGCATCACTGCAGGTTGCCCAGGACCAGACCAGAAAGGACCGGACCTGCATTTTCCACCATCCAGAACCAACATTTCATTGCTGGCATGTACGCATGAACTTTTGGACATTGAAACATGGACTCAGAACTTTTGGACATTGAAATTGGGACTTGATTATTTTTTAAAGAAAAAATAAGGGGGAGATGTGGGAAACTGTTTATTGCCTTCACTCTCTGATAAGCATAGACAGAGCACTCCCCGAACCCCCCCGAAGGCTGGGTGCCTTTGAAGCCCTCCCAAAGGTCGGAGCTAGGCGCCACCTCTGTTTGTCCAGACAGTGGTAGCTGAAACTACTCCCCCATTTATTATTATGTAAATCCTTGCTGATGGGCTAGTCTGCCTGTTGCAGGGGGTCACCTGCCTAGGGCTATGCTATAGGGGCATCCCAGATCAATAAAAGGTTGGAGTGGCCTGAGCACAGAGAGAAGTCCTTTGGGACTTGCCGCCTGGTCCCCCAATATTGCAAAATTATCTCGTGTCTTTTTCTCTCATTTGCTGTGTGGCTCCTCTTTCAGATACTGAACCCTACTCCACGCGAGTCGTGGAAGGAAACACTCGACAGCGGATAGGGAAGTTGGGGCCCCGCCCCCTGTCACACACAGAGGCGCAGGGCGATCAGGGGGTTTGGGCGCTGCCCCCTGTCACACTGATCCCGGTGCCGGGAGCCCTCTCAGCTCCGCTGATTCCGGTGCTGGGAGGCCTCGCGGCTCCGCTGATCCCGGTGCTGGGAGGTATATTACCCTTTTACTATATAGGATAGAGGCCTGGTGCACGGGTGGGGGGCGGTTGGTTTGCCCTGAAGGGTGTCCTGGATCAGGGTGGGGGTCCCCCTTGGTTGCCTGACCAGCCTGGGTGAGGGGATGATGGCTGTTTGCAGCTGGTCACACACCCTTCAGGGTGGGGGTCCCCACTGGGGTGCCTGGCCTGTCTGGGTGAGGGGCTGAGGGCTCTTTTCAGGCTGGCGGGTGATTGAAGCTCCCAACTGCTCCTTTTTTTCTTTTATTTTTTTATTCTGGGCCAGCTTTAGCTCTGGCTCCAGCTCTGAGTCCTCTGTTGCTGAAAGCAGGTATCTGGTTTGTTTGGGTTCTATAATCGAAACACTGTATCAACTCCAGCTCTGAGATCCCAGCTGGCTGAAAGCAGGTTTCTGGGGTTTTGTTTAGCTTCTATATTTGTAACAATGTTTCAAACTGCAAGCTCAGAGGCCGGCAAGGCAGGCGGGAAACGTTGGAGTCCTCCGTCACTGAAGCAAGCAAGCCTCATGTTAGCTTCAAGCTGCCTGGCTGCTGGCCGCCATCTTGGCTGGCAGTTAATTTTCATATTGCCCTGATTAGCCAATGGGGAGGGTAGTGGATGTATGGCTAATTACCATGTTTCTCTTTTACTAGATAGGATTCTGGGAAACAATGATGCCTCCTGAAGTTGTGCAATAAAGTGTTTCTGCTACTTTCTGGGAGACAATGTAAAGGGTTTAAATGCACAGAGAGGTAGCTAAACTGCCTAAGTTCAAACTTGAATTGTCCTCGCTAGCTGTGCATTTCACTTTCCACCCCTGTGAAATGCCCTGTGCCTATCATCGTATTACAAATAATATGGTAGCCTGTTCATTGTTCTCTGCAATGCTTAACATATGCAGATGTTCAGTTATTTTTGTAAGTTCATTAAAAACAAGATAAGTTTGTGTCTATTTCATGAAATAACTGACAAAAAAAGCTTATATCAAGTATTTAGAAGAGTAAACTTGAAATCTGTTGTGCCCTTTTGCTTTCTAGACCATTATCTGTTGTGAGACTAGTAAGATATTAAATGTTGAAGAATGTCAACAGTTAAAGTGCTCTGGAAAATGAAACAAAATATTGTTTTTCTCTGCTATATGATTGTTTAGACTATGTATTTTCTTTGCTTCACTTTCTCGATTTTGTCATTTACCTTCAGGCACTTTTTTGACAGATAAAATCAAGAGGAAGAGGTAAAAAGTAAAATCTAAGAACTTCACAGGAGAAATTCCAATAAAAGTTAAACTTTTCAATTTATAGTTAAAAAAAGGAGTAAAGGGTTTTTCACAAAGTGGAGCTGCCTCTGTTATTTTGAGCCTCCATTATTTTAAAACAAATCAAATCACAAATACATTAACTAGAAATATAGAGTTTACCTAACTATTTAAGGAAACAGAATAGCGGGCTACACTAGTGGTTTCTTAAAAAACACTTATTCCTTTTAACAAAGTTCAAGCATGCTGAATGGAGCTTCATTTATCCTCAATTACATTAATAGCATCTAACACTTACATTGTATCTACTCTTTGCTAGGTAATATTCCATGCCTTTTCACATATTTGACTCATTTATTCTCAACAGCTCTATGTCTTACTACATACATCATTATTATCTTTACAAATGAGGAAGCAGAGACACTAAGATGAGAGACTTGACCAGGGTAAAATGACTCCTCCTCCTTATTATTATTATTACTTTACAAATATGTTTTGAGTCTCCTTTTGAGGAAAAAGAAAATGCTCTCTCATAACATATCTCTCTTCTTTTTCATTTTTCCATTCCACATTCATAGGGCTGTGTCTGCTAATTATACAAGTAATTTCAGTTTCAAGCAAACTAATTTCTATTCTTGTGGATTTCCAATGCAGGTATTCTGAAGGCATTTGGACAAACACAAGCCAAGGGTAAGATAGATATACAGAGCAAGTTTAGGCTGATCTTTCTCTCTCTCTCTCTCTCTCTCTCTCTCTCTCTCTCTCTCTCTCTCTCCCTCCCCCGCCCCCCACCCCCCGCGCCCCTCCTTCTCCCTCCATCCGCTCCCCCACTCTCCCTCCCTTTGTGCACACTGGCACAGAGAGCAGAGACTCAAGGATCCAAACTTGGTAACACAGTGAGTCAAATACATATTGAGACATTCAAGGGTCCATTGGACTAGCCACCCATTCGGTTTCCTGTCAGGCCAGAGCCTATTGACTCCCATACCTCCCTCCACACTCAACAGACATGTTCACATACATCTGACTCAAGGCAGCTTTAAGAATGAATGTGAAATGTGGAATACACTTCTTCACACTTGTGGTCATGAATTCATATGGGATATAAAAAACTTCTTAATGAAGTAGAAATTATACCCTGATCCAATACTTTAGCTTAGAATACATTTTAAAATTCCACCTTAGTGCTCTGTTTTCTACACATTCAGGTCCATGTAAATCAAGTTGAAACAACTTGATTTTTAAGCAGTTTTCTAATCTAAATGCAGGAAGCGGAATAATTTATTCCTCCTTAGCCATAAGTAGAGGCCCATCACATCAGAATGTTCCTTCCCCACACCTCTACTTAACAAAGACTCATACTTTCTGAGGATAGGTTCTCAGGGCGGCAGAATCTCCTTGTTCTAGAATTCTGATTTAGTTGCTTGAAGGCCAAACCTGGGACTATATACCTTTCAAAAAGTCACCCAGAGAGATCTAAAAATTAAAATAATCTCACCTGATCAAATATTAGATTAAAACATATAAAACTGTCATTTGTAGGTAAATAATGATCAAATGTTAACAATTTCATATATTTCAATGATGATGAGCACAAGAAAATGCCAGCTTTTGGCTCTCAAACTAGAGTCCAGTGCTCACAAATCCTAGCTATTTGTCAAATGGCTAGAAGTTTCCTAGCTATTTGACAAACTTTTCAGTGTTTGGGGACCATGGATTCATGCCACTGTGTTGGCACCAGGTTCACTTCCCATTGGTTATGTAAAATTATTCTTTATTTTATATGCCCAACAAGAAATTTGGGGAAACAAAATTAAAACAACGAAAACTTTTCCAGGGATACCTATTATCCCCTCTCCTGTTGTGTCTAACAAGAAGCTGTCCTCACGCTGCTCCTGTCAGCTTATGCAATGGAAAGCCAAAGCTTTTTTTCTGACATTTTTTCCTGGGAGAAGAGGTGAATGAAGCTGGTGGAAACTGTAGCACAGAAAGCTAATATGCTCTTCTCTTGCATCAATGAAATGAAGATGAAAACCTGTCTGTAGACAATGAGAAACTCAAAATGTGTACCCACACATCTACCAGCCAGAGACCTATCCTGAGAGTAGAAGAGTTGTGTTCACATGACCATGTACCAGATTTTTCAGCAACATCCACATGAGACATGCTATGATTGAAATTGTCATTTTGGAGTGTGCAGGAAGAAACATATATTGAGTTAATTACAGAGAGAGAGAGAGAGAGAGAGAGAGAGAGAGAGAGAGAGAGAGAGAGAGAGAGAGAAAATGTATATATTATTGGCATGCATATTCATAAAATAGGATGTATATGATTATGTTTAATCTGTAGGCCAATTTGGGGAGTCATGCTACCTTAAAAATATTAAATGTTCCAATCCAGGGACATGGGCTATAGTTCCATTTATTTAGATCTTCTTTATTTTTTTTTTTTTGATGTTTTATAGTTTTCAATAAGCATACCTGTACTTCTTACATTAAGTTCATTTCCAAGTATTTCATTCTTCTTGATGCTATTGTGAATGGAATTGTCATCCTAATTTCTTATTGGATTTTCATTGCTAGTGAATGTCCTTTTTTTTTTTTTGATCTACATTGTCACGTTACACAGGCGCCATATTGGTTTTATTATTTCTCTCTCTTTCAAGCTAAGTGAACTCTATCCATGACATTTGTTAACATGTTATGAAAACCACATCCATGTTTCCCAACAGTCTGAAGTCATAATTATAGTCAGTTTTCCCCATTTCAGCATAGCAGAAGGCAAATTGTTGTACCTAGCATAAGGATAACTATATATTAAATTATTATTTTTGAATGATGCTAGAAACTCTTAATGCAATTTATATTGGCATGCACACAGGCTAAAAGGGGGCTTGTCATATGGCTAAGGAACCAAAGACATTTGAATTCCCTTGCTTTTAGTTAATACCATGAGTATAAAATATAAAAAGTAAATTTTAAACAGTTATTGAGGAAGGAGGAAGTGCCCTGTTCTGGATGCTTCTAATAAGAGCACATCCTTGGTGGTGGGGAGTATGATGATA
This sequence comes from Myotis myotis, assembly GCF_014108235.1. Lineage (NCBI taxonomy): Eukaryota > Metazoa > Chordata > Mammalia > Chiroptera > Vespertilionidae > Myotis > Myotis myotis. The sequence goes on from NW_023416335.1 coordinate 173,342,021, forward strand.
ATAGTGATGCTATTTGGTAAAATTGCCTTTTCCTTTCTGTGAATGGAGCTCAATTATAAATTGGGATTTCCCTTCTTTCTGCCTCTTGGGAGGTCAAACGACTTGTCCTAGAAGTAAATTCAGGAAGAGTAACTGGACATTTTTGCCTCTGTTGCACTCTCGTCTTTCTCTTGAGAGTGTCCCTGGCTACAGAGAGCAAACATTCTCCAAGTCACAAGTTCGTGCAGGAGCTGTCTGATGTGCTATTGTGGTTTGGGAGTGGGGAAATGTAAATAAGCTTAATTTTAGGGTTCTGGGTGGGTTAGTAAACCCTCAGGCAAAAAGTAAACCCTCAGTAATAAAAAATATTTTCCCCTCCATATTCACTCTTTGTTTCATTTCTCATCCTTTTGATGATCTGTGGATAAGAAATTCTACTTATTGGAGGTTCCCTCAGAAATTCCAACAATAAAATTATAATAATACCAATAATAATAATAGATAATATTTATCAAATACTTCTCACATGTAAAAAATCCCTTTAAATGTTACAGATTTAATAAAATATTGATGACAGTGCTAATTCATGAGGATTGCTATCCACTTTACAAGTACAAAAAACAAACAAATAAACAAACAAACTCAAAGCACAGAAATGTCATGTAACCTGTTCGAGGTAACAGAGTTAATAAGGACCAGGGCCAGGATATAAGCCCAGGCGGTTTAGCTCCAGAACCTGTGTGCCCTTCACCACAGCATTATACTCCTGAAAGTGCAGTTTTTTTCTTTTCATTTTGCTAAAAAGGAAACTAAGGCGCAGAGAAATGAAATAATTTGCCCACGTTAGCACAGGGAAGCAGTGGTGGAGTTAATAATGAAACAAATAGCTCCCAGTCGACCTCCCCGAGTTCTGAGTCCCAGAACAGATAGTGGGGAGGTCTCTCTCTGAGGCTATTACTTACAGGGATACAGAGAAGGAAACTAAGGCTCAGAGGGATTGTGTTCACCCAGCTGGGACATCACTGAGCGAGGATTCTCACCCAAGGCAGTGAGGCACTGATCCTACCTCTGTAGCCTCCACACTCTGTACTTTCACGTTCCTGAAGAGTATTCCTTGGGACAAAAGACCACTTTAAATGATGTTTTTGTTTTTGTATTTGTGGGTGACAAGAATGAGAAAATTTTCAGAAATGATTCCTTCTTAAGTTTATACTTGGAGTTTATGTTTCTGATTTTGAGGATGATGAGACAACTGCTTTCGTTACACCAGAGTATATAAAGATGCTCAAATAATGGGTGTGTTGAATTTGTTTATAGACCTGTGCCTCCAGCCCAGGAAAACTAAGAAAGAGGATGCTTGCTAACAGACATTGTTTATTACCAGTTATTGAAAAGTAGTCAGCTGCTCTTCCACTTAAACTGTTTGTGTCTCTTGGCAAAGCCAAATAAACATTTTCTGCTTTGGAAATCATCAAGGAATTGAAATGTCAAAGAACAAAGATGAAATGTCAAAGAAGGAAAGCATTATTTAAGTGAATGTTTCTCTTTTTAAAGTGTCTATGTGTTTGGGTATGTGAAAGTAAAAATATGTGACAGCAATGTGCAATTTAAACAAAATTCTATGGAATGATTGCTGTAGAGTTTGATAAAAGATTTATAGCTGTTTTGTGTTTTCTAACTTTAATTTGTTGTTTGGCGGACACTGAAATGATTCTTTTATAGTAGAAAATGTTTAAGAAGATTATCATCCATTTCTTTCAGACTCACAATATTCTGTGGCTTCTCCTTTTTCTTCGTAAGCTTCTAACTAGCATGGCTTCTCCCAAGCCATTATTTTGAAGAATACAGCTAAACCAAAGAAATATTTCGTTGTTGGAAAAGCGTGGCTTGTTGCTCAGATCAGCAGGGGCTACTCATGTTTCGTTAAGATAATGAAAGGACAGTATTTTTCCTGGAATTAAATTTTAGGACACCTTTTCGGATGTTGCCGTGTTTTCATTATCCTGATGGTTACACAATCCTTATTTTCAAGGAGCGCAAGGTACTTTATAAACATTTTATTATTCCTCCCAGGGTTTTGGTGTTCAATTATAAATGGTGTGGCATGAAAACATTTTAAGTTATAAGGACGGCTGTTATCTTCCATGAATTAACTAATCATATTCTATTTTCATTTTCTTGATTAAAAAGTGAGTCATTCACACTCTCAACATAGTTTCAACCTCTGTACTCAATCAGCCACTAATCCACTTGTATGTAACTGAAAACATATTTAGACGTACACTCAGCCACATCAAGTCACTTTGTGTAGCTAGTTGTTTTCTTCCTTAAATTATGAGAGGCTTATAGGCATTGACGATATTTTGAGTGTCATATTTTTGTGTGTGTGTGTGGGGGAGATCTCTTGGTAGATTAAAAGGAGCTGCATCCAATAGGTATAAACTTCTGCTGTTTTGTGGCATTTTAAATTTAACTTTGTAAAACAAACTCTATTTAAATAGCAATTCACCAAATTTAAAACAAAGGTAAGCCTTTGTTAGTTACAGTAATCATTGCATAATATGCGATTTCTGCATCTGGTATTTTATTGATTATGATATAAATGTAAGAGTTTGTAAATGGCACAACAGACAAATTGATCACCAAAAAAAGCCTTTAATACAATTGGAAGAACAAACTTTAAAAGCAAAGTGACATCGGAATAATTGATGAAATTGTATACAGCAAACGAGAAGTTAAAATAAAATTGCACATTTTGACACATGGAAAGTATGTCTATAAAATAAAGAGTCTGAAGGTGTAGAAATGTAGAAGTTATTCAGAAAGACTTCTCTGTAAAGGACTAGATGACAAAATCACAGGTGGGACTGGTTGCATGTGGAAATATAAAGCATTTTTATCTATTCATTGATTTAACTCATGAGCATCTACTCTGTCAGCTTATGCTAGAGACTCAGTAGAGAATATTAAACGAAACAAAGTCCCTCCCTTGAATTATGCTGAATACAGACATGCAAACAAGAAATTATGGTATAACTGCTGCTAGGAGAATAAGAAGGAAGGTCACCTAGTCCAGCATACTCAGAGAGTCATATAGAAAGATCCTTTAGTCTGTCGTGCTAAAGCTGGTTTGTAGAGCTCATGAGGAGTAGGGGAGTTGGGGTAAATTAGATAAACAGCAACCAGCTAGGCATCCATGGCTACTCTTCCGGCAATTGATGATGATTGATGTACAACAAAAACAGTAAAATTAAGAACTGCAAAGAATTCAGTAAAGACAGCGGAATAGTCTATTAAGTGACTCCTACAACAAAAATATTGATAACTAAAGTAAAAGTAAATATTGAAAAAGCAAAGCTCAGTTTTCTCTCACTATAAAATGCAGAGGGCAGAGTCTTACAAACGCAAAGAGAGACTCTGAACTTCTGAAGGGTGTGAGGAGAAATAATCTGTTCTGTAAATGCAAACAAATAGGCTCTATTATGGGTAGGCACTGTCTCTGTTACTGAGAATTAAAATGTCACATCAGACACAATTTCAGACCTTCGCAATCTTTTGATGGAGGAAGCCCATATGTAAGGATGTATCTGTCATAAAATAGTTAGCCTGATTAAATTATGTTTGGAAAATCACTGTAAAAACACCGAGTTTGAGGGATGATCAGATATAGCTACCAAGGGGCCTACATTTGTATTGGCACTTACACAATGAACAGTCCATCAGCCATAATGCACTCTAACATGAGGCAGAGGCGGGGAGGAGTGTTGGTGTGTGGGTGATGAGAATAGCTTTCCAGCATTTCTGGGAATTCTAGAGGGTAGTTCTGAAGTGATAGAAACTTGTCTATCCACTTTACCATTCATATTTTATAATTTAATGTTCACATTTAGGGCCACTAAAACCAGAATTAGGCTTGATAATATCAATAAACATTTTCATACCAATATTCTGGTGGAATTCATTTAAATTTTTTTTTTTGGTCACTCATTTTTTAAGTTGAGGTATAAATATATACAATGAGGTGCATATAGTGCACAGATTATAGTGCTTGATGCTGTTTTACATTGTATACATCTTTGAAATAGTCACCCACGTTCAGATAGGAACAATTCCCGCCATTTATGTTTCCTCTTCCAGCTTTGCAGTGAATATCACTCTGGTCATATCACACAGGCAGTCTATCTCCACAAGTTAGTTTTGACAATGTTTGAACGTCATAGAAATGGAATCAGACAGTATTAGTGTCTGGCTTGTTTCACTCAACATAACATTTGCAAGATTTAGCCATGATTTTATGTGTATTTCTTGTTTTGTAGCATTCCGTTATGCTTTTATTATCTATTCTCCTATTGAACAATTAAGCTATATTTGAATAAAGCTGCTATAAACACTTACACATGTCTCCCATACCAATTGCTTTTAAATACTGCAGCTTAGACATTTGGCATTTTATATGTATTAATTAGAATCAGGCTATCTACAAGTTAGGTATTGTCAATGGCTGTAATCAGGGATCCACATCTCAGCACTTGTCCCTTGTCCTTTAATTGGAACAGCTCCATTTTAGAAGCAGCTACTTCTGAAGTACATGTATTTCATTATTTCATTTGTCATTATTTCTGGTCACACATTGCACAATTCAATTTCTGATACAGGGATTCACTGCTGAAATTAGTGATTTTTCAATTAGCATAGTGAATTTTGGAAATGAGATATTATTGGTGAAAAGAGTGATAATAAAGATAATAAGATTAGCTAAAACATTTTGGACACACTGTCCACATTAATTGAACAGACTATATGCCAACCTCCAAGTCCTATAGCTTGTGCCCTTGAGAGGAGTGCTTGAGACTTGATTATAAAGAACTCTTGATCCATCTATTGTCATGGTGGGTTTTGTTTGGATGATAATAATGATAAGTCATCTCTAAAGGTACAGAATTTTGCACCTGGAATATTATTGTACCTACTTCAAGTAAACTATTCATGCAAGCTCAAATCAGGTCCTTAAAAAGAGAGCGAGAGAGAGATGGGAATTTATCAAAATGGCAGGACTATTTCCTTCCTTCTTCCTTCTTTATATGTAAACTATTTTATTCCTTCTTATAAAGAATATTTATTCAATAAATGCTGGCATGTTTTAAAATTTGGCCTCTGGCCGAAACCGGTTTGGCTCAGTGGATAGAGCGTCGGCCTGCGGACTGAGGGGTCCCGGGTTCGATTCCTGTCAAGGGCATGTACCTGGGTTGCGGGCACGTCTCCCGGTGGGGGATGTGCGGGAGGCAGCTGATCGATGTTTCTCGCTCATCGATGTTTCTAACTCTCTATCTCTCTCCCTTCCTCTCTGTAAAAAATCAATAAAATATAAAAAAAAAAAAAATTTGGCCTCTGATTTGCTTTCATTACAATCTGCTAATGTAGTTGTGAGTAAGCAACTTTAATTATGGATCACAACCCTTACTCACCAAAACCTCCTTAGAATTGTTCATTACCAATTGGTTTAGGCAGGATAATGGATTGGATTATTGGTTCCAATTATTCACTCTTCCCCGTATGGGCTTTATATTGACCCTTTGCTATATAATTTTTCAGTTTCAGCAGTTTGATCCCCTATACTTGACATTGGACTCACCAAGTGTTTGATCTAGCCACTAAGATATTGGAACACCTTAAGAAAGCAAGGGTTTTACAATGCCAGTCCCATGAGAAGCAACATGGCCCAGCTATCCCACTGGTCTCCAAAAATGAGCAGAAAGAAGCAGAATCCTCTTAGTACTATTGACCGAAAGCAAAACATTCCCATGTGACCCATAAATCTATGAGAGTAAATTATTGTAACTGAGGGGTTTTTTATGTCACTTTATTGGGTTAGGATCATTGAGGTATAAAGTTTCAGTGAGTAAAATTCACCCTTTTGAGAGGTACAGTTTTATGCATATTGAAACACATACACAGTCATGTAATCACCATCAAAATCAAGATCTAGAACATTTCTATCATCATAAAAAGTTTCCTCATGTCCCCTTTTATGCAAGCACCTCACTCCATCTTTAGTCCCTGGCAACTATTGATTTGTTATTTGGCCCTTATAGTTTTGACTTTTCCAAACTGCCATATAAATGGAACTATATGGTATGAAGCTTTTCTATAGTTTGGCTTCTTTCACTTAGCATGATGCATGTGAGAGTCATTCTTGTCGTTTGCATTTATCAGTACTTTGTTCTTTTGTATTTCGAGTTGTAATCCACTATATGTATTTAACACAGCTTATCTTTCCATTCAATAGTTGACAGACATTTGGATTCTTTTCATTTTTGGAAAGTTAAGGATAAAACTACTCATAAACATTTACAGGCAAGTTCTTGTGTGGACACATTATTTAATTTCTTTAGAAGCAGAATTGCTGAGTTGTTTGTTAAATGTATGTTTAACTTTGTAAGAAACTCTCAAAACTATCTTCCAAAGTGACTGTACCATCTCACACTCTACTAACAGTGTATGAGAGTTCCAGTTGCCTCACAGGTACATTCCCATTTGTTTTTGTTGTTGCTGTTCTTGTTTTGATTTATTTAATCATTGCAATAGGTGTGAAGAGGTGTGTCACTGTGGTTTTAATCTGCATTTCCCTAATGACTAATTGATGTTGAGCTTATTTTCATGTATTTATTTGCCATCTGTATTTAAAGTTTTTAATATCCTTTGGTGAAGTATTTGTTAAAATAGTTTGCCTATTTTTTCTATTGGGGTTTTAAAATATTATTCAGTGTGAGTTCTTTATGGATTCTGATACAGGTCCTTTGTAAGATAAATGTTTTTGCAAATATAGGCCAAAACAATAGGCTGCAAAAGTCCACCTTGACAGAAACTAACCCAATAATAATAACTGGTTGCTAATTTATGCCGCAGAATACACAAACATGTAAGGACCATCAACTGGCTATCCTCTTTGAGTCAGGGAGGGAAGAAGGGTCTATAGTGTGAAGAAAGGATCCAATTTCAACCCCCTCCTTACCTGTTATTCAACTTTAAAACCTTATCAATGCAGAGCAGCTTGACACACTTAACTGCAGATGATCATAAGGTTGCATTTTATGTGCATGTTAAATGACACTTAGCAACAGCTCTCTTGTCAGCTCTTGCTTCAAAGAGATGGCTTTCTCAAACATTATTTTTTTTCCTGTCGCTTAGCAACACTGCTTATTTTGCTAGTATAGCAAGGTACCTGTGATGGATATTGACCTGAAGAGAAACACCTCCTTGAAGAACAAAGGACATAAAAGAGGAGACTTTTGTTTGCCTAGTTTGGCTCCAGGCTGGCACATGGTCCTTACTATTAATGACATTAAGATATGAATTAATCATCTTGCTTCACTTTTCGTAACGTGTTTTGTATGTATTAATGCTGGTTATTTTGCTACAGCAGCTGCATGCCGGCATTTCAGTTTCAAACAGGGAGATGTTCTATTATTTAAAGTATGTTGATGCAGTTTGGTTTTACTGAAGAACTCCTCTTATAACAATCAAAATGTTGGTAAAGAGTGTCATAAAATTGTGAGTGTGTATACACTTGAGACATTGAACACAGTAACTACTTGAAATGATATAACACATTCAATGTTTTGGGAAAATGCAATGCTATACACTGCTGGCTGTAACTCAGTAGTCATTCTTTCTATCCCTAGGATTTCTTTCTGGCTGACACATCTCCCATTAGAGCAGCTAAAAACATTGGATAATCACCTTTCTAGTTTCCATTGCGGAGAATGTGACTCAGTCCTGGCCACTGAGATCTGAGAGAGAAGTCTGAATTGGCCTCTGAGAAAGATGTATCCCCTCATAGAACAAGCACGGGAGGAAATCTTACTCTGCCATTGAACATCATCAATCCATGCTCTTCCGGAGAACGTGGCAACCATCTAGTAAGCCAAAGAAACCAATGAAAAAACATAGCTTAAGAGATTTTATTCATCCGATAAGCCTCAAGGGAGCATCAGAAGAATGAGTGACTCCCCAAGTCAAAGTGGGATTGTAATTTTATAGGCTGAGAAAAAAATAAGGGGTATACTAGTAAATCCTGGTGGTAGCCGTTTTCATTGGATCAGTTAGGTTATTCTGCTTATTTTTTTTCATGTCTTTCGCTTGCTATCATTGGTGAAATCCATGAAGTGTGCTTTTGAGAGCTGTTTTTATATGCCTCAAGGTTCGTCTATTAATTAGCTTCAGGAGAGAGAAGGGAGACAAAAGTAATGAGCCGGGGAGAGGTAAGGAGAGGAGAGAAGTGGAGGAAAAGAGGAGAAAAACTTGGCTTGCTCTATTATGTCTGTTTTAATCCTTTTATAAGATCAAAGCAATATACCAAAGAGAGAGAAGCAGAAAAATGGGTCTTGATGGCATTGCTAAACAACTGAACCAACACAGGAACCAGTAAGAGCCTTAAAAGGATGCATGTGATTACATCCACTGCAAATAGTCTCCCTATCTGAAAATTATATGATTGGGACATTAATTACATCTGCAAAAACCCTTCACACCAGCAACTAGATTCCTGTATGACTGCAGAACTGGGAGAAGGTGAGTGTATACAAGAGGGCAGGAATCTCGGGGATTATCTTATAATTCTGCCCACCATTTAAAGCAGTAAAATTTTAGAAGAAATTTCCGTATACTATATAGCAACTGACCTTCTCCAGTTTGGGGCTTTACAAGTTCTTATTAAATAAAGGCTATATCACTCGGTTTTGCCACCTCATCATTCAATATGGAGATTTGAGCTTCTTTTTAAGCTATGTACCCAGGCTGCCGACCAGAAAGTTAATAGGAGCTGTCTGCCAGTTCCACACTGGGGGCATTTGAAGAAGCAAGCTAATTTTAACTTTGCTTTTTATATTTTCCTGGAAACGGGAGGAAAATCTCAGAGTCTAGCATTCAAAAGAAAGAAACGCTCTCACTGAAAATCTGGAGCCCCATTATGCCAGGGAAAGTCAATCACAAACACGTCCCCATCCGCATCCCTGCTCTTAAGAGATCTCTTGAACCCTCTTGAACCTTATGCTTACAGTGAGCAGAGGAGAAACAAAACCTGCTGAAAATATAAAACATAAGTCAATCCTCCTGTGAATTTGCAGCATGGATTCTCATACTGATGTGACCCAAAACTCAAAGTTGAAAATTTAGAGTAAGCTGGAAGTTACTTTGAATATGGTTGTGCTAAAAGAAAAACCAACTGTTCCCTAAAGGAAGTCACCTTCATTTCAGGACCTAAAAAAATGTCTCATGGACGAATGTTAATTGGCATATTGAGTCATCTTTGCTTTGGGTAAATCAAGTGTGGAATAGCATTAAAATTCAACTTCATGTAGCAAATTCTTCTACTTGTTAAATAATCGTGGTTAGGTGTGATTTCTATTCACTTTACATCATGATTCATGAAATAACCATTAACAAAATAGAAAAAAAAAAGCTTTTCTACTAAAAAATATTAGTAATAAACAGGAAAAAATATCACGGACTTAACTCTCACATATGCACTACACATATGCTATGCAAACTTTACATATTACGGATTTGCCATCTAAAAATTGAAGTGTCTATTGGCAAACATTCATGAAATAATTTACTCATCCACGTTGAATGACTTTGATAATGCTGTGAATGCTGTTTTATTATTTGATAAAGGTATTTTGTCTGTGGTTTGTTTTGCTTTGCCTCTGGTTGTTATTTACTACTTACTTTTTAGACAAGTTTTCAGGCTTTCCCAATAGTGTAATTGGCTCATGGTGATCAGAAACTAGAAATAATTTGAAGATCACACTTTGAGAAACAGTGGTCTAGGGTTTTTAAGTTAGGTTTATGCTTATACATTCCATTGCATAAACAATTTACTTTACTCATACTTGCATAATGATGATCAGCAAATGTTGGAGGTAATTATGACAATTAAAAGCACTGAGCAAACACGAATCTGATAAAGTAAAGAACATACTGAATAATTTCTTTAGAATTTTCCATATTTACTGATGCAGCAAACTGCCATCTGATAGCCATCTGACAACCAAATGTATGGTGCAGACACTGATCTTCAGACAATGTTTAAAAATATAGAATGTGAATGTCTTTAGATAGGATCAGATTCCCTCCTTCTGCTATGTGCTTATTTATGTTCTATATCCAGCTTGGATCTCCACAATGTATGTTACCACTCTGGCCCTTAAAATCAGAATTTGGATCTTTGGTTTCTACTACGTGCATATGTTATGTGTGAGTGGCAAAGTCTGGGAACTATTGAGAGAAGAGAAGAGAAAAGGAGAGAGAGAGGGAGAAGGAGGGAGAGGGGGAAGGGAAGAAGGAGAGAGAGAATATAAATCACTTAAGCACCCACATATGCAGCCACCACACCCTGGAGGAAAATGTTTACTTTTCCAGTCATTTTCATGTTTAACACAGAGCTGCAAAATTTCCAATATGCCTCAAAACAATGTTTTTGTTGCTTCTTATTTCTATTTAGTCATAGAGAAAGCAAGTTGGTACAATATGAATATAAGCCAGGCTCAGGGAGGGTGAACACTAATAATCTTCTTTAGTTCTTCATCTTGATGTCCAGTGAGTCTAGGGAGAACCTGATATTTTGGGGTAGCCTATTAAGGAAGAGAGAACAGTTGACGTTTCAGTAAAACATAACAATACTCTTTGCTTTGGAAGCCTGGTGGTGGACAAAGCTGGTGTGTGTTTTCAGGAGTTGCAAAATTAGTTAGATTGCCAGTGGTATAACCTAAAATGCATGTGACATTCAAGGGATCATTAACAGGATCCATTACCAAGATTATGAAGAGAGAAACTGGCCTCATCAAAGCACTTAGGAAACTAATCTTCTATTTAGTTTTTTGCATAAGATGGTGGCATGGCCAAAGGATTGGCCCAAAGGTACGTATAGGTGGATGGACTCTATTCTCAATTCCTAATACTGGCAAGAAACCATTACTTTTCCACACTTGTATAAATATTCTTTCTCATTTTTAATTGAGGCCATTTCATCATACTTGCATCCTTCAACATTGTTATCATTTAGGAATCCACTACCCAAGCCATATGCATGTATTCATCCATGACATTGGCACTTTGGTTCACATTGTATATTTCTGTCCTCAAATTCCATCAGTAATTCAGCAGCTAATTTTCCTTCCACACTCTAGGTTCATAGTTCTGTGATTCCAAAAGCATTCAGCTTCACTCTCCTATAGTGATTTATACTCCTGGTCACACTCTGGGCCTTGTTATCAATAACAAGTATTTTATTTTTGAAAAGTGAAAAACTAACCTTCTATGTATAGTCATATCATTACTTTAAGCCAATTTTAACCCCAACAAGCCTGTGATCTGAACTCCTCTATTGCCTCTCAACACTGTAGATTCCTTCCCTTTATTCTATCTAACCACACAGTGCATGACCCCCAACTGGTCTAATGCCAATACCCTGAGGGACCCTGACCCCTTGCTCAATCCCAACCAATGAGTCTGTCTCTGTCCTTCTATTGTTTGTAGCCAGGCTTTCAAACAATACTAGAGAGAGACCCCATATCCATCAAGACTAGAAACACTGCAAATGAACTGCTTCCATTTAAGCTCAGCTTTGTCCCTGAGAATTTGCTTCTGCTGTTGCTTAGAACAAATGTTTCAAATACTCTTATTCTCTGCAATTCCCTAATTCCAACATATTGCCTCTCCAAAGTTTCCAAAATGAGTAGATATTTATTATTCTACATTCACAAGACTATTCTACAAAAGGGATATTTGGGCATCTGGAATTTTCTCAGAGGTCTTTCATGCCAGCAAATAGGCAGTTCCCACAAAGAAATACTTTTTGAATGTAGATGGGGAATTGGCTATTATATCTCTTTTCTGAAATTTCCCCAGAGAAGACTAACCTGTTTGGTCATTTGGCATGTTAAAAATGTAGTTACATTTCTACTTCAGAGAACCATCTTATCTAACAAAAGAGAAACATGCAAATTGACTATACCTCTGCCACGCCCACCAGCCACACCCACCAGCCAACCAGGAGTGAGTATGCAAATAAACCCAACCAAGATGGTGGTGGCCATGGAGCTGGAGTGAACAGGAGGCTTGGGTTGGCTCTGGTGATGGAGGAAGCCAAGCTTCCCACCTGCCCTGGCCAGCTGTGGGCTCCGCTCAAGGCTACAAACTTTCAATTATAGAAGATAAATAAATCCCAGATACCTGCTTCCAGCCGCTGTGGCCTCCACTCAAGGAAGGTCTGGGAGACTGGGTTGCCTGGGGCCATGGCCAGCTGGCAAACAGCCATCAGCCCTTACCCAGGCTGGCCAGGCACCCCAGTGGGGAACCCCACCCTAAAAAGGGTGTGGCCAGTGTGCAAACAGCCATCAGCCCCTCACCAGGCTGGCCAGGCACCCAAACGGGGACCCCCACCTGAAGGGGGTGTGGCCAGCCTACAAACAGCCCTGAGCCCCTCACCCAGGCTGGCCAAGCCCCCAGCGGGGACTCCCACCCTAAAGGGGTAGTGACCAGCTTGAAAACAGCCCTCAACCCCTCACCCAGGCTGGCCACGCCCCCGCAGCAGGAACCCTCACCCCATGGGGGTGTGGCCAGCCTGAAAACCACCACAGGCCCCTAGCTCAGGCCACCCTATGCCCCAATGGAACCCCCACCCTGATCCAGGACACCCTTCAGGGCAAACCAGCCAACCCCCACCAGCGTACCAGGCCTCTATCTATACCAGTGGTTCTTAACCTTCCTAATGCCACAACCCTTTAATACAGTTCCTCATGTTGTGGTGACCCCCAACCATAAAATTATTTTTGTTGCTACTTCATAACTGTAATTTTGCTAGTGTTATGAATTGTAATGTAAATATATGATATGCAGGATGTATTTAGGGAACTCCTGTGAAGTGGTCATTCGACCCCCAAAGGGGTCACGACCCGCAGGTTGAGAACCGCTGATCTATACTAATAAAAGGGTAATATGCTAATTAGACTGGGAGACCTTCCAGGAGACCTTTTAAATGTTCTTCTGGACAAAGCCATGGTGGCAGGGCTGAGGTAGAGGTGGTTAGAGGCCAAGAGGGGAGGGCAGTTGTGGGTGATCAGGCTGGTGGTGGGCGAGTCCGTTGAGGGTAAACATACCAGCAGGGGGGCCAGTTGGGGGCAAGCAGACCATCAGTGGGGGTCAGTTGGAGGTGATCAGGACAGCGGGGGGCGTAGTTTGGAGTGAGCAGGCCAGCAGGGGGGCAGTTGGGAGCAAGTAGGCCAGTGGGGAGGGGAGGTGGGGGTGAGTAGGCCAGCAGGGGTAGCAGTTGGGGGTGATCAGGCTGGTGGCGGGGGGCATTTCGGGGCAAGCAGGCCAGCTGTGGGGGGCAGTTAGGGGCAAGCAGGCTGGCAGGCAGAGTGGTTAGGGGCAATCAGGCAGGCAGGCAGGCAGGTGAGTGGTTAGGAGCCAGCAGTCCCGGATTGCGAGAGGGATGTCTGACTGCCGGTTTAGGCCCGATCCCTGTAAACTGGCAGTAGGACATCCTTTGAGGGGTCCCAGATTGGAGAGGGTGCAGGCCGAGCTGAGGAACACACCCTCCCCTGTGCATGAATTTCGTGCACTGGGCCACTAGTTTGTTTATAAGAGCAGCCCAGTGATCTACCATACCAAGTAGCTTGTCATTAGTGATTCTGTATTAGTTTGCCTTCTATTAATTATTTCTGTATATTCACTATGCAAAAAGTGAGCCAATTTTCATCTATCACTTTAATAGCCACAGTGCATCTGTACTCAGAGTAAAGGATAACAAAATTAATCATACTCCCTTTCCTTGTTTGGGATCTAGTTTTGTAGCAAGACAGAGAAACTTATTAAGCAATCTTAAATAAAAGTGAATTTTCCTTCTTATTGGACACAGGGATATCTCAAAGGACTAAATTGTAAAAAGCTTAGTCATACATCAGGGGAAGTAAATTCATCAAACAACAATTCCTTCCAATGCTTTTTTCTTCTTTGGGGGGCTACATATGTTCTCATCTTTGCCTAAAATCTGTTTTTATTTCCAAGAAACAAAATGAGAAGTATAAGAGTATCATTTAAATAAATTAAAAATAAATGCACATGACATAGCAAAAGTCCTTTTTCAAGAACATAAACAAATAAAAAGGTGAATATTTTAAAGATTAGAATGGTTGTATATAGTGGCAGGAAGAGTAAGTAAGAAGACGGGAGATGGAAGTAAATCAAACAATCAGGCAAGTGAGGGTACTTTCCCCATCAACTGAAGAGTGTAATTAGTTCAATTCTATGTACCTGATGTCCAAACAAGCAAATGAACATCAATAGGAAAACAAAGAAGTGGAGGTACAGCTTACATTCTTTGCTAAACTGTTTTCAGGGCATTTATAGAGCATTACATGTTTAGACCTTGCTTTGAAGTTCCGTAGGGTGCATTTACGAGGTCGGTTTTCTCCATTCTTTTTCGTTCTCAGATGGAGAGATCTCTTCTAAGCCATCTAGTTAACCCAGGTTATCCTTTGCCGTTATCCTTTCTTTCTCTCATTTAAAACACTCTGGTAATTAGAGAAAAGGTAAGGCCTTAGGATTCACAGAAATCTCATTGAGGAAATGGGGTCTTCCCAAGGATGTAAGATGGGGATTGTAAATTTTATTTATGATATCAAAGAACAGTGTGACTTCAGCTGACATTTAAGTAATACTTGTAGCAGATACGGAGAGTACTTTCTAGTCACAGCCGAGGAACTATGTGGCTAACCTCTATCTGAATGATTTTTGCCATGGTATGGGTAAATATTTGTACACATATTTTTAGAAAGAAAACATAAGTTACAAATACTGTAAATGAGTCATTCATTACTGAATCCAGAAAACATACTCCATTGTTCTGCTCAGATCTTTATCATTAATGCTCTGTATCCTCTTAACGCAAGACCTATGTATTTTACAACATGATTATGCTACATCCCCAGGTTTATTAAACGAAATGCAGACATAACAAAAGCAGTAATAATTTGAAGCCCAAATATATTTCCATCTATCAAAAACGCTTACTGAAATTCTACTGTTTTCTTTCACTGAACAGAAAACAGTACAATAAAAATTAGTCTGAGGATGTTTAAAGGAATACAAATACATAAAATTTTAATAAGCTTTTCAACTAGTTAATTTTAAATGAAGGTACAATTTAAGAGTGAGAACAATTGAGTCCATCTTCTCCTCAGCAACGCTGCCCCCCCCCCCCCCCCCCCCCGCCCCATGGCTTGTTTTTATTAAACTGTTGGCACAACTTTATCCTAAGGCTCCTCTTGATGAAATTCTCCTCGCCCAGAGTTTCTTTTCTAAGTAGACAATCTGTTCTCTCTGTGAGGATCACTTGAGGCCCCTTTGTTGGAGGTTGGCTAGAAGAGGCATTCATTCTCACACAAAGAGCTGAATTGCCTCCTTTGGAAACACAGCAGTGTTTCAGATCACAAAGTGCTAGACCTGGCTCCCAAAATTCATTTACCATTTCTTAGTTCTTTAAAGCTCAACATTCCACTGTCTTAAACTTGTTGGATAGATTCACTTGACAATGCTATAACTTGCCAAATTGACTTTTTAAAATCTTAGTCTCACTAGCCTATAGATTGAAAATACAAATTTCTTCCAATTTTTAATAAGCCACCTGACTCTCTATATCAAAGATGTATTTTTTATTATCCTCTGTTTCCTCTTCCCTTGCTTCCTCTGCTCCCCACACATATCTTCATGTATTCACTGAGTCCCCAACTCTAAATTATCTATTATTTTTAATAAAGTCTTAACTTCAGAAGAGGTACAGGATTTGTGCTAAGGAGTAAATGAAGCATGGAGAGCTCTTCCCAGCACTCTCACAAATGTGATTTTTATATATTTGTATTATTTGACTATGACTTTCTTCTTCTCTTGTCTCTATGCAAAGGACAGAGACAATGTTTTGATCACTGAATCTCTAGTTTGTAATACCAATGCCTGGCTCACGGTAGGCATGTCATAAATATATTGATCAAATAAATTTATGAATAATAAAATAAACACAAGGTACCCATCGCATTGTGGAAACTTTTTGAGAGGTGGAAGAGAAGGAAAACAACCAAACCAATCATTCCACGCTGTATTGACTTCCTCTCTTCCTACTGAAGTGGCGAGATGAGCAAGGGTTTGCCTTCATCTTGGGACGTGGTAAACTGCTCTGTGAGCTGAGGCAAAGCCCAAGAAAGTGTAAAATTAGGCCCTACGTACATAGGTTTAGCTCTGTGTCTGGCCTCAACAAAAACTGTAAAAGGGGGTTTAAAGGCTCCTCCATTTCCAGGCCTTTATCTTCTAAAAAGAGTTAAGAGATCTCCAGACAGGTTCCTTTTCATCCAGTCCCGCATACTAGTATATAAAGGCTTCCTCCACCCTGTGATGCCATTTCTGAAAACGTGACTTCCCAGGTAGCTGCAGCAGGGGAGAGGGGCCGGAGGGGGCACACTGGCTCCAAGCTTCAATGAGAGAGCTGGTCACTTGGTCCCAACCCACCTGGAAGAAAGGCTGAGTAAAGGAGGCTATTCCGACAATTTAATTTCAGCCAAAAGAGAATTACAGACCTTTGTTAGAATGAAGAAGGTCAAAATGCAGGGGTTAGCAAAAGTAGATTTACAATTTATTCTTGTGTCTTAATTTATTTATTAAATTATTATACTATTTATTTGTATTATTTGGCTTTTTTCATAATACCAACTATAAACCTATTTTTGCCCATCAATGTATATAGTGTACTCCAGCAACCTCTGTTAACCAGCTTCTCCTCTCTAATAATGACACTAATTAGCTCTGGTTTCTGAAAAAAGTTAACCAAGCTTGCAAATCTCAGATAAAGTTTTTAAAAGTTCTGACAAGTGGACCGTGCTTAAAGTAAAGGTAAAACACAAACACCACATGTTTAAAACATTGTCTTTCAATAAGAATTTTTTGCCTTATTTGCTACAAATTTTATTTTATATTTCCCATGAGTCCTATATAAAACATCTTGTAGTAATAACATCTATTTTAAGCTAATACCTGAACTTTGATCCTATTAAAAAATTATACTTGTATTTCCCTTCTCTTATATGATTTATGCTATTGATGTAGCAATTTACATATTTTGTTGTCTGTTCATTAAAAATTATTATATTCATGATTATTTTAATACTAGAGGCCCAGTGTACGGATTCGTGCACTGGTGGGGGTGTGGCCTGTGGGGATCTGCCCATTGCTGGAGCAGCTGCTCATCCCAGTCAGCCGAGCAGCGCTCTCCCCCTGTGGGAGCACACTGACCATCAGGAGGCAGCTCCTGCATTGGGCATCTGCCCCTTGGTGGTCAGTGTGCATCATAGCAGCTGGTCAACCAATTGTTCTGGTCATTCTGCCGTTTGGTTGTTGGGCTTTTATATATATAGAAAACTTACTTTTTTAAATTTTTACAATATAATTTCAAATTGATTTATGCTCCACATTACAATATTAGAGTATTCTGATATACTATTGCTGTTTCTCTGGAGAGCCCTGAATAATGCAAGTTGAAATCCTCAGAATAAAAGTGGTTACTTATTAGAGACAGCATGGTAACTTTTCAGCAAGAGGCTATAATAGACACAAAGTTTCCCAAGTAAAAGGAAAAAAGTTTCCAAGAGTGATGAGCTGAAAGGAAGCCAGTGGGACTGAAGTTTTGTGGGTGAAGGAGAAAGTGAACCAAGGTTAGATATAGCCATGCAGATGATAAGGTGTGATAAGACATTGTAATAGCTGTGATTCGACAGTGTTTTAGCTGGTAAATAACTTATAGAGTGTGTTAAAAGTAAGTGAAGGTAAGTCAGTTATAGAGATACCAAAGTACAATAATAGGTAAGATTAGTGGTAAAGAGAAGGAAGGAAAAGAGGTAGTAAAAGACCTGATATTTCATCTTTTTCTAGCATTTTATGCAGGTACCCACTTTTTGTATTCTCATCTTGTGGGGAAGCTGTTCACTTTTACAGTTATCAGTTCTTACAAATTCCTAAAAATTTTCAGTTTGAGGTCTCTCAATGAAATAAAAATCCATTGCTTAGGAAAAAGCGATGTATTTCTCTTATCTGAGAAAAATGAATCCAAGGTTCAAATCTTTAGCAGTTTATTGCTATTTGTTGTTAATTTTTTCTCAAAGGTAATATTTATACACTGTCTTTTCCAGAACATCAAAACTAGAGGAGTCTGGCCATGCAAAGGCTGTTTCGGTGAGTGGTTTTGGAAAATCAGCCTGTACCTGTTGGTATTATATAAATACTCCATAGTAATTGGTCTTAGCCACTTGTAATAGAGAAGAATCTAAGAATAGCAGAAATATTTCCAAACAGAAGACAGTCTATCATTAACTCATAGGGAAATAATTTGTTGGTCTCAGGGGCTAGATGGCTATTTTTTAATTTTATTAACTTACTAGGGGCCCAGTGCATGAAATTTGTGCACTGGGGGAGGGGGGTCCCTCAGCCCAGCCTGCCCCCTCTCACATACTGGGAGCCCTCAGGGGATGTCCTACTGACGACTTAGGCCTGCTCCCTTCTCCCCTTGGGGATAGGGCCTAAGCCGCAGTCTGGCCTCCCTTTGTGGGAGGTGACTGGGCTGATCAGGGGAAGGCACCAGCCCCATCACCCCGCTGCTGCAGCCACTGCCAGTCACCACAGCCACCAAGGTTTTTTTTATCAACAAGGACTCCAGTCCCTTCACCCTGAAAAAATGACAACTTTCTTTAGGCATTTTCAAGATGTGTCTTTTATAGGATATGACATTTCTTTATTATTTTTTTTATCCTCACCTGAGGATATGTTTCCATTGATTTTTAGAGAATGTGGAAGAGAAAGGGAAAGACAGAGAAAAACATCAAAGTGAGAGAAACACTTTGATTGGTTGCCTGCATGAGCCCTGACCTGGGCCCCGGCCAAGGAGGAGCCTGCAACCTAGGTACATGCCCTTGGTCAGAATTGAACCCAGACCCTGCGGTTGGCAGGCCAAGGCATTATCCACTGAGCCAAACTGGCTAGGGCAGGATATGACATTTCTTAGCCCTCCAGCAGCAGACCTTTGCTTTTTTTGCCAGGAGTGTGGTGAAAAACCCTAGATCACCTTTTTGGATTCTTATTACCCAAGTTACTAAGAATATTACCACTGGCATACAGGGAGCTTAACCAAGGAGTGGTCAGAAAAGGTGTTTCCTCTGTAGTTCACACCGATCACCGGCTCGGCCCTCCGCCCAGGCCTGACGCCTCGGCCAGAGGCGTTGAACCCCATCACCCTCCGATTGCCAGATCAATGTATGCAAATTAACCACCATCTTTTTTTGGGTTAATTTGCATACTCATCCGATTAGCTGGTGAATGTAGCGAAGTGACACCAATTTGCATTTTTCTCTTTTATTAGTGTAGATTGGGGTACCATCCTATCTAATAATAGACAAACATGGTAATTAACCATACCTCCGCTATGCTTCCCTTTGGCTAATCAGGGCGATATGCAAATTAACTGCCAACCAAGATGGCGGCCGGCAGCCAGGCAGCTGAAGTGAACAGAAGGCTTGATTGCTACAGTTATGGAGGAAGCCAATGTTCCCCACCTGCTGCTGCCCAGGTCTGAGCTCCAGATGCAACAATGTTGCAATTATAGAAGCTAAACAAACCCCAGATACCTGCTTTCAGCCAGCCGGCCTCGGAGCTGGAGCTGCAACAAAGTTTCAATTACAGAAGGTAAATAAATCCCAGAATAATAAAAAAGAAAGAAAAAAAGGAGAGACTGGGAGCTTCAGTTGCAGGCTTGGCCAGCCTGAAAACAGCCCTCAGCCCCTCATCCAGGCTGGCCAGGCACCCAGTGGGGACCCCCACCCTGAAGGGGGTGCAGGCAGCCCGAAAACAGCCATCAGCCCCTCATCCAGGCTAGCCAGGCACCCCAGTGGGGACCTCCACCCTGAAGGGGGTGCAGACAGCCTGAAAACGGCCATCAGCCCCTCACCCAGGCTGGCCAGGCACCCTAGCGGGACCCCCCACCCTGATCCGGGACACCATTCAGGGCAAACCAGCTGGCCTACACCCGTGCACCAGGCCTCTATCCTATATAGTAAAAGGGTAATATGCAAGCTGACCCTAACAGCAGAAAGACTGGGAATGACTGGTCACTATGACACACACTGACCACCAGGGGGCAGATGCTCAATGAAGGAGATCCCCCTGGTGGTCAGTGCACTCCCACATGGAGGAGCTCTGCTCAGCCACAAGCCAGGCTGATGGCTGCCAGTACAGCAGTGGTGGCGGGAGCCTCTCCTGCCTCCTCAGCAGCACTAAGGATGTCTGACTGCAGCTTAGGTCTGCTCCCGCTGGCAAGTGGACATCCCCCGAGGGCTGCCGGGCTGCCAGAGGGATGTCTGATTGCCAGCTTGGGCCCAATCCCCTGGGGAGCAGGCCTCAGCCAGCAGATGGTCATCCCCCGAGGGGTCCCTGACTGTGAGAGGGCACAGGCCGGGCTGAGGGACCTCCCCCCCCCCGACCGAGTGCACAAATTTTTGTTCACTGGGCCTCTAGTTGTTAATAAAATTATATAGGTTTCAAGTGTACAACTCTATGACACGTGATCTGTCTATTGCCTGTGTGCCCACCACCCAAAGTCAAATACTCTTCCATCACCATTTATTTGCCTCCCTTTAGCCTTTCCTGCCAGGGGCTAGATCAGGGGTGGGCAAACTTTTTGACTTGAGGGCCACAATGGGTTCTTAAACTGGACCGGAGGGCCGGAACAAAAGCATGGATGGAGTGTTTGTGTGAACTAATATAAATTCAAAGTAAACATCATTGCATAAAAGGGTACAGTCTTTTTTTTTTTTTTAGTTTTATTCATTTCAAATGGGCCGGATCCGGCCCGCGGGCCATAGTTTGCCCACGGCTGGACTAGATGTTACTCTGATCAGGGATAAAGGCAATAATTTAGGCCATGGAAGTTGAAGGGTTTTTGAATTTTATCATTTTGAATTTTATCATTTCTGTTCACTTTTTTGCCCTTGAGGTTTATGCATGACAAGGACAATGTCATTCCTGAGTGAAAGATAAAGATTTTGAGACTTCTTTTAATACCAGTATCTTTGAACTGTAGACCTTGTTACTGGACATCACAGCATGGTGACATATCCTCTGCAACACAAGGGCACGCACAAGTAATTTGGAGGACTTGGGAACTGTGGTCAGAAAGTGAGGCTATTTTCATTCAGGATTTTAATTGTAGCAGTTTCTCCTGTTGAGAAGCTAGGGCATGGTGCTATGCAGAGCAGAGGCTAGGGGAGACTAGACACAAAGCCTTTAATGATGGAAAGGAACTGAAAGGTCCAAGTTAAGGATCCAATGGCTAAGCTAGAGGATCTGTTTGATCTTCTGGATCTTTTTTTTTATTTTTTCACGATTTATTTTATATTTGAAAGGGAAGTGTTGAATATTTGAAACTGCTGTTTTTCAGATTGTCTTTTGTGTTATATTATCACATCTCTTTTTTTTTCCAGTGGAGAACTTTGAAATGGAAGTTTAAGGTGATGTTTACAATGGGTGTGTGGTATTCACATTTTAATCTAACCATAAGAATTAAAAATAATAATGAACACGGTCAATTGCCTAAGGAGGATAACTACAATAGATGTCGGCCACCTTTTCCTTAAGCCGACTCACACAAATGTTTAAAGAACTACAATTTCTTGTAGAATAACAGCCAAAGTAGGCCCCCTTTTGGGCACTCTTTAGTATGCTTTACATGTTGTTGTATGGAAAAGCACCTGTATTCTGAAGACATTCTGGTTTGAATTTGGAGGAGCTGGGCAATATTCCTAGCCAATCACAGCGAGTCTGTAAAGCTATAGGGAAGCTTTGCTCCTTTTATACTTAAAGGTACCTGCTGCCACGTGTGCTTGAAGAGGTTTCTGAGAGGCTTTAATTTGGAAATAAACATGTTTGCAAGCAAAGCCTACGCTCCTGTGAATACCTTCTACCTATTAGTCCAATTAACACCTCAATCAGTACTGTGGTTGCCTAGCCTTGTACTGACTAATCAGGGTCACGGTCATCTCTTTAGTTTGAAGCAAACCAAGAATAGCTCTTTGGCATGTGCCCCATGCTCTTCCCCTGCCTCCTTCGCTTCTTACACTCTTTTCCAACTTTGGAGCCTGAGAGGTTAGGACAAATCTCTAATGATCCCTCAGGGCAGATGCTTTTCAAGGCAAAGACCAGAAACTTTTATTTCAGGTCAATCCCCATGCGGCTGCCTTTAAAGTTCATGTGAATTAACATTCAGTGATATTTTTGTCAGCTGTGACTGCAAGCAACATCATTACAGCAGAATGGTAATGCAAATAACTCTGCATAGCTCCATTAAATGCCACATTGTTCTATAATGGAAGTGACATTTCATTATTTCTCCAACATCAAATGCATCCTGGCCCTCATGGCCAGTGATACTCTGGGCACATTGGTAGCTGTGGCAGCTGTGATAACTCCAGGAAGAGTAAAGAGGATAAGGATGACTGATAGGGGCATAACAGTTACCAGATATGCTTCTGAGGCCCTATAAAAATGAAGCATGAATAGAGTGTGTAATTATCAGTGACCTTATCCACCCATAGAGCCCGTGAACCTATCACACTGGCATCCAGAAACACATATATCCTGTTTCCCTTAATTGCGTAAGAGACACTGCAAGTGAGTTATTTTTTGTGGTATACTTTGAGGTCCCTGGGGGTACTTAAAATATATTTTGCCTAGCACAATACAAGTGTTCCCACTGACAAAAGCTCTGGGATTTTTAAAAAGAACCATTGAAATAGAATATTTGAAACAAAATGAAAAATTTAAGCGACACGCTAAGCTCCTAGAAATGAGGGGCAAAAACAAGATTGTAAGTAATAGAAAGCTTTAGGAATGCTGACACCCAGCAGGGTGGGAAAAGAGAAGATAGTTTTGATATTGCATTCAGTAAGGGAAGTTGGACTTAATCATTCCTAATTGTAATAATCAGTGAAATACCTACCATATAAATACAAGAAAAGTAGAAGAAGGAACTTTTCCAATGACCCACAGTAAGCCTAGTAAATAGACAGCAAACATGTAGATTTGAGGAGGGAAGAAATAGGGATCATAAATTGATTTTGGACCCAGAATTTATATGCATCAATGAAAAATGATTCTGTGATTAAGTCCAATTAGAATGGAGACTAGGATTCTGCCCCTTGCCCCTATTGGGTAGATGCAAATCTATAGTCTAATTTCAGGAGAAGGTGAAGGGGGGTTTTAGATATGGTTTTCTATTTCACTGTATGAGAGGATTATTTAGCAGGGAAGAAATAGTTCAGGTAAAGGCTGGGTGAAAAAGCCTCAGGAGGTAGAGAGAGCTCAAACTAGCTGGTTACTTTGCAAAAGGAAGAATGTGATGCAAGGAGACAGCATAAAAAATGCCTCTCTGGTTAGGCAATGCAGTTTGGTCTGCCAGGATGAAATAGCTCTCTCAGAAACAGAAGACTTAGCCATGCTTCCCTGAATTACAGCATGAATTCATGAGCATTCACAGGTTCAAGAACATTTAATAAGAAATCGAGAAATGAAACAATTAACTTTATAATTAAATTAAAAACATATTTATTGTTTAATTAAAATTCAGTGTTAGTATTATCACATGATCCAACAATCCCACTTCTGGGTATTTATCCTAAAGAACAGAAAACAGGATCTTGAAGAGATATGTGCACTTCCATTTTATTGCAGCGCTAGAGGCCCAGTGCATGAAATTTGTGCACTCGGGGTGGGGGGTGTCCCTCAGCCTAGCCTGTGCCCTCTTGCAGTCTGGGAGCCCTTGGCGGATGTCTGACTGACGGCTTAGGCCCTATCCCCACTGCTGCCGAGGCGATAGAGCAGGGGTCCTCAAACTACGGCCCACGGGCCACATGCAAATACAAATTTTGTATTTGTTCCCATTTTGTTTTTTTACTTCAAGATAAGATATGTGCAGTGTGCATAGGAATTTGTTCATAGTTTTCTTTTAAACTATAGTCTGGCCCTCCAACGGTCTGAGGGACAGTGAACTGGCCCCTTGTTTAAAAAGTTTGAGGACCCCTGCGATAGAGGCTCCAGCCACTGCTGTTGCCTGCGTTGAGCGTCTGCCCCCTGGTGGTAAGTGCACTTCATAGCAACCAGTCATTTTACTGTATGGTCTATTTGCTTATTAGCCTTTTATTACATAGGATTATTCAAAATAGCCAAGAGAAAGAAACAACGTAAATGTCAATTGACAGATAAATGGATAAAATCAATGTGGTACACATACAATGACATATTATTCAGCCTTAAAAAAGGAGGTCATAACATGCAACACAGAGGTGGATCATCCAACTTCTATTAAATCATTTCTAGGGGAGAAACCAAGATGGCGGCATAGGTTAACACCGGAGATTGCTGCCTCGAACAACCACTTCAGAGATATAACTAAAGGACAGAACGGACATCATCCAGAACCACAGGAAGGCTGGCTGAGTGGAAATTCTACAACTAGGAGGAAAGAGAATATCATACCCAGACTCAGAGGAGCCGCAGTGCTGAAGTGAAATACTCAGGTGCGGAGTGCACGCGGAGCGGGCTGGCGGCGAGGGCACGGTTGTTGTTTTCAATCAGGACGGAACTGAGAGCAGCCATAACTCCTTGCTCCGCCCTCCTTGTAGATCCCCAGGGACCCGCCCCGCCCAAGCCCTGCGCAGAGCCATTTGCCAGATAGCCTCAGGCAAATGCTAGATTAGCACCACCCTAGAGATCCAGCACAGAAGCTCTCCCACTGCAAACACAGCTGACTCTCATAGCCAGTTAGCCTGGAGGTCAAATCACCCCTGGTATGCCGACAGTCAAGGCTTAACTACAACAAGACTGCGCACAAAGACCACTAGGGGGTGCACCAAGAAAAGATACAAAAATGCGGAGGCAAAGAAACAGGACGCAAATGTCAGAAATGGAAGATATAGAGCTCAAAACCACACTTTTAAGGTCTCTCAAGAACTGTCTAGAAGCTGCCGATAAACTTAGTAAGGCCCTCGAAAAGACTGGTGAGACCGCCGATAAATGTAGTGAGATCCTCAAGAAATCTAATGAGACCCTCGATGTTGTGATAAAGAACCAACTAGAAATTAAGCATACACTGACTGAAATAAAGAATATTATACAGACACCCAACAGCAGACCAGAGGAGCGCAAGAATCCATTCAAAGATTCGAAACGCGAAGAAGCAAAAAACACCCAACTGGAAAAGCAAAATGAAAAAAGAATCCGAAAATACGAAGATAGTGTAAGAAGCCTCTGGGACAGCTTCAAACGTACCAACATCAGAATTATAGGGGTGCCAGAAGATGAGAGAGACCAAGATATTGAAAACCTATTTGAAGAAATAATGACAGAAAACTTCCCCCACTTGGTGAAAGAAATAGACTTACAAGTCCAGGAAGCGCAGAGAACCCCAAACAAAAGGAATCCAAAGAGGACCACACCAAGACACATCATAATTAAAATGCCAAGAGCAAAAGACAAAGAGAGAATCCTAAAAGCAGCAAGAGAAAGAAACCCAGTTACCTACAAGGGAATACCCATACGACTGTCAACTGATTTCTCATCAGAAACTTTGCAGGCCAGGAGGGAGTGGCAAGAAATATTCAAAGTGATGAATACCAAGAACCTACAACCAAGATTACTTTTTCCAGCAAAGCTATCATTCAGAACTGAAGGTCAGATAAAGAGCTTCACAGATAAGGAAAAGCTAAAGGAGCTCATCACCACCAAACCAGTATTATATGAAATGCTGAAAGGTATCCTTTAAGAAGAGGAAGAAGAAGAAAAAGGTAAAGATACAAGTTATGAACAACAAATATGCATCTATCAACAAGCGAATCTAAGAAACACGTGAATAAATAATCTGGTGATCATAAAAGAATCAGGGACATAGAAAGGGAATGGACTGACTATTCTTGGGGGGGCAAGGGGTGTGGGAGATGCGGGAAGAGACTGGACAAAAATCGTGCACCTATGGATGAGGACAGGGGGTGGGGAGTGAGGGCGGAGAGTGGGGTGGGAACTGGGAGGAGGGGAGTTATGGGGGGAAAAAAGAGGAACAAATGTAATAATCTGAACAATAAAGATTTAATTAAAAAAAAAAGAAGGTAATTCTTCAGTATGCTATAACACAGATGAACCTTGAGAATATTATGATAAGTGAAATAAACCAGATACAAAAGGAAAAATACTATTTCCACCCACATGAAGTATGTGGAATAGTCAAATTCATAAACACTGAAAGAATGATGGTGATTCCCAGGTAACACAGGGGAGTTGCTGTTCAATGGGTATAGAGTTTTAGTCATGCAAGATGGAAAAGTTCAGGAGAGCTGCTTTACAACAAAATGCATATAGTTAACAATAATTCTGTACTGCAAACTTGAAAATGTTTAAGAGGGTTCATTTCGTTTATGTTTTTCAACACAATAAAACATTAATCATTAATGATCAAAACTTTAAATATATATTCATTCATTCTTTCATGCATTCATTAAATATCTAATTTTAGCAGTCATTGTGCCAATTCTAATAGATAACACAGCCAAGTAGAAGTAAGGCTATTCTCTTACAGTGTAGAAGAGAGCTCACATTTCACATCTTTGAGGAGATCCTGGCATAAAGCACACTGCTTTAGCCATTTTGTAAGCCACTTAGGGATATGCATAATGTAACATCATTTTAATTTAGACTGCCAACCAATAGAGAGAAAGTGATCGATGTGATTGTAGCTGAAAATGGAAAGGTGAAAGCTAAGTAACTAAATGGACCAGCAGGGAGTGACTGCCTCTGGGATGAATCTTGCCCAAATCACAAATTCCTTCAAGGGATGGTGGTTCTTTTCTAAAACAGCTTGACTCCAATACTTTAAATTGTAAGATGTAGGCAAGGAGTGGAAGAAAGTGCCTCTAGCAAGCAGAGATTGTTACTACCAGGAGGATAGCAGAGTAGCATAATGTCAAATACTGTAACAGAGCTATGATTTTATCCTATTTGCAAGCTAACATGTTGGCCAGCGATAGATGCTGACCAAAAATACAAGATTTTTAAGTCAGAGACAAAGGACTTTACTACTTACAGCACTGCGGGCCCCTTGAGCTTTATGTTTTTATCTATTCCACGGGGCAATGCAGAGCAGCCCAGGTAGACGTTGTATACACAGTGCGTTTAAGTATATCACATCCTGGGAATCCCAGGATTGGGAATCTAAATCTTTTATAATGGCTGCGATGAAACCTGTCCTGCCTTTACTTTAGAGGAAAATAGTTCCTTTTCATACTGGTCAATAAACAGGCCTGTTCCTGCTCCTCAGGGAGATACCCTCTCTGTCTTCCAAGTCTGTTATACAAATACTAATGGCCTAGTGCACGGATTCATGCACATTGAAAGGAAATTAATTAGAATTCCCAGGGTAGAGCCGCGGCTTGAAGGGCATCTATGGAGTGAGGAGGGAGTTGAGGGGGGGAGAAAGAAAACTCATGCTCAGGTCTTCCTGCTCTTGGCGCTGGCTCCGGTGCAGGGACTAATGCAGGCGATCCTGGGTGGTGGCCGGCAGGGCAGGACTGGGCGAGATGGGCTGGACACGCCCTGGAGCCAACCTCCCGTGGTCCCTCTCCAGCTGGCTGCACCTGGGGCAGCACCACAGCTCGAAGGGTGTCTGTGGAGTGAGAGGGGTCCCTCTGGCAGGTGGGGTCCCTAGGCCTGGCCTGTGGGGATCAGGCCGAAACTGGCTCTCTGACATCCCCTGAGGGGTCCCGGAATGCTAGAGGGCACTCTGCAAAGTTGCTGTCATACAGGGTGTGGAACGCAACCACAAGTGTGCAATAAACCAGATTCAGCCGACAGTGCCCCAGCAACAACATAACCCATGGCTGAAGATGGAATCACGCAGCCCCAGGAGGAATTGGGCTCCCTCCTCTCTGGTGTCACACGAGAACCACCTCTGCTGCCAAGTCACTGCACCTTGGCACCTCCTACGTTGAGCGTCTGCCCCCTGGTGGTCAGTGCACGTCATAGGCACTGGCTGGTCAGTTGGTCGGATGGTCAGACAGTCACTTAGCCATATATATATATCTTAGAAATGATAGTCCAGCAGAAAGGCTAGCATGGCCCCTGGTATCAAACCCTGGCCCCTCTGGAAATGTAAGGGACGAGTAGAGAATTGCCTTCTAACAAGTAGGAGCCCATTTAATTTAGGATAAACCATTCCAAGGAAGATTCCAGACCATGAGAGTGGAACAGGTTTGGCAGAAATAATTAGTCTGGAATTCAAGACTCTCATTAGAGCAGTTACACAAAAGTTCAAAACAAGGAAAAAGTCTTGTCTAGTAAACTGCTCCCTAGACGTATATAGCAAAGTATTTACAGAGAGAGTCGGGCCCAGGTGTCCCACTTGTGAGAGGGCACAGTGTTTCTAAACACTTGCAGGCCTTGCCCTCAGAGCTCAGGGCTGAAGCTCCAGGTATCAGGTCTTCACCATTGACAGTGTACTGTGGTCTGGCAGGCCCGTACGATCCTCGGGCACAGGATGTATACATTGAAGAACCAACAAGGACGTGTTTGTGTTTCGGCCAGTTATATCAAACTAATTTGATGTTCTTAGCTTGCACTTATAGCTATAAAACACTTAAAATCACTTCCTCTATATTCACTCACATATTCTTCACTCAATTGAATATTTTATATAACCATGAATAAAGATTTCTCATCCTTTTATATGATCTCTTCAACTGGGTTGTAAGAAATTGGTGGGCATAAATTCCATTTGTTTTTCTACTTGTAAATTTCCTCGGCCTTCTAAGCATAGGGCTGAGTACAGCGCGCTCCTAAGCAATGCTTATTGACTCGCTTTTTTGTATGGGCTCTGAGAATGGACAAGTCCCTCTTTGCTGAGCCACTCTAAGACAACCTAAGGGAGTTGTGGGGTTATGTAAACAATTGTTTCTTTGGCCTGAACTTTGTTAGAGAGTATTACCTTTATGATCCTGAAATTAAACATATGGACAAATCAAAGTCAAATTTTCCTACAAAGAGTGTCTAATTTATCCTCATATGCTATGAACTGCATTGTACATTTCTCAAAAATGGTTACAAAAATTCTTGAGAAATCCAACCAAGCAAATAATACCGCTGTTTGGTTTGGGCCTCGGAGGTAAACTGTACCAGCTATGCAACACAGTGTTTCCTCTCCTCTGGCTCTGTGGTAGGAGAGCAGTTAATTGCCTCACAGCCTCAAGTTAACACAGACACTGCCTCCAGTGCTAGCTGTGAAGGATAGAAAAACTTACTCTTCTCCCAGAGAGGAGGGAAATATCAACGAAACGCAAGGTGATAAGTAGTACTAAAACAAAGGGCTAAGGAGGACAGAGGGGTAGTAAAGGGGAGGGGGCAAATATATGGTGATGGAAGATGATTTGACTTTGGGTGGTGGGCACACAACGCAATATACAGATCATGTATCATAAAAATGTACACTTGGAACCTATATAGTCTTGTTAACCAATCAATGTTACCACAATAAATTTAATATAAAAAAAACTAATAGTTAAATATATTTTTGTAACAAAAATAATCTTGCATATTCAAAGAGCGCATTTAAGAAAAAGGCACAATGTTGAAAAAAATAATTAAATAAACAACTTTGTACTTAATTTTAAGGGTCTCACAACCTATTATGGGGAAACAGAAATTATTCACCCATTCACATGAATGTAAAATTACAACTGTGGGAGTTGCTGTAAAGGATAGCGCTATGCTGGATTTGACTGAATTAAAAGGTAGAAGTTCCATCCATGTTAGCACCCCAATACATTTAATTAAAATTAATTAATTAATTAACTTTCAGATTTGGGGGGAAAAAAGAAGAAGAATCCTGAAGTGACACTTGAGCTAACATTGGAAGAATGAGTAGGTATTAACTCAGTAGAGGAAAGTGATTAACAGCCTTACAAATCCTAGGGAACGCCCCTGTGATGGGAGTAAACCAGCTAATTATGGGGGACTAAAGTGCATGAAGAGGGAGGTTGAGGGTTGCACCACAGCCCTGGAGAGGAAGGCCTTGCAAGGTCATTGTAATCAGGAATAAGGGCTTTGGGGAAACATTTTAAGGACTGCAAATAGGCAGGTGAATATCAAATATGTCTTGCAAAATGGTAATTTTAGCTGCAGTGTGGAAAATTTATTAGAAGCTCGAAAGGAAGCACAAAGATTCATAAGATGGGCTTTACATTTTTTTTTTTAAAGTCCTCACAAGTTTAGCAGCCAAGATCTGATGTTCTTTACCAGCAACAAGGAAACTGAAGTTCTAAACTCCCTGGGGTCTCAATTTTACTCTCTCTCACTGTAGCCTGAGAGCTTGCCAGGCACTTAACCCTGGTAACGTGCAATTCTCATAAGAACACTGACAAGAAAAGCATTAGAGGTACGCAGTATCTAAAAGTCACGGCTAGATATGCTTGGGAATGAGTTTTGGAAATTTTAGAAAAGTAATATAAGAAGCTATAACATTGCCAGTGGGGTTTGGAACAGAACCACTTAATAAAACACATTACGATTGCTACAACTAAATGTCTGTATATTAGCACTTTGTGACACAGGTAAATGTTATGAATACTCTCCCATGGGTTCAAGTCAGAATTTTGTTGATGAATGAGTTCATGTAAGTTTATTTTCCAATAACTAAGTTACAAAAGACTGGATATTCTGTTCTTCCAAATATTTAACATTAGGATTTCAGAGAAAGGACTGTGGTGGTGGTAGGCAGATTCTTCTTTTTATAGATGGGAAATTGAGACTAAAGATGTTACAGTAAGTACCTACCCAAATATAGGCGGCAAACAGAATTTAAACTTCTATTTGACTTTAAAACCTTACCATATAGATCTTCAATACAATAAAATGGGCATCTTCACTTTTTCAAGAAAGAAAAATGTGAGAGGGTGACTAAAGTTAGGCACTAGAGTTAAGACCAGATGCACAGTATTACAGCAATGGCACATTAGCATGACGACTCTCAATTGGTGAGGCTCATTCAATTTTCTTTTTTTTTTAAATATATTTTATTGATTTTAGAGAGAAAAGGAGAGGGAGAAAGAGATAGAAACATTAATGGTGAGGATCATTGATTGGCTGCCTCCTGCACACCCCCTACCAGAGATCAAGCCCGCAACCCAGGCATGTGCCCTTGGCCAGAATCGAACCTGGGACCTTTCAGTCTGCAGGCCGACGCTCTATCCATTGAGCCAAACCAGCTAGGGCATTCAATTTTCAATATATAAAATAGTTAGAACTCAGCCCTTGAATATAAAACTTGGCTTTTAAGAAACAAATCTAATTTGGTCTTTTAAGCTAAACAAGATATTAAGTCAAAACCTATAATGTGGAAACATTGCAATTTGGTATTTTAAAAGAGACATTGGATAATTGACAGATGATTCAATAATAGCTAATCAAGAATTTTGATGAACAATTTTCTTAATATGTCACATATGGTCTTTTCACATGGTTCTATATTCATATATATATGTATATTCATATATGTATATATAAAATATGTATATTTAATTTCATACATACTTATGTGAATAATATATATGAAAATGTTTGCCATTTGTCTCAACTTTGTGAGTGAAGAAATGATTTTTCAATGCTTATTTTAATGCTCTTCCATCTGTATTCTTATTTTTATGGAGCTATCAATCGGTAACGATTTTAGGAAGCTGGGCCAAGTTCCATTTAGACACTTTAGCATTTGGCTGATCTTTTAAATCAAGAGGAAAATGCTTAATAAGTCACTAGGCAACATTCTATGCCTAGAATTATTCTAATTTTCTCACTGTCAAATGAGTTCATCTCCCTAGATATTTCAGAGACCTTACTTTGCTCATTGCAAGGACACTTCAAAGTTTCACACACTTATATAAGATTAATTTTTGTCCCTCTGGCTAAAGTTTTCACCTCTCTCCTTTGTTAATTAAAATCCTGTAGTTCAATTCCTGTAGTTCAGGGATTATTTAATCATTATTTAAGTCCATGCCTTCACTAATGTGCAAGCATGTCATGACTTAATCAACTGCTTTATTCATTAAACCAATAGCTATTAAATAACTTTTAAGCAATTATGGCAAATATGAAAATTCCAGACAAAAAAATTCAAGGGTATAAAAATGCAACATGCGTTATTTTTCTACTAGAGGGCCGGTGCACAAATTCATGCACAGGTGGGGTCCCTTGGCCTGGCCGGTGATTGGGGCTGATTAGGGCCATGGGAGGTTGGCGGGGGAGGGGGGGAGGGTGCAGGGAGGGGAAGGGGCCAGGGGAGGTTGGCCGTGGGAGCGCACTGACACTCCTGCATTAAGCGTCTGCCCCCTGGTGGTCAGTGCATGTCATAGTGACTGGTCATTTGGCCGTTCAGTCGCTTAGGTTTTTATATATATAGATTGAACAGAATGCCTGCCTCAAGGTTTGATTCCCTTAGTGCAGCTGTGGGCAAACTACAGCCCGTGGGCCAGATCCGGCCCGTTTGAAATGAATAAAACTAAAAAAAAAAAAGACCGTACCCTTTTATGTAATGATGTTTATTTTGAATTTATATTAGTTCACACAAACACTCCATCCATGCTTTTGTTCCGGCCCTCCGGTCCAGTTTAAGAACCCATTGTGGCCCTCGAGTCAAAGTTTGCCCACCCCTGCCTTAGTGGCTGAATCCTTAACCTAATAAATTATTGAAAAATCTATATTCAGTAATTTAGCTTTTTTAAAAAATTTTGGTCATTTAAGATGAGGCTAATATTTGCTATTCATATTTACTTATTCTTAAATATTTAGAATGCACTATTTGATACATATCAAAGAATATGTATAACATATATGTAATTAAAAGTAACAATATTTTAAAAACCTTAAATAATTTAACATCTAGAGTTAAATTATTGCATTTCCCTAGGTATTCCTTCCCCCATCCCTTGGCATCACCACCACAATCATAATTTTTTTCACATATTCACCTTTTAAGATATAGCTATGATTTTATAACATATTTTGTATACCTAAACTACATATTGCTTCTTTATGCTTGTTATTAAGCTTTACACAAATGACAACATATTTTCTGCACTTTTCTATAACTCACTACTTTTTAGTCAGTTTCCTGTTTCTAAGTCATCCAACCTTCAAAAAGAAAACCTCCAGTCAAAATAACTTCACCAGCAAATTATCCCCAGATCAACATTTTTCAGTTATCTAATGAGGTCAACTTAACTGTGCCAATAAAATCAGACTATGGCATTAGAAAAAAACAATTACAGGCAAATTTTACCAAAAAGTATGAATTTAAAAAATTCCTAAACAAAATATGACCAATTATAGATAACATAGATACCAAAGACAGTACCTCTTAACCAAATTGAGTTTGTCCCAGGTTTTGCTTAAAAAATATTTTTTGAATGAATGAGCATGCCAGAGTTTCATTGTGGGAAATTACTTAGGACTTCATTAATTTTTATGCATGCATTAAATAAGAAGGTGGTATATGTTTCAATAAATACATCTAGAAGTTTGTTTATGTACTACTTATCACCTTGCATTTTTTCTCTCTGCTCTGGTATGATAATGGTTCAAGAATTTTTTAAAAAAAGCAAAATAGAGATTACACGAAGAGAATTTGAATTATGTCAATAGTGGCAGACAGAGCATTGAGGAATGGGCAGCTTTTCATCAAATCATTCTGGAGTATTTAAATATTTATGAAAGGGAAACAACTGTTGACCCCTCAATGATAATAAAAAATCAGTTCTAAGAATATTAAATATTAAAGAAAAACAATAAAGCTTCTGTAGGAGAACAACATTACCATTTTAGTAGAAAAGGGTAGTCTTCAAAGAAGCCCTAATGTAAGGAAATGATAAAGTGACTACATTGAAATTATTAGTTGCTCTTTATCATACTCACCAAAGAATGTGAAGAGGCTGGCCACACAATAAAAGGAGTTATTTAGAATTTATATTACTCACAAAAAGCTTGTTTCTAGAACATATACAAACTTATTTACAAGTCAATTTAAAAAAATTAGAAAGACAAACAACCGAATAGAAAAATGGTCAAGAGATTTTAACAGACCCTTCACAAAAGAGACATCAGAATGACCAATAAACATGTGAGAAGTGTTTGTTCTCATGAGTAATCAGAAAATTGTGTATTAAAACATGAGACACCACAGGCTACACACAAGAAAGCTGAAAGTTAAAAGCAAGTGTTGGTGAGGATGTGAGAAAAGGAAATTCTTATGCACTACTACTGTCCACTGTAAGTGGGTCCAAACACTTTGGAAAATCACTTTTCAGTATTTCTTAAAATTGAATATATACATCCTATCTAATAAAAGAGAAACATGGTGATTAGCCGTACCTCCACTACCCTTCCCATTGGCTAATCAGGGCAATATGAAAATTAACTGCCAGCCAAGATGGCAGCCGGCAGCCAGGCAGCTTGAAGCTAACATGGGGCTTGCTTGCTTCAGTGACGGAGGACTCCAAGGTTCCCCGCCTGCCTTGCCAGCCTCTGAGCTTGCAGTTTGAAACATTGTTACAAATATAGAAGCTAAACAAAACCCCAGAAACCAGGTTTCAGAGGCCGGGATCTCAAAGCTGGAGTTGAAACAGTGTTTCAATTATAGAACCCAAACAAACTAGATACCTGCTTTCAGCAGCAGAGGCCTCAGAGCTGGAGCCA
The DNA here is from genome assembly GCF_014108235.1 of Myotis myotis. Classification (NCBI taxonomy): domain Eukaryota; kingdom Metazoa; phylum Chordata; class Mammalia; order Chiroptera; family Vespertilionidae; genus Myotis; species Myotis myotis. The sequence goes on from NW_023416335.1 coordinate 173,376,869, forward strand.
GAGCTAAAGCTGGCCCAGAATAAAAAAGAAAAAAGAAAAAAAGGAGCAGTTGGGAGCTTCAGTCACCCGCCAGCCTGAAAACAGCCCTCAGCCCCTCAACCAGACTGGCCAGGCACCCCAGTGGGGACCCCCACCCTGAAGGGGGTGTGACCAGCTGCAAACAGCCATCATCCCCTCACCCAGGCAGGCCAGGCACCCCAATGGAGACCCCCACCCTGATCCAGGACACCCTTCAGGGCAAACCAGCCGGCCCCAACCCATGCACCAGGCCTCTATCCTATATAGTAAAAGGGTAACATGCCTCCCGGCACCAGGATCAGCATGACAGGGGGCAGCACCCAAACCCCCTAATTGCCCTGCGGTTCTGTGTGAGACAGAGGGCAGGGCCACAACCTCCCTATCGGCCCTGCTCTGTTTGTGACAGGGGAAGGCGCCCCAACCCCCTGGTCAGCCCTGCTCTTTGCCTGATAGGGGGGAGTTCCCCAACCCCCTGATTGCCCTGCGGCTCTGTGTGTGACAGGGTGCGGCACCCCAACCCCCTGATCGGCCCTGCTCTGTGTGTGACAGGGTAGAGCCATAACCTCCCCATCGGCCCTGCCCTGAGTGTGACAGTGGCAGCGCCCCAACCCCCTGATCCGCCCTGCTCTGTGTGTGACAGGAGGCAGTGCCCCAACTCCCCTATCGGCCCTACTCTGTGAGTGACGGGGGGAGCTCCTCAATTCCCTGATGGGCCCTGCTCTGTGCGTGACAGGGGGGAGCTCCCCAACCCCCTGATGGGCCCTGCTCTGTGACAGGGGGGAGCTCCCCAACCCCCTGATGGCCCTGCTCTGTGAGTGACAGGGTATGGAGCCCCAACCCCCCTGATGGGCCCTGCTCTGTGAGTGACAGGGGGCAGTGCCCCAACCCCCTGATTGGCCCTGCTCTGTGTGTGACAGGGGGTGGTACCGCAACCTCCCCATCGACCCTGTCTTGAGTGTGACAGGGGACGGTGCCCTAACCCCCCAATCGGCCCTACCCTGAGCAGACTGAGGGTGGCATCACAACCTCCCGACCCGCCCTGCTCTGTGCATGACAGGGGGTGGTGCCCCAACTCCCCAATCGGCCCTGCTCTGAGCACGACCAGGGACTGCACCTAGGGATTGGGCCTGCCCTCTGCCACCCGGGAGCAGGCCTAAGCCAGCAGGTCATTATCTCCTGAGGGGTCCCAGACTGCAAGAGGGCACAGGCCGGGCTGAGGGACCCCCTACCCCCCGAGTGCACAAATTTTTGTGCACCGGGCCTCTAGTCCTATATAATAAAGAGGTAATATGCAAATGGTTGTTCACGCTGGCATGCCCTCATGGCTTAGATAACACTGGGGAGAGAGGAATGGGGACCAGCCAGGCAAAAATGAGCTTGTAAGAGAGGAATGGGGACCAGCCAGGCTGTGGCCTGGGAAAGGGTCAAGCCACCTGCCCTCCAGTCCCGGGAGCCTGCACCTGTGGCCCAGGAGAAGATGCCCGCCCACAGTCCCCTGTGGCTGTGGCCGGCCTGGGAAAATCCAGCCCGGGTCCTGGGTGCCTGCAACAGGATGGAGGAGGGAATCCTGGGTCCTGGGTGCAGGGCAAGGCAGAGGCAGTTAGGGGTGATCAGGCCAGCAGGGGAGCAGTTAGGGGCGATCAGGCAGGAAGGCAGGTAGAGGTGGTTAGGGGCAATCAGGCAGGCAGAGGTGGTTAGAGGCGATCAGGCAGGTAGGCACAGGGATTAGGGGCAATCAGGCAGGCAGGCAGGTGAGTGGTTAGGAGCCAGCGGTCCTGGATTGTGAGAGACAGTCAGACATCCCCTGAGGGGCCCCAGATTGGAGAGGGTGCAGGCTGGGCTGAGGGACTCTTACCCCCCCCACCCCCGACCCATGAATGAATTTCGTGCACTGGGCCTCTAGTACTTTATAACAAAGCTGTTGCACTTTTATGTATATCAAAAAATACATAAACACTGGCAAGAGACATGTATAAAGTTGTATAAGGCAGCATCATTCATAATAGTTCAAAACTGGAAACAACTCAATTGTCCATCAATAAAATAACACATGAGCCTGGCCGGCATTGTTCAGTGGTTGACATCGACCTATGAACAAGGAGATCACAGGTTCAATTCTTGGCCAAGCCACAGGCCAGGTTGTGGGCTCAATCCTCAGTGTTGGGGGTGCAGGAGGCAGCCAATCGATGATTCTCTCTCATCATTGATGTTTCTATCTCTCTCTCCCTTTCCCTTCTTCTCTGAAATCAATAAAAACATTTTTGTAAGAATAACACCTGATACATTCACAAAAGCTAATGTCTTTCAATGAAGTGAATTACTACCTGTGCCAATATAGCTGAAACTCAAAAAAATAAGGTTGAATGAAAGAAGCAGACATAAAATGAGGTGATTTCCAGAAATTAAATAAATCAGAGACTTTATATCCAACCAAGATGTGTTTCAAATGTCAAGATTATAGAAAAACAATCTTAAGCATACATAAACCGAGGGAATATTTTACCTATGAGCTCTTATTGAGATACTTACAAAAGAATGAGCTTCACCCAACAGACTGCTAGGAAACCTTCAGCAAAAGAATTGATGCACTTAATATACTTAATTGTGAGAGCTAAAACAAAACTTATGGTAAGATTGAAAGAATAATATATAAATGTTACAAGTTCTGAAAAATATAAAGTAATAAAACAAATAATTTTGTTACATCTATGGATTGTCTAGATTCAGAACAGTTCTATCGCAAGGGTTGTCTGTGCTGCTCTTTTATAGCCACAAGGAATTTCCTCCCTCCCTCTACCTGGCAACCACTAGCTGAATATTTTTAAAGGAATAATTAGAAAAAAGCATATAACTCGGTGCTTTTAAATACAATTATATAAGTTGATACTAACAAAAACCCAGAGGGAAAAAATAAGCATTCAGGAATAAGCTAAAAATCTCAAAAATGAAAGAGAGAGTGAGCAGTTTTGCAAGTTATTGAAATAGACTATAAAGTTTCTGCAATTAAAAATATTTGTTGTCAGCACAATAATAGACAGACAGTCAAATAAAATAAGATAGTCCAGAATATGGAAATTGAGTGTACAGGGTGTTCCAAAAATGTATATATACTTTTGGGACACCCTGAAATGTATTTTAATAAATACTGCCTCTATAATTATTCAAAGGGTGTATACATTTTTGGAATACCCTTTATATTAAAACTAGTGGCCCGGTGCATGAAATTCATGCATGGGGAAGGGGGTAAGGGGGGGTGTCCCTCAGCCCGGCCTGAACCCTCTCCTATCTGGGACCCCTCAGGGGATGTCTGACTGCTGGTTTAGGCCCAATCCCACAGGGGCAGTTGGACATCCCTCTCGCAATCCAGGACCACTGGCTCCTAACCACTCACCTGCCTGCTTGCCAGATCTGCCCTAACCACTCTGCCTGCCAGCCTGCTAGCCCCCAACTGCCCCCCCCACCAGCCTCATCGCCCCCAACTGCCCTCCCCTCCTAGCCTGATCACCCCTAACCACCTCTGCCATGGCCCCACCACCATGGCTTTGTCTGGAAGGATGTCCGGAAGGTCTCCCGGAAGGTCTCTCAGTCTAATTAGCATATTACCCTTTTATTAGTATAGACTAGCATTTCAAATCACTAGAGTAAAAATGAACCTTTAAATAATTCTTAGATATCTGGATTGTCATTTATAAAGTGAAAAATTAGAACTATACCTCACACCGTATAAACTCCAAGAATATATAAACTCCACAAAAATAAACTCCAGATTAAGCAGTGATATACATGTGGAAAAGTGAGACCTTTTAAGAAAAGTTTGGGAAGGGGTATATGAGTGTAAAAGAGCATAACTAGGGCCCTAACCGGTTTGGCTCAGTGGATAGAGCATCGGCCTGTGGACTGAAGGGTCCCGGGTTCAATTCCGGTCAAGGGCATGTACCTTGGTTGTGGGCACATCCCCAGTGGGGAGTGTGCAGTTGGCAGCTGATCGATGTTTCTCTCTCATCGATGTTTCTAACTCTCTATCCCTCTCCCCTCCTCTCTGTAAAAAATCAATAAAATACATTTTTTAAAAAAAGAGCATAATTAGGGTTCAAAATCTATATTAATAAAAGATTGTGAAATTTCACCACATTTTAAAAAATAAGACTTTTGCATGGCAAAAACACTATCTCAAGCAAAATAAAAACCTAATGACACTCTGGGAGTAAATAAGTGCAACATATAAAATAGATTAAGGAGTATTAGAACTAATATTAAAGAACTTTTTAAAATTAAGGGGAGCTCTAACCGGTTTGGCTCAGCGGATAGAGCATTGGCCTGTGGACTGGAAGGTCCCAGGTTTGATTCCAGTCAAGGGCATGTACCGTGGCTGCGGGCACATCCCCAGTAGAGGGTGTGCACGAGGCAGCTGATCAATGTTTCTCTCTCATCAATGTTTCTAACTCTCTATCCCTCTCCCTTCCTCTCTGTAAAAAAACAATAAAATATATTTAACAAAATAAATAAATAAAAATAAAATTAAAGGGAAAAAGACCAGAAACCTGATGGAGAAAAAAATAATGGAAAAAATATAAAATGATATAAAAAGGCCTTAAGACATATGAGATAATGTTCAAGGTATCCACCTGAAAAATTTGAAGACATTTATTCTCAAATATATATGCAGCCCAATGCTCATTGCAGCATTATTCATGGTGGCCAAGACATGGAAACAACCAAACATACATTCGATAGATGATTGGATAAAAATGTGTTATATATATACAATGGAATACTACTCAACCATAAGAAAAGATGAAATACTGCCATTTGTGACAAAATGGGTGGATCTTGACAATATCATGCTAACCCAAATAAGGGAGACAGAAAAATTTAAGAACCATATGATTTCACTCATATGTGGGATATAAAACAGAAAGCAACAAATGAAAAAATAAAAAAATAAAATAAACAAAAACTCAGACACATACAACAGTGTGGTGGTTACCAGAGAGAAGGTGGTGGAGGTGAGGGTTAGTGAAAGGTAGAGTCAAATATATGGTGAGAGAAAAATATTTGAGTTTGGGTGGTATAAACACAATGCAATACACAGATGATTTATCGTGGAACCTATGCAATTTTATTAACCAATGTCACCCTAATACATTTAATTTAAAAAAACTAAAAAATTGTTTAAAAAGTAGTTCAATGCCACTTAAACTACACTTGAGATCCATTTCTCAACTGTCAGAGTGTCAAAAAGTCAAGACCAACAGGCAGTACGCTATGTCCCACAGGCTTGGGATCACAGGTTCTCTCATACGTTGTTGGTGGAAGTGTAATTTAGTGCAACCCCTTAGTACTGTAATTTAGCATTATGTGGCAAACCTATATACAGATTTACCTCTGAGCCAATGATTGCACTTTTAGAAATTTAAACTTATTGAATTCAGGTTAATGGTGTATGAGAGTTCTTTGTATTATCTATACTAATAATAGGGTAATATGCAAATTGGTTGGGACGCAGTCACAGTAACAACCCATCAGCAGACTGTGTGCACAGCAGGCACAGGTGGGCGGGGACTTGCAGCGTCGGGGACAGGGGCGGGACCACGGCAGAGAGGCCTCTCTGTGCCCCTGCATCGGGGGTCCTCAGGCCCCCGCCCCCCCGCTTTGGCCTACCTCTTTGGGGCAATCCATCGAGGAGCTCCAGATGGGTGGGCAGGGCCTACCTCTCTGGGGCAATGGATTGTGAGGCTTCTGCACTGTGACAGGGCACATGCCAGGCTGGGGGACCCCCTCCCCACGATCCTGAGTGCACAAATTTTGTGCACCGGGCCACTAGTTCTTCTATATCAAAATAAAACTTAAAGTATTATATGGTGCTAATGATTAGAATAGTATGTTTGGGGAGGAGTTTTGGGAAGGTAGATAGGGGAGTCTGTGATGCTGACAGTATTCTATTTCTTAATCTGAGTCTATGTAGTTCATTCTACTATAAATCATTGGAGTCAATATTTATGTTGTGCACAGTTTTTCTTAAATTTAATATTTGAATTAATACATTGACAGATTACATTCTAGTTGTAAGCCCTTTGTTTTTACTGAACAGACTAAACTATAATAATGTTCTATTATGTAAAAAATAATAAATTATGTATACTTAATGATCAACATTTAGGCTTTTACCAGTTTGGAGTTATTAAGAACAATGTTTACATGAATTTCCAGTTAAGTGTCTTTCCAGGGATGTATACTTGTGATAGGATTAAGTCATAGGATGTGCACATGCACAACTTTACAGATAATGCCAATTATTCTCCAAAGTGCTTCTAACAATTTTATTCTCCTGGCAATTTTTTATAGCAATTTCTCTTGACTCACAATCTCTTCACCAAAAAGTACTAACAAACTTCTTAATCTGTACCAGTGGGTGCAAAAAGGTTACTTAGAAATTCCCTTAGTTTTTATGTGTTCACCAATACAAAAAATCTCTCTCTCTCTCTCTCTCTCTCTCTCTCTTTCTCTCACACACACATACATATATACCATATATATAAAATATGTTTATCACATATGTATGCCACACACACACATGCCATATATATATAAAATGTTTATTACATATATATATATACACACACATATATATATGCCACACACACACACACACACACACACACACACACACACACACACACGAGGGCCAATCAGAGAATATGGTTTATTTTATTTTTAGAAAGTAGAGACTAGTAATTTTTAGATTTTAAAATCTATCAGGTCAGGCTTTGCCCTCCTTTTCTCCACACCTCCAAAGTGCCATGTAAGTTCTAAGAGACTCTTGTGGCAGCAGCTGTGGGTGGGGTATCTGTTTTATGGCAGTCCTTCCTTTTTATGTTGGTATCTATTGATGCTGACAGTCCCATCTGGTCCTGGCTGCTTGACAGTCCCAAGGTGTCTCTGTGTTCCCACCTGGTCTCTGGCTGCTTGATCTATATTGCAGCAGCTTCCTCCTGTTACCTCAAAACCTTTTCAGAGTCCACAAATTTCTTCAACAGTCATACCATTTTGAAGGGCACAGAAAAATTGTGTTGCTCTCCCAAATCACTTCTAGGTGCCACAGACTTGATCAATCTGCCGTTGCTCCCTATCCAGCCATTCCTATTGAGATGGGAACTTCTGCAAGGCTCCTGCTCCCAGGGTCTCAGACAAACAGCTGAGCAAAAGTACTTTGTATTCTTAGATGCACACACGTTTCTGGAGATGTTCCAGTGGTCTGTCAAGACTGGGGACAGATATCCTCAGATCCTACCGACATTTCACTCTCTTGCCATATCTCCAACTCTTGCCTTCACACGTCAGAGAACGTCATCTAGTAATGAATGGGATGGTGTATGTTCTTCCATTTTTCCCCTGACTTTTCCTTAGGCGTAAAAATCAAGAGAAGCTCGCTGCCTTGATTTTTCTGGCGCTGCTGTGAAAAAATTCTCTAAAGCTATGAATACTTCTGGTCTAGTAATTCAAATGGAGTTGTAGCTTTGGGATGAAGAAAATGGGTGGCAGTTTATGGAAGTAAATTGGAATCTGTACTAATAAAAGGGTAATATGTTAATTAGATCGGAATCTTCTAGACGTCCTTCTGGACAAAGCCATGGTGGCGGCGGCCGAGGCAGAGGTGGTTAGGGGCAATAAGGCTGACAGGGGAGGGCAGTTAGAGGTGATCAGGCCAGGAGTGGAGGGGAGGGAATTAGGGGAGATCCAGCTGGGAGGTGAGGGGAGGGCAGTTAGGGGAGATCTGGCTGGGAGCGGAGGGAAGTTAGGGGCATCAGGCCAGCAGGCAGAGGCGGTTAGGGGTGATCAGGCAAGCAGGCAGGTGAGCAGTTAGGAGCCAGTGGTCCCAGATTGCGAGAGGGATATCTGACTGCTGGTTTAGGCTCAATCCCGCAGGACCATCTCCCAAGGGGTCCCAGATTGGAGAGGGTGTAGGCTTGGCTGAAGGAACCACCCCTATGCATGAATTTCGTGCACCAGGCCTCTAGTTAATAAATAAAAGACATTGATTATTGATTTGTGCAAGCTCCTCCCATTTACAGAAAAGTGCTGATGTATGTGGAGCGTGTAGCCTTGTAAGAGGGCCTGTTAATCTCAATATCTGGTCTACTTGTCTTTAAAGCTTATGAAAAAAAAATGCTGGTCCTATTCATAAGGAAGTTGCTCTCTGCTACACTATCATTCCATGAGGCATAGATTCAGAGAGCAACCAATGGCAATAGCACACATAGGACTGACTGCTCTTTCAATAACACTCATAAAGCAAGAATCAATTCTGCAAAAATAAGAGTGGAGCAGAGCCAATGCTAAGAAGTGAGCCAAAGCATGAATTTCTTTTCCCTTTGGTATTCTGCAGTATTTACTTAACATATTCCCCAGCTTTTAAGCAACGATCATCTCCCTTTGGACACTTGAGTGCCATGAAACTAGTTCTGAGACTTCTGTTCTTTGGCTTCTTCCCAGAAGGAAATTCCTGGCACTCCATTCAAATTCCTTTTGTGAAGACATTAGGCACTTCTGCAGAGAAAGTTTATAGGTTCTTAACAGATTCTTTAAATGTGCTGGGAAATTCAGTTGCCAAGTGAGAGTTTCAATATGATTAGAATAGACTGGATTATGCTATAACTAGGAAGTTTTTCCTTTTAGGTAAACAAATTCAGTAAGTTTAAAGATCATTTGCAGCTTAATTGGGTTAGTGTTTTTACATATCTGTATAAATGAAACACTTCCTTGTTAACCATTAAAATTTCATTCAGTTAAGACTTATTTTGATGAGATTCCTATTCAAATAAAAATGCAAATATGTTGCCCAAATTTTAATTAGTACATGGGTGTGTTTTTCAGCACCAAACAAAACTCTGAGCAAATAAAGACAATCAACTCTGTGTGGTTTCATTGAGTATTATTTGGCACTTAGTATTCTCAACCAAAAGATGGTACCTAATAAGAGTAAGGGAGAAGCAGCAGCAGTAGGTATAAACAATAAATTTTGATGATAAATGGTTAAAAGTTTTGGAGCATTGAATTTTTCCAAATTATGTCAGGTCTATGTGCATCATTAAATAAACAGTCTAAAAAGAATTGGCTTAAGTTATTTATTTTAGAAAATATAAGGAAGAGAATTCATCTAGAAATATTTGCCTACTTTTGATTTTGCTATGTATAAGGTCTCCTTTGTAGTATTCTTTCTTATATCTTTGGATGCAAAAAGAGCTAACTTTGTACATTCCAAATTTTTCAGAAATGAGGAAATTTCCTGTGTTGTTTTTATAGAGCCCTAGCCAGATAAAACATTACTGGAATTAGAAACTGCATTGAACAATAAAGACACATAAACAGCCTGGCTATTTTGGTTTGGCTTGTTTTTTTGTGCTGATATAAAGATCACATGATTCTAAAAGCACTCTCCTAGGAAAATGAATGCACACTATAATACCATAGAGTTAGAATAATAATGAAAGCAAGTTTTAGATCCTCTCCTACTCCCTTTTAAAAGTAATTTGTAAAGAGAATACTTTCCCAATTGGCCATGATCTGTGCTTTTGAAAATACATTAAGGCAAACCTCTGCCACTGACCTTTAAGAGTTCAAGAGAGACTCAATTAGGTTCTGAACTGGAACCACTATAGAGTCCAGAGCAGTCAGGAAATAGTTTCATAATTACACACAATGGAAGAGAGTGTAGAGGATTAATTAGGGTTAAAGTCCAAGAAAAGATGTCTTCTTACAGCATCTTTCCAATTGCCTCACTGTGAATTTTTTATTTCCTTCATTGGCTCTGAAACAATCATTTTAAGAATTCTGGTAAAAATGTAATTCAGAATTACTGAGTCAGCCTCTGATCATTGGAATATGCTTTACAAAACAGTGAGACTTAACTTCCACATGCAAAAATATACATAATGTATTTTATAATTTGTGTAATAAAAACTCTATTGTAAATAATGAAACTAATAATGTACCCACACCAGTTTAAAAATTATAATGTATACTAGAGGTCTGGTGCATGAAATTAGTGCACGGGTTGGGTCCCTGGGCCTGGCCGGCAATCAGGGCCAATCTGTTGGTCAACCAGCAGGGGGATCAGGGAGTACCATCTGGCACCCGCCTTGGCTGGCCTGGTGCTGCCTGCTCGCTAGCCCCTCCCCCCGCCACTGCCGGTCAGGGCCTGCGGGCTGGGGGCAGCTCCTGCGTTGAGCCTCTGCCCCCTGGTGGTCAGTGTGCATCACAGTGACTGGTTGTTCTGCCGGTCGTTCCACAGTTTGGTCAATTTGCATATTAGGTTTTATTATATAGGATATTTTCTTTGAGAATAAAAGATTATTCTCAAAATCTTTTCATCAACCCTGGATAAAGAGATATTTTATTGGCTCACCTAACCTCCCTCCTTCCTGTAACCATGCCTCAGCTGCTTTCCTTCTGTAACTGTGCAGAAACTATTTCTTTAACATGACCCTTTGTCCTTTCTATCTGTCCATTCCCTTCCTTAATCATTAAGCCCTTATGATATCAGATTATTGTCAGCATCAAAATGTCTTAAGAAAAAATCCTCAGGTATGTTGACCACAGAAACAGTTTCTGTCAAACTAAAGATAATATCTTGACTTCAGGTGTATTCAGCCCCAGGCCTGTGAAATCAGAAGGAGCCTCTGGACCACACCCTCAGGAAACCAGACAGAACAATGCCATGGCTGACATCAGGACCTGAAACAATGATCAACTACTTCCTACTCCCACCCCAACCAATCAGTAGAGTCCACCATCCCAAATCCTTTATCTACCTTGGTTAAGGATTTTTCCTCTATATAACCCATCCCCTGGAAGCCATTGTGGAACCTCATGTGACTCTGGGGTATGGAACCACCTGCTCAAATAAAAACTTTACTTTCTTGTCTGGAAACTTCTGTTCATTGGGCTTTGATGGGGCAGTCAAATAGACCCCTTTAGTCCCGTAACACTTCCATACAATCTATTGTTAACAGGGTAAGTGATCTCATTCTCTTTTCCATGTTGCAACAGCCTCATATGGAAGCCTGATGAAAGCTAATTATTATTGTCAATTAATAATAATGCATTTTATTTGTGGTAAGAAAATAAATCCATAACAACTTTTTGAGCTTACGACTAATTCAAATTAGAGTCAGTTCAAACTAGGTAATTCCCTTAACAGGAAGATACCTGGAAATAAAAATTAGGTTCCTGGAATTGGTCTAATTCATATTCTATAACAATCAAGGAAACTTGATTGAAGAGCTATGACTTGTACTTTGATCTGAAAAACAATGTTGTGATGAATTCCACAACATCTGATAATATCCATGCTTCTTCATCCAATTTTTTTTCTTTTAGATAGAAAGCCCCCTCTTTTAATATTCTAAAACTTAATTTCCAAGGTGGTAGTGGAGGGTTCACCCCATATCAACAAACAAACACCAGCAGGGTGTTCAGGAATTCAACAATCCTCAGACACCAGCAAGGTGTTCAGGAATTCAACTCAACTCTGATACTCTCTACCCAGAAATAGCCTCAGATTCCACAAAGTAAGGGTTCAGTCCTACAAAACTGCCCTTCCCCCACCCCCTTCAGATATCAGTTGCAAACCCAGGCTATGCTTCTGACTGATCAACTATACATTGAAGGCTCCAACAACTCCTCACTGGCAACTTGATTGAGATGCCAGTCACAGGCCCAGATTATTACCTGTACTTCTGACCAACTGGGTATAAATCAGAGGTTCCCAAGATTGTCTCCTTGGGTTCAATTAATTTGCTAAAGCAGCTCACAGAACTCAGAGAAAAATGTTATTTACTAGACCACTGGTTTATTGTAAAAGGAGATAGATCTCAGGAACAACTTGAAGGAATTGATGAGTAGGGCAAGGTATGTGGGAAGGGGTGTGGAGCTTCCATGCCCTCTCTAGGCACTCTACCCTCTCTAAATTTCCTGTGTTCACCAATCCAAAGCTCCTGCACCCTTGTCTTTTTGGATTTTTATGGAGGCTTATTTACATAAATATGATTGATAAAATAATTGTTACCTATTTGTGATTGAATTCTATCACTAGACCCTCTCCCCCAACTCCCAGGTGTGTGTGAGTGTGTGTGTGTGTGTGTGGGGGGGGGGGGGGGGGCAGGGATAGGACTGAAAGTTCCAACCCTCTGATCAAATAGTTGGCTCTACTGGCAACTTAGTGCTTTCCCAAAGTCACCTCATTAACATAACAAAAGTAACCTTTATCACTCTCAACTTTTAAGGCATTTCAAGGGTTTTGTGAGCCAAGAAATGTGGATGAAGGCCAAATATATAGGAGAAATATAAATTACAATATCAAATATCCAAAGCTAGTTTCCATGGACTCACCAAATAATGCCTGAATGTTTAGCCACTAATCAGCTACAGTTCTTGGCAGGTAGAAAACTCATCAGAATAGTGACAAAACATAAACTTAACTTTGAAATAAAACCATATGGTTGCAAATGGAAGGAAAAACAAATTTCCTGTTTTTCTCTGCCATGAATTATGCAAATGCAAGCAAATACAAAATTGATGCAAAGGAATAGCCTGTTAAAGTCTGTGTGGGTGCATAGGGCATTTCCTCAAGGAAGCAGCTTTCATGGGGTATCAGATGATCTAAACACAGGGAGTCAGATATCTATACAGCCTGGAAATGGGTGGTGGAGCCTTAGCAGGGTGGAGAGCATTCATGCATGGGAGTACAGGCTCCGAACATGGTGTGAAAGATCTGTGCACTAGCGTTCAGGCACAGGTATTGAAACTTCAGTGGGATGAGGAGGGCATCTGCATGGAATAAAGGCTGATAATGAAGATGGGAGATTGATCACCTACAATGGAACTGATACAATAAGTGTAATAAAGATCATATGAGCCAGGCTTCTCACTATCAGAAAAGAGAATTCAAATAGGAATAGCAACCAGATCTTGGTTACTGGATAGCATTCTCCACTCAAAGAAAGCAAGACTTCTTACGTGGCAAATTCCAGGACTAAAGCAGAGAAAATCCAAGACAAACCAGAAATATGCGGGTCACACAGCAAAGAAGTGCTAAAAGAATTATAGGGCTCTATCAGAAATAAAGCTTGCTTGAATAGGCTCTCTCTACCCAAAGCAAGGGTAATGTTAGCATCAAAATATAGTATATATAAATTATTGATATTAACTTTGATCACTTGGTTGAGGTAGTGTACACTAGGTTTCTTTACACTAATGTAACTCATTTTCTGTCTTTATTAATGAACTAGAGGCCCACTGCAGGAATATTTCTGCAAGAATAGCGCTTCCTGTGGCTGGAGCAAAGCAGAGAAGGGAGCGAAACTCACTGAGGCGGGTTTTGCTCCGGCTTCAAGCCCCTGCAGTTGGTCTTGCCCTCTCGCTCCAAGCCGCTGCCCCTTATGCTCCCAGCCACAGTGGTTGGGCTTGCTCTCCTGCTCCCATCCCCTGGGGCTGGGCTTGCCCTCCTGCTCCCATCCCCTGGGGCTGGGCTTGCCCTCCCGCTCCCATCCCCTGCCCTTCCTATCCCAGTGGCTGGGGCTTGGCTTGCCCTCCTGCTCCCATCTGCTGGGGCTGGACTTGTCCTCCTGATCCCAGTCGCTGGGGCTGGGCTTGCCCTCCCACTCCCAGCTGCTGCCCCTCCCCCCACCCCAGCCGCTGCCCCTTATGCTCCCAGCCACAGTGGTTGGGCTTGCCCTTCCAATCCCAGTGGCTGGGGCTGGGCTTGCCCTCTCACTCCCAGCCCGCTGGGGCTGGGCTTGCCCTTCTGATCCCAGTGGCTGGGGCTGGGCTTGCCCTCCCGCTCCCAGCCGGTGCCCCTCCTGCTCCTAGTCGCTGCCCCTCCCGCTCCCAGCCGCTGCGGCTGGGATTTCCCTCCCTCTCACAGCAGCTGTGGCTCTGTTTCTGTCCTTGCGGCCTCTACTTGGCTCCCTTCTTTACCGCTTGGCCTCCATGTTGTCGTCAGTCTTCGCTCGCAGCTATTATATGCAAATTAACTGCCATCTTTTAGCTTCTATAATTGAAACATTGTATCTTTTGGAGCTGTTGCTTCAAGAGCTCAGAGGCCGGCAGCGGCAGGCAGGGAACTTGGCTTCCTCCATCACTGGAGCAAGCAAGCCTCCTGTTCGCATTAGTTGCCTGGCTGCCCGGCCGCCATCTTGGTTGGCAGTTAATTTGCATATCGCCCTGATTAGCCAATGGGAAGGGTAGCGGATGTACGGCTAATTACCATGTTTCTCTTTTATTAGATAGGATACTTAATGGGGAAATATTTTGAGACTATATGCATATTATATATATAGTCATAAACTTTAATCTATAGTTTTAATATCCACTGATGATTTTCTAACTTCATCACTTCTGTATATATAAATTGTCATTCCATTTTAATAGATTTCCTTCTTCCACATTTATCTGTATAAGGTCCACATGACCCACATAATCTTATTTCATTCAATATATAACAATCAATAACTATTATTACATATTTTGATGTTCTTGTCGGAACTCCTTCAAACTGACTTCTCTGTTCTTTTTCCAATGACCCCATTTTCATCTAAGCATATCCTTACTTTCTGCTACAAGATGTTCAAAGCTCATCTAATACTTTCCCTACCACAACCTTCAAGCCAACTATTTCTCTGCAACAGTGCCAGTCAACAGAGAGAGGACTCCTAGAGCAACTATTGACTGTCAAAATTATCCCACATGAGACCAAGATGACCAGGCCTCCATCAGTCACTTCTGTCAGTCACTGAATATGGTCTACCTGGAAAGATCACAGTCATGATTTCCAGGAGGCAAGTTTTTCCTGAAGAGCAATCTAAATGGTATATCTGTGGTGTATCAGGCCTCTTTCCATATCCCTGACTGCCTCCTCTGAGAGTGAGAAACTGGCTTTTCATTAACCTCAACATATTTTTGCATTTGTTCAAACCTAGACAACACAGAAAATAGTTTCCGAATTGTTAATTCCAAATTGCTGATTATTAATCACTGCAAAATGGAAAGCTACAAACTAAAATTCAGTATTGTTTATACTTTTTGAGGTATCAAATTTTTATTCAGTGAAATGCACTCATGTGAAGTGTATATTTGGAGGAGTTTCACAAATTCATACACCCATGTAAGCTATACTCATTTGAACATTTTCATTTTCCCCTGGAAATGTTCCTCTTGCTTTCTTACTCTTACAAGGAACAACACAATTAATTATCTTTTTTTCACCATGGATTTATATTTATTTTTTTAGTACTTCATCTAAATGCAGTCACCCAGTAAGAATTTTTTGTGTCTGGCTTCTTCTAAGCATTCTCCTTTCCTCTTTTCTTTCAGATTAATCAAATCTTAATATTTTATTTTAATTCCTCTCTTGGTTATTTAGCCATACTTTTCTGAATTACTTTTGAATGGTTTCTGTATGGATTGGAATATATATATTAGAGGCCCGGTGCACAAAAATTTGTGCACTGGGGGAGGGTGTACCTCAGCCCAGCCTGTGACCTCTCAGGGGATGACCATCTGCTGGCTGAGGCCTGCTCCCCAGGGTATTGGGCCTAAGCTGGCAATCAGACATCCCTCTGGCAGCCCAGCAGCCCTCGGAGGATGTCTACTTGCCAGTGGGGAGCAGACCTAAGCTGCAGTCAGACATCCTTAACCCTGCTGAAGAGGCAGGAGAGGCTCCCACCACCACCGCTGTATTGGCAGCCATCAACCTGGCTTGTGGCTGAGCAGAGCTCCTCCATGTGGGAGCTCACTGACCACCAGAGGGCAGCTCGTGCATTGAGCGTCTGCCCCCTGGTGGTCAGTGTGTGTCATAGTAACCAGACATTCCCAGTCTTTCTGCTGTTAGGGTCAGTTTGCATATTACCCTTTTACTCTATAGGATAGAGGCCAGGTGCACTGGTGGGGGCCGGCTGGTTTGCCCTGAAGGGTGTCCCTGATCAGGGTGGGGGTCCCGCTGGGGTGCCTGGCCAGCCTGGGTGAGGGGCTGATGGCTGTTTTTAGGCTTCCCGCACCCCCTTCAGAGTGGGGGTCCCCACTGGGGTGCCTGGTTAGCCTGGATGAGGGGCTGAGGGCTGTTTTTAGGCTGCCCGCACCCCCTTCAGGGTGGGGGTCCCCACTGGGGTGCCTGGACAGCCTGGATGAGGGTCTGAGGGCTGTTTTCAGGCTGCCCACACCCCCTTCATGGTGGGAGTCCCCACTGGGGGCCTGGCCAGTCTGGATGAGGGGCTGAGGGCTGTTTTCAGGCAGGCCAAGCCTGCAACTGAAGCTCCCACTCTCTCCTTTTTTTCTTTTATTTTTTTATTCTGGGATTTATTTACTTTCTGTAATTGAAACTTCATTGCTGCTCCAGCTCCGAGGCTGGCTGGCTGAAAGCAGATACCTGGAGTTTGTTTAGCTTCTATAATTGCAACAGTGTTGCATCCGGAGCTCAGTGCTGGGCTGTGGCAGGTGGAGAACCTTGGCTTCCTCCATCTCCGGGGCAACGAAGCCTCATGTTCACTTCAGCTGCGTGGCTGCCGGCTGCCATCTTGGTTGACAGTTAATTTGCATATCGCCCTGATTATCCAATGGGAAGTGTAGCAGAGGTATGATTAATTACCATGTTTGTTTAATATATATTTAACTTACCAGAGTCTACCTAGATTTGCTATTGTATTATTTTAAATGTTGTGGCTATATAGCTCCGTTTACCTCCACCCTTTAGTTTTGCTATTATTTTCATATATATTACATCTCTACATATATAACTTCCAGAATACAGTGTTATAATATTTTATTTAGACAATAAAAAGATCTTTGAAGTAAACCAACAGGAGAAAACCAGTATCTTCTTCCCTTTGGCATCCAGAAGGAAGGAACTGCCATAATCTGCCATAGTTCATGACTTTTTTGTGACAGAGGAAAAAGAAAGAGAAGACTGGTTCCTTCTTGGAGCTGGCATATGTCAATTTTATGCTTTCATTTTATTGGTCGAAGCAAGTGACCTGGCCAAGCCACGTGGTGTGGGAAAGTATAATTTTGCCACAGGAAGACACTGCAAATGTCACAGTAATGAGGGAAAATACATAATCATTCACAAGAAAAGGTTATATGAAATAAAAAAATCTAAGATGGGAAGGTATCAGGTGAATCAGTATTTTTGACCATGTCAGTTTGAGGAGCCTATTCAATATCCAAATGCATATTAAATAGGTTATTGCTTTTTTATATTATGTAATCTGACAAAGCTCCTTACAGTGTTGATGTAGTGGTTGGCTTTATAACTTAGGGACAAGACTGGCATTTTGTACACTAAATAGACTTCTATGACAAATCCAAATTCAGATGCTTGGACTTTTTCTAAAAGACACTATTTTATTTCCAGATTCTGAATAACAAATGCTGCAAATAATAAATATCAAATAAGTTGTTAAATTAACATGATATTGGCATCTTTCAGCCATGCTGCAAAGCATCTTTGTGGGTACACCAAAAGAAATTCACATCATAGTTTGTACTTGAACACTTAGGCTTGTTCCTTCCATTAATGCGCCACTAGGGAACCTATCAATTCCCTGTTCCTCTTCAGAGGTGCTCATTCTCTTCTAATTGCCCACCCAATACCATCTAAGGTGGTGCAAACAGTTAATCATTTCATCTGTACTCATTACCAACCACTCTAGTTCTTTTATTCCCATAACTCTACTTATTCAACTTTCTAAACACCAAATCGTGCTTCTTTTCACCTAACCCTTCTGGATGGAGAGTTCTTTTGAGAAAATAAGGCATAACATTTCCAACTAGTTCTGTTATAAATCTGTGTTCTTCAAACTCAGGTGGGACTGAAGAAGATTCAGATTTTTAAAATTTTTTGATTTCCTTATAAATATTCTGAGCTTCTCATTCAAGGTGAGAATAAGCAGTGATTACTTAGGTAGAGTATTGTCTAGATTATTCAACTTTCCCAAAATATTTGAGAATATTATAATCTGTTTGTTTGGTCTTCAAACATAAGAATAGATTGTAAGTTAACAGTAAAGGGTGCCTATACTTCAAATCACAAATACATTGTTTCCTGACTTTTATTAAAAGCCTGGAGGTCTGCTTGTAAGACATGAGTTCATATATCATTCTAGATATTCAAATTTTTACCCCTAAATAAAGCTCACCTATTAGAAACCTAAATAGTTACAAATAGATTCTCCTCCATAGAAGTTATTCACTATTTTTATTGGGCTTTGACATAATGTCTCACCTCTCATGATTAAATACAATTTAAAATAACTTTAAGAAACCCATAATTGTATATGTTTTAAAAATCATTGAGGTTATGTCCATCATTTCACATTTGGAGATATATATTATTTTGTTTTTTTTCTTAAATCAGAAATATCTGTCAGTGCCGGGAGCCGGTCCATGCTTGCTGTTTCAAGGGACCTGGCATATATGGCATACTGTTCTTAATATGTTTGCTCACCTTCTTGGCACTATGTGTTTTAACCAAGGTCTCTGAGAAAGGTTGTTTCCCCAGGTAGGGATTTTCCCCTGAAGTTAGGGAGGGAATAAAACCTCTTAACTAAGTGCCAGGTGGGTAATTAATCACTTTAACTATGAACAATCATGCTTAAGCTACATAATCTTTACTCCCTGGAATGGAGATAAGAAACGCCCTAACCTTTGGAATAGAGATTGATAGGATTGAATCAACTGGTATAAATACAGATGTAATAAGACAGCAAGACTCCGAACTTAGAATACAGAGCTTAGAACACAGAACCTACAGACAGAAGAACTTCGCTGGAGAGAACATGGCAAAAGATCCTGGACTGAACCTGACTACAGAAATTGGCAAGAGAACCTGACTAGAACCTGGTGACTGAACCTGGCTAGAGAACCTGGACAGAACCTGGCTGGAGAACCTAGCGAGGGAACATGGCTACTGAACCTGGCTGGAGAACCTGGACAGACCCTGGCAGGAGATCCTAAGCAGAACTTCGCTGGAGATCCAGACCAGAACTTGGCTGGAGATCCTGGCTAGAGATCCTGGCTAGGCTGCTGATCAACTGAACGCTGTCTCTGTGTCATTCCTTCTTCGCCGACTCCGTCTACACCTTTGGGGACCCCTGGACCTGCTGGGGTTGGACCCCGGCATGTCAGAACAAAATGCCAGGAATTGCTTCCCATGAGAATTTTATGTTTTCTTCTCATGAACAATGCAGTCATGAAAATGAACATTTCTTAATTTTCCTTTTAGGTCATCAGGAGTGCATAGTCAAATTTTCAAGTAAAATTTAGCAATTACATAAGTGGTTTCATGATACAAGTTTTCTAATTTCTATAGGCAAGGTTCATTTTGTATACAAACCTTATGTGCAGAGAGATAACGTATGGATTTACTAGTTCGTTAAATTTTGTTAAGATCTCATTGCTGCCAGAGAAGCCATTTGTTTAAATTATCCATTCTGCACCTTTCCTGTCCTCCACTCTGGCATTCTAGAATGTCTCTAACACCATCTTCCCTCTAACTCTTAGCAGATGGCTTACTTCCTTTCTACAAATAAAAGCTATAAACGAAGTTTCCCTCAAGGTGACATCAAAGTTACCTCTGACTTTCTCTAAATTTTGCCCAATCTTTTTAATTACAATACTCATTCCTAATATCCATATATCTTTTTTCAACTGAAGTGTGACATACATACAAAAAAGAAAAGAAGTCACACCTGTACAGCTCAATAAGTTTTCACAAGAGGAACACCCTTCTATAACCAGCACAAAGGGTAAGAAGCAGTACATGGACCAGCATTTCAAAGCCCCCTCCCACCATGTTGCATTCCAGTTACAGTCCCTCTGTCAAGGGTAATCACTATCCTGACTTCTAAAAGCATTGATTTTTGCTTTTGCTTGCTTTTTAACTTCGTACACATGGACTCACACAGCACATACCTTGTGTTTGTCTTCTTTTACTCTACATGCCCAGAGTTCTTTAGATCCCAGATCTTTCTTGTTCCACTGGAGCCTTGATGAGTCAATATTCCTTTTTCTTTCTATTACATATTCTCACTCTCTGCTGACTCTCTTTCCCTCAAAGCTATAGCTTTTTCTCATTTTCCACATTGTCACATTTCTTGAACAGAGTGTTTCTCATTGCCTATTTGATCATCAGCATTCTACCTTTTATTACCTGTCTCCAATTCTTCTGAAAATCTTCTTGCTAAGTTCACTTGTGACTTTCCATTTCTTAAATTGTTAAAAGACCAGATTATTTTTATTTCTCTATGGCATTTTTCACTATAGGACAGTTGATTCTTTCTGAGGGGTTCAACACATTTCATATTATCTCACCATTTTGAATCCCTTGATTGACTGGTAATTTTAATCTTAGTTTTTCTTTTAGGAGGAAGATTCGGGAGTGTTCACTTTCACCTTCTGACCATACTTCTTTGCCCAATGAATTAGGCTGAATTCCCTTATATTGATGTGATGTCTCCTACCCAGTGGGCTTCTCCTCTTCTAAGACTTGAATAGGAAATGGGAAAAGGCTCTCCCTGTAACCACAATTTTCTCTATAATTTACCTAACTGTTGGGGTCCAGCCCCAGCAGGTCCAGGGATTCCCAAAGGTGTGGACGGAGTCGGCAAAGAAGGAATGACACGGGTCAGAGTTCAGTTGATCAGCAGCCTAGCCAGGTTCTCTAGCCAGGTTCTAGCCAGGATCTAGCCAGGATCTCCAGCCAGGTTCTGTGTTTTATTGTCTTGTTACATCTGTATTTATACCAGTTGATTTTAATCCTATCAATTTCTATTCCAAAGGTTAGGGTGTTTCTTATCTCCATTCCAGGGAGGAAAGATTATGTAGCTTAAGCGTGATTGTTCATAGTTAAAGTGATTAACTACCCACCTGGCACTTAGTTAAGGGGTTTTATTCCCTCCCTAACTTCAGGGAAAAATCCCTACCTGGGGAAACAACCTTTCTCGGAGAGGTGACCTTGGTTAAAACACACAGCGCCAAGAAGGGGAGCAAACATATTAAGAACAGTATGCCATATATGCCAGGTACCTTGAAACATATGCTGTGCAGATGTTTCTTCCCTGCAGCGACTGTGTCGAGCAGCAAGGATGGACCAGCTTCTGGCACCTAACACTCCTCTGACCCTGGATATAGAATTATAGGTTGATAGATTTAGTTCTTTCTGTATTTTTAAATTTTTATTTTCACTTATTTTGTTTTCAGTAAGAAATCTGTGGTCATCTTTATACTTGCTTTTGTATATGTGTCTTTTTTAAGTGGCAGCTATATGATTTTCTTTCTATCACTGATTTTAAACAATTTGACTATTAAGTGACTAGTGCAGCCGTGGGCAAACAACGGCCCGCCGGCCGGATCTGGCCCGTTTGAAATGAATAAAACTAAAAAAAAAAAAGACCGTACCCTTTTATGTAATGATGTTTACTTTGAATTTATATTAGTTCCACACAAACACTCCATCTATGCTTTTGTTCCGGCCCACCGGTCCAGTTTAAGAACCCATTGTGGCCCTCGAGTCAAAAAGTTTGCCCACCCCTGGACTAGTGGGTTTGTTGTGTGTGTTTTGTTTTGTTTTTTTCCTGTTTCTTTTGCTTAGGGCTCATTGAGGTCATCCTTGGATTTGTGGGTTTATATTTTTCAGATTTTTTTCTGTGGCCCTCCTCCTACTGGGACTTGATTTACATGCACATTATATATTGTTGTGTTAGAGTATATGTGTAAGTAAATGCATATATATTAATTGATTCAGCTCTCAAACACTGTTTTAAGGTAGATAGCATTAGTGTTTTCATTTTAAGACAGGAAAGGTGCAGAGAAGGTTAATAATTTGTTCACACCTAGCAAGCTGCAGAGCTAGGATTTAGACCAGCCAGTCTGGCTGCAGGGCCTTTGCTCTTAAGCACAGTGCCTAAACCATCATGAAGCAAGTTCATATGATTTTAATTTCAACAACCGTACACAACTCATGTAAAATTCTGGCTTTAAACTAACCATTAAGTAGCATCATATCACTGTTACTGCTCATTTTGTAGATATAAAAAGTATTCGTTAACAGAACAACATAATTGAGGGCCTAGAAAAATCACTTATATTAGGTATTTTTTGGTTTATTACTATATTGTCTCCCATTGAAAACTTTTATTACCATCCCCTTTCACAAAAGTTGGCAGGCTATATACACAGGGTGGAACCTTGTTTTCTTAAGTAAAGTCTATATGGAGTACTTTTATCAATTCATAGATACATCTTTGATTCACTTTTCCAGCTGTATGGCACTCCAATGTTGAGATGGTATACAGCTCATTCAGCCTTCTATTGATGGATATGTGGGTTGCAATCCAGTTAAAATTTCTTTTTCTTCTTCTTCCCTTTCCCTTTCTCCTCCTCCCTCTTCTCTCTCTCTCTCTCTCTCTCTCTCTCTCTCTCTCTCTCTCTCTCTCTCTCTCTCTTCTTTCTCCTACAAGTAAAATTAAATGTAGTTCAAGAGTAAATGCATGTGTAGATTTCCTATCTATCTCAAAATTCCATTTCCTAGGAATTGTGCCATCTTGCATTCCCACAAGCATTGCATTAGAGTGCTTGTTTCACCAACAGGGTTAAGTGTCAACCATTTAGATTCTTGAGAATATGCTATGTTGAGAAATGGTATCTCAATGTAGTTTTTCTTTCTTTTTTTTTTTTTTAATGATACAGATGTTTATTTCTTCTGTTTCTGTCGTGCTTAAATACAGCTTATTTTTCTTTTTAAATCAAAAGTGAGATTTCTAGATATTCTTTTGTATTACAGACATCAACCATTTCTCATATAATTTGCAGATGTATTTTCTGTTACACTTTCTTAAGGACTTTTGTGCCGTAAACCTTTTCAAAATGTTTTTCATGTTTAGTGTAACAAAGTAGGAAGTAGGTTATTAACCTCATTTTCCATATATATATATCTTAATAATACATACTCCATAGAATGATAATGAGGATTAAGTGAGTTAATGAGGAAATTACTCAGAACACTCTGGAATACAGTAAGTGATTAAAAAACGATAATTATTATGTTATTAAATGAAACATAAATTTTCCTTAAAATAAGTAAAAATTTTTCTTCTTATAAAATTAAAAAGGAATATAGTACATGGCATTTGCAATAGGCATATAGAATGAAATACATTTTTATTTCTTTGAGAAGCAATAGGGTACAGTGGTTAAAGAATGGGCTTGAAGTCAGAGAAAGATAAATACCACATGATCTCACTCATTTATGGAATATAATGAACAACATAAACTGATGAACAAAAATAGATCCAGAGACATAGAAGCATTGAACAGACCATCAAACCTCAGAGGGAAGACAGGGTGGGAGGGGGTGGGGTTGAGAGATCAACCAAAGGACTTGTATGTATGCATATAAGCATAACCAGTATTCACAGACAGTGGGGGGATGAGGGCTTGGCCTGGAGGGTGGGAGTAGGTGGGAGAGGTTAATGGGGGGAAAAGGAAATATATGTAATACTTTAAACAATGAAGAATTAAAATTAAAAAAAAAAAGAGTGGGCTTGAAAGTACACAGTGCTAGGTTTGTATTCCAATGGCAAGTCTCTGTGACCTTGGGCAAATGAATAGTAGCCTCAGTTTTTCACCTGCAAAATATAGACCTATTTTAAGAAAATCAGGAAGTACCTATCATAGTTTTTAGCATATTGTAGGCACTTGATAAATAGTAACTATTATTGATTTTAATTTATTAAGGGTGATTCTCTGGATGGGAGGATAAGAAATATTACTCTCATACCTAACTTTACATCAAAATAGAATTTAAAGTATCTCAAATGTAAACAACATGATTGGAAATCATACTAAAACATGACTCTTGGAGGAAGAAAATGGCGGAGGTTTAGACAGACGTGTCGGTGCCTTGTCCCGGAGTAGATAAGGGCGGGCAGCTGAAACAGGTAGCATACAGCCCGAATAAGCAGAGGAGATTCAGCTGAGAGACAGTCTGCAGCCAGGAAAGACAGAGAAATCCTAGATAAAGGGAACGGTTAGAAGCTGAGGCTGAAACCTCTCCAGGTGCGCCGGCACAGCCGCGGAGACCGTGCCATCTTGGGTGACTGTCACCGGCATCCAGAGACCAGCTACTAACCCGGCAACAACGGCTCTCAAGCAGCGCGACTACGTGAACTCAGAGGAACCTTGCTTCTCCCCACAGAAAGCAGATCCAAGCAACAGCGGCCTCCTGATCTCCACACGCTCTATCTGAGGAACAGCTGCTGTGTGTGAAGCCTCCCTCCACCAGCCAGAAGAGCCACAACAGCTGTGAACAGCACCCATCAGAAGACCCGCTACCAACAGAGGAGCAACTGCTACCACAACCGCCCAAGGAGCAACCACAGCCCGAGGAGCCACTGTCACCTAGGGAGCAGCCACTGAATGACTCAATATCTATATATGTCAGTGAGATCAAACATGGGTAGACAAAGAAATCCCCAAAGGAAAGAAAAGGAGGACTCACCAGAAAAGCAGCTAAGTGATACAGAGGCATACAACATGACAGAAAAAGAATTCAGAATAAGGGTCCTAGAGTGCATACACCGGATGGAGGAAAAAATTGACAACTTATCCAAGAAGCAAAAAGAAACAGATGAAAAAATCAACAACTTAAGTAAGACCCAAGAAGAAATGAAGTGCGATATAGCTGCAATAAAGAACACCATTGAAAGTATCAACAGTAGACTAGGAGAAGCGGAAGACCGAATTAGTGAATTAGAAGACAGGGAAGCAAAACACACCCAAACTGTACTTCAGTTGGAGAAAAAAATTAAAAGACAGGAGGAGAGCCTAAGGGAGCTTTGGGACAACATGAAACGAAACAACATACGAATAATAGGGGTGCCAGAACAACAGAAAGAGGAACAAGGATTAGAAAACCTATTGGAAGAAATAATATCAGAAAACTTCCCTGAGGTGGGGAAGAAAAAAGTCACACAAGCCCAGAGAGTCCCAAGCAAGGTGAACCCGAAAAGACCCACACCAAGACACATCATAATTACCATGGCAAATATTCAGGACAAAGAGAGAATCTTACAGGCTGCAAGAGAGAGACGGAAAGTTACATACAAGGGATCTCCCATTAGATTATCAAATGATTTCTCAACAGAAACACATCAGGCCAGAAAAGAATGGACGGAAATTTACAAAGTGATGCAAAGCAAAGGACTGAATCCAAGAATACTCTATCCAGCAAGGCTATCATTCGAAATTGAAGGGGAAATAAGAAGCTTCACAGACAAAAAAAGGCTAAGGGAGTTTATCACCACCAAGCCAGCAATGCAAGAAATGCTAAAGGGACTGGTGTAAAAAGAAGAAATAAAAATCCCAGAAAGAAAACAGCCACACACAAAAAAAGAAATAGCTACAAACAAGTACCTTTCAATAATAACTTTAAACGTAAATGGGCTAAATGCTCCAACCAAAAGATATCGAGTGGCTGAATGGATAAAAAATCATGACCCATACATTTGCTGTCTACAAGAGACCCACCTCATTAGAAAGGACTCACACAGACTGAAAGTGAAGGGATGGAAAAATATCTTTCAGGCTAATGGAAAAGAAAAGAAAGCTGGGGTAGCAATACTTATATCGGACAAAATAGACCTCAAAGTGAAGACCATAACAAGAGATACGGAAGGCCACTTCATAATACTAAAGGGATCAATACAACAAGAAGATATAACCCTGATAAACATATATGCACCCAATGCAGGAGCACCCAAATACATAAAAAATCTTCTGGAAGATATCAAAGGAGAGATCGACAACAATACAATCATAGTAGGGGACTTTAATACACCACTGTCTTCACTGGATAAATCCTCTAGACAAACAATCAGCAAAGAAACAGCAATCCTAAATGACTCACTAGATCAGATGGACTTAATTGACATCTTCAGAACACTTCATCCCACAGCCACGGAATATACATTCTTCTCAAGTGCTCATAGGACAGATTCAAAAATAGACCACATATTGGGTCACAAACAAAGTATCCCCAAATTCAAGAAGATTGAAATCATACCAAGCATCTTCTCAGACCACGATGGCATAATATTAGAAATAAACTACAATAAAAACAACCCCAAATACTCAAACACTTGGAAGCTGAAAAGCATGTTATTAAATATTGATTGGGTTACCAATGAGATCAAAGAAGAAATTAAAAACATCCTGGAAACTAATGACAATGAAAACACAACAATCCAAAACCTATGGGACACAATGAAAGCAGTCCTGAGAGGGAAGTTTATAGCTCTACAGGCCTATCTCAAAAAACAAGAAAAAATGGTAGTAAATCATCTAACTCTACAACTCAAAGAATTAGAAAGAGAGCAACAAAGAAACCCCAGAGTGAGCAGAAGGAAGGAGATAATAAAGATTAGAGCAGAAATAAATGACATAGAGACCAAAAAAATAATACAGAAAATCAATGAAACCAAGAGCTGGTTCTTCGAAAGGATAAACAAGATTGACAAACCTCTAGCCATGCTCACCAAGAAGCAAAGAGAGAGGACCCAAATAAACAAAATCAGAAACGATAGGGGCGAAATAACAACAGACCCCACAGAAATACAAATGATTGTTAAAAAATACTATGGACAGCTCTACTCCAACAAATTAGACAACCTGGAAGAAATGGACAAATTCCTAGAAAAATACAACATTCCAAAACTCAATCAGGAAGAATCTAAAAATCTCAATAGGCCAATAACTATGGAAGAAATTGAAGCAGTCATCAAAAAGCTTCCATCAAACAAAAGCCCAGGACCAGACGGCTTCACAGGGGAATTTTACCAAACATTCAAGGAAGAACTAAAACCTATCCTCCTCAGACTACTACAAAAAATTCAGGAGGAAGGAACACTTCCAAGCTCATTCTATGAAGCCAGCATCACCCTAATACCAAAACCCGGTAAAGACAACACAATGAAAGAGAATTACAGGCCAATATCGCTTATGAACATAGATGCCAAAATCCTCAACAAAATCTTAGCAAATCGGATCCAGCAGTACATCAGAAAGATCATACACCATGACCAAGTAGGATTCATCCCAGGGATGCAAGGATGGTACAATATCCGCAAATCAATAAATGTGATACATCACATAAACAAATTGAAAGAAAAAAACCACATGGTCATATCAATTGATGCAGAAAAAGCGTTTGACAAAATCCAACACCCATTTTTGATAAAAACTCTCAGCAAGGTGGGAGTAGAAGGATCATACCTCAACATAATAAAAGCCATATATGACAGGCCCACAGCCAACATCATACTCAATGGACAAAAACTAACACCATTTCCCCTAAGAACAGGAACAAGACAGGGATGCCCGCTCTCACCACTCCTGTTCAACATAGTACTGGAAGTGTTAGCCATTGCAATTAGGCAAGAGGAAGAAATAAAAGGCATCCAAATTGGAAAAGAGGAAGTAAAACTGTCCTTATTTGCAGACGACATGATATTATACATACAAAACCCTAGAGACTCCATCAAAAAACTACTATACTAAATACATGAATTTGGCAATGTAGCAGGATACAAAATTAACCCCAAGAAATCTGAGGCATTTCTATACACCAATAGTGAACTTTCAGAAAGAGAGATTACAAAAACAATCTCATTTACCATCGCACCAAAGAAATTAAGCTACCTAGGAATAAACTTAACTAAAGAGGTAAAAGACCTCTACTCAGAAAACTACAGGATGTTGAAAAAAGAGATAGAGGAAGACATAAACAAATGGAAGAATATTCCATGTTCATGGATTGGTAGGATCAACATCATTAAAATGTCCATACTACCCAAAGCAATCTATAAATTCAACGCACTTCCCATTAAAATACCAACAGCATACTTCACAGATCTAGAACGAACTCTCCAAAAATTCATCTGGAATAAAAAAAGACCCCGAATAGCTGCAGCAATCCTGAGAAAGAACAAAGTAGGTGGGATCTCAATACCAGATATCAAGCTGTATTACAAAGCCACTGTTCTCAAAACTGCCTGGTACTGGCACAAGAACAGACATATAGATCAATGGAATAGAATAGAGAGCCCAGAAATTGGCCCGAACCAATATGCTCAGTTAATATTTGACAAAGGAGGCAAGAACATACAATGGAGCCAGGATAGTCTCTTCAATAAATGGTGTTGGGAAAATTGGACAGATATATGCAAGAAAATGAAACTAGACCACCAACTTACACCATACACAAAAATAAACTCAAAATGGATAAAGGACTTAAATGTACGACAGGAAACCATAAAAATTCTAGAGGAATCCAAAGGCAACAAAATCTCAGACATATGCCGAAGCAATTTCTTCACTGATACAGCTCCTAGGGCACTTGAAACTAAAGAGAAAATGAACAAATGGGACTACTTCAAAATAAAAAGCTTCTGCACAGCAAAAGAAACCATCAACAAAACAACAAGAAAACCCACTGTGTGGGAAAACATATTTGCCAATGTCATATCTGATAAGGGCCTAATCTCCAAAATTTATAGGGAACTCATACAACTTAACAAAAGGAAGATAAACAATCCAATCAAAAAATGGGCAAAGGACCTAAATAGACACCTTTCAAAAGAGGACATTCAGAAAGCCAAGAGACATATGAAAACATGCTCAAAGTCACTAATCATCCGAGAGATGCAAATCAAAACAACAATGAGGTATCATCTCACACCTGTCAGACTGGCTATCATCAACAAATCAACAAACGACAAGTGCTGGAGAGGATGTGGAGAAAAAGGAACACTGGTGCACTGCTGGTGGGAATGCAGACTGGTGCAGCCACTATGGAAGACAGTATGGAGATTCCTCAAAAAACTACAAATGGAACTACCATTTGACCCTGTGATCCCACTTCTAGGAATATATCCCAGGAAACCAGAAACACCAATCAGAAAGGATATATGCACCCATATGTTCATAGCAGCACAATTCACCATAGCTAAGATCTGGAAACAGCCTAAGTGCCCATCAGTAGATGAATGGATTAGAAAACTGTGGTACATCTACACGATGGAATACTATGCTGCTGTAAAAAAGAAGGAACTCCTACCATTTGCAACGGCATGGATGGATCTGGAGAGCATTATGCTAAGTGAAATAAGCCAGTCAATGAAGGAAAAATACCACATGATCTCACTCATTCATGGATAATAGAGACCATTATAAACTTTTGAACAGTAATAGATACAGAGGCAGAGCTGCCTCAAACAGATTGTCAAACTGCAGCGGGAAGGCCGGGGAAAGTTGGGGGGCAGGAGGGAGGGGTATAAGAGATCAACCGAAGGACTTGTATGCATGCATATATGCATAACCAATGGACATGGGACGCTGGGGGGTGGGGGAGGCCAGGGGATAGTCAAGGGCGGGGGGAAAAAAAGACACATATGTAATACCCTTTGTAATACTTTAAGCAATTAAAAAAAATAAATTTAAAAAAAAACAAAAAAATACATGACTCTTATCTATGTCTTAAAAAAGATCTTATGTAACTAATGAATATTGATCTATATAGTTTGAGTTTTTTCCTTTACTGACAGATATAAAAATATTTCAGCTACGAAAAACTAAATTACCTTTTTCAAGTCCACCAACTCAGAAAAATGTTCCACAATTAAAATGTACAGACCTATGAGCAAAATTGCTATGGAAATCAGAGAAGATGAAACACAACCTAATAGGCAAAGCCATATTTTTATGTTTGAAATAGATAGGAAGACTGAGTCCAAGTCCCCCTGGGAGGTTAACTGACTTGTATAAAGTAACACACAACAACTTGAGTTTGGGATAGAACTGAGTAGCAGCCTGCGCTGTTGATTGCAAGAAAGAACGCTTTCTATTAACACATACTAGGAAGTCAAGGAAATTAAGAATTTCTAAGAAAAGGAGTGCCACAAAACTACATAGTCTGGTTTGCCCTGGCACTGATCTTTTTTGTCTATATCTACATACTTAAAACTATCCAGATACATTTTACAAGGGGTACTTCACAAGCTTGTATTCACCATTTAACAGTGGCTTTGAGGAGACTTTTATATTTTTCTTGACATACTAAAAACAATTACTTTTCCTGCTCCTTACTTGTTATATAGTTTTGGTTGTTTAATAATAGTTTTCTTGATAAGTTGTATGTAATGAAAGGTATGCAGATATTAAAATTTTTAGGCAATTATTTTGTTAATTTCTTAAAGTGCAAACTATTACCTAAATTCCACGTTTTATTTTATATTTATTTGATGAAACTGTGTCAATCTCTGTACCACAGATATCAAAATAAAATAGATAAATAAAATATAAAAATATTGTTGGGACAATTATTTTCCCTCTTTCTTGATATTTCTGGATGTACTCCATTACTCTCTTGAAAGATACAGAGGGAGGCAATTAAACCTTTGCTGCCTGAAGCTATCAAAAGTGAAAGAC
The DNA here is from genome assembly GCF_014108235.1 of Myotis myotis. Classification (NCBI taxonomy): domain Eukaryota; kingdom Metazoa; phylum Chordata; class Mammalia; order Chiroptera; family Vespertilionidae; genus Myotis; species Myotis myotis. The sequence goes on from NW_023416335.1 coordinate 173,407,421, forward strand.
AGTTTTAAGGTATTGCTTGTGGGCTTATTTATTTTTGGAAATAATACTGACAGGAATGCAGGTTCTTAAGAAGATAGGGAAAAGTGAAACTTGCGGGACATTTTTCTGGGTGCTTTGAACCTATTCAAATCACTGACAGAGTCATGATTTGACAGAACTCAAAAATACACCTTTAGTTTTGGAAATAGTGTAATACACAATATAGGTTCTATACATTGCTCTTAAATCATCAACTATTACTTAGAACATAGAATAGATCTTGATTTAATGGCATGTTAGGATGTGGAATTAAAGCATTCTCTGAGTTTTCCAATTGGAGGAAGGGTCAGTCATAGTGACTGAACTTTGTGTGTGATTTCCTTGGCCTCAAGGATTGGCTAGTTTGTCCACATTTTGTTGTTATTCTGCTAATTTACTTTTTAAAAGTCTCCACTATAAGCAGAATGATTTATGCTGTGTCAAAGTTACTTTTCATTTCAACCCGAAGAAATACTAGTTATTTGGATATGCAGTATATTCCAGAGGGAGTAATTTATCCTTTTCAAATGTAGTCATCTAGATGTGTAGTGAAGTAATCATTATCACAAGGCACATTAGAAATGAATTTCTATTAGTTGAATTAGGAGTGAGTGAGACAGATAGTTGAGAAGAAATATGAACAGACTCCACTTTCCTCTTATGAACAAGGTACACACATAAGTATGGAGTAAACCTTGTTGTCTAATCCTGAGGGACGAGCATGCAAGGTGTAGAGCCCGCTGATCCTGTGTCCCTCCCATTCATGGAAGGCTCTTTCCCCTGTACCCAGTACAGGAATGACTCTTTTTGCTGTTAAAATATATTGTTAAGGTAGCTCAAGGTATCCTTTTCTTTGAAATTTCTGGGTGGAGTGCCCAAGGAGAGAATGGGACATCCCTTAAGTTACAGAGCAGCGTGTATGACCATTTTGTGCCTCTCTGCTGATAAATATCTAACGGTTGACAGAATTTGTTATAAGCAAGATTGCATAGCTACATGTAGTAGGAAAGTATTGAGGAAGAGAAGCATGGACCTTACATACCATATGACTGAGGCTATCTGTATTTTCTTTTTTTTAAAGATTTTTTTATTGATTTCAGAGAGGAAGGGAGAGGGAGAGATAGAAACATCAATGATGAGAGAGAATCATGGATTGGTTGCCTTCTGCATGCCCCCTACTGGGGATCAAACCCACAACCCAGGCATGTGACCTCTTGGTTCATAGGTCAATGCTCAATCACTGAGCCACACTGGCCGGGTGAGGCTATCTATATTTTCAAATACTAGTCACTTGCTGCACAGCAGGGTGGTTTAGTTCTGTTCACATCAATCCAAATGACCAAAGTATTTGGGTTTTATTCCAGAATTGAGACCTTTGCAACATATGAATTGGATGAGTGACCATCTTGAAAAGTGTTAGCCTCCCTTTGTCTAAATTCATCCATTTATAAAAAGGGACTAAAATCTGTAAATTTTCATTTTAAAATTATGAAAACAGCTAATGAGTGGTCATAAGGTAATCTCAGGCACTTATAAATAAGATATTCTATCAATTTTAGTTTAATTATCAATCAGTACTCAATCACTCAAATTCCACACTTTCTCAAGTCACTCCAACATGACAAAGTATCTGGCTGATAAGTACTTGGAAAGTATTTATCTTTCCTAATATCCTACTCAAAAAGCATTTATTAAAGATCTGCTGGACCTTGGTCTGCATCTGAACAATTAAGAAATGATAAGTGTGGGTGCATCCATAAATATTGTGGAGATGTATGAATGAGGAAAATTCAAATAGCTAGATTATAGCATAAGTTACTCATGTAGTAATCAATTATGAAGAGTTCAAAAACTATGGTAATATGGGGAATTTGTTAAAGAAAAATGATAGCTTTGGAGTATAAGCAATAATTTGTTAATAGTAAGAATTGGTTGCTTAGCAAGAGGCTTCCCTGTGATACACAGACTATCCTGTTTTCTGGTTTACATTAGGAAGAGTTTCCTGTCAAAGTGTAGTGGGTATATTCTAGAGACAGCAAAAATGAAACCATGTTCCTTAGCTTTTAATGAAACATATCCTGGAGTTGTTAGAAGTCTAATTAAATAATTTCACACTAATGAAATGATTCATGAAAAAACATTTTCAATAATTACATAAGCTCCAAGGAACACCTAACCAATTGACACCTATTATGTGTATGCTTTGGGTCTAGTGCTAATAAGTAGCCTTGCCTCAAAAGTAGCCTAAGACAATACCTGCTCTTGCAAACCTTATATCCAACTGGAGACAGAAGCCTGGTTAACTGACTCAATAATTAAGAATATAATAGTAACAAACCATCAGCTCCATAACATTGGCAAACAAAGGTATTTATTAGAGCCCTGTGTATTATAGTCCATAGCATAAAAGGAGATAAATAACCAAGACAACACAAGAACCCTGTTATTCACAAGGGACTGTTCTGAGCACAAGAGACACAGTAGTAAATAAGGCCAACATGATACTTGCCCAGGAGAAAGATATAAAACAATTATTTACATACTTATGTGTTTATTTATTATTGGGATAAGTTCTATGAAGAAGTAATCCACTACCACCAAGAGAACATCTGTACTTAAACAAACTGGATTTACTAATATTACTTACTAGAGACCTGGTGCATGAATTTGTGTACGGGTATGGTCCCTAGGCCTGGCCTGTGATCAGGGCCATCTTCCCTGGCTGCCCGCAGCTGGCCCCACCCCCTGCTGTCACCCACCCCTGATTCCCCATTTGCCATTAGGCGATCGGAGCCTGCCAGCTGGGGGGAGGGACCAAGAGGTTGGACATTTTGCCCGCTCCCTGGCCCTGTCCCCCACCCCAGTTCCCCATTTGCCATTGGGTGATCGGAGCCTGCTGGTCAGGAAAAGGGACCAAGAGGTGGTAAGTGAACCTCATAGTGACTGGCCATCTGAGGCTTGCCTGTGCCTTGGGCTGGCCCTGGGCGGCTGGGGGGCTGAGGGGACTGGGGGACTCCGGAGGCATCTGCTGCCCCAGCAGGGCTGAGGGGACTGTGCACCGCCATCTTGTGGCTGTGGGCACCGCCATCTTTGAGGATGTGGCAGTCAATTAGCATATTCCCTCCTTATTGGCTGTGGGTGCTGCCATCTTTGAGGGTGGGACAGTCAATTAGCATATTCCCTCCTTATTGGCTATGGGTGCCGCCATCTTTGCGATGGCATGAGGGTCAATTAGCATATTACCCTTTTATTATATAGGATTGCAGCAAAGGAGAATGCACACCATGGGGAACCTTGGGCATCTCAGTAAGAGGGTGTTAGAAAGGACCTATTAAAGGAATTAGCTTAGGTTGAGTCATTTTGGGGATGGCCCAAGAAATCAGTTTCACTCCAGATTGAGTACTATCAGAAAATGGGGCCAAATCTATAACAATGTACCTCAATAAACTTTATGTATCAGGAGAGCAGATGAGAACAAGGCGAACGTTGTAATTGGTAAAAATGCAATGCCCAGTTATATTAGCTGGGAGAGAGGAATGCTTGGTCTTTTGTGAATTACATAGCGACTTTGTTTTTGTCAGTGCTTAGAAATAAGATATGAAGTGGTGTCTTTCTCTCTCACTTTATCATGGCCTCAGAGTGACTGTCTGATGCTCATGATCCATGAGATTGTTTATGTCCAATAGGAGAATGACTTGCCTAGCTGTGAGTGACAGGCCAGTTTCTAACAACACTACAGTCACATGGTAATTGTCAGAACAGCTCCCAGGTAGGAGGGCTTTTTTTCCCTTTCTCAAGTAGGAAACCGGATTTCCATTCGAAGTGGTGATTTCACTTAGTAATACTTCAGAAGTACTTATCCAGGCAGTTAAATATGCAAGTTTGAGGTTTCGATGAAGAAGGGTCTGAGCTGCAGGTATAAATTTAGGAATTATTATATGTAGATAGTAGTTAAAGCTAGAAGATCCCTAGGGAGACAGTTTAGAATGTGGTTAATCTAAGATTTCAAGACTTCAACATTTAAAGACTGGGCACAGGAAAGAAAGTCAGCAAAGCAACAGAAAAACTACAGCATGAGAAACTGGAAAAAATGAAGAGTATTGTTATGGTAGTCTAGTGAAAATAGTTACTCTAGAAGAATGGCCAACACTGCTAAATGCTTCTGAAAGGTCAGCTAAGAAAATGACCAACATATTATTTATTTAGAGACATTGATGCCCTAGCTAACCTTAGCAAGGAATGCGATAGTTAAACAATGGCACTGATAAGAAGATTGGAGTGGACTGAACAAGGAGTTACGGGAGAAGTGTAGTGATTAGAGAGAGAGGAATGTAGAAAGGTGAAAGTGTCAGTCTTAGAGAAAAGAGAGATTTGGGAATTTTAAAATGCTAATTGGAAATATTCAGATATAAGAGAACTAAAGCATAACAGCTTCTGTAAAATTATTGAGAAAATGGAAGGGAAGTGTGGGGAAACTGTAAGGATTAAGGGAGGAGAAGATAGGTATGGATGCTGGTGGTGCTGGTTGGCCTGGATATTGAAGGAGTTCTATTCTGAAACCTCCATCTTCTCAGTGAAATAGGGAGAGAAGAAAAGGATGGAGAGGTGTTTGGATTTTAGGGAGAATAAAAAAAAATAGATGATTTTACTTGTTTCATGTTGTAATTTCAAACAGAAGGGAGAAAATTCAATCCTGAGGATTATTTTCCACTTTCGTTACACTATTTTAATCTGAAAATTATTATAATTTAGGCTAAGAAGAGTTCCTTGCCTTTGGCAAATGTAACAAAAAGTCATGCATTTAAGCTATTAGCCTCAAGTCCACACAATGGTTTACAGACTGCTCTTAATGCATCCAACAGAAATCCTAAATCAAAGGTAGTTTTGCTCTTTCCTGGTACAATTGCTTTTCCAAACCAGGAAATTGAAGATGAAATATTAGGAAAGGTTATTAGGGCCAGAATTTCCTTCTCTCTTCATCTAAATATAATTTCATATTTTTCTATCCTTAGGGGAAATACTTCAAGTTTAGAGAGAACTGAATGAAAGCATGGTATGGCTGTCCTCTGCTTCTTTTCAGAGTGTCAGTGAGGCTAGAGAATATGTTCATTTCAGAAGAAATCGATATTCAACTGTTCAGGTGACTTCAGAAATCCAGCAACTGTGTGTGTGTGTGTGTGTGTGTGTGTGTGTGTGTGTGTGTGTGTGTGTGTGTGAAACTTCAATAAACTATTCTGTGTCGTCTCTAGCTAGAAATGGCATTACAAAATCATGGCTCAAAGTAGGGCCTTTGTTGTTTTCATGATCATGCCTTGTTCTGCAGGCATATGTTTGCTACTATCTATACCATCAATTGTGAAGATTAACTTGCAGTGAGTAACTTAATAAAAAAAAGACTTAATTTCCCCCTCTGCAATACATTCTTAAGTATAGTTTCAAATAGTCCCATGTACTACTGGTTTGAGGCAGCTCATAGCATTGTTTTCCTCTAGGCAGCTTTCTTTACCTTCTGGATCCAACCATCCAGACAGTAAACAGAGAGCTCCCAGCTGTCCCTTCTTCATACTCTCAACTTTCTCAATCCCCATCCACCTCCCTGCGTTACCTTTGCTGCCTACCAGCTCCTGTCTACAAGCTCTTGTGTTAACATTAATAGAGAGCTAGCCTTGAAGTTCCTCTTTGATTTCTTCAAAGTAAATGTTTACTGGAATACTCCAGTAATATCCCCTATGTTTTTGTTTGGTTGGTTAATTTTGTTTTTGCTTAAGTTAGTCAAAGACAATTGATGTTACTTATAACAAAAGAACCTTAAATATTATTGAAATCAATTTGTAACACTTTTCACATTTACAATTTGGGAAAAACAAGGCTTCATTAGTTGCTCAGCCAATAAAAAAAAGAAATTATTTGGCTGAAAATGATGACATTCTCAGAATAATTAGATTCAAGCCAGATATACTGCTGGGACACTTGCTAATTAACTAAACAAATCAGAGGGTAAACAAAACAGCTAGGGCCACTTCCTGTTAACTGTTTGCCTTTTGAGATTGATTTTCTTATTCTATTTGCTAGAAATTCCAGCTTGATTTCATTATAATACACTCTCAGAGTCTTCTCTGCTGTTTTCTTCTTCTTTCTCTCCTACTCCTCTTCCTCTCTGCTTCCCCTCCTCTTCCTCCTCCTCCTTCACTTTTGTGGCACTTATCATTACAATCTATTTTTCAATATCAGTATTTTCTGTTGGAAACTCTCAACTCCTCAAGGACCAAGATCTTCTTACTTACCTAGTATGTCCAGTACTTAACAGGGTGCCTGAGAACACAGTAGACACTTAAGATAAGTTTAAAAAGTGAATAAGTGAACAAATAAATTGGTTATTTAAAGGAAACATTTTCTCCTCATAGATAATATTGGTCTCTTTGCATTTACCCTCCACTTAACAAACATTCCCTCCAGTTCAGAGAGAATCCATTTAATTATTTCCACAGGTTATCCATCAAGTGCCTGTGTAATGCTTTGGACTTGGGTGGTAATAAATTCTACATTCCTCAAGAACCTTTTATTCTAGTTCTGGCCTTCTCAGCCTGGACCCCTATAGTGTACATGGAGAGACTTTAGGGATTCATAAATCTTGTATAGTATCTGCCTAAGTGCATTATTTTTCCTGGGAGACAAATTCAGAGCTTTCATCAGATTCTCACTAGGAAATATCTAGGAATATCAAGACACGCTCCTCTGCCTACCAGCTCCCATCTGAATCTTATGTATGCAAACTCCTGTGCTAACATTAGAAGACAACATAACACTCATCAAATAGTTAAATGGTAAAAGAAGCATCATGTGTTACTTAACCAATGGATCAGGAGACCTCAGTGTTTCTGGACTGGAGAGGAAGGATGGATGAACAAGGATAAAGTATTCTAGATATAATTAAACAGAGGAAGTAGAATTTGATACATGGGTTGGATTTAGGTAGTTGGATTGGAGGGAAGAAGATGTGATTGGAGAGAAAGAAATCACAAGATGGAGAGAATATGGGAGATTGGAAAGTTCCATTTCTATACATAGTCAAATTCAAGTTAGGAAGAACCCTGTATTGCTCTCAGTTGATAAAGGATCACTTGCTGGATGGAAAATATGAGAAAATATAGCAATGCACTGGCTAGGTACTTTGGACATAGTGCTGACCTCAAAATGTTTTAAATGTATTAAAGATTAGGATAGAAATTTCGATGGAAGCATACAGGAAGGGAACTTTACACAGGCTAGTCAAAAAATACTTTCTGTCAGAGGATTAATCCAAAATAAATCTCTGATAAATAAAATTTACACAAAAGGTGAGAGGTAAGGAGTATAAAGGAAATGAAGGTATTTTAGATAGAAAAACAAAAACCAAAACAAAAAACACCAACAAAGGTGTGAAAGCAGCTTACTGAGAATATGGAGCTACCAGTAATGGAGTTGCTTGGAGTGAAGAGGTGTAGAAGCAAGAGCTGAAGAAATTGAGGAAGACCTGGAGTACAGTTTTTATCTGGAAAGAAGCCCCAATTTTATCTGGAAAATCCAGGTTACTGCAAGATGTCCGTTGTCTCATCAGTGGACTTTTGATTGCTCTTTCCTTATGATCTTAATTGATTTGTTGTTCCTTTTTAAAAATAAAAACCAGACAAACCTCACCCAGCTAGCATGGCTCAGGGGTCAAGTGTCAACCTATGAACCAGAAGGTCACAGTTCGATTCCCAGTCAGGGCACATGCCTGGGTTGCAGGCTCTATCCCCAGTGGGGGGAGTGCAGGAGGCAACCAAACAATGATTCTCTCTCATCATTGATGTTTCTATCTCTCTCTCCCTTTGCCTTCCTCTCTGAAATCAATATATTTTTAAAAATCAGACAAACCTACTTTTGTGTAAAAATTGGGCAGATATTTTACTAAAATAACTTAATAAGGTCTTTGTTAAAAGCTTACCTATTGTCTGGGCTGAACTCTATAATGAGAAAAGCTGAGTGAAACATGTTGTTGGCCTTAAGCTTTAGAAAGAATGAACTCATCCTTATGAAATGTGACCCTGAAAGGCTGCTGGAAGAGTCAGGGGAACTAGGTTCTGGGTTCAACTGTAGGCCAAACTGGACACATTTCTATATCTGGGTTCCAGTTTGGTTATTAATAAAACTAAGGATTTCAGTAAGAGTGGTAATCCCTCGTATTCTGGTTTTCATAGACTTGTCCTTCCAAAAGAGAGGAAATCAATTGGAAATATTCATACAGTGTTAACGACTATTTTTTTTGCATAAATGAAAAATTAAGCAAACAAATCAAACAGCAACAAATAAGTGTTATCACCATCTTCCAAAAGAAAGAATAACATAACAGCTGAATTATGAATAGAATTAGCTTTATTGATGAAGTCACTCCACCACCCCACTCTCCTTATTTTTCTTATTTTGTCTTGAATAGTTGAAACTTGGTCTTGCACAGGCACCCATTGGCTGACTCAGGTTTGGGAATTTCCATCTTAGTCCATCCAGGTGGCTCCTTAGCTTTACCTGGAAAGATTTATAAACCAAAATTTCCATGCCCAGCCCTACTCCAGACCAATAAAATTACATTTCTGAAGGTGAGGACCAGGTATCTGCATTTTTCCCTTTCTCCCCATGTGATTCCAATGTATAGCCAGAATTGAGAAAACACTGTCAACACCTCTAACGTCCTTCAAGCTATAAGATTCTCTAACATTTAACTTTTTTGAATTTCAGAAAGTCACACATCAGGATGTTTCTCTCCTTCATGTGATACCTTAGCAGAACTACTTTCATTGATTTACTTAATCTCCGTTTAAGGATTGAGAAAGTAAAACTTTGTGTTTCTAAATAATTTTATATAAGTACTTTTGATATCTTAAGATTTATATATTAAATCACAGTTCTTAAATTTTCATCATGTTTTGAATTCTTTGTTTCTGCTTGATTAATATCCTTGCCAAGAGCTCTCTTTGAAAAGTTGTAATTTATTTCACTTAAATAATTTTGGCTGTAAACACTTCATCCCAACATTCAAAGTTAATTACTATCATAAAGTATCTGAAGTTGGAGGAACAAGTTCAAGTTAAAATTTAAATATTGGCTTTCTTTTTCTAATTTATATTGCTTGAAGTAAGGTCAGAGATAAGAGAAAATCATTTTTCCCTATTGAATAAGGTATATATTTCAGAGTCAGGTTGCTTGTTTTTGAGTAAGATAGATGCTTTGTTTTCTACATGCAGAAGGTTTGGGAGTTTATAAGACAATTTTAATTCATGGGCTCACTCAACCATAAAATAAGTGTATTTGTCTTGTATTGTAGTAAAACATATCACAAGTATAAGGACTATAATATGGCTAATCCTAGTTCTCTTTAAAGAAAATACTGTTCTAATGGGGAAAATGTACCCTTTTCTAATGTGTGTAGTTAATAGAAAAAATGTTGGTAAAGTTACTTGATTGCTTTGAAATGACCACAATTTTCAGAAAGAAAATAGGGGAAAGTTATGTTTATAACTGAAATTAAATCTAAATCTATGCCTCTAATTTTATTGTGATTGCAAATTTCTACTGTTCCATTTTCAAAGTTTTAAAAATGTGGTTTATAAATTTCATCAGTGTTTATGCTTAATCTTATTTACATAGTATATGTAAAAATTAACATTAAATTAGTATTTTTTTCCTCAAAAAGTTTATGCCTCCTCTCTAAGGTACCCATAATTTAGAGAGATAAAAAGATAAAAAAAAATTTACTTTGCCTTAACTTATGAGCTCCAACAAGGGGCAATATCCTAGAAGTATTGGTCCACTTGTTACAAACAAGTAAGCAAATATTTCTTGGTTATTGTACAGATCATGACTAATGATTCTAATTAAATCTTTTGGTTTGGTGGAGAAGGAAATTCAAGAAAAATTAACTAGTTCATGTTTTCTGTTTGATGATATTTGAACTTGTATGGCTATGACTCACAGACATATTTTACTTCATGACTCAATACACAGATATGCATGTACTAAATATGTACATAAAACTATTTAAAGCTATGGTATTTTCTATTCTAATCTAATTTTTAAATATTTCATTCCCTAAATTAATTCCATTACCTACTGGTAACTTGTCACCTCAGTTTGTAAAGTGCTGCTTTAATCTTTAAGTTAAACACTCCTTGAAAAATGACCTAGACTATATTAGTTTAGCTTTTCAGAGAAAAGCCTTCACAGTATTTTGATGTTTAGGCATATTTTTGCATAATTTGTTTACATGTCATAAATAGATTTTAATGTCTCCGTCTCATAAGATATTACTGCTTAAACTTGAACTGGGACACAGCTCCCAAGACTGGGTTCCCACGAGGAATGACATTGACATGGCCCTGGGCTATAGAACAGCTATAATAGCTCCAGGGTCCCAATATCTGCACCTATTACATTTCCAGAACTTGTGAGTTTTATAACTGGCAGTAATTGAGACTGTGTGTATGCCAAGTACACCAGACACTGCTCTGTCTCTACATGCTGACTATCCCTTCAATTCACAATAATGATGTTCTCAGCTCTGTGAGGTCCCATGGAATGCCCTGGCTTTACAGGGCCTAAGTCTCCCACCATCACAGTCTCAATTCTTCTGTTCTGTTTTGTACTTGCTTCCTATATCTTGGAAGTGTGACTCATGCTATCATGACTTCCCCTGACCAGGGGACCCTTGGAAGTCACATCTTCCACCCGTCTTCCTAGTGGACAGCTCCCTCCTACGCCCACCACAGTTGGGTGATTGGAAGGGACTGCTTACAGAAATGTAGACAAAAAGAAGTGTGTCATCTTTCCATACCTGGTCAGTCTTTGTCTTGATTGCTTTATCTTCAGTCATTCACACACACACACACACACCTGCAGGTACACAGAGATCTAGAAGGATCCTCTTATCTGACGACTGTGGAAACATTTTCTGATTGTGTGTAACTATATCTTTCATTGAGTGATGTTTGAACAGCAAATTGGTCTCTGCCTTCACAAGATGTCTTCCTATGAGTTGGCGTTGAACCATTTGCTCTCTCAGAATTCTTGCAGCTTCTTGGGCCTTTCTCCCAGTTCTGTATTTGTTCTGTTTACTTTGAAACCTAAGGGCACTGATGACTAACCTCAGGCCAGGGTTCCTAAGTCTCAGGAAGCTCTTTTTCTGACTGAAGGAACTCGGCATTATCTCTGGCTTTGACCTTGGCTACTCCTATGGGCTATGACCAGGATCAGATTGTTAGTGTTGAACACACAGAACATCAGGAGCCCTAATTATACTGGAGAGCACTCCTGAGGCTTGTACACCATCCACTCATTTACTACTGTATTCTTTCTATTTAGGCTTTCAGTAGGCTGGAGAAACAAAGTACCCTGGCCACCTATTTCAAACATTTATTTCTCAAGAAATAAATTTAAAATATTTATTTATATATTTTTTAGAGGCACTTAATTCTGATTAAGATGAGGCAAGATGACACCAAAATAGTTAGTTGAGCCGCATAATGTCAAATACAAAAAAATGACGGATCATTTTTCCCTTTTTCTTCACTTATGTCTCTAAATTCTTGTTATTCATTTTTCTTCCTACTCATGCCCATTCATACCTCCACAGACCTATCGTCACAGCCTTAATTCATTCCCCCATTCTATCATCTGATACCTTGACCCTTGCAATTACTTTTAAACCAACCCTTCTACTTTGTTTTACCCACTGTTCTAATTCACAAATCACACTGATTCTAATTGATATTTCTACAAGTTATTCTATGGATGAAGTATCCAAAAGGGAATGTAGAAAGGAGATTCATATAATCAATGACTATGGTGACTATATCTATTTCCCTTTTTGGCCCCTGAGAATGGGCAGGCACTGAGTATCACGGCCCATCTCTTCATAAGGAGGAGCTAGTCATAAATGACAACTCAGATTTGGAGTAGTGCACATGGGAAAAAGACATATCTAAGAAAATGGATTTCTTCCTGTGATTATGAATGATTTTTCCCCCATAACATTGTGGGTTAAACTTTGGACTGAGATACCACTGAAACAAAATCTTAAGGACACATCTAAGAAGATCAGATGGACCTATTTTCTCTCCAATTTTGAATTTTTAAATGTCTCAGAACCTTTGATAAAGAGAATTAATCTACGTTTGCACGGTCTGACTGGTCACTCAAAGGAAGAAAACATGACGGGATCAACATGGGAAAGGAGATTTCTCTCACCTCATAATTTCACTGCTCTGGTGGTATGTAGTATCAGTCTATTTTAGACGGAACTAGAGTTGGAGTAGGGAACAATAACTGCAGATGTAAGATGGTGACACCAAAGAGCTGAGATAACGCTTAAGGAGGGTAAAAGAAGCCAAACACATAGGGAGAATTCTGTGGAAAGAAAAGTTCAGAGAGGAAAAACATTGCTCAGCTCTGGAGGCTCCTTCTCCTCTTGCAAAACAGAAGAGAGGGAACTATGGCACTATCAAAATAAAAAGAACACATAATTTTTGTCCTAGCTATTTCATATCTAAGAATTAATTTTATTTATACACTTGTGCAATGAAACAATTAGACATGAATATGAATATTTATTGTAGTATTTCTTGATATGAGGAACTCTGAATATTGGAACATTGGGTAGGTAAAAATAGCCTAATAAATACATCTGCACAGGAAAGGATAAAATTATGCAGAACAAACTTGTTTTGCAGAAGAAAAACAAAAGGCTATGAATGGCTCAATAATTCTGTGAAACTACTATGAAAATTAAATTTTGATTTTATTTCTTTTATAGTCTCAAATATTAGAAACTTCCTATGAACAATCATTGGACCTACACTACATTCCCTAGAAAGTTAACAACTTTTTACAAAAGAATAACAAAAATTTCTTTATTAAGATGGTAGATGTATTTAAATTCCAGTTTCTTCTGTGGGATTGTGAGACCTGGATGACCTCGGTACATCCACAAGACAAAGCCCTGTATCTGTCACATAATGACTAAAAATAATTATGTTATTATTTACTCAGAGACTCCAGTTTGTCAAAATATATACACAGACCAAATTCTTTCTTGACTCCATTTTAAAGATTGAAAAACTTTCAAGTCTTCTTGTACTTCCCCATTGACAGTTAAACATATTGAAAAAAAAGCAGTGTCATTTTGTCCCTGCCAATTTTATAGAAAATAACAAAACAACAGCTGTCAACCCAGTACCTTACACTTTCAATCTCTTTTCAAATTAAAAGGGAATAAAATAATGTAACAACCACAGAGGAGACATAATGAATTTTGAATTTGTGGTTACATATTCATAATTGAGGTAAACATACACACACAAAAATTACTGAAACTATTTTAACATATTGAAGTTCTAGGCCCATTCACACCCACTGTTTAAGTTACTGAACCTGTGACAGTTTCTCTTTCTATAATACGTCTCTTCTCAAATGCTGCTGAAAATCAATAAAGAAATAATTCAGGTTTTTTCCAGAGATTAAGAAGACAATCGTTCAACTCTCTTTCTTAAAAGTGTTTCAGGAAACAAGAAAATTAAATAGTAAGGTCTAATATTTTCAAAATTTTATAACTTTTGTTATTTTTCTTTCCTCGCTATACTAGCTAAGAGTCCAGGATAATGTTGAGTCTATGTAATCAAGTGGAGGATATCCTTGTGTTTTCCTACAGTCCAAGGATAATTTATAAAATTTATGCCTTTAAGCATAAATATTGCTATAGATTTTCAGTGGATGTGCATTCATTATAGAAAATTATGTGGGTAATGTAGGAAGAAATTCTAAAATAATATACATACAAAGACTTCGAATTATTTAGAGAATGTGGAAAGGTGTCTAAGATCAATATATAGAACCAATTATTTTCCTATATATGTATAGCAAGTAGAAAGTGAATGCATTCTCAGTCTAAAAATTCACCCAATGCTTAATAAACATATCATACTTTAACATATTGTACTATAATTGTAGAACAGCAAAACTGGTATCAAAAATACCTTCAAAGCTATCCAACAATAAAAAATAACAAAAGACTGCCTATGAAAGAATACATGTTTTTATTTAAGGACATTAAAGAATTGTACTTGCTCAATAAACACTCCAAAGCCATAAGACAAGACCTAATAGAAATAAAAGGAATAATAATATTTAAGCAAGTTGTAAATATCTTTCTAAATCTAAAATATCAAACTAATTTAAAAAACAAGAGTTATGAAAGGGCTAGACATGAAAAATAGGAAAATCTAAGTGTAAGTCCATATAGTTGCAAACTAAATTAGTGTAATAAGAAGCCTGGATAGGGTGGAAATAGGAATATTATAGGAATAGGAATATTATAGGAATAGGAATATTATAGGAATAGGAATATTAATAGGAATATTAATATTATAGAAATAGGAATAGGAATAGGAATAGGGTGGAAATATAAAAGAAGCACAAGGAAATTTTTGAGGCTGATTAAATATTTGCTATCATGATTATGGTGATGGTCTCACAGGACTATACATATGTGCCAACTCACCAAATTGTACTCTTAAGATATATGCAGTTTATTGTATGCCACTTATAACTCATTCAAGTTGTAACAATTTTTTTTTAATCCATAAAACTGTTACAGAAATGCCTACTATTGTAAAATTAGGATGAACCTATTTTGTGTGGCTGGAGTTGAAGCCTTCTATCCTATAACAATACCTAGAGGCTTGAGCCCATAACTTCAGGCACTTCTATCATTCTTTCTATTTGATTTCTTTCTTGATAGCATAGATTCATAGAAATAGTGCTAATATATACAGTTCCTATGCCCCTAGACTTTGAATGTCTCTTTTTTATTTAGACTTTGGGGAACCAGAGAGAGTGTATATGTCTGTGAGTCTGTAGGCAGAGGAGAGAAATATGGAAATTCTTTGTCTGATCCAAATCTCTTAGATTTTTTTTTTCCCTAAGTGCTCTTAGATTCTTGATACGAAGCACTGAAATATAACTATTTTTCAACCACGAAATTATAGATCAGCATATTGTATGTGGCTCATGGAAAGATGATGTTATTATCAGTGATTATGTAGAGAAAGACAAGCAGAAGAAATGCAAATGAAATAAATTATAGTACTTTGGTCTGCTGGACTGAGTTCTGCTTTGTGCTTTTTATAAATAGCTGAAGACACATCAGAACAGGTGGCACTGAAAGACGGGTTTGCAGGCTGCACATTTTGGAAATGCACAAATCTTCAGAGTATATGTGAGTTTGTGAAAGGAGTGTGTGTGTGTGTGTGTGTGTGTGTGTGTGTGTGCTTCTGGGAGTGCTGAACTACCAGATAAGATGAGGAGTTTATCTAGTTGGAAGCCCTAGAAGTAAGTACATGGTATTTAATTTAAACCCTTTTGAAAACACCAGAGGATATTCTAAAACCTTTGGAACATGAGTCATTATTTATGCGAGCAGAATCTACATTTTCTAAACAAGCATAACACTTTGTATCAGATTTATTATATTTAGTTTGGTTTTGCTTTTATTATCATTTGTATTCATCTCTCAGAAATGCTACTCAAATAATTAAATTAAAACTAGAGGTAGAAAAGAACAAAGGTCCATTACCTTAGAATGTATATGTTTATATACATGCTTAACTGTGATGAACAACGCAACGGGGAAAGGGACATGTGGAGAGGTGCTCCAGCCACTCCCATCAACAATGCTTCTTATTGGTTCTACATAATATTCCAATTTCAGTGCTGGCATACATTTGTAGACCTACAAAAGTTTATCGAACACCTTTAATACCTGAAATAAAGTATATATGTTGTCAAACCTCAGTGACAATTCCACAGGTTTGATAATTATTTAAAATAATTACTTTTGCCCTAGCTGGTTTAGCTCAGTATATAGAGCATCAGCCTGTGGACTGAAAGGCCCCGGGTTCAATTTCGGTCAAGAACACATGCCCAGGTTGTGGGCTCAATCCCCAATGGGGGGCGTGCAGGAGGCAGCCGATCAATGATTCTTTCTCATCATTGATGTTTCTATCTCTCTCTCCCTCTCCCCTTCTCTCTGAAATCAATAAAAATACATTTTTTAAAAAAATTACTTTTTCTCAAGATAGAAAATTAAGAAATACAGAGTATCTTCTCAAGGAAAGATCAACTACCATTATACCCAAGTGCACTCCAAAGCTTTTCGTAAGACACACATAATGTTTGCCTAAAGAAGTCCTAATCAGAACTCTCCTTTCTGCAATGAAAGTATACCTCGTCCTACATGTTTAAGGTTCTTATAAGGCCCAGATAAACTGATATATTTAAAAGTGTTTAGCAGAAAGCTTATTTAAGCTGTCAATTTGCATTCCATGATTTAGATAAGGATTAATTCAGCCATTAAACTATACCTCCCAACTACTATCTGCTAAATATAACAAGCCAGAACATGTCAGAAATGATTGTTTATCGTTTTTTGGTATACTCCAGTGCTTCGGTAGAGGTCATATCCTGCACATAAACTCTAAAAAGTTCCGCAGCATAAATGTATCAAGATTTTGGGAAAGATTGAAAACAGTCCTACCTTTAAGCTTGTATAGGAAGGCTTAGCAGGAAAGCTTTGTTCTTTAATTGCTTCCATAAACTTCCATAATTAAGGAAAATATTGTTTCTCTTTTAATACAATATTGTATGAGTGGCTCCTGTATATACTCTGCATGTGTTTGATCAATCTCTTTTTACTTTTGAATCCATAATAATAATGATGTGCTAATTCCTTCTGGATATTTGATGAGAAGCCTTTAGAGATTCAAAGGTTGCTATGGAGCAGGTGAGGTGTAAAATAACTTTGGATAAACCTATTGCATGCATCAAAATTGATGTACTCATTGATATGGCAATCATAATATCTCAATTGATCCCTCTTTCTTTTCCTTTTATTCTTCTTCATTTATATGTTGGGTTATATTGATTAAGCCAGTTTAGTTAATTATCAGGAAATGTCTATGGGGATTGAGGCAACCAATATGACTGTATTTTTAGGTGAATTGACAAGATATTTTGGCAGACTTCAGTATGCCACGATTCATACTGATAGTCCTCTTTATTTTAAAGAGAGGTAGTCAAGAAAGTGCCACTGGCAGACTCAAAGATAACACTCTAAATGCAATATTTCTTGAATTCCCCAAGGAGCACATGTCTTGAGAATTATATAAATTGGTGACATTTCCCCCTCAGAATTGTTCAGATGAACGCCAGAGCTCAACCTGTTTGCTTCTTCATTTTCTGTGGCATGCTGCCAAGGTCCAGTAGGTAATAAGACTCATTTAAAAGAGAATATTAAGGTGACCCAACTTCTATTTAGAACTGTCACTGTTACTGGCTACTAGTGACTATCACTAATTCAGAGGTGAGTTGGGGTTTCAGACCGTCCTAATAATCTACATCTAGGAAGAAGGTAGAAACATCTTTATGTTCAATGACCCAGATTACTCCTCAAAGGATATTACAATGATGTGGTTTTATTCATTATTTACAAATAGTTTAAACCATATAAGTACCCCACATAAATTCAATATTTAGATATATGCTATGATATAACTTGTTGCTTACTTCTTGCTATACTTTATAGTTCATACATCCATGCCTTATGAATATCAATAGAAACACATGCATAATATATTTAAGTACTGCCTCCAATGATCTTCTTAACCCTTCCCCATCTTTTTTAAAATATATTTTTATTAATTTTAGAGAGGAAGGGAGAAGGAGAGTTAGAAACATTAATGATGAGAGAGAATCATTGATCGGCTGCTTCCTGCAGGCCCCATACTGAGGACTGATTCTGCAACTCGGGCATGTGCCCTTGATGGGAGTGGAACCCAGGACCCTTCAGTCCACAGGCCAATGCTCTATCCACTGAGCAAAACCAGCTAGAGCAACCCTTCCCTATCTTCATTCTATTTTCTAGCTCCTAATCAACAGTGCTCATTTCTATCCTAGTTCTGCCCAGACGCCGGTGTTTATTTTCGGATAGCCTCTGTCCTAAAACCAATGGAAAGCAGAGGATTGGAATACTAACAATCTTAATGCTGCCGAGTAAAAGGTGCTCTTAATTAGTCATGACTGCTCTCATAATGGGACTGTCCCCTCTCTCACCTAGGAAGAGTCCAAATATTGGCCTGGTTCTTGTCACATGCTTAAATACCATCCCATCTCTTACCTCTAAAACTCATCCAGCTGATTCTGATTAGTGTTCTGATGTACACCAGATCCAACCAGAGCAAGCCTTGTAGGGACAGGGAAACCTGAGAACATTCAGGCCATGTTTCTGTCTCCCTTCTCATTGTCTATCATGATCTTGGGAACCCTAACTTTGAGCTTTGTTTACTTCATCACTGTTTACTCGTTCTCTATCATGTTCTTTTTCTTTTCTTGCATTGAAACCCTATCTTTTAGGAAAGTGATTTGATGATTTATTGTGCTTAATTGTCCTACCATATATCTTTGTTAGGTCAAGGTCATGTTGTACTGAGCCATTTTTTAAAAGTTATGCTGTAAAAAAAAGTTAGGCTAAGAGGTAATTGGGTTAAAATTAACTGGTATATGCAAAATACTACCTATTTTTTAAATCTAATTTCTATGAAATGCCCATAAAAGCAAATCTATAGAGACAGAAAACACGTCAGCCTTTTTCTAGGTCTGGGGATTGACTATACAAACAGGTACAAAGAAATATTTGGAGGTAATGGAAATATTATAAAACTATTTTATAATGGTTGCACAATTCCATAAATTCATGAAAAGTAATAACTTAAAATAGGTCTTAAAAAGTTGTGTGTTTTTTTTTTATTTCAAAAGGATGAACTGATAATGGTGGAATTTCAGGAACAAAAAGTGGATACATTTTATGGCATGAAAATGATACCTCAATAAAGCTATAAAATAAATAAATATCCAGCAACAAATAGGTTATTGGGAGGCAGAAATAGAACAAGATTGCCAGTTATTGAAGTTGGTTGATGCATAATGGGGATTGACCTTAGTATTTAGCATTTATGTGCTTTTTACACTTAAATGTGAGGCAAAGAAAGGTAAAATTAGGAGACTGTAATCACAGCAAAGACATTGAATATAAATCTGGATATTTTTAACACTTGCTTTCTTCCTAATGTGCTTTATATAGATTTAATATTAAGGGTAATTTTCAAGTAATCTCCTATTTCCCCCTCATTATTCAAGGTAGGTTATTAGTGTCTGCTTCTAATCAAATTTCAGGACTTTTCTATTCTGAGTCTCACCAGTTCACCCCTCCTCCCTCCATGTTTTTTTTGTAGGCATTTCTTTGGTCTGATGACAAATAGCACTCTTTTGAATTTATGTTGGTGGCACAAGAGCAAGGAAACTTTCAATAAATGTGTCATTCAGCTTTTAATGTTGTTATTATGCTTATGCTGCTCAAAGAACCCAGGAAAGGATCTAGGATTTGTAGAGTAGAAAGCAGAGCTATGAGCAAAGAAAAAACAACAACAACTCTAACACAATTTTTGTTTCAAAATACTGTATATACAATTGAAATTTTGACAAATTGACAAGATAAGCCTTAGTCAACATAATTTTAGAAACTATAGTGACATTTCTAGACTTATTTGCATATATTTTACTAGAGGCCTGGTGCATGAAATTCTTGTAGGGGGTATAGGGGGATGATCCCTCAGCCAGGCCTGCACCGTCTGGCAATCTGGGACCCCTTGGGAGATGTTCCTGGGTGATCAGGCCTAAACCAACAGTCAGACATCCCTCTTGCAACCTGGGACTGCTGGCTCCTAACTACTTGCCTGCCTGCCTACCTGATTGCCCCTAACCACTCTGCCTGCCTACCTCATCGCCCTTAACTGCCTCTCTGCCTACCTGCCTCATTGCCCCTAACCACTCTGATTGCCTGTCTAATCGCTCCTAACTACTCACCTACCTATCTGATCGGCCCTAACTGCTCGCCTGCCTGCCTGGTTGCCCCTAACCACTTACCCGCTTGCCTGATTGCCCCTAACTGTTTGCCTGCCTGCCTGATTGCCACTAACCACCTCTGCCTTGGCCCCTGCTGCAGCGGCTTCATCCGGAGGGACATCCTGAATGATGTTCAGAAGGTCGTTTGGCTGTCTGGTCTAATTAGCATATTACACTTTTATTATTATAGATGTGTGAAAAATCATTTAAAGTTTGTATGAGCGTGACTGAGGGTGGCATCACAACCTCCCTATCGACCCTGCCTTGAGTGTGACAGGGGGCAGCGCCCCAACCCCCCAATCGGCTCTACCCTGAGCGTGACTAGGGGTGGCATCGCAAATTCCCGATCCGCCCTGCTCTGTGCATGACAGGGGGCGGCGCCCCAACTCCCCAATCGGCCCTCCTCTGAGCCCGACCAGGGGCTGCACCTAGGGATTGGGCCTGCCCTCTGCCACCTGGAAACAGGCCTAAGCCAGCAGGTCGTTATCTCCCGAGGGGTCCCAGACTGCGAGAGGGCACAAGTGGGGCTGAGGGACACCCCCCCCCTCCTGCCAGTGCACATATTTTTGTGCACTGGGCCTCTAGTATATATATAATAGAGAAATATGCTAATTAACCAGGACACTGTAACGGGTCAACTAGACAGGAGGTTAAGCATGCAGCGTCAGGGCTGGGTGGCGGGGGCCTCTGTGCGCCTGCACTGGGGGAGGGCCTGATCAGCAGCGGCTGCAGCTGCTTCAATGGCCAGACCCGAGGGTGGGCGGTGCCATGCGATTTCGAATTGCACGCTGGGCTCCTAGTATATTATACTTTCTTGATCTTCATTTAGCCAAACTGACTTTCTTATAATCTTGCACTCTTCATTCTCTTCCACTATAGAAACATTGCACCTGCTGTGGACTCCATAATGACTGATTTTTTTCTCTGCCATTTCCTTTGTTAAGTGTTATGCAACAGTGTTATTTATTGATGCACCAGTGCTATTTTGCATCAACATGGATGGACCTGGAGAGTATTATGCTAAATGAGATAAGCCAGTCAGAAAAAGACAAATACCATATGATTTCACCTATATATGGACTCTAACAAAATAAACTAACAAACAATATAGAAACCGACTCATAGCTGTCAGAGGGGAAAGGGGAGGAGAGCTGGAAGATAAAAGTGAAGGGATTAAGCTGGGGGGCGGGGGATAGGGGGAGCACAGCAGCCAGGGAAGATGTTTTGTTCCAAACAAATGAAAACCACTATTTTCTAAGTTAATTTCACTCATTTTCTATTCTAAGTTTTTGTGTGCATGCATGAGAAATGAAGTGATAGTTGTATTTGTGTTGGCTCCATTTGCAGAAAAATTTCTCTAATTGTTAAATGATATTAGTTGTTGACAATCAAGTGCCGGGGTCCAACCCCAGCAGGTCCAGGGGTTCCCAAAGGTGTGGGATGGAGTCGGCAAAGAAGGAATGACACGGAGACAGCGTTCAGTTGATCAGCAGCCTAGCCAGGATCTCTAGCCAGGATCTCCAGCCAAGTTCTGGTCTGGATCTCCAGCGAAGTTCTGGCTAGGATCTCTAGCCAGGTTCTGTGTCCATGTTCTCTTGCTAGGTTCTCCAGGTTCTCCAGCCAGGTTCTGTCCAGGTTCTCCAGCCAGGTTCTCTAGGTTCTCCAGCCAGGTTCAGTCACCAGGTTCTAGTCAGGTTCTCTTGCCAATTTCTGTAGTCAGGTTCAGTCCAGGATCTTTTGCCATGTTCTCTCGCTAGGTTCTGTCTCTAGGTTCTGAGGCCAGTTCCTGTCCAGGATCTTTTGCCATGTTCTCTCCAGCGAAGTTCTTCTGTCTCTAGAGAACGTTCTGTGGAGGTTCTGTGCCTCCTGGTTCTGTCTTCTAAGTTCTGTCTTCTTACATCTGTATTTATACCAGTTGATTCCAATCCTATCAATCTCTATTCCAAAGGTTAGGGCGTTTCTTATCTCCATTCCAGGGAGTAAAGATTATGTAGCTTAAGCATGATTGTTCATAGTTAAAGTGATTACCCGCCTGGCACTTAGTTAAGAGGTTTTATTCCCTCCCTAACTTCAGGGGAAAATCCCTACCTGGGGAAACACCCTTTCTCAGAGACCTTGGTTAAAACACATAGTGCCAAGAAGGTGAACAAACATATTAAGAACAGTATGCCATATATGCCAGGTCCCTTGAAACAGCAAGCATGGACTGGCTCCCGGCAATCAAGAAATGTTTCAAACAATAAATTCATCAAGTTAAGGCTACCAATAGTTGGATTTATTTGGAAGCTCATTTTGTTAAAGGTAAAATATGTAACATTAACATTATTATAAATGTATACGCCCAGTTAGGTAAAGTCCTCCTTGAAAATATTTTACTGTTTGAAGGAACTAATTAAGGTAGAGTTACAAGACTGTCAGAAATTCATGCACATGCATACACACATGATAAAGCTGTATAAACATAAAATAAGAGTAAGGAGTTTTCAAGAAAGTATTGATTGTTGAGCTCCTTTCACAAATAACTTAAAAACTAGCCTCATAGTTATATAGCAAGTAATTAAGGAGCAATGTACAGATGCCAAATCTGATAGAAATCCTATTAAAAAAAAATAAACCAGGAAATTGAACCAAGTGAGAAGAATGGGATTTATAGGTATTGAAAAAACCTATTAATCTATTTTTTACTTTTCCTAAATAATTATTGACAAGCCATGGCTATATAACCAAAGGGGAAAAAAAGATACTCTCCATTTAGTTGAACATATAACATATATAACAATTTATCTTTTCCCTGTATCTATTTAAGAAATTGGCATGACTTTGTCAGTGATCAAAAGAGCCCATAGCTTAAAGCATCTTTTTTTTTTTTTTACATAACTCCTAATTCTTGGAATGACTTGTCTATAATAGATGAAAAAATATTTGTTTTAAAATGCAGCTTTAATACCCATGGGTCTTTCCTAAATTACTACTAAATTAGTACTGAGAAACAATGTTATGTGATGTAAAATACATTATACTGTAACCATAATTAAATTTGGAGATAATTAAAATACAGTAAAGAATTTTTAATAAGTTGCTTTGAATAAAATAGCTTTAAAATTATTCAACATTATATATGTGTGTATATAGAAATGAAGTGTGGTTTAACGTTAAAACCTGACTAGGTCATTCTGTATTAACACAAATCCCCAAATCTCAGAGGCATAAATAACAGCAGAATTCCTTCTGGCCAAATGAAAATGAATTTTCTGAAACATAGAATTCTTAAATACTGACAACCTTTTCTATAAAAAATTATGTTTTTTCTCTGAATTATCTGCTGTGAGAGAAATGGATGATCATACACATAGAGCTTTCTGAAACAGTTTGCATGTAGCATTGAAACTAGAATAGGATAGCTGACTGTTTAACTCTACAGATACTGTTGGTTAGATAGTAAATTGTACAATCTTTCCTGAAAGTTCAAAATTTAGCAATATGTATCAATAGGCTTAAAACTATTTATCTTATTTGAGCTAGTTTTTTTCACTTGAAGAATCTATATGAAAGAAATAATCAGAGGTAAAAATCATGGTTTTGAAGATTGCTTAAGAACTTGATAAAATCATCAGTATGTACTAATATAATAAGAAAAAGAAATAAAAAATGCTCTATAACAAAAGAGTAAATATAGACATATGTTTGTGTATATATATATATATATATATATCTCATAAATGTGTATGTGATATGAATTGGTATATATACACATAATCTACAGAGTCACACTCATATGCTGAGAAAATAGCTTGAAGAAAATACATCAAAATATCAGTACTCACTGATTATCTGTGTTTTAGATCCATGATAATTTTTTGTATCTTTATTATACTTTTGATACTGTAAATTTTTTATAAAGTAAAGTTATTTCTTTTATAATTAAAAAAGTGATGCCTAGTTAAATTACTATAATATTTTAAAACAATCTATCCCTTTGATTACCTATGGACACAGACAATAGGGTGGTGAAGGCCTGGGGCAGGGTGGGAATCTGGTGGAGGGAGGCAATGGCGGGTGGGTAGAAGGGAGACATCTGTAATACTCTCAACAATTAAGATTTATAAAACAAACAAAAAAATAAAAGTATCTACCCATTTGAATCCATTATTTTTAATGGGTTTTTTTCCATGTTATTTTAGCACTAATTATGCAAACCAAATATTTGCCTTTGTATTATCTGCCCAGGATCCAGGACGAAATAAACACATTTTAATTACACAATATTTTCTATCAGGAATATGTGTCATAACATCTATTAGAACCAAAAGAAAGAAAAATTGACCAACTTATATTTGTTTGTTTATTAGAGAAGGGACCATAGATAAGAGCAATTGAGTCTGGGCAACTTAATTTAAGAAGTTTTTCCTCATTAGTGGATATTCCAAGTTTTTGGCTTTAGTTTAGTCTATAGAAAGTACTATCCCATGACTTTTTTATACTTCCCATGACTTTTTATTTTCCAACAAAAGCTATTCCCTAGAACTGGTTATGAAATACTGCTTTTCTTTTGTCATATTTTAATCACCTAGTATTAAATGTTGCTGTTATATAATTAGAGAATAAATCGGTTGTTCTATTTTTATTGGTGAAAAACAAAAGGGAAAAGGCAGCATTCAGTCTTCTCTCAATTTTATTGAAGTACCACAAGGATGTTATTTTCTAATTAATAATCATATTCATTTAGGTCTGTAAAAGCTGAGATAAGCCATATATATTTTCAATAAGGATGCTGTTATGTAATATAATCTAGTAAAAATTACTGTACATTAATCTCAATTAGGACTGCTCTTTATATAATGTGCTATCTTTTATTCAAAGAACCTTTAAATCAGTTCCAAGTATTCATAGGAAGTAAACAAAGGATAGCCCTTTTGCTATTTTGGCTTCTTTACAAAATATGTTATAGCCATTAATACTTCTTAGTGTGCACACAATAAAGTAGGAAAAATTTAGAGTGCCTATTCCTGTGTATTGAAGAGGGCCATAATCCCACAAAATAATTCTATTTTGTCCAAAATCAAATACAATTTAAGAATAACATATTGCATAATCAAGATATAAAATGATTAGTATGCTACTTCTCTGAAAACATCATTGCTTATTTGATTTTCCCCTGCTTTTACTTTTTAAAAATTATGTACCTAGGGGTAGTCATCAGCAATTTATTTAATACCCTCAAAATTTTTGGCATCAGCCACCTGAACTGGTGAGATCTCCTGTCTATCTTCACCTTCATTTCTGATTCCCTTTCCCTTTACACTGAATTGTCCAGTAATCTCATTATTTTCTTTCATTCCTTTACAAAACCTGTTTTTTGAACATGAGAGTACAAATCTCTGCAATACAGAGTTATAATTGTAGCCAGTGATAGGAATTACTAAAGTAACAAAATCAAATGCTTATTGAGGCCAAAGCAGATGTGTTTTAAAGGAGTGAGGTGAGTTCTGGAAATACGATGGGGAACACTTTGTAAAGTGTATGAGTGTCTATCCATTATGCTGTACACCTGGAACTAATACAACAGAGTATTGAATATAAACTGTCATTGAAAAAAACACACTCATTTAACAAAAAAACAAAACAAAACAAAAAACAAAAAAAAGGATGAAGTGGCCAAATCAGATGAATATGACAATGGAGTGAAGGCCAAAGAAGTAAATAAATGGGGGAGGGGTGGCAGAGGAAGTGCAGAATCTGATAAAATGGTAGAGTTTAGTCAAAAATTAGCTACTTTACAACTAAGGAATGTCTAATACTACCTATTCAAAATCAGAAAATAAAAGGTTGGAAAAGGATACAAACTGAGTAATGATGAAACTCTTACAAAGGCCCAGGGGAAGCACCAGGCACCAGGGTTATGGTGTAAGAAATCAACTTTAAAATTCTTCAGTGTGGAGACTGTGATTAAAATGTGAGTTCGTTTTAATTTCCACCTTAGGGACAGCAGTTGCCCTAATCAAGAATTCACACTCTGAAGGTGGTCTGCTCTCTTTTAATCTAAAAGGCCAGCACCAAAGGCAGCTCCTATAGGTGTTCCAGCCATCTTTACCTTCCATCAACACCTGAGGCTACACTAATTAACATACTAAAGTTAGAGGCTGACCCATTGGTAAAATATGTGGTTTAGACTTTTAGAAAGGAGTTTTCCCTGACAAAATTAGTGCAGTTTTATTTAAATAAATTTGTGTACTCACTTCTAATTGAAAGGATCTGACTCCATTAACGAATTAGCAGAATTTTATTACCAGACTATTGTCATATTTGCCTCAGTTGCACTTGAGAAAAATTATAAAAATGGAGCAACTTCAAATGGACTAGGAGCTGCCATCGCAGAGGAACTGTCTTGCATGTCGTCTTCCTCCTCAAACCTATTTGAACTGGGCAAATCCTTTGGACTGGGCCAAAGCAACATTGTATTCCAAACACCTGTTTGCAAAGCTAACAGAAAAACAGACATTCTGACTTCCAGACTGAAAATTGAGGAGACTTTTTTAAAAATATATATATTTTTATTGATTTCAGAGAGGAAGGGAGAGAAAGAGGAAGATAGAAACCTCAATGATGAGAGAGAATCATTGATCAGTTGCTTCCTGCACACCCCCTACTGGGGATTGAGACCGCAACCCTGGCATGTACCCTTGACGGGAATCGAACCCAGGACCCTTTAGTCTGAAGGCTGATGCTTTATCCACTGAGCCAAACCGGCTAGGGCAAGGAGATTCTTTAGAATTAGTATCCCCACATATAGCTAAAGATTAATGTAGCTTACTTGCACTTATAAAAAATATTTTCTTCTATTTGTGTAATTATTTCCCATCATTAAAAAAATGTGTTCTTGATTTTTAGAGTGAGAGGAAGGGAGAGGGATAGAAAGAGAAACATCAGTGTGAGAGTGAAACATCCATTGGTGCCTCTTGCATGCCCACTATGTGAATCGCACTGAAACCGTGGCATGTGCCCTGACTGGGAATAGGACCAGCAACCTTTTGGTGCACTGGGGAATCCCCAACCAGCTCAGCCACACCAGCCAGGGCTCCCTTTCCTTTCCTATAAAATCCCCTTGCCTTCACCCTCTAATCAAAACACTATTTTGGTTTCTGCCTGAGTGAGTGCTTTCTGTATAGCTATTCTTTGAATCTCAAATAAATGCTTCTTGCCTCTCACTTTGGCCTTTTATTTTTAGGGTAACAGCTCTTAACCACAAGGATTTCCAAGAATCCAAAAATGATGGAGAACTTGGCCCTCATTCTGCTAACTGCGAGACACTGTATAATTATTTTTTGCTGGCTTGCTAACAAATGTGTACGGAGTTTATTCTGAGGCTTGCTTACATTAGAAGCTGGCAGTGAGAATATCAGAGAGAAGAAGAAAAAGAAGGAAGAGAAGAGAGAAAGGGGCAAGGAGGTGAGGTCTTAATAGTTATATATTTCCTAACTGAATTGTGCTGGTTGACAAAAAACTGGTTTGCAAAATTAAGAGCACAACAGACAGGAACATACGATCTCCTGTAGAATGCTCAACGCTGACAAATGGCTCAGTATTCTTCTCACACGTTTCATGACAGGTGATGAGGCCCCTGTGGAGGTTAAGAAGTGGGAGGTAGAAACTGGGAGGTAGGGGTGCTATCCTCCTGGATGATGCCATTTCAAAGGGATGGCTCCCAGGTGTTTGGAAAGGCATTCCTGGATCTTAAAGTTATCAAGAGGCTTTTTAATCTTTTACATTTAAAAGACCTGCGTACATTTAAAAGAGACAGAGAAAGAACTTCAGATGACAAGTTTTCTAAAGTATATACTCTCAGAAAAGAGAGGGGCAAGAAGTCTCTTCCTTATTTTTTTTCAGGGGGGTTTAAACCCCTGTTTTTTTTTTTGTTTTTTTTTTTAATATATTTTATTGATTACGATATTACATATGTGTCCTTATTCCCACGTTACCCCCTACCCCCCACCTCCCTCCTCATGCCCTCACTCCCCTGTTGTCCGTGTTCATTGGTTAGGCCTATATGCTTGCATATAAGTCCTTTGGTTGATCTTTCTCCTAAACACCTGATTTTTATTTTTATTTGCCCTTACGCATCTCAGTAATTCCCAAGCACACTAAAATTTGAGAACTACTCATCTAAGCCTTTGATTAAATACTTTGCTTTGTATCTAGGAATACATTTTGTATTTATGGGAATAGTCTCTGTGATTTTGTGATTGTTTGCAACAATCAGACAATAGCTTCTTAGAAGATAGTTTTCAAAAACCAGGTAAAGCCAGAACTCTCATACAGATACAAAAATTCACACATTTTAAAGAATTTATTCCAACCCTGAATCATGAAGGAACCATATGTTACAATTAGTTCAAATGATAATCCAAAGACAAACATGTTTATAGACCAGGAATATATAAAAATCACTTTTTCCAGGGAGGGAAGGTAATTAAACCTCTATAGGGTAGGACTGAATTTGCATGTCTATACATAAGAATTAGCTGCCATTCTTATGAGTTACTGTCATGGTCCATTCCCACCTCTATAACAAAAATACTATAAACTGGTTAGTTTATAAACAATAGAAATTTATTTTTCACAGTTCCAGAGTCTAGGACAGTGATGGCGAACCTTTTGAGCTCGGCGTGTCAGCATTTTGAAAAACCCTAACTTAACTCTGGTGCCATGTCATATATAGAAATTTGTTGATATTTGCAACCATAGTAAACAAAGATTTATATTTTTGATATTTATTTTATATATTTAAATGCCATTTAACAAAGAAAAATCAACCAAAAAAATGAGTTCGCGTGTCACCTCTGACACGCGTGTCATAGGTTCGCCATCACTGGTCTAGGAAGTCCATATCAAGGAACCAGCTACCAAACGACCATTTTTCTTTGTGACTTCATATGGTGGAAGGGGTATGGACATTTTCTTAGGTTGTTTTATAAGGGCACTAACCCTATGGCTCAGGGCTCTGCCCTCATTACCTAATCACCCCTTAAAGGCACACCTCCTAATACCTTGGGAGTTAAGTTTCAACATATGAATTTGGGTGGTGGAGGGGGAGATGGAAAGGGGGGACACAAACATTCAATGCATAGCAGTTACCTGCAATGTACAGATTTGCAAAATAGCTCAAAGACATTGAAAGCCTAGATTCAGGGAATCTGGAAGGGTAAACTCCAGTGGTATATAATTGAAGTATAATTTTTTTCTACAAGATTAATGATTTAATTTGTAATTGATTCCAAGCATGGTATTTTAATTTGTAAGGCATTAGATAATTTGATTATTAGTATGCAATAATTGAGAGTACTTCCAGCAAGCTAATTTATTTCATTTATATATTTGATTTATTAAGTTTGCAAGAATTGTTCTGGGAGCTTTAATGATCCTTCAATTCTACACACATCTTACAGCGCTCAGAGCTGGAATTATAATTGAATCCTTTTTTATACATTACTATTTTGGCCCATCAGATTGCATAAAAATAGAATGGTACTCTTTTCTCTCTCTCATCTTCTAAAGAGTTAACTAGGGAATGAACATAAATTAGATACAGAGTTCTCAATAGCTCAGACATGTAGAACAGTGTTTCTCAGTCTTTTCTCCTATAATTTATGTAATTTTTCTGCCAAAAATGAATACCACTTCTATTATCATGTACATAAAATCATGTCCTATTTATGTAGTTTAATATTAAAACATACTCATTTGTACTAGCCGGTTTGGTTCAGGGGATAGAGCGTTGGCCCATGGTTTCGATTCCAGTCAAGAGCACATACCTCTGTTGCAGGCTTGATCCCAGACCCTGGTCAGGACTCGTGCAGAAGGCAACCAATTGTTGTGTCTCTCTCACATTGATGTTTCTTTCTCTCTGTCTCTTTCCCTCCCTTCCATTTGCTCTAAAAATCAATGGAAAAATATCCTCGGGTGAGGATTAACAAAAAATTTAAAAAAGGTAACGCATTTAGAATTTTATCTTTACCCTAAACAGTGATGTCTTTGAAATCATGGATTCAATCTATATGTATTTTAGGTTATTTTATTTTATTATTATTTTAATATTTTATTGATTTCAGAGAGGAAGAGAGAGAGAGATACATCAATGATGAGAGAGAATCATTGATCAGCGGCCTCCTGCAAGCCCCACACTGGAGATTGAGCCTGAAACCCCAGCAAGTGCCCTGACCGGGAATTGAACCATGACCTCCTGGTTCATAGGTTGATACTCAAGCACTGAGCCACACCGGCTTGGCTATTTTAAATTAGTTTAAAATATATACATAAGTATTGTGGTATAAATGATTGTCAATGGACTACCTACAATTATCTTAAATAGTACTCCATGTGTTCATCACAGAGCCTGACAAACATGGAGTTTGAGGAAGAGGGGAGCTCCCGTCTTTCCTTGTGGATTAAAACACATTCAAAAGAGCCGAGATATTTCATGGAGGTGTCAGGTTCAGGACCATTACTTTTTAGTTCCATTTTCAAATGAGTACAGGACTTTAAAAGGTTATAGCTCGAATGAGCCCTGAAACTGAACAACCAACATGTTAAACCATTATCAAAATGAACTAATGTATTTGAATGCACTTCACAAATTGTAAAATATAAACAAAAAATTAGAACAACGAAAAGCTTCAGAACTTCACAGCAAGTCCTGACATGGCTATAGGTAAAGACTTTTACAAATTATAAATTATGAAGGGAGAATATAAAATTTTTTAAAGTTTAGATAAGGGGGAAGGAGATAACTCTTAAAATGGTTTTTATTTAATTAACTAGAGGCCTGGTGCATGAATTTGTGCACAGTTTGTGTCCCTCAGCCTGGCCTGTAATCAGGGCCGATCAGGGCCATCTTGCCCAGTCCTGATCAGGGCCGGCCGGACAGGGGGAGGGACCGCAGGAGGCTGGCCAGCCGCTGGAGGTTGGCTGTGGGAACACACTGTGTCTGTGTCAATTGGTTAGGCTTACATGCCTGCATACAAGTCCTTTGGTTGATCTCTTACTTCCTCCTCCCTTCCTGCCTTCACTCTGTTCGATGCTTCTCTGTCTCTGGATCTATTTTTGTTCATCAGTTTATGTTGTTCATTATATTCCACAAATGAGTGAGGTCATGTGATATTTATCTTTCTCCGACTGACTTATTTCGCTTAGCATAATGCTCTCCATGTCCATCCATGCTGTTGCAAATGTTAAGAGTTCTTTCTTTATTACAACAGTGTAGTATTCCATTGTGTAGATGTGCCACAGTTTTTTAATCCACTCATCTGCTTAGGCTGTTTCCAAATCTTAGCTATTGTAAATTGTACTGCTATGAACATAGGGGTGCATATGCCCTTTCTGGTTGGTGTTTCTGATTTCTTGGGATATATTCCAAAGCCACTGTTCTCAAAACTGCCTGATACTGGCACAAGAACAGGCATATAGACCAATGGAACAGAACAGAGAACCCAGAAATCTAACCAAACCATTATGCTCAATTAATATGTGACAAAGGAGGCAAGAGCATACTATGGTGTCAAGACAGTCTCTTCAATAAATGGTGTTGAGGAAATTGGATAGACACATGCAAAAAAAAAATGAAACTAGATCACCAACTTACACCATACAAAAAAATAAACTCAAAATGGACAAAGGACTTAAACGTAAGAAGGGAAACCATAAAAGGCAGCAAAATCTCAGACATATGTCATAGCAATATCTTTACCGATACAGCCCCTAAGATAATGGAAACTAAGGAGAAAATAAACAAATGGGACTACATGAAAATAAAAAGCTTCTGCACAGCAAAAGAAACCAGCAACAAGAAAGCCCACTGCATGGGAGAACATATTTGCCAATGTTATATCCGATAAGAGCCTAATCTCCAAAATTAAACTCACACATCTTAACACAATGAAGATAAACAATCCAATCAAAAAATGGGCAAAGGACCTAAATAGACACTTTTCTAAATTGGACATACAGAAAGCCCAAGAGACATATGAAAACATGCTCAAAGTCACTAATCATCTGAGAGATACAAATCAAAATTACAATGCAGTACCGTCTCACACCTGTCAGAATGGCTATCATCACTAAATCAACAAAGGACAGTGCTGGCGAGGATGTGGAGAAAAAGGAACCCTCGTGCACTGCTGGTGGGAATTCAGACTGATGCAGCCACTGTGGAAGACAGTATGGCGTTTCCTCAAAGAACTAAAAATGGAACTCCCATTTGACCCAGTAATCCCACTTCTGGAAATATGTCCGAAGAAATCAGAAACACCAATCAGTAAGATTTTTATGTGTACAAGATGCTACGTTACATCTTGAGTTACAGAGATAAATAATATAAGGTCCTTGACACAGAAGAACACTTGGATGGACACTGGAGTATTACAGGTTGATCAAAGGGATTTTAGGAAACTGGAAAAATACTATAAAAACATTGTGAGAAAATCATTAAACTTGTTGGCTTTGCTTAAATTACATATGCTCTTTTTGTCTGACTTTTCTTGTTTAACGTACTGTTTTTGAGATTTATTAAGCTTTGTATTTATTAGCAGTTGGTTCCTCTATATTGCTAGGTAGTTGCTGTTGTATGATCATAGCACCTATTGATAAACAATATGAATTATTTCCAGCTATTGGCTATTATAAATGAAGCTACTATAAACATCTGTGTATACATTTTTTTGTTTTCACATGCATTTTCATTTCTCTTGAGTAAATATCTCAAAGTGAAATTGCTTAATCATAGTTCACTACACTAGATATGGATAAAGCAGGTTATAATTCCACTTATGATGAAGATTTTAAGGAACATTATCATTCCTAATGAGTGAAGATGCACTGGCTTTCCACCATTCTCTCTCTTTCTACCTCTATTATTTTTGTTATCTTTTTTGTTTTGTTTTGTTTTGCATCTGTTTCCTGGTTTTTGTTATACTGGATTGATACTTTAAAAAAATTATCTTTATTGTTATTGGAAGTATTACATATGCCCCCCTTTTACCCATTGACCCCCACAACCCTGCACCCCCAGGCCTTCACCACACTATTGTCTGAGTCCATGGGTTATGTATATATGTATATAGGTTCTTTGGTTAATCTCTCCCCACCCACCCTACCCATCCTCACCTTCCCTCTGAGATTTGTCAGTCTGTGCCATGCTTCTATGCCTATGGATCTATTTTGTTAGCCAGTTTATTTTGTTCATTAGATTCCACAGATGAGTGAGATCATGTGATACTTGTCTTTCTCTGACTGGCTTATTTCACTGCACATTGATACCCTCCAGGTTCCTCCATGCTGTCTCAAAGGATAAGAATAATTTTTTACTGCTGCACAGTATTCCATGGTGTAAATGTACCACAGCTATTTTTATCCACTTTTCTACCGATGAGGTCTTGGGCTGTTTCTAGATCTTAGCCATTGTCAGTTGTGTTGCTATGAACATAGGGGTGCATATATTCTTTCTGATTGGTGTTTCAGGTTTCTTAGGATATATTCCTAGCTTTCTCTGACTGGCTTATTTCACTGCACATTGATACCCTCCAGGTTCCTCCATGCTGTCTCAAAGGATAAGAATAATTTTTTACTGCTGCACAGTATTCCATGGTGTAAATGTACCACAGCTATTTTTATCCACTTTTCTACCGATGAGGTCTTGGGCTGTTTCTAGATCTTAGCCATTGTCAGTTGTGTTGCTATGAACATAGGGGTGCATATATTCTTTCTGATTGGTGTTTCAGGTTTCTTAGGATATATTCCTAGAAGTGGGATCACTGGTTCAGATGGAAGTTCCATTTTTAATTTTTTTAGGAAACGCCACACAGATTTTCATAGTGGCTGTAACATTTTACTTTTCCAATTATCATTGGGATAAAACTATAAATCCCCCAACTAATATGCAGACACTGCAGTATTTCTGTATTAGTTAATTGAAAGTCAAAATATCAAAAGAACCAATAAATAAATAGCCTAAATGTGCAAATGAGGTTAATTACTGTGTCTAACTAAGGAGAATATTAGGAAATCAAATGTGTGTTTTTAGCTTCATATTTTCCTTTTTTAGTTTCTAAACAAATATTTATTAAACTTTACACCAATTTATACCAGTGGCCTTTGTCAATGTTTAAAGAATATTTCATGGTGAATAGGCTGAAACTTAAAGCATTCATAATTATTTAAAGAAAATGATGATAATTTATTTCTGGCATGAATTGATACTATATACAGGCTACAATATCTCACATAATCAAAACAAAAATTCTGCATCTTCTCTAAGGAATAGACATTACTGACCAATTAAAACACTAAATAAGTAAAAAACATGCTATTCCACTACTGAAAAATTTGAGAAATAAGGATTATTTAGAAAAGTATTGTCAGTTAGAATATTTTAAAATTTAAAAAATTTACTCAGACTATCTTAAATTCTTTACCTACACTGAAAAATAAGTTATTTTTTAAAACTATATGATTTACCATTACAAAGAAGATTTCTAAAGTATCGTTCTTTTTATTCACCACGGAAGCTGAATTCACAAGAACATCTGAATTGGGATGTACAGAACGCTGGCTATGAATATTTTTGGCCCATGAGTCATATTGCAGGGGTAGAAAATTGTCCCATTTATATTTTTCCGCTGCTTGTTGTTGTAGAGGAAAAACCATCTCCCCAGATTCATTTATTTTGAATGAATCTTAACTTTCATAGCTAGGAAAGTATAAGTTTTATTCTTTAATCATAAATAAAAAATAGAACTGATGAAAATATGAGTAGAAAATATAGTTAAATGAAGAGAGCTAGTATAATGAAATCATAGAAAAACTATGAAATATCATTGGCCCTTCCAAAAGAAATGAGAACAAAGGGTAAGCAAAATAATATAGAGGACGAGTATAAATACTACTTAATTCATATACTTAAAATTCAAGAGGATGTTGCATTAATAAACCAAGGAGAGGTAATAATGAGGAGAAGAGGGAAAATGCAAAATTCAAAAGAAAACTAAGTAGAGGAACATCTTGATTTTAGTAATAAATATCACAATGGAGTATGTAAAAAACAGACCTAGATAGCAAAAAACCTGATTTAGTAAAGAAGGTCACAGCTTGTGTAATTTTTATAGAACTCAGAGAATAGAGAAAAAGTAAATGAACCATAAAACATAGTCTTAAGAGAATCTAACTACAGTAGAAGCTGTAGAAGGAGAGGGAGAGAAAGAGAAAATAAAGGATAAATAATAAATTCACTGAGATAGTTATTCAAGAAATACATATATTCTACTCGAATACATTAGACACTGGAAACAAAATAGTGATAAAAAATCCACAGCCACTG
The DNA here is from genome assembly GCF_014108235.1 of Myotis myotis. NCBI lineage: Eukaryota > Metazoa > Chordata > Mammalia > Chiroptera > Vespertilionidae > Myotis > Myotis myotis. The sequence continues at coordinate 173,442,825 of NW_023416335.1, forward strand.
CCTTTATTAAACTTAATGGCATTGAGGGAAAAGACACTGATTTAATAATCATGCAAAAGAAGGTACAAGCTCATCTGTAGTCAGTGCTTTGGAAGATTCATACATCGTTTAGTGCTCGCATACCATGGGGGGAGGCGGTAAGAATTTCTTCTGCTATTTGAATGGTCTTCATCAGTAGGATTTTTCAGGTGAGGAGTAGTGGAGGGTAGAGTGGGCAGAGAGTAAGTGTCACAGGACAAAGAGATGGCAGAAGCAATACCTGGACTAAACAAAGGAAATGAGGTGCAAATAAGAAAGGTTCAGTGAGAACCAGAGAATATTCATTAAAGCAAACTAATACCTAGAGATATGTTTGACTACTATAGAAAATAAAGAAGGTCTACCAACATCCAGGCTTCAAAAGCAGTTTATATATATATATATACTAGAGGCCCAGTGCACGAGATTCTTGCACTGGGTGGGGGTCCTTCAGCCCAGTCTGCACCCTCTCACAGTCCAGGACCCCTTGGGGGATGTCCGCCTGCCGGCTCAGGGATTGGGCCTGAGCCGGCAGTCGAACACCTCTCATGCAGTCTGGGGCTTCCACAGACCGGGACACCTTGCTCAGATTGCTTGTAATTTATTCTGTCCTATATAGATTGCAGAAAAAGTTAATCACTATATCGAGCTTTTCACAGATTTGTAGATTGGTACTGTCAGTTATAAGCATCAAAAATATGAATAAAAGATAAGAGTTTCAGAATGGCATTGCATTTTGTTTTCTCTATGTTAAGCATATTTAAAAATGCTCTTTTCTTATCCAAATGCCTAGAGTTATTTTGGGTGCCTATATCTGCACATCCCAACAGCTCCCTTAATGTAGCACAGCAGTTTTTAGTGATGTGATGATTTTCTCTTATAGTCAGTAGTAATAGACAATATCAATCTATTACACTATTGGGTGTAACTGCTATTAAAAATCAGATTGCCTGGTTAGATTGCAGCTCACTGATGTAGCTAAGTGTTTGCAATTTTGCTCTAATATGTGAGCACTTTACCTTGACATTTCCAAAGGGAGGTTGTGAAGTAGTGATTATCATTAAACATAGAGCTCACGACTAAAAGTCATTGTGGATTTCAAAGGAGTCAGCTTTTGTGACAACATCGATAACATGACTTCAATTCTTAATCTCTTATGGCACTTTTTGACAAAGTCTGTTTCCAGTTAAAGGAAGTAAAATTCATTGATCTTCAAAAAACAGGTACATCCTGTTTTGTTATTTTATTTTAGAAAATAATAATAAAAATTAGGGTGGTCATCACTGAGATGGATGCCAATGATCCAGTTTCAATAGCTTTTATGTGCTGAGAATAATGGTTTTGCAAGAGATGCTCAGCCCTATCATCGTTCTGCTCCCTGATGGCCTCTGGAAGGCGGTTGAGCCACCATTGGAAGTTCTAGCAGAGTAATTCCTGAGTGTACTGCAGCTATGGCTGGGCATTTTACCCTAGGTAGGACAAAGAAAAAAACCACCTCTCCTAGAGGTACCTCTTCTGCCTTTTTCTTCCCGAGTCTTATGTGTCTTGCTAAAGGATAAGCAAGTATTAAATCCCAAAAGGAGTACAGAGAGAGCACCAAGAAAAGAGGATATGTTTCTTACATTGGATCCCATTTATAATAGACTCTGGGAACCTCTATAAGGAGCCAGAGTTTCTATGAATGCCTATCAGTTCTCACTAAGCTCAAAGCCCCCAACACGATGACAAATGGGATTTGAATCATCAGACAAATTACCTTTTGGCTGAGTGCAATTTTTGAAAGGGATGCAGCTGTGTGCTTTCAGCAATACTTTGGTAGCTGGGGGAATGAGTGTTTATGATCTGATGTGGGGAATCTGGATGGCACATCACAGCACCCACCACACTCATTGATCTTAAATTTTTAAAAAACCCTTTTCTTCTACTCCCAAGAAGACAGATTTACCAAACAAACACAAACTCATATGATAGTTTAAAGACACGATCTCTTGCTGTTTAAGACGCTACTCCCAAACCTGGGAGCTTAAAAGAAGGAAGATTTATCTCAGTTTCTGTAAATCATCAAGGTCACTAGCTGTGATACCTTGGTGCCTCTGGCTCAAGTTCACTCATGACATTACAGTCAAGCAGTTGGCCACGGCTTTGATTTTATCTGAAGGCTGACTTTGTGGAGAACCTGATTCAAAACTCACTCACAAGTTGTTGGATGAGGCCTCCCACACTTCCTTGCCATTTGGTGAATTGTTAAGGGCTGAATTGTGTCCCCCAAATTCATATGTTGAAACCATAACTCCCAGTACTTCAGAATGTGACTTCAGAATGTGGAAGTAGGACTTTTGAAGAGGTGATTAAGTTAAAAGCAGGCTGTTAGGGTGGGCCCTCATCCAATCTGAGTGATGTCCTCATAAGAAGAGAAACTTTGGGCACAAAAAGACACATTGGGGTACACCACGGGACAAGTCAGCAAGGGGACTGCTATCTGCAAGCCAAAGGGAGAGGCCTAAAAAAATAAATAAATAAAACAGCCATGCTGTTACTTTGATCTTAGATTTACAAAAAAAGTAAATTTTTGTTGTTAAAATCACCCAGTCTATGGTATTGTGTTAGGGCAGTCCTGGCAAATAAATACAGTCCTCTACAGAGTCCTCACAAAATGGCATGGCTCCCTCAGGGTGAGAAAGCAAGAGTACACCCCAGAGAAAGCCACAGTCCTAACCTACTCTCAGAAGTAACACCTTAGTACTTGTTACACTTTACTCATTGGGATTTAACAAGTCCTTCTGAAACTCAAAGGGTCAACATGGCCCGAAGGCATGAAAACCATGAGGTGGGAATTGTTATAGAACATCTTAGACTTAGAGGCTGCCTGCCAGACACTTACATAACCTCTACAATCACTCAGGTAATCTAATTTAGATGAAGAAAAAAGAAAGCATAGAGAATATTATATGATGAGCGGGAGTAAGAATAAACAACCTTTATGAGTGTCTGGATGGGCTTAAACTGGACAAGAAATTTTAAACACTGGACAGCTGTAAACATCTTCATCACATGGTGTTACATAAAAAGAAATTTAGTAGAACCTTAGCAATCATCACAGTTGCTGTGGGGGCTGAATCCAATTCTGTTTTCTTTATTACCACCTACGTCTACTATCTTGCCTTACAAGCAGGAATAAAAAGAAGGCATTTTAATTAGGTGAGTGTCATCAGCGGTACTTGTACTACTGCTTTGCTTTTAGTTTTCCCTCCACCCCTTGCCAGTTTTCATGCTTGGCTTGGTAACACCTCTACCAAAGTAAAGTTTGCAGTCAATTATTATGTGACAGTACTAACTATTGCCCTAAATATATGTGCAAATTAAAGGTTACAAAGCGGGCATTCCTAAGGCAGAATGTTCCTGTAAAGCAAACATAAAGCCAAGCCAGCTGGAACTTTATTGGGGTGCATTGTCCTACCTCAGGACCATGATTCATTTTTCAGGGCCTATCTTCAAAGATTCACTCAGAGGAAAAAATATGTACATTTGGTTATAAGCAAACAAAAATGAAATATATGCTGCTGAAGGTGAAAAAGAGGTATGGAGAATCCCAAACAGTCTTTCAGGAAAAAAATAATTTTAAAAAGAAGAAGCTCCACATATTTTAAAAGGTAAAAAGACCGCTAGGGGCATATTTATGATTAGTTCTTGCTGGAGGCTAATTCCAGCAGGGCATAATAAAATGTAAGAAGTTCATCAGAAGGCTGATGAACCTTGGGGCTTCCGCAGGGCTGAAGATCTGCATATATTATTGCCCGCTGCCAGACAGCTGAGGGCATTTGCCCTAACCTGATAATCTTTTACTGTTTACCAAACCTTACCTTTGATATGTATATCTGCTTTGCTATAGGGCAACACAGACAGCTGAGGGCATTTCCCCTAACCTGATAATCTTTTACTGTTTACCAAACCTTGCCTTTGATATGTATATCTGCTTTGCTATAGGGCAACATGTGGGAATAAAAAGCCAAGCGTCCAAGGGAACGTAGTCACTAAAACTAAGTTTTCGTCTGGCACCCCAAAATGCCTTCCAAATTCATATTTCTTCTTTAGTCTCTTCCTTCATTTATGCACAGCCCCTTTTCCAGATTCCTTGAACCCTAGTAGATGCAGAAAGACCCCATCAAGTTCTTTCTATGGTAATTTTAACAAGATAAAAAGTAAGGAGGTCATTTTGGAAAATTTTGGAGAAGACTATAATTTTTGGTCCAGACACCACATTTTTTTAAGTTACTAAAACAAATCCCTAAATTTAAATTCCAAATTATTCAGTTATTAAAAAATACGCTCACAAAATAAGTAATTATACTCTTGGAATGGGGAATACTTGGAATTACAACATCTGAGGGTTAAGATTGGCTTTGCACTGGGGAGGTTTCAAACTTTGTTACCAGCACACCTCCATCTTTTCCTGTGCCATCCAAATGGCATAGTCCTTAAGAGTCCGGAGCCTGGAGTTGGACTGGCTGAGCCTGAATCCTAACTCTATCTTTTACTAGCTATAAGATATTTCTGAGACTCAATTTCTTAATCTGCAGAGTGGAATAATAATGGTAATCATAGGGTATTCATGAGGGTTTAAAAAACACTTTCTTATTATTCTGAAACACCCTTCAGCTTGTCAAGTACATTTTGCTTTTTTACAATACAACTTAAACGTTTCCTGTTCTAGGGGATCTCCAACAAGCTTTCCAAATTCCTTCTGGGCTTTTATGCCATTTCATTTTATCTTTACTTGTGAACTTGCCACTTTTATCATGGCTTTTTAAAGTTTTTTCTCAGACTCTCTACTTGTCCTGAGCTGTTTGCGAATGTTAGCCACCACGACTTTACCCTTTGGTCCCATATGGTAGTAGGTAGGTGCTCAACAAATGTTTATCATGTAAATGAATGGCCACCCAGACATTGGTAAGACATCCTGTTGAGTCCGTGGATGTCAGGATAGGGTAAGTTATGTTAGCTAGCATCTTTGGAGAATTAAGAAAAATATCTTATTCTAAAAATATATCAAATCAATATATTCTAACAAAAGCTACTCATCATTAATATTCTGTCATGACTGAACATTTTGAACAGGAGTATATTTAAGATATGTAATACGTATGCTATGAAGATCACTTACAAAAAATTGTTTGTGTAAGGGTTCATGTGATCTGTCAGGTAGTCATTGCATTCAGCATTTCAAACCATTTATTGGAGTAGGAAATCGTGGATCCAGATAAAAATAGATTAAATTAAGAATTCTAGTCAGTGATTAAAATTTTTGGAAAACAAATATTTAAGGATAGACTAAAGCCTTTATATTTAACCACAACCAACATTTAACATTATAGCTATTGCTATTCATCCTAATTCGCTATGATAGAGCAATATCTAGTCAATCATATCTTAGGTCAAATAAATCATTACTTTGTGCTTTCATCTAAATATCAAAATGCCAAAGCTTTACTTTCTACCCTGACCTTTAATGATATATTTTCTAATTAACTTTGATCTTGTGTATCATTATCAAGTCTTTAGTACTTGGTTTGAAATCCTAAGTAATTAGCACCTATCCAAATCAGCATTATTTCATAATGTAAAAAAGATCCTCAATTGAATGAAATATTTTAAACTTTAAAAATAATGTCATTTCATTATCTGGAAATGTTTTTATTAAAGTGTTGCAAGTATCAGTATATATTTCAATAAAATATCACCAAAAACAAGAACAAAAGAAAAACAGAAAACCTGGGCACATAACTGGCATTCCAATGCTGCCCTTTCCGTTTATTTGCTTGACTAAATGATGTCTTTTGTGCCCTCACTTATTCCTCAGATATTATCTTTCCTCCATCTTCCAAATACACTAAATTCAATATTACTTTCTTCTTTCTTTCTACTTATCGAATTCTTTGTTAATAAAAATGTTCCCACCTCACTGTCAAATTCATGAGAAATTTTCAAGGGAGTTCACATTTTCAGTCTAAATTTGTTTGGTTACACACGGCAGTATTTTTTGCTTATCATCGCATTCCTCCCTGTGACTCCTGCTGCTAATACTAGAATCTGTTTTCATTTACACACAGTCTGTGCCAGGTACACAGTGAGCACTAAACGAATCTGTGTTGATGATAATAAATGAAAAAATAAAGAATCCTTCAACCTGGGGGAAGAAACCAAGCCACTCTTCTGCTCTTATAACTTGGTTTCTTCAAGAGAAGAAAGAGCAATGACACTTAAAACTTTCGCTAATAGGGAACAGTTCCCCCATGAACTTAATTTGTGTTAAAACATTCTTTTTGCAATAGGCCTTAATGCTGGTGCAGGTCTAGCCCATGGCCGGCAAACTGCGGCTCGCGAGCCACATGCAGCTCTTTGGCCCCTTGAGTTTGGCTCTTCCTAAGCCTTAGGAGTACCCTAATGAAGTTAATAATAATGTACCTACCTATATAGTTTAAGTTTAAAAAATTTGGCTCTCAAAAGAAATTTCAATCGTTGTACTGTTGATATTTGGCTCTGTTGACTAATGAGTTTGCCGACCACTGGTAGGTGATCTTACAAATGCAAAAAATAAAAATAAAAAAATCCTAGTTACTTCAGTGTTTAATGAATTGTTTCCTAGAAAACAGATATTGAATGATTCTTAGCAGAAGAACCATTTTAGACCTTAGGCAGAGTCAGGTACCAGCAACATCAAGACTGCAGATTGTCCAGTCCTATCACAGAGAATTAGACTTAGAAATTCTTGGATGACGAGAGATGCAAATCAAAACAACAATGAGGTACCATCTCACACCTGTCAGACTGGCTATCATCAACAAATCAACAAACGACAAGTGCTGGAGAGGATGTGGAGGAAAAGGAACACTTGTGCACTGCTGGTGGGAATGCAGACTGGTGCAGCCACTATGGAAGACAGTATGGAGTTTCCTTAAAAAACTGAAAATGGAACTCCCATTTGACCCTGTGATCCCACTTCTAGGAATATATCCCAAGAAACCAGAAACACCAATCAGAAAGGATATATGCACCCCTCTGTTCATAGCAGCACAATTCACCATAGCTAAGATCTGGAAACAGCCTAATTGCCCATCAGTAGATGAATGGATTAGAAAACTGTGGTACATCTACACGGTGGAATACTATGCTGCTCTAAAAAGGAAGGAACTCTTACCATTTGCAACGGCATGGATGGAACTGGAGAGCATTATGCTAAGTGAAATAAGCCAGTCAATGAAGGAAAAATACCACATGATCTCACTCATTCATGGATAATAGAGACCATTATAAACTTTTGAACAATAATAGATACAGAGGCAGAGCTGCCTCAAACAGATTGTCAAACTGCAGCAGGAAGGCCGGGGAGGGTTGGGGGGCAGGAGGTAGGGGGGTAAGAGATCAACTAAAGGACTTGTATGCATGCATAGAAGCATAACTAGTGGACATAAGACATTGGGGGATAGGGGAGGCTAGGGGACTGTCTAGGGCGGGGGGATAAAATGGACACATATGTAATACCCTTTGTAATACTTTAAGCAATTAAAAAAAAAAAAAGAAAGTAACACAATTGTAAAAAAAAAAAAAAGAAATTCTTGGATGAGGCTCAGTGATCAATATTTTTAACAAGCAAAACACTCATTTAACAAATATGTTTGAATGTCTGTCATTAATATTTAACTTTACACATAGCTGTAAACAGATCAAAAGTCTTGCTTTTGTGGGTATTACAATTCAGTGAGAAATTCAGGCATAAGGCTTTGCAGTTTTTAAGAGAACAGTCTTTAATATTCCCAAGATTTCTAAAAATTGTTGTTTTAATTAGGCTCTTCAATATCTCACTCTTTGCTGTGGCATTTTTATAAGAAAATATTTTGGGAAAACATAACATAAAATTTGATAATGCAATAACTCAAAATCTAAATGTTAACCCTAATTTTCTCTCTAATTTTCAATGCCAAGTACCTGAGCTATATCCTTTTTGATTATAGATTTGGTTCTCTTAGACATTAACCAGATCTCTGATGATATAAAATAGGAGAGGCTTTCAAATCTATTTATGCAAAACATTTAAAACTCCAAACTATAATACTACAGTTTTTTAAATTAAGAGATGGGCACTGTTATTACTTAGAAAAGAACATTCAAATTTGCCTTAATATCAGTATATTAAAGAGAGAAATGATTCTTCCCAGTCCTGAACACCTTCATGAGGCCCTTACTTCCCACATTCTCCCCAATCCCCCACCCTTGTACCAAAAAAGATTTGTTTTACAAGTTGTGGAATTTTAGTAAGTATTAATACAACATTAGTCATATCAGGCTCAATAGCTGGAAATGGAGACAGATTCGGACACATAAGTAGCTCACCCCAGGAAAATGCACTCTTTTAGACTTAAAGTGAGATGGTGCTCTCCATAACAGGAAAATAGCCCAAAAGCCAAGAAACTATATAGTTTTCTCCAGGCAGATATGCCAGAGTAAAATAAGGGTATGCATTATTTGAAATGTCTAATTTAAATACAACCACAGTGTCTGTATTTTCAGTTACAACTACCAGATGCCTCCCTAGGCTGATTGAAAGAAAAAAATTGGGGGGAAGTTGGCAAAACAGACTTGAGTCTAATTAGTATTCCAGGTACAACAAATGACCCAAACTGCTGCGTAGCACCGATACAAAGAAGACAGTGTCATTACTACTGTGCATAGATGCCGGGAGCCGGTCCATGCTTGCTGTTTCAAGGGACCTGGCATATATGGCATACTGTTCTTAATATGTTTGCTCACCTTCTTGGCACTATGTGTTTTAACCAAGGTCTCTGAGAAAGGTTGTTTCCCCAGGTAGGGATTTTCCCCTGAAGTTAGGGAGGGAATAAAACTCCTTAACTAAGTGCCAGGCGGGTAGTTAATCACTTTAACTACAAACAATCATGCTTAAGCTACATAATCTTTACTCCCTGGAATGGAGATAAGAAACGCCCTAACCTTTGTAATAGAGATTGATAGGATTGAATCAACTGGTATAAATACAGATGTAATAAGACAGCAAGACACAGAACTTAGAACACAGAACTTAGAACTCAGAACTTAGAAGACAGAACTTAGAAGAGAGAACCAAGAGAGACAGAACCTAGGCACAGAACCTACACAGAACGTTCTCTAGAGACAGAAGAACTTCGCTGGAGAGAAAATGGCAAAAGATCCTGGACAGAAACTGGCCTCAGAACCTAGAGACAGAACCTAGCGAGAGAACATGGCAAAAGATCCTGGACTAAACCTGACTACAGAAATTGGCAAGAGAACCTGACTAGAACCTGGTGACTGAACCTGGCTGGAGAACCTGGACAGAACCTGGCTGGAGAACCTAGCGAGGGAACATGGCTACAGAACCTGGCTGGAGAACCTGGAGAACCTAGCAAGAGAACATGGACACAGAACCTCTCTGGAGATCCAGACCAGAACTTGGCTGGAGATCCTGGCTGGAGATCCTGGCTAGGCTGCTGATCAACTGAACACTGTCTCCTTGTCCTTCCTTCTTCACCAACTCCGTCCACACCTTTGGGGACCCCTGGACCTGCTGGGGTTGGACCCCGGCACATAGACACTGTGGTTTTCACTGCTATTGCCTTTGCGCTAGGAGCTCAAGTCTGTACTCTGCCTCTTTGTGCCACCAAGTCTTGAGAGTAACTCTGATGAGGATGTGTTTAATTGGAAGACTCTATTGCATTCCTGTGTCTTAGCTGCAAGTGAACCTGGGAAAGAACTTTCACCTTCAAAACAAGGAAACTGTATTTGTCCCCTATCAAGACTCATAAAAACAAGTTATTCCTAAACTGTGAGTTCAGCTGATGGACTAATTGAATGATAAGGAAAAATCACAGCTTCACCTTGTTATTTTTTTTATATATATATATTTAATTGATCCTTCACAGAGAGGAAGGGAGAGAGATGGAGAGTTAGAAACATCGATGAGAGAGAAACATCGATCAGCCGCCTCCTGCACATCTCCCACTGGGGACGTGCCCGCAACCCAGGTACATGCCCTTGACCGGAATCGAACCTAGGACCTTTCAGTCCGCAGGCTGACGCTCTATCCACTGAGCCAAACCGGTTTCGGCACACCTTGTTATTTTTAACTAGGGGTCCAGTGCATGAATTCATGCACCATGAAAGGAACTGTGGGCCACCAGGCTGCGGTGGGCGATCAGGACTGGCAGCTGAGGCTTAGCACGGAGCAATCGGGACTGGTGCTGGGCACTGGCAGTGGGTGCGAGCAGCAGCTCTGGTGCCAGCAGCAGGTGCAAGAGAGGCTGTTGCTGGCAGTGGGTGCGAGAGTCAGCTGCCAGTCCCCATCACTCCTCAGGAGCAGGGGGAAATGGAGAAGCGCTGAGGGGCGATTGGGGCCAACGCCGGGCACCGGCAGCGGGTGTGAGTGGCGGCTCCAGTGCCAGCAGCAGATGCAAGCACCGGTTATGACCGTGGCACAAGGGAGCAAAGAATTTTCAGTAACCACCAGAGGCTCCCCTGACGACAGCGACCTGTGCCCCACCTTGGTCTGGCGCCCCTGCTCACATGCTCCACCATCCCATTGCTGTGGCTGTCGCCTGCTATGATCCACGCTCTGCCACCCGCTGCCAGCACCTGTCATGTTCCGTACACACCCCCTGGCACACTTCATAGCAACCAGTTGGTGCACGTCATAGCAACCGGTTGTTCGGGTGCTCAGTTGTTCTGCAGTTCAGTCTATTTGCATATTATCCTTTTACTATATAGGATCTTTTTAAAACTTTTCACTTTGGAGAAATGTGCTATGAGAACTATGGGAACTTTGCTATAAAAATCAGAGCTCCATGCTCTTAAAAAAATGTAGATAAAAACAAATGTATATTTTTTCTTTTAGGGCAAGAAAGAGTTGATTTTTTCCCCCTCTAGTTAATCACATTCTGGGTGGAGTGATTCTGAGTTACACATGTGAAATGTGACCATTGCAATCCAATTCTTCCTGAAACATAAATACAAATAATTCAGGTGATTCTAAATGTGACAGAAGGAAAGGAAGATTTTCAGCGGATTCTGATACTGCTTTAGTGTTCTTCCAGGGGTAATTGTTAGTTTTAGGAGAATTCTCCTAAGACGGAAGCCATGCCTCCTCAGTCTTTTAGTTTCTTAAGCTGCAATGTAAAATTTTAAATAATTAAAAAAATCATATTATACCTCCTTTAATAATTTAAATTTACCTTTGGCTATAGAGCAAATTAAACTCAGAGACTGAAATCTCAAACGTGTAGGTGCATACCAATTGCCTGAGTTAAAGAAAGAAAAATACAGATTCTGCTTCGGGTGGGGACTAAGATTTGCATCTCTAACAAGCTCCCAGGTGACGCCAGCTGCTGGCCCAAAGATCACACTCTGAATGAAAAGGGCTTCATGCTTTCCTTAGCAATGGTTAATGAAAAATCCTGGGCACCTGTTGTCACAGGTGCTTGGAGGACTGTACGGCTCTGAGCTGGCCATTCCAATTTAATTAAATTTGGATAACACTTGGGGCTCTTTTGAAGAAAATTGCTTCGAAAAGACTAAGAATAGAAATCTTAATTTCTGTTGGGGTAAGGGTTCGTTTCTGTTCAATTTACACTTACTTTGTATCTTGTGACCATGAAAAAATCACGGATGGTTTGTTGCTAGTTCTTTTGAACTTGTTGTGTTCTGTACTACAAAGTCGTAAACTTGAGCGGATAATTGTTTCTACCACTGTAAAATTATTTTGTACATTAGCTATATTTTCGTCACATCATAACTCAGTAAATTGTTTGCCAGAGAAAAATTGAACAGTTATGTTACTTTTAGGAGGAAAACATTACCCATAATTTTTATTACAGTTAGGCCTGAGAAAAAATTGAGGTAAATGTAGTTGACCCATTTTAATATATGAATTTAAGCCACTCATCTCCCAGAGATATTTTAGAATCTGTGATCTGAAGTCAGAGACAGTGGATTCTACTTTATAGAACAAAGGTTGTCTCTCAAAAGTTTTAATCTAAAGTTATGCTTCCCATCACACTTATTTAATGTAACTGAATTGTTACCAAAGTGGAGATTAAAAAAACATGACAACCTGTTTCTGAATTATTTCATTTGTGCTACCAAATAATGATCAAAAATCAAAACAATATTTCTTGTCAGATCTGTTGTCATGGCTTACAATTATTATATTATTATTTAAAAATAATTTTAAATAATACACTGATTTTATTGGTTTATTTGGCATTCTCTGATTGGTTTAAAGGCCTTTAAAGTAATTTGATCATTATTATTTTGTTTGATATACTCAAAATTGGAAAAATATTATGATAAACATTATTTGAGTAAAAATGAAAGGTTTGCATTTTAAATATTGAATTTTGAGAGAAGGGATGGTAAACTAGATTTGTAGAGAATATCCTGATTTAGATCAGAAATGGCACAGCTAAAACAAGTTTAAAAATGAAAGAAATGTAGCTTGCATTGGATATTTTGTCACTGCTGAAGTTCTGAGAGGAGCCTCACATACATGACATCTTTTAAGCTATATACCAATTCTACAGTGGTTATTTTCAGCTTTCGTTGGCAGATAAGGGAATAAGGCTCAGAGTAGCTACTTTACCTGTTCGATATCGTATAAGTGGCAGCATTGGGTTGCAAACAAAAGTCAGCCGGACTCCGAAGGCTGTACCTTTTGCAAACTAATATAACTGAATTTGAAATTCGCTCTGGCATAGTAAGTGGAGAATAATCATTTCTTGAGTGTAGGAGAACCTGTCTCCTAATTCACAGCTGAAGCAAACAATATGGTTTGCCTTTGCCAGCACTTTGTGTTCTTTACTGAATATTCATTTAGGCTAAATGTATTTCTCATTAGTTTCAATGCTTTGATGTTTGCCCTCTGGTTACTACACATCAGCTTAATTTTTCATCTTTACCATGTCAAATGTGGCAGGTTGGTGTACCTTCTAAAACATAAACTCTTCAGCTAAAGATGTACCATTAGCCCCAAACAAATAAGTAAATAGTTTTAAAATGAATAAGTTCTGAGATCTAATGTATAGTATGGTGCCTAAAGTTAGTAATACTGTCTTGTCTACTTAAAATTTGTTAAGAGAGCAGATCTTAAAAGTGTTCTCACCACACACACACACATACACACAAAGGAAACTATGAGAGGGGACAGAGGTATTAATTAACTTGATTGTGATAATCACCTCACAACACACACACACACATTCACCAAATTGTATGCCTTAAATGCATGTAATTTTATTTGCCAATTATACCTCTATAAGGTTAGAAAATAATAAATAGCATTTCATTTTACTTTTACCTGTTATGTTTATGATCAATATTTGAAGCAGAAAAAGAGTATACTTGATTCCTTTTTAAAAGTGGTTCCTATCTTGAAACACTGATTTTTAACACCATATTTCACTAGCTTCATCTTAGTGAAATAACAAAACACAGATGGCCAGTACAGACTAGCAAGAGAAATCTATTTTCAGGAGAATTTTATCACTTTGCATTATATATTAAGCATGCTCCTGTTGTCATAGTCTCAATAATGGCTTGAGATTTCATTGAGTCAGTGTACCATATTTTACATAGAATCCCTTTATTCTTGGATATTTAAATTATTCAAAAATGTTCCCTATCAAAAATTCAAATGCTAGGCAACAAAAGAAAAAAAAAAACAAGTGGGGCTTTATCAAAATAAAAACTTCTGCACACTAAAAAGAACCACAATGAAGAGACAACCTAGAGAATAGGAGAAAATATCTGTAAATTGTATATCTGATAAGGGGATAATATGCAAGTTACATTAAAAAAAATGCACACAACTAAATAGCAAAACAAAAAACAATCCAATAAAAATAATTGGGCAGAAGATCTGAATAGACATTTCTCAATGAAGACATACATATGGCCAACAGGTATGTGAAAAGATCTTCAACATTATTAACTGTCAGTAAAATGTAAATCAAAACCACAATTAGATATCACCTGTTACTTGTTGGAATAGTTATTATAAAAAGTCAAAAAATAATAAGTGTTAGTGAGAATGTGGAGAAAAGGGAACCCTAGTGCACTGTTGGTGGGAATGTAAATTGGTTCAGCCACTATTAAGAACAGCATGGAGGATCCTCAAGAACTTAAAAATAGAATTACCATATGATCCAGCCATTCCACATATGGATCCAAAGGAAACAGAAACATTAACTCTAAAAGTTATATGAATCCCCATGTTCATTGCAGCACTCTTTATAATAACCAAAATATGGAAGCAGCTTAAGTGTCCTTCAATACCTGAATGGGTGAAGAAATTGTGTTATACAAACAATGGAATATTACCCAATCATGAAAAAGAATGACGTATTACCATTTGAGACAACATGAATGATCCTTGATGGCATTAAACTAAGTGAAATAATATAGTCAGAGAAAGACAGACACTGTATGATCTCACATATATAGGGAATCTAAACAAAAAAATTCTCATCGATACAGAGAACAGATTGGTGGTTGCCAGAGGCAGGGGTGGGGTTTGGGTTAAATAGATAAAGGGGTTCAAAAGGTAAAATAAATCATGGAGATGTAAGGAATAAAAATAAATATAATGCTAATTGATTTTTATACAGCCTTTTTATGTCTAGAAACATGTGCACAGTCTAAAATAACAGGTACATTCCTGGTTAAACGTATATTATATTTTAAAGGAATCTGATAATTTAGCATCTTTCTAACTTTACCCTTTGATGTCATCTTGGGTAATTTCTATACCTAAAAGGAGAAATAGACAAATCCACAATTGCAACTAGAGATATCAACAATTTTCTCTCAGTAACTGATGAAACAGATAAAAATTTAGTAAGGGTACAGAAGGCTTGGCTAACGTTATCAACCAACTTACTCTAAGACATAAAACTTGAGGACCAACAAGAGCAGGATACATAGTCTTTTAAGTGCACATTGAAAAATCACCAAAATATAGCATATTCTGATCCATAAAGCAAGACTCAATAAATTTAAGAGCATTAAACTCATACAAAATATTTTCTCTGACCACAGTGGTGTTACACTATAAATCAATACCAGGAAGATTTCTGGGAAATCCCAAAAATGTTTGAAATATAAGCAATACACATCTAAATAACCCATAAATCAAAGAAGAAATTACAAATGAAATTATTTTGAGTTGAATGAAAATAAAAACACACATATCAAATATTTTGGGAAGCTGCTAAAGCAGTTCTTGGAAGGAAGCTTATGGCATTAAAAGCTCTACTAGAAAAAGCAAACTTCTCAAATTAAGACAATAAAGAACAAAGGTCCAATTAAACCCAATGTAAAACATAGATAGGAAACAATAAAGTTAAACCCAGAAATTAATAAAATAAAAAAAATGAACAGAGGAAAAAATCAATAGAACCAAAACTGTTTGCTTTTAAAAATTAATGAAGTTAATGTATTTCTCAACAGACTGATAAAGTAAGAGAAAAGGAGAGAAGACATGTATTAAAAACATGCTGAGGCCTGGCCATTGTGGCTCAGTTGGTTGAGCCTCGTCCCATGGACCAAGAGGTTGCTGGTTTGATTCCTGCTCAGGGCACAAATCCCCAGTAGGGGGCATGCAAGAGGCAACAACTCCATGTTTTTCTCTCATAGATGTTTCTATCTCTCTCTCCCTCTCCCTTCCTCTCTCTCTAAAATCAATTTTTTAAAAATGCTGAGAACTTAGTAGTCAACTACAAAAAGTTATTTGATGAAAAAGTTCTGTAAGGACACAAAGTGGCAGAAAAGCCCACATAGGAAAACAAACAATAACTTGATTCACAGTTAACTACCTTCTGGTCACCACCAATTTAACTAAATGAAGTTTCATGTGACATTCCAGCTGCACCCAGCATGTTCAGGCTGAGTCATGTTAGAAGTTTGCAAGGTGCCAATGGCAGTTCTGTGCCATTTTTAACTTCCTCCAAACAATAATTTCAAGGTTAAACACAATATGAAATCAGTGTGGAAAATGCCGGAGCCCAGAAAGTTCTGCTGTCCTTAACTCGATACTCCTTTCAAGAATGTTGAGGGACCTTTCATGCTGAGGCATTTCCTTTTCTTCTGAATAAGAAGTTGCTTAAAATAAAGGTAATGCCATATGCTGTCTTATTTAATTATTTAATAAGAAGTAAGTTTTTCAAAATCAAGGTTTATCTAAGTTGCTAAGAAAAGGAACAAATCATCTACTGTGGTAAAACATACAAAAAGGAACATAGAAAACATTATAATGGTACTCAGAGGTTAAAAATCTAAGTAAACGTTTCATCTTCGGTACCATGAAGAATTTCCTTTACCACCTCCTCCTTAAGACTGGCTCATGATATTAAGGGAGCAGTAATAATAGTACATAATCTAAGTAAAAATTATGATATGAAGATTTTAATAAAATGTGTGATAAGAAGCATAATATTATGTTTTGAGTTAAAAATCTCTATTTATTACACTACTTTTAGCCCATAAATTATTTTAAATATTTTAAGTTAGAGAGAAAATGTCCAAGCACATCTATTGCTGTGTTTATTACAGTGCCTTGCTCACAGGGGGTCCTCCATTATTGACTTGGATGACTGGTATATAGAAACATGTTTATCTTTTCTTCCATTACATAATACTGTAATTGGCCTTGAATATCAGATATTATAAAATTTCATCATTAGCCTTAAGAGATCATTTAAATAAGATAAGGCTTTTAACAACATTCATTCAGATGAATGCTTAAAGTGTGATATTACTATATGTATATACAAGTCCAACCAATAAACACTAACCAGTGTTTTCTTCAAATATCTTTTCTTAAAAGTGTAGTTAGTGGAATTCAAATTATTAAAATTTGGAAAGTGAAGTTTTAAATTGAAAATATTTTTAAAATATATGTAAATTATTGCTAAAATAAAATACTGAAAACTCAGAAAGGTATACACATAAAACAAATTAAATTATTATTAAATTGAATACCACCATGTTTGGATTTAAAATACAATAGTGCTATTCACTTAATGTTAAGTATAAAGTTTCATTAAATCAAACATTGACAACACCTACCAGTTACTAGAAGAAGTGTCCTCCTTTCTTAGAAGACAGACTGATTTTAACCACATAATATTGTGGGATCACAAAGGCTAAGACAGAAGACCTCAACTTGGAGCTGAATTAAACTCTTGGTAGAATAATTAAAAGGTCAGAGATAGAAAACTTTGCTCTACTTCAGTCCAATAAAAGGGCAGGTTTTTAGAATTGCTACTCTGACCTTGGTCATTCCTCCCATCCAAGTGTCTTCATAACCTCTGAATTAAGAAACCATTTGTGAAGTAGAAGGAAAAAAATAAAACTAATATAAGACCATTAAGTTATATCCTCTGGAACTAATGGTAAAAAAATAATCTCTATTGTCACAGAATGAAAAATGTTTTAATAAATGAATTACAGTCACCCAGCTCTTAAAGCCCAATTTTCAACTTCCACAACTGCCATTAACTCAAAGAGGCAGAGAATGTAATAACAACTATATTGCAATTCAAAGGACTTAAGCAAGTTATTTCTTCAAATAATAACTCTCTCAAGATGTTTATCCTGTACCTTTTTTTATGTTCACTTAGTTTATAATAGAAAAAAAAAACAAATAACACCACAAAGTTGTTGGTTTTTTTTGGTAAAAGTATTTAAAGAAAGAAATCTACATTTCTTCAAAGAACCAATTTGAAAAATTAACATAATTTTTCTTGATTTAAAAAAATACAGATATTTTAATCCATTATCTTTTTTTTATAAAAGTAATGAAAATAAATGGAGAATTTGTTTATTCTTGGGCATTCTTTTAAAATTATAATTAATTAAAAATCTTGCTATAAATTTTTATTTATAAAAATGCATCACATCTATTCAAACTTTGTGCCAGGCACTATGGAGAGCAGATAAATCTGACACTAATAGTAAGAAATATAGTCATGTAAGATATTTACTCAAATGATATTCATCCAAAGTTAGAAAAGTCTTACAAGTTTTCAAGATTTATTAAGTAACCGTGACTATCTAAAAGGTTTTTTCATATAATAAACACTCTATGAATTCTTGTTGTATTTAATTGAAGAAAATTTTGATAAGCAAGATCACTTACTTTTTATTCTTCCTCTACTCAAATGCTGATTTACATCTGTAATTTAGCATTTCTCCTGACTAGACAAATTTCTATGACAGCAACCTCATCTTTAAAATTTAGTATGGAGGCTGTAAAATAGTTGAAGAGACTTAAGAGATAGAAACTTCTGGTTAAAAACAAATCATGAGGATAAAATGTACATCATGGAGAATATAGTCAATAACATTGTAATAACTTTATATGGTGACAGATGGTAACTAGACTTATTGTGTTGATAATTTTGTAATGTATGTATATATCAAATCACTATGATATATAACTGAAACTAAGATATTATATGCCAATTATATTTCAATAAAAATTTTAAATAATAAAATTTAGTATATCTCTATAAATTTCACTAGAATATGTTTCTACAAACATTGGGCATCAGTTCAAATTTAGGCTCTTTCATCTGCCAACTTCCCCCTAGAGCAGCAGTTCTCAACCTGTGGGTCGAGACCCTTTTGGGGATCGAATGACCCTTTCACAGGGGTCGCCTAAGACCATCGGAAAACACATATATAATTACATATTGTTTTTGTGATTAATCACTATGCTTTAATTATGTTCAATTTGTAACAATGAAAATGCATCCTGCATATCAGATATTTACATTACAATTCATAACAGTAGCAAAATGCAGTTATGAAGTAGCAACAAAAATAATTTTATGGCTGTGGGGCACCACAACATGAGGAACTTTATTTAAGGGTCGCGGCATTAGGAAGGTGGAGAACCACTGCCCTAGAGTAATTACCAATTTTCATTTTCTCATCCATAAAATGGGAATTACTCCCAAGGGGTTGAGGGTTAAATAACACAGTACTAGTGAAAATGTTTTGTGCATAAGAAAATGATATACATTTTAGCTAAACTCAAAGTATTTGTATAACATATTTTATACTATGTGCAATGATTCTTTAAACATTCATTAGGCTATATCCCAAAGTATTACATCTTTTTCAAACTAATAAAATACCCAGGAAATTAACTTCATAAATGATGGTGTACATACATCAACTATTTCACTGTTCATTGCTTCATTGTTTGATAAAACAAATGTTTTAGAAAATGATTTAAATTGCATAGTCTGTATGGCAATGAATTCTTCTTTTAGAGGATTTATTTTGTTTAGGAGTTAATTTGCTTCTAGAACAAAGTGAAAAGACCATGACTATGGCTTTGTACACAAAGTTTGAAACCCATGTAAAGAGGGAAGAAAAGTAACAGTTATTTAACACTTACTTAACCAGTTATTTAACAGTTAGGACACTTACTGTTCTAAACACTTTACAAGGATTATTCAATTGAGTCTCTGGTCAATTTCCCAAGAAAAGTATTATTATCACCATTTTAATGATGAGGAAACTGAGGCTGAGAAAAGTTAAATAATATGGCCAAGGTGGACATTTAGTAAGTGGTAGACAAGAATAATAATAAGAATCTAGTTTCTAGTTTATTATTTAATATTTTAGAGCTCCTCAAATATCAGTTTTTATCATTTTCTTGAAAAAATTCATTTTAAACAAGACAACTCGACATTTAAGCTAAACATCATTTTAATAATTTTTGTATTGAGCGTAACCAAAATTAACTGAATTTCAGGGATCTTTTTATTTCCATAATGCATATTGTTCTTAGTACATAAATATACTGAAATACCTATTAAAATAAGAACTTATTTAATAAGATTATTAAAATATTGTTATTATGACTAATTAAGTCAAATATCAGAAATGATAATCACTAGCACATCATCCTACAAAGCACTCCAGAGAACTACACATTTGACTCTAACTTCTGAACAACATATTACTTTTCCAGGCTTCATTTCACACTTAGAATAAAATTTAAAGATCTTACCATGACCTACAAGGTCCCACATGATCTATCCCCTAGCAACCCTCGGGTCTCATTTCCTCTCTCTCTTCCTCTACAGCTTACTGTCCTCAAATATGCACAGCAGCTTCCCCCATAGGGCCTATGTGCTGCTCCTACCTCTGCCTGGAGCAAGTTTACCCTATTCATAGGCTTCCTCTCTCACCTCATAGGGGCTGGCTCCAAGTTAACTGTTGTGACTGTAATAACACTTCTCTCTCTCTATCCCTCACTCTGTATTTATGTATGTATGTATGTATGTATGTATTTATTTATTTATTTTAATCATATTTTCATTGTAAGATATATTTATTTCTCTGTTGCCCCAGTAGATAGTGATCTTCAGGAGGGCAGGAGGTTTATCATTTTGTTATTGTTGTTCATTGCTGCTTTCCCATGGTCTAGAAAAGTGGCTGCATATGAAATATTTGTTGCAGATATAAACAGATATGCACTTATATATATATAATAGTAAGACTTCTAATAGAGCTGATAAAGGAATCCTTGTGCTCAAAATACATATTGATTAATGCAGTGGCATAAGAAAATGGGAGGCTGGCCTTCTGTGCTATTAAGTCATTGAAGAGACAAGTACTCTAGTCTCTTCAGTGCCTAAACACAGGTAAAGTTCTAGGAACAAATTGGGGTGCCCCAAACAAACTAAACTAATTAAATATTTTTAACAATAGTTCTATTTACATGTATCAATATTTTGGGAGAAGAAAATCTTCCTACTAGATTTAGGAGAACTTTTTATTCTTATAAAATTGACTTATGGCCCTGACCGGTTTGGCTCAGTGGATAGAGCGTCGGCCTGCGGACTGAAAGGTCCCAGGTTCGATTCCAGTCAAGGGCATGTACCTTGGTTGTGGGCACATCTCCAGTGGGAGGTGTGCAGGAGGCAGCTGATCGATGTTTCTCTCTCATTGATGTTTCTAACTCTCTATCCCTCTCCCTTCCTCTCTGTGAAAAATCAGTAAAATATATTTTTAAAAAATTGACTTATGAAACAAGCTGAACTCTGTAACACACAATCAGCAAAAAAGCTTTTTTTTTTTAAATTTCCCACGTCTGCTTTTGAATAGATTATAGTGAATCTCCATTTCTTGCTTCCAAATGATATCACTTTCAGATCCATATCTTTCTGATCATTTTATTAGATTGCATCATGATATTAGAACCATTAGATTAGGTATTATATATTGGAACTATTAGATAAGATATTATATATTAGAACATTAGATTAGATCATGATATTACATTTTCAGGTATTAAAAACACAAATCCAGTGTAAATCATAACTTCAATATTTTAGCCTATTCAAAAATTTCCATAACCCCTTTCTTCTAGTCAACTCTTGCTTATTCCTTAGATCTCAACTTAATCATCTCTGAGGCAAGAAGACTTCCTTTATATTTCTGATCAGATCAGATCAAAAGAAATCTCAGAGACTAATAGAAATATCAACACAAATATTTTACTTATAGTTCTTGAAAGAGGGTCCAACACCTGGAATAACTAGACTTTATATATAAATAATATGGCAAGAATTTAGAGAAAAAAGTTTGAGTTTGTTAATTAGTCTCAATTTTTCCCAAAGTTGAATTTCCTCACATAATTATTACATCTACAAGGGTCAATATTTCTATAGATGTTAATAATGAAAAAAAACACACACCAGTGATGAAGCTTCTTTATTAGAAAGTGAGGAATGTATTGTAAAAGAAATCAATAATTTATTTATTTACTAGTAGAGGACTAAGATTAGATAGGTGGTGTGTGTGTGTGTGTGTGTGGGGGGGGGTATCTCAAATGCAGTCTTCTCCCTACTGTAATCTGTGATATTCAAGCTTAGTCATAATGCTGGTAAAGGAAGGGGTTGGTTTTTGCTTTCTCGATCATAGCTCCCACCAATATAGACTCTCTTATGACCACATGCCTCTTCATAACACAGTTGTGTATAGACATTCCCTTGGATGATTCTTTAGTTAGTGGTTATACCAAACTCTATGAGGCCAGAAACTATCTCTAGTTTCTTTAATGCTGTATTGTGGTGTAGCAGATGGTATTCAGTAACTGAACGAATAAATAAATTAAACGGCTCACATCATAGAATGAAAACTGGATAAAAAAAGAATTATACCATATTTTGCTTAAAAAACATAAAGGGGGTATTATTGTGAAGTGATTAAGTAGGGTAAAACAGCTTGTGCCTGAATCCCAATATCACTAAAAATTTGAGCAAGTGACAACTATCTGTAGCTTATCTCCTTATAAAAATGAAGTAATATAGTGTGAGCATTAGATAAATTAAAATATATAAAGTTCTCAACACAATGCCTTGCATAACAATGTGCCTCATTAGCATGATTGTATGATTTTTAAAAATCTATTGGAAGCATGAGAAATAAAGGGACTAGATAAAAAAGTGCGTGTAGAAAAAGATGTGAGTGAAGATTTTATAGCAAACTATTTGCATATTTTGAATCATAAGTAGAACCTTGTCAAGTGGATAATGTGATGTTCCCAAGCAAGTTGTCCCCAATTTATAAATAATTCCTTTGTACTTAAGAATGATTGTTAGTTATGACACTTAAATTTTTTAATTTAAGGTTTTCGAGTAACATTTCAGGTATTATAAATTTATTTCTTTTTTATAACAAAGTTATGTGAAATTGAATCATTTTCCTCCCTTCGTTCTAGAGGAGTTTACAACTTCCTAAATAACATATAACTGAAAGCAATTTGCATACTAGGATAGAGAGCAAGGTAGGGTGTATCTAGAATTTTATGAAGATCAAGGATAATGTTTTCTTTAAGTGTGTTTATTTTCTCCTTTTCCTTTATGAAATGTGTAGAAATGATATTAAGCACAAAGTTCATGGAGGTTAAATTAAGTGAAATTGCATAGAGGTGACATTAGTGAAGGTTTAAGATACACCACAAAGTATGGCCTAGAATTATACATGACAATTGATCACTTTAATTCTCTTTCCATGTTAATAAAAACTGAAGTGAGTTGTTGCTTATCAATCTAATTTTTTAGAAACTTTTTCAATTCCAGAAGTTAGAAATATATTCATGCATATTCTTGGGGTGGGTTATAAAAGAGTACAATATTGCACTGCTTTCACTGAAAGTCCAATAAAATTGAAGTAAGTCTTTAATTAAAAGGCTGAAAAGCCTTCAGAATTAAATCATTTTGATAGCTTTCTGATCTTTAACTACAAATTTTTCTTTGAAACTTAATTTATGAATTTATGTTTTAAACAGAAATTTGTTAAAAGGCTACAAAAGGTTAGTATATATTGAAAAATTGAAATATTATTTAGAGGCTATAAATGATATTCAATATTCTTGATCCTCTAATTTTTCCATCTCAGGGTAAAGCCATCTTAATTATGTTAGTTATTTTGGTTTTGGTGTTTTTTCATAAGGTTGTTTATTCCCACATTCATCTACTCTGGTTGCTATGGCTCAGCCTCTGAGGAAAATTCAGGCAACAATAGAAGTTAGTGAGCAACTGGAACTCAGTGAAGGAGCAGATGCATGACTAGCATGTAAGTAAAGGAAGGACAGTCTTTTCAATGAATGGTGTTGGGAAAACAGTCATATCCAAAAAATTAAACTCAACCACTACCTTATGCCACACACAAAAATTAACTCAAAGTGGACTAAAGACTTAAACATCAGACCTAAAACCATACAACCCCTAAAACAAAATGTAAGTGATAAACTCCTTGACATAGGTCTTTGTGATGACTTTCCAAATCTGACACTAAAAGCAAAAATAAACAAATGGGACTACATCACACTACAAAGCATATACAGCAAAGGAAACCACCAACAAAATAAAAAGGCAATTTACTGAAGGGAAGAAAATGTTTGCAAATCATATATCCGATAAGTAGCTAATGTCTAAATCTAATAAAAAATTCATACCACTTAGTAGCAAAAAATAAAAAAATAAAAAAATCAGACTTAACAATGGGCAGAAAAATCTGAATAGACATTTTTCCAAAGAAGACATACAGACTGATTGACAAGTACTTGAAAAGATGCTCATCATCATTAATCATCAGGAAAATGCAAGTCAAAACCACAATCAGATATTACTTCTCACCTGTTAGAATGGCTATTATCAAAAAGACTTAATGAACTATCAAGCAAAATAGAGACAGATTCATAGATAGAGAGCAGCAGGCTGACAGCTGACAGGTTGGGAGGTGTGGAGGGATTGAACAAAAAAGAAAAGAAAAAAACTCATGGACACGGACAACAGTGTGGTGATTGCTGGGGGGAAGTTGGTTGGGAGGGAGGTAAAGGAGAGTACAGGGGCGATAAATGTGATGGACTAAGACTTGACTTGGGGTGATGAATATATGATGCAGTGTACAGATGATGTGTTGTGTAATTATGTACCTAAAGCCTGTGTAATTTTGTTAACCAGTGTCACCCCAATAAAGTCACTAAAAAGGAAAAAAAAAGACAGGAAATAATAAATCTTGGTGAGGTTGCAGATAAAAAGGAACCCTTATGCACTATTGGTGGGAATATAAATTGGTGTAGCTGCTATGGAAAATAGTATCTAGGTTCCTTACAAAATTAGAAATAGAACTACCATATGATCCAGCAATTTCACTTCTGGGAATTTATCTATAGAAAATGAAAACACTAACTCAGAAAGGTATATGCACTTCCATGTTAACTGTAGCATCACAATAACCAAGATATGGAAACAACATGAGTCCATCAATGGATGATAGATAAACTATGGTATATGTTTAACAGAGTATTAGTCAGCCATAAAAAGAAGGAACTCTTGTCATTGGCAACAATGCAGATAGGCCTCCAGGGCATTATACTAACTGAGATAATACAGAGAAAGATAATTACTGCTTGATATCTTTTATATGTGAGATTTTTTAAAAATCAAGCTCCTTACCAAAGGGGAATGGGGTTGGAGGAGGTTGAAGAGGGTAAAGGGAGTCAAATGTAAGGTGATGGAAGGAGACCAGACTTTGTACAGTGAGCGCACATGGAATATACAGATAATGTATTATAGACATGACACTTTAAACTTACATAATCTTATTAACCAGTGTCACACCAATGAATTTCATTTCAAAAACAACCCCACAATTACAGAATACCTACTGTTGGTTTCTGAAGTGGGAGTTTCAAGGGTATGAGAAGTAGATGAAGGGGGTCAAAAGGAAAAAAGAAAAAACGTCAGAGAACACTAGTAAGGAATATTTGAAGAACCAGATTTTTGCCTCTTTAAAAATAAGATAATAGCATAAAGACAGCTCTACTCTCCGCCAATCTTTAAAGACAGACACATCTGCAAGTATGCCATGCGCTAAATATCTTCTCAGAAAGTTATTGGCCATAATAGTGATTATATACCACTTTCTTTTTCACGATATCAGTACAAAATAAAAAAAATTGGCTTGGACATGATTTATTAATATACAGAATTTTAGAAAATGATATGCTTTTAAGACTTCTGTATTTTAAATGCTTCAATCAAATTTTAAAATATGTTCTGTGTTGCAAATTGTAAAATATGCTCTTTCACCATTTAGTTTGGTATCAAATGCAATCTAGTTGTCAATGAGTATGTCATCATTTGGCTATAGAATTTCCTTTCAGTAACTCAATTTTCAGAACTTTCAGAAATGCTTTTAGGGAGGCATAATAAAGAATAATAAATGGAACATATAACTTTTTAGAGGCAGCACATAAAAGTTTGTTTTGGTTTCAACATTGCACAAAAGGTAGTTTAAAAAATGGAGAAATCAAAAAATGTAGACATGATATTCCTTTTTCCCTGTACACATCAGTTTACATTTGCAAAAAACAAACGCTTTCTTCCATAAGTATAATAATCAAAATCATGCAATTAACTTCTTTACAATATCTAATCTACAGGCCTTGTTCCAAAATTTGCCCATTTTTACCAACAAATGCCTTATATATCATTCTTTTGAGTCGAGGATTGCTTATTACATTTAATTGTCATGTTGGTCCTTTAATCTGGAACATTCTGAAATAATTTTTATTTCATGATCATATTATATTTTATAGAGTGTGTTTTTCTGAGTTTTACATATTATAAGACTCATGTTATACATTATTTCGTACCACAAAATTGATACTGTATCCTTCCTATTAGAGAGCATATGCTGTCCGTTAGTCCTATTATTGGTCATTTAACTTTGTTCGCCTGGTTAAGGTGGTACGGTTCCCAGTTTCTTCAACTGTAAAGTTACTCGCTTTACCTTTGTGATTAATAAGCATCATGAAGGGAATACATTGATGCTATGTAAGATCATGTTTCTCATAAAACTTCAGCATTCATTGGTAATTTAACTCAAGATATAAAAATACTATTTCAACATGTAATCAATACAAAAAATTTTAAGATAGTTTACATTTTGTATGTGTGTTTTTTTAATTTGTTAAGACTTTAGCTTTTAAAACAGTTTCAGATTTACAGAAAAATTGAAGGAAAGGTCCAGAGATTTCCCATATACTCCCTGACCCTACACATACTTGCATAACCTTCCTAATTATCAACATCTCCCACCAGAGTAGTACATTTGTTACAATTGGTGAACCTACATTGGCAAATCATAACTATCCAAAGTCCATAGTTTAGATTATAGTTCATTGTATAAATTTGGACAAATATATAATGCTATGCATTCATCACTATGGTATCATACAGAATAGTTTTGCTGCCATAAAAATCCTCTATGCTCATCCCTCCACCACCCTCCTCCATTCCCACCCCCAAAAAAATCCCTGGCAACTATTGATTTCTTTTACTGTCTCCATAGTTTTATCTTTTCCAGAAGGACAAATTGTTGGAATTACAGTATATAGCCTTTTCAGATTGGCTTTTTATACTTAGTAATATGCATTTAAGTTTCCTCCTTGTCTTTTCATGGCTTGATAGCTCATTTTTTTAGCACCGAATAATATTCCATTGTTTGGATGTACCACAGTTTATTTGTCCATTTACCTACTGAAGGGCATCTTGGTTGCTTCAAATTTGGTAATTACATATCAAGTTGCAATAAATATTTATGTGCAGACTTTTGTGTGAACATGTTTGTACATTCTTTGGGTAAATACCAAAGAAAGTGATTACTGGATCATATGGTAAGAGTATTTTTAGATTTGTAAGAAACCACTAAACTGTCTTCCACAGTGGCTATACACTCTAGCATTCCCACCAGTAATGAGTGAGAGTTGTTTTTTGTTGTTGTTGTTTTTTTTTAATGAGAGTTCTTGTTGTTTTCTATCCTCAGTAGCATTTAGTGTTACAGATGTCAATGTTACAGATTTTAACCATTCTAGTAGGTGGGTAGTGAGTGATATCTGATTATTGTTTTAATTTCTATCTCCCTGTTAACATATGATGTAGAGTATCATAAAATGTTTATAGTTGCTGAAAACAATATGCTAAGAAACTTAAATGTAAAGAGCTACAGAAAGCAAAACTGGGGTAAAATAGATTATAAAATAATTTTATATTCTATTTAAAGCTATTGTATTTTTTCCTCTTCCCCTCATTTTAAACATCATTAAAAACATCGGTCCAAAACCAAAATAATAATAAAAAGGAAAACAATAAAAGAAAGCTTCCTACAAGAACTTTCTCAATTCATGTTCTCATATTGCAATACCATTTCTATATCAAAGAAAGGTCATGTCCTGTCACATTTTTATCTTATCTGATGAGCTGTAAAGTATTCCTTAAAGAGATAAAAAGAAGTATAAATGTCAAATTGTCTTCTTAACAACTTGAATGGAGACAGTGCCCTTAATGGTGAAATTCTGTCTTGAAGTGATGAATAGATTATTCTGTGAATAATGTACAAGTTTCAATCCTACCAATCGGCTTTGCTTAGAAACCTTATAGGATTGCATACATATTTAATAATAGTATAATATATCATAGGAGAGTTGGATGACCTTTAAGTAACTCCAAGTGAACCTTTCACAAAGAATAATACTCCACCAACAGGTCAAGGTTTCAAATATGCAGTCCCCCATATTTATTTTTGTGCCATGCTTGGCATGAGTGTTTAGACAAAAGGAAGTAGTTTTCTGAATAAAGAGTTTGCAAACCTGGTCACTTTGTCTTGAGCATAAGAATCTGTTATTGACTGATGTCCTTTGATAACCTTTGTTCTCAAAAAGCTCAGGAAGATGGTGCTTCTTGAACCTCTCCCTCCCCCCACCTGCCATTGCCTCTCACACACCAGGCTGGATGACTGGAGAGCTGTTTGCTACTCCTTCCTCTTGGCAGGTCCAGGATACTCTCTCTGACCACTGGATGCAGTGCTTTTATGCTCAGAGACCAAATCTACATTGAGCCAAAGACTAGGAATACAGTTTCTGAAAAAAATGACTTGGAGTGTAGCTTGGAGATTACTATGTACACAACTGTAAGATTAATGTGATAAGAGTGCTAACAAACGTATTTCCAAATATGAGGACAGGCTCCCCATACCCCTGACTTTAGCAAGACTTTTACAATTTTCATAGGCCCTGGGTTCTATCCTTTCTTTGGAGGCTCCAATTCAAATCATATCAAACTTTTCAAAAATGTTACCACATCCCACTAAACTTCTGCTAGGCTTTTGGAAGCTTGTGTCTTTGGCATTGTACCTGTAGAACTAAGCGAACACAACAACCAGCTTTGAGGAGAATGAGAAAGCTACATATGGAAAGAATAGCTGAGCCAATATTTTAAGAATGCATAAATTATTGCAGCACTTGGAGAAGATGAAGATGTGGTTAAGAAAGTGGAGGAAGCATTTGCAAAGCCCAGGAGGCAAGACAAAGCAAGCGCTGAGTTTAGGAAGAGTTGAGGCGTGTGAAAGTTGGCAAGTTATCAGATGATTACCAAAGGTCTTTAATTGATCTTGTGATTGATGAGGCATCATTAAAATAAATGTTGATAAACAGCTAAAGGAGATAAGTAGCTCTTCCTTTTTTCTTTTTCATTAAAGGTCCAAAGACTAGGAATATATGACAGAAGGAGGAATGAGCACAGAAGTGTTTTTTGTTTTGTTTTATGTGTTTTTCTAAAATATATTTTTATTTATTTCAGAAAGGAAGGGAGTGGGAGAGAGAGATAGAAACATCAATGATGAGAGAGGATCATTGATCAGCTACCTCCTGCATGCCCCCCACTGGGATTTGAGCCCGAAACCCGGTCATGTGCCCTAACTGGGAATTGAACCGTGGCGTCCTGCTTCATAGGCCAATGCTCAACCACTGAGCCACACCGGTCAGGCTAGAAGTTTAATTGGAATGTGGGCAAGATTAGAGATAGAAAGTCCAGTGACATGTAAAAATTTCCAAAAACCCTGTTCCAAAAACCCTTAGACTTTGGAGTCCAACATACCGTTATTGGAACCAGCTGGGTGTTGTAAGCCTGGCTTGAAGCAGGTAGTAGAGCATTCCCTGCAGGATCCTGTGAATGGAAAAGATGTCTGGGTTGTGTTTAACACAGCAGGGAATTGGGACGGACAAATCCTCCTTTCCATTTTCTCCTAGAAATCCACCTCGCACAAGCTGACCATGAACAAACTCCATTTGATCATTGCTCTGAAGACCACAAAATTCCACTGGTTCTTCTTAATGAAATACCTCTCCTACCTTTCCTCTGCAACTAGGTTTGAAGTGAAAGACTTTCCTCCCTGCTGATTTACAAAACCAGTAAAAAGCCCATGTGGCTGATTTTCAACAGAGACAAATCAGGTGTCAGGGGAAGTATCTCCCCCCCCGCCCGACACCGCCCCCCCCCCCGCCCCCCCCCCCATTCGGCTGCCACTGTGCGTCCCCCTGCCACCCAAGATGGCAGCTTTAGAGTTTGTTCTGATTAGCTTCTGCCCATGTAAAATGCATGTGGTGTACTTCACAATTCAAAATGCAGCAGCAATCAGTGTTTCTCATCAAGACAGCTCTCTAGCCGGGCCTCCTACGGCTGTTCCCTCAGGCTTGCTGAATTGTTTCTGTTCTCTAGTCAAAGTGTGGGAAGTAAAGATCATTGGTTTAAAACTCAGCCTTGGATTCCAGTTCTGACTTTGACATTAACTGAATGTGTGAACTACTCTTTTTAGGACTCAATTTTCTCTTCTAAAAAATGGCAAGAAAATAAGTTAAATGATGTTCAAGAATCCCTTCTCCAGGTGCATTGTTACAGCAGAAACCTTTTGCTCAGTGTTGAACCTAGCAGGCATACCTATTGTGAAAAGTACATCCATGGTAGAGATCACTTGAAGAAAATAAATGTTAAAATAAATGTGTGCATTTAACAACTGATATTTTATGTTTAACATGCTGTAGATGGGATTCTTGCTTTTAAAATTCTAACTCTGTCTCGAGAGGTGTGTAAATGCTTTGTATTTTATTAGCCATAACTCCAGTTCTTGCCTTGCATATTAATATTGCTTACTAGATACCCTTGTTGACTTGGCTGAGGGGAAATATTTCCCTTCACCTCTTTTCCCCCGCTTTTCAGTGCTTTTAAGCTTTTACTCAGCTACTCAAATAATGGCTTTGACAATAGCTGTGCTTCTGGTTGCCCAACAATTGGGAAAGAAGTCTGAAGAAATTCAAACAGCATGAGATTTCAGAACCATCTATTTTGCTTTCTATCCAAATTCATCCAATTTTTTTGTTTATAAGAAATTTGAAAAATATTTCCATAAGGAAGAATTTAAATTAATTTGGTAATTCATTCATAATGCTAATCAAAACATCATTGTCTACACAGTGACTCAGTGGTTGAGCATTGACCCATGAACCAAGAAGTCACCGGTTCAATTCCTGGTCAGGGCACATACCCAGGTTGCTGGCTTGATCTCCAGTGGGGGGGCTTGCAGAAGGCAGCCCATCCATGATGTTTCTCTCTCACCCATGTTTCTATCTATCCCTCTCCCTTCCTCTCTCTCTAAAAAATCAATAAAAACATATTTTTTAAAAAAACCAGCATCTATGTGTGATACTAATCTTAGGGGGTTTCATCTTGATGACACAGATGACAAAGCAGGCCCACTTCAAAGCCAAATCATTCGCTGTCAATTCATAATCTTATAGGACAGGTCTGAAAACAATGTTCAAAGGTCAAGATATCCAAATAAAATAGAGGAAGTGAGTCAGAGCAAATGTTTAGATTTTATGTCAATTCACTGTACTACCTAGAAGCTTGAAAACTGAAATAGGTTCTTGATATTAGATAATTCCAAAACCATCTTTATTTACCTTTGCTCTTGCTTGAAACTGATATGTTAAGTCATCAAATTTAATATCTCAATTATAATTGCACAATAATGCAATGGCTGGAGGCATATCGTTTACACTTTCTTTATCTACCTTGTGAAAATTCTATTTTTAAAGATTTGAAAGCATTTATTTTCTCTGTTGATTGCAAAGCTTTGCCTGAAAGCAGGTAGGGAGAAGGTTGGAATACTGCCTCTAGTCTAGGACATGTCTAAGGGCCACCATAAACACGCCAGTTCTCAATCTTCCTCTTGCTAGCCATCAGTGACTTCCTCATCTTCACTGTTCATTACCCTTGGCTTGAGGCCTACATTGTGATGTGTTATGTATACCTGTCTAACTTACTTTATTCTAAATGGGAATGAACCTGATATGACTGAAGGTGTCCAGAGGCAACAGCGCTAAGATTGCAGAAAATGGAGCATAAGATGGGAGGTAAAGCAACAATGAAGACACACAAGACAGAGGCAAGAACCAATATATTAAGATATGTTTTTTAAAGATGAACAGTCCTTAGCTACTTGACATCTACAGCATTGAGCTTTTATAATGATTCTAAAACAGCGGTTCTCAACCTGTGAGTCGCGACCCCTTTGGCGGTCGAATGACCCTTTCACAGGGGTTGCCTAAGACCATCCTGCATATCAGATATTTACATTATGATTCATAACAGTAGCAACATTACAGTTATGAAGTAGCAACAAAAATAATTTTATGGTTGGGTCACAACATGAGGAACTGTATTTAAAGGGCCAGAAGGTTGAGAACCACTGTTCTAATAGGTAAAAGTCTTACCAAAGAAGTTAACACTCTTGTTTCCTCCTCCCCCCTCCATTGAATTCAATGATTCAATAAAAAAAAGGCAGAGTGAAGGAGAATTTTTAAGGCATCTTAAAGAGAACAATTGAGGGAAACATGAGAGATATGTGAATAGCTGCTATAAAGACTGTGCAAATAGATATACAGACAGGAATTTTACCATATTTTTTATATGAGAAGTACGTTATCATGTGACATCACATAATGCCATATTTATAGCTGCCAAGCCACAGTATAGATTTGAATAGGGAAAATGGCTCAGAAATAGCAGTATTAGTGATTCAAGTATTGATTTTACTTGATAAAGGATAGCAATTTTCACGATTGATTTACCACAGTTTTAAAATGCAATTTTATACTGAGTTCTTGTTTTCTTAAAAATAACTATTTTGAACTAAATATATACTAGTTATATTCACATAATGAAACTACATTTGAAAACAAGCTTAAAAATTTCCCATTTCAGTCAATAAGATATGCTTCTTATTGGCACAGCAGGAAAAAACACACTAGGAATTTGAAAACCTAAATTCTAAGCCTGTCTATGTCATAAACTACAGAATAATCTTAAATAGGTCATGAAATTTCCTCAGGCTTCTGTTCCCAACTGCAAAAAGAAAGTCATATTTCTAATACTTTAAACAAGTAAAAAAAGAAAATCATATTTGTTGTCCTTTATTATTTTATCTTCTCAGTAATCCTTAGAATTAAGTAAGGCAGCATCATAATCATGTATAGAGGGAATTAAATCTCAATGAGGTTACACAACCCACCCAAGATGTCACAGGTAGTAATATGACAGTTAACCTTCCACAGTTTTACTGAAGACTCTAGTATTAGTATATATTGTGCTCATAAATTTGTTAAATGAAGCAACACTTTCCCAGGTCCTTTCCAAACATCACATTTTATCCTTCTACTTACTATTTTTTTCTCTTCTTTCAACCAGCATTTAAATTAAAATACATATATATTTGGTCATCAAATTTCACTTATCATGGTTCTTAGATTTAACCATTCTTTAAATTTTTCTTGTATTTCTATATTAAGCCCAGAGAAAAGTTACTTTTTTAGATAACTCCTACTACTGCCTGCCTCTCTGAAAGCGTTTGGACAATGTTTTGATGTCTATTATAATAAAAGCTACCTTATTTTGCCCCTAAAGAAGCTTTAGTAAATATTGCTTCTTTTGAGTGAGAAGAGACATGAAATAGTCTTTATTGGATTAAACACATTTTACCAACTTTCAGTTTTTCCAGTGGCCATTCACAGTATGCTATCGACAATAGTTGTGGTTTTCTTCTATAGACAGAATAAATTTCATATGTAAAAATGAAAACACTACTTCAAAATATTTGGCATTTGGACACCAAAAACTGGGGGCATTAAATACCTTTATTTCAGAGTAAGCCAATTATAAAGATACAAACTCTAGCAGATAAAACATGTTAAGGTTATTTTTTAAGGAGAAAGAAGAGAAGGAAAAGAGAAAAAATTTCTAAAGACAAATATATGTGTACATATCTACTTAATATTTTTAAAGTGAATGAACATGACCATGTTACCAGTAATATAAAGAAGTCCATTTATATTTTCATGGATTTTTATCAAAACCAAAAGTGAAACAACTGAATCAGGAAGAAACCCTTTATAAGCAATAATAAAATTAAAATTGAGAGAAAAGTGAAAGTAATATGAGTATCATTTTAAGTTAAAGGTTAATTAGCTCATAAAATGAACTTCAGAAAAGGAAACTCAAGCTTCCCCATACCACACTATTTGACTAAAAACTTTTATTCTGGCTTTAATGTTTTTATATTCTAAGTAGAATGGAGAATGGCTAAGTTACTTGGCATTTATGTCATCATGAATACCTGGAAAATAAAATAATGCAGGAACATTTTAAGTTGTCACAGATTTCAAAGTATGGCAACTTTCTTATTTGGGTTTTAAATGTATAG
Source organism: Myotis myotis (assembly GCF_014108235.1). Taxonomy (NCBI): domain Eukaryota; kingdom Metazoa; phylum Chordata; class Mammalia; order Chiroptera; family Vespertilionidae; genus Myotis; species Myotis myotis. Next base: position 173,477,046 of record NW_023416335.1, read on the forward strand.
AAAGAAAAAGCTTAACTGAACAAATATATATTTATTTATAATTCTAAATTCTGCATAAAGTCAGAGAACCCATGAAAAAATCAAGTGAAGTCTACTTCAATTAAAGCAAATAGACTTGCAGGAGCCCATGATTGGAATGTACTTGGTATGTCCTATGAATGAAAAGGAGGCTTGTGTGAATATGTAATAACAGAATAAGTGATATAGAATGGTAGATATCCAGGGCCTTGTAGGTATACCATGATATGATCTTTGGAGTTTATCCTTAATGTGATGGGATATGCTTGGGATTATTCTGAACAACTCACTGTTGCTATCACCTTTTATCACTTTTAGATGTTATGGTATCAACATTTTTCACTATGAGACAGACTACAAAACATCAGTGACTGACCACACTACTAACTATATGAAGTACAGGGTCTAGAGTTAGTATATGATCCTGTGACATCCTTGGAAAACTAAGGTAATTACTTTAACAAGTAAAATTCTTTTACCATGGGGTTAGATATAGAAGGTGTTTTGTTCCTGTCAATATAAAGGATGTTTCAACACCAAATTCTATATCTACAGTTGTGATACAAATCTCATTCATTCATTCATCCATTCATTCAGCTTTACAAAAGCACTTACCCTTTAAGAGATGCTGTGCTAGGCACAAGCTTAGTGTCTGTGCAGGTAAACTAGTCTAGTTCCTTAAAATTCAGAAACAATTTGCAAGCTTCATGGAGGTCATTATCTGCCACCATCTAATTGGAGACAATACATCTACCAACTCAGCTTTGTAACTATGTTTTATATCAGTAGATTTTTAAGACTCATCCTGAACACCAAGATTATTCCAATAGTTTATACTTTTAATGAACAAGATGGCACATATTCAAATATCCAAGTTAAATGCTACAAATGAAAAATAGTTAAGATCCATGAAAATAAAAATTTACATCAGAGCTTGGAGATTTTCTATTGAGAAACAAAGCTTTGAGGAATAGAACGTGTGATGCTTCCATGGCACATCAACTTATATTTGAACCACTAACATATTTCAATAAGAACCCTATTTTGATAAATTAAGGAAGGGACTTAATTCAGATGGGACTTCTATTATCAGAAACTTTGTGCAGTTATTCCTCTCTCAGGAGTTATGTACAAATAGGCTATGCTATTTTATTCCATTACTACCATTGCTTATATCATTATTTATTTTTAATAGGTTTATTAGAGGTATAATTGATATGTAATAAATGAAAAATAGTAAATATGTACAGAATGATAAGTCTTGACATCTATGTAGATTCATTAAACCATCAACATAATCAATACAATAAATATGTTCTCCATACCTCGCCCCTCGAATATTTCCTTATTCAACTTTGTTAACCCTGGTTCCTGTCCATTTCTGCCCCAGGTCTCCCATGGAAACCACTGTTCTGCCTTCTGTACTATGCATTAGCTTGCATTTTCTATAAAGTCAGATGAGTAGAATCATAATTGTCTGTCTTGTTTTATTCTTCATAATTATTTTGAGATTTATCCATGTTGTACATACCAATAGTTTATTCCTATTTATTTCGTATTCAATTTTTAGTTTACAGACATTTCACAACTTGCTAATCCATTTATTTTCTAAGTATTTCTTTAGCTGTGTCCCACAGTTTTTGATGGTTATGTTTTTATTTTTATTCAGTTCATATTACTTTTTAATTTCTTTAGATTGATTCTTTGGCCTGTTGGTTATTCAGAAGTATACTCTTCCATTTTCAATTATTTGGGGATTCCAGATATCTTTCTGTTACAGATTTCAAATTTCATTTCCTTGTGATAAAACAGCATATATTGTATGAATTGAATATTTAAATTTACTGAGGCTTGTTTTATGGCTCACATATGGTTTATATTAGTAAATATTCTGTGTGAACTTGAAAAGAATGTGCATTCTGCTGTTGTCAAGTAAAAGATTTTATAAATGTCAACTAGGCAGTTGGGTTGCAATGTTCTTCATGTCTTCATATGCTTACTGATGTTTTTTGTCTTCTTAGTCTAACAAATATTGAGGATCTGTTTATTTCACTTACAGGTAGTTCTACATGTTTCTGTTTCATGTGTTATGAAGCGCTGGTTTCATGTGCACAAACACTTAATATTGATATACTTTCTTGATGCATAGACTCATTTATCATTATGAAATGATGCTTTATATTCCTGGTAAAATCCTTTGTTCTGAAATCTACTTTTTTTTCAATATAGACATAATAGTTTTCTTTAGGTTGCTGTTAGCATGTTATATCCATTTCCATCATTTCACTTTTAATCTATGTGTCTTTGTATTTAAAATACAGATTGTGAGAAGCATATAGTTGGGCCTTGCTTTTTTATCCAATATATAAATCTCTTCCTTTTAATGTGATGATTGATATGGTAAGGTTTAAAACTATCATCTTTCTGTTTGTTTTCTATTTTTCCCATCTATATTTTTTCCTCTTTGAGCAATTTAATTATGATGTACTTTCATGCAGTAGTCTTCATGTTTCTTTATGCCTGCTTTTTTGCTTTTCAGTTTTTTAAATCTGTCAGTTTATAGGTGTGTGTTTTTTAAATCAAATTTTTGAGGAAATAGCTAATATTTCCTCATATAATTTTTTTTCTTTCCCTTCTTTTACTCTCCTTTTGTTATACAATTGCATGAATGTTCAGCTGCTTGAAATTGCCCTTTATTTCATTAATGATCTGTTCATTCTATATTCAAGTTCACCAAAATATTTTTCTGCAATAAGTATTCTGCCAATAATCCAATATGGTCTAGTTTCATCTCTTGAAGTCTGATTTAGATCTTTTTTTTTTTTATTTTTAAAATATATTTTATTGAATTTTTACAGAGAGGAAGGGAGAGAGATAGAGAGTTAGAAACATTGATGAGAGAGAAACATCGATCAGCTGCCTCCCTCACATCTCCTACTGGGGATGTGCCCGCAACCCAGGTACATGCCCTTGACCGGAATCGAACCTGGGACCCTTCAGTCCGCAGGCCGACGCTCTATCCACCAAGCCAAACCGGTTTCGGCTGATTTAGATCTTTAAAAATATTTTACACATCTCTACTTAGCTTTTTGAACACATGAAATAGTTATAATAACTATTCTAGAGTCCTTCTCTACTATCTCTATCATCTACATCATTTCTCTGTGGGTATTACTTGAATATTTTTTTTCATTTTTTTTAATCTTTAATTTCTTTATTGATTAAGGTATTACATATGTGATCTCATTCCCCCCATGACCCCCCCCCCACTCATGCCCTTGCCCCCCTGTTGTCTGTGTCCATTGGTTAGGCTTATATGCATGCATACAAGTCCTTTGGTTGATCTCTCCCCCTTACCCCCACCCTCCCCTACTTTCCCTCTGAGGTTTGACAGTCTTATCGCTGCTTCTCTGTGTCTGGATCTATGTCATTTCTCTGTTGGTATTACTTGAATAATTTTTTTCTTGACAATGGACTACATTTTTTGCTTATTTGTATGCTTACAATATATTTTATTGAATGCTAGGCATTGTGATTTGCATTGCTAGGCCCTGGATATTTTTGTATAATATAAATATTCTTGAGCTTTGTTCTGGATGTGATTAAGTAATTGGAAATATTTTATTTAAGAATGGATTTGAGAAATTTTAGGCAATATCAGAACAGCATTAAATCTGTAGCAAATCTTGCTCTACTACTGAGACAAAAGCCTTCTTATTACTCTAATCAATACTCCATGATTTATCAAGTTTCCCCTTCTGACTAATGGAACTCTGGTAGTTTCTTCAAATGTATCCTTTCATCAATATTCAGCTGAATATTCAAATATTATGCACATATCTGGAGTTCACTTTCTGTGTAGTTTTCTCCTACTACTCTAGACCCTGTAGCTTTCCCTGACTGTCAGTTCTATCTCCTCAACTCAGGAGAGCCGATTGGTCTTAGCTGGCTTTCCTCTCCCTGTTCTGTGTCCTAGAATCTCTCTCCAGGCAATAACCACTTTAGGGCTCACATCATTGTTTCCTGTCTCCTAAAGATCGAGTTCCTTCATTGTCTGATGTCCAATGTCTTAAAAATCATTGTTTCATATTTTTGTCAAGTTATTTTAGCTGTTGCGGTTGAAAAAGTAAATCTGATCCCTCTTGTTTCATTATCATCATAAGAAGAAATTTGAAACAAGTTATTTTTAATAAATAGAATTTATGAGATTTAAATATCTATGTTATTATGTATAAGAAATAAAAATAACTTTTATCTAAAATAACGGGCAAAAGTCACTAATCCATGAGATTAGATTTTAACAAAAAATGATGAATGATAAGAACTTGCAATTCCTTTAACAACTGAAATCATGAACCAAAGAAGCACATTTTATGGTGCCTCTCTTTTTAATTCCATAAAAATATTATTTTTCTTTCTTCAATATTTTATTATCATTGAACCCATGAATTGGATAATAATTATTCATTTCATTTTTGTGGAGAATTATATGTGTGACTTTGAAAATCTTATTATTTTTTTATATATTATATTAATTTTTTACAGAGAGGAAGGGAGAGAGATAGAGAGTTAGAAACATTGATGAGAGAGAAACATCGATCAGCTGCCTCCTGCACATCTCCTACTGGGGATGTGCCCGCAACCCAGGTACATGCCCTTGACCGGAATCGAACCTGGGACCCTTTAGTCCGCAAGCCGACGCTCTATCCACTGAGCCAAACCAGTTTTGGCAAAAATCTTATTATTTAACTTAATTATTTCCTCTAGGTGTGAAAGTTCTTCATGGTCCCCAAGATATGGAATTAGCTGCTTTCCTGCTGTGTATCTTCAATATTTGGTTTAAGCATCTGAAGATTTAGCTGATGAAAATTATCAAGGAACTGCCAGATTCTTGTTGCCTGGTAACAGGTATTGGTAGGACAGAGAGTATAGGTTCTGTCTCTTCAGATATCCTACTTTGGAGAGAAAAAACCCTCTAGCAAGCAAAAAAAGTAAATTGTATAAAATTATTGGGGGAACATAATATAATAATATGCACCAATGCAGTGTTTTTGTGAATAAATTCTATAAATTATGAATAAATGTGCCAATGTGCACTAGGCACTACTTAGAGAGAAGAAAAAGTAAAGATACCTTGCCTTTGAGAAACTTACAGTCTAACACAAATCTTTTGACACCCTGCAGTAGTATTCTAGTAAAGATGCTTTCATTTTTTTAAAGTTTATCTTTATTGTTGAAAGTATTACAGATGTCCCCTTTGTTTTGTTTTTTCCCCTGCTTGACCCCCTCCACCCTGCAGTATTATCTGTGTCCATGGGCTATGCATATATTGCATATATGCTCCCTGGTTAATTTCTCTCACCCCCCCCCCCATTTCATTTTGTGTTTAATATAGTGACCACTTAAAATTGGTTCTTTAGATTTCCACATTTGTTCAAAAATAAATTATTCACTAAAGTGTCTGGATGTATATAAGACAGAATAAAAGAACACTGAAAAAAAGCACTGGTGATTCCATTCATCAGAACAATGAGGCTAAATCTTTCCAAATTTTGGCTTCCAAACACTTATCCTTTATTACTTGGACATTATATATATATATATATATATATATATATATATATATATATATATTATACTGAATCATTTAGACAGTCTCAATCATTGTGAATCACAATACACCAGAGGGTTTTTCTCATGATTTCAAGATTCTCATAGACATCTGCCTCCTTAACACTTGTACTTGGATGTCTCAAAGTTAAGTCAACATCGTCAAAATCAAATACATTGTATGATTCTTAAATTTAATCCTATCCTATATAATAAAGAACTAATATGCTAATTAAACCATATAGCAGAACAACCATCTGGACAACCTTCCGGATGAAGCCCCTTGCACGAATTTCATGCATCGGGCTTCTAGTAAAATAATAAGCCGTTCCATCTTGAATTCAGTTCCATTTTTCCTAAAAAGGCTTTACTCATACCTTTCTTCCCATCTAGATTTCAATAAGCTGAGCGTTATTTTTACTCCTCTGTTCTTTAACCTCCAAATATAATTTATACCACCCAGTTATCAAATTGACTTTTGCAATATCTGCTATCTCTCTTCATTTCCACTAGCTCATATTACCCTAGCGTATGCTATTACAATCCCTGTTTCCCCAAGTATATTCTTTACTTCCTCCAATATGTTCCCCACACCTTAGAACAATCTTTTCAAAACAAAATCTAATCATCTGTTACAACCCCACATACATCATATGCTTAAAACAATTCAGCTTCCACTGATCTTTAGTTAAAAAAATAATAATTGACATGGACTACAAAGTCTGGTTAAAATTCTGATTCAACATTCTATTCTTAGCCACATTGAACTTCTCTTAATTTATCAAAATGATCTCCTTTCATAGACTTTTACATGTGCTCTTCCTTCTGTCCATAACCTTTTTTACCAATAACTAATCTCCCTTCTGTATAATTAATTTTAATTCCTACACATCCTCTGACCTCAGTTCAATTATTATTTCTTTAAGAAAGCATTCCTTTTTCCCCTAAATTAGCCTAGGCCTTGCCATTTTGTTTTGTTTTTAACAGCAGCTTGTACTTTTCTTCACTGTACTTATAACATTTGTAAATTTTAGAATATTTGTGCTACTATTTAGGTTCTCTTGTTTTCCAAAGGAGCAGTAAGATCCAAGGGGGAAGAATTATGCTCACAGTGGAATGAAAGACAACCCAGCAGCAACTTACATGTATCCTTTGACTGAGGACCAGAGGAATGAAGGGATATCATTGGCTGCCTCTGTAGACATATATGTTCTATGTAAGATGGTCCACCACCAGCACTCAAAGGCTTGGTACTACTGAGGCTGCTCACCTAGTTAAGACACCGTCATGGGGAACTGGGAAAAAAGTCCTTAATTGACTAAGATTGAGTTTCTGCAAGCTAGTGAAATTGACTTATGGAAAATGTTGAGAGAGATTTCTTACAAACTGTAATTTATAAAGACTGAAATTTGCATCTATTGTTCCTTCATTATATACAATAATAGAAACAGCAACAATTCAATTTTCATCCATTCAAAATACAAAGGAAATATTAAGCAAGTTTCGAAAACATATTTCTTCTCTTTTTGCCTTTTTTAGTCTTTACTTTTTAAATCTCAGTTGAGAGGAACAGGGAAATGGCAGTCTCTTTAGTCATGAAAACTTACTAGAGTTGGCAAATTACACTTCATCATATTGTAAGTGGAATTTCACTAATTCCTAGTTAGGGACATGGTAAATGCAGAGAGACATTCAGCTCTGATTCCTTCTTATGCCATTTAATGAGTTCCCTGCTGTGTTTAGTTATGTAAATACTGTTATTGCAAAGTCTGTTGAAGATTATGGCTGTGTTTTCATCAATGTAAGCACAATATCTTTATCCCTGACAAATGACCTCAGGGCATTGCAGTTTGTTCCTTGTTGCTATTTCTGTTATTTAAATAATAATAATAATAATAATAATAATAATAATAATAATAATAAAGGAAGGGGGTGGAAAAGGGAATCTTTTAAAATATCTGTTTCACAGTGATTGTAGCACTTTCAGGCCAAAGAGAAAGCATGTAAATAAATTCAGAATTGCTTCCACATATAAACCTATTAGATTCAGGTAAGATTCACTGAGGTCATTTATTCCCCCTGTGACACTTTACGGAAGGACACCTACTATTCTAAGTTTTCCCCAGCAACCATTAGATTTTGCCTATTAAATTATAGGGAAAATTGTAGATACCTTATTTTAGATCAGTTTTGATGACTAATCTTTCAGGTATGGCTATTCCTAGCATTTATCAGTTTAAAAATATTTATAGAACACGTATTTTGTATTAGACATTGGGCTACGTCCTAAGAATACAATGGTGAGAATAAAGCTCTGAATAGAAAGGGAGGGTTATATAAAGGTAAAATTGTATGTCTTACATATATGTGTTATTGGCATAACATTTTTAACTCCTACAAAGTAGATGTGAACTTGAGAAGCCAGGAAACTCTTTTGCTCTCTATGTCTGTGACATGAACGGATGAAAAAACTCTTGACTCCAGCCAAGTGATCTTTAAGGAACTGCTGAAATCTGTGGGGAAAAATGATATACAGGGATGACAAGAAACTTTAAAAATAACTGATGTTGTCAGGTATCTCAGTAGACCTGTATGGCATTGACTTTAAAAGAGTACTACAGAATGGTATCATTCCCTTAATCAGGTGACTGTGGACTTATAAGAGCAGGAGGACTATATTTGAATTCTAATTCCCAGAAGAGCTGCTAAAAAGGAACAGCCTGGAAGGTAATTTTAAGGTGTTTGTCTTGGACTTTAAATTTCTTTTTTAAAAAATGGCCTATACCTAGAAAGGAATAGCAGTTACAGTAGTTGTTGTTAGCTCTAGTGGTCAAAGCAGAGGAAACCTCTGACAATTGCAAAAGTCTCCCAATGCTTATTAACCAAAAATGCACTTTTGAGCTTGGAAGTGGAGTGAAACAAGAAATTGTTATAATGAAACAAGAAATAGCTCTGCCAAATCTAAAACAATAATGTTCTAACTTAGCTTTTCAGAGTATAAAGGTAGAAAATTGTATTATTTTGGTTTTGCTTATCCTGAAATGGTGAAGTTGAAGATTACATGTTAGACTATATCTACAAGGATTATTTCATGCTGAAGTTTGGGGTGTGTTTGGCAATCAGAAAGGGGATCACGACTAAAACTGTGACAATCATAATACCATAAAAGTAAGTTCCTTTTTGCATCCATTTTCCTCTTTGCTAATGTTACATAATAATTTTTGCATCCATTTTCTTCTTTGCTAGATGTTACATAATAACTTTGCATAGAAAGAAATCATGGCAAGAATTTGTGATGGTGAAGTACCATCGTCATTTACTGCCTGTAAGCAAAGGCACTTGTTCAAACATGCATACAACTCTACTTTAATTCAAGGTCTACCAGTAGTTCATCTCCGTACAACTTAAGTGCTCTCTGATCCTAAGGTCCAGGGAAAGAGATGGGAAGAAAAGTATGAGTAAAGCCTTTTTGGGAGAAATTAAAATGTGTCTATTATCTACATGTACTTGTCAAACTGCAAGATGTCCACCTTATCCTTTCCCCTCTTCATGGATATTTAGCTGACCAGGTTACATTTCCAGCCACTCAGCTATTTCAAATCACTTAACTAAGTTTTTTCCCAATAGTATATGAGTTGAATGGCCTGTGTAAATCTTCTTCACTAGCTTATTAGTGATGGTTGCCTGCAATTTTTTTAAAAAATATATATTTTTATTGTTTGCAAAGAGGAATGGAGAGATACACAGAAACATCAATGATGAGAGAGAATCATTGGACTGCCTCCTGCACGCCCCCTACTGGGGATTGAGCCCATAACTTGGGCATGTGCCCTGACCTGGAATTGAACAGTGATCTCCTGATTCATAGGTCACACTGACCTGGCTGCAATTCTTTTCCCTGAGCTAGATGGTGGATGAGCCCACAACCCAGCTTTAGTCAGGATGGCAAGAGAATATAAAGGATGGTGCACAAATAGGAGAAAGGCACCTGAAATGTGAATTACTATTTGGAGCAGAGCAACTCTCTGAACCAAAACAGCTGGAAATTTCCACCGCAGAGAAAATTAGCTTCTATCATGTTAAGCTACTATATTCTGAAGAGGAATTTGTTTAAGCTGCATTGTGTTTACCATAACTAATTCATTTGTGTACTTGGCCTCTTGCAGCCTAGGAAATAAACTACTCAGCCATGTGCTTTGGTCTGTCATGATTATTACAATTTTGAGCAAAGACCAAGGACACTACTCTTGCAGTTGAGGGGGACAGCACAGATGACAATTTGTGGTTTTGCTGTTACTCATTGTTGTTGCTACTGTTGTTTGTGAGGACAAAAGATTTACTAGTATATTAGTTACTATTATCTTTCCACTCCAAGTCTACCTTTCTGTACTCTACTTCTTGCTGGCTCTCTGCTTGGCACATTTCTCTTTTGCCAGCTGGCTGTGTACTAGAAAACTGAGAGGCCAGAAGAGGGGCCAGACATCAGTCTTTGATTTTTCTGTTTGGCTTTCTGATATCGTTAGTGTCATCCTAGAAAAGTTTTTTTTTTTTAAATTTTGTTTTATTGCTTAAGGTATTACAAAGAGTATTACATATGTCTCCTTTTTTATTTTTTGCCCCTTGACCTTCCCCCGGCCTCCCCTATACACCCCCACCCCGCCCCCCGCCCCAGTGCCTTGTGTCCATTGGTTATGCTTATATGCATGCATACAAGTCCGGTTGATCTCTTAAACCACCCCCCCCCTCCGCCCCAACCCTCCCCGCTGTAGTTTGACAGTCTGTTCCATGCTGCTCTGCCTCTGTATCTATTTTTGTTCACCAGTTTATAATGGTCTTTATTATCCATAAATGAGTGAGATCATGTGGTATTTTTCTTTCATTGACTGGCTTATTTCACTTAGCATAGTGCTCTCCAGTTCCATCCATGCTGTTGCAAATGGTAAGAATTCCTTTGAAAAGTTGTTGTTGTTTTTATCATTTGGCAGTATCTGTTGTTCCATTGGCACCTGCTGTATTTAGTATGCAGTTTTTTCAGTGCTTGCAACTAAATTTACGACTCTCCAATCAAAGAGCTGGTATCCCTCTTGAAAGGTCTGGTTCTAGCTCCGTGGTACATTGTCCTCTTAACTCAGAAACCAGCACCAGCAGGGGAGTATCTCCTTTTCTGCGGTCTGAGTTTCAGAGACTTTCTTCTAAGTATCTAAGTACTAATGATTTCAAATAATTCCAACCCCTTACTTTTTCTCCCTGTCATAAGAGAAATTAACTACTTTGTGCAGCTAATTTCATATTTTAGTGCTCACTCTTTGCCTTTGCAATTCTCTAATACTTTATTAACAATCCTTTTTATTAAATTTTCTCTCTTTAAATAACATGACTATCTCCTAATTAAAGCCTATCTGATATAATTAAGAAGAAAATGAAGACATTATATATATATTGATATCTTATACAATGATTTTCCCTCTTAGTTCCTCTTCCCCTTGACCTTTCTTACAACTCACTAATTTAATAGAACCAATAATTACGGACTCAGAAAATAGACTTCATAGCAGAAATCAGAGAAGACTAAATAACTGGCATTTATGCGACAAATATAAAGACATACATGACATATTATAGAGAATACCTTATGAGTAATAGTTAATCAGCTAGTCAAAACTAACCGCAGGAGTAAAATGGGGTCACAAACTCTAATGTTCAGGCAGTTAAGGTAAATGAGTGAAGCAGACAAGGTGTAAAGAAAAATCCAGCAGAAGAATGGCATGGCAATAAATGACAACTGGCTTCTATCCTCAGCATCAGGGAGCCAATAAAAAATGGAAGGCACTACCAAACTGGACAATGTCAGCTCATCAAAGGACGACAGCAGGTCAAAAATGGCAGTGGTGGCTGAGTCCCGGGTTTCTGGGCTGATATATCAGTTTCAGCCACACCTGGCTCGGCCTATGTCCATTGGTGCCCACGACAAGAAGGGCTCAGCTTGCATGTGGAAGGCCCTCACTTTCATTGCACTCCTGGGAGTGGGAGTGAGCATGCTGAATGTCTTTCTGACATGGCACCATGCATAAGAGGCTGAGATCATTGCCTATCCCCATCTCTGCATCGGGCCCAAGTCCTTTCCCTGGGGAGCCGGTAACCATATTCTATTCCATAATCCTCATATGAATGCACTTCTGATCGGCTATGAAGATAAATAAGGAGAACCTGGACCACTACCCAGTGGGGACCACAGTCGGGTTTGGACCATTATTCTGCATGCAGACCACAAAAGTGTATGGGATCTTAAGCTGACCTTCTTTCCTAATATCATATGATGACTAGAATATACTATTCTTCCATCTCTTTGCTTATGGAAGGAGATGGCTCAAATAAATAACTTAGATTGGACATAAAAATAAGACAACAGCCATTGTCTGGGCAACAGCAAGTGTCTGGACAATTAGTACTATGTGGGAACAATGACCTATTGGTCTTCAAACTTAGGATATAGTCTTTTGCAAAAAAGCAAAAAATTTGGATTTTTATCTGAAACCATCTTAGTTGTAAATGTTGTCATTTTTCAACTTTTGGAAAAGCATTCTGAAAACAAATCATGATGTTGGGCCTGACCTGATCTAGGTATCAGCTTGTGACTAATGGATATGACATTTGTATTCCTCTGAAACAGAGATCTTATCAAGCCCCAAGTGTAGGTTAAAACAGAAATTCTTGGGAAACTTGGGCAAATGTGTTTAGGTAGAAGAAATTTAATACGAGTCAGAGAGCTTCTTATAGGAAATTAGATTGACTTTTATACCCCCTGAAGGTACTCAAGTTACATACTCAATAACAACTGACAAAGGAATGAGAAAGTTCCACAGCTTTTTGAGATCCAGCGTGGTGGGAAATAGCAGAATTATCTGTATATAAGTTAACTTAGGAATTTGAGGGAAACTCGGGACAGGCATGAAGACATATTGTTGGATATCAGCATGGATGACTGACAACATTAAGAGCCAAAAGCCATCGACCCATCATGACACCTTGGTTACATAAGATCCTAGAAGATCAGATGCTACTCTGTGGAAAAAAGGATCTCTGAATTAACTGAGATTAAGTTTCTACCACCTTGCAGAATGCCAATTGCTAAAAATTCAATGGAATTAAAAAACTAAAGATAATTTTAACATTGCTTACCTGAGTGTGCCTTTGGAGATTCATGTCTGCTACAAACTGATTGAACGTAAATCTTAGCTTTCTAAATCTGCACTGAAAAGAACAAATATGTATTTTTAGAAGACATTTTATGCTGCTGACTTTAAAATTTGTATCTCTAGCCCTGACCTCCCCCTTGAGCTCTAGCTTCTTAGCTCTAATTACCTTATTTGGCAACTTTACTTGTTTGCTAATTCGTAGATGACCAAACCAAACTCTTATTCTGCCAACTCTCCCCAAAATAATTCCTTCCTCAGTACTCTCTTCCTCAGGACTGGGACCACCATATGTTTGCTACTCAAGTCAAAAACATAGGAGAGCCCTGGCCTGTGGTTCTCAGTAGTTAGAGCATCAGCCTGAGCACCAAAGGATCATGGGTTCGATTCTGGGTTAAGGGAACGCACCTGGATTGCAAGTTCAATTCCAGGCCCCAGTTGGGATGCATGTGGAAAGCAACCAATCGATGTGTTTCTCTCACATGAATGTTTCTCTCTCTTTCTCCCCCTCCATCTCTTTCACTCTCTCTACTAGTGAAAATCAATGGAAAAAATATCCTTGGTGAGAATTAAGAGCAACAACAAAAAAACCTGGGCCCAGCCAGCATTGCTCAGTGGATAGAGCGTCGGCCTGCAGGCTAAAGGTCCCAGGTTCAATTCTGGTCAGGGGCACGTGCCTTGGTTGCAGGCTCCTCCTCAGCCAGGTGAGGGTTGGGGCTCGTGCAGGAAGCAACCAGTCAATATGTTTCTCTCACATCAATGTTTCTCTCTATCTTTCCCTCTCTCTTCCACTCTCTCTAAAAATCAATGGAAATGGAAGAATGTACTCAGATGAGGATTTAAAAAACAAACAAACAAACAAAACCTAGGAGACATTCTTTTCTTCCTCCCCATAATCCTCATAAATTCTATACAAGGATGATTACTGTGGATTTTACCTCCAAGTATAGTCTCTATCTGTCTACTTTTCTCCATCTCTATTACGACCACTCTAAATCGACCCTCATAATCTCTTGACTGGACCACTACATTAGCCTTCTAACCTGTGGTATGCAGAGCCAGCCCATAGTAATCCATGAGAACCAATTAAATTTTCAAGAATTTTGCAAGCCAAAATGTGTTGTGTTAGTAGCTTAAAATTGGCCATGAATGGAAGCATTTACACCATGAAAATAAATGAACAAATCAGGGCTTTTCCTCCTCTCCAGAGAACAAATTAGTAAACACATCAATATATTACTGTTCCTGTTTCCACATTTGTATCTCTTCAATCCATTGACTTTACAACAGTCTATGTAGTTTTTTTACAAATGAAACATGTTGAGTGCCTGCCCTGTTTAAAATCCTCTAAGAGTGTCCTGTTGGACCTACAAATACCCAAAATCCTAAAGGAGGTTTAAGAAATTCATTCACTCCCTTCCCTTCTGGCTTCAACTCTTACCTCTTCCTGCCTCATTTTCCACACTTCAGAGATGTTGGTCGTCATTTTGTCTCTCTGGAACATTAGACTGTTTCTGATTTGGAGTCTGTACACCTAACGTTCCCCCTTCCTAGAATGGGCTTCACTTATATCTTGGTTGGTTCTTTCCTGTCATTCAGCTCTTAGTTAAAATGTCATTTATTCAACAAGGACTCTGAACTGCCCAATCTGTCTCTGTCTAAATCATGCTTCGTCACACCCTTATGATTTTTCATTATAGCCTTCATCACTATTCAGTTATAGTATTTATTTACTTACTTACTTATTTACTATTTAGCTCTCTCATTAGAATGTAAGTTCTGTGAGAACAGGTGACTTTTTCTAACCGTTCTTTCCTCAGTACCTAACAAATGATTGGCAGTCATCAATACTTTTGAATATAATAAAAATATTTTATTCTTACCCAGAATTCCAATATTGATCAAAAGTTGTTTTTGTTGTTTTGTTATTAGTGTGTTTATAACTTCGTAAAGCCTTAATTTGGAAAAATAAAGGCATCCTGAGTAATTAATGTTTTTCCTCAAGCATAAAAATTCACTGAAGTACTCTTTCTGTACAATCCCCAGTTCTAGAAAATCAGAGCATTGTCATGCTAAGTCCCTCCATGATTTCAACATAGGACAAAAGACTGGTAGAAGCATTGATCCATGAACATGGCATTTGCTGCTTTGGACTATAATTTATGTTTATTTTTCCCTTGTTGCATTAGATCTAACTTCCTCCAGGGCAGGGGTCATTCTTTTAAGTATTTTGTATTCCTAATACTGATCCAATGCTTTCACATACTAGGGCTCCACAATGTTTGTGGCATTAAATTGCATTTAATGATTAAAGATGTTTCTAGAATTTATTAGAGGCCTAAATAATGAGCAGTTTGTCTTATTTTGGAAATGTATCTAAAATGGAGAAGCAGAACAAACAATGTATCAATAAAATAGGTAGAAGATGAATGATTTGAGGTGTTAAGAAATAGCGACACTATACAAACCAAATGTGTATTTATCCTAAATGAAATGGGGGGGGGATGAATTTATAAAAATCACTTTTAGAGGTAATGCTACCTTTTTTTTTGTCTGGAATCAGGGTCCTAAAATCATAATCAGTTTTAAAAGATTATCACAAAAATGTTTTCTAAGGTGGTGGGATCAACAGGATCGGCAAGATCTTCTCCTTTGCAGAGTATTGATATGCTATTTAAGCTAATGGTTGGAGCTGAACTGAAGAATACAAGAGTTAGCTGGGCTTAAAATTTCAGCCCTGACTGGTTTGGCTCAGTGATAGAGCATCGACCTGCAGACTGAAAGATCCCAGGTTCGATTCCGGTCAAGGGCATGTACCTTGGTTGCGGGCACATCCCAGTAGGAGGTGTGCAGGAGGCAGCTGATTGATGTTTCTCTCTCATCGATGTTTCTCTCTATCTCTCTCCCTTCCTCTCTGTAAGAAATAAAATATATATTTTTAAAAAATTCATATGGAGAAGAAAAGAAAGGAAAGATACTGGAAACAGAGTGACTTGAGAAGGGATTGGTGAAAATTCCAAGAAGGATTTCTAGTTGATTGCTATACAATATGTGATAAAAATCCTGCCCTTCAGCAATCCTATAAAATGTTCAATACATTCCCATTTGCTCATTAATGCTTTTGAGATAATAGTTTCTTTAGGGAGGGTAATATCTAGGTTTTATTACTTCATATGGATTCAGTAACTAGAAATAGTTTTCTTTCCCTGAAGCTTCCATTAAAAAAAAAATAGATCTCTATTTTTCAGTAACCTTAGCAAAAAGTTGCCTGTTTTAAGAGCATGCATGGTTTCCCATTGCTCTTAGAATAAATATCAAAATCCTTAATAGAGACTACTAAACCCTTACTAATCTGACCCATGATTATCTCTGAAGGTCAATCTTCTCTTCATTTTCACCTTGCTCTCTGCCCCTCTGACATATTGGCCTTCAAAATCCATCAAATATTCTCATGTTACTTGTTGTCACAAAGGTCTTTACTACACAATTTCTTCTTTCTAGAATGTGCTTTCTTCCACCTTTCACCTTTACCTGTTGCCCTTCATTCATTCTTAAATATCAGTTCAAGAATTGGTTCAGCAGGGAAGTCTCTCCTGATTGTACATTCTATAGCAAATTTGTTATACGACTATGTTTATCTTTTCAGAGCTTGTGCCTCTGTTTATAATTATGTATTTATTAGTGTGGTAACTTGCTTGAGGTTTGAATACTCCACTAGGCTGGAAACTTCTGGAGAGAGATGTCATTTTGAAATTATCATTTTATCTCAGTGACTGGCACATAGAAGGTGCTCAACCACATAAAATGCCTCTTCTCTTACCTTCCGGACCTTTCCTTCTTTCTCTCTTTAGCAAGTTTGTTTTTCTCTCCCTGATCATTAAATGTTTTAGCTCCTCAAGGTTTTGTCCTAGGTCGTCTCTTCTCATTCCTTACTCTTCATAAGATGATTTCATTCAATTTAATGGATTCAATTACCACCTATACAAAGATCACACTCAAATGTCTCACCCAACCAAACCTCTTCCATAACTCTAAATTTATTTGTTTAATAACTGACTTTATCTTACCAAATGACTATCATATTGATAAATCAAATTTCACATGTCTAAGGCTGACCTCATGATTTTTCCACTGTAAATCTGTCTCTCCAAAATTCCACTTACTTGTGCTAAAAACCCGGTAGCTATGCTTATGGAAATAAATGCAAGTATCTTTAGTTCTGCCTTGATTGAAATTATAGTTGATAACAGAGGTCAGAGAAAGGAATGGAAATTGTTGAGACAATTCCTTTTTAGTGTGCAAAGCACTGGCTAGTCACTGTCATTAACTTAGCAGATAAGGAAGGTCAGTAAGTATTTGCTTCAGTAGAACTTCTTATCAATATGCAGGTGTTTTAATATATTTTAATAGAAATCCTTTCTCAGTTGTGTGTGTTATACATGACTTGATATTTGGCAAATTCACTAAATCACAACTTGTCAGTTCATGAGGCAGCTATAGTTCCATATAAATATTAAATAAGAGTTTATTATATTCAGGAGGTATATTTATTCCTCAGGTAGTTTTACAGGTAGCTCAGGACAAGCACAATTACTCTCAATTTTTTTGAATTATAAAGCATTGGATTACTAAAAATAGTCACTTAACCAAGATGAAAAGCTAAATGAAATACATAATTTTATTTAGGTTACAACTGGGTTCCTCTTAGGAGAAAGTGGGTGTGAAATATAAACCCCTCTTGACAGAATGAGATCACTGTACTTGATCAGATCGCTCAAAGGAGATGAGGAGCAGGGCTTCATTGCACTTCAGAGACACTGGGTCTCTTGGCCACATTCCACTTCCTGCTTTACTGCAAAGTAGAAAAGGGAAGGTTTATGCACATGTCTAGGTGTATGTCCTGCCCTTTTCACTAAATCAAGAGGAATAAGTCCACTTGGTTACAAACCCGTGAGCTCTTGAACTTTCATCTGTCTAGATCAGTGGTTCTCAACCTTCCTAATGCCTCATGTTGTGTTGACTCCCAACTATAAAATTATTTTCGTTGCTACTTCATAACTGTAATTTTGCTACTGTTATGAATTATAATGTAAATATCTGATATGCAGGATGTGTTTTCATTGTTACAAATTGAACATAATTAAAGCATAGTGTTTAATCACAAAAACAATATGTAATTATATATGTGTTTTCCGATGGTCTTAGGCAACCTCTGTGAAAGGGTAGTTCGACCCCCAAAGGGGTCGCAACCCACAGGTTGGCGACCCACAGGTTGAGAACCGCTGGTCTAGATTATTGTGCCTTAGAAAGGTATGTTCTATCCTTTCTCAGGTCCATGGAAGTACCACAGAGTTCTTGTTAATCATCAATACAAAGTTTGCCCTGTCTTGTGGGAAAAAAATATTAAATTGAAAAATCTCAAAAGGGTAAAAAATAAATTGTAATTGTGATCATGGTTGTTTCAAAGTTCCTGAACATTTTCCAGCCTTTAGTATAAAAGCACCCTAAGGCCACAAGATTAAAATTAATCAAAGCCTTTACAGGGCTTACTGATCTTTGGGCACAAGGAGAAGCAGGCTCCAATGTCAATCCACAGGCCTCTAGGAGTCTGATGGGAAGGAATGGAGCCCAATAGAGCTAGATCTGCCTCCCGACATTATTCATGGCAGAGAGGGAGCAGGTGCTCTCTGTGTGGGTCCTTTGCAGGGAAGGCCCATTAGTGATGGCAAAAATAAACATGGCTGGTGCAAGGTGGCACATGAAAAACAGGAACTACAAAAATGTTCACAGATCTAAATGGGATCCATTTTAAAGGAATACCTTATCTGAATGCTCATACTGAATCATTACACCATTTAATCAGCATCATCACTCACTTGGTTTGTCTCCTACATCACACATTGTTACTTATCCATTTTCTCTGCTGGTTCATTCTCTTCTTCCTGACCTTATTATTTGATTTCTTTTTCTCTCCTCTATCTGTTCTCACTCTGGGCAACTCACCCAGTATCATGGATTTAAATGCCATCTATTTTGAATCTCCAGTCCATAATGCTCCCCAACACTTGAGATTTACTTATTAAACTACCTACTGGAATCACCACTTGGATGTTTAAATATACCTGCAAAATCAAAATTAAACTCCTATTGTGCCCCAACCCTGCTTCTCTGCCTCATACACAGCCTCCTCGATCACTAATGATACCATCTCAGCCTTCCATTTGTTCAGGACAAACATTTTGAGTTTTCTTTTTCTTATGACCTATATCCAATCTTCCAGAAAACCCTGTTTGTTTTCTCTTTAAAATATATTCAGAGTCTGAATGTTTCCCATAATTTCTACTCTTACTACTCTTATGTATTGCTATTTCTTATTTGGAAGATTCAATAGACCTCCTAACAGTACTTCTTGCTCTAATTCCCAACCCAACTAAGTCAAGTCAGAGCATAGCAAACAAAGCATCCTTTAACTATGTAGGTCAGATTGCAGTAAGTAGATCACGTCTTTATTTCTCACAAAAGTCTCCAGTGGCTCCTCATACAATGGCCTACTAAGATCACCGTATGTCCCCACTTCCCCTCTCTGACATCATCTGTTCCTCATTTTACCCCTCTAACCAATCCCCCCTTGTTTTTTTCTACTCTAGCCACAGGGCCCTCTTTACTGTTTCTCAAATACTCATGCAAACACTCACCATATAGACTTTGCACTGTTTCCTCTGCCTGGAACAGTCTTCCCCCAGATACTCATATAGCTAACTCTTCACATCTTTTTCAGATGTTCTTTTTCCGATGAGGTATATGATCATTCTGTTGAAAACAGTATCCTACCACCACTAGTCCCCCCCACTCCTGCTCATTCCCAATAATAATCCCCTCTCATACCACCTTAGTTTATCTTTTCCCCATAGTATTTACCATTTACCAGTTCTTTGCATGCAGTATATTTTACTTTTTATTGTCTACCCCATTCTCATAATAGAATATAGGCTCCATGGAGGCAAAGGTCTTTTCTTTGTACCTGATATTTTCCAAACACATAAAATAAGGTTTGACTCAGAGCAGGTGCTTAATAAATATTTGCTGGATTATTGAATAGAACTATTACATATTTACATATATAAATTACTTATATTCAATTGTACCATTCATTTAATGTTTAATTCCCTCCTAAACTGTATCCTCAGTAAAGGCAAGTATGATACCTATCTTCTTCACCATTTACCACTAATATTAAATATACTATTGGCCATATAGTAGGCACTTAAAATATTTGTTGTAGGAGTGATCACAAAATATAGCATTGACAGATCCTTTATAAATTACTAAAAAGATCTGCATGTGTTTTAAGCATGGCAGTTTCTATATTCTGAACCCTTTCCTCAAATCAGTCCTTATCCTATGGCATGTTATATTATTCACCAAAGGGTCATAATAGCAGCCAGCTGTTATGTCTGCCCCATAACTTACACATTTGTCAATTGATGGGTCAATCCATCAGCCAACCTTATGGAGAACTTTGGGCAGAGCTTGTTAACTTCCAGAGTCCCTGGTCTTGATACATAGAAATATTCAAGGTGACCCCTGCACCTAATTCCTGTATCATTCATTTAGCAATTAACCTGGAACATTTTTCCAATAAATCTAATAATATTTTAAAACTTTTGTTGTAATTCAATTTGTGGTGTTTTTACTTATGTATTTGTCACATTTCTCTCTAGCCAGTTTACAGGCTGCTTGAGATCAGGACCTACATCATATTTCTTTGAATCCTAGTAATATAATATTTTTGCCCCTTAGGTTAAAAGTGCATGATCATAGCTTAAGCAATAACTTACATGTCTAAAAACCCTATCCTAACCTTTTTCTAAATATACTAAAAAAATTTATGTCACTAATTGAGTTATCAAATGTTCCAATTATCTCAGAGGGACACTAGAAAAAAAATAGATAAAATTGGTCTGCATCACTATTACCAGAGTTATGAAATAACCAAAGAATATTTAAAACTACTAGTAATCAAAAACAAAATTCAACGAAGTGGACTTGAAGATAGAATTAACTTTATTAAGTGATTCATGAATCAGGCAGCATCCCATCTAGCAATGAAAAGGGTGCTCTGAGCGGTTGTACAAAATGGAAGGGTTTTATAGAAAAGGGTTCATCACAGCACAATTCACCATAGCTAAGATTTGGAAACAGCCTAAGTGCCCATCAGCGGATGAGTGTATTAAAAAACTGTGGTACATCTACACCATGGAATACTATGCAGCTGTAAAAAAGAAAGAGCTCTTACCATTTGCAACAGCATGGATGGACCTGGAGAGCATTATGCTAAGCGAAATAAGCCAGTCAGAGAAAGATCAGTACCGCATGATCTCACTCATTTGTGGAATATAATGAACAACATAAACTGATGAACAAAAATAGATCCAGAGACACAGAAGCATCGAATAGACTGTCAAACCTCAGAGGGAAGGCAGGGGAGGCTGGGCAGGTGGGAAGAGATCAACCAATTAACTTGTGTGCATATATGCATAACCCCTGGACACAAACAATAGGGGGGTGAAGGCCTGGCCAGCTGGGAGAGGTCAATGGTGGAACAGGCGAGGAAATGTAGTACTTTCAACAATCACGATTAAACACACACACACAAAACACACACACACACACACACACACACACACAAAACAAAAAAACACAGGGTGGTACAAGGGAGCTATTCACAAAAGAGGAAAAAGGATTATTTTTAGACCAGAACATCTTCTTGGGAAGAGACCAAGAATGGCAAGAGACAAGGCTTTTTCATTATACAGATTGACTCTTCTTTCTATGGGAAATGGGGAGGGCTCACATGACAGATTATTTTTGTTGATGTTGTTGAGCAGAAAATTCCAGGCTGCTGGATTAAGGGGCTTTAGCATGAGTGACACATTTTGGGGCCTATGGTTTTCTTCTGTTGCAGAAGAAAACATTTCCAAAGACCTCAATATAGAGGGATAACCTTAAGTAAGGCTAGAGTTAGACTAGGCTACACATATATAGGCCAAAGGAAGCACAAGTCTGACAAAGAAAACCTTGGTTTCAGAAAAAGAGCAAATAGGCAAAACAAGGTGGTCAGAGCAGGCCTTAGACATGCTATCTTACCTACATTGACAAATTGAGTTTAAATGTTGCAACTCTAAGGATATTCTTCTAAAGAGTTCTGTTTTAAATTAAAATCTCCAAGAATGCCTGCCAATAAGGCTCAAATTCATTAAGAAAAAAGTGATATGAAGATGTCTGTAAAATTCAAGGATGCATATTATTCATTCTCTCTTTCTCTTTTTTTTCTTCCTGAAGAAACTAAGAAGAAACATTAGCTTTGACAGGAAACTGAAGCCTTGAAGTGATATTGGATGGAAGGCTCATTTTACAAAGATCCGAATTGCCTGCAGGTTACTGCTGATCCAATTTGAAGTAATAATTTAAGGGTGGAAAAAATATCTTATTATCTGTCACTTTTCATCAAATTATTCTTAAAGATGCTATAATTATTTTATATTATGTCCTTTGTAATGTTTAAGTACCACCAAGAAAAGGGTGGTATTTCAGAGTGAAATTTTATTGAATTTGTTCATCTCCAATTATCAAACCTGTGTGATAGAAATGATAATAGAATGTTCTCTTCTCCCAACTCTGAAGTGGTATTAATGGACCATTTTTGAAGCAGTTTTCTTTGTTATCTCAGTGAAGAATGACTCTTCCACAGCCTAGGTATAGAAAGAACTTCAGAGTAGGCTTGCTGTGTGATTCTAAATTGTCCTATAACATATAAGAATGGCAATACCAGCCCCTCCCTTCTTCCAGGTCATTATCTGGGCCTTAAAGATCTAACAGCTATCCATCAAAAGCACTATTTAGCTGTAGAGATATTCATGCTGTTTGTCAGAAATGGGAGGGGTGGTGCAAATGACATTGACGTTTTAGAAAATAAGTTTTATTCCAGACAAGCAAAGGGTGTCCCACACAGGTATAGACATTTGTACTATATGAATTCTCTTCCTTTCTGCCTCATTTCCACCGCAACCACAGACTTTGTTACACATAACCCCTTATATATTATGACAGTTTTATCGCTAATACAAGAAAATCACAAACCAGAATTTGATGGATTCAATCATAAAAGACATCTGTTGTCATAACAAAGAATTCTTCATTCTTTAAAAAAATAATAACTAACTATGCATTCAAGTTAGTTCTCAATTTGGTCAGAGGGTAAAACAGATGACAATTTACCCAGACACAGATTCAACCATCCTCACATGACAAGTAATCATTCATTCACCTGTGTAACATTTGCCTACAATATAAGCTAATCGTTATTATATTACTAGCTTAAGTTGGCCCAGCTTCAATACCCACAAAAGTCACTTAACAAAGGCCTCAGGTAAAATAAAAGCAATTCTGAAACGGGTAAGTCATGATATTATCACCAATACATTTTTATAAAATGTACCAAATCAACTAATGGGTCATGTCTCAGTACCTTGCGAGAATGGAAAAATGAACTGGTGATTGGGTTTTTCATGAGAGAGTAGGGTCAAAAATATGCCCAATGGTTAGGCCACAATCTGAGAAGACAAGGTCAGTTGTGGCGACATTACAGCAGGGCTTTGCTCACACGGGAAGTAACAGTAAGTCACTTGGATACATGGCACTGAAAGAAGACACCAAAGCAAGAGAATATCCCCAAACAGGTGGTGGAACTACATCTAAGATAGATTTCACTTAATTTTATTCAGCACTTGTGTAACACTGCAGAGTTTATAATATACTCTTACATACAATGTATCTTATTATACTCATAGCCATATTGTTATAAATATAGGCAACATCAATAACTCCAAACAGGGGAGGCCATCATTCCAAATTATTAATGAAGAAATTAAAGTTCAAAGAGTTTTTTTCTTATCTTTTACTTATTTATTTAAAAATATTTGAGCACATGGGGACTGTCATGGGTATAGAAAATAAAGTACTCAGCAAGATAGATAAGATGCCTTATCTAATGGAAATGACATTCTAGTGGAAGATTCAAATAATAAAAACACACATAAATAAATACAATTACTCTCAATTGCAATAAATGCAATATAGGAAACAAATCATATATAATGGTCATAAGGAACATTCAAGCATTTAAGGAAACACCACCAGTAGATTACATAGCTCTCAGATGACTATGGGAGCCTCTCAAAAAGGAGAGGTTAATTGGAGAACAGACTTATTTATGCAAACTTTGTGGGCAGTTATCACTACAGTGTGGTCACCTAATTAGAGAAGATGGTATGAAATTTGTTCTTGATTCTAACTGAGGTAGACAATGACATCATCTTAGTCCTGGAAGTCATCAAGTCAGCTCAATTCACTAGCCAGGTTTGTTATAGATGGATAAATGCAGACCAAGGCATGCAATTGCTTTAAGGCTTTCATACCTGGGTTAATGCCTCAGGCCCACTAAAGAAGTGAATACAAAAACTGAAGGAGAAAGATACCTGTCTTTCTAAAATGTATTGTAATGGTTCACAAGTGTTTTGTATATTTGTTTGTTTTTGTTAATCCTCACCTGAGGATATTTTTCCATTGATTATTATTATTATTATTTTTTAGGGAGAGTAGAAGAGAGAGGGAAAGACAGAGAGAAACATGGATGTGAGAGAAACACATTGATTGATTGGTTGCCTTCTGCATGAACCCCAACCAGGGCTTGGGCAGGGGAGGAGCCTGCAACCAAGGTACGTGCCCTTGACTGGAATTGAACCTGGGACCCTTTGGTCTGCAGGCCAATGCTCTACCCACTGAGCCAAATTGGCTAGGGCCACAAGTTTTATTCTACTGTTTGGATCTGGGACCTGGGAGACATGGTTGAACTCAACACAAAGTCAACATCTCCTGTTAGTAGTCCTGTTGGTAATTGCCTCAATTAAATGCTTTAGGAAACTAATTAACAGATTTGGTCACAACCTCTGTCAGATTAATCATAGTCACCACCAAACTGACACATTTGGAAAATTTCCCAGAAGCCAAGATAGCATAGAAAAGAAGCATGTGCATTATTGGGAAACAATTCTCTATTTTTCTCTCCCATTGCTACAAATCTTGCTAGTTGGGGTATATTGCTTCTCTCTTCTTTTCTGAACAGTCTTATCAAGGATGTTTATATCATGAAAAGCCTTCAGAGATAGAGCAGCCACCCTACACTGCAAAGGATAGGATTGCTTACAGTCTTGAAAGAGATAGTGACTCTCTCTCTAGAGCAAAGAGTAGGCATGCTTACTCTCTAGTATAATAAAGATAACTTTTTTCTCTGAGTTAAAATGACAGGCTTTCTTACTGTCCATTATAAAAGATTTTATTTTCTTGGGCTTGGAGTCCCTCTCCTGTAACATAACTAACTCACTGTTTATCCAGCATTCATTTGGGTTCATGTGTATTAGTCCTGTGAAACTGATGTTAGGCATGGGGACCGGATGAAAAATATGCTAATATTCATACTGCCTGTTGTGTCACAGTAATAAACTCCTTTCCCTCTGACCCAAGAGTCTCGTATCTTCTGTCAACCATGAAAGTGTGGCAGGCCAATGTGTTAGCATGAATGTAGGATAATGTATCAGACACTTCACAGTTTTAGAGACAATACTAAAAAAAAAAAAGTGTGTGTGGAGGGGATTATTCTATAGAACATAATCCAGTTTTGTATATAATTTAGAAATCTTATTTCAGCATTTATTTTTCCACTTGGTTTCTAATTCCAGTTTGTTAAATCCATTTCAACCACTGTTGTTCTGCTGGTTATTGCATTAATTATTACAATAAAATGTGTATGGATTCACCATGTGTATGAGAATTATATTTTTAGCCATTTGAAAATTTTGCTTTTACAACAGTATAAGCTCATGAAGGATAGGCCCCATGACTGCTACCCCTTCTTGATTTCCTTGGAATACTTTGCCAAAGCTAATATTTCATAATTAAATTTTAGATAAATAAATTACATCTTATATTTTACCAAAATTGCTAAATATCCGAAGTATTTCCAAACAAATATGACAAGGTTTTAACCAAAGAATAAACTTATCCTATATAATAAAAGGCTAATATGCAAATCGACCAAAAGGCGAACGACTGGTCACTATGATGCGCACTGACCAACAGGGGGCAGATGCTCAATGCAGGAGCTGCCCCCTGGTGGTCAATGCACTCACACGGGAGAGCGCTGCTCAGCCAGAAGCAGGGCTCACGGCTGGCGAACGCAGCAGCGGTGGTGGGATAAGCCCTCAGTTGGACATCCCCCCCAAGAGCTCCTGGACTGCAAGAGGGCACAGGCCAGGCTGAGAGACCCCCTCCTCCGAGTGCACCAATTTTGTGCACCAGGCCTCTAGTATAGCTATAAAACATCAAGAACATGGAAAAGAACATAAAAAGACATCCAGACAGCTTATAGAGTTATTGCTATCATTTTCCAAATGGATAAAAGAATGATTGACTAAGGTGTGAGCCAATGAAATAGCTTGTGACATATCTAGTTGGAATTAGAGGTTTAACCACTGATTATTAAATATGCTCATATAATTCTAGTTTTTCTGGGATTTAAAAATCATGACTTTATTTTTATATATCTAATATCAGTTTATTAAAGTAAAACTAATCAAACTTAAAAATATATAAACTGTTTAATAAAATATTATTTTAAATATAATTAGTGCTTGCTAGGAGTGCATAAATTATACTTGGACATGTATTGCATCTGAGCATACCAAAAAGACTACTACTCTTTTAAACATAGGCATGTATACATATAAATTTCTAAATATAGAAATACATACACATACACAAAAAATATGCAAAGAAAAGAGTGAATGATTTTGTTCTCCCTTTAACTACTACAAGCCGAGAGCCATCCCATTTATGTATCAGAGGATTTCAGTATTCCAGTATTATTCTCAATCCATTTGAGGAGAAAATGCCACTAAAATTCAGTATGCAGACAAGCGAGCACACTGTGTTCTTCTAAACCTAATTACCCAAGTCTTCATTAATACAAAGGGAGGAGAAGTATTCAATTAAAATAATTATAAAACCTATAGCTCCTCCTGATAGAGCACAATTCTTATATTTACAGGTTTTCTGTCCTGTTAAAGCAAATGGCCCTGTAACAGGACAGAAAACCTGTAAGTCATAACACAAACTGCACAAAGTAAAAGAACTGTAGGCATAATACCCAACTAACTTTGATGCAGGTAATTTTGATGCGCTGTACATTTTGGAACGTTTCTTGGCAGTGGTGTCTTGGAGGCATCTGTCAGTAGCAAAGCTAGGTGATTATGTTTGCATAGCAGTCTAAGTAACATTGGAAAAACTCAGACTTACACGTCAAAGAATTGGAAGAGGGCTGATTGAGAAAGCAGCACTCTCTCACTGCAAGACATGTTTTTGCCCACTATTTTTTTTCTTTTTCTGAGACCATAATTGGAGAACCTAAAAGCAGTTGATGCAAAAACAGATTTCACTGAGTTCAATGACATTTTCAGAAAGATTTGTTTTCCAAATTTATGTCTTAATAAACAATACACCTGACTCTCCATTCCATTAGTTTTTAGAAAAGAAGGTAAAAGGCTTTAGGTTAGAATAGAAGTGTAAAATTAAAAACTTTTTTCAATATCTGACTAAAAGTCTTCTCTTCACCGTTTGTAATAAACTGTTATCAATAACAGGAAAGGAGCAAAGGGAAGGCCAAATATTATACACATGTCATTTGGGCAGCTTTGCCAGAAAGCTGCAGGTTTACCTTCCCCAGGGAGCCACTGTGTGTCCATTCCCCTGCAGATCACTGGGGAAAGGGACTGGACAGGAGGGAAGATAGACGCATGCCCAGGAAAGTTGCCGGGGGGGGGGGGGGTTGGGGTGGGAGGGGGGTCTAGTGAAGGTTCTTGCTGTCAGTCACACCTGGGAACATTGCCCAGAATAGGGATGGCCACTGCAAGGGCACAAAATTTGGGATATTTAACCCCCTGAACAAAGTAACTCGCTCTCTCCTGGTTGTCTCCAGGCTTTTGTGGCTCTCATGTTCCTGCTTCCTGTCATTCACACAATGCCTCACCACCATGTGGACCCCCACACACAATGGACTAATGGACTGTAACTAGCCTGATGCTGAACTGGACCCAGCTGCAATATGGAATGGAAACTCTGGACACTGGCTTTGCTTCTAGCTCTACTGAAGCCCCAGCTATACTTCTACCAGAACTGAACTAAGGGAAATGGGACTTTGGAAACCAAGGGATGTAATTCCATGCAGATAAAAATCACGCATCATCTGTATGAATCTCAAAAAATTCTTTCTCTTGAGATATCATAAGGACTCTACCCCCAGCACTCAATGGGGAAAGGGCTACCTCAACTTCTCTGATATCACAATCACATGAGCCAACTTTTTAAAACATTTTTAAGAGACCTGCTGTTGCCACTTCTTTTGTGGTTCTCCTGAGGCTACCACAATCCTGGAATGGCATCATCATCCATTTCATTTATAAAGAATTCTTGTTACTCCTTCCTACTTATATACTTAGATAATGTGTCTATAACTTGTTAGCTGGGATGCTTTTTAATGAAACTTCTAAATTCTGAGTGACAATCCGTTTTTAAAAAATGAGCTTATTTAAAAAAAAATAAGTTGGGCAAACATATAATTAGAATGTTGTAAGCAATTTGTACAATTGACTGATTTTTCTGTAAAAAGTTCCAAGATAAGTGCATGATTTCCTTTTCTAATTTCTATTCCCTTGATGATTGACATAGTAAAGAGGATTGAACAAGAAATTTTACTCTGTAGAAATCATTCTGTACCTATGGTATAGGTATACAATTAGAAGCGGTCTAGTATGTAATAAGTGTAAGGCTTAGAATAATAAGAATCTAAGCTATTTTTCAAAACCAAAGTAAAGGGCGGGAAAAAGTGAATAGTCAAAACTGTTCACATTGTTATGAAGTATAAATTAATCAAGAGTTAAGAATATAGTTAGAAAGAGCTGCATTAAATTCCCTGCATTATCTTTTCCTAAATGGATTACTTTAACAAGTTAGTTATCTTCACTAAAACCTGTTACTTAATCTGTAAAATGGGCATAATACTAGTACCTATTTCATCAGGTAGTGACAAAAACCTGAGGCTTGAAGAAGTGTGGCAACCAACAATGTTGAGTAACTAAGTAGAACTGGTATTTATAATAATAATCCACTGTACTTTTATATTCATAATAAAAATAATTAATTATTAAATTAATAAAATAGTCATTAATTCTATTAATGGTTATTGATGTCATATAAACTCTAGTGTCATGATTAAAATACATTAGGAATTTTCATATTTCTTCTATTGTTAGTCAGCCATATGACCACTTAAGTGCTATAGCAAGTAAAGATAACCCTACTCCTAGGTCCTAGGGTCAAGTGTGTAGGTAAAGACAAAGACAAAGGAATTACATCTATGTCTCTAGTAGTGAAGAGATACTGGGCTTTAAACACTGTAGGCTTCTAGATAAGCAGCCTACATAAATAACTTCAATAAATAGGGTTTTCAGAAAATAAATTAGTTTTTAAAAAAAAAAATATATATATATATATATATCTTTATTGATTTCAGAGAGGAAGGGAGAGGGAGAGAGAGATAGAAACATCAATGATAAGAGAGACTCACCAATTGGCTGCCTCCTGCATGCCCCCTACTAGGGATCAAGCCTGCAATCTGGGCATTGCCTCTAACTGGAATCGAACCCTGAACCTTTCAGTCCACAGGCCGACACTCTATCCACTGAGCCAAATCGGCCAGGGAAAATAAATTAGTTTTAATAGCATGTGTTTTATGTTCTTTAATCAAAAGAGATTGCTTAAAATATTAGAAAATGGCTGTGAAAATCATCCTATAAAAAAGCCTAATATGTTAAGTGTCCCACCGTTCATTCGACCATTTGACCAGTCGCTGTGATGCGCACTGACCACCAGGGTAGGCTAGCTTGCTGCTGGAGCCTGGGTGATCGGGACTGGGTGAGATGGGCCAGACATGCCCTGGAGCCCTCCTGCGGTCCCTCCCTGGCCCTGATCTCATGTACCAGTGGGGTCCCTTGGCCTTGCCTATGCCCTCTCACAATCCGGGACCCCTCTGGGGATGTTGGAGAGCCAGTTTCAGCCTGATTCCCCCAGGCCAGGCCAAGGGACCCCACTGGTGCATGGATCCGTGTACCGGGCCTCGAGTATACATTATAAATGGGGGAAAAACCTACATAGAAATTTAGATAAATTCTAGGTATGATTTTAATATTGTTTGGATAAAAATTCCTTTCGGAGATCCTTCTGAAAGATTTCCAAGAAAAGACATATTACCTGAGGAAAGGAACCAATTTATTAATCATTCACAATATTCTGGGAATTTTACATTCATCATTTTATTTAGTATTTAAAAAAAACAAACAAACCCACAAAGGCTTGTGATATTTTCCTCAAGTTTTCAGATGAGAAATGCACACCTGGCAAGTGTCATAATGTGGCTTTTCATGCAGTTCAATCTCACTTCCAAATCCATGCTCTTCTACTTTACCCAAGTTTTCAAAATTACCATGCCCTTTCAGATACAGATTGATGCAACCCTGAGAATAAACTGAGCATATTTCTCCTGAATTTTCTTTCCAATTTTCAACTTTTGGTCTCAAGCAGAGATATTTTAATTACCAAACAAGGTAGTCTCTGACAGTCAAATTGCATGTGTATATATTATGTGTCGTTGAGTCGCCTCCAACTACCAGCAGCATTATGAATGAGTGATAGCCACGGTAACTTGTCCTAAGCAGCCCTACTTAGCTCTGTAGACTCATGTCGATGGCTTCTTTTATGGAGTCAATCCATCTCCTATTGGGTCTTCTTCTTTGCTGACTTCCGTTTCCCCCAGCATTATTGTCTTTTCCAAAGAATCCCGCCTTCTCAGGATGTGCCTGAAGTGGGACAGTTCAGTTTTGTCATTTCTTGCCTCCAGCAATGTTTCATGCTTAATTTGCTAACCTTTCTAGTGGTCCAAGGTAAATCCATAGAGCTCTCATCCAATGCCATGTTTCAAATGAATCATTATTTTTCCCTATCAGCCTTTTTTACTGTCCGACTTTTGCATTTATATGTAGCAATTAAGAATACAAGGATATAGATAATCTTAGCCTTCGTCTCTAGTGATATATCTTTGTTCTTGATCTTTACCACTTCTTCCATGGCTGGCCTTCTGAGTCTCAGCCTTCTCTTGATTCTTTGGCATAAGAATATAATAAAGAATTAACATTCCACTTTGTTACAAGACTAGTATCTGTGTGTAATTTTTTATAAAACAGTGTTAAAATAATTTGTGAATTTGTATTTGATATATGCAAGTAAGCAAACAATTTACTGGCTCTAACTTTTCTAATTAAAAGCCAAACATATTCTACTCACATACTCTACTTTTCCTTGTTTTACTTGTCATCACTTTGGACTCACATGCAAAAATTCCAGTGAATATGAAAGAGTAGCAAAATTAAATTAAAGAAAATTAAATAAAGAAAATTAAATAATCATGGCCATTTAAAACTGGACCATGTATTAGGTAACAATCTGTTTCCTTACTAAAACAGTATTGGTTCTGCCTATATAAACTTCCATTGTAAAAAGCCAATGAATATAGCTTCTAGTATGAACAAAATTCTATGCAAAATTATGCCTATTAAAAAAATTCCTGAAAGTTATGATGTCATAGAATAAACCCTTAGTAATAATTTCCTAATTAACATCCTTATCATATAGAGAGATTCTAGAATTCCTATTATATTAAGACAAGGGTTTTCTCTAAGAATTCATGGAATCACAGATTTTGGGGCTATGAGGCAAAATCTAGTCCAATTTGAAGCCTGCAATCTTATGTATTTATTAAATATTTAAATGTGGGCATTATTTCTGTATTTAAATTTTCCTGACACTGAGATTTGACATGTATTATAGCATTCCATAAAACAGAGGTCTGTCTGACTTTAAATCCTTTTTTTTTTTTAATATTCACCATTCTATATTACTTGTATTCAAAGGTCCTTTACTTTTTTTTATTAATCTTTTTAGATAAGGCAGTAGGCAAAATACCATAGACTGGGGGACTTATAAACAACAGGCATTTACTTCTGACCGTGCTGGAGGCTAGAAGTCTGCAATCAGAGTGCCAGCATGAACCTGCTCTGGCCAAGGCCTTATGTGGGTTGCAGAAGGCCATCTTTTCATTGTGTGGTGGAAGGCAGAGAGGGGAAAGAGGTTCCTTCCTGACTTTTATTAGGATACTAACCCCATCCCCCATGGTCTCAGCTAATCCTAATAAGCTCCCAAAGTCCCCACCGCCTAATGCCATCAAATAAGAGAATGGGGGTAGTGTTTCAATGTATGAATTTGAGGGTTGGGGTACATAAACATTCAGTTCTCAACACTCATATTATTCAGCAATAAAAAGGAATAAACTATTGATATACATAACATGAATAAATTTCTAAATAATTATAGAGTGAAAGAAGCCAGACAATCAGAATACATACTGTATAATTCCATGTGATAAAATTCTATAAAATGCAAACTAATCCATAGTGACTAAAAGCAGATTCGTGTTTATCTGGGGTTGGGCTAAAAGAATGAATGGTGGGGGAATTGATAGAAATATGAAGGAATTTGGGGGGGGTGATATATATTTATCTTCAGATTTTTCTTGTGATATCATAGGTGTATACATATAAAATTGAACATTTAAATTTAGACAGTCTATCATATGTCATTTATGCCTCAATAAAACTGTTTTAAAACCACTAATTATAATAAATAAAATATATAGACTATCCTAATAAAAATAATTAAAAATCTGGGTCCTTTCTGTAAGAAACTAGGAGCAACTTTTAAAATATAGATGTTGCAAAGGTAATGTAAAAAATCATAACACACGCCGAAACTGGTTTGGCTCAGTGGATAGAGCATCAGCTTGCGGACTGAAGGGTCCCAGGTTTGATTCCAGTCAAGGGCATGTACCTGGGTTGCGGGCGCATCCCCGGTGGGGGTTGTGCAGGAGGCAGCTGATTGATGTTTCTCTCTCATCGAAGTTTCTAGCTCTCTATCTTTCTCCCTTCCTCTCTGTAAAAAATCAATAAAATATATTTAAAAAAAAAATCATAACACACGATAGGCCTAGCCTTCTAATTAGCCAATGTAAAGGTATAATTCAGTCATTATTTTATTAGTATTTTAGGAAAACAAACAGACTCAGGAGATAAGATAAAAACAATATTTTTAGTCATGCATGGGTATTGGGAATAAGAATAATAATTAAGAAAATAGATAGGTTGAGCAAATCAACTAAAATAAACTAGGACATATGAAGACATTAGAATAGGGCATACAGGCCCCTAAAACTGCAACTCCAGGGCAGTAATTTAGGTCATCAGGGACTAGAAGGAATTGTGTGTCAAGGATGACAAGGGAAAAGAGACTGTAAGTGCAGGAGTAGAAGACAAGAAAACTAATTTAATTCTGATGTGTCATTTGATATTTTTTAGGGTTGTTCCAAGATGGATTGACTTAACAATGTTGCTATATATTATTTCATGTAAAACCAACTGAAGATTTATTTTCAAAAAAAACCTTGAAAATGTATAGTAGATTGTGTGTGTGTGTGTGTGTGTGTTTGTGTGTGTGTGTGTGTGTGTAGCCTTCTGTTCATTTTAACAACTTCTGCCTCCACATATCTACCCATTGGTCCAGACACAATTTTGTTGAAACTTGGCATTTTTTGTATGTTAAGCAGATTCAGTTACAGTGCATAGACTTATAAATCAGAACTTGACATTAGAATTATTCTGTACCTTGGTATATACACTACATAGAAACTACTCAAATTTTAACATACCTATAATTTATAACCTGCTGATTTCCAAAATAAAGCAGAGGCAACTCACTCTAGAAGATAAAATTTTAATTCAATAAATTAGAAAAAAAGAATGAAGAAAACATTACTAGATTAAATTATTAAATATAAGACTTACCTCTGTTTTCTGACACTCGAAATCACAAACAAATTAAGATAATTTAAATTCATTACATAATGAAAGTAGACATCAAATTTACAAGAGAGAAATATTTTATCAGTACAAATTTCTAAGAGTTCATCACATGTAATAGAGCTTTTTACAAGTGGCACTGATAGTGTTGATATCTATTTTTAGCAACAGTTAATGGGAATAAGCTTCTAAACTCTGTCTCTTTTAAGACCCCAAAACACAGTTGTAACATGTATTCTTCCAAAGGGATTTTGTTAAGCTCCTGGTAAGCAGACACTGTCTTGCTTCTTATTGGTGCAAGACCTCATGAAATAGCTAGGACAATCATATGCCCTTGTTTTCCCTGGACAGTCCCAATTTCTGCCTGTTGCCCTAGCTTACTGATTAACAGCAAAAATACTGAAAAATCCAAATTATGTTATTTGTATATCTTTTATGGAAGTACTTTTCCTGTCACTTCTTTTCTTCTCTCCTGACACCACCATTTTCTTTAAAACAGTTGCCATTGTTATAAACAGATTTCCTTGTATTTAACTATATAAGTATAGTTCTGGCTCACTGCCTACTGATAAAGAGATTAGCTAAAATTTTCCATGTCAAAAATTCAGTCATAAGAACATTGAGACTAAATATGCACTTTTTCACATATGTCAAGGCTATCATTTCATTGCCTCATCTTGAGTTTTATTTTTAGGGCTAAGAAGACTGTAAGTCAGAACCATGGTGAGAGAGAGGTAATTGATGCTCGGGCACAAGACAGGAAGTTCATGTAGTGCAGGAGGGAGGCTGTTGGCAACAGAAGACAGCAGGAGCTGCAGAATTCTCACATCTATCGAAATTTATGAGATCAGCAAACAGTGGGACATTTTTTGTAGACCTGACCTTTTATTAGTGTATGTGTAAATAAAAAGACAGAAACACTGGTTCCTTTTCTGAAACTTCAGTTGTGTAATAAGCACAAATTTTCAATTTTCCACTAATTCAGTCTACCTACATAATAGGTTATGCTTTAAAAGAATTCTTTGATTTCCTAGTTTAACACATGTGGATGGACAAATATTGAAGTGTTTTGCTATGCCTGGGCTATGTTCTGATGCAGTACAAGGGTTCAGGCAATGAAGGTAAGATATTTATTTAGCGTCACTACTAGTAGAATGACCAAAGAAGGCCAATAAAGAGAGCTGAGTGCCCGGGCCATATATGATTTAAAGATTGTAGGGGAAAAGTATGCCCAAGAGAGGGAAAAATAAGAACTAAAATCACTACGTAAATTAAGTCAAATATGATTATAAGTAAAAAACACAAACAATTCATGGGCTTGAAATAGAATGGCAACATAGGAGATGGTAAGAAGTTATCAAAGTCCAGAATTTGCTGATCTGAATGATTGTATAAGAGAAATAGATGAGTCAAGATAAATCCATGATTTCTGCCCCCCAATAGGATTTTCATTAATTATGATTGAGAAAATTTTTAGAAATAGAAATATTATTGACTTATAACCAATAAGATTTTTATGAAGTTCTTTGCCAAATATAAGTTTTCATCTTTCCCTAAAATAAACCAAAAAAAGTAATGTATTTTACCTCAAAAACATGAGATGATTCAAATTACCAGCCAATGTCAAAATGAGGCTGGAGTGGGTAATTTTATTGTAGTGATCTACCAAAGTAGGAGAAAATTACAACTTCTTAATTAAAAATAGAATTATTTAACATCCAATTCGCTAAATTTTTACTTCCAGGACAATTATTTGAACCAAAACTTCAAAAGATATATTTCTATGAATTTTTTTCTTGATTTTATGGTTTAGAACTGCTTCCAGAAAAATTTAAAACACAAACTTGATCATGTCACATTGCTGCCTAAATGACCTCAACGATTCTCCATCAGCCATAAGATGTCCAGGCTCCATAGAATAACATTCAAAGCTATGACCTGGTCTCTAATGTTCTTCAATCCCTGCCTTGCTCCTTTGAGAAAACAGGAATGTTCTCTTGTTTTTATGCCTTCATGCACCAATTCCTTTCCCTCTATCACCTTTAGCCAGTTAAATTTCACTCTGTCTAGATACTACTCATAAATTGACTACTGTAGGGGACACTTCTCCACCCCACGTCAGACTAAATGCCTTCTTCTGGACTACCAAATCTATACACAAAGAAAAGACATAAAGCTGGTCCAGTGTCAAAACTCCCATGTTCCAAGACCTAATTTTTTTTTCTTAATTTCTGCTGGGACCTCAGTTAAATCACTCACTTAACCTTTTTAAGTTTTAGTGTCCTCAAATATCTATTTTAGAAATAGAAATATTGCCCATGTCATGAAGTTAAAAAGAATGAGTGAGTTGAAGCCTCATAGTTGCTATTATTATCACTAGGGGCCCGGTGCACGAAATTCGTGCACTAGTGTGGGGGGGTGTCCCTCAGCCCAGCCTTCCCCCTCTCACAGACTGGGAGCCCTCAGGGGATGTCCTACTGACGGCTTAGGCCCGCTCCCCATGGGCCCCATGGGGAGCGGGCCTAAGGTACAGTCTGGCGTCCCTCTGCAGGAGGCGACCGGGCTGATCGGGGAAGGCACCAGCCCCATCACCCCACTGCTGCATCCACTGCCAGTCACCGCAGCTGCCAAGGTGTTTTCATCAACATGGACTCCAGTCCCTTCGCCATGAAAAAATGACAACTTTCTTTAGGCATTTTCAAGCTGTGTCTTTCATAAGATATGACATTTCTTTCTTTCTTTCTTTTTTTTAGCCTCACCTGAGGATATGTTTCCATTGATTTTTAGAGAGTGTGGAAGAGAGAGGGAGAGACAGTGAAATATCAATGTGAGAGGGATACTTTGATTGGTTGCCTCCTGCATGAGCCCTGACCTGGGCCCTAGCCAGGGAGGAGCCTGTAACCTAGGTACATGCCCTTGATCATAATCGAACCTGGACCCTGCAGTTGGCAGGCCAAGGCTCTATCCACTGAGCCAAACCGGCTAGGGCAGGATATGACATTTCTTAGCCCCTCCAGGAGCAGAGCTTTACTTTTTTCCTCTAGGAGTGTGGTGGAAAAACCCTAGATCACCTTCTTGGATTTTTATAAC
This sequence comes from Myotis myotis, assembly GCF_014108235.1. Taxonomy (NCBI): domain Eukaryota; kingdom Metazoa; phylum Chordata; class Mammalia; order Chiroptera; family Vespertilionidae; genus Myotis; species Myotis myotis. Next base: position 173,514,091 of record NW_023416335.1, read on the forward strand.
CCAAGTTATCAAGAACACTGCAGGGAGCTTAGCCAATAAGTGGTCAGAAAAGGTGTTTACACTCGAACTGGTTTGGCTCAGTGGATAGAGCGTTGGCCTGCAGACTGAAGGGTCCCAAGTTTGATTCCTGTTAAGGGCATGTACCCTGCTTGGGGGCACATCCCCAGTGGGGAGTGTGCAGGAGGCAGCTAATCAATGTTTCTCTCTCATCAATGTTTCCAATTGCCTATCCTTCTCCCCTCTTATCTGTAAAAAAATCAAAAAAATATATTTAAAAAAAGAAAAGAATAGAAAAGGTGTTTCCTCTGCAGCTCATGCACAGAGGACCCCCTGTATTGTGTCCACTGGGCTAGGGCATGTCCCCCACCACCAGGAGGGCACACCCCTGAGGCCGGCAGCCCTGCATTGTGGGTGTGCAGACCCAGGCTGCGAGGCAGCTGCTGCCGCCGCTGGGAGCATACCTCCCAGACCAGCAGCCTCGTGTTGTGGGAGCCGGGCTGTGAGGAGTGGACCTGGGCTGCCGCTTGGTGCCAGAGCAAGTGCAAGCAGCCATGGGACAGGAACATCCACTTGTCGCCTGCACCCGTAGGCCCAGAGTGGCCGGGGATGTTCTGGGACCCTGGCTGCTTAGGGCCTAAGTGAGAGCCTACAGGCTAGGAGCAGCCTGGGTCCCAAGGATGTTCCCGGGACCCAGGCTGCTTGGTGCCTGCTTATGCAAATTAACCTGCCATCTTTTTGGAGTTAATTTGCATACTCACTCCTGATTGGCTGGTGAGTGTAGTGGTGGGATGGTCAATTTACATGTTTCTCTTTTATGATATAGGATTATTGTAATTAACATGTATCCATTTTCCCCACTCTAGTGTAAGGTCCCATTGATATGAACATTTATTAAATTTTCAATAAAGAGTTGTGGATTAGAGCTCCTCTCTTTTGCATATCTAACATTATTTTTAGTTAGAATACAAGAAACTAGATGTCAAATAGATGCTGTGAGAATAAAATTTATAATTATGTAGATTCTTGTCACAATTTAATTATCTCCAGGTATTCATCTAGGTAGTTTAAATATATTTACATAGTTTCACTTAAATCATCTTAAATAATAAATTTTAGAGGCATGTAACTAAAATTTATTATCATTAGAATATTACTTTTCTCTAGTATAATTAAGCTATAAAATCTGTTATGTCTACAGGAAAATCTATTTGTTGTAAACCTTTAAATATTATCATGTTTTCATTTTATGTAATCAAGAAGAAAAATTAAGAGTAAGAATCTAAATTCACTTTACTTGCAAGCAATCAAAATAGATTCAAAAACTGAGATTTAGTCAGTTATTTTCTGCTAACAGCTATGAGCAGCTCATCTCAATATTCCTATCTAATCTTTTTTATATATTTTTAAATTAATTTTAGAGAGAGGAAGGGAGAGGGAGAGAGGTATAGAAACATCACTGATGACAGGATCATTGATCAGCTGCCTCCTGCATGCCCCTTACTGGGGATAGAACCCGCAATCCAGGCATGTGCCCTGATGAGGAATGGAACCCTGATCTCCAGGTTCAGGAATCCCTGTTCAATCACTGAGTGGACACCAGCTGGGCCCTCTCTAATCTTTTTACTGTTCTCTAGCTTCCTTCCCATTCTGTCCTAATCACAATCACCTTTTCCATGCCACTAGCTCCAGCCCATCATATTCTCTTCATTCTCAGCAGATGATTTCACTGGAAGTTTAAGTAAGGAAATAAATACCATAATATTCCCTCAACTGCCCACCTCACCTTGACATTTCCAAATAGTCTTACTGCCTGCTAAAGTGAGTATCTTCCCAAGCTGAACCTATTCCTCACCGCCTGACTCTATCCCCCAACTCTACCTCAAAGATTTTCCATCAGTTGCCCTTTCTTCTGCATCTTTAATCTTTCTCATTACAATTTCTTAAATTCCATCTACAGAAAGGTTCAAGTTCACATAGTCCTTAAATACCTTTCCTTTGACTCTTTTTCCTTCTCCAGCTCCAGCCCCATTTCTCTCCATTCATGTTTCTACAATCATTTTTCAAAAGATAAATCTATATTCTATTTGGATTTTTAAACTCTCACTCACTTCTGAATCTTATTACACATGTAGTTCCTACTCTCACCATGCCATTGAAGTCATTTGTCTTGTCACTCATGGCATTCTAATCTGAAACTGCTTTTATGTTTCCCTTCACCACATAGCTTATCACACCCCTGTAATGTTGCTTATTTTTGGTCATGTCTTCTGAACTTTTATTTCCTTACATCCATGACACTATTCTCTTCTAAATTTTTCCTTATATCCATCCACTCTGTCTCAGTCTCTACCACTTCCTAAATGCTAATGTTCCCAAGTATATGTTTCTCAAGTTCTCTCCTGCCTAAGATCTACCCAAGCCAATTCATAATTTTTAATTTCATATATTCACCAAATACTTTTAAGTCTGTAGCTCCAGTTAATTTTTCTTTCACCAGCTTATAATTTTCTTTTGAGTTACAAACTCACATTCCCAAGTACCTAGTGGCCCTCTCTAGATAGACCTTTTGCACAGATTATAAACTTAACATTCTTAAAATAAAATTCACCTTCTTTGAAACCCACTTCTTCTCCAGAGTTTCTTAGCTTCACTAAGATCACCACTATCTAAACAATCAACAGGAACTAAAATTCTGAAAGCCTATCAATATCACAAAATATGTTTAAATCTTTACAGATTTAATTACTTAAAATGTTTAAAAGTTTTAAGTCCTAAGTAAATGGATATTTTTACTGGGCTTCTTGGAATAAAGTATTTATTCTTCTTGTATTGTCTACAATATATAGTTGAGTTCATTATACCTAGTAGCTTACTCCATAAATGTCTATTGAGTGAAGTACATAGGTTAACAATTAGCTATTCAGTGGATATAAAATTTTATTTATGCAAGATAAATAAGTTCTAGGGATCTCTGTAGAATGTGTCTCTAGTTAACAATACTGCGTTATAGGTAAGATAAGTAAATCATATAATATATACTCACTTCTTTAGTATGTTCTCTGGAATTTTCCTTAAAGTTTAAACCTTAATTATCATTAATTTCTTTTTTATCTGAAGTTATGCTGAGGTTTTGACAAAAAAGAACAAAGAGAAACAAAGTAAAAGAAGAAAAGTTAGGATAGAACTTTCACTCCAACAAGGTCAGCTGTCAGGTATATCAGTAGGAACAGTGCAGCAAGACATGGAAGGGATTAGGAAGAACCCACAACAAGAATGGAATACAACCATGGAGCGACTTCTTTATGGAGGCAGCGGTGCCTTTTGTTTCCCACCTGGTGCTAAGCTTAATTTGACTCTGCAAGCATCAAAAGGAAAAGACTATAAGAAACAAGAACAGTTCTTAACACTGCATTCTGCCTATGACCATTTTTCAAACATAAGTCTCAGAGAACCAACACCTTATCTCCTACACTTATTTTGTGCTTAGCCAATAAGACACACAGGTGATCACAGAATAAAGAATTTTTCTTCTGCTGAATGCATTTGAAAATAAAAAGGTTTCTCCTTTAGGTAAAATGATGAGTGAGCAATAGTCATCACCATCAGATAAGGAGCAGGAGATTAAAATGATTCTTCTTTTAATTCCTGAATACATTTATCCTTCTCTGATTTGATGATAACCCAATTCACTGGAAAGGAAAGTTTAATAGGTGAAGAAAATGAATAACACTGATGATTTGTTTCATAGCTTTCTACTGAAATCTATACTTTGGGAATAAATAAATTTTCCTGAAGAGTGAAATAAATCTATTAAATCATTTGCTGAAGAAACTTACAATTTAATAACAATCCCCCTTTGCTATTGCTCACCCCTCAATTCGATTGAAATAAAGTTAAAATAAGCAAATATATAATAAAACAAATCCTAGTAATGCCAACTTTTTCTTCATATGTAAAATTTTTTAAGTTACCAAAAACTTTAAAACCTGGTTTGAGAGTCTTATTAAAGGAACACTAAACATTAGCTATAAAAATAAGCATGATCCCACTTGTGCAGAGCTTAAAAGAAAATTACAGTGGTCTTATTAAGAATCAAAAGAGAGTCTTAATGAGAATGAGTCAGCAGGCCTAAAAAGAAATTTTAAAAGCTCCATGATCTCTTTTTCATCTCATTTTGGCTTGATATTTTTTGTGCATTGCTCTATGTTTTGAAGATAATTTAGAGTTTATGAGCTCTAAGCAAAATTTTAGTTTTCTGTATATTGAGCTGGGAAAGAAGAAAAGAATGATAGAAATTGAGGAAATAAAAACTTTTTCCCTAGGCATATGTATATTCTTTTAAAGATGTTGACATTACTATCTGTGCAGGGGAAATTATAAAAAGGTCAAAGACTTATTTTTCTATAAGCCTGAGCTATAACCTTACTACAGAAATAACTTTCACTTATTTCTAACATAGCTCAATCACTGGCCAGGTAAAAAAAAAAAAAAGTTAAATCAACAATAGCATTATCTGGGTTGTATATTATTGCACTTCAATTACTTCTATAGATTGTTTATGGTTTTGTTTTATCGTGTGTGTGTGTGTGTGTGTGTGTGTGTGTGTGTGAACAAATAGAGAAAACAAAGGATCTAACTAGTTCTAAGTCTGTTACTGATTTCTTACTGATTTTTGTTCTGTTTTTGTTTTGTTTTTTATTTTCATGCCTCAGTTTCCACATTTCTAAAAGTGAAAAATTGATGTTCAAGAATATTGTGGAAGTATTTACTATGCTCTGCACCAAATATAATATCTGAGCAAATAGAAAAATGAACATAAATAATACTGCTAACAATTATTCAGACCCAATGTCATTTGAAAACATGACTTATGTGAAGAAGGAAAATTGTAACTGCACTTAGTTGAAGTTAGAAAGGTCAAAGTACTAGGATATAATTATGCTTGACCCCAAAATTTCCAATGCAATCATGAATTTTTTTTTTCATTTTCTGAGGCCAATATTACCCGAAGGCCAAAACAAGACAAAGACATTACAAGAAAAGAAAACTAAAGACCAATATCTGTCATGTCATAGATCCAAAATTCCTCAACAATATACTAGAAAATTGAATCCAGCAATCTACAAAAAGAATTATACACCATGACCAGGTGGGCTTTATCTCAGGTATGTAAGATTGGTTCAACATTTAAAAATCAATTAATGTAATCCATGATAGACTAAAAAACAATCACATGATCATATCAATAGATGCAGAAAAAGCCTTTGACAAAATCCAATACCCATTCATGATAAAAATTCTCAGGAATATAAAGGAACTTTCTGAATCTGGTAAAGAATATCTACAAAAAACCTACAGCTGACATTATATGCAATGATGAGAAACTTGAAACTTTTCCACTAATATCAGATACAAGAAATGATGCCCCCTCTCACCACTCTTTTCAACATTATAAAGATATAAAACTGTATTTCTTCAGAGATGAAATGATCATCTATGTAGAAAATCTGAAAGAATTGACACACACAAAAATAATGTCCTGAAACTAATAAGCAATTAGAACAAGGTTGCAGGATGCAAGGTTAATATACAAAAGTCAATTCATTTTCTATGTACTTACAATTGACTAACAAAATTTGAATTTTATTTTTTAATTGTTTTATTGCTTAAAGTATTACAAAGAGTATTATAGATGTCTCCTTTTTTTTCTCCCCTTGACCTTCCCCTAGCCTCCCGTACTGCCCAGTGTCTTGTGTCCACTGGTTATGCTTATATGCATGCATACAAGTCCTTCAGTTGATCTCTTACCCACCCCCCACAACCCTCCCCGGCCTTCCCGCTGTAGTTTGACAGTCTGTTTGATGTTGCTCTGCCTCTGTATCTATTTTTGTTCATCAGTTTATAATGGTCTTTATTATCCATGAGTGAGTGAGATCATGTGGTGTTTTTCCTTCATTGACTGGTTTATCTCACTTAGCATAATGCTCTCCAGTTCCATCCATGCCGTTGCAAATGGTAAGAGTTCCTTCGTTTTTACAGCAGCGTAGTATTCCATCATGTAGATGTACCACAGTTTTCTAATCCATTCATCTACTGATGGGCACTTAGGCTGTTTCCAGATCTTAGCTATGGTGAATTGTGCTGCTATGAACATAGGGGTGCATATATCCTTTCTGATTGGTGTTACTGTGCTGGAAGCCGGTCCATCCTTGCTGCTTGACACAGTCGCTGCAGGAAAGAAACATCTGCACAGCATATGTTTCAAGGGACCTGGCGTATATAGCATACTGTTCTTAATATGGTTGCTCCCCTTAGCGCTGTGTGTTTTAACCAAGGTCACCTCTCCGAGAAAGGTTGTTTCCCCAGGTAGGGATTTTTACCTGAAGTCAGGGAGGGGATGAAACTCCTTAACTAAGTGCCAGGCGGGTAGTTAATCACTTTAACTACCAACAATCATTCTTAAGCTACATAATCTTTACTCCCTGGAATGGAGATAAGAAACACCCTAACCTTTGTAATAGAAATTGACAGGATTAAAATCAACTGGTATAAATACGGATGTAACAAGACAATAAAAAGCAGAACCTCTCTGGAGATCTAGACCAGAACTTGGCTGGAGATCCTGGCTGGAGATCCTGGCTAGGCTGCTGATCAACTGAACACTGTCTCCGTGTCCTTCCTTCTTTGCCGACTCCGTCTACGCCTTTGGGAACCCCTGGACCTGCTGGGGTTGGACCCCGGCATCTGGCACCCGAACAGGGACCCCTAGGTAAGCCCCACTCTCGGGATGGATAGGACTCCATCGTAGGAAGAGGGTGGATAGTCTTCGCCGACTCCATCCACACCTTTGGGGACCCCTGGACCTGCTGGGGTTAGACCCCAGCATTACTGGTTTCTTGGGATATATTCCTAGAAGTGGGATTACTGGGTCAAATGGGAGTTCCATTTCTAATTTTGAGGAAACTCCATACTGTCATCCATCGTGGCTGCACCAGTCTGCATTCCCACCAGCAGTGAAGGAGGGTCCCTTTTTCTCCGCATTCTCTCCAGCACTTGTTATTTGTTGATGATAGCCATTCTGACAGGTGTGAGGTGGTACCTCATTGTTGTTTTGATTTGCATCTCTGGGATGATTAGTGACTTTGAGCATGTTTTCCTAGGCAGAGGTCACAGGATATTTTTAGGGCAGTTGATGAATATATGTCATTATACATTTGTCCAAACTCATATAATGTACAACACCAAGAGTGAAACCTAAGGTACACTCTCAATTTTGAGTAACTATGATGTGTCAATGTAGAGTCATCTTTGCTTAAAAAAATCGGGGACTTTTTAAAATTCCATAATGCCCTAAAGTGCCAGAAAACATATTCCGTCTTATAGCAATTTGTTCCCATGGAGTAGAGTAAGAAATATGTGAGCAGTCTGGCTTAATATTATGTTTTGCTCTATTTTGATTGTAGCACATCCATTATGCAAAGCAAAAATAACATTTAAAATTTGTGGCTGCATAGTTTTTCCTGCTGTACATTCTGCATAAAATGAATCATTCCTTAAATAAAGAAATCTGTCTGAGTTTAAAATATATAAAGAACTTTAATTAAATGTGTGACTCATAATTCTACATTTGTAAATGCCACCTTTTTGAGCACTGAGAGTGTGCCTCAAAGATGTTCTTTTCCCCTGCTGAAAGGCAGTACATTGTGAAATGTACACTGATGTTACAACATAAATAACATTCAAAATTCAAGTATCATTTCATCAATGGAATCATGAGAATGGACAGGAAACTAGATGAAAATTTCTACTATAGATTATTATTTCCCAAGATCACTAATTCTTACATGTAGTACAATTTGATACAAAAAAATAAATAATTAAAATAAGTATACAGTTTGCTTTCACTTAAAGTATTTCATTAGAAAGGTAAGGAAATCACAATAAATATTCAGTATTCTTATTTTGTTTTTTATATTCATGCATTTTATCTTAATTTGAAGTTGTAGTCATCCAAAGAACTTTAGTTTCAGTTGTATAATGCTATGAAACTATTACAATGGCCCTGCTGAAGTGAAAAGGTTACCTCTGTAGTGAATACTCATAAATGCTTGTTATTAAAGCCACTAGAGGTCTTGCTATCTCTACTAAGTGTAATGATATCAAGAAGCTTTATATTTATCATCTGCCTTATGGCAGAAATAAAGCTAGAATGCATCCATATCATACATATTTTAATGAACTTGCACAGAACAACAAAGATTGTCAGGCTCCATTTATGTGTAAGAGACAGAAAGACTCAGTTTATTAAAGAGCTATTCAATTTTTAGCATATCTAGATCCTAACCCATATAAATGAGCAAGCTACATTGTCCAAATTATAATAGGTTACTTGCATCATGCTGTGCAAGAACAAAGTAGGTATTTTGAGGATTGCAACAGAAGCAAAAGTTTCCACAAATTCCTTATAGTGTAAAATATTGAATTGGAAAAACTGTCAGTAAGTTTATTATTTGTCCTTTTATAATTACCTTATTTAAAATGCAGGACACTTTAAAAACTGTTTTCCATGTGTTGATTACTTTTTCCATTAGATTATTTTCTTCTATGATGTGATCCAGTGCCCTCTGCTGAAAACTAAGATGTAGCTGCTACGTATTTCATATGCAATGGTAAAAATTATTCACAATAAAATAAATTATAACTTCTACAGGAAATCGATTTTTTAAAGATCTTATAGTATAGATAATAACACAAATACTGTTGGTGCCTTAAAGAGTTTTATTAGGAAGGAGGTGTAAATCTTCATACAAGAAGCACTTGTCTCTATATCCTATATAATAAAAGGCTAATATGCAAATAGATCAAAAGGCGGAACAACCAAACAACTGGTCATTATGAAGTGTGCTGACCACCAGGGGGCATGCGCAGAACATGGCAGGCATCAGCAGCAGGCAGCAGAGTGTGGAACATGGCGGGCATCGGCCTTGACGGGATGGTGGAGCAGGTGAGCAGGGGCACCAGACCAAGGCAGGGCACCAGTCGCTGTCATCAGGGAGAGCCTGTGAATATTCTTTGCTCCCACATGCTGTGGTCCCACCCCATGCTCACACCTGCTGCCGGAGCCAGCCCTGCTCGCACCCGCTGTTGGCACCTGGCACCAACTCCAATTGCTCAGCGCCATCAGCAGGTGCAAGCAGTGGCTGTGGGGCCCCAATCGCTCCCCAGGGTTTCTCCACCTCCCCCTGCTCCTGAGGGGCAATCAGGACAGGAGCCACCACTTGCACACAACCACTGATGGTGTCAGGCCCACTGGCACCCACTGCTGGTGCTGGCCCCAATCGCTCTGCACTGTCAGCGGGTATGAATGGGGCCAGCACTGTCAGTGCATGGGAGTGGCAGTGGTGGGAGCAAGGCTGCCAGCAGACAGGGGGCAGGGAGTGGGGGGGCACAGCAGGAGGGGCCAGGCAGGGGTGCGGAGGATGGGCCGAGACCAGCCCCTGTGCCCACTGCAGCCTCGTGGCCCACAGTTCCTTTCAAGGTGCATAAATTCGTGCACTAGGCTCATGTGTGTGTGTGTGTGTGTGTGTGTGTGTGTGTGTGTGTTTTACTTATTTATTTTATTGTCTTTTTCTCCAAAAAACTTTGGTCTCTGTGACTATGTATTATTACCCATCTGCACAAAATTTTCAACTATGTACATTTTTCATGATATACATAACTACAAGTTACCTTAAATTATCTTATTTACAGAAATTTGTTCTCTTAAGCTCTTATAATTTTGTGCCTGTTTTCTGAATCCATTAGCATAAATCTCTATTTTTAATGCATTTTTTTTCAAATAGTTATATACTGAGTATTTTTATTTTAGTGGTTATTTCATAGTAAACTCTGATGTTCCATCTAGAAAATAGACATGACATGTGCCTTATTTAGTTCTGCATCTAATGACAAAATGTCTCTAATATCTCATACTATAAAGCAAGGATGCAGTTCACGAATATCTGCCATACAAACCATGTTTTCTTGGAAAACATGCGGTAAGTGTTATGTTTTTAAAAGTTAAGCACCTCTTGCCATTCAACATTTCTCTTTCCTCCCATTACACCAAAGCCATGCTTTCCAGTTAGTTAGAACTCTTAGCCTTAATTTTTAGGTGACATGTAAATAATTAACATTTCTCAGATTAGCAATACATTCAAATTTTTTAAGAGACACAGAAATTTCACTAGCTAAACAATTTTAAACAACAAAGATACATATTTAAGCAATAAAGACAGATCAATTTACAGAAGCAGAGACAGCATGCAATCCAAACCACAGTTTTGGGTAAACATATTATCTAGAGTCCTTGGGTAACATAGGTTAAACTTAGGCATGTCCTGGGTCTCCAGAACACTGAACTGGAGCCCTCCGACCCTGGGACAGCTGTGCTGTCCCTCCCAGGCAAAGGAAAAATGTGCCCTCTAAGATCAGTATGAAACCACAGTTTCTACCTGAAATAATTGTACTTTACTTTAGAAATTGGATTACTGCTATTAGTCCCTTTTAAAGACTTTGACATAACTTTTGTTTAGGGAGGGAACATATAACCTTTAATTGTCCTTAGTCTAAGGAAAGCAGGGTTTTCTAGATTTAAGGGATTAGCTTAAAAATAGTATTAAATAAATCCGCAAAAAAAAAAAAAAAGTTAAACACCTCTTATAAATCATACCATAATACTACAGTATACTGGATACAATTATCCATTTCCCTTGAAAGGGGATGATTCTGTATTGTATTGGATACTATCATGGATTACCAATCATTGTTTTCGCGCATATTACATTTGTGCTAAACATAAAGGAAGGAAAGTAGAAAATGCACAGATCATATCAGAATGATCCGATTATTTCTTACATGAATCCTAAGTAGCTACCATAGGAAAAAAATGTTAAAATATTTGTAATTGAAGTTACTCACATGGAAAATACAAATGAACTACTTCTGATCTATTTAAATATAATGTCTAGATATGAATATTTAAAACACTGTCACATTATTTCCCTTAATGCTAGCCTTAAAAACAGTATTTGTAATTTTAGTCCATCTCTTAAGTATCTTCTGATTGTTCTCTCAAAGTAGAATAATAAAACAATAATGTATTTATTTTTTATTAATAAGATACCATATACCTCTGTTCACATAACATAATAGCAGTACTTGATGTTACAAGTTATAATCAGGTTCTAAGGTAGAGTTTCTCTTTCAACTACTTCCATAAATATATGTATAGATATATATTTATAGGTAGAAATAGATATAGATATAGGTATAGATAGATAAAGATATGGAGAAAATCTCCCCATAATTCTAATTTAATAATCTAAGGACACATGTTAATATCTTTGAATTTCCCATTTAATCTGACTGTTAGAGCCATAAAATTGAAATAGTTAAGAAAAAGTTCAGGTGCAGTTGGATCCATCCAGGAAAATAGAAAACATCTACACATTTCCACCAAAGAACTTTAATATAGAAAATTGGTTACATAACTTTCGGAGTATTGAAAGAACAAAAGGGAGATGCTAGGATAACTCAGAGATAACAACTGTAGAAATTAGCATACCACCCTAAAGAGAACATAGAACATTTATCTCAATGTCTCAAAAAGTAAAATAGTACATAACTAACCAAAATAATAATTATTTCAATATTCGACTTTAAAAAGTTTAAAGGACATTATCATTTCCCAAACAGATATATGTACTGAACAATTAAAGAACCCCACCCTCACCACATGTCCCTGGACATAAATGATTAACACTGCCTTTAGTGATACATGCTCTAAATTCTACACATGCTAGTAGAGACAGTAAAAAAGATATAACTCTCACTTCACTGTTCCTTAGTTGAATATATTGATAAACCTTAAGAGGTAATATATTATGCTGAACTGAAGTTGATCTGCCAGGAATCTAGATAATGAGAGTTAGTAAAGTAGTTGGAGTTGGCTCTTGCAAACGTTTTAACTCACTATGAGACTGCCTGATCTCAGTGACTGGAGTATATAGGCCATAAAATCTGATGCTATCCTATATAATAAAGAGGTAATAAGCAAATTAACCCTCACACCCTCATAAGATGGATGCCTACATCCAGGCTGGCAGGGGGATTAGTGAGGGATGACCAAACGACTGAACAAGCAGGCTGCGTGGGAGGACCAGACCGGCGGGGGGGCCATGAGGGGAGACCAGGCCAACAAAGGGGGCAGTTAGGGGCAACCAGGCAGGCAGGGGGGCCAATTGGGAGTGACCAGGCCAGCAGGCAGGCGAGTGGTTAGGAGCCAGGGGTCCCAATTGGAGCGGGTGCAGGCTGGGCTGAGGGGACCCCCTCTCATGCACGAATTTCATGCAACGGGCCTCTAGTTAAACATAAAACACTATTTGTAGCTCCCATTGTTTAAGACTATATGTATCCACTAAAAGTCCCACTGATAGCTCAGCTTCCTCCGTAGTTTTCCTCGTGTCAGTAATCTACTACTCAAGATGATTTTCTATCTGTGTTATTGAAAATTAAAATGAATGAACAAGTTGGCATTCCACATTACACACTGTAAAGTCTCATGATTTTGGTTAAGGTGAGTCGCCGGGATATTCAAGATCAAAATTCTCGACTTGAACATCTGTCACAATGTTCCCTGGGTATTCCTGCACTTGTTACCTGCCTCTGCATTCAAACACCTTTACTTCCAAAATGAATTGCTTCAAACTTTAACACTTTTAAAGCTATTTTCCTGATTTCCTAACATAATATGCCATTTTCTCATCTCCTACTAGATTGTAAATGACAGGAGGTAAGATACTTGCTTGTAAAAATGTATAACATAGATGGAATTACAGAACAAAAAGGGGCCTTAAAGATTTCCAAAATCCAAACCCTGATGCCATGTGTTGTGGTTAGACCTTGAATGCAGGTCTTTAATTCTACTCGTCATTTATCAAAATGAATGTAGCTCTTACCAGGCGATCAATAAATTTTGTTGAGGAAATAAGTGAATACATGAATAAAGGTATCAATGAAATAATGAATGCATAATATATAACATTCCAAATTCACACAAATATAGAAATTCAGTTCCTATAGAAGCAAGATTTGTTGAACAAGCTCCTTAATGTTATCATTCATGACCCTGTCAGCAATTCCTGTATAATCATATGTCAACTTTAAAATACATAGCACAGGTTATTTGATCTGAATACCAAAGTGATATTGCCAGTTTCAGATAAGGTAACAAATCTTGAGCTTGATATAAAATACTATACTTTGGACTTGTATAATCCTGGAGCCTGCCTGCCTCATTCTTTGCCTATTATGTCAAGGACAAAAAAAAAATGGTGTTATTTCCACTTAAAATATATTATACACATTCTTTGATGCATCATTAAAATAATGACAAAACTATAGAAACTGTTAAATTTTTGCTATAAATATAGGTTACATGGGTGTTTAAAAACTAGGTCTTCTCCTAAAGAGGAACCACTATACCAATTTTCAGCTTAAAAAAATTCATAGGAACAGAGAGGATAATAGTTCACAAAAGTTCAGCCAGAGTTACTGCATTTCATTGCGAGGTATATATCTGGTAATGAAAGCAATACTTTCTGCCACATTTCTTATAAATAATAGGTGCTCCATATAGTTTGGTTATAAAAAAGGAAAATGTTAGATCTTGCAGATTGTTCTTATTAGTATTATATATGCTATATTTTTTAGGTAGTAGGTTATATTTTTATACAGAAAGGCAATATTTAATAAACATTACTCTATTGGAATAAATCAATTTTAAATGCTATTATTAATGGTTTATTTTAAATTTTATTTATTTTTTCAGTAATCACTTTTTAAAAATATATATATTTTATTGATTTTTTTACAGAGAGGAAGGGAGAGGGATAGAGAGTTAGAAACATCGATCAGCTGCCTCCTGCACACTCCTTACTAGGTATGTGCCCGCAGTCAAGGTACATGACCTTGACCAGAATCAAAGCTGGGACCCTTGAGTCCACAGGCCAATGCTCTATCCACTAAGCCAAACCAGTGAGGGCTTCAGTAATCACTTCTAATGCATATTTATAAATTATATATTTTTCTCATGCCTAAGAAAAGTTCAAATTATTCCCAAGAGTGCAGAATACAAAATGAAAGTCCTGCTCACCTACCACTTCTAAATACATCTTTAATATTAACAATGAGACAGAGGATCACAAAGAAAATGAACTGTCATTTCTAGTTCTTACTGACAATTGCATTTTCGTATTTCCTTTTGTGAACAAGAAAGTACGTGGATAGAAAACATACAGTGATTCATGGTCCCGGAAAAGACTGTTGGAAAAGACTGATGAGCCACCTCAATGTTCTCAGGAAATGAGTGTCTTGTCACTCTGTAGTTGTTATCATTATAAATTTGGACAGCTTTTAATCCACCTTGCCTTCCTGGTAACAAATTATATTTTTCCCTTTTTAGTGCATTTATTGGGGTGACACTGGTTAACCAAATTATAGAGGTTTCAGGTGCACAATTCCACCATACATCATCTGTCCATTATATTGTGTGTTCACCACCCCAAGTCAAGTCTTCTTCCATCACATTTATCCCCCCTAATTTTAAACTTTTAGCTTTTTACTTCACTTATATAGGAATACCATAGATATTTACATTTCTTCCTTTCTCTTACATTTAAGACTATGTATTTCTTTCACTGTACAATTTCAAAAGGCTGTACCCACATTTTAATAGGTGGTATTTTCAATATACTTTTAACTATATTATCATGCACATAAAATACTATTCTTTGTTCTGCAAGACATTTACAAATATATTATCTTTAACATATTATTTTTTATTAACTGAATTGTTCTCAGAGCATATTATCTGTATGGTTCTCAGTTACTTGAAAATTTTGAGTCTTCATTTATGGCATACTAATTTCCAATTTTGGTAAATATTCCATGAATGCCTAAGAAGGACATTAATTGTTCAATTTTGTATTTCATTTTACCGACTTTTTCAAGCTTATTAATTTTGTTATATATCCTTATTAATGTGTGCTTGATCTGTCAATTATTTAATAGATAGGTTGAAATATCACATGGTGATGGTAAATTTACCCACCAATGTTTATGACGATTTCAATGTTTTTCTAATATATTCTGAGAGTAAGCTATTGCAAGCTTAATGTCAGAAGTAAATTGTGTTCATGGAGTCCTGACCTGTTAAATTATAGTTTGACCCTTCTTTTATAGCTTTTGCTATAAAATATATTTTATATTGACATAGTAATATAAATATTATCTGAATGAGTAAAAACAGAAATTTATAAGTGCTATCGACTTATTCCCACCTATTTACCTGTTCAAGTCTTATTTAAAGCCTGATTTGGAGAGACTATTCCTGTGTTTTATTAAGAGTAGAAAATAGAACACTTTTTCACTAGAAAATATTATATCCTTAAATGTCAGACTTTTTTGTATGTTCCACCTTGATATTGCCCAAAGAATATTTATATAGGAAATTACAGAAATAGACACACAGCGACTAAGACACATAAAAACACTATTAAAATATCTCAAATAAGAAAAAAAGGATCCATTCATATTTTGGCTTAATATCAGATAGTATTTCACATTTGTGATCAAATATTTGACATATTTGTATGTATTTGGTTATTTGCAATACCACCTGCAATGGGTTGACTATTTAACATGTATCAAGCACTAAACTATGCATTGTGTATGTATAATCTCAATAAGTGTGTACACATGGGCAGTTCATTTGATTTAACCTTTTTACCAATCTCCTCATCTTTAAAAGAACACAGTAATATCAACTGGTCAAGCTTTTTAGTGTTATAAATTTATGGGAGATACACTCTTCTGTGAGTTTTCCTGAGGGGCCGAGGGGAAGCTTTTGTAAATTTTAAAGAAAGAAAACTCCTAAGTGTTGTATTCCTATAGTTAATACATTTGAATCAATAAAGAGAAAAAAGTAAGCCTTCAATAGGTGACTTTTTAATTTAAAAACAAATTGTGCATGCACTCACACATAGACAGGAATAATAATTACCTCTCTATAAATGTTTCTAAGTAGTGAGGACAGTGATAAAAGGGCAATTTAATAACAACAATAACTGATGGGCTCATTGCTAGAATTTCATTGATATACTTGTCTACAAAAATAAATTTCCTTATACACTAATTTGTTTTATTACCATATTTATATAATTTTCCTCCTTACCTAAATATTCTTATATATCAGTAGTTATATGTTCTTTCAAGAAGGTTCATCTGAATGGAAGTATGAGAAAACCATGTAAAAAGGGGCAGGATAGACTGCCAGGCAATAGAAAGGCTGAGGCTCAGAACCACATTCCTGGCCCTTTATTTGGGAACTGGAGCACCAAGAATAATAATCTATGGCAGGAGGAGTGGAAAAGGCAGTGGTTCAGAGGGGCACAGTACAATATTTTCCATTTTGGAAAGCATGGCAGGTGAAGAGAGGTAGTATATCATCCCCCAAGGAGCACAAGATCTTAGCTAACAGACTGGGGAAGTTTATGAAAGCTCTCAGTAAGAAGATAGGAAGACAAAGTCAGGGCAATTAAAACAGAGGCTGCCAGAAGCAAGATGAAAAACCTAAAGAAAACATATATTTCTTTACATAGTTGGGGAAAGGTGTATTCTTCTACAAGGCCATAATTCCCCTGGGGACAGGGTCTTTCTTATTCACTTTCTATTTTTGATCAGTTCTTCTTCTTACTCCTTCTGTTGTTCCCCCAAAGGACCTATGAGTGAGTATGATTTTAATAAATGCCTATTAAATATCTATACAAGATATTTATGAGTGGAGACACTTAGGTAAAGACTATAGAACTACATTCAAAAGTTATTTGAAAGGGATGGATGTAACCAGGAGAGAGAAACTCTGTAGGGCCATTCTGGCCATACCAATAAAGATAGTGACTATCAGAGGCAATTTTGAATACCTGAAGGTTATTTTTTAAACACTCTGTGTGATCATAGTGTCTCCAGAAATCTTTGTGCAAAGTATAAACCTTTGTCTGAGTTTCACTTGTAATTAAGGTTTGTATATTTTCCAGACTCATCAATGAAGAAGGAAAGAACAATCATCAACTCGTAGGAGCCAGCATACACAGCACACCAGGTTCAAGATTAGTGGTGGCAAAGATAATTAACAGATAATGTCAATGCAGTGAAGTGTTGTCACAGATAATGGCCTCCTGCCGCTCCATAAATATTGAAGTGAAGCCCATTTTTCAAAAACATACATTCAAGTTGATATGAAAACTATTATGCCATAAAATAATAACCTTTAAACAATCTCCTATTGCAATAATTTATTTCTCATAGATCATAACTTGCTCTAAAAATGCTAGAAAAGTTATTTTATAAGAATGCTATCACTGTGTCCTAACAGTTATTTGTTATCATATTCAATGTTACAGTTATTCAACTTGATCATAACTGGGCTTTTAAAATTTTTTAACCATTTAGAAATATTTATTTTAGGGTATATTCCAGGACAGCTAGTTATCATCTTACTCATTATACAGTTACCTTGTACAAGCTCTACTTGAAATAATGATTAGCACCTGAGTGTCTGAATGGCAGACCATGCCTTTTATTATCAATAAGCATATATTAATTGATGATGTTTTCAGATTCATTTGTGACATTTATTTAATACCTTCAATGGAACATTATAGTTTAATATGCCTATTTTTAAAAACAAACTTACATTCCCCCCCAACACACACACACACTGAGGAATTTATCTTTTCAACTTCCAGATGATTAAAGGTAATAGCACAAACCCAAGTGACAGCAAAGTAATCACAATGATGATTTTTACATGCCTCCTGAATCAATATTGAAGGCTATTGCCAAAATTAGAGACTTTTGTATAACATTTCATCTAAACTTACTTTGTTAAATTCATTTTGTTCCAGTTATCAATTTTATTGTTTCTCAGCTAAAGACACTCTTTTATGTCTTGCTATGCGATAATGGAAGTCATAATGTGATCCTGTAAACATTTCCCCTTTGCCAGTTGGCACAATGTTCAGCGTTGCTAGTGCAGAGTGCTGGAGGGACCCACCAGGAGGAACGGTGTTTTCTTCCCGGTTTCTGGGTGCTCCTCTTAGTAAAGACCTGCACTGGACAGCAGCCAGCAGCACTTGGCCTTGGACAGCCTCCCCCAGAGGCAGCTTCCCATGTCATCACCCTTGCAGGACATTACCAGTGAGTTCACAGTGCAGCACCTCGGCAAACATTCCCTATGGTCTGGGTCTCAGCCCTGGAGGGAGGTTCTCCCTGTGCATTCCTTCCTTGGGTGTTCTGTCTCAGCCAAAAAGACAGGGACATCTCATATCTGTTCTTCTTGTATTCTTCAGAGTTCTCTTTTCCCATTAGTAGGTAACCCGTTATAATTAATAATTCTTCATATTAAATTTTCACTGTTAAATTACGCTGTGGTTTCTGTCTCTTGATTGGATCCTGACTAGTATACTTTCAGTTTCATCCCATGGGTTTCTGTAAAAAAATGTAGTGGGTTCTTCACTTCCTTTTTGAGGTAAAATGTACTTAATATAAAATTAACCACTGAAAAGTGTATAATTCCGTGCATTTGTACATTCCCAATGTTGTTTCACCACCACCACTTACCTCCAGCTAGTTCCAAGACATTTTCATCACCCCTAAAGAGCACCCTGTTTTCATTACGTGGTCGCTTCCCATTTCCCCTTTGCCTCAGTTCTTGACCATCACCAATCTGCTTTTCGTCTTTATAGGTTTGCCTATTGTGGTTATTTCATATACATGGAACCATATATTGTAACCTTTTGTATCTGCCTTCATTCACATAATAATATAATAATGTTTTCAAGCTTCATCAATATTGTAGTATGTATCAGTACTTCATTCCTTTTCTCTTTGTAATTTACCATTAACTGATGCATCATATAAGCCTGGGTGTTTATTATCTGTCTCCCCACAACTAAAATGAGAGAGCCCCATGAGGGCAGGGACTCTATCTCGTTCACTGCTGCCTCCCTGACATGCTCAGTGTCTGGTCATATCAGTCTTCAAGTAGGGATTTGTCCATAGGTTGAAGAAATGAGATTTGACACTGGCTTTAATTACACAGTACTTTTGATCCAGAGCTTTACAAAAGTAGAAAAAATTAATGTGACTATCCATGTGCCCGTAAATGTGATGCTGAATATGTTTTTCTTATTGTCTCCACTAAAGAACTGCTATTAAAATACAATTATGCCTTGTTCAACCAGAGGTATCCATTAGCAACGTGAATTAATTAAAGTGTGAGTCATCAGCAGATGACATGCAGATTACCCCCCCTTAAGATTATTGTTTTCTGTTTTTGTAATTATAAAAGTAATCTCTCAAAAAGCACAGGCTATGTACTGTTTTGAAAAGATTTCCAAGAAGTGCTTTTCATGAAAAAAAAAAAGAAGATTAGTGTTCATGATTTACTTTTATCGCAGTGGATAATAATATAATGGTTATTGAGAGCTTACTATTTGCCAAGCACTGGATTATATATGCTACATGAATTATCTCACATAATTATTTCAGTAACACCATGTCATAAGTATTATACCTACATGTTTCCCAATTACATATCTTTTGTTTGTTTTTCTTTTTTTATTGATCCCTTCACCATTACTCCACCACTACTCCTAACAATCTGTTCTCTGATCTAAGAGCATTTTTTTTTAGATTTCACATATAAGAGAGATAATATGACATATGTCTTTCTTTCTGATTTATTTCACTTATAATTCCCTTGAGGTCCATTCATGTTGTCAGAAATGGCAATATTCCATTCCTTTTTATGGCTGAATAATATTCCATTATATATATTCTTTATATTTATATTCATATTTATATTATATTCATATTTATATTTATATTCTTTATATTGATATTCATATTTATATTTATATTCTTTACCCATTTACCCATTGAAAGGCACTTAGGTTGTTTCCATATCTTGATAGATAATGCTGCAACAAACATGGGGGTGCATATATCTTATCCGCTTAGTATTTTTCATTTTGTTTGAATAAATACCCAGAAGTAGAATTGCTAGATTGTATGGTAGTTCTGTTTTTAATTTTTGGAAGAACTTCTATACTGTTTTTCATAGTGACAGCACCAATTACAGTCTTAACAATAGTGCGCCAGGGTTTTCCTTTTCTACATCCTTGACAGCACATATTATTCCTTGTCCTCTCTGTAATAGCCATTCTAACAGGTGTGAGGTGATATCTCATTGTAGTTCTGGTTTGTATTTCCCTGATGATTAGTGATGTTGATATCTTTTCATGTGCCTCTTAGCCCTCTATAGGTCTTCTTTAGAAAAATGTTTGCCCAGATCCTCTGCTCATTTTTTAATCAGTTGTGATTATTTTTGCTATTGAGTTGTACTAGTTCTTCATACTATAATTTGGATATTAGCCCCTTATCAGATATATGATTTGCAAATATTTTCTCCCATTCAGTAGGTTGCCTTTTTATTTCATTGATGGTTTCCTTTGCTGTGCAGAGGCCTTTTAATTTGATGTTGTCCCACTTACTTTTGCTTTTGGTGTCAAATTTAAAGCATCATTGCCAAAACCTATGTCACAGGGCTTACCACCTATGTTTTTTTCTAGGAGTTTTATAGTTTCAGGTCTTACATTCAAGTCTTTAATCAATTTGGAGTTAATTTTTGTGTATGATTAAGATAATGGCCGACTCGTGCACTGCTGGTGGGAATGCAGACTGGTGCAGCCACTGTGGAAACAGTATGGAGTTCCCTCAAAGAATTAAAAATAGAACTCCCATTTGACCCAGTGATCCCACTTCTAGGAATATATCACAAGAAATCAGAAACACCAATTAGAAAGGACATATGCACCCCTATGTTCATAGCAGCAAAATTTACAATAGCTAAGATTTGGAAACAGCCTAAGTGCCCATCAGCAGATGAGTGATTAAAAAACTGTGGTGCATCTACACAATGGAATACTACACTGCTGTAAAAAAGAAAGAACTCTTACCATTCACAACAGCATGGATGGACATGGAGAGCATTATGCTAAACGAAATAAGCCAGTCAGAGAAAGATAAGTATCACATGATCTCACTCATTTGTGGAATATAATGAACAACATAAATTGATGGACAAAAACAGATCCAGAGACAGAGAAGCATCAAACAGGCCATCAAACTTCAGAGGGAAGGCAGGGGAGGGTGGGGGGAGAGGATAAGAGATCAACCAAAGGACTTGTATGCATGCATATAAGCATAACCAATGGACACAGACACGAGTGGGTGAGGGCATGTGCAGGGAGGGGGGTGGGAGTGGCTGGGGAGAGGTCAATG
Organism: Myotis myotis; assembly: GCF_014108235.1. Classification (NCBI taxonomy): domain Eukaryota; kingdom Metazoa; phylum Chordata; class Mammalia; order Chiroptera; family Vespertilionidae; genus Myotis; species Myotis myotis. The sequence continues at coordinate 173,535,535 of NW_023416335.1, forward strand.
GGGGAAAAGAGAGACATATGTACTACTATATGTAATACTTTAAACAATAAAGAATTTTTAAAAAAGATAGTGGTCCATTTCCATTCTTTTGCATGTGGCTGTCTAGTTGTCCCAACTCTACTTATTGAAGAGACTGTCCTTTTCCCATTGTATATTCTTCTCTCCTGTATTATAAATCAATTGATTGGGATTCTCTATTCTGTTCCATTGATCTGTATGTCTGTTTTTTATACCAGTAACATATTGTTTTAATGATTATAGCTCTGTAATATAGTTTAGAATCAGGGTGCCTCCAGATTTCTTCTTCTTTCTCAAAATTGCTTTGGCAATTAGGGGGGAGTTGTGATTCCATAAAAATGTTAAAATTTGTTCTATTTCTTGGGAAAATGTCATTGTAATTTTAATACAATTGCACTGAATCTGTATATTGCTTTGGGTAATATAGACTTTTTAACAACATTAATTTTTCCAACCTATAGCATGAAATGTATTTTGATTTACATGTTCTTTAATTTCTTACATTAATGTCTTGTAGTTTTCAATATGCAGGTCTTTCAACTCCTTGGTTAAATGTATTGCTTGGTACTTTATTCTTTTTATCTTTATTTTTCATTTAAGCACTAGAAGCCTGGTGCATGAAATTAGTGCCTGGGTAGGGTCCCTAGGCCTGGTTGGTGATCAGGGCCAATCTGAGGAGCGACCAGTGGGGTGATCGAAGGCCCCTGCTGGCACCCGCCTTGGCCGGCTTGACACTGCCAGCTTGCCAGCCCCACCCCCTGCTGCTGCTGCCAGTCGCCTCCCCCTGTGGGGCAACTGGCCAGGAGATCGGGGGACCCCCGTTGGCACCTGCCTTGGCTGGCCTGGGGCCTGAAGGCTGGGAACAGCTCCTGCGATGAACATCTGCCCCCCTGGTGGTCAGTGCACATCATAGCGACCGGTCATTCTGCCATTTGGTCGATTTGCATATTAAGCTTTTATTATATAGGATAGTTGGTATATAATATTATATTAATTTCAGGTGTACAATATAGTGATTTTGACATTTATATTTAGGCCATTGATCCAGTTTGCGTTAATTATTATATCTAGTTTGAGGTAAGAATCATTTTATTCTTTTTCATGTGGATATCCAATTGTGACATCATCATTGTTTAGACCATTATTTCCCCATTGATTGGATTTGGCACTCTTATTGAAAATCAAGTGGATGATGTATGAGTTTGTTTCTGGACTTTCAATTGTATTCCATCTTTTTGTAGGTTTGTTCTTATGTTGGTACCACACTTCTATTAACTGCAGCTTTGTATTAACTGCAGCTTTGTATTAAGTTTGAAATAAAAAAAATGTGAGTTCTCCAACTATTTTATTCTTTTTTATTATTGTTTTGGCTATTCAGAGCTCCTTGAAATTTCATATGAATTTGAGAATTGGCATTTCTAAATCTATAATAAAGGATGTTAGAATTTTAATAGGAATTGCATTAAAACCCTAGTCTTTTTAGGGTAATATTACCATCTTCATAATATTGTCTTCCAACCCATTAACACAGGATCTCTTTCCATTTAGAATTTAGGTCTTTAAATTCTTTCAGTAACATTTTATAATTTTTAGTGTATAAGTCTTTTACTTTATTGGTTAAATTTAGTGTTTTATTCTTTGGGTAATGTAAATGGAATCGTTTTCTCAATTTTCTTTTCAGATTATTAATTGTTCTTGTATAGAAATACAGCTGATTTTTTTATGTATTTAACTTTTCTTTTTTAAAGTTTTTTCTTTTAATTTCATTTTGTATTGGTTTAGGTGTATATGTCATTGTTGAAAAACAACTGCACAGAGCAATTTTGCTGAACTCATTTATTTGCTCTATTAAAAGTTTGACGGGAGTTCTTTACTTCATGTATGTCTTTACCTTACTGTCTAATATATTTTACTTACACCATAAAGAACTTTAACATTTCTTATATGGCTTTTGTTTCTCTCTGAGTGTCTTAATTACCCTTTCATTTTTGAAGGATAGTTTCCCCAGATATACAATTTGGGATTGATAACTTTTTTCTTTCCACTGTTTTCTGGCCTATATGATGTCTAATGGGAAATCAGTTACTAATCTTACTGAGGATCATTTGTAGGTGATGAATCACTTCTCTCTTGCTACTTTCAAGCTTCTCTCTTTGGCTTTTGACAGTTTAATTATAATGTGTCTGAATGTGAATCTCTTTTACTTTATCCTATTAGAGTTTGATGAACTTTTGGATTTGTAGCTTTATGTGTGTCATCAAATTTGTAAGGTTTCTCCAGCTATATGTCTTATTTTCTTTCTTCCTCTTTAACTCTCCCTCTTCTCTTTCTGGGGCTCCCATAATTCTATGTTACTACAATTGATAGTGCCCAAAAGCTTCCTTAGTATCTGTTTATTTTTTATTTTTTTTTAAATATATTTTATTGATTTTTTACAGAGAGGAAGGGAGAGGGATAGAGAGTTAGAAACATCGATGAGAGAGAAACATCGACCAGCCGCCTCCTGCACACCCCCTACTGGGGATGTGCCCGCAACTGAGGTACGTGCCCTTGACCGGAATCGAACCTGGGACCCTTCAGTCCACAGGCCGATGCTCTATCCACTGAGCCAAACCGGTTTGGCAGTATCTGTTTATTTTACTTCACTTTTTTTCTTCCCTATTACTCAGAACAGGTAATTTCAATTGTCCTATATTTAAGTTTATTGATTTTTTTTCTGCCTACTCATATATACATTTGTCCTCTTTAGGGGATCTTTTATTTCAGCTAAGTGTATTTTTTTCAGCTCCAAATTTTCTACTTTGTTCCTTTTTATAATTTCTATGGCCTTATTGGTATTCTCTGTCTTATAAGACATTAGTATCCTGATTTCATTTAGTTCTTTGTTTCATTTCAATTCAAATGAAATAAGCTCAATAATGTTTCAAAATTTTAATTCCATTTTTGTTTATAGTGCTATTCAAATGTTAATTAGAAAAATGCACATATATAGCAAACACAATGTTGTCTATTTACCAACATTCATTACAAAAGAGAGAGAGAGAGAGAGAGAGAGAGAGAGAGATTGCCCTTGTTTGAATTTTGTTATCCACAACAAATAAAAATGCAAGAATAATTATATACGTGTTTAAAATGAGAACATCCAGAATGGGTGTGTTTTTCCAATGTGATGGCTCTGCACAACTGATTTCTGTTGCTCTTCCAGGATTCAACTAATGGAAAATAGGCTATTTGTATTGTTCTCAAAATGCTTTTCTTTTTCCTCCAAGGAAGCAAGCAAACAAATTAACTCAAGGAAATAATCTGGGCTAACCCATTTGTGAATTTAAAAATCAATGAAAAAATAGATTCACCAAACCAGAACTGATATATGCCAAGGCTTTACAAAATCCTTAAGCATAACAAGAAGACAGAATTAAAGAACATGCTCCTGCCAGCCTCGGAGGGTGGAGTTAACCAGGAAGTCCAAAATTAAAGTTGTGGCAAAAGTGAATCTAAAAAAGCAATTATTAGGGATGTATGTGTGAAATGGGGAATTTGGCTCATAAAGGAGGAACAGGATAGAAAGATCAATCAATTCAATTAAGTGACACAAATTTTAATGTCTTTTTTTTTACCTCTGTATTTTTCCACCATGGCCATAAATTTAAAGCCACTTGTGGGACTTTGTTAAAATGCAGGTTTCTGGAATCTCCCCTTGGAAATTCTGATTCATGGTATGATCCAGGTATGAGCACTGCAGAAAGCCCTGCAGGTAACTCTGATGAGTGTCCAGGGGTACATTCTGACAATTCATGTTTGGAGATTTAATGTAAATATATATAACTTTATTTTATATATCTGTACCTATTTTATTAGGCAAAATTATAATTCCTACCCTCTTTTGGGATTCCACATGGAAATAAATACATAAATTTAAATAAATTTTATTTTATGGACACTTGAATTTTTATTTAATCAAGTAAAAGTAAAAAACAGGGAAATATGTTATAGCCCTGCAGAGTAGTAAATATCTTCAAACCCTAAAATTCAGTAACTACTCAATGTAAAGTATGAAGTTTGTGTGTCCCAAACCTCAGAATCATTGCCTAGAAAGTCAAATTAAACCTGATCTAATTCATGTCTTATTATTTCTGACATGGAAGCAAAAATGTCTGCTATGTCCTTTCTCATGGCTTGCTCTGACCTTTCAGTACAATGTTATTACAAGTACCATGACCTTTGCTCCTCCTGATAACAAATAAGAGTATAAATATGAAATAATAAATTGAGTTTTTATTCTGTTAACAGCTTGAGTGTAGCCACTCTGGACATGGAAGGACAACCTTAAGTATAAAAGTTTTGAAGGGCATCAGGGCAATGATGAAGCAAGAGTCACTCTCTGAGTAGATTATAACAGTGACTCTTATACTTTCTCACCCAAGAAAAGCAAGTTTCCCAAGAAAGGCTACAAGTATCTATTACTCTTAGAAAATGGAACTATTGTTCATACAGTTGAAACTTCACATGTTTTAAAGTCTGAATAAATTACATTTACATATTAGCCCCAAAACTCCCTAGCTGGGTATCTTTGGACAAAAGGCACAATGCCTAATCTCTCTGTGGCTCTATTTCTAATTCTGTAACTTGGTAATAAATATAAACATACTTCAGCATTATAGTGAGAATTAGAGATATGCGCGCGCGCGCGCGCGCACACACACACACACACACACACACACACACACACACACACAGCTACGTCTTTTCCTTTTTGCACAGACAAAATAAGTGAATGAGGATATGGTAGGAGTCACCATCCCTGAATCTTTCAAGTCCTCAGTGGTGACACCAAGTCACGTGATATCTCCAGGAATGGGATATTGCTTTTGGTTTACTATCTTCTTAGGTAGAAGCAGTTCAGTAACTTCCACTTGGCTCTTCCTACCATAATAGGGGAATACTATGGGATTCCACCAGTTGCTGAGTACTTCTATCCCAGTCATACATTCTAGAGCTGAGGAAGTAACCACCAGATGGATTAAAGGACCCACTGCGAGACAGACCTGAGTGAAAATGCAATGGAACACTTGAACTCCAAGAGCTGCTACACTTAATATTCATTTCTACACACATTCCCCAGATTTCTGTCCATATAAATTGGAAAAATCTTTTTGTGTCTAGTGCATCTCCTTGTGGGTCACACTTTGTACCTCACCCTTTAGGTCCTGCTGTGACTAGCATGTAATGGTAAGTCTAGTAGTATGGCCTGAGGAGAATCAGTGGTATCTCATAAGACAAAGCAAAATGAATACTCTCGGACAGAGACAGAAGAGATGCTCCTACTGGAAAAAGAGGCTCAGCAGAATTTAGGGACTCAGTGTACTTAACTTCATTGAGATCTTCCCACATGTCTCCAATCCAATTTTCAGGATTCCACTCCTTCATAACAATTCCTTCACTTTAATAGAGAATACCTGCAAAATTTGGAATTCTATCTTTATTGTAATCCAACTGCTCAGATGAACTTAAGTTTGGTTTTCAGGAATCTTAACCCAGTGACAATAGGAGTTAAGGGTTTCTTTCAAGGTAGACACACAGAAACTTTCAGATCATGTATGTGAAACTGAGCTGGAAATTTAAAATCCTGAACTCATTTTTTACCTTTCTTACTTTATCCAGTATAGTTAGAAATAATCAATCAATCTCATTATACTCCTTAATTTGACTAAAATGTCCTAATCATTAAGTGCAAGGTCACCCAGAACCTTGCCTTTGTAAATATTTTATTTGAATTATCCAATGGTAATGTTTTGCATTTCTATATAGCCACAATAAGGCCATGGACTACAAGGTTCCCTTTACCACTCCAAATAGAATTATCAATGTCTTTAAATCTAGTGAGATCAGCGAACCAATTCTAGAAAATCCAAAACCATTTTTAAAAACTCATCTGAAGTTTTTCTTCTTCTAGAACCACTCATGGTACCAAAATATGTGTTCATCAGGATTCTCACAGAGAAATAGTACCAGGAGGATAGAATGATGATAGACAGACAGACAGATAGATAGGCAATAAGAGAAAAAGATTTATTCAAGGATTTGCTTCCAAAATAGTGGGGGCTAGGAAGTCTGAAATATGTAGGGAAGGCTGGCAAGCTGGAAACTCATGGGCAGAAACTAAACTTGTGGTGAAATGTTTTTTTCATCTGTTTTGCTCTTAAAGCCTTTCAAATGATTATGGAGGATAATCTCCTTTACTTAAAGTCAACTGATTGTGGATGTTAACCACAGCTATAAAAATACCTTCACAGGAACACTAGGTTAGTGTAATTAAATAACGTTATTAATACCTAGTCAAGTTGATGTAAAATTAACATGAATGAGGCCTATGTCTTTATTATGTAATTACAGACCCAGTGCACAAAATTCATGCACAGGGAAGGGGGGAAGGGGTATCTCTCAGCCCAGCCTGCACCCTCTCACAATCCAGGACCCCTTGGGGGATGTTTGACTGCTGTTTTAGGCCCAATCCCTCTCTCAATCCAGGACCGCTGATCCCTAACCTCTTGCCTGCCTGCCTGCCTGCCTGCCTGCCTAATCTCCCCTAACCCCTGTGCCTGCCTGCCTGCCTGATTGCCCCTAACCACTCTCTTGCCTGCCTGATCGCCCCTAACTGCCTCTGCCTGCCTGCCTGATCGGCCCTAACCACTCTGCCTGCCTGATCGCCCCTAACTGCTCACCTTCCATGCCTGATCACCCTTAACCACTCTGCCTGCCTGCTGGCCTGATAGCCCCTAACAACCTCTGCCTCAGTCCCCACCACTGTGGCTTCATCCGGAATGATGTCTGGAAGGTCGTTCAGCTGTCCAGTCTAATTAGCACACTACGCTTTTATTATTATAGACATTATGTAATTTGATGCATATATTTACCATTCTGTTTAAATTACCTTTTATTTTACACCCCATGTATGGTTAATATTTATATCTCTGTTTCCACAGTTTCATTTTTATAAAAATAAGTATTGGTTGGTGATTTTATTCCAAAACAAAAACCTTGATACAATGTCATTAGCAGGTACATTGATATTCCAATACAAAGGTAGGCACAGAGTTTACTGGTGTCACTTCTTAAAATTTTTTATAAGTCATGAACATCTTCCATGAAATTCTGATGTAAAAGTATAGAAAAATATATTTCTAAAAGCTTCCTCAGTGTTTTAAACTTTATCTTAAATGGAAGGGGTAAGCTTCATTTCTTTAGTGATAATTTCTGTCATGCTCCAATTCATCCTAATGATTTTGAGTTCCTTACATAATATTGTAAGAGGAAGAATACTACCCTTTCCAGATAATAGTCATCCAACTATAACACCCAGTAATAATTTCATTTATGATAAACCTTTGTTCAAACGTAGTGCATGGTATGGTCTTTCAATTTCAAAAACATGTATTGAAAATGGTTAGCTTTTTGACACCTAAAGTGCCCCTAGATCCTGAAACATTACCTGGCATAAAGGGGATCCACAATTAATTTTTCAATTTGAACATACAAGCTTTATGAAATATAAATCACATACTATAAAATTCAATCTTTTAAAGATGTATAATCTAGTGGGGCTTTTTTAGTACAATCGCAGAGTTGTCTAACATCACCACTACAGAATTTTTACATTTTTTCATCACCCCAAAAAGAAATCCCATATCCACTAGCAATCATTCCCCATTCCCTCATTGTCCCCTCTTACTCTAGAGCAGTGGTCCTCAATCTTCCTAATGCTGCGACCCTTTAATACAGTTCCTCATGTTGTGGTGACCCCCAATTTCATTGTTACAAATTTAACATAATTAAAGCATAGTGATTAATCACAAAAACAATATGTAATTATATATGTGTTTTCCGATGGACTTAGGCGACCCCTGTGAAAGGGTCATTCTACCCCCAAAGGGGTCTCGACCCACAGGTTGAGAACCGCTACTCTGGAGAGTGATTAATCTACTTTCTGTCTCTATGGATTTCTCTGAATACTTCATATAAATGGAATCAGATAATATGTGGTCTTTTGTGATTGACTTCTTTTGCTTAGCACAATGTTACAAGGTTCATCCATGCTATAATATGTATCAATACTTCATTTTTATTGGCAAATATAGTCCAGTATAAAAATATAACACATTTGCTTATCCATTCATTAGTTCAGGAGTGGGGAATGTCTGGCCCACAGGCCATATAAGGCCCATGAGATCATTTGGTCCGGTCCTACCAAGGCATTAGGGGTGAGTTAATTAAATGTTTGACCAAATATAGCAGGCTAACTTTTAACTTGATAATTTTGTATGGCCCACAAATGATGTTATCATTATCTAAATGGCCCTTGGCAGAAAAACGATTTCCCTCCCTGCATTAGTTGATAGATATAACTAAATATCTAAAAATAATGATATTATGAATATTAGTGCACAATTTTGTGTGTGTGTGAACATATTATTTCAACTCTTTTGAATAAATTTCTACAAGTGGAATTTCTGGTGGTATGATAACCCTATATTAAACAGTTTTAAGAAACTTCCAACCTATTTTCTAAAATGGCTGCAAAATTTACATTCCTTGCTTTTTTTGCTCATTGCTGTATCTCCAGCACTTAGACCACCGCCTAGTAGGTCTCAATGAATGAATAAGTTGAATGAATGAACAAACAAATGAACATAGTTCTAGTACTTATTAACAAGTTCTCACTTTAACAAATTAGTTGCAGGCTCTTATTTATAAGAAGAGGTTGTAAGCAAGGAAGTCATCCCAAATCTCATTCTCATTAGTTAAAGCAGGAAGTAATTTCAAATAGTTACCTACAACTCAGGAGCACGTCTCAAGGGATAATCCTCAGGAGCATCATTTTTCTCAAGAATGCAGGAATTATACGTTTAAAGTAACTAATAGTGACATATGGTGATTTATTTATAATTAATACTTAGCAGATCAGCTCAGTATATGCCAGTAAAACCAAGGTGTTAAGTTTGAATTCCATAAAAGGTGGTTTTCTATTTGCTTGTGCTGTGACCACATGTTGCATTCCTCTCCTGAGGCAATTCAGCATTGCAAAAGAATGTGACTCCAACTACATCAGTAGAAACCATTAGCTCTACTAAACAAGGAGCTTTAGCTCACTGACAGTTTTTGAGATCTATTGATAATCACACAATATTTAGGTGTACACGTAATACTCTGGATTACCTGAGTTAAAAACCGCTCAAAAGCATGTTCTTATTTAAAATTTGTCAGAGCCCTAACCGGTTTGGCTTCGTGGATAGAGCATTGGCCTTCCGTCTCAAGGGTCCTGGGTTCGGTTCCAGTCAAGGGCATGTGCCTTGGTTGTGGGCACATCCCCAGAGGGGAGTGTGCAGGAGGCAGCTGATAAATGTTTCTCTCTCATCGATGTTTCTAACTCTCTATCCCTCTCCCTTCCTCTCTGTAAAAAATCAATGAAATATATTTTGAAAAAAATAAAATAAAATAAAATTTGTCAGAAATTCACTGTGTGCCCTCATTTGCTATTTACTCTGCTAAGAGTTGTGATGTGTATCTATGAAAGCAAAGACTCCTTAATTATCAGACATTGATGTGCCACTGTATTTGGAACACCAAGCTAGTACTTGTTTCAATTTGAAACAATTAGTGAGCTGAAAGAATCCTAAAGTCACTTGAGTCCAAAGTAACATTTGTTTTCTTCAGTAATGTCAATGATAATGAAGTATGACCTCACATAGAAAAATATTTTCATGCTCCTGGCATCTAATTTAAATGAAATCAGGACATTTTTCAAGGTTTATTTTGATGTGGTATAATGAAATGCAGTTCAAAGAAAAGCATTTAAGAAAGATATGCATGGTTGTTCTTATGACAATGATGGAGAAATGTGAGCTCCACGAAAGTTTAAGAAAGACAGCAAAGGCTCCCACCATTTATTGAATTCCTATAAAATTTAAACATTGAGATCTTTGCTTTATACAATTATCTCATTTAATATTCACATCATAAATTGACATATTTTTAGTTTATAGAAAATAACTTTGAAGTTTTGGAAGTATTATTGCTTAAGAATTCTCAGGGAGGAAGTTGCAGTGCTGGGATTTAACCCTACAATGTTTTCAGAGCCCAGACTCTTAATTACTAAACTATAATACTTTGTCCCAAATGCACTTGAAACCTATATACTCTTATATATACTCTTATTAACCAACTAGAGGCCCAGTGCACAAAATTCTGCATGGGGGGGGGGGGTCCCTTGGCCCAGCCTGCGCCCTCTTGCAGTAGGCCCGCCCCCTGCTGCATGTCCCCTTAGCACCGCCACAGAGGCGGGAGAGGCTCCTGCCACCACCACTGCACTCTCCAGCTGTGAGCCTAGCTTCTGGCTGAGCAACACTCCCCCTGTGGGAGCACACTGACCACCAGGGGGCAGCTCCTGCATGAGCATCTGCCCCCTGGTAGTCACTGCACATCATAGCGACCTGTCGTTCTGCTGTTGATTTACTTATTACCCTTTTATTATTTAGGTATCACACCAATAAATTTAAATTAAAAATGTTTTAATTGCAATCTTAAAAGGAATCCCTTTGTAAACTTCAGATTTATTTCAAACATTATTCCTATTGTCATTACCACTATTATATTGTTTTTATATTACAATAATAATACACAATTGTTGTAGAACATTTAAATAATGCATATAAGCTAAGGAACGAAAACAAAAATAATCCATTTGTATCAATGTCCTGTGTTCATTTAAGGAGGAAAGAATCTTTCTGCCAGTGTTTAGTAAGATTTTACTAAGTCCTAAAAGGCTTACAGAACTTTTGTAGAGGGTGAGGAGACTTGCCGGGAGCCGGTCGATCCTTGCTGTTTCAAGGGACCTGGCATATATGGCATACTGTTCTTAATATGTTTGCTCACCTTCTTGGCACTGTGTGTTTTAACCAAGGTCACCTCTCTGAGAAAGGTTGTTTCCCCAGGTAGGGATTTTCCCCTGAAGTTAGGGAGGGAATAAAACCCCTTAACTAAGTGCCAGGCGGATAATTAATCACTTTAACTACGAACAATCATGCTTAAGCTACATAATCTTTACTCCCTGGAATGGAGATAAGAAACGCCCTAACCTTTGGAATAGACATTGATAGGACTGGAATCAACTGGTATAAATACAGATGTAACAAGACAACAGAACCTACACAGAACCTAGACACAGAACCTACACAGAACCTAGACACAGAACCTACACAGAACCTAGAGACAGAACTTCACTGGAGAGAACATGGCAAAAGATCCTGGACAGAAACTGGCCACAGAACCTAGAGACAGAACCTAGCGAGAGAACCTGGCTACAGAACCTGGCTGGAGATCCTAGACAGAACTTGGCTGGAGAACTGGCTACAGAACCTGGCTGGAGACCCTGACAAGAGAACCCGGCTATGATGATCACCTGAACGCTGCCTCTGTGTCATTCCTTCTTCACCGACTCCGTCCACACCTTTGGGGACCCCTGGACCTGTTGGGGTTGGACCCCAGCATCTGGAGCCCGAACAGGGACCTAGAGACAGAACCTAGCGAGAGAACCTGGCTGAAGAACCTAGAGACAGAACCTACCTACAGAACCTGGCAATAGAACCAGGCAAGAGAACCCAACCATGCTGATCACCTGAACGCTGCCTCCGAGTCTTTCCCTCTTTGCCGACTCCGTCCACACCTTTGGGGACTCCTGGACCTGCTGAGGTTGGAGCCCAGCAGAAACTGATTCCAGGTTATGCTTTCAGAAATTAATCCCACAGCCATATTATTGATTCTTCAAAGATTAGAAGTTAGGATTCAAAACCATGCCGCCACTGCCAGGCCTAGAAAACTGTTCCGCTATCTACCCTGTGCCTGCTATACCCACAACAGCAGAATGGACGTTCCATGCACAGCTTCATGACAATCATAGTGCAAGTGGCTTGACTTTGGTAGATATTAAGATGCTGCAGCAAAAAAAAAAAAAAAAAAAAATTCAAATGCTTCTGAGACATGCTTGCCAGTAGAAACGGAGAAGTAACAAAAGTATAGCTTCTGCCTTGCTGGCATCTTCCAAAACTCTTGCAATGACATGGGGCTCATGGATGGTAATTACATACAGAACACAAGCTTCGGAGGAGTCTAAGGAGTGGAATTTCTAACTTTCTAGTCTCTACACTATAGGAAAGCGTTAGGGAAGAATTCGGAGGAGATGTTGAGCACCAGTGATCATAGCCACTAATCCCAACTTCTAGCATAAGGACTGTGAGCAGTTTGTTGCTTTTTCTTACTATCTTTAAATCAATAAATGTGTACCTGCTTCTTTATAATCTGATTTTTTAAATTAAAAAGCTGAATAGTTGTTCAAGTTTATGGATATACAACAATTGATGTAATAAATCACCCATTTTGAAAATGCAGATTGTTCTAACATTTTAATATTACAAATAATGTTTCAAGAAGTATTTTTATTGCTAAATCAATGAACACATTTATGATATTTTGATATTTTCCTTAGATGAATTGTTAGAAGTGGATTTCTAAGTATACAAAGCTGTACTGATGTTAGTTTAGAGAAATATTGTATCAATTTATTTTCAAACCAGCAGTGCACACAATTTCAGTTTCCCCCAAATCTGGCCCACTCTAGGTCTTATCATTTTTTAAAAGGATTCTAATATTGTTAAACTTATTTATATGTTTATTTGTCTTATATGCATTTTTTAAAAATATGGTTTCCTAATTCATTATTAAAATTTGGATTTTGTTTTAATTAATTTGTAAGAGATCTTTAATTATTATTAAGATGTTATTTTAATATTGTCATTAACCTTTTTTACTTATATGCAAGAGTTCACTTATTCTCAGTTCAATTTTTAATGGAATTTTTTCAGTATATTTTTGTCATATATGTTTCAATTTTTACAATTTAAGATTCTCTAAAAGAAATTTTCATTTTATAAATAATTTTACGTATTTAAGGCATTTAAAATTAAATGAGCTCTATGGTGATAAATCAGCTTTAAAAAGATAACTTCAGTGAGATATAATTCACGTACCATGAGTCGCCTTTAAAAGTCTGTGATTCAGTGGGCTTTAGTGTATTCACAGACTTGTGCAAACATCCCACTATTTAATTCTGGGGCATTTTTATCATTCCACAAAGAAACCCCATCTCTATTAGCAGCCATTCTCTGACCACTTTGGACCCTGGAAGCCTATAATCTATTTTCTGTCTCTATGTATTTACATGCAGGACATTTTGTATGAATAGTATCACACAATATGTACTCTTTTGGAACTGGCTTCTTTCATTTAAGACGAATTTTTGTGGCTAACCTATGCACCTGTCAATAATTTACTCCTTTTTATTGACAAAAATATTCCATTGCATGGATATGCCACATTTTGTTTATCATTCATCAACTGATAGAGGTTACCACTTATTGATTACTAGGAATAAAGCTGCTGTTAACATCAGTGTACAATTTTTTGTGTGTGAACACATGTTTCCAGTTTTCTTGGGTAGATATTAAGTAGTGAATTAGTGCATAGATACCTAGTAGGGAGTTTCAAATTAGTTTCCAAAGTGACCACATCATTTATATTTCCACCAGAAATGTATAAAAGTTCTACTTGTCCACATTCTCTCCAAAACATATTATGTTTGTCTTTTTAGAAATAACTGTCTTACTAAATTTGAAGTGGTGTTAACATTATAGTCTTAATTGGCATTTCCTTAATGACTAATGTTGACCATCTTTTAAAAAATATTTTATCTATTTATTTTTGTTGTTGAGCATCTTTTCATATGCTTAATGATCATTTATTTATCTTCTTTGGAGAAATATCTATTCAAATCCTTTGCCCATTTTTAAAAATTGTGTTATCTGTCTTTTTATTGTTGACTTGTGAGCTTTTTAAAAATATTTTCTGGATTAAAAAGTCCCTTATTAAATGTGTGTTTTGCAATATTTTCTCCACATGTGTGGGTTACCTTTTCACTTTCTTGATGGTTTCCTTTGAAGCACAAGTTTTAATTTTCATGAAGTTGAACTTACCTTTTTTTTCTTCATTAATTGAGCTTTAGGTGTCATATTTAAGTAATCATTTGCTAACAAAAGGTCACTAATAATTTCCTATCTTCTTCTAAAAAGTTTATAATGTTAGCTTTTATATTTAGGCCTATGATCCACTGTGAGGTAATTTTGATAATGTGAAAAAAGGGTCCACCTTCATTTTTTTGTATGTGGATACCAGTTGTACCAGCCCCATTTGTTGAAAAGAATATTCTTCCCATTTAATTGTACTGGTACCCTTCTTAACTATCAATTGTCCATAAATATAAGGGTTTATTTCTGGGCTCCCAATTCTATTCCATTGATCTATGTGTCTATCTTTATACCAATATCTCACTACTGAATTACTGTCAAGCTTTGCAGTAAGTTTAAAAATGTGAAGTGTGTGTCCTCCAACTTCCTTCTTCTTTTCAATATTATTTTGATTATTCTGAGTGACTTATATTTCCATATTAATTATAGGAATGTTTCATCAATTTCTGCAAAAAGGCAGATGGGATTTTTATAAGGAGAGCATTATATCTGCAGATCAATTTTTTGAGTCATGAACATGGGGAACTTTTCATTTATTTATTTATTTTTTTAAAATATATTTTATTGATTTTTCACAGAGAGGAAGGGAGAGAGATAGAGAGTCAGAAACATCGATGAGAGAGAAACATCGATCAGCCGCTTCCTGCACATCTCCCAGTGGGGATGTGCCCGCAACCCAGGTATATGCCCTTGACCAGAATTGAACCTGGGACCTTTTAGTCCGCAGGCCGACGCTCTATCCACTGAGCCAAACCGGTTTCGGCATTTATTAAGGGTCTTTAAATTTTTTCAACAATGTTTTGTAGTTTTGAGGGTTCTGTTCTTGCATTTCTCTCATTAACTGTGTTCTTATGTATTTTATTCTTTTATTGCTATTATAAATAGAACATTTTACCTAATTTCATTTTGAATTGTTAATTGCTACAGTACAGGAACACAGTTTTTTAAAATATAGGTCTTACACCCTGCAACCTTGCTGAACTTGTTTATTAGCTGTAATAGTTTTGATACAGAGTCCTTAGGATTTTTAAGATCATGTTCTCTGCAAACAAAGATAGTTTTACTTCTTCCTTTCAATATGGATACCTTTGATTTCATTTTCTTGCCTAATTTCCCTAGCTAGAATTTCTAGTACAATGTTGACTAAATAGGGCAAGTAGCCTGATCTTAAGAGGAAAGCGTTCAGTCTTTCACCATTACTATGTCGCTGGGGTTTTTTATGTACGCCCCTTACTAGGTTGATGAAGTCTCCCTATATTCCTAGTTTACTGAATATTTTTATCATGAAAGGTTTGTAATATATTTGTTTTTAAAGTCCATCATATTTATCAGCCAGTATTCAAGATTGATAAGTAAAATATTTAATCAGATTACACTATTACAATTTGGGTTTAAAAATATTGGTGTTATCCTGAAGTTCTCTGGGTTTTCCTGATAACAGGTAAAGAAGGAATCCCAAAAATATTTTTGTGAATGTAGCAATATGGAAATCAGTGGTAACCCTATAAAAATAACTATTCAGAACAATAATATACTGCTTACTTGATAGGCACATTCTACATTTTAGTACTTATTCTTTAATGTTGGGAGCCAAGAATATTACAAACGCTTCAACAAATTAAAATTGAAATATTGTGAGAACAATAATCATTCTCAGAAAGTCATTTCTCATGTTAACCCAAAGCTGCCTTCCTGGAACCTACACCTTTTATCCTATTTCTGTTCTCAAGAGCAGAACACAATTTCCCATATTTCTGATGGGAAGTACACTTGATATTAGGAGAATCGCTTGAAGTCTACCAAGTTAGTATTGCTTTTTTCTAGGCTAGCTTTCTCACAAGAACAGGACGTGGAATTCAAAAGTTGCTGAAAATGTACATGTTATTTTTTATCATGTATAAATTATATGAATATTTGCTCAATGAAGAAATTGTAATCACAGTAAATTTACGAAGCCTTTGGTCAATATATCCTCCCTATGGCACTTCTCAAAATAAACTAGCAATGTTTAAATTTTCTGATGTTTAAAAATTGGTATAGCACACTTAAGCGCCTAGTTCAAACTTGTCAGTCCCAGATAAAAGCTGCTTACAAGATATTATACAGTTTCATTTCATCACTAAAAACCTAAATTGTTGTTTTATTCCTAATTTGCCCATCATTGTTCTCAATTCTGGGGATGTAGTGGGTGAAAAAGTCGGAGATCTGGCTTTCATGGAGTCTGTACTCAAGTATGGGGAAGATAGAATGTAAACACATAAACAAGCGAGCAAGAGGTACAAACTTCCAGTTATAAAATAGTAAGTCATGGGCAATAAAATTAATAATACTGAATTAACTTTCTATTGTGACAAATGCAACTAACCTTATCATGGGAATACTTTTGTAATATATATAAATATCAAGTCATATTAAGTACACCTGACATAAGATATTGTATGCTACTTATACATCTTTTTTTAAAAATATATTTTTCAGAAAGAGGCTAGTGCTATAGAGATATCCTAGTATGATTCAAAACCTCACTTTAGCCAGTTTTGCTCAGTGGATAGAGCGTCAGCTTGCGGACCAAAGGTCCCAGGTTCGATTCTGGTCAAGTGCATGCACCTTGGTTGTAGGCTCCTCCCAGGCCTGGGCCCTGGTCAGGGCGTGTGTAGGAAGCAACCAATCAATGTGTTTCTCTCACATTGATGTTTCTGTCTTTCACTCTCTCTTCCACTCTCCCTAAAAATCAGTGGGAAAATATCCTCAGGGTGAGGATTAACAAAAAAACACACGAAAACCAAACTGCATCCTTCTCAGAGAGTAGAAACTGGAGAACATTGCCTCAAGAATAATGTTAGGGAGGTTAATGATGTGCTGTGTGAGGTTATTCATCACTTCTTGCCTCTTGAGAAATGTGCATTGCTACTAAAAGGATTTTGTGGGTCTCAACTGTTTTACTTTAGAATGAAATGTTGATTTGAGAAAGGCCTTGACAGGGAGTAACAAGGCTAAATTGTAACTGGTTCATATATCACGTAATCCTAATCCAAAGAATGATGGTGATGATTTGTATTGGCATAGTGTTCCATAGGTTTTTGAGCACTTTCAAACTAACTGTCTTTTTTGAGTCTCAGGACAATCCTTTGATAAAAGTAAAACACAATATTATTCTAATAGTAGAAAAGTAAATCGAAGTTCAAAGAGTCTGGGTAAATTATATACCATACAGCTGGCAAATGATAGAACCCAGACCACGACTAAGGTTTTCTATCTAATTTGACTAACACGCCCACTCTTTTGCTATTTTAGATTGGTTATTTGAAATGACTAGTTATGAATGTTGGGGAACTGAGTTCTGGTGTACATTGTCAGGAATACTTTTTTTATTTTAAGGAGGCCATACAGAACAGTGACTCTCTAGGTGTGGTCCCAGGACCAGCAGCATCATCACCTGGGAAGTTGTTGAAAATGCAAATTCTCAACCACACTTCAGGCTTATTGAACCAGAGACTCTGGAAGTGGGGCCCAGAATTAAAAAATGACATACATTATTCATGGGCCCACAATTTTTATTTTAACAAGCATTCCAGGAAATTCTGCCTACTTCCATATCCTTTTTAAAAATATATACTTTATTGATTTTTTAGAGAGAGGAAGGGAGAGGGATAGAGAGAAACATCAATGAGAAAGAAACATTGATCAGCTGCCTCCTGCACACTCCCCACTGGGGACGTGCCCACAACCAAGGTACATGCCCTTGACCAGAATTGAACCTGGGACCCTTGAGTCCGCAGGCCGATGCTCTATCCACTGAGCCAAACCAGTCAGGGCCCATATCCTTTTTAAAAAATTAAGAATAAATATTTTGAAGTTTCATATTAACTTCATTTATACATATACATATTATATAGATTAATATTTACATATGGCCATATCACTTACAGTTTTGTAGTGCAGTCTTTGAAAAATATACTCAAAATAATGGCAAGAATTCAAAAGTAGTAGCACCTATTTTTGTAAGCAGGGATTGTTAAGAAAATATGTTCTTACATATTTCTGGTGGAAATGTGAATTTAAATGTGATTTCTTGTAGCAGAATTCTCTTCCTTGGGAATCCAGATCATATAAATGAAATCTCAGAATGTAAATAAATATTACAAGGATGTTTACCACTATGCACTACTACAACATGTGTGAATGCATGACAGAGGACCCACAGCGGTGAGTAATGAAACATAAAGTGAATCCCCATGAGTAGGAAAACAGTTGAATAAATTCTAGTAAATCATCCCATTGAAAAACATATAGTCATTTAAAATAACTAGTTAAAGGTACCCAGTTGAACTGAAGGAATTTCATTGATTATTGTTGGGTACGAACTGCACTTTTTGGGAAAACAGACAATGACAGAACAACACCTATTTATCTCCACATCTACCTACTTGCTTTTTTAATTATACGAGAGAGGAGAATAATTTGACAAGATGGACGCAAACCTCTTAAATGGCATAATTATTGGAGGCAAGGACTGGTTGCTAATGTGAATGAAGAAGTAGGTAAAGGCCATACTATACTTTTATCATAACATGTTTTTATCAAGTACAGCTGCTAAGCTGGATAGCACTTTAATCTCATTCTGCCTACTGTATAATCATCTCATGAGGTTACAAGAAAATCAGCATACTGCAATAGTTCAGAACCTAAATTCTATAACCTTAAGGTCTTATTCCAAATCCAGGCCCTGTCTGCTACCAATGCAGCATGGCCTAAGGAAGACTACTCCAGCTCTTTGTGGCTCAGTTTTCAAACCTATAAAATGGGGACAGAATAGCACCTATCTCACAAGTTTATTGTAAGAATTAAGTGGGTTAATATACTAAAAAGCTTAGAACTATGCCTGTCACTGTTCTAAATGTTAGTACCTGAGTTACTATAGCAATGAGCTCACAAAGTACTTAGTTTTATATGGCAAATATAGATTATTATTGTCAAATCATATGTATAAGATAAATAATAGACCTGACACAGAGCAGGTGTTCCAAAGTTAGTCTCTGTGCCTAAGATACAAATGGCCATGTTATTCCTTTTTGAAGGACATATTCCACTACTACCACTCACTCTTCCTTCACTCCTTCCTCTCCCAACTTCCCTGGAAAGAACATTTCTTAGTTTCTACTATACCTGGTATTCCTGAAACAAGGATAAGGCTTTTATTGCTGACAACTAGAGGGGAAAAGATAGGGTTAATAAATGGCCTACATTATTCACCTAGCAAATATTTACTTAGTGACTATTATTGGTGGCACAGTACAAGACACTTGGGAAAGAACAGAGACAAAGGAAAAAAATGTTCTCTACCTAACAGAGTTTATCCAATTATTTGATTTAAAGTCCATGTGCTACAAAAAGGAAATAGAGAATAAAAAGAAAGCACAAAGTCAAAGAATTCAGGAGAGGAAATAGAGGCCAGGTCAAGAAGGCCACATCCAAGGTGCTGGATGTGTCTAAAGCACAATGGGAAGGCACCAGAAGTGACACAACCAGAATTGCCCTTTAAACAGCTAATTAAGAATGACGGATTAGAGACATGCAGGCGTTCCTTTCCCACCTAAAATTACACTGAAATGACAATAGAGCAATGAAAGCTATAAATCCAAAAGAACAAAAAAGAATAGAAGAGGACACAGAAGACAACAAAAGGCCAAAAGATCTCAGCAGTTTTAGAAGATGGAACAGGTGAAGGAGTAGAAACTGCTGAGCAGAGGGAGCTAAACCTCTGGGAGACAACAATGGGAGGCTAGTGCTTCACCTCACAGAGCCTCAGGCAAAAACAGAAATGGAGGTACCTTGTACTGATTCTGAAAAAGATGGGGCAAGGTGAGAGGCTGAAAGAGATGCGGTTGGAGTTGTAATTCTTAAGGCCTCTTGAGGCTCAAGTCTCCAATCACACAACTCCTTAGTCAGGTAATTACCTTTCCCCAAATTTGCAAATAAGAGAGTCTATCCCTGACACTATTAAACTAGAAAGGCTCCAACTCAAGACACCAAAACTACAAGAGAGCAGAATGAGGTCCCAGATTGAAAATGGAGGGTTAAGTACAAGAGGGAGGTTTTAATTATTACTCCATATCCCTAATGAATTATTAAATTGTCCCTCTTTAATATTTGGGGGTTCTCCAATTAAAATACCATGAGTCACCCATCAGTGAAGCCCATGGTTATAAGCCTTACTAATGCACTTGAAGCTTCAACTCTATACTATATGGCTCTTAAATATAAGTGGAAAGTATTTACGTTTAGTCATTTATATCAGCAGACACCTGAAAAAATCCTACAGCGTGAAGAACAACTAAACAACAACAGGATGTTATTTAGAGAAAAAAGACACAAGACAGAAATGGGGAGAGTAAACTAAAATACATTGTTAATATGGTTAGAGAAATAAGCACAGATTATCTATATATATAAAACCCTAATATGCAAATAGACCGAATGGCAGAACAACTGAACAACCAAACAACTGGTCACTATGATATGCACTGACCACCAGGGGGCGAGCACGGAACATGGCAGGTGTCAGCTGCAGTGGGATGGTGGAGCAGGTGAGAGGGGTGCCAGACCAAGGCGGGGCACCAGTTGCTGTCATCAAGGCAAGCCTCTGGTGGCCACTGAAAATTCTTTGCTCCCATGTGCCGTGGTCCCACCGGGCGCTTGCACCTGCTGCTGGTGCTGGCCCTGCTTGCACCTGCTGCCGATGCCAGAACCACTGCTTGCACCAGCTACCGGCGCTTGGTGCTGGTCCCGATCACTTGGCACTGTCAGCGGGTACGAACGGCAGCTGCTGACCCTGATTGCCCATGAGGGCTTCTCCACCTCCCTCTGCTCCTGAGGGGTGATTGGGGCAGCCAATCGCTCCACACCATCAGCAGGTGCAAGAGGGGCCAGCGCCATCAGCAGGGCTGCTGGAAGACAGGGGACTGGGGGCGTGGTGGGAGGTGCTGGGTGGGGTCACAGAGGATAGGCTGAGACCTGCCCCTGTGCCCACTGCAGCCTCGCCGCCCACAGTTCCTTTCAAGGTGCACAAATTCGTGCACTGGGCCCCTAGTGTATCAATAAAATAAAAAACAAAAAATCAATAAATAAAAAGCATGCATATTTTAAAGCTATGATAGCTAATAGTTGAAACCATAGTAATATCATTATTTAGAAGGCTCAGAAGAAAAAGTCAAAGAAACCTAAAATCCAAGTACAAGGAGTAAAAGGTGATAGAGATGGAAATAGAAGAGACATACAAATTGGAGATTCAATTCTGGTAGTAAAAAATCCAACATAAATGAGTTTCAGAGAGGGACTGCACAAAAAAATGCAAGTCAGATAATTATTGTAGGAATAAATCGATAGAATTTCTCAAAATTGAAGAACTCAAACCTGAGTCTCTGAAATGATTAGCACCTGTCAGGATGAATGAACAAAGTGAATACAATGCACAATGAGAAGACACCAAACCTTCAGAGTTGAGTTATAATAGAACTGAACTTCTCAGGAGCAATACCCATTCATGCAAATCAGAAGTTTGATCATCATCACCACTTGGAATGATGGCCGTCCTTCATTTTTCTGAATTAAGGAATACAGGAGCAGGCCAAGTGTGTACAGGAAGTTAGAATTGGCATCTTATGAATCTGAGCTAGCTATAGAACACAGAGAAGTAAGGTAGGGATATTTTTCCCCCAGGCCTATAACTTTTTTCTTTCTCTTTTCTTTCTTCCTTTCTTCCTTCCTTCCTTCCTTCCTTTCTTTCTTTCTTTCTTTCTTTCTTTCTTTCTTTCTTTCTTTCTTTCTTTCTTTCTCTTTCTTTCTCTCTCTCTCTCTCTCTCTCTCTCTCTCTCTCTCTCTCTCTCTCTGTCTCTCTCTCCCTCCCTCCCTCCCTTCCTTCCTTTTTTTCTTTCTTTCTTTCTTATTAAATTAATTGGGTCACATTAGTTAACATGAACATACAGGTTTCAGGTGTGGGTTTCTTTGTTACAAGACCTGTATATTGCACCATGTGCTCACTACGGAATTTTTAAGGTAAACTGAAATTTAATATGTGTCTTGGATTTTCATCCAGACCAAGCTCAGCTGTTATGAGATTTCCTCATTTACCCAACCTCTTAGTTCTTGTCTTGAGGGTAAAGTAATGTTTGAAATTATAATCTCAGAAATGATTCCCAAATTCCCCTTACCCTAGGGCAGTGGTTCTCAACCTTCCTAATGCCGCAACCCTTTAATACAGTTCCTCACATTGTGGTGACCCCAAGCATAAAATTATTTTCGTTGCTCTTTCATAACTGTAATCTTGCTACTGTTATGAATTGTAATGTAAATATCTGATATGCAGGATGTATTTTCATTTTTACAAATTGAACATAATTAAAGCACAGTGATTAATCACAAAAACAGTATGTAATTATATATGCGTTTTCCGATGGTCTTAGGCGACCCCTGTGAAAGGGTCATTTGACCCCCAAAGGGGTCACGACCCACAGGTTGAGAACCGCTGCCCTAGGGATATCTTTGCTTGAGGAGATAACCCCTACCCCTCCAGACTTTGACAGGGGTGTGGGAAGGGGAGAAAGAAAGAATCAGAAGAG
This sequence comes from Myotis myotis, assembly GCF_014108235.1. Lineage (NCBI taxonomy): Eukaryota > Metazoa > Chordata > Mammalia > Chiroptera > Vespertilionidae > Myotis > Myotis myotis. The sequence goes on from NW_023416335.1 coordinate 173,558,303, forward strand.
GCTTGAGCAAGCAGGGAAATGATTGTTGAATGTTCAAGTTTATCACTCAAGAGATTAGGTTAGCTCACAAGGAGATTCTCTTAGGTTCTTCCCCTCCAAACCAACTCTTCCTCTACTTAATGCAGAGGTCACTCAGAAGGAAGCTGAGGCAGACACCCTTACAGTGCATATTTTTTTACTATCAATGTCTCATAGAGCACTTCACACAGCAAATGGTGCTCAGTATCAGTCTAACATGCTCTCCTTTTCTTTATTGTTTAAGCAACTTCAAAGTGTGGGTGAGGAAGAATATGCAAATCTGTATTGTTTGGCATACTTATCAAGCTCTTGCTAGTTGAAATAATTGGTGATTTTCTTAAAGATTGTAAATTGAAATTCTTGTCATCTTATCCTTCATCGTTGAAAAAAAAAATGATCTTGAATGCAATTTCTACTTTTCCCAAACCCTTACCTGAGCTGTTAATACATAATAAGAAAAACTGGTTTGATTCGCCTACTAATGAGCTGTGAGATAGTCTAAAGAACAAAGGAAAAAAACATCAAAACCTTATGGTATTAGTTTTAGATGAAAACAAAAATTTTTCAAGCAAATTCAGAAAAATTAATGAATATCCACATGAAATTAACTCTGTTTGTTGTGGAAACAGTAGTAAGAGCAGCAATGGGTCAGGAACAGCATAAACAAATACCAGAAAAATTATTTTCTGAATGTGCTTAATATTTAACACTGAAATCAAACATCGGAGGGTCATATCAGACAGACCTTCTGCATTACTCCAGTTAAGCAATTAGAGTCTGCAAGTAGTATAAGGTACTCATTTGGTCCTTCCACACAGCAGTTTGTTCATACAGTAAAAACAAAGCACAGCACTGCATTTCAGTCTAGATTGTGGAGAACTGGAGAGCAAGGACAATCAGAGAGGGCCTTATTAAGGTGTGTTACTTCTCTTCAAACATACAGCAGATATTTAATATTTTAATTGACAGTGAATTTATTTTTTTAGTCAATCAGACCTAAAAAACACCCAAATCAATGTGCATAAAGACCAAAGCAAATGAAGCCTTTTTAGTTTGTCTTCATTCATGATAAAAGTAGTCCTAGTTATAGCAATTGTCCTATGAATCAGGTCAAATGATTCAACTAATAAATGCTTACCTAATGGCAGGTTGTGCCTAATAATTATAGTAAGCTTTGCCATAGTGTCCTTACAGAGGAAATAATTTATCATAAACTGACCAGAAATAAGATGATCTACTCTACTAGTAAAAAATATGCTAACAAGTTCAGAAGATTCCACTTCAAAAATAAAGAATCCTCATCTAATTAAATGTTAAATCAATCCTCAGGTTACAAAATGGAATCAAACTCTGCCTAAAAACAATTTAAAAACAAGGTAAATGCATGTACTCTAACCTTGTGGTACATGCTTATAACATTATTTTGTAGCGTTAGCTCCATAAGAAAGTTGCACCCGTTTACATTAAAGAAGTATAAGAACAGGAAAGTCCAAGCCCCTCAATTTACAGACTGAGATAAAGACCTGAAAGCAATTTCTTCAAGGGTAACCTTTCTCCCCTTTAACACACATGCCTTGTCTTTTCCATACTTAAGTCCCTTGCAAAAGTGACAAAGGGGACTTGTCAAGTTGTGCATTCTCAATTGCCAATTACGGATTAATCGACAGAATTCTGACTATTAATACAAATAACACACTTGGTTTTGTGATCTTCTAAGAGGGTTAAAAAATCAAAAGTGAGCTATTTAAATTTGCCTATTCACTGTATTTATGCATAAAGAAAAACTGAACTGGGTGAAAAACAAATGCACCTCATGTTGAATTGTACTACCATTAATAATAAGACCTCTAGGTTAAATATTCTGTGTTAAACCATCACCGTTAGAAATCATTTTTAAATGCTTTCCAGGGATGTCTTTCTCCTTTCTATGGACGTCTGGTTAGACTATTCACCTATACATTTTTAAAATTTAACTTTTTCCATTTGTCTCTCGTTGGATCGACGCTTCATTAAAGGAGAAGCGGAGAGAACACAGGAGGACATGTCTGTAGAAAAGTTGAAAGGACCGGAGGATGGGGGGGCGGGGTCTGAGCTTGGGGAAAAGGACCAAGAAAACTGAGATCTCTCCTCGCCGCTGCGCACCCACCTGTGCACCCCCGGGCTCAGCAGGGAGGCCCAGCAGGGAGGCCCAGCTCCAGCGCGGACCGCCCCCTCGGGCGCCCACCCCGCCCCAGCCGAGTGCGCCAGGGGCGCTGTGCGCTCCCCCTGGAGTCGTCCGGACCCGCGCGGAGCTGCGATTGGACGCGCCATCGTCAGGCACCCGCCAGGAACACAAAAGCGCTGGGGAGGGCAGTGGACGGGGCCTTCTTGGGAGTCCGGGGCTTTAGCTTCATTCCGTCTCCCCCTCTCCTCCGCACTCCATGCCCCGGCTCTCTAGGCAGCTCGCCTCGGCTTGCTCTCAGCGGCCGGGAGTCGGCGCACACCTCGCCGCAGCCGCCTCGCGTGGGCTCCCGCCCAGCCTCTCCGCCTGCTCCCGCGCCCTCCGCTCCCGCCATGGGGCCAACTTGCGGCTCCTAAGAGTTGCCGCCTCTCAGCCGCGCGCGCTCCGGCCCAAGTCCCCGCGGGCGGGCTATGGCTTAGGACGCCAGAGGGGCCAGCCGAGAGGTCAAGGCCAGGGGAGGGCAGCCAATTGAGGCAAAAAGAAGCCGCACGATGAGTTTCCAAAAGAAGGACGGAGTGAACAGCCTGTGCCAGAAGGCGCTGCACATCGTCACCGAGCTGTGTTTCGCGGGCCAGGTGGAGTGGGAGAAGTGCTCGGGCATCTTCCCCCCGGACCGAGGCAGCCAGGGCGGAGGCAGCACAGGTAACCGGGGAGGGGAGGGCCCCGCTCGCGTCCTCGCGCTCCCCTCGGGGCTCCCAGTTCTGTGCCTCCCGCGCCGCGCTGGCGGCAGCTTTAGGGCGCAGCGCCTTCCTACCTTGCTCCTTTCCTTCTACTCGGCAGCTGGCTACTTGGACTGTGGGCTTTTCCTGTGTTGTCTCCCCATCTCCACCCGCCTGGCTCCTTCCACTTCTCCGGTCTGCTTCTGGCCCGCCGTCTGGCTCCCCGGCTTCTGCGCCCCTTCGCCGCGCACTCCCACGCCCCGCGTCTCCCTCCGGGAGCGGAGCGGCCGGCGCGGGCTTCGGCGCAGGGACCGCTCGCCGGGGGGACTGCCCGACCTGGCCCCGTGGCGCGGGCGTGGGGAAGGGGCCTGGCGTCCGTGCTTGGAGGCAGGGATGTGCCTTGCACCAGGGGCTGCCTTAGCCTCGGAAGGCAGAGAGGATCTTGGAAAGGGTAACTCGAAGCTGCAACCTGTTGAGCACTTGATAGTTTCCAAAGCCCTTTCATATATATATGATTTTCCAGGGCTTCATGTCAACGTTGGCAAAGCAGCAGGGATTATTGATCGCCCATCAGGACACATACAGAGTGAGTGCAAGAGAGGGAAAAAGGTTATAAATCCTTTCCTCGCACACGCTCTCATACACACCCCAACATACAGGCATCTTCCTACCCCTCTAGGAAACTTGGAAATAAATGGGGTGGGATGAAGGAGGACATTGGCCATCAGAGATCTGGAGATGGGAAGAAATCACAGGTGGCAGACTTCTCTCAAGAGGGAGGGACGGAGGGAGGGACCTTCTCAGAACCCCTGTTTTGGTCACGCTTTGGGGCAAGGGTCTTAACCACCTGCGCAATGATGGGGTCAGCCTGCTGTGCTATTCACGTGGGAGAGATGGACTCCGGGTTTGTGGTTCGCGTGTTATCCAGGGTCCCCCGAGAGAGTCACTTGTTGCTTTGGGTGATAAACACTGGCTATGGGATTTGGGGCACAGCGCTGAAAGGTCTCCAATCCTCCTGGAGGGTCTTGTTTCTTCTCCTTTTCTTCCCTGTCCCTTTAGCCTCCCAGGGGGGCTTTGTGCGTTGCAGATAGCCAGGGCAACAAGTAAGAGCTGGACCTCTAAGCTCTGGGAGGAGCGCTACTGCAGGGGGCCTTGCTTGCTGGAAAGGAGGCCAGAAGGGTGCACAACCTCCCCCCCCCCCCCCATCACCACCACCAAAACAGAGGGAGAGGGGATGCAGGTGGGAATAGATTTGGTTTAGCTTTTGCGTACCGCGATTTAAATGGAATATCTGCGGGGTTTTGAATTCTCTGATCACAGGTAAGAGAAACCTAGAGAGGCTTCCGTGTGCACTTCTCAGAACCTGAGGAGTTGTTGCTCCTTGGACCCCGGAGCAGCATGATCCGTTATTGCTGCTGCCCACGTGCTGGAAACTTAGACGTTTTATGAATCCATAGTAACCACAACAGAAGTCTTTTCCATTTGTTCAGTAGGTGTTAAATTCCTAGGAATGTATGAAACTCAACTGTTAGAGGAAAGCGACTGGGTGAACATCACATATATGCGTGTCATGTGTATGGTTTGCTAAGCATGGGGAACGTGTGACTATAACGTTCTCTGTGGTGATACTGGATAAGCTCTTCTGAAATGTCTTTAGGGATTCACATGCTAAAGATTAGACTCAGAAAAGGGTGTACAGTGGAAGAAATGACCCGTCTAAAGACCTGTTTTGGGGAGGGTCATTTAACAGTTGATGCTGTGCAGAAAAATACTACTTTCTTCCCTTCCTTCCCCCTTTGTGATCATACACCAAGTAGTGTTTTCCTGGGTCTCGGGCTGGCTGATAATGTGGACAATTTGTGAGGGTTGGAAACCAAATAGTTCTAGCTTCTAAATCTTTGTAAATGCACAACTCCATTAGCCTAAGGTAAAACACAGTGCTGACTATGAATTGAAGAAGGGGTTCTGAGCTTAGCCTAAGCACTACTAGAAGTAGTTGCCATCCTAATTCCTTTGGACTCTCCCTTGGGAACAAAAAGGGGAGGTTAGTCTAAAACAAATACATGGACATTTTTCCCCTTACAGGAAAATATATGCTATTCAAGTGTGGTATTTAATTTGACATATGAATATATATTTAGTGGCTGTCACTAAAGAAGACACTCTACTAGGATGTGTATGAGATACAAAGATGCACCAGATTTCATCACACTTTCCATTTGTAAATCTAGGCAACAGAAGTAAAATGCCTTAATTGGCAAATAAACTCCCAATATCAAGAGGTATCGATGAGTGAATTCTAGGATTATTTACCAAATCTTTAATTGTATTAATCCACTTAGCCTCACGTGTTTTAAAGTGGATTTTCTTATAACTTATGCACCTGTGCCCTTTATCATAGGTCCCAAAATAACACTTTCAGTAGGTGATCCTTCTACTCACTGTTCACCTAATTAGAAGCACAGTACTACTGGTAGGAGGACATTGACATTGAATGGTACAGTGGTTATTTACTTTGAATGTTAAGCAGCACTGCCCAGATGGTGTCAGTTACTCTAAGGTTGCAGTGACAATTGCAGGCATCCAGATTGTGTGTATTTTTAGATGCCTTCACATGGGGTGGAGGGAGAGAAATTGAGGTAATCCCAATTAAACTCAATCTGCATTAAAGAAGTCATGAATTACATATTTAAATAAGACATTATCCTCCTGGCTTTTAAAATGCCAATAAAGAGCAAGTTTCACCATCCCTTTCACTGTAACAGCAGTAGCAGTGATTGATATTGAGGGTCTACCAATTAAGTTGACCGATTCCATATTTTAGTAAAATTTGTAAAGACTTAGACTTCCTGCAGCTGCCAACACTAGTTAATTTACTCTTTTGGAATAGTTTGTTAAAGATATCACTGATGTCAACATCACTAGTACACTAGAAAGTTCAGTATGTGTCATTTTTAGAAAATCAGATTTTCACAGTCTTTTTACCACTGATTTTCTCCTCCCCTTAAAGAGATATGTTTGCCTTAGCTGGTTTGGCTCAGTGGATAGAGCGTTGGCCTGTGGACTGAAGGGTCCTGAGTTAGATTTCAGCCAAGGCCACATGCCCAGGTTGCAGGTTCCACCCCCAGTAGGGGGTGTGCAGGAGGCAGCCAATCAATGATTCTCTCTCATCATTGGTGTTTCTATCTCTCTCTCCCTTACCCTTCCTCTCTGAAATCAGTAAATAGCTATAATAATAAAAGTGCAATATGCTAATTAGACCAGACGGCCGAACAGTGGAATGACTGTCCAGATAACCTTCTGGGCGACCTTCCGGATGACCTTCTGGACATAGTCGGGGCTGCTAGGGAAGCCCGGGTCCTGGGTGCCAGAGGGAAACTAGTGCCGGCAGAAGGGGGAAGGAAGGCCTGCTCTTGCACAAATTTTGTGCAGCAGGCCTCTAGTATATATATAAAAAAGATATGTCACCCACTAAATCATCGTAATGCACAATATGATTTAATACTAAAACACAGGAAAAATACAAAACAATATATTGGTCTCAAATATTATTTTTTAGATATACTGTGACTAAAGAGATGTAATATTTTCTGAGCTGGATTTGGGTTCATTTCCAGTCAGTCTTTAATTACTGCTCCATGTCCAAATGCTTTTAAAGTTTTAGAAAACTAGGTTGTTTGCAAGGCAGACCTCATAAATCATAGCTAACCAAACCCAATTGTGATATAACTTAGTCATATCACAATTGTATAGATCTGGCTTAATATAAATAGTTGAAATAAACATTTAATACATCAGTGATTTAATTTTGCATTTTTTCACTTTTAATTTGAAACTAAAATTTTAAAATAAAAGTTTAGATGTAGTGCTGAGTAGGCAAATGGCAAAGAATTTCATTGAAGTTAATTATTAAGAAAAGAGATGGCTACGTGAAATTTTAAAAGTTACATCATGATTTTCCTTTGTAATTAAGGAATTTAAATTTTAACAAAAGAGTTTAAAATGAGTAAGGGGACTTCATAAGTTTTTCTCTACAGACATAAAGCAATGATTACTCAGTTAATTTATTTATAATTTTTATATCATTAAACTGCTGAGTTTTACACATTCTAATCAGTGTATAAAGAATTACAATTTAGAAACAGTGGAAATTTTTCCTTGTGACTTGTAGATTTGGAAAAAAGCAAGTAAACCACAATGAATTCAGAAGTATGGACCATTTGAAGAAGATGTATAAGAGGATTTTGTCCTTCCTCTCCATTGTCACTCCACTGATGAATGACCTGGTTCTACTATTTCTGGTCTCATTTTTGCTTGCTCATCAATACATGTTGTGCTTTGTCTAATTTTCTCTAAAGATAAATGGACAACTCCCTTCAAAGGCTAAACAGGTCCCAGCAAGCATCTAATTTTCTTAATTCTAAAACATCAATATTTTTGCAGTATTAGCAGGATATTTTCTCTTATAATAAATTAAGATCCGTAAGTTCTCTTTATTTAAGCAGTAAGTCTCTGACATCTGATTCTTACAAGATTGATTTTATGTACAAAGTATATAGCTACCCATTTTATTCAAATCACATTTTCTTTAAAGCCTAATCATTATTGTAATTTTGTTTCGTGGCAAAAAATAATGTTATTTTGGAGGTATATCTGCATTCATTTGTTGAATAAAATTCTGGCAGAAAACAAACATCATAAATATTTAATAAAATTTCCAATGCCAATTAAAATGATCTATACTTGGAAATGTAATTGTGTTCTTCCTGATTTACATTTTAATCTACTAATGATGTGCGCATTAAGTCAATAGAATATAACTCTTTGAGGGCAATTGTTTGTTTACTGTTTTGTCCTTAGTGCCTAGAAAAATCCATAGCTCCTAATAGAATCTCAATGAATGAAAGAATGAATAGTTGAATCAATGAACTTGTCCTCAAGAAGCCTCAACTTTCCTATTTCTAAAATTATGGGTGGTATTTAATAATCTCCAAATCACTTTTATAAAGAAATTGTATATAGTATGTTTGTGCCTCCAATTTCTAATACAGTATCCTATGTAGATAAGCATTAAAATATTTACTTTCTGGAATGACAGGAATTAAAGTACTTGAGGCATTTAGAAGCTAAAATGTTATGAGCAACATCCTCATGAAAAAGCAATGGACAGCGTCACTATATTTGTGTTGTATAATAAATGTATGAGTTTATTGAAGTTCTACTAAAGTGCATATGTCTGTTTAATATATCCATGTATAGTAGTAAAAGGAAAACCTGTTTCCTTAAGTAGAAATGAGCCTGAAAATAATATATCATTATTCAAATTGCTGTTAGTCATTCCAGTTAGAACTAGAAAACATTGTTTTGCAGTTGTGAAAACTAATGCAGGAAAAGTTGGCAATTTCCCCACAAATCACAACTAGTTAATGATGGAACTAGGAACCCAGGGCTCCTAAGATCCTAGGTTCAACAAAAAGTAGGAATAAGAAGAGATCCTAGGGGCATTCATGGTGCTAAAGAGCACTGGAACAAATGTTTGCAAAGATAGACCCTTAACTATTACTATACTGTTGGCTGTAATTAGTGGTATACCATAAGGTATCAGTAAGATTTCTTAGTGTACAGTTATGACCCAAACCCTAAACGTTTTTATTAGATTTGCTGTCATCCAAATATAAGATACAATGTTCATTTTTTACTTGAATATATGCATGCATATGCACTTAAGTATAACAACTGTTTACTCATTTCTTCCAAATATAATTGCTTTATTTCAACAGTAAAATCTTGTAAAAGGTTTTAGTGTGTTTCAATACACAACTTTGAACTGATATAAACATAACTCCTTTTATATGTTCATAAAAAATCCCATAATGAAAGCAGATAGTAAATTACCAGTTAATTTTTTTAAATATATTTGTATTGATTTGAGAGAGGAAGAGAGAGGGAGAGAGAGAGATAGAAACATCAATGATGTGAGAGAATTATTGATTGGCTGCCTCCTGCATGCCCCCCACTGAGGATTAAGTCCACAACCTGGGTATGTGCCCTTGACTGGAATGGAACCTGGGACCCTTCAGTCCATAAGCCAATGCTCTATCCACTGAGCCAAGCCGGCTAAGGCATTTTTAATTAGAAAAACAATACATTAAAATTGCATTGGTTTATTTTCCTACCATATTTTAGCTAAGTAATTAACAGCTCATATTATTATTAAAATTCAGTATTATGAACATTGAAGACAGAATATTACAAAAGAGCTGAGAGTTATCTATTTAAAGATTCCAAAGTATGATTGGTATGAATGTGTCAAAGAAAACTAGACCTCCTGATAGGGAGTGTTATTAAAGATCAATAAATTATTTTACTTGTATCTAATTTGTACAATACCAATTTGTTTTGTTGGTGGAATACCCAGCACTGGCCAAGTTTAGAAACAAAATCCCTAACTGAAGAGATAGCTGCTTGTTATTATCTCATACATTAGTTTTTCTTTTCCTCATAACATTAAATATCCTAAGTGGCCACTGAAGCTGTGAGAGCTTACATTAACATGACTTATGTAGACTATTAGAAAACAAAACACCACATATAATTGGAATTGTGCTGTGATGGCCTCAGAGCTAAAAAAGTAGAATCATCTTGGGGTGGTTGGGACAGGATGGGGAGGCAACTGATATAAATAACTATTTATTTCATTCAGGTACATACTGAAGTGTGTTATAATCCACTGTCTAACATTTTATCATTAAACAGAGAACAATTACAGTCAATTTTTTAAATCTTGCAAATGTCAGTTTGTTCATAGGGCAGGATTATTTTAAATGAACAGCAAGGACTATTGTATTCTCTTCAGCCTTCATTATCCCCATAGTTCTGTTTCAGAAGTCATAGATTTAAGGAATAATTGATATAACAATATTAAAAAGCTTACTATCATTCTTAATATGTTTCTGTATGAGTTGTTAATGTATACACGAAGTGGTTTTAGTCTTGTACTTTTATTCAACAACTAGTTATTGTGCACTTACTATGTGAAAGCCATTGTTCCAGATAGTAAAATGTACTGATACCATTAATTGAATGCTGTGCATAGTTGTACACGTTAATTTAAATATGTAATTAATATACAATCACGGGTTATAAATCATCTTAGAGCAGTGGTTCTCAACCTTCCTAATGCCGAGACCCTTTAATACGGTTCCTCATGTTGTGGTGACCCCCAACCATAAAATTATTTTCGTTGCTACTTCATAACTGTAATTTTGCTACTGTTATGAATCATAATGTAAATATCTGATATGCAGGATGTATTTTCATTGTTACAAATTGAACATAATTAAAGCATAGTGATTAATCACAAAAAACAATATGTAATTATATATGTGTTTTTCGATGATCTTAGGTGACCCCTGTGAAAGGGTCGTTCAATCCCCAAAGGGTCACGACCCACAGGTTGGCAACCCACAGGTTGGCAACCCACAGGTTGAGAACCACTGTTTTAGAGCCTAATCTAATTCTTATTGAATCTAAGATGTTATTGATTATGAGATGCACCATTATTTTTACATGGTACCAGAAAAATAAAACAACCAAATTGGTTAAAGTAACTTTAAAGTTCTGAGTCTAATCTTTCTGAATGCTTTTTTGATTCAGAATTGAAGATGCCTTTGTTAATCCACTCATTATTAGACTGTGTGCCATCAAGAGTGCTGTCAAGAAAGTTATTGATGCTTTTTCTTAAAATAATTTACAAAAACACAAAGGCTATTTTTGTTGTGCTCCTAAGCTAGCTGTACAGTTATGTGGAATGTAGGCAATGTTGCCAAACTCATCTGACACACACTATTTTCCCACCTAATATGAACAAAAGTTTGGCGTAAAGGGTCAAAGGTATGCTTCACTGTTCTCTCCAATGTTTTCTTCCCAGCCAGTGAGATTCATTCAGTGGCCTTCAGTAATGATGCTTTTCCTGTGATGCATACATAGAGAAAGCGATGGCACCATTACTTCCTGGCTATTAGTGATTGTAACAAGCGATGGATACTGATATTCACTCTGATTTCAGGAAGAGAAAATATTTAAAAATATTGATTTTATAATCAAACCTATAATAATAAAAGCATAATATGCTAATTAGACTGGTCTGAATGACCTTCCAGACAACCTTCTGGATGACCTTCTGGAGGAAGCCGGGGCTGCGAGGGCTGAGGCAGCTGCTGTGGCTGCAAATGCCGAGCCCCTTGCACAAATTTCGTCATCGGGCATCTAGTATGATATAAAGTTTTTTTATCATTTACTGAAATTCAAAACAAAGGCAGAAGTCAGTACTATTCAAGTGGAAACTGTAAGTGGCATTGCTGCAAGGTTAAGTACATTGAATGATTATGTATTGAACTTGTAGATGAGGAAGACTGCGAGTTGTTTCCCAATATTCACTTTCCCCTTCCGTTTCACAGGTTGGAATCCTTTCTCTTTAAGTGGCATGAGGCAGAATTAAATTTAAAAAAAACAACAACTTGAAAAGGACAACTTTTCTCAGTCTTGCTTGTAGTTTGTGCAGCCATATGACTAAGTTCTGTTCCTTGGAATGTTAGCAGCAGTGATGTGCACTTCTTCCAGACTGTGCCCTTAAAATGAAAGGACAGTCACTCATCATCCCTTTTCCCTTGTTATTCTTCCTCCACTCAGCTGCCTGGAATGTGGGCATGGTGTCTTGCCATCTTGGACTTTAAGGAAAAGGCAAAACCCTTTGCATAGCAAAGCAAAAATGCAGAAGAAACCAGGATTCCAGACACCTTGAAGCTAATGTACTGCGCTGGCCTGCTTAGGCCAGGACAGTCAGTTACCTGAGCGAGAAACTTCTATCTTGTTTAAACCACTATTAATTTTGTCCCTTGTTATAGAAATCAGAAGTATGCCAATGCCCTATTACAATAGTATTACCATAAGTAATTCCAAATTTTCATCTTAGCAGCAGCAGCTTGCCTCAACTTCCCTGAGGCACCTCACTTCAGCTTTTTTGAATAGGAGTTTTACTTTGATTTAAGTTTTATTCCTCCTCTTTGTTGACAGAATGATGTCATAAATGTGGTCTGTGGTCAGGCAACAATGGGAAAACACCATAAAAACAAAAGGCTAGGAATATCTGTGAACTAAATTAGAATTTGATTAATTATGAGAAATAAATTTTTGTACATTTTGAAAATGTACTAGCATTTAAAAATTTGGAAACATATGATACAGAAAGTGCAGATAAGAGTATCAACTAAAGCAGTGGTGATTGGGAATTCAGAGCTTGCCAGTTGGTCTGTGCGTTTCTGTGCTATAATAGCCATCTGCATGGGGAGTAGGTAATTAGAGTTAACAGTTTTCACAATCCATAGTGAATAGGACCATGTAGATGTTATGATCTGGTTATACAGAGTTTGGTAAAAGTTTCTGAGAAATTGGCATTTTTAGGCTTACTCTGTTTTCTCAGTTTTTCAGAACTGTGTCACTTTATTTCAAGATACCAAGATGTGATCACAGAGTATGATTCCTATAGAAAAAAAAATGAGTCAGAGATATACAGTCAGACAGAAAGTGGTAGAACAATGGTTATATATGTGTAGGTAAGCAAACCAGAATTTGAGCAATTTTAAATCTAATTATCTTAGAGCCTACTCTAATTTTTTTTAAAATTTCATTAACTCTTAGTCTTACCAAGATATAATAGGGTGAATGTTATATAGTGGATTCTTTTTAATTATACAAAGACATTAAAAATTTTAGCCAGCAAGTCCTGCTCATCAAGTTGGCCCACTGCAGTGAGCAACTTCATAGTCCATATGGAAAAGGCAAGCCATTCATACTTATCACCCTGGACTCCCTGGTGTCACCTTTTCTACAGTGATCGTCTCTTCTTCTCCACCTTATCTCTTTTCTTTATGATCATGCCCAAACCCTTGCTATTATGCTGAAAAAATACTGTCTTAGAATTATAAATTCAGGTATCTCAGCCTACAACCAAAAGCTCCTATGATTTCATCTTTCTCATGTAGAAACTTCAAAACGTTCACCTTTCTACTTCTCTGTGAATTCCCTATCAATAAAATATGGCATCACACTTATAGGCATCCTTCATCATTGCAATCACTTTCTCCTTTGAGGTTTATCATAGTCTCCTGGATAGGGAGGGACCTCATTCGTGGACGAATTCATCTGTCTCTCTATCCCTACACCAAAGCAACTGAATAATTAGGCGATTTTAAAACCAGGCCGACTAGTATCACTCTGTTAGTACAAAATTAAAAAGAAGCTTCAATTTTGACCAAAAAATCATATTTTTTCCTATTGAGTTTTCTTTTGTTCTCTATGTTCCTATTTCAAACTTTCACACTCTACTTAAATATTCCAAACTATTCCCAAATAACTGGCAGTTAACCCTAACTTCCACTTGGGAGAGAAAGTACAAACAAGAATTTTCTAGACTTCCTACCAAAGACATATAAACTTAACTCATTCCAGAACCACCCTCCTTTGCTTACAAAGGAAGAAGTGATCCAATTATTTTACCTTTGAGTCAGGCCCCATCCATTTTCATGTGTTATGGGACTTCATTATTAATTATTCACTCTGCTTAACATTCTATCTCTACTCATTCCTTCCCATAAGTTTTAAAACATACTTAAGTATTACACATCCTACTAAAAGTACCTTCATCAACACCACATTCTACTCTAGTTGTTGCTCTAACTCTCCTCTTTTCCTAAATCTGGTTTCCTGAAGGGATTATCTACTCATAGAATTCACATCCTCACTCCATTAACCTTTGTTTCATTAGTCTCATTGAACCACATTAATCTAGTTAACACAACCTTTGTTTCACTGGCATCATTGAATTCATTAAACACCTAGTTGTTAAATTTAATGGTTACTTAACCCTCAAATTATTCTCCTCCAAACTTACGAAAACACATTGATCTGATTCTTTTTATACCTTACTCTTTACCAACCTTTATTCATGCAGGCTTTTTGTTCCTTAAAGTTGTATTTCTTAAATATTGGTGTAATCAGGCTTTTGTGGAGGAGTTTATCTTCTCTTTCTTGGATTTGGATTCCACTATTTAAGTAAGTCCTTCAATTTTATCTTGAGTTGCATTTTGCTCAGAATTTCTACTGGCATGACCACAGGTACTGGAAACTCAGTAAGGCCAAAGCTGAAGTCATGGTCTTCCTTACGTCATCATCCTGTTTGTCTCCTAAAGTGTCGCATTCTTGTCCTTCAGTCCACACTCTTTCACTACAGCTTTGACTTCCCAATTATCTCTGGAATCTGATCTTTTCCCCCATTTGAGAAACCCTCATTTGGAGCTGCGATAATCTTTTATGTGGATGACTATTGTAATTCTGTTACCTAGTTTCTCCTCTTCTACTCTGGCTTGCACTCTTCTCCTTAGCCAGAGCATCATTTCTGAAATGTATACCGGACCATTTCAGTAATTGACTTAAAAATGTTATTAGGGCTACTTGTTTTTCACTGCACTAAATCCAAAGTCATAATATTCTTTATGTCATGGTTAACTGTTGAATCACAATCACAAAAGAGTCATTAAAACATTTTGATGACTTTATAAATCCTCCCATAATCTTTTGATAGGTTATTTTTATTTTGTTAAACAGATTTTGTTTAAAAAATCATGTCATAAAGATCTAAGTATTAAACAGATTTTTAAAATATTTTTAATGATTTGTCATAATTGCAAGCAATGTAAAATTATATAAAATGCAAGTAGCTTATTTTTATAGTCTGTTTTATCTTTCAAAATAAAATTGTATTTAATCTACCTTCTTTCACTTGTTGCTATTGAGGGGAAATACCTTTTCCCCTTGCATTGTATTTCTGGATAGAAGGAGATCCAAGATGGGAATATTTATGGGACCTTATCCCACTCCCATCTCTGAGATATGACTTAGCTGTTACTCTTCCTTTGAGGTGTATGCTCAGGAAACAAATATTCTCTGCTCCTCCATGTAGTGAATTTTACAGGATTGAGTCCTGATGGGGAACAGCTATCGTTGTCCAGCCAGGCCTGTGCCTGTATGGATAAGTTTAATTAATTCAAGGTGATATATTAGCACATCCATTTTCTAATAGACCTAAGGTGATATTCCCAAGTATTTTAATTGCTACCAGCTTGAATACTGTGTCTGTCCCTCAGCTGTGCTCTGCACAAATAAGTAGGAAAATAGAATGTTATTTATTAGCTTCCTACACATTAACATTTACTTAGAAATATTGGTCTCCATTATTAAAAATTCACTCTTCAGTACCAGATATCATCATAAGATGAGTCTCTCCTCTCCTTTCTAAATTGTGACCCACCATTCAATTTATACCCAATCCATGTCTTTGCCTCTTTTCTCCTCAGTACTTACTCTTGGTTTAAAAAAAAGATAATTGATAATAATAGCAACCCATTTTCATATATATTATGTGAATTACTTAAATATTTTATATACATTTTCTTATTTAAATCTCACAACATTTCTATGAAATAAATATTCCTACTTTACTGAGATTCTTAAAACCTAAGCAGCTTGCCCAAAATCACACAATGGTGGAGTTGACATTTGAATCCATGTCTTAATTGTTCCACAGTACAAGCTGTTCTACTATCTTCCTAGTAGAAGGATTTCTGCATATTCCCTCCAAATCAGTCAACTTTATGTCAGTAGCCACCTTGAACTCCACAGACATTTTATTGTCTTTTTAGACAACTCCCAAAATATATACTCGGTAGCTCCATAAACATTTTTGACTTTGTGATATATACCAGACACTAGAAATAAAAAAGTGAATAAATTTGCATTTTGTTCTGAAGGATAGGGGAGTGAGTGTATTGGCAGTATGGGAACATTTAGAAAAGCAAAATAAGTACAGATCCATAATTCCTTATCCATAATTATGAAACCTCAAATCCTGAAAACTGAACATTATTTCGTAAATTATGACAATTTGGTATTAACACCTCATCTGAATTGGCATTAACTATTTACAGTCTTCAATCATCCCACTCAGTGTTAACTAATTCATGTAGTTCATTATAGATATATTAATGTGTTTAATTACTAGATGTTATCCCGGATAGTGTGTACCATGTTACCTTTGTAATATCCAAAAGAAAATAATAATAATTTTGAAATATATGTTCTAAGAGTGTGGGTCAAAGATTTATAGGCCAATAAATTATTATAATACTAGTGTCAGAGTGGTGGGTGTGCTTTAAAAGCCTGTAGGAATAGGAGAAGCAGAGAGAGCTTCAGGCAAGAGGCATTATTGTATCTCATTATTGAAGAATGAATAGAAATTTTCCAGGCAGCCAAATAGGAGGAGAAAATATAGTGGAGCTACATGAAACAGCCTGAACAAATTCATGAGAGAGTAATGGTGTAGTCAGAGTAAGAAGTATAGGTAGGAGAGTGGAAGAAGAATGAAGGTGGGTCAATAGCCAAGAGTCAAATCACAAAGATGCTATGGAATGCCATGCGAATTTTGGCTAAGGGGTGACCTGGAAGGATGTTAGGCTAAGAGAGCTGAGACAGTGAGTATATAACTCAGTTGCCAGGACATAACTTGGTTTTTCTTCATGCTACCCTGGAATTATTGATAGCACAGCCTTTCACTTTCAAAAGTGACTTGGTTGAAATGTTTTATGGCTCCCCCAAATGATAGAACCAGATATTGATTTTAGAAAGAAAATTGTCAGCAATAGGCAAGATGGAACTGGGGTCAGAGATTTCCACAGGGCTTTTCTCTAAGATGAGAACAAATGTATGAATGCCAAAGCCCATCACTAAGGAACAAGGGCATAAAAGAATTTCATAAAATCCTTGTGGTTGGAGTAATAAAAGGTCTCTAATGTCTGACCCCCATTAGTAAGAAAGGAAGAGTGTTCCATTATAGACTGAAAACTACCCCCCTCCTTTTCCCTACCTCACATTGTCCCAGTTTTCTTATATCTTGGCATTTGGCTCTAACTGGGTAGAAGTTAGCCTGTTGGAGAAGTTAATTGGGTTAAAATATTCATAAAATACAATGTAAATGAAGCTGAAAATACATGAAGATTAGGAAGCCATAACTGTCATATTTATTCTTCCATTTTTAAAACCACAGTTAATATTCAGGAAGCACATTCATTTTATACTTTTTGTCTTTCCCACAAGTATGGTGCTGATGAAAATCAAAAGTAAAAATAAAGTGAAGTACAAAATATAAAATATTTTCACCAAGGGAACATAAATGGGAAATATATTCAATTATTGATAATCAACTGGAAAGTAAGGAAAATATTAATGTCTCTGTATCACATCATATCAAATCAATTTTTATCCTTATAATTAAGTAGCAGTAAAAACGTGGAATTATTTTTAATTTCTGAATGGATTTTCATTAGCTACAAATTGGGAGTTTAAACAGAACCATTTTATCTTACTAATCAGGAAAATGTAAATTAAAACAAGGTATCATTTCTCCCGTCAGATCAGTGAAAATTAAAGTACAACAATATTTCTCTGAGATTATAGGAACTGATAAACTCATATGATGTTTTTGTTACAGCCACTCTGGAGTCACAATTTGGAAATATCTAGTAAAACTAAATATGTGCATAACCTGTGACTCTACAATTCTATTTCTAGATATTAACCTTAGAGAAACATCCCCAAATATGCACATGGAAGAGGGTACAAAGACAGTAATTATAGCTGTGTTGTAATAGCTGGGCATAAACTAAATATCCACCATGATGAAGTATTATGGAGTACTATGTGACATGAACTTAGACCACAAGTGTTGCTGAATAAAAAAAATAAAGCAAATTGAAGAGTAATATGGAGTCAACCATTTATGTAAAAAGTAAATATGGAGTAAGCCATTTATGTAAAGAGTATATTAAACAATTCTGTGTCTTTATGTTTTTCAAGAGGTATCTTTGTTTATTAGTGCTTGGCCTGGACAGATACACACCCAACTGAGATAAGTGGTTGTTTCTGGGAAGGAAAAGAACCACTGGATTTACAGTGCCAGTTAAAGGGAATTAGGTTTGTTCTGTTATTCGTTTGCTAAGGTTGCCAAAACAAAGTTCCACAGACTGAATGGCTGAGATAAAAGTGTCAGGAAGGGTTGATTTCTTCTGAGGTCTCTCGTCTTGGCTTGCAGAGGACCACTTTCTTTCTTTGTCTTCACATGGTCATCCCTCTGTGAGTGTCTTTGTCCCAATCTCCTCTTCTTAGAAAGACACCAGTCATATTGGATTAAGGTCCATCCATATGACCTTATTTTGCCTTAATCACTAATTTAAAGGCCCCGTCTCCAAATGCAGTCACATTCTGAGGAACTGGGGGGTTAGGACTTCAACATAAGAATTTGGATGGGGTAGAGGAACAGACATAATTCAGCCTATAACATACTCCTAACATTTTTATTTAAAACAAATGAAAGAAATTGGATTCATATGTGACACGAAGGCTAAACTAAATTTGTGAGATAAATTGCGAAGTTATTTGAATCTAGAACAATTTTCCTTCATAGGAAATCTATTTGGTCTTCAGAACTTGAAGAACACTAGAACACCAGATTGCTAGCATTGATTACCTAGGAATATGAAAATGGAAGCAGGTCGGGAGATATTTACTTTTTAAAAATAAACTTTAGTTTTTAGACTGGTTTTATATGTACAGAAAAAATTGTAAAGATAATACAAACTTTCTTTTATTATGATTTTATGTTTGAGTAGACACTTATTGCAATTAATGAACCAGTATTGGAACATTGTTAACTGAAGTGTATACTTTATTCAAATTTCCTTAGTGTTTACCTAATATCCTTTTTTATTCCAGGATTCCATCTAGGCTACCACATTGCACTTAGTTGTCATGTCTCTTTAGTCTCCTCTTGGCTATGACAGTTTCTCAGACTTTATTTATTTTATTTTTGATGACCTTGACAATTTTGAAGAGTACTAGTCAGGTATTTTGTAGAATGCTCTACTACTACAATTTGTCTTATGTTCTTCTCGTAATTGGACTCAGGCTACAGGTCTAAGGCAGGAAGACCACAGAGGTAAAGTGTCATTTCCATCATGTCATATGAAGTGTACATGCTATCGATATGATTTATCACTCTTGATGTTCAACTTGACCACCTGGGTGAGGTTTCTTCACTGTAAAGTTACGCCTTTTTTACCCCTTTCCATACTGTATTTTTTGGCAGGAAGTTACTCTGTGCAATCCACACTTGAGTTAGGGCATGTGCTCAACCTTCCTGAAGGCAAAATATCTACATAAATTGTTTGTAATTCTTCTTCATAAGAGATGGGTCACTTCTCTCCTATTTATTTAGTCGATCTTATTAATGTTTTTATTATATTTCTTTGAATCATTTTACATAATAAGTATGTATTAATTTGTAAATATTTTTCAATAAGAATATTGTAAAGGGACTTAGATAACAAATCCTAAACTAGTTTTGGACTTTGGAAATTAGGAGCATACAAGGTTATCAAACTATAGAGTTTGAAGATACAGCTAATAGTGCACACATTCTCTATGAGTAATATGTTATTCTCATTTACACTAAATAAAGTGGTTTATACAAACATTTAATGTTATTTCCTGCTCAGAGAGAGAGAAGGTTGAATTAAAGATGAAGGAAACAGAAGCCTTTTCTGCTTATGCAGTTTCTGAGTTTCTTAAGCTTCATGTCTTCATGGCAGGTTGCAAGTAGCCAACCTTCATTTTGCAAACTCTTGGACCCCTTATCATGTCCTTGGAAATAATATGCATCTATCATGCTTTTTTGGTATACAACCTAAAATTTCCCTGGGATGGAATTTTTCAAACATCTCTTTTGAGAATTTTCTGACATAATTACTAATTTCTTCTCCCTACCAAGATAACTTAAAATTAAATTTTTGAAACTCTAAATGAGGAAGCTGTTACTAGTAGTTATAATGTAAAATCACCTCGCCACTTCTGCTCTTTTATGTACTTATCAATGAACTAGTATTTCTTCACATTGTAATTTCTCCCCAGATATTTCGGTCAGCTTGTTAGCAGTCGTCGTCAGCTTCTGTGGCCTGGCCCTGTTGGTGGTCTCTCTTTTTGTCTTCTGGAAGTTGTGCTGGCCTTGCTGGAAGAGCAAACCCGTGACCTGCAACATCAATAATGCTCTTCCGCAGGCCCCGGCGAGTGCTCCTGCCGAAGTGCTTGAGACTGAAGAGAAGAAAGAGCTTAAAGAAAATGGAAAGCCAGCACCGAAAGCTATTGAGCCTGCAATAAAAATCAGCCACACTTCCCCTGATATCCCAGCAGAAGTTCAAACTGCTTTAAAAGAACATTTAATTAAGCATGCACGTGTGCAAAGACAAATTACTGAGCCTGCATCTTCAACCCGGTAAGGGAAGTTGAAACATTTAAAACTCTGTGTGTGTGTGTGTGTGTGTGTGTGTGTGTGTGTGTGTGTGTGTGTGTTGTGTGAGTGTTGTGTGATTTCAGAAGAGAGAAAAACAGTGGGAAAGGAGAAAAAAGATAAACAGAAGAAATGTGAAATACATATGAAACATAATTGAATAGAGGGAATGGGTAGGACAGATGATTATTATTTACTCTTTCCCTTGAAATATTATTAGTTGATAATTACTGCTTATAATCTTTCAATTTAGTTGAATTCAACCAATAAATATCAAGAAAACAGACATGGCATGAAATCATCTAGAAGTTCACAATCAAAGCCTAGGAACAGAGGTTTAGTCTACAGTTGTTTAGCACGACACCATAAACGTGGAGTTGCTGGAAATGTTCATTGCTTCTTTGAATTTGTATAGACCATACTCTTATACTGAACAGAGATTGGTAAGTTCCACGAGTGCTCTGTTGAATATCAGGAACAGACATGAAAGGAACAAAGAGAGTGACATTTTACCTCAGCCTGGAAAAAAATCATTTAAAATTTGCTTGAATGAAAATAAGTTGTTATAGTGTATTTTAGATTGTGTTAACTATAATGGAAAAAGAGATTCTTATGAGGAGTCATTTTTTTTCTACTAAGTGTGAGTGGTCTTCAATCCTTAAAATGAACAACATGCTAGTAGCAGTTTTTCTTTATTTCCCAGAAGTAGTAACTAATTTTAACCTAGCGGGGGGTAATAAATGGTACTACAGGTAAATTGCTAGCTGACTTTCTGATCTTACCTTTCTACCTCTCTAAATTGAAGGTGCAGCCTAGCTTTCTGACATGACATATTTTTGTGTGTTTAGAAATCTATCAAGTTGACAAACTGGGCATGGGTCATGTTTGCTACTAGAATTGAAAGAATATATTCAATATATCTTTTATGAAGTAAAAAAGAATTGTATTTATCAATAAATCCTCTTCTTTCTGAAATAAACTCCAAAGGTATAAGTGAAAATAATTATTGTTTGGGGGGATAAGGAATTTTGGGATAAAGAGGATATAAAGGGGTATCTTTTCAATTTTGTACTTTTCTATTTAAATTTTATAACCAAGATATGCCTCATATTTAGTTATTATTTTGACAAGTTTTCCTGAGTGGTGGCACTTAAGGTTATGTTTAAAAAATTTTTATGATGTTTATGTAACATGACCCAATATATATTTATTTAAATTCATTTATTATGGATATTTATAAAATAATTATCCCATGTGCCACTTTTTAAAATATCTATAGGAAAAGCTGCTTTAAAATTATCTCATGTAGTTTCTTGGTAATCACTACTATCATTGCTGCACACTGTGGCCAAATATTATATGTAATAAAGTATGAAGACACTCAGGAATTTCAGTTAAAATATTCAATTAAATTACAAAAATTTAAAAAATATTAACAAAAGCCATGAATATATACTGCCTTATTAGCATTCAGAATTATTCAACTCTTTTAGTCGAGAAGTACATCCTCCATAAGGACACTCAGTTCATGAAGAAAAATTGAGGTAAGCCATGAAAATTGCTTGTTTTTCTCTGCCCAAAAGCTTTTTGGAAACCTCAGAAAAAATACTATCTTCAAGGTATTATCTCTTGAATATAAAGAGTTGGGTTACCTTTTTATTTTTAGCTAGGGGAGAATGAAAGAATATGTACTGAGAACACGTGTGAAGACTTGGTCTTGGCTACAGAATTACTTTCTAGAAACAATATACAATAGGGGTGAAGACACATCATTCTAGACCTGGTTTTCTCAGTAATTATGTGCAATTGAATAAATCAGAAAACACTTTTTCTTTGAATCTTAGAAAACATAAAATTGGATTGTACACATCTCATATTTACTAAAAGAAAAAGTGAAATAGAGATTCATAGTTTTTCTAGAACTTTAATATTTCACCAGCCCTTTTGAATTTTCTTGTTTATATGAGTGGCGGGTAAAGAAAGAAAAAAATATTAATTTTTTGCTTGCAATTTAGTCACTTTGCCAGGCAACCTTCCTACAAATCCTCTGCCAACCTGCATGAAGTAAGTGTTGTTAATTATCCCCATTACTTGTGAGTTAACTGAAGCCTAGAGAGATTTCAAAATTTGCCCAAAGTCATGCAGCTGGCGAGTTAGAGTTTAAATTTATCTAGATGAAATACATTTTAAGCAATAAAGCCAAGCAGATATCATTTTTTTGCAAAGATATTGGTTATAAGTCTGCTCAGGACAGATATTTTGGAGGTTAGAGAATGAGAGTATCATTCTGCTCATCCTACTCAGAAATAAGGAATTATCTATGGTTATTATGAATGACTAGAGTCATGATTTTAATGTTTGGCCTTGGGATGAATTCCATGCAGAAAATTTGATTATATCGGTTCTCAGAAATCCCAGTCTACATAAATTACTTTATCATGCTAGAAATTACCTTTATACGGAGAGGAAGAGGAAGTTGCTGAGTTCGTTACGTAGTCCACTTCGACACAGAGGCCAACGGTACATTATTATAAATCAGATTATTCTGCTCTGATGCTCACTTTTCACTGAGATGTAGCAACATCAAACCACACACACACACAAAATGAATTTAACTTTAATGCTTGGTTTCCTCACCTTATGAAGATATCCCAGCTACTCTTCTATATTTGGCTCAGGGAATAGATGACAAACATCATACTCTTTCAAGTTTTAATTGTCTCTATACTTAACATTCTGAGCTGTTCAGAAGTTAACAGCATTGCTGGAAACTGCCACATTTTTCCAGTTTCTCATCTCCCTGTTCAAATACCTGGGCACTGGCCCCATCAGCCTGCTGGGCAACCAAACAACCCAGTGGACTTTCATGTGATAACTTCATTACACATTCTTCTAGCATCCATCTTGATTGATTGGTTTTTTTTTTTTCATCCAGTAGGCTTATTCTGTACATACTTATTTCTGGGAATAGACAGTGTATTCTACACACTCTTCCACTCTGCTAACTCTAGGGAGCTGGGAAAAAAAATAGGCTACATAATGCAGAGATAAGATACTTAATACCAACTTCAATATAAGGAATTACAAGTGCAAACTGTATAGTGAAGAATGCAAAATTCAGATAATAGGAAAATCATTGCCCGCTGAAGCACGGAGGAGTGCCAGCCAGTAAGTTGAGGCTAAAGGAAACTAGGAATTTACATAAATGGCAATTGGGAGGGGTTGTGCATCCCACATGGAAACCTTTTATGTGAAAAGACATAGAACAAGAAAACTCTCTAAGAAAACAGCAGGTAAATTACCTTAATCAGAATATAGGGGAATAATAGAAAATAAAATCAGCTGGAATTAAAGTGTGAGGAGAAATCATAGTCAAGACATTCCAAGTCTGTCCTGTCAAAAATATTTGCAGAAGACTCCCTTGAGTAAGAGCTGTGTTTTAGGAAAATAAATTTGGCAAAAGTCCATAGGATAGACTAGAAAAGAAGATATCTACTAGTATTTTGTATCTAATACAGTATTTAAAGCATAATAAAAATCAGGAAGTAGCAAGCAACAACAAAAAGACAGAAACCTGAGAAAAGTCGTAAAGGGAGAATGTAAGATCCCTTATAAAAAATAAATTAAGTGTCATGTTAGTCTTTTCAAGTTTAGTCCAAACATTTTAAAAGCCTGACATTCAAACTATTACAATCTGATGATACCAAACTACCATTATAGCACTTTCGGTACTTCCACACACATAGCACTATACTGCTTTCTGAGGCAGAGAATTGGCCAAATTCTTTTCTGTATTGCTCTTGACACCTTGACAAAGCACTATGGGAACTCAGGGTAAATAAGGTGGGGCAAAAGTAGGTTTACAGTTGTTTGTATGGAAAATAATATAGTAATAAATAATAATACAAGAGTACACCTATATTTTCCATACAAACAACTGTAAACCTACTTTTGCCCCACCCAGTATTTGTTGAATAAAAAATATCAACAACAAATGAACGTAATGACTTCATCTTATCTTTTCTAATAAGATATTTCATGGTTGCCAATGAGGAGGGTCCCTGGTGTTTTTTTTATCATCCTCCAATAGACCTTAACTCTGCCTCTGTGCTTTTTGCACTTGCTGTTTCCTTGGTCTGGAATGATGACCTCCCTTTTTGTTTTCTGTAAGATCTTTAAAGAAAATGCATCTGAGAGTCTACTTTTCCTGCCCAATCATAAGCTGTATTATTTAAAGTCATAGTTACAATGTAGCAATTAATGCTTATTGTCCTAATATTGAACTACTGCTGTTCTGCCAAACTACATCCTAAATTCTCAGAGAACAAGGCTGTGAAACCTGATTTCCATCGTTTTGTAGGTACATAATAAACACCAAGTGAATACTTTTGATTGACATCTCTCCACTTCACTTTCTCCTTTAAAAGCATCATCGGGCAGTGATATAAACTGTGCTCATATTAAAAAGAGGTTAATAGTGGTATACTCTCAGGCATGAGTCTGAGGACCAATTTCCCGGGCATTCATTAGTGGTATTAAGGTGAAGTGAATAAAAAGTGGCAAAATAATTTGTTGAGGATGATGAGTAACGTAGGTTAGGCACTATTAGAGAGGATTCTAAGTACCTACTGAAAATAATTAGGAAACTTAATGGCAGACCCAATGAACAAAAGCAGAAAAATGTACATGGAAAGAAATCATTGACTCATATGTGCTGATGGATTAATAATTAGTTTTGGTTGCTTAGAAAAGTAAGTCTTAAAATCATCAGACACAAGGTCAGAAAGAACACTCAATGTATATTCTTAAACAAGAGGTGAAGAATTATGTAAAATATGTAAAACTGGATTGCATAGTATTCTTTAAGATATTTTTTAAATTAAATTTCTCTCAAAAGATAGCCAAAATTGCAGTTATCCATTCCAGGACACTGTAAGGACTGGAAAGCAACATGTAACACCAAGGGAGAGTTTAAAAGGTATATAGTTGCCCTGGCTAGTGTAGCGCAGTTGGTTGGGTGTCATCCTATGTACCAAAAGGTTGCTGGTTTGATTCCTGGTTAGGGTACATGCCCGGTTGTGTAAGAGGCAACTGATGCATGTTCTGCTCTCCCATGGATGTTTCTCCCCCTCCCTTCCTCTCTCTCTAAAAAGGAATTAAAAATACTTTTTTTAAAAAAGTTTATAGTTAACTAGGATATCAAGAAGTAGGACTTGTCCACAACAATGGGAGAAACTGAGATCTAGTTCCTTGAAATAGAATTGCATGAATCAAGCTGTACAAATGCTTGAAGTGGTTAAATAATCCCCTTTATGAAACACTAGAGGCCTGGTGCACGAAATTCGTGCACTCGGGGGTCGGGGGATGTCCCTTAGCCCGGCCTGAGCCCTCTCACAGTCCAGGAGCCCTTGGGGGATGTCTGACTTATGCCATCCATGGGGAGTGGGCCTAAGTCATCAGTTGGACATCCTTAGTGCTGCCACGGAGGTGGGAGAGGCTCCTGCCACTGCCGCTGCGCTCGCCAGCCATGAGCCTGGCTTCTGCTGAGCGGAGCTCTCCCTGTGGGAGCACACTGACCACCAGGGGGCAACTCCTGTGTTGAGCATCTGCCCCCTGGTGGTCAGTACCATCATAATGACCGTTTGGTCGATTTGCATATTAGGGTTTTATTATATAGGATATGCATTTGGTGTACCCATTAACTTTTTTTCTGAAATGGGATGCCTCTTTGAATCAATCAAAGTCAGGTATAAAACCTTACAAAGTAGATTCAAACTTGAAGAGTTTGTTTTTCTGGCACTGATAAATATCATCTCTTTAAAAGCCACTGATTTTAAATTGATTGGGCCCTCCTTCTTCACAGTACAAACAATGTTTGGGGGAGGTTGATTCTATTAGTCACAGAAATGTTAATTAAATTATTTTGATACAAATTTCAAATGGCATTTCCTTAGTTCCAGCATATATTATTATGAATTGATAAAAACATGAATACTACTGACTGCACCATTAAAAGAACACAATCAAGTAAAAGGATTTTAGAATGGAATGTTAATCTGAAAACAGGGAATTTTAATACACTATTTGTAGTATGCTCAATGAAATGTGAAATATAGAAGAGGTGCACCCAGGGTGGCAGGTGAACTCAGTGGGAAGACTAACACATTTTCCTCCTCCAAAACCTAGCTGTGCTCACCAGGAAGTAGGCTCCTGTTAACTAGCAGACACACTGAGCTAGAAATGTAAAGCTAGAATACATAGTTTAGGTCAAAAGACCCTCTAAAGAACTAGTTATACTAAATAGAATGTTCTTAGATTTATTATTTTGACCAGAGGTTTGTCTGTATTATTATTACAGAGGGTTTTTTTTTAATGTTTAAGGCTTCATTTTGTATTGCTTCTTTTTAGTAATATTAAATATGTTCTCAGAACTTTATTTGTAGATTGAAAACTACCAAGATATATTTCCCAAC
Source organism: Myotis myotis (assembly GCF_014108235.1). Taxonomy (NCBI): domain Eukaryota; kingdom Metazoa; phylum Chordata; class Mammalia; order Chiroptera; family Vespertilionidae; genus Myotis; species Myotis myotis. The sequence continues at coordinate 173,585,126 of NW_023416335.1, forward strand.
CTAATTCATAGTTTCATGGCATTTCTGTAAATATATATTAGAGCAAAAACAATTGTTTATCACCTGTTATGATTTTTATACTTTTTTTTTAACATGAAGAAAGGTCAGGAAGCAAGTATTTTCAGAATAACTAACCTTTGTTTGAACCTTTATTTTTATTAATTGCTATTAATTTATAGATTGCTGGTAAATTATTTGAACAGAATAAAAATAGATTACTTAAATGAATTTTAATTATTATATTGCATAATTGAGAAGAAAACAGTTTTCCCTCTAAATAACTTTTGTTGTTATTGGATTGTTTATAAGATGTCTAAATTTTTTGGGAAAAAAGAATTCAATGAATTTATTAATTCAGTGATATTTATTGAACACTTGTTATGTGCCAGGCATTTTTCTAAACATTTGATATATATTAGGGAACAAAATGGCCAAAAATTCCTACCCACATTCTTGTGAAAAAGAACCACACAACATAACTAAGTAAATTACATGATGTATTAGAAGGTAATAAGTTCTATAGAAAATAATAGTGCAAAATAAAGATATGGGTGGGACTAAATGGGAGAGGGGGCTGCATTGTAATTTCAAATATGATAGTCTGTCTGTACAGACTATCATATTTGAAATGCTGAGATGTTTTGGAAAAAACTTGAAAAGGTGGGAGGGTGGGCATGAGAGTGCCTGGGGAGAGCTCCTCTTGCAAAGGCCCTGAAGCTAGAACTTGCCACTTGTGTTCCAACTGCAGCCAGGAGGCCAGTGGCTATAGCAGAGAGAGCAAGACGAAGAATGCTGGGAGAAAAATCAGAGCGGTAACAGGAGCTGAAACATTTGAGCTAAAACATTTTTGGCTTTTACTCTGAGTAAAATGGGAAGCCACTAAAGAGTTTTTATTCAAAGCGGTGGCATGATCTGACTTATGCTTTGAAAAGATAACTCTGTTGTTTTGAGAATGAACATTGACAGAGGCACCAGGATAGAAATAGAAAGTTCAGTAAGGAGGCTATATAATCCAGACCACAGGTGATGGTGAGACCAGGAAGGTGGTATTAATGATGGTGAGAACTGGCTGGATTCAAGATCTATTTTGAAGGTAGAACAAACAGAATATCTTTTTTTAAATATAATTTTATCGATCTCCGAGAGGAAAGGAGAGGGAGAGAGATAGAAACATCATAATGAGAATCATTGATCAGCTGCCTTCCTAACGCCCTTAACTGCCCCCCTTCCCCCCCCCCACACACACACACTGGGGACCAAGCCTGCAACCCTGGCACGTGCCCTAACTGGGAATCGAACCATGACCTCCTGGTTCATAGGTCCACACTCAACCACTGAGCCACTCCGGCTGGACTAAACAGAATACCTTGACAGATTAGCCGTGGCATATGAGTAAAAAGAGGGGAGTCAAAGAAGATGCCAAGGCCCTAGCCTGAGCAGCTGGAAAGATCAAGTTGAGATAGACAAGACTGTAGATGGGGTGAGTTTGAGAGGCAAGAACGGGAGACCTATTTCTGTGGAGTTTCAGAATTCTATTAGAAATCAAAGTGGAGAAGTTGAGTAAGCAACTGGATAATAACTTGAATTCTGGAGAGAATCTGTGATATGTATATAAATTTGAGGTACAGGTATATACAGCTAGTGTCCAAAAACAGGAGATGATATTATCAAAAAGATGATTATGGATTAAAAAAAAGAAAATCAAAGGTGAATTTCTGAGGGACTCTAATGTTAAAAGACATAAAGAACAACATAGTAGAATGAGAAGTAGAGATGCATGAGGTAGGAGGGAAGCCAGGAGGAAATAACCCAGAAGCCAAAGAGAGTATGTGAACAACCAGGAGTGACCCCGATCTTCCCAGCTTGCTTGAGGACTGTGGACTGACCTGTGAGTTTAGTAATATGGGGGAGACATTGTGCCATTCTCATTAGTTATGCTGGAGTTGGGATGTGAAAAGCTAATTAGAGTGGGTTTAAATAGACTGGAAAGAGATAAACTAGACAGTGAACATACCATCTTTAACTCTTTCAAGGAGTTTGCTGCAAATGTTTTAGAGAAACAGAGCAGTACAGAGAGAGAAAGTGAGGGGAATAGAAGGTTCCTTTAAGATAGGAGAAATCAGAGTATGCTGTTATGTTTATGGTAATCTATACTAATAAAAGCCTTGGTGTCCTTGCGCAGCATCCTCATATCATCACAAGATGGCCAACACAAGATGGCCAGCAGGGGAGGGCAGTTGTGGGCCATCAGGCCTGCAGGGGAGGGCAGTTGGGGGGGACCAGGCCAGCAGAGAGGGCAGTTAGTGGTGACCAGGCTGGCAGGGAAGGGAAGTTGGGGGCCATCAGGCTGGCAGGGGAGGGAAGTTGGGGGCCACCAGGCCAGCAGAGGAGCGGTGAGGCATCAATCAGGCTGGCAGGGGAGCGTTTAGGGGGTGATGAGGCTAGCAGGCAGAAGTGGTTAGGGGCAATCAGGCAGGCAGGCAGGTGAGCGGTTAGGAGCCAGCAGTCCTGGGTTGTGAGAAGGATGTTCGACTGTTGGTTTAGGCCCAACCCTACAGGCCCGATCCCCCAAGGGGTCCCAGATTGGAGAGGATTCAGGCCGGGCTGAGGGACACCCCCCCTCCGTGCACAAAATTTGTCCACTGGGCCTCTAGTAATCTAATAAAGAGGGAGAATTATGCAGGAATTAGAGAGGAGCATTCTTGAAGGTAATGTGAGAGAAAAATGGGAATTAGTCTACAAGTGGAATGATTGTCTTTAGATAGGAGCATGGGTGGTTAATTTAATATCAACTGGAAGGCAAAATATATGGGTACAGATTCAGATAGGAGGGTTGATGAGGTATTGTGAGTCTGGAAGGTTTCTGCTCTTTGCCTCAATTTTCTTAGTGAAGTGCAAAGTCTGGTCATTAATGGAGACAGGGACTGAGGAAGAAGTTGGTGAATGTGTGAAGAAAGGTGGAAAAGTGTGAAATAGTCTTCTTGAGATCTAGGAGATTTAAGAGAGAGAATGGGTTGCTATGCAGCATTAGGGTCAACATGAGAAATGTGATCCTGAATATAAAGTGAAACCATCAGAGTTGTTTTATGTTTTACTCCAGTAAATTCATGTGCACATGTGCAGGTGTAGCAATGATGGAAAATTGAATTTAACTGGTTCTGTGGTTTTGCTCTAGAACTAAGAAAGTAGAGAGCAATAAGGGAATTGGGGATGTATGCATAGAATGGCTTTAATAATTAATCGTGGGGTTGAAACTAGGTAAAGAGGGGGAATTATATTAAGGCATTAGAGATTATGAAATGGTAATAAGATCTGTGGATTGAAGTTTCTGTTGAGTTGGGAAAGTTATCTAAGTTGGAGTAGAAGACATGAGATGTTGATCAGAGAGAGGCATGCATCAAGTAATACTGACTATATCTAGCAACTTTCAGGTGTTCAGATAAAATGGGGAAAGTTTTTCCTTCACCATCTGTAAAAGTACTTGGGTGGTGCTTTCCTGGATTTGAAGGGTAAGGATGGGATCAGAAATAATTGAATGGCCTACACTTGGATTGGTTGAATATTTGTGTGACACTAACTAGCCACTTATCTCTGTCATTCCAAAAGAAAGAAGAGAAGAAAAAGCAAGCAAGAAGATCTGTGTTGTCATGGTAATAGTTTAACATTGTAATAATTAAAGCTTCTCTTAGCTGACTAGCTCAACTGTGACTTAGAATATGCACTATTTACCCTATAATTAGGGCACTGGCTTACTAGAACAAAAGTGTTACTACCCTGATTTCCTGTTAGAAAGGGGCTCTTTACAGCTGTACAGTTATATTCTGAGGCATAGAAAGAAATTACTGATTTTTAGGGAGAGGATGGAAGATTAAAATTTCATTATATTGAAAAGTATAAGTGAGTGTGAAGTTATGGAACCAATCTATAAAAAATGAGGGATTATTTTTAGGTTTTTTTTTTTTTTTTTTTTCTCACAAAGATAAAAATTGGTGCATAAGATATATAGATATCTATATAGATATATAGATATAGATATAGATATAGATATAGATATAGATATAGATATAGATATAGATATAGATATAGATATAGATAGATATATATCTTACCATTTGCAACAGGATGGATGGAACTGGAGAGCATTATGCTAAGTGAAATAAGCCAGTCAATAAAAGAAAAATACCACATGATCTCACTCATTTATGGATAATAAAGACCATTATAAACTGATGAACAAAAATAGATACAGAGGCAGAGCAGCATTGAACAGACTGTCAAACTATAGTGGGAAGCCTGGGGAGTGTTGGGGGGGTGGTAAGCGATCAACCGAAGGACTTGTATGCATGCATATAAGAATAACCAATGGACACAAGACACTGGGGGGTAGGGGAGGCCAGGGGAATGTCAAGGGGCGGGGGGGGGGGGGGGAGGAGACATATGTAATACTCTTTGTAATACTTTAAGCAATAAGACAAAACAAAAAAAATCCTTTGCAAAAATAAATAAATAAATAAAGATATAGATATAGATAGATATAGATAGATAGATTTAGATAGATATAGAAAAAGATACATGCAGAAACTAAAATATTGGGTCTTAAACTCAGTATGGTTTTAATTAGGAGCTAATTCCCTCATTGTATCTAATAATGAGGGAATATGCTAATTGACCTTCACACCATCGCAAAAGATGGTGGCACCCATAGCCAATGAGGGGATATGCTAATTGACTGGCTCACCCTCAAAGATGGTGGCGCCCACAGCCAATAAGGAAGGAATATGCTAATTGACTGCCATGCCCTCAAAGATGGCAGCGCCCAGTCCCCTCAGCCCCACCGGGCAGCAGGTGCACCTGCCTCTGGAGTCCCCCAGTCCTCTCAGCCTCCCAGCCATCTATGGCCAGCCCGAGGCACAGGCAAGCTTCAGATGTCAGCTGTTCAGCCGCCTGGGGCTGCCCGAGGCTCAGGTAACCAGGGTCGACCAAGGCTTGCGCTGCCAGCAGTGGCAGCAGCAGAGGTGTGATAGGGTGTCACCGTCCCCTGATTGCTGGGTCGCCTCCCGCCTCGGAGGGCTCCCAGACTGTGAGAGTGGGCAGCCCCCCCCCCCCTCCAGTGCATGCATTCTCATGTGCTGGGCTTCTAGTATGAGATAGAATAGTCTTACTATATTTCTTTACATAGAAATAATTTTTTTATTATTATCATATCTTAATTAGTTTTCAATGTATAATACAGCATAAATTACCTTACAAATTTCTTTTTGGTACTTAGTATTTTCAAAACATGTTTCATATAATATAAAAACTGTAGAATTAATAAGAATTTTGTATATGCCTGATCATAACTTATGAATTAAACATATTTGCTTCCTTTCAATTTGTGGTAACTAGCCAAAAATGTTTAAAACAGCTCTTAAAAAAAATCACAAATTATTTGAACCAAGTAAACTTTGTACTTTAATGGATTAAATAATGTCATATTTCATGTGTAAGTAGAAAGACTTAATAAAATATATACTATAAATCTTGTTAAGTATTTTATCCTAGTGGCCCACTGCATGAATTCATGCACATTGAAAGGAAACTAATTAGAAGAAATATTTTAATATCACTATTCGCCCTTTCTCTATAATAGAAGTGTCAACCAAATTCATGATTGACAATGACAGATAGAAACACACGTGTGAGATTGGTGCCAGGAAGAGCTTTATATGTATCGTGCATGCACGAGTCAACTTAGCCTTTTATATAGAAAGAATAAACTTGCTTAATTAGACCTGCTTTTTCATTTACCTAAACTTTTTCCAGCCCAGTGAAGCATCCCAACTTCTCTTTCAGGTAATTGTCAGCAACACAGCAGTAAATATTAACACAAAGCAGATTATTATTGTAGATCATGCAGAGAGAACAAAGGGTAAAGTATTTAACTGCAGTTTGACTATATTTTGCACAGTGAGGAAACCTGAAGTCATTTTCAAGGTCCACCATTTATTAATTCAAGCCAGGTCAAGTTTCTAAGCTTTCTAAATCTCTGTTTTCTGGCTAATGAAAAGAAAATAGGATTCCACTGAGTCTTCTATCTACCTACTCCAGGACTTCTGTGAGGATCAAATGAGGTGAGGCACAGGAAAATGCTTCACAGACATTTGGTTAAGTGTGAAATGCTTGCACCTGGCTATAAAGCAAGCCGTGTTCCTGGGCTGAAGAAATTGGAAGGAAGCTAGTCGCTATAGAGAGGAAGCTGGGTGTTGCCATGTGACATCATTACCTGGCTCCCACAGCTACCATTTCAGGGCTGGGCTGGGCTGTGGGCCGCATTTTGTGCCATGGGATCTCGGCAGCGTTGGCTGCGATTTGGTGGGGTGTCACTCCGGGGTGGTGGTGGGGCCTGTGTCCCACTTGGGGGAAGTCGAGTGTTGCTTTGTGGGCACCAGGTCCATGGTACCTTTTCTCTGTAAATGGCCAGTGCACATCATGGCACGTTGCACGTGTGCCCCCTGGTGGTCAGTGCACATCATAGCGACCGGTCAGATGGACACTTAACATATTAGCCTTTTATATATATAGATGGCTACTTAAAATAATTCAGTCAAATGGGCCACCACTATGTCAGCACAGGGTTAAAGGGCATGGCTACTAGACTCAGACTGCCTCAAACAAATTGGTCAAATTTCAATTTTAGCACCTGCCTAGCTATGTCACTTTAAATAAGTTACTTATTACTTATGCCTCAGTGCCCTAATTTGTAAAATGGGGAACATATGCTAAGCACCTTATAGGGTTACATGAGGACCAAGTGAGTTGATGAAGAATTTACAGCTGTACCCTGCACATAGTAAGCACTCAATGCTATATTAACCTTTACTGGCAAAATCTGAGGAGGAAGATCACACTTTAATTTTTCATTGTGAAAATGTTATAGCATAGTAGAGGCCCGGTGCATGAAATTCGTGCACAGGGGAATGGGAGTGAGGGTCCCCTCAGCCCAGCCTGCACCCTCTCCAATCCGGACATCCCTCTCACAATCTGGGACTGCTGGCTCCCAACTGCTCACCTGCCTGTCTGCCTGATCGCCCCTAACTTACCCCCCCGCACTGGCCTGGTCGCCCCCAACTGTCCCCTTCTGCCAGCCTGGTTTCCCCCAACTGCCCTCCGCCACCGGCCTGGTCACTACTAACTGACCCCCTCTGCCAGCCTGGTCGCCCACAACTGCCCCCCTGCCAGCCTGGTCGCCCCATGCAGCCTGCTATTCAGTTGTTTGGTCATCCTTCACTAACCCCCCTGGCGGGCTGGTCACCCCACGCAGCCTGCTATTCAGTCATTTGGTCATCCCTCACTAATCCCCCTAATGGCCTGTCACCCGTCTGGTTGTTTTGGTCGTGACGGCCCGTGGCTTTTTATATATTAGGCTACTTTTCATTTTTTCCTGTTTTAATAATCTTTTATTTCATCCATATTTTCATTGAGTATTATTTCTTCAAAATACTGGAATATAATTTTTTTCCTTAAGCCTTCTCTCTTCAATAGAAGTCTCTAAGACAGGGGTGGGCAAACTTTTTGACTTGAGGGCCACAACGGGTTCTTAAACTGGACCGGAGGGCCGGAACAAAAGCATGGATGGAGTGTTTGTGTGAACTAATATAAATTCAAAGTAAACATCATTACATAAAAGGGTACGGTCTTTTTGTTTTTTAGTTTTATTCATTTCAAACGAGCCGGATCCGGCCCGCGGGCCGTAGTTTGCCCACGGCTGCTCTAAGACATCACACTGAAGACCTCTATCTTGGGCATGAGGAGAAGATCATGCAGAATGCTGCAGTGTGTTTTCACCTGTGGTCTTTTCCTTCACTTTACCAGCCTCAACCATTACCTTAATTTGCAGCCTATGTGCTGAACTAGAGTTCCTTTTTTGTTTCTTTCTTTCTTTTATTTTTTCCATCATTTTCTCCCCTATTACCTTCTTCCAATTAAATCTCCCTTTACCTCCCCACCCCCAGCAATTACAACACTCTAGCTTTTTGAGAAGCCCATATAAATAATACAGTAAAAGGCAAAAAGTCCCTGATACTCGCACAGCACATTTTGGGTTGTCTTCTTCATCTGTATAAAAGGAGACTATTGAGAGATTGAATTTGTTTCAATACAACTTAAGCATTTTTTATGGTGTTCAATTAATTGTTCAGTATTTCAGTCCAGTTAGAGAAAATAAGCTAATTAAATGTAAGAGAATGAACTTGGAACACGTTCTCAGATTATAATTCTTATTTTTTTAAATTCCATTTTATTAATATACATAATAATGATATATTAAATATTCAGACCCATAAAACTATCAAAGAACCACAGAATGACAGAGGATCATAGAAATTAAATATTAGAAAACACTTCGAGGTCTAGCATCTCACCTGAGACAGAAATGTTTTTGTTCAACATCTAACTTTGTTTCTACATTTGCTGTTTAGGGAAGTTTATTACTTCTCCATTTTAGACAGCTCTAAATATGTTTAAATGTTCCTTTATATAAGCCAAAGTCTGGCTACCTTTAACTCCCATAAGTCCTATTAATTATGTCATGACAATACTTCAGATATTAGAAGATGGCCAGCATTAACCCCATTTTTGTTCTCTACTCCTGCTTCTTAATCTTCTTTCTGTATTTAACAGTGTCAGATCCTCTAACTACTTCTCAAATGGTATCATGGTTAGGTATCTTACTTCTGGATACTTACTTTTTATTCTTAAATGAGTCCTTATGTGTGCATCAATGGATCATGTATTAATTAAACAGTGTCATCAGTATTTGTGCTATACTAGTAAAATATGTAGACCTGATGTAATTAGACAACAGGTAAGTAAAGGATTTTGAAGTAAGTGCTAGATAGGTTTTAAATGTAAGAGAGAGCTGAAAGGAAAGTCAGCTGAAAGCTACTCTAGAAAATGAAGTATAAGGTGATGATCTGGATTGAGTAGCGATAAAAATGGAACAGAATGGGCACTTACATGTGGTGTTTCAATGCAAACATTATCAGGACTTAGAAAATTCAGTAAATCCCATGGATAAAGGTGATTCAAAGCATACTGCAGGTTTCCTAACATGAGTGACTGATAAAAAAATGTTAACGCTATTGTCAGAGACTAGAAGAGAGACCTAGTTTGAGAGCAAATCGGGGAAAATAATGAGTTTGTTTTAAATTGAGACAAAATTAGGACATCCATTTAGAAACCTCTCTTGGAGATACTAGAGAATGGAACTGGAAATGTGTGTATCTTGCTGAAACCGGTTTGGCTCAGTGGATAGAGCGTCCGCCTGTGGACTGAAAGGTCTCAGGTTCGATTCCGGTCAAGGGCATGTACCTTGGTTGCGGGCACATTCCCAGTAGGAGATGTGCAGGAGGCAGCTGATCGATGTTTCTCTCTCATCGATGTTTCTAACTCTCTATCTCTCTCCCTTCCTCTCTGTAAAAAATCAATAAAATATATTTAAAAAAAAAAAAGAAATGTGTGTATCTGAGTATATCTAGATAACCATCAGATTCAAGATAATAATTGTAGTCCAAGAACTGATGATTAGTCTAATGGACAGATGAAGAAAGAAAAGAACAAAAGACCTGGGACCAAGTTTTGAGGAGAGACATAGTTGACATGGCTCATGCCAGAAATCAGGGAGGAAGTATAAGAGTAGCAGACCTTAATGACAGTCACATTTACAGAACACTAGTACGGTTATGGAGCTAATGTTCTGGAAATATTGACTCGGTGAAACTATAAGAATATCAGTTTGAATTTTTTAAAACTTGATTATGTTATTATGTCCCAAATTCTAAAACTCTACCTTTTTTTAATCCTTAGAATTTCTGAAGCCCACTCTCTTGAAAAAAGGACTCATTTGGGCTGTCACAACTATATATGCTTTTTAAAAGTAAATAGTCATCTAGTTATCTTAAGTATTAGAAATAATTAACCCTCTATAAGAAAATGTGGACTTATATTTTTCATTTTAATGCTCAGTCACTGAAACATGGAATCCATGAGACATAAATATCCAGATGAAAAGAAACCAGCCATCTGTATGGTTTTTCTACACAATGCTTACATTTAGATATGCCCAGACAATTGATGATTCATAGTATTTTGTGAAATATTGAACCTGGTTGGTAATTGCTTTCTTGACAACTAAAATTACAAAATTGCAAAGGTCATAAATATTTTCATTTGTGTGTTTCCAGTGTTTCTATAATTTTAGGAGACCTTTCCTTTGAATATTGCATATCTGGGTTTTTTAAAGTATCCGTGTGTGTGTGAGTGTGTGTGTGTGTGTGTGTGTGTGTGTGTGTGTGTGTATCTTTTATTGGTATAAATATAATGCTTCCATTATCATGGGGGGGGCAGTTTATATGCCACTATTAAATATTGTCACCAATAGTCTACCTAAATGATCTTTGTGTATGTTTGTGTGTGCAGCCACAGTTCTTTCAAGAGACACCTACCACGGCAAATGCATGTGTCCAGTGTCGATTTTAGTATAGGCACAGAACCCGTTTTACAAAGAGGAGAAACAACAACCAGCATTGGGAGGATAAAACCAGAGCTCTACAAACAGAAATCAGTCGACTCTGAGGGCAACAGGAAAGAAGATGTCAAAACCTGTGGGAAACTTAACTTTACCCTCCAGTATGATTATGAAAATGAACTTCTGGTTGTTAAACTCATCAAAGCTTTAGATCTCCCTGCTAAAGACTTCACAGGAACGTCTGACCCGTATGTGAAGATGTATCTTCTCCCAGATAGAAAAAAGAAATTCCAGACCCGTGTGCACAGAAAGACTTTAAATCCTCAATTTGATGAAACTTTTCAATTTCCAGTAGCATATGATCAAATAAGCAACCGAAAACTGCATTTCAGTGTTTATGACTTTGACAGATTTTCTAGACATGACATGATTGGAGAAGTGATTCTTGATAATTTGTTTGACATCTCTGATCTCTCCAGGGAAGCCACAGTATGGAGAGATATCCATTGGGCTACCGCAGTAAGTAATAGTTCTACTAATATATTGCTTTTTATTTGACCTGCAGTGGTATATAAAACAAAGTATTACCCAGCTTATTAAAGTAAGTTTACAAAGTCATGGAATTTATGTGCAAAGAACCTGCAAAGGTAGGACTTGATTACATGCAAGTATTAACTCAGGTATCTAAGAGTATATAGCTAACATTAGTAATTAGATAAATTTTAAAAAAGTTCTTACAAGTTACTAAAAATAATAGTTCTTCTAAGAATCCCAAAACACCAATCAGAAAGAATATATGCACCCCTCTGTTTATAGCAGGTCTATTTACAAAGCTAAGATCTGGAAACAGCCCAAGTGCCCTTTGAGGAATGGATAAAAAAGCTGTAGTGCATTTATGCCATGGAATACTATGTAGCAGTAAAAAAGAGGATTTCACCCTTTGAGACATAATGGACATACCTGGAGAGTATTATGCTAAGTAAAATAAGTCAATCAGAGAAAAACAAGTATCATATGATCTCACTTATATGTGGGATCTAATGAACAAGATAAGCTGACTAAAAAAATAGATCCAGAGACATAGAAGCATGGAACAGACTGATGAATTTCAGAGGAAAGAGGGGAGGTAGGGGGTGGGAAGAGAGTAACCAAAGAATTTATATGCATATATGCATAACCCATGGACACAGACAATAGTTCAATGAAGACCTGAGGAGATACAGGGTGGAGGGGGTCAATAGGTTTTAAAAAGGGGACATCTATAATACTTTCAATAATAATGATACATTTTAAAAATAAATATAAATAAAATAAAATACTTATTTGTCACCTATTCCCAGCACTTCATTACCTCATAGTTAATATTGGCTTATTTAAGATGAATGTGTTCCTCAAATCAAGCCTAAAATGTATTTTGATAATATTTTGAAAAGTCTTTGGTTTGGTCTAAAACAGCCAATTCCTTCAAAAACTTTTTTGGAGTAGACACACAGTATTTGAAATGCTGAATGGTCAACAAGTGATTTTTTACATTAGAGTTTTAATTACAAAATGCTTTTACTGATTGTAAATAACTTTAATATGAAAAATTTGGAAAAAAACAGAGTTAAAGGACTCTATAATGCTATCAATTATATATAATATCATGAAATATTGCTTTTAAATTTTTTTAATGCATTTTTAAAGTTACTAAGATCAAACTAAGTTTTAAAATATTTCCACTTATTTTCTTTCATGCTATATTTGTTTTGGTGCATGATGTTTACATTTATGATCCATTTACCTAACCGTTCTTTTATTGTTGGACATTTGAGTTAGGCATAAATTTTGTTATACTAAAAATTATTGTGTTTTTTATATAACTGTTTTTTTGTTGTTCTTTATTAATCCTCACTCGAGGATATTTGTCTATTGCTCTTTAGAGAGAGTGAAAAGGAGGGGGAGAAACAGAGAAAGAGAAATATTGATTGGTTGCCTTCCCGTATGCGCCCCAACCAGGGCTGAGGATCTAGCCTGCAAACAAGATATATGCCCTTGATCAGAATTGAACCCAGGACCCTTCAGTCCACAGGCCGGTGCTTCATCCACTGAGCCCAACTGGCTAGGGCTATACATTTGTTTGTTTGTTTTTATTTGAAATTATTTGTCCAGGATAAAATTATAGAAATGGAATTAGAGAGCTGATCCCATAGATTAGATTGCTGAATTATTTTTATTTGTTGGTTTTTAAAGGGAGGAATTTAATTTTTTACTACCAAGTTGTCTTTATGTATTTACCATCTTTTGTCTAAGTATTGCCATAATTTATAAGCTTAAAATATAGAAGTTATGAATATAGACAAGGCATTATTTTTTTGTAAATATATTTTATTGATATTTTCCAGAGAGGAAGGAAGAGGGATAGAGAGGTAGAAACATCAATGAGAGAGAAACATTGATCAGCTGCCCCCTGCACACCTACTGGGGATGTGCCCGCAACCAAGGTGCATGCCCTTGACCGGAATCAAACCTGGGACCTTTCAGTCCGCAGGCCGACGCTCTGTCCCCTGAGCCAAACCGGTCAGGGCGAGGCATTATTTTTTTAAAAAATAAGAGCATTATACTTAAATTCAAAGTAGTTCCTTTTATGTTTTTCTGCCTATCAATATTTTACTAATTAAAATCGGTATTTGGGATCATATTTTCACTATAATTATATGATAAGTTAATTTTAAAATTTATACTGCCAGTTTATTGCATTAGATAATAATAACATTTCCAGTTGTGTTTTTATTTTATGGTCTCCATTGTGATCTGTATATTAAGTAACAAAGAAGAAATTTGAACCTGGAACATATTTCAAAGATATTATGACTCTTGATTTCATATTGTTTTACCTTATTATTTACTAGAGGTCCGGTGCACAAAAATTTGTGCACTCGGGGGGGAGGAGGGTCCCTCAGCCCAGCCTGTGCCCTCTCGCAGTGTGGGACCCCTCGGGAGATAATGACCTGCTGGCTTAGGCCTGCTCCTGGGTGGCAGAGGGCAGGCCCAATCCCTAGGTGCAGCCCCTGGTCAGGCTCAGAGCAGGGCCGATTGGGGAGTTGGGGCGCCTCCCCGTCATGCACAGAGCAGGGAGATTGGGAGGTTGTGATGCCACCCTCAGTCACGCTCAGGGTAGGGCCGACTGGGGGGTTGGGGCACCGCCCCCTGTCACACTCAAGGCAGGGTCGATGGGGAGGTTGCGGCGCCACCCCGTCACGCACAGAGCAGGATGAATCAGGGGGTTGGGGCACTGCCCCCTGTCATGCACAGAGTAGGGTCCATCAGGGGGTTGGGGCACAGCCCTCTATCACCCACAGAGCAGGGCCGATCAGGGGGTTGGGGCGCCGCCACTCTCACACTCAGGGCAAGGCCGATGGGGAGGTTATGGCTCTACCCCATCACACACAGAGCAGGGCCCGTGGGGGGTGGGGGGTTGGGGAGCTCGCCCCTATCAGGCACAGAGCAGGGCTGCTCAGGGGGTTGGGGCGCCTTCCCCTGTCACAAACAGAGCAGGATGGATAGTGAGGTTGTGGCCCCGCCCCCTGTCACACACAGAGCCGCAGGGCGATCAGGGGGTTTGGGCGCTGCCCCCTGTCACGCTGATCCTGGTGCCAGGAGGCCTCATGGCTCCACTGATCCCGGTGCTGGGAGGCATATTACCCTTTTACTATATAGGGTAGAGGCCTGGTGAATGGGTGGGGCTGGCTGGTTTGCCCTGAAGGGTGTCCTGGATCAGGGTGGGGGTCCCCACTGGGGTGCCTGGCCAGCCTGGGTGAGGGGATGATGGCTGTTTGCAGCTGGTCACACACCATTCAGGGTGAGGGTCCCCACTGGGGTGCCTGGCCAGCCTGGGTGAGGGGCTGAGGGCTGTTTTCAGGCTGGGAGTGACTGAAGCTCCCAACCACTCCTTTTCTTCTTCTTTTTTTTTTTTATTCTGGGCCAGCTTTAGCTTGAGGCTTGCTCTTAGCAGCTGAAAGTAGGTTTCTGGCCTTTGCATACAATGTTGCGAATCTGCTGGCTGAAGTCCCGCGGTATCTGTTACAATGTTTGAAACTGCCCGCTCAGAGGCCTGCAGCTGCAGCGGGGAACGTTGGTTTCCTCCGTCACTGAAGCAAGCAAGCCTCATGTTAGTTTCAAGCTGCCTGGCTGCTGGCCGCCATCTTGGCTGACAGTTAATTTGCATATCTCTCTGATTAGCCAATGAAAAGGGTAGCAGTCGTATGCCAATTACCATGTTTCTCTTTTATTAGTGTAGATACTTCTACTAGGGTAAAAATGGTGAGCAGTTATTTTTACTGTTGTAAAAAACATAATACCTTCTAGAATTCTATAAAAACAGGTAACAATTAATTGTTACATTATTTCTCTTGATTCCCCAATCTTATATTATTTCCCCTTTAATTCATTCAACAAATATTTTGAGTGTTTGGCATGGTCTAAGTACTAGTGATACCAAAGATTATTTGAAGCATGTTTTGTTCATATATTTAAGATCAGGGGTAAGTAACCTACAAATGAAGTCTAAAAATAGTATAACCTTTTAAGAAATTGATACTGGATTTTTTTTTTTTTTTTTTTTACATTTGTAAGTTTTTGTGTTTTAAACTGGTCCTTAAGAAAGTAGGGATTCTTTGTGGAAACTTCAATTTGGACATGTTTGTTTTCAGTAAATATTAATAACACCTTCAGTTTTATTTTCAACTCTTCCATATGCCTGATTTATTAATTTGCTATTTCTTCTGTAAAATTCACTACAGGTTTAGTGTCTTAAAACAACACATTTATCATCTTACAGTTCTGTAGGTTATAAGTCTGACATAGTCTAATTAGATAAAAATCAGGTCTGTATTCTTTTCGGGAGTCACTAGGGAAGATCCATTTCCTTTTTTCCTGCTTCTAGGAGCCACAGTAATTCCTTTGTTTAGATTGGGCCCACTTGGGTAATCTAGCATAATATCCCCATCCCAAGGTTTATAATCATTTTTAAATAATATGTTTTTATTGATTTTTAGAGAGAGAAGAAAGGAGAAGGTATATATAGAGAGAAACATTGATGAGAGAGGCATATCATCAATCGGCTACCTCTTATACATCCCCTACTGGGTATTGAGCTTGCATCCAGGACGTGTGCCCTGATCTAGAATTGAACCAGTAACCTCCTGGTTCTTGGGTCCATGCTCAAAGGCTAAGCCACACAGGCCAGGGTCAAGGTTTATAATCTTAATCACATCTGAAACATTCCTTTTGCCATGTAGGTAACATTCACAGATTCTGGGAATCAGATGTGGCTATCTTTGGGGTGCCTTTATTCTGCATACCACGTGTAAGGACAGTTTTATTTCAGTATTCTAGAAAGAAAAGTAAATAAGCAGATAATGAAATGTATTATTATATTATTCTAGTCAAATGACATTTCCCTTTAACTGGAACATTGAGCAACACACAGTTCCAAATATAGCTTATGAGTTTTTTATTGAGAAGATAATAATGAAACCTAAATGTCTTGGCTATGGGACCAAAATCCACAATATACAGGACTATCATTTTCATGGCTAGCATAGTATTTAATTAAAAACCTCTTTTAACTTTTGAGCCAGAAGTGGTTTGACTCAGTGGATAGAGCGTCAGCCTGTGGACTCAAGGGTCCCGGGTGCAATTCCGGTCAAGGGCATGTACCTTGGTTGCGGGCACATCCCCAGTGGGGGGCGTGTAGGAGGCAGCTGATCAATGTTTCTCTCTCATTGATGTTTCTTGCTCTCTATCTCTCTCCCTTCCTCTCTGTAAAAAATCAATAAAATATATTTAAAAACAAACAAAAAAAACACACCTCTTTTAACTTTTGAAAAATCGTGAAACAATTTTATATATTCAGATTATAAAATGAGAAAAAATGATATAGGTTGATATTTGCTTAAGAAACTTTCAACTGTAACCTTTCTTTAACTTTAAATTTATACATAAATTATAGACATTTATACAAAGAAGAAGGAAAAAGGAAAGAAAGAAATATAATAACATGCCCTCACTCACCCAAATCCTGTGGAAACCTAGGTAATCCAGCTATGTAAACATAGATATAAAAGAATTTACATACCAAATAAAACATATATTTGAATTAATATATTTACTATTTATGTATTAGGAGACACTGATGACAGTATAAATAACTACCTACTTGAGCACAGATCTTGAAAAAAAGACATTCTTATACTTTTTTATTTGAAACTAGGGGTCCAGTGCACGAATTCGTGCACCGTAAAAGGAACTGTGGGCTGTGAGGCTGCAGTAGGCACAGAACTGGGTCTTGGTCCATCCTCTGTGACCCCGCCCTGCCCCTTCCCCTGTCCCCTGTCTGCCGCCACTGCTCCCATTCGCTGACAGCGCAGAGCAATTGTGGCTGGCACTGTCGGTGGCTGCGAGTAGTGGCTGCTGCCCCGATTGCCACTCAGGAGCAGGGGGAGGTGGAGGAGCCCTCAGGGGCAATCAGGACCAGTAGCAGCCATTCACACCCGCTGATGGAGCCAAGTGAGCGGGGCTGGCACCGGGCACCAGCAGCAGGTGTGAGTGATGGGTCTGGCACCAGCTGCAGGTGCGAGGGGGCCCAGTGCCAGCAGCAGGTGCGAGTGCTGGGCAGGTCTGTATTTTCAGTAACCCCCAGAGGCTCTCCCCAATGACAGCGACTGGCTCCCCACCTTGGTCTGGTTCCCCCGCTCACCTGCTCCACCATCCTGCCACAGCCAATACCTTCCATGTTCCGCACATCCCCCCTGGTGGTCAGCGCACATCATAGCGACCAATTGTTCGGTTCTGCCATTTGGTCTATTTGCATATTAGCTTTTTATTATATAGAATAATCATGTATGAGTTTTTAAAGAGTGTCTTTATGTAACTACAAATCTCAAACTTAATCAAAATTTAGTAGAAAAAAACATTTGTCATCAATTTGTAAAGAAATAGTTGATATATCTTTAATTTCTAATGAATATCATGAATATCAAGTCCTGCTTTACTAGCATATTAATATCAGTACTATGGACCTCTTTTTTTCCCTTCTCTTATAATTATTGAACATAGAACTTTGTGGAAATAAGAGTAGCTGCTTTTTATCAAATTGTTGTTTTTAATTATTGTATGTGTCTCACACCACCAAATTTTCATCATGGAATCTGTCACATTTTTCCATATATCCAAAGGCCTGCCCAAAGTCTTATTCAAAAAATCTATCTAGGCCAGTTTATTAAATGAAATTATTTTTTCTATAGCATTTGATTTAAATAACTTCAGTTTGATTACATAAATATTTACTGAGAATCCTCTATGTACAAAGTTAAGTTTATACTTTCTTCAAAGTGGAAATAAAAACTAATAAAATACAAATTTTGGCTAATAAATTTAATCAAATGGAAGAACCAGTGTACCAAAAAATAGAGTATATGTCAACATATAAATAATACTGTCTAATCATTTCCTGATAATATCCACAAACGTAGTGTTGTCTACACACACACACACACACACACACACACGCACACGCACACACACACACACACTTTTGGCACAGATTGTATCTCAGATGAAAATAGTATTTAAGATCACCTTTGGATGATGATAGAATTCTGAATAAAAGGAGATAGATGTTCCCTGAAGAGAAAACAGCAGAGGTAAAGAGAATAAATTGAGACTAGAATGTTTTCAGGGTGAAAAACAGTAGACTTGTGAATGGGAATAGGGGATGAAGGCACGAAAGAGAACCCAAAGTAGAATGTGATATTTTACCTACAATCAATAGGACCTTCAATACCATAGGGGCTCACATTTATTTTGTTTTTTATTAGAGGAGTGAAACTACTGGAAATATTATCTTGTGTGGCATCTTGGTGTGTTTAGTGGATAGGAGTAGAGGATTATGAAATAGAGGACGTCGGGAAAGAGTTTAACAGCAGTGTAAATTAGATGAAATAAAGTCTGATTGAGGCTGGGAGCAATGGAAATGAAAAGAAGGTAATATATGATAATGAAAGCATTATCTGTTGCACTTATGTCCACATTCTAGAAGTGTATGTTTTATGTCTGCCACTGATTTCTGGAAGAAGCAATTATCTTAGGCATCTCTTGCACCCTGCATGGCATATATGAGCACTTTGTGGTTAATTTTAAAACAAATTTTCATAGAAGGTCAAGTGTAAGAATGTATGTAAGTACAAATCTACCACTGGAAAAAAAAACAATGTAGTGATTTACCCGTCTGATTACGAATTAATAAACGTATGCTTAGTTATATTTGTTAACATTAACTACTTTCTATAGACAGGTTATTTTTTTATTAGTCAGTCTATGGCATAAACTTATTTGTAAAATAAACCAAGAATATTTTTAATTTATTGTCAAAAATTCTATCAAATTGAAACAAGAGTCACACATTTTATATTCATAATTCCCTTGCTAATAAATTATTTCTATATAAGGAGGATTTATATTTTTAACAGAAATTATCGGGCATTTTTAAATTTCAAATAGAATGACAAAGGAAATAATAAAGGTGTGTCTTAATATTATGTCCAAAAAATAATTTTTACTTTAGGATTATCTTACTATATAGGACAAATATTGCAAGCCAATCACCTCTTGCACAACAGAAATACCTCCAACTTAGGAAAAAAAAATCACTTGAAGAATGGTGTGTATGTGTACCTATGTCTGTAATGTGAAAGAGAAATATTTATTTACATTCAATTATATATACAAAAAAATCTATGTAAAAACCCACAAGAATTTAATAATATTAATTACTTATTGGAAAAATGGTAAAAATGGAATGAATATAGAAAAGGAATGCTTTTGCCAACATATTTCTTTATATACATTTTATTTTAAAACTGTGAGTATAAAAATATTTTTTCAGAAAGTCAATCATTATAAAGACTAATGTATTTTTAATATTTAAACATAGTCTTCTCATGCACTCAAGAAGCCATTGAAAGTAAAGGAAAAGCTTTTTTTTAACCGTACTAATTTTATTTTGCCTATTTATTTATTTGCTCATCCATCCAATGAACATTTTTCAGCACCAACCATGTTTTAGACACTCAGGAATTCTCACAAGAAAGGAAGGTGTATATGTATAACCACATTTACCTTGTTTGCAGCTATAAATGCTTGAATGTGTTACCTTCTAAGGATCTGTCAAATACTGTTTGAAAGAGTAGGCCTTGACATGACAAATACAAGAAACTTGTGTCCATTGTACCAACCATTCAGAGCACTAAATGCACTAGCTGAGCTTTGGTTTAAAGTAATGTGTTTTATTTCACACTAGAGGCCTGGTGCATGGATTCATGCACCAGTAGGTTCCCTCGGCCTGGCCTCTGGGGATTGGGCTGAAACCGGCTCTCCAACATCCCCCGAGGGGTCCGGGTGATGCACCCCGGAATCCGGTTCCCTCCTCTCTTCTCCCAATATTATGTCACTTTCTCTCTGTATCTGTCACGCTTCTTTCATCTCACTTTACCCTAAGTTTGGTGGTAACTGATGACTTGTGAGCATTTAGTTACAAAATGCAATTATTTAGCAAACAGGGTTTACTTAGCATGGAATCTGGTTGGCCTAGGGCAGGACCCTGCTCAATATCAGGCTCCCGCCCAGGCCCTTCTGCCCAGGCCAAGTCCTGTGGCAGGAACCTCCTTCCCACCTGAGCTGCTCCTTCGCTTCCTTCCCTCCCCGGAGGTTGCCTGCTGGTGCTACTGTCTGCCCGGTAGGAGGGAAGCCATGGCCAGTTTCCTAGCCGATAATGGTAGTGGGGAAAATTCACTACCTCCACTGGAAATCAATATTAAGTGGATGGGCCAGCGCGGGCACCAGACATTGGGGCCACAGCCAGTAGGTCCTGCACATCTCATCATTAGCTAATCGAGTTGAAAAGTTTCTGTAAGGACCAGATCCATGACCTCTGCAATAGGCTAGAGGCCCCGGGGGATCCAGACCTGAAGTGGGGAGCCAATGGGCTAGAGGCCTGGTGCACAGATTTGTGCATCAGTGGGGTCCCTAGGCCTGGCCTGCAGGGATTGGGTCAAAACCAGCTCTCTGACATCCCCCAAGGGGTCCTGGATTGTGAGAGGGCGGTTCTTGAGTGACACGCCCCAGAGTTAGACTCCTTCCTCTCTGGTTCCGGGTGCATTTCCCAAGAACCACAGCTGCCAAGTCACTGCAGCTCAGTAGCTCCTGAGATGAGTGTCTGCCCCCTGGTGATCAGTGTGCATCATAGCTAGTGATTGGCCAGTCAGCCAGTCAGCTGGTTTCTTAGGCTTTTATATATAGAGATTACTAACATTTCTTTAAACGTCTAAAAAATTAATTTTTCTTATTTCTGTGAATATTTTTCTTTCCCCAACCATCCTGGACCAACCTCAAGATTAGGATAATACTGTATTTTTTTGTGTCTAGCTATCAGTGAACTCTCTTATAAAGTTTGTTAACTATGGAATAACATTTTAAAGGGGGAGGCAAAATCCCAACCTCATTCTAAGGAAAACAGTGTGGTGGAAAGCAGGGCTGTAAGGAATCGATCTTTTTGATCAGGAGCTGTTTTGCAAGATCTCCCTGGTGCAGCCGGCAGTATCATAGCCACAGGCCTGCGGATTGTCCACATCTGTTCCCCTGAGGGCATTCCTAATATCCTATTTCATCTCTGCTGTAAACCTGACCCTGGAATGTCACAGATAGCACATCTGCTAACGGGCTGCCGCCAATTATTAATGCAAATGATGCAAATAAACTCCAGGACCTTATCTGTCAGGTCTTTTAGCCATTTTGCAGGCATTAATAGGAAGCATCTATGTTGCAATACACAATTAAATTTAAATTAAGTTTAAAATAATAGAGTCTACCATAGACTATCACAAAATTATGAGAGTTTTAAAGCCTGATTCTTCTTGATGTTAATATTTGCTCAACCCAGGCCAACTGTTAAAAGAAACTTTGTTTCATTTATGTACACACCTGTGTACATTTAGAGTACAAGGCTCAGTGTCCATTCAGTCTGTTTTGACTATATTTTGCATTTCAAGTGAAAAATTAAAGATAAATTGGCTTTAAAATAGCCTACAACGATTATATTAGCCTTTCTAATATCAGTTTAAGCAGTAGATTTCTGTAATATTGATTACAGTGTTCTATTTCACCAAACAAAAAATCAGAATTAAGCATATTTAAAACTTAAACTTGTGCCCTAACCGGTTTAGCTCAGTGGATAGAGCGTTGACCTGCGGACTCAAGGGTCCCAGGTTTGATTCCAGTCAGGGGCATGTACCTTGGTTGCGGGCACATATCCAGTAGGGAGTGTGCAGGAGGCAGCTGATCGATGTTTCTCTCTCATCTATGTTTCTAACTCTCTATCCCTTTCCCTTCCTCTCTGTAAAAAATCAATAAAATATATTTTAAAAAGAACACAAAACAAAACTTAAATTTGTGCCACCAAATTTAGACTTAATTCAACACTGATGCCATGCTTTTTAAATAAATACAGAATTGTTAGGTAAGCACAGTGTGATATTTTGATTCAGTGAAAGAATGTCATTCAGAACTTGGTAGTGAAAGGTAACCATATTTTAATCATGATATTTGTGGTTGATTATAAAGCAAGATGATTTTTTTCCAAATTCTTTGTATCTACATAATTTACAATCTAAATTTCATTGTCCTACCTCTAAAGATTACAATTGCCATCTAACCCTCCCTCCACACACTTCTCTCTCTCTCTCTCTCTCTCTCTCTCTCTCTCTCTCTCTCTCTCTCTCTCTCTCATTGAAGCAGTGTACCCTATATGGCTTTGAGCATGTTAATAAATCTCTAAGTTGTAATTATTTTATCTGTACAATGGGAATTATGACAAGGCAAGAAGGCCAACCATAATTTGTTAAATAAACTAAATAAGATACGTCCTTAGCACAGAACCAGACATTTGTAAATTCTGACTGTATGTTAACTGCAAAGTATTAGCAGAATGATATCTCAGGATATGTTTTTGGTTGTTGATGTAGCTTACATTTTAAATAGGAAAGTAGATCTTGTTGCTAAACATGGCTGACCTATTAATAGGGTAGGAGCTACCTTTAGGCTGTGTTTTTCTACTTGGGTCAGAAAGTTTTGTGTGAGGAGTAATTTAAATCTTTTTAGTTACTGTATGCTGTGACTCTGTGAGTAGATACTGGTTTTGTTTTTTCTTTTTATGATGTATACTAGAGGCCCAGTGCACAAAAATTTGTGCACTCAGGGGGGTCCCACAGCCAGGCCTGTGCCCTCTCGCAGTCTGGGACCCCTCGGGGGATGTCCACCTCTTGGCTTAGGCATGTTCCCCAGGGGATCGGGCCTAAGCTGGCAGTCAGACATCCCTCTGGCAGCCCAAGAGCCCTCGGGGTATGTCCACTTGCCAGTGGGGAGCAGACCTAAGCTGCAGTCGGATATCCTTAGTGCTGCTGAGGAGGCGGGAGAGGCTCCAGCCACCACCGCTGTCTGGCAGCCATCAGCCTGGCTTGTAGCTGAGCAGAGCTCCCCCTGTGGGGGCACACTGACTACCAGGGGGCAGCTCCTGCATTGAGCGTCTGCCCCCTGGTGGTCAGTGTGTGTCATAGTGACCAGTCATTCCTAGTCATTCTGCTGTTAGGGTCAATTTGCATATTACCCTTTTATTATATAGAATAGAGGCCTGGTGCATGTGTAGGGGCCAGCTGGTTTGTCCTGAAGGGTGTCCCGGATCAAAATAGAGGTCCCACTGGGGTGCCTGGCCAGCCTGAGTGAGGGGCTGATGACTGTTTGCAGGCTGGCCAAGCCCCCCAGTGGGGACCCTCCCCCAATGGGGGTGTGGCCAGCATGGGTGAGGGGCTGAGGGCTGTTTTCAGGCTGCCCACAGCCCCTTCAGGGTGGGGGAGTCCCACTGGGGTGTCTGGCCAGCCTGGGTGAGGGGTTGATGGCCGTTTTCAGGCTGGCCAAGTCCCCCGGCAACTTGGTGGCCAAGTCCCCCGTTTTCAGGTGGCCAAGCTCCCAGCCTCTCCTTTTTTGCTTTTTGCTTTTTTTCTGGGATTTATTTATCTTCTATAATTGAAACTTTGTAACCTTGAGCAGCGGCAGTTGGCCAGCTGGAAGCAGGTTTCTGGGATTTATTCTCTTCTATAATTGAAACTTTGTAGCCTTGAGCGGAGCCCAGGGCCGGCCAGGGCAGGCGGGAAGCTTGGCTTCCTCCATTGCCGGGGGCAACCCAAGCCTCCTGCTCACTCCAGCTCCATGGCCACCACCATCTTAGTTGGGTTAATTTGCATACTCGCTCCTGATTGGCTGGTGGGTGTGGATTGTGGGCGTGGCTTGAGTATAGCAGAGGGACAGTTAATTTGCATGTTTCTCTTTTATTATATAGGATACATTCTGTCACCTAGCATGCCCTCATCTCCCACTCTTTCCTTTCTACTAGGCACTTCCTCCTCTGTCTTCCTTCACCAGTGTGTACATGTTCTTATAAAGTGCACCTTTTAAAGCCTCAAGGGGCTATGGATGCTGGGTATTTTCTGAGTGTTTCCCTTTAAGCTCACTCTCCACTGTTCTCTTCCCTGTTTGGTGCCGCAAGAGGCTGCCTTGTTTGGTGCCAAGATTCTCTGCCCTCCTCCTGTGAGGTCAGGAGGAGAATGACATTCAGATGTATTCTCTTCAGATCTTCCTCTGTGAGATTACCCCGGGCTGGTATGTCCTTCACCTGAGGTAGTTCTTCTCAGAGTAGACTTCTCTCTTGAATCCAGGTAACTGTCCCCTCCCTTGTCCTTTCAGACTTAGGGGTCCTTACAGCCTCCCCTGTCACCAGCCTCAGAACACTTGCACCAACTCTTATCGTTTCCTACTCCCTGCTCACATCTCTGTAAGTGGTCCCTTGGTTAGGCCCTATGGAGTTACTCTAATTTGTGCATGCCTTCTGTTTCCTCCTGGATCCCTGACTAATACCCTGAAGAAAGAAAAATATTCTTGATTACAATCAGGTTCATTTCCTTTAACCACCTGGGACTGTGCCAGGTACCTACGATATTCTGTGTGTTCATTACCTTGGGAGGCACCAAATTAATTCCTTAAAATCTTGATATTAAGACAAGTCTTTTCTTCCACCACAGAAAGTGAGAGGGAACCCTGACCATTGCTATAACCTTCTAAATCTTTATTACACAGAAAATTTCAATGGAACTCCTTAAACTAGAATGTCACAGTTCATCAAAATTCCAAAAAGCTAGAGTTCCTGTCCCTTAAACTCTAGATTTCAATCAAGAATAATACGTTATTTATTTAGAACAATCTGGAAAAAATAATTTTACGTTAATTTTATAGGTTTCAGAACACAGACTTATCTATTCAATGTCTTACTTTAGAAATTTAAAATAAAAATTTCAGTGTTACTTCTAAAATGATATACCTGACCCTGCTTTTTAAGTAGAATCTACTGAATAATTTACCCTTTTCTTAATAGTGGTGATCTTTAGCACCAGTAACCATTACAATACATTTTTTTAAAATATATTTTACTGATTTTTTACAGAGAGGAAGGGAGAGAGATAGAGAGTTAGAAACATCGATGAGAGAGAAACATTGATCAGCTGCCTCCTGCACACCCTCTACTGGGGATGCGCCCGCAACCAGGATACATGCCCTTGACCAGAATCGAACCTGGGACCCTTGAGTCCACAGGCCAATGCTCTATCCACTGAGCCAAACCGGTCAGGGCTACAATACATTTTATAGGCAGGCTTTTATTTCTGTTGATTGCTCTTCTATTACGCTGTTTTATCTCCACTATAAAGGTACACGCTTCCTGCATTCTTTACATCTCCAATTTGTTGCTTTCAGATTGTATAATAAAACACTAAGTTGGGAGACTTGTGTATAAATAAAAGAAATAAATCTTAAACAATGCCCTGAGATCTTGTTCTCAGAATAAAGTGCATGAGACTTGTAACAGGTCAGGAGTGTTTTCATATTAACTTGAACGTTCATGGGTGTGAGTTGAGTAGAATTTTTGAGAAGTCTTATGTCTAGATCATATGAGCATATTATTATAGATCTGGTAGAGTTCAAGTGTGATCATTCCATTTTATAGTTTAAAAAAATCACTTAAATTCACTCAGGCGATTAAAAAAACTAGGCTCTACCTTTAATTAACTCTTAGTTCAGTGTTGTTTGCCTTGGTTTATATCAAAGTAGCACCATGCTAAAAAGAAATTGACTCTTTTTAACATGAAAGTTCAACTTTTGACTTACAGAATTGAAATATCAGAATACTTATATAATTTAAATTAAATAAAATGTTAATGATACTTACGACAAAATATATATATGCATGATCTTTACAACTTACAATCTTATAAAATCCATCTTGTTAACAATTTTTATCTAAATTCATGGAGAACTAAGCAATAATTCTGAGCAGCATTCAAACAAGCAGTTGGTATCAGTGTTACTTCAGGAAATTTCTAGGCAATGTTTTTCTCTTAAATGTAATTAGTGAAAACCTTATATTGGGGATATAATTTAACTGGATCATTTGCATCTTGCGGTATTTTACAGCTTGGAGGTTGTAGGAGGTAAGGAGAAGCTTTTTAGCCCCAGTGTTTTAGTAATATATGGTCTGCTGCAAGTTTTAGGAGTTTAGAATATTCCTAAAGGTACTGTTGAGTTATCCTAGCTCTCTTGCATTTAACTAGTCATTAATTATAAATATGCTATTGTATAGTGAAAAGAATATGCAGTTCAATTATAAGTGTGAATGTTCAAAATATTCTCCATAATAGACTGCATTAAACAGTTTCCTATAAGTCAAATAACTGATTTTCTAATTTCTAAACGTTTTTCATCTGCTGGCGTTGACATCTAAGACATGAAAACAGTTTTATTTGTTTTCCTGACTGGTCACATTTGAAGCACTGTTTCCGTTAGGGAGGGTGCGGAGGGAAAGAGAAAACTCCAGGAAGTGAAGTGGGTGTTCTTTAACTAGAATCCTGGCTCTGCTGCCTTCTCTCTCTCTCTTTTTTACTGGGTAAGCTGCTTAGCATTTCTGAACTTGTTACTTCATCCATTAAAAAAAAAGAGGTTTATAATAATATCAAACCCATAGGAATATTTTGAAAATAAAATGGGATAATAAATGTGAAATTTTTGTAAAATTTAAAGTTGCCAAGTGTCATAATCTTGCACATAAAGAAAACAACTATTTGCTACCCAATTGATAACTAACATCCCAATTACTTTCATGTCTTGAATGTCTCACCCTAATATTTAAATTTTTAAAAGTATACCCTTGTGTATTTTTTCATGAGTGAAAGATACTTATTCTGTACTCTTTAACTCAATCTTGAAATTGAATAAACTACAACAATGTTGTAAAAGATTATACCATGGCATATATTGCATGAAGTCTTTCCACAAACTAAGTAAACCAAAGATCTTACTGACCGAACATCAATTTTATTGATGTTTTCAGGGGTGCTTTTAATTTTTAAAAACTATGCACAATCCCATACCCATAGTAAGTGAAGGGATGCTTTACAAATGTTGTAGGCACCTATCAAATACCAGTCTACAGAAGAGCATAGAGAACAAAGGCAGAAAATTATGCTAAATAGATTGCTATCATACCAAGTAGACTGCAAATGTTTTAACTTGTGATCTGGTTGTATAGAGAGAAGCAATTGTTATATCTTGCTCATCCAGAGAAAATAATGGCTAAATAAACATTTTGTAATAGAGGCTTGCTACCTGCTCTGTCCACTTGTAGAACAAGCATTTTAAATTCATCAATTCAACCAACTTCTGTTTAGTTTTTCTATTTACCACCCACTCTCCTGCATGTTACAGGACATACAATGTCCCCATTCTCTGAGTCCTACTTTGTAAGAAAGGAGACATGTAATAACAAAGGAAATATATAATATGCCCAATGAGTGCAAGTGCTTTAAGAAACATGAGGCAGGGTAGGGGATAGGACGTGGTTGTAGGGCAGGGACACTCTTGATAGGGTGGTCAGATAAGGCCTCTGATGAGAGTGATAGCAGATGAGATCAGAAAGACAGCTGAGGGTCAGATTATTGAGTGGCCTTAGGCCATGGAAAGAACTTCGAAATTTATTCTGAGTGCCTCTGGAGATTATTCATGACTTTTGATCAGAAGTGAGCCGTCGTCTCATGATCAATAAATCTCTGGCTACTATGTGAAGAATAGACTTTGAGGAGCAGGAATGATGCCATGTGAACCAATTTAAGGTAGACTCGAGAATTGTGAAGCCAAGTTCATCCAGTCCAAGGTTATGTACAGCAATACTGACAGGGATTCCTTTCGTCAGGGATTTCATAAAGACACTTAAAAGCATCAAATACTCTAAAGAGAGCTGCATACAGTTTATTACACTAGTTTCTATGCCCCTATCTATAAATAATGATTAAGGTTTGAGAATAAGCCTCTAGCCCCGCTCACCAAGAAGCTTAAAATAGCTTTTATCCAGTATGATAAAGAGAAGAGTTCTCATCAAATTTGTGTCCCCTTCTTATGTCCTAGATTGCCCTGGTCCAGGTGTCTGTATTGGGCTTTGCTTCAGGCCCCTCTTTGCTTCAGGCTCTTTATTACAGAGTTAGGAGACTCGATTTGCTAAATCCAGGAAAGGCTGTTTTAAGGCCTCCGCTCTATCTCGACAACCTGAGCACTTCGTGGCTGGTGGTAGCTAAGTCTACAGCTGTGTAGGATAGAATAAGAGCTAACCCGTTTTGGCAGGCAGAGATATTTCCCACTTGCATTGGAGCTGAAAATGGTTCTCCCACTGAGCAGCCACATGGCAGGATTCAATAGCATCCCTGGCAACAATTGCTCTGAGTTGCGACTGTTAATCGCTTAATGCTCATTGGGGTTTGTAATTACCCCGTCTCTAACACTGCCATGTTCTCTGCCCTTTTCTGCCCTGAGTTCAGAAAATTTCACCTGGATTGTGTACCATGGCCAAGCACAGTTCCTAATAGTCTGTGCTTAATCCAAAGTGCATCTCTTCCTTCTTGCAGAAACACAAGCAGGTCCTACTGAAGGGGACCTGGTAGCATTTCCTCTGTCTTCACGTGGAGACGGCAGGAAAGACTCCATGATGGGAAATGTGATCGAAAACTCCAGGAATCTAACTAGGTTTTATGAGGGGACCCTCCTTTGCCTCTTCCTGCCCCCACCCTCATTGAACACGATGAAATCTAATTTAATCAGAATCACCGGGAGAAGAAAGGGCAGGGAGGATGTGCTGTGTGAAAATTGTAGTTCCTTGAAAGAAAAGGAGGGAAGCGCGCTAGAAAGTGAGGAAGGGTTATAGTGTTAATTACATTTCCTAATTGTGTATCAAGGTAGGAAGCATATCAAACAGCGTCCTCCTTCTCGTGTGCCTCTTAGAGTCACTAGACAGCTTCTGCTGGCAGGTTGGAGGAGGTGGCCAGATGTTCAAAGACAAAGAGCAATTTATACGCCTCAGGGATACATTTGGCTCCAAATGCCAACGTGCGATGGAATTATAGCACACAGCATCCCAAATCACACTAGACCAGAGGGACCTGTAGAGAAATAAAGTTCAGTAAAACTAATCAATAAGTGTCCTCTAACTTTAGCTCCCCAAACCATAAATATATCTTTAAATGGCTCAGAACTGTTATGACTATTAGTTTATTGTACTCTCAGGGCCACGATACATGGACGTGCCCTTGCACAGTTCTCAGGGGTCCCACTCACAAAGCCCACAACACCCACAAACAGTGTTGCAATTTGCTCACTTGTCCCCTGCTTACTGAGTAGCCTTCACTCTTTGAGCAGCCATCCCTGCTGCCATTGGCATCATGATCAGGGCTGATGCTTTTTCCATTTATTCATTCACTTCTTCACTCAATAAACTTTGTATAAAGCATCAACCTTATGCCAGTCACTGACCACAGAAGAATTGTTTTAAACAAGAAAAAAAAAATGGTAATGTTTGAATATCTACTATGTGTAAGGCAGCAAATGAAACCCATGACATACATTATGTTTTTATATTAGCCCTTTTAAATCTAAATGCAACCTACCCAGGAAATTGTTATTGGCTATGGAAATGGAGCTCATCCTGACTGCAGAGAAAATCATGGTTGACCGGAATAAGTATTCTGAGGGGTCCTGAGAATACAGTCAGTGTGTTGCCATTTAAATTATACTCTGCCATTGCCAGAGCCTGTGGTCTCTGTTTGCCTTCTGGTCCTTGTGGGACATTCCAACCCTCAAAGCCTCTTTATATGCATCTCCCTCTGTTTTTAATTCCCTTTACCTTTACTCATTCTTAAAGGTTCAGATTAAATGTCACGCATTTAATTACTCTGAAGTCCTCCGAGATCCTCATGGGAAGAATTGGGTATTTTTTATCTCTGTTCCTATCATTAAAACCCAAGAATTTCTCTAGAAATCCCTTGCAACACTGGATCCAAAAAAAAAAAAATCAACAACAACAAAAAAAGAGCATGTACTGTAAAATTATGCAGACTTATGTGTTTCTGCTAGCTTGTTTCCTGATTAATTGCATGATATCCTGAGAGGTTACGTGACTTTATTTAAAAATCACATATAAACCCTATAAGGAGAAAAAATTTGTCTTGGTCATCAGTGTTCCCCCAATAACTAGAACATTGCCTGGCATTCTGGATGCTCTCAATAAACAAGAGTATACTAATGAATGAAAAAATGTTTAGAGATTGACATGGTATTTGATATCACTAGAGTGCCGAGTTTTGGAGTTGCAGAAACTTCATGAGAAATTTGTAAGATGAATGTAGAAAAACACGTAGGGACCAGATTCTTAGGAACCACATGTGTAATGTGCAGGAGGGTGGACTCTATATTTTAGCCCCTGTGTGCCCAACACATTTCAGAGAGTAAAAAACAACCCCCTTGAGATTTTTAGCATAGCCAGGAGACAATATAAATGACAATGCACGTTCATTATCCTGTAAGGTCTTTCCTCATGATCACCAACCAGATCAACCCGGATGCACTCTGCCTTAAGGATTGCATCCTCCTCATCTAGTGTGTCATCTGGAAATCAGCATGATAGCCATTTTGTATGACCATCTGATCTTGAACTTGAAATCAAGTTATTAGCACCAGTTGATCCTTTGTGGTCTTTCTTATGAGGCTCCACCAGTTCTATAGCAAACAGGGCTTAAAAAATGCCTGTCCGTACATTCTTGAACATGCCTGAGCTATACGTGCTAAGTAATCTTCATGTTGCCAGTGCTTAAAATGACAAACTTTTAGAACGGAAGATAAATTAGTTCATCTCTTTGAGCACCCTCATGTTACACCAAAAAAAACAAACAAACTGAGATCAAGTGAGGTTAAGTGTATTGCTCAAGGTTAAATGCCATAATGTTTTTTAGGCAAATGGGAGGTGTGCATCAGAGAGAAATAAAAATATCAGGGTATTTTGAATCCAGTAGACCTTTCTGAGTCTGCATTTCACTCTAGCTTCATTTTATGAGCAGGTGGATGAAGGACTAAAGTAATTTGATGAAGATCTCATTTGCTCTAATAACACATTGTTTAACGTTGTGTGGAAAACCATCCGTTCTCTTGCCAACCAGGAAATGTACAAGGCAGGCTGCATTTAGGGTGCTAAGTGGATGTGATGGCTGTTGTCACCTTGGCAACCAACTGCTTGTTTAAAGGGGTTTTTTTTCCCAATAAGTTTTAATGATTTTTACTTTCTAATATATCACTGAATTCAAACCTTTCTTCAGCCAGCATCTTCCCACACCTGTTTACTTCAATGCCCTCTCTCTTCTTTCTCCATCCTAACCTAGCTTCCTCAAAATAAAGAAACATTTTTCAAATTTTGTTACCATTCTTACTAACTGTAGTTCTCACATACAACATGATTCCTCGCCTTCCCTCTCAATCCCATCTGTTTAATTTTTCGAACCCCAGTGTAATGATTATTCTCCTCCTGGACTACTTCTCTTGGCTATCACACCCTCAAGTATGGAGCTCTCAGTGCCTTCTCTAGGTCTCTTACACTCAATTGCTGTAGTTCGATCTTGCTGTTAGTTCTGTTAGTCCTAAAATAGGATGCGCAATGCAACCATTTGTATATCAATTTATTTTTCCAATGGTTTTTATTTTGGTGAGACAGTGCATGGAACAAAACAACTTTATCACTGTGACTTCGTTTGTGAGGTTGACGATAGCCCTTCACCCAGCTGTCTGTGGAGGCAGGGTGAAGAAATCAAATGTACAAGCCCTGACCCAGCCGGAAGACTGTCTCTATGAATGTTCAACCGAATACATTAGCGTGTCTGAAATGAAAGAAAGTTCTTAGAATACTATGCCCTAGACTTTATAGCCAGCTTTCAAATGATTATTTGCCCAAAGATACCAGTGTTTTAAAATTTACTATGTAAAGTTCATATTTATATAGAATTGCAGTAAGTAAAATTACCCATGAATAAAAATTTCAGAAACTCAAAGCTTTTCACTATAAGCCAAAATTACCACTTCAAACATTTTAAGGATTTTGGATAAAAATAACTGTAAAAAATAGTGTACATGTCTCTACCTTCTTCAATAGAACATTTAGGATATTTTCCCTTAGCTTAATGACTCAGAGTCATCATTTTGAATATTAATTTCTTTTCAAGTCTGCAACAAACTCGTGTTTTTAAGTTACTGAGGCATTAGTGTTAGTTCCCCATGATACAAAATGACCTAGATTGCTATCCTTTTCAGAATATTGGCTTCTCTTTTATATGTATGGCTTCTTTGCAGCTATCATTTATTTCTATCGCCACTAGACCTAATGCTATACGTTTCCCCACTTCCACATTTCGCATGAGTTTTGACCTGATATATATTGATATACTAAGTAAACATTCTAGTTAGAATTTTGTCTAAAATAATAGTAAATGGGTGTTGAATAAGAAATGATATAATCTCGTTAAATAAGAGGCTTATTTACTGCATAACTTTTTATATTTTTGCTGGTTCTTCAAACACCTTTCAACTTATTTCCTGGTTCTTTGCTAGGCATCAGAGGGTTCAGATTGTTGAGTCTGAGTGTGGCCTTATAAACAGTAGTGGTCTGGAGCAGAGAGGGAAGAGGCAGCAATTAGAACTTGGAGTTGGGCCATCAACCAGGACAGACTCGGTGATGGGCAGTGGGGATCAGTGCACACCAGCTCAGAGCACTGTGGCCAAAATCCAGAATTCTGCTGCTACATCTGCTGGAGGACCTTTTTTAAGGTCCCATAGCCATTTTTCTTAATTAAGTTCATTTTTCATGATTATCTCTTTGATCGCTTCCAGATTTTAAAAGTTGAAGAATAATGGCATTTACCTTAGAGAGCATTCTGCCCTTTTCAGTATGTAGGCAGTTCTAGTTCTTCCACAGCTGTATTTCCTGACGGGAACATTTAGTCTACTGAAGAATGAAACTTTTGTGCAATTTTTATGGGTGCATATTATAAATTAATTTTTACCACCCAGTTCATTCCAATTTTTTTTAAAAAGCAAACAACTCCTGACTACATGTAGTTTAAATATTTAAGTAGGTTTCTTATTACTGTACTAGGCATAAAGCCAGCTAGCTTGTTATTTGGAGCTACTCAGAGATCATGCTTTTTGTTTTCCATATATTTGGGCTAGTACTTTGGTCAACTCCTCACTTTAGACTCTGTGTTTACTAATACCTGTTAATAACGGTCAAAATTATGTTGCATATGGATCCAAGAAAGGGTCTTTGAGAGATAGGACCAAACATGATGAACTTTCTTTGTTTCAGCTAGTAAGCATGTGATATGCCCAGAGAAGTACAAAATTACTCCCTCTGATTATTTAATGTGTAAAAGTAAATCCATGTCAGTCAGACACATGAAAATGTTTTATTTACGAATCCCTTTAGATGCCTCCTCACAGTTTTTTCGAGTTTGCACCTGGTGCACGTCCCATTGGATTCCAAGCATTTCATGTCTGAGATCGTGTCTCCTATTTCATTCCTTGCTCCTCCATCACCACCTCTCACCCCCATGTTTCTTGGTGGAACTTGATACCTTGCTTTACCTTCATAATTTTTGCCAGCTGACAACGCAATATGCTGACTCTGATTGATAGTTTCTGGGAGGAGGAATACCCAGTGCAGGAGGGGGATGGCTGCCGACAGGAAGCTTCAGCCCATTGACTAAGCCTAAAGGAACATTTGGAAAAAGAGATAGAAAGTGAAACAAGGAGAGAATCATCAGATAAAGGTATAATTCAGAATTATTTTATTTGCCCTTTGCAGACTACTCTTCCTTTTCAACTGAGATCTTCAAGGGCAGAATCCTGCCATGTCTATCTTGGTGTTTAGCACCTACCATGAGCCCAGTACTTGCTTGGTGGTGAAAAGAATGAATTCTTGGCAGGCCTCCTCTATTAGGTCTTGCTCACTACTTTGGGTCTGCAACAATCCAGTAGCACAGAGGAGACCCAGTTGGATATAACTTTTTAATAAAATACTTATTTTTAATAATTTTCTTGAAAAATAATAATTGCTTCACCTTATTAATTTTTTTTATTTATCCAGTACTTATGTGTAAGGCACTGCTCCATGTGATAGCAATACAGCAATGAATGGCATCTGTTACCAGATGCCAGATACTGTTAAATAACGGGGTTTGTTTAGAGCAGCGGTTCTCAATCTGTGGGTCGCAACCCCTTTGGGGGTCGAACGACCCTTTCACAGGGGTCACCTAAGACCATCGGAAAACACATATATAATTACATATTGTTTTTGTGATTAATCACTATGTTTTAATTATGTTCAATTTGTAACAATGAAATTAGGGGTCACCACAACATGAGGAACTGTGTTAAAGGGTCGCGGCATTAGGAAGGTTGAGAACCACTGGTTTAGAGCATGTTTTTTAAAACCCCTGTGGCATGGGCATTTTCCTCAGTTTAAAAATTAAGTTTCAGAGAGTCAAAGCCTAATTAACTTTTGTAGGATCTCACAGGTGAAGAGCAGAAAACGGGAGTCAAAACCAAGTTTAACTGACTCAAAGTTTATTCTGTTAATTATTTGGCTTTACCACTTCTAGACCATGAATAAAGAAATGGGAATACCTAAATCAGAACCTGATCTGTAAGAATATGTCTAATAAATGATAATAGCTTCTCCTGAACAATTTTTGGGAGCCTACTTCTTTGACCTAAATGCATAGCAACCTATTTCCCCCCAAATTAAATCCACCACAAATTGTCTTAACTAGGAATGATTTGATTAAATCCTGTAAATGACTTTTTGAGAAGCATCCTAAATGTGCATTGTTCACACTCATTTTCATTTGTCCACAATCTATGTGCCAATGACAGCAAATATATCTGTATCAGGGCACTGTGGACAGTTTATAAATGAAACAAAGTAGGTCATTTTTTATCCAGGTTACTTAATAATCTTTTCATTGCTTCAAAAAAAAAAAAAATGCACTGAGAGCTAGCTATGCACCAGCCACTTCAGTGGGATGCAAAAATAAGACAGACAAGAACCCTGCTCTTATATATGGGAACCAGGGAAACAAAAGTGAAATTCAAGGATGATTTCTGATGATGATAACTGTTATGGGGAAAAATGTGAGGGATCTGTGAGTAGGGTGAGCGTAGGATAGGAAGGGGGAAGGCCTCACGGGAGAGATGCTATTTGAGCTGAGTCCTACATGGTGAAAAAGAGTCAGCCATGTGAAGATTTACAAAATAGAAAATTCAAGACCAAAAGCAAGAACAAAATTCATTTGAACAACAGAAAAAAAGGCAAAAAGGGCTTTTGTATCTGCATCAGAGTGAGCTGAGGGGAGAGGCAAGAGATAGAGTTAGAGAGATAGGCATGGTCCAAATCACACGGGGCCCTACATGTACAACCTTGTAATGCATTGTCCAAACAAAGACATATATAAGAATTAAAGGGGATGTTCTTAATAATTACACCAGACAATAGGTAGAAAGCCAGAATTTCCCAGGTACACCAGGATTTATAGTTACCCCACTTATATGCCAGGGTAAATCATTTTAATTTTATTACAATATAGTCATGAGCCTTTAGATGGTATTAAGTAGGAAAGTGAAATAATTTGATTTGTATTTATAAATAACCTCATCGACCACTGTATGAAGGTTAACTCCTGAAATGGGAGATCAGTTTTAGAGACTAATGAAATAATCCTGGTAAGAGGTGATACTGACTTGAATGGTAGTGATATAGTTGAAAAGAAACTCAGTAATTTGGGATACATTTTGTAGATAATGTAGATAAGACATTGGTTGGATGTAGGCATGAGGGGAAGATAAGAATAAAAGTGACTGCTAGGTTTTTGGATCCAGCTTCTGGATGAATTATGTTACTACTAGAGGCCCGGTGCACAAAAATTTGTGCACTCAGCGGGGGGTGTCCCTCAGCCCAGCCTGTGCCCTCTCTCAGTCTGGGACCCCTTGGGGGATGACCACCTCCTGGCTTAGGCCTGCTCCCCGGGGGATTGGGCCTAAGCTGGCAATCAGATATCCCTCTGGCAGCCCAGCAGCCCTCGGGGGATGTCCACTTGCCAGTGGGGAGCAGACCTAAGCTGCAGTCAGACATCCTTAGCACTACTGAGGAGGCAGGAGAGGCTCCTACCACCACCATTGTACTGGCAGGCGTTAGCCTGGATTGTGGCTGAGCATAGCTCCCCCATATGAGAGCACACTGACCACCAGAGGGCAGCTCCTGCATTGAGCATCTGCCCCCTGGTGGTCAGTGTGTGTCATAGTGACCAGTCATTCCCAGTCTTTCTGCTGTTAGGGTCAGTTTGTATATTACCCTTTTACTGTATAGGATAGAGGCCTGGTCCATGGGTTGGGGGCCAGCTGGTTTGCCCTGAAGGGTGTCCCAGATCAGGGTGGGGGTCCCTACTAGGGTGCCTGGCCAGCCTGGATAAGGGGCTGATGGCTGTTTTCAGGCTGGCCACACCCCCTTCAGGGTGGGAGTCCCCACCGGGGTGCCTGGCCAGTCTGGGTGAGGGGCTGAGGGCCGTTTTCAGGCTGGCGGGTGACTGAAGCTCCCAGCCTCTCCTTTTTTTTTTTTTTTTTTTTTTTTTTATTCTGGGATTTATTTACCTTCTATAATTGAAACATTGTTGCCATCACCGGCGCTCTCAGCTCTGAGGCCGCGACCGGCTGAAAGCAGGTATCTGGGGTTTGTTTAGCTTCTATAATTGAAACATTGTTGCTTCTGGAGCTCAGAGCTGGGCCGCGGCAGGCGGGGAACCTTGGCTTCCTCCATCACTGGAGCAAGCAAGCCTCATGTTCACTTCAGCTGCATGGCTGTCGGCCGCCATCTTTGTTGGGAGTTAATTTGCATATCACCCTGATTAGCCAGTGGGAAGCGTAGTAGAGGTAAGGTTAATTACCCTTTTTGTCTTTTATTAGATAGGATTTGCTGATTATGAAAAGACCGACAGAGGCATTGGTTTCAGAAGATGATAGGGAATGAGTGGAATCACCAGTCTGGTTTTGACTCTATTAAGTTTGAGATTCCTGTTAAAAATACAAGTGGAGCCTGGCTGGCATGCCTCAGTGATTGAGCTTCAACCTATGAACCAGGAGTTCATAGTTCAATTCCTGGTGGGGGCACATTCCCAGTTGCAGTCTAGATCCCCAGTAGGGGGCATGTAGGAGCAGCCAATCAGTGATTCTCTCTCACCATTGATCTTTCTATCTCTCCCTTCTCTTCCTCTCTGAAACCAATAAAAATATATTTTTTAAAAAAGAAATACAAGTAGAGATATTAAGTAAGTATCTGAGATAGGATATATTCTCTTTTCTTTCTCCACATGGAACAGCTTTCTCACAATGTTATTTGTATCCTCAATAAAACAATTTAAACTGACATTCAAATATTCTATTAAAGTGATTTTTTACTTAACCCCTTTAGTTACATTTTGTATTCACTCTCTGGTGTTTGAAATTGCTAACATTACCAATTGCCTTTCTAGGAAAGCGTAGACCTGGGTGAAATCATGTTTTCCCTTTGTTATTTGCCAACTGCTGGACGTATGACATTGACAGTCATCAAGTGCAGAAATCTGAAGGCTATGGATATTACTGGCGCATCAGGTATGCACACAAGTGGTTAGTGAGCGAAGGATACATTCCCAAATAAAATAGTACATGTACCTACCCAAAAGTATGTGTAGTGATGGAATTAATGAGTTCATTTGTCTGTATTGGGGTACTATAAAAGTGGAAAAAGAGATTACCAACTGAAGTGCTCCAAATCACCTCTTTTATTTGCATTATCATCACAAAATTTTTAAAAGGTATTACCAAATAGATTGACTTTGAACTTGGGTTTTTATTTTTATTTCTTCCTCTACTGATTAACTCTTTCTGAAAAGTATGTGATTTACCATCCACTTCCCTACTTTCAGCTAATCACTTGCTTATAAAAGAAGAATCTTGGACTTGAAGGCATGCACTTCGAACTTGCATTAGTCTATGACTGGGGGCCACTTGAAAACATATTTAGACTGAATTTATTTCCCAACCTGATCTGCAGAGGAATAACCAGGTTTCAAGACCACCATTTGCATTTGCATTCTTACTACCTAACTAAAAATTTGCCAATAATTGGAAGTATGTTCTAAGGGATGGAAAGAAATAATAAAATAAATAAATGCTTCTTGAAGTTTCTTAAAAACATTCTTGAAGGAAATTTTTGTGTGTGCTAACTTTGTTAGTGTTAAAGCCACATCGCTCTTTTTATCCCTTCACTTATATCACTGCAGTTCTGGAGGATTATTTATAGCTAAATATGTGACCTTTGGCATACTCTGGGGGAGGAAAAATGAGAGCAGAGTAGGGAGGTCAGTAACCATTTGTTGAAATGAACAGAAATAACAAATAGTAATGGAGATACAGTAAAGTATGACATGGGGATGGGCAATTTATAATGTTGTGGTTCTTAAGAACAAAAATGCCCCCTAAATTTGCATTACAAAAAGCCTGAGGAAACTCTAAATTCTAGTGTGGAAAGAGGGACAGGATTTAGTATGTAAATTAAAAGAATGAGATGCAAATGTAAGTATGGATATCATGCTCCCTTCTATGTAAGAATGGGAATTTTTAGGATATATGTTCATGTTGCTAAATTTGCATAAATAAGTACTGGAGTGGTACACAAAAAAATGGGGGTTGGAGTTGAGAGGTATGGAGACAGATGGGAGGGAGACTTCTTATTGCACATCCTTTTCTAGCAACTTGACTTTTGAGCTATGTCATGATTTACTATTTATTTATTTATTTATTGTATTTGTTGCCATTTTATTGTTCATGTTTATTTTATTTTTTCTAATCTTTACTGTTGAAAGTATTACATATGTCCCTTTTTTCTCCCATTGACCCCTTACAGCCCACTCCCACTACCCACCCCAGGCCCTCACCAGCCCACTGTCTGAGTTCATGGGCCTATTCATTTTTTCAAAATTTGCAATACATAGTTGATATATAAATGTAGAAAGAAAGTAAGTAAATTCCACATTTATTTTTAAATAACCCAAGAAAAATTATTGGGTCAACAAATGTTGAAGAACTTCAGTTAAACAGTGTACTCACAAATTATTGTTTATTCTATTCTTTCTACCATGAATCAAAAGAGATCAAATTTTGAGACAAGCAAACAGCATCGAAGTTGTAATTAAGTACAAGATTACTTTTTATTTATATGAGGCTTTTTATGAGATGAGTGCGTGCTTTGAGAACACCACCTCATTAATTCTCACAAAAGGCTTGTGAATCAACTCAGGAGCCGGTAAATTATCTTTGTCATGAGTAGAGTAGAGAAATGTCATCAGAGACATGATGGGGGCATGGAAGGATAAATCAGGACTTGCTCCCATTGTTAATGAAATGCCTAGGCCTATGGGCTCATACACAAAAATAGATCACAAAAAATGGACTTTTTTCTTAGAACATATTTCCAGTTATTGAAAAATCTAAATATATACACATATATTATTATTTTTTGCAAAATAAATAGATAAAAATAAGTGAAAACAGCCATTGAACATTGTCCTTTCACCTTGTTTTCTTCTCCATACCTCAATTCTAGCCACAAAATATGTTTTTAACCCTTGGAGGATATGCTTATAAAATACATAGATACATTTTTCTAGAGCTCAAAAAACATTAATTTGCTCAACTAAATTAATATTGCCATCATTTTGGCCTATTCTAAGGAAATAAGATGTATTATTACATTGGTGGAAAGAGAAAAGGTGGTGGTGCTATATAGTTGAAGGATGACCAGAAAATAAAAACATAAAGATAGAGCTTAGAAATGGATTATTTTAACCATCTACCATGCCAACACCCCTTCCCAAAGCCATGCCTCCTTTTTATAAAAAAGTAAAGGCTTTTAAAGAAACTTTTGTGTAATACTACATAGCTTTCTATAGTACTGTAACAGTTGTTCTACATAAGGCGTCAGGAGTAAGACAGTAGACACAATCAGCTGGGCAAAACTTGTTAAGATCCCTTGGCCCATAAAGATATAACCCAACTAAATTTTTCTCTTTCCAGTTGGCATCATATAAACAATGTCATAACAGAAACCTGCCTTGTGGCCATCTTTAAGGCACATATTGCCCTCTTTTTGTATACTCTTGAGCACCTAATAATTATGTGTAGTAATCATTTCTTCAATCTGAGCTCTTTGTTAAGCACTACTGCTATGATTAAAATGAGACCTCTGATTGTAGTATCTTTTCCAGCGATTGAAGAAAATGCCAGCTATCGTAGTTGTTGCTTTCTAATTTCAACTTGTGATTATATATACTGGTCTAGATAGTGTTGCTCTTTCATACGTTTTAGTATTCTTATTATAAATTATTTTGAAAGAAATTAACTTTAATATAATTAACCTTACTTGTTAGGATTCCATTCCTTAGAAATCACTTCTAACAAGCTGTGTCCGCAAATAGCTGTGACATTATAGCTCTGGATTGGCTCTTGAGAAATGAGTGAGTTTTCTCTGTTATGGTACGAATAGTGAGATCAAGTTAATTATTTTCAAGTTCGTTCAAGATAAGTGCTTTTATTTAAAGTAAGAAGTCCTAGAGAGTCTACTGCCCCCAAGTAAATCATTTGAATTTAAAACTGGTAATACTAAATAGCTTAAATGCCACTTTTCTTAGTAACCATTAACAGCAATTTTATTTCTACTTCGTACCATTACTTTTATTTTAACAAAATGACCTTCCCACTCCTAGATCCTTATGTCAAAGTGTCTCTGATGTGTGAGGGTCGAAGGTTAAAAAAGAGGAAAACAACTACAAAGAAAAACACTCTAAACCCTGTGTACAATGAGGCCATTATTTTTGACATCCCTCCGGAGAATGTGGAGCAGGTCAGCCTCTCCATCGCGGTCATGGATTATGACAGGTACGTGTATCTGTGTACTCACTGATGAACAGTCATGTTTAGTTATATGCAAACCATAGTCCACTATAGCGGTTTTAATGTCAATTGGAAGAGGAAAAAGTTATTCCTTCAAAACTCATTTATTCCATGTTATAATATTTCTTTTTTTTTCTTCTTCTCCAAAAGAAGTCACTGTTAAGTTGAAGAATGGGACACCTGGGGCTGGTGAAAGAATGGGTACAGACAGACGCAGTATGGAGCACATTATAGAAAGCACTGTGTGAAGCCTTTTGA
This sequence comes from Myotis myotis, assembly GCF_014108235.1. Lineage (NCBI taxonomy): Eukaryota > Metazoa > Chordata > Mammalia > Chiroptera > Vespertilionidae > Myotis > Myotis myotis. The sequence continues at coordinate 173,626,428 of NW_023416335.1, forward strand.
CAGTGACAACAGAAATTAAAATCAACGGAGTTTGTTTTCCCAACTGGGCTGGAATATGAATATTATGATTCTTATCAGAGCTCTATCATTAACTGGCTGTGTGAAAGGGAGAGTTTTGCAATCTCTTGGGGATTTGCTTTTCCCGTTTGTAAAACATCAGCATAATATGGAACTGTGAACAGTGAGCATTAAGAGGAGAAGTTGAATAGCGGCCATAGGAATGCAGCCTTGATGCTCTGACATCTATCTTAAAACATTGCTTTGTGGACAGCTCTTCCAGCTCACACACACGGAGTCACTTGTCCTTTCATGAGAGAAATTGCAAACTCCCAGGTACAGCTCTGAAGGTTCCTCCTACTGCAGCCCTAACCTTTATCTTCCCACCCTTCCCGTGTCTGAGATAGTATCACCTTGCTCTGTGTATCTCATGCCACCCATGCCTTACAGCCCTGCTCAAGTCACCACTTCTGTGTCTTTCTCCGCTAACCTGCCTCTTCTTCCTCTGAACTCTTGTCCCACCTTAAACATTCGTAACTCTTCTTTGGTCCTTGCTCTATACTTCTTTCTATTGTTTTGCTTTTCATATTTATAAATTCTTTTTGGAAAGGACTATTGTATGTTTAACCTACAAAATTATCAGCAATAGACAGTATCTTGTTACATTTATTTTGTTCTAATAATAACACAAGTGGAACGGAACACACATATATAAATATTTTAAAAGAATGTCATCTGTATAGGACCATGAAAATGGTAGTAACCAGGACCCTATAACCTTGAGAAATTAATATGCTATCTTCTGGCTCAGAGCTAACAAAATGAAGCAGTGAAAAATAAAATGACCTGTATCATCTAATATTTGAAATTAAATTATATCACAGTTTACAAAGAAAGCTATCCTAAGAAAGAGAGCGCTTTTGAGTCGTTGAAATTTCAAAAGCTAAACATGTTGTGCTGTTTTCATTGGTAGCCCTTGTCCTGCTTTACCGAGAAAATGACTCCTATTGATTTCTCACCACAGTGATTGCAGGGAGATCCAATTGAGAATTTGTCATTCAGACAAATTTAGGGAAATGGATCCTGACAATATACAAAACAGGAAGATGAAAAAAAAACAACTTATTTTTAAAAGTATGTTTGGCCCTAACCGGTTTGGCTCAGTGGATAGAGCATTGGCCTGGGGACTGAATGGTCCAAGGTTTGATTCCGGCCAAGGGCATGTACCTTGGTTGCGGGCACATCCCCGGTGGGGCGTGTGCAGGAGGCAGGCTGATCGATGTTTCTCTCTCATCGATGTTTCTAACTCTCTATCCCTCTCTCTTCCTCTATGTAAAAAATCAATAAAATATATTTTTTAAAAAAGTATGTTTGTTTGGGAAACTTAATATTGAGGAAAATGATAGTAAACATAAAAATCAATATCAATGACAGGAAGAAAGTAATGAAATGTCCTAAAAAATCATCTCAAAGTCTTCTTAGAGATGTCTGTCAAAATAACCTTTAGAAATGCCTTTAAATTATACTCCATTCTTGAGAAGCAACCTAAACACTTGCACACTTGCGTCCATTGTCTCAATTCAAATGCTGCCTCGACCTTTTACTAAGTGTGTAAAGGCAGGCAGGTCCCTGCACTTCGGGGTGTTTGTCTCTGTCTGTAAAATGAGATGATGGTGATGATATTCGTTGTCTTGGTGGGAGGATTTAGTGAGGCAGTACCTTTAAATTATTTAGAACAGTGTCTGGCATATAATAAGCTCCCAAATTATTAACCGTCATTATTATTTTGATTTGTTGCTGTAAAAACAGGACATGGATGGAAAATAGGAATGTTGTTCAGTATGCTCTGCTGCTATGCAATGATAAATCAAGTTTTGTGGTATTGAACATAGCCTTGCCCTGTTTAATTATAGTACAAGTATAACATTCACTGACATATCATTTAGTCAATTAAATATGGTCATTTATACCAAAAAAAGTGGATATTGAGGTCTTGGTGAGAAATATGAGCATCATTACAAAACACTAAGCCTTGTGGAAAGAACAAGATTGTGATTCACATCACTTAATGTTAATTGGATTGCTTCCAAGAAAGAAACTCATCATATAGGTAAGGACCAGCTGTCATTCCTCATTCACACGACGTCTATTATTGTGCAACGTGCTCAAGTTACGGAGCACTAAAATGGTTTGTATGTGCACCTTTACAAATTCATTTTCGAATGCTGCTTCTGTTTAGTAACTTTCAGTTTACTTAATTTTTTTTTACTTGCCCTAAGTAATTTGATTTGCAAAATCATTTAGAACCTGCCACAAAATCTAGTGTTTTAATCATATGTTTAAAATTCTGCTAAGATGTGTGAAATTCCATGTATCTTTGAATATGGAAATGAAAATGTAACATTCTCTGAATTGCAGGGTAGGACACAATGAGGTCATAGGGGTGTGTAGAACAGGACTGGACGCTGAGGGCCTTGGGCGAGACCACTGGAATGAAATGCTGGCCTATCACCGAAAACCAATAACACATTGGCACCCCTTGCTGGAGGTGAGCGTGATTCCCTGACACCTACTCTCTATTTAAAATCTCTTTTGCTTAAATATGTTATCTCTAACCATTCTCTGATGTTTTATATATTCACCTATTTTTTAAAAAAACACCACACCGATGTTGCTCTTGCTTTGTCCCAGAGACTCTGTCATCCAGTATTCAAAGTTCTGTGTGTCTTGTTGGATTCCCCAAAAACACTCAACTTTCTGGGTTTGAAATTCCTTTGGACAGTAAGCCCCTAAAAACTGCAAGTCTATTATTTTCTTTGCATAGTGGGAAAACTTACATCACTGAATGGTGGGGCGCTCCAGTAAATTCATTCCTAACTGGAAAAGGAATGTCGGTGCTTTTCTTTTGTGAAAACTGCCACCTCACCTAAACTTCTCCAGAAACCCTAAATAGAGGTCCTGTCAATGAATACCACTCATCTATGTAAAAGGACAGGTATATCTACCCCAACTCTGGCCAGGAAGTAAAAGTGCTCACAGATTTTTTAAATATAGAGGCGTCAGCTTGCTTGAGACCAAAGCGTGCCTGTGCTGTGTGACTACATATTGGAGAAGCTTGGGGCGAGTTACTTTAACCTAAGCTCCGCTATGACTCTGTAATAGTAGTAAACTGAGAGAGTAAAACTAAATGAAAGGCCGAATGTTGAATTCTTAGCCCTGAGTGTGACGCAGTGTTAGCTTTGATTATAATAAAAGGTTATTTAACCAGAATGGATATCGATACCGGCTTCTATCCGGATTTTTAGCCGTAAAGTTAATTATCAGTCTACTGGAAACACTGAATGTTGCTAGATGAAAAGGCAATTGCCGGAGCCTCTGGGAGAGTCACAGAGTAAGTCATTGATCTGGCCTAGTTAACTGAAAGGTGATGCATGTTGGCAAAAGGATTTGTGGCAGATGATGGAATTTATGCAGTTCAATAAAAAGAACAGTTATGATAACCACATGGTAAGTAGATGATGTATTGCTGTCTCGCTGTGGTTACAATTCTGCTTCTTGTTCTGGCACTGCGTGCAGTGTAATTAACTATTAACTGTCAACGGGCTCAGGTTCTAATCTTAGCTTAGTCACAAAAATGTGACCTTGGCCATGTTACTCAGGACATGATAGAGAAAACTGGATGAATGTGGTGTGAATATTGCATGCCCAGATAACAGAGGTGAACTGCCATCATAGATATCTGCTTATATGTGTGTGTTTCACACGTTTGCCTCACATCATCATTTAAAAGTCAGACACTTACACAAATACACATGTGCACAGCACTTTCCCCTAGAGTGGTTCAGAAAGATAGACAATATATCCTCTAAATATTTCAGTGAGCCTTGGGAAGGTTGTATTTTATTTCAACAGTGTTTTTGTCTAAAGTATACTCTACTGCTTATTGTACATTTACGATCATTTTCCTGATTTTCATCTTTGTTTTTATTTAAGGATTGAAAAGTGAATATTAATTTATTTTCTTTTTTAAAATATGTTTTTATTGATTTTTTTAAAGAGAGAGCGAGATGAAAGGAAAGGGATAGAGAGATAGGAAGACTGATGAGAGGGAGAAACATCAACGGGCTGCCTCCTGCTCACCCTCCACTGGGGATCATGCCCACAACCTGGGCATGTGCCCCAAGTGGAAATCAAACCAGTGATCCCTGGTTCACACTGGCTGGGTGCAAAGTATATATTAATTTTAAGAATCTCGACATGGGAGTAAAATTTGCTGGGCAGAGAACCACACTGAAGGGGAGACGTGGATTCTAATCCTTGCTCCTCTGGCTGGATAATCCTGGGCAGACCACTCACTCTGCCAACAGTTGCATTTCTCCAGAGTTAATGAAAATGGAAATGCATGCCCCTCAGACTTCACAGGCATTATGTAGGGAGAAATGAGGTAACGTGAGCAAGAACTTTAATGAAAGGGCATATGTTGTGCAACCCAGGGCATATGATAATGACATATGACTATTTAATAAGCAGTTATACATTTATCTGATGAAGGGGAGCTATGGACTAGGCATGTGTTTGTGTCAGTCATTGTAAGATATACAGGAAAAATAAGCTGCAATATGGATATCAGAAAATCCCAGATATTTTTCTAGCAGTGGAGTATCAGAGGACAAGTGGACTAAAATATTATGTAAATATACTTTCTCCAGCAAACAGCACCTTTTTTCCAACTCCTGTACCTACATTCAATGGTCAAACAGAACATATGGACTAGAGTCCTAAGAACTGGCTGGATTTTGCACTGTGTGAAAGTGATGCGTGTGTAATTATGTGTTTTGTTGCCAGAGAAAGGATTAAAATTAGAAGGGAATAATTCAAGAGCTGGGTAAGTTGGTGGGACAGAGACTAAAGCATCATTTAGAAAATCTGGTTACTTCTACAAGATAATCACGAATTTATTCTGTTGTAACTAAACTTTTAAAATACACATAATATTTGGGGACTGAGAGAAATTATTCTTCATCACTTCTGGCTCCCATTTGCCAAACTTAGTCCCTGTCATCTCATGAATTGCTCCTATAAAAGTCACTTCCTGCTTTAGAGCCAGCGAAATGCAGTCTCTTGTGTCTAGAATCTCTTATTGCATTTACCTAGCAATTGCCCCCTCCCCATTATAGTAGACCAATAATTACTTTACAATAAGAACTAGGCACCTGTCATAGAATGTGAAAGGAATAGTTGTCCATGCCAGGCTGCTCTGCATACCATCTGTGTACCACACCCTGCCTACATCTCTATGATATTTGTGTCCTCTCATGTGCCCTGAGGAGTTGGGTTGTGGAGGGCAGGGGGCGTTATGTATATTTTCTCTTCAGAGGTTTGCATATCATGAGTGAATATTCACTGTTAAAAGGTAGCAACAGCCCGACCAGTGTGGCTCAATAGTTGAGTGTCGACCTATGAACCAGGAGGTCAAGGTTCAATTCCCAGTCAGGGCATGTGCCCAGGTTGCAGGCTTGATCTGCAGTAGGAGGAGTGCAGGGGGCAGCCCATTGATGTTTCTACCTCTCTCTCTCATCATTGATGTCTCTCTCTCTGTCTCTCTCTCTGTCTCTCTCTCTCTCTCTCTCTCTCTCTCTCTCTCTCTCGTCTCTGTCTCTGTCTCTGTCTCCCTCCCTCCCTCTCTCTCCCTTTTTCCCTGAAATCAATAAAAATAATTTTTTTAAAATAAATAAAAGGTAGCAATGATTATCCACTTTATTTTTATACTAGGTCATACATTATGAAATTATTGTCTTTCAGTTACCTGGCCGGGCAAACAGTTTTGATAGTCAAGGATCCTGTTCATCTCCCAAACCACCTTCCACACCATAATGCCTCCAAAATAAGATCGTTGTCGTGAGGACCCAGGACATGTGCTCATCAGATCAAAAAAAAAGCAGAAGGTTTGATTTCCTCATTTAAAATATATCCTGGTAGTAAACGAACTTGTGCAATTTTTCATTTACTTTTTGTCTGTGTATTAACTTTGGACATCTTGATATACTTTACTTGAAAACAGATAGTCCTTACTTCCACGAGGCGTTTTATTCTTCTTGTCACATGCCTATTAGCACAGAGTGTTTTATTAAGTTGTAATTCTTTGAATAAGCAAAGAAATACATTTTAAAAAAGAATCGATACTTATCTAAATTTTAATATAGTCTATGCTGCTATTATATAAAGTAGCACATCACATATGTATGGTTTGGATTTTATTAAGCTGTTCATTTCTCATTATGCACATATTTCTATATAAGCTTTAATGGAAATTTTGAACGTAATTTGCACAGGATTAAATCCTTGTGCCATCAAATTAATGTTACTTTTCTGATAATCTTTCATTCTCAGAAAAATTATTTTCTTGATGAGGTTTGGCTCTGCTAAACTCAGAACGTTGTCTCTCAAGCATATTGTTTAAAACATACAGTTAAAGCTATAATTTAAAGAAACATTTTGAATATAAATGTAAAAAGTAATATTTAGTAACTGGAAAGTGGAGGTTGAGCCACTTGGGCTACCATTTTATACCGTCATAATGTTACATTAGTTCACACATCTGTTACACTGTTTAACTGATATTTTAAAATTCTAATAATCTTAATCTCAAATGTAGCACTAGTATTCTTAAAAGAATAGAATTAGAATTTGTTCATTTTTTGTGTTCGTAAGGTTTTCAAGTACTGTGATGTATATTTTGTGACATGAAGCGTTCGTGTAGATCTTGTGTTTCTGACAGACCATACTAACAGACACCAAAGGTACAATAAATGTCTGTGCTCATCGTCATTTAGGTTGCACACAGTACTGGTGACTTTCAAACCCAATCAGAAGCTAATTGTTAAAATTGGGTATTTTCTTAAAGAAAAGGATGACCTATTTTTCAGCAAATTATAGAAATATACCATAAATAATACAATTTCAACATTTAATAAAAATAAATTCTGACGGCCCAGACCCACAGTCCTTTCATAAAAGGCATTTGCCTGAAATAAGGATCAAGGATCAGGCCACTAGCGGTAAAAACTATGCAAATGTTTTTACAAGACAGAACTTTCTTTTACATCATGTCAACTTTTTATTGTCGTACTTCTCAGCCCTCTTGGAAGGTATCTATATTGAACAACCCAACCTTGCTTTGAGATTTGTACTGTGGATAGTGCATATTTCAAGTTTATACCAAGATAGGAGGTTAAAAGAATACAACAAAAAGGCAAGAAAATCTGTACTTAATATATTAAAACACCTTCATCAAAATGAGAAATTTGTACTAGGAATTATAAAATTTTTATCCCATATTTCTAAATATTAAAAAATAAAAAGTTTTAAAAGATTTGAAATTTTGTTTATTGGCATCTCTCATAAATGATGGCATCACTGTTCATTAAGATGGAATTTACACTTTTAACATTCTAAAGGCAAACACAATTTCCTAAAATTTTTCAAATGCTAATGAAAACTACCATCCTAATGAAAACGAGTATTTCTAGCCAAATTTTCTAATTGAAAACTATAGAAGAAACATGTTTGAAAATACCTGGCTATTTTATCAAGCCTAAAAGAATCATTGCTGTAGACAGAATCACTGAATATGACACTCCCATTTTGGAATTCTTTATTTTACTGGGAAATAACAATTGTCATATGGAAAGACAAGTTATCCTCTTAATAAAATGACATTTTTGGAGGCACTTGTTTTGTTAGTAGATGTAGCTGAAGCTTACAATTAATTAGTAAACATATTTCCTAAGTGAGTATAATAATTATTTTCATCTGCAAAGATATTTTCAGGACTGTATACTCATTCTTAAAGCTCATGCTTTTCTTTGCCTCATATAAAGAAAAAGCCAGTGCTTGTGATGACAAATAAGATGCCATCAGCCAAACAGGATTGTAGATTAAAATAAGTTTTAAAGATAATTTTTAAGAAATATTTCCCATGGATTAAAATAAACTCAGCATGCCGAAGGATTTGTTAAATCTTTGATGCCAGAGGATTTGTTAATTCTGCAAGAGGGATTAAGGAGAGAAAATTCACCACAAGTCGTCTTTCATGCAATACATGAGAGAGGTTTACACTCATATTGATAAAGCATAATCATTTAAAATGATAGTTCATATTATAAAATTGTAATCCCACCACTTTTCAATACAACACCTCCTCACTCTACACAGCCACGTGTTCATACAACCAGAATGTATCCTCTTTCTACTTGTGATTGAAGGGGAAATGTGTTTAAAATAAGGTTTGATGTTACAGATTTCCTCCACTAGTTTGTGTGGGATACCACATTTTAATGATAACACTGACACATTATGAAGTTGCAGTTCAGGTATGTAATGAATACCTAATTTTCAGGGATTTATTCAGGGACTTGCCAAACTTAAGTCTAGGAAAAAGGAGCCAATGTTGATTCATTCGCATAACAACACCGATGTTCTTTTGGGGTCATTTATTTATTTATTTTACCTGATTCACTAAGTGATCAGAAGAATGAGGAAACTGAATATGAAAAGAGCATTAGTGTTTGTGGAATATGTAATCTCACAGAATTCACAACAATGGACTTTTTTTTTTACACTGGCTCCTTAAAAATATTTTTCTTGACAATTTTAATTTTTTGGTCAGACCAGCTCTGTTTCTGGTACTTTATTTACATGCAAAACTCATGATATTAATATTCACAGTTGAGTGAATATTTCACCCAGATTTTTGCCAGGGAATAAGACACAGGAAGGCAGAGCCAAGCACCCACTTTCTTATGCTGTTTTGGGGAGTGAGTGCATGTTCTAGTTACTGCAGGGAGATCACACTGATCAATACTGACTCAGGTTTTAGATAAAAGCAAATATATTTGAACCTGTTTGGTTGTGATATTTAATTGACATTTTCACCTGTGTTTATTCTCCTGTGATGTTTATTATTTAAACATTTTGCAGACTCGGTAAAGAACTATCAATGTCTTTAAGGCTTTCACTTAATGATTAACTGTTTCAAAAATGAAAACGCCAAACTTCCGCTGTTTTATCAAATTTTACTATCCATAAAACAAATTGTAAGTTATTTCAGAATGAGTTATCCAAAGAGCCAAAGGACTATTACAAATAAAAAGATACAAAATCTTAACATTGAACACGTGGTAATTTCTTAAATTACTTCTTTAAAAAGAGTACTTGATATTATTATCTCAGAATGAATGTTTTCATAGACTGGAGTTCCATGTGAATTTTTTCTTTTTTTGCTACCTTAGTTGTGACTATGATCAGGTAATTTAATAACCCGATAATTTTAAAAAGAAAACTAGAGTTGATAAGGATGTAACAAAGAGATTCTCTTAAATCTAAGTGAAAATGTGGAGATCTGTTTTCTTTACAACTTGTTTCTGAAACAACTCCAGTTATTCCAAGGTACTTCAATTGATACACTCAGTTTCCAGGCTAAAAATGTATTGCTGCCAATAAGAAATTATACAAAAGCAAGGAACATAAAATAAAGTAAGAATCTATATAAATAAGTGGTAAACGAATGCGTTATAGCATATGGAAATAAACACATTTGAATGCAAAACAAAAAACTCCTTGGTATTTTAACTTTTAATGCAAAGTGAATCCTCTAATATTATTCCAAAAACAGCAACCCATGACACAGTATTTCATTAGTTAGTGAAATGGCTCAGGATATGATTCATCTGAACCTATTATGACCCATTATGTAAAGAAAATAGTGAATTTGAATTTTACATAGGCAGCAGAGCTAATTAAACTAAATGCTGTTTCTAATACGTTATTCAGTGATGCTCTTTAAAGTAAGAATTTTCGCTTTCATTAAAAGATTTCCTACATTGACTCAATCCTAAATTAATTAGAGTGAATTGTAATTTAATAAAAGATGCATTGTCTTCTGCCATTAACAGTTCACCAAAAATATGTATATTTGAACAGAGGCATTTAACTAATTTCAGTTCAAGTGTTTCTCATCAAAGTAAAGAATTGTTTTTATTTTTGCCCTGTTCATCATGAAGATAGGTAACCAGGGTTTGACTTGATGGGATGACAATTTCATGCCATAGAGACTTTAAAAAAATCAGTGAATTAAGGTTTGAGATGGGATTTAATGATTTATTGAATGCCAACATTTTAAATACTAGAAATGGTGATTGGAAGAAAAAGTGGAAGATGTTTAAGAGAAAAACAGATGTTTTCCTGCCTGAAATGATTTAAATATACCCCTACAAGGAGGAATTGATGAGAATAATCCTATTTTTATCTATGCTGAAACACTGGAAGTAACTTGATATTGACTGATCTAGAGATGGAGATAGTATTTATATGGAAACACTTTCATCTCAAACTGACAATAACTTTTAAGCTCGCCTGGGTCAAGAGAACCTCTCCAAAGAGCAAACTATGCCTGATCTTGTCATGAAAGGGTAAAAATAGGCCATTTTCTTTGGAAATTATGTTGTGATTTGCATCTGCTATGCACAGAATCCCTATTTACTGTACAGGTTGGTGGATTTCAATTATTCAATTTCATGTTTTGTTCCCTCAAAAACTAATTTGTTAGAAAACAATGCATGTTATAGAAATGAGTCGAAATTGTTAAGAGAAGTCTCAACGTTGAAAGATAAATACATTGGATTTTTGACTTTTTCTGTCTTTCAAAGAAAATTTTCCCCATTTGAACACCAATACATGAAATTATGTTTAACTAGAATTTTGCTATAGAATAAAGTTTGTGAACCAAAAATATCCCTATCATTCCTAAAGCTATGTGCAAATTGGCCATAGAATCATTTACTATAAATATTGCATGTTTTTTTATATTTATATAGATTGTGGGTTTTATTATAAATCTTTGCTTTTTTTTCTTTAAAAAGACCCTCTAAGCTTTCTATTTTAAAAAAACACAATAACCCCCAGTGTGACTAGCTTTATAAATTCTATAATTGTATAAGAAAGAAGCAAGTAGACCAGACACAAAATATTTGCATTTATAATTTTTTGTAAACAGAAAGTTCAACCCAGGTTTATATCATTTGCATTAACTTTTTATTGACCTTTTCAACTGAAAAATGTGATTTTGTTTATCTGCAAAATAGGGATAAATTATGGATTACAATGAAGTGAGACCTTCATTTTATTATGAAGAATGAAGAAGTCAAAATAGAAAAAAACTGCCTGACATTGTAAATGTAGTGATTTCACTAATGAATAATACAATATATTTTCCAATTATTCTAAACTGACAGCAACCATGAAAATTGAATAATTTGGATCCATCATATTTAATCCTGCTTTGTATCCTTCAGTCATTGTTCATAAGGTGACTTTTTAACTGAATTTTGTGATGTAATACGTAACCATTGTTCAAATCAATATCGTTGACTTCCGTATTATAGAAGAAAAATTTTAAAATCGTTTGAAATTCGTGTTTCTGGCTTTTGTACACAGTAACCAGCCATTTGTGAAACTTGACAGCATATAATTGTATTTCTGAGAACAAATGTTTTGCAACCACCTTTAAAAGATGTACACATTTCAGTATTTTTACAATGTCTTCTTTAGAATGTGTGAACATATTTGTCAGGTTCAGATGAATTATGTAACAATGAAACCTCAAAGCTGTTATGAAGTGTACAGTTTATGATTACTTTTGTAAAAGAAAATGGAAAAGCACTTGAAATATAATTTTACTGTTTCATATGTATTTTGAAAAAATAAATAAAGTGAATATAAATTATTTTTGTCTGTCTTTGAAGAAAATAACTTTTCATATCTAATTTTGAGACATCTGTGTTGCTAAGTGTTTCTTTATTAGTCATCTTTTTGGCACTCAGGAGAGAGCAGTGTAACCCATGTATCAATATTTCAACAGTTCAAGCAACTGTCTGTATCTTAAATCAGAGGTTCTCAACCTGTGGGTCGCGACCTCTTTGGCGGTCGAATGACCCTTTCACAGGTGTCGCCTAAGACCATCCTGCATATCGGATATTTACATTACGATTCATAATGGTAGCAACATAACAGTTATGAAGTAGCAACGAAAATAATTTTATGGTTGGGTCACAACATGAGGAACTATATTTAAAGGGCCAGAAGGTTGAAAACCACTGTCTTAAATACTTTACTTAATACATACATTTTTTCAGAAAATTATTAATTTAAGGTCCTGGATAATTTCCATTAAGGGGTAATTAAACAATCATTAGTCAAGTGTTAAAAGAGGTAAATACCACTTACACATATTAGTTACATTTTTTCATCTGTAAAAAGTCCCTATAAATACCTTAGCAGGTGATCCATTAGTTGGGGTTACTTTTTGTTTGTTTCTGCTCTGCCTCAAATTTTCAAAAAATATTTTCATAAGGAATGTTTGTAGCAACTAGGTAATCAATACAGCACTGGCTCAAAGAAGTTATATTCGTTGAAAAAGCAGATGTTCTGTACCTAGAATCATTGTTATGAAAGAAATATAGCTCAAAGAAGCAAATAAATAAATCTGTATAGAATAATGCAGGGTAAAGAAGAGTCGATGATCTGACTTGTCAGTCCTTGCTTAAGTCTTTACTTCCAAAAAATGGGGGAGCCTGATTGAAATCTAAGCTTCTGAAAACACATGGTCACTTCTTGTTAATATTTCTAAATATTTCCCCAGGAAGCATTTATATTTAATTTTTAGGAAGTGTATACATTTATATTTACAATAATACATATTGTAAATATATGTGTATATTTATAATAAAATGTATGTATATATTTATAATAAAAATCTATATTCCCACTAACAATACATGAGTTTCTAAATACTCTGATAAATACATGGCATTATTATTTGAATCTTTGCCAATTTGCACATGACAAACATGGTATCTCATCAGTGTTTTAAAATTTTTTTCTAGTGGTATTGATCATTTTTTCATATATATTGATTGACAATTTGGATTTCATTGTTTTAAGATTTTTTCCCATTCTTCTGTTAGAATTGTCTTCGTAATTGATTTATAGAGGTTTCTATTCTAGTTTTCTTTTTAATTGAGACAAATTCTTTCTATGACCACCTCTCAAACTGATCTCCATTCTGCAAAGCAGAAGGTATAATATTAGGTTATAATCTGTAAAGACAATTTATACTATAGATGAGTGAAAAATGTATACATTGAAAAACATGTGAGAAGTAGAAAGCAAATGTAATTAAAAATTAATGAACTCTTAAAATGTATGAGTTGTTATACTGACAATTTTCTAGGTAATTTTGGGCTGTCACCACTGGTGTATATGAAAGAATTTGAAAAACATCCAATTCATGGATAAGTCATTATTTATGCTACTAGAGGCCTGTTGCAGGAAGATTCCTGCAAGAATAGGGCTTCTTCGGGCCTATTCCTGCAAGGACAGGGCTTCCTGAGGCCAGAGCGAAGCAGAGAAGGGAGCGAAGCCAGAGGCGGCCTTCACTCCCTCCAGTCTCCGCCGCCTCAGCTCCCTCCCTTCCCCGCCGCCTCGGCTCCCTCCCTTCCCAGCTGCCTCGGCTCCCTCCCGTGTCCTCTGCTTCCCCTCCCTCCCGTCTCCGCTGCCTCGGCTCCCTCCCTTCTCCCCCACTTTGCCCCCTCCCATGTCCACTACCTCGGCTCCACTCCCGTTTCTGCTACCTCCGATCCGTTCCCTTCTCCGCCGCTTGGCTCCCTTCTGCAGTGCTTGGCTTCCTTCTACACTGTCTTCGGTCTTCACTGGGCGCCTGTGTATGCAAATTAACCACCATCTTTGTTTGGTTAATTTGCATACTCTTCTGATTGGCTGGTGGGCATAGCAAAGGTACGGTCAATTAGCATCTTTGTCTTTTATTAGTGTGGATTGTTTAAAATTCCTTTTTGTGCTATATTTAAATATTTTTCTTCTATTCACATAAAATAATACAGAACAAAGGGAAGGCATGTTCATTAATGTCTACAGAGAATACAACCAAAAATTTGAATAGTAACCACAAATAAGACACTTGACAGTTTTCATGTTTTTTGAACTCACTTTCTTCCCAAATAATAAAAAAATAATCATCCAAAGTTCCAAATGCAAGTGTATATTGCTTAAACAGAATCAGTTCCCACTGTGAATGCATTTAGTGAGTCTAATTGCTTAGCTTATGTGTATTTTCATGATCAACTATTTTTCTTTGATAAATTTCAGCTCATATATGACTGAAAATGTTACTTTGAATGGGAAACTAAACCTGAGTCAGTGACGGGAACACAAACCAGAAAGTAAAAGACCTAATATGTAAGGATCATTATGGAAACGCAAGACACAAACAAGCCACCAAATTGCACAACTCCTAGAGGCATCAATCACACTATAGCCTACATAATGATGCCTCCCAGAATACACAAATGCTATTACCTGAATAATAAGGGAGAAGCAGTACTGAAAGCTACAGTCATCTTACCCAGAAGCTGTAATTGAAAGGTAGAGTCAATAATTAGATTTTTATTAAGTTGGACATATTGCCTAAAACGTACAGAACATGTACCATGCACCTAGCACTGTGCTCATTGCAAACCTATCCCTAATCTGTACAGAATCCCTGTGATGTACTATGATGACTATTTTAAGGTGTGAAAATTGAGGCTCAGATTAATTGAGTGGATATACATGTAGTTAATACTAGAGCACAGCTTTGAACACATGGTTAACTCATTCCAAAGTCTGACATCCTAGTCTCTACATATCACGAAATATGAAAACTAATATTTATTCAACTTAAAAAAAATATTTTACACTTGTTGTAGCTTAAATCTTAACACAAATCCTTTAGTCATTAGTTCATTCAATAAATACCTACTGAGCAGCTACTCTGACAGCCATTTTTCTTGAGTTGTAAAATGCATAAATGATCAAAAATAATCAAAATCTGTGATCTTAAGGGAATTAAATTCTAGCCAGAGAGTCAGACAATGGAAGGGCCAACATCTGGCTGGGAGAGGGAAAGCAGGGGGTTAAGAGATAAATTAGAAGTGAGGGATTTTGAGTCAGTAAACATGAGATTCTGTAAAGAGCAGAAGAATGGAACTGTATTTGGTGGGGAAAGTGGGATCAAAGATTTAAATATTTTTTTCAGATGGGAAAAATAACATCACACTTTTTGAGAATAACAGTGTAAACCGGGAAAACATAATACAAGAAGTGGGGGGCAGATTTCTGGAGCAATGTCTTTACCTGAGTGAGAGGAGCTGAGGTCAAATGCACCAGAGGAAGGATCCACCTAAATCAGGTGCAGGGGCAGCTCATGCACCAATGTGTTGTCAGAGCTTTTAGCTACAGGTGTTGGTAGATTAGCAGATATGGTGGTGGGACATAGGGAAGCACTCCTTTGAATGCTTCAGTGTTCTCAGGGGAGAAGGAAGCAAGGATGTCAGTTGAGGGGGAAGTCCACAGGTAAGTATTCAAAATAAACTGATGAACAAAATAGATCCAGAGACATAGAAGCAAAGAACAGACTGTGGAAACCCAAAGGAAAGGTAAGGGAGGTTGGGTAGGTGGGAAGAGACTAACCAAAGAACTGGTGTGCATATATACATAATCCATGGTCACTGACAATAGGGTGGTGAAGGGCTGGGGCTGGGGGTGGGGGAGGGGGCAGGCTAGAAGAGATCAATGGGGGATACAAGGGGACATATATAATACTTTCAACAGTAAAGATTTTTTTTTAAATCCTGAGAAAGGACGAGATGAGAAAATCTTCCAGGAGAGTGGAGGGTGAGCAGCCTGGGGGAAATGTAATATGATTGCTGGGCAGAATTAATCTTTACTTCAAGGTCTGTGGCCATGAATTTAAACTAGGAACAGTCAGCATGGCTGTGTGCTTTTCTCCAGTCATGCTCAGCTTCAGGGGTATAGGCACAGAATTTTGATGGAATATGATTAACAAAGAAAGTAAGCTGGAAAAATAGGAGCTAGTGACCCAAGAGCAAGGCATGAAATTGAGAAAATAGAAGGGCTGCAGTTATTTATGTCTTCTATGAGAAAAGAAAATTATACTGCTGTTAGTCACAATAAAAAGGAAATAATTGTAGGGGTGTTTTTTTAAATTTATTGTGACGATATTGGTTAATAAAAGTATATAGGTTTCAAGTGTACAATTCTATGATACATCATCTGTGTATTGCACTGTTTACCACCCAAAGTCAAATTCCCTTCCATAGCCATATATTTGACCTCTTTTACCATTAATACCCCCTCACTCCCCTTTCCCTCTGGTAACCACCATACTGTTGTCTGTGTCTATGACTTTTTGTTTGTTTGTCTTGTTTGTTCATTTGTAACTTTATGTTTTATACTATACATCAGGGGTCCTCAAACTATGGCCCACGGGCCACATGCAAATACAAATATTGTATTTGTTCCCGTTTTGTTTTTTTACTTCAAAATAAGATATGTGCAGTGTGCATAGGAATTTGTTCATAGTTTTTTTTTTAAACTATAGTCCGGCCCTCCAACGGTCTGAGGGACAGTGAACTGGCCCCCTGTTTAAAAAGTTTGAGGACCCCTGCTCTACATAGTGAAATCATATGGTTCTTTACTCTTTCTGTCTGATTTATTTTGCTTGGCATGATAGTCTCAAGATTTATCCATGTTGTTGCAAATGGCAATATTTCATCTTTTCTTATGGCTGAATAGTATTCCATTGTATGTATGTAACACATCTTTATCCCACTTTCTATCAAAGAACATTTCAGTTGTTTCCATGTCTTGGCCACTGTGAATAATGCCACAATGACCTAGGGGTGCATATATCTTCACAAATAAATGTTTTCAAATGTTTCGTGTAGATACCCAGAAAATAGGTTATCGTGTCATATGGTAACTGTATTCTTAATTTTTGAGGTACCTCCATACTCTTTTCCATAGCAGCTATATCATTTTACATTCTTACCAGCAGTCAATGAGGATTCCTTTTTCTCCACAACCTCTTGAACACTTGCTATTATTTATCTTGTTGATAATAGCCATTCTAGCAGGTGTGGGGTGGTATCAAGAGGAGAGTGGAGGGTGATCAGCCTCGGGGAAATATAATATGATTGCTGGGCATTTCCCTAAAATCTAGGAAGTTGAGCATCTTTTCATATATCTGTTGGCCATTTGTATGTCTTCTTGGGAGAAATGTCTGTTCAGGTCCTCTGCCCATTTTTTAATTAGATTGTTGGGGTTTTGTTATTGTGTTGTATGAGTTCTTTAAATATTTTGCAATTTTTAAAGTGTAGTAAACAGGCTGATTTAAAGTCATTCCTTCACTTTTTAAAAAGTGTATATTTTTTATTGACTTCACAGAGAGGAAGGGAGGGGGAGAGACAAATAGAAACATCAATGATGAGTGAGAATTATCGATCAGCTGCCTCCTACATGCCCCCTACTGGGGATCCAGCCCACAACCTGGGCATGTGTCCAGATTGGGAATTGAACCATGACCTCCTGTCCTGGTTCATAGATGAATACTCAACTGCTGAGCCACGCCAACCAGGCCATTCACTTTTTTCACAGATGTTATTGATCATATATATGAGTAAACAAAATTGATCCGGACTCTACCATTATAGAGCATAAGTTGAGGTGGGAAAGAGATTTTAATCAATACTTCTAATTGAGACATGCAACTTTTTAATACTGTGTAACAACTAGACCTAACCTAGTCTGCTGGAGCTTGGTCAATGGAAATTTCATTAGAAGAAGGGATATTTTAGTTGAGTCATGAAGTCTGAAAAGGTGGTAGGTGTGATGGAAAACAGAGAGTAGTGCCTGTGCAAAGACTCTGAGTATATTAGAAGAAATAAAAGATGCTGACTATGGATGGAACAAAAAGATTAGCAGTGAGGCTGGAGAGATAGCGAGGTGGGAGCCAGCTTATGCAGCGGTATGACTACTAATCATTTGGACTTTCTAATAGGAAAATGGGATCCCCACAGACAGGAGAGTTTCAGGTTTACACTTTTTAAATATTGAGAAAATAGACTGTAAGGATACAAGAGTGAAACAGAGAACACTGAAGGGGGGGTATTTTTGATGGAGGAGGGGAGATTAAAAAATATTTTCCTCATACTCGGTTTGAGGTGAAGGAAAGATCTAAATGTCTATGGCAAGTAGTACAAATCATTTGCTGAGAGTAAGATGGAAGTAAGGTGCTTAAGGATATAGAGGAAAATTCTAAAATAGTTACTGAAGAACATGAGAAAGTTACATGTGTTCACTAACCTATTGTAGTAATCATTTTGTAATATCTACACCTATCAATCAAATTGGTACAGTATACTTCTAAAACTTATACAACATTATATGTCAATTATATCTTAATCAAATTGGGGAAAAACAATTATGCCAATAGGCTATATAAGCTTACAAGTAATATAAGAAGTCGTGGCCTTAAGTGAAATTTCTAAATTAGCTATTTTAAGGTTGAACAAAAGGTAGAGGATGAACATGGGGAGGTGAACTCTCAGGTGGACAAAATAACACCACTTCAGGCAGGTGGCCGAGGCATAGTAGCTTAAGTGTTTCATATGATCTGACCTAGAGATGAATGTGAGCGGATGAGCAACCAGGAGGAGGTCAGCTTAAGGCAAACATGTGGAAGACACTGAGGCTATACAATATTTTGCTGATCATGGATGAGGAACAGCAAATGGCACTCACAGGGAAAGGTGTGAGGGACTAGAATAGCAGAGAAGCCCCAGAGCATTGTGAGAATGTGAACCTGAAAGTGGTTGAGAATGACTAGGCTGTCTAGAACCACAGGCATGCCAAGCAGCAGATTTCACTTCACTCTGTCTCTAGTTAGCTTAATCCTCTTTGTACCTCTGCATTTCTATTTTCCATTTCTTTCATATATACAACATAGCACTGGGAAGGTCCTACAGCTTCTGAATTTTGATAACAAGAGAACAAATTCCAAGTTAAATGGTCCTAAATCATTTTCCCTAACTTCCCAGAAGCCACTAATCTTAAATATTTCTATTTGATATTAAAATCCCCCTCCTTGCCTAGCCAGTGTGGCTCAGTGGTTGAGTGTCAAACTATGAACCAGGAGGTAACTGTTCCATTCCCGGTCAGGGCACATACCCGGGTTGTGGGCTTGATCCCCAGTAGGGGGCATGCAAGAGGCAACTGATCAATGATTCTTTCTCATCATTGATGTTTCTCTATGTCCCTTCCTCTCTGAAATCAATAAAAATATGTTTTTTAAAAAACCCTCCTCTTTGGAGCTACTTAAAATTTGATGCATGCTATATGCAAAAATTGTCAGCATCACATGTTACTTCTTTCGTATGACATATTTCACCAAATTTTGTTGTTGTTTTTCTCCAAAATACAAAATATGTTTCAGATGCTAGTACCTGAAACAATCCTGACCATATGTCTCACTTTATTTCATTATCTGGCTCAGAACATTTTGTCTTTCCTCTCTGAGTCACAATGTGGCCTTACCAGTTAACCTCCTATTATTGAAATAAAATCTAAATAACTTCCAGAGCTAAGGCTGTGTCTCAACACATGTGGAAAAATTGAAAAACATTGAAGGTGTTCTAATTCAGTTGGTATAAATCACCCCATGAAGCCTGTTCATTCCTATGAACAGCAAGAAACCTGGAAATCCTAGAGTTCTGAAGGAAGCATTTATACACATTGTGGAGGGTTGGTCGAATGAATTTTGGGGATTAGACAAAAATTTACAGCCCCAGAAGGAAAAAGTTTGCACACCCTTTGATGGAAACTGGCTTCTTTTCTACTACATCCTCTTTTTTCCTCCTCACCCATCCAGTAATTTAATTCCTACATCCCTTTAAAGATAATCAAAATCACACACCCCTTAATTAATGTCCCCTTAAGATTCCAACATGCAGGCTTTTAAAAATCTTTCAGCTTTTATGTTATAAACTAGAACTTAATAATATCTATAATGAATTGCACTTTCTACTTGTTTCCTTGTCATGGTTAATAAATTTACAGCAGCAAAGACCATGAATTTCTTCATACAGGGGTTTGAAAATGTAGGTTTATAGTTGTTCACAATAATAATACAAGAATAAACTCTGTGTTTTGTGTACTCACAACCATAAATCTATTTTTGCCCACTCCTGTAGTAAACAATATAGAACTAGGCACATGTCAGGATTATAAAAAAGTTTTTTTCTTTATTGATTAAGGTATTACATATGTGTCCTTATAGTCAATTCTTAATTCAATTAAGGTTCCTCCTCCAAATTTTTAATTGCACAAAATATCTTCGGTTTAATTAAGAAAAAATTCTGAGGAACATGATCATTTTAGCAGAATCAACAAACCATAGAAAGGCTAGAAATAGCATAGTGTAGGACTAAATTTTTCATATAGCATATTCTTGTTTTAATTGTCTCGATTTTATTTTCTATTTGGTCCAGAAAATTAAAATCTGAATGAAAAAAATCATCCTGCATATATCAAAAATATTATTACAGAGCATTTCATTATTATAAATACAAATTGTCAAACCTGATTTTAGCTAAGCAGCTTATTACCATTACTCTGATTCACCTGGAGAGAACTAATGAAAGAGCATGCCTTAGAATTTGTAATGGTAAATTTCTGCACACAAAAAAATTATTGTGCTGTTTCTTTTTCCTCCAGAGAATATTCAATGTTCTCTCTAGCAAAGAACTTAGATGTAAGAAACTATGAAATTTTAATCACAGAAATAACCCTCCCAGCTTGATAGTCAACAAGCACTATTGCAGGGAATAAAGATTTGCTAAAACTAGAACTCAAGGTAACCAATAATGAAGTGAAGGAAAATACTTTGAGATAGAATAACACTGGTGTTTGGTCTGATTTTAGATGAGATCCCCTATGGAACTTGTATCGGGCAATGCTGTGAGCATAAATAAGGAAGGCAATGGCATTTCTGTGGACCTAAGAAAATTAGAAACAAGAAAGCTAAGTCAATAAGAGATGAGATGACTACAGAGTAACTCACCAAGGGAACCATGATCAAAATGAGATGACTAGAGATTAACTCACCAGGGGAATCATGATCAATATAAGGACACCTGAAAACGTTAACACTCTGTTTCTAATGAGACTCAACTTGAAAGTCAGAGTCCATTATATAAATATAATGATATCTAGTATTTTTCATTTGGGATTATTTGTAAGAGAAATTCAAAGCTTGATATAATAACTAAAAACAAGTGAAACACAATAAAAGTAGACTAGTGTGAAAAACCAACCATATACATGACTGCATGTCCTATGGGTATAGAGTAAGATGAAAACTGATATAAGTTGGAGTAAAAACTAAGATCTAGAACAATAGTGGGGAAGGCAAAGGATAGATGACCCAAAAGATGGACACAGCCAAAAAAGGAGCCGACTGACCATGGCATTGGGGTGGTAAATCTTACCACTAACTCTTGGGGAATCTCATGTTATATTGGAAAC
Organism: Myotis myotis; assembly: GCF_014108235.1. NCBI lineage: Eukaryota > Metazoa > Chordata > Mammalia > Chiroptera > Vespertilionidae > Myotis > Myotis myotis. Next base: position 173,647,920 of record NW_023416335.1, read on the forward strand.
AGCAAAAGCTGACTCAATACTGAGTGGATATGCAAAGGCACAGATTCCTAAATTTTTCTATCCTTAAGTATGGAGTATGTCTATACCTACAGAGGAGGTTGAATAGATTCAGTTTAGAGAAATGTAAAGGTGAGCATTTCAAGACCTACAACATCCTCTGAAAGTCAACTTGACTTTTAAAAAGAATAAATTTATTTTAGAATTATAGAATGCCAATGAATGTAGAAAATAAAGTACTGGCTGTTATAATCTCAGCATTTGACTTAAAATAATTTTAATTATATATTAAAACCTATTTGGTAATTATAGTGTTCATGTGACATGCCTCTCAAATAAATGTGCTTCAAATTAAATTGACACAATCTTATCCACAAAGTTTACTCTCGTGTTTTTAAACTTATGACCTTCAAAAGGAATCATGGGAGAAGTAGAAGTGTATGGCACTGTTGATTTCTATTTTAAGAACATTAAATCAGTATTTAATTCGAGTAAATGATAATCTTCTTCCATACTTTGGCACTCTCAGTTTAGTTTATACCCAGAGTGAAAATATTTAATATAATGTCCTCCAATAATATAGTTTATTTCTAGAAATTGGAGACAGAAATTACAAAGTAACAAAAAAGACTCAACATGTGGTACATATTTATTCATTCTATTACCTTTCTCAAAATGACAGCTATAAGCCAGGCACTGTTTTGGTGCTAAGAATATATCAGTAAGAAGATACATAAAGTTGCTGTGGTCAGAGAGTTTACATACAGATCTGAGGTAGAGAGATAGACAATAAAAATAAATACAAAGATAATTCCAGATTGTGATAAATGCTAAGATAAAAATAAATAAGGTGATATTGTTATCAGAGAATGGGGTGGATTGCCCTTCTCTGTTGTTAGTGGGAGTAGGATTCATGGGGTGCCACTAGAATATGAATTCTTAGAGGCCCCCACAGGAGAATAGGATGTGATAGGAAGCTTTATTTGCGTGGAATTACATTCCTCAAGTTGCAAAGTCCCTTTTCCCTTAAACCAGTCCTGGGAAAGGTGCAGCTGGGGATTGAGCAGAGCTAGAAGTAGAGTCAGAGTCCAAAGTTTCCATTCCATGGAGGACCTTGCACAGCACCAGGCTAGTTCGAGTCCATCAGTCCATTGTATGTGGGGTCCACATGGCTGTGGGCCCTGTGGGTGAGTGCAGAGTGTGAGAGCACTGCAAGCCAGGAGTCAGGCTGAGCAGCAAGAGCAGGCGAGGGTATAAAAGAGGGACCTTTGTTCAAGAGCTTATGTATCGCAGATTTCCCACCCTTGCAGTGGCCACACCCATTCTGGTCAGTGACCTGCTTCTAGATGTGGCCAAAAGTCAACTATCTTTCCTGAGTCACCCAGACTTTACTGGGAATGCCTATAATATTTGGGTTTCCCTTTGTTTCTTTCCAGTTAATTAATAGCTGGGTTAAATATAAAGATATCAATATGTTGAGGAGTAAATGAGTGAACCCACTTTGAATATGATAATCAAAGAAGACCTTTTAGAGGATGGCACATTTAAGCCGAGACCTACAAGATAAGAAGAGAACAAGAGACAGCTAAGATGAAAGTCGACAGTAAAAGCCAATCCCATAGGCAACGAAGAGACTGGAGGAACCTGAAGAAGACACGCTGGGATCAATGTCCTTTCAGAGCAAATTATTACACTGAAATAGCCCTGTTCTCCACCTCTCCAAAGGGACTGCTTCCAAACCTTTAATGCAGACATCCAAAACCTGCAGGAGACCTACAGCTGTTGCCTGAAGCAAAGTGAATGGGATAAAGTAGCATAAGATTATAATGGAGCTACGACTGAGAGGGCCAGGAGCAGTGGGAGCAGCTAAAGAGGGGTGTAGACATTACTCATTTGCAACAGGAATCCAAAGAGTATTAGTCAAGATCATGACATGAAGCCATTTATATTTCTGATCGACCCAGTGGCTTCCATGTTTATTCCTTAACTCTACTGGTCCCCTTTTAGGAAACGGCCAGTCCAATAGCAGCAAATGGAAGCCTTGCCAGTTGAACAGACAGCGTAAGCTCCACGAGGCTGAAAGGTTTTCAGGGGTTTGTAATTAAGGAGTCACAGTGACTCTTGAGGTCAGTCCGTCAATCCATCCTTTTTTCAAGAAAATATCACCCACAGCGGGGGACAAGGCAAAGGAGCCACAGAAGAAACACCCCGAGTTCTGTGTGTTCTCTGAGGGCAATTATCACCTTGGCATGGCCCTGTTTCCACCTCCTGAAACGGGCTGCTTCCAAGCCCTTAAAAGAGATGTCAAAAACTCAAATGCCTCCCAGAGCCAGGCAGGGAATATAAATGATTGAAACAGGTGAGGGGGGGACCAAATCATATACTTCATCTAAAGAGGTCAGCAGCTTATTAGCTATAGCAGCAGATTGTTGCCTTGTAAATGAATATCTTTTTTTTTAATTCTTTATTGTTGAAAGCATTACATATGTCTCTTTTTCCCCCGTTGACCTCTTCCATATTTTAAAGAGCAGCCAGAATCTCTATGTTAAATGCTAATAACTAATTAAAAACTTATTTAACTTAACTGAAAGGATCAAAATTTTAATAAGCAGCAAGGAATTGCAGTCTTGCATCTTGGATCTGACCTGTCAGTAATGAGTTTGCAAATTTTCTTTTTAGGTACCTTCGGAAGCTCACACCAATTTAAATCTGTCTAGACCTCCTATTGTTTCCTGAGCTACCAATAGAGTCTACTAAGATTTAGAAAAACTTCTCAGAAGATCCAGTAAATAATACACTAGGGGTAGAGGGTCATAATGTATGCAACTTTGCCTTAAATTTTCCAGAGGAGAAAAACTTTCTGATCTTCCACGCGGGTCATTTATTCATGCACTCATTGTTCATTCACTCAACAAACATCCGCTATTACATATGCCTTATTCAACATTGCCTCCTCAAATAGATTGCTTGCTATCTGATATGTGCTTAATAGATATAATACACAAAACTATGTTATCTTATCACATTCAAAAGATATAGAAGTCGCCCTAGCCAGTTTGGCTCAGTGGAGAGAGCACCAGCCTGCGGACTAAAGGGTCCCAGGTTCAATTCTGGTCAAAGGCACATGCCCAGGTTGCAGGCTCGATCCCAGTGGGGGTCATGCAGGAGGCAGCCAATCAATGATTCTCATCATTGATGTTTCTATCTCTCTCTCCCTCTTCCTTCCTCTCTGAAGTCAATAAAAATATATTAAAAAATAAAATAAAGATATAGAAGTCCAGCTCCATAAAACATTAAGAATATTGCTGACCTTTATTACAGTTCAGTTGAAAATGTATTGGAATTACTTTCCACATTAAACAGTAAAACGTTCCCAACTCCCTCTAAGTGTCACTTTAAATAGCAGCAACTGGAGTCTCTAAAGCATTCCTATTTGCAAAATTTATCAAAGCCCCTGACTTCCAATCTCAGATAAATTTCTCTTTGGTATTTCCTGTACTGGTGATCATTATATCCTCTCAGTTTCTTCAACTGTCCCTACTCCTATATTCAGTATGTTTAGAGTCTTGTGAGCACAACCAAGACTTTTAGCTGACCAAGCTACAAGTCATTCTTCCTCCTTAGAAACCTGGGCTAAATGGGAGAACAAGTTTGGGGAGGAGATGGAGGTAAAAAGGAAAGAAAAAGACTTCTAAGAAATGTTCCTTTATTCCCATTGATAGGGGCAGAAATAGAATATTGGGGGCAGGCTATAATCATAAGAAATATTAATCATGCTCTGTTAATCGTGATTGTTTTGTTCTGATTAAAGAAGACACATTCTAACCTGGCTGGGAGTTGCATGTAGGACCTGCAAGCTCACCTGGAAATGCAGCCCATCCTCCCTATCAGGGAGCTGCCTATTATCATGGAAAGATTAACAACCTTGTTGCAGAAACCAGAGATGCCAGCTCTTTGAAGACCTCCAGCCCTTTGCATACCCTCGGGTCTTTGCATTACCTAACTTCCCATTTGGCATGCCCTTTGTAATCTTTGTCCTCTACCCAATATAAGCAGCTGGCTTATGGGGAGGGTAGAGCAGATTTTTGTGGATGACCTGCTGCTCTCCCATACTGCTGGCAGTATTGGAATAAATGCTCATATGATTCAACCCTGTCTCTGCTTAATTGACTCAAGTAGTGACAGGCAGCAGGGAAACATTGATTGTCTGGTTACACTAGCACATAGATCAGCGGTTCTCAACCTGTGGGTCACGACCCCTTTGGGGATCAAACGATCCTTTCACAGGGGTCACCTAAATACATCCTGCATATCAGATATTTACATTATGATTCATAACAGTAGCAAAATTACAGTTATGAAGTAGCAACGAAAACAATTTTATGGTTGGGGTCACCACAACATGAGGAACTGTATTAAAGGGTCACGGCATTAGGAAGGTTGAAAACCACTGACATAGATGTATGTGGAATAAAAAAACAAACAAACAAGATTCCTCTGCAGTTTATTCAAAATGAAATTAAGATAATGTCTTGCCTTGAGAAACTCCCAATCAGATACCAGTCTAGATAAAGTCACAATCTGGTATCCAATCCCCCAAAAATAAAACAAGTAAAAAAAGAAAACAATCTGATTCATGTAGTAACAGAACCAAGCATACTATAAGAATTTCTGTTGGTGTGGTGACCATATACGGCCTGAGACAGTACTGGTTTATGACTGGGATTCCTGGGTGTAGTATCGGTGTGCCCTTCACTCTCATTGTCTCAATTTGGATGAGAAATTATGTGCCGGGAGCCGGTCCATCCTTGCTGTTTCAAGGGACCTGGCATATATGGCATACTGTTCTTAATATGTTTGCTCACCTTCTTGGCACTATGTGTTTTAACCAAGGTCTCTGAGAAAGGTTGTTTCCCCAGGTAGGGATTTTCCCCTGAAGTTAGGGAGGGAATAAAACCTCTTAACTAAGTGCCAGGCGGGTAATTAATCACTTTAACTATGAACAATCATACTTAAGCTACATAATCTTTACTCCCTGGAATGGAGAAAAGAAACGCCCTAACCTTTGTAATAGAGATTGATAGGATTGAATCAACTGGTATAAATACAGATGTAAAAAGACAGCAAGACACAGAACTTAGAACACAGAAGTTAGAACACAGAACTTAGTATACGGAACCAAGAGAGACAGAACCTAGGCACAGAACCTACACAGAACGTTCTCTAGAGACAGAAGAACTTCGCTGGAGAGAACATGGCAAAAGATCCTGGACTGAACCTGACTACAGAAATTGACAAAAGAACCTGACTAGAACCTGGTTACTGAACCTGGCTGGAGAACCTGGACAGAACCTGGCTGGAGAACCTAGCAAGACAACATGGACACAGAACCTGGCTGGAGATCCTAAGCAGAACCTCTCTGGAGATCCTAACCAGAACTTCACTGGAGATCCTGACCAGAACTTGGCTAGAGATCCTGGCTAGGCTGCTGATCAACTGAACACTGTCTCCGTGCCCTTCCTTCTTCGCCGACTCCGTCCACACCTTTGGGGACCCCTGGACCTGCTGGGGTTGGACCCCGGCAATTATGTTTGCCATATCCATCAGCAAAGCAGAGTGAAGTCTAACTTTAACATGAGAGAAGTCTCTTTTCAAAGACAGAGGTGGTCTATACCCACAGGACTTCATAATAAGCAGGTTTTCACTGGAGAAATTCTTCAGGGGAGATGTAGGCTAACTTCTGACTGCTACTATTAAAAGAAGATTCCTGTACATTGTAACATTAGTTAGGCCCCTTGGGAAACTGCATACTCTCTCACCTGTTCAAATACCAAAGTCCTCAAGCATTCTGAGTTCAGAGCAATTGAATGCTGGTGATATTTATTCTAGGCTGGGCCTTTCCTGACCCCCAGGGGACCAGCTGGACTTTGGGTGAGACAATGAATAAGATTTAAATCCTGATTCTCTCCAACTTCAAGGACTAATTTTGATAATTCCAATGATGTCAAAGTGTTATCTTAATAGAATGGTCAAACAAATCAATGATCAATTCTGAAGTGAAATTAATAAAGGCTTCATAGATATCTACAAATTGATACAGAGTGATATTTTTAAAGCAGAGGTTCCAAAATAGGAAAAAAAGCATAATCTATATATATGAATGAGTATATTTTAAATAACAGGTGGGCATTTAAAAAATCTTAATAGAACTGAAGATAAAAGAATTAAAAAATATAAGTCATTTTTAGAACTTCCTTCATTGTCCTTCTACCTTTGACTAAAAGGTTTTCTGCCTCAAACATCAGCTTCAGACAACCGATTAAGTAAGTAAACATTTCTCTCTGAGAACTCAATTATTGATTGAGTGGAGTGCTTAGCATAGCTTCCTGGCTATTCTTTTCTATTGAATAGTCTAAACTTAAGTTCATCACTGCTAAAATTTGTATACAAAGAATGCAGGTCTTTTAAAGAATATGATTTTTAGGGCTTCTTCCCCATTTTGTAAAAAGCCCCCAAGGGATACCTTACCTACCTTCTCATAAGAAACACAATCTGAAAATGACTAGGTACCAAAAGGCATCAGTTCATCTTGCCATCCTATACCGTATAACCCTGTTAAACCCTAATGAAGTCTGAAGCTATACTTTAAAGTTTTCCATGTCTCCTAGCTTCATTCACAATCATCTTAATCCTCAAAGTAAATCATTTTGATAAAACAAGTCCTATTCAAGTATAAATGTTTTATAAATGAAATTACCCTAAGGAGATACTGCTCAAATTTAACAAAACAACCTTTGAGCTTTATTACGTATCAAGTAGTGTTAGGTGCTATGAGAAACACAAAGATGAAGATGACACAACCTAGTCCTCCAGGAATTCACAATCTAGTAAAAGGGAGAAAAACACATAAATAAATCATGCAATACAGACTAAATAAGGCCCAGAATAAGGTACCATGGAGGAGTTGTGAGATAACAAAATGAGTCTCACTCTGGAGGGATTTACAATTTCCTGGCAGAGACAAACATTCTACCAGTGCTAATACTAAGTAGGATGTCCTAGGACAGTGGTTCTCAACCTTCCTAATGCCACGACCCTTTAATACAGTTCCTCATGTTGTGGTGACCCCCAACCATAAAATTATTTTTGTTGCTACCTCATAACTGTAATTTTGCTACTGTTATGAATTGTAATGTAAATGTCTGATATGCAGGATGTATTTAGGCGACCCTTGTGAAAGGGTCGTTCGACCCCCAAAGGGGTCGCGACCCACAGGTTGAGAACTGCTGTCCTAGGAGGTTTATTAGAAGTGTAGAGTGAAATCATCTCAGGTACAACCATTTTAAAAGCTTCTACACTTGCCCGTCTCTTTGTGTGACTCTGGCATATTTATTAGCCCATTTAAAGAAAGCAAACATTAATTCTGAGGTGAAATAAAAGAAGGTTTGATGGTAATCCACAGACTGGTACAGAAGCAGCAAAATCAAGAGTTTATCATCCTGGCCGCTCAGACAGGTTTGGCATTGTGCTCTTTCTTCTCTCCAGCACCTAGACATCTTTTTGTAAGACAGTTTCACAGGCTGCATGGGCAGTAGCCATCACCAAGTACACAAATTATGGAAAGGTGATCAGGGAAAGTATGGAAACAAGGATTGCTTTAATAAGGCTTATTATGCATAGTAAGTCCCTGTCTTTTCCACTGTAAGAGTTATTGAAGAGGACTCCTCTTCTTGATAAATTTATACAATTAGAAATTTACTTTTTAAATGTTTTTTTTTTTTTTTACAAAAGTAAAGTGTATCCTATTTTTAGAGCTTTTCCAGCATCTGCAGGTTCTCAATGGCCTTTTGATAAGGGTTAGCTAGCTAGCTTAATTAGGCAGACAGGAAGGGGAGATACAGGAAGGATGGAGGCAATAGGAAGATATATAAAAAGAACTATTTTAAGGAATTGGCCCATACGATCATGGATTGGCAAGTCCCAAGACCTACACTGTGACTTGGAAAGCAGGAAACCCAGGAGAACCAGTGGTGTAGTTCCAATCCAAAGGCCACCAGGCTAGAGACCCCAAAACAGCCAATGTTTTTAGTTCAAGTCTGAAGGCAGGAAAAAAACTCATGTCCCCGTTTGAAGACCATCAAGAAAGAAAGAATCTCTATTACTCAGGAGAGGTTCAGCCTTTTTAAAAACATTTAAGCCTTCAACTGATTGGATGAGGCCCACCCATATTAGGGAGGCAGTTCAAGATGCTTTACTCACTCTACCAATTTAAATGTTAATTTAATCCAAAAACACCGTCATAGAAACACCCAGAATATTTGACCAAATATCTGGTCACCCCATAGTCCACTGTAGTTGACACATAGAATTAACTACCACATGTGCCTTTTCCAAAGCCTCTCACGTCAAAATTGCATTTAAAGAGTTTTTAGATATTTCACACTCATGACTTTTACATTTTAAGCTCATCTTTTATGAAATAAGAGAACCTACATCTTTTAATGACTTTGCTGACACATCTCTAAAGAAGGCACTGAACACATTCATTCCAGTTGAGTCCTTTAGAAGCCGAAACAATAGGTGAGCAATGGCATGTCATCAAGGAAAAATATAAAAACTTAAAAAGAAGTCTAAGTTTTACTGAAGACAGACTTTAGGGTAGGCTGATTTTGCTCCCACTTTTCTATAAGATCTGTTTTATCCTCCAAATCTTCCATAGATATTTTATATTCATGAACAAAATATGGCTTATAGTAAAGGAGCACCTGCAGGGCCTGAGTATATAGAACTAGCAACCTTCTCAGATAATACAAACTGCTAACATCTCCATTGAAAAATAAAATCTTATAACTTTTATTGGGCTCTGAGCCTACAAAGATACTAATAAGAAAGCATGAGAAACAGTTATCCTGCCCCAAAAGATAGCTGCTTTAAGACCTCAGAGGTGTCAAATATGACAGCCTTCTGGTGCCTGAACACACACTACAAGGTGCAGGAGACCTAATAAGGAAGTCCTCATTCAAATCATCACTCACCCTAAAGCCTATTATGCCCAGATTTCAAGACCCCGCAAAGATCCACCAGGGAGCGCCAAATCTGATGCAAAAGCAGAGAGTCTTTTATTCAAGCTAGCTTGGTCCCCCTCTGCCTCCATTACTGGATGCGAGAGAGAGAGCCCGGAGTCCCAGGAGAACAAAGAATTTATAGGGCTTGGGGTCGGGGGGTGGGGGCACACTCGGACCACTGATTTGGCCAATTCTGGTTGGTTGAGTGAGGGCCGGGGGCTAGTGACGCAAGGGCAGGGTGCAGTTAGGGTCTGGTTACACAAAGACAGGGGGGTGTTCAGCATACTTTCGGCCTTGAGTTTGTTTTCCCTTGCATTCCCATTGGCTGAGATAAGGGCAGGCTGAGTAACTGATACATTCTATGGCTTTTGCTGGAAGAGGAGTTAGGAACACAGCTATCAGTCCTGTTCTGTCCTTTCAGCCTATTCATTACAGTGTTAATTTTTAGATGTGCTTATATTTTCATTCTACTCAGATATAAAAGGTCAACATGCATACATGCAGACTATGTGAAGCGAGTAAGCTCTACGGTAGAGCTGTTTCCAGGGACTCACATCTCACGCCCGCCACCCATTGTATGTCAGCTATGCGGACTGCTTCCGTGAATCTGTTGCACCTAATGTGCTCTGCTCGAGCAGCGTTCTCCAGTCAAACACAGAGTGCACGTGTGTTCTCTCTCTCCTAGCTGCTGAAAGCTTAATTGCAGTCCTGTCAAAAAGATCACAGCAACACATCTATTCACTTATCCTTCTCATTCAAGTCGGTCTTGCAGTAGTGTGTTTGAATGTGTTAAGTAGGAAAATGATTATGTAAAGTGTGTATTTTTATAGTATAAATGAGTAATCTGTAATACGTGTTTTGTTTTGTTTTTCAAGTGGAAAACAAGAGCACTGAGGGGATAGAATATTTATTGGCTCTACTTTTGGAAGACGTGGTAATGCTTAAGTTGAACCCTCTGAGCAGCGGTGGGCAGAGGTTGTAACAGCAGCAATCTCCACTTATCTGCCGTTTTGATTTCTGTGTTTCAGTTACCCACAGTCTACCGTGGTCTGAAAATATATAAATGCTCATGTATACTGAGACTTTTTTTTTTTTCCAAATCCTCACCTGAGGATGTTTTTCCATTGATTTTTAGAGAGAGGAAATACAGAGAGAAGCATCCATGTGAGAGAACCACACGGATTGGTTGCCTTCTGCACGTGCCCTGACCAGAGCCTGGGCTGGGGAGGTACATGCCCTTGACGGGAATTGAACCCAGGACCCTTTGGTCTGTAGCCCATGCTCCATCCACTGAGCCCAACCGGCTAAGGGCTGAGACTATTTTAATGATTAACAAAATACTCATGGTTAAGTGAGATGGCGACATGTACCCCTCCCCCAAACGGATCCTGAATAAGTACCATATTTCTTTTCCATTTACCTCTCAAACATATGTTTCTATTGCGTGTAACTTCTGACAGAAACCTAGTTATTTAAGGTTAATTGTAGTTCTATTGTGAAACACATTAAACACCAGATAACTTCCAGTCACACAGAGATTGCTCAGACCCCCTTTCCTCAAAATTGTTTTACTGGCTCTGCTACGGAAGCCGAGGTAATGCCGAAGTTGAGCCCTTTCAGCAGCTGTGGGCGGAGGTTATGACAGCAGCAATCTCCACTAACCTGCAGTTTTGATGGCTGTGCTTTCAGTTACCCACAGTCTACAGTGGCCCAAAAAATATGACGTGGAACATTTCGTAAATAAGCAATTCGTGCGTTTTCAATTGCACACCATTCTGAGCCACAGGATGAACTCTCTCGAGGTTTCCCAGGACGGGAACCCGCACACCTCCCACCCCGCAGGCACGCACAGCGGCCGCCATCTTGCCTGTTGGATGGCCTGGACCGGGGTCCTTTTTCCGGTCCTCAAACTTTTTAAACAGGGGGCCAGTTCACTGTCCCTCAGACCGTTGGAGGGCCGGACTATAGTTTTAAAAAAAACTATGAACAAATGCCTATGCACACTGCACATATCTTATTTTGAAGTAAAATCAAAATGGGAACAAACACAATATTTGTATTTGCACGTGGCCTGCGGGCAGTAGTTTGAGAACCCCTGGTGAACTCTCGCTGCGAGGCTTCCCGCTGCCTGTGTTCAGGTAACGCTTACTTTACTGAACAAGGGCCCCAAAGCGCGAATTAGTGGTGCTCGATGCCAGTATGTGAAGGGGAGCCCTGGGCGCTGCTCTCCTGTGAACATTCTCGATGTAATTAGGAAACAACGTCATTTGCTGAGGTCTATGGTCAGGGGGGATTGTCTGTCCATGAACCTGCGAAGAAGGAAAAAGAAATTCGTGTCTCACCTGAAGCTGCCAAAGTGACAGCCACGGTGCCGAAGGCATCCGTTTGTGGCTGGAGGACAGGAGCAGAAAACGCTTCTGGGTGATGGCAACAGGTGGCGCCAGGAAGCGCCGAGCCAGGACTCCACCACTGGGTCCCCTGGGAGAGGGAACAGGGAGCCTTCCACCACAGGAAGGGCTGGTCCCGCAGATTCAGGAATTGTTCCGGCCTTTTATCATCGCGTGTCGCCTCAAGAAGGTGAGGACAGTGCTGTTAGGTATTTTGAAAGATACCACATTGAGATACCTTTTGTTACAGCATGTTGTTATAATTGCTCTATTTTATTATTGTCATTAATCTCTTACTGTGTGTAACGTATAAATTAAACTTTATCATAGGTATGTATGTGTAGGAAAATTATATATATACTAGAGGCCCGGTGCACAAAAATTTGTGCACTCGGGGGGGAGGGGGATCCCTCAGCCCGGCCTGTGCCCTCTCGCAGTCTGGGACCCCTCGGGAGATAACGACCTGCTGGCTTAGGCCTGCTCCTGGGTGGCAGAGGGCAGGCCTAATCCCTAGGTGCAGCCCCTGGTCGGGCTCAGAGCAGGGCCGATTGGGGAGTTGGGGCACCGCCCCCCTGTCATGCACAGAGCAGGGCGATCAGGAGGTTGTGATGCCACCCTCAGTCACGCTCAGGGTAGGGCCGATTAGGGGTTTGGGGCACCGTCCCCTGTCACACTCAAGGCAGGGTCGATGGGGAGGTTGTGGCGCCACCCCCTGTCATGCACAGAGCAGGGCCAATCAGGGGGTTGGGGCACTGCCCCCTATCACGCATAGAGCAGGGTCCATCAGGGGGGTTGGAGCTCCGTACCCTGTCACACAGAGAGCAGGGCCAATCAGGGGGGTGGGGCACTGCCCCCTGTCATGCACAGAGCAGGGCCAATCAGGGGGTTGGGGCACCGCCACTGTCACACTCAGGGCAGGGCCGATGGGGAGGTTATGGCTCTACCCCATCACACACAGAGTAGGGCCCGTGGGGAGGGGGGTTGGGGCGCCATACCCTGTCACACACAGAGCTGGGCCGATCAGGGGGTTGGGGCGCCGCACCCTGTCACACACAGAGCAAGGTGATCAGGGGGTTGGGGAGCTCCCCCCTATCAGGCACAGAGCAGGGCTGATCAGGGGGTTGGGGCGCCTTCCCCTGTCAAGAACAGAGCAGGGTGGATAGGGAGGTTGTGGCCCCGCCCCCTGTCACAGAGCCGCAGGGCGATCAGGGGGTTTGGGCGCTGCCCCCTGTCACGCTGATCCCGGTGCCAGGGAGGCCTCATGGCTCCGCTGATCCCAGTGCTGGGAGGCATATTACCCTTTTACTATATAGGGTAGAGGCCTGGTGCACGGGTGGGTGCCGGCTGGTTTGCCCTGAAGGGTGTCCTGGATCAGGGTAGGGGTCCCCACTGGGGTGCCTGGCCAGCCTGGGTGAGGGGATGATGGCTGTTTGCAGCTGGTCACACATCCTTCAGGGTGAGGGTACCCACTGGGGTGCTTGGCCAGTCTGGGTGAGGGGCTGAGGGCTGTTTTCAGGCTGGGGGTGACTGAAGCTCCCAACCGCTCCTTTTTTTCTTTTTTTTTTATTCTGGCCCAGCTTTAGCTTTGAGGCTTGGCTCCAGCTCTTAGGCCTCCGCTGCTGAAAGTAGGTTTCTGGCCTTTGCTTACAATGTTGCAATCCTGCTGGCTGAAGCCCGGCGGACTAAAGCAGGTTTCTGGGGTTTTGTTTAGCTTCTATATTTGTTACATAGTTGCTTAGAGTTGCAGCTCAGAGGCCTGCAGCGGCAGGTGGGGAACGTTGGAGTCCTCTGTCACTGAAGCAAGAAAGCCTCATGTTAGTTTCAAGCTGCCTGGCTGCCGGCTGCCATCTTGGCTGGCAGTTAATTTGCATATTGCCCTGATTAGCCAATGGGAAGGGTAGCGGTTGTAGGCCAATTACCATGTTTCTCTGTTATTAGATAGGATATATATATATTTCAGTACTATGCAATTTCAAGCATCTCCTGTGGGTCTTGGAACATATTACCCATAGATGGGGGGAGGGGGGAGTGTAATTGTAAAAATGAGGAATTATGCATCTAAGTGACCTCCCCTATAAGTCTACACAAAGCAGTGGGTAAGCAGCTAGAGTTATCTTTTGTTTCCCATATCAAGACCTTACTTGAAAGGTAATACCAGCTATAGGCCATATCGCCTTAGATTATTTTAGTTAGAGCTTGGGAATAGAAGAAAAATGACAGCAATATTATCTATCGGTGAGAATGAGATTTAGCTGCATGTAACAGAAACAACAGAATCCAGCAGTACTACTAGCTAAAGGTATGTGGGGCTGTTTTTCTCTCCGTTTTAAAGAAGTCCCGAAACAGAGGCCAGGACTGATGTTACTGTTTCTTGGTCGTCAGTGTCTATGTTTCTATTTGTCCATCCTAAGCGGGTGACTTTCAATTCAGTGTCCTCGTGTTCCAACATGGATGTTGGGGCCTGGTCATCGCTTAGTTATTCCAGGAAAGAAACAGCAGGAAAGGAGGCTAGAAGGGAAAAGAATCAATTTATATAGTCTCAATAACTCTTGAATGGAATTTATAAATTTTTGTGTTCTATAATTTTAAATCACTATTAAAACGATATAAAATGTTTATAATTAGTCCATTGCTACATGGGAAAGGTTATATTCCCTATAAATTATGAGTTTTTCTTTATAGATTTCAAATAAACCTTTTTATTTAGCACCTTTATTTTCTGACATGCTTTATAGATTTATTTTTAAAGCTTGAAAAAGCTCTCCATATGATTACATTTCTGAAAATATTTCCCTATATCTTTACGAATTTTTTTTCATTTATTTCAGTGCGATTCTGTTCAGTGATTATAGATTCAACATCCCTTCTGTGGCATATTTAACGTTTTTATAGCTCCTTTTCCTTATCTATAAAATAATGATAATATCAATACCTATCTCATAGAGATGTTATAAAAATATACATGAAATATTTAGCAGAATGCTTGTCATATATTAAGTGCTAAATTAGTTACTCATCATTTCCATTAAAAATAAACTAATAAATAAAATATGGTATGATTTGAAGTAAGTAATGGGATATAATTGAAAGAAAACTTTAAACCTTCTTGTTAGAAACATTTCCTTCAAGTAGGCAATGACAGTGACATTGGCTCCACAGGGTTGAAAAATTCAAGGAAATGCAAGTCCTCTAAGGACATAGGTTATTTACCTATCCTGTTTACTGTTATATCTTTGGTGCCTAAAACAGTACCTGACACATGATAGGCACTTAGTAAATACTGAATAAATACTTCTTGTTCTAGGTATAAAACATATCTGGTGTCATCCTATATAATAAACATGTAATATGAAAATGGTCCTTACGCTGTGAAGCGTAAGACCGACAGTGTAAAGACCAGATCACAGTCAGCAAGAGGGTGGGACAGTGAGCTACAGGCGGGAAGCAGAGAGCTACAGGAGGAGGAGGGGCAGCAAGCTATGAGGGGGATGGGGGGGCGGAGGAAGCTACAGGAGGGTAGGACAGTGGGCGGAGAGCTACTGGAGGGCCTCAGCGAGCTACTGATGAGCTATTGGCACATCGATTTGTGCGCAGGGCTACTAGTAATAAAATAAATGGTGTGCTTATCAATTTTCAACATCTAAAGTCAACCTGTGGACAATGCACTAATCCTTGGTTTGGGTTGCAGAATAGAATGTAAACATTGGTAGCCTTTGCAACATAAAAGTAAAAGTATAACTGACAGAAGGTAGGAAGTAAAAATAGAGAAAGGAGATATGATAATTCTTTTTTATATTTTTTAATTGATATTTTACAGAGAGGAAGGGAGAGAGATAGAGAGTTAGAAACATCAATGAGAGAAACATCAATCAGCTGCCTCCTGCACACCCCCTACTGGGGATGTGCCCACAACCAAGGTACATGCCCTTGACCAGAATCGAACCTGGGACCCCTCAGTCCTCAGGCTGACACTCTATCCACTGAACCAAACTGGTTACAGCAGATAATTCTTATTTTATATCGAGTTGTGGCAAGATATTGAGGAATGTTGATTAAACACAAAATAGGGGTACTTTTATTATTTCAAAGTAGCCAATAATATAACAAACATTTGAAGGATGAAAAAGGAGATCATGAGGTGAGATAAATTTTCCTCTTCATAGCAGAGTTGATAAATAAATAAATATACTAGTGTGAGCATAGTACTTAGGGCTAGTATATGCAGTAATCCACTGTCATGCTTCCATTTTGTGAAGAAAATCAATTGTACAGAGAAGACCTTGTGGCAATAAACAGAGGTTTGGATAACTAGAGTTGTAATGCATCTTTAATTACTTAAGTTCTTCTTAACTTGCTTTACAATTTAGAGGCATGTGTCTAAAGCCAGGTTGGCTGCCTAAGTACAAATCTCAGCCTAATTGTTAAGACAATTTACCTCACCTCTGTGTAGTTCTAAGAAATTGTATCTACCTCCTGAACTTGCAAGATTTAAACCTATGTATACATTTTAAAAAATGTTAAGAACAGAACCTGTTAAGATAGACTGAGACTAAAGTTTCCCTATTTATCAGGTCTCAAAAACAGCAGTTTAGAGAATAAGAACATAGACTCTGGAGGTTTGAATCCTGGCTTCACCACTTACTCATTCTGTGACCTTTTCATCTTTTCTATTCCTCAACTTCCTCATTCATAAATGGATTTGTTAGAAAAATTGAGTTTATATTTCTGAATTAAGTGAGTTAATTTGTGATTAAATAAGTTAGTTTGTAATTAAGATAATATATAGAAGTACCTGGCTCATAGTAACTATTACAAACATAACTTTAAAATAAATTTAAAATTAACACAAAAGTCCTCATGGAGACTACAGATTTTCATAGTTATTGTAGCTCCTGTTTTTTATGTTTTGGGGGTTCTGTTTTTTTGTTGTTTGTTTGTTTTGTTTGTTTTGTTTTTACTGGACAATAAGGCATATTGAAAAATTCTGGGCTTTTCTCCCTGTTATTCCTATTAAGTTTCTCTCTCTCTCTCTCTCTCTCTCTCTCTCTCTCTCTCTCTCTCTCTCTCTCTCTCTCTCTCATCAATTGAAGTCTGTATCAATGGAAGTTAAACACTTCTCATTAGTCACCTGGAAATTTTTGACAGATCGTTGATAGCATCTGAGTGATAGGGTTTTTTGTGACACACTAATCAGTCACTTCAACCTCTTCTAGCTTTGAAAATTTCTATGTTCTATTCTGAGAGATTTCTTCTGTCATTAAATTACTTGGCTTGTGACAAGTAATCTTCTGTACACAATGTAACTTTACATTTCAATGCGGCATCACAATGCAGTCTTTTCAAAGACACTTTAAGCAAGAATTAGGAATTTAGAAATAACTTATTCTATTGCCTGTGGAATTAGTTATCAATTTAAGTGACTCTATTGAGGTGAGAATCAAAGGAACCTCTGTAAAAAGAAACCTCACCACAAGCAAAGGCAATAGAAACTTACTCCTTGTCCTGGTGGCCAGCAAATTTCTTTTGACATTTCTAAGATACATCCCAATTTCAGAAAGAAGGTAGAGAAAAATGTGCAATTTGGAAGAGAGGAAAGAAGAAAAAATTATTGAATACCTTGAACAGATTCTGTGCAATTTATTTTACATATTTTATCTCTACTCCTCGTAACCTTTTTTTGGTGAAAAAAATTATAACCTCAAAAAAATTGAACTTAACCCCAAATCACATAGTGATACACATTTACCTCAAATATTGCTGAAGTGGGAGTTTAAGCCAGGCATGTCAAAACATAAGGTTCAGTTTATCCCATTATGTTCCTTGCCTATCAAAGTAACATGTACTATGATATAGAGGATTACTTTAGTAAAAAAAATCTAATTTTCCATTAACATAACTAGCATATCATGATCTTAAAGAGAATACCAAAACTTACTGAAGCAGAAGCATTTTGGTGATCTAAACTTAAACATTGTCCCCACTCCATACTTTGATCCATTTTCCTTAAGTTCCCATGGAAATCATCTATTTGGGGTCTATTATGTATTGCTGGACCTTGGTTGCTCAGATTTGGGCTACTTTTGTCGCCCAAAACATTCTTGAATAGAATATTATAATCATACTAATTTTTATACCCTCTCTTTCCCCTTTCTAATGTATTAATGTTCATTATTCTTGTTTCTTTTACTTTTCATGCCAACCTATTTACAGTTTTATATCTTACCACATTTTAATTGTGCCCGGAAGTTGTCCTGGACAATCATTAAATATTGAATCTTTCTTGATCTGCTATTTTCATAACCTTAAACCTTTCTGCAAAATTACTCTTTTATTCTGTGATTTTGCTATTTTGTCTAAATATCTTCACCTTTAATTTTCTAGCCTAAAACTTAATTAATTGAGCGTGTAGTAAAGAATATCAACTTTTGCTCTTTAAACCTTATGTTTTATCCTTTTGCATGGTAATTCTCCCTGCTTTATATTTTTTATCTCTTCACTTTCTGACCTTTTGAAAAGGAGAATTCCTTCTTGTAATTATATTGACCTACATTTCATTTTTTGTTTCCATATGAATTTGCAAATCTTCCATATACTCTGCATAATTAAAAAAATTAATATTTCCAGAGCATTTAAAAACACAGTACATATCCCAGTGAGCATTAATATACTACTATGTGTGTGTTTATTTTACTCCTACTTTTTTATATCTCTCATCTAGGCTCACTTGTAAAATCAAACATACTTTGTATTCTGTTTTTTAAAACCTTTGTAAATATTATGTTTCAGAGTTTATTTACAGTTATTTGCATATTCGTTATCTCAAAATAGAGCTAAAATTCTCAGCCCAGAAAGACTCTAAATTCTCAATTTTCCCTTTCACACAGCTCCATACGTTAACAGTTACAGATTTGACCCATTACTTTCCTTAGTTCATTTCCATGATTATACATCTGCAACCCAGGATTCACATATTTTGAACATCTATGATACATGAGCCCAGCATGTCTTGAATTATTTATTTAACAAATACATACTGATTACCGATGTTCCAAGCCCTGTATTGTGTGCTGAGCATAATAAGAGTGCCAACTGCCTAAGCACTTCCCATATATCAGCTTATGTCAATGCCCTTTAGCCAGAGATCACCAGGAACAAACTCCTGGCCACCATGGAAACGTGGAGCTGACCCCTGCCATGGAAAGAGCTTCCCAAACTCAGAGGAGGAGGCAGCATGCTTCTGCTTCCTCTCTTCTTTTTAAGGACTGGTCTTTTCTTTCTTACAATTATACAAGAACTCCAAGCATATAATTTAGGGAAAAGTTACCAGTTCATCTCTTTCTCTTCCCCTATCCTTGAAAAAGACCAGATACAGCCGTCTCCTTTATGATAAGCTATATCCTCATTTATGACAGAACCTCTTTTATGCAGAAAACTCTGTTGTGTCTTTCTTTTCTATATCCAAAATATTTTTCTGATTGTACATTTCACTAGATGAATATTGGAACCACATCTATAGCCTCCCTTTTTGCTGTTCCCAGAGAACCTAGTATGGCAGTAGGCTATTAAATGCTTGTGGGTAAGAAATGAGTTAAAAGAAAATCCCTGAGCTCTGTTGTGAACAGTGCTGTGGAATCCATATAATTCTGTGTTAGGGGAAGGCAAGGGAGGTAGTTGTCTATAGAGAAAGAATTCTGAACTCACCGTATTTCGAGCCCCAAAGCAACTCCAGCTGATATATTTTTCATGTTAGCTCCATTGGGGCCTACAGCACCATCCTATTTTCTCTTCCCTTCTCTTATTTTTGTCAGAAGCTGAAAACATCTCTGTAGCAAGTAGAATTCTAGTTTTCATAATATTAAGGTATGTTAAGACATTAAATATGTATAAACTAAGCTCTCAAATAAAGTGATTCTGAACAGGCATCTAAAGAGAAGGTGAATTAGGAATTTGGATTCTCTGATACACTTTCCACATCCTAAATTATAGGACCCACTTTGCCACTTCAGTTACATGGGAGTCCATGCTATGAGATGTCCTGAATGCTGTGCATTACTGCCTTTTCATAGCCAGTGGTCCCCAGGCAAATCCATATTAGTCATCCCTATAACAAAAAGAAGGGATTCGTCACCTACTGTCACCACAGAAGTACTTCCTGACAGCGGCAGGTTTCATTCATTTGCTTTGCTGTGGCTGTTGTAGCAGAAGGAAGTTTCAGGGTATATAGCTTCATAGGGGTGAAGGTAAGAGAGGCCTGAAGCCTAGAAGGCACTAATTTTAGATTCTAGATTACATGAAATATTAACTCAATTCACATATGTTATTTATAAAAATAATAGAGAGTTATAGCAGTCCCTTGGAAGTTGACTGAGACACTTCTATTACTTGTGTCACGTGTCTTTACTTTGGATCCCTATTTTCTAGTAGCTAACCAAATAAAAAAGTCAGAAAATCATATTCCCTAAGATTTGAACACCTCTTGTTCCTACTGACCAAAACCTTGGGGATGGGAAGGAAAGTAAGTTGTAACCCCACCAGGATGATCCTTAGGAGCTTACTGCAAAGATACACAGGCACCCTTAGCCTGTGGCTCAAAGACCAACATGTAGTTCTCTTGGAGGCTGCCATCTGAAAAAAATGTAAACATTTAGCACCTGGCATGCTGGGGTGACAGGGAAGGGCATTTCCTCTACACTATTTGGCAAAATGTCTGATACCAGAAAATGAAGACAAAGCATTGAGGTATTTGGAAGAAAAATCCCATTAAGGAATATTTTATGCTTAGTGCCAAAGTGTGTGTGTGGCGGGGGGGGGGGGGGGGGGGGGGGGGAGTCTGGAATAGAACAAGAGGTTCTAAAGCTTTTGTAATGCCAAAGAGAGAGATATTGGTAATTCAATGGATGACTTAAATCACAAGGATAGCAAGATAATAAACCTGTAGGCAAGAATGAGAATATCCTGCTTTCAGCTCTCCACTATGCTAATTCTGTGTTTCACTCCTTCCCCTGAGAATGACAACTGCCTTGCTGAGGAAGAGGCTCATAGTGTGGTCCCTCTCCAGTTTGCTGTATTTCTCATTCCTTCCAACTCAGCAGTCTCTACCATTCAACATTTAGAAATACAATGTCCCATTCATTCTCTCTCTCTCTCTCTCTCTCATAGTTCAGCTTTGTGTGTGGGTAATGCTAATCTTGGGAATTGGATTGACTCCTTTTCATTCCCACTGAAGGTACTACAAATCTATGCTTGATCCTAACATTCTATCCTCTTGTGGGCACAGGGGTCCCACAGTCAAATAGACTATAGCCCTTCTTAAATATTATCATAATGTCATAGACACAGCTGTCCTGGTACTATATTATCTTTATTTCTGTGTGCAAAGCTTTTTGTTTTTTTTCTGAGCTCATCTTTAGTATTTAGGTTGTAGAGACACTGTTGTAAATCCATTCCTATTGTCCAAAATAGGAGACTCTCCAAAAGGGATCAAACTGACAATTGAATATCCTATCTAATAAAAGAGAAATATGGTAATTAGCCATACCTCCGCTACCCTTCCTATTGGCTAATCAGGGCTATATGCAAATTAACTGCCAGCCAAGATGGTGGCAGGCAGCCAGGCAGCTTGAAGCGAACATGAGGCTTGCTTGCTTCAGTGATGGAGGACTCCAACGTTCCCTGCCTGCTGCTGCCGGCCTCTGAGCTTGCAGTTTGAAACATTGTTAAAAATATAGAAGCTAAACAAAACCCCAGAAACCTGCTTTCAGCAAGCCAGGATCTCAGAGCTGGAGTTGAAACAGTGTTTCGATTATAGAACCCAAACAAACCAGATACCTGCTTTCAGCAACCGAGGCCTAAGACCTGGAGCCAAGCCTCAGAGCTAAAGCTGGCCCAGAATAAAAAAAAAAAAGAAAAAAAAGGAGCGGTTGGGAACTTCAGTCACCTGCCAGCCTGAAAACAGCCCTCAGCCCCTCACCCAGACTGGCCAGGCACCCCAGTGGGGACCCCCACCCTGAAGGATGTGTGACCAGCTGCAAACAGCCATCCTGATTCAGGGCATCCTTCAGGGCAAACCAGCCGGCCCCCACCCGTGCACCAGCCCTCTATCCTATATAGTAAAAGGGTAATATGCCTCCCAGCACCGGGATCAGCGGAGCCATGAGGCCTCCCGGCACCAGGATCAGCATGACAGGGGGCAGCTCCCCAACCCCCTGATCACCCTGCGGCTGTGTGTGTGACAGGCTTCGGTGCCCCAACCCCCTGATCGGCCCTGCTCTGTGTGTGACAGGGTGTGGCACGCAACCCCCGCCCCCCCCCACGGGCCTTGCTCTGTGTGTGATAGGGTAGAGCCATAACCTCCCCATTGGCCCCGCCCTGAGTGTGACAGTGGCGGTGCCCCAACCCCCTGATCGGCCCTGCTCTGTGGGTGATAGAGGGCGACGCCCCAACCGCCCCCCACGGGCCCTGCTCTGTGTGTGACGGGGTAGAGCCATAACCTCCCCATCAGCCCTGCCCTGAGTGTGACAGGGTGTGGTGCCCCAATGCCCTGATCCGCCCTGCTTTGTGTGTGACAGGGGGCGGTGCCCCAACTCCCCTATCAGCCCTACTCTGTGAGTGACAGGGGTGAGCTCCCCAACCCCCTAATCGGCCCTGCTCTGTTTGCACAGGGTACGGAGCCCCAACCCCCCTGATGGGCCCTGCTCTGTGAGTGACAGGGGGCAGCGCCCCAACCCCCTTATTGGCCTTGCTCTGTGCATGACAGGGGGTGGCACCACAACCTCCCCCTCGACCCTGCCTTGAGTGTGACAGGGGGCGGCGCCCCAACCCCTCAATCGGCCCTACCCTGAGCGTGACTGAGGGTGGCATCCCAACCTCCTGATCGCCCTGCTCTGTGCATGACAGGGGGCGGTGCCCCAACTCCCCACTTGGCCCTGCTCTGCGGGGCAGGCACCTAGGGATTGGGCCTGCCCTCAGCCACCTGGGAGTGGGCCTAAGCCAGCAGGTCATTATCTCCAGAGGGGTCCCAGACTGTGAGAGGGCACAAGTGGAGCTGAGGGACACCCCCCCCCCCCCCCCGGCCAGTGCACAAATTTTTATGCACCGGGCCTCTAGTATAGTTATATAAGGGAAAAATCTTAAATTTATATTATCCAAAAATATTTGAACTACTTAAAAGGAAGGATATCTTATGAAAATTATATAGGATATTAAAGTGTAGGACAGTGCTTCTGAAATGAACAGTTTTCTCGGTTTTTCAGTTTTCTCATAGTGTAAAACAATATGATTAAATGTCCAAAATAAAATCACAGGTATCTGCCATCTACTTTTCTGTGATTGTACTGGCAAATGTAATTTATGGTTGTGAAATTCTAATGATTGTACTCTCATTTATTTTGTGTCTTTTCAAATTAAGTTATATGATTGGTAGAAAAATTTGGTAGGAAATGTAAACAGTGTAAGAATATACTCTGAAAATCACATCTTTTTCTGAAAACAGATATCCAGACTCTCATCCCCACATCCCAGAATCAATATCTATTCCAAATTTTTAAATGTGAACATAACAAAAATATTCTATCAAAAACATAAGTCCAGCACTGTTCTGATTATCTGACAAAGATTTATCAATTCCTCATTGTAACCAATAAGTACATATTCTTTTATATATATATGCTCATTTTCAGACAAGGAAATTGAGGTATATAATAAATGAGTAACTTGTTCACAGCCCATATTATATAAGCAGTGGAACAATAATTCTATCACAGAAAGCCCAGTTACAAACAATATGCACTTGACCACAATGCTCTACTTCCTCTCTATAGCCCTTGTCATTAATATTGGATACCATTATACACATTTCTTCAATTTACATTCAACAA
The DNA here is from genome assembly GCF_014108235.1 of Myotis myotis. Classification (NCBI taxonomy): domain Eukaryota; kingdom Metazoa; phylum Chordata; class Mammalia; order Chiroptera; family Vespertilionidae; genus Myotis; species Myotis myotis. Next base: position 173,671,245 of record NW_023416335.1, read on the forward strand.
GTACAACAAGTGAGAACCTAGATTAATTTGTCACATTTGTATGATAATGCTCACATTCTCATCTTTTAAAACCTAGTCTCTGCATCTGCAAACGTATGTAAGGAATGTAAGAAATGTTTTGTGTATGAGGTTAAATATTAAGTCTTTTGTAAAGTTACACATTAGGACTTATTTTAGAGAGAGAATATAATATAAAATTGAGTTCTTTTCTCTGCTAGTTCTCAAATATGCTTTTATCAAACTCCTGTAGGAGGGTGTTTGTTCTGAATGCAATCAAGAATCTCACTAGAAAGTAAAGAGTAGCAGTGTTATCATCTGTAAACAGAAAATTTATTATATTTGCCTTAAAGGGGTAAAAAAGAGAATAGGAAAACAGAGATTTATTACAATGTCACTACATTAATATTCTCATATTTTGAATTGGAATGCAGGTACAAAATAGCAAGAAATACACATAGAACTACAAATTGAAGAATGTAGTGTAACACAATAGGATTATCCTGTGAATAATTATAAGGCGAGGCTATAGATACAATCAGAGCATATAAAGTCATGTTGATAACAAAGAATATGGAAATTATGGTGATGATTAAACAGATCTAAAAGCAAAAGAAAGTGCCCTCAGGAGGTGCTGACTTCCCCAGTCCTGGGTATTCACGGCAGCGGTAGAGCTTCCAATGTTAACAGCCATGTAGGGTGACAATAATGATTCCACCAAGTACAATAGCTCACTTTGGCATTCTCATGGTGCTTCAAACTCTTCTACCTGCTCCCATGCCAAATGATCCACCCAACCCTGTTTGGAAATTCTCCAGGACATTTTTGCATGTCTTGTCTGAGCTATTGTTCAGAAGTATCTTGTAATGATAATTGTATAACGAACAGATGTGGAAGATAGAGGTAGCTGGTGTGGGACAGAGGACAGATTTCTTTCCTGACCAAGATAATTAAAATAATGTCTCCCTCTGGGGGAACGTTGGGCGGGTTTGCTAGCAGACCTTTTAAAGGATTAGAGTTTCCTAATCTTGGAGTTGCTCAGCTGTAGCACAAGCACACTGTGTGGGCAGCATCCACCTGGGCCTGCCTCTGCATTGCCCCCAGGGCACCTGGAGTAAAAGGGAGCTCATGCAAACATGAAAACCATGCTGCCTGCTGTAGCAGGAGTAATAAAGTCCTTTGTCTCTGAGTTAGTCCTTTATCTTCAGCCAGCACCTGGGAAACTGTGGTAGACTACTTTAACTTGTAAAGGGTTACAGTCTAAGAGCCTTCACAGTTCTTGATGAGCTTTTCTCTAATACAATCAATATTTGTCTTCTTTAAGTATCATTGTGGACATCTTACACAACAAGTTCTAATTTAATCACTGTTTTTCTTGAGATGTTCAGTGTATCATTACCTATGTGCTAGCAGTTTGTCCTCAGACTTGTGTATTTATCCCTTCATGCACCACCCAAAAGCAATTATGAAAGCATTCTTGTTTTTGACAATGATAAGGTGTTGTAGGCTTTGAAGAGTATTCCCATTCAAAATATGGAATCATCTAGTCTCTAAAAAGCTCTTCAGTCTATTTAAAGAAGAGTATGGAAGACCAAAATCTAGACCAAAAATAGTCATGAGGATGTTGTGGCATAACAAAAAAATTCTCTTTTTTGTCCAAAGCTCGTGAATTCACACTTGTAAGATTTCTTTTTACTTTGCTCTGAAATGAGAGTTTATTAATTTAAGTGTTTTTCTCTTCCCGTGAGCTTTGATGCTGCATATTGTCATGTTAGACCATGTATTTAAATACAAGGTCACCCCTCCTCCTCTTTAGAAGTTTCTATTTTCCTTTTTCTTTAAGGTCTTTGGATTGGCTTCAAAGTGCACAGAGTCAGATAACACTGAGAGAAGTTAGAAGCAGGATTAAGCAGACAGGGAAAGAGGTGGAAGAAGGAAGAATTGTGGAGCTAACTGAAACCACAAAATGTTTTTCAGCAAAACAGGATAGCAGAAAAACAGGGTATTTTGAGACAAGGATGTTTTTCTTGCACGTGAAAAATAAAATGTTTTCAAAAGTCCAGGAACCAATCAGAGAGCAGCACAGATATGTCTATGAGAGGGCCTTTAGCAGATATAAGGGGAAGAGCAGATTGCTTTGGTGGCAACCCATTTGGATCTTCTCCCCGAGTGAGGAGCCAGTGTTTGCTTGCAATAAACTCTTGCCTTGTTTGAATTCCTCTGGTCCTTGGCTTCATTCTTCAATTCCGTGAGACAGGATCCCAGGAAGAATTTCTGATCACTGGTTCCAGTATCAACACCTTACAGTCATATCTGAAAGAGTAAAAGAAACCCTTCCTTCTTGCTATCATTCAGGGTTCCATTTCAAGCAATAGAGAGTCCCTCACTATAAAAGGCCAAGAGGAATTAAGTGCTTCTAAAATTCTTTTAAGAGGTGCAGGAGAAGTTTCTAGGATGGTTTTCCAGGAATAACTACTTGAACCACATCACAGAATAGGTCTGTCCAGAGAGGAATTGATTGGATTGTCCGGCCTTGGAGTGAAGGTAGGGGCAGGTGGGGGTAAGGGGGAAAGATCAACCAAAGGACTTATATGCAAGCATATAGGCCTAACCAATGGACACAGACAATGGGGGGCGGGGGATGAGGGCATGAGCGGGGGTGGGGATAATGTGGGGATAAGGACACATATGTAATATCTTAATCAATAAAAAATATATTAAAAAAAAAAGAATAGGTCTGTCCAGGGAACTGCTTCTCAAGAACAGTAGGGAGCTGAGGAAACAAATGATTATTTCTTATTTTTTCTCTTTCATACATTACATAATAACAAGATTATCACATTTCACATATACATTTCATAAGTACATAGATCATATTAAAGGGAAGCTGTAAACACACTACTCTGAACAGATTTTACCTTTGTTATTTTGGTCCCCAAATTCTGTTTTTGTTTATTTTCAAAATTCTAGCCCAATGAGCCCTGAAGTAAATCTATTCCCTAAAGTGTGGCCAGCAGATTTTATTTCTGTAAAAGTGTCAAAGAATAAATATTTTAGAATTTGCAAGACAAGAAACAAAATCAAGGATGTTATATAGATATTTATATAACCACTAGTGGCCTGGTGCACAATATTTATGCACGGAGGAGCGGGGTGTCCCTCAGCCTGGCCTGCACCCTCTCCAATCTGGGACCCCTGTGGGATCAGGCCTAAACCGGCAGTCAGACATCCCCCTCACAATCTTGGACTGCTGGCTCCTAATGCTCACCTGCCTGCCTGCCTAATTGCCCCTAACTGCCTCTGCCTGCCTGCCTGATCGCCCCCAACTGTCCTCCCCTGCCAGCCTGATCACTCCTAACTGCCACTGCCTCGGCCCCCACCACCATGGCTTTGTCTGGAAACGTGTCGGACGTCTGGAAGATGGCCGGTCAACCTGGTCTAATTAGCATGTTACCCTTTTATTAGTATAAATAGATTATATAGGATAGGATTGCTTAAATGTTGGGGAGGGAGGTCTTTTTCATCAGGAAAAGATGCTCTTGGCAGACAAAAATACATAATCCCTATATCTGAACTGATAGCCAGCCATATGCACTATACTGCCAAACCAGTTATTAAAAAATTGAACTGCTTTCTTACACCTTACACCCAACAGCTGCTGCCCTTAAAACCCCTCCTCAGCCCCCACCTTAGGTTCTGCCTTCTCAGTTCATCCAGATTAGGTTCCAATTGGTCAGTTTCTATGCCAGTCAGCGTCAAAGGTTCCACCTCCTAGGCAGCCATTGGCTCCTGGCACTTCACCCAGATTTGGTACTGATTGGTTGGTTTCTATGCCAGTCAGTGTCTTCAGGCCTATCTCTGGGGCTGATCAGTAGCTGCCCCAGGCTGCTAGCGAGGTCCAGAGAGAGAGAGAAGCGTGGCTGCTGGCGAGGTCCGGAGAGAAAGAGAGGCAAGGGCTGATTAGCAGGTCAGACCCTGCTTCTCTCTCCAGGCCCTGCCAGCAGCCTGGGGTGGCTGCTGATCAGCCCCACCTCTCTCTCTCTCTCTCTCTCTCTCTCTCTCTCTCTCTCTCTCTCTCTCTCTCTCTCTCAGAAGTCAGCAGTTCAGCCTGCTCACCAGTCCTCACCCACCGGAGCCTGCTGCATGCATAGCCTGGTGTTCGGTCATCCCTTCGGTCGTTTTGGACATTACGGACCCTGGCTCTTTATATATATAGATTAGAATATAATCATTTAAAAATGTAATGACTGTTCTTAGTTCAAGAGCTGTACAAAAACAGGCAGTAGTCTGGATGTAGCCTCCTGGATCTAGTTTTCTGTCACTTGCCCTACAGCACAACATCCTTGTTACCTAAAATTCCATTGACAATCATTTTTTAAACCCAGTCATAAAATCTATTAAATATTTCTTTTACATGTTCTCAGTCATCATTTGTTTTTTTCTAGCTTCCCCTTATCTATCCTAATCACATTATTTCTTCTACTTTAATTTAGTGAATGATTAAAATTACAAATGAGACCTTTCCATTCAAAGTTCCATCTTCTTTTCTCTGTGATATCTTTAGCAAAAGTACTTTTTGAGAGGGGTTGGACAATGTAGGTAATAAACAGTCTTAGAAAACCTGCAGTGAGTAAGCCACAGGAAATTTGCAATATAGGGAAAGCAGCTTAATTTAAATAAAAGCACATATATTTTAAATAGTGAAGTGGCAAAATTAAGAGATAAGCATATAATAATATACAATTTATGTTAATATAGGAAAATATTTGGATGTTCAAATTTTGTTTCTTCAGTCTGAAACACCAAGCCCTCTGCCATAATTACTACCATCAGGAGCTCCAGGTTATTCCTAGGGGCTACAATTTTATGTTATGACCTTTCCTTTCTTCATAGTTCATGCTCAGCTCTATTATCTTAAATATAAAAATATTTTGAACATTAAGTGTATAAAACTTAAAAGACAGGTTTTGTTATTGTATTAAAAAGTCTAGCCCTGGCTGGTGTGGCTCAGTTGATTGAGGACCATCCCATGCACCCAGAGGTCGCCTGTTCGATTCTGGGTCAGGGCACATGCCTGGATTTCAGGCTCAATCCCTAGTAGGGGGCGTGCAGGAGGCAGCTGATGAATGTTTCTCTCTCTCCCTCTCCATCACCCTCCCTCTCCATCACCCTCCCCCTCCCTCACCCCTCCCCCTCTTCCCCTTTCCCCCTCTCCTGCTCTCCCCCTCTTCCTCTCTCCCCCTCACTTCCTCTGTCTCTAAATCAATAAAAATATAGTCTTACAAAAAGTCTGACTCCACAGTTGATGTTTGCTGACAATTTTAAAGTTCCACCCTTCTCTCCCAGCCCCCCCTCCCCCATTTCTACTTGTGGACAAACTGATACAAAAATTAAAAATAAAAGCCTACAGTTCCCTCTTTGGGAACTTCAAACTACTTAAACCCTGTCCCACTCGGGGTCTCCCCTTTAACCTTAGTAAACAACCAAAGCCACTCACTTCCCCCTTCACTCAGGCTACTGGGGAGTAACATGGGCACCTATCCCACTCTCCCTAAAAAGCTTCCTGTGCAGATAATAAACCTTTTCATACCCTCATTGTGCACGTGTGATATCATTCTCAACGTTCAAACCTCCTTTGGGTGAGTGTAGAGTAGGAGGTGGGTGCTATTTGCCATCCATGTGGCAACAATAATTACGGTCTATTTACTATAATTCTGACAGCCCACTGAAGGCCACCTTATTAGCAGAAGTATTTGTTCATTCTCTTTCTAAGTGAGAATTCAGCATTTTCTTCTGAATTTCAACTTAAATCTATATCTAGTTGAAATTGAGTTCTCACATTTCTTTGGCCAAGGAAAGTGATCTCTTTCATTGCAGTTGAGGTTATATGTTAACCCTGAATAAGTTTGGTTGTCTGAAGGTCTATATAGTTTCACTGCTCCCATAATTCCCAAAGGGTTCCCTCTAAAAATTCATTTGCACCATTATCTCTCTGCCTTTATGTAGACATGTGGTGCCCATCTTCTATTCAGAGTTTATATTAATCTCATATAATTTAACCTTTTTTTTTTTAATTTCCTCACCCGAGGATATGCTTTTTATTGATTTGAGAGAGAGAGAGAGAAACATCAATGTTAGATGGAAACATCTATTGGTTGCCTCCCATATGTGCCACAACCCACAACCTAGGTGTTTGCCCTGATGAGAACCGAACCTGCCACTTTTCAAGCTGACGCTCCAACCAATTGAGCCATACTGGGCAGGGTGTAATTAACCTATTTGTATAATTATCATATCATTTGACATATGATTGCTCCATAACCTTATCACGTATAAAGACTCATTGCAATAGGGAGTTTTCATCACAATTTATCACCTCATTTAACTCCATATATTTTGTTGGGATATTTGTCTCTCATATACTTGCATTAGGTGACTAGTGAGGCCAGTCTTTACAACTAATATTCAGGCAATTCGTGTCATTCCACAGTGTCTATCTCTGTCTTTTCCCCATCACAAATGGGTTTAATTGTTAGAAAGCATGGAGAGAGCAACCTTATTTTTCTCTCACTCTCTATTAAACTTATTCCATTGAAGGGCTTTTTTCAATCCTCTGAATGAAATCGCAGTGAGTCCTCCTATATCCTATATCCTATATCAGTGATGGCGAATCTTTTGAGCTTGGCGTGTCAGCATTTTGAAAAACCCTAACTTAACTCTGGTGCCGTGTCACATATAGAAATTTTTTGATATTTGCAACCATAGTAAAGCAAAGACTTATATTTTTGATATTTATTTCATATATTTAAATGCCATTTACCAAAGAAAAATCAACCAAAAAAATGAGTTCGCATGTCACCTCTGACACGCGTGTCATAGGTTCGCCATGACTGTCCTATACCCTATATAATCCTATATAATAAAGAGCTAATATGCTAATGGTCATGATGCCCTCACGCCATAATGACCGTTCAGCAGGAGGCTACGTTCGCGGTGGGGCGGAGCCGCCATGTTGCTTTATACATGGGGCGGAAGCAGGGAAGCCCCCGGAGAAGGCAGGACCATCCCATGGTGGGGAGGGCAGGGGTGAAAACCCGTAGCACCTCCCTCACCAGTCCTTCACTACCCACCCCTTCTACTCAGAGCGCTCGTCCGCCACCTACCAGGGGAAGGAGCACAGCGCACATGCTGCCAGGAAGCGGCACTCGAAACTCTGCAGCAGGCGCGAGGCTTCCATGCTCTTTTCCGGTGCCATGATGGGGTGGAGCTGCCATGTTGCTCCAGAGACGGGGCAGAACTAGGGAGGCACCTGGAGGAGGTGGAATCAGCCCAAGGTGACTCACAGGAACAAGGGCTGGGCTTGAAGCTACCAGAGAAGGCCAGACGGGTCGGGGGCGGGGACAGGACCAGGTGCACTTGAGCTCTGGGTGAAGAAGTTAGGGTGTCAAGACAGGGCGGCAGGCGATGGGCAGGGCACATGCGGGTGGATGAGGCTGTGTGATTTCGCATGCTGGGCCTCTAGTTTTTTAGATAAAAAGTAATATAATTCTGGCCCAATTATAGTACTCCAAATTCAGTTTTCCTGCTTCAGCCTACTCCCGGCTCAGGAACCTAAAATGGAGTTTCCTCAGACTCATTACATTCCCCTGATGTTGGCAGAGTCTCCTCCATTGTCCACTTAGACCAAAGGTTCTCAACTTGTAGGTCGCGACCCCTATGGGGGTCGAATGACCCTTTCACAGGGGTCGCCTAAGACACATATTGAATGTACAATTACATATTGTTTTTGTGATTAATCACTATGCTTTAGTTATGTTCAATTTGTAACAATGAAAATACATCCTGCATATCAGATATTTACATTACGATTCATAACAGTAGCAAAATTACAGTTATGGAGTAGCAACAACAATAATTTTATGGTTGGGGGTCACCACAACATGAGGAACTGTATTAAAGGGTCTCGGCATTAGGAAGGTTGAGAACCACTGACTTAGACTCTCTCTGCTTCCTGTCTTCCAGCAGTTTCTCCCACTGCTGGAGTCATTTCACCACTCCTCTGTATGATTGTGCTAACTTGGCTTTATTAAGGTACTCTTACATGGAGTCCTCTTAAATATGGCTTCCACTCCTGCTGGGTGCACATGTTATACCCAAGAGATAGGTCCCGTTTCCCCACCATGAGTGAAATTACAGCTCATTTCCAACGCAGCCCTTTTTCTCTGTCACCAAATAGGCATTTCAAATGATGCCTTTGTCTGTGAATGTCTCCTGGCACCAGTCCCCGGGTCTTCCCAATTAAGATTTTCAAATCACGGTCTTTTTGTGCTTCACTTGAAAAAGGTCATAGGCTCTGCAACCTCTCTTAGGTATGGTGGATGTGGCTGGTGGGTGAAGTTTGACAGAGAAGGCTTCCCAGTCACTCAGAAAGTGTTATGTATGTGGTCTAAACTCTACCTTTGCTTCATGGCTTACGGATATGTCTTTTTGGCTTTAGAGGCATATAAGTAATCTCTGAGACAGCTGGAAAAGTTGCCTTTAACCATTTAACACCATGCTACACTTAATAAAGCAGAGTTAGCACAATCATATAGAGGGCAGAATATTCTAGAAAGGACTTATGAATTAAATAGAGCTTTCCCCCCCTCTCTGTGCTAGAAGAAATCAAGAGAATACAAGAGCTGCCTTGCCTTACCCCAAATGAAAATGGACCTGTGTGAAAATCTCCCCTGAAGTGGTTTAGGATTCAAGTTGCAGGCTTTCTCTAAAACATAATGGTTAAGGTCTTGGCTCAAAAGTAAGATGAACAAGATCCCAGGCCCCATTCTGCCATTGATTTCATGTGTGATTCTGGAAATCGTTTCTATTTTTTACATGCAGGTTAATAACTGAAAATTTAAAAGATGTGTGGAAACCATTTTTATAGTTATTCATAATATTTAATGGAACTGGGTTTCAATAATGTATTTCAGTGATAGAAATTTTATATCTTATACTAGAGGCCCGGTGCACAAAAATTTGTGCACTTGGGGGGGCGGGGGGGGGGTGTCCCTCAGCCCGGCCTGTGCCCTCTCGCAGTCTGGGACCCCTTGTGCTGGGGTCCAACCCCAGCAGGTCCAGGGGTCCCCAAAGGTGTGGACGGAGTCGGCGAAGAAGGAATGACACAGAGACAGCATACAGTTGATCAGCAGCCTAGCCAGGATCTCTAGCCAAGTTCTGGTCAGGATCTCCAGCGAAGTTCTGGTTAGGATCTCCAGCCAGGTTCTGTGTCCATGTTCTCTTGCTAGGTTCTCCAGCCAGGTTCTCCAGGTTCTCCAGCCAGGTTCTGTAGCCATGTTCCCTCGCTAGGTTCTCCAGCCAGGCTCTGTCCAGGTTCTCCAGCCAGGTTCAGTCACCAGGTTCTAGTCAGGTTCTCTTGCCATGTTCTATCCAGGTTCTGTAGCCAGGTTCTGTCTCTAGGTTCTTCAGCCAGGTTCTCTCGATAGGTTCTGTCTCTAGGTTCTGTGGCCAGTTTCTGTCGAGGATCTTTTGCCATTTCTCTCCAGCAAGTTCTGTCTCTAGGTCTGTGGCTAGGTTCTGTCCAGTAGGTTCTGCATGTTCTCTCCAGCGAAGTTCTCTGTGTGTAGGTTCTGTGTCTAGGTTCTGTGTGTAGGTTCTGTGTCTAGGTTCTGTGTCGGTTCTGTGTCTAGGTTCTGTGTCTAAGTTCTGTGTCTAGGTTCTGTGTCCTGTTGTCTTGTTACATCTGTATTTATACCAGTTGATTCCAATCCTATCAATCTCTATTCCAAAGGTTAGGGCGTTTCTTATCTCCATTCCAGGGAGTAAAGATTATGTAGCTTAAGCATGATTGTTCGTAGTTAAAGTGATTAATTATCCGCCTGGCACTTAGTTAAGGGGTTTTATTCCCTCCCTAAATTCAGGGGAAAATCCCTACCTGGGGAAACAACCTTTCTCAGAGAGGTGACCTTGGTTAAAACACATAGTGCCAAGAAGGTGAGCAAACATATTAAGAACAGTATGCCATATATGCCAGGTCCCTTGAAACAACAAGGATGGACCGGCTCCCGGCACCCTTGGGAGATAACTACCTGCTGGCTTAGGCCTGCTCCCGGGTGGCAGAGGGCAGGCCCAATCCCTAGGTGCAGCCCCTGGTTAGGGTCAGAGCAGGGCCGATTGGAGAGTTGGGGCGCTGCCCCCTGTCATGCACAGAGCAGGGAGGATTGGGAGGTTGTGATGCTACCCTCCATCACGCTCAGGGTAGGGCTGATTGGGGGGTTGGGGCACAGCCCCCTGTCACACTCAAGGCAGGGTCGATGGGGAGGTTGTGGCGCCACCCCCTGTCACGCACAGAGCAGGGTCAATCAGGGGGTTGGGGAGCTCCCCTCTGTCACTCACAGAGTAGGGCCGATAGGGGAGTTGGCGCACCGCCCCCTGTCACACACAGAGCAGGGCCAATCAGGGGATTGGGGCGCTGCCACTCTCACACTCAGGGCAGGGCCGATGGGGAGGTTATGGCTCTACCCCATCACACACAGAGCAAGGCCCGTGGTATGAGGGGGTTGGGGTGCCGCACCCTGTCACACACAGAGCTGCAGGGTGATCAGGGGTTTGGGGAGCTCCCCCCTATCAGGCACAGAGCAGGGCCGATCAGGGGGTTGGGGCGCCTTCACCTATCATGAACAGAGCAGGGCCGATAGGGAGGTTGTGGCCTCGCCCCCCTGTCACACACAGAGCTGCAGGGTGATCAGGGGGTTTGGGCGCTGCCCCCTGTCACACTGATCCCGGTGCCAGGAGGCCTCTCAGCTCTGCTGATCCCGGTGCTGGGAGGCATATTACCCTTTTACTATATAGAATAGAGGCCTGGTGCATGGGTGAGGCTGGCTGGTTTGCCCTGAAGGGTGTCCTGGATCAGGGTGGGGGTCCCCACTGGGGTGCCTGGCCAGTCTAGGTGAGGGGCTGAGGGCTGTTTTCAGGCTGGGACTGAAGCTCCCACTGCTACTTTTTTTCTTTTTTTCTTTTTTTATTCTGGGCCAACTTTAGCTCTGAGGCTCCAGCTCTTAGGCCTCTGCTCCTGAAAGCAGGTATCTGGTTTGTTTTGGTTCTACAATCAAAACTCTGTATCAACGCCAGCTCTGAGATCCCTGCTCGCTGAAAGCTGGTTTCTGGGGTTTTGTTTAGTGTCTGTATTTGTTACAATGTTTGAAACTGCAGGCTCAGAGGCCTGCAGCGGCAGGCGGGGAACGTTGGAGTCCTCCATCACTGAAGCAAGCAAGCCTCATGTTAGTTTCAAGCTGCCTGGCTGCCGGCCGCCATCTTGGCTGACAGTTAATTTGCATATCTCACTGATTAGCCAATGGGAAGGGTAGTGGTCGTACGCCAATTACCATGTTTCTCTTTTATTAGATAGGATTTTAACTTCAGATTCCTTAAGATCAAATCTTCTTGGGAGATAAAATACTTTACTTAATATGGAATTTAAAAGTTTGAGAACTTTTTTAATAAACTTTATTGTTGACACTATTACAGATGCCCCCATTCCCCTGCACACCCCGCACCCCCCCACCCCCCTCACACACACACACACACACACTCACACACACTTTGTCCACCTTCACCCAGCCCTGCCCTACCCAATTCCCTCTGGACACCATCACACTGTTGTCTGTATCTACTGTGTCATGCATATATGTTCTTTGGCTAATCCTTTCACCTTCTTTCATCCAGTCTCCCCCTCCCTTAAAATTTATTTGCAATGAGAGATCAACTAATTTTTCATGTCATCTATGTTTTCATCAGTTCTCCCATTTATTTGTCTTAGCAGCGGTTCTCAACCTGTGGGTCGCGACCCCTTTGGCGGTCGAACGACCCTTTCACAGGGGTCACCTAAGGCCATCCTGCATATCAAATATTTACATTATGATTCATAACATTAGCAAAATTACAGTTAATGAAGTAGCAACGAAAATAATTTTATGGTTGGGGGTCATAACATGAGGAACTGTTTTAAAGGGCCAGAGGTTGAGAAGCACTGGCTAAGGACAAAGAAAAATATTTTATTCTAAAAATAAGAGACCATCATAAACAATGCTACTATGAACATGGACATGCAGATACCTTTATGACATAGTGTTTTCATTTCCTTTGGATATATTCCAGAAAGTGGAACTCCTTAATCATGTAGTAGTTTATTTTTAATTTGTTGAGGAACTTTCACATCGTTTCCATAGTGGCTATAGCAATTTATAATCCCACCAAAGTGGTACAAGGGTTCCCTTTTCTCCACATCCCTGCCAGTATTCATAAACAATTACTACAAAAATAGTTTCCACACATCTTTTGAGTTTTGAGTTATTAAATTGCATATAAAAATATAAACAATTTCCTAAATTACACATGAAATAGAGGGCAGAATGTGGAGAAAAACACTTGTATTTTTTATGATGGTCATTCTAACTGGCATAAAGTGGTATCTCACTATGTCTTTGATTTTCATTTCCCTTATTATTAGTGATGTTGAGCTCCTTTCATGTTTAGATTTTCTGCCATGTTTTTTTCTTAAGTCAAATTGTTTTTTTTTTGCTTTTTGCTATTGAGTTATACGAGTTCTTTATATATTGTATATTAACCTTTATCATATATGGTCTGCAAATAGTTTCTCCCATTCTGTAGGTTGTCTTTTCATTTTGTTGATTGTTTCTTTTGCTCTGTAGAAGCTTTTTATTTTGACTAGTTCCACTTATTTTGTACTTGTTGTTTGTGCTTCAGGTGTCCTATCCAAAAACTCACTGCTTAGACCAATGAGCTTTTTTCCTATGTTTTCTTCAGTGAGTCTTATTATTTCCAATCTTTTATTCAAGTATTTAATCTATCTCAAGTTAATTTTTGTGAGTGGGGTCAGATAAGAGTCTAATTTTATTCTTTTACATTTAAATATTCATTTTTTTCCATCAGCATTTATTAAAAAGACTGGCTTTTCTTCCTTGAGTATTATTGGCTCCTTTGTCATAAGTTAGTTGACCATATATGAGATTTATCCTTGATATTAATTTACCTAAAGTAATCAACGATACCACATCAGCCCCAGAAGAAATTCAGGTCAACCTCATTGGCCAGGGCTGTTTTAAATTATAGAATCATCCTAGACTTCTTCCTTATAGACCAAGGTAGAGTCCATATAATCATAAATACATTATTTTGCACTTGGCTTAATATCGTGTGCCATTAGAAGAAGTTAAAGCATAAACTTAAATTTAAAAACTACCTGGATTTCTAGGTTGACCCTTTGGTTTAAGTGATTTGTTCAGCTAATTATGTTTAGAACATTGATCGTATGGATAAGGTCAGTATGGCAGGTTGGCCTCATGGCCTGATCTTACTGGTTGCAATATTTGATAAAACATTAATTACATGTTTTATGAGAAATATTGAATTGGCATGATCCCATCATCTGTTAGTCAGATTAATCAGAGTAGTCAACATAATGACATACTCATTGCAAAATTCTACTTCAGTCAATATAATGTAAAAAAAAAAAAAAAAAAAAAAAAAGGAGTAGATACTTTATTAAACAAGGAAAGCTGGAGGATCTTACCCTTACACTATTTTCTCTGTAAAATGGCATAACAGTATAATTATAAAAAGATAATAAACTTGTTGAATGGATTAATTAAATTAACTCAAGGAAGACCTTAAAACAATGCCCAGCTAATGGTGGCCTCAAATAAATGGCAGGTATTGTTACTACACTTATGTTCTGCTTTGTGCTCTTTGTTGTGTAAGTTCTGTCATGGTCCCTTGGTTCAGAAACAAAAATGTGGAAATGGTTCTAAGTTTGTGCCTTTATCTAGACTTACCTAGTGTTTTTTAATAGTCTCTTTTGTGTCTCCCTGCCTCTCATTTAAGCCATCTTCCATACAGCATCTCATACATCCATCACCACTAGCACCCACCATTTCTATGGCAACCATTCAGTAAGTTGCCATCAATTAGGATAAAACCTGATTATCTGAGCATGATTCGAAATGCCCTGTAACCTGATCATATCTTCCAGCCCCAACTCTGGTCCCCCATGTCGCAACCTTTATGAACCACCAATGTTCAACTTCCATGAAAGCTGATACCGCCATACATTGGTCCATATAGTCAATACCCTCTGCCCTGGATGCCCCACTCCTTTTTCTCTCCTTTTGTAATCTGGTCCCATCTGCTTGGCCAAAATCATCTCCTGCTACTCTTTTCCCTCCATCGACATGTTCCAGCCACACTGGCCTTTATGGACTCTCAAGGCTTCAAGGCCTTTAGCCACACTCTTCCCTCTCTTTGAGGATTCTTGTCACCCAACCTATCTTTTACTCTGAGAACCCAACTCCTATTTAAGTCTCACTTTCTCTAAAGGTATCTGACCCTCTAATCTTAATTTGATATGTTGCCATCTTATAATGATTAATTATTTTCCATCAGATCACATATCTTAAAGTGTAGTTGTATATTTATTTTTTACTTTGTTTTTAATGTATAGCTCTCCTACTAATTCCAATAGCTTCTACTGAGCTCTATGAAAGAAAAGTGATGTCTGTTGTTACCATGAAATGCTCAGTACCTAAAGAGAATGCCTGGCACAAAGAAGGCCCTCAATAAAGATTTGCTCACTGAATAAATATTTGAAGAACTAGATGGAAATATTAGTCCCATGTGAAAGCCCACTCAATATCCATTCTGTGCTCTTCCTTACAAACAGAATCCCAACTGTATTTGAGGCATCAACACAGTAAAAATCTATATTCCCCTGTCTTTGTCTTTTCTCTTTCTCCTTTGTCCTGTATCGAATATTGCACTTATGTGGATGTTGATAGATAAACTAGAAGGAGTCTGCGTCTTTGATGATATTGTGAGGTTACCATGCCACATTATGGCAAAACTAAAGTCAAGTCACACAAAATGAACAATAGAGCCCTAGGGAACATTAGGAACAATCCAGTTCAAACCTGCTTTTTACAAATGAGGGAAGTGAGGCTCAGCGAGGTTACTTGGTGAAGATATTATAGGTAGTAAGGAGTAAATACAAGATTGTAATTCAGTTTCCTCCCCTCCAGGTCAGTGCTGGGTTGAAACTTCTCTTAGAGTCTGTGAATCATTGCTGTTGTTTTTCTCAGGTAGAAGAATTGAAATTTCTGCATAGCATTTTCCAGGAAGGTGGCATATAGGAGGGAGCCATCCTGTCAGTTTTAAGGGCAAGACAGAGAGCAAGAAGCTGACTTAATAAGCTGGAAAGAAGTGGAGACAAGAATGAAAATTAGCTACTTTAATAAGAGGCAGACTTTTTCTTTAGAACTCAGAGGAGATATTCAGGTTGATTTAATGGAAAATTGTCTTTCAAAGGAAGGGAGCAATAATATTTAGTTGTGTTAGTTTTGTAAGGGAAGAGAAGTTCCTAACATATTTATAGACTTAAGTTAACTGCTGGTAATACAAGCTACCAGTTTCCAAGAACATAATAACATTCCAATAATGCAGTGACAAAGCTGGTACATTGCCACCATAAAATATTGCTATTTCATCATATGAGAAATGTAGGTAATTTTTTTCTGAAAAAAGTTTCGAATATGCCCATCAGCTTGGACAGTATGACATTGCAGGTGAAAGAAAATACAGAAAAGGAGAGAGGGATATATTCCATTACATAGAAATATAGAATTCCTTCACATAAGTAACTTCACAGTGATCTTACAATTGTATGGGATTATTGATAAAGATATATGGGCTGTTTTGTTTATGATATAATCCAGAATAACCTGAAATCAAATGCTCATACACCAAAAAAATTACATATAATTCCATCATAATGTAGAATAGTGTCTGGTATGGGGTGCCTTTTTAATAAATATTATTGAATAAATAACATTTCTTACCCACCTGTGAATGTTTAGTAAAAGAACATATAGTTCCTTCCTTGGGAATGAATACAACACATTAATCTGGCTGCTTTTTAAAATTCTAGGTAACGTCTACGTAATTTCCTGTAATAATGTGTTAGTCAAGATTCAGCTAGAAAAAACAGACACCAGTCTAGGCATTTCAATGCAAGATGGTAGTCTTCTTACAAGTCAGTTACAAAAAACTTTGAGGGAAATAGGAACAAAAATGGAATGGGATGGGTGGCCATGGAAGGAATAGGCATATTCTACAGAAACCAGGAATTGCAGGAAGCTACTGTCAGCACCACAACAGAGGGCACTGATGTGGCCGCTATTGACTTGCATCCAAGCAGAAGTCTGCCTTTATTTCCTGTCGCTATAGGGGAATACTCCTAAGAAGGATGCCCAGGTTATTTGCCTCCACAACTGCAAAAGCTCATAAAAGTTCTAACTCATTTTCACCTCCCATTCTCAGACAGGATGCCTCCCACTGGCAGGATCTATGCTTAAGCCGTGCTAGCAGCTGAATTTAGTTGCTAGCAGCAACTGTGAAGGTCATTTATCTATTTGTATTGCACAAGTTTTTAGCTATATAATAGTGAGAAAAAAGTCACAGTCCTTAAACTATTATCATAAAAACTCATTCCCTGTGGGAACAAGATAATTATAAAAACAATAAATGTAAATACATATGTCTGTGTACATACCACATCCCATAATATAAATAACATCTACATATTAAAATAACATTTTTATTTATGCTATACTAGAGGCCTGGTGCACAAAAATGTGTGCACTCGGGGGGATGGGGGGTCCCTCAGCCCGGCCTGTGCCCTCTCGCAGTCTGGGACCCCTCAGGGGATGACCACTTGCTGGCTTAGGCCTGCTCCCCAGGGGATTGGGCCTAAGATGGCAATCAGACATCCCTCTGGCAGCCCGGCAGCCCTCAGGGGATGTCCACTTGCCAGCGGGGAGCAGGCCTAAACTGCAGTCAGACATCCTTAGCGCTGCTGAGGAGGCAGGAGAGGCTCCCACCACCACCGCTGTACTGGCAGCCATCAGCCTGGCTTGTGGCTGAGCAGAGCTCCTCCCATGTGAGAGCGCCCTGACCACCAAAGGGCAGCTTCTGCATTGAGCATCTGCTCCCTGGTGGTCAGTGTGTGTCATAGTGATCAGTCATTCCCAGTCCTACCGTTAGGGTCAGTTTCCATATTACCCGTTTACTATATAGGATAGAGGCCTGGTGCACGGGTGGGGGTCGGCTAGTTTTCCCTGAAGGGTGTCCCGGATCAGGGTGGGGATCCCGCTTGGGTGCCTGGCCAGCCTGGATGAGGGGAGGATGGCTGTTTGCAGCTGGTCACACCCTCTTCAGGGTGGGGGTCCCCACTGGGGTGCCTGGCCAGTCTGGGTGAGGGGCTGAGGGCTGTTTTCAGGCTGGTGGGTGACTGAAACTCCCAGCCTCTCCTTTTTAATTTTTTTTTTTTATTCTGGGATTAATTTACCTTCTATAGCTGTCACTGGAGCTGAGAGCAGGCTCCAGCTCTGAGGCCATTGCTGGCTGAAAGCAGGTACCTGAGTTTGTTTAGATTCTATAATTGAAACTCTGTTGCCATCACTGGCCGCTCTAAGCTCTGAGGCCACGCTGGCTGAAAGCAGGTTTCTGGGGTTTGTTTAGGTTCTATAATTGCAACATTGTTTCATCCGGAGCTCAGAGCTGAGCTGCGGCAGGCAGGGAACGTTGACTTCCTCCATCACTGGAGTAAGCAAGCCTCATGTTCATGTTCGCTTCAGCTGCCTGGCTGCCGGCCGCCATCTTGGCTGGCAGTTAATTTGCATATCTCGCTGATTAGCCAATGGGAAGGGTAGCGAAGTTATGGTTAATTACCATATTTCTCTATTATTAGATAGGATATTTTAAATAATATATTTCTATTAATATGTCCTATATAATAAAAGCTTAATATGCAAATCAGTTGAACAGTGGAACAGCTGGTCACTATGATGCGCACTGAGCTCAATGCAGGAGCTGCCCCCTGGTGGTCAGTGCACTCCCACAGGGGGAGTGCCGCTCAGTCAGAAGCCAGGCTCATGGTTGGTGAGCGCAGCAGTGGTGGCGGGAGCCTCTCCTGTCTCCATTGCAGGTGGGTGGTAAGAAGCAAGGGGTTCCAGACTGCAAGAGGGATGGGGGGATCGGGCCTAAGTCGGCAGGCGGACATCCCCCAAGGAGTCCCAGACTGAGAGAGGGCCCAGGCCAGGCTGAGGGATCCTCCCCACCCCCAGTGCACGAATCTCATGCACCGGGCCTCTAGTATTATATATTACATGTCAAGCACTATTCTGAATCCTTTATGTCTTAGCTAATTTGATTCTCTAAAAAACCGTATGTGATAAGCACTATTACTTCCATTTTAGAGATGAGAAAACTAAAGCATAGAGAAGTTCAATAAAATTTGCCCAAGTTCACACAGCTATAATAAGCAAAATGGGTTTGCACCCAGGTAGTCTGGCTCAAGTTCAGTCCCTAATGTGCTATGCTGCCTGTGCCTTTTCTACCCAGGATTAGGACAGGAGGAGCAAGATGATATGGCAGCACATGGGGGGACAAAAGTTAATCTAACCTAGAAAACTTAAGAGAAGTCTTCCAGGAGAAAGTGATATTCAAGTGGAGGCTTTAAAGATGAGTAGAAGTTAGGTAGGTGAGCCGGAGGAAGATGGCATATCTTGGAAGAGATAGCATATTCTTAGGCTAGAAAAAGGCATGACTGTACATACAAAAGTAAGTGAAAGCCAGTGAGGCTAGAGCATAGAGAGTGAAGAGGAAAATTGAAAGTAATGAGCCTGAAGAGGAACCTGGCTTCCCTTAGGCATTAACATATGCTGAGCTCTAACCCACAGTGTCTGGGGAGCTGGAGATTGCAGCTAAAAGATGAATGTTATAATACACACTGCCCCCAAATAACTACCCCGTCCCAGTGTAAACTTCAGCAGTGTGCAGAACAGGAGGTGGATTGGTGTTGTAGAAAGAAGCCTTGGAAAGGGGAGTTGAGAAAAGACTAAAAATTAAGTTAACTTATAACTATCTCAATAACAATATCTGAGTCTATTTTCTAAAACACATTTTTTAACAAATACAAATAAATGGTTCCTTGTGGTTCCTTTTTATTCCCCCCATTCCATTTATCTTTATTGGGGAACCAATTGTTTGCTGAAAACAATTAAATCCCTAAAGATAAAAAACAAATGACAGCCTCTGCACTCAATTTCTCCATATAAGTTCCCAGTGACCAGAACGTCAGAACAATCAGTGGCTATGACACACACTGCGGCAGCCAACCAGCCTGACCCGGGACTCGATTAGCCCTCCCCCGCCAGCCAGCCCAGCCCCAGATCGGCCCCCAACACCCCAGTTGGGGGTGGGGCCAGCTGGCCAACTGCCCACGGCTCCTCCCCGCCCCCCCCCCCCTGGCCTGGCATGATGGGCCCCCAACGGGGCGGGCCAGCTGGACCCCAGTCGTGCACAAATCCATGCACCGGGCCTCTAGTCTTATAATAAGTGCTAAGATTCCTAAGAACAAGGGGCTAGGAGAGCTCATGCCTAACCTAACCAGAGGAGAAAAGAGGTCAGGGAGGTCTACCCAGAATTTGGACAGTAGAGGCATTATTAGGGGAAGATAGGGATCATGATTAAAGACAGAGTCCTCATCCCAGAGGTCTGCAGAGGCTGCCAGGAGTGAATTCAGAAGTTTGGACATTGATAGAGACACTTGCTATGAGGGCACACAAATAGAGCAGATGAGTGATGGGTTGGGATGGTGGCAAGACAGAAGCACATGGTAAATAGGCAATTGGCAAGGCATCAGAGAGAAATGCAGAGGGAACAGAATTAGTTCTAACTAAAGTACATTTGGGGGGAAACAAAGAAAATGACTGGTGCTGTCTCAAAACTGATATCGAAATGAATTCCATTAATTGAGAAAATAACTTGACCATAAATTTGTTTGCTAATTATAATTTTCAACAAAATCTTTGCCAGGAAGTAATTTTGCTAAAAAACTTAAAAACTAACTGAAGATTGAGAGAATTAATTTTTTTAAAAAAAATTTCCTTCTATTAAAGCCATTAGCTGGCAGCTAATGAGATTAGAGAATCCTATATAATAAAAGCCCAGTAACTGAAATGGCGGGACGACCAGAGACCAGAATGACCACGGTC
This sequence comes from Myotis myotis, assembly GCF_014108235.1. NCBI lineage: Eukaryota > Metazoa > Chordata > Mammalia > Chiroptera > Vespertilionidae > Myotis > Myotis myotis. Next base: position 173,691,368 of record NW_023416335.1, read on the forward strand.
CCTCACCCCCGCCTGCAGTCCCCCAGTGAGTGGTTAGGGGTGATCAGGCAGGCAGGCAGAGGCAGTTAGGGGTGATCAGGCAAGGAGAGGCAGTGAGGGATGATCAAGCAAGCAGGCAAGTGGTTAGGGCAGGGGTGGGCAACCTTTTTGTGAGTGCGTGCCAAAACCAGCAAAATCTCTGACTCAAAATTCTTCTGCGTGCCAACCCTAATTTTTTGAGAACATGTTACGCCTACTTGATAACTCTTAAGGTGTACACGTATGTGAAGAACCTTGAAGAAATAATAAAAGTCATTCAAGCGACAAAAAGTATATGATGATGAAAAATACATTTATTTTTTAATGTATACATGTACACTGATAGTCCGACAAAAAACTTTATGACTCCATTTGATATTATCAGTGGGATTTTTGCTGCTGCATCACTGATGACAGATTTTACATCAGGTTTATATTTCATGACCTTCAGAGATATGCACAATCTACTACTTTCATCTGTCAGGCTACTCCTATTACGAGATTTAACAAAATTCATCACTGAGAACAAAGATTCACAAGCGTATATGGATGAAACCAAAACACTGGTTGGATCTAAGAAGGCAGGAAGAGTTAAGGCAGAGGCATAGAAATTGCTCTTCCCCTCTCTTGTCAATCCATGTCTATGGTCTTTAAGATAACTTGTTATGTAAAATTATTTATTTATCTAAGATGTACCGACACTGAATTTATCTGAAAAATAAAAAAGTCGATGTTAAGAAAAAAATGTAAATGGAAGATTATAAGAGAGGGTTTTGCATGCCAGCAAAAGTTACTGGCATGCCATGTTTGGCACGCGTGCCAGGGGTTGCCCACCCCTGGGTTAGGGGCAATCAGGCAGGCAAGAGGTGGTTAGGGGCGATCAGGCAGGCAGGTGAGCAGTTAGGGGCCAGTGGTCCTGGATTGTGAGGGATATGCCACTGCCGGTTTAGGCCTGATCTGCAGGGTCTGGGATCGGGCCTAAACCAGCAGTCAGACATCCCCCAAGGGGTCCTGGATTTTGAGAGGGTGCAGGCCAGGCTGAGGGACTCCCCCCTGCATGAAATTTCATGCACCAGGCTCCTAGTCCTATCTAATAATAGAGAAACATGGTAATTAACAGTAACTTCACTACCCTTCCCATTGGCTAATCAGGGCGATATGCAAATTAACTGCCAACCAAGATGGCGGCCGGCAACCAGGCAGCTGAAGTGAAGAGGAGGCTTGCTTGCTCCAGTGATGGAGGAAGCCAAGGTTCCCCACCTGCTGCTGGGCTCTGAACTGCAACTCTAAGAAACAATGTTGCAATTATAGAAGATAAATAAACCCCAGAAACCTGCTTTCAGCCGGCCAGCCTCGGAGCTGGAGCTGAAACAGTGTTTCAATTATAGAACCCAAACAAACCCAGATCAGCAGCCAAGGCCTCAGAGCTGGAGCCGAGCCTCAGAGTTAAAGCCGGCCTTCAGCTCCAGTGACAGCTATAGAAGGTAAATAAATCCCAGAATAAAAAGAAAAAAAGAAAAAAGGAGAGGTTGGGAGCTTCAGTCGCCCACCAGCCTGAAAACGGCCCTCAGCCCCTCACCCAGAATGGCCAGGCACCACAGTGGGGACCCCCACCCTGAAGAGGGTGTGACCAGCTGCAAACAGCCATCATCCTCTCATCCAGGCTGGCCCGGCACCCAAGCGGGATCTCCACCCTGATCTGGGACACCCTTCAGGGCAAACTAGCCGGCCCCCACCCATGCACCAGGCCTCTATCCTATATAGCAAAAGGGTAATATGCCTCCCAGAACCGGGATCAGTGGAGCCGCGAGGCCTCCCAGCACTGGGATCAGCAGAGCCATGAGGCCTCCTGGCCCCTGGAACAGCGAGACAGGGGGCAGCGCCCAAACCCTGATCGCCCTATGGCTCTGTGTGTGACAGGGGGCAGGGTCACAACCTCCCTATCAGCCCTGCTCTGTTCGTGACAGGGGAAGGTGCCCCAACACCCTGATCGGCCCTGCTCTGTGCCTGATAGGGGGGAGCTCCCCAACCCCCTGATCGCCCTGCAGCTCTGTGTGTGACAGGGTGTGGCTCCCCAACCCCCTGGTTGGCCCTGCTCTGTGCATGACAGGGGGTGCCACCACAACCTCCCCATTGACCCTGCCTTGAGTGTGACAGTGGGTGGTGCCCCAACCCCCCAATCGGCCCTACCCTGAGCATGACTGGGGGTGGCATCACAACCTCCCGATCCGCCCTGCTCTGTGCATGACAGGCAGTGGCGCCCCAACTCCCCAATCGGCCCTGCTCTGAGCCCAACCAGGGGCTGCACCTAGGGATTGGGCCTGCCCTCTGCCACCCGGGAGCGGGCCTAAGCCAGCAGGTCGTTATCTCCCGAGGGGTCCCAGACTGTGAGAGGGCACAAGTGGGGCTGAGGGACACCACCACCCCCACCACCCCCGCCAGTGCACAAATTTGTGCACCAGGTCTCTAGTATCTACTCTAATAAAAGAGAAACATGGTAATTGGCGTATGACCGCTACCCTTTTCATTGGCTAATCAGCGAGATATGCAAATTAACTGTCAGCCAAGATGGCGGCCGGCAGCCAGGCAGCTTGAAACTAACATGAGGCTTGCTTGCCTCAGTGACGAAGGATTGTTGGAGGAAACCAACGTTCCCCACCTGCGGCTGCAGGCCTCTGTCAGGCAGTTTAAGAAACATTGTAACAAATACCTCCGGACTTCAGCCAGCAGATTTGCAACATTGTAAGCAAAGGCCAGAAACCTACTTTCAGTCGCAGAGGCCTAAGAGCTGGAGCCAAGCTCAAGGTAAAGCTGGCCCAGAATAAAAAAGAAAAAAGAAAAAAAGGAGTGGTTGGTAACTGCAGTCACTCCCAGCCTGAAAACAGCCCTCAGACCCTCACCCAGACTGGCCAGACACCCCAGTGGGGACCCCCACCCTGATCCAGGACACCCTTCAGGGCAAACCAGCCGGCCCCACCCATGCACCAGGCCTCTACCCTATATAGTAAAAGGGTAATATGCCTCCCAGCACCAGGATCAGTGGAGCCATGAGGCCTCCTGGCACAGGGATCAGAGTGACAGGGGGCAGCGCCCAAACCCCCTGATCGCCCTGCAGCTCTGTGTGTGACAGGGGGCGGGGCCACAACCTCCCTATCCACCCTGCTCTGTTAGTGACAGGGGAAGGCGCCCCAACCCCCTGATCAGCCCTGCTCTGTGCCTGATGGGGGGTTGCTCCCCACCCCCACCCCCACAGGCCCTGCTCTGTGTGTGACAGGGTAGAGCCATAACCTCCCCATCGGCCCTGCCCTGAGTGTGAGAGTGGCGGCGCCCCAACCCCCTGATCAGCCCTGCTCTGTGGGTGATAGAGGGCGGTGCCCCAACCCCCTGATGGGCCCTGCTCTGTGTGTGACAGGGTACAGAGCCCCAACCCCCTTGATGGGCCCTGCTCTGTGTGTGACAGGGGGCAGTGCCCCAACCCCCTGATTGGCCCTGCTCTGTGCATGACAGAGGGTGGCGCCGCAACCTCCCCATCGACCCTGCCTTGAGTATGACAGGGGACGGTGCCCCAACCCCCCAATCGGCCCTACCCTGAGCATGACTGAGGGTGGCATCACAACCTCCCGATCCGTCCTGCTCTGTGCATGACAGGGGGCGGGGCCCCAACTCCCCAATCAGCCCTGCTCTGAGCCCGACCAGGGGCTGCACCTAGGGATTGGGCCTGCCCTCTGCCACCCGGGAGCAGGCCTAAGCCAGCAGGTCGTTATGTCCCGAGGGGTCCCAGACTGTGAGAGGGCACAGGCCGGGCTGAGGGACCCTGCCTCCCCCCCGAGTGCACAAATTTTTGTGCACCGGGCCTCTAGTAATATAATAAAGCTATTCACAAGCATCCTGAACTTGTATTCTGTTATATAACCTTCAAAGCAATATTTGACTAACTCACTGTGACCTTTCTTCAAAGTTAAGAAACTTTATTTGCCCAGTTTAGAAAACCAAACTTTTCTGCTCTTCCTTACAGGTTTTATTTTATCCAATCTAATCTGTTAACCACAGACCCTGTAAGTAATCGCAAAAGTCCTCCTCTTGGGTTTTCACTGGCAGAGCCTGAGATAAAATCCATGGAAACAATGCAGGCAGCATTGTTTCTGAGGCACTTTCTGCTTGCTTGTTCTAAGGTTTATTTCTGCATGGCTTCACTATTTCTCTGGCTTAAAGACTGTGTATTTATTTGTTCTGTTTTGCTCTGGCTTTGCTTTTGGTTTTGGTTTTGCTTTATGTTAAAAGTCAGCACTAATGCATATTACCAAAGGTTCAGCACCATGCAGGCAATAAGCAACTAAGATGTATAATTTAATGAATTTGATTATAACAATGGAGAGAAACTGGAAGGAAGGTATAAATGGTGAGCATTTGCTTCCAGCATTGGGAAACTTTCCAAGTGGCAGACAGGCCGAATGTGAAAGGGGAAAGGGAGGGGAAAGAAAAGAAATGGAAAACAATCTGAGCCAAGTACTGAGGGCCTCTTTAAATCCTTGTCCTCGACTTTACACATTTATTTCCTATGAACAGTGGAACATCTTAGCTACTTCCAGATGGAAGCATGAATACCTCTCCACTCTGTCCCCCCTCCCCCCACCCCAGACATGCTCTCTCTGCTGCTTCCTATGCAAGAGAATGCAATCATTCTCCCAAAGCTATAGTGCCCTCTTAGAAACCCTGGAGGCCTCACTAACAATTCCTTCAGACAGTTACCAAGTCCTAGTATGCATCTATAGGACCTCTTATCCATCCTATATTTCTCCTCTTTCCATTTCCAAACCAATACTTGAAGTGAAGCCTTTAATCTCTCTTACCAAACTTTTAACTAATCTCCAAGAATCTGAAGTTTTCCAGGCTACTCCAGTCTACAGAATGTTAATACATAATTTTTTACAAATCACTACATTGATTGTGTCACTATCCTACTCAAAACCTTTAGATGTTTTCCTTCCACCTGACCTGTTTAATACCAACATCTCTGTCTGTATTTAAAGCCTCACAGGACATGGCTGGGACTCCCCATGTCTTGGACTGACTGTTCCACTTTATGTTCTCAATGACACATACAAATGAAATAATTCAAAACATTCCCTCCTGCTAAACTATGCCCTCTACCTTTCTCTCAAAAAATGCTCCAATTGGTCAAGTTCCATGAAGACTCCCAACATCCCCACAGCTTTTCCCTCCTCAGAGCTCCAGTAGCACTTTGTACTAATATCTCTCGTGGCACTTTCTCCATTCTATCTTATTTTTTATTTATTTTAGTGCCTGTCACTTTTCCCACTAGGTTTTATTAGGTGAAACAGTGAGTTTATGATTAAGAATACGGGTTTAAATCTTCTGCTTCTTAATCCCCATGTGGCCATGGGCAATGATTGGCCTTCTTTAGACTCAATTTCCTCACCTGTAAAATGGAAGTGGTAATAGTATTTATCTCAAATAACTATTGTGAAGTTTAAATGTTAATACATGTAAAAGACATGGAAGCATGTCGATACATAATAAGTACTCAAGAGTGATTAATTAATTTTAGTATTATTTTTTATCTTTACAACTTTAAATACAAAAGTTAAATAGACACTGTACCTGGGACTCCAGGCCAGTGTCCACCAACTGTGGCACACAGGGTCAAGGATTCTTTGCTCCTACTCTAAAAGCCATATGAACTTTCCTGGAAAGTACTAGAAAAGAGAATGCTACTTATTTTTATATTGTGTGCATTTTGCCGTGGTCTGTTAATTCCCTGTTTCAGTGAGAGTAACACCCCAATAGTTCAAAATTGTGTGTTGGATAATTTTTTAAAAGCTTTTGATCCTCTGAAGTCTATAGATTATTTCCATATGAACTGGTTATTTGTATAAAGTATATTCTTAAAATAAAATAATAATAGACATTGTAAAAGGAAAGGGAGAGATGTTGTCATTGATCTAATAAAATAGGAAGGAAGAAAGGAAGGAAGGAAGGGAAGGAGGGGGTAGGAGGAAAGGAAGAAAGGGATAGGCAGAAGGAGGCAAGGAGGGAAAAAATAAAGAAAAAAAAGTTATAGTGAAAGTTTTGTTAATGCTAAATTTGGATAAATACATTTATATTGCGAAAGAGGCTTCCAACCAACCAATCCAGCTTGATTATGTTCAAGTCCTGAAATATTTTTTAATACAATACAAAGAAGTACAGTTTCACATTAATACAGTACATTACACAAAGGGCATTCACATACATTATTTCAACATATAGGACAGCAAGTGCCTAGGCACAAACTAAGGAGAAACCCATGTACTAGCATTTCTGTGGAGCTCTTCATTACTTCACTGGGAGAAAGAGAGAGAGAGAGAGAGAGAGAGAGAGAGAGAGAATACAATGTAGCCCTTCAACCACACAGAATCTCTAATTTATTTTATCTCCATGCTCTGAAATTGTGCTGGTCGATGTTTTTCACAGCTCTGTCAATGAAAACAAACAACATGGTAATATGTTCTGGGCAAATAAAGTTCTTATTCAAAGGGCCCTTGGATAATTTAAGATTTATATAAGTAAACAAATGTCATTCTCAAAGGCAGATTTCATAATGCATGGGTGTAGCAGAATGTAAAAGCTCTGCTTCTAACCATTGTTTAAAACGGGAGAATAAATGAGAATTACTGAAACTGCTCGGGTCAGGTAACAATTTGAAAAGCTATGTATGCTGAAAAAATGGAACGTGATTGTTATCAAAGGGGACATTAATACAACCAGAAAACTCTCAAAGAGGAGGAACCAAAACAATGGGGAAAAACAGAATTTTGTCAATGTTAACAAACAGATCTTAATAAATTTTTATTTGAGACCAAAGGAATAAATCTAGGGTCAAATCATCTATTACTTTAGAATTTTTCTGTATAATATAATTACTTTAAACTAATAGCCAAGTAATACGTGAGCTATGAATTTTGCCCTAGTCTATATCTAATCAGGCTATTTCTAAACCTATTAATGTTTAGATAGACACACTGACACAACATACTCAAAAGTAAACTAATTATCTATCCCCGTCCTCACCCCAAACCTGCTATGTTCCACTTTCTGCCTGGAATGCTCCATTCTCCTTTATGCCTATCCCCAATGGCCCTCCCCTTCATCACGCATCTAGAAATTTCTTCTCTTTCAGGCTTTGATCAAGACACATGACTTCCTCCACTATCCCCACGTGCATTAACTTTTTTCCCTGCAAACCCAAGGCACTTTTCAAGAAATTAAATAGGCCTAGCCAGTTTGGCTCAGTGGAAAGAGCATCGGCCTGCTGGCTAAAAGGTCCCAGTTTGATTCAGGTCAAGAGCATGTACCTCGGTTGCAGGCTCAATCCCTGGCCCTGGTCGTGGCGTGTACGAAGGCAACAAATGTGTCTCTCTCCCATCGATGTTCCTCTGTCTCTCTCTCTCTCTCTCCCTCCCACTCTCTCTAAAAATGAATGGGAAAATATCGTCAGGTGAGGATTAACGAAACAAAACCAAAAAAAAGAAATAGCCCATCACATTTTTCTGTTCACCTTACCAGCCTATGGCAGAGCTTTATCACAGTTGCTTTAACTCCCTCTCCCCCCACTGCCACTTCCCGGCAGCCACCTTCTTAGTTTATCTAAATTCTAACCTTCAAATATAGATCCAAATACAGTTCCAAATATAGATCCCCCAGGAAGACTTTCCTAAATCCTAATTCCGATGCCACTGCTCAGTGCTCTACACATCTCTATCATAGCATTATCATATTGGACTGAAATTATTGATTTACTTATTATCATTACATTATAGTCGTGTTTCTCTGTGCCCAGGACTGAATCACATTCCACTTTGTATCTGCAGCATCTACACTAGTCTACGGCCTATGGTGTACGGAGAATGTGGCTACATTTGAGACAGGCAGTAAAGAGGGAAATTTTTCAATTCTGCATGGTTATTCTCTTTGCAATGACAAATAGCTTTTGTTAGTCATCTCTACTACCTTTGTGCATGATCATAGAAATTAATTTATAACTGAAAGCAGCCTCTGAAATCATCTGGAACAAGCCTTTTGTATAAAACCACTAAGATAATATGTCAGTCACTTAAGGACACTGTAAATACTACATGTCCAAGACCAGACTCAACATTCTTTCTTCTAATGCACTTTCACTTTCTTATGTAGCTGGTATAGTAGGCATGTTGTGGAATACCTACTTATGACTGGTATATAGCTAATATGTTAATCTGGCCAGGCTATAGTCCTCTGTCATTCAAAAATTGTCGCAACCTTTGGCAGCAGGGGTTCAGGATCTGAAAAAGGGGCTGTGCAGAAAAGAAAACACTAGACAAGAAATATGAATTTAGAAGGCAGGTGGAAACCTCTCTCTTGGAGAGGCACACCGACTTCTGGCCTGTCTGCTTGTTATTCACTTTTAGATACACATCTTGCCCTCAGTAAACAGGTAGCAGAAAGACAGTCTCAAAGGTCAGTAAAAATTTACTTTGAGGCTATCAGGTCAGGAAATTGCTTCGAGCCACCACTATCTCAACAGAACAATTGGTGCATGGTATTAGCCCTGCTAATTGTCCAAGGTCCATCGACCTTCCAAGTTGCTTGATGCATTCTCATGATAGTATTGACAATGGATGGCTTCCCACATCAAAAAATTAATCCTGGTGTTGCTGTGAAAGCAGTTTGTACATGCGATTAACACCTTCCATCAACTGACTTTTAAATAAAAGAGATGGTCCTTGATAATTTGAATAGGCTTCATCTAATTGGTTGGAAGGCCTGAAGAGCAAATGGAGGTTTCTCTAAGGAAGAAGAAATTCCACTTGTATACTTCAGCAAGAATTTCTAGCTTGCCCTTCTTGATGGCCTGCCCTATGGATTTCAAACTTGTCTTGCGAGTCCTCAGAATAGCATAAGCTGGTTTCTTGCAATAGATAGATGATAGACAGGCTAGATAGATGATATAGATAGATAGATAGATAGATAGATAGATAGATAGATAGATAGATAGATAGATAGATAGATAGAGATACCTACTGGACACTTTGAAAGGCACAATTAAGAGTATAGAGGTAAAATCTAATCGCCACCATTGAAAAATCCCTCTGAGGTTAAGAAAATGACAGCCTAGAAGAGCATGTTTGACTTTATAAAAGTAACTGCAAATAAAAGGGCATCAGCAATTGGTGGAGGGTCTCTGCAACACACACATTCATCTGACCCAGACAGAGTCAGTTTTAAGCACAACCAAACCCAAGGAGGGCAAATCCATATTACAACAGTACTGGTAAACTAGGCTTTTTCTTTGTCTTCTTGCTTCTATTTCTTCAACACGCTCTTTATCTCCTGAAGGGTCTGCAATTACAGCTAGAAAGTAGGAATGGCACAACTGAGAAATAAAGATGTCTGTTCTCTCTTCTCCTAAAGGAGGGTGCCATCTACAAGAGAGTGCAGATTAGGAAAAATATAAAAAGTTTTACCATTGAATAAGGTTGGAAGTATGAATTATTACAATTGTTGAATTAAGACCATATTTGCAACTTAAAGTGACTATAGAATTTTTATGCTTAATGTGTTTCAGATGAATACTATAAATATAACTGAGGGGGATGGGGAGAAAAATTGAATTAACCCAAGTAATTTATGAATACAGAATTTCACTGAATACCCTCAGTGTAATGTGTAAATATGTAAGCATGTACATAATAAATCTGAAGGAAATTTCTGCTGAAGAGCAAACAAGGTATGTGCATGGTCTTAGTGTATTCCACAGATGGCTTATTAAATTACAATGGGGGAAAATAGCAACTGTACATAGAGAAATTGGACAACACCCTGACTGGGTGATCAAAATTGTCATTACTAAAGATGGTCAGTTGGCCAAGGTACACCTCCAAATGGGATACCCTGAAAATGACACATCATCTATGAACTATTCTGTCCGAGAATGCATAACCTAAATATAGCAAAAAGAAGCAGCAGACAAAGCCAAACTGAGAAACATTATATGAATTGTTTTAAAAGACTGTATTTTTTAAATGTCAATGTCATGAAAACCAGAGAAAACTGAAAAAATTTACAGATTAAAGAAGAGTGAAGAGATATAATTAAATACAACTCCTGTTCCTATATTGGATCCTAGATTGAAAGGAAGGGAAGGGGAAGTGCTAAGAGGTCATAACGAGCTAATTGAAAGTATTGGAAAACATATGGTAGGTTTGGTAAAAGTAATATATCAGTGATAAATTTACTGATGGCAATAAATACACTGTACATTTGAGAACAGCATGGGGGATAAATAAGAGCCTCCATTGCTGCAAACTGTGAAAACTACACTGGGGATATAAAAGGCCTTATTCTTAGGAAATATTCACTTAAGAATTTAAGATTAAAAGGCCACAATGTATGCATCTTAATATCAAATGGTTCAAAAATATTATACAGATTGTATAGAAAGAGAAAGCAAATGATAAAAGCAAATGGGATCAAATGTTAATAATAGGCGAATCTGAGTAAATAGCATGTGGGTGTTCTTTGTGCTGTTGTCATTCTTGTACTTTTATGTAACATTAGGATTTTTTCCAAATTAAATGTGTTTTGAGCTTTCTTATTTATTCTTCAATGTTTTCAGAGTAAAGCATTTTGGTGTGATCACCGTGCTATTAAAGTAAGTCTGAGGCTAAGAATTTTACTTAAAACCAAGTGTCCTGCTTTGGAAACTCTCTGGTCTTTCCTATCAGGGTAAATAATTCAACCAATGGAACAGAGCTATGTGGGGCAATGGTGGTTGTGGGGATGCTATTTAGGTAGTTATTGAAAAGCATCTTCTTACCTATGTGTATTTACTCTATCAACTTATCCTATATAATAATGGGCTAATATGCAAATCAACCCAATGGCTGAACGACAGGCCACTATGATGCATACTGACCACCAGGGGGCAGATGCTCAATGCAGGAGCTGCCCCCTGGTGGTCAGTGCATTCCCACAGTGGGAGTAGTGCTCAGCCAGAAGCCAGGCTCAGGTCTGGCAAGCACAGCTGTGGGGAGCAGTCCTAAGTCAGCCTCTCGGACATGTCCCAAGGGGTCCCAGACTGTGAAAGGGCACAGGCTGGGCTTAGGGACCCCCGTCCCAGTGCACTAATGTCATGCACTGGGCCTCTAGTGAAAATATAAGTACAACTATGTTCATGTAGGGTCTTTGAATGTTTACCAATAAAAGGCAGTCTAATCCAGATTAATATTAAACTAACAAATATACATAATTAAATTCAAATTCTAGTTCTAAAATTTTATTCAGGGAGGTTGTGAAATCTCAATTTGTATGCATTTTTTTAAAAGATTGAATAAGATTACCATTAAGGTCTTTTAAATTAAATGCCTACAGTAATTTAAATGAGACCTGACTGAGAGAGGAGAGGGAGAATGGGGTGGACAAAATCACATATTCCCACATGAAAGAGACCAAAGGGAAAATACATTCTTGAGAAAATTAAGCAATGACCTAAAAATATGTAGTTTCACTTTACTTCCTCCTTTTACTTATATTTATGGAAAGTGTAATATTTTGACAATGAAGAGCCATTTGTGCCCTTTAATCTTGTCTGGGGACTGTGGAATTCAGAAAGCATAGGAAGTAATCAAGAGCTTCAGTAAGTATACAAAGGAACAGTAAAAATTATAGGGAGAAATGTTTGCTTTAAAAGTTTTAAAAACTAACTCTAAGTCCTGTGATGCTAAATTGATAAACGTGTTCTCTTCTCTCATGACTTAAATAATATATTATAGTTACTGTATTATAAAGACACAAAAACAAAAGGTCCCACCAGAAGTTTTTGCTTCTTTCTGGCCAGTGATGACTAGACATCATTTAATGACATCCTTATTTATAAATCAGTAAGTAATGTCTAAAACTGAAAAATCAAGTAATAGTAGCATATGCATATTATTTAGAAATTGCAAGATGAATACCAGAAGAAATAACTGAAAACTATAGTAATTGCCTATGAAAAGGCAAAACTAGAGGAATACAAAGCTGATAAAGAAGTTTTCTTATTTCCAGTATAAGCCAATTGAGTTTTTAAAACTATGTGCACACAGTACACACATACTTAACACAAATAAAATAAAGTTTAATAAAAAGAATAAATGAGAAATGGCTTTAATACATTTAGTAGAACTTTAAAATTTATTTTTATTTTATTAAATACAATTGCACCTACCTACATTTGAATATATATATAGTCTTCAGTTTTCTACAACTCTGGCACTAACGTTTCAGCTTCCCAAGCATCCACAGCTCACAAATTTGGAAGCATTATTTTCAATCTTAAATTTTAACTCAGTGGGGTCTAACTAAAAAGAAGCTATAGGGGTTGCTCAGAGGAAAGGGGGTTGTGAAACATAGTCTCTTATTTTATTGTAATAAATGAAATATATTGGAAATGTGGTACTTACTGGGGAGAGAATAGTATAACAAATATATTAAATCAAGGTGATTATTTTCAAAGTGTTTGTGAAAAACATAAAGCCCTAAAACCAACCCTATCTTATTTCCATTCCTCTTCCAAGAATAAGGGAGTAGATCCAAAACAAACAAGCAAAAAATACACCTGAGGTGTTTTTTGGTTTTTGTTTTTTTCCTTTATGCAAAGAACAAACCTGAAAAATCACCTGCTTTGTAGAGTAACTAATTGCCATGTTGCTAGGGCATTTAATTGCTTAGATTATGCAACATCATGTTAGCTAATCTTGAGAAAACAGAGTACAAACAGTTTAAGACTAACCTGCACCTTCTTTTTCAAAATTGCTATATAAGAACATATCCATTCAAATGAAAAAAAAAAAAAACAAAATACCTAATTCTATGCCTATCAGAGACTGTAGGCCAAGAATTAATTAAGACTTTAAGCCCAGAAAATACAAATGCATTTTATGTTCAGAAGATATGTCTCCAGAATTTTTGCTTTGAGGATTTCCCTGTAATTAGACTAGAGGTATGAATGTCTAAATTACACTTTAGGGTCACAAAAAGAAAGGTTTTTTTGATATTTTTTATTGCCCTTTTACCAAGTTACTACTAGACAAACATATACTCTCTTCATACCAATGATTATGGCCAAGTCAATGTCAATTCAACAAAGATAAATAAGAGTTTTTATCTACCTTTAAAAAGGTTTCAGTCTAGTAAGGAAGGAAAATGCAGACCAGTAATTGCAAGGTATGGTATATTCATACAATAAAACACTACTGCAATTAATTGAATAAATTATGGCTACATATAACAACATGAATAAACCTTCCTATATAATAAAAGGCTAATATGCAAATTGTTCCCTCAGGAGTTTGAACGCTCACTGTGACGTGTGCTACCACTAGGGGGAGGTGCGGAATGAAGGAAGGCCCCAGCTGGCAGCCGGCAACCAGGGAAAGAAGGCCCCAATTGGCCCTGATAAATGGCTAGGCCTAGGGACCCTACCCATGCACGAATTTTGTGCACTGGGCCTCCACTAAAAAGATAATATTAAGTGGCAGAAGATTAACACAGTATGATTCCATTTATAAAATATTCTAAAATATACAAAACTGAACAACCTTTTGTTTAGGGATAAAACATAGCAGCAAACGATAAAGAAAAGTAAGAAAAAAGCATAACATGCAAAAGTTATTTCTTCTGCTCACAGCCAAAAGCTCTCTAAGCTGTCTTCTGCTCAACAATCTACCTTGTCTACCCACTGAACCTAACAGATTTCTAAAACCTCAGCCAGATAAGCCCTCACTGCCTCAAAAGAATAGCAATTTTATTTCATTTAAGTTGAATGGAGGATACAATGACATACAATGGTGTTTGACTTTATTTTCTTTACACCTTTCAAATATTTTATAAATATTCTATAAATAATTTAAAAATTAGTGGTAAAAATGTAAAAACATCAGGAAATGATCAGGAAATGGAGTGCAATGTGAGATTAAAAAAACAATGCCACTTCCCACAGGTAACATTTCTTTCGCAAGAGAATAGTTTTGACCTTTTGACTCTTTTTTTTAAAAAAATATGTTTCTATTGATTTTTAGATAGAGAGGGAGAGGGAGAGAAACATCATTGGGCTACCTCCTGAACGCCCCCTACTGGGGATTGAGCCCACAACTCAGACATGTGCCCTGACCAGGAATCAAACAGGTGACCTGTTGGTGCATGGGACAATGCTCAATCCACTGAGCACACCAGCCAGGCTCAATTTTAAAATTGGAGGCAGTAGTGTCAAGTGGTCCAGGGGTGGGCAAACTTTTTGACTCGAGGGCCACAATGGGTTCTTAAACTGGACCGGAGGGCCGGAACAAAAGCATGGATGGAGTGTTTGTGTGAACTAATATAAATTCAAAGTAAACATCATTACATAAAAGGGTACGGTCTTTTTTTTTTTTTTTTTTTTAGTTTTATTCATTTCAAACGGGCCGGATTCGGCCCGCGGGCCGTAGTTTGCCCACGGCTGGGTTGTCACACTGTCCAGGTTCAACTCTTTGGTAGCTGGGAGACAAGTCACATGACATGTCTTCTGTCTCCATTTCACTCCCTGTAAAAGGGCTATCCTAACTGTCTGCCTCAAATGCAGTCATGAGGATTACATGAGGAAACATGTAAAATATTTAGCACAAATGTTAACTGCTATGTGGCAGCTCTCTCTTCTTGAGTTTCCCGTGATAGACCTGTCACTATGCCAATTGCTTCATATACCAGTACATTATCTTTTAATTCAAGCTCCCCAACAACTCAACAAAATACATATTAACTTTACATCACCAGTGAGGAAATTGTACTTGAAGAAATTCGGTAACTTGTAGCTAGAAGTGGATGGACAAAAAAACCAAGACTATGACTCCACACCCCAAACACTTCACTGTATCAGGTAGGGATCAATCACATCTCACTTCCATTTGTATGTAAAGAGGAAAAACAGCCTGTCCTGAAGGATTTCTAATAATATTTTGTCTAATTAATATTCCTTTCTGCAGTACAAAACAGCAAATGTGGTTAATTACTACACAGCTTTAAACTGCACACATCTTAACACCTATTACATGTTTAATAGCAGTGAACCCTTAGTGCTAAATATTTTACAACATGTTAGCTCATGACCTACTGACTCTTTTGCATCCTCTTCTTAGGGTTCACAAATCCTTCTCTCCTCTCCTGCTTTGGGGGAGCTTTACACCAGTCATCACTCTCAGGATTCCCAGTTGTGGCCCATTTAAGAAATAGGTGCACCCTCTTAAATGAATTAAAATATCTCTGGAAATGTTGCCATCACTTTGAGTGCCTAAAATAATAATAATTATTAGTTCTTTTCATTAAACCCAAAGTATGTGATGCATCAAATGAAAAAAAATCCTCAGGTCTTACAGATTCAACCTGTAATGATTAAAACTAACTTGACAGCATAATTCTTCCCATGGATAAGTGCTGACAATTAACTTTAATGCAAAATATTGATTTGAAGTAGTTTCTCAATTAGAGTTAGGCTTCCTGATGCTTTTATCTGTCTCTTGAGAGTAACTTTTCTCCATTTACCAGGATTTAAAAATAAAGTAAAAAATGGCTCCCCAAAGGACAGCTGAATGAAATTAATATTCATAAAAATTACTATAAAGTATCATTCTTGTTCTTATCCTGCAGAGCCAACACCTGGGAAAGTCCTACAGTTCTCCTAGGCAGCCACTCTGCAATAAGTACTTTCTGTTACTAACACCATTTCCCGAATCAAACAAAAGCTATTTCATAGCAAAATGATGCCAAAGAAACCCAAGAGAGAAATTTTAGAACAAGTCAGACCCCCCCCCCCCCCCGAAGTGAACATAGTGCAAATAGTGGATTTGTTGGTTGCCAATTTGACCCTATCGAATAAACACTGAAGGAGCATATCTGTACCAGGGAAAACCAAAGTAAGAACTACTGTGCTACATGTATATATTATATATAATATACTAGGCTTCAGCATAAGCATGAAACTTAGGCTTCATTATGAAGAAAAGTGGTTGGATGTTTAAAGTCTTAAGTTCTTGAAATACCGGTAATCATTATATACCATGTATTCTCAGACCATGGGAAAATATCATTCTGTAAGTAGCATTAACTTCTGTGGGTGAATTAAATTCATTCCGCCTTATGGACTTCAGTGTACAGCTTCTTCCTACTGCTCTTTTAAGTGCTTGTATGGGCACAATCAATTCTTCCTGCAGATGGATGAAGGTTGCCACAATAGAGCTTGGAGAGTTTTCCTGGAAAATAACGGTACAAATATAATAGAAAGCAAAATAAAGTTTGTCTGTTGACTTAAAAATATCTAGGAGCATAGGACATGCGTAAGCCATAATACGTCTCAAATAAAACCATAGATCTGTATTAAAAATGCATCTTTTTAACACAGTGTTAAAGTAAAAATAATGAAAATTGCTGAGGACATATTCCATACAATACTGTTTTATAATTATGACCAGTTAGAATTTTGTTTGATTTTTTTTTTCCAAATCAAAATGAAACTATGGCTATGACCGTTTCAAAGTCCAATTTCTTTAGTGGTTTATTCTTTCTGCTTTTCATAGAACATTTATCAGGTAACTAGATTATTTATTAGGTAACCAGATTTTGTGAAGGGGGGACTTAAAATGACCCATTTGTCAAAAGTGGCTGCGGAGCATGCTGCAGTAAGGAGACAATGAAAGTGCAAGTTTGTCATAGTTTGGAGGATGAGTAAGGAAGAAAGGTTGTGAATTGGAATGCCATTTAGGTTATCTGCAGGTCCAGTGTGCAAGGACTCTGTGCCACAGTAGAAAAAGGAGCTATTGCCACCATAGTCTCTGTAGTCAAGGAACATCACAAGCCCACTCTCTTCATGGCTTAATAAATAAACATTTCACAGGCAGCCCAAGGGGACGGACCCCAAGCTAGCATGCAGAGAGTAGGGGGCAGAACAGAATAGAGGATATATATACAGTCTTCTCAACTAAAGGGATATCTCATAACATTTATCCCAACAGTGTGGATGCAAGGCTCTGTGGTCTGACCTCAGCCTAAATCATCTGTCCTATTAGATATGCTGTGTGGCCTACAATCCATTTTCATAAGCTGTCACACTACATATACTAGTAACCACAACAACCCTGCACTATCCCAAGTTAGTACTAAGAATAATTGAAACAGTATGAGCTTAACTACCTGAAATACACACATAGACAAATCATGAATAGATGCATAATAAATGTTAAAAAGTGGTCACTTTTCAGATATACTATGATTCTTTTTTGCTAAATATTAAATGAGTCTGCATGATGTTTCCTTTGTGAGCGGAAAGCATTATGTGCACATCTTTCTCTGAATATAGAAATATGTTTTTCTTTCTTCCCACACATTCAAGCAGTTCATCTTTTTCTTAACAGAGTAAAATAAAACACAGAGCAAACAACTAAATTTTATATTTTTCATTTAACCATAATCATCTTTGTTACTTCTGACATACAAAATTATATAGCAAGAATTATAAGATTTTTTCTTAGTGCCGGTTGTGGTGATAGGGGATGGGAAAGAATCATTTATTTATATAGAAAAGTGTGTTGTTGTTTTCAATGTTTTGCCTGCTTTGCTAAGGATTGAATAAGATAATCTCTAAGGCCCCTTCTGGCAGTAAAATCTGTGATTCTAAGTTTATTTCTGTGTTCAATCTCAGTTAACAATTTCACTTGAGACTGCATGTATTTGAATATTTCTACTTGCTGGTCTGTCCTTAGTTCAACTTTTTTATAAACTTTGTCCAAACTCTAGTAAAATTGAGTTAGTTCAACTCTTAAAATGTGCTGAAAGTCTGCTATTAAGCTGTCTGGTACTTAACAACATTATATTTAGTGCAACAGAATGATATTAATTTGTCTTCCATTCTGAAATTTTGCTGTTCAATAGTTTTTCCATTTCTCTAAAAGAACAGTTACCTTGAAAATATGATGTGTGGCAGATTTTAGAGTTGTATGCCTTCATATTGCTCATGTTTTGACAAATTTATGAGAAAATTGATTTGTTGCTGGGGCAAATGTGTAAAGCCTTTCATTGGAAGATGTAGATGCCGTAGAATTTATACCTTTTAGATAGAAATGTATCCACTCACAATGCATTTATTTATTTAGAATTCATTTTAAAAATGAATATCTGAGGCACAGTTTAACACCCTCTTCAAAGTCTCAGCGGTACAGGCTTAGACTAAGAATGCAGAGGCAGCAGAATATAGTAAATTAAGCAGGATTGAAGCAGTCTTTCTGCTCTGAGCTGTGCTCCCCCATTCTCCCTTTCTCATAGAAAATAGGCAAACACAAAGTACAGTGAAGCTTCCTAATTTTAATTATGTTTGTCTTTCATATCCAGTTGATATATTCTCATAAAAACCAACAGACTTGATTTTAAGTTTCTTAAATATACTTTTATTGATTTCAGAGAGGAAAAGAGAGGGAGAGAGATAGAAACGTCCTTGATGAGAGAGAATCATTGATTGACTGCCCTCCTGCACACCCCCTACTGGGGGTGGAGCCTGCATCCCAGGCATATGCTCTGACCGGGAATCTAACCATGACCTCCTGGTTCATAGGTCAACGCTCAACTACTGAGCCATGCCAGCCAAGCAGATTTCAAAATTTGCTGATCTATTTTTATTTTTCTTAATGACAAGATGGACACTAGGATATAAATTCCACAAAGAACACACCCTATTGGCCTCATGCTGTCTGGCATCACTCATGAAGAGCACATAGTTACTGGGCATGGTTTGAGTTAAAAAATGAATGAATGCAAAAAAATAAATGAATCTTAAAATATTGGGTCTAGAAGGGATTTTAAAGGTCAAAATCCTCATATAAAGTTTTAGGTAAATCAAACAAATAAATAATGTTAAAGCCAGAATCAAAGCTATGGTTTCTGGTTGTCTTTTCTTCTCTGTTATACTGTTCTTATCTGTCTCTGTTCATTTTTAAGTTTATCTCAATTCTTGAGTATACATATATATATATATATATATATATATATATATATATATATATATATATGTATATATATGTTTTCTTTGAAACATAATACAGAGAAAAAACACTTTGCAATATCTAGATGAATTTTATTTTTACTTTAACATTTATTGAGTTTTCTTTTGCAATGACACAATGCAATAAGAAGAGGTAACATTTAAACCGAGACCCAAAAGTTGAGAAAAGAGAAAAGGAGAGTGCGGAAGTACATACAAATGCCTTGAATCAGGAAAAAGTAAGAAGAATGTGCATGTAAGAAACTGAAAGAGGCTGAGAAATATTTGTGCATCATAATTCTTCCCTTTGTATAACTTATAAAATGCTTATTTTAAATTATTTTTCTTTATGAAATACTGTCTTGTAATTTTATATTATTTTATTATTTTTCCATCACCTTTTATCCCCTCTATGCCCTCTTCCACCTCCACCCATCCCCGCTCCACCTCTGTTATTATCACACTGTTGTCCATGTCCATGAGTTCTCTCTTTTTTTTTTTTCATTTTTGCTCAATCCCTCCACCCTACCCCCTCATCCTCCACTCCCCACTCCCCAGTGCTGTCTGCCTATATTCTATGAGTCTGTCTCTATTTTGCTTGGTTGTTCAGTTTGTTCATTAAATTCCACATATGAGTGAAATCATATGGTACTTGTCTTTCTCTGACTGGTTTATTTCACTTATCATAATATTCTCCAGGTCCATCCATGCTGTTGCAAATGGTAAAATTTTATTTGTTTTTACAGTAGAGTAGTATTCCATTGTGTAAATGTACCACAGCTTTTTTATCCATTCATCTACTGATGGACACTTGGGCTGCTTCCAAATCTTGGCTATTGTAATTAACGGTGCAATAAACATAAGGACACACATGATTTTCAAATTACTGTTTTGGGTTTCTTTAGATAAATTCCCAGAAGAGGAATCACTGGGTTATAAGGCAGTTTCATTTTTTATTTTTTTGAGGTAACTCCATATTCTTTCCACAGTGCCTGCACCAACCTGCATTCCCACCAACAGTGCATGAGGGTTCCCTTTTCTCCACATCCTCACCAACACTTGTTGTTTGTTGATTTATTGATTATAGCAGTTCTGACAGGTGTGAGGTGATATTTCTTTATGGTTTTAATTTTCATTTCTCTGATAATCAGCATCCTTTCAAATGTCTAATAGCCATCTGTATGTCCTCTTTGGAGAAGTGTCGATTTGGGTCTTTTGCCCCTTTTTTAATTGGATTGTTTGGAGGTTTTTTGGTGTTGAGTTGTATAAATTTCTTTATAAATTTTGGATATTAATCCCTTATCATATGTATCACTGGCAAATATGTTCTCCCATTCAGTGGGTTGTCTTCTCATTTTGTTGATGGTTTCCTTTGCTCTGCCAAAACTCTTTAGTTTGATGTAGTCCTATTTGTTTATTTTTTCTTTTGTTTCCCTTGCTTAAGGAGATATATCAGAAAAAAATATTTCTATGAATAAAATGCTTATTTTTAAATTTTCCTTAGCCTCTCTGATAAATTATAAATTTATTCTTATAAGAGCTCAATCTAGCACAGCTCCTTGCTATAGAAAATGATTAACAAATATGTCAATAGGCTCTACCAGATACCAAGGCAGAATTAGAATTATAACTCAATACAGAGATGATAGATGATAGATAGATGATAGATAGATAGATGATAGATAGATAGATAGATAGATAGATAGATAGATAGATAGATGATAGATAGATAGATAGATGATAGATAGATAGATAGATGATAGATAGATAGATAGATAGATAGATAGATAGATAGATAGATAGATAGATAGATAGATAGATAGATAGCAGAAAATCCTCCGCTCTCAGAAGGTCTGTAGGTCTGTCAGCCCAGGTGGCACTCAGCACAAAGGCTCTTGTTAGAGGATACTGGGCAGGCTGTGGTGAGCCTTGCACCACCGCTGTGCTCAATCATCACCTGGAGGTTGCCAGGAGGAACATGGCCTTGGATCTAAAGTTGAGACAATCCTGAAAGGATCCACAGCAGGTAAGTAAGTGCACTCCTGGTGACAGGCTCTCTCTTAAAGGACTATCTGAGCCACATACCTCGAAGGCTACCAAAATAACTATCAGCTGAAGTGAATAATAAAAATATAGTGTACGAGCTAAAATTGGTTAGTATCAAGGGCCTTTGTTTTACATTTGCATTTTCATACACACAGAAAAAAAGATCTTAAAAAATGATCTGCTAAATACATAGATATCACATGAATAATTGTGTTGTGAAAACCCATGCCTATTTGTATTAAAACTCTAAAAGTATCACAATGTTATATGTTGTCTCTGAGAAAACATCTTTAAAACTGTGGTTCTAAATAAATTTGTATTGATAATACCAAAAATCTTATTCAAAGAGAGAAATATATCTACACATGATGGTAGTCCTTTATTTTATATATTCTTATCTTGATGTATAGAAATAGGTTATAACTCTTCAATGTCTCTAAAAATGCCTTAAATGATGCCCAGGATTGATGAGGGTAAAGTAAAAATAAACAGAGCATCCTTTTCTTTAAAAAATTAAAGTATAATTAACATACATAAATTGGCTATTCTTACACATTTTTGGTGTAAATTGGTGTTTCCTTTCTTGAAAACCATTTGCAAGAGATATAAATATAAAGTGTATATACACTCTGACCCAACTGTTTTTTTAAGAAAATTTTTCTAAAGGAATAATACAATGTATATAAGTATTTATATTTATACTATCTATGTATACAGCAGTTCATTGCAACATTGTGAAAACAAACAAAACATTAACTGTCCGTCAATAGGGAGTTCATTAAATACACTATCGACTATCCTTACACAATCCAAGCATCTCCCTCAATATTGACCAGCACACCCTTCAGTTTCAGCCTTGTCTGCCACATATTATGAAACCAAAGATTGTATCCTGCATCTCTCTGCGACACCTCCATGATGCCATGGCTATCATTTGTTAGCTGCTGTCCACTACCTGGAACTCCTATTTCTGACCCTTCAATAGCAAATTGCTTTCTCACTTCCGGTTCTAGAAGAAAGGTTGTTGAGGGCAGGCCATGCTTCCCTGTACTGCTCCAGCCTTTTATTCTGTTAAATGACAGTGCACAGAATACCGAACAGAATGGGATAAAATGAACCACAGCACAGAGGAGGAAGGAAATTCAGAGCTCTGTACAGTATGACATTTCCCTTAGCCCCAGGGGAGAAAGCAGCCTGAATGTGAACAGCTAAGGCTGCTTAAATGCTTGCTCAAAGAAGGCCTGGCTGAATAGCTAGAGGAGTCAGAGGCCGGGGAAATGAATTACTACAGCATTTTCTCTAATTTCTTAGAGGAAGAATGAATTTGAAAGGCAAATTGATTTCTAAGAACACCCATATTACATATCATTTGTACTTTGTAAATTAGAAGGTAATTGGGCATATTGTTCTCAAATAACTGTTTGAGGCAAGTCTTTCTTGATTCTCCAAGGATGTCTTGTACTTCTTTGTATGTACATGTACATGCTAGAAAAATACTGGGACAATAGCAAATATTGTCTTTATTGAAGGAGCAGCCTACAGATACAGCTCTTATTGTATCTTTAAGCAAATACAATACCGGAAACTTAGAGTAAAATAAAAAATCTCAGTGTAAAATGTTCCTGTTTTCCACAAAGGCAAATAATTTAACTTTCCTTTTCCTCTTACTAAATAGCTAAATATTTATAGATTCTTTTCAGTCCTACCAGCCAGATGGCAGTTACCATTGTCATAAATACTAAGCAATGATCATACCCAATATTTTACTTTGTCAGGTTACATGGAAAGCAGATGCCCCTTTAGTTCTAGTAGTCATTATCTCTTGGTAGCACTGTTTGTGATACCAAGGAGCTCCTCTTCTTGACTCAACTGAATGACTTTGACTACATGTTTTTACCACCTTTGCCTTTGTTTTTTTTATATTTAAAATAAAGAGAGAGAAATATTGCTGAGGTACCTTTTACCCATGACACTCTGAGATTCTTCTTAATGAGTAGAGACTAATTGTCAATGAATAGAAGCTTCAAAAAGAAGTTTCTGCTTCCATCCTTACATCTTGTCTCTCTGCTTCTGATCATCCCACCTTCCTCTTATGAAGACCTTTGCCATTATGTTGGGCCCACCCAAATGGTCTAAAATAATTTCTTCATCTCAAGATTCTTAACTTAGTCATATTTACAAAGTTTCATTTACCATGCAGGGTAACATATTCACAGTGTTTGTGAATTAGAATGTAAATATGACTAGGAGGTTATTAGTCAGCCTATCACATACTTTATACCTCTCACCTCACAAATTTAATAACCTCACATGCTTTGAGTATACTCCCATTTACCCATCCACTCAATTTTAGGGTAATTGTCATCATCTTCACTTCTATATGTGTTATAAACACTATTTTATGATATTATTTTTGTTTTAAACAGTCAATATTTTTAAGTACATTAAAAAAAGAAAACACTTTTTTAAATATTTGCCCATGTATTTAACATTTCTGGTTTTCTTTTTTTCTTCATTTAGATCTGAATTTCAATCTGTTAACATTTTCCTGTAACCTGAAGGACACCCTTTTGCAAATGAAATTTTTTTCATCCCCAAATTATCTAAAAGCTAAAATGTAACGGTTATAGTATAAACCTCTTGTATGAGATAGCTACCCAACAATCACCCTGCTAGTTCCAACTGTAAGTGCCTTAACGGAAAGTTCCTATAAGCGTTTTCTTCAGTTTGAAAAACTGTGTTTAAGCACTGACAATTTAAATTTTTTTTCACGGATTGTTTTTCTGTTATATAAAAAGCAGTATGTTTGGGAGCAAGTGTTTTTATTTTCTTGTTTCTAGACATTATGTTGCAGGTGGTAGAAAATCAGTAAGAAAAAGAAAAAAGGAAAAGTGAAAACGATATATGAGGCCTGCATTCAGAGTGCTCAGCTTGGGCTAATGGCTGTCTTTTTTTATCTGCTGGTCCAGGTTTTCTGGCTTTGTGTGTGTGTGTTGCTTGGTTACAATTGTGTATTTTGTGTAATCCACAAAAAACCAACTGGCTGAACAGGTTGTTCTACACCAGCCTAAAAAATAAGTCCATGCTATTATAATTGAAATTTCTAGTTAAGAATACTTGTTAGCACTCATAGATACAGAGAACAGGCTGTCAGAGGCGGGCGGGTGGGGGTGGGGTGGGGTGGATTGGGGAGCTGGGTGCAAAAGGTGAAAGGCTTAAAAAAAAACAGCTCATAGACACAGACAACAGTATGGTGATTACCAGAGGAATAGGGGTTAAGGGGAGGTAGAAGAGAGTAAAGGGGGATAAATGGTGATGGAAGGAGATTTGACTTGGGGTCGTAAACCCGCAATACAATATACAGATGATGTATTATAGAACTGTATGCCTGAAACCTATATAATTTTATTAACCAATGTCAACCCAATAAATTCAATGTTAAAAAAGAAATAAAACGAATACTTGTTAGACTTCTTATTTGAAAGACTTATCTTGGCTATGAAAGGTCATTAAAGATTAAGAGATTCAAGACACTAACTTTTCTTCATTGCTAAAGCAGACATAAGCATTGTAGGAACAAGGAATGCCCGAGCATCAGGTAAAGCCTATTCTCACTAATCCTGTAACACTGGGTATTGTAGTGATGGAAAGCAGATGTAGATTGGATTATGATGCTCCTGATGACCAATGTCCCAGGTTTTACAGAGGAGAGAAATATACTATATGCAAATATACTTTCCCTAATCAAGTTTCATCATTATCTCTCCCTGGAAGATGAAAACATATCCAATGTGAAATACACTTTAGAAATGCTAGTGACACAACAAATTGGCAGACTGTTAGTAAGAACAGGCCAGCTGGTAATATGAGTCTTAAGCTGAAAAAAGGACAGCAGTTTGGAGTCATGGTTCTTAAGACTAGCATATCAAAAACTCTGAGACCATTTTTTTATTGATTTTTTTTTATAGAGAGAGGGAGGGGGGAGAGAGAAACATGAATGTGAGAGTGAAACATTGATAGGCTGCCTCCTACATGCCCCCTATTCGGGATCCAGCCAGCAACCTGAGCATATGCCCTGACGGGGAATGAACCGACAACCTTTCCGTTTTTGGTGCACAGGAGAATGCCCAACCAACCGAGCCACGCTGGCCAGGGTGAGACCTGTTGTGTGTGTTTTTTTAAATGTTTATCTTTCCAGCAAACTTTCTTCATTTTCCCACCTCCAACAAGACTATAATACCCTGAGAGAGTTGGCATTTACAAATTTTTAAGCGTGTATCAGAATCACCTGAAGGACATGTTGGGACACAATTGCCTGACCCCATCTCAAGAGTTATTTATTCGATAGGTTTGAGGGTGGGAGTTGATAATTTGCATGTCTTACAAATTCACAGGTGATACTGATTCTACTAGCTCAGGGACCACACTTGGAGAATCTTTGGCTTAAAGAAACTAGGAATGCAAAAGGGAAGTGATCATTCCAGTTAGAGCAGTGGTTCTCAACCTTAGCTGTTTCTTTGTTATGGGGTGGGGCCACAATATTAATAACAAAGAAACAGAATTTCCAGAGGATGAGGTCCAGAAATCGGGATTTTAAAAGGATTCCCAGGTGATTCTAATGTGCAGCCAAGGTTGAGAACCACTGAGTTAGAGAGTCTTAACGTATTGCAGAAAAGAGTACACTAATTGATGTGAGATAAATCCAGGGCAAAAATCAGGGAAGAGAGAAAAGTCATTGTTGGAGATATTTCCACACAAAACAGAGGCAGCAGAGGCCCCCAGCCGCGGTGGTGGTGTGTGGGGGCCGAGGCAGAGGCGGCTGCCACAGTGGCGGGGGCCAAGGCCCTTGCAAGAATTTCGTGCATTGGGCCTCTAGTAAAAAATAATATTCTCTTGGGCAGAATTGAAAATTAGCCAACATATTTGGAAACATACCTGGAAAAGGACAGTTAAAACTTGATTATAATGCATTTTATGCCACTGGGGAGCCATCTCTTTTGGATAACTAGGAAGAGGCCATAAAAGATGAAAGCTCATAGCACCATCCTAACTGATTAGGATGTATTAATTGCAAAGTTGGCAAGAAATAAAGTAGAAGGAGAGTTTGGGAGGGTGGGGGAAAGAGAGAAAAGAGAGAGAGGAAGAATCCAAATTTTAAAATGGCCAAAAGAAAAACCCCACACACCTGAAAAGATATTTTTCCAAAGAAGATAGTCAAATGACCAACAGGTGCATGAAAAGGTGCTCAACATAACTAATTTGGGGAGAAGTCCAAATCAAAACCACAATGAGGTATCACCTCATACCTGCAGAATGGCTAACATCATAAAAACAAGATGTAACAAATGCTGGGGAGGATGTGGAGAAAAGGGAACCCTCGTGCATTATTGGTCAGATTGCAAATTGGTGCAGCCACTGTGAAAAACAGCGTGGAGGCTCACCAAAAAATTAAACTTAGAACTGCCATACTTGTATATGACGCAGCAATTCTACTTTTGGGTATATATCCAAGCTATGTCAAAAAGCCTGTGCAAAAATAGGTGCCCAAGTGTGTGGTAGTTCTAGCAGCAGCAGCAGAGAGCCATACAGCTTTAAGGCGCTCAAATATCTATAAAAAAGCATTTGTTCCTTTAGTTCACGGAGATTGGTTTTGAGCAAATCAAAATCTCACATATGGCTTCTCTCACATGTACCTCTTTCCACAGGCATTCAGTGATGGTGATAACTGGGAAAGTGTCGGTATGTAAGATTATGTATGAGACATGTAGTTAGAAATTCCAGACTGGAATGCATAGTCCCCATAAATAAAGAGTGGTACACGGGGGCAAAGATAGAAGCTATCTGGTAGCAGAAAATACTGGAAATTGTGGCATTTTGTGCATCCCATTTGTTTAGATAATGAAGATAGGAGATCATCTTATTTTAGGCCAGAACAGCTAAGACAAATGAAAGACAACTGGATACTAAGCCAGAAGCTGTCTTTATCTGCCCTCCAGCTGTGGATGAGAAGGGTATTGAGTCAGTCATGTAGACAGAAGGGCACCCAAGGCAATTCACTGGCACTCTCTGCAAAAACACTCTCCATTGGCAAATTTCAGGCTCAATCAATTTATTATCTGAGGACAAGTAAAACAGAAACATCACAAATGACACAGATGGAGGGGAAGAGAACCAAAAGAGAAAATGTACATAGAAAACTTTAGGAAAATATTTGGCATCTTCAATTGGATTAGCAAATAGATGGCCTCCTTGAAACAGGACCAGAAAGCCATAAGACAAGAAGGTGAAAGTAATGCCGCATTAAATCAGGAGGAAACAGGTGAGATACAGGGCTATAACATGGTAGAAACACTTTCCTTGACTGAATTGTATTGCTAGCCATTACCTCTTCCCAAGATGTGTGAAATTTATAAGAAATATAAATAAATAAAATGCTACTTCTGAAATCAGCTCATCGTCTCTGAGATGTTTTTCTACAATTTCTGTGCAGATGTTTTTATTATTAATTTTAAATTGAGGGATATCTATGTTTATAGGTTTCTCTTTAATAAAAGATGTTGGGCAGACAAAACCAAGAGAGAATGAGATCCTTTCCCAAGTCCTTATTCTTCCAGTTTTTTAAAGCAATATAAAATCACTCTGCAGCTCTTAGAGAAATCATAGTGAGCAGGGCTTGGAAAAGCTCAGCAACTATATGTTCTTCCATGCAGGCCTGCATTTGTTCCTCTGCTGCTGTCTGTGGGGCTATATCTTAGTAAGATTAATGGACCTTGTTGGTGGATATGGGCCTTCACCATTACTCTCTGTGTGTGTGTGTGTGTGTGTGTGTGTGTGTGTGTTTTGTGGGGTTTTTTCTCTTCTTTCTTAAGTACTTGACAGTTTTATATGTGGGGGTGGATAGAGTGAAGGAGTGTAAATATTTACCAACTTAAGCAGTGGCCATAAAAATCTTTGTTCAAGATATTCTAGGCCCATACTAATAACTCATTGGTTTATTAAAGTCTAGCCCAAAAATATATTGCAAAGAAACTATAAATGCAACTGTGGGATTACAAACTTCCATAGAGTGAACAAAGAGTGAATCTGATACTACAAAAATATAATTGTTTAATAGAGGGTAAAGTTTGTGAGGTCTCCCATAAATAATAGAACTATAGAGAAGAAAAATATAGTGAGGTTTAGTCATGACAGTCTCAGGCCATGGGTCCAAGTAATATATCAGATAATTTACAGAAAAGACAATGATAAAAAAAGAAATAAAAGAAAAATTTCTGTGATGAAATTCCTGTATGTAAATAAAGGCAGATTGAAAGAAATATCTGAATTCCATTCAAATTTAATTTTAATTCCACTCAAATTATAGAAGACCAAATTTAAAAGTATACTCCAAGTGCGGTCCTAGCAATTTTTTTTACATTTCTAAATAAAGAAAATTCTGTGTACATTCAAGCCAAAAATAGCATATTCCCACAGGGACACAT
This sequence comes from Myotis myotis, assembly GCF_014108235.1. Taxonomy (NCBI): domain Eukaryota; kingdom Metazoa; phylum Chordata; class Mammalia; order Chiroptera; family Vespertilionidae; genus Myotis; species Myotis myotis. The sequence continues at coordinate 173,719,988 of NW_023416335.1, forward strand.
GCCCCCCCCCCCCCCCCACACACACACACACACACACATGTATACAAGAACAAAAGTCAAACGTATCAAATTTATCCTATGCAAAGAAGTCAATAGAATGATATCTGTAGAATTAAATAGTAAGACAATAATTATTGTATGTCCAACTAATTGGCTTTGTACTGTCTTCATAAGTAAAAATAAATCTTTCTATATAAAACCCTAATATGCAAATAGACCAAATAGCAGAACAACTGAACAACCTAACACCAGTCGCTATGATGTGCGCTGACCACCAGGGGGTGCATGCGAAACATGGTGGGTGTCGGCAGCAGGTGGCAGAGCACGGAACTTGGCGGGTGTTAGCCATGGTGGGATGGTGGGGCAGGTAAGCAGGGGTGCCAGACCACAGTGGGGCGCCCGTCACTGTCATCAGGGTGAGCTTCTGGTGGTTACTGAAAATTCTTTGCTCCCGTGCGCCACAGTCCCACTGGGTGCTTGCACCTGCTGCTGGCATCGGCCCCACTCACACCTGAGGGCTTCTCCACCTCCCCCTGCTCCTGAGGGGCGATCGGGGCTGCAGCTGCCACTCACACCTGCTGACGGTGCTGGCCCTGTGCACACACCACTGCTGGCACTAGGCCCCAGCCGCTCTGCACTGCCAGTGGGTGTGAGCAGGGCCAGCACCATCAGTGTGTGGGAGCAGTGGCAGTGGGAGCGGGACTGGCAGAAGACAGGGGACTGGGGCCAGGGTAGAAGGGGCCGGGCAGGGGTGTGGAGGATGGGCCAAGACCTGCTCCGATGCCCACCGCAGCCTCACGGCCCACAGTTCCTTTCAAGGTGCACGAATTTGTGCACTGGGCCCCTAGTATTCTCAATAATGCAAGAACTCGAGAAATGTCCCATATAACCTACATGGGGAAAAAATAGTCATTTCATTTGACTGAAAAATGAACCAATTGTTTGCCCTAGAGTTAAAAGGTGTCACCTAAAAAAAAAAAACTAGAAATGCTTATCTATGCCTTATTAAAGACCATAAAGCATAATTGTGGAAAAGGTTTGATCCTCTATAATAAAGAGGTATATGCAAATTAACCCTCACACCCTCACCTGCCTAAAACCAGGCTGGCAGGGGGGTTAGTGAGGGATGACCAAACGACTGAACAAGCAGGCTGTGTTGGGTGACCAGGCCGGCGGGGGAGGGGGCAGTTAGGGGTGACCAGGCAGGCAGGTGAGTGATTAGGAACCAGCAGTCCAGGATTGTGAGAGGGATGTCTGACTGCCGGTTTAGGCCCGATCCCCAGGATCAGGCCTAAGCCGGCAGTCGGACATACCCCAAGGAGTCCTGGATTGGAGAGGGTGCAGGCTGGGCTGAGGGGACCCCCCTCCCTGCATGAATTTTGTGCACTTGGCCTCTAAATTATTATAACAGCAAAAAATCTAGGAGTCCAGAGAATTGTTTCTGAACCTGAGCTCCACCAATTATCTGGATACCTTGTTGGTTCCGCCAGTCAAGCGCCATAAAATTGGTTTCCCTGCTTCCATCCTTACCCTGTTAAATCTCTTCTTACAATGCAGCCAAAGTGGTCCTTTAAAAAGTTAACTCATTAAATCTCTCCTCTGCTTAAAACCTTCTAATGCTTCCCATCTTGCCTCAGTAAAAGCCTCACTTCAGGACCTTTATACTTGCTGTTTGCTCTGCCTGGAATGCACTTGCTCCAGGCTTACACTTAGCTGGCTCTGTCTCTCAATTCCTTTAATTCTTCAAATGTCAGTTTTTAAGTAAGGTTTCCTCTATGGCCCTGGTTTAAAAGACTACACTTTCCCCCATGCACTCCCATTCTTTCCTCCTGGCTTTTTGTTCCCCTGCCATAGCACACATAGGACTTTTTTTTCTTCCCTTTGGTCTGTCTCTTTCCACTGGAATATAAGCTCTATGAAGGCATGGGTTTTTGTCTGTTTTGTTCACTGCTATACCTCTAGCACTGAGGGAAGGGTCATAATAGATGGTTCATAGATATTTATTGAAAATCAATAGTTTTAGGATAGTTTTCTTTCTAATATTATGTGTTTATCAATTTTGCACAATAGGCATGAATTACTTATAAAATAAAAAAATGTTAAGATAAACATAAGGAAAGTGTTAAATCTACATTTAATTGTCAGGAACAAAAGAAAAATAATGCCAGGTCCAAATAATTTAATGTTTCACGATTTAATATCTCAAACTATCCATTTGTTAACTTTAACTATTTAAGTGATATTTTCCTCATCTATGAAACTATCATTCTCAGACACATTTTGTCAAATATAAATTTTTAAAGATAGTTATATGATAGTTGAAGAAAAATATGTAAATTAAGGTTATTTTAGTTGGAAAAGTCTAAGTCCAAAGTAAGAATTCTACAACCTTTAAGCTTCCATTTTTTTATTGATTGAAGAAACTATTAATAATGTCAGTTTTATAGCAGCAATAACCTACTGAGTAAAAGAGCTTTAGGATGGAAACAGCACAAAATTAAATTAGTTTCCTTGGTATTTGATCTAAACTGATATAACTTGTTGACAGCAGAAGCTTTTTAATTTGTCTTTTCGCCCACCCACTTGTCTTTCTTTAGCAAAGATGACCCAGGGGCTGAGGTTGCCCTTAAAAGTTAATTCATTTGGTTTCTCCTGGCCATCAGTCACATGTGCATGTGGGGAAATGAGCAAAAGAACATTGAGTTTTCATATAAATCAAAACAGGAAAATTGATTTTTTTCCATTGCGGAACTCACTGAGAAACAGATTCCCCTCTGCAGGTGTGGACAAATGTTATATTCCTTAGCCAATGCTCAATGTGCTAAAACCCTCCACTGGGGACATCCTGCCTGTCCCCTTAATTCTAGCCTCCAGACTCTGTTTTGCATCATTTGCCACTCTCTAGCCAGTTGCTCACCTCAGAGACACCCACTAGCCATGAAGCCACTCTCTCATGTCACCACAATGCCCTTTCTGTCCACTTAATAGTTCTGTTTTCCTGCAGGTGGATATTTATTAATGTTGGGGTAGCTTGTGGTCTGATAAATATCAACTCTCTATTCTGCCTGATTTATAAACTAATTACAAGTTACACTAAAAATATTTAAATATCTCCCCCCCTTGAATGTGTATTGTGATTAGTGACATTTCCAACAATTACAATATAAAAAAGGGAAGTAGGACGAATAAACTTTACAGGTACTAAACCTGGAAAACACTACCTTGGCCAAATGATGGTTTATATCATCAGTGGTAAGTCAGGTTGATATCACGCCCCCCTGATATGATGTTGCTATGATGTGATGAGGGCGGAATTTCATCTAGGTAGCACTCTGACTCAAGGCCATGATTCCTATCTAAGCGTGAGAGAAACATCACACACACTCACTTGATTGCGCTACAAATTACTTCCCCATCTCAAAACTGTAAAAATCATGTAAAACAAGGAATGTCTGAGAAACTGTTCTAGATTAATTGATTACTAATTTGATCCTGGAACAATAAAAAGGCATTAGAGGCAAAACTAGTGAAATCTGACTAAACTTTGGATTATGGTGACTAATTATAAGGGGAATATGTAAGTGTATATAGGAGATGGAAGAGTGTGGATTAGAATGAAATGGAGAAACTCCTGGGGGCTTTGTCACCAGGAATCCTTCCAGGCACTTATAGAGAAAGGTCTCTCCTATCTGTCTGGGGAAGGAAGTATAATCATTGCAAAATATAAACAATCCATTCTCCCTAACAAAGGACAGTTCTCCAGAAGAAACTTTTCTATAGTCATTTTGCCTGGAGGAAGGGCATGTCTACCATGCTAGCCTGCTCTAGCCTTTCTGTCCCACTGAAGAGGGGGTATGGCTATAAAAAACCTGTGAAGGCCCAGGAACACAGTCTCACTAAAAATGGAGATTTAACCAAATATTATAAAATGCTTCCCCTCTTTCATTCATTTTCATCATACCTACAGGGCTCCAATATAACATCTGAAAGAACTGCAAGACACAGACTCTCTGAAGAGGAGCTTAGGGGAGTCCAAAGTCAACAGAGAAGACCAATAAGATACATTAGAAGAATTTGAAGCCTCAGCACCTGTTGCTACAGCAAAAATTAAAAATAGCCCGACTCCTAGCCAGATTAACATAAAACTTCACACTAAGGGCCTGTTTACCTCCGTTAGTATCACTGAACACATCATGTCTTTTTTACAACAACAAATTACAAGGCATTCTAAAAGGGGAAAAACTACAGTGTAAAGAGAAAGCAAGAAGTAGGATTAGGTATTTGAATTACTGGACAGTGAATTTAAAATAACTATGATCAATATGTGAAGGGCTCCAATGAAAAAAGCAGACAGCATGCAAGAACAGATTGTAAATGCAAGCAAAGAGATGGAAACTAAGGAGCCAATACTAGAAGTCAAAAACCCTGTAATAAATATTAAAAATGCCTTTGATGGGCTCATTAGTAGGTAGATGAGACAAGGGCAAGAAAGATATCTAAGTAAGCTTAAAGATAGAGCATTAGAAACTTCCCAAACAGAAAGGCAAAGGAAAAAAAAAAGATTGAAAAAATAAAAAGAAACCAAACAAAGCAACCAAGAACTACGAAACAATTTCAAAAGGAGTAACATAGGTGTGACTGGATTACCAGAAAAAGAAAGAAAGAAGGAGCAGAAGAAATATTTGAAGTAAAAATGAGGATTTTCCAAAATTATTGACAAAACAAACCATAGATCCAGAAAATTCAGAGAACACCATGTAAGATAAATATCACAAATCTATTCCTTGGCATATCATATTAAAACTGCAGGAAATCAAAGATAAAGAAAAAATCATGAAGAAACCAGAAGGAAATGGACCTATTATCAGAAAATTGTGCTGATGGAATTTCTCCATTACTAGTGGGAGTGGCTTTCTTGAGACACTGCTGGAGTAAGAATTTCCATAGGCTCCCATGGGAGAGAAAAAGATGTGATAGAAAGTTTTATTTGTGTAAAATTATATCTTCAGTTTTCAAAGTCCCATTTTCCTTAAACCAATACTGGAAAATGTGCAGCTGGGGATCCAGCCAAGCTCAAAGCAAAGCCTGTGTCCAGAGTTTCTGTTCCATGGTGAAGCTGAGTCTGGCAGAGCACCAGACTAATTCCAGTCTGTCAGTCCATTGTGTGTGGGTCCACATACATAGCTGTGGGCCATGTGGGCGAGTGCAGAGCGTGAGAGCCCCACAAGCCAGGAGTCAGGCCCGAGCAGCAAGTTAGAGGGGGCAAGAGGGCCACGAGAGGGAACTCCCTTTGTTTAGGAGTTTATGTATCTCAGATTTCATGCCCGTGCAGGGATCACGCTTCTTGTGACCAATGACCTGCTCCCAGGTGTGACAGAGGAAATCATCTTTCCTGTCATTCAGACCTTACTGGGCATGCGTCTATTCTTTCCTTGTCCAGTCCCTTCCCCCAGGATTTGTGGGGAAAGAACCTGGAGATGTTAAATTGCAGCTTTATGGCACAAATGCATGCACATGTTATCTGGCCTTCCTTTTGCTCCTTTCCAGTTATTAATTTATAACTAAGTTTAATTACAATGTTATCAGACCCACCATCCATGAAAGAAATAATTGATAAGTTGAACTTTGTTAAAGTTAAAAACTTTGGCTCTGTGAAAGATATTATCAAGAGAATGAAAAAGACAAGCCACAGATTGGGAGAAAATATATTTTCCAGAAAAAAATGTATGTGGTAAAGAACCGTTATCTAATATATACAAAGGAAGGTTAAGACTCAATAATAAGAAAATGAACAATGCAATTTAAAAACATGGGCAAAAAATCTGTATAGTCACTTTACTAAAGAAGATATACAGATGACAATAAGCCTATGAAAAGATTGTCCACATCATATGTCATCAGAGAATTGCAAAGCAAAACAATGAGATACTAGTTCACACCTTAGAATGACAAAAATACAAGACACTGACAACACCAAATGCAACTGAGAATGTGGAACAAAAGAAAGTCCCATTCATTTCTAGTGGGAATGCAAAATGGTACAGCCACTTGGGAAGACAGTTTGATGGTTTCTTACATAAGTAAACCTTTCCTTGTCATATGATTGAACAATTCTTGGTAGTTACCCAAATGAGTTGAAAACATGTCTATGGAAAAACCTGCGTACAGATGTTTATAGCAGCTTGATTCATAATTACCAAAGCTTGGTATTAACGAAGATGTCCTCTAGTGGGTGAATGGATAAACTATTTACATCCAGACAACAAAATATTATTTAAAGCTAAAAGAAAATGTTAAACTAGAGAAGACAAAGAGGAAATTTAAAGGCATAATTAATACTAATTAATAGAAGCCAATATGAAAAGATTACATGCTATATAATTCCAACTATAGGACATTCTGAAAAAGGCAAAACTATGGAGACAATAAAATTGCCATGGGATGGGGGAGGAAGGTATGACTAGGTAGAGCACAGAAGTTTTTAGGACAGTGAAACTATTCTGTGTAATACTATATAATGGATACATCTATAATAATAAAGTGTAATATGCTAATTAGACCAGACGTGCTTCCGGAGGACCTTCCAGACAAAACCGAGGCTGTGAGGGAAGCCTGGGTCCTACATGCCAGAAGGAAACCGGTGCTGGCAGCCGGGGGAAGGCCTACTCTTGCACAAATTTCGTGCATCCAGCCTCTAGTGTTATTATAAATTTGTTCACTGAGCGGGTTGGGTGGAGGTAGAAGAGGGCATGGGGGGGATAAATGGTAATGGAAAAATATTAAATTTAATTTTAAAAAATAATTTCATTTTTGTTGTTCATATTTACAATGGAAAGACAGATTAAAGTATATAATAGAAATAAATAAAAACTATGTTTAAATAAATAAATAAATTTGTTCAAACCCATAACCTGTACAATGCCACGAGTGAACACTAACGTAAACTATGTACTTTGAATGATAACGATGTGGCAGTGTAGGTTCATCATGTAGCAAATGTACCATTCTGGTCAGAAACTTTCATCATAAGAGAGGCTGTGCATACGGGGAGACAAGGCGTATGTATATAGGAAATCGTGTATCTTTCACTCAGTTTTGCTCTGAACCTAAAACCGCTCTAAAATCAAAGTCTATTTAAAAACTGAAAATAAAATTACTAAGTTTATATATTAAAAAATAAAATATATTGTCTTTGTTGCAAAAATTATTTGTTTTATTCTGTCAGGTTGCCAGTCATTGTTGCCAGCTTTCTGGAGTCTTTGAACTATACACTTAATTCAAAAAATTTTCTATCAAAATAATTACAGTAATCCCCCCTTATCCACTGTTTCACTTTCTGTGGTTTTAGTTACTAGAAGTCAACCTTGGTCCAAAAACATTATATGAAAAATTCCAGAAGTAGACAATTTATGAGTTTTAAGTTGCAGGTCATTCTGAATAATGTGATGAATTCTCACAGAAACCACATTCGCAAAACTTTTTTTACAATATATCTTTATAATTGTTCTATTTAATAGTTATTGCTGTTAGTCTCTCACTGTACCTAATATATAAATTCAAATTTATCATAGGTAGGTATATATAGGCAAAAACATGGTATGCAGGGTAGAACAAAATTAGGTTTACAGTTGTGAGTACATGAAACAGTTTATTCTTGTATTGTTATTTATTATTATACTAGTGGCCTGGAGCATGGATTCGTGTACATTGAAAGTAAATTAAGTAGAAGAAATATTTTAATATCACTATTTGCCCTTTCTCTATAATAGAAGTGCCAACCAAATTCACGATTGACAATGACAGATTGAAACACATGTGTGCGATTGGTGCCAGCAAGAGCTTTATATGTATCACGCATGTGCGAGCCAACTTACACTTTTATCCTATCTAGTAATAGACAAACATGTTAATTGACTGTACCTTTGCTACTCCTCCCATTCGGGATTGCCCTGGCCAGTTTGGTTCAGTGGATAGAGCATCAGCCTGTGGACTGAAGGGTCCCCGGTTCAATTCTGGTCAAGGGCACATGCCTGGGTTGTAGACTTGATCCCCAGTAGGGGGCGTGCAGGAGGCAGCCAATCAATGATTCTCTCCCATCATTGATGTTTCTCCCCCTCTCCCTTCCTCTCTAAAATCAATAAAATATATTTAAAAAAATAAAATAGGATTCCACTGAGTTTCCTATATACCTACTCCAGGACTTCTGTGAGGATCAAATGAGATGAGGCATGGGCAAACACTTCACAGACATTTGGTTGAAGTGTGAAATGTTTTCACCTGGCTATAAAGCAAGTCGTGTTCCTGGGCTGAAGAAACTGTAAGGAGGCTAGTCGCTCGGGAGAGGAAGCCGGGCGTTGCTATGTGACGTCATTACTCGGCACCCACAGCCACCGTTTCCAGGCTGGGCTGGGCTGTGGGCCACATTTTGCACCATGGGGTTTAGAGTTTGGCTGCGATTTGGTAGGGTGTTGCTCCAGGGTGGTGGTGGGGCCTGTGTCCCACTTGGGGGAAGCCAAGTGTTGCTTTGTGGGCACCAGGTTCGTGGTGCCGTTTCTCTGTGTGCATCACAGCAGCTCCTGTATTGAGCTTCTGCCCCCTGGTGGTCAGTGTGCATCATAGCAACCGGTCAGATGGTCAGACACTTAGCATATTAGCCTTTTTTATATATATATAGATTATTTTCCATATAAACAATAGTAAACCTACTGTCTCCCCTACCTTGTGTATAGGATTCAGTGCTACCTGAGGCTTCAGGCATCTACTGGAGGTGTTGGAACATTTGCCCTGTATCCCCCAGGGATAGGGAGGGACTACTGTGATGTGTACTTATTATGTCTGAGGAGGGAATAGACTGTGTATAGTTTTTCACAGCTTTTGTGATTTTCTACACTTCTGAAAAACTGCAGAACGTTACAGTGATGGCAATCTCAGTCTTATTTTAGGTGTCTGTTTTAATAACCAATATTTTCAAAGCCATGACATCTTGGGAGTAGACACTTTCTACCCTGTGCCAGTGGTTGCTGTCATTACTGCTTGCTTTGGAATAGTTCAAGCCTTCTGGGAAAGGTTTGTCCCTTATCTCTGGAATTCTTTCTGAGGAAGAATCACTCCCAGCAGATTGCCAGACAGAAACTGCTCCAATGCTTCTGCAGCGCGTGCTCTGGGGGCTACAGAGGACTAATGCTTCCTCTGTGTGCTTTCAAGGCACGCCTTCCCACACTCTGCAACATTTCCAATTTTGAGTTTTTCATTCTGCTCCATCTTTTTCTGTAGACATAAGAGACACATCAATCATTAATTTTCCTCTGCTCTTCTCCTAAAGCAGTGGTTCTCAACCTTGGCTGCACATTAGAATCACCTGGGAATCTTTGTAAAATCCTGATTTCTGGGCCTCATCCTCCGGAAATTCTGTTTCTTTGTTACTAATGATGAGGCCCAGAAATCGGGATTTTACAAAGATTCAGAGGTGATTCTAATGTGCAGCCAAGGTTGAGAACCACTGTCCTAAAGCAAGGGAAGCTCAAATGGGCTTCCTATAATTTAACCTACAACTGAAATTGATTCCTTCTCTACAGCATGAAAGGTCAGTACTACTGCCTGGAATTAAATGCCTCCTTGCTTTCTCTTTGATTTCTAGTTGGCATTTGTTGTCCTACGATGTTCTTCTAAACATTGTCTTTATGTTTGATAATAAGAAAAATGAAATCAGTAACTTCTAGATCTGTGAAAAGGACCCATTGTTCACAAAATTAATCTTCTTTTATTTTCCTGAGATGGATAATCCTACCCATGAGGTAATCTTTTCCCTATAATCTACTCCCTCCCATGTTGTACTCACTTATGGAGGCTATAGCACCTACCTGAATCTACCAAGGCATTCTGGATAGTTCAAGATCAAAATATAATAATGTGCACACGAAGTCCCACATGTTCAGCACCTCCTGAGACTTTTACTTTTCCTTCAAGTACTTAATGTTGAGGATACATTACTCAATCCCCATTCTTAATTTATTCTAATTGGAAAAGTTGGTACCTTCAATCTACACTCACCAAACTCTTGTGCAGCTGGGATTCTTGTTGCCAATTTGGTTCTGTCAATTAGATGAACTCTTGTGAGACAGAGAAAATAAACATAAGTCAGAAGTCATCTAACTATGGCTCTTAGCTGGTGTTTGGTTTATTTATTTGTTTGTGTGTATGTATTAGTTTATTGAGAGAGAGAGAGAGAGAGAGAGAGAGAGAGAGAGAGAGAGAGAGAGAGAGAGAGAGAGAGAGAGAGAGAGAAAGAAATGTGAAGCTTCCGTGGGCAGATTTTTAGTGCCCATTTTGCACTTTCCTTGAGTATGAAAAGCAATTGTGGTGGCAGTACCTTCCTGCTTTAACATAACTTCAAGTGTGATTTTGGAGGTAGTAACTTTCTCAGTGAATCAGCCCTATATTGTCCTATAAATCTTTATAGGAGGCCCAACTGAGAATCTAAATCTTTGAGTACTTCCAATAATTTTCAAAGCACTATATCAATTCTAAAATATGTCTTGTTCACAATTTTACCTTTTCGAACCTGAGGAACCTCATAGAATCAATGGCTTTATTGCAATCATTGTTAACCATGCAGCATCCATGACACAATTTTTTTGAAATCCTTCCATCAAAAACTTTTGTTAAGATGTGACAGCACCAACATCAACAAATATTTCAGGGTAATTAAGAGTTTGAAAGGGTTTAATTTTCTGTATAATTAAATTTTTCAACTTGTAATATACTTAAGTAAATACAGATAACTTTTTTTATCGCCTATACAAGATAAAAATGTGTAAGTCCTAGACTTCTAGCTTAAGTGTATTTGATTTTTAAAAATTTATTTTTGATAGATCACAGATGTTCCCCATTTTCCCACTGCCTCCACCTAGCCCCCTGTCCTCCCCAGCCCTTTCCCACACTATTGTCTGTGTGCATGGGCTATTCATACATGCATATATGTTCTTTGATTAATCTCTCCCTACCTCCACCCTCTCTTCTGAGGGCTGACAGTCTGTTCCATGCATCTGTGCTAAGTGTATTTGAATTTAAAATGGTAAAACTCCAGTGGCCTACCAAAAGTCATCTAAGAACTTTTATAACACTGTGCTGAATACGTGATGGTCTATTATTTAAAACACTGAGGAAAAATAAGTTCATGATTCCCAAAGTAGTCAGTGTAAGTTTCACAAGATATACAGAAAATTCTCCCTAAATATCTAGACTACATGGCCATTTTCAACTCCTGACCTCTATTAGCAGTTACCCCTTGAATCTCTCCCCGGGCTAGCATGTGTACAATGCTTGCACTACAAAATGGGCCCCATAATCTGGGAACTCAAACCTGGCTCTTAGAAATAAGATTAGGATAGGGTCATTAATGAAGATAAAGACACGCAGGCCTTATATATGTGAAGTTATTTCCCACTTTTCTACCCTTTTACCCTGGTATGGCTCACACACACTTATGACCCCACTAGAAATGAGTCAGGGGCCTGTATTTGCTCAGATCTGTCAATGAGCATGTGACAGCCATTCGTTCCATAGACATTTTAAAACTCATACACATCCCTGGTAGAATGTCCAGGTGGAAGGTGTATCTATATGCTGCCCACATACCAGAGTCTTTGCTTCTTTCTAATTTATTTTTCCAGGCTAATTTCTTAAGGTCACATGTGAACCCAGGACAACTGGGCTATAGTGGCATAGGAAAAGAAGTATTTGCGCAATATGTGGCAAATTCACTATATATTGTATTTCTGCTGCATCACATCTGATCTGAATCATCTTAATGCATCTACGGTTGTGGCAATTGTGAGTTGATGTGGCTACTTTTGTCTTTAGTAACACAGCAGGTAGAAAATCTGGCAGTTTAGGGCAGTGATGGCGAACCTATGACACACGTGTCAGAGGTGACACGCAAACTCATTTTTTTGGTTGATTTTTCTTTGTTAAATGGCATTTAAGTATATAAAATAAATATAAAAAATATAAGTCTTTGTTTTACAATGGTTGTAAATATAAAAAAAAATTCTATATGTGACACGGCACCAGAGTTAAGTTAGGGTTTTTCAAAATGCTGACACGCCAAGCTCAAAAGGTTCGCCATCACTGGTTTAGGGTAAGCCTTTGAAAAAAGATCTGTCAAAGAGCAGCAGACCAGAACACCTTACCCTCAAAAGTGCTCCTCTTTCCATGCTCCCTAAATTGGTGAAGGATACTACCATTTAAACTGCAAGATACCCCAAATTACCACCTCTCCCTCACACAAGCATATGATTAAGGATAAAAGTTCAATCAAGGTAGCTGCTTAAATAACTCCAAAATTCATTTCCTCGCTACCATCACCAGCATCTACCTCTGATCTGAGTTACTTCAGTAGCCTAACCGTCATTTCCCACCTCAAGGTGACGTAAGATGAAAATCTGATCAATCACTCTCCATAGCCTCCAGATAAAGTCCACGGGCTTCAATAACCTAGCTTTTGCCTAGTTCTCTAGCCTCACCTACTATTTTTGTCTCCCATATCCTTTCTTCGGCTAGTCTAAGCTGCTTGCTTTTCCTAAAACATACCACCCCCATATTTATTTAGACTGAGCTACCCCACACTCCCTGTGACTTAAAATTCCTTTAAAACTTAAACTGAGATTAAACCTTCCAATAAGACAGAAAGGTTACAGCCCTGTGTTGAATAAACATTAACCTGGAGCAAATCACTACAGACTTATCCAGTGAAAATCTGAAGCTCTTAAATCAGGGCATATAAAAGTGATGGTGGAAGTTTTCTTTCTTTTTCATGCAGTTTTTAAATTAAATTTACTGGGGTGACATTGGTTTATTAAATTATATAGGTCTCAAGTATATAATTCTATGATATATTGTGATATTGCATGTCATATTGCATTATGTGTTCCCATGCAATTTTTAGGGTTAAAAAGAGTTTTAACTGAATACATTCAAAGTACATCAGGTATAATTGTCACCCTCATTTTAAGATTTTTAAAATTTTTGTTTTTCTCCTATGACATTTTATCAGAAATTAATGAAGCACATTTGAGATTCTGATTTATTTAACATTAATGACTTCCTTCACTGGTATGATACATATTTCATCCCAGGGGTCTGAGATACAAAGGAAACTATCCTCTCTGCAGTGGAGCAGGCAAAAACAACCTCAGCAGAGCTGCCAGTTCAATCAGGGTGTCTGTCTATCAGGAAGAGAGGGCAGTTGGGGTCAGCCAAAGGCAAACATCCTAAGTAGGTGATATGTGCCATCTAGCATTTTTAGCTTCCCTGATTTAGTTCTTTTCCCATTTTAGTGTCCTGTCTCCCTCCTCAGGCACTCTAGATGCTTTGCTTTATCCAATCCCCTAATATCTCTTGTCAAAATTTTCAAAAGTGTCCTAATAAATTCATCCCCACTCAAGAACGAATGATAAATATTGTGTAAACTGGAACTACTTCAGGAGTACCTGCAGTTATTAACTTTCAGGCCGGACAAATAGGTGGGGAAGGATTCCATTTGGGCATGAGGACTGCTCAATCCCTAGGAATCACATTGATATGTCCATGCTGAAACCAATTCAAGTAAAAAGTCTATTTGTATATGTTCTGGAAAAGGTCCAAGATGTCTTAGTATCTACTAAAAAGTCTCATCTAAAAAATATCCACTGTTACAGTCAAATTAGATTATACATGCCTAAATGCTTTTTAAAGTTAATAGGGTACTTACTGATACTAAATCCTATTCTATTAGCTTTACCTGAGTCACTTTATTCTTTATAGTAGCCTTAAGAGATTTGTTCTGTTATCCCTATTTCAGGAATGAGAAAATAGAGGCAATGAGAAGTTAGGTGCAGTTGCCTTGAACAATGTGGCAGATAGGGATGCAAATGCCCCCCACCCTCTTGCAGTAAAAAAAGCCACATATAACTTTTGACTTCCCAAAAACATAATTACTAATATTCTACTGTTGAACAAAAGCCTTAACAATAACAAGTATTATATGCTATATTCTTACAACAAAGTAAGCTAGAGAAAAGAAAATGTTATTAAGAAAATCATAAGAAAGGGAAAATACATTTACAGTACTGTACATATATATTGAAAAAAAATCTGTGTAAGTGGAGCCATGTAATTCAAACCCATGTTATTCAAAGGTCAACTGTAGGTTTCCTACGTTCAAAAAACAAAAAGTGATCCTCTTTGTAATCTATAACCTATCTATACTAATAAAAGGGTAATATGCTAATTAGACTGGACGGCTTCCAGGTGACCTTCTGGGCATCCTTCCTGACAAAGCCGGGCCTGGGCGAAGCCGCCCGGGATCCTGGGTGCCTGTGGCCAGCCAGAGGAGGGAAGCCTGGGTCCTGGGTGTGGAGGCTGAGGCAGAGATGGTTAGGGGCAATCAAGCTGGCAGGGAAGCAGTTAGGGGCAATCAGATCAGCAGGGGAACATTAGGGGAAATCAGGCCGGAAGGCAGAGGGGGTTAGGAGTGATCAGGCAGGCAAGCGATTAGGAGCCAGTGGTCCCGGATTTCGAGAGGGATGTCCGACTGCCAGTTTAGGCTGTGGGATCAGGCCTAAATCGGCAGTTGGATGTCCCCTGTGGGGTCCCAGATTGGAGAGGGTGCAGGCTGGGCTGAGGGACCCCTTCCCATGCACGAATTTCATGCACCGCACCTCTAGTCGCTATTATAATCATATTATAATAATTATCAAGATTATTCTCAGAGCTTGTGGAGTGTGGGACAGGGTATGAGAGGGAATGATGAATAGCCTACTTTGTATATTGTGTTACTTATTTAAGGAAAATTACAGGCAGCACAGTTATTACAACTGGTAAGCCCAAGTATGTCTATGGCCCAAGTATGTCCTGAAATTATGTCCTCTTAGTTCTCTTCATTTAACAGATACACAAAACCAAGTCTTAGTGCTTCATCTAAGACAGGGGTCCTCAAACTACAGCCCGCGGGCCACATGCAAATACAAATATTGTATTTGTTCCCATTTTGTTTTTTTACTTCAAAATAAGATATGTGCAGTGTGCATAGGAATTTGTTCATAGTTTTTTTTTTTAAACTCTAGTCCGGCCCTCCAACGGTCTGAGGGACAGTGAACTGGCCCCATGTTTAAAAAGTTTGAGGACCCCTGATCTAAGATCATACACATAGCAAGTTTTAGTGTGCATACAAGATTTCATCCCAGGTGGCCAGCCATTTATTGGATACTCATAAAATGCCAGCACTGTATTAATGGCTTTCATACTTTATCCCATTTAATCTTCACAGTAGACTTATGAGGAAGATTGTTATAGGTGGGGAAACTGAGTCTCTGAAAAGTCAGATGATTTGCTCAAGTCTTCCCAGCAAGAACATTTTAGACCTGAGTTTGAGCCCAGGCATGTGTGATCTTCAACCCAAGCTCTTATTGGTTATCCTTTCTATTAAAATAGCCAAAATATGCCCCAACCAGTGTGGCTCAGTGGATAGAGTGTCAGCCTGTGGACTGAAGGGTTCCAGGTTCAATTCCGGGCAAGGGCATGTACCTTAGTTGCGGGCACATCCCCAGCAGGGAGTGTGCAGGAGGCAGCTGATTGATGTTTCTCTCTCATCGATGTTTCTAACTCTCTATCCCTCTCTCTTCCTCCTGTAAAAAATCAATAAAATATATATTTAAAAATAAATAAATAAATAAAATAGCCAAAAGAAATATTTTGTGGTCCAGTTTCTTACCTCTTCCCCTTTGTGCAGAAGTTATGGTATGTGAAAAAGTTACAGAATACTTAAGAGTAAGGATGAAAACCTGGGCAGGAGGGTGAGGAACACATCAAGAGCCCTCTACTACAGTCTATGCTTCTCAATTCATTTTCTGTGACTCATGAGCATTTTAAAAAGGAATATTCATAAGAATAAGGTATTACCAATGTGTTTATAAAACATATAGTAAAAGCAAAATCACGAGTAACAAATACCTATACTAAGTGAGGTTCATATGTTTTTCACAAAGAGGAAGCCCATGATTTTTCTCAGGAACACTGTGGCCCCCAGAACACAGTAGAAGGTAGAAATCTTGAAATTTACTGTGCAAAATATTGAATTTACACGTTCAACTGCTACTTTGTAAGTGGAGATAGGGCATGTATTTTTTTGCACATGACACTCAGGCTAGGTCTGGTAAATGAATTTGTTTATTGTTTTTTCTGGATATATTTGACCGAGATTATAATCCTAAATTTGTAACCAGTATCAAGACTAAGATGTTTTGAAATCTGTCCAAGCAAGAAGATTGTGTATTGACATATTGGATGAGCAAAATTGTGACAGTGTTGGTGAAATTCACAAGAATTGATCATGCACTCTAATAAAGGGAATGATTCTTTATACACAGAGACTCCACCAACTTAACGCTTTTATTCATTGTAGGAAAGAGACATATCTTATCTAATTACTAGAGGCCCAATGCACAAAACTCGTGCAAGGAGCTCGGCCCTTGCAGCCCTGGCTTCATCCAGAAGGTCCTCCAGAAGGACATCCAGAAAGTCGTTCGGCTGTCTGGTCTAATTAGCATATTACGCTTTTATTATTATAGATATATCAACTAGTGCCCTGGTGCATGGATTTGTGCACATTGAAAGTAAATTAATTAGAAGGTGGCTGCAGGGTGGGACTGGGCGAGATGGGCCGGACATGCCCTGGAGCCAACCTCCCACAGTCCCTCCCAGGCCGGCTGCACCTGGGGTGGCGCTGGAGCTTGAAGGGCATCTGCTGAGTGAGCAGGGTCCCTCTGGCAGGTGGGGTCCCTCAGCGTGGCCTGTGGGGATCAAGCTGAAACCGGCTTTCCAACATACCCCAAGGGGTCCTGGATTGTGAGAGGGTGGTTCTTGGGTGATACACCCCGGAATCGGGCTCCCTCCTTCCTGGTTCCAGGGTGCGTCACCCGAGAACTGCTGCTGCCAAGTCACCAGAGCTCAGCAGCTCTTGCGTTGAGTGTCTGCCTCATGGTGGTCAGTGCACATCATAGCTACCAGTCGGACTGTCGCTTAGCCTTTTATGTATATTGATGGCATTTTAAAGAATCAATGTTTTATGCAGTTTTAAATACCAGGTGTACTGGTTACTAATGCAGATTTTTTTCAATAGATGGAGTTACACATATGTTGATACATATGTGATTTAATCTGTATACTATTTTGTTGTATTGACAGCAAGCTTCAAAACTTCATATGTCAAATTTTCGGAAGGTGTTAACATCATAGATATTTTTACACTTAAAAATGTCGAATTTCGTGCTGAAAAAGCATTTGTGGGAAGTTTTAATTCATTACTTTATTTTGAAGAAAAGTGTTGCTGAAAGTTATATTATACTTTGGGAAGCTTATGGTGAATATGCTCCATCTCAAGATACTTGTGAACGCTGGTTTAAACACTTTAAAAGTGATGATTTTGATGTGAAAGACAAAGAACGTCCAGGTCAACCAAAAAAGTTTGAAGACCAACAATTGCAAGCATTATTGGGTGAAGTTGCGTGTCAAACTCAAAAACAACTTGCAGAAAGATTAAACGTTGCTCAGCAAACAATTTCTGATTGTTTACAAGCAATGGGAAAGATTTTAAAGGAGGGAAAATGGGTGCCACGTCAATTGAACGAAAGACAAATGGAAAACCGAAAAGTCATCAGCAAAATGTTGCTTCAACGGCATGAAAGAAAGTCTTTTTTGCATTGAATTGTGACTGGCGATGAAAAGTGGATTTATTTTGAGAATCCCAAATGCACAAAATCATGGGTTGATCCAGGTCAACCATCAACATCGATTGCAAGGCCAAATCGCTTAGGAAAGAAGACAATGTTCTGCGTTTGGTGGGATCAGGAAAGTGTGATGTATTTAGAAGTGTGATGAACTTCTAAAACCAGGTGAAACCATTAATACTGATCACTACCGACAGCAAATAATCAATTTGAACCATGCTTTGATCATAAAACGACTAGAATATGCCAGAAGACACAGCAGAGTAATTTTGCTTCATGATAACGCACCATCACACACTTCAAAACCAGTTAAAGACATGTTAAAAGATCTTGCCTGGGAAGTATTAACCCACCTGCCGTATTCACCAGATCTTGCTCCTTCAGATTACCACTTGTTCCAATCGATGGCACATGCACTTTCTGAGCAGCACTTCAAAACGTACAAAGAAGTGGAAAATTGGGTTTCTGAATGGTTTGCCTCAAAACAAGAAAAGTTCTGTTGGGACGGTATCCACAAATTACCTGAAAGATGGGGGAAATGTGTAGCTAGTGATGGACATTACTTTGAATAAAGCACATTTGATGTTTCTCTTGAAATTATTGTGCTTTCTTTGATTACAAAATTCCCTGGATAATTCCCCTCCCATCTACCTAATGTCCCTGCTCCAATAAGCTTAAGCTACATAATCTTTACTCCCTGGAATGGAGATAAGAAATGCCCTAACCTTTGGAATAGAGATTGATAGTATTGGAATCAACTGGTATAAATACAGATGTAAGAAGACAGAACTTAGAAGACAGAACCTACACAGAACCTAGAGACAGAAGAACTTTGCTGGAGAGAACATGGCAAAAGATCCTGGACAGAAACTGGCAACAGAACCTAGAGACAGAACCTAGCGAGAGAACATGGCAAAAGATCCTGGACTGAACCTGACTACAGAAATTGGCAAGAGAACCTGACTAGAACCTGGTGACTGAACCTGGCTGGAGAACCTGGACAGAACTTGGCTGGAGAACCTGGACAGAACCTGGCTGGAGAACCTAGGAAGAGAACATGGACACAGAACCTGGCTGGAGATCCTAAGCAGAACTTTGCTGGAGATCCAGACCAGAACTTGGCTGGAGATCCTGGCTAGAGATCCTGGCAAGGCTGCTGATCAACTGAAAGCTGTCTCCGTGTCATTCCTTCTTCGCCGACTCCGTCCACACCTTTGGGGACCCCTGGACCTGCTGGGGTTGGACCCCGGCAGGATGTGGAGAAAGAGGAACTCTCATGCACTGCTTATGGGAATGCAGACTGGTGCAGCCACTATGGAGAGCAGTATGGAGTTTCCTCAGAAAATTAGAAATGGAACTACCATCTGACCCAGTAATCCCTCTTCTAGGAATATATCCCAAGAAACCAGAAATACAAATCAGAAAGGATATATGCACCCCTATGTTCATAGCAGCACAATTACAATAGCTAAGATTTGGAAATAGCCTAAGTGCCCATCAGCAGATGAGTGGATTAAAAAATTGTGTTACATCTACACAAGGGAATACTATGCTGCTATAAAAAAGAAGGAACTCTTACCATTTGCAACAGCATGGATGGACATGAGGAGCATTATGCAAAGCAAAATAAGCCAGTCAGAGAAAGATAAGTATCACATGATCTCACTCATTTGTGGACTATAATAAGCAACATAAACTGATGGACAAAAATAGATCCAGAGGCAGAGAAGCATCGGACAGACCATCAAACCTCAGAGGGAAGGCAGGGGAGGGTGAAGGGGGGTGGTGGTAATAGATCAACCAAAGACTTGCACGCATGCATATAAGCATAACCAATGGACACAGACACTAGGGGGGGTGAGGGCATGTTGGGGGGGGCGGGGGGGCAGGGAATGGCTGCGGAAAGGTCAATGAAGGAAAAAGGAACATATGTATTACTTTAATCAATAAAGAATTTTTTAAAAAGTCTGTCCACATGTGCAGTTAATTACTTTTAATGTTATTGAAGATTAGGAGGGATTGAGGGTGAGGCCAGACCTACCACACTATCTTTTAGTGATCTTTATTCCTAGCCTCTCTCTGGAGTTCTGGACCCTCAATTTGGTAATTCTTTCTAATTGTCATATTTTATACACTACAAGAGGCCTGATGCATGAAAAGCTCAGCCCGACCTTCACCCTCTCCAATCCGGGAGCCCTCAGGGGATGTCCTACTGAAGGAGGCGACAGGGCTCATCAGGGGAATGCGCCACCCCCATCACCCCACTGCTGTTGCCACTGTGGGCCACCGCAGGCGCCAAGGTGTTTTCATCCACACAGACTCCAGTCCCTTCACCACAAAAAAATGACAACGTTCTTTAGGCATTTTCAAGATGTCTCTTTCATAGGATATGGCATTTCTTTCTTTCTTTTTTATTTTATTCTCACCTGAAGATAGTTTTCCCATTGATTTTTAGAGAGCATGGAAGAGAGAGGGAAAGACAGAGAGAAATATCAATGTGAGATGGACACTTTGATTGGTTGCCTCCTGCATGAACCCTGACCTGGGCCCTAGCCAGGGAGGAGCCTGCAACCTAGGTACATGCCCTTGACCAAAATTGAACCCGGACTCTGCAGGCCAAGGTTCTACCAACTGAGCCAAACTGACTAGTGCAGGATATGACATTTCTTATCCCTCCAGCAGCGGACCTTCGTTTTTTCCTCCAGGAATGAGGTGGGAAAACCCTAGATCACCATCTTGGATTCTTATTACCAAGAACACTGGGATGTGGTGTACCGGGAGCTTAGCCAATGAGCGGTCAGCAAAGGTGTCTCCTCTGTAGCTCACACACAGAGGCAGGACTGCTGGTGCACCCTGGCAGGCAGGCCCTGTTCCCTGTGGGCAGACCCTGCTCCCTTCTCTCTGCGGGCCTGCGTGCTCGCTGTCTCCACAGCCAGCAGGCAGGCCCTGCTCCCTGCTCCCTGCTCTCTGCTGTCCTGTTCCACCCTGCTCTCTGCAGGCCTGCACCATCCGTGGCTTGCCTCACCATGCAGCAGTCCCCTCCTGCCCACCTGTGCACACAGTCTCCTCCTGAGCAGTCATGACTGTGATGGTGTCCTGGCTAATTTGCATTACCTCTCTCTCTCTCTCTCTCTCTCTCTCTCTCTCTCTATATATATATATATATATATATATATATATATATATATATATATATATATATATATATATATTCCTTATCAGGATTCTGTTACATTTATTTGGTATTATAACTCATGAAGCCAAATCTTCCTTGATACTATCTATCTATCTATCTATCATCTATCTACTGTTCTTATATTCCTTTTTAATTTTTTCCTAAAACTAGTATGTTTAAAATTTTTATCAGTGGAAAGGAAAGTATGTCAGCAATCCTTATGGTGATGTAGTAAATAATAAATCATATAAGTACCATTTTTTAACCAAGTAATTTTCTCTATATATAAACTGGGAAGAGCAATATGTTAAGTGAGAACTCTGAAAACCATGAACATCTCTCAATGAAATACAAATTACTTCTCCCTCAAAAAATTTTATAAATATAAGAGGGTACCAACAAACAGGATAGTGTGAGGGCAGGTAAAAAAAATTCAAAGCATCTGAATGTAGCAACACTAATAAAAGTTATGGTAAATAATGTAGAAATCAAGAATAGAACCAAGAATGGATGGCTATTAAAACATGATTTTAATAGAATGTTTGAAACAGAAAGCAGTAAGAGAAAGTTGAAATAGTACATATGGACTAGACAAGGAAGGAAAAAACAGTTCAATAAAGTCTAAGGTTGGGGTTTATTTTTAGGTGAGTAAGAGGGTCCACAAAATGCAGTAAAAAAGACTAGGAGGAAGAAGGAAACTGGCCACAATGGGAGTGTTGATAAACTGAATGGCCTTTATATTAAAGAAGACAGATTAGAAAAATTGCATGAAGCATGGTATATGTATATGTTCATATACATATATATCTATGTTCATATATTGAGATTAGATAGATGATAGATAGATAGATAGATAGATAGATAGATAGATAGATAGATAGATGATAGATAGATAGATAGATAGATAGATAGATAGATAGATAGATAGATAGATGATTGATAGATGTTTACAACAGGGATGAAAAAGTAAGTATCTTGGAAGACAGCCCAGAAGAATATAATAAAGGGAAATTAATGATTTTAGCAGTAGTCTCATAAAAGACGTTTTCTGAAGTGGTGTTTCAGTTTATCAGGAAAGCAAAAAGTAATCCACTGGAATATAGTGATAAATTATTAGAAACTGTATGAAGTTCTTTTACTTTTACTTAAAGGAGACAAGTTTTACTCAACTGTAATGACTAAATTGAAAGTCCTGTGTTGTATGTGTCAGACATGCCATGAGAGGTTTTCATGTTATTCTCAAGGAAGAGGGGCCTTAAATAAGGAAAAGTAAAGAATGACTTCATTATTCATTTGTTTTAATTCAACATTACAGTTTCTAAATTCATCCATGCTTTTTAAGTAGGGCATGTTTATTCATTTTTATTGCTGTATATTTCATTGTATGAATATAACAAAACTAGAGGCCTGGTGCATGAAATCTGTGTATGGGTGCAGCCCCTAGGCCTGGCCAGCAATCAAAGTGCAAGCGTCTGGCATGGAAGGGCAGGTGCCAGCTGACCTCTGGACCCTGGGCAGAACCTGGACCCCTGCATGCCCCCCTCTGCCTGAGTCATTGGGCCCCCGCCTGGCTCCCCCAGTGCCTGGGATCCAGGCAATGGCCCCAACTCCTGCTGCTGCTACTGGTCGCTGTCTGCGGGGCAATCAGGCCCTGCTCACACCTGCCTTGGCCTGGCACCACCCACTCACCTGCTCCACCATCCCGCCACGGTCCCGCTCTTGTTGGGGCTGGCATCGCCTCCACTGCCACCCATTGCCATGTTGCCAATGCCTGCCATGTTCTGTGCCGCCCCCTGGTGATCAGCGCACATCATAGCGAGCAGTTACAATCTTGGTCAAACTCCCGGTCAAGGGGGTAATTTGCATATTAGGCTTTTATTATGTAGGATTTGGTTATCTATTCTATTGTTGGTGGACACTAAGAATTTTTAGATTAGATTTTTTTCTACTGTGAATAATTGATGATATACAAACATTCTCATACATGTCTTTTGGTATATACATGTATGCATTTTTATTAAAGATATACCTGATAGTGAAATTCCTAGACAATAGAGTATACATAAATTTACCTTTAGGAGATAATACCAAACTGTTTCTGAATTAGGTACATCATTTTACACTTCCATTAGCACTAAAGGAATTCCCTTTGCTCCACAAAACCACCAATACTTCGTATTGATAGTCTTTAGTTTTGATATTCTAGTGGAGATATACTGGTATCACATTATAATTTTACTTCCATTTCTCTAATTTCCACAGAGCTTGACTATTGCATCTCTGTACTGACCACTGGACATTCTCCTTTGAGCAGTGTCAGTTTATGTCCCTTGCACACTTTTCTATTGAGTTATATTTCTTATTGATACACTAGAAGCCTGGTGCATGAAATTTGAGCACTGGGGGTGGGGGTCCCTCAGCCTGGCCTGCACCTTCTCAAAGTCCAGGACCCCCAGGAGATGTCCGACTGCCCATAGGGAGCAGGCCTAAGCCGGCAGTCAGACATCCCTCTCACAGTCCTGGACCCCTCGCTCCTTACCGCCCGCCTACTCACTGCTCCTAACCGCTTGGCTTGCTGCTCCTAGTGCTGCTGCAGAGCTGAAAGAGGATCCTGCCACCACCGCAGCGCTCACCAGCTTGAGCTGGCTCTGGCTGAGCGGCACTCCCCCTGTGGGAACGCACTGACCAACAGTGGGCTCCTGCATTGAGCGTCCGCCCCCTGGTTGTCAGTGCGCATCATAGCGACCAGTCGTTCTGGTTGTTCTGCCATAACAGTCGCTTAGGCTTTTATTATATAGACCGGGGGCCCGGTGCACAAAAATTTGTGCACTCGGGGGGGCGTGTCCCTCAGCCCTGCCTATGCCCTCTCGTAGTCTGGGACCCCTCGGGGGCTGTCCACCTGCTGGCTTAGGCCCGCTCCTCGGGCCTAAGCTTGCAGTCAGACATACCTCTGGCAGCCCAGGAGCCCTTGGGAGATGTCCACTTGCCAGTGGGGAGCAGGCCTAAGCTGCAGTCGGACATCCTTAGCACTGCTAAGGAGGCGGGAGAGGCTCCTACCAACACTGCTGTACTGGCAGTCGTCAGCCTGGCTTGTGGCTGAGCAGAGCTCCCCTGTAGGAGAGCACTGACCACCAGGGGGCAGTTCCTGCATTGAGCATCTGCCCCCTGGTGGTCAGTGTGTGGCATAGTGACTAGTCATTCCCAGTCGTTCTGCTGTTAGGTCAATTAGCATATTACCCTTTTATTATATAGGATAGAGGCCTGGTGCATGGGTGGGGGCTGGCTGGTTTGCCCTGAAGGGTGTCCTGGATCAGGGTGGGGGTCCCACTGGGGTGCCTGGCCAGCCTGGGTGGGGGGCTAATGGCTGTTTTCAGGCTGGCCATGCCCCCCAGTGACCCAAGCTTCCAGCCTCTCCTTTTTTTCTTTATTTTTTTTTTTGGGGGGGGGGGATTTATTTATCTTCTATAATTGAAACTTTGTAGCCTTGAGTGGAGCCCAGGGCTGGCCAGGGCAGGTGGGAAGCTTGGCTTCCTCCATTGCCGGGCAACCCAAGCCTCCTGCTCACTCCAGCTCCATGGCTGCCAACATCTTAGTTGGGTTAATTTGCATACTCGCTCCTGATTGGCTGGTGGGCATGGCTTGTAGGTGTAGCGGAGTGGTGGAGTGATGGAGTGATGGTTAATTTGCGTCTTTCTCTTTTATTAGTGTAGATGAGAGTTCTTTATATGTTCTGGGCCACTTGTTGGTTATATATTTTTCCCTTTTTCCATTCTGTGATTTGCCCTTTCACTTCTGTAATAGTGTTTGATAAACATAAGTTATTATTATCGGTGGTCAGATTTATCAATCTTTTACGTTGGATTGGTGCTTTTAATTTCCTGTGTAAATTGTTTTTCCCTAACCCAAGATTATAAAGAAAACCTCATAATCTAAATGCTTTGTTTTCATTTTTACCTTTATTGCTGCAATCCACCAACAAACCTTGGTCATTTTTGTGTATAGTGTTAGAGTCAAGTTTACTTTTTTCAACTATGTATATTCAGTTCTGTTGCTCTCTCATTAATTGAAAAGTCTATTTTCTCCTCACTTCTGAAGTTTCATATTGTCATGAATCAAGTGTCCAAATATCTTTGGCTTTCTTTGTGGGCTATTTACTCTTTCTACTGGTCTATTTTTACACCATTATCACACTCTCTTATTACTGTACTTTTCTAATTAATATCATCTACCTGAAAAAGTCCACTTTGACTTTTTTGTATATAGTTTTGTCCATATAAATTTTAGAGTCATCTTGTCAAGATCCACAAAAATATTCATAAAAAACCTATTAAGATTTTGTTTGCATTATTTCTATGAATCTGGTGATGATTAGTATTTTTACAATATCAGATCTTCAAATGAATGTATGAATATATTGCATATATCCATTATTCTAGATTTTCTTTCATTTTTCTAAGTTGAGTTTTATATTGTCTGTATAGATATCTTAGACATCTTTTGTTACTTATTGCTAGGTATTTATTATATCTGTATATTTTTTAATGGTATCATTTCACTTTCTGTTTGTTGCATATATATTAAATTGAATTCTATATAACAAAATTATATCTGGTAAACTACCAAAACTATCTTATTAAGTCTAGTTATTTATTCATACATGGCTTGGATTTTCTATTTACATAGTAATGTCAATGAATAATGAAAAATTTTATTTCTCTTTTTCTGACCTTTAATTTTTTTTTTTTAACTTACTACATGGGGAACAACTTCTGCTACAATCTGAATAAAGATAAGATAACAGTTATTCTTGTCTGGCTACCAGAGAAATCTTTGAAACTTTCACCATTAAATATGATGTCCTTTGTAGTTACATAGGCCTTATCAGTCTTTAAAAGGTCATTTATAGTCTTGGCTTCAAAGTGTTTTATGTGAATGAATGCTAAATTTGTTTTGTTCTTATTATTACATTGTATGAGTTCTTTATATACTTTGGATATTAACCTCTCATATGATATGTGGTTTACAAATATTTTCTCCCATTTTTTAAGTTGCCTTTTCATTTTGTTGATGGTGTCTTTTGCTATGCAGAAGCTTTGAAGTTTGATGTAGCCCCTCTTGTTCATTTTTGCTTTTGTGGTTTGTGCTTTTGGTGTAATATCTAAAAAAATCATTGCCAAGACCAATGTCAAGGAGCTGCTTCCCTATGTTTTCTTTTAGCAGCTATATGGTATCATATCTTATATTTAAGTTTAAATAGTTTTTAAATAATTTTCCCCAGATTTATTTGTTTTCTTGTGAGAGGACTGGTTTGAATGGTATAAGCTGGCACTACCAAAGATAGTATCCAAATTCAGCCTTAATTATTTTAATTTTAGAGCTATAAAATTATATATACCTTATATAAATGAAAAGAGGTTGATAAGAAAGGCATGTAGAACTCACTATGCACACTATAATTCTAATGTACCACTGAATGATTTAGTCTATTACTCAAATGCTAAATAAATACTATTTATGGCTGAGACATCTATATTGCTAAAGTTTTAGATCTCTTTTCTTACTAAAAACTCAGCCTACCAAATGAATAAAGATAATTCTGATTTACAGATTTTCTACTGTAATTACTGTTAAAAACTATAATCATTAAGTATAATTAGCATCAAGTAGAATTTTACACAACAGTAAATGGTAGCATAATTGCAGATTCCGGCTGTCTGCTACTATGAAATTAACTAAAAATTTTAAATCAAAATCTGTATTGTAGTTAATACATATTCATGAACATACAGTATATTACCCATAAACCCAAGATATTAAACTGTTTTAAATTTTATTTCAAAAATTTCCATAATATGTTATAGATTTCTATTAAATTTAATGAAGATAAAAATAGAAAATAAACAGTTTACCTCTCAAATAACTTTGGTTACATTTGTTCCCACATCCTTCCCACAAAACAACAAAAAAACTAACCAAAAACAACAAAAAATTTTAAAAACAGGGAAAATCATCCATATTCAATGAATTAAGTTAACTCTCTCAATTCCAAACTTTAATCCATGAAGTCCACCTTCCAAATACCATGGAATCTAGGCCAGGAGGAAGAGAAGTGTTGAGAGTGAACTCATGCCTACTGGGACTCTGGCAAGTACAGAATTTCCCCCAATGAGCACCTCAGTCCAGGAAAGCTTAACCTATAATTCTGATTAGAATGTCAAAATTGAAAAGATGAATGAGCAACAGCAAAGAGGTGGTCCTGTGAAAATTACTAGTATATTACTTTAAATATTCATACAACATCATTAAGTGTTAGGGCTCAAATTATGCTGCCAGACTATATTATTTATTCCCTAGATTTTCAGTAGAGCAAAAATCACCCGAAGTGTATGAGTGATTTGGAGGAAGAAATGGCAACAATTGCCAGATTTCAATCCAGGGAGCCTATGTCCTTAATGGACTTTGTCCTGAGACATACCATCCTAGAAAAACTGATGCATCGCAGATAACAAGGTAATAAATGACAGATCTAATGAAAGGCTCTTCAAGGCCACAAATGGTAGCTGTAGATAGTCATGGGTCTCTTCTTGCCTCATATATCTGCTCCTGTTCTCATTCTATTTTTTCAGTGGTTAAGCAATTCCATTTGAGGATAAATCATAATCAGAAAGAATTATGCAGTATGCATTACCAAATATGCCTAAAATATGGGAGAAAGATGAGAAACACAAACCAAATGGAAATTTAGGTAATGAAACATGTGAAGTCAGACAAATGAAGGGTTTCTATTCTCTCAGAAATATTACAGCACAACTTTTTCTTCCAAAAAAAAAAAGGTCAATGAGAAGGTTCAAAATGTTTAAATAAGAAACTACAGAAAGAGGTGAAAAATGAGTTTAGGAGCTCAGAATAGAAAAAGAACACAATAGAGACAAAATAGGAACAAAAGCAGATTAGTATCCAACACACACACACACACACACACACACACACACACACACACACACACACACTTGAAAACACACAGTCAGGAACATAGTGAATAGGATATTGTAATTCACAGAAAACAAAATGTAAAAGAATCATGATTTTAAATAAGCATACAGAATAAATAAACACACATGTAAAGAGATCTAACAAATTCACACTTGGTATGTTTTCCTGAAAAAGAAAAAAGAACTGAACAAATAGAACAGAAAAAAAAACACACACACACATTTAAATCTAAAATAGAAGAAAAGAATCCTGAAATGATGGCTTTAGTTTTGCAGATCAAAGAAGTATATTATGATCCAGGAAAAATCAATACAGTAGGATCAGCACTGATACATAACTTCAGAAAGTTTCAGAACTATAAGAACAAAGAAAGAATTATAAAGCTTCAAGGTAGGAAAACAAAAATTCACATGACAGGTTGGCCTTAGGCTATCAATATAAGTAGTCTTGCTAAAAGACAATTAAACAATATAGTCAAATATTGAAAGGAAGACCCTAGAATTTTATACTTAGTATTAAATGTTAATTAG
Source organism: Myotis myotis (assembly GCF_014108235.1). Lineage (NCBI taxonomy): Eukaryota > Metazoa > Chordata > Mammalia > Chiroptera > Vespertilionidae > Myotis > Myotis myotis. The sequence goes on from NW_023416335.1 coordinate 173,748,451, forward strand.
TATGTTTTATTAGTCAAGTGTTAATTATTAATTAGTATCTTTTAATCTACAGACCTTTTTCAGTTGTTCCAATATTATTCTTTATTACAAAATAAAATCCCAGGTCATGCATTGTGTTTCATTGGCATGTCTCATTAATCTCCTTTAATCTGGAATAGTTTCACAATCTTTTATTTTTTACTTTTTGCATTTCTTCACATTTACACTTTTTTTAAAAGTCTCTTAAATTGGTGTTGGTTGACAAACTGGCCTTCATACATAGAGGGCCAAGAGAAACTGAAGAAAGAAGCAGACCACTCCAGATTGGTAGATGGTAGGTTTAATAAGCAAGGGACATATCTATCAACAATTGAATCTAAAAATCAAAATAAATAAACAGGAAATCTAGTGAACAAAATAAACTGATGAATCAAATAAAACCAGAGGCATGGAAACATGGAACAAACTGACAAATCTTAGAAGGAAGGAGGGAGAGGGGAGCCAGAAGAGATTAACCAAAGAATTTATATGCATATATGCATTACCCATGGGCACAGACAATAGGGTGGTGGAAGCCTGAGGTGGAGCAGGATCTGGGTAGAAGAGGACAGTGTGGGGGGAAAAAGTGTGTGTGGGGGGGGGGAGGGGAGGTACATCTGCAATATTCTCAACAGTAAAGACATTTTTAAAAATAGCAAGAAAATTACATATGAAGCTTGCCCTGGGCAACAGCAAGATGAGTAGATCCCCACCCTGCCCACTAGAATACTAAATGTTTATATAGAGGCCTTAACTGGGTTCAGTGACGTATTCAGTCCAGAAGCTCTCAATACCTTATTCTCTCAAGGCTATCCTTGGAACAGCTCCCACTGTGGGAATGGTAGGCAGAGTATACAATCCAAGAACAGGGGAAGGGCTGAGGAACCTCCCATTGCCTGGGTTCAACAATTAAGTATGCATGATATTTTCTCATAATTATACTCAGGTTATATATCTTTGATAGGAATGCCATAGACACAAGTGACCAAATTAAAATCACTAGTCATGAAACAAATTCACATCATGTTTTTCTTCACATAATGAATGGAGAATAACCACCCAAAATTTGAAGTCTTAACAGATCTGATATAAACTAGTAACATTACTGGTCATATTTTTTAAATAAAGTATACATAGTAAAAGTAAACTTCCTGACATACCATTATCCCAACTCCCAAATTTATTCCTTCCCCAAAGGAAAATGCTTTTAATGGTTTAATGGGTACTTGTCACACCCCTTTCTGTGATTTTACATATATGCAAAATATATTTTTGGATTGTTTTTTGGGGGAGGGAGTGAATATAATCATACTTCATATTTTCTCTTCTGGTTCACTTTATTCATTTAATATATTTCAGTGTGTTTTTCATCAGTGCTCATTTTTTATCTGATATTAATATTCCATGGAATATATGAAGCATAATTTATTTAACTATCCTTAAATTGATGGACATTTAGGTTGCCTCCAATTTTTTAATATTTCAAATAATACTGTATGTAATAAGTACTCCTGTACATGTCTCTTCATATAGATATACAAATATTTCTGTAAATAATAATGATACTTAGTAATGAAATACTGTAAAGATTCTTTTGACAAATCCTGCCACGCTACCCTCTAAATAGATTCACCATTTTATGCTTGTACTAAATACATAAGGTTTCTTCCATATATTTGCCTACACTTAATATTAACAATTTTTAACATTTGCTAATTGATTAGAAAAAAATGTTTTATTGTCAGAGAGGTTGGGTGGAGCTAAAAATATGAATACTTTTCCTATTACCTTCTAAGTTCTTCTAGGCTGGGCCAATAATCAAATTAACAAAGACAGGAGAAAAATCAAACTTTTAATACATGTGGATGGGGAATCCATCACATGGCATGAAAATTTCAAAGGCAGTGAGGCAACATTAGGTATCCAAGACATTTTGGACAAAGAAGAAAAGGTGGAGGGGAATGGGTCTTAAATTTCAGAAGTGAGAATGGGGGATTTACAGGTAGAGGAGGAAGAGTAGAACACACATGGCGGAAAAATTCTTGCTAGGTAACTCAGAAACAATGGGACATAGATTATCTAATCCAACAGGTATGCCTGAAGCCCTCTTGTTTACTTAACATACTTAATTCAAATTACACCAAGGCTACATCCTAAGATCTCCTTCCTGAAGCATGTTTTTCTGTCTGAATCTCTTGGATAGGGTAGAGAAAAGGGTCAAAGTTTCTTTCTTTCTGAGTCTTGTTTTGTAATAAACAGATTAAAATCAATATTCCAAAAAGGAGCTTCAGGCTAACAAAACTTTGGTTCCCTTCACGTGTCTATCTTTTAATATATTTAGTAGACATTTTTTAATTATAATTCTTCTATAAATTGCCTATTTGTATCTTTCACACACTTTTATTGTGCACAGTCTTATTTATTTTTAAGCTGCTCTTTATGTTTCTTTGCATGTTAATCATATATGATACTTAGGTTGCCAATATGTGTTCTCCCAAGTGTAGACAAATTTTTATTCAAGTAGACTTTGCACTAGATCCCTGGCAGAAACTTAAAATATCAAAAGTCCCATTGTCTTGCTTTTACCCAAATGAAACCTAAGGCCTATAAAGAGGGTATATTTATTTACTCTAAGTCCTTAGTCTTATGTAAGGATGTCAAAATAAGTTTAGGATGGTGGAAAATAAGTCTACCATTGGGCAAGAACTTTAAGTGCCTTGAAGAAGAATACAGCTTAGAATCAAAAGGCATAGGCTCAAGCCTTGTCTCCTCTTTTTACTAGCTGTGTGGGCTTGTTGAAAATTAAATTCCTCATTTGTAAATGAGAATATATGCCCTACATATTTCAAGTTGGTGAGGTGAGAACCAAATGTTAAGAATATGAAAGAGCTTTATGCCTTTAAAACATGATGCAAATACTGGCCAAGCCAAAGTGATTTTTATTAATATAAGGTAACCCCCAAATTAAGCCACTATCTCCTAAATACTAGTATTAATGAAAGAGCAAATAATGTTTAATATCATAAACAAGATGATAGAGATTTCTGTTGCCCAGAGATTCCCATCCTTCCCTGTCATTAATTGTCACAAATCCAACATTAATTTTCAACAGGCCACACACCCATCAAGCTACACTAAATTTCTATAATTTCTTACTATTTCCTTTACATTTAGTTTCAGTTTACTTGGTTTAGAACTTGAAATTAAAACGCTCAAATTTATTTTTAATACCTAAGATTGAAAAGTGTTAAAAACAAACTTATGGCATTGGTAATTCAATTTTTAATCTTCTCATGAAAAAGAACTGCCTGAAAGTATAGAAGTTAATCATTATTTTATATGAACTATAAACACAACTATCAGCATATAGCAAGTTGTCATGAAATCTGTCATAATTGACTAAGAATTTGCTTTTATGTGATTTGAGTCCTTCTGTAAATATTTTTCAATTTAATCAGTCTGTCTTCTCAGAGAAAGATGAGTAAATGAAACTATTACCAAGCACATGCAAGGGCATCTAGTGCCTTTCTGCCGAAAAATTACTGGAGGGAAATAAAACCATTAATAAGATATCCATTGCTTTGATGAAACTATGTATTAAAATTCACTCTCATATATGTCCTATTTCTTGTAGCTTCAGAATAATGTGTATTAATAGAGGCTAAGGACTTCCTTATCAGCTTAACATGGTAGCTGAAAACAATTCAAATGCACTAGCATTCAAGAGGACTTTTTAAATATAAAGGTTTCTTCTTTTACCATAGAAAAATTGATTTCATAAAATACCTTGGATATTTTCACACTAATGTTTTACTGTAAAATATGAATTGTAGGAGTAATAACATGTTAATTGCAATTAGCTAAATATGAATACTCTAAATGTTCTCAATTTTAGTTTAGCAACACTAAAAAGATGAAAGAATTTGGTATAGTATCCATGTCTAGGAAATTATGTATAATAGACTGAAACAAACAAGGAGCATGCACTGCCTTGATTAATAACATATATAAATGCATCCAAGGGTGCAAAACACCCTGCTTTCCTTATTGGAGGTTTGGTACTTCAGAAAAATAAATAAATAACACAATGTGTAAATTAAAATAAAACATTTAAGTCCTATTGTTTAATGTTTTCCTTGAAACATGTTTGCCTATGTTTACTCTTTGATAATGCCCTTCTTCTGCAATTTTACTATATCTAGCCTTTTTATATAAAGGACATACAGAAGTTCCTATTTTAAAGTCAATGTGTGTGGATTGAATAAAGGTCACCTTAGCGTGATGTGTAGGCTAGAAAAAGTCATCACTACTCTTGATTTCCATGGCAAGGCTCCAATCAAGGTGGCCTGCTTCTCAATACTAGATTCTCAGTGGATGAATCAATAAACAACAGTAATTTGAGCGTTTCATAGAAGTTTTCCTCTTTCAAATATAGCCATTTGTTTCATTTTGATCATTTTCTGATTTTAAGCTGTAACACACTTTCTGATTTTAGCTTTAGCCTTTTTCATTTAAAAAGAGATCAGAAATATATTTTTAATTGAAGACCCCAGGGTGGTGGACTAGTCCTAAACTTAAATAAATAAGTAATCTCTAAATCTAGGAGCAAGGTCAGAAATCCCCACTGTCTAGTTAAAATACTATAAACAAGCAGCCAATGGCATAGTTGTGTGTTTTTCACTCGATTAAAATAAATAATAAAAATGAGTGAATTACTAGTATTTTAAAATAAGAATATTTCTCATGAAATTTTGTGTGTTCAGTTTCCCTTGGAAAGTGCAATAACTAGACCTCAACAACCACATATCCATATGGTGGTAATCACTAGAGCTAACCTGAGGCTGCCGCCTTCAGCTGGGGCAGGTACACTTCAGACCACAGCACTTTTTAAATATATATATATATAGTACTTCAGAAAAATAAATAAATAACACAATGTGTAAATTAACTGCCCTCCCCTGCTGGCCTGGTCTCCCCCAACTGCCCTCCCCTGCTGGCCTGGTAACCCACAACTGGCCTGTAATTTTGCTACTCTCTCTCTCTCTCTCTCTCTCTCTCTCTCTCTCTCTCTCTCTATATATATATATATATATATATATATATATATATATATATATAATCGATTTCAGAGAAGAAAGGAGAGATAGAGAGAGCAAAAGAGAGATAGAAACTTCAATGATGAAAATCATCAATGGGCGGCCTCCTGCATGCCCCTACTGGGGATCAAACCCACCACCTGGGCATGTGCCCTGATTGGGAATCGAACCATGACCTCCTGGTTCATAGGCTGAAGCTCAGCTACTGAGGGATAACAGCGAGGCCAGACCCCAGGATTTTTATTTGGTTCGCTGGCCTCTTTTTCTTCCTCCCTTCCTTCATTCTTTCCTCCCTTTCCATTCTTTCTTTCTTCCTTTCTATTCTTGCCTGGCCTCTCTAGGCATTTGGACTTTAGATCTCAAAATGAAAATAAACAAAATTACCACAGAATTGAGAATATTAGATGAAAATGTCATGTTACTTTGAGCTTGAAGTGTTACTTTATGAAGTGATCTTCACTTTCCGAAGATATATCCCCTGATGTATCATCATGAAGCTGTCATTTAAAAACTAAGGAACACTTCGATCTTGGAAACTGTAATTTGCCATAGGACTTTTAGGAACTGAGTCAGTAATATTTATTAAAGTTCTCTCCAAGAGGGACAGTGTTTGGGAACACAGTGACCCAGCTGGTGGTCTCCTCAGGGTTTGAGCTGCATGCAGAGGAGCTGTGGTTTCGGCGCATAGAGCAAAAATTAGCTGAAGCAGTGCCTTGTAAGGTTGCCATGCCAGAACCGAGATAAAGAGCCCTCACTGAGTTATGGAACTGAATATGGAGTGTCGATAGTGAGAGTAGCAATACACAATTCATGTAAGCCAAGAAGCTAAGCAGCTGATTTATGAGAAAATGACAACCCTACTTTCTTGCATGTTTAGGTACATTGAATGTTTAGAACAGTTAAAGGTGGGGAAACAGAGCATATGGCAGTTAAAACCATGCGTAGATCTTATTTTGGTGTGTGTATGTGTTTGTTTCTATGTACATATTTCAAGTCGAATTATTTATTTTCATTTTTATAATAAAAATAGCCATTCTTTTAATGAGAATGTTGAAGAGAAATCTATCTACAGCAGTGGTTCTCAACCTTCCTGATGCCACGACCCTTTACTACAGTTCCTCATGTTGTGGTGACCCCCAACCATAAAATTATTTTCGTTGCTACTTCATAACTGTAATTCTGCTACTGTTATGAATCGTAATGTAAATATCTGATATGCAGGATGTATTTTCATTGTTACAAATTTAACATAATTAAAGCATAGTGATTAATCACAAAAACAATATGAAATTATATGTTCAATATGTGTTTTCCAATGGTTTTAGGCAACCTCTGTGAAAGGGTCGTTCTACCCCCAAAGGGGTCGTGACCCACAGGTTGAGAACCGCTGGTCTAAAGTCTTTATGAAAAACTAGAGGCTCGGTGCATGAAATTCGTGCCCTGGTTGGGGGGGGGGGGGGGCGGGGAGTGTCCATCAGCCCAGCCTGCACCCTCTCCAATCTGGGATCAGTCAGGCATCCCTCTCACAATCCAGGACTGCTGGCTCCCAATCACTCACCTTCCTGCCTGCCTGATTGCCCCCTAACCACTTCTGCCTGCCAGCTTGATCATTCCCTAACCACTCCCCTGCCAGCCTGATCAACACCTAACTGCCACCCTGCCTGCCCAATCGCCCCCAACTGCCCTCCCCTGCCGGCCTGGTCCCCCCCCAACTGCCCTTGCAGGCCTGGTTGCCCCCAACTGCCCTCTTCTGCTGGCCTGGTTGCCCCTAACTTCCCTCCCCTGCTGGCCTGGTCTCCCCCTACTGCATTCCCCTGCTGGCCCAATCACCCCTAACTACCTTCCCCTGCTGGCCTGGTCGCGCCCAACTGCCCTCCCCTGCTGGCCTGGTAACCCACAACTGCCCTTTCCTGCTGGCCATCTTGTGGTGGCCATATTTTGACAACATGGGGGCGGCCATTTTGTACCCACATGGGGGTGGCTATCTTGTGCAAGGGCATGATGGTCAATTTGCATATTACTGCTTTATTATATAGGAGAAGTATCTCTGCTAAGCATGGTCCTTTGTCTGGATGAAAATATCAATCAGGCATAAATTAAATCATGCCTGAATTCATTTATTTACCACACTAGAAGCCTAGTGCATGAAATTTGTGCACGGGAGGGGTGTCCCTCAGCCCAGCCTGCACCCTCTCCAATCCAGGACCACTGGCTCCTAACCACTCACCTGCCTGCCTGCCTAATGCCCCCAACTGCCTTCCTCTGCTGGCCTTGTCACCCCAATGGCCCTCCCCTGCCTGGATCCCCCCAACTACCCTCCCCTGCCAGCCTGGTTGCCTCCAACTTCCCTCCCCTGCCGGCCTTGTTGCCCCCAACTTCTCTCCCCTGCTGGCCTGATCTCGCCCCCAACTGCCCTCCCCTGCCAGCCTGATCTCACCCCTAACTGCCTCTTCCTGAGCCCCCACCACCATGGCTTTGTCTGGAAGGAAGTCAGACATCTGGAAGATGGCCAGTCTACCCTGTCTAATTAGCATGCTACCCTTTTATTAATATAGATTTATTAATATAGATAGATTATATAGGAGAGACTTGCTTAATGGGGGGGGGGGACTTTTTCAACAGGAGGAGATGCTCTTGTCAGACAAAAATACATAACCCCTATATCTGGACTGATAGCCAGCCATATGCACTATACTGCCAAACCAGTTATTGAAAAATTGAACTGTTTTCTTACACCTTACACCAAACAGCTATTGCCCTTAAAACCCCTCCTCAGCCCCCACCTTAGGTTCTGCCTTTGCAGTTCACCCAGATTAGGTTCTGATTGGTCGATTTCTTTGTCAGTCAGCATCAAAAGCTCCGCCTCCTAGGCAGCCATTGACTCCTTGCACTTCACCCAGATTTGGTCTGATTGGTCGGTTTCTATGCCAGTTAGCATCAAAAGCTCCACCTCCTAGGCAGCCATTGGCTCCTCTGGGAAATCCAGAATGGCCCTGACTTCATGTCAGCACTGGCCCTTCAGTCATGCCCCCAGTCCGCTACCGGGTGTATCCTCTGGCTGCTCTGAGAAGTGGCAGGTCAGGTCTGTGGCAGTTTTCAGTTCTCACCCCTGACCTAACCTTCTTACAGTGCAAGCTCCATGAAGGCAAGCATTTGTCTTGTTCATTCTTAGTTCACTCATAGACTACCTGGCAGGGGAGTGCATCTATGCTAGCATCGCATGGTGAACGGTCAAATGGTCATTTCCATCATCACAGTCACTGCCTTTTTATATATATAGATATGTATCATCACAGTCACTGCCTTTTTATATATATAGATATGTATCAAGTACTTTTTATGTGTCATGTCTATTCTGGTGCTGGAAATACAATGATGAGTAAGAGAGTTCCTACTCTCAAGTAGCTCAGAAACCAAAGCCAGACAAACAAATATATAAAATAAATGAAATGAAATGAATAAATAAAATAAAATATAAAGAAATAAAATAAAATAAAGATTGAAATACTCTTCATAATAAGTGTTATGATAAAATGTGTTCATGATACTGTGGAACCCATAGAGAGGCATTTCATCAAGCAGGGAGAATAGTATCTTGGAAGTATGAGCCCTATAAGCCACGAATGGATAGAGTGGATATCACAGCATCATTCAGTGTTGCAGAATGCATACTCACTACCTATCAAATATAGGTTTCTACCCATGTGGTGAAAAATGTACAATCACCAGCCAGAAAGCACTGTTTAAACTAACTGCTCTCAAGAGTACACTGAAGTTCAACTGAAGCAGTAAAGTTTGAGAGTATGAGCACCTATGGGATTTGTACCCTGCCTATTTTTTTAGGTGTTTTGTGTGTTCTCTACTTATTAAATTACAACTAAGCAAACAGGGTACCTGGATTATGTGAGCATGGATACTGGCAGGTGTTTTTAAAGTTACCATGTCATGTCATTTGAAGATTCTAGCTCTCACAGTGGAAATATGTTTCTACTTGGCATCTGGCATCTCTTATGTAAGAAAACTACCAAAAAATTTCTCCTAAAATTTAGTACCAAGAAAAAAATGTCTTTCTGAACAAAGTCATACTTTGATTTTTTAAATCATACCAAAATTATGATTCATCCTTTTTTTCCCCCTTTTGTAGTGAGAGAAAGAATATACAAATACAAGATTTAATTGTTATAATTATATATCCCAGGACAAATATTTTTTCTTCTAAATTATTTCTTACCATGCTTATCATTTATTTAAGCCATTTATTTCTTTTATATATCCAAACGCCACAATTCATTAAAAATTCTTTTGAAATAAATATTCTACATTATTAATTGATAATAAGTGGACAGAGAATGAATGGATAGATAGATGATTTCACAGATAGATAAATAAATTATAGGTTCCATTCTCCAAAAAACTTAGATCCTCACATATAGTCAGTTAGTATTATTCTTTTGCTACATTATTCTTTTCTACGTGCCTTTTAATCAACAAAATTTTATTACTAAATTAATTAATAAAATATATTTGAGAACAAAGAATGTGTTTATTTTTAATTATTATTCAATCACCATGATACATATTTATATTTTTTTAAGTTTTAACACGAATGAATTAATATTTTTAATGCACTTAGAATACCTGGCATAAAGTGCTACTCTATATGGGCTTATTACATAAAATGACCTAAAATATTACAAACAGTTGCTAAAACTTGAGAATTATCAAGAAGGTTAATTATAATAGTGCATGATTAACTGAGGTAATACAAGTATTCCAAGAAAAAAAGCAATAGTAAATATTTGTAATACTTCCCAAGACCCTTGAAATAGTATTTCAACAAAGCATCATCATTGTCTCATGTTGTAATATTAACATTTAGAACAAATGTTCCTTAGGATAGATCTGACCCCAATAGAACACTCCCCAAAGAAGTTACAAAACATCACTTACTGAGTCCAAAATATAAAAATATTTAGTTAATTCTGACCACCAGGGACTAGTACAGAGGCAGTACACAATGTACAACTGCATACATTGATATTAATTATACATGAGAGTAGATTCATGATTTACCAATTATCAGGGCACTCTTGAAACTCAAAGCTATAAATGTGGGATAACTAAAAAGAAGACAGTCTCCCAGGCTCTGGATACAATAGCAGTGCTATTAGGAGGCTAAGTGTAAAAGAACAGAAAGGAATCAAAATTCTTCAGAGTATTCTCCAAATTCTTTCATCTTAGGACACAACTATGGGCATGATAACATTTGACTAAAGAAGAAATGAAAGAAGTGGCTTTATAAAAAATTGAAGCATGATTTCTCTGAGGCTCATCTCCATGCAGGGTCAGAACCACTACAAAAGTTAGACCCAAAGGAGCTTTCTACACTTCATTAGAAAGAAGCATCACCTAGGGGTCTATTGAGCAGTGAGAACACCAAGCTCCAGTTAGAAACTGGAAGAGCCTGACAATCCAATTGGTATCAAGTTTTATCCCAATGGATCACAAAGATATTAGCAATACTATCGCCTACATATGGGAGTTAGGTTCTAACAGTGAAGTATTCAGCTGGGGCAGAATTTTAAAGAGACCCTTTAATTTGAGCTCTGCAACAACTTCCAGACCCAGGTAAATTACCTAGCCTTATATTTGAATCCAGTTTGATATGCAGTACACATTGTGGATTGCATCACACATTTTGGTATATAAAATACACTTGAATGGTGCACCTATATGTAAGGTTCTGTACTGTTAAAACTGACTGTGATAACAAAGCCAATTTCAGGTATCATGTGTGAAATGCAATAGTTACTCTCAAAACAAAGACAAGCAAATTCTCAAATGTGTGCTTCTTAGTCTAGCAACAACTTCAATCTTCTGCTTGATAACCAATCTTCTGTTTAAGCCAGAGAGTGAATAAACCTCTTCTCTACCAATGATTAGGTGTAATGAGACCTGTTTCCTCATCTCTAACATGGGGATAATAGTAATAGCTACCCCACAAGAGTAGTTTGTGGAGTTTAAAAGACAATTTGTGTAAAGCTTTTATCAGCATGCCCTAACACAGTGCCGTGCCATAGAAATATGTTAGCCACAAATGCAAACCACATAATTATAAATATTCTAGTAGCTGCATTTAAAAAAAAAATGAAGCAGGGGAAATTCATTTTAATTATATATTTTCTTTAACCCAATATATCCAAAATATTATCATTTTAGCAAGCAATCAATATAAAAATATTAATGAGATATTTTATATTTTTCCTATAACATCTTTTATATCTGATGCATTTTTTACACTTAGAGTACATCTCAAGGTAGTCCCATTTCAAGTATTAACAGCCACATGTAACTAGTGACTAATATATTGAATAAGGTAGCCCTAGAATACAGTTAACACTCAACAAAAATTTATTAGTATTAATTATTGCAATAGTACTACTTGGTATTAGTATTAATATTACTTTTACAATAATCCTAAGCAGTGTTCATAACTATAGAATCATAAAATAATTTAAAATATCTTTCTAATTTTCAGAATATAAAAGCCTCCAGTGATGCTATAAAGCTAATAAAAATAAAAGCGGATATGCATCTTAATATGTTAGGTAAAATTACAGAAAAAAATTGCCAGAGTACGGCAAATGTTCAGGGAGGAAAAAAATGGAAGGATGTGGGGGAAAAATATTATACAGAGGATATATTTTAAGAAAAGGTTTTTAAAAGGCAGGATTTAAGGCTGTAAAAAATAGGTTTAAAGTTTTGCATATAGCCAGTGTAGTGGGAAGTAGTAACTAAAAACCTCTGTTTGGTGATTACCCAGAAAATCCAGATAGATTTAAAGGCATATTAGATGTACAGTTTTAAATTAAGCAAACTCAGAATTGTAAAAGACCTTCTAGAATGAAATTATTTCATGCCAGAGAGCTTCATTGGAGTGATACAAAAGGTAAACAGAGTGGTAAGAGATTTATACTTAAAGGAATATGTAGGCCTTGTTACCAGATTCCAATCAAGGATCTTCACAGGAGAGTGATCCTCCTAGGGCTGGCTGAGGAGTGCACTGCCCTGAATCCACAGAGCATTCTGTCTCTCACCCTGATCTTTTTGGCAAATTCCTAATCATGCTTAAGATATAAACTTAGTATTTCCTTCCTTAAGAATCCTCTCTTGACCCTAAAAGATGCTGACATATGTCCATGGCACCCTCTTTTACCTTTATGGTAATTCTTACCACAATGTATTTCTTTTCCAAGGATATATGCCACTTTGTTTTAACTTTTTAATATTTTTTCTATTTTTTCCTTAATTTATCTTTATTGTTGAAAGAAGTTCAGATGTCCCCTTCCCGTCCCCACCCCACCCCTGCCATTGACCCCTCCACCCTGCTCCCTCCCCAGGCCTTCCCTACACTATTGTTTGTCCATGGGCTATGCATATGTGTATATAAGTTCTTTGGTTAATCTCCTCCTGCCACCCCTCCTTCCCTCTGAAATATGTCAGTCTTTAATGTCTCTGGATCTATTTTATTCATCAGTTTATTTTGTTCATTAAATTGCACATGAGATCATGTGATACTGGTCTTTCTCTGACTAGTTTATTCCGCTTAGCATAATACCCTCCAGGTCCCTCCATGCTGTCTCAAAGGCTAAGAAATCCTTCTTTTTTACAGCTACATCTTTTTTCTTCTTGAGATGCCTTTTTTCTTGTTTACTTTCTATTTCTAAGGGAATCTTATAATTTCTTATGCTTTCAGCTATCTATGTATAGCTTCAAACTCTACATAAAAAATCTGTTAGAATTCTCCACTTCCATATATAAAAAACTAAAATCATTCTATTCTTTCAAAACCAGGTCCTCCTCATGATTCCTCGTTTCTTTTAACAGCTTTTCTGTTCTCTTGGTCACAGAGAAAATCTTAAATTCACTCTTGGTTCTTCCTCTCCCTATGCCATCCAGCTCAGACATGGCCAATCCTGTAAGTAGTCACACTAACCACTGTTTTCAGGATGCATTTCCATTCAGAGCCTCATTAGTTCCTGCCCACACAAACACCTAGCTGGCCCTTGAATTCAAGAGTCTTTCCTACCCTTGTCTGCTGATACATTGCTGCCAAATTTTCTTAATGCATCTGTTTGTCCATGCTACTCTGTTCAAATTCTTTTGCTTATCATAGCATATTAAATCTTAACCCCCAAGCCTGGCTTTCTAAATCCCTCCCAGTATAGCCCCAAATTATCTTCCAGTCTTGTTTTCAACAATTACCCTCAGTTAATTAAATGTTCTAGCCAAATTAATTCTCTGTTCCTCCAAGGAGCCCCTATACTTTTCTCAATTTCATTATTTTCATTTCTTCTGTCTAGGAAGACATCACCCACATAATTACCACCCTAATGTTTTTCTGATCCTGTTTTAAAAAAGTGATCTTTTCCTCACTTGAGCCCCCACCTATATTTTGGGACTTAATTTGTATTATTGAGTTCCATTTTTACTTGTTTTATAGCTTTTAGTCAATTTGAAGTTCCTTGGGAAGAACTCGTGTTTTGGTTTTCTTAGTATTGCCTTCAGTTCACCTCCTTAGAGGAAAGCGGTAAAAATATGAGCAGAAGACGACTCCATAGATGATATCCCTGCGAGTGTCCCATAGTGTATTAGAAGCAATTGGAAGAGTCTGGTTGTGCCTTAGAAGAAAAACCCAAATTAGGGTAGGCTTTCAAATTTGTGGGGACTTTGAAATATCACAGAGAAAATTGGTAGGTAAATAATGGAAAAATATTTGTGCGTGTCAATTATTTAATCACCTAGCACTTATTAAATGCCTACTGACATCCTCAAAAAATTTCAGATGAAGAAAGAAGTTCCAAAGAGGACCCAATACTTTTACCATTTGCACTATTCAAACATCATTCTAAGTGACTGTACTGTGAAGTTTCCCTCAAGAATAAAAGATCAGCAAAACCACCTTTGTTTTCAAAGGCAACTTTTAATTCAGAAGCTTTCTGGAGTTGAAAAGGTAGTAACTCAAAAGAACTGAGCAGATGAACTCAAGTCACCTTTGAATATTTTTTATGTTTAGTAGTTTTTCTGTTTTTCTTAATACATATAAAAAAAATGAAAACTAGCTCTTACTGGAAAGGAAGTGCTATACTTGCAAATAGACAATAGGCAGTTATAGAAGAAAAACAATGCAAGTAAAACAGCAAATGTGGTTACAAATAAACTTAAAATGTCAACTATAAAAAGAATTGTGGCTCGAGATTATAACAGATGCAAGTGATTTTAATAATCTAAAAAGTTCCCTGACCGGTTTGGCTCAGTGGATAGAGTGTCGGCCTGTGGACTGAGGGGTCCCGGGTTCGATTCCGGTCAAGGGCATGTACCTTGGTTGTGGGCACATTTCCAGTAGGGGGTGTGCAGGAGGCAGCTGATCAATGTTTCTCTCTCATCGATGTTTCTAATTCTCTATCCCTCTCCCTTCCTCTCTGTAAAAAATCAATAAATTATATTTTTTTTAAAAAAATAATAATCTAAAAAGGAAGATCAGAGATTTGGAAAGAAAACCAAAATAATAAATGGTGGGGGAGATCCAAGATGGTGACAGACCAGGTTGTATATTACACTCACCTCCTTCAAGACTGGAAATACAACTAAAATATAGAACAATCTACCAACTGAAGACTATCTGAATAGAAGTCTTATAACCAAGAATTTACAAAAGCCACATCAAGACTAGTAGAAAGGGCAGAGACATGAAAAGGGCAGCACTGCTCTCATGGGGAGCAGTTGAGACTTCAGAGAGATATTGCAGCTGCAAATGTTCCCCCTGAGGAGTGCAGGGTCTCAACCCAAAACTGGACTCCCCAGCCCAGAGCACCAGAGCCAGGAAGCGGCGCCCACATAACATCTGGCTGTGAAAATCAGCAGGGATTCTGTCTGCTAGGGTGAGACATACAGGTGCCCTCATTAAGGGCCAACACACAAAATCTCACCTGCAGCCACTCACCCTGGGCTCTGGAAGAGAGACGGCAGAGCAGGCTGAATTCATGTGAGGAGAGACTGGGGTTTGTGGCTCTGGGGAGAGAGCTGAAGGGGCACCCCGAACTGGCACTGAGTTTTAACCTGTAACTGGGACCCCTGTGCTGAGTCAATCTCCTGCACTGTGGAGGTCATCTTTATTGGACTGAGTACTGTCCTCTGTGTGGCATGAGCCTGTGGGAATGCAATAGCCTCACTCTCTGGACTCCCTCTTGCCCCACCTTGTGGAGCTTGTGCCCTGCTGAAGAGTCAGCTGCCTGAGACAAGCTGTACAGGTCTAGGCAGAGTCAGGGGATTCAATGACTCAGGGTGTGGCTTTGGGGCAGGGGCCATTTCCCCCATTTCCCCCATCCCCTCCATTTCCCCATGAACCTGATTGGTGCCTCCTCCTCATTCAAAATCCTCTAGCTCCAGGCTCCAGGTAGCTCCACTTTCTATACTCCAGGTGGCCCTGCCCTGTGGAGTTCTAGGAAGAATCCAGGATGACTGAGTTGTATGGCTCTAATGTAGGGGATACTCCTCCCATCTTCCCCCCAAGTCTGATCAGCACCTTCCCTTAACAAGATATCTACTAACCACAGCCTCTTGACTCCCAGTAGCCCTGCCCAGTTGAGATTGGGCTCCTGGCAGAATTTTGGGCAGTTGTGTGGCTCTAGGATGGGAGCCATTTTTCCCTCACACACCCTACTAGAGGAGAGCCCTTCCTTCGCACAGAAAATCTTGGTCTATTATGGCCTGAAAAACTTGGCTGCCCTCACCCTGACAACTCCCTGAGACTCCATTCAACACCAAGGTCTCTGGGCACCCAGCAGGTGGAGATAAACCTGATATAACCTGGGACATGTGCTGAGCAGCCTCAGACCCAGAACTGGCATTGAGTTTTATCCAGTGTCAACCTGGTGAACACCACTCTCCCCTCCTAGTGACTCACTGAGAACCTATATCATGCAACCCGAGTATTGCCAGAGGCTCTCTCAGTGACTGAGCCAAAGAAGGACTTTACATAATGCTAAAGGGATCAGTCCAACAAGAGGATTTAACCCTTGTAAACATGTATGTACCCAACATAGAAGAACCTAAATATATAAAGCAAATCTTGCTGGATGTAAAGACAAAGATTGATGGTAATGCATTCATAGTAGGGGACTTTCACACTCCATTGACATCAATTCAGCCCTTTCTTGATTATAAGGCAATCCATTAAAGTGTTTTATTTAGGGCCATTTGCAGTTATGTTTGAGTCTACTGTGACGAATGCCACAATGCCTCTGACTTCAAGTGACTTATGGTCATACGTAGAGACAGACATTTGATCAACAACATTCATCCATGAATACAGTCTGTCATGTGGTGTTATGTGTTGTATTCACATTGACAAATAAAGCCTATGGTCTTAAGAATATGAAAATATTTGGGACACAATATTACAATTACCAATGATTACATATAAAGTGTCTGATAGGATTTTATAATAGTAGATTAATATTGATTCATATACCTACACAAATTAATAATACAGCATGTACCAAAGATTGCTAAATTTATTAATATAAATTCCTTTGTGCAAATCATTTTGTTGTTATTTCCTGGAAAAACTTAGAAACATGTATTTCTTTAAAGAGGACTCTCAATAAAAAGATAAAATGTTTTACCATCCCAGATAATATTTTCATAATGTAAGGATGAAAGAAACAAAAAAGAAGAGTTGTTATTTTGAAATTTATTCTTATTTTAGGCAATGTGATAGTATAGGAAAGTCAGTACAATATACACTGAGTGGCCAGATTATTATGACCGGCCAGATTATTATGACCACCCCATCAGTACTTCATTGACACTTCCAAAAATACTGAATATTGAAAACTTCCTAAGCAAATACTCTCAAGTTTTTATTATTATTATCATTTGCATAACTAGTTCACTTCATTGTACTGATGGGGTGGTCATAATAACCTGGCCGGTCATAATAATCCGGTCACTCAGTGTAGTGTCCGGGTTGGATTCTCAGCCAACTCAAACACAGCTGTGCTTGCACCCTCGAGCAGTTTAGTACTTTCTCCGTGCCTCCATTTCCTCAGCTACAAAATGGGAAGGGAAATAATATTACTCTCCTTGTAGCATCTTTGTAAAGATTAAATTAGTTATGGCTTTTGTAAACCACTGTATCTGAAACATAATAAGTGCTCAATAAAATGTAAGTGATTATAGTATTAATATTCCAGATGGTCTTTAGTAATAGGATAAAAATTCCATTCTTTGCATTGAAGAAAGATAAAAAATTCCCTGATCTTCCACTGGACCTGAGTAACCAAAGAAGCTCTGATTGCTGCACTCCTTATGAAGCAAGCACCTCGGTAGCTCTCAGATCTCTTTATCACACAGAGCACCTGAAACTCATGGGGCTCTTTATGGAATCTGATGCTTTTGCAGAGCAGATGAAATGTAAATACATTTAATTCTATCCTACATACTAGCAGAAAATATTGTTATAATGTAGTTCACATATTACTACAAATGCATGTTCCCTGAACAAACTATGTTACTATTAGTTACTAAAGATTATTATTTCAACATTTATTTGGTGTACTAACATTAATACTCATTATTTATTTATGGTTAAATAGTCTCTATAACTAAAGAAAACCGGTTTTAGTATCTAAGAGTTATTTTTTCTTTATATTTCTGTGCATAATTTTTAATTTGTTTATTTTTCATAGGCGTAATTATACTGAAAAAACAAATTTGTAACCCATTTTTCACTTTCTCTTTATGACAGAAACATTCTTCCACCTTAATAAATTCTCCCACTACTAATAAAAGCATAACTTAAGTGATTACATAAGATTACGACAAGTGTGTATATCATATCACCATCCACCATGTTCACCTTCCAGTCATGTAGCTACTAAACAATGGGATTATGGAAAGCATTTTTTATTAATACAGCATTAATAATTGATTGATTACTATTTGTCAGAGGAACATGATCAAGGGAGATAATAGTCTCTCTGTCTTTCTACTGCCAGATGACATCTGGGATATTATATCTGGTTCTGAGTCTCACTTCCAAAGAGGGGCATCCAAAAAAAGTGATGTCAGGGTGATTAAGGATTGGAGATGACAAGGAAGGGGGAAAAAAGTGCCCTCAGATATTTGAAGGGCAGTCACTGGGGAAAAGAACAGGGTTCATACTGCATTATTTCAAGTACATAACACATTCAAGTAGCTAAAATTTTCAAAGAAAGGGACTACCCCAGGAATTAAACAATCTTTCATTAGTGGACAAGTTTAAACACAAAATTGAGGTCATCTATCAGAAGTGGCAAAAATCTTTACAACACCAAGGAGGAAATTGAACTCGAGTGCCTATACAGTTTCTCTCAACTGTAATGTTGCAATCCTCTTAAAATCTAAAATCAAAAACAAAAAAAAACAAAAATCCTAGAGATTTCTATAACTGTAATATCTAATTTTATTAAAATCTTTTTAAAGTTGGTTACTTCCATTGGGGTCTTGACATTGCTCATAGGCAATTCTGCTGGAAAAACAAAATATGGCTTTTAGCCAGAGAAGGAAACAATATGTGCAACCACATCTTCCCTTGATCTCACTCTATTCAGAAATCCATTAAAGTAAGTCTACCACATTGAGAATAACTTCAAAGTGGCACTTCGTAATAATTGGCTGAAAACTTGGCAAAATGAAGGGAAAAGCCTCAGCTATAACATATTTATTCATTCCTGGGGGGTGGGAAAAATGGGGATAAAATGAGTTTAACATTATTATAAAACCCTAATGAAATTTTCATTGATATACTAATCAACGATATCTTAGAAAATGGACATGAAGTCAAACTTAAATTATCATTTTAGAGTTAATGCTGAGATAACATTTCCATTGTGGAACTTGCTTTTAATTTAGCAACTTTATATCTTCTGAGAAAATTACCCATAATGAATAATTCAAGTGTTCTATCTCTAAGTGAATTTTAATGGGGAAATGGTTCTTGAAAGCAATCAGAACTACTCTTGTAAAGTAAAGAGTTTTGAGAGTCAAATTCTTCCTAGTGGTGGGTTCTTCATTATTGATAAAAATACAATTAATTTTTATATGCCCTTACTATAATATTAAATAATATATATTTACAATTATATAAAAAGCAAGAACACAGATAAACTATGATTTTAAAAAATAAAATCTGGTAACAAAATTGAGGGAGAAATAGTAATCTAGGCTTTCAGCAGGATTTCAATCAGAAGGCATTAGGAAAATGGGTGGTGGAGGCAATACAGAAGAAAGAAAGAACATAAATTAAGCATGGGGCAGGAAGGCAGAAGATGGTCCAGTCTGGCTATGTTCATGGAAGAAAAGTGTAAAGTTATTTGGCAAACTTATTCTGAAAGAGTTTAACATAAAATTTATTAACCTATTTGATTTTGAAATAAGATGCCTGTGATCTTGGATTTACTATAAGTAATTTTTCCTCAAAGAATCCAGGGAAGTAGAAGATTCAAATAGCAAGACTGGATAGGGTTTGAGATAAACAGAAAAGTTTTGGAAGAACTTTTAAAATGAATGAACTAGGTCATAAGAGATAAAGATGACCAGCTTTGTGAGAGCTCATGTGAAATTAGAAATCATCTGTCTGTTGTTCCCACTTCTTTTAAGGCTATAGGATGTATTTTACCATATTTGGGTAAAATATTAGGTAATTTTGGGATAGTCTATCTTAACTGTAATATATGTCCCTTTTTCATAATCAGAAACTTACATTTAAATATTTTACTCAACATACACTTGTTTATATCACTTTCATTTTTGAACTTTGTGAAATTATTTGCCTATAATGTAAAATTATAAATTAAACTTAATATTTTGCTTATGTGTTATGAATTGAGAAGGAAGCACCTTAAGTGTTCATTAATTTTTTTTAAGTGGATGGTTTTAGTTCAGTTCTTTGAATACAGGTAGGAAATTATGCCAGCAAAACTAGCATACTGAAAATGAAGAATCTGGATTGCACACAGCATTTCACTTATACTGTCTCCTACCACCTCACGGGAGCCAATAGAGCATATCTCTTCCAACTCCATGATCAATTACATTATGTTGATAATTTAAAATTAGCCATGATAGGAATATTTACACCACAGAAGCTGACAAAGCAAATAATTCAAATCATAACTTTTATTTATTTTTTCTTTTCAGAAAGCCAGCTGTTACATATTTCCCTGCATGGAGGGAAAGCAGCGGGGTGGGAAGGGGGGGGGAGGGCATAGGAAAGAGTGAGGGGCAGAAGAAAGTTAGTTTCAAGAGCACAATGAAGAATAACTGCCATTCAACAAAGTTCAGCTAATTCAGGAGCAAATGAGATTGACATACGACACAAAGAAAGTTTAGTCCCCAATCTGCTCCTTTTAGAATAAAAAGTCATCCTCAGAGTGATTGAAATTGAGACTTGAAGTGGCTGGGCTCCTTAGCAGGATGGTAAAAAAATCCTGAGCCAGAGACTTGACAGACCAGAAAGGGACAGGCCTGATGAATGATAGTGGCTTTAAGAAGACAAGAAAAGCGCTAATTTCAAATTAGCCAAACCAACCGTGCTCAGCACCTACCATATAATCAATCAGTGTCTGACACTTATTATATTGCTGATCTTTGTATGCAAGTATATGCTATTTGAATGGGCAGATCATGTTGGACCCATTTCAGAGCTACTTGGGTTTTGATAGTGGAACATCTCCACTCAAGTTGTGAAACCTTTATCATGGGATGGCATCCAGAAATGGGGAATGAAAAAGTGACACCAAGGCCTTTCCTTGTATATTTGAATTGAGCGTGGAAAGGGGAAAAGAGCAACTCTCCCCAAAATAACACTAATTCCTGTGAACTGCCAGTTTTTAAAATCTTTTGCAGTTTCTAGCAGCAACATTTCTACCATAACGGCAAACTCTCCATGTGACTGACAGGTTACATGTCCCCTGTGATCTTGGATTTACTGTAAGTAATTTTACACATTATACAGGGTACACGTTACTTGCAATTAAACTGCCTCATTGGGGCTAAGTATGCCAGTCAGAAGTGAAGGTCCACAGATTTTTAATTCTGGTTGTGGCATTGCTTAATGTGTGACACTGGGCTCTTTAGTTAATCTCTCAGGACTCCTATTTTCTCATTAGTAAAATCAGAGGATTACCACGAGGGTAAATGAGTTTATGCATATCAAGAGCCTAGAACAGTGTATGGCAATAACAGGCAATAAATAAATGTTAGTTTTTACTATTTTACCACCTCAGCATTAATATTTGTTTCCATTAAACTCTTTTTAATGATGATTTATCTGTTCTGCCAAGCAACCCCAGGTATATAGTGAATCAGCATTATTTATGGCTGTCTCTAATAACTCAGTGGCCCTGTTTGGAAGAAAAAGGCAAATTTTGCAGGATAAAAAATAATTTTGTCAAGGGTATTTAGTTCTTTTATAAAATCTAATCTTTAATAAATTTCTTTGGCATGATATTAGCCACTGGCATTATTATATGCCTGTGTACATTGATTATTTCTCTGATATCAAATTTTTCTTAGTCAAAGTATTAGCCTAATGCTGTTATATTGCATTGACAAGTAATCAAAATCTCAAAGATTTTTAAAAATAAGTTCCATTTCTCATCATATTACATGTCCATAATTGTTTTTGCTGCACCTCTCTTCCTGTGGACTGCCAATTTTTAAAATTGTTTTTGCTGCACTTCTGTTCCTACTTGCCTTTATTATAGGACCCAGACTTACAAAACAATCCATGTTTGAGTCTCAAGTTGAAGGAAAAGCAAGACATGGACAATTATGAACTCACTTTTAAAACCTATGCACAAAGTGGCACATGACATTCAGAGATCAATGCAAGTCACAAGGCCATTCCTGAACCAAACTGAGAAAGGATGTATAATATTGCCATGGAGAGAGGCAGCAAATATCCAAAATAATAAAAGAGAAACATGCAAATTAACCATCCCTCTGCTACACTCAAGCCATGCCCACAAGCCAATCAGGAGCGAGTATGCAAATTAACCCAACTAAGATGGCGGCGGCCACGGAGCAGGAGCGAGCAGTAGGATTGGGTTGTCCCCAGTGATGGAGGAAGCCAAGCTTCCCACCTGCCCTGGCCAGCACTGGGCTCTGCTCAAGGCTACAAAGTTTCAATTATAGAAGATAAATAAATCCCAGATACCTGGTTCTAGCTGGCCGTGGCCTCCACTCAAGGAGGGGCTGGGAGCTTGGGTCACCAGGGGGCATGGACAGCCTGAAAATGGCCATCAGCCCCTCACCCAGGCTGGCCAGGCACCCCAGCAGGACTCCCCCACTCTGAAGGGGCTGTGGGCAGCCTGAAAATGGCTCTCAGCCCCTCACCCAGGCTGGCCACACCCCCATGGGGTAAGGGTCCCTGCTTGGGGGCTTGGCCAGCCTGCAAACAGCCATCAGCCCCTCACTCAGGCTAGCCAGGCACCCCAGCGGGACCCCCACCCTGATCTGGTACACCCTTCAGGGCAAACCAGCCGGCCCCCACCCATGCACCAGGCCACTATCCTATATAATAAAAGGGTAATATGCAAATTGACCCAATCAGCACAATGACTGGGAATGACTGGTCACTATAACACACACTGACCACCAGGGGGCAGATGCTCAAAGCAGGAGCTTTCCCCTGGTGGTCAGAGCGCTCCCACAGGGGGAGCTCTGCTCAGCCACAAGCCAGGCTGATGGCTGCCAGCACAGTGGTGGTGGCTGGAGCCTCTCCCACCTCCTCAGCAGCTCTAAGGATGTCTGACCTCAGCTTAGGCCTGCTCCCCACTGGCAAGTGGGCATCCCCCAAGGGCTCCCGGGCTGCCAGAGGTATGTCTGACTTCCAGCTTAGGCCCGATCCCGTGGGGAGCAGGCCTAAGCCAGCAGGTGGACATCCCCTGAGGGGTCTCAGACTGCGAGAGGGCACAGGCTGGACTGAGGGACCACCCGCCCCCCCAAGTGCACAAATTTTTGTGCACCGGGGCTCTAGTCTATATATATAAAGCCAAGCGACCGGAATGATGGAACGACTGTTCACTATGACACGCACTGCGGTGGCCAACCTGCCTGATTGGGGCCCCAATTGGCCCCCCAACCTCACACGGCCCCTCCCCCAGGCGGGCCCTGGCCCTAGTCAGCTACCCCCAACCCCATTGGGGGCAGGACCGGTCGCCCTCCTGAATTCCCTACCCCCTGCTGGCCCAGCCCCAATCAGCCTCCATCAGGGTGGCTGGGTGGACCCCACCTGTGCACAAATTCATGCACTATGCCTCTGGTCTATATATATAAAATCCTAAGTGACCAAACGACCGGTCGACCAGTCACTATGATATGCACTGACCACCAGGGGGCAAACTCTCAATGCAGGAGCTGCCCCCTGGTGGTCAGTGTGCTCTCACAGCGGGAATGCTGCTCAGCTGACTGACCTGTGGCAGCCACTCACTCTTTCAGTAGTCCTGCAGGTCGAATCTCTGGAGAATGGGCCAGGCACTGATGGATCGGTGCAGCTGGCACAATCCTGACAGTGCTTCTAGCCTCCTGGAAGTTGGTCTCAGGCACCACAGTCACTTCCCCTCCCTAGATGCTCCACAAGGAAGTAATGATATAAAAGCAGCTTCCAGGTGGCTCCTGACAACTGGTGCGAATGTCAGCAGGACAGATCCAGATCCCTGGCTGGCAAGGGCATCCCACTGCCTGCCCAGGGGGCCAAATCGCTTTCTAGGCCCCCGCCCAACCACCTTGGGACCACGCCAGACACAGGGCTCATGGCTGGAGAGTGCTTCTGTGATGGTGCAAGCCTCTCCTGATCAGTACTGACGGGACAGGCACAGTGGGGCTGGGATGAGCAGGAACAGTAGGCAGGAGCAGCAGGCAGCATTGTACTGCTGGATTCAGCCCAATCCCCGCAGGCCATGCTGAGGAGCCCCACCTGTGCATGATTTTTTGCACCAGGCCTCTGGTCTTGAATAATATGCTCCACCATGGCCACTGCACCAGGTCTTAGGGATGCCAGGGAGTAGGAGGTTATTTTGGCGGGGAGGGTGTTTGTATGGTTTTTGGTATTGGTTTTTCTCCAGTTTTACCCTGTGCAGTTTTTGACAATTGTTAAATTTTATTTTGTTTTTGTTATTTCTTACCTGTAATATTTATTATGACTTAGAAAAGGAACTCTATAATATTCTGAAACTGAGAACATTAGTGGCCCAATGAATAGCATACGATCCAAATATATGACAGGAGTCAGAATCCTACTCCTTCTATACCATCTTTCTCAATGGTTTGCTCCACTACTTCTATGACTAATAGATCCAGCCATGTGTGCCACTGGCAGAAAACCTTATGTTTGATTCATTATTAAAATTCTTCTAATATTTCTCCCATAGAGGTATAATACTAAGGACCATGACTAGATTTAGATGAAATAATACTGATTATCCTACATAATCACCCATTTCCTTGTTAAATATTATACTTCTAGGACTCACACTTGTTTTTATATTTTAACCATCCTGTATTGGGATTTTTCTGAAAATTACCATTAAAAGGGATTGTATAATATTAATAAACTAGTGGCCCAGCACACGAAATCACACGCAGTAGGCCTCCCGCTGCTTCTGCGGGAGCCAGCAAGAGCTGCAGTGCACCCACAGGAGCCTACAGGAGCTGCATCGCTTCCAAGGCAGGGAGGCAGGAGGGAGCCGTGCTGCTTCCGTGGGAGGCAGGAGCAAGCTGCTGGCGCCCATAAGTAGTGGGAGTGAGCCACCGCCACCTGCGGGAGCCGGGAGGGAGGGTCCGAGAGGTGCTCCATGCATCTCCTGGTGACCGGTCATGCATGCAGCCCCGCCCACCCGCGTATGCCTGCTGCGCATGCAGCCTCTTGCTGATTGGTCGTTACGTGTGAGGGAGTGACAACCATTTGCATATTATCCTTTTATTATATAGGATATTTGTTTGGCTATCTACACAATTATAGTACATTTTAAAATAGTTCCCATTTTACATTTAATAAAATATGTTTTTATTCATATATATCCCATGTTTGATCGGTACTAACATGTTGAAGCCCTTGTATGCTAAGCTATGGTGCTGTTAACCACTCTTCTCTAAAAGCTGCTGTGTGCCTCAGGCCATTGTGGGTCAGTAGGATGCTCTGTGAAGAAGCCATGCTGAGCAGTCATACACCAGTACTAATAGCACCTGCTATGTTAGCAGGGTGAGCTTAATGAATGCCAGAATTCTTTTCCTTTTTCCTAATTTTGTTATTAAAAGTTTCAAATCTTCATAAAATTTGAAAGAATAGTGCAATGAACACCTATTTACACTTCTTCTAGACTTACTACATTTGCCTTCTGTATGTGTGCATATGTGTGTGATTTACTCTGCAAAACCACTTGAGAGTAAATTGTAGACATTGTGACTTTTCACCCCAGAGTCTCCAACATGTACCTCCTATGTAACTATAGACCATCATCACATCTAAAATCCTATATAATAAAGAGCTAATATGCAAATGGTTGCGCTGTCATGCCCTTGCGCCCTCATGCCCTCGCGCTGGACCGGGGAACCTGAGGACATGCCCCCCGCTCGGCTCCAGGCTGAGGAATCTGAGGCCACACCCACTGCCTGGTGGGGTTTGACGGGGTACCTGAGGCTGCATCCCCCACCCGGCAGGGCTTGACAGGGGACCTGAGGCTGTGCCCCCCTGCACCCGGCACCAGGCCAGGAGACCTGAAGCTGCGTGCCCCACCTTGCGGGGCTTGACAGGGGTGGGGCCAGCTGTGTCTGGGTCTCACGCAATTTCGAGGCACACGCAGGTGGGCAGGGACTTGACTCTGGGTCCCGCGGTGCATCCCAGACTCTGACAGGAGGGAGATTTTCATATACATTTTACTAATTTTTTTCATCTCTGACACTTCTATTATAGAGAAAGGGCAAATAACAATATTAAAATGTTTCCTCTAATTAATTCCCTTTTAATGTGCACCAGGTCACTAGTGTTAATAATAACTCATAATATCATCTAAGATACTATCCATATTTACATTTTTTTATCTCCAAAATGCTATGCATATATATGTTTATTCTAACATATATATATTCTAACATCTAATATATATATATGAATTAAGTTTTATGAGTTTTCTGTTGTTATGACTTTTCAGTCTTTGAATATAGGACATTATCTCACATGTTTGTTTGTTTGTTTGTTTGTTTGTTTGTTTGATTGCTTGATTGTTTTTCAGATTATCAGCTTTTTTCAATTGTCCAGGAAGTTATCTTGTAGAATTCCTATTTTCTGTATCTTGCCTTTTAAATAGATTTAGATCGTTTTTGGCACAAATGCCTAAGCAATGGTTTGGTGTACCTCTTCATCCTATCAGAAGATACATAATGTCAAGTTGTCTCTCTACTGATGGGGCTGAGTTTGACCATTTTGTTAAAGTGATGACCATTAGAATTTTCCATTGTAAAGGTATATTTTGTCTTTATGATAACTGAGAATAAATAGAATGTTAATGCTGATGATCGAGGGTTTGAGAAGACCTAATAAATGCCAACTCTGGACATTAAATAGCCCAAGGAAAACCATCCACAATAGTAAGTTTTTACCTGTTCAAAAGCAATCAGACTGATTCTATACAAAGTCTTATACTATGAAACTCCTAGGACTCCAAAGGAAATGTACTAAATCTTACCTACCAGCTATTGTCACACATGGCTACATGAAAGGATTCCACCAATGAGATGGTTCCCATAAGATAATGGAAAGCTGAAGAGGGGTGAAGACAATGTGGCAGACAAACAAGCTCAGACAGATGTGTCTCCAGTGAAAGACTCCACTTTTCATGGTCTAGTCTAGTCATTCACTTGGATGGTGTAGTGCTGCTGTGGGCTGCAGTGGTGGAAGCCACATAACAGCACTATATGACCTTTGAATTACAACATTGGTATATTGAACTTGAAGCCAAAAAATACAATGGACACCCTCTGAATTCCACTCCTCCAGCTCATCCAAACAATTTTGTAAGCCCTAATTTCCTACATTTGCTTATTCTTAAAAGTCTTAAGAAAACTTGGAGTTAGTTCCTCACTGAAGTATGTCTTGATAGAGAGGTACAAAAGGTTGTGCCACAGTAGTTCCAAACATTTTATAAAGAGCTAAATTGTTCTGGAGTTTCAATAAATGATATTTTCAATAAATAGATAATATGCAAAATAGAATGCAACTGAGCTATAATGGCAGTTTTGGTACTGCTTCTAAGCTGACTCTTTAGTCAGTTAAGACTCTTCACTCGGAAAAAGTGACCACCAAATATAATAAACTAAATGACACACTTTTCCTTCAAAAGTTATCTGTTAGTTTTCTTAAAAGTATTGTTACTCACCTTTTCTATAATGCCAGCAGTTCTCTCATGGGGAAAATGATGGATTAGCTTTTCTACAAAACATGGTCCCTTGAGTTAAGCAAAACAATGCAGAACAGATTTCCAATTTAGCAGCTGTAGAAACATTCTGTGAAAGTTACAAAAAAAATCTTTTCTCATGATGGCCACTTACCTAAGTGGAAGCATCTGGTCTGAAAACTAGTGTACCCTGGACAAACTTAAGGGAAAATGTGCCACTTTTCATCTGTCAAACCCAAGTATAAACCACGGGCACATTCCAAAGTCACCCAACATTTTAGGGTCATAACTTCCCCTTTTAATAACTCAATAAGCCCTTCTTCATACACTGAAAAGTCTACACAGCTGAGGAGCCCCTGCTTTATCTGAACGTTTGATTATCCTCTCATAATAATTTGCCTCTCATGGAACCTATTCACCTCCTGCACAGCTTAGCCCAGGCTAGATGTTTAACTTCTTTTTAGTTATCCCACAGGAGAAGAGAGAACTTTACTGAAATATTGGATTAACAGCAGGGGAGAAAAAACAAAAATGCACAATATAATACTAGCCATTTCTGTTTATGAAGTCCCTTTTCATTGCTGTCTACAGAGAATCTTCTTTTCTGGGGTTGGGGGTTCGCTCCTCTTCATGGTCCAGCCTGCCACTATATTGCCTTAGGATCCTTCTCTGCATTTGGCCCTTCTCTGTATCTCTTCTTCTTTCTCATTCTCAGGTCTCCCACATATTCTCCTCTCAATCCCAAACTCTTGGCATTTTATTATTTATGACATATAGTGTTATTATTTTCATTGTTGTAGCCCTAATCCATCAACATGAGACCTCTGGTCTCACTTTTCCTAAGCAGAAGACAGTTAAAGTATTCTCCAACAATTAAAAGTCATCTTCTCTAGTTTCTCTCTAATGACATTAAGAGATTGTTATCACTTAGGAATAGATTCTGCTTCATGAATAGTAGTGTCTTTACCACATTGAAGAGGAAAGGTGATTTTTTTTTCACAAAATGTGGAATGTAGGAATGATACTTTGGCTTCAAAAAGCCATCATGTGACACAACCTTTTCTTTTAATGGCACAGCACTCCTAGCAGGTGCCCCTTTCCATCATATTCATAATATGGATGTTCCACTTCCAGGCAGGATGATGAGCATCTGTGAAAGTAAGGAGAAAAGGAGGGGTAGGTAGGTAGGTAGGTAGGAAAGGAAGGAGGAAGCAAGAGAGGGAGGAAGGAAGAGGAAGCCAAAGGGACAAGCCAACCAAGTCTATTCCTTTTAAAAGAACTTCCTGGAAGTCCCATCCAAATATATCTGCTTCTCTGTCATTAGCTAGACCTGTGTTGCATACAAAATTAGGGTTCTGTTACTAAGAAAAGAAGAGAATGAATATTTAGTAAGTAACCAGAAATGTTCGTGAACTGAGCCAACAGAGAAAATGAAATTTGTTACCTTACCAAGTAGCAAGCTTACTATATATCATCAAAGGTTCAAGTTAACAAAAGGCTCAAAGGAAGCAGAGAGAAGGCTGAGATGTCAAAAGTAGATCCTCAGGTTATTCCCACCAAACATTCCCTCTGGTCCAGAATAGATGAGATCTCTATGCCAGAGTCAAGAACCACTTCATACAGAGGGAGCATTTACATTAGGAAACATGTCCACTTTATACCCCAAAGAGATGTATCACCTTCTTCACATTCCAATTAGACCAGGTCACCTGCCTCCTCTCTGCCCTCCCTGAGGGTGATATTCCCCTTCAGACTGCTTTCTTTTCTTTCTCCTAGTCTGCAACCAATTTTTCCATTTTTTGCTGGGTTGAGGGGATGGAACCATTTTCTTTTAGTTTTGACTTTTTCTAATTAGGTAACATAAGGTTCTTAGGCCAGAATCCTTTGTGCAATACTTGGTGGATAAAATTATGTATTCTTTTCATCCTGAGTCCAGAAATAATGTTCTCCAAGAGTCATAAGATTTTTTTCTTCCCTTATCTCTATAAATTATGATGACAAATTTATGGAGTTTGCTAACAGCTTTTACTGTGCAAGGCATTGGTTATCTCAAAATGAATGAGAACTCATCCTTGCCCTGTAGATGCTCATGGTTTCAGGGAGGAGTTTGGTTCATAACCAGATCATCACACTACAATGTATAAAGTTCTATGATAGTGGTATATCTTGGGTACCAGGGAGCGCTGAATTGGACAAGTCATCCAGCCAGAAAGTAAAGGAGAGTGTACATTAGTGATGCTTCAAAAAGGAGTACTTCTTTACTGAATCTTAAAGGTAAGTGGGATGGGACATTCCAAGCAAAGGTAAATTATGAACAGAAGGGAGAAAACATCTGGAATGTGCACAAAACAATAAAGCAATTTGTGGTTATTAGAGCAGAAAGTATGAGGCAGATAATGCTGAGAGATGTACTTGGAGAGGGCTTAGGCCAGATCATGGAGGACCTCATACACCATCTTAAAAACCTTTAGCTTGATCCTACAATTGATGGTTAACTTTTGAAGAATTTTAGATTAGAGAGGGACAAGTTCAGAGACACATTTTTGATCTGGCTCTAGATTGAAAGGTGGATGAGAAATAGGAAAACACTATAATCAAGGAAACTGGGTTGAAAGCTGCTACGATAACCCAGGGAAGAGATTATAAGAACCTAAATGAAACACATGCTATATGCAGGAAGTACTATTAGAGAAATAGTGTGTATATCCATTTAATGAATATTTATTGAGCATGCACTGTTATGGACACAGGGATATAACAGCGAACAAAACAAATATCTGCCCTGATGAAACATACAAGGCAATATTAAAGTTGTTTCAGATCTGTGGATCAATTCATACTGATTTACTCATATTACTAAAGGCTGACCTTCACACGACTTTTGGCCAACCCTTAAAATATAGTCTTTGTCAAAAGAGAAAACAAGAAACCCAGGCCCTCAATCACATAATGCTCTAAATCTTGAAGGACCTGATTCTTATAGAATATTAAAGGAAACCCACCCATTAGTGTACCTCTCCGATGAATATAAATAACTCATAGCTCTCTGCAACACCTTTAACATTTTCATCATTTGGAAATACAGCTGTTACCTTCCAGCTTGCTTTTTCTCAACAGCTTTGATAGTGTGGTAATGTCAGGATGTGACATTATTGTTTACCCAGGCTGGGCATTGATAATTCCATTTTTGTCATAAGCAGTGAGGCCCTT
Organism: Myotis myotis; assembly: GCF_014108235.1. Lineage (NCBI taxonomy): Eukaryota > Metazoa > Chordata > Mammalia > Chiroptera > Vespertilionidae > Myotis > Myotis myotis. The sequence continues at coordinate 173,779,274 of NW_023416335.1, forward strand.
AGTAATCTTTGGGGATCACTTTAAAATTCTTGCACAACCTCAAAAACTTGGCAATTTGTGAGACATCTGTTACCCTCAGCTCTAATTTTGAAGGCAACTTTCTTAGAGCATATTTTAGTGACTCAGGAAGATTTTCAAATAGTTTTACAAATTTGCTTTCTTAATCTGTTTTAAACAAAGTATATATGCAAGTAATAAGAACCTGAAATCACTTTCTATTAGCTAAAATTAAAGTATTTACAGGAGTAAAGTATGTCTTGGAATTATAAATAATAGCACTTTCCCTTCATCCAATATGTAGCAAAGGAAATTTCTCTACATTTTCTATACTGGTCAGGCAAGCAGTTTTTTCTAGTACTTGTTCTACCTCAAGTTTTCTGGATGACCATGATAAAGATATTTACATCACCTTTACCAGTGTATCTCCTAACTTGAAAATAGAACTGAATGCAAAGATTCCCTCCAGTAAAGTGATTCTAGATTTTGTAATTAATAAGAACAATTCCAAACCAGATATTGAATCCCATGTAGACAAGAAAATAATTTTTAAAATGTTTAAGCCAATCAAAATATCTAAACCAGACAAAATATATCCCAAAGTATTAAAAGAATGTACAAATACAATCTTAGGATGACTGGAAGTCATTTTTAAAATATTATGTATAATAAATATTGCTGCTAGAACACTCTAGACATAAAGTCCTTATAGTGGATCTTTGACAGTGTCTAATTTCCTTTGTGGTTATTGGTTGTTTATGTATTTCTCTCCCTTTAGGAGTTAATTTGGGTAGCATATTTCCTGGAAAATCATCCATTCAAGGAGCTTTTCACATTTATTAGCATAGATTTTTGAAAACTATTTTCTGATAGCTCTGTTAACTATTTCTGTACTGGTGGATCATTCCCTGTTCTCATCCTTAAAGCTACATATTTGTGCTCTCATCTTTTCCCATCTATCCCTTTGATGAAGCTAAGTGAAAAATTACTTGTTGGAATAGGTTTTTTGTTACTATTACTTAAATCTCAAGGTTATAGCAAATTTTTTCTATTTTTAATTTATGCTTTTATCTTTATTAATTCCTTTATTTCTTTTGCTTTCCTTGGACATATTTGTTCAATATCTTATGCTGAATGGTTAATTATCTTTATTCTCTTTACCTTACATTTTTATATGCAGGGTTCTTAATCTTATTTTCAAAATATTCTGCATGTGACTGTGTTTAGAGATAGGGCCCATAAAGAAGCAATTAAGATTAAATTAGGTCATTAGGATGGTTCCAAATCCAATATGACTGGTGTCCTTACAAGAAGAGGTGATTAGGACACAAACACACACACAGAGGGACAACCAAGTGAAGATAGACAGAAAGGTGGCCATCTGCAAGCCAAGAAGAGAGGCTTCAGAAGAAACCAAACCTACTGACACCTTGATTTGGACTTCTAGCCTCCAGAAATATGATAAAATACATTTCTGTTGTTAAATCACCCAGTCTGATATGGCAGCCTTAGCAAACTAATACAAATGGGTATGTGAACCAATAAATCAGATCAATCAGAACCAAAAAGATTCAATTCTGGAAATGAATTTTTTCACTATTGCATTTGAAGCTGAGTGAATTCAAGCTGAGGGTTGCTGCTGCCCTATGGTCACAATGAGGCTAGACCTGTCAAAGAATGTATTCGACAAAGAGGAATGTTGCTGAAGAATTGTATCAATGAGAGAAGTACAGTGCTGTCATTTGAGTCCCTGAGAATAAGGTGAAATTGAAGCCGCATCTGCTCATGGACTTTTCAGTTTTGCAAGTCAGTACATAGCCCCTTTTTACAGAAAAATAATTAAAAATAACAATTAAAAATTTAATTAATTATTTTTAAAAGTAACAATAATTAAAAATAACAGGAAAAAAACAATTTTATAGGAAAGTTCCTTGGAAAATTCATCTATTCTATAAAAGTTACTGCCTCTAGAAAGTGTGGTTGGTTTGAATAGAAGGGTTTAGAAAGATTTGGGCTTTTATATGCTTCTTAATTGTTTTATTTTTTACTACAAACATACTATTGTTAACATTTTGAAATAATAAAAGTAAAGGGCAGTTGGGGGTGACCAGAATGTGAAGAAAAATGACATAGCTCTGGGATTCTGAGTGTTGACTCCACAAGTTAACTTCTTGTAAGTATTACAATTAACTGCACATTATTCCAAACACCACATTTTCACTAGGAAATTAAAGTTAAGAACTAAAGCAAATGCCCAGACTCTTAAGAAACCATCCTTAACATGTGAGCTTTTATTTCTTTCAGGCCTAACACATACATATCAAACCTATATCCAGGCACACACCACACACACACACACATTTCATTCCACCCAATCCAAACTTGTTCAGAAATAAGAAGCCATTAACTTTAACATTAAGGTAGAGTTGATGTAATATACATTTTCACATGAGCAATATTTTGATGTATACATATTTTACATGAATAATATTAAGAATCTTAAAATGTTGGAATAATATACAGTAATTTTTATATATTACAAATTAATATGTCACATCTTTAAAATATATTACTATAGTATATCTTATATATTTCTACAATAAAATTTTTCAACATTTTTACTTTTAAAAACATGAAACACATACCTAGAAATCAGTACTCACATTACGTTTCAAAAAAATTATTATTTTGCTTACTTTATCTTCAGCATTAGTCAACACCAATATATAAATTAATGTTATTTGGAGCATTCATGCTGGATACATATATATGTATATATATATATATATCCTCTTGTTTCTACAAAATAATGTCAATAGCTCATTTGTAATTATTTTATATTTCATGTATCCCTCTTTACAATTTCACTCTTGTTGTTCTGGATATATGTGGCTCCCACAACAATTTCTCAGAGTGCATTTGTGAGTGTATCTGTGCATGCTATTAGCAGACCATAATTTACAGCACTCTTGTGCTTGCAGTGATGGCCATAATTTTAGCCTCCTATTTGAAATGATAAAATTTGGAGATAATTGCATACTAATTGGTGAACAGATTCTGAAACCTGTGAATTAAATTGCAGGCATCTATCTCCCAGAAGCTCTGGAATCTTTTATGTTCAAAAAATGACTAATAATTTCTCTTTTTCCACCATTACACACTGTTCCTAATCATTTCTCTCATATAAACATCACTAGAATGGTAAATTTAAAAAAGTGCTTTACCTGTTGACCTGAGAAACATAGGAAGTTATGAAGTGCCTGTTGATTTCTTCATTGTATTGCTATCACACCATCCAAAAAATCAAAAATAAGTAGATCCAAAGCCAAAGGAAGGAAAGAATAGGTTTTGACTAGTGAAGCATCATCTAAATTAGTGTAAAATAATGAGACAAACTAGTCCTGGCTGGATGGCTCAGTTGGTTAGAGCATCATCCCGATATGCCAAGATAGCAGGTTCCATCCCCGGTCAGAACACATACAAAAATGAACCAATGAATGAGTGGAACAACAAATCTCTCTCCTCCCTCTCTCTCTAATATCTATCTATCTATCTATCTATCTATCGATAGATAGATAGATAGATAGATAGATAGATAGATAGATAGATAGATAAAGAGCCAGGGTCCGTAGCATCCAAAACAACTGAAGGGACGACCAAACACCAGGCTGCATACACAGCGAGCTCAGGTGGGCAGGGACTGGTGAGTGGGCTGAACTGCTGACCTCCCAGAGAGAGAGAGAGAGAGAGAGAGAGAGAGAGAGAGGCGGGGCTGATGAGCAGCTGCTGCGGCTGCTGGCAAGGCCCAGAGAGAGAAGCAGGGTCTGATCCACAGCCTCCATGGCAGCTGCTGGTCAGCCCTTGCCTCTCTCTCTCTCTCTCTCTCTCTCTGGGCCTTGCCAGCAGTCACGCCTCTTTCTCTCTCTCTAGAAGTCAGCAGTTCAGCCCTCGCCAACAGCCTGGGGTGGCTGCTGAGCAGCCCCACCTCTCTGATCAGGCTGGAGATAGGCCCAGAGATGCTGACTGGCATAGAAACCGACCAATCAGAACCAAATCTGGGTGAACTGCAAGGAGCCAATGGCTGCCTAGGAAGTAGAGCTTTTGACACTTACTGGCATAGAAACTGACCAATTAGAACCAAATCTGGGTGAACTGTGAAGGCAAAACCTAAGGTGGGGGCTGAGGAGGGGTTTTAAGGGCAACAGCTGTTGGTGTAAGGTGTAAGAAAGCAGTTCAATTTTTTAATGACTGGTTTGGCAGTATAGTGCATATGGCTGGCTATCAGTCCAGATACAGGGATTATATATTTTTGTCTGCCAAGAGCATCTCCTCCTACTGAAAAAACACCCCACCCCCAATTAAGCAATCTTATCCTATATAGTCTATCTATACTAATAAAAGGGTAATATGATAATTAGACTGGGTCAACTGGCCATCTTTCGGATGTCTGACTTCCTTCCAGACAAAGCCATGGTGGTGGGGGTCGAGGCAGAGGCAGTTAGGGGCGATCAGTCCAGCAGGGGAGGGCAGTTGGGGGCAAGATCAGGCTGGCAGGGGAGGGCATTTGGGGGTGACCAGGCCAGCAGGGAAGGGCAGTTGGGGGTGAGATCATGTCGGCAGGGGAGGGCCATTAAGGGCAGTTAAGGGCGAGATCAAGCCATCAGGGGAGGGCAGTTAGGGGTGATCAGGCAGGCAGGCAAAGGCAGTTAGGGATGATCAGGCAGGGAGGCAGGTGAGCGGTTAGGAGCCAATTATCCTGTACACATAAATATAGGTGATTATATGAATACTAGAGGCCCGGTGCACAAAAATTTGTGCACTCGGGGGTAGGAGGTCCCTCAGCCTGGCCTGTGCCCTTTCACAGTCTGGGACCCCTCGGGGGTGACCACTTGCTGGCTTAGGCCCACTCCCCGGGGGCCTAAGCTGGCAATCAGACATCCCTCTGGCAGCCCGGCAGCCCTCAGGGGATGCCCACTTGCCAGCGGGGAGCAGATCTAAGCTGCAGTCGGACATCCTTAGCACTGCTGAGGAGGCGGGAAAGGCTCCCACCACCACCGCTGTACTGGCAGCCATCAGCGTGACTTGTGGCTGAGCAGGGCTCCCCACTGTGAGAGCGACTGACCACCAGAGGGCAGCTCCTGCATTGAGCGTCTGCCCCCTGGTGGTCAGTGTGTGTCATAGTGACCAGTCATTCCCAGTCCTTCTGCTGTTAGGGTCAGTTTGCATATTACCCTTTTATTATATAGGATAGAGGCCTGGTGCACGGGTGGGGGCCAGCTGGTTTGCCCTGAATGGTGTCCCGGATCAGGGTGGGGGTTCCACTTGGGTTCTTGGCCAGCCTGGATGACGGGATGATGGCTGTTTGCAGCTGGTCACACCCCCTTCAGGGTGGGGGTCCCCACTGGGGTGCCTGGCCAGTCTGGGTGAGGGGCTGAGGGCCATTTTCAGGCTGGCGAGCAACTGAAGCTCCCAGCCTCTTCTTTTTTCTTTTTTTTTTTATTCTGGGATTTATTTACCTTCTATAGCTGTCACTGGAGCTGAGAGCCAGCTCCAGCTCTGAGGCTGTGGCTGGCTGAAAGCAGGTTTCTGGGTTTGATTAGCTTCTATAATTGCAACATTGTTGCATCTGGAGCTCAGAGCTGGGCTGCGGCAGGCGGGGAACCTTGGCTTCCTTCCTCACTGGAGCAAGCAAACCTCCTGTTTGCTTCAGCTGCCTGGCTGCCAGCCGCCATCTTGGTTGGCAGTTAATTTGCATATCTTGCTGATTAGCCAATGGGAAGGGTAGCAAAGTTACGGTTAATTACCATGTTTCTCTATTATTAGATAGGATTTATTCAAAATGCCAAAATTCTGAGGAAGTTTAGCTGTCCACCTAAGAACTGGGTTTCATTTTTTATTTCCTTTCTCTCTTTCTTGCTATCCCTTTTCTACACCCCTCCACCACGCACACATCAGCTGCCCGCTTCTCTATGGAGCTATTTAATCAAGGTATCAGCTTGAATATGTGGTCAAGAAAGCAATACCCATCCTGAAACCCTGTGTTGCTAACGTATTGACTTTCTCATCCATATCACTCACTAAGCAGACCAGGTAACAGAAAGTATCTTACTCTGCATCTGGTATGCAACTGAAGATTAACAACAATTTTAATTCTTATATCAAGCAATCCTCAGAACAATACTATGATAGGCTGAGAAAATCAGATTATTAGTCATCCCTTCCTTAAGACATTTGTATAGTTTGGTGAAAAAGGTAAAGATTCTTATAAGAATTTATTAGTAGAAATGTGTTTGTTTTTTCTCAATGAGTTTAGCTAAAAGTTAGAATGATAATGTTGTATATGTTCCTATATTTATGTCATCTGAGAAAAGTATCTGTTCCATTTCATTCCTAAATTGTAATGACTGAAGAAGCCTGAAGAATGATATACAATATCTTTGAAAAATATTTCAAATTTCATGTAAAATTAAGTTTCTTTATGGAAAAAATTTTGTTACAGTGTTTTATTTAAGGACAAAAAGAGACATTCTAAATATTTATGGTATTTTCTCCTAATGTTAAAATAAAACTTGACAATTATTGTGATTTAAGTTTTAGTTAGGCAACTTATGTCATTCTAGAATTTCTATAATTGGTATAGGAACCAATAAGAAGATTTAAGAAAATATTAAGATTAAAACAAAAAAATTCTTTAATACATGCTCTTCTGTCATATATAACTGCATTATTGATTTTTATCTAATCATAGAAATATCAGCTCTACTATATTAAATTCTCTTCATGGGCTGACAATTACCCAATTTGGTTTTCTTAGTTCAAATACAGAAATTTTATATTAACTTGCGATATCACTGACATTTTTAAAAATAAAATTATGTATTATATGATATTAGCTTTATAAAAAAATTATAAAGATAACATACTATAGTGAAAAAAATCATATGTGATGTTCTAATTTTTTAGCTATATATCATTGGACAAGTAATTAAACCTTATTGCCCTTTATTTCCCCCATCTGCAAATATGGATAATACACCTATTTTTACACCTGATTATTATAAGAATTAAATCAAATAGCATGCACAAAGCACCAACATGTTACAAAGGTTATATATATATATATATATATATATATATATATATATATATATATAACAATATAATATAATTACAATATATTCAAAAATATATATACAATGTATTTTTTGAAAATAATACTGATAATATTGCTATAGATATACACTTTTAAATTAACACAAAAAACAAATTTACAAAAGAAATAAGCAGAGTATAAAGTGCATGATTTTTAAATGCATTCTGTAAAAGGACTATTTCACTGCAAAAATCCTTTACTACCGAGTCCTCCTAATCATCAAAAAGATGGCTGGATGTATAAAAATATGATTATATACAACAGAGTGTAGCAGGAACAACAGTAACTTGTTGTCAGAGAGATCCAGAGTGAATCCTTACCAGCCTGTGATCTTAGGTGAGTTATTTAACTCATCTGAGTCTCCATTTTCTTTTCCTTTTTTTCTGGCACTCCACTAAGAAATATTTCCCCTTCCCACACCAGAAATAGCCTCTGCACCAGGATGATCATTATTTGTAATTTAATTTATCAGGGTGACATGGGTTAATAAAATTATGTTTCTGGTGTACATTTCTATAATATATCGTCTGTATATTGTATTGTGTGTTCACCACACCAAGTCAAGTCTACTTCCATCTCTATTTCCCCTTTACTCTCTCCTACCTCCCCCATTCCCCTTTCTCTCTGGTAATCTCTATACTGTTGTCTGTGTTTTTTATTTTGTTTTGTTTTGTTTTGTTCTGTTTTGTTTTTCTTAACCCCTGCAGCTTTTTTTACCCAGCCCCCAAACCCCCTTCCCTCTGACAGCTGTCAGTCTGTCCTCTGTCTATATGAGTCTGTTTCTATTTTGTTTGTTAGTTTATTAAATTGCAAATGGTTTAGCACATTTGGAATCCTCTCAGTAAGCATAGAAGAGTATTCTATTTATTATTCAAAATAGACTTGAACACCTCATCTGTACCTGTGTGGTATTAGCAGCCAATATTTCTGACAAAGCCACAAATGGGGTCTAGTTGCTTTACATCCTCTCTTTCCAGCTCTGTCTTGTACCATAAGAGACTTAATTGACAAGAGTTAATAACTCCAGGACTTAGAGCTGTGTTTCAGAAATAAAAATAATTAATTAATTATTAGTAAAATAAAATATAACAGGGCCCAACTGCCAGGTTTATTTATGCCAGTTGTCCTTGCCTGACTTTCCTCTGAAGATTCATCGGAGCCAGGCTCCAACCTGCTTGTCAGAACACCAGGATTATTCTGTTACAATAAAGCAGGAAACATTGTTCTACACAAAGCTTCAGGATTAACCTCCTCCAGACAACAGAGAAAACAATAATGAGATGGTCTAGTACAAGTAAAATTTTTCTCAAGGGTGAATTGTATTTTCTTAGGTTCATGGAAGCAAATGAGTTTGCAGAATTCCATCTCAGGAACAAAATGCAATTGTACTAACAATGAACACTGTCTTTATCTGTTTCCATAACATGAATGCTAAAATGTGACTACTTTTAAGAATTTGTTTTGACAGCTTGGATTTTTTTTTTTTTTAAATCAATGTTTGCCATGCCCAACTGCCATGGCTTAGGTAACCGTTGGCAACACTATGCTCTCTGCTATGTTATGTAATAAATAGTTGGGATATTATTGTGTTTAACATAAAGGATTTGAACTAAGTAAAAAATAAAATCAAAGCTCTCCCCCTAGAAAACATTTATGGCAATACAGTCTATGCACAATTTATACTATTGATCTGAAAGTTCTAATCCAGATCTATGTACTTGACGAGAAGTTTCAAACTCCAATCTTCCAAACTCTACTACCAGTTTATTAAGCGAGCACTCATACAGTTTTTGTGTTTCCACTTAACCGCATAACCCAGTGGTTCTCAACCTTGGCTGCACATCAGAATCACCTGGGAATCTTTTTAAAATCCTGATTTCTGGGCCTCATTCCGGAGGATGAGAACCACTGTCATAACTGCAGAGGTCAGATAATGAATATTTATTTGATACTTTCTCCTATATGTCATTTGAGTATGAAGTCCTGCTATTGTCTTGTGGTCACATAATTTCTCTGGATTTCCATTTCTTCCTCAGTAAAAATGTTGATATTAGAACCTATCTTATAGTGCTGTCAAGAAGATGAAATTAAACAATTTATAAAGTCTTACAACATAATAGACCGTAATAAATAGCTCATTACTGAGGGAAGATCGAGTGAGTTGCCAATGCCTGCTTACCAGGAAAGGAGTATTAGTAAGAAAGGGGCAATTCCATTCAGAGCAGGCGGAACATCCAGGGTCCTAGACTCAGTTTTCCACTCAGAAGAGCCTGCCGGCCCAATCATCCCTCCAGGGAATAATAAAGATCCCTTTAATCAGCGGTTCTCAACCTGTGGGTCGTGACCCCTTTGGCGGTCGAATGACCCTTTCACAGGGGTCGCCTAAGACCATTCTGCATGTCAGATATTTACATTACGATTCATAAAAGTAGCAAAATTACAGTTATGAAGTAGCAACGAAAATAATTTTATGGTTGGGGGTCACAACATGAGGAACTGTTTTAAAGGGCCAGAAGGTTGAGAACCACTGCAAATGATGCATAGCTATCAGGTGATAATGCTTTAAGTGTAGATAAGAAACACCAGGGGAGTCGCTACCATTGGCACAGCTACCCACACCTGGCACAAGGGAAATTAGGGAGTTAGCTTTCTCTGTCACTTTCACACTGCTGTCTGACACATAGAAATCAGTCTTCTGTTCTTATGTTACTCCAGGCCCACTATGTGCTGGGGTCCAACCCCAGCGGGTCCAGGGGTCCCCAAAGGTGTGGACGGAGTCGGCAAAGAAGGAAGGACAGGGAGACAGTGTTCAGTTGATCAGCAGACTAGCCAGGATCTCCAGCCAGGATCTCCAGCCAAGTTCTGGTCTGGATCTCCAGAGAGGTTCTGCTTTGGATCTCCAGCCAGGTTCTGTGTCCATGTTCTCTTGCTAGGTTCTCCAGGTTCTCCAGCCAGGTTCTGTAGCCATGTTCCCTCGCTAGGTTCTTCAGCCAGGTTCAGTCACCAGGTTCTAGTCAGGTTCTCTTGCCAATTTCTGTAGTCAGGTTCAGTCCAGGATCTTTTGTCATGTTCTCTCCAGCGAAGTTCTTCTGTCTCTAGGTTCTGTCTTCTGAGTTCTGTCTTCTGCTGTCTTGTTACATCTGTATTTATACCAGTTGATTCAATCCTATCAATCTCTATTGCAAAGGTTAGGGCGTTTCTTATCTCCATTCCAGGGATTGAAGATTATGTAGCTTAAGCATGATTGCTCATAGTTAAAGTGATTAATTACCCGCCTGGCACTTAGTTGAGGGGTTTTATTCCCTCCCTAACTTCAGGGGAAAATCCCTACCTGGAGAAACAACCTTTCTCAGAGAGGAGACCTTGGTTAAAACAAATAGTGCCAAGAAGGTGAGCAAACATTTTAAGAACAGTATGCCATATATGCCAGGTCCTTTGAAACAGCAAGGATGGACCTGCTCCCAGCAACTATGAACCCAGCTTCCTTGCTTGGGAATCATTCTATTGTTGCCCCTCACCGGGACACCAAACATTTTGTAAAACTATCCCCCAGGTCTTGCTCCATCAGGAAACAGGCATGACATGCTCTTACCTCTCCCAGATCCCACCATATCATCTAGAGTTTTGCATTCACTCCATCCCAACATAGTTTGGCCCCAGAAAGCAGAGCACAGAACCTACAGCAGATAGTGAGTGAGTAAGTATAGTTACTGTCATTAACATGATCATTATTGCCTCCATTTCATCATCTACAAAAGATATGATAAAATATCTTTTCTAGCTTGTAATGAAGCTCAAAGAAGCCGTCATTTATCAAAAGCAAATTACAAAGTATATTTAAATGCTATTTTTTTCCTTCTGACTGAATTATTTGAGGGAAGTGACTGTTTAGTCTTCAGTTTTATCTATACCATTTTACATAGTAAGTTGTACATAATGTGTTCAGTAAAATGATTGCCAAAAACATACATAAAACAATCTTATAACAGACGTGAAAATATTTATTTTCCATCAAAGTGAGCAAGAATGATGTTATGGAGACATTTGTAGGCCCCAGACTTTCATAGAGTGGCAAACATGTAACAAACAGGAAAGTAGAGAATATTTGTGGAGTGATTGACTCACTTTATCTCAATATGCCTAATTGGCTAAAGCTAGTTCTTAAAGCAAGAAAATAACGTTGAAAATGCCTTATTTGTCTGGTAGGAACAATGAGAAAATCAAGTTAAAAAAATCACAATAATATTCTGAAAATATTATTTCCAAATATGGAACAATGGAAAAATATTAGGTTAAAACTGTCTCAAGGAGACCCAATAATAGAGTGGCAAGGAGAGAAAAGGGAATTCATTTCTCTGTCACATTCCACTAAGGTCAGGCTGGTGGCTCTCCTTCTTGCAGTCATTAAGGGGCCCAGGTTCATTCCATCTTGGCCCTCGGGGTCCCTAAGACTGAATCACGGCATGTCTGTGACAAGGGAGAAGGCCCACAAGTAGCCCCAACGTTTCTGCTCACATTCCAGTGGCAACAATTTAAGTCATATGGTTTAAGTCATAAAGAAAACCTGCCAGGGAAACTGGGAAGAAAGGGAGAACAAATTTTGGTAGGCAACTAACAGATATAATTACCATAATAAAAACATTTTCTGTCTCAAATAGGTGAACACTGGTTAATTTACAAATTGTTTTGGTATAGCCAAAACAGTAAGGCAGAGTTGTTGATGTCCATCTGCACAATTTATTTATAGCTACCAACTATAATTTGCCACAACTATATATGATATATAGTCAACAAACGGTGGGCATTTATTTCATAGGTAAAAAAATATAGGACCTACAAGAATCTCTCTAGTCAAATAGAACAGTTGTAATGAATAATATTGTTTGAGTTGTATAAAACCTACTAAAAATGGAAGAAGGAAACATTAATTAATTAAAAATTCCTTCTTTTAGAAACCATTTTAGTTAGGATTCCTAACTTGAAGTAGTTTATAAAAATGAGTACCACACACCTATCACCTCCCCTTGATCTCTCCTCTTCCTGGAGATGTAATAAGCATATCTGTCCTAAAAGGGAATCGGCTCGATCCACTACACCAGGGGTTCTCAAGCTTCAGCAGCATCAGACTCACCTGGAGTTGATTGTTCAAACACAGTTCGCTACTCCAGTGTCTGACTCATTAGGTCTGGGCTGCGGATGAAGTGCCTGCATTTCAAGCAAGTTTCCAGGTCCTGATGCTGTTCTTTGGGGTCACCCTTGGAGAAACACTGCACCCCACTAGTTCAAGCTTACTCCACCTATTTTCTTTCAACAGACTGTAGAGCACCTTGAAAGTGGGGAAATCCAAAGAAGATAAACAAAATAAGGCTGGGTGGAGATTGAGAATCTGTAAGTACTTTTTCAAATACTATCCTGTCACAACTTCCTGGGATAATAATGGTTCTTTTATTCATTATTCTGGAGTTTTTTATTCTATATTTAATTCCTTTTTTCTTCCTTTTCTCCTATGAATTAAATGTTCTTTTCATGATGATTTCCAGCATTTCTCTGTCAACTTGTCCCTACCCTGGCAACAGTAACTTCTCAACATGCCCCATTTTGATTTCACTCATTCACTCAGAAATTATTTACTCTGGGCCCATATCTTATCTCTTATGTCTAAATTCACTTCTGTGAAATAGTGTTGTGCATTTAACGATTATCTTCACCAGTGTGAGTTATGGTAGCACATACAGAGAGTTAAAACCACAAACCCTGTGTGGAAAAAGCTAGGTGACCTGCAAGCATGGCTATAAATGATAGAATTACCCCTAAACAGAAAGATAGCAAGGTCTGTAAACAAGCGCAACCCCATAGCACAGTGGTTCTCAGCCTTGGCTGCACATTAGGATCACCTGGGAATCTTTGTAAAATCCTGATTTCTGAAATTTTACAAAGATTCCCAGGTGATTCTAATGTGCAGCCAAGGTTGAGAACCACTGTTACATAGCAGGTAACATGACGTGGAGTGTAGGGGCCTTGACATATGTTTCTCATTACACCCAGAATTGGGTCAGTTATAATAATGCAGATAGGTGGCAGGTGGACTTCATGGAGAAGGAGTTGTCTTCATTTTCTGTACTAAAAACACCCAATTCAATAAAATACAGTTAGTAACTGATGATCATGTCCACAGACAAGTCATGGTCTCTGAAAAGTCCACATTTCTTCTTTCTTACCCCCAATTTCTGTGCATTCTTCAGCTCAAATTGATGTTTATTTGTGACATTTCACCTTGTTTTTGTCTCTGTGACTGAATCTCTCATTCTTTATAATATTGTTTCAATTATAAAATGGTAGTGAATGTGTAGCAAAAGGATAGGTCTTTCATTTTATCTTCCTCTGCAAAGGTCCCAAATTCCCCAACTCTTTTTTTAAATTTATTTTTTTAATTACAGTTTACTTTCAATATTATTTTGTATTGGTTTCAGGTGTACAGCATAGTAGTTAGACAATTATATACTTTACAAAGTGTTCCCCCCACCCATTCCCAGACACACCCATCCTCCGCTCTTGCTATCCTGCCCTCTAGAGAAGTATACATTTTCTGGGCACCTTGGCTAATGAATGATGTGTGAAATTTGGAAATCATTTGTTCCTTACTAAAGAAGATGTTTAAAAAGCAGGAAAACAATGTTTATGAAAAAAAATGTTGGAAAACTATCATTATTAAGAATGGAAATTCTTAATTTAAGAATTAATTTAAGAATCTTCTTCAAAGATATAAAGGGTATCTAATATGTTAAGATTGAGGTGGGGAGGAGGAGGAAAGCAAATATAAGAAACCAGGGACTATATAAACTAGAATAAAAGTTTTTTCCACCTAGGAGACAGTTCAACGTTAATTGGGCATCTGAAAAAAATTCTGGGAATCTTTAAAAACAGAACAATATTATATTTCAAAACTTGATTAAGTGTGGTGCTATAGGGAGACAGGTTAGTAGAATAGATAACCTTCTAAGTTCCCTTCCCACCCTACAACTTTATCTTTTATAATAGCAGTCAGAGATGATATTCTGCTGGGCAAAATTGATTTCTGGCAAAGGACACATCTCCAAAGAACCATTTTTCATGGCTTTGTACATAATTTTTATTGATGCCATAATTTTCAAAGACTAAAGAGATAGCTCCAATGTAATGAAAATTCTTGGGCTTTTCTGTCTGCTTGGAAAGATTTAGATTTCTATGATATCCGAAAGTTTTTAACTCATTGTGACCCCAATCTAACACTTACTTTATATGAAACCTGGTTAGCAATAAGAGTACGAGGCTACAGTAATATAAATTTGAAAAAAAACTCCACCCCCAAAATTGAAAATACTATATTTATGACAGAGTTTTGTCTTTCTCATTTTATTTTATTTCTATTCATAGGGTTCTATAAGGATTAGGTTAATCGGGTAGAGAAAAACAGCCTGAGAGGGCTAGACTCACTCTTCAAAGAGAAAATTGTAAGCTGTAATGTAGCTACAATAGTCACCAATGTATGGGTACTAGAATTGGGGATAGAAAGTTGAAGAACAGAGAGAGGCACCAAGGAGATAAATTTCTCTCAACCTGGAAATTTCTTTAAGGCCTTTCAATATATCAAAATTCTATTGTACCATTAAATTTCAACTCAAATATTACATGTCTGGGAAGCCCATCATCTTTCCCATGGCTTATGGTCGAACCACTCAGATACCCCTTAGTTTAAATAATAATCTCAGCATACTATCTATAAAAACTTATACATTTTACTTAACATTTCTTAACCTCAAAATAAAATTGGTTCATGTATGTTTGTGAAAACATCTAGGACAGTGTGATACACAAAATAGGTATTCATCTAATATCAGAAGCCTCCTCCAAACTTATAATGTGTCATTTTTATATGTATGATAGCAATTATTTTTCCTTGTGAAATCACTATTGCTTATTGTATCCTATCCCCATTAGATATAATTTTCATAAGACCAATTACTGTGTTTTAGTCATTTATAAATCCTTGATTGCTAATGTAGTACTGGCATATAATAGGTGCCAAAAAGGTACATGTATTAAATACAATTTCTAAAGTTCAAAAAACACTTAGTGTCAATCATCTTAAAAGACACTAGAAATTTTTAATAGTATAAAATGTCTATCATGATCTTAACCTCTGACATAAATGAAAATTCTAAGTAAACAAAAAAATATATTAGCAAAAAACAGAAGATAATCTGTCATTTTCTAAAATTTACTGCCATTCCATTCTCTGAGCTGATTTCTAGGAACTTGTGGAAGGAAAAGAAAAGTACAGTGGGGCCTTGACTTACGAGTGTCCCGACTAACAAGTTTTTCGAGATACGAGCTGTCTCTAGGCCAATTTTTTGCTTTGAGTTGCGAGCTAAAATTCGGGTTACAAGCCAGCTTCAGATACCCCACCGCTAGCTGGCGTAGCGAACGTCACAGTGAACGCCACAACATCAGCCCAGCATCACGTGTCTCACTCGTTCACTTTAATAATTTGACATACGAGTAATTTGAGTTACGAGCTCCATCACAGAACGAATTAAACTCGTAAGTCAAGGCCCCACTGTACAGGGACTGAATGTCTGTGTTTCCCCAAAATTCATATGTAGAAACCCTAATCCCAATATAATGACATTAGGAGGTTGGGCCTTTGAGAGGGAATTAGGTCATGAGGGTTGAGCCTTCATGAATGGGATTAGTGTCTTTGTAATAAGAGGCCAGAGGTCCCTTTCTCAATGAGAGACACAGATGGAACATGGCCCCCCAGGAGGAGGGTCCTCACCAAGAACCTGACCCTTACCTTGGACTCCTAGGCATCAGAACTGTGAGAAATAAATGGTTGTTATTTAAGCCACACAATGTATGGTGATTTGTTATGGTAGCCTGAACTCACAAAGACAAAAGTATAGAGTGTTAAGATTATGTAGATAGAAAAAATTAATTTTGGCTATCATTATTTTAATATAATACCTAGCATAAATTAGGTATGAATGATCAAAATTTAAAATTAGGGCAATGTAGGAAGAAAAAACTCACAACACAAAGACAAACTACCTTTATCAATTTCCTTCCAGTATTTTCTGTGTGCTTTACCTATTTCTGATCATACTGTATAAATGTCTGTCTTTTTATTTATTTTTATTGTTTAAAGTATTAAATATGTCTCCTTTTATCCCAATTGACCACCTCTCCGCCACTCCCGCCCTCCAGGACAAGCCCCCACAGCCCCAGTGTCCGGGTCCATTGGTTATGCCAACATGCATGCATACAAGTCCTTTGGTTGATCTCTTACCTCCCTCCCCTCCCCCCGGGCTTCTCTTTAAGGTTGGACGGTCTGATCAGTGTTTCTTAGTCTATGGATCTATTTTTGTTCATCAGTTTATGTTGTCCACTATATCCCACATATGAGCAAGATCATGTGATAATCATCTTTCTCCAACTGGCTTATTTCACTTAGCATAATGCTCTCCAGGTCCATCAATGCTGTTGCAAATGGTAAAAGTTTCTTCCTTTTTTATAGCAGCGTAGAATTCCATTGTGTAGATGTACCACAGTTTTTCAATCCATTCATCTGCTGATGGATACTTAGGTTGTTTCCAAATCATAGTTATTGTAAATTGTGCTGCTATGAACATAGGGGTGCATATATCCTTTCTGATTGGTGTTTCTGGTTTCTTGGGATATAGTCCTAGAAGTGGGATTACTGGGTCAAATGGGAGTTCCATTTTTAACTTGTTGAGGAAACTCCATACTGTTCTCCACAGTGGCTGCACCAGTCTGAATTCCCACCAGCAGTGCACGAGGGTTCTTTTTTCTCCATATTCTCTCCAGCACTTGACTTTTGTTGAATTGTTGATGATAGCCATTCTGACAGGTGTAAGATAATACCTCATTGTTCTTTTGATATGCATCTCTCAGATGATCAGTGATTTTGAGCATGTTTTCATATGTCTTTCCACCACTGTATGTCCTCTTTCAAAAAGTGTCTATTTAGGTCCTTTGCCCATTTTTTGATTGGATTGTTTTTTCTTCCTTTTGTTAAGTTGTATGAGTTCCCTGTAAATTTTGGAGATTAAACCCTTATCTAAGATAACATTGGCAAACATGTTCTCCCATGCAGTGGGCTTTCCTGTTGTTTTGTTGATGGTTTCTTTTGCTGTGCAGAAGCTTTTTATTTTGATTTAGTCCCATTTGCTTATTTTCTCCTGAGTTTCCATTGCCCTAGGAGCTGTATTAGTAAATATATTGCTACAACGTATGTCTGATATTTTGCTGCCTATGGAGTCTTCTAATATTTTTATGGTTTCCTGTCTTACATTTAATTCCTTTAACCATTTTGAGTTTATTTTTGTCTATGGTGTAAGTTGGTGATCTAGTTTCATTTTTTTTTTTCATGTATCTGACCAATTTTCCCAGCACCACTTATTGAAGAGACTGTCTTGAATAATTGTATGCTCTTGCCTCCTTTGTCAAATTTTAATTGAGCATAATAGCTTGGGTTGATTTCTGGGTTCCTTGTTATATTCCATTGGTCTATATATCTGTTCTTGTGCCAGTACCAGGCAGTTTTGAGAATAGTGGCTTTGTAATATAGCTTGATGTCTGGTATTGTGATCTCTCCAATATTATTCTTTTTTTCTCAGGATTGCTGTGGCTATTCAGGATCTTTTTTTATTCCATATGAATTTTTGGAGAGTTTGTTCTAGGTCTGTACAATATGTTGTTGCTATTTTAATGGGGATTACATTGAATCTATAAATTGTTTTGGGTAGTATGGACATTTTAATGAAGTTGATTTCTACCAATCCATCAACATGGTATGTTCTTCCATTTGTTTATGTCTTCCTCTATCTCTTTTTTTCAATGTCCTGTAGTTTTCCGAGTACAGGTATTTTACCTCCTTAGTTAAGTTTATTCCTAGGTATCTTAATTTTTTTGGTGCAATGGTAAATGGGATTGTGTTTTTGGTTTCTCTTTCAGTGAGTTCATTATTGGTGTATAAAAAAGTGATAGATTTCTGGGTGTTAATTTTGTATCCTGCTACATTGTCAAATTCATTTATTAAGTCTAGTAGTTTTTTGATGGAGTCTTTAGGGTTTTCTGTGTACAATATCATGTCATCTGCAAATAATGACAGTTTTACTTCTTGTTTTCCAATTTGGCTGCCTTTATTTCTTCTTCTTATCTAATCTCTATGGTTAGCACTTCTAGTACTATGTCAAACAGGAGTGGTGAAAGTGGGCATCCCTGTCTTGTTCCTGTTCTTAGGGAAAATGGTTTTAGTTTTTGCCCATTGATTATGATGTTGGCTATAGGTTTGGCATATAAGGCTTTTATTATGTTGAGGTATGATCCCTCTATTCTCACTTTGCTAAAGTTTTTATCAAGAAAGGGTGTTGGATTTTGTCAAATGCTTTTTCTGCATTAATTGATATAATTATGTAATTTTTGTCTCTCAATTTGTTTATGTTATGGATCACACTTATTGATTTGAGGATATTGTACCATCTTTGCATCCCCAGAATAAATCCCACTTGGTCACGGTGTATGATCTTTCTAATGTAATACTGGACCAAATTTGCTAGAATTTTGTTGAGGATTTTAGCATCTATGTTCACCAGGGATATAGGCCTGTAGTTCTCTTTCTTTGTGGTGTCTTTATCTGATTTTGGAATTAGGGTAATGCTGGCTTCATAGAAAGAGCTTGGAAGTGTGCCTACCTCTTGAATTTTTCTTTGAGTAGTCTGAGAAGGATAGGTTTTAGTTCTTCTTTGAATGTTTGGTAGGACTTCACTATAAAGCCGTCCAGACCAGGGCTTTTGTTTGATGGAAGATTTTTGATTACTGTTTCAATTTCATCAGTAGTTATCGACCTATTCAGATTTTTTTATTCTTTCTGATTGAGTTTTGGAAGCTTGTATTTTTCTAAGGATATGTCCATTTTATCTAGGTTGTCCAGTTTGTTGGAGTAGAGTTGTTCCTAGTAATTTTTTACAATCCTTTGTATTTCTGTGGGGCCTGTTATTAATTCACCTCTTTCATTTCTGATTTTGTTTATTTGGGTCCTCTCTCTCTTGGTTTCTTGGTGAGCCTGGCTAGGAGTTCATCAATGTTGTTTATCCTTTCAAAGAACCAGCTCTTGGTTCTGTGTGTGTGGTTGTTTGTGTGTGTGTGTGGTTGTTTTGGTTTTTTTTAGTTTTGGGGGGTTTCTTTAGTCTCTATGTCATTTATTTCATTCTGATCTTTATTATTTTCTTCCTTCTGCTTACTCTGGGCTTTTCTTGTGGCTCTCTTTCTAATTCTTTAAGTTGTAGGGTTAGATAATTTTTTCTTATTTTTTGATATAGGTCTGTAGAACTATGAACTTCCCTCTCAGGACTGCTTTCACTGTGTCCCATAGATTTTAGATTGTTGTGTTTTCATTGTCATTTGTTACCCAAATGCTTTATATATCGTCTTTGATCTCTTTGGTAATCCAATCATTGTTTAATAGCATGCTATTTACCTCCAAGTGTTTGATTTTTTTTCATTGTTTTTATTGTAGTTGATTTCTGATATTATGCCATTATGATCTGAGAAGATGCTTGATAGGATTTCTATCTCCTTGAATTTGAAGAAACTTTGCATGTGTCCCAATATGTGGTCTATCTTCAAAAATGTCCCATGTACACTTCAGAAAAATGTATATGCTGTATCTTTGAGGTGAAATATTCTGAAGATGTCAATTAATTCCATCTGATCTAGTGAGTCATTTAGGATTGATGTTTCTTTGCTGATTTTTTATTTAGAGGATTTATCCAGTGATGTCAATGGGGTATTAAAGTCTCCTACTATGACTGTCTTGCTGTCAATCTCTCCCTTAATATCTTCCAGGAGGTGTTTTGTTTTTTTGTTTTTTTGTTTTTATGTATTTGGGTGCTCCTGTACTGGGTGCATATATGTTTACCAGGGTTATATCCTCTTGTTGAATTTCTCCCTTTAGTATTATAAAGTGGCCTTTCTTATCTCTTGTTATGGCCTTCACTTTGAGGTCTATTTTGTCAGATATAAGTATTTCTACCCAGCTTTTGTTTTTCATTTCCATTCACCTGAAATTTTTTTTCCATCCCTTTACTATCAGTCTGTGTGAGTCCTTTATTCTGAGGTGGGTCTCTTGCAACAGCAGATACTAGTATATGGATCATGTTTTCTTATCCATTCAGCTACCCTATGTCTTTTGATTGGAGCATTTAATCCATTTACGTTTAAGGTTATTATGATAGGTACTTGTTTGTCGCCATTTTTATCCTTTATGCCTGTGTTCCTTCTCCCCTTCCTATTTCTTCTTTTTACAGCAGTCCCTTTTGCATTTCTTGCATTGGTGGCTTGGTGATAATAAACTCCCTTAGCCCTTTTTTGTCTACGAAGCTCCTTATTTCACCTTCAATTTTGAAAGATAGCCTTGCTGGATATAGTATTCTTGGATTCAGTCCCTTGTTTTGCATCACTTTGTATATTTCATTCCATTCCCATATGGCCTGATGTGTTTCTGTTGAGTAATCAGTTGATAGTCTAATGGGAGATCCCTTATAGGTAATTTTCTGTCTCTCTCTGGCAGCCTTTCAGATTCTTACTTTGTTGTTGGCATTTGCCAATTTAATTATGATGTGTCTTGGTGTTGGTCTTTTTCAGTTCATCTTGTTTGGGACTCTGTGTGCTTCTTGAACTTGTGTGAGTTTTTTTTCTTCCCAATATCAGGGAAGTTTTCTGTCATTATTTCTTCAAACACGTTTTCTATTCCTTGCTCAGTTTCCTCTCCTTCTGGCACCCCTATTGTGTGGATGTTGTTTTGTTTCGTGTTATCCCAAAACTCTCTTAGGCTCTCCTCCTGCTTTTTAAGTTTTGTGTTTTTTTTCCAGTTGCTGCTCTGCTTGGGTGTCTTTTCCTACCTTGTCTTCTAGCTCGCTGATGTGGTCCTCAGCTTCTTCTAGTCTACTGTTGATGCTTTCTATTGTGTTCTTTATTGCAGCTATGTCATTCTTCATTTCTTCTTGGTTCTTGTTCATTTCCTCTTGATTCTTACACATGTTATTGAATTTGTCTTCCATCCTTTCTTTTTTTTAAAAAAAAATATATTTTATTGATTTTATACAGAGAGGAAGGGAGAGAGATAGAGAGTTAGAAACATCGATGGGAGAGAAACATCGGTCAGCCGCCTCCTGCACATCTCCTCCTGGGGATGTGCCCGCAACCCAGGTACATGCCCTTGACCGGAATCGAATCTTGGACCTTTCAGTCCGCAGGCCGACGCTCTATCCACTGAGCCAAACCGGTTTCGGCTGTCTTCCATCCTTTCCAGCATCCTTATGACCATTGCTCTGAATTCTTTTCTGACAAATTGCTTGCCTCCATTTCATTTACTTCCTTTTCTAGTGATTCCTCCTTTTCTTTAGTATGGGAGCTGTTCTTTGTCTCCCCATTTTTTGCTCCTCTCAGGGTGTTTGGTTATGTGGCTCACTCTCTACCACATTGTTAACTCGACAAGACACATCACAGAGGGAATAAAACACGAATGTATTAATGACATTGATAACCCCAATAAAGGTGACCACCAGAGAAAAGAGAATTAGGAGAGAGAAAGGAGCATAAAAATGATACTAAGAAAAGGAAAAAAGGTAAGAGAGAAAAGAAAAAGAAAAAAATGGGGGGAAATGTATGTATTTGGGGAGAAACCTCCACAAAACAAACAAATAAACAAAAAAATGCAAACAACAAACACCCAGAATAAAGAGGGGGAACTGAATCTGAAGAGACAGAGCTTATTTCCAGAAGGTAAGGTAAAGAAATTGAATGAATGGGGGAATGGCCACAGTTCAGTATAGAGGAGGTAGAAAGAGAATGAGTGGAAAAGAAGAAAACTAAAAATAAAAAAATAGCCCTAACCGGTTTGGCTCAGTGGATAGAGCGTCAGCCTGCGGACTGAAGGGTCCCGGGTTCGATTCTGGTCAAGGGCATATGCCTTGGTTGTGGGCACATCCCCAGTGGGGGGTGTGCAGGAGGCAGCTGATGGATGTTCCTCTCTCATCGATGTTTCTAACTCTCCCTCTCCCTTTCTCTCTGTAAAAATTCAATAAAATATATTTTAAAAAAATAAATAAAAAATAAATAAATAAATTATTTAAAAATTTTTCTCCTTTCTTTAACTTATCTATCTATATATATATTTATCTATTTTTGGAAAAGGAGAATAGAGTAGAGAGCAAATAGGCTTAAGTTTGGTAAGTGAAACTAATTAAGCAATTAGGAGAAGAAGAGAGCAAGTGAGGAGAGGAAAAAACAAAAGCATAAAAAAATTGGCTAGCAAAGAAATAGAAAAAAGAAGCATGTGTGGACTTGGAGCAGGGGAGAGGAAATTAAATATATGAGTAAGCCAATAGAGACTACTCTAATAGTAACATGTCAATAAAGCAGATAAAGAAGATCAATTTTTAACAAGGAGTAAAAAGATAGGAGAGAGAAAAACTAAAGCAGGAACAGAAGAGAAACAGGATGAAAAAGGGAGAAGTGAGGAAGAAAGGGTTGGCAAAAAGGAAAAAATGAAATAAAGTAAAATAATGATAAAAAATAAAATAAGATGTAGAACACTGATCGAGAAAAAATAAAAGGTTAAAAAAACATGATAATAATAATAAAGTAAAATAAAATAAAGAAAAAAAATTTTTTCCTTTTCATTTTTAAGTAAAAGATGAAAAAATAAAAAAGTGAAGTAGTGAAATGCCGTTCGCTTCAGCTGAGTTTTAATGTCCCATGGGGGCTGGTTTAAGTCCCCTCTCTACTGCTCTGTCTGCCACCTCTCAGCTTCCTGTTAGGTAGTCAGCACCATGTTGAAGTTCCCAGCAATCCACCACTCCTCTGTGTCTGTCTCCCCAGCTTTGGTTTCAGGCAGGCAGGACCAATCTGCCCGCTTTGTTTGCTTTCAGTTGTATTTACACAAGCGTCTATTTCTGACATGGGTTCTAGGTTACAGTGTTGCTGTAGTAGTCTCTGGGACCAAATGGCCCCTCAACCCACTCCCCAAGGCCTCCCTGGGGGTATTCAGAATCCTTGTTTTCTGTGGAGCTTGAGGTTAGGTGTGACTATGCTGCTAGGAGGGGCTGATTCTTCAGGAGAAAAATAGCTGTTTAGGGTTGGAGGGATTGGACTGTCTCAGAGCTGGATTCCTGGTCGTCTCTCCCTGCTTTGTTTCCCAGCCTCCACAAAATCACCTCCACCTGCATAGCAGCCTCAGAGAGTGTTTGTAATTGAAAGATCCTATGTATTGGGATTAGCGAGTAAAAGCTAGGAAAATATAAAGACAGAGCAACCACACTGCAGCACGTTTCTCTCATCCAGCACTTCACAGCTAGTGCAGAACTTCAGGCTACCTTTCTGGGCGCAGCCTCCCATGACTGTGGACTTAGATCTAGAGTCCCTGGCTGCCAGCAGCACTGTGGACCCCCTCCCACAGTCTAGTGTTACATGTGTCCCCAAGGGATGCAGACTTGGTGCAGCACAGTTTCCTTCTGACCTTCTGGTCCTGGTGGTTGTGCGTCTCACGATCCTACCATTCTCCAGGTGTCCTCTGTCCTTTCCAGCCATGGATTGTCTCACCAGCTGTGTTTAATTCACCAATTCCGGGTGGATGTTATTTGATTTAGTTGTTTCTTCTATCGTCTCCATGAGAAAAGCGCAGGACACGTCCACCTATTCTGCCGCCACTTTGTCCACCGCCCCCCCACCCCGTCTGTCTTTTTAGTTGTTGTTTATTTAGCCTAATATATGATAAAAACAATTTTAATGTTATTACAAACTTTTTTAAAACATTAGTTGTTTTTAAATATACCTTTGTACATACATGATAATTATAGTCATTCCCTTTTAATTTTTTATCTCTAAATTTTTATTTCATAAATACTTATTTAAAGAAATAAAGAAATCTGGATGTGAGGGCGATCTGGCTGCGACATCTGTCACCCCATTGATCGCCAGGGTTGATTCGGCTGATCTGGCTGGCTAGGCGGGTGTCCCCTTCCTCCCTCACCGATCCATGTGCGTCCCTCCTGAAGCTGCACGCTCGGTCGAAGAGGACAACCTTCCCCCCCCCCGCCCCACCCCAAGGAGAGGACCGGTCTTCGGTCAAGGGTATACAAGTAGCTGCGCTCCCCTGCTAGAACCTCCAAACAAGCTCTCAAGAAATAAAGAAATCTAGTTACTGTATTGAAATTTAAAATAATAAAGCTAAATCTAAACAATACCATCAAAACAATTTAAAATATTATTGATTAGATTACCTTAGCTAATAAATTATTACGAATTTTATTTATACACAAAAAAATATTTCACCAATTATTTTACAACAAATTTATGGTTATCTTAAGACAAAGTTTAAGACTTAGAACCACAAAAGTCAAACAAATTATACTCTTATTTTGTCCCAAACTATTACTTCTTATCAAAGAAGGGGTGAGTCAGCCAGCATGGGGATTAAGGGAATGTGGAAACACAAATCACTATCTATTACAAGACCTTTATTTTTAAAAGTCCCTCATGTGTATCATATATTGATAGAAACACAAAGACTAAAAGAATGAGCCAATGCTGGTATGTCCAAACTTCATTAGAGTTTTCTTTGGTAACCTAATTAAAGATATATTCCACAGCTTAGACTACAAGATGCTCCAAACTGTGACCCCAACCCTCATTCTCTGACTTTATCCTCTATATCTGCTCTATAAATACCCTTCAGTCCAACATACACAAATTATTTGGCATTCCTGACATGCTCCAGGTCTTCCCACTCATCTCTACACATTAAAACCTTGCCCTGCCCTTCCTTCAAGACCCACTTCAGACACCATTTTCTGCCTGATGCCCTTTCTAATAGCTCTCACTTGGGTACAGTTTTTCCTTTCCTTCTATTTTCAGATATGTTTCTTCTGTTCTGTGGCACTTAGCTTGTTTCATATAGCTTGGTAGTATAGTGGAGTGTGTATTTAACATCTCTGATAGAATTGTAAGATCTTTTGAGGGTACAGACTTTGTCCAATTAAATGGTCCTTCCCAATAGTTCTTATTCAACATTTAAAATATAACTCTTTAATGCCTACCATGTTGCAGGCCCCATACTGGGTTCTAGAGACAGAATGTTAAGCAGTCAGGAAGTGGTCCCAGCCCTAACAGAGCATATGACATCCAGCTGAGGATAGAGAATAGAAAATGAAACTAAAGTGGGACACATAGTGCTATAGCAAAGCATAGTAAAAGTACCAGCCAGTCTAGATTGAGGGAGAGGAGACATACTGTTCCAGGCAGAAGGAACAGAGTTAAGAAAGAGCCTAGAGCTCTGGCTGGTTTTCTCAGTGGTTAGAACATTGGCCCGAAGAGTTGCAGGTTTGATTCTAGTCAAGGGCACATACCTTGGTTGCAGGTTTGACCCCAGCCCAATTGGGGCTGTGTGCAGGAGGCTACAAATTGATGTGTCTCTCTCACATCACATTGATGTTTCTTTCTCTTCTCTTCTCTTCTCTTCTCTTCTCTTCTCTTCGCTGCGCTGCTCTTCTCTTCTCTTCTCGCTCTCTCTCTCTCGCTTTCTCTCTCTCTCTCTCTCTCTCTCTTCCTCCTCCTCTTCCTCCTCCTTCTCCTTCTCCTCTCCTCCCTCTTTTCACTGTCTCTAAAAGTCAACATAAAAAACATCCACAGGTGCGGATTAAAAAAAAAGAAAAGAAAAGAAAGAGCTTAGAGTTGAGAGTCCATGGTGGTTGCAAAGAGCTGAAAAAGATAGCTGAAGCATAAAACAGAGGCTCTGAGGATGGAAATACAGGCAGGGGTATGTCATCAAGGCTCCATAAGCAAGGCTAGGTGTTTAGACTATTCTGAGGTCACTAGACATTGTTAAGCAGACATAATTTGATCAGAAGTGACACTGATGCTTACAGGAAAAAAAAAATCCATATGTATTAGCTTATCCTGTATAATAAAAGCCTGATATGCTAAGTGTCTGGTCATCTGGTTGTCTATTCAACCAATCAAAGCATAATATGCTAATGATATGCTAAGGCTCAACCTCTCTCTGTGACATGCACTGACCACCAGGGGGCAGTCAACCAGTTGACCAGTCGCTACAACATGCACTAACCACCAGAGGGCAGACGCTCCAACTGTTAGGTTAGCTTGCTGCTGGGGTCCGCTGATCAGGACTGAGTGAGATGGGCTGGACATGCCCTGGAGCCCTCCTGTGGTCACTCCCCAGCTGACCAACCTCCCACATCCCTCCCCAGCCCCGATTGTGCACCAGTGGAGTCCCTCGGCCTGGCCTGCGCCCTCTCACAATCTGGGACCCCTCGGTGGATGTCAGAGAGCTGGTTTTGGCCTGATCCTGCAGGCCAGGCTGAGGGACCCCACTGTTGAATGAATTCATGCACCGGGCCTCTAGTTTCTTAATAAATGGATATTGATTTACTAATACTCTGTCTCAATTCTAAAAAGATTTGATGTAGCTATTATATTGATTTGCCATACAGTATATACAAATTAGCTTATTTCCACTTTAAGGAGTGTTTTCAAAATACAAGAAATGTTGACACCAAAATCAAGGATGCATAAAGCCTGGGCACATTTCACGGGAAGGAAAAGAAAAAGACTAGCCACATAGATGATTGAAACATAACAATACCATGTGATAAGCTTGTTACATTTTCTGTAACGTATGTAACCTTGGCCTTTGTGAAGAAGATACATTCTTTATATCTTTGTCATATTTTTCTAGAATGCCAAAGCACTCATTAAAAGCCTTTAACCCATAGACATAAAGAGAGATACATTCTACATTTTAAAAAATTAAATATTTTACCTTCTAGAATTCCCCTTGAGGAGAAGATTACTTTGGGAGAAAAGAAATACTTTAATAAATTGTTTACCCACCCTAAGAGCCTACTCAATTAATGAAAAAAAAATACTAAAATGTTTCCCCAATGTAGAATGGAAGGAAAAGAACTCGGTTGCCCTAAGAAGAGAAGGGATAAGAAGAAGATAAGGCAAAGCAATGATGAGGAGAGATGAGGCAGCAGCAAAAGGAAGTGATACATTATGATTCTATACTATAACTCGTCTTCAGAAAAAATAATTAAATTCACAAAATCTTGGTGTATTGTTTTTATAACTGAGAGGGAATCCAAGTGTTATGTCTAAGTGAAATAAGGCAAAACAGGGATAGTAAATATAGGCAGGCATATAAACAAGCGAGATCAGAATGCTTTAGATGACACTGAATTACATATATTTTGCAATAGGTCAAAATGTCAAGAGATTATTTTATACAAAATAAAGTCTTCTGGTTGCTGGTAATGATAAGGTGAATAGTACTTTTAAAAGAAAAAAAAATAAAGAAATAGTCATTCGTACATGTTTTGAGATTTTGAAATATACTTGTTGGAACTTTCTCAAAGATATAAATCAGAACAGAAGACGGACCTCCCATAGGTTCTCTATGTAAGTAAAGGAAACTGTTGAAAGTAGATATTCTTTCTGCTTGCTGGAGTGGTGTCCAAGGTTTAGCAGATTGTGAAGCAGTTACATGTTTATCTACTGATGATTTCCACATCAGGCTGTTTTCAAGTTATGAAGATTCATGAATTTCAGGAGGATATATATCAAGCCCATAGAAAACCAATGCACCTGCCAAAAGGGGTCATATGGTTTACTGATAAATGATACATAGAAAAACACGACATTTTTCTTTTTATTCAGCTACTTGATCTAAATGGCACTTCCAAGTTAAATGGTAGAATGGGAGAAGTCACTGTTTTAATCAGAAAACTTAATATAGAAATATCGAATTCAGCCCGGCTGGCATGACTCAATGGTTGAGCTTCAATTTATGAACCAGGAGGTCTCCGTTCAATTCCCAGTCAGGACACATGCCTGGGTTGTGGGCTTGATCCCCAGTAAGGGGCATGCAGGAGGCAGCTGATCCATGATTCTCTCTCAGCATTGATGTTTCTACCTCTCTCTCCCTCTCCCTTCCTGTCTGAAATCAATAAAAATAAAAACAAATTTTCAATCTTTATATCCAAATCATAATTGTCTCTGAAATCAATACAAATATATTTCAAAGAAATATCGAATTCAAATACAATACATACCAATAGACCATCCAAAAGAGAGCAGCAGTTGAGCTTGTGGACATATGGATGAAACTTGACCTGAATCTTGGAAGAGTCCTTTCTCTCAATTTTCACTCATACTAAAATGTCCATCTGAGAAAAATAAGGAAGGACATAATCTGTGTGTTTACAAAGATAATCCTTGTAATAGTAGCATTGCAGAGGAGAGTATAGTCTTTTTTCAACATTCTATAATAGTTTTATGCAATGTTCAAAGTACTTGTTCTTGGACATATAGTAGAAATTTCCAGGGAAACATCTGGGAGCAAGTTTCTTTCTGGAAAATTTTTTCACTAAGAATATAATGTCCTTAATGTTTTTAGAATTACTCAATTTTTCTCTTCTATTTTGATACAGTTTTGAAAAGTTATTATTTTTTAGGAATTAGTACATTTTACCCATTTTTATTTATTAGCATAAAATTATCCATAATGTCCTCTAAATTACACACATATATATATATATATATATATATATATCAATAATTGTGTCCTTTTTAATTTCTGATATTTATAGTTGTGTTTCACTTCTATTCTTCTATCAGTCTTGCCAGAGGCTGTCTATTTTGTTAGTATGTTTTTTAATCAACAGTTAATTAGTTGGTATTCTCAAAGTTTGTTTTCACTCAATAATTTCTGCTCTAACCTTTGTTGCCCCCTTTTTTATATTTGTCTTCTGCCTTCCATTGCTATTGATGAAAAGTGACAGACACTCTCACTGTGACTGTTTTGAATATCATTAGTCTTTTCTCTTTGATTTTTTGAGATCTCTTTATCTTTCTGTTCAGGTTTACATTTATATGATTAGGTGTGGATTTGGTATCCCTTTGGGGAATTTGTTAATCTTTTTAAATCTCTGAATTAATGCCTTTTACTACTTGGAAGAAATTCTGACTCATTGTATTTTTTAAATAGAACTTATTTTACAATAAATTTATTTTTACAGAATATTTTGGAAGAGTTTTTATATATTCCACACCTACTTCTCTCTATTATTAACATCTTTGTATATTTGTCACAAAAAATGAATCAATATTGATATATGAAACTAAAATTCTAAGATTTTTCAGATTTCCTTACTTTTATCTAATTTTATTTTCTGTTTCAGGATCCCATTCAGAATACCGCACTGTATTTTGTCCTGTGTTTCCTTACCCTCCTCTTGACTGTGACAGTTCCTCAGGCATGACTTCCTTCAATGACCTTGACAGTTTTTGAAGAGTACTGGTCAGGTATTTTGCAGAATCTCCCTCAACTGGGACTTACTTGATGTGTTTCTCATTATTAGACCAGGGTTGTGGTTTCTTAGCAGGAAGATCACAGAGGTACAGTACTATTTTCATCACATAATAACAAGGGTCCATATTATCAATATTACTTATCATTATTGTTGTTAACCTTGATCAGCTGGCTGAAATAGTTTGTTAGCTTTCTCGGTTGTAAAGTTACTCTCTTCCCCCTCCCAAACTGTACTCTCTTGGAAGGAAGTCACTCTGTGCAGCCCACACTTAAGGACTGAGGAGTTATTCTCTATCCCTAAAGGCAGGGTAACTATATAAATTGTTTGAAATTATTTTGCATGGGAGATATGTATATTTTCCCTCATTTATCTATGTACTCAATCATTTATTTATATCAGTATGAACTCATAGCTATTTTACACTTTGAATTACAATCCATTATTACTTTACTAGAGGCCCGGTGCACAAAATTTGTGCGGGGGCGGGGGGGGGGGGGTTCCCTCAGCCCAGCCTGTACCCTCTCCATCCTCAGGGGATGTCCAACTGCTGGTTTAGGATCAGGCCTAAACCAACAGTCGACATCCCTCTCACAATCCGGGACCACTGGCTCCTAACTGCTCATCTGCCTGCCGGCCTGATTGCCCTTAACTTCTCCCCCCCCCCCCCCCGCCAGCCTGATCACCCCTAACCGCCTCTGCCTGCCAGCCTCATCGCCCCTTACTGCCCCCCTCCCACCGGCCTGGTTGCCCCTTGCTGCCCCCCCTGCCGGGTTGGTCACCCCCAACTTCCCCACCCCCCTGCCAGCCTGGTTGCTCCTTACTGCACCCCCTGCTGGCCTGGTCACCCCCAATTGCCCCCCCCCCATCATCCTGGTTGCCCCAACTGCCCACACCCCACTGGCCTGGTTTCCCCACGCAGCCTGCTATTTGGTCATTACTGTTACTGTGATGGATCTCAGACAATTTGCATATTCCTCTATTATTAGTATAGATTTATTGTGTTGCTCAAATTGCTTTAGCTTTGACCATTGTGAACTCTTTTTGTTGGCTCTTGTGTCCTTTAGACTTACCAAAGCATTGTGGTTTGCTTAAGTGTTTTATCTGGTTTTGTCTTGTCTTGTTGAGCACGTCCTTATTTTCTGGCACTACAAGATGATTCAGACTCATTTTGTATATTTCCTGCCCCAGTTCTAGAATCAGTCACTTCTCCAATACACCTGCATTCCTTTCACTAAAGAACAGTATGAGAAACCAAGTTGGGGGTGCTAGGTGCACTCATTGTTACTGTGATGTCATTGTTTTTTTTGCTCTATCTCTTGACAGACCAAGGAAATATATATTATATGTACCAGTCATTATATCTTATTAATGGGCTTTAGCAAAAGATTTCCCATATACCCCTTGCCTCAACACTTTCATAGCCTCCCCCATTATCAACGTCCCCCAACAGAGTGTATATTTGTCTTCTGCCTTCATTGTTAACAATAAATGAACCTACATTGACACATCGTTTATCATCCAAAGTCCATAGTTTACATTAGAGTTGACTCTTGATGTTACATATTCTATGGATTTGGATAAATGTATGACATGTATCCACCAGAAAGAATAGTTTTACTCCCCTAAAGTCCTCTGGGCACTGCCTATTTATCTCTCCCTGCCCTCCCTTAGCTCCCACGCAGGAATCATTGGTCTTTTTACTGTATCCATGTCTTTGCCTTTTCCAGAATGTCATATAGTTGAAATCATACAGCATATTGTTTTATAGATTGGCTTCTGACATGTGGTAATGTGCAGTCACATCTTTTTATTGCTTGATAGCTTATTTCTTTTTAGCACTGAATAATATTCATTTGTCTAAAGTACCACAGTTTGTACATTCACTGACTGAAGGACATCTTAGTTGCTTCCAGGTTTTGGCAATCATAAATAAAGCTACTATAAACATGTGTGTGAAGATTTTTGTGTGGGTGTAAGTATTCAATTCATTTGGATAAATATCAGGAAACACAGTGCTGAATTATATGCTAACAGAAACTTCCAAACTGTCTTACAGAGGAATTGTACCATTTTGCCTTTCTACCAGCAATAAATGAGGGATTCGGTTGCTCCACATTTTTGCTGGCATTTGGATTTATCAATGTTTGGGGTTTTCTAATGGATTTGTAGTGGCATCTCATTGTTGATTTAATTTGCAGTTCCCTACTGACATATGATTTTGAGCAATTTTTTATGTTTTATTTGCCATCAATATATCTTATTTAGTGAAGTACCTATTAGATCTTTTACCTATTTTTTACTTCAGCTGTTTATTTTATTGTTGTTTGCTTGCAAGTGTTCTTTGTATATTTTTGGATAATAGTCCTTTATGTGATAGGATTTTTTTGCGCATGCTTTCTCCCATTCTGTGTCTTGCCTTCTCATTCTCTTGTCTGTTTTCAAGAGCAGAAATTTTTATATTAATGAAGTTTGGCTTATTAGTTATTTCTTTCATGGATCATGCCTTTATATTTTTAGACATTGCTTTTTCCTATTTGTGTTCTCCTCCTGTGGCACAAATATATAAATGCTAAGCTTTTTACTGCCTTTTCCATCTTTTATATTTCTTTTAGAACTTTCAAAGCTTTGTCTCTCTGTGCTACATTTTATGTTGCCTGTGTGTAGTTGTTTTAAGTTGCAAGATACTCAGTTTCCATGGAATTTTATTTGTGGAAAATATTTATATTCTCAGACTTTTCTTTCATCTACCTAGTTCTATCTAGGATGACTCTAAGTTTTCAGAATGAAGTTTTTAAAAGTACACAGAAATTATAAATTCAGGCTGAATACAAATGAGATTTTTAGTGCCAAATTCTTAGTGGGTTGTTGTTTCTTTTAATTTTGGCTTCTACTCAGCATCAAGTTCAAGGGAATAACTATTTCTTTGCCACATGAAAGGAACAAGTGTTTGATTTATTTCTAGTTCACCTTTATAATGACTATGATGTAGTAGAATCTTAGAGATATTGGAGGAATATATTCTATTAAGCTCACCAATTTGGTGGAGCCCTGGATTTTATCTCATATATCAGGTATCTAGCCAGGCCATGCAAAGCAAAACTCAATTGTATAAAGCTTACCAAATGCTTTGAAGTTCTGTGCTTCACTGTCCTTTCTGAGATCTTACTTTCACTAGTTCTTTTTTATTTTTGGTACACAAAAATTACTTCCATGAGAGATCACCAATTCATTATCATTATTGAAATTATTTGATCCATAATTTTGAGGGTTTTTCAGAAAAAAAAACAAAACCAACTTAGGGGCCTAATACAAATTTCCCACTCAGTTTTTCTACTTCTTTTCTCACTAGTAGCCCAGCATCAAGAGCAAATTCTAGAGAAATGTAATATACTTACCTTTCCAATAGTTCCAAACAGGGGCAAACAATGGCTTTAATATCAATAGAGTCCCGTAAGTTTTTCAATAAGATTTAAGCTCCCTCACTTCTTGCTATTTACCCTCGCTTTTCATTCTAGAAAAAGGTGCTCAGCATCTCTGCAATTTCACCTTTTGACTTATGGCATCTAAAATATGTTGTGTATTTTTACAGAACCTACTATTTTTTAAAAAGCCCTAAAAAAAGAACATAAAAACATTTCTTAACCCGTATAAAATAATTTTTTCACAAGGCTTGAAACATTGCTGAAAACTGATCTGGAAAACATAAGCAGAATGAATGATTGCTCAATCTTGGCGTATAAAGAGGCATTTTAAAAGAAAACCCAATACTTACTACAGCAAGGTTTTTTCCACTTATTTTCAATGGCTGCAAAGAAAATCTGCAGAATTCTTCCCATTTTTTCTTTGTTTTTCTATAGAGGAAAACAACCCCCTGGATTCCAAAGACCTTTTAGCTGGATTATTGGTTATTTTATTTGTCAAACAGAAATTGAGACTTTGAAATCTTTATGTTCTGCCTCTTAGAAAAAAATATTTAGCGTAATCGTTATGTCTCAATAATTATTTCTCAATAGGCTTGTTGTTAAAGGACTACTTAGGATATTGCCACTTTTGCTAAGCTGTAGAAAAGTCAATATATTTTGACATCTATCTAGGTAGCCAAATATGGTCATCACTTTATTACTCTAATAATGATGCTTTCACAGTTATCACAAAGTTGTTATTGCAGTTTATTGATCCTCAGGCCAACCAGCAAAAACAAAGTTAAAAGCCAGACCCTATAAAAATCTTTCAAATGGCCCCCAAATTAAACCAGCCTTATAATTTTATATGACATAAAACATGAAGCCAAATCTGACAGACAGTAAGCCATCTATCAAAGTTTATGTCCTCGCTTCCAGGGGCAAGAACTAGTGAGAGTGGCCAGGATGGGGAAGGATTACAGAGAGATGCAGGATATCATTAGAGCAAAGAGCTTGCAGGTGATGAGCAGAAGAAAAAAAGATAGGAAATAGCCTAAAGTAAATCGTGGCTGGACAAAGCTGCTTTTGTTCTTTAATTGATTGCCCCTCCTATTTTTCTCCTGTTGGGCTTTGCCTCTATCCAACCAGCCAAGTGTGCTTTAGCCTAGTGAAGCAAGGTGAAGTTGCTAACAAGGATCCTCTAGGCATTTTTTTTTTAGTCAAAAAGCACACACCTAGTGAGAATGAAAAGGTTTCTAAGCATTTTTTGTAACATTCATGGGGAACATCTCTTGCATAAAAGAGAGCCTTTAGATAGCAAAAAGTTTGAGAGAGAACCTGCACCCTCTTGCTGGTAAGAGCCCTGTGAGTATGGAGGTTGATTCCCATCTGAGGAAACATAAACTTCAACGGCCTTGCAAAGATCCCCATGGCCTCAAGTATGACACTGATGGGGTGGAAAGAGCCAGGTCCTGAAGAGGTCAGGCAATAGAAAGCAAGGATGTCTCAGGCACAATCTGCATAGATTGATGGCCAAAGGATCAGAAGGGATGACATAGATCTCAGGAGAGATTCCTGTGGACCTGATATTGAGAGACAGGCACACCTCCACCAGCTACCAAAAGCTGGACATAATAGACACCACCTTCCCACTGCATCTTAGTTTTCACGTGGTGAAAGGAGAAGAATCCTATATTTATGGAGATTGTTTCTTTTCCTATGTCAAAATGGAGCATAAAATAAATTAAAATTAATTGTGTTTTTAGAACAAAATTATTTTTTTCACATCTTAGTTGATAAGTAAGATTTGTATCTTCACAGCATTAAAAGTAGATTTTAATCCTTTTTATCCAAAACACATGGCGTCATGTAATAAACCAATGACACACCAACGAGAGAAGTCATTTTGTAAAATGTGGTAACAGAGAATTCACTGTCATTTTATCACCACACTGGTATTTTTTGTACCAAAAGTACCACAAATTGAATGACAGTTCTGTAAGTCTCTCTTAGTGACAGAGTTTTGAAAAACTGGGAAAATAGACTAATTTCAGAGTTATTGGACAGTGACAGTTATTGTAGAAAGAAAAAGTGGTTTGAGATGGAATAAAGTAAATCACCAGAATGAAGGCCATGAAAGTGATAAATGCCCCGTCTATATCTTGGATGGACAGTTCCCTTGGAAGTCCTGCTTAGGAGTTTAATATTTTAAAGAAGAAGAATTGGTTGTTATTATTAGAGTAGGCGATATATGTAAATGAAACGTTGAGAATAATAAAAGCTACATTTATTGTATAACTGCCATGCCCAGGGAAAGTAGATAGAACCAGAATGTGTGTTGGCTTTATCTGCTGATTTTAGTAGGTAGATCTATGACTGTTTCAGCCTCAAACTTTGGTTCTCCATATTTGTACTAGCAAGAAACCAACCCCCTGGAAGACTCACCTTTAATGCCCACATCAAGTGAAAACATGGATGAAATCAAGAGCCATGGGGAAAAAATGAATGAGAGATGTTTTCTCTAAGGAGGGAGAATTTGTTTAATGCATAGCAATATATATATATATATATATATATATATATATATATATATATATATATATATATATATTCTTCCCCATATTTGGTGGCTAAAGGGGCAAACTGTGGCAGGAAGAATCACAAGAAAATGCATGTTCTTCCACTTATAGTATAGAGTTGTTAATGGACTTGGCTGCTCAGCCAGGATACATTTCCCAGCACCATCACCAGTCTTCTCTTCCTCCATTCTGCTTGCAGGTAGATGTAGCCATGTGACCAGGTCTTGCATTGCAATGCTATGGAAAGTATACACATCATTTTTGAGCCAAAACTTTTTAAAAGGGTCAGCATTCTTCATTCTTTCACTCTTTCCACTGGTCAGGCAGGAAAGACAACAAAGCCAAGGAAACTTGCATTGAACATACTGTTAACATAAAGCAGGTACCACATATGAATTGCTAAGGGAATATTAACTATCATTACAGTATTGAAAATTGTTGGTTTAAAAAAGTTTAAAATTAAAAATGTTTACTTCAGGCTAAATTGCTATTATCAAAAACTCTTTTCAAACTCATGTATTAAGCTTCCCATTGCCATTCTCCATCCATTGAATTCATTTTCTATTCTCAGTCTACACCAAAACTAAAACAGAAAAAAACAATAAAAATTCTGGTACAAGGGAATTTTTGTGGTAAACTGCCTAAAGACACAGAAATCATCCAAGCAAATTATATTTGAAAAAAAAATCTGTATATTCTTTTCTTGAGAAGTGTATATCTAATATTTCAGACCTACAGTTACTAGTAGTGGTGGACAATAATTAAAGTCAAAATAGATGGTTTTACCTGAGGAGAAAATAATGAATTAACTAGTATGAGAATGTGTTATGATGTATTACATGTATAATTTCTATCATAACACTGATATTCAAGTCTCTCCACCACAAATTTGATTTGATTCTATCAGCTTTCCAATCAATTATACCTGAGATCATATACAGAGGATGAAATCTTCAAATATTTAAATCATGTCCAAAGGACTTGCACAGGTAACCACCTGGGTAAACCAAATTCCATGTTCAAGTGGTAAGGTCCCTCTACTTGATCCTGTGCTCAAGAATAATTTATTTTTAAGGAAAATATAAAATATTACACACACACACACACACACACACACACACACACACAGAGTTTGGAGAGAGAGGAAAAAGAGGGAGAGATATCTCAAAAAAAAAAAGTGAGGAAATAAATGGACTCATATTATTTGATTGCGTATTAGTCAGCTCCCTCTATTTGAACAGGAGCATTCTGAATCATGTGCTTTAGATTATTTTGTGTTGGGAAAAGCAGTCTAACACATGCAGTCTTTTGACGCCCACTAGGCCACATAAGTATGGGTCTTGGGCCCATAGCATCTCCTACCAAGAAATAGAATCCTCACCCTGTGCTGGACATAGCACCTTGTGTGAGAGTATCTTTCCCTGTTTCAGACTCAATGTGTGCTCCTTTGTTCTGCTTAAGCATGTGCATCATATGGCACCTGGTCAATCTCACTGCTATATCTAAATCCCTACAGGGAGGGGAGGCTGAAGTGTTTGGACTTCTATCGCTGGTAATAGGCAACAGATGCCACTTGCTCTATATTCTGTATGCAGCTCAACAGCATTGCTCATTAAAGGTCTGAAGTGTAGTACTTCTATAATTCTAATTGGTAGATATATTAGTTTCAAATTGCTGAGAGGACTTGACAACCACCGCTAAAGTGTCCTTCCAATGTCCTTACAAAGTAGGTTCGTCAAAGTGATGGTTAGTCATCCTTGCAAGTTAAATAATGATCCACATCACCGCGTTCTAAAATAATCTTTAAAATTAGTCTGTGTATCTACTGTGAACGTGAAAATATACTAAATTCATATTTGTGAATCCCTCATTTCTTTTTCTACCTAAAACAACCTAAATTTTCTTCATTCAGCCAATGTTTATTGAGTGCCCCCAATGAACTAGGCAGTGCTCTAGCTGATGAGGATAGTACAGTGAACAGAACAAAGTCCCTGCCCAGTTGGAGCTACATGCTAGTGATGCAGACAGCTACCAAACAAGTATAAAATCAGCTGATGATAAGAACTACTGGGGAAAGAAGCAGGATAAGTGAATAGAAATCAAGGGGATAGACTTTAGATAGGGCAGTTCAAAAGGTCCTCTCTCTAGGTATGACCTTTGAACTGAGGTCTGAATAAACTGAAGGGGTAAGTCATATTAGTATCCACTAAAATAGTACTTCCAGGAAAAACAACGAAACTTCTCCTATTATTTTCTATCTGGACATCTTGTCTCACCCAGTGAGATTATAATGTTCTTAAAGACTTCTACTTGTACCTACTGCAGATAAATACTAGTAGTCTCAAGTGGATCTCTGGATTCTCAGTATATACAGAGAGGAGGAGGGGGATTTTTATGGAGCTAGAGTCTATGAATACTAATGTTAAAAGTAATATTAAGTATCTTGAGATATAGTATCTACTAGACGACAGAGGGAGACAGCAAAGGAAGCTAAAAAAAAACACACAAAATAAATATTTGTCAATGAGAGAAGAGGTCTAGCAACAACTTTGTGTGATCCACAAAAGTAAAAATCTGAGGGGAGGCTGTCATTGGAATCTGTCCTTTCATGGGTTCCTTGTGTGTCACTATATTACACGGATACTTCTTTTTTAGGAATGCATTCAAAAAACAGGAAGAGGGTGAAGGACGAGAAAAGATAGAAAATGTGCATGGGTGAAATCCAATTTTGCAGGAGAATTAACTTTTTAGAGATTTACTGTCCTTTAAATTTATTCAAGGATTTATAACTACCATTTCCATTTTGGACATGTGAAGAAACTGATCAAGGAAGTAAAGTTGGCCAACTGGAATTGCATTGTTTTTAAAGTGAATAAATTAATGCTAAGAAGTTGAACAACTTCTAACATATTAATTTAACATATTAACCCCTTCAGAATCAATCCATTCTATTGTGCTTCAGAAATCAATACTTTAAACCTTTAGCAATATTCTAGCTCAAAGCAGAATTTGTGCTTGATTTTAGCTAACATGGGGTTATATTTGTAAGTCTTAAAAC
This sequence comes from Myotis myotis, assembly GCF_014108235.1. Classification (NCBI taxonomy): domain Eukaryota; kingdom Metazoa; phylum Chordata; class Mammalia; order Chiroptera; family Vespertilionidae; genus Myotis; species Myotis myotis. Next base: position 173,817,913 of record NW_023416335.1, read on the forward strand.
AGCTCATATTTTATATTTCAGCCACAAATTTTATACTCATATGACTAACTTTCTGAGGCAATCTTGCGAGAAAATAGACTTCCTGGTATACCTGAAATCTAAATAAATTGGTTCATTTTGATATCTGAAAATATGTTAGGAAAGGTTTAGGAAACAATAAAACACTGCAATTCTTAGCCTGTAGTCACCTTAAATATGACAGGCATATGCACAGTTAAGAGTTTGAACAATAGAACCAAACTGCCTGGATTCAAATTCTAGCTCTGCCACATACCAACCATGCATCCTTTGGTGAGTAGTTAACGTCTCTGCTTTAGTTTCCCCATCTCTAAAATGGGAACAACAATAGCCCTTCTAAGTTTACTCTGAAAAGTAAATAAACTAACATGCATAAAAAGAGGTAGACCTGTAGACCAATACCTATTTTTGAAATATTTTGATGCATTGTGATACTTTTCTATTATTAATAGTACTATTGCAAGGCTTTTAAGAGAATCAAATGAAATAGTTTATGCAATGAATGTAAGGGCTCAGCATAATGGCTATATAAATGGCAACTTTAAATAGTGGTATTATCACCATCTAAACCCTTATCCCTAGCAAATTCTGACATACAGATTAAGCAAAAGAAATGTTAATGGATCCAGTTCAAGCCCATGAACTTTCTATTTAACTCACACCCAGACAGAAATAAACATTGTTAGGGTACCACATGGCAAGAGGCACCACATAATCCATCTCTCTATTGAAATAATTATTTAGAGACTCTTTCTAAAATAATGCCTAAATTCAATTTCTTTTATTTCTAGAAATTATAAAGACAATCAGAGTATTAATTGACAATATTGGAAACTACACTATGAACTATATACAATTTCATACACTGAGGATTTCTGCAGAAATATACATGTAATAAACTTGAGTTGTGCATAATAGGATTCTGCTACTAGTTCTCAAATGTTCCTCACTAAGGAATCAGAAACTCTTCATCAGATGTAATGAAGGAAAATGGGTCTAACTGATCATACCCAATACCTCTCCTTTCCTCACGTGAATTCTATATTGTTGTCTAATCTCTTTATGTTCCTTCCCATTCCAGTCCTATGACAGTCTGAAGTAGGCACTTGATTGTAGGAGGACCTTTAACACTTATTGCAGACCATTCATAATATTTTCATCTTCAATACTCGATATCCTTGGCGATTTCTACCATTATGCAAACCATGTTGTATTAGTAGCATTCGATTAAAACAAATGAAATTGTCAATATTTGTTGATGTTGACTTACAAAAATGGTGAGCCATTCTCTGTAATGAGGCTGTAAGCTCCTCTAGAGTGGGTCTTACTAAATAATCACTGTCTACTCCTTCTCTGTTCAGAATGGGCCCCAATAATTGTTTACCTGAATGAGTGGATAAGTTAGAAACAATCAGAGAAATTTGAAGGATGCTCCTCACACTGTCCTGTGCCCTAAATTCAAGCCAGTTTCACTCCACTCACCCTTTGAATGGATTGAATGCAAAATTAAACTGAATCTTCTTATTTTTTAATGATATGCTATATTTTTTTATAATGAACAGGACTCCATGCAATGACTTTTGATGGCTATTCTTGAAAATTGCATGACTTCTTTGTGAATATATCTTCAACAGAAACTTGAGAAAATCTGTCCCCTAGCAACAGCTCCCTGTAAGCTACACTCTTAAGTCAATACAAAGAGAGGGAGTGAGAGACATGGGGTTAGGCATTCGTAATTTCTTGGTTGAGCAAATTTTAACTTGACACAAGATTCAGTTGATTCAAATTGATTATGGACTAAACTATCTCTGTTCTTCTTTGGCTTAAGTTCTGTATACCTCAGCTTCATCCAGAAAAATCCTGGATAGATAAATATCTTTACTTTCTACTGTTTACAAACAAGGAAAGCAATAAAATGGACTTGAACTACAAAAGAAAACAATATTAGCAGACTTTTTTATATAGTAAAATATTAGTGGACTTTTTTATATGCATGAAATTCTTGCAAGAGAGGCCTTCCTACCCCCGGCTGCTGGCACCAGCTTCCCTCTGGCACCTGGGACCTACGCTTCCCTCAGCTTCATCCAGAAGGTCGTCCGGAAGGATATCCGGAAAGACATCTGGTCTAATGATCATATTACACTTTTATTATTATAGATAAATTTCCCACTTTTCATATAGAGTCTATTTTTCAGAGAACTTTCATATTTGATATAACCAAAATCTTTAAGAGGCATTTAAATCAGAAAAATAAAGGAATGAGACAAAGATTGGTTTGTCCAAGATCACATGGTTACAAAACTTACTTCTTATCAAGGACTCTTCTATCCCAAAGAGAAAATAACTTTCACTCTTCCAATGTTTGAGTTGCCATTTAGTCTATTTAGGTGGCATAATGCCCAAAGTCTAAAAGAGGCCAAAGTGCTTCCTACACTTGATGTCTTTTGCTCATCCTTTTCCCTGCCAACCAATTTGAGGCAAAATAAGAGGTAAGATTGGGGAGCCAAAATGTCTCCACTCAAGTTCAGGATATACCACTTGTACTCTGACCTTGGGTGAGTAACTTAACTTTGCTGTGCCATAGTTTGTTCATCTGTAAAATGGAAATGATAATAATGGTACCTACAGCTTAAAACTATTTTGAGTATCCTATCCAATAATAGACAAATATGGTAATTAACCTTACCTCTGACACGCTTCCCATTGGCTAATCAGGGCCAACCAAGATGGCGGCCAGAAGCCAGGCAGCTGAAGCGAACAGGAGGCTTGCTTGCTCCAGTGATGGGGGAAGCCAAGGTTCCCCACCTGTCACTGCCGGCCTCAGAGCTGCACTCTAAGAAACAATATTGCGATTATAGAAGCTAAACAAACCCCAGAAACTGCTTTCAGCCAGCCGGGCCTCAGAGCTGGAGCTGATACAGTGTTTCAATTATAGAAGCTAAACAAACTTCAGATACCTGCTTTCAGCAGCCGAGGTCTCAGAGTTGGAGCCGAGCCTCAGAGCTAAAGCCAGCTCTCAGCTCCAGTGACAACCATAGAAGGTAAATAAATCCCAGAATAAAAAAAAGAAAGAAAAAAAGGTGGGGTTGGGAGCTTCAGTCACCCGCCAGCCTGAAAATGGCCCTCAGCCCCTCACTCAGACTGGCCAGGCACCCCAGTGGGGACCCCCACACTGAAGGGGGTGTGACCAGCTGCAAACAGCCATCATCCCCTCATCCAGGCTGGCCAGGCACCCAAGCGGGACCCCCACCCTGATCCAGGACACCCTTCAGTGCAAACCAGCCGGCCCCCACCCATGCACCAGGCCTCTATCCTATATAGTAAAAGGGTAATATGCAAACTGACCCTAACAGCAGAAAGACTGGGAATGACTGGTCACTATGACACACACTGACCACCAGGGGGCAGACGCTCAATGCAGGAGCTGCCCTCTGGTGGTCAGGGAGCTCTCACATGGGAGGAGCTCTGCTCAGCCACAAGCCAGGCTGATGGCTGCCAGTACAGTGGTGGTTGTGAGAGCCTCTCCTGCCTCCTCAGCAGCGCTAAGGATGTCTGACTGCAGTTTAGGCCTGCTCCCCGCTGGCAAGGGGACATCCCCTGAGGGCTGCCGGGCTGCCAGAGGGATGTCTGATTGCCATCTTAGTTAGGCCCAATCCCCCCGGGGAGCGGGCCTAAGCCAGCAGGTGGTCATCCCCTGAGGGGTCCCAGACTGCGAGAGGGCACAGGCCAGGCTGAGGGACCCCTCTCCCTCCCCCCCCCCCCGGCCCTGAGTGCACAAATTTTTGTGCACCAGGCCTCTAGTAAGTTAATACAAGGCAAGCACTTTCAACAGTGTATTTTACATAGTAAGTACTATATATGTATTTGCTATCAATATTCTTTGTCATAAAATAGTAAGCAGATGACACAGATATCAGAAGAGGGTAAAGAAATAGATCCATTCATTCTAATTTAATCATTCAAGAATCCAGACATTCCACTGCGATGTTTAAAAGGAGAAAGAGATTTTGCCACAAATTCTGGAGGAAATTATTGGTAAAGAATGTAATAAAAACAAAAAACAAAATTGAATATTTTAAGATTTTTTATACATGCCCTAATATTGAAGAGTTGGTTTGATATTTTGCTTATACACCTACCTTTAAAAAACTATTTCCACCTTTCTCTTTACAATTAACTTCAATTTTATTTCTGTTCATTTCTGTGAAAACTCTCATGTTATAAAAACATGCCTTTCTTAATGTAAAAGTTCAAGAAAGGGAAGAGGAGGTGTGGGGGGAAGGAGGCTGATGAGCGTAATAAGTGAAAGGTAGCCAAAAGCAAATTTCACAAACTGACTTCCATTTTCACTCTTGTTGCAGCTTCTCACCTGAACTTTGTATCTCTTGAGAAATAGGTTGTGCCTTAAAATTTAATTTGCCTAGCTAGCATGGCTCAGTGGTTGAGCATGCACCTGTGAACTAGGAGGTCACGGTTCGATTCCGTCATGGCACATGGCCAGGTTGCAGGCTCCATCCCCAGTGCAGGTGCGTGCAGGTGCATGCAGGAGGCAGCCAATTAATGATTCTCTCTCATCATTGAAGTTTCTGTCTCTCTCTCTCTCTCTCTCTCTCTCTCTCTCTCTCTCTCTCTCTCTCTTTTTCTCTCTCTCCCTTCCTCTCTGAAATCAATAAAAATATATTTTTTTAAAAATTCACGAATGACGGTTCCAAATTATTTCTCTCAAATTTGATGATGTGCTTCAAAGAGAGAAAAGCAGACCACACCCAATTTGCTATTTCATTTTTCAACTAGTTAAGCCAAACCATGTTAGAAAAATAATAAAAATATTTAAATACAATATATTATATGAATCACTATAACACCTATTAAGCACATGTTCCTCGTCTCTATGATAAATATTTTCAATGTCATATTATTTAATCCATATAACTGTGCTACAAAGCAAATATTAGCTTCCTGTTACAAATGATGAAACTGAACTCCAGTCAAATAACTTGCCCAACACCACAGAGCTGATGAGTGCAGACATCTGTGGAATTTAAATATGGGTCTAATTTTATTTGGAGAATGAGAGGGGAAAAAATAATTAAAAATTGAGCTCTGTCTCTCTCAATTGAAGAGAACCTAAAAGTACAGACTAGTTATTAGCAAAGTCCCTAAACAAAGAATGTACAAATAAGTAATTAGATTGAAACAGACAAATAAATTAACACTCAGTTTTCTGCTCTCATAGGTGAACAAATTTTCTATGTAATATAGTTTCAGCTATTCAACATAAAATGAGATAAAGACTATTTTGTCAAGTTTACTTTAATGTAGTTATATCTATAACATATGCTCTCATCTTTATATATCAGAGAATTGCTTGAAGACTTGAAACATGATTTTGTGGGAAATACTGTTGTTGTTCATGAAATATATAACTGTTATTTTCACTCCAGATGTAAATAACATTCCCAATTATTTTAATTGTTTTCTTTATTTTCTTTGTGCTCCAAAAGCTATTATGAAGCCAGAATATGTTTTGGTTTTGAGATTACTGGCATAACTCTTTATCTCCCTTTTGAAAAATTAGTAAGATAAATTGGGGAGAAGTCTAGGAAAAGAGAGACTTTAAAAGAAATTAAAATACTTTTTAATGTTTTTTAAGGTTTCAGAATATAACATATAAAGTTTATTCATTGTCTTACTTTATATTAAAGGGAAGAATGGTGAATAATGAAGCCAAACTTTTTTCCATTCACCAGAGAATTACATTGTCTCATTCACAAGGGAGGAAGAAGAGAACTTTATTTTGTTTTGTTTTGCTTTTTAAAGAGAAGTTTCTCTCAGTCTAACTTGCTATATCTTTTGGGAATCAGTCTGTAGTCTGTACATCTCATGGGTAACTCTTTTGTTGTTAGGTTTGTACTCCAATGTAATAGTGTGCACCAAACACCCTTATTATTTATTTTATGTAAGTTATTTTGAGCTAAGAGTCAGAAGACATCATAATATATTCTATTCAATTCAGAAAACATTGATTGAACTTTCTCTAGACATAAAGCATGGAGTATGTATTGTGTGAATGCAGTGATTAATCAAACACCATCCCTGACTTCCAGCAGCTCACATTTCAGCTCTTATGAGTCTATGACTGTAATACAGGGCAGCACGTCATTAATTCTATAACAAACACTCAAACATAAGTGTTATATTGGCGCTGCCATTGGAATAGTCTAAATATGTCTTATCCAGGTCCTGACCCTGAAGTCTTCACCTATGGTTATCAACCAATCATAATATGGAAAGATTGTTTCTACCAAAACCAGTTGAGTTTGTTTTTAGTACCCTCGGCCTTTACAGATTCATGTGCACCAACACGCCAAGTGCTAGCATACACTTCCGTACCCTGCTCTCATGTGCCTGCTGAATGCCATGGCCGGTAGACATTCAGGGTTTTTGTGGGTTTTTTTAGCAGTACTAGCAAAAGAGACTCCGCTGTTATACTCTGTAGTCTTGAAATAATTATAACACTGCCCGCTCTCTGAAAACGTTCTCCTGTACGAATGAGTTCATACAATCAGGAGAGATATCCACAAAGGGGGTACCTTCAGAACACATTAGCACTGGCAGCCAGATGTTAGATTTGTCAAATCAGCTCAGACAATCAATTTTATTTTAGGGTCCTCTCACCTCCTCCAACTTTTCCTACCCTGGTTCTATCATGCTTTCCCCTAAACTCTGAGAGCACATTTAAAAGCACTATTAAGGGATATCTTTTTAGGTCAGTACTTCTCCCAATATAAGCCTGCCTTAAAAATATATATAGTCCTCAGGCCTAATTTCTACAGATGACTTGTTAAGTAATGGCTAACTAATCCAATAAAGTAATCTGTGAGAGATGAATAATGAAACCATTTACCTCTGCCTCCCACCCTCAGCCAACTACCTCCCCTTCCAAACTGTATGAATGCATTCTAAAAGCCATTCCACCTGTTTTCTAACCACCACCCCTCTCTTAAAAAAAAATTTAATTTTTATACTGAATTAAATTATGGGTATTGTGTTGCTATAGTAATTATTTAGGAGATATTTGAGGGGACATGGAGTTTTACAATCTCTTCATATTCTCTTAGGTAAAAGAATACTCAAATAACATGTATATAAAACATTTAACAACATGGCACAAATACTGTCCTGGCTAAAAGACTTTTCTCGGTAAATTAAATACTGCTCTATATATCCTCTAAGGATTTAAACTTGATGCTTCCCATAGAACAATTATCAAGAACATTACCGTTCTCTCTGGCTGAAAAAACAACTACTGAGTTCTATTCCTGTGGGGGGGGACAAAAGTATTTTGTGCCAATATAATTTTCAGGTCACATCTTAAAAAGAAAATAGAAATAGAAATAATTTTCACAAAAGGGACATTGAAAGTTCCTCTTTTAATATGATTGTTTTTCATAGGCAGATGTCTCATTGTAAAAAAAAAGCTAAAAGAATTATTTATGTAGTAATTGGAATATTTTCCATTTTAATATTTTTAAATTTATATCAACTCATCATTTTTCTCTTAAGCAAAAATTTTGCCTGAGAATTAAAATATAGTGGCTGTTCTGGATCCTGCTGAAACACATTCCATAAATATTTGAATTTGCATGCAAATATAGGTATTAGTTTTTATTTGTGTAAAAAATACTTTCTGCCCAGGAAAAAGAATCAGTGAGGCCGAGAACTCTCTTGTTTTGCTATCTTAACAAACACCCCAGGCAACTGAAAAAAAATCACAAAGGCATTGTTCTACTGGGGGAAAAAAAGAATAAGAAGGAGAGAATTCTCATAAACTTTAAGAAGGCAGCCATCAGGAAGCAGAAGAAATGTCTCCTTAACACTATTTGAATCAGAGGTGTTCCCTGGCTGGTATGGCTCAGGGCATCCTGTGCACCCAGAGGTCACTGGTTTGATTCCTGGTCAGGGCATATGCCAGGGTTATGGACTTGAAGCGGGCATGCAGGAGGCAGAAGGCAGCTCATCGTCATTTCTCTCTTTCTCTCCTCCCTTCCTCAGTCTCTAAAAAAAAATCTATTAAAAAAAAATCGAGGCCTGGAAGGAACCTGGGTAGTTATTTAACTTACTGCTAATCCCATAGCTAAATCATCTTCAAAGAAGATGCCCTGCTGTTTGCTCATCTCCCAAGCGGAGAAAGATTTCACAGCATCCCAAACAATTTTTAAAAATGCAGGAAACTTTTAGAGGACATTTAGCTTTCTTTGTTATATAAATCTTCTTTATAATCTTTAAATATTTTTATATCCTCATGGAATGCAAGAATAGCATGTCCCTTTCTGATTTCATTGACTATTGTCTTTCCTAAATTGACCTTCCGAGAACTAAATAAACCCAGTTCCACTGACCTGTGTTCAGGTAGGCCAGGTAGGTCATTTAATATAATCTCTTCAGCATTTGAGTGACTTGTTTCTGAACCCTGCATAATTTTCTACATCTCCATTTAAATAGGGAACCCAGATGTCACCAAGATAAAAAGCATAAATATTATTTTGTGTCACCTGTATGTAATCAGCAATTACCTTCATGGTGATTTTAATTGTAATACTTTTGGTAGAGGTTTATTTCAAAAATTATTGAGACTCTAAATTAACCTGATTCTCAAAACAAACAAAAGTTCATAGTAGATGCTATGGCTTTTGGTTGGTTTAATGGGTAACTTTATTTAAAAATTTATCATGGCTTTCTACCATAATAGATTAACTGGTATTTGATTAGCACTCTCATTGTAAAAAACAAAACAAAACAAAACAAAAAACAAACAAACAAGAATACTAGACTAAATATATGAAGCAATTGCTTTCATAAATTGAATTTTTTAAGTCCATGTATATTCCATATATTGGACGACAGCATAAGATTATAATTCTGAGAGAAAGGAAACAAATTAGGTAAACCATTAGATTGCCTGGACTTTTTGCTGGACGGCACATCCTGGAATGCCAGACTGAAAGGGGGAATACCAGCAGACTATTGAGGTGTCACTAGGTTGAGGAGACAGACAGCAGAGTTCTGAGAAATGAAAACTAGTATTAGCTGGAATTTGGAGAGCAGGGTCCCTGAGAGGCAGGGCGGGGCGGGGGGGGGGGGGGGGAGATGCAAAAGAAAACTCAGCTCCTCTTGAGACTTTGATTGCTAAACTGCACATAAGCTGGGAGTGAAATATCTTGTATGAGGCTAACTAAAGAACTGCTAGGGGAAAAAACAAATATCGGAACTCACACAAGGCTGGAAGATAGCCAAATTTCATTCTGCCAAAGGCACAAACCTCACTGATCACCTGGAACATTCAGGGGAGACACTAAAAAGATCACACCTAGGAGAAAGGCTAACCTCATCCTAGTGTGATCCTCCTAATTAGGTAGGTATTGATATTGATAAAGGGAAGAGAGCAAAGGGAAGTCAGAAATTGTTGAGCATATTCAACTGGTAAGCATAAACCTGTTTGTTTCACCAGGAAGCTACTTTCATACCCTAGGGAATGGCAGCATTGTCCCTCCAAGGGGATTAACACTCCTCCCTTCCCCCTTCCAGTATGTTGGTATGTCCAGGAGCAGGGGAAGGCACAGAGAGACTCAAGCCAAACATGGCTTTTGAACGAGTGTCTTGCTATTCTCAAGAATAAAGATAATTACTTTACAACTATAACATATGGTAAACCTGTTAGATAATAAAAGCATTTTAAGACTTTTAAGAATTACAGATCTATATTTTCGATCTTTAAGTTAAAATCATTCAAACATTATCATGTTAAGGTAAAGTAATTGAAGTAAATTGCAATAAAAAAAAGTATAGGAAATTAGAAGCAATGTGGAAAAATAAAATTTGGTATCATATGGCCTAAAAAGTAAACAATGGAAAGGTAATCTGTAGCTATTTTCCATTATATTTCAATTCTAAATTACTAACTTTTGTAGAGTTTCTCTATTAAAACACTTTTCATTCATTTTCTCTTCCAACTTCCCAAGAACTGAAGAAGATTTTTTTTAGCCAAAGCATTAACTTTCTTCCCCAGCCAAGGAAGATGTGCAACTACAAATGAATATAGAAAAATATACCATGTCTACAACTCAGAGAATGAAGCAAGGGAGAATTCTAGGTCTGGAAGCTGTCAGCAAAATTCCTGACCCTAAGCCAGTGATGGCGAACCTTTTGAGCTCGGCGTGTCAGCATTTTGAAAAACCCTAACTTAACTCTGGTGCCGTGTCACATATAGAAATTTTTTGATATTTGCAACCATAGTAAAACAAAGACTTATAGTTTTGATATTTATTTTATATATTTAAATGCCATTTAACAAAGAAAAATCAACAAAAAAAATGAGTTCATGTGTCACCTCTGACACGCATGTCATAGGTTTGCCATCACTGCCCTAAGCTGAGCTTTCACACTAGGACTTCATATTTTGTTTAAAATATTCTAACTCTGGCCAGTTTTTCAGTGGTTAGAGGGTTGGCCCACAGATAGAAGGGTCACAGGTTCAATTCCCAGTCAAGGGGATGTACCTCAGTTGCAAGTTCCCCAGTCCCCATAGGGGCATGTGCAGGAGGCAACCAATCCATATGTCTCTCTCATGTAGATGTTTCTCTCTCTCTCCCTCTCTTCCTCCCCTCCTTCCTCCCTTCCACTCTCTCTAGAAATCAATGAAAACAATATCCTCAGGTGAGGATTAAAAATAATAATAACAATAAAGTATTCTAAAGCCCTGGCCTGGTAGCTCAGTTGGTTAGAGTATCACCCTGATACTCCAAGTTTAGGGGTTTGATCCCTGGTAAGGGCACATACAAGAATCAACCAATGAATGCATAAATAAGTGGGAAAAAAAAAATATATATATATATATATATATGTATATACTAGAGGCCTAATGCACGAAATTCCTGTAAGAGTAGACCTTCCTTCCCCCGGCTGCCAGCACTGGCTTCCCCTCTGGCACTGGAGACCGGGCTTCCCTCGCAGCCCCAGCTTCATCCAGAAGGTTGCCTGGAAGGACATCCTGAAGGAAGTTCAGTGTAATTACCATATTATAATTTTATTATTATAGATACACGTGTGTGTGTGTGTGTGTGTGTGTGTGTGTGTGTGTATCCATCTCCCTTATTCTCTCTCTCTAAAATCAATAAATAAAAAAATAAAATATTCTTAAATTTCAGGTTAACAAACTCAGTTTTATCCAAGTAAAATACAAAAGCATATTACAAAATTTGGGGGGGATTTCCCATCATTTGGGAAGGCATGGGTCTCCTCCAATGGCATGGACAATTGAAGGCTGGCTTGCTACACTGAAGATATAGTCCTAGCATTAAATACTGTTTGATGACAGCAATAAGTATGGGAGTTGCTTACAAAGAAGATGTTTCTGACTAGAATGCCTTTGCAAGCTGATTTTTTAATGTTTCCCTATAATTCTTTTTAAAAAATGTTTTTATTCTTAAATAATTTTTTTAGAAAATGATTTATTATGGAAATGATTTCCCTAGAATTCTTTAAGAAAAGAGAACTCTTAAGTTAAGAAAATTTCCCTAGAATTCTTTAACAATTCTTTAAGAAAATTCTTTATTTCATTCTTAGACCTGATTGTATGTGGCAGGGTAGACAAAATATTCTTTTAAAAATCGGTCTAGTTTTTTGATTTACAATGCTTAAGGTGCCCCAATTTCTAGTTCCTTATTTAATCTCCATAGGAGAAAGAAATACGCTTCTTAATGTTTGCCACTCTGTAAGATATCTTTATTGATGGGACTTCATATTTTTCACTTACGTTATAGAGAGGGGGAAAAAAGCTAAGGAGAGAGAAAAAGGATAAAGCATGGACGGAAGAACAGGGAGAGGGAGATGGGATCCATTGTGTTCTTCCCTTGTTTGGCTGCCCTTATCCAAAGTGATCTTTTAAAATAAAAATCAGGGCCCAGCCTCTCTTGCCTTCTTTTAGTATGCCCAGTACCTAGAAAAGAAGTTCCTTCAGCTGTGAATGCTATTTGATTGTGTATTTTGTTAGAACCTCTTTTTCATCAAACAAAATAAGATCTGACCCTTTTCCAGCAATGAAGAGAGGCAGCCTAGCAAATACCTACTTCTCTGCTTTGAATCTCGGGTCCATTGTTTACAGTGGTTACTTTAGCCTGATGGGCCCACCCCTTGAGGAGATAAATCTTTTTTCCTTTCAAACATGCAGTGGAACATGAGCTTTGTGAGGGCTGTTGGTTTTTCCTTCAAAATAACAAAATTGTTTGTAAAATACTATTTTTGATTCAGTACAGTCACCCGAGATATGGTCCTGTCGTGTTTTCTATTGGCCGCCAACAGTTTCATTATATTTTATAATGGCATTGGCACACCAAAGTTATTGCTTAACCCAGTTTCGTCTTGAACAGGGCAGCAGAATTGTCGATTGCTTACTTAACCTTATTCTGCCACATCTCTACCATTCTTTCATCCACAGTCAAAGGCGTCTAATGTAATTGTATTGAAATTGAAGATATTTAAGCATTGTCTTTAAGAAAACCCATGTTACAGTGTTCCTATTAAATCTAAGGCCTTGGCCCACCTTATTCTTCAGTTTTTCACCTCCCTTTACTCCTCGCCCTTGTCCTCCATAGGCACAGTAACAATCATGGTGACAGTAATTTGCACCTTCTGTTTCATTTCATCCTTTTAAGAGCCTTCTCGGGGGTTATTTAAGACTATTACTTGCAAGTAACAAAACCTACTTTGAATAAGCATAAGCAAACAAGGGGGATACATTGGAAAGGTACTAGAGTGTCTCATAAAAACAAAGGGCAGGAAGTGAAGCCTAGCTCCACTGAAGACAGGAACCAAGCAAAGAAACCAGTACCCCTAGTCACCACTCTCTCTATTTTTGCCTCTCTTCATGGAGTCAGCCTGCTCATGGTCCTCAGCTGCCTCATCTCCAGTTTACAAGACCACACAGTGCTTTTCAAATCACAATCCAAATTCTGAAAAGTGAGAAGCTAATTGTGATCTACCCTAGTCCCTTGACTGTAATCAAAATTCAGAATCACATAGTTCAAATGTGGCTTTCAGGGTCCCATCTTGGGGGCACAGGAAAATGGGTTATCAGAGAAAGGGGAGAGGTCCTAGAAAGATTCCCCCAAATGTTCCTACTACTAGGATGCAGGTTCTGTTGAGTTAGCTCCATTTTAAAGATGTGAAAGCTAAAGCACATTTTATGTAATGGTCTTGTTTTAAAAAGACTAGGGTTTTGGCCTTAGTTCTGTCACTAATAATATTTTTTTAACTAACTCAAAAATCACTTCATAATTTGCAAGGTTCCTTCCAGCATTAAAATATAGTAATTCTATGTTCACCTGAGATTGATTCTTTAAATCATCAATGTTCCTGCATAGATCATATTTTGTAGCTTAACTAGAGGCCAGGTGCGTGAAAATCGTGCACTTGGGGGTCCCTCAGCCTGGCCTGTGCCCTCTGACAATCTGGGAGCCCTCGGGGGATGTCTAACTGAGAGGGAGCGGGCCTAAGCCGGCAGTCGGACATCCCCTAAGGGGTCCTTAGCACTGCCACGGAGGCGGGAGAGGCTCCCGCCACCGCTGCTGTGCTCGCCAGCCATGAGCCCACCTCAAGGCTTCTGGCTGAGCAGCACTCCCCCTGTGGGAGCACATTGACCACCAGGGGGCAGCTCCTGCATTGAATGTCTGAACCCTGGTGGTCAGTACACATCATAGCAACTGGTTGTTCTGCTGTTTGGTCGATTTGCATATTGGCCTTTTATTATATAGTACTAGTAGCCCTTAGAGTGATATTGAGCACAGTAGGCCACCCGCTGCTTTTGCAGGAGCCGGTGGGAACCACCGCATGCACCTGGGAGCCACACTGCTTCCATGGGAGCCGTGCAGCTTCCGTGGGAGGCAGAAGCAAGCCACTGGTGCCCACAGGAGCCAGGAGGGACCCATGCCGATTCCACAGGAGGCGAGCCCACCATCTCCTCTCCAGGCCTGCAGGCCGGCCACGCTGTCCATGTCCATGTCCGCTCTGGCTCCGGGAAGCCTGCCCGAGCCAGGGTGCCACGGCTCGCCGGCCCCCTGTCTCTGTCTCCATCTCTGCTCCAGGCCTCACCTGTGCACGCAACCTCCTCCTGTCTGGTCGTGACCTGTTACGGCATCCTGGCCTAATTTGTACACATCCTATCTAATAAAAGAGAAACATGGTAATTAGTGTACGACTGCTACCCTTCTCATTGGCTAATCAGGGCAATATGCAAATTAACTGCCAGCCAAGATGGCGGCTGGCAGCCAGGCAGCTGGAAGCGAACATGAGGCTTGCTTGCTTCAGTGATGGAGGACTCCAACGTTCCCCGCCTGCCGCTGCCGGCCTCTGAGCTGCAACTCTAAGCAACTATGTTACAAATATAGAAGCTAAACAAAACCCCAGAAACCTGCTTTAGTTGCTGTGCAGCTTCACACACAGAGCAGGGCCCGTGGGGAGGTGGGTTGGGGCGCCGCACCCTGTCACACACAGAGCAGGGCCAATCAGGGGGTTGTTGCACTGCAGCCTGTCACACACAGAGCCACAGGACGATCAGGGGGTTGGGGAGCTCCCCGCTATCAGGCACAGAACAGGGCTGATCAGGGGGTTGGGGCGCCTTCCCCTGTCATGAACAGAGCAGGGCCAATAGGGAGGTTGGCTTCAGCCTGTGGGCTTCAGCCAGCAGGATCGCAACATTGTTTCAAATACAGAAGGTAAACAAAGGCCAGAAACATGCTTTCAGCAGCGGAGGCCTAAGAGCTGGAGCCTCAGAGCTAAAGCTGGCCCAGAATAAAAAAAAGAAAAGAAAAAAAGCGGTTGGGAGCTTCCGTCACCCGCCAGCCTGAAAACACCCCTCAGCCCCTCACCCAGACTGGCCAGGCACCCCAGTGGGGACCCCCACCCTGAAGAGTGTGTGACCAGCTGCAAACAGCCATCATCCCCTCACCCAGGCTGGCCAGGCACCCCAGTGGGGACCCCCATCCTGATCCAGGACACCCTTCAGGGCAAACCAGCCAGCCCCCACCTGTACACCAGGCGTCTATCCTATATAGTAAAAGGGTAATATGCCTCCCAGCACCGGGATCAGCGGAACCGAGAGGCCTCCCAGCACCGGGATCAGCGTGACAGGGGGCAGCGCCCAAACCCCCTGATCGCCCTGTGGCTCTGTGTGTGACAGGGGGCAGGGCCACAACCTCCCTATTGGCCCTGCTCTGTTCATGACAGGGGAAGGCGCCCCAACCCCCTGATCAGCCCTGCTCTGTGCCTGATAGCGGGGAGCTCCTCAACCCCCTGATCGTCCTGTGGCTCTGTGTGTGACAGGCTGCAGTGCAACAACCCCCTGATTGGCCCTGCTCTGTGTGTGACAGGGTGCGGCGCCCCAACCCACCTCCCCACGGGCCCTGCTCTGTGTGTGACGGGGTAGAGCCATAACCTCCCCATCGGCCCTGCTCTGAGCCCGACCAGGGGCTGCACCTAGGGATTGGGCCTGCCCTCTACCACCCGGGAGCAGGCCTAAGCCAGCAGGTTGTTATCTCCCGAGGGGTCCCAGACTGCGAGAGGCACAGGCTGGGCTGAGGGACCCCCCCCCCTTCCCCCTGAGTGCACAAATTTTTGTGCACCGGGCCTCTAGTATATATATATATATATATATATAGTATTGTCTAACTTTCCCTGAATAGTTACTCTGGGAAAGGCACTATTCTAAAAAGCCCTCACATATATTAACTACTATGCAAAGCTAACAAAACTTCACAGGTGAAGTCCACTGTTGCCTACAAGACTGCTCTCACTTCAGACGCCAACTGAAAATTAAGGATTCTCAGGCCATCCATACTACCAACCAGCCAGGTAAAATTCAGGGTTCCCAAAACCCCTCAACTTCAATAATTCTCTAGGACTACATAAAAAACTTAGGAAGGCACTTACTTACAATTACAGTTTTATTATAAAGGATAAAAATCAGGACCAGACAAAAGAAGAGATGCATAGGATGTGGTCTGAGAGGGTTCTAAACACAAAGCTTCTGAAACATCACCCTCCTGGCATATCAGTATATGATGACCAATCAGAGAAACTCACCATGCTGGGGTGTCCGGGTTTTATTTACATAAGTATGATTGATTTAATCATTGGCCAAGTGATTGAACTCAGTCTCTAGACTCCCTCCCCAAAGGTCAAGAGGTCAGACTGGTATCACATGGCTCAAAGCCCCAACATTCTAATCCCATGGTTGGTCTTTCTGCATCCTGACACTACCCACAGGCCCACCATGAGTTGCCTTGTTAGTATAGTAAACTTAGGTGTGACCCAAAGGGCATACCATAAATTACAAAGACACTCCCATTACTCAGGAATTTCCAAGGAGCCAGGATTAAAGGCCAGCTAAATTTGTTATTATATAACATTAACTCATTTAATTCTCATAACCCTTTGAGGTACAACCAATTGTTTTCACAGAGCACAATGTGGTTAAGTAATTTGCCCAAATCCACACATCTAATGAATGGACAGAGAATCTGACTTCAGAGCCTGTGTTGCTAAATGTTATATACTTTCTCCTTCAGTTATTTGGCCCTTGTTTAGAAATCTGGCAAAAAAAAAAAAAAAAAAAAAAAACAAAAAAAACATCCCCCAAATCACAAATAATTCTTCTCTGGCTTACCATGTCATACTTTCCAACTTGAAGATAAACACATTGTAGTCTTTTGTATTTTCAAAAGGAAAGGTGTCCTAAATCTATGCTGTCACCTTCTTCCATTTAAAACCAGAAAACAACTAAGTCATAAATCTTTTGGAATGTGAAAAGTTGATTGCTTCGCAGCCATTATCTTCAAAGTGACTAAATACAGAGAAAGTGGCATCTTTAGCCAACAATGGTTTCTAAAACAGCATTGGTCAGAGTTATTAATTCTAGTCACTGCAACAAACAGCCCCAAAGTCTTGGTGGCTTAACACAATACAGATTTCTTTTGCACTCACGTAGAGTCCGGTGAAGGCTAGGATGCACTCCTCCAGCCAAAATTCACGGATCCAGGCTCCTTCCATCATCTGGTCAAGCCATGCTGGAGCCTTTTGCCCCCTAAAAATAGAATTTAAAGTGACAGCACTGGGGGAAGGTGAGCCAGACATTTGACCCTTTAGCCTGGAAATGGTATATGTCACTTCTGATCATAGTCTATGATCCAGAACTAGTCAGATGACCAACTTAGGGAGCCTGGAAAATAGAGATACAGCACATGGACATTGCTCACATTATTAATAGTCTCTGTCACCCTCTGCCTTTTAGTTACCAAATATCTATTTGGTTCCCTCTTCTTACATTCAGAAAACACCCTTGTCCAGGTACCCAACCCAAGGACACAGCCAGGTCATATCCAGCATCCAGTATTCTTTCACTAGCTGTGTAGACTTGGGCATGTTACTTACCCATTTTCTCCTCTGTAAAACTGGGGAAATCATTGTTCATACCCTGAAGAGTTGTTATGAGAATCATGTCTCCATGTCCTATCCATTAGACCCAGACATGTGCTTCCAGGTAAACTAAAGTGCAGCTTATATCCCTCAGTACATGGTCAGTACACAACGGCAGTATAGAGACAGGACACTGACACTGAATGCTCCTTCTGAAAGGGGAAGAATTGAAAGCAGAAAGCAGTCACTCATTTGCAGCAATTCTGAATTCTGAGGGAAAGACACTATGAAGTCTCTCTGCCATCGAGGATAGAAACTTTCAAAATCTGGTATTGTTGCTTGCTGCAAAGAACTGCCTTGTCCATGGTTCTCCATGACCCTAGGGCTCCACCCTCTAGAAGGTCCTCTTATCCTAATACTCTTCTTGGGAGTTGTGCAGTTGTCAAAGTTACCTCTGTTTATAGAAGGCTGAGAACACAATGGTTTTAAGTTCTGAACAGTAAAAAGCTTTTTTATTCCATGTTCAGCAATATAATTTTTCCAAAATCCTAGCAGGCTTTTTAACTCTGATTGCAATTAGTTCCATGTGCTAGTAGCCACACTCAATGTTTATCTTAGGTATAATTCTCAGCCTGATCTATTTTGTCTATTCCTTTTCTCCCCACCTCACCCCCACCCCCCACCAGTTCCTATCCTATCTCTCCTAACAATTTCACTGTAATTTCCTGAGATTATCTAGCACAGTGGATGGAAAGACCACAACCTTAACCTTCTCTTTGCAACAAGTCATTTAATTCTTACTTGGGGGTGGAGAGAGGGTTAGAAGTAAGTAATTACCTTTCAATCCTTAAAGAACCTGAATTATTGGACTCTCTCTAGCTCCCCTCCCTTTTTTATTGAGGTACTGGTGGCCTGGTGCATGAAAATTCATGCACTGGAGGGGGGTCCCTCAGCCCGGCCTGGCCCCTCTCACAGTCCAGGAGCCCTCAAGGGTGGGAGGTGACCCGGCGACCAGGGGAAGGCGATGCCCCATCACACCTCTGCTGCTGCCACTGCCAGCAGTGCAAGCCTCGGCTGGCCCTGGTTACCTGAGCCTTGGGTGGCCCTGGGCGGCTGGGCAGCCACCATCTGAGTCTTGCCTGCACCTTGGGTGGCCCTGAGCAGCTGAGGGGTTGAGGGGACTGGGCGCCACCATCTTGTGGCTGTGGGCACCTCCATCTTTGTGATGGTGTGAGGGTCAATTAGCATATTCCCTCTTTATTAGATAGGATAATTGACATATAACATTATATTTGTTTCGGGGGTACAACATAATGATTTTGATTCTGTATATATTATGAAATGATCACCACAATAAGTCTAGTTAATATATGTCATCATATATTGTTACAAATTTTTTCTTACAAGAACTTTTAAGACCTACTCTCTTAGCAACATTCAGATATGCAGTACAGTCACCATTTTGTACATTATATCCCCATGACTTACTTATTTTATAACTGGAAATTTGAACCGTTTAACCCCTTTCATCCATTTTGCCATTCCTAACCCCCTTCCTTTTTAAGATAGTTTTATTGATGTATAATAGACCAACAAAAAAACTGCACATATTTAAAGTATGCAGTTGACAAGATTTGATATATGTATACACCAACTACCACCACAATAAATAAATAAATAAATAAATAAATAAATCATACTTCATCAAAACTAAAAACTTAAAACATACTGTTAAGAAAATGGAAAGATAAGCCACAGACTAGGAGAACATATTTGCAAATCATATCTCTCATAAAGGACTCATACCCAGAATATCTATATATATATATAAAGAGCCAGCCAGGAGCCATCACATACAAAACAACCAAACGGACAACCAAACAGGCTGCGTGGGGCGACCAGGCCAGCAGGGGGGGCAGTGAGGGGCGACCAAGCCAGCAGGGGGGGGGGGGGGCAGTTGGAGGTGACCAGGCCAGTGGAGGGGCAGTTGGGGATGACCAGGTCAGCGGCGGGGGGGCAGGGGGGCAGTTAGGGAAAACCAGGCCAGCAGAGGGGAGCTGTTGGGGGTGACCAGGCCAGCAGAAGGGAGCAGTTAGGGGCGGTCAGGTCAGCAGGAAGAGGTGGTTAGGGGTGATCAGGCTGGCAGGGGGGCCAGCTAGGGGCGATCAGGCAGGCAGGCAAGTGAGCAGTTAGGGGCCAGCAGTCCTGGATTGTGAGAGGTTCTGACTACCAGTTTGATCGGGCCTAAACCGGCAGTCAGACATCCCCTGAGGGGTCCCAAATTGGAGAGGGTGCAGGCTGGGCTGAGGGGACCCTCCCCCCACTTGCATGAATTTCGTGCACTGGGACTCTAATACTGTTTATAAAGAACTCTCAAAATTCAATAACTAGAAAACAATTCAATTAACAAAGAAATGGGCAAAACATTTGAACTTATGGGACTTTTCCAAAGAAAATAAAAATGTCAAATAAACACATAAAAAGGTGCTAAAGGTCATTAGTATTGGGGATATGCAGAATAAAAATAATACTACACCCCTATTAGAAGGACTATAATTAAAAAGACTGGTGACATGAGGTATTAGTGTAAGTGTAGAGCAACCAATACCTGAATATGCATCCAATAGTGCATACTTATGAAGCCCCACACACATAATACTAGTTTCTGTTTTGATTAGCTATTTAGCAGCTATAAAAATGACCTCCAAATCTCAGTGGCTTACAAGAAAAGTTTAGTTCTCATTCACACAAAGCCCTATGTGGCTCTCTTCCTTAGTGACTAGGAATCAAGGTTCCTTTCATCACATGTTTTCATTATCCTAGAGTTCTTTCTTCTTGACCACGTGGACAGGGGAGAGTATGGGCAGAATTAGCAAACAACCTTATCTCATGAGTTACATAATTATTGCTGTTTCTATTCCATTCTCCAGAACAAATTATGTAGCCAACCTAAGTGTTTTCTGCTACAAATAGTTGACAATTAATTGTCTCTTTTATATTGTTTCTGCCTGAGCTCTAGAGTCTACCCTACAGATTTGACAACCCTTACTCCAAGCCTCATACCCTTATTTTATAAGACTTTCAACCATAGGACCATACCCAGTTTTCAAATGAGTGAAAAAAAATTTTGGTTGATCCATTTTCTCTTAAAATCATCACCTTCTTTTTAATCCCAGTGTTTTACACTTTCCCATTTACATGCATATTCTATTTAATTCCCTCCTAGTCTGACTCCTTAATTCATCATAGCATTTAGATTGCTCTCTAACCACACAAAGGACCGTCTCATAAACTTCAGCCATTCTTACTCAGTCCTCAGCCTACTCAGTGCCTGTTACATGTCTTATAAGTCCCTCCCCTTAACATACACTTTTAATTTCTTGTTCTCCCCATAACTCTCCTAGAATAATTTTACCATAATACCTTTCTCAGTACTCTTAACTGTGGCTGAGTACTTAGGTCCTTTATTCTTCTCCCCTTCATGGTATTAACTACCACCATTACTAATTTTTTTCAAATGTAATTAGCACCAAAATAATTCAACATATTTCCATTAATATTATCTAATTCATAGAGTGTTAGAATTCTGGAGTTAGAAAGATCAAACCAGCTAAACATGAAGTCATAGATGTGTTGGAGGTAGATGGGATGTTTAACTACAACCTCTCATTGTAAGGCCAGTCACAATAGTTTGTGACTTGACCAAGATCATACTGCTGCTGGCTGTCAGGAAGCTCAG
The DNA here is from genome assembly GCF_014108235.1 of Myotis myotis. Taxonomy (NCBI): domain Eukaryota; kingdom Metazoa; phylum Chordata; class Mammalia; order Chiroptera; family Vespertilionidae; genus Myotis; species Myotis myotis. The sequence continues at coordinate 173,839,139 of NW_023416335.1, forward strand.
ACAAGAACCCCATTCTCCAGTATCCTATCCACTAAACTAGGCTGATTCCCAGATTTTTGTTAATTTTTTCTTAGTTTGTTTCCACTGGTTTTTCAGTTTATTCAGAATAAAGCCTAAAGAGATTGCTAAGTCATCCACAGAGTAAAGGCATCTAACTAGGTATCAGATAAAAGTAAAGGCAAGTATTACTAATTATGAGTTTATTTTAATTCTAAGGAGAAACTCTCATCTTTTGTCTCATTTGAAATTTTAATGTATAATTTTTTAATTTTAGGAATATGAAAGTTTGAGAAAACATTTTGTTATTAAATAGCATCCTCTTCTCATAAGCAGGTTTAGCAAGTTTTTTAAACATAAGAATAATCCTCTCTTGCAATGTTATTCATTGGGATTTGATTAGTGCATTCTATTTAGCTTAGTTTATCACGTTAAGCTTTATTATTTATTACTGGAGGCCTAGTGCACAAAATATGTGCATGGGTGCAGTCCCTAGGCCTGGCCAGCGATTGAAGCGCGAGCGTCTGGCATGGAAGGGCAGGTCCCAGCTGACCTCTGGGCCCTGGGCAGCACCTGGGCCCCTGAGCCCCAGCGCACCCTCCTCCACCTGAGTCACAGCACCTGAGTCCCCAGATGGAGATGCAGTGAGCATGGCCAGACCCTGTGGCCGGGTCACAGTGTGGGCCTCTGGACCTCCCAGCAGCACCATAGGGAAGCCAGGTGGGCAGCACGCTCTCTCCCGGCTGGCCTCGCAGACTGGCTCCTACGCAAACCCACAGGGAGCCCAACTGGCCCCTGTGGTCCCGGTGGCTATGGCCCAGCTCATCCAGAAGAGGCCATGCAGGTGCGGGGTGGGCTCCTCATGGGCGCCCAGCACCTGAGCGTGGAGGGCGTGAGCCCTGGCATCCCAGGGGAGAGTAGCAGGGGGAGTGAGAGACACCCTGCATTCTCACCGCACCTCCATCCCCATCGTCACCCCCACCCCTGGGTAGCCGGTGAGAGGTTGCAGAAGGGAAATTAGCCAAGAGACCATCTGAAGGAAATTACTCTTTAGATAGAGCGTAGAGATAGAAAATTACACTGCAAACATTCTCAGTTATTGAGACTGTCATTAATTTGGGTTCCATAGATGGGGAAAGTTTCTTCAGTGAGCAATTAGTGAAGCAACAATTAGTCAATCATTTTGGGCTGAATTAAGGAAACTGAAGAGAAAGTTGGGTTATAAGCATGTTTTCATGCTTATCTGGAATCGTGAAGTACAACTTCAAAAAGCTACCACACATGGGCCAAAATTGTAAGAGTCATTAAAGAGACTGAGCTTTACTGGGTCTTATGTGGCTCCCTAAATGCTCACTGTTGGTTAAAATATTGAACACTAAAATGAAACTGATGCTAAGTAAAGTGTGCCATGGGTATATGTCTCATCATCTCAAAAGGAATGAAGAGAGGAAAGATATTAGTGGACAGGGCTAAGCCAGTTCATCAATGCCAACTAAGGTGATTAGTCTCTTCCCTGTCCCCTAAATCAATGTAGGGCTCACTTGGAAGCAGGATTCCTGATCTGCTTCTAGCACAGCAAGTTGACCACAGCTTTTAGTACCCAGATATCTATCTACAGCTAATTCATAGCCCCCAGCAGGGGTGAAGATAGCTGTACACTGGCTCTGACTATGACAGAAAGACATTTAGTGGCAATTTAAATCTTGAGAATTTTAACCCTACTTAATAGGAGTAGAATCCCTAAAGGAGGTGAAAATTAAAACCCAGTATGAATGTGTTGCCTCCCAGATATGCCAGGAAAAACTGATGAGCACAACCAGGCTGAGCCTGGTAATGCCTGCCAATGAAATGAAGAAAAATCTCGTTCACCTCAGAAAAAGAAAAGAAAGGAATATGGAACTCTGAGTGGGAAAGGACTTTAGGAAGCAAAAATGTATACTGAGTGCCTCTCTGTGGAGCACTAGAGATTTTTGCTAAGGGAATAATGTAATAAGGTAGAGAATTACATGCAGGAGAATTCAGAATTACAAAGGGTTTGGGGATCCTGCTTTGAATAAGAAATATGAGATAAACCATAATTGCCATGGAGCTATAGGATGGAAAAGGACAATTTTCAGAAGGGTGGTGCATAAGCATTGGCAGAGAATAAGGGAAGGAAGAGGAGAAAGCATCAAAATGGTGAGAGGCTACAGAAAGAGTCAGAGACAGATTTTTAGCAGTTGCCCTGAATTGGGAAACTTGGGTAAAGTGAGCAATATCTGAAGATGTTTTCAGGAAGATTTTTAAGTGCTAAGCTACATGAAACTTCCGTCTTCCTACTTCAAACAAATCAGTCACAAATGCCTACACTGTTCCTTGTAAAAGTTCACAATAGGAGTGTTAGGTTAGGGGAGGGTATTGGGGGGAGGTGGGATGTGTAAACAAGCAGAGGCAGGCCAAGCAGCCCACTCCTGATTGAGGTACCTTTGGCGGGGGGGGGGGGGGGGGGGGGGGGTCCATCTAGGATCAACATTTATTTAAACAGTCGACTTCAAAATGAAATCTCAAATTCATATGGCAGTACTGGAATTTAAGATACATATTTCGGAAAGTGTGTGTGGAAGGAAATCAAAATCACTGAAGGCGTAGAGATCATCCCTCGCAGCCGAAATCAGGCTCTCAAGGATGGGCCACTATGGCAATCTGCCCAAGATCCCTCACCTACAAGCACTGGGAATACTTCCAAGGAGGGACTTTGATATCTACTTATCAAAGTAGATTGGCACCCACTTTGCACGTGGTCTCAGTTCAAAAATTAAAGAAGTTTGACATGTTTGTTCAATGCTGTTGGGAGCAGTTGCCATTAGATACCCTGAGTAAAGTGAGTCTAATTTTCAGACTGCTCTTACATCAGAAGTCCCTGCTGAAAAGAATCCTTGTGAGGAGCTTCTGACAGTTTGGACTTAATTACTTTCTATAAAGTCTCCCCGAAGTAGAAAAGACAATAAACAGATGTTATTCAAGCTTATAAATTCTTTAATACACCAACCCATGAAACATCTAGAAAAGCTTGATATAGCGAACTATAATTTAAAATATATGTTTTCCGCTTACTAAGTGGAAATAAGATATAAGATTATTACTGTTACTTGGGAAAAGAAACCAAACCCTTTGATGTGATTACAGCCAACTATCTGGGGGACAAAATGATACTGGTGATGTTTGAAGGAGAAAATTACTTTTGAAACAAATACTTCACAATAATTATTATCATTAGGATAGTTGCATCATCCAATTTGGCTATTGTATTGTTCTCAGAGAGACACACTGCCTTCTCTATCCACCTGTATTTACAGGTGGGAGTCATTTCTCTGTTTATAAAATCTAATTTATCAATTACCAACCCCACTAAATGGAATCATGAAGGCTTGAAAGAGTTAATGCAGCTCTTTTGAAGGCCTACGTTGCTATGAGAAAACAGTTCAGGAACAAGCTGTGCTCAACCTTGGCTGCACATTAGCATCAGTTGATGTGCTTTCAAACAAAAAACACCGATGTCTGGGCCCTATCCCCAGAGTCTGTGGTCTGGGTTGGGACTCAGCATCATTTTATAAAAGCTCCCCAAGTGATTCTAATGTGTAGCCACATTTGGAAACCATTGAATCAAGAAAATCTATATGATTAATGTTTTTAACTGGCACTTATTATAAATTTCAATATATTGAATGTGTTTCAAAAGATTAAGTCAATATTAAAGGAGGTTCACCAATGAAAGATGTCTTTCCAAAGGAATAGTAGCATCATGTATAAGTCCTACTGGTACCATATTCTAAAATGACACATAAAACTGCCTAGATTTCCAAAACTGTGAATTGCTATTTTGCATAATGCATGAATATAAAAGAACATATCTATTATTTCAGCTTATCAGATATCCATATCAACATATGTGGAAGTACCTCAATCGCCACTATAAAAATGATATTTTTACATATGAAACAGTTTGAGTTTCTAAATGATGGCTTGTTCATCAGAACTAGTCAAATTTTAATCTTTCTGAGAAGTTTTTCCGGTGTTACTGCAGAACCACTTTTATGGGGAGCATTTTAAAACATATGGGTTACTTCCTATACTGTTCCTTTTTACTCTCTTTAGACCCTACTCATTCACCAGTAGAAAACAGCAGAAATGTTCCTAAGACCCAGTGCACAAATATAAGGCCTTTCTCAATGCAAAGGATGAAGAAAGCCTAGAGTCAGAACAAAGCAATGGGAGCAAGAAGCCTCCATAATTACAGCCTAGCTGTACAAGGTACCTCACTCCTGCTACTTTAATTTAGGGAGCCCATTCCTGGGTAGATATTTATAGATAAGGAAAGGAAATATTGCCTTAAACTTGGTGTTTGTAAATTAAATTAGATTGAAATTTGTATTAGAAAGGTATATACTAACTATTCTTCTATATCTTATCTTTGGCCTACAGTAACCATGAACTAGGCCAGCACTTTTTCAAAGTGGGTCTCCAGGACACTTCTAGGGGAAGAAGGGGGAATGTCCCCTTTCAAGAGGTAGATGAAGTCAACATTTATTTTTATAATAATACTAAAAAGTATTTTGCCCTTTCAAAGAGTTAAAATTTGTACTGACAGTACAAAAACAAAGTGGGGGGAAACTGCAGAGGCCCTAGCATGAAACAAGGCTTGTTACCAAGTAATCATGGTATTTTTTATTGCCATATACTCACAGGAAAAAGTTACCTGTTTTACTTAACAATGACTCAAAAGATTGATGAAGTAATACGAGTTATTAATTTTACTAAATCCCAACCTTTGAGTGCACATTTTTAAAATATTCTTTGTGAAACCAAGATGGTGGCATAGGTAAACACCGGAAATTGCTGCCTCACACAACCACTTCAAAAATACAACTAAAAGATAAAACGGACATCATCCAGAACCACAGGAAGGTTGGCTGAGTGGAAATTCTACAATTAGAAGGAAAGAGAAAAGCACACTGAGACTCAGAGGAGGTGCGGAAGTAAAGTGCAGAGGTTCAGAGGCACACGACGAAAGGGCTGGCAGCTGAGGACGTGGTTGTCTTTTTCAATCGGGAGGGAGTCTCAAGCTCCCGACTGCTCTGAAATCCAGTTCCGGGTGAGTCTCTGAGGACCCAGACTCATACGAGGAGAAGCTGGACTGTCTGGCATCGGCAAGAACTCAAGGGCGGCTTTCTCTCAGAGGTGCTTGCAGCAATTACTGGGACACTGACACCCAGGGCCTCTTATGGTAGGACTGGGGAGCAGCCATAGCTGCTTGCTCCACCCTGTTGATCCTTTGAGACCCCGCCCCACACAAGCTGTGTGCAGAGGCCTTTGCATATGAATGGCCTGGCCCTTTGCAATCTGAAAATTACCTAACAAATTGCAGCTGGGTCAGAGAGACCCAGAACTTCCAAAAGGTCCAAGGCCACACAGCAGCTTGCATTGCTTCACAGCTGGGCCTCATCAGGGCACCTCCAAACCCCAAACAAAGAAGAGGAATCTCTCCATAGCTCCTGCTGGGTAGCCTCAGGCAGAGGCTAAATTAGCACCTCCTCAGAGATCCAAGAGCCAGTGTACCCAGTGGTCAGAGGGGGACCATCCAGATTACAACTCCTCAGATCCATAAGGGACACACTCAGGGGGCAGACTCAGTGAGCACCAAAGCCCCACTGAAGCAAGTCTTGCCCCAGAAGGGTGTCTCCAGCACAGAAGTTCTCCCACTGCAGACACAGCTGATTCTCACAGTCAATTGGCCTGGAGGTCAATTCCTCCCAGTGATACCTACAATAATCAAGACTTAACTACAACAAGACTGTGCACAAAGCCCACAAAGGGGTGCACCAAGAGTGTCCACCTCAGGTAATTGGGGAGCCTGAGCCACTGGGCCCTGTAGGACACCGAGCACAGAAAGCCGCTCTATCAACACAGGGAAGCATAAAAAATGCGGAGACAAAGAAACAGGTCACAAACGACAGAAATGGAGGAAAGCAAACTACTGGATATAGAGTTCAAAACCACGGTTATATGGATTTTCAAGAATTTTCTAGAAACCGCTGATAAATTTAGTGAGACCCTCAACAAGTCTAGTGAAACCACCGATAAATTTAGTGAGACCCTCAAGAAATCGAGTGAGACCCTCGAGGTTACGAAAAAGGACCAACTAGAAATTAAGCATACACTGACTGAAATAAAGGATATTATACAGAGTTCCAACAGCAGACTAGAGGATCACAAGAATCAAGTCAAAGCTTTGGAACATGAAGAATCAAAAAACACCCAACTGGAAAATCAAAAAGAAAAAAGAATCCAAAAATATGAAGATAGTGTAAGGAGCCTCTGGGACAACTTCAAGTGTACCAACATCCGAATTATGGGGGTGCCAGAAGAGGAGAGAGAGCAAGATATTGAAAACCTATTTGAAGAAATAATGACAGAAAACTTCCCCTACCTGGTGAAAGAAATAGACTTTCAAGTCCAGGAAGTGCAAAGAACCCCAAACAAAAGGAATCCAAAGAGGACCACACCAAGACACATCATCATTAAAATGCCAAGAGCAAAAGACAAAGAGAGAATCTTAAAAGCAGCAAGAGAAAAACAGTCAGTTACCTACAAAAGAGTACCTATACGATTGTCAGCTGATTTCTCAACAGAAACTATGCAGTCCAGAAGGGAGTGGCAAGAAATATTCAAAGTGATGAATAGCAAGAACCTACAGCCAAGATTACTTTACCCAGCAAAGCTATCATTCAGAATTGAAGGTCAGATAAAGAGCTTCACAGATAAGAAAAAGCTAAAGGAGTTCATCACCACTAAACCAGTATTATATGAAATGCTGAAAGGTATCCTTTAAGAAGAGGAAGAAGAAGAAAAAGGTAAAGATACAAATTATGAACAACAAATACACATCTATCAACAAGTGAATCTAAAAATCAAGTGAATAAATAATCTGATGAACAGAATAAACTGGTGAATATAATAGAATCAGGGGCATAGAAAGGGAGTGGACTGACTATTCTCAGGGGGAAAAGGGGTGTTGAGGGTGCGGGAAGAGACTGGACAAAAATCATATACCTATGGATGAGGACAGTGGGGGGGGACTGGGGAGGGTAAGGGCAGAGGGTGGGGTGCGAACCGGGTGGAGGGGAGCTATGGGGGGGGAAAAAAGAGGAACAACTGTAATAATCTGAACAATAAAGATTTAATTTAAAAAATAAAATAAAAATAAACTCTACTGAAAAGAAAAAAAAGAAAAAGAAAATAAAATATTCTTTGCTAGAACTGTACATAAAGCACTTCTGCTGCACACTGAGGTACGATGTTTGTCTCAAGAAAAAGCATTTGGGAAATGGCTGGAGTTTCAAGCTGAACCAGCCACTTTTTTCATAAAACACTGTTTTTACTTAAAAGAAAAATGGACAAACAATGATCTTAGGTTTTTAGCCAAAGTTTCTTCAAAAATAAATAAACTTGTGTTCATCAAATTCAGAAAATATCACTGCAAGTATTTATTGCTGGAAATAGAATGCAAGCTTTCAAGCAAAAATTAAATTTGAAAACATATCTGCGAGCATAAACTTGACATCTTCACAATACTTAAAGACTCTTTTGACAATATCAGTAGGAATATTAACAGATTCTATTTTGTGTGTGTGTGATGGTGGTGGTTATATAATGAAATGTGTCAACATTTGGAATATCTGCATGACCCCGTGAATTAATATTTTGAAAGTGATCAATGCAGAAATATTACAAAATTGCATATGAAAAAATATCCACCCATCCACAGAAAAATGGGATATTAATTTAACTAAGTACAAAAAGTTCTGTGATATAGTCTTAGATTCTACACTGCAATTAACCTTAAGAAAGTATCACTTGTCAAGCTTTGTTAGGAACAAAGAAGAATGGCCACTATTATCTGAAAAGGCTATTAAACTACCCCTTCTTTTCCAACTGCATATCTATGTGAGGCTGAATTTTCTTCATGTAATTTAATCAAAGCAACATATCACAACTTTTGAAAGCAAAGCAGACATGACAGCCCAGATGTCTTTTATTAAACCAAATACCAAAGAGATTAGTGAAATATAAAACAATGCTCTCTTCTCACTTATTTTGTTTTAGAAAATATTTTTTTCTTTTTAAAAGGTGTCTTTTAGTTAACATATGGTGGACTTGTTATTTTAAAATAAATTGATTAGTAGACATTTTCTTAATTTTAGTTGCTAATACACATAAACTAAAGCTATTTGGTCATCCTCAATAATTTTGAGTGTAATTATTTGCAAACAGTTGCCTTAAGTCAGTGGTCGGCAAACTCATTTGTCAACAGAGCCAAATATCAACAGTACACGATTGAAATTTCTTTTGAGAGCCAAATTTTTTAAACTTAAACTATATAGGTAGGTACATTGTTATTAACTTAATTAAGGTACTCCTAAGGCTTAGGAAGAGCCACACTCAAGGGGCCAAAGAGCTGCATGTGGCTCGTGAGCCGCAGTTTGCCGACCACGGCCTTAGGTGAACTCTTTCCCATACTTCATCAAACCAGTCTCTTAGTCAATCACTCAGCCTACAGATATTTATTTAGCACTTACTGCCAAACAATATTATAGGGCTGGTAATTGTAGGGAGCAGCTCTAGGGTCAAGCCTCAGGCTGACCTGTGGCAGGGCCACATCAAGTCCCAGCCTGGAGGGCAGAGCTCTCCTAGCATAATTAAGCCTGACCTTGTAACCCTCCCTGATTCTTTCCTAAGTAGCTAATGGTCTGTGGGAGGTGCAGCAAGTGTTGCCAAAACAAGAACATTTGTATACATGTTAATCTACCCTTGTTTTAATCAGACTATAAAAAAAAGCATCGGCTTACAGGCGGGTCTTTTGTGACCTCATCCAGGCACGGGAGATCCACCGAGCCCCAGCTGTATTCTCTTGTCTGTCTTTTCTTCAATTCTTCACTGCCCCTCCTCAGGTTCACCCTTGGCCATGCTGGCACGGCACATAATAAAAGGGCAGTAAATAAAAGAGACCCAGTCTGTGTCCTCCTGGAGTTTATGTTCTGGTGGAAGTAGACAATACACAGGTAAACAGATGTATGAGTTAAGCAACGTCTAACAGTGGTAAGTGCCATGAAGTCAGCAACACAGAGTGATATGATAGGGAACGACTCTCAAAATAACTTTAGGTTGGATTTTGAGGAGAGATGTCTATGAGTCGGTGACATGGGAATTGAAACTGAATGACACTAAGGAGTCAGCCATGCAAAGATCTGGGGGAAGTCTGTTCCAGGAAAGGAAAAGAAAGTGTAAGGACTGAAGTGCAAAGAGGTAGGCTAGAGCCACATTAGGGAATGCTTAGATTTTATACATAAAGAGATATATCTGACCTACCTGTTTTTCCTTCAACCAGCACACTCTCTGCCCCTCAATATTTTCACTCATGAAATATATTTAGTCACCCCAAAGGCTTCCCATTGTCCGCTCTCCAAGCCCACACTTGAATCATATGCTAAGGAAAAAAGAAACAAGGCTTCTCAAGGTAGAAAGATTCCTATGCATACAAGTGGAGTGGATCTTTCCACAGAGAATGATTACACAAGGGTTAGCAGACTAATAGCAAGATCTTCTCTGCCTTCCCCTTATCTTCCTAAAAATTTCCCTTTGTGAAGGTGTCCCTGTCTCCCATACCAGGAAGAGAAACTCATTACTGGAGACAGAGAGGCAGTATGGAGATGAGTCTGCATACACAAACCTTACTAATCCCTTAACTTCCATTAGTTCCCCTATATATTTCCTAGTTACTTCCCCACAATTTATAGTCCCTTGAAGCCCAAATCCCCTTTCCTTTCTTAAAATGGAATATAAGCCCTTGAGTATAACCACCTTTTTTAATTTCACTTATTTTCTATGAATTCTTGTGCATATAAATGTTAATAAAAATTGTGTGCCTTTTCTCCTGTTAATATGTCTTTTTGTACTATAATTTACTGGCCCCATCACTGAACCTAAGAGGGTAGGAGGAAGACTGGTCCCTCCCAACAACAGCTTCAATATTCTCCTCCTAATACATAAGGCCTTTCCTCCTTCATTCAAATAATTTTTTGTTTACAATGGAAAGTGGCCCCTTATTGCAAAAATTTTTTTTAGTTATATATATATATATATATATATATATATATATATATATATATATATATATATATATATATGCCAAGTATTTCAGTAATTTGTAGTACATCCAAACAGATGTAAGTCTTATTCAGGCAGCATTTTGTTGGCAGGCTTCTTACATAGATTTTCTCTGGATACAAAAATCTTTACTGTAAAATTCTGGCAGTGTTCAGTCAGCCTACAACCATACTTGCTGAGAATGCTTAAATTCATATTCTGGTGTGAGAACTATATATACTCTTACAATAATTTGTGTAAATATTATCAATGTTGTAAATGTTCTAAAGAGTAGTTTTTCATTGAGAGGAGGGTCATGACTCTCCCAAGAATCTGATAAGAGTTAAGGACACTCCCATATAAATTTTTATATACTAAAATATTTGCATATAATTCCAAGTAATATCTTAGATCCCTGGAGCTCATTCATGAAGCCAAGTTAAAAATCAATGCTAGACACTAAATCTTCATATCTTTCAAGTTTTTAACAAGTGACATGACATATAGCTTATAAAAAGTAACTCTGGTAGTTAATTAGATAATGAGTTTTAGGAAAACAAGTAGTCTAATTAGAAGGATAGTGCAATGGTCCAACAATAGGTAGAGATACAAAGTGAGCAGTGAGTTTCCTGCAGACAAGATAACCATCTCAGATAAAGTCATTGAAGATTACTCATGCAATGGAGTGTTTGCTCAAAGTGAGGTAGAGGGGCCCTTTCATGAAGAAAGAAGTTTCAAGATAATATGGAGATCCAAAATTCTCACTTTTTTCTTTATCTGTCCAAATTATCCACTCAAAATACAGTACCATTCCTTCCCAAACAGTTTTCTGAGCATTAGAAACTTAGCTGGTGAACAGCCTTTGCAAATCTGCAAACCTTCCCGTCAGAGCTGGGGCCTGATGCTCAGCAGTGTTTGCCTTGTGACTACATCAGAGAAGGTCTTTCTTTAAGGCCATCATGAAGGTTCTCTGATACCTCATTCATGACATTACTTGGAAGCCCAAAGCCTTAATTTTTTATTTAATTTTATTTATTTAATTTTGTGCTTTCATTTTTATATGCTCTCCAGAAGCCTCATAAATGACCAGACTAACTAACACTGTAATTAAAAAGAAAAAGGAGAAACAAAACACTATCACCCTACCACCATACCAACGCCTTGCCTCTTCCAGCACTCTAGTTTATGCCACTGTCAGTGACAGTGTAAATAACTGTGAAGCTGCCCAGCTGGTGTGGCTCAGTGGTTGAGCATTGACCCATGAACCAAGAGATCACCGCTTTGATTCCCAGTCAGGGCACATGTCCAGGGTTGTGGGCTTGATCCTCAGTAGGGGATGTGCAGGAGGCAGCTGATCAATGATTCTCTCTCATCATTGATGTTTCTAGTCCTCGCTCCCTCTCCCTTCTTCTCTCTGAAATCAATAAAAACGTATTTTTAAAAAATAATAATAATTGTGAAGCTGCTGTGTGCGTGGAATAAATGTGCCTCATTCCCTCCAGCAAGTAGAGTATGTGTGTATCATTAAATGTGTGAACAACTGAAACTCAGAGCCCCATTTGGAAGCTTTATTTCATAGCACCAGTCCAGTTCTAGAACCATATATAAATTAGGGTTCTGGTAGAAAGATAACACACAAAAAGGATTAGCTGAAGAGAACTTAAGGAGGAAAGTATTCAGAGATGTGGACATGGTTACAAGTACAAACAAAGAACAGTAAGGCCTCCCCCCCCCCCCCCCCCCCGGCCGACTTGCAACGGTAGGAAATCTCTATGACCACTGGGAACTGGTTATCAGAGGGCATGGAAACTAGGGCCACACAATAAGGAATTCCTAGCAAAATCTAGTTTAAAAGAAAGGTAGCCCCTGCTGAACCTGGAAAGAGTGGGAAGAATAAGTACCTCAATCGCTCACTCACTCCTGTTTTATTTTTTTCTGATCTCCAATCCTGGCCCCTCATACCCAAACTCAAATGGAAGTAGGGAGCAGAATAGCCTGGTTGAGTCCCTAGCAGTCAAGCTGCCTGAACATATAAAAGGGCAGAGAAAAACAAAGAAAATATCTTAGGGGGCAAATGAAAAACAAGATTGTAACAGCTCCCATGTTTGCTTTATGAGGGCAGCATAATCTTGACAATAAAACCTGACAGGGTGTTTCAATAAAGAAAAATTACAGATCAGCCACACTCATAAACATAGGTAGAAAAACCCTGAACTAATTATTAGGAAACTGAATCCAGTAAAATATAAAAAGGATAATAAAACACAAACAAGTTTATCCTATTTCAAGAATGCAAAGTTATTTTAATGTTTGAAAATAAATCAATTCACCACATTAATAGAATAAATAAGGAAAAATAGATCATTGTCTCAATCGATGCAGAAAAGACTTAAAAATTCATCATACGCCGAAACCGGTTTGGCTCAGTGGATAGAGCGTCGGCCTGCGGACTGAAGGGTCCCAGGCTCGATTCCGGTCAAGGGCATGTACCTGGGTTGCGGGCACATCCCCAGTGGGGGTGTGCAGGAGGCAGCTGATCGATGTTTCTCTCTCATGGATGTTTCTAACTCTCTCTATCTCTCTCCCTTTCTCTCTGTAAAAAAATCAATAAAATATATTTAAAAAAAAAAAAAAAAAAATTCATCATACATTCAAAAAAACACTTTAAAGCCTATTTCTGAATTAGAAATCAAAGATAATTTCCTTAATTTGTTAAAGCATATATATAAGAAATCAATATCAAATATCATAATTAATAACATGTTTAAAACTTTCTCTTTGAGATTAAAAAATAATAAGTTTCCAGTCAGTGAAGTAAGGCAATAAAAAGATATATGTTATAAGGGTTATGAATAAGTTTATTTAGATCCCAAGTTAATACCAAAATAAATTGCCTTTAAAATTTCCTTTATACACACCAGCTGTGAAACACTTGGAATATGAATTTTTAATGAGGCTATTTACCATAGCATAAAAATATTACATTTCTAAAAATATATCTAATAAAATATATGAGGAGCTCTCTATAAAATATTATGGAGAAAAACTAAAGACCAAAACAAGTAGGAGAAAATCATGTTCATAGGCTGAAATATTCCATATTGTGAGGATATCAATTCTCTCCAGATTGATTTAGTTTCTGTGTAGTACCGATCAAAACTCCAAGTAAAATGCAGCAAGTTGATTCTAAAATATATATGGAAATGCAAGAATTGGGAATATCAAAGGCACTGAAGACGGAGGAGGCAGTGATTATAGTTGTGAAGATGGTGGTGGTATAAGAACTTAAGCTATAATATATCAGGTCTTGCAATAAACATATGGTAATTAAGAAAGTGTGTTATTTTTGCAGGAATAGACAAGTGGACCAATGGAATAAAATACCCCATAAACAGACCACACACATATAGACATGTATACCTGACCTAAGAAAAAGAAAGAGAAAGAATAATCTCTTAATAAATAGTCCTGAAACAATTGGATAACCATTTATAACAAACGAAACTTGTATTTAACCTCAGGCCATGCACAGGTGGCCAATGATTTGAGTGGCCTGCTGGTTGCTCAGCTAACACTGGATATCCAGGGTAATGTAGGATTGCCAATCTGGGAGGCCTCACCTATGAATGCTCTTCTCTGCTTTACATGGTCTCTTGTCCTCCATAATCCAGACCAGTCTTGTTCCACATAGCGGCAACTTTCCAATAGAGCATTGATTCTTAACTGGGGTGATTTTGCTCCATTCCCCAGGGACATTTGGCAATGTCTGCAGGCCTATTTTGGTTGTCACAATTGAAAGGGAGGGAGGGGGGATGGGGTATGGTGGTATATGGAGAGGCTTGCTTCTTGGCATCTAGTGGTAGAGGCTAGGGATATTGATAAACATCCTAAAATGCACAGAATAGCTTCCAACAACAAGAAATTATCTGGTCTAAAAATGTCAATAGTGCTGAATGAGAATGAATTCAGCACTTCAGTAGAATGAATGAAGCTGCAAGGTCCCTTAAAGTCTATGCTTGGAAACCATGCAATATTATTTTCACTGCATTCTGCTGGGCAGAGTATCACAAAGCCAGTTCAGATGCAAAGGGTTGGGAAAAAGACTCCACCTTTCAATGGGAGGAGCTTCAGAGAATTTATAGACGTTTCTTACCTATGACAAAAGCTCATACTATGGGGGTGGGCTGAGGGGTTGAACTATTAGGTGAATGTTAATACCTTTTCATGAAATGGAGATTGATACATAAATACAATGAAGTTAGGCAGAGGGATTCAAGGTTGATTCCGAGCTTTCAGAGATGGGGCATTAAGGAGAGAGAAAGGCAGTAGACTGAGATTAAGATGACAAGAATACAATGAAAAATTCAGGCCTGACATGTTGATTTTGAGGTATCCCCAAGACATGTAAAGAGGAAAACAGAGTCATTTGAATTAAGTCCCATGAATGCAGGGTACCAAGAAGCCTTGTCAGTTCATATGGATAAGTAAAACTTAAAATTCATCTTATTGCCAGTCTCATCATAATGTCACAACTTTTTAAAAAATCCAAGTTCAACTTAAAAAAAATAAAACAGAAAAATAATGTAGGTCTTCACTAAGGCCACTTGATGAGTCAGGAAAGGAGGAATTACATCACACAGCAAAACCAATGAGTTTTAAAACCCTCTTAGATACCACCTGCATTCCCCCAAACTTCTATTGCATGTGGCAACTACTCCTCTTCCTTCTCTTACCCTTTACAAACTCCAAAAACTGCTCTCAGCCTACCTGACTTTCCCTTTTTATTCCTCCACTACTTGTCTTCCTCCCTGCCACCTCCCATGGTTCTTGTTTTTCTTGGTAAGTCTCTATACTTGCAAACTACCCATTTGCTTTTCCTATGCACCACTACACTCAACAAAACCAAAGAATCCTCCTCTGTTCCCACTTCCTTAGAAAGTGAGTGAAGTAGAGGTTAAGTTTATTTATATTTTAAATTTTTTTAGCTCCTGGATAGTTTCATGGAGAAAAATGATTCTATGATACTGGCTTTTCTAAAACTTGTAAATCCATTAGCTTACAGGGATAAACATGGGTCTTAGTTTCTATTTCCAGGTATAAATGAGCAGAAAGACTTCAGACCCAAGGTATGAGCAGGGCTTTCCTCAAACTGCAAGTTGTCTCACTTGAAGTAGAAGTTATGAGAACACATAGGCAGAGCATACCCACAGGACACGATGCTTCCCAGAGAAATAGCATTCATCCTATTGTACAGTGTTTGAAGCCTATCAGAACTAAATAGTTCGTTTCCACAGGTTCAGTGATAGGACCCGTCTTGGTTTACCCAAGCTGCCATCACTACGTACCATAGACTGGCTGGCTTAAACAACACATTTATTTTCTCAAAGTTCTGGAAGTCCAAGATCAATGCCAGCATGGTCAGGTTCTGGCAAGAATCCCATTCTGGATTGTAGGCAGTCACTTCCCCACGTGTGCTCACATGGCCTTTCCCTGATGTATGTGCACACAGAAAAGCTCTGGATGTCTCTTCTTCTTCTTACAGTTGCACTAATGTCATCGTGGGGGCCTCATTCACATAACATCATCTAAACCTATCCCCTCCCAGAGGCTCTTACATTGGGAATTAGGGCTTCAACACATGAGTTTGGGGGAAAGACCAACATTCAGTCCACAATGAACCCAAAGATCTCAACAGCAGAGAGAAGAAAATTTATAGGAAGGTGTGAAAACCCTCTGTTCACATATAATATTTTTCTGGAGTTGAATTAAAGCAGTTCTTACCTTCATGATAATTACAATTTACTCTGCATCCAAACATTCAGTAAAATCTCTACTTCTGATTATAAAATATTTTGCTGCTTCTCACAAAGCCACAAGCCCCTGCCTTTAGTACTTTCCTCTAAAAACAAATATGCTCTGCTTTTTGAATATTTTTTGTAATTAAAAATTATTTTCTTTTTTCTCTTTTTTTGTCCCTTTTTATAGCAATATCTTCCTTTCTCACACATCAATTTTTCTTCTTTCTGAATTGCAGAGGTGACAAAAAAAAAAAAAAAGAAGAAGTTGAACAACGCTGTGAATGTAAACACGTCTGTTGCCATGGGAGCAGCAGCTGCTGAGTGATGAGAACCATTGTGGCTGCAACATTTGCAGGACACCAATTACCAAAACCTGGAAACTCTAATTCCGTAAACAGGGACAACAGTGAACATAGTTAGAGAAAATTGCTTATTTTCTTTGGAGAAAGAGAGTCAAGCCAGGAAACTTTGAGAACTATAGAAGGCAATGATGATGTTGATGAGCATGCTCAGTGCCTAATGAAGTGGTAATTTTCAAAGGCGCCTGGGGAAAATGCAATTTACAGCTACCATGACTACATCATGGGAGTCTAATATTACCTCCTGTGTTTACCGGTGGTTCCCCTTAGCCTGGTGAAGAGGCAGTGTGAATATGGTACCAACCTGCAATTTAGCAAACTGTTGCCAAGTTGTTGCCTACTGGGTACCACAGAATTGTGAGCAATGTAAAACAAGTCATGCCCTCAGCTTTTATTTTTCAAACTCTGCATTAGATGTTCAGTGCCAAGGAAAGAAAGCTATAGCTACACTACTTATTCTTCTCCATCTTAAGAATGAGAAGATTAATCGAGGAATCTTTTTATTTACTGAAAGCATCATTATGTCTTATGGGCATAAGGGATTAGGGACCATCTTTGTGCATCGTGCTTTCCAGTTATCTAATAGGAGCAACTAACCACACCCATGTTTCTGAGATTTTGCATACAAGAACTGAGGACTCACCTTATGAGGACATATTTATTAGAAGATGTGTAATAAAAATTATCTGTGTCCTATATATGTCATAGCCCTCGAACCAGGATGCCAAGAACTGGGCCCTGAAGAACCTGATTTGTCACAGTCACAAAACGTAGTCCCATGAACTCCTTGATGGCTCATTTGACTATTCATGCTTTTTTTATCTTATTCACAAAACAGAACAGTTTTCTGTACATATTGCTACAAATGTATTTAGTTGACTATAAGTAGACAAAATGAAAAGTTGTTAAAGCAGTTAGTTGTACCAAATTTGAATAAATAAATATGATTCAAGTGCGATAAAAGATTTTAAAAGACTTTAATTTCTACATTTAAGTTAAAATAGTGGATTTAAAATTTCCATTGTAGATATATTAAACCTATTTTTATGAACCTCAAAAATATGTTCAGTCTTGGTTTAGAGAGGCAGAGTTTGTATAGTGGAAAAGAAATAAACAAACCCTGGCTGGTTTGGCTCAGTGGATAGAGCATTGGCCTGAGGACTGAAAGGTCCTGGGTTCGATTCCGCTCAAGGGCACATGCCTGGGTTACGGGCCTGATCCCCAGTAGGGGATGTGCAGGAGGCAGCCAATCAATGATTCTCTCTCACCATTGATGTTTCTATCTCTCTCTCCCTCTCCCTTCCTCTCTGAAATCAATAAAAATATATTTTAAAAAAATTATTTTTCTATGTCCAACTTGGACATTAATTGGTCACATGACTTTGAACAAATCATTCAAACTCATTTTCCTCATCTGTAAATGTTCTCCCTGGTGAGGTCCAAATGACTTTATATGTATGAAAGTCGTTCAAAAACTGTAAGCTATAAAATAAACCATATATACCCAGCCTCTTTAATGTCTTTCTCCTTTGGGTCTTTATACAAATGCTATCCTCGGGCACCTTGTCTAAAATGCAGCCCACTTCCAACACCTTTCCTGTTTTCTTGGTCTCCTTTGCATTTTTCACCATGTTGCACAATACATAACCTACTGTTCTGTGAAGGACTTACCTTGCTATTACCTATACTCCATGAAAGCAGAGGCTTTTTTACTGTTTTACTCCAGCTATATGCACAGACCTAAGTAGTAGGTGTTTATAAATATTCTGAATGAATGAATGAATGAATGAATGAATGCAAAAAATGAATTAATAAATGAGTCATTGTCAATATTTTTTAAATGGACTTTCAAAATGATGAGAACATAACCAGAGTGATTACATCAAAGCCTCTCAACCTATCTGTTAAACTCAACACACTCCAATCATAGAGTTAGGGCATCTACAAATGGACCGTTCTAGGCACACCTCTCAACTGTTGCCTCTTTGTCACAGGTATAAGCCAGCCAAGAACATCAGCTCCAGCCCTCTGATAGGCTTGTTATCAGCATAAAATATGATTGTGTGAGCAAAGTACCTCAAAAGTTAGAAGCACCAATAAAATATTGCAATCTATACTATTATTAAACCCTGGGGCTTCTGGTGCCTTAATATTTTGTCAGGGACATTAAGCACAGTGGGAGGAAGAGTGACAGTGCAATGTAAACATTTCCCAAGGAGTGAAGAGAAGGCAGTGCAGCTGGTCTGGGCCTCTCTAGTATGAATGAGTCTGGAACTCAGTCAGGTCTGCAGAGAAGGGCACAGATCACAGAGCCTGGGCAGAGCCTGGGCAGCCTCCAGTGTTCTTCATGAAACTCAGAAGAGCTGAGTTATGAGGAAAACTCAGGTGTAGAAGCAAGCTAAAATGTGTACATGAATGTGCATTGTTCAGTACCGCATCAAAAGCACCATTAAAAACATGTTAAATTAGTCATGTACCTGGAAATAATAAGTCACTGCTTCCTTCAGAATGTCACGGAAAGGGGAAGTTTCTCCTGACACATTCCATTGCTCTTTGGGTACTGTTTTCTTGGTATGATGCCTTTCAGGGTCCCTGCATTTGATTAACTCTCAAATAACAGGAAGCTTTTAGGCATTAAAATTCAGAACAGTTTCCCATGCTTCTTATTTCTCTTTCCCTCAGAATTATTGTAAATTAGGGGTCAAGAAGCAAGTCTTCTAGAGTGAGATGAGTCAGAAACAAGTGAAGTTCTAGGCCCGTGTGTTAA
The DNA here is from genome assembly GCF_014108235.1 of Myotis myotis. Classification (NCBI taxonomy): domain Eukaryota; kingdom Metazoa; phylum Chordata; class Mammalia; order Chiroptera; family Vespertilionidae; genus Myotis; species Myotis myotis. The sequence continues at coordinate 173,858,242 of NW_023416335.1, forward strand.
TTGTTGTGATGGTGGAAGAGCAGACCTGTGGAGTCACACTGCTCGGGGTTTGGGTCCAGCTCAGAGCTGTTTTAGCCAGCTTCCCCAGCTGATTCCAAGAAAAGATTTCAGAGGCTGGTAATCTGAAACGTGTAGAACTGGTGGACACATTCTCCCTTCAGATGTCGATTGCATGAGTTGATATATGCATGCTGGTTTTCAACCTTTGGCCTAAAGAAAGAGAAGAATGGTGGGGAGGAGTGGGCTATAACACCAGAGAGTTGGGGAAGATGAAGAGTGAAAAGGTATTGATATTCATTCTCTCTCTCTCTCTCTCTCTCTCTCTCTCTCTCTCTCTCTCCCTCTCTCCCTCTCTCTCTCTCTCTCTCTCTCTCTCTCTCTCTCTTAGTTTTGAGCCCTGATGGAAAAAGGAGTTAGGAACAGAATTTGAAGAGTAGTAACAGGTGGAGCTTGGGTGGGGATGGAGACATGTACAAGCAATGCAGCCTCAGGTCCGGGTGGAAAGGTGCCGCACCAAATAGAGATAAAGCCATCCTTGACCCTGAATCCCTTTACAGCACCCATGCTGCCACTGACCTCAATTCGGACTTGGTGCTGAGGGATCCAGGGGCAGCTGCCAACCCAGAGCGGCTCTGCTTGGCAGCAAGGCTTGGAGAGGGTGTCCCCAGGAAAGGCGATGCTGACCATGTCCATCAGAGTGGAGGGACAGAAGTAGCCTTGCTCTCAAACCCACATGAGACACCCATGGGGAGGGACTTGAAGGGTGGCTCTCACATTGGGAGGGCTAAAGGCCATTGAAATGTGGGTCTTACTGTTACCAGGACCTCATCTGTGCGCTTAGGTAAGACAGTGGGTTAACTGTTTACCTCAAAGGCCCATTGAAAGGATTAAATTAGATAATAATGAGGTGCATGGAACTGTGCTTTGACACAAAGAAGGATCTAGGTAAATATATCAGTCTTAGAGGATTGCCAGGCACCCGAATGCAAAAGTGCAGAAAGAATACCCACAGATCCCAGTGTCCGTCTCCATTCCCACCCCCTTACCTAAGCATCCTTACCAAAACGGTAACAGCTCAGGACCTGAGTAACTGTCCTAGGTGGCGTCCTGGAGCTTCCGGCACAAACAGCACTCTGGGCTTCCATTGCCCATTCATTGCACATCAGAGGACAGACAGTCGCGTTGCAGTATTCTGTATGCTTTTGTCCTCAACCTCACTGGTGTCTCTTACGCATCTTGTAAATTAATAATATCCTGTGAAAGAGAGAACACTTTTGACTTAAAATAGTGCCAATATTAAATGAGCAAATCTGCATGAAGTTACTTGTAAGCACGTTATCCGGCTCAGAGGTTTTGATAGCCAAATCACCATCCCATTGTGGTGTCTCACAGTTTCTGTTGGTTCAATATGCTATTTTTAAAGCCCCTGTAATGTTGCCCTCACAAAAGGGCTGTAGGAAAAGTAGTCAGAAAAACAAAACACCTAATCAAATAAAAATAAAAATGAGGCTGCCTACCAAACCTGACAAAATAAAACACTGATCTCTCCCGGTGGCCTGCCACAGCTCGCTCTGCCGGCTCATGTACTGCTGAGAAGCCTACCTTGTCTTGATTGCATCCAAAGCGAAATTGCACCTGTGTTATTTAATCCCACGTGTACCAGGAATGCAGTGCCTCTGACAAACATCAAGTGCAAGCAGCTGCCTTCGCTCTTCCCAGCTCTCAATATGCAATTGTGTAGACTTTCCGAGTAATGCAAATTTATAAAGTGGGTGTAAATTAAACTATTAAAAATTCAAGTTGATTCAGTTAGATGAATGATTCAAAGGACAAGAACGTGGAGCTTCGTGGCTGTGCACTCAGCCTTAGAACATATTCATCAGGCCTGAGGAGAAGTGCTCTACTGCTCAGAGTAGCATGTGCTACGTTACAAAAGTTCGTCAGGTTGGGAGCTGCATTTTCTTTTCCTTAGGAGAACTGTCCGCTCTCCCAACCCTACTCCCTAACCCATTTACATTACAATGTAGAATCATAGCTGTCTTTATATTAAATGTAGAATTATAGCTATATGAGAACTTCAATGGCAACCAGTCCAGACACTCATTTTAAAGATGAGAAATAAAACTCAGTAAACTGCCTTTCTGGAAAGACAGTTTAAAATTCAGGAAAATGTTTATAAGGCTCTCTTTGCTGGGGTCTAACCTTAGAGGCCCCTAGAGGAATGCATTTTTGTCACCAAGCAAAAGGAAATATGATTCAAAAAAATATTTAATTTGGTCTCCCCAAGGAGACTATGAATTCTTCAAAAACAGGTATTATGTTCTATTATCTTTCCATCTTTAACAATGCACATAACAGACATTAAATAAGCATGAAAAGAATAAACTATCTCCCATGTGTGATATATCAAATATTCCACCTCCTCATTCTATTTCAAGAAAAAATAGTCAGATCTTCCTGATAAATTTCTCCAGTTATGGACTGTGCCAAATATTACATGTAAATTAAATACTGTAGAACTATTTTTAGTAGTTAGTCTTAACTAACTACTTGCTTACTTTCTGCCTGGGGATAAGAGAAGATACAGAAGACAGCAAAGAGTTGAAAATATCCATATTTATGTATACATGCCCAACTTTGGGTACTGCACATAAAATCATTCTCTTTAAAAAGAACATTCTCCAAGTCACGAAGATCTTGGGATTGGGTTGTATTTATATTATCCCTCATTATAATAAAATCATTATTTCAGTCCTTGCTGCACTAATTATGGGAAAGCACCCTACATTGTAGGCATTGTCTTTTTGCCTATAAAATATACTCTGTCTTGCTAAACTTGATTTGTTGGGTGAACTGTTGGCAGCTTATTGCCATTGAGATAGAAATAATAGCTTTGACCACCTCATTACAAATGTCCATACTAAAATGTGACTGCTTTTCTGCTAAAAGTTTCTTTTAAAAGCTACGCAACTGAATGAGATCTATAAATATATACACACTTTAATAGCTGATAGCTCAATTTTGAAAGTTAAGTTTATTTTAATAAACACTGCCTTATATGTGATCATTCATTTTAGGGACACCCTACATATATACATTTCCATCTATATAAAAGCCTAAGCAACTGAACTACCAGAACAACTGATCTCTATGATGTGCACTAACCACCAGGGGGCAGACGCTCAATGCAGGAGCTGTCCCTGGTGGTCAGTGCGCTCCCACAGCAGGAGTGCAGCTCAGCTGAGACCCATCCTGGCAGCCCACCAGCCTGCTGGCAGCCACTCACTCCCTCAGCAGTCCTGCAGGTCAAATCTCTAGAGAACGGGCCAGGTACCGATGGACCAGTGCTGCCGGCATGATCCTGACAGTGCCACTGGCCTCCTGGAAGTCAGCCTCGGGCACTGCAGCCGCTTCCCCTCCCTAGATGCTCTGCAAGGAAGATACAATATAAAAGCAGCTGCTAGGTGGCTCCCAACAACCAGCGCAAATGTCAGCGGGACGGATCCAGATCCCGGGCCCACAAGGGCATCCCACCATCCACCCAGAGAGCCGATTGTGTCCTGGAACACCCCATCACCACCTCCTCAGGACCCAGCCTGTGCACAAATTCGTGCACCGGGCCTCTAGTACATATATAATATGATTTGTATACATTAACAATATGCTTATGTCAACAAGTAGTTCTCAAGTACTTTCTGAAAAGGCCCAATGATTATTATATAAAAAGTGTGCCGCACCAGCACAGCCAGGTTCAGTGAGCCTGAGAAGGGGCAGTGAAGGAATAAGAAAAGACAGACAAGAGAATAAAGCTGGGCACTAGGTGGAACACTGCCCTCTCTGATGGAGATACGGTGCCATGGCCTGCAAGCCTAGTCTTTATTTTATAGCCAGATTCCACAAGGCAAAGTAAGGGTATGGTCAAGATGTTTATAACATTCTCGTGGGTTTCAAATCTACTCAATTACATGCACCTGATCAAGCTTTGTTTACTTGCTGCACCTCAGGCAGCCTGTATCACCTAGCCACCTAGGAGCCGCTCTCCACATAAAAGTATTATTTTATTTAGTTCTTAATAAAAGAACTAAATAAAAGTTTATTTTTTTAAAATATTAAAGTGCTACTAATTTAGTTCTCACTAGAGATTATCTGCCTTGAACTGACTTCTTCAGTCTTGTTTTTAAGTTATTTCTTTCTCTACTGTCCTCAAAATGAAATCAAAGTAAGAGAAAAATAATCTATCTTGAAATGCTTGTGATTTTTTTTTTGTTTTCTCCATATTTCCCTCTCCAAATTATGTTTTTACAAAAGGCCTGGATATGCAAAAATATTTATTAAAATATTTTCTGTGGATTCTAGTCCAACCACCTTGGAATATATGTGATCTTTTACTTCCTATCTCAAGGATTAATTTTCTTTCCAAGACTTTAGTTCAGCTGAGGAAATACAATAAGCAATTCATCCAGGCTATAATTTCACACTGTGGAGCTTCTGGCAGCCTGCCCCTCCTCCTCATTTCTTTAGATCTTCCTCCCCTCCTCCCTTCCTCCTCCTCACTCCTACTCTCCCACAGCCCCCAGTATCTTCCCTGTAAGCAATGCAGTTGCAAATTGGAATGGTAGGAAAGCTCCTCTGGTCACTCAAGCATAATAATTTGCTTTCTATTTTTAACAACAGATCTACTGGTAAAATAAATCAAGTGTTAGGAAAGTTCTATAATTAAATGTCGTGTTCTGTGCTTCTTTCTGAGGAACAAATAAATTTTTTCCTCCATAGGAGGAGTGATAAATGATTTAGAGATTTGGAAAAACTTCACCTCTGTCCCAAAATCCTTGATCTTGAAATATTGACTATGCTGATGAGAAATGCAGACGGTCCCCAGCAGGTCAGACTTAGAGAGTGCCAGGAAGCTTCCTGTGGCTGCTCAAGAGAAGGGACAGCAGTGCCTCTAGGTTCCCTTTCAACATTCAGCTCATAAACTAGATCCATCACTACCTGTATTGTGTCCACAAATTATATTTTAGTCTCCCTTTGCTTCTGCTCTGCCTGGTTGGAATGGAGCAATAGGAATTAAGGTGATAGATATCAAAGTAAATACCTTTTAAAAACCCAAGCTAGCCACAGAAAAGTAAATGCTGTTGTATTATCCTAATATATAAAAAGCCAGGGGCCAACACAACCAAAACAACCAGATGGATGACCAAACAGCAGGCTGCATGGGGCAACAAGGCCGGCAGAGGGGTTAGTGAGGGACAACCAAATGACTGAACAGCAGGCCGGCAGGGGGCAGTTGGGGGCGATCAGGCTGGCAGGGGGGCAGTTGGGGGAGACCAGGCCAGCAGGGGGGGGCAGTTGGGGGCGACCAGGGAGGCAGTTGGGGTGACCAGGCCAGCAGGAGGGGGCTGTTAGGAGCAACCAGGCCAGCAGAGGGGGGTAGTTAGGGGCGACCAGGCTGGCGGGGGTAGGGGGCAGTTGAGGGCGACCAGGCCAGCAGGGGGGGTAGTTAGGGGTGATCAGGCTGGCTGGCGGGGGGGGGGGGGGGGTCAGTTAGGGGCAATCAGGCAAGCAGGCAAGTGAACAGTTAGGAGCCAATGGTCCCGGATTGTGAGAGGGATGTCTTGGATTGGAGAGGGTGCAGGCTGGGCTGAGGAGACGCCCCCATCCCTCATGCACGAATTTCATGCACCGGGTCTCTAGTATATTTATAAATGTATACCCCAAAGCTTCTCATTCCATGTTCCTGTTTGTCTTAGAGGTGAGGCCACACTGATCCTCTCAGAGTGATTTGCAAAAAAGGTGGTAGCTAACGGCAAGTTCTGTGCAGCATGACTTATGGGCATTAAATGCCATTCCCAGATTGATTTCAGCAAAATCCCCTGATCTCAGGTATATCAGTGATGAAGATTCTCATCACTCACAGTAACCGAGAGAGGAACGCTGGTTATCAGAGGCTGGTGGGTGAGGGGAAGGGACGGATTCTGATCCAAGGGAACAGACTTTAAGAACTTAAGTTATGGAGACCTAATGTACAACCTGGTGACTATAGTTAATAAGGCTGTATTGTATACTTGGAATTTTCTGAGACACTAAAATATATACAATATTTATTTGTCAAAAATAATTTTAAATTTTTAAAAGTAGCATACACAATAATTAGAATGGAAATTTTAGATGAATCTATATGACTTTCATTTGTAAACTGAATCAAGTGTCTGAGTGTAAATTATCTCTACTTCTTTCCCAGAACAAATGTGATTTTATTCAGTCCCCCCACATATTCTTCAGTTTTTAGCTCTATTTGTCACATGATAGTCACTCAAATATTTGTTGAACAAATGAATTAATAGTCAGACATTCTCTACCTTTTGTCTATGGCCCCTTTTTCCTCCCAAGTACAGTAGCTAGTTTGGATTTCTATTGAGCTTATTTAGCACTGATTATTCATCAAATTTTTCAAGGTTATTTTGTAAAATTACTTTAACCTTCCCAGGGATTAGCTACCTCTCAATTCCCCATGTCCCTTCCATTTCCTTCTTCTCCTTCTCTACTCCCAAACTGTGAAGCATGATTTTTTTTTGGCATATCCTGTTTGTGTGCTCATTTTTTAAATATATCTTATTGATTTCAGAGAGGAAGGGAGAGGGAGAGAGAGACAGAGACATCAAGCATGAGAGAAAATCATTGATCAGCTGCTTCCTGCATGCCTCACAACCTGGGCATGTGCCCTTGACCAGAATCAAACCTGGGACCCTTCAGGCTGCAGGCTGACACTATCCACTGAGCAAAACCAGTTAGGGCTGTATGCTCATTTTTAATCATTGATTTACAAATCATATTACAAGAAATTAATACTTTTTAAATTCAAGAGATAATTAGATGAAACTATTTGAAAATTTATTTCTTTGATTTGAAGAATAAATTACTGTGCTTAATCATATCATATGTTCTATTATTCTAGGTTAAAAAATAATAATTCCCTAATTAACCATGGGGGGATGATTTAGTTGTGAAAATAAATAAATATATTCCCATAAGAAAAATAAAATGTGTAAGATCAGCTCAGATTTTCTATAGTAATAGTTAAAATGTTCTTTGTTTATAGCCTATCTGATGAGATGATGACTATCCAACCAAACTGATAATAAAAGATGGTTAATACTTCTCTCTAGAAGGCGGCTGCCTTTAACTAAGTCACCTGCAAGGAGGAAGATTTCATAGGTGGAATTTTGTTGTCATTGTTATATTGCTTCTAATTATTCTCCCTAAAGCATTTAAGACTAGAAGGAAAAATAAATTAACATTTATTAAGTGCCTATGATGTATGAGCTGCCTGATAAATGCTACCTCATTTAATTCTTAAAAATATATTATTAAGCAGCTATCATTATACCCATTTTAAAGATGAGGAAACTGAAACTTAGAGCACATAAAATCTTAAGCAAGATCTCACAGGTAGTAGATGTTGAATTCGGGACCCAAACTCAGGTCTAACTCCGTTTGTGCTTCTGTACCAAAAGCCACCCTCTGAAGTCTTACATGTTGCTCTCAATCAGAATATTATTACATGGATCTTCCCATAAATGCTAGTTTTCCCATTGCATATTTCATAATGATCAAATTTCACAGTGATCATCTTAAATGCAATGAGATTCATCCCTACTGAAAATGTAAATTAGAACCTTAATTCTTTTTTTTAAGGAGACTTTATTTCTGTTTATAGAAATGCTCTACCCACTGGAAAAAAAGAGGCAGTAAGAAGTGACCTCTGCTCCGATTTAATTATGTTCATTTGTCACTGGGATTTTTCTTAGAATTTTAAAATGAGCCAATAGTGCAAACCAATTAACAAACAAAATGAGATTACACTCAAAAACTGTAAAGTCAAACATCATTCCTGGTAAATACAAATATTAATAATTAGGGTTTTAATTAGAATAAACTTTAAACCAAATGAGGTATGGAGATAAACATACCAATCACAAGTCATTGGCATAACAAGTAAATGTTTTAGCAGAAAATATTTAAGTATGCAAGTAAGCTCTGAAAAGTCTTATTACTCTCCCCTCTTATGCCAACTTTTTAAACACCTTTGTTTTCAATTTTTTTAATACAGACATCAAATATTGAAATTTTCTCACTGTGACAGCATGAACTCCAGGCCTTTACTAACATCCATGACAAAGAGGAAACAAAAATAATGAAGTCAAAAGTCTGAAATTGTTTTCTTCATATAGAAACATCTTGAGTTTTCTCTGGCAAACTTCAATCTCATTGCTCTATTTAAAAGAATAGCTATTATAACCTTGGAAGACACATTCTGAACTTGAAGTTTTTAAAAAGTAGAAAGATTACCTTATGAGCAATGTGAAGTAAAGCAGATAATTAATAGGGTGATTATGAATAGTATTGATACCTAGAGAATTATGTATATAAACCAGTGATGGAGCTTTGTTGTATAAAGTGCAATCATTTTAAGGGAGACAATATATTGCTACCAAAGAAGAAGCCTAACAATACAGGAAAGCCATATTAGCTGTCTTGTCCATGGTGCTATAAGTGACAGGTTTAAAAATGTATAGGATCGCCCAGACAGCTTTGCTCAATGGTTGAGCATTCACCTCTGAACCAGGAGATCACAATTCAAATCCTGGTCAGGACACATGCACAGGTTGTGGGCTCCATCCCCATTAAGGGGTGTGCAGAAGGCAGCTGATCAATGATTCTCTCTCATCGTTGATGTTTCTATCTCTCCCTCCCTCTCTCTTTCTCGTTGAAATCAATGAATATATATTTTAAAAACAATAATAAATAAAATAAAAATGTAAAAGATCAATAGCCTGGGAAAGAAAATCTATACAATGTAAAACCATGCAGTCAAAAGAAAATAATAAGGGAGCTCTTTATGACTTATATAGAAAGATCTCAAAATAACATTAAAAGAAAAAATTAGGATACAATACAATGTGTAAAATAATCATTTTTGTTTTTAAAAAAATTAGAAGAGGGGCAAGACCATGGATGCATTTGGATTGTATTTACATAAAATATCTCTGAAAAGATGACATTTGATACCTGGGAGGAGAAATGGATGGCTAGAGGTAGGCAGGACAGAGATTTTTTTAACTGTACATTTGTTCATTTTAATTAGCATGTACTTTGACCCAGAAACTCCCTACCTGGAAATGTTTCTTATAAATACAGACATATTTCAAAATACAAGTTCAAAACAATATTGACTATAGCAATATTGTTTTTTAATATATTTTTGTTGATTTCAGAGAGGAAGGGAGAGGGAGATAGAGATAGAAACATCAATGATGAGAGAGAATCATTGATGGCTGCCTCCTGCATGCCCCCTACTGGGGATCAAGCCCACAACCCAAGCATGTGCCCTTGACTGGAATTGAACCTGGGACCCTCCAGTCCACAGGCCAACACTTTATTCACTGAGCCAAACCAGCTAGGGTGACTATAGCAATATTATTAATAGGAAAAAAAGAAAACTTGAGAAAACCTAACAGTGTACCAGTGATTGATTTACCTACGTAAATTGTGGTAGATCACCAATCTACTCAGTATACTCAGGGGAGGAGAATTCCTGTAAACTGAATAAACCACCCCTCTGCCATCTCAGATGCCTGCTCCTTATTTGCTACCTTGAGGTGAATCTTGAGGAGCCTATTTGGTAGCATAACTAAATGGTCTTGGGTTTGTAAAAAAGAAATCCAAGAACTGCATGTGAAATCCAAGAAACCCAAATGTGAAGAACTGCAAAGGGGTCTACATTTTACCCTACTTGCAAGCTAACAAGCTAGTCTGCCATAATTTCAAGGATGCCTGCAGAAGACACAAGTACTTAATTATTCACAGCAATATCAGTAGCCAGAGTTTCAGCATTTTATTATGCTAGTCCCTGTGCTCCAACTCCAATGGGATGACGCAAGAGGACCAGGTGATACCTGCGCACATGGTAGGCTATATTGCAGGAGAGGAATTTAGAGCTTAAAAATGAATCTCTTAAAATGGGCAGTAAGCATATCTGCCCTTTGCTCTAGAGGGAGGCTCTTTTCCAAGACTATAAACACATCTGGCTTTTCCCCTTGAAGGAGACATTGTCTCTGCCTTACAAGTCTATTCACCACACTAACATCCTTGAAAAGATAGTTCAGAAGAAAGATAATCTTTGTGTCCCTGTTTACAAAATGCACAGAAATACAAGAGACACAAGGAGAATTGTCTCCCAACAGTAGCCACTTCTCATTTCCACACCATCTTGGCTTCTGGTGCATTTTCCAATGAGTACACTACCACATAGGCCACTTGAATTAGTCTGACAAACAGAGGCTGGGACCCAATCCATTCAACTTTTCTCACTCAGTAATAAATAGTCTTAATTAAGATGAGCAACAAGACTCCAGGCCCGAGGATGAGGCCAACCTACAGGACTGACCCCAACCATGCCCTGCTGGGTCCAGGACTAAGCAGCTAAACAAATACCAGAAACCATCAGGACCTACATTAGAAATCCAGCTGGCCTTCACCTTATGCTTCTATATTGACCTTTCCACTTAGCTGGAGACAATAATTCAGATAAAGCAAAATACATATATTATCAGTTTCTCATTCTCCACCTTAGCACCCCCAAAAAGAAGTCTTAGTCAATTCTCTCACCCACAAAAATGCTTGTCAGAGTTGGCATTATTCTGAATGCATTTTTGCACTGAGTTGTTACACTTCAGTATATTTCAGAAAGTCAAATATTTTATATCACTTTATCTAATTGAATTCCTATTAGGGGAATAGCTATCTACAAAGTGAGCATAAATAACAAGTCAGTTATCCTTCTGGGAAGCTGCTGAAAGTAATAAAGGGTAACTTCAATTTGGAGAGCTTTCTATAGTCTTCTAAGGACTATTGAATCAAGTGAAGGTCTTTCTTTAAACTCTTTTTCTAAGTTTTTTGTTTCTTTATTGATTAAGGTATTACATATGTGTCCTTATCCGCCCCATTGTCCCCCCCTGGTGTCTGTGTCCATTGGTTAGTCTTATATGCATGCATATAAGTCCTTTGGTTGATCTCTCCCCCTTACCCTCATCCTCCCCTACTTTCCCTCTGAGGTTTGATGGTCTTTAAACTCTTAAAGATGTCTTGTGACTACCTCTTAGGTGCAAGTCACTGTATTTTCAGGAGGAAAGCAAATTAGTGCCTGGCTTCCACACAAGAAGTGCATTCTCAGGGGTACATGTGGTACCCCTGGAGAGAAGTACTGTTTACATTTTGGGGATCCCCAAGAAGAGCTTACATCAAGCTAGGGGCCCAGGTTGACAGTGCCTCCAGTGCAGCCTACCAGTGAGCTAATAAGCTTTAATATTCCCAGTTCAGTTCAAATAATTGAATTTAGGGTTTTCTTTGTTGGTTTTTGTTTTTTGGGGTTTTGTTTTGTTTTTTGTTTGTTTGTTTGTTTGTTTCTTTTGGAAGAACTGCCCAAGGGAAGTCAGAGTCCTCCATATTCTGTTTGTCTAGGCCAGTGGTCGGCAAACTCATTAGTCAACAGAGCCAAATATCAACAGTACAATGATTGAAATTTCTTTTGAGAGCCAAATTTTTTAAACTTAAACTATATAGGTAGGTACATTGTTATTAACTTAATTAGGGTACTCCTAAGGCTTAGGAAGAGCCACACTCAAGGGGCCAAAGAGCCGCATGTGGCACGCAAGCCGCAGTTTGCCGACCACGGGTCTAGGCCACAACTTGGATGGCACATTTTTTAACCTCTCACAGAAATCACCTATGAGTGTCTCTGGAGTCTGCCCCATCCCCATTGCCACAGCTGTTGCTCAGTCATTCCATGGGATGGACAAATACCATCTGATTGGTGTGTTAAAGGATTTTTACTTCCTTTGTTCTATGGGAAAGCAGGGAGAGAAAGAATAGCAAACTGCACAGAATCTGAAGCTAAGATGCCTGGATGTGGATCCCGACTAGCCACACTTTTGTTAATATTAATATTGATCTGATCAGGGGGAAAAATATTTTTTAAAAATATATTTTATTAATTTTTTACAGAGAGGAAGGGAGAGAGATAGTTAGAAACATCGATGAGAGAGAAACATCCATCAGCTGCCTCCTGCACACCCCCTACTGGGGATGTGCCTGCAACCATAGTACATGCCCTGGACCGGAATCGAACCTGGGACCCTTCAGTCTGCAGGCCAATGCTCTATCCACTGAGCCAAACTGGTTAGGGCAGGAAAAAAAATCTTTAAGTATTGGGAAATGGTCAAGCTCACAGTATCACATACAGATTCCTAAAATTTATAAAGATTAAAAACTCCAAGTTCATCTCACAAGTCAATCACTCAAAGACTTGCTCTCCAGACAGCCATCACACTGCTATATACAGCAGATGGGCTGTATAAATACTTCCTATATTGTCACCCAGAATATTAAAAAAGATATGTACTCAAATGTTGGGATTTATTCCATTAATAATTTATATTTTATAAACAAAATGCTAATACATGAAAATTAATTTTCTAATTATGTTATCTTCCACAGACAATGCCTTTATCCTAAAGTCTATTTTAACAATGACCTTTTTTTCTCCAAGAAATTTTTATTTAATTATGAATCAGCAAGAAGAGAGATTTCCTTATTTATTTTTAATCCTCACCCAAAGATATGATTTTAATTATTTTAGAAAGAGAGGAATGGAGAGAGAAACATCAATGTGAGAGAAAAACATTAATCTGTTGCCTCCCATATGCACCCCAACCATGGACCAAACCCGAAACCTTTTGGTGTACAGGATGACATTCCAACCAACTGAGCCACCCAGCCAGGGTAATTCCCTTTTTAATAAAAAATCATTTGCTATTATATATTTTCTTCTCAGTTTTATTAAGTTATAATGGACATAAATATAATTTTAAGGTATACAGCATAATTGCTTGACTAATATTAATGATGAAGTGATGACCACAATAAGTTTAGTTAACATCCATCATTACAAATTGATACTAAAAAAGGAAAGAATTTATTCTCAAAAATTCCATCTGTGTCTGATCATTAGTGATAACCAAATATCAACAACATTTTTAATATCCATGTTCAACTCTATATAATATTAATCTTTGGGGGTTTTAAGTTGCTTCATCATGTTTTATGATGGTCAACCTATCCAAAGAATTCTTCCCATCCAAATAGCCTATTCAAATAATTATTTACAAAAAAATATATTACATATCTGGAAAGTCAATTACATGACTGGAAAGTCAATACCCTGACAATAGCTGAAATATAATATTTTATATTATAATAGCTTTTAAGTGATGACTTGTTAAATACATGATTTATCACATTACAAAACCAAAGAAAATAATTAAAAAGCTATTTGACAAAGGCGGCAAGAGCATACAATGGAGTAAAGATAGTCTTTTCAATAATGGTGTTGGGAAAATTGGACAGGTACATGCAAAAAAAAAAAATGAAACTAGACCACCAACTTACACCATACAAAGAATAAACTCAAAATAGATAAAAGACTTAAATGTAAGTTGTGAAAACATAAAAATCCTTGAAGAAGACTGCCGGAAGCCGGTCCATCCTTGCTGCTTGACACAGTCGCTGCAGGAAAGAAACATCTGCACAGCATATGTTTCAAGGGACCTGGCGTATATAGCATACTGTTCTTAATATGTTTGCTCCCCTTAGCGGCTGTGTGTTTTAACCAAGGTCACCTCTCCAAGAAAGGTTGTTTCCCCAGGTAGGAATTATTCCCTGAAGTCAGGGAGGGGATGCCTCTCCTAGAAAGGTTGTTTCCCCAGGTAGGAATTTTTCCCTGAAGTCAGGAAGGGGATGAAACTCCTTAACTAAGTGCCAGGCGGGTAGTTAATCCCGCTGTATAAATACTTCCTATATTGTCACCCAGAATATTAAAAAAGATATGTACTCAAATGTTGGGATTTATTCCATTAATAATTTATATTTTATAAACAAAATGCTAATACATGAAAATTAATTTTCTAATTATGTTATCTTCCACAGACAATGCCTTTATCCTAAAGTCTATTTTAACAATGACCTTTTTTTCTCCAAGAAATTTTTATTTAATTATGAATCAGCAAGAAGAGAGATTTCCTTATTTATTTTTAATCCTCACCCAAAGATATGATTTTAATTATTTTAGAAAGAGAGGAATGCTTAAGCTACATAATCTTTACTCCCTGGAATGGAGATAAGAAACGCCCTAACCTTTGTAATAGAAATTGACAGGATTAAAATCAACTGGGATAAATACGGATGTAACAAGACAATAAACAGCAGAACCTCTCTGGAGATCCAGACCAGAACTTGGCTGGAGATCCTGGCTGGAGATCCTGGCTAGGCTGCTGATCAACTGAACATTGTCTCCGTGTCCTTCCTTCTTCGCCGACTCCGTCTACGCCTTTGGGAACCCCTGGACCCGCTGGGGTCGGACCCCGGCAGAAGACATCGGCAGCAAAATCTCAGATATCTCTCATAGCAATATGCATATACATCTCCCAGGGGCAAAATAAGCTTAGGAGATAAAAATAATGAGAATAAATAAAAATAAAAAGCTTCTGCACAGCAAAATAAACCATCAACAAAATAAAAAGAGAGCCCACTGTATGGGGGAACATATTTGCCAATGATACATCTAATAAGGGGTTAATTTCTAAAATATATAAATAACTCATACAACTTAACAAACGGAAGACAAACGAACAATTAAAAAATGGGCAAAGGCCCTAGCTGGTTTGACTCGGTGGACAGAGTCAGCCTGCAGACTGAAGGGTCCCAAGTTCTCTTCTGGTCAAGGGTACATGCCCTGGTTGCGGGCTCAGTCCCCAGTAGGAGGCATGCAGGAGGCAGATGATTAATGATTCTCTCTCATCATTGGTGTTTCTATCTCTCTCTCCCTCTCCCTTTGTCTCTGAAATCAATAAAAATATATTTTTTAAATGGGCAAAGGACCTAAATAGATATTTCTCTAAACTGGACATACAGATGGCCAAGAAACATGGGAAAAAATGCTCAAAGTCACTAATCATCAGAGAGGTGCAAATTAAAACAACAAAGAGGTATCACCTTACACCTGTCAGGATGGCTGCCATTAACAAATCAACAAACGACAAGTGCTGGTGAGGATGTGGAGAAAAGGGAACCCTAGTACACTGCTGGTGGGAATGCAGACTGGTGCAGCCATTATGGAAAACATAACGTATAAAATTAAATATGGGACTGACATTTGACCCAGTGATTTCACTTCTAGGTATATATCCTAAGAATCCTGAAACAATCAGAAAGAATATATGCACCCCTATATTCATAGAAGTGCTATTTACAATAGCTAAGATTTGGAAACTGCCCAAGTGCCCATCAGTAGATGAGTGGATAAAAAAGCTGTGGTACATTTATACCGTGGAATACTATGCAGCCTGAAAAAAAAGAAGGATCTCTTACCCTTTGAGATAGCATGGAGGGACCTGGAGAGTATTATGCTAAGCAAAATAAGCCATTCAGAGAAAGACAAGTAGCACATAATCTCACTCATATGTGGAATCTAATGAACAAAATATACTGATAATCCAGAGACAGAGAAGCATGGAACCGACTTCGGGATTTCAGAGGGAAGGCGGGGGAGTATGGGGGGTGGGTTAGAAAGACATCAACCAAAGAACTTATAACCCATAGACACAGACAATAGTGTGGTGAAGACCTGGGGGAGTATGAGGTGGAGTGAGTCAATGGGGAAAAATAGAGACATCTTTAATACTTTCAATAATAAAGATAATTTTTTTTAAAAAAACTACGAACACAAAATATATTTTGAGTACTTACAAAATTTTGGTTATGTTCCATTAGTTAACAAAAACAGGCCATAAATAGAAATTGTCCACCACGCTCCCCACCCCACTAATCTCCAACCACGTTAGCGTTTTTGCCATTCCTCAAACATGCCAAGTTTGTTCTGGCCCAAAAGATTTTGTACTTGTTATTTCCTTTTGTACTAATTGTATATTTCTGTGCACCAAGATACTTTAAACTTCACGACTTAAAACAATAGGCATTTATTATTCCACACTTTCTCCGGGTCAGAATTTCAAGAGAGGCTTCGCTGTGTGCTCTGGCTCCAGGTCTCTCATGAGGTTGCCATAACACATCAGCTCAGCTATCTGAAACTTGACTGAGGGCTGGAGGGTCCACTTTGAAGAAAGCTTCTTCATGTGGCTGACAACTTGGCACTGGCTGTTGGCAGAAAACCTTAGTTCTTCATCAGGTGGCTCCCCCCTCCATAGAGTTGCTTGAGCATCCTCATGATATGGCAACTGGCTTTCCCCAGAAAATGCTCTAAGAGATTAAGGTGGAGATATCTGGCAATGCCTTTTATGTCCTAATCTCAGAATTTGTACTCCATCTTTTCCACTGTACTCCACTGGTCACATAGACCAATCCTGATACTGATACAGTGTGAGAGGTGACACAGGACATAAACACCAGAGGCAAGGATCTCTGGGGATTGTCTTGGAAACTGGCTACTACACTCCTCTCAAATCTTTTTATTTTTTCTTAGCTCATCTATTCAGGTCTCTACTGAAATGTGACCTCCTCAAAAATATTTTTCTACCTGTCTAAATAGATTCCCTTTGCTCTGTGACCTTCTACTCCCTTATTGCTACATTACTATGACTGTACATTGCTTTTATAGGATTTATCAATGCCTAAAATTACATTATTTATTCACTTACATGTCTAATTTCTTTTATCATCTGTTCTCCAAGCTTCATGATGGGAGAAACTTTGTCTATATTATTCACAGTGCAGACCAATCACCCAGCACAGTTTTTGACATGTGATTTTTGAAGCAATGATAATTGATTTACACTCAGTCTTTATTCTCTGTCACACAGTTTGCAACTACACACAGAGAGAAATGTTAACCCAAAGGCTAACAAATCACAAGACTACAGCCCCATAATATTACTTTTAAGTGAATTATAGTTTTTGTTAGTAATTGAAGTTTTCATTATTAATATGAATGATTTTACCTTTCTAACAGAAATTTCCAGGATTTATAAAAAAGTGAATGACTTTAAATATTAAGTCTAATAAGAAAGAGTAAAAGAGATTACTTGGAAATATATGTAGATGAATAGAGATGTTAATTTTGGAAGGAGCTTAATGTCATTAAATACCATTACTAAAGTTTTTAATACTTCTGGTTCTTGTACCTTTTTATTATCTCAGTATACCTGATATACATGTAACATCTGTCATTTTGTCACTGAACAAAGTAAAGAAAGAAGTATACTTGTTTAAATAAATGAAGGATAGTTCTTTCTACTGACCTGCTTTTCTACCCGCAACTCTCTCTAGGAGGTAAACTTACAACTTGCCCCTTCACTGCTAGAATCAAAGTTAAACCTAACATTTAGGTTTCATCTAAGATACTATAGTTTATATTCTTCACAAAAAAAGAATGATTATAAATGTTCTGTCAAATACTCATTTCTGCAGAGTCATTTGCACCCATGCAATTACATTATCCTGGAGATATGCTCAGGCTAATAGCTCTCATTGCAAATGTAATTATTCCAGCTTTAATCCATAATTGAGTAGCAGAGCTCAAATGGGTGGGGCAGTCCATAAATGAACCTCTGACTCTAAGATCAAAGTAAGCAAAAGGATATTCATTCTAAAGAGGATTGCTAAAAAATTTTGTCACAGGTAATAGAATTATTAAGATGGATATAAAATTAGAAATTATTTAATTTATTCTCCTAGCCAAAGCAAAATTTCCTTCACAATACCTACCCTCTGTTTGAACTCCTTCTCTCAATAGAAAATAAGGCTTTCAATCTGCTTTTTATGATGAGCCAAGTAACTCTCTATGAAGCTTCCACATTCAGATCCTAGCTCTCTATTCCATGAACCATGACAAAATAAGGCTTTCTACTACTTGTCCTTTAAATTCGTGGCTTTCACATTTGGGTGGGTGCACACTGAGTCATCTGGAGAGTATGTGATTCTAATGTGCAGGCAGGGTTGAGAACCACTGTGTTTGGAGAGAGCTATCTTGTTCCCTACACTATTAATTTTCTCTTGCCCAAACTAATTCTTCCCTTCTCCTTCTATTATTCTTCATATGACAACATTTCTAAATTCACTCATCATCTTAATCCCCTGAATATGCTCTACTCAATGGAAGTCAATCTTTACATGCACTTAGCATTCTCCAGTGGTCTGAGGAGTGCAGAACGAAGTTGCCATTGTGATTTCTTATTCTTTACAGATTGAATTGCATTCGTGTCTGAATAACTGTGTGGCCCTGGTACACACAATGAGCCTATAGCCACCAAAGCTCTTCATTCCTTTTCACATAAACTAACACTAAACCATGAATCCCCAATCCTCATTATTCAAAGTTGATTTTGTGTATTTCCTGATTAAATTTTATCCCGCCAAAATTCCATCTTGTTAGTCTACTTTCATCTGTTCTATTTTTAAATGAGTTATTATTCAATTATACAATGCATTAATTAGCCAAGGGCCAGGCCAAGATCAGGGTGAGACAAGACACTCTCTTCAAAGACAAATTTTCAAGGGCACCAAACTCTCAAAACTCAAGACAAATTTTTTTTTCAGCTTTATAGAAGTATAATTGATAAATAAAATTGTAATATATTTAAAGAGTACAACATGATGATTTCATATATAGATACATTATGAAGGGATTCCTACAGCAAATTTCATTTATACCATACAGTGTTATCAACTATAGCCACTCTGTTATAAAGTAGATCCTCAGACTTACTCATAACTAGAAGTTTGTAACCTTCTACCAGTCTCTCCCTAGTTCCCCAACCCCAAGTCCCTGGCAACCACCATTCTATTTTCTGTTTCTGTAAGTTCAACTCTTTCTTTTAATTTCACATATAAGTGATTCCCTGCAGTATTTGTCTTTCTCTGTCTGACTTTTTTACTTAGCATAATATCCTCAAGGTTTACCCATGTTGTCAAAAATGGCAGGATTTCCTTCTTTTTTATGCTAAATTATATATACTGGTATATATATATATATATATCCCAGTGCACGGATTTGTGCACATTGAAAGGAAATTAGCCCTGACCGGTTTGGCTCAGTGGATAGAGCATCGGCCTGGGGACTGAAGGTTCCCGGGTTTGATTCTGGTCAAGGGCATGTATCTTGGCTGCAGGCATATCCCAGTGGGGGGTGTGCAGGAGGCAGCTGATCAATGTTTCTCATCTATGTTTCTGGCTCTCTATCCCTCTCCCTTCCTCTCTGTAGAAAATCAATAAAATATATTTTTAAAAAGAAAGAAAGGAAATTAATTAGAAGAAATATTTTAATATTGTTATTCTCCCTTTCTCTGTAATAGAAGTGTCAACCAAACTCACTATTGACAATGACAGATCGAAGCACAGGTGCGTGATTGGCGCCAGTGAGACCTTTATGTATATAGATAAACTTGCTTAATTAGACCTGCTTTCTGACTTAGCTAAACTTTTTCCAGCACAGTGAAGCACCCCAACCTCTCTTTCAGTTAATTGTCAGCAACACAGCAGTAAATATCAACACAAAGCAGATTATTATTGTAGATCATGCAGGGAGAACAAAGAGTAAAATATTTAACTGCAGCAGTGTTTGACTATATTCTGCGTAGTGAGAAAACCTGAAGTCATTTTCAAGCTCCACCATTTCTTACTTCTTTTCCGTTGGGTCGAGTCTCTAAGCTTTCTAAATCTCCGTTTTCCGGCTAATGAAAAGAAAATAGGATTCCACTGAGTCTCCTACTACAGGACTTCTGCGAGGATCAAATGAGATGAGGCTTGGGAAAACACTTCATAGACATTTGGTTAAAGTGTGAAATGTTTGCACCTGGCTATAAAGCAAGTCATGTTCCTGGGCTGCAAAAACTGCAAGGAAGCTAGTCGTCACTAGAGCGAGGAAGCTGGGCATTGCTACATGACGTCATTACCCAGGGCCCACAGTGACCGTTTCTAGGTTGGGCTGTGGGCCTCATTTTGCACCATGGGGTCTCAGCAGCATTGGCTGCGATTCGGTGGGGTGTCGCTTCAGAGTGGTGGTGGGGCCTGTGTCCCACTTGGAGGAACCGAGTGTTGCTTTGTGGGCACCAGGTCCTCTGTGCCAGTGCATGTCACAGCAGGTCCTGTGTTGAGCGTCTGCCCCCTGGTGGTCAGTGCTTGTCATAGTGACCAGTCGGACGGTTGGACACTTAGCATATTAGTCTTTTATATATATAGATATCATATTTTCTTTATCCATTCATTCATTAATGGACACAGAATATGTCCATGCCTTGGCTATTCTATATAATAAAAGCCCAATGACTGAACAGCAGAATGACCAGAACGCAATTGACCAGTCGTTCTGACATGCACTGACCATCAAGGGGCAGACGCTCAACACAGGAGCTGCCCCCTGGTGGTCAGTGCGCTCCGATAGTGGGCACACCTCTCAGCTGACTGAGATGAATGATGCTTCCACAGTGGGAGCAGCCACTCAAAGGGCAGGTCAACAGCTGCTTGGCTGACCAGGATGAGTGGTGCTCCCACAGCGGGCCTATCCCTGCAGGCCATGTCCCCCACCAGTGCACAAATTCATGCACAGGGCCTCTAGCTATGAATAATCCTGCAGTGAACATGGAAGTACAGATATTGCTTCAAGATAGCAAGTAATATTTTATGCAATATTTAAAAAAAAAATCTATGCAAAAAAAGTTTTGATATACAAAATATCAAAATTTAAATAAGACAGACTATTCTTGTTTGTTTGTTTTATGACCCCCCCACATTATTATGCAAGGGGAACAATCATTTTCAAGCAGCCTGCAGCTCCCAG
Organism: Myotis myotis; assembly: GCF_014108235.1. NCBI lineage: Eukaryota > Metazoa > Chordata > Mammalia > Chiroptera > Vespertilionidae > Myotis > Myotis myotis. The sequence continues at coordinate 173,879,147 of NW_023416335.1, forward strand.
GCCAGGGTAGCCACTGAATGCCCCGCAACCCCACTTCATCGATAAACCAGTGGGTTTATGAGAGCTGATGATGACATGCAAACAGACTGGCCAAATTGGAGCCATATATATATGGTTTTTTTATTGTAGATTTTGTATTACCTTCTCCATTTGGTTCACAAAATTGGAGGATATTTTTGTAAGTGTATAATTCTTTTAATCTCAGGCTTCAGTAAGGTGCCCCACAGTACTGCAATAACCATTCCCAGATTTGTTACTGTAAATTAGATAGACCTGATTTCTATATCTTTGTCTAAGACAGTGGGTCTCAACCTTCCTAATGCCGCGACCCTTTAATACAGTTCCTCATGTTGTGGTGACCCCCAACCATAAAATTATTTTTGTTGCTACTTCATAACTGTAATTTTGCTATTGTTATGAATCATAATGTAAATATCTGATATGCAGGATGTATTTTCATTGTTACAAATTGAACATAATTAAAGCATAGTGATTAATCACAAAAACAATATGTAATTATAGATGTGTTTTCCAATGGTCTTAGGCCACCCCTGTGAAAGGGTCGTTCGACTCCCAAAGGGTTGCAACCCACAGGTTGAGAACCGCTGGTCTAAGGCATTAATAACTATATTTTCCAGGAGAAATTCAAGTATAAACCTTAGTTCTCTAATTGAGAGAGCTTGCTCTAACTTAAAAATTGTTCAAGCAACTAAAAATTCACTTACCTGCAGTCATTTGTTTCACATTTTTTTCATCTTCATATTCCTTTACCTGGGCCACTCATTACTATACTAACTAAAATGAATTATATTCTTTTTAAAAAACATATTTTTTATTGATTTCAGAAAGGATGTGAGCGGGAGAGAGAGAGATAGAAACATCAATGATGAGAGAAAATCATTGATTGGCTGCCTCCTGCACGCTCCACACTGGGGATCGAGCCCACAACCTGGGCATGTGCCCTGACCGGGAATCAAACCATGAGTTCCTGGTTCATAGGTCAATGCTCAACCCTGAGCTATGTGGCTGGGCGAATTATATTCTTCTTAATTTTAATATTTGATAAATTAGAATAAATTACTTTACATGTCAGAAAAATATCAGGAAACACCATTTTATTTTAAATTTGTTGTAAGTTTTGTCTTTATATTTCTTATCTACACAGAAAAGAATCTAATTCTTTTTTTTTTCTTTTTTACAGTGTAAAATTTTTATATTTAGAATTAGGCAGCTGGACTCAGTTTAGATGATTCCAATTTTGTTGGCAACATCCAAAGCATCATAGTCAGGAGCCATATGCCTTCTTCTCACCATCAGGTCTGATCAGGGTGTTGACCTTGGCCACATCAATGTCATAGAGCTTCGTCACAGCCTGTTTGATCTGGTGCTTGTTGGCCTTGACATCCACAATGAACACTAGTGTATTATTGTCTTCTGTCTTCTTCATGGCTGACTGGTAGTCAGGGGGAATTTGATGATGGCGTGGTGGTCAAGCTTGTTTCTCCTGGGAGCGCTCTTCCTAGGGTATTTAGGCTGCCTCCAGAGCCTTAGTGTCTTTGGCCGTCAGAAAGTGGGTGACGTGCGGATCTTCTTCGTTTTGTGGCTGTGGACGCCTTGCAACACTGCTTTCTTTGCCTTCAAAGCCTGTGCTTTGGCTTCGGCTTTGGGAGGGGCAGGGACTTCCTTCTTAGCTTTCGGCACCATCTTTGTAAAAAGGCAAGAATCTAATTCTTATATTTGATTTACTTAGGACAATTGCTTTTACAAATTATTTTTTTCCTTCCAATAGCCACACAGAATAAAAAGATGGAAGTTATAAACTATCACATATTTATGAAGTAAAAAAGAATTTTATAACAACTGGAGATGTTCAGACTTAAGGGTGAGCCAGTGATTTCCTTGTCACTGGATGTGTTTAAGCAAAAAATGTACACCACTTGCTGTGAACGTGGTAGTGATACCCCAAATGGCAAGCTTGGACTCTTCTCGCAGGTTCTTGTCTTACAGTTTGAAGAATAAAATTCTCGGACTAAAAGATTTTAAGCAAAAGTGTGGAAGTTTATAGCAAGTGTATACAAACTCCTGCTGGGGAGGGGTCCCCAAAATGGAGAACCCTCTCTCTCTCTCTCTCCAAAATGGGAAAGAGCCTAGTCCTGTGAGTCTCTTTGTCTACGGGTTTATAAATGCTAGTAGCGTCTTCGTCTGTTCATCCTTATTGGACCCTTCCTTATTTTATGTCCCCCGTGTTTTCCTAATTGGCCACTTTCCCCCTTTCCCTGCATGGTGTCAGTTTCAAAGTTCCAAAGCTCACCTGCTGCCCCCCTCCTCTTCTTCCCCTTATTTTATAACAGTCTTGTAAACAATCTGGCGGCTTGGAGCTGTCTCTGCCCATTATGTATGCATTCCTCTCCATGGACCCCTCTTCCCCTTAACTGACTCTTCTGTCTGTAAAATCCTTTCAGTAGCAAAGATTCAAAAGCAGAGCCGAGAGGAGCTTGGTTCAATTACTCTGGGGATCCTTTCCAACTCTAAAACTCTGTGATAAGGCCCCCACAAAATTATAAGGTCCCATATGAGTAAAACTAGTGGTTCTTTCAGCTTAGTACTGTGACTATGAATCAGAAAGACATTTGGAAAAGAAAAAATATAGTTATTTTCATGATTTCAAGCCCAAGGGCTAAGTAGGTATTCTGAATAGTCCCAATCTCCTTCTAAGCAAGCATTCAGCATTCTGTCTCTGCCCTGTGGAACCTATTCTATTTTCTGCCTGCATTGCCATTCTGGAGGGTGCATTCTGTGGACTACTTACTTGTAAAGCAAAACGTCATGTTATTCTGCTTGTTCTAAAATTGCCACTTTCTTACCTCTAAGGGAAAATTCAAAGTCATTTCTATTGTCTCCATACTTTCTTGAACAAACTGAATTTAAAGGTACTGATAAAAGTTTGATGATATATCTTAAAAGAACATGTTTACAGTGGCCAAAGGAAAGAATAACTTTTCTTTCCATTAGAGATGAAATATATATGTATATATTTGGCTTCTCTACAAGAGTGTTCTCAACCTGGCTATTCATTAGAATCACCTACAAAGTCTTTAAAATGCCCGTGTCCAGGGCACACCTCAGGCCAATTAAATTAGAATCTCCTAAGGAAAAAGGAGCATTTGTTAAGGATTTCCAGGTTTTAGTGTATACCCACAGTTGAGAAGCACTGTTTGTGTACTCTCTCTCTTTCTCTGGCACAGGTAGGACTTAAAAAACAAAAACAGTCAGAGGTTCTCTACATGTGGCTGACTCCACACCAGTAACTGAGACACAGGTGCAATCAGGATATAGGGTGTCCCAAAAAATGTATACACACTTTAACAACTGATAACTCACTTAATTTTGAAAATGAACTGTATGTTAATAAACACTGACTTTATGATCATTCAAACTGTGTGTACATTTTTGGGACACCTTGTATTTTAAGTACCCAAAGAGGACAGAGTGGCAATCGCTGAATTCCAAAAGGAGTTTCCTCCCTCCATGTGGAAAAATAAAGAAATATTACTTTTTTTAACCAGATTGAAAAACTATCCTAATGTAAAATTTGGGTTCTCTTATTTTGTTTTATTTTACTATAAAACATAGTTAATAAATAAGTAAACATAATTTGGGACGCTCCTAGTATCCTGATTGCTGGTAGGCTATATCATAACACTAATATTGGTTAATAATGAACATAATAATAGTGCTTTTTATATCTTAGATGATTTTGATTTTAAGAACTCAGTTATAGGTCAATCATTTGTATCATTTATTTTAAGATAAACATTTGGTCTAGTCTATGGAAAAAAGAATCTAAAAGTCAGACAATAGGAGGTTGGTTCAACAGATCATAAATTTTTTTTAAAAATAGAGATATATTAGAGTAGGCCAATACTGTTGTGTGAATAATATCAGGTTTAAAAGTAGAATGAAGACTATAATCACTTTTTTATAAATACATATAGTTATAGACCAAATATATTATCATTCATATATATCTTTCATGTGTGTTATCTTTCATATATATGAAATATGTATGCTTAATATATATAATATATATGCTTACTATAAGTTAATATAATTTTTCCATTTGTGTGCTATTTATCTCTGGGCTTAGAATTACTAGTAATTTTTAAATTTGTTTCAATTTTTTATTCTTCTATTTTTATTTTAAATTTTTTGCACAATCAACAGTGATAAAGAAATGAAGTATTTTGTAAATTCATATGACTTGTAATAGCACCATTTTTCTTATGCTGTGACTGAGATACAGAAACCTGTTATAATAGATTACTTTTAAAGAAATAGAAGGCAATGCATTTTTAAGAAAATCCCAGTTTCTCCTCTCCCTTAACTATTTTTCCTTCCTCTGTTTATTCTTTTATGAATGAGAGATATGCCATTTTTTTTAGACAAAGCAAATATTTTGTTGGATTATAAAATATAAGAGTGACAGCACAAAAATGTCCGGATGGTATTTAGGCATACTCTATAATTCTACATATCTCAAGTCATCACTAAGATCATTAAGGAAAGGGATTTTGGGGGACAGAAGATGAAATTACTAAATTCAAAGTTCCACTCAGCCTCTCACTATTTTAGGCTATTCTTTAAAACTAGACCAAATCTCATCTACTACTGAAGCCTTCCATGCAGCCCACTATCTTTCCCTTCTCCCTTTGAATTCTAACAAACTTTTGTCTGTACAACACATTTAAATCAATTCAATATCGAGTTATATTGTTATTTCACTTTTCATTTGTGTAAAACTGTCCTTTCCAATGAAAAAAAATATGCAAGCTAAGGATAAAAGCCCAACACAACTATCCTGTACCTACTTTTCACATTCATGAGAGGATGGATCTTCACAATGGACCTTGTTCAATCACACTCACATGTGAGAGGTCCAAGTTTCTGCTAATCTCTTGATCTCTTGGCATCTACAGCTCCAGCAGTAGATTCTTTCAATTATCTATCACAGAAGATTATGCTCTCGGATTCCAATTTGTATAACCCATTGTTGCTTACATAACTGTCTTCATCTGATCATGTGCACATTGCTTAATTAAACAAAGAATGTTTTATCTATATAGTCAATAGGACTTTTTTCAAAGGAGAATTTAGGGTGGGTCTCCCCAATGGTTGCTTTGGGGGGACATGAGATCATTAACATACTCTGTTAAAAATAATTTCATGGTGGCCGGAACCGGTTTGGCTCAGTGGATAGAGCGTCGGCCTGCAGACTGAAAGGTCCCAGGTTTGATTCCGGTCAGGGGCATGTACCTGGGTTGCGGGCACATCCCCAGTAGGAGATGTGCAGGAGGCAGCTGATCGATGTTTCTCTCTCATCGATGTTTCTAACTCTCTATCTCTCTCCCTTCCTCTCTGTAAAAAATCAATAAAATATATTTAAAAAATAAATAAATAAATAAAAATAAAAATAAAAATAATTTCATAGTGAAATAAAAATGAAAAATGCTGCCTATTTTATCCAACTCTTAGAAATTCACCCTGTGCATTAATTAATAAATGAAGGCCCCTGTGAATTCTTCCAGTGAGTCAACCAGCTTAATTTTGTGTAACCCAGCATTTCTCAATGAAATCATCTGTTGTATAGCATTCAGTAACATTTTGCAGAACAGACTTTGAAAAATGCTGATTATAAGATTAAAAATTCCAGTTCCTCTTTCTTAAAGTTTATTCCAAAATATCACACTGTATCACTAAGTTATCACCATAAAGATTTAGGGTTAATTAAGAGAAACCTTAACATCGTAAGCCTTTGTTGTATCAAGCTTCTCCTTAAAAATTTGTCATGCAGAAGATTGCCTTGCAGTGTTTGGAGACCCAAATAAACAATCCATATATTTTAAGGTTCTTAGAAACGAGGAAGATCATTTCATTTACCAGTTAGCCTCCCCAGTGCACAGGAAGACCGTCAAGTTTCTGTTCACTAATATTTTCCCAAAGATTAATTCTCTTTCTCTGGTTCAACTGTTAGGTCACAATGGTAATACGCCAAAATATTTTACCTGGAAATGACTCTATTAACACCAAAAGAAGCTTTGGATTATGCACAGTGAGACTGCTTAACAAAAAAAGAATGATGAGAAGAACATCCATCCTGATAGAGAACAAAACCTCCTAGTTAAGTTTAAAATATTAAAATCTGGTTTGCAGCTGCTTCTCCCCTCTGTGAAAACAGAGAAAGATGGTGAAAGCGTAGAGCTGGAATAGGGTTCTGGGTGCCATAGTAACAGCATCTTCAGTGATGACATTATGTACCACCTGGTGCTCTCCTGACTAAATTGCATTATTATGTCTCAGTATTCAACAAGGTGGGACAAAGCCCAGGCATAAAACAGAACAATCACATTAAAGCAACAATTCACCTACAGGTTGGAGTAGGATGCATCAATCTTTTTTATTCTCCTAATAATGTCCTTTGTGCTATCAGGTGTTAGCACCAGAGCAAGATTTATGAGCAGAAACAAAATTCAAAGTACTCTAAAAGTAAAACAGAGAAATATAAATTTGTAAGTGACAGACGTGCAAAAAAGACCCTACTGAAATCTAATTATTTCAGTAAGAAAGTCTTGCCAAACTTTTAGTCTATTGAATCAACAAGATGCTAAGGCAGAGGCTGAATAACTACTTTGGGAAACATGGAGGAGGGCTGGCTAAAACCCGAGACCGGGAGAGAAACCAAGATGGCGGCATAGGTAAACACCTGAAATTGCTGCCTCGCACAACCACTTCAAAACTACAACTAAAAGACAAAACAGACATTATCCAGAACCACAGGAAGGCTGGCTGAGTAGAAATTCTACAACTATAAGGAAAGAGAAAAGCACACTGAGACTCAGAGGAGGTGCGAAGTAAAGTGCAGAGGTACGGAGGCCTCTTAGGGCAGGGCTGAGGATCAGCCATAGCTGTTTGCTCTGCCCTGTTGATTCCTTGAGATCCCGCCCCACCCAAGCTGTGTGCAGAAGCTTTTGCATATGAATGGTCTGGCCCTTTGCAATCTAAAATTACCTAACAAACTGCAGCTAGGTCAGAGAGACCCAGAACCTCCAAAAGAAGGCCCAAGGCCCCACAGCAGCTTGAATTGCTTCACAGCTGGGCCTCATCTGGGCACCTCCAAATCCCAAACAAAGAAGAGGAATCTGCAGATCTCTCCATAGCCCCTGCCCGGTAGCCTCAGGCAGAGGCTAAATTAGCACCTCCTTAGATCCAAGAGCCAGTGTACCCAGTGGTCAGACTGGGACCATCCCGATTACAACTCCTCAGATCCATAAGGGACACACTCAGGGGGCAGATTCAGTGAACACCAAAGCCCCACTGAAGCAAGTCTTGCCATATAAGGGTGTCTCCAGAACAGAAGTTCTCCCACCATAGACACAGCTGATTCTCACAGCCAATTGGCCTGGAGGTCAATTCCTCCCAGTGATACCAACAACAATCAAGGCTTAACTACAACAAGACTGTGCACAAAGCCCACAAAGGGGTGCACCAAGAGTGTCCACCTCAGGTAATTGGGGAGGCTGAGCAACTGGGCCCTATGGGACACCTAGCACACAAAGCCACTCTACCAACACAGGGAAGCAGCCAAAATGCGGAGACAAAGAAACAGATCACAAATGACAGAAATGGAGGAAAGCAAACGACTGGATATAGAGTTCAAAACCACAGTTATAAGGTTTTTCAAGAATTTTCTAGAAACCGACCATAAATTTAGTGAGACCCTCAAGAAATCTAGTGAGACCCTCGAGGACATGAAAAAGGACCAACTAGAAATTAAGCATACACTGACTGAAATAAAGAATAATAAATATACAGAGATCCAACAGCAGACTAGAGGATCACAAGAATCAAGTCAAAGATTTGAAATATGAAGAATCAAAAAAGGGTAAATTCTGAGAATTCCCCTTTTCCCACACCTTTATATAAATTGAAAATATCATTTTATATCTTTGTCAAGTGAAAATTGGTGTATCACAGTCATCTTAAATTGCATTTTCTTAATTTTTAGGGCATTTCAACAATTGTATACATGTACTCTCAATATAAATTTTGAAATTACTTATTTACCCTTTACCCATTTTTCTATTGATATGTTTGTTCAAGTGTTTTGAAAGGTAAATCTAGTTGGGGTATGCTAAATTGATTGAGGCATGTGTGTTGCCTGAATGTAACTGAAGGAAGATAAGATTTCAAAACCATAAATCTTTATTTCTTTGTACTGCTATAAACCTATTGCCTGTTTTGTTTAGGCCCAGAGTGATATTGTAGCCAAAAGAACAAGATAGCCAAAGTAATTTCAATTTTTAACCCAATGAAATTGATTAATTATGATCCAAGTAGCCAACGGTAATTTCAATTTTCAGCCCAAGTCCTTTATTTCTAGTTTTTGAACACTATGAAGGAAAATGGACATAGTGCCTAATTTGTTGAAAATTCTCTTTTTCTTCTCCCAGCCTTGCTCTCACTTTAGTGCCTTTTGAGCCTATTTTTCTCTTCAAGACCACCTAAAAACTCCTGTCCCAGTCCAGACAATTTTGTTCTCCTATTCCATCCCTCTCTCTCACCACTATTTATTATGTGTTGGGAAAATTTAATTAAAAACAAAATCTCCTGCCAACTCAGATAACTTGTCCACAAAGGTAGAAGAGAAAGAAAACAGTTTTAGTATCAAATAAGCATGTGACTGTTACCATAGTCACTCGACTAAGAAATTGCAGACAGAAAGAGATCTCACCTTCCTATATGGCCAGGTAGATTCAGCATGGTGTACATGTCCTCAAGCGAACTAGTAACTAGTCCTCCAGTAAGAGGGGTGTTATTCCTGTTTACACCAGGGAAAATAAAACACGTAATTTTTCCTTTTTTGTTTTGTAGCTACCCTTGACATATGCAAATGGCTTTTATAGAAGTAATTAACAAAGGTATATGAGACCCTCCCTCCTCAAAAAAACAAAAACAAAAAAAAAGGTTTTTCTACCCAGATTGTCAAAGCACATGAACTTTCATGTGAATTGTGCAGTATTAGGCAGATATTCCTTGTTAGCATTACAGAGGAAAAATAACATTTCATATTTTAAAACACTTAGCTCTAATATTCATTTTTGGTTCATCTAGTTATTTAATCAAATCAGTAAAAGAGACTGATCAGCTCCATATTTGAGCAATTTTTTCTTTTTTATATTCTTATTAAAGTCTCTATTGCTCACAAGGATCTCATAGAGTGTCTTTTAGGGAAGATAATATCATTAATCATCTAATTTGGGCTGGAAAACATTTTGGTATTTCATTTAATCCTCATAATAAACTCACACAATTTACTATCATCCTCATTTTCAGAAACTTGAGAATGAGGACATTGTGATCTTGCTCCTCAGGATGATCTGATCCTGCCTTCAACTGCCCTTAAATATTTAATGATTATGTCTCCAGTAAAGAAGATAATGTGTTCTACGCAATCATTCTCAATGGCTGTTTCTCAAACACAAGCAAGACCTACCTGAGATTTCTGTACGAGTAGATGAGGAAAATGTGCACACCTCTGCTAAGGTCAGGGATCTTATAACCTATGCTCCTTGCTCATCTCCCAGAATCCCCTAGCTCGTATAATGATAAAAACTGCCTCCCTGTATGTATGTCAATTCATATATTATTGGGACTGATTATATTGTTCACTTAGCTAAACATCTCTATATTCAATATTGACAATATTTATTAAATATGTTACTCATTTTATCCAAAGGAAAAAAGTAATATATACTATCCTTTTCATAATAAAAAGTCATATAGATAGATAAATTGATAAACTATAATAAAATTATAGAAACAGACTATATATTTTCTTTATTATGTATTAAAATATACACTTTATTTTTTTATTATGTATAGCATGTAAAAGTTACATATTTTACTATTTTATACAATGATGAATTATATTATTTTGTTACATATACAATTTATATAAAAATGATGACAAATATGATACCTCAAATCAGTGGGGAAAGGATAGATAAGTTAATAAGTCCTATCAGGAAATTATCTAATCTTATGCAAAAATATATGCTAGAATGATTAAAGATTTAAATATGAATAGTAAGGAGTACTAGGTGAAAATACAAAAAAATGTCTGTAAATATCAGGGTGGGGAAAGAGTTTATAATATAAGATCATAATACAGAAACTATGTGAGAAAGGCAAGAAGAGAGGCAATGTTGTTTCCAAAAAGTTATTGTTAAAAGTAGATGTTACCAAAAATGAAGGAGGGCTCTGAAGACTTTATCACATTATTCCCCTACTATTTGACTGAGTGGTGATGAGTGGATGGGTCAGAATAGCTGCATGCATACATCGGAGATTACCATGTGCTAGGCAGCATGCGAGGCTATGGGGATGCTGAGATGATTCCATTGTATGATAGAAGAACTAGGGTCTTGTGAATCAGATTTCTGCTCATAATAAGGGGTCATGGTAGCAACAAGTTTTGGACAGGCAAGGAGACTCAGAGTTACTAATCCTAAAATTGGGAGAAAGATTTATATCAGAGGTCCTGGAAATGATGAGAGCCAGAATAATGTCCTCTAAACAGGTCTCCTTAGATTTTACTCCGCTCATGTGTGTGCTAGAAATATTCCTGACAAATGACTTGTTTTCCCTTAACCTCAGCAGCTTCATTTGTAAAATAAAGCTCTTAAGCTCATCCTTAAGGTCACTTCTTATTACAACATATACCAGCCTTTCAAGCAGCTTCAGTGTCATAAGACAGATCTCCAGGCTGATGTACACTCTGACCTGGAGTGTACGTATGAATCGTATGTGCTAGGACTGCTGTGGTTTTGCCCTGCAAGTTTTTCCTGAGCTGAACTGTTTCTAGAATCGACTGTATCTATCTCTCACCTCTCTAGGGTCTGGGAACCCATGAAAAATTCTCCTAAGATTTCATGTACCATTTGTGCTGTCAGTTTGCCTTCTCCTGAAGAGATTTGCTTTCTTGCATAACTCCTTAGAATATTTTACAAATTTGTAATTAGATAGCATTTCAAAGACTTTTGGTTAAAAAGAGAGGCACTTGCTTTCTTAAGGGCATATGCCGTGTACATGGAAAGAGCGTTGGCCTGGGAATAAAGAATCTGAATCTTTGTTTCAGCAAAGTCACTAGACTATGTAGCATTAGACAATTATCTCACTAAAAGCAGGTAATGCCCATGGAATTGATTTGGAGCTGCTAGCTAGACCATTGGTGTGAAGGATTTTGCTGTTGTAACACTACCATCTAGTGGGAAGTCTGACCAGAAAAAATTCAAGATAATCCTAAAAAGGTTCTTTAAAACACCTCTGAATGAAATACTGGGGGTTCATTATTAAACAACAGCAAAATGATAAGGCAGCATTCCTTGTAGTGTGATCATTGGAGTCACAATACATGAGTAAATGATATATGAAAAAAACGACACTTGTGGTCAAGAAATTTTGGATAACCCAGAGTAAAACAAAAATAACAAGCTTTTATTGTGAGGCTTCTCAAGGCATTTAATATGCTAATTTGATTTTGGCTCTCTGAGAAAAAAGAATTTTTAATATATTCTCAATGCTACAGTGTACTTCTATTCACCTTGTAATGTTTTTGAAATTAAGAATTTGACTTATAACTGATGTGAATATTTAATGTATAAATTTTTATCCAAAGTTACTGAATCAATGGCAATACTTACAATTATATCTACACTTTTATTGAGGATAAATATAGTAGGATGCAGATTTCACAAACTTTATTTGAATATTAGTCTCTTTTTTTCTTGGAACATCTCATAGATTATGTCCCTCATAATACATTTCTAGTATAGAGCAAATAAAAAATGTTGATCTACAACCGAAGGACTTGTATACATGTATATAAGCCATACCAATGGACATGGACAACAGGGGGATGGTAGCATGAGTGTGTGTGGGGGGGAGGTTGGGGGTTAATGGGGGGGATGAGGACACATTTGTAATACCTTAACTAATAATAAAAAAATAAAAATAAATAAAAAAAATGTTGATCTAATTATATTGGAATGGTTATCATGAAAAACTGGTGGATCATGCACTATCTTGGCCCTCTTCCTCCGCAATCACATTCACCTTTGTGATCTATTCAGTGGCTTAAAGCTCAACAATTAGCACAGCTGGGAAAAAAAGTAAATCTGACTGAAAATACTAAATTTTAGTAGGACCATAGGAGAATGGTGAGGAGATAGGGACTCACTATAAGTTTTTTCAGTATGAAGTTGTGTGCCAACAGGGCACTGCAGGAAACTTACAGGTACTTAAAAAACCATAAGGAAGGAGCACAAAATAGAACTTAGGGGCCAGGCTCTGAACCTAGAACTCCATTACAGGTACGTTGTCTAACAATCAATGTATTCCACATTTCAGGTTTAGACTTGTAGCTTCAATGTAGTCCTGCCATGTCTGAGACACTGTCTGGAATTTCCAGATTAGAATCTCAGAAGCATTCCTAGCCAGGTTTCCAGAAATGAGCCCGTGGTCATCAGCAGACTTGTGTGAAAACAATAACATGTATGTCAGGTCCTGACTTTCCATCCCCTCTGGCCCTCAGGCCATTTCCTTTGCCCCACTCTTCAACACTGACTCACCTGGCCTGACTCAGCTCACACCCTCATGCCCCAGAGAAGTGTCTTTCAGAGGTTCCTGCTTAAACATTTTATGCCAAAGTGAGCATCAGTTATAAACAGTCACTGTAAATAAACTGGAAAATAGATGAAGTGAGGTTAGATGTAGTAGCAAAATAACTATCAGATTTAAGAAAAAAACCTTCAAAGTATTTTAAAACAATACCTCAGAGAGGGGAAGTAGAGTTTGGATTAGGGACTTCTCTGAAAGACAAACAAACAGCAGTTGGTTAAAACAAGTGAAATGAAGCAACTTCCTCTGACAATAGCCTAACTGATGCAGGGTTTAAATATTTAGCGAAAATATTCAAGTGGCCAGCTGTCTTGGTTTACCTGAGACTTAGGGTTTTCAGTGCTAAAATCAGAACTGATCCAGGCAAACCAGGATGGTTGATCAGCTTGAGGAAGTAACATGAGAAATGTCATTATGTAAATTTTCTAGTATATAAAAATCATAATTTCTCTGGGCCTCACTTTGCTTGTCTGTGAAATAAAATTCAGACTGATGCCTACCTCCTAGGGTAGTTGTGAAGATTCAACAACTAATACATAGAAGTGCTTAGAAGCAGTGCCTGGCACATGGCGAGTTACTCAATAGATTCCAGTTCTTGTCATAATTATGCTTGCTTTTATTTTATTAGGCACTCATGAATGTGTGCCTTGTGAAAATGTAATGAGCGACTGCAACGAATTCTATAGGTTTTGTTCTAAAAATATACACACAACATAATTTTAACTATTTTACATGTAACTGTTCAACACTTTCCACTGGGCATAGACATTCTTTTAAGAAAATCTCCAGATGTGATTATTAAAGATAAAGTAAATAGAAAAATTAAGTACCCTGTAGTCTGTCGACAATCATTTAATATAGGCTCTAACTGGTCTCCACTGCTAGGATACAAATTAAAGAATTAAAAGCCCCAATGATTGCCCATCTTAAGATTAAAATGAATTGTTCCCAGAAAGGGATTTTGAGTTACAGGAAAATAATTTGCCTAATATCACATTGGAAACCATCATAAGTTCAGCATTCTGCTAGTGCTTATATCTTTAAAAATGCCATTCTCTTCTGGTGATTCTTATACCGGGATTCTGTGCATAGAAATCATGGTAGATCATCTTTATGTACTGATTGATTATTATATATCTCACTATCAACACCACCACTAGAATATAAGCTGTAAGTTAGGGGCCTTATCTGTCTTATTCTCTGCTGTGTTATAGTGTCTATAATGGTGCCTAACCTATAATAATTATTCAATTAAAAGAAGATATAGCAATGCCCTGGCTTGTGTGGCTCAGTTGATTAAGCATGGTCCCATGCACCAAATGGTCACCAGTTTGATTCCCAGTCAGGGCACATACTCAAGTTGAAGGTACAATCCGCAGTAGGGTGCATATAGGAGGCAACTGATCAAAGTTTTTCTTTCATATTGATGTTTCTCTCTACCTCTCTCTCTCTCTCTCTCCCTCTCCCCTATCCCTTTATCTCTCTCTAAAATCAATGAAAACATATTTTTTAAAAAAGAAGATAGCAATGTAAGCTTGACTTAACACCAGATTTTCCCCCAATGTTGAAATGCATATCTTATCTAATAGAAGAGAAACATGCAAATTGACCATACCTCCTCTACACCCACAAGCCACGCCCACCAGCCAACCAGGAGCGAGTATGCAAATAAACCCAACCAAGATGGTGGAGGCCACGGAGCTGGAGTGAACAGGAGGCTTGGGTTGCCCCTGGCAATGGAGGAAGCCAAGCTTCCTGCCTGCCCTGGCTGGCTGTGGGCTCCACTCAAGGGTACAAAGTTTCAATTATGGAAGATAAATCCCAGATACCTGCTTCCAGCAGCTGTGGCCTCCACTCAAGTAGAGTCTGGGAGCCGGGGTTGCCCAGGGCCATGGCCAGCCGGCAAACAGCCATCAGCCCCTCACCCAGGCTGGCCAGGCACCCCAGCGGGGACCCCCACTCTGAAGGTGGTGTGGCCAGCTTGAAAACAGCCCTCAGCCCCTCACCCAGGCTGGCCACAACGCCCCCATCGGAGACCCTCACCCCATGTGGGTGTGGCGGGACTGCAAACCATCACAGGCCCCTCGCCTAGGCCACCCCACACCCCAAGGGAACCCCTACCCTGATCCGGGACACCCTTCAGGGCAAACCAGCCAGCCCCCACCCATGCAACAGGCCTCTATCCTATCTAATAAAAGAGAAACATGGTAATTAGCATATGACCGCTACCCTTCCCATTGGCTAATGAGGGCGATATGCAAATTAACTGCCAGCCAAGATGGCGGCCGGCAGCCAGGCAGCTTGAAACTAACATGAGGCTTGCTTGCTTCAGTGACGGAGGAAACCAACGTTCCCCAACTGCCTTGCCGGCCTCTGAGCCTGCAGTTTGAAACATTATAACAAATATAGAAGCTAAACAAAACCCCAGAAACCTGCTTTCAGCGAGCCGGGATCTCAGAGCTGGAGTTATACATTGTTTCGATTATAGAAAACAAACAAACCAGACACCTGCTTTCAGCAGCAGAGGCCTCAGAGCTGGAGCCAGAGCTAAAGCTGTCCCAGAATAAAAAAAAAAAAGAAAGAAAAAAAGGAGCAGTTTGGAGCTTCAGTCACCCACCAGCCTGAAAACAGCCCTCAGCCCCTCACCCAGACTGGCCAGGCACCCCAGTGGGGACCCCCACCCTGAAGAGTGTGTGACCAGCTGCAAACAGCCATCATCCCTTCACCCAGGCTGGCCAGGCACCCCAGTGGGCACCCTCACCCTGATTCGGGACACCCTTCAGGGCAAACCAGCCAGCCCCACCCATGCACCAGGCCTCTACCCTATATAGTAAAAGGGTAAAATGCCTCCCAGCACCGGGATCAGCAGAGCCAAGAGGCCTCCCAGCACCGGGATCAGCATGACAGGGGGCAGCGCCCAAACCCCCTGATTGCCCTGCGGCTCTGTGTGTGACAGGGAGCAGAGCCACAACCTCCCTATCCACCCTGCTCTGTCCGTGACAGGGGAAGGCGCCCCAACCTCCTGATCAGCCCTGCTCTGTGCCTGATAGGGGGGAGCTCCCCAACCCCCTGATCACCCTGCGGCTCTGTGTGTGACAGGGTGCGGCGCCCCAACCCCCTGATCGGCCCTGCTCTGTATGTGACAGGGTAGAGCCATAACCTCCCCATCGGCCCTGCCCTGAGTGTGACAGTGGCGGCGCCCCAACCCCCTGATCGGCCCTGCTCTGTGGGTGATAGAGGGCGGCACCCCAACCCCCTGATCCACCCTACTCTGTGAGTGACAGGGGGGAGCTCCTCAACCCCCTGATGGGCCCTGCTCTGTGCATGACAGGGTAAGGAGCCCCAACCCCCCGATAGGCCCTGCTCTGTGCGTGACAGGGGGTGGCGCCGCAACCTGCCCATAGACCCTGCCTTGAATGTGACAGGGACTGGTGCCCCAACCCCCCAATCAGCCCTACCCTGAGCGTGACTGAGGGTGGCATCGCAACCTCCCAATCCGCCCTGCTCTGTGCATGACAGGGGGCAGCGCCCCAACTCCCCAATCGGCCCTGCTCTGAGCCCGACCAGGGGCTGCACCTAGGGATGGGCCTGCCCTCTGCCACCCGGGAGCAGGCCTAAGCCAGCAGGGCATTATCTCCCGAGGGGTCCCAGACTGGAGAGGGCACAGGCTAGGCTGAGGGACCCCCCCTCCCCCCCAAGTGCACAAATTTTTGTGCACCGGGCCTCTAGTCTATACTAATAAAAGGGTAATATGCTAATTAGACTGGGAGACCTTCCGGACATTCTTCTGGACAAAGCCATGGTGGCAGGGCCAAGGTACAGGCGGTTAGAGGCCAAGAGGGGAGGCCAGTCGTGGGTGATCAGGCTGGTGGGGGGTGGGGCTGTTGGGGGTAAGAAGAACAGCAGGGGGGCCAGTTGGGGGCAAGGAGGCCATCAGTGGGGGTCAGTTGGTGGTGATCAGGACAGCGGGGGGGCGGGCAGTTTGGAGTGAGCAGGCCAGCAAGGGGGCAGTTGGGGGCAAGCAGGCCAGTGGTAAGGGAAGGTAGGGGCAAGCAGGCCAGCAAGGGGGGCAGTTGGGGGTGATCTGGCCGGCAGCGGGGGGCAGTTGGGGACAAGCAGGTCAGCAGGCAGAGTGGCTAGGGGAAATCAGGCAGGCAGGCAGGCAGGTGAGCAGTTAGGAGCCAGCAGTCCCGGATTGCAAGAGGGATGTCCGACTGCCAGTTTAGGCCAGATCCCTGTAAACCGGCAGTAGGACATCCTTCGAGGAGTCCCAGATTGGAAAGGGTGCAGGCTGGGCTGAGGAACACCCCCTCCCCCGTGCATGAATTTCATGCACCAGGCCACTAGTTAAAAATATTAGCCAGAAGTAAGACATTAAACATCTCTACCACAGAAAGTGTCTGCCAGGTCTTACCTGGAATTTCTCCTTTTAATACACCATTTTAAAAGTTAGTGCTTTAAATTTTCTAAAGACAAGTTAAAAATAAATGAAATCCAAACATTTTCTTTTCAAAATAATTTTAACTTAACAAGTACATGTTTGACTTTATTCAACAGATAAGATCTTCCTTAATATTACCCCTTGGGGACACTTTTCCAGTGTCTAGACATAGGCACCAGCAGAAACCTGGATTTACATATTAATGGAATTATCATATATTATTGTTTTGCAATTATTTTCTTTATACTTATATATTGCTTTGTGCTTATATATTTCTTTATATGTTGATCTTTCATATCTTATTTACAACCAGATATCTTCAGAATAAGGGGAATGACAGATGATAGATCATGACACTGTTGACTAAAATTTGAGAACTCTGCTCTCAACTATACTCTCCCTCATGTCCAACCACCTCCTCCAAAAGGAAAAGGTATACCTCTCCAGAGATAATAAACATTAGTTTTCCTAGATTCTCCCATTCTCTCTCAAAACAGCCATTTGAGACCTTGTATTAGTTTGGTAGGCTACCATAAATAAGTACCACAAAGTGTCTGGCTTAACCAATAGAAATTTATTCCCACACAGTTCTGGCGGCTAGATGTTCATGGTCAAGGTGTTGACAGGATTGTTTCTTCTGTCACCTCGCTCATTAGTTTGCAGATAGCTGTCTTCTCCCTATAACCTCATGTGATCTTCCCTCTGTGCATGTCTATGTCTTAATCTCCTTATGAGGAAACCAGTCATATTGGATTAGAGCTCACCTAATGATCTCATTTTACCTCTGTAAAGACCCTACCTTCACATATAGTCACATTCTGAGGTAACTAGGGTTAGGACTTCAACATATGAATTTGATGGATACAGTTATGCCCATAACAGATCTATATTTATGTTTTCATAACATGTACATTCAAACATTAAGTTTATCAGTAAAAATTTTGGTACTACAGTACTTTATGAAAATTCTAGATTAAATAGTCCAGATAAGGTAACTACAACTTTGACTAGAAGTTCCAGTTATTGGCAGGGATAGAGATGGTTTTGCTACTTAATTTATTTGTATTACTTTTTCCATTTGGATTTGCTGCTCATCCATGCTTTTATTTATCAGATTGGATGCTTACTGGAAAACACACTAATCTTCTATGTGAAATCACCATCAGAAAGTAGTGGCAGCCAATAGCAGTTGAGGAGACATGAACATCTGGCATGCTGCAGTTGGTAAAAATGAAGTATTTAAAATGCTTAATGTAGTCATATCATTTTGTCATCCAGGCATTTTCATTTCCCAGTGAGATCCGACCCTCAATTGCATCTTAAATTTATGCAGTATCTATTACCTATGCCATTTGATGTGGCACAACCTTTTCACAAAGTACCTGCTGGGGAATAGTTTCTTCTTGCTTAATGTTCAAATTAATTTCCAAGACACCAAGGGCCTGAATAAAAATCAAGGTGCATATTAATTTCCTGCCCACTCAATTTTTTTATTCAAGAATTATTTTCATGTATTAACCTTGGTGTGAACAATTCTCAATACCTAGCCTACAAAAGGCAGCTACAGAGACAGAGCTCAGAGGCAGGACCCTCACTCACATAATTGTCAGAATGGGGTCAGTGACCCATTTGTTTCAGCCTTTTATTGGGAAGTTTATCAGCGAGATACAACAAGCTAGTCTATTATTGGTGTTTTCTTAATTTCCTGTATGTATGTGTGATAAACATACCCTCGGCTTAGAATATGGACTCTGTGGGAGAAAAATTTTGAGCAAATTTCAATATCAGAACCAGTGGCCTGCACAGAGAAAGAAACTAAGACCCTTATGTTGATGTTTTGCACTCTAACATCTCCTGTGATAGTCACATTAAATTGAAGCCTCAGTTGGCATAAAGGGGGACAATTATAAACTATTAGGTGATTTCAGTACCTCAGTTATATTGGCAGGTGAGAAAGAGATTATTTTTAATACCTCCATCCTGTATAAATAACCAGAAAATACCTGCTGGGAATTAAAAGGTCATGAGTTAAACCTACTCTGAACTTTGCCACTATAAATAGCCAGTGCATATAGACAGTTTCCAGGACACACTTCATTCTGAAAATGTAGTATTTTCCAAAACATAAAGAACAAAATGAAATGCAACATCATAAATATTTAAGAACTAGAGGCCCAGTACATGAAATTCATGCATGGGTATTGTGCTGGGCTGCATATCTGGCCCTTTGGCCAGACGTGTCATGCTGTGCTGTCTGTTCCTAAAACACATAGATAGGAAGGTACTGACATCAGGCCAGGCCTTGAGATATGGTCTCATGGCCCCTTCCCAGCATGCAGGCCTTCTTTCTCAGAAGGCCCGAAGTCTCATTCCAAATTTGGGAGACAAAGGACTGGGAAAAGTATAAATAAAGAGAGTTTCCTCCATATTGGGGGGCCCAGAATTTGAAAGACATATTTTTCTCTGGGCCTCCACAAAATTTAATAGTAAAATGTAACTCCTGTAGTCTGCGCTGCAGTTCAGCCTTTGCTTTGGCAGGGTCCTGAAACTATAGTCAGCTGGCCAGCTTAATAAAGGCTCTTAAATTTAAATTCTGAATCAGTGGTCTATCTCGCTGAGTGTACCCATAACAGTAGGGTCCCTAGTGGCTGCCGGCTGCCAGCTGGGGCCTTCCTTCCTTCCACGCCACCCACTGGTGGTCAGTGGGTAGCAAGCAATCGAACTCACAGTCAGTCGAACTCCCGAGAGGACATGTTGCATATTAGGCTTTTATATATATAGATTAGTTTATCCATAAGCAAAGCTCTGCTACACCCAGGAAAATCAATTTTGTCAATGGGCATAAAGGGAGGTGGGCCAGAATAGAACCACATTTCTCTTTTCAAAATTACATAAACCCAAAACTTGTATTAAAACCTGAAAAACCACAGCTTGAATTATATCACTGAGAAATGGCCTCTATTCAACACACACACACACACACACACACACACACACACACACACACACACACACACACTTCCTATTTCCAGATCTCTGTCTTGATATTTCCAAAGATTCTAGGGAAAGCTGAATCTCATTGATCAAATGATGACAGACTTACCACCTCCTCTCTCCTCCACTCCTAGATAGACAAGGAAGCACCTAATGGATATGAAGTCCTCCTACTTCTCTCTCCCTCTAACCCAGGAGAGCCAAGCTTATGTCGTTTAGCCCAGCCCCTACCCAAGATCCATGGATCACAACAGGTCATGTTTCACCTCTCTCTCTCTCTCTCTCTCTCTCTCTCTCTCTCTCTCTCTCTCTCTCCATCCTATATAATAAAAAGGTAATATGCAAATTAACCCTCATGCCTTCACAAAGATGGCTGCCTATGACCAGGCTGGCAGGAGGGTTAGTGGGGGATGACCAAACGACTGAACAGCAGGCTGCGTGGGGTGACCAGGCCATCAAGGGGTGCAGTTGGTGGCAACCAGGCCAGCAAGGGGGGCAGTTAGGGGCAATTAGGCTGGCAGGAGGGGCAGTGAGGGGCAACTAGGCTGGTGGGGGGGGGGCAGTTGGGGGCGACCAGACTGGCAGGGATCGGGCCTAAACTAGCAGTCAGACATCCCCTGAGGGGTCCCAGATTGGAGAGGATGCAGGCTGGGCTGCGGGGACTCCCTCCCATGCATGAATTTTGTGCACTAGGCCGCCAGTGTGTGTGTGTGTGTGTGTGTGTGTGTGTGTGTGTGTGTGTGTATCTTCACACTTAGCCTGGACACCTTCTTAACTAGGTGGCCTAATTTGTTAGGTATATTTTATACATTCTATATTACCTCAGATGACAATGTTGTTAAACTTTCTACCACTACTTAAGGATCCCTTGCATCCAGTTTTCAATAGTATTTTCCTCAAATTTTCTTTAAGCTCTCACTGGCAACCTTCTGAAAGGCCAGCAGGCTTCTACTAACAGTCTCCTCAGACACCTTAGGCTTTCACTTACACTCTCCTCAAAATCCTTCCAGTTTCTGCCCCCTGCCAGGTCCCAAAGCCACGCCCACATTTTTAAGTTTTGTTATGACAGCACTCTAGACTTAGATACCAAAATATGTAATAGTTGTCTACTGCTGCATAAAAAATTATTCCAAAACTTAGCAACTTAAAATAACAACCAACAATTATTATCTCCTACAATTTCCACAGGTCAGGAAACTGGAAATGCTTGCTAGGTGGTCCTGGCTCACCTTGTATGCTTTTCTCCAGTTAATTTCTCAGTTTACTTTTCAGACCCAGCCAGGGACCCTAAGAGGCAAGGAAAACTTTTTCTCTCCTACTAGAGCCACATAGAATTAGAACTCCAGAGATCTGTAGGACTCCCTTAAGTCTTGGTCTGAGTTCTGATCAGCATTTGCTTATAAGGAAACTCCTGAGCTCCAGGGGAAAAACCAACAACCAGAAATGGGCAGAGGGAACAGTCTTCACAGCTCACACTAGGCTGGAAAATTTTCCTGTTCAACCAAGTGCTCAAAAAGCCTCAGTATAGGGTCAAACGAGCCCTAGACTGCTCTGGTCCAGCAAAAAAAAAAAAAAGCTAAAAACAAGGCTCAAAATTAAAATGTTCCAAATAACTGTATCCCAGAATAATGCTCAGGAATATTATTAGAAAATGCAAAATACCCAGCACTGAACAGGTAAAATCCACAATATCTAGCATCCAATAAAAATTAGCAGGAATGCAAAGAAGCAGGAAAATGGCTCAAATAATAAGATAGAAAGACTCAGAAAGATACAGGTGTTAGAATTAGTTAACAAGGACATTAAAACATATATATATATATATATTACCCATATTCAGGGATGTAAAGAAAGACTGAGCACATTAGGTAGAGCAATACAGTGTGTTAAGTTAAATATATATATATATTGGTTAGGATTAAGAGCAGATTAGACCCTGCCAAAAACAACATTAGTAAACTTGAGGCATAACAATAGAAACTATAGAAAAAGCCATAAAAATAGAAAAGACTGAAAAACAATGGAACAGCACATCAATGAGCTGCGGGACAACTTCAAAGGGGCCTAATATACATATAATTGAAGTTTTCAAAGTAAGGGGATAGCCAGAAAAATTCTTTAAATAATGGCTAAGATTTTTCCAAATCTGCTGAAATCTTTAAGCCCATACATCCAAGAAGCTCAACAAATCCCAAGAATAAAGAGACATGAAGAAAATTATACCAAAGCACCACATAATGCTTGAAATTTAAAAAGCAACTCTGGAGCCCTAGTCAGTTTGGCTCAATGGACAGAGTATTGATCTGTGGACCAAAGGATCCCAGATTTGATTCTGGTCAAGGGCACATGCCCGGGTAGCCAACTCCATCCCCAGTAGGAAGTGTGCAGGTGGCAGCCGATCCATGATTCTCTCTCAACACGGATGTTTCTATCTCTCTCTCCCTTTCTCTCTTCTTCTCTCTCTGAAATCAATAAAAACACTTCTTTAAAAAATATTAACAATTGACGCATTCAGTTTTTTTAAAGGCAACCCTGGAACTCCCTATCCCTTACCCTACTGCATTTTCTTCTTAAAATCAAATTTTAGTTATTTTTATAGTTATTGGATTACCATTTCTTTCACACCCCTAAAAGATGAACTTTATAACAGCAAAAAATTTCTCTTATTTGTATGTATATATTTCAATATAGCCAACAAAATCATGCCTAACACACAGTAAACACTTAATAAATGTATGTTGAATATTGATTCAGAAGTGAGTTTAATTATTGTTGACCCAATTATTTATCATACTTAAGGAAAAAGAATTTAGACTGCTTCATCTGCTATATTCACTTATCCTGTTACATGTGACATGATACTGGCAACTGGGCTAGTTTTATAAGTGATTTTTACCAATTCTCTCAAAAAGTTTAAGCCTTAACAGTAGGCACTTTTTAAAAACGGACAAGAGACAACTCAATAAACAAACAAAAAACATTAAAAATGGGCAAAGGACTTGAATAGACTTTTTTCCAATGTAGATACATAAATGATCAACAAAGCACATGAAAAGGTCCTCAACATCACTAATCATTAGGGAAATGAAAATCAAGGCTATGATGAGATTCCACTTCACACCCACTGGGAAGGCTACTGTAAAAAAATAAAATAGGAGTTTGGCGAGCGCAGCAGCGAGGGGAAGGCGGGAAGAGGGAGAACGGATGCAGGGGGCAGGGCAACAAAAATAAATAAATAAATACATAAATAAATAAATAAAATAGAAAGTAACAGGATGTAGAGAAATTGGAACCCTGTTAAGGATGTGAAGGAATTGGAACCCTGGTGTACTGTTGGTGAAAACAGAAAATGTTACAGCCTCTATAGAAAACAGTACAGCAGTTCTTTAAAAAATTAACAATTGAATCATTATACTATTGAGCAATTCTATTTCTGAATATAAATACAGAAGAATTGAAAGCAGAGTCTTGAAGAGATATTTGAATATCGATATTCATAGGAGCGTTATTCACAAAAGCCAAAAGGTAAAAGCAATCCAAGTGTCCATCAGTAGGTAAATGAATAAACAAAATGTGGTGTGCATTTATTATCCAGCCATTAAAAAAATATCTGCCCTGACCGGTTTGGCTCAGTGGATAGAGCATCGGCCTGCGGACTGAAAGGTCCCAGGTTCGATTCTGGTCAAGGGCATGTACCTGGGTTGCGTGCACATCCCCAGCGGGGGGTGTGCAGGAGGCAGCTGATCGATGTTTCTCTCTCATCGATGTTTCTGACTATCTATCCCTCTCCGTTCCTCTCTGTAAAAAAATCAATAAAATATATATATATATTATATATAAATATATATATATATTATATTATATATATATTATATAAATATATATAAATATATATATATTATATATAAATATATATATTATATAATATATATATATATAATATATATATATAATATATATATATAAATCTGCCCTAGCGGGTTTGGCTCAGTGAATAAAGCGCCGCCTGCGGACCAAAGGGTCCAGGGTTTGATTCTGATCAAGGGCAACAACCTCGGTTGCAGGCTCCTCCCCTGCCCAGGCCCTGGTCAGGACGCGTGCAGGAGGCAACCAATCTATGTGTTTCTCTCACATCAATATTTCTGTCTTTCCCTCTTTCTTCCACTCTCTAAAAATCAATGGAAAAATATCCTCAGATGAGGATAAAAAAGAAAAAAAGGAGAAAATTCTGACACAGTGATACAACATGGATGAACCTTGAGGACGTTATGCTAAATGAAATAAACCAGTCACAAAAAGGACAAATATTATGTGATTTCACTTATATGAAGTACCTAGAGTAGTCAAAGACAGAAAGTAGTCAAAGGCAGGTGATTCCTCAGGGTTGGGGTTAGTGGGAAGTTGTTGTTTAATGGGTATAGAGTTTTAGTTTTATAAGATGAAAAGAGTTCTGGAGATTGGTTATACAATGTACTTAATGCCACTAAACTGTACACTTAAAAAAGGTTAAGATGGTAAGTTTAAAGTCTTTTGTATTTTATCACAATTAAAAAATAAAAAACTAAATTAAAACAAATAACCTAAACATTTTTTTAAGAAAAAAAAAAGTTTTAACAAAAAAAGACATTATTTTGAGTGAATGGACAAAAGGAAAAGAGAGAAATGGCACCCTATCACCCATCCCCCATTGTCACCAAACCTGATTCCATGTCTTGCTCCTCTTGTTACTTTGGCTGACCCTCCCCCTACATCCCTGTCTTTCCAAATCTAGCTCAAATGTCACCACCTCTTACTTTATTGATTCATCCAAATAAATATCTTTCCACCTTTGAATTTCTGCAGTCCTTATTGATCTTCTACAATTCATTATACATATATGCATGTTTTATCTCCACTAAAAGATTGGGGATTCTTTGAGTGTCTAACACTATAAATGGTTATTTTAATATCCTTTCCCTTCCCCAAACTTCACACCACAGTTTACATAAACCTAATCCTCAGCTATTTTTCCTGCCCTATTTCCTTTTTTTATTTAAATCTATTGGTGTAACATTGGTTAATAATATTATATACATTTTAGGTGTACAACCTTATAATACAACATCTGTATATTCCATTCTATGCTCACCACCCAAAGTCTAGTCTCTTTCTGTCACCATATATTTAACCCCTTTTATCCTACTCATCCTTCCTCCAGCCTCCTTCCTCTCTGCTAATCACCATACTGTTGTCTGTGTCTGTGAGTTTCTTTTTTTGTTGCTGTTTTATATCCCACATATGAGTAAAATCATATGGTTCTTTTCCTTTTCCATCTGACTTATTTCACTTAGCATAATATTCTTAAGATCTATCCATGCTGTCACAAATGGCAGTATTTCATCCTTTTTATGGCTGAGTAGCATTCCATTGTATATATGTATCACATCTTCTTTATTCAATCATCCATCAAAGGACACTTCAGTTGTTTCCAGACCCGCCCCTATGCCCACTGCAATCTCTCAGCGCACAATTCCTTTCAAGGTGCACGAATTCATGCACAGGGCCCCTAGTTATGAATAATGTTTCAGTGAACATAGAGGTACATGTATCTCTTTCTATTTTAGGGATGGGGAGAGAGAGAGATTGAGAGAGAAACATCAATTTTTGTTGTTCCACTTATTTATGCATTCATTAGTTGATTCTTGTATCAGTCCTGACTGGGGATCGAACCCACAGCCTTGGCATATCGGGAGGACACTAGTCTAACCAACCGAACAACCCAATCAGGGAAGGGTACATATATCTTTACAAATAAGTGTTTTCAAAAATTTTAGGTAAATACCCATAAGGGGGGTTACTGGATATGTAGTAGCTTTATTCTTAATTGTTTTAGGAACCTCCATACTGTTTTCCATAGTGTCTGCAGCAATTTACATTCCCACCAGCAGTGTGCAAGGATTCCCTTTCCTCTACTTCCTCTCCAACAGTTACTTCTTGTCTTATTGATAATAGCCATTCTACTGGGTATAAGGTGGTATCTCATTGTGGTTTTGATTTGCATATTCATTACAGCTAGTGAAGTTGACCATCTTTTCATATGTCAGCCATCTGTATGTCTTCTTGGGAAATGTGTCTGTTTGGATCCTTTGCCAATTTAAATTAGATTACTTGGAGTTTGGTGGTTTTTGTTTGTGTTTTTTTTTGTCATTGAATTGTATTATACATATATATTATATCAGCCCCTTATCTTCTCCCATTCCTGACCTAGTTCTTTCTTGATAAGAATAGAAAAGTAAGTGCTTTTGGAAGTTACGTAGTCTAAAACCCATCTCTTCTCCTCCTGCTCATCTACCCAAGACATGGAACCTTATTCTAGTGATATGATACTCAGAGACCCTTCCTCTGGATAAAAGAGATACTGGAAGATATTCTGAGTTTTTCTCAAAACAAACAAACAAACAAAAAAAAAACAAAAAAAAACTGTAGCTGATCTTGGTATATCCCATGCTGTCAATAATGTTCTTCATTCCCCAGGGTCAGTTTTGCTTATCAGAATTCAGCCCATTAGACTTTCACATTCCCTAAGTTGAAGTGATGAGGAAAGCTTATTAGCTCAGAACATTATTTATGGAAACCAATAATAAGGAAAGAAGAATACAAGACACAAGCCTAGGGCCAAAAGAAATGTAGAGTATTAGATAGTGCTCCTCAATACTGGGAAAATCCCTCAAATTCTTGGGTCTTAGTTTTTCCACTTGGAAAAAAAAGGGGGGGAAAGTTAAAAGATCTCTGTAGGACTTTTTTTTTTTAAGCCCAAAAGGTTTATAATTTTATGAAACTTCTTTCTCAAAAAAATCACCAAATACCGTTTTAATTGTTACACACAGTGTTTGTTAGTCTTTTCTCATTTTCCTTTGCCTTTGCAGCATTTTTCACTCTTGACTACATTTTCTTCTTTCACTAGATTTAAATAAAAAGTTGTGATTTCTTTAGGAGCAGGTAACACTTAAGACGCATATGGTTATGTAGGATGGGCATTGCCAACACACCACATCCAAAGGGCAGTATTTCCATCAAATACATCATACCTATGTATTTCCTCAACAATGACCGGCATGTATTCAAACAAAGTTATTTTTTAGCATTTACTCTTTTTAAATGAGAGAAAAAGAGAAGTTCACATAAACTGACCCCATTAATTCTATGCTCCTTTCCATTTTCCAGCCACTGTATCTGCCAGACTCCCTACCTTTGGTCTCATCCTCCACCAATATGTCTTACACACCACTACCAGTTATGTCTTCCCAAGACACAGGCATGGTCATCTCTTTTGTTTTCTTGACAACATCCATTTATTGCTGAAGAAAATATGAGTCATCCATGTTCTGACCCCAGTCTACTCTTCTGGCTTATCTCCTGATTACTAAGTATTACATACTCATGGGTGGGGGAGGTGTAATAGAATGAGTTGGCAAAAGAACAGTTATTATTGGCTATAATATAAGTGCTTATACTATGTCTGTGTCCAAGTAGACATAGTTGTTTTCAATCCGTTTTAACGTCTGATTGGGTAAAATAAAAGTGAAAATTCTGTCCTCTTATTTGGGGCCTTGAGATAATTTCATAGGGACTTATAAAGTTCCCAGTATTTCAATCCAGGGACACTTTCCATTTAAGGTAAAGCAAAGCATTCTTCTCATCTTGGAATGATTTATTACTCAGAAGCTAAAGAAAAGTACTCATTAATCCCTCTCTATTATTCACATATGAATGTGACATGCAGAGGGGTGTCTCATCACTTAGTCATTCACAAGTTTTAGGACATTTAGCTCAAAAATAGATGATAACTCATAGAAGTTCTCTCCCCGTTTATTGTTTCTGGTCATTCCATTGTCTACGGCAGCAAGTCCATGACATACCATTATCAGCTGACTGCTGTTTTTAGTTTTGATATAAATGTTCCTCCTGTGAATTTTCTAAATGGATAAGCCTTCTACCTGAGATGTAAAATGAGAAAGCATCAAAGAGCTAAACTGAGGACCAATTCTTTCCCCCACTTAGAAAGTGGCTAAATCTAGAATTTTAAAATGAAACGTATTTCCTTTTAGTTTCAGATTTTAGAAGCATAAGATAGACATATTGAAAAAAAATAAGAAAATGAGATTTGAGAAACACGGGTGCAAAAGTAAAGAGGACTTTCTGTGAATTGGTGACTTGGCTCTACAGTTCTTGCACTAGCATAGGCAGCTTGGGACTAGTGGCTTATCTAGTTGCACTTGCAGGATCTTACACAAATCTTTGGTTCCACATACAAAATGATGGTCCCTGGGATCAAGAGTAATCCCACTTCCGTTTTGTTTTCTTTTTTTTTAATAACTCAGGGTTCTTTCTCTGCCAGTGTTTTGAAGTGCCACAGTCCAGACTAACTAAACGTCTGCATGCCAATTAATTGCCCAACTTCCTCTTCTTTCTTTTATTTGTAAGTTGGGTGTGTCTTACTCTGTTCAGCAATTGTATTTCTTTAAACTGTGTATATCAAATATTTATAAACTTAGTCATAATATAAACATACTGTGAGATCGCCTATAAAATCAGGGATTTTTTTGTGATTTCTTTAGCATTGTTATATTTTGGGTACCTCAATTTTAGCTCACTAGGCATGGTTACAAAAGGAGCTTTGACCTTTGTCATAAACTCATTGGATTTTCTTGGCATCAGCCCGAAGTATTCTCATTTTAGTCAAGTTCATAGTGCTCTCTCCTTGATGAGTCATATTGTTTTAAAACCACTGACAGTTTCATCAACATTATCATGGTTTTTGCATGTACAGTTTAGCTTAGGCTTTCTTTCACTTCACTGAAACCACCTGGTTCTAGAAACAACTAACAAAGGTGTTTATATTGGAGAGCACTCAAAGGATCCCATGTCAGGGTCAAATTTTTGTTGTTGTTTTTCTATTCTTTTGGCATTTTGGGGGGAGTAAGGTGTGCATAAACTAAAGAATACATCCTGAAACTGATGGGGGAAGGGAGAACAATACCCTATTTAAGTTAATTCATTTAAATATCAAAGTCCCAAATAAAAAGGAAAATACTCTATAACAACCACTTGATGTCACTGCTGTAGCTCCTCTCCAGCTTTGGAGAAGCAGGGAAGTTGGCTACTTCTTAAGTCACCAGAAAAGAGAAGGCAAATATAGTTTTAATATTTTCTCATGGACATTTTTTAAAAAGTAATGATTGCTTCTGTTTTAAACTGGGTTATTCCACCATGTGTCTTTTACTTGCTTTGTAAAGAGAAGGGAATTGCATGAAGGGACTGAGCAGATACTACTGGACAAAGGCAAATATTTCATTCCCATGTTTGCAGTTCTCCAATGTAGCCATGTATCAAAATTTATCTGGAGATATTTTTAAAAACACAGATCACTGGACTCTACCCTAGAACTACAGAATCAGAATCTCTGGGGTGGGGCATGGACACTTATGTTTTTACAAATTTTTCAGAGTGATTCTGAATATCAGTAAGGTTTGAAAATCCCTGTTTCACTTTATCCTACACCTCTCCTAATTTATAATGTTAGAGAATGTAAGCTGACTTGATATCCTATTTAATAAAGAGGGAATATGCTAATTGACCCTCACACCATCACAAAGATGGCAGCACCCACAGCCAATAAGGAAGGGATATGCTCATTGACTGCCCCACCCTCAATGATGGTGGTACCCACAGCCACAAGATGGCGGCGTCCAGTCCCCTCAGCCCCTCTGCACGCCTGCCTCCAGAGTTCCCCAGACCCCTCAGTCCCCCAGCCCCCCAGGACCGGCCTGAGGCGCAGGCAAGCCTCGGATGTTGGCTGCCCAGCCACCTAGGGCCACCCAAGGCTCAGGTAACGAGGCTTGTGCTGCCGGCAGTGGCAGCAGCAGAGGTGTGATGGGGCATTGCCTTCCCCTGATTGCCAGGTCACCTCCCACCCCTGAGGGCTCCCGGACTGTGAGAGGGGGCAGGCTGGACTGAGGGCCCCCCCCCCTCCAGTGCATGAATTTTTATGCACCGGGCCTCTAGTTCTATATAACTGAATAATTATACATTTTTATATCTTCATATGCCACTCAAAATGAACTTTTATCCCTCGTTCAGCCCTTCTTTCTTTCATCTCCTTTCCTTCATGGAACTTCTTTATTTTTCTCTTCCTTAAATATTACACAGTATACACATCTTTAATAGTAATAACTTCATATTTTGCTTTACTTACATATCTATTTTTTCAATTGAAGGAAGGCTGAGCTAATTCCACCTCTCTTTGCTGCTTGGTCTTTTCTTCTATGACAAGCACAATTTTAGTTTCAGCATTTTCCTAATAATAAGAACAAACTCCCTTATTAAATTTATACAATGTTATAGGTAAAATATATATGTGTTTTAAAATAATTCCCTTTACCGGCCAATTACATGCCTGATCCTATTTTGTACAAGTGCCTACATTCTCTCA
Organism: Myotis myotis; assembly: GCF_014108235.1. Lineage (NCBI taxonomy): Eukaryota > Metazoa > Chordata > Mammalia > Chiroptera > Vespertilionidae > Myotis > Myotis myotis. Next base: position 173,909,788 of record NW_023416335.1, read on the forward strand.
CAAAATCGTACTGGAAGTATACCATTAATGTATCTTTACAAATGAAACTAAAGCCAGAATATTGCCTCCTTCACCCCCACACTCTAATCTTAAAGTCAGAAATTCTAACACAAATACCTTTGCAGGTTTCAGATGCTGCTTTGTCTTGTCGGAAATATGATCACCTTGCTACTGACCAATTTATTAAGTGTCCACTGTGCAGACTGCAAGTTAGATATGAAGAGCCTTACATAAAGACATAGCACGCAATCTTCTTGATGTGTTATATTGTTTCTGCTTACCAGGGAAAAGAAGCTAATGGCAAACCCCAGAGCAGCGAGCCCACTGCTCTAGCAGAATCCAGCACACTTGGAACACTTGCCAAACTTTTGCTAAGTAAGGGACAGAAGAATCTATGCCTTGGAAAAGGAATCTAACGAGTAGCCCCACCTTTGGCTGGTAAATTGAAGGTTAGAATGTCTTCTTGGTTTTCGTTTTGTTTTTCAACAACACTCAGTGCATTTCAGCTCTTTTGCAGAAAATATCAACAATCTCAAGTTTCTTGCTTGCTTTTAAACTTGCTTTTAAAGAGGATTTATGACCAGAAACACCTTCACCCAGCCAATCATTTATGTAAGAAAGACTGATTCAATTTTAGCATGCTCTAATTCTGCCTTCTTCCTAATACAACAGCTGGGAAGAATATCAAAGCAAAAATTGCATACTGAAGTCTGATAATAGCCAAAATAATGATTATGTGAGCACCAGATACTTGAAACACTGCCAACAGAAAGAAAACAAATACCGTTCATTTTGTCTGAGTAAAATTGAAAAAGAAATTCAGGTTTTTTTAAAAAAATAAATGAAGTAAGCACATTACTCAAGTCTGAATAAAAATATTTTGTCAGTCTTTACAAGCAAAAAATATCTCATGACAAAAGGGGACTAGTTTCACTCACATCTCAAACAGTTGCACAAATGCTTTTCCTCAAAACAATCCTCGCACTTTTTTAAGCAGCAGCAGTTCTTTACATGTGCTTCCAAATTTGTCATTCAGGATTTTTAAAAGGCACACACTCAAAGATCAAAGTTTAATAAAATGAATAATTGTTACCGCTCCATCAAGGATCCTCCTGAGTGAAAGCAGATTGTCTTCTTTAGCAGGTGTGTGGCAGTGAAGCCTACAATGACTCCTCGTGCAGTGCAGGGCCACTGTCCGGCCAGCAGTTTTACCCACCACTGTTTTCCACCTGACTCTAGTACTTTCGGCTGCTATGCACAGATCCCGGTAAACATTAGACTCAAAGAAGAAACGTTAAAAATCATACAGATTTTTGCTCCACAAATCAGAATCTCAGAGGTAGTGTTGGGAATCTGTGCAAATGTCAACATGGTGGAAAAGACAGATTAAGTTTTACTAGTATTATTATGAAAACAGTTTTACTATGGAGAACTCTATGAAAGGATCTCAGGGAACTCTAAGGGTATGAACACTATGCTTTAAAAACTATTGCTTTAAACTTAGAAGCCCACCAGAGAAGTTATACAGGAATTTATTTTTAAGGCAGGACTAGAAATTTGAGATTCCCAAGCAAATCAGTAGAAAATGTGTCCCAAGAGTTGCTTGTGTTGAGAGCCAGAGGAGACAGAGGAAAGAAAAGAAGCAGTCTTAACCTCCTAAACAACCAAACTTCTTCGTGGTCTTTTGAATAGTGCTGAACATCCTTTCCACATCAACAATGTTTCTGCTACTATTCCTTCCTCTGGCTGAGAAAAACACATACCCTAGAGCCCTATTTCCCCTTACGAGCCCGATAGCCACTGCATTACCTCTATGGCAGTAGTTTTCAACCTTCCTAACGCCGCGACCCTTTAATACAGTTCCTCATGTTATGGTGACCCGCAACCATAAAATTATTTTTGTTGCTACTTCATAACTATAATTTTGCTACTGTTATGAATCATAATGTAAATATCTGATATGCAGGATGTATTTTCATTGTTACAAATTGAACATAATTAAAGCATAGTGATGAATCACAAAAACAATATGTAATTATATATGTGTTTTCCGATGGTCTTAGCTTAGGCGACCCCTGTGAAAGGGTCGTTCAACCCCCAAAGGGGTCGCGACCCACAGGTTGAGAACCGCTGCTCTGTGGGCTCTCCTAAATGGAGACCAACTCATCTCTACTTTCTTTTTCTCTTCCAGGCCATTCTAGAGCCTATAAGTAAGTAGATGAGTGTCTTGGATCCATACCTCAAAGCACTGTGCCCCTCCAAAACTTTCTATGTCTCTCCAGGAACTAATTGCAGGTTTTTCATAGAGTTGCCAGAGACATTTTCCCCATTAAAAAGTATCCATAGCCGAAACCGGTTTGGCTCAGTGGATAGAGCGTCGGCCTGCGGACTGAAGGGTCCCGGGTTCGATTCCGGTCAAGGGCATGTGCCTGGGTTGCGGGCACATCTCCAGTAGGAGATGTGCAGGAGGCAGCTGGTCGATGTTTCTCTCATCAATGTTTCTGACTCTCTATCTCTCTCCCTTCCTCTCTGTGAAAAATCAATAAAATATATTTAAAAAAAAAAAAAAAGTATCCATACATTACTAAAGTTTGAGAAGTACTTTTGTATACAGTACAAAACCTACTCTTAACATTCAAGGCCTTGGAGTTTGGGCCTCAACTAAATTTCTTGCATTATAGCCCATTAATCCTTTTTTACCTGTGGATCCCAAACCTGCCAGTTCTTCAGAATCACATTGAAAGTGTTTTCTAGCTACAGATTCCCAACACTACCTCTGAGATTCTGATTTATGGAGCAATGGAGCCCAAGAATCTGTATGATTTTTAATGTTTCTTCTGTGAGCCTAATGTTCACCTGGGCCTGGGAATAACAGTCAGAAGTACTCTAGTCAGACGAGGTTCTTATCAGCTTTCCAACTATCACACATTTCTTCTACCTCCGCACTTCTGCTGCCCACTTTCTTATACTCTCTACCCACTCGCCACTTAACCAATTCCCACTCTTAAGATGTAGCTCCATTAATACCCAACCACAGTCCCTACAAATATCCTCCGTGATTGCACCAGGAGGAAAGCTATCTCTTATTCCTGGGATTTCAGGGATACTGTTTATCTTTTCAGTTTATTCAGCACATCACCCCAGACCACTCCCTTCATTGTTGAATGATTTTTGATATGCTATTGTTATTTAACCTTTACATATTTTGTTTTATCTCCCTATCTACAATCTACAATGGAAAGGCCTCCAGGACAACAGTGTGCCTTACCCTTTTGGATACCAAACTCCTGACTACTGTCTTGCACATTGCTGGCTGTTAAAACAATCTGTTACTTTGATGACACATATCTAAACATTCTAAAATATGCAGGGTAACATTTAACATTCACGTAGCACTTTGTGACTTATGAAAAATGTTTCTACCCATTATGTTACCTGTGATGTTATCTCTATTAAATGCGGTAGTGTTTACTGCTCCATCATTAAGGCAGAACTAAGGCTTAGGGAAGTCTAACAACCTGACCAAGGTTAAATAATCTAATTCCATATTATATTTCTTTATATATTACACCTTATTATTCATTTTTTATCCCCTAATTTTTCATTTTAAGTATCTTATAAACAAGCAAACATAAAATGAGCCTCTTTATTGAGGACACTAGGCTAAGCTCCTAAAAAATGTCATCTCATTTAATTCTCAGGAACAAAACGAAATGATACTAAGGAGTCTGTGGGTGGAGCAAAGAGAAAAAATGAGGACAGACGACGTTGGCCTTGCTAAGGAGAGGAAGCATGAACTGGACCTTAAGAGATGGGTAGAAATAAACCAGGCAGCCACTGAAAGGAAGAGGAAATGAGCACCAGTTATTTAGGGGATGACAAGAATTTTAGCCTGGCCACTTCAGAATCTTTGTGCTAGAGTTTCATATTGTAAAATAAAGTAATCTTTTTTTAAAAATATATTTTATTGATTTTTTACAGAGAGGAAGGGAGAGAGATAGAGAGTTAGAAACATCGATCAGCTGCCTCCTGCACATCCCCCACCGGGGAAGTGCCCGCAACCCAGGTACATGCCCTTGACTGGAATCGAACCCGGGACCTTCCAGTCCGCAGGCCGACGCTCTATCCACTGAGCCAAACCAGTTTCGGCAAATAAAGTAATCTTGCTAGGTGAGGCTGATGGGCAAGATCTTACAATGCCAGGATAACTAATACTGTCTTGATCCCTTAGGCAACTGACTGTTACCAGGGTCATTTCCTCACTTAAATACTTTCCAGATAATATCTTTGAAATTTTATTTATTGAGTCAATATACTATATTGATATTTCTGCTGAAATCTAGAACATCGAAATATGAGCAGGGTCAATCAAAATACCCAGCACATCATTCTGAATCTTTTCTTTAGAAGCTGTTGCCACAGTCACAACTTCAGAGGGACTTCTTTCTTACCTTTTCTTTTTTTGTCACAGAGAAACCGCTAGGATTCCTATTTGACTTCGGTTCTATGGTCAGAATTTTTTCTTCAAAAGGTTTCCTGCTTTCTGAGATACAAGATTTTAAGCTTTAAAAGAGCAGACCTGGACAGGCTTTAATGGGAGCTTGTTTGGTTCACTGCAATAGTGATATTGAAGAATTTCAGAAAACTTGGGCTGTAAAGATAATACAAGAAGGCTCAGGAATGCAGAGGTATGTGTCCTGTTTAGACCTATCCCTGAAACCATGAAAATCCAGAGCTTCTCAAAAGGTCTTTGCCCTTTAGAGGATTTAGGTCATGACTCTGGGAGATTTGCCAGAAGTCAGCAGTAAGCTGGGTTTCAGGTTCTAGGATCTACTACAAATTGTGAAAACAGGCAATTGCTCAACCTTACTTTCATTTAACACATTGTTACTCAGAGCATTAAGTTTCAAAATAAAAATAATGAAATAAAATAAATAAACAAATGTCAGAATCCCATCTCTAATTATAAACCATATATATATATATATATATATATAAAAAAAAACACTAAAAGATTTGTGCCCACATTGACACTCTATTTAAAAAGAGAGAAGGACTAAAATTAAGGTGTTTTTCTATTATGGATTCATTTAACAAGTCCTGTGAGCTTACTAAATGTATAGATTCTAAGAACTACAGATGACTTGGTGAGCAAGAAAAAGTTTCTGCTTGCATGGGTCTTACATTCTAGTTGGGAAATAATACATATGAACATATATACCTCTGTAAATAAGAAAACGATCAGGCCATCGTAAGTGCTTTGTGGAGAGTGACAGGATAGCTACTTAAGACTAGTTGATCAGAGAAATTCTTTCTGAGGAGGAAATACTTAAACAAATCTGAATGTCAGAAAAAAAGCCAATCCCTTGAAAATGCAGGAAAGCATCTTCCAGGAAGAGGAAAGAATAATGCACAGGTGTATTTTATAAAGAAATAAAAAAGAATACTATGCCCCCTCTCACACACCCAACCTCACCTGGACAATTTTTAAATTGGGGTTTATGCTGCAGACCTAATAAAAGAGAACAAAACATAGTTGCTATGGTCTGAATGCTTGTGTCCCAAAAATTCATATATTGATACCTAATGCCCACTGTGATGGTATTAGAGAGGTGGGGCCTTTGGAAGGTACTTAGGTCAGGGATGGGATTGGGGGATTTGGGGAAGAAGATAGAGCCCTCATGAATGGGAGTAGTGCTTTTTAAAAGAGACCCCAGAAAGGTCCCTTCCCCGTCTGCCATGTATGGACACAGCAAAAAGGTGCCTTCTGGGATCCAGGAAGGGTCCGTACCAGACACCAAATCTGCTAGTGTCTTGATCTTGGACTTCCCAGCCTCCAGAACTTAAGAAATAAATATTTATTGTTATTAAGACAGCCAGTTTATGGTATTTTATATAGCAGCCTGGACAAACTAAGACAATAATGGAATAACAATGTAAAATAATGGGGTTGGACTGACAATTGGTCTATGCTCTCTCATTCACATCACTCCTTACAATTGTTATTCTTTTGAACTATAGCAACTATATTCCAAGTGAATAGTATACTTTCCTTCTTACTATTAAAAAGGTATCATGTATTTTTCCCTTATCATTATAAGTAGAGATGCCACAATAAAATTGTACGACATTGATCACTTTTGAGGTTCAATTTTTTCATTTTTATTCATTTTTTAAATTTATTAATGAGTATACTCTGAGTAAAAATCAAGATTATGATTGTTCAAGCACCAGTGACCTCACTGAAATGGTAAACAAACTGGAACTCCATTCACTTTTAAACCAGTAGAGGACAATGAATCCTTCGCATCCAGTGAAACACATCTGGATTAACTGCACTTGATTTGTAAAGATATCCAAGATTCCTCTGAATAGAGTTTACACTCCACTGATAGGACAGGCAGAGAGCTATTTGTATCCACTAATCTTGGGTAAATCCAGATTGCTTTTCTTTGGCTTTGTTCCTCCAGCCATCAAAAGGTCATAGCAATTCTGCCAAATTCTGAGAGATATGCCAATTCTAAATAATAATGATGATGATTATGATAATAATAATAATAGCAAGTACCATTTATGGAGCAGTAAGGGTTTTATATGGTTTGTAAAGATGGTCACAATATCTCCTCCCATCCCTGCATGCACATCCCTTGGAATAAAACTTTGTGGTCTCTCCTTCAAAAAGTGGCATCTTTTTCTCTACCCCTTGAATCTGGGCTAGTCTTGTGACTTGCTTTAGCCAGAAGGCTATATGGTGTCCCCCCAAAATGTATACACACACTTTAAATAATTATAAAGGAAGTGTTTATTAAAATACATTTCATTTTCCATGGACACAGACAATGGTGTGGTGAGGGCCTGGGGAGGGGGCAGGGGCAAGCTAGAAGGGGTCAATGAGGAAAAAAGGGGACATCTGTAATTCCTTCAACAATAAAGATAAACTTAAAAATAATAATAAAATACATTTTATTTTCAAAATTGAGCTATCAACTGTTAAAGTGTAGATGCATTTTTTGGGGACACCCTGTATATGTTCAAAATGACATTAAGCAAGTGCCAGAGCCTGGGCCTAAAAAGACCTATTGCTTCTGCTCTTGCTCTTAGAATGCTACTGAAGTCCGCCCTATAAAGAAGTCCCAACTAGCCTACTGGAGGATGGAAGGCCACATGGACAGAAAGGCTCAACCATCCCAGCTGTTCCAGCCATCCCAGTTGAGGCACGGGACTCGTGAGAATGGCTGTCTCAGACCACCCAGCCCAGCCCAGTCACCAGCTAACCTCAGCCACATGAGTGAGCCCAGGCCAGACCCATAGCAGTATTGTGGAGTCAACCACAAAACCATGAGAAGGAAATCTTTCTTGTTTTAAGCTCTTAAATATTGGGATGGGTTTTTTGCAATTATAGATCATTGATATGCTAAATATTGACTAGAGAGCTAAGGACTTTATATTTAGTATCTATTTGAATCTTCTTAATCCTGTAAGGTCAATACTATTAATGACACCACATTACAAATGAAGAACTTAAAGCTGCGTGAATTTAGGTAATTTGTCCAAGTCACACAGTAAAGAAACAATCAAACACAGCACTGGCCTCAAGCACACATTTATATCAACCTACTATTCTATATCATGTTTGTGAGGGAACGGGGGGGGGGGGGGGGGGGGGGGCGGGTTGGTGAGGTTTTTAAAATCCGACTCAGATTATTAGTATTATTTTTCTATATGGAATATAATGATTCTGTTTGGGGAATTTTAAGAAAATAGTAATGTGTATGAAAAAAGGAGACAAATATTAAAATGCAGAAAATATATTTATGAAGGAATAATATATATCAATTGATAACATATATATCAATCAATATCTTATGTTCAAGTAACTTCCAAGTAAATAAAAAAATATATAGTAAAATAATTTTAATAATTTAAACAACATATGACACTGACATGTTAGATCCTCTATAAAGTTATATATAAATACTCAATTCTACTGAATTTCTCTGCTACTTTCATAAGGTTAAAAATCACTAAACGTTGTTCTCCTCTGGGTACTCAAGTTGCTTTGATGTTTTGTTTCCAGCCAAGTCACCTCTTCAGAATCCTTTTGTTCAGCTGCTTCAAAATGCCTGTAGGTGAGAGGTTACACTCATTATTTATTAAGCACCTGATCGTTATCTCATTGCAAGATTCAGGGTGGAGACAAAGAGGTGAGGATCATGGTCTCTAATGTGGACAAGAATACGTGATAGAAATCAACCAAATTGTCCCCTCCCTTCAGCCTCTCTGGCCTTCAGATGAGAGATCTGACAACCATTAATGTACCAGCTGTAGTCACCCACCCAGAAGGTAATCATTTTAACTCATCTGCCAAGCTCATATGTGCCATGAGTCATGATTAAAGAACTGTCTTGAAAGCTTCAGTAACAAGGAACAAATTGTGCATTGCCAGCCCTAGTGGTTGCCCACCTGGTTTCCACCTCCCACACCACTTAGGGGTCTTTTAAAAAGAATAATTTTCAGACCTACACACTCACCACATAGCCAAGATAGCAGACAATATGAACATCTGCATTAAAGAGGAACACCTTCACCCTCACTGCTATTGAGAGTCCCCACTGGAGGTGTGTTCAGTGCCTCCTTGTTCAGAGCTTCCTTTTCCAGGCCTGATCCACTTTCGTTATATGTGGCTAATGTAAAACTGATACCCATTGCCTTGGCAACACGTCCATGTGCTAAAAAAGGAAACAAAACCTGAGGTTTATTTTAAATTTTCTATCTGCCAGAAATACTAATTTAAGAAATACTTTTTAAAAGCAATAGAAAATAATGCCTATAAATAGTAACAGGAAAATAGTTCGTGAGAGAAGACATTCATGAAAATGTATTAAGAGCTTATCTTTTAAATATGAATCAAAGAGTTTTGATGCTGTTCATGTTATTTAAAGTTCTCCATTAAAATAATATTTCCACTATAATTTATACTATATTTAGTCTTTTAGGAACTTCCTGAATGTTTTGCATATTGAAATTTCCCATAATGGAATTTATATATGGCTAAAGCAGTGGTTCTCAACCTTCCTAATGCCACAACCCTTTAATACAGTTCCTCATGTTGTGGTGACCCCCAATCATAAAATTATTTTCATTGCTACTTCATAACTGTAATTTTGCTACTGTTATGAATTGTAATATAAATACCTGATATGCAGGATGTATTTTCCTTGTTACAAATTGAACATAATTAAAGCATAGTGATTAATCACAAAAACAATATGTAATTATATATGTGTTTTCCGATGGTCCCTGTGAAAGGGTTGTTCGACCCCCAAAGGGGTCGTGACCCACAGGTTGAGAACCGCTGGGCTAAAGGAAGTAAAATTACTCTGAGGAAGCCCTAACTGTAGATTTGAAAACAACAAAAGATCAGTGCTTTAAAGGTGGAGTGTGTAAATGAAAGAAAAATGCAAGTGTAAAGTTCAAGAATTTCTGATTCATTATTTTAAGTTCCCAGCAGAAGGAACTGTAGCCTCATAATTAAGTTATCTGTTATTTATGTTCCACTTGTACATTCCTGTGGTTCAAACTTTTTATTTTGTTTTATCAAATTCGGTTGGTAAATGAAAAATCCTATCTAATAAGGAGGGAATATGCTAATTGACCCTCACACTGTCACAAAGATGGTGGAGCCCACAGCCAATAAGGAGGGAATACGCTAATTGACTGCCACGTCCTCAAATATGGCAGCGCCCACAGACACAAGATGTCTGGCAGGGGAGGGCAGTTGGGGGCAACCATGCTGGCAGGGGAGGGTAGTTAGGGATGACCGGGCTGGCAGGGCAGGGCAGTTGGGGATGACCAAGCCTGCAGGGAAGGGTAATTAGGGGTGACTGGGCCAGCAGGGGAGGGCAGTTGGGGGTGATCGGGCCAGCAGGGGAGGACAATTGGGGGCAATTAGGCCAGCAGGGGAGCAGTTAAGCGTCAATCAGGCTGGCAGGGGAGTGGTTAGGGGGTGATCAGGGTGGCAGGCAGAGCGGTTAGGGACAATCAGGCAGGCAGGCAGGTGAGCAGTTGGGAGCCAGCAGTCCTGGATTGTGGAATTGGGCCTAAACCGGCAGTCGGACATCTCCCAAGGGGTCTCAGATTGGAGAGGGTGCAGGCTGGACTGAGGGACACCCCCCACCCAGCACAAATTTTGTGCACTGGGCTTATAGTAAAAGAAATAAAAGAGTTTTCAAAACTGGGCCTAAATATTAAAAAGTAGCAGATTGTAGAGCAGCCAAACACCACAAAAGTACTCAGAGCATTTTACTTCCACACTTCAATCTGTTGACTGGAAGCTACTGTCTGCTATTATCTCAGGGCTTGCTCACAATTTAGGAAGCTGGCTAGGCAGTTTTCCCAGGAAACAGAGTAGGGCCTGCATTTGTTGGAATAGAAGCATAGCTAGACTACGTTTTGGGGCACAATGCCAGTCTGCATACTTCCTCACCTGGTAATTAACAGTTGCTATTACAACAGGATTCTTATCTCCAAAGGGAGCCATTTAATGAGTTTATATTATTTTCAAAAGGATTATTTTCTTGAATTATTGAATTCTGAAACTATTTAAAATTTATGTCAGTATAATTTTTTATTTATAGGGATTATTACATAACTATTAATTGAATACCTAGAGTACATAGGATATCTATCTGACTTTTTAAAAAATAAGTTACAGGCCCTGACTGGGTAGCTCAGTTGGTTAGAATGTCATCCCATACATCAAGGTTTTGGGTTCCATCCCCAGTCAGGGCACATACAAGAATCAACCAATGAATGCATAAATAAGTGGAACAACAAGTTTATGTTTCTCTCTCACATGCATTTTCTCTAAAATCAATAAATTACCAAAAAAATAAACAAAAGAGTATGAAAGCCTAAATAAGTACTATGAACAGTTGTTGTAGTAATTATGTACAATGTAATAAATAAACTAAGTGCTTTTATGCATCATTCATTCATTCAACATATACCTATTATCTACTATGTGCACTGTTCCAGGAAGTGGAGATCAACAGTGAACAAAACAAAACCCCTGCTTTCATGGAGCTTATTCTACTGTAAGGAAACAATAATTAAATAACCAAAGCATAAAGCACGTGTAATGAAAATAAGAGCTATGGAAAATGTGTATTTGAATAAGCGTCTCATTCAAATGATAAGTTGACATGAGCAGAGACCAAAGGAAGGAAAAAAATCCAAAATTGGATCTCAGGGCGATGTCTGTTAAAGATCATTGAACAATTATTTATTGAGGATTTCTTGTAACCACTTACCATTCAATCCTTACAGCAGCACTTCATGGTAGGTGTCTTATTGCTCCCATTTTGCAGGTAAGAGAACTGAGGCTTAAAAATGTAAGGAAACTTTCTTAAAGCCACACTACTTATAAAGGACAAGCTAAGATTTAACCCATATCTGCCTCAGTCACAAGCTGTGCTTTTGACCATCTTCCTTCTGTCAAATCACCCAACCCCCTGATTGTCCCGCGGCTCTGTGTGTGACCGGGTATGGCACCCCAACACCCCCCCCATCCCTGCCCTGAGTGTGACAGTGGCGGCACCCCAACCCCCTGATCCGCCTGCTCTGTGTGTGACAGGGTATGGAGCCCCAACCCCCCTGATGGGCCCTGCTCTGTGCATGATAGGGGGCAGCGCCCCAACCCCCTGATTGGCCCTGCTCTGTGAGTGACAGGGGGTGGCGCCGCAACCTCCCTATTGACCCTGCTTTGAGTGTGACACGAGACGGTGCCCCAACCCCCCAATCGGCCCTACCCTGAGCGTGACTAGGGGTGGCATCTCAACCTCTCGATCTGCCCTGCTCTGTGCATGACAGGGGGCGGCGCCCCAACTCCCCAATCGGCCCTGCTCTGAGCCCGACCAGGGGCTGCACCTAGGGATTGGGCCTGCCCTCTGCCACCTGGGAGCAGGCCTAAGCCAGCAGGGCGTTATCTCCCGAGGGGTCCCAGACTGCAAGAGGGCACAGGCCGGGCTGAGGGACCCCCTCTCCTCCCCGAGTGACCAAATTTTTGTGCACCGGGCCTCTAGTATAAAGATAAAATGGCATGCATAGGAAAGTGGGGAAGGGGAAAGCTGTGCTCTCTAGCCACCCCAGATCTGAGTGGAGCTTTACAGTAGTTGAGTGGCTGAGGAAAAGCAAACATCTTCCCAAGCAATCAAAGGAAGACTATCCGACTTAATACCTGGGATAGATGTTTTTCTTTCTGCCTCTCAAGGCCAAAGAGGAAAATCAGGATGAGTGGCTTTGGTTGTAAACTTTAAGGTCAAGGACCCTTTCTGTTGACCTTAGCTTTCAAGTTCTCAGTAGTCAAGTATGTGTGAAACATATTTAATAGCGGGATAAATACAAGTTGTGGAAGATGAGATTGAAAGTCAGAGGTCCCTTCCATGGGCCCCCTACAGAGCCTGTCGTAAAGATCACGTAATCAACATTAGCAGGGCTGTTAAAAAGTATCACCTATTAGAAGTGTGCTCTTCCCTAGCGCCTCTAGCTGGAGTTTCTCTGTGTGGGTGTGTTCCTCGGAGAGGAGTCGTGTGCAGAGAGTGTACTGGGTACAATGTGTATTTATTTGTAAGAGGAAACAGAAGATCTCAATGAGGAAGAACATATGTTTCTGAGACTGCATCTGTGCAAAAAGTACATAATCCCTGAAGTTGTACTAAGGGAAAAAAACAACTACCGGATTATAAAAAACCAAAATCTTTTATTCACGCATGTCCTCTTGGCACAGTTCCCTCCTCCTGCTTTTTCTGCCTGACCAAATAATTCTTTCTCACCCTCAGGTCCAGGAAAACCACGAAATGTTTCGAACAGTCTGGCATAGCCTGACTCGCCAGGTTAGTAATCACGTGGGGATCCCAGAGGCAAACCTTAGCCCTAGAAGAGACGTGACTCTTCAGGGATCACCTGCCCGGGGCGCTGCGCAATGGAGCTGAAATCATCCTTTGAGGGCTGGGCAGAGGCCCAGCAAGGAAACGAAAGTTGGGCGCGGCCCTGGCAGGTAGCAGCCTAGGTGATCTGGAGCGTGCGCGACCACCAGGTGTCCCACTCGCCAGGTGTCCCGGCTGGCCGCCGGCTCCGCCCCGCCCCCGGGCTCAGTGCGCCTGTCTGGCGGGAGCCGCGCCCCCTCGCCCTGGGAGGTTGGGCTCCAGGGCTCCCTTGGCCTTGGTCCCCTCCGGCCGCCCACCGGCGCTGGGGGCGGGGCCGGGGCGGCGGGGCGGGGCCAGGGCGGCGGGGTGGGGCTCGCACCAATGCCCCCGGCTCGTCGGCAGCTGCTTCACCCGCAGATCTCGCAGCAGGCGAGCGGCTCGGTCCCCTCCCGCGGCCCCATGGCAGCCCCCGGCTCCCCCGCGGAATGCGGCTACATCCGGACGGTCCTGGGCCAGCAGATCCTGGGGCAGCTGGACAGCTCCAGCCTGGCTCTGCCCTCCGAGGCCAAGCTGAAGCTGGCGGGGAGCAGCGGCCGCGGCGGCCAGGCGGCCAAGAGCCTGCGGATCCAGGAGCAGGTGCAGCAGACCCTGGCCCGGAAGGGCCGCAGCTTCGTGGGCAACGGTGAGTGGAGCCCGCCACCCCGCTGCATCGCCCGACCCTCCTCCTTCTCCCCCTTTCCCCCTCACCCCGTTGCTTCGACTCCCTGCTTCCTGAGGGTGCGGGACCTGGTATCCTGCCCACCTGTTGCTCGCGGTCCCTTTGTACGAGCCGCCGCGCCTCGCGACCCAGACCGGCTTGCTTGGGGAAAGCAGTGTTTTCTAAAATAACCTCCCACTCAGCTTTGTCCTGTGTGTATCAACGTATATTAAATGCACGTCTATATCTATGTGAAAGAATTCAGTCTTAAGATTTTTACTCCTTCCTTAACCGGCTCCCCTCGCCGTCCTCCTCCCGCCCCGTCCCCCCCCCCCTCCCCCCAGGGGTCTTAATGGGGAGGCTCCGGGAGTCTGTAAACACTTTGAAATGCTGTGCGAATGCAGAAAGTCGATAGGATCATTTTCCTAGGGGAAAGCGCCCCTCGGTTTTATTAGTTTTTTTAAAGAGTCTAAGGCCCCATTGAATATTTTGAAAAAGAAAACCTGAAAGTACTGGCTCTCCTACAAACTGTAAATTGGGATGGCGGTGCCTCGCCCAGGTACTTCGGGGCGCTCCACCCAGTGTACTGCGCCAGTGGTTGATCTAGGAAGTGAAAAAATTGGGAAGCAGGCTTTGGGCTAGGAACAGTCAGTGCCCCGCGGGGGGAGGAGGGGGACTTTGGCCGGGCCAGCCGCAGCACCCACACCCACACCCCCTCAGAGGCGAAAGGGGTTTTTACAAAGTAAAACACTGTATCAGTAATTGATAGTCGGGGGAGAGGGAAGGTGAAGAAGATGGCAAACTAGTTCTACAAATTAGAAAACAGGAAATATTTTCTCCCCTGCTAAAATCAGATGATTGAAGCTACACAGTCCCATTTTTATTAGTTTTTATTTTTCATTATAAAAGTATTGAAGGGTTATAGAAAAGAGAATAGGAAAGAAATTGAACAATTAATTAAGTTGGGATATCAGTTTGTTTCCTGCAATGTTGAACTGTTTCTCTAGGAAATAATTCGGCAATGGCAAATGGAGAGCACATTAGGAAAAAGAAAAACGCTTGCAGGTCGGACTAGAAATTTAAAATAGCAGACCCTGGGAGGCCATATAGTTTTCAATTCGTGTGAAAGAATCCTAAAGGATCAGGCAGTCAATATTTACATATTTGAAAGGCAAACAGTTGTTTGATGATTATAGTTAATGTAACTGAGTGCCTACTATGTGTCGGGAATTGGACTACATGGTTCATGTTCATTGTGTTATTTATGCCCCCCACTCCCCCAAAAAGAAAATCTGTTAGGTCAGCCCTCTAATCCCCATTGTACAGATGAAGACACTAAGCAGTTAGCTAAGACTCAGGTTCCCACAGATAGTAAGTAGCAGAACTGATATTTAAACTTCCAAGCCTGAATTTTTAAACTACTCATCAGTTATATTAAGCTTTTTGGTTATTAATACTAAGTAGGATCTTTATCAGACACCAAGTTCCCTCCCATTTTTTCCATAAATAAAATTGAGGCGGTTCTGAGAGAGTGGAAGGTGTAGATAACACAGAATTGCCACAGTGCATGGAAAAAAACCTAAATTTATGTTAAGGAGGCTGACTAATGGCTTCAGGATAGCTGAGGTCAGTTGTTGACCAATGGAGTCACTGCACCCCTTTATTCTGTGCAGGTCCAGTGCTACACTGGAACCAAACTAGCTTCTGCTTGGAGACACAGGGATGTACATTAGATCGTCTTCCGTACCCTCTGAGAGTGGCTAGCCAGAAATAACAGGACGTCAGCTATGCAATAAATCTGAGGAACAGAAGGAAAGGGAGCATTGCTGAGCATCTAGTATGTGCCTAACCCTATTTAAAAATATGTTTGCATTTTACTATATCCTTAAAACAATTATATGAGATAGATATGAGGAGTCATTTCACATATGTAGAATGTGTAGGTCTCTCCACATTTATTGGACGCTTAGTCTCAAAGCCACACATGATCTGTCTGTACTCTCTACAGCATGATGAATTCATGTTGTTTTGTGAATTCAAGAACTATGTTCTTCATGAAGGGCATTGAATTAAACATAGACTCTGCTTGCTTTAAAGCAAGGAGTTTAAGGTCTGAAGAAGGAAACCTACCTCTAAAAAAAAAATGTATCAAATAAAACATGGTAAGTGACAGTAAAAAAGAACAGCTGGTACGTTATGGAGTTTAGAAGGATGAATTAGACCACTGACTGAAGGAACTTTGAGGAGCTGCTTGGAGGAATTGGGATTTTAGATCCCTCAAGATTCAGTGGGATTGGACATAGAGAGGTTGCTGGAGAGAACATTTTAGGCGGGAATAGCAGGAATGTGTCATAGTTCACAGAATTGATATGGTAGAGCAAAGTGCACTGTCATGATACTTCTGCTCTAATGCTAAGGGCAACTGGCTGAGTGGCTCTTCAAACTAAGGAACAAAGTGTTTGAAATATTTTGTTTGCAACGGGAGCTTCCCAGCAAGCTGAAATGCACTCAGCAGCCTACACAGAAATGCAAGTCAGGCAGAGAGATAAGGCAGCAAACACCTACTTACTTTAAAGCCTCAGCTTTCTGAGACTCAAAGAAGTAATCCACTTGAAAGGAATTTAACATGAACGTGCCATGAACAATTACCAGAGGTGGTTCAAGTATGTTGTTTAATCCAAGTTCTTTGAAAAGGTCTGGGGGCTCTTGATGGTTGTGAGTATTGCATTTATTATTTCCGTATTACTGTCATGTCTCTACAGTTGAAACAGACAAGCAATTGTTGAAACAGTGCTGGTCTGGAAAGAATCCTGTATCAACACAAGAAATTCTGGGAAGAAGTGACCCTGGTGTTGACTGTTTTTAGTTCCTTGGGCCCTGGAGAATTCTGAATTGTTGACATACCTGTAAGATTGAGGCAGCAGATAATCTGCTGAAAAACATGAGCTCTATGGGGCTGATCTGTTGATAAATACCCTGCAAGGATCTTTAACCCCGCCAGTTTCTCTCTAGTGCCTTAATATTGGTGGGTGGTTTTCATTGTAAATCATTCTAACTCGTGTTGTTATTGTAAACTGTGCTGAACACTTTTAAAGTTAGCTGTAACTCATGGGGGTGGAGGCAGAGTGGCAGAGGTGTACAGCAGCATTGTGAAATGAGTCTGTATTGTAGGGAGTTTTTAAAATTCTTTTATAAAAGTCACAGAGAAGACATTTAAGGACTGCAAGTATTAGCAAAGGGAAAAATTTTAAATGTCCATAATCCTAGTTATTACACTTTGGGAATACTACCACTTTACATATTACACTGTCCCCCCATGGGTGCCCATGTAGGAAGAAAGTCATGTTTTAAAGTGTTGTCTGTAATACTTATAAAACACAATGAACAACAGTATCTTAATAAAATTTTCAACTTCTTTCAAATTTTACCTTAAAAACTTGAGGCATGCCATTTACTGAAATGGTTTCCCTGGCCAATATCTTTTGAATATCTGGCATCAGGGGGAATTCTGGAGAAAGGACTGAAAACTGGCTAAGGCAGCAAAAAGGCAATTGATAGGTGTTACTGGGGTAGGGGAGTTAGACATTGTTCAAATCCTGTACGAATTCTTTTATTGCCAAAAAGGAATTCCAGGAATGAAGCAATTCTGGAAGCGAAGTGACTAGTCATTCTGAAGGTAGGAGAGATTAGGAGAGGGGAGGAAAAAAAAAAAGACTTCAATGATAGGGTGGTAAGGTCATGGCCATGCTGCTCTGAATGAAAAGTGTTGGTGGTGCCGAACCGGTTTGGCTCAGTGGATAGAGCGTCGGCCTACGGACTGAGGGGTCCCGGGTTCGACTCTGGTCAAGGGCATGTACCTTGGTTGCGGGCACATCCCCGGTTGGGGGCATGCAGGAGGCAGCTGATCGATCTCTCTAATCAATGTTTCTAGCTCTCTATCCCTCTCCCTTCTTCTCTGTAAAAAATCAATAAAATATATTTTAAAAATATTAAAAAAAAAAAAAAAAAGAAAAAGTGTTGGTAGTGCCACCTGATTTAATATTCCATGTCTGCCTAATATTGCCCATGAGTGACCTTCTGTCCAGTGTCTAGCAAATTGCTTGCAGAGAATTAAAAAAAAAAGTGTTTTGTTTTTTTTTTTTAAGAAATTCTTCTGATTATAATTAGTCGAAGGAAATAGAATGGTAAGACAATGCTGATTACCAAAAAATGAGCTCTTCACCCCTAGAAATGGTGAGAACACATCTTTTGTGGGTAAGGCAGGGTCTGGTAGAGAGGTTTCAGAATCAATGGGACAGTGTGTGATTATAAACGTTCCTCTTGCCTATGTGTCACAGATAAGATACAGGAAATTACCTTAAAGAGAAGAAGACTGTTCACTCTGGCGTTTTAAAAGGCTCCATTAATGTTATCTATGCCCTGTGCTACTGGTTCCAATCATAGGAACACAGGGTAGCTCACTTGAATTAGATATTCTAGGTATTTGTTGTTCACATTAGCTCATTCTCCTGAAGTGTTGTTTTGGATATCAACTGTAAATGGTTTTCCCATATAATAAATTAAGGCTACACATATTTATATTATTTTCTCTTCAAATAGTTAACATTGATTTTACACTCAAATTGAATTTCTGGTCTGATCAATAAAAATGATTTTCTCTTTATTCAGTTTCTTCTTAAGGTGAAGAAAACTCTTTGTAAATGTCCTAGAGAAATATAGTAGCTTTCTGTTCACACTTCGCAAGTAAAAAGGGTGGATTGTTCCACTACTGACATATATAAAAAAAAAAAAAAAAGATTTTCTCAGAGGACACATATTATTGGCAACTTATCAATGATAACAATGAAATATAATAACAAAATGTTGCTAAGACCTCTGGTATTTAAAAATCAGACTTGATTAATGTGACTTATAATAATATAATTTAGTTCTATCTCAAATGACATTCAGGAATTTTAAGTTATACAATTCTGAAATTAATGTTTTCCAGCTATTTTGCATGTACACAAATATGTGAAGACAGAAGCACCATACTTCTCCTGGGGAAGTAAACAGTAAAAGGCAATGCAAGTGGGATATACAAAATTAGGAAAAAACTTAATCTTTGTATTAGAATGAGCCATCTCACTCCCCTGCCTTATTAGGGTAAGAATAATAATAGAATTTCAGGTCCTCTTCCAATGGAAATAATAAGAAATCTATTGTGTATCTCTGTGTAATGCAGTTAATGATGATTGGATGATTGAATATTGGACATAAAAACAGTTTATTATGTTCTTAAATACTTAAAGATGAGCTAGGGAACCCAATATGTAGCCTTAGAGAAAAATGCATATTTACAAAAAAAGAAAACACAATCACCACTATCATTAAAATAATTCACATATTTATATCTTGGAATAATCAGCTTTAGGCTTTAACAATATTAACTGGCCAAAGCATGATAACCAGATTTCAGCCATTCCTTTATTTTCAGAAGAAAATATTGCTCATTAGAAGTTTAGTAAATTGTTCCCACTAAATCTTAAATCTCAGTAATACAACCATGGGATGGGGTTGAGAAGGATCACGTCAGAATTATTGTATCTTGATTACCTTTTTTTCTTTGAAGGAAACAAACAGGAACTTTTCTTGACAGATAATCGGAAGTTATTATAGACCACCAAAATATAACAGATAAATAAACAAGCCACACAGAGAAGAGAATGAGAGTAAATATATATTATCCAAATGTCTAACTAACCTTGCCAAAATGAGCCTAGTCAGCTTTCTTAGTCACTCAGGAAGAAAGTCTGCCTACATTTGGGAGAAATTTTTCTTCCCTATATGTTTCCAGAATGACAGAGAAACAGTAGAAAATATTTGAGTATCTTACATGTACTCCAAGGCAAAAACACACAAGCAACCACTTTCCTCACATTTTGGCTCCATGGTGGCAAGCCACGGGATAGATGTCAGCCTGAAGCATTAAGTGTCAACTGAATTGTGTGACTAGCAGATTTTGAATGGACAAGGAAATATGACTCATCAACAATTACCTTGTCAACTGCTAATGCAGGACTGTACTAGACATGGAAGTAAAGGATGTGAGTCTTCATGTTGAGGAGGTAAAATTTACTGGAAAGATAAGGTAACCTCTTCCTGCTTTCGTCTGGCCTCACTCCAATCCATTCTCCCTAGAGCTACTAGAGTAAATTTTCTGAAGTCTCATCAAACCCTCTTCTGATTTATTGTCCTTCTGATTCATTTTCTTGCTGTTATCTGCAAGAGTAAAATCCTCATTCAACATGGCATTCCAAAGTCTTCATGATCTAATGCCTGCAACTCCTCAACTGTCATCCTATCACCGCTACTCCCACAGCCCACCAGACAAACATGTGCATTTATCTTACATGGTGTTCTTACGCCTACCCCTTCCCCACTCCTCCCTCCCTTTTCTGGGCCTGGTTAACTCTTGCAAGCCCCTCAAAACGCAGTTCAGTTGTGTCCTCCATGGGCAGCCTTCCCTCACCCCTCCTCCACCTCACAGTATAGAAGGAGATCTTAATACAAGTTAAAGATTTGGTCATTATGAGTCACAGAAGATGTTTCGGCAGAGGAGAAACACGGAAAATGCAAAGGTTTTCTGAAACCACACTTGGCAGATTTGGTGGATTTAAAAGAGAAGGGATAGAAGTTGTGAAAATCAGTTGGAAGGAAAAAGGTTAGCCCTAGCAATTGAGAAGCTATAGAAATATGATGACTTAAGACCCTTACAAAACCTGTAGTGAGTTTTATAAAGAAAAAAAATTTAAATTTGTGAGTTCCAAAAATTCATCTTTTTGACTGTTGCATCATTGTGAGAGTATAATGTGATACTTGTCATTTCAATTCTAAAGTAATCACTATGGGGATATCTCAGCAAGTGAATTGGTAGGAACGCCAAAGGAGACAAATTATATGAATTAAGAGATTTAGACATTTCCAGACTGTAGCAATGTAGTACTTAGCCAGTGCTAAGTTACCAATTTATAATGACAAATTCTATAATCACATATTCTGACTACCCAAACAAAATACATTTATAGCCACCCTCACTATGAAAGGGCCTTTTTAATCTGTATTTTTTTTGTAGTTATCTATTGCAGTAATTTGAAATTGGCCCCAAAATGCCATAAACTGATGCATCAAAGGATAACCTCAAATTGCTTAGGGGGCTCCTGAAAAGTAAGGATTTTTGGTGGTTGGTTGGTATATCCATTGACTAGTCACAGAGTGGCACGTGGAGAATGTGGCCCATTCTCCCAAGAGAGCTGGTCTGTCCCTGGCATAGTCAACTTTGTTGGGAGGCAGCTATGCTCACCACTATGCCACCAATGCCGACGGCTGGTATATTCAACTTAGTAAGAAATCATAGGCAGTACTATCCAGGCGTACCCCCGCTACACTGAATTGTTTCCTAGGGTTGATTATGTGAACTGTGTTAACTGTAATAAGAATTACACAATAATCACTACCGCACACATTTTGTTAATTTCTCAATAAGGTGAAACATTATTAGACTTCGATGTGCTTTAAAATATCTTTTCACCATTGTTTTTGAAACCAACAACTCGTTGGTTTCCAGCCTGAGCAAGTACCTACCTGAGTTCTATGCAATGTGTGAAATTGTTGCATATCTGGTCATTTTTCTTATAAAGCAATAAAAGAAGATAAAGGAAGTTAGTTTGCTTTTTTAATGTAAGTATGGGGAAAAGAATCCTGTATTATATGCCTCACAAACAAAAATGTGTCACCAACTCGGAGAGTCCTGATAATATGGTTCTTGATGGGTCCTAACATATTTCATATTCTCTTTTAAGTTACTGGTAAATAATTCTAAGGCGCCACAGAAATATGAATTGCTATACAGATTTCTTCTAGTAAGTTTCAAGATGCCATGTCTTACTTGTAATGGCATGCCCCCAATTTTTCTCTAATGGAAGAAGTGAAATATTTGTAAGGTGTGCAGAGAAAGAGCGCTATTATTACCCAAAGGTTCCTGTAGAAAGACCAAGTACCAGAGGTGATAGTGTTTAGACCTCCAAGTTCTCTTTCCACCAAAAAGACCATTGTGAATCCACACTGTGAAGGCAACTGCTTGTGAGCACAATTAAATGTAGCATTTATTATTTTATTTTATTTTTTAAAATACATTTTTATTGATTTCAGAGAAAAAGAAAGTGGGAGAGAGAGATGGAAACATCAGTGATGAAAGAGAATCATTGATCAGCTGCCTCCTGTAGGCACCACATTGGGGATCAAGCCCACAACCGGGCATGTGCCCTGACCGGGAATCAAACCATGACCTCCTGGTTTATAGGTCGATGCTTAACCACTGAGCCATGCCAGCCAGGCTAAGTGTAGCATTTAAATTAATACCAGCAGTGAATGCTGACTGATTTCTATGCATACATATTTCCCCCAAAATCAGTACACGGCCTTTATTGCATCTTTAAAAATCAAGGTAAGGCTGAGGAATCACCTGACATCTTGTTGTTTCTATAGCTACACAATGTAGATCTCATTTATCAGCCTGCTGACCTGTTCCTTTTTCAGAAACAGAGATACCATCCAAATATTTTCTGATATCCTTCTTTTTAAAGTTGTGGCTTGTTGAATCAAGGTAGCTGAATTTTATACAAGTTCAATGTCAGCTCCTTAAAAAATGTATTCATCTTTCTGGGCTTGAGATACTGAACAAGCAATGCCTGACCTCACCCGAACCATGCAGATGTATTTTTCACCCAAGAAATTGTGGGTTTCAACAAGAGAACCATTCTCCTAAATAACAGTGTTGGTGGGGAGTTGAGCTTACACAGACCTCATATTGTAACGGAAACCTGGTGTAACACCCTTGTTCTGTACAGGACAGCAGATAGTGCAAATGGTAGCTCATTTGTCAACCCAGAACCTATTTTTTTTCCCCCAAGGAAACTTGAGTTCTACATTTATGTGATTGAAGTCCCTCCACAGGGTGCCTTTGGGTTCCTTCACAATAACTGTGCGTCCCTTCCAAGTGATGTTGACATTTTCTGGAATGTCGACAGTCTGATTGCTGAGAATGGTCTTCATCTACTCAATAGAGGTGGCAAAATCTGTGACATACACTTAACAATACCTGTTTCCTAAGAATTGCTTGTCCCTCCATCTCTGTACATTTTCCTTTGAGAGCTCAGTGTGAACCAAGCAAATTAGTTTTTAACCAGGCTCAGAGGGTGCTAGACGCTTGAAAGAAAAGATGCTGTGCTGACTATGAATGCTATTCTCTTCTCTAATAGAAGGTTATCTAAAAGTTTTGTTTCCTTGTTTGTTTAGCAATTCCCTGTCATCTACTTACTTTAAGGCAGTGGTTCTCAACCTTCTAATGCCGCAACCCTTTAACACAGTTCCTCATGTTGTAGTGACCCACAGCCATAAAATTATTTTCGTTGCTACTTCATAACTACACTTTTGCTACTGTTATGAATCGTAATGTAAATATCTGATAGGCAGGATGTATTTTCATTGTTACAAATTGAACATAATTAAAGCATAGTGATTAATCACAAAAACAATATGTAATTATATATGTGTTTTCCGATGGTCTTAGGCAACCCCTGTGAAAGGGTCGTTTGACCCCCAAAGGGGTCGTGACCCACAGGTTGGCGACCCACAGGTTGAGAACCACTGCCTTCACGGAAGCTGTAGTTGATTTTTTAAATGTGCCCAATATAAGTAATGGTGTCAAAATAGAGGCTTCTCATTGTGGTTTCATAAATGTATTTGATTTATCCAATTAGGAAATAAAACTGCTCACAAAACCTACAAAGAAAAAACTGATTATGGAAATCAACTTATTTTTTTAACCCTAAAATAATCCATTATTTTGGATAATGCATAGGTGAACAGAAATCAAAATATTTTCCTACAAGCTGTTTGGGTATAGTATATCCCTCAGATTAATATTCAGACTAGGAAAGAAAGAGAATTACATTGTCCTGTTAGGTCTACTACACCTCTGCCATCTTCTGAGCAATTTGTAATCCTTCCTTCCATCAAAACCAGTCCCCTTTAGCCTTCTCCTCCAGCCCCAGCCCCACCCCTACAATTGCTTTGACCAGAATTGCTTCCTATTTGAGGAGGGTGGAGTTTAAAGTTGTTCTGTAACTGCTTCTTTTATTTCTTTTAAAGTGGGTTCCATAAAATGTCCATGGTGTTCTTAGAAGAAAAGGTTTGGATAATATTGCCTGAGTTAAATTAATTTGAAATATTCCCTATAAATCATTACCTCCTTTTTGGAAACACCAAAAATACATAATGCATGATGCAAGTGAAATGAATGGCAAAAAAAAACACCCACTATAATGTTATCCTGATCCTCAGTGGCCGGGTCAATCAAAAATAGCCCATTTGACTTTGTGTGGCGGACACACAATGCAATATACAAATCATGTACCATAGAGATACACAATTGAAACCTATATGATCCTGTTAATCAGTGTCACCCAATAAATTTAATAAGAAAAAATAAAAAAATATCAGAAAAAAATCAAATTCAATATCACTGGTAAAGTTACCAGAATAAAAGCTCTGAGGTACAACACAATGTAAAGCTTGCATACTAGCTTATTTCTCCTTCTAGAATAGATTAATTCAAGAAAAAGTGTGAAATATAAATTTTTTGTGATCCAAATTCTCTTTTAAAAACCATACCTCATTTTTGCATGTTGCTTTACATTTTCAAAGCATTTGAATGAGTGCTTTCTCAGGTAAACCTCTTTCTCAGCAACTCTGTTAGTAGCTGGAATTGAGGGAAACTGAGGCAGCTCAGTGATTTGACCAGACACATAGAATGCAGTAGAGTGGAGGCTCCAGACCACGTCCACAGATTTCTTTGGTTTAGGGAAGATACCCACCTCCTTTTGTGAAGCAAATGAATCCTTTGAAATATAGCCACACGCTCATTTTCCATGTTAGAAAATGTGAGTTTTCATGTTGGATATATTTAAAGCAGGGTGTGCCTGTATGTATAGTATGTTTTTGTTTGCTGTCATTTCTATTTTTGGAGAATAATTCGTGGCTGAATTATTTCATCTGTCCCATAGTCATTATTATGGTATATAATATTTTATCCTCTGACTGAACAGAAAATAATGACTTGCCTTAAAGAGATTAGTTTCCATCCTGATTAATATTTATCTTTTAAGAAAAAATTCCACCTTGTTCAAAATTTCTTTAAAATCTTAGAACACAGTTGCTAATTCACCTTTAATCCACTATACTGATCTCAAACGCATGACTATCTAGGCAAATTAATCTGCATTATTTGTCGTTTGAGATTGGCCTTTTAACCAGAGAAACCATCCTTTGTACCAGCCTGCAGGTTGAATATCAGGAATCACAACTTCTCTGGAAAAGGAAGAGAGTTTGTGGTTTAAAGATCCAATCTTATTTTATTCCTGTTACCAACCCCGTTGTAGATACTTTGGGAACCAGTAAACTGGTTTCAGTTCATACATCTGAAAATGCAAGGAGAAGCTTCCTTATGAGGACTTGTGTCAGCAAGTAGAGAACTAATATTTGCAGAGTATTTTGAGTTGCTCGGGCAAAGGTTCTAGAGCAGGAGTGGGGAATGTCTGGCCCAAGGGCCTTATAAGGTCTGACCCTGCCAAGGAATTAGGGGGGAGTTATTAAATGTTTGACCAAATATAGCAGGCTAATTTTTAAGTTGATAATTTTGTATGGCCCGTGAATGATGTTATCAATATCCAAATGGCCCTTGGCAGAAAAAAAGGCTCCCTTCTTCTGTTCTAGAGGAAGGAGAATGATCGATTTTTGGTCCTTATATCAAAAACTATGATGATAATCCCTTCAAGGTCTCATATTTGACAATTCCAGAAAAGTCTCCATGCACTTAAACAACAGAGACCAGTGGAAAGGAGGAACCCAGAGTTCAAACCTGATATTAAATCTCTTTGCAATTTAAAGCAGTTAATTTGTTTCCCTATTTATCAAGGGAAATGATAATAGCTGGCTCTGCATCACAGAATATTGAAAAGAAACACATAAAATTTGAGCTCCTGAAAGAAAAGTAATATTGGAATGTAAGGAGTTCAAATAAATTGCTTTAAAAAGCCTTACAGCCTCCAGCAACAACGTGAGTTAAACTTCTTACTTCAACAGGCCCACTTATAAAGTTCAATGATTAGCTATTTTGATAGGCTACACTGTTTCCCTGGGTCCTGCTCAAAGATTCTTACACATTTTTTAAAATATATTTTATTGAGTTTTTACAGAGAGGAAGGGAGAGGGATAGAGAGTTAGAAACATCGATGAGCGAGAAACATCGATCAGCTGCCTCCTGCACACCCCCTACTGGGGATGTGCCTGCAACCAAGGTGTAAATGCCCTTGACCGGAATCGAACCTGGGACCCTTTGGTCCACAGGCCAACGCTCTATCCACTGAGCCAAACCGGTCAGGGCGATTCTTACACATTTTAAAAATCTTTGCAGGAATCTTAGTTTGAAGATGCAAATAGCCCTCTAAACCCACCCCCACCCCCACCCTCCCAAGCCTCCCACCCCCAGTAACTGTTTATGAATATCTACTTGTTCCTGGACACTGCAGGGACACCAGGTTAGAGGGACCCATTGAAGAAATGTTGAATTCCTAAATTCCTTTCATCATCTGCCATTTTAGTATAGAGTAACAGGAATTAATCGTTCTGGCAGCCATCCATATATGCCATTAGGATTTTCCCATTCTGGTTGTCCCTGCCTTTCATATATTTAGTTTTCATACAGTCTAAAATTCTGAACATGGATAACCTTGAACTACTTTTTTTTTCTTTATTGATTAAGGTATTACATATGTGTCCTTATCGCCCCATTGCCCCACCCCCCCTCCCCCACTCATGCCCTCACCACCCTGGTGTCTGTGACCATTGATTAGACTTATATGCATGCATACAAGTCCTTTGGTTGATCTCTCCCCCTTACCCCCACCCTCCGCTACCTTCCCTCTGAGGTTTGACGGTCTGATTGATGCTTCTCTGTCTCTGAATCTGTTTTTGTCCATCAGTTTATGTTGTTCATTATGTTCCATAAGTGAGTGAGATCATGTGATATTTATCTTTCTCTGACTGGCTTATTTCGCTTAGCATAATGCTCTCCAGTTCCATCCATGCTGTTGCAAATGGTAAGAATTCCTTCTTTTTTACAGCAGTGTAGTATTCCATTGTGTAGATTTGCCAATTTTTTAATCCACTCATCTACTGATGGGCACTTAGGCTGTTTCCAAATCTTAGCTATGAACTAATGAGCTAATGTGCCGCTATGAACATAGGGGTGCATATATCCTTTCTGATTGGTGTTTCTGGCTTCTTGGGATATATTCCTAGAAGTGGGATTACTGGGTCAAATGGGAGTTCCATTTTTAGTTTTTTGAGGAAGCTCCATACTGTTCTCCACAGTGGCTGCACCAGTCAGCATTCCCACCCAGTAAACTAAACTACTTTTTATTAAAGTAATAAATTTAGTTTCTTATATATCAACTGACCAATAATTTTCTTCCTCACCATAACCTCTGTAGAAAAGGCTTCTGTTTTATTGGAGGGGGGCAGAGTTTAAGCACTCCCCTGTCCCTGCTCACCCCCTCTCCACACCCCACTGCTGAGGACTCCCTGGTTCCCAGGCCTTTCAGAATTAGAGCCAGCATATTCCCTGGACCTGCTCAGTTAGCCTCCTTCCCCATATCAGCAGGACCCTTGCAGCCCTGCCTCCCTGACAGTCTGGGATGGATTTGGGGTGGGAGTGGAGGACAGAGGGAATGGTGAGTGGGGGAAGAGTTAGGGACTTCGGGCAGCCTGAGCAGGAGCTGGAGGTAGGCATTGAGAGCTCAGCCCTAAGGCCACTCACAACCTTTGCTCTGGGGTCTTAGAGAAGATTCCTTTCCCCCATTCATTGTCCCAGTTTTAGGCATTTTCTGTCATTGAGGTTAAAAGTTAAGGGGCTACTTGACCTTTTACCATCCCTTGTGGAGAAATCAGCCCCCTAGAAATCAAGCCTGGCTTACCTCAACTTCTCTAGTCTTTAGAGGGACATTTACAAACCTACACTGCCTCCCCCAGGACCCCTCCAGGCCTAAAACTTATTTACCAGCCAGATTGTTTAGCTCCAGGAAATAAGACACATGTACACGCACGTTTTGGGATGGATTCATTCTTCTTCGTGCTCTCACACAACAACAATCTCCATTCCGTCCTCCCTCAAAATAACTTGTGAATCTATCTTTGAAACTTTGACTTTATAACAATGTATTGAGAAAATATGTTGGTGTGTTCCAATTGTATTGGAAAGAAAAACCTAGGCTAAAATTAGGGAATCAGGAATTTCCTAGGTTTTAGAGATCTTTGATTATTTTGACCAGCTTGTATGTGTGTGTGTGTGTGTGTGTGTGTGTGTGAGAGAGAGAGAGAGAGAGAGAGAGAGAGAGAGAGAGAGAGAGAGAGAGAAGGCAGTGGGAGATTAAAAGGAACAAATGACAAGATGGGAGAAGGATCAAGTTGTAGAAGACGGTGACAACACTGTCTTCCACCACCCGCTCCTCAGAGGAGTGCTTTAAGAGACACACACGTCAGCTGAGAGTCCCTGTGGGCCCCGGGACTGAGCAGGAAAGGCTGTGTTCACAGCAGAGTGGGCTGGCGGTTAGATCACCAAACTAAGAATGAGCCAACCCAGCTCATTCCAAAAATGGACTCATTTGTAGGGCAGAGGCTGACTTCCTGTCCTGCCTCACTCTCACGTGGCCAAATACTGCCCTCCAACCCTCCCCCGCCCAGTCCTTGTCACTTTGACCACACTGAGCCACCGTGTTGTTTATACAAGCTGTCTTACCTGGTCTTGTTGAGTCGCCCTTATATTTATTGCCTACACCTACTGCCTTCTCAGGTAGCTTCTGGGGTCCTGCCCTGGGAATTGAGTTCTCTGACTTAAGAAGCTGAACTTTTTTTTTATTTTTGGAAGTATATTTTTATTGATTTCAGAGAGGAAGGGAGAGGGAAAGAGAGAAACGTCAATGAGGAGAATCATTGATCAGCTGCCTCCTGCACACCCCCTACTGGGGATCAAGTACACAACTCGGGCATGTGCTCTAACTGGGAATGGAACTGTGACCTCCTGGTTCATAGGCCCAGGCTCAACCACAGAGCCACACCAGCCAGGCCAAGAAGCTGAATTTTTATAGTATAGACCCACCTAAGCCAATAAGTGATTCCCAGATTTCTCAGCATTGTAACAAACAGACACTTCTTTTATATTTGTGAAAATTTCCTCTCCCCTTTCTTCGCTTTCCTTTAAAATATTTAATTATATATTTTACTTTTAATTCAACTTTTATTTCGAAAAGCTTGTAGATAATGCTGTGATAACAACCTTTCATCATTTGCTACATCCAAGGGTAATGTTACACCAGCACTAATATAAATCTAATACTTGTTTTTGGCCTTATTACTTACACTTAAAATATGCTACTGTTATACAGTGTTTAACTACTACATTCTTTTAATGTACGTGCTTGATTGCAGGAAATCTTCACCGAGCCAGCAGTGTTCCTGAGTATGTCTACAACCTGCACTTGGTGGAAAATGACTTCGCTGGCGGGCCTTCCCCGGCTCCTAAAACCTATGACAGGCGAAAGGTAGGATGCCAAAGAACGCGACACTAGTTATCAGAAACATTTTCCATCTCCCACAGATTAGTTTTTAATGTTGCCTCTCCGAAATACTGCTACTTCCTAAATGAATTATGAGAAGATTGATTTTGTGTGGACACAGTAGAAAACTGGACATTGAAACAGCCTCAAATCCTGGTGCAAATAACGCGTCCAACCAGGTTAACCACGTCTTGTTTAGAAACAGGTTTTACCCAGAAAGGGCCTAGCTTCTCCAGGTGATTCCGAGAAAGGGACCCCTTGTGTAAGAGCCCCGGAATAGTGAGTCTTCAACAGAGGTGGAGACCGGCTGATGCCTCATGTCACCTTTCTCTCTCCCTCGTGCAGCCAGGCATAACCACGGCGTATGAAGGTCGCTGGGGGAGAGGCACCGCGCAGTACAGCTCACAGAAGTCCGTGGAAGACCGGTCCCTGCGGCAGCCTCTGCGGAGACTGGAGATCTCCCCGGACAGCAGCCCCGAGCGGGTCCGTTACTCGCACAGCGAGTACCAGTACAGCCAGCGGAGCCAGGCGGCGCACACGCTGCGGCACCGCGACAGCCTGCGG
Source organism: Myotis myotis (assembly GCF_014108235.1). Lineage (NCBI taxonomy): Eukaryota > Metazoa > Chordata > Mammalia > Chiroptera > Vespertilionidae > Myotis > Myotis myotis. Next base: position 173,939,688 of record NW_023416335.1, read on the forward strand.
TCCACCCTCCTGCTGCCGCCCCGGTACGCGCGCTCCGAAATCCTGGGCTTCACGTCGGGGGCCGCGAGCCGGCAGCGCTGCTATGACACTTACCACAGGCAGGTCCAGTACGGCTCGGTGAACGACTCCGTGTTTGACGGCGCCCCGCCCAACCCCGTGGTGCGGGCGTACCCGCGGCCCGGGACCAGCCACAGCATGAGCAACCTCCTGGAGAAAGAGAACTACCTGATGGCCGCGCAGGTCAGGCCGCTGCTGCCCCTGCAGCCCGCCGCGCACAACAGGGCCGCCCGCGCCTCCTGGCATCAGAGTTCCTTCCACAGCACGCGCACGGCGAGGGACGCGGGGCCCAGTGTCGCCGTGGATGCGGGCGGGAGGAGGACGCACCTGACCGCGGGCCAGGTGGCTGCCGGAAGCGGGACCGTGCTGGCGGAGAGAACCGCTTTCACCGACGCCCAGCTCAGGTGAGGCCCCGTCTCAGCCTGCAGTTCCCACAGCCCCCAGGCCGAGCTGGCACTTCCGAGGCTGCAGAGAAAGGTGTTCAGAAATAAGTGTTCCAGGAACGGCTTTGCGGGCAGCTGTGAAAGTGACAGATGATCTTCCCGCGGGCCAGATCCTGCCCGTTTGAAATGAATAAAACTAAAAAAAAAAAAAAAAAAGACCGTACCCTTTTATGTAATGATGTTTACTTTGAATTTATATTAGTTCACACAAACACTCCATCCATGCTTTTGTTCCGGCCCTCCGGTCCAGTTTAAGAACCCATTGTGGCCCTCGAGTCAAAAAGTTTGCCCACCCCTGGATCATTAGCCTATTTACCTCGGGGACAGAGGCCAGGCTACCTGCTCAGAAGGCAGCCTTGGGGGGAAATGTGACAGTCAGTCCATCTGTTACACTTCCAAATTCGATGCTGGCTGAAGGGTTATGGCTCCCTTTCGGCTCAATGAGCGCTAACTCCAATAGACCAGGAAATGGATCATTGCATGCATATTCTTGAAGTAAAGGAAGGAAAAAGGCAAAAAGGCTGTTCCAGGTGCTGAGTGAACCTCAAATGCTATTTTGATAACTACTACCACAGAAAGACTGATGGCTAAGCAAGGCAGCTAATTTTTAGATGTCTCCTTCCTTCTATACCCAATACGTTTTTGTTTTAAAGAATGTTTTAATTTAAAAAAAAATTGATTGATTTTAGTGAGAGAGAAAGGGAAACATTGATTTGCTGTTCCACTTATTGATGCATTCATTGATTGGTTCTTGTATGTGCCCTGACCAGGGAAAGAACCCACAACCTTGGCATTAGGTGCTCTAACCAACTGAGCTACCCAGCAAGGGATACTTCTTTATTCAGTGATTTGGAGGGTATTTTTTGGCAATACCAAATAATTTTCAACATTGAATTTTCAAAGTTATTCCTTTGCCTGTCTTACTTTGGCTTGACTAATGTTACTTTGGAACTAAATCCTATTCAAATTTAATGCTGGGCACAAATTTTATAAACTGAGGAAAAAGTTACATAGAGAAAGGTTTAAGAAATGGATGCATGATTAAGTTACTAGGTCCTGAAATAATGATGTATCATTATGGTAAAACATAAAATATATGATTTTTGTTTGATTTTTAATGTTGCTTAGTGGAAGTTGTCACCTTTAATTATCACTTTAAGTGACATTGTACAGTAAAATCATTGACTATGCAGGTACTGCTGATAGAAGATGATAGGGCTAGTCTAAACTCAAAGCAGGAAATATTTTTTATAACCTTTCCATAATCCCACCAAGTTTTCCTGCCTTTCAGCATGGCACCTAAGGCCCATGTTTTCCCCTGCTTATCACTCCAGTATCATCTTTCTTATCTTCATCCTTTGTCACCACCCTTCCCACACCACCCCCACATAACACTCAGACCACTTGGAACCTCTTTTATTTCCCTTCATGGAAGATATTCATGCATATATTTCCTTTCTTCTTCCATCTAGCTACCTAGCTACCTACCTACCTGTCATCCCTTTCCCCCCAGTAGCCCTGATTTTGCCTGGCTTAGCTCAGATACATCTTTTCCCTGACCACTCCCCTCGCAGTCTAGTCTAGGTGCCCCAGTTAGCTGCACCGTGTGACTGTCTCTACCAGAATAATATATTATGGTTATCCATTTACTTATCTGCTCTCCCTCTAGACTTTGAGCTTCTTGTGAGTGTGTCTTATCTTTATATTCTCAACACCCTAAAACAGAGGTAGGTCCATAATAGTCACTATGTAAATGAATGGTGAGAGAATGAAGGAATTAAAGAAGGGAGAAATGAAATATAAACTCTTTCCATCTTTTATTACCCAAATTCTGGAAGAAGTATTAACTACACTATTTCAGGTCATTGTTTTAACAAATAGGGTACATTTTATTAGAATAATTATATTTCAAAGAAGAGAAGGAACACTTGGGATTAAGAAATATAAAATAAAGGGAAAGATATCTATTGACTAGAGGCTCATTGCACGAAATTCTGGCACAGGTACAGTCCCTAGGGCTGGCCTGTGATCAGGACCATCTTCCCCGGCTGCCCGCAGCCAGCCCCGCCCCCGGACAGCTGGAGGGAGGGACCAAGAGGTCAGCTGTTCCTGCCCGCTCGCCAACCCCGCCCCCACTGCAGTTCACCCTCTGTGTGTGGGCTGACCAGTGGGGTGGGGGCCTTGGCCTGGTGCCACCCATGTCCCCTGCCACCCACCCTTGGTTCCCTGTTCGTCATGGGAGCCTGCCAGCTGAGGGGAGGGACCCGAGAGGTGGTCAGTGCACCTCATAGTGACTGGTTGACCGGTCATTCTGCTTGTTCCACCATTAGGGTCAATTTGCATATTACCTTTTTATTATATAGGATGATTCCTAAAGTTGCCATCCTAGAGATCAGAAACCATAGAAAGGAACTCTCTTTGAAAATGCTGCTCTCTACGGAAAAGCAGAGATACTGCCTATAATGAGGCAAACAGGTGATCCAAGGTGCTGTGTATGCCTGACTCTCTTCCTTGCTTTGGTGTGCCCCTGGCTCATGTCCGTGTCTCAGGCTGTCCCCTGCGTGTCCTGCTGCTGGGCATGCTCTTCTTTGTGTTGTCTCGCATTTCAAACCTACCCAGCCCCTAGTAATTTATCTTTATTGTTGAAAGTATTGCAGATGTCCCCTTTCTCCCCCATTGACCCCCTCCACCCCACACCCATCTTCGGAGGTGTAGCCCTATCCTAGTACCTGGGAACCAGCGTGCAGCAGGGCTGTGCTGTTAGCCAGCGGGGACACTGGTTGCTGAGGGATTGCACATGTAAAAAAGTATTGTTTGTTATTTACTGCTAAATAGTTCATATTCTGACCAGGGATATGTTACACTGCCTCCTCTTAGCGTTTTCATTTACATTGACATCATTTTAAAGTATTTACTAATAATACATTGAAAAGACTCAGTTCTAGAGAGTATGTTCAGGGGATAATGGGTCCTGATCCTCTCTTCCATTCCCAACCCCATTCCCAAGCCCCAATTCTGCAGATTTCAGGAAGTGCTTGATGAGTGAGAGTGAGGAGGGAGGGAGGGAAGAAGGAAGGGAAGGAGGGAGGAAGGGAGGGAGGGAGGGAGGGAGGGAGGGAGGGAGGGAGGGAGGGAGGAAGAAGGGGATGGAAGGGAGGAGTGCTGTAGGAGAATAGAGGAGGAAAGGAATAGCTCTAGCTGGGAATAGGTACACAAGAAAGATTTCACAGAAGTGAGGATATTTGGGTTGCATCTTGAAGAATAGCTAAGAATTAGGCAGAGGGTGGGCTTTCTGGAGAAATCAGGGAGTGGTTTGTGAAGAGGCATGCAGTGTTAAGAAAAGGATTAAAAGTCACATGTGATTGGAGGATGGGTGGTTGATCAGAGGAGGGGGAAGAAGGGATTGAGGATGGTAGGATTTGGAGCCAGACTGGGGTCAAAACATAAGCTATGTTTTAGAGTTGGGCATCACAGACAGTAGCAAAACAGAAAATTAACACCCTGACAGCTGTAGCAAACCTCCTATTGAGGAAGTTTCATTTAGTTTGGGAACTAATTTTGATGATAAAGAAAAATGGCACTAGATTGGCTAGGAGTGCATGCAGAGCTTCTTTGTGAATCATGTTCAGGAAAATGAACGATTCAAATAATGGAATTATTTTTGGAAATTCAAACTCTCCTGAGTCATTTATGACCTGAAGTGGATTAATGGTTGAATCTTGGGGGGGGGGGGGGGGGGGAAGCTGTATTAAGCAGAAGGCAATTCCAATGCTATGAGTGATCTTTTATCAATTAAAAAACCTGCAGTGGTAGATGCTAAAGACTTAAAATTGCCATTAAAATGAGACTGGTAGAGTTTAGGTATCTCTGTAAAGGCATTGGAGTCTATGCATGAAAAATATTTCCATCTCTTTTAAAAAGGTATATATATACTCAAATTCTGGTTTTAATGGTAATAGCCTGTTTTGGGGTTTTTTGTGTGTGGTTTTTTTTTAACCAATTAAATTAATTCCTCAGGCACAACATTTTAAAATATGAGATCATTATATAATTCTCAGTATAGACGCCAGAACTGTTTTCTGCCTAATTTTTAATGCTCTTACGCCCATGAGGTAACATTTCTGTGTTTGAACATGTGTTTCAGAAGCAGTAGGTATTAGTTTTTAGTTATGAGGCTCACTTATCCCCTCACCTATGCCACATCCACCCTACACAAATACAACAGTCACAACACAACACATACTCACATCTGAACACGTGTGCATATATTGTGCATTAGTCTGATACAGGAGAGAATGTACTTACTGTGCTTGCTAGAAGATACTGGAAAACACCCTCCCTCAGAGTTTACAACCTGGAATGAATCAGGCATAACCCTCTTTGAAGCCAAAGCAGGGTCATAGGTTACCTTTAAGACACGTTTTTAGCTACAATTCTAAGATTAACAGTTAGTGTCCTATGTGGTGTCACAGAGTCAATGCTTAAAGAAGCACATTGATAATAGATTGTCTAATCAGGTGTCCCTCAAGGCAAAAATAGAAGGGGAGAATGCAATGTCATTCTATGAGGCATTTGGGAGTTATTGTTTATTTATTTTTTTACAAGTAGCATTTTAATTGTCCTCAGTAAATTATCCTCTCAGTGTCAAACTGCCTCAGATTTTATCACCACTATAAATACCTACAATTAGTAAAGAACAAAAGTATGCGACTAGCTAGACATAATCTCAGTATCATTACAATAGCAAAGGCAATGAAAACATGATGCGTATAATATTTTTTAGGAAAATGCATATTTGTAATTGCATTAAATCATTACCTTTCCTGATAGATTTTGTCAAACCAGCATGACTTATTTTAACAGAACAAACTCAGTTTTCCTGGCTTTTACTGTTTATATACTATTATACTCATTGAATAAGAACACTTTTTGAATGCTTTTTTAGAAGCTCACTTTTAGCTGAAATAATAGATTCTGTGCAGCATTGCGAAAAATGTAATGATTTTTTAGGAAAGGTGTTTTCTTTACAGGTGAAACATTACCAAGGTAGCAATAATTTTTTATTCCTGTGACCAGATTTCTTTTAAATTTTACCTAAAGTGTTATTGTGCCTTTAAAGTCACTTTTAAGATGAAATGCTCACATTATCCATATTTATCTTAAACAGTTCAGTTTCTTTCTTTGGTCTATGTTATGATTCTGCTCAATTCACTGATGTCTTCTGAGACTAGTCTGACCAGAGCTGGAGTATTTTGGCTTCTAGCTTCCTGTACCTTCTGATCTCAGATTCCGATTTTTCTCTTGAAGAAGAGCCAAGACTCAGATGTTCTGGGTGTTTCCTGATATTAGCCGAGTCATCTCTGGAAGGTCAGGTTGGTAGGCAGGGGGGAGCAGGTGGGAATTTTGCTGAACCTGTGACTTTTTGTCTAGGAATGCAGACCTGGAGATGACCCTGGAGCGGGCCGTGAGTATGCTCGATGCAGACCACACACCACCCGCCAGGATTTCCGTGGCAGCCACCTTCATACAGCATGAGTGCTTCCAGAAATCCGAAGCACGGAAAAGGGTGAGTAGCATCTTAAGTCTATTGCAAAACGACATTTCTAGTGGGGGGATTATATATAGTTCAACAAGGTGTGCAGTGAAAACTGAGTTTCTCTCCTACTCCAAACCCCAGCTTACTCCCATTTCCCTCTTTTCCTCTTTCTCCCATTCTCTCTACTTCTCCCTCTCTCCTTCACTTTCTCTCTCTCCCTCTCTCTCTCTTTGTCTCTCTTATTAGTTTCTGGGCATCTCTCCAGAGATACTTTATGCATGTAAAAACAATTATTGGATGGGTTGATTTTGTTTGAAACAAAATCACAAGTGGTAGCAGATTATTTACAATACTCTGTACTTTGTTTTCATTTAATATCTTGGAAATCTTTCATATATATTAGCTCTACTTCATTTTTTAGAACTGCTGCATAGATTTCTGTTGTATAAATACACCAGTTTAGTTTGTTCATTTTTAAAATACCTTTATTAAGGTATAGTGTGACAAAGTTTTGACATGTTTTTGGCACTGTGAAAAATCATCACAATCAAGATAGTGAGTATGTCCATCACCTCCAAAGTTTCCTTGTGCCCCTTTGTAATCCATACATCCCACCCCTCCCCAGTCCACTTCTAGGCCCTAGGCAGCCAGTGATCTGCTTTCTGTTACTATATGTACATTATACCATTTTCTTTATCCATTCATCTATCAATGGACACTTGGGTTTTTTCCAAAATTTTGTTAAGAAATTATACAGCTATATTTATAAAGGTTATTAATCTGTGATTTTCTTTTCTTATAATGTCTTTGTCCAGTTTTGGATTGAAGGTCATACTAGCCTGTCAGGATAAATTGGAAAGTGTTCTCTGCTCTTCAGTTTTCTGAAAGAGTTTCATTGCAGTTATTTCAGACAAGAAATCTCCTGTCATCCTTATTCTGCCTCTGTACATAATGTGTCTCTGCCCCTCCCCGACCCCATCAAGCCAAGTTGCTTGTAATAGTTTCCGTTTATCACTAGTGTTGAGCAATTTGGACACAACATATCTTGGTGTAGTTTTCTTGTGCTTAGGAGTTCATTGAGCTTAAATTTGTGGATTTCTACTTTTCATCACATTTGGAATTTGGGTTGGAAATATTTCACCATTATTTTCTCAAATATTTTTTGGCCCTCCTTTGGGAACTCTATTTACATACATATCAGGCTACCTGAAGTTGTCCCACAGCTCATCCATACTCATTTTTCTTTCTTTTTTCCCCCCGTGTTTCCTTTTGGAGAATTTCAATTGCTCTACTTTAAATTCAATAATCTTCTTCAACACTTAATATGCCATTAATCTTAGTGTATTTTTATATTTCATAACTTATAGTTTTCATCTCCAGAAGTTAAATTTGAGTCTTTTTTATATCTTCTATGTCCCTACCTAACTTGTTCCATCTTTCCCCAAGATTTCTGGACATATGGAAGACTGTTTAAATTGCTGCTTAAATTACCTTGTCTGCTAATTCTAATATCTGTGTCCATTCTTGGAGGGTTTCAGTTGATTTATTTTTCTCCTCATTATGGGTCATATATCTCTCCTTCTTTGCATGCCTGGAAATTTCTTATTGAATGCCAGGTATTATGAATTTTATCTTGCTGGGTGCAGGATATTTTTATTTTTCTGTAAAGACTCTTGAGCTTTGTTCTAGACGGCAATTAAGTTACTTGAAAACAGTTTGATCCTTTCAAACCCTGCTTTGGAAATTTGTTTGGTGGGACCAGAGCAGCATTTACTCTAGAACTAGCTATCTTTTTATGGCAAGATACTTCTGAGAGCTCTACCTAATGCACCATGAATTAGGAGGTTTTCTGGCTAAGTGAGAATAGGAGGGTTTGTGGTCCATGTGAGCAAGAGGAGCTGTTCCCTTAATCCTTTTAGGTGGTTATCTCCCTGGCCTCAGACACATACATTTATTAATACTCTGTTGAATACTAGAGTGTCTTTCTCTGCAGCTCTTCTCTCTGGTACTTTTCCCTGCAACCTACTGGCCTGTTTGTTTTTCTTAGACTCTGCACTGTCTCCTCAACTCTGCTTGTGGAATTCCACTTATTTCCCTCGATGCACTTCCATCGCCTGGAACTCTCTCAAGGCAATGATCCAAGACAGCAGTGAGGCTCACCTTGCTTGTTTTCCACATATTGAGTCATTTTCCATCATTGCTTCCCACCCCCACCCCCCCACCCCCATGTCCAGTTATTGAAACCATTGTATGCTTTGTCTGTTTTTCTGTTTGTTTGTTTCAGGCCATAGGTAAATTCAGTCCTTTTTACTGTTGAGTCATTTTTTATTTTGATAAATAACTCTTCGCCCAAATTATACAAATTTACACTCCCACCAATATTGTGAACTATTACTACCACAGGATATTATTTTTTGTTTGCTTTTTTGTTCATCTGACAAGCCAAAAAAAGCATCTCTTTGTAGTAGAAATTTTACTATTTTATTGAAATCAAGACTAATAGTTGATTAGTTAATCAACAGAGTTACTGACAAAATGTTTTTTAAAATTATACACATACACACTTACAGAGTTTGTTATCATCTTTCTTACATAAATAATGCTCTTTATGTATTATTTGCCATTTTTAGTTTCTTTAAAGTGAAATAAGAACTTAATGGCACTAATTCCTATGAGTTCAAATCCTTCTAGAATTGTATATGTTATCTACTCTTTTAAGTTAATGTTGTCTACAAATAATTACAGAGCTTTTTAGAGTTCTTCACCTTTATGTAACCTTTCCAAAGCACTCAGATTAGTTTTCAGAGAGACAGGACTCTTTTCATACTTATATTTCATTCATTTTCAGAATCCTATATAATAAAAGGGTAACATGTAAATTGACCATCCCTCCACTACACTCACCAGCCAATCAGGAGTGAGTATGCAAATTAACTCAGCAAAGATGGCGGGTTAATTTGCATATACAGGCGCTGGGTGGAGAGCAGAGCAGGAGAGCTGGCAGCTTGCAGGGACATGGCTCCCTCGGTCGCTCCCCCAAACCGCCGGTTGGAGAGCAGAGCAGGAGAGCCGGAGGCTTGGGGGGAGAGCAGATCGGGAGAGGTGGCAGAGAGTGGAGAGGCTTGGGGAGCCAAGTTCCCCAAGCCACCAGATGGAGAGCAGAGAGGGAGAACTGGTGGCTTGGAGGACTTGGCAGAGTAGAAGGCCGTGGGACAGAGACAGAGCAGGAAGGGAAAACCAAGAGTGTGGGGAGCACCAGGAATCCTGGGAATAGTAATTCTGCTGGCAGCCCCAGGACCTGAAGCAGAAGCCCAGAGTGCGGGGAGCACCAGGAATGCTGGGAATCATAGTTCTGGTGATAGATGGATCTCCTAGACACTAGAGCAGTGATGGTGAACCTATGACATGCATGTCAGAGGTGACACGTGAACTCATTTTTTTGGTTGATTTTTCTTTGGTAAATGGCATTTAAATATATAAAATAAATATCAAAAATATAAATCTTTGTTTTATTATGGTTGCAAGTATCAAAAAATTTCTATATGTGACACGGCACCAGAGTTAAGTTAGGGTTTTTCAAAACACTGACACGCCGAGCTCAAAAGGTTCGCCATCACTGCTATAGAGCAAAGTGAGCCTGGAGCAAGTCACTGTTGCGGTGGGGGATGGAGGGAAAGCAAAGGTGAGAGACATAAGTAAAGTCAGAGTGTCTAGGAAAAATTAAAGGGAAGATATCCTAAAACTTCCAGGAAATCTCCACCAATGAAGCAAAGGGAAAAAAAAATGCCTCTATTATTCTGTGAGGAACAAACCAAACTGGGTTAGGGGTCTCAGACAATTCGTTCATATGATTGCAAAGTCAGACAGAAACTCCCAGATTGGAGAGGGCTCCCCTGAGGGCTCCCAGATTGGAGAGGGTGCTGGTCGGGCTGAGGGACACACCCCCAGTGCACGAATCTTCGTGCCCCGGGCCTCTAGTAGATAAATAAATTGCATTATTACAATAACCACTGCAGTTGACATAAATACATTGGGAAACAAATCTAAGTTATTCTTGTTAAACATGTAACTCAACCAGTAAAAATAGGAGTGCAAAGCCCAACAAAGAAATAACCTACCAGCTTTGATGGTACTCAGGGAATCAGTAGATTTCACAGAGGGAAAAGAAAATGTGGTTAGTCCTGCAAATCAGGTAAGTCAAGTCAGACAAAAGCACTTCTAGCTCCAGTTCACTCATGAGATTACAGTCTGAATTTGGCCTAGAGCTGCTGTTGTCTAAAGGCTTCAATGGGGCTGGAGGATCTGCTTCCCAAATAGCTTCTTACATGGCCAGAAAGTTGGTGGTTGTAATTTGCAGTGGAATTGGGCTAAAAATAAGTCCTTTTATGGCTAATTCAGATAAATGGTCATAGGTTGACGCTCAACCACTAAGCCACACCAGCCGAGCTAAATGTTTAAATCTTTTTTATTCCTAATCTTTCAAAACGGGACATTGTTATATGTACTTTTTATAATATGGAATTTTATAATATGGAATTACTTGAATTTCCTTTTGTTACCCAAGTTGGGGACAGATTTCTCCTATCTCTTTTTTATTTTTATTATTTTTTATTTTACTTTATTGATTTTTAGAGAGAGAGAGAGTGAGAGAAACATCTATGTGAGAGCAAAACATCTGTCAGCTGCCTCCTGCACTCCACCTACCCTGGATGGAGCCTGCAACCCAGGCATGTATTCTGACCAGGAATTGAATCCAGCAACCCTTTGGGACACTGGATGGCCCCCAACCAGCTAAGCCACACCAGCCAGGGCAATTTCCCCTATTCCTTAAATTACTAATTTGATTTTTTTTTTCTTTGCTTAAATACAGAATAAAAGCTGTGCTTACCTTCTTAACTCTCTTTCCCTGATAAAACTAGAACAAAGACTAGTTTTGAGAATAATGAAAACTATATTAAAAACTAAAAACATATGCTTTGCAGAAAATCTAAGAATGGAGATGTTAGAACCTACAAACATTAACAAAGTCCTGCTAATATTAAGCATGATGCTATAGTTTTTAAATGTATGTATAAAAGACAATTATGAATTGGACATAAAGATCAAAATTTTAAGTCATAACTTTTAAAACCAGTAGCAACTTTTCCGTTCTTAATTTATATGATTAGCACTCTCAGCATTTAACACCGTCCATCACTCTTTACTTTTTAAAACTTTCTATTTTGATCCAGAGTCTCTGGATTCTTTTTCCATCTCTCTGGCTCCTTTGGGTTTCCTCTGTGAAAAATTGATGCTTGACCTGTCCCTTAAATATTCGTTAGATGTCTTCCTGGGAGTTTTCTTATTCAGCACCATCTTTTGACCTGCCTCATCCATGTTCATGGCTTCCATTACTGTGTGATCTAAATGCGGATGACTCAGAGCATCTCCAGCCCATATCCCTCCTCTGGGTTCCAAACACGTGTCCATCTACTTCCTGGCCTTCCCACTAAACTCATCAACCTATCAAAAAATGAACACATGATCTTTTGCTTTTTTTATCCATTATCCAAACCTCCCTCTATACTTGTTCTCCCTGCTGCGTTGAGGTAGGACACTTGGTAGTTTGACCATTGGTGCTCAGGAGCCACTCAGGGATGGGTTTGTATCCAAGCACCCTAATTACCAGGGTGACCTCGAGCAAGATATTTTGCCTCTCTAAGCCTCAGCTTTGCTGCCTATAAAGTAGAAATAATATTCCTACTGTGAAGAGTTGTTGTGAGAATGCAATCAGATAACAGTGCAGTGCCTCCCCAGAATAAAAACTCAGAGAAGATTATTTCGTCTGTGAGTGAGTGGTAGTTCACCCAGGTAATGGTACACATCATCCCTGTCACCATCGTCCCTGCTAATCCAGCTGTCTCCTAATGAATCTCCCTTCCTCCACTCTTATCCACGCCTAATCCATTCTCCTCACAGCACCCAGGAGACCTTCCAATAGCTGCCCTGCTTGTCTCTGCAGGATAAGAACAAATTCCTTAATTTAATCTGCAAGACCTTCTTAAACTGGCTTTATTTTATGCTTGTTTTAGATCTCATCACAGAGGCAGTGACTGCCATAACCGTTTTTGTAAGATCTTATCATAAAACTAATGTAAGTTCATTATAAGAAAGGAAAAAAAAGAAAAAAGCATACCCATGGTTCCACTATTATCATCATTTTGGTTTTGTTCACTGATTTTTTAAGGCATATATAGGCTGAGGCAATCTTACAATTGTTTGCATGGAAAATAACGCAAGAATCTATATGTAAAAAAGGCTCATATGCTAAGTGTCCAACCGTCCGACCAATCACTATGATGCACACTGACCACCAGCAGGCAGACACTCAATGCCGGAGCTGCTGAGCTGCAGTGACTTGGCAGCAGCGGTTCTCGAGTGACACACCTCAAAACCAGAGAGGGGGAGCCCAGTTCCTCACTGGCTGCACAATTCCACCTTCGGCCATGGGTTATGTTGTTGCTGGGGCACTGTCGACCCCGAATCTGGTTTACTGCACACTTGGGTTTTTATTCCACACCCTGTATGACAGCAACTTTGCAGAGTGCCCTCTCGTACTCTGGGATCCCTTAGGGGATGTCAGAGAGCTGGTTTCAGCCTGATCCCCCAGGCCAGGCCGAAGGACCCCACCTGTCGGAGGGACCCTGCTCACACAGACGCAAGGGAGGGACCATGGGAGGTTGGCTCCAGGGCGTGTCCGGCCCATCTCGCCCAGTCCCACCCCTCCGGCCACCTTCTAATTAATTTCCTTTCAATATGCACGAATCCGTGCACCAGGTCACTAGTTGATAAATAAATAATAAGACAAGAATAAACTGGGTTTCATATACCCACAACTGTATACCTACTCTTACCCCACACTGTGTGTACATAGCTATAATCAAATTAAATATGTGCCCTTGTCTGTAGGGATTTTTTGTTTTGCTTTTTAAAAGTATGCACAAGTGCTGGAGAGGATGTGGAGAAAAAGGAACACTCGTGCACTGCTGGTGGGAATGCAGACTCATGTGGCCACTATGGAAAACAGTATGGAGTTTCCTCAAAAAACTGAAAATGGAACTCCCATTTGATCCAGTGATCCCACTTCTAGGAATATATCCCAAGAAACCAGAAACACCAATCAGAAAGGATATATGCACCCCTATGTTCATAGCAGCACAATTCACCATAACTAAGATTTGGAAACAGCCTAAGTGCCCATCAGTAGATGAGTGGATTAAAAAACAGTGGTACATCTACACAATGGAATAGTACACTGTGGTAAAAAAGAAGGAACTCTTGCCATTTGCAACAGCTTGGATGGAACTGGAGAGCATTATGCTAAGTGAAATTAGCCAGTCAGAGAAAGATAAATACCACATGATCTCACTCATTTGTGGAATATAGAGAACTACATAGACTGATGAACAGGGACAGATCCAAAGACAGAGAAACAGACTATCAATCCCCAGAGGGAAAGTAGGGAAGGGTGGGGGTAAGGGGAAGAGATCAACCAAAGGACTTGTAATCATGCATATAAGCCAAACCAATGGACATGGACAACAGGGGGATGAGAACATGAGTGGGGGGGGGGGAGGTTGGGGGTTAATGGGGGGATGAGGACACATTTGTAATACCTTAACCAATAAAAAAAAAAGTATGCACAAATAATGTTTGCTGTTTAAAAATATACAAAGTAACAGGCCCCCTTCATAATTTAAAACCCCATCATTTCTCCCAAACCCCCTAATCTCATTCCCTTCTTTATGTCTTTTTATGAGTAGAAATGCAAGTATTTTATTTAGCTTTTTTTCTGTAACATTATATCATAAGCATTTTCTCATAACATTAATAGGTTGTAGGCATTTTAATGGTGGCATATTAATGGTGATAGTAGCAGCTACCACACGTTAAGTAACTACTGCATGCCTCGCACACAGTCTTACACAGTCCTCTTTTGACGGGTGAGGTAGCTGTGTCATTGTTCTGCCTCTCCCATGTATACCTCACCATGTGGATATGTGACAGTTAATCATTAACCAGTCTTCCCCCATTGTTGGACAATTATGGTTTCTTATTTTTCACTATTATAAATAATGTAGTGACTATCATAGTGTCTGCATTTCAAATTGTTTCTGCATTTCAAATTGTTTCCTAACTAAGATTTCTGGAATAGAAATCTTTTTGACATAAATTGTCTGTTGCCTTCCTGAAGGGTTTTAGTACCAATTTATAGGGACTGATTAATTCTAAGGGGACAGAAAGGAGAGAACGGGAGTGACATTTCACAGATGAGGTGACATTTGAGCTGGCTCCTGCAGGATAAGTAGGGCTTTGCCAGAAGCGAGGCAGAGCAGGCCGAGCATCCCCAACAGGAAAGAAAGAGAGCAAAGGCACCGAGGCACGAGGGGACCCCTCACCCCAAGAGAGGCGGTCTGCTCCCTTTGTGGATTTGCCACCAAAATCCTAATCAGTTAATTATTTTAGAGTTGGCAGGGAAGAAAATCAGAATAGAGTCAAAAGAGAAACTTAAAATTCTAATATGTGATTTTGCCCCTGTATATATTTCCAAACCATCTCAAAGGAAAGCTCCTTTGAAGTCCTAAGACATTCGTGTTAGTCTTTCTTTTTTCCTTCCCCCAAAGGGAGAAGAAATCCCCTGAGGATTTAGTATAACTGGGAAACAGATGTAACCTCTCTGGCTCCAGCTGCTGCCCTGAATTTAAAGGAGCAGGAACAACACCTGTGACATTAGACCTGATGTGTGTAGGGTTCATGATCAGTGTCCTTCCAGTTCTATGCAGTAAGGAGAATATCGTCAGCTTCGTGCATTTGATAAGATTTATATCCATTTGCTTGATAAAATGGGGTGAAAGTAACTTTTCTATTTTTAAATATAGGGTAGATGCCAGACACTAGTGAGTCAAATTCTGCAGTGAAGTAGAGCTGTAGTCGGATTTCAGCGTTTATCTGAGCATGGTGTGTCTACAGGTGCTGAAAGCCGAGAGATAGAAGTGGTCGGCTAAGGGAGCGGGTCAGAGAGCGGGTCAGAAGGCTGTGAAACAGAAGCCTGCAGCCCCGTCAGAGGTTTCCATGGGCTACTTCTCACTAATGCTGCCCTCCCGGCTGGAAATGCGGGGTGGTCAGTAAGCCACCTCACATCATATTTTGAAGAAGGCAGCTTATAAATTATGAATTAAGTAATAAAATATTTCTAAATCTGCCAACATACCTTCAGGACAAACAGGATTTTCTTTTTGCATCTGATGTTTGTGCTGCTCCTGTGAAGATTTAATCTAGCTGGCATTTGTGATGTTTATGGCGTGAACTGCCTCAAAACCTAAGTATGAAATAGAATTTGAAGGAATTAGGGAAACATGAGTTACAGGCTGTTTTTAAATAAATTCTACCTTTCTGCTTTTAAGGAAATATAATAATGGGAATAGATGAAGTGATCCAATAGATGATCAGGTTTCATTGATAGCTAGGAAATGAAATCTTTATCATTGGCACTGTCATACACATATATTACAATGGCTCTAGACATCACCCGTCAAAGTTGATGTGGTCCATCTTCCGGTTGTCTCCTGTTCTGCAAATGTCTCCTCTGAAGGGAGCCAGTAAGTGGAAATATGACTCCTCATTACCACCAGTGGAGCCTTAGGGACCAAAAGAGTACTTTCCTTTTAAGGTTCTAGCGAGCTATTGATTGGATAATATTTATAACACCCTGAACACTGTGCTAGCACTTCCTAATGATGGAAGCGGGAGGAGGAGTTGTTATTTTTGTTTTATTATTATTGTGGTGATTATTTAGATTATTTTATCATTTTGACTTTCATTCCTGCCTTTTTAGTCTTCTCCCCAATCCTAACAAAGGAAGATGTAAAATTGGAAGATTGGATCTTAATAATATTTATCTGTCTGTGGAAGGCAGGCTGGCATTTGATGAGACACAGGAAATATGAAAACGTGCCCCCTGGCCCTGACTGGTTTGGTTCAGTGGATAGAGCATTGGCCTGCAGACTCAGGGGTCCCAGGTTCGATTCCGGTCAAGGGCATGTACCTTGGTTGCGGGCACATCCCCAGTAGGGAGTGTGTAGAAGGCAGCTGATTGATGTTTCTCTCTCATCGATGTTTCTAACTCTCTATCCCTCTCCCTTCTTTCTCTGTAAAAAATCAATAAAATATATTTTTTAAAAAAAAGAAAACGTGCCCCCTGGGCCAGGTGTGCAGCTCTCACCCAAACATGAACTGCTGTGTAAATAGGGCATCATAGGCAATGAACTTCATCTGAAAGGGAAACTCCTGCCCTTTCACAATTTATGTCCTAAAAATGTTTGCTTTAAGATGTTGGAAATGACTGGGATTTTTATCAAAAGTTCTTAACCAACTTTTTAAATCACATGCTAATGGAAGCCTATGGTAAAGAAAACTCTTAGTCTACAACTTAACATTTCTCTGCAGCAACCCTGTGTCCACCTCTTGATTTCTTTAAATAATATGTGCTGCCTAAAACACAAAATCTCCTTGCTTAGGCTGCCATTACTTGGCCCGTTCTCAAACAGCCATAGGTTTTGGAATCTAAACCATCTATTTTTCTTCTTACACCTAGCTCTGGCCCTTTTTCTAATAGACAGCATGTCCTCTCTTGTGTATTTGTAAAGAAGAAATCTTTTTAAAATAGCACATTAAAAAGTGTAAAGTTATTTACTTGAATTAAAATGTTTGAATAATGTATATAAATCTTTTTAAATACTCAAAGCAATCTATATATATAAAAGCCAAGTGACCAGAACACCAGAACGACCGGTCGCTATGATGTGCACTGCGGCTGGCCAACTGGTCCGAAAGGGGGGCGACCCCTCCCTCTGACTGGCCCTGGCCAGATTGGGGGCCCGGCTGGCTGGCCAACCTCCCATGGACCCTCCCCTCAGCCGGCCCCTCCTCCTGACCAGCCCCACCCCTGATCCGCCCCATCTCAATGTGGGGCGGGGCCAGCCAGCCAACCTCCTGTGTCCCCTCCCTCCTGCTGGCCCAGCCTAATCAGCCCCCATTGAGGGGGCCAGCCAGATCCCACCTATGGATGAATTCATGCACCGGGCCTCTAGTTGATCATAAAAATAGTTTACATTAAGGGTTAGTTTGCATTGCTCCTGTGGTTGCCATGGTAAGTGAATTTTTATTGCTACCATTAATGAAGGTGATTTCTGTTCAGTTTCAGATTATAAAGTTCTGTCCTAGAAAAAAACACTCATGTAATGTGGTGTTCTTCCATAAAACTTTCCTTACTCCTCAAATTCCCAGTTCTCTTCATCTTTCTTATGCTCAAGGCTTTTATCACTTAACTCTTTCTATCCACTTAGCTATCCTTATTCACCCTTTATCACTTAATTTTCTCTTTCATTTTTTCATAGGTTTTTGTGTTAACTTCTCTAATTTATTGTAAGCTCCTGGATGAGAGATGCCTGATAGCAGGACTATATTGTACACCAAGCATGTCAAACTCATGGCCCTCGGGCCGCATGCCTTGTTTATTTGGCCCGTGTTAGCCTTTGAGTTTGACATGCTTGTTTACACTATATGTATGCCACACATAGTTGTTGATTGACGGGAGTTAAAATCAACTTCATCTGTTCATTCAAATTTCACTGGATGTCTTTAATACCATATCAAAATTAATACATATGTACAGTATCTGAAATGTGCATCCATTTCTCCCCCAGGTCTATCAGCTTCAAGGCATCCCCAAGCTTCTGCACCTCCTAAAAGTTCAGAATGAAGATATTCAGAGAGCCGTGTGTGGGGCCTTGAGAAACTTGGTGTTTGAAGACAATGACAACAAGTTGGAGGTAGCTGAACTCAACGGGGTACCTCGGCTGCTGCAGGTGCTGAAGCAAACCAGAGACTTGGAGACTAAAAAACAAATAACAGGTAGTGTTTGCTGAATATTAAAGTGTATAGACAGTGCACCCCAGCCAAATGTGTTACGTCATCTCTTTTTCTTAAGTTTCCTGGGACAAATGATTGATGGGCTCATTGTCATTTGACAGATGGCTTTTAAGGAACATTGTCATCGGCTGGCTAAGACCCCAGGTTCAAGTCAAGTTTGAATTCCTTTTCTTCTGAGGAAGAAATTACAGTGAACTTTGTAACAGGGTTTCAATGTTGTCCAGGGTGTCCAAAACATTCTGAAGAAACCCAACAAGAACCACACGCAATTCATTTTATTATTCACTCAATACTCTATTTGCTAAATCTATACAAAGAAAGTAAATTAGTCAAATAGTGTCCTAACGTAGAGGATCAGTTTAAATCAAGTTAACCAAAATACCAGTAACTGTACTTCCCAATCCTTCTGTCACCTGAGCCCCTCAAAATACCAGCTTCCTAGCCCATCTAGCCCTCTACCCCAAAAAGAGAAAAAGAAAAGAGTGGCTAGATATGTTTTTCAGTTCTGTACTTCCTGTGTCTGTTCAAATACTGATTTGAACAAAAGAATATCTCCTTTCTACCCAATGTATTTTACACAAGGAAACTAAAACCCAAAGAAGTTAACCCTTTTAATATATAAATGTTTTTCAGTGGTAATAATTGACTATTTTTACTTTAAAATGAGGTACTTCATAAATGTGGTTTTAAGTTGAATATATTGTGATTATGCCATCCACACTTTATTATACAACAGCTTTCTTTTTTCTATAAAACTATTATATCCTCTCTACTTATTTATATCTTAAAATCTCACATTTTTTCTCTCTTGATGTATTTTAATTTTATAAAACTATATGAAGGTTTATGCCATGCTACCCTTCTGCCTGCCTGCTATCATGCCCCATGGCATAGTTCCTTTCATATTTATGAGTCATATTAAAATACCTACAGAAATTGAGTGATCTAGATACTCTTTCATTTATTCAGCCAACATTTACAGGGCAGCCTACCAGGACCAGGCAGTGAAAATAACAGTCCAGAGAGGTGTTGTGGCTTTTATATTCCAGCAACAAAGATTTTCTTCATTAAAATATAGAAATGAACCACAAGAGAGAATCTTGTTTTACAGTTAAAAAAATAAAAGACTTTATGAAGGAGGTATGTTTCATTGTAGACCTTAAAAAAGGGATAGCCTTGGGGCTGATGTTTTAAAGGAAAATGAAAGTTATTCCCAGCAAAGAGAACATCACTACTAGCAAAGCAAAGAAACAGAAAGAAGCTGCTGGTCATTTAGAGGAAGCTTGGATAAGAGTGATGGAGGTTAGCATACCGGGGTTGCTAGAAAGCTTGGGAGGATGTGTGGGTGTGTATCAAGGAAGTAATTCATTGATTCAGACTTCCTCTTCTTTTGTATAGGAAAATAGGAAACTAAGGTCAGAGAACATTCTGTGGTATTGCTGCCATGGCAACCATTCAGTCATCTTTAGATCATCTACAGAGCTGATCAATGGAGTTTGCTTGTGCTAGTCCCAGGACTTCTAATATAAGCCAACATTCCTACCAGAGGGTGTTCATTATATGTTCATTGAATTGAGCCAATACTTGAATGTTTGATACAAATCCTTCTTAATAACTTCCTTTGGTTCTATTAGTAGAAAAGTTAAATAAGTGCTTTTCTGGCCTCAGAAATAAATTGTTGACTTAAATAGACACGTTTATATCTTTTGTTGGAAACACAAAGTGAGTAGCCATATATGTGAATCTCTTCTTGTCTAGTTCATAAACATCTTTTTATTGAGTCCCTATTATGTGCTAGTCACTCAACTTGAGCTTTTCCTTTTTCATCTCTGTTCCTCCTGACAGCTCTAAAAGGCATTATTGAGGATTTACATATGATCATGTGAGGTTCAGGGGGATTAAGTAAATGGCCCAAGGTTACACAGTAAAGAACAAAGTCCAGATTTGAGCCCAGTTTTATCTGGGTGTTTTTGCTCTATCAAAGTGGCTCCCACTGACAGTATGGGGACACGGGATGATTAACCTTTACTCATCTTTGAAAAGGGGCTTGTCTTTGAGAATCTCGGAGGAAAGAGCTCTCCCTCACTTCTCTTTGACCCTCCCTCTCTCCCCTTGTCACTGCCTGTTCTGCTGTCTGTTCTGCTCTTGTGTAGCCTTGGATCTGGCCTCTGTGATTCGGTATCGCACATTCCCCATCTATCCACCACTCTGCTAGTGCTTTCTTTCTAAAATGAGAATATTGTCTCATTATGCCCCCCGTTGCCTATAAGGTAAAGTCTGTACTCTGTAGCATGCCACACACAGATTTTATTATCTGAGCCTGATGACCTTGCAGCAGTGTCTCCCCTCGTACCCCTCTAGCCCGAGTTCTGCAATGCTGAAGGATTCACCGATGTTCCATGTTTCCCTCTGTCTCCATGTCTTTGCCACTGTTGCCTTGGACTGGCATCCTGCTCTACACTTAGAAACCTTCGATAGCTGTCCCAAGTATCACTTCTCTGAAGTATTTTCAAAAGCCATCCCTCTATTTACTTTCAGCCCCTCCCCCTTGGTTTGGAAGGGAGGGGCTTCTCTGATCTACCTTTGCATCTTTAATGTTAGGTTGCCATTCATTTCTTGCCTGTCTATTGCGATAACACTGTGGTGCTCATGTAAGATTCTCAACAACTCTGGATGTCTGACCAAATATTTTACAAAACCAGACTTATGGCCTGGGAATATTTGAATTATACATAAATAAGAGAATCAGGTGTGTTTGCAGATAAGACCTTGATTTTTCTAACTAAGTTATTAATACAACTGTCAATTTATATGTTCTCTCTCTCTATCAGAGCTTTGTTCCCTATAGAGAATGTCAACTCACTGACCTTTCTGGCATTTTCTGTACCAGCCTCAGAGAGAAGCTCTTCCCTCTTCCAATGAAAAGACTTCAGGATCAAAGATCTCTCCCCTATGAGATGGTTCCCCCTTCCTTACCAGGGAGTGTGGTAGTGTACTTTGATTGAAATGAGAACAGTACATACTAGTCTCAGAGATTCATTTTCAAGGTCACTGAGGAATGAGCACTGGCTGTAGTGTGTAGGTCTCTGCCTTGGATTAAAACAGACAGGGGTTAAGATTTAGGGGATTCTTGTCCCCCTTCTGCATATGGCAAGGAAGAGTCAAGGGAAGACTGTCAATGAAATTTGTTGAAAATTTATTTTAACCTCTGTGTATTTTATAGAAATACTTTTTTGGATTGCTGTATTTTCATAAGATATGAAAACCATTTTTCTATAAAATATTCATTGTGCACCTTCTTTAAATAATTGTGTTATTTTTTTTCTGCATTTGTAATGTGCAACAAGATACCTTGGGTTTATTTTTAACTTGGAATAAATGGCCTTTGTGGTAATGTAATATCCCAGGTAAAATTTATAAAATTTAGGTGAAAGGAAGGGTATATTTTTGCAAAGGAGATTGTTTTTTTAAAAAATCCTCATGCTCTGTGATCACTTCGAAAAACAAAGTTAAGCCCTAATAGGTTTGGCTCAGTGGACAGAGTGTTGGCCTATGGACTGAAGGGTCCCAAGTTCGATTCCAGTCTAGGGCACCTGGGTTTCAGGCTTGATCTCCAGCCCTGGTCCAGGCACCTGAGGGAGGCAACCAATCGATGTGTCACTCTCTGATCGATGTTTCTCTCTGTCACTCCCTCTCCCTTCCACTCTAAAATCATTGGGAAAATATTCTCAAGTGAGGATTAACCAAAAAAAACAAAACCAGAAAACAAACAAAGTTAAAAACCCCAGTCAGTTCTTTTCCTGCTCCCGCTCCCCATCTCCTGCACTGAAGAGAAGGATTCATTTAATCATAAAATTCGCACATTTTGCTACCTTATTATCATGCAGGCTTTAATATCATATCATGAAATAACTATACTTCCAGTCCAGTGAAATAACTATACTTCCAGTTATATCTGTAAGATATTAAAATATAGGTAATATCTGTAAGATCCTTTTACAGATCACTAGTTAGCTATGTTTTGCAAATATCACAGTTAACAATAAATTTCTAGATAATGCAGTTATCATTATTGCTAACTATTCAAAGTATCTCTTACTAGAATCCACTTCCCTTTCTTTTTGGCTAGAATGAGAGCTTAGTGATAGAAACAATAGGCAGACCAGCTACAACAAAGAACTATAATAATTGAAATTTAGGCCCTATGAATAAATTACCCAGAAGTTCAAGGTGAGACAAATGAAGACCTAAACTCTAAATATTATATCAGGGAGTCTAGAATCAGATCATTGAATAGATATTCAGGTTTATCTAGTCCACTAATTTCCCAATACCAGAAATGGGAATCATTTTGAAAATATGAATTCCGGGAATTCATCCTGAGATTCTGGCTCAGTCAGTTTGGTGTGTAACCCAGGAATACATGGTTCTGATTTGCCACTGGGCTCATTTGGAAACTGCTAGTTGAGTCTAAAACACTGGTTTCAGAATAAAGCCCTCTCGTCAATATTTTGATAAAAGATGAGCTCATTTTTATCAGCTCCAATGATGGAGAGGTTCTTACAAGCATATCTTTCTGTTGTCTTCAGTACTCTCTTAGAAGCTTATGCTTTTAGGGAGCCAGAAATCTTCCCAATCATTTCCACTCATTGGTTCTGGTTTCACCTGCTGTAAATGATTTTTCACTGTTGAATTTGCATTTCTTCGGTTACTGGAGAACATGCATTCCTATGTATATTAGACTCTAGTATCTGTTAACTTGGGGTTAATTTTTCTACTAGGCATTGAATTTTAATAATTTATAAGAACTATGTATATTAAGAGTATTAACTCTTTGTCTCATATTGTCATACATGTTTTCCCAATTTGTAAGTGATTATTTGTTGGATTTGTGTGTATATGTGTGATGGTGTGTTATAAGTGTGTATAACCTTGCATCTCTGTTGAGCATTTAAGCTCTTCCTAGCTTCGTGCCTTACAGAAATTTGGCAGGCATGACATTTCTGTACAATACCCTACATTAAAAATTCAAAAATTATGTGTACTAAAACATCCCAAACCATAGAAATAGCATAGAAACAATAATTGCATGTCAACCTATAAAGGACATTGAAAGGAAATTCCACTCCCTTTGTTCAAATTAATCTTCCCTGGGTTTTATTGTAGGTGTACTTTTCCTTTGCGTGCCCTGTGTGGTCCTTAATAAAAAAGAAAGTATTATGCTTCACACTTTTAAGCCTCTCGCAGGAAGAAACTCTTTTTTATTTATTTATTGGGGTGATATTGGTTAATAAAGTTAAATGGGTTTCAGTGTACAGTTCTATAATACAATCTGTATATTGTCTTGTGTGTTCACCACTGCAAGTCAAGTCTCCTTCCATCACAAGCAGAGACTCTTAACTTGGCTGCTTATCTAGAACAGGAAGCTTTTTCCCCTTCTCTTTTTAACTTTCTTTGGTATCTTAGTAACCAAAACTCTACCTCAGAGCTGCCTTTAATTGTTTTCAACCACCTGGGGTTTTATTCTGTCTCTTGCCCTTCCAGGGCCTCTTAAGGTGAAGTGGGAGGAATGAAGTCATTGTGTTGCAAAACCTGCGGCTGAGGGACCCTGAGGATGACTAACTCCAATGCTAGTTTGATCAGGAAGAGACCTCTTCATTAGCCAGAATTCTAGTCCTTACAAGACTCGAGACCCAGTGTCGCCGTATCTAATGGGAGCTAAGTGTAGGTTGCAGTGGAAATTTGGTTATTGTTTTAGAAATTAGTCCCTTGTGCACAGCCAAAGTAAATTGTTTAAACACTAAGTCTAGCATGTTCTAATTGATGAGCCAACTACAAGTGTGGTTGAATAATTACCAACCTTTAACTGCACAGACTCTTATTTCAGTCATTAATGTTAGAGGAGATGATATCACCACATAATTCAGTCAAGACCGCCATCTTTGCTTTTTTTCATAAAGTAGACTGCCCTGTATTCCTATGCTTCCTCTTTCCTTTCATTCAGACAAAGCAGTAACTTTAACCCAGTGGTTCTCAACCTTCTGGCCCTTTAAATACAGTTCCTCATGTTGTGACCCAACCATAAAATTATTTTCGTTGCTACTTCATAACTGTAATGTTGTTACTGTTATGAATCGTCATGTAAATATCTGATATGCAGGATGGTCTTAAGCGACCCCTGTGAAAGGGTTGTTCGACCGCCAAAGGGGTCACGACCCACAGGTTGAGAACCGCTGCTTTAATCCATAGGCATTATTGACTGGGCAGTAGGAGAGTGAATGGGAAAGAAAATGAAGATCCCTTCTCTTTCTGTTCCCCCTCTTTCTCTTTTCCTGGGTGCTAGTGAGTTAAAGAAGTTTACTGAGGGTATGAAAGATGGCCAGGCAACTTTATACCTTCTGAGAGTCACTGGAATAGTAAGCAATAGGTATGTAGTCTTTCCACTGAATCAGAAGTATTTGAGCAAAAAAATTATAAGAAAAACAAATCCTAAATGTATACACCATTTTGTATTCTTTCTCACTACCCAGCTTCAGACTGTCTCACAAGGGCCCAGAAAGTACAGCATCTTATTATCTTAATTTTTTCCTGAGTTGGTTTATATGGCCTTTCTCTCTTTAATAGGTGTGTGGTATGGGATGGAGAGAGTTCAGAAAGAAAGGGAAAGTTAAATAAGCAAATGTGGTACCCGTCTTAGACCAATTCTCAGGCCATACAAGTTTCCAGATAGATAAAATACTCCTGTCTCTCCTTCGTTGCCAAACTATAAATATAAGAAATAGGTGATGTAGCCAGCATAAATTCCAGGAGGACATAAAATCTATCATTGGGTCAGAGTCAATAAATAGTAATTGGTAATGTTGATCAGCCTACGGTTGACAGGCATAAGCATAGTTGGAGGCTTTCCTCAGGCCCTTCCTGTGAGTATTGGAGGCAAATGTGAGGTGGAAGTTGCACAGTGGCGTATTCTCTCCATGCATCTAAAGGAGAAAAATAAGACCCTTTGAAAACGTTGAAGTCAGTTATAATAGGGTCATTTTAAGTCTCCCTCTTGGTAGCTCAGAATTTATTATTTCAATGAGCTCAGTTTATGGTAGGGGCTTAAGAGAAGTGACAATAAATGTGTAAGGATTTCTGGCTTTCATTCACATTCCTGATTAATTTAAATTTGCATACTTTTATATTATAAGCTCTCTTCCTCTCCCCCTTCTCTATCTATCTATCTACCTGCCTATCTGTCAATTTTTCAATTGTTCTTATGGATCAGCTTCTATTGAATTCTAATTACCTCTAAATACGTTTTTTCAATTGGAAAAGGGGCTGTCTCCCTAGCCCTACCTTTTTTGTTTATAGCTAGTCATAGCCCTAGAAGTTTGGCCTTAACTGATCTTTTCAGCAGTTCTTTTGACCCAATCCTGCACTGTTTTGATTCTAGGTTTGCTGTGGAATTTGTCCTCTAGTGACAAACTCAAGAATCTCATGATAACAGAAGCCTTGATTATCCTGACTGAGAATATCATCATCCCCTATTCGGGGTGGCCAGAAGGAGACTACCCCAAAGCGAATGGTTTGCTTGATTTTGATATATTCTACAATGTCACAGGATGCCTAAGGTAATGCCACTCTGCAATCCCCCTCCACCACCCCCACCACCCATACACACACACACACACACTTTTTTCTCCATGCACCTTAAATACTGCATTCATGTCTGTCTAAAACTCTACCCTATGGCCGGTAAGGGGAAGCTGTAAGAATATAGATCTTTCTAAATACTAGAACCACTAGTAGAGACAATGAGAACGGTTCAGATATCAATAGAGTATTGTTTCCAAACCCATTTGATTTCAGAAGCTACCCCCATAGCTCATAAGAGAGAGGGCGTCATTTTCAATAGAGAACCCAGGTATCTGATCTGAACACCTACAGGTCCATGCAGAATGGCCTTCCCCGTCTCACAGGTTTTAAAGCAGTTTTCATGCTTTTTTTAATTCACAAAAATCTGCTTTAATGACATGGCTAAAAGACATAATTTTGAACCTGGTGTTTTATTATTTTTATTTTTTTATTGAGGTATAGTTGACCTACATTATATTATTTTCAGGTATATAACATAATGATTTGTTATTATATATATTGTGAAATGATCGCCACAAAGTCCAGCTAGCATCCATTACCGTATATAGTTGCAGAATATTTTTTTCTTGTGATGAGAACTTTTAAGATTTACTCCCGAATATGCAATACAATTATAATTATAGTCACCATGCTGTACATTACATCCCCAGGATTTATTTCTGTTATATTTTTCTTATTTATTGATTTGAGAGAGAAAAAGAAAAAAAACTGATTTGTTGTTCAACTCATTTATGTATCCATTGGTTGATTCTTGTATGTGCCCTGACTGGGGATCAAACCTGCAACCTTGGCGTATTAGGAGGGTGCTCTAACCAACTGTGCTACCCAGCCACACTCTGTATTTGCACCTTTTGGCACCTTTCAAAAATTTTGCTAACACCCTCCATCCCCCAACTCCTCTCCCACCTTCAGCAATCTGTTCTCTAAATCTATTATTTCAGTTTTGTTTTGTTTTTTAGATTCCATATATAAGTGAGATCAGACAATATTTGCTTTCCTCTGCTTGACTTTTTTCAGTTAACATAGTGCCCTCAAGGTCCATCCATGTCATCACAAAAGGCAGAATTTCCTTCTTTTTTATGGCTGAACATATTATAAAAAATTTTTTATTTCTGTGAAAAATGCCATTGGAAATTTTTTAAAATATATTTTATTGGTTTTAGAGAGGAAGGAAGAGGGAGAGAGAGATAGAAACATCAGTGATGAGAGAGAATCATTGATTGGCTGCCTCCTGCACGCCCCCTACTGGGGATCGAGCCCACAACCCAGGCATGTGCCCTTGGCTGGAATCGAACCTGGGACCCTTCAGTCCTCAGGCTGACACTCTATCCATTGAGCCAAACCAGCTAGGGTGCCATTGGGATTTTTAATCCTCACCTAAGGATATGATATTTTTTTCATTGATTCTAGAGAGAGAGAAAGGCAGAGGGAGAGATAGAGAAACATTAATGTTAGAGTGAAACATCTATCACTAACTCCTGCACACTCCCCACCAGGGACCAAGTCCACAACCCAGGCATATGCCCCAACCAAGAATTGAACTCACACCCCTTTGGTGCACAGGATGATGCCCAACCAACTGAGCCACACTAAATTTGGATATGTATTGTATTGAGCCTGTAGATTGCTTTAGGTAGTGTGGACTTAACAATATCAGCTGTTCCAATCCGCAGGAGTGTGGTATATCTTTCCACATGTCTTATTCAGTGTCTTACAGATTTCGTCTTCTTGTTTAAATTTTTTCCTGGGTGTTTTTAAATAGCTATAAGGCAACATTGCCTAAAAGGACAGAATGTCTTGCCATAAGAACCTACAAAGAAGCTAGTTTGATCAGCATTTCCTAACATTGGGATGAAAAATGCCTGAAATGTTATTTTCCCTTGGGTTGTCAGATGACAACTAAATCAAGAAGAAATAGAGCCCTCGTCAGTTTGATTCAGTGGCTAGAGCATCAGCCCGAAGACTAAAGGGTCTCTGGTTCAATTTCAGTCAAGGGCACATACCTTGATTGCAGGCTCGTTCCCTGGGCTGGTCCGGCTGCATGCGAAAGGCAACCAACCGATGTGTCTCTTTCACATAGATGCTTCTCTCTGTCTCTCCCCTCCCTTCCACTCTCTCTAAAAACCAATGGAAAAATTTTCCTTGGGTGAGGCTTAACAAAAAAAAAAAAGGGAAAAAGAAGGAGGAGGAGGAGGGGGAGGGGGAGGGGGAGGGGGAGGGGGAGGGGGATAGAAGCACATGCAAGAGAAAGAAAAAATGCTAGTCTTCTCTAGATTCATGCATATCAAGCTTTCTCATATTTGGAAATATTCATTGTCCTTTATGTTCAAGGATTAAAAGAAATCAGATAGAGGATGTAATAAAAATTAGGCAGTCCCAAAGAAGTCAAGATGTATTCTGCCTTTCTATCTTTTCTCTGGGTACAGAGTTCATTTTGTTGTTGTAGTTTTTAGGAAGTCTGGGTGTTAACTGAGGGAATTTATTATGGTAAGATGTTTCTCTTACCTCCACAGTTAGTAATGCATATCAGATACCACTGTTGTATAATACAGTATGTTAGCTTCTGAGAGTTTTACAAAGAAAAATTAGAAAGTCCTTCAGGAGCTTTTAATCTAGCAGGGGATTCTGATGAGCAAATGGTGTAGAACACTGCCACAGTGAATGTGTTAGAGCAGTGGTTGTCTAAGTGGGGCCCCCAGTAGCATCTGGAACTTGTTGGAATTTTTGGAATCAGACGCTCTCAGGGTGGGGCCCAGCAATCTACTTTTAACAAGCCCTCCAGGGGCTTCTGGTGCACTGTGGTGTCGTCAGAGGTCCAGGTACAGTGCCGCAGGAATGCAGAACAAAGGGCCATTCATGCCAGCTGAGTGAGATCAGAAAGACACTAAAGAAGAGGCAGAGGCGCCAGGTGAGCTGGGCCTTGCTGGACTATTTCAATAGTCAGGAATTCTCTAAGGACAAAATTCTTCAACAGTATAAGAGGTGCTTAAATGGTCTCCCTTGAAATCCATCTCATATACAGTCCCCTGGAACTGCTTTTTAAATGCACTTTTGAGCCTTTAAAGCTTTTTTATCCATTTAAAAACATTTTGTATTTTAAGATTTCTCTGTGGTTCCCTTTGCCTTACCATGAGCAGCAGAGTTCTTAATGTGGCAAGTGTGTCAGTCAGGACTTTTTTCTGTCGAAAATGGCTGGTGCCAAGTTGGGATTCCTGGGCTCAGGTGTCTGAATGTTGACAGTGACTATGGAATTGAAGAAATTACACCAGGAACCATGGCCTCAAGGACTGGGACAGACTTTCAGCATGCCTGCTACTCACTCCTTTTTTTTTTTTTTTAATCTCATCTGTTTCCTCTCCTTCTGCATGCTGGGCTCATTCTTGACAAATGCAGGCAT
This sequence comes from Myotis myotis, assembly GCF_014108235.1. NCBI lineage: Eukaryota > Metazoa > Chordata > Mammalia > Chiroptera > Vespertilionidae > Myotis > Myotis myotis. The sequence continues at coordinate 173,968,729 of NW_023416335.1, forward strand.
GCATACACATTTTTAAAATCATTAATCACTAACACCTAGCAAAGTTTCTGGCATATAGTAAGCAAATGTAAAGTATATGAATGAAAAGAATAAATGAATGAGTAAGCAATTGAAGATACATGGTGAATTAGGTGAATAATCGAGTCTGTCAAAAATGTCAAATTTTGTTGTTGTTGTTAATCCTTACCTGAGGATATTTTTTTCCATTGATTTTTAGAGAGAATGGAGGGGTGGGGTGGAGGGTGAGAGAGAGAGAGAGAGAGAGAGACATCGATTAGTTGCTTCCTGTATGCACCCTGACCAGAGCTCAAGGATGGAACCTGCAACCCAGGTACATGCCCTTGACTTGGAATCAAACCTGAGACCCTTTGGTCCCCAGGCTGGTACTCGAACCACTGAGCCAAACCAGCCAGGGCAAAAGTATCAAATTTGTGATAGAAAGTAATCAAACAGAAGTTGGAAACATAGGCTAAGGCCAGACTCTGGAGGCCCTGAAGGCCATGTTAAGGAGTTCAGTATGGCCCTAGCAGGTTTTGTTCAGGATAAAGCGTTAGTCTGCATACTGAAAGGTCCCAGGTTTGATTCCGGTCAAGGGCACATGCTCAGGTTGTGGGCTTGATCCCCAGTATGGGGCATGCAAGAGGCAGCCGATCAATGATTCTCTCTCATCTTTGATGTTTCTCTCTCTCTCTCTCTCTCTCTCTCTCTCTCTCTCTCTCTCTCTCTCTCTCCCCCCCCTTTCTCTCTGAAATCAATAAAAATATATTAATAATTTTAAAAAAGGAGTTGACTCTCTTCTTCTATAACCAATATTATCTAGTGTGGGGAGGATAGGAATATGATAAATTCTAGGTAAAGAAGAATAATTATATCAATAAGAAAGATATATTGAGACGGTAAAAATCTAAAGAGAAAGATGTTGCTTAAAAATCTCTTCCAGTGTCACCCCAATAAATTCAAGAAAAAGGAAAAAATATCTTCCTATAGTTTTCCCTGTGACTGAGGAATAAAATACCTATGTGTTTTGGGAAGATGTAATAGCTGAATACACTCCCATTTACATAGTCAATCCAAACTACTGACTTGAACTACTTTTAGAGGAGAATATAAAAAAAAAAAAATCTGGGAAATTAAGCACCATAGCATATGCTTACTAAAATATCTGTTCTTATTTCATCTGTATATCTACTTTATTATAATAATGGCTAATATTTATTTATTATGTTCTAGAAATTGTTCTAAATGCTTTATGAGGATTTTCTCAGTTTATCCTCACAGTAGCCGTTGTAAAGTATATTTTCCCTATTTTATAGATGAGGAAACGGGCTCAGAGAGATTGAGATATTTTCCCATCATCATACAGCTAGTAAGAGACAAAGCTGAAATTTAATACAGGAAGCATGTCTCCAAAGCCAAAGTTCTTAATTAGCATATGGGATACATTAATGTTAGTCACATGTCTACAGACTGTGCTGATGAGGATAAAACCTCTTCCCTTCACAGGCTGGCAACCTCACAAGGTCAGGTAGGCCAATTACAGACATGTTCACATCTCATTATGAACATTGTACCTGCATTTTAAAAATTCTATGCCAGTGGACCTCTGTACTGCATTTCATATAAAGAAAAGGTACAAAGGATGAAGCGTATGAAATAGGAGATCTTTCCAAGAGAGGAGATGGCATTGGAGACAACTACAGAGGAGAGGTTGTCAGAATGCATGTAAAAGCCACCAGGAGACAGGAATCAGAATGTAAGAAAGACCTGCAGGGAACCTGTAATCAAATACTCTCAGTTTCTGACAATACGAGATGTCTGCTGAGGCGTTTTTTATGACCCCAGCTTACTCTAAAAAGATTTTGAGACAGGTGCTGTATGATTCTAAGAAGAGTGAACCTTAGCTGTATAAAAAGGTCATAAATATTAGCAAATGTCTTAATTGCTACAAGTTCACTCAGGTATCCTCTCCCCCAATGGGTAGAGAGCCAACAGTGAATTAGCAACATGTGTAGTATTTCTGGCATTGTGGTTGACTTAGGTTAGTGTCACTAAATTCTTTCAATCTACTTTGGAGAAAAACTTCTGCATACGTCAGTTCCCTTGGTCTGTATATAGCAGTGGTGCAGGGTGAATCTGCCCTGTAGTTGAAATGTTTGCTTTGTTAATGAACTTGAGGCAACGACTCTGGTTCTGCCCACTTGGAGCTGATACAGCGAAATTGTGTTCACATAGGAGAACATGCGCAGTTTATCCTTCAAAAAGACTAACACTGTCAGATAGTCCATCTTTGTCAAGTGTCAAATCATTTATTTATAGGATTAGCATCTGTCCACAGCAGCATGTACCATGGGCCTCGGTGCTTTCTTTAGATCCTTTTGGAATTATATACTTTTCATGGCTGAACTTACTCACTGAAAGGGGATACAGATTTTACAATAGGGAAAACAATTTGTTCATGCAAATATAAACTTTTTTCTTAAATATTATACTGGCCTAATGGGTAGTAAAATCCAGGTTAGGGGAGGAGAAATAAATTGGCACACTCAGATTTGTGCTACAGCCACCAAGAGCAATTGTCAACATCTTCATAGCTCCCGTGTATGGCATCATGTTGGTAGGTTGAAATCAGCCATGGAGGAGTATTTATACCACAGAAATTGGCAAATGCTACAAATCAGAGCTCTCCCTGCTCCCCTGCCTCCAGAAAGCTAGTGGTTAGACATTTACCAGCAAACTACGGGTGCTGAGTTTCCATTAGTTTCCATTATTTTAACAACAAAATGTGGATAATTAGAGTATAGGTCATTATATTGAAATTTCTCAACAATAATTAAATTAGTGAAGCAAAAAAAATTACATAAACAAAACAAACATGGCCATGCTTACCTGGTAACTCCTCTCTGCTCTCCCTGAATCCAGTGTTTCTACAAGTATGTGTCTTATTGGAATTGTCAAGCAGCACAACTAACAACCACCACCTCCCACACACACCCCCTGCAAAGGTTCACACACCTCAGACTAAATTTTCACTATCCTATTCATGGCCTTAAGGAGGTGGGCCCAGATTAAAAAGTTGTACTTCACAGAAAAGATATGACATTTCCGTTTGTCAAAAAAATGTTACCTATCAGTCCATAAATAGTGACTGCCTAGTGTAGGCCCCAAACTGTGTAAATTATTAAAGAAAATAGAGAAAATATGGAGGAAGAAGAATCAACAAACAGAAGAATAATTTTTATTACATCAAGAAAACTGTATTTGCTTGTCTTTCTTCATCAGTTAGTTAATGAGTTGAGTCTTGAACAGAAAAAGAAATTACCAAAAATGTCTTTGTCAGAGATTTTTAAAAGCTTCTTCATGTTAAAAAAAAAAAAAAAAATCTGTGAATACCTTACAATTTAAAGCAGTGTTTTACTAACTATATCTTTTGGCACTGAGAGTCTTTTAAAAAAAAAAAAAAAAAAAAAAAAAAACCCTGAAAACTATCATCATAATCAGGACTATTATTAAAATTTTTAAAGTAATCATTATAAAAGAAAGAGTGAGTTGACATATTTGGATAAAGCCACTGATGTTTTTCCTGTGCTTAGAATCTGCCCCTGTCTTGGAGGTGCAGGATATTGAAGCAGAATATGTTCTACTCTAGGTCTTGAGCATCTTCAGCAATTCTAGTCTGGCACCCCTAGACCTTCCCTTTAGGTATCAAGAATGTCTACTCAAGTTCTAGTGGCTTCTGGGCATGTTTTAGAAATTCATTTGCTGTTTATAATTGATTATAAGTGGAACTTGGCACTCTATCTTGAACAGCCTGCTACACCAAGAGGAAATGACTGTTGCCTACCAACCAGATGATTACTGGGTGCGTCGGCTATTCAGAATACTTTTGGAAGACCCAAAAATGCAGGAAAGCAGAACTAAAGGATAGATTTTCTCCTCCGCATTCTGGTTTCTTGATGTGTAATAGATGCTGCCATATCCTTGTTCAGTTAATGTTCCTTGTCCTGGAAGAACAAAACGTGTAGGTTGTAGAGCTTTGTTCTATCTCCCAATGTTGCTTCTGTTTGCAGATATAACAGTTGACTTTGGCTGATGTTGCGGATACGTCAGGATCTGATGTTGACTTCAGAATAACAGGCAAGCCCTTCTTTGGGCGGAGACTTCTATTGCTCTGCCAGTTCAACTGAGGCTCTCCTTTTGTTCTGTGCCACCACAGGCTGCCTCTGCAGCTTTCTCTGGGTTAATCACAGACAAGGCCCAACTGTTTGATATGTATCAGCTGAGAGTTCAACAAAAGCCCAGACCTAAATCTCAAGTAACAAGAGGAAGAAGGATGCCTCCTTATCAACCAGTGTCTTATCAAGTGCCTATTGGGTCTTAGAATGGACTCTGAGGAAGTACTTAATTGACTGGTACTACTGGGGGCCTTACCCGCACAATTTACAACACACGGTGTTAGGAAGCCTGTAATTGTTGGTGAACAGGAAGATGCACCCACAGTTTTTTAAAAACCATTGAGGAGATCACTGTCTCAATGTGCTGGTTAGGACTTTAACACTGGTCCCATAGGCAGCAGGTCTTGCGTACAAGGTGCATGTAAATTGTGCATTAGTATGAAACTGCACCTATTAGCAGTAGAAATGGCCCCATTAAAAATATATCTGCCTCTTAGAATTACTTATTTTGTTGACAAAGTGTCTTGAAAAGATTTACTCCTACACTATTATTGTCTGCCATTTTCATGTCGTGGAAATAATTATACCCTTTTACTCCAAACATTTCGTATCAGCACATCGTTTGCCTAGGCCAGTTGACCATTCATTCCCTGAGCTTGACCTTTCAGTGCTGGCAAACTGACAACACACCTGCCTGTAGCCACGCACACACAGCCCTTCTATGGAGGGCCCAGTAACAATCCTGTTAGAAGCAGGCAATTCTGTTTTAAACAAGAGTCACAGGTCAGGATTCTGAATGAGAGTTTTACAAACCTTAATTTCAAAAATTTTGTGAAAGTTACAGGTCATGCCCTGACCGGTTTGGCTCAGTGGATAGAGTGTCGGCCTGCGGACTCAAGGGTCCCAGGTTCGATTCTGGTCAAGGGCATGTCCCTTGGTTGTGGGCACATCCCCAGGAGGGGGTGTGCAGGAGGCAGCTGATCAATATTTCTCTCTCATCGATCTTCCTAACTCTCTATCCCTCCTCTCCCTTCCTCTCTGTAAAAAAATCAATAAAAAATATTTTAAAAAAGAAAAGAAAAAAGAAAGTTACAGGTCATGATATTTGTAAAGTACCTACGATAATATCTAGCACACACACTAAACGGCAGCTGCTTTTATCATCTGGCGTTGTCCATTCTTTGGTGTGCCATATGAATTTAAGGTTCAGTCACACTGTCATTCATCTTAACAAAGACATACCATTCTTCCTTTTAACCCCAGTAAGATGCAGAGTGTTTGATTTTTTTTTTTCTCTTTTTCATTGTGACATTCAGGAACATATGAGATAAGTGGTCCAGGGATGAGTCATGAATCACTGATTTGCTTTCAGATAAAACACCTGAATCCTCCTAAATATGTGAAGTTTTATTCAGAGACCTACAGAGCTCAGATTCTGTTCTTCTCACCCCTTATAAGTCATATTACCAGAAAAAAATTCTTAATTTCAAACACAGATTACAGTTCCAGCTGCATCCTCTCATTCAGGCCCAGTGGAGGTACAGACCTTCAAAATAATCCTGCCTTTATGTGAAGAGTTGTTTATCTTCTTCTCCATTTCCCCCTTCTGAGGGGATGAGCAGCCTCCTACCCCCAGTCTAGGACCTGGTTTTTAAATTTTAACTTTAGTATACAATAGTATACAGTTTTAGTTTCCTACAAGGTACTCATACATTTACCCAGACTTCTGTTGGATTATACCTGCCGAAAATAAACTCATTGTTTAATCAAATTTAACAATAGACACTAAATTAAACATATCCAGTATATTCATTGGTAAATCTAATAATCAATTTTTAGTGAGTAACTACTCTGTATGCTCATTCTCTTTTACTTTTCAACAAGATAATTGTTTTGATATATTTTATTTATAGTTTTGAGTTATTTTTCCATATTAAACCTTTATTTGGCTATACATAGGAAAAAGTTATAGGTAAATATTTCTCAGGATTCAGGAGATACACTGTAAAAAGATCAATTCTGCCTAAGATTAGCCATGTTAATTCTCTGATTCCCACAAACTGAAGTATTAGCTGTTGAAAATAATACTTTACAATGGATATATTAATTTCTAATAATTATTGGGTGGTACAATAGCAAATTCCTTTCTAATTAATGACTTCTATTCATAGATGTAGTCCTATAAAGTAATACACCCTTACCACTTATATTTCTGGGTGGTTGAGTAAGGTAGGAACTATTTTTGATATGCAGGACCAAATACTGAAGCAGTGGGTTCCATGTGCTTTCTGTCAGCAAAAGTATCAACTGCCAGGAATCCCTGATAAGTCCCATTTCAAACAAGGAGAGTCTGGATAATACCAAACTACAAGACAACAGTTAGTGCGTGTGAACTGTCAGTGCTGCCAAACTGAATTACCATTCCCACCCAAAATAAACACCCTGAAGTTGAACAAAGCTAAGCCATCCTTCTGTAAGGTATGTAGTGGATTTAGCTAGTGAGAAAGACAGATCTTTGATTTGTCAAAGCATTCTTAAAATACTGCCATTTTTCTAAGCCAGAAGTTGAAAAGGTCAAAGGGGAGCTTTAAAATGTGATAACATTGTCTTGGAATTGGGGATGTATGGTATTTGCTAAGCAAATGCCAGACTGAATGAATGTCAGATGAACTTTGCTCCACTCTGGAGCAACCAGGAGCACAGCATAAAGACCAGCTCTCCAATCCTGACTTGACCACTATTGCTGTTACCTGGAAAAGTAACCTACACTCTGTGGACCTCAGTTTTTCCATGTGTAAAATAAGGAGACAGGCTCAGAAAGTAGATAGAGGATCTTAATTGAAATGATCATTTCTTGGGAAAAAAAAATATAGTAAAATGGTTTTATTAGCAGGTTATGAACCCAGTCATTATCTTTTTTTTATTAAATCTTTATTATTCAGATTATTACAGTTGTTCCTCTTTTCCCCCCCCATAGCTCCCCTCCACCCGGTTCCCACCACACCCTCTGCCCTTACCGCCCTGCCACACTGTCCTCATCCATAGGTGTACGATTTTTGACCAGTCTCTTCCCACACCCCCCACACCCTTTTCCCCCCAAGAATTGTCAGTCCACTCCCTTTCTATACCCCTGATTCTATTATATTCACCAGTTTATTCTGTTCATCAGAGTATTTATTCACTTGATTTTTATATTCACTTGTTGATAGATGTGTATTTGTTGTTCATAATTTGTATCTTTACCTTTTTCTTCTTCTTCCTCTTTTTAAAGGATACCTTTCAGCGTTTCATATAATACTGGTTTGGTGGTGATGAACTCCTTTAGCTTTTTCTTATCTGTGAAGCTCTTTATCTGACCTTCAATTCTGAATGATAGCTTTGTGGGTAAAGTAATCTTGGTTGTAGGTTCTTGCTATTCATCACTTTGAATATTTCTTGCCACTCCCTTCTGGCCTGCATAGTTTTTGTTGAGAAATCAGCTGACAATCGTATGGGTACTCCCTTGTAGGTAACTAACTGTTTTTCTGTTGCTGTTTTTAAGATTCTCTCTTTGTCTTTTGCTCTTGGCATTTTAATTATGATGTGTCTTGGTGTGGTCCTCTTTGGATTCCATTTGTTTGGGGTTCTCTGCGCTCCCTAGACTTGTAAGTCTATTTCTTTCACCAGGTAGGGGAAGTTTTCTGTCATTATTTCTTCAAAGAGGTTTTCAATATCTTATCCTCTTCTGGCACCTCCATAAGTGAGATGTTGGTATGCTTGAAGTTGTCCCAGAAGCTCCTTACACTATCTTCATATTTTTGGATTCTTTTTGCTTTTTGTTTTTCCGGTTGGGTGTTTTTTGCTTCTTTGTATTTCAAATCTTTGACTTGATTCTTGCGACCCTCTAGTCTGCTGTTGGATCTCTGTATATTATTCTTTATTTCAGTCAGTGTATGCTTAATTTCTAGTTGGTCCTTTTTCATATCCTCAAGGGTCTCACTAGATTTATCGAGGGTCTCACTAAATTTATCAGTGGTTTTAGAATATTTTTGAAAAACCTTATAATCGTGGTTTTTGAACTCTATATCCAGTAGTTTGCTTTCCTCCATTTCTGTCATTTGTGATCTGTTTCTTTGTCTCTGCATTTTGGCTGCTTCCCTGTGTTGATAGAGTGGCTTTGTGCGCTAGGTGCCCCATAGGGCCCAGTTGCTCAGCCTCCCCAATTACCTGAGGTGGACACTCTTGGTGCACCCCTTTGGGCTTTTTACACAGTCTTGTTGTAGTTAAGCCTTGGTTGTTGTTGGTATCACTGGGAGGAATTGACCTCCAGGCCAATTGGCTATGAGACTCAGCTGTGTCTATGGTGGGAGAACTTCTGTGCTGGAGACACCCTTATGGGGCAACACTTGCTTCAGTGGGGCTTGATGCTCACTGAGTCTGCCCCCTGAGTTTGTCCCTTATGTATCTGAGGAGTTGTAATCTGGATGGTCCCACTCTGACCACTGGGTACACTGGCTCTTGGATCTCTAAGGAGGTGCTAATTTAGCCTCTGCCTGAGGCTACCCAGCAGCAGCTACGGAGAGATCTGCAGATTCCTCTTCTTTGTTTGGGGTTTGGAGGTGCTCAGATGAGGCCCAGCTGTGAAGCAATGCAAGGTACTGTGGGGCCTTGGGCCTTCTTTTGGAGGTTCTGGGTCTCTCTGACCTAGCTGCAGTTTGTTAGGTAATTTTAGATTGCAAAGGGCCAGGCCATTCATATGCAAAGGCCTCTGCCCACAGCTTGGGTGGGACAGGGTCTCAGGGAATCAACAGGGTGGAGCAAACAGCTATGGCTGATCCTTAGCCCTGCCCTAAGAGGACCCAGGTCTCAGTGTCCTGCAGTAATCGCTTCAAGCACCTTTGAGAGAAAGCCGCCCTCGAGTTCCGACTGATGCCAGTCTGTCCAGTTTCTCCCCAGAGACTCGCCCAGAACTGAATTTCAGAACAGTCAGGAGCTTGAGACTCCCTCCCAATTGAAAAAGACAACCATGTCCTCAGTTGCCAGTCCTTTCTGCGTGCACCTCCGTACCTCTGCACTTTACTTCCACACCTCCTCTGAGTCTCAGTGTGCTTTTCTCTTTCCTTCTAGTTATAGAATTTCCACTCAGCCAGCCTTCTTGTGGTTCTGGATGATGTCCATTGTGTCTTCTAGTTGTAGTTTTGAAGTGGTTGTGCGAGGCAGCAATTTCAGGTGTTTACCTATGCCGCCATCTTGGTTTCTCCTCATTATCTTTTTAATGGACCAAATATCAAAGTTTTGCCTGACTGGAGTGAACATTGTCCAGTGCACTGAAAGGTGGCTGGTTTGATTCCTGGTCAGGGCACATACCTGAATTGTGGGTTTGATCCCCAGTTTCTCTCCTCTCCCCGCAAACCTCTCCCTCCCTTCCTCTCTCTTCAGATGAGGATTTTTTTAAGTGTCAAAGGTTTTCAGGTATAGTGAAAATTAAGTAAGGAAGTGAATCTTTAATTAGAAATTTCAAAAGAGAACTGAGGTCACAGAAGGGATTTTGTTAAAATAAAAAATTGGTTGTATCAATTCAGCAACCATTAAGTTGTTAGTATCCTTAGTTTTAGGTGTATTAGTCTTATCTCCTCAACTATTAGGTTGAATCATGAAATTGCATTTTTGTTGGTTAAAAACAGTCAGGCATCATCAGTTTCACCCTATAGATGTCATCTCCATGGGAGCAGAGAACACATAGTGCTGTGTGTTATTTCCTTTAGTTCTTGCTATAATGCCAGACACATTTGTTCTTTGACATTATGAATTGAAAGTAGTATTTGGGAGCAGAAAATCTTTTTGAAATTACTTAGAGCAATATATTATTTTTTAAAATGAAGAAAATAATACCCCAAAAGTTCTTAGAATTATAGTTCTTTTGATGTTCAGAATGACATTGAGACATTATAAATAAGTCTTCAATGTGCTTTGAATATTCTACCTACCAGTCAAAGGAACTAGTCTAATAAATTTTATAGTAATAGTTCTTAGCAATTGAAGTTGGCAAAAGGCATTAATCTTTTGCCATTTTTGTTGACAAGGAGATTAACATTTGGGGTGGCGGTATTTTTTAATGGTTAATGCTAACAAGAAAAACTTAATCCAAAGGAACATGGTAATAATAATACCTGAATATCAACATGATCTGAATCTGAAACATGATCCCCAAATGCATTACTTTCTAATATTTGATAAACTTTATTTCTCTATTAGGAAACAATCTCTGCTTGTGGATTTAGTTACTGTTTATAGAAAGGTGTCATAGCTTAGCAAAATTAGAAATAGACTAAGTGCAAAGATATTTATAGGTCATGCTTTTTTACTTAGGTTGAACACACTGTGAAACCCTGCATTTTTCATGACTTTCTGCCATTTTAGTTACAGAATAATCACATTTTAGTGCATTTGGTTTAATATTTGCCAATAACAGTTTACTCTGAAACCTACAAAAAACCCCAAATAATAAGAGTCCAGCACCCTATCTTTATAAATGAGGAAACTGAGGCCTAATAAATTTAAGTAACTCTCTGTACCTTGGAGTTAAGTCACAGAGCAAGTTGGAACTTGGCTATCCTACTGCACAATGTCTATTTTGTCATTTGTCCTTTTAATTGCAAAATCTTTGCCTCATATGAGTACCCTCTCAAAAATGGGTGAAGATTAAGTAAATAATGCTATGATCTTGGTGCTTGGAATGAAGCAGAGACTTTTTTTTTTTTTAAGAGACTTTTATTGATGGTGACATGTTATCTATACTAATAAAAGGGTAATATGCTGATTAGTCTGGACCTCCTTCCGGACAAAGCCACGGTGGCGGGAGCCAAGGCAGAGGCGGTTAGGGGCGGCAGGAGAGAGCAGTTAGGGGCAATCAGGCCGACAGGGGAGAACAGTTAGGAGTGATCAAGCTGGCAGGGGAGAGCAGTTAGGGGCGATCAGGCAGGCAGGCAGGTGAGCAATTAGGAGCCAGCAGTCTCAGATTGCGAGAGGGATGTCGGACATCCCCCAAGGAGTACTGGATTGGAGAGGGTGCAGGCCAGGCTGAGAGACCCTTCCCCCCCTGCCCCCCCGATCCTGTGCATGAATTTCATACACCAGGCCTCTAGTATGAATATATTTAAAAGCTGTGTCCAGATTTAATGACCACTGAACAACTGATGGAGACCACAGGGCAATACTGTCACTCTTTGACAAATTTGCTAGTTTTCCAAACCCTTGGAAGAAGCATCAAGTAAAGCTTTGAAACAGAGGCCTATTGGATACATGTCCTATGCCTGATGGCTTTTTGTTTGTTTGTTTTTCCTGTTAGAAACATGAGTTCAGCTGGCCCTGATGGGAGGAAAGTGATGAGACGGTGTGATGGACTGATTGATTCGCTGGTCCATTATGTCAGAGGAACCATTGCAGATTACCAGCCAGACGACAAGGTGATGCAAGAGTTAAATATCTTACATGTTGAATTATTTTGTCTTACTAAGACTCTTCAGAGTATTCTTAAAGTAGTAGTTTGGGTTTAGTTTTATTCCTTAACTCATTTACTGGGCTGAGGATTTCCCATACACACTTAAAAATATTAAAATATATCAAGCCCCATTTTTTTCTATTTTCCAGACTTAAATTCCAACTATCCCTTTAACAACTCTGCATAGATATTTGAAAGGAGCCCAAATGCTCCATGTTCAGCAATGAACTTAAATTCATCTCTTCCCTCCTCCCAAACTTGCTCCTTCTCTGTGTAATCTTTCTTCATAATCACCACCATCCACCAAATAAAAACAGAAAGATGGGTAATGTCTCACTGCCTCTCCTCACATCCCACAGCAATAAGTCATGTCCATTCTTCCTGCAAAATGTCTTTTGGTTCATCATTCCTCCCTAATGCTGCCTACCTCTGCGGTCCTAGGTTGTGCAACTTTCATATTGATCATTGCAATTGGCTCCTGATTGGCCCCTACAAACAACATCTCCTCCTGTTTTCCAATTCCACATGGCTACTAAGTTATATACAAAAAATGCCGAGTCATTCTGAACCCACTCTAAACAGTAAACCAGAAGGGCTCGCCAATGTTTAAGAAATTCAGCCTCAGCACCTTAGCACTGTGTTTGTGATCATTGGTGGTCTAGCCTTAGCCTTTCCGGCCATACTCATTCTATTCCCCAGGTTCCCTATAGTCCAAGCATCCAGTAAACCTTGTAAGATCTAAAGCCTAGTAAGTCCTGTGATATCACACTTGCAAAGGGATGTCTATATGTATCTGATTAATATTTGTGTGTTTTCTCAGGCCACAGAGAACTGTGTGTGCATTCTTCATAACCTCTCCTACCAGCTGGAGGCAGAGCTCCCAGAGAAATATTCCCAAAGTAACTATATTCAAAACCGGAATATCCAGATGGACAACAATAAAAGTATTGGGTGTTTTGGCAATCGAAGCAGGAAAGTAAAAGAGGTATGTTGGGAGGGCTTGGAAAGAAAAAGTGGTTATGTATGTACATTTCCATGTACTTAGTATACTAGGGTTGGCAAAAGTAGGTTTCCAGTTGTGAGTACACAAAGCATAGGGTTTATTCTTGTATTATTATTTATTAATTATTGAATTAATTTTCATATGAACAATTGTAGACCTACTTTTGCTTGCCCCTCATGTCAGGCATTATTTTGAGTTCTTTTCATCCTTACATCAACCCTACAATGTGTGTATGATTAATACCCTCATATATTGAAGAGGAAACAGAGGTACAAAAAGGTTAATCAGTTTTCCCAGAATTATTCAGCAAATTAATAGAGGGGATGAGATTCAGTTCCAGGCAATTCGGCTCTAGATTTGCATTGTTAGCCATTAAAACCGTACTGCTTTATGGCCTATTGCTTAGGAAATAGGCTTAATGCACCATGGCCAACGGTTTATAAAGTTTCAACATTTAAAAACAGCCCAGATATTCAGATTTGGACATTCTAAAAACAAACTTCGGACATCCTAAACGCAAATCCGTAAGAAGGAATACTGTTCACACTGGCATTTTATGGAAACTGAAAGAATGTGACCTCGCCTACTCCTCGGGGTGTCGTGGTGTTTGTGAACTTGGAGAACAACTGGTAAATTTAGAATCCTGATGTGATCCCGGACACTTCACTGGACTCGGAGGGAAGAGGCCTGTGTTTCTTATCTTCAGAGCGTTTGTGCCTAATTTAGCTTTCCGTTTACCAGCAGCCTGGAAACTGTTCTAGGGCAGCCTTTGCTTTATGCTCTGAGTTCTTTCTCACAGTGAAATGGAAAGTTGAGGGTATGGGATGTTGCTAGGCAGAAATGGTCATCATGGGCTTAAAGTGAAGTGATAGGGAATCATACATATTTGCATTTTCATTTCCATTTCAGGGGCTTCTTACTATACAAATTATGAGTCTCTCTAGACTAGTCAGTGTTCCTAGTCTCTTGGTTTGGGTGTGGAATTGTCGAAATCCCTTGAAGGCATTAATTCTAGATCTTATCGTGTGTGTGGTTAGCAATACCAGGACATGCCGATGCTCGAAGAAAAGAGCAACCCCAAGGGTGTGGAGTGGCTGTGGCACTCCATCGTGACCCGGATGTATTTGTCCTTGATCGCCAAAAGTGGCCGAAGCTACACCCAGGAAGCATCTTTGGGAGCTCTCCAGAATCTCACGGCAGGAAGTGGCCCAGTGAGTATCATGCCTGTTTTCCTACTTTGTAAAGTAATGCCATTATAGACATACCTACATTAGGTTCAAAGATGAGACGGTGAGGTAAGAACAAAAACATTCTCCCTTCAGTTAAGACAGTTCTCTGTCCTGTTGATTCTGGATGAATACCAGTTCAAGGCCTCTCAGGAATTGCCAGAGAGTCGCAGGGTTCCAGAACGTTCAGCTTCTGCCAAGCCAGGTCACTGTGAGTGAAGGACTCATACATACTGATACTTGTCTTAGCTCTTTCAGTTACAAGTCCCAGAATCCCACCTAAACTGACTTAAGTTTTAAAAAACAATTTTTAAAGATTAATTTCTTGCTTACATAACTGCAAAGTCCAGGTGGGTCTTCCTTCTGTCATGGTGGAATGTAGGTGCCCCAGAAACTGGAGTTATGACTATATCTAGGCTTCATTTCCCTCTGTTGGTTTCTTTTCTTTTCTTTTTAAAGATTTTTGATTGATTTTTAGAGAGAGAAGAAGGGAGAGGGAGAGAAAGAGAGAAACATCAGTCGGCTGCCTCCTGTACACCCTTTACAGGGATAGAGCCCACAACCCCGGTATGTGCCCTGACCTGGAATCAATCCAGCAACCAACTGAGCCACACTAGCCACAGCTGTTGGTGTCATTCTTAACAGCTCTCCTCATGTTGTAGCACAGATAGCACTAATGATTTCAGGCTTACATTTTATCCAGCTCTATGTCCCCATAAGAAAATAAATTACTTTTGCCCAGTAGCTCTATTAACAAATTGTGGACCAGTAGTTTTATTGCTAGTTTTACACAGTGGCCAGATAAGTTTCTATTGAACAAGTACAAAAAATGTTTTACATAAATGTTAAAGGCACACTTTAAAATTAAATACCCATTGCATTTTGAAGTTATTTATTACATGTTCTTACAAGCAAATATCTTTTTAAAGAATTCTCATAATTGTCCACAACCCTTAGAACAGAAAACACAAGAATCTTCATGGCCTGTCTGCAATGTGTTAAGAACTCAGACCAGTGTGGCTCAGTGGTTGAGCATCAACCTATGAACTAGGAGGTCACTGTTTGGTTCCCGGTCAGGGCATATACCTGGGTTGCAGGCTCAATCCTTGGTGTGGAGCATGCAGGAGGCAGCCGATCAATGATTCTCTCTCATCACTGATGTTCCTATCTCTCTCTCACTTCCTTCCTCTCTGAAATTAATGAAATCTATACTAATAAAAGGGTAATATGCTAATTAGACCAGACATCTTCCAGGCATCCTTCTGGAAAAAAACACAGTGGTAGGGGCCTAAGCAGAGGCGGTTTGGGGCGGTCAGGCCAGAAGGGGGAGCAGTTAGGGAGTGATCAGGCCAGCAGGGGATGGCAGATAGGGGGTGATCAGGCCAGCAGGGGAGGGCAGTTTGGGGGTGATCAGGCCAGCAGGGAGGGCAGTTAGGGGTGATCAGGCCAGCAGGGAGGGCAGTTAGGGGTGATCAGGCCAGCAGAGGAGCTGTTAGGGGGAGATCAGGATGGCAGGCAGGTGAGTGGTTAGGAGCCAGCAGTCCTGGATTGCAAGAGGGATGTCCAACCCCTGTGGGATTGGGCCTAAACTGGCAGTCGGACATCCCCCAAGGGGTTCTGGATTAGAGAGGGTGCAGGCCAGGCTGAGGGACCACCCCTCACACACATGCACAAATTTTGTGCACTGGGCCTCTAGTGTGTGTGTGTGTGTGTGTGTGTGTGTATTTTTTTAAAGAGCTCAGAGAATTAGTCTTCCTTACCCATTTCTGAATCAGTACCAGGGCCAGGAGTCTATGAGATGTTCTGATTGGCCAGGTCTGGGTCATGTGCCCACATGTGAATTTCAGAGGCATGGATATGAGCAGGGGAGGGTCACTGACACTTCTACCACTGAAATAGACTGAAATGGTAAAGGAGTAGTAGCATCTCAGTGGAAAATCAGAGTGTTGTTACCAAAAGGAATGATAAATGCTGGGCAGGCAAACACAACAGATGTCCACTGCAGTATGGAGTTGGAAAGGACATCTGTGCTTTGGTGTCCAAGAGCTTTAACTATACAATAAGAACTGCTTCTCACTTACTTTATATGAGCAAAGTCAAAATATATAAAACAGTACAAGCTTATTCCCACCGCCGTATATTTTGCACCTCGCTACACATAGTCGGGGATTCTATAAATATGTAACTATTTGAACTAAAATTATTTGCCTTGATCATAAAATGATTAAAATAAACCCCCTCAGAATAATTCATGGTATGGCCAGGTGCCAAGTATCCATCCTTATAGGGAAAAACATCTTATAGATAACAAAAATATTATTTATTCTTCATTTGAGAAATCATATTCATTCTTCAATGAGTTTACACAGAAGCTTGCTCTGCTCTGAATCAAATTGTTCAGTACTAAAACCAACATTTATCTTAGCACTGTGGTTAAGAATATGTATGAATAAACTTTCGATCTTATTTATTTTCTGTAAAATGTACTTGTGCACAAACAGAAGTGGGAAACTATCAAAGAGACCTGAATGACACAGGGACATTAATTTATTACCTTACCTTCTCGTTTTTCCATGCTGAGTTTCCCAAAACTACTATCCTTTCCCAAACCACAGAAGCCTTCTTATTAACCAGCAGCCAACTTACAAGAAAATGTCAATGGAGAGTATTATGCTAAGCAAAATAAGCAAATCAGAGAAAGATAAGTATCACATGATCTCACTCATTTGTGGAATCTAATGAATAAAATAAACTGATGAGCAAAATAGATCCAGAGATATGGAAGCATGAAACAGACTTTGGAACATCAGGGGGACGGCAGAGGAGGGTGGGTAGGTGGGAAGAGATTAACCAAAGAACTTGTATGCATATATGCATAACCCATGGTCACTGACAATAGGGTTGTAAAGGCCTGGGGCAGAGGGTGGGTGTGGGCTAGAAGGGCTCAAGGGGAGGGTGGGGGGGAGGGACATAATAATACTTTCAACAAAGATTTTTTTAAAAGAAAATGTCAGAAATTAAATTGCACTTTGTGTCTGTGTGTGTTTAAGCTTGTTATGCTCTAAGGATGACTGACTGAGCAAACCCTTTAAGGTTGGATTTTAGCCTCTTGCAATCCAAGATCTCTCATGGAATCCAAGCAACAGAGATATCTTCATAACTGCCCTTATTGTGTGTAACCCCTGACCAGTCCGGTCCCCTGAAAGGAGGCCTACAGTGAACTGGTATTAATCCAGAATCAAGGTTATGAGAATCGAACTTGCCTGGAGATTTATAGGAGAAATTATTAGCAACATGGGACAATGTTACAAGGACTCTGTTTTTGTAAGTTAGGAGATGCTTTTTATTAACACTTTTACTTTTATGAATATCTTTTCTGATTATTTTCCTAACTTTGTTATGCTTAGATGGTGTGATTAACAACAATATTTGGTTTTGTAATTTCTAAAAAGAATCACTGAATAGAAAAACATGAGAAGCAAGCCATTATACATAATTCCAGAAAAAATCCACTCCATAAACCTTGTGTTCCTAACTGACCTTTAGGAAGCCTAGGAACGGTGAGGTAATTGATGTGGTCATCTATAATGGATAGATGGGTAGGAGGAGGAGAAGGCTCTAAAGCCCCCAGTAGATGTTGGGAAAGGACCAATAGGTCTTGAGATGACAAAGAAAATGCTGTGTGAGTGACAGAGCTGGATAGCAGTGACTCAGGAGAGCAGAGTTTTGCATATGAGGAAAGACAAATATCTAGATGAGCCATTGGGAAGAGAGAGGAATCCAAAGCCCACCTCTGTGCCTGAGACACGGGGGTTGTACAGAATAAATTGCCTCCTGTCTAGAATGGCTACAGGGGAGGATTCTTCTCAGTGGTTATTGAACTTTTTTTGAGTCAAGGAGACTGAGTATCTAATAAAAGTTATGGGCCCTTTCCCTGAGAGAGATAAACACAAGAATAGTTTTAAGGTCCACCTGTCCCCTCCCTGAAATCTATATTGGGCCCTATATTAAGAGCCCCTGTTCTAAAAGGTACAGTGGAGAACGTAAGGACAGCAATCTGTAGGGGGGGGAGGGAGGGGGAAAGCTGTGTTTGAATAAGATAAACAGAGAAGATACACCCTGAAGAATGGTCATGAACTGCAGAAATTTCTGGCATGGTGACCTCAAATTAGCTTCGAATAGAACTCTATAAAGTTGCCGACACACAAGCTAAGGCATTTGTTGGGGTCCAGCCCCAGCAGGTCCAGGGGTTCCCAAAGGTGTGGAAGAAATGACATGGAGGCAGCTTTCAGGTGATCAGCATAGTTGGGTTCTCCCTTTAGTGTCCTCTTACATCTGTATTTATACCGTTTGATCCTATAAGCATGCCTCTATAATTACATCATGGTATGTTTTGGGTAACGTTCTACAGTTCCTTGTTTCTTATCTGACCTTTGCCAAAAATCCTGTCTCTATCTAGTTCTGTTGATTTTAATCTTGTCTAGGTTAATCTCTGTGTTCCATTATAAGGGCTATTCCAAGGTCACTGTTCTACTGATAAGCTACAAGGAAGTGACTGAAGGAGATTCTCCTACCCAGTAAAGGTTATGTCCTCCCAGCCTCGCTGCTTGCCTTCCCTGGGACTGCCCTGTGTCGATGGGTCTCCAGGGGTATAGGCTTTGGTGCTTTCCCTGGTGGGCAGACCCCTGGGGATGCGGGCCAAACAAGTCCCAAATTTACTGCCAACAGTCATAGTCCAGGTTCTTCATAAGTAGTACATGGTATTTCTGTAACACTAGGGGGTTTCACTGATTTATTCTCTTCCTTCGTCCTGTTAACCCCTAACCTGGGGAAACAACATTTCTCGGGGAGGTGGTCCTGGTTAAAACACATAGCGCTTAAGAGGGGGAGCAAACATATGTCATATACGCCAGGTCCCTTGAAACATAAGCAGTGCAGATGTTTCTTCCCTGCAGCGACTGCGTCAAGCAGCAAGGGTGGATCTGCTTCCAGCAGGCATTGGCATTGTTGGAGGTTTGCTGGTGCTAGGAAGGGCCTAGTCGGAACTCAGATGCCCTGTGAAAGCAGGCGACCAGCCTAATTCTAGAGATTTGCCTCTAGAGGACCTGGTCCCACAACTAGCATATGAGCCTCTGACACAGAGCATAGACTTACAGATGGTCTGACTAGCAATGCATTTCTTTTTTTAAAAGCCCAGTGTCTCTTTCATAATAAACTATTTTTTTGGAAACAAATAACTTGATTAAAATATGTAAAATGCCAAAATTTGAACAAGGCGAAACAGAAAAGACGACTAAGCCAACAACCAATAAATGTAACTTTGATTCTACAACTGTGATACCAAAACATTGTCTTTATCATGTTCATATCACAGTGATGAACTGAAACTGTGAATAAAGGGCGGGCTGATCAATAGGAAGGAAAGGCAAAGACAGGCCCATTTTATTTATAAACAGAAGCAAAAATTATAGTAGCTAACCAAACCCAATGCTATATTTAAAAACACTGCATAAACTGTTTTTACCCAGTAATTCAATTGAAACCCTAATAAGGATTTAAAGACAGTATCTGTATGGTGATTTAGCCCCAGTTCTAGTTTTGAAAACATCTTGCTCAATCTCTAGCCATCGACAGAAACAGCATTATTGTGAAGTCTATTGCAATAGTATTTATAGGATGTGTCCCACGAAACAGATGCCGATGTCAGTAGCGCAGACCGTGGTCCAGAAGGAAAACGGCCTGCAGCACACCCGGAAGATGCTGCACGTTGGTGACCCAAGTGTGAAGAAGACCGCAGTCTCCCTGCTGAGGAATCTGTCTCGGAACCTTTCCCTGTGCAATGAAATTGGTGAGTCAGTAAGAATGGCTGCATGTAGTGTGACCGTGTTGGAAATACAAATGCAATAAAACCTTGTCCTTATCGCATTCTTTTTACAATGACGGGCTGAAAATGTGAATAAAGAGCAAAATGTGATAACTAGGCCTGACTTTTGTGCACCAAGGCATCAAGGGTAGGCTTTCTAACTGCGTCTCCACCAGGAATTTCCTTCATATCCAGCATCTCTCTGTGTTCATTTTAATTACTGCAGAAGATTCAGCCTGGATGGTTTTAGAATAAACACAATGAAACATACTTGCTCCTTTTTATGAAAGTCTGTATTGACAAGGATGATAACTATGTTACACTATCACATAACAATGTTTTCTTTACTTGCTTAGTACTTAGAAAAATCTGATAACTGTGAATCAAGTAAAACAACTATAAAATGACATAATGGGAAGATAATGTCAAAATTAAGTATGCTTCCTAATGCTCTATAAAGTAGTCACTTCACTAAAATTATAAACAAATTTTTGTGGGTTTATTTAATGGAGTGGATTATTCTAAAATTACACACACACACACACACACACACACACGCAGCATGAGAGATACTGAAGTCTGTGGTTATGTTTTAATAATGTCATTTCCAAAGGCAGGAGGCAGCCCAACACTGGACAGGTGGTTTCATGCCCATTATAAATATAACGAGCCTGGAAATTTTTCGGTGGATCTAAAAGAAACTTTGCCATCGGCACTTTCAACATTATGGGAGTGTTCCCATTGTCTCCTGTGGGCTTTTGTGCTCCGCTTCAATTGGGTGTATAATCCTTTGACTTTTTTTCTTTTCCCAAATAAAACGTTGACTCCATCTTTAAAACTTTGCTGATGAAATAACTGCACTCTGCACATTATGCATGTGCCTTCCAGGCAGAAGTGCTGCAGGCCTCGGCGCAGATGAAGCGGTAGCTCCACAGTTTATGGAAGAGATTTCACTCATAAACCGCCCCGCATGTTAAGGGCAATAGTGAGATGAGGCTTCAGCAAGATAAATACAGTTTTTAAACTTTAAATTGGCTTTATGTCAAATATATAATTTGAGTAAAAGGACCTGTCTTGGTTCAGAGTATTAATAGCCAGGAATAAATGAAATCACTTTGAAATGCATGTTTTGTGTTTCTCATGAGAGACTTCAAGGCCAGGTAAAACTTTCCATGTGCTGGCCCGGAATGCAATTATCACATGTCACTTAGATTTAAAGAAATAAATGTAATAGACAACTTAGTGCGGTGACGGAGTAATGGGCCTCCTGCAGAGGACATGGACCTGCATCCTGCAGTGCCACCAAGGTCACCGTGACTGGTCATTTAACTGCTCCAAACAGGGGGAGATTAGTAATCGCTACCTAACAGTGTTTTCCCAGGATCAGGTAACAGTGTACAGTATGTGCAAGCAACAGGAAGTATTTGGACACTTCTCTAGGATCTCAATTCACATTCATTCATTGTTGCAGAATTTTCAAACATCCATGCCTTGGCTTGGGTTTTTAGCCATTACAGTGGGTCCTGGGTTACGTCGAGATCCGTTCCTACTTCACCGTAAGTCGGAACCCACCTACATAAGCATCTACGTCACTCCCATGGAGCACATACACAGCAGTAATGAAGTGAAACAGTAAAAAACATTTAAAAGAAAGATAACAACTCCTGAGCTTTACTTGTGACAAATAAATAATAAAAAACATAAAGCATATATGTACATACACTGAAATGACGGAACTTTTTTTTTTTTCATAAATAAATGGGAGATGGCGATGTAACCTCGAGTCCGACGTAACCCGAGGACTGTCTGTACATAAAATCTCCCTCAACTATATGACATTAAGCTATAACCTTCCTATATCGTGATAAGGCCTTTAATTTTAGATTTCACTATTAAAGATCCAATTTTAATTGTCCCAAAGTGAGTGAGTGAATGTATTTATGGAGGCCCAGTGTGTGTGTGTGTGTGTGTGTGTGAGAGTGAGAGTGTGTGTATGAGAGAGAGAGAGAGAGAGAGAACACAGGGTGGGGCAAAATAGGTTTACAGTTGTGAGTACACAAAAGAATTTATTCTTGTATTATAATAAGAGAGGAAGAGAAATACAGAGACCCTTTCTATATTGTAGTGTTACGCTTTGTCATGAAAACAGTTATATTTTCTCAGAAAAACAAACATGCTACAAAGTGTTAAAGACTCTATCTTCTCTAATTCTCACTCCTTAGACGTGACCCTACCTTTCCACCTTAAAATTGATCTACATAAGTGGACCTGCTGGTGGTGGTGAGGGGGAAAGGTGGGGCTCACTCATCAGTGATTGTTCTCACTGTGGGCAGCCCCGGTCTCAGCAGCCACCACCGCACCTTGCAGAGAGATTGAGCATTTTCTGTTGTGATTGTCACAGACTTACTTTTATGTTTTCCACCTAAATTCAGTGGAAGGAAATTTCATGTTCTCAAGGCCTTTAGTTCTGTGATTTAACTTATTAAAAAGAGGAAACCTTCTCATAGTAATGTATCTGTGTTGAGAGCTTACTAGGCACAGGGTATTATGATGCAGTAACACATGTTAACTTATTTAATCCCTCAAAACAACCCTGTGAAGTAAATACTATTATTACACACCCACTTTACAAATTAGGGAATACCAAGCATAGAGAGGTTAAGTAGCCTACCCAAACCACACAGCCATTAAGTGGCAGAGACAGGACTGAAACTAAAGAGGTGTGGCCTCGGAGGATGAGATCTAAGCCCTTCACCCTCTGCTGCGATGCTGAAACACCGTCAAAAAGGAAGTGTTCCGGCCTTTGAGTAGAAGGTATGCCTTTCCTGTCAGTGGGGCCCAGGTGTCATCAAAGGATGACATTGTTCAGTTCCTTTTATCGCAGGTCTCTGTAATAGGCATGGCAGTCGAAGATAGACATCCGCAAACGAATACTATGACTGTCGTCAAGGGTCCCGTAGCCACATCTGGAATTCATGTAACTGATCACCATGTAGACTCATAGAGAGAGAAGTACAGTTCAAGGTGCCACATAAACTCAGATGAAAAATAATAAAATTAAGCAGAAGTATTTGTTTTAAACTACAATAAACACAACACTGTATTAAAGAGCTCTGAGGAGCTACAAAAGCAAGAGAAATATGTTCCATATCTTTTTTTTAAATAAATCTTTATTGTTGAAAGTATTACATATGGCCTTTTTTCCCCCCATTGCCTTCTCCCCTTTTGTCCCCCCTCAAAAGCCTTCACCACCCTATTGTCTATGACTATGGGTTATACATATACGCATATGCGTTTACTGGTTGATCTCTTCCTACCCTCCCCTTCCATATCTTTTAAGGAGAGTCCAATCTAGTTAGAGAAAAAGAGAAAGCATATGTGAAAATAATTATTGCAAAAAATCAAGTACAAATTCATACTGTCCAAAATATATACCATAGGGCAAGTTATAATGAAATCATCAACCATTACTACCGCTCTTGTTTCTACAAAAGAAGCCAAACTAAAACCCTGCTACCAAGAACTTGCATAGTTAGTGAAAAATAAATTTAAAATAATCTGTCTTTTTAAAATGATACTATTATTTGCGTATTAAAGAAACTTTGGGCAGATAATTTTTTTAAATATATTTAGGTCACCATCAATATTGTTATAGAAAAACAACTATTAATATTTTAATGTATTGCTTCTAAGGTTTCTTATGTGTATTTTGTTTCCTAATGTTATAGTATTATGTATTCTTTATATAAATAAGTATAGATTTTTATATAGAATATGAATATAAGTATTTTCTTATTATTTGTGTGCTTCATAGATATATTTTACATAAAATTCTTTGCAGATGTATTATATTCTATTAGGCTTATTATAATTTTTCATTTATGCATAATGCTATAATAAAGATTTCTACATAAAGCTTTTTCTATTTTTAAAGTGATATCTTTAGTTTGAATTCCTAGAAGTGGAATTACTGAGTCAAACAAAGAATGTGAAAATTTTAAAATTTTTTGCTCTTTCTATCAAATTCCTTTCTGAAAAGATTTCCAGTGTATTGAGCAAACAGCATCATCTTTTTAAAAATCCTTTCAAAACTCCAGTATTAGAGAGGTAACAGCTTTCCATATGCTGTTTTTCCTCTATAAAATGTTCTTTACCCAAAACTTACTGGGATCTTGAGGTTAAAAACAGTGTTTTTAATCAAGTGTTCTTTTTCTCTCATTTTGTAGCCAAAGAAACTCTACCTGATTTGGTTTCCATAATTCCTGACACAGTTCCAAGTACTGAGCTTCTCATTGAAACTACAGCCTCTGCCTGTTACACATTGAACAACTTAATCCAGAACAGTTACCAGAATGCCCGGGACCTTCTAAACACTGGGGGCCTGCAGAAAATTATGACTATCAGCGCAGGCGATACGTAAGTCCTTTAGCACCTGCCCATCGGCTGTCTCCCCTTTCCCACCGCCACTCCCGTGTGTAAATCTAGTTGTAAACATTGTCACTGTGGACCATGGGCAACATTCAGGGCTGGCCAAACTCCAGAGCTTCCAGCATTTTATTAACCTGATGAATTAATTTGTTTCCCAGAACTACAGCTGTGATTTAAGAACAGCAGAATGTAGGCAGAGTGGGAGGACTATGGACAGGGAATACCTTTCACTGAAATCTGTGGAGCCCATGTTGGCCCAGGTGGCTAAGAAGAAGTAGTGATAACACAAGTGGGAGGCCAGCATAATAAGTTCTTCCTCTCCCAGTTTTCTCTGTTACTTCTCTTTCCATTTCTTGTTCCCTTTTGAGAAGAGAAGTCTAATGCATATACATCATCCCACATCCCCTTTTCTATCTTTGAATTTTCCCCATTTAAAAATGGAGGAAGAGCCCTGGCCGGGTGGCTTGGTTGGAACAACACCAAAAGGTTGCGAGTTCGATTCTCATACCTGGATTGTGGATTCAGTCCCCTGTTGGGGCGAGTATGCAAGGCAGCCAGTTGATGTTTCTCTCTCACATCCATGTTTCTCTTTCCCTTTCTCTCTCTCTAAAAAATCAATAGAAACATATCCGCAGATGAGGATTTAAAATAATCTATATATATAAAAGCCTAAGTGACCGTTAAAACCAGACCACCGGTCAACTGGCCTGTCACTATGACGATGCAATGACCACCAGGGGGTAGACAATCAGTGCAGGAGCTGCCCCTGGTGGTCAGTGCAATCCCACAGCAACTTCCTGCCGCTGGCCAACCTCCCACAGTCCCTCCCCCCAGCTGGCTGGCCCCAATAAGCCCGATCAGGAATGGGCAAGGCAGTCCCAATCGGCCCCAATTGCCAGCCAGGCCAAGGGACCTCACCTGTGCACGAATTCATACACTGGGCCTCTAGTCCTATTAATAAAAGGCCAATATGCAAATTGACCAAAGAGCAGAACAGCCGGTCACTATGATGTGCACTGACCACCAAGGGGCAGACGCTCAATTGCATGAGCTGCCCTCTGGTAGTCAGTGTGCTCCCACAGGGCTCACGCTGGTGAGGGCAGCAGTGGTGGCAGGAGCCTCTCCCGCCTCTGTGGCAGCACTAAGGATGTCTGACTGATGGCTTAGGCCCGCTCCCCTTGGGCCTACAGTCAGACATCCCCCAAGGACTCCCGGAATGTGAGAGGGCACAGGCTGGGCTGAGAGGATCCCCCCCACCCCCACCCCCGCCCCTGCAAGTGCATGAATCTTGTGGACCAGGCCTCTAGTAATAAAATAAAAAGAAAGGAAGAGAATGAAAAACCTTGTATAATCAAATATTACTATTACTTAATTTAGAGTGATAGGATCTAAAGGGGGCATGAAGATTACTATCTTTTTCTCTTTATACAATTCTGAATTGTTTGACTTGTTAAAGACAACTTACTTTTGTAAATAACTAAAAAAGAGAGAAATGTTATAGCCCAGTTCTAATGAGTTGCAAAGCAAATGGACTTCCTCTGTAATGGACAAGCATGTGCTTGGCCACACAAGGGTGAGCAGAGGGGTCTGTGGCATCCTGGATGATCACCTGTGTCCTCTACCACAACCCCACCTAGTATAAACCCCTTGTGCTTTGAGCCGCGCTCTGGCAAAGTTCATGGGAGGGAAGACCCCATTCAGAGTCAGGGTCACACGATGAAAAGGAGCACTGGTTAGCAGGGAATATTACCTGTTCCCAGAGCCTGGCAAATAGCAGTTGGTCTGTCTTTGTGGGAAAAAGCGAATTATTGCTGCAAAACAGAAATGACTATTTGCAGTAGTCATCCAAACTTCTAAGCAAATTTCCAAAAGACTGCATGATTTTACTTATTTGAGTACTCAGACATAGCAGGCACATTGGAGTAAAAGTTGCTGGTGAAAGTGGCCTCTTTTGTAGTGTCTCAAGAAAGAAATTTCAAAGGGCTCATGCATGGAGAAGTTTAAATGTAGTGGTAAGATTTTTATTGGGCTGAAGAGAAATAATACACCCTCGGGGATGTAGAGGGTGGGCAGGCTCTAGCAGCAACTTCCTTGAAACTTCTGATAATCCTGCATGTATTTTCTTGGTTCTCCATAACGAGCAAGGTGTCCCTCAAACCATCCAACCCACTTCCCGATTTCTCCTGGGCTCTCACTGGGCCCTGCCCTTAACCAATCCCTTTCCTGGACCTACCAGGGTTTCATGCCCCCTATCCAACCTGATTCTTTCCCCAGATTTTTCCAGGCTAGGCTCTGCCTCTTTATATCACCTTTTGGCTTTTACTTCGCATGCTTCAAGTAGAAGCTCCTCCCCTGTGCCATGTTGACTTCTAAGAATTCTGTTGCGTCATCTGGTTTCTACTGTGCATGTGCTGAGCAGCGGAGTTTTCTCTCCTCCGTCCCATAATCTGGTATCGTCAGGCAGCACCCCCCAGGAAGATCTTCCTGGCTGCTTGCAGGGTTAAGTCTCCTCCAAGACACCCTGAAGTGTGTACATGAATTTAATGCTATAGCCTCCTAGCAAATCCAGCTTAATGGGATGCTGTAACTTCCTAGTGAAGCAGGCCCAATGTGTGATTCGCTTCCCAGTTTATTAAGTTTAATATTTGATTCAGCTCCTTAGTTTATTAAGCTCAGTGTCTGAATCCCCTTTGGTCCCTCTCTTTATTAATAACTAGCTAACTACCTCTGCTTAACACCATCACTTTGGGGAACTTCTTGTAGCTTAGCAACATATGGAGGAGCTAATCTGTTATTTCTTTGTTGCCCCAAGTGTCCATTTGTGAGCCAGTCCTCACATGCCCTGTCTAAAAAAAGAAAAGAGAAAAAGTCAACAAGGAATTTCTACTGTCTGTGCCTGATGCTCCTTGCTTGCTAAAGTGTTGTACAGCTGACCTGTAATTTATGGCATCCGTTTAAATGAAGACATTAACTGAGGCAAGCTCCGATTCCCAGAATTTGAGCTCATTCAGGAATAGCAGAGAAATGACAGTGCTGGTAACCCATGCTGCAGCAGCTTCCAGGGAGGCTCAGTCTTCTTTAATCAGACATTTACAGGGAGTCAGTCTCTCAGTTCATAAGTTCTCTTCTTCTGAGGGGGCATGCATGACATTCTCTATTTCATATCCTCTGGTTTCATTCAAGGTTGAGATCCTTTCACACGGGCTAGTCTGGGGACCAATTATCATTTATATCATTTTATCTTTGAATAAATGAGTTCCCAAGTGTCAACAGCCAACTTATAAACAAATTTTATAAATATAACACCCTTGTGAAGGGGAGGAAAAATACTTTTTTCTCTACCCTTCTAGTGTTATCAGGGGAATTGAGGTATTGGGGATGGAGTCCTTACGATATCTCAAGAAAAAGAATTTTTTGAGACTCACACGGGAGGATGAGTGATTTTTATTTGTGTTGAATTACATCCCTTGGTTTCCAAAGCCCCATTTCCCTTAATCCAGTTCTTGAAGGAGTGCAGCTGGGGCTTCAGTAGAGCTAAAAGCAAAGTCAGTGTCCACAGTTTCCATTCCACATTGCAGCCGGGTCCAGTTCAGCAGCAGCTAGTTATATAGTCCATTAGTCCATTGTGTGTAGGGGTGGTCATGTGGGTGAATGCAGGAAGCAGGAGTGTGAGAGCCCCAAAACTGGGAGTCAATCAAGAGCACAGCACGCTAAGAGCATAAGAGGAACCAAGAAAAAGCAAGAGAGCTAACTCTTTTGTTTAGGGGATTAAATGTTCCCGTGCTTGCAGTGGCCACACCCATTCTGGCCAGTGACCTTTTCCCAGGTGTGACTGACAAACAAGTACCTTTCTAATGTCACCCAAACTTTACTGGTCATGTCTCTCTCGCCCCCTGTTCAGTGCCTTCCTCCAGCAATCTGTAGGGAATAGACTGGCGGCTCCCTGGGGAGTGTAAAGCTTTAACTTCCTGGTGAAACTGCCTAAATGACATGTCTATAATATCTGGCCTTCCCTTTGCTCCTTTCCTGTTACTAATAACTAGGTTAATTACAACAGTATCACTGGGTTCTTGGCTGAGACACCCCTGCAATAAAAAAGAAAGATTAACAAAAGAAAAACAAAGGAAGTTTGATAGCATATAGACCGTCTGTATCCTTGGGAGAGACCCAGGAAAACTGAGTAACTCCTAGAAATGGCCCAAGCCTCTAACAAAAGATGCTGGGGAAGAGGGGAGGCCAGTTTAGGGGGATTCCCAGGAAAAGCACAGTAAACAAGGGTTGTTAGGCAGATTTAACTCCTTGCCTTCTCCGTTGATCAAACTTTCTAAAGATTTAGTCATCCCTCACTTTCTGGTACAGAAACTCCTTACAAGTGGAGATTTTCCTTATAAATGTCTCTTTCAAGGGTAACTTCCACTCAGTTTTCAGAGCTTTCCCTATGTCTGCTGTTTCTTAAAAATAATCAGCTTGCCGAAACCGGTTTGGCTCAGTGGATAGAGCGTCGGCCTGCGGACTGAAGGGTCCCAGGTTCGGTTCCGGTCAGGGGCATGTACCTGGGTTGCGGGCATATCCCCAGTGGGAGATGTGCGGGAGGCAGCTGATCGATGTTTCTCTCTCATCGATGTTTATAGTTCTCTATCTTTCTCCCTTCCTCTCTGTAAAAACTCAATAAAATATATTAAAAAAAATAATAATAATCAGCTAAAATAATCCCGTGCCAGAGAGGCATATTTTGGGTTGGTGTATTCTGTTCCCCTTCACTTGCTGTTGAACTCTTTCCAATTTTAAATATTAGGGACCCATAGCTTTCATGGATTAATTAGTATCTCAGTTATAAACAAGCTAGTCTGAGAAATCCATGAGGTAACTAAAAATTCTGTAAGATGCCAATCTGCCTTACCCTCTCTGCCCGGTTGGTGTGGAAGAGAAAGGCTTTTAGCTGAAGAATGAGCCCAGCATGCGCTTCTCCATACAGCTTTGCATTCTCTATTCTCGGTTGCATGTTTACAAACTCCTATGATAGGAAAGATAAAAGATATGTTTCTTTGTTAAAAGAAAGTTCAGGTGGTAGAAGAGAAAAAGATCAAAGAAAGCATTTTCTCCTCAGCCAGAAACAGGAAATTTGGGACAAATTTAAAAGCAGAACATCAAAAACTAAATACAATGTCAAATTCAGTGGTAACTTGGATTTAAAACAGGAACACATTTGACATTTGCTCTGCACAAGAACAAAGACATTTTGAACCTATTTTAACAAATGTTCCAACAAGAATTTATTTTATTAACTTGAAAAAATTAGTCCTACCTATAGAGTCACTCAGTCTAAGAGAAGGATATATACATTTTTCAGTCACACTTTCCTGATAAAAATACATGCACACACATTATAAGTATACATACATATTTGTTCTATAAATGGCAGTATAAATATATAAATATAAATTGTATTCTATAAATAAATTTAAGGATTTGTAACATAGTCCTTATAAATATAAAAAATTTGCTCTATAAACTCTTTATTTGTTAGCACTGTTAGTGGTTTTATAAGATTTTTTTCACCTGGCTGGAGTGGCACAGTGGTTGAGTGTTGATCTATGAGCCAGAAGGTCACAGCTTGATTCCCAGTTTGGGCACAAGCCCAGGTTGTGGGCTCGATCCCCAGTAGGGGACCTGCAGGAGGCAGCCAATCAATGATGTTGCTCTCTCTCATCAATGTTTCTATCTCTATCTCTCTTTCTTCCTCTCCCTGAAAAATCAATAAAAACATATTTAAAAGATTTTTTCAAAATAATTTATAGCCTGGCCAGCGTGACTCAGTGGTTAAGCATCGACCTTTGAACCAGGAGGTCACAGTTTGATTCCTGGTTAGGGTACATGCCCGGGTTGTGGGCAAGATCCTCAGTGGGGGATGTGCAGGATGCAGGCGATCAATGATTCTCTCTCATCATTGATGTTTCTGTCTCTTTCTCCCTCTTCCTTCCTCTCTGAAATCAATAAAAATACATTTAAAAAACAATGAGTGGTCCCTGGCCTGAAGTTTACCATTTGATTCTCTTGTCATTGTGAGTAACCTGACTTAATGGATGGCTACTGAGCAGCAGCAGTTAAAGAAGATTCACAGACCGTCCAACGGCCACCTCCGGGAGCCTCAGACACATTCTCACTGATCTCGGAATGTCCTTTTCTTCTTTCAGCTATGCCTCCAACAAGGCAAGCAAAGCCGCTTCTGTTCTCTTATATGCCCTGTGGACACACACGGAGCTCCACAATGCCTACAAGAAGGTAAGAGCGCTCAAAAGGCATGCGTCCTAGTTAGCAGAGCCAGATCCCAATGGCCCACTTGTCTGACCCTGGTGGGAAATCACTAAGAACTGCAGTTTTGTGTGTGCAAATGTTGTTATTGATTATATTTTTTGTTTGCTTATTCCAAAGGCTCAGTTTAAGAAGACAGATTTTGTCAACAGCCGGACTACCAAAGCCTACCACTCCCTTAAAGACTGAGGAAAGTGAAAAAGTGCTCTCAGAAATACCAACCTCACCATTCTCGGCCACACAAAAAAAACCCAAAGGAAAACACCTATTTTTCTACTTTCCAGTCCAAGAAACCTCAGAAATAAAGCATGCCTTGTTTTTATCCTTTTCTATTTCCATGGTCCCCTGAATCCAGAAGACAAATAATCAGAATATGATTTTATTAGTCTTCCAGAAGATTTTCACAAGTTTGCCACCAGAAGACACTGGCAGCAGGCTCTAATTACCCTCCACAGATAGTGGTCTTTGGGATTAGGGCTTATGGCTCATGCCCTCCTGGAACCGAAATGTGAATTTATGTGGAATGGACGTTGACAGAATAAATAAGAAGCTGTTGTAGTATTACTAGGATTTTAAAAGTTTTATCTACATTTCCAAGTTTTGTCACTTATATGCACATTGCTTCACCAGAGAGCCATGCATATATTGTCTGCAGTGTTGAAACAGAATGGAAAGGACAAATATTTGCTAAGTTATCCAGGAGAAAATTTAATGGCAAAACTGTTTTTTGTTTGTTTTGTTATGACTTTGTGCTTGTTCTTATCCTCTTGAATTTTTTCTCTGACTTTAAATGAACTTAAGAAGTTTAAATCATGGAGCATGCATGTCTATAAGAAAAAAGAATTGAAAGGTAGTGATCAAGCAGATTTAAAATCTTTTCTACAGAAAAAGGAACTTTGGCTATGAAATTCAGTGTTTCCTCTAACCACTGAGTAAATGAGATTTTTGCTTAAGGAAATACTTTACCTATAACAACAGCATTAAATGCAAATCTCTTCTGAACAGTAACACTCAATGTAATCTATTTCCTGGACTTAGCCTCTGCAGTGGGCTGGTGGAAGAATGGACTCTATATTTAGCTACAAAAGGAACCAAGGTCTCTCAAACTGCAGGGCCAACCCAGGGCTCTGAAAACACAGTTCATTTAAATGAGTTAAGTTGTTATCAACCAGCCCAAGTTTGCCCAACATTTAAAAAAGAGCACAGAGCCACTAAGTCTCATAATCTTCCTCAAGCCATTATTTTAAGTAAAGGAAACTCTAGAGAAGAAAAATAAAGATGTTATATTGAGGATAAAGGGGTCCAGGCCACCCAGAAGGGATATGAGAAGTACTCATATGTAAAAGTTGACAACATCGTCTATTAGGGCGAATCTGTATTAAGTGTTATTTTAACTGGACTCTGGTTTATGCCATTCATAAATAAGTAATCTTCTCAACTACAATTCTGTTTTGTTATGTTTTTTAAAAGAAACCTTACAATGTTTGTTATAAGAAATAAGAAGTAAAAAATTCATCTCCTTTTGTCCAGAAAAGCGTAATAGAAAATAAATCCCCATTTTCTATTTGAATGTGTATGTAAGTCTTTATTATATTTAGAACTTGAAATTTTTTCCATTTTAACAGCTCAATGGAGAAGATTGAAGTTACTAGCCTAGTTTAACCTGAAATTATTTAGATACCCATTTTTAAAATACTGAAGATAGAAATTCTCTTTTTCCAGAGTTTTGACAATAGGCATTTGGAGTATCTTTATTTCTCCAGGTAACTGATTTCTGTTCAAGAAGTTTCTGTATTTTTTAAGGCACTAGTGGAGCCTTTAGTAAAGTTCACCACAAAGTTAGGCAAAAATAACGTTGCCTGCATTAGAATCTGGGCATTTAATTTATGTATCTTAGTATATGTGATATGATTGATGTGATATTTGAGGATTTGACCTGATAAACTTTAATCTAATGACTAAGAGTTTAATACCTTGTAATTGCTTTGTAATTCTTCCCTAACTAAAGTCCTTAATCCTTTAACAAGTAACTCTTCCTATAAGAAAGATAAGACTAGCTAGTGACTAAAACTTGTTAAAACGGAGATACAAGTGCGTTAGCTATTGTTAAATTTTAGTAAATGGAGTGAGTCTGTGACCACGAAAGATAGACTATATTTGATCCCTGTGTTTTGCTTTGTCACTCTGTTTACAAAAAATTCATGCTTTGTATCTGTGAACATTTCTGAGGGAAGTCATTATTTGATTGATTATCAGTTTTAATCACTGGTCCACTCACAAAGCTCTTTTATTTCCCATGTACCCAGACTATGCCCATGTCATCAAAGGAACTGACCAGCTGAGCAGGGCCCTTGCATTTATTCATGCTAAGAGTTCCAAAGGACTGTGCCTTGTCAGGAATTCTGTGTGGTCTTCAAGAATATGGGATATTCCTGCCATTTCTATAACTGGAAACATTTGTTTATACCCATGGGAATAACTAAAGGATTATCTAACAAAATAGAGAGGAGATTAAATGTCAAGTGGGAAAATAAACAGCATGAGTAGATAAACCACTTTAAATCCAATATAATCACTCTGAAGAAGCAATTTCCTATAAGAAAAGGAAAATGGGAAATATTTGTATTTATATATATTATAGTTATAAATGAAATTTCCTTTAAATAACATGTGTGATGAACTTACTGCATTGGAATGATGAGGACTTCAGTATATGTGTACTTTAAGCAAAACTGAAGAAGCCTCAGTCACAGAATCTGAGGATTAAGAGGGAATTTAGAGGGCATCTGGTCATGTCCTCCTTAAAGTATCTTCTTGCATCAGAAAAGACTCAGTTCTTATTGAAGTGACAGAGAAAAAAAATATGCCAGCATTCATTCAACTAATGCCCAACATGATCCTGTAACTAGCCCAACTTAAGACTCACTAGCTGTTGCATTTAAGTGTTTGTTGTGTGGCTCAGTGGATGACCATCGACCCATGAACCAGGAGGTCATGATTTGATTCCCAATCAGGGCACAAGCTCAGGTTGCAGGCTTGATCCCCAGTAGAAGGCATGCAGGAGGCAGCTGATCGATCATTCTCTCTCATCATTGATGTTTCTCTCTCTCTCCCTTTCTGAAATCAATAAAAATATATTTTAAAAAGTTTGTTTCCTTTTTTATCTATACTTACTAGAGGCCCAGTGCATGAAAATTTGTGCACTTAAGGGGGAGGGGGGGAGGTCCCTTAGCCCGGCCTGAGCCCTCTCACAGACCGGGAGCCCTCGGGGGTTGTCAGACTGATGGCTCCCCTTCAGGGAGTGGGCTTAAGCCACAGTCTGGCCTCCCTCTGCAAGAGGTGACCTGCGGGCTGATCGGGGGATACCGCTAGCCAGCGAGTGGCTGCCCCCCCATCACACCACCACCACCACCACCCCCCCGCCCCCCGATCGCCATTGCCTCCCTCTGCCTGCTGGCACCTGCCTTAGCTGGCCTGGTGCTGCCCGCTCACTGGCCTCACCCCGGGGCCAACCAGTCATTCTGCTGTTCAGTCGATTTGCATATTAGGCTTTTATAATATAGGATTCCTTCCCACAACAAACACTTTATTTTTTTAAAATTGATTTCAGAGAGAGGGAGGGAGAGGAAGATAGAAACATCAGTGATGAGAGAGAATCATTGATTGACTGCCTTCTGCATGCCCCCTACTGGAGATCAAGCCTGCAACCCTGACATGTGCCCTGACCAGAATCGAACAGTGGTTTCCTGGTTCATAGGTCAACACTCAACCACTGAGCCATGCCAGATGGCCGGAAACAAACTTTTCAAAATAAAATTCTTTTTACTAGTAGGTCTAACATTTTAGTTTATACTGGTACTGACCATTTAATCTCTTATGCAATTAAATGTAGCCTTTTAAGGACTATAAGAAAAAGAACTCTCTTTTAATGATTTATTCAAGAAAGAGCACTCAAAATGCCACACATTGGCATAAGAGCTGTTTAAAATAGAAGGGAAAGCATTCTGAAGGCCATAGTTTGGGAAACACAGTTAAAGAACCTGCAATATTTAGCTGGAGAGTGGTGGGTGCTATGTTATTCTGACAGAGTAGAATTGTGAGACTAACTCAGCAATAGTAGACATATTGAGTATGCCCTACTGCATCCTCTGAAGTGTGCATATATTTTTTCTTTTTCTTTTATGTTTATATGTGAAAATAACCTGAAACAGAGAGGTTAAGTGACATTCCAAAGTCACATAGCTGGAAAGTGCAGAGGAGCTATATGAACAGGGCTAGGGGTGACCAGGGCTCCTGTGGGAACCAATAATGACAGACTCATGTCTCCATGCTGGGGAAATGTGGGGTCTCTGGCTTTGATCCCTTAATCATTATGAAACTAGAGGCCCGGTGCACAAAATCCATGCACAGGGGCAGAGGGGGGCTCCCTCAGGCTGGCCTGAACCCTCTCACAATCCAGGACCCCTCAGGGGATGTCCAACTGCCAATTTAGGCCCAATCCCGGGATCAAGCCTAAACTGGCAGTCAGACATCCCTCTCGCAATCCGGGACCGCTGGCTCCTAACTGCCTGCCTGCCTGCCTAACTAATCACCCCTAACTGCTTGCCTGCCTATCTGCCTGATCTCCCCTAACTGCTCACCTGCCTGCCTAATAACCCCTAACCACTGAGCCTGCCTGCCTTATCGCCCCTAACTGCTCGCCTGCCTGCCTGATCACTCCTAACCACTCTGCATGCCTGCCTGTTCACCCCTAACCACTTGCCTGCCTTCCTGATCACCCCTAACCACTCTGCATGCCTGCCTGATCTCCCCTAACCACTCACCTGCCTGCCTGATTGCCCCTAACCACCTCTGCCTCAGCCCCTGCCACAGCAGCTTTGTCCGGAAGGACATCCAGAATGACATCCAGAAGGTCGTTTGGCTGTCCGGTCTAATTAGCATATTATGCTTTTATTATTATAAATGTCCCTCTTTGTCTCTTGTTACAGCCTTATTCTAAATTCTATTTAGTCATATAAATATTGCTACCCAGATTTTTTTTCATTTCCATTTGCATGAAATACCTTTTTCTATCTCTTTACTTTCAGTCTGTGTGTGTCTTTCAATTTGACTTTGGTCTCTTGTATGCAGCATATGTACAGGGCTTGTTTTTTTATCCACTCATCAACCCTGTGTCTTTTAATTGGAGCATTTAGTCCATTTACATTTAAAGTAGTTCTTGATAGGTGTGTAGTTATTGTCATTTTATTAATTGCTGTCTGATTGTTTTGGAGTTACTCTCTTCTCTATGTTGGTGACGTTCTACAGTGTTGTGTTTAGATTTCTTTCTTTCTTTTTATATCTCATAAATTTTTGCTTTGTGGTTACCATGTCCTTCCTATATACCAAGCTATATTTATAGCAATCTATTTTAAGTTGATGGTTGCTTAAGTTTAAACACATTCTAAAATAACTACAGTTTTTATTCACCCTTCTCTGTTTATGTTTTTGTCATTATTTTTTGCTTTTGTGTGTGTGTTTGGTTATATCCCTTCATTTTACTGTAATTACACATGATCTTCCTAGTTTTGCCTTTTAACCTTTGTACTAGCATTATAGTTGGTTGAACCACTATTACTAAATGTTTGCCTTTGTCAGTGAGAATTTTTTTTCTTTCCTATATTTTCTTAATCATATTTATTCTTAGTCTTTTCTACTTTAAGAAGTCCCTTTAAAATTACTTTCTATACTGACTTAGCAGTGATAAACTCCTTTAGCTTATTCTTATCTAGGAAACTCTTTATCTCTCCTTTGATTCTATATTGTAGCCTTGCTGGTTAAAGTAATCTTGGTTGTAGGTCTTTCATCTTCATCACTTTGAAGATTTCATGCTATTCCCTTCTGGCCTGCAAAGCCTCTGTTTGAAAAATCAGATATCTTATGGGAACTCAACTTGTACATAACTAACTGCTTTTTTCTTTCTACTTTTAAGATTCTTTCCTCATCTTCAACCTTTGGCATTTTAATTTGACGTGTCTTGATATGGACCTCTCTGGGTTCATCTTCGTTTGGTATTCTCTGCACTTCCTGGACTTGGATGTATGTCTATTTCTTTGCCTGCTTAGGGAAGTTTTCAGTCATTATTTCCTCAAATAAATTTTAAATCTCTTGTCCTCTTCTCCTTCTGGTACCCCCTATGATGCAAATGTGATATGCTTGATGTTGTCCCAGAGGTCCCTTAAACTATCCTCAATTTTTTAAATTCTTTTTTCTTTCTGCTATCTCTTTGGGTGCTTTCCACTACCTTTTCTTCCAGATCGCAGATTTGATCCTCTGCTTCATCTAATGTTCTGGTGGTTCCTTCGAATGTATTCTTTTTTAAAAAAAATATATTTTATTGATTTTCTACAGAGAGGAAGGGAGAGGAATAGTTAGAAACATCGATGAGTGAGGAGCATCAATCAGCTGCGTCCTGCACACCCCCTGCTGGGGATGTGCGCGCAATCAAGGTACATGCCCTTGACCGGAATCAAACCTGGGACCCTTCAGTCTGCAGGCCGACGCTCTATCCACTGAGCCAAACCAGTTAGGGCTCAAATGTATTCTTCATTGCAGTTATTGTATTCTTCAGTTTTGACTGATTCTATTTTATGGTTTCTATATCTTTGTTGCAGTTCTCACTGAGTTCATATGTTCTTCCCCTAAGTTCATTGAGCATCTTTATAACCAGTGTTTTGAAGTCTGTATCAGCTTGTTTCCATTGCATTTACTTCTCTTTTTTTGGAATTTTGTTCTATCCTTTCATTTGGGACTTGTTTCTTGTTTTGTTTTTTGTCTTCTCATTTTGTTTGATTCCTGTGTTTGTTTCTATGTATTGGGCAGATAATTCTATATTTTCTGTGGCAGAGTGGCTTTACGTAGCAGGTGTCCTGTGAGGCCCATTGGCACCATTTGCCTGTTCATCTGAGCCAGGTGTTCCAGGTGTGCCCTTGTGTGAGTCGTGTATGCCCTCCTGTTGTATTGAGCCTTGAGTAGGAATGACCCTCAGGCTGACAGGCTTTGAGGACTGGTCATGACTGCAGTGGATATGCTTTTGTACAGGAGCTTACCCCACAGAGCAGGGCGCTGGTGCCATCCGCCTCTGCCCTTTGGGTGGTTCGTTTGTGGAGCTGGTTGGGTGATGCTCTGGTGTGGTCTGAAGTTGGCCACTGGGTGTGTTGATTCTATAGCCTCTTGGGAGGGGCTGTGATGCAGGCCACAGTCAGCTGCCATTTGTGCCTGGCTTGGGGCTTCCTGGTAGGAGCTACAAAGTAATCGGCATTTGGCACCTACCTGTGCTGGACTTGG
Organism: Myotis myotis; assembly: GCF_014108235.1. Classification (NCBI taxonomy): domain Eukaryota; kingdom Metazoa; phylum Chordata; class Mammalia; order Chiroptera; family Vespertilionidae; genus Myotis; species Myotis myotis. The sequence goes on from NW_023416335.1 coordinate 174,006,539, forward strand.
AGGCGCCTGGGAGAAGCTAAGCTGCAAGCAAGACTGGCTGCCGCTGGTACCAGGCTGGGACTCTAAGAGCATGGGACTCTATAGTGCAAGTGAAGGCCAGCTACCACTTGTGCAAGGTTTGTGGTTGTTTAATTAAAGCTACATTCCAAACCAACACTAGCCACAGCATATGACAGGTTTGGAGTGACCTGATGGGGGAGTTACAATGCAGGTTGAGATCAGTTGCCACTTGCGTTGAGCTTGGGGCCACTTAGCATGAGGTACAGGGCATGCCGAGGCCAGCTGCTGGGATTTGTGGGTCTTTTAGAAATTTTAGGAAAGTCCTCAACTCGAGCCGAGGCAAGCTCCTTGAAGTGGCCCAGGTGTTTGAGTGGGGTGTGCTGCCCTAGGGAATCACCAATGATGTTAGCCAGGTTAATGGAGAGCTCAGATTTGGTGCCTGCCATCTGGGTTGGAGGAGAGCTCAACAAAGGAGCGATGGTGCCTGCCAGTACCTCCATCCCTGGAGAGAGCTACCCTAACCCCTACCCTTCCAGCCCCCACCCTGAAGCTAGTCAATTCAGTTCCTCCCTGTATGTCCCTGGCACTTTTGGACTGAACTGCCTCCCCTGTGCTGGCGCTTGGGTGAGTGAGTTTGTGAGCTGGTGAGTCCATGAGTGGGCCCCTCAGGAGGAACACCTAGGACTCCAGCAGCCCTCCTTCTCACTCGGATGCAACCCCTGCTGGTTTTTACAGCCAGAAGGTATGGGGACTTCTCTTCCTGATTCTGGTGCCCACGGCTGGGGAGCCCAGTGTGGGCTGGGACCCCTTGCTCCTCAGAGGGGACCTCTGCAGCTAAGATATCCCTCCAGGTTCTTAATCACTACATGTGGGTGTGGGACCAGCCCATTTCTCATCTCCATTTCTCGTCTCCGTCCCTCCTACCAGTCTCAACGTGACTTCTTTATGTCATTAGTTAAAGGACTTCTGTTCAGCTGTCTTCAGGTGGTTCTCAATGATGTTTCTCTAATTTAGTGATTTTGCTGTGGTCACAAGGAGGTGAGCACAGCCTTTACTTATTTTATCTTTTTTATTTTTTGTTGTTTGTTTTTTGTTTTGTTTTTGAGAGAGAGAGAGAGAGAGAGAGAGAGAGAGAGAGAGAGAGAGAGAGAGAGAACGCAAGGGAGAGAAAGAGACATCAATTTGTTGTTCCACTCATTTATGCATTCATTGGTTAATTCTTGTATGTGCCCTGACCAGGGATTGGACCGCAACCTTGACATTGGAGCAGCACTCTAACCAACTGAGCTATCCGGCCAGGGCGTTGCTGCACCATCTTGACTGGAAGTTTTCCTGAATTCTGACTTTACCTCTCACTAGCTCTGTGACTCTGGAGCATTATTTTAAACTTCTGAGTATTTTACCTCATTGGTTAAATCATAGGATTTTTTAGGGAATAAAATAAGATGTTTTCAAAATGCCTGGCACCTCAGTGCTCAAGAAAAGGTAGCGATTGCTTCCTCCCTCGTAGCTCTGGCTGCCACCCAGGGGTCTCCAGTTGTTTCCCCTGCTTTTCACTGTGTCCCAAGGATCACCTTAGAGCAGAAAGCAAACTGCAGGAAAGAGTGGTGAGAAGAGATGAGGGAAAACTTATCCGCAGAACCTCCTCGCCCCCTCCAGCCCTTCCCCATGCCCCCAGGTTTCCCTCACTCTTCTTCTGCTGACCTATAACCCACAACCTCACAGTCCCTTTTCCTGCCCATGTTAACACCAAACCCCATCCTCCTCAAGAACCCGAATCAGGAGAACCTCCCAAGGGCAAAACGTGAAGGGACTCCCCTGCTGGCTGCGGGGGTTGGAGCAGGAGACCCTGTGTTTTGTTAACTCAGGTGGAAATACCTTTTCTATTTAAAAAGTAAGGGTAAATAATGTGTCAGGTCAGCTGTGCAGTAAAAAAGATTAGGTTTTTTGGAAGAATATTCTGAACCAGTAAATGTTTTATGTTTGTATGAAAGTTGGGTGTGGCATGGTCTACACATCACCCCAACTACACCCTTTCTCCCCTCTTTCCAATACAATAGAATTTTTAACAGGACAGGTGTCCAGAATAAAGACTACATTTCCCTGCCTCACTTGCAGCTGAGTGAAGGCATATGATTAAATGCTGACCAGTGGGATGTGAGTGAAGTATAATCCTCTAGCTTCTCAAAACCTTCCTTAAGAGACAGTGGGCAAGTGCCCTTTGCCCTCTTTTGTCCTCTGAATCCATTCTGACTAGAATGCTGATGCTACATACCTGGACCACAAAAGGGAAGGCCACACTCTGGTGTGGCAGGACAATGACCTGAGAGGGACCTCGTCACACAAGCTCTGGACCACTTACCTTCAAATACTGCACACGTGAGAGAGAAATAAAACCTTGGGAGGTGTAAGCTATTATTATTTTGGTTTTCATAACTCACAATCAAACTTAATTCTGTTACTTCTTGACACCATTGTCTAGAGCAGCGGTTCTCAACCTGTGGGTCACGAACGACCCTTTCACAGGAGTCGCCTAAGACCATCAGAAAACACATATATAATTACATATGGTTTTGTGATTAATCACTATGCTTTAATTATGTTCAATTTGTAACAATGAAATTGGGGGTCACCACAACATGAGGAACTGTATTAAAGGGTCGGGGCATTAGGAAGGTTGAGAACCACTGGTCTAGAGCAAAATCAAATTAAAAGAAGAAATTTCCAAACCTCCATTCTAGATTGAAATGTCAACTATAAGATTAAATTGCTAGTAAGAATACAGAGAATGAGAAGGTAATTCGGTCAGTTAACTTAGGACTTCAGATCCCTTTATCCTGTTGATAAAGCTCTCTACAAAGCAGTGTGCAGCCATGTTGTGAAATTAGTTCTACTCAATGGAAAAATAAATACCATTCCAACAGGGAACTGGAAGGTGCAGGCTTGACCATATGGTATCAGGTTTCCTCTAAGAAGCATGCTCTGGGCATATTGCTTGGGGAGGAGGTGAGTAATACCTGAAACACAGTTCATAAAACTATGTGACCAGCAAAGCCTGTTTTCTGCCATGGATTGGCTGGCAAATGTCAAGAGGAAAGTTTCTATACAATGAAAACAGTCATTAAGTAGACAGCTAACTTAGGTCACATTTTTAAAAGATCTACTGGAAAACCATCTACAGGTGCCTAACTCAATGTATCCACAGGGGCTCCCTTTGACAAGAGGCATCTAATTTCTGCTGTGTTTAAGAAACCTTACCAAGTCATAATAAATAGCCCTGTAAGGTTTGGTGGAATTTGCATCATGGATCCTGTCTTTGGGCACTCAGTGTCCACTCTCACCTCTTCTGAATTCCCTCCTCTTGTATCCTAAGGGCTAGAAGGCAAAAAACTACATTTTTCAGACTCTTTCCGTTAGGGTTTTGGATGCAGCTTATGGTCTGCCAGTATCATGCAGTTGGGGAGGCAAATGGGGGCCATTTTCCAGCTGCTGTTGTGCTGGGAAAGCAAATCCCAAAAGATGTAAGTGTACCAGTGTCCAGTCAGCCTGTGAGTGCTGGCAGCCGTGATAGTGGCAGATGTGAAGGCAGTAACAGCAGCAGCTGCCCCCGACTTCTGATCCACCAACTCTTCCACGGTGTGTGAGCACCAAATTCCTGTAGTAAGTCCTTTCTATTCAGATACCTAAAGTGAATTCTGTTTTCTGCACTGAACTCTCAGACAGTATTCCAAACACTTTTATTTTCTAGTAATTGGGGAAATTAACTTCACAGAAGAGCCTAATTTTGTTCACTGAGATTTTTTTAAAATATATTTTTATTGAATTCAGAGAAGAAGGGAGAGGGAGAGAGATAGAAACATTCAATGATGAGAGAGAATCATTGATCAGCTGCCTCTTGCACACCCCCTACTGGGGATTGAGCCTGAAACCCAGGCATGTGCCTTGACCGAAATCAAACCTGGGACTCCAGTCCGCATGCAGGCCAACGCTCTATCCACTGAGCCAAACCAGCTAGGGCTGTTCACTGAGATTGTTTTTATCCACTGAGATTTTTAATGTTAAAAGGAATCTTTGGTATTTGATAATGACTTGTATGTATTTCTCAAACATTAAGCTCAACTGAAATATCTGGCCATTTTCAATAAATCTAGTTGTTTTTCTATAAAACTTTTACTGGACCTGTGATTAAAATTCCAAGAGCTAATAAATTTGACTAATTTACCCCAAATAATTAGCACCTTAATTAATTATATTCAGTTAAGCTGTAATCACATAATTTCAGTGAATCTCAATGCTTACATGCATCTAACAGGGTAGACCCAGATATTTAGAAAACTAAACTTTCCTAAGCAGTTGAATGGTGCTAAGAAACCTGGACAGAGAGTTTTTAAAAATACCTGATTCCTTTAAACATTCAAGTACTATTTATAAACCAAATAAATCAAATATGTTTCTCATAAAAAGCACAAGACTAGTAGTAAACATTTGAAATTAAATCACAAGTACAAAATGTCAAATTCTCTTAAATGTATTAAATAACAAATATAGGCAGATTGTAATCATTTTAAAACTTGCCTCTAGGTGTACACGGAAGTATGAAGATTATTGTTTTGATTTATGTCATCATTTCTACGGTAATTTCTTCGTCCCTGTGGGGTTATAAAGTCACCGATGGAACTAAGGGAAGCAGAGTTACCATCTCAGGATAGCTGTGACCATTTGACAGGTAATCCAGGCCCAAACTCAGACTGGTTTCAGTCAGATTGCAGACCTGGACGAGGGTTCTGAGTTCCATTTGATCCTACCTAAGCCACTGGAACCACAGATGACCTTCCTCTGTCCTTTCTCACTGATTACCCTTCTTAGAGGAATAGGACTTTCGAAGTACATGCTTTTTTTTTGCTACCTTGTCCCCTTATCCAACCTCAGGCAACATTTCATTATCTTACTTAGGTGAGGTGAATTCCTTACTCATACACATACACATACAATCACACACTCCAAGCAAATTGCAATTAATCTCTTTGCTGCCTGAATACAGTTAATTGAATTCTGCAAACCCACATACACATAGTAATTAATGTTTTTATGCTTTGCTTTGTTACCTATCTCATCAGTCATCACTTTTAACAAAAACATTATATGGGCATTGCTGACTTTGGGCCTTGATACAAAAAGTCTAAAATAATTAAAAATTGGAGAGCAGTATTCCTTTGAAAGAAAAACTTTTTGCTTTTAATCTCTTGGGGGTACAACCATTGTTCCTGAGAGCTTAATCGATTTAATTCATGGGCAATGAAAGGCACTTCCAGGTCTTCAATTTATATCCTACTTCAAAGAAATTTTCCTGGATCAAGAATACTTGGCAGTTTTAAAATCATTTTTGAACAAGTGCCTACTGGGGCTTTTGCTTTCCACAGTTTTAGTTTAAATTTTGGTGAGCAGATAGTTAAAACCATTGATTTGTTCTGTGTTAAGCCACTGGAAATCATACTGAAAGCCAAGGTTTCTTGTAGGAATTTCTTCTGCATCAGGAAAACCATTAGAGAAAGGCCATTTCCTACAATGCTATGCGTGGCAAATTAATCTTTTTGCAAGACTACTCACAACATTAATACAATATAAAAACCCAAGCAAGTAGCCAAATTCCTCATTCTTGGAGTTGTGGGCTGAAGTTCAACATTTCTTGACTCACTGCCCAAGATCCATTATTTTGAAAAAGTGTGTTCTGGGCTGCAACACCGTGTTTGATAATCACAACAGTAAAGCTCAAACATGATAATCGGGGTTACTCATGAGGTGCCCATACACATAATTTGTTTCCATATACCAGTTATTTTTTTATTCTTGCTTATCCTTTTGATCTCATTTTTTAAAAGACGGTATTCCCTTATTTAGTCTTTCGACTGTAGAATCATAGTTTACCAATTATAAAATGTTAATTTTTAAAACACTAATTCTGATCTGACAAAAACCAACAGTCCTTTGTGGGTCAGTGGAGTCTGATTATGTGATATAAGAAAAAACATTTGTATTTTAAAAGTTCGTACTTGACGAAGATATTTATATTTGCTTGTCACAGTGCCTGGCATTCCACAATTAGAGATTGAGGCTCTGGTTAAATATAAAATCTCTTTTAAATGCCAACTCTCATAGACAAGTTAACACCAAAATTCCAACCAACTACAAAAGACCATATAAAACAAAACAGTAGCATTTCATAATAAATCATCACATAATGGAATAATAGTAAAGAAAACAAATGAGCTACATGTACCAATGAAAGTAAACTTCAATTAGATATTGGTTAAGCAGAAAAAAGACTCTAAAGACAATATAAAGTGGGGTGATCTCATTTAAATGAAGTTCAAAAACTATACTAAACTGAAAATCGTATTAATTGGGAATAAATATTTATGTGGCTTTGACAAGCTATAAAAATGCATGTAGAGAAGTATTTAAGAACACATGTACAAAAGATGTTTGTGAGAGTATCATTGGCCATGAGAACAGGGCCAAGTCAGTGAGTGGATGTCACAGACATTCTGTAATGCATGTAGAGAAGTGTTTAAGAACACATGTACAAAAGATGTTTGTGAGAGTATCATTGGCCATGAGAACAGGGCCAAGTCAGTGAATGGATGTCACAGACATTCTGTAATGCATGTAGAGAAGTGCATGTAGAGAGTAATACTCGTAATAAAGGTGCTTGTAAGAGGAAAGAAATCTTATAGGCTGAATTGTGTCCCCTAACCCAAGCCAACTGGTGCCCTTATTTAAAAAAAGAAAAGCTATAAAGCATAGTCAGTAAATGATGAACCCCAAAACAGGTCAGCAGTTACCTCTGGACAGAAGAATACAATTAGAGAGATTCATGTGGGAGCTTCCAAGGTTCTGGAAGTGGTATATTTATTATACATACAGGTTGTCCCCCAAAAATGTATACACACTTTAACAGCTAGTAGCTCAATTTTGATAATGAGATATATTTTAATAAACACTGCCTTGATAATTATTCAAAGTATGTGTGTACATTTTTGGGGACACTCTATATTATTATGAGTTCTCTAGTATGATATATGTCATGATTTAAAAGTTTGAAACTAATTTCAAAATTAAAGGTGTACTGCTATGCTTAAAAACTGAAGAAGCCCGAATTCTGGGCAGAGTCCCACACACTGTGCCATCCCCATCTCTAGCAGAGGCCATGGTGCTCACCCAGATCCCCTGCTCGGTCTGAGGCACACACCCCAGCTCCTGGGAGTGGTGGCAACCATCATCTGAGCTGAGTTCCTCTCTGACACTTTGGATAAACCCAAGGTCATGCCCCCTTCCCAGGGAAAGCCCATGTCCACAGACTAAATCGAGATGATAAAGGTTAATCCCTTTGCCTCTCACAGGATTTAAATATGATGACATAAACATGCTGTAAGTAATTATGCAAAATATTAGAAAAATATGAGGTTATTGATAAAAAGTGCCAGGTAAATATCACTGAAAACAGATGTTGCTCTTAAAATGACATGTTAATCAAAACTACATCCTATCCAGTATCTCTTCCCCTTGTGGAGGTGTTTTTCATCAGAGACCTCGCACAGTAACACAAGTGCTATAACATGGACTTTCCCGTTTTCTTTGTTTTTGTGGATGTGAGGCATTCTTTCTTAAATGTAATAACAACAGAATATAAAAGCCTAAATGTTGCCATCTAAAGAAATATTTCCAATGCAAATGATCGCCCCTCAGTTATCACTGGGCTACTGTCCAAGGGCTGTGGTGAGGAATTTAAAGGTCAGAGACTAAAACATGATACCAGCATGTGCTTGTCTTGTCTGATAATCAGTCGGTAACATCCAAGCTCTGCCTTAAATAGAAAACAGCACTTTGTTCAGTTCTGCTGAACAACAAGGCAAGCCCTGAGGGGGCCTCCTAAATTATGCAACAAATGGGGACTTTGGAGAGAGGCAAAAGGAATCTATTTTGGCTGAAAATGGAGAAGAGGAGAGAAATGATCTGAAGGCTCCTGGGTTTTATGTTAGAGGAGGAATGTAGAACCACCTATCATTTTCATTCCTTCCTTCAGTCTTGTTGTGTAACAATGTCCATTTAGATGCGAACTCTACAAACTACCTATCTGGAATTTCTCAGAACTTCATCTGCTTAGGGATTCTACCAAGGAATATCTAATGGGATAGTGTGACAGTTGTTACCTCAATGTCAACATAATGAAGTCAGTGTCTCCCCCAAATATTTACCACCTTTCCCTTGGGTTATTTGAAGGCCCTGCCATCTTTGAGCATATCTAACCCCTTTCATTACCATTCATTCCTTCCTTCATTCAGCAGATGTGTCCTTGCTGCCTGCAATGTGTCAGACACAATGCTTAGGACGAAGGATGTAATGAACAAGGTAAAGATGATCCTGCCATTGTGGAACTTACCTAGGGTCTGCGGCTTCATTGCGAAACGGCTGTGTCTATATATAACACTGATTGACAAAAAGCTTCCCGTGGTTATGATTCACCGATTATAAGAAGTAGAATTTTCTTTTCTTTGGTCTAAAATGACTTCAATGTAAAACTCTCTTAAACCTTTAAAATGGGCCCAGCACTGATCCTTGTTTCTATCTGAAGAACCTGGCACCAGAGCTGGAGAAGCAGAATGCACACATATGGGCCAGCCCGAGAAAGCTGCAAAGCCACTCATTTGCTCTTGGACCTAGAATGCTACAAAATTAAAAAATGGTAATCCTGCCCTAACTGGTTTGGCTCAGTGGATAGAGCATCGGCCTTCGGACTGCAGGGTCCCGGGTTCAATTCCAGTCAAAGGCATGTACCTTGGTTGCAGGCACATCCCCAGTGAGGAGTGTGCAGGAGGCAGCTGATCGATGTTTCTCTCTCATTGATGTTTCTAGCTCTCTGTGAAAAATCAATAAAATATATTTTTTTAAAAAATGGTAATCTGACTTTCCCCAGGACTCTGCAAGAAGGGTTTGGACTGGAAGGGCTGGTTCCAGACTCGAACATCTTCCACAAAAGTGAACTATGAACAAATACCTGTAGAGGTCTTAGGTCAACCAACAGCATTAACCAACACTGAAACCTAATTTTCTACAGAGGTATTTATCCCAAGTCCATTTACAGTCCCTCACCTGTCCATAGACACAGCCCCACCAAATACAACACAGATGGTTCATGGTGAGCCCAAGGGTTTACTCTATAGAGTTATTTTGAAGAAGGCACAACTTTAGTTATATGTTCAAAATAATCCCTCTGAGATCACAGCAGTGATAACTGTCATGTTGGGAGTTCACACTGGGTGCCTCCTTCAGTTTCATCATCCCTAAAATTGGTATTAAAATTATAACTGTGTCATAGCGTTGTTGTACTTGCCAATTTCTAGCATCATGGCCTTGGGTCATCATCCGTGGAATAAAGTATTTAGACCAGAAGATCAGCAAGTTTCTCCCAATTCTAAAATATCCTGTGATTTTGTTGCCTCCCATGTTCCTTTATTTCTTCTCTTGGTTCCTTTCTTATTGACTCGAGAGAGAAGTGAGAGGGAGAGAGAAACATCGATCTGCTGCCTCCTGCACGCCCCCTACTGGGGATTGAGCCTGCAACTGGAGATAGAGCCTGCATGTGCCCTGACTGGGAATCAAACGGGCGACCTTTTGGTGAACAGCAGGACACCCAACCAACTGCCGCACTGGCCAGGGCTCCCCTCTCTAAACTCCAGTCCCCACAGACACATACTCAAGAACTGGTTAGAGCCCTTGAGCAGCTCTCAAAACCGCTACTGCTTTCTTTTGGGTAGGCGTATTCCTAGGTCAAAGATTACACTGAAGATTGTTTTCAGTATATTAGAAATGTTGATTGCTAGCCTTCCGGGTAATAAAGGACCAGGCAAAATAACTGCAGGCCTACTCAACAATGGTTTCAATCTTGCTGCAAAGCTGTGATCACTTCTAGGTTATTCCACTTAAAAATATGGAGCCTTTAAGGAGACTTCAAAGTGGAATCAAATAACTGAAAAACAGAATATCTAAAGGCTTTTTAAAAATTAGAATCACTTAGCTTGGTAAGAAGTGGCAAAAGGCAAACTTAATAATGGCCTCCAGACTTGAAAGGTTTTTGCAAAAGAACTGTAACAAATAATTGTGAATCTCTCTTCAGAACAAGAAAACCCCCCCTTTTGAGTGCTTGGTGTTTACAGATGCAACTATTTTCCTTACACCTATTGCACAAAGTAATCTGATTTTCTCGAGTTTTCATGGTCTGTATATTAACTAACGTTTATTGGCTTTCTCAACGTAAGGAAATTCATGGTGAAAGATTAATTTCTAATCTGCTTCCCTCTTACACTATTATGAAATACAGAGATAATTGTAAGGAATGTGGGTGTGTGAGCGCTATGCTGAAAGCCTGTGTTTCCCCATCCATTAAAAGCCATTTCTAGCACTAAAAAGAGCCCTGGGCTTGGGACTTCCAGAGGAGACCTCCCTCTTGTCTCAACAGGGGGCTTAAGAACACTTCTGTCTTTTTTACTCAGGATCATGAAGAGGAAGAGTCCACATACCCATCATGTTGGAAGAGAAGCAGAAAAAGGAATGCTTCCCCTTTATCTCTTTAAGGGCAAATAGTCATCAAGACTGCCCCAGCCCTCACTGATTGGAGGGAAAAGCAGGCTCTGGTCAAAGGTGGCGGCAGGGTGGATACAGTGTCAGTGTTTGCCAAAAACGTTATGCACGTTATTGCTTCCAATCTTATCAATAAAACCTCATGAAATGGACACTACTGTCTCCATATTACATATGAGAAAGCTGAAACTCAAAATGGCTAAGTAACTTGCCAAAGTCACAGCCAGAAAGAAATGGAGCTGAGACTCAAGACCATGTTTGTCTTACTCCAAATCCTGGATCTTAACTGCACTAGATGGCTCCCCGGATTTGAAGGGACTCTACTCCGAGCCCTAGCAGGCCAGTAAAGCTGCTAAAGTAGGACGCAGGCTACAGGGGTTTGCATGGACCAGCTCTCAAAGAGGGAAGCACGTAGTTACCATGACTTCTAACCGCAAAGCAGAGATTAAAAGCCAAGTGTTGAGCTACCTCTCATCTGAGGTCCCTGCAAAATTCAAACTCTGGGTAAGCAAATCAGAGAGAAGAGTTCAAGACTGCCAATAAGAGATCTGCATGGTGTCATTTACTATTGGGGACTTCAACAGCCAGGCTGATTCAAGGCTTAAACCAACTGTGTGCGTGGCGGGGGGGAAAGGGCAGGGGAAGCCAAGAATAGAACTAAGTTTAGACCCATTTGGATTGGGATCAACATCACACAGTCTTTAAAAACGGAGTGTACCCACAGAGCTGTGACATTGAGCAGGTCTACCTCATTATCTCGGAACCAGGCCTTTCTGTCCACTGCTCTTTTTGTAAGTTGCCATTAGATGTGGGTGAATATGGCCAAGCCAGCATGTTTAGCTCTCAGAGCCAGGCTAGGTTCTGTGTGTGTCCTTTAGACCAGAAGGCTTGGTCCTCTGCACACCGTCATGGTTCTCACAGAGCTTATCTAACCTAGAGATGACATTTATAGCGATCTACACTCTTTGGTGTAAAGGTATAAATAATGCAAATTAACATATAGCTATGCAAACCCAAATGCTGGAGCATCAACCCCCTTGCCCAGTAGTTGCATCCTCTGTTCACTCTTTGTTCTTTATGCTTTAAATTCAGAGCTCTGGGCATCTTGATGCCATCTTTCCTGCCAATAGGATTTCATTTACTGCCTAAATGCTTTCAACTGGAGATAATGCTGAACAATGTCCTCTGCTTAGTAGGTTGACTTTAATTGAGGGATTAACGAGAATATCTTTTGATCCAGAGAAGCGCACCTGGAAGAACAAAGCACGCTTTGCCTCTCATCTGAACAAAAAGGCCCTGTGAAGATGATTTATTCTTGATTTGGGGTTTATATACAGAGCATTACCCTTAAAGATTACCCTTACAGAGCATTTTCTTAAAGCAGAAGTTTTTTGAAGGCAGAGCCATTGCAGCTAATCTGATGCAAGTTTGTAGACTGAGGTGTTGGGGTCCAGCCCCAGGAGGTCCAGGGGTTCCCAAAGGTGTAGACGGAGTCGGCGAAGAAGGAAGGACACGGAGGCAGCGTTCAGTTGATCAGCATGGTTGGGTCCTCTCTTTATTGTTCTATTACATCTATATTTATACTATTTGATCCCAGAAGTGTGCCTCTATAATTACATCATGGTATGTTTCGGGAAACCTTCTACAGTTCCTAGTTTCATTTCCATAATCCTGTCTCTATCTAGTTCTGTTGATTTGAATCCTGTCTAGGTTAATCTCTGTGTTCCATTATAAGGGCTATTCCAAGGTCACTATTCTATTGCTCTACTGATAGGTTACAAGGAAGTGACTGAAGGAGATTCTCCTACCCAGTAAAGGTTATGTCCTCCCAGCCTCACTGCTTGCCTTCCCTGGGACTGCCCTGTGTGAGTGGGTCTCCAGGGATATAGGCTTTGGTGCTTTCTCTTGTGGGCAGACCCCTGGGGATGTGAGCCCAACAAGTCCCAAATTTATTGCCAACAGTCTTAGTATGGTATTTCTTACATGGTATTTCTGTAGCACTAGGGGATTTACTGATTTATTCTCTTCCTTCGTCCTGTTAACCCCTGACCTGGAGAAACAATGTTTCTCGGGGAGATGGTCCTGGTTAAAACACATAGCGCTTAAGAGGGGGAGCAAACATATGTCATATATGCCAGGTCCCTTGAAACATAAGCTGTGCAGATGTTTCTTCCCTGCAGCGACTGCGTCAAGTAGCAAGGGTGGATCGGCTTCCAGCACTGAGGGTGGAGTTTAGATGGACAGCTTATGTCTGAGTTATCTGTGCAGGCCAGAACAAGGAAGCAAGAAACCCAAAAGCTCACTGGTCTTACATGAGCTGATTTTGAATTTATTATCAAGAATAGTCATATTGCTTTAGTCTGGAAGATTCTCTATTTCTCATTTCTATCACATATGTTGCTTTATTTGATTTTACAACAGTTAATTGGATCAACAAATGAATATGTGAGTTCTTAGGAACTATAAAGCACCATACCCAGCATTGAAAAGGACACATACACACAAACTCATAGATGAAACAGATCGCTGCTTGCAGGAATGGGTAGGGGCGGGCGAAATGGGTGAAGAGGTACAAAACCCTAAATAAATTATGGGGATTTAATATACACGTGGCAACTACAGTCAGTCATGCTATATTATATACATGAAGTTGCTAATAGAGTAGATTTTAAAAGTTCTCATCACAAGGAAAAGGTTTTTTTGTAACTAAGGTGATGTATACTGCCGGAAGCCAATTCTAGCATGTCATAATTTCAAGAGTTTCATTGAAAGGTTGATGGAACTTGGGGACTCAACAGGGTTGAGTCACACATGTAGTCACCTGTTGGGAATGGCTGATGGCATTTCCCCAAACCTGAAAAGGGATGATTGCTTGGCTGCCAGACAGCTCAGGGCATCTTAATCTACATGTTATGGCCTCCTACTGGCCAAACACCTGAACAGCCATAGGCTAATTCCCCAGTTCTGACAATGGACTCTGTATATGAAAACCCTGACCCTTTGAAGTGTATATCTCTGCCTCGCCTCAGGACAAATTGTGTTAAAAAAACATGGGGTCCTGAGACAAGGAGAACTTAGAACTTAGATCTTAGTTTCCTTTAAACTAAGCTCCTCTGACCCCCAAATGCCTTTCAAAATTATGCTTCGTCTCTGAACTCTTATTTAATCTACGCACAGCCTTCTCCAGATTTCCTGAACCCTTCTTGATACCAGAACAAGAACCCTGGCAGTATACTATCTAAACTTATTATAGTGACCATGTCATAATACGGGGTGGGCAAAAGTAGGTTTATAGTGGTGAATACACGAACACAGAGTTTATTCTTGTATTATTATTTATCAATTACTGTATTATTTATCAATTATTGTGTTATTTATTTGTATTACAACTATAAACCAACTTTTTCCCACCTTTATATGTTTAAATATTGAATCATGTTGTACACCTGAACTAATATAATGTTACATGTCAATTATTTCTCAATTTTTAAAAAGGAAATAAAGTTACAGGTTTTTTATGAGATTATTATAAAAACAAGGGTGCTCTTTCTGTGCTGACTGGAAACTTTGCCAAGATACAATGTTAAATGGAAAAAAAAAGAAAAGAAAGAAGCAGAAAAGTCTGTATAGAATAGTCTTGTTAATGTTCTATATGAAAAGATGCAAAAGAAACTGGTAAGAATAGTTGCCTTCTGGAAGAAAACTGGACCTCTCTTTAAATGCCACAAATTCAACCCGCAGGCTTTTGACATTGATCTTAGAATCTGATGGCCAAATGGCTGAGATCACAGCTCTTACTATGTCTTAGATAAAGAGTTATTTTTCTAGTGAACAGTAGTACAGTTTTTATTTCTATTCATGTCTCTCATATATATTTTCACATGTGGTAAACCCCAATTTACTTTCCAAATTTCCACCCAATTGGTGATTTATCCAGACTTTGAATGGCTTCCAGGTTCTTTCCACCTTGGACAGAATCCAAGTGGACTGACTCGAAGATAAATCATTCCCTCGTCACTTGCGTTTGCGTCCTGTCAGTATTTCTGGGAACATTATTTTGTCAAGTCAGTGTAAATGCATATGTTTTTAAATGTTAAAATGCAATGGGAAATGGGTAGCCTGAGAGAAAACAAGACTGCAGATAAAAAGAGTGAGCAAAAAGAAAGAAATAAGGAACAAGAAAAATTAAGGATTAAGTTAGTTAAGGCCTAAAGTAAGAAGGATTACCTGAAGGCATTAAGAAAACTAAAAAGCCATCAAAAACTAGTTTAGAAATATTCCTTAGGAGGGAACAGGGGATTGGCCACTGCAGGGGGTGGCTTACTTGCATTTTTTTCTGAACTGTATTCATCCTAAAATGAAGTATGTATACCCCATGCAGGGTGCACATTTATCCATTAGGATACAGGATTAAAAATTAGAATTTTTATATTTTTAGTTCCATTTGTATTTAGTTCCAATATGTATCACTCCATACATCATATATTCTTTCAATAGTACAGTAGTCCTCCCTTATTCATGGTTTCACTTCCTACAATTTTGGTCACTTTTGGTTGACCTAGGCCTGAAAATATTAAGTGGAACATTCCAGAAATAAACAACTCATACATTTTAAATCGCATGCCTTTCTGAGTAGTGTGATAAAATCTTAGGCATCCCCCTCCATTCGCCCAGAATGTGACTCATCCCTTTGTCAGTTGTCTCCATGCTGTAGATGTGCCCTGCCTGTTAGTCTCTTAGTAGCCACCCTGGTTATCAGACCCATTGTTGTGGTCTCACAGCGCTTGTGTTCAGTTGACCCTTATTTTACTTAATAATGGCCCCAAAGCACAAGAGTCGTGATGCTAGTGATTCAGAAATGCCAAAGGGAAGCCATAAAGTGCTTCCTTTAAGTGAAAAGGTACGTGTGTGTGGGAACAACATAGTATATAAAGGGTTTGGTACTATCCATGGTTTCAGGGGGTCTTGGAACATATGCCCCACAGATGATGGGGGACTAGTGTACAGTCATGAGCTACATAACTATGTTTCAGTCAACAACAGACCCCATCTACACTAATAAAAGACAAAGATGCTAATTGACCGTACCTTTGCTATGCCCATCAGCCAATCAGAAGAGTATGCAAATTAACCCAGCAAAGATGGCCATTAAATTTGCATACTGCAGGCAGAGCAGTACAGCACCTGCCCCGCCGCCATCCGGGCCTGCTATCTGCGACTCGACCCAGGGCGGCCGGGCGGGACAGCAGCCATCCACCAGCCCAACCAGCTGCCATCCAGGCGTCCCGTGTACCAACCGACCCGGGGTGGCCAGGCGGGACAGCAGCAATCCACTGGCCCGACCAGCCACCAAGGCGGCAGAGATGGGAGGAGCCGAGGTGGTAGAGACGGGATGGAGCGAGGCAGCGGAGAAGGGAGCGAAGCCCGCTGCGGGCTTTGTTCCCTTCTCTGCTTCGCTCTGGCCTCAGGAAGCCCTATTCTTTCAGGCATAGGCCCAAGGAAGCCCTATTCTTGCAGCGATCTTCTTGCAACGGGCCTCTAGCATACAGTAATGGTCTCTTAAAATGATAATGAAGCTGAAAATCTCTATCATCTAGTGAGTCATTGTCCTGTGGCAGCACGATGCATGACTCGTGTTTGTGGTGATGCTGGTGTAAACAAACCTACTGCGCGGCCAGTCGTATGCGAGCACAGCACATTCAATTACGTACAGCACATAACACTCGCTAATAAATGACTATGTTAATGGTTTACATACTCGCTGTACCATAACTTTTGTCATCCTTTTAGAGTATACTCCTCTTACTTATTTTAAAAAGTTTACCGTAAAACGGTATGCCATGTTACGCCTGCAGCAGCCTCATGCATCCATTTACCGCATCCCTTGATTGCATCATTTTCTCTTGTGCTTGTATTGTTTTGTTCATTGTGGCCCCCAAGTGCACAAAACCTGCTCCTTAGGTTGCCAGTAAGGGGCCACATTGAGTGGTTGACCTGAAAAGGAAATTAAAAGCAACCAAGGACGATGAAGGTGGTGATGGTGATGGTAATTGCTCATGTTCCATTCCACCACAGCTACTATCTTGAAGAGCAACATGGCAGAAACTGTTCAAGGACCCGCTTCACTGAAGGCAACAAAACTTCAAGAAGGGCCTCTGTCAGACCTGGAGAAACTTCTAATGCCCTGACGGAAGGCCAGACGCCGTGCGTAGCCCTCTTAGCACCAGGACCATCATAGCCAAAGCAGAAGGTGTGTTTGTGATGCTAACAGGCTGGACCTGCCTGTGGTGTTGAATGTACTGCCAGCTCTGGGTGGTTTCAATGATCCAGGAATTGTCATTCATTACACAGTATGAAAGTGCATGGTGGTGATTCTGGAAATGCAGATGTGAAGGCGGCTAAAGAATTTTTGGAAACTCCAGAGGTGCTGATTGTGGAGGGAAATTACCTGCCAGAGCAAATATTCCATGTGGATGAAACCTCCCTGTTCTGGAAACGGATGCCTGAAAGGACTTTCATCCACCGGATCAATGCCAAATCAATGCCAGGTTTCAAGACGTTTAAGGACAGGATACTAGCCTTGCTTGGGGACAATGTTGCAAGCTACAAATTGAAGCCCTTTTACTCTAACACGGATTTCAAGTGTATCATCAAGCACACACTGCCAGTGTACCACAGAAGCAATGAGAATTCGTGGGTGACCCAGCTCCTCTTCCATGATGCCCTCCAGTGTATGGTACTGTCCTAGGCCTTCACATTCACTCCCCACTCACTCACTCACTGACTCACCAAAGGCAGCTTCCTGCAAGCTCCACTCATGGTAAGTGCTGGTACAGGTGTACTATTTTTTATCTTTTATACCATATTTTACTGTACCTTTTCTATGCTTAGGTATATTTAGACACACAAATACCATTGTGTTACAATTTGCCTACAGTCTTCAATATAGTAACATGCTGTACGGGTTTGTAGCGTAGGAACAATGAGCTCTACCATACAGCCTATGTGGGAGGCTGTACCATCTAGGTTTGTGTAAGTGCACTCTGTAACGTTTGCACAGTAATGAAGTCGCCTAAGGATGCATTTCTCAGAAAGCATCCCCACTGTTAAATGACTCGTGACTGCAAGGTGAATAAGGGCTGAGGCTCTAATGCACTGGTATAACATGGTGACTATAGTTGATAACACTATTGCACAGTTGAAATTCGACAAGAGAGTAGAGCTTAAACATTTTTGAAGGGAGGGAGGGAGAAAAAGGGGGAGGGAGGGAAGGAAAGAGGAGGGGAGGGAATGGGAGGGGAGGGGAGGAAGGAAGGGAAGGAAGGAAAGAAGGAAGGGAGGAAGGGAGGGAGGGAGGGAGGGAGGGAGGGAGAACCTCCAGCACACACCTGCCTCCACATCTCTCATGAGTATACTAGTATCTGATTGGAGAAACCCAACTTATGGTTAGAACCAGCTCAAGAGACAATATAGCTTTTAGCTTTCCAGCCCTTGCAGCACATAAAGGCATAAAGAAGGAATTAGGAATAAATGTCAATCCACTATAATTAACACAAATGCTATCAGGCTAAAATAGTCTAATGTGTTCATTTCACAGCAAGCCTGAGATTGTCAGCAGCACCTTCCAACTGTAACCTACTAAAATTTAAGGACAAGGGCCATCTGTTTTCCTATGTTAAATTCTCAGAACCTAATACAGTTCCAATACCTATCTTTTAAATTAAAAACTACTGAACAATCTTGTATAGGGTGGCTAAGAAGATGTTCTTTGTTGTCAGAGAGATCTGGATACAAGTAGTGATGTCTGATGTCTACTTGTCTGTGAACTAGCTAAAAATAATGAAATTTCTCTCAAGAGATTTTGGTGAGAATTAGTGCATGTAAAGCACTTACCACAATTCCCAGCACATACCATTTAATAGTGTCTATTGTTATTACTGGTATTATCATGATTGTTCCTGCCCCTTGTATCCAACTCTACATTAGGGATCAACTTGCCAGTTCTCACCATGGACGTGTCCCAAGTCAGAAAGCAACATCTCCCTCTCTTCCCTGGACACTGGCTGTGAGGCATCACCAAGGTTCTCCTTATGGATCTTTTACTCTGTGAGGCTCCCTAACCACTTGTCTGAGCATCATTGACCTATCTGTATAAAGATATGCTTTAGACCTTCTATCATCTTTAGTTCTCTAAGATCAGTCCCTGCTGCCTTAGAATCCAGGCCCTGCTGCCTCAGGATCTTGTCAGTCACTTCAAAATCAAAACATTTTATATGAGAAAACTATGGCTTTAAACTCTAGTACTTTAACTACTGGTGAGCCTGAGCATTTTCTAAAATGTGTTTATTGGCCACTGAGCTGTGTGTGTGTGTGTGTGTGTGTGTGTGTGTGTGTGTGTGTGTGATTTGCTTATTGGTTTATCTATTGGAGTACTAGGTTTCTTCTCACTGGTTACATATTTGAGATATGTTTAATAAGTTAGTTGCTTCTTGTATACATTACAAGTATTTTTATTTTTTTTTTACAGAAATTCTTTTTTTTCTTCAGTTTTATTGGAAATAATTGACATACCTCACTGTATAAGTTTAAAGTGTATGGCATGATGGTTTGATTTACTTACATTGTGAAATGATGACCACAGTAGGTTTGGTTAACATTCATAATCTCATGTAGATACCATAAAAGGAGAAAAATTTTTCCTTCTAATGAGAGCTCTTAGTATCTACTCTCTTAACAACTTTACTATACAGGGCGGGGCAAAAATAGGTTTACAGTTGTGTGTATGTAAAACAGAGTTTATTCTCGTATTCTTATTTATTAATTACTAGAGGCCCGGTGCACAAAATTCATGCACTGGGGGGGGGGTCCCTCAGTTCAGCCTGCACCCTCTCCAATCTGGGATATCCCTCTCACAATCTGGGACTGCTGGCTCCCAACCGCTCGTCTGCCTGCCTGCCTACTTGCCCCTAACCACTCCCCTGCCTGCCAGCCTGATCACCCCCTAACCACTCCCCTGCCAGCCTGATCAACGTCTAACTGCTCCCCTGCCGGCCCCATCGCCCCCAACTGCCCTCCCCTGCTGGCCTTCTTTGACCACATGGGGGCAGCCATCTTGTGCGAGGGCATGACAGTAAATTTGCATATTACCTCTTTATTATATAAGATTGTATGTTATTTCCCATACAAACAACTGTAAACATATATTTGGCCTACCCTGTATATCATATAGCAGTGGTTACTATAGGCATCATGTTGTATATTACATCCCTAGGACTTATTTATCTTATAATTGGAAGTTTGTGTCTTTGACCACCTTCCTCCGATTCCCTTTCTCCCACTCTTCACCTCTGATAACCATAACTATGGTATCTTTTCTATGAGTTTGGGTTTTTTGCTTGTTCATTTAGATTCCACAGATAAGTGAGATTATACATAGTGACTTAATTTACTTAGCATCATCCTTTAAGTTTCATCCATGTTCTCACCAATGATAGGATTTCATCATTTTCTATGACTAAGTAATATTCCATCATATATACATTCACCCATCAGTGGACACAATGTTGTTTCCACATCTTGGTTATTGTAAATAATGCTACTCTGAATGTGGGAGTGCAAGTATCTTTTTGAAGTTTTTGTTGCTTTTGGATATATTTCCAGAAGTAGAACTGCTGGATCACATGGCAGTTCTATTTTTAACTTTTTGAGGAACCTCCATATCATTTCCACAGTGGCTGCACCAGTTTACAATCCTGCCAGCAGTGCACAAGTTCCCTTTTCTCCACATACACTTGTTATCGCCAACAGATAGTCTTTTGGTTGTTGTTGTTAATCCGCACATGAGGATATTTTTAGAGAGAGTGGAAGGGAGGGAGGAAGAGGGGTGGAGAGAGAGAAAGAGAAACATCCATGTGAAAGAGACACATCTCAAGTGGTTGCCTCCCACACATGCAGGGGCTGGAGATCTAACTTCCAACCCAAGTATGTGCCCTGACCGGGAATCGAACCCTCGACCCTTTGGTGCTTAGACCAATGTTCTAACCACTTAGCACACCGGCCGGAGCTCCAACAGATATTCTTAATCTCTTCATGTGTGGCTCCACTTTTTGTTTTTATTTTAGAGAATTTCCCAACTCAATATGAAATATGTATAATGTTGTTTCTGGTACTACTCATTTTATAACCACCGTTTTAATGGGTATAAAATACGCCAGCAAGGGTTATATCATAATATACAAGGTGTCCCCCAAAAAATGTATGCACACTCTAACAGCTGATAGCTCAATTTTGTAAATGAAATGTACTTTCATAAACACTGCCTTTAAATTATTCAAAGTGTGCCTATGTCTTGGGATATTACGTTTCTCCCCAACAGTTTGCTATTTAAAATAACCTGATGCACACCCTTGTGCCTTTCTTTTCCCGTATTTCATATTATTGAGACCCAAATATATAAAGATTTCATTGTTCTCATACATGGTTTCCAGTGTAGAAACTTCAAGTAGCTTGACCAAATAATTTATTGTCAAAGTGGGACACTTTGAGAGCAAAAGGGGCCATATTAAGAATTAGGCTGAGACAAGAGGCATCTAAAATGGGCTTATAGTCACCTACTTTCACCACCATTCTCAAGTGTGCAGTGTGAAAGAATGTTGGCAGTCCATGGAGAAGGTGTCACAATTGGTGGTCTATGCCAAGTATTTGGTCACAATGTGATACAAACATAAGTGTCCCTGATTCACACTTCCCTAAACCTTCCTTGGACTCCATGCTTTGAAAAGAGTTCCATGAGAAACATCATGGGAAGAGGGGCACACGTATCTATAATTTCTTCTGGTTTTAGGAAAAACAGCTATGCACACACAGAGGAGTCACTCTCGTTTGCTCTGCCTGTTACTGAGACCCTTCCGGTTTGGTCTCCCGCCCATGGATAGCTACCAATGAGATCACTGGAGACCAAAGCTGCTCAGATCTTAGCATAGCCACTTGAGTCTTGATTATACATTTCTGCACACATGACCCATGTTTCATTGATTGTCACTTTCTTTTCTTTTCTTTTTTTAATATATTTTTGAACCACACCCAGCACGGCAAGTGGTGAACCTGAGGCGGGAGGGCAGTGAAAGATTAAAGAAAACAGACAAGAGAATATAGCTGGGACCAGGTGGGACACTGTTCTCGGATGGAGAGACAGTGCCACCGCCTGTAGGCTGAGTCTTTATTTTATAGTCAGATCCCATGAGGCAAAGCAAGGGTGTGGTCAAGATGTTTACAATGTTCTTGTGAGTTTCGAATCTACTTGATTAAATGCACCTGAGAACTCTATCAAGCTTTGTTTTAGCAGCACTTGCTGCACCTCCCACAGCCTACATCACTCAGCCACTTGGGACCACAGGTTCGGGCCATAAGGTCAAGCTTACAACCATAGCCTTTGGCTATAATTGTGCTGGGAGGGCTTTGCCCTCCAAGCTGGGACCTGCACGTAGCTTTGCCATGAGAGGACTGTGCCCTCTCATTAGTCCGAGGCTTGAACCTGTCCAAATATTGTAGCCACTCTCCACAAATTTTTATTGATTTCAGAGAGAAAGGGAGAGGGAGAGATAGAAACATCAATAATGAGAGAGAATCATTGACCAGCTGCCTCCTGCACGCCCCCTTCTGGAGATCGAGCCCACAACCCGGCATGTGCCCTTGACCAGAATTGAACTGGGGACCCTTCAGTCCACAGGCCGATACCCTGAGCCAAACCAGCTAGGGCTTGGTTGTCACTTTCTAAATCTTCATTTTTCAAACTGTGACATAAAACAATTGGACTCTAACTGCAGCCATGCAGACATTGAGTTAAACTGACTTCTATTAAGCAAACCAATAAAGGAGGAGATAGATCAACATGCTTTTAACCTCCTCTTTAGTGTGACAGCTAAAATAATGAAGGGAAAGAAACAATAAATGTGACATTTGACTAATGTATTAGCAGAAAAACATCTCGGGATTTAAAGCTGAATGAGATTTTAGAAATAACCTAACCCAGGCCTTCACCTGTAAAGTGAGGACCCCAGGGCCCCGAGTGACACCAGCTGGGTCCCTGAGTCCTGGCCCAGAGCTCTTTGTGCCACAGCGCAGAGCTGCACTTTCTTGTGAGGATGGAGGAAGCAATGTTTGACTTTTCTGTTTGGGGCAAGCAAAGTATGTATTCCCATTATAATGTTCCTAGTGGCCCGGTGCAGATTCATGCACATTGAAAGGAAATTAATTAGAAGAAATATTTTAATATCGCTATTCACCCTTTCTCTCTAATAGAAGTATCAGAGATGAAAGAAAATTAGTAAAATGTATATGAAAATAATATATCAATTGATTAATAAATAAACAATAACAACATGATATAACAATGACACATGATATAAAAACAACATTGGTAAAAACAATGACTGATAAATTGATTAAACTTATTCTAATATCTCCCTGTACACCACATTAGGAGTAAAAACACTTTCAGAGTGCTTGACCAATTTCCCTTGTGATGAAGTATTTACAACTTTAATGTCACACGCTCTTTGAACTCAAGAGAAAGCAACATATAACTGACCATGTCCGAAAACGGGTTCGGGTAGGAATATTCCTACTCTGTCTGGAGTTTGTCCTTGTGATTTATTAATAGTCATCGCAAATGCTGGCATCATGGGAAACTGTCTTCAAATAAACTTAAATGGGAGGCCAGTGTCAGAAGGGGACAAATAAATTCTTGCAATCAGAACAACCTCCACTTTCTTTCAGCTTCAGAATGTCAACAAAAACAACCAAATTCATGATCGACAATGACAGATCAAAACACAGGTGTGCGATTGGTGCCAGCGAGAACTTTATATGTGTTGCACATGCACCAGTCAACGTTTATTTTTAAATTGCCAGTGTGCGTCATATGTACCACCAGGTCGAACTGTTGGACGTAAGTACAGTCGGTCACTTAGGCTTTTATATGTATAGATAGAAGAGCAGTTACAGAGATGTTTCCAGGCTTGTTTCCCATTATATAACTAAGCACACAGGGTTTACAACAAAAGCATATAGAGCCTGTGTTAAAGACACTGGAGAGAAAAAGACAAAAATAGGTGGAATCACAATGGAAATGCTCTGCAAAACTTAGACTAATCGCTTATCGTTTTACTTCTTCTCCGGTGGAGTGATACATTCACTTGGCCTTGATGGAAAGACAATGACAAATTGATTGATTTGCTTGGACAGTATGTCAGAGAGATGAGGAAATTACTAAGGCAATTTGAGAAATAGAAAAATTCCAAAATTATCTTATCTGAAGACGTTATAACTTTTGAACTAAGCTTTTCAAAATACAATCACAACTGGTGTCTCCAAGATTCTGTTTCTAGGAGACAAACCTGGCTTTGTCATCACATTAGCAAACAGATAAGCAGCTCCCCTGGCTTGCCAATCACCCCTGAAGCATGACCCTAGCAAAGAGTCTGAAGCAAATGTTGGTGTAGGCCACACCAGCTCTCACCAAACTCAGAGCAAAAGAAGGGTTACTTGAAGAAAAACATTCAGTTACTTGAGAGAGAAAAATTCATTGCAGCAATTATGAAGGGAAGACACAATTGCAGATTGAAAGGGGAAGAACTGTTTGAACTCGATCCCTTTAACTCTGGGATCCCTTTAATTCTGTGTCTACCACAACTTTTCAGTAAGGGGTCTCCTACCCTCCACAATGTTTCTCTCCCACAGCCCCATCCAAACCTGCAGGTTCCTCAGCAGTTGCCTGGGAGTCATTCCCTGTCTCTGCTCCAAGGTTTGGGGGTGGAACAGGACCCTGGGTCAGAAAGAGAAAGTTGCTGAGAAAAATATAACTTCACAGAACAATGCCATCTCCATGAGGTCAGGCACCTTTCTGTGGTTCATGAATGTGTCCTACGCTATTAGACCAGTGTCTGACTCATCGAATACTTAAATATTTGTTCAAGGAGTGAGCAAACTTCAGAGTCCTTAACCCACTAGAATGGGAGAAGACTGCTTCCATCATCACTGAGCTCCTTTCTCCCAAAATTTTAACTAAAATCTGATCATCTTACATGATGCTCAGGAAATAATCTCTCTGATCTCCAACCTAATCTGATCACTCTCGCCGTCCTTATTGGCCACGGCCTTGGTGGTTCTCCAAGGCCTCCAGTTGGCGCTGAGGCATTCCCCTGCCTCAAATGGAGCAGAGGAACCTTTGGTAAGACCAGGAACCCCAGGCCTAAAGGGTCCCAGGAGACCTTTTCTTTGAGATCAGGGAGCAATGCACAGCTCCTCTTGCAAATGGGGCCAACAGCCCAGGCTCTCTTGCCCAGGTTGGGGGTTCTCTTTACAAGGGCCACCCTGTCCCTCTCTCTTCTGCTTCTCCAAGCTTATTTCCTCAAACTTGATCCTGCCCCAAAGGTTTCTGACCTTGCGAAATAAACGACACAAAAAAAGATCCCAGGCCTACTCTGCATTCCTCCCTGACTTCCCCCAGGCACTGACACATAGAACTGACTGTCCGCTTAAATGGATGGACTGGAAGGGGAAAGATGAAGGATAGAAAAGCAATGTCATAAATATCTCAAATATTCAGCTACATGAGTACGTGACCTGGTGCACACAATTAAGTCAACTGTGAGCCCTACAGGTTATTCCACAAAATCAGCTTAAAGGGAAGTAAGAACAGTAGTTTATTCCTCTAAACTGCAATACAGAAAGGAAATACTCATTTAGTAACCCCCCCCCCCCCCCACCCCCCCCCCCCCCCCCCCCCCACCCCCCACCCCCCCACTCCCCCCCACCCCCCCCCCCCCCACCACACACACACCCTTTGGTCAATATCCTCTGTAACAAACAGCTTAAAAGAAAGTAAAGAAAGTGATCTCTTCTAAGAAATGTTTGGGTGTTAAGTTGATCACCAGCCTGAAAGGCATTAAAGCCACTTTAATAAAAGAATGTAGACTCAGTTTTAAGGCACTTTACTTATGTAAAATTATACTTTTAATCTAATATAATGGCATTTTCTTTCTTGTGAAGATGATAAGCATTATTGATCTCACATCCTAACACATCTTGGGAGTAGGATGAACCTGGATAGTAAGAGCCTTTTTCTCATCCCAACTAACACAGAGGAAACTTCCTAGAAGGAATTCATTTGGAATGAAAGGGAAGCAATTGACTTGCAGGTAAGGGTGGGCAGGGTGGCAGGATTCTTTAGGATGTGTGGTGTGAGTTTGAAGAATAATGGCAATCGGCAACCCATGACAGAGGATGAACTTATGAGGCAGGTTGATTTATTAATTATACACAACAACTAAGGATTGAAAGCAGCTTTTAGAAACGTTCTCAAGTAGTAGGAAATAGGAACATCAGGGAAATACTTCAACTGCAAGCAGGGCCATCCATAAATCTCTG
The DNA here is from genome assembly GCF_014108235.1 of Myotis myotis. NCBI lineage: Eukaryota > Metazoa > Chordata > Mammalia > Chiroptera > Vespertilionidae > Myotis > Myotis myotis. The sequence goes on from NW_023416335.1 coordinate 174,032,606, forward strand.
AAATGAGTTGCAATTTTATTCTTCGTTCCGATCCATTTCCTTTTGCATCCTATGTCCTCACTTACCTTCCAGAAGAAGCCTACACCTCCAGTCTCCAAGAGAAGAGAAAGCACAAGCGTGAATAATTTTTTTTACTAAATTTATTGGGGTGACATTGGTCAACATGAATGTATAGGTTTCAGATGTGTGTTTCTATGTTACAAGATCTGTATACTGCACCATGTGCCCACCACCCAAAGCCAAATCTTCTCCTGACACCATATATTAGGACCCCCTTCTCCCGGGAATAATATTTTATAGTGATTACAATGATCGGAATTCCTCAGATTCCTTTTGCTGTCATTTTGCTGTGACCTTCTGACAACTCACATTTCAGGCCAGCCATATCTCTGCTGTGATTTGAACATGTAACATGCTACAGATAAATGCTTCAAAATGAAGCGGGACTGCCCACCTTTACGCTGCGGGGCATGAGCAGTGAGAGCCTAGTTAAAACACTGTTAATATTTACTCTTTTTGTGCCTTTTGAATGCTTGCAGGCAGACCTCATTTTATTGCGCTTCACAGATGTTGTGTTTTCTACACATTGAAGGGAAGACCCTCCACCAGCGGAAACATTACAACTCACTGAAGGCTCAGATAATGGTTAGAGGTTTTTTTTTTAGCAATAAAGTATTTTTAAATTCAAGGATATACATTGTTTTTTAAAAACTATGGTATAATGTGAACATAACTTTTATATGCACTGGGAAACCAAAAAATGTGTGTGATTCGCTTTATTGTGGTACTCACTTTGTTGCAGTGGTCTGTAACTGAACCCGTAATATAGCTGAGGTATGTCTGTATATGTTATAATTGATGGCATTTTAAAAACCAAACTATGTAAACCAGGGATCATTCATAGAATATGTGTGTGACATTTTATTAGACATAAGGTAATGGCAAAACAGACATGCCTCTAATGCAAAGTCAGCTACCTTCAAGTTATCACAGTTGAGATAAGCCGTATTTCTAAAACACTTTTTAACACTACTCACTTTTTCAGATTTAAAAAAAAAATAGTAAGAATCAACTTGCACACCTTTCCTTACCCCCAAAATTCAATCCATGGGTCCAGTCCCATAAAATGTAAGCCATGTATACAATTCCAAAGGTTTAAAAGTCCACCATCTTCTATTGCTCCTGTCATTTTCCCTATTACACCAAGACAATTTATAAAAGGAAAATAATAGTTGCTGTCACTGAGCCACTGTCCAGTCCCTTAGAACCTGGCCTGATACCAGCTTCTGTCCCAGACTTCGCTACTTGTTCATGAAGTAACCACACTTCATGAGCAACCAAGTCGAATTTCAGTCTATTTTTAAAGACCTTACAATAGCCCTGACCGGTTTGGCTCAGTGGATAGAGTGTCGGCCTGCGGACTGAAAGGTCCCAGGTTCGATTCCGGTCAAGGGCATGTATCTTGGTTGCGGGCACATCCCCAGTAGGAGATGTGCAGGAGGCAGCTGATCGATGTTTCCCTCTCATGGATGTTTCTAACTCTCTATCCCTCTCCCTGCCTCTCTGTAAAAAAAAAAAAAAAATCAATAAAATATATTTTAAAAAAAAAAAGACCTTACAATAAAGGCTAATCTCAGATATATATTTTCTGTTTTTCCACAGAGTTCTTCTCCATGAGGCACAGGTCCACCACGTAATGTTGAAACAGGTACATGTGTCCATAAGGAGAAGTATGTTTTCCTGAAGTCATTAAGTAATTAAACCACAATATGAAGTCATACTTTCTGGTATAAAAGTGTTAACATTCTTGTAAAAGCCACAGATAAGTTACCAGTCATATTAACCAGAAACCTCAAGAATGAAAGATGCCTCTGTAAAATGTTCCAATCTTCCTGTGGCAGGTACTAAACAAAAAGCACCATCTGCTGTGTTTTCAGGAGAATTTCCTGCTACACATACTGAACTATGTCCCTGACCAAAGTGGTGTGAAATACGGCTGCAGACGAACAGGTTATGATCACAAATTCAAGGATATTTTGAATAACAGTATGAGAGAGAGAATACACCCTGCTTTTTTTCTTCAGCATTTGGGATGTTACATAGCCTGTTGATTAAGTATCTAAGCATTCCATTGAAGTTACTATTTAGCAATGAAAGTTCACTAATAATTATACATGCAAAGAAACTAATTTTTAAAATATTTCATGTTGTCAAATTAGTTTATAATATTAAAAATTGGAAAGGGCCCTAGCTGGTTTGGCTCAGTGGATAGAGCGTTGGCTGCAGACGGAAGGGTCTCAGTTTCGATACTGGTCAAGGACAGGTTCCTGGGTTACAGGTTTGATCCCCAGCCCAGGTCAGGGGCAACCAATCAATGTGTCTCTCTCACATCAATATTTCTCTCTCTGTGTCTCTCCCCCTTCCTCCCACTCTCTAAAAATCAGTGGAAAAAATATCGAGTGAGGATTAGCAACAAAAACAAACAGTGGAAAGGCCTTGTAAGGAATGGTTTGGAGCATGGCCCAGATTCCCGCCTCAGGACCAAGGCATTCAATCCCCCAGCTGCTGAGAATATCAGTGTTCATGGCTCACAGCAGAGTCCTCTTCTGCATCTCATCCTCTGACAAGGTGTTGCCTCCTTTCCCTGGGGTATCCCACATTTCATGACTGGTTAATAACAGGGTGCAAAGGCCTGCCTCCTTACGTCAATTCAGGATGACTGAGTGGAAATCCCAGCTTCATAGCCCACTATGGTTTTGGCTGAGGCCTCTACTGCAAATTGTTCACAGTTCAATTTCTCCCTCTATCCAACTCTGCTTCCATCACTCCATTACAGATGTTGTTCCCAAGAGCACATCTCAATAATCTTTCTGTACACAAATCTCCCATTTGCGTCTGCTTCCCAAAAAACTCATCCAAAGACAGTTGGTATTGAAAGTGGTCCTGGAAATTAGGCTCTAAAATTGGGTTTGGGGGCTCATTCCCTGCCAGCCAGCTGCCAAAAGAACCCCATCCCTAGTGAGTGGCGTACTGATAGCACCTGGCAATGCTGCGGCACTGTGCTTACTAATTTGCATCCACTTATGCTGAAGCTATGTCCCCACCGGCTTACCTGTAATTAAAAACATAAAACATCGGGCTTTCTGCATTTATTACATTGGCTTTTCTCTCGCTATAGTTTGGACAAGGCTGCCACCTCCTGGAGACGCTAGTGAACACTGGGGACTGAGGCGCTCTCATCCACTTGGGGTCCTCAAACTTTTTAAACAGGGGGCCAGTTCACTGTCCCTCAGACCGTTGGAGGGCCGGACTATAGTTTAAAAAAAAAACTATGAACAAATTCATATGCACACTGCACATATCTTATTTTGAAGTAAAAAAACAAAACGGGAACAAATACAATATTTGTATTTGCATGTGGACCAGGGCCGTAGTTTGAGGGCCCCTGCTCGGCTTGGGGAACCAGTTATAGGAAGTTGTTTGCGTCTCAACGCCAGCTCCATATCTCTCCTTGAAATTAATCCAATGCCTAACCCCTCACAACCTCTGCGAACAAATTTTTGTATAGAAACAAGACTTCAAAGGACTTGCGTATCACAATGTTTTAACGTGGAAACGTAAACAAAAGCTAACATCTGTAGCTCGCAATATGCCAAGTACTTCCTTAATCCTTACAACAGCCTTATGAGGTGGGAACTATTGTAATAAACACCTCCACATTACAGATGAAGAAATTAAGTTCTAAGGGAGTTTAAGGCGACTGGGCATTAAGCGAAAGTGTTGATATCATCACTGGCTAATGAGAACTAAAGGGCTGAGTTAAAGTATGAGGCGTGGGATGTTCCAGAGCTCTGCTGGAAATAGGCCGCTAGCTCTTTCTGCTTCTGACCTGAGAAACTGCTTCTCTTTGTTTACACCCCTGGATAGTTGGAACTCCAGTGACAGCCTCCAACGCCAGCTCCGTAACTAAGTAACCGCCTCGCTCTACCGGGCATGCGCACAAACCCTGAAGCTATTTGTAGGAAGCCCACGGCGAGCGGCGCGGCGGGGTCCCAGCACTCCTTTCGCGCCACCACCAAGATGGCGGCGCCCATGTTGCGGTGCATTTCTCCGAGCCGGTGGTTTTGCACCCCGGGCCCGTGGGCAGTCTTGCCCCGGGGGCTGCGTGAAGCCCACTCGGGCAGTAAGGGGTTGCTGGCGGTGCAGAAGGCTCGGGGTTTGTTCAAGGAGTTCTTCCCCGACAAGGGCACGAAGGTAGAGCTCCCAGAGCTCTTCGACCGTAGCATCGCGGGCAACTGTCCCCAGACCATCTACTGCGGCTTCGACCCCACGGCGGACTCGCTTCATGTGGGGCACCTGCTGACGCTGCTGGGCCTCTTTCACTTCCAGCGAGCCGGCCACAACGTGATCGCCCTCGTGGGAGGCGCCACGGCGCGCCTGGGAGACCCCAGCGGGCGCACCAAGGAGCGCGAGGCGCTGGACGCGGAGCGCGTGGGCAGCAACGCGCGCGCCCTGCGCCGAGGGCTTGAGGCCCTGGCAGCGCATCACCAGCAGCTCTTCTCCAATGGGCGGGCCTGGGGCAGCTTCACGGTGCTAGACAACTCGGCCTGGTACCAGGAACAGCACCTGGTGGACTTCCTGGCGGCGGTGGGCGGCCACTTCCGCATGGGCACGCTGCTGAGCCGGCTGAGCGTCCAGACCCGGCTCAAGAGCCCGGAGGGCATGAGCTTGGCCGAGTTCTTGTACCAGGTGCTCCAAGCCTACGACTTCTACTACTTGTTTCAGCGTTACGGATGCCGGGTGCAGCTGGGCGGATCTGATCAGCTGGGCAATATCACGTCGGGATACGAGTTCATCAACAAGTAAGCGTCTCTCGGCCCTGGAGAAATCCTGGGACCAAAACATGGACACGCGAAATAGCCGGCGATGCACTGTTAGGATTGTGAAGTGACGCCCGTCGTCCAAGCCCTTGTTGGTTTTCCCCCCAGTAAGGCTTGCCTGCAGTGGCTTTAACATTACCATCGGCCAATGAGAACTAGAGGGCTGAGATGAAGTGTTAGGTGTGGGAGGTAGCCTAGAGCTCTGTGGGAAATAGACCACTAGTCAGGATTGTATGTTTTCATTCCCCTAAGTAGCTCTTTGTGTTTCTGATTTGAGAAACTGCTTTTCTTCGTTTATACCTAAGCAGGTATATAGGCTTCCTTGAGTAGCCTCTGCTTTAGCTCGGCACCTTCCGTGAAGCGAGGGATGAGCCACAGGGCTACCCCATGTGCTACTCATTTTTTTTTAAAGTCCCTTTAAGTTAACTCCTTTAGTGTCTCCGCCTGACTCCTCCGTTAGCAGCACCTCCCCTTGGCTTGCCCAGAGTCACTGGTTCAATTGCTGTTCAGAACGACAAATGCCAGAATAGAGTGAATGCTGTGAAAGCTGTGAGAGGTCACAGAAGTTTTCTTAGAGCAGTGGTTCTCAACCTTGGCTACACATTAGAATCACCTGGGAATCCTTTTAAAATCCTGATTCCTGGGCCTCGTCCTCCGGAAATTCTGTTTTTTTGTTACTAATGTTGTGGCCTCACCCCATAACAAAGAAACAGAATTTCCGGAGGATGAGGCCCAGGAATCAGGATTTTAAAAAGATTCCCAGGTGATTCTAATGTGCAGCCAAGGTTGAGAACCACTGTCTTAGAGCAAGAGACCGCACGGAAATTTGAAGCGTGACTAGCAGAATCTGCCATCACCTGTGCCTGAAACACATCATGAAGTTTCCCTTTATGCATAGGTTGACTGGAGAAGACGTATTTGGAATCACTCTTCCTCTGATTACAAGTACAACTGGAGCAAAACTGGGAAAGTCTGCTGGCAATGCTGTGTGGCTGAGCAGGGATAAGACATCTCCATTTGAACTGTATCAGTTCTTTGTCAGGCAGCCAGATGATTCGGTAGAAAGGTGAGTTCTGAAGAGTGCTGAGAAAAATTGAGCTCATGATACAATTTTAGCATTGAATCTCTCTGTATGCTTGGTTGTTGTTGTGTTTTAAGTTAGATTCTATTAAAGGCATAAACAGTTGCAACACAGAACATTGTAACTTCAACTGTCCTGAAGTTAAACACTTTTGTTGGTTAAGGCAGAAAACCACTGTGGTTGCTAGAAAACTTAGATCCAAGATCCTGATCTGCATCTGGCAAGTACAGTAAAACCTTGATATATAAAGACAAATTCTGGTGAAGGGGTGTCCATTAAAGCTGCAAGTCCAGTATATAATAAAGTAGGTTTTCCGAATGTGTATGTTAGAAATTGACAAATTAGTTTACTTGTTTTTACTTTTGTAGACACGTTTGTGTAATTAAAATTATGTATGAAAAGTTTAATTTCACAGAAAAGTTTTCCATATATATTGTAATTTTAAATTTATACTGAATAGGTCTAGTAAATGTGTGCATTCACCAGTAACTGAGACGAAACAAATGCCCTCAGCTGGGGCGTGGCCTAGCGCACATGGGAACAGCAGCTGGCACTGGTTAAAAACTGCTGCAGAAAGTCATGCCATTCGACATCTGAACCAATTACCAAGCTTGATTCAGTGTGATCATCCCCTGAACATTGTTTACAAGCAGTGACTCTTGGATTTAAATATACAGACTATTGTTGTAGATACGTAATATTTATGTAGGCAAAATTACTAGTGTTTTTTCCAACATATGTATTCACTAGAATTTATTAAAAATAACTGAATTGCCCTAACCCAGTGGTCGGCAAACTGGCTCGGCAAACTGCGGCTCGCGAGCCACATGCAGCTCTTTGGCCCCTTGAGTGTGGCTCTTCCACAAAATACCGGCTCTTCCACAAAATACTGACTTCTGCGCATGAGCCACGAAGTTTCAATCACACTGTATGTGCACGCCCGCACGTGGTATTTTGTGGAAGAGCCACACTCAAGGGGCCAAAGAGCCGCATGTGGCTCGCAAGCCACGGTTTGACCACCACAGCCCTAACCGGTTTGGCTCAGTGGATAGAGCGTCAGCCTGCGGACTCAAGGGTCCCAGGTTCAATTCCGGTCAAGGGCATGTACCTTGGTTGCAGGCACATCCCCAGTAGGGAGTGTGCAGGAGGCAGCTGATTGATGTTTCTCTCTCATCGATGTTTCTAACTATCCCTCTCCCTTCCTCTGTAAAAAAATCAATGAAATATATTTAAAAATAACTGAATTAATAACAAAAAAATAACCTATAATGTAATTATAAACAAATCTTGGTTAAAAGCATTTTAAAATTTACAGGGTGTTAATTTTCACATATGACACGTGGACCAGATTTTGTCTAATAAATCCAAAGTCTGTGAAATCCAGGTCTGCAAAATCGAGGGTTTATTGTGTTTGAGCTCTGACTTTCCATCCCCAATCTTCTCTTTATTTCCCTATGTGTCAAATTAGTGGTGTGTCTATTCGTGAAGTTGTCCATTTATCTAAAACATTTTTTGAAAGTGGGTAATTGCTGTCTTGTGTGACATGTCTTGCCCAAGGAATGTAATATCATAATAATGAAAGGCCAAGAGGTGTCACGACCAAAATGACCAAACAACCGGTCGCCATGAGGTGGCATTGACCACCTCTTGGTCCCTCCCACCCTCAAGCGGGGGCGGGGCACGACTGGCGAGCGGGATGAACTGCTGACCTCTTGGCCCCTCCCCCCAGCCCACAGGCTCAGATGGATCAGCGATGGTGAACAGGAGAACCCGGGTGGGTGGCGGGAGGACTGGGCTGGCTGTCAGGCCATTGGGATCACCAGCTCATCCCAGCTGCTCGGGGGCTCAGGCCTGCGGGAAAGCAGGTGCCAACAACTTCACCTCCATGCACGTGCACCGGGCCGGCCACTGATGGAAGGCGCTGCCCACTCAGGGCCACTCACGCCAGGACAGGTAGGTCATAGGCGCACCCCACAGCCTCCATCAGCACCTCAAGCCATAGCAGCAGTGGCGGCAGCAGCGGCCCTCGCGTGAGCAGCCCCGAGCAGACAGCACGTTCCATCAGTGGCCAGCCCAGCACACACACATGGAGGTGAAGTATCCAGCACCCATTTCCTGCAGGCCTGAGCCCCGAAGCAGCGGGGATGAGCTGGTGATCCCTACGGCCTGACAGCCTGGCGGCAGAGGTGGCATTCAGCGTGGAGACTGGTGAACAGGCAGAAAATGGCCCTGATCGCAGGAGGCTAGGTCTAGGGACCCTACCCACACGATTTAATGGTGTGCTGGGCCTCTAGTAAGGAAATAAACAGGTGAGGGCAAGCAGTCTAAATTGGTGGTATTTCTAGCAGGGGAACAGTCTGGCTCCAAATGCACATTTCAGCTTGCCACAGTGGGGAGATTTGATGCAATGGTGCAGTAGGCAGATTCAGAAAATATTCCAATGAGCCCCCTGATGGAATCAGGACAATACGTTTAGTCCATTGTTCCTGGAAAGTCATAGTCTCCATTTAAGCATTTTTCCAAGTTTGAGGTGGACTAGGGAGTGGGGCCATTTGGGCAAGTGGTGAGGCCTCTGACATGGTGATATGTCCCTGGGGTGTCATCTCTGGTGTAGGGGGCATAATCATCTCCAATGGCAAACTCTTGAGCTGGGGTGATATCACCTGAAGCATTGTCCTCTTTAGTGATAAGTTCATCTCACTAGGGGTGCGGTCCTCTGGAGTGGTTGCCACTAGTGGGTTGGTGACCCTCCCATGTGGCTGTCCAGTTGGGGTCTTGGTCATGGGCTAGGGGTCATTTATTGATGAGGGGCTCATATTGAACTACCCATCCTCAATCAAGTCATCAACGTGAAGCAGATGGCAAGATGATGGAAAAGCATAGCAGAAAGGGGAAGATGAGCCTGAGGAAAAATAAATGGATGTTGTCATGGAGGCAAAAGCTTGACTCCCAGAGGACACCAAAAGTGGGATTTGGAGGAGTGTATGATAGTTGGTATATGGGGTATGTAGCTCCCCAGGGTGTGAGAATTAAGCAAGATGAGGGCTTGGGCAAGAGTTCAGTCCATTTTGGGACCCACTTGCCTGAAAGTAATTTAAGGAGTGTCTGTTGTGATGCTCAATGAGTGAGAGTCCCCAAGGGGAGTCTGGTGTAACTAATGATTGTGGAGGCATATCTGGAAGCCACAGCAGAAGGAGGGCAGCGGGCAATGAAATCAATCAGCTAGTGGGAGCATGGTCAATCTCCCCAAGGGAATATGTCCTCATGTAGATAGCTTCCATTGTTTGGTTTGGGAATAGAAAATGCAATTGTCTATCACAACTTTGGCTGCCACAAAAGAGAAAGGAAGTCCCCTCATTTGAGCCCAAGTTGTTAGGGCATGAATTCCGCGGTGAGCTGAGATTATAGAGCCCATTTCTCAAGCTGGTTGGGGAGGGTTGCTACCCTGAGAAGTCTGTACCATGCAGAGTGTGGAGAGCTCAATGAGGGAGTCTACAATATTGTTGAAAATGTCTTCTGGCATAAAGCGGTTAGTATGAGCAGAAACAAGAGTAACAATGATAGGAATTGGGGACTCCTTCCCTAGCTGGGCACCCCAAATGGGCTTGTCTATATATGAGAAAAGTGTCCCTTAGCCATTGGCCAGACCAAACTATAAGGCGATAATAGCCCAGGAGTCTGAAAATGTGGATCTGCAAAAGGCCCCTTTCTATGGCTCCCTTGAGGGCTAGGTGAACACCTACAAGTGCTGCCAATTGGGCTGAGCCAGAGAGAGATGCCGGAGGCCGGGTGGAATGCCATGGCCCTGCAGTGAGCTACATTGTGTAAGCCAGCGGTCACCAACCTTTCGGACCTCGAGGACCACCAGTGGTCCGCAGACCACCGGTGGGCTACCGCTGGTGTAAGCTGCCACTGATGAAGAATACTAACTCCCTGCCCATCTGAGGCAGTTGGTCCCAAGGGGCTCCCCAAGCAGCCCGAGGAGGAGGAAACAAGCATTGATACTAACTCTGCAAGGCTCTTGGGCAAGGAGCTGAGCATGCAGGAGGCCACATTCTCCTGTAATTTGGAAAGGCCTTGACGTTAGATTTAGCCCTCCTTAAGGTACTATTTCCATTTTACCAAGGAGGCATCGGTGGCTTTGCCAAGCTACTATTGTGAAGCATCTCTAACCCAGGGCATCATAGGAACTTGGGTGTGGAGTAGTACTGGCCAGTCAGGGCCTTGGTTTCTAAAATTTGATCCCATGTGATTGTGTCAGCAGTGAGAGATGAAGGATGTGTTGCTTTCAGAACATGAAAAGGCCTAGTATGTGTTCAACTTGACAGTAGTGGGTAGTTTATAGTGAGTAACTAGAGGCCCGGTGCATGAAATTCGTGCATGGGTAGGATACCTAGGCCTGGCTGGCGATCAGGGCCGATCTGTGGGGTGACTGGTGGGGTGATTGGGGGGCCCCTACTGGCACCCGCCTTGGCTGGCCTGGTGCCACCCACTCGCTGACCCCACCCCCTGCCGCTGCCCGTTTGCCAGCCAGCCCCGCCTGCTGCCACCGGTCACCTCCCTCTGCGGGGTGATCAGGGGGCCCCCGCTGGCACCCTCCTTGGCTGGCCTGGGGCCTGCGGGCAGCTCCTGTGTTGAGCATATGCCCCCTGGTGGTCAGTGCACATCATAGCTACCGGTCTTTCCGCTGTTCGGTTGATTCGCATATTAGGCTTTTATTATATAGGATTAATGTTTGACTGTTGGGGGGTTTCTCGGCGCTTAGAAAATCCCATGATGCCCCAAATCAGATGATGCTCAGCCTTGGATCTTGTGAGGAGCAGTTGCCCAGCCACGTTGGTGTAGGTGGTGTGTGAGCGTGTGTAAATCTGCTCATACTGCTTCCTCGGAGGGTATGCTTCTCTCAGTATAATGCCAAAAACTGCAGTGTTCCAATGTCAGGTATTTAAATCTTGGCAGTAAAGGTTATGTGCATCTGCAGGGTTGTTTATCTCATTGGGAGCTGTGTAAATGGATATAAAGCCCCTTCAAAATTATTTTTTTAAAACTGGACCTGGGATTCCTGTACGATGGGAACAGAACATATTAGCTAGGTCATTGGCCTTGATCGCACTACTCTGTGATCACTGAATTTTATGGCAGCAGTGACATTTTGGTATAGATATCACAGGCAACAAACACATGGCAGAGGCAATATGCAAAAGCACACACCAGCAAGCAGGCTGCATTTCCAAGTGGGTAACACCAGTTAGTAAGCTAGTCTAGGCTAAAGGGCAGTCAAGGCTAGTCAGTTAACCCCACAGTTAATTGCAAGTTCAATCATGTAGTCTTGCCAACGATGCTGATGGTTGTGTTGGTCTCGGCGTATTGATAGTGATATTATTGGCTAAAAATGCCTGCGGGTGCTCACCTGGGCCCATACTGCTTGTGGTGAGCTCCCACAGACATTTCCACCAGTGTTGTGGCTGGACCTGCCCTTGTTATGACTGTGGGATGCACCTCAGCAGCAACCATTGGAATCTTTGGCAAAACAAGATTTATTACAAGTCGTGGATACATGGCACTCTGAGGGCCAAACAGCGAGGTCACAGATAGGGCCAGGAGGGAGTGTAGAGGGGCTCTGCTTTTATTGGGGATGAGATGGGGTGCCTAAGGTTTCGTGGGGTAGCTCAACTGGTCAGTTATCTAGGTTATCCAGGGCTTTCCAAAAGGGGAAATTCATGAGTGCGGGAGGCCTACTGCCTTATCAAGTTGGTTCACTCCTAGCTGTAGCATACTGGGTGGGCAAAAGTAGGTTCACAGTTGTGAGAACATGAAACAGAGTTTATTGTTGTATTATTATTTCCACACAGACAACTATAAATCTTTGCCCACCCCTGTACAATTGGCAATATGTTTATTCAAGATTGATGTCTTTGAATAGACTATATCCCATGTACATTTTTGCCTCCTTTGTAGATTGTTAATTGACCATAAAGGAATGGGTTTGTTTCTGAGCTCTATTCTGGTCCATTGATGTATATGTGTTTTTATGCCAGTACCATGCTGTTTTTTATTACTATGGCCTTGTAGTATAGTTTGATATCAGACAGCATGGTTCCTCCAATTTTGTTCTTCTTTCTAAAGATTGTTGAGGATATTTGAGGTCTTTTGTGGTTCTATATGGATTTTTGGAATATTTGTTCTAGTTCTGTGAAATATGACATTGGTATCTTGATAGGAATTATGTTGAATTGATAGATTGCTTTGGATAGTATGGACATTTTAATGATTTTGAGTCTTCCTATCCATGAACTACAGTATATGCTTCCACTTATTTATATCTTTTTCTATTCCTTTCTTCAATGTTTTATCATTTTCCAAGCACAAGTCATTTACATCCTTGGTTAAATTTATTCCAAGGTATTTTTTTTAATGCAATTGTAAATGGGATTGTTTTCTTATAGTTCATTATTGGTGTATAAAATACAACTGATTTCTGGATATTTATTTTGGTGAATTCGTTTATTGGTTTTAGTAGGGTTTTTATGTAGGTTTTTTGTTTGTTTGTTGGTGAAATCTTTAGGGTTCTCTATATACAGTATCATGTCACAAATAATGACAATTTTCCTTTTTCCTTTTCAATTTGGATGCCTTTTATTTCTTCTTGTCTGGTTGCTGTGGCCAGGGCTTCCAGCACTATGCTGCATAAGAACGGTGAAAGTGGACCTCCCTGTCTCGTTCTGTTCTTAAGGAAAACACTATTGGTTTTTGCCATTGAGTATGATGTTGTTTGTGGTTTGTTATCTGTGGCCTTTATTACATTGAAGTATGTTCCCTCTTTGCTGAGAATTTTTATCAAAAATGAGTGCTGGATTTTTATCAGTGGGTGCATCTGTTGATATGACTGTGTGATTTTTGTTCTTTATTTTGTTATGTTGTGTATCATGTTTATTGAGTTGCAGGTACTGTACCAGCTTTGCATGCCCAGAATAAAGCCCACTTGATCATGGCATATAATCTCTTTAATGAATTGCTACCTCTGGTTTGTTAATATTTTGTTGAGGATTTTAGCTCTATGTTCATCCGGAATACTGGCTTATAATTTTCTTTCTTTGTAGTGTCTTTATCTGCCTTCGGAATTAGGATAATTTTGGCTTCGTAAAAGGAGCGTGGGAGTCCTCCCGCCTCTTGAGTCTTTTCGGATAGTTTGAGAAGGATATAGGTGTTAGTTCTCCTTTGAGTGAATGTTTGGTAAAATTCACTTGTGAAGCCATCCAATCCAAGACTTTTGTTTGTTGGGAGTTTTTTTATTACTGCTTCAACTTCATTAGCTGTAACTCTCTATTCAGATTTTCTGATTCTTCCTGCTTTAGTTTTGGAAGATAGTATATTGCTAGGAATATCCATTTAGTCCAGATTGTTTAATTTGCAGGCATATATTGTTGTTCATAGTATTTTTTTTACAATCCTTTGTATTTCTGAAGAGTCACTTGTTACTTCTTGTCTTTCATTTCTGATTTTGTTTATTTGAGTCCTCTGTTTCTTAATGAGTTTGGTTAAAGCTTTATCAATCTTTTTATCTTTTCAAAGAACCAGCTCTTGGTTTCATTGATCTTTTGTATTGTTTTTTTAGACTCTAATTTATTTCTGCTCTGATCTTTTATTTCCTTCTACTCACTTTGGACTTTGTTACTGTTTTCTAATTTCTTTAAGTATAAAATTAGATTGTTTGAGATTTTTCTAATTTCCTGTAATGCTATTAATTTCCCCCTTAGGACTGCTCTCACTGTATCCCATAGATTTGGGCCATTGTGTTCTCATTTTTGTTTGTTTCGATGTATCTTTTGATTTCTTCCTTGACCTCATTGTTAACCCATTCATTGTTTAGTACCATGTTAGTTAGTTTCCATGTCTTTGTATGTTTTTCAGTGTTTTTCTTGTGATTGATTTCTAGTTTCATATTATGGTCAAAGAAGATGCTTGATATGAATTGAGACTTGTTTTATATCCTAACATGTGATCGATCCTAGAAAATGTTCTGTGTCCACTTGAAAAGAATTTACATTCTGCTGCTTTGGGGTGAAATGCTCTGAACACATCAGTTAAATCCATCTCAGACATTTCTCTTAACAAGATGACAAATTTAGAAGGAATATGTCAGAATCAAAATTTAAGGATGAATAGAAGAATTGGTTAATTCCTCATTTCTTGTTCCAATGATTCATAATATGGATACCAGTGCTGCAAAAATTTCTCCATGAAGTTTAATTGACCACAAATTCAATAGTAACATAGCTACTAAAAAACAGTATCATGGACAGCATTTTTCATTAATGCAACATTAAAAATTGATCAATTACTAAGCTGCTCTTTATATTTCTTTTCACAATAATCATATATGATACCTACGTTGCCAATATGTGTTCTCCCACATATAGATAAACTTTTATTCAAGTACACTTTATACTAGATCTCTGGCAGAAACGTAAAAAATCAAAATCCCATTGTCTTACTTTTACCCAAAAGAAACCTAAGGCCTACAGAGAACTGCCATACGACCCAGTGATCCCACTTCTGGGACTATGTCTGAAGAAATACAAAACACTGATTCAGAAGACTGTAGCGTTATTTACAATAGCCACGATTTGGAAGCAGCCCAACTGCCCATCAGTAGATGAGTGGATAAAAAAACTGTGGTACATTTGCACAGTGGAATACTACTCAGCTGTAAAAAAAAAAAAAAAAAAAGAAGAAGAAGAAGAAGAAGAAAGATCTTACCTTTTGCGACAGCATGGATGGACCTGCAGAAGTATTGTGCTAAGTAAAATGAGCCAGAGAGAGAGACAAATACCATGTGATTTCACTTATGTGTGGAATCTAATGAACAAAATAAACAAAATAGAAACAGACTCATAGATACATAGAATAAACTGGCAGCTGTTAGAGGGGAGGGTTATGAGGACTGGGTGGAAAAGGTGAAAGGAATTAAGAAAAAACAAACACCTCATTGATACAGACAATAGTATGGTGATTACCGGAGGGGAAGGGGTATGGGGGGCGGGGTGAAGAAGGTAAAAGGAGGATAAATAGTGATGGAAGGAGACTTGACTTTGGATGGTGAACACAAAATATAATATACACATACGTGAAAAACAAAAGCGTAAAATAAAAACATGTTTGGGAAGAATGCACACAAATTTAGATTGGTGATTATCTCTGGGGGTAAGAGGAGAATATGATGGGGCTGGGGCCTTCATCTATACCTTTGTTATTTTGTGACTTTTAACGAAAGAAAGATCATGCTCTGGCCAGTGTGTCTCGGTTAATTGAGCATCATCCCATGCACCCAGAGGTCAAGCATGGGATTCCCAGTCAGGGCACATGCCTGGATTGCAGGCTTGATCCCCATTAGGAGGTGTGCAGGAGGCTGCTGATTGATGTTTCTCTCTCTCTCCCTCTCCCTTCTTTTTCTAAAATCAGGTTTTTAAAAAAACATTTGTTAAAAAAATAAGTAAATAAATAAATAAAGATCTGAAACAAAGATGGCAAAATAGTAACCCCTTCAGCCTGGGTGGCATGTGTCTGATTGTCTTATGTCCAGTACATTTCTGCATAATTGTTATGTTTCACAATTAAGAATAATTTTAAAAGTAAAGGGAGCCAAAGGTAAAAACTAGGTATGTGATCTAAATGTAACACTTTATTTTTTGTCCTGAAGGTACCTGAAGCTCTTCACTTTTCTGCCCCTTCCGGAGATCGACCACATAATGCAGCTGCACGTCAAAGAGCCAGAAAAGCGGGGTCCTCAGAAACGGCTTGCTGCGGAAGTCACGAAGCTGGTTCATGGGCAAGAAGGGCTGGATTCTGCCAAAAGGTGGCCTTTCCCAGTAATGAACACTGATGAAGTTCTTTAGTTAATAGTAGACTTGGGAAAATTTAGAGCCGCACTGCTTTCGAGTTGTCCTTCACTGCTAAGAAGGATTGTCAGTGTGGGCTATAGTCGCTTTCAGATAGCCTCTCTTTATCATAAAAAAAAGATGATCCTGAATTAAGTTGATAAATTATACCAGGTAAATGTTGCTGTTTCAGAAACTTTCAGTCTAGAACATAGTGGGGACGTCATAATTGGTTACTGTGTATTAGAATGTGTATCTGAATAAGCAGTCGCATGATGTTGTCCTCAAACTGTTTTTCAGGTGTACACAAGCCCTTTATCACAGTAGCGTAGATGCACTGGAGGTCATGTCTGATCAAGAGTTAAAAGAGTTGTTTAAAGAAGCTTCATTTTCTGAATTAGTTCTTGACCCTGGAACAAGCGTCCTAGATACGTGCCGCAAAGCAAATGCCATTCCAGATGGTCCCCGGGGGTAAGATTACTTACCTTTCAGATTCACAGTTGATTCTCTATTAAATGGTATAATTCACAGCATGTGTTTCCACAGCGTGTTTTCCTGAGAATTCATTAATGGTGTCTCATTTCTTCTAGGAGTTATGTTGGTCTGAGAACAGTGGTTCTCAACCTTCCTAATGCTGCGACCCTTTCATACAGTTCCTCATGTTTTGGTGACCCCCCAACCATAAAATTATTTTCGTTGCTACTTCATAACTGTAATTTTGCTACTGTTATGAATCGTAATGTAAATATCTGATATGCAGGATGTATTTTCATTGTTACAAATTGAACATAATTAAAGCATAGTGATTAATCACAAAAACAATATGTAATTATCTATGTGTTTTCCAATGGTCTTAGGCGACCCCTGTGAAAGGGTTGTTCGTGACCCATAGGTTGAGAACCGCTGGTCTGAGAATAAAGTGAAAACTGAGATTAATGGTGATAATAGCTTAAATTTCCACTTATTGCTGAAAATAGCTTAAATTTCCTATGCAGTCAAGTGCTACTATACTGCTTCTTATTAAATGGAACCCAGTCAATTTGTCCTCCAGCATTGGAAAAGGCTTGCATTTAAGGAATCAGTATCTATAATAATAAAAGCATAATAAGCTGCCGAAACCGGTTTGGCTCAGTGGATAGAGCGTCGGCCTGCGGACTGAAGAGTCCCGGGTTCGATTCCGGTCAAGGGCATGTACCTTGGTTGCGGGCACATCCCCAGCAGGGAGTGTGCAGGAGGCGGCTGATCGATGTTTCTCTCTCATCAGTGTTTCTAACTCTCTCTCTCTCTCCCTTCCTCTCTGTAAAAAAATTAATAAAATGTATTTAAAAAAAAAAAAACCCATAATAAGCTAATTAGACCAGACGTACTTCCAGACAACCTTTCGGACCAATCCGGGGCTGCGAGGGAAGCCCGGGTCCCAGGTGCCAGAGGGAAGCCAGTGTTAGCAGCCGGGGGAAGGAAGGCCTACTCTTGCACAAATTTCGTGCATTGGGCCTCTAGTATTAAATAAGTACAGTGAGATCTGTCAGCTCAGGATGGTCACAGTTTGAGAAGGTCACAAGAACAGAGGCCTAAGTGGACAGAACCACATGAACCCTCATTTCAGTCTGTATCCTCTTTATTTGGGGGAGTAGAATGGTTATCCAACCTGTTTAAAATATTAGTTGAATTTCAGAAAACAAGTAAGCATGTGATATAACTTCCTAAGACTACTATAAACTACATTCAGTTATTCCTCTTTTGAATTTTATTTTCTTATTCAGGAAGCAGGTAGAATATTTACATTCCTAAGTTATGTGGTATTATTAGGGAATAAGGTGTTCCATAAGGTGTTATTTGGCTTATATTTGATGCTTACCCATTTATAAATGAAACTGATGTAGAAGAAGCATTAGTTGGCCAAAAGACCCTGGGTCCCTCACCTACAGAAGTTCTAGCATAAGTCAAACAGTTGTCAGTCCATGTTCATGGTTATGAAGGACATTTGTTATATTATAGTTGGTGGGTGTGTTTTCCCTGCTAATTATTCTGTATTATTTGCCTCTATCCTAAAGAGCTTAGATTTCTCTATAAAGAGAAAATATCCATTGTCTCTCTTTGTATCACCTGCCACTCCACCATATTGATTTCCTGATATGCTAGTTTAGTTAATATTCACTGAACTGAGGGTGGTATCATGCACTTCTCCACAGTGAGTCAGCGGTCCTAAGTCTTTCCTCCCTGTGGAAGCATTTTTCATTTCCTTCTGAACTGTTCTAGTGGTTTATTTACTGATAACAAAAGTTTTACTGCTACTTAAGATGACACCATATCTGAGTTAGCCAGAGTTCTAAGTAATACTTACATTTTTTAGATTGTATAAGCTTGTGCTTTTAAACAAAATGTAGACCATGATCTGGAAATAATAGCAAACAGCTTAAAATAACACTTTGTAAGAGAAAATTTGTTCCTAAATATTAAATCATTTACTGTTGAGCTAAAACCATGCATAGTAATTTCTTAACTTTGGTAACATATTCAGATAAAACCGAGATTTGCCTTGCAAAGACTTCCAAGGCCATTCATGCGCTAGCCCTCTACTGAAATCTCACCTCCTTCTGGCTACTCCCATGTGTCCTCACTTTCGTGAAAATAATTGCAACTTACTCCCAGTTTCAGTGACTCTTCTTTCAGGAAAACTTCCAATCCCCACCCCTCGGTGCACTTCTAGAGCTAGTAGCTCATGACAGCATTTGATCAGTGTGTCAGAATGTTCATTTGTTTGCCTCTCTCCACTAGTTTGCTATATTCTATTTACATTTAGTGCATAGTAGAGCTCTGAAATGTTTATTGAATGAATTGCATAAATAACTTGAATAAAAGCTAATTACATAGGCCAGCAAAAATTTTTTAGTAATCTATAATTTATTAAATTAGTGTATTGATTTTGTATTTCTGAAATTAGCCAACTTTTTAAAAAAGTTTTGCTTTGTGTTTTAACAAAATTTGCCCTTATTTGCATATACTCAAAATGTAATTTGAAAGGGTTTTCCAATTTCATAAGCAAGTTTCTTAAAAATCTCTGTAGCTAATACTGTAACAGCAGGTCCTCAAATAATGTTATTTCATTATGTTGATGAGAAAAAACAGGACAGTTTCTGGCCAGGCCCACGGTGTGGAGTTTGCATGATCTCCCCATGTCTTTGTGGGGGTTCCCAGGGACTCCGGTTTCCTCCCACATCCCAGAGATGTGCACGAGTCATGTCTACATTGTCCCAGTCTGAATGAGTCTGTGTGTGTGTGTGTGTGTGCACACACATGCCCTACAATGGAAGGGCGTCCTGTCCACAGTTGGTGCCTGCCTTAGCACTCTGAGCTGCTGGGCTGGGGAAAGCTCCAGCCACGTGCAACCCTGAATTGGCATTAGGGGGTTGGAAAAATCATCTCGTTTTTATTCATCTTAAATGTATATAGAGCTCAGTTATTTCAGTGTTTAATATTAGAAGTGTTTGGAGTCTGTAGTTAGAAGTTTTGTGATATTTTTGTGACCAGAAATATGCCATAGGAACTTAGCTCTGTTATCATTCAGCCTATGATAAAATTGGTTTTGTTAAATGTTGCTTCACTTAAAGTCAGTTTCCAAGGACTTATCAACAATATTAAGTGAGGACTTCCTGTAGTCACTTGTATCTCATTAAAAGCAGCTATGACCTGGAAGTTTCTTTTCTGTGATTTTTCTCCCTAAGGTAGGGGGTGCCCTCCAGAAAGTGATCCATTATTCCAATTCAGGGTTGTGAAACCCACTAAACCAGCAGTTCTCAACCTGTGGGTCGCGACCCCTTTGGAGGTCGAACAACCCTTTCACGGGGGTCACCTAAGACCATCGGAAAATACATATATAATTACATATTGTTTTTGTGATTAATCACTATGCTTTAATTATGTTCAATTTGTAACAATGAAATTGGGGGTCACCACAACATGAGGAACTGTATTAAAGGGTCGCGGCATTAGGAAGGTTGAGAACCACTGCACTAAACAGTTCTATCAAGAGATGAGATATCCCAGCTCTTTTTCGCTAGGAAACAAGAAGCCTATTATGCCTTAAACCTCCTTTAGAAGAACATTAAAAGGAGACATAATCCAGTGAAAGTGAAGATAAATTCAGTGATTTAGTGCTAAAAGGTTTCAACTGGAGAGCCCCTGAAATTTACATGAAATACAATAATGATGTATCTGTATTATGGGGAAAGATCAACAGTGATTGGATTTATGTAGTTACTAAATATTTCTGTTTTTAGGTATCGGATGATAACAGAAGGCGGAGTCAGTATAAATCACAGACAAGTAACAAATCCAGAGAGTGTTTTGGTTGTTGGACAACATATTCTTAAGAATGGACTTTCATTACTTAAAATAGGAAAAAGGAATTTCTACATTATTAAATGGCTTCAACTATGATGAAAAATCCTTCTGATGATTCAAACTTACCGCCATTCATTCTCAAGACATACGAAAGGTTGGCTCCAGAACTTAACATTCCTTCACTTACGCCAGTCAGCAGAGAATGGAGTATATACTCTAGGCCTCACAGTGTGAGTAATTTCATTATTTATATAGGTTGGTTAATAAGTTGTTTGTGTAAATGATGGGATTTTATTTCTTGATCCTTAAACATTAAGGACCACCATAGAAAACCATGGTTTCCAGGGTTAGTATGTTTTAAAAATTATACTTTATGAAAAAACTAAATGCTGTCTTTCCAATCCTATCTTGCTCTCCTTTTTGGACAATGAGGAGGAACAATGAAAAAGAGGTAATCTAAGGAATTGCAGATACTTTTATATCAAGTATATATATCTCACTGATCTCACTAGTGTCTGTATTAAAACCAGCAGTGCCTCTAGCATCCACATTAGAAATGCGAAATCTAGTACTGGAAACTGATTTTTGTTGTTGTTTAGGAACCAAATACAGTTCTTAGAAAAGATTAAAATTCAGTACTTGACTTTTCAGAAAGTTTCTAATTATTTTCCATTCCCTTACCTGTGTTTCAGTGGAACTAAATTTACTCACTGCCTTACTTTGTCAAACTACTGAGGTAACAATATTTTATAAATTTAAAAACTTCTAAATTAGTTTTAAGTTTCAACTTCTGTCCCCCACCAGATTACAACTTGAGATAAACTGAAAACTTAAGTAACCAAAGATGTAAAAGAGGCAAATATTATGTTATACCAACTATCCAATTATATGAGAATATCAAAAGATACTCGGGTAAGGGAAGTTTTCAGGTCAAATTTAAAGGATTTCCTATCAAGACTTAGTTAAGCTCTACATAGTTTAGGCAAATTAAATCTCCAGAACTTAAATTTCCACATATGACAAATCCATTTCCCTGAGGATCAAGTGAAAGGCACAAACATACAGAATGGTTCATAACCAAATTTACTCTAGAAAACCTTACAGGAAGCAAAGAGTGGCTTTAATGTTCAAGTTCTAGCCATTTGCTACCTGGATAACTTAGAGAAAGTCACTGTCTTTATATGCAAAAATGGAGATGCAATAATACTTCAGTGAATTGTTAGAATCTAGTAAGAAAGTCAAAACTTTGATACAATATACACTGTATTAGATTTGTTAAGTTAAAAAGCTAGAGTTTATCTAAATCTTTTTCTGGGAGTAAAGTGAGGAAGAATTCATTTATTGATAAACTTTAATGTCATTTCATACCAGCAATTTTATTTACACAGCAAGAACATACAAGTATCCATTATAAATGTCATAGATCATCTATCTCCACATTTCAGAACTTCACCCAGTTTAGAGCCAACAAAGGTTTCTCTTGCCACACCTCTCTTGCCTATTTTTCTTTGTACTAGTACAAGGTATGTAGTACTAGAAAGTGCATTACCATAGCATGTCTTTAAAGGGAACATTTTTTAATTGGAAATCTGTTTGATATACTGGAGAAAGATGCGTTAGAAGGGTTTTTTTCCCCCTTATAAATTCAAAAGGCTAAAACAGTAGTTATCTAAACTGTCTAAAGTAAGTAAACATAGATGGGTATAATTCAAAGCTAATGTTTAAAGATGGCAGAGTGATTTTAAAGTGCACTAACAAACATTTTGATACGATGTATTCTATCAAGATCTGAATCTGGGTTTTTTTATGTTTGAGATAAGTTGGTGAGCCTGTTGTTTCTTAGTAAATGGGTACCTAAAGTTAACAGATATATTTATATTGTCAATAGTCCTTCATAAATATTGTAACTTAAAAAGAAATTTTAATATCTACTAGATGCCTTAAGAATTTTGACCATTATCTTAACATTTATAATGTAATTCATATCAAAAATCACCTGAGGAATTTTAATAAAATATATGTTCTAAACCTCACTCCTGAATGCAAATTAGTTGTCTATAAGCCATTAGGAGTGTGTCAGCATGGTTTTTTGTGTTTTTTTTTTTAAATAAGGCTCCACCAGTATTGTCACACCTCTATGCTAATTTTGCTGGTGTGAAGCAAAAGTAACAATTATCATCTAATACTTACTGATCTAGCACAGAATTTGGTTTTAAGTCCCCCCTCCAAGTAAGAGCATAGTGTTAAGTGCCGCACTTTTAAGATATATCTGAATTTTTTTAGAGCCTCTAAGTCTTACTATAAAATCAAGTGTAGGTGGTTGTTTTTAATACAGGAAAATGTAGTACGTGCTTCTAGGTTTGGGTAAGAATCAGATATTTTAATGCACTAGGGCAATGTGGACCAAGAAATGGAAGGGCTCTGTGGCTACCCATTATGCACACTGATCATTGTCATTGTTAGAGATCCTCTGTACATCCACCTTTCTGACTAACACATCAAAGGTTGCAGAGATAGAACTAATAAGGACAGGTGGAATACAGTGACTATGAGTAACTTGTCAACCCACATCTTTCAAAGCCAGATCAGCTTATATAATGCATGCAGTACAGTCGTATGAAATGTCTTGGTGAGTTCTTCTTGAAGGACTGTGGTAGCAGCGTTAAGACTACTAACAGATTACACGGGTAAGCTGCTTGTACAATGAGAACATTAGCATTTCTTTTTAAGTTCAAATGAAACTATCACAAGAAAGAGTTGATGTATTTTATATATACTGGGAAACTTTAGAAACAGCCATTTATTTGGATTGTGTGATTTCATTCTGTAATACAGAGTACAGTTTTCAGTGTATAGCCAGTCTTCACATGAGCAGTTCATACCATTGCAATACATAGGAGTTCATAAATAAAAATCTACTCAAGTAGGCAGTAACTTTCGAGTCAACAAAGTCTCAGTCTTACGTAGTTCTCTTCACCAAAGATGAGTCTCTCTGATTTCAGCAATAATTTGACCTGCTCCTTGTAATGCCTGCATTAAAGAAGATAAAAATTATAATTCTATTATGTGGTTGATTTATACTAACCAGTACCTATCTGAGACTCTAATAATTACCAACATCATATGAAGACCATAGTTGCACTCAAGAATCAGAATGCATTTTTAACAGATGTTTAAATAAAGTAATAGGAATACCTTTAGCATATCAGCTGCTTCTTTCCTACGTTGTGCCATGTCCTCAGATTCAGTCAGAAGATCATCCAATAAGGATGATTTATACAGCTGTCCTACTAACTCACTCTGAAGAGTATCTTTCACATGATTAACCAAAAAATGCATTACTGCCTTTGGCACACTGCAAAACAAAACAAGATGATCCATTTGATTTAGAATAAAAACCTAAAATTTTAAAAATGCATGAATTTACAAAACAGATCACAGAATCATCCAGCAGTCTGATTTACATCATGTACTACTGACCTGTCTTGAATATTCTTTCTGACAATAAGAAAGTAAGATTTGATGAGTCGTTCAATAACTTCACAATCTCGCTGCTCACGGGCAGATAGTTTGCGTGCAACAGGAACCGGCTAAATGGGATGAGAAAAAAATACCACTTTTGTGTCATTTTGAAATGGCAATATTTGGCATTCAAAATTCATTGAGTTTTTGAGACTTTTAGTTCCTTTTGTCTTTAATAGTTTTCCTAGTAATTATCTTATTAGTCCTCAACCAAATTCTCATGGCTTACCACATCCAACAGATTCACAGCATGGCCTTTCTGTGGACTAGCTGGCATAATTGGAATTGGTTTTGATTTTTCTTCAGCTAATAACTCTTCAGCTTTTGAAGTTTTCAGCATTCCTCTCCAGTTGCCTGTTGTTGGTTCTTGAACAGCATCTCCAACCCCACCGCCTCCAGATAAAACCTAACAAAAAAACCACACACACACCATATGCTCCAAAATCTCTACCAACCATATTAGAACTGATCATACCTAAACAAAGGTCGTTTTCTTTGACAGCAGTCAAGGCGAACACACATCCAATACCCAGCTGGAGGTATAACAGGTCAGAAAGATGGGGTGGCATGTATGGCCTTCTTTAGCATTTGCTAGCTTTTCAAAGTTTTTCCTTTTTTCCAAACCCTCTTATACTAGGTTATAGAAAAAAATATAAGATGCCCTTAAAAACAAGACTGCTTATTAAAAGCAGGAAACACAGAACTACCACTCAGCTTAATTTCTGCAAAGTAACCTTAAACACTGTTGAACTATGATCTCTCCAAAAGTTCTAAGAACTCAAGTTACTTTACATTTAGTCAACAAAATATCGTAAAAATAGAGACTTTTTTTAATGAAACAAGAATATACCCAGGATTCTTAGTGACTTTAAGCTGCCTAAAATGTGACATAAATACACACAGGTTCCCTCAATATCTGTATCCTTGAGAAAGGATCTGTTGAAAGAAATCTAGTGCTACCATTAATCACAACTACTTTTAACCTTGATTTCTCAAAGAAAAATGACTAGGAAAATGAGAAAAATAGTAGTTCATCAACATTTAAGAGATCAGATGCTCTTTAAGATCTTAGACTCCAAAACGACAACAAAAATTTATAGGTATTAATTAAAATGGCTTATATAAACTTAATAGAAAAGTGAGTGTTATGACAACTGTTTAAAAAGTCAGTTTGGGTATTATTCTTACCCAAAATTATCTGTTAGTTAAGATCAGCTTTATCTAAATATAGGCAGTGTATTTACACATTAATTTTAAAATGTTAACTGTACATGAATGGTATAACAAATAAAATCTTAAGTAAGCAAATTCAGGGTGATGCCATGAGTGAAATAATAAGCAATGATTTAGATGTTAGATGGTTCTCTTAAGGTCTGAGCACAGTGGACTGAGAGAAAACAAGACATTTATCAGGTTTTATTTGAAGTTGAGAATCTTAATCTGGACAATAAAGAAAGGAGCCAAGTGGCAGAATAACCAGACGAATGGTTCTGAAATTTACAGATTAATAATTTCCCCCTAAAAAGATTATCAGGAATCAACAAACAAGTCTCAAACTCTCAAAGTCCCTAGTTGTATTAATGTGCTTAAGCTGCTGAGACTTATGTTAAGCCACATATATAGGGTGGGTGACAAGTGCAAACTGAATGGAAGCATAAGAAAGAAGCATGAGAGATTACCCATCAGTACTAGACAGATCTCAAATATCCAAAAGTACAGTTTCCATCTCTGGAATTTTAATTCCCAACCAGAATATTAAATTCAAAACTATTCTTGACAGTAACAGAAAACAGTGGGAAATACTATTATTGTTATTACTTAAAACAACATTAAAACTAGAATTAAAGGGGTTAGTTAGATAAAAGCAACATTAAAGACATAACAGACAACGAGTTAGATGCCACTGTACAGACAGGTTCTTCAATGGTTTTGAAACAGTGTTTCAGTGAGAACCAACATTGCCATTCTGAAGCAAGACTCACATTTTTAGTTTCTCTTCTGCTGTCCTGAATTAACTGTTAAAAGATATGTTAAAACATGCAGTTTAACAAGCAAAATTTCATTATCAATGGCTTGAAAGTCAAAAAGTGCAGAATAATTTCCTCTTTAACTTCTTTTTCTGTATGCATTTTCTATATTGCAAGCAAAAGCATTTTAGAAATATACATTGTTAAATATAGCCCATATTAATACTGTTTTTCAGTGTACTGTTTTCAGATGATTATGTAGAACCAAACAACTAGGCATGCAGGCTTAGACCAAGAATCAGAACAGACCTTGCCATCAGCCTCAGCAGAAGCAGCAGGGGAGGGCTCCTGGGAGGCAGGTGCCAAAGCACTTGGAACTTTAGAAGACTAAAGGCAAAAAATGCAGGGAAAAAAATCAAGGATGCCAAAATGCATTCAGAAACATTCTATAAATGTGAATTTTCCCGTCTGTATCAAAATAATAAAGTAACATGAAAAACAAAAGTAATCGTGGGTCATAAAATTAATGTTCATTCTGCCTTATTTCTTGTACTAATGTCACCTTTGTTAAAGGGTTTTTTCAGATGCATACCTAAGGAAAATCCAAATCCAAAAATTTCATTTTTAGTTTTGGAATTTGGTAAATCTTTTCTGGTAAAGAATTTGAGGTATTGGATTTTTATACATGCAACTATTGCAAGTATTAACCTGTTATGTGCATATTGTTGTCTCCCTCTCCAAAAAGCCTTCCTGTTATAATAAAGTCATTAGTCATTTCAACTAATTTTACAAAGTTGATAAAGTCAATGTGAATTTTTAAGAAAAATAAGGCTAGACACTTAAAATCCACTTTTATGCATTAAAAATACTTTTAAATTTTATTTTTCAATTACAATTTACATTCAGTATTATCTTGTAAGTTTCAGGTGTACAGCATGGTGGTTAGACAATCATACTTTACAAAGAGTTCCCCCTGATATTTCCAGTGCCCACCTGGCACCATACACAGTTTTACAATATTACTGATTATATACCTATGCTGTACTTTACATTCCCATGACTACTTTGTGACTACCAATCTGTACCTCTCAGTCCCTTCACCTTTTCACCCAGCTCCGCATCCCCTCAGGCAACCATCAACCTGTTCTCTGTAAAAATACCATTATCTTTGAATTGTTCAAAGCCTTTTTTAAACTTGTATACCTGTACTCAAAGAATGAAATAGCTCCAACGGAATATTAAAGGGAGAAAAAGAAAAAATTACTCCTAGGAGTAATATTCTGAGGCTTACCAATCCATCTTTACCTAATAGGACTAAGCTTTAAAAATTGTTTTTTACCTTATCTCGTGATACAGCTGAAGGCAATTCTCTTGCTAGTCTGTTTCTCCTTTGTTCCTGTAAAACAACCAAGCAAAAAAAAAAAAAAAGTGATTATCAGAGCATTGAGATATAAGCCTACTCAAAAATGTTCAGCTTAATTGAAAAGTATGGAATAACTTACAGTATATCCTCTCACTGTTGGAACTCATGCCATAATTATATTTTAAAACAAACAAATCATTTAACCCAATGCTTCTCAATCTTTTTTTTTTTCTGCCCCAACACACCTGAGGGATACAATACAACTGTCAGTAACAGTGGCTCCCCTGTACCAGGGATTCTAAAATGAGGGGCCATGGATTGAATCTCATGAAATATAAGCTTTGTGTGATATTCCTACAATTCCCACACACAAAACCATACCTTTTAGAAATATCTGTGGTGAAGGTTATCCTTTAAGAATGGTTCATTCTCTTTACCCTAAACCTTCTCCAGAATATAAATGCAGAGTTGAAAACCGATAGTCCTTTCGGTAACTTGGCTGATTTAATGGACTAACTGCCCATTCTTCTAGTTTGCTAATATCAAAGTAACTCTAGTACAAGTAGCTAAAGAAACTGTTACATGTCAAGCACCATGATAGGTGCAAGACTATGAAAATATATAAGGAAGTGGGCATTAATAATGACTCGCAGGCAGCATCAAATATAACAGGAAAGCATTTAGTTAAAACTGTTGCTAAATTGAGAGCATTTCATGAATACTCTCAAACTTGCAAAAAATTTAAAGTTAAGAAGCTTCACAATGATGTTTTGTGGCTAATAAAATTTTCTGACTGAAATTTGACCCATTTTCTTCCCCTTCTCCCCCCATGGGAGTGATTAAGTTAACACATTAAAATGTACATTTTGAAGAGGGACACAAAGCAAAAGGCAGGGAAATCCAAAGACCAGAAATTCTCACCCTAGTCCAGTGATGGCGAACCTTTTGAGCTCGGCGTGTCAGCATTTTGAAAAACCCTAACTTAACTCTGGTGCCGTGTCACATATAGAAATTTTTTGATATTTGCAACCATAGTAAAACAAAGACTTCTATTTTTGATATTTATTTTATATATTTAAATGCCATTTAACAAACAAAAATCAACCAAAAAAGAGTTCGCGTGTCACCTCTGACACGCATGTCATAGGTTTGCCATCACTGCCCTAGTCTGTTACCAAGAAGTTATGACCTTAGCTGACCTATAGCCCAACAGTCATGGCTTTCTTGCTTTGTTAATAACTGCACAGGTCACCAACGATCTACTCTCATAGGGTTATTATAAAGATTAAATGAGAATAGTCACAAAGTTCTTCAGTGCAGAGTCATTAAAACCAGAGATATACTTACTTGTAGGAAAATACTGAACAGAATTAAATATCATAAATGACTTTGTCTGTAATTACAAAAACTTCCAGACACAATTTTACATAAAGTTGGTTTCAATGCTACAGTAACTAAATCCTATCCTAACATAGTGTCTACATGCTAATTTTAACGTAACTATTTTCTAGTATGCTTTTCCAGTGTTTAACTTGAGGGCCTTACTCATGTGCACTTTAGAATTTTCTGACAACAGGAGTCACTTCAGCTAATAAACAGTTCCCTGTACCTGTTAAAGAGAAGGTGCTTGTTTCCTCCAACAGTGCCCAGCAAAACAGGCACTAAAGCAACAGCTGTTACATCTGTGGGTCTCAGATTCCTCATCTGTTAGTTTAACCAAAGGGTTGAAGTCATAACCCAGGGTCTTCCCATTTCCCAAATTCCACATTTATAATATTCTTTTCATGCATATACTTCAGAGGAAATTTGATATAGACAGGTCTGTGAGGTCCTACTGTATTAAGGAGTAGCAGAAAAATTTACTGTTCTTGGATAAAAGTGCAGAGAAAAATAGCATCAAATCAGTTGCCGTATATCCACCAGCCGAGGCTCCATCTGAGGTCTTATGTAACTGCTACATTAACCTCAAATGGAAAAAAAGATCCATGAAATGCAGCCATCCCAGTGAAAAGAGTACTCTGCTTTTCCAAACTTACTATAACATAGTAAATCTTGGAATGTTTCTTTCACAGCTTTCAGAGCCAGATGAAAACAATTTTGAACATTCACTTTGTTTTACGCACTTCAACCTGAATAAACTGCAACAACAGTTACCACAGTCGAGCCAGGCAGTTCTTCAACACTAAATCAATGAAACCCAGATTCTCTGAGTTACAGTTTCATAAGCAGAAAATAAGAAGAATGCCTCCAGGTGGTTCTGAGAATTAAATTTAAGAATATAATACCCTTGGCATACTGTTTAGCATATAACAGACAATAATATGGTACAGGCATATTTTATAGTTACCCCATGCTCTATATTTGATATAACTGAGTTACATTTTTTTTCTCAAAAATGATCATTCAAGTTGCATTTACCTCTATATTATTGTTCATTAGCCCACAAGCATCAGCAAAATCTGGATGTTTTGTGTTGATATAAGCCAATTCAATTGCCACTAAGTTATGGACCTAGAAAAAAATAAAATTAGGCTATATACAAAAATATGCCAACTTATTTTACTTTAAGAAACTACATATATATAATTTATTAAACAGATAATTCTAAAAAAAGTATAGGAAACTGATGCCTAAATAAATATCTGAGAATTATACCCAAACTGATAAATCTTATGCCAAATAATAATTTGCTCTATCTTTTGAATTATTTCTATTTCAGCATCTGAGATTGCATTTCTGAGGGCGGGGAATGATTCAAGTAGTTAGAAGTATTCTGTTAGGGAAAAAATGTTACCTACCTTATGCAAATCTAAGTTCCAAAGCTTAATGAAGTTTGGTATTAAAACCTCAGATCATTCATTATTCCAAGTCAAAGTTTTAGGTCAGGTTCAACATTAAGAAAACATTTCATAACTAGATATAAAGATATGAACTTTAGGTGAAGAATACATTTGAAGACCTGAGGCAATGAATAATTAATCTTAATTGTGAACCACCTAGTTTAAATATAAACTAGAGGCCCAGTGCACAAAATTCATGCAATGGGTGGTGGTGGGGGGCGGTGTTCCCCCAGCCTGGCCTGTGCCTTCTCACAGTGCGAGAGCCCCGCGATCGATCCCCCAAAGAGGTAGGCCCCGCACACCCATCCGGGGCTCCTCGATGGATTGCCCCAAAGAGGTAGGCCGGAGCCAGGGGTCCCGCCTCCACGCCTCACGGGACCACAGGACCCCCAGGCCTGGCCATGCGGAGTGGTCGTCGGGCCCCACCTCCATGCCACGCATGCAGCGTCAAGTCTCCGCCCATCCATGCACACCCGCTGCGCACAAAGCCTCCTGGTGATGGATTGTGGGATTATCACGGCATGAGGGCATCACAGTGTGAGGGCGTGACGACCACCTAGGCTATTATTAATACAGATTACATGGGGTTCAAAATCCTAGTGGGACAATAATCAAAAAGGAAGGTTGAAATTAATTTAACTTCAGTATTGCAGAGAGATTACAGTAACTTCATCTGCACTGACAAATGTCAGGTATCAGAACAGCACTAAAAGGTCAAGAACCAGGTGAAAAGGATCTATTCAAATGAAATTCCAACAATTCTGTGACATGAGTGGGTAGAGTCTGAGGTCACCTGGGGGTTATGCTTGCTTGGGAAAATTAGCAGCACTAACATTTTCTATTTCCAAGGATGCTTTTGTCCTCTCAGTGAACCTCCTTCGGGGCTTGCCATCCTGAGCCAAGAGAGACCCTAATGCAATGCACTTTTAGTAATCAGAAAGGAAAACAAAAAACAAACCCCAGTCAAAGGGCAATTTCACATGTTTATATTTCTTTTGTTGTTGTTGTTTTTCTATGAATTTCAGCATTTACATCATTTTAAAGGATAGCAGCAACACACAAAATTAAAGCAAGCAACCATGATATTATCCCCTTCACAAATTACACATTACATCTAATCTCTAATCATAATGCTGTACAAAAACATTTTTATTAACAGCAACTACAGTGATGATGTGTGAAATAATAGCTCACCATTTCATTTGTGACTGGCAACCGTTTACGAAGAAGACAAGTCACTACTTCAACTATGGCATCATGAAGTTTAGGAAACCGCAACAGCTCCTATATATGGTAGAAGAAGGAAAAGTATAACGGTCTATTTTGTTTAAAGGGAAATTAAATAATCACTGAAATAATGAATTAGATTTGGAATCTACATTTAAATATGCTATTTCAAACCACTTTTAGTTAAGGGAACTGCATATTTTAACTTACAGCCCATCTTATTTACATATTTCCTTCCACCCCATGAAACTGCTATTGTGTCTTTTACTACTGACTCTGAACCTGTTCCATTTCTCAGTCACCTGGGTACTGTAATTGCTGCAATGCTGAATGATCCTTTGCATTTCCTCATGAACCAGCTCCACACAGCGGAGGCTCGGCTCTTCCAGGCGTTTGATCTGCCGCTTGACCAGTAACTCAAATGAAACTTCAGGCACAAACAAAGCTGGACGGGGACCCTAAAAAATTAAATTTCAAGCTCTTACTGCTACATATCATTTTCGTTCTTCCCAAAGGTTAAAATGAATCACATGTTGGTATTTTTCATGAGAAGTGCTTCCTAATTTCATCTAAGAGAGCAAAATAAGAAGCTGTACTATATGGGTTAAAAAGAAAAAAAAGCTTTAACCTCATTTCAAAAAATACTGAGTTAAACATACTCACAGTAGCATTTCTAATGGCAGTCAATATGTCAATAGTGTTAAGGCCACCTAGTGGGTCAACAGATTCTAAGGTTCTCCCAAAAGTCTCATGGAAAATGTAACAGATTCTAGCACCACCGCATCTGAAAGGCAATGACAATGAACTATATGGTTTCTAGTATTACTAAAAGGGAAAGAAGCTGCAAGTTAGAAATTTTTCTATAAGCTTTAAGCTTGACTCATCTTCTGAGAAAGTCTCAGAGACACAATTACATTTAGACCATTATTTCCATGTGTCCTCAACTCCATTGTGAACCAGTTTCTATGGCTGCTGCTGTTGTTTTTTATGGGGGAAAGGAATCGTTTCATGAAAGGCATTCACACACACACACACTGTTCTGTCAGGAAACACCAGTTCTGATAACTATTAAGCATCTCTTCTCTGCCCTAGTTTTCTTCAACTAGACTATAAGCACTCCTTAAGGACAAGAAACAGTATATTACTTATTTCTGTTTATTCACAATCCAGAGTAGAGTTTGGCAAACTTTTTCTATGAAGTACCAGATAATATTTTAGGCCTTTCAGGCCATAATTGTCTGTCACAACTACTCAACTCTGCTACTGACACAAAAGCAGCTATAGAAAATATGTAAACATAAGCAGCTATGTTCCAATAAAACTTATGCACACTAAAATTTGAATTTTCCTTAAAAATTTTTTTCTAACCATTCAAAAACACAGAAATCATTCGGAACCACTGGGCTATAGTTCAGCGGTCGCCAACCTTGCGGGCCTCACGGACCACCAGTCCTGCTTTAAACAAATTAAATCTCTAGGCCTATGTACTAGGCATGCATTTCTTATTTTAATGACTAGAACCCCTGGTATTATCCTTTATTTTTTTTTATTCAAGTCCAGCTGAATTCTACAGATGTCTTTATGTCTCCCCAAATCACCCCTTTCTCTCTATTTTCACCGTCACTATTCACTATTTCCTTACAGTAGTCCAAGCAAAAGGTTCAAGCCTAACATTATAATAAATAAAATAAGCCAGACAAAGAAGGACAAATGTTACATGATCCCCCTTATATGAAAGATCTAGAATAGACATATTCAAAGAGGCAAAGTAAATTAGAGGTTTTCAGGGGCTGGGGGAGAGAGGAGCAAGGATATAATACTTAAATGGATAGTGTTTCTGTTGGGCTGGTGAAACATTTTGGAAATAGATATTATTTGATGGCTGCACAATATTTTGAATGTAATTAATGGCACTGAATTATATGCTTAAAAGTGGTTAAAATTATCAGTAATTGGTCTTTCTGCCTCCAACCTTTCCCTCTCCAAATAATATTCATAATGACCAGAATTATCCTTATAAAACAGCCCTCTGACTAAAAATTCTGAAGATACTCAACTTCCCACAATATTATTCTTAGGTATCTTTCATGTCTTACCTCCTGTTATGTCCCATCACTGTACATGCCATTCTCCAAATATATCCTGGATTACTCTTAGCTGTTACAAAGCCTAAAGAACCATTCTACCTACTACCTTCCCAAATTCTATTCAGAGCCCAACCCAAATGCATTCTTAAGGAGGGAGCTCTCTCAATCCCTGAAAGAAATGTAAATAGTCTCTTCAGTGTTCTAAAGGCTTAATTAGGTGATTACACAGGTATTTGCTTTATTAACTATTTACAAAACTCCATGTATATCACATGTACTTTTCTGGGTATGTATTATATTTAATAAGAAGTACATAAATAAAAATAATTGATTAGATTCCTATTTGTCATCTAATCAAGTCTCATGTTCCCTTGACATGCCTTACTCACTGAACTCTTTAAAAGGCTCATTTTAGTAATCTTTATTTCCCTCCATATGCCATATGTATACTATTCAATAATTAGTTTGTTAAATACTCTTTGTTGAATTAAATCACAAAATAAGGCCAGTGGCATCACACAAAATTACAAAGAAGCACACATACACACACGAGTAGATGTATAATTGGTGAATTTCAATATGATCTATGGTTTCTACCAAAGTCCATTTTCTCATTTTGTTATTACATTACAGTTATTCAAGATGGCAACACTGGGGGAGATAGGGTGAAGAATGAGCAGGACCTCCTTATATATTCACTTACAACTTCCCTGAAGTCTATAATTATTTCAAAACAAAAGGTTTTTTTAAGAGTTTATAGAAATAGAGATTCTTATATACTGCTAATAGTAAAACAATATATCGATTAATAGTATGGCAATAATGAGAGACTCTGAGGATGTCATACCCTTTGATGCACTTCTAGGAATTTATCCTAAGGATATACTTGAATACTTGCCCCAAAGACAGGAAGTCACAACATTGTTTATATTTCTATATAACTGAAAACAAACTTATCAATCATATGGACTGGTTCAACAAATGATAGGTAGTATATTTAAAAAATAAAATACTGTATAAATCATAAGATTGATCATACAAATGTATAATATTGACATGCTGATTTAAAGAAATTCCAAAATAGCATATATAGCAGCTGATTTTTAAAGACATATATACAATACAAGCATATTTATGTTATACAGATGCATAGAGAAATGTCTAGGTTAATGCCAAAATTAGCAGGAATTATTTCTGGATGATGGGATTAAGAGTAATTTTGTCTTATGCTTTATTCTTTATTCATATCTACATTTTCTAATTTTTTCATGAACAGTTATACAGTGCACATTAAAGAAACAAGTATTTTAAAAGGTAAATTATGAAGTATTCTTAAGTGTGTCTTGGGAAAAAAATGATATTTTTACTGTGCTTTATTTACATAATTTATAAAGAATTTTAATACACACATCAGATAAACCCTATCATTTCTACAAAATTATATTCCTGTTTTACAGGTAATAAATCATAGTCAAATAATCTCATAGTATTTTTTGTTACTGTAACAGAAGATAAAGTAACCTATCAATCCAACAGCCAAACTGATAGAGAAATGTCTTACTTACAGTTCTGAAGTTTCAATATATTTTGCAGTTCCTTCAATAGTATTACAATATTCTGTGGCAAATTTGGTAATAAGCTGGAGTAAAGTAGCACTTTTATCATCTACAGGTTCACCATAGCTATTTAGAAGAGACTGATATTGAGCAGCTAAAACATTTATTCTTGTCTTCAACTCTGGTAAGCAATCTCTGATGTGATGCATTAGTAACCTAACAAAGGTTAAAAAGGAAGGATGTTAAAGCAAAATTGTGTATTTTGAAGACTCAAGCAGGTCAAATTTTAAAAATGCAAATAATGGAGCCCTGGCTGGATGGCGCTCAGTTGCTTGGAGCATCATCCCGTACACCAAAAGGTAACAGGTTTGATTCCCGGTCAGGACACATAGCTAGGTTGCAGGTTTAATCCCAGATCGGGGCACATAAGAGAGGCAACCAATCGGTATTTCCCTCTCACATCAATGTTTCTCTCTCTCTCTCTCTCTCAAACAATAAACATATCCCCTCAAGTGAGGATTTTCAGAATTAAAAAATATTTTTAAATGCAAATAATGGGGAAACCTGTCAATTTGTCTTGTCAGGAAATGATGCAATCTTAGACTAGAAGTAAATGCTCAAGTCTGAAAAAAATTACATGAAGGAAGTGGTCTTGGTCATTGCTTTTTAAATTTGCCTTGAACCCATCAAATTGTAGCTATTGCTAGAGAACCAAATATAAATTGAAGAAAATTATTTTAAATTATTACAATTACCTCAAAAAAAGTAAGCTACTCAATCCAATTTTACCTAAAAAATTTTGGTTTCTGACTTTTCTTTTACAGTGGGTGCTCAGCACAGTGAAAATCTTATTAAGATCCAAGTCCATCAGCCTTTAATTTGTTTAGGGAATAAGACAAACATAAAACAAAACAGCTTTGACTTCAGTCATTTATAAACTATCTAGAAAGGTATTCCAATCCCTCTACCATCTGTGGGTATTCAGAATTTAAGATAGATAGCTTAAATTATTTTTATGAATAGGACTAAAAGATATGCTAAAGAATAGATTATGTGCAAATTATACATTTCAATTCTTGAAATAAAAAGTGGAATTGAAGTCATCAGCTATCTAGTTCTATCACCAAAAGTAAATTGACTGTCAAGAATTTCATAATGCAGCATTCCTAGACTACATGATTTAATGCCAGCCACCCCAATAAAAACAGACATCTACATTACAAGAACCAATTGTACAAGAAACAAAAAGTGAAGTTGTACATGCAAGAACATTATGAAAATATAAGAAATTGAAAATGAAAGGTCTCAAACTCCTATTGGCAAACGAAAAACATCTCATTTTCCAAGAGGTAAAAAACATTACCTGTTTAAGGTTCTAGCAAGATACTTTGTTCCATTCCTGTTAGCCAGAGATGGATACTTCTTTTGAAGGAAGGCATATTCATCACGGATTGAATCGGTTACACTCTTCTTATTGTTAATATCTAGTTGACTCCTAAGGTTAAAAAATAATAAAACTGTTTAGCTGAAGTCAATTGTGGTCCTCTATGTACCTTGGATGATGAAGGTGATGCTATAGCAGCACCAGGCACTGTTCATAATGCCTGACATGGATTATTTAATTCTCACAGTAATTCCATGTGGTATTATCCACAAAGGAACTGAAGCTCAGGAAGATTAACCAACTTACCAAAGGTCACATATTAAATAAATAGTTCAGCCAAGATTCAAACCATGTGACTTATAAGTAAAGCCTAAACAGTTTAGGCTTCTTCATTACCTTTAACTACAGTCAAAAGCAGTACTCTTAAGTAAAAGGGATAGACAGGTGAAAAAAATGTGTGTAACTGTATATTTTGCCCATGGACAGGCAACTAATTTCTATGAAACAATAAGTTAACTTGAACAGCAGTCACCTACAAATACAACAGTGTGATACCACCTGCTTGCCTAAAAAGAGAAACTGTTGAGAATTAAAAAAGAAAGTTGGAGTAGGGGTAAGGTAGGACATATGAATAGAAGCAGACTGTAATGGATCTTAGATATCACTTACTGAAAACATTTTAATTTTAAAAGGTCTGAAGCCCGAAGATGTTAGGTGTCATTTCAACCCATGTTATATCTACTCTGTGGACAATATGGTAATTTCAGTGCTTCTGATTTTATAAAGGCTTTGGGCTAAGAGGGATCTTCACTTGAATCTGGCTCTGCTTTCACCAGCCATGTCGCTTTGGTATTGAGTTTTCTGATTATAAAATAGACATCCAACTCCTACCGCAAGGATGTTATAAGGAAGGGTTCAAAGCAACAGCATTTGCAAACTAATCACAGTAGAGTGTCTAAAATATAATTAGACACCCTTTCCACAATTTTTAATACCAGCAATTTATCATTAGGATACATTTAATAAAATTTCTGTCACATCCTGGCAATTACATAGAATCACTACTGCTAGGGGTCAAACCAATGTATTAAAATCCTACCACCTTAAAAATTCCTTCTAGATCGGGCACACATTATATAATACTTTTTCCCCTCTTATCCAGTGCTCTCTTCATACATAACAGGCTGGAATATTTCAATCCTAGCTATTAAATTTCCTTCCGTTTTGTGGCACTGCTTACTTTGAAACCTTTTGTCTGCAGGAGGCTTTCATGAATCTCTTTTCTCCCTGTAAAGCAATGAATTCTTTAGCAAAAACAAGATTATAGTAAAAAAAGGAAAAACAGGGACACTGTCACATGTCAGACTGATTTTTAAAATTCAGATTTGCTCTGAAATGAGAATGCTGCAATTCTTATCCCATGCTTGATTGCTAACCTGTTCACTACTCCAATTATTCCAAGTTTGACTGGTATAACCCTTCCCATTAATACATCCATGGCATCAGTACCCGCATCCATGAGATCAAGTTTAGTGATTACAGCTAGAGTTCTGCGACCTGGTAAATGCAAAAAAAAAAAAGAAAAGAAAAGAAAAGAAAAAGTCCCATTAAACAAAGCTTTTAAGAATTAATCAAGAAAATCACCATCTATAATCCCACTGAACATTACCTCTTGTCATCATTTTGATGATGCTTTTCTAATCTTTGCTTACCAATGCTTTTAAAATCTCATTTTAATCATCATATCTAATTTTTTTAATTTCACATAAAAAAAATTTTAGCTCTTAGGGTTAACTTTTTAATAAGCATTTTAAAATTTGTTTAAAATTCACACAATGCTGGTGTACAGTTCTATGAGTTTTTGTTTTGTTTAATCCTCACCCGAGGATATTTTTCTTGATTTTGAGAGAGAGTGAAAGAGATGGAAAAATCAGTGTGCGAGAAAAACATCGATTGGTTGCCTACTGCACACACCCTGGCCAGGGCCCAGGCCGGGGAGGAGCCTGCAACCCAACCAAGGTTGGTGCCCTTGACTGGAATCGAACCCAGGACCCTTCGGTCCACAGGCCTATCCACTGAGTCAAACCGGTTAGGGCCAGCTCTCTGAGTTTTGACAAATGCAAAGAGTTACATCACTGCCACCTCAAGAGACAAACAGTTCCAATACCCCCAAGTTTTTCTTGTACTACCCAATCAAACACATTTTTCATCCTAGTTTGCCTTTTCCAGAATGTCATGTAAATGGAATCATATACATAATACCTTTTGAATCTGGCTTCTTTCACTTGGCATAATGCATGTGAGAATCATCCATATTGTTGCATATATCAATTGTTCATCACCTTTTATTGATGAATGTACTATATGGATATAATATACTATGGTTTGGTTATTCATTCCTCATTTGAGAAACATCTGAGTTGTTTCCAGTTTTAGAAAATTACAAAGCTACTATAAATATTTGCAAACAGGTTTTTTATATGACCATGAGGTTTCATTTAACATGGGTAATTACCTAGGAGTGGAACTGCAGATTTCATTTTTTTTAAAATATATTTTATTGATTTTTTACAGAGAGGAAGGGAGAGGGATAGTTAGAAACATCAATCAGCTGCCTCCTGCACACCCCCCACTGGGGATGTGCCTGCAACCAAGGTACA
Organism: Myotis myotis; assembly: GCF_014108235.1. Taxonomy (NCBI): domain Eukaryota; kingdom Metazoa; phylum Chordata; class Mammalia; order Chiroptera; family Vespertilionidae; genus Myotis; species Myotis myotis. The sequence continues at coordinate 174,071,395 of NW_023416335.1, forward strand.
TGCCCTTGACCGGAATGGAACCTGGGACCCTTCAGTCCGCAGGCCGACGCTCTATCCACTGAGCCAAACCGGTTAGGGCCAGGTTTCATTTTTTATATTTATGGCTCAAGTTATGTTTAAATTAGAATGCATATAAAATGCTTGACAGTTTACTATAAATAAAACTTAAATCTCTTGGTATAGTTTTACCTTTTAATCTAAACTGAATATTAATTACTCATATAGTAAAAAAGTTCCTTAAAAACCTGAAATAATGAAAAAAATTTAATAACCCCATTTATGGGAATTTTATTTGGTAGTCTTAGCACTAACATTTCTTATCCAATTTTTATTTGAAATTCTTCAGAGCTGGAAAAAAGAAACATGGCAGAGCCCACTGATCCTCCAAATACTCAAGTAAAAAAAAAAAGTCTCTTGCATGAAGCAAACCATATGCAGTATTTATTAGCAGCAATAGTAACTATATTCTTGCAAGTTAGCATTTTATATATACTAAACAATGCATAATAAAGCATTAGTGAAGTATCATACACTGACCCCTTGGGGATATGAATGCTTCATAAAAGAATTTTACCTTTATTTTTAAGAATCCCCTCTTCCTTGAGCACATCTAAATGTTTTGTACCACTGAAGAATGTAGATATCATAATTATTTACTAAAATATAGTAATCTACAATTACCTACTATGAGAGTTAATTATTCTTAGAAGTCAGCTATTCAAAAACCCGTCATTTTATTTACACAAAACAAGAAACTGCCGAAACCGGTTTGGCTCAGTGGATAGAGCGTCAGCCTGCGGACTGAAAGGTCCCAGGTTCGATTCCGGTCAAGGGCATGTACCTGGGTTGCGGGCACATCCCCAGCAGGAGATGTGCAGGAGGCGGCTGAACGATGTTTCTCTCTCATCGATGTTTCTAACTCTCTCTCTCTCTCTCTCCCTTCCTCTCTGTAAAAAATCAATAAAATATATTTTTTTAAAAAAACAAAAAAACAAGAAACTCTTTTTGCAAAGCCATCTTATTATTTTTAAGTCATTAGGTAACTATTTATAAATATGGACATTATGGTGAAGTATTTTTGCCTAGCTTATAAAGCAATTTATCCAGTAAAACATATTTTCCATAAGAATTTCTAACTGAAACTATAAGCAAAATAGGAAAGCATTTTTTAAAATTCTGTACTAGCAGCTAGAGTTATTCCTTTTAAAAATAAAAACTTCTTTCTTGAAAGTAAATAGATTTACCACTGTTAACCAAGCATTTCAATAAATATTAACATCTGTCCTTACCATCTGGATCTACCTCTCTTGAAATTTTAAGTGCCTCTGATGTTGCCATATCTGTATTAGCAGCAGTGACAGCGAGGATAATGGAATTTGGATTACTGATGAATCGAAGAATGAGCTCTCTGATTTGAAGCTCAATATCTTTAGGTTGATCACCTACAGGCACCTGAACCAAACAGAGATGAGCAAAAAGCTAGTAATAAAAATTGACTCAGCTTTTTCCCACATTTATTTAATCCAGAGATTATAGAAATTACTCCATTTACAGATAGTTAAAAAGAAATCATATACTAGTGGTATATATGAATTTGGTAATATGTGAAAGTCTCAAAATGAAACTTGAATTATCAAGTTTACCATGTTAAAGATTGGTCAGTGTTAATTACTTAGTGACAAATTCATTCATTCAATTAGCAAGTACTTATTGGCAGCCTACTGTATTTCAAACACTGTTCAACATACCAGCTTATGTCACAGTCGTGAATAAAAAAAAGACGAAAATTCCTGCCTTCAAAGAGCTTATATTTTACTGGTGAAAAGCAGATAATAAAAAACAAATATAACATTTAGGTAGTGGTAGGGCTATGGAAGAAATAAAGCAGAACAGAAGCTACAGAGTGATTAAATAAGGTTATACTTTTACCTAAATTGGATTGTGTTTTTAAATAGAGTAATCAGGGAAGACCTCACTCAGATAATGACATTTGAGAGTAAGAGCAGAAACTGAAGGAGGTAAGAGAGGTACATACAGGTATCTAGGGAAGAACATTCCAGCCATGTGAACAATAAAGGGTAGAAGACTGGAGCAGGAGTCAGGAGTAGAATAACAGGGACAGATCAAACAGGTACTTTAGATCTCTAAGAACTTAGGCTTTACTCTGAGTGAAATTGGAAACCACTGGAGAGATTTTGAGCCAAGGAATGACACGATATAACTCACTTTAGGAGCATCACTCTGGCTGCTTAGTTAAGAATAGATTATGAGGAAGACCTACCAGGAGGCTATCTCAGTAATCTAGCTGAGATGATAGTGACTAGATCAGGACAGTAGCTCTGAATGTGTAACACATAGTAACAGAGTTCTGGATATATTTTAAAAGTAAGGAGAGCCAAGATGATTTGCTGACAGGAAGTACAGTGTGGGATGAGTGTTAAGGATTACTACAAACTTTTTGGCTAAGCAACTGTTAAAAAAGAGTTGCCATTCATTGAAATGAGGAAGATTACAGAGGGATCGAGTCAGACTGAGGAATGGGTCAGGAATTTGGTATTAAACACATCAAGATTAAAAAACCTATTAGACTTGAAGTGTATATGTCAAGTAGAGAGTTGAATATATAATTCTGGAGATGGATATACAGGTCTGGATATACTTGACTACTGTCAGCTTACAGGTATTAATGTATTTAAAGCTATAATATTGGATGAAATCATCAAAGGGCTAAGTGTACTCCCTTGACAAGAGGTCCAAAAACTGAGCTCTGGGATACTAACTATTTAGACATTGGGGAGATAAGAAACCAGCAAAAGAGATTTTAAGGAGTGACCAGTGAAGTAAGGCTGTAGACTGTGGTATCCTGGGAAGCCAAGTCAAGAGTGTTCTAAGGAGAAGGAAGGGCTCAACTATATCAAATGCTGCAAATAGATCAAGTTGATTAAAAAGAAGAAGAAGAAGAAAAAAAAAAGCTTGTTATTCTCATATGGGGTTAAGGAAAAAATCCATTTGTTCAAGTGAAAACAAACATGACCAAGTCCACAATGAGTAACAACTATTCTTTACCTTGGTCATTCCTGGCAAATCCACAAGTGTCAGATTGACAACGTTGGGTGAAAAAATCTTAAGATGAATAGGTTCAGGGCTTACTCCCTAAAAAATAAGTTTTAAAATCTCATATTAAAATCACATTGAAATTTCAATGAAATATAAAATGTTCAAGTAAACCTCATTTCATGCAGATACCTTTAAATATGAATTAAACCATGATCCCTAAAACATTTCAACAATCAAAACCTGATGAAATACATTGGAAAGTAATAAGGGAGCCAGCCAGGCATAAAGTATATTACAATCCTATCTCAAATCCTATACCATTAATGCCCACAATTTACATCCCTGTGTTTACATTCTTTTCTCTTGATTCTAGGCAGATACCATTTCTTAAATATGTTCAATAGACTTGGTGCTGAACAAAAGAATAACGTATCACTATCCAAATTTATGAGGTTCTTGAGCTCAGAAAGTGAGTTGTTAGGTAGCAAGTTATCCAAATCAATTTGGTTCCTAATCTTTGAATATCAAGTGACAAGAGTGTATATTGGAAGAGAATCCTCAGAAAATTTTTCTGGATCTCCAGATCCCCGAATTGAAATACTAAAAATCTGGATAGTGTGAGACAGCCATATTCTCTCTTCCCTTTAGTATGATTATTACAGACTCTTCACCACTGGCCCTTTACAAGTTTTAGTGTTGAGTTAGCTATATGTAAAAAGACACTTATAAAATGTTCATAACTTGTTTTTTTACACATCCTTCTTTATCCTTTAAAATGTGCTCTCATTTATCTTCCTTCCCACTGAAAATTCCAATTTCCCAGAGGACTTTTTTGGAACATCCTTTACTCTGAATTCTCTGTACAATTACATTTACTATATTAGATTACTCTGAACTACTTTGCTATTTTTAATTTTTAAATGTGTTTTACTGGTATTTTAGAGGGAAAGGAAGGGAGAGGGATATATAGAAATACTGATGAGAAACATCATCAATGGGCTGCCTCCTGCATGTCCCCTACTGGGGATTGAGACCAAAACCTGGGCATGTGCCCTGACCAGAAACTGACTGGTCTTGGTTCATGGGTTGACACTCGACCACTGACCCACACTGGCTGGGCTACTTTTCTGTTTTTAAATACTCCACTGTCCCAAAATCATTACATGTTGATATTCGGCATAACTACCTTGTTTGCATACTTCTTTGTGTGGTAGGTATCATGTCCAATACAAAGCTTTTTCTAAAAGCTTTGCAACTCCAATCTCACAGATACTTTAAATCCTTCAAGGCATTATGTTCGACATATAAACCATTTAGATATTTTCACATATAAAACTACTTATTTAAATCAAAGTATCATTTACTTTATTATAAATATGATTTAGGAAAGATTTTCCATAGACTTGAAGGTAGGGGACTTCTCATCTTTTGGACGCTGGATGAGAAAACCTGCTAGGTAAATCTATCATGTTCCCACCATAAATTATACAGCTTGTATGTATATGGACTAGATCCCTCAGGGCATACAGTTTAGTACAACTAAAAACTTTCCTTTTTGAATCACCAATCACATCCACTCTAAATTCTAGTACTATGTAAAATTACCACCAATTCCCAGGTTCAATAAATCCATGGGAATCTCAGGAAAGATAATTCAGACTGGTATTATGATCAATATCCCAAAAGTCAAAATTACCCCGATATAATTAAAGGACTAAGGACAAGCTAATCTAGTTTACCGCTACTTCTTCTGCCTTCTATACAATACAATTATTAGAAATTCAGGGACATATGGCAGCAATAGCAGTAACTCAAAGATTACCAGCCTAGAGTTCAATAAGGAACAAAGCTGAGTCAATCACAAAAACACAAATAGCCTGCACAGGCATGAAAAATTAACATGGCTCCAAAAATGCCTTTCTGTCAGGAAATAACCGCTCCAGCACAGTATCTGGCAAGTAAAAGGGCTCAATAAATATTTGTTGCATATTAGTACTAGGCTTGAGCCCACTTATAGGATTAAATGTGCCTCTGGGTATTTATAAGAATGGAGGTAAAAATGAAAAGGAAGGAAAAAGAGAGAAAGGTAATAGGAAAAAAGGAGAGAGAAACAGAAGCATTTAAAGAGGCAGTTTGTGTCTAGTGTCAAGATTAATGATATTTTAGACACCTTATTTATCTTAAACTCTCACAATCTTAGAAAATCAGAAAATATTCAGTTGCTAACATTACAATTGACTCTGGAACAACACGGGTTTGAACTGGTTCCACTTACATGTGGATTTTTTTCAACTGACCTGTACAGTTAAAACCCATGTTTTTCAAGGGTCAACTCCATGGTTGGGAATCCGAATATGCAGAGAGCCAGGATTTTCCACTAATCCCACCATTGTTCAAGGGTCAACTGTACTTTTCATATTCACTGAAATAAAAATATTTAATTTATCTCTCTTTGCATTAAGCAAATCCAACCTTACTCAGGAATAAGAAAAAGAGGTCTTTAAAATATATGTATCTCGTCCAACCAATGTGGCTCAGACATTGAGCATCGACCCAGGCACGAAGAGGTCACTGGTTTGATTCCTGGTCAGGGCACATGCCCAGGATGCAGGCTCAATCCCCAAAAGGGGATGTGTAGAGGGAGCCAATAGATGCTGTTTCTATCTCTCTGTCTCACTAAAAATCAATAAGGGAAAAATTTAAATAAATATATCTCATAAGTTATACAATGCTTCTTGAGTTAGAGTACAATCAAACCATCAGAAAAAGATAACTTATTGTAGCAGTATTAAAATGAAAAATTATACAATAAAGTGGTATGTACATCACAAAGTCAAGAATAAACATCTAAATGAAGTATCTGAGTATATAAAAGCTCTAAGAAACAAAAGGGCTTTTAAGTAGTTTTAATATATTTATGAAAATACTCCATTAGTATCAAAGACCAGGATTATGAATTTACAATGCTCACCACACATTATATACAAAATATTCTGAATGATAGATTTACTAATGTTTATACTTTCTAGCTCTAAAAGATACTTACCTTATTATTTCCTGAAATTCTCTCTGTTTCATTCTCAATTTCTTGTCGAATTTCATCAAAATCTGTGTAAAGCTAAAAATTATAGAAACAAAAAAGCATGACTTGCAAAATAAGATTAAAGTTCTTAAGTGGGGGGGTTGATAAATTTCAAGATGTTCATAGATCTGCTTTAGAGAATTAGTAAATAAATTCTAATATATACATATATTTTTCTGAGTCAAGAATCATAGTTTGTATGAGATTTTCAAGGATGCCTGATTCCACAACAGTTAAGAATCTCCATATAAAAATAGTCGCAGGGATATAAAGTACAGCATAGGGAATATAGTCAATAATATTGTAATAGTTATGTATGTGCCAGATGGGTACTAGACTGATTGCAGTGATCCCTTCATAAGGTATACAGATGTCTAATCACTATGTTGCATGCCTGAAACTAATAAAAAAATTTTTTAAAAATTTTAAAAGAATCTCTAAATTAGAGAGAATAGGGTTCAACTAGTGTTTTTCAAATAAACTACTATGATTAGAAATGTTACTAAGATAAACTTTATTTTACAAGCAACAGCTGCTTCAATGTAACATGCCACAATGCCAATGATAAAAAAATAAATTATCAATTACTTGTACAAAAAATTTTTTCAGTATGTTATTTCTTCATGATATTCTTTTGTCATTACCTTATTTTTGGTGTGAAGAAATTTACCCCACTCCTCTGCTTCAACTCCTGGAAAAAGAAAAGTTCCATTTATTGGAAACTACAGCAATTACTTTTTATCTTTATTTAGGAATCCAAAAACGCAACACAATATTACTGGTTCCTATTTTGCCACTAACTACAGTTTCATGAGTATTTTAGGATTTGCTAAATTATCCTTTCACATTTTAAAAACGGTATCATGTATTTCAAAACACAACTAATTTCAGATAGAGTTTCTCACAGGTCATCCCACCATTTGAAATCTATATTTTATGAAAAAAATTGTTCACTTTTCTTCATATTTTATGTTATATTATAGTAAAAAGTACATTCCTTATTTTTAAATATCTTACACATAAAAGTAAGTTACCTGATCAAAGTACTCACTTAAGCTAATGGCTTGAAAGAAAAAAATTAAGAATCTTACTGAGTAATACAAAAGAGCATATATAATAGATTTACACACATAACTTTCAATATGTGAATGAAACAGCTAACTTTTCAACTCGGTTGTGTGGTTTTTTTTACCTTGGCTTCCTATTGGTTACCTACAAGGTCACAATTTGTTCTTCCTGTAAAGAAGTCTCTCAGGAGTATGAAGCTATTGTGTAATTTATATGCACTTTCAATGTGAATTTTTCCTTTCAGAGCCAAGATTACATTTCGGGGGGGGGGGGGGGGAACGGACGGACATATGTAATACTCTTTGTAATACTTTAAGCAATAAAACAAAATTAAAAAAAAAAGGTTACATTTCGAGGCTTGAAAGTAGGAAAGAAATGAAACAGAGGAGAAAGGGGGCACCGCAGCATATGCTTTGTCTGGAGTTGCTCCACTCCATTAGTTTCCAATAAGTCTGTTTTTCCTACACTTGCTTAAAAAAAAAAAAAAAAAGGAAAGGAAAATATATTCACTGTAGGTACAGTTTGAGTGGTCTAAAACTTAGAAAGCAAGTTTTGCTTTATGTTTCCCAGAGAAGCTAGAAATGTTTAATTGTAAAAAGGTAAACTAACTTTACCTCCCCCAAGTACAGCTATTCTGCTTTGCCAAATTCAGAGTTTTAAATGTTAATGACTGAGTTTATGAATAATGCATATAGCCACCTGAAATCAAAATAAAAATTACTGTAAGATCTTTAAATAAATATTTATTGAGGGAAAAGTGGATCAATTCTTTGGTGAAATAAAGGTAAATAAAACTGGATCCTTTTTACAAGTAAAATGCTCACCTACTTGAAGCTTAGTACCTTCTTCCAAGAAGTCTCATTGGAGGATTGGAGTAATCAAGGTGAACAGAACTCACAGAGGCAGGTACTACATACCAAATGGGTGTTTTGGATTTACCTTATATTATAAAGGCCTGGCTTCACAAGCATGTTTTTTAAATTAAAAATACAATGCATTCACCATAAAAAAATAAAAAGCCTTCATTCTGATGAAATGCCAAAAGGTAACAAGAACCATTAAAACCTGCAACAATCAATGTGGGTAAGCAAATAAAAACAGAAGAAAAAAAATGCACACAGCCTGTAAGAGTACAGAAGCACACATGCAGGCATAATAGGAAAAGAAGGGCCAAGAACAAATGGATAAAGGAAACCTTTAGAAAGGTGTCTTGAGTTTTTCCATGTAGCAGGGTCTGTAGTTAAAGAGAAACAGCACAGAATGGTAAGTTTAGTGCTTATCCCTAATATTTTAAACCTTTTTAAAAAATGTGCAGAAACCTGAATATATTTCAAATTCTCGTACCATTCAGTTATTCAAAATTTACAACTATATAATTTTCAGTATAATTAATTCTAGTTAGAGGGATGTATATAATATTTTAAGTGATATAAATGAACATGTTGTGTGCCATAATTTATTTTTATTTTCCATTACAACTAATTATGTCACTTCTGGTTTCTAATTCTAACACAAACAGATTAAAATTAACTTACTATTCAAAAATTTGCCTTAAATATTTGATAACTGACTATAGAAAAAAATAAATTGCCTGGTCAAAAAGAATCTTTAAAACATACCAAACACATATTTTAAAACCTTAAGAGCAAGTAAATATGTACAAGTATATATTCATTAAGATTGAGCTTTATAAGGGATTGTTCTTTGAAATGTATATTGAATTTAACAGAATACCACAAAAACAATTTTGGTCTTCAATTAGCATGTTACTTTTGGATTTTGTCTAAAAGGAAATCTTCAGAAAGCATGATTTTTTTCTTACTGTTTAATTTTACTTTTATTAAGATTTTATCAGAAAATTCTTTTACATTAGCAGAAGTGGAGGACAAGCTGAAAAATACTATAAATCTATATACTGACACCTCAGTTATCCTATGTAATTGTCAGAATGAAGGATTTCATGTTAAGTAAATTTTCCTGATAATTATACATATCAAACATTAAAATTTTATTTAAGCCAGCTTTGCTGACCTCTATCTAAAATGGATTGTATTATTCCTTTTAAATTTAGCTCTTATTGATAACTTCAGCCTTTGTTACATAACAAAGCCCTCTGAGGCTATAAATCCCTATACAAAATGGTAAGATACTTTTTTCCTCTTTTGAAGCTCTGATTATGTTTTCCTCCCTTTCTTCTCTCTGTCAGGCTGTCAGTGGTTCATAGTCCTCTGGCTAACTAAATGTTTTTCTTTGTCATTCTTTCTAATATCCTCTGGGTTAGTTAGAATGGTTTATGACTAGATAAAATTGTTTATCCCAAAGATAAAGAGGCTCTGAAGAGAAACTAAAGAACTATCCTAATATTAATAAGACACATGAAATTTAGTACTCAAAATTTATGAAATCTATTTTGTGTTCTGGGTAGCTGAGTTGTCATTTTAAGTGAGGTTTTATCTTCTTATATAAAAAAATAAGCACTAAGCTTGGAAAATATATGTATATACAGGTAAAGATATGCAGATTTACTGGCCAACCACCAAGAAAAGACATCAATAACACAGTGGACATACAAGCAAAGAGTGAGAAACTAACACTTCTATAGCTGAAATGTACACCGTTTTCTAGAAACCGTGCCACATCAGCTAATGGTTTCTGAGAGAGAGGTTTATCATCTGCCTTTTTCTAGGTAACTGAAGAAAGTTAAAAGAAAGACATCTAATGAATGCCATACAGTACATTAAAGTTTTAGTTTAAGGTATTTGGCAAATTTGATTTAACAAGTTAGTGAAAATAAAATTTTAAAGTGTTATTCTATAGGCAGTCCTCGGGTTACGTCAGATTCGACATACCTCGTTTTGTGGTTACGTTGCCATCTCCTATTTATTTATAAAAAAAAAAAAAAGTTCCGTCATTTCGACATATGTACATATGTGCTTTATGTTTTTTATTTACCACAAGAAAAGGTCAGGAATTGTTATCTTTCTTTTAAATTTTTTTTACTGTTTCATTTCATTACTGCTGTGTATGTGCCGCATGTGAGTGACGTAGGTGGGTTCCGACTTACGGCGAAAATCGATGTCGCGCCATAGGAACAGATCTCTGACGTAACCCGAGGACCTACTGTATTTAAATCTAGACCATAAATTAGTGCAAAATGATTAAATTCAGGTCCAGAATTTCAATAAAAATATATAGAAATGCAAAGTAATGAATAATATACCAAGAAGCTACATAATATAATTAACAGGCTCCTACATATCCTTGGGCAGTCTATCCAAAAAAATTACTGTTAACATCTACAACTTCATTAACTTGCTTCAGTGATTAACTTCCTACAGTCATTGTAAATGTTCATGACAGGACTCTTTTCCCTGGGGAGTGAGGGCCAAGCTACCAGCACCAATGCTCCTATAATAAGTAAAGAAAAAAAAACTCAGATACAGAAATTAAAGTAACTTCAATTTCATCAATACTAGCATTTTAGATCAGATACAGAAAGTAGAATGAAACTGCCCTGAAAACAGATGCCTGCAGATGAACAACAAACGTGCTCTGCTGCAAATGTCATTTAATAATGAGAGCTACTTACAGACTTCCAAAATTTAACAGTCTGAACCAAACAATAAACTAAAAAAGGAAGGTTAAATATATTATTCTCATCAAACATTCCAAAGTTCACTAATATAAATGATTAATAAGGATACATATTTAATAAGTAATTTAAAATCTGCTGATGGACACAGACAGCATTTCTTAAACATTCAGTTTAATCAAAGTAGTGTGATAAAGGATAGTGCCTATTTTCTTGTCTTAGTAATCCAAATGTACTATTTGGGGGAGGGTGATCTAAAAATCAAAACAGTATGTGCTATATAGGTAAACCTTAGCAAGAGAAGGATAGTAAAAATAATTTAAAAAATTAAAACTTTCTAAAAATAATCATCTTATTGAAGGGCAAAAGATTCAAACATAGCAGGCACATTGGTAAGATCAGAAAACGGAAGGTGAGATAACACTGCTATGCTGAAAAACAAAGTCATTTAAAATAAAACTCTTTAAACTAGAATCTAAATTATTTAAATTCTAAATCAAAGTATAAAAGCAAAAACATTGCTTTAAATACTAGGGAAAAAGTTTAAAACACTCAAGACAAAAACTTTTTCTTTAAAAGAACTGATTCCTGTTTGCTGAGTTTCTCACTAAATCCTCCATTAAGCAGCATTAACAACAGTTTACTAAGCTGAATAACAAAAAGGTACCATTCCAAACAAGTTTACTAGCCTCCTCAAAACAACAAAAATTACTCTTCTTTTTCATGAGAAAAGATGCATACCACTTCTCTTCACAGGACTTCTGATTCTGCTACAGCCACTAATTTCTACCTGTCCAATCAATTCATGGCTTTAAGATTTGACCAAAAATAATTCTTATTATTTCAATTCTAAAATTTACCATTTTCTTCTCCTGATGTTTTTCGCTGATCTTCAGGTGAAACATGGACTAGCTGCAGAATGAGAGGTCTCCGGGTGACAATACCAGTGCCTCTGGGAAGCAGGTCCCTCCCCACTAGGCTCTCTAGCACTGAGCTCTTTCCACTGCTCTGAAAACAGAATAACACAAGAGCAAAATGAGTTCCTTAACAGGTTTTTTTATAACTCAATAAGACTATATAAACACAGCAGCATGCACAAAATTATTTTAAAGAAAAAAATGATTGCAAAGACTTTTAAATGAAAATTGTTACATTTTCTATTATATGATGTTTATTTCTTTAAAATAAAAAATACAAAAAGAATAAAGTCTCACTCCCCCATAATTTTCCTACCTTTCTGACAGTCTCCCAAATATTGGTATAAATAAAATTATGTCCATAATATGTAGATATTTTACTTTAAGTGGGGTAATACTATATGTATTTTTATCTAACCTGCTTATATTTTAATATAATAATCAGTGATATCATTTTGTATCAATATATTAACTACTGTGTTTAACAGTTAAATATATTCTACTTATATAAAACCAAACCCCAACTGATGGGCATTTAAATGGTTTTTGCTACTACTAACCATGCTGCAAAGTATATGCTTTGTACATATAACCTTACTCACTTCTCCTAATACCTCATTAAATTTACTTCATTTAATGAAATTGCTGTGATTAAATATCATTTTGAGCAATCACAGATATTGCCAGGCTGCACACACGATGGCAGGCACCAAGCTATATTTTCCATTAAATTTGTTACATCCCCATCAGAACTGAGCATTATCTTTGCTACTTTGATAGATGAACACTGACAGCTTATTTAAATTTGCATTACTTCATTATTCAAGTCAAGCATCATTTTGTGAAGGGCTTTCTGTATTTCTCCTTCAGTGATTTGCTTGTTCAAATGCTGGCATTTTATCTGTTTTTTATTAGTTTTACAAAGCTCTTTAGCCACATAAGTATTTCATTTTTTATTGTTTTTAATATTTCCCCCAACTTCTTATTTTGAAAATTTCAAAGCCACAAAGAAGTTGCAAGATAAAAAGCAGTGAATACCATATACCTTAACAAAGATGCACTAATTATGAACATTTTGACACACCTACTTTGTCTCTTATTTGCAAACACATACATTTTTCTTTTGCTGTCCCCTTTGACAGTTACATATATCATGACACTTCATCCCTAAATATTGAAGCATATCTCTTAAGAACAAGGGCATTCTTCTATATGACCACAATTTAATGATTACACTCAGAAAACAACATAGATGCAACACATCAGGTCCTTGGATAATGTAGTTTCGTTAAACAGCATTTCATTATAACATTGATGAGATAACACAGGAACTTACTCTTGTTTATATCAATTAGCCTATGGTAAAGTTGGTTTCATTATGTCATTTTCTTAACATCGAAGAACCTATAAAGGACATTGAGAACTTACTGGTCTAATAAACCAGTGATTCTCAACCTTCCTAATACCGCGACCCTTTAATACAGTTCCTCATGTTATGGTGACCCCCAATTTGATTGTTACAAATTGAACATAATTAAAGCATAGTGATTAATCACAAAAACAATATGTAATTATATATGTGTTTTCCGATCGTCTTAGGTAACCCCTGTGAAAGGGTTGTTCGAACCCCAAAGGGGTCGTGACCCATAGGTTGAGAACCGCTGTAAACGGTAGAAAATCAAACACTACATAAACCCTGTGTATTATACATTTAAACGTTAATGTTTTCTGTTTTTCTTAACTTTGCAATTAATGTTTTTCTGTACTGTATATTTTCTTAGTAGCCAAAAGTAGTACATCTTTTAATTTCATACTTTCTACAAACGCAAGATCCTAAACTTATCTGCTGTATCAGAAAGGGTCTACAGAAAGCAGATGGCCCACTTAGGTTAACTTAAGGAGGGATATTTACAAGTGGACTATTTACAAAGCTGTCAATAAGGCTTAGGAGAATCACAAAGTACAATAACCCAAGCTGGTAACAAAGGCAGCCCCCTTGGATGGAAAAGGACTTTCAGAAGAGGGAGAGCCAGACTATGGAACCTACATACAGGATTGAGCCAGGGGAATAAATACCCAAACTTTAGTCTCTTTCTTTCTCCAATTCTTGCCAGGGCTCTCCATTTCCAAATCCAAGCAGAAGCCAGAGGACATAGGGGCCTGTTCATGTTGTCCAGAAAAGTCTCACATGAGAGAAAACAGGATATAGAGGTCCAATATTGAAGATTATGTAGCATAACTAATATTGCTACGTTTTGGTACCCAGGTTTATCCCTCTCATTAAGTAAAATGGTGCTTTCCATCACTTTTTTTCTGTACTCTGAAATAACTTAAACAACATGGAAATGTCCTGTTCTTTATGTTTGATAAACCTTTACATAAAAATCATCTAATTCTCCTGGACTTTTAAAGTTATGGACTCAACTGCTTAGAAATTGTTGTTAGAAATTATTCATTTTTCTTATTTCTAATATTTTGTCTTTATGTTTGTTTTTTCTCCAACCAAATTTTTCAAATGACCATTTAACTGATTTAGTCAAATCTGTATTTTATTGATTTCACTTTGTAATTTTTTTATGGCTTAGGTGCATTTTATTGGGGTTTTTTTATTTTGTAAATTTTTAATACTGTTAATTTCCTCCTCCCCCTCTCCTCCTCCCCCCTTCACCTCCTCCTCCTTCTTCTGGGGTAGATATATTATTTATTCTCCTTTTTTAAAATTGCAGGAGTTAAATGTTTAGCTTATTTCTCTATCTGAGCCACCAACACTTGCCCCACCCACCCTATATCACACATCCCCCAATCTGAGTCGTCTCTATCCTCTGTCTTCTATTCTGATATGGTGATTCTCAAGGACACAGTTTATGACAGAATTAGAATAACACAATTACTCATTTGCTTTTTATTTCACATTACACAGTCTCCAAATAATACCAATATTACCACTGCCAATATGATTACTGAAAATAGTTTTTTAAATGTTTTGAATATGATCTCTCCATTTTCCTTCCCACCTCTTTACAAACCATACCTTTTTTTTTTTTAACCCTCATTTCATCTTCGTTGTCTAACTATATGTGCAATTCTAACAATCAGTCCTTATGTTAATGTCTCTCTAAGTTATTTTGATTCCCTGAACCTTGTTCTCTAGTAGGTTCCTCAGGAAAGGATGATGGGAACAAAAGTTTTACCATACTAATAACAGTTTGTGACTTTTACACTTAAAATTCAGTTTGGATATATGTAAAATCTTGGGCTCATGTTTCTTGAGTATCTTAAATATGGAATTCCATATTAAATTATGTCCTCTCATAAATTCTCTCATAATATGTCTTCTCTCATAAACTGTTACTGTATAAAGGTATAATAATCTGATTTTCCCTCCCTAATGCCTAAATGTGTGTGACTTATGCCTAAATGTCTGAAAGATTTTTATTTTTCCTTTAATGTCTAATAATTTTACTAGACTGTGTTTGTGCTGGTCTTTATCTCACAAAGAATACTTTTTAAAGTTCTCTCCTGAATTCTGCATTGACTGCATTTTGTTATTCTGATTATCTCCTCCTTTATGGCTACTGATTTTCAGTTGTACATTTTTCTGTATCTACATACTGGATTTTTTTAATGATGGGTTGTTATGGACTGAATTATATTACTCCAGAATTCATATATTAAAGCCCTATCAACCCTCTCCCCTCAGAATGTGTAGCTCAAAATGTTTTTTAAGACAGGGCCTTTAAAGAGGTGATTAGGTTAAAACAAGGCCATTATGATAGGTCCTAATCCAATCTGACAGGTGTCCTTACCAAAGAGGAAATTTAGACAAACATAGGACACAGCAAGAAGGCGGCCATTTGCAAGCAAAAGAGAGAGGCCTCAGAAGAAACTGGACCTGCCAACACCTTGATGTTGAACTTCTAGCCTTCAAAACGGTAAGAAGATAAATTTCTGTTATTTAAACTACCCAGTTTGTGTGGTATTTTTTATGGCAGCCCTGACAAATGAATACAGGGTTTACCAACTCAATTACCCACACAAGCAATTTTTAAACATTAGCAAGTAATACATTTTTTAAAATATCTATATATATAAAAGGCTAATATGCTAAGTGTCCTTCCTACCATCCAACCGGTCGCTATGACACACACTGACCACCAGGGGGCAGATGCTCAATGCAGGAGCTGCCAAGCTGCAGTGACCTGGCAGTGGCAGTTCTCAGGTGACGCACCCCAAAACCAGAGAGGGGGCTGCACGATTCCACCTTCAGCCATGGGTTATGTTGTTGCTCGGGCACTCTCAGTCCCGAATCTGGTTTACTGCACACTTGTGTTTGCATTCCACACCCTGTACAACAACAACTTTGCAGAGTGCTCTCTCACACCCCAGGACCCCTGGGGGGGATGTCGGAAAGCTGGTTTTGGCCTGATCCCTGCAGGCCAGGCCAAGGGACCCCACCTGCCGAAGGGACCCTGCTCACTCCACAGATGCTGGGGAGAGACCACGGAAGGTTGGCTCGAGGGCATGTCCAGCCCATCTCGCCCAGTCCCACCCCGCCAGCCACCTTCTAATTAATTTCCTTTCAATGTGCATGAATCTGTACACCAGGTCACTAGTATATTATATGCGTCAGTTCCTGTTCAAAATTGTGAGTAAGAGGATCCTGAAATCACATCCTATCACAGACACACCAAATCTACAGCTACAACCAAACCACTCCCTGTGAAAGAAACTCAAAAACTAACTGAGTGATACATATCGGGCAAAGAGCAAAAGCCTACACTGTAATAGGTAGGAGAGGCTGACACGATTTTGCCATAAACCCCACCCCAGGTGCAGTGACCCACAATATGGAGGAAACTAAGAATACCCACATTCTTCCTGAGGAACAAAGGGTATGAGTTTCACATCTGGTACCCCAACTTCTAAGATCTACACCTTTGAAAGCCAACAGCGATTCTGTCCATAAGACCCACAAGGCTGTAGTGAATGGATAAACAGTTCTTAAAGCGCTCATGCAGGCTCACCATACCCCATACCCCCCAGTCCCCTCCCTGGCACAGCACAGAGTAAACAGAAATGCCCATCTCCCGGTCTTTCCCAGAAAAAGCTGTGTTTATATATACTTTAAAAGCTGCTGCCTGAGGGTTCAGCTTCCAATGAGCTTGAATCGAGATGCTAACTAAGATCCTCCTCTTTAACGCTGACAAATCTTGGCATACGCTCAACTCCTGGGAGCCACTAAGAAAAAAATAGGCCACCATATATGACAAATCCACAGACAACATCATAGTCAATGAGCAAAAACTAAAAGCATTTTCCTTAAGATCAGGAACAAGACAGGGATGTCTGCTTTCAACACTCTCATTGAACATAATACTGGAATTCCTAGCCCAAGAAGAAGAAGAAATAAAAGGCATCCAAATTGGAAGGGGAGAAGCAAAACTGTCATTATTTTAAGATGACATGATACTGTATACAGAGAACCCTAAAGACTCTACCAAGAAACTACCAGAACTATATAAATTCAAAGTAGCAGGATACAAAATACATATCCAGAAATCAGTTGCATTTGTATATGCCAATTATGAACTACCAGAGAAAATTCAAAGAGCAATCACATTTACAATTGCATTTAAAAAATACCTAGGAATAAATTTAACAAAGGATATAAAAAACCTATACTCAGAAAATTATGACACTGAAGAAAGAAATTAAAGAAGATACAAATAAGTGGAAGCATAAACTGTGTTCATGGATAAGAATTAACATCATTAAAATGCCCATACTATCCAAAGCAATCTATAGAATCAACTCAATTCTATCAAGATACCAACAGCATATTTCACAGAACTAGAACAAATACTGCAAAAATTTATATGAAACTAAAAAAGATCCCAAATAGCCACAGCAATCTTGAGAAAGAAGAATAAAGTTGGAGGAATCACACCACTTGATATCAAACTACACTAAAGGCCATAGTAATCAAAACGGCATGGTACTGGCATAAAAAGATATACAGTAGATCAATGGAACAGAATACAGAGCCCAGAAATAAACCCATGCCTTTATAGTCAATATTTTACAAAGGAGGCAAGAACATAAAATGGGGCAAAGTGAGTATATTCAATAAATGGTGATGGGAAAATTGGGCAGATATGTGCAAAATAATGAAACTAGACCACCTCCTTACAACATACACAAGAATAAACTCAAAATGGATTAAAGACTTAAATGGTAAATTCGAAGCCATAAAAATCTTTAAGAAAAAATAGGCAGTCAAATCTCAGACATTTCTCGTAGCAATATTTTTTCTAACTCCTCATGCAAGAAAGTCAAAAGAAAAAATAAACAAATGGGACTACATCAAGCTAAAAAGTTTTTGAACAGCAAAGGAAACAATCAACAAATGAAGATGACCCACTGAATGGGAGAAAAGATTTGTCAATGACACATCTGATTATGGGATTAATATGAAAATTTATAAGGAATTTATAAAACTCAACACAAAAAACAATTCAATTAAGAAATGGGTAAAGGACCTGAATAGACACTTCTCCAGACATACAAATGGCCAAAAGACATATGAAAGGATGCTCCTCTTCACTAATCATCAGAGAAATGCACATTAAAACAATCTCACACCTGTCAGAATGGCTATCATCAAGAAATCAACAAACATGAGTTGGCAAGGAAGTGAAGAATAGGGAACTCTTGTGCACTCTTGGTGGGAATGCAGACTGGCGCAGCCATTGTGGAAAGCAGTATGGAGTTACCTCAAAAACTTAAAAGTGGAATTGCTTTATGACCCAGCAATTCCACTTCTGGGAAGATATCCAAAGAAACCTGACACACTAATTTAAAAGAATAGTATATAAGAGAACATTATTCAGCCATAAAAAAGAAAAAAAATTGGGGCAATGGGGATGAACCTTGAGGGCATTATGCTAAGTGAAATGTCAGACAGAAAAAGACAAATAACATATGATCTTACTTATATGTAGAATCTTATTTGAAAATTAGAGGCCTGGTGCACGAAATTTGTGCAGGGGGTGGGGGGTGGGGGTCCCTCAGCCCAGCCTGCACCCTCTCCAATCCAGGATCCCTCTCACAATCCTGGACTGCTGGCTCCTAATTGCTCACCTGCCTGCCTGCCTGGTCGCCCCTAACTGCTCCCCCCAACCCCCGCCGGCCTGATCACCCCTAACTGCCCTCCCTGATGGCCTGGTCATCTCTAACTGCCCCACCCTGCTGGCCAGGTCACTCCTAATTGCTCCCCCCCACTGGCGTGGTCACCCCTTAATGCCCCCCTGCTAGCCTGGTCACCCCTTACTGCCCCCCATGCTGGCCTGGTCACCCCAACTGCCCCCCTCTGCTGGGCTAGATGCCCCCAACTACCCCCCCCATGCTGGCCTGGTCACCCCCAACTGCCCCCCACCAGCCTAGTCACCCCTCACTGGCCCCCCCACCAGCCTAATCACCCCCAACTGCCCCCCTGCCAGTCTGGTTGCCCCCAACTGCACCCCCTGCCGGCCTGGTCGCCTCTTACTGCCCCCCGCCCCCACCAGCCTCATCGCCCCACACAGCCTGCTTGTTCAGTCGTTTGGTTGTCCCTCACTAACTCCCCTGCCAGCCTGGTTGTAAGCAGCCATCTTGTGAGGGCATGAGGGTTAATTTGCATATTACCTCTTTATTATATAAGATAAATAAAAACAAGCCATGGCTGGGTAACTCAGTTGGTTAGAGCATTGTCCTGAGATACACCAAGGTTGTGGGTTCCATGCCCCAGTCAGAGTACATACAAGAAACAACCAATGAATGCATAAGTGGAATAACAAATCGATGTTTCTCTCTCTCTCTTACTCTCTTCTCTCTCTCTAAAATCAGTAAATAAAAATTTTAAAAAATAAAAAAACAGTCATTGGTGGTTGCCAGAGGCATGGGGTGGGTAAAATGGGTGATGGTAATCAAAAGGTAAAAATTTCCAGTTATAAAAAATAAGTCCTGGAGATGTCATGTGCATCACATGTACAGCAAGATAACTATAGATAATAATGTTGTATTATATATTTCAAAGTTACGAAGAGAATAAATATTAAAAGTTCTCATTATAAGATAAAAAAAATTTGCAGTTATATGTGCTGGATGGTCACTAGATTTATAGTGGTGATCATTTCAACATACACACACATCATTATGACGTACACCTAAGTCTAATGTAACATGTCAATTATATCTCAATTTTTCAAAAGAAAAAAAAATGTGTATCAGCACATACAGACCAAACAAAACACGTCTCTGAGCTCCCAAATTTTTACCTTAGTATTACACATGGTGTTGGCTATCTCAACAATTGGTTACACCAGTGCTTTTTTTCCCCCCATGATTTAAATACCCAGTGAAAGTCTATACTCTTTCCAGAAAGGTGAGTGGGTACAGGAATTGCATGTAGCAGAAGTCACAACTGGCTTATTCTGAAAATAGTGACCTTTTGCTTTTTTCATCTTCACATACTTCCAAAATTGATTCAATATCCTGTGTATTTAGGGGCTAAAGATTTGTGTGCCTGGTCTCAGTGTCATCTTTTAGTTTCTTCCAAATTGTACTGTATTGACGCTTATAGTGTTTTGAACTTATATTTTGAAATGGAGCCTTTCACTGAAAAGTCTTTGTCATATATTTAGCTTTTTCCCGCTGGCAAGTAGCATCAGTTGGGAATGAAGAGTTGTACATATCCATTCATGCCCCATTGATCAATGCTGATTCAGTTTTTAATGTCTAAGTACTTATTTTTCATCTTATATACTACAGGTTTCTCAATTCTTTATTTCGCTATTAATATAACAGATAAAGATGTACTTATTTTACTTTTTATGTGGTAATAATTTTAGACTTATAGAAAAGGTTTCCTTAATATTTGCTTCACTTATTTTAAATGTTTCTCAGAATGTCCTTAGGAATATTAATTTTATGGTATTTAAAATAAGCTAAAATGTTTTTACCATATAGGTCAAATCCTCTACCTATTGGCAAAAATTTATTTTTTCTTAAATATATTTTTATTGATTTCAGAGAGGAAGGGAGAGGGGGAGAGAGATAGAAACATTAATGATGAGAGAGAATCATTGATCGACCGCCTCCTGCATGCCCCACACTGGGGATCAAGCCCACAACCTGGGCATGTGCCTTGACCGGGAATTGAACCGTGACCTCCTGGATCATAGGTGAACACTCAACCATTGAGCCACGCCAGCTGGGCATCGTTGGCAAAATTTAAATTTGAAATGTAAACTACTTCATACTTTATGGTGTTAAACTGTGGTTCTTCTATGGAATAATTATTGCACATATAACTCAATAATATTAACATTCCAACTATACAAGATCCAAACTGACTAAACTGCATCAGACCACCTAACAGTCCCTAGGGAGGAACATTTTGGGAGGTTAATAAAACTGGCCCAGTGCTGTCTAAAACATATAAGAAATGAATGAGATCCAGGTATCTAATAAGGCCATGAACTTTTAATATCCACAAAAACCCCCATTTTGCATAAAAGTAGGAAAGAATAGTATGTTATATTAATCTACATAATGAAAACGCTCAATGAACTCCATGTAGGAAAGCAATTATAATCAAACTGTTAACAGACAAAGATTGAAAGCAATAAGAGAGCACTATAGAGCAACTCATGTATAAGAGATCCTCAATAAGATTAACAAAACAATAGGTCCTCGAGTTACGTCGGAGATCCGTTCACTGTAAGTCGGAACCCACCTACATAAGCACCTACATGTCACTCACATGGAGCACATAAACAACAGTAATGAAGTGAAACAGTAAAAAAATTTTTAAAGAAAGAAAACAATTCCTGACCTTTGTGGTAATAAATAATAAAAAACATAAAGCACATATGTACATATGTCGAAATGACGGAACTTTTTTTTTTTTTTACAAATACTGTAAATGGGAGATGGCGACGTAACCACGAAATGAGGTTATGTCGAGTCCAACGTAACCTGTGGACTCCCTGTAGATACAAAAATTTTCTCAT
The DNA here is from genome assembly GCF_014108235.1 of Myotis myotis. NCBI lineage: Eukaryota > Metazoa > Chordata > Mammalia > Chiroptera > Vespertilionidae > Myotis > Myotis myotis. The sequence continues at coordinate 174,093,163 of NW_023416335.1, forward strand.
CATGACTTACTTAAAATGTTGGAAAAAAAATAAAAACTATCAACTGAAAATTCTATATTTGATTTAATATTAAGATATCAATACTCCCCAATGTAACCTACAGACTCAACACAATCTGGAAATGGCCTTGTTTGCAGAAATGGAAATACCAATTCTACATTGCTGGTGGGAATGTAAAATGGTATAGCTACTGTGGAAAACAGTTTGGTGGTTCCTCAAAAAGATAAACATAGAATTATCATACAACCCAGCAACACTACTTCTAGGTATATACCCAAGCGAATTGAAAACACGTTCACACAAAAAAAACGTGTAAATGAATGTTTATGGCAGCATTATTCATCATAACCAAAAAGTGGAAACAACCCAAATGTCCACCAATTAATGAATGTATAAATAAACTCTGCCATATCTATACAATGGAAGTTATTTTTCAACCTTTTTCTTCATCTCATGGTACACATAAACTAATTACGAAAATTCTGTGGCACACAAAAAAATCTATTTTTTTTGCCAATCTGACAAAAAAAAAAAGTTTAAAAATATATAATTTTACTCATGAACACAGGACAGCTAGTGTTGTGTTGGCTGTTGTCATTTACTTATTTCACAATCTAAGGTCAGTGCCCATGACAAAATAGTCAGGCATTGCATGTTTTAAAAAAATTCTTACAGCACAACAGTTGAAAATTGCTGCAATGGAATATTATTCAGTCATAAAAAATAATGAAGTACAAATATATGCAACAACATGGAAGCATCTCTAAGGCATCGTGCTGAGCAAAAGAAGCCAGACATGTATGCTATACACCTAAAACTATTACAAAATAATACTGAATGTAAACTAATTAAAAAATAAAATTTTAATTTAAAAAAAAGGGGGAGGAACTAAGATGGTGGTATAAGTAAACACAGGTACTCACATCCTCCCACAACCACATCAAGATTACAACTAAAATACAGAACAATCATTCAGAATCACCTGAAATCTGGCTGAACGGAAATCCTACAAATATAGAGAATTAAAGAACAAAGCACATTGAGACTGGTAGGAGAGGCACGGAACAGGCTGGTCTGACACCATCGTGTGGCGTACATTTAATTGGGAGAAATATCTCAGCTGCGGAGGCCTCCCATTAGGACTAAGGGGTCACAGCTGCACACCAGGACCCCAGTCCAGGGTTCCAGAGCCAGGAAGAGAATTCCCCGTACTTTGAGCTGTAAAAATCAACGGGAATTTGGCTGAGCCATATGGAGGCTGCTGGAACCCCAAGCAGTTCCTCTTAAAGGGCCCATGCACAGACTTACTCAGACTCACTCCCTCTGAGCTCCAGCACTGGGGCAGTAGCTTGAAAGGATCCAGGGACATAGCATCAGGGCAAGAACTCAGGGGCAGCTTTCTCCCAGACAAAAGTACTAGGACAAACCCCCCTATTTCCCCCCCACCCCCAATGCCCCAGAGCTGACTGACAGGCACTATATCTGTCTCCATCAACCTGGCCCACACTATTCACACTGTCCTGGTGATTCCATGAGATCCCGTGCCACCCAATTTGCAGCCCCACCCAAACTGTTTGTAATGTTTTTCCCATATGAATGGCCTTTTCTGACTCAGGCTTCAGACTTCCCTAAAATCTCTCAAACAAGCAGCAGCTGGCTGCAGCAAGCTCAGACCTCGATAAGTGGCCCAGACCCAGCACTAGCCTCAGCTTGCCAGGGTTCACAGCTTGGCCTATCTTGGGCACCTCCTAGCCCAACACAAGTAGCAGCCATCTTCAAATCACTCTGTAGCTCTTGCCAGGTGGCCCCAGGCAGGTCACAGGCAGTGGCTGATTTTGCATCTCCCGGAAGGCCCCAGAGCCAGGGCACCCAGCAGTCAGCTTCAGAACATACCAGATTACAGTTCTACACATCCACAAGTGACACACTCAAGGGGCAGACTCAGTGAGCACCACTGCCCCAACGAAGCAAGTTCTGCTCCATAGGGGTATCTCCTGCACAGCAGCTCTTTTGCTGCAGTCACAGCTGAGCTCACAGCCAACTGACCTGGGGGGTCAATTCTTCCCAGTGATACCAACAGCAATCACAGCTCAACTACAACAAGACAGTGCACACAGCCCACACAGAGTCACACCCAGAGTACCCAGCTCAGGTGACTGGGGAGGCTGAGCCACTGGATCCTACAGGACACTACACAAAGCCATTCTACCAATTCCAGGAGAAATAGCAGTGCTACCTAAAACATAGGAACAAACACAGGAAAGCAACCAAATGCAGAGACAAAGAAACATGTCACAAATGAAAGAACAAAAGAAATCTCCAGAAAAAGAACTAAATTAAATGGAAGCAAGGAAACTATTAGATATAGAGTTCAAAGCAATGGTTATAAGGATGCTGAAGGGACTCAATGAGAGCTTCAAGGAATTTAGTGAGAATTTCAAGGAAATTAGTGAGAACATCAAAGACATGAAAAAAGACCAGTCAGAAATGAAGGACATACTAACTGAAATGAAGAATAATTTACAAAGAATCAACAGTAAATTGATTCCTTGTAAATTAACAGTAAATGGATTCAGATGAGTCCAAGAATCATATTCCAGTGATTTGGAATATGAGAAAGCAAAAAACACCCAATCAGAAGAGCAAAAAGAAAAAAGAATCCAAAAAAATATGAAGAGAGCCTCTGGACAATTTCAAGTGTACCAACATTCACATCATGGGAGTGCCAGAAAGAGGAGAGGGAGCAAGAAATTGAAAACCTATTTGAAGAAATAATGACAGAAAACTTCCCCTTTCTGATGAAAGAAATAGACTTACAAGTCCAGGAAGTGCAGAGTCCCAGACAAGAGGAACTCAAAGAGGCCCACACCAAGACACATCATAATTAAAATGCCAAAGGTTAAAGACAAAGAAAGAGCCCTGGCTGGTTTGGCTCAGTGGATAGAGCATCGGCCTGCAGACTGAAGGGTCCTGGGTTCGATACCAGCCAAGGGCACATGCCTGGGTTGCAGGCTCAATCCCCAGTAGGGGGCATGCAGGAGGCAGCCAATCAATGATTCTCTCTCTCCCTCTCCCTCTCTCTCTCTCTCTCTCTCTCTCTCTCTCTCTCTCTCTCTCCTTCTCCCTCTCCCTCTTCTTTCCTCCCTAAAATCAATAAAATATATTAAAAAAAAAAAAAGACAAAGAAAGAATCTTAAAAGCAGTAAGAGAAAAGCAATTAGTTACCTACAAATGAGTACCCATATGACTGTCAGCTGATTTCTCAACAGAAACTTTGCAGGCCAGAGGGGAGTGGAGTTCATCAGCACCAAACCAGTATTACAAGAAATGTTTAAGGGCCTTATTTAAGAAGAAGAGGAAGAAAAAAAGAAGAGAGATTAGAAATATGAACAATAAAATGGCAATAAATACATATCTATCAACAATTAAATATAAAAATCAAAATAAATGAACAAGAAATCTAATGAAAATAACTGATTAATAAAATAGAACTAGAGGCATGGCAACATGGAACAGACTGATGAATCTTAGAGGGAAGGGGGGAGAGGGAGAAGGAAGAGATCAACCAAAGAACTTATATACATAATCCATGGACACAGACAATAGAGTGGTGAAGGCCTGGGGCAGGATGGGATTTGAGTGATGGAGGGCAATTGGGGGGGAGGAAGGGGGAGGGCAGGGGAAGACATCTGCAATACTCACAACAATAAAGATATAAAAATAAATTTAAAAATAACTTTGTAATTCCCATTCTTTTTCTGTGGATCTGGAACAATTTAAATAGTGTTGAAAGTATCTATTTTTCAGGGAAATAAGTAATAAAATAAAGTCCAGAGAGATAATTTTAAAAATAAAGTTGGTTATGAGTATTAAATATGAAATAAATTAAATGTTTACATATGCATTTAAATAGAGATAATCAAAACTAAATGTAAATTATGTAAAATATGGTTCCATATATGCAAACACACTTGTATACTTATCTTTATATATTTACAGAGAAAATTTTGGAATGACATTGACAGACTATTAGAAATGCTTAATTTTCCAAGTTTATATGTATAGTGAATCATTAATTTTAAATTAAAATTTTAATGTTAAAAAAAAAAGCCATTTATATGAAATGTCCAGAATAGGCAAATCCACAAAAACACAAAGTAGATTAGTGGTCACTAGGGGCTGGGGGTAGGGCAATGGGGAGTGACTGACTGCTAATGGATAGAGTTTCTGGGGTAATGAAAATGTTCTGGAATTGGTGGGGGTAGTTGCACAATCTTGTGTATATACTAAAACCACTGAATTGTAAACTTTATAATGGTGAATTTTATATGAATTATATTTCAATTTTAAAAATGCTAAATAAAATAACATTGATTTGCAAATTGGTATTTAAAACCCGTTTTCAGACCTAGCTGGTTTGGCTCAATGGATAGAGCATTAGCCTGAGGACTGAGGGTCCCAGGTTCCATTCCAGTCAAGGGCACAAGCCTGAGTTGCAGGCTCGATCCCCAGTAGGGGGAGTGCAAGAGGCAGTCAATCAATGATTCTCATCATTGATGTTTCTATCTCTTTTTCTCTCTCTCCCTTCCTCTCTGAAATCAATAAAATATATTTAAAATATAACTTTTTTAAAAAAACCCAAGATTACTTTTCTTTTTGCATTTGTTTGAATTACTGAAGATAGACTGCTGAAATCACTGAAATAAAAGGCAAAGTAAAAAGTATATTTCTAGCAACACTGAGCCAGGGTCTCAGGTTCATTTTATCTGCACTTTGATTCCTATTCTGGCTGGTGCTTGGAGCTAGAGGGCTCCCCCTTCCAATTCTTAATTGAAGAAATAGTGATTAAATTTCTCAAGTTGACTCACAGAAGTTATTTAAGTCTTATCTCCTCCTCTACTTGCAAAGTACACCCTGGTTAAAAGCACCAACCTTTTCTCTCCCCATTTTCTGTTCTTTCCACACAAAAGATCTCAGCTAAAGAAAGAGGAAAGCAATTTATTTAGCTAAATCATAAAATCTCTTAATGATTGACAGCTATAAGCATGATTCCCTCTTCTCAATTCCTCCAAATCTCTAGGCCCCAAATAAGTATTGGGCAAATTAATAAATCAAAGGGTTAGGGCAGGGGTCCTCAAACTACGGCCCACGGGCCACATGCAAATACAAATATTGTATTTGTTTCTGTTTTGTTTTTTTACTTCAAAATAAGATATGTGCAGTGTGCATAGGAATTTGTTCATAGTTTTTTTTAAAACTATAGTCCGGCCCTCCAACGGTCTGAGGGACAGTGAACTGGCCCCCCGTTTAAAAAGTTTGAGGACCCCTGGGTTAGCAAAGGCTGCCTGGGCAACCAAAAGCAACATGCTACTGGATGGTAGGTATGCCCTGAGACTCAGCTTCCCTTCCCTGTTGTTGTGGGTGTTTTTTTTTTCCAGTTTTACTCATTTTAAAATCAAAGTCTCACTAATATACTTCAAATTAGAATCGATGAACTATCTACATCAGAATCACCTGTGGTGCCTGGCCCACCCCAGACTTAATAAATCAAAATCTCTGGGGTTGGAGTCCAGGAAACTTATTTTCAAAATGATTCTAACAAACATTAAATTTGAGAAATATTGTTCTATAAAGTTCAATAAAATAGGACCTGCAGCCATTTAAGGTATAGGTAATGTGGTTAAGAGACCATCTGTTTTATGAAGACATGATCATTGCCACTTAGTTTACCAGTCAGAACTAAACACAGAACACTTTTATGTCTGGAACTCACTCACTGTATGGTACTCCATCCTATATAATAAAAACCTCATATGCAAATTATCCCCTTGACTGGGAGTTGGACCACTTGCTATGATGTGCGATGACCACCAGGGAGTGGCATGGAACACGGCAGACATCGGCAACAAGGCGCTGGCAGTGGAGGCACTACTGGCCCCAATGGGCTTCCAGGTGAGCTGGGCCGCAGCTGCTGGGACTGCAGGGGCTGGTTGGGCTCCCCGTGGGTTTGTGCAGGAGCCGGTCTGCGAGGCTGGCTGGGAAAGAGCATGCTGCCCACCGGCTTCCATGTGGTGCCACTGGGTGGCCTAGAGGTCCACGCTGCGCCCAGCCTGCAGTGTCTGGCCGTGCTCACTGCATTTCTGCATGGGAACTCGGGCGCCGTGACTCAGGTGGAGGGGCGTGCGAAGGGGCCTGGGAACCCAGTTCCCCACCAGATGCTCACACTTTGACCTCCAGCCAGGCCTAGGGACTGCACCTGTGCACGAATTTTGTGCACCGGGACTCTAGTTAAATATAAATGTGAGGTGTGTGCTGTATACACACACACACACACACACGTATATATATATATATATATATATAAATTACACAACATTAAAGGCATAGATGACAAAGTAGTAGTGATGTACTTATATTTAAATCGAGTAGAAGAGGTTTTCCAACATATTGAGGAAAATATGGAACAAAGACATTTTTCTGTTCGTATTTCTTCTGTGCCTGAAGAAAGTATTGAATTTCAGCTAATAAAGACCTAAATGGAGACAGCCCTGATTAGATCAAGTCTAAAAACTGAGTAATTTTCCTTCTGAGTAATTTCAATCATCAACATGCAAAGTAGCATGTTAACTGTCACTGCCAGGTTTTTGCTAGCACAAGTTAATGGTTTTCATAATGGTGAGATCTTTACTTTTCTACCCTGCCTCTCCATTGACTGATTTTTGGAAAGAGGGAGAAACATCTATGTGAGAATGAAACACTGATCAGCTGCCTCCTGCACAAGGAATCCAGCCAGCAACCAACCGAGCCTAAGGGCCAGGGCAAAAAATTCTTCTTCACTTTAAAATATTCATGCTGGCACACTATAGTGCACACACAATATAGATCCTTTTTCTGCTTCAAGCTTAAAAAGTCTTGAGAATCTCTTAAAAGTATATAGAAAACTCCCGGTCTACTACTAGGAAGCACTTCCAAATTACTAGCAAAGTTTTATTTTATATCACCTCTAATTCACTGACAAAAACAGGTTTTGATGATAAAAGTATCAGTGTTTTAAAATATTTTCTACTTACAGTGAACAATATTCATTCAAAATACTTATGGAACACCAACTACATACCCCAGACTGTTACAGGGGTTAGGAATAAGAACACAGTGGTAAGAAAATATGCTTAATAAAAATACTGGTTGTAATTTGCTATATGTTGATGATTCAGAGTCATCAATCATTACAAATACTACTACAGGGTGTCCCAAAGAAATGTATACACACTTTAACAGCTAATAGCTCAATTTTGAAAATGAAATGTATTTTAACAAACACTAACTATATGATTATTTAAAAGTGTGTGTATACAAAGTGTGTATACACATCTTTTGGATACCATATATATGTGTAGGCAGGACTGAGCAGAATCTATACAGATCTTATAGCAGACCAAGGAAATTTGTTTTTGAAATAATTTTCATTGCTTTAACTAATTTAAGGCGCGCGCGCACACACACGCACACACACACACACACACACACACACACAGTATAGGATGTCTATGGTTTCCAAGGTTTCCAGTGTTTGAATACACTCCATACACATAGTACTTTGAACATTAAGTTCCCTGTCATAATACTTATACTCTACACTTTAATTTTGTAGCAAGATGTAGCGATTCAGCGCATGGAAAATGACCGGGAAACCGTCCCTTTTCTCTAGAGAAAAGATCACTAAGAAATGAAAGCATTTAAAATCAATATACTAAGTAATTCTAAAATGCGCTTCTCGGAACTCTAATAAATGTCCTATGATTGATTCCTCTTCAACCAAGAAAAGCAGCAGGCAGAGAAAAATGAAGCTTACACTTCTCTGTCACTCTAGAAATACCATTATTTCTTCATAACTGCATATAAAAAATTGTTACCTGTAAGAGACCAGAGAACCTTGATGCCCAATTCAGATGCAAGACAAAAACCACCGCCCTAGGCAGAAAAATGGGGCAATCCTTCCTAACACTCATTCGGGTGTGTGTGTTTGTGTCTGGCTTTTATTTGTGTTTATAACCGCTTCGGCGTCCGCGAAGCCTGGCAGGGACAGATTACACTGCAGAGAACACTCAGGTGCTACACAGTAGCGGCCCTGCCAGCCCCGCCCGCACGCGGGTGCAGAGCGGATCCCGCAGCCCCTCTGCACAGCGAGGAGGGTACGACAACAGCCCACGGCCCTGAGACCAGCCGAGAAGGGGCCGGCCGCCCTCCGCGAGCCAGTGCGCCCCGCGCGCACCGCGCGTCCCCCAAGTGCCCTTGGAAGCAGCGGCCCGCGGGGAGCGCCGCGCCCGGCCCCGGAGGACTCCAGTTCCGCCCGCCGGCTCGTCTACCCCACCCCGCCCCTGGGACCCGCCAAGCCCGCCGCGCCGGCTCCGCCCCTCGCCTCCCGGCCAGGCCCCGAGTCCAGCCCCGGTGCCAGGCAGCCCAGGCGACAGGCGCGGCACAGCCCAGGCAGTCCCGGCCCCAAGCAGCGCCCTCGCCCCACAGGCCGCCAAGGCCGCCCGGGAGCGTGCGCGCCGCAGCCCCGACCAGGCCTGCGCCCCGGGCTGTGGCCTGGGCGGACGGCGCCCTCGTCTCTCACCTGCGTCCCCACCACGACTATCTGAGGCAACTGGATGATGTCGGCGCCCACGGTATTGAAGACGTCCTGGAGCTTGTTGATCACAGGAATTAGCGCCTCCATGACTCCGAGAACACGGGACCCCCGCCCGGCGGGCCGCGGCAATGAATGGGGCCGGGGCCCAGATTCCGCCTCCTTCCTCCTCTCCTCCGCCCTCTCCTCGGGAGCCGGCACCCATTGGTGACCGCCCGGCTGCTACCTGCCCACTCCCGGCAAGCCGTGCGCTAAGAGGGAGGGAGCCAGGAACAAAGCCTGCCGGGAGTTGTAGTTCTGCAGCGGAGGAGCGCCAGGGCCTACAGCTTCCAGAAGGCTGCGCGGCGCGGGCGGATCCGGAGCCGGAGGGAGAGGGATGCTTGTTATTGGGGTAATTTCCAGGCTCTTCTCAAAGGGTTAGGGAATGAAGCCTGGAGAGTAGGAGAGAAGAAATGCATTTATGCCTGTGCTTGAGGCGTATTGGGTGGGGAAATGCCGAATATGTGTTAAGTACAGCTGAACCTTGGGTAAGTACATTACCCAAGATGTCAGTACGGACGGATTGGAAGGGCTTAAGTAACTCCTAGCCTCAGACACGCCTGCCAGGTGCAAAAGGTCTGGAGGCTGATAGTAGACGGCATGGGGTGCTATTTTGCAAAAATAACAACAAAACCAGCCCGGATTGAACACGGTTCTCCAGGATTTTTGTAAAAACGTGTTCAGGAAGAAAGTGTCCGAGTTTTAGAGGGGAAAGGCAGAGTCCTAGTTCTCTATATTCGGTGTAAAACGTTATTTGCTGTGTGGCCTGATTCCCTACAAAGTGGAGATCTGATAACTGCCTTACTAGCTTTTTGCTAAGTGTGCCTACTGTTCTATTCCTAAATGTTGTTTTTCTTTTTAGGCAGATAGTATCTCTCTTCTCCAAGCCTCCAAGGTTTCCTATCTCACAGTAAAAAAAACCGGTGACATTTAAGCAAAGATCCAAAGTAGGTGAGGAGAAAGACCCTTTCCTACTTTACTTTCCTCCATTGCATGTATCTCCATCTAGCATGCAACACATTGAACTTGTTTACGCTCTCTCACTTTTACTACATTGTCAGCTGCTAGCAGCCAGAGATTTTTTATTATTTAATTCACTGATGTATCCCTAGAAAGCCCCTAGAAAGTGTCAAGGGAGTCGAAATCTCAACCCCTTTGAGTTTACAATCTAACAGAGGACCATTATAAATCAATGGGTAGTCCTATAGTTGGGTGTATTATGGAGCATATAGTCTAAGAGGGAGGAAAGTTCAAGCAAGACCTCCTAGAAGTCACTAGGCTTAACCCCCAGGAGGGCAAGGGCCACCAGCAGTGCGGAAGTTGTGCACTACACAACGTCAGTAGATTCCATTCACCAGCACAGCCATCCACAGTCGCCCTGGGGAACACGCTTGATGGTGGGTACTCAATACATACTTTTGAACAAATGAATGAAACTAAGACCTGAAGGACCACTAGTGGTGGTTTGGTATCTTATCAAGTTTTATGAACAATTCCTTCTTTGATTCTTCTTAAAAACAAAACTTTCAGAGACAAAGGGAGAAAACATTTTCAAAACTCAAAAAAAAAAAACAACAGACCAAAGAGGGGGTAGGCTCATGGCAACACTCCATGACCATAACCAGGAAGTGTTTCATAGGGGCAAGCTGCCCTGGTGCAAAAACGATGCCACTAAAACCTTTTCCCTTATTTGTGGCACCAATAGACAGTCTTTCCTTAACTGCTAATGGCAAAATTAAAAGAGCAGGCGTAAGATATATTCCAGGAAAGACATGTCATGAATTTTACAAGACATTACATATTTCAATTTAAATGATAAAATATCTTGTGTGATGGAACAACCAGCGCCTTCTATTAACATGCTTCAGGAGCAATCATGACTGCTTTTAATTTTGTTTTGTTTTTGTTTTTTTTAAGGAAAAGGAAGAATGATCACATAGCTAGTGCTCAAAAGTTCTATCTGTACCACCACATTACGTTTAAGCAGGTTTGTCCAGTACTTGTTTAGACACTAGAGCGTTGAGTTTATTAAAGTGTTTGAGGATAGAGAAATGGGAAGTGGTGAGGCCTTGAAAAAGAGTGGCTAATTTGATAACATTAAAGAAAAAACAAAAACATAAGGCAGGATACTCTATGTGCAATGTGTTTCCCTGGAGACAAAGCAAACCGATTTGGCTTTTCCCATTTTAAGTTCAGAACACTCTTGCTTGTGGGAAAGGCACTTAGCCAGTAAGTATGACTTTTCTCATCTAAAGTAGGATAATGTGTTTCCCAGTGGGTTGCTATGAAATCAAATTAAAGCATTATCAGGTGCTATCTCCAAAGGCTTTAAAAAAAACAAACTCCTCCCTCAGCCATCCCTCTCTCACTGTAGGTTTATGATTTAGGCAGAACTGTGGTTGCAGGTCACAGAAATTTAACTCAAACTAGTGGACTCAAAAAGAGGAGCTACTTAACTTGTACAACCACACGGCTAGCATGACCTTGGCCTCAAAAATAACTGGAAACGTGGGCTCAAGCAGCATCAGAATTATCTCTACCACCTCTCTCTCTCTCTCTCTCTCTCTCTCTCTCTCTCTCTCTCTCTCTCTCTCTCCATCATCATCCCCCCACCCCCACCCCATCATCATCTACTTCATTCCCTCAAATCAATTTATTCCTGTGAATGAGAGGACCAGGTAGAGGTGGAGGCTGCTTGGGATCTCACTGAGCAAGCTGCCGCTGGGCAGATGAGGTTGAGAGAATTTGGGGAGGAACTGAAACTAGGTTTCCACCATTCCCCAGGTGTATGAGTTTCCTATTGCTGCCTTAACAAATTACCACAAACTTAGTGGCCGAAAACAACAAAAATGTATTACTGATAGCCTGTAGGTCAGAAGTCCAACTCCGCTCTCCCTGAGCGAAGGTCAAGGTATCACAGGGCTGCATTCCTTTCTGGAGTCTCCACGGGAGAGTCCATCTCCTTGCCTTTTCCAGATTAGACTGCTCACATTCCTAGCGCCTGACCCTCTTCCCACATCCTCAAAGTTAGCCGTGTCACATCTCCTTGACCCTTCATTGTCAGAACCTCTCTCTCTGACCACAGCCAGGAAAGGTTTTCTGCTTTTAAGAACCCATGATTAGATTGGCCCGCCTGGATAACATAGGACAACCTCCCCACTGAAAAATGTGTACCTTTCATTATATCTGCAAAGTCCCTTTGCCATGTAAAGTTCACAGGTTCCAAGAATTAGGGCATGGACATGTTACAGGGGCCATATTTCTGCCTACCGTACCAGGTTAAGGCAATCAGTTGGGGCATGAATCACCCAAGCAAGTAAACCAGATAATTTTCTCTCTCATTATGGAGCTATAATGATGTGAGTCACTGTCTTCAAGGATCATATTTCCTACCAAGTGGAATAACTTGTTTTGTAAAATAGACTCCTTATTCATCATAAAAAAAATTTTTCAGGGGTTTAAGTGGAGTGATACATTTCCTAGTACATAGCTAGGATGTGGCAGAGCTGGGGTCAAAGGAGGCTATTTGTCCAGCTTTTAACCTCTATACATACTGCCTCATCTCTTCATTCATTCCTTCATTTATTCAACACATAGTTATCAATGACCTATTAGGCATATGGGTCTCAGCCAGGGAGACCCATTTGCAACAGGAGGGGGGACTGTGCACATGACAGTAACATGCCCTTCCTCCTTAGCCAACAGTGACCTCGCTGAGGGCAGAAGTGATGTCCTATTTAGCTTATCCCCACTATTTAGTATGATGCTCGCTGCCTAATACCTCTCTAATAAGCATGGGGTCGGGGGGCCTTTTATTTACTTGGAAAATCTGGAATAGCAAGGATTTAAGCAATGGGTACAACTGCAACTAAGATTTTCATTCAAACCAGCCAAAACATATTAGACTGGCCTGGCGTAGGACTCCTCACCAGAGGAGCTGCCATTGCCATGTTACTTTGCTAAGGAGCAGGCTGGCTTTGCTCTAACTTAAAATCCTTAATAAGAGAAAGTTCATTTTAAATTAAATTAGAAACTGAGAAAATTTTAATAGTTCTTGCAAAAGACCATTTGGATGATTTTTTACAGCATAAGTACTCAAATTAATTTTATGCCAACATTTTGATCATCAGTCTTAGTCAAGCTGCCATTATCCATGTCTTAATACCTCTTTGCCATATTTTGGAACCTGCCAGTGTTTTGCAACGATGATAAACAGCTTTAATCAATTAGCTCAAATATTGTCCACGGGTGCAGGAAATTGTCTGCAGAGGGTGGAGTGAGTCAGGTGGTCAGAAGCCAGCAATTGAATCCGGTGAGATACCAACAGCCCATTAGAGGGCAGTGTGACAACACAATTAAGAGTAGGAGAGTCTTGTCCTAACCGGTTTGGCTCAGTGGATAGAGCGTCACCCTGCGGACTGAAAGGTCCCAAGGGCATGTACCTTGGTTGCGGGCACATCCCCAGTAGCGAGTGGGCAGGAGGCAGCTGATCTATGTTTCTCTCTCATCGATGTTTCTAACTCTCTATTCTTCTCCCTTCTTCTCTGTAAAAAATCAATAAAATATATTTGGGGGAAAAAAAAGAGTAGGAGAGTCTTCATAGAGAGTGAACTGGTGGTTGTCATGGGGGAGGGTGTTCAGAGGACTGGGTGAAAGAGCTGAAAGGAATAAGAAGTATAAATTGGCCCTGGCCGGTGTGGCTCCGTTGGCTGGGTTTCATCCTGTGCAATGAAGGGTTGCAGGTTCAATTCCTGGTCAGGGCACCTGCTTGGGTTTTGGGTTCAATTCCCCCAGTAGGAGGCAGCGATCCATGTTTCACTCTCATATCGATGTTTCTCCGTCTCCCTTCCTCTCTCTTTAAAAAATCCATAAAAGCCCAGCTGGCGTGGCACCAGTGGTTGAGCGTCGACCTATGAACCAGGAGGTCAAAGGTTCGATTCCTGGTCAGGGCACATGCCTGGGTTGTGGGCTCAATCCCCAGGAGGCAATCAATCGATGATTCTCTCATCATTGATGTTTCTATCTCTCCCTTTCTGAAATCAATAAGAAATATTTTTAAATATCCATAAAAATATTTTTTTAAAAACAAAGAAGCACAGTTTGGTAGTTATAGTCACAGGGATGGTAAAGCACAGGGAATATAGTCAATAATATTGCAATAATTATGTATGGTGCCAGTTGGGTATTGGAAATATTGAGGACACTATGTAAAGTATAGATTATCTAACCACTCAGCTGTACACCTGAAACCAATACAAAATAAAATTGAAAGTAAAACATAAAACAGCAGTAGAACCTTGCATCTCCCTAGACAATTTTTTCCCTTTTGTTCCACACGCATTCACCAATGGAACACCCTCAAACATGTGACATATTTAACTGTTTGAAATAATAGTGATTTTTACATCACAGTAATGCCAAAAACTGAAAATCTGTTAGACATCCCAGTCTTAAACTACTTTACCCTGTCTCCGGAAATTCCTCAGTAGCCTCTTTTCTTTACAACTGCATTCAGGGTTCCCAAAATGTTGTTTGGCGTTCTTAGAAGCCCTTCAAAGTTCCTTTCTCTGTATTTCCGGCTTCCTTTTTGTCTTCCCTACACCAACTCCATTAGCTCACACTTAATGCTGAGAGGCGTACAGCTTTTCAGCCCCTGGTAAGCTAGCTTTGTGTATCAGAAGCGCACTGGTACACTGGTAAGCAAAAGGGGCATCTGCCCTGCATGTCTCCAGCAGCCAGGTCTAGTAGAGACTTTGAACATCTTCACTCTCTAATTCCTCAACAATTCATCCAAACAGTAGTGGGCAGCGTAAGTCAATTTGAGTTTTAAGAACAAATTATGGTGGATAATAACACACATCAGTGACAGTAAACCAGTGACTAAGGTAGTCTGTCACACAGTACTAAGCACAGCATATGTAGTATGTCTGAAGGTTTACCCAACAGTTGACTTTTTGTTTCTTTCTGGTGGCTTTTATTTATTCTAATTCCTCTTCGGCTCCTGAATGTTTGACTAAATGGATGGGTGGATGAATAAATATTTTGCATATTAAATATACCTCATTGGGCTAGTCAGAGACTAAACTAATAAGTTGTTATTTTAGAACTAGTACAGGATGAGAATAAAAGTTCTGAGTTAATCGTCCTCTTTAAGAAGCAAGATCTGCCCTGACCGGTTTGGCTCAGTGGATAGAGTGTCGGCCTGCGGACTCAAGGGTCCCGGGTTCGATTCCAGTCAAGGGCATGTACGTTGGTTGTGGGCACATCCCCAGTGGGGAGTGTGCAGGAGGCAGCTGATGGATGTTTCTCTCTCATCGATGTTTCTAACTCCCTATCCCTCTTCCTTCCTCTCTGTAAAAAATCAATAAAATATATTTTTAAAAAAAAAGAAGCAAGATCTTACTCCCACCCCCTGACCTATGAAATGGGAATAATATAACTAACTACTAAGGATGTGACCTACAACCAAAATAAAAGTTTTTTAAAAGCATTAGCAATACTAGCAAGTTAATACAAATGTAGAAAATGATGCAGCCAAAATCCAGACAGCAGTCTTAAATGTGTGCCTCTAGTCACACCAGTAGCAAAACCAAAAATAAAAATGAAAACAGATGAACAGGCATTAAATACTATATTAAGCACTAAAGGAGAACAAAACACATTTATTGGCATTCCTCCAAACTGCTCAACTCTCATTTCTTCTCATCCCCTCCTCTCAAGAAGAAAATGATAGTGTAACTGAGGTCGGCACATAGAAGGATCTAGCCTGGGCTTCCTGGGTTAAAGGATGAACAGGAGTTGACCCAAGAAAGAGGAAGATAAAGAGCTTCCAAACCAGTCAGAGCTCAGCAGCTTGTGCAGAAGTGAAGATGAAGGAATAAAATGATACATTCTGGATACTTTAGTTAGTGTGGCTAAGTATCAAGCAGGTGGGTCTGTGAGGGCATGGAAAGCGACAAAGCTAATAGCTGGTCAGTCAGAAGGGAACTCAGAAGAGTGAGGAATTGGAAATGTATTCTGACGGTGATGGAGAAAAGCAGAAGAGTGAGCAGAGACACATGACCTCATGAATTTTATAAAGGTCACCCACCCCTTGTCCCACTGAATTGGAATGAGGTAAGGGAGAATGGGAAACCAGATAGGGGATGTGGCAGTAATTCAAGTCAGAAATGATGGTAATGTATACCAGGGTGATAATAATGGAGATGGAGACCCTTGGACAAATTTAGACCGGAGGCACTAAAGAATATAGTGCAGAGAATATAAAGAAAAAAATAGCCAAGGGCAGAATGGGCAGTAAGAGGAGACAGAAGATGTTAAGGAAACCATAAAATAATCAAAAAGATAACAGGAAAAATAAAACAGAATGGCTTGTTCAAAATATATTTCAATCTCCTCCTTGTGAGCTGTTTGTTGGTGGTGGTAGTGGTTTGTTTTGTTGTTTGCTTCAGAAGCTAAAAAGCCAAAAAATACATTTCCAATATCTTTGCAACTAAGTGTTCTTGATGTAATCTTAATTCCATGAAACAGACACATTCACGCAAGATTTCAATTCTGAAGTAAATTGTGAGGACGTAGAGTTACACAAGGCATCCGTTTTGCTTGTGCAGAGGTCGTGGGTGGCATGGTGTGGCTCTGGAGTTGGTGGTCTCCGATTCTCAGATAGTGGCTGACGTGAAGAGGCCCTGAGAGTAAGCTCCTGACCGTGGTAAACGTAATAGTAACTTTGGTGCTCCAGTTGTTTGGGAGTAATTTCTGAATGCCTAGCCTAGTCATTCTACCAGATTTAATTCAGTGTATTAAATCTTTCTCTGCACAAACTTGATAAAGGAGTACATTCATTTCCTAGGGCTCCTATAGCAAAGTACCACAGAGTGTTTGGTTTAAAACAATAGAAATGTATTGTCTCACAGTTCTGGAAGATGAAATCAAAAATCAATATGTCGGCAGAATTTGTTCCTTGTGAGGGCTGGGGGGGAGAATCTATTATTCCCTGCCTCTCCTAGCTCTGTTGAGCCCAAGTGTTTCTTGGCTTGTGGCAGCGTAAATCTAGTCTCAGTCTGCTCCCTGCATGTGTTCATATTGTCTCCCTTCTGTGCATGTCTGTCTCTAAGAGAGTCCAAATGTCCTCCTTTTATATAAAGATACTAGAGGCCCAGTGCACAAAATTCATGCATGGGTAGAGTCCCTAGCAGCTGCTGGCTGCCGGCCCGAGCCTCCCTTCCCCGGCTACCAGCTGCCCGCCAGGGCCTTCCTTCATTCTGTGCTGCCACCTAGTGGTCAGCACATGTCATAGCAAGCAAGCGAACTCCCAGTCGAACTCCCAAGGGGACACTTTGCATATCAGGCTTTTATATAGAGAGACTGGATGAGGGCTCAGTCTAATGATCTCATTTGAAAAGGAGACAGAAGAAGGATTTCAATTCAAAGGAAATTCAAGTTGATTAGCTCTGTAAAGACCTTATTTCCAAATGAGATCATATTCTGAGGTACTGGGGGTTGGGACTTGAACATACCTTTTGGGGAGAATACAATTCAATCCATGATAAGGAGTATGACAAGAACATTTGCTAGTCACTAACTATTCATATGGTTATTATTTCCCAGCCTCCTTTGCAGTCTGATTGGGGCCACGTGACTAGTTCTACAGTCACCATGAGCAGAAGGGGCATGTGTTTCTTCTGAGCTGGGTCAGTGAAAAGCCTTGCTCACCCTCTCGCTCCCTTCCTCCACTTTGGCAAACTCTGAAGCCTCATGTTGAGTGAGGTAGCATGATGGTCAACCCTTAGCCTGGGCCCCTGAGTGTATACATGGAATAGAGTTCCCTGCCAAGACATATTAGACATGTAACAAGAACAATAAATCACTCTGAATAAGACTTAGAGGACTGTTTGCAGCAGTTGGTGTTAATTATCCTCATTAGTACAGCAGCCTAACTCTGGTGGACGCAATATTGGAAAAGTTGTGGGTTCAGCTTGTTCTTAAAGTGGGATTTTTAAATAGCTGCTTTAAAAAAAAAAAAAAAAGAGGTGTCCTCTCCCAACAAAGACTATCCATGAATGAGTATAAAAATCTCTACATATCTGCATTAGTCTGTTTATGTTGCTATAACAAGACACCACAGCCTGGGTGGCTTAAGCAACAGACACTTATTTTCTCAGTCTAGGCTGGAAGTCTAAGATCAAGGTGCCAGCAAAGTTGGTTTCTGGTAAGATTTTTCTTCCCAGCTTGCACATGGCTGCCTTCTCCCTGTGTCCTCCCATAGCCTTTGTTCTATGCATGTGTGGAGAGAGAGCGCCCTCTGGAGTCCCTTCCTCTTCTTACAAGGACTCTAGTCCTATCAGATTAGGGCCCCACCTTTATGACTGGTTAACATGAATTACCTCTTCACACACCCTATCTCCAAATACACTTACACTGGGTATTAGGGCTTTAATATATAGTATATTGGGGGGGGGGGGGGGGGCACAATTTGGTCCATAGCAATATCATTAAATAAATGCAAAATATGAAAGGCTCCTTACCTCCGATCACTCTCTCCAGATCAGAAGCACTGTTAGTAGCTTCTTTCTGTTCATATTTTTCACTGCTCTGAGACAAACATATAAATTAGATCACACCATACATATAGTTCTATTTTTTCACTTATAGTGAGATTATAGGGTTTTTTCCACTCATTGCTATATATCTTCCATATCAATACATACAAATCCCAAAATATTCTTTCAAATAGTTGCAAAGCATGCTCTTATAAGGATTATAATTTAATAGTTTTTCTCTTGGTAGATGATACATCACTTTGAATTTATTACATTATGGATAATGTTGCAGAAAATATCTTTATACATGGTTGTATTTATACTTTTCTTAGCATTTCAGTAGGGTAGATTCTTTAGAAGCAGAATTGCTAAGTCAAAGGGTATGCATCTTTAAAATCTGAATAGATATTGGTGTGGCCATTTATGGTTCTAGCAAAAGTATACGGGTATACCCATTTCCCCATACCCACCTTAAGGTAGTATCAATATTTTTTATATTTTTAACTTAATAGGTTAAAAAAACCAATCATTAGTGAATTTTTGCATATATTGATCCTTTATATTTCTTTTCCTGTGAATTACCTATTCATATTCTTTGCCTTTTTCCATTGCATTTTTAAAATATTCATCTGTAAGAACTTTTTATGTTTATTATGAAAAATAAGCTTTGTCGTGGATGTCGCAAATATTTTCTCTCAATATGCATTTTGTCTTTTAATTTGGTTAATGGTATCCTTAACTGTATGGAAGTGAAGTTACAGGGCTAAACACGGCCTTTTTACAGGTAGACGGTACCAGTAAGTGTGTTGGGGGTTAGGAATCAGACTCCACGCCTGGGAGGTCAGCCAGGGCAGAGGTGGCCTCTACAAATGCCTTCTCAGTGCCTAATGCAGCACTTAGAATGCCTTACCTGAGAGTCAGCCCAGCCCATCAGCCTGAATAAAAACTGACCCTTGCATAGGGGACTTCTATATGTGTATCAGCACGAATGTTTAGCCCACCAGCTACCTCCTTTGTCCTTCCAGGACCTCTGGGCTTCAGCCGAGTGATCAGAGCCTTCGGATGAAAAGCCAGAGAGCAGGCTCTCCGTACAGCGCTATGTTCACAAAGCATGTGAAGAACATTTAGAAAAAGAGAAGTGATTATACATACAGTGAAATTATACTTGCATATGATTCCAAATCCAGGTTTTTAAGAAGGCAAGTGGAATCAGGGGAACAATGAATAACAAAAATAGAAACAATAAGAATATTCTACCACTGGAGCCTAAAGGAACATTCGCAATTCTCATCATTTTAAATTTTAGTCCAACAATAATAATGTACAAGTAAGGAAACCGGGGCTCAGCGAGGTAAAATGATGTGCCCAGATCACAGCGCCAGGTGAGACAGGATTAGAATTCAGTTCTCAACCCTGAATTTTTGACAAAAGCTCCCTGATTTAAGACTTCCTTGTATCTCTGGATTTAAAAAGGAAACCCATACATTTAAAATATGACTTTTAGCCCTAACCCGTTTGGCTCAGTGGATAGAGCATCAGCCTGTGGACTCAAGGGTCCCAGGTTCGATTCCGGTCAAGGGCATGTACCTTGGTTGCAGGCACATCCCCAGTAGGGAGTGTGCAGGAGGCAGCTGATCGATGTTTCTCTCTCATCAATGTTTCTGACTCTCTATCCCTCTCCCTTCCTCTCTGTAAAAAATCAATAAAAAATATATTTAAAATACGACTTTTAGCAGAATTAAAAATTTGTGTTACTAATCAGCTTTCACAATTATTAAGTCCTTGTCGGAGACCCACCTGCACTCTTTGGTAGAAGATGAACACAAGCCCTGAAATCAACTCAAAGCCCCAAGAAGTAGCATCGTGAAGTTCTGCCCACAGACTTGGACTTCACTTAGCTCCCAGAATCAGCAACTCAGAGCTGTGCTCAGTGTATGATGACGATATATTTAAGTGATCATCTAAAAATACCGTATCTTGTGAAAAATACCATAACTGGACTATGTGGTGCCGTCTTAACCTCAGAGCATTTCCTTTTCTGAGACAAAACCACCTGGCTTTGTTTTTACTGAAAGGCAGGACCCAAACAATGCATGAATCACTTCCTCTGGAAGAGAGTAAACTGCAGACCAAGTGCCCATCTTCTAACCCCAGGTCATGTCCACTCCGACCCACTTCCTCAGGACGTGTGTTTCAGCACCACTGGCTTTTTCTGGAACAGGGACCAGCTGCCTCTGATTTCCTTGCATTCCAGGTGTGGTGGTGATGCTGGTGAGAGTGGGTTGAGATTGTTTTTTTTTTAAAGCAAGACTCCATCATGCAAAGACTGACTAAGGTTTTCACCATTATGATTTGAGGAAATCCTTGACTATGTTTTTAAACCCTTAATTAGGAATCTGGCTTTGTTTATGAAAACAACTTAGCTATAGAAAATGTTGCTTTCTTTTACTCTCAACCACTATTTCAAAAGTCTGTACCCACAACATTCTTCCTTTTATAGAATCTAGTTTTTACAGTCAGTACTTTACTGAATGCCTACCTTATGTGCCAGGCACTATGATGAGAATGGGGACATCAGTGATCAAAACACAAAAATCCTTACCTTTATGGAGCTTATGTTTTAGTAAGTGTAGACAAACAATAAAAACAAACATAAAAATAGGTAATTATTTGTTACAAGATTATGAGTGCTATGGGGGAAAAAATAAGATTAAGGATGAATGGGAGTGTTATGTTGGAATCTAAGATGCCAGGCCTGGTCAAGTGAGATTGCGGTGGTGAGATTTGAGCAAAGACTTTAAATTGGCAAAGGTGTCAACCACACAGATATCTTGGGAAGGAGCATTGCAAGAAGAGGGAACGGACAGTAGTGTGTGTGTTCTAAGGCTGGAGTGTAGTGGGCTTGGTTAAAGAAAAGCAAGGAGACATATGGTACAGGGTGGAGGTGGGGGAGATATATAGGGTCTAGTGAAGCCCCTCAAAGGATGTTGGCTTTTATTCTGGGTGAAATGAGGAGCCTAAGGGACTAGGGTAGAGAAGCAACATGATCTGATTTATGTTTTAACAGACTCCCCTGGCTGCATATCTGACAGTGGTGGGAGGGAGAAGAACCAACCAAAATTTGTGTGAACTGAACATATATAATCCTAGGTGAAATAACATCTAAGTCTTTAGAATTCATTTAAGGATGTATTTATTTACAAGATACAAATGTTTAATATTTAAGAGGAATTAAAGTGCTTAATTTTACAATGTTTCTGATTCCCCACCTTTGTGACCAAATATACATATGTTACACAATATATACACTATCTGCATTCATATTTACATTCACATAGCTAGAAAAGAAAAATTACCTTTATGTATACTTTTTCACATTTGAGTTAACTCTAAAATTCTGATAACATACCTTTTCAAACTGATCAGTCAACAATTCAAAACCAGATCACACTTACTCAAAAATATCAGTCAACTGTCACTCACAAAATGAAATGCTAGTTTGATAAAATAAAAACAGAAGATAGTTTTATATACAGACATGATTGCTAATGGAGACCACCCCCCCACACCCCCCCAAGTGATACATTCCAACATCCATATAATGTGTAACATATAATGCAATTCAGTTATCATAATGGTCCCTACAGATTATTATGCCTCTCCCCCAAAACTACATATATATCACTCTATGTATTTGGTATTCACTTATTAAAATATGCTACAATGAGATTTCTTGAATTAATTTATCACTAAATCTACCTAATCTCACTAATTCAATCTACAATGAATTTTAGAAAGGGATAACCATTGGGTAACTCAGTAACCCCAACAAGTTAAAAATGATCTTGTTGAGGCATGTGCTATTTCATCTCAAATCACAGAAAAGACACTATATTCTGCCAAATGTTCAGTCTAGAAGTAAAAGACCAGGATGGACTTTAAAGGGATATTTTTTTCTACTTCAGTAAACAGCACTAAAAATGGCCCAATAGAATAAATTTATTTCTTTTATAGCCTAAAGGAAAAAGAAAGTAATGATATAGAGGTCAAGGTGAAAGGCTGGGGTGCAATAAATCCCATCAATATGCAATTATGTAAATTTATATTTTATATCCCTTCTGCAGTGTAAGTATTTTTCTCTTATCTTAACACATATTGCTCTGATCTGGAGACCAGCAGCCTCTTTCTGCTGCCCACCTCTCTGCTCATTCCTGCTTGCTTCAGTTCCTAATTTTATTCCTCTCTATTATAGCAGTAAAAAAAGCAAAGTTTTCATCTCATGACATGGATATGGGGATAAATAAGAATGAACTATACTAAAAATTCATGGGAGTAATTTATGTTAAAATATTTAAACTAAAAAGAACAGTTTCTATAAAAATTTTGTTCCTATGAAAAAAACAGAATTGGAAATCAATAATATTTTTACATATATACATATACTCAGAAATTCACAGAAAGAGTTTTAAAAGTAGATCTAGTGGTTTTTATATATTTTCCAAATCTGGAGAATCTATAGTAGAGAGGAATATGAAAGTAAAAGTAATTTGATTCAACTAAAACTGGATGAGAATAAGGAAATAACATGGTCCACTACGGATATCAATCCAGTCCTGAGAATCAGAACTAGTTAGCCACAGTTTTTATATTAATACATTCTTGAAGAATACAAAATTTTAACAATGAAAACATTAAGACATTCCTGTCTTTTGAATTAATTTTAGCTTATAAATACCATGTGCTTAGACCCGCTCACACAAACATCACGTGATGTAGGAAATTTTAATTAACCTTCTCTATTATAGCAAAGGTAACTACAAAAACAAGAAAATATGAAGAAGACCTTGTTCCTTAGAAGTTTATTTGCTCCTGTTGGTGCCTTTTCCTCGGGATGGATCCAGCCCAGAAAGATCATTATCAGAGTTACCACAGACAATATGCTCAGAGTAAGAATGTAAGGCTTTGAATAGAACCAGAATTGAGATCTAAAATTTAAAGGAATTTAAACACCCTGTTCCACAGAGTAGACAAAAAGAAGTAAACCACAATTGTAAACTCGAAGAAGTATGTTTGATTTAAGGTTTTTAGAAGGCATTAATGAATCCTTAATAACCCTGAAGTACTATGAAGTTGTTGTTTTTTTTGTAATATACTGAGGACTACAGTAAATATTCTTTAAAAAAAAAAATCCAATGTTTGTTTATAGATGGGGACAGGGCACATTTAAAAAACTAGTTCTTAAAAAGTTAAAAAACGGTGTATTTAAAAAAATGAGGGTAGGTCACCCAGTGAAGAGAAGTACACCAAGGGTATGTTATTAAACTTCATGAAAAATGAGATGTTGCTTGATAAAGTAGTGCAGATGTGCTTTGTTTCATTATCCATACCCATTGCAGAAGGAAAATGGTTTTGATAGTTATTTGAATCCAAAGAATAATGCCCAATCCCCCCAACCCCCACCCCCAAGCACACACACTTTCTCTTCCCTATACCAGGCAATGAGTTACATGATCATTTCTAGAAGTGAATTCTCTTCTAGAATGTGGCTAGGGGCATTCATGTTAAGATTTCAGTATAAAAACATACCCTGAAGAGTTTTATTGCTTGCATACATGACAGCATGATAGATGCCATTATTACAAAAGTGGCTGGTGGCAGTTTTCATTGTTGAGTCCCACTTGAAACCTGGAGATCAGTCTGCACTACATTTCATACTTAAATATCCTAAATGGTAGACTTTCAACAAAGCAAAATTTAAGTTTAAAAATTGGAATGTTTTATAATGAACAGCAGTTTTTAGCAAAGAAATATTTTTTAACTTTAAAGAAAAGATGAGTTGGAAAGCACCAACTTAGAGAAAACAAATTGTAAGACCTACACGATGGGATGCTGGCTTTAATAGGAAAGCAACCAATTACCTTCTTAGGTTCAATCCGTCCTGACTGCTCAGGTGTCTGAGAAAGCAAAAGACGTAAGTTATTCTTGTAACCAATCATACTTTGAGGTCTTTTGGTTTAGTTGAGTGCTTATTAAATGGCTGACTAAGCTTATTCCTTTGCCTTTCCCCAAATAAAAGCATTAGTGATTATTTAACCAAAAACAGGTAAGGCTGCTTCACTGCTTCTCTTTGTGCTTCGCTACAGAACAAGGGGTGGGAGTGAAATTGGTAACTGGATAATTAAAAGTTCTCTTCTTACAATAATATTTCTTTTTTATCAAATTAAAGATAATATTAAGAGCATGATAATAAACAGTGTCTTCATGAATATTCTTTCAATAATCTAAATTAAATAACATAGATATGTATTGAGCCAAAATTTGTCCACAACTTCCACTCCAGAAGAACTCACTGAAAGGGAAAGTGTAGTCTTCCTGCTGCTCAAAACAGTTTTCAAAAATAATCTGGCCAACAGATCTTCTAATTGGCCCTTATATTTCCATTGTTCTATCCACATTTACAAAAGTCACCTTCCCCTGGTAATCATTCCATATTTTTATTGCTTCTCTCTTCTTGAGATTAAGAAAACCAAAAGCATCATCTATAGCTATAGTTTAACCTTCTCAATAACCACCCATGAATACACATGTTGTGTACACACACACACACACACACACACACACACACGGCAACTAGAAAAGAGAAGCAATGTAAAATATTTTTAAGTCTGCCCCTGATTTAATAGGAACAAGTTACCTTTTATCTTTTTTTGGCTCCAAGTATTTGGTTTAATATAAATGATCATGGTTGGTATTCCTTTCATGGAAGAAGGCAACCCAATCATGTCAGCCATAATTAGTTTATCTGCTCCTTCACAGAAAAATAAATGTTTCACATTTTCTTAAGAGGGCCTAAATAGATGAGTGAAAATCTCCAAGTCTGAGCAAATCTATTCTACATTTAAGGTGTAATCCCCAGGCCTAGCTGGTATGGCTTGGTGGATAGAGCATCAGCCTGCAGACAGGGGCTTGATCCCCAGTGCGGGAGGGAGGGTGCAGGAGGCAGCCATTCAATGATCCTCTCTCATTATTAATGTTTCTATCTCTCTCTCCCTCTCCCTTCTCTGAAATCAATAAAAATATACACATTTTTCAAAAAGGTGTAATCCCCAAAGGCAGAGGATAGTGAGGTCATTCTTGTGGATCTCTAGACGATGCATTAAATGTGATAACATTTGAGGCATAACAGGGTAAAAACAACAACAACAACAACAACAACCCCAAAAGCGAAAAACAAAAAAACAGATCTAGTTAGAGAAAAGGGTTAAGTTAAATAGCCAGCTTAATGTGAGATTTTAATCATAATTACAATATAATGAAGAGCAGCCTTAGTCACAAGGAATTATATTTTGTCTACTATGATTCCCCAGAAAGATAAACGAGAAAGGAATGCTCAGGCTCTCTTCAATTATCTTGTACCTCCCCAAAACCTACCATTAAAACATTGCTTTTCAATACTGTGCCCCCCGCCCCCATTCTTTACTGAGGAGGTTTAAAGAATTGAACATAAACTTCCTTTAATATCTATCCAGCCCTCTCAAACATAGGTTATCACTTGTGAATTTTGTATTATATATGACAAAGGAACAGGCCGACACAGATATCTTGAGTAACTATATATATAAAAGCCTAATATGCTAACTATCCCTCCGACTGTTCGACTGGTCACTATGACGCGCACTGACCACCAGGGGCAGATACTCTGACCGGTAGACGCTTGCTGCTGGGTTCCTGCCGATCGGGACTGGGTGAGACAGGCCGGACATACCCTGGAGCCCTTCCACTGTCCCTTCCCAGCCCCTATTGTGCACCAGTGGGGTCCCTTGGCCTGGCCTGCGCTGTCTTGAAATCCGGGACCCCTTAGGGGATGTCAGAGAGCTGTTTCTGCCTGATCCCGCCTCTAGTTAATTATATAGTCCTCATTTAACCATGCTTAACAGTCTTAGAGAAAAAAAAAAAAACAGTACAGGAAATGCAGTTTCCTGATGTCCCAATTCTGCTTAAGGTCAGGTATTTTGCACAATCCAGGTTTTTGTGAAGATTTTTGTATATGCTGATATTAACTGTTGTACAATTAGAGGATCATAAAATGAAAAACAACCTGTATGATTTTGACGATTCTGGTGACCAAAATGCACTTTATCTGAGTAAGTAAGACTGAAGCATTAATTAAACCCTCACCTTATATTTAAATAGAAATTATTAGCACCTTCAAAGAGAGGCACTGTTTTAAATAGGCACAGAACAAAAAAAAAAAAATAGTACTTTAAAAATATGGTTGGAATTCACTAATATATCCCATGCCACATAAATTACTGCTTTTTCTTATTATAAAAATATCAATACCTTTAGATGTCAATCAGTTAAACATATATCACCAAAAACATTAAGTTTAGAACATGTCCAATTGCAAGATAAAACGTGCTTTATATTTTAAAAATAAATTAGACACAAATATGAACCTAAAGCTGAAGAGAAAGGCATGTATAGTATATAGATATATTTATATTTAATACTATATATACATAATTGCTATATACGTAAGATATTTTATTTTTAGGAGTATTTCTACAAAAACAAATATCTTTTCTTAATAAGTCGAAAGTTTGAACACCAACAACCTGTCCTTTTTCTGTTTTAAAAGGACATATTATTTATGCAGCTTGAGCTTTATACACTAAATTAAATAAGTTAACACAACAGCCTAAACTGTCCTTGTAATTCTTCTAACCATGGATCTATTTTGGCAACATGGAGGTATATCTTTCAAACTGTTACAAGTCTTACATGTGAAAGAGAAGACATTAAAATAATTCTTAAGTGAAAGTGGCCTATTCTAACCTGATAGTGACATAATCAATTGATACCATTTTCTCCAAGACAAAAGTACATATTCAAGAAATAGCTCATTAAAAAATGCTCCATTTTTTCACATTATTTCCAAAAGTTATCGGTAGAATGGCTCTCCACATTAATTTCACCAGAGTACACAAACATAGGAAAAATAGTCCCCTACCAGATACATTTATACTTCTCAACATAAAGTGCTAAGAGATGAGTAAGGAGAACTGGGAATGTCTTGAGCGGTGAATCTTGAGACCCCCACACTGTGGTTGGTCCTGGAGTTCAGCATTCTGATTTTTATTTAGGTTCAGGGTTATCGTCCAAGGTAGCTGAATGGTTGTTAGGACCATCAGGTGTCTCACCTGTGACAGCTAGAAGGATGATTTTCAGCCACTTCTGTTTCAGTTCCTCACTGTCTGCAGCAAAGCTGTGCACAGACTTGGACTGGGTCAGTTTGAAACTGTGAGGCAGGTCTGCACTCCTTGGCATATCATCCACAATATAGCCCAGGAGTGGAATGGTGGCCTGGGCTCTGACATCCTAAAGGAAAAAAAATAATACATAGGAGTGTGAGGTGTGTGAGCATGCTCTACAAGTCCCTACTAAAACCTCTTTTCCTACGACTATTCCATACAGACTTGCACTGTGAAGTCTCCATGGACAGAGTTGGTGAACCAGGAATAGCACAGTGCCTGTACATGAGGTCACTGTTAATACTGACTGCATGAATTAATGAGAGTGGACACCTAACTCAGCTAGGATTCATTGACCCAATACCTCCTCTGTGTAAGAGCCTCCCCAGCTCTTCGTTCAGTGAAAAAGGGAAGAAAAGAATAGTTATCTTATTGTATAAAACCAGCAAATGTTAATGACTCATTACCAAACAGTTTTACTTGGTGTTTCATTCATTAATGAATCAATTTATTTATGGGCAAGAAAAAGTTATAGGAAAAACCACAAAATAGAATAGAACATATATCTTGGCATTTTAAGTCTATTTCTAAAAAAAAACAAAAACAAAAACCACACACAAGTTTTACTAGTCTTTAATTTAGATATAGGCTAAAATATAATAGGTACATTGAAAAGTTTATGTATTTCCAGGGGAATGCACAATTGGTATACATGCCCTGTTTTTTTAAGCATTATATACTCCATAGTACCTGGTGCTGCTCTGGTTAGAAGCTAAATCTGCATGTCTGTTGTTCCCACAGATTTATCTCAGATCCAAGCTCAGACAGTTCTCAAACAACTGTTACTGGATAATGTTAATCTAAGCTTGATTTACATTTTTCTTCCTCTCAATTTCTTTCTCTTTCAGGTATTCCTGTATTCAAGGTGGGTGGAGGGAAAGCTTGCCTGTTACTTCCTATCGTTAAAAAGGCTCCCTCTCCTTCCTGCTTCTTCCTCTATTCACCCCCTT
Source organism: Myotis myotis (assembly GCF_014108235.1). Taxonomy (NCBI): domain Eukaryota; kingdom Metazoa; phylum Chordata; class Mammalia; order Chiroptera; family Vespertilionidae; genus Myotis; species Myotis myotis. The sequence continues at coordinate 174,121,634 of NW_023416335.1, forward strand.
CTCCCAATGTCCTTTCAACTCACCTTTTTTTCAAGCCCATAGAATAGGAATGAGAGAAGGGGAGAAAGGATCCATGGGGTGGAGAAATTATTGGTTATAAAAGGAATCCACCAGTTTAAGTAAACTTGAATTTGTTATTATTTTTTCCGATTATAATGAAACTGAACTTTCTTGTTCCATAGAGGGGTTTTGAGTTCACTGTCTAATTGCCTCCCCTGCCATCCGCATGACCTCTTTCCCTTCAGTCAGATGTAGTTCAGATACCTGTGGGGCACCGTACATGTACAGCACAAGAGGGTCTTGTTTGGGGATCACACACCAAGCTTTCTGCCAAGGTTTTGACTTCTCCATATACTGAAGAAAGCTGCACACCACACTGTTTCCAGATACTTCTGCTGATTCAGTCTAGAAAAATATAATGGAGTGAGAGTGAGTGAGTGAGATTGAACACAAAACGGTCCAGACAGAGAAGTAATTAAATTTAGGGCAACATTCATTAACTACAGTGTGCTTATATCAAATGTCTTCTGGGATCACCCAAAAAATTCATCTGCAATTATTTAAATATTCATCTAGATCTATTATTAGCATGGAAAAATATCTAAGTCAATTTAACTGTCTCTATAGCCAGACCTTGAATTTAAATGAAGTTACTAGTAAACATTTATTAATTGCTTACTATGCATGCACTTTTCTTAGCTCACTAAGAAATGTATCATTTCATTTAATCTTCACACCAACATTCATTTAATCTTCACACCAACACCAGGAAGTTACAACTTTCATTATCTATAAGGTTCAGAGATGAAATAGCTTTCCCAAGATCATACATTTAGGAATTGGGATGCTGGGATTTGAGTGCAGAGGCTAAACTTTTAACCGCAACGCATACCAACTTCACGTATGTAAGAATCCATAACAAAAAGGCAAATACTGGCCAGCAATCCTTATCTTGGAATCTGAGATAATTCAAGTTGTAAAAACTTCACTAAAGCCCTGGCCGGTGTGGCTCAGTTGGTTGGGTGTCATCCCATATACTGAAAGGTTGATGGTTCGATTCCTGGTCAGGGCACATGCCTGGGTTGAGGGCTTAATCCCTGGTGGGAGGCATGCAGGAGGCAGCCAATTAATGTTCCTCTCCATCTCCTTTCCTTTCTCAAATAAATCAATTAAAAAAATCTTAAAAATCAATGAAAAAAATAAAAATTGCATTAATGTTTGTAGAGTCATTTATAGTTTTCTGCTTTGCCTCCTAAATACATAAATCACTGGCTAAAAAGGGAACAAAACCATTTGACTAATGGTTATTACACATTATAGAAAGCATCATATCCTTAGGGTATTGCTCCTCAGTGTCAATTCAAGAGTGCTGGTTTGGCCGAAACCGGTTTGGCTCAGTGGATAGAGCGTCGGCCTGCGGACTGAGGGGTCCCAGGTTCGATTCCGGTCAAGGGCATGTACCTGGGTTGCGGGCACATCACCAGTGGGAGATGTGCAGGAGGCAGCTGATCGATATTTCTCTCTCATCGATGTTTCTAACTCTCTATCTCTCTCCCTTCCTCTCTGTGAAAAATCAATAAAATATATTAAAAAAAAAAAAAAAGAGTGCTGGTTTGCCAAATGTTTGGTTACTGGTTCAAGATAAGCACAGAAAGTAAGAGTAAACACTGAAAACCTTCCATAGAAATTTGACTTTGTGATGATACTCAAGCACATGATTGTGTGTTTTACAAAATTACTGAGCTATCATGAGGTTTGGAAATAAAACTGACCCTTCATCACAGATAAGGGAAGAAGTACTGGCTGGCAAACTATGGACTACCAGCCCACCATCTGGGAGCTAAGAAAGTGCTTTCAGATAAACATTTAAAATCAATTTGATAATAGGAAACACTAACTTTAGACTCCAATTAAGGGAAATATTACCTTCCCTCCTCCCTCTAAAGAATTCCATTCTTATTACCATATTAGAAAAAAAATTGTACTAAATTATTGTATTTTAAATTTTGTCAATGTAAATTTGTTTTCTCTCTTGTTAGAGAAGTAGTAGTCTCAATTTTGCCTCTTGGCCTGCAAAAACTATAATAGTTATTCTCTGGCCCTTTACAGAACAAGTTTGTTAAGACCTTTGGTCTAGCTAGCTCATATAACACTAGTTGGCACAAAGTGAGTTTCAAATATTGCATGTATGTGTGTGTGCACATGTGTTCACATGGTTAAGTAATTGACTCCCCCAAGTTTTTTCTAGAAAACTCCCTTGAGGTTTTTACTTCATAGCTACAGCCTGAAACTCATCCCTTAAAACAAGTGATTGCATTAATTCAGTCGCATCAGTTGCTGTTGTTAAGAACTGAGCCTGTGTCCTTAGGAGCCAATGAAGCATTTCTTTCTCCCCGACCTGCCTGAAAAAAACCCATTTTGGTCTGCCATTCAAGCGACATCTATACACCCTGGAACTCAGAGTTATATTTTAAGTTTGCAGACCTGCACTTTAATCTTAAATGAATCTTGAAGTTCATGATCTTTTTCCAGTTATCCAAAATGACCTCTGTGTACTCTCAAATGCAGAACACCAACCCTGTTCTTTCTGTATGATCCCAACATTCAGCAACACAGAACAAAAGTATGATTTGTTCACCGTTCTCAAAAATTGTTAAATACTAAGAGAAATAACAAAATGTGTTACTTGTCTTCTTCAGGGTTAAAATACAATTCTATGTCCCTCATATAAAAATCTAAAAAACATCCAACATTTACTATTTCATACCTCTAAAATCCCTTTTCGTTTCTTTTCTTCACTGTCTGCGAATCCACTTAATATTTGGTAACAGTCTTTACAAACTTTGCTCAATTTACCACCATCATACTCCAGATGAGCTTTGTAATCAGAACACTTCCAACAAACCACCTTAAATTAGAAAAGGTAACGAAGAGTCAATCATCATATTTTAAAAGTAATAAGATTTAAGCCATAAACATTTACAATGATAATGAGAAAGAGCTAAATATAAAAGGCAAATTTTTATTACGCCAAGAACATTAGGATTATCATCACAATATTATAGTGCTGTTTGTAATGGGCTGTGCTTGTTCATCTTTTCTTTCTGACCCTAAAGATAGGAGATCTTCAGAGGCTTAATCCAAACCCGTACTCTCCATGCCTCTGGATGTTTCTTGGATATCCCGCCAAAATGCACTCATGAACTTCCTTGTCCTCAGCGCTCTCCTTCCCCCATTCCACCCTTCCCAACCTGTCCTCCTCTCCTCTGGCTCCCTGTAGTAGAAGATAGCACAGTCATTCAACCAATCATGGCAAGTCATAAACCGAGGGACATCCCTGATACCTCTCCACGGCTCACCCCAAAGAGTCATACTATGACAAAGTCCTGCCAATTTTACCTCCTAGAAAGTTTTCAATCTGTCCATTTTTCTACATCTTCCTAATCACCCGAGTCTAAGCTATCAGTATCCCCGTTTGGACTATTATAGCCTCGTGATTGCTCCTTGTAGCATTCTTACTGGCCTCCAGGCTTCTGCTCTTACATCCCTCCAAGCTATTTTCCAAATAGCACCAGATGCTCTCTTCAAAATCATAATCTGATAGGTTTCTCTCTATTTAAAATCCTTCAGTCTTCCCTTTGCTGTTGGATAATGAACACACTCTTCAGTATGGCCTACAAAGACCTCCATTATCTGCTCCTCTGACTCCCCATATCTTTAGTGACCCTGGCTTCTACAGCCCCACAGTGCTATGCTCCCTCCTGCCTCATCTTTGCTTCATGAGGTAACTCGTTCATCCTCCAGATGTTGACTCAAACTTCACTTCTTTAAGGAAGACTCCTCCAACTTCCAGTACAAAGCATGTCTCTTTGCACTGTGCTACTCAAGTTCCCTGTACTCTTTTTCATGTACTGATTACAAGTTATACTCATATACTTGTGTGATTATTTATGTAATGTTTACTACCCCGACTAGGCTGTAAGCTCTATGAGATTGTTCTTATATATTTTGCTCACTAGCACACAGTAAACATTTATTGACTGCCAAGGAATGAATAACTATAATGAAAATACATATGATTTCTTAGTGAATGGTATTTTCCTTAATTACTATAGAATAATTGTTAATAAAAAAAAACCTTCCACTTAAAAAATTTATCTTCTTGCTTCTAGAAGCATATTTCCCCCCCCAATTCATAGTAAACAAACTCTAAGAAATGTAAATATTTGTAAAACTTTTGGTTTAGGTTCACAGAATGTAAAATTCATGATATAATTATAATAAAATTACTCTAGGATTCAGAATTAGACTTGTTTGTATATGTAAACTCCTATTAACTGATCTCTTATTTTTAAATCATATCATAGTATTTTGATGATCCACAATCAAACATTTTTGTTTGTTCACTGAACCAAATATATCAGTACCTAAAATCATTTCAAGCAAACTTGATAAATTTTAAAAAGTCTTCCCCGGGGAATGGAGGGAAATGTTTGCTATCACTTCAATTTGACTACAAAATGGTCTTGCTGAGTCAAAACTTAGAAAAAGAGGAAGAATAAATCTATAGTGTGAGGATAATCTAAAAGAGCTATTAATAAGAATATTTGCACTTAAGCACACTAATAATATATTACACTGCAATGCCTACCCTTCTATTTATTCGTTGCTTTTTAGAAGAAAGTATGTAATCTTTAACAAGGTTTACAAGGCCCTTCAAAACCTGCTGCTACCTCTCTCCATCTTCATTTCATGCTTTGTTCCTCGTCATTCATTCCATATGAAACAACTCAATTTCTGAAAGCCTGTTATGTGCTTTCTCTGACTTGAGTTATAACCAGACACCTCTAATGGGCACCCAGCAGTCCACCTTTATTTCTCTGACAGGCTCATCTTCCCTGCCCAGAGATGACTATTTCACCTTAGTCCTTTCTCAAATCTCCTCCACCTTTCTTCCTTCCCCCTTCATTTCCAGGTGATGACATTTTCTGCTACCTCGATGAAAAGATACATAGTACCAGACCTAAATTCCCTCATTTCCCACCAGCAAATTAAAAATCCCACATTTACAGCCATCTGTTTTGTTTTCCTTTCTATTACCATGGAGTGAAGTTCCCCTCTCCCCATCAAAAGCCTGAACTTCCACTTATGCTAACAAGTTCTATCTAGTCCAGCCGTGGGCAAACTACAGCCCGCCGGAACTGGCCCGTTTGAAATGAATAAAACTATTGAAAAAAAAGACCGTACCCTTTTATGTAATGATGTTTACTTTGAATTTATATTAGTTCACACAAACACTGCATCCATGCTTTTGTTCCGGCCCTCCGGTCCAGTTTAAGAACCCATTGTAGCCCTCGAGTCAAAAAGTTTGCCCACCCCTGATAGTCTCTCAAAGCCATCAACTCTTTTGGTTATCATTTCTCTACTGTTTCTTCTGCCACACTTCCCTTACTCATCACACTCCAGCACACGACCTTTGGCAGTCTCAAAAAAAGACCAAGCTCTGGCCTGCCTTGGGGCTTATAAGATACAGACTCTGCATGAACGCAGGTCCCAACTACCTCCTGTGGTTAGCTCTTCCTCACCTTTTAGGCATCAGCTTACATATCAACCCCTCAGATAGATCTTCATTTTTCTAACTAAAAGTGGTTCCAAATCCTCCTTCCTTGCCATTATTCTCCATTTTAAACTTCCTGATTGCCTCCTTATTGCATCTATAGTCATTTGAAATGCTTATTTTTCCATTTACCCGACTTGGGTCTACTTTTCTCCATTAGAATGTAAGCTACATGGAGCTGGGTATCATTTTGGTTACCATTTTTCCTCCAGAACCCAGCACTGTGCTTTGTGCATACTTGTCACTAAAATAAGTTTATCTATGAAGTGCTCTACCGAATGAGTTTTGGTGCCTTTTCCAAGTTGATGATTTTACAATACTGATAGAGTTACTGGCCATCTTAATGACCAAGAAATCTCACTTACATGTCCACATGCTCGACAATGATGCCTTCTCCTTGTCAGTGCGTTGAAAGGCTCTTTGCATTTCATACACATCGTTACTTCATTATCTCGGATCCATCTTGGGGCTCTTTTCCCTAGCTCAGCAGTCTAAAAAGGGAAGAGAGATTCAATTTTAACAGAAAAGAACTGTCATTTCCTTCCTTCCTGCCTGCCTTCCAAGCACTTTAACAACATTGCTCATACCCTGTTCTTGTAAAGAAGTAAAAGGTTCAAAGAAGTTTAAGCAGTATAAAAAAGGCACTCACTACTACATTCATCTAAGAAGGAATGAGATTCTGTCTAATAGCCAGTTGTGAAGGAAAAAGACTAGATAACAAAATGACCAGATAGATCTTTTGTAATTGCAAAGAGCCTAAAGTTAAGAATTTAATTCAACTTACAGAAACCTCTGACTGAATGTCATTATCCTTTGCAATCGCATTTCTGAAGGTTTCATACCTCTGATGGAAAGCATCGATAGTCTCTTGAAGGGCCTAAAATATAAATAAAATTCAAAGCACACATTAAAGTATCACATGAAAATTTATTAAAATACTATATTAATCAAATATCTATAATGGGAATCACTTTAAAAATTAAATGACCTTGCCCTGGCCTGCAAGGCTTGGTGGTTAGAGCGTTGGCCTACACACTGGAGGGTCGCAGGTTTGATTCCCAGTCAAGGGCACATACCTGGGTTGCAGGTCCGATCTTTGCCCCTGACTGGGGGCGCATGTGGTCGACAACCAACCCAGGTGTCTCTGTCATATTGATGTTTCTGTCTCTCTCCCCTTTCTCTTTCTCTCTTCCCTCTCCCGCCCCCTCCTCCACTCTCTCTAGGAATCAATGGAAAAAATATCCTCACTCATCGGGTACAGATTTAAAAAAATTTAAATGACCTTGATCCGATGACTACATGTGCCCAATACAACAATATCTGCACGTTTGCATACACACACAGAGATTGCCAAAACAAAAACTAAAAATAGAAATAAGGTTTACCTTGATCCATTCTTCTTTGTCTTGTTCAGAACTAAAACAAAACAAAATTAAACTGAATGCAGAGACCATTAATGAGTTACACCTGGTGAATAAAACTATGTTTTAATGTTCTTCCAACTTTCTGGAAAACTCAGGGATGTCCAAGAAAGAGTTACAATTAAAATTAAACAGACTCTCTGGCAATTGAACAAATAAATTCTTGAACAGAGTTTTAGAGGATCTTCTTACTTTGGAACAGATAATTTTTGATGGGGAGAGATAAGTTTACCTTTTACATTAGAATGCCCTGACATTAAGTTTAACAACCATCATCTAGTTATAGACATTAGGCACTGGATATACAAGTAATCTTCAATTCACCTTTATAAAAGCACATAGGGTCTTTAAAGGCTATGTGCCACAGCCCACCTTAAGAAAGATTATAATTAGCTTTGAGAATCTAAAATATCTTTGTAAGGTTTTAGGGAACTATTTAACACTAGTGCCCTGGTGCATGGATTTGTGCACATTGAAAGGAAATTAATTAGAAGGTGGCCAGCAGGGCGGGACTGGGTGAGATGGGCTGGACACGCCCCGGAGCCAACCTCCCGAGGTCCTTCCCCAGCGGCTACACCTGGGGTGGTGCTGAGGCTTGAATAGCATCTGCAGAGTGAGCGGGGTCCCTCCAGCAGGTGGTGTCCCTCAGCCTGGCCTGTGGGGATTAGGCCGAAACCGGCTCTCCAACATCCCCCAAAAGGTCCTGGATTTCGAGAGGGCGGTTCTTGGGTGACACACCCTGAAATCAGGCTCCCTCCTCTCTGGTTCCAAGGTTCGCATCACCTGAGAACCACCACTGCCAAGTCACCGCAGCTCGGCAGCTCCTGCATCGAGCGTCTGCCCCCTGGCGTCAGATGGTCGCTTAGCCTTTTATATATATATATAGATTCCCTTTGATGAACAATTTAATTTTATTCTGCTAGAAGGCTTCAGGCAATACCATACCTAATCAATTACAGATAAAGCAAAACAAACAGTTTAAATGCCCGTAGGAAGGAAGTTGCACAGATTAATGGACACCAATATTTAATAACGTTTTACTGAGAAAAATTTCCCTTGACTGTAATCAAATCCTCTGGTTTTCTTGTTGAGGCCAATTTTTTTTTTTTTTTTTTGAGGCCAATTTTCTTAATTCTATTCTCTCATGCAGGTAGCTTACAGAGCTGGTTGTTGTCATATAACTATCTTAGAACAAACCCCGTTAGTAGACTCTGGACTAAGATCTCCAAAGAGTGGGCTCTGTTTGCGTGTGTTGGGTAGGTGAGGGCTAAGGTTGAGTTCCGCTTGAATGTCACATGCCTTGGTCCCACAGGGATCACACATGCATGAGTCTGGCAGGAGGTTTGCTCCTATGACACTGTCCATCCTTCCAGTACATTTATTTTTGAGTACCACAATGTCCCAAGAATGCTGCTGGAATCTGTACCTATAAAATGAAAGATTCTGCTTATTGTTCACCTGGGGATCCTTGGTTGGTGGGAGGTGTGGTGTGATATCAATCTTTCCCCTCAAAAAGATTCTCCCTATTGTTGTGCCCTGCCCCCACCGAATCAGCTCTAGGATCCTGAGAGCATCCCTGCATGCTTGCTGCTTTTAGCTTTTTAAATGCTAAGGAGCTTGACAAGTCTTCAATCCTTTGTTTAGTTTACTCACCAGTATATTTTTATATCCATTCAGCAACCAAAAACCATTAAATAAAAACTACAGAAACTAAGAATACTTTATATTCTTTTGAACATGGAAGGGTACACAGAGTATAAGAGGTCAGTCTTCAGGCTGATTCATTTAGCAAGAAAAGCAGAGCCCCTTTTTTCCCCCCCTCAAGTGGCTTCAGAAGCAAATTCTCTTGAAATATCTCTAAATACATACCCAATTTGGAGTTCCATGTAATCCCACTAACAGTCTTACTTTCTGGGACTTTCAATGTTTGTCTCCATTCTTGAGTCATTACAGACTAGATGACAAGTAATCACTTAATTTTGATCTTCAATTTACCATATAATCATAAATAGAACTAAAGCAATGATATGAGGGGAATAAAACATTTGAGGAAAATGATGTTTCGATAACTAATTGGAACGTATCCAATACTGCATATTGAAACTCTACAAAGTGATGACTACCTGCAGTTAAGAAAACTCCCCATGAACCAGCCCCACCCTAAAAAACAGCCCAAGCTGCTAAAGAAAGGCTGGAGTTCCTGGTTAGGCACCCCAAGAAGCCTCATAATCTTCAGCTGCTTCGACACACCTCTTGGTTTATAGATTTGGAAGTATGCTGACATTTCAGAGCTGGCAGCACCTTCATTCTTCCACAATGGAGACTCCTTTAACAACAATCAGAACTGGGGGAGTCCTCCTTGTTGCCAGGTCCAATCACCCAGTGAGTCAACATCTATATTCTTCTCTTGGGTTTGATGGCTGGAGCCCAAACCCCATCACGATAAGGTAGAAAAACCATAATATTCAAAGCCAAGTCCTCCACCATTTTAACTTGTGTTTGAAATGCCACCTTTGAATCCTTAGCTCAGTCCCCTGGCAGCCTGCCACATCTTCCATAACTGTAATTTCACCAGTTCCCTGATTGCCAGGGCACACATTCCTGCTAAAATGATTTATTCTTTTTTTTGAAAGTCTGAAGTTTAAGCTCTTATGTGGTCACTGAGTACAAATATCCAGGATGAATTCACCTGAGCAGCCAGAACCACATGCTATTGGTGCAAAGGAACAGAAGGGCTCTCTGACTCTCCACAGCTTCTAGGATGTCAGACCATCAGTGGTGGGCGCTGGCCGGTGTTGCTCGGTGGTTTGAGCGTGCACCAAAGGGTCTCTGGTTCAATTCCCGGTTAAGGGTATGTATGTGCCTGGGTTGCAGGTTCGATCCCATGTGTGGGAGGCAACCAATTGAAGTGTCTCTCTCACATCAATGTTTCTCCCTCCCCCCCGCCTCTTCTACTCTCTCTAAAAATCAATGGAAAAATACCCTCGGGTAAGGGTTAACAACAGCAAAAAGAACCATCAGTACTGGGATTGGTACTTAACCCTCTGATCTGTGATGTTTTGGAGCCTCCCAATTTTCATCAAGCCAGGCCTTTATAGGATGAATAGATAACAGTCTTCTAAAGCAGGTATTTAAAACCCAACAGCACTCTGTCCTGCAGTGGTTCACACATGAAGTAGCTGTGATCAACTGCAGTGGTTCTCATATTTTCTTCTTTCCAAACATGGTTATGCTAGGGGGATGGATGCTGGAACTCCAACTCTTTCTCTTCCATTCAGTAAAGCATGTAAGAATCATCCCTTCAGAATTCCTGGTCACTAGAGGCCACTACAGCCCCAAATGGCCTCCTTCGTGTCCTCCAACTGTGGCAAGAGAATCACTACCTTTTCCAGCCTGCCTCCTTCGAACATTCTCTCCATCAAAGTGCTAATAAGTCCCATGAATGCAGAGCCTCTGAAGGACTGAGAGTTAAACCTCAACATTTAGCATGGGATAATAAGCATCAGTGAAGATGTGTGGACCAGAGGAAGATGGAGGGGGAAAGGGTTAGGGAGAACCTTTTCCTATAAGACTCAAAACGTTGGCTTAAACGCAACAACTTCATTCTCTGAGCACCTTGTAAATCTAAAGAGTAAAAATAACTTACTGAGCATTAATTTCTGAAAACAACTATCCTAGGCACTGTGGGGAATCAAAAGGGATGACACAATTCCTGTTTTTTAAGGGCTTCCATCTCTCCACTTATGTCCAACCAGACTCGCAGAGGTTTGTAGCATTCACCTGGGAAAGACTCAGCATTTTCTATTCTACAATTAATTCTGATGTGTGATAAGAATGGCTCTCTTACCTGGCTTGCAATTCCAGTGTTCTCTCTTTCCCAGATACCTGGAAAGTGTGCGGATATTCCTCATTGTGAGTCTCCACAATTTGCATTCCATCTAAGCCAACCCTGGTCCGAACTGTGAATTTGGAGCCCACCAAGCTGAATTTTGGCACACAGTACAGCAACATGTTGTTGAACTGCAAGGAGACAGAACACACATCAGTAAAGAGGAACACAAAGTGAGAAGAAAGTGACCAATACTGAATGTAGCCCTACACAATATTCCAAAGACTTCCCAAGGAGCACCAGACTGTCTATGTGAGCAAAATTATCTAAATACTATACAGTATTGAGATTTTGTGCTTGCACCAAAATTATCATAGTTTAAAATGCATAGCTTTTACTTCCCTTTGTTGGTTCATAAATATTTTATTGATATTTCAATAAACCATTCATTATTTTGAACCATTAAAGAAATTAATTCAATTCATCAACAATATATTAAGAACCTTCCATATACCAGCAACTGAAACTATCAACCCATAAAGGTGAAGTACTTAGAGAACAAAATTTCTAATTGTTACATCTTAGAGAGCAATTCTATAATAGCTGTTAGAGGAAAAGTTTAATATTTAGTCATTCTTTTTATCAGTGTATTTATTGTTAAGTTAATATATAGCCAAAATTATTAGTTTAAATTTTATTCAAACATGTGGGGTTAGCACACTGTCAATGTAAAAAAACCAAAAAACAATAAACAAACAAACAAAAAAGACGCCACTGTTTTATATTGACCCACATCTTGCTTAAAAATTCATCCCAGCCCTAACCGGTTTGGCTCAGTGGATAGAGCGTCGGCCTTCGGACTCAAGGGTCCCAGGTTCGATTCCAGTCAAGGGCATGTACCTTGGTTGTGGGCACATACCCAGTAGGGGGTGTGCAGGAGGCAACTGATTGATGTTTCTAACTCTCTATCCCTCTCCCTTCCTCTCTGTAAAAAAAAAAACAACAAAAAACAAAAACAAACAAACAAAAAAAACATTAAAAAAAACCCCATCCCATATGAATTAACAGAAAAGTCATCTATTTTAGCAAAAAAGTCTTTAAAGATCTTTACAGGATCTACTTTTAAAATGAAAAACTTTATTTTGGACCGAGTCAAATTATGTGTAGTCCCTCTATCCAGTCAACAAGGAGCAGCTCCTGCTCATCAGGCCCAAGCAATGAGTGACTTTGGGAGAGCAATTAGTTCCCTTCGAATGTATTAAAATATGCAAAAGGATGAAAGAGTAAATATTTGGGTTAATTTGTGGGGAGATCCATACCTATATTCCTACTTCATACTTATTGTTTCTAGGGTTACATATATTTTTTAAAGACACGAGCAAATGGAACTTAAACCCTTATGCACCTTGTAACCTCTCATGTCTCAGGATCATTCTCCGTAAAAGTTACAGGTTGCTGACAGAATTCAAAGAGGAAAATGTCTGGTTCTACAAGCTCCTCTCTTTTGCTCCACACGGCCATAAAGACAAGAAATGGTGATGGATATTTAAAGATATCGCCACATGTGATACCATCCTTTATGTGATACCATCCTTTAAACTCATTCTGAAAGCCAATTTCTCACCAGTTGTTCCTCATACATTATTTTGCAACTTCCTGTAATCAGTGTCAGAAATTTCATTTCCACAACTGGATAATGTAGAGATCAGGCCCCAACTCACGCCCCCAGCCTCTCAGCCCTGCAGCCCCGCAGCCCTGCCTTGACCTGGTGCCACCCCTCACCTGCTCCACCATCCCGCCTGCGGGGTGATCGATCGGGGCTGGGTCCCCCAGGTGCTGAGGGAGCCAGGTGGTGGGCCCTGCCCCTGCAGCTGGTTGCCATCTGCGGGGTGATTGGGCCCCCACTTGTACCTGCCTTAACCTGGTGCTGCCCACTCATCTGCTCCACCATCCCACTGTGTCCCCCTCTCGTCGGGGCCCATCAAGGCCAGCAGCGCCTCCACTGCCGCCCGCTGCCAGCACCGCATCACTGATGCCCGCCATGTTCCATGCCACCCCCTGGTGGTCAGCACACATCATAACAAGCAGTTGAACTGGTCGAATTCCGAGTTGAACAACAGCCCGAGGGGACAATTTGCATATTAAGCTTTAATTATATAGGATGATATATTTCTCTTCCTCTTTCATGTTTTCAGGATTACATTTCCCCTATTATATTCTTCCTAAGTGGAACTTCATATTCATATTGTCAATAACTATATATTAACCTTTTATTACTTAGGTCACAATCTAATGCTAGTCAATAAATACTCCTTTTCTTCTTCCCAGAGATGAAGGTGAGAGCTCTTAAAGGAGACAGAATATTGCTTACAAAGAAGTGGATGCCATATCTGTAAAGGAATTAGGAGCTAGCCCTGCTCCCTCCGTGAACCTTGTTCCTGTGGCAAAAGCCACCGTCACCTTCTCTCTTGGTTCCCATGGACACTGAAAGAGGAAGTTAGAGCAACTGTAACTCTGAGTAGATCAACTTTCCTTTTCAGTGTAGGGGTTCCTTTTTATTCCATGCCCATAGCTCAGAAGCAGATATTGACAAAGCAATACCTGGGTGGCGAGGTACCCTCTGGAGGTGCCAGGCTGGGCCCAAACCTAGAAGCAAGTCTCAAGTTTATTAAAAGTGTAGGGAAGTGCCTCCTTCTTGATCTCTAATATTCCTCAATTATTTATTTCAAGTTTCTTAAAATGTATTTATTTGAATGAAATAATTCAATTTCATGTCTCAATAGTGACTGTTCCATTAAAGTTTGGGAAAGTAAAAGTACATTGTTGGAGAAATTTCCAGAGCCTAGTTTGTATTCCAAATTTAAATGAGTTGGGGCTGTGGGAGGGTGGGAATCTAAATCTATCAAGCTACAAGGAAAGAAGAAATAGAACTCCAAAGGGTCAAGAATAAAACCTCTTCGGTCATTTTATATTTTATAGGATAATTCAGACACTTTTTTTTTTTTTAAACTTTCAGATGTGAGGTGTGGTTATTTACTTAATCAACAGAATACCCTACCATTGACATATATGTATATATGGTGTGGAGACAAAGCAAATTTGCAACACACACAAAGATTTGAAAGCTGATATCAGATTCTAAATATGATTTGGCTTTTCAGATAAATGTAACATCCCCAAAGTAGGAAACAGAAAACTGGCCCTCATTTTCTTTCTGGAGAGAAAGGAAAATAAAAATGGTACTTCAGAAGTTTCTACATATGAAAAAAACCAAAGATGCTCTATGGGAATTAGAGTGTGCTGGCCAGAGGAGAGACTCTGTGACAAGTACAGCATTAGAGGGGGAGGATTAGAAGAACAAACACTATAAGAAATGCTTCTAAGATGGTCTTCAAAAGATGAATGTGGCATTTCTAAAATCCCTGCTGTCTCACTTTATTCTCCCTGGAGGCAAATGCATCATGAGAACATGCACTGGAACAGGAGGGTCCTTGCCTTAAAGTTACTACTGCTTTATCCTCCACTTTATCCCCCTCCCCAAAAGGCTCTTTGCCCCCTGTCCTCCAAACAGCTGCTTAATTGGGCTTTGTACCAAGGTATGCAACCTAAAACTATTTCCAGAACAATCCTCAAACGTGTAAATTAAACTAAGGCAAGTGGTTAAAAGTTTAACTGCAGAAACTGTAACACTAATGTGAAAGAGAAGAAAAATTACCTAAGTACCTAAGGGCTTGGTAATGACAAAGGGAAGAAAGGCATTGACTCCGAGGCATTGTGCCCAGAAGAGTGTATTATGCATGTCTCTTTAATCTGTATTTTTGATGCTCTGACATCTTTGTTTTTTAAAATATATTTTCATTGATTTCAGAGAGGAAGAGAGAAGGAGAGAGAGATAGAGGCATCAATGATGAGAGAGAATCATTGATCAACTGCTGCCTGCACGCCCCCTACTGGAGATAGGGCCCACAACCCGGGCATGTGTTCTGACTGGAAATCAAACCATGACCTCCAGGTTTGTAGATTGACGCTCAACCACTGAGCAACACCAGCTGGGTGATGTTTTGACATCTTGGGGCCTTGCTGACCCTGAAGGGACTGCCCTCCCAGGGTTACCTCATTTCCAGAGCCAGGAAATGAATCACCTGCAAGCAGGCCTTTCCAATGGGAACCAACCTATCCAGAGTCCACATACCCTAAAGCCTCCTTTATCAGGCTCTCACTAACAGAGTCAGAATTGCCCTGCCCTGATCACCTGGGGCCAGGTCCCTGACAACAGCCCCTAAGCACCAGAACCTGATAAAATTATGTACACTGGCAAATCATAAACCTGTTCCCCCTGCCTGGCCTATTCCTTCTTGCAGAAATCAGAGTAAAACCCTTGCCCATGTTTTCTGCTTGTTCCCTCTGCCTCTTGACTCTGGTGCTTTCTCCTGTAACATCCCCCCACCCCCACCCCATGGTGTGGAATGCCCCCTCCTTTGGGATCTGTTAGCATAACTATCTTTTCAATGGCAATCATCTCCAATCTGGTAGCCTCACCACACCTAAACAACAAAACATACATTTCAAAATAAATAGACCTCTGAACCCTGACAGGACATGTCCCTGATTTATATGTAGGTCTCTACAACTTCTGAAAGGTGAAGTGCTTCTGATGAGCTCAAATGATTTTTTATAGTTAATTTAGACAACATCTATGTATTTTTTAAAGTTACTGAAATATAATTTATATACCATAAAATATATTCTTTTAAAATGCATAATTCATGGCTTTTAGAATAGCCATACATTGTGCAGTGACCACTACCATCTAATTCCAAAACGTTTCATGACTTCAAATGGAAACCTTGTGTCCACTTCCTCCTCCCACCAACCCTAGGTAACCACTACTTACATCCTGCCTCTATGTATTTGCCTATTCTGGACATTTCATATGAATGGAATCATGCGGTGTGGCCTTTTGTGAATGGCTTTCTTCATTTGACACAATGCTTTCAAAGTAGCATGTATCAGTAGTTTATTCCTTCTTATTGATGTACCATGTTCCACTGCATGGATATACCACATTTTGTTTACCCATCATCAGTTAATGAACATTTAGGTTGTTTAGACTTTTTTACTAGTATGAATAATTTTGCTATGAACATTCATGCACACGTTTTGTGTCGACGTATGTTTTCAAGTTTCTTGAGTTATACAAACTTGGAGTGGAACTGCTGGGTCATATGGCGATCATGTGTTCTTTTTTTCAAAAATGAGACCACTCCTCTGCATGACAATTAGTTCCTAGAAATTTCCCATTTAAGGAAATTATAACCAGACAACAGAAACCTCTAAGCCCCCAATAACAACTCATATTATAATGGTGAGATGACTGCCTTGCAGCAGAAAAGTCAGATGTGAGTAACATCCTGAGACTGTATGGTGTGCCAGTCACTGAGCAGCATCTATGCCAATGTCTCTCTGCTTCTTTGCCTATAATAACAATCGCAATAATAGCTAACGTTTACTGAGCTATCACTCAACGTTTGCTTTCTGCTACTCAGTGTTAGCTATTACGATGATTGTCATATCATTAGATAGGAAAAGGGGCTGGAACTACCAGTGGCTAAAAATAAATCGCCTGGATTCCCCAGGAGAGATCTTACATGTCAGCCAAGCCCCAGACTAATGGTTATTTCAGGAAGTGCAGGCAGGGACAGGCCTGACTGCAGTGACAAGGAACTATGCAGCAAACTTGTACTTTTCACATACGAATTGTAGGTGCACGTTTTCCAACATAGCTTATATACTTCTTCAAACTAGAAAGGCTAAAAAGTAGTGTTTAGAAATGACTAGGAAGAAAACTGTTGTCAAGAAATAATATGTTGGCACAATATCCAGGAAACAGTACCTTTTAGCCTGTAAGAATGAAAGGAGAAGAAACCAGAAAGCATGTCATACATCATACACACACACACACACACACACACACACACACACACTGCTGGCTATGACCATCATGGAAAGGCTCAATTGTCTTCAGGATGTGTTACCAGAGTAAATTACATATGGCAAATACACAGAAAAATTATAGAAAAATACTTCAAAAATAAAGATTTGTGTCCTTGAAAGAACAACTTTCAGTTACTGAGGACTTTCCCGATGTGGAGTCTTGACAGTGGTGATGGCACCAGGTTAGATACCATTGTTTTGGAGAGCAAGCAAGCATCCTAGTTTTCCAAGATGTATATAACAATGCTTATAAATTATTCTTAAGCAATCTGCTCACACGACAATACTCACTAACAAAAGGTAGCGTTCCTGTGCTGATGTGTTCCGAGCAGCTAGTTTAAGGATCTGTCCTTCTTTTATTAGTTCATTGGAAGGATTTACAATGTCTTCCTCTTCTCCCAGCATTTCATAAATCTCTAAGAGTTTCTTTAGGTTATCCTAAGAAATGAAAACAAAGCTCAGCAACATCAAATATAAGGAGGTTTCACCTTAGTGGTTTTGTTTTTTTTTTTTTTTTTTTTTTTTTTTATAAAATATATTTTATTGATTTTTTACAGAGAGGAAGGGAGAGAGATAGAGAGTTAGAAACATCGATGAGAGAGAAACATCGATCAGCTGCCTCCTGCACATCTCCTACTGGGGATATGCCCGCAACCCAGGTACATGCCCTTGACCGGAATCGAACCTGGGACCTTCCAGTCCGCAGGCCGACGCTCTATCCACTGAGCCAAGCCGGTTTCGGCTCACCTTAGTGGTTTTAATAATACAACAACCTTAGCTAAAATATGAATAACTCAGAAGCAATTGGAACTAAGCATAAATTTTTGTATAAAATACGTAACTTATGAGGAAATTAAGAGAAGGTTATTACAGATAACATTAAACAGTTTATAAACAATCCTTTTTGTTTATCTGTACCAATTCATTTTGATACAAACTTTAGATAATACTAGGCTATATTACTGGCAATTATCTAACTAGAAGATTCCCATCTCCTCTTACCACTTACCATTTTTCTTATTGCACTATTAGAATGGCTTGCTGCTGTAGATATAATTTCCAGTGATTCTAAATGGAGAAAAATAAAATAAAATAAATATATATTGTCCTTACTATGCAACTAGGTAGCTGAATAACATATACTTTACACTACAATAAGAAGAAATCTGGAAAAAGAAAAAAAGAAAAGAAGCAGAAATCTGAGACCAAAGATCTATAATAATAAAAGCATAATATGCTAATTAGACCGGACGAAGCCAGGGCTATGACAGAAGTCCAGGGTCCCGGGTGCCTGCTGGCAGCCAGAGGAAAGCCTGGGCCCCAGGTGCCAGAGGGAAGCTGGTACCGGCAGCCGGGGGAAGGAATGCCTACTCTTTCGTGCACTGGGCCTCTAATACATAAGTAGATCAATACTTGGAACTTGAAGGGTATTTCCTCATTGACAATTATGAGGCTTACAGATAGATCTAATCCATAATGGAACTTTCAAAATCAGCAAACACCATGTACACTAGCTTGGGAGAAGGCCCTCTGCCAGGTGCTTTCATAGGCATAAGGTCAATTACTTCTTATACAACCCTGAATGGAAAGTATATTCGTTCCATTTGACAGATGAAAGAAATGGAGTGTGATGTGTCTTGGCTAAAGTCACACAACTATGATATTAAAGGGCCACATTTAAACCCAAGTCTTCTGACTCAAATTTCTACAACATTTCAGTGGTATTATTTTATTGATTTTATGAGCAATTTAACCACTAAGTAGAACTAACATTCTTTGGGAAAAGACAGCCATAGTTCTAGCTTCAGCCAATGCTGATAGAGGGTTTTGCTGCAGGGGTGAGTGGTATGGAGAGATGGCAGTGGGAACTCATAGTCTGAGCAAGGTAGGAGGCCGGGGGCCCCCGGTGAAGCTGGGGAAGCTGAGGTCTCCTGCCGGCTCCACCCCAGGGAATGCTCTCAATATTAAGTCAGGTCCTACTCTCTTCCTTTCTTTTCTATCTTGTGAATCCTGGTTGGGTTAATTCTGTTACAACAACCTATAGGCTCTGGACCAAATTTTCTGTCTTCTTTGTTCCATTACTAAACAAATTGCACTTTTGTTGCTTTCCCAACTTTTATGTCTCCCTCTGTGATTTCCTTAGAATTTTAGTGTAAGTCGTAACAGGAAATCAAAAAGAGTAATAAAATATCACGTTGCCAATTTTGTCATTTTTGACATTAGCACATAAGAGGAAGTCAGAGTCTTTAAGTATAGAAGAAACTGAATTTTATTTACATTCTGGAGAATTATGCGGATACGGGCAATTCTGTGCATTCCACACAGAATCCATGAGACAGGGAAACAAAGCAAGACAGGCTGGGGCCATTGCCCAGGAGACCAATTTGAGGAGTAGCAGTGGTAACTCCCACCTCCAGCCCCACCACCAGTTCTGCCACTAACACCAAGAACTCAGGCCAGATGTGTGGAAAGTGGAGATGAAATAAAAAGTGAAAGACAGCACGTCAGGAAAGTTCTAAACGGAAGAGGGAGAAAGGGGAGAAGAGAAGTTCCTGCGGTCACTGACTCACTTGGATGGTGGGAGGATCAAATCAGAGCTGTGTTCAAAAAAAATACCCAGGCTCCTAGACCAAAGATTGTGTTTTGTGATCCTCATCTCTTATCAAGGCACACTTATAATGGAAGACAAGGAATTATTAGAGGAAGTAGCAATGCTTTAAGATTATACACCAGTATTGTTAATACTTGTTGAACACAAACCCAATTCTATTTCTTAACTTTCATTCTTACTTTCATAGCTAATAGATTTTTTTTAAATATATTTTTATTGATTTCAGAGAGGAAGGGAAAGGGAGAGAGAGATAGAAACATCAATGATGGGAGAGAATTGTTGATCGGCTGCCTCCTACATGCCCCCCACTGGGGATCGAGCCCACAACCCAGGCATGTGCCCTTGACTGGAATCAAACCCGTGACCCTTCAGTCTGCAGGCTGATCCTCTATCCCAGGGGTCCTCAAACTACGGCCCTCGGGCCACATGCAAATACAAATATTGTATTTGTTCCCATTTTGTTTTTTTACTTCAAAATAAGATATGTGCAGTGTGCACAGGAATTTGTTCATAGTTTTTTTTTAAACTATAGTCCGGCCCTCCAACGGTCTGAGGGACAGTGAACTGGCCCCCTGTTTAAAAAGTTTGAGGACCCCTGCTCTATCCACTGAGCCAAGCTGGCTAGGGCACTAATAGATTTTTTTAAAGTACACAAGAAAGTAACATTATTGAAACCTTTAAGCTTTAAAGAAAGCTTTTCATTTAGACATACATGACAAGTCTTCTATAAAATAAAAGACAATTAGCAGAATAGGAATAACGTTTTCTCACGGGAAAATGTTAACTGACAGTATATAGCATCATTTTCTCTTCTGAACAGGTAAAGCCAACACTGCTTATTTTGAGATAATAATTTTGAGATATGCATCAACCTATCTAATTAATCAGCAGCACTAGTAATTCTGATAGTTGTATTCTTCCTGTGAGAAGGTAATTGTGTATTGCAATCCCAGATGTCTCTAAGACTATAGTTTGTTTGCTTGTTTTGTTAATCCTCGCCCTAGGACATTTTTCCCATTGATTTTTAGAGAGAGTGGGAGGAAGGGGGGGAGAGAGAGAGACATCGATGTGAGAGAGACACTTTGATTAGTTGCCTCCCGCGGGCTCCAAGTTCCAGGCTGGGTATCAAACCTGCAACCCAGGTACGAGCCATGGACAGGAAATCAAACCCACAACCCTATGGTCCGCAGGCCGACGCTCTAACTACTGAGCCAAATGGGCCAGGACTTTAAGACTATAGTTTTATATTTCAGAGTTAATGATTAATGAGAAGCCAGCAAGAGAAATGTGATTTGCATTGCTCTAAAGTGCTTGCCTAATTGAGGTGCTGTTAACAATATCCAGTGAGATTATTTCCTGGCACCAATATTTTCCTGAAGTGCCTATCAGACCTATATCTTGCGTTGGAATCACAAAGCTGCTTGGCCACTACATTATCCCATAATGGAAAAGAGCGGGAAATGCATTTACTTTTCGCATCATTCCAGTCTGGAGAGTCAGGGGGCAATTTCCGCAGGTAGTCCTTCAGGAGCATCTCGTACCGAGGAATCCGCTGAACGGGCTCCAGCATGTGGTGCTGCAAGGTCAAGTTCCCACAGACCTTCTGTTTCTGTAATTAGAAAGGTTTGTAAAGAAAGATTTAAAAATTAGGTTAGCTAGTTGAAAAATGTAATACAGAGCTTTCATCAAGGGCAGTATCTCCCTACAAAATACAGTCTATGTATCATCTGCATTAGATATAACTGCGGTACTAATAAAAATAGGAATTTTAAACCCCATCCGAATCTATGAAGCTATGATTTTTGAGGTTAGGGCCTGGGCATGTGCATTGGAATCCCTGATTCTTCCATTGTAGTTTGAGGACCACCAACCAAGGGTTAGAACAGAAAGGAAAATCAAGCAGCATTTTAAGCAGGAAAATTCCAGATTGCTGGCAACCACTTCAATGAGTCATTACAAGTCTGTGTGAGGTCATATTATTAAATCATACTGTAGAGATTTTCAAAAGAAGCATCTACTATTTAATGAGCTTCACTAAGAAAAATTTTATTAAATGATTTTGGACTCAGCAGAAACTATTTTATAATAAGGCCACCACAAATATCATTTCCTTTGAACTTAAAAAAGACTCTACACAGAATGACAAGATCTGATCATTTCATTATCTGTCAGAATTTTTCCATTTTTCATTAGGTCATAGCATTCTTTTCCATTAGAAACCAAACTCCTTAAATAGATTTTTTTTTTCCCCCCCTGGGTGAAATCGAGTCTATAGCATTTGTTTTCAATAAGCTGTTGACATAAGAAAGGGAAAAGATTCCTTGAAAAGTAAGATGTGTTCTTGTTCATATTAAACAAAGCATGAATTTCTTAACATATTTATTCAACTCATAGCATGATTAAGGCAAGGTTATACAAGTCATATTAAGACACGGTTAGCAATTAAAAAAAAAAAAAGCAAATAAGAAACCAAAGGCTTCGCAGAGAAAGGAACATTTAACCTGAACTTGGAGGAGGGCAGGCTTTGGGTGGGAAGGCACCCTACGAAACCAGGAGGCAAATGAAGATAGAGGGACCTTG
The DNA here is from genome assembly GCF_014108235.1 of Myotis myotis. Classification (NCBI taxonomy): domain Eukaryota; kingdom Metazoa; phylum Chordata; class Mammalia; order Chiroptera; family Vespertilionidae; genus Myotis; species Myotis myotis. The sequence goes on from NW_023416335.1 coordinate 174,143,686, forward strand.
GAGAACAAGCCCAAGGCAGTGGGGCATGAAACATGGTCAATAAAAGGGAACAATGGAGTTTTGTTAGCAAATAATATATTTGTATGGAAACAGGATGAAGAAGAAATAGTAATCTGGTGTAATAATGTCAAACTGAGTGTAGTATTGTTTCAGGTTTTCATGCAGGGGAGTGATATCGTTAGAGGTGTGCTAAGATCAACCTACTGCAATATGGCTTTAGGAAGATGTGGGGAAGCTAGTTTGGAAGTCATTATTGTAGACCAGGAAATGTAAAAAGAGCCTGAAATTAGCGTGGAAGCTGAGGGGTAATGGCTTTGCTTAATAAATATTAATGTGCCCTACTAATTTGGCTTGGTGGATTGAGCGTCAGCCTGCGGACTGAAGGGTCCCAGGTTCGATTCCAGTCAAGGGCATGTACCTTGGTTGCGGGCACAACCCCCCGGTGGGGAGTGTGCAGGAGGCAGCTGATCGATGTATCTCTCTCACTGATGTTTCTAACTCTCTATCCCTCTCCCTTCCTCTCTGTAAAAAATCAAGTAAAATATATTTTTTAAAATAATATAAATAAATAAATAAATATTGTTATAAGTTTAGTGATCTCTTTTGACTTTCTCTAACAAACATATTACACACACACACACATCAGAGAAAATATTATTGATCCCAAAATTTGTACATAAAGAAACTGTGGCTCAGGAGAGTTAGGACAGCTTTCTGAGGTAAAATGATTGTAAGTGGCAGATGAGGATTCTAAATTAGGTTAGCTGATTCTCAATCCACTGCGCCTTTCACAGTCTCATCATTCCCTCATAATATGGAGATGACAGACATTGTAGAGACAGATTTCTGATTTGGTAAAATAATGACCACCATCACCAGCATCGTGCAGTGAGCACTTATTATGCAACAAGCTCCATGGTAAGCACCTTAGATACAGTATCGCCAGGCAAACAGAGAGAAGAGGAAACACAAAAGAGAGCAGTCAAGGGGCACAGAATTCCCAACCCCAGAAACGTATGTGATCTAAAGAATTTTTAAAAAATATTTAAACTTTGGCACAGAATAGTTACTAACAACTTCGACTAGAGAATCAAATAGAAATTACTATGGTATTATTAAAATGTATTATTCAGTCACAAAAAATTAAAAAAAAATTTTTTAATCATATAACGTCACAAAAAAATCCAGAATAATTATACTTCTAAAACATCAGAATTTATAACAATCATTCTTTTTAAACAATGTTCTTATTGATTTTAAAGAGAGAAGGAGGGAGACAGAAATATCAGTGAGAGAAAAACTATAACCATCATCTATATATATAATGAGCCAGGGGCCATCACATCTCAGACAACCGAATGGACGACCAAACAGGCTGAGTGGGGCAACCAGGCAGGCAGGGGGGTTAGTGAGGGATGACCAAACGACTGAACAGCAGGCTGTGTGGGGTGACCAGACCGGCAGGGGGGCAGTGAGGGGCGACCAAATGACTGAACAGCAGGCTACGTGGAGCGACCAGGCCGGCAGGGGGTGCAGTGAGGGGTGACCAGGCTGGCAGGAGGCGCAGTTGGCAGCAACCAGGCTGGTGTGGGGGGCGGTTAGGAGCAATCAGGTCAGCAGGCAGAGGCGGTTAGGGGTGATCAGGCTGGCAGGGGGGCCAGTTAGGGGCAATCAGGCGGGCAGGCAGGTGAACAGTTAGGAGCCAGTGGTCCTGGATTGTAAGAGGGATGTCCGACTGGATCGGGCCTAAATTGGCAGTCAGACATCCCCCAAGGGGTCCTGGATTGGAGAGGGTGCAGGCTGGGCTGAGGGTCCCCCCACACTGTGCACAAATTTTGTGCACCAGGCCTCTAGTTCTTTATATTCACTTCTATTCATTTCAACATTTCAACCTCTGAAAGAAAACAAGAGAGGCACAGAACTAAATGGGAATTCACTTTGTAATTTACATGGACCCTAATAAAAGCACTCTCTTGCTCTCAAAAGCAAATGGAGAATTTACTGCTCAACACATGGCCTATGCTCAATATTTTAATTTTGCAAAGATGGTTTTTACATAATTCAAAGTTGAAGGAATTTGGCTAGGTATCTCAAACAGATATCACAATCTAAATTTTATATCTAGAAACTTTATGATTTGGACAGAACAACTGCTGCATACATAGCCTTAAACAAAAGAGTCATATTACCTGGATTTCTTCAACTACTGATTTGAACTGGGGAATACGCTCTGTCATGTTTTTAACCAATTCCATTGCGTTATCAAATCCTTTCACGTATTCTCCATACATCTTAAGGAATGGTGCCAATTTCTGGAGGATGTCACCAATTCTAGGAGTAGTTTCCCTGTATAAAATATAGAAACAAGTCATTAAGATTTCTTATAGAATGAGTGAATTAACAGGACTTCAAAAGAAGTAATCACCTCTCTACACACACCCTATACTTAATCAGATTCACTCTGCTATGAGATTGGTAGAGAATGAAGGAAGTTAGAGAATTAAACGAAGTTTAGGAATGAAATAGTAAAAAGTAAGTAGGAATGAAATACTAAGAAAATCTTCAAGCTCCATATAACTCATAACATTGTATCTTCACTAGTAAAAACAGTTTGAAGAGCAGAGATGAAACCCTTTTAACTAAAGTTGAAAACGTACACCTTCTATTATTGGTCTATAGCAGGGGTCCTCAAACTACGGCCCGCGGGCCACATGCAAATAGAAATATTGTATTTGTTCCCGTTTTGTTTTTTTACTTCAAAATAAGATATGTGCAGTGTGCATAGGAATTTGTTCATAGTTTTTTTTTAAACTATAGTCCGGCCCTCCAACGCTCTGAGGGACAGTGAACTGGCCCACTGTTTAAAAAGTTTGAGGACCCCTGGTCTATAGCATAAAAATTTAGCCCAAATATTTGTCTAATGCTCTGTGTAACATAAGTATTTCAATTTAAAAGCTGAATAACACAGCATCTAGTATGACTGCCTTAGACATATCATTTGCTATCTACTCCTTACCATTCTTGCATTCGTTTCTCCAGTTCTGGCAATAGGAATTTACTATGGAAGGCATTTATTGATGAAATATTAGAAAAGATTTTATTCACCATCTCTGCTGGAAATGAGCCTCGATTGGCCTCTTCCAATAGTTTGCAATAAAATACCTGAATAAGAGAATAGAGCAAACATTACTTCAAATTTATTGGCTTACCACCTGGCACTGTGCTATGCACATAGTAGGCTCTTTAACAACTTTTTGTTGAATAAATGGAAAAGTTCATGGTTCAAGAAATCAATCATTTTTGAACTACAGGACTGAGTATGTACTTTGGTTAAGAAGAACCAGGAATTAGAATTAGGAAACTTTGCCTCTTTTTGTGGGATGTTAACCTTTTTTGTGCCAGAGAATTTCCAACTGAGGTTAACAGAATTTACCCTTCGAATCCATAAGTAGAATTAAGAGATTTTTTTTAAAAAAAAAACCAAAAACTTTACACATACCTCATAATTGTGGCATTTTTCCACTCCTGTTTATGTTTCGAATGATTTTTATGTCCTTTACTACATATTGTCTTTACTGGTATTGTCAGTTGTTGGCATATGTCTCTTTTTTTCTATTAAAACTACATAACTTGGGGAGGGAAGACATCATAATTTAGTTTCTAGAGAAGAAAAGGTACTTAATAAATAACTGGTCAGTGGATGAAAAAAGAATATTTCAGTTCTCTAATGTTTTCCTGCTTTTTAGTAAAAAATGACGCAAAACTTGAAACACTGGTATGAGGACAAAAAAATCTTCTCCTGCACATGGATAATAACAGGTGTCATAAAGACAAAAAAATCTGCAATCTTAGCTATACTCCACTAAGGCTACTATCCCTCTTGCCATTCTGTTAAATGTGGGCAGAAGGAGGTCTGGGCCTTCATAATGTCCAGATGGTTGTTAATTTTCTAAATTCCCCTCCACTGCATTTTCTTAAGGCAAAAAGAACACAAAATTATGTCCCTAGAGACTCCAACAGATAGGATATTGTAGGAATTAAGAGTCTAAACTTCTCTATCGTCAGCAACAATAGCTGAACAAGCTAATGTGGCTGGGGAAAAAAGGTGGAGGACACATCCGATTTTTAAAAAAGAAATATCTCCCTATGGGAGTAACTGAAAGTTTCAGGTCTGTGATCCCCATGAAGAAAAAAGTTGTTTCAAAGATACAAACTCAAAATAACTTGATTGCCATGGAGAAATTCTTTTGGAAAGTAAAACTTGAGTTGCAAACTCATTATTTCAAAGAACACAGCGTTAATTCGGCCCCTGGGGGCTCACTGTAACAGGAACTCTAGGAACTGATGAGAGGGAGCATGCACAGGACGACCTGCTCCCATGAAGTTCCAGTTTTCCAATGGCAGAAGAGGACAAGTCTTCTTCCAACTAACGCTCAAGCGTGGCAACTCTCTCTTCTAATAAGAGGAGTCTGTATTAGCAGACAATCTACCAATTATCTTGTGTTTTTTTTTTATCACTGAAGCAGGATTGAGAGACCTTAGTTTTCAATAGTTACTCTTACAATACATTTTAAAATGTTTTCACAGAATTAGAACAAATATTTATATGGAACCACAAAGGACCCCAAATAACCACAGCAATCTTGATAAATTAGAACAAAGTTGGAGGAATCACAATACTGGATATCAGACTATAACACAAGGCCATAATAATTAAAACAGCAAGGTAGAGACTTATAGACCAATGGACCAGAATAGAGAGCCCATAAATAAACCAACATCTTTCTGGTCAATTAATATTTGACAAAAGAGGCAAGAACATACCATGGGGTAAAGATAGTCTATTCAATAATATCGAAAACTGGACAGACACATGCAAAAAAAAAAAAAAATGAAACTAGACCACCTTCTCACACCACACACAAGAATAAACTCAAAATAGATTAAAGACTTCGATGTTAGACTTGAAACCATAAAATCCTAGAAGAAAATATAGACAGTGAAATCTCGGATATTTCTCTTAGCAATATTTTTTCTGATATATCTCCTTGGGCAGGGAAACAGAAAAAATAAACAAATAGGACTACATCAAACTAAAAAATTTTCGCACAGGAAAGGAAACCATCAGCAAAATACAAAACAGACCACTGAGTGGGAGAGCATGTTCACCAATAGTACATCCGATGAGGCAGCGGTTCTCAACCTGTGGGTCACGACCCCTTTGGGGGTCAAACAACCCTTTCACACGGGTCGCCTAAGACCATTGGAAAACACATATATAATCACATATTATTTTTGTGATTAATCACTATGCTTTAATTATGTTTAATTTGTAACAATGAAAATACATCCTGCATATCAGATATTTACATTACAATTCATAACAGTAGCAAAATTACAGTTATGAAGTAGCAACGAAAATAATTTTATGGTTGGGGGTCACCACAACATGAGGAACTGTATTAAAGGGTCAAGGTATTAGGAAGGTTTAGAACCACTGCAATAAGAGGTTAATATCCAAAATTTATAGAGATCTTATTCAGCTCAACACCAAACCTCCCCCCAAAACAATCCAATTAAAAAATGGCCAAAGGACCTGAATAGACACTTCTCCAAAAAGACATATGAAAAGATGCTCAATGTCACTAGTCATCAGATAAATGCAAATTAGAACCACAATGAGGTATCACCTCAACCCTGTCAGAATGGCTATCATCAATAAATCAACAAGTGTTGGTGAAGTTCTGGCAAAAAGAGAACCCTCTTGCACTGTTTGCTGGAATGAAGCTTGGTGCAGCCACTGTGGAAACCAATATGGAGTTACTTCAAAAAATTAAAAATGGAACTGCCTTATGACCCAGCAATAAAAAACCCAAAACTAATTTGAAAGAATATATGTACCTCTATGTTCATTGCAGCATTATTTACAATAGCCAAGATTTGAAAGCAGCCCAAATGCCCATTAGTAGATGAGTGGATAAAAAAGCTGTGGTACATTTACACAGTGGAATACTACTTGGCTATAAAAAAAGAAGGAAGTCTTACTTTTTGCAATAGAATGGATAGATCTGGTGAGTATTATGCTAAGTGAAATGAGCCAGTCAGAAAAAGACAAGTACTGTATGATTTTATTTGTACACTAGAGGCCCGGTGCACAAAAATTTGTGCACTCGGGGATAGGGGGCCCCTCAGCCCGGCCTGCGCCCTTTCGCAGTCTGGGACCCCTCAGGGGTGACTACTTGCTGGGTTAGGCCTGCTCCCCAGAGGACTGGGCTTAAGATGGCAATCAGACATCCCTCTGGCAGCCTGGCAGCCTGGCAGCCCTCGGGGGATGTCCACTTGCCAGCGGGGAGCAGGCCTAAGCTGCAGTCAGACATCCTTAGCGCTGCTGAGGAGGCAGGAGAGGCTCCCACCACCACTGCTGTACTGGCAGCCGTCAGCCTGGCTTGTGGCTGAGCAGAGCTCCCCCCTGTGAGAGCTCACTGACCACCAGAGGACAGCTCCTGCATTGAGCATCTGCCCCTGGTGGTCAGTGTGTGTCATAGTGACCAGTCATTCCCAGTCTTTCTGCTGTTAGGGTCAGTTTGCATATTACCCTTTTATTATATAGCATAGAGGCCTGGTGCATGGGTGGGGGCTGGCTGGTTTGCTCTGAAGGGTGTCCAGGATCAGGGTGGGGGTCCTGCTTGGGTGCCTGGCCAGCCTGGGTGAGGGGCTGATGGCTGTTTGCAGCTGGTCACACCCCTTTTAGGGTGCAGGTTCCCACTGGGGTGCCTGGCCAGCCTGGATGACAGTCTGATAGCTGTTTGCAGCTGGTCACACCCCCTTCAGGGTGGGGGTTCCCACTGGGGTGCTTGGCCAGTCTGGGTGAGGGGCTGAGGGCCGTTTTCAGGCTGGCGGGTGACTGAAGCTCCCAGCCTCTTTTTTTTTTCTTTCTGGGATTTATTTACCTTCTATAGCTATCACTGGAGCTGAGAGTCAGCTCCAGCTCTGAGGCCCCGGCTGGCTAAATGCAGGTATCTGAGTTTGTTTAGCTTCTAGAATTGAAACTCTGTTACCATCACTGGTGCTCTAAGCTCTGAGCCCGCTGAAGGCTGAAAGCAGGTACCTGGGATTTGTTTAGCATCTATAATTGCAACATTGTCGCATCCGGAGCTCAGAGCTGGGCTGAGGCAGGCGGGGAACCTTGGCTTCCTCCATCACTGGAGCAAGCAAGCCTCCTGTTCGCTTCAGCTGCCTGGTTGCCGGCCGCCATCTTGGTTGGCAGTTAATTTGCATATCTCTCTGATTAGCCAATGGGAAGAGTAGCGAAGTTATGGTTAATTACCATGCTTCTCTATTATTAGATAGGATGGAATCAAATGACCGAAATAAACTAACAAACAAAATAGAAATAGACTCATAGATACAAACTGACAGCTGTCAGAGCGGAGAGGGATTGGTGAAAGGTAAAGCAAAAACAAAACAAACCAAACAAAAAACCACACACACACAAAAATAAACCTCTTAAACACAAACAACAGTATGGTGATTACCAGAGGAAAAAGGGGTGTGTGTGTCGGGGAGGGGATAGGAAAGGATAAAGGGGAGGTGGGTAAATGGTGATAGAAGAAGACTTGACTTGGGGTGGTGAACACACCATACAATATACAGATGATGTCTTACAGAACTGTACACCTGAAACCTATGTAATTTTATTAAGCAGTGTTACCCCCAATAAATTCAATTAAAATATAAATAAATAAAAATAAAGAAATAGCGGTAAAAAAAAAACAACAACTTTCTTTGCAAATGTGTATCTGAAATACCACTCAAGGCTCTACCAGGATGAAAGTACAAAATGTGATAAAGTAGATTCACATATTCAACAAATACTGACTGTGCAACTTTACATCAGTCACTGTATTAAACGTTTCCTACAAGGCTGAGCAAGTGAACTCTCAATATCCCTTCTGGCCCTATGACTGCAGCCACTCAGGTCATGCCCATAAGACTGAATAGCAAACAAGCCAAACAGAATCAGTGATATATTCATGTACAGCAGTGGGCAAACTACGGCCCGTGGGCTGGATCCGGCCCGTTTGAAATGAATAAAACTATTGAAAAAAAAGACCGTACCCTTTTATGTAATGATGTTTACTTTGAATTTATATTAGTTCACACAAACACTCCATCCATGCTTTTGTTCCGGCCCTCCAGTCCAGTTTAAGAACCCATTGTGGCCCTCGAGTCAAAAAGTTTGCCCACCCCTGTTTTAGTATCACATCAGAATCACAATCTCTCATTTATATTATCATAGAAACATAGCATAGAGAATCACAATAATGGTCAAGACTAGTGTTTAGGGTTGAAAAACATGGATAAAAGACACTTGTGACTTGTACGGAAAGTCCGTCAGTCTGCTCTTTATGAAGTATAACACTTTATACCCAGTGAATTCACTGGTAAACCTAGAAATGTTATAAATTTCCTTTCACTGGCCAAAAATGGTCAGGTCCTTCTCTGTAGTTTCTAAAAACTTTAATTGTTAAGTTAAAGTAATGTATAGTGCCGAAGATTAAAATAATTCTGAAATGGAAAATATTACCTGATCTAAGAGGTCAAGTCGGTTGACGTAAGCTCTTTCCGTAAGCAACAGCTCATTGGCTATGTTGTGAAGTTTTTGCTCATTTGTCTCCTACAAATAGAACAGATATGCACATATTAGGAAATAAAGCTTGGACAATATTTCTCAAGTAATAAACTCCTCATCGAATGGTTTGATTAAAACAGTTTTCTCAAGCCTCTCAAGTACCCAGTTCCTTTCAGCCATCGAGGAACATCCAACCAGAAAGTAAGAAAATTAGAAATGGGCAATTTGCTAGATATAATGTGTAACAACTTTTTTTTTAAAAAAAGAATAGTTTAGCCAAAACAGGTTTGGCTCAGTGGATAGAGCATCGGCCTGCGGACTGAAGGGTCCCAGGTTCGGTTCTGGTCGGGGGCATGTACCTTGGTTGCGGGCACATCCCCGGTAGGAGATGTGCAGGAGGCAGCTGATGGATGTTTCTCTCTCATCGATGTTTCTAGCTCTCTATCTCTCTCCCTCCCTCTCTGTAAAAAATCCATAAAATATATTTTTTAAAAAAAAGAAGAGTTTATTGATTTTTAGAGAGAGAAGGGAGAAGAAGAGAGCAACATCGATGTGAGAGAGCAACATCGATCAACTGCCTCCTGCACACCCCCTGCTAGGTATTGAGTCCGGAACCCGGGGATGTGCCCTTGTGTAGAATCAAAGTGGCAATCTCCAGGTTCACAGTGACGCCCAACCAACTGAACCACACCAGTTAGAGCTGGTAACAACTTCTCCTGTGATGCCTGTAGCAGTCAGTTAACACTATCACCCATCTTTGCCTTGAAACATCTTTTAACTTTTCCGGTTCCCAGACACAATACTTTTCTTGTTTTTCCCCCACCTCTCTTTGGACACGATTTCATCATTCTCTCAATCATCTTCTCTAGTTGTCAGCTTTATGCACAAAACTTTTTGCCCTTGCAAAAAAACATTTCATTGTGGAAAATTTCTATCTATAATAATAAAAGGGTAATATGCTAATTAGACTGGACATCATTCCGGACGAAGTCGGGGCCGGAGGGAAGCCTGGGTCCTGGGTGACAGCGGGAAGCCAGTGCCAGCAGCTGGGGGAAGGAAGGCCTACTGTTGCATGAATTGCATGCATCAGGCCTCTAGTCATATATTAAAGAAAAGAAAAGAGTGAAATGAACCTCCATGTGTCCATTGCGGAGATTCCACAGTCATCAACTCATTGTTAATCTTGTTTCACTATGCCACCTACCTTCTTCTACCCATTTTGTTTTTTGAGAGAGAGAGAAACATCAATCAGTTGCCTTCCATATGTACACCAACTGGGGATCAAACCCACAACCTAGGTATGTACCCTGACCTGGAATAGAACCATCACCTCTTGGTATACAGCATAATTCTCCAACCAACTGAGCCACACTGGCCAGGGCCTTTTATCCATATTTTAAAATTAAACCCATACTTTATTATTTTTAAAGAAGAAAGGGGAAATGGGGCATTAAATTTCAGAAGTGAGAATGGGTGATTTATAGGTAGTTGAGGGAGAGGGGAACATACATGGCAGGCAAATTCTTTCCTTTCACATTCCTTTTATTTTTTTAAACATATTTTTATTGATTTCAGAGAGGAAGAGAAAGGGAATGACTGAAACGTCAATGATGAGAGAGAATCATTGATCAGCTGCCTCCTGCATGCCCCCGACTGTGGAATGAGCCCACAACCCAGGCATATACCCTTGACTGGAAGTGAACCCGCGAGCCTTCAGCTCACAGGCCCACGCTCTATCCACTGAGCCAAACCGTCTAGGGCTCAAATTCTTTAAAGAAATATATATTTTCATTGATTTTTAGAAAGAAGGGAAAGGAGAGGGGGAGAGAAAGAGAAACACTGATCAGCTGCCTCCTGCACAGCCCCCACCAGGGGTCGCACCTGCAACCTGGGCATGTACCCTGACTGGGAATCAAACTGGCAATGTTTTGGTGCACTGGACATGCCCAATCAACTGGGCATACGGGCCAGGGCAGATATTTATTTAAATATATCGGTGTAGACCCCTGCTAGTTCCATGAGGATGGGAACAGTTTTTTCCTTATTAACTATCTCCTGTGTCTACCACACGCTTCAATAAAATATTGACACGCAATAAAATATTTTAAGTTTCACATACCTAACTATTGTTGGACACTTATTACCACTTTGACATAGTGTTAATGTAAAAGTAAACTCATCTTTTCTGGAAAACACCATCTCCAAACTTTACCATCTTGGCAATGGTGCCATTTCTTTCTGGTTATCTGTCTTTGGCATCTTGAATTACTTTAAACTTAGTTCCCTACCACAAAACCCAGTCAGCTAACAACTCTTCTCATGCCATTATGTCTCTCTCTCTCTCTCTCTCTCTCTCTCTCTCTCTCTCTCTCTCTCTCTCTCTCTTTGCTCTTATGTCTTTAGCATCCATCCTTTAAGTTTTCATCGCTGCTACCCTGTTTTGCTCAAGACCAGGCCAATCAATAGTTGCCAAATGCTCTGATTCCACTATTTTTGGCTCTAACCCACCTTGTTTCTGCCGTATGAGGAGTGTTTCTAAAACTCCGCTTTGCCCAGGTAACCCTACTTTCCACAGAAAGAGAAGCCTTCAAGAGTCCTCTCCTCAATGACAGGATAAAATCCAGATTCTGGGTACCATTCAGGGTTGTTCAAACCTGGTCACTTCCTCAAACTTCTCTCACACTGTATCTTCACAGGCACACTTTCCCCCAAACACACTAATCTATCCACCTTCATCCAAACATGTCCCCGGCCATCCCCAAACCTTTCTTTTATCCCCTCTGTCTGGCACATGCTCTCGCTGTACCTCTGTAGGTGTTTAAGACTTACCTTCCTTTCGATGGCCGGCTGAATTTCCAGCCCTTGTCTATGGAGCTTTCTTTAACTATCCAAGCCCTTCGGCTTAGTACTATTAAAATGCATTTTATATTTTATACCTAAAATATGTTTTTTATTTAGAAAGTTCTACCTACTTTTCTGAGATACCCTTTCACTCTAGGAGAGTATTAAGTATAAAAAAGGTTTAGTAAAAACTCTCGTACCAAAACAGACCAAAGTACGTTTTAACCAGTGTTTAATTTGTGTAAATGTTATATTTTTAAGCTGTATAAAATACGATTAAGCTGTAAGAATGCTTCACTGTATTCAACATATAGGACAACTACTTATGTTTTATAGGCAGCATCTATTCTAATGTGGGAAATGACCAGTTGCTTCTTACAGCAGTACTGAGGTGAGGTATTTTTATGTGAAGTCTTTAGGTAAAGTAACTAATACGGTTTAAATAATTTGTGGTCTCAGAAATACTGAAATAACAACTATGTAATCAGCAAATCCCCCAACTAGTCAGGGTTTTGTTTTTAACTTAATAAATTTAGGGTAAAGCACTAGCATTATTACTTACCTGCCTGGTATCCTTTTCCCCCCATTTTTAAAAAAAATCCTCACTTAAGTATATTTTTCCATTGATATTTAGAGAGAGTGGAAGAAAGAAGGAAAGGCAGAGATAAACATCAATGTGCGAGAAACACATCGACTGGTTGCCTCTTGCACGTGCCCCGACCAGGGCCTGGGCTGGAGAGGAGCCTGCAACCAAGGTACATGCCCTTGACCAGAATCGAACCCAGGACCCTTTGGTCCGCAGGCCGACACTCTATCCACTGAGCAAAACTGGCTAGGCCTCCCCCAATTCCTTAACGGTATCCAGACTTGGTTCACGTAACTCACCACCACTATGTAGCCTTTCTTTTGGGGAGGTAACCACTGTCCTCCCAGATTAAAGGGGGGCCCTGATTGGTGTAAAAATAACGGGTACACAGGGATTGGTTCAGGAAACGAGGAGACATGAGGAAATGTGTCCAGCAGCGGGGAAGAGGAGGTTCCCTACTCTTAAAGGAAGAACCACAGAAAAAGCGCTCTCCCTTTGCTGCTCCGTGTAAATGAGGGACCGATGTAGGCTTCAATGCTGAGCAGCCATTCCATAACCACAGAGGTGAAGCCAATAAAAGCCGCCATTGTTTAAGCCAGGTCGAGTGTTATTGTTGTTATTTGTAGCATTCTGATTAATACAGAAAACAAATACTATGAAACAGATGCAATATATTCCATGAAATTTAAAAACTTTCAAGTAATTTTTAAACAATTACTACTTATAAAGTAAAATACTTAATGACCTAAAAATGTGACTTTGAAACTGTTACTAAGCGAACACAAATACACAGTAAATACATAAGAAATCTGTCAACCTTTCAGGGAAAGATAAAGCACTATGTTATTCCACACACAGGAAATAGTGATCTGCATCAATCCTACAAGATATTTGTGTTTGCTTTGTTTTTTTAAAGCCAGATTTATTGATATAATGTACAAGTGATAGTAAAACTGACCCTTTGGGTATAAAGTTTTAGTTTTGACAAATGCCTGTCATCATGTCACCCAATCAAGGTGCAGAACACTTCCATCGACCTCATCTCAGGTCTCTGTACTCAGCCCCACTGCTCTCACGGGACCAGCGCCCGGCAATGCTGAGCTATCCCATTCCAGAGTGTGTGCAAATGGGATCACACAGTCGGCGCCTTTTGCATCTGACTTCTTTCATTTGTCAAAATGCATTTGAGATGCATCAATGTTGTCAGTAGTGGTGTAGACTGCTCTTTTCAAGCTTCTGGTTTTATTCTTTTTTTGTGTGTGTGCCTTTATTGTTGAGAGTATTACAGATGTACTCCCCTTTTCCCCCCACTGCCCCCCTCCACCCGGTTCCTGCCCCACCCCTGGCCTTCACCACTCTGTCTTGTCAGTGTCTATAGGTAATGCATATATGCATATAAGTTCTTTGGTTAATCATTTCCCACCCCCCCACCCCCTTCCCTCTAAGATTCATCAGTCTGTTCCATGTTTCCATGCCTCTGATGCTATTTTATACATCAGTTTATTTTGTTCATTAGATTCCTTGTTCGTTTATTTTGATTTTTAGATCCAATTGTTGATATATATTTATTGCCATTTTATTGTTCATACTTTTCCTCCTCCTCCTTCTTCTTCCTCTTCTTAAAGAATATCCTTCAACATTTCATGTAACACTGGTTTGGTGGTGATGAACTCCTTTAGCTTTATTCTAATAGTAGCGATGTATCTTTTTGACTTGCATTCCTTTATATGTTCTTGTTCTAGTTCTGACAAATATCTTTTTTTTAAAAAAAAAAAGATCCTGCAATATGTGTCCTATAATAAAATAATGTGTCTTTTATTTGTCAGAATCCATTAACCAACAGGCCAGACTGTCTATTATTGCCACGAAACGAAGCCACCCCTGAAGTCTTCCACATCCTAGGGGATCTTAGGACACTTATATGCAACTATCTTTTGCTGACTGCAAATCTTATTTTAGCTGAACATGGCAAATTGTGGGTATCCTGGTAATATTTTGCAAAATCCAAGGGGATGACAGCAGTTATTAACAAAAGCTATGTTCCTTCCACACAGATGGTCTTCTAACGTTAGGTCCCTTACCTTGCCAAAACTAACACAAAGATAAGCAAAAGTAAGCTTGCTGACGGGTTTAATCACTCACACAGGTTTGTGAAAAATTACTAGGGATTTTGTGGTTGAGGTCAGGAAATCACTGACTCAATGGAGCCTTGTTTTAGGTCAATCAAAACAACAATAATAATGCCACTGTAAACCTATCTAATCCTTACAACGTCTTTGTAAAATAGATACCATTACTATTCTTATTTTACAAGCAGTACCATACACAGAACAAAACAAAATCCCCAAGCTCAAAGAGGTCTGGGAAACTGGCCCAAGGTCACTCGATTAGAAGGTAACTGAATCAGATTCTTATCTGTGGTATGTGATTTTACGTAACTATTCACTAATAGTTGGCTCTTACTCTAACCTTTCTTTGCAACAGAAAAACAAAAACAAAGCTGCATTAGTGCCTACAAGTGAACAGACTAACAAAATACTCTATCCACTTAAAAATGGAATATGGTACCTACTACACATTTTAATTTGTTATTTTTTCAATAAAAATTCTACTTAGCCCTGGCTGGTGTGGCCCAATGAATAGAGTGTTGGCCCAAGTGCTGAAGGGTCTGGGGTTCGATTCCTGGTCAAGGGCACATACCTGGGTTGCACAGGTTCAATCCCCAGCCCCTGTTAGGTTATGTGTGGGAGGAAACCATTCAGTGTGTCTTTCACATTGATGTTTTTTCCTCTCTCTCTCTCCCTCTTTCCTTTCCTCCCTTCCACTTTCTCAAAAAATCAATGGAAAAATACATCATCTGGTTAGGATTAACAACAACAACAACAACAAAATTCTACTTAAGGCTGACTTTTCAGCATTTTAGGACTAATTATCAGGTATAAAAATTCATATTTCATGATAGTAATATAATGGCTTCTGATTTTAAAAATTAATTTAGTTACTAAAAATAGTTTAGTTACTAAAACTCATCTGCGAGTAGCTTTAAGGAGAAATATACGATCCCTCTGCATGCATGGGGTTCTTATTATTCTATCAGACTTATGCTAAAATTGTTGGTACATTGGGGCTGTAGCCTGATTTTTTTAAAAATAGAAAGTTAAATAGGTAAAGTTGTATAATATTGGTTCTTATTGTTTGCCACTTCAAAAGTATATAACCCCTACTTTGTGCTTAGCACTTTACTAAGAAGTCTTGTGATTTATTCTTGTGATTCTTTGGAAAACAATAATAGTTACACAATACTGATTAAGAAGTAATCCTATCAGATTCTATTGGAAGCTAACACACAGGCTTGACTTTTCAAAATCATGATAAATATGTTATTTTAATAGCATTTTACTTTTGATATCTCTCTGTACAATAGAGGGATTGGGTTATACTTGCATATTGAAAGCTGATTCTCAGAGTATTATTGCCTCAAATAAAAATATACTAGAGTAGCCCTGGCTAGTGTGGCTCAGTGATTGGAGTCCTGGCCTGTGCACCTAAGGGTCTCAGGTTCGATTCCCAGTCAAGAGAATGGACCTGGGTTGCATCAGGGTGCATGTGGGAGGCAGCCGATCTGTGTGTACATCTCACATAGATGTCTCTCTCTCTCTCTCTCTCTCTCTCTCTCTCTCTCTCTCTCTCTCTCTTTCTCTCTCTCTCCCCCCCCCTTCACTCTTCTGAAAAAAAAAAAAAGTCAATGAAAAAAAGATCCTCAAGTGAGGATTAATAACAACAACAAAAATGCATTTGAGTATATGTCAAGTACCAGATCTGAAAGAGTAAGATACACTCCTCTTATAAGAATAGACCAGCAATTTACTCTTCTCTGCTGCCCTTCGACTTCTCTCTGCTCACTGCACTGCCAAGGCTATTACTGTGTACTCTCACACCTCCAGTAACCTTTCCCAGAGATCTGCTCCATTCTCACTGGGGTTAGGTTCAGCCTTGTTATCAGTCACTGTACCTGCTGGCTCATGAGTGTGCTCCAGGGTCAGTTCTGCCTCCTTAGTTGCAGATGTCACCGGCTCCTATAGTTCTTTTCAGACCTTTGACATGGATGTGTATGGCAGGAGCCGGACAAAGAGCTCCCTCCCACTACAGCTCACAGAGTTCACTAACTGGATAGGCAGAAAATGCGTGTGTGGAGCCAGTGAGTCATTCTTCAAATCGTAGTGCCATACTCCCTGCCATATGCCTCAAAAACACCAAGTAGGGGAGTAGATATTGCAGAGAGATTTTGTAAATGATAATGAACAATTACAGTTTCCTCAAAGATGTTATAGGGACAAAATCTTCGTTTATTATTATTGTTTATTTTTATTTTATTATTTTGTTAATCCTCACCAAAGGATATTTTTTTCCATTGATTCTTAAAGAGAGTGGAAGGGAGGGAGGAGGGAGAGAGACACACACAGAGAGGAACATCCTGTGAAAAAGACACATCGATCAGTTGCCTCCCACACACTAACCAGGGCCGGGAATCAAACCCAAGACCCTTCGGTACATGGGCTGGTGCTCTCACCACTGAGCAACACCAGCCAGGGCCAATTTTTAAAAAATGAATCAGATATTGGCATCATGCTTTATAACTCTCCAATACATGTTATCATGTGATTTCATTTTAAGTAGAATTTTTTTCTAAAAGCATTGGCTCAAATCTACTAAAGTTATTACAGCCTTTTCCACATATTAGTGGGAAGTTATATTAAAAACAATCTATAATAATAAAAGCATAATATGCTAATTAGACCAGACAGCCGGACAACCTTCTGGATGAAGCTGGGGCTGCAAGGGCCGCGGCTGTGAGGGTCAATCCCCTTGCATGAATTTCGTGCATCAGGCCTCTAGTATGTCTACAAATTATCAGGTTTATAGAGGACCAGAATGACTATTTCTCGGTCTTAGGAGTTTCTGCCCAAATCTGCTGTCAGTTAATTATATTCTCCATGGAGAAGGAAGATGTGGCTTTGTATAGGTACACATATCTCTGTGTTCCTAGAAGTCCATTCTCTCATAACAAGATGAGTCAACGTAAGGGAATAAACACTTGATTTTGTACCACAAATCAGGAGATGCATCAAAATTTTGATGTCATTTTTCATGTACTTCCAGACATCAAAGTCTTCCATCTGGCTCAAAAGTCATACAGCTAGTAAGTGATTGAGCCCACAGTCAAATCCAGATCTGTGAAAACAAAGTTCTTGCTCTGTTACAGCCTTTTAACTAAGAGAATTTCCTCTGGCTTTGGGGAGTAAGAGAATGAAAAGGTAACGGAATAAAAACACAGATTTTGTGCTCAATTAAGATCAGGTAATAATCCCCTAAGTAAGGTCATGTGGTCTCCTGGAAGATTTGTAATCAGCAAGAAATGTATCACCAGGTTCACATTACAGAAAAAGAGAATACCCACTGGGACACACAGACATTACTCCTGCCCCAGTGCTTCATAAGGTAGTGTCACAAACATAATCAGGCTATTTCAGCATGATCTTCAAGAAGCTTTGAGAGCAAAGTCTACACCCGCTTTGGACCCAGCACCAATGCTTTTCCAATCTTATGTCCTCCACACACAGTTGCAGCAGAAACAAACAAAAAAAAAAAAAAGGAGAAGAGGTGTGTGTGAGAGCTTTTAATCTGAAGGTTATAATGACATTTTTTTGAGGTAAGCAGGGGAGGAGGGAGAAATAGAGCTTGCACTGACAAGGGCAATTTGGTTACTTGCGTCAGATCAGACAGGAAGTAAGTGGTAGCAAAAAGAGAACTCTGCTCTTATACTCAATTTAGTCTACATTAGACTAAACTCTCCTTTGGGTTTTGCAGAAATTAAAGATCAGATACCAAGAAGAACTGAATAAATACAATCAATAACTGAATTAACCTATCCTAAGTCTAGGCAGAACATCCAAGAAATTAGGTCATTTATAACTATTTCTTATAATAATTCCCGGGAGTTAAAACCTTGTACATATCTATAAATGAGTGCCTTATGTGGTAATAGGCTACGGTTTTTAGGCAAGAAAAACAAAAACATAGAAAACCTAAGTTAAAAAGGAAGAGGCATGCAAACTTATATTTGTGCAGCCCACAGGAGTACCTCAATTTAAATCGGAAATGATAGAAGGTGCTGGGATATTCACCAGGCAGGATATGTCGAATTTTGGATCTACTGAGGGACATCTCTGGTCATGGGTCTATTCACCTTGACTTACAAATGGGGAAACAGGATTTTATTTTACGTTTAATTTAACAAACACATAGCTCATATTGTGTTTCAAGGCACTGTTCTAAGTCCTTTACAACGATTAAATGACCTAGGCCTTATTACAATGTTAGGAGGTAGTAGGTATTATTATCTCCATTTCATAGATGAGGAAACTGGGTTCAGAGAGGTTGAGTGACCTGCTCAAGGTCACTCAGCTCAAGGTCATTCGGCTGATAAGGGGCTGAGCTGGAATTCAAACCTAGAGTCTGGCTCTGGAGCCTGCCTTCCTGACCACCGGGTATTGTTTTCTTTTCCTCTGTGTAAGGCACACTGTTTTGTTTTTGTGTTTGAAAGCCACATACAACTGCTATGTTTTCAAGATCTGACCTTTCCATCCCTCTCACACCCACACTAAACTGGACCTACATGTGCATCATGGCCTCGATGTACCTGACTGTCCCAAATCCGGTTCATGGCAACACTGTGTTAACCCCCATCCCTGATTCCGTTATTCCCATGCTCTTAGCACTGCTGATTAGCTGACCCTGGTTCGCTCCCACTCCAGGCTTGCTTCTTCTCTTTCTTGAGTTCCAGGCGTAAGCAATGCTGGAAAGACTGTTGACTGGCCCCTCTATCTTTGACCTGGACCTTCAAAGTCCTAGTCATACGTTATCACAGGAGCCAACCTTCTCCACTGTCCTCAAGCTCCAAGCCGCATCCCTTGAGGTCATCTCACTAGCTTCTACAGGCGCTTCTCAAATCAACACATCTAGCATCAAGCCTTGGTACCACCTCTATGCTTTCGTCTCTTCATACCTCACTGAGTTCCAGGTCTGCCTGGCTTCTCCACTTCTGCTCACAACGGGGAATTCAGCCTCTCCACTATGCTCCAGAACCTTAGCTTACCTTGGAATTCTCCTTTCCCCTTCACCTCATGATATCTTAAATAACGGTCATTTATCTTAATCCTCCTCCTCAACTGTTAGTTTCCTCATTATATTCACTGTAGTACCTTGCACCCAGTATAAGTACAATATAAATTCACTCAATTTCATTTAATTACCCAGGTTCACTGAGACAATGGGCTGTATTATCCCTGGGAAGGCCTAGGGCTCCAGGTTAGCTGGAGTTCCATATTCTAAATGATGACTGTCCTCATAAGCTCACCAATAACCCCACGTGTTCTACCCTCTCAAGCCCATTGGTTCTCACAACATCATTGTCACTTCTTCTTTTTTCTTCTGTTAATTCACTGTGTTCCTCTTTTGATTATGTTTGTGCTTTTAGGGCTCGGTCCTTGGCCTTTCCTCTGTTCCTACATATTTTATGTTGGTAATATTAATCACGCCCTTGTATACAGAATATCTCCAGAATATTCCACTTTTGTTTTAGACATTTTCACCTGGACAAGATGAAGTCCTTCAAATTCAGTATGTCTAAATCCAATTTATTTTTTGCCCCAATATATGTCGCTCCTTTTATTTCCTTGAAGTTCAATAATGGTATACCACCTGCCACCCACTCAAGCTAGGAGTTGAATATGACTCATTCCCCACATCCAGTTACCGGATCCTCAGAAATCTCTCTTCCTGGTCCTAACCCAGCCGTGGGCAAACTACGGCCCGCGGGCCGGATCAGGCCCATTTGAAAGGAATAAAACTAAAAAAAAAAAAAAAGACCGTACCCTTTTATGTAATGATGTTTACTTTGAATTTATATCATTTCACACAAACACTCCATCCATGCTTTTGTTCCAGCCCGCCGGTCCAGTTTAAGAACCCATTGTGGCCCTCGAGTCAAAAAGTTTGCCCACCCCTGTCCTAACCCATCGCAGCAGTGAGGACCTCATCCTCTCACACCTGGAATACTGACGTTGCTGTTATGTGCCCTGCTCCATCTGTTTTTCCTTTCATCTGACTCATTTTTCTAAAACCCACAGGTATAAACTCATGTCACTTCCATGCTTTAATTGTCTCTGAGGCCAGTGAGTACCAAGCTTATGGAAAGTTTGAAATAACATGGTGGGGAAAAACCCTATGCTTCATCCAACAAAACAGGATGCAGAGTGATCATACATTATGCTATTGAATATAGTCTTAAAATAATCGGCTCAGAAAAACAAGATGGAATGTTAAACATCAAAGCAGTTCTCTCTGGGTGGTAGAACTATGGTTGCTTTGTGTATTTTCTATGCTTTGCTGCATTTTATTGATTTTCTATGAGAATTATTAATTTTTAGTTAGACTTTCAAAAATCGTTTTTTATAACAGGAGATGACATATAACTGGTAATAATAAGTCTCCATTGTCCTAGGGGGAGAGAAAATACAACTTAGGCAATGCAAACCCATTTCAATTTGTCCTTAGCTTACATTCTCTTTTGAAGCCTCTCCCTCTACCCCTACACTCATTTCTCTAGCCGTCTGGCCTATTATTATGAGGCCAGAAATACCCCAATTATGGCACCCACTTTCTTGCCTCTATTCATTCCTCACGCTTTCCTTCTGCCTAGACACATTCAACACCTTCTTCCCTTCTAGCCTGGATCACCCAGCAACCTCCCACTCAATCTTCAAGCCCAATTCAATTGCTTCTCCACAGCCTGCCCCTCACCTAGCCCTCCTCCAGGCATCTTTGTTTCTTCATCTGTGTTTCCAAAGCACGTACACACTGAGTGGCCAGATTATTATGACCACCCCATCAGTACTTCGTTGGGCCACCTTTTGCCTTCAATACTGCGGCGATTCTTCTTGGCACTGACTCCACGAGATGTTGAAAGGTGATGCGAAGAATCTGACACCATGCTTGATGAATAGCACTGTCCAGTTCTGTGAGATTTGATGATTGTGGAACCAGCGGCCTGATTGTTATTTTAACTTTATCCCACAAATGCTCAATTAGATTGAGATCTGGTGATTGTGGGGGCCACCTAAGCAAGGTAAAGTCCCTCTCAAGTTCTTGAAACCACTCCTGCACAATACGAGCACCGTGGCATGGCGCATGGTCTTGTTGGAAGAAGCCATCTCCATTGGGATACGCCATCAACATGATAGGATGAATTTGATCAGCAACGATACTTAGGTATGTTGTGCTATTCAGACGTTCCACACGAATTAAGGGCCCAAATCATGCCAGGAAAACATGCCCCAAACCATAACACTGCCCCCACCAGCTTGAAGGGTTGTTCTCATGCATGTGGGATGCATGCTGTCATGCTGTTTCCACCAAATTCTCACTTTGCCATCTGCATGATGAAACCGGAAACGTGATTCATCGGACCACATGACTTTTTTCCAATGCTCAACTGTCCAATCCTTGTGTTCCTGTGCGAATTGGAGACGTTTTATCTTGGTAACTGCAGACAGCAAAGGTGTTTGAACAGGCCTTCGGCTTCCATATCCCACATGATGCAGTGTACGGCTAATTTGCCTACAAACATCAGGTGGTCATAATAATCTGGCCACTCACATTCTTATATATCCCACGTTCAAAGGCTGTTAAATCGCGTTGTTTACCCAAAACTTCAGAAAAAAATCACCTCTACTGTTGTGGTAAACAACCTGCTTCCCTATTTATAATGGTCTGGCCCTCTAGCAACTTCAGCACGAAATTATAGCTAATTTGCCTACAAATGTCAGGTGGTCATAATAATCTGGCTACTCAGTGTACATCATATTATGGTGATTTACTTGTGTTCCTCTCTGCTCAGTAGACTGAGGCTTTGTGGGCAGGGTTTGTGTTTTTCATTTGTTTCAGCACCTGGAGACTGAACCTGCACACTGCAGTTTCAGATTGAACAACAGGTGTTTTTTTCAGGTACAGGCTCCATGAAGTTCATTTCTTCTCATTTCTTTCTTATATCTTTCCAACATACTATACAAAGTCACCACAAAACAAAGAAGTTTCTAAGTTCACCATTCAGTTGTAAATGAATAAAGAAAAGTTATCTACATCCTAGTGGTTAACACAGTAGTTAGAGCATTGGCCCATGGACGGAAGGGTCAAGGGTTCAATTCCAGTCAAGGTAACATACTTCAGTTGCAGGCTTGATCCCTGGCCCTGGTAAGGTTTTGTGCAGGAGGCAATTGATCAATGTGTCTCTCTTACATCAATGTTTCTCTCTCTCAGTCTCTCCCTTTCCCTTCCACTTTCTCTGAAATTTAATGGGAAAAATATCCTTGGGTGAGGAGAGGAGGAGGAGGAGGAAGAGGGAGAGGAGGAGGAGGAGGAGGAGGAGGAGAAGAAAAACAAAGCTATCTTCAAGAGTGTATGAACTATCCAAATGGTTAGTGGACAACTTTCCTTATCCTGCACATAGTTTTAATATTCCTACAACTTTAGTTGGAGCTCTCACTGTAATAATCCTATCTAATAATAGAGAAACATGGTAATTAACCGTAACTTCGCTACACTTCCCATTGGCTAATCAGCGAGATATACAAATTAACTGCCAACCAAGATGGCGGCCGGCAGCCAGGCAGCTGAAGCGAACAGGAGGCTTGCTTGCTCCAGTGATGGAGGAAGCCAAGATTCCCCACCTGCTGCTGTCGGCCTCTGAGCTGCAACTCTAAGAAACAATGTTGCAATTATAGAAGCTAAACAAACCCCAGAAACCTGCTTTCAGCTGGCTGGCCTCGGAGCTGGAGCTGAAACAGTGTTTCAATTATAGAACACAAACAAACCCAGATACCGGCTTTCAGCAACCGAGGTTTCAGAGCTGGAGCCGAGCCTCAGAGCTAAAGCCGGCTCTCAGCTCCAGTGACAGCCATAGAAAGTAAATAAATCCCTGAATAAAAAAAAAAAAAAAAAAAGAAAAAGAAAAAAAGAAGAGGTTGGGAGTTTCAGTCACCCGCCAGCCTGAAAATGGCCCTCAGCCCCTCACCCAGACTGGCCAGGCACCCCAGTGGGGACCCCCACCCTGAAGGGTGTGTGACCAGCTGCAAACAGCCATCATCGCCTCATCCAGGCTGGCAAGGCACCCAAGCAGGACCCCCACCATGATCCGGGACACCCTTCAGGGCAAACCAGCCAGCCCCCACCCATGCACCAGGCCTCTATCCTATATAGTAAAAGGGTAATATGCCTCCCAGCACCAGGATCAGCGGAGCAGCGAGGCTTCCCGAACCTGGGATCAGCGGAGCCGCGAGGCCACACGCCCCGGGATCAGTGGAGCCGAGAGACCTCCCAACATGGGATCAGCCGAGCCTCCCAGCACCGAGATCAGCAGAGCAGCAAGGCCTCCCAGCACCGGGATCAGTGGAGCCGCGAGGCCTCCCAGCATCGGGATCAGTGGAACAGCAAGGCCTCCCAGCACCGGGATCAGTGGAGCCGCGATGCCTCCTGGCCCCTGGAGCAGCGTGACAGGGGGCAGCGCCCAAACCCCTGATCGCCCTGCTCTGTGTGTGACAGCGGGCAGTGCCCCAACTCTCCTATTGGCCCTACTCTGTGCGTGACAGGGGGGGAGCTCCCCAACCCCTGATCAGCCCTGCTCTGTGCGTGACAGGGGGGAGCTCCCCAACCCCCTGATCAGCCCTGCTCTGTGCGTGACAGGGGGCAGCGCCCCAACCCCCTGATCAGCCCTGCTCTGTGTGTGACGGGGGTGGCGCCACAACCTTCCCATCGACCCTGCCTTGAGTGTGACAGGGGGCGGTGCCCCAACCCCCCAATCAGCCCTACCCTGAGCGTGACTGGGGGTGGCATCACAACCTCCCAATCCGCCCTGCTCTGTGCATGACAGGGGGTGGTGCCCCAACTCCCCAATCGGCCCTGCTCTGAGCCGGACCAGGGGCTGCACCTAGGGGTTGGGCCTGCCCTCTGCCACCCGGGAACGGGCCTAAGTCAACAGGTCGTTATCTCCCGAAGGGTCCCAGACTGTGAGAGGGCACAAGTGGGGCTGAGGGACACCCCCCGCCCCCGCCAGTGCACAAATTTTTGTGCACTGGGCCTCTAGTCTATACATATAAAAGCCTAAGCGACTGGTATGACAGAACGACTGGAACGACTGGTTGTTATGATGTGCACTGACCACCAGGGGGCAGATGCTCAACACAGGAGCTGCCCCTAGCCTGCAGGCCCTGATCACCGATGGGGCCTGCAGGCCAACCTCCTGGTCCCTCCTCCCCTCCCCCCCCCTCCCCCCGCCCACCAGCAGGCCCCAATCACCCAATTGGGGCCAGGCCCCTGGGCTGGGACAGGGAAGCAGGGGTGGATGGCAGCGGACGCGGGCAGCGAGGGAAGGAGGGGGGGTTATGGGGAACCACATGGTGGTGGCATGGGGGTGGCAAGGGAAGGAGGAGACAGGGAGGCAGACAACCTGACCAGCCCTGATTGCCTGCCAGGCCTAGGGAATCCCACTGTGCACAAATTTCGTGCACTGGGCCTCTAGTAGCAACAATAAGAGGCTGACCAGTGGAGCTGGATAATTTCTAGGTGGTACTTTCACTTGCTTGGAATGACCCCTGATTTGGCAAGAGAAGAAATAGCTAAGGAGTGACTTACTATGTCTTCAAATCTAATGAGACCTCAACAGTTATCCTTATTTTTCAAGAAGTGAACTGAAAGAAAAGTAAAGCTTTACCAAAACCAAAACCAAAACCAAAACAAAACCTGCTGCCTATCATAAAAAATGGAGAACCAAAATAAGCATTGTTTTAACGCCCAGAAAACTTTGATACCTCATATCATATTCTGTAAATTTAATTAACAATTTTAATGATTAGAATTAGACTCAGTGGGGGGTGGGAAGTGGGGGATTGACAGAAAAAAAGGTGAGTTGATTTGAATTATAGCAATAGTTTTCTATTCACAATTTACTTCTGAATTTGAATCTCTGTCATTCTTTTCCCCAAGGAGACGATTATCTTAATTTTATTTGAGTATGTTCAAAAGTTATAAACCCTCAAGTCTTATGTAATAATATAATAAATAAATGGTAATTAAAAAACCAGAAATAACTAGGAAGTAAACACTGAGGTGTTTTTTTTTAACTTTTAAAAATGTTTCCATAAATCTGTACTTTGTGGCTGGCCACCTCCTTCTTCAGCTATCTCCTACTTTACTATATAATTTCTTTCATTGTTGGTGAAATGAAAGATTAAAATTTAAAAATTATCTCTAGGGAATGACATAACTAACATGGTGACGTGGGCTGTTCCTGACTTCACTCCCCCTGCCCCAAGAACAACTACCAGGTATCAAGAAACCACTGAGAGAATCCTAGAACATGAGGTGAGGCTGAAGCGCCTCCCCGCACCACAGGGACCAAGGCAGAGCGCTTCACAAGGATGGCATGGCACTGCTGAGCTAGCTTGTCACATGCTTTTGGTTTCACTGAGAGACATCCATCTGCCACCACATTCAATAATGATTCCCAAAAAATGTAGATGGAGGAAGAAAAGAGGGGGAGGAGGAGGAGGAGAAGGAGGAGGAGGCGGAGGAGGAGGAGGAGGAGGAGGAGGAGGAGGAGGAGGAGGAGGAGGAGGAGGAGGAGGAGGAGGAGAGGAGGAGGAAGAGGAGGATGGCAGAAGACTGTGATGAAGGCAATAATGTTGCCCATCAGGTGTAGTCTAGGATCTGGCCAGGTACTAGATTCCCTCTAGTCATGAAGTCAAAGGCAGACAATAGCCACTACATCCTCCCCTTCCCTGTGGCGATGACCTGAGGACAATGTAGTTCACTCAGCATAATTACTGATACAGGTTTAGAAAGAAGTCTTTGATATGAAAGTAAAAGCCAACAATCCTAGGGCAATTTAAATATTTTAAAGGAGCTTTTGGCCCAGGGACAGGGATTTTAAAAAGTAAGAACTTGCTTATACATAGTTCATTTACATTATTTTGCAAAAATTCCATACCATCCTGTGAGGGGTGCGAAGGTGAAGAAGAAAAGGCAAGAAATCAGAGACTTCCGGGGGAGTATACTTATATTGAGGAAAGTCTCTAAATCTATTTTTGAATTACATTTTATGAGGTAGAAAACCATCCCCAGTGGGTATTTTAACTCTACTTAATAATATTACTCTGACTTAAAAAACAAAACAAAACTGCTTCTGCTATAGTCTTAAAAAAAAAAAACCTGCTATTTTTAGAGGTTTAATATATTGCTACTTTGAGCTTATGTTGCCAGTAACAGAGATTTGTTATTTATTTAAACTTAGTCTTAAAAAGCTTATATCTACACACATTTTATTTGGCCTAGAGTATAAAATTATAGAGGAAAACAATAAATAACAGAAAAACATACCAATATAGTACATTAAAGTATATAATTGGATATTAGAAGGCTCACACAAACGAAAGAGAAGTTTACGTCTATATAGCATTCCACATCAGTGCATGCCTACTAAAGCTGACCCACCAAAGCCCACAAGTCTGAGACAGGGTGACCGTTTTTAATAACATTCATTCTAAAATGTATTCACTCATTTACCTGAGTCTCCTAATTAAGCTACTTATGATAACACAAATTTGTCATGCCAAACAGAAATTCTAATACTGTTTCAACCCCCCTCCCTCACCCCCCAAGCTCCTCAAGTATGGTTGCCTGTGCGGGCAGCACACGTATGTACACACATGATAGTCCTTTGCCTCTACCTTCCCTGGAACTTATGGGTTTCAGTTTTTCCTTATAACATCTCCCCTTCAGTAGATTTCCATCTTTTCACCTGCTGTAATACACAATTAACCTTAATTTAAAGGTACTGTAACACCTTGTGGGTGAGAGATAAAGGGATAGCAAAGTGTTAACAATTTTTCTTTGGCTCCGAGTTGTGTGTGTGTGTGTGTGTGTGTGTGTGTGTGTGTGTGTGTGCGTGTTTAATCTGTTTATGGTAGAGTCAATAGTTTCAGTAGGGTAGGTATTCTTTATCTTTTACTAGGTAAAAATAACAGTATTTTCTATTGACCACTGAAAGAGATTCTTGATCAAATACATCAGATAATCAATAAAACAGTTACATAAGCTGAGTCTGTTTTCAAGTTAGTTCTCAATTATTAATAATGATTGTTCACGATGCACTTTAATATGTATCTACTTTTGTGAAGTATCATTGTGATTCTATTCTACTCCTACCTTCCAGCCCCCAACCCCTCCTTCTTCCACTCCTGGTGGGCACTTAGGAAATGTCCATTAAATTTAATTCTGGGACAAATGAAACCTATTTAATATTTTTCCGATATAAATCTCTTTATCGAGTTATATAAGGATAGACATTTTTTTTCAGTTGTCTGCATTGTGAAACTCAAATATTCCATTACCTCTTAGATGAAGTTCAACACATGACAGATTAAGCAGCAGCTGTCAATGTGGAGGGCGGTGCTAACAAAGGAACGTACCTACTTAGATGCTGATACCACTGAAAAGGGCCTTATGATCATACTCAGTTTATATCCTTTTACTAAAGGCACACAAAACTGACTTGTTGAAAGCCGTACTGTTAGTTAGTGGACAAGCCAGAAGCCTCATCCAGATTTCCTGGTTCTGGTTGTTTGGTTCACTCTATACCGCTAAATTAAGATTTCTGTGTTATGCTTAATTACAGTAAAATGTACATAATATAAAAGTTACCATCTTAACACTACTAACATTTATGTTTGTACTTTGGAACAAGGAAAGGCAATGCAACAAGCATCAGTGCAGCAAAGAGGAACACATGGTCACCACATAGAAATTAAATCCTAAGACTCCTTTCCGGATGGGAGACATGTGGTGTTCAGATCTACAGCTCTGCAGAGAAAAAAAATTATTTTCTTCCCACACAGAGCACGCACCATCCACTACTTGCATTCCCATTTAGGAGAAAGGCCAGCTGTACTCTTTAGATTTCACTAGTTTAATACAGAAGCCCGATTAAGTCTCTCCCAAACCAACCTCTGAAAATGGATACATAATACTATATGACAGTGGGGGGAAAGTAGTACCCAGCAACCACAGGCATCCTTACCAACTAAAATATTTCCCTTAATAAGAATGGCTCTTACTGTTAAATAAATACTTGCTGGTGGCATCCTCCCAACAGTGAAAGGACAGCTATCTGAGTGCTGAGTTTCTTGATGCTAACCTTCTCTTCCGTGCACCATGGTTCAAGCAGAGACACACTCACTCACTATCAAGATGGTAAGAGAGTCACTTTGCAATGTCCTGTTTCAGATGTTACCAAGTATGACTCACACTTTCTCCCACCCACTTCCTCCTCTGAACTTTCCTTGCTTGAAAGTCAGCATTTAAAATCAATCCTCCAAACCTCAAGAAAATAAACCAGTGGCTCCTTTTTGGAATTTTCTTTTGTTTCAGGGGCAGTGAAAATTGTACCATAAGGTGGGTTTCACTTCAAAGTTCTAAACACATCCATCAAGCACTTTTTACTCTAATATTTTAGTATCAGTCCTTTTGAATTTCTGCCTATGTTAATGCCAGTTAAGACACAGCACCATACCAAAAAAAAAAAGTACATAGATTTAGGACTTGGATTTGTCACTTACAAATTTTGATAGAATTATCAAATTTTCAATTCTCAACTCTCCTTCCTAGATTGTTATTTGAAATTGATAAGAGACTAAGCAATGGAAACTTTTTTCTTGTCTTCAGAGATGGAAACAACTTTCTATTCCAGCATCTACCATGATGCTTCCATGGCACCTCTAATCCAAGAAATTCCAAATACTTTGTAAAAAGCCATTATTTATTAATATTTCAAAAGTACTACACTGACATGGATAAAGAATACAAATGCAATGGTCTTACCACTGCAATTGTATCAAAGTTCCTGCTACAGCACCGGTAAACTATGAGCACGTTTCACCAACAAATCAGCTCTCTGCTGGCACAAGGGCAGAAATGCCACTCAGGTGGTTCTCAGGACTCTTCAGAAAGGATGTCAACTTCCAGTGTGCCACAGTCTCACCCCCCTCTAGTGTATGACTCATGGCTGCAGCACTCACTGACATTTCCCACATTTTGGCATTTATGTTTGTGACTCATGGCATCCGGGATTCAACACTGGCCTGGGAATCAGGGCACAAGGGGTCCCGGCTATTATTATAACCCTGGAAAATCACTTCAGTTTTCTGGGACTGTTCCTACTTCTATAAATGGATTGCTGGCTCAGGCAATTTTTAAGGAGTCTTCTAATTATAAATGGTGTGTTAATTAGATTTAAAAAAAAAAAAAAAAAAAACTCAGGCCGAAACCAGTTTGGCTCAGTGGATGGAGCGTCGGCCTGCGGACTGAGAGGTCCCAGGTTCGATTCCGGTCAGGGGCATGTGCCTGGGTTGCGGGCATATCCCCGGTGGGAGATGTGCAGGAGGCAGCTGATCGATGATTCTCTCTCATCGATGTTTCTAGCTCTGTCTCTCTCCCTTCCTCTCTGTAAAAAATCAATAAAATATATTAAAAATAAATAAATAAATAAATAAATAAATAAATAAATAAATAAATAAATAAATAAAAAACTCAGAAGCCTGGAAAGAGTTACAGATAACTATTGGCTAATTTGTGACTACTTCCATATTCATGTCCTTACAAGACACATTTGCTAGTATAAGTTAATCTTCCAAGTCTATTTCTTCTATTAAATTAGAAATGTCTGAAAAGCAAAGATTATGCAATTTCCTCTTGCTTAGACCATAAATATTAGGGGTGCAGCCCTAATACCTAGCAACAAAGAACCTTTGCTTCCTCTGTAAATAAAAGCAATGTTGTGTTTGCCTGTATCAAAATCTACACACTCTCTTCTGACTCCTGAAATCACAACAGGTCGACAGAACCTACAGAAAGTAGGGGAAAAACCCGTTACCAGCTAGAGCTAGAAAACTGTTTCCCTGGGCGGAGGGTGATCTGACTCATTCATTGCACGGGTGCTATGAAACAGTTTTAAAACAGTAGCGGAGCATCGACTTGTGAACCAGGAGGTCACAGTTCGATTCCCAGTCAGGGCACATGCCCAGGTTGTGGGCTTGATTCCACAACCGGTAGTGAGGTGTGCAGGGGGCAGCCAATAGACGTTTCTCTCTCATTGATGTTTCTATCACTCTATCCTTTCCTTTCCTCTCTCCCCCCACCGCCCCCTCCTCTCATCAATAAAAACATATTTTTAAAAATATTATTTTTTTAAAGGATCAGTGCTCCCTCCTACTTATAGGCCGGTCTCATGCTTTACCTTCATCTCCTGGTGCTGGTCCAGCTGTTCCAGTTCCGAAGAGCTTTCTCCGTTTTCCTTCTCTTGACCCTTGGCGTCTGTGTCTGCCCTTTCTTCTTCCAGGGGGAGGGCTGGGTCCACACTGGGCGCCCTGCAGCTGCTGTCAGAAGCATTCCCATCACAGTCATTTGTTGCGGGTGAGGCGGGGCCCGTGGTACTTTCGTCTCCTGCTCCATTCACTAAGTCCGTGTCAAGCAAGGGTTCAGCAGCTTGAGTAGGAGTATCTGGGCTACCAGTGGCCCCTTTGTCCTCCTCACATTCCACCTGGTTTTGTGCCTCCATCACACCGTTAGCCACACAAGTTTGTACACCCTGAGTTGGCTCCACATCACTTCCCTGCTTCTGTGGTGGGTCCTGGGAGGGGAGCTTTTGCTGAGGTGTGGTTGTCAATCCATGCCTTCCTGTGGTTCTAGGAACACTTAGGGTCACAGCTGAATTTTTCTTCAAATCACCGTAACTTGATAATGTGCTAAAAGACGAAATCCAGAGGAAGTGTGAGAACACTGGCATGGACCAGCTCTAGAATAAAAACAAGTTTATTCCAGCGGAAAGGGGATAGTTAGTAAAGACATTTCCCCTGCTGATGGTTTTAGAAACACAGATAAGAATATTCCAGTGTAGTTTTCAGTCTCTGGCAATGCTATCTGCACTTCAAGAAACATTTAAATAAAGATGACAGGCCTGACCATTATCTATAAGGGCTGAAACATTTCCTTGGGCTGTTTATCAATATTGCCAGTTAGTAGAGACTTAAATATGAGAAATATTTATATTTATAAAACCATCTTTTGCCAAGACCTCTTTCTTAACATTTTAAAAACAAATAGAGCCAGTCCTCAATGTATGAAAAGATTAGAAACCAAAAGTTATTTTTGTTTGGGAAGTGAAATACATCTCAAAAACTTGATTGCACATGCTGCCATAGCCTCCTAACTCATCTCTCCGCTCCCACGCCCGGTCCCCTCCAATCTAGTCTCTCCAAGTTGGCCACAGAGATCAAACTCAGCGCGGGCTTCCCCACACACTTAAAGGTCAATCTGGCATCCTGACCATGGCCCTGGAGATTCTGTATGCTCTGCTCGCCTGGCCTCATTAAATTCCATTTCTCCTCACTCCCCGTGCTCTTGCATTTCTGTCTCCTTGCTGTCCCCCCACCTCCCAGTAAGCGAACACACGCATCTAAGGATCTCTGCGCTGCTGTTCTCTCTGCCCAGGACCTTCTCCCCTAAGACACTGGCTGGCTTCCTCCTGCCCATCACTCAGGGTTCTGCTCAGATGTCACCTCCTGGATGGTTCTCTCCAAGACAGCATACTCCACCACTAAATAAACATTTTCTTTTCTTTTCTTTTTTTTAAGTTCTTATTATTACTTACCAACGTATAGACCAACAATAGTATGATGGAACCTAACTGCCAATATATTTTAATATTCCTATGGGAATATTTGTATAACATCTTAATCTAGGATTCCAAGGAGGAAAAACATAAAACTCTGGGCTGCAGTCTTGGAGAGATTCCTATGACCTAACGAGGAATAAAGATAAATTTAGACTAATGCTCCAAGAGGGTGCAGAGCGTATCTGTCCTGTTCTCTGTGCTATCCCGACTCCTTAGCACAGCACTTGCCATATGAAAAGTGCTCAGTAAGTACTCAATGAGTAATAAATAACTGTGGTTGTGATGATGATCATGGCACCAATTCAGTATTAGCAGCTAACATTTATTAAATGCCAAAACCTACACCAAGCCCTTCATAATGGTTATCTTGTTTCAGCCTCAAAATAGTTCCAAAGTAGGGCCCCCATAAATCCAGGCTTTGAAACTCACATAAAGTGGCAATGTCACATGGCTAACACATGAGAAGGCCAGAGTTCAAACCATGAAGTCCGATGCTAAATCCCACAGTCTAACCCCACATTATAATAAATGCACTGGGCCATGAAGGAGGGAGAGAGGAGCAAGTGAGTAGGCCGCATACAATTGTGAGAAGACAGCCCAGGGCTCGCATCCTCCCAGTACAGGAAGACATCAGAGGGTAGAGACGGGAGAAAGGGGGGGGGGGGGGGCGCGGCGCGCGGGCGCACCAGGCACAGCAGCACGGGCCATGGACGATGCTGAGATGTGTGTCCCCCTCTTTCCTCACTCCACTCCTCCCAGACACTGCTGATCTGGACTAGAGAATGGAACAGAGAATAGCAACAGATAGCAGGAAAGTAATAAGGGAGGAAAGAAGACATGGTCAGTTTCAGCTCCACAGGAAGGAAAATATTGGTAGGAGAATACATCATCTATGTAAAAGTTGGAGGTTATCAAAATAAACAAAGGTGACACACTCCATCAATGAAGGTTGTCTTCTATGAAGTATACCCTTGGCCTAGATAATTTCCCAAATGGTCCTTGGAGAACTGAATCAAACTGTACTCCTTTTTCTGACCATATGAGCAACCCAGTAGAAAGACCCTCAGAAGATCCTCTGTAGCAAGCTTTGGGCTTGCTTAGGATTTCTGGAAAGGACGGCTGTGGATGACAGGAGGGAATTTCCTGCAATAAGTGACATCCAGGGGACATGTGGGGGGAATGGGGTAAGGGATGAGGTGGGGGGTTAGTAAAAGCAGTGGTTAATTCGTAGGAGATTCCTGATGCTTTGGAGAAAAACAGTTGGCCTAAGCAGTGTCCTTGGGAAAAATCAATGTTCAGTTTTGTGGGGAAATCTGATTTATTTCTAAAATCCTGAAATATGTCATAGGTTAAAAAGACTAGTTTCTCTTACTGTCCAAAAAATAAATAAATAAATACATAAATACATAAATAAACTACAGTAAAAAATAAAATTTCACTTGTTTCACTCCTCTGTGTCACTTATCTTAATAAAACAGAACTATCTAAATTATTATAAAGAGCAAAACTCTGCTACATGGGTGAGGTCTTAACAAGTGCAATTGGTCTTCTATGATGCCACTGCAGCAGACATTGGTTCTTCCTGTCAATCTACTGTGGTAACGCACAGCCCGCCAAATCTCCCTCTCGTCCACAGAGTGCTGGTTCAAGCTGTAATAACTGGGGTATAACCCGAGAGCTATACTGCAGGCATATGGACATCAGTGGACAGGAAATACAAACTTCCCATTCAAGCCCCATAGACCCAAAGCAGTACTAACCCCTCAGGCACTTTTAGGGTCAGTTTCTACTCACGACACCTCACTGAGAACATACAGCTATGTTTCATATTGGCAGTGGACTTGGCCACAAGTAACAGGCCTTCAGCAGATTTGCCAAAATGCTCATGTGATATCCTAGCTTCACTTAGAACAAGTTTTCTTAAAATGTCATAAATTATAGCCCATCTCTCTCCTTAGATCCAACCTTCTAGCTTTGCATCAAACTATGACTTTGTATCTGTGAAGTCTGAAAGAATAAAGGAAAACTGGTACCAATGAATGGGAAAACTGTGTACCTTTTGCATATGGAGAGGAATGCAAAGAGGGGGTTACCAGATTTGTGAGGTTTAGAGGACTCAACCTTTGGAATACTGACCCACTCAGGGGATTCGGGTTCTGGCACGCACCGTGAACAGGGGCCAGGGCTCCAGGGCCTCGCTATATGACAGTACATGGCCCTGGAAACCTACAAATATGAGGGGTCGTGCTCTCTGAGATTAAATCAACTTGTTCTGGGAAACAAAAATTTTAAGTGGAATTAAATCATTTAGTAGATTGCTATAATTTAAGATAGCAAAGCTATTAAAAAATCCTACTTCCGAGGAGGAGATGTTGAAATTTAAATATTCATGACTCAGGCTCCCCCAGTTGACGGGGAACAAAAATTGAAGACAGGCTTCTGAACTAATTTTCTCCAGAACTTGTTACTAAATATAGTCTCATTTTAAATGAGGGACACCGCCGCTTAGTAATGGGTCACAATTTCCAGAAGATTTTGAAAGCATTTCCAAACTTAGGTTCATTACATATATAACAATAAATCCTGCAAACAGTACAACCACCTAATATTCCCAAATATTACACTGGATTTAATGGAAATTAGTGGCTTCAAGGATGAGAGTAAACGTATACATATTCTGTTAAATTATATATAGTCTCTTGGTGACATAAAAATAACAAAATGCTTCTGATAAAATTTTTCCAAAACTCTATTTGTCAGTGATGGGAATTCTAAGAAAAAACAATTGAGGGCCATATAAGTAGAAAAGCAACTTATGTGAGTTTGTTTTTTTTCTTTAAGTGAGAAATACAGTGTCTCACCTACCTTTTTTGAAACATTAGGACTAAAGGATATAAAACTATATCAATTGTCAATATCTCTTCACAATACCTAGTATATAGTAAGAGCAGGGGTATGGGGAGAGGGGAAACAGATACAGATTGGATACAGAAGACCCATGTTAAATACAATGGGTCAGAAAGAAGCTTGCAGAGATGGGACAGGACCACTGGAGTCACATCCACAAACATACAAAGCAAGAAACAGAGATAGAGACAACCTCCTGCCTTCCCAACCCAGATATCCAGTGACCAACACAATGACCCCAAGGACACACACAGATACCGAGGCACTGAGAGGGCACGCCTATAACACACATAGCACACAATGCGAAGAAGCGGGTGCTATTAGTGCTGCACATAGATAACGAACAGTAAATGACAGTTTCTATTGGGGCAAGATTAAATACGTTTAAAATTCACTATTTCTAAAGGCCTACCAAACCCAATGGAAGAAAATTTATGTTTGATTTGGAAAACTTATGACTCTGTCATCTTTTTCAAAACTCAGCTTTCGTCTCCCCTCTGCCTTCTCCCGTTGTGAATTAGCTCTTACCTGCCTCCTTCAAAGCGACTGATGAGATCTGATATTTTACTGGATTTTTCTTTTGAGACACAAGAAGCAGAGGCAGGTTTAACTTCCTCCATCCTGGGTGCTGCACTAGATAAAGCTTTATGCTTAGGGGTTGGGTGTATACTGGACAAAGGTGAATTCTGCAGATGTAATGGCTTTGGAGGCACTGTAGAAAAAGAATTAATAGAATTCAGTATTTCCTTAACAAAACAAAGCAAAATCTGGTGTCCTGGGTATAAAAAGCTTCAGCATTATCAAACTTTTATCAAGAGGTCTGTCAACTTTGTATTGAAACTTAACCAAGCCTTATCTATCTTGGCTCTGTGTCTTGTGGAAATTTCATCTCCAAGATTCAAGTAGTTCTTTTCATTTTAGGTAATTTGAAATATGGTATTATTAAACACCTAGGGGTCTACATAGGGCCATGGCATCCCAATACTATTAGATATAACATAGCAGTTATTTATCTAATCAGAGAAAGGAGAGTGCTAAATTTAAAACTAATTCCTAGAGATATACTGCTTGCTTACAAAAGACATTTTTAATAACACCGAATAACACACCAGAATCCAGACCAATAAGTTAAACATAAAAGCCAACAAAACAACAGCAACAAACAACAGTAATGTTGCATTACTATAACATCTTCCCATTTAACAAAAGCATCTTATCTCATTTGATCTTAGACAAAAATGATCAGTGCATGGGCCAACACTCTAACCATTGAGCAACACCAGCCAGGGCTCATAGCTGGTTGGAGCATCTACCATACACCAAAAGGTTGCAGTTTTGATTCCTGATCAGGGCACATACCTAGGTTGCGGGTTAGATCCCCAGTTAGGGTGCATATGGGAGGCAACCAATCAATGTTTCTCAAATCAATGTTTCTCTCTGGTGAGGATTAAACAAACAAACAAAAAATACAACAAAACCTTTCTCCTAACGTCTGGAAGAAGGCTGAGGAATCATGTCTCTTCCTAATCACATGCCCCAATTTCCCCGAGCTGGTTACCCTGGTTTTCAGTCCTCTCATCTCTTTTATCAACTCAGTTGACGGTTGGTTGCCTGATGCTCACTGGCCTAGATCTTATCATGTCTGTGCCAGTTATCAATTCATACAGAGAAGAGACGAAAATGTATATCACAATGGGCTACAGGTGTAACAATTCATCTCATTCCCTTTCAATACAAATGAAAAGAAAATCCCAATGGAAAAATGATATTATTTATAAACATGATATTATTTTCCAAGATGTGCTTGGGGAAAGGGTTAATATAGTATCTATTGGGAAGGAGAAGGCTTACATAAGTGTGATATTTGTTAATCTTAAGGAAAAATTTCCTGTGTAGAATAAATACATACCGAGATAGTAAACCAGGACAACACCACACCAAAAAAACCAAAACAAAGCAGTTTCATCATTAGGAGTAATTTCAACATTCATAACTAGAATATTCAAAGGAAGCAAATACGGTCTTTATAATTCTGTTTGCAAAGATTGTTATAAAATAACTCATCCTAATCTCAAGTTTACTCAGTAAACATTTCTTATTTGTTATGTTCCAGACACTGTCAGATGCTTGAAAGTTTCAAATAAAATGATGAGTTCCAGCCAGTCAGGTTCTGAGTGACTCTACCGACCCTTCCCATCTCAATTACCTCTATCTCTTAAACCATTTCATAACAATGTGTACTTTCCCCCAAAGCGCTCATATTATTATGATTATTAATTAGTTGTAAGTAGTACTCAGTAATAGAGCAGCAATAAAGTATTAAATACATTATAGATGTAAAGCTTTCTCCCCCACAAGGCTGGAGTTCTGTAAGGATAGGAACATGTCCGTTTTTTTGTTTTGTTTTGTTTTTATTTATTTTATTATTTTTTTAAAAAATTTTCTCTCCTTATTGATGAAGGTATTACATATGTGTCCTTATCCCCTGATTGCCCCCACACCCCCCCCCCCACTCATGTCCTCACCCCCCTGGTGCCTATGTCCATTGGCTAGGCTTATATGCAGGCATACAAGTCCTTCGGTTGATCTCTCCCCCTTCCCCCACCCTCCCCAACCTTCCCTCTGAGGTTTGAGGGTCTGATCGATGCTGCTCAGTCTCCGGGTCTGTTTTTGTCCGTTTTGATCACAACTACGTTCCCAGTAACTCTCTGCACAGCGCTTGTGGCACATTTGTGGAACACATGAAGGAACTAACTAACTGAGTCAAAAGGGGGCTCAGAGCCACGAGCGGAGACAGTTTAATCATATGGATAAAGGTGGGCACTGGATACACAGTTATGTTAGAAGCACAGAGGAGGCATCTACTTGAGCAAGGGAGATGATCCAAGTGTACAGGAAAAGAGTAAACATACGCATATTAAATAAAAGAGCACAAATGCCACCGTGGCTGGTGGCTCAGAGGGGTGAAGTGTCGTCCCCTACACTCAAAGGTTGTGGGTTTGTTCCCCCACCCAGGGGCATACGGGAGGCGAGAGATTAGTGTTTCTTTCTCACATAGATGTCTCTCTCTCTCTCTCTCTCTCTCTCTCTCTCTCTCTCTCCCTCTCTATCTCTCTCTCTCTCTCTCTCTAAAAAAAAAAAAAAAAAAAAAATCAATAAAAACATCCTTGGGTGAGGATTTAAAATAAAGTTTTTATTAAAAGAGCATAAGTGCTACAAAAATCTCAAGATGGCACATGAATGGCTGAAGTGTCATAGTACACTGTCTTAGAGGAAAATAATGCATACTTTTGATCCTAGTGAGCAATGTTACCCCAATAAATTTAATTTTTTTAAAAAGAAAATGACTCCTCTCTTTCTCTCACCCTATCTGGTTTTACTTTTATACTACGAAGGGTGTAAACATTTTGAAATGTTTTCTGAATGTCTTCTAGGTGTCCTATCAGCACGTCCAGTTCATTATGACTAAAACTCAAGAGTCTTTAATTACTGCTAACTTCCCCTGAAGCCCAAAGGATGTGAATAGGAGAAATAGTAAGTGTGATATTTACATAACTGTGATTATCCATGCACTGCTAACTAGGGAAATGCAAATTAAAACCACAATACGATATCACATCAACCCCATCAGATTAACCAAAAATTTTAAATGTGACAATACCAAGTGTCAGTGAGAATATGAAGCAATGTGAGGTCTAAATGTGAAAAGTATACATTTTTGCCGAAACCGGTTTGGCTCAGTGGATAGAGCGTCGGCCTGCGGACTGAGGGGTCCCGGGTTCGATTCCGGTCAGGGGCATGTACCTGGGTTGCGGGCCCTTCCCCAGTGGGAGATGTGCAGGAGGCGGCTGATCGATGTTTCTCTCTCATCGATGTTTCTAGCTCTCTATCTCTCTCCCTTCCTCTCTGTAAAAAAATCAATAAAATATATTTTTTTAAAAAAAGTATACATTTTCAAAGGAAATATAATTAATACAATCATTAAGAACTCAACATTTCCAAAATATATATCCTAGAGAAATCTTACACATCAATACTGTACAGGATTTAAAAAAACAACATTTATTTATTGCTTTGAGGAGAGGGGAGAGAGACAGAGAGAAACAGAGGGAAGGAGAGAGAAACATCAACTTGTTCCAGTTATTTAGGTATTCATTGGTTGATTCTAGTTATGTGCCCTGACCAGAGATCAAAACCCAAAACCTTGGCATATGGGATGATATTCTAACCCAGTGATCAGCAAACTGCGGCTCGCGAGCCACATGCAGCTCTTTGGCCCCTTGAGTGTGGCTCTTCCACAAAACACCACAAAACCAAGTGCGGGCGCACACGTACAGTGCGATTAAAACTTCATGGCCCAGAAGTTGGAATTTTGTGGAAGAGCCACACTCAAGGGGCCAAAGAGCTGCATGTGGCTTGCGAGCCGCAGTTTGCCGACCACGGTTCTAACCAACTGAGCTACCTGCCCAGGCTGTACAGGGTTGTTGTTGTTAAACTTACTTTTTGATTAATTCAACAAATATTTAATTCCTATTAAGCTCTATGCACTTGACCATATCAATGAACAAAAGAAAAAACAAAAAAAACCATAGCGCCCTGACCAGTTTGGCTCAGTGGATAGAGCATCGGCCTGTGGACTGTAAGGTCCCAGGTTCGATTCCGGTCAAGGGCATGTACCTTGGTTGCGGGCACATCCCCAGTAGGAGGTGTGCAGGAGGCAGCTGATCGATGTTTCTCTCTCATCGATGTTTCTAACTCTCTATCTCTCTCCCTTCCTCTCTGTAAAAAATCAATAAAATATATATATTTTAAAAAAACACAAAAAACCCACAGCAAGTAAACCATACATCACAAGGTGGTAAGTGCTAAGAGAAAAGGGGGGAAGGTTAAAAGAATAAGATAGAAGGAAGGGATCAGGAGTGTAGAGATTGGGGGGAAAGAGCAGACTGCAGTATTAAGTAGGGTGTACAAAGTGGGCCTCTCTGAGAAATTCTGATTTGACTAAGACTTGAGGAAGTTGAGGGAGTGGAGGAAAAACATTCCACCACATATAGCAAAAGCTGAACACCAATGGAGACCAATGTGACTGAACCCAAAGGAGCAAGCACAGAAGAGCAGGTATTGAGATCAGAGGGAGGGCCTGATAACACAACTTTCTACAGATTTTGAAATGCGTGAAATGAGAAGTCACTGCGGAGTTCTGGCCACAGGAGGGACATATGACATAAATTCCAACGGCCTCACTCTGGCTGCTGTGTTGGGAATTTTGGGGAGATGGGCAGAAGAGTCAGGAGGTTATTTCGAAAATTCAGGCAAGAGATAATGGTGCTGAGAAGGAGATAGTGAAATAGTTGGATTCCGGGTATATTTTAAAAGTAATTTCCTGGTAGATTAAATGTGAGGTCTGAGAGAAAAAGCGATGAGTCAAGGATCCTTGACTCTGAGACCTTTGGCCTGAACAACTGAAAGGATGGAATTGTCATCAACTGGCACATAGTAGAGATATTTTTTTGGAGGAAGGATTGATAGTGCAATTTTGGACATGCTAAGTTTGAGATATCTAAATGACTATAATAAAATGGGCTCTATTACAACCAATTTTACAGACAGTAAATAGAACAAAACAATTTAGTTATTCAAAAACTTCCAACTAAGCAAAGTAATTATTAAGAATGAAAGAGACACTAATTGCAATTTAAGTTTGAGGATGCGCACTACATTTTTAAAAAATTGTTTTATTTACTTTAGAGAGAGTGGAAGGGAAAGGTAGAGAGAAACATCAATGAGAAGAGAAACACTGATTGGCTATCTCCTGCAAGCCCCCTACTGGGGATCTAGCCCAGGGTGGGGATGCCCACTACATTTCAATTATTTTTATTTTACTATGAAAAACAATAGCTGGCTATATATTAATACATTATAAATTTATAGAGTTATACCTTAAGAATTGAACATTCCACATAGAATGCTTTACTTTAGAAGCAAATTAAATAGGTTCGAGTACTGTAAGTATACTCAAATTATTCAAATACTAATGTCTTTCCAAGCTCATGAAACTTTTCTGAACATTTACGTTTAATGATGAAGAAGTGACAAATAGTGGGTTTTATCAAAATAATTAACTATGTAGAAAATGTTGTGGGTCAAAGCTCTTAAGGGAAAAAGAACTATTAGCTTTAATTGCTATGAAAGTTATTTTGAGTCCTGTCTAGCATGGCAGGAAATAGGCCAATTTTAAAAGCAGTGAACAAGAGGAAAGACTTACATTTGAAGTTTCTCTGTAATTTGTTTGTTTGACTGGTAGGGTTGGTATGAATTGAATAAACCATTGTTTTCCAAGCCTTAGGGTGTTTTCCAAGGCGAGGGAAAACAAGCCCTAACTATTGAAGGAACCCATTTTTAAATTTACAGGCTCCAATTTAGATTCAAATGGCAAGGTTATCTAATCTCTAATCTAAAGTTTGGCTCTTTTATCCTTTTAAAAACTATAATTCTTAAAAAATATTTACTTATTGGTAATTAATAAACATAAACCTGATGTTGTTCTAGACACATTACTACATAAACACCACTAATAAAGTTATTTAATATTGTGACTTCTTTTAAAATTTATCATAATAAATTATAGCTATGATCTTATTAGTGTTCTACATGAGAAACAAACAAACAAGATTTAATTATGAGCTGTTTTCAGGAGCTAGATCAATTCTTTGGGGTAAGGTGAGGTAGGGGGACTGAAATGTTCTTATAGGATGTTGAGCAGCATCTCTGGTCTCTATTTAGCAAAAGCCAGTAGCAACTCCCACAAGTTGTATCAGGAAAAAAGTCTCCAGACAATACCAATGGGGGGACTGTCTCCCGTTGAGGACCACCGATCTAGACTAAGAGTCTTCAATTAAATTAGAAGACTAATTTAAATCCGGAAGCCTCAGCATCCTCACCATTCATAACAATACAGTGAAAACACAGGGGTTGGTGTGATAATCCCTTCATCTGCACAGGAAGTGCCATTAGCATCCCCTTCCTTTCTCAGCCTTGGTCCCCCAGATGTTCTTAAGGATTTGGAGAAATAAAAAGTAGCTTCCTTTCACAAGAGGGTGAGGAACACTGCTTACTGGTAGACACGTCAATAAGTGATGCCCAATCTATTTGGCAGCTGACCTCATAATACCAAGATTTATCCTCACTTCAGGGACATTGGTCTCTATAGGGCACACATTCTAAGTTGTAAACAAAAAATAGCAGAAACAAAGAAAGTGGAGGAAACATGGTGATAAAGCAGGGATTCATTCAACAAGTATTACTGAAGATCTGCTATGCTACGTGGCAGGCATGGGGGATGCAGCAGTGCAAAAGGCAAGGAAAAAAATCATTGTGGATGAAGAAAATATATAATAGGTCAGCTTGTAATGAATGAGAACAAAGAGTAAGGATGGGGAAATGTGAAATGTCAGAGTTGAAGGTGTGATTTAACTTTTAACAAGGGGGGCCAGGGAAGGGACAAAAACAAG
This sequence comes from Myotis myotis, assembly GCF_014108235.1. Classification (NCBI taxonomy): domain Eukaryota; kingdom Metazoa; phylum Chordata; class Mammalia; order Chiroptera; family Vespertilionidae; genus Myotis; species Myotis myotis. The sequence goes on from NW_023416335.1 coordinate 174,186,003, forward strand.
AGAGAATTTTTTTTTCTAATTTACTGATTTTAGAGAGAGAGACAGACAGACCTAGGAGAAAGGGAGGGAGGAAGAGAAAGAGAGAAACATTGATTTGTTGTTCCACTTATTCATGCATTCAATCGGTTGATTCTTGTATGTGCCCTGACCTGAGATCAAACCCACAACCTTGGCATATGGGGACAAAGCTCTAACCAACTGAGCTATCTGTCCAGGTTAAAAATATATTTTTTAAAACATTTTTTATTTTCCAACTTATTAAACAACAATGAAGTACAGTGCATTATTTTTTGGGAAAAAGATTGTTTTGTTATGCCTTACTTGTAATGTATTATAAAAGTGAATCTTGACTGATAAGTGTTAGTTTCCTCCTGTACAAATGTGAATTTGAGAAGGGAAAAGAAAAGAATATTTTTTTTAAAGAAAAGAATATTTTTTAAAAGAAGTATAAAGTCCTTATTTAATTTATTGAGTACAGTCATGAACTATAACAATGTTTCAGTCAATATTCGACTGGTCCCTTTTAAAATTATAATGGGGCTGAAAAATTCCTATTGCCTACTGACTGTAGCTGTCATAGGTGATGCTGGTATAAACAAACCTACTACCTTGCTAGTCACAGAAGTAGAGCATATACAATTTATGTACAGTACATAATACTCGATAATAAACACTGTTATTAGTTTATATATTTACTGTACTATACTTTTTATCATGTTAGAGTGTACTCTTCATACTTAAAAGTATCACTATATTGGTAGTTATGTAACATTGTATGCATGAATCCACACTCAAAATAGGAAGTAAATATGTACTGAAGTAGCAGTACACTGACTTTCATATAACTGCAAACAGCAAAAGCAAGGTTAAATGTTGTCTCCCTAAAGAATATGATTATTTCAGCACACAGCTCAGGAAGGACACTACTGTAATTTATCTCAGTGAACTATGAAAAACAATGAAGTAATGCAATGAAGCTTCCAAAAAAAGGCTTTATAAATAATGAAATTCTTGCGTTTGATCTGGGCAATTACATAAAATTAAATTATATTCTTTTTTTATATTCTTACCCTGTTTGATCTTTGTCAGCTCAGGTTTAATAAGCAAGATGAAATTTTGTACTTTGCAAATAAATGGCTTAATTAAATCATGGTAAAAAATTGCTACATTCGTATTCACATTAATGTTACAGGGATGAGTATGGACAAAGGAAAAGGTTATAAACACATGAATAGACTATTCATTTGAATCACCAATTTTTTCTCCTTTCTGTATAGCCATAACTCATACCACCATCAATACTCCTAGTAGTGAGAACAAAAGAAAAATGTCTCATAATGTGGAAGACTCAATTTTAAATCCTTTTTAAAATTCTCTTTCAGAAATCTTTAAAACAGTCACTAATCATCCCAGAGATGCAAATCAAAATAACAATGAGGTACCATCTCACACCTGTCAGAGTGGCTATCATCAACAAATCAACAAACGACAAGTGCTGGAGAGGATGTGGAGAAAAAGGAACACTTGTGCACTGCTGGTGGGAATGCAGACTGGTGCAGCCACTATGGAAGACAGTATGGAGTTTCCTTAAAAAACTGAAAATGGAACTCCCATTTGACCCTGTGATCCCACTTCTAGGAATATATCCCAAGAAACCAGAAACACCAATCAGAAAGGATATATGCACCCCTATGTTCATAGCAGCACAATTCACCATAGCTAAGATCTGGAAACAGCCTAAGTGCCCATCAGTAGATGAATGGATTAGAAAACTGTGGTACATCTACACTGCCGGGGTCCAACCCCAGCGGGTCCAGGGGTCCCCAAAGGTGTGGACGGAGTCGGCGAAGAAGAGATGACATGGAGACAGCGTTCAGTTGATCAGCAGCCTAGCCAGGATCTCCAGCCAGGATCTCCAGCCAAGTTCTGGTCTGGAACTCCAGCGAAGTTCTGGTTAGGATCTCCAGCCAGGTTCTGTGTCCATGTTCTCTTGCTAGGTTCTCCAGGTTCTCCAGCCAGGTTCAGTCACCAGGTTCTAGTCAGGTTCTCTTGCCAATTTCTGTAGTCAGGTTCAGTCCAGGATCTTTTGCCATGTTCTCTCGCTAGGTTCTGTCTCTAGGTTCTGAGGCCAGTTTCTGTCCAGGATCTTTTGCCATGTTCTCTCCAGCGAAGTTCTTCTGTCTCTAGAGAATGTTCTGTGTAGGTTCTGTGCCTAGGTTCTGTCTCTCTTGGTTCTGTCTTCTTACATCTGTATTTATACCAGTTGATTCCAATCCTATCAATCTCTATTCCAAAGGTTAGGGCGTTTCTTATCTCCATTCCAGGGAGTAAAGATTATGTAGCTTAAGCATGATTGTTCATAGTTAAAGTGATTAATTACCCGCCTGGCACTTAGTTGAGGGGTTTTATTCCCTCCCTAACTTCAGGGGAAAATCCCTACCTGGGGAAACCTTTCTCAGAGAGGAGACCTTGGTTAAAACACATAGTGCCAAGGTGAGCAAACATATTAAGAACAGTATGCCATATATGCCAGGTCCTTTGAAACAGCAAGGATGGACCGGCTCCCGGCACTTCACGATGGAATACTATGCTGCTCTAAAAAGGAAGGAACTCTTACCATTTGCAACGTCATGGATGGAACTGGAGAGCATTATGCTAAGTGAAATAAGCCAGTCAATGAAGGAAAAATACCACATGATCTCACTCATTCATGGATAATAGAGACCATTATAAACTTTTGAACAATAATAGATACAGAGGCAGAGCTGCCTCAAACAGATTGTCAAACTGCAGCGGGAAGGCCGGGGAGGGTGGGGGGGCAGGAGGTAGGGGGGTAAGAGATCAACTAAAGGACTTGTATGCATGCATATAAGCATAACCAGTGGACATAAGACACTGGGGGATAGGGGAGGCTAGGGGACTGTCTAGGGCGAGGGGATAAAATGGACACATATGTAATACCCTTTGTAATACTTTAAGCAATAAAAAAAAAAAAAGAAATCTTTAAAACAGAAGAACTTTCAAGAATAACACCAACTCTTTTATAATGCATTCTCTATAACACTTTATTCCTTTGCAAAAACAGGAAAGAGACCAAAGTAAATACAAAATAAACCAAATACAAATTGATTTTTCCAAAGTATAGTAATTCTACAAATGCCCAGTTTGTTTCTTGGCTGAATGTTGAGCATTCAGAATAAATAAAAATTTGTTAGGAAGAAACTACACATTAAACCATAATGGAGCTTTAGCTTTACATTACATTTCAAAGGGCGTTACTATCTTCAAAATTATAATTTGGTGCTTTTCAAAGTTAACATCCAGTTAGAGATTTATTGTAAAAAGAAATGGTACTGAACAAAATCACCATTATAATTGTTTTACTACTTGCTGGCTACTCCTTCCTTGAACCATTTATTTTTATTTTCTACGGATGACTTTATTAAGAAGGTTTTTCAAGCCCAAGCTCCTTAATATTGTAAAAGCACCTTCTTACTCAGTACGTTAAGCACTGTTTTAGAATGATCTGTTTCACAGATCCTCTGACATTTAGCAGGTCATAAGAACTGCTGACAGTACTTCTAAACACACATTCCTTTGTCACACATGTATTACGCAAACAGTAAGTTAGGTTAAGTCAGGCATAATGCATTAACAGACCTCTGTCCCTTAAAGGGGACACATAAACTATTTCCGAAACATGAAAAGAACTATGACAGAGAAATGTATAAGGTGTTTTAGGAGCAGAGGAAATACCCAACTCTGTCCGACAGGGTTCTCCGACTGACTTTTCTCCTGAAAACAATAAATGCACTCAATTCCTCCCATTTGTAGCTTAAAACTCTTCCTTAGTGGTCACCATTCTTCTGGGTTGCCTTCACTGATGAACAAAGTACCCAACCTATGCCAAGAACCCCCGATCAACGTACCTTGTGGCTTTGGACTTGCAGCTGAGTGTTTTGCTGGCGTTTTTCCATTTATTCCCTGAGCCTCTTCATCAGATACATTCTGATCAATCAGTGCAGTTGTGCTGCTTTTCAAAAAGGGTGGAATGATAGTGATCTTTGGACAGGTACTGCCACCTGCGAGAGTTCAAAAAGAAAGGGCAGGTAAATGCAGAGGCAGAGCACTACCATGTCTCATGATTGAAATTCCTCCTGACCCCATAAAACAAAAAACAATCTCAGTTACGAGGCTAAGCACAGAAATGCTTTTCCCATGTGTGCTGACCCTGACAAAAGAGTCTCCCTGGGAAAGATCTCATTCCATGTGCTTGGGAAACCTTATAATGCACATTGACAGACTGCTGTGCACACGTGCACACGCACACACTCGAACACACTCATGCACACACAGGCATTCTCTCTCACTCCTTCAACTCCTTTCCTTGCAGGGCTACAAAAAGGGTATATCGGATGCAGATAAAGCTGGCTAAGGAGAGGTCTGGAGGGCCCCATACTAACTTGTTAAAAGCGTTCCTTTCCAGCCTGTGAGTAACTCGAAAGAGCAAAGCAGTTAAGTACCAACCTGACAGCTCACTAAACACTAAGAGAGAGGAGAATGGCTCCATTAGAAATGAACACATACACACACACACACACACACACACACACACACACACACACACACTCACTCACCAGCTTACTCAACTCCAAATTAGCATAGACAAGCTAATAGCCATGCCCCTCCCAAAGAATGATTAGATTATATGGATAACACCGTCCTATTCAAACCCCCAAATATTCTTTAAAACACTGAAATACAACATGAAAGATAGAGGAAAAAATGGATAAATTTTTTGTTTGATTTCTGACATAGAAGTTAAATGTTAAACTTCAGAGACTTTAAAAAATCATATGCCAATGTTTTCTCTTTACACTCATATTAAATTTCCTTTTCTTCTAGTTGACATGGTGATATTAACAACAGATTGGATCTTGCTTAGGAGAAAAAAAAATTTTCTACCAGGGAATTCACTATTACTAAGTAAAAGTGTGCAGAGAAAATGTGATTTGGTTAAAAAGTTTCATTTTTATAGAATCAAAATATCTATGAAAAGAGAACTATTAGAAATAAAAAGCATTATTAGTCAAAACAAAAAAGCTAATAAAACCCAATCAACTTTCTTTTTTTTTAATATATTTCTTTTTTAAAAAAAATATATTTTATTGATTTTCCACAGAGAGGAAGGGAGAGGGATAGAGAGCTAGAAACATCACTGAGAGAGAAACACTGATCAGCTGCCTCCCGCATACTCCCTACTGGCTACGTGCCCACAACCAAGGCACATACCCTTGGCCGGAATCGAACCTGGGACCCTTGAGTCCGCAGGCCGACGCTCTATCCACTGAGCCAAACCGGCTAGGGCTTTAATATATTTCTTTATTGATTTCAGAGAGGAAGGGAGAGGGGGAGAGAGAAACATCAATGATGAGAGAGAATCATTGATTGGCTGCCTCCCGTACGCCCCCACTGGGGATCGAGCCCACAACTAGGGCATGTGCCCTTGGCCGGAATCGAACCTGGGACCCTTCAGTCCACAGGCTGACACTCTATCCACTGAGCCAAAGCAGCTAGGGCCCCAATCAACTTTCTATTCAGTAAAAAACAAATCCCTCTTATTTCAATTGATTGTTAAATAATATTGATTAAAAAAACCATACTATTGCTTTCTTGTCTGTGCTCCCTTTAAAATTTATCTTGGTAATACTGATTTTAGAAGATGTTAAGAGTACCAAGTATTGTCTGAGAAGTTCTAAGAGACCCAGTGCAAAAACAAATGTAGTAAGATTTCATCAGACAGCTTTCTGCTTTAAGTGGGCTGCCCGCTGGATTAAGCATTTCATTATTTAGCCAAATATGACAAAGGCCTTTCTTGAATGTAAGATGTAAGAAAAATTATTTCACAGCGCATTACTAAAATTGTAAAGAAAAGAAATAAAAGATCAAATTTTTAAATATGTGATCTTATCTACCTTCTTAAAAAACTGTGAAGTAGGCCAAATATATCCCTAAAATCTACAGCCCATAATCCAACTGGTTAGTCTTTTACTAGTAGGGGCATGAGGACTTTCATTCCCATGGTGATCCCAAGAATGTGTTGGTAATCCTACAGGCCACCTGCTGGGGTCTAGTGAAACACAGCCAAGGTTGTGGGTTTGATCTCTAGTCAAGGTACTTACAGGAATCATCCAAAGAATGCATGAATAAGTGAACAAAAAAATCTCTCTCCTTCTCTCTGTTTCTCTTCCTCTCAAAAAAAAAAAATCAATAAACTTTTTTTTAAAAAGGAAATATGGTAAAAGAAAACACTTTTAAAAAAATCTTTAGACTTGAATTTTAAGAGATCATGTTCATTTTCTTCTGTAGTAAACTTAAAAGATTATCCATCTATCCATTTGGTCAGATTTATTTATTCTTTAGCAATCAAAGCATTCAACAATGACAGCTTTTATTCTCAATCTTTAATAACACTGTATTCATTATACTTGAGATTGCTTTGCTTTCCTATGAAAATAAAAACAAAAAACACCCAAACTATCCACTATTAGTTCTGCAGCACAATTTTAATAAAAAGTTTTATTCATATCTGGACAATTTATATGATGTGGGCAGAGGAATATTAGAGTTTCAAGTGTCCAGTCCTGTAAGCGAAGAGCGTTGTTCTTTGATCCATTCCTCAATCCACTTCAATATCTGATTGATATTATCCTCTAGATCTGGTTTATTGCTGGGCAGTTGATGCATTATTTCTTCCTTGTAGGATGCCAATGCTTCTTCATACAGAATTTGAAAAATTTCACATTGAGTGTTACCTTTATTTTCTTCTCACTATAAATCCCTTGTGTCAAGTCTTTTGCACAATACACCGTTATCTGTTTCCAGCACAAAAACTGTATGAAACCAGCATTCAGGGAAGAATTCACAACTGTGGTAGTCTACAGTAAATTCCACCTTCACTCATTTGGTTTTCTAACTCATCAACTACTCTATTTTCATCTAAAATGGGACAAGCCTACTCTTCATCACAGCCATCATATAACTGCCCTTCTCGAGCTAAATTGCCTACATCAAGTGGTCGGCAAACCGCGGCTCATGAGCCACATTCGGCTCTTTGGCCCCTTGAGTGTGGCTCTCCCACAAAATGCCACATGCGGGCGTGCACATAGAGTGTGACTGAAACTTCGTGGCCCATGCGCAGAAGTCGGTTTTCGGCCTGGGCGAGTCTATTTTGAAGAAGTAGCATTAGAAGAAGTGGGGGGTGTCGGTCAGTCAGGCGACAGGAGACGCAGCACAGGCGGGGGAGGCGCGTACGATTCATGCACGAGTTGAGTGAGCCAGTCAGTCAGCAGTCTCATGTGCAGTGGGGTTAGTGCTAGTTGCGTCCACAAATTGCGCACAGGTGACCAAAGTACCTACTCGAAGCATAAAGTTACCTGTATTTTTCCAACCAGCTGCAAATCCTACAGGTATTTTTGTCATCAATTTAAGAATTGTAATTCTTTTGTGTTGGTGGCTTTATTATTATAAAATGAAACATTTTTTTTAGGTGCCCTGTTTGAGATGGCTACAAAGAAGAAGCAAAGAAAAATGGAAGACAAAAACCGTGAATTTAAAGTTGAATTTAAAGTTGAACGTACCTACCTATATAGTTTAAGTTTAAAAAATTTGGCTCTCAAAAGAAATTTCAATCGTTGTACTGTTGATATTTGGCTCTTTTGACTAATGAGTTTGCCAACCACTGGCCTACATTAATGTATTTCAATCCTGAATTTGATGCAAATTCTTTGCCTAGTGTGTTTTTTCCAACCCCTGGAAGCAACATGGCCCTCAACATGATGGCTCTAGAAAACACATGCTTAAATGGTTGGATTTTAAAAAAAACACACACAAAAAAACAACCACAATGACAAATATGCAACAGAAACCATATATCACTGTGAAGCCAAAAATATTTACTATCTGGCCTTTTACAGGAAAGTTAGCTGACCACTGTTCTAGGTAAAACACATAAGGTAAAGGAAGTTTACCTAAAGGCAACACCATTTCATGCAGTACTTCATCTTCTAACATCTTGGATATTAGCAATAAAAAGTTAAACTTCTTTTTGCTTGTTTATGACTGACTCAGCCTACTCCCATTTGGAGACAGTCCTCTTTTGGATGCCAGTTGCATAACAGAGATGAAACCCAAATTGTAACCAGATGGTCCACCCATTCAAGACAATTTATATTAACTAAAGAGGCTTTTGGTCCCAATTTACCCAGAAGAACCAGAAGGAGTGATTAAACTGTTATCTTGGACACAGCTATAACTAATCACATTATATTAGTACCAGAGGCCCGGTGCACAAATTCGTAAACGGGTGGGGTCCCTCTGGGTGGCCTGCAGGGATCGGGCCAAAACCCGCAGTCCAATGCTGCCTGCAGCTGCTACCTGCCACTTCTGCTTATCCCGGCCCCATGTGCCTACCTGTGGGCTCACACCCAATCAGTCCCTATTGGGAGAGGCTCACACAGCCACAGCAGCGCTCACCAGTCATGAGCCCTGCGTCTGGTGCCCTCCCAAGGGGAGTGGCTGCGGGACTGGGCTGAAACCGGCTTTCCAACATCCCCCAAGGGTTTCTGGATTGCGAGAGGGTGCAGGCCAGGCTGAGGGACCCCACCAGTGCATGCTCGGGGCCAGGGAGGGAACGTGGGAGGGCTCCAGGGCGTATCTGGCCTGTCTTGCTCAGTCCCAATTGGCCAGACCCCAGCAGCAAGCTAACCTACCAGTCGGGGCATCTGCCCTCTGGTGGTCAGTGCACATCATAGTGAGCGGTTGAGCAGCCTTAGCATATCATTAGCATATTACGCTTTTTTTGGTAGTTCGGTTATTCTGCCTTTTGGTCTATTTGCATATTACCCTTTTATTATATAGGATGGGGGTGGGGTTGTCCTATTTAAATACTGTTTTCTCTTAATGATTGGTCATCTTTTTCAGCCACTGGCCCTAAGCATTTCGAATTGCTCTGTCTTCAGGTTACTCATGTAAGCTTTCTGGGTCATACCTCATATAAGAAATGTCTAGACCTATGGCAATTGCAGGGGCTCCTCAGATTATCAATTAATCCAGCCTCATCTTTGACTGTATAAGGCAGTGGTTCTCAACCTTCCTAATGCCTCGACCCTTTAATATAGTTCCTCATGTTGTGGTGACCCCCAACCATAAAATTATTTTCGTTGCTACTTCATAACTGTAATTTTGCTAGTTATGAATTGTAATGTAAATATCTGATATGCAGGATGTATTTTCATTGTTACAAATTGAACATAATTAAAGCAGAGTGATTAATCACAAAAACAATATGTAATTATATATGTGTTTTCCAATGGTCTTAGGCAACCCCTGTGAAAGGGTCGTTCGACCCCCAAAGGGGTCGCGAGCCACAGGTTGAGAACCACTGGTATAAGGCTCCCTGTTCCAACACAGGAGTTTGCCCCTATGGCTTAACTTTTATTTATCTGTCTTCTTTTGCAGGACACCAGTGAGTGGCAGATATGCTTCTGATGGGTTTAGGGTAACTTTGTCTCCTATTTGCAAAACTTTGTATTGGGCTGTTATGTCTTGCCACACCATTCTTTAATAGCTTTCACATTTTAAGGTTGGACTTACTTTTTGGCCATCCATTCAAAGCAAAGTCCACTCAGTTCTCGGATTCTTCAGGCCTAATCTCTTGCCATGTTATCTAAGACTTCAGATCACATCTTTACGGTCTTGCTATGGCCAAGTCTGTACTGCCTCATCCACTCATAACATCTCTCCCAACTACACCAAGTCTCTAGCTCAGAAGATTTCAGTGGACTCCAACCCTCAGGACAAGAGGATTGCTTGGATTTAAGAGAACAAAAGTAGTTTTCTAGGGGAGGCAATCTTTTTAGGAGAACAGAGATAAAAGAAATACCTTAAAAAATAAAACAACTTTATTTTGAAATAATTTTAGATTTACAGAAGAGTTGTACCCAGGTTCCTAAGCACCTTACAAAACTATCTATCTATCTATCTATCTATCTATCTATATCTCAACACCAAGAATTTAATATTGGTACAATACTAAACCACAGATTTTTTCATTCCAATTTCATCAACTTTTCCACATACATCCTTTTTCTATTACAGGATCCAATCCAAGATACCAAGTTGCATTTAGTTTTCATTGTCCCTTGATGAAATTCAATCTGTGAATTACTCAGTCTTTGCTGGTCTTGCATGACCTTGGCACTTTTGAAGGTCAGCATTTTGTAGACTGTCCCTCAACATGGGCACAAACAAACAATGGGGTTTTATTCAGCCTTAAGAAGGAAGGAAAGTCTGATGCATGCTACAACATGGTTGACCTCTAGGCCAGCGGTTCTCAACCTGTGGGTAGTGACCCCTTTGGAGGTTGAATGACCCTTTCACAGGGGTCGCCTAAGACCATCGGAAAACACATATATAATTACATATTGTTTTTGTGATGAATCACTATGCTTTAATTATGTTCAATTTGTAACAATGAAATTGGGGGTCACCACAACATGAGGAACTATATTAAAGGGTCGCGGCATTAGGAAGGTTGAGAACCACTGCTCTAGGCTATTAAGCTAAGTGAAACAAGACAGTTAAAAAATACTGTATGATTCTACTTATATGAAGTACACAGTCAAAGTCAGACAGAAAGCAGAATGGTGGTTGCCAGGGGTGGGGGGAAGGGGAGAACGCAAGAATGGAAAGTTATTGTTTATTGGGTAGTTTCACTTTTGTAAGATGAAAAAAGTTTCAACTTTGCAAAATGGGATGGTGGTCATAGTAGCACCACAATGTGAATGCACTTTAATGCCAATGAACTGTACACTTAAAATGGAAGCATATCTCTTGCTAAATGAAAAGTTAAGAAATATTACTACATTCAATTGCCTACTTAGCATCTTTACTAGTATGTTTACGAGCTTACACTCAACATACCCAAATATGGCTCTCTCATCTTCCAACTCTGACCCCAAACCAACGAGCTTCAGGTCTTCTCCATCTCAGTTAATGGTGACTTCATCTCGGCTTAGGGCAACAAGACTGGGAGAACCTTCAAGTCCTCTCTCTCTTTTTCTCTCACACTCCACATCTTTTCATCAAGTAATTCTGCTGACTCTACAATCTACCAGCACCACCTCCACTGCTACTCTTCTGGCCTAAATTATCACAGTCTTTTAACTGTATTTCATCAGAACCCTCCCCCTGTTCTCCCTGCTCCTACCCTTACCCCAGTACAATCCATATTTTCAACCAGGACTGGAGCGTTCCCTTTTATATAACCCAAGTCAGATCATATCACCGTGCTTAAAATTCTCCAATGGCACTCTGTTACTCAGAGTAAAAACTCAGCTCTTGACAGTAACTGACAGGCTCTATGTCATCTGGTCCTAGTCCCCTTACCACTGACCTCAGTGCTAGTATTGCACCCCTTGCTCACTCAACTCAGTCATATTGGTTTCCTTGCTGTTCCTCAGGCCAAGCACACTTAAGGGCCTTTGGTCTAGCTGTTGTCCGTATGAGGAGTCTGACTACTCTAGTTTAGTACTACTCTTGTCATGTTTTATGGTTTATTTTTTCCAAAGCACCTTCTAACAAACTACATTATTTTGTTTGTTGTTTATTGTCTGTCTCCTGTGGTTGTAATTTAAGCTCTGGGAAGGCAATGATCTTTGTTTTGATATACTCAAGAAGCATCACCTATCACATAGTAGATGCTCAATAAATACTTGTTGAACAAATGAATTCTAGACCTTAGTCAAGTACCTCTTCACTTGCCTACATTTTTAGAGGCTATCTCATAAGAGATGTCTTCTAAATTCCAACAATAAGGAAATATATACCTGTCTTAGAGCCCATTCTATACAAAATTTCAAACATTTCCATTCTTATCTACATTTCAAAACATTCAAGGTTATTTCTACACAAATTATAAATATCTAGGAAAAAACTTGTATCCAAGTAATCTTCCCTTGCAAACCAGTTTTCTAAACATTGGGAATTGTGAAATCCATGTTTGTCTTGATAAACTCGGCAGCAGCCAAAAGTCCCAGCAACTGACTGAAATGTTTTCATTTATTATAATCTGTAATGTTACTTACATGTACTCGTCTCATGAGCTAAAATGCTCTAAAGGCTGCCAATGTTTGCAGACCCATCATCTGATGCTACCTAAAATTGGAGGACCTGTTACACTGTCAAAAGCAATATGAACTCAAGCCTTGAAGGTAAAGTAACTATAGATATTAGATATTTTTAAAGATCCCACAGCTGGATGACACAATAAAATGTATAAAAAGGCAACTGTTACCATTGTATCATTCTTAAGTAGATGCATGTATGTAAAACATAAGATAAAAGAAATGTGCAGCTTCAAAAAACACGAAAATAAATTTTGTTTTAAAACTAGAAATATTTGATTTTCCTGAAATAGAAAACATGCTCCCTAATTAATTACTGATTTTTTTTTTTTTTTGCTACCCTGAAGGGATGAAAAGAATAACAAAATTTCTAAAGAATGCTGCTGTTTGTGGTCCCTTACAAGTTAGAATTCTGTTAGATGAACTGCACTGAAACACCTCTCATTAAGCCTGTCAAAATTCTAGTTTTGAGTCGGTGCTCACAGATGAGGTCCATGGCCACAGAGCCCGTTATGTAGGAAACTACAAATATTATAATTTGAATGTGGGCTTAGGAGTCCAAGTCCCTGCTCCTCACTTGCAGAGTGATCATTTGTTAGTTACCATGAATTCCTGCACAGGAAGCATGGAAAGTGCACATTCCATTATGTCGATGATGCTGGATTGGTGCCGGAACGGGTCTGGTCAGTGTGTTCTGCTGGGCCTGGGATTGGTGTTATTTCAGAGACCCAGCTCCTTGCAGAATCCCTGTGCTGGGAAGGGAGCTGGAGGCAGCTCACTCACCTGCAACCACGCACCAAGGGAGGTTCCCCTTTTATCTATGCTCAAGTAAGTATATTGGTCAAGATTACAGAAAGTTCTTGCTATTTAAAGCACCAAACTTAGTCTGTATCTGCAGCCATGACTAGAGCGGAAGGTGGAAGCAGAGAAAAACCACAATCAATTACATGTTTCTTTTCGCTTCCTCGCAAAAGATGGTTCTAGTTGACAACATCTTGAGTTGGAGGAGATTCACAGCCTGCTGTGCTTTCTTGGACACATGGTTCCTAATTTATAACACCCATTTCTGGGCTTATCCACACACCCGATGTTACTCCCGTGCTGGTGGTGAGAAATGTGTCTGAGAAGCTGCCCATTCATGCAATCAACTGCTAAGTTTTGAAGCCGTCACTCTTTTTGCCAGAGCCTAAGATTCATCACAATTTTAAGCTTTGATATTGATGACTACAGCACAAAGATCTCTACGTATATTACTTTGTGGGTGGACCTGATAACTGATGTTCAATTTCCCTGATAGAATCACCTATCAAAAGGGCTGCTCAGATGCTAGGCACATGTGCACCCAGGCAGCTTTCCTTGATTTCCAGAGCTGGCTGTTTCCGTGCTAACTGCATGAGTTACTGTACATTATTAAGCATTATGTCATCAAGCACTAAATATACCCCTACTGCAATGTAAACATTCTTCAGGGCACCTCAGTCACAGAACTATCATATAACTAAATCCTGGCTTCTACATTTACTAGCTGGGTGACTGACTTACTTTCTCTATACTTCAATTTCCTCATCTATAAATAAGAATTCATAGGATTCATAATTGTACCCTCCCCCAATAAGGTTGTTGTGAGAATTACGATTTCATCGATGCTAGTGAAAGTACTAGAGTAGCAGCAGGCACCTGGTAAGTGCTATATGACTACATGCCATTATTATTATTTGTATGGCACTCCAATCTATACAATGCCAGCACAGGGGGTCAGGGGGCCAGATCCTCAGTCTCTTTTCCCTCCAGCCTCCTATACCCCTTACCTCTTTGCCTCCTGTCAGTTTAAATTTGCCCTCACCACTGCCTAAATTTTTATTTACTGCCACCCAGCACTTGCTCTTGCTGCCTTACTTTCTCAGCTTTGTAGCTGCCATTTGCTCTAGTGCCCAATCCCACCGCTTTCAGGGATTCCCAACAGATTGTTTCGGATAAGTTTTGACCAAATAATGACTCTTTTGCAAATTAATATAATAATTAATTATTTACAAGTGTATGGCCTGGTACATCAACTATGAATCTCTTATTCACTAAAGATAGTAATAGTATCAGTAATGATAAAATGATGTCTGACATTTGGAGAATTTACTGAAGATAATTTTAACCCCAGATGATTTAATCACATTCTTCACTTTTTACCATGATTGCAACTGTGTGTCCTGGATCCATAGACTTTTTTCATTTTTCCTCCATTCAACATTTCTTCTTTTTTTTTTTTTTTTTTTAATATATTTTATTGATTTTTCACAGAGAGGAAGGGAGAGAGATAGAGAGTTAGAAACATCGATGAGAGAGGAACATCGATCAGCCGCCTCCTGCACATCTCCCACTGGGGGATGCGCCCGCAACCCAGGTACATGCCCTTGACTGGAATCGAACCTGGGACCCTTCAGTCCGCAAGCCGACGCTCTATCCACTGAGCCAAACCGGTTTCGGCAACATTTCTTCTTTTGATACTAATCACAATGGCTGGTTTTGATGAGCACATTTAAATATGCTTATGACCACTTAAACTTGGTGCTTAATCTTAATAGCTCTCATCTTTATGCTGCCAAAGCACAAACTATTTAAGCACTGAGAATATCTAAGGGTCAGCTGCAGAGTGATAAAACCTATCACGTGTCTGATTTATTCCGCTCTTTTGTGTTTTCGTTTTGTTCCTACTTAAATGTATTGACTGACAACTCCCTAATTAGAAGTGCCAAGTACTCTGTCTATTACTGGGGACAGGAGAACAAATAAGACAGAATCCTCACTGTCATGTAATCCATGGTTTACACAGGGAAAGAGATGCACAACAATTCCATAGATGTGTAGAACACCTGCCTCCCTTCCTCGCCCCCCAACCCCCCTAACCCTACCCCCCACTCTCCGCCCCATCCCCTTGCTAGCTGTGGTCAGGAAGCAGCAGCACCAGTCCTGAACGAGGGCAATGGTTGAGGGTGAAGAGGAGGAACGGCTGTGGACATACGGAGGAGAAAACCATTAGGGGAGTGGCTGAAGGAGGAGGATCAGAGAGGAGTAAAGGATGCTCTGTACTGAGGTTCCTGCCTCAGGTGACACGGAAACAGTGCCTTTCACTTTAAGTAAGAAGAACCCAGTTCCTGCCTAGGAGACTGTCACAGCGGTTCTCAACCTGTGGGTCGCGACCCCTTTGGCGGTCGAACGACCCTTTCACAGGGGTCACCTAAGACCATCCTGCATATCAGATATTTACATGACGAGTCATAACAGTAGCAACATTACAGTTATGAAGTAGCAACGGAAATAATTTTATGGTTGAGTCACAGCATGAGGAACTGTATTTAAAGGGCCAGAAGGCTGAGAACCACTGGTCTAGAACAGGGATCCTCAAAGTTTTTAAACAGGGGGCCAGTTCACTGTCCCTCAGACCGTTGGAGGGCCGGACTATAGTTTTAAAAAAAAAAATCTATGAACAAATTCCTATGCACACTGCACATATCTTATTTTGAAGTAAAAAAAACAAAACGGGAACAAATATAATATTTGTATTTGCATGTGGCCTGCAGGCCGTAGTTTGAGGACCCCTGGTCTAGAATAACCCGTTTGCCCTGACCTTCAGTGGGTTCAGCCATCTCTATACATTCCATCTGCCTCATTTTTCAACCTCATTGTTAAAGTTTTCAGACAGATCCCCTTTGATACGTTCTTTATTTTTTTTTAAATATATTTTATTGATTTTTTTACAGAGAGAAGGGGAAAGGGACAGAGAGTTAGAAACATCGATGAGAGAGAAACATCGATCAGCTGCCTCTTGCACGCCCCCTACTGGGGATGTGCCCGCAACCAAGGTACGTGCCCTTGACCGGAATCGAACCTGGGACCCTTGAGTCCGCAGGCCGACACTCTATCCACTGAGCCAAACCGGTTAGGGCTGATACGTTCTTTAAAATACCATTTCACTGCCTTTTAAAGGAGGGGGGGAAAGGCTATTCGATGCAGGGCCGATGGCCAATTGTACAGAGGCTCTGACCCACGTTTTTGTTTGTTTCTGGTCTCGGTAATTACGGGCTAAATCACTTGTCCTTCTTCCTATGGGGGCTGATATCCTTAATTTCATTACTAGCAGGAGCAAATGCCAGGTAAGTGATTAGGCTGGAGGGAGGAAAAGCGCACTTACTAGGAGCCTAAAGATCATTTCTGGGGTGTCTGTCGGTTCCTTCAGGACTGCACGGATGCAGAGCAGCTCCTTAAAGAGCCCGCACCACACGCCCCAGGGCAGCTCTTCCCGAGAGTGTCATGTGAGACACTGCTCCGGCCACAGGACCCTGCATCTGCACCATACATTTTCCCACCCCCACCCCAACCCGCCATGGTTCTATATGAAATATAGGTGACCTGACAAGTGTACAGCTTTATCGTGTATATTCATGATGTCAGTGGGCATATTAGAGGCTGTGAAAAGTCTGACAGTAGAAAAACCTGTTTAACTTGGAACCCAGTGTGTCCAGGAAACTTTTCCATCACGTATTATGTACAAGTAAACATCCCATGGAGCTACTGTGACTTGAAACATTTGGGAAAAGTTGCCCCAGGAATTCTTCCCACGCCTGTCAGCTATCCCCATGGCATTTCCCACACTCTCCCGCCTCCGCCCCGCCCCCCCGCCATGGTTGGTACCTGCTTCTGACTTCCCAAAAATCATTGTGGTTGCCCTCATGACTCTGACTCTCAAATTATGAACCGAAACTCTAACCTGCCCTCAGTTTTTGAATGTGAGCCTGCTGCCCACAGCTTCGAGGCTACACAATCCCACAATGAGAGGACCACAAAAGTGCACCCAGGGCAGGTGCTCGAGTTCCGCTTCTGGAATCGCTAACTAGAGTAGCTCTCAGATTTTAAAAAATCAGGTGAAATCACATTCTGTAATTCTGCCAGTCCACTTTTTCCCCATTCTCTTCACCCGTCTCCTCTTCTCAGTTGCAAAATCCACAGCCTAGCACACTTGGAGGCATACAACTTAGAAATACGGAAAAATCTTAAAGTGGTCATAAAACGGGATCTAATGTATTGCACTAATTAACAATGCGGAGAATAGTCATATGTAGAATAACGCAGGCAGTTTTATTTCACTGAGACAAGTACGTTCTCTGTTTTGCCAAAGACTCCACACACCACATACAAGCATTGTAGTGAACTTAAATCCAAGTGATTTAAAATAGTTTTGAGAAACTAAACATACCATGAATGTAAAAGCACATCACTGCCCTTTCATTCTGCAGTCACAACCAGATGCAACTGTTCCTATGCTCTGTGATCTCCCTTGGGGTTTAAACCCCAAGATCAGGCAAAAAACTTTATTCAATAAGAAGATTAACTTCTTTCTGAAGACTTATGGGCCATATACCAACAGTGTATTAGAACAGCGGTCGCCAACCGGTGGTCCGTGAGGTCTGAAAGGTTGGCGACCGCTGGTTTAAGGAAGTAAAACAACTAGTTCTCAAAATGGCCTTTTCTCAGTTGATTTGTTCTTTAGACACCAAGAGGAGTTTATGTAAATGCAGTGCAATGCATAGCTTCAGACTGGGATACATTGATGCTAAGAGATGTGCCCTTCAGTAACATACCCTCAAAAACATCCTAAATGTTACAAAAATATTTACAATCAGGGAACTACTAGTGCTTTAAACCTTACACCGTTTACAACAAATTTGCTTGCAAATACTATTACGGTTCTTGCTACTATTAGCAATAATGGTGGTAATAAAATCTAACAATATTGTTCATTCTGTGCCAACTATGCACTATGGGAAGCACTTTGTATGCATTATTTCATTTGCTCCTCTTAAGTTTACGTAATAAAGGCTAGTGTTTTTTTTTATTTAAAGAATAGTTTATTGATTTTTAGTGAGAGAGGAAGGGAGAGGGAGAGAGAAACATTGGTGTGAGAGCACAACATCCATCAGCTGCCTCCTGCACATTTCCTTCTGGGGATCAAGCCCGAAACTCAGACATGTGCCCTGGCCGGGAATCAAACTGGAAACTTCCTGGTGCACGGATGGCACCCAGCCAGCTGAGCCACACCAGCTAGGGCAAAGCTGGAATTGTTATGTCCATTATAAAGGTGAGTAAACTGAGGTGGTGTGAAGTGACAAGCTGATGTTAGATGTTATACTTACATACAGTTTGTACTAGTAAGTGCCTCTGGACAGGGACTCTAGCTCACGCCCCTTTGACTTTCACTCAGCAGGTAATTAAATGATTACATCTCTGTTATATTACAGCTATTTGCTCTCACCCTGTACCTTTACATAAGGCAATGCTGTGCAGCCAGGAGTTTCACAATACCCAACACACACAAAAATCCAAGTTAAGAAAAACAAGAGATCCAAGATAGCAGTGGAGTAGGTGAAAGTTACACTCACCTCCTCCCACGACCAAACTGGAATTAATGTCGAAATATAAAACAATCAACTTGAAGAACCAACTGAAGACTAGCTGAACAGAAGTCTTATAATCAAGTATTGAAAGCAGAAGCCACATTGAAACTGATAGGAAGGGCGGACACAAAAAGAGCTGGCTAGCACCCATGTGCCATGGTTGAGAATCCAGAGGGCTAGCTCAGCTATAAAGACTCCCCCTGAAGAGCATGGCGTTGAGACCAGAGACCCAGAGCTGGAAGAGGTGCCCACATAACATCTGGCTGTGAAAATCAGTAGGGATTCTGTGTCTCCAATGGGGAGATACAGAAGTTTGCTAGAAACCCAAACACCCTCTTAAAGGGTCAACACACAAAATCACAGACACTCACCCTGGGCTCTGGAGAAGGGAGCAGCTTGGAGCAGAATAGAGTCTTGCGAAGAGAAACTGGGTTCTGCGGCCATGGAGAGAGAGCTGAAGGGACAGCGGCCAGGGTCCCTGTGCCGATTCCCTCTTCCAAACCCCAGACGCCACCATTCTTGAGTGAAGAACTCCCCTCCACAAGGTATCAGCCTGGAGGAACGCAAGAGCCCCACCCTAACGACTCCACGTCCTGTGCCCTGAGGAGCACACACCCTGTGGAGGAGTCAGCTGCCTAGGCCCCGAGGGTGTAGAGGTTCAGAGTGTGTCAGAGACTATGTTGTGTTGCTGGGGGGGGCGCTGGAGGGGTGGGGGGGAGGGGAGGGGATTGCCCTCCACCGTCACACCAGTCTAACCGCCACAACCCACTCCTGAGAAATCCACTAGCCCCACCATCCCTGGAAGCCGCAGAATCCAGGACAGACCGAATTGTGTCCCTGTAGGTCAGGGAACTTTTTTTTCCTTCACACGCCTGATCGGTGCAGAGCCCTTCCTTCACACAGCCACATCTTGGTCTGTTTGGGCCTGATAAAATCACCATGATGATTCCCTGAGACCCTGCCCCACAACAAAGGTCTGAGGCACCAGGTGGGTGGCAGCTAGCCTTGGTATACCCTGGGACTTCTGCTGAGTGGACCGAGACCCAGCACTGACACCGAGTTTGAATCAGTAACAGTCCGGTGGACACCACTGTCCTACCTTCTGACTCCTGAGAACCTACCTCATGCAACTTGCATACCACCAGAGGCTCTTTCAGTGACAGCCTCAGAGGAAGCCAGCAGGCAGAGGCAGACGGAGGCAAAATGGGAGTGGCTTGGGCCTTTTGCTGACCTGCCCCTGGGCTAGGTGCTGGTGGAAGCTGGCCTTGGTGCTCAGATTGGCCCTTCCCATGTACACCCAGGCCAAGCAGAGGGAGCCACAAACTATGGATGGCTTTGTAGCACCAAACAGCTTGCCCAAAGCCAGTCACAGGCAGTGACGGACATTAAACTGCACCAGAGTCCCTCCCAAGAGGCCCCAGAACCAACCCACCCAGTGGTGAGCTTCAGACAACATCAGAGCAGAATACAATTAGCTCCTCAAGAGAGAAGTCCGAAGGAGATCTCAGTGCCTGCTGAGGCAAATTCTGCCTTGTGTGGTAAGCTCCCGCACCACAGCTCATACACTGTGGTCAGGGTTGACCCTCAGTCAGCCTGCATGAGGGTCGGCTCTATGCACAGCGGGGCCAAGAGCAATCAAGATTTAACTACAATAGGTGGGCTCATATAACCCACACAAGGGGACATTCCTGGAACACCCAACTCAAGTGATCAAGGAGACTGCACCACTGGGTTCCATACGATACCTAATACCTAAGGCCATCCTACCAAGATACACACCTAATATACAAAGACAAATACAGAGAGACAACCAAAATGGGAGACAAAGAAACATGCCCCAAAGGAAGGGACACAGAAGAAATCTCCAGGGGGAAAAAAAAGTCACACAACTAAATGAAATGGAGACAAGCCATCTATTAGATACAGAGTTCAAAATAATGGTTATAACAATGCTCAAAAAACTTAGTGAGAACTTCAACAGCATGAAAAAGGATATAGAAACCATAAACCCCCCCCACCAGAAATGAATAATACATTATCTGAAATAAAGAACAGAAGAGAAGGAATAATTACTAGGTTAGATAAAGCAATGAATTGGGCGACGAGGTGGCAAAAACACCCAATAAGAGCAGCAAGAAGAAAAGAATTTTTAAATACAATGATAGTTTAAAGGACCATTGAGACAACATGAACACAACATCTAAATCATGGAAGTATCGGAAGGAGAAGAGAGAGCAAGGGATTGAGAGCCTATTTGAAGAATTAATGACAGAACTTGGTGAAGGAAAGACACTTAAATCCAGGAAGTGTACTGGTATACAGTCCTAAACAAGATGAATCCAAACAAGCTCACACTTAGACACATTATAATTAAAATGACAAAGGTTAAAGACAAAGGGAGACACATCATAATTAAAGTGACAAAGGTTAAAGACAAACAGCAAAAGAAAATCAGTTAGTTACCTTAAGGAAGGTCCCATAAGACTGTCAGCTTATATCTCAACAGAAACTTTCATTCAGGCCAGAGGGATTGGCATGAAATATTCAAAGTAATAAAAAGCAAGGACCTACAACCAAGACTACTTTACCCAGAAAGGCTATCCTTTAAAATTGAAGGAGAAAGAATCTCCCAAACAAGAAAAAGCTAAAGGAGTTTAATGCTACCAAACTAGTATTACAAAAATGTTAAAAGGTCTTCTGCCTTAGCCACTGTGGCCCACCTGGTTGGTGCACTGAAGGATCAGGGATTCTATCCCCAGTCGGGGCATGTGCAGGAGGCAGCCAATCAATGTTTCTCTCTTTCTTGCCCTCTCCCTTCCTCTCTCTAGAGAATCAATGAAAAAACATTTCCTTGAGTGAGGGTTAAAGAAATAAAGGTCTTCTTTAAGAAGAAAGAAAAAAGAGAAATATAGTTATAAAAAAAGGCAATAAATATGTACCTACCAATAATTACTTTGAATGTAAAAGACTTAAAAGCTCCAATCAAAAGACAGAGTGAATGAGTAGATAAGAAAACAAGACACACACACACACACACACACACACATGTGTATATATATATATATATACACACACACATACATACACACACACACACAGTCCAAAGAGACCCACCTCAGAACAAAAGACACATACAGACTACAGATAAAGGGATAGAAAAAAATATTTCATGCAAATGTAAATTAAAAACAAAAAGTTGGGATAGCAATACTTATATCAGACTAGAGGCCCAGTGCACGAAATTCACGCACTCGGGGGATCCCTCGGCCTGGCCTGCGCCCTCTCACACTCCGGGAGCCCTAGGGGATGTCCGACTGCCGTGGAGGCAGAAGAGCCTCCCGCCACTGCCGCTGCGCTCGCCAGCTGTGAGCCCAGCTTCTGGCTGAGTAGCACTCTCCCTGTGGGAGCATACTGACCACCAGGGGGCAACTCCTCCATTGAGCGTCTGCCCCCTGGTAGTCAATGTACATCATAGCAACCGGTTGTTCCGCCATCAGGCCAAAACCAGCTCTCCAACATCCCCCGAGGGGTCCTGGATTGGAAGAGGGCACAGGCCAGGCTGAGGGACTCTGCCGGTGCACAATCGGGGCTGGGGAGGAGCATCAGAGGTTGGCCAGCCAAGGACAAACCACGGGAGGGCTTTGTCCAGGGTGTGTCCGGCCCATCTGGCTCAGTCCTAATCGGCCAGACCTCAGCAGCAAACTAACCTACCGGTCAGAGCATTTACCCCCTGGTGGTCAGTGCACGTCATAGCAAGCGGTTGAGCGGCCTTCACATATCATTTGCATATTATGCTTTTTTAAAAAATATATTTCATTGATTTTTTACAGACAGGAAGGGAGAGGGATAGTCAGAAACATCGATGGGAGAGAAACATCAATCAGCTGCCTCCTGCACACCCCCCACTGCAGATGTGCCTGCAACCAAGGTACATGCCCTTGACTGGAATCGAACCTGGGACCCTTCAGTCTGCAGGCCAACGCTCTATCCACTGCACCAAACCAGTCAGGCTGCATATTATGCTTTGATTGGTTGAATGGCCAACTGGATGACCAGACACTTAGCATATTAGGCTTTTTAAAAAATATATATTTTATTGATTTTTTGTGGAGAGGAAGGGAGAGAGACAGAGAGCCAGAAACATCGATGAGAGAGAAACATAGATCAGCTGCCTCCTGCACACCCCCCACTGGGGATGTGCCCTCAACCAAGGTACATGCCCTCGACCGGAATCAAACCTGGGACCCCTCAGTCCGCAGGCCAACGCTCTATCCACTGAGCCAAACCGGTTTCGGCGAGCATATTAGGCTTTTATTATATAGGATAAGACAGACTTTAAAACAAAGGCTATAAGAGAAAAAGAAGGACATTACATAATGATAAATACATCAAACCAACAAGATAATATAACTCTTGTAAACATTTATGCACCCAACATAAGAGCACCTAAATATATAAAGCAAATCTTGATGGACATAAAGAGATCGAAAGTAATACAGTCATTGTAGGGGATTTTAACACCCCATTCATATCAATGAATAGATCTTCTAGAAAAAAATCAACAGGGAAACAGCAGCCTTAAATGACACACTAGATCAGATGGATTTAACTGAAATATTCAGAGCATTTCATCCAAAACAACAGCATATATATTCTTTTAGGTGCACATGGAACATTTTCTAGGCTAGATCATGTTAGGACACAAAACAAGTCTCAATAAGCTTAAGACAACTGAAATCATATCTAGCATCTTCTCTGACCACAATGTTATAAAATTAGAAATCTATTAAAAGAAAAAAACCTGAAAAACACACAAGCATATGGGGGCTAAATAACATGTTACTAAACAATGAATGGGTAAAAATGAGATAAAGGAAGGAATCAAAAGATACCTTGAGACAAATGAAAATAAAAATACAACCACCCAAAAATTGGTGGGACGCTGCTAAAGCTTTCCTAAGAGGGAAGTTCATAGCATTATAGGCCTACTTCAAAAAACAAAATAAAACAAAAATCAAATAAACACTCTAACCTTACACTTTAAGGAACTAGAAAAAGAACAACAAAGACCAAAGTGAGAAGAAAGTAAATAATAAAGATCAGAAAGGAAAACTAAGAAAAATAATCCCATTTACAACTGCATAAAATAAAACCCCACCTAGGAATAAATATAACCAAGGAAGTAAAAGACCTGTACTTGGAAAATTATAAGACACTAAAGAAAGAAACTGAAGAAGGTATAAATAAATGGAAGCTTATACTGTGTCATGGACAGGAAGAATTAACATTGTTAAAATGTCTATAGTATGCAAAGCAATTTATAGATTCAATGCAATTCTTATAAAAAACCAACGGGATATTTTACAGAACAAGAACAAATAACCCAAAAATTTTATATGGAACTGCAAAAGAATCCAAATAGCCATAGAAATGTTGAGAAAGGAGAACAAAGTTGGAGGACTCATACTACCAGATATCAAAACACTCTACAAGGCCATAGTAATGAAAACAGTATAGTACTGGCATAAAAACAGACATATAGATCACTGGACTAGAATAAAAGGCCCAGAACTAAACCCACACCTATATGATCAATTAAAAATTGACAAAGGAGGCAGGAATATAAAATGGGGTATGAACAGTCTATTCACTAAACGGTGTTGGAAAAATTGGACAGATACATGCAAAAACTGAAACTAGACCACATTCTTATACCATATATAAGAATAAACTCAAAATGGATTAAAAACTTAACTGTAAGACTCAAAACCATAAAAATCCTAGAATAAAACATAGGCAGTAAAATCTCAAACATTTCTCTTAGAAACACATTTTCTGATACATATCTTTGAGCAAGAATAACAAAAGAAAAAATAAGGAAATGCGAGTACATTAAGCTAAAAATTTTTTTCACAGCAAAGTAATCCATCCTATATAATAAAACCCTAATATGCAAATTGACAGAAAGGCAGAATGACCGGTCACTATGACACACACTGACCACCAAGAGGCAGACGCTCAACGCAGGAGCTGTCCCCTGGTGGTCAGTGCACTTCCACAGGGGGAGTGCCGTTCAGCCAGAAGCTAGGCTCATGGCTGTCAAGTGCAGCAGCAGTGGTGGGAGCCTCTCCTGCCTCTGTGGCAGCACTAAGGACCCCTCCGGGGTTGTCCGACTGCCGGCTTAGGCCCACTCCCCATGGGCCAGCAGTTGGACATCCCCCGAGGGGTTCCAGGCTGTGAGAGGGTGCAGGCTGGGTGGAGGGACCCTTCCCCCTGCCCCCCCCCCCAGTGCACAAATGTCGTGCACTAGGCCTCTAGTCAACAAATAAAGCAAAACAACCCACTGAATGGGAGAACATATTTGCCAATGATACAAAGGGTTAATATCCAAAAATGTTTAAAGAACTCATACAACTCAACAACAACAACAAAATCAAACAATTCAATTTAAAAATTGGCAAAAGATCTAAATAGACACTTCTCCAAAGAGGACATACAGATGGCCAATAGACATATGAGTGAGCACATCTTCACTCATCATCAGGGAATGCAAGTTAAAACCACAATGAGATATCACCTCACACCTTTCAGAATGACAATCATCAATAAATCAACAAACAAAAAGTATTGGTGGGGGAGCTCTTGTGCACTGTTGGTGGGAATAGATTAATGCATCCACTGTGGAAAACAGTATAGCGTTTCCTCAAAAAATAAAAATAGAATTGCCTATGACCCAGCCATTACAGTTCTGGGTATATATGCAAAGAAGCCCAAAACAATATATCAAAAGAATATATGCACCCTTATGTTCATTTCAGTGTTATTTACAATAGCCAAGATATGAAAGCAGCTCAAGTGCCCATCAATAGACAAGTGGATAAAAAGCTATGATACATATATACAAAGGAATACAACACAGCCATAAAAAAGAACAAAATCCTATTTGTGACTGTATGGATCTAGAGAGGGCATTATGCTCATTGAAATAAGCCAGTCAGAGAAAGACAAATACCATATGATTTCACTTATATGTAGATTCTAAAGGACAATATAAACAAAGAAAACAGAAACAGACTCAGCTATATAGAGAATAGACTTATTGCTTCCAGAGAGGAGGAGGGTTGGGGAACTGGGTGAAAAGGGTGAAGGGATTAAGAACTACAAATTGGTAGTTACAAAATAGTCATGGGTATGTAAGTATAGTACAGAAAATATAGTCAATAATAATGTCATTACTATGTATGGTGCCAGGTAGCTACTGAAAATATCAGGGGAACATTTTGTAAAGTATATGATTGTCTAGCCCAGCCGTGGGCAAACTATGGCCCACGGGCCGGATCTGGCCCGTTTGAAATGAATAAAACTAAAAAAAAAAAGAAAAAAAAGAGACCGTACCCTTTTATGTAATGATGTTTACTTTGAATTTATATTAGTTCACACAAACACTTCATCCATGCTTTTGTTCCAGCCCTCCGGTCCAGTTTAAGAACCCATTGTGGCCCTCGAGACAAAAAGTTTGCCCACCCCTGGTCTAGCCACTATACTATACAGGTGAAACTAATCTATACTAATAAAAGCCTAGATGGTCCTTGTGCCCTCTCTCGATGCCCTCACATTGTCACAGGATGGCCGCCACAAGATGGCTGGCAGGGGAGGGAAGTTGTGGGAGATCAGGCCGGCAGGGGAGGGCAGTTGGGGACAACCAGGCCTGCAGGGGAGGGCAGTTGGGGGTGACCAGGCCGGCAGGGGAGGGCTGTTGGGGGCCACTGGGCTGGCAGGGGGGCAGTTAGGCATCAATTGGGCCAGCGGGGGAGCAGTTGCGGGGTGATCAGGCAGGCAGGCAGAAGCAGTTAGGAGCCAGCAGTCCCGGATTGTGAGAGGGATGTCTGACAGCCAGTTTAGGTCTGACGGACATGAATTTCGTGCACTGGGCCTCTAGTCTATAATAATGAAAGCATAATATGCTAATTAGACTGGACGTCCTTCTAGACGACCTTCTGGATGAAGCCGGGGCTGCGAGGGAAGCCCAGGTCCCCGGTGCCTGCTGGCAGTCGGAGGGAAGCCTGCATCCTGAGTGCTAGAGGGAAGCTGGCGCCGGCAGCAGCGGGAAGGAAGGCCTACTCTTGCACAAATTTCATGCATCGGGCCTCTAGTACAAAAATAATATTAAATATAAACTGTAATTGAAAAATATAAAAGGTAAATAAAATAAACATTTTTAAAGCATAAAAAAGATAAGAATGTGAATTTTTGGGGGGATAACTGAACAGATCAAGGCAGAGTTTCAGATTTCCTTGCCTCTCACAGCTACGAACCTCCTATACCCACTTGCTCTTCAGTTCTTCAGATTTCTTGCTGTACTGAGGCCGATGAGGCCTCTCCATTATAGACTCTTAGGTATTCTGTCTGGAAACCAATGGGCATACCTGCTTAGGTTCGCTCCATGCTAGTCTAGTCCTAGTTAGCTCTGGGCTACATGGGTCTTGCTTCTGCTAGTCTTGACCCAGATCTCTTTAAGGCAGCGGTTCTCAACCTGTGGGTCGCGACCCCTTTGGCGGTCGAACGACCCTTTCACAGGGGTCACCTAAGACCATCCTGCATATCAGATATTTACATGATGATTCATAACAGTAGCAACATTACAGTTATGAAGTAGCAACGAAAATAATTTTATGGTTGGGTCACAACATGAGGAACTGTATTTTTTTTTTTTTTAATATATTTTATTGATCTTTTACAGAGAGGAAGGGAGAGAGATAGAGAGCCAGAAACATCGACGAGAGAGAAACATCGATCAGCTGCCTCCTGCACATCCCCTACTGGGGATATGCCCGCAACCCAGGTACATGCCCCTAACTGGAACCGAACCTGGGACCCCTCAGTCCGCAGGCCGACGCTCTATCCACTGAGCCAAACCGGCTTCGGCAGGAACTGTATTTAAAGGGCCAGAAGGTTGAGAATCACTGCACTACAGTGCTTTCTGGCCCTGCTGTCAGACTCACCTGTGTTTTGCTCTGAAAATGGGCTCATGATCTGGAGCTGTGTTTCCAGTATTTCTGGGGCTGTGAGGACCCATCAGTTATTTGCTCCGTTTTGTCAAAGACTCCTCCCACCACATACAAGCACATTGGTGATGTTAAATCCAAATTAACTGAAATACTGTTTTGAGAAACTACACATACTCTGTAAATCATTAACAACACTCCAGTTGTCACAGAAACAAGTTTAAGAAACACTCTGAGGTGTTTTCCTTAAACATATTTTTATTGATTTCAGAGAGGAAGGGAAGAGGAGAAAGAGATAGAAAACATCAATGATGAGAGAGAATCATTGATTGGCTGCATTCTGCATGATCGGGGATCAAACCCGCAACCCTGGACATGTGCTCTGACCAAGAATCAAACCATGACCTTCTGGTTCATAGGTTGATGCTCAAACACTGAGCCATGCTGGCTGGGCAACACTTTGCGTTTTAATGTCTCAGAATCTGCTCCAGGAAATCAGGACAATAATAAATGTCTACAGCGTGAGTAAAAGCTCTATGCACTTCAAGAATTCTACCAAACCTGGGAATTATAACCTGTCACAGGCCTCTAAGAACTGAAGTGCACGTCCTCTCCCTGGCTGGAATATGTGCCAACTTTTATCTCTACTGAGAGACTAGTTATAAGAGTAGGTTATGGATAATAGAAAAAAGGTTGCGTTGCATGTGTGCAATTCAACAAGCATTTACTGAGCACCTTGTAAGGATTAGTAGCAGGGCCAGTTAGCGCCAGGCACCATGTAGAGCAGTGGTTCTCAACCTGTGGGTCACGACACCTTTGGGAGTTGAACGACCCTTTCACAGGGGTCGCCTAAAACCACTGGAAAACACATATATAACTACATATTGTTTTTGTGATTCATCACTATGCTTTAATTATGTTCAATTTGAAACAATGAAAATACATCCTGCATATCAAATATTTACATTACAATTCATAACAGTAGCAACATTACAGTTATGAAGTAGCAATGAAAATAATTTTATAGCCGAAACCGGTTTGGCTCAGTGGATAGAGCGTTGGCCTGCGGACTGAGGGGTCCCAGGTTCGATTCCGGTCGGGGGCATGTGCCTGGGTTGCGGGCACATCCCCAAGTGGGAGATGTGCAGGAGGCGGCTGATCGATGTTTCTCTCCCATCGATGTTTCTAGCTCTCTATCTCTCTCCCTTCCTCTCTGTGGAAAATCAGTAAAATATATTTAAAAAAAAAAAAAAAAAAAAAAAGAAAATAATTTTATGGTTGGGGGTCACCACGACATGAGGAACGGTATGAAAGGGTCGTGGCATTCGGAAGGTTGAGAACCACTGGTGTAGAACCATTAAGATCCTCAATCTGCTCTCAAGTAGAAAGACCACAATGCCCCTCAATCAGGGGACTGCAAACTACAGAACTCCAGTCCCTCCATGGGAAGATTAAAACACCCCTGAATTGGAGGTCTGCAAGCCACAGCTCGCAGGCCAGATTTAGCCCACCACTTATTTTTTGTCAATAAAATTGCATTGCAATACAGTGATACTCATTCTTTTACATATTGGGTATGTCGCTTTTCACTAAATTGGCAGCATTGAGGAGCTGCAACAGAACCCACATGGCCGGCAAAGCCTGAAATATTTATCATCTGGCCCTTTACAGAAAAGGTTTGAAGACCTTGACCTAAATAATCAAGGCAACAAACCATGGGTGAGTGCTATAAGTGCTATAATACAATACTATGTTATAATATACTATAGGCCTGGTGCAAATTTGTTCACTTGGCCGGTGGGGGGGGGGGGGGGGAGGGCGCGGGGGGGACGGGTGTCCCCTCAGCCCAGCCTGTCCCTCTCACAGTCCGGGAGCCCTCGGGGAATGTCTGGCTGATGGCTTAGGTTCTCTCCCATGGGGAGCGGGCCTAAGCCGGAAGTCAGACATCCTTAGTGCTGCCACTGTGCTCACCAGGCTCAGGGCTTCTGGCTGAGCAGTGCTCCCCCTGTGGAAGTGCACGGACCACCAGGGGGCAGCTCCTGCATTGAGCATCTGCCCTCTGGTGGTCAGTGCACATCATAGCGAGTGGTCAACCAGTCATTCAGCCGTTTGGCCAATTTGCATATTAGCCTTTTATTATATAGGATTAGTACTATAAGCAACCTTGATTCTGTCCCCAGCCAGCAATGTGAACTTTGGCAAGTAAAAACCTGTAGGTTTCTTGGAACCACTGACACAGGGGACTCTGGGGTGTATTTGGTAAATTAACAGTGCTCTTTAGAGTATCTTCAATTTCTTATTGGTCTAAATCCCATAGGCATAGCATGCTACTGATTCTGTTGCCTTCCTAATTATTTTTAGCAAAAGGGATCTTCCCCACCCATCTACTGCATGTGATCCAATAAGTCAACAGGGCATGCTTCCTGGTCAGTGGTGCTCAACCAGGATCACCTGTGGGGATGCAATACCTGGGCTGCACCCCAAGCCAATGGAACCACACACACAGGGGCGAAGGGCCCAAGGATCATTGTGTCTTAAATCTTCCCAGGTGATTCCAATATGCAGTCAAGGCTGAGCACCATCCTTCCTGTTATCATGATAACAGATTTGGATCAAATTAGTGTCTGCAGGGAAAGTTAAATGAAATGGATTCAATAATTTTAAACTGTTAAACTGAAGTTTCGCCAAAATTACATCCTAAAGTGGGGATATCATGAAGACTTGGTGAAATTTTAATAGAAATGCCGTAGGCTCACAGCATCGCCTGGCTCCTCTGCAAGTCACAGCCAATAGCCCAGCCAGCGTGGCTCAGTGGTTGAGCATCGACCTGTGAATCAGGAGGTCACAGTTCGATTCCCGATCAGAGCACATGCCTGGGTTGTGGGCTCAATCCCCAGTGTGGGGTGTGCAGGAGGCAGCTGATCAATAGTTCTTTCTCATCATTGATGTTTCTGTCTCCCTCTCCCTTCCTCTCTGAAATAAAAATATATTTGAAAAAAAAAGTCACAGCCAATGTATTTCTGTCCAGTGTGAGGCCCTCTTCATCATGTGGTAGACAAAATATGATTATCTGACTTTAGAATCTACTACTAAAAATAACCTAGACCTCACTGGTTTATACGAAAAGCTACCAATTAGGACTCTTGAGAATTCAGAAGAGGGAGATGATTTCTGGCTGATGCAGAGTATGGCAAGCTCTGTTATGAAAGGAGAAACTTCTGAAACAATTAAAAACTTTTACTAACTGACTTCATAAACTCTGAAAGAAATAAAAACAGATGTAGGAAAAAAACTTGAAGGGCAAGAGATAGTTGTGTGTGTGTTTTTTCTAAGCACTTCAGCCCACACTTATTTCCTCAAGATGTCTGGTTCATAAATTAACAGATTCTTGGCTTTTCCTCTTCCTTCTACCCACTGCCAAACTATTTTCCATTTACTCACAAATTTATCTGCAGATCCAAAAAGAAGAAGAAAACCAAACTGGCCAAGGTTTCATAAGGCTGCAAAAGGATGTTGCTAAAACCAAACAGAATTGTTTTAATTATCTTCATCACAAGTAACCAAGAATGGGCTACTGTTTCTCTTCACAAAAGGGAATATACATGCTTTTTCTAAACAAATCCTTCCCGACCTTGCTTGGGTTTTTATTAATTTTGTAACTGCTTTTCTGGTTTATTTTTCTGAACCTGATTTCTCTAAGCCTAATTCCCAGCAGCTAGAACATCCCAGCCTAACACTCTCTATAAACTATTTTCTGGGCGTTTCTGCCTACTTCATATTGCCTACTTCAAATTACCAGCCCACGTACACTTCTCAGCTCACTGTCCTCCAACTCTTGGTTTTGCAGTTACTGACACTGTTCATGCACTTTTCAAACCAAAATTTAGCTTCACAGCAATAATGGAGAAAACAAACGAGGAAAAGCTCCGTAAGGCCAGCCAGTTCTTCACTTTGAAAGCTACTTTTTTTAACGGTGCCAGTTCTAGCCATGGACAGGGTCAGCCGAACCAGTCATAAGAAGCAAGGCTATGTTTATTGGAAGAGCATCCTCCCTGCCCCCCCCCCCCCCCCGGAGAAAACAGGGTGTATTAGTAAAACTAGAGGTCAAATTTTAACATGATAATTTAAGTTGGACCGTGAGAAAGTTATTTAACTTCCTTATAAATTAGAAGCTTTTACTGCTCTAGTGACATTGCTTAGATACCAGTCACAGGTAGGTAGATGTAGACTTCCAAATGCTTCCATTTGACATGGCCATTTTTAAAGATATATCTGACAAAGGAGGTGGCTTTCTAAAAAGGTCTTGGTGCCAGGCTCTCCTGCATCCCAACCTTCCTTGTCATATTGATACTCTCTCCTTTAAGACAAGCATGAATATAAATCCCCTTTTACTACAATTTTAATATTCCACAGCTTACAAAGTTCGATATTTGCTTTCCTTACTCCCTGCTGAGTAATCAGACCAGCAGGCCTCATATTTTTCCACCCCGGCTAGATTCTAGACCAGGAGCACAATAGCATTGTGTGTTCGGCTTCTAACAGTGTAGAGGATTGTTTCAGTCATACAGAACTTAAAAAACAAATACTGCATCTAGCTTATGTATTATTTCCCATATTTTTTTCTGGCTGACAGAGGAAGGAAGTTAGGAAGAAAAATAAGCCAATTCATCAAAGATAACCACTTTTCTAATTCTGAATTTTGAAACTACATTACATAAAGTGAGGTTTGGTTAAGTCTAATATGATTGCTCCAACAACAACAAAAAAGTTGAACTATTTTATTCATTCACTGATAAAGCCCATCTTATTACTCCCTTCCTTAAAATTCTTTATGCAGAACTGCAAGCTCCGAAGGAAAACTCTAATTTTCATAAAGGACCCTTCACCATCAGACTTCAACCGACCTTCATATCTACCTCCTCACAGCCATGCACCACTAATCCTCCAGCCACATTCCAATCTTCTCCATTCCTGGAACACCCACGTTATCCTCTTTGGTTGTGTCTCTGCATGTTTTTGCGTAAGTTGGTTCCCTTAGCTTGATAGTCTTTCTTTAAACACACTGAGTTCCAATGTCACCATTTTGGAGGACATTTTCCTCAATCAGATGAAAGATCGGCTGCTCCCACTTTTGTATTCTCCAAACATGTCTTTCCTACCTCTCCTATGGCATCTGTCATGCACAATCACTGCTTCTAGGCGTCTATGGTAGAAACAAACTTAAGGTTCCTTCAAGACAGGAATATTAAAAGTTTCAGGATTGAGTCTAGTGAATACATTAATATTTTCTGTCTCTAAGCATGTCTTGTTACCACTGTCCTGTATCTAATAGTTAATCTATTTTGAACTAAAGAGGTAGACAAAACATCTTCTTTGCTCAATATTCTTGTTCAGTATTTGCTAATTTGCAGTCTAAATTAGCAACTCTGATAAAAGTCAATCAAGAAACAAAATTTTGTTGGGCAATGTTAAAAGAGAAAAAATGATGATATGGCATATAAATTTGGAACTCCACCAGTTCAATAATCCTCGGTTTATATTTATAATCATTTTCAATCTTTTTCTATTTCTTTTTACTATGTAATCAAAATAGATTTCATATTTCTAAGAAGTCATGTGATCTAATTATGTCATTACTATTCTTATACAGCGAATAATAATTCACAAAATTTAACTGTTAGTTATAGATTTTAAAATGCAGGTCAATTTCTACTTACCCAGATGGATTTAGAAATGAATTGCATGAGTATAAATATATAAATAATTCTCACACTTTAATTCATGCACTGGTTTTCTACCCCTTCAAATCAAGTCTTACAAGAACATTTAAAAGGAAACATTTTTAAATTGTTATATTTTATTCTATCTTCTTTCTTTCCCTACCTCTCCAGGGGAGTTCAAAGAGTTAAATGCCTTTAGGGCAAGAGAAAAAAAAGAAAAAAGAAAAGAATGCACACCCTTAATACATAGCAAACCATCTTAAATAGTTTTTCTTCATCTTGCCACAATTTTCTCCCTGCAGACAATCTGTCCCCCCAATTTCCGGGTCTCACACTCCAAAAATCCTTCCATCTGTTTTCTTCTCTCCCCACGGGGCCATAACTGTAATCCAAACCATCTCTTCCTTTCTCTTTAGTAAGTTGCTCTGCTCACTTATGTGTTCACTGGTTGCTCCTTATACTGCACGTGTCCTGACCAGAGGTCAGACCCCCAACCGTGGTGTATCTGGACAACGCTCTCCCAGCGGTTCTCACCTTCCTAACGCCGCGGCCCTTTCATACCGTTCCTCATGTTGTGGTGACCCCCAACCAAAAAGTTATTGTTGTTGCTACTTCGTAACTGTCATGTTGCTACTGTTATGAATCGTAATGTAAATGTCTGATATGCAGGATGTATTTTCATTGTTCACGACCCACAGGTTGAGAACCGCTGCTTAACCAATTGAGCTATTCTGGCCAAGGCCCAAACCATTTCTAGTGGCCAAACCATTTCTTGAGCCCATCAGTAGACTCCAGTCTCATTACCCTCTCCTTATGCTCAGCTCTTTATAACTGATCAACTGAGCTTCTCAGGCCAATGAGAAGAAACTCATTACTCAGATTCTGCTCAACAAGTGAGACCAGAAAGTAGTAAGTAGAATATTTACTCTTCAAAAGGGAATTCAGGGGAAGAAACAGAGAACACTATAAATATTTATAATTAACTCCTCTTATATTCCTGCTCATTTAGATTTAAATTTGCAAACAGAAAAGGTCTATGAATATTAGAAGTATATGCATTCACTCAGCAAATATGAATGAAATACCCAGTTTCTATCAGTACCTAGTATAAACCCTTCAGATATAGCTGTGAACCACACAACAAGCATTTCTGTAACTGCTAGATATTATACAGTGCTAAGAGGCCTGGCTGGTGTGGCTCAGTGGTTGAGCATCAACCTATGAACCAGGAGGTCAGAGTTCAATTCCCAGTCAGGGCACATGCCCAGTTGTGAGCTCGATCCCCAGTGTGGGGTGCGCAGGAAGCAGCTGATTAATGATCCTCTCTCATCATTAATGTTTCTCTTTCTCCCTCTCCCTTCCTCTCTAAGTCAATAAAAATATATCTATAATAATAAAAGTGTAATAAGTGTAATATGCTAATTAGACCAGACGAACTTCCTTCCAGATGAAGCCAGGGCTGCAAGGAAAGTCTGAGTCCTGGGTGCCTGCCGGCAGCCGGAAGGAAGCTCGGGTCTCAGGTGCCAGAGGGAAGCTGGTGCCGGCAGCCAGGGGGGAAGGAAGGCCTGCTCTTGCACAAATTTGGTGCATCAGGCCTCTAGCTAAAAAATAAAGTGCTATGAGGAAAATAAAGCTGAGTACAGGAACTAGAGCGTGCTGTTAGGTGAAGGGCTGCTATTGTTTGTAAGAAGTTCTAGGAAAGCTTCTCTGAACAGATGACAGCTGAGTAGAGACATGAAGGGAGTGAGGCACACAAATATTTGGGGGATTAGCATTCCCAGCAAAGGGTAAAACTACAAAAGTCCCAACAGTAACATAGTCAGTGATGTGTTTATAGGGAAATAAGGAAGACAACACAGGTAGAGGAGAATGAGCAGGGAGGAGCCTGTCTGGCACTGAGTCAGAGAGTTCACAGGACAGGACAGGTACGGCCTTGCATATCACGGAGAGGACAGAGATGGAACCCACTGGAGGGTTGAGCAGAGGAGTGACAATAATCAGTTTTCACTCAGGCTGCTGGGTAGAGAAGAGACGTCAGAAGGTCAAAGGTAGGAAGAAGCTACTGAAGCAATCCAAGGGAAAGTTGAGTGTGGCT
This sequence comes from Myotis myotis, assembly GCF_014108235.1. NCBI lineage: Eukaryota > Metazoa > Chordata > Mammalia > Chiroptera > Vespertilionidae > Myotis > Myotis myotis. Next base: position 174,221,451 of record NW_023416335.1, read on the forward strand.
AGAACCAGGGAGGCATTGTGATATGGTCAGTGTGATGTCTTTTAAGCAGGATTTGCCAACAATTTAATGTGTGTAAGGGAAAAGATCCAAGCAAGACTAAGGACTTTGGCCTAAACATTTTTTAAAAAAAGTTATATGATGATATGGAGAAAAATGAGCTCATAGTGAGTTTTTTTATTTTTAGTTTAAATTTAAAAAAATAAAAATCTTGTTTTTATTCATTGTCTAAGGGGAAATATTCATTTTCTCTCTACCAGGTTTTCATAATCACCATGTAGAATGACCAACTAATGCTGTATATCTTATCAAAGGTGTTTTGCTTTTGCCTGCTTCAACATATGGCCAAGTAACTACAGACCTGAGTCATTTAAAGAAAAATCACCTCAGAAGAGTCTGATCTCAGTAGAGCTTACCAAGTACTGTGGTAGAGGGTCAGTCAGACAACATTTAGATCAGGGTGAAGGCTGGCTGATGTTGCTCAATGGTTAGCATCAACCTATGAACCAGGAGGTCACGGTTTGATTCCGGGTCAGGGCACATGCCCGGATTGTGGGCTTGATCCCCAGTGGGGGGCGTGCAGGAGACAGCCGATCAATGATTCTCTCTTGTCATTGATGCCTTTCTCTCTCTCTCACTCCCTCCCTGAAATAAATAATATATATATATATAAATCCAGTGTGAATTTACAAATATATTTCAGGTCAATAAAAATTAGCTCCCTATTTTATAAAGAAGAAAGAGCACAGAGAGTAAAGATGATAAATCAGACAAGGGTAGGGATGGATAGGTCTACAAGCACCTAGGAAAAAGCCATTTTGTTTTCAGAATGAATGTTGTTCTAATGTCTAAGGAGAGTTGGTCAAAGTTAAATCTTAATTTTGGATTGCACTTTAATTTACAGTTTGGATACATATCAAGGACAATATTATCATCCTGCAAAGACAGAAACAATGCTTCCTACTGAGTCATGCATCACAATCTATTTTTCAGTTTTTGCATGAGTTTGCCTACAAGCACAGGTTTTAAAAAGAAAAGTTTCTTCAAGTAATAAAAAAAGACGACAAAACTTTAAAAACAACAGGTATACTAAATATGTATATTTATATTTTTTTCTGAGGCAATAAAAGAACCCAGTAGAGTGGAGAGGAAGTGCTCACTATATTACTGTCTGTTCAGTTTAGAAAACTTCAAAGGAACTTCTAAAGCCACTTCTTTGCAGCAGTGTCACTACAGGGAGTTGTCCATTACTGGAGAAAATTCTAGCAGCAGTTCTTCCTTCCGCGGAGAGCTGCCTTCCAGGAGGGAATACTAATGCTCTCTCATCATCCCTGACTGTCTGAAGATTGAATAAGAAGAAACAGAAGCTGCTTCAGGAGAAAAGAGAACTTCACGGATGGAGCAAGAAAATACTTCCCTTTGGCCACATTAAAATTTTTTCGTATTTGCCCTAGCCGGTTTGGCTCAATGGGTAGAGCGTCAGCCTGCGGACTGAAGGGTCCCGGGTACGATTCTGAACAAGGGCACATGCCCGGGTTGCGGACTCCATCCCTAGTATGGGGCGTGCAGGAGGCAGCCAATCAATGATTCTCTCTCATCACTGATGTTTCCATCTCTCTCTCCCTCTCCCTTCCTCTCTCGGAAATCAATAAAAATATATTTTAAACAAATTTCATATTTAGAATGCAATGATAAACCACGAAGAGCTCATAGGAACTTTGAATTTTATGCAAAAATGGTGAAAACCCTGCAAAGAACTCGAGGCCCCTGCCTGGATGGTAGAGGAAACCAGGGCAGGCAGGGAGGGAGGGACTGGGCTACTCATTCTCTTTCTCTAGCCAGGCTGGGCCCTGGGAACAGAGCCAGCCCCGGCGGTGCAGCTGCAGGCTGCGGTCCTGGGACCCATCTTACCCTTGGGCTTCACACAAAGTTGAAGCCCCTCTGAGGAAAAGTAACACCACCAGGAAGAGAATCCTGGTAACTCTGAAGACTGCCTGGCCCAAGTTCAGTTTGCCTTACTTAGCAGTGTAAACATTCTTCAGGAAGGTTTGTATCCAAGCAGAAACAATGGGGAAAATAGCTACACAAACTAACCCATTTCAGTTTTTAAAAATATTTTGAGCAAACAGACTGTCCAATCTCAGAGGGAAGGGGGGGGGGGTGGGAAGAGATGAACCAAAGAGCTTGTAAGCATGTATGCACAACCCATGGACACAGACAATAGGGTGAGGAAAGCCTGGGGTGGGGTGGGGGGGGGGGGGGGGAGGGGCGGGAATGGGCTAGAAGGGGTCAAGGGGGGGAGGGGGGAGGGGACATATGTAATACTTTCACAATAAAAATTAATATATCTTTTTAGCAAAAATGTCCTATCACATGATTACATTTCTACCACACCATAGCATTTCATTCCTCTTTGAAAGAATCAATTTTTCATTAATATACTGTAGAATAGTAGAGGAAAAACAGTGGCTTAATAGCACTAACAATTTAAAACAACAAATCCATGCCTGTCTCTACAATGTTATCTTATATGGAAAAACAAGTCACACCCACTCCCCTGAACTTTGCTAAAAACAAGAAGATTGGGACTTTGTTTCAACAGAACAGTGCTCCCAAGCTGTAGAAGTAGGAAAGGATTAGTGGTAAATATTTCTTAGCTTTGCTCAACACCAGAAGCAGAAGAAAAAACGAAAACTTGCCTCCTTTCTGCATTCAAACTTTCAAAGGTTTCTAAAAGTAAATGTTAGCAAAAGAATGAGGCAGAGGAACAGACTACTAAACAGATTTCAATTTCACAAGCCCAAAAGAAGCCTGCTGGGAGAGAAACCTCATGGGCACAGTACATATTTCTAATGCTGAAGCTGAAAAATAATGTGAACCTTATTCTTCACTTTAAAACAAAGCCACACTGCCACTTCGATGTCCCTCAGCATACTGCATTCTAAACTGACCCACACATCTGAAGGAAAAAACAAAACAAAAGAAACAAGATACACTAGAAAATGAAACTACTTACCTTGGTCAGTGGACATGATTTCACATAGATTGATAATTAGCCTACTCTGGTTTGATAAGAAAATATCTGGCTTCACTCTTTTAAAGTTCATGTGATAGAATCTCACTCCTGGCTTTAAAGCCTGTGGTAGACTGGAGATCACACACATCAGCCAGGAGCTCTGACCGGAGCGCTTTAACTTCAAGGCATTCTTAGACCTCGCGGCTCAGAGGCAACCTCATGCATAATATGCCACACCTCCCCAGAGGAAGGGCCGGCGCAGTGTTTTTCATGAGACCAAGTAGATGAGGATGGAGGGACTGCTATTTATTACAGTAAAATAAACAACAACGGAAGCACATGGAAGTCTCAAACACACTACAAACACATTTGGGAATAGGATGGTTAAGAAACTAATTCCTTAACCATTAGTAATGGCCTAAAAAAGCTGACATGAACACAGTCTGTTTCCACTGTAACTGGGTACAGAAGTTACAGACTCAGGATTCACAGGCTTAAGATGTTACAGTGTCATTTTGTGTGGCCTCAAATGTTATTTTACCACTTAGGGCTTCCCATTTTAGCCCAGCTCGTGGATCTTGGTGAATCCATAGTGCAGAGTGAATAAATAATTCTCATGAAACTTCCTAAGGAAACCAAGTGCCATATGTAATTTCAGAACACTGTTTTACTGGTAAAATATTTATTATTTCTTTTTGTATATCTTATAAGCTTATATCATTTCATCAGCACTTCAGATCACTTGGATGGCATTTGAACATGCATGGCCTGTTCCCAGCTCCCCCAGAATTTGTATTTCTCACAAGCTCCCAGGGGTCACTGACACTGCTAGTCTGGGACTGTATTTCAGGGACCACACAAGGAGAACCACTGGCGCAGACATTTGCTTGTTTAAAGGGCGAACAACTCACTCCCCCGATGGCCTAAAACTCTGATTCAATTGCACCTGCTTAGGAATTGCTTAAAGTCAGGGCAAGGGACAAGGCTGAGGATCAGGTATGAGGGAGGATTATGTGCATATTCAAATGGGACGCACAGTTACTTCTACCTACTCATCAGGAAATGGGGTTACCAACTTGACAAGCATGTGTGTGTTTTTAAGTTTATTTTTCAGTTACAGGATTCATTCAGCATTATTTTATATTCGTTTCAGGTGTGCAGTCATAGTGGTTAGACAATCACATGCTTTACAAAGTGGTCCCCCTGATATTTCCAGTGCCCACCGGGCACCAGACACAGTTATTACAACATTACTGACTCTACTGGAGGCCGGGGCATGAAAATCCGTGCACTCGGGGCGGGGGGGTGGGGGGGGGTCCCTCAGCCCGGCTAGCACCCTCACAATCCAGGACCCCTCAGGTAGAGTCCTTAGGCCTGGCCTGAGATCAAGGCCAATCAGGGCTTTCCTTCCCCCAGCTGCAGGCAACTGGCCCCATCCCTGCTACTGCTACTGCTCACCATCTGTGCAGTGCTGCACCCCCACCCCCCCACCCCCGCCCCTGCTCCTGCCACTGGTTGCCGGGGTCCAACCCCAGCAGGTCCAGGGGTCCCCAAAGGTGTGGATGGAGTCGGCGAAGAAGGAAGGACACGGAGACAGTGTTCAGTTGATCAGCAGCCTAGCCAGGATCTCCAGCCAGGATCTCCAGCCAAGTTCTGGTCTGGATCTCCAGCGAAGTTCTGCTTAGGATCTCCAGCCAGGTTCTGTGTCCATGTTCTCTTGCTAGGTTCTCCAGCTAGGTTCTCCAGGTTCTCCAGCCAGGTTCAGTCACCAGGTTCTAGTCAGGTTCTCTTGCCAATTTCTGTCCAGGTTCTGTAGCCAGGTTCAGTCACCAGGTTCTAGTCAGGCTCTCTTGCCAATTTCTGAAGTCAGGTTCAGGCCAGGATCTTTTGCCATGTTCTCTCGCTAGGTTCTGTCTCTAGGTTCTGTTGCCAGTTTCTGTCCAGGATCTTTTGCCATGTTCTCTCCAGCGAAGTTCTTCTGTCTCTAGGTTCTGTCTTCTAAGTTCTGTGTTCTAAGTTCTGTGTGGGTTCTGTCTTCTAAGTTCTGTCTTCTAAGTTCTGTGTCTTGCTGTCTTATTACATCTGTATTTATACCAGTTGATTCAATCCTATCAATCTCTATTACAAAGGTTAGGGCGTTTCTTGTCTTCATTCCAGGGAGTAAAGATTATGTAGCTTAAGCATGATTGTTTGTAGTTAAAGTGATTAATTACCCACCTGGCACTTAGTTGAGGGGTTTTATTCCCTCCCTAACTTCAGGGGAAAATCCCTACCTGGGGAAACAACCTTTCTCAGAGAGGAGACCTTGGTTAAAACACATAATGCCAAGAAGGTGAGCAAACATATTAAGAACAGTATGCCATATATGCCAGGTCCCTTGAAACAGCAAGGATGGACCGGCTCCCGGCAACTGGTGGCCTCCCTCTACAGGCAACAGGCTGGGGTGCGATGGCTTGGCTGGCCTGGGCCTCCCTCTGCGGGGCGATCGCTGGCCGGCCGCACACGTGACACAGAGTTGCCTCCAGTGGCCTGGGCCTCCCTCTTTCTTTGCTTGGGGGCAGGGCCAGCAGGGGCAGTCTGACTACCTGATTGCCCCTAACTGCTGGCCTGCCTACCTGATTGCCCCTTGCCTGCCTACCTGATCGCGCCTAACCACTTGCTTGGGGGCAGGGCCAGCCCGGTAAGGGGCCATGGTGGTTCAGGTCTCTGGCTGTTCTGGTTGTTCCGCTTATGGTGGCTGGCCTTTTATTTTATAGGATTCCCTATGCTGTGCTTTACATTCCTGTGACTATTTTCTAACCACCCATTTGTAGTTCTTAATCCCTTTACCTTTTTCACCCAGCCCACCAACCCCTCTCCCCTCTGACAAGCATCAGCTTGTTCTATGAGTCTTTTTGTATTTTGTTTGCTCGTTTATTTTGTTCTTTAGAGCCCACATATAAGTTAAAATCATATGGTATTTGTCTTTTTCTGACTGACTTATTTTACTTAGCATAATACCGTCTAAGTCCATCTATGCTGTAGCAAATGGTAAGATTTCATTCTTATGGCTGAGTAACAGTCCATTGCATATATGTAGCATGAGTTTTTATCCACTTTCCTATTCATGGGCACTTGGGTTGCTTCCATATCTTGGCTATTGTAAATAACACTGTTTTGAACATAGTGTTGCATATATCTTTTCGAATTAGTGTTTTGGATTTCTTTGGATACGTATCCAGAAGTGAAATTGCTGGTTCGTTATCAACTTCACAATTCTTAATAAATTTGTTTGCATATTAGGTATGAATAGATTTTTAAACTAATCTAAAAAGAATAAATATTGCCCTAACCGGTTTGGCTCAGTGGATAAAGCGTCAGCCTGCGGACTCAAGGGTTCCAGGTTCGATTCCGGTCAAGGGCATGTACCTTGGTTGCAGGCACATCCCCAGTAGGGAGTGTGCAGGAGGCAGCTGATCGATGCTTCTCTCTCATCAATGTTTCTAACTCTCTATCCCTCTCCCTTCCTCTCTGTAAAAAAAAAATCAATAAAATAAAAAAGAATAAACATTGACAAAAGGAGTCACGGAAAGAGAAGAAATCTGAATTGCCTTTTATTTCCTTCACACACTCTATCCGTGTGTTTAAATTGCGCCGTGGCAGGAAAGCTGCTTGCATGTGATTCCAAGACCACTTAGCCTTGGCAAACTTCTGTAATGTAAAAAACAGAATGCTTTCCTGTCATAAAAATGCCCCAACTTCTGTACTTCCTGGGTTTGATAGCAATGTTTAAGTTACAATCTCGGGTTTGGTTTTCAAACAAATACCTTTTCTTTTTTGGGCACCAACGTTTACTTTGTGCCAGGTGCTACGTTCAGCACTTTCCATGTGGCATTTCATTAAACCCTCACTATAAGGTAATAATAACTCATTGTTATTTTACAGAAGAAAATCACTCTTCTGTAAACAGAATAATATAGGTAAGATAAGAAATAATAATTTATTAGCATTTTGCAAATGAGAAAACTAGGTTTAAGAGGATAAAAATCTTGGCCAAGGACACTAGTAAAATAACCTTTAAGAAATCTAATTCACTTTTAACACAATTAAGATATAATGGAATCCATGTTGACTCTTTATAGATGAAAACTAGAAAACCAAAATATGATTTATATATAGCTTAGAAAGTTTTAATATAGATAAAAATACAATTACCATTGATTCTCATTGTCCACAAGTAGATAAACTGCAATTGTATTCAGTATCTACCACAAACTAGTAAATAAACCCTAAGCTTCCCATTAGTAGCCACGGCAGTTTTTATAAAGTTAAACATGCATTTTCTTATGACCCAGCATTCACATTCCTAGAGTACTCATCCAAATGAAATGAACACTATCCTTCACATGAAAACCTGTACATGAATGTGTACAGAAGCTTTATTAATAATCACTAAAACCTGGAAATTGGGTCAATTGTCCTTGGATTCACAAATGGATAAGCCAACTGTGTTGAATCTAGACAAAGGCATAGCACTCAGCAATAAACAAGAATACTCGCATGTACATTAAAAAGAAGTCACCTTAAAAGGCTGCGTAGATATGATTCAATGTGCAGATGACATGATACTGTATGTGGAGAACCCTAATGATTCAACCAAAAAAACAACTAAAACTGAAAAATAAATTCAGTAAAGTAGCGGATGTAAAATACATATCCAGAAATTGGTTGCTATTTTATACACCAATAATGAACTATGTGTAAGAGAAACTAAGAAAACAGTCCCATTTACAATTGCATCAAATAAAATAAAGTACATTGAAATAAACTTAACCCACAGCTATTCCCAAAATACCCTGTGTACTGAAGACTTAGTGGGCTATCACCTGCCCTTATGCTTTTCCTTATAGTAGAGCAGGTTATTTATTTACAAACTCTGCTGAATAAAGAACTTAGAAGCCCAACAGTCACATGGTATTTCATAACTGCTTGTTTTTTCATTATATGGAACTTACTTTACCTTTTATTAAAGGCTATCTCTATTATTTTCAATAACTTACCAGTCCTAATGGAAATAATCTAAAACAAAATTTGCAACCTGTGCTTCCTGAATTAAAATTTATTAATCTACCATGTTAAAAGAAAAAAAAAAAAAGGCAGTTGGGGGAAAGGGGACTAAGTTCTCTACTCCACCATTTAACATTTTTTTAATTTAAATATGATTTTACTGATTTTAGAGAGAGAAGAAGGGAGAGGGAGAGATAGAAACATCTTTGATTGGCTAGGAATTGAGCCCGCAACCTGGACATGTGCCCTGACTGGGAATCAAACTGATAACCTCTTGGTTCCTGGGTAGGAGCTCCATCCACTGAACCACACCGGCCGGGCTGCTCTACCACTTTTATTTAAAGCTACCCAGCACACCATCCATCTGTCATATAATCGAAAACTTCCATGCACTAATGACAAAGTTGGCTTTAATTATTATTTACTAATACACATTTTGGAAATAAAATAACAAAACAATTATATCAAGTGAATGTTAATATTTCATTTTGTTCAGCTAGAACAAGCTGTAGGAAAAATAACAAGTGCTTCTGACTTTCAGTTATCCACTAAGAAGAAAGAGCCTCAGGCAGATTCTCCAGTGTTGTTTAACCGGAAGGCCGTCTCCCTTTTTATAGAATGAAACTCATCTGAATCTTAACCCATTTTGCACTCTTTAGTTTTCTAATAACAATCTAATAAAATTAAATAGCAATTCGGTATTAAAATGATTCCCTCATTGGCTCAAAAAAAACACACAGTTTAATTTTAAAAAACACAAAACAACCAATTGATGCATAATTCTCATTCTGCATGTCTGCGAGCCTTAATGAAGTGAGGCCTGGAAATTCTTGAACACATGCCAGGCAAATCCTGTTGGTTGAATATTTTTGTACCAAACTATTTTTATACAGATCTTCAAAGCAAGCCTATTATCCCTGGATCTCTATTCTTTTTTTTTAATTCAATGTAACCGTTTTATGTTAATTCTTCAGTTAGATGTTCAGTTAACGTCCCAACCACACAGTACAGTTAAAATAGACAGTAAACTTCAAACCAGGGTTCCTGGATGGATGACAACATAATCTTAGACTAAACTGGTGTCCATTCTGTTCTAATTCAATTCCATTACTCCTTTGGAAGCCCATGGAGAGCTATATGTCTTTCAGATGACATGTGACTAGGGATAATTTTATATTTTAGGTACTCTGTATGACTTAGGAGAAGAAACCTTATATCTGAAGTATCATCTGATTTTAATAATTCTCTTCCATTAAAAAGTATATAATCCTAGCAAATAAAATCACTTTCCTACCCAAATTATGGTATTGATCCCCAAGTCCGGATTTATAGCCTGTCTGATCTTATCTGCATGGATTTCCTACACCACACCACTCACTTTACACGTTTACTAGTACATACACAGTTCCGCCGTAAACACACTTTACGTTGGTGATATTCTGTTTCGGCATTTCCTCCCATCATGGTCCACTCCTTTCTCTAAGTCTGGGGTGACTTTTATCTAATTTTGTTTTTATGCCAATTTGAATAATTCATTCAAAGCAGAAACAAAATTAATGGATAAATATGGGATGTGTTCCTTCTTTATTTATGAACATTATTATTTTTACGGAACTTCTTTGGATTGCATGTGCTCAATGCCAAGTAGCTACCCTACATGCGAGAGCTATGTATTTCCTGCAGGGAGATCACATTCACTTCATTGAGTAGTAATTCTGAGATTTCAAGTACAATTCTCACCTTGCCACCACCTAGATTTCTCTTTCCTACTCAAAACTCTTAAATGGACTCATCATTCTTAGCTTTCATAACAACTTCACTAAATAACATACACAAGGCCCTTAATATTATGTTGGTTTGCTCCATCCCTTCCGGTCACAGTCATTCTGTCTTACCGCCTCACCACAGAATCGCTCTTTACAAGTGCTTTCTCTAGCAATACAGCAACTCCTTCATCTCTACCTATCATGACAATGTCCACCTAGAGGGTTCTGGTGGGAGGCTGCCATGTATTGTGAGCAAAATATGACAGCAACAATTTAATGGGAACAGAAGTTCAGTAAAGAAGATGGAAGGGTTCCAGAAACGGATGGTGGTGATGGTGGAAGAACAATGTGAATGTACGAAAGCCACAGAACTGTACTTTAGCCACTTACAAATGGCTAAAAGGGTAAATGTTATGTAAAGAATATTTTTTACTGCAATAAAAGAAATTATTGCAACTAGAATATTTTCTGCCATCAATTTATACTGCCCAACCAAGCTACCTCTACTATGCATCTATTTGTCCATGCTTATGAATTTCCTGCCATAGACTCTCTACTGCCTATACTGTTCCTTTGCATTCTTCTCTTTCTTCATTATCTACTCTGGATAACTGACCACTCGAGGGCTGAACTCCTCGGCCAAGCAGAAGACCCTAAAATGTCTATTTCCAATAGCAAGCTCTCTTTTCAACTTCATGTTCTCACTCCCACATGTCTGGAAGGTAGCTACCTCCTCCAGGGACAAAGGAAAGTTTGAACTCCATCTTGAAGGGTAAGTAAGATTTCAGTAGGCAGCATCACGTTGGGTCTGTGATGAGGAAATCTGTAGCAGATTTGACTTCATTCTGGCCTGCAGAAATGTCCCTCGCTCGCCACTGAGACCCTCCCTGGCTGCTTGCTGCACTTAGAATGAAATCCAAACTCCAGACAAGGCCTCACGACTCTGTCCCCTCCTTACCTTTCCAGCCTCATCTCTTGCCATGGGCTTTCAAAATATGTTCCCAAATCATGTTCCCTCCATCAATCACCGGTTTTGAGAAGGAAGACAAGGGAAATGTTTTCTTTTCATAAAGCTCCACAGGAACTTAACTATTATTTTTTCCAACTTTGAAATAATCATGCAGCTTCCAGAAAAGGCTCCTCTGAGGCTTTAAGAAAATAAAACGTAGGCTTTGCCCTTGCCAGGTCAGATAAAGGGTGAGGCACATGCAGGCTGGCTGCTACTTGGGAGAAAAGAGAAAAGCTTTCATTTCTCTCTTTTTTTGGATCAGCTGCCTCATACAGATTTCTTTTAATAACTGTCTTCCTTTCCCTAAGACCCAATGCACAGTTTATGGGCGTAACAGCAGCTGCTTAGGCCTTTTGTATTGGCCCAAATATTCTGAAAGGACAAACTCAGAGTGTGGAAAGAAAAGATACCCTAAATATAACCAACACCATCCTGACTTTGCCAATCATCCACTCTACCTACTTCTTGCCTTTAGTCCCACTGATAACGACACACATAACCATGTAGTTTCCTTTTCGATGAAATCTCAAAAGTATATTTCTGGAATAAAGGAAGTTCCAAAGGAAGAAAGAATCATAGTAGATCCAGATTTCAGTAAACTTTCAGATAATTTATCTTAAGTTACTGCCTTTGTGGTCGGAAATAAGACCAAGGATAAAAAGGGAACTAATTTTTTTTAATTCGATTTTCATCATATGGGCCTTCGCTGATAAATAGGGACTTGATAAATTATAAATTTATTTGCTTGAAATTTTCAAATTATTATCCTAGCAATCTATGTATTGTGAACTTTACCAATAAAGATGGAACATAAACAGGTTTTCAATATTACACTAAGGATTATAAAATATCCATGCAGTCTTTTAAAACTTTAGTTTGTACATTAATCAATAGTAGAACTCAAGATAAATAATCTTATATTAGTAAACGTCTATAGAGTGTGGCAGATCTTTATCCTCTACACAGGGTAGCAAAGGCTAATGCATATAGCATCTAGGTCAGCGGTTCTCAACCTGGGGGTCGAACCACCCTTTCACAGGGGTCGCCTAAGACCATCAGAAAACACATATATAATTACATATTGTTTTTGTGATTAATCACTATGCTTTAATTATGTTCAATTTGTAACAATGAAGTTGGGGTCACCACAACATGAGGAACTGTATTAAAGGGTCGCGGTATTAGGAAGATTGAGAACCACTGATCTTGGTGGATAACTCAAATGGGTAAGGATACAGGTTTACAACAACATGAATTAAGATTCACTTGTGGCAAACTGTTGAATGATTTTTTAATTTAAATTTTAAAACTCAAACACATTGGGTGGGCCAAAGAAAACTATAAATTTGAGAGCCCCTTCTAAAATTGTTTTACCTGCTTATTTACAAAGAATTATTGAGCCCCTGCTTGGAACACAATATATTATACATGGCACACTGCGAGGCACTTGGGAATTTTTAAGGAAGTCCTGACCATCACTTTCCATAATGTAATTTTCTTTCAGCCACATTATTCTTTTCCATGCCTATGGCCTTTAAGGTCTTCACATGTGACTAATCTCATATCCCCTGTGGATTTCCCTTGAACACTTATTTACAACTGTAATTAAATGTTCAGTGTCCTTGTTTAGCATTTGTCTACCCTACTATTCCCAAAGCTTCTGGAAAGCAAGGACCATGAATGTCTTGCTCATCATTATGGGCCCCATGTACACAGTGTCAGGCACTTAATACAATCGCATTAAATGGTCCCTTCCAAGGAGTCAGAGGAAGAGCTGACAGTAAAATAGTGATTGAGAAGTTTGGTCGGGACCCAATTACCGTTGTAGGTGCATAGGGGAGGGTCAGGGAAGACTTTCTGGAACAGTATCTTCTAACTTTTGATGACATATCCCTCTCAGTATGCAATCTGGATGTTGCCCTCCCATGTATGTATGCACTTGTGTATAAGTTAAACACAACAATTACTGCCCTACAATGACTATTGCAAAACATAAAAATAGAACTTAAAATAGGATGAGGTAAAGAGAAAATACTATTTTTTTTGAGAAATATGGGATTCAGTCTACTTTGTTTTTTAAAATCTTGGTTAATATTTCATGATTCAGCTATTTGAAAGAGCAGATCTAAGTGAGTTTACTGCCATACTTGGTTTTAAGGATTGCCCTACCTGAGAAAGCATCCTGGGTGCATTCGCTAAATAATGACATACATTTCAAAATCCCATCTACCAATCATGCACAAGTTTTCCTTGAAATCCCTCTAGTAAATTTCCTTCTGCCTTGATGTCTTGGAAGTTTTTGTTGTTGTTGTGAAAAATTTGGTCTAGGGGACATCTGTAATACTTTCAACAATAAAGATAAATTAAGAAAATAATAATAATAATAAACATTTATTGAAAAAAATTTGGTCTACAGCCTACTACAACTATTTCAAAGATTTTTAAAAAGGCTAAAAAGATGTGTATTTGTGTTTGAATGTGTACACAGAAGTAAGGGTCTTAAAAATAAATGCAAATAAAAGATACATAATAATTTTGGTGATAAAATTACACAATATTAGAAACATTTCCAAACAATCGTTTCAAAAATGCTCTGTACAGCATACACATTCCTCTGCTGACTGCATTTACTTCACTCATTCAAATCTCACCTTTACCTCAAAAGGACAGGTTGTGTTTATTTTTTCAAATATATCTGCTAGGTAAGAACCTGCTAAATATATACTGACAGACACTTGTCTTCACATGAGAGGTTAGTGCATTGGGGACATCTGTGTTTTTGTGTGTAAAAGTAAAAGATACAATTCTTTGTTCTGACAGCTCATTTAAGGACTGTGCCATTATATAACCTACAAATCTCTGGGGTGGATGGGGCGGGGAGTACAAAAGATGTTTATGGTCTCTTATTTCCAAGCATTCTCGGAATTTCATTATCTAAAATAATAAAATCTCAGTCTGTTTCCTCAGCTAAACCTAAAATGCCATGGGCAGAAAGGACACAAGCTGCCATGGCCGTCTCCCACCCTTCCTCTGGAATTCCTCACATGAACCTGCTACGCTAACTACAGTTGACACAGACACTGAATAAAGGTGGCAGAATAAGTCCATACGTATTAGAAACGGTAAGGTGTTTAAAAACAAACAAAAAACTCCACCAAAACTCCTTAGGGAAAATGTTCCAAGTTCTAGGATCAGCTTCCCACACTACAAGGGATTGTGTCTTTGGTTCATCTTCTGGGGCATATAACCCTTCCCGGACCATTGCGCGGGAGAAGGCAACTTCTGGAAGATCATTAGTATTTATGCTCCCAGATAGTTTTTCACAGGGATCTTGCACATTTCATCTGATAATCCTTTGACCTTCAAGTTATTCCAGAAATATATGTCAAGAAGCTGCCATAAATGCTACTGTACCCGTGTTAAAATGGTGATAAATGCATAAACCATAAATGCTACAAAACAAAAACACTAGAATAATTTGGGAAAAATACACACAAAAAACCCCTCCATAATTATTTTAAATTGAATTTTTCTAAAACTTTAATCATATCTCCAGATCATTCTAGATGATATGAAGACTGCCTAAAACAGTGATGGCGAACCTATGACACGCGTGTCAGAGGTGACACGCGAACTCATTTTTTTGGTTGATTTTTCTTTGTTAAATGGCATTTAAATATATAAAATAAATATCAAAAATATAAGTCTTTGTTTTACTATGGTTGAAAATATAAAAAAATTTCTATATGTGACACGGCATCAGATTTAAGTTAGAGATTTTCAAAATGCTGACACGCCGAGCTCAAAAGGTTCGCCATCACTGACCTAAACCAATGGTTTGATTCTAGGTTATCAATTATAATAATGAAAAATTAAGAAAATATCATAGAATTGAGGATGCCATTACATTTTCATCTAAAAGTAATTGTGAATTATATTGGTAAAAATATGTTTGAAAAAGAATGTCAGCCCTGCCCTAGCTGGTTTAGCTCAGCGGATAGAGTGTCAGCCTGTGGACTGAAGGGTCCAAGGTTCAATTCCAGTCAAGGGCATGTACCTGGGTTGCGGGCACATCCCCAGTAGGGGGCGTGCAAGAGGCAGCTGAATCGATGTTTCTCTCTCATCGATGTTTCTAACTCTCGATCCCTCTCCCTCTCTCTTCCTATCTGTAAAAAATCAATAAAATATATATATAGATGTCATCCCCATACTAAAAGATAGTTAAATCTGGTCGGTGTGGCTCAGTGGTTGAGCATTGACCTATGAAGCAGGAGGTCAGGGTTCGATTCCCGGTCAAGGCATATGCCCAGGTTGCAGGCTTGATCCCCATTGTGGGGCATGCAGGATACAGCCAATCAGTGATTCTCTCTCATCATTGATGTTTCTATCTCTCTCTTCCTTTCCCTTTCTCTCTGAAATCAATAAAAACGTATTTTTTTAAAAGATAGTTAAAATATCACTTTTAAGCCTTGGATTAGAATAAATGCTTTTAAATGACAAGATCTGATCCTGAAGAAATTGTCATCTCAAGCACCCCTGGTGGCAGGTAAATTAAAACAGTCACTGAGGAAGCAAATATTTGGAACAGGGAAAAACTCAAAGCAATTTAACAGTGTAACAAAATTATTTTTATAATTATACTCTCTTCCGCAAGACAAGGTCAGTTTGAAGGACACAGAAGCCACGAAATATCTGCTAATTTAAATGAGTTAATAAAACAGCTTTACTAAGCATTTACGCACTTTTTTGGGTACTCACTAAAATCATATGAGACCTGAAATTGCCCAATTTAAATTGTGGTCATTTTCAGATCCATTACAGTATTATATAGTAATATTCCCTAAATATGTCATAGATATATGTTTGGATAAAATTATCATCTCAAACCAAAGTACTAGGTTTATCATTCCTTTCTTCATTTGAATAATGAATTAAAGTTTTGTTACATACATAAGTCAGAGTCATTTTTCTCTCATCATCTATACATATAAAAGCCTAAGTGACCAGATGACTGGATGACCGGATGACCGGCTGGTAGCTATGATGTGCACTGGCCACCAGGGGGAAGAAGTTCAACGCAGGAGCTGCCCCCTGGTGATCAGTGTGCTCCACAGCAGGAGGGCTGCTCAGCTGACAGACAGGTGCCAGATGCTGGGCTGACAGCTGGCGAGTGCAACTGCGGCAGCGCAAGCCTCTCCCATGGACTGGAGCGATGGCGGCAGAGAGGTGGCGGCAGGAGCAGCGGAGCCGGGATGAGTGGGAGTGGCAGGGTGCCCAGGCCAGGCCAGGCTCCTCCCTGGCTGCCTGCGCTTTGTGCACTACTTTGTGCTGTGCGGGATTGAGGTGGACAGCGGGCTGGAGCCCAACGAGCTGGTGGGTAAGGCTGGGCTGCCGCGGTGCGGAAGTCCACTGATCCCCACAGGCCAGTCTGAGGGACCCCACCGGTGCATGAATCCGTGCACTGGGCCTCTACTTTATATATAAATCATCTAATACCCATTCTGCAGTTTGAAATGAGAGATTTCTATTCTAGTAAGATGAACTTTATTCTATGTTAAATGTAACAATTTGCTCTAAAAGATCACTTTATAGTTTATACATTCCGTAGTCTATGGTATGCCTCAATGGAAACATACATGTTTAGAATAGATATCCCTTGTCAGCTTCACTATCATTACTATGGACCTGCATAGTGCCTAAGAGACCAGGCATACTCAGTGCAAATAGAAAATGCTGATGACACTTACCACAACTTTAAAAAGGGAAATTAGTTTCACATCCTAGAACTTTTTAAAGGAGTTTTTTCCCCCTTACTATTGCTTTTTTTACCCTGATTTCCGAGAAGAGTTTCAGTGTTTTTTAATTAAATTTGTTGGGGTGACATTGGTTAATAGTCATACAGGTTTCAAGTGTAGATTTCTATGACACAAGATCTGTAATATTGCACTGTGTGCCAACCACCCAAAATCATACAATCTTCCATCACGAGATATTAGCTCCTTTTCACCCCTCAACAAGAATTTAAGTATTGATTTTGACAATTTAGTTATTACGTCATATAATAATTTTGAATTAAGAGCCTGTTATTTATGAAAATCACATTACTGGTTACAGGCTAAGGTTGAGTTATTCAATAGGTTACCTCTATTATTGAAAATTCTTTTGACTGCCCTTCTAAAAGTGTACTGTAGTCTCTCCTTACCCGTGGTTTTGATTTCCATTGTTTCAGTTACCCATGATCAACCATGGTCCAAAAATATTAAAGGAAAAATCCTAGAAGTAGGCAATTCTGAAGTTTTAAATTCTGTGCTATTTGAGTAGTGTGATAAATTTAGCCCCATCCTTCTTCCTCCTGCCCATCCCACAGATTGTTGTCCTTATCTCTGTAGTTCTGACTGCAGAGATAGCTGGGTAAGACTCATGATTTTCCTTTTGCCTTCCATTTGATGTTTTATCTAGCACCGCCTATTTACTGGGCTTTGTGCAAGGGTCTGGAAGCATAAAGGTGATCAACAAAATCCATGGCCTCCAACAGCTCCCAATTCAGTCAGGGAGAGCTGGACAAGAACAGACCTGGAATCCTCAGAAACTGGAGGAAGAAGTGTTTGTTTATTTTTGGTGGAGTAGGGCTCTTTCCCAACGAGGAGACAGGGCAGCTAGAGGAGGTAGTTACTGTGGTGTGGATAAGTTCCTTTATGTTACATTTTTTCTTTAGTCCTAGTTCAGTTCAATAATTTAAAAGTAAGCATGAGACCCTAGTCAGTTTGTCTCGAAAGATAGAGAGGGTTGGTCCTTGGATTGAAGGCTCCCAAGTTCGATTCTGGTCAAGGGCACATATCTCCCGTTGCAGGCCTGATCCCCAGCCCAGTCAGGGCATGTGTGGGAGGCAACCAATTGATGTATCTCTCTCCCATTGATGTTTCTCTCTCTTTCTGTCTCTCCCCCTCCCTCTACTCTACCTAAAAATGAAGAAAAAAATATGTCCTTGGGTGAGGCTTAACAACAACAACAAAAACGTAAGGATGGGGTCAGCGCTGAGCCAAAAGCTGGGGATCTCAGATAAGCAAATAGTCCCTAGCCTCAGGAACTCAACCTAGTTGGAGAGAGAGATAAAGTAGCAGCCAAATGCAAAATACGCTGATGACTGATATACTCACAGAGATGACTGATATAATCACAGAGTGCTCCAGGGGCTTAGAGAAGAGTAAAGGGGCTGTGAAAGAAAAGCTTTACTGGAAGACAAGTGGTTGAGGAGTCTTGAAGGAACCCAATTAACACTGAAATTTTTTTTCTGCCATTAAAAAAAACTCCAGTGTCATACAGGCATTTCTTGCTTCGACATTCACAATGCTTCAGCCTTTTATTACTGAAATATATATAACCAACAAACTAATTTCCTGCTTGAGTAGATTTTAGACACTTTCTACAAATATAAATATTTGTTCTTCCAAGTTGTACTGTAAACTCAGAAGAACTGTTTTACTTCTGAAGTTCACTCCACAGCAAGGGCTCAGCCACCTGTTTATAAGCAACAATTTATTTTAAATGCTAGAAAGTACTAGAATTTGAAGTATGATATTCAAAGAAAAAACAGGAGTTGTTTCTAAATCTCTGATTCTTTCTGCTGTCATATTTCCCCCCCCCTTTTTTTTTGTAGAATGGAATCTCCTACACGTTATCACACTAAGAATTTACATGGATTTATTTGGCATTTCTTTTTGAAATTGTAAAAAATATAAATTTCATGCACAAAGCTAAACTAGTTAGACATGTGATAAAATATTTAATAGTATTCCCAAATCAAAAGCAGCCTGCTTTGCCCACAGCTAAAGATGCATCGCCTAGCCAGCTACCCAAACTGAAAACTCCAGCGTGGTCCTTGATGCTTCCCACACCTCCACCCGACCCACACATCCTTTTTATCACCAATTCCTGACCATTCTCCTACAGACTTTTCAGTTCCTTATCTCTTCTGCATCTTTGAGCCATTTGTTGTCTTAATTCAGTAACTCATCATCTCTCTCCTGGGTCACCTGCTCCCTATCAAACGCCAGGGCTCCTACCCCTGCCACCCTAATCCTTCCTCTACAATGCTGTCAGTCACCTTTCCAAAGGTACTATGTTGCTTGCCAGGGTAAAGGTGTATAAGCATTCTCCCCTGCCCATAAAATATAATCCCACCACAGCATGGTTTAGAGTCCAGCGGTTCTCAACCTGTGGGTCGCGAACAATGAAAATACATCCTGCATATCAGGTATTTACATTACGATTCATAACAGTAGCAAAATTACAGTTATGAAGTAGCAACGAAAATAATTTTATGGTTGGAGGTCACCACAACATGAGGAACTGTATTAAAGGGTCGCAACATTAGGAAGGCTGAGAACCACTGGTTTAGACAATCTAATATAGTTTGGTGCCAGTGATCAACTCCGACACCCAGTCCCGAATACACCAGCCTTTTATATTACAAACAGGTGTTGTTCTTTTTATAGTTTCAAGCCTTTGTGTACATTGTCCACTTGATAGGAAATGTCCTTAACTTTTCAACCTGGCAGACACCGCCTCACCCTTAACCCTTTGAGTGCCAACCAATATCCTAGGAACTATGCTAAAATTGCCAAGGCATTTTTGCTGATTTTACAGCAGTTCAGGAAAAAAAATTATGAATCGCAAGTAAATGAAGTTACATATTCAATATCTTCCACAAAATCGTCACCTTCACAGCAAGAATTGACATATTTAGCAATATCATCATCACTAATAAAAGCAGACTTAGACCTGGACTCTGCAGGAGGAGCGCAATAGCGCTCCCGGCACTTTTGGCGAAAGACAGGAGGAACCCGATCGCGCTCCCCGGCACTCTAGGGGTTAAGACCGTGCAGCAGAGCCGCCTCTGGCCTGGGCATGCATCCTTCCTTCTCTCTATGTAATCACAACACTTTGCCCTGACCTTTGTACAGTCTTACGAATCTGAATCAAACATATCACTAAAGTGAGCTTCCTGAGAGCCAGGCTGTATCTTTACTGCTCAGCACAGGGCTGGACATGAAGAAAACACTACATGTTTATTACATGAATAGCCAGGTTGCATGGACCAGGAGATAAACCTATCCAACTTTATAAAAACGAGATTCCATTTGGTCTACTCTCCACCACAAATTTTATGCACGCCCTCCCTTCCCCCTTTCTGCCAGTACTCACAAATGATAAAATAGCTTCTGTGGAAATATGTTATACTTATGGTAATCAAGAAAAAACAGTTCTGGATGGTCAAGCATGAGGGAAAAGTAGATAGCCTTATTTGCTTCAAACCATCTGTCTTTCACTTCGTTCCCCTTTCACTTCCATCTGGTCAAAACAACTCAATTTTCACAAATGTTAAAATGTATATGCTCCCTGGAAGAGAAAGAGCTGGGCCTTGGAACAGCCTTTTTCAAAACTAATTGTGCACTTTAGGTAGTCAAACTATTGAATGAGCTTACTCTACCTGGTACAGAGCTGGCTCTCCTGAGAAGAGAAACCACCACTCCAACAATTTTCTACAAGACAGTGACAAACTTCAATAGGGGCCGAGAGGTCCCAAGTATTGTAGAACCAACAGACACCTGAAGGCCGAAGCTAAGTAAGCTTAAAGTCATGAACACTCTACTCAGAGCCGCAAAGTGCCCATGACATTGATTTTAGGGTACACTCATCAGAATTAGTACAGAAGTTGTTTATCACAGACAGAGATTCAATGTACACAAGGATCAAAAAGCAGAAAGATAAATCAAGGAAGAGCTATATTAATGATCACTTTTACAGCAATAATTTTATACCTATCCCAATTTTTTAAAAGAAGGGAAATTAGATTTATAGAAATGCTGAACTAAGGTTAAACATCGAGATCAGCTTACTCTTTAAGGAGTAAGCCTTTTTCTATGAACAGAAAGAATATACCTTTAGTATTACTTTACTTTGGTAAAAAGATAACACACGCACACAGACACACAGCCCAGTAAAATGAAAGGCCCTTGGTTGCTGAGTAATCGAGATTTGGGGCAGCCATGGGTCCTGCCCTCCACACAGAGGGGCAGATGAGGCCAGTCTGAGGGACCGGGAGTGGACCAATCCTGGGTCAGGCTCCTATGAGGCCAGATGGTCTTCCTGTCCTCAAAGCTCTAGGACAGTGGTTCTCAACCTTCCTCATGCTGCGGCCCTTTAATACAGTTCCTCATGTTGTGGTGACCTCCAACCATAAAATTATTTTCGTTGCTACTTCATAACTGTAATTTTGCTACTGTTATGAATCATAATGTAAATATCTGATATGCAGGATGTATTTTCATTGTTACAAATTGAACATAATTAAAGCATAGTGATTAATCACAAAAACAATATGTAATTATATATGTGTTTTCCGATGGTCTTAGGCGACCCCTGTGAAAGGGCCGTTCGACCCCCAAAGGGGTCATGACCCACAGGTTGAGAACCACTGCTCTAGGAGATAGCTTTTTATTGTTTTACTCATCTCTCTCTTATCTAAGTTATAGGGGGATTCTTCTGTTCCTTCCAACAAAATGTTCTCTAAGATCACACATATTATCAAATTGTTTTCCAAAGAGTTATATCAATTTACATTGGCATCCAAAATATATAAGGATGCCAAATCCAAAATGTAAGCATTCAAGAAATTTTTGCCAATGTAATAACAGAATATTTATTTTGTAAATTGATTGCCAGTTATAGAACACTTTTTTCTCATGTATTAGTCATTTGTGTTTCTTCTTTTTTGAAATATCACATTCATGTTCTTTGACAATTGCTAAGTACCTAAGTGCTTTTTAAAGGAAGTAACACAATTCTCCCTCTTCATCTCTTTGAATTTTTTCATTTCTATACCCCTTCTACTACTGCAATATTTACGTTTCATATATGTGTGAAACATATATATACACATATGTGTGTGTGTGTATATACGTATATACACACATATGTGTAAATATAGCGTAGGTTAATGCAATAGCTTTCTAATTAAAGAAAACTGAACATAAAAGCTAAGAATATAGAATTGAAGCCAGAATGGATCAGGGTTTTTATTCCAGTTCATCATTCAATTATTAGTGAACTTGAAAATATTATGTATCGCATAACCAGAGTTTTATTTGTTCAGTTAGGATAAATTCCACTTATTTCAGGTGTTTGTTAGAAACAAAATGAGATAATAAATGTACTTTGCAATGTCTGACACGTAGAAAACACTGCAAGTTTACATAGCAATTACAGTAGTTGTACTATAAGTGCATTAAAACGTACTAAAATTGAACCATAGACACTTCACAGATATAGAAAACAGATGTACAAGAAAGCTCACAAAAACAGGTGTGAAAGTTTAAGTTGTTCAGGCAGCTTGACCCCAATGCTCAGTGCCCTGCAGTAGAAATGAGGAGGGGTCATGAACCTGCTGTTCCCTTATATTTCATACAGCATGACCCCTAAATGAAAACACAGAGATTATTTCATCTCACGCCCAAGCAAAGCAGCAGCAATTCCTTCCAACCCTGGGAAGACACCCACTGGGTTGGACTTAATGAGAGAGTTGATTCCCACAGCTATGGCTTTCTAAGGGATTGCTCAAGAACTTTTGGACTCTATGCAGATTTTATTTTATGTGTGTCTTTAGAATCTAAATATCAAGAATAAAATATGGCCGAAACCGGTTTGGCTCAGTGGATAGAGCGTCGGCCTGCGGACTGAAAGGTCCCAGGTTCGATTCCAGTCAAGGGCATGTACATGGGTTGCGGGCACATCCCCAGTGGGAGATGTGCAGGAGGCAGCTGATCGATGTTTCTCTCTCATCGATGTGTCTAACCCTCTATCTCTCTCCCTTCCTCTCTGTAAAAAAATCAATAAAATATATATTTAAAAAAAAAAAAGAATAAAATATGACTAAGCTGTATTGTGGTGGTGATGATAGAAGAAACATTCTTTCCTGCTACGGATGAAGAGGAAGAGGAAGACGATGAAGTTGAAAAGAGGAATTCAGCCTGCCTTGGATAATCCCTCCAATGTTTGCATTACTTAAACTACTAGTTGTCTTTTTAGACCCCAAAACTGAAGATCTATTCTTTGAATGTTTAAAACTAGTGAGAGATTCCTCATTCTTTACAGGATACAGTAAAAACATCGATGCAAATCAAGATCTCCACTCTCAAATCCCGTCCTATCTTACCTCAAATTCTGCATTCAGATACTAGCACTTCCCAGGCCCATCAAGCCGACTTGTTTTTGCCGCCTAGGAGGAAAGGCCATCTCTCCTGCTTCTGTCCCCTGCACCCCTCCTCCACCGCGACACCAATGACAGGAATGCAATTGATTGGTCAACAGATTGTTACCTGAGCACTGTGAGCGCTGACCAAGTCTAATCATGTTCTTTATCTAGAATCTAGCAAGGGCAGAGGGACATAAAAAAAGTTCTTTTGAAGGTAACGAATATGTTTATGGCATAGATTGTGATGATGGCTTTGCAAGTGTATATTTATCTCCCAAACTCATCAAGTTGTATCCCTTAAATATGTACAGCTTTTTGTATATCAGTCATACCTCAATAAAGTGCTTTTTTTAAAAAAAGTTTGTTGAAAGAATGAACGTAAGGGATGAGAGAGTGAATGGGAGAGATCAAAGAAAAATTTATCCAGTACAGAGAAGGTGACTAGTTCTCTGGACTTCCGCTGCCAACGGTAGCAAATACTTTAACATCCACGGGATTATTATTGATGCCTCTTACAGAACATCACAACTATCCCCATCATCTCTAGCACTAAGTGGGTTTCTGAATATTAACTCCTAAAATACCAATAATAACCCTGTAAGTTCTAACAATGGGGGAAACCGGTTTAGAGAGGTTAAGTAACTTGCCTACACTCCTCCAGGTGGCCAGTACGTGAGGGAGGGGCTCACTCTAGGTCTGCTTGTGCTCTTCACCACTGTGCCAGCCCATTTAACTCTGATTTTGAAAAAGAACATATATTCAGGATCAAGTGCTGAAAGAAGAGACAACACGCGCTGTGGTGTTGCAGCACTAACTGAACACAGAATGAACCAGAAGACAAGCTTTCCTCAATTTCCACTTGAATAAAGTGGAGATAACCACACACCCCCTACTCCTGGATTCTAATTATTTGTGTCTCAGCTTATCTAAGTCCCCCCCAGGTAAGCATTTTCTGATGACCCACTCTAAAGTTTGCTACCTGAAAATCCCTCTGTAACACACATCGTGTTTGTCTTCATATACTTATCACTATTTGAAATTACATTGTTCACTTATTTGTGTATTATGTCTCCCTTCTTTATTTTGTAAGTTTCACTAAAGACTGTGTCCATTGTGTTCTGTGTCCTATCCTCTGACACTGGCAAAGAATAAAATGTTAAATAAATATTTGATGAATGAATGCAAGGTCAACACTGGTAATAGTAACACAGCCAAAGAAAGAAGGTCTCCATAGGTGGTAGGGTGGCCCAAGGTGCTCCCAAATTAGAGCAGGTGGGTGGGGTGAGGGGAGCAGAGGGAAGGGAGGTGGGGTAAGCAAGCACAGGTTGTCCATCCATCAATCACTGTCCACAGAAGAGGGCGCATTAACCCAGAATAGGAATGTACAATGCAGGTGACAAGCGTGCCCTAGAGTGGAACTCTATTTGTCCTTCAGGCTGTCCTTCCTTTGTGCTCCACCCCACCTGCTCTGGGCTCCACAATCACCAAGCAGCATTGTGATCATCATTTTACTTCTATAAATATGGATGTAAGGGAGAGAACTTGAAACTAAAAGGCACAAACATCTAGTTGGTTTGGCAGTTAGAGGTTTTTTTTAAAGCATAGGCATCTATAATGAGAAAGAGATCTGTTTCTTATGACCTTGGTTATTGAGAGGATCATCTTTCAAAGCTGCTCTCCCTCTCGGCAGACTGAAAATCACATCTGTGTGACTTTAAGGTGACACCTTAGGGGTCCACTCCTCATAAGGACAGAAACGTAGGAAGACAGTTGATCTTGCCCCCGTCTTTGCATTTAACACACACTACTCAACATTAGCTGTTTCTGCAATGCAAGTTTGGTGACCCTGGGTAAGTTGCTTAATCTTTATGGGCCTCAGATTCTTCTCTCTAAAAATGAGATGATCCTGACAGATCTTTAAATTATAGGAGACTACACCTCTAGCGATGTATAATAGAAATCCAAAAAATCCAATAGAGTCCATCTGTTTGCCTTCTGGGAATATATCTTGTCACATGATTTCATTAATCTGAATTCAGCACAAGAAAATTGGTGGGGCGGGGGGGGGGGAGTAAAAAGGGTTTAAACAGACAAGAAGGAAGAAGGGAAGGAAACAACTGTTATAGGAGAGTCAGTAACTCAACACATTTGTTACCAAATAATTAGCCCCATAGAGTGGGGGTTATTCTCAAAATATGGAACTTTTCTCAGAATAAGGTATTGCCAGACACCCTCCTTCAACTCCATCAAGCCAGTCCTGGGCTTCAAGTGGTGGCAACTGAGTGGGAAAGGAATAAGTGCATTATACCAAACTGTTCCAAGGAGCTGCAGCTGCCTACATAGACCGATTTACTGCCAATTTATAGGGAGTTTGCCTTTTTTATTTTCAGAAAGCATAGGAGCAGTTATAAAAACAGAAGAGGAAGCATCTCAGAAGAAAACTGCTGCTGAAAATCAAATATATGGCGCATTCATACAGAGAGAAATCCTGTAAAGTGCAGCAACCCCCTGTGAGCCACAGCTTTTTTTGGGTGAGTTTACACTGTTCACACGCACACTTTATATACAGGCTTCACATCCTATGGTTCTCTCTCTAATAGAGAGAGAACTTTTTAATTTACTGATTTGAAAGAGAAACATCAATTTGTTGTTCCACTTATTTATGCATTCATTGGTTGTTTCTTGCATGTGCCCTAACCAGAGATCGAACCTGTAACCTTGATGCATTGGGACAACACTAACCAACTAAGCTACCTGGCAGGACCCTGCAGTTCTATATTTAACGTATAATAATTCGTATACAAAATTATACGAATGCACAGAATTCATTCATTCTAAATATTTCTTGAACCCATGGCAATACAGAATTGTGGGAGAGGGCAGTTTTTAGTAACTCTCTTTTTTTAAAATATATTTTTATTTCAGAGAGGAAGGGAGAGGAAGAGATAGAAACATCAGTGATGAGAGAGAACCATTGATCGGCTGCCTCCTGCACATTGGACCGAGTCTGCAACCCAGGCATGTGCCCCCTGTCCGGAATGGAACCTGGGACCCTTGGGTCCACAGGCTGACGCTCTGTCCACTGAGCCAAACCAGCCAGGGCAATATATCTCTTTTTAAATGTCATGTAGAATGAAAACAGCTTCAACACCAGAGACATGTGAACGTAGCAGCATACGCAGATTCCTCTTCCCTTCAAATCCTGAAAAGTCCATCTGTGAGACTTCAAGGTGACATTGACTGCTATGCTCCTCATAAGGGTAACAATGCAGGAAGTCAGTTGACCTTACCTCGTATCTTTGCATTCACCATGCAATACCCAACATTATCTGTTTCTGCAATGCAAGTTTTGTGACCCTGGACAAGTTGCTTAGTCATTACGGGCCTCAGATTCTTGTCTGTAAAATGAGTTAAAAATGAGATGATCCTGAGAGCACAGACAGCTCATGGGCCAAATGGACCACGATGACCATAGATGTTTAACTTCAAAAAAATGGATTATAAATCTGTACCCCAAAAGCAAATAGACTCAATTTAGAGGTTAGACAGAAGGTGGCAATAAAACATAGGAGAAAAATGTAAGCTCTAACAGCTGTTCATTAACTCTGTAGTCTACTTGTCCAATTCTAAGTCAAGCCAGGCAGCATTCCAGCATCATGTGTCAAGGAAGAAGTAGAAAAACCTGACTATTTGCGCTGGCCTAGTGGTGGACTGATTTGCTAGCTGCTCAGACTGTTATAAATTTGAGTCACTCCAAGCACTTTATTCAGAGTTTCTGATTTGTCATCTACATAACACTTGTAAAATAAATAACTTTGAATAGGGGTCGTTTTACATGTTTATAAACACTACTGGAAACTTGTCATTTAGTGACATCTTCAAGTGGGACTGGAGGACTGAAAAGCATCGAACTATCACAGAGTCTGAAAGGCTGGAAGAAGTCTCGGAACTCACGGGAATCGAGCACCTTTCCCCACCCTCACAGACAAGGACAGCGAGAACCAGAAAGTCACCCTTCAGAGCAGCCCCGAGAACTCAGTATATTTTAAATGCGTTACCACAAGGCTGTGGACACAGGGTGGTGGGTCTTACCACTGACAATGAGTGTGAATAGAAGCAAAACCTCACCATGAGCAATAAAAAAGAAAACAACCACCAGGTCCAAAAGCCACATCCCTCCCAGTGAAGTACAGGTCGCACGGCCGTGCAGCCCTCACCCTCGGCAGCACTGGCTGGGATCGCAGGTCCTCCTGGGACTGTCCCTACTGCCCACTCCTCTTCATAACTTCAGGAAGTATAACCTAAGTTCCTGTCCGTGGCTATGGAACAAAGGTTTTTCTCTAACGTATCTTGAACGCCTTATGGCTTTATTTATTTAATTACTTGGAAAACTCAGTCAAGGGACATAAGAAATATGCTTAAAAGTGCCTGCCGATATCCATAAACCATCGGGATCACATGACAAACACCCACTTAAAAACACACAATTAAACTTCAATTCAGTAACAACAAAAATAGTAAGAAAACTCACAGACGCTAGAGAACTCGAAAAGTGACAGATTTACGCAGCCCAACTCAACTGCTTAAGTAACTACAACCCAGGCACACGGAAATGCTCTCACACTTCACACCCATTCAATCGCAGGCTTTTCCAGGTTTGCTTTCACATTATCTTATTTCCTTCCGAAACTTATATTGCTTATGAATGACTGACATTTGTGGCTGAAAATTTCATCTCAACAATACCAGATTAGCTTAAAAGTTTTTACAGATGCTAATAAAAATTCCAGCCAGACATGCATGTATTATTATTGAAAAAATACGCTCTTTTTAGAGCTGGCAGCTACCTAATCAAATTTTGCATATTTAAAAAACTTAAAATAGTAGTAACAATAATAATGTATAGAGGTCAATAAACACAAAAGGTAAGAATTTTAAAGTCAGCCACAATTCATACCAAGAACCCACAACTGACAATCCTGAAAAGCTGTTCTTGAAGTAAGAACATGAGTCCTTGACCAATACAAGGTTATCTAATTTTATACTTATCATTTAAAAAAAGAAAATTAAACAAGTAGGGTCTGTTAGCAATGACCTTGTCTAGCCCTCTGAGCAGCCAGCCAGTGATGCGAGTGTCCAAGATGACAGCTGAACAGCACTATTAGAATGACTACCGCTGCATAAGCAAAGCCTGTCCTTGCAACCCTTCCTATAGCAAATAAAAATGGCAGACCCAGCCGGGCTCACAGCGCCCTGGCGCTGTGGGTTAAAGGATAGGAAAACAAAAAGCGTGCTGTCTGTACTCTGGGCACTTCTTTTGTGTAAGTTTTCCTATCCTTTAAACCACAGCGCCAGGGCGCTGTGGTTTAAAGGATAGGAAAACTTACACAAAAGAAGTGCCCAGAGTACAGACAGCACTCTTTTTGTTTTCCACTTTTATATGTTAGGGCACAGTATTAGGGACACAGTATAAGGGGACACAATGCTGCCTTGCAAAGAACATAGAAGTCCCTTGTTTGAGCTACCAACCTCTTAGCCACCCAGAAAAATGTCAGTCATCCATCTGTGAACACCCAAATCTCCTGCTACTGCTCACAATATGCATCACACATTTCCAGGGGCTGTTGAAACAGAGAAAAAAAAACACACAAAGGAAGCCCTTGAAATAGAAGCAGATCTTCCTAGCTTTGCCCCTTCCTGTATTAGTGTGCCTGCAAGCCTGCCCGCCCTTAAAAGCACTGTCACATTGTTTCCACATGCTCGGGCCCTTGAAACTTGTGCAAAAGCATTGCACAATGAAAGTGCATAAGCATCACATTTCAAAACATGACCTAATGATGGTAGGTCAGTCTGATGGGCCAGAATAATCATTAATTAAACCATAACCTACAAATGTCCCTGACCTGAGACATTTTCTTATTTGAAGAATAGACACTGAACACGTGGCCATGGGAGTATTTCAAAGAGAATATCGGTATAATTCATTCTGAGAAACTAAGAAAAATGACAGTCTTTTTGCCACTTTCAGAGGACATAAAACAATTTCACAGGCACACAAAAAGAATTGTAAAAGATGAAAGAATAATTCTTTCATTTTTCCAACATTAACATGTCATTGTACAGGAGCTGCATAAAATCAATACAACAGAAGTGTGTAATGCTGGCAATTTCTTCCAGAAGAGCTTATAGCTCCCTTTGCTTGGACCGCATGGACATAATGCCCGACACCAAATGTGGTACAAACTGAATAGCCAGTACCACGGTTACTTACCTTATAAAAGCCGAATTTATTCCTCTTGGTTAGAAGTCACAAATGGTGGAAGCAGAACACCCTTCATTTGTTTTTCCAGAGAGCCAAATCTAGCCTCCCATTAACCCAATCCATTGCAGATAATTTCACAGGGCACGCACTCCCCTGCTTCCCCCAGTTCCCAGCCCAACAAGGATAATCACATTCTGGGGGGGAGTGAACAGATGGTGGATTCCATGGTAACCAGCCCTCCTAAGGCGATTGGTAGAAGTGTGTGACTACTGCTTATTGGGTAACAATCGCTGTCTTTGTGCTCCAGCCTTGCAAATCCTAAAGGACGGAACATATAGCCCCACTCACATGCTGCACGGCTTGCCCAGCAGGTGTCTGGCTATTTAAACAAGGCAATGCCGGCCAATTAAAAGCTTTCCAGTGAATCTATCATTGGTGCTACAAAGTCCTAGCACTTCAGAGAGTGTCGTCTGCTCCTTCGAGGAGAAAGGTCACGAGAAGCTTAACTGGACACACAGAAAACAGAACTTGAAAGTTAACTTGAGAATCTATGGTAAAGCATTCTAGAAACCTAAGGTGCATCAGCACGTCATTTTCTGATTTGCAATCCACAGCAAAAGTGAAACCGGCTTTGTATTTAGAAAAGATTTTTCAAACAAAAATAATTTTCCAAATTGCAAAACTATAGTATATTAGTTTGAAAACACAAGTTTCCAAAAGCAATTGTTTTATGAATCATGTAATAATTATTTTTAAATACTTGTAGTATAAATTCATGTTTACTGTGTTGATGGGGTGGTGGCAGGCTATTCAGTTTTAAATTTTGATCAGAGCCCTACTCAAAATCTCTGGTTATTATGTTCATTCTACTGGGTTTTAATTTTTTTCTGTATCCATGAAGGTTAAATGCTGATTCAGCAGAAGAAGAGTAACCATAATGATCAACCAATCAGAACATGTCCTTTGAAGAGCAAGACGGCTGGAAACCAAATATACCAAAGTCAATCATTAGGGATATTGCACAAACCTAAATCAGATAAGCTCTTGGCACTCAAAAAATCTATCAAGCCTGGCCCATGTGGCTCAGCTGGTTGGGTGTGGTCCATGCACTGAAGGGTTGCCAGTTTGATTCCAGGTCAGGACACTCGCCTGGGTTGCTGGCTCAGTCCTTGGTAGGGGGGCCTGCAGGAGGCAGCCAATCAATATTTCCTCTCACATCAATGTTTCTCTCTCTCCTTTCCCTTCCTCTCTCTCTCAAAATCATTATTTTTAAATCTATTAAAAATAAAGTTTTAAAAGGGCAAGGGGAGGAATAATTGGAACAAGCCTAAAGCAAGAACAAAACAAAAATGGTAAGCTGTGATTAGACTTTTAGGTATTAATTGCCTCCTTACTTTGCAGTTACCCCTTATCTTAAATTTAGGATTTCTTTTTTTGGCATGCCCAGAAATGAAACTCAAATATTGAAAGGAAAAAGAAAAAATTATTATTCACAGGTGATATGAGTCTATTCCTAGGGGGAAAAAAATCAAAGAAATCAAGTAGGATATTAATTATAGTACTAGCAGTTTAATAAGTAGTCAAATATGTCAATGTATAGTAGTAATTCCTTTATAAGAGCAAGACTATCAAAATATCAATGAAAAGAAGTTTACTGACAATGCCAACAAAAAGTAATGACACTTGGGAAAAATATTACCAACAAATGTGTGTGATGTACGTGGAGAAAAAGAATGAATGATTATTGGGAAAATAAAGGGAAAACCAAATGGAGAGACATAATGTGATACTAGATACAAAGATCCATTTTAATGATGCCAAGTCTTCCCAAAAGACTTCTAGTTTTCTAGTAAATATATTATATACATATATGGTGGGCAAAAGTAGGATTCCAGTTGTGAATACTCAAAACAGTTTATTCTTATATTATATATATATTTATTATTGCATTATTTCCCATACAAAAAATAGTAAACCTACTTTTGCCTCACCCTGTGTGTGTGTGTGTGTGTGTGTGTGTGTGTGTGTGTGTGTAGTCTTCTAATAAAATTTCCAACATACAATTTTACAAAGTGATTGAAGTTTATTTGGATTTTTAAAAAAATATATTTTATTGATTTTTTACAGAGAGGAAGGGAGAGGGATAGAGTGTTAGAAACATCGATGAGAGAGAAACATTGATCAGCTGCCTCCTGCACACCCCCTACTGGGGATATGCCCACAACCAAGGTACATGCCCTTGACCGAATCGAACCTGGGACCCTTCAGTCCGCAGGCCAACGCTCTATCCACTGAGCCAAACCGGTGAGGGCTATTTGGATTTTTTAAAGATAAAGATCCCAACGAAAATTCTATAAAGGGAGTAATAGCTAAAAAAACTAACCAAATTTTAAAAACATGTTATAAATGCCACAAATATACAGATACAACCCAAACTTATAATTTGGGGACAAAAAAGACTCCTACATCTAACTACCTATTGAACATCTCTACCTAGCTGTTTAATAACTATCTCTAACATACCATATTTCAAAACTCAGCTCCTGGTTTTCTCCCCAAACCTGCTCCCCCTGCATCCTTTACTATTTTAGGAATGGCAACTCCACCCTTCCAATCACTCGGGCTAAACGCCTAGGAACCCATCCTTGACTCCTCTCTTTCTGACACCTCACATCCAGCTCAGGTTGTGGGTTATTCCAATCTGGCCACTTCTTACCACCTCCATCACTCTCAGCTTGGTTAGGCCACACCATCTCTCACCTGGATTCTTTAATAACTTAATTAAACTCTGTTTCCAACTCGCCCCCTACAGACTGTAAAACCTAAGCAGATAATGCCATTTCTCTTTCCAAAACCAACTGCCCCACTGCACTAGGAATAAAAGTTTTCTTCTGTATGATGGCTTAAAAAGCCCTTCATAACTTGCTCCTTACCCCATTATCTCACTAACCCATCTCCTATGACCCTCACCTGCCTTCCCCAAGCTCTCCAGGCAGAGTGAGACATTTTGTCCTCCAATCTGCCCTTTCGCAGTAATTTGGACAGTGATGTCATTTACCACAGGACAGGAGTGACCTGTACACATCTCCCTCCCCAGACTATGAGTCTCTCAAGGCCAGGGCTGTGCCATTCTGAGTTCTGTGTTCCCAAAACCAAGCAAAGATCCTGGCACATAGTGAGCGCTTATCGAATATGCTGACTGAGTAACAGTTTGCTGCAGAAGTTTTTTTCCAAGTACAAATTCAGAGGCAACCTAAGAATCTAATAACAGATAAATAGTTAAGCAAATAAGAATGCATACAACTTGATGGAGTATCATGCAGCTATTAAAAATGTGGTCATAAAGACTATATGACAAAGGGGAAATACTGATGGCACACTAATGACAATGTACAATTTACTGAGTCCCTAGTATGTGCTAGGCACTATAATAAGAACTTGACAAATATTTTATTGAAATTTCACAGGAACTATGATGTAGGTATTAGTATCCTCATTTTTTAGCTGTGAAAATTGAGATTCAGAAATTAAGCTCTGCCCTGCAACTCATCACTGAGACTAGAACCTCTCATCTGAGGCCAAAACTTAGGTCTAAGTCATTATGCTATACCACCTCCTAGAAATTGGGGGGAAAACACACACACACACACAACTAAATAACTTACTATGAACAACTACATAATAAGGAAAAGATTCTTAGGAACAAAAGCCTAGACTTACCTACCTCAAAATTTTAAGAACAATTGTGAAGAAGAAATATTGGTGACATTTTTCTTTCCTGTTTTCCAAAATTTTTAATGTCATAAATAATAATTTCCTAAAATTATTATGTATTCCTCCTACACATATTTTTCAATGTTCACTTCACTGTGTTCTTGGGCGAATCTGCTAACTAGCAAGACACAATAAAAATACTAAAAAGAAGTTGGCTTGCAGTTTCTAGAAAATTGATTCTATGGGAATTACTCAGAAAGGAAACCAATGGCAGGTCTAAGAAAGGCAAGTAAGTGTCCTCTTCAGCTCCAAGTTCCCCTCTGAGTGCTCCGACATTGACTCCACAATAGTACTTCAAGCCACACTGCCCAGGACCTCACAATTGGGCCCCCACATATAAGCTGTAGGGCACATGACAAAGAGCCAATAGTCCCCATAAAGGTTCTCGAGATAAAAGGGTATTGAGAAAGCAGGGAAGCCCGATAATTTATCTTCTTCAAATATTGGGCAGGCAGCGGCGCTGCCTAGAATCTGCTGGAGCAGCCATTGTGCCAGCTAAGCAGTGATCAAATGACCTTGGGACTGTTGTTCTCCCTCCCCTCACTATTGAATATGCCCAGTTTCATGCGCCCTTACTCAGCCTCTCTTTTCTCTGGTAAAAAGCTTACACAGAAGATACACTAAGACAGAGGTTCTCAGACTTATTTGAAATTATGGAGGCCTCAGCATCTCAGTAACTTTTTCATGGCTCCCTAAGTCAAGAAAATACCTAAGTGCTCCATTTATTAAGTATTTCATATAAAAAATTTAGTAACTATTTTTGTCCTAGCAACTTAGCATCATTTTAAAATATCATAAAATAAGTGCAAGAAAATTTAATTTTTTTATTCCATTCTTTAATCACTGATACCTCTTATTAATAAGATGTGGGTGCCTATTGGGCCCTGAACAGCCTCTCACACCATAGGGCAGCAATTTTCAACCAATGTGCTGCAAGAATTTTTAAAACATGCAATGCCTGACTATTTAGTCAGGGGCACTGACCTCTTTTCCCTTAGATTGTCAAATAACAAAATGACAACAGCCAAAAAACAATAGCTGTTGGGTGTGAATCAAAATTATACCAAAAAAAATTATTTTGTCAGATTGGCAAAAAAATATATTTTTTCTTGTGCCACAAAATTGCAGTAATTAGTTTATGTGTGCCATGAGATGAAAAGGGTTGAAAATTGCTGCCATAGGATCATATTAAACATCGTCATGCTCATTTCTTGCTCCACATTGGTTTTTACCAGGTACTTGCTTATTATCACTGTAACCTGCTAAAACTTCAGCTCTGCAAAACTAAGGTGTCATTGAAAGAAATACAATCTAATATTAAAACTGTGAACCACCATTTCCATAGTATTCGATAGATGTCTGTTTCCCTTGAACTTTTTAAATACCCTGCAGCTGACTCCCTGTGAATAGACAGCAGGGTCCCAGACCACCTAGGCACATGTTTTGGGAATGATGTTTTTAAGCCCTTAGCTTTTGTGAAGCCCAATAATACAAAGACTAACTAGAAATTCAGAAACCTAAAATGGTTCCTGTAAGGACAGAAAAAAAGGGGCTTTCTTTTTCCTTGCTGTGGCTTTCCGTAATTTATAAGAAGCACCCAGTAATTAAACTCCAAGATTATTAGCTTCTCTGATTCAAAAGGCCCCTCTATTCAAGCTGCAAGACAAGATAAACTACTCTCAAGGCTACATTCTTGCATCTTCCTCCTCCCTGCTGTTTTAACTACTCGGGGATAATTCACACCAAAGAGTCTCTAGTTCAGTGGTTCTCAACCTTCCTAATGCCGCGACCCTTTAATACAGTTCCTCATGTTGTGGTGACCCCCAATTTCACTGTTACAAGTTGAACACAATTAAAGCATAGTGATTAATCACAAAAACAATATGTAATTATATATGTGTTTTCCGATGGTCTTAAGCGACCCCTGTGAAAGCGACCCACAGGTTGAGAACCGCTACTTTAGTCAGTAGAAATTCTCTACCCCACTCCTCCTCCTCTTCAGCCTCTTTTGAACTCTGCAGGGAGCCAGTCCATCCTTGCTGTTTCAAAGGACCTGGCATATATGGCATACTGTTCTTAAAATGTTTGCTCACCTTCTATGTGTTTTAACCAAGGTCTCCTCTCTGAGAAAGGTTGTTTCCCCAGGTAGGATTTTTTTCCCTGAAGTCAGGGAGGGGATAAAACTCCTTAACTAAGTGCCAGGCGGGTAGTTAATCACTTTAACTACAAACAATCATGCTTAAGCTACATAATCTTTACTCCCTGGAATGGAGATAAGAAATGCCCTAACCTTTGTAATAGAGATTGATAGGATTGAATCAACTGGTATAAATACAGATGTAACAAGACAGCAAGAGACAACTTAGAAGACAGAACCAAGAAGACAGAACCTACACAGAACCTAGAGACAGAAGAACTTCGCTGGAGAGAACATGGCAAAAGATCCTGGACTGAACCTGACTAAAGAAATTGGCAAGAGAAACTGACTAGAACCTGGTGACTGAACATGGTTGGAGAACCTAGACAGAACCTGGCTGGAGAACCTGGAGAACCTAGCAAGAGAACATGGACACAGAACTTCGCTGGAGATCCTAAGCAGAACCTCTCTGGAGATCCAGACCAGAACTTAGATGAAGATCCTGGCTGGAGATCCTGGCTAGGCTGCTGATCAACTGAACGCTATCTCCGTATCATTCCTTCTTCGCCGACTCCGTCCACACCTTTGGGGACCCCTGGACCCACTGGGGTTGGACCCCGGCAGAACTCTTCTTAACTTTTGCTCTAAGCATGTTTTACAGGCTTAGGAAAAATACTGATAAGACACCTCCCTAGGATATCTGCCTGGACTGTCTCCTGAAAAGCCAACAAACCACACATACCCCCCTGATGTCCACTCTGTTATAGCCCTAAATCCTCCTCCCTTTTTTCTCACTTAGCAACAGCCATTACCCTTTAAAGGGGGAAACCACCTTTTGTTTTTTGCCCCTGTATTGATTAACACTGCACCGGCCTTTCCCTCTCTGAAAGTAAAAATGAACTTCCTCTCTGCATCTCTTCTTTTAGTTGTGAATTCTTTCACAGCCCACATCACCCGCCAAACCCTAACAGTCCCTGCTTAGCTACTCATATGACACACGCACGCCATTTACCCTCTCTAGTCCTGCGCTTCAGTCACAAAATGAGGGCGCGAGGTTAGATCATCCCCAAAGATCTCTTCTGTTCTAAAATAATAAGAATGAATGTTAGAGGAGGGAGGGTTCTTTCTCATTCTTACTGGTTTCAGAGGGAAAGGAGAAAGGGTGAGAGCAGCAAGGACAAGAACAAATATTTATTTTACAGAAGGAAATGGCAAACTAAAATTTCCTGGGTTCAACCCTTAGGTGTCGTATGACAAAGATTAGAGCGGGAGGTGTGACTGAAGTACCAGGTGAGACGGCAACTATACCTGCCCAAAGATACCGTGTAGGGTCCGCTCTGAGTGACAGTGCCGCCAGCCCTGCTCCTTCCACGTTCTCTTTCACCTTTTGTGGAAACTCCTTCTCAACATGTGGTTTCTATTATGAAGTGACTGGACATTGTCAGGATTATATAGTCTGTGTCACAGACTCAAATGACCTATCCTAATTGGAGATCAAATTTATCATGTAAGCCTAAAACAGCACCAGGGTTAACAACAGAGCTAACCAGTCACAGACTCTGAAACACAAAATACATCTGTAAAGAGGTGACAGTTCCCTAGATATTTTAAATGTTACCATGAATTTTGAATTTTTACTTAAAGTTGTGTGTCAGTGTTGTTTTTCTAATTCGACAGGGTTTTTTTTTTTTTTTCTTTTGCAAATTACTTTTAAAAAGGTAATTTACAGAGAGAGAGAGAGAGAGAGAGAGAGAGAGAGAGAGAGAGGCCACACTTGTGGACAACAGTGTGGTGATGGGGGGAGGTGTGTGTGAGTGTGTGAGTGTGTGCGTGTGTGTGTGTGTGCGCACGCGCGCACGCGTGTGTAAGAACATAGAGGGGATAAATGATGATGACAAAAATTAAATTTAAAAAAAAAAGATGGTTTAGAAAAAAATGTATTTGCAAGGTACGGAGTACCTTATAAGCAAAAGAAAACACATTGATCTATTTGTTATTTAATAGCACTTATCACTGCTCAACATTATATCGAATGTTTCTTTCCCCCCCATTTTGTTTTCTACTCTAGAAGGTAAATTCCATGAGGATAGGGACTTTTATTTACAAGGACTCCCCAGGGCCCAGCCCAAAGTAGGTGTTCATCCCACCTTTGTTGAAAGAACAAACGGAAACAATAAAAAATGGCAGGGAATGAATGAAGACAAGGCTTAGCACCAAGGAAGTGACCATGGGGCCAGGGCAGGGACATATACAAGGAGTGGGAGTGGGTGACAAGTTCTGAAATAAGTCAAGCAGCAAGTGTGCTCTCCCGACTTGAGGAACCTGAGGCAGGAAGCTGTGTCCCAGGACTCATGAACTTTATCGTGATACCACAGTTTCTCCAAGACAAGAGAGTGGAGCTCAAAGGGAAGATGTTTGGCAGCTCCAGAGATAATGAGGCACCCTACAGAGGTCATGACAATCTAGATGCTTTCTGGGGGAAACTAGAAAAGAGAGGTACACCTTTGAAAGACTATCAGTTAAGTGAAAAAAATTGTTACCATTTCTTTGCACTTCTCTATTTCCTTGCTCTCCAGGGTGGGTGGACGATGATGGCCCGGCGATACCGATACTAGATCTCCTCTTTCCCTGTCTATCACCCAGACTTTTACCCTCATTATGTAAACCTGGTAGTCACTGAAATCCCAACACTATTCCAATGAGCTCACATGGAGTTTTCCTCTTGAAAACAGTCAGCAGTCCTGGGGTCTCCTCTAGCTGGTCAGTCCGTAGGCACCTAACTACATTCTCTCCATGTATCTCCACCTTCACTGTCTGTCACTGCAGAGCAGGGCTGCCTGTGCCCAGGGCAGCACCAGGTTTTCATCTGCTAAAAGCTGGAAGAAATGCTGACTTCCATGCTTGCTTAAAAAAAAAAAAAACAACAAAACTTTATAAACTAGTAATGCATGTTTATTGCAAAACAATTTTTTAAAAGAATAAGCAAAAAGATAATTCAGCTTACTCTGATCACCTAGAGATAACCCCTATTCACATGTTGGGGTACTTGTTCCAGATGCTTTTCTGCACAGTCATATGCTATGAACATATATATCACAACCATTTTAACAAAAGCATCCTCATTTATCTCTTTTTTTACTAAAAACTATAGCAATTTCAGATATACACTCTGTTGAACATATTTGTAAGTATATTTAAAGTATGAAGTGCAACTAATTTTAACTGCTATGCTTACTTTGAGAAAATCTCTACTTTATTCTAGATAACTCTTCCAAATATTTCCATTAAACAATAAAAATAACTAAATGACTATAAAAACCACCGTGTAAAAATGATCAGCATTTTGATGCATTTCCTTAAAAGCTTTTGTGTAATACATATCAAGATTGGGATTTTTCTCAACATTGGGCTTTGTAAGAAATTTTATGAAATCCTTTCAAAGGAAGAGTCTGCTTCATTTTTTTTCTCAACCGTGTCAGGATATTTGGGGTTTAAAAGAAGACTTTAATTTAAAAAATTCTGTGATTTAATTTAATTTATAGGGGCTGACTGATCAGGAACATAATTTCTGTAATGGCCCAGTATCATTACATTTATTTCAAATTTCTTTACATAAACAAAACTCTCTGCCCAAAATGATTTGCCATGTGATTCAAAGGAGACTTCTTTATTTTCAGTTGGTGTCGTTTTCTCCAGCAGGTTGAGCTATTCATTGTTCAGAGTCACTTCTTATAAGGCTTTTTAAGAAATAGCCTCCTAAATACTGTTCACTTTAGAGGATTTTCAACTGTAAGCTGAATTCTACATGAAACTAAGAAATAATTGGGATGCTATAATTTGGTTCTTTCTTTTAAAATGGAGCACACATCAGCCTTAGCCAGGTAGCTCGGATGGTTAGAACATTGTCCTGATACACCAAGGTTGTGGGTTCAATCCCCAGTCAGACACATGTAAGTGGAACAACAAATCAATGTTTCTCTCTCTCTCAAATCAATAAATAACAATTTAAAAGAATAAATAGAGATTCCAAAATGGCAGGGGAGGGAGTGGAAGCTACACTAACACTCCCCCATGTCCAAACTGGAAATACAACTAAAATACAGAAAAACCACACTAAAGACTAGCTGGAGAAAACCCTGATAACCAAGGACAGAAAGTGAAGACTGCGTAGAGCAGGGGTCCTCAAACTACGGCCCGCGGGCCACATGCGGCCCGCCGAAAACATTTATCCGGCCCGCCAGGTGTTTTTGCCGCCGCTGTGTGCATAGGAATTTGTTCATAGTTTTTTTTTTAAACTATAGTCCGGCCCTCCAACGGTCTGAGGGACAGTGAACTGGCCCCCTGTTTATAAAGTTTCAGGACCCCTGGCGTAGAGACTGGTAGGAAGGGCAGAGGTGTGAAAAGGCTGGCCAGGTTCCCACAGACAGCAGCTGAAGTTCTGGAGGGATATCTCAGCTGTGGGGGGTTCTCACTGAGAACTCTGAGGTCTAAACCCCAAGCTGGGCTCCTCAGCCCAGAGCACCAGAACTGAGAAAGATGTCCACATAACATCTGGCTGTGAAAAGCAGCAGGGTTGCTATCTGCCAGGGAGAGGCAACTGGAAATGCAGGCACCCTCTTAAAGGGCCAACACATAACATTTTGTGTGCAGGCACTCACCTGGGGTTCCATCAGAGGGAGGGCAGAGTAGACTGGAGCTGTGTGAGCAGAAGCCAGGTTTGGGGACTCTGGGGTTGGAGCTCGTAGGGCAGCTACCCCAGTTTTCTATGCTGAGTCATTCCCTCACACTGCAGAGGACATCTTTCTTCAGTGAACCTTTGCTATCCAGTTTTTGCCTGGGGTAAAGGCAGTTGCCACCCTGTTAGAAGACTTCTCACCCCACCCTGTCGGTCAATAACCTGAGGTTAATCAAAAGCAGAGCCTGGTGCAAATCTTGGTCCTGTCCAAAGGCACCCAGCCCCAGCAGAAGAAGCCACAATTTCTGGATTGCTGATAGCTCCAATCAGGGGACTCAGGCCAGTCACAAATAGCATCTGATATTGTCCTGCACTAGAGATTGGAACTTGTAGCCAATCTACCTAATACATAGACACAAACCCAAACAGGCAGCCAAAATGGGGAGACAAAAATACAAGCCTTAAATGAAAGAACAAGAGACTTCTCCAGAAGAAGAGCTAAATGAAATGAAGATAAGACATTTATCAGACATAGAGTTCAGAAGAATAATGGCAAGGATGCTCAACAGCATGAGAAAAGATATAGTAACTATGAAGTATGACATAGCACTAATAAACAACACAGTGGATGGAATACACAGCAGATTAGGAGAAGCTGAGGAATGAACCAGTGAATTAGAAGACAGGATAGAAAAAAATCACTCAATCAGAGAACCAAAAAGAAAAAAACAATTAAAAACCAGGACAGCTTAAGGGAGCTGTGGGACAATAGGAAATGTAATAATATTCATACCGTAGAAATACCAGAAGGAGAAGAAAGTGAGAAAGCGATAGAGAATGTGTTTGAAGAAATAATGGCAAAAAACTTCCCTAACCTGGTGAAGGAAAAAGTCATACAAGTTCAGAAGGCACAGGGAGTCCCAAGCAAGAAGAATCCAAACAGGTCCATGCCTAGACATATCATAATTAAAATGCCAAAAATTAAAGACAAAGAGAGAACCTTAAAGGCAGCAAGACAAAAGCAAATTTTTACCTACAAAGGAGCTCCCATAAGGGTGTCAGCTGATTTCTCATCAGAAAATCTACAGGCCAGAGGGGAGTGGTATAAAGTACTCAAGGTAAGGAAAAGCAAGTATATGAAACCAAGAATACTATATCCAGCAAGGTTATCATTCAAAATAGATGGTGAAATAAAGAGCTTCCCAGACCGAAAAAAAAAAAAAAAAAAAAAAAAAAAAAAAGGCTAAAGGAGTTTATTACCACCAAACCTGTCCTGCAAAAAATGCTAAAGGAACTACTGTAATGAGAAGAAGAAACATAGAGAGAAACTTAGGTGTAAAGAATTAAAATGGCAATAAATAAGTGCCTACCATTAATAACCTTAAATGTAAATAGAGTAAATGTTCTAATCAAAAGACATAGGGTAGCTGAGTGGATACAAAAGCATGACCCAATTATATGCTGTCTACAAGAGACCCACCTCAGAACAAAAGAGTCACACCGGACGAGAGTGAAGAGATGGAAAATTTTTCCCATGCAAATGGAAACAAAAAGAAGCTGGAGTAGCAATACTCATATCTGACACAATAGACTTCAAAATGAAGGCCATCACAAGAGACAATAAAGGTCACTACACAATACTAAAGGGATCAATCCAATAAGAGGATATAACCCTGGTAAACACATATGTACCCAATATAGGAGCATCTAAATATATATATATAAACAATTTAAAATATATATATAAAACTTTTAGAGGACTTTAAGGGAGAGATCAACAGCAATACAGTCATGAAACCATAAAAATCCTAGATGAAGCTATAGGCAGCAAAATCTCAGACATCTCTCATAGCAATATGTTTACAGATACATCTCTGAGGGCAAAGGAAACTAAGGAGAAAACAAAAAGCTTCTGCCTAGCAAAAGAAACCCAACAAAATGAAAAGAGAGCCTACCATATGGGAGAACATATTTGGCAATGATACACCTGATAAAGGTTTAATATCCAAAATAGATAAGGAACTCATACAACTTAACAAAAGGAAGATAAACAATACAATTTAAAAATGGGCAAAGGACCTAAATAGACACTTCTCTAAAGCAGACATACAGATGGCCAAGAGACATATGAAAAAAATGCTCAGTCACTGATCATCAGAGAGATGTAAATTAAAATGACAATGAACTATCACCTCACACCTGTCAGAATGGCTACCATCAACAAATCAACAACTAGAACGTGCTGACGAGGATGAGAGAAAAGGGAACCCTAGTACACTGCCGGTGGGAATGCAGACTGGTGCAGACATTATGGAAAACAATATGGAGTTTCCTCAAAAAATTAAATATGGAACTGCATTTGACCCAGTGATCCCATTTCTAGGAATATATTCTTAAGAAACCCAAAACACCAATCAGAAAGAATTTATGCACCCCTATGTTCATAACAGCACAATTTGTAATAGCTCAGATCTGGAAAACAGCCCAGGTGCCCATCAGTAGATGAGTGGATAAAAAAAAGCCGTGGTACATTTACACCATGGAATACTATGCAGCAGTAAAAAAAAAAAAAAAAAAAAAAAAAAAAAAAAAGAAGGATCTCTTACCCTTTGAGACAGTATGGAGGGACCTGGAGAGTATTACACTAAGCAAAATAAGCCATCAGCAAAAGACAAGTATCAAATAACCTCACTCATATGTGGAATCTAATGAACAATATAAACTGATAAACAAAATAGGTCCAGAGACAAAAGCTTGGAACAGACTGTGGAATCTCAGAGGGAAGGGGGGCGGGGGGAGGGGAGGAAGAGATCAAGCAGAGAACTTGTATGCATATGAGCATAACCCATGGACATAGACAATAGGTGGTGAAAGCCTAGGGCAGGGGGTTGAGGTGGGTTAGAAAGGTCAATGGGGGAAAAAAGGGGGCATATGTAATACTTTCAACAATAAAGATTTTTTTTAAAAAGGCAGACCAAAAATAAATAAAATGGACAACAGCGTATTCGACAAAACTGTAATGTAAGGAAACATACACACATTGTCTTCCCCTCCAAAACACACACACAAAAAAACAAATTACCATAGGTAGAGAGAGGACTGGTGTTACTTCTGGTTAACTCATGTAAGACGCTAGCAGCAGTTAGGATGTTAGGTTAAAGCATTATGCCTGGGAGCAATATAGCCCACACTCATACCCAACATGACTTAGATCAGTGATGGCGAACCTTTTGAGCTCGGCATGTCAGCATTTTGAAAAACCCTCACTTAACTCTGGTGCCGTGTCACATATAGAAATTTTTTGATATTTTCAACCATAGTAAAACAAAGACTTATATTTTTGATATTTATTTTATATATTTAAATGCCATTTAACAAAGAAAAATCAACCAAAAAAATGAGTTCGCATGTCACCTCTGACACACGTGTCATAGGTTCGCCATCACTGACTTAGATGGTCACCAAGGAAACCCTGAGGTAGTGCTAACCATGCAAGTATCATTTCACATCTACAAGAAGTTAAAGCATTCTCATTTCAATATGGTCCATACGTTTTCTGAAATGAATCAGAGAAAAGATTAAAGATTCCTTACCAAAGAAAGAAGGTTAAAAAAAAATTGTTCAATTTCTCAAGAGAAGGGAAATTCTCTATATAGTTCCATGCCATTCAATCAATTTAATTCTATTTAACATTTACCAAGAATGTTATGTCACTCGCGGATCATCAAAAGAGCCATGAAGGTTATTCCTTGCACTCATGGACCTCGGGGCCTAAGGGTGTGGTTCCTGGGCCAGTAGCATCTTGGCATTCTTTGTTAGAAGATTTTTAACTGCAAACTCAATGTTTTTAAGCTATTCAAATTTCTATTTATTCAGGGTGTGTGTTTTTTTAATTCACTTTGTCCCTCAAGCATATAAGGTTTATATATATGGTGTTGCTGTGTATATTTTTCCTGTTTTACAGTTTTGAGGTTTTTTATGGCAGGAAAGCATTCCAGTATACATCATTCCATTATTTTACAGGAGGAGAACCAAAAGTCTTTCGTGGAATCCTTTCTTAGAGCTTACTTAAAAATCAGGTTGGAAAAAAAAAATCAGGTTGGTTATTGAGAAGAACCAGTGAAACAAAAAAATGAGGGGGGCGGGCGGTGGTCCCCTCTGTGGTAAACTACATCAGGTTTATTGAGTACATAGAGAACACATCAGACAGTGCAGCATTGAAATAGTTGTAATTCAAAATTTGATCCCCGTAATATCTAAAGACAATCCAGTTTTTTTCTTTTATTTTTTAATAATGAGCAGAAGTCTTGATTGGGCACTCACAAAAGAAGATCTCTGATAAAATCATTAATTACCAGAGATGTGCCAATTAAAATCACAAAATGATACCACATGGCTAAAAGTTTTAAAAACCAGCAGGAAGTACTAACAAGGAAGTGGGACAACTGGAATATTCACACACCAGAACGATTATGGAAGACTTTTAGGCAACATCTCCTAAAAACTGAATATATCTATACTCTGTGGCCCAATAATTCCACCAAAAGACATGTAAAATAATGTTCATAGCACCTTTCATCATAATAGTCAATGTCCATCAACAGAAAAATAGAAATCAAGTACTATATATACACACACATTACTGCTACAGTGTATGATGGATAGTCCAAAGCTCTGACAACAGATGATCCTGAATTTAATTCC
Source organism: Myotis myotis (assembly GCF_014108235.1). NCBI lineage: Eukaryota > Metazoa > Chordata > Mammalia > Chiroptera > Vespertilionidae > Myotis > Myotis myotis. The sequence continues at coordinate 174,266,090 of NW_023416335.1, forward strand.
AGTTGTACTATTTACATTATAATACTAAATATGTAGCTATGAGTATTTACCCTCATTGAGTCAGCTTTCTCCATCTGAAAAAGAGGGTCATATCACCTCTCTTACAATATTATCCTAAGGATTAGATATAATGTCCATATAACACAAAGCCCTGTGACTAACAGGTACTCAAAAATTCCTATCGAATTCAGGAAATATAACTTACACCACTTAGGATCAATAATCAACCCCTTTTATACATAAACTCTCCTCCTGTAAAATAAATCTGTAGTATTTCTGAGTTACCAACTCAGGCATCAGTGAAATGAAACTATACAAGAACTGGGTCATGGCCTTTTCTTCTTCAGCTACTTTATGAACCCCATATGCAACTGCAGCTGTCAGCTCTCATGCCAGAAGATCAAATGAACTGGAAAGATTAAACAAATGGGCAGGAGAAATGCCAAAATGTGTGTAACTGCTGGATGGGAGTCCAATTGGTTCCGTTACAAAGTCAATCCTCAGAACACTATGTGCACTGTATACACGCTCTGGAGAGCAGCATATGCAGCGCGGGATGCCCGAAATACAAAAGCAAGAAAATGGGGGCGACAACAACAACAACAAAACACACTGCTGTTTTCAGCCTAAGTCTGTGTCTCCTTTAGTCTCATACATACATCTATTCATATTTGTCATTAGAGAATAAAAGATATAGGTCCCGTAATAAATCTCACTTCGACTTCTTTTTAATGGTGATGGTAATGTAATATATTTAGAGCCAGATCCTAAATTTTAAAGTTACAATGAAAATTAAGGAAAATGATTATTTCTAAGTGTAACACATTTTCAATAAAATTTTACTTGTTTGACAAAGAAAAGTCAGGATATTAAGTTGTATTACCATCTAAACTAGCAAGGGGAGCAGAGAGGCAGGGCAAAGAAAAAAATAAATACCTTGACATCTTTTTTTTTAACATATTTTTAATGATTTCAGAGAGGAAGGGAGAGGGAGAGAGAGATAGAAACATCAATGATGAGAGAGAATCACCGATTGGCTGTCTTCTGTATGACCCCCACTGGGGATCGAGCCCACAACCCAGGCACATGCCCTTGACTGGAATTAACCCGGGACCTTTCAGTCCACAGGCCCATGCTCTATCCACTGAGCCAAACCAGCCAGGGCGGTACCCTGACATCTTGAAATCAGATTTTATGACCCAAAATAATAACTGAAGAATGAGGCTCTGAACTTCCATATTTTGATTTCCCTAGCAATTCCTCCCCCATGAAAATTGATCTTCATGCCTTTAGAAGCGGTAACTCGAAGTACTCTACCCTCGGTTCCACTCATTCCACCAGAAAGGTCAGCACTCCACGAGGGTGCAAGTCTGCAATGCAGGTGCTCTATAGGATGGGAATGAGGAACAAACAAGCTTTTCCTTTTTCCTGTGACTGAATTACTGGGAGAATCTCAGGCCATTTCTAACCTAGTGACAAAAGGAAAACTTGGGCCAAAGCCGTGTGAATTTCCTTTTCAGGCACCAGTGTTTGCAGAGCCCACGCTGGATTTACCTTATAGCATGGGTATACTTTTCCACTCACATGAGGCTTTTGGCATAGAAGAACCTGCCTTGGTTAGGGAAGTCCTCTTACAATGTTCCTCAATGATCTATTTACAAAAATCCAGTTCCAGTTTGTGTCTATGAAGAAAGCAATGTAATTCACATTTTCAAAAGCTAGTATATAGGTATCTGCCACATAGAAGTAAAAGTTAAAAAAAAAAAAAATGAGATAAGTTTAAACAAACATGGCACCCAACAGGTTTGCTTAAAATCCTAATTCAGCGGTTGTCCTTAAAATCCTAGGGTCAGGCTATTAATCTCTTAAACCAAGAATAAATTACAATGGAATTTTTCCCCCCAAGGCGAGATAGGTTTTAAAAATGGTGATGCGTCTTGGCAAGGCTGCCGCTGCAGCCCACAGGGTCAGAGGAGCAGGTCCTTCCCCCCATTCCGGCCCCTACTCCAAGCCCTACTCCTCCGGCCTGAGCCCAGGCCATCCATAGCGAAGCTCCAGAACCTACTGGCAGTGTCCAGGAACCTACTGGCAATCTCCAGGAATATTATAATAACCTATGTATGGAAGAGTCCCAGAAAATTAATCCTCTTATATCGCATAGACTCCAAGCAGTGGAGGAAGAAACTGAAAAGGGATTGGGAGGAATCACATTACACACTGCTGGTAGAATCACTCAATGCCACTGGAATCAGTAACAGATGAAGATTTTTGGGTTCTTTCCAGAATTTTAGAGAAGAACCCATATATTAATGGTTTGGATGTTAGCTTTCACCTTGTAAGGGATGTTGGTGCATACGATGCTGCAAAACTCTGTCAGAAACAATACAATCTCATTTGTTTAACCTTTATGTTTAATAATATTGGGCCCAAAGGAGAACTGATTGCTAAAGCTCTACGTAAGACTAAAGCTCTGAAATGCCTAAGAATCATGGACACGAGATTGAAAATAAAGGTGGAAAATTCTTTGCTGCATTGCTACAAATTGATTCATCCTTAGAGATTTAGACCTGGGTGACTGATCTGGGAATGCAAAGTGTGATAAGCACCAGGAACACAAACAATAGGGTGGTGAAGGCCTGGGGCGGGGCAAGCTAGAAGGGATCAATGGGGGAGGGCAGGAATGGGTGTAATACATTCAACAATAAAGATTTAATTTAAAATAAAAATAATAAAACCAAGTGTGATCAACACTGGCTATAGCCCTAACACAAAACCAATCAGTTACAGGAATAAACCTAAACCGACCTATACTGTGTGGTAAAAGAGGAAGAGCCCACAGTTCATCTAGGCCACATGTGAAAAGAAAATCACTGCCTTGTTGAACGATGGGAGTAAAGCAGAAAAACTGTGGTCTGAAACAGTTATGCACCGCACCTGAACAAAAGCCTGCACTACCTTGATGTCAGCTGTAATAAAATAACTCGTGATGGGATGGGGACTTTTGCTGATGTACTGAAAAGGAACACTACCCTGGCAGCAAAGGATCTTTCTTTTAACAGAATAGAAAATGCAGGGGCAAAGAATCTCAGGTGAAACTCTGGCTTCACACAACAGGAGTCTTAAAGTGTTGTCAATAGTCAGCAGCAACATAGAGGGAGAAGGACTTGGTGCACGTTCACAATCAATGAAAACAAATCCCACAGTCTCTAATACCTACATTAGGGGCAACAAATTTGAAGAGACTACAGATGTGGCATATTCATATTTCATTCAAATGAGCTGTCTAAAGCTAGACAATACAAATGTGGAGCCATTTGTGGGCGATGGACATAGGTATCGTGCAGAAGTCTGCAATGGCCGTAAAAAGACCAGAAGGTCAACAGCCATGAAAAACAAGCTCTAAAAAATGTTCACACATTTGTCCTCTTATCTTCACAGAGAATAATATTTTATTGCCTATTAAATTTCTTTCATAAATTAGAACAAGTTACTTTTTACAAAGGTGTAAAAGATATGAATATATTAAACTTTATATAACTATCCATTAAAAAAATTAAAAAAATAGTAGTGTTCTCAATTATTTATAATCTAAAATCTTGAAAATTTTACATGTCTAACAATAGAGGACATGCTAACTAAAATAAAGTACTACTTTGAATATCACACATCTATTAAATGTTTAGTAAAATAAAATAATTTAATGTTTTGTGGGAGAAGGAAAGCATGATTTAAAAAAAAATCCATGTACAATATAACCACAACTTTCAAAACAAACAGATACAAAGATAAAACACATCAAAACGTCACCAATAGTCATACTGGATGTTTAGTTTCTTTCTCTTTACTGCCCAACAAAAATTTGTTTAAAAATGTTTTTCTGAACAAAGACATTCACCTAACATGGTTTTTCAGTATGTATAAAAGACCACGAGGACATGAAAGGCATAATGACAAAAAGATCAAGTAAAGTCAACTAGACTTCATATTTTAATTTCAAGAAATCCTCACTTGTGTATTACCAATGTTTTAGAAGTAGAGGGGATTTCATTCCCAAATAATTGGCGATTGAGAGAACAAGTTCTAAAAAACTGGCTGAAGTAGAGCTCTTGTATATCAGCCACAGAAACAAGAAATAGAAATAATAAATAGGAGGAGAGAAGTTGTAATAAAAAGTCTCACGTAAGAAAGGTTAACAGTAACTGCACTTAAAGCACAGCTCACTCTCTCTACTGTCAGGGGACAATGCTGTGCAAGGAATCCACGGGGAGTGTACATGAACCATAAAACTAAGAAAAAGAACAGCTTTGGGCTAAAATCACAACATAAAACCACTCAAAACAAGAGCCATAGTAATTTTTCAATAATGATACAAATTACCTATCATTTAGTAGTAAACAAAAAGGCAAATACCAGTTCCTTCACCCGCTCATCTTATATTTTGTAGACTCAAAAGTTTCAAATGGTAACCGGAGAGATTGCAGAAACAAAAATCGCAAATAACAATACTCACAGCCCCCCATAGAAGATTCCTTTTAAACATCCAGCAGCGCCTTTTACTCTTCTGATTAATCATTATTTCCTGCTTGCAGAGGAATTATCTGGATATGTAATTTGTGAGTAAAATCTATAGGCATTCTGCATCAGACACCCACACGACTTCTGTTAGACGAGGTAAAGAACTAACTAATGGGAAGTGCACAGCTAGGTTTCATAACTTTATTTCTAGCAGTGATGGAGCCTCAAGGAACTACGCAAGCAATGCATTTCAAAATCCCTGAAGGTATTTCAAAACGTAGCGAGACAGCGCTGGAATACTGTGGTGGAATGGGAAGCATGGCGCCAACTACAGGTGACTTCTTGGTAGTTACAGCCTTCAGATGTATAACAAACTATCCTTCAAAATGTCAGTGTTAAAGGATCTTTTATTTTTAAAAATATATATTTTTATTGATTTCAGAGAGTAAGGGAGAGGAATAGAGAGATAAAACATCAACAGTGAGAGAGAATCATTGATCTGCTGCCTCATGCATGCCCCGCACTGGGAGTGAGCCTGCAACCCGGTTATGTGCCCAGACCAGTAATGGAACTGTGACCTCTTGGTTCATAGGTCTACACTCAACCACTGAGCCATACCAGGTAGACTATTAAAGGATCTTGGGGTATTTTTTTTTTTCATGGTGATTAGTCAATAGAATAATGAAACTATGTTTAGCTTTCCATCTCCCCCAAAGCAAGCAGGTTTCTGTTTCCTTCCCAGGTCACCTAGCCATCCCAAAAAACTTCATAAAAACATATCAGGATTTTAAAGAGGGCACCAATGAGCAAACTTCTCATCATTGCCATGTTTACTAGTTAAAGTAAAGGTTTTAGTTAATATATCATATTATATAGACTTCTCAAAACACCTAAATGTTTATCATCATGTGGACTGAATATTTACAAAAGAATTCAAATTCTAATTTTCCTTTTATGTGACATATAGATGCTGTAGTCAAAATCGAGCTATCAAAACCAGTCTCAGTTCAACTTAGCAATATTACTTCTTTTAATTACTGAGTTTCTGAAAGAATAACAAACTAACAATAGTAGACTACCTAAAGCACTTGAGGAAACTTTAATGGGTAAAATTAAATAAACTTTTAATGAAGCTTATGAGTCAACAAGTGGAAGAATGGAAGAAACTACATGGGGAAACACACACTAAAATCATAAAGGCTTAGAAATTTGAAATCCTCCCACTGTATGGGTAAGAAAACTGAGGCCGAGAGTGTTAAGATAAGATAGACATAGCTATGTAGATATTAATGAGACAAGCCATTTCAGATCTTCTGATTTTTTTCAGTGCAATTCCCATTGCAAAATACAAACACTCTCACACACACACACACACACACACTAGAGGCCCAGTGCATAGGATTTGTGCACTGGTGGGGCGCATGGCCTGCAGGGATCGGCCCGCTGTGGGAGCGCCACTCATCCTGGTAAGCCAAGCAGCTGTGGACTGCTCCCCAAGTGGCTGCTCCCTGGTCTGGCATCTTCTGTGGAGCCAGAGCACTCGCCTCCCCAGGGGACCCGGGCGGGGCCAGGCCCAGGGACAATAGCACTGAGAGGCAGCAAAGTAGGCCTCATTCCAGCAGCAGCCATGAACCCGCCTCCCAGCCTCTGGGGTGAGCTCTGTGAGCCCAGTGGCGGCACTGCACGGCCTGCAGGGAGTAAGGAGGAGGGCCCTGGGGCGAGGAAGCAATGATCACAGCCCGGGTTCCTACCCATCGGCCTGGGGTTTGCAGCAGGAGCAGCAGCTCATCCCGGTCAGTGGAGCCGCGCTCCCACTGTGGTAGCGCACTGACCACCAGGGGGCAGCTCCTGTGTTGAGCGTCTGGCCCCTGATGGTCAGTGCACGTCATAGTGGCTGGTTGACCAGTCATTCTGGTGGTTCTGCCATTCGGTCACTGGGCTTTTATTATATAGGATGCATAGTAGTATATGTACATATATTTTGGGCAGTTTTATAACTTTACTCACCGAACAGCAGTTCGTTCTTCTCCACAGTAACTGTAAATTTTTTAAAGTGGTAACAGGTACGTAGGTAACCAACAAATAGAGCTTGTTTGGTGAATCTCCATCCTCATTCCATGTTCTGGACAACTGCATCCAGATACAGAATGGGGCATTCCTTATTCCTTTGGCCGAGGCAGCTTTGTTGAGCCTGGTGTCGATGCATATGTCTGGAGTTCCCATCTTCTTTATGACAAATTTCTGGAAGTCTCTGAGTGCCCAAGGGGCACACTTCTTGAAACCCACTCCATGGATACACTTGTGAATGTTGATGGTGCATTCTCTGGTCACTACCTAGTTGATGGCAGAGAACGGCCCTTCTACCCTTCTTTGTGGGAGCCATTATGCCAGGCCCAAGTTGGAAAGAAAGGGCATTATATTTCTAAATTAGCTCTTTCTTAAATATGCTGTCATCCAGCTTATATTCATGAGAGTGAGTAACCGCCTTGAGTAATAATCACTTGCTCTAAATGAAAGTTATCAGAAGCTTTCAAAGCCAATCTTTATGAACTAAAACATACAGTAAGGAAACATGGCATGTTCTCATAACTGTGCGCTAATGCTTTCCAAACTTCATTAATCCAAGCACCATCCCTAGCCAGGTCTGCAGAGGGCTGGGGTGTCCTCGGCAGTCAGAGCGGGTTTTGCACCGGAAGTGTTGGTGTATGTGCTCAGGCATGAGTGATGAAGTCAAATGAGGATGTCAGCACTTTTGGTTCCCTCTCTCCAGCTCGGAGGGTGCAGCAAGAAACTTCAAACTGACCACATGCCAGTGAACTATTTGCCAAAACTAAAACTGCCCCACTCTGCTACAGTGCACCAAGGCTGGCAGGGTCTTAATGTGGTTCTTGACCTCTTTTTTCTGTGTTGTAGCAGTTTAGTGGGCAAAGAAAATGCATATGGAATAGTTTCTGATTATCTGACCTGTACATTGTAGATTTTCATATATCTTCATAAGTAACTAAATCTTTTCACTGTTCATTCAGCTATTATGTGACTATAGCTGTAGAAACATTTTATTTATTTATTTATTTTTTAGTTTGCTGCTTACTTTTTGGTTTGCTAGATTTTATAAAAACAGATTTATTCCTCTTGGCTTTAAATCAAGTGACTTTGATCAGTCATACCCAGGTGTTTAGTTTAAATTTGAGAATGGCTTTAGGAATCATGATATCAACCCATGTGTTATAAAGATAAGTAACCCTTCCCCCCCAAAAAAATTAGGTGGCTAAAAAGAAATCTTCATAAAGAGAAAGTAAACAAAGCTATTTATCTTCTCCCAACACCACCATTTTATTCCATATTTCAATAAAATTAATGTTGTTATTATAATTATAGCTGTATACTGCACTTACTATATGCCCTTCTCAGAACAACCCTAACAAAGTGGTATTATTTGCTCCATTTATATAGATGGTGAAATTGAGAACTGAAGTTAAATAACTTTGCCAGAAAAGTAAACAGCAGAACTACAATACAAACCCTGGGCTGCTTAACTGCAAAACCAGTTCTCTAAAATGGAAAATGTCAGCTTATCCTCCCAAAGTTTTCTCAAAAATATTAAACTGGAATGCAAAAATAAAAACGTTTACCCTATATCTGAGTTTTCTTGCTTTTATCTCCAAATTCAAAACCCAAAACTGGTAAACTTCCTCTTTTTACATCATATGACTCTTTTCATAACTAAATTCCTCAAAACTTTGTAATTAATCTACTTGTAAGCAAATAGTTTTACACAAAACCTAAAATAGTAGGATCATTTTAGAATAGCTTAGAGTTCACCCAAGCAATAATCAGTTTTATTTTAATTCGCTTATTGGTTATGAGAAGACGAGCAAATGTGTCACTTCCTCAAGGTCACTTTGAGCCAAAAATAGAATTCTGGTGTAAGGTCTGGTTGCTAAACCACGCTTCCTCTGCAATGGTAAGCTGGTCACTAAGAAACAGAAAAGAAGAAGAAAAAGTATGGGATATTCCTACTGCTATCTTTCTCATACTTGTCCATCCCCTCTATTTTGCCCATTTCCCATACTGTAGATCAGGGGTCCTCAAACTACGGCCTGCGGGCCACATGCAAATACAAATATTGTATCTGTTCCCATTTTGTTTTTTTACTTCAAAATAAGATATGTGCAGGGTGCATAGGAATTTGTTCATAGTTTTTTTTAAACTATAGTCCGGCCCTCCAATGGTCTGAGGGACCCCTGTTTAAAAAGTTTGAGGACCCCTGCTGTAAATTCTATATTACAATTATGGGAAGAAACTGCAATGGCCTTGGCAGATAAGGAAAAAACCTTATTCCTATTTCAAACATGAAACAAATGTTTCATTTTCTTTTCTGATTAAAATACGGGATATAGCCCAGCTGGCGTGGCTCAGTGGTTGAGCATCGATCTATGAAGCAGGAGGTCACAGTTTGATTCCCGGTCAGGGAATATACCTGGGTATGTGGGCCCTCTACATACCTAGTAGGGGAGATGCAGGAGACAGCTGATCAATGATTCTCTCTCATCATTGATGTTTCTATTTCTTCCTTCCTCTTGAAAATCAATAAAAATATATATTTTTTAAATATATGGGATATAGCCTCAAAAATTAAGATTCTTTTTTAAATTGTCTTGTTAAATTAATTTCTTCTATTAAAAATGCTTTTCATTGATTCCCAGAGGAAGAAGGGGGGGGGGAGGGAGAAATAGATAGATAGAGATAGAGAGAGAGAGAGAGAGAGAGAAACATTGATGTGAGAGAGAAACATCAATTGGTTGGTTGTCTCCTGTATGTGCCCAACACATAACTGCAATCTAGTTATGTGTCCTGATGGGGAATCGAACAAAAGATGTTTTGGTGAACAGGACAAGGCTCCAACCAACTGAGCCACCCAACCAGGCCTCTTTTATTTAAATTTTCTTGATACATGTTACTATCTTTTGATTTATAGATTTAAGGAAGTTCACTAAGACATGTGTAGGTACCTGCACATATAGCATTTGGCATATGTCTAAAGCAACTTTTAAAGTATTTTTTTTCATTTTTATTATATATACTAGAGGCCAAGTGCACGAAATTCATGCACAGAAGGGGTGTCCCTCAGCCGGCCTGCTCCCTCTCCAATCTGGGACTGCTGGCTCCTAATCACTCCCCTGCTGGCCTGATCGACACCTAACTGCACCTCTGCTTCCTGATCATCCACAACTGCCCTCCCCTGCCGTCCTGATCCCACACAACTGCCCTCCCCTGGAGGCCTGATCGCACACAACTGCCCTCCCCTGGTGGCCTGATCACCCACAACTGCCCTCCCCTGGAGGCCTGATCGCCCACAACTGCCCTCCCCTCTCACGACCCGCCTCCTCCATCAGGACCCGCCTCCATCTCAGGCGATGGAGACACCAGGACCGGCCTCCTCCACACCATACAGAACTGCAGGACCCCCAGGCCTCCCCATGCTGAGCAACCACCGGGCCCTGCCTCTGCTGTGCGTGCAGCCATCTTGTGGCGGCCATCTTGTGCCACCACGCGAGGGTGTCGCACAAGGGCATGACGCCACCTAGGCTTTTATTATAGGATGCACACAAAAAAGATGTCATAAGTCATTTCTTGGGTCTACTTACATTCAGTCCTTGCTCTTGAGCAGCCTTCTTTGCTCTTACCGTCTTGACAAGTTCCCTATCGCTTCAGGCAGGCCTTCTTTTTCCTTGCCAGTCTGCATAGAAATTGCAGAAGTACTTGCAGATGTACTCACTGGTTGGTATGTTTCCAAAGCTTTTCCCAAACGCTCTTGTTCTGTTGTCCAAGGGGTGAAATCTGTGCACATACCTTCAAATCATTGTGAAGGTGTTGCATTGTCTGCTTGAGTCACTGGAGACTCCGTTCTTTTAAAAACTTATCAAAAATCTTTTTATGTCATTTCCTCAACAAGGGTCAAGTGTTTGAAGACTCTTTGCTTTTTTTATAACATCTTCGGTGGTTCTATTGATTCCAGAAGAAGAATGCATGTTCATGTAATTAGCAATAACTTCCCATCTTGAATTTTTGGCAGAAGGAAAGAGATTCACAGACATAATTAGTAACTGCTGATCATATTCTGACCAATTTTGACTGCAATTTCCACCTCCACCAGTTGATTTCTTAGATGCTTATCACATATGAGCCTCAGCTTCCTCTTTCTTCTTTCTAATTTGCTCATTTGTTTCTTCTGTTTTTCCAGAGCAGCCTTTTCTATTTTGAGAATGATGTGTTTCATTCAAACAAACACTGTCAACGTGCTAATTCAAGGTGCTCACAAAGTTTTCCCACTTCTATCATTTTTAACCTGCACTTCCTCGTTTTCACAAAAGTGACTGCAGGTCTTGCATGAGCTTTGAAATTTTTGCCTTTCCTTTTTAATGGCTTTTACCTGGCTATTTTGTCCTTCTTTGCCAATAATGCTTGTTGTCTACCTTCTTCTTCTTTCTCTTTAGCTAATGGAGCAGCTCTAATTCACTTGTCTTTGTTTTTCTTTAGCTTCTTGCTCCTTCTGTTTTGCTTCTGCTTTCTTTTCTGCTTTTTTTCCACATGAAAGTTCTTAGTTTATTAATCCTCTCATGAAAAATCTGTACAATCACCAGGGATGAAGTCAGTGAAGAATCATTAATACTTCTGTTATCCAATCCCAGCTCACTTTTGCCAGCACCAACATTGGCCTTTGTAGTCCGCCTGACTTTTTTCATCCTGTTCTTGCATTCCTTTCTTTGTTTCCTTGGGGTCTTCTTCTCATACAGGCTATGTCTTGCAAGTCTATGTTTGGGTTCATTTTTCTTTGCTTAATCCAAGGAAAATAAGTCATGCCAAAGCCATTTGTCTTGCCACCACCAAAATGGGTTCTGAATTCAAACACAAAGATGATATCTGATGTTATCTTATACATTTTGGCTAGTTTTTCTCAACTTTCTTGGGTACTGTTGCCTTCTGAGGGTGAAGGACATCAATGACCATTGGTTTCCGCTGAAATAGTCTATTGGTCATGAACTTCCTGGTCCGGGTCGTTGCTGTGTCCTTCATGATGGCAGCCGCTACTTCTTCCTTGGCCTTCCCCTCTTCCTTAATTTTTTAAATTCTTGGATCAAAGCTATATGCCTTGTCAATGAATGTCCTTATTCTGTTGGTTTCTTCTTTTTTTCATTGTGGCCTTGCTGCTCTGTTCTGTTTTTCAATCCATATCCTCTCATCACAACGTTTTGCTTTTGCTTTTTCTTCTTCATCTAAATGGGAATGTTCTAAGAATCAAGTTATATCAGAAAGAATAAAATGTATCTACATCTTCAAATCAGAAATTCATATCACCAAGTCTCGGAAATTTTTAAAATTTGACCTTTTGGAATCCCTTTAAAACACTGGGAAAATACTTTGAAGAAACTGCATTTTGCTTCTCTCTCTCTCTCTTTTTTAATATATTTTATTGATTTTTTACAGAGAGGAAGGGAGAGGGATAAAGAGTTAGAAACATCGATGAGAGAGAAACGTCGATCAGCTGCCTCCTGCACATCTCCTACTGGGGATGTGCCCACAACCCAGGTACATGCCCTTGACCGGAATCGAACCTGGGACCTTTCAGTCCGCAGGCCGACGCTCTATCCACTAGCCAAACCGGTTTCGGCCATTTTGCTTCTCTTTAAGAAGCAACTGAGATATCAAAAGTACTTTGATTGGTTTTGGTGTAACTTTCTATCTTACATGGCCAAGTCGAAGTACTGCCTAATGATCTTGGTTCTTCAGTGGTAGGATCAAGTGTTTTTAGAACAGGAAATTCTTCTCATTGCAATTCTTCAACTTCTGATTCCTCTGATAAATCTTTCTTATCCTCCAGTTCCTGAAAAGAGGCAGAAGAATTTCTGTTTCTCCTCTTAACAAAAGCTTCAAACCATCTTCCCAAAGGTTCAACTTGATAGTGTTGAGGTTGTGATTGAAAGAGTTGAGAGTTGGCCTTGGCTGGGTGCTCAGTTGGTCAGAGTGTCATCCTAGAATGCCAAAGTTGCAGGTTCGATCCCAGGTCAGAGTACATCCAACAATGAACCAATGAATGCATAAGTAAGTGGAACAACAGATTGATGTTTCTCCCTCTCTTTCTCTCTATAAAAAAAAAAAATCAATTAAAGAAAGAAAGAGTTGAGGAGCTTCAATGCATTGCATGGAATAAATTAGAGGTCAGCACGTGAGTGATGGTGGTGCCCTGGGTGTCCACATCACTAGGCAGCAGCAGCATGATAGTGCCAGGGCCAGCCCCAGGGGCACAGCAGTTCACATCCAGGCTGAGGGTGCTCAGCGTCCCCCCAGGCTCTAGCAGTACTGCCAACTGACCCTTCTGTAGTGGTGGAAACACTCTATATTTGTGCTATATAATAAGATAGCCACACGACCGCTTGTGTGACCAAGGAACAAAAAATAATTTTATTTTACTTAAATTTAGAAACAACCTGTGGCTAGTGGACAGCATAGCCCTAAAGTCTGGGTATATATTTTAGTCTTAAAACTTTTTATTTTAAAATAGAGCCACAGGCAGTTGCAAAAATAGTATGTAGAAGTCCAGTTTCACCTGTTTTTTTTTTCATAGTATACTAGAGGCCCAATGCATGAAAATTCATGCACTGGAGAGGGGGGTGTGTCCCTCAGCCCAGCCTGCCCCCTCTCACAGTCCAGGAGCCCTCAGGGGTGGGAGGCAACCCGGCGATCAGGGGAAGGTGACTCCTGCATCACACCTATGCTGCTGCCACTGCTGGCAGCGCAAGCCTCAGCCGGCCCTGGTTACCTGAGCCTCGGGCGGCCCTAGGTAGTTGGGCAGCTGAAATCTGAGGCTTGCCTGCACCTCAGGCCGGCCCCAGGCAGCTGGGCAGCCAACATCCAAGGCTTGCCTATGCCTTGGGCAGGCCCTGAGCAGCTGGGGGGCTGAGGGCAGGTCCGGCCGCACTGTATGCCTGCCACACCCCCCCCCCCAGCTCCCCGGCTGGGCTGAAAGGACTGGGGGACTCCTGCATGGCCGAGGGGATGGGGCACTGCCATCTTTGTGATGGAGTGATGGTCAATTTGCATATTCCCTTTTTATTATATAGGATAACTATAGTACGATATCAAAACCAGGAAATTGACATAGGTACAATGTATATTTAGGTTTATGTCATTTTTTCACTTGTATAGAGTTGTGTTGCCCTGGCCAGTTTTGCTCAGTGGATAGAGCATCAGCCCAGGGACTGAAGGGTCATGGGTTCAATTCCAGTCAAGGGCACATGCCTGGGTTGTGGGCTTGATCCCCAGTAGGGGGCGGGCAGGAGGCAGCTGATCAATGATTCTCTCTCATCATTGATGTTTCTATCTCCCTCTCCCTTCCTCTCTGAAATCAATCAAAATATATTAGAGTTGTGTAACCACCACCTCAATCAAGATACTCAACAATCTCATCACCAAAAAGAACTTCCTTGTGCTATTCCTTTACAGTCATCCCCAGCACTCTTATCCCCACCATGCCCAGCCTCTGGCAGCCACTAATCTATTCTCTATTTCTATCATGTTGTCATCTACAGACACTGTGTAAGTGGAAGCACACAGTGTGTGACTTTCTGAGGTTGGCCTTTTTTACCGGGCATAATGCCCTTGAGATCAATTAAACTTGGCATGCATCAATAACGTGGTTCCTTTTTATGGCTGTGTCAAATTCCATAGTGTGATTTACCACAGCTGGTTTTAGCCATTATGTTAATGAACATTAGGTTGTTTGAAGTTTTAGAATTTTATAAATGAAACTGCTATGATCATTCTCACACAGATTTTAGTGCAGATTTCATTTCTCTGGGATAAAGGCTTAGACATGCGACTGATAGATTGTGTGATGAGTGGACATCCACCTGTGGTTTTGTTTTTTGTTTTTTATATATTTTTGTATTGATTTCAGAGAGGAAAGGAGAGGCACAGATAGAAACATCAATGATGAGAGAGAATCATTGATCGACTGCCTCCTGGACACCCTCTACTGGGGATCGAGCCGGTGACCCAGGCATATGCCCTGACTGGGAATTGAACTGTGAGCTCCTGGTTCATAGGTCGACTATGTATATATCTTCATTCACTTAGATCTTTAATTACTTTCATCAGTACTTTGTAGTTTTCATGGGTATATCTATCAAAAGCAACCTAAATAATAAGTTAGAAATTTCTTACAAATGCTATTGAAATAAAAAGTGATAGTCCAAACAAGTTTTGAAAGTAAAAATTATCTGAATTAACTAAAGTTAAAAATCAAAAGTAACATAAATCCAAATATGTCCATTTGGGGAAAATAAGCAGATTTTTCAGAAAGACAGGCTTTATATAATTTACAAATAAATGAAAGGGCACCACAGAGAATTTTGCAATTAAAACAGTAAACAGAGCAGATTGGAAGTAGAAGGGAGGATAGAATAAGTATCTTCCAATTATATGCAGCACTTTTTTCATTCCCTTTTTTGATTATTATGTTTATTCTATGTATCAAACCTGTTCATTACATGTGCAGTTATAGTGCAAGATTAGGGTTCTAAATTATATAACTGCAATTACATAACTTTATAAATGATGTATTTAAATAGTGGTAAAAAATAATGCTTTATGAATTTTGCTGCTTAGCTATTTACAGAAGGAAGGTCAAGTAGAAAAATAATTCTGTTGAATAATAAATGTATTAATATTAACTATTTAGATAATTTACTGAAGCTATGGGGAAAGTGGGATATGAGAAAATCAAAGGGATTAAAATTATTTAGCCCAGAAATGGGAATTCTATGAAAATAGCTAGAAGATAATCAGAAGGTTATATATCTATCCAAGGAAAATAAAGGACAATTTTTTAACATATCCAAGAATACATTTGTAACAATTGGAGCTCAAAATAATGATAATGCAGTAAGTAGGTTGTACAAACTTTGAAATAAGGAAGGTCCTATTGATGATGAGTGAAATACAGTTGTGAAGGCCTGAGATGACCAAAATAACTCACAGAACCCCCTTCCCCGCCGCCCACCAACACTCTACAAGTGTGCAATCCAAGCTTCAGAAAACATGTCCAGTTTTCAAATCTGACTGAGAAGGAAGAATATGAAGACTGGACACTGAAGAGCAAATAATAGTGGCCATTTTCTGTTCACCTCTATGTTTCCTAGATGCTTTACTGGCTCACACAATAATTGCTTGATGATGAGCACGCACTGAGGATATCCCTAAGCAAATGGAATTATAATTTGTGGAGAGACAACAGAAGATAATTCTGAAAACTGAGAGTGTGGACATCATTTTCTGAACTATTGGTAACGATATCATGCCAAGGAAGTTTGACAGTGGATAGAGAGAATCAAGAAGAAGCTGGGAGGACTCCTCATACAAAATCAAACACGTGTATTTTAATCATTTCATCCCCACACCCACAATCGCACTGCTAAATATGTCTCACCACCAGACAGGGTAGGGTATGAGTAGAATAAAGAAGAAAAACGTAAGTAGAAGAACCAATGAGAGAGAGACAGAAAAGGAGGAAGTATGTTATTAGTAACACTTAACGACTATTCAGATGTGAGAGAGTAAAACTAAAAGCAAGTAAGCAAAACTAGTGTTGCCCCCAAAACATTTTTACAATCAAATTAAAGAAAAATATTCAAATTACCTCAATAGTGAATGACTTATCGGTGCCGCATGATAATGTATACTAGTAACCAAACTCAAAAGCATGAAACCAAAGATAAAAACAGGAACCAAAGTTAAAGGTCAAAGATTGACTATCTGTCAGATTCTATGAATCTTAAAGCTACAGGATGTATTTAAATGCCATTGAATCCCTATTGTAATACAGCATTAATTTGATTTTTTTTTTAATAGAGCATAAAACTGGATAGGGAAACATTTACTAATATAAGTGCTTAACAAATTCAGGAAGCCACTTACTAGCCTGTATGAACTAACCTAATAGACCATTCGGGTGAGTATACAACAGTAGAAGCCAACTCCTGCTGCCACCTGTTTTGTCCTCTCGTGCCAATATAGAGACAGCTGCACACAGAAGCTCCAAATGACAGAAAACCTTGGGATTCTTTCATCCCATTATCGCCCACTGCCTTTACCACAATCATTTCTACAATGAATACAGAGCCCGCCTTTCGTTGTCCACAACTCTTAAACAGCATTTAGTCCGTATTTTAAGAAATGGAGCCTGTGGAAGGGGACTATTTCTCTGCATTCAGTAACATACAGTATGAGGCCACCTTTACTAAAAATAAACAGTTCACTGTTGAGACCAAATAAGGTACATAATGCATTCAGATGTCCCCGTCACATAGAAATCTTGACACAACCAAAGTTGAAGAGTATGATTACGATGATGAGGAATTTAAAAAAGTAATTCTATCGCCGGCGGCCCTCCTGGCCCAGTGGGCAGCGCGTCAGTCTCATAAAAATGTAATTCTACCAAAAAAAAAAGAAAAAATGACTTCTGACCACCAGTGAAATATAACATTTAAAATGTCCAGATATTGAGAGGTTCTGTCTATATAAATGTTTTCTTTTAAACCTCCTTCTAGAGTTTGACCTTTCTTCAAGTGATGAACAAATTACTTTTCATCAACTCCTAACTTTAGCCAAGAGTGCCTTTTCAGTATTTAAAACACTCACACACAACAACACAAAGAAAAAAAACCTTAACAGATTACAGAGGGTGAATGACAGCCACAAATCCTGTCACTACTCCCAAGAGGTGAGGTCTACTTCTCCACCTCCTAGAATCTGTGCTGGGTCTATGACGGTTTGTCCAACAGCAAAGGGCAAAAATGACATTGCGCCAGTTCTAGGCTAACACTTTAAGGGGCCTGGCAACTTCTGCTTTCTCCACTTTGGAATCCAGATGCCATGCTGTGAGAAGGTTCAAGCAGCCTACATGAAGGAGAATCAAGGTCCCAGCTGACGACTTCAGCTAAAATCCCAGCTGACATCGGCAAGCACCAACTTGCCAGCTGTCTAAGTGAGCTATCTTGGAAATAAATCCTACAGTCCTAATCGAGCTCTCCCAGCTGACAACACGCAGGCCAGAGAGGAGCCATCCTTATCAAACCCTGGCCAAATCTCAAAATTGTGAGCAAGATAAATGTTTTCTTAAGCCAATAATTTTGGGTTTGTTTTGTTATGCAGCAATAGATTACTGAAACAAAATTTGGTACCAGAATTGGGGTTCCACTGTCACAAAAACCTAAAATATGTACTGGCTTTGGATCCCAGTGGTGAGCAGAAGATGGAGGTGACTGTTAATAAAGATTTGAAAAAGTGAAGAAATGTTATTGGTGGCTGAAGAAAGGGAACCTACATTATGTACAGCAGAATAATTAGCACACCCACTGCGTGCAGTAATGTGGAAGGTTGAAAGTTATCCAGTTCATGGATCTAAGGAGAATTCCAGGAAAAATGTTGAAAGTACCAACTGGCTTTTCTTAGCTGCCTGTGATAAAATACAGGAGTAGTGGGATGAACAAAAAAGAAACCGTTGGGTTCCCTTCCAAGCAGAATTTAGAGGAAATAAACATAAAGGAGTTGAACTTGATAGGTCCCCAAATAAAACGATTCCTCATTTCAGTATCTTAGCAAATGACACACAAAATAAGAAATAGCTCAGGGCAAAGATCAAATCCTGTGTCCTCAAGGATGTGGTTGCACAGCCCTTTGTTGAGACTCATAAAGATTTTAAGTGGTTCCTCATAGACTCTCTCCATTTAGACCAGTGGTTCTAAAACTTCGTGTGTGTCAGACATAGCTCCGGGGTTTGCTGAAACCCAGATTGCTGGGCTGGATCCTCACAGTTTGATTCAGCAAATCTAAAATGGGTCTGACCTCTGTAGTCAATTTCAATTCCCAGGTGATGCTAATGCTGGTGGCACAGGCACCACACTTTGCAAATCAGAGGTAGACCAACAGGCTTGAAAGAATTTTAAGGGTGCATCTTAAGGACTATCTCTACCAGACACTAGAGCTTCTAAGAATCTTAAAGGTATTTTCACACAACATTGACTTAAAGGTAGTCCAAGGGAGAGAGAGAGTTCTGTCTCAAAGAGATTTGTGGAAATGGTTTTTCTCTAATGCTGTGAACCCCAAAGAGATACATGGGAAACCCACAAAGACTTTGAGAAACGTATCCATGGAAGCATTATCAACCTGGACTGAAAAGACAGAAACAGTTCAAAATAAAAAATATCAGTGCCTTATGCAGATACAAAGAGGCTGCAAACACGAACCATTTCTTGTGGAAAAGTAAGAAGAGTCAGAAAATACAGCCCAGAGCCTAGAGGGTGGAGAGACAAGCCATACAAACTGGCCCCTAAACAAGGAACCACAGACATATACCTGGCTGGGTTTTAGAGCTGCCTATCGGTGCCTCCCATGTCCCCCCTTCTGTCCTTTTTAAAAATTCACATACCATACAATTCACCCCAAGTTTGCAATTCAAAGATTTTTAGTAAATTCAGATACATACAGTCAGTTACTTTTAGAACATTTTATCACCTCCAAAAGAAACCTGTACACGTTAGTTATTAAGCTCTCCCTCACACCACCCTCAGAAATCACGAATCTACTTTCTGTCTCTATTGATTTGCCTATTCTAGGTATAAATGGAGTCATACAAGATGTGACCGTCTGTGGCTGGCTTCTTTCTCTTATTGTGTTTTAAAGGTTCATCCATACTGTAATATGTATTAGTATTACAGTAAATTGTAATATGTAAATACGTAATACTGTAGCATTACAGTAATATGTAATATGTAAATTACATATTACATTGTATGGATATCCTAAATGTTATTTATCCATTCTTCGGTTGATGGATATTTGAGTTGTTTCCACCATGTGGCTCTTACAATGTCACCATGAACATTCATGTACAAGTTTTGTATGGATATGTGATTTCCTTTCTCTTGGGCTTATGCTTAGGTATGAAATGGCTGGGTACCATGACAACTCTCTTACAACTCTTATGTTTTAACATTTTGTGAAACTGCCAGACTGTTTCTAAAGTGACTGCATCTTTTTTTTTTTAAATAAAAATGTTTTTATTGATTTTTAGAGAGAGAGGAAGGGAGAGGGAGAGAGAAACAGCAATGTGATCAAAGTGAGGGAGAAACATTGACCTGCTGCCTCCTGCATGTCCTCTACTGGGGATGAGCCTACAGCCTGGGCATGCACCCTGACAGGAATTGAACAGGCAACCCCGGAGTGTAGTTTGTCCCTTTAGTTCCCAGTTTGTCGCTTTAGTTCCCAGGTGTTCAGTTGAGATTAGCTGTACCGAAAGAGCCTCAGCAGCTCTTTGACCTGATTTAGACTAATCCTGAACTAAGCTGATGTAGTAATGAGGTGAGATTGTGAAGGTCTTGTGTGGAGGTCAGCACAGTTTACATGTGTGAGGGGCCAGAGAGCACACACCCTGGTCAACCGTTATTTTGGTGACCACCTCCAACGAACTACACTTCTGAGTATTCATGTCTTTGCATAGTCCCTTCTCACACTGACTCTGGGTTGGGCCTATTACTGCTTAGACCCGGGGTGGGCAAACTTTTTGACTCGAGGGCCACAATGGGTTCTTAAACTGGACCGGAGGGCCGGAACAAAAGCATGGATGGAGTGTTTGTGTGAACTAATATAAATTCAAAGTAAACATCATTACATAAAAGGGTACGGTCTTTTTTTTTTTTTTAGTTTTATTCATTTCAAACGGGCCAGATCTGGCCCGCGGGCCGTAGTTTGCCCACGGCTGGCTTAGACCATTAAAATATGGCAGAAATGATGCAGCACCAACTCTGGGCTTAGCCCTTAATTGGTTGGGCAGCATCCACCTCTTCCCTTGTGGAATCCAGACACCACAAGGCAACCCAAGCAGCTGCTGGGTCCCGCTGAGCTCTTCTCCAAGCCTCAGAGGACAACAGCCATTCCAGCATCCAGCCAACATCACATGAAACAGAACTTCCTGGTCAACCCACCGAATCCCGAGGTTACAAATTGCTGGTTTAAGCTATTACACTTTGGAATGGTTTATTAAACTGCAAAAAATAGCCAGAACACAGGCCCCTTTTGGTATATTTTGAACTTCAATTCTCTCTAGTCATGATAAATTAGTTATTTATGAAGCAATATAATGTGAAATAAACATTTTTTTTTCCTGCCAAATATTTAATGCATTATACCTAGGACCAATTTAACAATCATTTAAGCAAATGAAATACTTTCTAAATCTCAGGAGACTTCTCTTAGGGTCTATGCTAGAGACAGATCTTAGAGTCAAAAATAATGACAAAAGTTAAGAGTTTTTGCCTTGGCTGGTGTGGCTCAGCATCGTCCTGTACAGCAAAGGGTTGAGTGTTCAGTTCCGGTCCCATACCTATAGTTCAGGTTCAGACCCTGGTTGGTGCGTGTATAAGAGGCAACCAACAGATGTCTCTCCCTCTCTCTGTCTCTCTCTCTCTCTCCCTTCCTCTTTCTAAAAAAACAAAAACAAACAAAATTAAGAGTTTTCATTTTTCGTAGAAAGCAATGAGCAGCTCCACAGGGTATCGGGGGACTGGCCAAGGCTGGGCGACCTCAGCTGACTGGCATCTCTTGGTGCTCAGCAAGGACACGAGGGGTACAGACAAATCCAAGGAAAGGCCCCTATAGATCAGGTAAATTCACAACAGGAATTTGAACGTCAGGAGGGAATACACAGAAGCCATCTGTGGAAATAGCCAGGGACTCCTTCAGGCACAGTTACAAGGGTTAAGATGGCAGTTCTTCCAAAGCCTGTTGTTATGGCAACCAGCAAAGATTTTTAACATCAGTAGCTTCAATAAAAATTTGTAAACTCTGCTTTCTCTTATGCTGATGAAGCTGCTGTCCTCCTGCTTAGCTGCTTTTGATCTAAAGGCCCTCACTTGCCTGACCCAGGCACCAGGTCTTGCAGTCCATCCTATGGACACCACGCTGGCATACGGGGAGCCTGGGGCTTCCTGCATCTCGAGAATAGGGGCGATAATAGTGAGCCTCTCAGAGGGTAGAACGATTCTTCTAATTTTCACCGAACACTGCTTAAAAAGTTCCAGGCACATAGTAAACTCTCCATATTATATATCAACATGTTACATTTGTTAAATTATAAGTGTATCTGCCCTAAAAACAACTTTCAAGAAAAAAAATTTTAATATAAGAGTATCAAATCACAAGTCTATTAACAGGGAACTGGCTCAAAGTGTCGTACACCTATACAGTGAAATAATATGCTGCCTTAAGGGAGATAATAAAAGAAAGGAAGAGCCATTCCAAAGATTTGATGTGGAGAATTCCTAATACTATATAAAAGAGAAACCGAGTTGAAGAAAACATAATTCCATTTTTGAAATAATTATATACTGTTTGTATATGTGTAGGGAAAAAATGAGGCTATACAGACATCACAATTTGGGTGGGAATTTCACTTTCTACATGATATACTGCTATAACATTTTTTAAATAGTAAGCACATATGAGTCTTAAAATCAGGAAAACATTAATGTAAAGGCACATAAAAATCCTTCTTAAAACACAGCATGCTTTTACCTGAATTTGTTCATACAGTTTTCATTGTTCATTCCTGTTTAGCACGCAAGCAGCTCAAGTCCGTTTTTAGAACCGTGTCAGAAGCTGCTATATGAGCTGTTTCCTGTATCAGGCAGCTATTTTTAATTAATGAACATTTTGTTGTAAGAGTTCACTGGAAAATAAAAACACCATCATTTCTGCAAGTTGAACTGAAGAAAGGCTTACTCTGTAAAACACTATGAAAGATTTAAGTTATTAAAAAATGCCCTATGTATTATTTAGTGATATATAATATTTAGTGTTAAGCCCTTTATTTCTAATGTGCTATTGATATAAATTAATCTCATTAAAAATCCCTCAAGGAGCAGATCTACATGCTATTTGCTTAATTTCACCTAAAAAATAACACAACATTCTTCACATAGTAAGCACTCAAATGTGAGCTGCCAGAAAATCAGAGGTAAGAAAGAGAAAGAATACAGAACTAATACGATTTCTTTTAAACTAAATATTTACTAAGCAATTAGATGCAAAAATACTGTCCTACACTGACTTGTAGCTGCTCTAGCTGAAAGTATAATTAGCAATACTCACCCCCTCTACTTTATTATATTGTCCCAAAGTTGACAGGAGATAATATGGCTCAAAAGACAGCTGCTATGTAAACAAATTATATTTTTCATCCGTCCAATTATTCAACCACAAGGAGTCTTCTAAAGGGCCACCAGCAGTGAGAGTCGGTGAGAACTCAATGGCTGCACAGCAGAACCTGAGTTCCAAAGGTCCCACACCAAGGCATTCTCCCACAGAACGGCGATGGGATTTTCATGGAGATCTAAGAGAAGGTTCTAAGAAGGTCCCCGCTGCACCGTGTATGGCAGTCGAAAAAAAAGGGGGTTTATTGTTCTCTTGCCAAACTATAATCCTCATGACAGGTGGCAAGCCATCCAACTAAACTCTACCCCACACCCTCTTCACTCACCACTTCCCTAAATTCCTTGCATTTGTAAACTGCTTCACTATTTTTAAAGTGTTTCCTTATCCATTAATTCAATTCAGACAGGTTATAAAAATTCTACCTAACACATTTAACTAAAAAATGTTGGCATTTAAGAGAAATTCTGAGGTTGGGGTGGGGTCAACACATGGCCCCCATAAGCATATCCCATCGAGGGACTGTGATGGCTAGTTCCATGCATCAACTGCAGGGACTTTCTGGATGAGATTAAGATTTAAATTGGTGAACTCTGAGTAAGCAGATTGCTCTCCTTAATGTGGACAGGTCTCATTCAATCAGTTGAGACAGAATAAACCAAAAAGCCCAGCCTGCCTGAACAAGAGAAAATTCTCAAGCAGACTACCTTTGGACTTCAATCTGGACCACTGGCTCTCCTGGGTCTGGGACCCGCTGGCCCACAGTGCAGATCTGGGCTTGCCGAGTCCCATAAACACATTAGCCAATTCCTCATAAAATACTTGTGTGTGTACATGTGTGCACACATGCACATGGACACACACACCCACAAATCCTATTGGTTCTGTTCTCTGGAGAATCCTAATACAGGTAGTCCCCTTGGGAAGTCACAGCCTGGCTACCAACAGTTTAACATGCACACAGGAAAAGTCATTCGACAAGGGACAAATGGCCTCCTGTGACCAGGGCATGCCTAACCTTCCTTCCTACCATGGTGCTCTCCAGCAAACCACATTGTGTGGGGCTGCATGAGTATGCCAGGAGTGGACATGGCTAGGCACACCTTACTATCCCTTACTTATTAGATTCCAAAGAAGAGAAATGACCCAGCCAGTGTAGCTCATGACTGAGCATCAACCCATGCACCAAGAGGTCAGGGCACATGCCCAGGTTGCAGGCTTGGTCCCCAGTGTGGGGCATGCAGGAGGCAGGTGATCAATGATTTTCTCTCACCATTGATGTTTCTTTCTCTCTCTCTCTCTCTCCCCCTCTCCCTCTACCTCTTTCTCCCTTCCTCTCTGAAATCAGTAAAAAAAAAAAAAAAAAATACCATAGGATCTCAAGTCAGATCATACTTGTTCCACCACTTATCAAAATATGACCCTCAATATTAAGCTAAACTATCAGTGGCTTGGTTTTCACATTTGTAAAAAATTGGAATAATAATGGTATCTATCTTCACTGGGATTCTGAGATAAAAATCCCACATGAGATAAAATGTGTAAAACATTTTGAACACTGCATGGGACATAGGAAGCTCTCAACAAACTACCCATTCTTATTTAATCAGCCTTTCGATGTTTATATAATGTAAATGCCCTACTCATCCTTGTCCTTTTTCTTTCATCTTCTGAAGAATCAAGAATTTCAGCTGGATGAGGCCAAACACATTTAGAAACTATATCTAGTCCAGTGTTTATTTACACAGCATGCTTCATTGGGTCACATGCAAATTAAGTGCTTACCAAAGCTTTAATAAAAACGGAGGACATAAAGAAAAGTCATGACTTAAAAAATATTTCTACCTGTTGAGTTGACTACTTACTGGCTTTGTGAAATACCCAGTAAGTGCAGAACTTAACTTAATTTTTCCCTTATGGGGTCCCTTTATAGGACACTGACAAAACAGTCTTGGTGTGGCTACATTCTAAGCCCAAGAAGCAAATGCAATGTGTGGTTCTCTCCCTTTGCCATTTGTGACATGTGGCCTTGACTTAAAACATTCAGTTACTCTGCCCACACGAAGTTAATGCTTCTGCATAGCAGTGGGCAGGCTGAAGACCTGAGTTCTCATTTAAACTCTCACACAGCCTTTTGACCTCAGTGATGCCGACAATGACACCACCTGCCCCCTTACTTCACAGGTTTCTTCAGAACAAAAACAGAAAAGACGATGGGCATTTAGCACAGGCTTCCAGGTTTGCTGCACAGAGGAAAAGAAAAACATATTTGTGGGGACTGTATCTGCCAGGAGCCGGTCCATCCTTGCTGTTTCAAGGGACCTGGCATATATGGCATACTGTTCTTAATATGTTTGCTCACCTTCTTGGCACTGTGTTTTAACCAAGGTCACCTCTCTGAGAAAGGTTGTTTCCCCAGGTAGGGATTTTCCCCTGAAGTTAGGGAGGGAATAAAACCCCTTAACTAAGTGCCAGGTGGGTAATTAATCACTTTAACTACGAACAATCATGCTTAAGCTACATAATCTTTACTCCATAGAATGGAGATAAGAAACGCCCTAACCTTTGGAATAGAGATTGATAGGATTGGAATCAACTGGTATAAATACAGATGTAACAAGACAACAGCTCAACAGAACCTAGACACAGAACCTACACAGAACCTAGAGACAGAAGAACTTCGCTGGAGAGAACATGGCAAAAGATCCTGGACAGAACCTGGCTACAGAACTTGGTTGGAGAACCTAGACAGAACCTGGCTGAAGAACCCGGCTACAGAACCTGGCGACTGAACCTGGCTGGAGAACCTAGCAAGAGAACATGGACACAGAACCTGGCTGGAGATCCTATCCAGAACTTCGCTGGAGATCCTGAACAGAATGTGGCTGGAGATCCAGACCAGAACTTGGCTGGAGATCCTGGCTAGAGATCCTGGCTAGGCTGCTGATCAACTGAATGCTATCTCTGTGTCATTCCTTCTTCGCCGACTCCGTCCACACCTTTGGGGACCCCTGGACCTGCTGGGGTTGGACCCCAGCATGTATCAATGTTCCTTCACTGAGGACTTCATTAATATTTGAAGGACAACGTCAAGATGAAAGAGTTACTTGCCTTTAAACAATGATGCATTTCTTGTGCTATACTCTTCAAACTAATTTCTCTCCCAAAGAATTCCTATTTAGTATTAATCCACAACAAAGGTACTCTTGACACTGACACTTTTAATTACATATTACAAAGGATTTTGGAAATCGTTTTTAGTAGTAAGGCAGAACTGTGTTGAAGCTTTATTCTCATCTACTAGCTACATAGTAGGATAGCAAGGCTCTTGAATCCTTGGGTTTCGTTTGCTTGTTTGTTTTTTGGTGGTAGTGGGTGTTTCGAATAAAGACAACAATTTCATCTTTTCTCTGAGGCCCAAATAAGATCACACACACCATTATGAACAAGAAGGCACCCATCAGTATTGCTGCCCTACTCCATCAGCAGCTAGGGCAGCAGGTGTTTCCTTCAACAGTTCATACCTGAATTGCTAAGGTTGTCTCAAGTGGATTTGTTAGGCGATGTGACTTAACACAAGCCCACTGATCCAAGAACTGCAAGAAATAAGGTTAGAATTCACCCACAAAAGACATACAGGGTGAGTAAAAGTTTTAGCAAAAATGTCAGCTGTGAGTCACAGTACTTACGTTGCATTTTCTTTCTGTTCTCACTTCCTTGCTTTAATCATCGTGATGACACAAGTAAGTGTGGGGTGAGCTGACAAAAATGTCAGTGCCCCCAAATACTATTTGAAGCACCAAGGCCTAGGACCCAATGCTACATCTCTCAAGAGCTATATAACATTCTCATTTTAAATTCAGCCCTGGATATTGCCAACCTAGAAAGTCTTCAGTTAAGAGAGAAAATAAAGCTTAAAAGAATGCTTTCTTATTTTTTTCTCTAAGGAAGAAGATTTTTTCAAACTATGATCCTATCCATTTAGTGGGTCCAATAGTAAATAGCCACGTGTATAAGCACACGGGAGAAGATCTATTTCAGACACAAACACACACACACACACACGCATGCATGTGTACCCGCCGTACTGTACTGGGTTGTAGTTAAAATTTTTGAAAGTC
This sequence comes from Myotis myotis, assembly GCF_014108235.1. Classification (NCBI taxonomy): domain Eukaryota; kingdom Metazoa; phylum Chordata; class Mammalia; order Chiroptera; family Vespertilionidae; genus Myotis; species Myotis myotis. Next base: position 174,292,993 of record NW_023416335.1, read on the forward strand.
ACTATTTGAAAGCATAGTTACTGACTACTCTCCTCAAAATAACTGAAAAAGTATTTACATATTCAGTTCCCATGGTAACACTACTTTTTAGAAGCCCATTGCTATGACAAAGAAAAAGAAGACAGTTTAAAAGGGTGGGCTCTTGAGAAGAAAGTGTTCTCTCCCACTTCAGGACTCTGGTTCCAACTGGTCATCAGTATCCCTAGGAAACCAATACATTTGCAAGACAAGAGACAAACATATGAAAAGATTTACTAGGGAGGGGGCAGATGCAGAGGGGAAAACATTTAATTAATTCCAGGTATTGTACTAGATTATAGGCCAGCCACACATGCAAGCTTTCTCCTTTAATCCTCACAAGCCTGTAAGTATCACAGTGCTGAAGCCGCTATGCTATTATAGTTTTACCTGTTAAGTGATGACCTAATAAAGGTCATTTTCTTACAGTTACAGGACTGGCAAGTTTGGTCATTGCTGATTGTTGACTAGCAGTGTTTGGTTGTGGATGAATAGGACCTACATTCAGGATTATGAATAACCAGCCAGTAGAATTTGGACCATCCTCCAGATTCTAATTTGTCCCATAAATAGACCGCACTCAAAACAATACCTTAATTGGCAAAGAAATGGAATTCAAGAGTAAGTCCAGCCAGTGACTTGCTATGAGGTCTTGCAAAAGCCAATTTCTCTGGCCCTCTAATTGTGCATCTATAAAGTCTCCCTGAAGGCAGAGCTTTGCAAAGTTTGTGATGGCTAAGATTTTATGACTCGTGCCTCTAAGATGACACATGCTAAGCAATAAATTCCATTACCAGAAATTTCATTACCAGAGGTAGAATTAAAACAGGTAACAAAGAAATAAACTCTAGGGCCCCAATTCTTTCCTTGTAGCACCCTGACTGGCCTCTCGTTACCCCTCCAAACCCTGCAGGTATGGGCTGACCAGTCTTCCTAATCTTATAGATGAGTGGTTGCCAACCTTTCGGACTTCATGGACCACCAGTGGTCAGCGGACCACCGGTTGGCGACCAATGCTTCAAAGGTCTCCTTAAATCTGTCTAGAATTCTTGCCTCTGTCTTGCCACCTAGTGGCAACAGAATTTACATGACTAAAGTAATGTTGACTCGTTATGTTCAAAAGACAGAAGGGGCCTGGCCTTTCCCTGAGCCAACCACGTTCTTTCTCAGTCACCAGGCAGGTGCCACAAGACTCCAATGTAAAACGGGGATAAGACATTCTATAATGTGTACTAAAGAGCTAGGCACTGTGCCTGACATATGGTAGTTGTACTCTGTCTCTCTCTTATTATCATTCTGGTTCTACTTTCTTTAAACAACCGGGGGGGGGGGGGGGGGGGTGCCCCTTAGGAAGTGAAGTAGAGTCCCAAGCATTTTTCACTGACGATTTGGCTCCAGTCTTTGGTCTGTTTTCAGCAATATTTGAAAACCTACTTGGATAAAAATTAAGTTTTGTTTTAAATAAAAGTATATAGTGGCTTCCTCATAGGTGAAATAAACTGACAGAAAGCAAATGCTGGTGCATGGTAGGGTTTCATCAGCATTGATGTAAAAGGTAGCAAACCCTGGAGAGAATATACGAAGTGAAGTTAATAGCCTTCAACCAGAAAAGGGAGAGAGTCAAATGCAGGAGAAACTAACATAATAATAGCGAGTGATTACTGAGCACTTAAAAGTTTTGTACTTGACACTCACCAGAAAAGGCAAACGATGGAATAAGCTGTGAAGACATTTAAGGCGGCCACATCAAGAACAGAAAAGTAATTTTTCTGCCAATTTTCCTATGACACATATGTAGTGTTTACTAGTATTTGTCATTAACCACCTGATACTCAGCAGAAAACAAACCAAATTCAAGACGAAGAAGGTCACAGTGAAGACCTTTAAAAAGCCAAAAGGAAGGCCCTGGCTGAAGTGGCTCAGTTGGCTGGGGTCCTCCTCTGCAGGGTGGGGTGGGGGTGGGGATTGCTTGTTCAATTCCCCTTTGGGGCATAGGCCAGAGTTGCCAGCTCGGGTAGGAGGGGGTAGGAGGCGTGCAGGGGGCAGCAGATCAAATGTCACTAATATCAATGTTTCTCTCTCTGTGTCCCTCCCTCTCCCTTTCTCCATCTCTAAAAATAAAAAAAAAGTAAAAATCTTAAATTAAAAAAAAGCCAAAAGGAAAGATAATATCATAAGGCAAAGAGCAGAAACCAGAACAAGAGGCAGAGTTACTTCTATTTTTAAAATTCACAACATTCTTGAAATTCCCCCAGGAAGGTTTCTGTTTGTTTTATAGCATCTCCCAGTACTTTGTGCAAATATGTTCGTTCAAATTCCACTCTGTGAGTTCTATAAGTTCACGGCAGACAAACATACCACCTGGCAAAAAGACGTCAAAATAATCAGAGAAACAGATGAATAAAATGGAAGTATGACTACTAACCTCATCAGCATTGTGGCATGTACGCCTTGTGGGCCTTTTCTTCATCTTGTTAGCTTTTAAGACTGAAGAAATCATTTGAAAACTTTCTTACAAGCCTAGAGACATAGGAGTCATAAGAAGCCATGAAACTCTTTATCTGAAAACGACAACAACAATCAGTAAATTTGTATTGACACGGGTTTTAGTTGCTTGAATAGTTATGTTTTCTCCTCACATTCTCCCGATTCAAAATATGATCATTTCCCAGAAGAAAAAATAGTTTTTCCTAACTGAATATTCTACTACCTAACACAACCTTAGAAGAATCAATATGAACTTTGAACACGGTGCATAAGTGACGGACCCCTACACACAGAAACAATAACACACCTTAGCTCTGGATTAGATGTCTCGGGGAGGGTTACTATCAATACAGCCTCATAAAAAATTCATTAGTAATATTCTGGAGAAAATGAGTTACATGTAGTCTTTATCTTAGGTTTCCCAGTGCCCTGTTATTCAAGAAAAACAATATGTAGAAAGACTGTGGGTTTTGAAGAGAGCTCAGTTGAAATGCAGAATCCGAAGTACAGTAACTGTGATCTCCATTTATAAAATGGCAACATCTATTTGGCAGGATTACCGTTAATGTTATGTCACATAGCACACACTAAAACGTAAGCCACGGATTACAACACCTGGTAGAATCTAAATAGGTCTTCACGTTAACGGAAAGAGGACTGCCCGAAGCAGGCCTGACTAGGGCTGGCAGCACTGTGGAATTCTTGACTTTGTGCAGGAAAGATTTCACAATACAAGTCCAGATGATTTTTTAATTTTTCTCTTTTTTAGAGAGAGGAAGGGAGAAGGGAGAGAGAGATAGAAACATCAATGAGAGAGAAACATCCATTGGCTGCCTCTTGTATACCCGCTTCTGGGGATTGAGTCCACAACCCAGGCAAGTGCCCTGACCGGGAATCAAACCAGTGACCTCTTAGTTCATGGGCCAATGCTCCAGATGATTTTGAGAGTATGTTTATTAAAGCTAGGGACAGTGAAACAAAGCAAGGTCTTAGGACAGAAGAAGCAAGAGGAGAGAACCTATGTGAGGCTGCTGTGGCTTCCAAGAAATATTATAGGAAAGAAATGAGCCTAGGCAGGGCTGCTTTGGCTCACTGGGAAGTCAGAGAAAAGGGGGCTTCGGAGACAGGGTCAGGGGGTTAGCGGAGGATGAATTATGGACTCAGTTTCAAGTCTCATGGGGATGCTTAGAGTTTAGGAAAAAGGGAAGGTAGGAAAAGGCATGGGCATGCTCCCAAATCAGATTTTCCAGGTGAGTCCTTTCAGGGTAGTGGTCTCCACTGATTGGCCAGCTCCAGAGGGTTATTAGTCATTGTAGCCCACCTGGTTTTGCGGCTTTTCTGGGCCTGGAGCTGAAATACAACTGGAGCCTAGATGTTATCTCCAGGGACCTTCTATACCTGGCTGTAAAATGCTCAGCCAGTTTAGTTTGTTCAGCTCTGTTTTCCCATTCCACTTGCAAAGGAATTTTCCTGGCTTCTTACTATCCTGCCTCACTCAAAAGACCAACCCCTCTTTGCCTTGGTTCTTCAACATCTTTCTCTAAACTAGTTACCTCCAATTTTTTCATCATATAAACCATTAAAATGTTTTGACTCTGCACCCCAGGATATGAACATTTCAAAATTGTATACATGTATTTCAGTACTAATATATTACAAAATAAACAAAATAGAACTGTTGAAAAAATGAAATAAAACAAAACACAGTTTTAAATATTGGCTTTGTAGGATTAGTTAATATCTCGAGGCATAACAAAACGGAAGCCAAAGTTCATACTTAACAACAGTGGATGCCAACTCAGATTCCAAAGAATCCTCGTGACAATTCTGATTTTGTTTTTGTGGTCACCTTCTTACAGAACTCAAAGGTTTCGCAGTTTGCAGTGCTCTCATTCAAAAACAAGGCATGGTGTCCCAAGGTAGCTTTATTCACTTGCAGCAAGTAAAGGAGATGTGATTCATATCCAAAGCTCTGCCTCTCTGAAGGAAGGCTTAACATTCTTATATAGACTACTAGAGGCCCGATGCACGAAATTCGCGCAAGCAGCTCAGCCCCTGCCACCTCGGTGGCCGCCTCTGCCTCGGCCCCCGCCACTGAGTCTTCATCCAGCAGGTCATCCGGAAGGACATCAGGTCTAATTAGCATATTACACTTTTATTATTATAGATTTGGTCATTGGAGCAGAGCTAAAAGATCAAAATACTAGATATTTTCCAAGCTCCCTTTCAGCACCAGGACTCTGGTCTCTACTGAAATTTGCATTTGATTAGTAATATGCTACATGCTGTTCTTGGCACAAATAACAATGTAAAATGTTTTAATAGCACCTAATAAGCTGACCATTTTTTTACTAGAGGCCCAGTGCACGGGATTCATGCACTAGTGGGGGGCGTGGCCTGTGGGGATCGGGAGCATAGCTGTGGGAGCGCTGCTCATCCTGGTCAGCTGAGTGGCACTCCCACTGTGGGAGTGCACTGACCACCAGGGGGCAGCTCCTGCTTTGAGCATCTGCCCCCGGTGGTCAGTGCATGTCATAGTGACTGGTCGACTGGTCGTTCTGGTCATTCCACCATTCGGTTGCTGAGCTTTTATTATATAGGATGCTTTATTTGTTGTTTGATTACAATTGACGAATTAAATATTATATTTGTTTTAGATGTATAGCACAGTGGGTGGACATTTATATAACTTATGAAGTGGTCCCCAGTAAGTCTAGAACCCACCTGACACCATATATAGTTATTATAATATTATTGACTATATTCCCCTTGCTGTACTTTACATCCCTATGACTATTTTGTGTCTGCCAATTTGTACTTCTTAATACCTTCACCTTTGTAACCATGATCATTTTTAAATATATATAATATATTTTTTATTTTTTTTTTCTTCATTGATTTCAGAGAGGAAGGGAGAGGGGGAGAGAGAGAGAGATAGAAACCTCAATGATGAGAGAGAATCATTGATCAGTTGCCTCCTGCACGTCCCGTACTGGGGGAATCGAGCCCACAACCAGGGCATGTGCCCTGACCAGGAATCAAACCATGATCTTCTGGTTCATAGGTTGATGCTCAACCACTGACCACACAGGCGGGGCCCCATGATAAATTTTAATGAAATAGCACAGCCTACATATGTATGCACTCACACATAAACATACCGCAAAACACAACTTTTAAATCCGGGTCCACTGAGGACATCCTTGAAGCTCACAAAATGCTGCAACAATACATATTATTCCATATTAATTTGACAAACCAAGCACAGGCTGTCTTTTCTTACAAAAAGACCCTAGCAATTAGATATTAGAAATTTCCCTCCTCACTGTACAGACTCTGCGGTGTATTTGTGATGTATACTTGTGGCATGCATTGGGTAGACTAGTTCCAAAATGAGGACAGTTGTAAATGATAAGAAAAGTAATCTAGTTCCCACAATTCCCTAAGAAGATCATTTATATCTTTAGGCTTTATTATTTTGGGTGTAGTAGTCCTGAATTAAGTTAATGGGCAAAAATGATCCTAGACACTCTGGCTAAAATATAAAATGTCTCACAGTGATTCTCCTTCATTACCTCTGATTCTTAGTTTAAAATAAAAATGATAAAGCAAAATTGAGACACAATACTTTTAAAAACAACACTGTTTTTCTTGGTTGAAATTATATATTTACAGCTAAGTAATTTTCTAATGATATAATATAGAATACATGAAAAGTAGAGAATAGAGGCCTATTTTGCTTTTTAAAATCTAAAGGTTTCCAAATAATTTACTTCCTTCATCAAGTACACACCTGCCCATTATAGAACTCAGAACTGGTTATACCAGCTCCTGTTCCCTCATTTCCATTTTGGCCCCAATATTACCCTGTTAATGCAAAAACAACAAACATTTAAATGAACATTTACTAAGGAGGAGGAGGAGGGGGGAGGGGGAGGTGGGGGAGGAGGGGAGGAGGAGGAGGAAAAGGAGGAGGAGGAAGGGGAAAAGGAGGACAGGGAGGGGGAGAAGGAGGAGGGGGGAGAGGAGGAGGAGGAGGAAGAGAAGAGGAGGAGAAGAATCCCAGCTCAGATGATTCAAACAGGAAAATGCTAGATTATTTGTTCACAGGGACTTCCATTTTAAAGGACTGCATCCCTTTGTGCAAAAGGAACTCATGGACTTCTTTAGAATACATAGCAGCTTTAATTTTTCTTAATGTCCATCAGCTCTTTCAGATTAACTTTGATTACTTTAGTTAAACAGTTCTGGATTAAGTTCATTCGAGGATTAAAGAGCAGGATCTGAACTTTAAGAGGTTTTGGTTGAAATGGGTCCAACATTAAATTAATGACAATAACAATAATATCAACCTTATAAATAAGGTTATAAATAAATCCTCCCACCAGTTCCGTTGCCTTCTAAACTGACCTTTGAGTGCTGAGCAGAATACATTCTCCTAAAAGTGGCAATTCCAGAAGAACCAAGGGGCATTTTTCTTTTACTATCATACTCTCTCCAAGTCACTAAATACCAATTATTCAGGTGCCACAAGAACAGGAAAGGGAAGAAAAATAGGCTACAGGATGAGTGCTTACCCACTGTCCCCTTAAAGCTCAGTCACAGTCCCTATTCTCCTGAATCCAGCAATAGTCACGTCATGAGTACATTTTGGTCACATCCAAAATTATGCAATTACAGTGAAAAAACTGACATAATGTATTGCCTGGATTTCAACTAATTTTAAATAGTTTTGCTTGTTAATCCTCACCGAGGATATTTTTTCCATTGATTTCTTTAGAGAAAGGGAGGGAGGGAGGGAGGGAGGGAGGGGGAGAGAGAGAGAAAAAAAACATCGATGTGAGAGAGACACGTGGATTGGTTGCCTCCCACATGTCCCCAGACCTGAATCAAACCTGCAGCCCAGGTACATGCCCTTTACTGGGAATCAAACCCAAGACCCTCCAGGACGAGGACTGACACTCTAACCACTGAACCATACCAGCGAGGGCTAGTTTTTAATATAGCTACTAGTATAGGAGAACTACAAGATTGCTAAATGATTTTATTTGAATTACATTTAAACAAACGTAACACAGTACTTTAGCAAAGCCACCAGCTGGAAATAAGAGGCCCAAACTCACTTTCCTGACAGTAATGCTTGTAGAGCATTTGCCCCAAAGAATTGTGGTCTGCCAACGGACAAGTACCCACCCATTAAAATTACTAATTCCTTTTACTTTTGCAATCATTAGGCTACTGCTATGGCAATTACAATAATTACTCTTTCTTTTTAACTACAAAGAAAATAACATAATCACAATATCTCCTTCTGCAGGTTTCTTTGACTAACAGCTGTTAGTTTATTCATTCCCAGTGTAACTTTATGATTCAGAGGACAAATATTTTCATGCAGGCCAAGTTCTTAAAATGAGAAAGGACCAAGTTTCCTTATTCAAAATCCAGAAATTTGAACTAGATTATGCTGCCTCCTAGAGGCCAAAAGTACATTAAAACACCCCTATATTCATCACAATGTCTAGTTTTAACATCCCATATCCTCAAATTCATCTTGAGAATGACCACACAGAACATGCCCTGCTTGTTTTCTTATGTTAAGTGATTCTTTTTCTAATTTACTAGTGGCCCTGTGCACAAAAATGTGTGCACTCGGGGGCTAGGGGGAGTGTCCCTCAGCCCGGCCTGCACCCTCTCCAATCTGGGACCCCTGGAAGGATGTCCTACTGCTGGTTTACAGGGATCGGGCCTAAACTGGCAGTCGGACATCCCTCTCACAATCTGAGACTGCTGGCTCCTAACCACTCACCTGCCTGCCTGCCTGATTGCCCCTAACCACTCTGCCTGCCAGCCTGCTTGCCCCCAACTTCCCCCCACCATCAGCCTACTCGCCCCCAAATGCCGCCCTCACCCCCCCCGCCAGCCTGATCAGCCCCAACTTCCCCTGTACCAGTGTGCCCACCCCAACTACCCCCCCTGCCAGCCTGCTTGCCCCTAACTGCCCCCACCCCCTGCTGGCCTGCTTGCCCCCAACTGTCCCCCTGCTGGCCTGTTCACTCCAAGTGGCTCCATATTCTATTCCATTTGTGTCCTTTCCACCCCTAAGTTAATGCTGTGTCCTTAATATGTGGTTATGAGATGTCTCTGTGACTGAGCTGGGAAACCTTTCATGTTTCTCTTTTCTTTCCTTTCATCTCAGGATAACTGAGCTCTGCGGTTTGTGTGGGACGAAAGGCCCTGGGAATACAATGCTGAGCCCCCTGAACTCATTTTATTCTTTATTGTATTATTTGATTCTTGGGGCTGAATTAAATATGAGAACAGAAGAAAATATACCCTTAGATATAGAATCTGAGTCATTACCCGGAGATTTCTGTGGTAGTTAACACTGAGGCATGAGACACCTGTGTTTATTGGTCAATTTCCTCAACTACGGAACGAAGGTTGATCCTGCCCCTCGGATCCTATGGAGGTTGGATATGATGCATCCAGAGGGATTAACTGGCAGCTCTGAGAATAAGATCAGAAATCCACAGACACTTGTTTCCTTTACCCAGACAGAGTTAGAAAAACACAACTCCTTTTATCATAACAGCAGCAAGGGCCATGCCTGTGGGAGGAGGAGCAGGGGACCAGGGCTTCCCCCTTGCTCCTTCCCCGCCCTCCCTCCCTCCATCCCTGCACTGGTCCAGCTGCTATGCTATGGTGGAACCCTTCAACTCAGGCTCTCGCCCTGCCCATGTCACAGAAAGGAGCATGCGCACTTCTTGCAGACACAGAAGCAGCTGTGGGGTAGGGAGGTGGTGGTTATTCCCCTGAGCAGGTACTGAAGTCCTTGTTGAAGTCTCCACTCCAGAGCCTGCGAGTCCTGGGAGGCTGCACAGTGGAGGTGCCACATTCCTTTCAGTAGAAACTGAAGATTGATAGGAGCCTGCCAGCTGAGGGGAAAGGACCAGGAGGTCTGCCTTGTACCCATTCCCAATCCACAGTCCCGCTTTGCTGGTGGAGCCTCCTGAGCCCAACACCCATGGCCTGGGCGCACAGGGGGCGGGGCCAACGCCATCGCCATCGCCATGTTCCCTCTGAGCCCCACAGATGGCTGGGGCTGCACTCAGGAAGGGCTGAACACAGAGCGGGCTGTACATGGGGCGGGGGGCCCTGTCATCCCCATGTTCCGCCTGATCTCCACACCGATGGCCTGGCAGCACAGGGGGCGGGGCCCTACCATCGCCTTCTTACGTTTGAGCCCCAGGGCCACTTTTGCCTTGCCACCCGGCTCTTAGTTGCCACTTTGGTTTCCGATCACCATGTGGCAGGCGGCTTCTTCCCCTTTCACCTCCCAGCATTGCGCCTACATATGCAAATTAACCGCCATCTTTGTTGGTTAATTTGCATATCACCCTGATTAGCCAATGGGGAGGGTAGTGGTTGTATGCCAATTACCATGTTTCTCTTTTATTAGATAGGATAGGTGGATATCTCCTTGCATTTAAAAAAAACTGTAATGGTTAGAGAAGAAGTCCACTGCAAATGATCCAACCCTGAAGAGATCGAGAAACTGACACAGACCTTCTGCTGTCAACCACAAAAATGGATTATTAATAAATGTGAAGATTTAAAAATGTATAATGTTATGTTTAAATACAATGATCCTGGTAGTGTAGAGCCCTATGCCTAAAAAAGCTCTAAGTATAAAGTAAAACTTTCCCTGTAAGTATAATGTCCTGTTAAACAAAATGGATAATGGTGCTTCCCAACCTGGAGAATATGTAGAGAATGAACACAGATGGCAAGCAACTGTTGCTGGGAAATCCTTGTGCTCAAGATTACGGTTAAAGTATCTGTAGAAAACATGGAGATGAATAAAACTTAATTCAAGGAAGTCAAGTACAATGCAACCTTCCTCACTTCTTTTTGGCTGCACGCTGCTTCATTGTGTTGCTGTAATAAAAGTTCTGACAAGTGGGAAGTTTCAATGCATTCACACGGAGCAATTCTGTAGCAGTTGCCCTGGGGATTCCAGCACAAAACCATCCTAAGTAGGTCAAAGCTCCCCAAACAGTATTTAGATCACCAAAACCTTCACAGGAGGCTTTAATGCTCTGTCACTTCACCCAGAAAGGAAGAAAAATACAAAGGATCACAAGACGCTTTGTTAGAAACAAGGGCATTGAGGATTTTAAAAGGGCAGCTATTAAAAGAATTTTCTAAGATTCTAAATTGGAGTCTGGTCAACTTATGTTATTTACCAGCAAAATACTTGGTCAAAAGCATACTTATGATCCTGACGAATTAAATGAAAAAAAAGTAAAACGAAAATTCTAGATGACATATATACGAGTAGGTGAGTAGAAATCGAAACTTGTTTAAAACAATAATGTGGTATGGACTCAGAAGCTGGACCTATGGCCTTGGTTCTGTTTATAAAACCTTCGTGATTTAAAAAAATATTTTTTAAAGCTTAAAAAAGACTAGTGATTGATGGAAGGGCAAAATCAGAGATTCAATCTGACAAAAAGAAACATTTTGCGATGTTCTAAATTAAATGACAGTGGGCTGGAGAGTGAACAAAAGAGACAGGACATTTGGTCTGTTGGTAACTAGGGGCCAGCTATCAAGGCTGCTCACATTCCTGAGTGCATGCTGGAACCCCGAATTAACTTCCAGGTGGCTATCTCCACTCCTATCTAACACAGCACAGCAGCCTCTGCTTCTTGTTTACACTGAACTTTCCAAAATGTTGCCCACAACCAATCCCAAAGAGCAGACACCTCTTCCTTAGGGACTCTGGGGAGCCTATCCCAGAATTAGCCCTTCTCGACCTTTTCCCATCCCTTCACCGATAGCCAATGTACATACATTCTTTCAAAACAACTTACATCCTTCTCCCCACTACTTGATGTATAAAGAGGTGTTGGATCACCAATACCGGGCTGCGGAGACTTTGCATTTCCCCCTGGCACTGCAGATGGTGGTTTCAACTTCATGCCCCAGGACCTGGTCTTCTTTTTCTTGCCAGCAATGACCCAATCAGCTCTTTCTTTTAGAAGACTTTCAGTCGTGAAAATTAAAAATTTTGTTTAACATGTCTACTAACAACCAGAACATATGAGTTTCCTGTGGAGAACACTTGAAAAGCAAATAGTACATATGTTAAACCCTAATTTTTCCCGGACTTCAACTCCAACATTGAGAAGTACTGTTTTCCTCATTTCTTCAACAATTTCTGGCTGCCTGGGCACATTAGATGGTGACAACGGGAACTAACTTTAAAAGTTATAGTTTCTTGCCCAGCCGGCGTGTCTCAGTGGTTAAATGTCAACCTGTAAAACACGAGGTCACGGTTGGATTCCCGGTCAGGGCACATGCCAGGGTTGCGGGCTCGATCCCCAGTATCGGGCATGCAAGAGGCAGCTGATCAATGATTCTCTCTCATCATTGATCTCTCTCTCTCTCTCTCTCTCTCTCTCTCTCTCCCCCTTTTTCTCTGAAATCAATAAAAATATATATTTTTTTAAAAGTTATAGCATCTTTTTCCTCCATGAGGCAACATAAATTCAAGGCCTTCATGTTCACCAAGACAACATGATGGGCCTAGAAATGCTAAATCCTTATGACTATTATTTCTGTTCTTACGTTTAATGTGACCTCAGCATTATTATTTACATTAAAATAAACAAGGAAGAAAATTTGGAACTGATCTTTTTGGTTTTTTTATGTGTGTGTGTAACAAGTATCCAAGAACCCGTCCGTAGTAGAGCTAGCATAATAAGAGGTAAGTTTATGCTAAAGACAGACTGGTTTCTCACAGAACCCAAACGCAGGCCTGCAACTCAGACTCAGGAAAGAACTGGGAGTGGGAAGGCCACAAGAAATCAAGGGAGTGCCTGCTTCTGGCCTCCATGTCTCATGTCAAGGACTATGCTTTTTCCGGTAACCTCTGTTATTCAGCCTCCCTGGCTACCACGCTGTTGGGAAAACTTCCCAGCCGAGGGGCCAAAAGAGCAGCTTCATTACATTTAAGAGTATATTAAGAAAACTCACCCAAGAGGAGCCTGTGCTGGGTGGCGGTGAGACACCATGGATACCCTCCCCACTGTGCTGCTGCAGTGGTTCTCACCCTTCCGAATGCCGCGGCCCTTTAATACAGTCCCTCATGTGGCGGTGACCCCCAACCATAAAATTGTTTTCGTTGCTACTTCATAACTGTAATTTGCTACTGTTATGAATTGTCATGTAAATATCTGATATGCAGGATGTATTTAGGTGACCCCAGTGAAAGGGTCATTCGACCTCCAAAGGGGTCGCGACCCACAGGTTGAGAACCGCTGTGCTAAGGGGTTACATGAGACTAGGCAAGATGGACAGGGGTTTCAGGGTGTGACCCTGTGAAGATAAGGGGGAAATGCTTATCATGTTTGCCTGGGGCAGAGCAATGGCCTGTTCCAGGAACCATCACAAACCAGCTCACTTTGGTGTAAGGCCTGCAAAATCATTTTGTCTGTCCTGCCAAGGCATGAGGGGTGTGTTAGTTTAATGTTTGACCAAATACAGCAAGCTAATTTTTTTTTAAAATATATTTTATTGACTTCCTACAGAGAGGAAAGGAGAGGGATACAGAGTTAGAAACATCGATGAGAGAGAAACATTGATTCAGCTGCCTCTTGCACGCCCCCTACACTGGGGATGTGCCCACAACCCAGGTACATGCCCCCGACTGGAATCGAACCTGAGACCCTTGAGTCCACAGGCCGACACTCTATCCGCTGAGCCAAACCAGTTACGGCAGCAAGCTAATTTTTAAGTTGGTAATTTTGTACGGCCCTTGAATGATGTTAGAAATATCCAAATGGCCCTTGGCAGAAAAAAGGTCCCCTACCCCTGCTGTAGGGCCTAGGGGAGGGGTCCCTCAGGCAATCTCTGAGGGGATTTATTTTTCATCTGGATCTAGCTGGCAGCTCCAGCAATGCTCAGGCAGCACTCACATCATGGAATAGTCTTTCCTTTACACACACAGGCCCCAATTTCACATATCAATATGATCTTCGCAGTCCAACATGCACATTCCTAGAAGCATATTCTGACTGGCCCAGCTAAGGTCTGTCTATTAAATTATCTGTGCTTAATCAAACAGAGCACCTGAAAGCCCATCCACTTGGTAATGAGTTATATGGGCTTTTGTATGTCTGACATCTAAAATGTCCTTATTTACCTGGAGAGTATTATGCTAAGTGAAACAAGCCAGTCAGAGAAAGATAAGTAGCACATGATCTCACTCATGTGGAATTTAATGAACAAAATAAACTGAAGAACAAAATAGATCCAGAGACATAGATGCATGGAACAGACTGTCCAACCTTAGAAGGAAGGCGGGGGGAGGGTGGGTGGATGGGAAGAGATCAACCAAAGAACTTGTATGCATATATAAATGCACAACCAATGGACACAGACAATAGAGTGGTAAAAGCCTGGGGCAGGGGGCAAGGGTGGGCTAAAGGAAGTCAATGGGGGACAAGGGGGATATATGTAATACTTACAACAATAAGATTTAAAATCAATATATAAAATGTTCTTTTTTTAAAAAATATATTTTATTGATTTCTCACAGAGAGGAAGGGAGAGAAATAGAGAGTTAGAAACATCGATGAGAGAGAAACATCGATCAGCCGCCTCCTGCACACCCCCCACTGGGGATGTGCCCGCAACCCAGGTACATGCCCCCGACCAGAATCGAACCTGGGACCCCTCAGTCCACAGGCCGACGCTCCATCCACTGAGCCAAACCGGTTTCAGCTAAAATGTTCTTATTTTACCTATAATTATGTTTTTGTTTTTAATTATAGTTGATATACAACATCAGTTTGTCACAATACATAGTTATAATACTAGAGGCCCAGTGCACAAAATTCATGTATGGGTAGGTCCCTAGCATCTGCCGGCTGGGGCTTCCCTTCCCCTGGCTGCCTGCTGCTGCCACCGGCTGGGGCCTCCCTTTGCACCCGCCTTGGCACCACCCGCCTACCTGCTCCACCATCTCACTGGGGTCCTGCTCTTGTCGGGGCTCATCAGGGTCAGCAGCACCTCCACTGCTGCCTGCTGCCAGTGCCATATCGCCAATGCCTGCCATGTTCCACACCACCCCCTGGTGGTCAGTGCATGTCTAACTCCTGGTCGGTCAAACTCCCGCCCATAGGGACAATTTGCTTATTAGCCTTTTATTACATAGGATTACTGACTCTATTCCCTATGCTGTACATTACATACCTGTGACATATTTTATAGCTGGAAGTCTGTACTTAATTATCTTCCCATTTTCTGCCCATCTCCCAACCATCTCCCCATTTTACTTTTATTTTTGAAAGATATTTTCTATGAGTATAAAATTCTAGGTTTATAGTTTCTTTCTTTGAGTACTGTAAAGATGTTGCTCCTTTGTTTTCTCGCTGCATTGTTTCAGAGGCTAAATCAGCTATCAAAGATCCTTATCTTTATTCCTCCATATGTAATTAATCCTCTCCCTGCCCCCAACCAACCCCCTCAACCCTTTATCTCCCTGATGGCTGTTTTAAAAATGTTCTTTTGAACAATCTGATTATGATGTGCTTCTGTGTAACTTTCTTAGTGTTTCTTGTGCTTTTGGTTTACTGAGCTTCTTAGGTCTATGGATTTAATGTTTTCATCAAATTTGGGAATATTTTGGCTATTTCTTCCATTTCTTTGCCATCCCCCACCCCTGCCTTTTATCCTTCAGAGATTACAAGTATATTGTATCAGGCTGTTTAATGTTGTCCACAGCTCACTTATCCTCTTTTCCTCCCCAACCCTCCATTCTTCTCTCCTGTACAGGGGATGTATTTTTGATCATTTCTATTATGCCTAAAAGTTCAGTAATCTTCTGCAACGTCTAATGTGGCATTAATCCCATCTGGTATATTTTTCATCTCAGATATTATACAGTGGGGCCTTGACTTACGAGTTTAATTCGTTCCAAGACCGAGCTCGTTAAGGAGCTCATTAACTCAAATTGCTCCATCAACTCAATGCAAAAAATCGTCTGAGAGACAGCTGGTATCTCAAAAAACTGGTTAGTCGGGACACTCGTAAGTCAAGGCCCCACTGTAGGTTCCAACTTTAGTTCTATCTGGGTCATTTTTTTTTTTATATCGCCCATGTCTACACTTTACTCTTTTTAAACATGTAATAGAGTTATAACTTGTTTTAATGACCTTCTCTGTTAATTCTAACATCTGCATTATTTCTGGCTTGGTGTCAAGTGATAATTCTTCTCATTAGGGTTGTGTTTTCCTGTTTCCTTGCAATCATTGACTAGATGCCAAACATTTTAAAATTCACTTTGCTGGATGTTGGATATTTTTGTATTCCTATAAATATTCTTGAGTTTTGTTCCAAGAAATGCAGTTAGAAATTACTTGGAACAGTTTGTGCCTTACAGGTCTTGCTTTTATGATTTTTTGTACAAGACCAAGGCATTTCTCGGACTAGGGCTAATTACTCCCCACTAGTATTGCAAAACCATCCTGACTATTCTACCCAAGACAACTTTTGGAAAATATT
This sequence comes from Myotis myotis, assembly GCF_014108235.1. Classification (NCBI taxonomy): domain Eukaryota; kingdom Metazoa; phylum Chordata; class Mammalia; order Chiroptera; family Vespertilionidae; genus Myotis; species Myotis myotis. Next base: position 174,309,070 of record NW_023416335.1, read on the forward strand.
ATTTGTTATAATCTGAAATATAAGAATTCAAATCAGGCTCTCTACAAGCAAATTGGGAAAGTTTATTAATAAGTGTAAACACTATTTTGCTTCTCTGTAGAATGAACATATTATTTATTAGCCACACTAAGACACATACCCAGGACCAATGCTAAACAAAATGCGATATTAGTATAAAAACCAGGGAAATCAATAAAAAGCTTTTGCACAGCAAAGAAAACCATCAACAAAACAACAAGGAAGCCCACTGCATGGGAGAACATATTTGCCAATGATATCACCGATAAGGGTTTAATCTCCAAAATTTACAGGGAACTTATGCAACTTAACAAAAGGAAGATAAACAATCCAATCAAAAAATGGGCAACAGACCTAAATAGACACTTTTCGAAAGAGGACATACAGAAGGCCAAAAGACATATGAAAACATGCTCAACGTCACTAATTATACAAGAGATGCAAATCAAAACGACAATGCGGTATCATCTTACACCTGTCAGAATGGCTATCACCAACAAATCAACAAACAACAAGTGTTGGAGAGGATATGGAACAAAAGGAACCCTTCTGCACTGCTGGTGGGAATGCAGACTGGTGCAGCCACTGTGGAGAACAGTATGGAGCTTCCTCAGAAAACTAAAAATGGAACTCCCGTTTGACCCAGTAATCCCACTTCTAGGAATATATCCCAAGAAGCCAGAAACACCAATCAGAAAGGATATATGCACCCCTATGTTCATAGCAGCACAATTCACCATAGCTAAGATTTGGAAACAGCCTAAGTGCCCATCAGCAGATGAGTGGATTAAAAAACTGTGGTACATCTACACAATGGAATACTATGCTGCGGTAAAAAAGAAGGAATTCTTGCCATTTGCAACAGCATGGATGGAACTGGAGAGCATTATGCTAAGTGAAATAAGCCAGTCAGAGAAAGATAAATATCACATGATCTCACTCATTTGTGAAATATAGAAAACAATATAGACTGATGAACAGGGACAGATCCAAAGAGAAACAGAGATCAGACTATCAATCCCCAGAGGGAAAGTAGGGGAGGGTGGGGGTAAGGGGAAGAGATCAACCAAAGGACTTGTATGCATGCATATAAGCCAAACCAGTGGACACGGACAACAGGGGGATGAGAGCATGAGTGGGGGGTGGGGGGGAGGTTAGGGGTTAATGGGGGGATGAGGACACATTTGTAATACCTTAACCAATAAAGAAATTTAAAAAACAAACAAAACAAAAAAAAACCTTTTAAGGAAAAAACAAACAAAAAACAAAAACAAAACAAAACAAAAAACAGGGAAGTCTCAGGAGACTAGTATTATACAGAAAATGGGATAACAATATCTACTTCAGGGTAATTGCTAAATTGTAAACAATACTTTAAAAGATTTAACAGAGGGTTTATCATAGAAACCATCTATTTTATCATAATTGAATATAGTTCTGTAAGTTTCAAAGATCTAGATTATATCCTTCCCAACTCCCACCCCACCTTTGTCCTTCTAAATTTTACCACTCCTTCAAAATTAAGCTAAAATATCATTTTAGGGGTATTCATTCCATGAAGTCATCTGTGACCACCCAAACCTAACAGCCAATTGCAAAAAAGCATTATGATCTAAAAGACCAGACTCTAGAATGAGGTCATCAGGGAGGGAAGAAGAAAAACAAAATTTAAACCAAGTCAAATAGAATTGAGTACTTGTACCACAGTCCCCAGTCTGTACCACAGTGGGAGATGCTGTGCTCTTCAACAGGTTCTCTATGGAAAGGGTTCTGGAAAGACTGCAGAGTGGAAAGTACCAGGTATCTGTTTCCTCTCCCAGGCAACAACTTCACTAGCAGAATCTGTCTGAATATAACTATTTTGAAACTTTAGAGTGTGCTGAAGGCTTGCAACTTCCAGAGGAAGACAAGGACGGTAAACTGTACTTATTATAGGTCAATTTCAGCTCTTTGCACAGTAGCAGTTACCCACTCCCCACCCCCAGCCACTTGGTAGGCAGCTGTGCACATGTTCCTGGAGCAGCTGCACACAATTTATGGGAACCAGGGCAGACAAAAAGGATTCTATCCTCCAAATAATGGAGATCTATGCTTTCATTGCTGATTTCTGCTTCTGATCACAGAAGGACAAAGGGGTGGGCAGCCTTTATTGTTATAACTTTCCATATTACCCTCCCCCACCAGCTGAAGTGATTTATAGAATATTTAAAGAGTACGAGCCCTGTTTTCCCACTTCATTTTTTACTTTTGCCACTTTCAGAAGGCAGACATTAAAGACTAGGAACAATAACACATACAGGAGAATTAGAAACTGACCAGGCACATTCCTACAGAAAGACTCAGAAAAGACCTGAGAAGGCCATAAGTATACACTTCAGTCTGACCTCAGCATAAGACTAGACTATGAAAATAAGGAAAAAAAACAACAACACACACACACACAAAAAAAAACAAAAACAAAAACAAAAACAAAAAAACACACACACAATAAAAACAATAACAAAATATGGGAAATTCTGAGAAAATGGAGAATCTAATCTCCTGAGTTAACACATTATTAGATTCAAATGTCTAATGTTCAACAATAAAATCACAAGGCAAACAAATAAACAGCAAAGTATAACCCATTCAAACAAAGAATAAGTAAATAAACAGATTTTGTACCTGGAAAAGACCTAATGGCAGATATATAAGACTTTAAAACAAAAATCTCATAAAGATGTTCAAAAGCTAAAGAAATATGAGGAGAAAGTCAAGAAAATGTGTGACCAAAATGAGAATATTAATAAAGAGGCAGAAAACTTAAAAAGATATGAAAAAGAAATTCTGAAGCTGAAGAGTACAATAACTAAAATGAAAATTTCACTAGAGGGATTCAAAGGCAGATTTGAGCAAGCAGAAGAAATAATCACCAAACCTGAAGACAAAACAATAGAAATTATCAAGTCTGAGGAACAGAAAGGAAAAAAACTGAAGAAAAGCAAACAGAGCCTAAAGACCTGTGGGACATCATCAAGTGGACCCAAATACACATCATTGGATTCTGGAAGTGTGAGTTGGCCAGTTTTGTTCTTTTTCAAAATTTTTGGGCTATGTGAGGCCCCTTGTGATTCCATGGGTTTTTCTACTTGTGCAAAAATGTCACTGGAATTTTGATAGGGACTGCACTGAATCTGTATGAAGATTGCTTTGGAATGCATTGACATTTTAACATTTATGTCTTCCAATCCAAGAACATGGGACATGTTTCCATTATTAATAAAGATTTTAAGATTTCTTTCAGCAATGTTTTGTAGTTTTCATTGTACAAGCCTTTTGCCTTCTTGGTTAAGCTAATTCCTAAGTATTTTATTCTTTTTAATATTACTGTAAATGGAATTGTTTTCATAATTTCCTTTTCTGTGTTCACTGTTTGTGTATAGAATGCAGTTGAATTGTGTGTGTGGACTTTGTATCCTACTTTGCTGAATTCATTAATCAGTTTTAACAGCTTTTTTGTGTGAGGAATCTTTAGGGTTTTCTACAGAGAAGATCATATTGTCTGCAAACGGATAATTTTACTATTTCCTTTCCAATTCAGATGCCTTTTACCTTAAAAAAGAATAAAACTGGCCAACTCACAGTTACTAATTTCAAAACTTACTGCAAAGCTATAGTGATCAAAACAATGTGGTATTGGCATAAAGACAACCATGTAGACCAATGGAACAGAATACAGAGCTTAAAAATTAACCCGAATATGACCAAATGATGTTTGACAAGGGTGCCAAGATGACTCAGTGGGAAAAGAACCATCTTTTCAACAAATAGTGCTGGGAAAACTGGATATCCACTGGATTAAAATGGCTACCATCAAAAACAGAAAACGGTCCTAGCTGGTTTGGCTCAATGGATAGAGCATCAGCCTACAGACCAAAGGGTCCTGGGTTTGATTCCCGTCAAGGGCATGTACCTTGGGTGCAGGCTTCTCCCCGTACCAGCTCTGGTCAGGGCTCATGCAGGAGGCAATCAATCGATGTGTTTCTACCACATCGATGTTTGTCTGTCTTTCCCTCTCTCTTCCACATTCCCTAAAAAAAAAAAAAAAAAAAAAAAAAAAAAAATCAGTGGAAAAATATCCTCAGGTGAGGATTAACAAAAACAACAGAAAACCAGTGTTAGTGAGGATCTGGAGAAATTGGAATTCTCGTGTACTTTTAGTGGGAATGTGAAATGGTACAGCCACTGTAGAAAACAGTATGGTGGTTCCTCAAAAAATTAAAATATTTTTCCTGTGAGAGCCACCAAGTTGAGAGGAGCGTGGCCATCGCCTTTCCCCATCATGGCATGTTGTCGTCCAGATATCAATGTACTCTGACAAGGGGAAATAATCTGGCAAAAATGTCACTTTGCCTGCTATGTTCAAGGCTCTCATATGACTAGATATTATGAACTTTGTTCACCCCAACTTCCATAAAAACAATACACAGCCCTAGGCTGTTAGTAAATTAGCAATTATCAAAAACAACTGACAGCCCCATGCTGTTAGTGAATTATCAGTCATGAAACCAGTGCTGAGTCATGAAGTAGTAGCAGAGCTATGGCTGGAGTTCAAGGCAGTGGACTCATTGTTCTAAATGAGTGCTTTTGGCAATATGTGCTGTGGGAGCCACACGTATGCACCAACCAAACGTAGTGTCACTGGCACTACACAGTAAACACAACACAGAAATGATATGCCATCTGCTCGGCCCTGGCTGCCCTAGCCTTATCAGCCCTCATCATGTCTAAAGGTCATTGTATTGAGGAAGTTCCTGAACCTCCTTTGGTGGTTGAAGGTAAAGTTAAAGGCTACAAGAAAACCAAGGAAGCTGTTTTGCTTCTTAAAAAACTTAAGGCCTACGCCCTAGCTAGCCGGTTTGCCTCAGTGGATAGAGTGTCAGCCTGTGAACTGAAGGGTCCCGGGTTCGATTCCAGTCAAGGGTACATGCCTGGGTTAGGGGCTGGATCCCCCGTGAGGGACGTAAGGAGGCAGCCAATCAGTGATTCTTTCTCATCATTGATGTTTCTATCTCTCTCCCTCTCCCTTCCTCTCTGAAATCAATAAAAATATATTTTAAAAAAAAAATGAAACTTAAGGCCTAGAATGACATCAAAAAGATCTATGCCTCTCAGCAAATGAAAGCTGGCAAGGGCAAAATGAGAAACGGTCATCGAATCCAGCGCAGGGACCTTGCCTCATCTATAATGAGAACAACGGCATCATCAAAGCCTTCCGAAACATCCCTGGAATTACTCTGCTTAATGTAAACAAACTGAACATTTTAAACTTCTCCCGGTAAGCACCTGTTTCTGCATTTATACTGAAAGTGCTTTCGGGAAGTCAGATGATCTGTATGGCACTTGGCGTAAAGCTGCCTCCCTCAAGAGTAACTACAACCTTCCCATGCACAAGGTGCTCAGTACAGACCTTAGCAGAACCTTGTAAAGCCCAGAGATCTGAATAGCCCTCTAAGCACCTTGCAAAAAGATTCATCACAGTGTTCAATGGTTATAGCATTTCCATTTTGCAAGATTAAAAGAGTTTTGGGGATGAATGGTTCTGATGATTGCACAATAATGTGATTGTACTTAATACCACTGAACTGCACACTTAAAACTGGTTAAGATGGCCCTGGCCAGTGTGGCTCAGTTCGTTAGGCATAATCCCAGGCACCAAGAGGCCGCCAGTTCGATTCCCAGTCAGGGCACATGCCTGTGGTGCAGGCTCCATCCCTGGTAGGGGGCTTGCAGGAGGCAGCCAATTGATACATTTCTCACTCTCCCTCTCCCTTCCTCTCTCTCTCAAAGGAAAAAAAATTCAATACAAACATATTTTTGTTAAATATGGTTAAGATGATAAAATTTATGTTTTGTGTATTTTACCACAATAAGAAAGGGCTAGAGGGCGTTAGTTCTCTGTGGATGTCCTAAATGGACAGGGAAGTAATGGGAAAGAACATCACAAAATCAGGATGGGGATAGATCTTGCCATGCATAATATCTCCTTGAACTCTTTTAATTCATTCAGGTACCTAACAATCATCAATGCTATAAGGATCTTATTTGTTTTACTTACTATTGATTAGACCTATGGGAAAGTTTTTTTTTCCAGAAAGTAATCCAAATGATTTCACAAAACAAAGAAGGGGAGTAAAGAGTTGATAGTCAAAGATGAACTGGAATCCAAGGGAAATTTCTTATTTGCCATATTATAGACATTCAAGGTATATACATATGAATAATTGCTTTAAATGTAAATTATTTTAGTTCTGAGAACAAAACATGCTAAAGGTTATAAATAAGTCCATTTCATTAAAAATATGCAAAGGGCTTTTAAAAAATCTTTATGCTGGGCTGGCGTGGTTGCGCATTGATCTATGAACCAGGAGGTCATGGTTTGATTCACAGTCAGGCACAAGCCCAGGATGGGGGCTCAATCTCAGTGTGAAGTGTCCTGGAAGCAGCCAATTGGTGATTCTCTCTCATCATTGATGTTCTATATCTCTCTCCCTTCCCCTCTGAAATCAATAAAATTATATTTTAAAAAAATCTTTATAACAAATTTATTTGGCCATATGTTGATAATTCTCAAAGCTGAGTGATAGAGCTAGAGGTCATATTCTCCTCTATATTGCATTAAGTTTGAATTTTTCCATAAGAAGTTAAATAAAATTGTTTATTTGGTGCATTCTTTACCATAAAATGTTATATTGCTTTTGGCTATTAAGAGTCACATGTTTCCATAGGACAACATGGACTGGAATGCAAAGCAAGGAGAATGCACAAATGAAATTATGCACCCACCATGTGATCACTGGAGCTCTCTACTTTTGCTTCAGGATCTCAACCTCCAAAGAATAGTGAACATAACCAATCCAGCCAGTTGTATTACTTTGCAGTGTGACTATACCTCACAAACTGATACACCTGCACCTGTATTGATAACTTCTTCAGCAGTTTCCCACTTTTGATTCACCAAAATTCCATTCTTAGACAACTGAAGGCATTTACTTGCTTTTGGAGTCAATGTTATCTGCCCACCCACAAGTGCAACAGTGATCTCAAGATTAAAAACAGAAAGGGATGGGAATAGTGTCTGGTATGTATTAAGACTCAGAATTCCACAAGAAGTTCCATGTACCACAGGCAGCAATATCAAATGCTTTTCCTATAAAACTATTCCCCAAATCACTAAGAAAAAAAAAACCAGTGGAATAGGATGGCTTCCCAGAAATATTATGTCAAGACAGACTTAAGAATAGACAATATAAAGAATAACGAATTTAAATGAACTTTAAAGTCAGCATGCTTTTCAATCAATTAGAACTTTAGAGATCAAAAGCGGTTCAGACTGCCGACATTTACACAGCTTCCTCCAAAATACATAAGTGCACATAAAAAAGGAACATCCAGGAAACTCCATTTTCCAACAAACTGGCTTGTTTGTGAAGAAGAATGTCCAAAGGATGTAGTTCAGGAAGGTGAGAAATCCTGTGATTGTTATCATTACATCAGCATGACCTTAATCAGTAACTTTCTCCTCATGCACATGTGAAAGAAAACAAAAACAGACATCTTTCTAAGGAATAACACGAATACCAAAGGAAATTAAAACACCCATGGTAATGTCTTTATATAATTTTAAAATCAGAAAAGTCACAAAACTGTGCAATATTCTAATTTACATTGCAATGGAAATGAGAATTATAGGTAGATTTTAGGTGGAATTTTAAAGCCACTTCTAATCTCTTTGCATTTTATGCTGCTATACAAACATATGGCTTTACTATGTATGCCTAAAATACATCATCATATATAACATTTATGTAACATACCACAAACTGCCCAATAATAGATATATTTAAGTATTGATATGAGAATCAAAATATCCACATGTAAAATATATTCATTGCTAGTGTAAAAGATACCTGGTTAGATGCGGGGTGGTGTGGGGGAGTCTAACAACAAAAAAAGCAATTTAAATTGAGAGAGTACAGGAAAGCTATCAGTTATCCCTTCACAAAACTTTACCCAAAGTATAAATGAAGTAAACCAGTCCTTTCATAGTCGCCACACTCAAAACTAGAACCAAACTCAGCCTGAGTCAGGAGCGTGTCTGTATGTGGGGTCAGCCTGGCACAGTAGGTATCAGAACCCAAGTGGTGTGAGGGCACCTGCACAGAGGGAGAGATGGCAGCAACAATGGGAGATTAGTTAGTACAGCAGGATTGACCAAATAAATAAATACAGGGGTGGGGGTGGGCAAAAGTAGGTTTACAGCCCTGGCCAGGTTGCATCATACCATGCACCAAAAGGCTAAGGGTTTGATCCTGGGCAGGAGACACACCTAGGTTGTGGATTCGATCCCCTGGCTGGGGTGCATACGGGAGGCAACAGATTACATCGATGTTGCTCTCTCTCTCCCTACCTCTCTCTCTAAAATTCAATAAAAAACATATCCTCGGGTGAAGATTTTTTTAAAAAGTAGGTTTACAGTTGTGAGTACACGAAGTCTGCACAGAGTTAATAAAGCTATTGTAATAATCGTAACCTGCATTTTCCATATGAACAACTGTAAACCTACTTTTGCCTGCCCCTGTATATTAAGGATAATAGAAGCCAGGTTTCTCACTTTCGGGAAAGGAAGTTGCAAATATGGCAAGGACAAAAATTGGAATGCTGTGGTGTCAGATTAGAACTGGATATATCTGTATGAAAGACTCATGATTTTTAGATACATAGGCAAAGTGCAAATGTGTATAGATACATATGTGTTACTGGAGAGCCAGCCAAGTCAAAGGGAGCTGGCTCTTCCCTCCCTGGCTCTTGTCAGCTATCGAGAAAGAATTCAGATGACTGACAGAAAGCAGTGTTGAAACAAAGCAAGTGACTGCCATCTGACCCAGTTATCCCACTTCTAGGAATATATCCTAAGAAACCCGAAACACCAATCAGAAAGAATGCATGCACCCCTATGTTCATAGCAGTGTGATTTACAGTAGCTAAGATCTGGAAACAGCTCAAGTGCCCATCAGCAGATAAGTGGATAAAAAAGCTGTGGTACATTTACAACATGGAATATTATGCAGCAGTAAAAAAAAAAAAGAAGGATCTCTTACCCTTTGAGACAGCATAGAGGGACCTAAAGAGTATTATGCTAAGTGAAATAAGCCAGAGAAAGACAAGTATCACATGATCTCACTCATATGTGGAATCTAATGAACAAAATAGATCCAGAGACATAGGAGCATGGAACAGATTGTCAAATCTCAGAGGAAAGGCTAGGGTAGTTGAGTGGTGTTAAGAGATCAACTAAAGAACTTGTATGCATATACACATAACCCATGACACAGACAATAGGGTGGCGAAGGCCTGGGGTGGAGGGTAGGGTCTGGCTAGAAGGGGGTCAATAGGGGAGACATATGTAATACTTTCAACAATAAAGAAAGCAAAACAAACAAATTTATTAATAATACACTTGGCATAAAGCACAAGTGGACAACTCAGTTTATCTGGGTGTCCCACCTGGTGGGGGTTCAAAGATTTTATGCTTTCCCCCCCTATAGGTTTCAAGGTTCCCCTGCCAGACAGACTGCATTTCAAGGTCACCCTTTGACATTGTTGTGGCTTTTCCCAGAGTTTATGAGAACATCTGGTGATTTTATCTTGGCAAGTCCCAAAAGACTGCTGACTTCTTTGTTCAGTGGGTGAGATAAATTCCCTCCCTCACCCTTCCCCTCCTCCTGCCCTAACAGCTCTCTTTCTTGCCTAACATCCCCCCTTCTCAAGTGATACCATCAAATGCTTTTGGGGTCTTGTTATTTGTCCCTCAGGCTTCATTTGACCCACCTCTAAAGCCCGCCTTCAGGGCCCCAGTCAGGGCCTCTTCCCCTGTGGACTCTTCCTTGTTGCCCCTGCTGCAGGTCTTTAGCAACCCTGTACATGCTGGGAACATCACTTCCCGGCTTCTATCACAAGCACTGATGTCTCTCCTGAGGGCAGGAGCAGGCCTCACACCACCTAGACCAGAGAGTGCATGTGGGCACGCTGCCCATAGACATGGTTTGTTTGATCCACAAAACAACGTAACATTTTTTTCATCAGTTGTAACCACTGAGAAATTTTACAATGAATTCCAGTCTTTAGGCTTCTCTAGAAAAACTGGAAATTACACAGGCAGGAGGTCCTTACCAGAGCTATTTTGAATCTGTGTTTAACCAAGAAATGTTAGATTCTTGGAAATAATATGTATCTTATTCACAACTCATAGTATCAATGTATGCCTCACTCTCAAAAATGATTGCTTACATGGGATGTGTAAGTTCAGTCCCAAAAAACCAATGCATTAAGACCTACTGAGGAAATGTAACAAATACATTTTCTGACTGCCTATTTCAGCACCCACAGAAACAGATTTTTTTTCAATTACAGTTGACATTCAATATTATATTAGTTTCAGGTGTAGAGAATAGTGGTTAGACATTTAGATAACTTACAAAGTGATCCCCCATAAGTCTGGCACCATACATGGCTATTGCAATATTATTGACTTATTCCTTATGCTGTACTTTACATTCCTGTGACGATTTTGTAACTGCCAATCTGTAGTTCTTAATCCCTTCACCTTTTTCACCCAGACCCCTAGTACCCTTCCCCACCAGCAACCATCAGTTTGTTCTCTGTATCTATGAGTCCAGAAACAACAGATTTTATTCAATAATTCTACGATGAGTTGTTTCCTGCAGTCCTACCCATATAAGGAGCCATTGTACTCGAGGCAAACCCAGTTTGCAACCTAATCATTCCTAAGCAATGGTCAGAGGGTAAGAATTATGTAAGCCAAAGTCACATTTCCTAAATCCCTATTTTACACCACAGAAATAGCAAAAGAAAATGAAAAAAAAAGAGAGAGAGAAAATCTTGATATAGGCCTTTTCAGTATTAACTTACTTTCAAAGAGCCATATTATGAATATTGCACGTCCCATTATGGCAAGTGCGAGCCTTCCTATCTTTCAAAGGACCTTTGAGCCATCTTCACACTTCATTGGCCACATATTTTTTCAAGGCCAATTTACAAACACACACAAAAGTCTTCAAATGTTAGATTTGCATGGGAACCTAGCCATCAATGACCCTTCTATCTCAATTTGCTAATAAGCTTTTGTGATATTCCAGTAAGTCCACCAAATCTATTTACATTATCAATCACCATTTCAAATATATGTCACACAATTTGGTAGAAAGCATTTAAACCATTACAAATTTAGGACAGAGTACCGTAAAAGTTGCCCAAAACTTTCTGCTGAATTCGGAAAGAATGCTACCCATTCTGTTTGATCCTCACATCAGGTCTTACCCTTGATACAATTAAGCACTTTAGAAGAGAGAAAATACCTCTGTCAAAAATATTTGCCTAACTTGAAGTTCTATCGAACTATATCGAAACAATCCAAAGTTCTTCCATCTCAGAAACCAGCCTGCCTGTTTAAATGGGGAAATTGTATAGTATCTAAACTATATCTCAATAAAGCTGTTTTGTGTGTGTTTTTAAGTCAGCCTGTCAACTTTGTTTTAAACTACAATTTATTACTTTAGTTTGGTGTTAAGCCCTTTCAAATAAGCCCTGTTCCTTTTCTAACACTGTTAGCATAATATAAAAAATTGAACTTGAAGGTTGTATTGTTAACTTTCATCCCAGCTTTTTTATGACTACCAGTACTATGTTCTCCTAGAATAAGGTTTTCCTTAGTCATAACAACAAGAGAACACTTTGAGAAATGGGACAACTTACAAAAAAGGATGGAGCTCTAAAAATACAGCTTTTGCTTGAGGGATAGCTGAGGAAAGGAATGCAATGAGCCACTGTGACCAGATCCCAGCATTGCCAGTTCAATGAACTTTGCTTAACTAGGAAGGACAGAGGAATTCACCATAAAACATACCATAAACCAGATGGCTACTAGCCAGCTACTCATAAATTAGAAAATTCCTTTAGGATCCAAAGAACTGATCCAGAAGTTTCATTTATGCTACTGGAAGTAGGCAGAGACAATAGTTGGAGATGTGTCTGGGTGATTTACACCTTTATCTTACCAAAAAGCAACAGTTTCAAGTACATTCACTCTCCTCTCTGTCCTTAAAAATAAATTTTAAAAAATCTACCTAGGCTACTACCATAACCAGGAAGCCAGGTGCACACACCAAGGAATAAAGGAACTGAGAGTGGAGTTCTGCTAGACATGAGTTCTCACACAGGCAAGGAGCACTCTATGTTGACTCTCAAGAAATCTTTGGCCACCCCTATGTTCATAGCAGCACAATTCACCATAGCTAAGATTTGGAAACAGCCTAAGTGCCCATCAGCAGATGAGTGGATTAGAAAACTGTGGTACATCTACACAATGGAATACTATGCTGCGGTAAAAAAAAAGGAACTCTTGCCTTTTGCAACAGCATGGATGGAACTGGAGAGCATTATGCTAAGTGAAATAAGCCAGTCAGAGAAAGATAAATACCACATGATCTCACTCATTTGTGGATTATAGAGAACAACATAGACTGATGAAAAGGGACAGACTCAAAGACTGAGAAACAGCAATCAGGCTATCAATCCCCAGAAGGAAAGTAGGGGAGGGCGGGGGTAAGGGGAAGAGATCAACCGAAGGACTTGTATACATGTATATAAGCCATACCAATGGACATGGACAACAGGGGGATGGGAGCATGAGTGTGTGTGGGGGGGAGGTTGGGGGTTAATGGGGGGGATGAGGACACATTTGTAATACCTTAACTAATAATAAAAAAAAATAAATAAATAAAAAATAAAAAATAAAAAAAAATAAAAATTTAAAACCATCCAAAAAAAAAAAAAAAAAAAAAGAAATCTTTGGCAATGCCTGGAACTACTGGTATTTAGGGAGGAGAGGTTCGGGTGCTGCTGAACATCCTACAGCTAATACATTTACATCCTTTAATTTTTCATGACTCAGATTCTATTTTTTTTAAATAGGATTCCTTTAAATAAGTTTCCTTGGTACTTTTGAGAAATGATTCAATTGAAAAGTGCTTTTAACTATAACTCTAAAAATGTATCTGTTTTATGTAACAGGTATCCTTTCATTATAACTAGCTATTCACATCACTTTTAATTTTTTTTAAGACAAAGTTATATTTTAAAAAATCTCTATCATGGGTAGGGTGCAAGGGGGGAAAACCTTCAGTAAAGCAAAGGGATTAGCTATCTGATATGTTTAACCTGAACTACATAACAACTTGAGCCTTTCCCTTTCTTTTCTAAGTTTCCTCACACACTCCAGCTCTTTCCATTAATACTACATTCTAAAACTTTCTGTCTACACTTTTAAAACGGAAGAGAACCTTAAGCCTCGGTAATTTACTCTGACTGTGTTAGTTTGCATTAGATCTTGCTTAGCCACAAAAAAAATGTTAGTTACCCTATAACTAAAAAGTGAGGCTCAGGTGAGCAGTAATAGTTTGAATACAAATAACTCTTTCTAGCTGGAATATTTAAAATAGTTTCCCCTCTTCCTGGTAAATTCACATACATGAAAATAATTCTAATTATTAGGCTAAATTCATTTCTTAGCTACTGTGATACGGTCTGGCCTTTATGAAGAAGAAAGCTTTAATCACACTGTAGTCTTCAGAAAGGTCATTTCGTTTATGTGAATTAGTATTTTTAGGCATCTGGGCCCACTCTGGGTTCTTTATGGGTGTAATTAACTTGCTCGCCTTCTCAGTGCCTTATGCTAGGAAAATGGGAACAACTTGAAACTGTTGAAGATAACTGACATGTAGAATATGATTAACTTGTGAACAGGGTTCAAATTTATGCTAATTCAAAAATCTACACACTGTGACGAGGCACCACATGGTGCTTTGACAGAATTTTGTCTGTGTACTGCATATAAGTCATGGAGTAGCAAATAAGATTTTTAAAAAACAAATATAACGGTGAATGACAGAAAATTTTTGTTCTGAGGAGAGCAGCTTCACTTCTTGAAAGTGTGGTAAACGTGATTAAGAGACCCGGCTCAGAATCAGTCAGGCCTGGGTTAAAATCCTGCCTCTACGACTTTATAGCTTGGGGCGAGTCTAGTCTCATGACTTCCCTGAGGCGGTTTCTTTAAAATCAGGATAATGGAAGTATGTGGTAAGGTTCTGAAGGATTAAGTAATGCATGTAAAGCTTGGTACATTTACATATTCAGTACTCAGTAATGCTAGCAACAAATGTTATTTACACACACACACACACACACACACACACACACACACACACACACGGCGTTTGTGTGTATTTTAACTGGTAATTGGAATTGACCTGAGCCCTTTTGAAGATAGATAATAAAACTAATGTACCAAAACTTCTAGACAGATGCCTGTGTACTCATTTGAGTAGAACCAGCAGTTTTCACAATCTCAGATGTTTGCATTTGCTCCAAAAACCGTGTAAAGAGAACTTAAAATTATTTTTTAAAATTTTTCAGTAACAGTCTACATTCAATATTATTTTGTATTAGTTTCAGGTGTATAGCATAGTGGTCAGACAATCACCTGCTTTACAAAACATTCCCTCTGATAGTTCCAGTACCCAACGGGCACCATACATAGCTATTACAATATTGTTGACTATATTCTCTATGCTGTACTTTATTATTATTTTTAAATATGTTTTTATTGATTTTAGAGAGAGAGGAAGGGACAGTGAGGAACATCAATTGGCTGCCCCCTGCATGCCCCCTTACTGGGGATCAAGCCCACAACACGGGCATGTGACCTGATGGGGAATTGAACCATGACCTCTGGTGCACGGGACTACGCTCAACAGACTGAGCCATGCCAGCCCACCAGGCCCCTATGCTGTACTTTATATCACCCTGGCTATTCTGTAACTACAAATCTACATTTCTCAATGCCTTAACCTTTATCACCCAGTCTCACAACACCCCACCTCCCTGGCAACCATCAGTCTCTTCTCTGTATCTTTGAGTCTATTTCTGTTTTGTTCATTTATATTGTTCTTTAGATTCCACATATGAAATCATATGGCATTTTTCTTTTTTTTGACTGACTTATTTCACTTAGCATAATACGCTCTAAATTCATCCATGGTAAAATGAACTTACATTAATATGTTGTATAAATTCCCTGTTAGCCTTTTGGACATTTTGTACGTGACTAGTGTCTTTATTTTCAGAAAAAGTGAAATAACTTTTTACTCTTTTGGATGTTTTGCATTTCACCAGGCCTCTTCATTTTCAACAAAAGTGAGATATCTTTTCTAGACACACAATTCTACTGTTGCACATCATTTCACTGTATCATCTACATATCACATACATGTTCCTTTCCATTGTGAAAATGACTTTTTCCAGGGTGTTATTGCTCTCCAGTGATGCAGGTAGGACTATGCAGTAGTGGTCCTTGGGGCATTTCTTCTCATCTTGGAAGACATTAAATTCTCACTTGCTTTATAGATATGGCTTGGAAATACATAACATCTAATAACATTGGGGTAACAGTAGTAACCATTAGGACATCAGACCAAGTTGAAAAAGAAAAAAGTTATCTACTCTTAAAATAATGTTGAAAACTCTGTACTTTACTCATGTTAGCCTTCACTTAGCAAATTCCTTAAGCTTCCTTTTAATTTTTCCATTGCTCACAGCAGATAAACAGCCACAGATTAGGAAAGAAATTAGAGGGGCTCTGGAGGGAAGGAGTTACAAGAGTGTGTAGCTTTTAGATATTAACAGGAATTGTCTAACAACCTGACATGATACATAGAAAAAAATATGACATCACCCATTTCAGTAATGAACATTTACAAGTACATCCTTGTCATAAAAAATATTTATGCCCTGCCAGTATGCCTCAGTGGTTGAGTGTCGACCTATTGAACCAGGAGGTCACAGTTCAATTCCCAGTCACAGCACATACCCGAGTTGAGGGCTCAATCCCCAGTAGGGGGCATGCAGGAAGCAACCAGTTGATGATTCTCTCTCATCATTGATGTCTCTATCTTTCTCTCCCTCTTCCTTCTTCTCTCTAAAATAGAAACATTTAAAAAAAAAAAAAAGATAAAGGGTCTTAAAGTTCTCTACCAATGAAAGTGATTGGTAAACAAAGGATTTTCTTTAACTACTGACACTAATTATGATGGTTAAGATGACCATCAACAAGATTGGTTAGTATAGGCTTTCTCAGGTTGGCACTATTAACATTTTGGGTTGGATAATTCTTTGTTGTGGAGGCTGTTCTGTGCATTGTAGGATGTTTAGCAGCACCCAAACCTCTCCTCCTCTCTAGATACCAGTAGCTCCAGACATTGCCAAATATTCCTTAAGAGTCATGCCCAGGCTGAGAACCACTGGTTTTGTTAAGTGTATTTAAATTACTTACCGGACTGGCATAAAATATGCACTTTGAAAATGTAGCATTCAACATAGGATTTCATTCACTCACTCAGAGTTTCACAAACACCTGATATGAGCCAGGAACTCTTCTGGGTGTTGAAGAAATAGTGGGGAATAAGACAGGTATAGTCCTGCTCTCATGACACTAACATAAAGGTTCATCTGCATGTTAAAGTGATTCAACAAATCACTACAAGAGGTGATGAAGAGTCTCTGTATACACAGTTCTCAACTTGGTGAACTTGGTGAACTGAAGGCCTCATGCCAACTCATTTCTCTATTCTTAAATAAGTTTGATCCCACGCTCTGCCTCCACCTGTTCCTGTCAAGATAGCAGCCCACGGTGACCCAGTTGCTGTAGCCACTAGTGCAAAGGGCCAGGCCTGCCACTCTTCTTCTAAGGCCTGTGCAATGCTCACTTTCACCACCCACCACAATCACCTTCCTCCCTGTCCCCGAGACCAGCTGTCCAGACCAAGTCCTCAGGCCTAGAGTCCTATGGCCTAAGCCCGGCAGTCTCCACACTGGGAATCTTGATTTTACCCTTCCTTTGCACAAGAGAGTGCAGCAGGCAAAGCCCTGGCTCTCATGGGGTTTAGTGTACTTGGGTGGGATTGGGGTTGGGGGACAGAAAATAAGATTAAAAAATACAGAGTTAGTGCCCTAGCTGGTTTGGCTCAGTGTTGGCCTGTGAACTGAAGGGTCCCAGGTTCAATTCTGTTCAAGGGCACATGCCCGGATTGTGGGCTCAATCTCCAATTGGGGGTATGCAGGAGGCAGCTGATCAATGATTATCTCTAATCACTGATGTTTCTTTCTCTCTCTCTCCCTTCCTTTCTGAAATCAATTAAAAAAAATTTTTTTAAAGAGTAAGATAGTGGTAAGTGTTATAGTGAAAAATAAAACACAGTAAGCAGTAGAGGAGCGGGGCTTCCAATTTAAATAAGGTGGCCAGGAACGGACCTCAGTGAGAAGATGCGTTGAAGTAAAGACGTGAAGCGGATGAACTCAATACTTTTTGAACACTGAAAGTAAGGTTTCAGGTGCCTGAAATTTTGTATTAGTCAAGCCTTCCAGGTCTACAATAAAAAGTGGTGTCACTTAACACGTGAGCAAAGAGAAAATATTAGAAAAAAATATAATAAAGAAAAATGCTTTTCTTTTTAAAAAATTTTATTTATCAGTTTAGAGTGAGGGAGAGAGAAACAGTGATTTGTTGTTCCACTTACTTATACATTCATCAGTTGATTCTTGTATGTGCCCTCACTAGGGATCAAACCCATAATCTTGATGCATCGGGATGACGCTCTAACCAACTGAACTACCCAGCCAATGCAGAAATGATTTTCTTAATCTATTTGGGGGGGGGGGGGGATATTTTTGAACAAAAGTAAGCAGATATAAACTATTAAACATTTCCAAAAGTCCATAACAAAGCCTTCCCCGCCCGCCCCCTTGTGCCATAAAATAACATTGACAGGTCAGAGGAAGAGCCAGAGGTAAAGGTCCCTCCCCTCTCATGCCCCTACCCAGGAGCATCCATTCCCCTGCTGGAAGGAGGAAACCCGGAAGGCTGCTGGGCTCAGGGTGCTGTAGTAGGCATCCTGGCCCTGGAGCAGGCTGCCTTGGTGGTGATCTCCTGCTGCAGCCCCATCTTGATGCCATGAGATTCTGGTACTCCAAGTTCTGCCACTCGGTGTCAGCACTAATGTCACACAGCTGGACTTGATACTGCTGATCAGTGCCAACTGGGCTCCAAAACAAGCCTCCGGTTCTGCCAGTGTTTCTTCCAGGGCTGCTTTATGCTGAGCTGAGACTGCAGCTTGATCTTCAGACCAAGGAGGGTGAGGTGCAGATCAGTGACCTCTGTTGTGCTAATCTGCAGTTGTTCCGTGTGGCCAGTGACCTCCCGGCTCAGCTCCTCAGTCTAGCTGGAAGGATGCTGAAGTCTGGTTCACCAGCCAGACTGAGGAGTTTGGACAACCTCATACTGCTTCTCATGTCATTCAGGATCCTAGCTAGGTCGTGGAATCCACCTCCACACAGACCTGGCCCCTCAAAGCACTGATCTCCTCCTCATGGTTCTGCTTCAGGTAGGCCAGTTCTTCCTTCAGGCCTTCAATCTGCATCTCCAGATCAGCTCTGGAAAGGGTCAGCTTGTCCAGGCTTGCCCAGGCCACTGACGTCAGCCTCCACGTTCAGGCATAGGCAGGGCCTGCTTTGTCTCAAAACTTGTTTCGGAAGCCATCCTCAGCCAGACGGGCATTGCTGACCCACAGGACAATCTTGGAGTTCTCAATGGTGGCACCAAGAATCTTGTGCCATGGCACCTCAATGGTCTGGTAGTAGTGGTGGGCCTGGGACCCTGCTTCTGGTACCAGTTACGGATCTTCATCTCCAGGTCGCAGTTGGCTGCCACCAGAGCACGCACTTTCTCCAGGTAGGAGGCCAGGCGGTGTTTGAGGTTCTGCCTTGCTACCTTCTCATTGCCCACCAGAAGCCTATCGGACCCAGCCAGGGTGCCCACATATCCATCTCCCTAGCTCCCAGAGACAGATGAGGACACGAAGCAAGTGGAGGACACCAATACACCATGGCCGCCCAAGCCCCCGAGGCTGCTGGGCACACAGTAGGCACCTCCAGCTCCGAAGTGCATGGTGCCACCACCCAGGCCCATGAAGGACGAGGAGGCTCATGACTGGCAATAGCTGGAGGAAGTCATAGCGAAAGAGGACTCAGAGACCCTTGTCGCAGGAACTGTGGTAGGCAGGAGTCACAAAGCCTGTTTTCTGCATGAGTCACTATAACATTTGTAGGAACTAATTGTGAGACCCAAAGCAAGGAATCAAAATAAAAATCCTCTTCCAGATGAAAAAGTATAAATTGTAGGGGGATCCAGGAATCTAGGCTAGAAATGGGCAATTAACAAAAAAATCCGGTGGAATGAATATTCTGAAAGAAGGGCAGTTAGTGCATCAGTGATGCATGCCATTACCAATTTAGTTTTCCTTAAGTTTACATAAATGAGTCACCATCAGGACTGTAAGTAAGAGAAGCACCTTTCCCACCCCTGCCAGCTCATCAGGGAGCTTTCATGACATTAAATGATGACAGCTACCCACTGAAAGTGGGGGTTATGTGAGTATCTTTTAATTTTCTATTCCTGTTTTTCTACCTTCCCAATGCCCACGATGTGGTTAAAGCAAATCTCCCAGGTTAACAAAAACATACAAGTTGGTCATTCAGTTCCGAAATGGGATATGGGCATTAGTTCTCAATGAAAATGAGCTTAAACTGGGCACCACACTGACTTCAGAACAAAGACTGCATCATTGGCAGTTGCCTCCTTGCTTCCTCCTGAATTCTTCCCTTCCCTTCTTTTCACTGTTTTCATAACCAGTGGCCTGAGTTTACCACTTTCTATAAAAGGACTATAGAGGGACTCTAATTAACATCCTAGTCAGTTCCCTAGTTCTTGCTCCTTAGCAGACAGCATCTCTGGATATGACTACTCAAATCCAATTTTTTTTTTTTAATGTTAAGAGATATAAAACCTTTTTTTATTTTATTTTTTTATTTTTAAAAACTTTACTTTTGAGAATATTACAAATGTCCCTCTTTTTTCCCCCCATTGCCTCCCTCCACAGGTTCCTGCCCTGCCCCAGGACTTCACCACCTTATTGTCTGTATCCATAGGTAATGCATATCCAATATAATAAACACCTAATATGCAAATAGACTGAATGGCAAAACCACTGGTGGAACAACCAGTAGCTATGATGCACACTGACCACCAGGGGGCAGACACTCAACACAGGAGCTTCCCCCAGCCTGCAGGCCCCAGGCCAGCCAAGGTGGGTCCCAGTGGGGGCCCCCCAATTGCCCCGCAGAGGGAGGTGACCAGAGGTGGGGGGTGGGGCTGGTCGGTGGTGGCGACAGGGGGCGGAGCCGGCAAGCGGGTGGCACCAGGCCCGCCAAGGTGGGTGCCAGCAGGGGCCCCCCCGATTGCCCCGCCGATCACCCCACAGATTGGCCCTGATCGCTGGCCAGGCGTAGGGACCCTACCCATGCATGAATTTTGTGCACCGGACCTCTAGTATGCATATAAAATCTTTGGTTAATCTCCTTCCACCCACCCACCCCTTCCCTCTGAGATTCATCAGTCTGTTTCATGTTTCCTCTGATTCTATTTTATTCATCAGTTTATTTTGTTCATTGGATTTATTTTGATTTTAGATTCAATTGTTGATAGATATGTATTTATTGCCATTTTATTGTTCATATTTTTGTCCTCTCCCTTACCTTTCTCCCTCCCTCTTCCCCTCTCAGTCTTCTTCCCCCTCCCTTCCCCATCTTTCTTCTTCCTCTTCTTAAAGAATACCCTTCAACATTTCATGTAATACTGGTTTTGTGGTGATGAGCTCCTTTAATTTTTTCTTGCCTGTGACCTTCAATTCTAAATGATAGTTTTGCTGGGTAATCTTCATTGTAGGTCCTTATTATTCATCACTTTGACTATTTCTTGCCGCTCCCTTATGGCCTACAAACTTTCTGTCTGACATCGGGGCAGGAACTTGGGGGCAGCTTTCTCCCAGATAGGGATGGCTCACAGGGGTCATTGAACCTGTACTGGGACCTCCCCCATCGCAGAGCTGACTGGCAGCCATATCTGAGTTTCCATCAGCGTTGCTCACACTGTTTGCTCCACCCTGGTGATTCCCTGAGACCCCGTGCCATCCAATATGCAGCCCCACCCAAGCTGTTTATAGCTGCTTTTCCATATGAATGGCCTGTCCTGGCTCAGGCTTCAGACTTTGCTGAAACGTCATAAACAAGCAGCAGCTGGAGTCAGCGTACCCCGTACTTATCAATAAGAGGCCCAAGACCCAGCACTAGCACCAGCCTGCCTTGCCTCACAGCTGGGCCTCGCCTGGGCACTTCCTAGCCCAACACAAATATCAGCCCTCTGCAAAACTCTCTGTAAATTCTGACGGGGGGCGGGGCTCCAGGCAGTGCTTGACTTTGCACCTCCTGGTAGGCTCCAGAGTCAGTGACCTGGTCGACAGCTTCAAACCATACCACATTACAACTCTACACATCCATAATCAGCACATTCAAGGGGCAGACTCAGTGAGCACCAAAGCCCCACTGAAGCAAGTCCTGCTCCTTAGGGGTGTCTCCTGCATAGCAGCTCTTCCACTGTAGACTCAGTTGGTCCCCACAGCCAATTAGCCTAGAGGCCAATTCCTCCCAGCAATGTCAAACAAGACTCAACTACAACAAGATTGTGCACACAGCCCACACAGGGTGGACCTAGAGTGCCCAGCTCAGGTAACTGGGGTGGCTGAGCCACTGGGCCCTATAGGATACTTATTAAATAAGGTCACTCTACCAATTCCAGGAGACATAAAAGCTCTACCTAATACATAGAAACAAACACAGGGAAGTAGCCAAAATGCGGAGACAAAGAAATATGTCACAAATGAAAGAAATGGAAGCAAGCAAGCTCCTGGATACAGAGTTCAA
Source organism: Myotis myotis (assembly GCF_014108235.1). NCBI lineage: Eukaryota > Metazoa > Chordata > Mammalia > Chiroptera > Vespertilionidae > Myotis > Myotis myotis. Next base: position 174,331,075 of record NW_023416335.1, read on the forward strand.
AACAATGGTTATAAGATTACTCAAAGATCTTAATGAGGAGTTCAAGGGACTTAATGAGAGCTTCAAGGGACTTAGTGAGACCTTCAAGGATCTTAGTGAGAATGTCAAAGACAAAAAAAAAAACACCACAAAAAAAACCCACCTGTCAGAAATTAAGCACAGACTAACTGAAATAAAGAATAATTTATAAGAGCCCAGCCAGCATAGCTTAGTGGTTGAGCATTGACCTATGAACCAGGAGGTCATGGTCCAATTCCCAATCAGGGCACATGTCCAGGTTGCAGGCTCAATTCCCAGTGTGAGGCATGCAGGAGGCAGCCGATCAGTGATTCTCTCTCATCACTGATTTTTCTAACTCTCTCTCCCTCTCCTGTTTTCTCTAAAATCAATAAAAACATATTTTTTAAAAGAAGAAGAATTTACAGGGATTCAACAGTAGAGTAGAGGATTCAGAGAATCAAATCAGTTATTTGGGATATGAGGAAGCAAAAAAATCCAACCAGAAGAGCAAAAATAAAAAAGAATCCAAAAATATGAAGATAGTGTAAGGAGCCTCTGGGACAACTTCAAGCATACCAACATTCGCATTATGTGGAAGCCAGAAGGAGAAGAGAGACAGCAAGATATTGAAAACCTACTTGAAGAAATCCTATATAATAAAAGGGTAATAGGCAAATTGACCCTAATGGCAGAATGACCACTGGACCAGTCACTATGAGGCTCACTGACCACCTCTTGGTCCCTTTCCCTGGCCGGCAGGCTCCAATCACCTGATGGCCACCTGTGGCAGGGGCAGGGCCAGTTGCAGGCAGCTGGGGAAGATGGCCCTGATCGCAGGCCAGGCCTAGGGACTGTACCGGCATATGAATTTCATGTGTCGGGCCTCTAGTAATGACAGAAAATTTCCCCTACCTGGTGAAAGAAATAGACTTACAAGTCCAGGAAGCGCAGAGAGTCCCAAACAAGAGGAAACCAATGAGGCCCACACCAAGACATATCATAATTAAAATACCAAGGATTAAAGACAAAGAGAGAATCTTAAAAGCAGCAAGAGAAAAGCAGTTAGTTACCTACAGGGGAGCACTCATATGACTGTCAGCTGATTTCTCAACAGAAACTTTGCAGGTCAAACCCACCTTTTTATTACACTAAAAAGGTTAAGAGTGTGGAAAAAAAGCTATGACTAATTTTCTTAGAAACATTAAAGTGATTTGTCAACATATATAAGTAGGATCCTAATATTACTATTTAGTATTACATATAGACATATACTAATGTGTGTATATATAGACATATTCTATTATGCAGCCATCCATTATAGTCCTTTTTTTTTAATGTGGTAAAAAAGAAATACAGTTTACCTGTTTTTGCAGAACATCTAAAAGGAACAGGATTCTTAAAAAATTAATACTACTCACATAACTTCAGCGTTTACTAGGCAACTGTCCCCCAGCTAAGTGAAATATGATATAATGTAGTTAAATAAGTTCTCAGGAAAAAGGCAGCAGAGGGCTTGAGTTAGGTAGTCCCAAGAAATTTGGTTGCACAGCAAAGACCAGAAGCTATTCTTGTTTCCATTTCCAGAATCTTTTCTAAGAATATGTTTCTTTCTACTTGAAAATGGCTTTCCCCTCTTCCTCATTAGCTACAGTAGATTATAGTGTTGCTTTTGTATTTAAACTCTGGATAAAAATATAAGAGGAAAGTGTTTCTTCATTACTAAAGATCCACAATTAGTATCTTTTTCAAAAAATATATTTTATTGATTTTTTACAGAGAGGAAGGGAGAAGGATAGAGTTAGAAACATCGATAAGAGAGAAACATCGATCAGCTGCCTCCTGGACACCTCTTACTGGGGATGTGCCCGCAACTTCACAATTAGTATCTTTCTGTAAAAACTGGTGTGGCTCAGTTGGTTGGGTGCTGACCTGTGCACCAAAAGGTTGCCAGTTCAATTCCGAGTCAGGGCACATGCCCAGGTTGCTGGCTTGATCCCTGGTAGGGGGTGTGCAAGAGACAGCAGATCAATATTTCTCTCTTCTCTCCCTCTCCCTTCCTCTCTCTCTAAAAATCAATTTTAAAAACCTAAAATAATAATAAGAATTTTATGGGAGATAGAAAGTATGGGGGTTGAGAGCATTACTTTAAATCTTGGCTCCTTTAGCCATGTGAACTTGGACAAATTATTTAATTCTGTCTGGGCTTCTGGTTCCTACTCTGTACAATGGGAATAATGGGTCCTATTTGTGATAATTGAGTTTATGGACAAAAAGCACTTAGAACAATATCTGACCAACAAAGAAGGTACTCAATAAATAATAGCTATTATTATTATGACTCTCATGATTGTAATTATAATTAAAAGGGCTGAAGCAGTAACCAGAGATAATGGAATGATAGCCACATAGAGTTAGTATGTTTTCGGTTTATAGGAGGAGGTGAGGAAGCTGTTAGTTAATGTTTTCAATTTTTTAATCCTGGAATGTATTTCATAAGCTTTACTATTACTCAGAGGCAGTAAATATTGTGCAATTATATTTTAAAATTTAGGTAAACCTACATTTCAATGTCTCACAATTTTTAAAATACCATCAATTAAAAGAAACATTACAATTTCAGAGATATTAAAGTGTGAAAAAGTGTACATTTTAAAGTTGATGAAATACATTAAGAGATGGAAAACAATACAGTGATATTTCAAGTATCATATATACCCCAGGTTCATCTTTTTCTATAAGAGCTGGGAGCTAAAATCTAACTTCTAATCATTCCTAGTTTCTGCCTCTCAGATTGTGTTTTTTTTTAAGAGATGCCCATGAGAGATGGCAGAAGAAAGGAGACTTTCATTAGGAGTTTTGTCCTTAATATCCAAGTCCTACTAATGACAAACAATAGGCAAAGAAAAAGGCTATGAAAGGCGAAAGAAGACAGCAGATGGAAAATGATCTATATATATAAAAGCCTAAGCAACCGGCTGACTGGCCAGTAGCTATGATGCGCGCTGACCAACAGGGGGCAGACGCTCAACATAGGAGCTGCTGAGCTGCAGTCACTTGGCAGCGGCGGTTCTTGGCTGATGCACCCGGAACCAGAGAGGAGGGAGCCCAATTCCAGGGGGTGTCACCCGAGAGCCGCCCTCTTGCAATATGGGACCCCTCAGGGGAATTCAGGAGCTGGTTTCAGCCGGATCCCCACAGGCCAGGCCGAGGGACCCCACTGGTGTACGAATCCATGCGCCGGGCCTCTAGTAAAGCTATAAGATAATGGAACTCCTGAAAATCCTGAAGAGAGTATTTGGGGGCCTTTCAGGGGAGGAGCACCCCCAATTATCTCTCCAGTCAAAACATCACAGCATCAAAAAGAATGCCAGGAATAATGAAAAACTGTTAAACCGAAAGGCATATCTATTCCATGAATTCTCAAAGAGAACAAAGCATACTATTCCCACCCCTTTCTTAATACGCCCCTGCACAAAGTTGCTGCATGTTCCTGAGAGGAGCATGTGAATGGTGCAGACACAGAGGAAAGCTGAGAACCACTGATGTTAGAATATTTTGTTTGCAAGCTGGGATTACTGATCGGAAAGGGTTTCATCTTGTACGATATAGCCAATAATTCATTTCGCCTCTCTTTGAGTATTCTCTTTAACAAGGAACTCATCAGGACCACCAAAGGAACACAACTTCATTTTCTAACAGTGTTGTCAGAAAATTCCTATATTGAAGCAAAGATGTGCTAAGCTAGTTGGGGTTCTTCTGTTTACTCAATATTTACTGAGCCCTTGAATGGACCCGGAGGACCGAAGGAATGGATGACTTGAGTTAGGGATTGGAGGGGCAGGTGGAGTAGAAAAACACGGAGGATTATCAGTGAAGAAGTTGAGGTGGCTGGCAAGAGTGAATGCAGGGGGATTTTTTCCTATAGGGGTAGAAGACAAATAGTCAGGGAGCTCTGTGGATCATGGAAAATAACCAGTTGCCACTTGAGTCAATAGGGGATCAGTGATGAGAGGAGAGGAAACAGAAGAAGAGGGTGGTGGTTCTGTGAGGCAATTCAGGCTTTAGGGGAGGTTGACACTGAAGTGGCTGGGGCTCAAAACAGCACAGGAGGAAAGACAGAGAGGCCACCAGTGGCAGGCAGCTTTGGCAGGGACTAAGCGGGGGAGAAGGCGAAATAGAAGGCATTATGAAAAGCAACGAGAAGACAAGTGCCTACGAGAGCCTGCACCTTGGTTGTTTGTAAACAACCGATCACAATCCAGGAAGACAGTGCTAGATTAGAGATACACATACAATGCCAAAATAAACCCAGACTGTGAAGAGTGCCTGTGTTCATCCTAACAACCTGACTTCCCAAGCACTGTTCTAAGCCCTTTAAGAATATTAATTTTTTATTCTTCTAACAACTCCACGATGTGGGTAATATTTATATCCCCATTTTATAGATGAGGGAACTAAGTAAAAATAAATAAATAAAATAAAATAAAATAAAATAAAATAAAATAAAATAAAAAAGAACCCGAATCACCCAGATAAGTACTGCAGAAGGCTTTAAACCCAGCCAGTCTGACTCCAGGGACCACACGCTAAGCCTCATAGTGTATTCTTCCCACTTTGATTTTCTAGGGCCTAACACAATGACTGGCCCATAGTAAACACTGGAATACTTGTTAAAGGGTTGAAGGATCCCTAGCTTTTGTGGGCTCATAGAGACAAACTAAGAAGGATCTAGGGATTTGGAAAAGAACACAGATCCTGGTGGAATTCATTGGCTCAGGGGTCTGAATGGTACTTGGGAGAGCTATTTTTCCAGCCTGGTATAGATTTCCAGGTCGTGTCAGCAGGATACTGCTCCCATCAGATGCATAAGCCAACAGATACAGGCTTATCCATGACCCTGAAGGTCCAAGTCGGCTGGGCAGTCTTCCCCCAAAAATTGGATGTAGCAGAGCACAGTGTGCCCTCCTCTGAACTACAACCACTCTGATCACTGCTCTTACACCAACACTGACTTATATATTACCTGGTTCATCATATATAACCACACCGGTTTATTATATATCACATTCCCCCTTGTGGGCTGAAAATACTTACGGTCAAGGCATTTGTATTATTCATCTTGGATTCCCAACACCAAATATCATATTAAGTCACCAATATAACAGCATTAAAGCAGCCTGTGTTTTTCATTGCGGGAGAGAGGGGGAGTTACATGTTAGTCAACTCTCTACAGTGGAAGTAAAAATCACTTTGTTTAAAAGCTTTATTGTTCCATGGAGGATTTTTAGTAATAATTTGTAACCAAATTTGGCTATAATTTGATAAGTTCCTATACCTTATATTGCATTATATTTGAAATTATAAGCAATAACCTCTTGTATTCTGCTGCTGGGATATCTTATAATTTATTTGGTTCTATAAACTGACCTTTCACCTCTTAAATGTTCTCATTAGCATAAATTTTTAAAAAAACACAAATAACCCTATCCTAAGGGCATTGCACTTTTTTAAGGCTTCTATTAACATGTAGCCTAATACAAAATGTTGCCTACCAGAAGCCCAGGGAACATCGCAGCCTTGCACAGCAGGCTGGATATTTGCCTTGGTGCAGTCCCCAGAATAGTGGCTGTGAGGCAGGACAGTCAGAAGTTAGGAAAATTCCTTGGCCAACTAGAATAGGGAAACTGAAACAGCTGAACAAACTGGCTGAGCAATTTCCAGCCAGATACAGGTCACCTCCCTAGAGATAACATCTAGGCCTCAGTTGTATTTCAGCTCCAGGCCCAGAAAAGCAGCAAAACCAGGTGGGCTACGCCAGGACCACTGGCAATGACGAATCCCCCCTGCCCTGGTGCTCACCAATCAGTAGAGACCACGACCCTAAAAGGGCACACCAGAAAAGGAATGCATATTCTGCTGAAAACCTCCCCTGAGACCTCCCCTAAGATTCCCGCCAGCAAAAGAGAGCTAAAAGCCTCAAAACAAAGGACCCAGTGTGTGTTTCCCCAGCCAGAAGAATGCCTATGCCTTCTCCTTCCCCCTCATCTTCCCCCACAGGCAAGCATCTCCTAACTCTAAGGGTCCCCATGAGATTCGCAACCAGGGGAACAATGGGCAGTGATAGCTCATGCTGGGCTAATCCCCTGAACCTGTCTCCAAGGCCCCCTTTTCTCTGACTTCCTGGTGAGCTAAAGCAGCCCACCTTGGCTCACTTCTTTCCTACGGCATTTCTAGAGAGCCAAGCAGAGCACCACCTAGGTCTCTCCTGTTGCTTCTTCTATCCTAGGCCCTTCCTTGGGTCCCAGATTTAAAGAAAAATACCCTCAAAGTCACCTGGCCTCCTGCTATGAAATATTTCCTGCATGAAGTCAAGAAACCATACTGGCCAGCCCTATGCAGACCTGCTCAGGGCCAGCTCCCCTGTCCTATAACAGCTGCAGGTGGTGAATTCTGGTGAATGAGCCAAACAGCTAGGTTTATCTTCAGGCTATTGCTGCATAAATGAGATAATAACACAAAACTGACTGTGGGGTCCCAGAATACTTCCTGGAGCTAATGTCCACTGTCAACCACACTCCAAGGACAGATGACTACTTCACAATGCTCTGCAAACGATGTCAAGTGTAGTCCTGAAAACACACACGACTCCTGAAGTGTGGGCAATGCATAACTAGTCCAGCTTTAGTAGTTCAACTAAGATTAAATATTTGTATGAACTCCTAAAGGTCCATCTCTATACTGAGGGGTTACTGGTAAAAGTTTAACCAACAGTCAGTCACCAAGTGATCATTCTTGAATACAGAGTATCTCATTACAGATATCAATAACAGCCAGTTGAGGAGCCATAGAAGGCTTCTGGCCACGGGAAAGATGTGACCAATACCCAGATTTAAGAAAATTAATGGCGGGGGGAGGGGGGGTAAAGTGGATAGCAGTACTGCTGGGGAGAAAAGTGGGGCTGAAATATGACAAAGGAGCCATCAGGAAAGGAAGGGGAAGCCATAGTACTAGAGGCAGATTGGATGGCAAAGGGGAAGCCATAGTACTGGAGGCAGATTGGATGGCAAAGGGGAAGCCATAGTACTAGAGGCAGATTGGATGGCAAAGGGGAAGCCATAGTACTGGAGGCAGATTGGATGGCAAAGGGGAAGCCATAGTACTGGAGGCAGATTGGATAGCAAGTAGATAACAGAGCAGATTTAAAATAATCTTTGAAGCAGAAGGAAAGCAAGGCTGTTAATACCGCCAAGGAATGTCAGGAGAAAAGGCTTGGTTGCATCAGAAGTTGCAATTTGGTGCCCTTACTACATTGACATTTCTTAAGCAGGCCCTGAAAATAGCAGAGCAGTACAGATGACCTAGAGAAGCCCAGAGACTGAATGAGACCATTAAAGAACAGAGGTGGCAGGAAATAAGAGGTTGCAGGAGAAAAAGAAGAAAAATGGGCTAGCCAGAGGACGAAACTTTGAGATTTAGTGAAGTGCGAAAATCAGGCGATCTCATGTAATCCAGACCCAAAAAAGGGCTTAAAAAAGTAGCAAATGCCACTGAAAAAAATTAACAATAAGGGCTAGAAACAGGCTGTTAGGTAACAGAGTACTGATCCAGGTGGGAACAGAAGGTAGCCTAGAAATAAGTGGGGAGAAGGATAAAGAAACAGAGACAGCAAAGGAAGTACTAGTACATAACGTAGTTTAAGTAAGAAAGCTGTTGGGTGGTAGCTTCAGAGAATATCAAAGTTTAAACTCGTTTGAAAAGAAGAGAGAGGGAGGAGGAAGTAAAAAGAGGTCAACCGAGCTCATATCAGATACTCCTGTTGGATATAAAAAGTATATCAGCATAAATTAAAGTCTATTTCAAGGGGGACAGGGTGGGGTTGAGAAACAAGAGCAAAGTAGAAAAGACGTGTAAAAAATACAATGAAGAATCAACCAGAAATAGGCAAGAAGGTTGCCAAAAATTAGAGGGCCCAGATGATGTGTTAGTTGTGGGGCATCTGTATCATTCATTGCCTGGCACCAGCAAAACCTATCCTCAGGACCAACGGTGGAGTTTACCCATGTTTGGGAATGACCAGTCGTTCAAAACTGGTTGCATTCGGGAAAATCTGGGCACCTGTTGAAAATACAGCTTCTCTCACCCTACTCCTGGAGATTCTGACTCCTAACTAGGGTGTGGCTGGGGATTTTTAATGAGCACTCCAAGTAATTCTGATGCAACCAGTAGGATGGCATTTGGAAACCAAGCACATCATCAGAAGGATCTGATACACTTTTTAAAAATACAGATTACCATCTCCTGTCCTAGCCTAGTGAATCTCACTATGCTCACATCAACAAAATGAAACACATCTTGTTTGAGTCTTTTTTCAATCAACTTTCCGGCAAAGGCATGTTAAAATTTTTTTCAGTACAAACTACACCAGAATTGAACCAAATATTTTGAAAGTCCAGAGGTAGTGGCCTTGGGCAGATACTTAATGAATGGCTATTCATTAAAAGACAACTGACTACTCTACTCTTTAAACTGCTCTTGGAAGGAAATTCAAGTAAAAAAAAAAAAAAAGATACTCTTCCTGGTTCCTGTTCCTCTAAAGGACTTTCCAATCTCAAAGTCCATCTTTAAGCAGCTTCTAACAAACATTAACAGATTGACATACATCATCATTTTATTATAAATCTTTAAACAAATTACTTGTGTAGATCACTGTTTTAAATACAGGACACATTCATTCATGTCACAAATATTATTAGCCTTAACATATATGTAAACATATAGGGTACATTGTCATTGCATAGCACTTTGCTTTTCAAAGCTCTGGGACATCTTAAAAACTAGTTGCAAGTATGTGAGAAGGGAAGCCAGAGAGACCTGGTTCAAATCCTGCTTCTGAAACTTAGGCTAGTTGTACAATATCACAAAATTAAGATTTTCTGAAACTTGATTTCTTTCTTCTGTAAATGGTAAGAATACCACCTATCTTGCTGGGTTGTCATAAAAATAAGAATTGTAAGTAAAACACACATAGTTCTGATTCAAAACCAGCATTTACCGTAATAAACAGTACTCTTATCCCTCTTACCCAGATTTCCATCACAACCCCCTCTCAACAAAGGTGAAATTAATCCTCTAGAAGTACTCATGATACTGGACTTTATGTTGAAAACCCGAGTATTCCAGCCATGGTGAGAACGTTAAAAAGAAACTCTTACTTATGGAAAGCTTGCATGTCATGATAATGTGAAGAGTCTTTTGTCACACATCATCCAGATGCTCAATAAATAACAAAAGATACACTTTTAAGTGTACTGCTGAGATAAGAAGGTAATGAAGGTTCCCAAGGATAAGAGAAAAAAAGAAAAAGAACAACAAATCTAAACCCTAGCAGCAAACTAATTTGTAGGCCCACGCTGCCGTAGGAGCAATACCATTCCCTCCAGAAACCTGAGGGTCTTGTAAGGGGAAGGGACACTTGATCTTGAGCTTCTGAATGGGAAAGGACTGAACATGAGAAACAACCTCAATGTTCCACGCTTGAAAGAGCTACACCTTTGTTAAAAGGGCAAGGTAGGAAAAATCTGCCTTCCATCAAAGCAAACTAATGAGTAAATCTGCAGACCTACACCAAGCCTAGATTAATTAATGAAGATAATGACACTGATCTCCCCTGAGCAAGCCTAAATTCAGATTTACAACATCTTCAAGTCAGGGAAATGCCTGGTTAATAGAAGTAGTCTTGGAAGTAGAAACAAACAAGTATTTTCTACAGAAAGGAATCTTCAATACACATCCTTCAGGATTCCCATAAAATTAAGGAAACATGCTACCTTGAATAATAGCAGGAAATACACACAGTCAGTAGATAAGATTTCCCTCTACCCCCAAAGGTTTCAGATATTCATACTATGGAAAGGGGGAAGGAACAGAAAAGTTGAACCAAATAAAACACAAAATAAGAAAAGTTCAATCCGACACCACACACACACATACAAAATGCCCTTTTAAATTTTTTTCCATAATGGAATTATGTGCAATAATGCCAGGTGTACTTGAATTTGAATCCTGGATAACTAAACACCAGTTTATGATTCTAAGCAAGTTAGTAAAACTTCTGTGCCTCAATTTCTTCTACTGCAAAATGGGCATAATACTGTCCTACCTACCTATTAAGATTGCTGTGAAATTTCATACACATATGTCTTCATGTGTGTATCACATAGCAGAGTTCTTTAATACACAAAACGCACTTAATAAATAGTAGCTACTGTGAACATTAATAGAGTGTCTCCTTTGTGCCAGTGATAGTGCCAGACTCTTTGGGACAGAGATGGATAATGATTCCTTGTTAGGATACTATCTGGCATGCTTGCTTTGTGCCAGACATTCACCTATATAATTGTACTTCATCCTCCCAACAGTCCTATAAAGTACTATTTTCTCCATTGTCCAGATGAGGAAACTAAGAAATGAGTTAAGAGTCTTGGTCCAATTCACACAACTAGTAATGAAAGTGCGACTAGAACTTGGGTGCTATATGTCCCCAAAGCCTGTCTTAATTACCTCACCTCTCTCTTTTCCCTATTTGAGAAGATTCACATTCAGCTACGTATGGAGAATGCAGTTGGTAGACTTTTTTTCTTTCCTTTCTTTTTTCTTTTTTTGGCCAAAAAGCAGAGAACTCTAAAAATAGTGGGTTTCACAATCATCATAGAATATAACACAACACCATTAAACTGAATTCTCTGCTAAATTCTTGACATCTCAGTTTTTGTTCCTTCTTTGAAAGGGAAAGTAATAACAATTTGATTATGAGTATGCAATGAGTCTAAACATTGTGGTTTTCATATGTAAATACTTTTTTAGGTACTATAGATTGGCACTTCTTAGGAATTTAAACCTTGTTTACTTTTTGATGAGAAGATTCTATTTATATAATGATAGATAGTTGGATGAGACTTAATATTGAGTAGCAGATTTGATTAAAACAAGGAAGCACTTTCTAATTGTTTTACCCCACCAAATTGAATAAGGTGTGGTCATTCAATAGTTTAAGACTACCTGTCAAAACACCAGATAATTCTCCAACAGATACTACAGACTATATTACGGTAAAGAGAAACAACTATACCCAGGAAGACACAGTAATTACTTTTCAGCCCTAATAATAATGGCAGCAAAAACTTGGGAGTTCATGTTTAGAAAAAGAAAAAAAGAAAGGGGACGGGAGGTGCTTTGAATTTTCTCTGAATAAAAAATAGAATAGAGCCCTAGTCAGTTTGGCTCAGTGGATAGAGTGTTGGACCCTCTAAAGCAGGGGTCCTCAAACTACAGCCCATGGGCCACATGCAAATACAAATATTGTATTTGTTCCCGTTTTGTTTTTTTACTTCAAAATAAGATATGTGCAGTGTGCATAGGAATTTGTTCATAGTTTTTTTTTAAACTATAGTCTGGCCCTCCAACGGTCTGAGGGACAGTGAACTGGCCCCCTGTTTAAAAAGTTTGAGGACCCCTGCTCTGAAGGATCTTGGGTTCGATTCCGGTCAGCCCCCGACCTCACATCAATGTTTCTCTCTCTGTGTCTCACTCCCTTTCACTCTCTCTAAAAATCAATGGGAAAATATCCTTGGATAAGGATTAACAACAAATAGAAAAGGAAAAGAAAAAAAAAGAGAACTCTTTCTTTTATAAGCACAGTACCTTGTAGAAATGTTTATAGGCTGCCACAGCACTACTCACTCCTAGTTTGAGAAGGGCAATATTATCTTTTGCTCAGAATTTGAAACTATGAGGTGATTTTAAGTAAAGTGATATAAAAGGCTTGGATTCCATTACCCTCAAGTTTGAAGACAGCTGATGATTAAGACATTGGGTAGCTCAAACAATTGAAAAATGGATTGATAAATAACTTCAACACAAAGCAATGCAGTTTCACTTTAAAAGGAAGATGAATCACCTAAATCTGGAAGAGATTTCAGAGATTATTTCCCCAGTGTCTTCATTTTGCCGATGAGGAAATCCAGACCTGAAGCACTGTCATTCGGTTACTTGTTTACATTTTTTTCTCCTATCACTATTTCTGCCCTTAGCTATTGTGGCTATAAATTCATCATAATTGTAAGCCATCATCATATTTTTCTGCCCTATGACTACTACAGCTTCAGGACAAGGGCTATTTTTAAACCTCCAACGCCTATCACATTCAAGTCATCACAAGAGCTTTGCTAAACCAGAACAAAATGAGTGAAAGTGAGTTAAAGTATCTGTATTCCTGCTGCTTAAATAAGGGTTTTGCCTCATAACTTGGTCTACATACGTGACACCTCTGGTTATGGCACAATAAGAGCACAAAATAAGGTCGAGGGGGGTTGTAAAGAAAAGTTCTGCAGATCAAGAAAAATATCTCTAGTGTGTTCTACATAGTTTCACGTTCCCCTGGGGAGAAAGGAATGCCTTTGAAGAGCTGAGGCGACGCGGGCTTGCATAGACCATCTTGCTCATTTCTTCCAATACTACGGTTCAATGAGAAGTCAGAACTCAACATCCCGCATTGCTGGTATCTCCATTTGTCAGCACGAAAACAGCAGTGAGAATTAAGTTTCTTGATAGTAGGAACGTTTTCCCTCGTGAGAGGCTTGCAGCTACTCACGCTCACGGTGGGAGTGGAGGGGTTGTTTTCCAAAAGGGAAAACGCGGAGCACTCAGGTTAGCTGGTCCTCGGCCACTCAACAGCGAGGCTGCCAGACCAGGGTGACCATCTGCCTCCCCATCCACTAGTCCTTCACGAGGACGTGCCGAAAGCAAGAATTTAGCGAAGAAACGTAAACGTTGGTATTCAGAAAATGGGCACGATAACCAAACTTTTAAGAGTGGTACATCTACTTCCGGAATTCTCTGAGAATTGACCTCCAAGGCAAGCGCAGCCTAGGCGGGCTCCTGCCCAAGCAAGGTCCTCGGGGGAAAGGGACAAAATAGGGAAGACGGGGGGTGGACAGCGCAGCCCCTGGGAAAACCTCCCCGGCTGGCTCCCCTTGCAGCCGGCAGACCGAGCGCACCGACCGGGCGCGTCCCACGCCTGAGCCCACGCCCCCTGCCCATCCCTTCCCTCCCGAGGCACTTACCTGTGGTGCCCGCGGGTGACGGGGTCCTGAAGGCGGCCGTCTCGGCCCATCCCGAGTGCGGCGAGGGCCGACTCCAGGGTCTGGGGGTCCCGTGCAGCAGGTAGGCGACATTGGACTTCCGCCGGATCGCCACCCGCCTGAAGTCGTAGCTGCCCTTGCTGCTCACCCGGCCGGGCTCGCTCCCCGCTCCGCACTCTCTCCCGCCCTGGTCCGGGCGCGAGTGGGCGCTCGCCGCGCTCCGCAGGGGCAGCCCGGCGCGGGGGGGTGTCGCCTGCATGCCCACGCTAGGCGCGACTCGAGGGGGGCGACTCGGGGCTGCTCCGCGCGGCGCCCCGCGGCTCCGGTGGCTCCTGGGCAAGTCTTCCTCGTCCCTTCCTGCCCGGGACGAGGAGGGCCGCCCAGGGGGGCGCTCGCTCCCTGCGGCTCCCGCACTCACCTGGCGCCGCTACTGCAGCGGCCGGGCTGGGGCTGCTTCCACCCCCTTCTCTCCGGAGCCCGACGCCGGAGGCCCTGGGGGAGGGACGGGGAGCGCGCAGAGCTCAGGCCGCTGGAGCCGCCAGCGCCACGGCCTCCGCCTCCTCTTCGGGCCGGGAAAGCTGCCAAGGACGCGCGGTGCCTAGTGGAGCGCCCTGGGCGCGGTCTGGAGCGCGGTCCGCACTGGAGGCTCCGCCCCGCCGCCGCCCCGCGCTCGCCCATTGGCCGAGAGCAGCCGCGAGGCGCTCACCTGCCGCCGCGCACCTGGGGCCCCGAGGTGGCTACGCTCACCTGCGCCCCAGGCTTGGGAGAGAGGAGATAATTACAGCGTCTTTGGACTCTGCCCCAAGGCTTCCTGTTCTCACAGACCCACACGACAAGGATCTCCCGTGTGTCTCAACTGCCGAACCGAGCCCTGAATAATAATCGTATTTACGTCGTGGAGCTAACCAGCGAGTTCGGTGTTTTAGATAAGCAAGCCAAGATGCGGAAGCGACAAGGAGCAGAGCTGATGAGTACCGCCTTCAGACCTGGTTGCTGCAGCCTTGCCAGGAAACTAGTCTTCGCCAAGTGCCAGCTGGAGTGCACAGGGGCCGGTGGAGGGGCCTGGAGCCTGGACCATGGGAGATCCACTGTACACACAGGAGCGGGCAGCCCGGAATCACCCCTCCCCTAGGAATTAACACAGTGACAGAAGACTATGGACTGATTCATGCTCCTTACATTTTATTGTTATATTTTCCAATGTAGCAGAAAGTATATGTATACTGGTGTGTTTTAATTCTAATTAAAATGTTTTAAACATTCTATTTAATTTCATCAACATAACCTGTCTCAGACTGATCTAGTTCCTAATAAACAAAATAAAACCAAAAAAGAATACTCAGAATAAAAATAATGAACTAATAAGTTGTTTCAACTACTGGTAGAACATCACTTCCCACATTAGAATTTAATAGAAGTCAGTACTTTACAGCAGATTCACTCTTATTTCAATCTCACTGGAGAAAGGTGAAAAATTTCTTTCATTTTAATAATAAATCGTGTTATTTCCTCAGTAAATGAATTATAAATGTTACGTTTTTACTTTGATGCTTTCACTAAATATGATTTCATATAAATATCATTAAAGAAAAAAAGGTCATGAAAGGCATAAATGATGCTGACTTTATTCAGCAGCATTAGGGGGCTGACATACAGCAGATAAGTTCATGAAGATCTAATTGAAGAAGAGGATACAGTTATATTTTAACAGGAACTGAATGGGAGAACATATTTGTCAATAATACATCTAGTAAGTTCTTAATATTCAAAATATAGAAGGAACTTATAAAACTCAACAACAACAAAATAAAATAAACAATTTAATTAAGAAGTGGGCAAAAGATCTGAATAGACATTTCTCTCAAAAGGACATAAAGATGGCCAATTGACATATGAAACAATGCTCAACTTCACTAATCATCAGAAAAATACGAATTACAACCACTATGAGATCACCTCACATCTGTCAGAATGGCTATCAGTAAATAAATAAGCAACAAGTGCTGGCAAGGATGTGGAGAAAAGGGAACTCTCTTGCACTGTTGATGGGGATGCAGACTGGTGCATCCACTGTCACAGGCAGTATGGAGTTACCTAAAAGAATTAAAAATGGAACTGCCTTATGACTCAACAATTCCACTTCTGGGAATACATCCAAAGAAACCTGAAGCACTGACTCAGAAGAACATAAGCACCCCTAGGTTCATTGCAGTGTTATTTACAATAGCCAAGATTTGGAAGCAGCCCAGTGACCATCTGTAGATGAGTGGATAAAAGAGGCATGGTACATTTACACAATGGAATATTACGTGGCCATAAAAAAGAAGGGAAGGAAATCTTATCTTGCAACAGCATGGATGGATTGAGAGGGTATTTTGCTAAGTGAAGCAAGCCAGTCAGAGAAAGACAAGTACCATATGATTTCACTTATATGTGGAATCTAATGAACAAAATTAACAAATAAAATGGAAATAGACTCATAGAGAGAACAGACTGCCAACTGTCAGAGCTCCGGGAGGGTGCTTGAGGGGGCTAGGTGAGAAAGGTGAAGGAATTAAATAAAAAAACAAAACCAAAAAGTTGCTCATAGACAATAGTATAGTGATTACCAGATTACCAGAGGAGTAGAGGAAGTAGAAGAAGAAGGTAACGGGGGATAAATGGTGATGGAAGGAGACTTGGCGTGGTGAACACACAATAAAATATACAGATGATGCATTATAGAATTATACACCTGGAACCTATATAATTGTATTAACCAATGTCACCCTAATAAGTTTAATTAAAAAATAAAACCAAATAAATAAATACAAGGAGCCCATGGCCTACTCACCCTCTCCCTACTCCTGCTTTTACATGTGGTTCTGTAAGGATGCAGATGTAAGTCCTGAGCTGCTGCAGCCATCTTGTGACCAGCAGGGGAGATGTCATGGATCTACTGAGGGTAGCTGAACAGAATGATGAAAGAACCCAGGCTATTGCTGAGTTCAACACAGTACTGAAAACCCCCAGAAACTCCCTACCTCGTAAATCCTTGATAAGTGGCAAAATAAACTGTCCTTATTGTGAAGCCACTGTTAGCCAGACATTTTTGTTAATGTTTAGCCAAAAGCGTACTGATACAAGAAAAATAGTTTATCCAAATTTTAGGAAATTTGTTGTGCAATTATAAAGCTATGTATTTAGCCCTGGCTGGTTTGGCTCAGTGGATAGAGCATCAGCCTGCGGACTGAAGGGTCCCAGGTTCGATTCCAGCCAAGGGCACATGCCTGGGTTGCGGGCTTGATCCCCAGTGGGGGGCATGCAGGAGGCAGCCAATCAATGATTCTCTCTTATCATTGATGTTTCTATCTCTCTCTCTCCTTCTCCCTTCCTCTCTAAAAAATCAGTAAAATATTTTTTTTTAAAAAAAAAAGGTATGTATTTAATGTTTTATTACTACTGCTTAGCACTGTTTTAGTTTAGGAATTCCACATATTCCTTTGTTGTTTTCCGATGAGAACATCTAGAAAGGGTCAGCAAATTGTGATTTGTGGGCCAAATCCAGCCAATTCCTTGCTATTTTTGTATGACCGATGAACTTATGGTATTTATTTATTTATTTATTTCATTTAAAAAATATTTTTATTTATTTCAGATAGGAAGGAAGAGGGAGAAAGAGTTAGAAACATCAATGATGAGAGAGAATCATTGATTGGCTGCCTCCTGCACGCCCCCCACTGGGGATCGAGCTCACTGCCTGGACATGTGCCCGTGACCGGAATCGAACCAGGGACTCTTCAGCAGCAGGCCGACGCTCTATCCATTGAGCCAAACTGGCTAGGGCCTGATAGATGGTTTCTAATATGTTAACTTGGGGCGGGGGGGGGGGGGGATCAAAAAAATATTTTGTGATACATGAAAATTATGTAAAATACAAATTTCTATGACCATAAATAAAATGTTATTGAGCTCAGCCAGCAGTTTATGGCTGTTTTCCCACATCAGTATTGAGTAGTTGAGATAGAGACCAGATTGACAACAAATCTGACACTGGCCCTTAACAGAGAAAGTTTGTTGACCCCTAATATAGATGAAAATAAGAATCTTATATGAAAGTTTTGTTTCATTTTTGAAAAATTATTAAACTATTATCAAAAACTGTAATTTAAGCTCTGACATATTATGCCTTTGTACATTCCATAACAAGGTCAACAGGTGACACACTGAAGCTACAAGACTGTAGCCAATCTATAATTGTAAATTTACCTCTTTCTCCAGTGACGCCATTGCTTTATTACAAATTCACACATCTATAGGCATTTGCAGTAGTCCACATAACTGCATCATTAGAATACAAAATAAGCATATTCAAAACAGCCCTGAAATTATTCATGAAAAAGAGACAAAGTATAAACTGAAGTCAGTGATGTTATTTATGTAATACCTCAAATAGAGGTTTTTTTTTTTCCAAAGTAGACACAAATATGTGATAAGCATTTCATGAGAATATTGACAATCAGAAATATTTTTAAAATCATGGAATAAACATTTTCATGCTAACATACTCAAATGATTATAAGAAAACAGACTCCTTATTTTTGAGTCTCCAAAATGCAAACCTGAAACTGTGGAATGTGTCCCTTTCTACCATATTCTGTATTTATGTATAGCTTTGTCTGATTTTCTTTCTAGACTATAAGCTCCTGAAGGCAGTCTAATTCCTACTTGTATGCTCTGCAGCATCTTTTATAGTAGCTTTCACAAAGTAAAATACTTATTGAAACTAACTGAAGACAAATGCATGACAGGAAAAACTCTTCATGACTGTGAACAGTATTCTTCCTGAAGGAATGGATCCTAAGTAAATAGTCAGAAATTTAGATGACATAGATGACAATTTCTGTATAAAATTTTTGATAAAGTGTTTTTTTTATATAATATATTTTTATTGACTTTAGAGTGAGAGGAAGGGAGAGGGAGAGAGACATAGAAACATCGATGAAAGAGAAACATCAATTGCTGCCTCCTGGGGATCAAGCCCAAAACCCAGGCATATGCCCTGATGGGGAAAAGAACCTGTGACCTATTGGTTCATGGGTTGATAATCAACCACTGAGTCACACCATTCAGGCTTTGTATAAAAATTTTAATAGTATCTTTATTTGTGATAGTAAAGGTGTGGAAGCAATTTACATATCAATAAGAGTCTTCTTTTTTAAGAAGTATAATTCATCCATGCTAAAGAATATTTTGCCAGCCTTAAAAATAATGTCATTGATAACTTTTAATAACATAGAAAAATATGTTTAGAGAGAAAATGTTTAGAGAGAAAAACAGGATTCAGAATTGTATATTCAGTATGATTCAAGGAAAGGCACCAAAATGTTAACAGGAGTTTTCATTGAAAGTTAAGATTATAGGTAAATATAATTTTCTTTTTATGTTTCCACACCTTCTAAATGTTCTACAATAAACATGTATTACTTTTATTACTAGGAAAAGAAAAAAAAGTTGGGGAAATAAATGAATGGTGTGGGCAGAACCTCATCTGTGACCAATCTGCAGGAAAATAATCTGATTAATTCTAGGTGAAATGACTGTTCTTATCCTGAACTGAGCAGGTCTCTCCCAGGCTGTGAGGGAGAGATGTGACTCCCGTCCAAGGACAGAGAAGCTCTGCCGGGGACAAGTGTGATGAGCAAAACTGGGCTGTGAATCTTGCACCTAACAGGCTGACACTGCCTCCGTGGCCTCACTGGTGTGATCTTCACTGACCCGGCCAATTATTATCTGTGTCTTTGCTGATCTAGAAGATATGTAAGAACAAAATCAGTCGTTAAATAATATGCTCAATACCTTAGGCAGTTTAATAGACACAGTCAGAGGCTCTCTGTGCTTATTGTCAGATTTTTATCAGATGTATTCTGGTACATATTATAACTGTATTATATTGTATTCATATGTCCTAAATAACGGACTTCTCTAGAAGCATCAATATTGTTTAGTATAGAGCTGAAAGCACCATTACTTCCACATCTTTTCCAGTTTTTCATGTTTTGTAGTTGGTATGATTTTGCTCAATTGGTTGATCTTAAAGGAAATTTTGAGATTCCACTCATGCATATAGTATGTGGTCAATAAATGTTCATCTACAAACTGCCACAAGAGTTTTTAGTAGTGATTAGTTTGTAGAAAAACACTGCAGGTTTAATAGTCAGATGCAAAGTTATTACCATGAGAATGTAAGAACAGATTGATACCTACCTATTGAAATTATTGGAACCCATTTAATTATTCCATTTCCCTGATTTGATCTCACTTTCAAAGTTCTAAAAAAAAAGTTTTAAAAAACCAACAAGGGTTCTAATGAAATATACTAAACAAAAAATATCCTTAAATGTCACACATACATCCTTTAAAATGTACAGAAACTGTACAGTAATGTGCACCATATATTCATACATGGATTTTAAAAATATTCAACATCCAGTAAGAATGTGTTTCTAAGAAGTTTTTCAGAAAAATCCTGTTTTTCCCACCAATCATGACATTTGGAAATCAAAGGATCTTATAGTCAATGGTAGACTACCATGGTCCAGTCCAAAGAATGGCCGTTTTCCAAGTAAAGCACACCTTTAAGGGACAATCTCTGACTTATTTGCTGTGTGTAATTAAAATCACATTGTTATAATTATACCTGAATTCAAGCCAGCTTTTATTTTTGCATCTGCTAGAAAAAAGTGACATCAAAAAACTTCTCACCAGAGATAATTAGACTTGTAATAGGCAATATTTTCATCAGTTCAATTTTGTTTTCATCTTTGATATTAAGCATACATACTTACCTAGGCATGTAATTTGATGAGGCCCTTTTCACATTACATATATTTAGTAGCATAGCCTTTATTTTCCAATAGATTGTTACCCAGGATTAGGGCGATTATTCATGAAAATATTTTTAAAAGCAATTTTAAATATATATTACTTTCTGCCAGTCCTACTGAAATAGCCAAGCCTGAAGTCTGAATCTATACACATCTTAAGAAAAATGGTTACACTCAGCAGCAAGTTAATGCAAAACTTACCTTTGTATTAAGAAGAAAGTTTGTGAGCGTATATTTTAAAAGACAGCTCTAATGTTTAGAAAATTTGGATGAAAAATTCATTGAAAGAGGAGAGTTGGAATTAAAGACTAGAAGAAAATATAGCTTAGCTTCTGACTATGTACAGGGTAGGGCAAAAGTAGGTTATAGTTGCAAGTACATGAAACACAGTTTATTCTTATATTATTATTAATTATTGTATTATTTTCCATACGAACAACTGTAAACCTACGTTTGCCCCTCTCTCAATTCCAGTTCATTAGAATTGACAGTTATAAATAAGATTATTGAATACAATTATTTGACTAAAATTTTTATTAGAGAAGTATAAATGGGCATGCCCATGCCCTAAACCTCCAAGAAAGCATATCTATTTCTAAAATAAATATTGGGACTTTAAAAGCAACATATACAGGAAATAAAATATATGCATATTTTGAAATGGTTACTTCAAATTATCAGAAAATTGTGAAAGACTAGTTTTTAAAATGCTATTGCTTAATGTGAATTGCTGTTTGATATTTTTAAATGGATAATAACTTCTAAAAATTTGAACAAGATATATAATTTAATAATTTTAAAAAATGAAGCAGTCATGATGTGAGCAGGATAGTTTTTATCTTTTTCTTTCAGATAAGATCTAACCTGACCACCTCATTTCATAATGCAATGTTTCACTTTCTCCCGGCACAATCTCTTTTCCCTCTTCTACTTTTTTCTTTTTCCACAAAAGTTTCACTATCTAATATACTTTGGTTTTTACATATTTATTGTGTTTACTATTTTTTATATTTTCCCTCATTGCTCCATATGATACAAACTTTAAAAAGGCGTGAAGCCATCTTTGTGTTGTTTTCTGACACACCTTAATCTGCAAGAGCAATACCTGGCATAACATAGGTTCTCAATAAATATTTGTGAATTAATGCATGCATAAGTGAATGAATAAATTTCATCATGTAGTATTTTAATAGTGGCAGCTACTGTGTTATTGGAAATACTATTGGCTACCAAAGGCTAAACACTGTTTTAAAAACAGCTTTAAACATATGTTTGAAAGATCTTACATAAGTATTTCACTCAATCTTTGCAATAACCTTGTCAGTTAGGCATTTTTACCTCATCTTAAAAATGAGACAGTTGAGGGTTGGAGAGGTTAAGTGCCTTGCCAGGGTCTCAGAGATGGTAAGTGCCAGGGCTAAAATTTGCACAAAATTCCATGCTTTATAAAAAACACTTCTGCTGACAGCCTGCTTTAGAACAATTATTTCTTTAGAATTCATGCTAATTTTTATTTCTGACTGCACTATGAAATACTTGAGAGCCCATATTTCTTTATATTCTTACTAGTGGCCTGATGCACGAAATTTGTGCACATTAAAAGGGAATTAATTAGAGGAAATATTTTAATATTGCTATTTGCCCTTTCTCTATAATAGAAGTGTCAGAGATGAAAGAAAATTAGTAAAATGTATATGAAAATCTTCCTCCTGTCAGAGTCGGGCACGCCGCAGGACTCAGAGTCAAGTCCCCGCTCACCTGCACACACCTTGAAATCTTGCGAGACCCAGACCCAGCCAGCCCCACCCCCGTCAAGCCCCACAGGGTGGGGGGCACAGTCTCAGGTCCCCATCAAGCCCCACTGGGCAGGGGGTGCAGCCTCAGGTCCTCCAGCCTGGTGCCAGGGCAGGGGGCATGGCCTCAGGTCCCTTGGCCCCAGAGCGAGGGCTCGAGGGCACAAGGGCGCGAGGGCATGATGACTATTTGCATATTAGGTCTTTATTATATAGGATTTTTGAATAGATACTATATTTCCATGGCTGAAATAGAAACTATAAAAAGATAATCAATCACCTACTGAGGAATCTGACTCCCCTCTTCACTCCCACCCCCATTCCCTCCCATCAACCCTTTGCTCTTTTACAGGTAACTATTTCTATAGGTTCCCACAGTTACTTTATGGAAAACAAGAAAAAAGTATGTTCTTATTTTTTCCCATTTTTTATATATAGGGTAGCTTCCTATAATGAGAGCTGATATTTTCAGTGTCAATGGATTTCAATGTGGTGAATAACTTGTTTCTCCTTTAATTTATTTGGGAAAGAAGTTTATATGACTGACATTAATCTTGGACTAATAGCTCTTTTAAATGAGGTAAATCGTCCTGTGACATTTGATGGACATTAATAATTTAAAATGTCAAAGGAAGTCAACTTATGAAGGTATCAGTAGGGTTCTTACATTAGGTTTACTTTAATATGCACTAATTAAAATGTTTACTGCTCGTATTTTGAAGATTTAATGATTTTTATAATCTCTCTACAACTTCACACATGAGGTTTTAGAAATTTTGAGTTGAAAAGCTGCATTGGAATGTAGGAGTATTGCAAGATTCAACTTTATTAAGTCTTTGAAGTAATAGCATTAATTTTTTTCCAAGAATATAAACACATTATTTTTTTCTTCTAAGCACAGAAACTGGGAAATCCATTGTTAAAAATAAAGCCAGATCCTGGATAGCTAAGTTCATTGTTGAGGGCCTGAATCATTATTTCAGCACAGTCTGGGGCAAGGCTGACTTCATGGGCGTGCGGACCTGTCTGGTCACACAGGGCTCGTGCTTAGGACCCTCTGCTTAGTTTACTGCCACTAACAAGAAGATCCATAACTTCATTTTCAATGAGTCTCACAAAATTATGTGGACAGCTGCAACATTTTTACTATTTACAGGATGTCACTAGAGTTATGATTTATCTTTGCATTGCTTTCTACATTTAAATTACATTATAAATTGTGTTTACTTTTGACACTGGCAATATTTTTGCCAGTGAGATTTATCTTCCTTGACAGTTATGTTGTAAATTATTCTCAGTTTCTTCTTAACATATTTAAGTCATAGTTGATTCATAAAATGTTTAAGAAGGAACTCTGTCGGATAATTTCAAATACAATGTTAGAGATCTAGTTTTTAGATTGACAAAGAGAGAATCATAGGAATAATCATTCACTTAATTTAACGACCATTTCCTCCAATTAGTTGGTATTTAGTACCTGCTGACATCATTGGTAGGTGACGTTAGGTTCTATAAACTCAATTCCAGATGTGTTATAAGAAAAGCTAGATGGCAAAGAATCTACTTTATTGAGTTCCTACAATGAACTAGTCAATGTATGTACAACCAAAAATGAAGAAAATTCCTTCCACAAGTTCCCATCCATTTTGGCCTCTTTCTTACCCGCAGTGGGGTTGCAGAAACCTGCCACATGGCCCTCACAACAATATAGTGCTACCCAAGTCTGTTGAAAAATGTAGGGATGAGAAGAGATTTTCTTGACACTCCTGGAGGCTGGGCCAGCTGTTTTAACTTTTGAATGTAACACACTATCAGTTTTATTGCATAAGAGAAGATCAAGGGTCACGTGGACTTATACTAGTAGATTCAACCTCAAAGAAAAACAGTATTTTTCAGAAGAGAAAAAAAGGAGAGATTTTTAGGAAAGTTTATGCTATTATTTCTAGTATTTTATACAACAGGCAAGTGTCAACTTTAGCTGGGATTGTTGCAGTGCCCATGGTGGATTATAATGAGGATTGCATTAGAGGTTTCAACTCATGAGAACTTCACAGAAATCCAATTCTGTCTGGTTCCCCACCTCCCCTGGCTCCCCCGACTCCCCCCCCCCCCCCCCCCCACACACACACACACAAAATATCAAGTCAAAGAACAGGACTCCCAACAGCAGCTGATTTGCTACAACACATATTTGTTCTTCAAAGAAGGAGCTAGTAAATGAACCTTCTCAAAGTTTTGGGACTCCACAGTTCCTTCATGTAAAAGAGAACAAAGAAGAATTGTTTCCCCAAATAAAGCATACAATCTTCATTCTTCTTTCATTAAAATCATGTTTCTTTCATTAGAATGTTTCTCTTTTCGGAACAGGTATTTCTTTCATGCTGGTACATTCCTGATCTAATTCACCTAAGTGTAGCCTCTTGCCGAAATAACCTTTTAGCAAAGATTACAAGGAGGAGAGATGATAGATGGAGAAAATGGGCAAAGATGATACACGTTTCTTAATAAGGAATGTGCAGACATGTCAAAGCAAAGCATTCAGTTTTTAGTTCAAATAAGTGCTCACTTTGAATAAATATATAAATCATGTAGAAATTCATAAACTTTTTTTGCAAGTACAAATCAAAGAGAAGTTGCTCAAACTGATAAAAAGGTAACAGATGAAATGAACAAAAGATAACCAGTTTATTTACTGGGAAGAGTTATGCATCACACCATATTCAGTTGGTAACATAAACCAAGATATAAGAATTAATATATTGGCTTCAGTTATTTTCTTAGCACTGGAGTATCTTTTCCAACCATTTGAGTGCATGATCAGATTACAGAAATGCAAGCACATATATGGATTCTCCCATGAGGCATTCACTTAGGATTGTCTACAATTTAAAAAAAAAAATGAAAAAGGACAGCAACGGTAAAATAATAGGGAATTTTTTGAATTTAAAATAAATGCATATATTTACTTTGAGAACAAGTTTCCTTTGAAATTTGAATTTTTAAAAATAATTAGCAATAATTATTAAAAATACTTCCTTAGGTCAGCCTTTTAGTCATGTTTTTATATGATATTCTCATTTTGTGGAAATGTTTCACATCATTTGTCCCCAAAAGGCATAATAACAAAATTGCAATTAAAGGTGGAAATAGCAGAATAATTACAACAGTACTCATGCTGTGTACAAATCGGGGTTGGCCACGCATTACACAAATGTTAATGCTGGAAACAAACACAGTATCAGAATCATGTACGGTTCATCCCATATACATAATCATGCAAATAAAAACACTGAGTAGATTATAAAAATGTCATAAAAGATTTTCAAAGAATTGTTTAATTGACTCTAACAGTCAAACCATCCAGTTTAAAAATGTCGTGGCAATGATGTTAAAGTCATTTACTTTCTCTAAGTTTTGGTGCACAATCATACTATGAACCCAAACAACAAAATGATTCATTCTATATTTCCATTATTATCGGCTAATGATTTGTCAACAAAATGATGGAATTTCTCTCTATAGTTCTCTGATCTTTGTTTTAAAAAGACTTTGAAAAAAGAAAAATAGTCACATTAGAACACAGATTTTCTTCTCAGTGTTTTCAACCATAATGATCAGAGACTAATTCTGAAAGAAAAAAAGTTAAAATCAGAATGTGCTCTCAACCAATGTTACACAGCAAGTAAACTCCAATCGCAGAAATAACCTGGCTCAGCAGTTTATCCAGGTTTCAGTTTAAAGAGGACAAAATTTAAATAACTCCAGAGGAAAGGAATAAAAATATACTGATTAGAGCCATGCATTTCAATATGGAAAGGAGACCAGATATAGGTAACAATCTCCTTACATTCCTAATGGAGAAATCACAAGAAATAAGACTTCTATACTGTTCATATTATGAATATGGGAAAGCTTACATGATGCGAAATATCTCATGCAAACATTTTACACGGCATACTTTTATGCACTCATACCCTTACACTAAAGGCAGTTCATTGCTGCTCTTCTTCGTAAGTAGATTATTTCTGGAAAATCCTTGACTGAGGAACATATTGTAATACTAAATATCTTTTTTCAGTTATATTTTGAGTAAAAACTATAGAAGAGATGTCTAGGGGAAACCTTTCAGGTGTTAAATAATAGAATCAGGTTACAAATGAAATACATCAGGAACAATGGCAGTTAACCTGGTATTTAAAATAAGTTGAATTCTATTTCAGACACCACTCATCTGGAGGCATTATTACAGACAATGGAAAAGTTCATTCAGAAGCTAGAGTAGTCTTGTATGTCCACAGAAATTGATTTTAAGGTGGAAATTATGTCAATATCAGCACTCACTATACTACCTATCACTACACCAGTTCAACAGCTTTTTGAAGAATTATGTTCTTCCCTTTATGTGGAAACATAGTTTGTGATATTAAATACAAGGACTATTTTAAAAACACTCTGGTTCATAAACAGATAAGTATAGGGCAATATTTAAAATCGCGAACTTTTCTCTAAGAGTTCCTTTTGAACCTAGTCCTGCTTTATATCTGCAACATCAGTGCATTTGTGGCAACCTTGGTTGACCAGCACAGTTGCTTCCTGGAAATTCATGTTTCCCCTGATGTGCCTTTCTGAGAGACAGTTTATGTCTTTTGGCTGATGGAACAGAACAATTATACATTAAACTTGCCACTCTTACCACAGTAGAAAATAGATTTCATTTTTCGTTTTTACATTTTGTAATTACCATTTGAGACTGCAGAGGATTTTATTTAATGCAGAATATGAGGAAATGTCCATATTTATGGTTTATTTGATCGACATTTCATGCTTGTTTGAGACAGAAGGACTATCTGTACATGGATATTTTCCAAAGCCTGGGGAAAGCAAATGTTGTAGATTGAAGACTCTTTTAAGAAAAGATAAGTTTGAGAGGCATTTACCCCCTTAAGGGAATGCGAACCTTCTATTTCCAAAGTATTCCTGAGGACATTTGTTTTTTTTTAGACTGACAATTGAGGCTTTTTATAGTAAAATTACTATATTCTGGATAACTTTAAAGATATGAAATATAGCTGCAAGAAAAAATACCAATAATCTTGTTTTATTTTTTACCAAATATTTTGGAAAAATTAGGATTGCTATCCTACTTTCAAGGAATAAAATATTTTATGGCTAACCAGAATACTTTATTTTTAAATCTAAAATAAAAGATTAATAGGATTATGAAATCCTAGAATTTTAATACATCATCATAAGATATCTTAACACTTAAGTTAATCCTTACCGGACAATAAATATTTAATTTTGTAAAAACAAATCATCATAATTATCAATTTTGATATTAATTTACCACTGTTAAGAATCTCTTTCCTAGAGTTAATATAAATCCCTCACACTGAAGACTGTTTTTCTTATTCTAGTCTTAATAACAATGTCGATAGCTGGTATCTATCATTGGTTACATTTTCTTGCAGATCAATAGTCTACGTCTTCCTTAGGCTAAAGTTTAACCTTTTTGAATAGGTCTTCTCTTAATTACTCAATAACTTTGATTCCTCAAAGTTATCCAAATTCCTCTTATTGAAACAGAATTGGATGGAAGGGATGTGATTGGAAAGATTAATCTGAGGGTCCTGTATGCTCCTGGGCCCGCAGGCCAAAGACAAGATATCGCTCCTTTTTATGTTATCATTTAACTAAAAACAGTCCTCAGTAGAAAGCAGTTCTGCATACTGTCCTTTTCAGTGTGGTAATTGTGCTTACTTTTTAAAAATTACCTGGTTACTCTGCTAACCACACTTGCTAGTTACTTTTAATCTTTGCCCACTGTGTTTGAAATAATTAGCCGGTATTTTTGTATTTCTGTAGTCTTTTCCCCCCACGTCTCTCTTCAAGTGGTTTTACTGAGGGTTTTTTTGTTTGTTTGTTTGTTTTTTCCACTAATACTTCAATTTCAATCATGATATTCTTTACACGTATACTGATATTTTTTTATCAGCGCTACACATATTTATTCATTTTAAATAAATATAGATGAGGCTGAGTTCAAACTATGCTAACTGATGCCACAGTGTAAATACATGGAATTCTCTCTTACTGCTTGGGGACTACGACCTAATTTTGTGCCGAAAATTAGAAATTTATTTCCAAGTTTCTATACCTTCTTGGCAAAGTTTTGCTAAAATGAACCTTTTTATAGAATTGATGTTTCAAAATAAATATTTCCCATTCTGTTCATAAAAAGGAACTGAAAAAAATTAATATAGACTTGATAAAATTTCTATTGGAAGAAAAAAAAGTGTTGTCTGTGACCCGGCCTTTCACTGGGGCATAAATACCAAGAAAGATGCAATACTGCACCGTCAGTAGGATGACTGCTCTATAGTTATACAGAGACAACGCTTACTGCTGAATTCCCTGCACCAGCAACAAAACTGGTGAGGCAATACAGAAAGATGTTCTGAGGTACTTTTTAGATTGGCTTATTTTCCCTCAGGCACAAACAGTTTTTATTGAAAGTCAACTTTGCAGCTATCCCACTACTCAGGTCCACACACATAATACTTGAAAAAGAAAGAACAAAAAGGAAAAAAGAGAAAGCAGTGGTGAGGAGTAGCTACCTTTAATTGAACTCTGATACAATCCACACTGTCTCACTAACACTGGTACAGGGCAGATACAACACCAATAAAATGAAGAAGGTGTTCAGGAACAGCAAGGCCATTGCAGGTGGGGGGAAAACAGAAGGCTAGGCTGCCACGATCGAGACTTTATGAAGATTTGTCTCTTTTTCTGTTTCTTTAACCTGAATCTCTATGTATGGTGAAGATTTCTAACGACTTCAAGTTGCATAATAAACGACACTGTTGAAAATAGCACTCCTATATAAGAAATTACAAACCTCTTGGTTGCTTTGGTAATAGTGACCACAACTTCACAGGTGCATGACTGATGAAAGCTCCTGTGCTGTGCTTTATGACTTACCGATTGGCTGCCATCCTCGATGGACCATTCCATCAATGTTCCACCCACTCCCGCTCAATAGGCTGAGTGGCTCTGACGAGATCTTCATTATTAGAGCCCTGTATTGTTAACCATCTTCTCTGTTAACAGTGAGGATTGTGTTTGTTTTAAAGAGAAGTTACAGATACTGTTACAGGAACAGGTCAAACCGTTATGATTGTAAATAAGTTAAGGCTACCTGACTAGACAAGGAATCAGGGCTGGGAGCAATTGTGTGGGCAGCACTTGATAGTTAAGGAGCCCAAGAGTGTTAGACCTTTCAGCCCAATTAGCTGTTTTCCTTGTGTGTCAGATTATGTGCAAACTAAATTTTGCCATGAAAATCTACTGCCTTAAACCAAGTCATAAGTTACCCAGCAGAATTTGTAAATGAACTAGGAACATGTATGACCTCAGTATGTATAATATGATTGTAGGCACCTGAGTGTTTGTCAAAAGTAGACAATGAGCTAAAGTTTATTATCTATTGTCTTTTTGGCAAGGAAGATTCATTATGAAAAAACTAACAACAACACATACAATTTTAATCACTATTTGAACACTCTCTGGGTAAATTCATTAACTGAAGGCGAACTTACATCTATCTATGTATATATTTTCCCTATTTGTATTTGATACCTTTTAGTGGGAAAGACTCATAGGAGGACCCTGAATTTGGGAGAAGTAAAAAAAAACTCTGGTCATTAAATAAACACACCATTTCCCCCCTCATGTTTTTCAGCCTTCTTTAACGTCATCACACACACATATACACACACAAAGGAGCAGCACCGGTGCATCTACTCATCTGCAATTTTAAAAAATTAAAGATGCCGTCAAAAGTTGAATAAGTCAATGAATCATAACATAGTCTCTTTCTTAGATTTACTTAATGTCCAGTGAAGACTTCTAGTTAAAAAAAAAAAAAAAATCCAGCAGTTAATGAGCTGATTAGAAAGTAAGTGCATAAACAATATCAGTGTAGCAGCAAAATAGTTACTGTTAACATTCCGATGCACCTCATTTATCATTTTTGTGCAAGAAAAATGTCCACAGTCTGGTCCATACCAGATGTCAATCTCTATTGCAACTCATATTTAATGGAGCAAATGATACTTCTTTAAAAATAAATGAATTAAGTTCACCTCTTAGAGAAATGATTTTTATAGACATAAACTATGTGGCAAATAAAAGCACAAAATAAATACCAATGGTGAAAAAAGCTGGAATCAATTTCTACAGCCGAATGTGACGTTCGAGGAAGGATGATTTTACAATATATGTATTTTACATGGTCTTAGGTCTCTCTTATGCTATCGAGATAAAGCCAGTCGTCTGAGCTACGTGTCCTGTGTTTTTTGTATGTTTGTTTGTTTTTTATTTCATTGAACTGTGGCCATTTCATTGCAGAAGTTCATCTGTGACTTAGAGAAACCATAATACGTTGTATCACACGGGAGTCTGGGCTTTGTGTTAATCTTCTCAACTTTCTTTCATCTTCCCAAGCGACGGGCATTAATCCCACCACAGCGTCTAACCACCGAGAAGCAAACAGCAGCTGGGTCTTGGGCAGTGTCCTGGGTGTGGCTACAAAACGTTCACCCCAGATGTTCGTCCGCAGGAGGTGCAGAGGAGGGGTCGGGAGGCTTGGAGAGACAGCGGAGCGGGGCGCACTGCGAGCTGGAATGTGGCGGCTCCTCGGGGAGAGCTATGTCAGGACTGAAAACGAGAGACAAGCGTGTCAGCAAGAAAGGCAGCGACAGGGGCCAGGCGAGGCAGGCACGGGATGTGCACCGAAACGGAAAAAGAAACATGAACAGAAATTCTGCAGGGGAGATAGTTCACATCGAAAACATGCCAAGACAACCGCCGCTTTTCGAAACCGCTCACGAAACAGAAAAAGGAAACGTGTTAGGGAAACATGGGAACGCTTCCTTGCAATTCCCTTCTTTCTCCATTTCCGCACAGTCTCGTTCCCCTCGGTCTCTGGGTTAGGTGCAAGGTTTTTAAAGATCAGTCTGTCTCAGACTTTAATGCGTACTCTGGTCCTCGGGGGAGCTTGGTAAAATGCAGAATCTGCTTCGACAGGTGGGACCTGCATTTCTGACAAGCACCTGGGGTCCAAGGCTTTAGACTAGAGGATTCTAAGTCAGTTCTATGGTAGATCCGGAAGCAACAGGATAATTAATCTGCCGCTGGATTGCTAATTTGCTCCAAGGGCTCCCCCTATCTGCTTTAGCTGGGCAGTTTAAATAAGACTGTAGAGAGATTAAAATAAAGCCTTTTCTATTTGCTAAGTATATAATGCCGACTTCCACAAGACCTCCCAGAGCCTCTGGTTTAAATAAACTCAGACATGCTCAGGCTCATCGGTACCAAGAGAAATAATCCTAAAGAACAAGGAAGCAAAATTACTGCATTTCCTAAGGTAAAACTACAAATCGAATCTGGGTTCAGACCTTCTGAAATCTGACAGGGGAAAAGAAATCCCACTGTGGGGATATTTGTATTATTGAAAGAGATCAGCATTTTCCCATAACTCTGCTTCCCCTCCCCTTCTATTATGGAATTCAGTACCATATAATTCATTTCTGACAGGAGTAATGTTTGAGAAAACTATTCAAGGTTCATTGTTATTATTATTACTAGAGGCCCAGTGCACAAAATTCGTGCACGGGTAGGGTCCTTAATGGCTGTCAGCTGCCGGCCGGGGCCTTCCTTTTCCATGCCGCCCCCTGGTGGTCAGTGCACGTTATAGCGAGAGATCAAACTCCCGGTTGGTCAAACTCTCGAGGGGACACTTTGCATATTAGGCTTTTATATATATATAGATTATTTACTTATTTATACATAGCTTTTGAGCTAATATTATTGAAGTCAGTCAAAACTGATCATTAAAACAATTTTAATCTTTGGTGCTGAAATGACCCTTCAGGTATGCCTCAAAATATCAGAATTTTGATACAAAGCCAAAATTACGCCAAATACCCATCTGTTTGAGGTCACTCTTACTTCCCAAAGTCTTTGACCTGCCATACATTAAGTTGAAAAGGAGATATGCTCTTCTGTAGAGTTGGGAGCAGCAGTGATAAAAATGATTTTTCCTATTTATTTTAAAAGTGTGGTAGGTAAACAAGGGAGAACTGGTTTCAAGAGGACTGGGGGAATATTTCATGGCAAGACTCTCTCTCCCCTCTCCAGACAGTCAGATGGCCCAGGAAACGCCACAGCAGACAGACTTTCCCACAGACCCAACAGAGTTTCTTTCTGTTAAATCCGCATGGTTCAGAATGAGTTTCTTCTCAGGGCACCAAACATGTTCCTCAGCTGATGGCAAGCGGCACAAGGGATACATGTTGAAGGCCCTCTGTAGTTCAATAGAGAAAGGAAGACAAGCATTTCTGCCTGGCCAGCTGAAGTGTGTAGCAACAGCTTATCTACGAGGTCCCGCTCACTTAGCCCAACCTTGGCATTATGTCATTCATTATCATTTAAAACATGTTTTCAAGGTGAAGGGATTAAAAAGTACAAATTGGCAGTTACAAAATAGTCACAGGGATGTACAGTGCAGTGCTGGGAATATAGACAATAGCATTATAATAACTACGTATGGTGCCAGGTGGATACTAGACTTACAGGGGGAAATACTTCGTACATTATAGAAATGTCTAACTATGCTGTATACCTGAAACGAACAGAATATTTAATGTCAACTGTAATTGTACAATTAGAAAAAATTTCAATTTTTTTCCCATTATTTCAGATTGCTTACATGGTATGATATTATAAATATCTTGTATTATAGTATTACTATTCTAAATTTGCATGAATGCAATCACACTGCATATATGTGGTAGAAGCATAGTTTTGGCTTACAGAATAAGAAATTATTTCTAAAATGTAAGTATTTGACAGGTTCTAATGATTAGCTATAGGAAAGAATTCAGTTTCAATTCTGACTGCTAAATATCTTTAGGAGCTCACTCATTGTTCAGTCTTTACCATTTACAAGTTTAATTTATGTAGGTAAAACCATGTTGTGAACAGTAGGTCTAGGGACTATTACTAAGTACAAAAATGGATATATCTTCAGAAAGGTTTCTTTTCCCAAGTAAGCAAGTTCTTGAAGAACAATACGAAATACCAAATATTTCTATGTATTTAAATATTACATCCAACACTGCAATACATTGGGTAACCCTTTCATATTATGGTTTTTATTATCTACTAGAGGCCCAGTGCATGAAATTTGTGCACTCGGGGTGGGGCTGGGGGAGGGGTGTCCCTCAGTTTGGCCTCTCACAGTCTGGGAGCCCTCAGGGAATGTCTGACTGATGTGGGGAGTGGGCCTAAGCCAGCAGTTGGACACCCTTAGTGCTGCCATGGAGGCGGGAGAGGCTCCTGCCACTGCCAGCCATGAGCTAGCTTCTGGGTGAGTGGTGCTCCCTCTGTGGGAACGCACTGACCACCATGGGGCAGCTCCTGCGTTGAGCATCTGCCCCCCCCCCCCCCCGTGGTTGGTGCGCATCATAGCAACTGGTTGATTTACATATTAGCTTTTTATTATATAGGATAAACAACTTTAGTAATTTAACTCTACACTGGAATCAGCCTGTAAAACACATATATGGAAAGTTCTATATTTTTAAATATGAGAACATGTTCTTTTATTCAAAACCATATACCTAAAATTTTATCCTAACATATATATAAACTTTAGGAAGTATAAAACAATTTTTAAAGTGAGAAACAGAAGTAGAACATCTGATCTGAAATCACTCAACATTCATAGCATGTTTTGTTTTTCATTGAACAAATGAATCTTTTCAATTCAAGGATAAAGAGTTAACATGGTGGTTTAAGCACTCTCTGACTTTGCTTCTCACAGCATAACTAAAGGGGAGTTACGCATCTCCAGGCAGTGCCCCGGTATATGGTGGTGGTTAAGAGAGTCATTGGGCTCAGTTGCTCTAAGGATGGGTGACCCTGGATAAGTCATTTTATCTCCCCAAACCACATTTTCCTCATTTTCAAATGGGTGTAATAACTGTTTACCTTATGGGGGTTGTAGTGATTAATAAGTATAGAGAATTTAACACTTGCGTACGGAAGAATTCAAAGGTTGACTGTGTTAAGTTTTCTGTCAGAAAGAAGTGAAAAGGGCAGTCAGGACATTTAATTTGATCCATTTGGCAGTGGGTACAGGTGGGAAGGAAGCCAGTCGTAATTCCAGCGACTCAGAAAAGGACAGTCTTTTCAGGTCTAAATGCATTTTATCATTTGAGGGACAGTGGAAGCCAGCTCGGGACCATGCTGTATTCATGTGGGTAGAAACCAGAAACATTTGCAATTCATTAACTTTTTTTTTTTTTTTAAGTAAATCATTTGTGCAGAGGTAGCAAACAATCTAAATTCAGTCATTTCAGAAGCTATGGGACTGGGGCAGGTAACCATTTAGCCAAACTGGTTCTCAAAAAAAAAAAAGGGCAACATGAAATAAAAGTAAAGTTAAAAATATCCCCCAATAGCTGCCTCCACTCTTTGCCCTCGCTAATTAGAGAGAGGGCAGGTCCGTGTCTTGAGGAAAGGGTAGGCACGAGGCACGGTTGGCAGCAATATCAGATATCAAGAGCACACTGCGGGGCCAGGCCTGTGCCTCCTCCTCATCCTTCCTTTATAAGAGATGGAACTCGGCCAGCAAAGTAACTTTCCGAGAATGCACAACTGGTATGTGTTAGAGATGGAACTGAAACCCAAGCAATCTGACTTCAAAGCGCCTTCACTCCTCCCTGGAAGCAGTAGTTACTAAGCACCTGCCCGTCCCGGGCACCCTGTCCCAGGCCCTGGGAGGGGGGTGCTGGGCGGAGAATGAACTGCAGGTGTAGAGCTCACGTTCTTCATCACTTCCTGCAGAAAATCGACTGAGATGGGTTTGAACATTGATAATTGCATTTCCTTACGTAATTGAAATTAGTCTAAGCTGCCTACGGTAGACTAATGGCACTTGTGCATTCACGGAGAACTTTCCTGAAGTAAAGCCCTGCTGCTGGAGGTGGTGGGGGAGGCAGGCTGAGATAGCAATCAGGAGACCCCGGCGTGGGGCCTCTTTAATCATATCCCTTTTCCTGCTGACTCAATGTCCCACTTAGCAGGCTGCACAACTGCCTCAGGGACCAAGTCTCACTGGGGCTTTGGGGCCACTGTTTCTGGGCAACACCTGTGACACGCCCCCCCCCCCCCCCCCCCCACTCTCCAGCTAAGCCCCGGCCACCGCAGCCTGCTACAGACACCTACTCCTCAGACACACGTGGAAGCACGCTGGAGCCTGCCCTGCTCAAAAGAAGCCCGGCCTGGTAGAAGCAAGAACAGTAAGCAGGTAGAACAGCAACGCCAGACTATAAAAGTTTGGCACCGCCAGAGGCCAAATAACTGGAGATGAAATATTACGGCAGGAGGAGGAGGTCCTGACGGGGTGCTCCATGCTGTGGAAGTTCACTCAGGATGAGAATTCATGATGGACAGGCAACGCTTTCCCTGGAGTAGAATCTGCCAGCGCCCTCTCTAGCTGAGTGTCCAGGGAGCATGGGGACCTGCCTTTCAATTTCTTCAGTTAATCTCGCATGAAGGGCTCTGTCACTGCAAATATTCCTTTTGGAAATGCCAATTACAAGTTTTTCTCCACCTTTCAATGTCAGCTTTAATGAGGGCACTGAGCGGGCAGAAAACGGAAACACGTTCATAGCGTTGTCTAAGAACAGACATTACATATGCTTTATATCCTTCCTGTTTGTTTGCCTGAGGAATATATTCTAAGGACAATGGACAAACAAACAAACAAAAAGTAGGGCCAACATCCTCACAGTTCCAGGCTTTCTGTTTGGGAATATAATGAAACACTGGGGTAATGCAAATAGCTGGTCCTGCTAGGGCCAGGAAAACAAACGCTAGCTCTCTTGGATTTCCATTAGGTCCACATGGACTTCAGGTAACTAACGTGTGCTCATCGCACCCATTGGAATAAAATGTAGCAAGTGAAATGATGTACAGGTGGTTATGGTGTTGAAAAGGAGAGCTCGGGGTGTATGGCTCTGACATGCAGTTGGGTGGGGAGAGAAAGGGCGTCTGAATTTACCTGACCGTCGGGCAGTCTTGCCTCCCGGCTAGTTGTGAGCACTGTGGCGGTACGGAGGCAGCAGGCTGCTGACAATCTACAAGAAACTGATAAATTAGACATGTATACAAAGAGACGACAGAGCATCATGTTAGTAACTAAAGCAGTTGCCTGAGAGATTTAGTGAGGAATGTGTATTCACACAGAAACATCTGGATTAAGCTATTTACACCCCCCCCCGCCCCCCCAATTCATGCCATTAGAAAAGACAAGACTTTTTTCTTAAATACCGCATTAAAAAATTAGTGACACGAAATTAGTAATGAGATTCCTCAAGCACATTAGGACATATGTGGCCATTCATATTTGGTGCCTGGATATATCTGAAAGTAAAGGGTCTTTTAATATAATGAAAAATCTTCAAGTTCTGAACTTGCCCGTGATGGTAGTGACTTGCTTCGCACTTAGATCTGCTATTCCAAAATGGAACAATTTCAGGTAACTGACTTTATTGTCAAGACAGCTGGGCATAGTATCAATCCCACAGGTACACTGAGAAAAACATTGAGAAAAGTAATCTTTCCCATTACTAACAGAAGGATATCAGGGAAGAAAATCATCTTTACAGTTTTCTGAAAGTCATCTTTACAGTTTTCTGAAAATAGATTTCTTGTATTTATCACAAGAAATAATTGGTTAGCAGAAATCTTAGAATGTGTAAATTGTTAGTAACTTGGACTGATGGAGAAAACCAATCTGAATGGGAAATCCACTTTTGTTTTAGTTTTGCCATTAAAAGTATATAATGTATAATTCATGCTAGGTTAACAAAGTGCTAGCTAATAGAAGTCCATGCTTTAGCTGATCAGTTACATTAATCATCTACTCCAAAAAAGACTACTGAGTGTTCTCAAATAATCAAAGAACAGTCTTTACTGGTACCAGGCCGACCACACTAGAATTACCAAGGAAGCTGGCTAAAAATACACAGATTATATTTTTGCAAAAAGATTTGGCAAAAAAGTTAAAATTCAAGTTAGACTTAAAAGTTCGATTATTCCTAAATATTTGCAAAATTTCCTCTTGCTAACTGCTTAGACTAGGTGTTTTGCTAGCCTGCCCCTTTCCCCATGTTATGTAGATAATATTTAAGATAAATTCTCGATTTACAGCCTTGAATTAATGAGAATGTATTTAAAAAATCTGTATTCCAAAGCTGTGTCCAAGTATCACTTGTTCTAAAGCCAGTATATTCTCTATTATAAGAAAACCTGACTATAGAACTCCAGACTATCAAAATTCATGAAAGTTGCTGATGCTTTTGTATAAGATACTGAAAACACACTAAAGCTGTCTGTGATGCAGAGTAGAACACAACAGAAGGCAGGCGTGGTTTGAGTTCATTCAGGAGAACATTATTGAAGGGACCCTTTAACAAGGTGGTCTTTGTTGGAGAGTAACTTATTAATTATTGCTTATTAATAGGAATGAGATCTGATTCTTGTTTAGTATCTGATATTCAGATTACACACGCAGTAAAAGTCCTTCAAATGTAACAAATATTTCTGTTTTCTCTGCTGTGAGGGATTCTTTTTGTTTTTAACTCTGTTTTCTCATTTTGCAGCTTGATTAGCTCAACGATTCCCTTTTGTAGAAACTCAGAGTCTTAAAGGATGAATTCCTTTATCCTCCTTTTATCTTTTCTAAAGGATTTTCTAAGTGATAATTTAGGAACATTTTGGACTAATTTAGATAAGGATTCTGATACAGCCAGGTGTGTGCTGCCCTCCCATGGTGCATTTGGGTAATGCAATGGATGCAAATGAACATGAATCCTTGGAAAAAAAACATGCTGGAATCTGGCCTTACGCCTTACATTGCAGGGGAAGTATAAGTATAACTCTTTTATAGCAAAGTTTTGGCCTCCGTGAAATGGTAAGCCCTAGAATCTGTGCCAATGCGGTCACAGATTATTCATTTGAAATATGTTTTATGTTGAAAATTGGAAAACCGGTGAGCAGGACTACAAGGCACTTCCTAAATGAACTGTTTAATATGAGGTAGATATTCCTTCTATCTCTAATGAATATAATTTTTTCCTTCTTTAGAAGTAATATTCTCTGTATAACTATTACTCATTTTTGCATTTCTTATTTATATGTGTTTAAGGAATAAAAAAGTAAATTCCATAAATAAGATGGTGATAGATGAAAAAAAAAGAAATTAAGAAAATAGCTGTATTGCTCCAAATCAATTTTCTTCTAAATTCTTCTCAGGTCAGTAGCCTCCAATCATGTTCATGTCTAACCCCACTGAACAGCCCGTGTATTAGCATGTACTTGGTAAAATGAAAGGGATGGGTTGGGAGGTTGAGAAAATCCCTTCCAGCCCAGAGATGCTGTGGGCTTTACCTGAACTCACCAGCTTGGTCTAGGGGCTGGTAAACTCACTCCTGAAGGAACTAGGCCTCGTCTCTTTGTAGAGGGTGTAAAAGGTGAAAATTATGTACCTTAAGGAGGAGGCACTGCAGAACCACAGCAGTCACTGCTGTGATCTGGGCCACCCAAATTCGCCTCAACCATTCAACAGTCAAGTTAAACTTCTATTATGTGTCTGAACCTATGTTTGGAGGCGGGGATAAAAGGAAAACAGAGAAGAAACAGTCCCTGGTCAATTGAGAAACACAAGCACATTCAACAAGCAATTACAATAAAAGTGTCATGGCGGTGATGACGGTGATGATGATGATGACAGCAGCTCACACTTACTGATTGATGGCCATGTACCTGGCACTGTGCAGGCACTGAAATGCAGGCCCTCCTTTAACCCTGTTTTATTATTTCCAATTTATGGATGAGGAAAGAGGGATTTTGGTTAAGTAACTTGCCAAAGTCCACTAAGAGCTGGGCTGAGATTTGAACTGTATGATCCAAGGGCTGAATTAAACCTATAGACACCTCACTGCCTTACTTTCCATGATAGGGAAGTTAGGGCTCTCAGAGCAGAAACAATGAACTAAATCTAAGTGGCCAGGGAACGCTCCCTGGGGGTTGTGACATCTGTGATGTACACTGAAAAATATGAGTTGGCCAAGAACTTCTTAGCAACGATTACATGTTTATGGTCTCTGCTAACAGTAATTAAATATTTTACAAGATTAAAGTGTTTAGTTAAAATGTTCAGAACGGAATTAAATAACACTGTGCATTTATAGTATAAGGTCACAGGCCTGAGAAAGGTCATAGCATACGCAAGAGATTGTTAGTGCCTTAAGGGCAGAGATAAATAAAGGATGTTATTGCGTAAAGCACCTGTGGGTCTGTCTTAATTACACATGAAGAGCATCCTTGTAAGACATTCCTCCATAAACAAAGGCCAAGTAGAAAGGAAGGTAGAAAAGAGAATGAGAACAAAGGAAGGAAATTACCAGCTGAATCAACACCAAGTAGTTTCTCCTGGGAACTTTATACTAGTTATCTGTCTGGAATAAGACAGTCTGGAGTTCTTATTTTCACTATTCCTACCATGAGGAAAGCAAGTATTTTTGGTATATGCGACAATATCAAAATCTCATATATCCTGAGACTGTTTTTCTCTTTAACATTTTTCATGATCTTTGCTATTGAAACAAATGCAGAGCTTAGCATCAGAGCAGGTGGTCTACCAACATTCATTGATTAATACAGATCACCATATATATTAACTTGCTCAAGGTCACACAGCTGGAAAGCAGGAGAGCAAGGATTTGACTTCAGACTTTTCTGATGCTGAGGCCTATTTTCTATTCACTACTCTAGCTGTCTCTCAAATAGACACCAGCTGCCTCTAGACAATATCAGGGTCATAGAATCAACGAAACATAAAAACTTCACCAGACATAGTAATCTGGAGACAACCAATTACCTCAAAAACACAAAGCAAGATAAAGGGTGCAGGGATGGGGACAATATCTAGTTTCTCTAGAGAGGTGGCTGAAATCCATGAATTTCATTGGCGAGGGAGAAAAGTCTCATCGTATGTTTTCTCTTCAGGCTTCTACTATTTTAAAACTTTTCAATGCAATTTAGAAAACGAATCACGTTTCTAAAAGTCAATGCCCACTGGTGGCTGTTTGGGTTGGGAGGGAGAGCCTCCGGTGGAAGGAGGCAGGGGACACCTCTGTTTTGGCTCCACACCTGGCTCAGAGGGCAGTGGTGGGAGTTGGCGAGGACAGTGTGGGTGAAGGATGATCTGTGGAGACCACACCCAGCTATGATGAGTAGTGGGGCTGCAGAAGGGTGTCCGTGGTGGCCAGATGCTGGGCGAGAGGCAGAGCAGCAGCTCTTTGTGACAAACGGCCCCCTCCAGAATGGCTTGCACCCAACCCCTGGCTTTCCTGACTTGAGAACTAATGCAAGCCTACCATTGCAGGAGATCTTATTTTCCACATCACATCTGTTTCCCTCATGACCATAAACTCCTCTGGGTGCTATGTACTTTCCCATGAAAACTATCTCTGTCCCCTGAGTTTTCCTTAAGCCAAGTTCTTTTTTTTAAAAAAAAAATATATTTTTATTTATTTCAGAGAGGAAGGGAGAGGGTGGGAGAGATAGAAACATCAATGATGAGAGAGAATCATTGATTAGCTGCCTTCTGCACACTCCCTACTAGGGATTGAGCCCACAACCCAGGCATGTGCCCTGAACAGGAATTGAACTATGAGCTCCCGGTTCATAGGTCGATGCTCAACCACTGAGAACAGGCAGGCCAAGTTCTTGCAAGGCACGATTTCAACTTCCCTCACTCTCCTCCTTGCTCCCTGACGATGTCCCAGTTTGTGCACTACCTTCTAAAAATGAGGTGTTCAGAAAGGAAGTCAGGTGTGATAAGATGTGAGTGGTGGAGTGGAGTGGCAGAGTCTCGCCTTGTCTGAGACATCCTGCTTCTATGAAAAGAGCAGAAGCCCGTGTGGCATTTTTTTGGCAGCCACATTTCCCTGCTATTTCCCATAAGCCTGTTTTATTTACAGATGGTGTTCTCAAGCCATGCTTCCTCCATCGTGAAGTTACAGCGTCTGGCACTCCAGTGGAATATTTTATGTAATTTTAGCTTTCTAATAAAAGTTTCGCCTTTTCCTATCTGAACCATCTTTCAGATCTGATTCTGTCATCTAGCATATTAACTTCCTCTCCCTTTTATTTCTCTTTCAAATCAGAAAAATGTGATAACATGACCTTGATATCTTTATCTCTCAGACTAGAGGACCGATGCATGAAATTCGTGCACAGGGTGAGGGGGATGTCCCTCAGCCTGGCCTGCGCCCTCTCGCAATCTGGGACCCCTCGGGGGATGTCCAACTGGTAGTTGCACATCCCTCTCACAATCCAGGACCCCTCGCTCCTTACCACTCACCTGCTCGCTCCTTACTGCTTGGCTCACCGCTCCTGAGCACTGCCTAGGAGGCGAGAGAGGCTCCTGCCACCACCACTGTACTCGCCAGCCATGAGCCCTGCTTCTGGCTGAGCGGTGCTCCAGCTCTGGGAGTGCGCTGACCACCAGGGGGAAGCTCCTGCATTGAGTGTCTGCCCCCTGGTGGTCAGTGCGCATCATAGTGACCAGTTGTTCTGGTCGACTGGTCCTTCTGCCATAACAGTCGCTGGGCTTTTATATATATAGATTAGCAACTAATAGTAAGGCCAGGCTAAGTAGAAATAATACTTCATAAATATCAGTCTATGAATTTGGACCCTTTGAACATGTGCATTCAACCAGTTATGAATCCAAACAATTATAGTATCATCTAGAATTTCTCTGTCTAAAAAATATTGTAAAATACCTGGTTAGCTGTTTGCCAAAATTCAGGTATATTATGGTACCCCTTTCCTGGTTTTATAAGCAAGAGAATGAGGGTAAGTCTAGCATAAGTCATTCTTGATGAACTCATGCTGGTTTTTAGTAATCCCTACCTTATATTGAGCATATGAAGCCCATTGTTTTCTAGAAGTCTGCCAAGGATCAGCCTCAAGGTTGTATGTAGGTCTATAGGTTAGAGAAACTGCTTTCTTTTATAAGAAATTACATTTCTTCTTCTGACACACCTAGGAATTCACCTTTTCATTTTCATATTCTATTTCTCCCTGGGACCTCTTCCCCTGTCTTTTATAAGGCATGATTTTTTTTAGCATGTTTCCTTCCACAAAAATAAAGTGAGAAGGAGAGGGATAGATGTTTTCATTCCTTTCATGCCATTTTGAAAATGGCAACTCATATATACTCAAATATTGGCAGGAGAAGTGAAAAGTCATGATACAAAGAGCAAATATGCCTCTTGGTGAGACAGTTAATATCTTTGATAACTTGGTGTACTGTTTCCAGGTCTGTTAAAGAAAGATAGGCTTAATAATTTAATCTACCCACCTGGACAATTGCTGTTATAGAATATGACATCACTATTATTTCCAAATAGATATCACTTTGAACAAAAATTTTACCTATTTAAAGTATTCATT
Source organism: Myotis myotis (assembly GCF_014108235.1). NCBI lineage: Eukaryota > Metazoa > Chordata > Mammalia > Chiroptera > Vespertilionidae > Myotis > Myotis myotis. The sequence goes on from NW_023416335.1 coordinate 174,373,471, forward strand.
AAGGACCTTTCTGTAGGACAGATGATTAACGGTTTGTAGAAAAGCAAGAATGTTTAATTATTAAAGCTATTACAATAATGGTTGACAGGGACTTGTTCTAAGATAACTCCATAGTTAATGATCACACCCTCTTTATATCCATAGGATATCCTCCTTTTTTATTTCTGCAAATCTAGCCTTGTTCTTCCAAACTATTCCCTAATTCAGATTTCAGCAAATACATAAAAGAGCATGCAGAAAGAATGTAGAAGGAAGGGGAAAGGATGAAAAATAATGGTAGCATGTAAGAGTTCTTAAGTGCTGTATATATGCAAACACTAGGCTAAGCACTTTGCATGCAATAGCTTTTTCATCCTTACAAAGAAATAGTTTTTTAAAAAATATATATTTTATTGATTTTTTACAGAGAGGAAGGGAGAGGGATAGAGAGCCTGAAACATCGATGAGAGAGAAACATTGATCAGCTGCCTCCTGCATGCCCCCCACTGGGGATGTGCCCGCAACCAAGGTACATGCCCTTGACCGGAATCAAACCTGGGACCCTTCAGTCCAAGGCCAACGCTCTATCCACTGAGCCAAACCGGTTAGGGCATAGGTTTTGTTTTTATTTTATAAATTAGAAACTGAGGCCTAGGGAGGTTAAGGGATTTATGCATGGCCACTGAAAGGGCGAGGGCTACGCCCTCCATCTTGCCCCGGATCCTCCATTTTTGGGCAGCAGCCATTAGCCATGTGCTCAGCAAGGAGCTTCTTCCCAGAAGCCCAAGCCTCTGCTAGCCACACCTAGGATTTCTTTAAACTAACCAATGATAATAAAGGGAAGTGCACGCCATAGACACAACCACATCCTGTGTAACAAGACCCTGACTTGCGCCTGGCCAATTGGCAGGGCCCACAGTCCTCTCTCCTCCCCTTACTCCAACCCCCTTATAAAACCCCTCTCCCCACAGAGCTCTCACTCTCTCTCTGCCTCCTGCCACTGCGTCGGCGAGTGTGGTGGATGGGGAGCTCAAGCTAGCTCGAATAAAGGCTCTTTTGCTTTTGCATCGGACTCGACTCCCTGATGGTCTTTTGGGGATCCTGAAATCTGGGCTTAACAGTCACTTTCTGTATGGTTATTATAGTGAACAAAATCTTTTTAGTGTGCAGAATACTCAACTGAGTTTGGTTGTCATCATGCCCATTTTACAGATTAGAACACTGTGGATCAGTAAGTGATTTTTCTGAGGGCCCACAGAAAGAGGAACAGAGTGAGAACCTGAGCCCAGGTTTCTGACTGTCCACCCCATGCCCTTTCAGTAGAAGGCCCCATCGTGCCTGTTATATAAACTGACTATGTGCCCCCCCCCCGCCCATTCATATGTTGAAACACTAACCCAGTACCTAAGAATATGACCTTATTTGGAGATAGGATCTCTAAAGACATACTTAAGGTAGGGTGACTAATCCAATCTGACGAATGCTCTTATAAGCAGGGGAGATTAGGAGTTTAGCACACACCGAGAGACCCAGGGATGCATTCACACAGATAAAAGGCAGTGAGAAGGCAGCCATGTACGGGAGAGGCCTCAGGAGAGACCAAACCTGCCCACACCTTGATCTTGGACCTCCAGCCTGCAGAACTTGGAGAAATATAAATGTCTATTGTTTAAGCTCCTCAGTCTAACTAATGCAGAGCCTTTGTACTTGATCCAAAGTGAAAGCAGTTATTACTCTCTCTTACTCTGCCAACTCTTTTGTCTTAATAAACCAATAACTGAACTTCTCTTGAGTTCTTCTAAGATCTAAGAAGTCCAAGGGTTGAAATAAATCAATGTTTTAATTCAAGGAAACTCAAATGAGAGGATACATACAGAAGGCCAGAGCACAAATTCTAAGTGAAAATCTGCACTTGAATTTCAGCAGACTTTCTTCTTAGCAAAAAGCACTTTAGAAAGATGTAAAGGTGGTCAGATCGGGGGTGTTGGGGAAAACGAAATCGATGATAGGATGTGAAATTTGAGTAATTATGTTAGTAGAAAGTACAAGTTTCTCTGCACTGTGCACTGAAGGACAGAAAACTTGCATAATGGTTTTTAAAAGCCGCCCTAATGTAGGGATTCTGGATATTTGTGGATAATAGCACAAAGGTGCTTCCCATAGTTACTGACATATTTCTTGAGGTTTTTACACAATCTATGGGAATGGGTAATGGGTATGTCACAATAATTTCCTTCTATTTGCCAATTATGATTCTGCAGTAATTTTCTATATCTCTTTGCCTTCCTCTCTCTTCTGCCCCCCCCCCCCCCCCGCCCCCTTGCTCCTCAACTTCCCTCCATTTTAGCATGAGATTCGGTGTAATGAGAGACCTCTGGGTTTAGGTCCTTGCTCCACCACCCAGTGAGGGACACTGAGGAACCATTCTGAGTCTCAGGTGTTCTATCTGTGAAGCAAGGACATTAAATACCAGTCTTGCAGATATCAGGTGAAAGAACATTTGGGAAAGCATGTAGCCCGGGTCCACTGACAGGAACTGGTCATTGATTAGACATGAGGGACCAAAGGGAGGAGTCAGGTGACCTTGAGGTTTTCAGCATCAAGAAACAAAGTAAATCTCATCAACAAGAATGAACATTAAAAAGGCCCCAAATAGACTCTATGATGAAATCATTTCAATAAGCCTTTGCTCCTCACATTGCACTCATCTGAAATGGTGTCCCTTCTCTCTGACTATTCAGAACCGACAAGTTTCCGCCTGATCACTCCAGAAGGAAGTATCTGCTTCCTCTAAACTTCTTCAGCACTTATCTCATCTCCACCAGCATTTCTCGTGTCCAGCTTGTGGCCACTGCTATCTGCGCAGTAGACATAATTTCCTCAGTCAGGCTGCAGGGTGAGGGCGGCGAGGGCCCTGACTTATAATTCTTACCATTCTTTGTTTCCCCATAGTAGTGTGCCTGGAGAATTTGCATGTGGTGCAAAAATATTTTCTAATATACTGACTACATTTCCCCTAACAGATCTTTGGACTCGTTTCTTTATTAGTATTTTATTAATGCCATTGTCTGATGGATCCACTTGAAAATGGGAGTTTACAATTTAGATATTCCTGTCATCAGACCCACATATTCCTAGTAAAAGGAATAAAAAAGAGGAAATATTACCTGATAAAGATTTTAAAGCTAATTTAGTTATATCAGGTAATTAATGAAGACTTGGATGTATACATTTTAAAAATAAATGTTTAATTGCCACATTTAAAATGTGCCCAATACTAAATTATTCCTCACTAAATCTACAAAATGATTAATAGCATGTTACTGAATTAACAGAAAAATTAATGGAAAGAAGCATCAAAATACTTTCTCCTAGGAGTAACAACTTCAACAGTTACGTAGTCCTATGGATGCCTATACATGTAAATTGAAAAAACAAACATAGAAAGTAAAAAATTTAGGAAAAAAATATGAAAAATTTAAGGTAGAAACATTATATAATAAACAATAATAAGGAGAGCATGAGATAGAAACATTTATATAAATATAAACAGTAGTTAGAAAAATTTGAAATTTTTTAAAAAATGAAATGATGAATTTAATGATGCATTGACTAATAAAAATGGAGATCTGTGAACAACTTTTAGCATTTTATAATCAAACACATAGAGTTAGCTATCTCATCCCTTTTTGCCAGACATATCACATATCCTATTAATCCATGCATTTATCAGAAAGTACCCACAGATAATAGCTACTCAGGGGTACAATCTGCTAATTTATGTCACCAGACACCTTAGGTTTAACTTTACATCAGTGTTTAACATGGCAAATCCCACATTTATATCCTTGTAGTCAGAAATCATCATTATTCATTAAATATTTCTGGAATAAATATTATTCATTAAATATTTCTGGAAAAGACAGAATTGTTGAAACACAAAAACATGTCAGTATAGACAATGCAAAAAAATATTACTAACAAATCTTTAAAAACTGTGTGTATACACAGTTATCATTATGTAAAGGCAGAGCCAATGACTTGCTAAGAAGAGGGAGCATTTTCAGACCTTATAGTGATTATAAATTAGACCAAGAATGTCAAACTCGCGGCCTGCCGCATGCAGCCCACAACAAATATTTTTGCAGCCCAGCCAATATAACAGTATGCAAGAAATGTTTTAATAAAAATTTCATAACTTAATTTTTACAATATCCTGTTACACATAATTATTAATATCGAACTACAAGTTCGCTAATGGCTGATTACTATAATCGTGTCTCATTCATTTCCCTTATGTGCCTAATGTGCAGGCGCATCATTTCTCTCCACTAATACTAGCAGCGAATATTTTAGCAGCTGATTGCCACGTCATTAGTCTTGGACTGACTTGTTTGGTGTGCGCAACAGGAAATATTTCGCTTTCAGAGAGCAAGAAAAATAGGTTTATTTGTGTTACATTTATTAATTTGTGCAGTTATTCGGTGTCTGGTAAGTTAATGTTCAAGAAAAATATTAATTTTTATTAAAATATTCTATTATTTTATGTTAACAATTACTCATTTATTTCAGCCCTTTGTATTCAGCATGTCTCTATCAAAATAAACCTACATTTCTATGAAAATTGAAGCCTTTTTTTTTTGTGGCCCACATAAACTTAAACCTTGTTTATTTGGCCCGTGTTAGCCTTTGAGTTTGACATGCTTGGATTAGACAAAAACTTTCATCTAGCTTTACATTTTCTGTCCTGAAGAATATCATCTGACTAGCTGGTAAGACAAAGCAAAACTCATAATCCATTTTTATTTCAAATCTTGCAATAAAAGAAATATAAAAATGCCCGGTAGCAGATTAATGTTTTGCTCCTGAACAACTTACAATTAAACCATGAGCATATATGTAAGCAACAGCCTTTGGTAGGAAGGCCATGGGAGGTGAGGGGGAGGGTAATGAAATACAGTGGCACCAAGAGGTAAAAGTACATTTTGCTGCCAGATTCTTACACCAATTAAACATCTATTAGAAAATTATCTTTTCTTCAGAAATGACCTTTCCAAGAACAATGGCTCAGAGTTAACTGGCACAGAGTTAACTCAAGGTGGTTTGGTAGTCTGTTCTTCAGCAAGCAAAGTCAATAACAGCATGGATCAGATAAAGAGCCGCTTATACCTTTGAAATGTCAAGATAATTCATCATCGAAAAGAAAAGAAAGATAAAGTTACACAAACTACAACCAAAACCTCCCTCAAAAGATCAATTGTAAAAATATACACCAAACAAGAAAAATATATGAGACACCACTCAGGGAAATGTGTTTGATTTTCCTGTTTAACATTTTTTTTTTTTTTTTTTTTGGGCCTTTAAAAAAAAATTAGTGCTGGAAAATACTCTGAGAGGTTCAGGGCATCCCTTCTATAAAATGATGGATCTGAAAATTATAGGCTTTCACCAATGTCAGCTGTTTCTTTTTTTCTTTTCTTTTGTTTTTTTAAGACAAGAAGAAAATCATTATAACACATAACCCACATTTTTGGGAGAGAAACAATTCAGAAATCCCAAAACTAAACCAAGTGTTTCAAAATGTACTATGTCCTCATAAGCAAATTAAACCATAGTATAGCCCAGTTAAAGGAAAAGCAATATGTTTAAATATTAACTATTTTTTAAATCCAAGTTCACAGAAGGTGCTGATTCATTTTTCAAAGAAAAGAATAAGGACTTACAATGACAAGCTTTCTAATGTAAAAGTATTTGATTTGTAGAAATTGAACTGAAGCAATGCTATCAGGAATATATTTATTAAAGAAAATAAGATTCACCTCTAGTTTTACAGCCAACTTACCTCTTTTTGCTTGATGTCAAGTAGTGCATAAAAAGAGAAAAAAATGTATGTTTAACTGATTCTACTGTCATCACACAACGGCTTATTCTATAAATACCTACTCAGACTAAGCGACTATACTATACTTGTTTTTTCTAAGGATCCTATCAACAGAGGTGGAGCCAAGTCTGCCTGGAAAGCCAGAAATATGTATTTAAGATGAACTAAGCAACATCCACCTTAGGAAGTCTGAGCCAGGGACCTGGGAACCTTTGGCCAGAGCAAATGGTGCCCCTTTCTACTCTAAATTTCTAATTTCATTTCTTATGATCCAAACTGATTATAGACTGGTTTTCAACTTTTTAGCAAGACATAATCTTAAGTGCAATAAAGAATTGAGAGGCGAGGCTCAGTTTAGAACAAAAAATTGATTCAATGAACAGCATCAGAGCAGCAAAAATAGTTCTTCACATGAGCTAAATGTATCTCCTTCAACTAAAAATATGGACCTATCTCATATCCACTCAAAGTAGGTTAAGTTAAAATGACAGTCTGGTTCTAAATCCTTATCCTGCAAAATAAATGCATGTGTTCATATAAATCTTTAGTGAAAATACTTGAAGTCATCGAAGTCAGTTTTTTAATAAAGTTTTTATTTAAAAAATCTGACTGACCGTACATCTTTACTGCCAATAAAAGACACTGATGACTGCAAGTTGCAACTATGAGCAAAAAAAAAAAAAAACTTGCCTTTTTAAGTAATTATTATAATCATATTCTAAAAATATAATTATAGTCTAATCTAGTCTACCTTTCAAGAACATTCACTGACTCATGCAATGACAGGAGAGGCGGGTTCAAGAAGCCGTCCCTCGGAAGCGGAAGCGGATCTGAGCTGTGGGCCGGACACACCGCAGGACATAAGTAACCTAAGCACCACAGCAGACGAAGAGAGTCTTGGGAGTCCAGGATGAGTAAGGCCAAAACAAACGTGGCTTTCACGTGTATGGCTCACCAAAACTTTAAATGTATAATACTGAGAGCATATCAATGACTTTCTTTTTGGCTTAAAGGACAACAAAATTAATAATTAGAAGAACAATGGAAAGGAGTAAAGTCAACCATTTTGACTTGTGCTTCTCCTTGCATGCCTTTCAGGCGTAACAAATACACCGTTCACAGACGACTAAAGAGAGGGGGGCGCGGGGGAAGGGACAGAAAGCTGTGCGGCAGGAAAAGGAGAGGGTGGTGGGATGCTGCACTGCAGTGCACACAGCGCACTGTGACTCTTATCTGGTGGGTTAGCTGTACACGTTTAATGACCAGGTCACTTTAAGTAGGTGTCAGCGCCAGGGAACTGCATTGTCACTTCATCGTTTAAAACAAAGGAACCGTCAGCAGCATAGCAAGTGCAAGCTTTCCAGGAGCAGGAGTCCTGCCCGTCATTCGCAAGGTGCTCACAGCCAGAAGTCAGCTCCTCCGCCAGGCCCCGCCCCGCGCCCTCGGAGCCAGGGGAGCTGCAGAACCAGGTGCAGTGCAGCGAGGAGAAGGGTGGGTTCCCAAGCTGTTTATTAACACGCAGAAGAGTCTGGTTGGCAGCCGTGTTGGAGGGCACCAGAGAAGCGTTTCTGAATTAAATCAGCGGCCCCCGTATCCAGTGTAACAAACCAGGTCTAGGTTTGGAAACGGAAGCCCGTCGGTTTTGAGAAGGACACCAAAGTGTTAGCACACCGCAAGAAGTCAGCGTTCACGCAGAACACTGCTCTTTCCTGCCTGGTACAGTCAGTTCATGACACAGACATATTTTAAACTGTTCAAAAATATGTTAGATTACAGGGATTTTCCTTGATGGAAGGTATTCTATATGACGCTAAGATATTTTAGTATAGTTCTATTTAGAAACATGAGCTCCAGTCCCAATCATGGAGAGAAAATTTGTATTCATGTTATCAGAGAGTCTCAGAGTTGGGAGAAGGTCCTTCAGTATTTCTTCACTCAAGCTGTCCACAGATCCTTATAAATGTAAAGGGGATCCTTACAGCCATTAACCTAGAGATTGGCTTCACTGGGTGCCTATTGTGGCTTTTTCTTATTAGGTTTTTCTTAGTATTTTTTCTAGGTAGAAAAATTCCCTTTCAAAGCTGCAGTTTGAATATAACAATCCAGAAAAAGCTTATAATCAGAGGGCTTCTTAGAATAGAGGTTGTTATGTAGTTGCACGAGGCAAACAGTAGGATACATAGACTAGTGCCAGTAGATTGGATTAAATAGTGTAATCATAGCATAGAGCAGCAGTTCTCAACCTGTGGGTCGAGACCCCTTTGGGGGATGAACGACCCTTTCACAGGGGTCGCCTAAGACCATCGGAAAACACATATATAATTACATATTGTTTTTGTGATTAATCACTATGCTTTAATTCTGTTCAATTTGTAACAATGAAAACACATCCTGCATATCAGATATTTACATTACGATTCATAACAGTAGCAAAATTACAGTTATGAAGTAGCAACGAAAATAATTTTATGGTTGGGGTCACCACAACATGAGGAGCTGTATTAAAGGGTCGCAGCATTAGGGAGGTTGAGAACCACTGGTGCCACAGAGGGTGTGGACAGCCATTTCCCCCTGGAATACAATGAGGAGGAGGTCCCTGCTGTCTCTCAGACAGAGTACAGCATAAAACTCTTATTTGCATGGGGTTGGGGGGCCTTTGGGATATGAAGGCAAGGCCATGCCAATGGCAGACAGTTGTAGCACCAGATTCCCTGGCACAAAAGATATCAAAGAAACTAAGGGTTAGGTTCTGTAAGTAACTGAAGTTTGGTAGAAAAAGGCTGTTCTGACTTGAGAATGGGGAACATACATAGGTAGAAGGTGGCGGGATAACATGTGCCGTTTTTTAAAAATAAATGGAGGCTCTTTATTATGTTTTTTAGAGGAGAAGGGGAAAAGAGAGAGAAAGGGGGGGAGAGGGAGAGGGAGAGGGAGAGGGGGAGGGGGAGGGGGAGGGGGAGGGAAACATATCAGTTGCCTCCTGTACACACCCTGACCAGGAATTGAATCTGCAACCTGGTTATATGCCCTGATCAGGAATTGAACCCTCCACCTTTCTGTGAACTTGACAATGCTCCAACCAACTGAGCCACATTAGCCAGGCTGTGCAACTTTTAAATTTATAGTTTGGACTAGTTTGTCATTTGTGGGCAGAGTTGCTCTTTTTGGTTAAGTAGGAACTATGCTTTAGGAACCAACTCTAGAGGTCCCTGTCTCTTTCAGGTTTTCCATCTGCCTATCAATATTTTTCAGAGAGCCCGAAGGTGTTTTTCCAACCACCAAACCAGGTCAGGAAAGGAAGGTAGTTATTGCCTAGAATGTCTTGGGCCTTCCATATGTCTCAACCCCTCCAGACTTAGCCACCTTCTGGAGGCCTCTATCTTCAGCTAGTTAAAACCTTTGGTAAGGTAAGGTCTAGAATTGCACTGCCCAATACAGCAGCTACTGGCCAAATCTGGTATTAAGCACTAGAAACATGCTAGTTCAAACTGAGTATGCTGTAGTGCAAAATACACACTGAATTTCAAAGACTAAGAAGAACAGAATGTAACGTAGCTTAATAATTGCCACCCCCCACATTGCATGTTATAACAGTAATATGGATATAATGTGTTAAATAAAAGATATTGTTAAAATTAGGTTCACCTGTTTCTTTTCATTTTTTTTTTCTTAAGTAGCTACTGGAGTATTTAAAATTACATATGTAATTATCACATTATCTTTCTATTGAATAGCTGACCTACAAGGTGAAACATTCCTATAGCTATCATTTTATTATTTGGCAAGAACTATCTCTATTCTACACATGGAAATACTTAAAGCTTTCTTAAAGGGTTCAAGTATATATTCCTTATTTTCCATAACTTCTGGTTAAAGATAAACAAAAGGATAAGCACTGATATGAATAAAAAGCCAAGATATGTTAAGTAAAAAAAATAGCATGCATAACAATGTTTGTAGTTGTGTCATTGTTATTAATACATATGTAAAATACATATTTGTGAGTATATATGTATCGATTTATATCTATTTATTTATGTAGGGAATGTTTCTGAAAGTATGCACAAGGTTGGCTGGACGCAGTGGTGGCACGAGAGCTACTTCCTCATTGTATACCCTTTGTACCTTTTGAATTTTTGAACCATCATCTACTGAAATATATTACTTAAAAACTATAAAAACATATAAAAAGGAATAAGATAAAAAAGGAAGGAAAGTTTACATATTTATATGAAACCTTTTACTCAACATTATTCATACATTTTGCCTCTAAAATGGATACTTTCTTATAATTGCCTTGATTTGGGGGCATGCATATATTAAAACAACCAAATAAAGAAACTTCAAAATGATACATGCTGCCTGGACTAAATAATAAGAAAAATGAATAACTGACTTGAAAAATTGCAAAATGCAATTGTTATGTAGATTTTATTACATCACCTATATTAAACCATACCTGTATGAAGTATAGCATAGGGAATATAGTCAGTAATATTGTAATAACTATGCATGGTGCCAAGTGGGTACTACACTTATAGGGGGATCACTACATAAGTCATATAAACGTCTAATCAGTATGATGTACACCTGAAATTAATATAATATTGAATGTCAACTGTAATTGAAAAAAATTGGGGGGCGGGGAAACCAAAATTGTAAGAAATGTTTTTAAAAATCTGAAATACATTATTTATAACTCTTTACAACAGAACTGCATGTATAAATGATAAACCACAACAAAGCCATACACTGTAGAAAATTTGGACCAATTACCAGTTAGTCAAAAACTTGAGGATCTCCTGTGTGTGAGGTACAGGGCAAGACCGTAGGGATTAAAAGACCAAGGAGGCAGGATTCCTGCTCAAAAGGAGCTTACAGATTCATGGAGTAATCTGATTAAGATGAACTGTGACTGTGCTGTCTGTCACAGGGCACAGAGGAGGAGCAACTAATTCTGCCTATAGGAGGCAAGGAAACAGAAAAGTCTTCATAATCTTTAAGTATTTTTTTAATCCTCAACCATTTTTCCATTGATTTCCATATTTTTCCATTGCTATTTAGAGAAAGTGGAAGAGAGAGGGAAAGAAAGAGAGAGATATTAATGTGAGAGAAACACATCGATTGGTTGCCTCCTGCAGGACCCCTGACTAGGGCCTGGGGATACGTGCCCATGACCGGAATCAAACCTGGGACCCTTCACTCCACAGGCCAACATTCTGTCCACTGAGCCAAACTGGCTAGAACTAATCTTTGTGTATTTACTTACACAATGACAAAACTGATATGTAAGACATACAGCTTAATCCTTTGCAATAGAAAATAAGAAAATCTTAAAAATTCAATATATTTTTTGTATGAAATTAGTTATCTGGATGAAAATCAAAATATTCAGCAATATATGAGGATACTTAGTATTTATCTAAACAAAGCAGAGACATCTCTCAGATGACATTCTTACATTCTTTTTTTTTATATATATATATATATTTTATTGATTTTTTACAGAGAGGAAGGGAGAGGGATAGAGAGTTAGAAACATCGATGAGAGAGAAACATCGATCAGCTGCCTCCTGCACACTCCCTACTGGGGATGTGCCCGCAACCAAGGTACATGCCCTTGACTGGAATCGAACCTGGGACCCTTCAGTCCGCAGGCCGATGCTCTGTCCACTGAGCCAAACCAGCCAGGGCGACATTCTTACATTCTTAACATGGCACATTGCAATGGAAGATCATTCTATACTAAAAGATTTCCTGTAAAAATGAAATTAATGCTTGAAGAAATACTGAAACACATGAAAGGAAATTTGAGGGTGTTGTCTCTTTCTACTGTAAAATGGATCATGGCTAACCCAGAGCAAGTAAGGAAAATACCCTTGCAGCATCTCTAATTTCCTAAAACTTAGAAACCTGATGTAATTTTTAATTGCATATTACACTGAGGCAAGATAGAAAAATGTATTCCTCTACACGTGGGTGGTAATTTTGTGAATTAATATTTTTAATTTTTGTTTTAGCAGATTCTAAACTCAGGGCAACATGGTCTAGCACAGGGGTGGGCAAACTTTTTGACTCGAGGGCCACAATGGGTTCTTAAACTGGACCGGAGGGCCGGAACAAAAGCATGGATGCAGTGTTTGTGTGAACTAATATAAATTCAAAGTAAACATCATTACATAAAAGGGTACGGTCTTTTTTTTCAATAGTTTTATTCATTTCAAACATGCCGGATCCGGCCCGCGGGCCGTAGTTTGCCCACGGCTGCTCTAGCAGCAGGAAATGCCCAGGGAAGAGCTCTGTGGAAGCTACATTAAAAGAAAATACCAACCTAAAAAACTACAGATTTCAACAGAATATTGTTCACTCCTGCCACTTCGAGAATTGAATCCTGTGGAAAAACAAAGTATAATGATATGGGGAACTGGAACACTCATCAATGTAAAAGCCTCTATAGGATAATACTGTAGGGGGGAAAAGCCCACGGAGGTAGTCAGTTCAGAAAGTCAGTTCAAAGAGCATGGACTGAGCTCCTTCCACACACAAACCACCGGAAGATGACAAAGCAGAGGCAGTTAGATGAGGTTGTGAGTACCTGGGACACGCTGGCTTTCACACATAGCTGGACTTCTCTAACTTCGGATTCATGTAAACATTCACGCTCCTCACAGTTTTGATTCTGAGTTTCCGCCGCCTGTCATCTGCATATTTCATTAATCTCTGTACATACTTCTTTACCTTTGGTGTTACCCACATCTAATCCATTCCCGCCTTGCTGTCAGGGTGATATTACATGACAAAAATCTGGTCTTGCCCGGCCAGTGTGGCTCAGTGGTTGAGGGTCGACCTATGAACCAGGAAGTCATGGTTTGATTCCTGGTCAGGGCACATGCCTGGTTTGCTGGTTTGATCCCCAGTGTGGGGCATACAGGAGGCAATCCATCAATGATTCTCTTTCATCGTTGATGTTTCTCTCTCCCTCTCCCTTTCTCTCTGAAAGCAATAAAGGTATATTTTTTAAAAATCTGGTCTTATTCTTAACACTCTGCCCACAGAATAAAGTCTGCTTTCACAAAACTGGCCTCTGTTTTCAGACCCCTGCCCACCTTTCCAGTCTCATTTCCCATCACCTCCATGTCCTGCCCCAGTTTCTAGCCCCACGCTCATGGCCTTTGCACAAGTTGGCCTGCTTTCTTATAAGGCTTTTCTCCTGATCCACACCTGCACACCTACTAGTTCTAGTCACCTTTCATGACCAGTGCTCTTCCAGGAGGATTCTCCTAAGCACCCTAACTCCTCTATTATCCCCAAAACATCCATTAACATCATTACTTATTTACCTAACTCCCATACCAGATTATGAGTTTCTTGAATAAAAGGGGTAGAGTTTTACTTGAATATCATTATCTCAAGAGCCAAGGAAAGGGCCTGACATATAGCAGGTGCTCATACATTTTGTTAAATTTTAACAAGTGAGTGAATGAGCAAATGGATTAATGAAGAAACAAACATAGCTTTGGCACATGGTTAAGAATATAGGTTTTACAATATAACAAACACATAAATAAATGTCTACTTGTTCGAATGCAGTGATTTGTAAAGGCAACTTTCACTAATGAACATGTTCGTGTCTACTGTTGACTCTACATCTAAAGGTGTGATTATGTACCCACGGGTAAGACCTTCTGTTAGCTGCTTTAAAATCAGTAAAGTCTAAAATAGCAAAGAAAATTTTTTTCAGATTTCAAAACAATACCATTCTTTCCTACTGGTGATGTTGTCAGAGAAAGAGAGGGAGGAAGAGAGAAGTAGGAAAGGGCAGAGGGAATTGAAACCACACTAGGAAGGAAACATTCAGGAAGAAAAGCTCCTGCGTGGGAGACACAGTGTGAGAGTGAGTTGCTTGGGCTATTCCTTCACAAAGAGAGCCCAAACTCGCTTTTGCAAGTCTGAGATTCCTTGTTTATCCTGTACAAACAATGTAGTTAGGTCTTTGCTACAGAAGTAATATCATTTGCCTATGAATTACAGAGATACCTTGTACATATTCTGGTAGACCGCTTTTAATTATTGATTAAATGTATGATTATTATCATGTAGGCCTAGGTGGTTAAGGCATTGAGATCAAATGTTGGCTACAGCATTTCATAGCCAATGACTTTATGAAGATACTAGAGGCCAGGTGCACGAATTCGTGCACGGGTGGGGTCCCTTGGCCTGGCTGCCAATAGCGGCTCACCAGCCAGGGGGAGGGACCGTGGGAGGTTGGCCAGCTGCAGGAGGTTGGCTGTGGGAGCACAGTGACCACCCAGCCGTCTGGGGGGGAGGGACCGTGGGAGGTTGGCCAGCCATGGAGGTTGGCTGTGGGAGCGCACTGACCACCAGGGGGCAGCTCCTGCGGTGAGCATCTGCCCTCTGGTGGTCAGTCAGCGTCACAGCAACTGGTCGTTCGGTGGACCGGTTGTAATGGTCGCTTAGGCTTTTATATATATAGATACTATCCGCTGCCTGATTGCAAACTCATTGATGACAAGAGGGTCCCTTTTTTTTAATCCTCACCCGAGGGTATTTTTTTTCATTGCTTTTTAGAGAGAGTGGAAGGGAGAGAGGAAGGGGGAGGGGAGAGAGAGAGAGAGAGAGAAACATCAATGTGAGAGAGACACATCGACTGGTTGTCTCCTGAATGGTCCCTGCAACTTAGATATGTGCCCTTAACTGGGAATCAAACCTGAGACCGTTTGGTGGAGCCAACCGTCTCACCACTGAGCCATGGGGGCCAGGGTGGGTCCCTCTTGATTCCAGTGCATCAAAGCTGTTAGAGATGTGGGAGGACCTGGAGTTTGTACATCAGGATAAGGATAAAGTCAAGAATAAAAAAGCCAACAAGCCATGCGCAGAAACAGAATTTCAGAGGCCGAGGCAGCAGAGACTGAGCCAAAGCTAAAGGCAAGGGCCAAAATTTTCCTCTAAAAGGTTGTAAATCAATTAGTACAAAGTACTGATCAATTAGTACAAAACATTCTAATTTTTAAGATCCATGCCCTATCCTAGAGTTGATTCTCCAGAAATTGAGAAATTGTGCCTTGAAGAAGATGGGGCTTGCTGCTGACCATCTCATAGAAATATCTCTTATATATGGTAAATAATATTTTACATTCTGTGCCTTAAAATAGTTTTAAATATATTTTTATTGATTTCAGCAAGGAAGGGAGAGGGAGAGAGAGAAACAAGAATGATAAGAGAGAATCATTGACCAGCTGCCTCCTGCATGCCTCATATTGGGGATCAAGACCTCCACCCAGGCATGTGCCCTGACTGGGAATTGAACCATGACTTCCTGGTTCATAGGTCAACGCTCAACTACTGAGCCATGCCAGCTAGGCTGTGCCTTAAAATTTTAACTGTGATTTATAGCTCTATCAATTCTTCATCCAAAGGAGCCAAATTAAATTAATTTCATTCTATTGATTTAATTATTTCAATGATCCTCAATAGAAAAACAACCCATGTATGTGCTTATTAGACTAATTTAAATTACCTGAAAAGATATATTGAAAACACATTTTAGAAGATGAGGTTTACCAAAAACCATTCTGATAAATTAACAGTGAATTGTCCTTTAAAAATGAGGACTATATATTGTTACTAGCCATTAACTTTTATAATAATCAATAACATAAATTTACAAATAAAAAATACTCATAAAATTGATTATTTCCCATGGGTTTAAGATATTTCTTGCATAGAACCTAGGATTGGTTATATATGGCATATTTTTCTTTTCTCAGCCTAATTAAAATATTTTATATAGTAAAAACATCATAAATAATGTTTACTACATCTTACGCGATTTAGTTCAGTGTATGAAAAATAAACATATAGTCAATAATGCAAATATTTTTATAAGCTACAATTTGGTATAGACAGTTACTCAGTTTCTACAGTAATTCATTTAACTGGAACCTTTTAGAAAATGCTGCTGGATTGATCTAAGAATTTATTAGGGGCGAATCTGGTTGATTTCATGATATACAATTGAAAATTGCTTGGGATATATTAACAACTTTACTTACTCCCCACTTTTACCATTAACTTCAAATAAATTATTAAAAATAAAGTTTATCAAACATGATGATAATCTATTTGTTGTCATTAAAGTGCTTCTCTGGTCTAAGGGTGATTCTGAATTTCACATTATTTGTATCTTTAATCTTGCATATAGCAATAATTTCTAAGTCCAATGTCATTTTCTGGTTATTCTAAACTAACAGTTTAAGACAACATAATGGTACTCTCATTCATGTATGTTTACTAGCCTTAGAGTTGCAAGATGTGTAAAGTGTGTATAAAGAATCAGACTGTGTGAAAATGAGAAAAATGTTTTGTGGGGCTTTTAGTACATTGATACACCCTTTGTGACTGCAATATCAGAATGGAGCAAACACATACAGAAGTTCATACTATTAACCCAGTGATCTCACTCAAGAAAAAATTCAATCGATGAAGAGTGGGATGCATGAGGATATTCTCAGTGGTATTCTACAATATGATAAATAATGGAAAACTATCTCAGCGGTTAACAAGAGAGGAAGTAGTGATTAATGTGATAACATCTACATAAAATGTATGACACAACCTTTAAAAATAAGACTAGGCAGCATGGAAAAGCTTATGGTATAATGTTAATGGTTTCCACAATGTAATGACAATAACATAAAACATATATTCATGAATACAATGATAAATAGTCATATACAAAATGAAAAGTTATTGTTCATCTTTATTATTAATTCTTAATCATACTGAGATAACACCTTTAAAATTAAAATACTAGGCTTACTCACTAATTGTATAATTTCTTTTCTAAGTTCTAGTAGACAGTGCTACTCAATCTATGAGGAACACTAAAAAGACTTGCGGGGTTTTATTCAAATTAAGTGTCCTAATGGATCCTTACCACGTTGGTAATTCACAGGTACTTCAAGGTACCTCCCAGTGGGGTCTAAAACAATAGGAAATGAGCTGTGGATGTAGAAACACCCACGGAGTTTTGCCTTTTTTTTTTTTTTTTAGATGTACATTTTGACTTTCAGGCTCTTCCAACTCATTGTCACTATCGGTTTCCTCAAACATTCTTAGAATGTTGAACATGTGCTGTAAATCTCCACACATCTTTTCATCCCAATCAGTAGGCTGCTTCATGAATCAGATAAGGAAAGTATTAGAGATCCAAAGGCTGAGGTTTCCAAAAAGCAATTAAGGTAAAATTGAAGTAAATTAAGTAGGAGTAAATTAATTAAATTAAGAAGTAAATTGAAGAAAGAAAGAAAAAAAAAAGCTGTGGCAAAGGTGGGAAACTCAAAGGCTACAGCAGGGACCAGACGATAACAGAAACGCGTGCGGCAGGCTGGGTACAAGTGAGAGGGAGGAGAGGGGCGGTGGCCACTGCAAAGCTGGCCCTGTTTCAGAGCAGCAACCAGTCCACAGTCCTAACAGGTTGCTGACATGCATGAAGCAGACCCAGGGCTGCCAGATATTCAGAATCGTTCCAGGGAGACCAGAAATGTAGATGCCCACGTGAAACCTCTGTGCTTCTGTTGACAACTAACTTAACTAGTTTTAGTTTTTCATTCCCTGAATAGCCAAATAATGGATGCCCTCGGGCTTGTTTTGTTCCAGGGGCTTCCTTGTGTGCCCCCTCTGTTATCTTTATTTGCCAGAAGTCACGTTTTCAATCGAGGCCCTTCACAGGCCAAAGGAAAGGAAAGAATGCAAAATGGTGAAGCTGTAGTAACTTGTGAGCGTATGGGCTCGCAAACGGCAAGAACATGACCGTAAGACTTGCATGTTCCTGAGGAGCAAAACCTCGGAGGATTTTACTTTTATTTGTCTGTAACGATTGAGGAAACATTCTGAGTCACTACAAAAAGGAAATTAGCCCCGACGGCTGTTTGTTAAAAATGATCAGACCGAAACGACAAATTTTGACCAAGGTGGAATTGCTAGGAGCTACCAAATGGCAAACAGGATGCAGGCGTGTGTCCTGCGTGGCACCAGCCTGTGGCAAGTTTCCGGTTACCTATCCTGTTCCTTCCAACTCTCATTTTCCACCCTCGGCGGCTAAAAGCAAGTCCCTGGAGACTCCTAAGGACGGGTGGTCTGGCCGAGGAAAGGAGGACCCAGGAGGCTGCGTGTAAAGGTGTTCTCAGTGGAGAGGTAGGAACTTCCCCGTCATCAAAGTGAGGCTCTGCGGATGGGTGGGCGGGAGTGGCTGGCAGGGAGGGGAGAGCTGGCTACTCAACTCATCATTTGCGTCACATGCACTCAAGGAAAAAATGTTTACCTGGTGGAGCCACCGTTAACCTTTTTTCCTTGCTGAGCCGGTGCCCTTGGACGAATTCACTCATGGAAGGGGGGCCCTTCAGAAGAAATGACTCTGTGGAGGTGGGGTCAGGGGGGACTCTTAATAAAGTCTGTAGGTAGGAAGCCCCTGGAGTCCTGGGACGGCTCTGATCACAAAGGGAAGGTGAGAATTGTCTTGCAGGAGATCCAAGAAAATACATATAGGAAACAAAAGAGTTTTACTTTAATTACCTTTCAAAGCCTCACCAGTGACAACATTACTTATATTGGCATTTAATTTTTTTAACATGTAAATCAAGATTTTTTTTTATTTTTTTATTTTGCTAATGGCTTCGTTTCCACACCAGGATATAACCCCATTTAGAAACTGTATTGGAAACTGCGAAAGAGATTTATTATAGTTAGTTTGAACCACAAGTAAGAAAATATGGATATAATTTGATTTCTTACTGAAAGCTCCTAAAATAAAAATCTTACTATTAACTGAAAAATAGAGGGTAAGTAATTCAACATCCAGGACTCTGGGGGAAAACGGTCAGAAAAGCCACTGACGACCTTACAGGTGATTTCTTGGAGCAATATTGACATACCAAATGAAAATGCACAAAAACCTGCTTTAAAGAAAAGGACTATACACATTCCATCCCACTTTATCTAAATGTAGACATCTCCTTTAGTCAGCCATCAGTTTTGGTAACACAAACAAAAGTTCCCTCAGAGAACATATCCATAGCCTTGTCCCATTAAAGAGAAGCTGCTAAAAGCACCATTACCAGAGGTACAATGATTTTTAAAATGACCATCCATGTAAAATACAGCATCCTTCTTAATATCCATCTTTTATCTACCAATTTTTAGGCTGGAGGTAAGGGAGAGGTATATTTGTGTGTATAAGGAACAGCAAAAATGTTGACAGACACAAAAGTTATTTTATGGTTACTTAAGAGGTGGGTGTGAGGGACAGAAATAAGTAAATAAATATAATTATCAAACGTTTTTGATTTTTAAAAAAACCAACATTAGCAAGGCCCATTTATACACCCACTCCCAGTTTTTCTCTTCCTTCCCTTCCTCCATCCTCCACAACAAGAACACATCAATTTTTGCAGTTAACTAACATCTGGCCACTGCACCACACTATGAAGATTGCTGCATGCATACCTTTTCCTCTGAGTGCCACTGCTGCCCCGAATGATGGGTGTCTGTGGGCCCTGACTATGCAGGAGGTAAGTGTCTATGGTGGGCACGATGCCTGAGGCCTCCCCACTTACTTTAGGGCTGCCGATCTTGCTCTTTCCAAATTTGCCTTTGCTGCGTCTCGACTGCTCATGATCAAATTCTAAGTCCTCCAGCCGCTGGGTCAGGGCGAGTTTTTGCTGGATAGCCATTCGTAACAAAGTATTTAGAGTCTTCTTCTCGTCCTCTGCGGCTGCTAACTGTCTCTGCATCTCATCCAACTGTGTGACGTACTCATCACATCTGGAACCAAAACAGAAACATGGTCAGGAGAAAAACCTGGGCGAAACTGAAGTCGGATTTCAATGAAAAAGGAATGGATTTTACTGGAACACACTGGTCTTCTTAGAGCAGAATCAAGGTAACCTACTCTAGCAGAAAATTAGAAACAGTAGAACAGATTCCATAATTGATGGTTCATCATGGAGTACATATGAGGACATTCTTTTTTTTAAAAAATATATTTTTTATAGATTTCAGAGAGGAAGGGAAAGAGAGAGAGATAGAAACATCAATGATGAGAGAAAATCATTGATCAGTTGCCTCCTGCACTCCCCCTACTGGGGATTGAGCCCACAACTGGGGCATCGAACGGTGACTTCCTGGTTCATAGGTCAACACTCAGCCAAGGAGCCACACTGGCTGGGCTGGGGACATTCTTAGTAGGTGACGTCTTAAACCCCTTATTGTGGGGGCTGCTGCATGGTGGCACAGGATTAAGCAGGAAAGTCTCAGGCAGCGTGCATAGCATCTCAGGTGAGTTACAGGTGGCTTTTTCTATTGTATGATGTGTTCTTCGGAGGAGTGTGACAAGTTTGTTATAGGCTATGCCTGTAGCATGCAAAAGAATAATAATGTTTGTAAAGAAAACATTTCCTTCTTTATCTATATTTATAGGTTCTATTTTAATAACTTTTTAAAAAATATATTGTATTGATTTTTTTTACAGAGAGGAAGGGAGAGGGATAGAGAGCCAGAAACATCGATGAGAGAGAAACACTGATCAGCTGCCTCCTGCACACTTCACATTGGGGATGTGCCCGCAACCAAGGTACATGCCCTTGACCGGAATCGAACCTGGGACCCTTGAGTCTGCAGGCCAACGCTCTATCCACTGAGCCAAATATAGGCTCTATTTTAATTGAATATAGATTGCAGCTGCCACTGCAAGCAGATTTGTTTGAATTAGAAACCTGAGTCTCTTCAATGATTTCTCAACCAGATGATTAAGCAATAAGTGCCAAAGAAAGCCAAGATGAGCCTAGGATTTGTGCTGCAGCAGGAAGATATGCTCATTGGTCTTTTATCCCCATCAAAAGTAAAACCCGAGCACACATACAGTTGGAAGAAAGAATCCTACATAATAAAAGCGTAATATGCTAAGTGTTCGACCTATCAGTTGAGTTCGGTCAACCGCTTGACTAGTCGCTATGATGTGCACTGACCACCAGGGGGCAGACACTCCGACCAAGTTAGCTTGCTGCTGGGGTCTGGCTGATTGGGACTGGGAGAGAGGGTCGGACATGCCCTGGAGCCTTCCTGCGGTCCCTCCCCACAAGCCGGCCCCCATAGCCCCAATCGGGACTGGACAAGATGGCCCGGATTGCCGGCCAGGCTGAGGGACCCCACCCATGCACGAATTCGTGCACTGGGCCTCTAGTTATTCACATAATTAGAGTTTTTTCTGAGTTTATTTACCCACTAAGATAATAATAATAACAAGTACTTTTTATGTACCAATAGATAATGACTTTGTGGAGTAATCCAAAATATATTGTGCACACTTTGCAATCAGCACAAACCTTATGGTATTTTAAAGAAAAAAACAGACCCTATAGTGAAAGAACTTGAGATCTGGATGGGTCCCCATTTTCTTTAACCTTGAATTCAAGAAACATGTAGCGATATCATAAGAAAATCCAGGGCTTAGTAAAATACAATGTGAATTTCAGGATCCTGGATTTATTTTAATTGGTTAGATAACAATATTTTTAAAAATACTATGGAGTAAATAAGGCAATTACTACCCCCAAAAATAAGACAAATTTCTGTGAAAATGCTCTATATGGGGGAAGTAATTCTTATATAAACCAGATTCAGACTTCTAATGTCCTTTTAAAAAGGTTTGATTTCTTTTTCAGAGAGGAAATTTGTGTTCTTGATTCTACACATCATCCTGATTGGTTTCTTTCATCAGCGAGGGGTATGTGTACCATCTGAATTCTCTATCCTGCCTCCCCTCACAGTGGCCAGAGGTGCATTTATTCTCCCCAAACTCATATGCTTCAGTTCCCCACACCCCTGGGGTCCATCGGGCACTCAGCCTCCTCACTGCCATCTCTGAGAGTCAGTCACAGAGTACGAGCTTGAGCCTTTCTCTCCTGACACCCCAAGAAAGCTGGACAGATTCCCAGGCTCAGCCCAGGAGTTTGCTTTATACTTCTATCAGCTACATGTAAATTATTTAATGAATCTGCAAATAAAGGCATAGTGATGCTTTGTGAACTTTGTATCAAGTTTGCATCATATAAGATATATAACTGTTTTTATTTTGGCAATAAATTGTGACAGCAAAAAAAGGTCACATATTGAGAATCTCAGGATTTCAAATGTCTTGAATCAACAGATTCTTAATAATCACTTCAAGTTTAAAAACAAGATATAGTGGCACCACATAATGAATGGAGGTGGGAGGGTAGTAATTAATAAGTATCTAATTACGTGGGCAATGTCAAAATTTGGTGATATAATTACACTTTAAAAGTTATATTTTCATCAGTGTATTTAAGTCTAAGTAATTATCTGGTATGATGAATATTAATCTTCATTATAATGGTATCTTTCTCATACAATATTTATTAATGATAAGCACTTTGGTGATAGTGAATTTCAGTGGTGATAATATTTAGCTACTTTAGCAAGTAGGACTTTTCCCCTTGTTGGAGATTTCTTTTGTGTGTTCTAATTCTTTTGGGTACATAAGTTCTATTGTAAATATAAAAAAAATAGAAAAAATGTCTCTTGTATTAATATTTAAAAATACTTCTGTGTAAAGGAATTGCTTGATCCAGTGTGTCCAGTAGAGGGCTCTGGAAAACAGCACGAGAGCTCATATCAGGTTTGTCAGAGTAGAATCTCTCCTGTTTTCACAACTTACACACTCAGGATGCAGGAAGATACCCATGTGAATTTCAAAGTCTTCCCCCATGTACCACACCTAATCTTGGAAGAAAAAACGATTACCTTGTTGCAAACATTGCTCTCAGGGATGAGAAAGTTGCTGCATCTTCTTTCAGAGCCTTCAGTTCATTTCTAAGTTTCGTCATCGTTTCAGTCACCATTGCTTTCTCATTTTCATATTTGTTCTTGAGATTAGCTAGTGCCACCTCAGCTGTCTAAAGTGGAAAAATCACAATGCTTACAACTTTCATATCAGGAAAATCTATCACAGAGATTTCTTCATGCTGGGAATATTACTTTCTTTCATAAACGGAGGTGAAATGGACTTGGTTATCCTATCTAATAATAGACAAACATGGTAATTAACCGTACCTTTGCTACGCCTCCCATGGGCTAATCAGCGCAATATGCAAAATACCCAACCAAGATGACGCCCGGCAGCCACGCAGCTGAAGTGAGCAAGAGGCTTGCTTGCTCCAGTGATGGAGGAAGCCAATGTTCCCCGCCTGCCGTGACCCGGCTCTGAGCTCCGAAAGCAACAAAGTTTCAATTATAGAAGCTAAACAAACCCCAGATACCTGCTTTCAGCAGGCCATGGCCTCAGAGCTGGAGCGAGCAGGAGCCGGCTCTCAGCTCCAGTGACGGCAACAAAGTTTCAATTATAGAAGGTAAATAAATCCCAGAATAAAAAAGAAAAAGAAAAACAGGAGAGACTGGGAGCTTCAGTCGCCGGCCAGCCTGAAAACAGCCCTCAGCCCCTCACCCAGACTGGCCAGGCACCCCAGTGGGGATCCCCCACCCTAAAGGGGGTGTGGCCAGCCTGAAAACAGCCATCAGCCTCTCATCCAGGCTGGCCAGGCACCCCAGTGGGGACCCCCACCCTGAAGGGGGTGTGACCAGCTGCAAACAGCCATCAGCCCCTCACCCAGGCTGGCCAGGCACCCCAGTGGGGACCCCCACCCTGATCCGGGACACCCTTCAGGGCAAACCAGCTGGTCCCCACCCATGCACCAGGCCTCTATCCTATATAGTAAAAGGGTAATATGCAAATGGCCTTAACAGCAGAAAGACTGGGAATGACTGGTCACTATGACACACACTGACCACCAGGGGGCAGATGCTCAATGCAGGAGCTGAGCTGGCCTCTGGTAGTCAGTGCGCTCCCACATGGGGGAGCTCTGCTCAGCCACAAGCCAGGCTGATGGCTGCCAGTTCGGTGGTGGTGGCGGGAGCCCCTCCTGCCTCCTCAGCAGCGCTAAGGATGTCTGACTACAGCTTAGGTCTACTCCCCGCTGGCAAGTGGACATCCTCCGAGGGCTGCCAGAGGGATGTCTGATTGCCAGCTTAGGCCCAATCCCCCGGGGAGCAGGCCTAAGCCAGCAGGTGGTCATCCCCTGAGGGGTCCCAGACTGCGAGAGGGCACAGGCTGGGCTGAGGGACCCCCCCCCCCCCCGAGTGCACAAATTTTTGTGCACTGGCCTCTAGTATTTTATATAAACAGGTATGTATTTTGGACTTAAGGCAGTTTTTCTTTAATGTCAAAACATGTTGTGAATCCATGTGGTGAAATTGCCCTAGAAGCCAGCCATGAAGCTGAGTCAGTATTAAGAGCAAAGGCAATGATAGTTCAGTAAATATTAAATGCAGATAGTTGAGAGTGTAGGGTTTTCAGACATGAAGAAGCCAAAATGAAACTCTACACAAGAAGAATTTTATCAAGGAAAAGTTAGGGGAAAAGTACTGCTTCCAACTGAAATGTAATAGAACTCAAATATTCTTGTGTCACCTGAGTTCTGTGGGCCTGAAACAAACAGAATAAAAGATGTACAGTATGTAAGAAACGTTTTAATAAAAATTTCATAACTTAATTTTTACAATATGCTGTTATACATGATTGTTAATAAAGAACTACAAAGTTGGCTGACTGATTACTATAATCGTGTCTCATTCATTTCCCTTACACACCTTAAGTGTAGGTGCACCATTTCTCTCCACTAATACTAGCAGCGAATATTTTAGCAGCCGATTGCTACGTCATAGTCTTGGATTGACTTGTGCGCAACAGGAAATATTTCACTTTTGGAGAACAAGAAAAGTAGGATTATTTGCATTATGCTTATTAATTTGTGCAGTTATTCAGTGTCTGGTAAGTTAATGTTCAAAAAAATATTAATTTTTATTAAAATGTTCTATTATTTTATGCTAACGATTACTCATTTATTTCAGCCCTTTGTAGTCAGCATATCTCTACTGAAACAAACTGATGTTTCTATGAAAATTGAAGCTTTTGTTTTTTTGTGGCCCACATAAACTTAAACCTTATTTGGCCTGTGTTAGCCTTTGAGTTTGCTATGCTTGATGTAGTCCATTGCAATTTATGATGACTACATAAACTATCAATCCATATTTTATGTTTAAGGAAAAAAATTAACAAAGAACCAATGATTTCTGATGCCTTTGCATACAAGTTCTTCAAAAACAGTGAACTATAGTCAAAATTAATAATCAAATTTTAATAATCAGATAATAAAAATAATCAAATTTGAATAGTCAAATTTAAGTCTTCACAATCTCCATAAAAGCAAAAATTCCAAAATGGTGAATGAATTGAAATATTTATTTGAATTTGGGCATGTCTGAAGTTCTAAGAATAAGTAGTGTTTCAAATTGAGAACTAGCCTGACACATGGCAGGAAGTAAAACTTAAAAATGTTGAGTGAATCTATTAATGAAATGAATGTATATTTAGGGACTGTCTGTTAGGTGCATAGCACATGGTATGCATATAGAAGCCAAACTGGAAACATACCATTTTTACAAACTGCTAACTACAGCTTTCAGGCTGTGTAAAAATATTCAATACTAATGAAAAAGTCCCTTACTAATGAAAAAAAATCCATTACTAATATGATTTCCCAGGAAGACTACCCTGATTTTTAACATTTCTTTTTGTGCTTGAAATGGACTTCAGTTTTCTTAAGCAAAGCACAACTTCCATGGAGGTAAATGGATTCTTTTTTTAATTAAAGCAATGTTGCAATCGGGTAGTTTGTTCATGTTTTGATTATAAAATAGTTCCTTTGATTGAATTTAAATTCAAATTGAAATGAGAAATTACTCATAAAATAGTTCAATATGCCCTGTAGTGCTATCACTTAGTGGAATCTTCAGAAATATAAATTCAGAAAATTGTCTGGAATGCAGAAGATGACCTGGGGAAATAGCCGTTTTCAATTTTTAAAAATAAATTATACACATATTCATTTAGAACAGATAGTTAAGTTTAAGTAGTGCAAATGCAGATGTAACAAATTTGTAAGCATATGGAACCATGTGGTCAATTAACTAAGGAGAGTTGAGTGGCAAGGGTGAGTGGGGGGAACGACAGAAAAACAAGATCTGAAATAGAAGTACAAAGTTATTTATTATTTGTGAGAAATGCCCCCAAAGAATTCAGCATTGTTGATTTATTTGTCCACAGACTGTACAACACTTTTTCAGAATTAAGTAATTCTAAGTGTCTATATATAACCCATTAGTACATTTGTTGGCATCAGCAGCATTTGCGATATCCTTCAAACACTCCCAAAGTGTACTTTCTAAATAAAAATCTTGTTTCTAGCCACAGAGACCTTCAAAATCACTCTTTTAAATATATCTTTCTATTCTGTGCTTCTACCGCCTACTGTTCTTTCTGTCTGGAATTATTTCCTCCTCTTCTAGAAAACAACTCCTCATCCTTTAAGAACAGACACAAGAATAATTCCTTCTATGAAGTTTTCTCGAACTCTTCTAAAAGACATTAGTTACTTCCTCTGCAATGTTCCCATAACTCAATTACAGCACAGATAACATCAAACTGTAATTATGTTTCTATTCTGACTTCCCCACTGGTCTGTGAGTCCTCCTCTGGGGGGGGGGGGGGGGGGGGGGGCAGGGCAGGGACCATGGATGAGCCTTTGAATCTTTAGCATCTAGCACAGTTTAGTACACAGATGGTACTTCATAAACATTTGCTTGTTCATCAGAAGACACTGTGCTTACAAAAAAAATTCCTAAAGTATATTAAAAGATTCATAGAGAATGCAGAAAACTATTTTAAAATAGAAAATTCCTTTTCCTATATCACAGAATTCTCACCTTAGCCTTAATAATTTTACATTCCACATGCAGAAATATAATGAATGTCACCTGTAGACACTTGAAGCTATTTATGGCATATATGCATCACAGCAATAGGCCCAACATCATTAAAATGTAAACTAAATGCATGGCTAGAAATGTGTTCTCATTTAATTTACTGAGTCCATAAAGGCTATGACAGTAACATAATGCAAATGGTACCATAGCCAGAAATGCTTTGTTCTGCTCTGAATTCCTATGGCACTGTTTATACCATTCTTAAGTGCTTGATATGTACTATCTTGTAGACAGTTATAGGCATTATTGAACTCCTTCCTAATAGATTACAAGTCACTTATTTTTTCCTCCTTACTTACTGCCTGCCATGAAATATGTAATCAATGAGTGCTTGCTCACAAATTAGTCTCTCTTGGCTGATCAACCATCCTTATTATCTAACCTCTGTGTCAGTTATGTGTCTTGACTTTCTTATAGATCTAGGTCTCTAGGTTATTAATACTCAACCTTCAGAAAGAAATTAGAGAAGTTATCTGAATGGTTTGATCGAGAATATCCAGGATATAATGTCCTGGAAAAAGGCTGTCTTATCTGATATGGTATTGATTATTTATGACCACTCTAAATCACTGGGTCTTTGGATTGTAGCAGAATTTATGGTAACAAATTCCTTAATTCTGACCTCAAATCTCAGATCTCTCACAAATTCCCCATTTATCCTAATCTTTTCTATTTTTCTGAACTGATGACACAAAAGAAGGACCTATTTTGCCCTTAGATTTATATAAAACATGTTTATAGTGTGGACAATATTATTGTTTGTGGTATAGATCTCCAAATTATATGAATGGGTTTATGGGAACTGAAGATAAAAATACTAGAGAGCTGCACTGTAGATGACAAAATAATAGTGTGGTTTCCCCAGACAAAGGTAAAAGAAAGAACTCCAAATCTGAAATTAACCTCTAACACAGTGATGGCGAACCTTTTGAGCTCGGCATGTCAGCATTTTGAAAAACCCTAACTTAACTCTGGTGCCGTGTCACATATAGAAATCGTTGATATTTACAACCATAGTAAAACAAAGACTTATATTTTTGATATTTTTTTATATATTTAAATACCATTTAACAAAGAAAAATCAACCAAAAAAATGAATTTGCGTGTCACCTCTGACACGCGTGTCATAGGTTTGCCATCACTGCTCTAACACTAGCCCTGCTTACATTTGTAAGAAGGTATCTGATGCTTTGTTGCTTTGCTTCATCAACACCCTTTTAGCACCCTCCTCAAATCTATGTCTCAATGTTCATTTTCCAGAGAAACTAAAGGTTAAAAATATTTTTCTGTCTATATTTCATAGCATAGTCACCCAAGTAAAACCCAAGGAAAACAGATCCAGTCATCAAGGAGATCTTGGAATTAGTCAGGTAGGGTCTTGTTGTAGCACCCTTACTTATTCCAGAGGGCAAGATCTGTGGTTAGGAAAAATTCTCTACTGCTTAAGCTCTGACCCAAGTGAGTTAACATCCCAAATGAACCTAAACTTCAGATGTGTGGTCACTAGCAGAGTGAGTGCACATTTTACCTCCATCTCTACCTCTGTTTCTCTACCTCTCTCTCTCTAGGTAACTCCCTTGTTTGCTCCAGCTGCCTGCCAGGTGTCTTTCTTGCTGTGTCTCCCTGGTGTAAGCTGCCATGCCAGCCTATTCTGCCACCCCTCCACCCCCTGTCTTCACATGCAATGACTGCTGGACTCCAGCTAAGTACTGCCTGAACTGCCTTTCTATGTCTGCATGGATCTTCTTCTTTGTTCCTGCTTTAATTTCCTCACTTCTACCTCCACCTAATGGACCATACTGACTCTCCTATTTCATTCATTCACTGAATTAAAAATAATTGTTACATTCTGACCTGGTACTGGAACTTAGTTTTTATTTCCTTACTGACCAGGAATCTGAACTCTCATCTTGATGATAGTGGACACTCAAAAACATTAAGGAATAAATGCGTTAGGAAGGCGTTGGCTAGCATGCGTGGTCAGTGGGATGAGATCACCTGCTTGTTGGCTTTCAACACGGCCCTCAGTGTGGCTATCTGCTCCCGTTTGGTGCTCAGCAGGGACTTGAGCTTGAGGATCTCCTCCATTAAGGCTTCCTTGTCTTTATCGATCATGGGGGCCAGCTCCCGTGCTGCTGCTCTTTGACGAGACAGTTGCAAGGACCGGTCCACGGCTTTCTGCAGATGCTTGATTTGGTCCCGGATAATGGCATTAAGGTTGTAGATATTCATTGGCTCTTTGCGGATGTCACTTGTATCTAATACTGGAGATGACGGTGGGGCAGTAATTACAGGAGAGATAGTGGGGGTCTTGGTTGGACTTGGTTCTTTGCTGGCCTCAGTGTTTTCTTTTGTAATTGGTTCAGAGGAGGTCCTTGATTCTACTGGGGATGACACCCCCCGCCTGGCTAACCGTGGAGACAAGAGTCCCCTGGGATCATCGGGCCCTTTGAGGCTGCCACTACGAGTGACTCTGCTTTGCCTATAGTAGTCCAGCATGACCCTGTTGGGGGTTTCATTATTACACAGACATACATGGTGGTAAAGCTGAGCTAGCTCCTCACTAAAGGTCACCAACTCATCCTGGGCTGTATTAAGGGTATTGTGATTTTCGTTGGCTATGCTGGTCATCTTTTGCAATTCCTTCTCCATGTGGGCCATCTTCTCTCCACTCTCCTTGGTGGTCTTCTCAAGGCTTGTCACCTGCTCATCATACATTTGGATCTTACTCTCATACTTGGTCTTTTCTTCAGTATAGTTTTCTACAGATTTGTTGTATTTCTCCTTTAAGGCTTTAATTTCAGCTTTCAAATCGATCACCTCAGTCACTGCCACCCTGTACTTGCACTCAAGGATCTCTAAGCCATTGATGTCCACCTCATAGTCATGTGCCTCTTCCTCTGACACCCGGCCCTTCTCCCCATCCAGCTCGGTCTTGAGCTCCTTGCTGTTCTGTAGGCCCCTCATGGCATTAACGTGCTCCGTGAGCCGGTGCACCCGTTCGTGCTGCTCTGTCAGCGCCCCCTTGGTGTGTTCCAGCTGCGTCTGTGACTCCTGGAGATTGGCCAGAAGAATGGCCTTTTCCCGCTCTACCTGCAATAACAAAAGAAAGTCTCTGAATGCCTTCAATGCAATGCCATTGATGAACTGAATCCATTCACTGTGGGGCATAAATACATTTAAAGTAAGTGCAACAGAGCCAATGTCCCATTATTTCAAATTAAATTGGAGTGTATTTTCTTATTTCAGCAGTTTTGGTAAGTCAATCACTCTGAAAGTACATCATTCTAAAAGAATTATGCTATGCATATTTACCCATCCAAATTCTCATGCATTATACACATCCACTCATAAAACTTGAATGTTATTCAAACAATCTTATTTTTATCTTTTAACACTTCACAGAAAACATAACATGACTTCAAGAGATAGTACTTGGCATGGTCTTTATTTTGAAAGCCTTAGGGCAGTGGTTCTCAACCTGTGGGTAGCAACCTGGTTGGGGGTCGAACGACCCTTTCACAGGGGAAAACACATATATAATTACATATTGTTTTTGTGATTAATCACTATGCTTTAATAATGTTCAATTTGTAACCATGAAATTGGGGGTCACCACAACATGAGGAACTGTATTAAAGGGTCGCGGCATTAGGAAGATTTCAAAACCACTGCCTTAGAGTGTATCTGCTCCTTAGTTCATGTGGGATAAGTGGCTGTTTCAAGGTGCCTATGAATCATCCTTTCCTTCCCAGAGCTTAACCCAAAGTCAGGTTTAAACCCTAAGACTCTAACTTACAAATACTGCTGAGAACCTTAGACATTCCCTTAAAAATAAGCATTTAATCCCCCAAATAAACATATACTAAATTTGAGAGCTTTTAATATAAAAGTCAAAGAATATAGAGTTTTAGGATTAAAAGAACAATTTCCAAATCATTTCAATTCCTTTACTCCAAAATAAGAATTTTTAAAATTGGTAATTAATCTGAATAATATGACAATTTTATTATTACCAGTATATAGGTGGTATTAGTGTATGTTGAAAAACATTCAGGTCTAAATATAAAATAGTGTCTCATTAAACATAAGTATATGAGAAATTATAATCTGAAGTTTTTATTTTTTTTTATTTTTATTATTTTTTTTTAATATATTTTATTGATTTTTTACAGAGAGGAAGGGAGAGGGATAGAGAGTTAGAAGCATCAATGAGAGAGAAACATTGATCAGCTGCCTCCTGCACACCCCCTACTGGGGATGTGCCCGCAACCAAGGTATATGCCCTTGACTGGAATTGAACCTGGGACCTTTCAGTCGGCAGGCCAGTGCTCTATCCACTGAGCCAAACCAGTCAGGGCTATAATCTGAAGTTTTTAAAAACCATGTCTGCCTGACCTGCATGGCTCAGTGGTTGAGCGTCGACCTATGAACCAGGAGGTCACAGTTTGATTCCTGGTCAGGGCACATGTCTGGGTTGTGAGCTTGATCCCAGTGTGGGTTGTGCAGGAGGCAGCTGATCAATGATTCTCTCTCAACACTGATGTTTCTATCTCTCTCTCTCCCCCTCTCCCTTCCTCTCTGAAATCAATAAAAAAAATGTATTTTAAAAAGAACCATTTCTGTCCCTCCATACCAGTAATCAGTATTATGAATTAAGAATTTTTACATGTTTAGAATGTAAACATGGTTTGTTATAAGCAAATATTTACATATTAAAGTATTATATAATAATATTTACATTTCAAAGCATTATATAAGTGGTCTCCTATCCTTCTGCACTTGCTTTCTTTTCTTTTTCTTCTTTTTTTAAAGTAAACCATCATGAGACCTGCTTTAAGGATAACACATTGATGTTGAATGTCTTAACATCTAGAGAAAGTTATCAATTCAAACTTTCAAACTTTCCTGGATCATACATTATATCTCTCCAAACTCTTCTAAATTCCTAGGAGGCAAGTATTATTATAATTACATAATAAATACCAATTATTAAACTATAATAATTATTATTTTAACCAGCATATTACTTTAAAAGATACCTATCTATTCATAATACAGTAGAGTAGTATTTTTATGATCCTTTGTGGTACTTCATAGCCTTCATATAATTATCATGTACAGAGAGTACTCACTTGGCAAGGTTCTAATATGCATGAAATTAATTGACCATTAGTTTTAACTAATTAAAACATCGGTTCCCCCAAACACAGTTCAAATTTCAGTAACCAATATATTAACTGTGAGCAAATGTAAAGTACAAACTCTGACACTTTACAAAATCACTACATAGTAACATCATGACCAGTGACCAATCACGTAATTGGTCATGACTTCATACAAAGTCTGTCGGTGATTGGTTACTGTGATCTGTGATTCAGTTCACTCATAGATAGCAAAGTGTGTAGCTTTGTCTTCTTGTCTCACAGTGATAAAACCACATGATGTTTTACAGAAATAGATCATCCAAAGAGGGAATTGGCAAAGGAAAGAAGAAAGGGAGTGAGGGAAGGAGGGAGGGAAGGGCAACAAAGAAACACAGACTGAAAATGTTGGTGGTGATATTTGAATCAAACATAAATGGAGTTATAGAAGAAATAGTTGAAGGAGGGAGTGTGGACATTGATGATGTTGAAGGACTTTAGATATGCGTCAAAGCAATTTGTCAAAGGAGAATGTATCAGACACGAGAAATGTAGTTGTTATAAAAAGGATGAAAATTCTAAAGGAAGAGACACCAGCAAACTAAAGATACTCTCAGAGATATTTTCAGGCATTGAAAATGCAAAGGATAAAATGTTAGAAGCTGATCTAAACTTAGGTAGGAGAATGACGATTTGTCAAGGCATAAGAAGATTTTTGCTCAGTATTACAAGTTATAATATGAGAAGAAGGCAAGTTCAAATTGATCTTGATAAGTTTTTTTCAGGGGGGGGGTTATATTTTTATTTAAAAGCCTGAATAGCTTTGATATTCTGCAAAATATAAAGTTAATTTCCCTGTGTGTTTGTGGTTTTTTTTGAAGGGGCGGAGGATGTTAAATTTTTATTTCCGAGGTAAGTTTTTTACAAAGAAAACTTCATTTCTAATTTTTAGATTACAGTGTACTAAGTAGTTTTACTATTTTTTTTTCATTACTCTATACATTTATAACCAATGTTTTAATGTTTAACAAAAAAAATTTAAAGATCACCGAACAGTTGTAATTTCCTCATTACTAAGTTTGTTTTGCATAGTTTCAGCTTGCTTAATCACATTTATGTTTCTACAATATTATGCAACGCAAGGACTGCCTGTACGGTGTGGCCATGTATATTAGAACTTAAAATATAGTTTTGTTACATTAAATTATTATTTAGAGGCTCCTAAGTAGTAGCTGTGATTTTATGAAATAGTGCCTGCCCATATCTATGACAGGAACATAATCCACAAGTTATGTATCATGGCTACAGAAACCAAAATATCCCCCCAAAATAGTATGATAGGTAAAAAACAAAACTGGGGCTGCAGCATCAGAGAACTCGAGTCAAATCTTGGCACCACTGTTTACTTAGCCATGTGCCTCCGAGCACGCTTCAGTTTAGTAATCTATAAGAGGAGGACAAACTGTCACAATAATGACATTTTGATGATTTAGATAGTGGATTTTTTAATATGTATTTTTATTGATTTCAGAGAGGAAGGGAGAGAGAGAGAGAGAGAGAAACATCAACGATGAGAGAGAATCATGGATCAGCTGCCTCCTGCACAACCTACACTGGGGGATCAAGCCCGCAACCCGGGCATGTGTCCTGGCCAGGAAGTGAACCATGACCTCCTGGTTCATAGGCCAATGCTCAACCACTGAGCTATGCTGGCTGGGCTAGATAGCGAATTTAATGCTCAAGGTATTATGTTAGCTACTAGAGGCCCGATGCACGAAATTTGTGCAAAGGGGCTCAGACCCCGCCACAGCGGCAGCTGCTTCGGACCCCGATGCCACGGCTTTGTCCAGAGGTTGTCCAGAAGAACGTCTGGTCTAATTAGCATATTATGCTTTTATTATTATGGATTGTTAACATTTGGTAACTGTGGTCCAGTTCCCATGACCAACATGATTCCACATGGCAAACACATCCGTTTTCACAAATTTGAATCTGTGTGCAAAGCAACTCTTTCATTTCAGAGTCAGGATATATTTCAATACAAATTCTCTTAGCTGGGTTTCCTTAGATATAAAAGATTATATCTCAATAGCTAAAGATGAATTGACTTATCTGGACTATTGGGCAATAATTTTAAGTGAAAAACCCAGGAAACTTTGTAATATGGTATTAGATGAAAAAAAAAATCATTTGAATTTTTTATAAAGGGGGTAGAAAAATCTCTCAATATTTTACTACTGGTATTATATACAATCTCAATGAAAATGGATTATTTCAGGAGTTTTGTTTCCTTTCTCTTGGAAATTAAGTGAATTTGCTCTGAAAGTCTAAATATATTTTGATTAGTATACATGATTACAAAAGACAAAGCTACCTCCAAAAAGCCCTATAGTAGGAAAAGCCTTTAAATAAAATAGGATTAAGTAAAGTAAAATAAAAATTGGACCAGAACAAAATGTACTGAGTGTGTCTAAAGCTGGTTTGAGAGGCAAACGTGTTATAATGAATGAGGTAATGCCTTTAGGAGAGTTTCCATCTGAATTCTGCCAATTCATATTTAACACAAACATGTTCTAAGTCTAAAAGGATAAGTCTCTCAGTTCCTTCATAATAGCACCTCCAGAAAACATCAAATAGAGCTTGCTCTTGTGTGCCTACACTCCACGTACAGTGCTATTTTCCACACTCAATACATTTCTGGGGAAATCACTTGAGAATGGAATGGTATCCAAATGTCACACACACACACACACACTTTCCAGATAATTAAGGTTGGTCTGACCCAAAAAATAAAAATTAAAATTAAGAAATTACTAAGTTATGGCTAATTTTCTAAAAACTCCAGCATTTGCCGAAACCGGTTTGGCTCAGTGGATAGAGCCTCGGCCTGTGGACTGAAGGGTCCCAGGTTCGATTCCGGTCAAGGGCATGTACCTGGGTTGCGGGCATATCCCCAGTAGGAGATGTGCAGGAGGCGGCTGATCGATGTTTCTCTCTCCTCGATGTTTCTAACTCTCTATTTCTCTCCCTTCCTCTCTGTAAAAAATTAATAAAATATATTTAAAAAAAAATAAAAATAAATAAAAAAAAATAAAAACTCCAGCATTATATTTTCTCTTAGCTATTGAAGCTTAATTGTATCTGGATTTCAGAGAGTCAGAGAGCAGTGCTTAAACTATTTATGATAGATACATTGTGCTTTAAATTCATAAAGGCTAAGCACTTAAAAAGATTAAAATTTGCATCTCTCAGATGATTAGTGACTTTGAGCATGTTTTTATATGTCTCTTGGCCTTCCTTATGTCCTCTTTCGAAAAGTATTTAGGCCTGTTGACCATTTTTTGATTGTGTTGTTTATCTTCCTTTTGTTAAGTTGTATGAGTTCCCTGTAAATGTTGGAGATTAAACCCTTATCGATGATAACACTGGCAAATATGTTCTCCCATGCAGTGGGTTTTCTTGTTGTTTTGTTGATGGTTTCTTTTGCTGTACAGAAGCTTTTTATTTTGATGTAGTCCCATTTGTTTATTTTCTCTTTAGTTTCCATTGCCCTAGGACAGTGGTTCTCAACCTTGGCTGCACATTAGAATCACCTGGGAATCTTTTTAAAATCCTGATTTCTGGCCTTGTCCTCCGGAAATTCTGTTTCTTAGTTATGGGTTGGGGCCACAACATTAGTAACAAAGAAACAGAATTTCCGGAGGATGAGGCCCAGAAATCAGGATTTTAAAAAGATTCCCAGGTGATTCTAATGTGCAGCCAAGGTTGAGAACCACTGCCTTAGGAGCTGTATTGGTGAAGATATTGCTTTGGCATATGTCTGAGATTTTGCTGCCTGTGGATTCCTCTAAGATGTTTATGGTTTCCCGTCTTATGTTTAAGTCCTTTATCCATTTTGAGTTTATTTTTGTGTATGGTGTAAGTTGGTGGTCTAGTTTCATTTTTTTGCATGTATCTGTCCAATTTTCCCAACACCATTTATTGAAGAGACTGTCTTGACTCCATTGTATGCTCTTGCCTCCTTTGTCACATATTAATTGAGCATAACGGCTTGGGTCGATTTCTGGGTTCTCTGTTCTATTTCATTGGTCTATATGTCTGTTCTTGTGCCAGTACCAGGCAGTTTTGAGAATCATGGCTTTGTAATATACTGGTAGCTTGATATCTGGTATTGTGAAGTTAAACAGAAGCTATTTATCAAAGGTAAAAATTTTAGGAGAAGCACAGAGACTCCTTTAAATAGATTAGGTAATTTAGTTTTCCCAGACAGGATCTACTTCTTTTCATTCTAATAAAACTAATTACGGCACTTGACTGCTACTGGAAAATGTCAATGGTAATATATTGGAAATAATTGAGTCTAAAGAGCACCAAAAAGCCAAAATAATTTATCCGATAATACCCTGAAAAATGTCTCTTAGTGAATAAAGAATGATGCTAATTGAGTTGTTCACTATCAAGGTCTATTGTCAAATTTATAGGGACTCTTAGATGAATAAAATAAGTTTTCTTGGGGGACTGGGAGAAAAAGGTGAAGGGATTAAGAAGTATAAATTGGTAGTTACAAAATAATCACGGGGATGTAAAATAAAGCACAAGGAATATAGTCAATAATGTTGTAATAACTATTATGGTGCCAGGTGGGCACTGGAAATATCAGGGGGATCACTTTGTAAAGTATGTGATTGCCAAACCACCTGAAACTGAAAGGACAGAGCAGGACTGATGGCTGTGTCCTTAACCCCTCTTCCAAGAAAAAGCCGCAGGGTGTATCAGTTACTCAGCCTGCCCTTATCTCGGCCAATGGGAAAGCGGGGGAAACTAGCCCAAGGCCAAAAGTATGCTGGCCCCCCCCCCCCCCCCCCCCCCGTCTTTGTGTAACCAGACCCTAGCTGCACCCTGGCCCCGGACCCCAAGCCCTATATCCCTTTGTTCTCTTGGGATTCGGGGCTCTCTCTCGCACCCAGTAATGGAGGCAAGGGGGGGACCAAGCGAGCTTGTATAAGAGACCCTCTGCTTTTGCATCGGACTGGCTCCCTGGCGTGGTTTTTTGGGGATCTTGAAATCTGGGCATAACAAAACTAATACAAAATAATATTGAATGTAAACTGTAATTGAAAGATAAAATTTAAAAGTTATTTTAAAAAATGTTTTCTTATATGTATTTTTCTTACATATATATTTTAATTCATATGGATTTGTGTTATGTGAAAGTTAGCATGACTGGCTAAATTTAAAATATTCCTGTAATTTATTGCATACCCAAGAAGAAATACAGTTCGGTGAAATGTTCACTCTGATTTTCTCTGGGGGAAAAAACAGCCCCATATATAGATATAGGCTTACCATCCTTTGCCCTTTCCTATACTTTCTATGCTTTATATATTTGTTAGGTCGGAGAGAGCCCAGGATCGGATACATGCAGACGTGTGGCGAGATAATGGACTCCCCCTGGCATTTCTAACAGACACAGATACCGGCTTCTCCACGACCCCCACACAGATACTGACTCCTTCCTGAATACCTGGCTGACCCCCTGCAGCGGGAACTTCCTCAGCTGAATACCTCAGCTCATGTCCCCGCCCCTCACCCAACCGCAGTATAAAAAAGCGCCCCCCTCCCTGTCGGCGTGAATCCACGTGCCCTGTCTTTGGGGATACGTGGGTCTCCCGGGGACGCAGAATAAACTTTCCTTCCTTCCTTCCTTTTCTGATCAACTCTCTTTATTTCCTTCGCCGCCCCCTGAGCCACCTAACCTAACAATATTGACTGTTTATATAAAGTGGAAGTGGCAATCTTCTTGACACGTCTAAACTGATGGACGGTTCCAGTACAATCTTATAAAAAATTGTGACTTACACATGGTTTCATAGTTACCATCCATTTAGTCTTCACAACAGCTCTACAAAGGAGGCCTGGACGGGATGCTCGCCAGGGCTTCAATGTAATTCTCTGCAGGGGGCACTGTTGTACAGGACACGATGCTGGGGGGCACTATTTAAACGATAGTTGTCCTAGATTTTTACATTATCTTTTCCCAGCAGATGGCAGTATGACATCTTGAGGAAGGGGTCTGGTTTTTGTTGTTGTTGTTGTTCTTTCCCCCCCCTAATTCCAACAGAGGCATCATAGAGACTAGTGATGGGGCTAATTTATCACCTTTCTCTTTATATGCATGTGTCTCAGACGTGAAGCAACTCACTCAACATTCCTGATGCCCAAGGCAGAAACACAGATTTTTTTTTCTTTCCATTTCAGAACCAGATTAAGTAAATACTCGTAGGTGGGAAAACATCATTTACGCGCATAGATGGAATCTTATAAGATAAGAAAAGGCTTTGGCCTGGGTATCCTGTTTCCAAAGGGTTTCTTTAATCCTTAGGAAGAAAATCTTAAATGCTGCATATTCCTGGCATAGGGTGTTATAACCCTGCCTGTGCCCCTTGACAGCTTCACAAACTGTCAACATTAACTAAGTGCAGGTGTTCAATGTGAAGGCACAAATGCAGTGCTCTGGACCCTGGCCAAAAGCGATCCTAAGGGAAAAGGGAACGATGAAAAGAAAAACTCGCACATCAAAGTATGCTGAGGCTATAAACTGAGATACACAAAATTGAGAGCTGCCTAATAGTACAGCGATTGCTATACGAATGGCAGCCACAATCTCAAAACCCTTTAAGTAAAAATTTTATCGTTATTTCACTTGGTGGCAACATTCAGACAGAACTAAATTCCCTGAGCAGCAAAATTGCACCTGACTGAGGCAAGACCTCTTAGGGTCCTCATTGTTTCCTCTTGGTGTGAAAACTCACGGTTCACCCCAGAACTGGTATTGTTTGATCATCCAGTGCCACACCTGACCCCACTGGGGTGGGGGGGAAGCAGCATTTGCCAATATATATATATATATTTTGATTATTTTAAGCTGGTTGTTTTTAAGAAACAAAAGGCTCCAGAAGAGCCCTTTTCCTCCTTCTTACCTGCCAAAAGGAACCCAGGAAGGGAGCTATCACCTTAACTTAATATGAACCAAGTGTGGCAGACAGGGAGGAACCAAGCAAAGCCTGTTTGGTAGCCCACCCTCTGTGTTCCATTGCTGTGGCCAGTTAGAATGTGTTTACCCAAATGCTCCCTTGTTCTCACCTACCTGTGAAATGCCTACCTTCCCTTTGACCTCCCAGTCCCCTGCCTCCCCTTCCTTAGTCCAGAACTGCCCCATGTGTCCTCGGGTCCCATATTCTTGTGGAACCCCATATGTACACATGCAATAAACTTGGCTATTTTCTCCTACTAATCTCTCTCGTGTCAATTTTTTTAAAGATCCTCACCTAAGAATATTGAATTTAGAGAGAGGAAGGGAGAGAGAGAACATCTATGTGAGAGGGGAACATCAATTGGCTGCCTCTCCTACACACCCCAACAGGGACCGAACCTGCAATCTAGATGTGTGTCCTGATCCAGGAATCGAACCTGTGACCTTTCAGTGTACAGGATGATGCTTCAGCCAACTGAGCAACACTGGCCAGGGCTCTCTCTTGTCAGTTTAATTCTTAGGCCAGTCAGAAAAACTAAGAAGGAAAGGAGCAGAAATTCCCCCTCCCCTTGAATATCAACCTACTTGTATTAGTGTACATTTAGCAACAAGACATGGGAAAGTATTTCCTGCAAAGAAGTGGACTTTGCAGTCAGGTAAAAGTCTATATGAAATTCATTTTATTCCATCCAGTGGCTATGCCTTCTTTTCTTGATTCAAATGAAACATTGTGAAAACATTCTCTTTTAGCAGCCCAAAGCACTGAGCAAGTGAAGTGCAGGATGTGTTCAATCGATGTAGTATTAAAAGTAAGCCTTATAATAAATTAACTTTATTTGTACTCTAGCGTCTTATTTATTTCTGCTAATTTCATTCTTTATTCATCATTTCTGTAGAGGTAGAAAATTATAAGTGCTGTTTACTATACAAATAAATGATTGCTGGAGTCTTAACAACCTCTAATTAGCAGCTATATGTTAAACCAGATTCTTGGTTCAGTAGATTTGTGTGGAGCCCAACAATTTGTAGCGCTAAGCCCCCAGGTGATGGTGATGGTGGTGATGGTGGAGAGGGATGGAGAGTTAGCAACACTGGTGGGAGAGCAACATCAATCAGCTGCCTCCTGCACACCTCCTACTGGGGATGTGCCCGCAACCAAGGTACATGCCCTTGACTGGAATCGAACCTGGGACCTTTCAGTCTGCAGGCCGACACTCTATCCACTAAGCCAAACCAGTTAGGGCTACAACCACTATTCTTGAAGCTATATATTATAGATTAAAAGAGGCCACATGCTAACCTAATAAACTCAGGGAAGGCCTGCAAGGCGGCCTTACAAACTCAGAGACCTAAAGTAACCACAAAGGATGGTCTGAAATGAAAACTTTTTAACTAAAAGCAGTTTTTGGCAGGTAATCATGTCCTAGGCCAGCATCTGCCCTGACAAAAGTCAATCTTTACCTTAACTGAGCCTGTCTATTGTGTCTTTTTGCGTCTACAATAACATATCCTTGGAATGTCAAAGTAATTTTCCTTTTTCTGGACCCCTCAAAACACAGGCACCACTCTGCGGAGACCACAAATCCCCTCATTGT
Source organism: Myotis myotis (assembly GCF_014108235.1). Taxonomy (NCBI): domain Eukaryota; kingdom Metazoa; phylum Chordata; class Mammalia; order Chiroptera; family Vespertilionidae; genus Myotis; species Myotis myotis. Next base: position 174,414,082 of record NW_023416335.1, read on the forward strand.
TATTGAGTTAATTGACTGGTAACTATTCTGTGTACCCACTTAAGTAAAACATGTATGTGCCTATCATTTTATTTTTCATCTAATCCCAGAGTTTCCTGCTTTGCTTTTTCCCACTTCCCTAAACTATCACCAATGGATTTCATGTAACCTACTTACATCTTCTGTTTTTATGATAATGTCTAAAATACGGTGCGAAACTGGCATTCTCTGGAGCATTAGCTCAATCCGTTGAGATTTCGCTTCCCAGCAGCTGTCGGCAGTTTGGCTCAAATAAACTCACAAGAATAAACTCATAAGAATGTTTCTAATGCTGACAATATACAATTGCTTAAGATGGAAAGGATAATTTTCTGTCATTTCACTTGTATAGAAAGTCTTTGAATTCTTTTGTCAGATGCGCATCGAGCTGCCTCCTGGCTGCGATCTGATCTGTGGCTCTAAAAAATTTCTTAAAGCAATGCAAATGAGATGTCTCAACACTTCTTCTGTTGTGTCTTTATAAAATACTGCACTTTCAAAGTTGCTAATTAAAGAAGCAGTATTTTAAAAAAATAATCTGGAGCTAAAATGTAAGAATAAGAAATCCCACAACATGCTATACAATCTATAAGAAATTCATTCTAATGGCCCTAAACAAAATTCTCACCTGCATAAGTTGCTGCTTCAATTTCTGTATTTCTGAAATGTTCAGCTCACTGAATAAGTCAGACACCGGGTGCAGAGACTCTCCTTTCCTCAAAGTGGGAGTCCGGTAGTCTCCGTTCAGTTTCACCAGAGGCCCGTGGATGTGGCCGTTCATTTTGTCATCATTGTTCGGCTCGCTCCCGTCCTCCGCAAACTTGAGCCCATCTACGGAGATGCTGATGTGGTTGTCACTGAGGGTGATGTACTGGGACAGCTCCTTCCGCAGGTTGTTCTTTTGCTCCCTTTCGTTTTTCAAGGTCTCCAGGGCTTCTTCCAGTTGGTGCTCAGCGATCTCTTTCAACCGGATGGCATCTTCCAGCTGGCTGTTCAGCAGCACCGTCTCCTCTTCAAATCGCTTAATCTCATGCTTTAAGCCTTCGTATTCAACCTGAATTAGATAGGACAGAGAAGATTCATAAAACTAAAATTTGCGTCTTACAAAACTGCCATTAGACACTCTAGTGGACCTAATCATTAAAAAAAAAAAAATCAAAACATTCATCTACAAAATAAATCTATAAAGAACACAGTTAATATACCCTTACAGTAACACAGGATGGTTTCTTTAGAAATTACATATCAATATAAATTCAGTTCTTAGCAGAGATGAAAATGTGTTTTGTCTAAGGATTTCTTTTATGGGGTCCAATGGTCAAAAGGGGCCCTGCTCGCCTAATAAAACGGGCATTTTTTTCTTTCGTAATTGTTTATGAGACTATTCACAACCAAGATTTCATCATCACTATTACTTGGTTTTCTTTAATTATTAATAATGAAGTAATTTTTATACCCAGAGATAAATTAGGTAAAAGATCACAATAAAAACATAATCTCAATAAAAATGTTTAAGGGTAAGATGAGGAAGCAAAGAAAAATTTTATGTGCTTAAGGATAGAATCTGGAATACCTATCATGCAATAATATATATATAGTATTGTTATCAATGTAATATTCTTTTGAATTATATCAAATAAGAGCCTGCTCGAACACCCTCCCGGTCATGAAAGCGCAGAGGGAAAAGATTTCTACTCTAAACCAACATGCCTTCCTTGGGGCCTTTTCCACGGCACTTACCACAGGCACTTTTCAATAAATATTTTATCTGCACAACTACCTGTAATCTCCTCAGAAAGGGGAAAGACTTTTTATGCACTAGGTGTCCTTCCTCATGCTTCAATGTTTCCTTATAGTGTTTTTAACAGAATTCTGCTCTGCAATAAGTATTTGCTGAATAAGCTATTGTGGATAAAAAAAAATTGAGTAGAAAAAATAATATAATAAAGTCATTATGCTATGAGGTACTAACATTACCTATGTGTTTAGTTTTAAATTTACTTTTGTTTGTATTAGTTTAAACTTGTATTTTTAAAAAGCTTCTAAAAATTAAAAAATAGAGATCATAGACCATTATCACTTTCATACATTTCTAATTCTCCCCACCCCCACCATCCTTCTTCACATAATCTCAATGCAATGGCTTGTCTTGCAAAGGTTAGGATAACAGTTTTCAATATAGTTTTAGTTAGGCTGTAGGTTTGGTGATGTAACAGAGACCTAAATAAGAGCAATTAGTTGAAATAGGAAGTTTGTTTCCCTTATGGAAATAGTCAATCAAGGATCAGTAGAAATCTCTGCTCCATGAGGTCATCCAGGAACCAGGTTCCTTCTATCTTATTGCACTACCTCTCATTTTGGTCCAGATGGTCCAAGGTGGCTTGTCATCTTGATTATGTTCCAAGCAGTGGGACAAGGTAAGGGGCATACCTTCTCCCTAAAGGACCTGTCTCAAAGGTTGTCCGTATCACTTCTCCCCATATCCCACTGGTCAGTACTAGTCATATGACACTTGGTTGCAAGAGAGGTGAAGAATATACTTTTTACTCTGGGTAGACTAGTGCCCAGTTAAAAACTGGATACAACATTGGGAGAAGGGAACAATGGATACTGATGGACAACCAACACTTACTGCTATACAGGGTCACTGAAATTTCACAGGTCCATAATAATATTATTTGTAAGAATTAAGTTATGGAAATTGCTTGGAATAACAGCATGTTGTATGGTGCTTTCTTCCAGGGCTGCTTATATACTAAGAAGTTGTCTTCATCCTGACCTTCTCCTTTTCTTTCCCTGGACAATTCAGGACACCTTAGTTAATATTTCAACCGATCCTCTGACTGCCCCAGATTGTATAACAGCTTACATTTGCAGACATTAGTTTGCATTACAGACCTTTTTATTCTTTAATCCCTATTAAACTGATAACCTAGATCAGGGTTTTTCAAACATTACTGTGCCTTCTGGACCAAATCCAGGCCACCATGTATTTTTGTAAATAAAGTTTTAGTGAAACACAGTCACACTTTTTTTTGTTTATATATTGTCTATGGCTGCTTTTCATGCTACAACAACAAAGTGCAGTGGTTGCAAGAGAGACTGTATTTCCTGCAAAACCTAACATATTTACTATCTGGCCCTTAAAAAAGAAGTTTGTTGATTCCTGAGCTTGATGACATAAATTTAGTGTATTTTGTAGATTTTTTAATTCTGCACTTTGTATTCAATTGATGGTAGACTTCCTATGACACCTGATCCCTTTCTATTTGGGCAGCTTCACTCACTCCACTCACTGGTTCAAGCTCCTAATATTCAACCAGATATTTTTGTCTTTCTCTGCTTAGGCAAAGGCTAACATCTGGAAAACTCTTATTTATCCTTCAAGACCCAAATCAGGAATCTAATCCTAACTCCGGTCTTTGTTGACCCATTCAGGCTAACAGCTCACTCCTTCATGGTGCCATCATTACAAGGAGGCCTCAGATAATTAGAGCCCCAGCAAACTGTATCAACCAAGAAACAGGATGAGAAGGCACTTAAGAATTGGTGTCCGATATTTTAAAAACAGCATCAAAGTAGTTACCATGAGAAAAAAAATCAGTATTTTGTTGGGATTCCTTATAGCAACTTCATAGTTTAGAAGCTTCTTTTGTTTTTACTACATGGGGGTTGGGAATAGGTACCGTAACCTTTTCAAAGTCCAAAACTCTAACGATCTTAATGTGGCCCTGTATTGCCAAAACTAACACAAGCTTTAATATGCAACTACATGGAGGGCTATGAGTTTATTACCTGCATTCCTTACTGGGACTATATGTTCTTTGAGCCAGTGACCATGTCTTTTGTTGCTAAAAAAGTATATGGCTTTATAGAAAAACTAGAGGCCCAGTACATGAAATTCATGCACTCGGGGCAGGGGGAGGGGGGGTCCCTCAGCCCAGCCTGTGCTCTCTCACAGTCTGGGAGCCCTTGGGGGATGTCCAACTGATGGCTTAGCGCTGCCACGGAGGCAGGAGAGGTTCCCGCCAATGCTGCTGCATTCGCCAGCTGTGAGCTCAGCTTCTGGCTGAGTGGTGCTCCCTCTGTGGGAGTGCACTGACCACCAGGGGGCAGTTCCTATGTTGAGCATCTGCTCCCTAGTGGTCAGTGCTCATCATAGCAACCAGTAATTCCGCCGTTCGATTTGCACATTAGCCTTTTATTATAGAGGACTAGAGACCCAGTGCATGAAATTCGTGCACGGGGGGCAGTCCCTCAGCCCGGCCTGCACCCTCTCGAAATCTGGGACCCCTCAGGGGATGTCTGACTACTGGTTTAGGGTCGATCCTCTGGAATCAGGCCTAAACCAGCAGTCAAGACATCCCTCTCACAATCCGAGAGTGCTGGCTCCTAACTGCTTGCCTGCCTGCCTGCCTGATTGCCCCTAACTACTCTGCCTGCCTACCTGATCACCCCTAACCATTCTGCCTGCCTGCCTGATCGCCCCTAACTGCTCTCCTGCCTGTCTGCCTGATCACCCCTAACTGCCTCTTCCTGCCTGCCTAATCACACCTAACCATTCTGCCTGCCTGCCTGATCGCCCCTAACTGCTTGCCTGCCTGCCTGATCGCCCCTAACTGCTCGCCTGATTGCCCCTAGCCACGTCTGCCTCGGCCCCCACCGCTGTCGCTTCGTCCGGAAGGATATCTGGAATGACGTCCGGAAGGTCATTTGGCTATCCAGTCTAATTAGCATATTACACTTTTATTATTATAGATACCCTGGAAATACTGTTCAATGAAATCAAACTGAATTGAACAACAGTTCCCTAGGTCTCTTATGATAGTATTGCCTGATATAGTAATATATCCCTGGAAGAAATGTTTTTCATAATAGATGTATAATTGAATTATTAATTTTAACAAGTGTTTCCAATGCTTAGATAACACATATTTGAGTGCTTTAATTCAATATGTGAGATATTAGGGAAATGGAATTTATTATTTTCCCCTCCTTTCACCATCACATCTCTAAAAATTAAAACTAACATAATTTCCTGCCCTATGTTAAGTAATTGTTTAATACTGCAACCATGCAAATTTTCCTATCCCTCGCCCCCGTTACCAATAATAGGACGAGGCATAAAAAACTTAGCTGCTTACAGGGACTACTCGCTCCTGGAAGATGAGACCCAACTAACACAGCTTCCTCACGACTCACGTCAAAATGGCCACTCTGTTGTACTTTCCAACTCACAGCTATTACGTCATAAACTCGGTCTATCCCAATCCGTTTGCCACCTGGCAAAACCCAGTCCAGATCCTAAAATCCTATGAACACTCTTCCCTAATGCTCCCATTTGAGACATTACTAAGGTTTTGTCGAGGCGGTTTCTTTTGCAAGAGGTCCAGTAAACAGCTTTGCTTCATCAGTGGATTTTTTTGACAGTTGCCTTGACCGCTCTTTATCACTGCTGCTTTTCCTATGCTTCGCTTTGTTCTAAAAAGCATAAAGGTGGAAAATGCACTCAGCATGATTTCATTTTGGACACAGAACCAAATCAGCACACGGAGGGATGTGGCTCAAGTTTGCAGCCAACTCATTGATGATGTTCCATATATTTCATATTTAGGAGCACATATAAAAATTGGTTTGGTGAATTATAATTTCCTCTCTCCGTTGAAGAGTGAATGAAACAGAAATGTAAGAACAATTTATTATTTCCTTCAGCAGGTATTTATTTAATGCCTTCCGTGGGCCAGGCTCTATTCTAGGTGAGGTGCTACATCTTAGTGGAGGGAGATGGAAAATAAACAAACCAATACATAGAAACTATAAAGGAAATAGAAAGTGCTATTTAAACAACATTTTTAAAGAAAATAACCAATAAGGAAAATCGAACTTCAGAAGGAAAGAATCTTCTAGTTCTTTCAACTAAGTCTTGTACAATGCTAACAGCTTTCTGCTGAGAGAAATATCAAACCAGGCTGGGGAGTATATTTTGTATAGAGAGCGTCAGTTCAAAGCAACAATTAGACCAATTTTGAAATTGAAAGTCAACCATCATCATCTGTTTGGGGAAAAAAAATCTGTGGCATAAATTATTATACTTAATATTTCGTTAATTATACAGGGAGTTTATAATAGATGCTAACTCCTATAAATAAAGGCCAACAGTAGGAGACAAAAACCAAACCAGCATTTCCTTAATTGGAAGAGACTGTGACATGACAGTGTACCCCTTTGTCAGGGAATAAGCCAGAATGGCCCTTTGTAAGGGAAATTATTTCAAATTAATGAACTAGACACTTAATTGGGAAATTGTCATATTGCATCTAGAAAATAAAATTAAAGAGATGTATACATTTTCCTACTTGCTTTTTCCCCTTCAAACTTCTGAGTTAAGCATTCGATTCCCACGTTTCAATTACCGGTGGAAGGGCACGGGTAAACTGTAAACAGTAATCTGCCAGACTGCTCGTACACACTCCCACCGAAACGGCATCTGGGTTAATGAGGACTCACAGGATACCTTGGCAGACTTTCAAGAATACGTAATACTGGCCTAAATTAACCTCCTGAGTAAATGAGTCTGCCACATGCAGTGATGGGAGGTTCTGCAGCGAGGCTCTGGGCGCACTCCTGCCTGTGCAGAGAGCACTAAAGGCTTTTAGGAATCACAAATAATGACCGCTTTAAATATTTGCAGTTCAAGTATATTTGCTTCAAGGCCTTTACATACTTCATGAGCGACCAAAAAAAAAACCAAACAAAAAAAACCACCAAACAAACAAAAAAAACCCACAGGCAACAAAAAATACCCTTCTTATTTTAAGAAGTTCATGAGAAGCATAGTTTCTAAAAAATTCTTTGAAGTATAATTTTCTCCACTGTGAGCTCAATGACCCCAGTCAAATCAAGAGCTGGAATGTCCATGGTATTGAGAGCCCTCCGCGCACGCACACAGTGATTCAGGCTTAAAGGGGAGGGAATGAGGTAAGATCACATGGTGACATAATGGTAACCCTTTTTTCAAGGTCTGAAGTCATCCCCGCACTGCTTAGAAGACATCTTGTACCCCCACATTCCAAAAATGAGGGAAATGGCAATGATCAGAAATCAAATGTCAATTGTATCAATACCTGGATTTTTTTTCCTTCTGGATATTTCCTTTCTTCTCTTAACCCCTGTATCTATCAAAAGCAATAATAGTTTGGGATCGAGCTACCAACTTGTGTAGAAGTAGAAGCATACATCTGTGCTGGCCTTTACGTCTACTGAGGGCAAGAGTGCTATCCTATGGATTTCATATCTTTCTAGCCTAGCACAGCGCCTGGTACCTAGTGTGTTGAACTGAACTGAGAAGTTACAATAGCATTTAGATCAGAGTAGAGGTTGTGGCTGAAGAAGCACCTGGAAAAGATCTTGAATATACAATCCAGCTTCACTTAATTACTTGATAAAATTGTATTCATATATAAATTCTTCTAAAGTTACAGGTTCAAGAATGCTATAACTAATAACGGAAAATTAAACAATTAAGCTAAGCCTCACTACCAAAAAAATTTATTTAAACGTACACATGCAATCTGTTTAGTCAGGTTACAGCTAAAAAAAGAAATCAGGCATCTTCTTTTTCTTATAATTTTGTTCTTACTGCTTTATATTTCTTAAGCCATTTCCTTATATAATGCAAATGTAATTTTCAGCGAGAGAGAGAGAGAGAGAAGAGAAGAGAAGAGAAGAGAAGAGAAGAGAAGAGAAGAGAAGAGAAGAGAGGATTGCTGGGAGACCTTAAGTTTGTAATACAAAACAAGCTTATAGATCAGGTTTTTAATAAGTTGTCAGGTTAAGTTATTATAATACATATGATTTACTCCTGAAATAAGTTAACATCGAGCTAAAGTAAAACACTGAAATTTTTCTTACCCAATGAAACTTTATTGTAAATCATACAACTTCTAGGTTTGCCTTCTAAATCTTAGCTAAAATAGAAGGATTGGGAAATTTCTTAGCTAAAATAGAAATGCTGGGGAATTTCAGCACATAAATATTGTAGGGAGATTAAGGCATATTTTGACAGGTTCCTAACAAAGAAATAAAAAGAAGACTTAACTTTAATGTCCGAAGACGTGGTCCATCTGGAGTGTAACCAAATAACTTCTTAAATCTTACCTGGTTCTGTTTTAATGTGGACACAAGTTTCTGCAACGTGATATTTTCTTCTTCCAGCTCAGTATAGTCTTGAAGGAGCCGGGCCTCTCGGAATTTATATTCTCGAATTTCATCCTTCATCCGTATTCTCTGTAGCTCCATCATTTCATTGTTCTGAAACAATACAATAAACCATCAATACAAACCCTTCTTATTCTAGGTAGTATGAAGTGTAAAGTCTGGGTAGTTAAAAAATACTCATGTGCCATTTAATAATGGCAATAGATGCTGAGAAATTTGTCTTCAGGCGATTTCTTTGTGGCGTGAACATCACAGAGTGCATTTACACAAACCTAGGTGGTCCAGCCTACTACACACCTACGCTCTATGGCAGCCGTGGGCAAACTACGGCCCGTGGGCCGGATTCGGCCTGTCTGAAATGAATAAAACTAAAGAAAGAAAAGACCATGCCCTTTTATGTAATGATGTTTACTTTGAATTTATATTAGTTCACACAAACACTCCATCCATGCTTTTGTTCCGGCCCTCCGGTCCAGTTTAAGAACCCATTGTAGCCCTCGAGTCAAAAAGTTTGCCCACCCCTGCTCTATGGTCTAGCCCAGTGGTCGGCAAACTCATTAGTCAACAGAGCCAAATATCAACAGTACAACAATTGAAATTTCTTTTGAGAGCCAAATTTTTTAAACTTAAATTATATAGGTAGGTACATTGTTATTAACTTAATTAGAATACTCCTAAGCTGGCCTTTGCTAAAAACGTCCTAAATCTGATCGAGGTACGTTCGCTGAGGTCGACCCCTTCCAACTCTCCCAGCCACACTCGTCTTGTATACTTGTTTCTTCTATCTCCTTTCGTTCATCCTCTCTGTATGACCAAACCATCTCAACATACCTTTCTCATCTTCTTTCCCTCCACAACGTTCCCTAAAATTAACTTAATAAACTTCACTTAAAGTTTTAAGTCAACTTCGCACTGTACGTGCGCCCGCATGTGGTATTTTGTGGAAGAGCCACACTCAAGGGGCCAAAGAGCCGCATGTGGCTCGCGAGCCGCAGTTTGCTGACCACTGGTATAGCCTATTACTCCTCGGCTACAAGCCTGTACAGCATGCTACTGCACTGCACAAAAAAAACACAAGGGTAAATAAAACACAATAGAACGTGATTCAATCAAGAGACACAGTAAATACAAGATGTATTTTATAAAGGAAGTTACAAAGTGTTTTATGCTGCTGCCGGCATAACACGGCAAACTTCTTTTATATAAGTAGGAAGAGTACACTCTAATATAATGATTAAAAGTATAGTAAACACATAAACCAGTACAATAGTCATTTACTATCATTATCAAGGATTATGTATTATACATAATTGTACTAGTATGTGTTGTTCTTTTATATGATTGGCAGTGCAGTAGGCTTGTTTATACCAGCATCCCCACAAACATGTGAGTAATGTGTTGTCCTACTATGTTAGGACAGCTCTGATGTCACTAGGCGATAGGAATTTTTTTAATCCTCACCCGAGGATATGGGTTGTTTTTTTTAAATTTATTTGAGAAAAGAGAAAAAGGGAGTGGGGAGAGAAAGAGAAGGAGCAACATCGATGTGAGAAACATCAATCAGTTGCCTCCCCTAAGTGCACGGATCAGGATCGCACCTGCAACCTAGTTATGCACCCTGACTGGGAATTGAATCCCCAACCTTTGGGGTACAGATGACGCTCCAACCACTGAGCCATCTGGCCAGGGCAGCGACAGTAATTTTTAAGCTCTATTTTAATCTTATAGAACCACTGTACATATGCAGTCCATCATTGACCAAAACATTGTTATGTGGCACACGACTGTACCATAATTTCAAAGCAAAGACGGTATTGCAAAATGCCTGCAAGAACTGAGATGAGGTATGAAAATATTGATCACAAAGTAACAGGTGCTGCTAATGCTACTGAGGTTCGTTGCCTACATTCAAATGGAAGAAAACGCTAGGTTTCCGTCTGAGTTTAGTGAAAATAGATATGTAATTATTTTTCCCATCCACATTTCCCATCCTGAATTCTATCCAGAGTCTCCAAGGACTCAGATTAGGAAACTCTTCTGTTTCTACTTGTCTCTTAGGCCTCAGTTCAAATGTCACCTTCTCAGCGAGGCTTCCCTGAATAGCTAATATAAAACAGCTCCCCCCTTTACTCACCATCACCCTATTTTATAGATCAGCATCTAGCACTGAGTAGGTACTCGAAAAATAATTGTTTTGGGGAGGGTGCTGGAGCAGGGTGGAGGGGGTCAATGGAGGACATCTGTAATACTTCCAACAATAAAAATAAATGAAAAAAACAAAAAACCCCAAACTCATCTTAATTCCATCACCCAGAGAGATCACTGTTAATACTTTAATCTGTATCCCTTTACACATCTTGTCTATACATATCTGTACATATGTTTAGGAAATGAATCTTGCCCTCACCGGTTTGGCTCAGTGGATAGAGCGTTGGCCTGCAGACTGAAGGGTCCCAGGTTCGATTCCTGTCAAGGGCATGTACCTTGGTTGTGGGCACATCCCCAGTAGGGAGTGTGCAGGAGGCAGCTGAATCGATGTTTCTCTCTCATCAATGTTTCTAACTCTCTATCCCTCCCCCTTCCTCTGTAAAAAAAAAATCAATAAAATAAAAAAATAAAAAGAAATGAATCTTACGATGCAAAGATATTTTACAGCCTATTTTCTCACTCAATAAATTGCATAACTCCTTCCATGTTAAAAAATAATAATAATAATTGTTGAGGGAATAGTGTAGCACTAATCATTACTTGAAATTGGTTCTTTCCTTACTGTTTACACTTTTTACATGGACTAAATTTCCTTTTCATCTGAATATAATAAACATTTCTGTGTTGTTCATCAATGTGTTCTAATTTCTGGCACATTTTAGGCCCTCATATCCATGGAATGAAAAACAAAACAGTAAGCAAATGGTTAAACACAAAATTTTAAAAGAATATTATTGCATGGATGGTGGCGTTTTGTCTTGCATTGTTTTAGAGTGTGGAACAAAGGGAAAATAACACACTTTGAAATAAAATATGCCTGGATAACTAGACATTTAATTCTTCTTCACTACATAGTCTAGTGACTTGGAGGCAGAAACATTACTTTATTCCCTGCTCCCTGGATAATACTTTGAGCATACATGCTCAAAAGTATACAATAAAAAATGATAAAGTTTGGCAATAAAGCCAAATTATAAAATTTCATTAAATTATTTTATTTTGCAGAAACATGAATCCTTGATATTTTTTCTACTTCTCAAAAGATCTACTATAACTGAGTGATATATAAATAGTTTGCCTTATTTATGTGTATAACAACATGAGGAAGCCTGATAAACTGGATGCCAGTAATTTATATAAAATTTGTAAAGAAAATGTTAAGATACAAGAGATTCTGTAAAATGTGTGTACACTGTAAAAAATGCGATGACCAGAGGCCTAGTTTGCATATACTGAGAATTAACCATAAAATTTTATATAGCAAGATAGTAAATGTCAAGATAAGTTTAAGACCACGGCAAAGCTAATGAGGATCTCTAACCAATAACTCATAAAATAGCTAATGAAACTCCTGATGCTAATTAAGGAAAAGCTTGGCTGGGAAACTGGTTAAATCGAAAGGCTTGCTAGCAATAAAACACATGTAAGACCCAGAGAGAAAGAAAACTAGTCTTATTTATTCTGCTGGAAATCCTTGTTTTCATTGCCAAAGATTAAATTCTATGGGCAATATTCTTTGCTTCCATGATAAACTTAAAAGATCGCTACTGTTCTTTTGTGTACCACTCATGATACTTATCCCCCACAATTTTTTTCTTACTGGGATACGATGGTGCTGAACTCTATTAAAACAATTCCATGAAGAATAATGAGAGTGAGAAAAATAAAGCATGAGAGAAAGGGGAGAAAATGGCACAATCAGGGACAGCTCTAGCCTTTGCCTTTCACCTCCAGAGACCCGAGTCTCAGCTATTCCTCAGGGGCGAGGGGATTAACCTGAAATGTGTGGGATAGAGTATCCTCATTATTTTCATGGCACCTGAGCATAGCAGCATTCTTAACATTTTATTTTAATTAACAGTAAAAGGATTTCCTTATGTGGGAATCATAAATTCCCTCCACTATTGTCAAGAAGAAAATATCAATGTGAACACTTACTTCCACACACCAGAGTAATGTATCAAAAATAACAATGCCTTCCAGTTATATGGCTCTTCGTCTTTTATAAATTAATTATATTCATTGTCACAGGAGACCTTAATAATAGCTTGTGTGAGATAAGTGACAGACGTTCCAGTTTACTCATCCATAAAAAATGGGGATCCCAATCCTTAATATGATATGGTCATTGTGGGGACTTAATGATAATACATGGGGATCTGAGCAGGGATGCGAGACACATAATTGATTGTAACCGAACAAGTGCTGCTGCAAAGGTTCCCACCAAAAGGCTGAGTGATCAATACTCGCGGGGGCGGCAGGGAAAGCTTTATAGAGGAAGTTACATTTGAGCCAAACCTTGAAGGGCAAGCAGTTAACTAAATGGATGAAGAGGAGGATAGACTTTCCAGCCAGAGGTCAACTTTTGCACAAAAGCGGAGTCAGATTTGTGGGGAGGGCAGTGCTACACAATCCAACAGTCAGACTGAACATTTCCTGGGGGCACCAGCGAAGCTGGAGCACTGCTAGAGAGGAAAGAGAGAAATTCAGAAAAATCTAGAAAAGTGCTCATTACTTTCAGCTTATGCCTAAGTGTGGTGTGATTTCCTACAATAAAATGTTAAATTACCGATTAGTGTTGTTAACCTGTGAGACAGTGGGAGGGGCCAAAATATTTTCAGTGCTTGGAACCTTCAAAGGTCTTAACTTGGCTGTGGCTTGGGAAATACGCAGTCTCGTGTGGTTAGAACAAAGAACTTGAGACAGATTTTGCAGGAAATTCTATGTTAAACAAAGCAATTTGGGGAACCAGGGAAGTCTTTTAAGTGAAGCAGCCATGTGATCAGACCTATGTTTTGGCAAGTGACTCTGTTGGGGGATAGGGGAGGAGCTATAAGAAGAAAGAGCCACAGAGAATAAGTGAAGTTGGTGCTGAAACAGCCCAAAGCAAAAGATGATGAGGAATGTGGAGGAACATCAGTTAGATTGAACAGGACTTGGTCATTGGTTGATGTGATAATAAACAAGCAAACAAATAAAAAGAGTACAGTAAAAAACTCCAATGACCTAAATAAGGATCAAAGTGCCTAAATAGAGTTGTAAGAAAAAGAGAAAGTGTCCAAGGAAGTGATGTCCCTATAAATAATGATAATATTAATTTGGATAGTCAAACCAGGAATTTCTGGATCTGAGTGGATAAACCAGAGGTTCTCAACCTGTGGGTCGCGACCCCTTTGGGGGTCGAACAACCCTTTCACAGGGGTCGCCTAAGACCATCGGAAAACACATATATAATTACATATTGTTTTTGTGATTAATCACTATGCTTTAATTATGTTCAATTTGCAACAATGAAAATACATCCTGCATATCAGATATTTACATTATGATTCATAACAGTAGCAAAATTACAGTTATGAAGTAGCAACGAAAATAATTTTATGGCTGGGGGTCACCACAAAATGAGGAACTGTATTAAAGGGTCATGGCATTACGAAGGTTGAGAACCACTGGGATAAAGGAAGACAGCTGCTCTGGTCCAAGCGGAGAAAGCTGGAGAGAGGAAAGGACAGGAAATGGGGAACCGGCTTTCTCACTTCCTTCCCAGAAAGGTGCCACTGCCAGGGAATTCAGGCAGTTCAAGACCGTGAACAGTTATTTTCCTTCATTTGGCCAAAAATTAACACTTCTCTTGTGGAAGAGAGGAGTCGACAATAATTCTCCTTGCCCCTCCCTCCCAGGACTTCTCTGCTGGAATGTTTGACACAGAGGGATCGATCACAACAAGGCACCACCCCCTGCTCCATCAGGCAGTGCTGTGGGCTTCCGGTTCTTTAGGACTCAAGAGCCACCAATGAAGAACACAGATATCCAGAGCACCACATACTCAGCATTTGCAGATGCCATCCAGACACAATAACTGGGCAATCACTAGAAAAACAGACAGGGCAAGTGTGAAGTGTGGCTGAAAACAAACATGCCCAGCAAGAAAAATAAAGAGATTTGTGATGGCTGGGGAAAAGTAATAGAGGAGGAGAGAATTATGACTTCGGGCGAGCATTTTCCACAGAGTTCTGAAGTTGTGTAGTTCTGTGCAGGGTAACTAGGAGTCACTCAAACGTCAGTTTGGGCTCTGGCCAGGTGGCTCAGTTGGTTGGGTGTCATCCCGTGAACTGAAAGGTTGCTGGTTCAATTCCTGGTCAGGGCACATACCTAGGTCCGGGCACATACGTGATGTTTCTTTCTCTCTCTATCTCTATCTCTATCTCTATCTCTATCTCTATCTCTATCTCTATCTCTATCTCTTCCCCTCCCCCTCTCTCTAAAATCAGTAAAATATATCCTCGGGTGAGGATTAAAAAAGCAAAGCATAAATGTGGAAAATATTAGGTTAAATACAGTTACATATTCCTTTGTTGTTCTCAGAGCCCTTCATATGCTAGCATGCACTGAGACTGTCAGAGGAAGACATGGTATGCAGCGTGTGCCCAGGTTATTTAACCACAGCACCTCTGCCTTTTTAAAGGAGCCTTTTGAACAACCCACAGACCAAAGCATCGGAAAATGTTACTCTGAGACAATAGAAAACGACAGTATCTGTACAGACGGTGAGGTAAACCACCGCGCTCCTTACAGCCCAACTCCAGATCCCTTCCCACCGCCCAGGGCTGAATGGACCATCAGACTTAAATAAGGGCATAAAATTAAAGCAGAGGAGTGGAGCGAGTGACTATCCAAGAGCAACAAAGCTATGATGAAACCAAGACTCTGTAACTCTTACTGTGAGGTATATGCAAATCTTGCTCTGAAAAACGTGGCACCACGAAGGGTTAACTATCCTGGACTGAATCTGAAGCAATACAGGCGTCTCTCCCACGGGACTGCCCCATTAGAAGTCAGGGACCAGTCCATTTCACAAGCAGTTCACATTTCAATGCCTCATTGCAAACATTTATCATTAGCAAAATCTTGACAGCCACATAAAATCTGCCCTTTTATTGTACGTACACATTTGCTGTAAATGGCACAAAATAAATAATACATGACTGATTTTCTTATACCCCGATCTGTAGCTTTTCCTTCTTTTACTAAAACAACAACAACAAATAAAACCCAGATATTATTCTAAGTTTTAAAAATAAGAGTTTAACAAACATTTACATTGCATCTTCGTTGGGTGGAACATGTGTTTCATAGGAAAGCTTTTTGTGTGAGATGTTTTTGGTATCAACTTTATTAAGATATAATTCACATACCTATAATTCACCCATTTAAGTGTACATTTCAATGGTTTTTAATATAGTCAGAGTTGTGACCATCAGCATAATTAATTTCTGAACATATTTATCATCTTGAAAAAAAAATTTTTGTACCTTTTAGCTATTGTCCCTCCTCCCCACGCCCTCATTCCC
This sequence comes from Myotis myotis, assembly GCF_014108235.1. NCBI lineage: Eukaryota > Metazoa > Chordata > Mammalia > Chiroptera > Vespertilionidae > Myotis > Myotis myotis. The sequence goes on from NW_023416335.1 coordinate 174,429,876, forward strand.
TCAACCACTAATCTACTTTCTACTTGCCTATGCTGGACATTTCATATAATTGGAATCATACAATATGTGGTCTTTTGAGACTGTAAGATTTTACAGTTTGGTTACTGCTGACAAAATCTTTGTTTTCTGAAGTCTATAGACAGATTTACTGCAGCAAGAAACATGTTTCACACTATTATCAGCGATGTACTGCATTGTGCTGGCATTGATCCAGCACACATCAGATCCAGTAATCGCGATATTATGTTTCACAAGCACAGTCATTTAAATTTCACTCAATGGGCTGCAAGTTATTTTCATCAATAAAAATGTGGCTTTGTGAGTTGGTGTGGTAGCACGAATACACTGATTTAAGCTTTTGTATATGTACTAGTAAAATGCTGGAATTTTTCTGTTTTCTATATAATTGACCTTAACGTCAGGAAACCAAGATCATTTCCCAACCTAGTTGCTTCGTGCTTGATCTTTCTTAGATTTGCCTGATTTTTCTTTTTTAAATGTCCCATTTATTACTTTAAAGATGCAAAACACCATAACGAGTGCTGGTATGACAGTTTTCTGATAGTATCTCATTATAACTATGAACATACATGCTGTCCCGATTACACAATTACTATAATAATCTATTAAATGGAAAAGGGAAATTTAGGTAACACACTAAATAGATTTAAAATCTACATTGTGCAAAAATCATGTAATATTCACAAATATTATAGAAATATTTGACCTCTAGCCAATCCTCCTTTCACCTCAGCTTCACAGACTTTGCTGCGACCCTGCTTTAAAGAATGATCTAACCCAAGAGACAAATAGCATCAACAGTCTCAAAAATCCTTCATCATGATAAGTAATTTTAGTTCCTATCACTGTGGGAACACACTATATATAGATTTTTATTGAGAGGAGACATCATAAAAGGAAAAGAACTGAACAAAAATGGAAGTAATGGTATGCATTAAAGTGACTATTTAAAAATGGAAGTAAACATTGAAAGAAAAAATGTAGAGTGATGAGAGAGTAGAGGGGATTGAAGATCACAAAATGCAAGATGAGTACCTACCATCAGGATGAAAAGGCTGAACAGAAAGGAGGGATTAATGTCATTTCTAACTTGCTTTGGAATGTACAAGTTAACCCCTCAAGAGACTGAGGGTTATTAGAGACACTATTTTGTTTGTACTTTAGGTACATGTGTACAGTGTGTATTGTAGAAGTTTTTATAGGATATCTGGCAAGTCTGACCTAGCTGTTTATTTTGGTTGCTATAAAACATCTGTATTATCCAATAAATAAAGTTTAGCCCAAACATTAGTAACAGAGGAGAAAGCTTAAAATAATAGTGAGTATAGTTACTCAAATGAAGTCTTCACTATAAGGAATAATGTAAAAAATAATAGCTTCAAAAAGGCAACTGTTTTGTAAAGAGGTGGGTGGTAGAGTAAACATAGTTCTGGATTCAAACACTGGCTTCCACCAGAATAATTCCTGGGACTTTCCGTTTTCTTACCTCTGAAAGCAGAAAAACAGCTTTTCAACTCCAGAGTTGTCAGAAATAAGTGAGAAAGTATTTCTAAAAGCATGTTATAAATTGTAATGAGCTATCAAACATCTTTATTAATAAGTAGTTTTTAAAAAGTCATTGAAGGCTTTTGTGGGTCTGAGTTGGAGATCTTTCAGAATGTTCTTTATCAGTAACCATTTGAAGATTCTTTGAAAGTGCCATTCAACATCCCATCTAATAAAGAGGGAATATACAAATTGACCATCACACTGTAATGGTCAAGATGGCTGTGCCCACAGCAGAGGCAGGGATTCCATAACACAAGATGGCTGCACCCACAGCGGAGGCCGAGTTCCTGTAACGAGCCTTAACGAGCAATCAGCAGGGACCTGAGGCTGCGCCCCCTTCCTGGTGGGGCTTGACAGGGGACCTCAGGCCACGCACCCTGCCCCGGGCCGGGGGACCTGAGGCTGCGCCCTCCAGGTGGGGCCGGCCGGGTCTGGGTCTCACGTGATTTCGAGGCGCACGTGCGTGGGCAGGGACTTGACTCTGGTTCCTGTGGTACATTCCAGACTCTGACAGGAGGAAGATTTTCATATACATTTTACGAATTTTCTTTCATCTCTGACACTTCTATTATAGAGAAAGGGCAAATAGCAGTATTAAAATATTTCCTCTAATTAATTCCCTTTTAATGTGTACAAATTTCATGTATCGGGTCACTAGTGTACATATGATTCTAACTCACCTCAAGAACAACTTAAGATGAAGAGATACCTCTCTTGAAATTATAAAAACATATACAATGAGTAAAATCTCACTCCTATCTCTTCTCACATCAGCCTACTTTCCGCACCCCACTACCCATTGTTCTTAGCATCTTTTATATACTTCCAGAGTTCCTTTATATCTTATTTTTAACCTTTATAATGCCAACTTATTCCCACATGAAAATGAACAGGGTTAATTTGTGCTTATTACAATATGTTAGAAAATTTGAAGTAGTGAGCTGTCTTAAATTAACTGGCATTCCAATTTCAACAATTGTATTACAAGTCTAAGAAATTCAAAGATGTGTCTTTTAAGTAATTATTAAAGGTGATCAATTTTCTACTGCTTGCATCTTCATTACAGTTTCCAAAAGAACTCTCCTGACCAGGGTCTTCCTGGTATCAGTTTTTCCTTTTGCCTTGAAATAAGTGGAAACTGAACTTTGGAATCACCTAAAGAAAGGAATTTTGATGTGATAGGAGTGATAAAATGAGACACAGGGGAAGACCTAGATAGTGAAATTTGGAAGCTATAAGGTCCAAGTGAGAGGTAAACAGTATTAACAAAGGACAGGGACTACTGGGTAAGCTTGCAGTTCACTTGTGGTCAAAGTTAGCTCTAGGCTCATCTCCAGGGACCCCTGGACATCTGTGACTAACCCTGGGCCAGGACAAGGATGAAACAATCTAACTAGTGACTTATAATGTACTTTTTAAAAAAATATATTCCAGAGAGGAAAGGAGAGGGGGAGAGAGAAACATCAATGATGAGAGAGAATCATTGATTGGCTGCCTCCTGCACACCCCCACACTGGGGATCGAGCCCGCAACCCAGGCATGTGCCCCTGGCCGGAATCGAACCCGGGACCCCTCAGTCCGCAGGCCGACGCTCTATCCATTGAGTCAAACCAGCTAGGGCTATAATACTTTTTAAAGGCTGAAACTCCATGACACACACTCGACTAGTTTGTTTATATTATTTGTAGGAAATGTATAGGCTGATGATTGGTTCTTGGCTTCTCAGATTATATTGTCTAATTTAGCCATATGAGCAGCGGGTACACATGTACTTTGTAACCTTGAGTCCTGGCTTCCCTGAAAACTGGTGTCTTGTGTGTATCTTAGTGGTTCACAACCTGAACAGAAAGCATATATCATGAGGTTAGGAAAGGGCCCTGGAGCTGTGCCTGGAGAGCGGAGATCTCTCTCTGTCACCTGTTTTCTTTCTCCCACTGCACCACCTGCCTCGGTTTATCAAAGGTAAACAGTATTAACAAAGGACAGAGACTACTGGGTAAGCTTGTAGTTCACTTGTGGTCAAAGGTAGCTCTAGGCTCATCTCCAGGGACCCTGGGCCAGGACAAGGATGAAACGATCTAACTAGTGACTTGTAATGTACGGAGCAGCATGCACCTCCCCAGAACGTGCCCCTCTGGCATGTGGGTTATTTCAAGCTGCAGACAATCGAGGTCTAGCACACTCAGGAAGAGTCCTTCACCTCCGCTTAACTGTCTAGAAGAATTCAGGGAGGGGGACTGGACCAGCAGGAGAGCTATTATCAGAGATAATTTTTATATCAGAAAGACTTACCTGCAGGTCATGGCAACACTGTTTACCAAGCATTTGTTCTTCTCACCATCCTGTGACTTGCCTTCCTCCCCTTTGAAGCCCCTTAGCTCAGGATGGGACATAAGCCTCTATTACCTGACTTCTGGGGAGTCTCCTATTTTTATGAGGCTCCCATGTGTATGAAATGTGTTTTCTCTCTGTCAACCTGTCTTTTGTCAATTTATTAGACAAGCCAAAGAAGCTAGAAGGGAAGAAGGGAGAAGTTTTCTCCCTCTGTTCAGCCTTATATGACTACACCCTTCGGTATCCTGTGGGTCCCTTTAATTATATGAACCTGTCTAATTGTTGCAACTTCAGTAAAAACAAACAAAACCAGAAATTGTGACCAGGAAAGTGGAGTGCAATCATCATGAATTCCCACAGCTGTCCAGGAAGACACTACACAGAAGGCATCGCCTCCCTCCCTCCCTCCCTCCCATCTTGGGAACACAGACAAGCCTGAACTACTCTGTCACCAGAAGGCAGGGTATACACATCAGCCTGGAGTGAAGCAGTGTCAGGGATTCAAACTGCACCAGAAGCTCTGTGCCTTCTGCCCTAGCTTGTTTGGCTCAATGGATAGAGTGTTGGCCTGTGGACTAAAGGGCCCTGGGTTCGATTCCAGTCAAGGGCATGTAACTTGGTTGCAGGCTTCGGCCCTGGTTGGGAGCCTGAGGAAGGCAACCAATCAACGTGTCTCTTTCGCATCAGTGTTTCTCTGTCTCTCCCTCTCCCTTCTACTCTCTCTAAAAATCAATGGAAAAAATATCCTTGGGTGAGAATTAGAAAGAAAGAAAGAAAAAAGAAACTCTGTGCCCTCCTACGAGAATATTCTGAGGCACTTTCTTTACACACTCTCTAGCAGTAAGAAACATTTGCAATAGAACATTTTTCTACAAACTGTATCTTCGCAGATAGACTTCTAAAACCAAAGAAAGTACCATAAGGCAAGATGAAGAGAAATATCTGAATACTACTCTCAGCAGAAATTCAGTTTATATTTGAAAGATATACATATATGTGCATGCATATATAAACATATTTAATAACATTTTTCCTTCTTGGCAGGTGAAGGTAAGTAGATTATAACTCTGTGGTTTTCTCTTTCTTTTATACAAAAACAACTGCTTTACTATCATTACTTATTTTACAAGCACTCAAAGTGATTTTTTTTTCAAGCAATTACAGTGCCTTGGAAGTGGGAAACCTTGATTACTTAATGTTTTAATAAAACTTGTTTTAACCACAGACATATGACTTATCAGACATAAGAGGCTGAAACTGTCAAGAGAATGTTTTGATGCAGCCATATATTAATACATGGTAATTAAACACATGGAATAAGTAGTTAAATAAAAAGAATTCGCATTGTATATTGTACTACAATAGTGAGTAAACTGAGGCCCAGAGAGATGAAGGGAATTGGGGTAGGGCTCAGAAGTAGGAAATGAGAGCTCTAGGTTTTGGGTGTGTGTTTTTTTAAAATATATTTTTTATTGATTTCAGAGAGGAAGGGAGAGGGAGAGAGAGAGAAACATCAATGATAAGAGAGAATCATCGATCTGCTGCCTCATGCACCCTCCACACCGGGGATCGAGCCTGCAACCAGGGCTCCTGGCTCATAGGTCAACGGTCAACAATGAGCCACTCTGGCGGGCTAGAGAGAGCTCTAGGTTTTGATTCAGGCCACCCAGGTCCCTAAGTCTGAGCTACTGTGTGTCATTAAGACTCCTTGGCTCAGGTGCTGAGGCAGAAAGGCAAAGAAAACAGACTGAGAGGCAAAGAATAAAATAAACAAGGAGAAAATGAAAAGTTCTCTGCAAAATGAATTCCTCATTTTCTGGGCCTCCAAACTCTGGAGGAGGCAGGGAGTACTCCGAAAACAGAGAGGGAAGGGGCCGTGGCCTTAAGCTCTGAGTACAGTCTTACTTGGCTCAAAGGAAGGGAGAAAATGGAGTGTTTGGGGGAGGAGAACAAGCTTTACCTCCTTGGAGCCCCAGAGTGCCACACAGGAGCTCAAAGGAGGGCTCCCTTCCCCCAGCCCTGGGAAAGAACTTCAGAAAGTGCGAGTGAGCGTCTTCTTTTGGCACCTGCCCCTTGGGGCTCCGCAGCCCGAGCTGCACTGTTGAGAGACATGAAGGCTTCCGGCTGGTGAGCAACTGGTGTCTATGCTGTTCTGGAAGACCCCACTGACCACACTTCACACACAGGGTCCCTCTCAGTCTGCAGAGAAAAGAAGCTTTTATAGCAAATGAAGTCTAATAAGAAAGCCTTTCATTGATAGAAAAAGGCCAGTGATGTAGTTTCCCCTGCCCTGAATTTCAATTAGTATCTCAGGCAACAAAATGACTAATTGAGAAATGTCTGCAGTTAGCCTGTGGGCCAAGGCCAAAGAAATATTATAAAATAGATATATTAAGAATCTCTATTAGCCAAATGGACTCTCAGTGGGAAGGTGGAGGAATATTTTATAAGAATATTCTATTGGAGTTTTAATATTTTAAAAACTCCTTCAGAGTTTTGCTTTAAAACTCCTGATAATCACCTTTTTGCTTTAAAGTATTTAACATTTTAGTGAATTAAATAGTAAGATACAATATGTTCCTGTCCACCATTTAATTAAAGTAGATGTGAGATCTCTTTGATTCTTTGTTGGCACTTCACTTATTTAATTTCCCCTGTATCCAACTTGTATACACTTTCAGTAAAGTTCACATTTTCCAGAAACAATTAGATTAATGGACTTTGAAATATGAATTTTTCAGTGAGCCAGAGCTGCTTTTTGAAAAGAATGAGCCATAACACAAATATAGTATCAATTATATTCAGATATTCATGACATATTATATTACTTATTACTATTTATATATGAAAATGTAAGTAATGATATTTTAGATTAATCACAATGTTAAATTAACATATGTCTGGGGCTTAACACAAGTAAATTTTAAGCAAACATAAAATTAAACAGTATTTTTTTAAAAAATCAAAGAGAACAGCCCTAACTGGTTTGGCTCAGTGAATAGAGTGTTGGCCTGCAGACTAAAGGGTCCCAGGTTCAATTCCAGTCAAGGGCATGTACCTTGGCTGCAGGCACATCCCCAGTAGGGGGTGTGCAGGAGGCAGCCCATCAATGTTTCTCTCTCATTAATGTTTCTAACTCTCTATCCCTCTCCCTTCCTCTCTGTAAAAAAATCAATAAAATATATTTTTTTAAAAATCAAAGAGAACAATTTTAGCATATATTCTGAATGAGTTATTGACCAGTGTCTCAGTCATAAGATTTATGGTGATATCAGAAGGGAAGTTCAAAGTGTTATAAACCCAGAGAATTTAAATTTTCATTTATAAAACTGTGAGAAATAATAAAACGATGCATTGACTATTTACCTATCTTTGGTGAAATATTTTTCTATAATTTTTTTCTTTCTGAAAAATTTGAAATTAAAACACTGTAAGTTTAGACTAGTAAACTATATGGAGCATAGCCTGTTAAACTACTCATCTTATAGTTTCTATATAATACTTAGGTCTGAAGAAGAACATGCTCTAAGTTTTCATAGTCTAAGAAAATAATTTACATTAAAAAAATAAACAACTTTTACTATTAAAATTTGGGAGGACAGCATTCATATTTATATTACTTTTTTTTAAATCACAGCAACTCTTACGATAAGTCCAAAATATTATGTATTCATAAACTTATTTCCAAGATTATCCTTTAAATAAATCTGCCTTTCTAATGTGATGTTTAATATTAATATACAGTATTTAAATCTAATGATATTAATTCTAGGGGAAAAGGAATAAATAATGGCTACTGGAAGTCGCGAACATATTGATAGCCAGCAGCATCAACAGCACATGAAAACTTCTTAAAAATAAAAATTCTTAAGCCCCACCCTAGACCTAAGAAATCAGAAAAACTCCAGCAATCTGTGTTTTAACAAGCTCTTCTTGTGCACACTAAGTTTGAGAACCACTGGTCCAAATAAGAAAAATCAACTTACAACAGCTTAAGTTCATCCAGAAAATAGATGCTCATAGTAGGTTGCTCTATTAGCTATTCAATGACATCAACTGTCTAGAAATTACAAATAAATAAATAAGCTAGACAAACAATGGAACAAAATAGAGAGCCTAGAAACAGACTCACGTTGACATTAAAACTTAATAAACAACAGAGATGTCATTGGAGATCAGTGGGGCAAAGACAGGTTAGAAGAAATTATACAAGAACTAGAGGCCCGGTGCACGAAATTCAGGCCCTCTTGCAGTCTGGGAGCTCTTGGAGGATACAGTTAGATATCCTTAGTGCTGCCATGGAGGCAGAAGAGGCTCCCGCCACCACCACTGTGCTCACCAGCCCTGAGCTCGGCTTCTGGTTGAGCAGTGCTCCCCCTGTGGGAGCGCGCTGATCACCAGGGGGCAGCTCCTGCATTGAGCATCTGCACTATAGTGGTCAGTGCATGTCATAGTGACCTGTCATTCCACCATTCAGTTGATTTGCATATTTGCCTTTTATTATATAGGATATATTTAAGACTTTGCAGCAGAGAATTTCTCAAATAAGAGACAAAAAAAATGGCTTCCCATAAATGAAAAGATTGATACATTTAACTACATTAAAATTCTATACTTCTCTTCATCCAAATATCATTTATAATAAGGGAAAAGGACGAGAAACTAAGATGGCGGCATAGATAAACACCGGGAAATTGCCGCCTCCCACAACAATTGAAAAATACCGCAAAGGACAGAGCAGACATCATCCAGAACAACAGGAAGCCTGGCTGAGTGTAAATTCTACAACTAGAAGGAAAGAAAAGCACACTGAGAGCCAGAGGAGCTGCGGAGGTGAAGTGCAGAGGTTACGGCGGCTCGCGCGCGCGCGGAAAGGGGGTGGCACCTGAGGACGCGGCTGTTTTTCTGAATCACAAGCTCCCGACTGCTCTGAACTCCGGTTCCAGGAAGTCTCTGGGGACCCAGGACTCATACGGGGAGAAGCTGGACTGTCGGGCAGCGGGCGAACTTGAGGGCGGCTTTCCCTCAGAGGTGCTTGCAGCAATTATCGGGTCACTGAGACTCGTGACTCCTTAGGGCTGGGCGGAGAATCAGCCATAGCTGCTTGCTCCGCCCTTTGATTCCCTGAGACCCCGCCCCACCCAGGCTGCGGCAGAGGCTTTTGCATGTGAATGTACCTAACTGCAGCCGAGCCAGGCAGACCCGGAACTTCCAAGAGAAGGCCCAAGGCCCCGCAGCGGCTTGCATTGCTTCACAGCTGAGCCTCTTCGTGGCTCCTGCTGTGTGGCCTCAGGCAGAGGCTGAATTAGCACCTCCTTAGATCCAGGAGCCACTGTACCCAGTGGTCAGAGGGGGACCATCCAGATTGCAACTCCTCAGATCCATAAGGGACACACTCAGGGTGCAGACTCAGTGAGCACCAAAGCCCCACTGAAGCAAGTCTTGCCCCAGAAGGGTGTCTTCAGCACAGAAGTTCTCCCACTTCAGACACAGCTGATTCTCACAGACAATTGGCCTGGAGGTCAATTCCTCCCAGTGATCCTACAACAACCAAGGCACCAAGAGTGCACCAAGAGTGTCCACCTCAGGTAACTGGGGAGGCTGAGCCACTGGGCCTACAGGACACCTGGCGCGCAGGGCCACTCTATCAACACAGGGAAGCAGCCAAAATGCGGAGACAAAGAAACAGGTCACAAATGGCAGAAATGGAGGAAAGCAAATGACTGGATATAGAGTTCAAGGCCACGTTTATAAGGTTTTTCAAGAATTTTATGGAAACCGCCGATAAATTTAATGAATCCCTCAATAAGTATAGTGAGACCATGGAGGACATGTGCCGGAAGCCGGTCCATCCTTGCTGCTTGACACAGTCGCTGCAGGAAAGAAACATCTGCACAGCATATGTTTCAAGGGACCTGGTGTATATAGCATACTGTTCTTAATATGTTTGCTCCCCTTAGCGCTGTGTGTTTTAACCAAGGTCACCTCTCCGAGAAAGGTTGTTTCCCCAGGTAGGAATTTTTCCCTGAAGTCAGGGAGGGGATGCCTCTCCTAGAAAGGTTGTTTCCCCAGGTAGGAATTTTTCCCTGAAGTCAGGGAGGGGATGAAACTCCTTAACTAAGTGCCAGGCGGGTAGTTAATCACTTTAACTACAAACAATCATGCTTAAGCTACATAATCTTTACTCCCTGGAATGGAGATAAAAAACGCCCTAACCTTTGTAATAGAAATTGACAGGATTAAAATCAACTGGGATAAATACGGATGTAACAAGACAATAAACAGCAGAACTTCGCTGGAGATCCAGACCAGAACTTGGCTGGAGATCCTGGCTGGAGATCCTGGCTAGGCTGCTGATCAACTGAACACTGTCTCCGTGTCCTTCCTTCTTCGCCGACTCCGTCTACACCTTTGGGGACCCCTGGACCTGCTGGGGTTGGACCCCGGCAGACATGAAAAAGGACCAACTAGAAATTAAGCATACACTGACTGAAATAAAGAATAATTTACAGAGATCCAACAGCAGACAAGAGGATCCCAAGAATCAAGTCAAAGATTTGAAATACAAAGAAACAAAAAATACCCAACCGAAAAAGAAAAAAGAAAAGAGATTCCAAAAATATGAAGATAGTGTAAGGAACCTCTGGGACAACTTCAAGCGTACCAACATCAGAATTATAGGGGTACCAGAAGGAGAGAGAGGGCAAGCTATTGAAAACCTTTTTGAAGAAATAATGACAGAAAACTTCCCCTACCTGGTGAAAGAAATGGACTTACAAGTCCAGGAAGTGCAGAGAACCCCAAACAAAAGGAATCCAAAGAGGACCACACCAAGACACATCATAATTAAAATGCCAAGAGCAAAAGATAAAGAGAGACTCTTAAAAGCAGCAAGAGAAAGACAGTCAGTTACCTACAAGGGAGTACCCATACGACTGTCAGCTGATTTCTCAACAGAAACCATGCAGGCCAGAAGAGAGTGGCAAGAAATATTCAAAGTGATGAATAGCAAGAACCTGCAACCAAGATTACTTTATCCAGCAAAGCTATCATTCAGAATAGAAGGTCAGATAAAGAGCTTCACGGATAAGAAAAAGCTAAAGGAGTTCATCACCACCAAACCAGCATTATATGAAATGCTGAAAGGTATTCTTTAAGAAGAGGAAGAAGAAAAAGGAACTCTTACCATTTGCCACAGCATGGATGGAACTGGAGAGCGGATAAATACCACAGGATCTCACTCATTTGTGGAATATAATGAACAACATAAACTGATGAACAAGGGCTGATGCAGAGACGGAGAGGCATTGATTGGACTGTCGGGCCTTGGAGGGAAGGTAGGGGAGGGTAGGGGTAAGGGGGAAAGATCAACCAAAGGACTTACATGCAAGCATATAGGCCTAACCAATGGACACGGACAACGGGGGGGTGAGGTCATGAGCGGGGGGGGGGGGGGTAGAGGGTGACGTGGGGACAAGGACACATATGTAATATCTTAATCAATAAAAAATATATTAAAAAAAATAAAAAAATAAGGGAAAAGATAAGATTAGATAGTCAACTAATTAATAGGAATTCTCTAACTAAGAACTTATGTTTCTCACACATACTGACAAAGCTTTGTATTTAATATTTATTCATTTAACAACTATTCATTGAGTGATCACGTGCCAGACACTATTACAAGTAGCTGGGGGTATAGTAAACAACTTCAATGAACTATGAAGATCTCTGCTCTCCTGAACTTACATGCCTTGCTTACAAAAGACCTGATCAATAAATATATTATACAGTTTGTTTATATAAATTATAGGTAAATTATATACCTTAGGTAAATATACAGGGATTCAGAGGAAGTCTGGAGAGAGGTATATGGATGAATTCTTGTTTTTTTTCATATATAGGGCGTCCCCTGAAATGTATCCACATACGTTTTTTGGATAGTTCAAGTGATGTTTTTTTCTTTTCAGATTTAACCCATTGGGATTAATAATAATCAAAGTGTGTATACATTTCTTGAAATACCCTGTATTGTTATTGATTTTGGAGACAGAGAAAGGGAAAAGGGGAGAGAGAGAAAGAGAGAGAGAGAGAGAGAGAGACATTGATGTGAGAGAAAATCATCGATCAGTTGCCTCCCATATGCACACCAACTGGGGATCAAACCACAACCTGGGCAGCGTCGTCCTATACACCAAAAGGTCACCAGTTTGATTCCCAGTTGATTACCAATTGAGCCACACCAGCCAGGGCTGGATGAATTTTTGGTAGTGGTCATGTAGTGTGGAGATCTTTGAAGTGAATTTAACACTTATCAGAGAACATCTATCCAGGAAGAGACACTAAACAACCAGGGAGACAGAATGATGTAGACATCTGACATCGCCAGCCTCTGTCATCAGCTACTCTGTGCTGACACCAAGGAATCACGAAGGCGCTCAGGGACTCCTGTCTGAACATAACAGAATTCAAATCTCAGGGCCGGGGTTCTTGGGGCAGGGCTCTAACTTCCAAGAAATGACTGAGGTATTATTCATTACCTTCTTGCTCATTCTAAGGTGTCTCTTGCTGTCATTATCTTGAATTTGGGGCCATAGAGGGTCCCAAAATATATTTTGGCTGATGAGCTTCCACTGCTGTCATGGCAGCTCACATAAAAGCTTCTGAGAATCGGGTCATCATTAAGGAGAAAGTGAATTTTTAGAATGTCGACTGATTGCCATTACAATAGAGAGTCACTATACTGAAAAGAAAATCATCTGTTACAAAGTTGACAATTACCACATTTTAGTAAAATTTGAAATTTTCAAAAAATAGAATTTCAGTGTTTCTCAGAAATACCTTTGTTAGACAAGACAATCCTCTAGGGCAGGGGTCCTCAAACTTTTTAAACAGGGGGCCAGTTCACTGTCCCTCAGACCATTGGAGGGCCGGACTATAGTTTTAAAAAAAAACTATGAACAAATTCCTATGCACACTGCACATATCTTATTTTGAAGTAAAAAAAACAAAACAGGAACAAATACAATATTTGTATTTGCATGTGGCCCTCGGGCCGTAGTTTGAGGACCCCTGGTCTAGGGCAGTGGTTCTCAATCTTGGCTGCACATTAGAATCACCTGGGAATCTTTTTAAAATCCTGATTTCTGGGCCTCGTCCTCCGGAAATTTTGTTTCTTTGCTACTAATGTTGTGGCCCCACCCCATAACAAAGAAATATATATATATATATATATATATATATATATAGAGAGAGAGAGAGAGAGAGAGAGAGAGAGAGAGAGAGAAGAAAGAGGTAATATGCAAATTAGGCCAGGACACCATAACGGGTCACTACGGGACAGGACGAGGTTGCGAGCGCAGGTGAGGCCTGGAGCAGAGGCGGAGACAGAGACGGGGGGGCCTGCCTGAGCCAGCGCTTGGGCGGCCCTGGAGCGGACACAGGCAGGGGGGCCAGGGGACGCCGCGAGTCAGGGGTGCCTCCTCGCACGATTTCAATCACGTGCTGGGCCTCTAGTGATAAAATGACTCTCATTCCCGTCTCCCCACCACCCCTGCTTACAACAGACCTAATCAATCAGTAAACTGTAAAATAGACTGTATGTGTATGATAGAACTATGGGGCTATGACCTTGGAGGGGAAATGACTGATTGCACAGAAATAACATGAACAGAAATGGTCTCTATGCTTACATGAGGAAATCTGTATGTATCATCATTAAAACTTTAAACCAGTTTGTGAAAAGCAATGGACGATTCTAATAGACTATGGCTATAAGAATGGGTGCATAAATAAATAGAGATGACACACTTATTCACCCTCCTCTTAATAAGCTAGTACAAGGTGTGTGTTTTGGTGCGGGTAACATTCTTTATAATTTAGAATTCCAGTGTTCATTCTTTTTAAAAATCGTTATTGTTGAAAGTATTACATATGACTCCTTTTTTCCTCCCGTCCTAATTCACTCAAGCAGGAAGGGAAGATGAAAGAGTCTGTTCTGGAAGTAAACTGCTGGCCGAGACTGGAAATTTGCCAGTAGAGCCTCATCACCACTGAGTCACGGCACTGCAACTCTCAATCAATAAAAGAGCCAACTGCGTGAACTGAAAAGTCTTAGTTTACGGTTACCTTTTTTTTCCTTTTTCTTTTAACCAACACACTTGCATGGGAACTGCTTTTAGTCTAGATGAAGTGACAAAGAAAGGACTTAAACTTTCATGGTAAACAATTAGAAAACTGGACAAAATATATGAAACAGCTGTTCTCCGAGGTTGAACAACAGCCCTGTAGGTCTTTATCTCTAGGCGGGAAAAAGATGAGGTGAGCACTATGAACAACCCAACTCTCTACCTGGAGCAGTGGTTCTCGACCTTCTGGCCCTTTAAATACAGTTCCTCATGTTGTGACCCAACCATAAAATTACTTTCGTTGCTACTTCATAACTGTAATGTTGCTACTGTTATGAATCGTAATGTAAATATCTGATATGCAGGATGGTCTTAGGCGACCCCTGTGAAAGGGTCGTTCGATGGCCAAAGGGGTCGCAACCCACAGGTTGAGAACCGCTGACCTGGAGGCAATTTATGGGCTGCAGGTGCCAGGAGGGGAAGCCAGAGAGCCCAGAGGCTCAGCTGAGGTGAGGACGGAGCGCAGAGCTCAGGGAGCCGAGGGGGCTGGAAGTGTCGGGGTAAAATTACATAGAGAGAGAGAGCTACATAGAAAAAGACCTCCAGAAATCTGCATGAGGGTTTCCATTAGCCCTTCCTGTGGGCCAGGCTGCACATGCCTATTCTATGGAAATCATTATGCAAGACACTGGAATTACAAAGAAACATAGGACAAGGTCTCTGCCTTCCAGGGCTAAAATATGGAGAATTTCACATTGGTAGTGATTTCCTTTTCTCCTCTTGATTATATCTACAGTTCTTTCATCATTTTAAAATTCTTTTTGTTTTGTGAATGAATTTTTTACTGTAACATTATAACTTTGTCAATTCTATACATATTTGATTGTTTATGGAGAGACTGAAAACAGCCATTTGTTCCTTTTATTAGTTCAACAAATACTCACTGCATATAATACACAAGAAATACTGTAGGTTCTGAGATTATAAAAAGCATAGGACGTTGCTTCTGTCTCAAAGTTTATACTTTAGTTGGGGAGTTGGTAATATGTAACATTTATTGAATCCTGGTATGCAAGTACTGTTCCAAATTATGAGTACTTTGTAAGATATTTATAGCCTATATATGACTAACAAAATTATTATGGATTCATATCTGAAAACATCCATAATATACTATATGACTCCTGAAGCAAAAAAAATGCATTGAGTTTCAAACAATTTAAATATGAATTAACTTCAGGAGTACTTTATTGCCAGTTAAGAGCTGGTTCTATAATGTGTTAGATATAATTTAGCAAGCTTTCTTTTATGATTAATAATTGAGAAATGACTTCATATTCTTTTCTAATATGTTTTTGTTATTTAAAAATGCTCAGCAATTGTGAAATAAATGTTCCTGTGGGGCTGTATTGTCTTCCACGGACTGAGTTTCTAAGGCTGCCACAAATTACCATAAACCGGTGGCATAAACAACGAGTTTATTCTCACAATTACAGACGCCAGAAGTCTGACGTGAAGTCTCACAGTTAACAGAGGCCAGAAGTCTGCTGTCAGGGCCACACCCCTTCTGAAGCGCTATGGAGAACCCTTCCTGACCTTTTCCAGCTTCTGGTGGCCCCAAACCCCCTTGTCTCATGGCAGCAGAACTCCAATCTCTGCCTCCATCTTCACATGGCCTTCTTCCCTGTGTCTCTGTCTTCCTCTTTTCTGTCTCTTATGAGGACACCTGCTATTGAATTTAAGGCCAGCTGTTATCCAGGATGATGTCATCTCAGGATCCTCACCTTCATTACATTTGCAAAGATCCTTATTCCAGATAACGCCACACTCTGGGAAACAAGGGGTAGCAAGTGTTGAGCTGTGTGACATATATTTTGGCGCCACTATTCAAGCCACTATACCAGTGGTTCTCAACCTTCCTAATGCCGCGACCCTTTAATACAGTTCCTCATGTTGTGGTGACCCCCAATTTCATTGTTACAAAATGAACATAATTAAAGCATAGTGATTAATCACAAAAACAATATGTAATTATATATGTGTTTTCCGATGGTCTTAGGTGACCCCTGTGAAAGGGTCGTTCGACCCCCACAGGTTGAGAACCGCTGCACTATACCCATCTTAATTATTCTTATTTTTTGTTGTTTTTGCTAATGTTAAGGGTGGTGGGAGGCTGAAGAGGGTGAATGGCCAGGATGTGGGGAGGAACTTGCTAGTAACAGGGACAGAGATGGAGAAGGAAATGGGAGAATAAATAGGAAAAGCAGGAGGAAATAAAAGACACAGATAGCAGAATAGCCAAGGAGTTAATGACTGTCGTCTTCTCAGGCTCAGATGCATACACAGAGATCAAGAACAAAATAGGCAGAAAGGGAGACAAGATGAAGAAAAAGACACATTAAAAAAGGTCAAAGTTTGGGGACAGTGTTCAACCATTCTTGGTAATGAGCTGCATCGGCACTGCTATGAAAGGGCATTGCAGGTAAAGCACCCACACGGACAAGGATAAATAACTTTGTTTTCTAAGCCCAGACATAAAACATATTCCTGGCTCTTGACTCTACCAGCTACTGCAATATCGCTAATGAACTAACCTCATCCTCATAATTATTTCTGGGAGTTTCTCTTAGTTGTTTCAAGAGCAAAACATTGATCGGTTGCCTCCTGCACACCCCCACCGCAGATCAAGCCCAAAACCTGGGCTTGTGCCCTGACAGGAATCAAACCAGCAACCTTTTGGTGCCAGGATGACGCCCAACCAACTGAGCCACACCAGCCAGGACTGTTCCAAAAAAATTTTGCCCACAGCAGATCAGACTGAAAATATATAATTCAATTCACTGTTTGCTTTAGGAAAATCAATTGATCTTAGACAACAGACTGCTCACGTGGGCAAAAGGTTCAGGAATCACTCTAATTGAGCTTTAAGCAGAGCTCTCGGATTCCCAGTAAACAAGTGTAAAAGGAAACAATTCTAGTTATCTGATTTTTTAAAATACCATTAGATATTCAGGATAAACACATTTCTTCACTATTATTTTTATCCCCACTGTACAGATGAAGAAACTGAGATTTAGAAAAATTATGAGATTTAGACAAGATTCTACTGGGACTAAGTGGTGGGATCTGAATTTAAACCCAACTCTCATCTGACTTCCTCAGTCCCTACTTTTAAATATCACATCATACTGCTGATAAGAGTGTACAGCTTTCTAATACCTTTGTCAAGAGAAGAATAAAACTTAAGAAAAAATGGAGGAGTTGGCAGATTGCATGTCACTTAGGTTATGGCCCTTGAATATCTGTCAGCTGGGTTTTGACAGGAATAGAATAACAAGTAGGAAACTGAAGGTAGCCCTCTCTGATGACAGCCTCTGAAGAATATTCTGGGCTGCAGATTGAAGAGAGATGCAGATGGTTTGAGTACTAGGCAAGCAGGTGGCAAGGCTGACATTCTATTAAAAATGATGAAAAGTCTGCTCTGATGATTTGATTTGATGTAGGGGTCATCTTATTTGCATGAGGGGGAAGGGCAAAGAGGAACACAGAGTCAAACGGTCCTTAAGAAGAGCTCTGTCATACTGAACACCTATTAGCAGAACAAAACTTAGACTGGAAAATTCTATGAGTAGAGTACTATTAGCTTTCTACTTCAAATACAAAAGAAACTTAGTGCTGACCTTGGCCATGTTGGTTGTGAATATCATTAGTTTCCATATTCATCTTAAAGAATATATATGAAAGCAATGATTTTAATTTTGGAATTGTTGACCAAAAAGGACTCTTCTTACCTGTAGGCAACTGAACTAATTATTTTCTAAAGCCACTCCTACAAGAAGCAAACAACAACAAAAGGAAGCCTGAGCCTGTTTTCTGAACTGTCCTATTGATCAAGAATACAGGCATACTGTAATCTAAAAACCGAATCAGCCCTGACCAGTTTGGCTCAGTGGCTAGAGCATCGGCCTGAGGACTGAAGAGTCCCAGGTTCAATTCCGGTCAAGGGCATGTACCTTGGTTGCGGGCACATTCCCAGGAGGGGGTGTGCAGGAGGCAGCTGATCGATGGTTCTCTCTCATGGATGTTTCCAACTCTCTATCCCTCTCCCTTCCTCTCTGTAAAAAATCAATAAAATATATTTTAAAAAAATAAAAACTGAATCAGACCACTTAGATGTGAATTAGAAATGGAATGAAAGGGCCAGCAAAATAATTGAGGCAGAAGAACAAATACGAGGAAGATAGAACTAGTAAACTTTAAACACACTGCTACGTGGAAGTAATTACAAAGAGAAAACCAGAACTAACAGGCAAATAGAGTAACAGAACTGAATAGAAGACAAAATAGACAGAAACAGGACAAACGGGACAGTGAACACAGAATAATGTAGGTGCCCTTGTGGAAAAGAACATAAGTGTCATTAAGAAAGAAATCAATTTTAGTTAAAGGGTAATTGTGAAGAAAATTACTCAGACCAAAGTTATCCATTTATTCAAAAACGATGTATGTAATTACCTTCTGACACCTGGTAAGAAATGCGAAGACTACTGAATATTTAGGATGCAGGAAGCTAATCAAAACCTATTGCTGACCAATGAGATGGGGGGATTTGACTATATTCTTGTGTTTTTATGATATCCAAAGTAAAATTTTTGAGATTGTCATCAGAAATATACATCCTTACACTCTGGACTTATGCTAATTCTAGAACCTTATAAATCATTTCTTTAAAGACTACGTCAAATCATAAAAGCTATATATTGTAGAAAAAAGTAATAATGCACTACATATCTCTATTTTCTTCATTTGAATTAAAAATGGTCTTCCTAACAATTCTTTCTTTTCATTTCTTTTATTCTCCAACTCTAAAAAATATTCTGGGTGTGGTTTTTTATTTGTTTTTATTTTTGAGATTGTAATTACTTTGATTCTCCTGATTTTGAGATTGCAATTACCCTGATTAAACTGTTTTTATTTTATTTTCCTTTCTTTTTTTTTTTAATCTTTAATTTCTTTATTGGTTAAGGTATTACAAAATGTGTAAACTGTTTTCAATACATTTAAAAAATAATAAATGAATTTGTAATATTCTTTTTTAAACATTTTCAAAATTATTCTTTTTTATTTATTTCAGAGAGGAAGGGAGAGGGAGAGAGAGATAGAAACATCAATGATGAGAAAGAATCACTGATCGGCTGCCTCCTGCACACCCCCTACAGGGGATCAAGCCCACAACCTGGGCATGTGCCCTGATCAGAAATCGAACCATGACCTCCTGGTTCATAGGTCCATGCTCAACCACTGAGCAATACTGGCCGTGCTGAAAATGTAATATTTTTATAAAAAAGAGGGATATCATGTTGAAATGGTGCTGGGACATTTAGGCATTTAGGGGGAGATTTTAAAATATAAAGTCCCACATTGTTCTACATACCAAACTGAATCTCACAAAGACTAAAACATTAAAAGTAAAAAATTAAACAGTAAAACAGAAAGAAATTAGCATTAAATTATTATAGTTTTGAGAAGGATGACTAGAAGAAGGAAGGAAAAACATTCTATGCTTATAACCACTAAAAGTAATCTCATAGGAAAAAAGTAGTAGATTTAAAAGCAATTGCCAAAACTCGATTGTGTCAAAAGTAAAACACAATCAAAAGGCATACAAACTGGATGAGATACTCATGGCAAATGATTAGGAAAATCAGTAATTTCCTGTAGCATGCACAAATAATAGAAATACTAACCCTAATAAATGAATGTGCAAACATGATGAAATATGTCCTAAATTGATGAATAAATTACTAATATTATTAATGAAAAAGTATTCCTCAAATTAATGAAAGTGGCAAATTTCTCATTTATCCATTTGTCCTTTTTTTTCTGAGTGTCTATTATATACTAAGCTCTTTATAGCATATACTAGTGAACAAGATAAACCATATCCCTACCCCTCCATGACCTTATAAATTAATACTGAAATGCTATGATTCACGTACTATATAAGCAGCCTGGAGTGCTACGAAGATTAATGCTTGACAGGGCTCAGTGAAATTGCAATTCCTTGCTATTACTAATGGGAGCATAAATTGCTTTAATACTTGAGAAAAGCAACATGGCTATATGTATGACCTTGGAAAAAAAGTCTTGTACCATGTGATATAATAATTCTACTGCTCAAATAATATTCTTGAGGGGGTAAGAGATCAACCAAAGGACTTGTATGCATGCATATGAGCATAACCAACGGAAACAGACCATAGGGGGCGGTGAGGGCATGTGCTGGGGGGTGGGAGCAGCCAGGGAGAGGTCAATGGGGGAAAAGGAGACTCATGTAATACTTTAAACAATAAAGAATTTAAATTAAAATGAAGAAA
Source organism: Myotis myotis (assembly GCF_014108235.1). Classification (NCBI taxonomy): domain Eukaryota; kingdom Metazoa; phylum Chordata; class Mammalia; order Chiroptera; family Vespertilionidae; genus Myotis; species Myotis myotis. The sequence goes on from NW_023416335.1 coordinate 174,450,283, forward strand.
CAATTCTAAATACATTTTAAAAATATATGCAAGTAGCAATGAAATTATACAACAGTTAATACTGACTCAGTGTTAACTATATGCCAGGTGCTGTTCCAAGTGTACCACATGTAAGAATTTATTTAATCCTTACGACAGCCTAGGAGGTAGGTGTTGCTATTATTCCCACTTAATATATAACAATATTGACGTCCAGAGAAGATAATTCACTTGGCAAAGTTTACTCAATTAACATATGCACAACCATTGTTAAACTGTAGCAAATATGAAGAATACACTGCAAAATACACTTTGCTCTAAAAATAAAATCCAAATCTTCTAACTTCAATTATTTGCAAAGTGTTAAGTAATTATTTTGTAAGGGGTTTTACCTAATACAATTTTTCTTTTGTGCATCTGCTTTATCCAACATGAAATGCTATATTGCTAGGCATCAATAAAATTTCCTGGCAATCCAGTTAAAAAAAAAATTAAGATGCCCAGGTCTTATATTCCCAAGAATAACAGCTGTTTTTAGCCTATGATTTGGTGGAATATGTTGAGGAAAGTCTGTTTCCAAAAGCAGTTGTTTAATTCATTTCAGATAGAAGTACAAGTCACAGATTGTTAATAGATCGATTTCAAGGCCATCTAAGATATCCATTATATCAGTGATGGTGAACCTTTTGAGCTCGGCGTGTCAGCATTTTGAAAAACCCTAACTTAACTCTGGTGCCGTGTCACATATAGAAATTGTTTGATATTTGCAACCATAGTAAAACAAAGACTTATATTTTTGATATTTATTTTCTATATTTAAATGCCATTTAACAAAGAAAAATCAACCCAAAAAAATGAGTTCGCGTGTCATAGGTTCGCCATCACTGTATTATATAAACAAAGAGAAAGCTGCCCAGCTGGTGTGGCTCAGTGGTTGAGCATCAACCTGGGAGGTTTGATTCCCAGTCAGGGCACAGGCTCCAGTTGCAGGCCTAATCCCCAGTGTGGGGCGTGCAGGAGGCACCCGATCAATGATACTCTCTCATCATTGACATTTCTCTCTCTACCCCTCTCCCTTCCTCTCTTAAATCAAGAAAAAAAAAAAATACACACACACACACACACACACACAAAGAGGAAGCTGGCATTCAGTCTTTAATAATACTTCTCTTAGGCTGGAGAGCCAAGTGGTGTCCACTGGATGTTTCCCAGAGGATACTAGCCAGTCCGTGTATGGAGGATGGCAAGCAGGTATTTTCTGCATTAATTCAGGCCGCTACCCTAACAGGAATAGCCCAGGTGGAAAGAAGTGCCGTCCAGTACTAGATTAATCATATATTCATTTTATCCCTCTGAACTGCCTACTAAAGGCAGACACTACCTTACACATATTTCCAACAGCATTTGGCTCAGCATTTGCACAGACTAGGTACTTTACAGAATGGTCACCCCTGAGGGATAAATTTTACAGCAAATTAAAATACAGAGAATTCCCATTTCTCTTTGCCAAAGTCTGAAAAATTGTGGTTACATATGACTATCAGCACGTACACATCAAAAGCATTTGCCAACTCAATAGTATTTCTCTCAATCGGAAGCTTAATGGTGGATTTGCCCATCACAATATGATTAGGTAATAACACTGTCTGACCTTGGAGTGACTCATTGCCCTTCTCTGCTGACTGGCCTCAGCAAAAAAGATGATGCAAAATAAATGAATGGGTGAGTACATGGCAACAAGATGGGCATCGCCAGCTCTACTCTTTTGAATCCTATCCATTTTAAACATATCTTCTCTCTCTGTTCTAATGGCAAGTGCACCAAATAAATTAAGATATAATAAAGAATTGATTACTAGCCAAAGTTACATATTTATTATCTTTTACTCTTTCCCTTTCTTCCTTCCTTCCTTCCTTCCTTCCTTCCTTCCTTCCTTCCTTCCTTCCTTCCTTCCTTCCTTCCTTCCTTCCTTCCTTCCTTCCTTCCTTCCTTCCTTCCTTCCATAGTCTAGAACAGTGGTCGGCAAATTCATTAGTCAACAGAGCCAAATATCAACAGTACGATGATAGAAATTTCTTTTGAGAGCCAAATTTTTTAAACTTAAACTATATAGGTAGGTACATTGTTATTAACTTAATTAGGGTACTCCTAAGGCTTAGGAAGAGCCACACTCAAGGGGCCAAAGAGCCGCATGTGGCTCGAGAGCCGCAGTTTGCTGACCACGGGTCTAGAACATGCACTTCCAACAAGGGGAGGTATCACTCCTGTGGTAGGGAGAATAATCCCTCCCCCCCCCCCCGCCCCCCCCAAAGATATCCAGGTCTTAGTCCTGGGACCTGTGAACGTTACCTTATATGGCAACAGACTTTGCAAATGTGATTACGGATTTGATATGGATAGATTACCCTGGTAGTGCCTAAGTGTAATCACAGTGCCCTTGTAAGAGGGAGGCGGAAGAGCTGACACAGACAAAGGCAATGCGGTACTGAAACAAGACGCACTGCTGGCTCCAAAGATGGAGGACGGGTCAGCAGCCCATGAAAGCGAAGAATGCCATTCTAGAAGCTGGAAAAAGGTGGAAACTGGAAGAGGAACCAGAGGCTCCACGCCTGCCTCCAAGAGGGAGCCCGGCCTTGCCAACACCTTGACCTCAGCCCAGTAATCTGCAGACGTCTGGCCTCTAGAACAATAAGAGAATCCATCTGTGTTGCTTGAAGCCACAAAACTTGAAGATCATTGTTCCAGCAGCCACAGAAAATTAATACAGCCTTACCCTGCAAAATCTCATTCCTCAATATATTTAATTTTGCAGCAATTACGGAAAAAATGTCCAAAAAAACACAACAACTCCTTAAGGAGATGATAAGGGGGAAAATAAGGTTTGGAACATCTCATTGTAAGCAATGTCAATGAAAGATTGATTCAAATAATGATGCAAGATTTTTATTACTCTCAAGGCCCAGTTTCATTATCATTAACGCTTGGGAGTGAGAGGGGTGTTGTTATCCTGACAGGTTCTTTTATATCCTTCATCCTAATATAATGAATATTTTACCATCCAGAAAATGGTTGCTGGCCCCTTCTTTATACAGGTAGCCAAATCTTCCCTCGTTGTTTAAAAACAACTCTGGCCCTGGATAGAGCATCAGCCTGCAGACTGAAGGGTCCCAGATTCGATTCTGATCAAGGGCACATGCCCAGGTTGCGGGCTCGATCCCCAGTAGGGGGTATGCAGGAGGCAGCCAATCAATGATTCTCTCTCATCATTGATGTTTCTATCTCTTTCTCCCTCAATAAATATATATTAAAAATTAATAAAAATATATTTAAAAACAAAAATAACTCTGGGACTATACTGTGTGCCAAAGCCCATCAGGAGACACATTTTGATATCCTAGATTTCTTTAATGTCATGCAGGCGGTGAGGTTTTGTCCACTGTGATAGGCTCAGAAGAGACAGTTACAATTCTGCTTTTTGAAAAATTGTTTTGGTGAAACCAAAACTCTATCAGACTATTATTTCTAAATCTAAGTATTTTTATTATTGAACAAGTGATGATGAGGAAGATGCCCAGGTCCTATATTCCCAAGAATAACAGTTGTTTTTAGCCTGTGACTTGGTGGAATGTGTTGGACAAAGTCTGTTTCCAAAAGCAGTTAAGGAGGCAGCCAGTATATAGCCTTTCTTCTGGGATGCATGGTATTGTACTTTAAGTCAAATTGAAAGTTAAAGTTTGGGTCTATTATCACTCTAGCTGCTAGCATCATTGGTCTATAATATTTACTTTTTAAAATATCGTTGTTGATTCAGCATTAAAAAGTATAATCCAAGATATATACCAGAATTCATTATATCACTAAACTCACTCATTAATTTGCTCTTTCTGTCTTGTTCAAGTACAAATTTCCTATAACCTTCAAGAAATTAGGTTCTGAGTAGATTGAGGTATTCTTGATGGTTAGATTAAGCCATAAATTCCCTTAGGAGAATTAAATGCCTGGACAGAATCTTAATCAGGCTAGATCTGCCAACCAGAATATTCTTTGGAAATAGAGGTCAAGAAGTAAAAAAAAAAGAAAAGAAAAATTAAAATTGTCCACTAAGCATTCCAGCTAAGATGCTGACTGTGCATTACTATTCCTTCCACCCAGTCTGCACAGGGAGCAAAACCTGAGCTTGGGTGGGAGAAAAAGCCTGAAACTGAATCGAGCTATTTTTAGTTCAAGAATCAATATGTATGAAGTGGATTGTGCACAGATCTTTATTCCTATATTCCAAGATGTAGAAAACTGGTGTTTGACTCTATTCACAGGATGAGAAAAGGAAGGGAGGGAGGCCTGGGAGGAAGAGAGATGAAGGAAGGGAGGGAAAGAAGAAAAAAGAAATTCATATATATGGTAATATGTGTTATATATATATAATAAATATATATTATATATAGTCCACATATATATACTAAGTATATACCATACCAATTCTACATTTAAAAAAATAGGCTGTCTTTTCACTATTTTAAATTTTTAAATGATAAAAGATAAAAGGTAACTGATAAAAACTTAGTTATCCTTTAAAAAAAAAAAAGTAAAGAGACTATGCAAGATTCCTTTAAAAACAGACTTTTATTTTACCAGTGTCACGTCCAGAGATGCCATTTCTACAGTCCGCCTGAGACATGAATGATCTGTTTCTAACTTTAGCTTGACCTTCCCTGTGGTTTCCGATTTAATTCTTCATTTGGCACTAGTTTAACGACTGGCAATTACAAAGGAAGTTGATGTAACTGTTGTATCAGTCCAGAAGTTTATGCCCCTTATTATTGTCTAATGTAGGAAAAAGAGTGACAAACAAAAATGGTACTATTTTGAAGCTGAGTGCAAATGATGTCCAACATCTGGATGTTGAAAATATTTACATGTGTTTTCATTTTTGAAGTTTTCCCCAAATGTTCGGGATTATGAAAATGCAGGTCCTTATTACCGCCACAGAATAACGCCAAAAAAGGCTAAAGGGACTTCATTTTGAGAGCTACTCAGAAGCTATTGTATTGCTTCTCACTGGGAAATATAATAATGCAACTTTCCAAATCACGGAAAAAATATTTACAATCGTCAAAAAGAAAATGAAGTGTCTGTGCTCCTTACAACAATGCATGCAGTGTAATCGATAGTCACCGACTCTGAGCATATGGGATTACAGCGGGCAGTAGGAGATTTTCAGAAATGTATAATGCACATCCTTCTGTTTTAATGGAAACTGCCTCTCCCATGGGCACACTGTTTCCCCTGCAACCCTCTCTGGTGCTGGCCCGGCTGACTGCTTTCAGAGCATTCTCCCCCTATCCTTCCCCCAAACTCCTCTGCTTTAAATTTCAGGTCATCATGAGATTTCTTTTCAAGCTGGTACGTGTAGATTTTTTGGAAACAAATTAACAGTTGCATCCACTGTGACAAGGTCGTGGCAGCAGGGTAGGCACAGGCACTGTCCACCGTCCACGACCAGCATTGTTACTGTCAACTACCAAACACCGACTCCTTCCTCCCCGTTTCTCCAAGGCTTCAGCACCTGGCTCGTTGCCAACATCCCCAGAACTTCTGGTCTTAATTCCTGGATTCTCAATATTCCCACCCATGATCTCGACTACTGGAATTCCTCCTCTTGAGGGGCCTTCTCCTTCTGCTTCAGCCCATGCTCATTCCCATGCTAATACCTTAGTGGCTCACTCTTCCAGGTGACTATCTCACCACTTTTTCTCCTCAAATCCCCAACGCCTCCTCCCATCTCCCCTTTCAGCTGCTGACCTTGCTTCCTGCTTCAGTGAGGAAACTGAAGCAGCCTGAAGAGGACTTTCAAAGGCTTCTCTTCATTCACACCTGCTAGGTACCCACTTCTGCACCCACATACTATCTGCTTTTCCAGGCGTTGCCGTGGATGTTGGCAACACCTTGCTCCTTTCCAAAGGCAATCCCTCCATTTTTGCACCAGATCCTCTTCCTTTCTTCTTAGTGCAAGGAAATCAAGTACTCCAGGCATGCTTCCCTTTTCCTCCTACATCATCAAAATTTCCTTCCCCACTGGGTCATGCCCATCAGCAATCGGCATTCCCACATACAATTGTTTCGTTGATCTTAAAAACAAAAAACAGAAAAACCTTTCCCTTGAGCCTATTTTTGCCCCGTAGCTACCGCCTCCTTTCTTTGGTCCTCTGTAAACAAAACCAGCTCCTGAAAAAGTTGCCTCTATTCTCTTCTCCGTTAATTCTCTCTGAACCGTACTCTAATCAGGCTTTTGCTCCCACCACTCCAGAGAAACTTCTCTTAATGAGGGGACCAATGACCCCATCTTGCTAAATCCAGGGGTCAATTCGGTTTCCTCATTTTATTTGACTATTAGCAGCATTTCCAATATTGATCACTTCCTTTGTAGACATCACTTTCTTCATTTGGTTTCTGGGAGCCACTCTCTGTTTATTTTCGTTCTACCTCATTAATAATAATAACTATTATTATTATTAAATTTTATCATACTACAATTTTATGGGGGTGGCATTGGTTAATAGGGTCATATAGGTTCACTATTATTTTTAGTGTCACTTCTTGTCCCCAACATCTCACTGCTGAGGTAGCTTAGGGCTCAATGCTTGGGCCCTTCTCTTTTCTATTTACACATCCTGCCTTGGTGATCTCAGTGATAAGCCTTAACTAGTATCTATCTGCTGATAATTCCAAAATTTATATTTCTCTCCCCAGATTGTTCTCTCAAACTTTCAGCCCTCATCTTCTACTACCCATTCAACATCTGCATGTGGAAGGCTAATTGGAATTTAAAGCTTAACATGCCTAAAACTTAACTTCTGATCTTCTCTCCTAAAACCTGTTTTGCCTGAAGCTTTCCCCATCTCAATTTTCAAGCTAAAATGCTTGGACTTCCTGTTATCTTTTCTCCTCCTTATCTCATATTCTCTATATCCAACCCATGAGAGAGTCATGTTGGTTTTTCTCTCAAAATATATTCAGAATTTTGGTGACCTCTTTTCACCACCTCCTCCTGTCATCCTGGCCAAACCACCATTTTCTCATATGTGGATGACTGCACTAACCTCCTACTCTTATCCTGGCTCATTAAAGTCACATCTCTCCTTTGCTCAACAGTTTCCAATAGCTTTCACTTCACTCAAAGTGAAAGCCAAAATCCTTTCAATGGTCCCAAAGGCCCTACCTAAGTGACCTGGCTTCCTATTTCCTCTATGACTTCATGACAATGTGGTATTAGCCACGTTGGGATAGACACATAGATCAGCAGAATGGAGTCTAGAAATAAACTCAAACAAATGTGGCCAATTGCTTTAACAAAGGTGTAAAGGTAATTCAATGGAGAAAGAATAGTCTTTCAACAAATGGCAATGGGACAATTGAACACATATGCCAAAAAAATGAACTTCTACTGAAACCTCAAACCTTGTACAAAAGTCAACTCAAAATGGATCATAGATCTAAATTTGATAAAGCATTTAGATAAAAATATAGAAGAATATATTCATGAATTGGGGTGGAGAAGTTCCTTAAAGCTGATTTTAAAAAATATAATAAATAAAAAACATAATACATAAAATTTTTATATAGTAGACTTCATTGAAATAAAAAAACTTTGTGCTCCACAAAAGACACTTTTAAGAGAACGAAGACAAATACCATGCTTTCACTTGTATATGGGATCTAAGGACAAAATAAATAAACAAACAAAATAGAAAGAAACTCATAGATACAGAGAACAAATTGATGAATGCCAGAGGGGAGAAGGATTGGGTAGCTGGATGGAAAATGTTAAGGGATTAGGAACTAATTAGTCAATAATATTGTAATAACTATGTATAGTGCCAGGCGGGTACTGAAAATATTGGGGGAACACTTTGTAAAGTATATGACTGTCTAACCACTATGTCGTATACTTGAAACTATAGAAAATAATATTGAATCTAACTGTAAAAATAAAGTTTAAATTAAAAAACAGAATCAAAAGGCAAGCTAAGAGAAAGTATTTGCAAATCATATATCCAAAAACAAAGGTCTTGAATCCAGCACATATAAAGAATTCTCAAAATATATCTAAAAAAAGAAACAATACAAATAAAAAATGGGCAAAGTCTGGAACAGAAACTTTATCAAGAAGAATATATGAAAAACAAATAAGCACATGAAAAGATGTTTGATATTATTAGCCATTAGGGAAATGCAAACTAATCCCATGATGTGATACCACTACACACCTATTAGCATGGCTAAAATAAAATTAAAAAATACAGATATTATCAAGTGCTGGGAAGAATGAAGAGAAACTAGAACTTGGCTAGTAGAACTACAAAATGCTATAGCCACTCTGGACAAGTTAAATATACACTTACTACCTAACCCAGAATGCCCACTCTTCTAGTTACTTGCCCTAGAAAAATAAAAACTTTGTTCACACAAAAATATTCACAAACATGAACATATGTAGCAGCTCTATTTGTAATTGTTAAAATCCAAAAATAACCCAATGTCCTTCAACAATGAATTGTTTTTTTAAAAAAGAACAAAACTGTAGCCCAGCCAGAGTGGCTCAATGGTTGAGCGTCAACCTATGTATTAGCCAGGACGTCATGGTTCGATTCCTGGTCAGGGTACATGCCCGGGTTGTGGGCTCGATCCCCAGTGTGGGACTTGCAGGAGGCAGCCGAACAATGATTCTCTCTCATTATTGATGTTTCTATCTCTCCCTCTCTGTTCCTCTCTCTGAAATCAATAAAAAATCTATTTTTTAAGAAAGAGCAAAACTGTAGTATATCCATACAGAGAAATATTATTTGGCAATAGAAAGGAACAAATTATTGATAATGCAACAACTTAGATGAAATCTCATAGGCATTAACGCTGAGAGAAAGGACCGAATCTCAAGAAGTTACATATTGTACAATTCCATTTACATAACATTCTTGAAAAGACAAAACTGTGGTGATAGAGAACTGATGATTGGTTATCAGAGGTTGGGATGGGGAGGGTATGAGGACAAAGGAATAGCACAATACAGGGGAGGTCTTGGGGGTGATGAAACTATTCTGCATCTTGATTGTGGCTGGGGTTACACAAGTCTATATATATGTTAAATTCATAGAACTATACACCAAAAAAGTATCTGTGAGTCTATAATTAATTAAACGAATCCTACAAATCTATTTATTTAACTTATAATTCCCAAAAGCACAATCAAATCACAATTATTCAAAGATGACTTGTCTGTATATTGTTAAACCCTGCTTTCAAATTCCTGATGATGTTCATAGGGATATTTATTTACTAGTATAGTAGGTTCAGCACATGTTGGAAAGAACTTTCAACCAAAAGGCATATTTCTCTAGTGGAATCCAACAGCCAATAAGCAGGCACTAACGTGGTTAAGAGTCAGATTGCCTGGTTTAGGGCACCAGCTTCACTACTTTTGGACACGCTGTTTAGGCTCTCTTAAAGAGGGGAGAGAAATAGGACATGCCTTGTAAGTTTATTGAGAGAATTAAAAGCGATAATGAATGTAAAGCGCATGTGATAAACTATCATAAACGTGAGCTATGATATTATTATTTATTTAAACCAATTAAAAACAGTGATAATTCTCTACTGTTTGGTACTTTGCATTATTTCAGAGAGGTGTGAGGTCCATCCCCAACAAGTATGGGGAGCAGGAGAGAAAGTGGGACTGAGCTTTCTGACTCTACCCACACCACGCCGTTAGAGAATGGTAAAAACATCTGTCAGTTGGAAATGTCAATTTCATCCCAATAACCAATTACTCGGCCAGAAACAACGAAGACTATAAGAAAAGCTTGGTTATTTATTGGATGCGTTAATTACTGAGTTTAATCTTTTCCTCCTGACACAAGTCATCAGTAAGCACATTTGATATTGTACTGAGTAATAATGCAGTGACCCTTTCAAGAACTAGCCAGGTATGAAAGGTTATTTACACTGATAATAAGATCACCCAGACAGCTCTCCTCTTCCAACCTATGGGCCTGTTTATTCTTTTGGTGCCAGGATGTCAGCCACGACGTCTTGCTACTGTCAGAAGGTGCTGGGGCCTCTCCCTCTACTCCAATGTATCTTTCTAACTTATTGTTTCTGTCTTGCTGTGTGTGAATAAGTCTGATTACCAAACTCTGAAACAATAAATAACACTTACATAGTCCTCAATTCCTTATAAATCACTTTCATGAAAAATATTTATCTTCATAAAAATCATAGGGAATAGGTGTTATTATAACATTTATATAGTAAATAATAAGTTTAATCACAAAACCAGTAAATGGTCCAGTTAGAACCTAAACTCAGATTCCCTGATTTATAATTCTACACTCTCACCACACCACCATTGATACAACAGAAGCAAATAGATGTTTAAAGACTGGCTGAAGAGCTCTCCATGGAACAAGGTGAATATGTGCTGGTGGCTGAGGTCCATGGCATCTAATTGCTGTTTAAATGATGTTTTTCATTTACTCAGTCACAGCAGGGTCCACCTATTTGCAGGTTTAATGAAAGACTAAGATGCGTGTGATATTACTATACAAAATGTTACATGTTTTCCTAGTCTATTTGAACTGCTATAACAAAATACCACAGGCTGGTCGCTTAAGCGACAGGCATTTATTTCTCACAGCCCTGGAGCTGGGAAGTTGAAGATCAAAGTGCCAACAGGTTCTGTGTCAGGTGAGGGCCCACTTCCTGGTTCACAGGTGGATGTCTTCTCACTGTATCCTCACATGGTGGAAGGGGCAAGGGAGCTCTCTGAGATGTCCTTTATAAGGACACTCCCACCCCATTCATGATGGCCTCCCTCTCATGACCTAATCACTTCCCCAAGGCCCCACTTCCAAATACCATCACATTAGGAATTAGGTTTCAACATATAAATGTTGGGGGGGAACACAACATTCAGTCTATGGTATATGTTGTCTAAAACAGATCCCATTCTATTTCTATGATACTACAGAGTAGAGGGAAATAGTTTCTACACACTGAATTTTGGGCACTGAAATTTCCCAGGCATCTGGCTTATAGTAAGTAAGCACTGAGGAGACCTCTGCTGAATGAATGAATGCATGACTGCAAGGTTGAAAATCCAAAAAGATAAAAAACAAAGACAAAATACTCAAAACCTAAGTCCAACGTTTCAAATTGTCAAGGATTCCCAACAAGAGTAAAGACAGTCAACAGTATCATGCTTTTTAAAAGCAAAGACCTATTTTTTTTAAGAGACACTGGACGCCAGTCTAAGACGGTCATAACCAGGATGCTGAGGCATCCTGCAACTGTGTTACATGAGGACGTGCTAATGGGTCTAAATATGTTTATCCTGAAACAGAAGACAAAATAGTTCTTTCCAAATATTTGAAGCTGTTGGGCATGAACTAAAATTGTCAAGTGGAATAGGAACTTTTTAAAGTGTGTTCTCTATAGATCCAGAGGCTAGAAATATGGCCAAGCTGGTAAAAATTGCAGGGGTCAACTTTTCACTGAACAAAAAGGAGCAGTTTAATACTTAGAGCTGCCAAGCAATGGGAGGGCAGCCTTGGGAGGGAGTTGGAAGACAGGGAATTACAGTAATTTGGTATCTCCATTGTCCAAGGCATTTGACATAGGACCTGTACATTAATATTATCATCTCCATGTTAGAAATAAGGAAAGTGAAGCTTAGAGAACAAAAATAACTTGTCCATATCAACAGCTGGTAAGTGGCACAGCTGAAATTCAAATCTAGTGGTAGTTTTGTTTGTTTGTTTTTTCCAGTTCAATACAACTCAATAAACATTATTTTTAATGTCTGCTTCTGACCAGGCACTGTGCTGGATAATGAAGATACAAAGATAAATGGCAGATAAAAGTCCTTTCTTTTTTTTAATATATATATATATATATATATATATATATATATATATATATATATATATATATATATATTATTGATTTCTTACAGAGAGGAAGAGAGAGAGATAGAGAGTCAGAAACATCGATAAGAGAGAAACATCAATCAGCTGCCTCCGGCACATCCCCCACTAGGGAAGTGCCCGCAACCCAGGTACATGCCCCTGACCGGGATCGAACCCAGGACCTTTCAGTCCGCAGGCCGACGCTCTATCCACCGAGCCAAACCGGTTTCGGCTAAAAGTCCTTTATTAATAGGACTCACAGTTCATCTTCTCCGTAGTGCTAGAAGTGTCTGCGAAAAGGCAACATGACCATTCAAGTCTACCGGGAAAAAGTTATTAACCTTAACCAAATAATCACTATTGCTACACTCATACCCTAAAAGTTTATAGATGTGGATTCTTTATGATATAATAGACATAGTTCTAAAATGTTGGCATAATAATAATAGATTTCTGGAAATTCAGCCACTGGCATATTTTAAAATATTAAATGGCCATATCCCAGTAAAATATTACCAACAAGTTAAAAATACAGCTATTGTGCTAAAGCTTCAGATATTTTGCCAGAAATTTCATTAGCTTGAGGCAAGATTCAGAAAAGGGAAACTTGTGCTCTTGGCAACTATAGTGACATGGCTTGGGGGTGTCTAGATCACAGCTAGGTTTTCTGAGTTCAGATCCTGGATTGTCACTTATCACCCATGTGCTCTGGACAAGTTACTTGACCTCTCTCTGATTCACATGCCCCATCCGTAAAGTGAGATGATATAATAATAGGACCTACCTCTATAGGGTTGTTATAAGAATTTAGAACAGTGCCTGCCACATTGCTGGCAGTCAATAAACGTTCAGCTATTTGCACTTTAAAGTATAGACTTAATCTCTACTAAGGTCAATAATCCAGTGTGCCACTCCAATCTTCTGCTTTCCACCCAAAGGGGTCCATCTTCTGGCACGTCTCTTTTTTTACCCAATCTTCTGCTTTCCACCCAAAGGGGTCCATCTTCTGGGACATCTCTTTTTTTACATAAATGCCAGTTCTGGTTAGGAATACTGGCAAAAGTGCACTGTATGCTTTGTAAATATTGCAGTAAATTCTGATTTATCTTATTAACAATTGAGACTACTCAGTAGTATTAGAAGTTTCACTATCCTATTTTGTGATTTCATCAATGTGGATTTTAGTTTAACTTAGTACCAAGTAAGTGTTCAATAAATATTGTCCAAATAAGCCTATTTAGGCTATCTTCTAGTCTAGTATGTTAAGGCCTATAGTTTTGGAGATTTAAAAAATGAAATTCCAACGTGTTTAATAATTATCTGCTTAGGCACTATAGTAATCTATATGTTCTTATTAAGCTCTCAGCAAAATGATGCCCATCAAGGCAACCCAAAGATTTTTTTTTTCTCCTCTGTCACTGGCCCTTGTAGGATTAACTCCTAATTTGGTTAAGATTAACTCCTAATTTGGTTCTTTGACTTGGGTGATTCTTTTTATACTCCCTATACTTAAAAAAATTACTTAAAGCAGTTTTCCATTAAAGATATATATACAATAAGACTGATTAAAATGTTTAAAGATGAGAAGATTTATATGAAACATCTAGGTTCATATCTCAACAGAAAGAATTTTCAAGGTAACAAATTCAAAGATGTATTCATCTAATATTTCTTTAACTTAAGAAAATGGACCTATATAATAAGTGATATCTTCAACAATATTTTAATGAAATATGCAGAAAGTTACCAATGACAACAATTTGTTTATTATGTATTTACTACATAGTAAAATAATCTTTTTACAAATGCCATGAGTAAAATCCTAAAACTTTTAGCAGAGTTGTGACCAAATATTGATTTTCTAACTCTAATGCATAAAATTTTCCATTTTTTCCACTATATTATCCTATACCTACCATATATAGAAGAAAATTTGACCTTGTAATCATACAGACATGTGCATATACACATGCAAACATATGTATAAAACTTTCATAATTCACACACCACATATACACACACATATACTTTTGCCAGTACCAATAATCTTATTGAAGTAAGAGATGAGTCCTTTCAGTAAGTAAAAATGACTCCATTAACTAAATGATTAAATTCACACAGCATCTGTCAAGCTGACGATTTACTACATTTTGCATTGGTTACCCTTGTCCATTTTTCATGGTCCATCAGGTCATGATTTTTTTTTTCGTTTCATGATCTCGTTTGCAATCACTATACATCAGTCAATGCCCAGAATGTGAAAAATAAATAAAATTGAGCCCACAATAAAAACATATCTAGAATTTTAATTTAATACCAGTCATCAAAAGTCTGGATCAATATACCAAAAAAAATAGTATTCCTTTTCTCATTTTATAAATGTAATCAGTTCTAAATACTAATAGTCTTATTAGCTACATTAAAACATGAGGCATGGATGAAAAACAGCAGGCCTTGGGGTGTAGTGATACCACTAGCTTTTAGCCCTGCAAAGAAAACATCAATAAATTATATTGTTGGCACACTCAGAAGACTAGGAAACCAACCAACAGCTTGCCTTATTTCCCCTTTTAGTTACCTCACAAACCTGACTGAATACATTCATCAGCTAAATAGCCTTGAGCTATTTGAGATTAAAAATTTTGGATGTGACAAGTTATTCTCTTATTGCAAATCAACTACTGAAAATGCACAAAAATCGAAGGACTATAACCAAGTGATTCATTCAGGGGATTGTGGTACTTAAAGCAATTCCCTGAATTGTGAGCCTATGATATTCCCTTTCCCAGCCTTTGCTTAGCCCAAACATCTAAATTAGTGGTTCTCAAAGTGTGGTCTCCAGAGCAACAGCCACAGATGCATGTGCTGTGAACTTATTAAAAATAAAAATTCTTGAATCCTGTTGAGACCTACCGACCCAGACCCTCTGGGGGTGGCGCCCAGGACTCATGCTCTGATGAATTCTCTCGGTGATTCAGGTGGTCACTAAAATTTGAGAACTGATCTGAATAAAGGACTCCTAAAATTATTTTTGCCTTTGATGCCTCACTTTATTCCTCACTTGCATCCTCATTCATAATTACCAACTCCTGCTGCTTATTATAGATCTCCTCATTGGAAACCACACTCAAGCACAGTGTGAGGATGCTCAGTCAATCACTGCTGTCTTATCTCAACAGAAAAACATCTCTGGATTCTCTGCCCCTTCCTCAGCTGCAGCTCTGTGACTGTAGGGATGTACACCTTTGAGGATCCATCCAACTGGCCATCATGACTGCTTGGCTCATTGGTCACAGTTCTCCACAAATCGCCTGAATGCGCACGCACTTGGCCCTCATGTTGTTCATGTCACACCCTCTCTGCTAACCTGCCATGTGAACCTGCTGCTCAAGCTGCTGAGGTTGCCCCCTGTGGATGTTCAATATCTTGTTTAATCAAGGATGATGGTTTGTGTCACTACATGACCTTGTGCAGTGGACCCGTCTCATAGGGAAGCTTGGAATAGGAAGGGGGACTGGTAATTCCTTAGGAGGAGGAGGAAGGGCTGGCACTACAAAGGGTAAGCAAGTGATGCCCCAAGCCCAGCACAGAGAGATGAATCAGATAAAGAACTGGAGAGCAGTTTGGTTTTCAACAATCGTTTGCAGCTAAGGGAAGTGAGGCAAGGCATCACTTCCTGAAAACTATCTCACGTTCTTATTACTTAAGTGCTAAGAATACTACCTTCACCTTGGTTGGCTCCTTTCTCTGTCTCCACAGATCATACTACTATATTTGGGTATGTCCAAAGATAATGAACAGGGCAAAGCAGAAACCGTACTGTAGATATTCATTATAATATGAGTTCATTATAATATGGACACGTGTACATGAAAATTACTGATTAAATTCCAATAAATTCTGGATAACATCTCTCAAAATAATGAAACGCTATTTGTAACATGTCACTGATTTTAAGAAACACATCAGTGGGTTACTTCTATTATATTTCACAACATTAACATTTTTCATCCTATCTTTTCCTATTACTAAAATGCTCAACTAATAAGCCCCCTTGGTAGTGGACTTAACACCTGCTGGTCAACCTCTGCTGCACTGGTGTAGTAATTCGAGGACATCAGCACCGCTTCTGCAGCTTTCATATAAAAAACTGGAGTAAATGATTTAATATGAAGTTTCCAAAAATGTTCTTAACAGGGTTTGGTGGATGAAGCTGCCTTTCGCTCACTGTGTCCCCAACATCACTGTCACACTGACTCTACCTGGCCCAAAATGGTCTGGTGCGTGATGCAGCTGTGGGAAAGCTGGAGCGAAACAGGGAGTCCAGGGGAAGCCCAGAGACTGAGGAAGAAAGGCTCCCAGACCTAATTCATACCAGCTCTAGTTTGCTGCCTTGTCTACAACCAGAGAAATCGCCTATGGTTCTGCATCGCCAAACTCTAAGAAAACTCCCCCAGTGTCTCTTTGCCCAGTGCAAAGAGTCTTGAGCTAACCTTCCTGTCATTTTGAATCAGTGCCAACACAGAGCATCACAGCCAACCATTCTTCTCCACAGTGTATTACAACAGGGAAACGGGAGAGAAGTGTTAAGGTCACTACATGTATTTTTTAAATATATTTTTATTGACTTCAGAGAGGAAAGGAGAGAGAGAGATAGAAACATCAATGATGAGAGAGAATCACTGATTGGCTGCCTCCTCACACACCCCACTGGGGATTGAACCTGCAACCTGGGCAAGTGTTCTGACTGGGAATCAAACAGTGACCTCCTGGTTCATGGGTCATCACTCAACCACTGAGCCACACCAGCCAAGTACTATATTTTTTAAACACCTTTGCGGAAGCAGCAAGTCCACTTCCCAAATGCTCAATAAACAAAGGTTTTAATTCTTAATGAGCAATAAGAGAGAAGCTCATCTCAGAACAAGCTGCCATTTCACTAAAATTGCAGGAAAAGTGCCGGCATCGGAATTAGGTGCTTCTTGCTTAATATAGCTCCTCTGATAGAACTTGATCCTATTTCTCTCGCCCCCAGATTGCTCGCAGGGTGCTTGTTTACCTCCTTCAGGTCCTGCACCACAGCGGTGAGCCTCTCGTTCTCTGCCTGTATGTTAGTGACCACGGCCCGGCTCTGCTTCAGTTCGTTCTGCATCTCCAAGATCTTCCCCAGGTAGTAAGCTTCCTTCGAGGCTGACTCCTGCAGCAGCGTTTCCTCCCGAGTCTCTCCATCCTCAGCAACTTTCCGGTGGATGGAGAAGGACTGCCCAAAGGCCTGCAGAGCATTTGAAAAGAAAAAGAGTACACAGTGAAATGCCTCATAAGAATGCTAGTAAACAGGCTTGGGGAAATGCTTTGCTTGTAGGAAGAGCTGATCTGCAAGACCTCCAGAAGCAAAACTACATTTCTTATAGAACAGTCTAGCAGCTTTCATTGATACTTAATTCAAATTCAATTAATAAGGAAAAATAATTTTTAAATGTCTTGCTAAAAAATATATATAAATATATATAAATATAAATATATATATAATGGGTTAAAGAAAACCTGAAAAACATTGCTGCTTAAACATTGCTGCTTGCTTTAAGTTACCTTTTTTTTTAAAAAAAAAACACACAAATCCTAAGAAATAGATAGTTCAGTGCTAATGAGCTCATCCAAATTCATGTTCTCATTTTCATTCTAGAAAAAAATCCCCAACATGCTTTTCAAGGAAGAAAGCAATAATTTCATTAGCTTTCTAATATATTAGCAGTAAGGATATACCAATCTTGAGCAGTAGTACCCTTATGACAAAAATCATCAAACAGCATTCAAATTGCCTGGTACCACAAAAAGACTTTGAAATAATGTATAAGAAGACATATAGGTAGCTACTTATTTCTGAAAAAAGAAAAACAGAAAAATAAATCAGAAACTAATGAAATTGGTGAGTGAGAAGGGGGTAGAAAGAATGGGGGAATGAAATGTGATACAAATGGTGGGGGTGGCGCTTTTCTGAGTATACCTTCTCATATGATTCTGACTCTTAGAACTAAAGTAATGTTTCACATACCTCCCCAATAAATGATAATTAAAATCAACCTCCATGTGTCAGGGGAACCCAAATGGAGCACAGACAAGCAATGATCCTAGCTGTATTGCAAATGAACAACATAATTACACTAAAAGGGGTGGAGAAGAAAAGACCTAATCTGAATAAATTTTGGAAATCAGTATCTTTACTATATATTACAAAGCTAAACACAAAATGAACTGTACCCTAACACTACTGTCTAGTTCATATATTTTTTCCTCACAAGAATTATGAAATCACAATTCTGAAACTTTTTGTTGTTGTTAATCCTCACCCGAGGATACATTTCCATTGATCCTTTAGAGAGAGTCGAATAGAAATGGAAAGACAGAGAGAAACATCTATGTGAGAGAAACACATCAATTGGTTGCCTCCTGCATGAGCCCCAACCAGGGCCTGGGCCAGGGAGGAGCCTGCAACCAAGATATGTGCCCTTGACCAGAATTGAACCAGGGACCCTTTGGTCCATAGGTCAATGCTCTATTCAATGAGCCAAACCAGCTAGGGCTGAAACTTCTTTAGATGTAAACAAGAGTTGAGCAAATAAGTAAATATAATACAGATAATGAAAGCCAGATCTCTCACTGTTGGAGAAAGAAGTTGCAAACAAGGAAGGGGGGATGACTAGAAGGAAACTAGTGGTATTGGGTTCCAATTAGAAATGTCAGGATGAACTTATAGTCTTTAATAGGTAGATAAATATTGATAGATTGATAAGTAGATAGATAGATAGATAGATAGATAGACAGACAGACAGAGGAAGAGAGGGGTTTATATGTGTTTACATACATATACATACTTCCTAGCTTTGTCAACTGCGAGGGCATAGAAGTAATGACATATCCGTAGCAATGAGCATCCCTTGCACCCAAATTTTGTTCCTAAATATCAATCTCCAATGAAAAGAACTAGAGGTATTTGGAGAAATGACCAATTCTTGGGCTGGAGCAAAATGATCTTGGTACATCTTGTGGTACCAAAAGATTAAGTAACAAAATACCTTTTTTAAATGATGGGGCTCTGTCAAGAGACACAAGAGCCTACCTGAAGGGGCTCCCATGGCCAAAGATGGGAGAATGAGGGCAACAAAATAAATGTAGTAATGAACTATGATACATAGAATAAAGTAAATATCCATGAGTCCACATTGATATAATAACTGAATAAATGAGGGAAGAAATAGCTCTTACAGAATTCTAATTAATAAATTTGAAGGAATGATGGAAATACCATCTGGCAAAAACCAAGTCATAACTGTTGCAGGTAAGAATTATCAGTGGAGCCCTGATCAGTTTGGCTCAGTGGCTAAAGTGTCGGCCTATGGACTGAAGAGTCCCAGGTTCGATTCCGGTCAAGGGCATGTACCTTGGTTCCTTCCTCTCTGTAAAAAATCAATAAAATATATTTAAAAAAGAGAATTATCAGTGGAATATAAAATTAACAGGCAAAAAGTATGATGAGAAATAGGACATCTGCATAGTCTTAAAGCATCTTTTCCCAATAATTAGACTACAAGCAATGAGACATATTGTCATCATGTACCCTCTGATATAATCCACTGAGAGAGCACAGCATCACTTCTGTGATACTCTTGCCAAACATGCATAAGCCAATTCTTAGCATAAAGAAGTAAAATAAACCCAAACTGGGAGACATTCTACAGAATATCTGGCCAGGACTCTCCCAAGTATTGAAGTTAGGAAAAATGGAAAAGACTCCTCCAGGCTAGATGAGAATAAGGAAACACAACAATTAAATGCACTTTGGGGTCCTGGACCTACAAAAAGACAATATAAAACAATTGGAAAAACTGAAATAAGTTAGTCCTATTGGTTAATATTATTATATCAATGTCCATTTTGTTTCCATAATTAGATTATGATTATGTAAGATGTTAACGTTTGGAGAAGCTGTGTAAAGGGTACAATAAAATTCAGTGTAGCATTTTTACAACTTTTTTTCTGTGTCTAGAGTTATTTGAGAATAAGTAAGTATAATCTCTGCCCTAAAGAAATAGATAGATCTGCTAAAATACTGGCACATAGGGTTATAAAAAATGTATGTGCGCAAACTCCAAAGGGATACTATATTCAGTTAGAAGTACTACGGCTTTATTCTGTAACGTGTGCTATTACATTTTGAGATTTAAAATGTCGTAAGATGATGCTTCTGGGCTATGTATAGTCCATGAGGAAATAAGGCAGGAATGAACCTCTGAAACTCAGTTTCACACTTGTTACAAACCTGAAGGCAGAAAAGGTATGTGTTAGTCATTATAAGGACATCGTAAAAGTCAGGAGGAGACAGCTTGGTTTAGTGATTCCAAAGACAATCTGGCACTCTTCTCCAAATTGAACTCATAGAAACAGAAATGTTAAAAAATACTAACCTGAAAACCCATGTCTCAATAAACTATCTCCCTTAAAATCTCGACATGGATCAAAGTTAAAGGATGGTTACTAAGCATCAACTAAGGAAGAAATATTCCAGGATCGATCACCTGTACAGAGCGAGCTACTGCTGGTGTTAGGCTTTCAGACTCTGGACAGAAATTATTTGAGAAGCCAAATTTCCACATGTGGTACAAAGCACACTGACTCATGAATAGATGAAAAGTTATTTTTGGAAACGATGTTTACGTTACTTTTCCATCAGTAATGGTCAGAATCTGTGAGGTCAAGTCTGGATTCACTACATCAAAAAGCCTTTCGGGGCAGGGGAAAGAGTTCTGGAAACAATCTCCCCATGTGACCTGGGAAAGTCTTCAGCAGACTCTCCCCGGCAAAGGAACCCTGATTCTATAGTCAAGTATCAGGACAATTTGATACTGAAATCAATAAAAATTTTTAAACAAATAAAATAAAATGAGCATGAACTGTGTGTCAAACAGTTTAGATGTAATTACATAAAATTACATCTAGTTTCCTTTGCCCAGTGCCGGTTTCCTTTTCACAACTACTTCCCTGCTTCTATGTAACAAAGAACTTCCACAGGGCCATTTTCTTTACTTTGCCTGAGTCAAATCAATAGACTCAGACAGTCTATGGCTCTCACATTATTCTCAGCACACAGGGAATGGTCTCCTGGTGGCTAAAAACAACCCCTAAGGTCTTAACAGCAATGAACATATCTGGATCCTGCACCAGTGGAAAGCTTTAAATTTCATATATATTCACAGAATAGATTTTCCCCAAAAAGTACCAAAAACTAAAATTGCAAATATAACAATTTTGATGAATCGTTAGTTCATATTTATTGCAGTTTAGAAACCTTAACTGAACATATGGGTTTCCAAAATTAGTCATTTTTAAATAAAGAATTTGGTCCTTCACTGGACCTGATTTTAAAACCAATGAAAGGATGAAAGGTTATGCAAGGACATTTTTACTTAAAATAGAAAAATAACACCAATCCTGCACAGCCTACAGATAAATGCCCAATAATCTGCATTTCCAAATTTACTGATAACACTACTCAGAAAATATCTGCATTTTGGAAAGAGAGGGTGAAGGAGAAAACGCCCCTACTTTACCTAATTCCTAGTTGTCAGTAACTGAAATTGGGCAGGACGGCCAACTGCCACCTATCATTTGCCTAATTGTGAAGGTTGACTATCAGACACCCTGGCTCTGTCGGATACCTCCCCCCTCCGTCACCAGTCCAAGTATATCCTGACAATGCTGAGCCCAAGAGAAACAATCTTTTTTGAGGCTATTGAAGCTGCATCCTTGGCAGAATTCACAAAACTAGCTCCGATGTCTATTTATAGGCAACCCTAAGGTAGTCATGCTTCTAGCTTTATTTTGTCCAGATAGCAAATTCCTTTTAGACACTGCAATCATTTCATGGATAAGTTTTATTTAAAAATAACTGAGGTAAACTGACATTTCTATAGAATGCACTATGATTTCTCCTCATGTGTGTAGCTACAAGTACACAATACTGCTTGACTATATTCCACTGCCATGTGTCACAGTTGCTGTAAATTACGTAGCAAAGTCCAATTAGCTCTATAATAAGTATCTTGTTTTTTCTCCTTCCACTCACATGACTTCAGAATCCAAAGAAAATTGATATTTTTAACATTTATGTTCAGGACAATATGTTAGCTGTTAAGCAAAACTTTCATACTTACTATCCTTCTCATCATATGAAAGATAAAAGAAATAAAAGTTTGGCTAGCATATTTAATAATAACATTATCTTTAAAGTCCATGTCCTTGGTTACAGAATTTTCATTCTTTCATTAAAATTTGTGGGAGAACAGTGTATTAGGTCACCCATGGACGTTAGACAAAATATTTTTTATTTGAAATACTAAAATTCATTCATTCATTCATACATTTGTTCATTCATTCAACAGTATTTACAGAGAACTGTAACAGATACTGCTTTAGACACTGAGCATTCAGCAATGTTCTAGGGGGGAAAACCTCTTCTATTGGGAGCATACATGTTAGTGGAACATAAATAAACCTGCCAGTGTGTGGCATAATGTTGGGAAAGTTCTAAAAAGAAAATGAAAGCCAGGGTAAGAGTATAAAATAGCACTGCCCAACAAAACTCTCTGGGATGATGTAACTGTCATCCAGTATAATAACCACGTCCCACAAGTGGATCCTGAGCTCCTGATATGTGACTAGTGTGACCAAAGAATTGACTTTTTAATTTTATGTAATTAATTTTAATTGTCCCATATGGCTAGTGGCTACGGTGTTGGATAGTCCAGGGGAGAGAGAGTAGAACAGGTGCACAGAGAGGGAGCCTCATTAGTGAGGACAGTCAGAGAAGATGTCTGTGAGCAGACAGACACCTGCTCTGAGCAGACACCTGGACAAAGGAGGGAGGGAGCCAGAACCTGGCCTTTCCCCAGAGGACCAAGCCTACATTTAAGTGTTGCTAAGCAAGAAGTACAGAGAGCCACGTGCTTCTATATAGACTATCAGTGGCAGTTCTGTAAAGTCTCTACCACAGCACTTTAAGATCTGGGTGCTTCAGGGAATATGTGGACATGATTTAACTTGTAGAAGTACAGGGTTGGCAAATAGCCTGTCACTGAAATTCATCCTCCCCAATGCATGATTTTTCCTTCTTTGAACATATAATAAACATTTTTTGACCAATTATATTTCTTTGTTGCCTCAGCTACCAGGAAATTTAGCATTATATGCCCTGTAGCAGTTAATTACAATACCTTAGGTCTCTGGTATAATTATCTCCTGTTTTCTGTATACTGTTGAATTCTTATTGTTTTTACTCCCATTGTATCACTTTAATCTACTTCAAATACTTTTAAAGTAGAAAGAATATGAGTTATGATCCCATCAAATGATTTGAATAATGTTTTAAATTAAGTCTTAAGAAAAGTCCATGTAAAAGAATGGAGTGTGAGCCTGACCGGTGTGGCTCAGTGGCTGAGTGTCAACCTATGAACCAGGAGGTCTCGTTTTGATTCCAGGTCAGGGCACATGCCTTGGTCGCAGGTTCGATCCCCAATGTGGGGCATGCAGGAGGCAGCCGATCAATGATTCTCTCTAATCATTGATGTTTCTCTCTCTCTCTCTCTCTCCCTCTCTCTCTCTCTCTCTCTCTCTCTCTCTCTCTCTCTCTCTCTCTCTCTCTCTCTCCCTTCCTTTCTGAAATCAATAAAAATAAGATTTTAATAAAGAATGGAGTTTGAGCCCTAACCGGTTTGGCTCAGTGGATAGAGCGTTGGCCTGTGGACTCAAGGGTCCCAGGTTTGATTCCAGTCAAGGGCATGTACTTGGTTGCGGGCACATACCCACTGGGGAGTGTGCAGGAGGCAGCTGATCGATGTTTCTCTCTCATCGATGCTTCTAACTCTCTATCCCTCTCCTTTCCTCTCTGTAAAAAATCAATAAACTACAGCGGGGGGGCCTTGACTTACGAGTGTCCCGACTAACGAGTTTTTTTAGATACCAGCTGTCTCTCGGCTGATTTTTTGCATTGAGTTGATAAGAGTAATTTGAGTTAACGAGCTCCTTAACGAGCTCGGTCTCAGAACGAATTAAACTCGTAAGTCAAGGCCCCCCCCCCCCCCGTTGTATATTAAAAAAAAAAAAGAAAAAAAAGAATGGAGTTTGAGCTAAACTTGTTAGAACTGACTAAGAAGCACTTCCCAAAACGCTATATTCCAGCAGCTAAATGTCCTGGAGGGTATGATCCAATTAGAAAAAAAAGGGACCATTGGAGGTGAGACATCCCAAAAATACCCGACTGGGAGAAATCCGTTTCCATGACTCATATGTTTAATCATCAGAAGTCAAAGGTTTCCCTGACAATTAGAATCAAGCCTGATCCTTGAAAAGGGCACTTGTACTCACAACAGGCAAAAGAAGGAAAAAGTATATGCTACTGAGTTGGACTAACTTTGCCACTTACTAATTGTATGACATTGGGCAAGTTACTTAACATTCTGTGCCCCAGTTTTCTATCTGCAAAATGGGAATAATTTCTATTTTGCCCAGCCAGTGTAGCTCTCTCCCTCTCCCTGCCACACTCTGAAATAAAAAAAAATATATACATACATATATATATGTATATATATATATGTATATGTATATATATATAATGTTAAATTTTTATTTCATTGCACTGTTGTGAGGCTTGAAAGAGAAAATCTATTGTATCACTTAGAACAGTCTTGCTGCAAATATAGTAAGTGCCCAATAATTATTGGCTTTTATAAAAGTAGGAAGCCGTGCTTTGGAATCGCATGCACTTGGGTTTAAATCTGCCTCCTCTGAAATCTTTGGCAAGATTTCGAATGTCTATGTCTCAGTTACATCAAGTGTAAAATGAGAATAGTAACGTCTGCCTTAAAGGTAAGAACAGATTGGTCCTTAAAAGGTAAGACTATCAGATATGAGGTATAAAATCCACAGCAAAATGCCTGAGACACAGGAGATGCTTATTAACTGTCAGTGCCCACCCTTCTCTCCTGACCTTTGGAAGTCTCAGGCCTGACACTGGCAGGCTGTGTGGCCACTGGGGGAAGGTTTCCCAGGAGGCTGTTCATCTCTTTATGCTGAGCAGCTCCTTACACATTTCAGAAACACCAAATGTGCTTCCAAAAAGGGAGCTCTGATGTATGTTCTTAAGCCATTAAAAATGAAGAAACAAAACCCACACAGAGAATTGTCTCAAGATACAGGCTCTAAGGTTTATTTTAGCAAAGAATTCAGTTTTATCTTTTTAGTGAGAATTTTCAACTTATTTCTTAACCTCCCCCATCTTTTCTGGCTTTTAACCTAACATCTCCCCAATTATAAATTCAATCCATCTGGGAAATACAGAATATTTGATTACCAGTTTTTTATTCTCATTTTGCATTTTTAAACCATTTCTCACTTATCATAAAAATAAAAAAATGTGCATTTTAACTTGATGAGTCTGACTATAGTTTTTTTTTTAACAATCTATTATAAATCCTTAACTGGTTTAATCACCATATTGTGTGGCTACAAGGCATCATTCTCATGAATAACATACCGTATTTCTACCTATCTATGATTTATTATTACATCTCTAGGGCCTAAGAACACCCTTTGGTTTTTAGGATAGATGCTCAAAATATCTGATGAAAACTAATAAATGGATAAATAAAAAGGTCCACAGTGGTCTGATTAATTCAATAACATAATACTGAGAGATATTTTCCCCACTTCCCATAGGAAAAAAAATTGGCATAGAATAATCTACTTATTTGGCATTTCTTTGGGAGAGCACCATACAAGAAAGACTATTAAGGAAATTTGAGCAGATGATTCCTTACAGGCATACTTTTTAATTTCAGGGTCTCTAAGAAATTAATTATATATCACTTTCATTTAAAAATATTAGGTATGTTACCGAGGACCGTTTCAGTGCACTGCAAAATGATTTGTATACAATATAATTTTTATACCATGAAGTAAGTTTGCTAATCAATCTCGTTAGAATTTTTGGAAACATGGTTTGGATGATGCCAGAGATAACCACTACAATTCTTAAAATTTATAAAAATGTATGACAAATAAAATAACAGAGTAAGTTAATGTTAGTTTGAAATTATATGACCATAGTTTAAAATATTCAAATGAGAATTTTAATTACTGACATCTAATATTAATAACAATAGCTAATGCTTCCACAATGATTTTCACATGGTCTCTGCTTTTTATTAGAACCACTGAAAATCTAGCTATGCAAAATATTTCATAATAGAAAAAAATGTAGCAAGTCTAACATCGAAATATGCACTGAACTATCTTGAGCTGGTAGTTTACACAATGTCAACAAATGCCAAGAATCACTGTGTTCCCCTCGAACATGTAACATATCCCACGGTTCTCTGTGGGTTTGCGGTGGTGCTCTTGGGCACCTAGGCACACAATGTGGTAACCATTGGTCTGGGATAAGGGCCAGCCTAAGTATCTCTGACATGCTCGTTTTGAGATTCAATGTAAGGAAGGGTTGATAACCACTGCTTTAGGGTGTGAGCCAGGAGGTGAATGGCAGGGTTGTAATTTACACACAGATGCAGAGCTCTCCACCAGCAGTGTCTAGGGGTTCCTGTTGCTCCATATCTTTACTGTTGACTTTTAAAGTTTTTGCCACCTTGGAGAATGTAAAGGTGGTTTTAATTTGCATTTCCCTGATTACTAATAAAGTTAAACATTTCATATTTTTATTGGCCATTCACATTTCCACTTCCATCTAGTTTCTATTCAAGGCTTTCCCTCTCCTTCTCTTTTTCTCAAAAAAAGACTGCTTTTTCCCCATTATTAATTTGTCTGTTATACATGTGGCAAGTACCTTCCCCCAGTATTTGCGGCTTATTCTTTCACTCGTTTTACAGTGTCTTTTGATGAAGTGAGGTCTCGTTTTTTTTTAAAGAATGAGTCCCTGTTTATTTATTATTTGCCAGTTATAAGTATGGCAAATATTTGCTCCCAGTTTCTGGCTTTTAGTGATGCCTTTGGATGACTTAACATCCTTGATTTCGAGGGAGCTCAGTGACCAGTCCCTTGCTTCTGGCTAGCACTTTCTGCATCTCTCTCAGGATCCTTCCCTCCTCCAAGGTCATAAAGCTATTCTTCCAAATGGTTAAAAGTCGTGCCTTTTATATTTATATCCCTTAGGTCACCTTCAAATGATTTTTGTGCATGAAATAAGTACAGATCTATTTTCATTATTTTTATATGAATAATCAATTTCTCTAGCACCATTTAATGAACTGCCCTTCCTTTCCCACTGATGTCGAGGGAGGGCTAAGAATGCCATAAATCACATTGACGTAAGTGTGCCTGTATTTAATAAGGTATTGAAGTGAGGAGCAGTTCCCTATGAAAAAAAAGAGATAACTTGGCCGAACCGGTTTGGCTCAGTGGATAGAGCATCGGCCTGCGGACTCAGGGGTCCCAGGTTCAATTCCGGTCAAGGGTATGTACCTTGGTTGCGGGCACATCCCCACTAGGGGGCGTGCAGGAGGCAGCTGATCAATCTCTCTCATCGATGTTTCTGGCTCTCTATCCCTCTCCTTTCTTCTCTGTAAAAAATCAATAAAATATATTTTAAAAAAAGAGAGATAACTTGCATCGTCTGCTAAACCTTATTAATTAAGTTACTCAAACTTTGAAATATCTGCATCAAATTGGATGCCATTACTAACATATACTAACAAAATGTATATGTTAGTACTTTGAAAAAAGAGAGCAAATCCATATTGATTTTAAAATTTAGTCAGTAATAATAGTACATGAAACTAGGGGTTTCCCCCCCCTTTATGTTAGTAACATATTTATTAAAGAAAATATAGGTAATACCAAAAAGCAGAAAAGGAAAACAAATTATCCATTATACCACCTTCCCTCCCCCAACCCCAACAATTTAGGCAAGTTCAGCACCTCCACATCTTTGCATTTGGCTTCTGGAGAGATCTCTGCTTCTAGACAGACCACTGTCTGCTTGGCCCTGAGATCCTGAAAACTTGTTCTTATTCACTTGTACTTACCTGGTTTGGGTCTCAAACCAAGATCTGCTCTTCTCCCTTCATGAACTTGGCTCAACCAAAAGGATTCCACCTGCACAGGCTGGCGGCCACCTGCGCTTCCTCCCCTAGTCCTCTCTGGTTTCTCGTTTTTCTTTTTGTTGGCAGGGTAATGCATGTTCATACGAAATCTGGGAACAAACACTGTCCCCCAATTGTTGTATATGGTCAATCTTATTTCTGATGGTTCACTTTCAGCCTCCTTCGCTGAATTAAAAGCTAGTCTCTTATTATTACAGCTACCAAAGAAATTACCAAGAATTTAAAAATCAGCATAGGGAAAAATGCGTGCTCAGCAAGCAATCTCAAAAGATCTGTCCAGAAGCAAAATGCAAATGCATACATGCTATGAGTATTATAACCAGAAGCTTTTTTATAGATTCTTTTAAGATAAAACATATAAAAAATATAGGTAAAATACTCTCTCTGAGCCTCGTCCAATGAGTGTCTTTGTCATTAAAATGCAAATAAAGAAAGTTAACTTCTTGCCCTGCCAGTGTGGCTCAGTGGTTGAGTGTCAACCTATGAACCAGGTCAATTCCCAGTCAGGGCACAAGCCCGGGTTGCAGGGCATAAGCCCAGGTTGCGGACTCAGTCCCCAGTAGGGGGTATGCAAGAGGCCTCTGGTCAATGATTCTCTCTTATTGTTGATGTTTCTATCATGTTCTCTCTCTCCTTTCCTCTCTGAAATCAATAAAAATATATTTTTTAAAAGAAAGTTAACTTCTTAAGTCATCATAAGTTATATTCTGGGTCCCCAAATATAAAAATATTACATTTATTTTCCCAATTAAAATTCAAACCAATCCCCGGGGGAGGGGGGGAGATCTTTTTG
The DNA here is from genome assembly GCF_014108235.1 of Myotis myotis. Lineage (NCBI taxonomy): Eukaryota > Metazoa > Chordata > Mammalia > Chiroptera > Vespertilionidae > Myotis > Myotis myotis. Next base: position 174,479,178 of record NW_023416335.1, read on the forward strand.
CTAACTTTCCTTCCTTCCCTTTCTTTTATTCTGCTATCCTTCTATCCGATAAACATTTATTGAGTGCCGATGCATTTAGGTACCAAATCACTGGAATGTCAAAGCCTCATTATATTGTATGAAAAAATCAGGTGGCTACTTATATGCCAGTTTTGTATAAAAATAAGTCTATCCCTTGAAAGGACAACTTATGAAGCCATTCATTCAACTGAGCCTAAGAAAATGAACTGAAGTCAGCTCATGTGGAACGACCTCACTCCAATTCCCCTGGATAAGAGGGATCCCCCAGAGGAAATTATTCTAGTGCAGGGATCAGAAAAGGGAAGCCTCAGAAGAAAGAACCATAGAAAGGAGGTTTTCATTTAGGAAAAAGATTATTTCACACTCTATTCCCAGAGAATAAATACACTGGGCTTTTCTCAAACCTAAAAAAGAAAGTAATGAAGGAATATTCCTGAGCTTGCAATTATTAGCAAAAAAAGCAGTATTGACATAGAGTTATCAATATGACCTAGATTTTCTTAAAATTCAGTTGTGACTAGGATGTAAAGAGAATAGCTCAAGTGACTTTTATTATTAATCAAGAAAAGAAAAATGTTTCTTAAACATATGATTTCCTTTGTTCTGTATGCGGGCACTTATGTTCTTATTGGTCAAGAAAGTGAATGAACTATTATGTTTTGAGTGGGTCTTCTTATCTTTGCATGAAGCATGTGATGTGTCACTTGAATTTTTTTAAAATTCTCAGCCAAAAAAAATTATTTATAATAATAATACTGGTCCCTATTTGGCCTACAAGTTTCAGTAACCTGCCAGAGTCACTAGCTGGTAAGTGGCACAGCTGGGATTCTAACCTGATTCTATCAACTACTCCATACTGTGTAGAGCAGAACCTCAGCAAGGAGTAAGAAATGAGGAACCCAATAAGAAGTATTAATAAGATAGTATGAAACTTTAGCTGTAAGCTTATGAGAAGTTAGGAGACACTAAAGTAGTTTAAATAGAAAAGACATGAGTTTGTTTAGCTAAACTAGAGGGGAGCCATCATCAGGTGAGCTCTGCCCTAGTTTGCTGTGTGGAAGGGACTGTGAGTTGCCTACACAATATCATATACTCTTCCCTCTTCCCTAGTAAGAAATGTTGATGTTATTTGCAATGGCCATGTCCCCAGTTTAAAGACTACCTTTCCTAAACTCCTTGGCTTCTAGGGGTGTTCAAGGAATTATAAGCAGAAGCTAAACAGATGGAAGCTAGGGAAGCTCTTTCAAAGGGGGCTGATTAGGTTGAGAGATATGTGCACTTGACATTCCATTTTCTTCCACCTCAGAACTTGGATGTAATGACTGAAGCACTAGGGAGCATCTTGTGACCATGAGAAGTGTTGGCATGTACGCCAACACTAACGATCAGGGAACTGCACAACCAGCCCTGAACTACTTACCTCTGGACTTCTTTTATGTGAAGGCCAGCTCTATTTGAGTTTTCTGAAAATGTGATTGAATCCTAATGTTAAGTGATGTAGTATTTTATGTAACTTTTTAAGTTTTTATTATCCTCAAAACTTTCTTGCTAGAAATTTATAAGAACTCTTTAAAAAAAAAAAAAAATATATATATATATATATATATATATATATATATATATATACTTCTTTATTGATTTCAGAGAGGAAGGGAGAGGGAGAGAGAGATAGAAACATCAATAATAAGAGAATCATTGATTGGCTGCCTCCTGCACGCCCCACTGGGGATCGAGCCTGCAACCCAGGCATGTGCCCTTGGCCGGAATCAAACCTGGGACCCTTCAGTCTGCAGTCTAATGTTCTATCCACTGAGCCAAACCGGCTAGGCCTAGGCATACAAGAACTCTTAATGAATTGTGTTCTAATTCATAATAACTTCCTCTCTGCCTTGCATTTGTTTCTCTCTACAACTCAGCCCTACTGTGTGCTGACCTTCCATGGAGTTCGTAGCGTATAGTCTTAACAGAAAAAAATGAAGTATCAGTAAAGGTGGGAATAAACAGTAAATGCAAACATCAAAAGCTCAGACTGAGTTGTCAAAGGGAAAGAAAACCAAGAAAAATTAAAGTTTAAGAACCTTGTCTAGAATCACGAGTCCAGGCATTGATGAAACCAGGGCTCAAACCTAAAGATTCTTTTATGATGTTGGTCTTAAAGAAAGCCAACAACTGTTAGTGAACTGGCTCCAAGGAGTGGGAGGATCTTCCAGCTGAGGGTGACAGGTACAGCAAAGGCCTTAGAGCAGTGGTTCTCAACCTTCCTAATGCCGCGACCCTTTAATACAGTTCCTCATGTTGTGGTGACCCCCAACCATAAAATTATTTTTGTTGCTACTTCATAACTGTAATTTTGCTACTGTTATGAATCATAATGTAAATATCTGAGATGTGGGATGTATTTTCATTGTTACAAATTGAACATAATTAAAGCATAGTGATTAATCACAAAAACAATATGTAATTATATATGTGTTTTCCAATGGTCTTAGGTGACCCCTGTGAAAGGGTCGTTCGACCCCTAAAGGGGTCTCGACCCACAGATTGAGAACCGCTGCCTTAGAGGGAGGAGGAAGGAGGTTGACAGTTCTTACTTAGACCATCAGAAGCCAGGAAAGCAAGGGGACCATTTTAAGAAAAGCAGATATTGGTGCAGGGCAAAGAATAAAGGGAACGTGTGAAATAATGAAATCAGTAGGCTCAGAGGGGCTCTCAACCACCAGCATGGGGAGGACAGGAGTGGGGAAACAAGCTAATCAGCAGAAGCACCCAGCTATAAATCAGGGTGTTCAGACAGTCCTGCCAAAGTACATAATTGCTTTTTTTTATTACCAAGTAATGAAACATTCATCCTTGACCCTAAACCTTATGATGGAAGACTTTCAGGCTCCTCATTATTTTTCCTCGTACTTTTGAAGCATTTATCAATATATAATCACATACCCCCAAATGTATTAAACAGTCTGTGAGAACTTTAAGGATATTTGGTCCTTTCCTCAAATTATCATTATAAAGGATTGGGTGGGGAGAAATATGATGCATGCTGGTTACTCAGAGATCTATATTAGAGAGTTACAGCTGTAAGATAGGTGAGGGGTAGTCACAATACCTTGGACTTGGAAATACTCAGACTATAAATCCTAACTCCTACTGGGTTAAAGGCCCTTTTTTGTCTTACTTATGGCTGATCCGTATCTTGTCATCATAAAAGTGTCCTAACTGGTTTGTAACAAGTTGCCATGAAGGTTAATCCTATCTCTTGGGAAATATAGTCATTAATTTTGAAGCTATACACACTAATTGGCTGTCAAGGAAGCTGTTTCAACTCTCTCTGTAACATCCTTGGTAAAGTGCTTAAATTCCTTCGTCAGTAAGAAAACCTTAAGAATTTTTGGCTTCCACCTTTGGGACTCACTGTAATAATTTGGTAACTGTAAGCCTATTTTTTCTTCAAGCCAACATTAATATGAGTTTTTCTTCCTATCCGGACCCCTTACTCAATCAGTACCTTCAAGGGAGAAATGAGAAGTGGAATTTTGGATGACAATATTAAGATATAAGTAAAATTTCAGGAAAAAAAAGATGATATGCTTTGAATGACTGATGGCTTTTCCTGAGATGAGTAAGTGTGGCTGGTAAAATTCTGATGTCTACTTATACGTGGTTGGCCTGCCAGATGGTATTTAACCCTCAACCCATCTCATACTTCTCTTTGGTTTTATGCCTTACCACCCCTCTGATCCACCATTATATCCAATATCAACAGGGCAGGGTAGAGAGTAGGGGGAAAGAAAAGAGGAGGAAGGAAAAGCGAATACAACAAGCTGGTCAACAGTGGGGTGAGGCTCAGAAAGTGAGGTTGTTTGCTTTGCACATTAAAACTGTAAACCTAAGGACAAAGCTCTTCCTATCAGCCTTCATAAGGAAATAAAAGCATAAACGTGAAAATACTTTAATTCAGCCTGAGTTAAAATTAAAGAGAGATCTCATGGGTGATGAAGGTACTTAGGGAGAAACTTCAAGAAAAAATAACTTTGATACAGATTATTTAAGGTGCAGGGTCAAAAATACGACGCGTCGAGAAGTACTTTTATTTGATGGTTTTAAGAGCACATTGAACAAAGAACACTTAAGCAACAGGCACAAAATTCTGCTTTAAGTTTAAATGTGCACATGCTGTCTCTTGTCAAACTACTAAGTAACTCTGAAATGTTGTGTAAGTAATGTCAGGGAAACTCTGTGGTATGTGATTTCAAACTGGAAAGGCTTTAACCTATAACCTTAAGACTAATATGTTTTAGAAAACTGGATTTCCTAGAATGTACATCATAGACAAATAATCATTTACATAAAGTTGCAAACTATGTTTGACATAGAAATTGGTTTTCCTCATCCACTTTGTCATAATGAACCTGATGGTTACAGACCATCACTAACCTTGTTATGATGAACCTCACCCCTACACAAACTATGCAGCGTGTCATGCTAGTCAGGAAAAAGAAAAGAAAATAGCATTTACAGCAGATTCATTTTCAAGACCTCAATGCATAATGTCACTCTTCCATGTACTCGTCAAGCTGTTTGCCCAGGTGAGCAGCATATTGTTCTAATAACAGAGCTGTTTGCCCAGAGGAGCAAACTGTTTGTCTTAATAAATTGATTTGAAAGGATTTCCTAAAGTAAACAGTGAAGTTATTTATTAAGTTACTGTCTGGTCTTCCTGGGCAAGAATTTCCTGGAGCCAAGAGTTAAGTCATGTTGACACAGGTGGGCTCAGTTCTAATATCTCCTATTCCACATGTGAACTGAAAATGGTTAAAGAGAAAAAACCTGATGGAAATAAAGGAATGTTCAACCATATAATTTTAGAGGTTGGTCAGTAGTCTAAGCTCGTAAGTTCACTGTAGAAGAAATTGAGACTCAGGGGGTTTAAAGAACACTGACCAAATTCATATAGCCAGTTGGTGAGACAACACAATGTAGATATTCTCCTCCAAACCCAATGTTCTTTCCATTCCATGATTCAATTCCTGCTTTGAAATAGTCCTTAAACATAGCGAAACATAGTCTTTTTTAACATCTGTAAATGATCCCTAGGCTTGCAAGCATCTCCACAAATGTAATATAGAAATTCAATGAAAGGCACAGCATTTGTAAAGTCGTCAACTCTAATACATCTCACATACTTCACAAGGAAGAAATTCAGAAATGAGCGTGAAATTTTGTTCATTTTACATTTATTTTATATCATTAAAGATCACACTCGTTGGCAAAAATGTCCATTCTCCCATTTGTACTTCTGCACTCTATATTTAGAAGCTATTAACATGAACACTCAAGTCAACTTATACTAGTAAAGAACTCTGACTAGTACTCTACTATCACAACCAGCACAATGAAACACTATATAAAGATGTGATTTCTTTCTGCTGTTTATTTCTCAAGAAGACTATGTTTCACTGTGTTTAAAGGACTAAAGGCTCTTAGTCATCCAGAAAATGTCTAATTTAGACAGTGAAACTAAGGGTCCTTATCACTTTAAGTCTAGCTTTAAATCCTAACTCTAGAAATCATATCTCTTTTGCCTTCTCTCTCTACACCCTTCAGAAACTCAGCCTTTCCCCCTGGATAATCAGCAACCCCCAAGGCAGAAGAGAGTGGCCTGGACCTGACTAATGGTCACAGGGTCCAGACCTCTGACAGGCTAAAGATAACATCGTAACCTAAGTTATGTTTCAGCTCCTGAGCCTAAGGTAGAAATTCCCCATGGCTACTTTCCCATGAGACCAGACAGAGGGACGCCGGAGCCGACTTCAGAGCAGTCCTCAAGACCTGCAGAAATTATTTATTACCCTTACCTCACCTCTAACCAATCAGCTCCCAGCACAACCCCAAGCCCCCTGACTCATGGTATCTTGTGATTCTGCCCTATATCATCTGTAACCTACACCCAACTGGAGAGTTGAGTCTTTAGCATTAGCTCTCTGTCTCCGGATTGTCTAATTCAATAGTAAACTATTTTTCCTTCTATACTGAAAATGCATGCATTTCTTTGGGCCGTTATGCACAGGCAGATGAACTCAAAACCAGTGGGACCCTGGCAACAACAGCATGTGTAGATTGCTGAGAAAGTGGAAAGATTTATAATACATCACATAGCCAACAAGCTTCCTACTGTCTACTAGTAAGGTTCCATGGTCCAATGACATAGCCATTAGCCACATGTGGCCATTTAATTTTAATTTAATTAAAATTAAATAAAATTTAAAAATCAGTTCTTCGGTCACATATCTATATTTCTACAGCAGAAATGTGCATGGTCTTTCGGTAATTTTTAGGTGTATGTTGTATTTGGCTACCACCACAAGATGCACATCACTAGTAAATATGCATCATTAAATAAATCAGAAAGCAAGATAATATTGGTCAGGTTATATTGGCAGAAACAAGGAACTATAAAATCTCAGTGTTTTAACCCAACAAAGGTTCATTCATTCTAACCCATAGTTCAAAGTAAATGTTTCTGGATAGGCAGTTCTGGATACATCTCTGAGCAGTGATTTGGAGAGATAGGCTCCTCTGTATTCACCCCAACAGTGATGAGAGGGGTGGGGTGAGGAGGGAAAAGGAGGGGAGGAGAGAAGAGGACAGTTTGACAGATGTTTGGGAGCTAGGTCCAGAAGTGCACACATCCCTTCGCTCCATAATCCTCTGGCCAGAAATAGTCTCCTGTCCCCAAATAGATACAAAAGGGTTGAGAAATGCTAACTTCCTATAATCCCAGAAAGAAAATGAAATGGTGCAGTGATTACAAAGGAATGTCTGTCACAGAAGTTAGCCAACATCAGTCCTCATCACACAACAGGTGAGAATCTGATTAGAGCAAGTGTCAAGATTCTATAACTATAGTAGACTGTATCATTATTCAAAACATTCCTTGCCCCTCACCAGGGATTATATGTCCCTGTCACACTGATGCCAGGCTTGGCTGCATGACCTGTGGTGCCCCTTTCTAGAGGACTGCACATCCCCAGTGGCCATCTGATTTGGTTTGAAAAATGTGTGTGGCACAGTATGTGCCACTTTCAAACAGAAGCTTTAAGATTCATTGTATGTTTCCATTGTAGGATTTTTTTTCCCTCCAACAGGGGCCACTCCTTCAGCTCATGTCTCAGAATGACAATGTCATTGACCAGGGTCTTAGTTACCTGCAGTGGATGAATAGCATGAGAGATAAACCTTAGTTGTGGTGAGTCTCTAAAATCCTGGGGGTTGTTTGTTACCACATTGCAACTTAGCCCAAGTGACTAATGAGGTATCAAAATCATAGCAGTGGATGTGGCTCTTATAAGCATTATAAATCAAGAATGGGAATTACTGATGATTTGTGATTAATAATAAAAACATTTCTGTGATTGGTAGAGAATGTGACAAAAGCAATAATGTAAATTAGGCACGATGCTCACCTTGGACTTTTTTTTTTTTTTTTTTTTTTTTCAGAAAGAGTTTTTAGAAAGAGAGAGGGCTGGTTCAGTGGTTGAGCACTGACCTATGAACTAGGAGGTCACAGTTTGATTCCCAGTCAGGGTACATGCCTGGGTTGTGGGCTCCATTCCCAGTAGAGGGTGTGCAGGAGGCAGCTGATTAATGATTCTCTCTCATAATTGATATTTCTATCTCTTTCTCCCTTCCTCTTGGAAATCAACAAAAATGTATTCAAAAGAAAAAAGAAAGAGAAAGAGAAACATCTATTTGTTGTTCCATTTATTTATGCATTCATTGGTTGCTTCTTGTATGTGCCCTGACCAGGGATCGAACCCACAACCTTGGCATACCGGGATGATGCTCTAACCAACTGAGCTACCCAGCCAGGGCACCTTGAACTTGTTCACTTGTAAAATCACTTCCCACGTCCTAGGGAAAGCGGAGTCCCTGCTTCCCCTGTCAGATAGTGCAGGCTGTGGAAGGAGTGGGGTTCCTGAGGGTGGTTCTGCTCCTACATTTTCTGGCAGATTAGCTCAGGCACATGAGAAGATAGAGAGACTTCCATCTTTACAGAACTTATACATAATAACATGTTCCTAACCACTGATTTACAAATAAACTTCTGGAATTCAAATCATACTGAAAACCACAAAGTTGGTTCTGGAGGAATGCAATTAGTAGGAATAGAAAAGTTTAAAAGCTGAAAGAGAATTTCGCTATCTAATTTATCTATCTAGTTCCAAGGTTTCAGGCAAAAGGAGTCCTACTGCAAGAGAATTTCTATTATCCTCATTTTGCTGTTTTGAAGTCTTAAGTTCCTTTGCTGTTATTTTAAGCAAATTCTCATTAGATCTTCACCTAGAATGAAAAACAACCATCTTTCAAAGAAGATTTTAGTTACAGTCAATTACTGTCTTTTTAGGGCCATATAGTAGCAGGAATTCAGTGCACAATGAAATCAATAAATCCGTTTTTCTCCTAGCAAAGTACTGCATTAGATACTATCACAGACCATTTAAGTGCTTTACAGTACCCTGTAATATCAGCTTTCTTCAACAGTCCTGACTGACAGCATCAATTTTGCCACTTTAAAATGAATAGCCAACTGTCCTAAAACCCTATAGAAACACAGAAATATGAAAAGTAGCACAATTTTTAACCCAGTGAACAAATAAAGCTCTGTGAATGATATTCACCAAACTTCATGATAAATTATGACAACACTTCCAACTCTCCTTCAATTCCAGTGGGGACTGCAAAGCACCCTTTTCTTGCAAACGAATCATCTGCTCAGGACTGAAATTCACATACAAGAAAAAAATCAGAAAACTACAATACAACACAGAATGCAATCATCTGCACTGTAAGAAATCTGGTCTTCCTCCTTCCCATGAAAATTAAAAGGACAGCCCTGGCCAGTGTGGCTCAGTTGGTTGAGCGTCGTCCTAAGAGGTCACTGATTTGATTCCAGATCAGGTTTTGAGCTCGATCCCCAGTAGGAGGCATGCTGGACACAGCCGATCCATGTTTCTCCCTCTCATCAGTGTTTCTCTCTCCCACTTCCTTCCTTCCTCTCTCTAAAAGCAATAAAAACATATTTTTTTAAAAATCCAAGGGAGACATTCAGATATTCACCACCACCTTCCTGAACTTGATTGATAATGAGCAGTTTCCTGTTTTACATTGATATGCTTTATATTCTCTTTTATTTGGAATGTAATAAATTTAAGTAGGTCTAACAAGCATACACTGGCAGTTTTTCATTTGCAACAGCTAATTAAAAACAGCTGCAACACTAGCCTTTGTAAACAGAATGCATCTTAGAACAATTACCATCACAGTTCTGCCAGACACCAGGGTCTTACAGTGTGAACAGATCAGCAAATTACTTCCTCCCAGCAATCTGCTGTGCAGGGACTTCTAGTTTTGCTCTTGCTGAATTGATGAGGTACATACAGACGTAAAGAGAAAAACATAATTACACTAAAATTACATAGGTCAGTGTTTTACTCTGTTAGAGTCATAAAAAGTAAATTCCAATTAAAAGCAAACGTTGCAAAGAAAATCTAATTATGTTCCAAAAGCCAGTGAGTGAGAAATTATATTTTCCGATAGGATCATTAGCTTAGCTGAATCTGGAAATGTGCTAAAATATACTCTTTCATACAGTACATAAGATAACCAGCTGTCTTATTGCATTTTCATGCATAAAACGAAGGGCTCCCGATAGTCACTTTAAATGATTTCCAGTGTTAATTAGAAAAAAATATCAAATCTAAAAATAATTGCTTTCACTTTATAGCCAGAATTACTTTACAGCATGACATTCAATATGACAAATTAAACAACTGTTTAGTTTTTTTTATGTATCTCTCAAAATGCTAAAAATATTCCTAAATTCATTTCTGATTCCACTGTAAAAAGTAACATTCCATCTTCTGAGTAAACACAGATTGAAAACATTTATTTTTACTCCCTCCTAAAACTCCTCTAAAGCTACAGAATGCATTAAAAAATATATATGTATATAGATGGATAGGTAGATACATACATACATGAGAACATAATAGGTAACAACAGCAACAAACTATTAAAAACTGGGATAAAAAAATAGAAATAAAAACTGGGATACACACAGATGAGGAGCCATGGATGTGGCAGACCTGAGAAAGCTAATGCTCCTTAATTAATAACATTATAAGAATGAAATGAAATAGAAATACTGTATGTTACCAAATATGTATCCAATAAATGTGAGCTTTTATTATTAATAAAATATTTACAAAGGATGACTTTGGAAGACGCCATAACATTCTGAATTAGCAAGCCAGGCTAGGGGAGCCAATGGTAAGAGGAAAATGTAAACTGCTGAGTCCAGGGTGGTGAATTATTATTTTAGTTTCCTCAAGGGAGCCATGTGTTTCCAGCAGGATGAGGTTAGCCTTGCCTAGGAAATCCTCCCCAGAGAGAAGGAAGAGACCCAGGGGAGAGTATATTTAGAAATCTGATAAAGTAAAGAAATAAAAAAATCTGACCACAGGAAACATCAAAAAAAGGCCCAACTCAGAATGCTAAGTAGAATGTGTTCTGGTGCCTGTTTTAAGGCTCTGAGTCCCCCTTTAGACCAAGGCCAAGTGCAGCTGAGACTCTTCCAGAAGACATCCACCGTGAGGAAGGGGAAAAACAGACCTAAGTTACCGCAGTCTAATACACAATCTGCACTAAATTTTACAAAACCAGCATTATAGCTATGACACTATCTTGCTTATTTCCATAGTTTGAGTAAAATTAGCACATTGTGAACCAAGAAAGTAGAAATTTAGATTCATGTACTACTCAACCTATTGATGGGGCTCAGGATATACTACCCAGAATAGGGTGCCTTGGCATATGGGATATTTTAAGCTGAAGGAGTCTGAGAAAATGGCAAAAGGGACGGTCCCTCTGACCATTCTCCCTCCGCCACCTCCACTCTTGAAACACATCATAAAGCCCTCAGGTGAGACAAGCCCTGTGTCCTTCCTGCTTGGAGGAAAGGAGTATCCTTATCTCCAAAGACAAAGGGATGCAGAGAAGAATCTGAGAGAACAGGTCTTGCTCAGTGTTACTCCTCAACCTATCATACTTCTCTACAACTGTCAACCTATCATACTTCTCTACAACTGTCCACTCTTCACCAAAATTAGCATAAAATGCTCAGGTTTAACAGTTTCTTCAAGTCTTCATTTCCTAACGAAGGCTCCCATATCACATAAAACTTGTATTAAATAAGTCTGTATGCTTTTGTCCTGCTAACCTGCCTTTGTCAGCTTACTTTTCAGACCCAGCCAGAGACCCTGGAGGGTGGAGGAAAACTTTTCTCTCCCCTGCACGGTCCTGTCATTAGATTTTAAGCACTGGCTAGCACAAAGAAGAAGAGAAACTATTGACCTCAAAATGTGCTTTTTCTATTTTTGAGAAAGGATCAATATTTCTCTGTCAGGTTCCACCTTAGCTAATATGGATTAATAAATATACCGATAATACAAAGTATCTACTTTGTAAGGCATACTTCATCTAGAAATTGATTGTATCATTTATTTAAAATATGAGTACATTCTTGGAATAGTATCTGGTGGGAACGGCATCCGGAATCTGGTGTAAATGGGTTTCTCCACAGAATTGCTTCATCACTTAAGGTGTGGCCTACTGCTTCCTACAGAGGCACAAACAGATCACTTTACATAGAGGAATGCACAGCAGGGTCCCTTCACTATGGGGAGTAACCCCTCTTAAAGAATGTCCCCTTGAAATTTTATTTCCATTTCAATGGGCTTTTTAAAGAACTGTGAAATAATGGGACATTTACACTATGGAATATTATGCAGCTATAAAAAAGAGGGATCTCTTACCCTTTGGGACAACATGGATGGACCTGGAAAATACTATGCTAAGTGAAATAAGCCAATCTGAGAAAGAAAAATATCACATGATCTCGCTTATTTGTCGAATCTAATGAACAAAATGAATTGGCCAACAAAATAAAACCCGAAGCATGGAGGCATGGAACAGACCAACAAACCTCAATGTGGTGCTGGGGGGCAAGAAGAGATAAACCAAAGAACTTATATACTTATATGCACAGTCCATGGCCATGAGCAATAGGGTAGTGAAGACCTGTGGGGGTGGGTAGGGGCTGGGAGGAGAAGGGTAAAGGGTGGAAAAATTAGAGATATCTATAATACTATCAACAATAAAAAAATATTAAAAAATAAAAAATTTTTATAGATGAAAAAGAAAAAATAGCAGTGAACCTTTACCACTGTTAGTCTATCATATTGAAGAAAAAAAAAAAACAACCAAAAACTGTAAGATGTATCATGTTATTTTCGGTTAATATTTTACATGCTCCAAAACCTATCCCTACCACATGTGGAAAAGTGGCTGCTCTCTGTTAAAAGTGAAGTACTCTATTGACTAAGAAACAGCTATTTCCCTAATATGAAGTGTGAACCCCTTAAATGAAAAGGTAATATAAAAGCCTCCTTCACCACAGCTGGAAGGCACTGAACTGAGTGACTCCAGTGCCAGCCTGCAGTGGGCCAGCACAGACAGCAGCAGAAACACAGTAACTCCCAACATTAGCATGAGAGCCACCCAGACAATCGCCGGGCTTCTGTACACACTTAGAGACTGCTCAGAACCAACAAGCAACCTCCTGCCTGACTTTTAATGTTGCTAAGTCATGAGATTCTCACTTCCATGGTCCACCCACCAGGCAGGATGTCCTGGAGTAGAGGCTCCAGTTTGCATAAAACCAAAGTTAACCAAATTCGATCCAATCCAATCCTAACTTTTGTTCTGTAAATCAGGAACTAATTTGCTGACTTAGTGAGTTGATCAGTCCCCTTTCACCAAAGTCCTACCCTACCTCACCTTACTGTCCTTTTCCTGGAAACTACAGCTTACGTCCCAGCAAGAACTGTGGTCAAGCCTGTGTCGTGGCACCAGGTAGGCCCCAGCACTGCAGCCAAGTGGAGAATACCTTGACCACGGCCTGCTCTTCTGAAAGGCTCGTGCTCTGACCTGTTTAATGCTGAGTCATTCTCTCATATGGGTTGTGTTCAACGGTGACCTCTTGATATTATGGATCAGAATTATTCTGAATTCTGAGGGCAAAACATAGTATTTTAAGAAGTGAAACCTGCCCTAACTGGTTTGGCTCAGTGGATAGAGCGTTGGCCTGTGGACTTAAAGGTCCCAGGTTCGATTCCGGTTAAGGGCATGTACCTTGGTTGCAGGCACATCCCCAGTGGGGAGTGTGCAGGAGGCACCTGATTGATGTTTCTCTCTCATCGATGTTTCTAACTCTCTATCCCTCTCCCTTCCTCTCTGTAAAAAATCAATAAAATATATATATATATATATATAAAAAAGAAGTGAACCCTAACCTCAATCAGCCTACTATATAATTAAAGACATGACTAAATCTCATGATATTATGCTCTATCAGGAAGAGTATAATTCAGGTAATACAGACTGTAAGTGCATTAGTAACACATACTTCCAGAAATAACTCCTGCTTTTTCCCCTCTAAAGTTAAAAAAAAATAAAAATCATTACATAATCATATTACAGTGGTTCTCAACCTTCTGGCCCTTTAAATACAGTTCCTGTTGTGACCCAACCATAAAATTATTTTCGTTGCTACTTCATAACTGTAATGTTGCTCCTGTTATGAATCGTAATGTAAATATCTGATATGCAGGATGGTCTTAGGCAACCCCTGTGAAAGGGTCGTTCGACCACCAAAGGGGTCACGACCCACAGGTTGAGAACCGCTGTATTAGAACAAAGTAGCAAGGGTCATCAGATGCAGTCTTTTGCAATCTGAATTTTCTTTTCTTTTAATTTAATGCACATTCTAAACACATGTATATGACTATTTTTAACAGCTGCAAATACTAGTAATTTCACTAAATTAACCATTTATACTGTTTCCAATCTTTGTCATTATAAGTTTTCATAATAGTATTTTACAAAAATATTTATACTCTTCTAAAAATCATTTCCTTTCAAAATAATGTATTTTGATTCTTGTTTCCTTTTTTTCTTTTTAACTCCTTCCACTTCTCCTTAGCCATTCCCAATACTCCAGCCAGGAAACCACAGTTAATATCCCATTAGAAATCTTCTGAATGTTTTCCCTTGCCTATAAGATTGTAAACAAGTACACACGTTTTTGCTTGTCTTATAAAATTTGCATTATACTATGCATATTTCTCAACAATTTATTTCACTGAAAATATTCCAGAAAGTCCTCCAGATCAATAGATGAAGATCTAACTCATTGTTTTTATTACCTGTATAAATTCCATAGTATGAATGCATGATGTGGATTTTATCCAAACATTTCTCTACTGATAGACTTCAGATTTTTCTAGTTCTTGCCATTATGCAAATAATATGTTATCTTCGTATACATACATTTGAGTCCTGGTGATTTTATTTCTTTAGAATAGATTCCTTATTTATTTATTTATTTATTTATTTAGAAAGGGAGGTGGGGAGAGATAGAGACAAACATTGACATGAGAGAAATATCAATCAGTTGCCTCCTATAGTGCCCTGACTAGGATCAACCCGAAACCTGGGTATGTACCCTGCTGGGAATCAAACCCACCACCTTTTGGTGTACAGGAGGAAGTTCCAAAAAACCAAGCCACATTGGCCAGAGCTACGTTCTGTCCTTTTTTAAAAAAAACTGTAAGAATCTTTATTTTGTTGGGATAAAGGGTAGGGGGAAAAAGCTACATGTTTATATGGAACTAAATGATTTATAATTACATATATTAAAAAAGAAAAATCTGGACATAACCAAGAAAATTGTGAAAAACAAGAATAATGAAGGGAGCCCAACTGTCATGGCTCAGTGGTTGAGCCTTGACATATGAACCAGGTGGTCACGGTTTGAGACCCGGGTTGCGGGCTTGACCCCCAATAGGCAGCCAATCAATGATTCTCTCTCATCATTGATGTTTCTATCTCTCTCTCTCCCTTTTTCTCTGCAATCAATAAAAAAATATATTTTTTAAAAAGAATAATGAAGGGAGTCTCTACTATTTTTAAATTTCTGTTAACAGAAATTTAACAATGCTTTCAGTGTTGGTTATACCGTCCTAATTATAGGAAGAAAGATTTGTGGAACAGAACAAGAAATCTGGGAAAAGATATGTCTATAGACAGATATGGCAATTCATTTCATAGAGCTGTATAGTCTAATTATGCTGACACAATTGGTTATCTGACTGGAAGAAAATAAATACAGGATAATTCTAGTGGATTTAAGCTTTAATTGGAAAATATAATTTTCGAATTTTAGAAGAAATTTATGAGTATCTCTAAAACCTAGGGCTATGGTAAAAAGGAGAAAATAAATATATTTGACTATGTAGGCATCTTACATTTCTGTAGGGCAAAAGTTACATAAATAAACTTAATAGAGAAACAGTACAAAAGGAAAAACTATTTTCAAGACAGACAAAGTATATTATATTCATAATAGACAAAGAACGCCTACGAAGTCATGAGGGGGAGAGGGGGAATGAACTACCCAAAAGAAAAATGTGATGATGCCTTTTTATTTCTACCATAAACAAGTTTAAAATATGTTCAAGATCGTTATGCAAAAGCTGTTTTAAAACTCTGTAGGAAGAAGCAGACTAGATTTTCATTTTGTTTTAATACAAAAATAGCTTCTAGAGATCTTGGTAACAGATCATTTGTGGAATAAGTGATTCCTAAGAGTTCACATTCATTTATCCAATCAATATTTATTAGACTCCAATACATACATGTTTCTTAGAGAAGTGTTTAATGAATATATCTGGTAACTATATATAAGTTTAAGTAATTTTTCAGAGAGGAAAACCAAAGTAAAGTAAGTGGCTAATAATTTCTAAAGAGTTGATGAGAACTAGATTTGGAGGAAAAGATTGTTGTCTTAGGGTGTTTGATCTATCTTTGAGCTACCAGATATGTAAGAAAAGAGGCAAAACTTGAAGAACTTAAAACTAGGTGAGCATGACTCTAGCAGTAGTTTATCTCTCTTCTCTTCTCTTCTCTTCTCTTCTCTTCTCTCTCTCTCTCTCTCTCTCTCTCTCTCTCTCTCTCATCTATCTCTCTCTCTCTCTCTGTCTCTCTCCTCCCTCTATACTTCCCTCCCGTCCACTTTTCCCTTCCTTCCCTCTTAGATAATCTTGTCACTTCAAATTCTAAAATTCAATGCTCTAGTTATCTCTGTCCAAACCAGTAAGACACTTTGCCAAATTTTGGCCACACAAAATATACCACTCCAAGAGAGTAATAACTATAATCTGTAAAGTGACACTTTGAAAGTAAGGCTTCACCTGCTAGAAACACAGCATGTAGATGCCTGAGCCTTCTCATATGCTGATATGCTAACTAAAATTCTGTAACCTTCAAAGAGTACAGCACAATATAGGGCATGAGCAAACAATATTCTTGCAGAAGGTGGGGAACCAGATCTTTTTCTATAAGTAATGTTTAGGCTCTGCCCCAAGAAGCTTTCGTTTATAAGTGGACATATTTTATTTATTGAATTTATATCCTGCCTCATTCCAAAAAGCATTTGAGGCAGCTTGCAAAGATATATATATATATATATATATATATATATATATATATATATATATATATATAATAAAATGGAAAGAAAGTAATAAAAATAGGGGAAATGGGTAAAGAACAAAGAGGAAACAAATATTCCAACCCTTTTTAAAAGTCAATATCATTTCTGTGATTGTTCATAAAACATAGGTCAGAATTTCAGGATGTCTGAGGAAAAGTTGGAAATAATTACAGAATTTGCATTGTCAGAGAAGAGAAAATGTACTCATTCTCTATATAAATAAGGTTTTTCTTAGGGTTAAACTCAGAGATATAATTCATGTGGGGTTTTTTGTGGGGAATATGGGTTTGAATCCTTATTCTACAATTTCATAGGGGAAAAAACCCAGTTCTTATATGAACCTTAAGTATAATTTAAAAGCATAACTTTGAAACACAATTTGATGAAGGTGTTTCTTTGGGAAGGAAGCTAAAGCAACATGGGTAGCCTTCAAATGATAGCTGTCCAGTGACCTAGGTGATCCAAGGGTAAGATGTCATTTGTCGACAGAGAAGTTTTCAAACTGTGGTTGTTAGCAGAGAAACCTTTTCTTCAAAGAGAACCTTCTAGAGAAGTCTAGTGTATAAAGGATCAAGACACAGCTACACCTTTCCTTCCTTACATGCTCTCCTTCTCAGGAGCCTCAAAGGCTCTTATGGCAGAATTCAAAAGCCAAAAATACGGAGACTAAAACTTCAAATACTTTGAATACGTTCAACAATTCAATGTATTGTGTTCCTGCTAAGTATTACTGTAAATATCATTTTATATATTATTTTTCTTAAAAATATTTTTTCACCACAAAAATAAAAAAATTTTCATGAGAAAATTGACAGTCCCTGATACAATTCTTCATTAGAGCCCAGAGTGCAGATGAAGCCCAGATCCTTACATGTATCAGGATTCATCACGGAGCCACTTCTATGATGGAAATACTAGTACAGGCTCCAGTCCACACTTCACATCCAGGTACAAGTCTGTTCCATCTCCTCACAACAGCTAGGCACAGAGTCAGAATTCTTCTTAGGAACCCATTTTGGATGCACGCAGGACCTTACCAAGTGCTTGGCTCACTTCCAAACTTGGCTCCCTTTCAAACTAGGCAGATTGAGCCTAAACATTTCTCAGCATCAACATTACCAGTGATCAACCACTGTTAGGACTTTTTCACTTCTATCAGCCAAATGCCAGGTAACTGTTGTCCTCATCTCAGTCTCAAGGCCCAGAATAAAACCACCCCAGAGCAGTTGGCTTCCATTCCTTGCCCATGGCCCCTCACCTGGCCTTCCTCCTCGGTCCTGAACTGAGCGGAAGGCCCACAGAGACCATGTCTTACCATGTAAAGAGAAAACAAGGAACAAGAGGCTGCACCAGGAGAAAGGGAACTTTGAATCCTCCACTCTCCCACTCAGAACTCCACAAAGTGTGCTTTCTCAGATTTTATCATGATTCAAACACAAAGTGGAGGCCCTCTCTGAGAAAGAGTGAAAGCGGCGAGGAAAGTGTTTGATCAAGAACTACAACTTGGAAAAGCTCCGGTCATGCTTTCATAGCTACTTCTAAATAATATGATTCTTGATGTAACCAACAGCATGAATGAGCCATAGAACACATTCCAATGTTACTAAACTAATTAATGCAGAATTAATTAACATAGAGGCAGCAGTCTGGTTTATCCTGTTTACATGTTGATGAACATCTATTACCTTGTTTTATCAACATTAGTGTTTTGTCTTCTTTTCAATAAGTTAAAAACATGAAAAATATGTCCAATTTTCCAAAATAATAGTAAGCACTTACATAGTCCCTATTATGAGCCAGGCATTGTTTAAAGAGAATATATATATTTAAAGGGAACACACACACACACACACACACACACACACACCTTTTTAAAGGTTTGGAAACTAAGTCACAACGAAGCTAAGTTATTTTCCGAAGATCAAGAAGCTAATTAGTGGAAGGACTGGGGATTTGATGCAAGGAGACCAGGCTGCAGAGTCTGTGATCTTAACCACTACATGCCTCTTCCTGAGTTTCCCTTCATCACATCGGACTCGACATTAGGAAAATCCACATCAAATAAGAATGACTCTTAGCTACTTCCTTGTTTTTGCTATGTGCCTACAGAAGGAGAAATAATATTAAAGTCTAAGCAAAACTTGAATATATGTGAATAATTTCAGCAAAACAAAATCTTATAACCCATTCTCCAGTCTATCATAAACACATCATTGCTTTTGCTATCTCAGAATATTGGCAACCATTTTATTTCTCATTTTCATTTCATTCCAGGAACACAGTTTTCCACACACTCGTGAATTAGGTAGTAGCTGAAAATATATGACTGTTTTATAATCCAGATAACCTAGACTTGACTCTGGAAAACAGAACAGAATATTTAGACTGTATGGTATGGAGCCTAAGCTTCCTTTTCAGTTGATTTATAACGAGTTTATTATTTTCTTATAATAAAAAATGTATGTTATGGTAGAAAAAAATTTAAATACAATCTAAGAAATAGAAACTTAAAACCCATGACACAGAGATAACCAATGCAAACATTATAGTGTATATCTTTTCAATTTTATCTCTATGTCTATACCAGCTACCATTTATTGGGCATTTAAAGATTGTCGGACACTGTGACAAGCACTTATGTTTTCTCATTTAATTGTCACAGAAAATTTCAAGGCAAGTACTATTATTATTATTCCCATGTTTTTAGTAACTGAAGCTTAGAGGGTCTAGAAATGTGCCCTCAGCCAAGGGTTCCAACCTAGGACTGCAGGGGTTGCTGATCCTGTGATCTCACTGAGGTAGGTACGCCATCAATAATCCCATCTTAGGCACTGTGCTGGGTACAGGCTTAACAGGTGTGCTTAGCTTTCATTTCCCAATTTTATCCCTCTGTTCATTTAAATGTAAGTTATCTGGTTTACTTTAACTCAAGGTTTCTCAACTTGGCAGGCATGACATTGTTAGTTGAATGGTATATGTGTGTGTGTGTGTGTGTGTGCGTGTGTGTGTGTGTACATACTACCCTGTGCAATGTAAGATGTTTGGGTGTTTAAAAACATCCCTGGCCTCTACTCACTAGATGCCAGTAGCGTTCCCGTAGATGTGACAACCAGAAATTAGGGTTGGAGGGCAAAATAGCCTCCAATTGAGAACTATCACAGTTTAATAAATTCTGTAATAGTCTTTGGAAATTCAAAGTCTGATTAACAGTCTGTTAACTGAGACAGACCTTTTTCATAGAAACAATTCAATAAAGACGATCTACAAATTTCCCTTTATAAAGAGCCCCTTCAGGATTCCTGACCGGGTCCCCATGCACTTCTCCACAATTCTGCATTGCTTTATTGTGTTTTGTTTTTGAATAGTTCAATCCTTGCAACTCTGCAAATCAGTCAAGTGATAAATGAGCTTGAGGCTATCAGCCAAATCCTCTGGACAAATAAATTTTTTTTAATTTTTATTTATTTATTTTTTTTATTTTATTGATTTTTTACAGAGAGGAAGGGAGGGAGACAGAGAGTTAGAAACATCGATGAGAGAGAAACATCGATCAGCTGCCTCCTGCACATCTCCTACTGGGGATGTGCCCGCAACCCAGGTACATGCCCTTGACCGGAATCGAACCTGGGACCCTTCAGTCCGCAAGCCGACGCTCTATCCACTGAGCCAAGCCGGTTTCGGCTGGACAAATAAATTTTGACAGAACCTCTCCTCAAATACTGTTCTACACATCTGAGCAGTCAATCCTGGGGTCTTTTCCAAATGTCTTCCAGTAATTCTAGTCTCTCCTCTCATAATATTCTATTTTATACTCATGAGCCCAATTCATCTTTATTGCAGTTCCTCTGACCTCTAATGTGAAATGCAAGCTCTCAAGGATGCTTTGTCTGACTTATCATGGTCCCATGTGGATCTTTCTCAACGGGAGATCTCCCGCTGGTTCAGCAAAAGCCAGGCAGTGTGAGCTGATTACAGCCCTAAGACCCCAGACTTGCCATTTCACCTCCACTGTCAGGATGCACAGCTATCAGGGAGCTCATTAAAAATAATTTTGATGAAGAGCATAAATACTGACAATTAGCTTCTGTGACCTTCTAAAATCCATTTTGCCTCTTGATATTTTCCCCCTGCAACAGTTAGAGTGCTAATGGATTCACTTTTGTCCTTTGAGGCCCTTGAAGAACAATCTTTTTCTTTAACCATCAAATGCGCTACTGAAAGGGATTTCTGAATGCACGCTACAACTTCCCCCTTTGACCCTCACAACTAAGGAGCAGACAGAGACAGGTTATATTTGGCTCTTTCTAATTACCTTAATTGCCTCTAAAACAAATACCATAAAGTTTCACTTAGCAACAGGGACTTTCCCAATCCATTTATTTTCCTCCACTCAGTGAAAATGTTGCAGTCTAAAATATTGACTGATTTGATGTCAATAAAAAAAGAGAAAAGAGACAAAAATAGATTTTATGATAGCAAGCTTTCTTTAGTCTTTCACTTTTGAACCATATACTCTGATTTATCTTCAGTTTACGTGGTGGAAAGAACGGAGTGTTAAGCGCACTAATGAGAATTGGTGCATAAATAGCCTGGCTGTTAGAACTGGGGGGAGGGGGGCGGGGAAGGAGTATGACAATAAATCAAAACCATTGGTAAACAAGATAAATTACATAAATTATCAGAATAATAAACAGAAGCTGCTACAATGGACAGATCTGTAAATCTCAACAGTTTAACTCAACAAATGTTTATTTCTCACTCAGGTAAAGTCAAAAGACCTCTTCCAGACATGCCATCTGAATATACCGCCTCCAAGTTCATTTCAGCAGGGGAAGAAAGAGATAAAGGAAACACACTGGCTCTTAACTGCCTTGGCCTGGTATGACCCTTAGTGAATTCTGTTCATAGATGATTGTCTAAAACAGTGATTGTCAACCGGTGTGCCACAAGCATTTTAAAATCATGCAATACCTATTTAGTCAGGGATACCTTTTTTCCCTTAGATCAGTGGTTCTCAACCTTGGCTGTACATTAGAATCACCTGGGAATCTTTTTAAAATTCTGATTTCTGGGCCCCATCCTCCAGAAATTCTGTTTCTTTGTTATGGGGTGGGGCCACAACATTAGTAACAAAGAAACAGAATTTCTGGAGGATGAGGCCCAGAAATCAGGATTTTAAAAAGATTCCCAGGTGATTCTAATGT
This sequence comes from Myotis myotis, assembly GCF_014108235.1. Lineage (NCBI taxonomy): Eukaryota > Metazoa > Chordata > Mammalia > Chiroptera > Vespertilionidae > Myotis > Myotis myotis. The sequence goes on from NW_023416335.1 coordinate 174,501,075, forward strand.
GCAGCCAAGGTTGAGAACCACTGCCTTAGATTGTCAAATTAAAAAAATAACAACAGTCAATATAACAATAGCTGTCAGGTGTGAAAGAATAAAAATTATATTTATGATTTTAGTCACACCGGAAAAAAAATATTTTTTGGTGTGCCACAGAATTTTAGTAATTAGTTTGTGTGCCGTGAAAATGCAACTTTTAATATTCCAGCCTCTGTTAGAAAGGAGGCTCATTAGAAAGAAGTTGGAATGGATCTTAAGCACCAACCTACTGTGTCTATTCCACCTTCTCCACAATTTATATTCCATTAGCAATCTTTGGAAGAATGTTATGTAGTTGAAAATTTTTCAGTGCCAAAAGATAATAGACATGTGTAGGGTAGTGGTTGAGCATATGGGCTCCAGAGACTTCCTGCTATCTGAAGACAAATTCTCTTTGCCCTCTTTGAGCCCCATTTTCCAAATCTGTAAATGGGTATAATCTTGCTTCAAAATGGTAACTGAACAGTAAATGTTACGCATTGTAATTCTAACCATTATTCATCAAATTTGTTTACTAATAGGTAAAGGAGATTCTATGATGAAAAAAAAACACACGAATTTTCCATCATAATAGATTTTCATGGCCTTAACCGGTTTGGCTCAGTGGATAATAGATTTTCATGTAAGAGTGTATTTTCCAGGCTCTTTTGCAGCTAGGTTTTTGAATGTGATTTAGGGTCCACCACGGACACACTCACATGGGGATTTAGACAATAGAAATGAGGCTGAGGTTACAGCTGTTTCTGCTCTCAAGCCTGATCATGAAGGTATTTTCCTTCTCTGAGACAGTGCTACCAGAGATTGCAGTGTCTATTTCCTTGCTTCATGGGCTGAAGGGGCATCCATTTGCTGGTGCGCAGTATAGCAGGCATGGCTTGGTTCTGGAACCAGCAATGGTATGTGCAGTTTCTTGAGCCTGTCAGATTCTAGAGTATAGAGCAGCCGTGGGCAAACTACAGCCCGCCGGCCGGATCCGGCCCGTTTGAAATGAATAAAACTATTGAAAAAAAAGACCGTACCCTTTTATGTAATGATGTTTACTTTGAATTTATATTAGTTCACACAAACACTCCATCCATGCTTTTGTTCCGACCCTCCGGTCCAGTTTAAGAATCCATTGTGGCCCTCGAGTCAAAAAGTTTGCCCACCCCTGGTATAGAGGCTGGCAGCTTCGCAATGTCAGAAAACTGAACAAAAAATTCATGCAGTTACATATGCATTAAAAAATATTTACCCAAGCCTAACTAATGGACACAGACAACAGGGGGGTGAGAGCATGAGTTGGGGAGGTCGGGGGTGGGGGGCGATTATGGTGGGATAAGGACACATATGTAATACCTTAATAAAAAAAATATTTACCCAAAGCCTTCTATTTACCAGACACTATACTGTACTGGGTGACGAGAATTCAATGGAAAAGCAAAATATATACACCCCTGCCCTTAGGGAACTTACAGCCTAGTTGAGGGAACAGAAATAAACAAAATAATTATACAAATAAATATTTATTTACAAACTCTGACTACTCTTAAAGTCGTACCTGCTTTCCTTTCATCTTATTCCCTGGGCAGCGAATGCCATCAGGAATTTCTAGAATTCTTATCAACTTACTGAATGTTTAGTTCGGTTTACTGATCTTAACCATTAAGCTAAGGGAAGTTATAATCAGTGTAGATATCAAATCAAGACCAATTGAAGCCAGCAACGATGACAATGCAAAACTTCCAAGAAGGCCTTCTTCTGGCAAATGGCTACAATTTAACGGTTACGGTAAGCAAAACTATTCTCTCCCAAAGACAAAGAAAAAAAAATACAATCAGGATGTCAGTGCTGAGGAAAATAATTGGTCATATTGACAGAGCGTTAATGGAGCCTGTGTCTCTGGTTGAATAATATTGATTTCACTAATGCTCTTTCCAGTGGCAGCTCCCTTTCATTTGTTACACAGCACGCCATCTTCCAGCCTGGAAGGGTTACCACTGAGCATTTCGATGGGTGATGATTTGGCAGCGGGTGTCTTCAGGCTCAGATCTTTTACCATGCACGTGGGGGGCTCAGTAGGTCAGGTAAAAGACTGGATTTGGGTGAGTCTGAAGACATAATGACATTTAAATCATTTTTCTTTCTGGATCTGAACAGATTATGGACAGTATTGGGTATTATTTTATCGTTAAGGGTTTCAGAAAGATAATAAAGATACTGCTTATGGAGTCATAGAGTTAACCCATCCTATAAAAATGTTTTGTGTTGTTTTTAAATATATTAGCTATTTATAAGGTTATATCACAGTCTTATTAAAAATCAAGAAATGTAGATGGAGCTTAAGTACAGTAAAAATATCTATCTACCTTGCCCGGCTGGTGTGACTCGGTGGTTGAGTGTCAATCCATGTATCACGATTCAATTCCCCATCAGGGCATATGCCTGAGTTAGGGGCTTGATCCCCAGTAGGGGGTGTGCAGGCGGCAGCCTATTGATGATTCTCTCTCATCACTGATGTTTCTATCTCTCTCTCCCTCTCCCTTCCTCTCTCTGAAATCAATAAAAAAAATATTTTAAAAACACATCTACCTTAAAAGTTTTAACTTTTAATTATGTAAGGGGGGAAAAGAAAAATTAATACAAAATGTATATATGTGTGTGATATCTAAAACTTAGTACAAAAAATATGTTTCACCCAAAATAGATCCAGAGACATGGAAGCATGCAACAGACTGACAAATCTCAGAGGGAAAGGGAGTCCCCCCCAAGACATTAAAGAATGTATATGAATATATGCATAACCCACAGACAATAGTGCAGTGAAGGCCTGGGAAGGAAACAGAAGGGGGGGCAGGAGGAAGGGGTCAATGGGGAGGAAGGGGGACATCTGTAATATCCTATCTAATAAAAGAGAAACATGGTAATTAGCCATACCTCCAATACCCTTCCCATTGGCTAATCAGGGTGATATGCAAATTAACTGCCAGCCAAGATGGCGGCCGGCAGCCAAGCAGCTTGAAGCAAACATGAGGCTTGCTTGCTTCAGTGACGGAGGACTCCAACGTTCCCCGCCTGCCGCTGCCGGCCTCTGAGCTTGCAGTTTGAAACATTCTTACAAATATAGAAGCTAAACAAAACCCCAGAAACCTGCTTTCAGCAAGCCGGGATCTCAGAGCTGGAGTTATACATTGTTTCGATTATAGAACCCAAACAAACCAGATACCTGCTTTCAGCAGCAGAGGCCTCAGAGCTGGAGCCAGAGCTAAAGCTGGCCCAGAATAAAAAAGAAAAAAAGGAGCAGTTGGGAGCTTCAGTCATCCGCCAGCCTGAAAACAGCCCTCAGCCCCTCACCCAGACTGGCCAGGCACCCCAGTGGGGACCCCCACCCTGAAGGGTGTGTGATCAGCTGCAAACAGCCATCATCCCCTCATCCAGGCTGGCCAGGCACCCCAGTGGGGACCACCACCCTGATCCAGGACACCCTTCAGGGCAAACCAGCCGGCCCCTACCCATGCACCAGGCCTCTATCCTATATAGTAAAAGGGTAATATGCCTCCCAGCACTGGGATCAGTGGAGCCGAGAGGCCTCCCAGCACCGGGATCAGCGTGACAGGGGGCAGCGCCCAAACCCCCTGATCGCCTTGCGGCTCTGTGTGTGACGGGGCAGGGCCACAACCTCCCTATCCGCCCTGCCCTGAGTGTGAGAGTGGCGGCGCCCCAACCCCCTGATCGGCCCTGCTCTGTGGGTGATAGAGTGCGGCGCCCCCTCCCCCACGGGCCCTGCTCTGTGTGTGACGGGGTAGAGCCATAACCTCCCCATCAGCCCTGCCCTGAGTGTGACAGTGGCGGCGCCCCAACCCCCTGATTGGCCCTGCTCTGTGGGTGATAGAGGGCGGCACCCCAACCCCCTGATCTGCCCTGCTCTGTGTGTGACAGGGGGTGGTGCCCCAACTCCCCTGATCAACCCTGCTCTGTGCGTAACAGGGGGCAGCGCCCCAACCCCCACATTGGCCCTGCTCTGTGCATGACGGGGTGGCGCCGCAACCTCCCCATTGACCCTGCCTTGAGTGTGACAGGGGGCGGTGCCCCAACCCCCAATCGGCCCTACCCTGAGCGTGACTGAGGGTGGCATCGCAACCTCCCAATCTGCCCTGTTCTGTGCATGACAGGGGGCAGCGCCCCAACTCCCCAATCAGCCCTGCTCTGAGCCCAACCAGGGGCTGCACCTAGGTATTGGGCCTGCCCTCTGCCACCCAGGTGCAGGCCTAAGCCAGCAGGTCGTTATCTCCCGAGGGGTCCCATACTGCGAGAGGGCACAGGCCGGGCTGAGGGACCACCACTCCCCCCCAGTGCACAAATTTTTGTGCACCGGGCCTCTAGTTTTCAACAATAAAGACAAATTTTAAAATATGTAGGTTTCACCATTAATAGGATATCTACCTATCTCAGTATCTTGTACATAATAAACCCTAATTTGTTACATAATGAGTGAATGAATAGGAAACACAAATGCAATGTGTTTTAAGTGGCAGCACTGTATTTTAAGATGATTCAGATTTTCATACCAGATTATAAGAATTAAAGCTAATTTTTAAGTCAGACAGCTCTTTTTACCCAGATAGCCTCAATAAGAGTGGTTATTTTTATTTTAAGCACATTTATGGGAATATTTTTAAAGCAGAAAAGATGGGGCGCACCCTTGATTTATCACTCTTAAAATTTAGACACAGAATGTACAGGTTTCCATTTGTCCTCTTGTCCTAGGTCTCCAACATGTTTAGGGGTAGGTCTGAAAATCTGTTAATACAAACTATTCAACAATAATAACCAAGCACCCACATTTGCACATCAGCAAAATGTCTGTCCTACCAACACTTCATGCTCTCTAGAGAAGGTAAACTCCTAGCATCCATAGGAGCAGGCCTGGGTCCTTCACTAATGTTTGCATCCATACACAAAGGGCACTGTAAAAAGGCGTAAGCATAAAAAATGAAATTCAAATGGACGCACACAGGCAGGGATCAAGCACTTGTCTCTGCAAATAAGACTCTAGACTCAAAATAATTATAACAGAGTGATTTCTAAAACATTTCATCTGCTGAGTCGATCTCTAATATTTTCAAAACATGTGCTAATTGACATCCAACATTACTATATCTTAAGCCTGTGAAAACCAGAACTGTAGTTTAGAAAAAAATATTATAATGTATACCTACCAGTAATTATATTCCACGCAACAGTTCAAAGTGTTTTATATTTACTAACTCATTTAGTATAGGTATATGCTCACTTGTCTTTCTCTCTCTCTCTCTCTCTCTCTCTCTCTCTCTCTCTCTCTCTCTCTCTCTCTCTCTCTCTCCCTCCCCCCTACACAAATGTATTCAGATTGATGACAGTTGATTTATACTAATCCAGAGATAATCAACCTTGACACTATTGACATTTGGGTCAGATCATTCTTTGTTTTGGGGGGCTGTCTTCTGCACTGTAGGACATTTAGCAGCATCTGGGCCTCTACACAATATATGCTGGTAGGAACTCCTAATTGTGAACAACCAAAAATATCTCCAGACATCAAGTCCCCAGAGAAAGAGGGGAGGGTAAAATTACTTCCAGTTAAAAACCTCTGATATATACTAGCTCATCCTGTATGTGTATATACATATAGGTGTCCTCTAGAGAGAAAGAGGACAGAAATATATGATGTATTAACGCATACATAAAAATGTACAGATGGATAGACAAATACATAAAATCCTAAGGGGTAGATACCATTATCTACAAATGAATAGACTGGGGCATAGGGATACTAAGTTTATACAGCTTAGCAAGTAACAGATCCAGAATTTACTCTGGAAACCATGCTCTTCAAAACTGAATTACACCACGCAGCATAAACTGTTTAAGGAATAAATAATTTAAAAGTCTAAACTAGAGTCCACTACTCTCTTTCTTGGAAGGCAACATGGTACAATAGATCAGTGCTGACTGTGAAAAGTAGTCTGCGAGTCGGAGCATCTGCTTAACTACAAAAGTATTAGTTGATTTATAAATGTCAACATTACAGTTATCATAATAGTCAATAGCAATTACTCAGCATAAAATATTACCATCATGTTAAAGAAATTGTTTGGAGAGTTAAAATTTGAGGGTTTCCTGAGATTTAGTCTAGGTCAATGTTATAGTGTCAATACTGTTAAAAGGGTAGTAATCTTAAGATATAAAGATATAAGCACACACACATTAGTAAACACAGCATCAAACACACATAAAACACAGCATCACACACTACATAAGACTAAACAAAATGTCTCACAACATATGAGTTGTGTATGTAATGTATTATATGTGTGTAAATGTGCATACATATATATATACATCTATAATAATAAAAGAATACTATGCTAATTAGACCGGACGTCCTTCCGGACAACCTTCCAGATGAAGCCAGGGCTGCAGCCGCAAGATCGAGGCAACTGCCTCGGCTGCAAGGGAGGGATCAAGACAGCTGCTGAGGCTGCGAAGGCCTACTCTTGCATGAATTCCGTGCACGGGTGGTGTCTAGCCAGCCTGGCCCCAATCAGTGGATAGGCCCAGGCCTGTCGGGAGGAGGAGATGGCTGGAGGTTGGCTGGCCAGCCCACCCCGCTGGGGCTTATTGGGGGCCAGCAGCCTGGGGAAGGAGCCATGGGTGGCTGGCCGGCCGGCCCTGCCCCTGATTGGGGTGGGGGGGCCAATCTGGGGTGGACTGGGTGGGGGAAGGGGCTGCAGGAGGTTGACTGGCTGGCCATGCCCCCTATTGGGGTGGGGGAGTTGGGGGCGGGGGCAGCTGGGGGGAGGGGCCACAGGAGGTCGGCCAGCTGGCCCCCCCCTTTGATCAGGCTGGTTCGGAGGCTGCAGTGGGAGCCATAGAGACCGGTCGTTCCGGTTGTTATGGAATTCCATTCGCTGGCTTTTTATATATATAGATACATATACATACACACACACACACATATATATATAACAATTTTGCAGATTTTTCCCTGTTTGGAGAGGAGAATTCAAATACAAGTAATTTTCAAATAATTTACTAAGAGTATAAAAGCAGCTTTGACTGCTTCTAAGACTGTGTCACACGAAGCTCTCTGGTTGATCTAAACACCCGTGTTCTGAAATACATAGGTTCCCTGCTTGTGGTAATATCAAGACAAGAGTAGGAATGTCATCACTGAACTATTTTAAAATGTAAACTTGCAACTTGACAGGGAATTCACAGCTCTTGAGAAGAGAACAGTAAGTATTTGGAGCCCAGAACACCAAAAACATATTGAAATTTTAGGGCAAATGATCTAGGTCTCCGGTGCCAAATAACTCAAAATGCTGTCATCTGGAGCCAATAGAACCCTGCTGTGCTTCCCTTCAATTACTTTAAGCATGTCTTTAGATTTCAGCAATATGATAGCTGGGAACCTGAGCCCCAGCTGAAACTGCCCTCGACTATATCCCTTTATCAATTCGTCCCGGAGCTGGGACTGAGCAGAGAAGATGGCACGGTGTCCTCCCTGGCAAACACAGGAACAAAAGCAGGCACTTCACACACAGAGAGATATGCTGTCCCACCATTGAAAGAATGCTGTTTGCCTGCTGCCTGGACCACAGTGCACCTTAACAATGCAAACAAATACCCTTGGAGGAGCCATCATTTTTAAGTGCAATTTGATTGCAGAAAGGCCTGCATGTGCTGTTGTCCCCTTACAACTGTCTGATAATCCTCTCCTGTCACAGACTGACAGGAGCTGCTATTTTACTTCCACCCACTGGGGCAAACCTCAGGAGAATAGTTATCTCTCAATGGGCTGCAACAGCAGGGCTATTTCAAGACCTCACGCCATTTTAAAGGGATTATTTGTCCACACAGACACATAAATCACCATGGAGCATCTTTTCTGAAGTATACGCTGGTCTGTAGGAGTCCTAGATAATTCCAATTGGGCTGGCATCGCTGTGAGGGCTTTGTACATCTAGCCAGACAGCGAAGTTAAGTACTCTCTCAGGGTTACATGTCATAATAAAGGTGGAGAACATTTTCGAAGATGTTAAGGCATTGTTATAAAACCCATTTAATATAAGCAAATATGCCTTAATATCTGAAAAAATATTGCTCCCAATAGTTTCTTTTATTTTAATGCAGTTGAAATGGTAGAATAAAGCATACTGTTTTTATCTCTCAGGGATCTTGGAATGCAAGCAAATGTATAAACAGAGAAATGGATTGCTCTTAGGGTATTCTATAACAACAGTGGCACCCCCTGGCATTTTACAAGGACTTTCCTTTCTCAGTAGAGTTTTACTTTTATTTTTTATTTTTTTGCAGTAAACATGTATTAAAGAATATACTTTCAGATGTTCTTAGTGGGGAAAAGGGCTGTTTTTCTCTCTTTGCAAATCCTAAAACAATGAGTTCTTGAACTAGATACTACAATAAGAAATTCAGCTGAAATGCTCAGCCAACTAACGGTTGAATTTTAATCTCCATAACTGGACAGCTGAAATTCTGCTTTTTTGCATATCAATTAGATTTAGCCGCTCATCATTCTACCTTATGGTGCTACCATTCACAGATGGTTACTCCAGGGATGGATGCGTTTCAGTAACAGTTTGAAATGCCCCTGGGTAATCAAGAGTGTAAATGATTGCTGTGCGCCTTTGAAATAATGCATTCAGACTGTAAGTGGCTGATGGGTACAGCTGTGGGCAAAGTCCACACTTGCTTTTAGGGCCCTGTCTGCACTGCGGATTAAAGAAACATTAAAAAAATGTTGATTGAAAAATAATAATAAATGTCTCTCAAGATACTGAATTGTAAGAAAACCACAGCTCATTTTTTAAAATTGCATTTCAAGTAAGGACAGCAAAAAGGTTAATTTGACAGATGCTCATCTTTCTGCCTAATTGCAGAAATGATATGGGGTAAACTGCTTGAATTAGCAGAGAACCTAAAATGGGATCATTTTAATGGGATACAGGATAAAGCAGGAGGAGGTTTATCCACAATCCATCAGTACAGGCATTATTTAGTGAATGGTTAAGCTAATTTCGAGTACCTGGCTATGCTAGGCTGTGTACAGATAACCAAAAGCTTTCCTACTCTTAGTAAACTGAAAATCTTCTTTGATAGAAAAGATTTCGTATATCCAAGACAGTACATAATCAAGTATTAGATTATCAGCCATACAGATGATGATAAGACCAGGGGAATTGGGGGCAAGAAAGAACAACATGAGCTAGATCCATTGGAGAAGCTTGGGGAAGAAGGTTAGGGAGTTAAGGAAGACCTACTTTAATGAGACCGTAAAGTCACAGAATGTGAATGTGGCAGATACTAGTAAAGGAAACACTAGCTGCTCAGAGTTCAGGAGTCGCACAAAGGGACAGTGAGTGCTGAATGCCAGACTAAGGAGCTTGACCTTGACCTAACAGGTGTGTGTGTGGAGGCTGCTGAAAAAGGAAGGTTTTAAGAGGTTTTTAAGCCCTAGCCAGGGTGGCTCAGTGGTTGAGCATCGACCCATGAGCCACAAGGTCATGGTTTGATTCCCAGTTAGGGCACATGCCTGGGTTGTATTCTCTCTCATCATTGATGTTTCTATCTCCCGCTCCCATTCTCTCTGAAATCAATAAAACTGTATTTTAGAAAAGAAGTGGTTATGTGAGAGATCAGAGCTAGAAACACCTTCTCAGCACCAACACACTTGAAAAACTTAGAAAAATGAGTGAAAAAGAAGAGCAGAGAGCTTAAGGACTGAGCCTGAGCCCCTATTCACAGAGTGGGGAGATAAAGCACATTTGGGGAACTTGGGAGGAAAAGATTTAGGAGGAGACTAAAGAAAACAGAGAGTCACTGAAGCCCAAAGAAGGAGGAAGTAATTTTAAAATGTGAGGTCCAGAATATTCAACACGGGAAAAATAAATATTGACTTTGTTTAAAATAAGGTCCATAATGAACTTGGACAAGTCCATCAACAAAAATTGCAGAGTTAGGTGAGTCTTGAGTCTGCCCTCTGACTTCAAGCACTGGGAATCTGGTCAACCTGGACTGATTTATGGACTTTTTCACTTCTTCTGTTAGGTGGGCCTTGCTGACTCACGTAGTAAGAGCAGTTTTACTACTGAAGCTTCAGGAATGTAACCTGCACAGCCCTCAGATCCAGGTGTCAGGTGAGCAATCAAATCTAACCAGATGTGGCTTTCCATTTCTTTGGCTATATTATTACTATAGGAAGAAGGTTTGATTTCTTCAAAAGAAAAAATAAATAAAAGATTGTAACATATGCCTCCAAAGGTAACTCCTCAAACAGAACTTACTCTCATGTAGCTCATATCTCTGTTTCCTCAGGGCTGGGCCCCAGCAGCCATGTTTATACACACAAATCTGTCTCCCTGGTTTTAGCAGAACAGACCAGCTGTGAACACCTGATCCCAGGCGGGTCAATCAATTTCTCTCTGCCTGGCAGCTGCACTTGGATATAAAAACACTAGTCTCGGCTGGCTGCTTAAACTGAAGACGTAATCTCAGAAATTGTGGAGCATCCGTCTTCCACCGTGGCCATAGGGAAGGAGGAACAGGCAAACCGGAGTCAGGAAAGGAAGACGCAGATGTGCAGGCAGAGGCAGGGAAGCCCACCAACCTCAGTCTACTTAGGTCAGTGGTTCTCAACCTTCCTAATGCCGCGACCCTTTAATACAGACCCCCAATTTCATTGTTACAAATTGAACATAATTAAAGCATAGTGATCAATCACAAAAACAATATGTAATTATATATGTGTTTTCCAATGGTCTTAGGCGACCTCTGTGAAAGGGCCGTTTGACCTCCAAAGGGGTCGCGACCCACAGGTTGAGAACCACTGACTTAGGTACTCGTCACCCTCTGACTCAGAGTGCTTTGACGCGATTGCTCTCGGCATCTGCTCCTCTTCCTTCTGCTGCCTCTGCTGCTCACGTTCCTTTATCCTTGTCTCTCACAAGCTCCCGAGGGAGGTCTGATCGAGTTTGGTTAGTCATCACCCCACAGGAAGGAATCATCATGTATAGCTATAAGCCTAAGGATGCCTGAGAACATGACCTTCAATTCATCCAGTCTTGCAATGAATACTGTGCAACTTATGCTTGAGTTGGGATGTACATGTCTCCAAATTAGTAAGAGTGACAAATGTGCCCAGCCTGCATGGTTCAGTGGTTGAGCGTCAACCTATGAACCAGGAGGTCATGGTTCAATTCCAGGTCAGGGCACATGCCCAGGATCGATCCCCAGTGTGGGGCATGCAGGAGGCAGTCAATGATTCGCTCTCATCATTGATGTTTCTATCTCTCGCCCTCTCCCTTCCTCTCCAAAATCAACAAGTAATTAGTGAGCTGCAGCTGGTGAGCAGGAAGGCATACAGCCAGCAGCTCCAGAACAGTCAGAAGGGCTGTCAGGGTACAAAGACCACCTAAGAAGAAGATGCCCACGGGTGGACACTGTGCAGGTCCCAAGAGTGGCAGCTGCACTTCCGTAGCATGGGCTCTTGAGGGCTAGACTTGTTTCCTCTGTTTTGGAACTTGCTACACTGTCACCTGCTCTGTGCAGAAATTTCCAGTCATGTAAATCTCAGTATTCTTTTTAAAACATCAAGGAGCCGAAGCCGGTTTGGCTCAGTGGATAGAGCATCGGCCTGCGGACTGAAGGGTCCCAGGTTCGATTCTGGTCAAGGGCATGTACCTGGGTTGCGGGCACATCCCCAGTAGGAGATGTGCAGGAGGCAGCTGATCGATGTTTCTCTTTCATCGATGTTTCTAACTCTCTATCTCTCTCCTTTCCTCTCTGTAAAAAGTCAATAAAATATATTAAAAAAAAATAAATTAAAAAAAAAACATCAAGGAAATCTTATATCTTTAAGCAAACCGTGTCTGCTACCATCTTTCCAACAATGCCACCACCATCTGTTTCAATGCCTACACATAAACCAATGGATTCTATATTTTTTGGAGTATTTGCTGAAGTACAGACTTACCAGAATTGCTGAGAAGCTTGATACACTTTATATTAAGATTACAAGGCAGGGCCATCATGAAAGTGACATGGAAATGCTCAGATAGGAGAGTCAGTGAATTTACCATGAATCTTGTCTGCCTCTTTACCTATGGAAAGAGTTTTTTTCTTAGATTATTATCTCTAAACAACAGTCTGCATGTTCTTATCTATTCCTTAAGATACTGGAGTAGCTCTCCCCTACTCTAGTGGGTATCAGAGTATCACACACACACTTAGCACTGTCGTGGACCAACCCAACGCCCCCGAGTCAGGCTGTGCAGAACGCCAGGTGTGCCATTTCCATCACTACTCACCAAAGCTGTACAACACAACAGCCCTGGAAAGGACCTGTCTACAGCATGGAAAAGCCAGGACTTGAGTTGAGATGTTAACAAGCAAAGAATTCATACAGCTAAATAGAAGCATCTCACCTGGGTGTATTTTCAGATCATCATTCTCTCTGCTCAGCCCCCAAGTCCAGTTCTTCTAATATTATCCTCATCCTCATGCCTCTCCTAGGATCTTCCCGTTTGTACAGAGCAAAACCGGCTAAATTCTCAAGGTCAAGAAGAAAGAAAATATGTGCTTTTTATCTTATTTCCTAGATATACCATCAGATAGTCAAAAATGATCTACCAGACTACCAGGGAACCCAAACTGGTCACTTGTTCTTCTTAGGATCACATGACCAGAATTATCCCAAGTCTGACCGGGTCAATGTTTTGCCTTTGCATCTACTCTCATTTTGCATCTATTAAACTCTGACACTAGTTTGTTTGTTTTTTCTTGGTTCACTTAAAACATTTAAAGCCCTAATTTTATTGTTCTACATTTCAGAGTATTTTCTGACAATGCTTCTTTGACAAAGCATACGAATTTAGCAACATGAAATGATATATATTTCTTGATTTCAGAAAAAAATCATTTATCCTATAAAACATATAGAAACATATAAAAGGTAAATTGTTATTAAATTGTGTGACCTATATAATTTACTAAAAAGTTACATGCACTAAGATATATAACACACATGAATATATAGTTGTATAAATACTATCATTCATCACCAGAGAGAAAATCTTTATCGATGACCAAGCTTTATCAATGACTCCGATATTATCCATGATCTGCATTTAACACATGTGTAGGAGCATCATGGCTCCTTATGCAGACAATCAGGCTACAGAGAAGTGGCCTGGCCCATGGAGTTGAGCACAAGCATACGAATATGGGACAATCATGACATGCTTACAAATGACCAGTCATTCACTGCACATTAGATAATATGTTTTGCATCTTTACAGTTACAGAACTAAATCTAACTACATTAAATTTTATCATTGTTAGAAAAGTAACAGTAACCTGTAAAAGTTCCCAGCAGAAGGCCTTATGGTGACACGGAGGAGTTCACCAGGAAAGCGCCACCTGCCTGCCTACTTGGAGACCTTAACAGGGAGCATAACCTGGTGAACCTGACATGGTTCAGGTACGAGCCATGGACCAGGAAAGTTCATCCCATTCCAGACTCATTCAGGCCCCCAGATGCCCTCACACATGAATGGAGCCCACAGGAAGGAGACTGCTGCATGAAGCCAGAACAGACATTTATTTTTTTAATACATTTTTGTTTATTTCAGAGAGGAAGGAGAGAAAGAAATAGAAACATCAATGATGAGAGAGAACCATTCATTGATCAGCTGCCTCCTGCATGCCCCACACCGTGATCGAGCCCGCAACCCAGGCATGTGCCCTGACCGGGAATCAAAGCACGGCCTCTGGGTTCATAGGTTGACGCTCAACACTGAGCCACGCTGGCTGGGCTACACATTTATTTATAATAGAAATTATATAACTGCCAGGAGGTCAGAGAAGGACATCAGAAGGAGAATCACATTCTCCACTTAGAGGCAAGCTCTCCAGCACCCAGCTCACCAGGCGGGGGAGCACGGAAACAGATGACCATGAGCTCTGCCGGATTCGAATGTAACTACATCAGGCCCTGGAAACCCAGTACGTCTGCCGCCACCGCACAGCCTGTCTGGGAACTGACCACTAAGGGGCCAGGCAGGGTGCCCCCCCCTGCTCAGTGCCCACAGCCAGCTTCTGCTTCTCAGGTTCTCTTTGTTCTCTGCTTCCCTTTTTAAACATCCCTACCTCTGATTGCGGCAGTTTTGATATAGATATTAATGTTTCTTCTTAAGATTGTTGTCAAAGCTTGCTGACCTGGAGCCATTCTGTCTCTGAGATTTTTCCTTCTCTGCTCTGGCCCCTTGTTTATTTTATTCCTTCTTTCCAAATCACAGCAGGCACTTTGCCGTCACACCCATGCACTTACTGCCCACATTCGCTAAATTATTGTGTAGTTATTCATGTTTCTAGAAATCTTGAAAAAGCTTTTTTAAAAACTGTCACCATAGAGACAATATAAAGGGAGTAACCTTGAAGTACACATTGTAAAAAAAAGAAGAAATTGAATGAGCAGTGAGGTGAAAAATGAATTGAATGGCTTTGGTCACAAATCATTTATCCTTAAATAACAAAGAAATTGTTCTTGATAAATCTTAACTATCAAAAAGTAAGAAGTTTAGCCGTCTGGTAATCAAATATCCAAAGGTGGCCCAGGGCAATAAAACCCCACCACCCACCTGCCCCTTTAGTGAGAGGAGCGCTGAGGATTTCAGAATTCAGACCCCACCCCCACCCCCACCCCCACCCCCCGCTCTTGTTCCTGTGAAGCAACCAATCCAGCTGCTTGCCAGTGCTGCTCTTCCTTGGACTCTTGTTCTCCAAGTGCTAGCTTCCCTGAGCCCCATTCTGGTCCTCCTCCCACCTCCTCCCAGCTCCCACCTCCTCTCTCACTTTCCACTTCCTCCTGCTCTGCCCTGAAGGGCTGTGCTTCCAGGACTCCACCCACAGCTCTTTTCCATCTTCCTCTCGCTTCATCTCATTCCACTCCCCTGAATTCACGAACGACTTATGTGCAATAATTCGAAACCATATACTGCATAACCAGGGCAAGACACATGTTCACGGTTCCTCACCGTTCATTTTCTTGCTTTTTCACGAGTCCATCCTGAGATTCAGAAGTGTATCTGCACCAGCCTGTTCAGTACCGCCACTCCAATGTCTTATAGTTCCCTTAAATACGTGGGTTCAAACCATTATTTTTTTTCTTAATCTCAAACCTTCCCTCTTATGTTCTCTATTTCAGTTCATGGCCTCTCCATCCACCTGCTTTCCCAAGATGAAAACCTGGAAGCCATCAGGGATCTGAGGTGCTACAGGCCAATATGTAAGAGTGACTAACAGTAGTTGTTAACAAAAATGCGTAAAAGAAAACTGCAGAACGAGTTGCTAAATAAGCCTGACAAATGACCGTTAACTTGTGCAGATGGTATAATTAGGAAGAGTAAAAGGAAAGAATGAATGGGTTATGAGATAAATTTTATATTTGTATGTTATGTCATTTGTAATTATAAGTATGGAAAATTGGTTAATTCCAATTTTCCCACTCAATTCTAATTACAAGTATGAGGGCAGGACATGTACCTGTTTTGCTCTCATCTTTGTATGGCTAGCACCTAGGATAGTGCTTTACATATAGTAGTTACTTAGTAAACACTTGCTGGGTACTTAGTTGACTAAAAACACAATTGATTTCTACTTTGATTTGTCTATCAAGATCAAAGTAGATTTACAGAATGCCAATCAGTATGCAATACCGGTCTAATACCACTACAAACACTACAAAGTGCCTAGTGGGATGAATAAAACGTCCCTGGCATAACTGTTGAGTCTTCGGTTCATCATTTGACCAGAAATTTCTCTATTTTCCTAAAGACCCTGATTATGATAGTAATTTTCACCTCAGTAAAACTAAACTGACCTTCAGGGGCATTTATTATCTTAAAACCCCCTTTCAAAGATTAAATAATGTCCTTAATATCAAATTTCTTAGGTATCAATTGACCAGGAAGGTATAAGACAAGCTGAGAGCTCTAATCAAGATCCTTGAACTGGGGGGGGGGGGGGGGGGGGGGGGGGGGCGGGAAGAACCAAGAGTAAGGAATTTCTTTGAAAGCATTCCACCCAAACACCCACTGTAAGAGAAGCTGGCTCCTTATTCTCTACACCCAAAGCTGACGACTCAGACTGGGTGAAGGTAAATATTGTATGAATAATTTGTTAACGAGGATGAGTGTTTGTGTCTATGAACAAACTGTCATAATATATACACACACAGAAAATAGAAATCAGCTGTCTTCTGGAACTTTGTTCTACAGTAAGCCTTTCTCCCTAACACCTGCATTTATAGAAATAATATTCACTCCAGCCTTAAAACAAACAAAAAACTCCCTCTCCCTAACTCTATCAACTTGGTCCTCTAAGAGCCAGCTCAAAAACTGCTTTCTCTGTTCTTTTTACTGTCTCTCTTTGTTCCCAATGCATCCTGTAAATTATCATGTATTGTAATAATAAATTATGTTAGTATCTCCATCCTTCTTCCCTCTTTCTTTTTTTATTTATTTCTGAGAGAGGAAGGTGGAGAGAGAGAAACATCAATGATGGAGAGAATAATTGATTGGCTGTCTCCTGCACACACCCTACTGGGGACTGAGTCCACAAACTGGGCATGTGCCCTGATGGGGAATGTGAACCATGACCTCCTGGTTCATGGATCGATGCTCAACCAGTGAGCCACACTGGCCAGGCCCTCCTTCCCTCTTTTAAGACCAACAGCTACTTAAAGATGTTTGGGATCTCCCGTACCGGGCTTACCACAGTACCTGGTAATTTAATTGGCACTCAATAAATTATAGTCAAAAGAAAGAAGAATGGGATTTGGAAATATAACCATAGGAGTTTAATAGCAAAAATGAAATCTTTCATCCCTCCTACTTGGCCCCTTTCCATGGCCTTTTCCTCTACCATTTTTTGTTATATCCATGCCAGAGAGCCTTTCTCATGATTTCAATGATGTGTGGCTGTGGGCACTGCAAGGATGTACTTGTCATTAAGGCTCCTTTACTTCCTCATTCCTGTCTTATTCACTCAGTCCCTTAGCAGAAGCAAAGACCTAACATGTAGGAATCCAACACGAGGTGCTAAAATATGCAGAGAAAATGTATGCACAGTGGTACTGATTTAAAATACTGCTTTCAAGAAAACTTAGGTCTCCCTCTATGTCTATGTAAACTATTCGACCATCAAGAGACATCCATCTCTTTTCCTAGATAAGGGAAACGGCACTTGTCCCACCCACACCGATGCCATTGGTATCTGTCCGTTAAAGGAAATCAGTGGCCTAGTATGTGGATACAAGAGGAAGCCCTGAGCTCTGTGATGACTGATAATACTATTTGGTCTTTCCTATAGGGGAGGTGAAGGAGAGAAAGTGATTCAGAGCAGTTTGGATTAATATTTGAATCCATCTTTATGAAGGAAACAAGATCTTAACTTGCTATTGTGGGGGGTGCAAAAAAAATTTTTTTGCCTCCCACTCCTATGTTCTTCTAGCTGGGCTAATCATCAAATTCATATGAGACAGATTAACAGGAGAAAATGTCCGAAGTGTATTTTACAGATGTACACTCAGCAGTCCATAGACTATGAGACCCAAAGAGGCATTGGGCAGTTGAGACTTATATGTCACTTTGGACAAAAGAGAAGGGGGCAGGGGTCTGGGATTTTGAAGGGGAAGTAGGCAATTCACAGATAGAGGAAATGGTGAACACATGGCAAACAAATTCCTGCTAGGCAACCCAGAAACAGTGAGACACAGGTGGAAATCCAGAACACGTTTTTCATGGATCTGTCCAGTCTACCATACTTAATTCAAAATGCTAAGGTTCCCTTCCTGAAACAGGTATTTCCATCGGAATTTCCTTAGGCAGGAAAGGGGAGAGTCAGAGGTTCTTTCTGATTCTTTTGTTTCTTAATAACCACTTAACATTAATATCCCAAAGGGCCCATTTTGAGGTGGCAAAATTTGGTCCCCTTCACTATTTAAAAGGTTTCAGTAGATAAAAGATTTTTCGACATTGTTATGCAGGCAGATAATAAATTAACCTGCCTTGATTAATGAAAGCAATCATTATTATTATATTTATCCTCACCCTAGGAGTGAGGATATTTTTTCCCATTGATATTTAGAGGGTGGAAGGAAAGGGGGGAGGGAGGAAAGAGAGAGACTGAAAGACAGAGAGAGAGAGAAAGAAACATTGATGTGACAGAGACACATTGACTGATTGCCTCCCACACGCGCCTTAACTTGGGCAGGGATAGGACCTGCAACACAGATAGTACATGCCCTTGATGGGGAATCAAACCCATACCCTCCAGTGCACAAGCTGGCACTCTAACCACTGAACCACGCCAGCCAGGGCTGAAAGTGGTTGTTAAATGCTGTTACCATAAATAGGTTAATTTTACTGTATAACATCTCCTGGTGATTATTTGTTTGGCCCAGATGAAGCCAGATGCTATTTGACAAAATGTTTTTGTATCTAAGAAGGTATATTTGGCTACTTTAAACCGTAATCTTTGGCATTCACATCTACTATAGATGTATACTTGCATACATTCATTTCTACTTTAGCAAAGTCATTTTCATGAATGGGAAAGGAAAAATACTGTATTAGATTTTGCTAGCAAAAAAGAGGCATTGTCCTATTGTGATATGCTAATACTCACCTTAGAAGGAATAATTTATGAACTCAACCTCTATATATGCAATTCAACTACCATGGGTTTAAAGATTTATTTACACTTACAGATTAAAGAACTATGGCCCTGGCTGAGTGGCTCAGTTGGTTGGAGTGTCATCCCAGACAACAAAAATTTGTGGTTTTGATTCCCAGTCAGGGCACATTCCTAGGCCTTGGGTTCAATCCCCAGTTGGGGCACATACAGGAGACAACTGATGGATGTTTCTCTCTCACATCAATGTTTCTCTCTCCCTTCTTCTTTTTCTAAAATCAATTTTTAAAAAACACATATGCTGGGGTGAGGATTAAAAAACATTGTGGAAGACTAAAAGAATCTCGTGCACTGCTGGTGGGAATGCAGACTGGTGCAGCCACTGTGGAAACAGTATGGAGCTTCCTCAAAAAACTAAAAATGGAACTCCCATTTGACCCAGTAATCCCACTTCTAGGAATATATCCCAAGAAGCCAGAAACACCAATCAGAAAGGATATATGCACCCCTATGTTCATAGCAGCACAATTCACCATAGCTAAGATCTGGAAACAGCCTAAGTGCCCATCAGCAGATGAGTGGATTAAAAAACTGTGGTACATCTACACAATGGAATACTACACTGCGGTAAAAAAGAAGGAACTCTTGCCTTTTGCAACAGCTTGGATGGGACTGGAGAGCATTATGCTAAGTGAAATAAGCCAGTCAGAGAAAGATAAATACCACATGATCTCACTCTTTTGTGGAATATAGAGAACAACATAGACTGATGAACAGGGACAGATCCAAAGACAGAGAAACAGCAATCAGACTATTAATCCCCAGAGGGAAAGTAGGGGAGGGTGGGGGTAGGGGAAGAGATCAACCAAAGGACTTGTATGCATGCATATAAGCCAAACCAATGGACATGGACAACTGGGGGATGAGAGCATGAGTGTGTGTGTGGGGGGGGGGGGGGGGGGCTAATGGGGGGGGAATGAGGACACATTTGTAATTCCTTAACTAATAAAGAATTTAAAGATTTTTTAAAAAAATTAAAAGTAAATACTAAAAAAAAAGACTAAAAGAAGACACAAAATACATGAGCAACAAAGGAAAAAACTGATACATTCTATTACATTAGTTACATTAAAATCAGGAATTTTATTGAAGGACATCACAAAAAGAGAGAAGAGCCGAAACCGGTTTGGCTCAGTGGATAGAGCGTCGGCCTGCAGACTGAAAGATCCCAGGTTCGATTCTGGTGAAGAGCATGTACCTGGGTTGCAGGCACATCCTCAGTAGATGTGCAGGAGGCAGCTGATCGATGTTTCTCTCTCATCGATGTTTCTAACTCTCTATCTCTCTCCCTTCCTCTCTGTAAAAAATCAATAAAATATATTTTTTAAAAAAAAGAGAGAGAGAGAAGAGACAAACCACTGTGTAGAGATATTTATAACACATACAATTGATAATAGACCAGAATTAAGAATATATATAAAGAACTCCTATATGCCATTTTTTAAAAGACAGATAACCTAATATTTTAAATGGCTAAAGACTTAGGCATTTCATAAGATAGGAAATTCAAATGAACATGAAAAGTTGTTTAATTTCACTAGTAATCAGGGATATGCAAACTTTAACTATGATAGGATAACACTATTATACACCCAACAGAAGAGCAAAACTTTAAAATCTGACAATATCCATGATGGTGAGGATAGAGAATTCTCATACACTACTGGTAGATATATAAATTGGTATGATCACTTTGATTTATTATTTTTATCAACATATTTTCACATGTTTATATATGTCTATAAAGAATTCCAATTCCCCTTGTCTTCCTGACTATTTACTATGAAGTGCTGGTCCTCGTTTTTAAGTGAATTCATTTTGCTTTGACTTTTTCTCTATCAGTTGTTCTCAGATACTATAGGTTCTCAAAATAGATTCAATTGTAACCCCTCACACACCTTTCCGTTTAATATATTAGGCTGACCCATGTGGAGTTGCAATATTCTATCATCTTTGACTGACAAAAATGGCAAGTCCATATGATTCATACTAACACACCAGTGGCCTCCACAGTCTCAGCTGTGCCCTCCTGCCCGCAACAGCACAGGTCCTGCCCAGTGGAGTTTGAAGAGTTGACCATCACGTAGAAGTAGGTGGGGAGACTTCTGTGCTTTTCATTATAATTTTTCTTCCCTATTAAAAGGAATATACTATCTCCTCTTTTGTTCAGCAAAATGGAAAACACTGATGAGATTTATACCTTTAAAAAAAAAACTAGACTATGATTTAGCTCCTACATTCAACCAACATGTGTTGACCACCTACGATGTGATAGGCCCTGGGGAGAGACAAAAACAAGACAAGGATCACTGCCTCATGAAGCTTACAAAGAATAGAGAATAAAAAAGGCAAGAAAACCAGTATGTACAGCATACTGTGGTAGGTGCTATTCAAAAATCTGTCTAATGAAGGGACCTCTACATCAAATTTCTCACTGAGCATTAGAAATAAAGGATTTTGTTCTGAGGTATCTTTTCATACATTTTTAGCTTAACAAAAACACATCAAATGGGGCAAAAGCAGATATCAGGACAAAAAAAATCAGAAACATGAATTCTGAATAAGCTATACATGAGATAATCAGATCTTTGAATAATTCCATTTTCTTAATTTTAAGTTGGTAATATATAAGACAGAAGTATAAAATCAAACCGTGTCTTGCTGGAATTGTGAATCCCCACTTTGGAAAGGGCAGATGGAGCGCCTTCTGTTCACAGAAAGAGAGCCAAGGGCTCAGAGAAGGTAACCGCTTGGCTAAAGGGAAAGAAGCAAACCAGAGAACCGTGGTTCTGAACTTCTATCCCCTCAAAGGGTACAGAAGACTCTGAACTTGAGAGATGTTTTCAGAATTAGAAGAAAACTAGTATAAATGTCTCTCGTGTGTTTTCCTTTCTGAGTCAAGGACACATGTACATGCTTAAGAAGATTTCAATTACACTGAAAAGTTCTGAGTTTCCAATCACTGAATTTAAGTCAACACATTTCCTCTGGTATACACCATGCTGTTATAGTTACATCTTCTTTTTTTTTTAGTTCTATTTCTTCAAATGTCAAAGCTACACACACTTAAGTATACAATCCTATAAGAATGAGGAAATATATGTAAATTTTTATTCATCAAAAAAAAAAACTAAACCCCAACAATTTGGGTTTTGTTTGTAGATCTAGTTCTTATAAATGTTTAATCACCTAAATAAACTGCTTAGAAAAGAAAGATACTCTCAAACTATGGCACTTCTTTCAATGAAGGTGTTGACATGCAGTTTGATAAGGCCACACACAGCAAAAACAATTTGTCAGAAAAGGAATTTTAAGTGGTTCAATAACATGAAAAAAATTTTTTCAACCTCATTAATAATTTAAAAATTCTAAATGGCATAGCATGCCATGTTTTACCTATCCAACAAGTAAGGATTTTGGGGGGGGGGGGGGGAAACAGATTTCCATTTCCTCTGTGTACAGTTCAGTAACACCTGTGAGCACAAGTAAATGCCAGCACTTCTCATAATTTACACTTCTAATATGTTTGTTCCTATTAATAAATCCTTGGGGCAATAACAGAATTCCAAAGCTCCAGCCAGAAATGAAAGTCGTGGAATGCTTCCTGGAGAACTGAGACCATTTTTACTTGATTTACTAGACATTTCATGGTGAAGCTGTGCATCTCATCAATGGAATATTATTTCTACCCTTAAATTAAATATCCAAATTTTATATTCTCATTTTTGGACCTGCTTTGTACTAAGCCACTTAGTCAAATTGAGTGCTTATGAATGAAGTTATACGTTTTGTGTGTTTTTTTAATCCTCATCCAAGGAGGGAGGATATTTTTTCCATTAATTTTCTAGAGAGCATGGAGGGGAGGAGGGAGAGAGGGAGGGAAGAGGGAGGAGAGAGAGAAAGAGACATAAGAGAGAGAGGTTGAGTGTATGAGAGAGAAACAGCAAAGTGACAGACATGTCGATTGGTTGCCTCCTGCACTTGCCCAACAGGGAGCAGGGATGGGACTTGAAACCCAGGTATGTGCCCTTGACCAGGAATCAAACTCTCTGGTGCACAGGCCAATGCTCTATCCACTTAACCACATGGGCCAGTCCTGAAGTTACATGTTTTCATAAAAATATGAAAGCCTCATGCCATAACATACTTATATCACTCCATCTTAGCTCTTTTCCTTGAGTTCTAGTCTTTTTCAGTGAATTCTACAGTCAAAATAGGAAAAAGGCAAGAATGCCTAGCAAAAGCAGAGGCAATGATAAAGAAATGATGGAATAACAAATATCATTCTCTGTAAGTATTATTTTAGAGAATAATAATGGTTGCAATGTGGTGGGGGAGGGGGGTGGCGGGGAGGATATACCACGGTCTCTGGATTGTTGAATTCGAAGGATGTGTGAGAAAATGAGCAATATCTTCTACAAAGAGCTGCAGGGAAGACAAGTAAACCGAGTCCAGGAGATGGAAAGAATATTCTGGGAAGAGATTAGGTTATAAGAAAGTTTGTTTACCATGGAGAAGGGTTACAGAGAAGTAGAATGGGGGGAGAGTAAGAGAATGGATGAGCAGAGGGAGCTTTGGAGCTTTGGTTGAAGTAGGGAACACAAAGCTTTATGAAATTAAGATTAAATAAAAAAGATGAATAAAGGCTATTCAAGTCTAATTCTAACAGTCTCAATTATGCCTTTTCTTTCAGTAGACCACATTGAGACGTTCATAAAGATGATTTATTCTTGACTTTTAAGCATTTTAAAAACAGTACAACTCTGGCCGGTGTTTCTCAATAGTTAGAGAGCATCAGCCTGTGCACCAAAGGGTCATGAGTTCAATTCCGGTCAGGGCAAGTGTAGGAGGCAACAGATCAATCAATGTGTGTGTGTGTGTGTGTGTGTGTGTGTGTGTGTGTGTGTGTGTGTGTGTGTCTTCCTTCCTCCCTCTCTCCCTCCTTTCCTCCCTCCCTCCTTACCTTCCCTTCCTTCCTCCCTCCCTCCCTTCTACTCTCTCTAAAAATCAATGGAAAAAATATCCTGGGGTGGGATTAACAATGTAATATATATATTGCCAAAGTAAGAAGGCAGCCAGTGAACCAAGTAACTCATTGGGAGTATAATTACAAACATTTAGCATTGTTTTGAACACGATAAAAAGAAACACTTTCATTTAAAATAGTGTTTCATAATCTCAAGAAAGAATTCATCCACCATTTATTTTCAGGGAAACGTGCTGCTTCTTGGAAGAAGCCCAGAAGATCCTGCTGTTAAATCAAGACCCATGCAGGAAGAAAAATTATCCGCTCCACAATAACATGGCATGTGACACAAAGGCAGTGGTACTTATCCAGCAGGGAGAGGCCCCTTCCTCACAGGGACTCCCACCGGCTGACTTAATTACTGCGCAGCAAGGAGAGCCACTACAAAGACAGGGCAACCCCAAGAGGCCCAAGAGGGCTGCTGAGAGCCCTTCTCTGGACGGGGACAGATGGCTCCGCTGCTTCTCATTTGGTATGAGATCTTCTAGAAAAATCTGAAAATGGATACAGGCCAACAAGTTTTTCACTACCAGATTTTTTAAAAAACCTACCATATGCTACTTTAAAAATAACCCAAGTATTTACTGAGCTGTGACTACATACTAGTAGTATAAGGGAGAGAAAAAGGTCTAAAGCAACTTGCCATTTTGTTTTGATTTTTCATCAGGATGGACACAAAAGGAAAAAGTGCAGCAGAGGCCATAAAACTACTGCCTTAGGAATTGTCAGAAATGATCAATCACAAACAATTTTACAGAAACAGAGTGAGTCCATGGTGTACTGAAACCTAATTCAGCAGCAAAAGTAAATGAACACCGTTCAACAGTCACCTTAGCAACCACAGGGACTAGGCACCAAACAGGTCGTTAGCCCTTCCAATTAGGAAGTTGTAACACATTTGCTAAATAATAGCACTGTGTAAATTCTATTTTGTAAAAAGTTCTAAAGAAAATGGAAATTGAACTACAAACTTACTAAAGAAGGACCAAGCTATTAATGTCATGCTGTTTTGTGAAATTAATATACATGTGGCTTTCCTGCATGCAGGAAACTCTTACCATCCTGGCCACTTTAAGGAGTATAAATTAATCCGAATCACTAAATTCTTCATTCTCATGTGTGAATGTACAGTAATGCCACCTAAGGAATTTAGAGTTAATTTATAAATTCCATAGCAGTTGTATATACATACATATAAGTATACACACATAGTCATGTTTAATACTCATAATAATCTTCTGACCTAAGAAAGCACAGCTCACTTAAGGTAGAATGGATTAATATATGTAAAACACTTGACACACAGCCAGCACTATGAAAGTCCAAGTCATTACTCCTACCAGTACAGGAGTATTATTGTTGTTATTACTTTAAAATGTGAGTTTTGAAGTCACACTGCCTGTCTCAAATTTTAGTTCCATCACTAACTAGACAGGTGCTAATCTATTTAACTCAATATTTTCATCTATATAATGGGAGTAATAAAAAAATCTACTAGTACTTCAAGGCTATTGGGGGTGTCAAGGTGAGATGTATTAACTCTGTGGCACAATAACCACTGTGTGGTAGGCAGCAAACACAACTGAGCCTAACAGGGCTGTGTCAGCATCTAGACCAGAAGTCGACACTCAAATGTCAACAAGGCAGTGACAGATGATGTAAATGAGGGAAGTGGACAGTAAGATGATGCAGATGAGATGGAATGGCGGGGGCTGTGGCAAGTTGGAGACTTGTGCCCCTTCTGAAAGAGAAAGACTCACTCAGCTCCAGCCCTCTGATGTCAGACAGTAACGCAGGCCGAGCACTTTGTGAAATCTTCCAATTTTTCGAGAATGACCTGAAACCCAGATTTTTTTATGACTACTTTTTTTTTTTTTTAAGCAGCTCCCTACATCAAATGTTTCTAAATCGCTGAGCTGGATTCTGCTCACGGGATACCAGTTTGCAGTGTCTCTTCCAGATGGGAGGTGGC
Organism: Myotis myotis; assembly: GCF_014108235.1. Classification (NCBI taxonomy): domain Eukaryota; kingdom Metazoa; phylum Chordata; class Mammalia; order Chiroptera; family Vespertilionidae; genus Myotis; species Myotis myotis. Next base: position 174,526,898 of record NW_023416335.1, read on the forward strand.
CAATCTCTCTGGGATTTCTCTCTACCTGTAGAGTTTAATGACTAAGCAGCCATTGCAAAGCAAACCACAGGACTGGTGTAACCGGTGTTATCAGGACTTTATTTTAATTCTGAGGTATGAACGAGTCAGGTACACGTAATGACAGAGTCACAGTGCTGAAGCAGTGTAGACATCCTGTCCAAATTCATTAAGTGCCTGACTCACTCCTCAACATCCCTACCAAGTAGCTTTTTGGCTTCTACTTAAACATTCCCGTTAGCCAACAGGCGGGTCTCTCCTCAGAAAGCTGCCTATTTCTCATTCTGCTCTTAGTCTTCTGTAAGGAAGGTCCTTCTTCATAGTAAGTTGAGCTCTGTATCCTAGTATCTGACACAACTGGTTCCTGGATCATTATACCTAGAATATTCCAGGAGTGGATGGGTGAAATTTATCATCACATTCTGGACAGTGTATCTATTAATGCAGACCAAGATCACATCACCTTTTTCTGGGGTCTTCTTCACTTGGCTCCCGACCCTTGGGGACTGTAGCATGCTCTGGCACTGTGAGCGAGTCAACAAAGGTCCATGGTAGAGGGGAAAGAAAGCTGTTCTTTGTGCCAGTCACATTTTTTTGCTTTAATTAGAGTGTAAGGATATATCTATGCCCCAGTCTCCATCTTTCTATTCTACAGTACACACATTGCTTCCTATAAGTAATTATTTTAACTCTGGTTTAAGAATTACTGACATTGGATCCAAGATGGCAGCAGAGTAGGTGGAAACTACACTCACCTTCTCCCAAGACGAAACTGAACTTATAACTAAAATACAGAATAATCAATCTGAATAACCAACTGAAGGCTGGCTGAAAAGAAGTCTTATAACCAAGGGTTTACAGAAGCCACAGGGAGAATGGTAGGAAGGGCACAGAAGCAAAAAAGAATGGCCTCGCTCCCAGGGGCAGTGACTGAGATTTGGGGGTATCTCAGCTGTGGGGTTTCCCCCTGAGAAGCATGGGGTCTCAACCCCATGCCAGGCTCCCCAGCCCAGAGCACCAGAGCCAGGAAGAGGTGCCCATATAACATCTAGCTGTGAGAACTGGAGGGGATTCAGTCTATCAGGGAGACACCGGAGTCAGCTAGAGACACAGGCGCCCTCTTAAAGGGCCAACACACAAAATCTTGTTTGTCGCCATTCATCCTGGGCTATGGTGGAGGGATGAGAGTCACCTGAGGAGAGTCTGGGGTTTGTGGCTCTGGAGAGAGAGCTGGGGAGGCAGCCGCCAGGATCCCTGTGCTGAGTCACTCTCCATGCTGCAGACACCTTTCTTGGGTGCAGCACTCCTCTCCTTATGGCATCAGAATGGGGGAAAGCAACTCTGGATTCCCTGTCACCCCACCCTGCGGAGCCCAGTTAAGGAGTCAGCTGCCTGGGCTGGGTTGCAGCGGTCTGGGCAGATTCAGGGGGTGTCAGTGGGCTGAGTTGTGTGGCTTTGGTGTGGGAGCCATTCTTCCCACTTTCCCTCCAACCAGACTGGCTCCTCCCCCTCACAGGAGATCTGTTAGTCCCACTCCTCTGACACCTGGTGGCTCCACCCTGCTAACGTCTGGGCAGAATCTGGGATAGATTGAGTTGTGTGGCTCTGGGATAAGAGCCATTACTTCCACCTCCCCCCATGCCTGACAAGAGATCCACTAGACCAGTGGTTCTCAACCTTCCTAGTGCCACGACCCTTTCATATAGTTCCTCATGTTGTGGTGACCCCCAACCATAAAATTATTTTCGTTGCTACTTCATAACTGTAATTTTGCTACTGTTATGAATCGTAATGTAAATATCTGATATGCAGGATGTATTTTCATTGTTACAAATTGAACATAATTAAAGCATAGTGATTAATCACAAAAACAATATGTAATTATATATGTGTTTTCCGATGGTCTTAGGCGACCCCTGTGAAAGGGCCGTTCGACCCCCAAAGGGGTCGTGACCCACAGGTTGAGAACCACTGCACTAGACCCTTCCTCCCCAATCCAGGTGACCCCACCCTGCTGAGACTGGGTTCCTGGCAGAATCTGGGATAGACTGAGTTGTGTGGTTCTAGAATGGGGGCCATTTTTCCCTTGCAGAGCCCTCCCTTCACACAACCAAATCTTGGTCTGTCTGGGCCTCATAAACACTGCTGGCCTCACTTGAACAATTCCCTGAGGTCCTGACCCACCACAAAAGTGTGTGAGCACCCAGTGAGTGGCAGCTAGACTTGTGTACCTTAGGACATTTGCTGGGTGACCTCAGACCCAGCACTGGCACTGAGTCTGAACCTGTATCTGGTGAACACTACTTGCCCCTACCTGGTGACTCACTGAGACTCTACCTTATGCAACTCAAGTACCGCCAGAGGCTCTTTCAGTGACTGAGCCTAACAGGCAGCCAGCAGCTAGAGGCAGGCGGAAGGGCACCTCGGGGTGCCTTGGTACTTTAGCTGACCTGCCCCCAGGCCCGTTGCTGGTAAAAGCCAGCCATAGTGTGCAGGGTGGTCCTTCCTGAGCACATAGAGGCAGCCACAAACTACGGATCGCTTTGTAACTCCAAACAAGTTGTTAGGGCCAGTCACAGGCAGCATCTGACATTGCCTATACCAGAGGCCCTTCCAAGAGGCCCCAGAGCCAGCATACCCAGTGGCCATCTTCAGACAACATTGGAGCAGGATCCAATTAGCTTCCAAAGGGAGATCTTGGTAGGCATCACACCCTGCTGAGGAGAATTCTGTTTCGTGTGGTCAGCACCTGCACAGTAGCTCGTACACTGTGGTTGGGGACAACCCTCACAGTCAGCCAGCATGAGGGTCGACCCCACACACAAATGGGCCAATAGCAATCAAGGCTCAATAAAAACAGGAGGGCTCACATAACCCACATAAGGGACATTCCTGGAGCACCCAGATCAGGTGATCAAGAGAACTGTGCCACTGGATTCCACAGGACACCTACTATTTAAGGCCACTTTACCAAGACTGGGAGTCATCGCATGCTGTAAACCAATTCCAGCATGTCATAATTTCAAGAGTCCCATCAAAAGGTTGATGAAACTTGGGGACTCAACAGGGTTGAGTCTCACATGTACTCACCTGTTGGGAATGGCTAAAGGCATTTCCCCAAATCTGAATAGGAAACTGATTGTGGCTGCCAGACAGTTAAAGGGCATCTTAATCTACATGTTATTGCCTTCTACTGGCCAAACACCTGAACAGCCGTAGGCTATTCCCCAAACTGACAATGCTTCTGTACCCTTTGAAACCTTACCCTTTGAAGTGTATTATCTCCACGTTGCCTTAGGACAAATTGTGTTAATAAAAGCAAGGGTCCTAGACAAGGAGGGAGTCTTCAGTTCCTTTAGCTGAAGGTTCTCTGACCCCCAATGACTTTCAAAATTATATCTGGTCTCCGGACTCTTTTTCAGTCTCTGGATTTCTATGTCATCTACGCACAGCCTTTTCCAGATTCCTGAACCCTTCTTGATGCTGGGACAAGAACCCCGGCAATAGCAGATCTTCCTAATACATAGAAACAAGCATAAAAAGACAGCCAAAATGGGGAGACAAAGAAATGTGCTCCAAATGAAAGAACTGGAGAAATCTCCAGAAAAAGACCTAAATGAAATGGAGGCAAGCAATTTATCAGATATAGAGTCAAAAAAAAAAAAATGATTATAAGGATGTTCAACTTGAGAGCTCAGAAATAGGGAGCTCAAAAATAAACTCACACCTCTGTAGTCAAGTAATATTTGGCAAAGGAGACAAAAATATACAACTGGTAAAGATAGTCTATTCAATAAATGGTGTTGGGAAAATTGGATAGTTTTGTTAAAAAAAGAAAAACTAGACCATCTTATTATACCATACACAAGAATAAACTCAAAATGGGTTAAAGAATTAAATGTCAGCCAAAACAGGTTTGGCTCAGTGGATAGAGCGTCGGCCTACAGACTGAAGAGTCCCAGGTTCGATTCCGGTCAAGGGCATGTACCTGGGTTGCGGGCACATCCCCAGTTGGAGATGTGCAGGAGGCAGCTCATCGATGTTTCTCTCTCATCGATGTTTCTAACTCTCTATCTCTCTCCCTTCCTCTCTGTAAAAAATCAATAAAATATATTTAAAAAAAAAAAAAGAATTAAATGTCAGACTTGAAACCATAAAAATCCTAGAAGAAAATATAGGCAGTAAAATCTTGGACATTTCTCATGGCAATGTTTTTTTCTGACCTATTTCCTCAGGCAAGGGAAACAAAAGAAAAAATAAACAAATGGGACTACATCAAACTAAAAAGTTTTTTTTTTAAAATATATTTTATTGATTTTTCACAGAGAGGAAGGGAGAGAGACAGAGAGTCAGAAACATCGATGAGAGAGAAACATCGATCAGCTGCCTCCTGCACATCCCCCACTGGGGATATGCCCGCAACCCAGGTACGTGCCCTTGACCGGAATCGAACCTGGGACCTTTCAGTCCGCAGGCCGACGCTCTATCCACTGAGCCAAACCGGTTTCGGCCAAACTAAAAAGTTTTTACACAGCAAAGGAAACCATCAAAATGAAAAGACAACCCACTGAATGGATGAACAAATTCACCAATAAGGGGTTAATATCCAAAATTTATAAAGAACTTACATAACGCAACACCAAAGAAAATAAACAATCTAATTTAAAAATGAGCAAAGGGCCTAAATAGACCAAAGAGGACATACAGATGGCCAATGGACATGTGAAAAGATGCTCAACATCACTAATCATCAGAGAAATGCAAATTACAACCACAATAATATATCACCTCACACCTGTCATAATGGTTATCATCAATAAATCAACAAACAGCAAGTGTTGGCGAGAATGTAGATAAAAGGAAACCTCATGCACTGTTGGTGGGAATGCAGATTGGTGCAGCCACTGTGAAAAGCAGTGTGGAGTTACCTCAAAAAATTAAAAATGGGCCCTAACTGGTTTGGCTCAGTGGACAGAGCGTCAGCCTGCGGACTCAAAGGTCCCAGGTTCGATTCCGGTCAAGGGCATGTGCCTTGGTTGTGGGCACATACCCAGTAGGGAGTGTGCAGGGGGCAGCTGATCGATGTTTCTCTCTCATTGATGTTTCTAACTCTCTATCCCTCTCCCTTCCTCTCTGTAAAAAATCAATAAAATGTATTTTTTTAAAAATTAAAAATGGAACTGCCTTACAACCCAGCAATTCCACTTCTGGGAACATATCCAAAGAAACCAAAAGCAGTATTTCAAAAGAATATATGCACCCCTATGTTCATTCCAGTATTGTTACAATAGCCAAGATTTGAGAGCAGCTCAACTGCCCATCAAGAGATGAGTAGATAAAAAGCTGTGGTACATTTAAACAATGGAATACTACTCAGCCTTAAAAAAGGAAGGAAATCTTACCTTTTGTGACAGCATGGATGTATCTAGAAAGTATTATGCTAAATGAAATAAGCCAATCAGAGAAAGACACAGACCCTATGCTTTATTTGTGGAATCTAATGAACAAAATAAACTAACACATAGAAACAGACTCATAGATACAGAAAACAGACTGATGGTTGCCAGAGGGGAGAAGAGTTTGGGGACTGGGTGAAAAAGGTGAAGGGATTAAGCCAAAGATAAAATAAATCATAGGCACAGACAACAGCATGGTGATTACCAAAGGGAAAGGGGGTAGGGGCAGGTAGAAGAGGGTAAAAGGGGATAAATGGTGATGGAAGACTTGACTTGAGGTGGTGAACACAGAATACAATATACAGTGATGTATTATAGAATTGTACACTTGAAAGCTATATAATTTTATTAACCAACTAGTAGCCCTGCACACGAATCCATGTGCCAGTAAGTCACTGCCGCCCTCCGCCTGCTGCCCCGCCCTCCTGTAGCTCCCCCCTCCCCGCTCTCCCCTCTCATAGCTTGCTGCCCTTCCCCCTCCTCTAGCTCTTCGCAGCCCACTTGTACCTCGCTGGCCCACCCTCCTGCTGATCCATGATCTGGTCATGACATGCTTGGTCATTACGCCTCAGAGCATAATGGCTAATTAGCATATTCCTGTCTTATTATGGATGTCACCCCAATGAATTCAATTAAAAAAATTGTTTTAACTGACATCCATTTTAGTAACTGGATGGGGTTGGCTTCCCAGAATGTTAAGAGTATATATGATTAGTTTGTTTGATTTTATAAGACAAAAAATGACTTTACATTTTAGTTTTGTAATAGGAAACTAAGAAATATGGCTATAACCTCAATGTGTATCATGAAATGTAGCCAACTTAAGTCCAGTAAATTACATCATAGAGCATAACTATAGAATGATGCTTGTTTTTCTGTCAAAGTCATGAATCCTTTCCAAATATTAAATGCTTTTGGCAGACACATTTTTTAATTCCCTCTAAACAAAACATCGAATTTGGGATCCATAGAATTAAATTCAAATAAATAGGAATATTTAATCTCCTAAATTTAACTGTGAAATATATTTTATTCCTCCTTTTTCTTACCTCCTTAGCATAAGATTTCTTTATATTCTTCGTAGCTAGGAGCCATCCTGATTTCTCCCTTTCATTTACTCTCAAATTCAATTAATTAGCAAATCCTTCAACATACTACAGTATATCCTGCATCAGATCATTTGTCACTTCTATTAGATTCTCCCCAGTCCAAGCCACCATCATCTAATTCTGGAACTACTGCCAACAGCATCCTAAGTTGGCTCACTCCTCCCACAGTCTGTAAGGAACTGCCAGAACGATCTTTTTAAAATATTTATCAGATCACATCACTTCAGTGGCTGCCCGTTATGCTTAAAATAAAATCCAGACTTCTTATCTGGGCTCAAGGACCAGGTCACTGTCCACCTCTCCTTCCTCCTCTCTAACATCCCCCCCGCCTCCCTGGGTCCAGCTTTCAGGGCTTCTTGGTTGAGAGTACTATTACTCTCTGTGGGGAGAGGGAGTGTTTATTTGAAATATGTGAGAGTGGGGTTTTTCTATTTTTTAGACATATAATATTGTATTCATTTTAGGTGTAGAACATAATGATCTGACATATATTTATTTAATATTTTTATTGATTTCAGAGAGGAAGGGAGAGGGAGAGGGAGAGAGACAGAAATATCAATAATGAGAGAGAATCATAGATCAGCTGCCTCCTGCATGCCCCATACTTAGGGATCAAGCCCACAACCCGGGCATGTGCCCTGCCCCAGAATTGAACCAATGACCTCTTGGTTCCTGGGTCGATGCTCAATAGCTGAGCCATACTGGCTGGGTGAAAGGAGGCTTTTTTTTTATGAGGACAGTATATTTATAAACCTGTGCATAAACATGTATTTTCCTCTGGCAATACGGTCAGTAGAGCAATGGGAGGACTGCCTCGGGGGCAACAATGAGCACATGGGATAATGGTGGTCCCTTTACTTTGGGAGGAGCAAACTCCTGAATCCGCCAGAACGATGAGCATCACCTTTTGTCAAAATGCTCACAAGCCACGCCAGCATGGCTCAGTGGTTGAGTGTCAACCTATGAACCAGGAGGTCACAGTTTGATCCCAGATCAGGGCACATGCCCGAGTTGCATGCTCAATCCCAAGTGTGGGGCATGCAGAAGGCAGCTCATCGATGATTCTCTCTCATCATTGATGTTTCTATCTCTCTCTACCTTTCCCTTCCTCTCTGAAATCAATTTTTAAAAAATGCTCACAGACATATTTCCAAAACCAAAAAGAGTTAAAAACAAAAATAATGAAACATATGTTTTTGTCACATTTTGAGAGTGCTAAATCAAAAGTTTAAACCAGGTCTAAAAAATGGGCTCAGAGAGAAGGGAGAAGTGGAGATGTGTAGGATCACAGTTAGGTTTTTAAATATTATTTTATTTAAATGTACAAAAGCATTATTTAAGTATATAGAAGTCTGTAAGAAATGTTAAAGAAGAATGAGTATAATCTAATTCTTTTTATGTTCCAGATATATGTGATCTATGCTTAGATAGGTCTAGATGAGATATTAAATGCTAAGCAATGCTTTTCTTTGACAGGTGGCATTTGGGCACCAGTATACAATTATCTATGGTTTGTGTGAGGTTGTTGGGCCCAAGCATGGTGTGCATTTTATATCTTAATACAGATCACATGCTCAAAGCTCATAGTAAGTCACACTCCCACAGACCATGCATGAGAATGCTCACATTTCCACAAACTTTCCAACACTGTGTATGATCAATATCTAAAATTTTTGTAAATTATTTTTTAAAGTGAAAACTAGTCAATATTATTACTCTGCATTCACTGACTACTAAGATTGAGCATTTAAAAAAATGTTTATTGATCATCTGCACATACTCTTCAGTTGGTCTAGTTACAGTCTTTGTCTTTTTTTTCCTACTGTATTATTGTTTTCAGTCGACTTATAGGAGCTGTACATTAGAAATAATAATCTTTGTCCCAGGGTGGGAATGGCTGGGGGAGGGGGGGTCAATTGGGGAAAAAGGAGACATATGTAAAACTTTAGACAATTTTAAAAACCCTATATAATAAAAGAGAAACATGCAAATTAACCATCCTTCTGCTATGCTCAAGCCAAACCCACCACCCATGCCCACCAGCCAATGAGGAGTATGAAAATTAACCCGACAAAGATGGCAGGTACTTTGCATACACAGAGCAGAGTGGGAGAGCCGGAGGCTTGGGAGGACGTGGCTCCCTCGGTCGAGGAAAACCCAGAGTGTGGGGAGGAATTCTGGGAATAGTAGTTTTGGCGGCAGCCCCAGGACCAGAAGTGGAAGCCCAGATTGCGGGGAGCACCAGGAATGCTGGGAATCATAGTTCTCCTAGACCAGGGGTGGGCAAACTTTTTGACTCGAGGGCCACAATGGGTTCTTAAACTGGACCGGAGGGCCGGAACAAAGGCATGGATGGAGTGTTTGTGTGAACTAATACATGTTAACACTGCTGCTGGTAAAGGAGCAGAGGGGAGAGCAAGAGAACCCTCCGCTCTTTCGGCTCCGAGGGCCGGATAGAACAGCCGAATGGGCTGGATCCGGCCTGCGGGCCATAGTTTGCCCACGGCTGTCCTAGACACTAGAGCAAAGTGAGCCAGGAGCAAGTTACTGTTGCGGTGGGGGATGGAGGGAAAGCAAAGGTGAGAGACATAAGTAAAGTCAGAGTGTCTAGGAAAAATTAAAGGGAAGATATCCTAAAACTTCCAGGAAATCTCCACCAATGGAGCAAAGAAAAAAAATGCCTCTATTATTCTGTGAGCAATAAACTAAACTGGGTTGGGGGTCTCAGACAATTCGCTCATATGATTGCAAAGACAGACAGAGACTCCCAAATTAGAGAGGGCTCCCCTGAGGGCTCCCAGATTGGAGAGGGTGCAGGTCGAGCTGAGGAACCACCCCTCCCCCCCCCCCCACACACACACACACACCCTCCCAGTGCACAAATCTTTGTGCACTGGGCCCCTAGTAATAATAATAACTAGCTTATCTATAAGCTCAAAAAAAAGAAACAATAATCTTTGTGAGGCATCTATGTAGCATTATTTTTCCAATCTGTTGCTTGTATTTGACTTTTGTTTGTGTTATCTATCACCTTATTTTTTACATTTCTGTGTAACAAATGTGGCAGTACTGCCCTTCGATGCTAAGATTTATATCTTGCTTTGGAAGGTTTCCTCCACAATGATGTTTAATAAACATTCTCAGAAATTTTCTCCTACTTTGAGCTTATTCTTTAATGATCCATTAAATCCTTGTTATTCTAGTGTAGAGATCATGAAGATTGAGGAGATACAAGAAGATGAGAAAGAAAAGCATAAGGGGGAAAAGGGGCTGGAAGGGTCTTACTTTTAAATATTTTAAACGTGATTCCTTATTGCTGAACTTTTCTTCTTCATATTGTCAATGCTATAAAGAGAAAAAAGTTCAAATATGTTGACTTGAAAATACAAACTATCAGCATAAGAAAAAAAACTTGGGTTTAAAACTATCTGAGCATTGGCAGTGCCCTGGGCCATCCCGGATCTGTCTCTTGCTCCAACAGTATTTGAACAGAACAGACCCAGGGATGCCCCTTCTTCCAGCCTCCGGCCACTCTCCTGCATCTTATCCAGTCACCACCTCAGAACCACCTCCGGACCAGCCAACACATCGGGGGTTTTTTCTGCCTTAACTCCTTATAGCCGAACAACCATGAGCTCCCACATTCGTCAGAATTATTCCACCGAGGTGGAGGCTGCGGTCACGCGCCTGGCCAGCCTGCACCTGCAGGCCTCCCGCACCTACCTCTCTCTGGGCTTCTATTTCCACCCTGACAATGTGGCTCTCGAGGGCGTGGGCTGCTTCTTCCGCGAGTTGGTGGAGAAGGAGCGCGAGGGCGCTGAGCATCTCCTAAAGTTGCAAAACCAGCACATCTCTTCCAGGACGTGCTGAGGCCTCCCAGGATGAGTGTGCAAAACTCAGGGCCATGGAAGCCTCCCTGGTCTTGGAGAGGAGCCTGAACCAGGCCCTTTTGGAGCTGCCGGCCCTAAGTTCTACCCGCGCAGACCCTCGTCCTGTGACTCCTGCAGAACAACTTCCGGGGTAAGGTGGTGAAACTCATCAAGAAGATGGGAGACACCTGACTCACCTCTGAAGGCTGGCCAGCCCCCAGGCTGGGCTGGGCGAGTATCTCTTCCAAAGGCTCACCCGCACGACTAGGAGCCTGTGGAGCCCAGAGGCCTTGAGGGGCCCCTCTGCTTCCCTTGGTGTCTGACTTTTATCTGAGCCTCTTCCCGGAACTACCAGTCATTCTTTTAATCACCCTGAAGCCCTCTCCCATGCATCGGACCAAATGAAAAAATAAAGCTTCTTACATAAAAAAAAACCCTCTCTGATCATGAGTAAATAACAATGAATTTTTTTGTAAGGAGAGAAACAATTACAATTTTCAAAATATTACAAATGAAATGTATCAGGTAAAATGATTCAAAAAAATTAATTCCTACTTAGGTAATATTTCACCTGAGTCTGTTCCATACAAGTTTTAAATTTTGAAGGAGTATGATGTTATTTATACCAAAATAGACTTGGGAATTAGTGTAGAAATTTATTTTTTCAATTACTGTGATTTAAAAAAAAAAAAAATAACCAAGGGAAGAATTTTTAGAGAGCTAGAGGTAATAAGATATTTCAGGTGCCTAAGTTAAAAATATGCATATGCTTGCTCAAAAGCCACAAAAAGGACATTGAGGAATTAGAGCTTATGTTTTTTAATACTTTATGAAAAGCCCTCGATATATTTCTCCAAAGTGACTTCTGGAGAATTAGGTCAGAGATCCCATTCAGGCTTCTCGTTAACATCTAATTAGACAACTGAGTTCCTTTGTTGGAGCTTGCCTTCCTTGCTTAAGACGTACACAACTCTAGGACAACCATGCTTATTGAAGATCTGGAAATAAACAATGATCTACCTTTATTCACTTAAGGCTTTTTTGTAAATGTTCTACAGAAGAATTTACAAAAATTCTTCTACAGAAGAAAACACTAAGCAGAAATATCCCATCAGCAAGACCATACTTATTGAACAGCTGTAACAATAAGACAATATGGTGTTTACATAGGAATGGGACAACAAACCAATGAAACAGAATAATCCAGAAATAGACCCATGCCTATATAAAAACTTGACTTATGATAAAGTAGACACTGAAGATTAGTGGAGGAAAGAGAGTGTTCAACAACTGGTTGTGTTGAGATAACTGGCTATCCAATATTATGGGGAGAAAATTATGGCAAAAAATTATAAACAAAATTAAATTAGATATCTATCTCACATCAAACACAAAAATCAATTCCAGGGAGAATTATAGATTTAAATAGAAAACTATAAGATATTCTAAAAGTAATATAGGTGAATATTTTTATGACATAGTGAGAAAAGATTTCTTAAATACGAATTTTTAAAAACCTTATAAACATTAAGAGTGATAAATCAACTAAATTAAAATTATGACGTTCTCTCCATCAAAGGTCACCCCAGAGAGAGTGAAAAGACAACCACAACTAGAAAAAGAAAGTTCTGACATATATAGCTGGGAAGGCTTAGTGTACAAAACACAGACATATAAACAATCCCAGTAGAAAAATGGGTAAGAGAAATAAGAAACCATTTCAATGAAGAGAGACATTTCAATGCCAATAAACATTTAAGAAGATGCTTAACCGCATTCATAGTCACAAAAATGCAAACTAGTTACAATAAGATACCCTTTCTCATCTACCAGTGAGGCAAAAATTCTAAAGTTTGACAATACAAAGTAATGACAAGGATGTAGAGCCAATAGTACCCTGCTCCTTGTATATTTTACAACTGGGTTTTTTTGTTGTTGTTATTGTGGCCTCTTTTTTTTTTAGAATATTATCTGTGATGATTCTTTATCAACCATTATGGGCCCTGGCCAGTGTGGCTCAGTTGGTTGCAGCAGCGTCCTGTACATGGAAAGGTCACAGGTTCAATCCCCAGTCAGAGTGCCTACAGGAGGCAACCAACCCATGTTTCTAACATTTCTTTCATTCATTCCCTCTCTCTTCCCTCTTTCTCTCTCTCTCTCTCTCTCTCTCTCTCTCTCTCTCTCTCTCTCTCTCAAATTAATAAAACCATATCCTTGGATGAAAATTAAAATAAAATTTAAAAATAACAAAAAGGGAATCTTAGTATGTAGATCATTAAACCACAGTTAATTCTGAATTGCTAACACTAATTAAAAACTTTATTAATTTTTTAAAAACAACAACAACAAAGAGTCGAAAGGTATTTACAATTGGTTTTCAAAATTCGAAAGGTATTTCTAATTGGTTTTCAAATACATTATATTATTGACTTTTTTCTCTAACTGTTGCTTTTCCTTCCTAATTATATTTTCTTGTGGTTTTGAGCCTAACGGCTCTGTGCACATGCCAGCATTAGCAGAAAGCAAGCCAGATTGTGATTTAGTAGGGCAGGGGGGATAGCTGTGGGTGCCAAAGAGATAATCTGCAAGATGATAGTATCTTCAGCTCAACAAAAAAAGTTGTGTACAAGATTAAATTTATCTTGTCTCCTTCTAGTTACCTCACACCAAGGTCAACTTGGAAAAATCTCCTAAAACCATCTACAAAATGGTAACCAGTGAGGCTTATCAACAAGGCACATCCACATTATAATATAAACCTCTTTCAGTTCTAAAAATTGATGGCTAAGGGCTCTTCAGCAGTGGCATTTGATTCCACATTAGTCTGCAATATGCAAGAGAAAAACAAAGACCCATCATTCTGAACCTTCTATTACAGACCCACGCCAAACTGCAACAAAACATTCTTAAGGAAATTGCTACTGTTATTGTGTATTTCCCATAAATGTAAACAGGTTTCTTACTCTTGATTCTAAATTTAAAGATGAAAACACCCAATACATATTACATTTTAGAGTAGTGCTTTTTCTCCATAAAGTGTCTGAAAATGGTAAGCATATATAACCGAAACAACAATGGAAATTAACCCAGGTCCTAGCCAGTTTGGCTCAGTGGATAGAGCGTCAGCCTGTGGACCAAAGGGTCCTGGGTTCAATTTCAGTCAAGGGCACGTACGTTGATTGCAGGCTCCTCCCTGGCCCAGGCCCTGGTCAGGGCATGTGCAGGAGGCAGCCAATCGATGTGTTTCTCTCACATCAATGTTTCTCTCTGTCTTTCCCTCTCTCTTCCTCTCTCTCTAAAATCAACAGAAAAAATATCCTCAGGTGAGGATTAAAAAAAAAAAGAAAGAACTCCAGAAGTTTAAGATCAATCTACCAAAGCAATTCTTTTTTAATATTCCATTTCTAAACTTATAAAATTGGCATAAACAACTGGAAACAGAAGAGAAAAACAAAATGGATGCAATAACAGAGACGAATAACTTTAAAAAGAAACTTTAGTAACCCTGAGGACAGAATATTAAAGTCTCATTTAACATACCTCTTAACTGTCTAATGCAGGTTTTGATGATGTTTGATAGTTTTCTGAAAGCCATTAGAGAGTCTTCATTTCCAGAAAATAGAGTAGTAAAAAGATTGTGCAATGTTTACATATGAGCTCATAACTTCTCAGCTCTTCTTACCAAACACTTCTATCCCTACAGAGTTATCTGCTCCTGGAGCTGGCGTTTCTAGGAGAGAGGTTGTCAGCCCTGCTGCACCTATGAGAGGGGGGTTAACACCCTGAAGCCCCAGCTCCACCTCCAAGGGCTCTGATGGAACTGTCCCAGAGTAGGGTCCAGGCAGCAGTCTTTTTTTTTTTTAATAGATTTTTATTGATTTCAGAGAGGAAGGGAGAGGGTAAGATAGAAACATTGAGGAGAAACCAAGATGGCAGCATAGGTAAATGCCTATACTCACCACCTCCCACAACCACATCAAAATTACAACTAAAATACAGAACGACCATCATTCAGAACCGCCAGAAAGCTGTCTGAATGGAAGTCCTACAACTAGAGAAATAAAGAAGAAAGCACACTGAGGCTGGTAGGAGATGCGGAGGTGCAGAATGGGCTGCTCCGGCACCCACGTGTGCTGCTTTTTTAATTGGGAGGGAGATCATCTCTGCAGAGGCCGCTGGGAGGAGCAAGAGGTCCCGCCACACACTAGACGCCCAGCCCAGGGTCCCAGAGCTGGGAAAAGAAGTCCCTAGAGGCAATAAGAACTACGGACTGTAAAACCAGTGTGGATTGAGGCTCGGTGACACAGAGGCTGCTGGAGACCCAGCTGGTCCTCTTAAAAGTCTGGCACCATGAACTGGAACTTACAAGGTCCTGCTTCCTCTGAGCAGGGTGAGGCCCTGGGGGACACATTTGTCTGGCATCAGGGAAGGAACTTGAGGGCAGCTTTCTCCCAGATGGAGGTGCTCACAGGGATCATTGTCCTATGCTGGGACCTCCCAGGGCTGACTGGCAGCCATTTCTGTTTGCTCCACCCTGGTGATTTCCTAGGACCACGCCTTATCCAATTTACCACCTCACCCAAGCTGCCTGCAGCAGCTTTTGCATATGAATGGCCTGTCCTTGAAAATCTCAAACAAGCTGCAGCAGGGTCAGGGAGCCCCAAATCTATCAAAAAAGGCCCAAGACACCACCCCCCACCCTACCTCACCCCCCTCACCCCAAACCGGCACCAGCCTGCCTTGCTTCACAGCTAGGCCTCGTCTGGGCACTTCCAAACCCGATACAAAGAGGAGAAATCTGAAGATCTCTCTGTAGCTCCTGCTGGGTGGCTCTAGGCCAGGGGTGGGCAAACTTTTTGACTCGAGGGCCACAATGGGTTCTTAAACTGGACCGGAGGGCCGGAACAAAAGCATGGATGGAGTGTTTGTGTGTACTAATATAAATTCAAAGTAAACATCATTACATAAAAGGGTACAGTCTTTTTTTTTTTAGTTTTATTCATTTCAAACAGGCCGAATCCAGCCCGCGGGCCATAGTTTGCCCACGGCTGCTCTAGGCAGTGGCAGACTTTGTACCTCCCTGGAAACCCAAGAGTCAGTGTACCCAGTAATCAGTGTCAGACCATACCAGATTACAACTCTACACATCCATAAGTGACACACTCAAGGGGCAGACTCAGTGAGCACCAAAGCAAGTCCTACTCCATAGGGATGTCTCCTGCATAGCAGCTCTCCCACTGTAGGCACAGCTGGTCCTCACAGCCAAATACCCTGGAGTTCAATTCCTTCCAGTGACTCCAACAGCAATCAAGTCTCAACTACAACAAGACTGTGCCCACAGCCCACAAAAGGGTGCACCTAGAGCTCCCAGCTCAGGTAACTGGGGAGGCTGAGCCACTGAGCCCTATAGGACACCTATTACACAAGGCCACTCTACCAACTCAAGGAGACATAGCAGCTCTATCCAATACATAGAAACAAACAGGAAAACAGCCAAAATGCAGAGACAAAGAAACATGTCACAAATGAAAGAAATACAAGAAAGCAATCTACTGGATATAGAGTTCAAAACCACAGTTATAAGGTTACTCAAGAATCTTCTAGAAACCTCCAAGGGACTTAGTGAGACTTTCAAGGATTTAAATGAGCATGCCAAATACATGGAAAAGGACCAGTCAGAAATTAAGCATACACAAACTGAAATAAAGAATAATATACAGGGATTCAACAGTAGAGTAGAGGATTTTGAGAATCAAATCAACAATTTGAAATATGAGGAAGCAAAAAAACACCCAATCAGAAGAGCAAAAAGAAAAAAGAATCAAAAAATATGAAGATAGTGTAAGGAGCCTCTGGGACAACTTCAAGCATACCAACATTTGCATTATGAGGGTCCCAGAAGAAGAGAGAGAGCAAGATATTGAAAACCTATTTGAAGAAATAATGACAGAAAACTTCCCCTACCTGGTGAAAGGAATAGACTTACAAGTCCAGGAAGCACAGAGAGTCCCAAACAAGAGGAACCCAAAGAGGACCACACCAAGACACATCATAATTAAAATGCCAAGGGCAAAAGACAAAGAGAGAATCTTAAAAGCCGCAAGAGAAAGGCAGTTAAGTACATACAAGGGAATGCCCATATGACTGTCAGCTGATTTCTCAAAAGAAACTATGCAGGCCAGAAGGGAGTGGCAAGAAATATTCAAAGTGATGAATAGCAAAGACATACAACCAAGATTACTCTACCCAGCAAAACTATCATTTAGAGTTGAAGGTCAGATAAAAAGCTTCACAGACAAGAAAAAGCTAAAGGAATTCATCACACCAAACCAGTATTACATGAAATGTTGAAGGGTATTCTTTAAGAGGAAGAAGAAGAAAAAGAAAAAGATCAAAAATATGAACAACAAAATGGCAAAAAATACATATTATCAGCAATTGAATTTAAAAATCAAAATAAATGAATAAGAAATTTAATGAACAGAATAAACTGGTGAATAAAATAGAATCAGAGGCATGGAAATGGAACAACCTGATGATTCTCAGAGAGAAGGAGGGTGGGGGAGGCGGGAAGAGATTAACAAAGATCTTATATGCAAAAAAAAGAAAGAAAAAATATTTTTAAAAATCTTATGTGTATATATGCATTATCTACGGACACAGACAACAGGATGGCGAAGGCCTGGGGTGGGGCGGAAACTGGGTAGAGGGAAGCAATGGGAGGGAAAAAAGAGGGACATCTGTAATAATCTCAACAATAAAGATTTAAAGGAAAAGAAAAGGAAGGAAGGAAGGAAGGAAGGAAGGAAGGAAGGAAGGAAGGAAGGAAGGAAGGAAGGAAGGAAGGAAGGAAGACCAATGAGAGAGAATCATTGATCAGCTGCCTCCTGTAGGTCCCACACTGGGGATCGAGCCTGCAACCCAGCATGTGTCATGACCGGGAATCAAACTGTGATCTTCTGGTTCATGGGTCGATGCTCAACCACTGAGCTGGGCCAGGCAGCAGTATTTTTAGAAATCACCCAGGTGATCCTGATAAGTAGTCTGTATTTCAAGTCACTGTTTCGGATCCACCTCTTCTAACAGAAGCCTCAGGGGGTATGGAGGCTCCGCTCAAACACTTCCAGCGTGGAGACACAAATTTTCATTCAAAAACTCCAGAGTCAACATACTATTTTATAGATGGTCATTCTTCAAATACGAATGGTTATTTTTACAGGACATGGTGACCCGGCAGTTCCCTCACTACTACAGAATTCTAAAATCTTTGCACTTGTCCTTCCTCCTAAAGGTGACTCCCCCCAATCTCCACAGGAGTGACTCCTTCTCATCATTCAGGTCTGAGCTCAAATGTCACCTCCTGGGAGAGACTTTTCTGATCACGCTTTCTCCAGCCAGGCTCCACCTCTTCACTCTCGGCAATTCTCACATCTGAAGAGCGTGTGTGTGCTTGCTGACTATCTCCCCGTCTTGCACATGAGCTCCATGCAGGTGGCTCCCTCCTGTCTGTCTTGTTCAACATTGTACCTCCAGCAAGTGACATAGTACCCAACACAGTAGCCTCAAAAGACACATGTTTGAATGAATAAATGAAACAGAACAAGAAGTAATGGGCAATTTAAGGAAAAATAAAAACTCCAATTGGCATATCAAGAGCTGACAATGAAGCAACCATGTAGCTTAAAAATGTATAGTTGCACTGAAACTTCCCAAAATTTACAGATGTGGTCATCTCAAATTTCTCTATTATACATCAGTTTTCTTCTGAAAATCAAGCAAAACATAAATCAAAATAATGACAAACCTCTAATACACTTTGAAAACATTCTACATGTTCAAAAGTCCTCAATACTGGTACTATGAAATGCTAAACAAAAATGTAACCATGTTAGAAACACTGTGATATGGTTGGTGGTGGGGAAGGGACTATAAAAAACAGAAACATGCCCTAACTGGTTTGGCTCAGTGGATACAGCATCGGACTGCAGACTGAAAGGTCCCAGGTTCAATTCCAGTCAAGAGCATGTACCTGGGTTGCGGGCACATCCCCAGTAGGGGGTGTGCAGGAGGCAGCTGATCGATGTTTCTCTCTCATTGATGTTTCTAACTCTCTATCCCTCTCCCTTTCTCTCTGTAAAAAATCAATAAAATATATTTTTTTAAAAAAAAACAGAAACAGTCCAGCCGGCGTGGCTCGGCAATTGAGTGTTGATCTACTTACCAGGAGGTCACAGTTCCATTCCTGGTCAGGGCATATGTCCAGGCTGCAGGCTCCATCCCCAATGTGGAGCGTGCAGGAGGCAGCTAATCAATGATTCTCTCTCATCCTTGATATTCCTCTCTCTCTCTCTCTCTCTCTCTCTCTCTCTCTCTCTCTCTCTCTCTCTCTGCCTTCCTCTCTAAAATCAATAAAAATATTTTTTAAAAAAACCAATAACATCCAGAAACATATGAAATTACTTGGAATATCTGGTATAAGGTCAAAAAATATTCAGACTAGAAAGGGCACATTAGAGATCGTTCTATATAAACCCCTATCCCAGCATAAACCCACCAGGACGGTATTCCCAGCCTGTGGTTGGCTAGAATCTCCTTAAAATTTTTTGTGACCAGGAACTCACAATTTCCTAATGAAAGCTGCCTGGTTCCATTCTCAGGAAGCTATACCTGTTAGTTCTTCATTTTGATCCAAAATTTAGCTCCCAGGAACCCACTGAGCCCTGTTCTGCTCTCTGAAGCCATGTACAAAAATGTCAATGAAAAGTAACTCAATGTATCAGTTTCATAATAGTATAGATCTGATTAGAGAAGTAAAGTGAATCCAGAAGGAAAATGAGTTTGGGCCAGGTATTCAAAGGAAAAGAGAACTATAAAATTTTTTCTTTTCTTAAACTGTGGCCCGGCCAACGTGGCTCAGTGTTTGAGCGTCAACCTATGAACCAGGAGGTCACAGTTCAATTCCCAGTCAGGGCACATGCCTGGGTTGCAGGCTCGATTCCCCGTGTGGGCCGTGCAGGAGGCAGCCAATCAATGATTCTCATCATTGATGCTTCTTTCTCTCTCTCTCTCTCTCTCTCTCTCTCTCTCTCTCTCTCTCTCTCTCTCTCTCTCTCCTCTCTCTCTCCCCACAACCCACACTTCATCTCTGAAATCAATAAAAATATATATCTTTTAAAACCTGTGGAAGGGTACAGTACAAGTATGAAAACAGGTGGATTTTCCTGGCTGCAGCTGAATAACCAGAGTGGAAATGGAAGGGAGGGAAAATACAGAAAAGAGTTGATGCCTATCCCTGAAGGCTA
This sequence comes from Myotis myotis, assembly GCF_014108235.1. Taxonomy (NCBI): domain Eukaryota; kingdom Metazoa; phylum Chordata; class Mammalia; order Chiroptera; family Vespertilionidae; genus Myotis; species Myotis myotis. The sequence goes on from NW_023416335.1 coordinate 174,546,652, forward strand.
GGTGAAAATTACTGCAATTAAGCAAGAGTAACCTGTACTTTGTAAAAAAGTAGAATAAATTTGAAAAGCAAAGCACAAGTAGGTAAATAAGCAGACTACATTACTTTAAAACACAGTGTCGTGGAAGTTTGGAGCTAATAAAAATCATAGAGATTATTCCAAACCCTTAATTTTATAGACAAAGTAATTAAATCCCGGGAAGAAAAGGTATCAATTGCCACAAGGAAGAACAGTTTTGTGGAACATTTTCCTGTCTTGTACCCTCTTCTCCCCATGACCTGTATTCACATGCTGAATCAGAGATACTGTAAAACAGTGGTCAGCAAACTCATTAGTCAACAGAGCCAAATATCAACAGTACAAGATTAAAATTTCTTTTGAGAGCCAAAGTTTTTAAACTTAAACTATATAGGTAGGTACATTGCTATTAACTTAATTAGGGTACTCCTAAGGCTTAGGAAGAGCCACACTCAAGGGGCCAAAGAGCCGCATGTGGCTCGCGAGCCGCAGTTTGCCGACCACTGCTGTAGAAGGTCCTAACCAGCCATCTCAAAACTCAAGTATCACCAGGCAAAGAGGGGATGACGTAATGAGCCCCAACTGCCTGAATCATCCTGGCTTCTCACCAAGACCCTGTGTGGACAGGAAGTGGCCACATTGCGGGACCGGCTCCTGCTGGCTGTGGACACCAGCCACCCATTATGCTGATACACATACCTCCCTCTCGCCAAAAAGACAATAAATCAGATTCTCTGCTAATTCGCCCACAAAACCTCCTTTTTCCTTGGTATTGATTGCTATGGGGCAACCAAACAAATTCCATCCATTTCTTTTAAACACACCTACACTTGTGTTCTCTGTCACTTACCACCCAAGCTATTCTCAGGGGAGAACACAAGCCACCCACCTGCACCCCCACTACCACCCACACCCCCTGAGGCTTTCTGGTTTTCTTCCTGAATCCATCCCATTTTCTTCACATTTTAAACATCAGTGCCTTAAAAATACAGTCCTGCCCGGCCAGTGTGGCTCATGGTTGAGGGTTGACCTATGAACCAGGAGGTCACACAGTTCGATTCTCAGTCAGGGCACATGCCCGGGTTGTGAGCTTGGTCCCTAATGTGGGGTGTGCAGGATGCAGCCAATCAATGATTCTCTTTCATCACTGAGGTTTCTATCTCTCTTTCCCTCTCCCTCTCCCTTCCTCTCTGACATCAATAAAAATATATTTTTTTAAAATACAGTCCTGTCCTACAAAACACTGTATTTTAAAAGTGCATACTCATAAATGAAAAATGCCAGGTTGCAGAGTAGTATGTATGGCACAATTTCACTTTTATAAAAACAAGAACAAACAAACAAAAAACCCTGCATATGAATTCGTATGTTTAAACATATTTAAAACAAGTATAACAGAATACCCACCATAGTAGTAGCAATACAGACAGATTTGAGAGGAGAGGAAGGGGAATTTATTAATTTGTATGTGATTTTATCTAGCTTGGATGATAGCCAGAAACTGTCATAATTATAGAACTGCAAGTTTTAAAGTGCAACTAACCTCTTATAAAAAAAATTTTTTAAACACTTAAAAGCACTAATGGAATTTCAAGTACCAGTCAGTGAGGGAGGTGCTGCTGCTCCCACTCCTCCCTCCAGAGAGGTCAGCGAGGGCTAGTTTTCCACTGAGGCTGCCCTGGAAGTCCTCACTGTGCCAACCCAGCTTCTCTGCCCACTGTCTACTAGTCTGCACATCTCCTAATTCAGAATACAATCTGAATTAGTTAGTGAAAATGTAGTTAAAGTGCTCATATATTCCATATTCTGGAAATTAGGTTTGGGCAACCAAGTACACGGATTATGCATTTGTTTTATTGAAAGTTGAGTATTTGAATTCCTCTTGCAACTCATGCCTCCTCTCAAAGAAAACATGAATTAAAAGGACTCATGTATCTTTGGCCATCAACTCCATTCTCTAAAAATGCTCCGGGCCATGGACCTTCCTTCGTGAATGGAACTATCTATCCATCCTGAGACTCTCAACTCACTACTTCCAGTCACATCCAACACTGAGCTCTGCCCTACACCTCCCAGGTTCATCCCCTCCTCACTATCCCTTCTGCCCTGGCACAGCTTCAACCCACCCTCTGTGACCAACACCATGACCTTCTAAGCTGCACTGGGACTGCCCAGCCGGCATGGCTCAGGGTTGAACACTGACCTATGAACCAGTAGGTCACAGTTCAATTCCCGGTCAGGGCACATGCCCATGTGCCCGGGCTGTGGGCTCGATCCTCAGTGTGGGGTGTGCAGGAGGCAGCTGATCAATGATTTTCTCTCTCATCGTTGATATTTCTACTTCCCTTCCTCTCTGAAATCAATAAAAATATTTTTAAAATAAATAAACTGCACTGTGACTGAGGTGTTTCACTCTTTGCAGTGACAAGAAAGCGGGCTTTTCCCAAACTAGGTTTCACCACTTGGAGCCTGAGAAGAATCCTTAGCCTCTCTAAGCCCAGCATATTTTCCTCATCTTTCAAGTATAATTCAAGTAATGCCTCGTAAACGGGTAGTATAAGAAATAAAAGTAAGGCACGCAACGTGTTTCTTACCTGTAAAAATGGGCAGGAAGCCCCCAAGTTACTTGGAGGATTAAATAAGAAGTAAGGCACCAAACACTTCCTTTTAATGGTTCCGCAGTCCCAAGACCAAATGGAGCCACTACCGCTTTCCCTCTTTCATCTCCTGCCACCTGACTGCACATGCCTTTCTTTACCATAATGAATGATTTAATGGTAAGACTATGCATCTCTTCATGTCCTCCTCTCCTTCAAAGCCATATTTACAGGTATAACCTTATGTGTGAGAAAGTCCTTTACTGTATTTTTCAACATACAAGTAAATATATTGTCAACCTGGAACACAGTATCAATACCCATAAAGTACAAGTGCATTTAAAGGGACAACAGGGAAGAATATCTGTAAGCATGAAATTCTGAAAAAAAAATCTTCCAGCCATGGCCGCTGTCCATGTTCGTGCAAACATGGTAAATGCGATGGAAGAGTATAAAATCTCGTGAAATTATATCTGAGAAATAACTGCCACAGCTGAAATGTTGAACTGAAATAAAAAGAGGGGATGATGCAAGGTAAAGCAATTGGGTCAAAAAAAAAAAAAAAGAAAGAAATGTGATTGAAAGAGGTTATGATTGTTTTTGAAGGTGTTCAGTTTCCCAGAGCTTATGCTGATATATTTTAGATGTTTGATTAATTTGATAATAAACTGAATAATAAATGTAAATATTTCTTCTTTAAAAGCAATAAGGGAAAAATAACAGCTTAAGTCAAATAAAGTATTAACTTTCTCTATGTTTATTCATAGATTGGAAAAAAATCTGGTGTTTTTTTTATACCCTCCCCCTCAATATGATTTCATGATTAGAACTTACAGGCATAAAATAAGCTAACAATCTTTCTTAAGCAGGGGGGAGATTAGTTCTTTAAAGATGAAGGCAGGTAATTAAGTGGCTTTCATCGGGTCCCTAATGTGACAATTTCTAAAAGTAAGTTAAATATTTATTTATTGAATGATTTCACTACGGCCCTGAAAAAAAAAAAAAAAAAAAAAAAAACATGTCCAGTGCCCAGACAATGCTTCTTCAGCGGGTGGTGTCTATCCTTGGTATCAGGGTTGAGAAACAGACCAAGAAAATGAGTTGAAGATTCTTAATCCATAGTCTATTGTAACCTAGCTGCGAAACTTTTCTGAAGTTGTCCTGTCATGCGGATATGTTTTCTAAAATGATACCAGAAATGCTGAATCATTCCTCTCTTAGGAGATCTTTTTAAACTTTACTACATTTAAAATTTCAACTATATTTTTTAAGTTTAAAAGAAATCCTTAAATTTGAAGTCTATGGGGTTTTTAAAATACATTTATATTTTTGTTTTTCAAGTTATCTTAGAATCATGACTTCTTCAAATACTGTTCTGGCCTGGGGACAGACCGTGTTGATTTACGCACATCCCAGACATAAAACCAGCCAGGGCATAATTGGGCATGGGTGCCCCTCAGGTCACTGAAAAGCAAGCATTATCTGTGAACTCAAACCACGGTCAAGTATTCTAGTGAACATGCTGCTTTGTCCAGCTGCCCAAGTGTAATGAAAAGGAGACCATGGTGATGTCAGACGTCATCCTTTTTTCAGTTCCTTAGTACTTTTCTTTGAAGTGTGTTCTTTTGGGAACACAATTACAGCAGTCGTGTAGGCACAGGGTAGAGGCCTGAGTGTTATCAGCCCAGGCCAAAAAGCAATCTGAACTGAGAAAAGACATGTCTAAAAAAAAAGTAATAACTTCATCATCTTAATTTTGTACATCTCCAGGCAACACTGCTCACTCGCATTACTGTCAGGGCAGTACCTGGCCTGGGAAGGAAGGCGGCAGCATTGCTGGATGCTGACTCAAAAACAAAAAGACTGAGCCAAATTGCTACAATGCAAACTACTAATGTCCAACTTGGACAGTATTTTTCTATTGACATTCCCATTCCAATTATTTTGTAATGAATCATATTTGTTGCAAGAGCCTAGAAACAAGCCAAGGATGCCTGGCTGGTGTGGCTCAGTGGTTGAATGTCAACTTATGATGAACCAGTAGGTCCAAGTTGGATTCCCAGTCAGAGCTCAATCCCCAGTAGGGGGTGTGCAGGAGTTAACCAACCAATGAGTCTCTCTCATCATTGATGTTTCTATCTCTCTCTCCTTCTCTCTTTTTCTCTCTGAAATCAATAAAAAAATATATTTTTTTAAAAATAAAGAAGCCAAAGATGTATTTTATACTTAGTGTTCTAGATATATATTATTTGTTGTATATACCTGAAAATGAACAAAACTTCCTCTTGAAAAATCAGGACACTCAGAAAGCATGTTTTTCAAAAATGACTTCTATGTGCTATCATCATTGGAGTATTTTAGTTTGCACAATTATTTTGAATATACTTTTAAACAGGAAATATTTTTGAGACTGATTTAACTCATTTAAAAATGCTCCTGCTCTGGCCAGTGTGGCTCAGTTGGTTGAGCATTATCCCCTGCACCGAAGGGTTGCTTACTCAATTCCCAGTCAGGGCACATGCACAGGTTGCGGGCTCAATCCCTGGTTGCATGTGGCAGGTAGTCAATCGCCATTTCTCTGTCACATTGATGTTTCTCTCTCTCTCTCTCTCTCTCTCCCTTTCTCTCTCTTTAAAACCATATATATCTTTTAAAAAGCTAAATAATACTCCCAACCAAAGTATATATTGTAGTAAAAGAATAAAAATAACAGGTCTCGCCAAAACCGGTTTGGCTCAGTGGATAGAGCGTCGGCCTATAGACTGAAAGGTCCCAGGTTCGATTCCGGTCGAGGGCATGTACCTGGGTTGTGGGCATATCCCCAGTAGGAGATGTGCAGGAGGCGGCTGATCGATGTTTCTAACTCTCTATCTCTCTCCCTTCCTCTCTGTAAAAAATCAATAAAATATATTTTTTTAAAAAAATTAAAAAAAAATAAAAATAAAAATAAAATAACAGGTCTCACTATCAAATGATCAAGTATAATTATTTTATTACCCTAATATGTATTTTTAATATATTTGTATTGATTTCAGAGGGGAAGGGAGAGGGAGAGAGATAGAAACATCCATGTTGAGAGAGAATCACTTATTGGCTGCCTCCTGCACACCCACTACTGGGGATCAAGCCCACAACCCCGGCATGTGCCCTGACTGGGAATTGAACAGTGACCTCCTGGCTCATTTGTCAACACTCAACCACTGGGCCACACTGGCTGGGCTACCCTAAAATATATTTTATATAGTTGTATAAGCCAGTCATTAGGAACCTAAAATTGAATTACATTTATGCTAAATGCAACTCAAAACACATATGTAAACAAGTATCATTTGGTAAAAATCCTCCTGATAAATTCTATTACCCTCCTGTTATAAAGAATAAAACATGCCTCAAATTTCTTACATAAAAAAAAATAATTGGTGTTTGCATTATTCTCTGTTAAGAAACCAGTGTTATACTATTCTTACAAGACACTGTTTTGTCATTTTCCCCACTATTGCTGAGAAAGCAATACAGGTAGTTTCTTAACACTAGTCCCTTTCCATACCTCCTAATTTTCTTGGCCTTTCTCTGACACTAATCATTATTGACTAGTGAATGCTTGATAAAGATATCGTCTTCCAGTATACATTTATTCTTTCTTAAAATTCTTATTGCACACTCACTATGAGAGGCTTTGTGTTAAAGACTTTGGAGGCAAAGTAAATTAAGTCAGATTCCTTGCCTAAGAGCTCATGGTCTAGTAAAGGCAAAAAACAATTGCATTAAGGTTTACTCTACATGGTCAGTACAATGACACAGGAAAAAAAAAAAAAATACCTGGAAGGGTTATTTAAATCGAGCAGGAAGGTCAGGTAACCGTTCTACTCCATTTCACTAAAACAAGTCTTCCTCCTTTATCAAGGACGTGATGGCCTAACACTGCCTGGTTTGCACTTCCTTGTCTTGGCAAAGCCATGATGATAGATGTAGACAACATCAAAATATCTCTGAGAATTACAATCATCATCCTGTTTCCTGACTTCATAAGGTTTAGTCTGACTGGGTTTAAACACATCAGCCCAAGACCCAATCTAAACTGGAAAATACCAGTAAGTCCAGCTGTTTTTAGAACAGACATGTACATGGTCAGAGAAACATGAACGAGAAATTTACAGCCTGGTACACAAAAATCTGATTTCCAGGTAGAATTTTTACCATATATTAATTTGGGGGACATTTAGGCATCAGAATAAAAATAAGAGGTACCTGAAAGTATAAATGCTTACCATATTATATACTCAAATAGAAGGCAAGCTGATTAGTTATGCCATAAATGTTTTAAACTGTAACAACACAAAATAAGATGCCCCCGCCCCCCCCAAAAAAAAAAACTGAGTGTGTTGTAAGAAAAGCATTTTTTATATTATATACAAAATCAGAATTAACATTTCAATGTGCACCTAAAAATAAAGACTTGCCAAGCATTGTGTACATTTAAATGTATTTACCAGCTACTTGCTACCCATAGTGTCTCAGAAATGGGATGAAACAGGCTGAGTTCCTTCAATACTATGTATATTCCTATGAGTGTTGTTGATAGGAAATCAAAGCATATGTATTCTTTTCTTCCAATCCATTAGCCAGTCTCTAAAAGAAGCCAAATTCCAAAAGACTAAAGAGGACAAATGTCCATTTGTGACAGTCTCACATTATAAATACGGCCATTTCAAACACAAGAGCCTCCTGTGAAGCGCAGGTCTACCCACGTATCTGATCTATACCATTCTTCAGACCATTTGTGCGGGAGTTAAACTGTCCCTGGTCAGGGTGACCTCATAAGACCTGTGCATGGCACAGCCGGCCTCACTCAGGGGAAAGCAGGGCAGTGGGACCATCCAGCAGAGTTGTTTTTCTCCCTCAGCCAGATGACAGGAATAAGTCAAGCCCAGGAGAAGGAAGACTGTCACATGGGATTGGCAGGGACTTCTCCTAACAGTTCCCTCTCTCATCAAGAAGTGGTTACCTTCAGCAGAAGGCGGAGGTACCCTAGATTCTACCTCCTGAAATTGTGGGTCCTGAACACAAACCCTAATCATCGCCTTTGTGGATTATGGGATTGTCGCTGAAACCTGGGTTTGCAGTAGCAGCAGTTTTGTGAAGTTGGGTGTATACATTCCGACCCAGTGGAATGTCACCTCAGAGTGCTGGGACTCCAAGGCTCACGAATCTCCCACCCCCGCAGCCACTACCTCCCAAATTCCAGCTTATGCATTCATTTCCTGGGCAATTTTTCTCTTGTGAGGAAAACAATGGACCCTTTCAATTTCTCTTATCAACAAAGGGCTCTAAGATGAAGAAACAATCCTTTCAATAGCATCCTTTCCGACTTCGTTATAAATGAGTGGGGATGAGGTTGGGGATGGGGGGGTTGGGGGAGGGAGGCGAGGAAGGAAGGGGTGACAGACAGGCGACTCACCTCTTTCAGCTGCTCCAGCTCCTGCTTGAGGCTGTCGTACTCAGCCTCCAGCTCGTCATACTGCTGCTTGAGGGTCAGCTTCTCCTCCAGGACCACCAGCCCGTACTCAGCAGCCTGGATCTTCTCGTGGGTCGTCTCCGTGAGCTCCTTGGTCAGCCTCTCTATCTCAGTCTTATAATGGTCCACCGTCTGCAACACCTCTTCTGCGGCCATAGCCCCGGTGCGCGGAGTCGGGAGGGGGTCACAGGGCGGGGGAGATGGATGCCAGGCAGGCGGAGCAAGGGAGAAGGAAATGGGGAGGGAAGGCGCTAAAAAATGGAACAGAAAAGTGTGGCTGGATGAACGAGCAGAGCAGGGTCCTGTCTGCTCCTCTGGCAGCAGCAGTAGCTACACCGCCCGAGACACTGCCGTGCAGCGCAACATGGAGAATGCAGCGGCGAGGACAGGGGCGAGGCGGCCGCGGCTGCCGCGAGCGTCCTCCTGGCCGGCCGGCCCCTGCGTGCGCTCAGCGGCCGAGCGGCATGGCCCCGGCGGCGGCCCGGCGGCCACGGGCTCGGGATTCTGCTTATTCAGAGGCGCCGGGCCGCCATGTCTCCCGGGCAGCGTCACTGCAGTCGCCGCGACCCCGCGCTCCGGTCTCTGCCCGCCGCTCACTGCACCTGCTCCCTCTGGCCGCGCCGCAGCCGGTGCGGAATGATGCAGTCCGGGCCCACCCCCTCCCTGCGCGCCTGGCCCCAGCGCCCAGCGGGAGGCGGGGAGGCGGACGGAGTCGCGGGGGGGGGGGGGGGGGGGGAGGACCCGACGTCCCGAGGCGCGTCCCGCAGGGGCGTGCGAGGCCGCAGCCGCCACCCACTGCACCGGGGGGCGCGCGGGACGCAGGCGGAGGCGCGGCGGCTGCTGGACGCGGGGAGGAAGCCTCCGCCCGCCCGCCCAGCCGGTTCGCCTCGGGCTGGAAATCCTCCAGGGCTTTTAAGCCGGCGGACATCCAAGCCCCCGACAGGGGCCTTCGGCGCCCCGGCTCTGTCCCTGACACCAGAGCCCCAGCTCTGCAAACTGCCTGGACTGAGCGTCTGCCCCAAAGAAAAGCAAATAGTAACTGATGCGCTCCGGGCTCGCGCATCTTTCCAGCCTGGGCTCGGGATTCTTCCCCGGCCCAACGCTGTGCATCCCACGCCTATCAGACGTGCCCCAAGGCGCCTGCTTTCTCCCCACTTCCTTCTTCCCTCTCCCTCCTCCCTCCCTTGGCCTGGTTCACCTCACACTCAACAAGGTAATTTCCACCCGAGGAACGTCTTTGCAAAAGATGCTTGCCCTTGTCCAAGCTTTCTGTGCCCAGCTTATCACAAGATCACTACCCAGAAAAGGAGAAAAGAAAAAAGTCCCTATGGTGCCTGCACCCAGGAAGTCTCGAAGTGTCATTATTTCTTGCCCCAGAAGTTCTCTGGATTCTTCAATAAAGGAAAGTTGCATGAAGTTCCCTAAGTACAGTATCAACAACCCCCTACAATAAACATTTTCAAATAATACGAGGTAGTTGTTATTGAGACCACGTGCCAAGCAATCTTCTGAGTATGGCACATGCATTCTCTCCCATCCTAACAGCAACTCTTTGAGGTAGGAACCATTACCCCCAATTTACAGATGGTGAAAGAAAAAGTGGAATAATTTCCCAAAGTCACACAACTCTTAAGTGATGAAGCCAAAAATTGAACCATAACTCCAAAGCCCTGAACTGGATCATTATGTTGGCTTCCATAACTAAATATTATATGCTCTTAAAACGGCCACTTTAATCAATATGAAAAGCAATGATGAAGACTCACAAAAGGAGGTGAAGGCAAAGTAAGAGTGAAAGAGAATAAAGAATAAAGAAGAGTCGAGGATGGGAACTACCGAGAGGAAAGAAGAGATTGAAGTGGGGAAAAAAGCAATTTCTGTGTAACCAGGAGGCTGTGGGATCAATAGGTCAGCTTTTTCTCAGTGGCCAGGAGTTGTTCAACACACACACACACACACACACACACACACACACACACACACACACAAGCTTTCTCACTTAGAAAGCAGGACTCAACTCTCCCATCATTGTGTACATGATAAAAATTTTTAAAAAGACAGTTGCTGATGGTGTGGAAAGAGAAGCAAATGACCATGCCCTTACAAAACCTTGACTAATGGATGTGATTTCAGTGCCTCTGAAACAAATAAGAAAGCTTCCTTCCAGATGCTGACTATTGCAACATAATATTCTCTGATAAGTGAATGAGAGAGATGGAGGAGGGAAGAAAGAGAGCGAGAATACTTGAAACTTGCAACCACCATGAATCCAACCTGGCAGAGAAGCAGGGATGATAATGACCCATCGTGTCACCTGTATCATTCCTAGCTCTATTTTATGTCCCACCATTGCTTTTTTTTTTCTTCTGCAGAATTCTTGAAATCATCTTGTTTTATATTGCTCTGCCTGCTGCCTTAACTCTTTTTCAGAACTAGGCAGTGGAGCAGAGTGGTTCAGGGCTTGGCTCTGGAGTTGGAGCCACTTCCTGCCTGTGTGCCCTTGAGCCAGTAAGTTACTTAGCTTCTCTGTACCTCAGTTTCCCCCTTTGTAATCAGGGAGTAATAGTATTGCCTCATAGAGTTCTGATGAGGATTAAATGACAAAATACATGCAAAGATATCAGATCTGTGCTTAGCTCATAGTCAAGTATTTAAAATAAATGTTGCCCAGTGTGGCTCAGTTGGTTGAGTGTCATCCCATGCACCCAAGAGGTCACCGGTTGGATTCCCAGTCAGGGTACATGTCTGGTTTGCAGGCTCAATCCCCAGTAGGGGGAGTGCAGGAGGCAGCTGATCAATGTCTTTCTCTTTCTCCCTGTCTCTCTCTATAAAATCAATAAAAACATCTTTTTTAATTTTTTAAGATTTTTTAAAACTAATTAAAAAAAAAAAATACTTGCACTCATTCTCCTATTGTAAGAGTTTTACCTGTATAGAACTTACTCCAGGTGGATTACTGGGTCAAAGAGCATGCATGTTTTGAAGGCGCTAATTTTCACATCAATTGAAGTTGATCCTCCAGTCTTCCCATGAAGGAGTAAGTTCACCCTGTTGTGGAGATGAGTGTTATTACTTTTACCAGTGCTGCGTATTATTACTTTTAAAAATCCTTGCTGGAAAAAATAAAATAAAACATGCATTTAAAAAATGTCTTGCAGATTTTACAGGCAAAAAAGAAGAATCATCTTACTGCCATTTCAATCTACATTTTGTTGATAACTAATGAGGCTGAACCTTCTGACCAAAACCATTACTATTAGTTATTTACCATTGATATTTCTTCTCTCTTTCCATCTTGTGCAATTTTCTTATTGAGGTCTTTGTGTTTTTCCCTTTTATCTATGTAAATAAGAGCAGGAGAAAATTTTAAAAAATAAATAAAAGGTTAGGGACTCTATTTTTTCTGTCATTGGTCTGCTGAGAGAGGAGAAGACAGGGTAATAGAGGAAGTAATAGTCACAGGCAATGGAAAATGGGCGAACTGGAACACATAAGCGGATGCTGGGGCCAGTGTGTGGGCCCTGCAGAGTGACCTGCCTGGATGTGTAATTCTAAATGCAAAACACAATGCACGCAGTTGACATCTCCATAATCTAACTTTCTCCTCTTATTCTTTTAAATTAGGAACAGTTCAGGAAAAGAGCTAAACATTCAGTTTTGCTCTTTAGGTTGAAATAAAATTCCTTGAACTACAAAACAACTTTAAGAACATAATCAAACACTTCTCTGTTGTAAAGATTATAGAAGAGTAATTGTTTTTGTAACCATAGAAACCCAGCTGATGCCATGGCTACATAACCAACTTGCATAAATAATTTTTAGTAAACCAAGTCAAACAAATCACTATGCCTCCTAAAATCATTTCATTTTAGAAATGTGTTCTCTCGTTGCCAGTGGAGGAAAGTTAGATGATTTGGCACTGTGTTGCATGCCCAGCTAATCTTCTTAGATTTTTTTGACATTTTCTTCTTTTCTGCTATTTTTGAAAGTGTTTTTACTCCTTGCCCAAGGATATGGTTCCATTTATTTTAGAGAGAGAAGAAGGGAAAGAGGAAGAGAGAGAGAGAGAGACTCCCACACAACTGGGGATTGAACCTGCAACCTTGGTATGTGCCCTGACCAGGAATCAAGTCCACAAAGGGATGATGCTCCAACTGACTGAGCCACCTGGCCAGGGCTTGAAATTTTCTAATAAGTACTAAGCACATGTCATAATAGTTCTCTACTCTGTCCTCTGATTTCTCCTACTGAAGTTTCTGGATATACCAGCCTATTTTCATGAGGATACTGAGAGACCAAAAGATGCTATGCCCTGTCCATGGCCACATGCTAGACAGAGCTACACAACCTCATTGACAATTTATTTCAACTACAGTCTTTGGGTGATTCAGAAAAACCCCTTACAAACTCTTGATGTTCAATTTAGTTAACAGATGTAAAGATTAATTCCAACCTAATTCGTCATTTTCTTCAACTTTTTTAAAAAAAACCTATCTTGAATGCTAATCTATGATAAGCCCTGTTCTAAGCATTTTTAAAGCATTTTTAAATTGATTTTTAGAGAGAGAGGAAGGGAAAGAGAGAGAAAGACATACATTGATGTGAGAAACATCAATTGGCTGTTTGAACCTGCAACCTGGGTATGTACCCTGACCTGGAATCGAACTCGCAACCCTTTGGTTCATAAGACAATGCTCCAACCGAGTCACACTGACCAGGACACTTCTCTGTTGCAAAGATGTAGAAGAGTAATTATTTTTTTGTAACCATAGAAACCCAGTTGATGCCATGGCTACATAACCAACTTGCACAAATAATTTTTAGTAAAACAAGTCAAACAAAATCACTATTTCTCCTAAAATTATTCCATTTTAGAAATGCTTTTTTACATTACATTTTAAAATTACGTCTTACATATATTAACTTATAAGAATGCTAGGAAATTGACAATAATCATAATATGAAAATAATAATATTACTATTTTACAGATGGGGAAATTAAGGCACAGAGAGGTTATGTACCTTGCCCAAGGCCTCACAATTGGCAAATGATGTTCAACTGTTCATATAAGCTTCTCTCCTAAGCCATGTACTCCTCTCTCACTTTCTACCACTTCCTCTTCTATCCCCAATGTATATCTAAGAATTACAAGTCATCTTAAGCAATGCAAAATAAGTCAAGTAAAATATCATTGATGATTTTTGTTCATGTTTCCAAACATCACTCCTGAAGCAGTTAGTAAAACTGAAAATCGAAATAGACCATTGAAGCAATGGGAGTAGCAAGGGCGTGAGGAGTAGGCTTTCCAGACTATGGAGACCTATAATGAAGCTGAACATGTAGGGCCCTGAGAAAGGACAATTAGTTGAAGGATGTGCACAGGAACAGGGGTGGGGATGGACGACGTAACTCATGTTACAACACACCAGATTAATTTTTTTAAAAATATTTTTCACTTGAGGACCAAAAGTTTTATCAGTCATCCATAAGACAAAACTTAACATTTACCTCTAGTGAGATCAAGTAGGAAAAAAAACACATAAAAAGCATACAGTGCATGCTTCAGATAAACACAAAGGCAATTATATTTAAGTGAATTTCTTCCTCACAACAAGAACCAGAGCCCTCACCAGGTAGCTCAGGATAAAAGCGTTATCCTAATGTGCCATGTTGTGGGTTCAATCCTCCGTCAGGGCACATACAGGAAGCAACCAGTGAATGCATAACTAAGGGGAACGACAATTTCTCTCTCCTCTCTCTCTCTCTCTGTCTCTCTCTCTTTCTCTCTCTCTCACACTCTCTCTCCCCCCTGCCCCTTTCTCTTTCTCTCATAAATAAATAAATAAATAAATAAATAAATAAAACAGGAGCCACATTTATAATTTTATATACTGTTGGTTCACAGTTAATTTATGACATAAACATAGCTCAGCTATTGTCTATTTTAGGAAATTAGACTTCAGGTTTATAGAATGAACTGAGTCATCACTGGGGCTTCCATCCAGACCAAAAGCAAAGTTGAGATGTAACAATAATCATGTAAGTATTTTAAGTGTGAGAACTTTAATGAATATCTATATTTTGTATAGAAAAACAAGTAACATTCGAAAGCACAGCTTGTAGTATATGTTTAAGAGCATATGATGAAAGAATTTAAGAGCATTTTGGTAAAAAAAAAAAAAAAAAATTAAAATATGTAGAAATTGGCCAGGATCTAGTTGTTTTGGGAATCTCTAAAGGGGAAGAAATATTATAGGATAATGAGAATCATGTCAAGTGTAAATCCAGACATATCCTATCTAATAAAAGAGAAACATGGTAATTAGCATACGACCGCTACCCTTCCCATTGGCTAATCAGGGCGATATGCAAATTAACTGCCAGCCAAGATGGCAGCCGGCAGCCAGGCAGCTTGAAACTAACATGAGGCTTGCTTGCTTCAGTGACAGAGGACTCCAACCTTCCCCGCCTGCCTTGCCGGCCTCTGAGCCTGCAGTTTGAAACATTGTAACAAATATAGAAGCTAAACAAAACCCCAGAAACCTGCTTTCAGCGAGCCGGGATCTCAGAGCTGGAGTTATACATTGTTTCGATTATAGAACCCAAACAAACCAGATACCTGCTTTCAGCAGCAGAGGCCTCAGAGCTGGAGCCAGAGCTAAAAGCTGGCCCAGAATTTAAAAAAAAAGAAAAAAAGGAGCAGTTGGGAGCTTCAGCCCTCAGCCCCTCACCCAGACTGGCCAGGCACCCCAGTGCGGACCCCCACCCTGAAGGGTGTGTGACCAGCTACAAACAGCCATCATTCCCTCACCCAGGCTGGCCAGGCACCCCAGTGGGGACCCCCACCCTGATCCAGGACACCCTTCAGGGCAAACCAGCCAGCCCCACCCATGCACCAGGCCTCTATCCTATATAGTAAAAGGGTAATATGCCTCCCACCACTGGGATCAGCGGAGCTGCGAGGCCTCCCTGCACCGGGATCAGCGTGACAGAGGGCAGCGCCCAAACCCCCTGATCGCCCTGCAGCTCTGTGTGTGACAGGGGGCGGGGCCACAACCTTCCTATCCGCCCTGCTCTGTTCATGACAGGGGAAGGCGCCCCAACCTCCTGATCAGCCCTGCTCTGTGCCTGATACGGGGGGAGCTCCCCAACTCCCTGATCACCCTGCGGCTCTGTGTGTAACAGGATGCAGCGCCCCAACCCCGCCCCCCCCCCCCCCCACGGGCCCTGCTCTGTGTGTGACAGGGTAGAGCCATAACCTCCCCATCGGCCCTGCCCTGAGTGTGAGAGTGGTGACGCCCCAACCCCCTGATCGGCCCTGATCTGTGGGTGATAGAGGGTGGCACCCAACTCCCTCCCCCCCACATGGGCCCTGCTCTGTGTGTGATGGGGTAGAGCCATAACCTCCCCATCGGCCCTGCTCTGTGGGTGATAGAGGGTGGCGCCCCAACCCCCTGATCCGCCCTGCTCTGTGTGTGACAGGGGGCGGTGCCCCAACTCCCCTATCGGCCCTACTCTGTGAGTGACAAGGGGGAGCTCCCCAACCCCCTGATGGGCCCTGCTCTGTGCATGACGGGAGGGGGGGGGGGGGAGTTCCCCAACCCCCTGATCTGCCCTGCTCTGTGTGTGACAGGGTAAGGAGCCTCAAGCCCCCTGATGGGCCCTGCTCTGTGCTTGACAGGGGGCAGCGCCCCAACCCCCACATTGGCCCTGCTCTGTGCATGACAGGGGGTGGCGCCGCAACCTCCCCATCAACCCTGCCTTGAGTGTGACAGGGGGTGCTGCCCCAACCCCCCAATCGGCCCTACCCTGAGCGTGACTGAGGGTGGCATTGCAACCTCCCGATCCGCCCTGCTCTGTGCATGACAGGGGGCGGCGCCCCAACTCCCCAATCGGCCCTGCTCTGAGCCCGACCAGGGGCTGCACCTAGGGATTGGGCCTGCCCTCTGCCACCCGGGAGCAGGCCTAAGCCAGCAGGGCGTTATCTCCTGAGGGGTCCCAGACTGCAAGAGGGCACAGGCCAGGCTGAGGGACCCCTCCTTCCCCCCAAGTGCACAAATTTTTGTGCACCTGGCCTCTAGTACTTTTTATAAAAGAGAGAGAGAACACAAAATGGAAATGAAAGCACAGTTGATAAACGTCAATGAAAATATGAAAAATCACATGTAAGCACAGATCCTTTAGGTTAGCCACAGTATTACTTGTGCAAAGCAGACCTCCTCAGACCCCAGGGTGAAGGTGTCCTGATGTAGTCTAGAGAGGAAGTCCACTTAAGCCCAGGAAGTCACCCCATCAGAGAGGACCCTAAGAAAATAACTACTCCATGGAAGAAGTTCTTCGTCCCCAAAACCATCTCTATGAATTTAGGGGAACAACCACAAGCTTAGAGCATTGTTCCTTAGGGAATTGGAAAGGCAGTTAGTACAGAGAAAAAGATAGTATATATATCAGGCACTATACATACTCAACTTTTTTTTTTTTTATTGCTTAAAGTATTACAAAGGGTATTACATATGTCTCCTTTTTTACCCCGCCCTTGACAATCCCCTGGTCTCCCCAACCCCCCAGTGTCTTATTTCCATTGGTTATGCTTATATGCATGCATACAAGTTCTTCGGTTGATCTCTTACCCCCCGCTTCTGCCCCCCTCCCCTCCCCGGCCTTCCCACTGCAGTTTGACAGTCTGTTCGAGGCAGCTCTGCCTCTGTATCTATTTTTGTTCATAAGTTTATAATGGTCTTTATTATCCATGAATGCATACTCAACTTTTTTAGACTACACAGTACACATCTCGGAAGTATTACCCCTATGTCATAA
Source organism: Myotis myotis (assembly GCF_014108235.1). Classification (NCBI taxonomy): domain Eukaryota; kingdom Metazoa; phylum Chordata; class Mammalia; order Chiroptera; family Vespertilionidae; genus Myotis; species Myotis myotis. The sequence goes on from NW_023416335.1 coordinate 174,563,600, forward strand.
ACGGCAACACAAATGCTCGTTAAGTTAAGATATACAAACAACAGAGCCAGAACCTAAACCCTGGTTTGCCTTCTATGAAGTTCTCTGCTCTCTCTGGGCCTCTTCTACTGCAGACTTAGGTATAAACCAAGACCCTCCCTTTTAACCAGATGCCACCTCTGAGATCAGATTGGGGTTCACCAAGATGTGCACAGAATAGGGGGCTGTAGGCAAGGACAAGAAAGAAGTATCAAAACTTAAACTCAGAAGTCTAGTCCAGGGGTTGACAACCTTTTGTTGTAAAAGACCAGATAGCAAATATCACACCACGTGATATGATCTCTGCCACAACTGCTCAGTTTGGCCTGACAGTCTGGAAGCACCCACAGACAATACTCAAACAAATGGGGCAGTTGTGTTCCAATTAAACTTTATTTACGGATGCTGACATTTGAATTTATTATAATTTTCACATGTCACAAAATACTTTTTCCCCAACCATTTAAAAATATAAAAACCACTGTTGGTTCATGGGTGGTACAGAAACAAGCATTGGGCCAGATTTGACCAATGATCCACAGGTTGCCAGCCCCTGCTCTGGGTTAAACCAGTTCCCGACTAGCAGCTGTTCTTATTACCCGAATTTCTCTTAGTTTCTTCTCAATGATCTACCTACTTCCTTCTTTTCCTCACTCCTTCTTTCTCATCATGTACTGTTAATTATTATATACTGTATATTATGCCATTTAAATAAAACCTCCTATGCTGGCATACAAACTTATGGAAAAAAAATAAGGAAGTGATTATTTTCACAGCATGCAGGGGTTGAGGTTAACTCATTCAGTGCCTGACAATATATTAGGGGTCAGGCAGTGGGCCTGGTTCTAGAGATAAGATTCAGTCCCAGGCTCACCAATCCTATATAATAAAAGCCTAATATGCAAATCAACCAAACAGCTGAACGACCGGCAGAATGACCGGTCACTATGATGCACACTGACCACCAGGGGGCAGACACTCAATGCAGGAGCTGCCGCCAGCCCGCAGGCCCCAGGCCAGCCAAGGCGGGTGCCAGCAGGGGCCCCCTGGTCACCCCACAAGTCGGCCCTGATCACCAGCCAGGCCTAAGGACCCTACCCATACAGAATTTTGTGCACCAGGCCTCTAGTAAAACTCGTATAAAAGACACCAATTGAGCATTTTATCTATCCAATGTTCTGACCTACTGTTCAAACAGAACTCCTTAATAAAACAAACCACATAGATAAGCAAATAACAAAACACAACCCTCTTTGCAACAAATGGCTAAAAGGATTACCTAGTAACTAGGCCTAATAACCTAGGAGGATTAATGTGCAAATAACATCACTTCACTCTAACAAACACAAAATCTGATATCTCTGCTGAAATGTGCTAAAATTGTTATTGCTGATGTTCCCTTTTCCTTTAAAAGTTTTTTTTTCTTAAGTTGCTGTATTCTGCTAAGTGCTTTTATTTTATAGTGACACTTGTTTTTAATAAGCATGAAATTCCTCCTTTGTAAGATGGTGGGGTTTGGGGTTGTTGCTTTTTCTTTTTAATGTGATTTTTTTTCCTTTTTATTAAATGTATTGGGGTGATGCTGGTTAACAAAATTATACAGATTTCAGGTGCACAGTTCCACAACACATCATCTGTACACTGTACTGTGTGTTCACCACCCCAAGTCAAGTCTCCATCCTTCACCATTTGTTCCCCCATATCTTTTTCCATCTCCCTCTACACACCCCTCTGAATCACCACACTGTTGTCCGCATTCATGAGTCTTTTTCTTTTTTACTCAATCTCTCCACCTCCATGTCCCACCCAACCTGTATGATGATGTTAATAAAAAGAAACATGGCTTGTTTTTAATGTAACCTCATAGCAAATTTTATTAAAGACTAGAAGCCCGGTGCACAAAAATTTGTGCACTGGCGGAGTGGGGTAGGGGGGGTGTCCCTCAGCCCCACTTGTGCCCTCTCACAGTCTGGGACCCCTCGGGAGATAACCACCTGCTGGCTTAGGCCCGCTCCCCGGGTGGCAGATGGCAGGCCTATGCCTAGGTGCCTGCCCCGCCTCCCCGGGTTGCACACAGGGCAGGGCCGATTGGGGGGTTGGGGTGCCACCCCCGGTCCCACATAGGGCAGGGCTGATCAGGGGGTTGGGGCGCTGCCCTGGTCCCGCACTGGGCAGGGCCAATCAGGGGGTTGGGATGCTGTCCCTGGTCGCATACTTGGCAGGGCTAATCAGGGGTTTGCGGCACTGCCCCTGGTCTCGCACAGGGCAGGGCCTATCCAGGGGTTGGGGTGCCATCCAGGGTCGTGCACTGGGCAGGGCCAATCTGGGGGTTGGGGCCCGGCCCCGGGTCACACACAGGATGCCCGGGTGGGCTGGCAGATCGCTGCTGCCCCACCCAGCCGCCCCAGGTCCAGTTACACACGGACCCCCTGCCCCACCCAGGATCGCAGATAGCAGGCCCAGATGGCGGCAGGGCAGGCTGGATGGCGCTGTCCCACCCTGCCTGCAGTATGCAAAATAGCCGCCATCTTTGTTGATGGTTAATTTGTATATCACACTGATTAGCCAATGAGAGGCATAGCGAAGGTATGGTCAATTACCATGTTTGTCTATTATTAGATAGGATATGCAATCCTGCAAAGACACACTTCATATTTTGAGATATTCACTAATAAAAACTTGCTTTAATAACCTTCAGTATAGCTACCATAATGAATACATCAAGAAAATGAACTAAAAGCTGATACGTTTGAGGATTTAAGACAGTAGACATATTGTTGTACAGCAGCAAAGTAGGAAGAGACAGTTCATTTGTATATTTGTCACCGTCCTCTCTGAGAAGCATCATCAAAGGAAAAACAGGCTCTGAAAGTGAATGAACAGGGGAGGTACTGAATGCTAAGAAGAGCTTAACTGAATGATATCTGGTTTGTGGCAGCAGCAGGGAATGTTCCAGCTGCCACTTGGTGACACCGTGACAGTGGACTGACATTTTCTGCTGTCAGTACTCTGTGAGTGGGGTGAAAGCCCCTGGAATCCTTCAGGAAAAGCAATATCCTTGTCACTTGTCAATGCTCTTGACAGGCTCTAGGACAACCTGTCAGCCAGATGGTGGTACTAAATTAATGAACATTGACCTTGAGGGGAGCGGGGGGCACGACTAACAGTTTAGCACAGAATAATCAATGAAGAAATTTACATGTTTTTTGCAAGTTGTTAAAATGTGCCCATTACCAAGGTGGTGAGCATGGGAGCAGTTAGAAGGTATTCCTCCACTCTTTCACTTCAACAAGACCTCCCATAGCTAGTTAGAAGGCCTTTGATTCAACATTTCATATAAGATCACAGCAACATAGAAGAGATGTCCCACAGGTTGGCTTTTCACATACTGATGTAGGAGCAGAAGGAAGGCTTTATTTGGCCAAGTTCCTCCCGAAGTAAATTTAAAACAGGTAAAAACAAAAAATCTCCCTGGCCAATGTGGTTCAGTGGTTGAGTGTCAACCTATGAACCAGGAGGTCACAGTTTGATTCCTAGTTAGAGCACATGCCCAGGTTTCAGGCTCGATCCCCAGTAGGGGACATACAGGAGGTTGCTGATCAATGATTCTCTCTTATCATTGATGTTTCTATCTCTCTGTCTTTCTCCCTTCCTCTCTGAAATCAATAAAAAATATATTTAAAACAAAAACAAAAACAGCCTTAGCTGTTTTGGCTCAATAGATAGAGCATTGGCCCTAGGACTGAAGGGTCCCAGGTTCGATTCTAGTCAAGGGCACATACCTTGATTGCAAGCTCAATCCCTGGTTGGGAGCATGCAGGAGGCAACCAATTGATGTGTCTCCCTCACATTGATGTTTCTCCCTCTCTATTTCTCCCTCTCTCTTCCATTCTCTCTAAAAAATCAATGGAAAAATATCCTCAGGTGGGGCTTAACAACAATAACAAAAAATCTAAGTATTTAATTTATTTGAACAGATCATCATCCTATTTAAAAAAGAAATATGTGGGTATTTTAAAGAGTTTATATATGGAGCTACCTAAAAGAAATTTCAGAAATAACTCCTTAATCTATGGCAAAGAGCCACTATTTCCTTCTCCTCAGCTCACGGGAGGCATCATTCATTCATCTTGGCCCTCATGCCTATAATTCCTTCTCAAACATTCTATCACTACTAGTTTTTCGGGAGTTGCTGCTGAATTGCAATCCAGTTGCTCTCTTCCTTGCAGCAGTAACCAATTAAATAGCTCTCCTATAAAGAAAGATCTTTCTTTAAGGAAGTCTATGGCAGATCCTTCTGTTCAGTGTCAATTCCAGCCCCTTCCCACCTGCCACCTGCATCTTCATGCTAGAAAACTAAGGACTCGGTTTTTTAGACATGTATTATGTATAAGGAAGTTTAAAAAAAGAAATCATTTTGGGGTCTGGAATGAATAATTCAATTTACATTCTTTCTAATGGGGAAAAATGATTTGGTCTTCAAACAAATCACTTCTCAAATAGCCTTCTGGAATGGATTAAGTTCAAGAATTGAGGTTCCACTGTAAAAAAACAAAAACAACTTCAGGCTTAAACAAATAATAGGTAAAGTTTCTCACAAAACAAGCCCAGCTACAAAATGATGCCATGGGGACTCAGCCCTCTTGCCACCCTGCTGTGCTCAGCTGTTGGTTTTTGTCCTCAGGCTTGTCATCTCAAGGTTCCGGAGGACAGCTTCTGCTGCCCCAGGCATTCCCCCAATCCAAGCCAGTAACAAGGGGAAGGGGACAAGAGGTTTTCCTTTTGGTGCCTCGTCTTGTTTTTTGGGAGCAAAACCCCTCCCAGCTCAGCTCCACTCCCATCTCATTTGCCAGAATTGGCTCATGTATCCACTTTAAATAAATTATTCATCAAGGGAACAAAATCATAGTAACACTTTTATTTTAAAAAAATATAGCATGCTAGTTGTGTGGCCTAGATAGGGGAAGCAAGGTACTCCTTTGTTTCAAAGAAGTGGACAAGCAGGGAAGATTGAAGCAATTCAAGCAGGGAAGATTGAAGCAATTCAATCAGGCTCCTTTTTGCTACTTATCCCCTGAAAGTCCCTGTGCAGTGCCAAGGAGAGGAACCTTTCTCATAATCATGCACAACCCTGGCCTTGAGATCTGCTACGAATCCAACAGTGAACTAGCGGAGAGATGGAGCAAGCCCAGGGACGAATGATCTGTGACTAAGACAGCATACTGGCAATAGAATCAACCCCCAAAGTATAGACAGTATCTTAAATTGTAAAAGTCCAAAGTTGTGTGTGTGTGTGTGTGTGTGTGTGTGTGTGTGTGTGTGTGTGTGTGTGTTTTAGGAGGGAGGATGTTGATTCATGTCTGACCCAGGTTGGAAACTATTTTAATTGGCAGAGATTTCAGTATAAGAATCAATGGATACCAGCAAAACTTGCTGTCAAAATCATGGCATCCTTGTGGTTCAGGAAACCCGCGACTCCGGGCGGAGAATCAGCCATAGCTCCTTGATCCGCCCTTGGATTCCCTGAGACCCCGCCCCACCCAGGCTGCGGCAGAGGCTTTTGCATGTGAATGTACCTAACTGCAGCCGAGCCAGGCAGACCCGGAACTTCCAAGAGAAGGCCCAAGGCCCCGCAGCGGCTTGCATTGCTTCACAGCTGAGCCTCTTCGTGGCTCCTGCTGTGTGGCCTCAGGCAGAGGCTGAATTAGCACCTCCTTAGATCCAGGAGCCACTGCACCCAGTGGTCAGAGGGGGACCATCCAGACTGCAACTCCTCAGATCCATAAGGGACGCACTCAGGGAGCAGACTCAGTGAGCACCAAAGCCCCACTGAAGCAAGTCTTGCCCCAGAAGGGTGTCTTCAGCACAGAAGTTCTCAGACTTTAGACACAGCTGATTCTCACAGCCAATTGGCCTGGAGGTCAATTCCTCCCAGTGATCCTACAACAACCAAGGCACCAAGAGTGCACCAAGAGTGTCCACCCCAGGTAACTGGGGAGGCTGAGCTACTGGGCCCTACAGGACACCTGGCGCGCAGGGCCACTCTATCAACACAGGGAAGCTGCCAAAATGCGGAGACAAAGAAACAGGTCACAAATGGCAGAAATGGAGGAAAGCAAACGATTGGATATAGAGTTCAAGGCCACGTTTATAAGGTTTTTCAAGAATTTTATGGAAACCGCCGATAAATTTAATGAATCCCTCAATAAGTATAGTGAGACCATGGAGGACATGAAAAAGGACCAACTAGAAATTAAGCATACACTGACTGAAATAAAGAATAATTTACAGAGATCCAGCAGCAGACAAGAGGATCCCAAGAATCAAGTCAAAGATTTGAAATACAAAGAAACAAAAAATACCCAACCGAAAAAGAAAAAAGAAAAGAGATTCCAAAAATATGAAGATAGTGTAAGGAACCTCTGGGACAACTTCAAGCGTACCAACATCAGAATTATAGGGGTACCAGAAGGAGAGAGAGGGCAAGATATTGAAAACCTTTTTGAAGAAATAATGACAGAAAACTTCCCCTACCTGGTGAAAGAAATGGACTTACAAGTCCAGGAAGTGCAGAGAACCCCAAACAAAAGGAATCCAAAGAGGACCACACCAAGACACATCATAATTAAAATGCCAAGAGCAAAAGATAAAGAGAGAATCTTAAAAGCAGCAAGAGAAAGACAGTCAGTTACCTACAAGGGAGTACCCATACGACTGTCAGCTGATTTCTCAACAGAAACCATGCAGGCCAGAAGAGAGTGGCAAGAAATATTCAAAGTGATGAATAGCAAGAACCTGCAACCAAGATTACTTTATCCAGCAAAGCTATCATTCAGAATAGAAGGTCAGATAAAGAGCTTCACGGATAAGAAAAAGCTAAAGGAGTTCATCACCACCAAACCAGCATTATATGAAATGCTGAAAGGTATTCTTTAAGAAGAGGAAGAAGAAAAAGGAACTCTTACCATTTGCCACAGCATGGATGGAACTGGAGAGCGGATAAATACCACATGATCTCACTCATTTGTGGAATATAATGAACAACATAAGCTGATGAACAAGGACTGATCCGGAGACGGAGAGGTATTGATTGGACTGTCGGGACTTGGAGGGAAGGTAGGGGAGGGTGGGGGTAAGGGGGAAAGATCAACCAAAGGACTTATATGCAAGCATATAGGCCTAATCAATGGACATGGACAACAGGGGGGTGAGGGCATGAGCGGGGGGTGGGGGGGTGGGGGGGTAGAGGGTAACGTGGGGACAAGGACACATATGTAATATCTTAATCAATAAAAAATATATTAAAAAAAAAGAAAACTACAAAACACATCTGAGAAAAACTAAAGAAGAGCTAAATAAATGGAAATTACACCATGTTTACAGATGGAAACAATCAATATTGTTAAAATGTCAATACTCCCTATGTTGATCAATAGATTCAATGTAATTCCAATTAAAATTCCAAAAGTCTCTTTTGTAGATATTGACAAGCTACAATTAACATGGAAATTCAAATAACCTAACAATTTTGAAAAAGAAAAAGTTCAAAGACTTATACTACTTGATTTCAATAATTAAAATAAAGGTAGAGTAATCAGGACAATTGTATATTAGCATAAGGAGGACATATAGATCAATGGAATAGAACAGGGAGTCCAGACGTAAACCCAGGTATATGTGATTGATTGATTCAAAAATGATGCCAAGATAATTCCATGATGGAAGAACAGTCTTTTCAACAAATGGTGTGGAAACAGCAGCATATCCATACGGAGGTGGGGAGGGGGGCAGGAAAGGAGGGGAAATGAACCTCAATTCTTACCTTACACTATACACAAAAATTAACTCCAAACGGATCATAGACCCAAAGATAATAAAACCATAGAATCATAGAAAAATAATATTTATAGTGTTGGGGTAGTGAAAGATATCTTAAGATATAGAAAAAAGCAGAACCCAACAAATTTCAAAACATTTTTTAAAAAATATATTTTTATTGGTTTCAGAGAGGAAGGGAGAGGGAAAGAGAGATAGAAACATTAATGATGCGAGAGAATCACGGGTAGGCTGCCTGCTGTATGCCCCCTACTGAGGATCGAACCCAAAACCCCAGGCATGTACCCTAACCAGGAATCGAACCGTGACCTCCTGATTCATAGGTCAACACTCAACCACTGAGCCATGCTGGTCAAGTTCAAACATTTTTAAGAGACAAAAAGCAAATATAATAAGTGGACATTTTTTTTGGTACCCTAGTTCAAATAAACCAATAATATGAAGGAGTTCATTTCCTGGGTGGACAAAAAAATTAATAAAACCCACAATCCAGACTAGGCAATAAATTTCAATGAGTAGTCATAGCTATATATAGCCATGGATAATAATGCAATGTGGTTACATGAAAGGTCTTCATGATCTTTCTGCATTAAATGCCTCCATTCATTCATATCTTCAACCTCTCCATATCTGTTGATTCATCCTATTTAACTAAAAATATTTAACCTTGACAATCATTGAAACACTCCTTTCCACCTACCATTCCATCTTAGATCAAGCCCAGGTAGTCCCCTACCTGGAAAACAGCCTGATGACTAATGTGTCTGCTTCTCCTCTTGTCTTCCAGAAGCCTCTCTGCCACATCTGTCTGGTTGATTTACCTAAAGTGGACATTATACCACAGTCCCTTTTTTTGCCTAAAACCCTTTAAACCCTCACTTACTGTTTATTAATTAAAATCCATTCCCCTCTATTAGCCTGCAAGGCCTTCCATGAACTGGCTCCCCAGGTTTCCAGTTTCATCTCCTTTTCCTATAATGGACTTTACTCTCAGGTAACACCTGATGGCTGGTGGTCTCCTGCTCACAGCTCTCCCTCCCCCAACATCCCACTGTAAGTCTGAGATTTGTGGTACGCTTTGGGATTGTTCTCACCTTGAGATGTCTTCCCAATGTTCTTTGCTGGGCAAACTCTTGCTATTCTAAAGGCAGTTCAAGCAACTCAGGCCTCATCGGCCCTAGAAAAATGTCCCTGATCTCCCAGTCTGGATCTAGTCCTCTTATTGGTCCTATGGTACCATGGACATACCTTCAGCTTAGCCTTATTTGCTGGAACTTCTATTTGTGTCTTTGCCCAACACAACAGACTCTTCCAAGGCCGCACAAAGCACAGAGGTTGGCATCTAACAGGTGCTTAACAAATGTTTGCTGAACTGAACTGAATTATAGCAAATTCTACTGGAATATATAAATATTAATCAATCAGTGCTTAACTAATAGATGAAATTATTAAACTATTTGCCCCTGAAATAAAAATTATTGGAGACTCAAATAGTTTCAGCAGTGTGTATTTCAGTCTATACAATTGCTCTCCTAGCTAAGAATTGTAATTACAATAGACCCTCTTCTAAAGTGATTAATAAGTGCGGAAACCTTATGTGATTTAAAGAATAGTTATTATAATATTAAAATGCAAGCCATGGCCTACTAAAGATTGTTCTGCTAGCAATATTAAAATTCAGAGTTCTTAAAGATTCTGATAAATTCTAACACAGATACGGTGGTCAACTAATATTCTCTGTTGGGGAGTTTCTAGCAGACTATTAAATGGAAGATTTTCTCCCTCTGCTGCCATCTTTTGGCTGAACAACAGTAGAATATCTTAAGCAGAAAGTAGGGAAGAAATTTTATCTTAATCAACACATTTCACGCCAGGCACCAGCTTAGGGGATTACTAGTATATTATTTTATTTTATACTCATACAGCCTTCCATAGATGTTATCATCCTCCTTTTGATAAGGAAGAAAACTGAGTGTAGCAGACACTGTTGGTCCTTTATCCGGAGCCAGATTTTGTTCATCATGCAGACAAATCCTACAGAGGAGTGTGAGCCCCTCCCCAGACTAGGAGATAAATTGTAACTGGCCCGGACAACCATGGAAGTGTCATTTGGTTTGCCAAGATACTGATTTGAGCAAAGGCATGGAATGAAATCAAGCCAATGAGGTTGGCTTGGGGACTTTCAGCAAGGTTTCCTTGGCTCTTAAAAAGAGAGCAAAGCAGAGATATAACATATTTCCTGCCTCTGAATATTATCATTCACATGTGACTAGGGCAGCCATTTGGAACTATGAGGGCAGCCAGCCTAAGGAGACAAACCAGCAGGCTGAGAATGGCACAATGAAAAGATAGAAAGAACTGGGTTTCTTGATGACATCCCTGAGCAGCTGCTCGAATTCTGGATTTCTTTTATGTGAGATGTTAAATGTCATTGTTTAAGCTATTTTTATTTTTTATTTTCTGTTACTTGCCACCGAAAGCATCCTAATGGATTCACTGAAACTGAAGACTTCAGAAATACAAAGATTTAAATCGAGTATGTCATGCTGTTATCTACCTGTTTCTTTCCTACATACAGAAAAGAGGCAGAAACTCTGAATGAAGAAATGTTTAAAATGTAAGCTCTCACCTGGCCAGTGGAGAGTTCAAAGTCCTAAAGAATGAATGTGTAATCTTTGATTGGATTTTGAAGCAAAAAGAAAAAAAAAGAAAAAGAAAAGCTATAAGGACATTATTAGGACGGTTGGAAAATTTATAATGTGGACAATGTATTAAGTAATAGAATAGCTTACTGTGTACCTTCTAAATTTTCTGAGTGAGAGCATTATATTTGGATGTGTTGAAGAATGCCCTTGTACCCAACCATCTAAATTAAAATGTTTATTCTTTTTTAAAACTTAGAGATATAATGTTTATGTCAATTATAACTCAATTTTAAAAATTTAGGAAATGGCTTTGCAACCTAAATTTTCTCACAGAAATGCTCTAAGAATACTCTAAGAAGGCTACAGGGAAAAGACAAATTAATTTTAAAATAATGGGTGGAGAGAAAGAGGAAGAGAGGGGAAGAGAGAGAAGTTAAAGCAAATGTGATAAAAATGTAATGACTGGATCAAGGTAAGTAGCCTAGGTATTAGTGCAACTCTTCTAAAGTTTTGGAATTTCTCAAGATAAAAAGTTGAGAACTATCAAAGTATAACTTTTAAACACTTAAAAATATAATTCTCATATGAATATAAAAGTTTGGTTAGAGGTTTATTTAACTCATTAATGAAGAGGACCAGCTGGATGAAAAACTGGTTCAAAGGAGAATCTGAGAGACTGGGTACATACAGGCACACCTCAGAGACGCTGAGGGTTCGGTTCCAAGCCACCACAAAAAAGCGAGTATCACAATAAAGTGAATTGTAATATTTTTGCAGGTGGAGAGTCCTGCCTTCAGTTTGTAAAAAAAAAAAAAAAAAAAAAAATTGCAGCACCCCTGCGCTCTCTGCTCTCTCTCCTCTCAACACGCAGTGAGTTCCTGCTGTTCCTGTGGTGGGGGAACACATCCCTGCGCCCACGTGGCTTATGGCCACGTGGGACTCCACCCGTGGACTAATGGACTTTAACTAGCTTGGATTCTAAACTACACCCAGCTACAACATGGAACGGAGGCTCTGGACGCTGGCCCGAACCCCAGCTGCACCTCTTCCAGGACTGGCTTTTCTCAATAAACTTTGGTTCCATTCATCGTGTTTTGTCCCCAATTGTGTTCTTTGATTTCCTGAGACAATGAACTGGGACTCAAACACTCCACATTTTGGTTGCATTATCACAATAACAAGTTCCTCGCTGCAGGCCCCCTGAAGGACTCACGGCCTGTATCCTGCTGAGTTCCAGAGCAGAGAGCAGTCTATTGGAGGAAGGCAGCACGTGGAACTGCAAACCTTGTTCTTTCCACGTCTGAAGTATCTTTCCTCAGTCTTGCTGGTCCACAAATCTTCCTTCCACAAGAAACACATTGTCCAGCCTAGCTGGTTTGGCTCAGTGGATAGAGTGTCAGCCTGTGGACTAAAGGGTCCTGGGTTCGATTCCGGTCAAGGGCACATGCCCTGGTTGCAGGCTCAATCCCCAGTAGGGGGCGGGCAGGAGGCAGCCAATCAATGATTCCCTCTCACCATTGATGTTTCTATCTCTCTCTCCCTCTCCCTTCCTCTCTGACATCAATAAAAATATATTTTAAAAAAAGAAAAGAAATGCAGCACCTATGAAACGCAAGAAAACAAGGTGCAATGAAAAGAGGTGTGCCTGCATATAATCCCTGGGGAAAAGGGGGAAAGATTGCCAGCATATGATTGCTAAATTAGATACAAAAATGGCTTGCCCGGCCAGTGTTCCTCTGTATTTGAGCATCAACCTATGAATCAGGAGGTCATGGTGTGATTCCTGGTCAGGGCACATGCCCAGGTTGCAAGCTCAATCCCTGGTAGGGGTTGTGCAGGAAGCAGTCAGCCATTGATTCTCTCTCATCATGATGTTTCTATCTCTCCCTTCCTCTCTGAAATTATTAAAAAGTTATATATATACACATATATATATGCTTAAAACAAAAATTGTAACATTTTGGCTTGTGTTTTTTACTGGACAGACATCATTTATATCAGTACTGGAAAAAATCATTTGCAAATTTTCACCTGTTTAACATTTAACTTTACGAGTCTGGGTTCTAACTGAGTGCATTTCTCTACAGCAGGGTCTCTCAAAGTGTGGTCTGGAGACTTATGGGGTAGAAGGTGGCTAAAATCTTCTTAGAAAAGGATTTGCAACCCTAGAATCTAAGAGGTCTTCAAGGTCAAATTATTTTTAGAATACTAAGGCATTATTTGCCTTTTCACTCTCATTCTCTCATGAATGTACAGTAGTGTTTTCTAGGGCTTACATGTGATATTGCAGCCCACTAAACACAGGAGCAGACATTAGAATCTATGAAGCGAGACATTAAAGAGATTTGCAAAAATGTAAAACAATGCGATTCTATTCACTCATTTTTTTAAAATATAGTTATTTTTAAATATTTATGCTAATATGCAATGATTTTATTCTTTTTATTTTAAAACTAGAGGCCCAGTGCACAAAAATTTTAAAACTAGAGGCCCTTGTGCCCTCTCACAGTCTGGGACCCCTCAGGAGATAACCACCTGCTGGCTTAGGCCCGCTCCTCGGGTGGCAGATGGCAGGCCCGATCCCTAGGTGCCTGCCCGGGTGGCAGATGACAGGAGGATCCCTAGGTGCCTGCCCTGCCTCCCCGGGTCACGCACAGGGCAGGGCCAATGAGGGGTTGGGGTGGGGGTTGGGGTGCTGCCCCCAGTCCTGCACAGGGCAGGGCCGATCGGGGGATTGGGGCGCCGTCCCCGGTCGCGTACTTGGCAGGGTCCATCAGGTTGTTGGGGCGCTGCCCCTGGTTGTGCACAAAGCAGGGCCTATCCGGGGGTTGGGGTGCTGCCCTCATGCATGCACAGGGCAGGGCCAATCGGGGGGTTGGGGCACCGCCCCCGGTCACACACAGGGCAGGGCCAATCCGGGGGTTGGGGCCCCGCCCCGAGTTGCACATGGGACACCCAGGTGGGCCGGCGGATCACTGCTGCTCCGCCCGGCTGCCCCGGCTCTGGACCCCCCCCTCCACCCCCCGGCCCAGGATCGCAGATAGCAGGCCCAGATGGCGGCAGGGCAGGCGGCATGGCGCTGTCCCAGCCTGCCTGCAGTATGCAAATTAGCCACCATCTTTGTTGGCGGTTAATTTGCATATCACGCTGATTAGCCCATGGGAGGCATAGTGAAGGTACGGTCAATTACCATGTTTATCTATTATTAGATAGGAAAGCTAATAAGTACTTTTTATATTTTTTTATTGATTTTAAAGAGAGGAAGGGAGGAGAGAGAGATAAAAATATTAATGAAAGAGAAACATCAATCGACTGCTTCCTGCACGCCTCCTACAGGGGATGGAGCACACAACCTGGGCATGTGCCCTGACCAGCACTTCTTGGTACATGGGTCAATACTCAACCACTGAGCCACACTGACCAGGCATTAATAAATATTTGTAAGTGTTCTTTCATAGTTTCTAATACAGTAAATGATTTATATAACCCACCTAAAAAAAAGCTTTTTGAGGTTCTCAATAATTTTTGGAATGTATGAGGGTTCCTAAGGCCAACAAGTTTAAGAACCATTGCCCCAGAAAATTAGATAGTCCTTGGTAGAGTTTATTTCAGTATGACTATGAAAGAACACATAATTATACTTTTGCTTTATTTTTAAGTTGTAGTTTTTTTCTTAACAGGAAAAAAAAGTTGTTAAATGAAGTAGAAGTAAATTAAATTTATTTCCACTGTAAAAAAGTAAAAACAAATGAAAATAGGTATCTGATTGAAATCTGGCTATCACACATGGCTTTCTGTGGTTTGCAGTCATGATTTAGGAGGTCATTCTACTGTAAAACCCCTAATACACCTGGCAACTTTCAGACACCAGAAGAAGCACAAATAATATTTTAATTTATAGCCCTCAATCCTATTTCTTTGAGCATCAAATTTATAGTTTTGATGCTGTGGAAGGCATTCTCCAAGGCTGGTGAACTGATCCACCTGTTTTGTTTTTTTTAATGGCTCCAATGATATTCTGTTTTATAGATGTGCCATAGGTTGTTTTTTTTCTCTCTCTCTCTTTTGAAAGTCTGTTCTGCAGTTCATGGACATTTAGCTTCCTCTCCTTTTTCTACAATGCAAATAATGACATGATAAATGTGTGTGTGTGTACATACAATACCATAGCTTCCCCACTATGTTCCAAGATCCCCAGTGGATGCCTGAAACTGCAGATAGACCAAGCCCTATATACACTATGTTTTCTCCTATACATATATACCCATGATAAAGTTTACTTTATAAATTGGGCACAGTAAGATATTAATAAAAGTAACTAATACTAAAATAGAATCCTATATAATAAAAGCCTAATATGCAAATCGACCCGAATGGCAGAACAATCCACTATGGCAGAACATAGCGGAACGACTGGTCGCTATGATGTGCACTGACCACCAGAGGACAGATGCTCACTGCAAGAGCCACCCCCAGCCCACAGGCCCCAGGCCAGCCAAGGCGGAGGCCAGTGGGGGCCCCTGATTGCCCCGCCAGTCGCCCCACAGAGGGAGGAGACCAGCAGTGGCGGACAGGGCTGGCAAGTGGGCAGCACCAGGCTGGTCAAGGCGGGTGCCAATGGGGACCCCCGATCTCCCCACCGGTCACCCCCCAGGTCAGCCCTAATTGCTGGCCAGGCCTAGGGACCATACCCATGCAGAATTTCATGCACCAGGCCTCTAGTAATTATAGTAATATACTGTAATCAAAATTATGTGAATATGGTCTCCCTCTTTCTCAAAATATCTTAATTGTACTGACATCACTTCTTGTGATGATGTGAGATGATAAAATGCCTACATGATGAAATGAAGCAGGTGAATGACAGTAGGCATTATAACATAGCCTTGGGCTACTACTGACCTTCTGATGGTTTGTAACAAGCACTTAAAGGCTTCTCTTTAGCATATCAAAACTGCCAGCATCACTACCCTTATTCTTCAGCGCCATCATTAAGTAAAATAAGGGTTACTTGAGCACAAGCACTGTGATGCTGCCAGTCAATCTGATAAGCAAAATGGATACTAATGGGTGGGGAACAACTACAGCATAGACAAAAGGATGATTCAAATTCCAGGTAGGATGAAGCAGGATATCCTGAGGTTTTATCATGCTACTCAGAATGGCATGCAATTTAAAACTTATAAATTGTTTATTTCTGGAATTTTTTATTTAATATTTTCAGACTGTGGCTGACCACAGATAACTGAAACCACAAAAAGCAAAACCGCAGATAAGGGGACTACTACTATTACTATTACACACACACACACACACACACACACAGATATCCCTGTATTTATTCCATCATTTTTATAGGGAGGGGATTTTTTTTACCAATATATATTTTTTTTAATCTTTATGGTTGAGAGTATTATCTCTCCATTGAGTTCCTGCCCCGGGCCTTCACCACCCTATCGTCTGTGTCCATAGGTAATGCATATAAGATCTTTGGTTAATTTCTTCCCACCCCTTTCCCTTCTCCCCACTGAGATTTGTCAGTCTGTTCCAGATTTCCATGCCTCTGATTCTATTTTATTCATCAACTTATTTTGTTCATTTGATTTCTTGTTCATTTATTTTGATTTTTAGATTCAATTATTGATATGTATTTATTGCCATTTTTGTTCATATTTTTTTATCTTTTCTTCTTCTTCTTCTTCTTCTTCTTCTTCTTCTTCTTCTTCTTCTTCTTTTTAATATATTTTATTGATTTTTTACAGAGAGTAATGGAAATGGATAGAGAGCTAGAAACATCGATGAGAGAGAAACATCGATCAGCTGCCTCCTGCACACCCCCCACTGGGGATGTGCCCACAACCAAGGTACATGCCCCTGACCAGAATCGAACCCGGGACCCTTGAGTCTGCAGGCCGACGCTCTATCCACTGAGCCAAACTGGCCAGGGCGTTCTTCTTATTCTTATTCTCATTCTTATTCTTATTCTCATTCTCATTCTCATTCTCATTCTCATTCTCATTCTCATTCTTATTCTTATTCTTATTCTTATTCTTCCCTTTCTTTTCTTAAAGAATACCCTTCAACATTTCATGTAATACTGGTTTGGTGGTGATGAACTCTAGCTAGTTCTTGTCTGTGAAGTTCTTTATCTGACCTTCAACTCTAAATGAGAGCTTTGCTGGGTAGAGTAATCTTGGTTGTAAGCCCTTACTATGCATCACTTTGAATATTTCTTGCCATTCCCTTTTGGCCGGCAAAGTTGAAAAATCAGCTGACAGTCCTATGGGTACTCCCTTGTAGGTAACTAACTGCCTTTCTCTTGCTGCTTTTAAGATTCTCACTTTGTCTTTTGCTCTTGGCATTTTAATTATGATGTGCCTTGGTGTGGGCCTCTTTGGGTTCCTCTTGTTTGGGACTCTCTGCACTTCCTGGATTTATATGTCTATTTCTTTCACCAAGTAGGGGAAGTTTTCTGTCATTATTTCTTCAAATAGGTTTTCAATATCTTGCTCTCTCTCATCTCCTTCCAGCACCCCCATGATAAGAATGCAGGTATGCTTGAAATTGTCCCAGAGGCTCCTTACACTATCTTCATATTTTTTTATTCCTTTTCTTTTTGCCCTTTTGGTTGGGTGTTTTTTGCTTCCTGGGATTCCAAATAATTGATTTGATTCTCAGAATCCTCTACTGTATTGTTGAATCCCTGTAGATTATTCATTATTTCAGTTAGTGTATGCTTAATTTTTGACTGGTCCTTTTTCATGTCTTTGAAATTCTCATTAAGATCCTTGAAAGTCTCACTAAGTCCCTTGAAGCTCTCATTAAGATCTTTGAGTAACCTTATAACCATTGTTTTGAACTCTGTATCCAGTAGTTTGCTTGCTTCCATTTCTTTCATTTGTGACATGTTTCTTTTTCTCTGCATTTTGGCTGCTTCCCTGTGTTTGTTTCTATGTATTAGGTAGAGCTGCTATAACTGCTGAAATTGGTAGAGTGGCCTTGTGAAGTAGGTGTCCTGTAGGGCCCAGTGGCTCAGCCTCCCCTGTCACCCAAGCTGGGCACTCTACATGCACCCCTGTGTGGGCTATGGTCACAGTCTTGTTGTAGTTGAGCCTTGATTGGCTCACTGGGAGGGATTGATCTCCAGGCCAATTGGCTGTGAGGACCAGCTGTAACTATAGTGAAAGAGCTGCTGTGCAGAGATAACCTTATGGAGCAGGATTTGCTTCAGTGGGGCTTTGGTTCTTACCGAGTCTGCCCCTGGAGTGTCACTTGTGGATGTGTAGAGTTGTAATCTAGTAGTGGTCTGAAACTGTCCACCAGGTGCACTGGCTCTGGGGCCTCCTGGAAAGCGTAAAGTCAGCCACTGCCTGGGGCCACCCAGCAGAAGCTACTGAGAGATCTGCAGATGGCTGCTTCTTGCATTGGGCTTAGAAATGCCCAGGTGAGGCCCAGCTGTGAAGCAAAGCAGGCTGGTGCTAGTGCCAGGTCCTGGGCCTTTTATTGATAAGTTTTGGGCATGCTGACACGAGCTGCTGCTTATTTGAGAGATTTCAGCAAAGTCTCAGGGATGGGATTTTTATTCTAGCTCTCTATGCCAGGAAAATTAATGAAAGAAAACTTAAAATGTATGGAAAGGTGTCAAATGTTACCTCAGTCATTTCTTAAGTAAATGCCTCAGCTCTCCAGACTTCCCTGAGGGCTAACAAGAAAAAATATTCCTTTGTCCCTACCCCTCACTCCAACCCCAAGCCAGCCTCCCAGGCCACAAAATAATGCTGCCCTCCCCTAACCCCACAGGCAAGGGCAGATCCTCTTAGTTCCGTGATTCTCCATAGGAATTATACTGCCCTCTAGAGGGAAATTTTTGAAAGTCTTTTTGACTGTCCCAAGGACTAGGATTTTGAAATGAAGGGATTTGTATGAGCACTACAGTCATTTAGTAGGTGAGGATCCGGGACACTAGACGCGTAGAAGAGTCTGACAATACAACATTGTCCCTCAGCCGGCATGAACTTTATGTCCCTCCACTCATTTATGGACCTTAAACACCTGTTTAAAATTATCTGAGCTTAAACTTTATTTTGTTTCACATATAAGCAAAATATTTTTGCATAGTTTTACTAGACACTAAATTTTCCAAGAATGCATCCACTATGCAAATCTTGGAAAAACTGTGCTTTACCTGGCTCAGGATCTTATTTAGTTATTCACCATTTGGAAAATCCTTTCTCTGAAGGCAACTTCAGTTATGGTCGGTTATGGTATTTGAGTTGGTGATATTGAGACAGAATTTTAAGAAGCTAGGAAAATTCCTGGGCAAGTGGAATGGGAAACTGAGACAAGATAATTAAACGAAGTCAAACAATCTGAACTACTTACAGCCAGCTAGTGAATGCCAAGACCTTATCTTCCCTACCCAAGGATACTCTAGAGCAGTGGTTTTCAACCTTCTGGCCCTTTATGTTGTGACCCAACCATAAAATTATTTTCGTTGCTACTTCATAACTGTAATTTTGCTACTGTTATGAATCATAATGTAAATATCTGATATGCAGGATGGTCTTAGGCAGCCCCTGTGAGAGGGTCGTTCGACTGCCAAAGGGGTCACGACCCACAGGTTGAGAACCGCTGCTCTAGAGCAAATGGCTTATACCTCTCCCCCCAGCCAGAGAATAAATCACTTAAATCACCCTGGTCAGGAAAATAGAGGACAGAGACCCAATTAAAGCCACTTGTACCAGCCAAACCCAAGGACGGATGAAGTCAGAGAAACAAATAACAAAAACCCAATTAGAGCCAGATGGACCCAAGATAAAAGTAAAGCAGTGAAGCTGGCCAGAAAATGATCCCGCACTCCCCTATGTGCTCATTTTGATGCATCAGTGTATTAGAAATGCACTTAGTAAACTGATGAATATTCTGCTGAAACCCTCCCCGAAGATTCTCACCTGCAGAAGAGAGATAAAACCCTCAAGACAAAAGACAGGGGCGGGGGGCGGGGGGAAGGGGACATCTGGATTACACCTGTGAACTCTTTACTTTCTTTCTCTTAAACTCTAAGGGTCCCCACAAGACTTGCAATCAGGGGAGCAATGTGCAGTGGCAGCTGGTCCTGGGCTAACTCCCTGAACCTGTCTACGAGGCCCCCTTTTCTCTGACTTCCCAGTGAGCCAAAGCAGCCCACCTTGGCTCACTTCTTTCCTGTGGCATTTCTAGAGAGCCAAGCAGAGCACCACCTAGGCCAGCAGTTCGACCGCCAAAGGGGTCTCGACCCACAGGTTGAGAACTGCTGTTCTATCGTAAGTCCTTCCTTTGTTTCACGGTCCCCAGCTTTTATTAATGTACTCTCAAAATCACCTGGACCTACATTGTGAAACCTTTCCTGCATGAAGTCAAGAACCCACATGCAACCAGCGGGCCCCAGTCCCATCTGGTGACAATATTATCATAACTGTTTCCGTATGCACTGGTGACCATCACACTCATTAGCCTACATAGAGGCCCAAGCAGCTCACTATTCATTATACCTTCTAATCTGATCATGCCAAACATTTACATATTAACTATGTTTTTTTAATTTTTTACCACTTTTGTATGTTCCATTTTGAGCATTATATTGATTTTTTGAAGATAATGTTATCAAGAGGTGCATTGTAAAAAGGTTCTTACAACATTTTTACTGAAAGGAGGTACATGAGAAAACAACATTTTACAATGCTGAGCCTGAGACATTTACAAATGTCTACCCATTGCCTGAGACATTTCTATTCCAAAATGGGACTTTGGTTTTACTTTTCCGTAATCAAAAGGCCCATTGAAGTAGTATTCCTAAAACCAAAGTCAATTGCCGAACCGGTTTGGCTCAGTGGATAGAGCGTCGGCCTGTGGACTGAAGGGTCCCAGGTTTGATTCCTGTCAAGGGCATGTACCTTGGTTGCAGGCACATCCCCATTAGGGTGTGTGCAGGAGGCAGCTGATTGATGTTTCTCTCTCATCGATGTTTCTAACTCTCTATCCTTCTCCCTTCCTCTCTGTAAAAAACCAATAAAATATATTTAAAAACCAACAACAAAAAACAAAGTCAATTCAAATTTCTCCCTCTAGTAATGTTAGGGGCAGAAACAGAATAGTGGGGACTAGCTATTATTATAAGAAATATTAATCCTGCTCTGTTAACCGTGATTGTTCTGTTCTGATTAGAGAAACCACATTCTAACCTGGCTGAGAGTTGTCCAACCCAGGGACATGGGAGCCAACATCGGAATGCAGTCCATCCTCCTTTTCCGAGAACTGCCTATCATTATAGAAAGATTAACAACCTTGTTGCTGAAACAATCTAGTCCCAGAGGCACCTGCCCTTTGCCCACCCTTTATGACCCCCCAGCCCACATTACCTGTAACCTGTAACCCTTGTACCTTGCCTGCTTCCCCAGGCCTGTAATCTTACTTTCCCATGTAATCTTTGTCCTTCTATCCAATATAAGCAGCTGGTTTATGGGATAGGGCAGAACAGATTTTTGTGGATGACCTGCTGCTCTCCCATACTGCTGGCAGTATTGGAATAAACACTCATACATGACTCAACACTGTCTCTGCTTAATTGGCTCAAGTACAGATAGGTAGCCCTGACCCATTGGTTGTTGGGTTTCAGAAATTTTTGACTGGAAGAGATGCAGATAACTTGTCGGTGGACAGAATATGGAAGAGATGCAAATAACTTTCATCCAAAGATGTGTTGCTAGTGCTCACTTCGGCAGCACATATACTAAAATTGGAAGGACACAGAGAAAATTAGCATAGCCCTGCACAAGGATGACATGCAAATTCATGAAGTGTTCAATTTATTTTTTAAAAGGTGGCTAACTGGATACTAATCAGTAGTACATCCTATAAATCTTACGCAATAAATAACCTTGCTTCTTGAATTGGTTATAACATCTTCACTGTTTCCTTTATTTACTTAATCAATGAGTTAAGTAACATCTTTGACACATGTTCATCTTATATTTGCCAGAAAGTCATGAGTTCACCTTTTTGAAAATTATTCTTTAACATATCTCATACCTGTACATAGATGCTGGTCACAGGTCTGTCCAACTATAACAGGGAGAGGACCAGCGATTGTACGTGCTGCATTTCATGAATTTTGAGAAGGCTGAGTTAAAACTATGAAATAGTGATGTAAAGAACTGGATCTAAGTTCAATTTATTTCAAATCTTAGTGGACAAGTGACTGCAATAACCAAAACATGTGTATCTCATGAAACCTCTTCCTACACAGCAATTGGAGTGAGGATCATATTGACAATAGTTAAAAGGAATCCATATTTCAAACAGTGTGGGAAGCCACCACTTGCCAATATTGTCAGTGCACCAAGGAACTCAGAAGGCCAATGGACCTTGGGCGTTAGCAGAGCTGAAGCAAAGCACCCAATTGTTGAGATAGTGGTGGCTCAAGGCAATTCCCTAACCCCGTGGTTGGCAAACCGCGGCTCAAGAGCCACATGCAGCTCTTTGGCCCCTGGAGTGTGGCTCTGTAAGGTCCCAAGACCCTCGGTGAGTCCGACGGAGGGGGCGACGACCCCAAGTCAAACGCAGAGACCGAAGCTTGATGCAAAAGCAAGAGGTTCTTTATTACAAGCGCAGCGCAGGGGCTCTCAGGCAGACAGACAGCAACACAAGGGAAGTGCTGGCTGACTGGAGCCCTGAGCAATGGCAAAGCATGAGCTTATAAAGGCAAAAACCACACGCAGGTGGCCTGGGGAACAGGAATTTGTGTTAACAGTTAACTCATAACTCATCTCCTGCAAGGACAGGCCTGTGTTTGTAGTTGACTCATTTCCTAGGGGCAGAGTGGTCTGTCTTTACACAACCGGATCCCAGGAGGAGATAAGATAGCTATGCTATGACCAGACCAGAGCACCAGAGCTTACAGGAAAGGTCAGTTAAAACACAGGAGGAGGGGGGTTTTCTCTTTGATCTTACATTAACCAGGGCTTACTGGAAAAGTTAGTTAAGAGGGGGAAGGGAGGTTTCAGCGGCCTTAAGCTCTTCCACAAAATACCACGTGCAGGTGTGCACGTTCAGTGCGATTGAAACTTCGTGGCCCATGAGCAGAAGTCGGTCTTTTGTGGAAGAGCCACACTCAAGAGGCCAAAGAGCCGCATGTGGCTCGCGAGCGGCGGTTTGCCAAACTTTACCTTTGATATGCCTATATGGATTGCTAAAGGGCAAATGTGCATTCAAGTAAATAAATAGCGGACCAGGGCAGAAGTCGGGGTGTCTCTTCAAGGAAGAGGCTCCATCTGGCCCTCAATGCCTTCTAAATTCATATTTCTTGTATAGCATTTTCATTTGTGTGTTGGCCCCTCCTTCAGATCCTGAACCCCGCCATGAAGGTCACGGCAAAACAGTGTTGACGATTTTGAATGTTTTGACCAACCTCTGGTAAAATAAGTTAGATTTTTGTTTTTATTTTTTCTTGTCAAGTAGCTGATAAAAAACTTCTACTGTAAAAATACTTGTCAGTGACACATGGCTTCCTGTTTGCTAGTTCATGCCCTATTAGGGTTATTTTCTAAACCAGCAGTTTCTCTGTAGGAGTCCTCTAATGCCTTCTGTCCACTGTGTAAAGGTAGGTTTAGTTGAAACTAGGTTATATTATTTGCATTTAACCAACCACCCACGATCTGCAATATGTTACTTCACTCTGAAGGGGTCCAGAGAGGAACTCTGCCAGTGTGTGAAGTTTCTACTCTTCTCTGAGAAGGCAATGTGTGGCAGATTTAGAGTAAAGAACCCAGTGCAAACTGGCAGTATGTTAAATATCAGTAAAGTTTAAATTCTTGCTTGCATTTTTCAATAAAAATAAAATGAAGTAGGAATCATGATATTTTCTTCCTGCATCCCAGCGGCTTTTCTTGCACACTCCAAGGATATACACAGCCTACAGGCGTCTGAAAAAGGATGTAGTTTCTTTTCCAGTCTGAGGTTTGGCAGTCACTATATAGGTACCACCACTTGGGGGCAGCGGTGTCCCACAACAGTGGGATCCATGTTTCAGAGATGAATAAACCATTTCTAAAAAGAGTAACTGTAACTAGTTGGGGAGGACAGCATGTGACCCGCTGTACACAGATCCTTCTTCAACTTGCCCACTGATGGTGCTTAACTGCACCTGAGCCCTGCGCTTCTGGAGAGCAGCGATGATAAAGAACACCTCCCCCAACCTTTTGTTTCCAGAAATCCCCCATTCTTTGTGCTGTAGGAAATGGCTTACTCAAAGAAATACCCTTCCCTATAAGACTTAGAACTCACTGTCCACTCTCTCATTGACACCCATAATTCTCAGGGTTGACCCCTCTGTTTACTTGTGACAAATCTGCTGATAAGATCACAGATCCTCCAACTTCCCATTCTTTGTTATAATGGATCATCGAAGGTTAGATCTATTTGTTCCCCTAAACTCGATAACAACAGAGAAAAACACTTCCTGTTCTGCCACCCGACTGAGGCTTCTGATTACAGAACAAAGCAACTACGAATCACCCCAGTATAGCCTATTTAGCCTTGTCTCTCTAAGACACAGTGAACCTTCTGAGGCACTCGGGGTGCTCTCCTTAGCGCCTCAATATAGTTCATCACTTTACTTGTCTAGTTTTGTCTTTGATACATGTCTTGATTCCCCCTCAAAGAAGCTTCAGCAAACCTCAGCATACCGTCCCGGCAGACGGATTCCTTCATACTTGCACAATTATTTGCCAGGCAAACCTTGTCCAGAAAGAAATAATGTTTCATGTTCAATACCAAACTTCATAAAACATGTCTTTCTCAATATATTTGCAGCCACCATTTACATTCTATAAAAGCTTCCACTTACATCTTCAACATAATACAATATTTTTAACAAAAGGGTATGCAGGAAAAGTCTTTCATTTCAAATACTATTGGTATTTCTTCAGAGTCAGTTGTGGGTTGAACTGTGCTCCACCCCACCCACCCACCACCACCACCACCACCACCAAAAAAGAGACATTGTGTAAGTTAAGATGAGGTTGAAGCAGAATTCCTTGGACTGGAACACACAGTGTTCCCCTGGGCAGACTAGTTCTTTGTCCTTGGGAATGAATGAATGAATCCACGGATGGAAGGTGGTATAGTAAAGGTGGACATTTACTGAAGAACAATTACGGACTCCCATGTGGGGAGGGGAAAGAGCCCCACAGAACAGACTCCCACATGGGGAGGGGGAAGAGTCCACAGAACAGACTCCCACATGGGGAGGGGGAAGAGTCCACAGAACAGACTCCCACATGGGGAGGGGGAAGAGTCCACAGAACAGACTCCCATGTGGGGAGGGGGAAGAGTCCCACTGAGTCCCTGTTTCCATGGTTTATAAAGGCTATAGATCAGTGATGGCAAACCTATGACACGCGAACTCATTTTTTTGGTTGATTTTTCTTTGTTAAATGGCATTTAAATATATAAAATAAATATCAAAAATATAAGTCTTGCCGAAACCGGTTTGGCTCAGTGGATAGAGCGTCGGCTTGCGGACTGAAAGGTCCCAGGTTCGATTCCGGTCAAGGGCATGTACCTGGGTTGCGGGCACATCCCCAGTGGGAGATGTGCAGGAGGCAGCTGATCGATGTTTCTCTCTCATCGATGTTTCTAACTCTCTATCTCTCTCCCTTCCTCTCTGTAAAAAATCAATAAAATATATTTAAAAAAAAAAAATATATATATATATATATATATATATATATATATATATATATATATATGTCTTTGTTTTACTATGGTTGCAAATTTCAAAAAATTTCTGTATGTGACACGGCACCAGAGTTAAGTTAGGGTTTTTCAAAATGCTGACACGCCGAGCTCAAAAGGTTCGTCATCACTGCTATAAATCTTGGTGCCTTGATATCCCCTCTGATTGGTCACTATTTCCTTGAACTGGTTATTATAGTAACTTCTGAGCTCAAAGGTCAAACCTCACATGGGACAAGTGAGGTTTTTCCTCCCCTCCTTCCTTATTGTTTTCCTATTCCCTTTGGGGTTTCTTCTCCTTCTGGATGAAGGGCTTCCTTCTCTTTATTTTGTAAATATAGACCTTTTGCTGTTTCCAGCTCCCTAGTTCAATGGAGATACATCTGTTGCAGCTTTTCAGCTTCCCTATTCTATGGAGATACACCTTTTGCTGCTCTGCAGCCCTGTGTTTCTTCCATGGTCCCCTTAATTTCTAAAGTTTCCTAAACCTGTCTTTTTCACCACCAAAAATTCTTGTTTCAAGGTCATACTCAAGTATTGTGGTCC
This sequence comes from Myotis myotis, assembly GCF_014108235.1. Lineage (NCBI taxonomy): Eukaryota > Metazoa > Chordata > Mammalia > Chiroptera > Vespertilionidae > Myotis > Myotis myotis. The sequence goes on from NW_023416335.1 coordinate 174,589,417, forward strand.
CTTGTTCCAATATGACTGGTATCCTTATAAGAAGAAAAGAAGAGCCCAGCCGGCGTGGCTGTGGTTGAACGTCAAGGTCTATGAACCAGGAGGTCATGGTGTGATTCCCAGCCAGGGCACGTGCCCGGGTTGCAGGCTCACTCCCCAGTGTGGGGCGTGCAGGAGGCAGTTGATCAATGATTCTCATCATTGATGTTTCTATCTCTCTCTCCCTCTCCCTCTCTGAAATCAATAAACAATATTTTTTAAAAAAAAAAAAAGCTGGGGTTTCACAGGAATGCCCTAGGAAGGGGGCCAGAATGCCCAAAACCGCAAGTGTGAATACTCGGGTAAGGACTTCACCTGGACACCGATATGAGTGGGACCTCCACCCTCATTGGGCGATGATAACTGAGAGCTCCGACCACCCAGCGCGGGTGCTTGCTGTACCACAGCTCACATCCGGAACCCTGCTGGACTTCCACTCCAGCAGACACGAGCTGCCACTGCAGCCGCCTGGCTTCAGATGGACGCCCGCCTCTCCGGAGACCTGGGGCCGCTGCCAGTGGCCAGGGCATTGCACTGAACATTTGCTCTGCTCACTTCCATCATGTAAGCTCCCCCTCTCTGTATGTAATGTGCATGTGACTCTACTGGCTTACTGGGGAGGCCTCCCCTAATACACCTGGCATCGTGGAAAGACACACACGTGTGCGAGTGACTCCTTTTGGTGGTGCTCCCTTGCTCAGACACATGTCAAAGAGATGATTTTCAGGTTCTTGAGCAAGACCTCCCTGGGTTGTAAAACTCACAAGAGGCATTTAAGAATAGTTACATCTCAAAGGGGCAGAGAAAGAATGTGTAATTATCTTTCCTAAAGCAAATACTCTAGAAGAAGGGAGCTCAGGGGGGCCTAAAGTCGGAGAGAAGCCTGTCTAAGGTTAGCCAAGCTGAGGACAGTAAAGCCATCTTGCTCAGTGGCCTTCGACTGCGTGAAAGCTGTTGTTTTTATTGACCCTATTAATTATTTGGTGATAAAGAGGGAGAACCAAGATGGCGGCATAGGTTAACGCCGGAATTTGCTGCCTTGAACAACTACCTCAAAAGTGAAACTAAAAGACTGAACGGACATCACCCAGAACCACAGGAACGCTGGCTGAGTGGAAGTCCTACAACTAGGAGGAAAGAGAAATGCATACGGACACTCAGAGGAGGCGCAGTGCTGAAGTCAAATTCTGAGGTGCGGAGTGCGTGGAGCGGGCTGGCAGCGGAGGGCGCGGTTGGCGTTTTCAATCGGGAGGGAGTCGCAGACTCTGAGCTCCAGATACGGGCGAGTCTTTAGGGACCCAGACTCAAATGGGAGAAGCGGGACTGTCTGGCTTCGGTCAGAGCGAGTGCAGCTTTCTCTCCGAGGTTTGCAGCGGTTGCTGGGACTCAGAGAGGCAGAGCCCCTGGTGACAGGACTGAGAGCCACCATAACTGCTCTCTCCGGCCCACCCTGTTGATCCTGTGCGACCCGCCCCGCCCAAGCCCTGCACAGAGGCATTTGCCGGATAGCCTCAGGCAAAGGCTAGATTAGCACCTCCCTAGAGGACAGAAGTTCTCTCACTGCAGCCACAGCTGATTCTCACAGCCACTTGGCCTGGAGGTCAAACCCTCCCTGGTATTAGCTACAACAATCAAGGCTTATCTACAAGACTCCGAACAAAGACCACTAGGGGGTGCACCAAGAAAGCATAAAAAATGCGGAGACAAAGAAACAGGACAAAATTGTCAATGGAAGATATAGAGTTCAGAACCACACTTTTAAGGTCTCTCAAGAACTGTTTAGAAGCCGCCGATAAACTTAATGAGATCTACAAGAAAACTAATGAGACCCTTGATGTTATGATGGGGAACCAACTAGAAATTAAGCATACATGGACTGAAACAACGAATATTATACAGACTCCCGACAGCAGACCAGAGGAGCGCAAGAATCAAGTCAATGATTTGAAATGCGAGGAAGCAAAAAACACCCAACCGGAGGGGTGGAATGAAAAAAGAATCCAACAATGCGAGGATAGTGTAAGGAGCCTCTGGGACAGCTTCAAGCGTACCAACATCAGAATTATAGGGGTGCCAGAAGATGAGAGAGAGCAAGATATTGAAAACCTATTTGAAGAAATAATGACAGAAAACTTCCCCCACCTGGTGAAAGAAATGGACTTACAGGTCCAAGAAGAGCGGAGAACCCCAAACAAAAGGAATCCAAAGAGGACCACACCAAGACACATCATAATTAAAATGCCAAGAGCAAAAGACAAAGAGAGAATCTTAAAAGCAGCAAGAGAAAGAAACCCAGTTACCTACAAGGGAATATCCATACGACTGTCAGCTGATTTCTCAACAGAAACTTTGCAGGCCAGAAGGGAGTGGCAAGAAATATTCAAAGTGATGAATACCAAGAACCTACAACCAAGATTACTTTATCCAGCAAAGCTATCATTCAGAATTGAAGGTCAGATAAAGAGCTTCACAGATAAGGAAAAGCTAAAGGAGTTCATCACCACTAAACCAGGATTATATGAAATGCTGAAAGGTATCCTTTAAGAAGAGGAAGAGGAAGAAAACGGTAAAGATACAAATTATGAACAACAAATATGCATCTATCAACAAGTGAATCTAAGAATCAAGTGAATAAATAATCTGATGAACAGAATGAACTGGTGATCATAATAGAATCAGGGACATAGAAAGGGAATGGACTGACTATTCTTGGGGGGGGAAAGGGGTGTGGGAGATGCGGGAAGAGACTGGACAAAAATCGTGCACCTATGGACGAGGACAGTGGGTGGGGAGTGAAGGCGGAGGGTGGGGCGGGAACTGGGAGGAGGGGAGTTATGGGGGGAAAAAAGAGGAACAAATGTAATAATCTGAACAATAAAGATTTAATGGAAAAAAAACATCAAAAAAAAATTATTTGGTGATAAAGAAACAATCTATTAAGCATTTCACACCAAACAAGATAGTTTGGATTTAAAAAAATTATATATATATATATACAATGTATTACCACACTTTACTTACCCGTTTAAAAAATTAGTTGAGGGCTTGGGGCTGACAAAGTATAATTTTTCCTATCTGAAATAAAATGAGAAACAGACTCTAGTTTATCATTTTCATGCAAAACAACTGGGATTTTTTTCAATAACAGATTATTGTGTACAACAGGAGATACCTGCATTTCTAACCTTGTTTGTTTGTTTATTTATTTATTTTTAGAAACTCTTGAATCAAAGATACAAATTTTCTTTAAAGAATAAAGTTTCCAGTCTGGCAGGTCAGCGGTTGAGCGTCAACCCAAGAACCACAAGGTTCCAGATCAGGGCACAGGCCTGGGTTGTGGGCTCGATCTCCAGTAGGGCGGGAGGATTCTCTCTCATCACTGATGTTCTATCTCTCTCTCCCTCTCCCTTCCTTTCTGAAATCAATAAAAATATTAATATATATATTAAAAATTTAAAAAGAAAGAATAACCTCTCCAACAAGGTAACTCAGTGCCACATTCCGAATCCCAGAACAAGGTCATGTCTAATGAGCTTTCTCTCTGCATTCCCACTTCTACACCCACTCCTGTCAAGGTCCAGGACAGATGGGCCATCAGTTCAAAGACCCACAGCAGGACAACCCCCACTGGCTTCCTGCCCAGGACGTTATGGAGCGAATAGCAAACATCTGTTCTTACATCTGCAACCCAGATCTAAGAAGGAGACAGCTGCTAGCCACACGCCCTCCACCCCCAGACAAAGCTTTAAAAAATGCTGATGGAAGCCAAGAATTAAAACACCAAAACAGCTGATGCCGGCTGCCGGCCGGGAGGCTGAGCGAGATGCCGTATGCCAACCAGCTCAGCGTGCGGATCAGGGAGCTCACCAACAAGAATGTCAAGTTCATCATGGAAACTACAGACCTAGCGGTGGCCAATTCTACTCGAAGGGCCTTCATCACCGAGGTGCCCACAATAGCCATTGACTGGGCTCAAATGGACGCCAATTCTTTAAATTCCTCAGTCCTTGCAGGCTTGGATGAACCCCCTCACTCGCAATGACATTGTGGACTAGCTGCAGTACTTCGGGGCTGCACGCGTGAGTTCTGCCCGAGAGCTCGGTGGAGTTCACTGTGGACGTGCGGTGCCACGAAGACCAGACTCATGACGTCACATCTCGGAGACCTTCATCTCCAGTAGCCCCCCGTCATTCCAGTGACATCCCGGAGCCGAGATAACGACCCCAATGACTACGTGGACCAGGACGGACATCCTCGTCGTCAAACTGCGAAAGGACCAGGAGCTCAGACCGTGCGCCTATGACCCAAAGGGCTTTGGCAAGGAACATGCTCAGTGGAACCCGACTGCAGGGGTGGCTTTGGAATACGGTCCCGACAGCGCCCTGAAGCACACAATGGACCCCAAGCCCGAGGAGTGGCCAAAGAGGGAGTACTCAGAGCTGGAGGAAGATGAGTCCCAGACTTCACACGACCCCCGCAGCAAGCCAGAGAAGTTTTACTACCACGTGGAGGCCTGTGGCTCTCTGCGCCCCGCCCCATCGTCCTCTCAGCCCTCTCTGGGTTGAAGAAGCTGAGTGATTCACAGGCCCAGTTAAGCCACGAGATCCAGAGGGACGTCCTCAGCATAAACTAGCTGCAGCCCATCCGCCTGAGCAGAAAAGGATCCGAGCAGCAGCTGTGTGCAGGTCTCCTGAGACTCCCCTAGCTCCTGAAGTCCCAGCTGCTGTGCTTAACTTCTTGGCAAGCCAGCAGCACCAACTCGAGAGGTAGCAGAGGGGAAAGGAGCCCCTCCCAGCCTTGCTTGGTCCCAGGTAGATTACCAGATGCCCCTGGTATTTAAGGCAGGACAGTCATTCACTGAGCATGCAGCATTTCTGGCCCTGCCTGCTGATGACCACTTCTCACCAGAACCCAGACCTTCCTTCCCCCCTGACCTGCTTGTAGGGGTCATACTGCTTCTCTGTTGAAAACCACTGAGCTAAACCCTCCTCTTTAGGTCTAGCTCTTGACTTACTTTCTGTGTGAAAGTTAGCATTTTCAGAGTTGTACCTTAGGTTTCTGCTGTTAGGATTGAGTGTTAGAAGTCTAATTCAGGCCACCTACAAACCCACCCCTGCCCACCGTCAGCCTATGCTTCGCTCACATCCCAGGTGTCTTTAGACCCTGGCTGCCTCCTCCCCCACCCCACCCCCAAATAAATCCTGTATTTAGTTCTAAAAAACAACAAAGAAACCAAAACATAATAGAATAGAAAATAACATAATGTTGTAAGGGTAAGTATTGAGTCAGGTACGTATATATGTACGTATGTATGTATGTGTCCCAGTGAGAAGGCTAACCCCTATTTTGTAAAACTACTGTTTGGAATTCTCTGCTATTCTTTAGAAGGCCTCTTATTCTAAAAAATATATAATAACTCTGCTTTCTAGCCTGCTTTAGCTTGCTTGAATAATGAGGAAGATAAACTTAACTGTCTGACCTTGTCGGCCCAGTACTCTCAATACTCTCAATGCCATGCCAGGTGCATTTTTTAATTGGGTAGAACTGTGGAGTTTTCAAGGCCACCAGCAAGATAACCACTAAGCACACATAGGGCTGGCTCTTTCATAAAAAGGGAAGTTCTGCTTGTAGCTCTGCTTAGAATTTGAATTCATTTTCTCTAAGCCCACCACGGTGAATAAAGTGTAACTCCAAACTCTCTGAGCATTGCTTGATTTATTCTGGTTCTCTGTAACACCAGGTCATAATATAAGGTGTATTCCTTTGAGAACTGTTCTGGAAATCCACAATAGTTACTTGAAGAGAAGGGGGAAAGGAGTCAGTTAATCCCTTCTGTTTTACATAACAATAGGCCAGGTTTTGAGATCTAGTCTCACCCCCTCAATTAACCTACCAATTGATATTACTGGTATTCCAAATCAAGCCAGGAGTTTTTGGCTACCCGTTTGGCATTTGAAAGCCAGACTCATTTCATTTCTATTCTCATTCACCTCCTGGCAAGCAGCCTCTTTCACTCACTTCTGGTCGGCCTGTATAGAATAAAGTGAACAGGTAAAAAACAAAAATCACATCACTCTTGATTCTGTAAGTGGATAGATATGGACACATAAAAATAATCTCAAGGGATAAGAGAAGGAATAATAATCTCAGGGGATTAGAGAACATCTTAACCCAAGCTCCGTCTTCTTTACAACTGAGAAAAAGTTACTGCCATTGCCATTAAGTGGTTTACTTGAGCTCATGCAGCAATTTAGTGATCGATTCAGAGCAAGAAACTTAAGTCTTCATATTTTCAGACAAGGGTTCTGTCTGGTATCTCTAGGCCCCCCGATAGAGAGGTGTGTGAATAGTACTGAGGTGTGGATATGTTTTCATTAACTTTTACTCAACAGTCTGCACCCTGAATTGTCTGGAACACAGCAGACAGATAGTGTGTGCCGCTGGTATGTATCTTCATTCTTTCTCAATTTACTTGGAGTCAAAGCCTTTTGAAGAAAGAGGCTGAGTCCAATTTGACATCAGTCATCATACAGCAGCTGCCTCAGTGGGGCTGTAAGATGGTGACTCCCAGGGGTGTTCTGGGCAGTGTGTTTCCATCTCTGTAGCACCTGATGGAGAGTGTATCTGCAGCTTATTAAAATACCCATAGTTATAAAAAGTGGATGAAACTTAGGAGTTTATGTCAGTTATACCTCAATAAGACTGAAATAGAAGAAGGAGGAGAAGGCAGAATAAGGGAAAAAGAAGGAGATATTTTCTTGTCCTGGATTCCAAGACAAAATTTTATAAGGTGAAAGGCCTAGTGGAAGTTGGGAAAAGGTTCTATCTTTTTTATGGTGAGAACATTTAAGTTCCACTCTCTTAGAAAATTTCATTTATAAAATACAAAGTTTTCAACTATAGTCACCACATTTTACTTTACAACCTCAGACCTTATTATCTTGTAGCTGAAAGTTTGTACCCTTTTAGTAACTTCTCCCTATTTTCCCCACTCCCCATTCCCTGGCAACCACTTTTCTGTTCTATTTTTACGAGTTTGACTTGTTAAACTCTTTTTTTAAAGATTTCACATGTAAAAAAAAAGAAAGAAAAGAAAAAAATTTCACATGTGAGACCGCACAGTATTTGTCTTTCTCTGTCTGGCTTATTTCACTTAGCAAAATGCCCTTATGTATCATTCATGTTGTTTCAAATGGTAGGAATTCCTTCTCTCTTATGGCTGAATAATATTCCATTACATGTATATGAAGCAGGAATTTTAGGGAAATATAGGCAGGCTTAGGGATTTTTTTTTTTTTTTTTATTAGTTAAGGTATTACAAATGTGTCCTCATCCCCCCCATTAACCCCCAACCTCCCCCCCACACACACTCATGCTCCCATCCCCCTGTTGTCCATGTCCATTGGTATGGCTTAGGGATTTTTTTTAGAATTGGGGTCCATGGAAAAAACACAGGGAGAAGGTACATTTCCATAACACAAGGAAGCCAGGTGCAGTTACATCTCCATAAGACAAGGGAGTGGCAACAGGTATATTTCCATAAGACAAGGAAACTGGAAGTAGCCAAGAAAGGTCTATATTGACAAAATGGGGAGAGGGAAGCCCTTCATTCAGATGGAAAAGAAGAAAGCCCAGAGGGAATAGGGGAACAGTGGGGAAGGAGCAGGGAGAACCTAACATGTCCCATGTGAGGTTCAACCTTTGAGCTCAGGAGTTAATATAGTAACCAACTGAAGGGAAATATTGACCAATCAGAGGGGATGTCAGGCACCAGGATCTGCAGCCTTTATAAAGCCATAGGGAAAGGAACCCAGTGGGACCCTTTTCCCCCTCCCTACGTGGGAGTCCGTTCTGTGGGACTCTTCCCTCTCCCCACTTGGGAGTCTGTACTTGTTCTAAATAAATCTCCACCTTTGCTATACCACTTTCTGTCCATGGATTCATTCTTTGATTCCAGTGGACAAAGAACCCGGGTTTCAGTCCAAAAATTCCGTATCATATATGCTACATCTTCTTTCATCCATTTGAAACCAGACAACCAATGGGTCCCAGTTGCCTGTCACTACTTGAGCCAATTAAGCAGACACAGGGTTGAATCATATGTGAGTGTTTATTCCAATAATGCTGGCAGCGTGGGAGAGCAGCAGGTCATCCACAAAGATCTGCTCTACCCCCCACCATAAGCCACCTGCTTATAATGCATAGGACAAAGATTACATGGGCAAGTAGGAATTACAGCCATGGGGAAGTAGGCAAGGCATAATGGTTACAGGTTACAGGCAATGTGGGCTGTGGGTCGCAATGATGGAGTGCCTCTGGTAACAGATTCCTTCAGCAACAAGGCTGTTAATCTTTCCATGATGATGGGCAGTTCTCGGAAAAGAAGAATGGACTGACTGCATTCCCAGGGTAACTCCTATGCCCCGGGGAGTACAGCTCTCATCCAGGATAGAATGTGCTTTCTCCAATCAGAACAATCCTGGTTAACAGAGCATGATGAATATTTCTTATAATTATAGCTAGTCCCCATTATTCTCTTTCTGCCCCTAACACATTCATCTGTCGATGGACACAGGTTGTTTCCATATCTTGCCTATTGTGAACAATGCTGCAATGAAAATGGGGTGAAGATATCTTTTCTAGTTAGTGTTTTTGTTTTCTTCAGACAAATACCTAGAAGTAGGATTGCTGGATCAAGTCATGGTTTTATTTGTAATTTTTTGAGGAACCTCTATTTTTGTTTTCCAGGGTGGCTGCACCAATATACATTCCTAACAACAGTGCACAGAGTTCTCTTGTCTCCACATCCTCGCCAGCACTTATCTCTTGTTTTCTTGATGATTGCCATCTTAACCAGTGGGAGGTGATATATCATTGTGGTTTGGATTTGCTTTGCCCTGATGATTAGTGATGTTGGGCACCTTTTCATGGGCCTGTTGCCTATTTGTATGTCTGCTATTCAGACCCTCTGTTTATTTTTAAACGGGACTAACTTAAACATAATATATTATTAGTCATATAAATTAATTCATTTAAGTGAGCAATACACATCATTTCCAACACTCCTTTCCTTGGACCCAAATCAAAGCTTTTGTAAATTTCTCCTCGCAACGAATGTTTTGTACAACACAACCGGACAGAGTCCAGATTTCAATTCTATGGCCAATCCATTGTAAAGGTGGCAGGTGGCCCCTGTCAAAATCCAGAAACTGCTAAAAAATAAAACCAAATCAATATAATTGTCTTTAGTAAGAGTTTATTGTGTGTAGATGGACAGTTCACAAAGAGAATTGTCAAACCAGTAGTGTTACGGAGCCCAGAGCTATGTTGTTATAGGATGGCTTATAAAATAAAAACACTGAGGCTAGTCAATCTTTATAGTTACTTATAGCATTTGGTTTTCCCCCCAAATGACAGGGGATTTGTTAAAAGTGGTCATCTTGCCGAAACCGGTTTTGCTCAGTGGATAGAGCGTCAGCCTGCAGACTGAAAGGTCCCAGGTTGATTCCGGTCAAGGGCATGTACCTGGGTTGCAGGCACATCCCCATTAGGAAATGTGCAGGAGGTGGCTGATGGATGTTTCTAACTCTCTATCTCTCTCCCTTCCTCTCTGTAAAAAATCAATAAAATATATTTTTTTTAAAAAAGTGGTCATCTTATGCTAATTTTGGAAAACTATTTATTTTTTTAAAAATATATTTTCATTGATCTCATAGAAGAAGGGAAAGGGACAGAGAGATTTAGAAACATCAATGATGAGAGAGAATCTGCCTCCTGCACACCCTCACTGGGAATCAAGCCTGCAACCCGGGCATGTGCCCTGACCAGGAATTGAACTGTGACCTCCTGGCTCATAGGTCAACACTCAACCACTGAGCCACACCAGGTGGATAACAATTTAGGTTTTTTCTATTGATTTTTTTTTTTTTTTATAGAGAGGGAGGGAGAGGGATAGAGAGTTAGAAACATCGATCAGCTGCTTCTTGCACACCCCCTACCGGGATGTGCCCGCAACCAAGGTACATGCCCTTGACTGGAATCGAACCTGGGACCCTTCGGTCCACAGGCCGACGCTCTATCCACTGAGCCAAACCGGTTAGGGCAATTTAGGTTTTTAAAGTGACTTTCAGAGGCATTTATAAGAAACAACCCTAGTTAGGTTTTGCTTACACTGCAGAATAAGCTACTTTAGATTTCACTTACATGGCTTAGCTGGTTCTGCTGTTCAGGGAATTTTCAAGTCTAGTCTCTATTTGTATTTTGTTTTAACTCCGGCCCCGACCCGCGGGGCATGCAACGTGGGTACCGTGACGATTCCTGTAAGGGAATGAGAGGATAGGAGACGCGAAGAAATGGAGGCAAGACAAGATCCTGATCAAGCCTCAAATTTTATTCTTCCAGCGGCAGAATATATATTGTTTTAGGGACGGGGGGGTGGGGGGTGGGGGGGGGGTGGGGGGTGGAGAAGCCTATTAGCTTATCAACAGGGTTGTAGCAGGCTCCAGGTTGTGGCGGTAGTTGCTTCAGGGTATGAGATAATTATCTTTAGCTGCTGACCAAACCTCAGGACATACGTGGTTTCTGGTAACTAGGAGTTCCTACCAGAAACTTATTGTTCTTAAGATGGCTTTGTCTAGGCCAATATCTCTAATGGCTCCCAACAAACTCCTATATTCTCGTTCATTCAAGAAATTATCATAAGCTCTTTCCCTTGTAAATGAGCATTTAAGGTAAGATACAAAGCCCCTGCCCACCAAAAACGTAAGCAGACAGGTTTTAAAATTAAAAGTTAATTTCCCAATGGTATTTTTCACAGAAATAGAACAAACAATCCTAAATTTGTATGGAACCACAAAAGACCCCCAAATAGCCAAAACAGTCGAGAAAAATGGAACAAAGCTAGAAGCATCATGCTCCCTGATGTCAAAGTATATTACAAAGCCGCAATAATCAAAACAATATGGTACTAACAAAAAAACATACCTATCAATGGAACAGAATTGAGAGCCCAGAAATAAATCCATGAATTTGACCAAAACCTATAACCAAACAAAAGCTTTACTTGGGAGCCTTTTTAGGTATTGCAAATCTGGAAGACACAGATATAGGTAGAAACCCAACTTGATTCTGAGGGAGAATGAAAGGATCAGAGTTTATAAAGATAGAGAAAAGGGAGTTTCCAAGGAGTTGCACAAGTTGCTTTGAAAGAGCTATGATCGGTGCTGGCAAACCAACTTATATTATGGTATAAATGATTAACTGCTAGGTATGTCCTATTGCTAGTAAAAAAAAAAAAAAAATTAATAGAGTTCAGTGACGCAGAGCCAGTTCCAGAAACTGTATCCCCAGCTGGCGTGGACATTGGTTGAACATTGACCTATGAACCAGGAGGCCACAATTTGATTCCTGGTCAGGGTACATGCCCAGGTTGCCAGCTCAATCCCCAGAGGAGGCGTGTAGGAGGCAGCCAATCCATGATTCTCTCTCATCATTGACGTTGTTTCTATCTCTCTTTCCCTCTCTGAAAACAATAAAAATATATTTAAAAAAGAAATTGCATCATGATGTATTGTTGGTTTTAGCCCAGTTCAAAAGTTCAGTTTCACTTGGAGGGAGTGTGTTAACTCAGCTTCCTGCATGCCACCCATTTTAAACTGCTCTCTGGAGAATACCAATTCTATTTTGCTGTTTTTCTTCCACATGATCAATTAATTTATGATGAAGGAGCCAAAATTATACAATGGGGAAAGGACAATCTATTCATAATGGTGCTGGGAAAACCTGACAGCCACATGCAAAAGAATAAAACTGACACACTATCTTACACCATACACAAGAATTGACACTAAATGGATTAAAGACATGGATATAAAACCCAAAACCATAAAACTCCTGGAAGAAAACATAGGAGGTAAGTTCCTGACGTCATTCTTCAAGATGAGTTTTTAGATGTGACACCAAAAATAAAGACAACAAAAACAAATGAAACTACATCACATTAAAAAGCTTCTGCAGCTTGGCCAGTGTGGCTCAATGGTTCAATGTCAACCTATGAACCAGGAGGATTGGATTCTGATCAGGGCCCCATGCCCAGGGTTGCGGGCTTGATCCCCAGTAGGAGGCATGCAGGAGGCAGCCAATCAATGAGGCCCCAGCAGTGGAGGACCCCACATCCAAGACCCAGGAACCAGAAAGGCCCCCAGGAGTGGAGGGCCCGATGCCCAGAGGCCCAGCTGTGGCTCGCCCTGCAGACTCCCTCCGCCTGTCGCCCTGCAGGAGGAAGGACAACTGGAACCCAGACTTCAATGGGACTGTTCCTCCCAGCATCGCTCTCAGGTGCAACCACTTTCATGGGGAGGCTGGCAGCAGCAGATCTGAGGTGCAGTGGCCAGGAAGATGACTGGCTGCCTCCACCCTGACCCTTCATGGAATGATCCTCTAGGACAAATGTTCTTACAATAACACTTCTCAGTTGAATAGACATGTAAGACATTGGTCTTCATAGACATCTGTACATTTTTCTTTTGGTTACCTAATAAATTATGCAAAAGTTCCAACATCTTTCTCCTGTGTGTCCCTCCTTTGGTGGCTAGGGAAGGACTAAGTGAGGGTCCCCATAAGTCGCCTGACTTTGGGTGCTGGTAAGGCAGTCGGGGGACGTAGAGGGTCATCAAACTGGGACTCGCGTTTGGGGCCTCCAAGAGTCCAGCAGAGAGGCAGCCAGCAGCCCCAGGAACTCCTTAGCCCAGAACCCCTTCAGCTCCCTGGCCCCGCCCCTTACCTCTGCCTCCAGACTCTGGACTGGGCATGCCAGTTTCCAATCTCCACTCCCAAATTGACTTACCAAGGCTCATTGCTGATAAAGAACCAAAACTCAACAGAGTACATTTAAAGATTTAATTGGCTTTATTAAAAGATTCACAAATAAGCCCGGCCGGCGTGACTCAGTGGTCGAGCATGGGCTTATGAACCAGGAGGTCACAATTAGATTCCTGGTCAGGACATATGCCCAGGTTGTGGGCTCAATCCCCAGTGTGGGGCATGCAGGAGGCAGCCAATTGATGATTCTCTCTCATCATTGGTGTTTCTCTCCCTCTCCCCTCCTCTCTGAAATCAATAAAGACATCTCAAAAATAAAAAGATTCATGAATCAGGCAGCATCCCATCTAGCAACTAAAATGGCTTGTACAAAATGAAAGTTTTTTTTATAGGGAGAGGCTATGTCAGAGGCGTTATTAGCCAAAGAAAGGATTATTTTTACCCAGCTCATCTTCTCTGGAGGGGGAGGAGGAAGAACAGAAAGGGTTTTCCTATGCAGATTGTATCTTTGGGGGGCGGGGGGATGAGAGAGATGGAGAGGGTCCATGTGACCTACCTGGTGCCTGACTGGAAAAATCTAGTCTGGTTGATTGAGATTACATTTCTGGGAGAGACTGAAATTGCAGTTAAATCAGGTATAAAATCTAGGTTCGGTATCATGGGCTTTTAGCGGGAGTGGACCTGTGGGGCCTATGGTGTTTGCTTTCACATTACCAAATAGAGTAAAACTATTGTATCCAACATATCTGGGGTTTAAACCAGGCACTGCCTTAAACAATGCCCAGCAAAGTGTAAATGCGCAATAAATGTCAACTACAATTATTATAACCAGAGGCCTAGTGCACAAACTCGTGCACAGGATGGGGAGGGGATGTGGGAGGTTGGCCAGCCGGCCCCGCCCCCTGGTAGAACTCCTGGTCAAGGGGAAGATTTGCATATTAGGCCTTTATTATATAGGAGGATTGCTCAACTGTGATTTCTCTGGGATCAAAGTAATCCACTGGGATTGAACTCAACGTGTAGACTTTCTCCCTCAGGGGCTATTCCTGTAACCCCTTCACTTGACCTCACTAGTTTCTGGCATCCCACCCTTTCCCAGCTTCCCTTTAGGATTCTATGTGTCACCTTCAGTCCTCAGACTAACACTCCACCCCCTGAGTATACCAGCTAAGGCTGTGTCTGCTTCACATTTAATCATATTCAAGAATTTGCTCATAAAAAGGCTGTGGAGTGTTGCAGTATAAGGAAATCGAAGGCTATTTAAAAGTTATTCTCATTTGTTTCTAATGGCAGGACATGAAGAATTATTTTTTATTGGACATATCATACCACAAGTGCCTCTGATATTAATTTTTTAAATAACTCCACTTTTAAGCATTTCCTGACAGATATTCAACAACTGCTCCACATAGTGATACATGATGAATCTTATACTTTTGTAGGACTTTATATGCTCATTAATGTGCCACGTAGGAATAACATAATGGTTCTTTCATCCATACATAGAGGAGGCATATCAGGAAAGTGAGTAGCCTAGGAGTTGAGTCACAGAGCTGGGTCTGAATCCTGGCTCGGTCACTCACTTTAGACAAACAATTTAACCTTTTTAAAACCAAATGTTCACTCAATAGTCATAAATTTAAATGTAAGATAAATATTTATTAAGAAAGTCAGCCAGGCCCAGCCAGCATGGCTCAGTAGTTGAATGTCAATCTATGAACCAGGTTGGTCATGGTTCGATTCCAGGTGAAGGTACATGCCTGAGTTGGGAACTCAATCCCCAGTGTGGAGTGTATAGGAGGCAGCCAATCAATGATTCTCTCTCATTATTGATGTTTCTCTCTCTCTCTCTCTCTCTCTCTCTCTCTCTCTCTCTCTCTCTCTCTCTCTTTCTCTCTCTCCCTTCCTCTCTAAAATCAATAAAAATATGTATTAAAAAAACAGCCAGGAATTGGATAAACAATGGTGAAGAAAATATATGGTTTAAGTTATAATATATATAGTTACATCTTCAGGTTGTATGTGTATTAAATGAGATAAAATATACCAAGTGTCAGGCAATATATTTATTGGCAGGACACTAGACAAAATTCTCAAAAAATAAGTACTGACAGATACTTGAGAGTACCTTTTTAAAAAAATTATCCTCTGCTGTGTAATTGAGTAGCCAGGAGCCACATATGACTATTGAGAATCTGAAATGTTCATCTGAATTAGGATGTCCTGTACAGAACATGTAAAATATACACCAGAATTCCGAATCTTTGTATCAAAAAAAAGTGGGGGGAGTAAAATATCTCACTAATAATTTTTATAAATATATTCACAATATATTTTAAATATATTGGATTAGGTAAAATGTATTATTGAAATTAATTTCACTAGTTTCTTTTTACTCTTCGTAATGTAATTACTAGAAAACTAAAATCATGTATTTGCTCACATATCATTTCTATTACACAGGACTATGCTAGACAACAGGTACTCTGAACACAAATATAACTAAGGTAGGGCCTAGGCCAGTGATGGCGAACCGTTTGAGCTTGGCGTGTCAGCATTTTGAAAAACCCTAACTTAACTCTGGTGCCATGTCACATATAGAAATTTTTTGATATTTGCAACCATAGTAAAATAAAGATG
This sequence comes from Myotis myotis, assembly GCF_014108235.1. Lineage (NCBI taxonomy): Eukaryota > Metazoa > Chordata > Mammalia > Chiroptera > Vespertilionidae > Myotis > Myotis myotis. The sequence continues at coordinate 174,604,903 of NW_023416335.1, forward strand.
TATATTTTTGATATTTATTTTATATATTTAAATGCCATTTAACAAAAGAAAATTAACCAAAAAAATGAGTTCACATGTCACCTCTGACACGCGTGTCATAGGTTCGCCATCACTGGCCTACGCACTCAAAGAGCTTCCAATTTATCTGGGAAATGAGGTTAATTGCTATATAACATAAGTACTCTTACAGCAGTATTAAAAAAGTCAGCAAAATCTTAGAAGCAGAGTCACACTTTATGACCCCTGAAGAGTTTTGGACCACTGGATGTATCAGATAGGAAAACTGGAGCAACTGTTTTGCCCACAGATCTTATTAAGGAACATTTTGGGTACCATCTGAAATATTTTGGGATCTACTGGATCCAGATATGTTACACATGTCAATTCCTGTGTTTAGGAAAACATTGAAATGTCTGCTGTAACAACTTCAATTGTTGTTAAGATAATCTCCTAGAGGAGGAGAAACAAAGATGGCGGCAGAGGTAAACACCAGAGTTTGCTGCCTCAAACAACCACTTCAAAAATACAACTAAAAGACGGAACGGACATCATCCAGAACCAAAGGAAGGCTGGCTGAGTGGAAGTTCTACAACTAGGAGGAAAGAGGAAAGCATACCGAGACTCAGAGGAGGCGTGGTGCGGAAGTAAAATACTAAGGTGCGGAGTGTATGCGGAGCAGGCTGGCGGCAGAGGGCGCGGTTGTCTGTTTCAATCAGGAGGGAGTCTCAGGCTCTGACCTCCAGATCCAGGCGAGTCTCTGGGGATCCAGACTCAAATGGGAGAAGCGGGACTGTCTGGCTTCGGTCGGAACTCGAAGGCAGCTTTCTCTCCAAGGTTTGCAGCGGTTGCTGGGACACTGAGAGGCAGAGCCCCTGGGGACAGGACTGAGAGCAGCCATAACTGCTCGATCCGCCTGCCCTGTAGATCCCCTGGGACTTGCCCCGCCCAAGCCCTGCACAGAGGCTTTTGTTAGATAGCCTCAGGCAAAGGCTAGATTAGCACCGCCCTAGAAGACAGAAGTTCCCCCACTGCAGACACAGCTGATTCTCACAGCCAGTTGGCATGGAGGTCAAATCCCCCCCAGTATTATCTACAACAATCAAGGCTTAACTACAACAAGACTGTGCACAAAGACCACTAGGGGGTGCACCAAGAAAGCATAAAAAATGCGGAGACAAAGAAACAGGACACAAATGTCAGAAATGAAGGATATAGAGCTCCAACCAAACTTTTAAGGTCTTTCAATAATTTTCTAGAAACTGCCGATAAACTTAATGAGACCTACAAGAAATCTAATGAGACCCTCGATGTTGTGATAAAGAGCCAACTAGAAATTAAGCATACACTGACTGAAATAAAGAATATACAGATTCCCAACAGCAGACCAGAGGAGCGCAAGAATCAAGTCAAAGATTTGGAATGCGAAGAAGCAAAAAACACCCAACCAGAAAAGCAAAACGAAAAAAGAATCCGAAAATACAAAGATAGTGTAAGGAGCCTCTGGGACAGCTTCAAGCATACCAACATCAGAATTATAGGGGGGCCAGATGATGAGAGAAAGATATTGAAAACGTATTTGAAGAAATAATGACAGAAAACTTCCCCTACCTGGTGAAAGAAATAGGCTTACAGGTCCAGGAAGTGCAGAGAAGCCCAAACAAAAGGAATCCAAAGAGGACCACACCAAGACACATCATAATTAAAATGCCAAGAGCAAAAGATAAAGAGAGAATCTTAAAAGCAGCAAGAGAAAGAAAGTCAGTTACCTACAACGGAATACCCATACGACTGTCAGCTGATTTCTCAACAGAAACTTTGCAGGCCAGAAGGGAGTGGCAAGAAATATTCAAAATGATGAATACCAAGAACCTACAACCAAGATTACTTTATCCAGCAAAGCTATCATTCAGAATTGAAGGTCAGATAAAGAGCTTCACAGATAAGGAAAAGCTAAAGGAGTTCATCACCACCAAACCAGTATTATATGAAATGCTGAATGGTATCCTTTAAGAAGAGGAAGAGCCGAAACCGGTTTGGCTCAGTGGATAGAGCATCGGCCTGCGGACTGAAGGGTCCCAGGTTCGATTTCAGTCAAGGGCATGTACCTGGGTTGCGGGCACATCCCCGGTGGGGGATGTGCAGGAGGCAGCTGATCGATGTTTCTCTGTCATCAATGTTTCTGACTATCTCTCTCCCTTCCTCTCTGTAAAAAATCAATAAAAATATATTTTAAAAAAAAAGAAGAGGAAGAAGAAGAAAGATACAGATACAAATTATGAACAACAAATATGCATCTATCAGCAAGTGAATCTAAGAATCAAGTGAACAAATAATCTGATGAACAGAATGATCATTCTGATGTACAGAATGATTATAATAGAATCAGGTATATAGAAAGGGAATGGACTGACTATTCTTGGGGGTGGGGGGGGAAGGGGTGTGGGAGATGCGGGAAGAGACTGGACAAAAATCATGCACCTATGGATGAGGACAGTGGGTGGGGAGTGAGGGCGGAGGGTGGGGTGGGAACTGGGAGGAGGGGAGTTATGCGGGGGGGAAAAGAGGAACAAATGTAATATTCTGAACAATAAAGATTTAATTAAAAAAATAAAACAACTAAAAGACAGAACGGACATCATCCAGAACCACAGGAAGGCTGGCTGAGTGGAAATTCTACAACTAGAACGAAAGAGAAAAGCATACCGAGACTCAGAGGAGGCGCAGTACGGAAGTAAAATACTAAGGAACAGAGGCGCATGCGGAGCGGGCTGGCGGCTGAAGGCGCGGTTATTGTTTTCAATTGGGAGGGAGTCTCAGGCTCTGAGCTCCAGTTCTGGGCGAGTCTTTGGGGACCCAGACTCATATGGGAGAAGCGGGACTGTCTGGCATCGGTTGGAACTCGGGGGCAGCTTTCTCTCGGAGGGCCTAGCAGCGAATGCAAAGATACTGAGAAGCGGGGCCTCTGAAAGCAGCCATAACTGCTAGCCCTGCCCTGTTGATCCCGTGGGACCCGCCCTGCCCAAGCCCTGCAGAGAGGCTTTTGTTGGATAGCCTAAGGCAGAGGCTAGATTAGCACCTCCCTAGATAGCCAGGAGCCAGTGTACCCAGAGGTCAGAGTGGGACAATCCATTTTGCAGCTCCGTGGAACCATAAAGGACACACTCAGGGGGCAGACTCAGTGACCACCAAAGCCCCATTGAAGCAAGTCTTGTCCCGGAGGGGTATCTCCAGCACAGAAGTTCTCCCACCATAACCACAGCTGATTCTCACAGCCAATTGGCCTGAAGGTCAATTCCTCCCAGTGATACCTACAACAATCAAGGCTTAACTACAACAAGACTGTGCACAAAGCCCACAAGGGGGTTCACCAAGAGTGTCCTCCTCAGGTAATTGGGGGGGCTGAACCACTGGGCCCTAGAGGACACTTAGCACAGAAAACCACTTTATCAACACAGGGAAGCATAAAAAATGCGGAGACAAAGAAACAGGACACAAATGACAGAAATGGAGGAAAGTAAACTACTGGATATAGAGTTCAAAACCACACTTTTACGGTTTTTCAAGAATTTTCTAGAAATTGCCGATAAACTTAATGAGACATACAAGAAATCTAATGAGACCCTCGATGTTGTGATAAAGGACCAACTAGAAATTAAGCATACACTGACTGAAATAAAGAATATTATACAGAGATCCAACAGCAGACTAGAGGATCACAAGAATCAAGTCAAAGATTTGAAATACGAAGAAGCAAAGAACACCCAACCAGAAAAGCAAACCAGTATTAAACCAGTATTAAATGAAATGCTGAAAGGTATCCTTTAAGAAGAGGAAGAAGAAGAAAAAGGTAAAGATACAAATTATGAACAACAAATACACATCTATCAACAAGTGAATCTGAAAATCAAGTGAATAAATAATCTGATGAACAGAATGAACTGGTGATTATAATAGAATCAGGGGCATAGAAAGGGAGTGGACTGACTATTCTTGGGGGTGAAAGGGGTGAGGTGGATGCAGGAAGAGACTGGACAAAAATCGTGCACCTATGGATGAGGACAGTGGGTGCGGAGTGAGGGCGGAGGGTGGGGTGGGAACAGGGTGGAGGGGAGTTATGGGGGGAAAAAAGAGGAACAACTGTAATAATCTGAACAATAAAGATTTAATTAAAAAAATTTAAAAAAAGGAAAAATAAAAAAAAAAAGATAATCTCGTACGTTGTTAGTGACATTTGCCCGTTTCCATAAAAAAAAGCATGAGAAGTAGTCAAAAAGGTCCAAGTTTGATTTATTCATGAAGTTCTCCGTGGGCATGACCATCTTGTTAGGATCTGATTTGCAGTTGTCTACAGGATTATGATCAATTATTTTAACCACAACCTCTCCAAATCTTTCTGCATAAAACTCCTCCAATCCCCTCCGGTACAATGACCGGGGCCTCAGAGCCCCCCTCCCTGGCCTCTTGGAGGACGAGTGGGAGCAGTGGGCCGCCCGCCCTGCGTTGCTGGACGAAACGTAGTGTCTTGGTTTGGAGCGGTTCTTTGGTGCCCTATGCGCCGTTTCCCTCCCCCCCAACAAATTCCAGCAAGTCCCGTGCTCACCCCAGCGTCACCTGCGTGGAAAGGCGCCACGTGGTTCAGCCGCCAAACACAGGGAAGGGTTTCCTTGTCCACCATGTTTGCATTATGCAGTAAAAATAGTTGTTCAGTGCTGGGGCGATCCGGTGTCCACCAGACCAATGGGGGCCTGGGGCTCCTCCGTCCTCGCTCTGGCGCCGTGGCCCCGCTGCCCCACAGCCGGCCTGGTCAGGTGGATCGTTTCCCTCCCGGCCGTTTCCCTGCAGGCCTCACCTCGCCTTCACGTGCCTCTTGCCTGTCACCTCTCGCCCTTTACAATCGGAGTGACTGGATCAGCGCCCACAGCCCACTCGGGTTTCCTATACCGAGCTTTGCGTTCTTGGAAATTGTTCATACAAGTGACACCTAATAAATGCTTTTTGGTTATGCTCACATGCCAAAAAACAAAAACAAAAACAAAAAACACAAAAAACTAAAAAACAAAAACAAAAAACTCCTCCAACCTGTGACATATGTGTGCAAGTTTGGTTATTTCAGGATACTTGTAAACAAATTCCTGTTTATCCAAATCCCTGAACTTGGTTCCATAAATACCAAAAAGAAAACAGGTGCCAAGTATCTGCCGATGAACAATCTTGCTGAAGGCTTCTTGAAGCTGGTTTGGGGTATTACAAATGAAGAAAAGGGAGGCAGTAAGGGAGTCATGCTGACCCAGAGAGGAAAAGTTAGAAAATAAATGACAAGGCCATTAGAAATTATAAGTGTAAAGCCAAATACAGGGGGGAGGGGGGAGCTAAGGGACATTGTGTGAGTACTATGCTGGAATGTCTTAGGAGGCATATTTTAGCCAATTTCTAATCATGGAGAAAGGACAAGTACTAACATTTATCATGTCATGGAAATGTTCCTTACTAAAAACTGGGCTGTACCTGCACATTTTAGTGCTTGGAGTCAAACTAGAAATAGTATAATAATTATATTAATTCTTAGGGGTACCTTTGTTGTTTAAAAGCTGTTTGAGTTACTTTTCTGTTTGTGAGTATTCTCAGTTATATAGCAAGGGCAATATAACTGCCTGGTTTATTGTGAACAATTACTAATGAAAGATGAATAAGGCTAATTAATAAAGGATTCAATTGAATCTAAGCACAAAAAAATATCCACGAACTTTAGCTTCCCATGAGATTCTTTAAGGCACCTAAAAGAAACTGAGTTAAGATAATTCTCCCCATGTATAACAACTTGATATTATCCTCAGCCCATGTAGCCTTAAATGTGGGATTTATTTTTCTGGTATTTTTATTTCTTAAAAATAAACAAGGAGTTTGGAACTCAGGAATTTATATCATAAGGTAGGAGCCATATTTTGTTTTGTTATTTTATTTGAATTTATTGGGGTGACATTAATAAATTGTTTCAAGTGTGCAACTCATCTGTATACTATACTGTGTGTTTACCACCCAAAGTCAAGTTGCCTGTCACCATCTGTTCCCACTTTACCCTCTTCTGCTTGGCCCATTTCTCTTTCCCTCTGGTAATCACCATACTGTTGTCTGTGCCTATGAGGTGTGTATTTTTTGTTTGCCCCCCCCCTTTTTTTTTTGCTTAATCCCTTCACCTTTTTACCCAGCCTCCCAGCACCTTTCCCCTCTGACAGCTGTCAGTCTTTTCTGAGTGTTTCTATTTACTTTTTTTCATTAGATTCCACATATAAGTGAAATCATATATTTGTCTTTCTCTGACTGGCTTATTTCACTTAGCATACTACTACTCTCTAGGTTCATCCATGCTGTCCCAAAGGTAAGATTTCCTTCATTTTAACTTTGTGTAAATGTACCACAGCGTTTTTACCCACTCATCTACTGATGGGCATTTGGGTTGTTTCCAAATCTTGGCTACCGTAAATAGCACTGTACTGAACATAAGGGTGCATATACTCTTAAAAAAATTGATTTTAGAGAAGAGAGACAGACATCAATTTGTTGGTCCATTTATTAATGTACTCATTGACTGTTTCTTTTATGTACTCTGATTGGGGATCACACACACATATCACTAGTGTTTCGGGTTTCTTTGGAAATAGTCCCAGAAGTCATAATGCAGTTTCATTGTTAACTCCATACTGTTTTCCACAGTGGGTGCACCAATCTGCATTCCCACCAACAGTGCATGAGGGTTTCCTTTTCTACACATCCTCACCAACACTTGTTTATTGATGATAGCCACATTAACAGATGAGTTGATATCTCACTGTGGTTTTAACTTGAATTTCTCTGATAATTAGTAAAGTTGAGCATCTTTTCATTATGTCTATTGGCTATCTGCATGTCTTCTTTGGAGAAGTTATTAAGAACCTTGGATAATTTTTTAATTGGATTTTTTTGAAGTTATGTAACTTTTAAAAATAAATTTTGGATTTTAACCAAATTTTGAATTTTATCATATGTATCATTGGTAAATGTTTTCACATTCAATGTGTTGTCTTTTTGGAGACGGTTTTCTTTGCTGTGAAAAATTTTGGTTTGATGTAGTCACATTTATTTCTTTTGTTTCCCTTGTCTGAGGAGATATACCAGAAAAACATTGCTAAGAAAGTCTTTAATTCATTTTAAGTTTATTCTTGTGTATGGTATTAGTCTATTTCTTTTTGCACATATCTGTTCAATTTTCCCAGCACCATTTATTGAATAAACTCTTCACCCCATTTGTTACCTTCTTTGTTAAATATTAATTTCCCATAAAGGCATGGTTTTATTTATGGGTTCTAAATAACTCCGCTTTGAAGCCAGTATTACGCAGTTTTGAGTACTATGGCGTTGCAGTATAGTCTGATATCAGGTAGTATGATTCCTCCAACTTTGTTCTTCTTTTTCAAGATTCCTGTGGCTATTTGTGGTCTTTTGTGGTGCCATAAAAATTTTTGGAATATTTTAGCTCTGTGAAATATGCCATTGATATCTTGATAGGAATTGCATTGAATCTATAGAATGCTTTGGTTATTATATACATTTTAATGATGTTAATTCTATCAATGAACATGGTACATACTTCCATTAATTGTTTCTTCTGCAATTTCTTTCTTCAGTGTTTTATAATTTTCTGAGTATAGGTCTTTTACATCCTCAGTTAAAATTATTGCCAGGTATTGTTAATACGGAATCCAACCACGACCTCCTGGTTCATAGGTAGACACTCAACAACTAAGCCATGTAGGCTGGGCTAAAAACTGTAAATATATATATATATATTTCAGAGAGAAAGGGAGAGGGAGACATAGACAGAAACATCAATGATGAGAGAAAATCACTGATCAGCATTCAGCGGGTATGTGCCCTTGACTGGAATTGAACCTGGGACCTTCAGTCCACAGGCCAACGCTCTATCCACTAAGGAAACCTAGGGCCAAATATATATATATATACTAGTGGCCCGTTGCACGAAGATTCACCCAATAGACCTTGCTTCCCCTGGCTGCTGGCACTGGTTTCCCTCCAGCACCCGGGACCCAGGCCTTTGGTCTGGCTGCAGCAGCGAGGCTTGACTTCTCTGCTGTGGCCTCAGAAGCGAGGCTTGGCTTCTCCCCCGGCGACCCAGGCCCCCAGCCACTCCTTGAGCGGAGTCCAGGGCCAGCGGGAAACTTGGCTTCCTCCGTCACTGGGAGCAACACAAGCCTCCTGCTTGCTCCAGCTCTGTGACTGCCGCCATCTTCAGTTGTCTTCAGTCTTCGCTCCGTGCCTGCATATGCAAATTAACCTTCAGCTTTGTTGGGTTAATTTGCATAGTCACTCTGATTGGCTGGTGGGTGTACTGGAGTGGCAGAGTGACAGTTAATTTGCATGTTTCTCTTTTAATATATAGGATATTTTAAAATATTAACTATTAAACAATCAAAGAATAATGATAGTAGCCAAATCAACATTAAGTACTTAAAGGCAACTCTAAATGGTTTATAAGATTTAAGTATTTGAAAGTTAATGTTGCCTTTCTGGCAATCATGGAAGACTAATCATACTCATTTAATTATGTTTATTCCTGAAACACCACTGTAACCACTCTAAGAGATTTTTTTAGAAACAATCTTATCAATTGAAGAATTTCCAGAGATATTTATTTTATGAGAGAGGGAAACAGATTTTAAAGCATTTTTCTTTAAAACAATGAATCCATTACATTGTTATATAAATAACATTTTTTTGGAAAACATTATTTATCAAAACAAAAATTGAGAAGTTTTACATTAATATTTCCATCTCTTTACTGACTTTAGAGGACAGCTGAATTCTCATATCCACTTGTGCATTTGGTTTGTCGCTGACCTATGCTGACTTGCTTGAAATGTCAAAATCCCATCTCACATCATGCACATGTAGCTTTTCATGTGGACTAAGCAAGTGCTCTTGATAGACTTTTCAGATAATCATACCTCTTCTTCTTTAATACTGCACCAGAAACTGACAAGATGTTTACTAAAGATCAGTTATAATATGGAAGCTGAAGCCACATGAAATTTTAGCATTGTTCCATTCAAATCCATTGGTCTAATTGGCTTTTTTTAATGGATCGCTTATCACGTTGCATTGGTTATCATAAAATATTGGTAGAGTTATGCAGATCTTACAAATAGTGACACATTTTAGCATATGTCTATTCATAACAAGATGCTATTAAGCTCAGAGTCTCCAAATATAGTATATTTTAAATTGTGACATAAAAGTTGGCATCATAAGGATTTATAAGTGTACAGCTCAGTGTTAAGAACATTCACACTAAGCAATACAATCATAGTAGGGGACTTTAACACCCCATTATCACCATTGGACAAATCCTCTAAACAAAAAATCAGCAAAGAAACATCAATCCTAAATGACTCACTAGATCAGATGGAATTAATTGACCTCTTCAGAACATTTCACCCCAAAGCCACAGAATATACATTCTTCTCAAGTGTACATGGGTCATTTTCAAAGATAGACCATATATTGGGTCACAGACAAAGTCTCTTCAAATTCAAGAAAATCGAAATCATATCAAGCATCTTCTCAGATCACAATGCATAAAACTGGAAATCACCTACAATAAAAACAATCCAAAACAATCAAACACATGGAGACTAAATAGCACACTATTAAACAATGACTGGGTTACCAAAGAGATCAAAGAAGAAATAAAAAACATCATGGCAACAAACGACAATGAAAACACAACAATCCAAAACCTATGGGACACAGCGAAAGCAGTCTTGAGAGGGAAGTTCATAGCTCTATAAGCCTACTGCAAGAAACAAGAAACAATGAGAATAAATTACCTAACCCTACAATTCAAAGAGTTAGACAGAGAGCAACAAGAAAAGCCCAGTGTAAGCAGAAGGAAGGAAATAAAAAAGCAATACAAAAGATCAACAAAACCAAGAGCTGGTTCTTCGAAAGGATAAACAAGATTGATGAACCTCTAGCCAGGCTCACCAAGAAACAAAGAGAGAGGACCCAAATAAACAAAATCACAAATGAACGAGGAGAAATAACAGACCCCACAGAAATACAAAGGATTGTTAGCAAATACTATGAACAACTCTACTCCAACAAACTAGACAACCTGGAGAAAATGGACATATTCCTAGAAAAATACAACCTTCCAAAACTTAATCAGGAAGAATCTAAAAATCTCAATAGGCGAATAACTATGGAAGAAATTGAAGCAGTCATCAAAAAGCTCCCAGCAAACAAAAGCCCAGGGCCAGACGGCTTCACAGGGGAGTTTTACCAAACATTAAAGGAAGAACTAAAACTTACCCTCCTCAGACTATTCCAAAATATTCAAAAGGAGCACTTCCAAGCTCGTTCTATGAAGCCAGCATCACTCTGATACCAAAACCAGGTAAAGACAACACAATGAAAGAGAATTACAGGCCAGTATCCCTCATGAACATAGATGCCAAAATCCTCAAGAAAATCCTAGCAAATCGGATCCAGCAGTACATCAGAAAGATCACACACCATGACCAAGTAGAATTTATCCCAGGGATGCAAGGATGGTACAATATCCGCAAATCAATAAACGTGATACATCACATAAACAAATTGATAAAAACCACATAGTCATATCAAATGATGCAGAAAAGGCATTTGACAAAATCCAACGCCCTTTCTTGATAAAAACTCTCAGCAAGATAGGAATAGAAGGATCATACCTCAACATAATAAAAGCCATATATGACAAACCCACAGCCAACATCATAATCAATGGGCAAAAACTAAAACCATTCTCCCTAAGACCAGGAACAAGACAAGGATGCCCCCTCTCACCACTCCTGTTCATCATAGTACTGGAAGTACTAGCCATTACGATCAGACAAGAAGAAGAAATAAAAGGCATCCAAATTGGAAAAGAAGAAGTAAAACTGTCCTTATTTGCAGATGACATGATACTGTACATAGAGAACCCTAAAGACTCCATCAAAAAATTATTAGGCTTAATAAATGAATTCAGCAATGTAGCAGGATACAAAATTAATAACAAGAAATCTATGGCATTTCTTTACACCAATAAGTGAACTTACAGAAAGTGAGACTAAAAAAGCAATCCCATTTACCATCACATCAAAAAAATTAAGATACCTAGGAATAAACTTAACTAAGGAGGTAAAAGACTTATATGCGAAAAACTACAGGACACTGAAAAAAGGGATAGAGGAAGACATAAACAGATGGAAGAACATACCGTGTTCATGGATTGGTAGAATCAACATTATCAAAATGTCCACACTACCCAAAGCAATCTATAGATTCAATGCAATCCCCATTAAATTACCAACGGCATATTTCATAGATCTAGAACGAACGTTCCAAAAATTCATCTGGAATAAAAAACGAGACTGATCTAGGGGGAGAAAACCGAGATAGTGGCATAGGTAAACACCGGAGATTGCTGCTTAGCACAACCACTTCAAGAATACAACTAAATGACAGAACGGACATCATCCAAAACCACAGGAAGGCTGGCTGAGTAGAAATTCTACAACTAGAAGGAAAGAGAAAAGCATACCGAGACTCAGAGGAGGTGCGATGCGGAAGTCAAGTACAGAGGTATGGAGGCGCATGCAGAGAGGGCTGGCAGCTGAGGACACGGTTGTCTTTTTCAATCAGTAGGGAGTCTCAAGCTCTGAGCTCCAGTTCCGCGTGAGTCTCTGGGGACCCAGACTCATACGTGAGAAACTGGACTGTCTGGCATTGGTCGGAACTTGAGGGCGACTTTCTCTCGGAGGTGCTTGCAGCGATTACCGGAACTCTGAGAAGCAGGGCCTCTGAGGGCAGCCACAGCTGCTTGCTCTGCCCTGTTGATCCTCTGGGACCCCCACCCCGCCCAAGCTGTGTGCGCCAGCTTTTGCATATGAAAGGCCTGACCCTTTGCAATCTGAAAATTACCTAACAAACTGCAGCTGGCCCAAGACCCCAAGGCAACTCGTGCTTCACAGCTGAGCTCCTACTGGGTAGCCTCAGGCAGAGGCTAGATCAGCACCTCCTTAGAGAACCAGGAGCCAGTGTCCCCGGTGGTCAGAGCGGGACCATCCAGATTGCAGCTCCTCGGATCCATAAAGGACACACCCAGGGGGCAGACTCAGTGAGCATCATAGCCCCACTGAAGCAAGTCTTGCCCCGGAGGGGTGTCTCCAGCACAGAAGTTCTCCCACCATAACCACAGCTGATTCTCACAGCCAGTTGGCCTGGAGGTCAATTCCTCCCAGTGATACCTACAACAATCAAGGCTTAACTACAACAAGACTGTGAACAAAGCCCACAAGGGGGTGCACCAAGAGTGTCCACCTCAGGTAATTGGAGAGGCTGAGCCACTGGGCCCTATAGGACACCTAGCACAGAAAGCCACTCTATCAACACAGGGAAGCATAAAAAATGCGGAGACAAAGACACAGGACACAAATGACAGAAACGGAGGAAAGCAAACTACTGAATATAGAGTTCAAAACCACACTTTTAAGGTTTTTCAAGAACTTTCTAGAAAATGCCAATAAATTTAGAAAGACCCTCAAAAAGTCTGGTGGGACCGCTGATAAATGTAGTGAGACCCTCAAGAAATCTAACGAGACCCTCGAGGTTATGAAAAAGGACCAACTAGAAATTAAGCATACACTGACTGAAATAAAGGATATTATGAAGAGTTCCAACACCAGACTAGAGGATTGCAAGAATCAAGTCAAAGATTTGAAATACAAAGAAGCAAAAAACACACAACCAGAAAAGCAAAATGAAAAAAGAATCCAAAAATACGAAGATAGCGTAAGGAGCCTCTGGGACAGCTTCATGCGTACCAACATCAGAATTATAGGTGTGCCAGAAGAAGAGAGCAAAATTATGAAAACCTATTTGAAGAAATAATGACAGAAAACTTCCCCTACCTGGTGAAAGAAATAGACTTACAGGTCCAGGAAGTGCAGAGAAGCCCAAATAAAAGGAATCCAAAGAGGACCACATCAAGACACATCGTAATTAAAATGCCAAGAGCAAAAGATAAAGAGAGAATCTTAAAAGCAGCAAGAGAAAGAAAGTCAGTTACCTACAAGGGAATACCCATACGACTGTCAGCTGATTTCTCAACAGAAACTTTGCAGGCCAGAAGGGAGTGGCAAGAAATATTCAAAGTGATGAATGCCAAGAACCTACAACCAAGATTACTTTATCCAGCAAAGCTATCATTCAGAATTGAAGGTCAGATAAAGAGCTTCACAGATAAGGAAAAGCTAAAGGAGTTCATCACCACCAAACCAGTATTATATGAAATGCTAAAAGGTATCCTTTAAGAAGAGGAAGAAGAAGAAAAAGGTAAAGATACAAATTATGAACAACAAATACACATCTATCAACTAGTGAATCTAAAAATCAAGTGAATAAATAATCTGATGAACAGAATAAACTGGTGATTATAATAGAATCAGGAACATAGAAAGGGAATGGACTGACTATTCTTGGGGGGAAAAGGGGTGTGGGGGATGCGGGAAGAGACTGGACAAAAATCATGCACCTATGGATGAGGACAGTGGGGGGGGGGGTGAGGGCAGAGGGTGGGGTGGGAATCGGGTGGATGGGAGTTATAGGGGGAAAAAAGAGGAACAACTGTAATAATCTGAACAATAAAGATTTAATTTAAAACAAAACAAAACAAAAAAAAACAACCTCGAATAGCTGCAGCAATCCTGAGAAAGAAGAACAAAGTAGGTGGGATCTCAATACCAGATATGAAACTGTATTACAAAGCCACTGTACTTAAAACAGCTTGGTACTGGCACAAGAACAGACATATAGATCAATGGAATAGAATAGAGAACCCAGAAATCGACCCAAATCACTATTCCCAATTAATATTTAACAAAGGAGGCAAGAGCATACAATGGAGTCAAGATAGTCTCTTCAATAAATGGTGTTGGGAAAATTGGACAGATACATGCAAAAGGATGAAACTAGACCACCAACTCACACCATACACAAAAATAAACTCAAAATGGATAAAAGACTTAAACGTAAGACGGGAAACCATAAAAATACTAGAGGAATCCACAGGCAGCGAAATCGCAAACATATGCCGAAGGAATTTCTTCTCTGATAATGCTCCTAGGGCAATGGAAACTAAAGAGAAAATAAACAAATGGGACTACATCAAGATAAAAAGCTTTTGCACAGCAAAGGAAACCATCAACAAAACAACAAGAAGACCCACTACATGGGAGAACATATTTGCCAATGATATCACTGATAAGGGTTTAATTTCCAACATTTACAGGGAACTCATGAAACTTAACAACAGAAAGATAGACAATCCAATCAAAAAATGGGCAACGGACCTAGATAGAAACTTTTCAAAAGAGGACATATAGAAGGCCGAAAGACATATGAAAACATGCTCAAAGTCACTAATTATATGAGAGATGCAAATCAAAACGACAATGCAGTACCATCTCACACATGTCAGAATGGCTATCATCAACAAATCAACAAACAACAAGTGTTGGAGAGGATGTGGAGAAAAAGGAACCCTTCTGCACTGCTGGTGGGAATGCAGACTGGTGCAGCCACTGTGGAGAACAGTATGGAGCTTCCTCAGAAAACTAAAAATGGAACTCCCATTTGACCCAGTAATCCCACTTCTAGGAATATATCCCAAGAAGCCAGAAACACCAATCAGAAAGGATATATGCACTCCTATGTTCATAGCAGCACAATTCACCACAGCTAAGATTTGGAAACAGCCTAAGTGCCCATCAACAGATGAGTTGATTAAAAAACTGTGGTACATCTACACAATGGAATACTACGCTGCGGTAAAAAAGAAGGAATTCTTGCCTTTTGCAACAGCATGGATGGAACTGGAGAGCATTATGCTAAGTGAAATAAGACAGTCAGAGAAAGATAAATACCTCATGATTTCACTCATTTGTGGAATATAGAGAACAATATAGATTGATGAACAGGGACAGATCCAAAGGCAGAGAAACAGCGATCAGACTATTAATCCCCAGAGGGAAAGTAGGGGAGGGAGGGAGCAAGGGGAAGAGATAAACCAAAGGACTTGTATGCATGCATATAAGCCAAACCAATGGACATGGACAACAGGGGGATGAGAGCATGGGGGGGGGGTTAATGGGGGGGGGTGAGGACACATTTGTAATACCTTAACTAATAAAGATTTTTTAATAAAAGAAATAACATATGCAAAAAAAGAAGAATATGCACACTAGGAAAACTGAAGCTATACACATTAAACAATTCCCAATTTTTCCTTATTCTCAGAAATGTAGATTTATTTTTACTTTTTAAAATTATCTTTATTGTTTAAAGTATTACAGATGCCCTCATTTTTCTCCCATTTACCCCTTCCACTCCCCCTCCCTCCCCAGGATGAAGCATTGAAAGGAATAAACTATATATAGCATTATGAAAATGACCAACACTTTTCTAACCGTCATAAACTAAAATATAGAAATATTTTATTTCACATTCCATACATTTTTGCAATTTCCTGAGCCAAGTACAATTTTTGTTTTCTAAATGAAATTTAAAAAATATTTACTTGTGGCAGCCTAACATTTCCCCCTACACTATTAAAAAAATGTTTTTATTGATTTTTAGAGAGAGAGGAAAGGAAAGGGATACAGAGAAAAACTGATGAGAAATATCTTTGATCAGCTGCCTCCTGCATGCCCCAAGCTAGGGATCAAGCCCATAGCCCAGGCATGTACCCTTCCTGGAAATCGAAAACTACAATCTCCTGGGACAATGTTCAACCACTGAGCATCACTGGCTGGGCTTTTTGAAATTGATTTTAATGAAAGGATGGGAGAGGGAAAGGGAGGGGGAAGGAGCGAGGGAGAGAGAGAAAGAAACATCAATGTGAGAGACAAACAGGGATGTGAGAGAGACACACTAAACTGTTACCGCCCTCAAGCACTGCAACTGGAGATCGAACTCACAACCTGGGTTATGTTCCCCAACTGGAAATTGAACCCACCAATGTTTGGTGCACAGGACACTCCAAGCAACTGAGCCACACTAGCCAGTGCTAACATTTTTCCTTTTTTTTTTTTTTTTTAAAAAAATATTTTTATTGATTACAGAGAAGAAGGGAGAGGGAGAGAGAGCTAGAAACATCAGTGATAACAGAATCATTGATCAGCTGCCTCCTGCACACTCCCCACTGAAGATCAAGCCTGCAACCCAGGCACATGTCCCTGACCGGAATTGAACCTTGGATCCTTCAGTCTGCAGGCCGACACTCTATCCACTGAACCTAACTCACTAGGGCCATTTTTCCTTTTAAAAACACCTGAATGACATCAGTATCACTATGGAAAAATAAGGTCCCCTTTGTATCTCTCCCCTAAAACTACCACAAATCAGCAATGGCTGGTATGGCTCACTTGGCTAAGCATCATCCCATGTATGGGGAGATCGCTGATTCAATTCCCAGTCAGGGGACATAGCCCATTTTCAGAGTTGGTCCCCAGTAGGAGGCTTACCGGAGGCAGCAAACAGATGGTTCTCTCTCCCTCTCCCTTTCTCTATAAGATCAATAAAAACATTAAAAAAATAATAATACAAAATCAGACATCTATAATTCAAAAAAAGTCCCTCTGCTCAACACACAACTGAGAGATGCACACACTGATACATCTAAAGAAGGGCATATTAGAATGATTAGGGGCGGCGTAGAGGGGAATAACAGGGACGGGGACAGTGGCAAAATATGCAGTTGGGCACCTGTGCCATCCCATTGAACGAGAGAGCAGCAGAGGAGGTGAACTTCAGCAGACACATACGGCCTACAGGGTTAAGAGGCACAAAACCAGAATCCATGCTAAGAAGCCAGCTTCCTTCCCCACCCCTATTGCCACAGAACCTGGTAGCAATAGCTGAGAGGTGGTGCCAGTGGCAATTACTAACAAGGAGGCAGTGATGTAGACTGGCAAACAGGCCTCTCCCTAATCTTAGCAGAACACAGTAGAGGCAGCAGAGATGTGTGAAATAGTACAGTTGGCTCGGCTGCCATTAGTAACAAGTAAGCGGCACTGGGAGCTTGCAAATCCGGTTACCCACCACCACCCAGTTACGTGTCCCCACCCGTGATGTTGCCTAGAGACTGAGACAACCATAAACACAGAGGCAACACCAACCCAGTGGGTACATGATAATTTCCATAATCAAAGCAACACAGCCCCACAGCTACCCTACAAGCAACGCCAGTAAAATAAAACAAAAACTTGCACCATAGCACCAGCTACTGGAAAACAAGAGACTTCAACTCATCAACCTTATGAGTTAAGAGCAAAACGTTATCTAAATAACAACAAAAATCCATGATCTCAAATGTACAGGAAGAGAAACAACCCAGAAAGTACTTAGGAAATAAAATTGTAACAAAGAAAGAAAATGAAAAATCTCCATAAACCAAACTCAGTCATGCAAGACTAATGTAAATAACAGAGAACACAAGATGATAATTATTTATAAAATCAACAAGATTCAAGAAAACTCAGGCAATTTAATGAACTCAAAAATAAAATTACTGAACAAAAGGAGTACTTTACCAAAGATGTTGAAACTATAAAACACGGTCAAACAGAACTCATGGAGCTCAAAAACTCAGCAAATGAGATGAAGAATGTATTAACTGCACTGGAAATAAGTAGAACAGATGCAACCGAGAATGAGCAAGCCCTATAACAGAAACCTACAAATATTTCAGGTGGAGAGAGAACCAAGAGTTAAAAAAAAAAAATTAAAGAACTCTACAAGAACCCTGACCTAGTAGCTCAGTTAGTTAGAGCATCATACCTATATGCCAAAGATGTGGGTTTGATTCCTGGCCAAGGTATATACAAGAGGCAACAAGTGAATGCATAGATAAGTGGAAAAATAAGTTGGTGTTTCGCCCTAACTGGTTTGGCTCAGTGGATAGAGCGTCGGCCTGCGGACTGAAAGGTCCAAGGTTTGATTCCAGTCAAGGGAATGTACCTTGGTTGCAGGCACAGCCGCAATAGGAGGTGTGCAGGAGGCAGCTGATCGATGTTTCTCTCTCATTGATGTTTCTAACTCTCTCTCTCTCCCTTCCTCTCTGTAAAAAAATCAATAAAATATATTTAAAAAATAAACAAAATAAATTGGTGTTTCTCTCCCTTACTCTCAAGAAGTAAAAGAAGAAAGGAGGTGGGAGGGGAGGAAGAAAGAAAACTCTATCAGAACAATCTGAACCAAAAAGAAAGCAATATAAAGATAATGGGTACACCAGTAGAGAGGGAGCTAACAATTGATCAGAACTTCCCAAACCTGTGGAAGCTGTACATTCAAATACAACCTACCAGAACACCAAGTTAGTAACTCAATAGAAAAACATTTTCTCTATGATACATTATATTAAAACGGTCAAACCATAATGACAGTGTGCTCTCCATCCTGGAAGCACACTCACACCTTTCCTTTCCCAGTCTTCTTCTCCAAAATGTGTACATCTTCTAAACTCTAAGGAGGCCCATGAGACCTGCAACCAGAGAGCAATGAGCAACAGCAGCTTATCTCAGGCTAAACACTTGAACCCATCCCTCAGGCACCCCTTTCCATGACTTCTTGGTGAGCCAAGCATGCAAACAACATTCAATTATATGTTCCCTTCAGGAGACCCATTTCAGCTCAAAAGACAAAGACAGGCTCAAAGTGAAAGGGAAGAAAATGATGCCTTAAGCAATTAGCATCTAGAGAAAAGTGGTGTAATGAAACTTGTGTCACACAGAACAGATTACAAGATTTTTAAAAAAAGGTAAAAGAGCCCTAGCTGGATTGGATCAGTGTATAGAGCGTTGGCCTGCACACCAAAGGGCCCTGGGGGTTCAGCTGTAGGCTCCTCCCTGGCCCAGGCCCTGGTCAAGGCTCCTGCAGAAGGCAGCCAATGGATGTTTCCTTCCACTGATGTTTCTCTGTGTCTTTCCTTCTCTCTCCCACTCTCTAAAAATCAATGGAAAAATATCCTCAGTTGAGGATTAACAACAACAACAAAAAATGATAAGAGACAAGAGACAAACTGTTACAATAATAACAATTACATAATAGTAGAGGAAATTAATACCCAACTTACAGGATAGATCGATCCAGACAGAAAGTCAACGGGAAAGTATCAACTTTAAAAGACACATTAGACCACGTGGATTTATTTGATCTTTAGAGAACTTTCCATCCCAAGAGGACAGAAGACCCATTATTTTCATGTGCACATATAAACAGTCTCAAGGAAAGACCATTTGTTGAGACACAAAACAAGTCTCAATAAATTTTAAGTGTTTGAAATCATACCACACATATTATCCACCCACAACTGTATGAAAACTAAAAATGGACTCCAAAAAGAAAGCAGAAGAACCCCAAATATGTAGAGACTAAACCACATGTTACTGAAGAAACAAAAGCCAAAGAAAAAAACACCTTGGCCGGTGTGGAGCGCTGTTCCATACAAGGAAAGGTCGTGAGTTGGATTTGCAGTTGGGACCACGCCTCAGTTGTAGGTTGTGGATACAATCTAAACGAGAGGCAGCCAATCTGTGTTTCTCTCTCACATCAGTGTTTCTCTCCCTTCCTTCTCTAAAAATCAATAAACATATCCTCAGATGAGAATTTAAAAAAAAGAGACAAGTCCTTGCCGGTTTGGCTCAGTGAATAGAGCATCATCGGCCAGCAGACTGAAGGGTCTCAGGTTCAATTCCAGTCAGGGGCACATGCCTGGGTGAGGGCTTGATCCCCAGTAGGGGAGGCAGGCAAGAGGCAGTCAATCAATGACCCTCATCATTGATGTTTCTCTCTCTCCCTCTTCCTTCCTATCTGAATTCAATAAAAAAATATATTTTAGAAAATTTAAAAAGAGACACAAAAATACAACATACCAAATAGTTTAAGGTGCAGAAATATAATACTATGGCCTACATAGTAATACAGAACTATATGAAGAAATTGAGAAAAATCTCAAATGAGCAACCTAACATTACACCGTAAAGAAACAGAAAAAAAACAAAGCCAAAAGTCAGAAGGAAGTGAACAATAAAAATTAGTAGAAATAAACAGAAAAGACAATAGAAAAAAATTAATGAGCCCTAGCCCAGTTTGGCTCAGTGGTTATTGTCAGTCCATAGACTGAAGGGTCTTGGGTTCAATTCCTGGTCAAGGTCATGTACTTCAGTTACAAGCTCAATCCCTGGCCCAGGCAACCAAGAGATGTGTCTCTCTCACATTGATGTCTCTCTCTCTCTCTCCCAGACCCTCCCTCCCTTTCAACCTCTCTTTAAAAAAAAAAAATCAATGGAAAAATACTGGTATCCTTGGGTGAGGATTTAAAAAATTACTGAAATGAAGAGATGAATCCTTAAAAAACACACACACACACACACAAACCCCATATTTTACAAACTTTTACCCAGACACACTAAGGAAAAAAGAGGAAACTCAAATGAATAAGAAATAAAAGTTACAATGAGCACCACAAAAACAGAGAGGAGGATATAAGAATACTATGAAAGGCTATATGCCACCTAAATTGGACAATCTAGAAGACATGGATAAATCTTAGAAGCATACAGAAATGGAAAATCCAAGTTAACCAATCACTAGTTGGGAAATAGAAGCAATAATAAAAAATCTCCCAAAAAACAAAAGTCGCCGAAACCGGTTTGGCTCAGTGGATAGAGCGTCAGCCTTCGGACTGAAAGGTTCCAGGTTCGATTCCGGTCAGGGGCATGTACCTGGGTTGCGGGCACATCCCCAGTAGGAGATGTGCAGGAGGCAGCTGATCGATGTTTCTCTCTCGTCGATGTTTCTAACTCTCTATTTCTCTCCCTTCCTCTCTGTAAAAGTTCAATAAAATATATTAAAAAACAAAACAAAACAAAAAAAACAAAAGTCCAGGGCCAAATGGCTTCGCTGGTAAATTCTAGCTAACAATCAAAGATATAATACCTATCCTTTTCATATACTTCAAGAATAATGAAGAAGGAATAGTTTCCAACTCATTTTACAGGGCCAACATTACCTTGATACCAACCAAGAAAGTACATCACAAAAAAAACTATAGGCCAGTATCTCTAATAAATATAGATGTAAAAATCCTCAACAAGCCGAAACTGGTTTGGATCAGTGGATAGAGCGTCGGCCTGCGGACTGAAAGGTCTCAGGTTCGATTCCGGTCAAGGGCATGTACCTTGATTGCGGGCACATCCCTACTGGGGGGCGTGTAGGAGGCAGCTGATCAATCTCTCTCATCGACGTTTCTAACTCTCTATCCCTCTCTTTTCTTCTCTGTAAAAATTCAATAAAATATATTAAAAAAAAAATCCTCAACAAAATAGAACCAAATCAAATACAACATTACAATAAAATGATCATACACCAAAATAAATCAAGGAATGTAAGGATGGTTCAATATCCAAAAATCAATACTATACAATGCATTAAAAAAGATAAAAAGTATAAAATCATCTCAATAGATGAACAAAAAGCATTGACAAAATACAAGATTTATGGGGGGGGGAAAACTCTCAATAAACTGGGTATAAAGGTACCTTTACATAGTAAAGGCCATATATGACAAACTTTCAACTAACATCATATTCAACAGTAAGAAATTGAAAACTTTGCTTCTAAGAATAGGATGTGCACTCTAGCTGCTAGCATTCAACAGAGTACGGAAGTCCTAGCCAGAACAATTAGGCATAAATAAATTGGCATCCGAATTGCAAAGGAAAAAGTAAAATTGCTGCAATTTGCAGATGACCTGATTTTATATATAAAATAATCCTAAAGACTCCATCAAATACCTAAAATAAACAAATACAGTAATGTTTAAAGATACAGGATGAATATACAAAATTCTGTTGCATTTCTATTATACTAAGAACAAAATAACCTAAAGATAAATGAAAAGATCATTTCCAATTGCAACCAACACAATGAAATACCTAGGAGTAAGCTTAACAAAAGACTAAAGGGGCACAGGACAGGAAACCATCACAAAATAAAGTAACAACCACTGAATGAGAGAAATATTTGCCAATGATACAGCTGATAACAGGTTAATAGCCAAAAAAATTTTTTTAATGTATTGATTTTAGAGAAAGAGTAAGGGAGAAACATGGATTTGATGTGCTTTGACTGAAGATCAAACCAGTAATGTTGGAATATTCAGATGATGCTCTAACCAAGAGTTACCTGGCCAGGGCAATATCCAAAATTTATAAAAATCTCATACAACTTAACACTAACAAAAACAATCCAATTAAAAAGTAGGCAAAAAAGCTGAATAGATGCTTCTCCAAAGAGCACATACAGATGGCCAATTGATATATGAAAAGATGCTCAGTGTTACTAATAATCAGAGAAATGCTGCCCTGATCAGTTTGGCTCAGTGGATAGAGCGTCAGCCTGGGGACTGAAGGGTCCCGGGTTCGATTCCAGTCAAGGGCATGTACCTTGGTTGCGGGCACATCCCCAGTAGAGGGTGTGCAAAAGACAGCTAATCGGTGTTTCTCTATCATCAATGTTTCTAACTCTCTATCCCTCTCCCTTCCTCTCTGTAAAAAATCAATAAAAATATATTTTAAAAAAAATAATCAGAGAAATGCAAATTAAAACCACAATGAGATATCACCTCACCTGTCAGAATGGTTATCATCAATGAATCCACAAATCACCAGTGTTGGCGAGGATGTAGAGAAAAGGGAATCCTTGCACCTGTTGGTGAGAATGTAGATGGTGCAGCAACGGTGGAAAACAGCATGAACTTTCTCAAAAATTTCACTGCAGCACTAATTACAATTGCCAACATTGGGAAGTAGCCCAAGTGCCCAACAGTAGATGAGTGGATGAAAAAGCTGTGGTGCCTTGTGTGGATCAGTGGGTTGGGTGACAGACATTGTGCCAAAATGGTTCAATTCCTGGTAGGAGGTATAGGGAAGGCAGAGGATCCATGTTCTTATTTTCACATCAATGTTTCTCTTTCTCTCTCCCTCGCCTCTCTCTAAAAAATCAATATAAATGTAAAAAAAAAAAAAAAAGTTGTATCACATTTGCACAATACAATATTACTCTGCTGTAAAAAAGAAGGAAATCTGGCCTTTTGCAACAGCATGGATGGACCTAGAAGTTATCCCAAATGAAATAAGCGTCAGAAAAATACAAATACCATATGATTTCACTTATATCTAGAATATAACAACGTATACAAACAAAATAGAAACAGACTCAGAGATATAGAGAACAGACTGACAGTTGTCATGAAGCAAGGGGGTAGTTTTGGAGGGATAGGTAAAATAGGTGAAGGAACCAAGCAAAAAGACAACAAAAAACCACCAGGCTGGTGTTGGGCACATGCCTGGGTTCTGCTCTTGGTGCCCAGGAGGGGGCATGCAGGAAGCAGCTGGTCAATGTTTCTCTTATCCTTGATGTTTCTCTCTGTCCCTTTGTTTTTGAAATCAATAAAAATACTTTTTTTTAAACATAATAGACACAAAAAACAATACGGTGATTACCTGAGGGAAATGGGGGTGGGAACAGGTAGAATAGGGTATACAGTGGGGCCTTGACTTACAAGTGTCCCGACTAATGAGTTTTTCGAGATATAAGCCGTCTCTTGGCCAATTTTTTGCTTTGAGTTGCGAGCTAAAATTCAGGTTACAAGCCAGCTTCAGATACCCCACTGCTAGTTGGCGCAACGAACGTCACAGTGAACGCCACAACATCAGCCCAGCATCACATGTCTCATTCGTTCACTTTAATGATTTGACATACAAGTAATTTGAGTTACGAGCTCCGTCACAGAACAAATTAAACTCGTAAATCAAGGACTCACTGTATACAGGAAAAATGTATACAGGAAAAGTGGTGATGGAAGGTGATTACACATAGGATGGTAAACATGCAAAACAATTTAAAGATGATGTATTATAGAATTTTACACATGGAACCTACATAATTTTATTAACCAATGTAGCCCTAATAAATTCAATTTTTAAAAAGGAAGTAAAGAACCTATACACTGGCCCTAACGGGTTTGGCTCAGTGGATAGAGCATCAGCCTGTGGAGTGAAGGGTCCCAGGTTCAATTCCGGTTAAGGGCATGTACCTTGGTTGCAGGCACATACCCAGTAGGGAATGTGCAGGAGGCAGCTGATAAGACGTCTCTCTCATCAATGTTTCTAACTCTATTCCTCTCAAAAAATCAATAAAATATATTTAAAAACAAAAAAACGCCTATACACCAAAAACTGTAAGGTATTGTGAAAGAAGTTGGAAGACACACACACACACACAAAAGGTATTCTATGCTCATGGATTACAAGAATAAGTATTGTTAAAATATCTGTATTAACTATAGCAAACTACAAATTCAATAAAATATCTACCAATATACCAATGGCAGTTTTCACAGAAATAGAACAAAAAAAATCCTCCAATTTGTATGGAACCACAAAATTCCCTGAATAACCTGTGCAATCCTGAGAGAAAAAAGGCCTAGGTATCCCACACCCAGACTTCAATCTAAAACTATATACTACTACATGCCCTAGCTGGTTTGGCTAAGTGGATAGAGTATCAGCCGAATGACTGAAGGTTCCTGGATTTGATTCCTATCAAGGACACATACTGGGTTGTAAGCTTGATCCCCGGCCGTCATGGTGTGTGCAGGAGGCAAACAATCTACGTGTTTCTTTCACATCGATGTTTCTCTATCTCTCACCTATTCTTCTACTCTCTCTAAGATCAATTGAAGCCTAGCTGGCGTGGCTCCACAGTTGAACATCAACCCTACAAGCAGGCGGTCACGGGATCAATTCCTGACAGGCCAACTTGCTCAGGTTGCTGGCTCAATCCCCACTGGGGATGCACGAAGAAGGCAGCCAATCAATGATGTTACTCTCTCATCAATGTTTCTATCTCTCTATCCCTCTCTCCCTTCCTCTCTCTGTAAAAATCAACAAAAACGTATTTTTTTAAAAAAAAAATCAATTGAGCCCTAGCTAGTTTGGCTTAGTGGATAAAGCACTGGCCTGTGGACCAAAGGGTCCCAGGTTCGATTCAGGTCAAGGGCACATGCCCAGGGTTGTGGGCTTGATCCCCAGTAGAGGGTGTGCAGGAGGAAGCCAATCAATAATTGTTTCTCATCGATGTTTCTCTCTATCCCACTCCCTTCCTCTCTGAAATTAATAAAAATATATTCTTTAAAAATCAATTGAAAAATATCCTCAGGTGAGGATTAACCAATAATAATACTATATCAAAATGGTATGGAATGGGCAGAAAACACACACACACACACACACACACACACACACACACACACACAGAAACAATGGAAGAGAATTAAGGCCCCAGAAATAAACAAATATACATGGAAAACTAATTTTCAATGAAGAAACCAAGAATATAACATGGAGAATACAAAGTCTTGTGAATAATTTGTTGGGAACCTGAACAGCTATATGAAAACCAATAAAACTAAACTACTACCCTAAACTATGCACAAAAAATAACTCAAAGTGAATTAAAGACTTGAATTTAAGACCTGAAACAGTAAAATACATACAAGACAACATAGACACTGAGCTTATGGGCTCTGGTCTAGGAAGTGCTTTTGTGAACTTATATACTAAGGCAAGTAAAACAAAACAAAACAAAAATTGACTAGACAAAAGTTTCTGCACAGGAAGAGAAAACAACAATAAAGGCAACCTAATAACTTGGAGAAGATATCTGTAATGGATATTTCCAAGAAGGGACTAAAATCCAAAATATATAACTTATACAACTCCACAACCAAAACCAATGTTAAAGCATTTTTTTAAAAGACAGACAGATAGCTAACAGGCATGTAGAAAGATGTTCACCGCAACTTATTAGTAGGGTAATGAGATAACACCTCAAATCTCTTAGAATGATTATCAAAAAGACAGGAAATAAGTGTTAAAAAGGATGTAGAGGAAAATGAATCCTTGTACACTGTTGGTGGGAATGTAAATATGGAAAACAGCACAGAAGTTCTTCTAATATCTAAAAATAGAACTACTATATGATCCAGCAATTCTTCCTCTGGGTATTTACCTAAAAATTATAAAAACACTAATTCATAAACACATATAAACCCCTATGCTCACTGTAGCATTATTTACAATAGTTAAGACATGAATAAATCATGTATTCAATGGATGGATTGGGGAACAGTGACATCACACACAGACACCAGCTGGATCAGTTAATAATGCAGACTTTTTTCAATAGATGGAGTTACACATACCTATACTAATAAAAGGGTAATATGCTAATTTGACCGGGAGACCTTCTGCACAAAGCCATGGTGGCGAGGCTGAAGCAGAGGCAGGTTAGGGGTGATGAGGCCAGTGGGGGGGGGGGGGGGGCTTGTGGAGCGGTGTGGTGGGGCAGCTGGGGCAAGCAGGCTGGCAGGGGAGGGTGGAACAGTTGGGGGTTACAGGCCGGTGGGAGCGGGGGGGCAGTTGGATGTGAATAAGCTGGCAGAGATGGGGGGGGCAATTGGGGATTATCAGGCCAGCAGGATGGGCAATTAGGGGTGATCAGTCCAGCAGAAGTGGGGAGCTGGAAGCAAGCAGGCCAGCAGGGGGGACCAGTTAAGGGTCATTAGACCAGAAGGGGGGGAAGTTGGGGGTTTTCAGGCAGGCAGGTGAGCGATAAGGAGCCAGAGGTCCCAGATTGCGAGAGAGATGCCAGTTTAACCAGCAGTCGGACATCCCCCAAGTGGTCCCAGATTGGAGAGGGTACAGGCTGAGCTGAGGGACACTCCCCTGCATGAATTTCATGAACCGGGCCACTAGTCTTGACATATATGCCATTTGATATGAATGCTATTTTGTTGTATTGACAGCAAGCTTCAAAACTTCATGTCAAATTTTCTGAAGGTGTTATCATAGATATTTTTATACTTAAAAATGTCAAATTAAGTGCCCCCCAAAAAGAGCATCTATGGCAAGTTTTAATTCATTACTTCATTTTGAAAAGTGCTGCGAAAAGTTATACACTTGGAGAAGCTTATGGTGAACGTGCTCCATCTCAAGATACTTATGAACGCTGGTTTAAACGCTTTAAAAGTGATGATTTTGATGTGAAAGACAAAAACATCCAGATCAACCAAAAAAGTTTGAAGACCAACAATTACAAGCATTATAGGATGAAGGTGCGTGACAAACTCAAAAACAACTTGCAAGATTAAACGTTGCTCAGCCAAAGATATCCGATCATTTGCAAGCAATGGGAAAGACATTAAAGGATGGAAAATTAATGCCACATCAACTGAACGAAAGACATATGGAAAACCTAAGTCATCAGTAAAATGTTGCTTCAACAGCACGAAAGTCTTTTTTGCATCGAATTGCGACTGGCAATGAAAAATGCATTTACTTTGAGAATCCCAAACGCACAAAACCTAGGTCAACCATCAACATCAACTTCAAGGCCAAATCCCTTTGGAAAGAAGAGAATGCTCTGCGTTTGATGGGATCAGGAAGGTGTGGTGTATTATGAGCTTCTAAAACTAGGTGAAACTGTTAATACTGATCACTATCAACAACAAATAATCAAATTAAACCATGCTTTGATCGTGAAATGACCAGAATATCCCAGAAGACATGGCAAAGTAATTTTGCTTCATGATAACGCACCATCACACACTTCAAAACCAGTTAAAGACATGTTAACAGATCTTGCCTGGGAAGTATTAACCCACCCACGGTAATCACCAGATCTTGCTCCTTCACATTACCACTTGTTCTGATCAATGGTACATGCACTTTCAGAGCAGCACTTCACAACATACGAAGTGGAAAATTGGGTATCTGAATGGGTTGCCACAAAAAGAAGTCTATTAAAAACTTTTGGTTTTATCCACAAATTACCTGAAAGATGGGGAAAATATGTAGCTAGAGATGGACATTAAATAAAGCACTTTTGAAGGTTCTCTTGAAATTGTGTTTAATTACAAAATCCGCATTACCCGTATACCTGATATATACATGACAGACTACTCAATCATAATATAGATTAAATACTGCACTTTGAAACATGGATGGATCTTCAGTATTATAATTGCCCTAGCCCCGTGGTAGGCAAACTATGGCTCACGAGCCACATGCAGCTCTGTGGCCCCTTGAGTGTGGCTCTTACTAAGCCTTAGGAGTACCTGAATTAAGTTAATAACAATGTACCTACCTATATAGTTTAAGAAATTTGGCTCTCAAAAGAAATTTCAATTGTTGTACTGTTGATATTTGGCTCTGTTGACTAATAGTTTGCAGACCACTGCCCTAGCTGGTTTGGCTTAGTGGATGGAGTCAGCTTGTGGACTGAAGGGTAGCAGGTTCAATTCCAGTCAAGGACACATGGCCAGGCTGTGGGCTTGGTCCCCAGTTGGGGGCGTGCAGTAGTCAGCCAATCAGTGATTTTCTCTCATCATTGATGTTTCCATCACTCTCTCCCCCTCCCTTCCTCTGAAGTCAATAAGTCTTTAATAAAGAAAATATGAAACTTACATCAGTAAGAACTGTTACTTTAATAAATTAAAAATTAAACACCTTCCTAAAGTGTGTCCTCTCCTGAAGGTAGAAAAATCAAACACAAATCAATCCATTTTGATTTCAAATGTTTTTTAAAAAGTTTATTTCAAGTATAAAAAGTAATGTTTCAGTATTATCCAAAAATCTGTCAGTTTACTAAGTGTAAAACAAGACTTCTGACAAAAAAAGTTAACAATTAGGTATAAAATACTTAGGATATACTTTGACATTCACAGAGAGCACTTTTGAAAACTAAGTTCTGCCAGTTAGTTTTAAAGACAAAAATATATTTAAAGTCTCGCCTAAAATCACCAAGTCCTTAACTGAAGAATATTTTGCCTCACAAAAGGTGAATTAGCATTTCAAAATAAGATTTTTATAAGAACTCCTTTTAAAATAATGGTATACTTGGTTCAATACTTTTGTAATTCCATGCCTTATGGTTTCCCTGCTAATAGCATTTAGTTTTGTCTGTTACCCACAAATAAGGCTCTCAATGACATACATAACCTAAATCGTAACTAATTCTGACTGAGGCATTTTATCACAGAAATTATGTATATTTCCAACAAAATATTCTGAACAGAAAATAATAAAAATTCATGCCAGTTACAGAATCATAAGAATTAAAGTCTCAGAATTCTTTTAAAGGACTGCTACCAAGGCTTTTGCTTCTCTTCTCCAGATACTTCTGCCTGAAGGCTTGAAACATTGCTTTTGAATCCTTTACTGGGTTTTTTAGTGTCTCAAGTCCATCTGCACTGAAGGTTCTGTTGGTGTTTCTTGAATTAGCCAAGACATTGTCATCTACGGAAACAGAAATTTCATTTATTTACTTTATTATTCTCTTAATGTTAGTGAGCAAAACAGAGAAACAATCTTCTCTGGTATAAAAAAT
The DNA here is from genome assembly GCF_014108235.1 of Myotis myotis. Lineage (NCBI taxonomy): Eukaryota > Metazoa > Chordata > Mammalia > Chiroptera > Vespertilionidae > Myotis > Myotis myotis. Next base: position 174,634,489 of record NW_023416335.1, read on the forward strand.
TGGGATGAGTTAAAAGTTTGATGAACTATGGCTTTTCTCAATTAAACAGATTACACACAGAACTTCTTTCTTGCCTGTCCTTTGGGTTGTTTTTCTACTCTCATTGTCACTCCTAAGGTAAGGCTGTTCCACTTCTTCCCTTGCTCAACAAAAATCTAATTTGACATTTGAACACAACTGTGTGATCTTCTTCATTGCTATTTGAACAGCACAAACACCAGTCAATTCCAGTTTTAAAATTCTGGCTTAGGCATTCCATAACATGCCTGTACTTTTACTTCATTAAATGGTTTCAGTGCTGTATTAGCCTCACTATTCCTTTAAATCCTGGCCCCAGCTTTTCATGTGCACTTCTTGATGTGCCTCTTTATTTCACTAATGGTTCACCAGGTGCAAAATTCCAATACTTTTCATCCCAGCTCCAGCCATAACTTTCCACGAGGTAGGTTTTACATTCTGCAAGCCTGGGTGGGTCAAATAATCTATCCTCTTCGTAATTCTTCTCCACCCTCATTCTTCTCATGGGGACAGAATTGCTGCTGCCTTAGGGGTGTCTCTTTGCTGCTTTCCATTCAAGTAAGTTACTTTCTTTTCTACAATACCCAGGAGGGAAAGTTTTATAGGTTGCTTCGACTCTTTGGGAGTCGTAGCATTCCTTATCTCACTTCACATAAGTTCACAATGTTCAGTTCATCTCTCTTCTCTCACGGAGCCTCATCAGAATGAACAGAGGTCTAAAACTTGTGTAACTGGGACTCCCCTCATCGTTAAAATAGATCACTGCTCCCCTCTCCACATATGATGGAGAAATTAGAAGAGCATGTCTTCCAACCAATCACTTGTACAACTGCAAGTCTCATTGTGCTTCTTCCCTGGTTTATGTTTTTTTCCTACCATGATTCTAGGTATTGGTGTTTCACTGTTTATTGCTCATCCTGTTGGTGGTTGTTTTTATCCGTTAATTATCTCTTGCCTGAAGACTGTTGGACAACCCGTGCATCCATCTTCTGAATATTTTCATATTCAGGTATCAAGTATGGCTCTCACCTTCTCTTTGGAGTAATACCTATGTCTCCTCTTTCTATGGACCTTTCTTGCTTTCATTTACATGCTCATTTCTATCACTGTTATTTTTGACTTTTGGTGTTCCAATTTCAAAAAAATTTTAATCTCGGGTCCTTTCTGATTGTTTTCCAATTCTGATTAATAAGAGTTCACTTCTCCTTTCAGTCAACTTTTTCCTAATTGCACAATGTGTATGACTCAATTTCTATAAGTACTTGTGCTTTCAGCCTTTTTTCAACTTTTCATTCTTTTCTGAAAATGTGCTTTCCCTTCTTGTTGCTTCTGGTGAAATTGTTTTTGTTTTCAAGCGACTAAACTATTGCCTTGACATTCAATAAACCAAAACCAAAATAAAACTCCAGAACCCAAGCTTCTACTCCTCAATGCAAAACCCTAAAAATTAACTAGATTCATTCCACCAATTAAACTGAATGTTAAAAGCTCTGGTATTTATGGTTGGTCCTCAGCCCAAATACCTCCCCAGATATAAAAATCAGCATCAGTCTCATTATGAAAATAACTCAATTCCACACTTAGGAAATAGATCACTGCTTCTCTCCCCATATCTTTCTACTACTGATAAACACAAACACTGAATCTTCTGTTTTTATTTTTTCAGGATACAGAGTTTATTCAAAGTCCAGTACATACTGGCCAAACTGCCTTCAACAACATGAACAGAAAGCCTAAGGAAAAGGCAAAGTTGTTATAAAATCACTTTAATTCAGTTCTTTCCACATTACAAATTGTCAGGCAGGCAGTGGAATGTGCCATATAACCCCCACATTAACAATACTGACCCTGTAAACAGCTGGTATAAAAATACATTATTTGTAGCACTATAAAAAAATACATGCTGCACCTCATGTCTTACAATTTGTATAAAAACTTGTATTTATACCCTTGTCCCCACCCATACATGAAAGTTCAGGGTTCCAGGCACTAAAAGGATGGGCCAGTCCAGCCAGCATGAAGTCTGGTCTGTGCAGAGGGAAGACCCTAGGACCTGTGAATGCAGAACTGCACAAGGTAAAGGAAACAGCTCAAGAGGCAGGCAAAAAAAATCCCAGAAAACTTTGGTCCAAAAATTGCATGAAAAAAGAAACCATGCAAGTTCGAAGAACCCTGGACCTCCCAGAGGACAGGTTAGGTGAAAGGCATCTACATCCAGAAGACTCAAGTCTGGGGATTTCTAGAAAGAACCAGGCTTCTCAGTAGCCCCCACTGTGTCTACCCTGGACACTAGATTCTGCTCCTGCAACTTAACTCCAAGGAATAAGAAAATTTAGATTTACACACATACCATTTTTATCATCTTGTTATATAGAAAGTTATTCCTTATTTCTTTTACATATAAATGAAGACTAGAATATTTTGTCAACCGGAAATATTGCTAGGAGCAAATGTCTGCAACTGCATCAAAGCACAATTGAGATTAATGATGAAACAAAGCTACAAGCTAAAGAAGCACCAGGGACACACACCTTCAGGTGTCTCATCACAGGAGGGATATCTTATGCCAGGTGTGGGGAGAATGACATACTTGATAAAAAGGAAGATTGAAATGTGGGTACATCCTGTAGCTGGCAGCTTCTTGCCATGTCAGGTACATGAACCCTGAGGGAGGCAGTCCCCAAACCGATGAGCATTACCACCACCAAGAAAGACCTGCCAGAGCAGTATATGTTAAGGCACAAAAAGGCCAATTGGAGGTTTGGGAATGCCAAAGGGATAGGCTGCAAGAGCAACAGGCAAGGGGGCACCAGGGAGGAGCAGGTATCCTTTCCACGTGTCACTGAAAACCCGAGGCTGGCACCCCATCTCCACAAGATGAGCAAAGTGAATTATATTAAAAAACAGGTAAACTGATTTGTCTTTTAAAAAAACAACTCTGGTATTTTAAGGTCACTTCAGCTGCTTTGAAAGTGGCTGTTTTCTAGAAAGATGAAAGTTGTCAACAGGTATTTTGGCAAAGGTCACCCACAGGTGGTGGTTTTCTCCCAGTTCATAATAGTGCAGGTCGATGAGCGCCTGGATTGCCTCTTCCACTGAACCCATTGTGATCAGCGCCGTGCTCCCGCACTTCTTGAAGAACTTCAATTTTTTTACAAGTCTGCCGTTGCTGGAGAAGAGGGCCTTGAGGTTGTGTGTGGATGTGAAGGGTGGTATCTGGGAGAGGTACAGGTTCTCTGAGGGTGGGAAAACATTCTGGAACTTCTTGGAGCATGCATTCCTGAAGCGGTGCAGGGGTGAGTTGCTGTAGTCTTTGGTGAGGCCCAGGTCTGCCTGGCCCTCATGAAGCAGATGCACATTTTTATACGGGGTGACCGTGATGAGCATAGGCTTTCCGTGCAGCTTATGCCCATTGAGGTGGCTCATGGCCAGCTGGGCCTGGATCCCATCAGCCATCTGCACCAGAGCTCGCGTCTTATTTTTAAAGAAAATCTTCGCCCGCTGGACATCGCCATACACACCGAAAATAATGAAGAGGTTTTGGATTGTGATTCTCTCAGGGTTGAGGTTCTTGACCAGCAGGACACAATTTCCAGCCCCTGCTGGGCCTGGGATGGCAATCTGACCTGCTTCTTTTGTTGATGCCCCCAACACCGAATGGTTGGCCATAGGTGCAGGGTCTGCGATGGCAATCTGGCCTGCTTCTGCTGTTGCTACCCCTGACACCAACGGGATGGCCACAGGGGGCAGGGCCTGGAGCTCATTGGGATCACAGAGGCCTGCAGCTTGAGGAATATCAAGGGTGGAAGGAAAACCAGCTCCTGATTTCACAGGGGCTGACATTATCGGAGCAGCACTGAAGGCCAAGGCCATGGCCTGGTCCTGTAAGGACTGGCTGTCATGCCAGGATAGGTCAGGATAGGTGTAGACTCGGCTCTTGCTGCTGTTGTACTTCACATTGAGGATGGAAGAGGTGGAAAAGCTGACGCGAACTGTGCAACCAAAGATGTTCCAACTGTCCAGAAACACCTTTGCGAGCTCGGCGCTCAATGGTTCAGCAAACTGCAGCAGTGCCTCGAACATGTTGTTCTGGGTGAAAGTGGTGATTTTCAAAACTCTGCCAAAATTGGAAAAGATCTGGTGAAGCATGTCCAGGGAGAATGGGTGGGAGAGGTTCTCTAAGATAATCCTGAGGACTGGGCTCTGGCCAGTCATCACCGTACCTGCATCCACAGCAGCTGCGTCTGCAGGTCCTGCATCATCAGTGCCTGAGCATACAGCACCCGTGCCCACAGAGTCTGCGCTCACAGCTACTGAGCTCACAGGGCCCGCCCCCACATCCACAGCATCCACAGCACCAACATCCACAGCATCCACAGCACCAACATCCACAGCGGCCACATTCATAGCAACAACAGGACCTGCTTCTATAGTGCCTACACCCACAGCACCAGCCGAGGCAGCCAGAGCCACGTTCCTGGACTTTACTGAGTTCAGAGCCTGCAAGGCTGACTGGACCTGTGCCTGGTTGTGTGAGCTGCTGGTATTGAGTTCCTTCTGGTGGGAGAACTGGATGTAGATGGGCTGGCCTCGAAGCATGAGTTTCATGGAGGTATAGTAGTTCACCATGGTGATGGCAGCTTCCTCTGTGTTCATCTCAATGAATGCCTGGTTTCTCCATTTCATCATCAGGAAGTTGGTGACCTTCCCAAACGGCAGTCCCAGAAAAATGACCTCATCCTCAGTGACATCCCCAGGGAGCTTCCCGATGCAGATCACTCTGGAGGGAACACCTGAACTTCTGTTGTCACCTGAGGAATTCTTACTGTTGCCTTTCGTTTTCTTGCTGTCACTGTTCAACTTACTGCCATCACCTTTCAACTTCGCACTGTCAATTTTCAACTTATCACCATGCGACTTCCTGCTGTCACCTTTCAACTTCAACTTCTCCCTATCACCTTTCAACATCAATTTCTCCCTGTCACCTTTCAACTTATTGTCACCATTCAACTTACTGCTGTCACCTTTCAACTTCTTGCTATCACATTTCAACTTCTTGCTGTCAATTTTCAACTTATTGTCACCATTCAACTTCTTGCTGTCAATTTTCAACTTACTGTCACCATTCAACTTCTTGCTGTCAATTTTCAACTTATTGTCACCATTCAACTTCTTGCTGTCACCTTTCAACGTGGTGCTGTCACCTTTAAACTTCTTCCTGTCATTTCCATTTGCTGCGGAAGCTGAGATAGGTCCTGTTGTTATGCAGGCAGAGGAGAGCTCATCAGGTCCCCGCTTTGTACCAGCTGCTTTGTCTAGGACAATGCCATCCGTTGCATACAGAAGAGACCCACGGGAGTTGGAGTGGAGGCGCCGGAACCGAACCAACAATGGCTCTGAGTTACAGACTCCTGAATCATTTTTAAATGAATATGAATAAAAATAAAACTTCACAATAGTACTATAAATGTAATCCAGCTTATATATGACAGACTAACAGAGAAATAAAAAATATTAAATAGTTTGTAATTTTACCTATTTCTTGGTTGGCTTCTGGAATCCTTTTCTCCTCAGGTGCACCTTTTATCCAGTCTTCTTTGGAACTTTTTATTCCTGTAACTATTTAAATATTCATTTTGAGATATCCAGATATTGTTTCCACCAATTTTAGTACTACAATGAAGAAAATTTAGATTAAGCCTAAAAGGTATTATTATATTCAAATTATTCTAAAACGGCTCAAAAGCTCTACCTGGTTTGGCTCCAGGGATAGAGCATTGGCCATAAACTGAAGGGTTCTGTTTCAACTCCAGTCAAGGGCACATACTTCGGTTGTAGGCTCAAAACCCCAGCCACAGTCAGGACATGTGTGAGAGGTAACCAATCAATGTGTCTCTCTCACATAGACTTTTCTCTCTCCATCTTTACCCCTCCCTTCAAATCTCTGTAGAAATCAATGGAAAATATCCTCAGGTAAGAAATTTTTAAAAAAGGGAGGGGGTGGCACCAGGAAAATTCTTTCTCATATTTAAAGTGCCTAATTTCTCAAATTTGGTAAAAAATTTACTTCAAAAGTTCACCTGCACTATGCAATTACTTTCACTTCGGTTGAAAAGCCATCACATTTCAAGTTATTAACGGGCACATGACAAACGTTAATTCACATTGCCTCCACCTACTTTCAATATTAGCATTACTTCCATCCCTCAAATTCTATGCACCTGGTTAAAAGCAGGAAGTGAAACTACCCATACTTTTAAAATAATACATCTCTCTGACCCTCTAAGAAAATGTGCCTATTTCAGCTATATCTTTATGCTAAAACTTAACAGATACTTGTCTGAAAAGCAGGAGAAACATTTCCATTCAGATCCTTCAGTTTTTCAATCTGAATTTTTTCAGCACAATACTTCTTACATAATATCCACAACTCCTGTTTCCATTCTACCACAAATAATTAGTCATCTATTTTCTCCTTTCTTCCTCTACGTTGAAAATTCTACAATTCAGTTAACCAACAGACAAAAGACCTATTTGCCACCCTGCGTTTGATGACATTCTTGCTTCATATGCCTCCCTCTTATGAGTAAAATGGATGTTACGACTGTTTCAAAGATGGCAAAAGCTATCACTAATAATGATTACATATATCCTAATGTTTAAATCGAAATTTCTAATTCAGAGGACTATCATACTGGACCTTGCACAGGGGCTTGCTCCTTCCTAGGACAAGGTTGCAGATCCTTCTGTTCTTCAGTGGAATTTATCTTCTTATTAATCAGTCCATCTGGACATAATTTAAACTCCAGCATGCTTTGTTTTTCTGTGGTATTTTTCTGAGGTAAAGGTTTATTTTCCACTCTCTTCTCTTTATTAATATTTTTCGGCAAACTCTCAAGTTTTGTGAGACAAATGCTCTCTTGCTCAATACATTTAAATGCAACTCTGTTCAGATATTGTTTCCTTTGCTCCTTTGCTTGGGGAGACAAGTGGTTGCGTTCACCTCCATTGTTTATGTTGTTTAAATTTTTATCTAATTTGGTTTTATCAATGAACATTTTATCAGGTTGCTTTCCACCAACTGTTTCTTTAGCATTCCCCAAAAGGTATGATTTAGAAACATGAGAATGGTGAATTTTTGTGTTTTTATCATGGCTTGAACAAATACTTAATGATTCTTCAGAAGTCTGCACACTGCTACTGTGTCTCTCATCTGATTTCCCAGAACTCCCCACTTGCATAGAAAGTTTACTGGACCTCATGGATTGAGAATCACACGGTATACTTTTCTCACAGTTTAATTTTGATGCTTTGACACCCATTGCTTCTTTATGCTTCTGCCTTTGCAAATACTGCTCTAGCGTTATAACAACTTTAGGCAAATTATCCTTAGACGTAGAGCCTAATGATTTAATATTAGATACTGTTTTTTCTTTAACTTTGGCTCTTCCATCGGGGCTTGACAAAAGAGTACACGTTTTCAAAGTACCATCTCCATTTTTATTTTGCTCTTGTTTAAAATACTTCATCTTCTTTACCTCTGAATTAAGTATGCTCCCTTCACCTAACTTCCTTTTTGCTGAAACTTTTCGCTGACGATCACCTGTTTCCAATTTTATCTTTTCTGGCAATAATTTCTGTACAAAAGAACCATTTTTTATATGCAAATCTTTATTTGTCGAGAAACCTGGCTTTGCTTTAGGTGGACTTGAATTTTGTGCTATGATCTTTCTCTGCAAGCTCTCTTGAGAAAACTTTCTTTTAGCACTAGAATGAAAAGTCAGCTCATGAAATTTCAGTTTTCTTTTCTTTTTGTGACATTTTAAGGAATCCAGTTTTTTATCCCCTTTAGAAACAGATGGGGTAGATAATTCTTGTTCTGTCCTTAGTGAGCTATATTTTGGTTCTGATAGATCTTTCATAGTCCTGCCTTGTTCTGTTTCAGAAAAAGGGTTTTTCCCAATCGGAAAAGTCAGCGCAATCTTTGGATTGTTATTTGGAGAACTATTACATACTATGGAATAATCTTTATCAGAAGTACTCTCTACTTGCTTACAACTGCTGGTCTCCAGAGAACACTGATCTTTTCCATTTTCAACCTTTGAAGTCAAGTTATTGATGGACTTACACTGACACTGGGGAACTCCTTCATAAACATTAGAGAGCCAACCCAATGCACAGCAACGGACATCATCTTTCTCTGAATCCATAACAAAATTGGAACTTTCTCCATCTGTATGTACTGGTGAGACACAGTGGATTCCATTTTTTGTGACAGGGTTTTCTTTCTGAGAGTTTGTAAACTTGTCTAATTCACAAGATTGATCATTCTGTTCGGGAAATAATTCTTTCATTTGCTCTGAGTTTAATATTGTAATTTTTATGTCATCAGTTGCATCTTTGGAGTCACAGCTGGTTTTATCACAAGACTCATCCTTTGAGTTTTTGTCCGTTATTTGTTTTGCTGAAGAATCTTCATGTGTAGTCACAGGTTCAATACCATAGGGAAATTCTTTTGAGAGTTCTGAAAGCTGATTGCGTGGGAAGAAAATGGATGTGTTATCAAGAACCTCATTTACTGCAGAGTCCTGGGCAGTGTGATTGCAGGACACATCAATTTCCTGGGGGTTACTGTCCTGATTAAGAGCAGCTGATGAACACATATCTTTAGCTGTGCTTACTTTTTCACTATAATGCTTCAAATTGTTTTCCTCTGGATTTTCACTACTTGAATCAACATTCTTCAAATATAACTCTAGAGGTTGTGGTGACTTTGATTGATCAGGTATTTTATATAAAACATCTGTGTACTGTAAAAAATTATCTTTTTGTAAACCAAGCTCTATCTTTTCAGTGATATTGTCTAATTGTTCTTTTTGTTTTTTAGTACTAATCACTTGGAGATTAGGTAATGATTTCTGTGACTCAATCTGTTCAATAGGAGGTGAGTTGAATATCTTTGCTATTTGATAATTATAAGATGTATCACCTTCAACCAGAGAACATATATTGTCAATCTGCAACAACTCACTACTCACAGTATCATTGTCTTTAGAGTTAGATGAAGCTTGCTGATCACTCACAGGACAGTGACTATTTGGTTCAGATTCTACTGGATTTCCTTGATTGGTATTAGGTGCATCTTCTGAATTACCATTAGTTGACGTATTTCGCTTTTCCTTCTGACTTAGTGGCAAAACCTTATTTGTTGTAACTGGTTCGTTCACTTTCAATACAGCAGTCACTCTTGTGTTTTCTGCCAATTGATTCTGTAAACTACAAACACTGCCTTCTTTAATAACTGGATAGACTGTTTCAGGTAAAGGATCAGGTGTTATTCCATTGACAGGCAATGTTTTGATATCTGAAATTAAGGGTGACACCACAGCAATCTGAAGTTCTGTTCCCTTAATAGTAGTTGCACCTGGAGATTCATAACTTTGCACTGCCATTGGCAGAGTTGTTACTTGTGAGCAGTTTTCCATCTTATTCTGAGAATATCCCACAAGTGAAACTGGAGTTTTATCACAGATTTCCCCAGCTTTTGAGATTCCAACTGCTGTTCTCTGTGTTGTTAACTCATTACACTGTTTTTTCTCTGTAGGTTCAGAAGGGTTTTTTTTCCACAGATTAAGACATGTTGCTAGCAATTCCAAATGACTGTCAGCATTCAAAGGTACTCCAGTTTTAGGGAATTTATTGTCCAGGCAAAAAGAATTTTCTGATACATTCGCGTTTATATTACAAGAGCTTGGAGTTTCCATGGTTTTCAAGTTCAGTTGGTTATTAGTGATTTGGGTATTAGCATTCATTTTAAAACTGTGTGGATTAGAATCCTTAATAGTTTCACAACCATCTTTCATTAACCTTTTCTCAATTTCATCTGAATGTGCAAGGAGACTGATAAGTAGCCTATTTTCATTTAGATATTTTGAAGCGTATGACTCAGAGGCCATAGACTGAGAAACTAAAATTGTTTCAGAATTGGTTTGCACATTTTCTTTAACATTGACTGTATTTCCTGATGAAAACTGAGTATTATCCATAGTTGGCATCTTGAAAGACGTGGTATCTTTTAAATTATGTAACTGGTCTGGCACTGGCCCTTTTCCCAAACACACAGAATTTAGTGAAATCGAATTAACCTGGTTAGAATTCCTGCAATTGGTCTCTTGAATATTAGAATTCAATGTACTGTGCATTCTATTTGTTTCTTCTGCTATTTCCACTGCTTTTGGTGATTTATCCACTGCAGTCTCTGGAGTGGCTGGGGTTACATGTGGTCCAAACTGGGTATTGCCAGTTTGTTTCAGAGACAGTTCAGAATTTTGAGGTGTTTCACTATTAGCCTTAGTACAACCTGCTAACATTAAAACATTTTTATTAATTTTAATTTTCCTTGCCAGTTCAGAAAATTTCTTTCTCATTTCTACTAATTGTTTAATATCCTTCACTAACTTCTCTTTTACAGTATTTGTGTCCAGTACTTGACTTGAAGTCAAATTAGAAAAATCTACTCTTTCTTCTTGATTATTTTGAGGAAGAATCTGAACATCGTCCACAGATCTAGTAGGCTCACTAACAGGCTGATTGACATTAGTATTTACTTTCATGTTACAAAAATTTCCAGTTATACTGACATTTTCATTGAGGTTTTGCTGTTGAAAGCCCCTGCAAAAGTCTTTCCTCATTTCAGAAGTATGAACTTCTTGACTCTGAGGAACTTCTGAAGAGTGATTAATAACATGCTGAGTATTTTGCAAAGTTTGGCTTGTGTACCTACAGTCATAAGGAGGAAGAAGTCTTTTTTCATTCTGAATAACTGCAATTTGATAGGACGGTAAAGATGCAGTCTGCTTTGACTGTAATGTCAGTGCAGAATTTGAATGATTACTATTTTTAACTTGTACTGATGTAAGTTGCATAGTATTTTGTTTCTGAAGAGTAGGACTTTGCAAAAAGCTTTGTGGTGGATAACTGTATTGCTCTGGACGTGGTCTGTAATCTGCATAAGTCAGTCCATTGGATGTATACTGTTGTGCCCAGTCAGCCTGTCGCTCTGATAAAGATGAGGTAAGTCTCTGGTGTCCTTGATAAGTTACAGGAACTCTTACAGAATTAGAAGGGACCGTCTGTCCTTGCATAGGATAGATTTCTGATGTTACAAATTGATTCTGTAGTGCATTTACATTTGGTGGATTAGTTCTAAAACCAGTTTGTTGAGAAACAGCTGCCCCCGTATGAGAAAACATAGAATTTCTCACTGGTGAGTTTGCCCACACATTTTGTGCAACTCCTGGAGACATTTGCAAACTGTTATTTAGTTGATTGGGTCCTTTTACATTTGCATAAGTTTTTCTTTCCAATGAAGCTTGTGAGGCAAAAATTGTCCTACTATGTTTATCAGAAGCAGAGATTTGTTGGGAAGTTGTATTTCTGATGTTGAGAGGTGACTGTGAAACTGGATATGAGTTACTCCGAAACATACACGCAGGATGGTTACTTCCAGGAGTGTTTAAAGGAACTTGAGATGGTGTGTTTATTATACTCGGCTCCAAAAGAGATGACTGTTTTTTAGGATACATTGGTTGTAAGGTGACACTATTCAGTTTAGCATTCCAATCCATTGTTGATTGATTAAAGTAGTAAAAGTGTATTAAAAATCACGTTTTTTGAATGTCAGGAATCTGTAAAAAATAAAGGCCGTTTATTAATAAGCTGTTTGACTGGACAGAACATCTTTTAAAATTAGTTTACCTGAACACCAATGCTGACTATATCTATCGTAATTCCTGAAAATTCAGATTACACCAATCCTCATTTTAATTTCCGAAAGAGAAATAGAAAAGGAGGATGCAACAATAAACATGACAAATGTCAATAATATTTCTATGATATTTAACAGGAATTCATCCTACATTTAAGTGGTGATTACTTTCTGATTTTATTTTTATTAAGTATCTCTTTATTGTAAGTATTCATATTCACTATTTTAAAAAGACAAAGAATGTTACTATCTATCACTACTTTCTATGCACCATAAGGGAATTATCAGCTGTAACACCTCGTCTTTCAGAAAATTTTGATACACTAAAAAACCACTAATACACAGCCCTTGCTGGTGTGCCTGAGTTGATTGTCATGGCACACATACTCAGGTTGCAGGTTTGATGCTTGTGGAATGTTCACAACTTGTTTAATTAGGGGTGCAGATGGAAGGCAACCCCTTGATGTTTCTCTCTCTTCGCCCTTTTTCTCCCTTCCCCTCTCTAGAAAAATCAATAAAAACATATTAAAAAAATAAAAAACTAATATATAAATGAAGACTCATTTTTTAAACAAACAGAATCCTACCAAACTGTCCACAATTTGCCTGATTTTCCTTACTGTACACCTAGGATATCTTATCATTTCACTAACATATCTACCTCATTGTCTGGATAAGATTCTACTTTATGGTTGCACCACCATTTAACCAGTCCTCTATCGACCAAATACAGGTGTACCTCATATTGAAGAGGCTCCATCATAACCAAACTACATAATAGGAAAAAGACAGGTAAAATAAAACTAAACAACCTTATTAATAGTATATCCAACAACTTCAGAATATACATTCTTTTGAAGTGCACATAAATTTTATCAATATTGATCATATGGTTACGCAACAAATAAATCTCAAATTTCAAAGGATTTAAAATGATTCAGATTAAATTCACTGGAAATGACCAAGAAATTATGGAGCAAAGGTAACTATAAATTGCAAAATTATTGAGAAATAAAGAAAGCTTGATACACTTGAAGGGAGAGAGAGAATGAATCTGGCGTCTCTTATTCTACTTACAATGACACCAGTCCTTTTGGATTAAGGACCTACTCTTATGACCTCATTTAAATTTAATTACATCCCTAAAAGGCCCAAGTCAAATACAATTGCATTGGATGTTAGGACTGGGAGTGTGGGAACACAATTTAGTTCATAATAGTCTCATATCATGCCAATGGAGAGGGGTGAGGGGAAAGGGCTGGAAGAAGTTAATGGGGAACGCCAAGTAATACTTCCAAAAATAAAGATTGTTTTTTAAAAAGAACAGAAGATAATTTATAGCATTTATAGCATTAAACAGACTAGAACAAAGAAAGTGGGAAATAATCGGCACATCAAAAGAACTGAGAATAATAAATTGAACCATAGAAATGAAATACAGTAAAATAAACAAAAAAACGAACAAAAATACAGAGATTCAACAAACTCAAGCAGATTCTTTAAAAAAAAACCCAAAATCATTAAAAGCTTCAGTTCTAACAACACTGACCAAGAAAAAACAACAACACAATATTAGAGAATAAGGCTATCACTAAACCATACATTAAAATTAGAAATATCCTATCTAATAATAGACAAACATGGTAATTAACCATACCTTCACTACGTTTCCCATTGGCTAATCAGGGTGATGTGCAAATTAACTGCCAACCAAGATGGCGGCTGGCAGCCACACAGCTGAATTGAGCAGGAGGAAGCCAAGGTTCCCCGCCAGCCACGACCTGGCTCTGAGCTCTGAAAGCAACTAAGTTTCCATTATAGAAGCTAAACAAACCCCAGATACCAGCTTTCAGCAGGCCGTGGCCTCAGAGCAGTGACAGCAACAAAGTTTCAATTATAGAATGTAAATAAATCCCAGAATAAAAAAAAAAGAAAAAAGAAAAAAAAGGAGAGGATGAGAGGTTCAGTCGCCAGCCAGCGTAAAAACGGCCCTCAGCCCCTCACCCAGACTGGCCAGGCACCCCAGTGGGGATCCCCACCCTAAAAGGGGTGTGGCCAGCCTGAAAACAGTCATCAGCCCCTCACCCAGGCTGGCCAGGCACCCAAGCAGGACCCCACCCTGATCTGCGACACCCTTCAGGGCAAACCAGACGGCCCCCACCTGTGCACCAGGTCTCTATCCTATATAGTAAAAGGGGAATATGCAAACTGACCCTAACAGCAGAAAGACTGGGAATGACTGGTCACTATGACACACACTGACCACTAGGGGGCAGACGCTCAATGAAGGAGCTGCCCTCTGGTGGTCAGTGCGCTCCCACATGGGGGAGCTCTGCTCAGCCACAAGCCAGGCTGATGGCTGACAGTACAGCAGTGGTGGTGGGAACCTCTTCTGTCTCCTCAGCACTGCTAAGGATGTCCGACTGCAGCTTAGGTCTGCTCCCCCCTGGCAAGTGGACATCCCCCGAGGGCTCCCGGGCTGCCAGAGGGATGTCTGATTGCCAGCTTCGGCCCATTCCCCCCCGGGGAAATGGCCTAAGCCAGCAAGTGGTCACCCCCGAGTGGTCCCAGACTGCAAGAGGGCACAGGTTGGGCTGAGGGGGACACCCCCCCCCCGCCCCCCGCGAATGCAAAATTTTTGTGCACCGGGCCTCTAGTTTACTATAAGTAACTATATTCCAATACATTCATAATTAGGTGAAAAGATGACATTCCTTTAAAAACACACCTCAGCAGGACTAACATAATACCATCTCTTTTAACATCTTTTCACAAAAAGAAAATGTTAGGCCCATATGTCTTTACTGGAGCATTCTAACAATCATTTATAGAATCATTAATCCAATATAACCTCTTCTAAAGGAAAAAAGAGGGGATAATTTACAACTCATTTAATAACTCTGGCATACCAAAAGCTAAAAAGGAAAATTAACAAGCCAATCTCCATCAAAAAGACAAATGTAAAAATCCTAAGCAAAATGTTAGCTAACTATATGGAGTAACATATGAAAGAATAACACATCATGATTAAATCGGGTTTTAGGCACACAAAATTTGCCATTTGAATATTAACCAAAGTAATTACATTACAATTTTTAAAAATCATGATCACTTTAATAGATGGTAAGAACTTGAAAATATTCAATATCCATTCATTGAAAGAACAATTATATCAAACCAACAATAAAAATTTATTACATTTTGATAAATGCAGCTTCAAAATTTTAGACAGTAAGACAAAGATGTCACTATCATCCCATTATTGGACCAGAAAGCCTAGGAAGCAAAAGCTGAGAACAACAAACCTGACTATACTCATAGAAGTTATATTGAAAATCCAATTGTATATACCTTCTAGACCAGCGGTTCTCAACCTGTGGGTCGCAACCCCTTTGGGTGTCGAACCATCTTTTCACAGGGCTCGCCTAAGACCATCGGAAAACACATATACAATTACATATTGTTTTTGTGATTAATCACTATGCTTTAATTATGTTCAATTTGTAACAATGAAATTGGGGGTCACCACAACATGAGGAACTGTATTAAAGGGTTGCGGCATTAGGAAGGTTGAGAACCACTGTTCTAGACCAATGAATTTAACCGTTTTCATATCATGGTGTACAAACTAATTACTACAATACCCAGGGCACACTAAACATATTTTGCAGATCTGACAAAAATAACAAAGATGTAAGTGTAAGAATAAGCCATACTCAAATATTTGAAGACAAATAAGGAGAGTAATTATCTCACAATTTATCTATAAACTAGAGGCCCGGTGCACAAAATTCATGCACTGGAGGGGTGTGTGTGTGTGTGTCTGTCTGCCCCCTCCCCCCCTGCTGGCCTGTGCCCTCTCATAGTACAGGAGCGCCAAAGAGTTAGGCCTGGCCCACCCATCCAGAGCTCAAAAAACAACAATAACAAAGCAAATTTTTATTTGTATAGATGTGAATTCGGACAAGATCAGATGATAGAATGGGTTGTAGTTTTTTCACTAAACTCAAGAAAAATGAAATTCAAGGTATGCAAAAGATATAAGGAGAAAAATCTATGTATTCCTTACATGTTTTCTCCTAGTAAAGGTCCTTAATAAGATAACTGAAAATCTATCTCTGGTAAAGTCTAGTTTTTGCATTTCCATGTGAAAGGTATAAGACTAAGTACATTGTATTCAAAAGTAGAGACTGCAATAAAAAAAGTCAGAAAACAACACCTTCCCTCTAATTTCAGGGATGCTTTTGCAGGCCTTCAGTGTCTTTTGTGTCCTCAAAGGAGAGAGAAGGGCTAAAATATGCCAAATTACTCAGGTAGAAGTGTAATTCAAAATTAAAAGCAACACTTCTAAAAGTTAGATACCTAATAAATTCTCCCATCTCTGAACTTGGGGGTAGTCTGTAATGAATTGAATTGTGTCTCCTACAAGATTCATGACTGAAGGCCTAAACCCCATTGTGACTGCATTTGGAGATAGGGCCTTTAGGATGGTAATTAGTGTTAAATGAGACCGTTAGGGTTAAGTCCCTATCGCAACAGGACCAGTGTCCTTATAAGAGAAAACACTAGGTGTATGCACATAAAGGGAAGATGACATGAGGTCAAAAAGAGAAGGTGGCTATCTGCAAGCCAAGGAGAGAGACCTCAGGTGAAACCAAACACCTGATTTTATGCATCAAGGTTCTAGAACTGTGAGCCATCCAGGCTGTGGTTATTTTGTTAGAGCAGCCCTAGCAGACTAATATAGAACATATGGGTATGAAGAGAAATGACCTTTCTGAGTAATTTGGCATATTTTAGCCCTCCTCTCTCCTTGAGGACACAAAAGACACTGAAGGCCTGCAAAAGCATCCCTGAAATTAGAGGGAAGGGGTTCTGTTTTCTGAGATTTTTATTGCAGTCTCTACTTTTGAATAAATACAATGTATTTGGTCTTATACCTTTTACATGGAAATGCAAAAAATGGACTTTTACCAGAGACAGATTTCCAGTCTATTGTTTTAATTTCTCTTGGGAAAAGAAATCACTTGGCATGAAAATCTCCCCCTTGCCTGCATTCCTTATCAAACCCTTACCTGTTAAACAGTGACACTCACCTGAAAAACTCCAGTTATGACTGAACATATGAATCTCCTCTACAAAGGAGCAGCCCGTTTTCTGGAGAAAACAAAAAAGAAATCACTTAAGCCAGCAGACCAATTTTACTTCATGAACATAAAGATCAAACTTAACATTGGCCCTAATTGGTTTGGCTGAATGAGTACAGTGTTGACCTGTGGACACAAGGTCCCAGGTTCAATTCCAGTCAAGGGAACATGCCTAGGTTGTGGGCTCAATCCCCAGTAGGAAATGTGCAGGAGGCAGCCAATCAACGATTCTCTCTCATCATTGATGTTTCTATCTCCCTCTCCCTCCCTCTCTAAAATCAATAAAAATATATATTTAAAAAATAAAATAATTTTACTAAGACCTGTCCTCTCCTCCCTAGTACCATACATTCCAAACTACACAGATGCTTCCCTTACTCAGAACATCAGTCAATGATAACGGCGGAACCCGCAAGTAGGAATTCTTCCTGGGGCCACATCTCACAGAACTGAAAAATGAAGCCATGGACCAGAGGCGTTCAAGCAAGGCAGAACTTTATTGCAAGCCAACACAGGGCCTTCCCCAACCCCCCACTCAGGGAAGGGACCCAAATTTAGGTTGCCATTCTATTTGCTAAAAGCTGGTCTTTGTCTATGCCGCTGATTGGTTCCCAGCCTAGAACAATTTCAAAATCTATCTTGCGCGGCTCCTCCTCCTTCTCCCTTCCTTCCTGTGTTTTGTAACGTTTTAGTTACCCTGTCTGCCTAATCCTGCTTCTAACTCCTATCAGCAAGTTGCCCCTACCATCAGATGTATAAAAAATGCATCCTTGGAGAACGCTGGGAAGGAGGTGTCGATGCCTGGCCGAGGTGCGTGGTGAGGAGGGGGCGAGCCCGACAGCCTTGGAAGGATGGAGTGGGGAAGGGTGCGGCAGGGCCGAGATTCCTGGGGTGGGATAGGGCGTGCGTGTGGGGGGGGTGGTTCGGGAAGGGGCGGTTCCCCAGAATGACCTTAGTCCAGTCTACTTCACTCTCCGGGCCTCGGTTTCCCTTTCCTGGCGTAATGGGAGATCAGGAATTTGCGCCTCCGGGAGCGCACTGCTGCCTCCTGGTGCACAGCGGGATCCCCGTTGTACTCCAGCCCTGCCGAGGAGCCCGATGATCAGGGAACAGGCGCAGACCACCCGGACGAAGCAGGGACCCACACCGTCTGCGTGCCCCCATTAGAGCGGGTCCCAAGCCATTTCTGATGTCCCGTTATAACGAGCCAGGCTGCTCCCTTAGACTCATAGCCCGAAGCAATCGGAAACCTAATGAACCCCCTTCAGGTTCGTGGAGGCCCGGGGCAGGTGCACAGGCCCTGGGGGTGGATACGGGAGAAGGGAAGCCTCGGACACCTGCGCCCAGACGCACCTGGGCTTCGTTCCCAGTGCGTCGATGTACTCCCTCCCTGTGGGCCTTCTGGGGGTTGGCCTGCCCTGCCTGTGCGTTGTTTCCTTCTGTAAAATGGAGCTGGCTAGCTTTCCTCCTCCAGGGACTGAGGATTGTGGCCTCATGCATGGCTAGCACTCAGCTCCCTGCTCAGCTCTCCACAGTTGCCCAATAAATGCTTATTGTTAGCATCATGGTGCTTGCATCCCTGCCCCCCCTCCCCACTCCCACCACCAGCCCCAACCACGAGCCCCTGGCACAGAGGGCAAGGGATCACTCACTCTGGCCCTCACCCTGAGTTCTTTGTGAGATGCTTGGCTGCCCAAACTCTAGGCAGGGACCCCACCGTCTCAGGGGGACAAGCCAGTAAAGGAAGGAAGGCTGGAGAGGGGATTGGATTGTGGATAATACCAGGGTAAGGGCGGGAAGAGGTGGCCGGCCATTCGGCAATAAATCGGGCCACCAGACAGTTGTGCTGATCGAAAAGGATAGACCTCAGAACTGGCTTAGCCAAAAAAAAAAATGCATCCTTGTAATGTGCACTTACAATGGTGGAGCTAACCTTCCTCCTATCAAATATCTAATCTTAAAATCCTATTTCCCTTTCTATTATTCCCAGTATCAACTGTTTCGACTACATTGGTTCATTCACACATGTAAGTGTGTGGGTATACACAGACTCTAGGGTTGCCAGTATTCTAAAAAGCACAACAAAAAGGTCTTCTGTCGTGAGTGACACACATAGAGCAGCCTAATTACTTTATGTGTGGAATCAACATCAAGAGATTTCAGAAGCCTAATTTTTTGGTACGTGGGCAGCTGGTGATCGTTGGTCCTGGTGCCCAAGGGGGGTGGGGGGGAAGGGGACAAATAGCCTCACTGAGCCCCACATTCCTCACCTCTCCATCCCACACCAGTGACAGTCTTTTCACTTTGTTAAAAACCACAAATATAACAAATCAAGTTTTAAATGCTTAACATCTTTAAAGGCATAAATAAAAACAACTTTTAAAGTAATCTGCACTTCCATCAAATGATTTTAAAAATCATTAAATAAATTTAAGCCGAAACCGGTTTTGCTCAGTGGATAGAGCATCGGCCTGCGGACTGAAGGGTCCCGGGTTCGATTCGGGTCAATGGCATGTACCTGGGTTGCGGGCACATCCCCAGTGGGAGATGTGCAGGAGGCAGCCGATCTATGTTTCTCTCTCATCGATGTTTCTAACTCTCTATCTATCTCCCATCCTCTCTGTAAAAAATCAATAAAATATATTAAAAAGTAATAATAAAAAATAAATTTAAATGCTACATTAGAAAATATCAGGCCACATGCCTGGGTTGTGGGCTCAATCCCTGCTGAGGGGCGTGGATGAGGCAGCCAAACAATGATTCTCTCTCATCCTTGATGTTTCTATCTCTCTCCATTTAAAAATTTAAAAATAAAAATAAAAGGCTGAATGATATGCTGTCTCCAATAGACAGACTTTAGATACAAATATACAAATAGGTTGAAAGTAAAAGGGGAGAAATGACTATTAATTATCAGACAAAACAGTAATAAAACAAAAAAAAATTATTAGAGATTAAGAGAGACATTTTATAACCACACAAGGATTAAGCCACCAAGAAAATATCAATTATATTCACCTAACAGAGCATTAAAATACAAGAAGCAAAAACATAAACAAGGGAGAAGTAGCAATTCAGATTCCAAGACTTCCATTCCCCCCTTTCAACAAATTGGCAGAAAATAATCAATAAGAAAAATGTAAGTTTTGAACACATTATACACTCCTAAATTCACCTTTCTTTCCCTTTTCTCATCCCTCCCCTCCCCTCACTCCACCACCCATGGTACCATTAACTTCCCCACTCCCAAGCTCTGACCTTCCTTTGCCTCTGTAACTTGTTTCCTAAACCCATTTATTCTAGGAATTACTTTTACAACCTCTGTGATTTTTATAAATAAAGTAGTAACACAGTGCACGAAATTGGTGCACATTAAAAGGGAATTAATTAGAGGAAGTATTTTTGTTTGCCCTTTCTCTATAATAGAAGTGTCAGAGATGAAAGAAAATTAGTAAAATGTATATGGAAATCTTCCTCCTGTCAGAGTCTGGGGTACGCCACAGGAAGCAGAGTCAAGTCCGCGCCCACCCACGTGCACCTCAAAAATCCCACAAGACCCAGACCCAGCCGGCCCCACCCTCATTTGGGCTAGATCCAAACAGATGACACGGCCTGAGGTACCCTGTCAAGACCAGAATATGCCAGAAGACATGGCAAAGTAATTTTGCTTCATGGTAACACACCATCACGCACTTCAAAACCAGTTAAACACACGTTAAAAGATATTGCCTGGGAATTATTAACCCACCCACTGTATGCACCAGACCTTGCTCCTTCAGATTACCACTTGTTCTGATAGATGGCACATGCACTTTCTGAGCAGCACTTGAAAACATGCGAAGTGGAAAACTGGGTCTCTGAATGGTTTGCCACAAAACAAGAAACGTTCTATTGGGACGTTATCCACAAATTACCTGAAAGGTGGGGGAAATGTGTAGCCAGCAATGGACATTACTTTGAATAAAGCACTTTTGATGTTTCTCTTGAAATTATCATGTTTTCTTTTATTACAAAATCTGCATTATTGCCGAAACCGGTTTGGCTCAGTGGATAGAGCGTCGGCCTGCGGACTGAAAGGTCCCAGGTTCGATTCCGGTCAAGGGCATGTACCTGGGTTGCGGGCACATCCCCAGTGGGAGATGTGCAGGAGGCAGCTGATCGATGTTTCTCTCTCATCGATGTTTCTAACTCTCTATCTCTCCCCCTTCCTCTCT
Organism: Myotis myotis; assembly: GCF_014108235.1. Classification (NCBI taxonomy): domain Eukaryota; kingdom Metazoa; phylum Chordata; class Mammalia; order Chiroptera; family Vespertilionidae; genus Myotis; species Myotis myotis. The sequence continues at coordinate 174,655,635 of NW_023416335.1, forward strand.
GTAAAAAATCAATAAAATATATTTTTTAAAAAATAATAAAAAAAAAAATCTGCATTATTAACCAATACACCTAGTATGCACCCCCATGTTCATAGCAGCATAATTTACCATAGCTAAGATTTGGAAACAGCCTAAGTGGCCCATCAGCAAATGATTGGTGATTACTGTGGTACTTCTATACAATGGAATACTACACTGCTGTAAAAAGAAGGAATTCTTACCATTTGCAACAGCATGGACGGAAATGAAGAGCATTATGCTAAGCGAAATAAGCCAGTCAGAGAAAGATAAGTATCACATGATCTCATTCATTTGTGGAATATAATGAACATAAACTGATGAACAAAAATAAAACCAGAGATATAAAAACATCAAACATACTGTCCAACCTATGAGGGAAGGTGGCGGGTAAGAGGGTAAGAGATCAACCAAAGGACTTGTATGCATGATAATGAGCATAATCAATGGACACAGACAGTAGGGAGTGAGGACATGTGCTGGGAGGTGGGAGCAGCCGGGAGAGGTCAATGGGGGAAAAAGAAGATTCATGTAATACTTTAAACAATAAAGAATTTGAATAAATAAAGACTTATGCCCTAGCAGATTTGGCTCAGTGGATAGTGCCATGGCCTGCAGACCAAAAGATCCCAGGTTCTATTCCAGTCAAGGGAAAGTACCTTAATTGCAGGCTCCTCCCAGGTCCAGGGCCAGGACCCTGGTTGGGGCTTGTGCTGGAGGCAACCAATCGATGTTTCTCTCACATCAATGTTTCTCTGTCTTTCCCTCTCTCTACCACTATACCAAAAAAAAAAAAAAAAAAAAGAAAAAATATCCTCAGGCGAGGATTAACGACAAAAAAGATTTGTGAAATATTTTTTCACTTTAAAATATTTTATATCCATGCAAAGGATGTGGTTTAACTGAAAAATTGTCAACACAGCAGCTTCCTTTATTTCTAGGTCAGCCTTATTATAAAAATTACACAGCAAAAAGTAAGTTATAGCCAAGATGGAAGGCATAAAAAAGAGACTGACTTGGGGTAACACAAATACAAAGATGCATATTTAGACAATATCTAGCAGGCTTCAATGAATGAATAAACATCTGTAGTTGCTGAAAACCAAATTTAAGAGAAGTCCTTATTTTAATTTATAGATGGGAAACAGTCCTGCCTCTCCCTTCTTCACATCTATGCCAATCATGATTTTAATTATTTCAATACCTTCTTAAAAAAAAAAAAAAAGTATGTACATACACACACACATTTAACATGATAGACGACTTCTCAACTGAAAAGGAAAGCAACAGAAAATTTGTTTTGGCATTAAAACAATTTTTTTTTATTGATTTCAAAGAGAAAATGGGAGAGAGAGAAACATCACAGATGAAAGAGAATCATTGATTGGTTCCTGCATGCCCCACATTATGGATCCAGCCGGCAACCCCAGCAAATGTGCTCTGACCAGGAATCATACCATGAGCTCCTGGTTTATAGGTCAACGCTCAACCACTGAGTCATGCAGGCCAGGCTATTTTGGCATTTTTAATTGAAATTTTCCATTATGTCTTTCTAACTTCCACAAACCAAAGTTTATTTGGAGAGTGCCTACTGATGTGCTTAAATTAAGGAAAACCAGCATTTTTCATTGAAAAACTGATTTGTATTGGAAAAAAGCTATATTAAAAAAACCTCTAATGCCAAAACCAGTTTGGCTCAGTGGATAGTGCGTCGGCCTGTGGACTGAAGGGTCCCAGGTTCGATTCCGATCAAGGGCATGTACCTGGGTTGCGGGCACATCCCCAGTGGGAGATGTGCAGGAAGCAGCTGATCAATGTTTCTCTCTCATCGATGTTTCTAGCTCTCTATCTCTCTCCCTTTCTCTCTGTGAAAAATCAATAAAATATATTTAAAAAAAAAAAAAAAAACCTCTATTAAAAACAATTCACTAACACCAACATTCTAAGTGTAAGAGCCACTTTTCAGGAATTCCAAAAGTATTATGATTTATTGAACCTGTTGTAGCTCTGAGTTTCTGTATCCTCAATCATCAGAGAAGTTAGGTTACCAGTCCTTGAAATAGGCTTTGAAGACTAGAGTATTCTAAATTTTACAATATTTATAATACAACACTATTATTTATAAAACAACTTCATTAATACTAATAGCTAACATTTGAGAACTTACTTTATGCCAAGAACTTTCCTGAATGCTCTAAATACATTATCACATTTAATTGTCACAACAAATGAAGTTAAGCAGTCTTCCCTAAGCAGTAGCACCATGCTCAGCAGGGCTAGAAGTCCTACTGAAAGAATAAAAAAATATTACAGACTGCACAAGCCCAGCTGCCAGGCCTAGCTGCCTATTTTATCTCAACTCCCCGGGCTTCCCCCACTAGAGATAGGAACAGAGGGAATAACGCCCTCCCTAAGGCTGTTCCAGGAAATAGCCCCAACACAAAGGAGTAAACCGGGCTTCAATCAACCATTGAGATAAACAGGTTGTGAAAACACCAGGCAGGAATGATGAATAAATCTCACACCCTATCAAGACACAAACCAGACCCCTTTGGAATTTCTTTGTTCCCCTCTTACCCTCCTGCATGTAACCCCTCCCTGATGTGTGATTTTTGCCTATAAATATCTGAAAGACTCTTTGCTCGGGGCCCAACTCCCCTGCTCCTGCGTGAGTTACGAGTTGAGCCCCAGTGCGCTGGAATAAAGCCTCTTGCTGTTTGCATCAAGTGATGTCTCCTGCGGTTGATTGGGGTCGCCGTCGATCTGTGGGACAGAGTGAGGGTCCCTCTTCGGGGGTCTCACACTACTATCACAGCTGTAAAGCTGGTGGTTCTCCATATTGCCACATAGAAAGGAGAAAGACCAAAGGGATTCACATGCAATTTCTTACTGAAACAGCAAAACCAGTAGCGGTGTTCCCAGTCCTAGAAGGTCATACTGAGGTCCATGAGAACACAGGCTTTGGAGGAGCCACCTGTAGTCATTGTATAGCCTTGCAGCTACACCCCCCAGGGCAAGGGTGGTAAAATCCTGTGCTCAACTGAAAGTAGGCAGGCACACAAGAAACAACACTGTGGCTATTTCTCATAAGGCTGCGTATCAATCATTTGTTCTGGGAGGACTTGCAGGGTGCCCTGCCAAAGTGTGGGTCAGACCGAGATGAACTGTGCAGCGCATGGGAAGGCCAAAGTCATCAGAGCACCGTGGTGAAGCTGTTCGCCTACACCTCTATTCTCCAATCTTTCATCTATCCAGCTAAATGCTGTCTTCAGAATCTCAGGCCACTCAATCAAATACTCTAATTTCATATTTTCTCTTAGGCAACACCAGGCTGAGTGACTAGACTGCGACTCTGAGCAGAAAGACCAGGCCTTTTTTGGAGGTCAGCCCACAACCAGACTCCCTGCTACCTAAGTATGTCCCAGATACCATGCTGGTTCACCAGTGAGAGCCACATAAAAAACAGGAGTGGGAAGTAAACTGCTCTCTTTTTCCTGATTATACCTATAATCCAGGTATAGCATGGGATATTCGAAATTACTATATCCCATCATCACTGGCTAGCAGAGCAATGCAACTACCATTCTGTAACAAAGTTTTCACTTTAGATAACCCTTGAACAACACAGGGGTTAGAGGCACTGACTCCCCCCAGCCCCATCCCACCTCCACCCCCTAAAACTGAAAATCCAAGTATAACTTTTGACTCCAAAACCTTAACCAGTCTACTGTTGACTGAAAAGCCTTAATAACACACTTTGTATGTCATATGTATGATATACTGTATTCTTACAACAAAGTTATACTACTTTATTTGTTGAAAAGTAAATCCATGTATAAATGGATCTTCAGTTTAAACCCATGTTGTTCAAGGGTCAATTGTAAGTTTCCCACCTTTTCTAGATGTGTTATTTCCTGAAGTGGGAATTAAAGATAAGAGAGTACACGTGAAGGAGTCAGTTAACCTTCCTTGCAGTTCTGCCTTAATAACTCACTTTAGGTACCCAACTCAAAAAACTCGAACCATTAGAGCAGCGGTTCTCAACCTTTCTAATGCCTCAACCCTTTAATACAGTTCCTCATGTTGTGGTGACCCCCAACCATAAAATTATTTTCGTTGCTACTTCATAACTGTAATTTTGCTACTGTTATGAGTTGTAATGTAAATATCTGATATGCAGAATGTATTTTCATTGTTACAAACTGAACATAATTAAAGCATAGTGATTAATCACAAAAACAATATGTAATTATATGTGTTTTCCCGATGGTCTTAAGTGACCAAAGGGGTCGCGACCCACAGGTTGAGAACCGCTGCATTAGAGGGTTGGTGGTTTCAAACCTCTAAAAATCTCTGACAACTCCAAGTAACAGATTTGTGTTTAGCAGCCAAGTATAAGCTATATAAGATGCAGTATTCTGTTAGGATACAAACTGTATTAGGAATGTTAAGTATCACCTATTAAAATGAGTGAGCTAATTTTGTGCCTCCTGACATAGAAAAATTCTTTCCATAAAAGTGATCAATTCCCATAAAACAGGCTGAAATGCCACTGAAGAGAAACCTGATAAAACTGTTACTCCCTGTTAGTTACCCCGTCACTATCAATCACATTCTAGTTGTCCAGGTTCTGTCGAGAGGGTAGCAAGAACCACAATACAGGCATTTTATTGGGATGGGTTAATATTCAGACTTCATAAAACTGAACGTTGAGATTAATGATGCAAGGGGACCTCAAGTACCATTAGAGACCTATAGGACAGAATATACTTTCTTGTCAGCAGGATCAATTAAGGGATGACAGACCCAGCAATCAGTTAAATGCAGAGCCATAATTATCGCCTAGTTAATACATACAAGAGTGTTCTGCTTTCCCTTAATCAGGAACCACAGGAAATCCATGACTAATAGGATGAGGTATTCAGGGCTTTGCCCAAGGACACAACTCCCAAGGACATTCACTCCCAAAGTCAGCCTCTGCTGAAAGTTTCTAAGTGTCCTTGGGTTAAGATCTCCCATTGGCCAGCAGTTATGTTGAGGATGGTGACAACCTTGGGGAAATTAGATTAATGGTTGAGCCTCTCACCCTCCCCTCTCCCGGATCTATTGTCTTCCTTCCCTAACAAACTTGGGAGCTATGCAAGATTTGCTGGGTGAGAAAGGATGGCAATCACTCAATTGTGAAACTAACTGATCCCATGCTCTAAGTCACCCTAGCCACAACACACTTTGTCCAATTACATGGTCATGTAGAAAAAAAAAAGGTGAATGCTGATAAGATACCATGGCAGTATATCTTTAGGACCATAATGAAACAATCACCTACCTGAGAGGATTTTCTATCACTCAATAAACACCTTTCAACTATTTTAACCAAAACTACATGTGGCATTAAAGAGATTTGCAAAAATACAAGACAGTGCTATTCTTTTCAGTATTAGTTTTGGAAAAGATTTATATAAACATGTAAGGTTTTATTGTACTTTAAAATTTCCTCAGTTTTAGTTTCTAATGTAGTAACTATTGTTGTAACCTACATAAACGAATGTTTTTTAGGATCCTGAAGAGTTTTCTTCTTGAGTCCATGTGCCCCTGCAGTTTACAGCTGCAGAAAGAGTATGCCCATGTAATTCTTATGCAGGAAGAAGCCAGAAGCAGACACCTGATCTCTGGAATTTGCCTGTGCATATTTTTTTCCTATTGGGTCTATATTATGTCATAAAGTTTCACCAAAATAACACAAAAATAGAGAAAAGGTTCAAAACCACAAGTTAGGTCTTTGAAAAAATCAATTAAATTGGTAAACCTTTTTTTGCTACACTAACCAAGGAAAACACACACACATGATCAGCACAGCAAGTGAAGTCAACATCTAATGTGAATGACATTTAATGCATCTTAAAATCCAACACCTTTCATGATAAAAACACAGAAAGTAGACATAGAAGGAAATCTAGGGAGAGCAACATGGTAGGAGACACCTCAACTTGTTAAGGGGTATCTACAAAACCACAACTTTCATAATTGATGGTGAAAGACTGAATGCTTTCCCTTTAAGAAAGGAACAAGACAATGATGTCTGCTCTTGCCACTTCTATTCATAGAGGAGTTTGAAACAGGATTAGACAAGAAAGAATTAGGGGTGGAAAGAGGAGGCATGGACGTGACAGCTGGAGCTGAAACCACAAAACGTTTTCCAGAAAAACATCAGGAAAACTGAATGTTTTGTGACAAGGATTTTTTTTCTTGCAAGTGCAAAATGAAATGTTGCAAAAAGGCCAGAAACCAATCAGAGAGCCACACAAAGGGCCTTTATCAGATACTAGAGGCCCAACACACAAAGATTCATGCAAGAATAGGCCTTCCTTCCCCTGGCTGCCAGCACCACCTTCACTTCGGCCTGGAGGCGCCTTTCTGCCATGGCTCCAGCCAGAGCTGCCTTCCGCCTCATCACGTCAATTTGCATATTCCCTCCTTATTGGTTGTGGGCACCGCCATCTTTATCGCAAAGACAATTTGCATATTACTCTTTTATTAGGTAGGATAAGGGGAAAGTGCAGAATGCTTTAATGGCAATCCATCTGGGTCCCCTTCCCAAGTGGCGAGCTTGTGTTTGCCTGCAATAGAGCTTGTGTTTGCCTGCAATAAACTCCTGCCTAGCCTGAACTCCTGTAGTCCTTGCTTCATTCTTCAATTCCTTGAGAGAAGACCAGGAAAGTATTCCCACTCACCGGTTCTAGTATCAATACTGTACCAGGGCAGTTAGATGGAAAAGGAAAAGCAAAAGACATCCAGACTAGAAACAAAAAAGGAAAACTATCTCTCCTTGTAGAAGACATCTTGCATTTTAAGAAAACTGTTTAGGAATCCAATAAAAAAACTAATACAACTAATAAAATTAGCTTGTCCAGGTTGTCTAATACAAGCTCAATATACAAAAGCCAAATGTATCTAGAAAACATTCCATTTACAGTAACATTATTTTTTAAAAAACCTGAAACATGGCTCCTGCGACTGGTCAGCAGAAACAATGCCAGGGCACCTTCCACTGTGTCTTGGATGGCATGATAGCAAAGCTTAAAACATCCTCAACATCTTGGTCCCCACTACTGTCCCATCCACCACCAAGCTGTAAGCATTCTGGCCAAAGATGCCTCTCTTTGGGAATACGTCCAGTCCAAAGAAGACTCCCCCTCGGAAATCTGCTTCTCTCTCCAACCTGCATAGACAAACAAGTGAGGTGGAGATGGGCCTCGACTATGGAAGCCCCACTATGAACCTGACGGGAGAGTGTGGAAATGGCCACTGGGTAGCAGAGACTGGGATTAGTGGAAGTGTGGACCAGAGGGAGATTCAACGCCTCCGGAAGAGGAACAATCTCTTGCAGGTGGACGTAGGTGTCCTGCTTGACAAGTTCTGAGACAACTGCCAAATCCCAAATGAAGGAACTGGAAGAACTGAAGAGTATCAATCAGAAAAGGAAATGAAGAGCTCTGAGATATTCATTTAGGAAAACAGGGAGAACTCGACTGATCAGGAGTCGAATAGAGCTGAGAGGTTTCGTTTTGTTTTTTTAGCCAAACTAGTAGAGTGGGTCCTGAGAGAGAGTACCACAAATGGGGCCAAAAGGCACTGGCATCCTTGAGTTGGCAATAGAATGGTGACAACATAATGGAGGAAATCAGGATTCCAGGCCAGGGCAATTAAGCAGCAATGTTCAATAACTGCACAGCAAAGGGAGGCCAGGCTGTGAACTAGGCCTCAGGGAGGTCTGGAGCGATGCGAAGACTTGGGTGCTCTCCAGTCACTTATCGTATTAATGCACTTATCCCAGGCTCACTCTCATTGAACAGACTCTCTTGGGAGAAGCAGCTGGAGTTCATCATAGCTTCCCCTCACATTGGTGTTTGGGGTGTGGCCCCAGTTCTAAAGAGTGCAGTCCTTTGCCCTTCAGGCCACTCTCTTTGTGAATGAGTGTGTGTTCCCCAAATCCACATCCTCTGGCTTTAGTTTCTCAGCAGCAATCACCAGTCTTTTATGCACCTCTGTATTTTTGTGCTACTTTCTTGTTTACACTACTTTTTTCTTTTCTTTAAAGATTTAAATTAAAAAATAAAAAACTTTTCCCCTGACTGGTATGGCTCAATGGTTGGAGCATCAGACTGTGGACCCAAGGGTCTAGGGTTCAATTCCCAGTCAAGGGCACATACCTCAGGTGCAGGTTCCCCAGGCTAGATCCTTGCCCGACCTGTCATATGTGGGAGACAACAAATCTGTATCTTTCTTACAATGTCTCTCTCTGTCTCTTCCCCCTCCCTCCTCTTCTACTCTCTCTAGAAATCAATGGGGAAAAAAAATATCCTCAGGGGAGAATTTAAAAATAAAAACTTTCAAACAAACTTAAAGTAAAAACGTTATACTCTGAATATTATAAAACTTTACTAAAAGAAATCAAAGAGCTAATAACTGGAGAGAAAAATCCACATTCATAGATTGGAGGATTTAATACTGTTAAGGTAGCAATACTCTCTAAATTATGCAATCCTTACTAAAAATCCCAGATTTCTTTGCAGAAATTAAAAACCTGATCCTAACATTCAATTTGAAAAATAAAATTGGAGGACTCATACTTCTCAACTTAAAAACTGATTAGTATTGTCAAAAAGAATCAAAAGGCTAATGTTAAGCCACTTGCCCCCAAGACAGCAAATCAAGTCTTCATTGAAGTTTCAGCCTCTGGGGGAAATAATTACAAATTAGTGAGATAATCTGTCTGAAAATACCCAAGTCAGGTAGGTGACCTTGTCTGAAACAATCCTTCCTTCTTTTGTTAATAATTTCATGCCCCAAGATGAGGGCCTGATTGGGGGGGGGGGGGGGGGGTGAGGGGGGAGCCTAGAGGGGTAAGTGGAAGAAAGAGGGGGACTTATGTATTACTGTCAATAAAGATTTTTTTCAAAAAATTTTTTCTTGCCCCAACCAGTTTCCTATAAAATCCTTCCATTTCCACCTATTTTTATTTAATTTATCAATTATGTTGACATGTAATACTATATTAAATTTCTACTACTTCTGCAGTACCTCTGTATTTACTAGATGGGATCGTTCAACAAAGGCAATCAGATCTTCAAATTTATTTGGCTTAATTTTAATAACACAAAACTACAGTAAATAAGACCATGTGGTACTGAAATAGAAGAGACATTAATCAATGAAATAGAAACCAAACAAAAACTTCACATTTATGGTCACCAGTAAGAAACTAGAATTCAGAATATACAAATTCTTGCCCTAACCGGTTTGGCTCAGTGGACAGAGTGTCAGACTGGGGACTGAAGGGTCCCAGGTTTGATTCCGGTCAAGGGCATGTACCTTGGTTGTGGGCACATCCCCAATAGGGGGTTTGCAGGAGGCAGCTGATCAATGTTTCTCTCTCATCGATGTTTCTAACTCTCTATCCCTCTCCCTTCCTCTCCGTAAAAAATCAATAAAAATATTAAAAAAAAAAAAAAAAAAAGAATATACAAATTCTTACAATTCAACAACACAAAGACAACTCAAATTTAAAGTCCATAAAATTTTGCCCCGCAGGTGTGGATCTTCAAACTATGAACCAGGAGGTCATGTCCGTGAACCCATGAAACAAGAGGTCACAGTTCGACTCAAGGTGAGGGCACATGCCCAGGTTTGGAGCTTGATCCTCAGTAGGGGCATGCAGAAGGCAGCCAATAAATGATTCTCATCATTGATGTTTCTATTTCTCCCTCTCCCTCCCTCTCTGAAATCAATAAAAACATATTTTTTAAAGAACATAAAGTCTATAAAGGTTTTGGATAGCCACTTCTTCCAAAACAGATACACAAATAGCTAAATAAGATGATAGTCATTAATCATCAAGGAAGTGCAATAAAAATTCACAATGGGGTACACCACTTCTTGCTCACTATGATGGCTATAATTAAAAACACAAGTGTTGCCCTAACTGGTTTGGCTCAGTGGATAGAGCGTCAGCCTGCGGACTCAAGGGTCCCAGGTTCGATTCCAGTCAAGGGCATGTACCTTGGTTGCAGGCACATCCCCAGTAGGGAGTGTGCAGGAGGCAGCTGATCGATGTTTCTAACTCTCTATCCCTCTCCCTTCCTCTCTGTAAAAAAATTAATAAAATATATATTTTAAAAAAACCAAAAAAACAACAACACACAAGTGTTGATATGGATGCGGGCAAACTGGATGGAACTCATGCTTTGCTACTGAGAATATAAGTGGCTCACCTCCTTTGAATAATAATCTGGCAGTTTCTCAAAAGGTCAAATGGAAAAAATGCCCTCAGGGAAGATTTTAAAATAAAACCTAAAAACTTTCATATTGAACCGAGTCCAGCATGGCCAATGGTGAACTTGAGAAGGGGAGGTGAAGGATTATGAAAACAGACAAGAGAATATAGCTGGGGCCAGGTGGATCACTGTACCTGGATGAGGACACAGTGACCCCGCCTAAAAACAGAATTATTTTATAGTCCGATCACACAAATGAAAACAAGGGAGTGGTCAAGATATTTACAATGTTCTCTTTTCAAATCTGCTTCTTTCCTGTTATTGCAATTCTCTGAACTCTCTATCAAGCTTTGTTTTGGCAGCACTTGCTCTACCTCCCACAGCCCACATCCCTAAGCTGCCTAGGTCTACTAGGTCTATAAGGTCAAGCTTCCGTACAACCATAGCCTTTGGCTGTAATTGTGCTGGGAGGACTTTGCCCTCCAAGAAGGGACTTGTATGTGGCTTTGCCACAAGAACACCTTAATAGCTGCTCTCCACACATATAAATTTTTATTTATTTGAAAATAAAAACTTCCAAATGTTACTATGTGACAGAGCAATTCCACTCCTAGGTATACATACCCAAGGCCAAAAAATGTCTATACTAACACTTGTACATTAATACTCACAGCAGCATTACTCATAGTAGCCACAACGTAAAAACAACACAATGTCTATTAACATGAAAGGATAAAAACAAAATTTGGCATATCTACACAATGTACCATTCTTTAGCAATAAAAAGGAATGATGTACATATATATGTCAACATGGATAAACCTTGAAAATACTGTTCTAGGTCAGAGAAGAGAACAAAAGACCACATGATTTCATCTATATGATATTCATATATGTGAATATACTTAAAACCACTGTACACTGTAAATGGGTTAATTGGATATGAACGTGGTATATGAATTCTATCTCTAAGCTACTTTACATAAACAAAAATACATACAGCATTTTCCTGTTACTAGCAACAGACATATACATGCCCCAATGAGAGCCAATGGAATTTGAATTTTTGGTGGAGCAAGCAGACAAAGGGCATGATCAATGCAAGTTGAAATTGATTGGATATGTGAACAAAAGCAGGTCGATGAAGTAAACCTAACAAGCTAGTGACCAACATAACCTCACAGGATAATCTCATCAAACTCCTATCTAGTATATGGATAGCCCATGGACAGACAATAGTTTCATGAAGACCTGAGGAGAAGGGGGGGTGGAAGGTGCGGGGGAAGAGGACAGAATACTTTCAACAATAAAGATAAATTTAGCCGAAACCGGTTTGGCTCAGTGGATAGAGCGTCGGCCTGCGGACTGAAAGGTCCTAGGTTCGATTCTAGTCAAGGGCATGTACCTGGGTTGCGGGCACATCCCCAGTAGGAGATGTGCAGGAGGCGGCTGATCGATGTTTCTCTCTCATCGATGTTTCTAACTCTCTATCTCTCTCCCTTCCTCTCTGTAAAAAAATCAATAAAATATATTTAAAAAAAAAAAAAGATAAATTTAAAAAATAAAATAAAAAATTTCTAACTGGGCAGGCCATGGTGGGTAGTTACCCCAGGCCTAAGACTTCCTCAGTAAAAGATGTATCTTCCCCTTAAGTAAGCGCTGTCCACTGTTCTTGTGCACCTAGGGCAAAACACCTTTGAAATGCCAGAGTAATTTTGCCAGTCCCCTACCAGGGGAACTAACCTGGAGGGAGCACAAGATCTCATCACCTATATATCATCCCTATTTATTGTAAAATGTTAACATCCTGTACCCAGCAATGTATGTATCTCTCCATTTTATTTTTTATCCAGTGATCCCCTCCTTGCTTTCTCCAGCCTCTGTAATGGACAGCCAATTAATTTCATGTAATCCTTTTTTCTTACAAATGCATAAAAACAACTGCATAATTAACATTCTCCACAGCATTTTCTTAGTCTGTTGAGGTCTTGCTTCCATGCATGTCCTCAGTTAGCCTCAAATAAACTTATAAAATTTTTCTATGTTTGGACACTCATTGACAGATAAATGCCTAGAGATACTGGGGCCACACACTGAAGGGAACTGTACCTGAGAACGAAGTCAATGCTGAAGCAAAGCTCAATTCAGAGATGCAGGATGAGGCCATACCTGAAGGTCAAGTTACATAATCTTTAAATTATGTGATCCAATACATTTCTTTGGGGGCTTAAAAAAAACATACAGTAATCTATTTATGATTTCTCTCTTAAAATTTAACAGTACCATAATTCCTTATAACAGTTTGCAACTTTAATCACAAGTTAAAAACTTTATTTACAAATAAAGTCTTGTAATTTAAGAACCATAGTAACTCTCATTAAATCTGCAATCAATATTAACTATTAACAAATGTCTCACTTGCTTTTCAATTTACAAGGACACTTAGGATATTAAGAATAAACAGCTACATAGCTGCCTCCCAACAAAGCATTTAGAATACTTCAAGGTCCACATGATTTCGTCTTTCTTTACAAGGCTTATTACAAAGTAAATGTTTTAAAACTTTTGTAATGTGTTTTTTATTGATTTCTGAGAGAGGAAGGAAGAGGGAGAGGATAGAAACATCAATGAGAATTCTTGATAGGGTGCCTCCTGCACACCTCCCACTGTGGATCAAGCCAACAACCTGGACATGTGCCCTGACCGGAAACCAAACGCATGACTCAACCACTGAGCCACACAGGCCAAGCATAAAGTAAATTTTTACTTGCATTTCTATAAACAAGGTTGGTAAATTATTGTCTCTATCTCATATTGAATGTTTTCTATGTCTCTTTCACACAGTATGCCTCCAGTGGGGGATGAGGGACTTGGCAAAAAAACCTAGGTAAACAAGTCTTGAAATTCACGTTTATAAAAGCCTTTTAAAACAGGTAAGATCAATTCTCTAGATATTTATGTTACTATTGTGTCCAAAACCGTAATATAAAGGATATGGGAGATTCCAGCACTTCAGGGAAGTAATATAGAAAATATAGAAAAGTACAGTTTTGGAGCAAATTAGCCCTGGGTGGAGAATTTAATGGAGGCATTCATGATTTCAAAAAGGCCTGCAGCGTTGTGTCTGGCACTTCCTTATAAAAACAGAACCTACAATAGGATCGATAGTGAAAACTTCATACAAAGCTGGGTAAGTTCATGTAGAGCTTAAATTAACAAACTGAATTTTGTATAATATCTAGTATATTGTCTTAGGCCATAAAATGTATTTCCTCTAACATGGCAACAGCTAAAATTTATTAAGCAATTACCATGTCAGGAGCTGTTCCAAGTGCGTGTGTATTATGACAACAATCCAAGAGGTAGTTACTACTGTTATCCTCATTTTACAGATAACTGAGACAAAGAAGTTAAATATCTTCCCAAGGTTACTTTTACTGAGAGTAAAAGTAATAGAGCCAAGATCTGAAGCTCAGCAGTGTAATTGCAAACACAGTGGTCTTAATCACTTTTATATATATATATATATATATATATATATATATATATATATATATATATATATATATTTTATTGATTTTTTACAGAGAGGGAGAGAGATAGTTAGAAACATCGATGAGAGAGAAGCATCTATCAGCTACCTCCTGCACACCTCCTACTGGGGATGTGCCCTTGACCGGAATCGAACCAGGGACCCTTGAGTCCGCAGGCCGACGCTCTATCCACTGAGCCAAACCGGTCAGGGCTTAATCATCACTCTTGAATTTTATAAGATGAAAGCCCAGGAGATGATCACTTTGGCTTTATTGGTTGGTATCTCACGGAATGGCTCACCCAAAGTTGTGAGGTCTTCAACACCATGTGCCAGAAATAATAAATAAAAGCAACCAAATAAGAAACAGAGCAGCACATCAAAATTAAAATGCCAAAGGTTTAATACAAAGAAGGAATCTTAAAAAAACAGCAAGGGTGACCTGGCAAGATTGGATCAATGGATAGAGCACCAGCCTTTGGATTTCAAGGGTCCCAGGTTCAATTCTGGTCAAGGTCACATACCTGGGTTGCAGGCTCAATTCCCAAGAGGGGGCATGCAGGAGGCAGTCAATCAACGATTCTCTCATCATCATTGATGTGCTATCTCTCTCTCCCTCTCCCTTCCTCTTTGAAATCAATAAAAATATATTTAAAAAAAAAATAGCAAGGGAGCTTAGTTACCTACTAGGGAATTAGTTATGTACAACTGACTGTCAGCTGATTTCTCAACAAAAACTTTCAGGTCAGAGGGGAGTGGCAAGAACCATTCAGTGATGAATAGCAAGGACCTAGAAGCAAGATTACTATACCCAGGAAAGCTATCACTTAGAATTTCATGTCAGATAAGGAGCTTCACAATCAAGAAAAAGCTAAAGTAGTTTATCACCACCAAGCAGTATTACATGAAATGTTAGTCTTCTTGAAGATGAATAAGAAGAGATAAAAATTTGAAGAGGCTGGGCAGGGACCTATGAACCAGGAGGTCAAGGCACATGCCTAGGTTGCAGGTTGGATCCCCAATAGGGGGCGTGCAGGAGGCAGGCTTATCATTGATGTTTCTATCTATCTCCCTTCTCCCTCTCCCTTCCTCTCTGAAATCAATAGAAATATATTGGGAAAAAGAATCTCTTCCGTATCTTGCAAAGATGAATAACTCACTCCATGCTAAGCTAACCACATTATTTCTAAGTTTAGTCATCAAATCCATTGTGTACTAGTTTAATTTTTAGCCAATGCAGATTCATTTAATAATTTTGTTCCACAGCAGATATATTAGGCTACTTAGAAGTAAAATACTTACCTTTCAATGTTACTCTTTCATTGTATGTGTTCCCATTTCTCTCCAAACATGTCAGTGTCCCTCCACAATGTTTACTTTTTTGATCCTGGGACAGCAAGAAACTACTATGTAATTACTCAATATAAAATTTATATATCACCTTTATTTATATTAAATTTACAATAAAAATACATGCCCATCTGCTCCCTTGATGACACTGCTGTGCAAAGCTGTTAAAGTTGCACGAAAAGCATATTAATTTTCTTGAATTTTGAAGTGTGCAAAGAAACAAATACTAGGTCAGGCCCCACAGGTGTGGCTCAGTGGTTCAGCATAGACCCACGAACCAGGATCAGTACAACCAATCACTGATTCTCACCACTGGTGTTTTTGAATCTCTCCCTCTCTGAAAAATCAATAAAAATGCATTTTTTATTTTTTTTCCTCCCATATGTGCCCCAACCAGGGATCAAACCCAAAACTTTGTGTATGGGATGATACTCCAACAAACTGAGCCACCTGGCCAGGGCTAAAAATGCATTTTTTAAACACACACACAAAACAAAAAAAACAAACACCTAGGTCTGGCCTAAATTGTCGCTCACTTTTCAAGTTAGAATTCATGTACCCTTCTTCCAGGTCTACTACTGTCCTTTCATTCCCAAGCAAAAGTACTTTGGCCGAGTGGCTCAGTTAGTTGGTGTGTACCCCATTCCATTACACCAAAGGCTCGGGGTTCATTCCTGGTCAAGGCACAGACAGAGGTTACGGGTTCCATCCCCGGTTGGGGTATGCGAGGCAACCAAAGGATGTTACATACACATCGATGTCTCACTCTCTCCAAAAATCAATAAAAATGTTATCCTCGAGTGAAACTTAAAAAGAAGTTCTTTACCTTAACCATTTTCTCTAATTAGATTAATAAAAGAATCCAACAGTACAAGGGGGGAAAAATACATAAGTAACTGAAACCTAAACACTCGTGCATGTTAATACTGAATAAAATTTAAATTTACAGCTCACATTAAGGTCTGCAACCCGACCGATTAAAATGCACTCTAGCCCTAACCGGTTTGGCTCAGTGGCTAGAGCGTCGGCCTGTGGACTGAAGAGTCCCAGGTTCGATTCCGGTCAAGGGCATGTACCTTGGTTGCGGGCACATCCCCAGTGGGGGTGTGCAGGAGGCAGCTGCTCAATGTTTCTCTCATCGATGTTTCTAACACTCGGTATCCCTCTCCCTTCCTCTCTGTAAAAAATCAATAAAGTATATTTAAAAATGCGCTCTAAGCTCCTGCAGCATCCCCTGTTCTCTTTACAGTGCAGGCAGACGCTGCAAGTTATTACAAATAAATGCTCACTGGAGCGACTCCCCGAAAGCTGGCTGCGGAGCTCGGGACCCTGCGGGCCGGTGCCGAGGGACCCCGCGTCCCTCCACACCCCCCCGAGCGAGCTCAGTGTGCATTTGTGCACTTGGAAACGCCTCCAGGAGCCAACGACTGCGAGGAGCGAAAACATCCCGGGCATCGGGGCGTCCGAGGGCCACTTGGCGTTCCAGTGGGTCGTTTGTTTCGGGAGGAACCGCTTAATAATGGGGGCGGGCGGAAGGGAACGGTCCAGAGATACGAAGCGCAAAACAAAGATTTTTTTTTTTCACCCCAGCCGACAGGAAATAATTAAAAACAGAAGCTGCACTTCCACCTCCCCACCTAGGCAACCTCCCTGCAGTTGAACCAAACGCGTCTTCGCGGGCGCTCCCGGCGGCCTCCAACGGCGAGGCGGCGCCCTCGGGCTCCCGCGAGGCGGGCCTGGCCCCAGCCGCGCGGGCACCGCGAGCAGGTCAGCGGGCGGGCGGGCGGACGACCGGGCCCGGGCGGCGGGAACCTCCCAACCGGGAGCCGCCCCAGCAGCACCCTCAGCCCGCGCGGCTCCGTCACGGCCTCGGAACAAAAGCGCTCGGCGGACGCGCGCGCGCCCCGCTCCTGCCCGCGGTCACCTGAGCTCCCGGGGCCCACTGCCCGGCCGGCGACCCGGGAAGGTGAGCGAGGGACAGCGAGCGACGCGGTCCCACACTTACCAACCAGCACGGCGCCCAGCCGGGGTAAGAGGAGAGGCGAGCCGGCCTCCCGGGTGCCGGAGTTTTTAAGTCAACTCGGCCCGCCTCCAGGGGCGGGTCCAGCACGGCCCGGGGCTCCCGGAACAGCTGGGCTCCGCCCCAAAGGGAACCAAGGCCGCTGCGAGGCCGGCGCCTCCGCGGTCCTAGTGCCGCCCGGCTACGCCGCCGCCGCCGCCAGCCCGGCCCTCCAGTGGATCACGCGGAAGTTTGCAAAGCGTAGCCGCGCTTCCAGTGGTGTAAACGTCTCCAGCCAGGGTTCGCTCCTTTTAATGTGAATCAGAATCCTCCGTGGCGGCTTGTTGGTTAAAAGGGGATCAAAGAACACCACCTGTGGAATCACCAACTCATAAGGTCTGTTGCTGCTGATCTCAGGACCAGTGAGTCAGTTATGAGGTCGGCAAACTTTCTATCAAGCATATGAAAGAAAGTGCACCAAGTAAAGCCTAAGTACCCCAAATAGCTTCAGGTGCTGCTCCTAAGTGGGACATGCACAGGTGATCTGGACCATCCGCTTGAGGCTTGTGCCAATACTTTCTGGTCAGACACTTTCACAGACTCAGCACCGAGATCTGAGCCGAGCCGGAGAAATTACCCACAGACAAACAGGTTAGATGCAACCACACAGGGGGTTTATTTACCAGTTCCTGATGGGTCTCAGACGCTGGGAAGGAGCCACCCGGCGATGCTCGCTGGCTGATACATACAAAGGGGTAGACGGCCCGTTGGCTGCTGGCTCTTTCGGCGATCGACAGTTAATTGGGCAGAGTCTCCTGTTGGAAACCGAGCTGTGAGCACACACAGGTCCTCACGTTCTGTCGACAGGAGAGCTGTGCGCTGCTGGGTCGATCAGACCGTCTGCTTATATACCCCTCTGTAGACGTGGTCTTCGTTGGTGTGTGTGTTATCAGCGGCTGCCATGTGTGGATCCCCGGGGTCTGTTAATCTATGGGTGTGTACAGGCTTTGGGCGTTCCCATCAGATAGATGGTTTACAAGTACTAGTTGGGTTACAAGGGTGCATTCTTGGGTCTCACACAGTATTCCTATATCTAACATTAGATACTATAATAATTACTATAACGGTCCCCACAGGGTTACATGCTTTAAGTCTTACATTCTAAGGTCCTAACATTAAGTACCATAGTGATTACTATAACAAGCACCATCTGTGGAATCACCAATTCATTAGATCTACTGTTGCTGCTGGTCTCAGGACCAGTGAGTCAGTTATGAGGTCGGCAAACTTTCTATCAAGCATGTGAAAGAAAGTGCACCAAGTGAAGCCTAAGGGTTTGTGTTGTTTGTTTTTAGCCTATTGCAGTAGGGAGAACATCCATTAATGCAGAGGAACCTTCTCAAAAAAAAAAAAAGGGGAAATAGATCTTTATTTTTATTTTCCTCTTTTTTTAAGGCCTTTTTTTATAGGAGGGTTTTTATAGGAGGAAATAAACAAGGGGATCCTGTCTGAGTGACTTAAAAATGAGACGTGGCAGAGGTGTATAGTTCTTGCCCTAGGGAGAGCAGGATATTCCTTTGCCCTTGAGGTTCAATTCTTGGCTCTGCTTACTCACTAGACATACAACCTTGGGGAAAACCGTTTAACCTGTCTCTGCCCAGTTTTCCCATCTGTAAAACAAGCATAACACTAATACTTACCTAATAGGATCATGGAGATAGTTATATAAATTAATACACAACCTAGAACAGATCAGATAGGAGGTTTTCCAGAACCTAAGCCACAAGGGTCAGCAAGCAGCAATGAACCCAAGGGAGAGGGAGTTTTGTTGCCAGAAAGTCTGATAGAAACCCCGCTCCTTTACAGCTTCAGGAAGGTTTAATGCCCAGCAAGATTAATGCCCAGGAAGCTTCAAGTCTATTTGGGATGAAATGGATGACCTCTCTGCAGTGCATCCTTGTCTGTGTTTGCACTGACTTTCTCCTGTCTCCTTTAGATAAATAAAGCCTGTCTGATTCCCCAAAAGTGTTTGATCTTTTCACCAATCCTAACATACAACTGAGATGTGTCACAAGTATCACATGATCTTACTCATATGTGGAATCTAATGAACAAAATAAACTGATGAACAAAATAGAGACAGAAGCATCCAACAGATTGTGGAATCTCAGAGGGAAGGTGGGGGAGGGGAGGTGTGTGGGAAGAGATCAACCAAAGAACTGGTATGCATTTTTGCAATAGGGTGGTGAAGGGGTGGTGTGGGGGGTGGGGGAACTAAAAGAGGTCAGGGAGACATATCTAATACTTTCAGCAATAAAGATTAAAAAAAAAAAAAGATTTGTGAATGGAAAGGGAGCTATGTAGTAAATCTGACATATTCAGTGACTGAAAGTAATCTCAAAGCGCGATCTGATCATAAATTCCTAACTGAGCAGGTCATTGTGGACAGTCATCCCCCAGGTCTATAAAAAGTTTATCTTTTCCTTAAGCAAGCCCTGCCCATTGTTCTTGCGCAGCTAGGTTAACACACCTTTGAAATGCCAAAAGTAATCTTTTTTTCCAGACCTTAAGGCAACCACCCTTAAGGGACACATGATTTTGTAACCTATCCTATAATCCAATCACAGAGATTTCCCTCCAGGCTTTCTCCTACCTTCTTGTAATCTTACAGTCCCTCCCCTTAATCCCAAATGCTTAAAAAGAACTGCAAAACTGTCATTCTCCAGAGCACTTGAGATCTTGCTTTCCAGCATGTCAGTTGTTTGTCTCAAATAAGGTCTTATAAAAATTATCTACATGCTTCCAACATTCTTGTATCAAAAATCCATCATTATAGCAGCCCTGAGAAGTCACTAAGAAGGAGACTTGCAAAGGGAGGGCACACCTGAAAGTGAGCTTAATCAAAGGCTGGGCTTTGCATAGTCTTCTCTTCTGATATTTCCAGCTCTGTCAAACAAAGAACTTTATTATCTATCTGGTCTGGCTGGGGAGAGATTCCCCAAAAGACTAGATAGCTCTCCTGGCTGGTGTGACTCAGTGGTTGAGCATTGATCCATGAACCAGGAGGTTCATGATTCTCAGGAAGGTCGTCCAGAAGGACATCCGGTCTAATTAGCATAATATGCTTTTATTATTATAGTTAATGAAGATAAACTAGAACTATCATTTATTTCCATCAGTTTCAAAATCACAGTTGTTAGATCTGCTACTAGATCTTACTTATTGTGTAAGAAATAATTTATTAAATTTTTTTGGATAACTTTCACATTGAATTAACTTCCTTTGTAATCTTATATATTTTATTTTAAGCATTTCAAAGCATCGTTCTAAGAAGGTGTCTATTGGCTCCACCAAACTGTCAAAGAGATTTGTGGCATTAGAAAAATGAAAATAGCCCTGGCCAGGGAACATACAAGTGTTAATGTAATAACATTAAAACCTGTAAAGAATTTTTATAAGTTTATTTGAGCCAAACTGTCGACAATTGCTGGGAAGCAGAACCTCAACAGATTGAGATAATGCTCCAGAGAATGTCAAGTTTTCATCTATTTTTATACATTGCAATCAAAGGAGGGGACATAGGTAGGTTACATGAAATCCATTGATGATAGATTAGAGAAGGGGTAGAAAGCAAAGGGCGGGGGCGGGGGAATTCTGGGATTGGATAAATACTAAAATGATGGACACTGTTATAAGGAGAAAGTACCCGCGAGACAGGAAACCACGGCAAACCAAGAATTTGGTGAAACAGATCCTCTCCCTTGCCAATCTGGAGAGGGAGTTTCTTTATTAACAGATTTGAATCCGGGCTGCCGCCGCGGCAGGACACGCGCAGGAAGCAGCAGCGAGCGGTTATGTAAGGCCGCTGAAAACCCCCCCCCTTCCCCCTGGACCAGCTTTTCCAGTAAGCTCTGGTTAATGTAAAGATTAAAGAGAACTTCCCCCTCCTGACCTTTCCCGTAAAGCTCTGGCGCCCTGATCTGGTCATAGCATAGTTATCTTATCACTCCTCGGGATCGGCCTGCGCATACCAGACCACCCTGGCCCCTTAGGAAATGAGTCAACTAATAACAAAGACCTGTCCCTGTAAAAGATGAGTTATGAGTTAACTGGTAACCCAGTTCCCTGTTTTCCGGCCACCTGCGTGTGGTTTTTGCCTTTATAAACCCGTGTTCTGCAATTGCTCGGGGCTCCAGTCAGCAGCACTTCCTTTGTGTTGTTGCCTGCCTGCCTGAGAGCCCCTGCGCTGCGCTTGTAATAAAAATCCTCTTGCTCTTGCATCAAGCCTCGGTCTCTGCGTTTGACTTGGGGTCGTCGCCTCCTCTGCTGGACTCTCCGGGGGTCTTAGGGCCCAACATTTGGGGGCTCGTCCGGGATTAGGCGACCCCCTTCAAGCGCTGGGATCGGTCTTGGAGGTAAGCAGACTCCGGAGTCATTCAGTGTTTGTCTTGTCCTTTGTTCGTTCTTAGTTTCGGTTTTTCAGGAAGACAGGGTGTCGGCTCCGTAAGGAGTCGGCTCCTCTGGTCGTAGGGGCTTCGGCCAGAAAAACTGTCACCCTGGGGGACGCCCCAGGATCGGGCGGTGACCAAGAGGTCTTGGTCACTTCAGGTTCTGGCTGTCCGGCAACGGGCACTCGCGTGTCCGGCCGGACTAGCATTAGGGAGGGATATCATCCCTCAGCGGCCGTTCTGTATCTGGGTAAATTCTTGTGGATCCGGTGTCTTGTCGCGTCATTGTTTGTTCTTTGTTTTTGTCTTTTACTCCTCTTCTCCCATCCAGGTAACATGGGCCACGGAAGCAGCACCCCTCTTTCTCTTACAGTAGCACACTGGACGGACGTCCGGAGTCGGGGACTCAATCTTTCCGTCAGTGTCAAGAAGGGTCCTTGGCAGACTTTCTGTTCATCCGACTGGCCAGCCCTAGGCGTGGGATGGCCAGCGGACGGGACTTTTGACCTGTCTATTATTTTTGCAGTAAAGAATAAGGTGTTCCAATCAGGCCCGGCGGGCCATCCAGACCAGCAGCCGTATATTGTCGTCTGGCAGGACCTGGTCCAGAACCCTCCCTCTTGGCTGAAACCCTGGCTGCCATCCGGAACCTCCCGGGTTCTCGTGGCCCAGGCCCCTCCCGCCGCAGATCAGACGAAACGTCCCCTGGCAGATTCTCAAACCGATCTTCTCCTCTTGGACTCTCCACCCCCTTACCCCTCTCCTCTCCAGCCAGAGCCGCCGGGGAGACCGGAGCCTTCAGCACCTCCTCCCGCCCCTCCAACAGAGGGACCGGCCCAGGGAACCCGGAGTCAGAGGAGACATCCCGCGTCTCCAGATTCGACCGTAGCCTGCCCTCTCCGACCATACGGGCCTCCACCCCCCCGCGGAGACGATAATGAAACGGCTCCGCTCCAGCCACTCCAATACTGGCCCTTCTCCTCGGCAGACCTCTATAACTGGAAAACTAACCACCCTCCCTTTTCAGAGGATCCCCAGCGTCTAACGGGGCTGGTTGAGTCCCTTATGTTCTCTCACCAGCCCACTTGGGACGATTGTCAACAGCTTCTTCAGACTCTCTTTACTACAGAGGAAAGGGAGCGGATCCTCTTGGAGGCCCGGAAGAACGCCCCTGGCCCCGACGGCCGGCCGACTCTACTCCCTCATTTGGTGGATGCGGCCTTTCCTCTGGCCAGGCCGGACTGGGACTTCAACACGGCAGAAGGTAGGGAGCACCTGAAGGTCTACCGCCAGACACTAGTGGCCGGCCTCAGAGGGGCAGCTCGGCGCCCCACGAATTTGGCTAAGGTAAGAGAGGTCATACAGGGGCCCACTGAACCGCCTTCTGTTTTTCTCGAGCGATTAATGGAGGCGTTCAGACGGTACACCCCGTTTGACCCCACCTCAGAGGGGCAGAGGGCCTCAGTAGCTATGGCTTTCATAGGGCAGTCAGCATTAGATATTAAGAAAAAGCTGCAGAGACTTGAGGGATTGCAGGACTTTACCCTCCAAGATTTAGTTAAGGAAGCAGAGAAAGTGTACCATAAGAGGGAGACCGAGGAGGAAAAGGAGCAGCGGAAGGAGAGAGAGAGAGAGGAGAAGGAGGAGAAAAAGGAAAAAAGGGAAGAGCAGAGACTAACCCGTATCTTGGCCGCAGCAATAGAAGGGAGTAAGCCACAGGAGAGAGGAAAAGGAAGACAGGCAGGGGCCCTGGGCAACAGGCCACCGTTAAGGAAGAATCAATGTGCTTATTGCAAGGAAGAAGGACATTGGAAGCGGGAGTGCCCAAAGAGACTAGCAAAGAAGACGCTGGCACTCCAGGAAGATAGTGATTGAAGAAGTCGGGGCTCGGATCCCCTCCCCGAGCCTAGGGTAACTCTTAAGGTGGAGGGGAAGCCTGTTAACTTTCTGGTAGACACAGGGGCCCAATATTCAGTTCTTAAGAAACCACTAGGACCAGTCTCCCAGAAGACCTCCTGGGTGATAGGGGCAACGGGAAATGAGCAATATTCCTGGACCACCACCCGGACAGTTGATCTAGGCACGGGAAGAGTGACTCATTCCTTCTTAGTAATACCCGAGTGTCCAGCCCCCCTTCTGGGAAGAGACTTGCTAACTAAAATGGGGGCTCAGATCACTTTCACCCCACGGGGGCCGACCCTGACCCAACATGGAGAGCCAATTACTCTCTTGACATTCCAGCTCGAAGACGAGCATCGGCTGTTTGAGAGTAATGTCCGAAAGGACGAGAGGATAGCGGGATGGTTACAGCAATACCCCAAAGCTTGGGCTGAAACCGCAGGGATGGGCTTAGCTACCGAACGGCCCCCCGTGATAGTAGAGCTTAAGTCCACTGCAACCCCGATTGCAGTACGACAGTACCCCATGGCAAAAGAAGCCTGGAGGGGGATCAAGGTTCATGTCCAACGCCTCCTACGCCTTGGAGTCCTCGTTAAGTGCCACTCCCCGTGGAACACCCCACTCCTCCCGGTAAAAAAGCCCGGAACTGATGACTACCGACCGGTGCAGGATTTAAGAGAAGTCAACAAGAGGGTACAGGATATTCATCCCACGGTCCCCAATCCTTACAATCTCTTAAGCTCTATCCCTCCGTCCCATGTGTGGTATTCAGTCCTAGACTTAAAAGATGCCTTCTTCTGCTTGAGACTGCATCCTGCCAGCCAGAATATTTTCGCCTTCGAGTGGAGAGACCCAGATTCGGGAATAACGGGGCAGCTGACTTGGACCCGACTTCCGCAAGGATTCAAAAATTCCCCCACTATCTTCGATGAGGCTCTTCATCAAGACCTGGCTGCTTTCCGTGCTGACCACCCGCAAGTCACCCTTCTCCAGTACGTGGATGACCTTCTCCTCGCCGGAGCTACTAAGGAGGACTGTGAAACAGGTACCGGGGCCTTGCTTTTAGAGCTCTCCCGCCTAGGATACCGGGTCTCGGCCAAGAAGGCCCAGATATGTCAGCGGAGAGTGACCTATTTAGGATACGCACTAGAAGGGGGAAAGAGGTGGCTCACTGAAGCCCGAAAAAGCACAGTCACCCAGATTCCCAGACCACAGACCCCCCGGCAGGTACGCGAGTTCCTGGGAACAGCTGGATTCTGCCGCCTCTGGATTCCAGGTTTTGCAACCCTAGCGGAGCCCCTATACCCGCTGACAAAACAAGGGAACCCCTTCGAGTGGGGGGAGACTCATCAGAAAGCCTTTGACGACATTAAAAAGGCTCTTCTCTCGGCGCCAGCGTTGGCCTTACCAGATGTGGCCAAGCCCTTCACTCTGTTCATAGATGAAAGAAAGGGAGTAGCCAGGGGGGTCCTAACTCAAACCTTAGGCCCCTGGAAGAGGCCGGTAGCCTATTTATCCAAGAGACTAGACCCAGTGGCTAGGGGGTGGCCAGGCTGTCTAAGAGCAATTGCAGCTACTGCCCTGCTTGTAAGAGATGCGGACAAACTTACCTTGGGGCAGAAACTAACTGTGGTGGCCCCACACACTCTCGAGAGTGTTATCCGGCAGCCACCGGACCGGTGGCTATCCAACGCCCGGATGACTCACTACCAGAGTCTCCTGCTAAGTGAAGATCGAATCCGCTTCGGGGCTCCGGTAGCTCTCAACCCAGCAACCTTACTACCGGAAGTAAATCCTGAGAGCAAAGAAGTCCTACACTCATGCCGTGACATTCTGGCAGAGGAAACAGGGCCGAGGAGAGACCTCAAAGATTCCCCCTTGCCAGAGCCTCAACTCACCTGGTACACGGATGGAAGCAGCTACCTCTATGAAGGTAAGAGGGTGGCGGGAGCGGCTGTGGTCAGCAAGGACCGGACTATCTGGGCTAGTAGCTTGCCCGAAGGGACTTCGGCCCAGAAGGCTGAATTAATTGCTCTGACACAGGCTCTCAGGCTGGCAGAGAACAGCCGGGCTAATATTTATACTGACAGTCGTTATGCTTTTGCCACTGCTCATGTGCACGGGGCTATATACCGTCAGAGAGGTCTCCTCACCTCAGCAGGAAAGGAAATTAAAAATAAAAAGGAAATCCTCGACCTCCTAGAAGCCATTCATGCCCCCCAGGAGGTAGCTATCATCCATTGTCCCGGCCACCAGAAAGGGACCTCGGAAACAGCTATAGGAAACAGGAAAGCGGATGCCGAGGCAAGGCAGGCCGCTCTAGGGCCCCGGCTACTCGCCCTCGCTGTTGGCCCCGCAGCACCACAGCCAGAGACCCTCCACTACACCCTAGAGGAGGAAAAAGACCTGCTTAAAAGGCCAGAAAAATACCATAAGGACAAACTAGGAGTGTGGAGAACTGCAGGGGAAAAAATGGTAGTACCAAGGGCGGCAGCCACTGCCTACCTCCAACAACTGCATCGCCTTACCCACCTGGGGGCCAAACACCTCAGCTCCACCAGCCGGGCAACGGGACACTATGTCAAAGGACTCGATCGCCTTTCAGAAGAAGTAGTTAAGCAATGCAAGGCGTGTCAGCTGGTAAATGTACATTCATCCCAGGTCGGGACCGGACACAGGCTCAGGGGAGACCGGCCCGGGAGTTACTGGGAGGTGGATTTTACAGAAGTGAAGCCCGCCCGATACGGTTATAAATATCTTTTAGTTTTCATAGATACCTTCTCAGGTTGGGTAGAAGCCTTCCCTACCAAAAGAGAAACTGCAACTGTGGTCGCCAAGAAGATCTTAGAAGACATCTTTCCACGGTTTGGAATTCCTAAGGTAATTGGATCAGACAACGGTCCAGCTTTTGTTGCCCAGGTAAGTCAGGGAATGGCCAAGATACTAGGGGCGGATTGGAAATTGCATTGTGCTTACAGGCCCCAGAGTTCAGGTCAGGTAGAAAGAATGAATAGAACATTAAAAGAGGCTATGACTAAATTGTCCTTAGAGACTGGCGTGGCAGACTGGACGGTCCTCCTTCCCTTTGCCCTTTTCCGCGCGCGAAACACCCCAGGCCCCTTGGGGGTGACACCGTTCGAGGTTTTGTTTGGGGCCCCTCCGCCCCTAGCCGCTGACCCTTGGTCCGTGCCTACAGACACTCACACCCCTCAATCCCTGCTTGCCAGGCTGAAGGCCCTCGAGACTGTCCAGAAGGAGGTGTGGACTCCCCTGGCCGCCCTCTACCAACCAGGAGAACTGCAAGTCCCCCACCAGTTCCAGGTCGGAGACTTTGTGTACATCAGACGCCATCGGGCCGCTAATCTCGAGCCGAGGTGGAAGGGACCCCACCTGGTATTGCTGACAACCCCAACAGCGGTCAAGGTAGACGGTGTAGCTGCTTGGATCCACGCCTCCCACGTCAAGCGGGCACCCCCATCAGACGACACCGATCATGGATGGACTGTGGAGAAGACAGACAACCCTCTCAAGCTACGGATTTGCCGCCGCCCTCTTCCTGCTGAGCCTGCCGCTGATAAGTAGCAACCCCCATGCCCCAAAGAGACTAACTTGGAGGGTAATGTCCCCCCACACCGGACAGACGGCCTGGTCGGTCACCAATATAGCACCTAAAGGGACATGGTGGCCAGACTTAACGCCAGACCTCTGCGCTATGGCAGCAGGATACAGACTATGGGACCTCCCTGAGAGAACAGTAGAAGAGACTAAAGCAGGTATAGAGACCCGAGCTTACATAGGAAAAGGAAGAGATTTGCAATTTGGAGTTCACTGTAGTTATCTGGGGGCCCGTGAGCGTCTTACGATGACCCAATTCTATGTGTGCCCCAAAGACAGGCAGGGACATAGAAAGAATTGTGGATCTGAACGAGAGTATTTCTGTGCAGAATGGGGATGTGAGACAACTGGTACTGGATATTGGATCAGAGGGCCCCCCGAGTGGGACCTCATCCAGGTTCGGAGAAATGAGAGCCAAACCTCCGGACATAGGGGTTGGGTTAACGCCCTGAATATCTCCTTCACCTCAGCTGGGCGGTCATACGACCTAAACAAGTGGCGCTGGGGAGTGACATGGGGGATCCGGCTGTATAAGGACCAACATGATGATGGCCTCCTTTTTAAGATAAGATTAGATGTACAGGATTACAGGCCACCAGTTGCAGTAGGACCCAACACCGTCTTGTCCAGCCGGCAGCTCCCCACGAAAGAAAGGCCTCTTGCCACCACCACCGTGGCAGGAACTAGCCCAGCCTCCAGGGAGGAACAGGCCAACCCCATAGAACTAGAGACAAACTCAGGTCAGAGGCTATTAGGCTTGGTAGAGGGGGCCTTTAGTTCTTTAAACATGTCCAAGTCTAACCTAACTGAGTCTTGCTGGCTCTGCCTAACTACAGGGCCCCCCTACTATGAGGGCATAGCCTTCCAGGGAAACTATACCAACACCACCAGCCATGACCACTGTTCGTGGGGACAGCAGGGGAAGTTGACCCTTACTGAGGTCTCAGGGCAAGGCACATGTATAGGACAAGTGCCAAAGGACC
Source organism: Myotis myotis (assembly GCF_014108235.1). Lineage (NCBI taxonomy): Eukaryota > Metazoa > Chordata > Mammalia > Chiroptera > Vespertilionidae > Myotis > Myotis myotis. Next base: position 174,683,753 of record NW_023416335.1, read on the forward strand.
GCCAGCATCTCTGCAAGGAGAACCTGGCATATCCCTCCTCTGCAAGCTATTACTTAGTGCCCCCAACAGGGGGATGGTGGGCCTGTAGTACGGGACTTACTCCATGTTTAGCAGCCCAGGCCTTTAACCGTTCTCAAGATTATTGTATCCTTGTCCAACTAGTCCCCAGGATCATGTATTATCAAGCTAATGCATTTGAAAAAGAATTTGACTCCTATTCTCCTTCCCATCGGGATAAACGGGAACTTGTTTCACTGACCTTGGCTGCTCTCCTAGGTCTAGGGGTCGCGGCAGGAGTAGGAACAGGGACAACAGCCCTCATTAAAGGCCCCACCTACACTGAAGACCTCAGGATTGCCATCGATGAGGACCTCAAACATATAGAACACTCCATTACTAAGCTTGAGGAGTCTCTAACCTCTTTGTCTGAAGTAGTCCTACAAAATAGGAGAGGACTAGATCTCCTATTCTTAAAGGAGGGAGGGCTGTGTGCAGCTCTCAGGGAACAATGCTGTTTCTACGCTGATCATTCAGGGGTGATAAAGGATTCCATGTCAAAACTTAGGGAGAGATTAGAAACTCGCAAAAGAGAGCGAGAGGCCAAGCAAGGCTGGTTTGAAAGTTGGTTTAACAGCTCACCGTGGTTCACAACCCTGATATCCTCTCTCGTGGGACCCCTGATCATTTTACTCCTCCTTTTGACATTCGGGCCATGCATAGTAAACCGCTTAATCGCCTTCATCCAGGACCGGATTAGTGCAGTTCGGGTAATGGTCCTCCAACAGCGGTATCAGCCTGTACCCTCAAACATTAGCCTGTAGTTCCATGATTGGAACTTCCCACAAGAAAAGGGGGGAATGTAAGGCCGCTGAAAACCCCCCCCCTTCCCCCTGGACCAGCTTTTCCAGTAAGCTCTGGTTAATGTAAAGATTAAAGAGAACTTCCCCCTCCTGACCTTTCCCGTAAAGCTCTGGCGCCCTGATCTGGTCATAGCATAGTTATCTTATCACTCCTCGGGATCGGCCTGCGCATACCAGACCACCCTGGCCCCTTAGGAAATGAGTCAACTAATAACAAAGACCTGTCCCTGTAAAAGATGAGTTATGAGTTAACTGGTAACCCAGTTCCCTGTTTTCCGGCCACCTGCGTGTGGTTTTTGCCTTTATAAACCCGTGTTCTGCAATTGCTCGGGGCTCCAGTCAGCAGCACTTCCTTTGTGTTGTTGCCTGCCTGCCTGAGAGCCCCTGCGCTGCGCTTGTAATAAAAATCCTCTTGCTCTTGCATCAAGCCTCGGTCTCTGCGTTTGACTTGGGGTCGTCGCCTCCTCTGCTGGACTCTCCGGGGGTCTTAGGGCCCAACAGTTACAGTTACAGCTTTTTATACACAACTCAAAATAGGGGTGGGGGTAATGAGGACAAAGAGGGTTCATGCATCGGCCAGGGGCTTCCTGGGACATTTGTTATTACCTGACAAGACATCCTGCTCGTTAGGTCAGTTTGACCTGCCAGCCAAGACCCCGGGCCAGATGGCCAGACTATAAATTTTCTCACTCAGGAGGGAGTAAAAGGGGAACAAAGAAATTCCAAAGGGGTCTGTGCTGTGTCCTAAAGGCATGGGAGTTTATCACTCCTGCCTGGTACTCTCACATCCAGCTTATCCTAACAATTAATCAGAACCTAACTCCCTCAGCCGGTTCTCAGCGTCCGGGGCTATAAATCCCTGGAGACAGCTTCAAGGTCTGCACTTCCCCGTGCAGGGCTGGTAATTTTCTACTGCCCTACAGACACATACTTAGGTGGGTGCAGGATAGTCAACAGTCAACAATTAACATGATAATAATAACAATGAAGGACCACAAGGGGTCTGGAAAAAGGGAAGTTACAAGTTACCCAGACATTTCAAGGGTTATAGATGCAAAAAGACAGATATGCTCAGTTAAGGTAAAGGTTGACCTTGTCAGTGAAGATACTGGCCTAGGAGTTAACTACCCATCATAACTGCTTTTAGTTAAAGTTTAACTTCAGACCATCCTTTGTGGTTACTTTTAGGTCTCTGAGTTTGCTAGACCACCGCCATGCATGCCTTCCCTGAGCTTGTTAGGTTAGCATGTGACCCCTTTCGTCCACACAAGAAACAACTGATGAATGCATACTAAATAAGTGGAACAACAAATCAATTTTTCTCTTTCTCTCTCCCTCCCTCTCTCTCAAATCAATAAATTTTAAAAAATTAAAAAGAAAAATTATCTCAGGGTTATATCCTTTGCATGGATCAAATTAGGTTACTGCCATGACTACATTCCAAATCCTAACAAATGAAGAAAGATAAAGGAATTTCAGGGTAAGACAGTTTGGTGGAACCAACTGACCTCTTCTTAGAACGATGCTTTGAAATGCTTAAAATAAAATTCATAAGATTACAAAGGAAGTTAATTCAATGTGAAAGTTATCCAAAAAAATTTAATAAATTATTTCTTACACAATAAGTAAGATCTAGTAGCAGATCTAACAACTGTGATTTTGAAACTGATGGACATAAATGATAGTTCTAGTTTATCTTCATTAACTATAATAATAAAAGTGTAATATGCTAATTAGACCGGATGTCCTTCTGGACGACCTTCCTGACAAAGCCAGGACTTCAAGGGACGCCCGGGTCCCGGATGCCTGCCAGAGGCTGAAGGGAAGCCCAGGTCCTGGGTGACAGAAGGAAGCTGGTACTGGCAGCCAGGGGAAGGAAGGCCTACTCTTGCACGAATTTCGTGCGTTCGTGCATCGGGTCTCTAGTGATAATATAAGAATACAGTGGGGCCTTGACTTACGAGTGTCCCGACTACCGAGTTTTTCGAGATACGAGCTGTCTCTCCGCTGATTTTTTGCTTTGAGTTGCGAGCTAAAATTTGGGTTATGAGCCAGCTTCAGATACCCCACCGATAGTTGGCGTAGTGAACGTCACAGTGAACGCCACAACATCAGCCCAGCATCATGTGTCTCACTCGTTCACTTTAACGTCACAGTGATTTGACATAGGAGTAATTTGAGTTAGGAGCTCTGTCACGGAACAAATTAAACTTGTAAGTCAAGGCCCCACTGAACCTGTGATATTATGGTGAAAATTTTACTATTAATACTACTATGTTACTGTGCCTTTGTTGCCAGCACTCATAATTGAAGGAAACAGTATATTCCAAACTGGCTGGGTGGCTCAAGGTTGGTTGTGAAAGGGCAAGGACTATGCCCTCCACCTTGCCCCAGGGTAAGGGCTATGCCCTCCATCTTACCTTGGCCATGTGCTCAGCAAGGCTTCTTCCCGGAAGCCAAGCCGCTGCTGGCCACGCCCAGGATTTCTCTGGACTGGCCAATGATAGTCAAGGGAAGTGCACGCCATCACTATGACTACATCCTGTGTAATGAGACACCGACTTGCGCCTGGCCAATCGGCAGGGCCCACAGTCCTTTCTCCTCCCCTTACCCCAACCCCCTATAAAACCTCTCTCCACACAGAGTTTTCCCTCTCTCAGCCACTGGGCTACCGTTGCATCGGTGAGTGTGGTCGGGGAGCCGAACTAGTTCGAAATGAGGGACTCTTTGCTTTTGCATCTGACTTGCTGGCTCCCTGTGGGTTCTTGGGAATCTTGAAATCTGGGCAAAACATTTTGGGGGCTCGTCCGGGATTCCCAAGACGATCGAGGGACCCCCGATCCATAGAGTCTGACTGACTGCGGTAGGTGTGTGTCGTTGTGTGTTCCATTCTGTGTGAGCTCATTTCTGGAATCTGTAATTGCCTGAGGGGTTTAGGCGGACGTGCCGTGAAAGACCACAGGCGGGGGAGAGTTGGAAGATGTTCCGCTCCCCAGGAGGGATGGATATGCCCCTCACCCCAGGAGGGATGGATATGCCCCTCAGGAGGAATGGATATGCCCCTCGCGGATTTGAGACGAGGCGGGTCGCTCCTGCCGGTTTGGCGTAAGGCCATTGTCTAGTTGCTTCCATGGAGTTGGAAGGCTGTATTTTCGGGCCCTGTTTAGTGTTCTGTGTTTGTACTGGATGGATGTCATGGGATGGACTCAGACTGCACCTTTGGGTATTGTGATTGATCATTTCAAGGAGATTGGGGGAGGCTTTAGAGCTCCCTCAGGGGTTGGGAAGTTGTTAGGAATTGAAAGGATTGTTTAAACTCTGAATGAATGTCTGGTGAAAGTGTGTGAATGTGGAGGGAGGGGGCCTGCCTTCTCCCCTCCTTTGTGTGGCTATCTGAGTATGCCTAGTATGAAGTCTAGATGATAGAAGTTAATCTATTAATTGAAAATGCCTTCTATTTTATTTGAAATGTATCCTAAATGTAAAAGTATTGATTTGAAAAATGCTAAGTATTTAATTTGCTACCTAAGATTTTAAAAAGTTCTGCAATATAATGTTGGCCATCTATCTTTTAGGGGTTTTGGTTTGCTCTTCCCTTGTTTATTGTGAGAATGAGGCAATCATCTTTTCTGTCAGAGAACAGTTTAGACTACCACAATGTTGAGCTGCCTGACTTGGCAGCCTCCATGTTGGCCGCATGGCATGCCGTGCCCCTGGGGGCCGCCATCTTGGAACAGTAAAGGCCCCTCCCTCTGACTTAGTCAATCACAAAAGGAATGTCTGCTCACTGAGGCAGGATGGGATTTCAGGGGTGGAGTTTTAAGGCGGAGTTTTACTAAGGAAATGCAGATGGGGCAGAAAGGGTGCCTGCCTCTCAGATTTATTTAATACTAAATTAGCAATCACGGTCTTAATATAATTTTAGTGATATGATAGACCAATGTTTTGAGCAGTTGGCTTTATAAGGGCCGACAATAGAGCTCGTATTTCTTAAAGGGCTTGTAGATAGAGAATTGAAAAGCTTTTACAAATTCATAAATGCATCCGGGATTTCGGTGCACATGTAAAGGAAAAGGCCAGTTTAAAAACGAGTGCGCATAGTTTTGAGCTGAACTTGACCTTTTGCTGTGTACAGAATAAAAACCCGAGACTGTTTTGGCCTTAATAGTTATGGGTTTGCTTCTTGAATTCCCCAGCAGGAAAATTGTGACCATTTTGAAATTTAGCAGCTATGCCAGGAGAGCAGTAATCCAATTTCTAAAGTAAAGTACAATTATTTCAGGTAGAAACTGTGGTTTAAAAGTTCTAGCTACCTGGAAAGCATGGCCTTGGTATGATGGGAGGAAAAAGAAATGTTAAATGGATGGTAGACCAGTGAGCTGGGACTGGTCACTGTTGGTGGCTTGTGAAAAGGGCTGGACGTGGCCTAACTTCTTCCTTGGTACCACTGAAACGTCTGAGGGTACTTCTGGCCTTGGTTTTCCAATGTGTTAAATCTGTAGATTTTGTTGTTTCGCCAAAATCATCTTGAAGGACATTGAATGGTTCTTTCCTTCCTCTTTAACTTTTAGGGGATTGTATGAATGGATTACTGATGTAAATTATCAAGAATCTCTAAGGGACTTGTCCTGTATCTGGAGGAATGGCTTCTAGATGGTATTCACCGTCTCTGAGACTTCCGGGGGGAAGTCAAAACTTGGACTAGCTAAGGGTTCGAATCTGGCCTATCTTTTAAAAAGGTAGAAAAGAAGCATTCCTAGGCAGTTTTCTACTGCCTCTGTTCAGAGACTTGTTCTGTATCTCGACACAACTGAAACTGATTTGTTGGTATTTTGTTGTATAAATGTGGCATGCACCTCCAAGTTCTTAATGGGGAATGTATCTAGTTATCATGTCTATTCAGTCTTGATTTCCTTGTTCAATATGAGTACCGTTTCTATCTGGATGAGACATAGGTCAAAAGTCCTGTCCTGGGATGTGGGAAAGGGAGGCCTCCACATCTGTTCCAGTCTGCTCAAGATCCCAAGACTGTAAAAGTACTTGTTCACTGAAAGGGTGTAAGTGTGGATGTTTATTTGATGTTTGTATGTCTACTTGGGTATAATTATTTGTTCATGTAAGTGTGGAAGTATATTCTGTGCTAGGTTGGTATTTTGGAATTCTGGGGTAGATTTAAAAGGTATTTGTGGCTTTTCTAGTCTGATTGGGACATTTAAGGGTGGGGCTCACAGTTCCTCAGGGCAGAGATTCCATGGGCCCTTCCCCCTGCCTGTGCTGAATTAAATAATACAGGCCAGTGTCATTTAGCTTGCTGGTTAAAGGAAGACAATGGGCCTTAGAATCTGTAAAGGTGGGCGGGAATGAAGCTGGTCAAATGTACTGCAAGGGTTTGGTACCTGTTGCTGCTAGCAAAGGAGGGGCTGGTACCCACTTCTAGTGCACTCCCTTGAAAGAGGCCTGGTTGCTGCTCTGCCACAAAGGGAACTGATAGAAAGGCAAAAAAAAAGCAGAGCGCTGTAACTGATAAACAGGGTTACCTAGAAGCCATCAGGACTTTGAAGTTATCCAAGAGAGGAGGAATCTGACTCGGAGACTGGCGAGGACTGGGTGGCTTTTCTTTAACAATCTCTTTCCTTGAGAGGGCTCCAGAGGGTGCACGAGGACATTTGGCCGCGCCTCCGCTCCATCTACGAGACCAGCCCAACCCCAACTCCTCATCAGCACGACCAGGAGATTGGGTCCACGTCAGAAGGCACCACCGGGAGACCCTAGAGCCACGTTGGAAGGGTCCCTACACTGTGGTGCTGACGACCCCCACCGCTCTCAAGGTAGATGACGTCGCGACCTGGGTCCATCACACTCACGTCCGGTCAGCGGATCCATCCATGACCTGGAAAGACTTCATCACCAAATGGAGCATCGATCGATCGAGATCAACGCAACCCACTCTACGGCGTGTTTGACCTGCCTGATGCTGGTAACATGGCTCGCGATCACTCCTGTCACCAGGAGCCCCCACAATACTGTGTAATACACTTAGATAATGCCTGCATCTTCATGGACATGGCTCCAAAGAGACAAGGACAATTTATAGGATCACATGTTTAGTAGCAGAAGATTTGGCTGCCTTAAGCGGCCATGATGCCAATATTATGTTTCATTGTATTGATATGTTATATTAACCTTTGATTCTTTTGCAGGTTTGAATGTATGTTGGTTATCCTGAAAGGGGACTGTGTGGGGTGACCCCCAAAAGTAAAGGGTGCCTAGCTGCCAAGAGGGCAGGTGCCCAACTGGGCAGGGAAGGGTCCCCATCAGGTTTTGGTGTCTTTTGAGAGACAGCTAACAGTTGGCAGCCTGTAATACTGTCTTGCAGGCCTGGGTCACCATGTCCATGCCAGGGGTAGTAAAGCTGGAAAAAGCCTGTTTCGAATAGAAGGTCTGAGGCATGGTTATGCATAGAAAGAAGGTTTTATGCCAACAGTTACTGTTTTGTTTTAAATCCATTAAAAGGAATTATCAAGGAAAGTCAGAAAATCTTAGAGTAAATCAGTATGTTTTTCTCCTTATGTAATTCCTCCGAAATCTGGCAATGCTAAATAAGTACGTTTCTTTGCATAGATCCAATAAGACTGATTCCTAATAGTGGTTTTATTAATGGAAAACTTTGACTGGAGTATCATGTTTTAAAGAGCCCTGTCTGAGCTCTAAAGACTTGAAGCCACTAAGAATGCCACGAAGAAAGCCTGGTATCCTGCTTGAGAGCCCTGAAGATGGCTGGCGCTGGAGCATCAGGCCCATGCCCTACCATCACTGGCGGTTGGTAAGAGTAGAAGGGGAGCAGTAAAGATACCTCTGCGTCCCTGCGGAGCCCCCACACACTCTGGGCCGCAACGAGTAGGAGGGCTACTGAGATGGGCCTTAAAGCCTGGAGCGTGGGCTCAGGTGGAGTTGCTACAGGTGAGGGATTCACCTAACTCAGTAGATACTGCAGGCAGGCCTGATGGCAGCTGGATGGCTTGGCTTCCTGGCCCTACGGGGCACATTAAGGTTCAACCATGAAATTCCAGCAAAGATAGTCAGTTACCATTCTTGTTGTGTTTATGCAAACATCAGGACAGTAGATAAATTAATCTTGATTTGGCTTTTTGATAGCCATGGAGGAATTTTAAGAAGAAAAATCCTGTTTCAATAGAAGTTGTTAAATCTAAAATGGTTTCTTTCCCTTCCACTGGGCCATTTGTTAAGCTTATAGGGATAGTTCAGTTGATAGTTCTGTGTGCCCAGTATGGGCCTCTAGCAACGGTGGAATAGAAATGCAGTCCATCTCATGATTGAGCCGGAAGTTCCAAGACAAGGGGGGAATGAAAGGGGAGGACTACGCCCTCCACCTTGCCCCAGGGTAAGGGCTACGCCCTCCACCTTGCCCCAGGGTAAGGGCTATGTCCTCCACCTTGTCCCAGGGTAAGGGCTACGCCCTCCATCTTACCTTGGCCATGTGCTCAGCAAGGCTTCTTCCCAGAAGCCAAGCCGCTGCTGGCCACACCCAGGATTTCTCTGGACTGGCCAATGATAGTCAAGGGAAGTGCACGCCATCACTATGACCACATCCTGTGTAATGAGACACCGACTCGCGCCTGGCCAATCGGCAGGGCCCACAGTCCTTTCTCCTCCCCTTACCCCAACCCCCTATAAAACCTCTCTCCACACAGAGTTTTCCCTCTCTCAGCCACTGGGCTACCGTTGCATTGTTGAGTGTGGTCGGGGAGCCGAACTAGTTCGAAATGAAGGATTCTTTGCTTTTGCATCGGACTCACTGTCTCCCTGTGGGTTCTTGGGAATCTTGAAATCTGGGCACAACAGTTGGAGTATCATCTGAATGCACCAAGGTTTCAGGTTCAATCAAACCAGGGCACATATGGTGTCCCTAAGTGGTTAGAGCACGATTAAGGGTTCAATTCCCAGTCAAGGGCACATACCTGAGTTGCAGGCTTCAACCCTGCTAGCGGGGCACATGCAGGAGGCAACTGATCAATGTATTTTTCTTATATAGATATTTTTCTCTCTCTCGCTCCCTCTCTCAAAAATTGTTGGGGTCCAGCCCCAACAGGCCCAGGGGTTCCCAAAGGTGTCGGCAAAGAAGGAATTGGCAAAGAAGGAATGACAAGGTTACAGTATTCAGTTGATCAGCACAGCCAGGTTCTCTCTTTATTGTCCTGTTACATCTGTATTTATACCATTTGATCCTATAAGCATGCCTCTATAATCACATCATGGTATGTTTTGGGTAACCTACAGTTCCTTGTTTCTTATCTGACCTTTACCAAAAATCCTGTCTCTATCTAGTTCTGTTGATTTTAATCTTGTCTAGGTTAATCTCTGTTCCATTATAAGGGCTATTCCAAGGTTGCTGCTCTACTGATAAGCTACAAGGAAGTGACTGAAGGAGATTCTCCTACCCAGTAAAGGTTATGTCCTCCCAGCCTCCCTCCTTGCCTTCCCTGGGACTGCCCTGTGTGAGTGGATCTCCAGGGGTATAGGCTTTGGTGCTTTCCCTGGTGGGAAGACCCCTGGGTGTTGGGGTCCAGAACCAGCAGGTCCAGTGGTTCCCAAAGGTGTGGATGGAGTCGGCGAAGAAGGAATGACACAGATACAGCATTCAGGTGATCAGCAGCCTAGCCAGGTTCTCTAGCCAGGTTCTAGCCAGGATCTCCAGCCAGGTTCTGTGAGTTATTGTCTTGTTACATCTGTATTTATACCAGTTGATTCCAATCCTATCAGCCTCTATTCCAAAGGTTAGGGCATTTCTTATCTCCGTTCCAGGGAGTAAAGATTATGTAGTTTAAGTATGATTGTTCGTAGTTAAAGTGATTAACTACCCACCTGGCAATTAGTTAAGGGGTTTTTTTTGTTTTTTGTTTTTTTTTTAAATTAAATCTTTATTGTTCAGATTATTACATTTGTTCCTCTTTTTTTCCCCCCCATAACTCCCCTCCTCTCAGTTCCGCCCCACCCTCCGCCCTCACTCCCCACCCACTGTCCTCATCTATAGGTGCACGATTTTTGTCCAGTCTCTTCCCGCATCTCCCACACCCCTTCCCCCCCAGGAATAGTCAGTCCATTCCCTTTCTATGTCCCTGATTCTATTATAATCAACAGTTCATTCTGTTCATCAGATTTTTTATTCACTTGATTCTTAGATTCACTTGTTGATAGATGCATATTTGTTGTTCATAATTTGTATCTTTACCGTTTTCTTCCTCTTCCTCTTCTTAAAGGATACCTTTCAGCATTTCATATAATCCTGGTTTGGTGGTGATGAACTCGTTTAGCTTTTCCTTATCTGTGAAGCTCTTTATCTGACCTTCTATTCTGAATGATAGCTTTGCTGGATAAAGTAACCTTGGTTGTAGGTTCTTGGTATTCATCACTTTGAATATTTCTTGCCACTCCCTTCTGGCCTGCAAAGTTTCTGTTGAGAAATCAGCTGACAGTCGTATGGGTATTCCCTTGTAGGTAACTGAGTTTCTTTCTCTTGCTGTTTTTAAGAGTCTCTCTTTATCTTTTGCTCTTGGCATTTTAATTATGATGTGTCTTGGTGTGGTCCTCTTTGGATTCCTTTTGTTTGGGGCTCTCCGCGCTTCTTGGACCTGTAAGTCCATTTCTTTCACCAGGTGGGGGAAGTTTTCTGTCATTATTTCTTCAAATAGGTTTTCAATATCTTGGGCTCTCTCATCTTCTGGCACCCCTATAATTCTGATGTTGGTACGCTTGAAGCTGTCCCAGAGGCTCCTTACACTATCCTCGCATTTTTGGATTCTTTTTTCATTTTGCTTTTCCGGTTGGGTGTTTTTTGCTTCCTCGCATTTCAAATCATTGACTTGATTCTTGCGCTCCTCTGGTCTGCTGTTGGGAGTCTGTATAATATTCGTTATTTCAGTCCGTGTATGCTTAATTTCTAGTTGGTTCCCCAATATAAGATCGAGGGTCTCATTAGTTTTCTTGTAGATCTCATTAAGTTTATCGGCGGCTTCTAAACAGTTCTTGAGAGACCTTAAAAGTGTGGTTCTGAACTCTGTATCTTCCATTGACAATTTTGTCCTGTTTCTTTGTCTCCGCATTTTGTTATGCTTTCTTGGTGCACCCCCTAGTGGTCTTTGTGCGGAGTCTTGTAAATAAGCCTTGATTGTTGTAGGTAATACCAGGGAGGGTTTGACCTCCAGGCCAAGTGGCTGTGAGAATCAGCTGTGTCAGCAGTGAGAGAACTTCTGTCCTCTAGGGAGGTGCTAATCTAGCCTTTGCCTGAGGCTATCCGGCAAATGCCTGTGTGCAGGGCTTGGGCGGGGAGGATCGCACAGGATCAACAGGGTGGGCCGGAGAGAGCAGTTATGGCGGCTCTCAGTCCTGTCCCCAGGGGCTCTGCCTCTCTGAGTCCCAGCACCCGCTGCAAAGCTCAGAGAGAAAGCTCCACTCACTCTGACCGAAGCCAGACAGTCCCGCTTCTCCTGTTTGAGTCTGGGTCCCTAAAGACTCGCCCGGATCTGGAGCTCAGATTCTGCGACTCCCTCCCGATTGAAAACGCCAACCGCGCCCTCCGCCGCCAGCCCGCTCCGCGCACTCCGCACCTCAGAATTTGACTTCAGCACTGCGTCTCCTCTGAGTGTCCGTATGCGTTTCTCTTTCCTCCTAGTTGTAGGACTTCCACTCAGCCAGCGTTCCTGTGGTTCTGGGTGATGTCCCTTCCGTTTTTTGGTTTCATTTTTCAAGTAGTTGTTCAAAGCAGCAAACTCCGGCGTTAGCCTATGCCGCCATCTTGGTTCTCTCCTAGTTAAGGGGTTTTATTCCCTCCCTAACTTCAGGGAAAAATCCCTACCTGGGGAAACAACCTTTCTCGGAGAGGTGACCTTGGTTAAAACGTAGCCCCAAGAAGGGGAGCAAACATATTAAGAACAGTATGCTATATACACCAGGTCCCTTGAAACATATGCTGTGCAGATGTTTCTTCCCTGCAGCGACTGTGTCAAGCAGCAAGGATGGACCGGCTTCTGGCACCTGGGGATGTGAGCCCAACAAGTCCCAAATTTATTGCCAGCAGTGTTAGTCCAAGTTCTTCATAAGTACTACATGGTATTTCTGTAACACTAGGGGGTTTCGCTGATTTATTCTCTTCCTTAGTCCTGTTAATCCCTAACTCCAGGGAAAATCCTCACTTGGGGAAACAACCTTTCTCGGGGAGGTGGTCCTGTTTAAAACACATAGCACTAAGAGGGGGAGCAAACATATGCCATATATGCCAGGTCCCTTGAAACAAAAGCTGTGCAGATGTTTCTTCCCTGCAGCGACTGTGTCAAGCAGCAAGCGTGGACCGGCTTCTGGCAAAAAATAAATAATAATTTTTTTTAAAAAACTTAAAAAGCAGAAGAGGGAGCTACAAAAGGAGGCCAAAGAGATGTAGGAAGGCGGGTCTGAGATTGAAAGCACGAGAAGGACTCAACTCAGTGGAGGGGCCACATGGAAGCAGGAGAAGGAAATGAATTCTGCCAACAACCTGAATGAGCTTGGAAAATAATTAGTTGTGCTAGGCCAGCACAACCAAGGGTTTGGTGAGCCTGAGGAGGGGTGGCAAAGGATGTAGAAAAGACAGACAAAGAGAATAAGCTGGGTCTAGGTCCTTGATGGCGAACCTTTTGAGCTCAGCGTATCAGCATTTTGGAAAACCCTAACTTAACTCTGGTGCCATGTCACATATAGAAGTTTTTGATATTTGCAACCATAGTAAAACAAAGATTTATATTTTTGATATTTATTTTATATATTTAAATGCCATTTAACAAAGAAAAATCAACCAAAAAAATGAGTTTGCATGTCAACTCTGACACGCGTGTCATAGGTTCACCATCACTGGTCTAGGTGGATCTCCTGTGCCTGGCTGAGGCCACAGAGAGAGATCCAGACAGCAAGCTGAGCCTTTATTTTATAACCAGAGGTAAACAAGGTGTGGTCACCATAGTTACAATGTTCTTGTGAGTTTCACTTGTTTTGGCAGCACTTGTTGCACCTCCCACAGCCCATTAGCTTCCCAGATAAGATCTAGGGAGCATCATAAGGTCAAGCCTAATTATGCTAAGCAGGCTATGCCCTCTAAGCTGGGACTTGCTTGTGGCTTTGCCAGCAGGTCAGTCTGAGGCTTAACCCTATATCTGCTCTCTACAATTAGTGTGTTGTTTAAGGAGTTCAGTTCACGGTAATTTATTATGTCATAATAATACTTTTCCTCCCACATGCAAAGCTCTTCTGGCTGGGCTAATAATCAAATTAACAGAGACAGATTAATAGGAGAAAATCAAAATTGAAATACATGCCCTTCGTGAATTCTCGTCAGCATGAAAATTCCAAAGACAGTGAGGCAACATTGGATATAGATGATATTTTGAACAAAGGAGAAAAGGGAAGTGGGGAGAGGTTTTAGATTTCAGAAGTGAAAATGGGCAATTCACAGGTAGAGGGAGAGTGGAGCAACCATGGCAGGCAAATCCTTGCTAGGCAACCCAAAAACAATGGGACACAGGCAATGAGTAGATAACAGGTCCCTCCAAAAGCCCCTCCAATTTACTATGCATATATTCAAATTAGGCTGAGGTGAACATCCTAAGATTTCCTTTCTGAAGCAGATTTTTTTTCTGCCTGAACCTCTTGAGCAAGAAAGGGGAGATAGTCAAAGGTCCTTTCCAAGTTTTTTTATTTCTGAATAACCAGCTTAAAATCAGTATCCCCAAAGGAGTTTCATGGCATTAAGACTTTGCTCCCCTTCAGTAGCAATGGGAAACTATTAAAATAGTGGACTCCAGGTTTTAACACTTGCCCATGGGAATGTTTAAGGAACAAAATTGAAGGAAACTAGATGCTGAGAGATCTGTAAAGAAGATGACTTCCAGCCTGGACCAGCTAGACTATTACTGAGAGAGATGTACATTTCTGTCTTTTTTTTTTTTCTAAATATATTTTATTGATTTTTTTACAGAGAGGAAGGGAGAGAGATAGAGAGTTAAAAACATCGATGAGAGAGAAACATCGGTCAGTTGCCTCCTGCACATCTCCTACTGGGGATATGCCCGCAACCCAGGTACATGCCCTTGACCGGAATCGAACCTGTCAGTCCGCAGGCCGACGCTCTATCCACTGAGCCAAACCGGTTTCGGCCATTTCTGTCTTTTAAAAAATATATTTTTATTGATTTCAGAGAGGAAGGGAGAGAGAGATAGAAGCATCAACGATGAGAAAGAATCATTGATCGACTGCCTCCTGCACACCCCACAATGGGGATGGACACAACCCAGGTTTGTGTCCTGACCAGGAATAGAACCATTACCTTCTAGTTCCGTGGTCGGCAAATTGCAGCTCGCGAGCCACATGTGGCTCGCTGGCCCCTTGAGTGTGGCTCTTCCTAAGCCTTAGGAGTAACCTAATTAAGTTAATAACAATGTACCTACCTATATGGTTTAAGTTTTTTTTTTTTTTAATATATTTTATTGATTTTTTACAGAGAGGAAGGGAGAGAGATAGAGAGTTAGAAACATCAATGAGAGAGAAACATCGATCAGCTGCCTCCTGCACACTACCCACTGGAGATATGCCCGCAACCAAAGTACATGCCCCTGACCGTAATCGAACCTGGGACCCCTCAGTCCGCAGGCCGATGCTCCATCCACTGAACCAAACCGGTTACGGCTATATGGTTTAAGTTTAAAAAAATTTGGCTCTCAAAAGAAATTTCAATCAATTTCAATCGGTGTATTGTTGACATTTGGCTCTGTTGACTAATGAGTTTGCCGACCACTGTCCTAGTTCATAACTATGCTTAACCACTGAACAACATTGTCCGGGCTACATTTCTGCCTTTTAAAAGTTGATTAAAACTCTGAATATGAAAGTATTACTTGATGTAAAGTGTAGAATGAGAAAAGGGACACAGGACCAAGTCTTGAAAAACTCCAGTTGTAACCGTACAATTCAAGTGTCCCAGCTGCCTGTCACTACTTAAGCCAATTCAGCAGAGACAGGGTTGAATCATATATGAGTGTTTATTCCAATAATGCCAGCAGAATGGGAGAGCAGCAGGTCATCCACAAAAATCTGTTCTGCTCTGCCTCCCACCATAAGCCAGCTGTTTATATTGGGTAGAAGATTGAAGATTATATGGGGAAGTAGCCAAAGGGTATGCTAAATGGGCAGTTTACAGATACTTCTGGCTAGGGATTTGCCAAGGCCTGTAGGTATGCAAAGGACTGGGAGGAGGGGGAGGGGGGTCTTCAAAGGACTGGCAATATGCAAAGTTCTGGAGATCTTCAGAGGGCTGCCAGCTCTGGTTTCTGCAACAAGGTTGTTAATTTTTCCAGGATAATAAGCAGCTCCCAGATGTGGAGAATGGGCCGCATTTCCAGGTGAGCTCCCATGTCCCACATGCAACACCCAGCCAGGTGAGAATGTGCCTTCTTTTTTTTTCCTTTTTTTTTTTTTTTAAATATATTTTATTGTTTTTTTACAGAGAGGAAGGGAGAGGGATAGAGAGTAAGAAATGTCGACCAGCTGCCTTGTGCACACCCCCTACTGGGGATGTGCCTGCAACCAAGGTACATGCCCTTGGCCGGAATCGAACCTGGGACCTTTCAGTCCACAGGCCGATGCTCTATCCACTGAGCCAAACCAGTTAGGGCTAGAATGTGCCTTCTTTAATCAGAACAAAGCAGTCACAGTTAAGAGAGCATGATTAATATTTCTTATAATTATAGCTGGTCCTCAATATTCTATTTCTGCCCCTATCACAATCTTTTTTTAAAAAAAAAATTTTAATTCTTTATTGTTTAAAGTATTACATAAGTCTCCTTTCCCCCCCATTGACTTCTCCCTGGCCATTCCCACCCCCCAACACATGCCCTCATCCCCCCACCCCCTACTGTCTATATCCATTGGTTATACTCATATGCATACATACAAGTCCTTTGGTTGATCTCTTACCCCCTCTCCCCCCCCTCCCTCCCCACCTTCCCTCTTAAATTGGATGGCCTGTTCAATGCTTCTGGCTCTATTTTTATTCATCAGTTTATGTTATTCATTATATTCCACAAATGAGTGAGATCATGTGATATTTATCTTTCTCTGACTGATAACTTTATTTCGCTTAGCATAATGCTCTCTAGTTCCATCCATGCTGTTGCAAATGGTAAGAAATTCTTTTTAACAGCAGCATAGTATTCCATTGTATAGATGTACCAGTTTTCTAATCCACTTATCTGCTAATGGGCACTTAGGCTGTTTCCAAATCTTAGCTATTGTAAATTGTGCTGCTATGAACATAAGGGTGCGTATATCCTTTCTGATTGTTTCTAATTTATTGGGATCTATTCCTAGAAGTGGGATTACTGGATCAAATGGAAGTTCCACTTTTAATTTTTTGAGGAAACTCCATGCTGTTTTCCACAGTGGCTGCACCAGTCCCTATCATGATCTTTAATGGCAAGGGAAGAGGGAGGATAAGACTTAAAGAGATAAGGAAATAACCAGAAAGACAGAAGGCAAGGAAAGAGAATAATCCACATGAGTGAAAAATGTTAAGCCCTGTTGTTACTGGACCTTAATGCCAGGTTCTTGAGTCTCAATGTCATAGAAATGAGCACTGAACTCAGAACAAGGTCAAGCAGATAGTTTATTGAAAAGAGTTTGTGCAGTATGCACATATGCATAACCCATAGGCACAGACAATAAGGTGCTGAAGGCGTGGGTCAGGGGTGGGATAGGGGCTGGAGAGGGTCAATGAGCGGAAAAGGGAAACAATTGTAATATTTTCAACAATAAGGAATTATTTAAAATAAATAAATTAATTAAATAAAATTAAAAAGAGTTTGTGCACATGGGAATCAACCAGGAAAAGGTTGAGCTCTCTGAAGGGTTCTCATGTGCTGGGGTCCAACCCCAGCAGGTCCAGGGGTCCCCAAAGGTGTGAACGGAGTCGGTGAAGAAGGAATGACACGGAGACAGCGTTCAGTTGATCAGTAGCCTAGCCAGGATCTCCAGCCAAGTTCTGGTCTGGATCTCCAGCCAAGTTCTGTTCAGGATCTCCAGCGAAGTTCTGGTCAGGATCTCCAGTCAGGTTCTGTGTCCATGTTCTCTTGCTAGGTTCTCCAGCCAGGTTCTGTCCAGGTTCTCCAGCCAGGTTCAGTCACCAGGTTCTAGTCAGGTTCTCTTGCCATGTTCTATCCAGGTTCTGTAGCCAGGTTCTGTTTCTAGGTTCTTCAGGCAGGTTCTCTCGCTAGGTTCTGTCTCCAGGTTCTGTGGCCAGTTTCTGTCCAGGATCTTTTGCCATGTTCTCTCGCTAGTTTCTGTCTCTAGGTTCTGTCTCCAGTTTCTGTCCAGGATCTTTTGCCTTGTTCTCTCCAGCGAAGTTCTTCTGTCTCTAGGTTCTGTGTCTAGGTTCTGTGTCCTGTTGTCTTGTTACATCTGTACTTATACCAGTTGATTCCAATCCTATCAACCTCTATTCCAAAGGTTAGGGCGTTTCTTATCTCCATTCCAGGGAGTAAAGATTATGTAGCTTAAGCATGATTGTTCGTAGTTAAAGTGATTAATTACCCGCCTGGCACTTAGTTAAGGGGTTTTATTCCCTCCCTAACTTCAGGGGAAAATCCCTACCTGGGGAAACAACCTTTCTCAGAGAGGTGACCTTGGTTAAAACACATAGTGCCAAGAAGGTGAGCAAACATATTAAGAACAGTATGCCATATATGCCAGGTCCCTTGAAACAGCAAGGATGGACCGGCTCCCGGCACTTGTGGATGGCTTATATAGGGGTCTTGGAGTGAGTATAGGGCTTGGGAATGAGGATAAGGTCAGTTGCCCCAAGATCATCACCTGGCAGTGGTTGATCCTTGCCTGGGTAGTCAATATATTTTCCAGTGGACCACCTAAAGGGCCTGTAAAATAATGTTTGTGCAAACATTCTGATTACCTTTTAATTGACAGAACAACTATTTTACAGAACGTGATGTTAAGAAAGATGTTATAATCATACATTCTTTTCTTTAAGGATGTGGTGAGGTTTATTTAACTATGGAATTTTACTGAAAACAATCAGTCCAGCCTCGAAGATGGAGTTCTTTCAGTCAAGACGGAGTCCAAATGTTACCCTTAGACCAGGGGTGGGCAAACTTTTTGACTCGAGGGCTACAATGGGTTCTTAAACTGGACCGGAGGGCCGGAACAAAAGCATGGATGGAGTGCTTGTGTGAACTAATATAAATTCAAAGTAAACATCATTACATAAAAGGGTATGGTCTTTGTTTTTTTTTAGTTTTATTCATTTCAAATGGGCCGGATCTGCCCGCGGGCCGTACTTTGCCCACGGCTGCGACTGTCTCACTGTTAAAGATGAAAATAAGAGTAAACTGGAAAACACCCTTTGGATACGACAAGAAGAGGATAATTGGAGACCTTAGCTTGGAAAATCAAAGGACCAAAGTAACTGCAGAAACAGCTCAAAAATGGTCCTCTTCTGTTTAACAAGATATTGAGTAGCTTTTCAGAGACAACAGACCAAAAGCACATCATGCAACCAAAACACGTGCAGAGGAGAGCACTTCGGCCTCCAGCTGAACCCAACCAATGTCTTACCCCTCTCTTGTTCCCCCTCCAAAGAACTAAAAGACCAGGACATAACCAGAACTTGAACACTGGAACCCTTTCAGAAGTGAAGGGTCCGTTGTCTATGAAGATCCAGATGCCCTTTACCATAAAAGACCAAGTTGCAAATTCCTCTAATTAAAACTTACCCCACCCGCACTTTGCATACCTGTCCCCCTAAAGCCTTAAAAAACTTTAACCTAGTCTATTGAGCACGGTGGATTTGAGGCATCATTAAGTCTCCCATCTTCCCAGTTGGTGCCTTCTCCATCAATAAATTTTTCCAAACTCTGATGTTTTGAGTTCTGGCCTTTTATCATCAGGAAAAAGAAATTGGGTTTGGTAATGAGACAAGCTAGTAAGCCAGGACAACCAGAATAGGGAAACCGAGACAGATAGTTAAATGGCCAAGCAGTCTACAGCCATCTAGTAAATCACAAAACTCTATCTCCCCTAAACCAAGAACACTTAAGAGTAAATAGTTTAGGCCTGGGCAGGTCACTTAATTGGTTAGAGCGGCATCCTTGTACACCAAGGTTGTGGGTTTGATCCCATTCAGGGCATATACAAGAATCAACCAACGAATGCATAAATAAGAGGAACAGCAAGTCCACGTTTCTCTCTCTCCCTCCCTTTCTCTCTCTCAAAATCAATAAGTGGCCCAGCTGGCATGGTCAGTGGCTGAGCGTCGACCTATGAGGTTCAATTCCTGGTCAGGGCGTATCCTCAGGTTGTGGGTTCCATGCCCAGCGTGGGATGTGCAGGAGCCAGCTGATCAATGATTCTGTGGATGAAAGGGGCCACATGCTGACCGGACAAGCTCAGGGGAGGCCTGCATAGCAGTTTTGCAGACTCAGAGACCTAAAGTAACCACAAAGGATGGTCTGAAATTAAACTTTAACTAAAGCAGTTATGGTGGACAGTTACATCCTAAGCCGATATCTTCACTGACAAGGTCAACCTTTACCGTAACTGAGCCCATCTGTCTTTTTGCATCTATGATAACATACCCTTGAAGTGTCTGGGTAACTTGTGACTTCCCTTTTTTTGGAGCCCCTGGGGCACAACCAAATGTGCTGGGCCCCAGGACAGATACCACAGATTCCTTCATTTATCATATTAACTGTTCCTGTACCCACCTAAGTATGTGTCCATCATTTTACTTTTTATCCAATCCCGGGGGTTTCCCTGCTTTGCTTTATCCCTCCTCCTTAATCTATCACCAGTGAATTTCATGTAAGTCACCTATGTCCCTCCTTTGATTGCAATGTATAAATACGAATGTAATCCCGCCATTCTCCGGAGCACTATCTCAATTCGTTGAGGTCTGCTTCCCTTCATATGTCGACAGTTTGGCTCAAATAAACTCACAAAAATTCTTTACAGGTTTCAATGGGGTTTTTTTACGTTAACAATTCTCTCTCATCATTGATGTTTCTAACTCGCTGTCCCTCTCCCTTTCTGTCTGAAATCAATACAAATATATTTTAAAAGAATAATATTAATAATAATAACAAATAAAAATCAATAAGTAAATTTAAAACATTTAAGTTTTCTTTTTATTACTGATTTTAGAGAGAGGAAGGGAAAGAGAGAAAGAAGCATCAATTGGCTGCCTCCCACACATGGCCTGGCAGGGGATTGAACCTGTAGCATGGGTATATGCCCTGTGCAGGATTCGAACCCACCACCTTTTGGTGTGTGTGAGGACACTTCAAACAACCAGCACAACAGCCAGGGCAATAAATAAAAAAAATCTTGAATGGTAAATGGTTTACACTTCTTCCCAGCCAGAGAATAAAGAGCTTCAGTCCCCTACTCGGGGAGGTAGAAAGCAGAAACCCAATTAATGCTGAAATAGGAATTTTAGGGGAATATAGGCAGGTTTGGGGAATTTCTTAGAATTGGTGTCCTTGGAAAAAAACACAGGGCTACAGACTGGGAGAAGTTACATTTCCATAAGACAAGGAAACTGGGAATAGCAGAAAGGTCTATATTTACAAAATAAAGGAGGAAAAAAGCCCAGAGGGAATAGGAGGACAATGAGGGAGGAGGGCCTCCAGAGTTACTATAGTAACCAATTCAAAAGGGAATATTGACCAATCAGAAGGGATATCAGGACACAGGGATTTTTTTTCCTTTATAAACCATGGAAACAGGAAGTCAGCGGGACTCTTTCGACCTCCCCACGTGGGAGTCTGTACTTGTTCTTCAATAAATTTCCACCTTTGCTATACCATCTTCTGTCTGTGGACTCATTCTTCAACTCCTACAGACAAAGAATCTGGGGAACCATCCTGCCCAGGGGAACACTGTGTGTTTCAATCCAAAAATCATGTATCAGTGCTATTTGCCAACCACGCCAAAGAACGGAAGAAGTTAAGGGAATTGTGGATGGAAGGGGCCACACGCTGACCTGACAAGCTCAGGGAAGGCCTGCATGGCAGCCTAGCAGACTCAGAGACCTAAAATAACCACAAAGGATGATCTGAAATTAAACTTTGACTAAAAGCAGTTATGGTGGGCAGTTATGTCCTAGGCTGGTATCTTCACGGACAAGATCAACTTTGATCCTTACTGAGCCCATTTGCCTTTTTGCCTCTAAGATAACATTCCTTTGAAGTGTCTGGGTAACTTGTAACTTCCCTTTTTCTGGAACCCCTGGGGCATAACCAAATGTTCTGGGAGCCAGGGCAGATACTACAAATTCCTTCATTATCATGTTGATTGATCCTGCACCCACCTAAGTAAGTGTCCATCATTTTACTTTTTACCCTATCACAGAGGTTTCCCCCGCTTCGCTTAATCCCACCTCCTTAAATCTGTCACCAATGAATTTCATGTATAAATACGGATGTAACCCTGCCATTCTCCGGAGCACTATCTCAATTCACTGAGGTTCTGCTTCCCGGCATATGTCGACAGTTTGGCTCAAATAAACTCACAAAAATTCTTTACAGGTTTCAATGGTTTTTTTACGTTAACAGAATAAATCTCATTTTGGCATATCAGCATAAAACTGATGAATATTCTACTGAGATCCTCTCCTAAGACCTCGCCTAAACTCCCAGCCTTTAAAACCCCTCAAACCTAAAATCCCTGCATGCACTCCACCTCCCAGGAGCATGCCCTCGCCTTTCCCTCCCCCTTCTTACCTCCCCCCCCCTCCCCCTCAGGCATGCATCTCCTAAACTCCAAGGGACCCCCATGAGACTTGCAACCAGGGGAGCAATAGGCAGCAGTAGCTCCTCTGAGTTAACCAAGGCCCCCTTTTCTTTGACTTCCCAGTGAGTTAAAGTCGCCTAACCTAGGCTTCCTTTTGCTTCTTCCATGCTAAGCCCTTTCTTGTTCAGCTGTCCCCAGCTTTATTAAACGTACTCTCATACTCACCTGGACTCCTGCTGTGAAATTTTTTCTGCATGAAGTCAAAAACCCATACACTATCAGCCAGCCCTAGGCAGACCCACTCAGGGCCAGGTTCCCTGTCTAGTAACAGTAACACCAAGAACAGCAAAAAAGAGTACTGAAGAACAGTTGAAGGACTTTCACAACCTAATTTCAAGACTTACTATATAACATACAGGAAATCTGGAATTGGTGTAAGGATAAACCAGCAATATACTAATCAATGTATACTTCTGTACTTCTCATTTAACCATATATTAACAAATATAGAAGTATTTTAGTCACTGTTTCACTAAATAGCATATGGTACATACTCCCCTGATTCTTGCTTTATTCAACAGACCATAACAATCTCCCTGGGTCACAGTGACAGCTCTAAATCATTTTTCATAATCACTTAAAATCCATCCTTATTCTATTGAAATTCACTTTGTTTGCAATTTTGGCCACTTGTGAGCAATCTAAAAGTACTGGAAAGATTCCCAACATGTAGATTGCTGGATTGGAGTATAACTTCAACATAACAAATATTGCCAGAATACTTCCTTTCATTAACACCCAGAAAGTTAATCTTTCCCCATCATTGACAATGGGTACCAACTTCTCAATCTATGTCATCTCATTGTTGTGTTTATTGAACAGGAAAAAGATCTGGTTCATTGAAGAAAACAAATTCAAGGCCAATTTGGAAAACAGAGAACAGAAAGGTTAGCCATTGACCACAGGGTTCAGTCATCAAAAAGGAAAATAGCCCGGCCATTGTGGCCCATGAACCAAGAGATCTCCAGTGGATTTTCGGTCAGGGCACATGCCTGGGGGTTGTGGGTTCCATCCCCTGTGGGGACTGTGCAAGAGGCAGCTGCTCGATGATATTTCTCTCTCATCAATGTTTCTATCTTTCTATTCTTCTCTCTTTCTCTCTCTCTAAAAATAAATACATAAATAAGAAAGTAAATAAATAATGGAAAATAGTCCAGCAATTCAGGTGCTTAGAGCTTTGAAGGTGTACTGTTTTGTTTGGGGGGGGGGGGGGGAGGCCTACCTCTCCTGGCACATAAGTATAGCCCCTACTTATCATCCCCCTAAATTCCTCTCAACTAAACCATAGTTCATCCACAAGAATTACTCCTCTCTTTCCCAACAACCTATCTTTGACTAACAATTCTGCAAATCAGCCAAAGTTCACCTGACTCCTCCTGCTAAGATGCCATCCTTCACAGGTTAGATTGCTCGTTTGAAGCCTTCTCATACCCAGCATTCTTGAATAAAGTTTTATGCTAACAGTGTTCTGATCCATTTTCTAAAATAGTGGTGCCTCAGTTTGTTTCAGAACTGGACCCTCTGCTGCTCAGCCCCCAGCCACATCAAGAAGAGAACGTCACCCAAGACCCCTTGACACCGAGTGACACTGTAATTGATAACCCGTTCTTCTGCCGTCAGCGTGGAGCAAAGCAGCGTGGAGCGTGGACCAAGAGGATGATTGCTGTCTGAAGTTGGGGACCCGTTTTTAAACCTGTTCTGACCCATAGCAGTCCAGGTGGCTATCAGTAACATATGTCATCATGAAAAGAATAAAAGAATGTTACAGACTGCACAGGCCTCGTTGCCTGTTTTATCTCAAACTCCCCAAGCTTCCCCCGCCAGAGATAGGAACAGAGGGAACAACGCCCTTAAGGCTGTTCCAGAAAATAGCCCAGACACAAAGAGCAGGCTGAGTAAACCAGGCTCCGATCAACCATTGAGATAAACAGGATGTGAAAACACCAAGCAGGGGTGATGACTAAATCTCAAGCCCTGTCAAGACACAAACCAGACCCCTTTGGAATTTCTTTGTTCCCCTCTTACCCTCCTGCATGTAACCCCTCCCTGATGTGTGATTTTTGCCTATAAATATCTGGAAGACTCTTTGCTCGGGGCCCAACTCCTCTGCTCCTGCGTGAGTTACGAGTTGAGCCCCAGCGCGCTGGAATAAAGCCTCTTGCTGTTTGCATCAAGAGACGTCTCCTGTGGTTGATTGGGGTCGCCGTCGATCTGTGGGACAGAGTGAGGGTCCCTCTTCGGGGGTCTCACAATCACACAAGTGTTAATCAGAGTACAAGCTGGTTATCAGTTACAGTGTCACTCAGAAGGTGTCTATCAGGTTTACATCTGCCATTCCTAAGGGTAGCATTCAGCTGTGGTCTTATCTATATGGTGCAGCTAGGGCTTTCCCTGTGCTCTTTAATATTTCACAAAAAATAATTTTTCTACATTTCCTATAACACTCTTTAATTGTTTTCTATTGCTATAAAATTGTAACACTCTCTTCTTATTTCCTATCATTATCACTATTACTATGACACAGAGGCAAGAGTGTTTATTTGACATCCAAGAAGAATTGTAATTCTGGGAGGCACCATTCATGTAGAAACCCAGATAGTGTTCCCATTAGGAGAAAGCAAGGGGCATTTATGAGAACAGAAAGGTGAATAATTACAGGAAGAGAGGGAAGGAATTTCTATGGGTGCAGATAAGCTAGCATAGTGATGCTAATTATAAAGAATGTCTTTAATTTCAGTCCTGTAGCTATGTGGTCTCTCCTACAAACTTTGCAAATAATAGTTAGAAATACAATGTTACTGTAGGCCTCTTCCAAAGGTTATTTTGCCCAGTTTTAACATTCCAAAGGTTTTTGAGGAGTAAGACTTACAAGGCAGTTTCTCTGGGATGGCAGCTCCAACTCCAGTTTGAAACGGTTCCTTTTATATTATTTTTTTATAACAATATTTTTAAAATCAGGAATTTTTACAACACAAAAGTATACAGAAATATTGTAAAACTTTTATTTCCACCTGGCTGGCGTGGTTCAGTGGTTGATAATTGACCTATGAACCAGGAGGGCAGGGCTCAGTTCCCAGTCAGGGCACATGCCCTGGTTGCGGGCTCAATGCCCAGTGGGGCGTGCAGGAGGCAGCTGATCAAAAATTCTTTCTCATCATTGATGCTTCTATCTCTTTCTCCTCTCCCTTCCTCTCTGAAATCAATAATAAAAATATATTTTTAAAAATTTAATTTCCAACTTCCAATCCCAGAAATAACCACTGTCTAATTTAATTTTCTGCCTGTACTTCCATAGCCTTGTCCGTGAATATACAATTATATTGAAAGGCAAAATTCTTTGTTGGTGGGGAGTAGTAATTTTCTGGTGCTTCTGTGTCCCAGCAAGAGCAAACGAGCCCTAGCCGGCTTGGCTCAGTGGATAGGGCATCAGCCTGTGGACTGGAGGGTCCCCGGTTCGGTTCCGGCCAAGGGCACATGCCTGGGTTGCGGGCTTGATCCCCAGTGGGGACATGCAGGAGGCAGCCGATCAATGATTCTCTCTCATCATTGATGTTCCTATCTCTCACCTTCTCCCTTCCTCTCTGAAATCAATAAAGTAATATATATATATATATATATATATATATATATATATATATATATATATATTTTTTTTTTTTTTTTTAAAGAGCAAATGAGTTCTCCTCCTGGTACTAGTCTTGGATTCCGCTGGCACTCATAAAAAGACAAAATAAGAATTATTAGATAAAGCCAGTGATTATCCAGAAATGTTACATTAGGAGGAGATAAGAAAGAAAGATTAGCGTTAGGGAGAATTCAGCAGGATGTTATCTGAATTCCTTGGAGCAGGTTGCTTGGCCAGGTCTGCTGTCTTCTTGAGGGTGATCCACAAGGGGTGTTTCTGGTCAGAGGTCACCTTCCACTGAGACTGGATGTCACTCAGCTGGTGGGCTGCCTTCCCCCGGGAGTGGTGGATCCAGGTGTTTAGTCCTGCAACCTTAAGAGTGGTGGGTGTGGTTAATATGACTGGATAGGGTCCCTTCCAGGTAGGCTTGAGGGGCTCCTTTTTCCAATCCTTTACCCAAACCTGGTCTCCAGGTTTATAAGGATGTACAGCTGTTCCTAGAGAGATGGGTAGTCTATCAATAATCCACCTGTGGACCTCAAAGACAGTTTTTCCAAGTCCTTGTAGTTGTTTCTGGATTTCTAAGTTCCCTATTTCCCCCAAATCTTCCTTTGGCCGAATTAAGGGAGGGGGTCTACCATATAGAATTTCTAAGGGAAAGAAACCTACCCTGGCCCTTGGGGCACAGCATACCCGCAGGAGTACAAGAGGCAAGATATCTGTCCAGGGTAAGGTTGTCTCTTGGCATAGCTTAGCCATAGCCTGCTTTAGAGTCCAGTTAATGCACTCCACTTTCCCTGAATTCTGAGGCCTGTAAGCTGTATGTAGATTCCATTTAATTCCTGAAGCCTTGGCTACCTGTTGTACTATTTCTGCTACAAAGCCTGGGCCATTATCGGACCCTATGGTCAGAGGCATTCCATACCATGGAATTATATCCTTCAGCAATGCCTTAGTGATTTCTCTCACCTTTTCAGTGCGAGTGGGATATGCCTCGACCCAACCTGAAAAGGTGCAAACAAAGACTAGCAGGTATTTATTCCCTCTGCTAGGCCCTATTTCTGTAAAATCTACTTCTAAGTCCTGAAAAGGAGCTTGCTCACAGCGCTGAACTCCTATCGGTCCCACAGGACCCTGTTTGGTATTGTTCTGAGTACAGAAGAAGCAATGCTGAGATACTGAGGCACACAAGGAAGGTAGATGGGCAATTAGGTAGTACCTGCCTAACAAAGCTTCTAGGGCAGCCTTTCCTAAATGAGTGAGTTCATGCTGCTGGAGGACTACCTTATGGGCTAACTGTTCTGGGACATAGACCTTATGATCTGGGAGTATCCACCAGCCTTCCATTGTTCTCTTGCCCCATTCTTTTTTCTTTTTTTTTTTTTGGATTTAAGCAGTATGTTTATTTATTATTTCTAAGTAAATTCCAATTGAAGTCACCATCTTTTTCACATTCATTCAACAGAGAGTAGGAGAATTGGCCTCTATAGCTTCACAAACAAGCATTCTATATTTCTTTGCAATAGAAATTGACAGGATTAAAATCAACTGGTACAAATACAGATGTAACAAGACAATAAACACCAGAACCTGGCTAGAGATCCTGGCCAGGCCGCTGATCACCTGAATGCTGTCTCCGTGTCACTCCCCCCCACTCCCGACCCCGTCCACACCTTTGGGGACCCCTGGACCTGCTGGGGTTGGACCCCAGCACCTGGCGCCTGAACAGGGACCCCCATTCCCCCAGGTTAGGTGTGGACGGAGTCAGTGAAGAAGGAATGACACGGAGACAGCGCTCAGTCGATCAGCAGCCCAGCCAGGATCTCCAGCCAAGTTCTGGTCTCTTGCCCCATTCTTTCTGGGCCCATTTCTCTTCCCGAGGAGTGTATTTTGGAGGTTCAGGTAATTTGGGGGCCAACATGATCTGTGCCGGTGCTGCTTGTTCTTTAGCAGCCAGCTTGGCTGCGGTGTCAGCATGCTGGTTTCCTTCTGATACTGAGTCTTTCCCTTTCTGGTGACCTTTGCTATGGATGATGGCTATTTCCTTAGGCTCCCCGACTGCTTCTAGTAACTTTAAAATCTCATTCTGAATTTTGATTCCTTTTCCTCCTGCTGTCAAGAGCCCCCTTTCCTTATATATGGCCCCATGGACATGCAGGGTAGCAAAGGCATAGCAAGAGTCAGTGTAGATGTTGGCACGCTTATTCTTTTTTTTTTTTTTTAATATATTTTATTGATTTTTTTACAGAGAAGAAGGGAGAGAGATAGTTAGAAACATCGATGAGAGAGAAACATCAATCAGCTGCCTCCTGCACACCTCCTACTGGGAATGTGCCCACAATCAAGGTAGATGCCCTTGACCAGAATCGAACCTGGGACCCTTCAGTCTGCAGGCCGACGCTCTATCCACTGAGCCAAACCGGTTAGGGTGGGCACGCTTATTCTTACTGAGTTCTAGGGTTCTTACTAAGGCCCAAAGTTCTGCCCTCTGCGCTGACCATCCTTCAGGCAGGGCCTGTGCTTCAGTTGTCTCAAAGTTTGATACCACTGCATATTCAGCTCGTCTTTTTCCTTCATCTAAGAAGCTGCTGCCATCTGTGAACAATACCAAGTCTGCGTTTTGCAGGGGCCTATCCCTTAGGTCTGGCCGGCTGGAATAAAACTCCTCTAGGACTTCCAGGCAATCATGCTCAGGGGCCCCCTCAGTGATGGGTAGAAAGGTGGCAGGATTAAGTGTTCTCACTTCTTCTAATCGTACCCTCGGATTCTCACATAACAGCCCTTGATACTGAGTCATTTGAGCATGACTCAGCTAGTGCTACCCGCTTGCTTCCATCAGGGTGACAACAGCATGAGGTACGTTTATATTTAAGTTTTGTCCTAAGGTAAGCTTATCTGCTTCCTTGACTAATAATGCCGTGGCTGCAAGGGCCCTGAGGCACGGGGGCCACCCGGAGGCAACTGGGTCAATCTGCTTGTAGAGATAGGCTACTGGTCTTTTCCAGGGTCCAAACTCCTGGGTTAGAACTCCTAGGGCTACCCCGCAGTTCTCGTGAACAAAATGATTAAAGTCTCGTGTCCCATCTGGTAGCCCTAGTGGCGGGGCCTCAGTGAGCTTTGCCTATGGTGACGAAGGCTTTCTCCTGTTCAGGACCCCAGTCGATGGGTGCCTTCTTTTCTCCTCTTAAAGCTTCATAGAGAGGCTTGGCCAGGTCTGAAAACTCCGGGATCCAAATTCGACAGAATCCTGCCACTCCCGGGAATTCCCGAATCTGCTACTGGGTGCTAGTGACTGGGATGGCACATACTGCCTGCTTCCTTTCAGTCCCTAGCCTTCGTTTCCCTTGGGTGATCCGGAAGCCTAGATACTTGACTTCTTTCTGAAAAATCTGTGCCTTTTTCTTAGACACCCGATAACCTGTTTCAGTTAGCAGTCTCAGAAGGGCTCGTGTTCCCTCCCAGCACTGAGCTTGTGTGGAGCTGGCCAGTAGGTCGTCGTCTTCACACTGGAGTAGAACACACCCCAAGTCCTGTCCTGGGAACTTAGATCAGATGCTAGTGCTCCACTAAAAAGAGTAGGGGAGTTCTTAAACCCCTGTGGCAGTCTGGTCCAGGTGCACTGCTCCTTGGCCACTGTAGTTGGGTTTTCCCATTCGAAAGTGAAGAGAGGCTGACTGGAAGGCATCTTTCAGATCTAAGCATGTAAACCATTCCGCCTCTGATGGGATGAGTCCCAGAAGAGTGTAGGGGTTCGGCAGTGCTAAATGCAGGGTTATAACTGCCTCATTAACAGCCTGTAGATCCTGCACCGGGCGGTAGTTATTAGTCCCAGGCTTTTTGACAGGTAAGATAGGCGTGTTCCATGGAGACCTGCATCGTTTAACAAGTCCCCACTGAAGCAGCCGGTCTAAGTGGACCTGGATTCCTAGGCATGCTTCCCTTGGAATTGGATATTGGCGGATTTTAACAGGCTGTGCCCCAGCTTTAACTTGATTAGCACCAGGGCATGGTCCTTAGCCAGGCCTGGAGGATTCCCTTCTGCCCAGATTAGCGGGAATTCCTTCTCTAAATCAGGTTCTAATGGTGAGGCCTTTGTCTGGAGGGTATAAAGTCTCCATTCTTCCTCCCACGGCACTGCTAAGGACAGGATCATTGAGGAGGTCTCCTCACCTAGGCGAAGCTGTGCTGAGTCATCTGGAGCAAAAATGATTTCTGCCCCCATTTTGGCTAAAATGTCTCTACCCATTAGAGGCACTGGACAACCTGGCAAATACAGGAATTCTTGAATTACTTGATGACCGCCAAGTTGGAATCAGCGAGGGCGGCAGAATGGTCTACAGGTCTGATCCCCAGTAGCTCCAATAATGGTGACCTCCTTTCCTGAGGGAGGCGCTACTTTCTGAGTGACTACTGAGTGCTCAGTTCCCATATCAACATAAAGTCCACAGTCTGGCCCCCAATTTTCATTCTGACCATGGGCTCATGGGGGCCTAGCTGAAGTGAGCCTGGTCTGTCCTAGTCGGAATCAGCCATTGCTAGCCCAATGAGATCTGCTTCAGGTGACTCTGGTTGATAGCAACTGGGCGGAAAAGGGGGCCCAGTCTTTTTACTTTGCCATTTGGGACATTCATTCTTCCAGTGTCCTGTTTCCTTACAATAGGCACACTGGTCTCGTCTCAGGCTCGCTCTTCCTTTTCCCCCTGGTCTGTATCATTACTGATCTGTCTGGGAGCCTGAGCCTCTAAAAGCCACTGCTATTATATTGGCCCTTCTTTGTATTCTCTTTTCTTCCTCCTTCCTTGCTGCACTGTCTCGATTGATGAAAACCTTGTTAGCTATCTCTAGCAGTTCAGTAGCATTCTTTCCTGCAAACCCTTCCAGTTTCTGTAATTTTCTCCTGATGTCAGGCTGGGCTTGGCCTACAAAAGTGGCATTTACCATGGTTTGATTTTATGGGGCCACAGGTCTAAAGGGGGTGTAGATTTGGTATGCCTCACATAGGCTCTCATAGAAAGCTGCTGGACTTTCATCAAGCTTCTGGAAAACCTCAGAGATTTTAGCCATGTTGGTGGGCTTCTTGGCTCCGGCCCTGACCCCCTGGAGGAAGGCCAGCCGATATCTTTCTAGCCCGGTTACTCCATCTTCTGAGTTCAGGTTCCAATCGGGTTCCTCATCTGGAAAGGCCTTCCTGGCCCATCTGTCTCTATCTAATATTCCTGCCGGGGTCTGGGTCTGGAGCCACTTCTGAGCCCCTGTTACTACTCTCATGTGCTCCTCAGTGTTAAAGAACGTGAAAAGGTGCTGCTTGCAGTCCACCCTGGTGGGCTTCTGGGTCTGGAAGATCATTTCTAGGAGGTCTATCTGTTGTGCCCAGATTTCAAGATTCCCAAGGGCCCACCAGGGAGCCAGCCAGTCCGATGCAAAAGCAAAGAGTCCTTCATTTCGAACTAGTTCGGCTCCCCGACCACACTCACCAATGCAACGGTAAGCCCAGTGGCCGAGAGAGGGAAAACTCTGTGTGGAGAGAGGTTTTATAGGGGGTTGGGGTAAGGGGAGGAGAAAGGACTGTGGGCCCTGCCGATTGGCCAGGTGCAAGTCGGTGTCTTGTTACACAGGCCCTTGATTGTCATTGGTTAGTTTAAAGAAGTCCTGGGTGTGGCTAGCAGAGGCTTGGCTTCCGGGAAGAAGCCTTGCTAAGCACATGGCCAAGGTAAGATGGAGGGCATAGCCCTTACCCTGGGGCAAGATGGAGGGCATAGCCCTTACCTTGGGGCAAGGTGGAGGGCGTAGTCCTCACCCTTTCACTATCATGGCCTGAAGTTTTTCAGAATAAACTGGGGTGTGAGGTTTCTAATTCAAGATGTCACTGGTTGCCGGGAGCCGGTCCATGCTTGCTGTTTCAAGGGACCTGGCATATATGGCATACTGTTCTTAATATGTTTGCTCACCTTCTTGGCACTATGTGTTTTAACCAAGGTCTCTGAGAAAGGTTGTTTCCCCAGGTAGGGATTTTCCCCTGAAGTTAGGGAGGGAATAAAACCTCTTAACTAAGTACCAGGTGGGTAATTAATCACTTTAACTACGAACAATCATGCTTAAGCTACATAATCTTTACTCCCTGGAATGGAGATAAGAAACGCCCTAACCTTTGAGATAGAGATTGATAGGATTGGAATCAACTGGTATAAATACAGATGTAAGAAGACAGAACGAAGAGAGACAGAACCTAGGCACAGAACCTACACAGAACGTTCTCTAGAGACAGAAGAACTTCGCTGGAGAGAACATGGCAAAAGATCCTGGACAGAAACTGGCCTCAGAACCTAGAGACAGAACCTAGCGAGAGAACATGGCAAAAGATCCTGGACTGAACCTGACTATAGAACATGGCAAGAGAACCTGACTAGAACCTGGTGACTGAACCTGGCTGGAGAACCTGGACAGAACCTGGCTGGAGATACTAAGCAGAACTTCGCTGGAGATCCAGACCAGAACTTGGCTGGAGATCCTGGCTAGAGATCCTGGCTAGGCTGCTGATCAACTGAACGCTGTCTCTGTGTCTTTCCTTCTTCACCGACTCCATCCACACCTTTGGGGACCCCTGGACCTGCTGGGGTGGGACCCCAGCATATGGCGCCCGAACAGGGACCCCTAGGTAAGCCCCACTCTCGGGATGGATAGGACTCCACCATAGGAAGAGGGTGGATAGTCTTCACCGACTCCGTCCACACCTTTGGGGACCCCTGGACCTGCTGGGGTTGGACCCCAGCATCTGGCGCCCGAACAGGGACCCCTAGGTAAGTGCCCCACACTCGGGACGGATCGGACTCCACCGTAGGAATAGGGTGGATAGTCTTCGCCGACTCCGTCCACACCTTTGGGAACCCCTGGAACAGGATTCCCTTAGGTAAAGCCCCCCATTGAGAACCCCCACACTCAGGACAGATAGGACTCCACCAGGGTACTGCAGACCCCCCTATAGAGGATAAGTAGGGTAAGAACGTGGATAGTACAGAACTTAGATTGAGAAGATGTGCCATACTGAGTCCAAAGAAAGAAGACTCTGTATTGATCTTTACATTAAGAAGATGTGCCATACTGAGTCTAAAGAAAAAAGACTCCGTATTGATCTTTTAACACATATGCTTGCTAGCAGAGGAGTTAAGGTTACTCCCAGTCAGATGGAACATTTTATACAAGAAATATGTCCATGCTTTTCTGAGGAAGGAAAGGTGCCAGAAAGGTAAATGTAGAGGCATGGGAGAAGGTAGGCCCAAGGAGCCTTATCCTTAACCCCACTGCAGCCTTTCCACCCCGGGAAAGTGCAGGATTGGCAAGCTCTCCCTGGGGTGATAGATCAGGACTCAGGTAATAGCGGAAAGCGCCATTCCACTCTTAAAATGGATACAAGAGAGCATTTCGGGTTTTTCTTTTTAATGCCTGCTTTTAAAAAATAAAAAAGGAGGAATTTGCCGGGAGCGGGTCCATCCTTGCTGTTTCAAGGGACCTGGCATATATGGCATACTGTTCTTAATATGTTTGCTCACCTTCTTGGCACTATGTGTTTTAACCAAGGTCTCTGAGAAAGGTTGTTTCCCCAGGTAGGGATTTTCCCCTGAAGTTAGGGAGGGAATAAAACCTCTTAACTAAGTGCCAGGCGGGTAATTAATCACTTTAACTATGAACAATCATGCTTAAGCTACATAATCTTTACTCCCTGGAATGGAGATAAGAAATGCCCTAACCTTTGTAATAGAGATTGATTGGATTGAATCAACTGGTATAAATACAGATGTAATAAGACAGCAAGACACAGAACTTAGAATACAGAACCAAGAGAGACAGAACCTAGGCACAGAACCTACACAGAACGTTCTCTAGAGACAGAAGAACTTCGCTGGAGAGAACATGGCAAAAGATCCTGGACAGAAACTGGCCTCAGAACCTAGAGACAGAACCTAGCGAGAGAACATGGCAAAAGATCCTGGACTGAACCTGACTACAGAAATTGGCAAGAGAACCTGACTAGAACCTAGTGACAGAACCTGGCTGGAGAACCTAGCAAGACAACATGGACACAGAACCTGGCTGGAGATCCTAAGCAGAACCTCTCTGGAGATCCAGACCAGAACTTGGCTGGAGATCCTGGCTGGAGATCCTGGCTAGGCTGCTGATCAACTGAACACTGTCTCCGTGCCCTTCCTTCTTCGCCGACTCCGTCCACACCTTTGGGGACCCCTGGACCTGCTGGGGTTGGACCCCGGCAACTGGTGGTAAAGGGGTGATAATAATAGACTGGCTAATGTTTTATGAAATATGGAATTTATGAAATTGGCACGGAAGTGACAGTCAGACACTGTGAGGTTCGGAAAAGAGCCTTTAATGCAGCACTGCTGGTTCAGGGGACTCTAAGATCCAGATCTTGAATAGCCTGGACAATGAGATTTTCTCTATATATATTGAAGGAGTTAAAAAGAACAAAACAGGGCAGAGAAAGATTTATTGTGCTTAGCAGGTATCTTGTAGAAAGCTTGCAGCCTTAAGCACAGCATCACTCAGATAACCAGGAGACACCTGGCATGGGAGGAACTAAGGACGGACCAGACCTGTCTCCCACATTCTTTCACAAATGGAGTTAATTATCGGCTAGCAAGAGTGTGCAGTAGAAAGCAGGTTACTGGGACTAATTCAGATTGCTAGCCCCCCGAAAATGTCTCATTTTCCCTATTAAATGCTCAACCACTGAGCCATGCCAGCTGGGTGCACAGGTTACATTTTTGTTTTCTTGTTCCTTTATGTCCTTTATTACCCATAAAATTTCTGCTATTAGAAGGGGTAGGGAAGTGAGCCATCTCAATTTCTGACTGACCCTCCAGCTACCAGCAAATGTACATTCTCTTTTTTCACCTGTATTCTTGTGGCCTTACTACCCTGCACAAAGTGTTTATTATTGTATGTTAGCTATTAAGATAAAAAAAAAAAGGCTTGCTTGAGTTGGAGTTATGCTCCTATAGAAGATATTGTAACATATTTAGGGGATCATCTAGAAAAATATTTGTGTTTCCAACTCTAGTCACACTTGAGATTAGCTACAATCTCCCATCATGATGCCAGTGGGAATTATAACTTCAATAAAAGTATTCCAACATTCTTCACTCTCTATCTTATTTGTATCTTAGGTAGTAGTTATAATAATGAAAACCAACATATTTCCCTGTCTTTGTGTTAAATGATTCTGGAATGAAGCAGTTTTTTCTGCTTTTGTGCCAAACAATACTAAGATCAAACAAAAATAACTTTGATACTCTCTCTAAGAAATACTTGCTCATAGAAAGCAAAATTATGAACCAACTAACGGCTTATTCATCAAGCTTACTGGTCAATATGAAGTATGGTAGCAATCATCTCAGGTAGAAACTGTAGTTTAACTCTAACCCTGCTGTTTGGTTTCTGTACTTATTTTCTTTCTTTTTTTTTTTAAATATATTTTATTGAGTTTTTCACAGAGAGGAAGGGAGAGGGATAGAGAGTTAGAAACATCGATGAGAGAGATACATCGATCGGCTGCCTCCTGCACACCCCCCACTGGGGATGTGCCCACAACAAAGGTACATGCCCTTGACTGGAATCGAACCTGGGACCCTTCAGTCCTCAGGCCGACACTCTATCCACTGAGCCAAACCGGTTAGGGCTGTACTTATTTTCTTTCTTTTAAAAATATATTTTATTGATTTTTTACAGAGAGGAAGAGAGAGAGAGATAGAGAGTTAGAAACATCGATGAGAGAGAAACATCGATCAGCTGCCTCCTGCACATCTCCCACTGGGGATGTGCCCGCAACCCAGGTACATGCCCTTGACCGGAATCGAACCTGGGACCTTTCAGTCCGCAGGCCGACGCTCCATTGACTGAGCCAAACCGGTTCCGGCTGTACTTATTTTCTTGATAAAATAATAGAAAAGTTATTTTAATTTTCTGAATTATATAAATCACCCCATTCGATTAAATACCCTATTGATTGTAATGTGAATATCCCATTGGTTGTGGTCATACTGGTCTTAGAAAGCACATTTTCCTTTACCTGGGAAGGACAGCACACTTATCCCAAGGTCAGAGGGCTCCAGTTAACGTGTCCCTGTTGACTCCATTGTTCCCGAGACCCAAAAACTGTAATTTAGATAACATGCTTTAAGTAAACTGCTTCTGCTTCTGTAAACTGCTTTTGCAAAGCAGGTTCCTCATTCCAGACCGGAGGGCTCTAGATAATGTGTTTCTGTCAATTCAGTGATCTGGAGACCCAAAACTATAATTTAGATAACATGCTGCTTCTGCTTCTGTAAACTGCTTTTTGCAAACCAAGTTCCTCCTTCCAAACCTTGGGATGTAATCAATACCTTTGTGATCTTTGCCTATATAAATCTGGTGTTGGGGCTGGGGCGGGCACTGTGAGATCTGGGAGAGCGAAATGCTCCCCAATAGTCCTGGATTTGCAATAAATGTGACTCTTTAATTCGACTTCTTGAGGCATTTTTGTGGGATTCGCGGGGTACATTACAACAAAGAGTTACCTTATGACTGTCATCTGGATCTTCTAAATAACTAAAAGCCAGTATGGGCACACTTTGTCTAATCCTACTCAATTCCCTGCTTTTTAAGGTCCATTATAAAATCACCTTGCCCTCGTCCTAAAACCCTAGAAATACTGTCTGTAGGTTTTTCTTTTTGAGATGCTACTAAGATTCTATCAAGGTGGTGTCTTTCCTTATTGTAGTTCCAATGAACGTAGCCTAGCTTGATCCGTGGGGCTTTTTGATGGGCTTCTAAGAAGTAGATGGACAATCACAAAGTAAGAAGGAAAGTCCTGATTATACGAAGGTAATTTCCCTACCTCTCCCTCCCTCCTTCCCAAAGGAAACACTCTCCTGGTCCTTCTCTCCAGATTTTTATATGAATCATTTCCTTTTCTTTATAACTCGTACAACTTGCTTTTTTTTTTTTTAAGAATTTTTTTTATTTTTTTTATTAAATCTTTATTGTTCAGATTATTACATTTGTTCCTCTTTTTTTCCCCCATAGCTCCCCTCCACCCAGTTCCCACCCCACCCTCTGCCCTTACCCCCCCCCACTGTCCTCATCCATAGTTACACAATTTTTGTCCAGTCTCTTCCCGCATCTCCCACACCCCTTTCCCCACCAAGAATAGTGAGTCCATTCCCTTTCTATGTCCCTGATTCTATTATGATCACCAGTTCATTCTGTTCATCAGATTATTTATTCACTTGATTCTTAGATTCACTTGTTGATAGATGCATATTTGTTGTTCATAATTAGTATCTTTACCTTTTTCTTCTTCTTCCTCTTCTTAAAGGATACCTTTCAGCATTTCATATAATACTGGTTTGGTGGTGATGAACTCCTTTAGCTTTTCCTTATCTGTGAAGCTCTTTATCTGACCTTCTATTCTGAATGATAGCTTTGCTGGATAAAGTAATTTTGGTTGTAGGTTCTTGGCATTCATCACTTTGAATATTTCTTGCCACTCCCTTCTGGCCTGCAAAGTTTCTGTTGAGAAATCAGCTGACAGTCGTATGGGTACTCCCTTGTAGGTAACTGACTTTCTTTCTCTTGCTGCTTTTAAGATTCTCTCTTTGTCTTTTGCTCTTGGCATTTTAATTATGATGTGTCTTGGTGTGGTCGTCTTTGGATTCCTTTTGTTTGGGGTTCTCTGCGCTTCCTGGACCTGTAAGTCTATTTCTTTCACCAGGGAGGGGAAGTTTTCTGTCATTATTTCTTCAAATAGGTTTTCAATATCTTGGGCTCTCTCATCTTCTGGCACCCCTATAATTCTGATGTTGGTACGCTTGAAGCTGTCCTAGAGGCTCCTTACACTATCTTCGTATTTTTGGATTCTTTTTTTATTTTGCTTTTCTGGTTGGGTGTTTTTTGCTTCTTCGCATTTCAAATCTTTGCCTTGATTCTTGCACTCCTCTGGTCTGCTGTTGGAAGTCTGTATAATATTCTTTATTTCAGTCCGTGTATGCTTAATTTCTAGTTGATTCTTTTTTTTTAAAATATATTTTATTGATTTTTCACAGAGAGGAAGGGAGAGAGATAGAGAGAGTTAGAAACATCGATCAGCTGCCTCCTGCACGTCCCCCACCGGGGATGTGCCCGCAACCCAGGCACATGCCCCTGACCGGAACCGAACCCGGGACCTCTCAGTCCACAGGCCGATGCTCCATCCACTGAGCCAAACCGGCCTCGGCTCTAGTTGATTCTTTATCATAATATCGAGGGTCTCATTAGATTTCTTGTAGATCTCAATAACTTTATCGGCGGCTTCTAGACAGTTCTTGAGAAACCTTAAAAGTGTGGTTCTGAACTCAGTATCCTCCATTGACAATTTTGTCCTGTTTCTTTGTCTCCGCATTTTTTATGCTTTCTTGGTGCACCCCCTAGTGGTCTTTGTGCACAAACTTGTTGTAGTTAAGCCTTGATTGTTGTAGTTAATACTAGGGGGATTTGACCTCCAGGCCAACTGGCTGTGAGAATCAGCTGTGTCTGCAGTGGGAAAACTTCTGTCCTCTGGGAGGTGCTAATCTAGCCTTTGCCTGAGGCTATCTGGCAAATGGCTCTGTGCAGGGCTTGGGCGGGGCGGGTCTCAGGGGATCAACAGAGTGGGTGGAGGGAGCAGCTATGGCTGCTCTCAGTCCCGTCCCCAGAGGCTCTGCCTCTCAGAGTCCCAGCAACCGCTGCAAACCTCGGAGAGAAAGCTGCCCTCGCGTTCTGACTGATGCCAGACAGTCCCGCTTCTCCTGTTTGAGTCTGGGTCCCTAGAGACTCACCCAGAACTGGAGCTCAGAATCGTAGACTCCCTCCCGATTGAAAACGACAACTGTGCCCTCAGCTACCAGCCCACTCCGTGCGTACCTGCACACCTTTGTATTTTCCGCACTGTGCCTCCTCTGAGTCTCGTATGCTGTTCTCTTTCCTTCTAGTTGAAGAATTTCCCCTCAGCCCGTCTTCCTGTGGTTCTGGGCGATGTCCGTTCTGTCTTTTAGTTGTATTTTTGAAGTGGTTGTTCGAGGAAGCTAACTCTGGTGTTTACCTATGCCGCCATCTTGGTTTTTTCTGTACAGCTTGCTTTTAATAATAATTATGATATAAAGCAATTGGCAATGAGCTCCCTGATCCCCGGAATTCCCAGGGAGCTGACTGTCCAAACACCCCTGGTTGTTGTGGAATTGGTGCCAAGAAAGAAACAGTTGGAGGTATCAGGAAAGAGGCCTTTAATCAAAGCATCACTGCTGGCTCAGGGGACTCAAAAGATCCGAAGGCTGAACAACTTATACAATTGCTGGGGTCCAGCCCCAGCGGTCCAGGGGTTCCCAAAGGTGTGGACCGAGTCTGTGAAGAATGAAGGACACGGAGACAGCGTTCAGATGATCAGCATAGCCAGGTTCTCTCTTTATTGTCCTGTTACATCTGTATTTATACCACTTGATCCTATAAGCATGCCTCTATAATCACATCATGGTATGTTTTGGGTCCTCCCTTGACCTTCTACAGTTCCTTGTTTCATGTCCATAGTTTCTTAGCTGACCTTTGCCAAAAATCTTATCTCTATCTAGGTCTATTGATTTTAATCCTATCCATTCTATTCCAAAGGTTAGGGCTAGTTTGCTATTTCCATTCCAAGGTCACTACTCTACTGCTCTACTATTAAGCTACAAGGAAGTAACTGAAGGAGATTATTCCAAGTAAAGGTTATGTCCTTTTAGCCTTGCTGATGGTCTTCCTTGGGGCTGCCCTGCATTGGCGGGTTTTCAGGGGCATAGGCTTTGGTGCTTTCTCTGGTGGGTAGACCCCTGGGGATGCGGGCCTAGCAAGTCCCAAATTAATTGCCAACAGTCTTAGTCTAAGTCAGTGGTCGGCAAACTCATTAGTCAACAGAGCCAAATATCAACAGTACAACGATTGAAATTTCTTTTGAGAGCCAAATTTTTTAAACCTAAACTATATAGGTAGGTACATTGTTATTAACTTAATTAAGGTACTCCTAATGCTTAGGGGCCAAAGAGCCGCATGTGGCTTGCGAGCCACAGTTTGCTGACCACTGATCTAAGTTCTTCATAAGTAGTACACGGTATTTCTGTAACACAAGGGGGTTTTTACTGATTTATTCCCTTCCTTAGTCCTGTTAATTCCTAACTCCAGGGAAATATCTGCACCTGGGGAAACAACCTTTCTCAGGGAGGT
Source organism: Myotis myotis (assembly GCF_014108235.1). Taxonomy (NCBI): domain Eukaryota; kingdom Metazoa; phylum Chordata; class Mammalia; order Chiroptera; family Vespertilionidae; genus Myotis; species Myotis myotis. The sequence goes on from NW_023416335.1 coordinate 174,723,395, forward strand.
GGCCCTGGTTAGAACACATAGCACTAAGAAGGGGAGCAAACATATTAAGAACAGTATGCCAGGTCCCTTGAAACATATGCTGTGCAGATGTTTCTTCCCTGCCGCGACTGTGTCAAGCAACAAGGATGGCCTCTGACATACAGTGAGATTTCTCCTTATATATATTCCTGAGTTTCTTTGTTTCCTAACTACCAGGCTTCTGGGGAGGGCTTTCACAGCCCTTCGTAAGTCAGTTGGAATGGGGAATTTAGATTGTTTCTAAATGCCTAACCCGGATGGCGCCAGTGACCTCCCTCTAGTTAAGCTGTTACATCCTTGGTTTATGGTCCTTGTAAATTGGGAATATTTAGGTAAATAGGCCTTGCAAGACCAGATAATTAAGGAAGGGGCAGTGACTTGATTATAGGCTAACGAGAATGTGCATTAGGGATACTGATTAACTAGTTACAGGCTGCTAGCCCCCTACATTCTTTCACGTGGTCATTTCATACAAGACCCCCAATCTTATGCAATTCAATATTTTTGTCATGCATTAAGAAAAAATTTACTGTACCTTTTGGTTGTGAAACATTGAATAGCAAGAAGAAAGCTATCTGGATAAGGAAAATACAATATTGTCACTGTTGAAAATGTCCAAGGCAAACTAAGTGTCTTCAAAGAGCTAATAAAAGCTTAATCTGGGGCAGTTTGAAAAACATACACCGGGTTGCAGTGTGGGCCTAGGAATGGACATCCAGCAGGAATGGCCAGGAAGCGTGGAATGTTCTGTATTTTCTATTTCTAGCTAACTGTGGCCTACATCTAGGTCTCAGAAGTTGATCAAAACAAAGCCCTTCGGTGAGGTAAAATGCAGATTCTCAGGTGATCCAGGCAGCCAGGGGGAAGGGGCAAGCAATAGAAACAAGCTGAGCCCTAACTGGTTTGGCTTAGTGGATAGAGTGCCAGCCTGTGGACTGAAGGGTTCCAAGTTCGATTCTGGTCAAGGGCATGTACCTTGGTTGCGGGCACATCCCCAGTAGGAGGTGTGAAGGAGACAGCTGATCAATGTTTCTCTTTGATGTTTCTAACTCTCTATCCCTCTTTCTTCCTCTCTGTAAAAAATCAATAAAATACATTTTAAAAAGAAGAAAAAAAAGAGAAATGAACCCTTTAAAAAAAAAAAAAAAAAAGAAAGAAACAAGCCGAGTGCCAACAAGATTCTGACCTCAGGTTAAAAATGGGATGACCTTCTCAACATATCGGTCTCTTGAGTTATAAGACTTTCAGTCTGATTCACCTAGTTTCCATCCTGTGATTTTTCTCTCACTGTCATCTCGGGCATACCTTTTGGCTCCTTTTCATTTGCTATATTTCATACCTTCTATATCGGTCTCCTGAGTTATAAGACTTTCAGTCTGAATCACCTAGTTTCCATCCTGTGATTTTTCTCTCACTGTCATCTCGGGCATACCTTTTGGCTCCTTTTCATTTGCTATATTTCATAACTTCTTTCTTAGTTTTCTCATTTTGGTGGCATATATCCTTCAGTCGTGTCTTCAGGAAGGAGACATGGAAAGTATTTTTTCACTCTTTGTAAATCTTTATAAGCAACTGAGCCACCAGGCCAGGGCTTACTGTTACTTCTTCATTCTTTACTACCCATAGCCCAAGCATGTTTGTCTTGTCAATTCTTCACAGACTTACTGTCTCTTTGTCTACAATGTATAAAAGCTTCATGCTTTTTATTCTCTTGTGAAAGCTCCCATGCACAGGTAAACGTTCTATAGAATTTGTATGTTTTTCTCCTGTTAATCTGTCCTTGTCAGTGTAAATTTCAGACCCAATCAGGGGCCCTAAGAGGGTGGAAGAGAACGTTTTCTTCCCTGACACCATGTTGCTATTGAGAAGTCCAAAACAATTCCAATTCCAATTCTTCTTTTTTGTGCCCTGTTCCCTCTCATCTCCTTTTCTGGAAGCCTGAGAATCTCCTCCTCTTTTGTTCTAAATATTTTATTTGTTTGTTTGATTTTGAGAGGGTGTTGATTAAAGCTGGAGACAGTGAAATAAGGAAGGGCTTAGAATGGAAGAAACAACAGGAGAGCCTAGGCTGGGCTGCTTTGGCTCACTGGGAAGTCAGAGAAAAGGGGGCCTTGGAGACAGGTTCAGGGGGTGAGCCCAGGATGAGCTGCTGCTGCCCATTGCTCTCCTGTTTGCCAAGTCTCATGGGGATCCTGAGAGGTTAGGAGATGCTTGCCTTGGAGGAAAAGGAAGGGGAAGGGAAAGGTGCAGCATGCTCCTGGGAGGGAGAGGGCACTGTCCTAAATGCTTTAAGTTTCACAATCATATGTTTTGGTTAGAACAATTTTAATCTGTTATTGAGAGGGTTAGCTTGATACACAAGCACACTGGCAGGGATCCGGTGGAAAACAAAGGCAGGTGGAACATAGCAGGGGCAGACACGGCACTTTGAACAAGCCTAATAACAGAAACCAAGCAGGCAGAAATAATAGAATGTTTTTGGACACAGAGCAGGAGGCATGGAAAACCAAGGGAGGGCTTGGAGCAACAAGGTGTAAGAACACATAGAAACAGGGAAAGTTCAGGTCCCTTGCTGGGCAAGAACAATGAGGTAATCAATCAGGTGGCGACTCAGGTAGATATAGAGCAGGCTTGTAGCAAATATATACCGCTGGACTGCAAGGCTTCATGGGCAGCCCATTATTAGGCCCCGTAATACATTTCCCACTCTTGCTTAAATCTTCTGGTCCGCGGAGCTCATTCTTTGGCGTCGCGAGACAGGACTCCAGGAGAAAACCTTGGCTCACCATTATCATTATGATAGGCTCTTTCAATTTGGAAATTTGTGTCTTTCAGTTCTGAGAATTTTTCTTGAATTATTTCACTGTTGATTTCTACCCCTCTGTTTTTCCTTCCTGAAAATTCCATTATTTGGCTGCTGAACTTTTTAGACTGGTTTAATTTTCTTATTTTTTCCCCCCTATTTCTTATCTCCTTGTGTTTTTGCTGTTCTTTATTGTGTAACTTCCTCGATTTTATTTCAATTCTTTCTTAAGTTTTCATTTCTTATCGTATTTTTAACTTTCAAAAACTCGTTTTTACTCTATGAATGCTCCTCTTTTAATTAATTAATCATTTTTTTAATTGATTTTAGGGAGAGAGGAAAGGAGAGAGAGAAAAAACACATTAATTGGTTGTATGACATTTATAAGTTCATTGGTTGATTCTTTTATGTGCCCTGATTGGGGATCAAGCCCACAGTCTTAGTGTAAGGGGATGACGCTATAAAGCAATTGGCCTACCCAGACAGGGCCAATGTTCCTCTTTTTAGAGTCTGCAGGCCGATGCTCTATCCACTGAGCCAAACCGGTCAGGGCTTGTTCCTCTTTTTAAAAAGAACATCCTGTTCTTATTTTAAGGATGCAACTTCTTTTCTCACCTCTCTCAGGACTGAGAAATAGAAAGCTACAGAAACCACAACTTGAAAAACTGCCCTGAAACCACAATTTGCAAAACAGGCCAACGGTGTCAGCAACAGCTCAGCACGCACCCCTGTGCTTGGTAAAGATAAAACCAGACTTTTTTCACAAACAGCCTGGCCTGGCCTATCAAAGCTGTCATAGACTCCACTCAATTGCAAAACCTAACCAGTTCTTTCCTGCTTTAGCCCCACCCTTCCTTCCTGCCCCTCCTCCACCTTTGCCAACTGTTCCTCTCAAACCATCTCTTCACTAACTCTTCCCCAACCAAACTTTCTAACACTCAAGTCCCAAAGCTTCTCCATCAGTCTTTTTGAAAGACTTCGTTTGGCCGGTGTCGCCCTTGCTCAGCACATTTCTAGTAGGATAAGTTTGGTGTTTTGTTGTTGTAATCATTTTTTTTGGTGATCTCCTCTCTCAAAGCAACTGAACCTGTTATATAAAGTTTTCTTTCATCTACATTTGCTACTTTCTCCAATGTGTTTTTTTCTGCTGGTTTGGTCTTTGTCTTGCATGATAGAGACTTTCTCTGGTGTTTTGGTAATCTGGTTTTCTGCTCATGATTAAATTCCATTATTTGGCTGCTGGACTTCATAGACTGGTTTAATTTTCTTATCTTTTTTCTCTTGTTTCATATCTTCTTGACCTTTTTGCTGTTCCTTTTTTTTTCCTTTTCTTTTTTTGTGTAATTTCCTCAACTTTATCTTTCAACTCTTTATTAAAGAAGAAGTTCCGAGTTCATGGAGAGCTCTTCCGTATTCTGAGTTTACTGTAGGGCTACTTCTTTGTTGGGTAATCCCAAACGTCAGTTTTTCTACTTCCTCTCTCTTGGGTTGCACAGATTTCTCCAGAGAGAGGTTTGCCAGTCTCCTGCCTAGAGGGGTACAGACCTGGCTGCTATGGTTTGAGGACCAAGTAGTTGATGAGAGTGGTAGAGCAGGAGGTGGAGCTCAGCACGCAGGACACGTGTGATTATGTAAACTCCATTTTTGCTGGGTACCAATGTCCTCAACTGTGTCTGCTGTGCCCCAGTCTAGAGACTTTCATATTCATCCTCTTCAGGGACTCCAGCTTCTATTGCAGTCAAAGAGAAACAGTCATCCAGGACCATGGAGATAGGGAGAAGACAGGGGGGAGGATTTGAGTCTGTGAGTCTATGGGTGATGATGCAGTATAATAGTGTCTGTTTTCAATTTTATATACTGTTGCCATAGAATTCAGCTTTCTCCATTCTTCTAACTTAGTTTGCTTTCTAGCTCCCAAAAGTTTATTGTTGTGCTCCCATCTTTTTACCTTTATGCCTTTTTTTAAAAATATATATTTTTTATAGATTTCAGAGAGGAAGGGAAAGGGAGAGAGAGAGAGAAACATCAATGATGAGAAAGAACCATTGATTGGCTGCCTCCTGCATGCCACACTGGGGAGTCTGCAACCCTGGCACGTGTCCTGACCGGGAATTGAAACGTGACTTTCTGGTTCATAGGTCGACATTCAACTACTGAGTAACATCAGCTGGGCTCTTTTTTGTTTAATATCACTATTGTAGTTTTAGGGATGGGAATAAATTCAGTTGGTGTGTTCTAGCCACCATATTAACCCAGAAGGCCTGTGGTGCTGTTTGCATTAGCCATGTGCCCCATCCCCATTGACATTCTACCAAAAACACATCTGCAGAGTTAATAGTCTTTTTGTAAAAGTGTTATGCCCAGATTTCAGGATCCCCAAAAGACCACACCAGGGAGCCAGCCGAGTCCGATGCAAAAGCAGAGAGTCTTTATTCGAACTAGTTTGGCTCCCTGACCACACTCACCGACCCAACGGTAAGCCAAGTGGCAGAGAGTGGGCTAGCCCGGTGGGAAGGAGTTTTATAGGGGGGTGGAGTAAGGGGAGGAGAGGTGACCGTGGGCCCTGCCGATTGGCCAGGCGCAAGTCGGGTCTCGCCACACAGGATGTGGTCCTATCCATGGTGCGCATCTCCCTTGACCGTCACTGGCTAGTTCAAAGAAATCCTGGGTGTGGCTAGCAGAGGCCTGGGCTTCTGGGAAGAAGCCCTGCCGAGCACATGGCTGCTAGGGTAAGATGGAGGGCGTAGCCCTCGCCCTTTCATTCCCCCCTTTGTCTTGGAACTTCTGGCTCAATCATGAGACGGACTGCATTTCTATTTCACTGTTGCTAGAGGCCCATACTGGGCACACAGAACTATAACAAATGGTCTGGTGGAAGGGAAAGAAACCATTTTAGTTCTAACAACTTCTATTGAAATAGGATTTTTCTTCTTAAAATTCCTCCATGGCTATTAAAAAGCCAAATCAAGATTAATTTCTCTACTGTCCTGATGTTTGCATAAACACAATAAGAATGGTAACTGACTACCTTTGCTGGAATCTTATGGTTGAATCTTAATGTGCCCCGTAGGGCCAGGAAGCCAAGCCATCCAGCCACCATTAGGCCTGCCTGCAGTATCTGCTGAGTTAGGTGAATCCCTCACCTGTAGCCACTCCACCTGAGCCCACACTCCAGGCTTTAAGGCCCATCTCAGTAGCCCTCCTACTCGTTGCAGCCCAGAGTGTGTGGGGGTTCCGCAGGGATGCAGAGGCATCTTTACTGCTCCCCTTCTACTCTTACCAACCGCCAGTGATGGTAGGGCATGGGCCTGACGCTCCAGCGCCAGCCATCTTCAGGGCTCCCAAGCAGGATACCAGGCTTTCTTCGTGGCATTCTTACTGGCTTTAAGTCTTTAGAGCTCAGACAGGGCTCTTTAAAACATGATACTCCAGTCAAAGTTTTCCGTTAATAAAAACCACTATTAGGAACCAGTCTTATAGAATATATGCAAAGAAATGTATTGCCATGACTTATTTAGCATTGCCAGATTTTGGAGGAATTACATAAGGAGAAAAACATATTGATCTGCTCTAAGATTTTCTGACTTTCCTTGCTAATTCCTTTTCATGGATTTATAACAAAACAGTAACTGTTGGCATAAAACCTTCTTTCTATGCATAACCATGCCTCAAACCTTCTATTCGAAACAGGCTTTTTCCAGCTTTACTACCCCTGACATGGGCATGGTTATGCAGGCCTGCAAGACAGTATACAGCCTGCCAACTGTTAGCTGTCTCTCAACAGAGACCAAAACCTGATGGGCACCTTTCCCCTCCCAGTTGGGCAGCTGCCCTCTTGGCAGCTAGACACCCTTTACTTTTGGGGGTCACCCCACACAGTCGCCTTCCAGGACAGCCAACATACATTCAAACCTGCAAAAGAATCAAAGGCTAATATAACATATCAATACAATGAAACATAATATTGGCATCATGGCCGCTTAAGGCAGCCAAATCTTCTGCTACTAAACATGTGATACTAAAGTCTATTCTTGACCTTTCTATACATTGTCTTTGTCTCTTTGGAGCCATGTCCATGAAGATGCAGGCATTATCTAAGTCTATTACACAGTATTGTGGGGGCTCCTGGTGGCAGGAGTGATTGCGAGCAATGTTACCAGCATCAGGCAGGTCGAGCACACCGTAACATTGATCTAGACGCTCCATTTGGTGATGAAGTCTTCCCTGATCACGGATGGGTTCACTGACCGGACGTGAGTGTGATGGACCCAGGTTGTGACGCCGTCTACCTTGAGAGTGGTGGGGGTCGTCAGCACCACAGTGTAGGGATCCTTTCAACGTGGCTCGAGGGTCTCCCGGCGGTACCTTCTGACGTAGACCCAATCTCCTGGTTTGTGCTGACGAGGAGTTGGGGTTGGGCCGGTCTCGTAGATGGCGCGGAGGTGTGGCCAAATGTCCTCGTGCGCCCTGTGGAGCCCTCTCAAGGAAAGAGATAGTTAAACAAAAGGGTTTTATAGGGGGTGGCCTGCCAAACACAATAGGAGAGCCACCCAGTCCCCACCAGTCTCCGAGTCAGATTCCTCCTCTCTTGGAGAACTTCAAAGTCCTGATGGCTTCTAGGTAACCCTGTTTATTAATTACAGTGCTCTGCTTTCTTGCCTTTCTACCAGTTCCATTTGTGGCAGAGCAGCAACCAGGCCTCTTTCAAGGGAGTGCGCTAGAAGGGGGTATCAGCCCCTCCTTTACTAGCAGCAACAGGTACCAAACCCTTTCAGTACATTTGACCAGCTTCATTTCCGCCCACCTTTACAGATTCTAAGGCCCACTGTCTTCCTTTAACCAGCAAGCCAAATGACACTGGCCTGTATTATTTAATTCAGCACAGGCAGGGGGAAGGGCCCATGAAATCTCTGCCCTGAGGGACTGTGAGCCCCAACCTTAAATGTCCAAATCAGACTAGAAAAGCCACAAATACCTTTTAAATCTATCCCAGAATTCCAAAATCCCAACCCAGCACAGAATATCACATAGCAAATCAACGTTCCCAGCAAACAAACAGACAGAGATGTTTACTAGTTAGGCTGGCTGATTCCACCTCTGACAGAGCAAGCGCCCTTGGGCGGCTGCTCAGGGCGCTTTGCTATCGGTCAGAGCACTCAGCCTTAAAGAAATCAAGCGTGTGCCTTTGTTTTTTTCCCCTGCAGACTTCCACACGAACAAATAATTATACCCAAGTAGACATACAAACATCAAATAAACATTTACACTTACACCCTTTCAGTGAACAAGTACTTTTACAGTCTTGGGATCTTGAGCAGATAACAGGAACACCGCCCAAGTCCCCTGATGGGGGCCTGACAGGAAAGATGTGGGGGCCTCCCTTTCCCACATCCCAGGACAGGATTCTTGACCTATGTCTCATCCAGATAGAAACAGTACTCATATTGAACAAGGAAATCAAGACTAAATAGACACAATAACTAGATACATTCCCCATTAAGAACTTCGAGGTGCATGCCACATTTATACCTCAAAATACCAACAAATCAGTTTCAGTTGTATCGAGATACAGAACAAGTCCCTGAACAGAGGCAGTAGAAAACTGCCTAGGAATGCTTCTTTTCTGCCTTTTTAAAAGATAGGCCAGATTCGAACCCTTAGCCAGTCCGAGTTTTGACTTCCCTCCAGAAATCTCAGAGATGGTGAATACCATCTAGAAGCCATTCCTCCAGATACAGGACAAGTCCCTTAGAGATCCTTGATAATCTACATCAGTAATCCATTCACACAATCCCCCAAAAGTTAAAGAGGAAGGAAAGAACTATTCAATGTCCTTCAAGAAGATTTCGGCAAAACAACAAAATCGACAGACTAAACACATTGGAAAACCAAGGCCAGAAGTTCCCTCTGACTTTTCAGGGGTACCAAGGAAGGAGAAGTTGGGCCGCGTCCAGCCCTTCTCAAAATCCACCACCAGTGACCAATCCCAGCTCACTGGTTACCATCCATTTAACATTTCTCTTTCCTCCCATCACACCAAAGCCATGCTTTCCAGGTAGCTAGAACTTTTAGCCTTAATTTTTAGGTGATTAGCAATACATAAGGGACACAGAAATTTCACTAGTTAAACAATTTTAAACAACAAAGATACATATTTAAGCAATAAGGACAGATCAATTTACAGAAACCAGTTTCTACCTGAAATAATCATACTTTACTTTAGAAATTGGATTACTGCTATCAGTCCCTTTTAAAGACTTTGACATAAAAATAAATCCAAGAGGCAAGCACACTTCCTGCCCCATAGATGATTTGAACTTAAAAGTTTTAAGTTTCCAGCCAATAAACCTGGCATAGCTGCTAAATTTCAAAATGGTCACAATTTTCCTGCTGGGGAAGTCAAGAAGCAAACCCATAGCCATTCACATGTAAACTTGACTATCAACTTCCTGATGGTCCTTGCCTCAGGGTGGGAAATTTCAAAAGAGCTACTTTAAATCGCCTTGGGAAACCAGGCTGTATTTCTTTGTCAGGTTCATCTCCGCCATTTTTAAGGCCAATACAGTCTCGGGTTTTTATTCTGTACACAGCAAAAGGTCAAGTTCAGCTCAAAACTATGCGCACTCGTTTTTAAACTGGCCTTTTCCCTTTACATGTGCACAGAAATCCCGGATGCATTAAAAAAAGATAAAGATGGCGAAGATGAGGCTAAGAAGTGGCCTTCTTGGGGAGTGACGTCCATATTGGATGGCCATGTGGGCTTCTTTCTTCCCTTCCCCCACATCCTGCTTTTGGGGAAGTTTCAGCAAATGACTCAGATGGCGTATTTTTCCCAAAGTCATGCTTAATAGATTACCTGCATGCTAGGGGAAGGGCATGTCTACCCCTCCGTCCACCAAAATAAACTTTTTAATGGCAAGAAAAGAGACCTTAAACTTTCAGAGCTTTAAATCTTAGGTAGCAAATTAAATACTTAGCATTTTTCAAATCAATACTTTTACATTTAAGGATACATTTCAAATAAAATATAAGGCATTTTCAATTAATAGATTAACTTCTATCACCTAGACTTCATACTAGGCATACTCAGATAGCCACACAATGGAGGGGAGAGGGCAGGCCCCCTCCCTCCACACTCACACACTTTCACCAGACATTCATTCAGAGTTTAAACAATCCATTCAATTCCTAACAACTTCCCAACTCCTGAGGGAGCTCTAAAGCCTCCCCCAATCTCCTTGAAATGATCAATCACAATACCCAAAAGAGCAGTCTGAGTCCATCCCATAAGGTCCGTCCAGTAAGTCCACAGAAAAAACATACAAACACAGAAAACTAAGAGGGCCCGAAGATACAGCCTTCCAACTCCATGGAAGCAAAAACCGAAAGCTAGACGATGGCTGCGCACCAACCAGCGGGAGCGACCCGCCTCGTCTCAGATTGAGGGGTTTCTACAGACCTTCCGACTCCGTGGAAGCCAAACCACACCCCTCCAGATGGAGGATCGAGGCGTCCCCCGACTCCTCCCACCCTTGATCCCCCAGTGCGTTCACTTCGATCATTACGGGAATTTACAGATTTCAGAAACGAGCTCGCACAGAACAGAACACACAACAACACAGACACCTACCGCGCTCAGTCAGACTCTCCGGATCGGGGTCCCTCGATGGTTTTGGGAATCCCGGACGAGCCCCCAAATGTTATGCCCAGATTTCAGGATCCCCAAAAGACCACACCAGGGAGCCAGCCGAGTCCGATGCAAAAGCAGAGAGTCTTTATTCGAACTAGTTCGGCTCCCCGACCACACTCACCGACCCAACGGTAAGCCAAGTGGCAGAGAGTGGGCTAGCCCGGTGGGAAGGAGTTTTATAGGGGGGTGGAGTAAGGGGAGGAGAGGTGACCGTGGGCCCTGCCGATTGGCCAGGCGCAAGTCGGGTCCCGCCACACAAGATGTGGTCATATCCATGGCGCGCACCTCCCTTGACCGTCACTGGCTAGTTCAAAGAAATCCTGGGTGTGGCTAGCAGAGGCCTGGGCTTCCGGGAAGAAGCCCTGCCGAGCACATGGCTGCTAGGGTAAGATGGAGGGCATAGCCCTTGCCCTTTCAAAAGCTCATTCACTAAAAGCCAAAATGTTTTTTGGAACATTTAAGCAGGTCATAAGATTAAACAATGAACACTTTTAACTACTGAGCACTCACATCTCTTTCAATAAATGGTTTAGGACAGGGGTGGGGCAACCCCTGGCATGCGTGCCAAACATGGCACGCCAGTATCTTTTGCTGGCACGCAAAACCCTCTCTTATAATCTTCCATTTACAATTTTTTTCTTAGTATCGACTTTTTTATTTTTCAGATAATTTCAGTGTAGGTGCATCTTAGATAAATAAATAAATTTACATAACAAGTTATCTTAAAGACCATAGACATGGATTGACGAGAGAGGGGAAGAGCAATTTCTATGCCTCTGCCTTAACTCTCCCTGCCTTCCTAGATCCAACCAGTGTTTTGGTTTCATCCACATACGCTTGTGAATCTTTGCTCTTTGTGATGAATTTTGTTAAGTCTCATAATAGGAGTAGCCTGATGGTTGAAAGTAGTAGCTTGTGCATATCTCTGAAAGTCACGAAATATAAACCTGATATAAAATCTCTGTCATCAGTGATGCAGCAGCAAAAGTCCCATTGATATTATCAAACGGAGTCACATAAAGTTTTCTGTCGGACTATCAGTGTACATGCATACATTAAAAAACAAATGTATTTTTCATCATCATATACTGTGTTTTTGTCGCTCGAATGAATTTTATTATTTCTTCAAGGTTCTTCACATACATACACCTTAAGAGATATCAAGGAGGCGTAACATGTTCTCAAAAAATTAGGGTTGGCATGCAGAAGAATTTTGAGTCAGAGATTTTGCTGGTTTTGGCACGCACTCACGAAAAGGTTTCCCACCCCTGGGTTAGGAAATGGATTGCAGCAGCTTCCTCTTTCTCCTCCTTTGCATTTTCTGAATCACAAGTCAAAAGTGTTGGAGTTTAAAGAATGCACTGGGTTTGCAGAGGGAAGGAGAGAGGAAAAGAAGGAAGGACAACAGTGAGAAGAATGACATTTTGCCTGAAGAGGGTATCAATAGGAAAGACTTTCCCTCCACCTCTATAGGTTCAATAGCTGGGTCTATGATATACACTGGCAACAGGCAGATGAACAAGAGAAAAGGTAAACACATTTATTAATTTCTAATATTAGGAGCACTTAGAAAAAATAGTACTCCCAAAAGCAGTGAAATTTGAGAATTTACATTTCATCTCAATAGGGGAATGGGAAGGAGGATTAGGCCTCTCAGGTGAAAGTAAATGATTTTATTTATTTATTTATTTATTTTTTAGAGTTTAAAGTGGAAGAGTTTATCAGTGAAGCAGAGAAAAGGCTACTCCACAGACAGAGCAGCCAAGAGTAAATGATTCTGAAAAAAGATGAATGAGCCCTTAGAAAAATAGATAGAGATATGATGGTTTGCAACCAAGTGTACCAAGATGCAGTGTGTTCTGGACTTCTAGTCTCCTCCCCATTTGCATGTTTTTTTAAAAATATATTTTATTGATTTTTTATAGAGAGGAAGGGAGAGGGATAGAGGGTCAGAAACATCGATGAGAGAGAAACATCGATCAGCTGCCTCCTGCACACTCCCCACTGGGGATGTGCCCGCAACCAAGGTACATGCCCTTGACGGAATCGAACCTGAGACCCTTCAGTCACAGGCTGATGCTCTATCCACTGAACCAAACTAGGTAGGGCCCCATTTGCATGTTGGAAACAAGGTTGCGGCTACATCCAGTTTCCAGCCAGCAGAAAAAACAGTAAATTGGGCACACGTGGTCTATTAAGGGAAGGACACTGCACTTAAAAAATAAATAAATAAAAAATTATATATATATATATATATGTATATTTCAGAGAGAAAGGGAGAGGGAGAGAGAATAGAAACATCAATGATGAGAGAGAATCATTGGTCGGCTGCCTCCTGCACAACCCCTACTGGGGATTGAGCCCACAACTGGGGCATGTACCCTTCCTTGATCAGAATCGGGCATGTGCCCTTCACTCTCAGGCCAATGTTCTATCCACTGAGCCAAACCAGCTAGGGCGACACTGCACTTTTAATGTCTGCTCACTTGGGGAGAACCTACCCATATAACCATAGCTAATGACAATAGAGGGAGAAACAGTCTGTCTGGCTGCTACGAGTCTGCTGTAGTCTTCTTCCCTGGGAGATGGATTTTAAAAATATAGTTGACAACTTCTCCACAGGGAGCTTTTACTATTTTTCTATTATTTGAAAGAGTTTGTATGGTTGCAGTGATCTCTTCCTTAATGGTTAATACAACTTACATGCAAAATCTTAAGGGTCTAGTATTTTTTTCCATGGGAATTTTTTTTTTTTAAATATATTTTATTGATTTTTTACAGAGAGGAAGGGAGAGGGATAGAGAGTTAGAAACATCGATCAGCTGCTTCCTGTACACCCCAAACTGGGGATGTGACTGCAACCAAGGTACATGCCCTTGACCGGAATCGAACCTGGGACCTTTCAGTCCGCAGGCCAATGCTCTATCCACTGAGCCAAACCGGTCAGGGCTGGGAAATATTTTTTTTTTTTAAATATATTTTATTGATTTTTTACAGAGAGGAAGGGAGAGGGATAGAGAGCCAGAAACATCGAAGAGAGAGACACATCGATCAGCTGCCTCCTGCATGCCCCCCATGGGGTATGTGCCTGCAACCAAGGTACATGCCCCTGACCGGAATCGAACCTGGGACCCTTCAGTCCACAGGCCGACGCTCTATCCACTGAGCCAAACCGGTTCTGGCGGGAAATATTTTTAATGTATGACTGAAGCACTTCACTGTGATAGAACTATTTAGGCTTTTCATTATTTCTCGAGTAAGTTTTGGTAGGTTATATTTTTTTCCTAAAAATTTGGCAGTTTGATTTAAATTTTAAATTCATTAGCATGAAGTTATTTGTATAATTACTATTTAATTATCTTTTAAATATTTGCCAAATCTGCTATTATATTCCCCTCATTTTTAATTCTACTATTATTTGTGGCTTTCCTCTTTTTCTTTTTTTCATCATTCTCACCAGAAGTTTATCAGTCTTCTCAAATAAACATCTTTTAGTTTTGTACATACTCTTTTTTTTTTTTTAAATATACTTTATTGATTTTTCACAGAGAGGAAGGGAGAGAGATAGTTAGAAACATCGATGAGAGAGAAACATCGATCAACCGCCTCCTGCACATCTCCCACTGGGGTTGTGCCCGCAACCCGGTACATGCCCTGACCAGAATCGAACCTGGGACCCTTCAGTCCGCAGGCTGACGCTCTATCCACTGAGCCAAACCGGTTTCGGCTTGTACATACTCTTAATTATGTCTTTGCTTTCTAGTTTATTTTCTGCTTTTATCTCATTTCCTTTCCTCTACTTTTTTCAGTTATTCTTTTTTTTAACTTCATAAACTTACAAATTTCCTGCTTTTCTTATTTCCTAATATAAATGTTTAAAACTAAAAAAATTTTTTTTCTACATGCTGCTTTAGATGCATTCTAAAAGTTTTGATATTTGGTATTTTCATTACCACTTGGTTTAAGATTTCTTAATGTTTATCATAATTTCTGCGTAGTCTCACAGGTTAGTTAATGGTGCACTTTTATGTCACAAATAAATTTTAAGTTACCTTTTTTGGTTGCTGTTATTTGTTTTTTTTGTTAATCCTCACCTGCGGATATTCTTTTCATTGATTTTTAGAGAAAGTGGAAGGGAGGGGGAGGGAGAGAGAGAGAAGAGAAACATTGATGTGCTTGGCTGGTGTGGCTCAGTGGTTGAGTGTCCACCTATGAAACAGGAGGTGATAGTTCCATTCTTGGTCAGATTTGATACCCATATATGGGTTTGATCCCCATAGGGGCATGCAGGAGGAAGCCCATCAAAAACTCTCATCATTGATGTTTCTATCTCTCTCCCTCTTCCTTCCTCTCTGAAATCAATAAAAATATATTTTTAAAAAAGAGAAACATCAATGTGAGGGAGACACATCAATTGGTTGCCTTTCCTCGGGGCTGGGAATTGAACCTGCAACCCAAGTACATGCCCTGGACTGGGAATCAAACCCACAACCCTTAGGTCCATGGCGGTCACTCCAACTTATGGAGAAAATAAGACATTTGGGCGGGGGGGGGGGGGGGGGAAGGAGAGGCTAGCAATATGAATCTGTGCCAGTAACTTAATGTACATTCTTGATAGCCTATAATTAAGTCACTGACCCTTTCTCCACAATCTGGTCTAGGAAGACCTGTTTTCCTAATTACTTGCATTTTACAAAGCTCCAGGGGATGCCACTGACACCACCCAGAGCAGGCCTTTAGATACAATCTAACTTCCCCATTAAACTGGCCCAGGAGGGTCTGTGGAAGCCCACCACAAAAGCCTGGCAGTTAGGAAACAGATAGAAAACAAAGAAATGGAAGGGTATAAAGAGAAAGCTTCCTCCATATTGGCTTACTCAGGATTTGGAGAACTGACCCCCTGATTCACTCTACTAGTACATGTGAAACATCTGAAAATAAATGGGTTTATCCTGGACCTCCAAGTACGCCTGTGTATTTTTCGGTCGCCTGGTAAATTCTGTAACACAACCACTGAACGACACTGGCTAGGGCTTTAAGTTTCCTTTCCATTTAACCGAATTAAAGTCAGAGACCATGGCCAGTAGAGCATTCTGAGTACGAGGCATTGTTACCCTTTTTTCGTATTCTAGCCCCTGTTCCTTGAACAAAACCTGTCCTTAACCCTTTCTTCCTGTTAGAAGAAGTTCCTATTTTCCTCTTACACCCAGCACTACCCCAACTGACATGCAGCATTTGCCTGAATCTAGAGGGAGTGGAGCATAGGCTCAAACTGAAACTCATGCATATAGGTAATATTTAGCTCCCTATATAGTGCATTGCTCCTAACACTAGCATTTATCAATGGCCCACTGTGTGCCAGGCACAATACTAAGAATCTTATATATATTACTAGAGGCCCAGTGCACGAATTCATGCACAGGTAGGGTCCCTAGGCCTGGATGGTGATTGGGGATGGGAGCCGTCTTATCCAGTCCTGATTGGGGCCAATGGGGCCAGGCTGGCTGGGGAGGGACTGTGGGAGGGCTCTAGGGCATGTCCAGCCCTCTTGCCCAATCCCCATCAGCAGGACCCCAGCAGCAAGCTAACGTACCGGTTGGAGTGTCTGCCCCCTGGTGGTCAGTGCGCATCATAGCGACTGGTTAAGTGGTCGACTTGAAAGAATAAAAGAATGTTACAGACTACACAGGCCCAGCTGCCAGGCCTAGCTGCCTGTTTTATCTCAACTCCCCAGGCTTCCCCCACTAGAGATAGGAACAGAGGGAATGACGCCCTCCCTAAGGCTGTTCCAGGAAATAGCCCCAACACAAAGAGCAGGCTGAGTAAACCGGGCTTCAATCAGCCGTTGAGATAAACAGGTTGTGAAAACACCAGGCAGGAATGATGAGTAAATCTCACGCCCTATCAAGACACAAACCAGGGGGAAACTAAGATGGCGGCATAGGTAAACACCAGGAAATTGTCGCCTCACACAACAATTGAAAATTACCGCAAAGGACAGAGCAAACATCATCCAGAACAACAGAAAGGCTGGCTGAGTGTAAATTCTACAACTAGAAGGAAAGAAAAGCACGCTGAGAGCCAAAGGCGCTGCGGAGGTGAAGTGCAGAGGTACGGCGGCTCGCGCGTGCGAGGAAAGGGGGTGGCACCTGAGGACGTGGCTGTCTTTTTGAATCACGAGCTCCCGACTGCTCTGAACTCCGGTTCCGGGAAGTCTCTGGGGACCCAGGACTCATACGGGGAGAAGCTGGTCTGTCCGGCAGCGGGCGAACTTGAAGGCGGCTTTCCCTCAGAGGTGCTTGCAGCAATTAGCGGGTCACTGAGACCCGCGACTCCGGGCAGAGAATCAGCCATAGCTCCTTGATCCGCCCTTTGATTCCCTGAGACCCCACCCCACCCAGGCTGCGGCAGAGGCTTTTGCATGTGAATGTACCTAACTGCAGCCGAGCCAAGCAGACCCGGAACTTCCAAGAGAAGGCCCAAGGCCCCGCAGTGGCTTGCATTGCTTCACAGCTGAGCCTCTTCGTGGCTCCTGCTGTGTGGCCTCAGGCAGAGGCTGAATTAGCACCTCCTTAGATCCAGGAGCCACTGTACCCAGTGGTCAGAGGGGGACCACCCAGACTGCAACTCCTCAGATCCATAAGGGACACACTCAGGGAGCAGACTCAGTGAGCACCAAAGCCCCACTGAAGCAAGTCTTGCCCCAGAAGGGTGTCTTCAGCACAGAAGTTCTCCCACTTTAGACACAGCTGATTCTCACAGCCAATTGGCCTGGAGGTCAATTCCTCCCAGTGATTCTACAACAACCAAGGCACCAAGAGTGCACCAAGAGTGTCCACCCCAGGTAACTGGGGAGGCTGAGCTACTGGGCCCTACAGGACACCTGGCGCGCAGGGCCACTCTATCAACACAGGGAAGCTGCCAAAATGCGGAGACAAAGAAACAGGTCACAAATGGCAGAAATGGAGGAAAGCAAAGGATTGGATATAGAGTTCAAGGCCACGTTTATAAGGTTTTTCAAGAATTTTATGGAAACCGCCGATAAATTTAATGAATCCCTCAATAAGTATAGTGAGACCATGGAGGACATGAAAAAGGACCAACTAGAAATTAAGCATACACTGACTGAAATAAAGAATAATTTACAGAGATCCAGCAGCAGACAAGAGGATCCCAAGAATCAAGTCAAAGATTTGAAATACAAAGAAAAAAAATACCCAACCGAAAAAGAAAAAAGAAAAGAGATTCCAAAAATATGAAGATAGTGTAAGGAACCTCTGGGACAACTTCAAGCGTACCAACATCAGAATTATAGGGGTACCAGAAGGAGAGAGAGGGCAAGATATTGAAAACCTTTTTGAAGAAATAATGACAGAAAACTTCCCCTACCTGGTGAAAGAAATGGACTTACAAGTCCAGGAAGTGCAGAGAACCCCAAACAAAAGGAATCCAAAGAGGACCACACCAAGACACATCATAATTAAAATGCCAAGAGCAAAAGATAAAGAGAGAATCTTAAAAGCAGCAAGAGAAAGACAGTCAGTTACCTACAAGGGAGTACCCATACGACTGTCAGCTGATTTCTCAACAGAAACCATGCAGGCCAGAAGAGACTGGCAAGAAATATTCAAAGTGATGAATAGCAAGAACCTGCAACCAAGATTACTTTATCCAGCAAAGCTATCATTCAGAATAGAAGGTCAGATAAAGAGCTTCATGGATAAGAAAAAGCTAAAGAGTTCATCACCACCAAACCAGCATTATATGAAATGCTGAAAGGTATCCTTTAAGAAGAGGAAGAAGAAAAAGGAACTTTTACCATTTGCCACAGCATGGATGGAACTGGAGAGCGGATAAATACCACATGATCTCACTCATTTGTGGAATATAATGAACAACATAAGCTGATGAACAAGGACTGATCCAGAGACGGAGAGGCATTGATTGGACTGTCGGGACTTGGAGGGAAGGTAGGGGAGGGTGGGGGTAAGGGGGAAAGATCAACCAAAGGACTTATATGCAAGCATATAGGCCTAATCAATGGACATGGACAACGGGGTGGTGAGGGCATGAGCGGGGTGGGGGTGGGGAGGTAGAGGGTAACGTGGGGACAAGGACACATATGTAATATCTTAATCAATAAAAAATATATTAATAAAAAAAAAAAGACACAAACCAGACCCCTTTGGAATTTCTTTGTTCCCCTCTTACCCTCCTGCATGCAACCCCTCCCTGATGTGTGATTTTTGGCTATAAATATCTGAAAGACTCTTTGCTCGGGGCCCAACTCCTCTGCTCCTGCGTGAGTTACGAGTTGAGCCCCAGCGCGCTGGAATAAAGCCTCTTGCTGTTTGCATCAAGAGACGTCTCCTGCTGTTGATTGGGGTCGCCGTCGATCTGTGGGACAGAGTGAGGGCCCCTCTTTGGGGGTCTCACAGACTGAATGGCTGGCTGATTGGTCGGACACTTAGCATACTACGCTTTTATTATATAGGATTTTATTTAATCGTCTCAACAAGACCATTATTAACCCTCATTTTGCAGAGAAGGAAATTGAGGGACCAAATAATTAAATAACTTTTCCTAAGGCACCCATCTGCAAGTGGTAGCACAAAGAGTGTTTGTCAGCCCCAGAGCCTATGCTTTGTGAACACTCACATGAGGTTTGTTGAACAAAGAATTTTCCCTTTCTGTAGTCAACAGCCGAAATGCCGTTTATTGCCACTGGGTCATGCATTCACTTAATACTCTATTATCACTTAACATAAAACATTTAACACTTGTTGAAAACACTCAGACATTTGAAATTATCTTCCTTTTGGACTATTTCAAGTCATCACTGAAGCAATATTATAAAAATTATAAAACTGCTGCTACCTATCTTTTAATATCAAATGTTTTGGTGTTACATGTTTTTCTGATACCAACAGACACCCTCTAACCACATTTCGTTTTTGTTTTTAAATTAAATCTTTATTGTTCAGATTATTACATTTGTCCCTCCTTTTTCCCCCCAAACTCCCCTCCTCCCAATTCCCATCCCACCCTCTGCCCTCACTCCCCACCCACTGTCCTCATCCATAGGTGCACGACTTTTGTCCAGTCTCTTCCTGCATCCCCCACACCCCTTTTCTCCCAAGAATAGTCAGTCCATTCCCTTTCTATGTCCCTGATTCTATTATAATCACCAGTTCGTTCTGTTCATCAGATTATTTATTCACTTGATTTTTAGATTCACTTGTTTTTTTGTTTGTTTGTTTGTTTTTTTAAATATATTTTATTGATTTTTTACAGAGAGGAAGGGAGAGAGATAGAGAGTTAGAAACATCGATGAGAGAGAAACATCAATCAGCTGCCTCCTGCACATCCCCCACTGGGGATATGCCCGCAACTCAGGTACATGCCCTTAACCGGAATTGAACCTGGGATCCTTCAGTCCGCAGGCCGACGCTCTATCCACTGAGCCAAACCGGTTTCGGTGATTCACTTGTTGATAGATGTGTATTTGTTGTTCATAATTTGTATCTTTACCTTTTTCTTCTTCTTCCTCTTCTTAAAGGATACCTTTCAGCATTTCATATAATACTGGTTTGGTGGTGATGAACTCCTTTAGCTTTTCCTTATCTGTGAAGCTCTTTATCTGACCTTCAATTCTGAATGATAGCCTTGCTAGATAAACTAATCTTGGTTGTAGGTTCTTGGTATTCATCACTTTGAATATTTCTTGCCATTCCCTTCTGGCCTGCAAAGTTTCTGTTGAGAAGTCAGCTGACAGTTGTATGGGTACTCCCTTGTAAGTAACTGACTTTCTTTTGCTGCTTTTAAGATTCTCTCTTTGTCTTTTGCTCTTGGCATTTTAATTATGATGTGTCTTGGTGTGGTCCTCTTTGGATTCCTTTTGTTTGGGGTTCTCTGTGCTTCCTGGACTTGTAAGTCTATTTCTTTCAGCAGGTAGGGGAAGTTTTCTGTCATTATTTCTTCAAATAGGTTTTCAATATCTTGCTCTCTCTCTTCTTCTGGAACCCCTATAATTCTGATGTTGGTAGGCTTGAAGCTGTCCCAGAGGCTCCTTACACTATCTTTGTATTTTCGGATTCTTTTTTCATTTTGCTTTTCTGGTTGGGTGTTTTTTGCTTCTTCGCATTTCAAATCTTTGACTTGATTCTTGCACTCCTCTGGTCTGCTGTTGGGAGTCTGTATAATATTCTTTATTTCAGTCAGTGTATGTTTAATTTCTAGTTGGTTCTTTTTCATATTCTCGAGGGTCTCACTAGATTTCTTGAGGATCTCACTACATTTATTGGCAGTTTCTAGAAAGTTCTTGAAAAACCTTAAAAGTGTGGTTTTGAACTCTATATTCAGTAGTTTGCTTTCCTCCATTTCTGTCATTTGTGTCCTGTTTCTTTGTCTCGGCATTTTTTATGCTTCACTGTGTTGATAGAGTGGCTTTCTGTGCTAAGTGTCCTATAGGGCCCGGTGGCTCAGCCTCCCCAATTACCTGAGGTAGACACTCTTGGTGTGCCCCTTTGTGGGCTTTGTGTACAGTCTTGTTGTAGTTAATCCTTGATTGTTGTAGGTAACACTGGGAGGATTTGACCTCCAGGCCAATTGGCTGTGAGAATCAGCTGTGTCTAAAGTGGGAGAACTTCTGTGCTGAAGACACCCTTATGGGGTAAGACTTGCTTCAGTGGGGCTTTGGTGCTCACTGAGTCTTCCCCCTGAGTGTGTCCCTTATGGATCTGCGGAGTTATAATTGGATGGTCCCCCTCTGACCACTGGATACACTGGCTCTTGGATCTAAGGAGGTGCTAATCTAGCCTCTGCCTGAGGCTACCCTGCAGAAGCCAGCTGTAAAGCAATGCAAGTTGCCCTGGGGCCTTGGGCAGCTGTAGTTTGTTAAGTAATTTTCAGATTACAAAGGGCTGGGCCTTTCATATGCAAAAGCCTCCGTGCACTGCTTGGGTGGGGCGGAGCCCCAGGGGATCAACTGGGAGGGTGGATCGAGAAGTATGGCTGCTCTCAGTCCTGTCCTCAGAGGCCCCGGCAATCGCTGCGTGTGCCTCCGAGAGAAAGCTGCCCTCGAGTTCCAAGCGTTGCCAGACAGTCCCATTTCTCCCATATGAGTCTGGGTCCCCAGAGACTCACCCGGAACCAGAGCTCAGAGGCTGAGACTCACTCCCGATTGAAAAAGACAATTGTGGCCTCAGCCACCAGCCCTCTCCGCATGCACCTCCACACCTTTGTATTTTACTTCCACACCGCACCTCCTCTGAGTCTCAGTATGCTTTTCTCTTTCCTTCTAGTTGTAGAATTTCCACTCAGCCAGCCTTCCTGTGGTTCCTGATGATGTCCGTTCTGTCTTTTAGTTGTATTTTTCATGTGGTTGTTCGAGGCAGCAATCTCCGGTGTTTACCTATGCCGCCATCTTGGTTTTCTCTCACATTTTTTTTTCTTAATGGTCCCTGTTAAAGCTCAGTGAATGTTCTAAATTAATTAAGATGATTTCCAATCTTATACAATAGTTACTTTTTGTTGTTTCTTCTTTCACATAACTTTTCTCTTTCCTCATGGTAGATGGCATTTTCCACAACCAATTCCACATATATTTAAGTTTTTTATTGCATATTTATGTACATGGGTATAAAAATTTAAAAATAAGAAAAGCTGAATACATATTATGGAGTATATTTTATTACTCATTTAGAAATATTTTTATTGATTTCAGAGAGAGAGAGAGAGAAAGGGAGAGGGAGAGAGAGAAATATCAATGATGAGAGAGAACATTGATTGGCTGACTCCTGCAAGCCCCCCACTGGGGATCAAGCCCACAATCTGGGCATGTGCCCTGACTGGAAATTGAACCCCAACCTCTTGGTTCATGAGTCAACACTCAACCACATAGCCACACCGGCTGGGGTTTATTACTCATTTTTAAAAGTTTGTAAGTTTTTTTGTTTTTTTTTTTGGTGTTCCCCTCTTGAATTTAATGATAGCAAGAAATATTTTAAATTAGCTTTTGATTTTAATTATCTACTAACTACACTACCATAAAATGAAAGAAAAACTTACACTTATATATAAGTTAAAATAATAGAGCTAGCCCTGTGCTGGTGTGGCTCAGTTGGTTGGTTGTTGCTGGTTTTGGGCACATCCGGGGTTGTGGGCTCGACTCCCAATACCAGGGGTGTGCAGGAGGCAGCCAATCAGTGTTTCCCACTCCTCACATCTCTCTCCCCCCTCTTTCTTCTCCCTTCCTCTTGTTCTAAAAATAAATAAAAATAATAGACCTAAAATGTTAATCATCTACATTTTTTATTGTGGTAATATATCTATATGGAGAGTGGCTACAGCGTTCACACAAGATCAAGACTCAGACTGACGTGTGGCAAAGCCAAATACACGTCCCAGCTTAGAGAGCAAAGCCCTCCCAGCACAATTATAGCCAAAAGGCTATGGCTGTAAGCTTGACCTTATAGTCTGACCCTGTAGTCCTAGGTAGCTAAGGGATGTGGGCTGGATGGAAGGGGGGATGCAGCAAGTGCTGCCAAAACAAGGTTTGATAGAGTTCAGAGAATGGCAACAACAGGAAAAAAGTAGATTTGAAATTCACAAGAACATTGTAAACATCTTGCCCTCGTTTTGCTTTGTGTGATCGGACTATAAAACAAAGCTTCAGCTTACAGGCTGGGTCACTGTTTCCTCATCCTCATCCCAACTGTATTCTCTTGTCTGTTTTCTTTAATCCTGTTATAGTAATAAGTTTAGTTAGTATAAGATAGCATAATCAAATTTCATTTTTTATTAGAGTGAATTTTAAACTTTACTTAGAAGAGGAACTTAATTTGTGTGTGTGTGTGTGTGAGAGAGACCCTGATAAGTAACTTGTAACACCCTGCATGTTAACTCCTGACAAATAACTTGTAACTCCTGATCAACAACTCCCTGCATGTTAACTCCTGATAAGTACCTTGTAACCCCCCTGCGTGTGTATCCTGATAAGCCCAGAAGGCCACCGGAGCACACTGATATGAGACACTGAAGAAGCCTGTTATAAGTAATAAGTTTAGTTAGCATAAGTAGACTCCATTTTGTATTAGCATAACTAGACCCCATTTTATTCTTAGACCAAAACTTGTAAACAACTCCAAAATAAGATGTATGTGTGTGACTGATAAGCTTTGAACATGTACACAACTTTCCTGCCTGAGGGTATCCCTAGATAACAGGGCGGCACCCGTGTATGGCCCCCAATAGGAGACACTGAAGACGCCCAGCTTCAAGGATTTAAGGAGAGCAAATCTGCTGCGGTTCAGACGCCTGCCTGACCTCTACAGACAAGGTGTTCTCCTTCCCCCTTGGAAACTGCCATTCCTGCTCTGCCTTTGAGCCCAGACTGTTAAGAGGCCTCTCTTCGAGTCAGAGACCGAGCTCCTGCCAGGGCGTATTTGACGACCTCCGTGTGTCTCTGTCAGCGAGTGTCTCCGGGTGGCCTGCCAAGGACTGAAACCCATCAGCTCTCTGGTAAATAAACCTGTGTGATTTCTTGCATTGTTTGTTCCCTGTGTCTTCTCTCTTCTTAGTTTTTGGTTAAGCTTGGCCGTATTAATTAATAGTCAGTACCCTTTGACGTCTGTATTGGTATATCCAAATGAGGCGCCTTGGGTCACCTGTGCATAAGTTCCCAAGAAGTGGAACAAGTCCTTCACTGCCCCTCCTCAGGTTCACCCCTGGCTGTGCTGGACGCGGTTCTCTCTCTCTCTCTCTCTCTCTCTCTCTCTCTCTCTCTCTCTATATATATATATATATATATATATATGACATAAAATTTACCATGGTAATTATTTTTAAGCATAAAATTCAGTGGCACTTACTACATTCACAGTGTTGTACAACTGATACTGGACACAATTGAGTCCAACGTATGAGTGTTTATTCCAATAATGCCAGCAGTATGGGGAGAGCAGTTGGTCAAGCTGGAAATTCTGCTCTCACTCCCCTCGCCAGTTGGCTGATTATATGTATATGCGTGAGGGAGAAGATAAGTGCAGCAGCTGCAAGCTGCAAGTGTGTGTAGCAAGGAAAGGGGAGGGAAGTCCAGCCTTTAGGAGCTCCAAGTTCTGAAACAAGGTAGTTAATCTTGTATGATGTTACAAACAGCTCAGCCTGTTCCTGGGACCAGAGAATAGTCAGCATTCCTGAGGCAAACTCCCGGAGAAGGTCAGGATGGGGCACAGCAACCAAATCAAAGCCTGTCCTGTCCTTGGTCTCTTCACAAAATGCATTTCTTTTCTGAGTAATGGACCCATCTAGGCATCTTATCTTTTTACAGCCTTGTTTCCTCCTCCAGTTTCCCAGGGTCTGTAAGAAAGCCTCTTATCTATAGTTAGTGAGGTGAATAATTATTAAACAACTGTGGCTCTACTCATATTACATGCCCTTTCCCCCTATCACAACTATCACCACTGTCCCTTTGTAGAACTTTCTCATCATTCCAAATTGAAACTCTTCACCTATTAAACAATAGCCTCTGATACACCCCTCATTTTTCTCCTGATAATCTCTATTATACTTTCTGTCTCTATAAATTTCTCTATTCTACATGCCTCATATAAGTGAAATCAGATATTTATCTTCTATGTCTGATTTATTTAAATTATTTATTGTATTTAAATAAAACCATTTATTTAAATGGTATTAAGTTTTATCCATGTTATAGCATGTGTCAGAATTTCATTCCTTTTAGAGGTGAAATAATATTCCATTGGGTATATACAACATTTTATTTAACCATTCATCTATTGATAGATACTTGGGTTGTTTCTATCTAACATGGATAGTGCTTCTATGAACATTGGTGTACAAGTTTCTATTTGAGTCCTTGCTTTCAATCCTCTTGGGTGTATTCCTAGGAGTAGAATTGCTGGATCATGTGAGAATTCTATGTTTAGCTTTTTGAGGAGCCTCCAAACTGTTTCCATAGCACTGCATCATGTTACATTCCCACCAGCAATGCACAAGGGTTTCAAGTTCTCCCCATCCTTATTTTCTGTTTTGTTCTCTATGATATGATAAGGTTATCCTAGTGGGTATGATGCGGTATCTCATTGTGACATAATCGTCTACATTTGAACTCTTGAGAGGCAAGGGAATTGAAATTAGGATTTAGCCTGGCCAGTGTTGCTCAGTGGTTGAGCATCAACCTATGAACCAGGAGGTCAGGGTTAGATTCCCAGGCAGGGCACATGCCTGAGTTTTGAGCCCGATCCCCAGTGTGAGGTATGCAGGAGGTAGCTGATCAATGATTCTCTTTCATCGTTATTATTTATCTCGCACTCCCTCTTCCTTCCTCTCTCTGAAATCAATAAAAACATTTAAAAAATCAAAGTAAAATAAAAGCAATTTATTTTTTTTTAAAGGAAATATTTGTAATGATGTGGGCAGGCTGAAGGCAAACCAGGAAAGGATGGGGGAGCTTCTCAGGGTTAGCAAGAGCCTGGAGAAGCCATAGCCCTTGGGCCTTAGAGGGCAAGGGGAGGAAATAGTTATTAGAACCCAAAGAATCTAGCTGGAGCTGGAAGAGAGGGCTGGCAGATAGGAATCATGGCCTCCAGAAAGAGACATAGTGACCAGCAGGTAGGGAGCCAGAGAAAGAAATACTTTAGACTTCCTCTCCTCGTGCTTTGAACTCTCTAGCAGTGCCCCCCAGTTGGCCAAATCCAATTGGAAATGACGTTAGGCACAGTAAGGACCCTCCAAGATGCCCATGTTCTAATCCCTAAAACTTGTGAATATGTTACTTTACAAAGCAAGAGACCTTACAGGTGTGATGAAGAATCTTGAGATGGGGAATGCCCAGGTGGACCCACTGTAATCATAAAGGTCCTTGAGAGTGAAAGAGAGGCAGGCGTGTCAGAGAAAGGGAGAGAGAAAGAGAGGGGGAAAGGAGGAGACTGAAGATGCTCTGCTGCTGAATTTGAAGACAGAGGCCAGGGCCATAAGCCAAGGCATGCAGATGGCACACTGAGCCCGATCCCCAGTGTGAGGTATGCAGGAAGTAGCCGATCAATGATTCTCTTTCATCGTTGATGTTTATCTCTCTCTCCCTTTTCCTTCCTCTCTCTGAAATCAATAAAAACATTTAAAAAATCAAAGTAAAATAAAAGCAATTTTTTTAAAGGAAATATTTGTAATGATGTGGGCAGGCTGAAGGCAAACCAGGAAAGGATGGGGGAGCTAGAAAAGCCAAATAAACAGATACAGCCAAGCCAACACATTGATCTTAGCCTAGTGAAACTCGTTTCAGACTTCTAACAAGTGTGTATTGTTTTAAGCCATTAAATTTGTGATAATTTGTTATAGCAGCATTACAAAACTAATACAGAAACCAAGGGCAAACCGACTGACGTAGACCATAATGACCCAATCCCATATACACAGAACACGGTGGAAAGGGACAGGGTATTGACCCATGGGGCAAACAAAAACTACACAGCACATTTCCCACACTTTTTTTTCCCCCCAAATGTCAACAAGTGAACTTTAATGAATAATTTTGGTAAAAGTGTTTTTGCACAGATACGCAAGTCTAAAGCATGTAAAAATGAACAAAAAGATTCTGTCTCTCCTTAAGAACTTCTTGGTACAGTTATGACTCAGTTTAACTTATCTATTTCAGAGCTTAAAAACCAAGAAACTAACACATTTTTGCAGTTAAACTTGAGCCACCTACATTTATTATCCTAACACTGGACATACTGTAATTTGTTACTCTTATTGATAGTTTTACCTTTTAAAAGTTTTCCTAGGAAAAAAATATAAGGAAAAAGTAACTATATATATTAGCGTCATTCTTTGAACATTATTTAGGAATAACACAGTCTTAAATATAGCTCAATTTTTAAAAACATTGACAAAATGCTGGAATGTTATTCTTATTTTCAGGATCTCTTTTTGAAAAATACATGAGTATTAAAAAAATAATTTTTTCCTGGCACTGGTAGGATGAACTACATCTATACTGTTCACAAATTCAACACACTATAGTGTCTGCTTTAAAAGAGATCAATACTAACAGGTAACATGAAAAAGAGAAGCGAACTTGTGGAGGTGCATTCATTCCAGTGTACTGTTAATCCCTCTCAGGTTTCACTAGCACATTACTAAAAACAGATATATATATATACCCTAATTTCACAGATATTTAACAATTTAACTTTCCCTACAGATATAAAGTATACTCACCTCTTTGACAGCTCTAGTCTTAACTGCAAAAAGTGCCCCAACACATTTTTTCATCACAGGTAGCTATATCAGTGTTTCTTAAGAGGGCCATTCCAAATACTGCAGAACCTGTAGCATTCCTGGCTCATTCACTAAAAGCCAGCAGGTTTCACAGTCACTGTGAAACATACCCATAACATTTCCATCTGCCCCTTGATGAGAACCACTGAGTTAGATCCAAGATTAATGTCAATTAAAACTTCATCACTTTCACAGAAAGTAACTGCTTCAAAATCTTCAGTAACAATGACAGAAGAACATTTTGTTAAAAACACATTTAATTAAATGTTATTTTGAAAAGATAAGCTGATTTCTTCAAATTTATGATGGTCTGAAAGGATCAGTTGCAATTCCTATTTATCCCCAAATGCACACATATATTTACAGGAAAATAACTGCTTATGTTCTGGCATATCTTACCCCACTTATCTTAGTATAAAAATATTTTTGTCTACTTTAATAAGATAAAAAAACATGTAGAGCTTCTTAATAAATTCCCTCACACTGATGTTCCTGAAAACTGTTGTTGTCTTTGCTCCAAAACTTGCTGATTTAATAGCTGTTGTTGTTTCTGTAAAAACTGCACCACTTCTGGGCTTCCTAATAATGACAATCTTTTTTCATTTAACACTTGCTCTAAAAGTGTAGGTCTTGCAGGATGATCCCCCAAAGCTCCTGTTCTTTGTTTAACAATTGAGAGAATGCTATCTGCACTTCCCTCCAGTTTGACGTTCCCCACACTGCCAGCTGGGGCGGCTCCACCGGAATTCAGGGCCTGGTCACTTTTCTTCTTTTTGTCCTTGTCCTTGTCCATCTTGTTGCGGTGTTTCTTGCACATCCACGGCTTGCGTTGCTTGGCCACCTGGCTCGTGGTTTCGCTGCAGCCCTCGTAAGTGCAGGTCTTGCACATGCTGCTCCCGCCGCTGGCCCGCCTCTGGGCTCCCCTGCTGCCGCCCTCGGGGGCCCCCCCCCCCCCCCGGAGTGGGATGAGGGCCCATCCCAACATCTTCATTTTAACTTAATTACCTCTTTAAACACCCTATTTCCAAATACAGTTATATTCTGAAGTTATGAGGGTTAGGGCTTCAACATGTGATTTTAGTGGAACACTATTCAGTCCATAACACAATGCCTTCTGGACAATCAAAAGTCATTAAGTAAGTGCCTCTGGTGGCACTTACATGACTCCAGGTCCTCCAAACTAGCCGTGCTCTCGCCTCCTGCCAGAGGGTCCCCAGTGTCCAGCAGGTCGGCTTCGTCCCCCCCGCTTCCTCCTCTCCATCCCCGCCACTTCACAAGGATACTTGGTAGGTTCACCCACCCCGGCACTGCCCCGCAGGGCAGGAGCCTGCCGCAGGGACGCATCACCAGGAAGGTGAACTGCGAGGCCCTAGCCTGGCCTTGGGCTGGAGCCAGGGCCCGCGCCCTCGGCAACGCCCGGCACCTCTGTGGTGCTGAGGCCCGGCGGGGGTCCACGACCCAGCTTTTCAGCACCCTCGGGTTCCAACGTCCCATTTTCCACACTTTTTACACCTCTTTTTAACGCATCCTTGGACAAATGAGAAATTTGTTCTGAGACACCCGAGACACACAAAGTCCCATTAACCACATTGTCATGGGATGATTTCAGTTCCGTCACACTCCCAACCTGAAACCAAAAATACTCTCTTTTTATTTTAAAAAGAGAAAGTGTATTGCTCGGCCAGCGTGGCTCAGTGGCTGAGCATCAACTTATGAACCAGATGGTCACGGTTTGATTCCCAGTCAGGGCACATGCCTGTGTTGTGGGCTCGGATCCCCAGCGTGGAGCGTGCAGGAGGCAGCCCATCAATGATTCTCTCTCATCATTGATGTTTCTATCTCTCCCTCTCCCTTCCTCTCTGAAATCAACGCATATATATATATATATATATATATAAGTTACAGAGGTAAAAGAAGTGAGTCATAGAAGAAATGGGCTCAGGAAATAAGTTACAGAGGCAAAAAAAAAAGGGGGGCCCTTGGAGCTTAGGAGAGAGAGGAAAGGAAACTACACTTGGGGGTCAGGGGTTGGGAAAGGCATGGGCAAGTTCCATAAGTTGTTGGGGTGAGGGTGGGGGGGCGGGGAGAAGGGGACAAAGAAGGGAGACAAGTCATTAACATAAAATGTATTGACTAATCTCTCCACCGCTGTGTTCTAAAGCTAAGTTGATAATCATATCTTCTTTCTTCCACCACCCACTTTATAACCTCCTTAGGTCTGCCAGCACCTCTTTTTAGACAGTCTTTTACCTGGTGGGTGACCCATCCTTTAGGAAGTCTATCTTTATCCAGTTTCCACAGTTTCCCCTTAACCGTTACTATCCTTGGGTGTGGCAGTACTGAAAGGCATCGCCTGAGTCCTGGGTTCTGGACATGGTCTTCCTTGCTTCCACTTCCAGTTTCCTCCTGGTGATCAGGACTGACCAGTCTGGCCAACAGAGTGACCAACTTCTCTACCTGATGGTTCAGTGGCATGAGAAACTCAAAGTCATGGGAGGGAAGTCCCAGCTTCCATCTGGACTCTGTTTCCTGGGAAACACATTCCTCTTCTGGGAGCTAGGACCTCTAAATCCACGAACCCCGAGAATTACATACAGGAAGCAAAATATCCTTCCTTGAGTCTTTAGGTATAGTAGTGAGAGAGACACTCCCACTTTAACCCTTAAACTTCCAGATTCACTCATCATAGCTGGAAAACAGATGAGCCTCCTAGAGTATACATAGTTGGACTGTCAAAACAGACTCACATGAATCGTAGCTCTTACCAACACTGAACTTTGCCACATGTTCTAGTGAGAGTGTGCCGTGGGTCCTTTGTGTTGAGGCTTTTTATCTTTCCTTGGCCGGCTGGAATCCCAGGGGAGATCCCAGGGGAGGGTGTTATCAGAATACTCATTTGTTTTTCAGGTGTGTCCTTCAATATGTTGATTGATTAAAATGTGCATATAGGGGAGTCGGGGCTATTTCCTGGTTAGTTTCATTTTTAAAGACTGTCATAAAAGAATGTCATCAAGAACCTCACTGAGGCTGTTCTGTCCTGGGATGGTCTGGACCCTGTAAACCATTTGTTCCTACGTATCCTTGGTTAGGGAAGATAAAACCTTGTGATTCCTTAGCTGACTATAAATTGCTCCAATCATTTGACCTTGTTTAATTATTTTGTCTCAGTTTCCCTTAGTCTACTTGTCAAGGAATTTCCCTAGCTTCTTGCCATCCTGCCTCAGTCACTTCGTGATGGAAGGGATTCAGTGTCACCAATCTGTCACAGTGTTGGCTGATTTCCCAGGGAATGGGACCACATTTGGGCTCATCGCTGGCTTGTAGTGGTGGTAGTCACAGTCTCAGCATGGTGAAGGGAAGATGATGTTGTTACACCCATGCATATTAGTTTGCTAGAGTTGCCGACAAAATACCACAGACTGGGTGTCTCATACACAGACATTTATTTCTCACTGTTTTAAGGCTAGAAGTCCAAGATCAAGATTGTTGGCAAGTTTAGTTCTGAGGCCTCCCTCCTTTGCTTGCATATGGCTATATTCTCACTGTGTCCTCACAAGGCCTCTTCTCTGTGTCATATCGCTAGGATCGCCTCTTCTTATAAGAACACCAATCACATTGAGTGAGGGCCCATCCCAACATCTTCATTTTAACTTAATTACCTCTTTAAAGACCCTATTTCCAAAACAGTTATATTCTGAAGTTATGAGGGTTAGGGCTTCAACATATGATTTTAGTGGAACACTATTCAGTCCATAACACTATGCCTTCTGGACAATCAAAAGTCATGTTTTCTCATATGCAAAATACAGTCACCCTTATGCCAATGGCACTAGAGTCTTATAACCCACTTCGGCCATCTGTCTACCTGAGCTCTTTTCCTCAGAGTAGATGCCCTCTGGTGGCACTTACATGACACTCTATACCCATTCTGAGAAGTCCATCCTACTGGCTCTCCCCCTAGCCTCTGTTCTCAATCTTCTAATTCTCTTCTTATCAAGTCTCTGCATAACTAGTGAACCATTAGTCACAATCCATGAATCAGTTTAGATACATATCTCAAGTTACCTCTTTTTTTATATGAAGTGCACAATCAAATATATCTTCCAGATTTCTGCCCTTGGGAGGGTATCCCTCAATCATTCTCAGAATCACCCCAAGTGGGGCTATCCAGCAATGGCCTTCATTTTTCACTCAGTGTCAGGTTAGCATTTTTTTCTACTCTAGGCATAGAAAACTCCATGTAAAGCCTTGTAAGATGAAGAGAAGGCAGCAAAGTAGTACATGCATTTACTAAAAAGTTCTGACTCATGTGGGCAATTTAATTGTGACTCTTAAACCTACATGGACCCAGTGTTTTACTTTTTGATATATTTTTATTGATTTCAGAGACGGAGAGAGAGAGAGATACATCAATGATGACAAAAAATTATTGATTGGTTGCCTCCTACACTCCCCTGACTGAAGAAGGAGCCCACAATGTGGGCATGTACCCTGACTGGGAATTGAACCATGACTGCCTAGTTCATAGGTCAATGCTCAACCACTGAGCCACACCAGCTGGGTGACACAGTGGTTTATATAATACTAGAGGCCTGGTGCACGAAATTCATGCACTCGGGAAAGGGGGTGGGGATCCTCAGCCTGGCCTGCACCCTCTCGCAGTCCAGGAGCCTTGGGGGATGTCCTGATCGCTCAATCAGGGCCAGGCACTGGGCTGGGACAAAGAACTGGGGATGGGTGGTGATGACCAACCTCCCGCAGCACCCAGGTGGGGGGCTGTGACCTCTCGCTGGCTACCTGGGAGAGGGAGTGACGGGGACAGAGGTGCTGTGGGAATTCGGGGTGTCTGCTGAGCTCACTCGCACTCCCCCTACTACCCTCCCCCAGAACACCAGGGTTTGCGCACTGGGGAAGCCCCTGCACTCAGGTGCTGGGTGCCCACAAGGAGCCCACCCCACATCCACACGGCCCCTTCCTTGTGAGCCGGACTGCAGCCACTGGGACCACAGGATCTGGTTGGGCTCCCTGTGGATTTGCACAGGAGCTGGTCTGTGAGGCTGGCCAGGAGAGACCGTGCTGCCCTCCAGGCTTTCGTGCAACGCTGCTGGGTAGCCCAGAGGCCCATGCTGCGCCCAGGCCCGCGTCATCCAGCTGCGTTCATCGCATCTCTGTGTGGGGACTCAGACACTGTGACTCAGTCAGAGGGGGGGTGCGTGGCGGCCCAGGTGCCCAGGTGCTGCCCAGGGCCCAGAGGTCAGCAGGGACCTGCCCTTTCAGGCCAGGCGCTCGCACTTCAATCACCAGCCAGGCCTAGGGACTGCACCCGTGCACGAATTCCGTGCACCGGGCCTTTAGTATTAAATAACGCTAAAAGATATTTAGCTTTTCCCAAGTTACAGTCAGACTGGTAAGTGCCTGACTTGTCTCTGGGAAAACATACCTGTGGGCATCCTGTGGCAGGGTCCTTTACAGCTCCACGTCTGTGAACTAGTTTACTTCTAGACACTGCATAAGAGGCTATGAATTCCCACTTCAGTGACTTATGTTAGGTTTCTGCCCACCAGACCTGGAATCCTTGTCTCAATATGTCAAGAAACAGCTTGGTAGGTTTCCCTTGTATTTAATTTCTAAGGCCTTGTTACAAATTCTACATTGTTACATATTTCTACAGGTTACACATTCTACCTCATCCCTCTGGGCTATTTTGGTAATTGTATTCACCTTGTCACTGAGGTCTAAGGATTGCCATGCCTCTTCCACTTCTGGACCCCTTTATTCCATTTTGAGATGAGAGAACTCAATTTCTTAGCAACATCCTTCACTGTCACCAGAGTGTTAAAAGGATGCTGGTGTTGAAAGGACAGAACGGAACTGTTAGTGAAAGGACAGAACGGAACTGATAGCTGTGTCCCTAACTCCTCTCCCAGGAAAGCCACAGAATGTATCAGTTACTCAGCCTGCCCTCATCTCAGCCAATGGGAAAGCAAGGGAAACTAGCCCAAGGCCAAAAGTATGCTAGCCCGCCCCCCCCACCCCGTCTTTGTGTAACCAGACCCTAGCTGCACCCTGCCCTTATGTCACTAGCCTCCGGCCCTCACTCAACTAACCGGAATCGGCCAAATCAGTGGTCCGAGTGAGCCCTCACCCCCCCCCCCCAACCCCAAGCCCTATAAATTCTTTGTTCTCTTGGGACTCGGGGCTCTCTCGCATCTTACTGCTGCACCGGTGGAGGCAGAGGGACCAAGCTCAGCTTGAATAAAGACTCTATGCTTTTGCATTGGATTCGGCACTCCCTGGTGGTGTCCTCTGGGGGATCTTGAAATCTGGGCATAACACTGTCTGCCTTACAAATGCATTCTGTAATGTGTTGGTGTAGAGCTTGTTCTACAGGCTCTCCCAGGGAGGTGTGTGGGCCGATTCATGCCCTCATGCTTGATTGTTGTTTCTCTGAGACTTTAGACTCCTTCCTCTGCACCACGTCAGGAAAGTTCAGCCAGCTCAAATTGGTGGGCAATGATTTGGGCTCAATATTCCATTAGCCAACTTAGGAGAACATTTATGCTTCTTTGAGGTGTTTGAGTCAACACATTAAATTCTGATCCCCAGGGGAGCGTACCCAACTGATAACTTTGACCTAATCA
Organism: Myotis myotis; assembly: GCF_014108235.1. NCBI lineage: Eukaryota > Metazoa > Chordata > Mammalia > Chiroptera > Vespertilionidae > Myotis > Myotis myotis. The sequence goes on from NW_023416335.1 coordinate 174,757,848, forward strand.
AATCTCATATTTATCATCACCGGTGTAACACCTTTGGAATCCAAACATATACTTGTTCCTCAGATTCCTGCCCATACAAATTGCTGAGATCTGCAATTTTTTTCTTCATGTATAGTCTATCTCCTCCTGGGTAAAGTCTTATATTTCTCTGTCTGAGTTATCATTTTAGGTTGAATTGTGCCTCCGCCAAATTTCATGTGTTGAAGTCCTAATCCTCGCTACCTCAGGAAGTGACCTTATTTAGAAATAGGGTCTTAGCAGAGGTAATCAAGTCAAAATAAGGTCATTAGTGTGGGCTCTAATAAAATTTGGCTGATGTTCTTATGAAAAGTGCCAGAAGCCAGTCCATCCTTGCTGCTTGACACAGTGGCTGCAGGGAAGAAACATCTGCACAGCATATGTTTCAAGGGACCTGGTGTATATGGCATGCTGTTCTTAATATATTTGCTCCCCTTCTTAGCGCTATGTGTTTTAACCAAGGTCACCTCTCCAAGAAAGGTTGTTTCCCCAGGTGGGGATTTTTCCCTGGAGTTAGGGATTAACAGGACTAAGGAAGGGAATCAGTAAAACCCCTTAACTAAGTGCCACACTGGTAGTTAATCACTTTAATGATGAACAATCACGATTAAGCTATATAATCTTTACTTAGTATAATCTCCTTCAGTTACTTCCTTGTAGCTTAACAGAGCAATAGAGTAGTGACCTTGGAATGGAGATAACAAACGCCCTAACCTTTGGAATAGAATGGATAGGATTAAAATCAACTGGTATAAATACAGATGTAACAAGAGAATAAAGACAGAACCTGGCTGGAGAACCTGACTAGGCTGCTGATCAACTGAACGCTGCCTCTGTGTCCTTCCTTCTTCGCCAACTCTGTCCACACCTTTGGGAACCCCTGGACCTGTTGGGGCTGGACCCCAACAGAAAAGGGAACATGCACACGGGGAGAACACCATGTTAACAAGAAGGTAGAAATCAGGCCTACATTTCTACAAGCCAAGGGACACCAAGGACTGCCAAAAACCAACCAGAAGCTTAGGTGAGAGGCATGGAAGAGATTTTTTCTCACAGTCATCGGAAGGAACACACCCTGCCAATATCTTGATCTTGGACTTCTAGCCTCCAGAAATGTAAGGTAATAAATTCTGTTGTTTACGGCACCCAGTCTGTGGTACTCTGTTACAACAGCTTGAGCAAACTAAGACATTTATGTTGGATCTAACTCTTATTGAGGGACTAGAAAAAATGAAGGATGGTGGAGGGGACTCAGAATTGTCGTGATCTACAGCACAAGGTACAGTCATTAAAAGAATTTTATGTGGGGAAGACTGTTTTTTTGTTTGTTTGTTTTTTCAAACAGCCCTCGGTCAAGGAAAAAAGGTTTGGGGGTGGGGATGGGTGGTTATTTAGGATTTCGAAGTTCTTGACCTTATTTGTGTCTGCCAAAATGAGCCTTATCCTATCTCAGGGTCTACCTCTTGCTCACAAGTACTTTTGCTTTCACAAAAGAGATCCTGAAAGGATTGAGTATCAGTTTTGTTAGAACTCTGCAATCATTAAATTTAACCCCCGGTGCTTGACGTTTAGCTCTATTGGCTCTGCAGCTTCAAAGCTGCCATGGAGGTTGTCTGATATTTCACTAAGTTTCTGAATCAAGCATGCAACTTACCCTTTGGGATATCAGAAATCACCATCGGGCCCCCAAATCTTTACGATGTACATGGTCAGCACAGCAACGAAATGCCATAGTAATCTGATCCCTCAATGCCTTCAACCTGGGCACCACCCTAGGCTCCTACTTATATTTGAGTGATCATGAAGCCACAATATGCTGTGGATTACCAGTGCTCACTGTCCTCCAAGAAGGGGGTTAGCACTGCTCCTCAAATATTAGCAACTTAATTCCAGAATCTCATTTTCAAGAAGCTTCCTGAGACCACGTCTGGTACTAGTTACTATCTCAATCCAGGTCTAGTAGGAAACATTGCACATTTAAATAGAGACATTAAAAAGTTTAAGAAAAATATAGGTCAATTGACCTTCCACAAGGGTGGTAAGACAATTCAGCGGGGGGGATGAATAGTAGGGGGACCATTAGATATGTTAAAAAAAAAAAAAGAAAAAGATGTTCGACCCCCTACTTGATCCTTCCTCCTCTCAACATTCCATTTTCTTTACTTAAAAATGGACTCTACAGGGGAAGTTGGGAGGGACTGGGGATAAGAGATCAACCAAAGGACTTGTATGCACGCATATAAGCATAACCAATGGACACAGACAGTGGGGAGGATGAAGGCTTGTGCTGGGGGGTAGGAGTGGGCAGGGAGAGGTTAATGAGGGGGAAAAGGAGATATATGTAATACTTTCAACAATGAAGAATTTTAAAAAATCAATAGAAAAATATCCTCGGGTGAGAATTTAAAATAATAAAATAAAATAAGAATATATGGCCCTAACCGGTTTGGCTCAGTGGATAGAGCGTCGGCCTGCAGACTGAAGGGTCCCAGGTTCAATTCCAGTCAAGGGCATGTACCTTGGTTGTGGGCACATCCCCAGTGGGGAGTGTGCAGGAGGCAGCTGATCGATGTTTCTCTCTCATCGATGTTTCTAACTCTCTATCCCTCTCCTTTCCTTTCTGTAAAAAATCAATAAAATATATTTTTAAAAAAAAAGAAAAGAATATATGGACTCAAAATGGAGCAACGACCTAAACTCTTAGAAGTAAACTTAAATGTAAATCTTCAGGACCTTGAGGTAGGCAATGATTTTTTTAGATATGAAGAATATTTAGTATTGAAAAATACTTTGACTTGCCCTGACCGGGTGTTCAGTGGTTAGTGCACCAGCCTACAGACCAAAGGGTCTCGGGTTCGATTCCCAGCTAAAGGTATGTACTTTGGTTGCACATTTGATCCCTGGCCTGGTCAGGCATGAGTGGGAGGTAACCAACTGATGTGTCTTGTGGACGAAAGGGGCCACATGCTAACCTGACAAGCTCAGGGGAGGCCGGCATGGCAGTCTTGCAAACTCAGAGACCTAAAATAACCACAAAAGATGGTCTGAAAATTAAATATTTAACTACAAACAAGTTATAGTGGGTAGTCACGTCCCAGACCAGTATTTTCCAGGACAAAGATCAACTTAGATCTTTACTGAGCCCATTTGTCTTTTTGCCTCTAAGATAACATATCTGTGAGATGTCTGGGTAACTTGTAACATCCCTTTCTTTCCGGACCCCTCAGGGCACAACAAATGGCACCAGGACATTCCCTCATTGTTACTGTTATCAAGTTAGTCATCAATTGTTAATTATGTCAAACTATCCTGTATGCGTCTGTGTAAAAGAAGCATATGTCTATCATTTCACCTTTTACCCTATCCCAGAGGTTTCCCCACTTTGCTTTATCCCACCTCCTTAATCTATCACCAATGAATTTCATGTAACCCACTTATGTATTTTCCTTTTGATGGTAAATTTATAAAAACAAGGTATGAACTCCCCATTCTCCAGATCATTATCTCAATTCATTGAGGTTCTGCTTCCCAGCATATGTTGACAGTTTGGCTCAAATAAACTCACAAAAATTCTCTACAGGTTTCAATGGTTTTTACGTTAATAGTCTCTCACATTGATGTTTCTCTCTCTCTCCCCACTCTCCCTCCCTTCCACTCTCTAAAAATCAATGGAAAAGATATCGTATGGTGAGGATTAAAAAACAAACAAGCAACTTTTAGACTTACCACAAAGTTGCAAAAATAGTAGAGTTCCCATATATCTTTTACCCAGCTTCCTCTAATGTTCATATTTTACATACTATAGCATACTGATCAAATCCTGGGAATTAACACTGATACAATACTATAATCTACTCTAAGCCCATATTCTAATATCACCCATTTTCCTTTCTTTGGTCAAGGATCCAATCAGGATCCCACATTTTATTTAGCTGTTCAGGTCTTCTTATCCTCCTCCTCCCCTACCCCTTCTTCCTCTCCCTCCTCCTCCTCCTCCTCCTCCTCCACTATTACTTTTTTTCTTTTAATATGCCATGAGATATCTTGCTTGTATATTTTCCAAGTGCTTTTCCAGACACATCTCCCAATCCTTCCAAAAGGTTTTATCAGTCTTTCCAATTCAATAAAGATGCTGGATTACAGTTCTGCCCAGCTTCTTTTTTTAAAAACAATATAATCCTAATGACTTTAATGGTCATACATTCTTACCTAATAAAGAAAAACATTTACAAATATCAGAAATCCACTTTGGAAACATTCGCATTAATTTTGCACTGAATCAGCATTTTTTGGTTTTTTAAAAAAGGCAGTTGTTTGAATTTACAACTTATTGACACATTTCTGCTGAGGGAAGGAAGGGAGGGAGGGAGGGTACATGCTGCATTTCTCCAGAGCCCCACAGTACTCATTTCACAAAGGGATACTGTTAGGTCGGAGAGAGCCCAGGATCGGATACATGCAGACATGACAAGATAATGGACTTCCCCTGGAATTTCTCAAAGATCAAGGTGCCAGACACAGATACCAGCTTCTTCTCCCTGAATTCACATACCCCCACACAGATAAGAACTTCGTCCTGAATATTCCGCTCATTCCCTGCAGCAGAGAATTCCTCAGCTCATGTCCCCCCCCCCCCCTCCTCACCCAACCGCAGTATAAAAAAAGCGCCCCCCTCCCTGTTGGCGTGAATCCACGTGCCCTGTCCTTGGGGTACGTGGGTCTCCCGGGGATGCAGAATAAACCTTTTCCTTTCCTTTCTTTTCTGATTCACTGGACACTATTTCTTGCGCCGCCTCCTGAGCCACCTAACCTAACAGATACGTCAAAAGCAAACATGCAACGTGAATTTAAAACTTTTACTGCAGCATAACAAGGAGGTAAATAGTAATTAGACCTATCAATTTTCCCCAAAACAATCTCCCCAAAGAGTAAACAGGCAAGTAACTCTGCCTATACTTACACAGCTTCTCAAATCATGTTAGAAGGGTCTCATAGCCAATGATCAAGAGATTTTAAAATAGCCGAAACCGGTTTGGCTCAGTGGATAGAGCGTAGGCCTGCGGACTGAAGGGTCCCGGGTTCGATTCCGGTCAAGGACATGTACCTGGGTTGCGGGCACATCCCCAGTGGGGGATGTGCAGGAGGCAGCTGATCGATGTTTCTCTCTCATCGATGTTTCTAACTCTCTGTCCCTCTACCTTCCTCTCTGTAAAAAAATCAATAAAATATATTTAAAAAAAAAAAAAGAAGAAAGTTTAAAAAAAAAAGAGAGAGAGATTTTAAAATAGCAGTAATTACTTCCATTTTAAGAAAAGGTTCCCTTCCCCTCTCCCCCACACCAAGTATTCAACATGAAAGAGTGGGCTTTCTGGGCATTAATTTTATTCTGATTTGAACCAGCAACAATAACCATCAGTGATTTGGCATTTCTGTTTAGAGTTGTTCCAACTTTTTTTTTCTTCAGTTGCATAAAGCCATTATCCAGTGTTGCTTTGAAATAAAGACTGAAGATTCTAGGTAGCAAAGATTCTTCCTGAAACCAATGTTGAGTCAAAAAATATATATAAAACAGGGTATTACACTAAATGTCTGGATCTAGTACACTGAAGAGAGTGAAGCCTGGGAAGTCACCTCCTGTCCTATACAAGAGATAAAGACCTGCCAAAGCTGGTTTGTGGCTGTATGGTATATTACACGCTGGGAGGAGTTGCAGCAAATGCTAAGTGAAGGAGGCATGCACTGTATTTATCCCTGCCTTATGTCCTAGATCCCTCCCTCCCCACCCCAACCCTCTACACCTTACACCACGCCTTGTGGATAGGAACCTCTCATCCCAGTGAACCAAGTCCGTGGGATGTGTTAGGTGGGTTCTGATCGTTTTCTCAACTGAAGCCGGGGGTCGCCAAAGAATTCACAGGGAAGAGTAACTGAGCAAAACGTTTATTCACTTTCCAAGAGGGGAAGGCGCCGAGAGGGTTAATGATCCTCCCTCTGTGAGGGACTGAGGGCTTTTTGTTTTGTTTTAAGTGTTTTATAAATTGATTTCAGAAAGGAAGGGAGAGGGGGAGATAGGAACATCAATGATGAGAGAGAATCATTGATTGGCTGCCTCCTGCACGGCCCCTACTGGGGATCATGGGTCCATGCTCAACCACTGAGCCATACCAGGACCAAGTTGGATTTATTTTTATTTGACATTGACATCTTATATAGCATAAACAAGTAGATGAAATGGAAGGGGTTTTATGATAGTGGTATCATTCAATTATTTGAACTCTTTCTGAGGTACATGCCAAAAACTACATACAGTAGTTATTAATCATCAAATGCTGGTTTTTAATGCAATTTGACTGTCAACTTCTTCGGATATCCTCCTTCAATTTTGTTGAAAGCAAAGAATTTGGAAACATCTAGCTTACAAAGGATGTGTTACTCTATCATTTGAGTCATTCAGTTCCTTGATAGCTGTTTCCAAGTGTCTCCTTCCCCTGCCCGGGAGCCTTCCTGTCCCTCTAGCAATGCCCCACAGCATGTTCTGTCAGTGGGAGGAGAGTGGACTTAAAGGGGAGCTGGAAAGGTAGGACCTGTAAAGCACTGAGAACCAGCATCATGCCTAGACTCCAGCCAAGTTCTTCGGCAGATCTAGCTTAAGAAAAAGTCTTTACAGCCCTGGCTGGTGTGGCTCAGTTGGTTGGGGTCTTCCCATGCATGGAAAGGCTGCCGGTTCAATTCCTGGTCAGGGCCCATGCCCAGGTTGCAGGCTTGATCCCTGGTAGGGGGCGTGCAGGAGGCAGCCTATCGATTTTTTGCTGTTACATCAATGTTTCTCATTCTCCTTTCCTCTTTCTCTAAAAATCAATAACAATTTTTTTTAAAAGTCTACTGATATCCACTTAAAAAGAGAAAGAGAGAGAGAGAGAGAGAGAGAGAGAGAGAGAGAGAGAGAGAGAAAGCACATACAGAAGTTGAGGATCTAGAAATTCATTTTCTTCAAAATAGTTGTCTCCTTTCTCTATCTTCACCAAAGCAGCCATTTTGCTCTTGCCCCCTGCTAATGTTTACAGAGCCTCCTGCTTCAGGTGGACCAATAATATGAATCATGAAAAGGGGGCAGACTTCAAGCTCAGCTCAGGAATGGAGACAGGGGTACACCTTACCTTACAGAAAGAAGGTGATGCACACCCGAGTCACAGCAAATGACAAAAAAGAAACAAAAACCCACAAAAAAAAATCCCTCAGTTTTCTTTAAAAAAAAAAAAAATAGCTATAATATTACTGGAGTGGGAGAAATAAACCTAATTAAAAGTGAAGGGGGGCCAGCTGGTATGGCTCAGTGTTTGAAGGTCGACCTACGAACCAGGAGGTCACGGTGGCTTCCCAGTTAAGGCATGTGCCTGGGTTTCAGGCTCAATTCTCAGTATGGTGTGTGAAGGAGACAGCGGATCATTGATGTTTCTATCTCTCTCTTCCTCTCTGAAGTCAATAAAAATGTATTAAAATAATAAGAAAATAATTTTTTTTTAAAAAAGTGAAGGGGGGAATCCCAGGACCTAGGCTTTCCTCTCAACCACCTTTATAATTATTCATCCTTTGGCAAAAGCCAAAGGAGTCTCAGAAATGCTCCCTGGAATATGAAGGCAGCTGGGCACTGAGTATCACATGGTCTAAGACAACGGTTCAACCTGTGGGTCGCGACCCCTTTGGAGGTCGAACGACCCTTTCACAGGGGTCGCCTAAGACCATGGGAAAACACATATATAATTACATATTGTTTTTGTGATTCATCACTATACTTTAATTATGTTCAATTTGTAACAATGAAAATACATCCTGCATATCAGATATTTACATTACGATTCATAACAGTAGCAAAATTACAGATATGAAGTAGCAACGAAAATAATTTTATGGTTGGGGGTCACCACAACATGAGGAACTGTATTAAAGGGTCGTGGCATTAGGAAGGTTGAGAACCACTGGTCTAAGATGTTAGGGAAACAGTCGTTCCCACAACAGGTGTTGAACAGCAAAGAAGTAAAACTAGAAGATACTGACGATGAAGATAATCAGGGTCTTGTGGAAATAAGCAAAGACTACCCAAGTGAGAACAAGTAAAGGCGATGCTATTTATTAGGAACTCACCATAGCAGAGTCAGCCACCATCACTTGTGTACTGGGAAACTTTAATAGTGGGAAAGCTTTAATAGTGGAACAAAGAAAAGGGTTTTGGGTGTGCTCTCATTGGAGGTAGTTGGTGTGGGGAAGCTTCAGGTGGACTAACTGATGGGGGAAGGGCACATAATAGAAATAGAATCACAGCTGTTTTATAACTATTGGCATAGAAAAGAGATTTTTCTTACAGACCCTGGGAAACTGGAGGATGTGTTGCAAAAAGAACAAACAGGGCCTAAACATAAGGCAGCCTTGAAGCCCAGATGAGCCTGTCACTCAAAAGATACAAAGTGTATCTTCTGACTGGCATGGCTCAGTGGTTGAGCACTGACCCAGGAACCAAGATTTCCCAGGTTTGATTCCTGGTCAGGCACATGCCCTGGTTTTGGGCTTGATTCCCCCAGTGTGGGACTTGATCCCCAGTGAGGGGCGTGCGATTGATGTGTCCCTGTCATCCATGTTTCTATCTCTTTATCCCTCTTCTGTCCCCTCTCTCTAAAATCAATAAGAGTATAGAAGATAATTTTACATTTTAAGCCCAAATCAAGGATAGAACCTATCTGAACGTGGACAACGTTCCAGGGCTAATCTTTGCAGCGACAATGATAGAAGGCAGACCCTGGGAACTCACTAGTTTTTAGGATTTTTTCCCATCCTCTAGCCCTATATAAGTGCTAGCTTAAGATGAAATGTCAGAGTGGTCTTTTCAGGGTTATACCTGTTGCTCTCTCAGATCACTGGCCGTCTACACTAATAAAAGAGAAAGATGCAAATCGACTGTACCTTCATGATGCCCAACAGCCAATCAGGAGTGGGTATGCAAATTAACCCAACAAAGATGGTGGGCTAATTTGCATACACAGGTGCCATGGTGACAACACAGGCATTCCACACAGCCCCAGCTGCTCAGGCCTCGGGTAGTGTGGGAAGGCAGAAAGGCGGCTCTGTCCCGGAGTGAAGGCAGTTCTGGCAGCCAGGGGAAGGCCCATTCTTGCACGAATCTTCGTGCATCGGCTACTAGTCTGAATAATAAAAAGCACCACAAAGATTCAGCCTCTTCTGTACTTATTTGACTCTGGTAGCAATGGGCAATAGGACCCTTTCGTGTCTGGTTTAATAGCTAGAAGTGGAATATCCTATGTGGCTGGTGAGGGGTACATATTTGTCCTTTTCTACTTGGTCTTAAGTTGGAGGTATGGGCAAAAATAAGGAAGGCTATCAGGTATTAATCAAGTCCTAGACATTTGGAGCCAATTGTTACAGGGTTATTTGGCTTCCCGGAATGTTTGCTAGAGATAGCAATCTGACTTCCTACAAACATAACTCCTACAAACATGATACCCTGGCTGGTTGCTGTAGAATGTGGGCCAGAGTTCTGTTTTTATGCGTAGTCTGCTTATTTTCAGCTTGTATATTTAATCTCTCAGTCTAGATACTCTAGCCATTTTTGATGTGACATCAAAGGATGACTGTAAAGATTTTTCTGGTTCTTGAAGCTCACATGGAGTTGATGTAACAATCCAGCTCTCAGGTTCTAAAGTTGTAGAGAACATCATCCACAAATACTTATGTAATAGAATTTTTTCCATATTAATAACGTTGTTTATTTATTATTTTCCCATCAATTAACTTTAAATTTTGTATTTACTCCCAGGATCTCTGTTTAAATACAAAGTGTAGATATGGCTTGAGGGATTATTTTGTTATTATTGTTTTTATTTGGGGAGGGAGTTTTTTGTTTTTGCTTTTTTTGTTAGTTAATTTGGTAAATGTGAGTTTATACAAGTGGTATGTGTGTATATGCAGTGAAGAATAAATTGGAAAATATTCCCCTTGATTGTTCTCTTTTCTCCCTCCCAAAAACAAAATTTACATTTGTTGTGTCTTTGCCTAACTATGCAGAGAATTATTGAAAAGTAAGTGTCTTTTGTTTTAAATATGAAGACATTCAAGAGTTGGGTTTTTGTGTTTTTTTTTTTGCAACTTAACTTTATGTGTTTTTTTTTAAAATTCTTTATTATTGAAAGTTTTACATATGTCTCCTTTTTCCCCCATTGACCTCTCCCCGCTCACCCCCACCTCCCAGTACATGCCCCCACCCCCCCTATTGTCTATGTCCATTAGTCATGCTCATATGCATGGATACAGTACTTTGGTTGATCTCTTACCCACTCCCCTGCCTCCCCTCTGAGGTTTAAAAGTTGGTTTTATTTATTTATTTATTTATTTTAAAAAATATATTTTATTGATTTTATACAGAGAGGAAGGGAGAGAGATAGAGAGTTAGAAACATCGATGGGAGAGAAACATCGATCAGCCGCCTCCTGCACATCTTCTACTGGGGATGTGCCCGAAACCCAGGTACATGCCCTTGACCGGAATCGAACCTGGGACCTTTCAGTCCGCAGGCCGATGCTCTATCCACTGAGCCAAACCGGTTTCGGCTCAAAAGTTGGTTTTAATTTGCTATATTAAGTTTTATATTTGAAAAAACATTTTTCTTTAAGGAGTCATGCTACCAGCTTTAGTCCAGTTGCCTTTTATTTAGTTACCCAATCAGACATGGAAGAATTTCTTTCACTCTTTTTCTTCCTACTTTTCTTTTTTTAAAAAAATAATTTTACCATTTTATATTTATTTATTTTAAATCCTCACCTGAGGATATTTTTCCATTGATTTTTAGAGAGAGTGGAAGGGAGAGGGAGAGACACAGAGAGAGAGAAACATTGATGTGAGAGAGTCACATTGATTGGTTGCCTCCCACATGCACCCTGACCAGGGCTGGGAACATGCAACCAAGGTACGTGCCCTTGACCAGAATGTGCCCTTGATTGGAATTGAACCCGGGACCCTTTAGTCCGCAGGCCTATGCTCTATCCGCTGAGTCAAACCAGCTAGGGCTCTTCCTACTTTTCAACCTATTCACTTCTCTCTTCCAATTGTTCTCAAACAGCTTGGTTTCCCTTTGGTAATATGCTTCCTGTTCTCCCATCCAGGGAAGAAGTTAGCATAAAGAGCCAGTTAGCAAATATTTTAGGTGTAGAAGGCCATCAAGTCTCTGTTGCAACTACTCAGCTCTGCCCTTGTATTGTTGCAGAAGACCAAAGAAAAACAAGCGATGCTTTAAAGAAATGGAGGGACACTGTTTAATTACACCAGCGGACTCAGGGAATAGCTTTCCAAATCTGAGTACCGAAACATGCAGGGGACTTCTTTTTATATCTCCCTGTGGTCTTTGTCCCGCAAATATGGATTATGCTTCCAGTTTTTTTCGCAGGCCTTGCAGGAAGGCCCTCAGGTGTTGGGGGTCTCCAGGCCATATCTGATGGTTTGGCCTGGCGCCAGCGTTAATAACCCTCCCTCCTGGGCAGTGCACTGTTCACAGTTTTATGACCTCTGTAACAGGTTTTGCAAGACCAGTTTCTGGAAAGGAGGTAATGACTTAATTATAGGTTAACAAGAATGTACACTGAGCTTGCCTGCATGGATTCCAATTGCTAGCCCCCAAAATATCAGGGTTACTTTAGATTTAGCCCTTTTTAGCCTTCTCAGTATTATGAAAAAGCCATGGATAATACATGAATGAATGAGTGTAACAGCATCCCAATAAAACTTTATCTACTAGTATGGACATCGAGATTGTCTTATAATTTCATGTGTCACAAAGTATTATTCCATTTTTAATTTTTCCAACTATTAAAAAATATAAAAACTGCCCTGGCCAGCTTGGCTCAGTGGATAGAGCGTTGGCCTGTGGACTGAGGGGTTGTGGATTTGATTCCGGTCAAGAGCATGTGCCTTGGTTGTGGGCTTGATCCCCAGTGGGGTGGGGGGGTGGCGGGGGGGGGGGGTGGTTGGGGGAGTGTGGGAGGCATCTGATCAATGATTCTCTCTTATTGATATTTCTATCTCTCTCTTCCTCTCCCTTCCTCTCTGAAATCAATGGAAATGTATTTTTAAAAATATATAAAAACTATTATTAGCTACAGGTTGTACAAAAATAGGTTGTACAGATTTGGTTCACAGGCTATAGTTTGCTAATCACTGATATAGATTAAGAAAGAAATCAGGTAAGAAGAGTGCTGAGACCCCTCTGTGCAGGAATTGTTCACTCTCCCTAGGTGATAATTGAGAGTATCTGCATTAATATCGCTTAACTCTTGGGCTGGAAAACCATAATATTTGGCTCAGGATATTTTTTTCCAGAAAGATAAGATGAGAAATCAATAGATAACTTCTCTATTCATTTGGGGAAATTTTTGCAAACCAACGTTATCTAGGTAAATGATTTGGCCATCCAGGTCAAGAACTCTTCTATTAGGACAATAGATCACCTACCTTGACAGAAACTTACTTCTCAAGTAACCATTTGCTGATCATGACTCACTTCCAGATCCTCCTCTCACTGTGTCCACAAATCCTATGTCACAAACCTTGCGGAATCCCAGGCAATTTCCTTTCTCGACAGGCCCATCTAAGCCACTTGAACTCAGACCCCAATACCCTATATTTCTCTCCCTCTGACTTTAGTCTTCTGAAACATTACCAAGACTCTATCAAAATGGTATTCTTGCTCACTGCAGTAAAATATAAATTAAAAAGATAAAAAACAAAGCTTTGCCAGATTAACAGGTGTTTCTAGAAGTCGTTTGGAAGAGTTGACGGATGACACAAAAAACAACAGTTCTATCCTCAGTTTCTGGTTTTGTATTTCCTTTACTGTTTTTTTGGATTTCAAGATGGGCTAGCTTACATGCACTTACTAAGTAAGAATATGTCAACCTTATCTTGCGTCTTAACTGTTCTTACTAGCATATGCAAAGTTGTCTCTTTTTCAGCAAGGTTAACATTTTTAGTATCCTTTTTAAAAAGCAGCCTTTATAAAAATATAATTAACATATCATTCAGTTTACATATTTACATTGTACAATCCAATGGTTTTTGGAATATTACATTATTCATTTTTTACAATGTAGTTAAAATACATATAATATATGCCCTAGCCAGTTTGGCTCAGTGGCTAGACCATTGGCCTGTGGACTGAAGTGTCCTGGGTTTGATTCTGGTCAAGGGCACATGCCCAGGTTGTGGGCTTGATCCCCAGTAGGGGGCAGCCAATCAATAATTCTCATCATTGATGTTTTTATCTCTTTCTCCCTCTCCCTTCCTCACTGAAATCAATAATAAAATATATATAGATATATTATAAAAGATGCCATTTTAACCATTTTTAAGTATACACTTCAGTGGCATTAATTGAAATTAATGTTATACCACCATTACCACTATCTACTTCCATAACTTCTTTATTACCTCAAACAGAAACTCTTTTTTAAATGTGATATTTATTGATTTTTTTAGAGTGGGGAAGGGAGAGAGAAAGAGAAAAACAAACAAACATCCATATGAGAGAGAAACATCGATCGGTTGTCTCCCACATGCACCTGACAGGATGGAACCCGAAACCTGGGTATGTGCCCTGACTGGGAATCAAATCTGTGACCTTTTGGTGCAAGGGAGGACATTCAACCAACTGAGCCACACCCACCAGAGCTCAAACAGAAACTCTTTCGTTTCTATGAATTTGCCCACTCTAGATATTTTATGTAAGTGGAATTATATAATATTTATCTTTTTGTGCCTGGCTTATTTTAATTAGCATAATGTTTTTAAGGCTCATCCATGTTGTAGCATGTATCAGAACTTCATTTCTTTTATGGCTGAAATATATATATATATATATATATATATATATATATATGATCAGATTTTGTTTCTTCATTTATCTGTTTTTCCATTTAGACTGTTTCCACATTTTGGCTAATGTGAATAATGCTGCAATGAGTATTGGAGAGTGGGGAAGGGGAAGAGAAAGAGAGAAATATCTGGTTTCAGTTCCTTTGGGATTATGCTTATTAAAATTTTTTAAAAAATTTATTTCAGACCAGAAGGGGGAGGGAGAGAGAGATAGAAACACCAATGATGAGAGAAAATCATTGATTAGCTGCCTCCTGCACATCTCCCATTGGGAATCAAGCCTGCAACCGGGCATGTGCCATTGACCTGAATCAAACCCAGGACCCTTCAGTCTGCAGGCCGACACTCTATCCACTAAGCCAAACCAGCCAGGGCTGGGTTTATGCTTATTAATGGAATTGTTGAGTCACATGATAATTATAAATTTAGCTTTTTGAGGAACTGCCAAACTATTTTTTGTTTTGGCTGTACTATTTTATATGCCCATTAGCAATGTATAGCAATTCCTCCACATTTACACCGACACTTATTTTCCATTAAAAGACATTATAGCCCTCCTAGTAAGTGTGAAGTGATGAATGTAATTTTTAAAAATATGTTTTTAAAAATTGAGTTTTAGAGAGAGAGGAAGGGAGAGAGAAACCAGGTATAAGGGCCGTGCTTGGAGGTTGGAGGTGGAAGTAATAAGATCCAAGCCATGTAGAGAGGCAGGGGAAGGGGGGGAAATCTATGATTCTCAAGTGGTTGGAAATCAGCCATGTGCCAGGCATCTCTAACTGCTGGGTAGTCAATAGTTTCTATAATATGCACTGTAGGCAGAGCTGGATACGTTTCATAGTGTGGACCATGTTTGATCTCCTCCTCTTCATATTCTACAATATGGTATCCAGGATAATATGGAATTTTTTTTTCTTCCAGGTGCTCATACAACTTCTAGGTTCACTGTTGGGGTATCCTAAACCTGTTGTCACGTTTCTAGCGAATGGCTCCAAGTTGGTGAACTGTCTTCATTAAGATGTTTTCACTAAAGCGGTCGTTTTTGCTTCCCAGTTCATCTGTGAGTTAAGATGATTTTAACATGCTTGGGGGTAGTTTGTAAGGACTGCACTTACAGTGAGAGGCCAATGGTGTGTCTTTCTCTAGCACACTGATGGCTATGTGCTTTGCAGCTAGCTTATCTAAAATACCTTGTAGAGACTAAGAAGAAACTATGATTTCAGGCAAAAGAGGCTTTCAGATTGGAATCACATTTTCTCCTCACAGAAATAGATTTTTAATAATTTTCACATGAGAAAAGGATCAGGGCCTGCTGGCTAGGAATTTACTTGTTAAAAGAAAGTTAAATGCTTTACATCATTTGGGTCATAAAGGGTACTCTTTAACCAGTGATGCAGGGAATAAAAAGATAGGTGTTAGGTAGCACCCCAAATTAATTTTATATATATATATCTGAATATATTTTTATTGATTTCACAGAGAACGGGAGAGGGAGAAAGAGACAGAAACATCAATGATGAGAGAGAATCACTGATCAGCTGTCTCCTGCATGCCCCCAGTGGGGATTGAGCCCACAACCCAGGCATGTGCCCAGACTGGGAATTGAACTGTTACCTCCTGGTTCATAGGTCAATGCTCAAGCTGTGAGCTACACCTGCCGGGCTTCAATATTTTCAAATGAATTTTAACATAAAAAAAATTGATTTTAGAGAGAAAGGGAGGAAAAGAGAGAGACACACACACACATCAATGTGAGAGAAAAACATTGACTGGTTGCCTGCGGCACACACCCTGACCGGATCTAACCTAAAACCTGGTATGTGCCCAACTAGGAATTGAACCTGCCACCTTTTGGTGCAAGAACAATGCTCCAACCAACTGAGCCACACCGGCCAGGGCTGAATTTTAACATTTTTAAACACTTAATGTAACATTGATTTAGCTATGAAAAGTATATTATGTCTGTGAATTGTAAAAAATGGTATAGGCATTTCCACTTACATTTATAAAGCAGTAAGACCAACTTCTAAAGCTCTCCAAGCTTTCTGCATGCCAGAGATAATTTGAACTTTTCTCTTTAAACATCTGGAACATAAGAAAAGAGAATGTTTATTCCAAAACACTGGCTCAGTAAAACACTTCTGCCTACGCACGATTACCTTCCTTGGTCTCATTGGTAGACAGCCATGTTTGTGAACAAATATAAATCCTTATGTTTTGCTCAGTATTACAACCTTTATCTGACTACAAATGTATTGTTTAACTTATATGTTGCTAAAATACTTTCAAGCTCACTTCAAAGAACTTCCCACATAGTGTAAAATTGTATTTATTGGGATTTTTTTAGTTGCAAATGACAGAAATCCAAGTCAAACTAGTTTAATTACAAGGGCAACGTATTGGTTTAGTACAAGCATATCAAACTCAAAGGCTAACACAGGCCAAATAAACAAGGTTTGAGTTTATGTGTGCCGCAAAAAAACAAAAGCTTCAATTTTCATAGAAATGTCGGTTTATTTCGATAGAGACATGCTGAATACAAAGGGCTGAAATAAATGAGTAATTGTTAACATAAAAGAATAGAACATTTTAATAAAAATTAATATTTTTTCTTGAACATTAACTTACCAGACACTGAATAACTGCACAAATTAATAAGTGTAACGCAAATAAACCTATTTTTCTTCTCTGAAAGAGAAATATTTCCTGTTGCGCACACCAAACAAGTCAGTCCAAGACTAATGACGTGGCAATCGGCTGCTAAAATAATCACTGCTAGTATTATTGAAGAGAAATGGTGCGCCTGCGTATAAAGCGAGTAAGGAAAATGAATGCAACACGATTATAGTAATCAGTCATTAGCAAATATTATAGTTCATTATTAATAATTATGTATAACAGGATATTGTAAAAATTAAGTTATGAAATTTTTATTAAAACATTTCTTACATACCGTCATATTAACTGGGCTGCAAAAATATTCCGGCCATGAGTTTGACATGCTTGGTTTAGTACACTGGAAATTCCATTGGTAGATCTAGTTTCAGATACTTCATAATCCAAGAACTCAACCAGTATTACTATTTGCAATTACTCTTGCAAACATCCTTTCTATTTCTTTTTCCTTCCATGACTGTATTCTGCTTTTCTCTGTCAATAAGCAATGTACTCTCCCACTACTGATGAGCTTCTTCATGGGGACATATCTCCTATCATCTCAAATCATCCCAACTGCAGGAGACCAATATCCATGCTAGCTCTGATAGATATGTCTACCATACAAAAATATTTGTTGATGTTTCTATATAAATGTTGACTAGAAATTTTGTTTTGCTCAAGAATTATCCTTAGAAAAGTAACTATGAAGAAACAATAATCAGAAACTAGATTATCTTCACAGGGAGTTGTGGTAATGCCATTTCTTAAATGAAAGAAGAATTATGTAGTCAACAAATGTTGATTGAGTACCTGCTATGTTCTCTGAGGACATGTTTTTGAAAAAGCTATTTTAGAGAAAGAGAAATGGAGAGGGAGAGACAAAGAAACATTAATTGGTTGGCTCCTGTATACACCCCTACCGGGTATCAAACCTGCAACGTAGGTATGTGCCCTGACCGGAATCAAACCCACTACCTTTTGATGCATGGGATGATGCTCCAACCAACAGAGCCACACCACTCAGGGCAAGAAATTATATTGTTTTTAAATCATAAGTTGATATTTCATCAGTTCAAATTTACCATTATAGTTTTCTCTTATTTTATTTTGGTATCTTATTTCTCTTACACTTTACTCTTATTTTTGTTCTAAAGGAAACAGATTTTATTGCCCAACAATTAAAAATATTCAAACATGTATTTTCTACATAATTTATTGAGTTGATCAATATTAAATTTCATCATTTGCTTCAATTTATGTCATCCAGATTGAGTCATTGTTTTCCTTCCAAAACAGTGGATGCCACACCCCTGAGGCAATGGAGAATTTATAAACATGACAGCTAAGAACTTGAACGTTCATCTACAGTTACCTATGTGCTAGAAAAGCCTGGCAGCCGGCCCATGGGCGCTGCCGGGTTGCATGATCCAAATAGATCAGGAACCAGGTGGGGAGAAAAGCTCTTAAACTTTACTCTTAATGTATTCTCTTATATGCTTTATCCTATTGCGTGTGTGTGAGTGCATGTGTAATAATTATATACTAGAGGCCCAGTGCACAAAAATTTGTGCACAGGGGTGGGGGAGGTCCCTCAGCCCGGCCTGTGCCCTCTCACAGTCTGGGACCCCTCAGGAAATGACCATCTGTTGGCTGAGGCCTGCTCCCCAGGGGATTGGGCCTAAGCTGGCAATCAGACATCCTTCTGGCAGCCCGGCAGCCCTTGGGGGATGTCCACTTGCCAGGGGGGAGCAGACCTAATCTGCAGTCGGACATCCTTAGCGCTGCTGAGGAGGCAGGAGAGGCTCCCACCACCACCGCTATACTGGCAGCCGTCAGCCTGGCTTGTGGCTGAGCAGAGCTCCTCCATGTGGGAGCTCACTGACAACCAGAGGGCAGCTCCTGCATTGAGCGTCTACCCCCTGGTGGTCAGTGTGTGTCATAGTGACCAGTCATTCCCAGTCTTTCTGCTGTTAGGGTCAGTTTGCATATTACCCTTTTACTATATACGATAGAGGCCTGGTGCATGGGTGGGGCCGGCTGGTTTGCCCTGAAGGGTGTCCTGGATCAGGGTGGGGGTCCTGCTTGGGTGCCTGGCCAGCCTGGGTGAGGGGCTGGTGACTGTTTTCTGGCTGCCCTCACCCCCTTCAGGGTGGGGGTCCCCACTGGGGTGCCTGGCCAGCCTGGATGAGAGGCTGAGGGCTGTTTTCAGGTGGGCCAAGCCTGCAACTGAAGCTCCCAGTCTCTCCTTTTTTTCTTTTTTTTTTTTATTCTAGGATTTATTTACCTTCTGTAATTGAAACTTTGTTGCAGCTCCAGCTCCAAGGCCGCCTGGCTGAAAGAAAGAAGCTTTGTTTAGCTTCTATAATTGCAACATTGTGCTTAGAGTGCAGCTCAGAGCTGTGCGGCAGCAGGCGGGGAACCTTGGCTTCCTCCATCGCCGGGGCAACCAAGCCTCATGTTCGCTTCAGCTGCCGGGCTGCCGGCTGCCATCTTGGTTGGCAGTTAATTTGCACATCATCCTGATTAGCCAATGGGAAGCGTAGGGGAGGTATGGTTAATTACCATGTTTGTCTATTATTAGATAGGATAATCTTTAAAACTCAATGTCATGAAGAATAAATAAACAAAGATGGTGGGACAGACATTCTAGATCAGTGGTTCTCAACCTTCCTAATGCCCCGACTCTTTAATACAGTTCCTCATGTTGTGGTGACCCCAAATCATAAAATTATTTTTGTTGCTACTTCATAACTGTAATTTTGCTGCTGTTATGAATCATAATGTAAATATCTGATATGCAGGATGTATTTTCATTATTATAAATTGAACATAATTAAAGCATAGTGATTAATCACAAAAACAATATGTAATTATATATGTGTTTTCTGATGGTCTTAGGCGACCCCTGTGAAAGGGTCATTCGATCCCCAGAGGGGTCTCAACCTACAGGTTCAGAACTGCTGCTCTAGATTAAGTGACTAAAAAAAGACCAGACAACCCAATATAATGCACGAACCTTGATTGGATTATGGTTAGGAGAGAAACAAAACAGCAATAAAAGGCTTTGGGGACACTTGGGAAAATTTGAATATGGACTAGATCAGCAATTTTCAGCCAGTATGCCACAAGAATTTTTAGACATGCAATACTTGACTATTTAATCAGGGGAACTGCTCTCTTTTCCCTCAGACTGTAAGAAGAAGAAAAGAAGAAGAAGAAGAAGAAGAAGAAGAAGAAGAAGAAGAAGGAGGAGGAGGAGGAGGAGGAGGAGGAGGAGGAGGAGGAGGAGGAGGAGGAGGAGGAAGAGGAGGAGGAGGAGCAAGAAAAACAGCCAACACAACAACCATCTGGTGTGAATGCCTTGTTTTGAATTATAGATATATATATCATATAATAGAGTTGCATCTTATTGGCCATGTTGTATAATAAGATTGTGTCTGATTAGTTAATTCTTGGTACCAAAAATCCTTAAGTACAAGTATAGGCTCCTGATTTTTAATTTTTTTCATTCACAATTTTATTTCTTGCAATTAACTTTTGTATCTTCAAAGTCTATTTGTCTTTAAAAAAATTAATACTTCTTACTCATCATACAATCCACCCCTGGCTCCCACATAAAGCAAACCCAGGGAAGGAGAAATTTAGGGGGCAGTTGAAATAGGTACTCTAGGTTCGTGACAAAGGCTTCTCAGCTCACCATCTTATACAGATACAACAAAATGGCAGCACCTGAAGTTCACCTGAATAAATCGTCCCAAATTCCATCCCTAGGTGAGTGATGCAAATGAATGCCATGGGAGTAACAAAATCTTAGTCATTGCCTTCCATTTACTTTCCATGGTAGTTAGCAGACTCTTCAACTGTCTTACCTGGGAAAGTCAAAGTAAGCAACACAAGAGCAACATTTTGACTCAGTCAAGAGTAATTTAAAATGAAACCAGAAATAATTTACCTGGGCTGCAGAAATGAATTTATATTTTTCTTTAAGTCCCTAGTGTTAGGTATGACCAAAATAATTGAATCAACACCCTCTCCCCTGGGAAATGTTGTAATGTACCCCGCGAATCACAGAAGGATGCCTCAAGAAGTCGAATTAAGGAGTCATGTTTATTGCAATCCGGGATTATGAGGGGACATTTCCCAAATCTCATAGAAAAAGATGGTCCCAACTCCAGGTTTATATAGGCAAAAATCACAAAGGTATAGATTACATCCCAGGGTTTGGAATGAGGAACCTGGTTCACAAAAAAAGCAGTTTATAGAAGCAGAATTAAGCATGTTAATTATAGTTTTGGGTCTCCGGATCACTGAGTTGACAAAAACATATTATCTGGGACCGCTGGGTTGACAGGAACACGTTATCTAGAGCCCTCAGGTCTTGAGACCACTGAGTGCCAGGAATTCATTATCTAGAGCCATTGAGGCAATTTAGAGTAATTGCATTGTCCTGGTCTTGGGACCACTGAGTCAACTGGAACGCATTATCTGTGTCCACTAAGACAATTTAGGATAATTGTGCTGTCCTGTTTCCCAGGTACAGAAGAATGTGCTTTCTAAAACCAGTAAGATAGCAATCAATGGGATAGTCAAGTTACAATCAATAAGGCATTCAATCGAATGGGATGATTTATACAATTCAGAAAATCAAAATAACTTTTCTATTGTTAAGCCAAACAACAAGGTTAGAGTTAAACTACAGTTTCTACCGGAGATGATTGCTACCATGCTTCAGAAGTTACCTTTAGACCACACAACTTTACAACCAACACTCTCTTTTGCTTAGACCACATTCTCCTAGCTAAGACCATTATCTTTCCCCTCAGGACTTACCCAGAGAATTATCTGTTCAGAAAATCTCTGACTCCCCATCCCTGGGTGCTGGCGCCATTTTGGAGCTCAGCCCATCTGGTTTTCCAGACGACCTAATAAATGTATAATTCTTTATCCCTTTTGGCCTCATGTGTTCCTCCTTTGTCGACCCTAACACCCAGCACCTGCAGTAGCAAGCTCTAATAATGGGCTTCTAAAGGCATGCAGTTTTTCACACATCTACTTCAAAGAATTTCTTCCACTCAAACAGCACAATCAAGGATAAAATACTTTTGAGGCACAGGAAGAGCACAAGAACAAGTAAGTATATGCTGAGACCTTGTGTATGACCAAGAAGGTACACTTCATATATAGAACCAGTGAAAGTTGTTATAAGTGCTGCTTGCAAAGTGTTATGCCCAGATTTCAAGATCCCCAACAGACCACGCCAGGGAGCCAGCCGTGTCCGATGCAAAAGCAAAGAGTCCTTTATTTCAAACCCGGGTCTGGTTCCCCTACCCTCCTTACTGACACAGCAGCAGGTGGCAGAGAGAGACCTAGCCCGATGGGAAGAGGAGTTTTATAGGGGGGTGGAGTAAGGGCAGGAGAGGGGACTGTGGGCCCCGCCGATTGGCCAGGCGCAAGTCGGTGTCTCGTTACACAGGATGTGGTCATATTGATGGCGTGCACTTCCCTTGATTATCATTGGTTAGTCCAGAGAAATCCTGGGTGTGGCTAGCAGAGGCTTGGGCTTCCGGGAAGAAGCCTTGCTGAGCACATGGCTCTGCCCAAAAATGGAGAACCCAGGGTAAGATGGAGGGCGTAGTCCTCGCCCTTTCACAAAGGAGTCTAATGATTACACACACAACTCAACTGCACTGCTAAATGTGGTTGTCTTTATTGTCTTTTTCCTTGCCCAGCCCTATCTAAACAAAAAACCCCACGAAATTAACAACCCATTATGAAAATGATAAAGCTTTTTAATAATGGATAGTTAAATTTATTTAAAGTATACAATCAAACAGGTAGGGGTAAAGAGGTCTCCAATAAGACTTCCTGGGGTAAGGGAGAAAGGAGGCAGCCAGGGGGGAAACTTGGGAATTTGAAAGACAAAGGGGACACATGACATCAAAGTGCAGGCTGAATAACATTTCTGAAAATATTGATAAGAGCAGCAATAGCACCTGCACAGTGGGACTATGAGGAATGAGAGAGACTGCCTGTAGAAAAAACAGAAGCAAGTCTTCACATTAAAGTGAGACAAGTGCAGAACTTAACTATGTGTACTATGATAGTGTGTCTACTGTAGATATCAGATGGTTAAAAGCTGGTAAAAGGCAATGATTCTAAAAGAAAACAAAAACAGGATTGACCTTTTTTCTACCTAGCCCAGACCTCATTCACTCTGTGCCCTATGAAGAGTGAAGCATTTTATCATGATCAAATGCTGCATCAAAATAGATGATTTTCCCCCACATGATTTTCCACCATAAAAGACATCTGTTTTTATGGACAAGCTTCAGAAAGATGTCATTTTGGTTTTCAACACATACAGTTGAAACAAGAATTTTAGGGATAAAATAGGACAGGTTAGGAAATTTTACAAATTAAGGAGACCATGGAAGAAGCACAGGGCTGCAGAGCAGCAGAAGGTATATTTCCATAGAATAGGGAAACTGAAAAGCTACAACAGGTACATTTCCATAGAATGAGGGAGCTGGGGACAGCAAAAGGTCTATATTTAGAAAATAAAGGGAAGGCAGCCCAAAGGGAATAGGAAAACAATAAAGAAGGAGGCGGGGAGAACCTCACATGTCCCATGTGAGGTTCAACCTTTGACCCAGGAGTTACTATAGTAACCAGTCTAAGGGAATAGTGACCAATCAGAGGGGATATCAAGGCACCAGGATCTGCAGCCTTTATAAGCCATAGGGAAAAGTAACTCAGTGGGACCCTTTCCTCCTCCCCTGTGGGAGTCCGTTCTGTGGGACTGTTTCCCACTCCCCTCGAGGGAGTCTGTACTTGTTCTTCAATAAATCTCCAACTTTGCTATACCACCTTCTGTCCGTGGATTCATTCTTCGATTCTAGTGGACAAAGAATCCAGGTTTCAGTCCCAAAATTCTGTTTCACAGTTATCGAAATTTGAAATAAAAATGCTGCCATGAAAGGGAACATATGTAATACTTTCAACAATAAAGATTAATAATAATAATAGTAATAATAATAATGATAAAATGATGACACAAAAGTAAAAAAAAAAAATGCTGCCAAGGCTCAGACCTTGGCCTGCTAATCTGTGTGCACAACTCTTCTGGCTCACACAGACCCAGAGGCACACGGAGCTTTTCCCTTCTGGCCCTTCAATCCAAACGCATTGGGCCTGTGTGGCACTTGATTTTTTAAAAAGTCACTTTGGGTTAAAAGGGTAGGTTATTACAATTATTATTATTTTTTTTGGTAAATCAATAAAAATTATACCTATTTTTTGTCATGGTTTTGTCACTTACCTTTTTTGGGGGCCTATTTTTTGTCACTATATCGGCAAAAATATATTTTTGTGTGTGCCACCGGATTTTAGTAATTAGTTTGTGTGTCATGAGATGAAAAAGTCTGAAAATCTCTCGACTAGATATTAGATGGTATAGAATTATAATTAATTTCTCGGGTGGGATAACAGATTGTGTTTATGAGTAGACTCTTCTAAAAGATACCTGTAATTGCTGAGATATTTAGAGGTGAAGTGTCATGGTATCTGGGACTTACTTTCTAATGGTTAGATTTTTTAAAAAGCATAAACACACACACACACAAATACATTAAATAGAATAATTTCCTTTTTAAGGGGAAAATGGCTGGTTCCAAGTGTGGGGCAGGGAGATGTCAAATAAAAACAAAGCTAGTCTTTAGGAGTGACTTAATTAGAAAGAAAGACTATTGCAATAGGGAGACACTCTGATCTCAGGAATCTGCAAGCATTTAAATTTCAAACAGAAAAAGGTTTATCTTAAAGGAAGGGAAACAGATGAGCAGAATCTGATAAAGGGGAAGCTGGATAAACAAAAGAAAGGATCAGTGGGGAACTGACAGGAAAAGGGTCTGGCTCTTGTCAACCAATTCCCAGGAAAAGCTGATAAGGGGGCCTGTTTCACTTTCTTGTATATGTGACTGCTGAGGTTTGGGGCCAAGCAGAGTTCAGGGGGCAGTAGGAGAAAAAGAAATCTGACTAAAGTTTGCCAAAGGGGGAAAAAATGGGTAACTGGGAACACTTGGTCAGAAAATATAAGGTGAGCTTAGAATGTCTTAATATGACCTTAAAATAGATTCCCTAGTTGTTGTTTAAAAAAAAAAAAAAAAAATATATATATATATATATATATATATATATATATATATATATATATATTTAACTGATTTCAGAGAAGGGAGAGGGAGATAGAAACATCAATGATAAGAGAGAATCATCAATGAATCGGCTGCCTCCTGCACACCCCACAGCAGGGATCAAGCCCGCAATCTGGGTATGTGCCCTGAATGGGAATCAAACCATGACCTCTTGGTTCATAGATAAACGCTCAACAACTGAGCCATGCCAGGCAGTGTAGATTCCCTAGTTTTAAATGATGACTCCATCACTTTTTACTACAACACTTGCAAAGTTTGTGAAAATGACACAAGCCCTGGCCAATTTTTCTCAGTGGTTAGAGCATCAGCCTGCAGACCATGGGGTCCCAGGTTTGATTGCAGGTCAAGGGCACGTACCTCAGTTGCAAGTTTCCCAGACCTGGTGGGGGTAAATATGGAAGGCAATCAGTTGATGTGTCTTTCTCACATCAATGTCTCTCTCTCTCTCTCTCTCTCTCTCTCTCTCTCTCTCTCTCTCTCTCTCCCTTTCCACTCTCTCTAGAAATCAATGGAAAAAATATCCTCGAGTAAGGATTAAAAAAAAAAGACAACAAAAAATTACACACACGAACATTAAAACAAATATGACAACATTAACAGTGACTAAATCCAGGTCTAGGTCATATAGATATCCACTGTATTATTTTAATTTTCCTGTGTGTTTAAAAGGTTTTTTGAAAAGTTGGGGATTAATAAAAATGTATTAATAAAAAAGAAAACTTGGGGAAAATACACCTAAAACAGCACATTTTACAAAAAATTTCAAGTGTTTAGAAATAAATCTAACAAAAGGGTACAAATTCTTTTTGGAAAAAATTACAAAAGCTTATTGAGATACATTAAGGAAAACCTAAAGAAGTAGAGACACCATTTTTTTTAGGATAAGAGCCAATATCTCTAAAATCTCTCAAGATTAACTCATGACTTAACCAACTGATTCTAAAATTATTATTGAAGAACAAAGGGCAAATCACAATCCATTACTATTTTTAAAAGTGTAGTATTAGCTGTAGATTTTTAAATAATGGATCAGTGGAACATAAATGAGAGCTGAGAAAAAAGTCCCTTGCGTATATAGAAACATGACTTATGATAGAATGGCCCTACAGATCAGTAGATGGCTTTTGAGTCACTGTTGCTGAAACAAAAGAGTTCTAGGTAAATTAAAGCCCCAAATATGAAAGACAAAATTATAAAACACTTGGAAGACAAAATATTTTAAGGTTTCAAATTAGGCAAATGCTATTTAAAAATGCATAAAAAAACACTTGGCAAAAGATTGACAAATTGAACAACATCAAAATGAAGAACATCTATTTATCAAGAGACACCATAGAGTAAGTAAAAATAAAATCTGTAAATCATGTAACTGGAAGGAGTAATATCCAGGACATATAAAGGATTACTGCAAAAATAAGTACATAAATAAGGTAGAGGATTTAAGAAACTGCCCCCCCCCCCCCAGCATATGTCAATTTTACTCAAATAAACTCACAAAAATTCTATAAATAAGTAAATAAAATAATGGGCAAAAAGTTTTTTAATAGGAACCATAGTAAATATATAAAAAAATGTTTAATGCCATTACAAATGAAAGAGTAAAAATTAAAGACACAAGATAGCATTTCTTAGGCACTGAATTTGCAAAAATAAAATATTTTTTTCTTTTTAAAAAAATATCTAGCCCTAGCCAGTTTGGCTCAATGGATAGAGTGTTGGCCCTTGGACCAAAGGGTCCTGGGTTCAATTC
Organism: Myotis myotis; assembly: GCF_014108235.1. Taxonomy (NCBI): domain Eukaryota; kingdom Metazoa; phylum Chordata; class Mammalia; order Chiroptera; family Vespertilionidae; genus Myotis; species Myotis myotis. The sequence goes on from NW_023416335.1 coordinate 174,784,413, forward strand.
TGATCAAGGGCATATACCTTGGTTGTGGGTTCCTCCCCAGCCCAGGCCCTGGTGATGGCTCCTGATATTTCTCTCACATCAGTGTTTTTCTCTGTTTTTCCCTCTCTCTGCCACTCTAAAATTCAATGGATGTTGTTTTTGACTGGCCCTGTGTACCTTGTTTGGAGCTATCAGCAATCCACCACTTGTGGCTCCCTCTGCTGGGGCTGGGTGCCTTTGAAAAGAACCAAGATATGAACCAGGATCTGCTTTTCCTAGTCTGAGGCCCCAAATTTGAGTAGGAAAAGACTCAAAGTCTCTAGAGACCTGCCTCTACCTGAATTCTGATTGTATGCAGTCTTGATTTGCTTCAGGCTATCGACCACAGGGTGGAGCAAGAGGTTTTCCAATAGGGTGGGGCAATTGCTTCTGCCTGCAGGCTGATTGTTATTCTCAGTCTCTTAATGGGCCTCAGAAACTTCACAGGGTGGAGTAAGGGGTTTTATAATAGGGTGGGGCAACTGCCTCCCCTCCAGGCAAAAACCACCTGGATAACAAAGTTTTGTTTGAGAAAGATGACTTCCACAGCCTGAGGCAATGACTCAGCACAGGAAACCAGGGTGGCTGTCTTCTAAGGTCTGCTTACACAGCTCCAGATCATTCTGCCCTCCCTCTGCCAGAGCCCAAGGCAAGTGGCTGCACACAAAATTTTGTGTGTTGGCCCTTAAGAGGGTGCCTGCATTTCTAGTCTCTCCCTGGAAGATAGCCATCCTGCTATTTTTCACAGCCAGATGTTCTCTGGGCACCTTTCTGAGTTCTGATGCTCTGGGCTAAGAAGTCTAGTTTGGGGTTTATTCCCAGAGTTCTCGGTGGGAACCCCCCTCAGAGATATCCCTCCAGAACTTCAGCTGCTGTCTGTGGGAGCCTGTCCAGCCCTTTCATGCCTCCACTTTTCCTACCAGTCTTTATGCAGTCTCCACTTTCCATCCTTGGTTATCAGGGTTCTCTCCAGCTAGTCTTTAGTTGATTATTCAGGATGGTTTTTCTCTGTTTTAGTTGTAATTCCAGTTTTGTCCTGGGAGCCTGTCATTGTAGCATCCACTTATAGCCATTTACTCTGCTGCCATTTTGGAATCTCAAGCCTCTGTTTTTGCAAAAAGTTTTTAATCTGATAATAGCAAGTGTTGGTGAAAATGTGGAATAATGAGAACAAGTTGCTTTAAAGGAACCAATATCTGAGTCTCAACTTCCATTGTACCCTCATAAAACTGACCTGCCTGGGAATATATCTATGATTGGCTAGTATTCCATTCATTCTTCTCCCAATATACAAAACAAGTACCTCTCACCCATCCCAAAATGTGTATGGTGTGTGAACTGTGGGGATAGGGAGCTGTAAAAATGTTCTCTGAAACACAACATAAAGGAACTATTGAGCCTTATTTTATTCAGATTCCAAAATGAGCAACTTATACCTTGACTAATGAGCTATTTATTACTGCATAGAAAATTACTCCTAAAATTAGAAGCTTAAAACAATAATAAACACATGCTACCCAGGGTCCTCACTCATGGTGGAATGGGGCTTCATCACTAGATTAAACCATCAAGACATGTGCAGAGAATCTTGGCTTCAGAAGAGGCAAAAGCAGAAGTTTCCAGAAGGGATTTTGTCCCTCTGGTCACATAATCAAGTCATGTGATCTAATTGGGTAGGCTCGTCGAAAACCATCATCAAAGAAACTAACTTTGGGGTTCACCAGTGGAGTTTCAGATTTTAAACAGCACATCATTACCTTCCACTGCCCTTATATGGGCCAAGAGTCAAAAGCCAAACATCCAGGCCTCCCCAAAGTTACATATTAACCTATTGTCCCAATAAATGTCCTTTCCTTTAAGATCCCTTGGCACAAATTCAGCAAACTGAGGGGTTTTACACACATTAGGAAAACATCTAGACACATATGACCCAGCCTTATTTGGAGATCACGTGCTCATATAATAAGCACTTATGAGTGTTCTTACTGCTTATTATATAGTATTTGTTGAGAGAAAGAGGAAGAAGAAAAGGGAAGAAACATAAAAAGCAATCCTGTGAGCCCATTTCCCTTTCTGCTTCTACTATTTCCCTCTACTAAGCATTTTTACTTCCTCAAATACATTGTAGTTTCACTCTCAGCTGTTTGAACTTCCCTTTCCTAAAAGGGTCAGTTTGACTTTGATATCTGACCCAAAGTTAGCTTTCCAATATCTTTAGTCTCTGTTTCCCCCTTATGGCACTGATTGTATGCTCATTTTTCTTAGTCCTGAATGCCTCAATACTGGGCTCCTACTGAGTCATCTCTCCGTTCATCCCAAGATAGAAGTTAACCTTCTTGCTCTAGGAGATGAATAGACTTGATATGTCATCTTGAATTAAAAATAAACACCTCACCCCAGCTGGTTTGGCTCCGTGGATAAAGCATCAGGCTGTGGACTGAAGGGTCCCGGGTTCGATTCTGGTCAAGGGCATATGCCTGGTTGTGGGCTCGATCCCCAGTAGGGGGCATGCAGGAGGCAGCCAATCAATGATTCTCTCTCATCATGGATGTTTCTATCTCTCTCTCTCTCTCCTTCTCCCTTCCTCTCTGAATCAATAAAAAATAAAAAAAAAAAAAATAAAATGAATAAAAATAAACACCTCATTATTAACATCTAAGCTCTACTTACCACTCTTTCCCCTAAGCAAATAGGTTAAAATTGCTTTGTCATCTTTGTTATTCATGTGGTACTTTTCATGACGGGTTCCATTCACTTCCTCATTATTTTCTTTACAGTCTTAGTTTTCTCAATAAATTTGTTCTCAATTCTTTGGGTATATTGAATTTTAGTGTATAAATCTTGTTTATAAATAATATTCTTGAATGATAACTGTCTTTAAGATACCATCTGTGAAGTAAGTCAATCAGCAGGTCTAGTTGCTAAATTCTCACATCGCCAAGGCCATCTGAAACCATGACAGACCTTTGGCTAACCAACCTGCAGGAATGTGGTCCTGAGAATATTCTTTTAAAAAATATATATATATATATTATTGATTTTTTACAGAGAGGAAGGGAGAGGGATAGAGAGTTAGAAACATCAATCAGCTACCTCCTGCACACCTTCTACTAGGGATGTGCACACAACCAAGGTATAGGCCCTTGACTAGAATCAAACCTGGGACCTTTCAGTCTGTAGGCCAACGCTCTATCCACTGAGCCAAACCGGTTAGGGTGAGAATATTCTTTATGTAATTAACTGATTCATGACTTATGGTGTACACCTGGAGCAATGTGCAGTGCCATGCCAGCTTGTCAATTTGCTTAGCACAAAATCCAGATGATGTACACATGGTTTCATAGTTGAGGTGCTGAGTTTTGGTTGCTACCTGTGGTAGCATAGCAGGACATGTCCATACGACCAGTCCCCCATAAAGCCATATACCATGACTCCCAAATGGGATTTTCTGAGCAGAGACATTCTACATATGCCCCTGTATTTTGCTTCTAGATTGAAAGCATGTCCTGTGTGGTTTCAGATGAGGTAGGACTCAGAATATGTGTTGGACGTCTATACCACCTGATGCATGCTTTTTCTTATTGATTTTGCTCTCTAGCCTATGTTGGAGTAAACTTTAGCTGTCACTTTGACCTGCTACTGAGTCTTCTGGCAAATCATCAGACTTGGGTTGATCCTTGAACCCCTCAAATACATCTATTCCAACCCACATATGTTGCCTTTATAATGTCTCTGCTAACTAGTCATTTCCTCTCTATTTAAACATGTTCAGTAATGGTGAATTCACTATTTCTTGGTGGCATATAAATTTAGAAATCATTTGACTTTAACAACCATACAATGCAATATTCCCAACTAAAAACTGAACAGAGAAGTTCTATGAAGGAATAATATGGATATTAGGAGATTATCTTGTTCATCTTGTCTAGAATATCAGGGATAATAAAGCTGAGGAAGTTACATTTATACCTGAAAAGTGTAGACCTAAAAAATAGGTAGCTGCTAACTAAATAAATGGTGTCAGGGAAATTTCTAGGAAGAGCAAATGAGCATGCTAAGGTACTGAGGGAGAGAGTTGCATAGTGTTTTTTAAGAATTCAAATAAAGCCTAGCGGCAAAACATAGGAAGAGTGATGTGAAAGTCTTTTAACAAATGTTTATTAATTCCTTACTGTGCTAGGCATTGTTCTAGCTAAAAGGAATACACTAGTGGTCAGCAAACTGTGGCTCGCAAGCCACATGCGGGTCTTTGGCCCCTTGAGTGTGGCTCTTTCACAAAATACCACTTGTGGGAGCACGTACAGTGAGATTGAAGCTTCGTGGCCCATGCACAGAAGTCGGTTTTCGGCCTGGGTGAGTCTATTTTGAAAAAGTACTGTTGATATTTGGCTCTGTTGACTAATGAGTTTGCCGACCACTGCACTAGTGAGTAAGACAAACAAAGTCCCTACCCTAATGGAGCTGACATTTTGGGTAGAGGTAGGTGTTGGAGATAGAAGTAAACAAACTCACAAATAGTTACATATTTAATCTATAATTGTAAATATGTATAAGCATGTATAAGTGGGCATAATTACATATTGTATTAAATGCTGAGAAGAAAATAGCTTCTTCTGTAATATAAAGTACCATGGGGCCTTAGCCAGTTTTGCTCAGTGGATAGAGCATCGGTCTGTTGACCAAAGGGTCTGGGTGTGATTCCAGTCAAAGGCACATACCTTGGTTGCAGGCTCCTCCCTGGCCTGGGCCCTGGTCGGGGGCGTGTGTAGGAGGCAACCAATCAATGTGTTTCTCTCACACCGATGTTTCCCTCTGTCTTTCCCTCTCTCTTCCACTCTCTCTAGAAGATCAGTGGAAATATATCCTCGGGTGAGAAATTAGGATTTCATTTGAAACTAGAGGCCCAGTGCATGAAACTTGTGCACTCAGGGGTGTCCCTCAGCCCAGGAGCTCCCTGGGGAGGGTGCCTAAACTGACAGCTGGACATCCTTAGCACTGCCATGGAGGCGGGAGAGGCTCCTGCCACGGCCACTGCGCTCGCCAGCAGTGAGCCCAGCTTCTGGCTGAGCGGCTCTCCTCCTGCATTGAGCGTCTGCTCCCTGGTGGTCAGTGTGCATCATAGCGACAGGTCATTCCATCGTTTGGTCAATTTGCATATTAGCCTTTTATTATATAGGCTGCATTGAAAATCTGTTGCAAAGTTTTATTGAAGGGAGTTACATTTACATTTATATGCTGAAAGATTATTCTGTGTACAGCGTTTTAAAAGCAATAGAGGAAAACAAGAGTGAAAGCAGACAGGAAAGTAAAAGGCTTTGGCACTATTCCAGGTGAAACACTATGAAGCAGCTAGAAGAGGTGGCAATGGTATAGACAGAAGGAAATGAACATATTAGAGAGATACTTAAAAGTCAAACTTGATTACTTTTGTAATTGATTAGATATGAGCAATAAAGGAAAAAGATCCCTAGGCTCCTGAAAGAAGAAATTGGGTGAATAGTGGTGCCATTCACTGGGATACCCAAGTAGAAATGGTAAAATATGCAGTTGAGAATAGAAGCTCAGATGAGATTTTATAAAACTGGGCATGTATTTGTCCATAGTTACTGCAGCCATGGATGTGGGTAATCATGCCTAAGAAGGAAGCGTGAAGGAAGAAGGAAAGCCAGCGTAAGTCTGAGTCGTGAGGAATATGGATCTAAAGACTGCCTGATGGGGATAACCTGATGAAGGAGACTAAGAAGAAATGAGTATAGATGTAGACAGCAAACCAGGAGAGCATAATGTCACAGAATGTTGGTGAGAGACAAAGAAAATGAGGATTGAAAAGCAGCCGCTGGCCAAGATGGAACTGTAATAAATCTACAGATTTGGGGTGATAGAAAAGAAACAAACAAATCAGGCACTGGATTTAAAGACCAGGAGGTCACTGATAACTTTGGTAAGGATCAGGTTGAGGAAGAGGACAAAGCCAGATTGCAGTGATGGAGGAATAAATATGAGATGGCAGAGAGTGTAGATGTCTGAGAAATATAGATATAAAAGGAGAAGCTATAGGCCATAGAGTAATCTCTCAAGAAACAGTTTTTGTTAGTGCTTTTTTACAGTCATTTAATAAATTTTATGTTACTTGGGACTTTTCACTTAAGTATCAAATTTACTTGCTCAGTCCACATTTATTTTCCACATTACTCTTTTTAAAAATATATTTTTATTGATTTCAGAGAGGGAGAGAGAGATAGAAACATCAATGATCGAACCCACAACCTGGGCATGTGCCCTTGACTGGAATTGAACCAGGACCTTTCAGTCCCAAGGCCGATGCTCTAACCACTGAGCAAAACCAGCTAGGGCTCACATTACTTTTTGATGTTAATTTTATTTTAAAAAAATATGCAATGCATCCAAATGATTTCAAATTTCCCTCCTGTCCCTCAACCCCCCAGTTTTTTCCCCAGAGGAACCTATATTGTGAATTAAGTTACCTCATTCATTTACTTATTTTTAATATATTTTTATTGATTTCAGAGAGGACAGGAAGAGGGAGAGAGAGATAGAATCATCAATAATGAGAAAAAATCCTTGATCAGCTGCCTCCTGCATACTCCCCACGGAGAATGGAGTCCACAAACCAGGCATATGCCCTGACTGGAAATTGAACCCTGACCTCTTGGTTCATAGGTCGATGCTCAACCACTGAGCCACAGCAGCCGGGCTCTCCCTTCTCTTTCTTTCTCTCCCTCTAATACAAAAAGAAAAATCTCTTTAAAAAAATAAAAATAAAATAGCCCAGCTGGTGGCGCTACACAGAAAAACCACAGGCCCATAATGGCACCACTCATGCTGAAAGCTCAGGATACCAAACCTAGATTTAATACTTGATCTAATTGCAGTTTCAGCCTCTCCCAGAAACACAATCTCAGCCAATCAGCCTGGAATTTCCTGATAGCACTAGTGAGATAGTCCATCTGATAAGACCCTCAGCCTTCAGGGAAGGTATCCTTGCCTGAAATAACCCACTCTTAACTTCTTAGTCCAGGAATCGAACAGTGATGTCCTGGTTCATAGGTTGACCATAACCCACTCATTTAACTTCCTCCACCCTCTTTCTGCTTATAAAAACCTTCCATGTGAACAACTCTAGTTGCTAGAAGGGATGCTGACTGATTCATTAATTGCTTAATTAAAGCCAATTTGATCTTGAAATCTACTCAGTTGAATTTTTTTTTAATAATGGTAAGTATTCAACTATATATATATTATTGTGCTTTGTTTAACCAGAATGTTATTGATGACAGTTGGCTTGTTAACAGTCTTTTGCTATTGAGAGAAGTTAGCTTGAAACACAGGCAGATAGGGCAAGAGTCCAGCGGGAAACAAAGGCAGGTGGAACAGAGACAGGGTCAGGCACAACACTTTGAGCAGCCTAATCACAGAAACCAACCATGTTGAAAAAAATTAAATGTTTTTGGATACAGAATGGGAGGCATGGGAGGGAGGGCCTGCAGTTACGACAGTTACAAGATGTACGAACACATAGAAACAGAGAAAGTTCAGGTCCGTTGCTGGTCAAGAACAATGAGGGAATCAATCAGGTGGTGACATAGACAAACATGGAGCCGGCTTGTAGCACACATATCCTCCTAGAACGACTTGCTTTGCTGGCAACCCATTCTTTGGGGCCCCTCCCCGTTGGGGAGTCTGAATCTGCTTGTAATAAACTTTCCACACTTTTGCTTAAATGTTCTGGTTCGCGGGGCTCATTCTTTGGCCCCGGGAAAAACACCTTGGCTCACTGTCCTGGTCACCACTATCACACATCCCGAGGCAATGAATAACCCTGTGCCATCTCACCGCTGTGTGTCTTAGGTCTGTCTCCCCGGAAGCAGGTTCTGGCCGAGAGTCTTGTGCACGTGATTTATCACGAGAGCTTTCTCAGGAGAAGCCTAGGAGAGTGAGGGAAGCAGGACAGGGAAGGGGAAGAAGTAAAGCAAGAGTGAAGTTTCAGATGAAGTCTGGATTCAGTCTGCCCCTGCAGGGATCTCTGAAGCATAAACAGCAGGCAGAACATTGGTTACACGCCCCCAACCTACACCCATCCCTGGATAGTCACTGGCTATGGACTGATCTCTGGTGGGAAGGAGGGGAGGGGGGAAAGGCATGGGGGATCAGCACATAATTCCAGACACTTCTGGTTCAGGTGGCTCTAATCACCCAAGGGCAATCCTCTGGGGTCACAGGTGGGAGCCATTCCCAGCAGCACCCACAACTGCTGGGGGCATGAGCGTGCCAAAATGGTAGGGATCCCCAGGGGCCTAGGTGAGGGCACCAACAGGTTCTGTAGGATAAACTCCTGGAAGTAAAGTTGCCATATGGGCCTAACGTTGCTTGTTGCCAATCAAACAATATCCACCCCAACCCCTGCCCAATCCTTCCTAATAGAGCCCTGAGTTGGTTTGAAGTAACTGTTTCCTCAATTAAAAAAATACGTTCTCATCCTCCCTGGCATCCGGCTGGTCATGTGACACATTGAATGTAATAAGATGAAGCTAATAGTTTCTGAGGATAGTGCCCCTTTCTGAATAAAAAGACAGCACTTACTTTGCCCTCTTCCCCCTTTACTTCACAGCCTTCTTTCTGCCAGGAATATATGGGAACAGGAATGTGTAGGTGCAGCCGCGGGCGCCTGTGGCCATGAGACAGGAAGCAGGAAAATGGAGTCCTGTGCACTGGAACGGGGAAAGTCAACACAGACCGCGAATTAAAATAGTGTCTTTGTGTACCCAGGCCTCAGTGTGGCAGTATTAGTAATCACTATTTTACAAGCTGACATTCATGTATGTGGTAACTGACAAATGATGAATGTGCTTTCACAAAATTGACCCTATTTCATTTTTTCAATTCCTCCACCTCCATGTGATAAGCATTGCCACTCTTGGGGGGAAAGAATCTCCTGCAATATCAAGAGCACATCATTCATTAATGGCTATGTTGAGTTAGTTTGCTTTCCTTCTAGCAACTAGCGAAGAGTCGCTATCCTAAATGTGTCTTTTAAATGTGAAGATATGGGACAGAAGTAACGTACCATAGAGCATTTGGGGAAGAGGCCCATACTCCACAGTTAAAGTGACAGGGGACAGTGCCACAAGAGCACCACAGGTCAAAGATAAGATGCCCTACATGGAAGGGAAGAGTGCAGCCAGGATGTCCACATGTTCCTAAAGACAAATTGTACCCGTTCTGAAAGTGTGCCCTGTAGTCTGTGGGGAAACCCATGTTCCCTGCATTTCTGTGTTCCTGCAGAGCCCCAGCCTGAGGGGCCTGGGCGTTGATGGGCTGGGAAAAGGAGGAAGTTTCCTTGCATGCCCCCCAGGAGCATCTGCTCCGGTGGAGCCATTTACTAGCACTTACAGGGCTCTATCTTACCTGGAATCACTGCCTTCCATTCCAGGACAGGGGCTGCTTTCCCTCCTCCCCAGGCAGAGCCCAGAGGGTTGAGAGGACTGGCTCCGTAGGTGCTTGCACATCAAAGGAGGAGGAAGCCCTGGTTGTAATCCAAAGAGGCTGTTTTTATCTTCTAGAGATAATTTAGAACATTTAGGTTCAAAAAATACCAGTAATTTAGCTTCCAAAAGGGAAGACTCCAAGCTTCTTTGCCTTCTGCTCCTAAGGAAGACTAGGGTACTTTACGGGCAAAGACTTCTCTTCCTCCTTCCAGGGAAAGAGGAATGGTTACCTCTCCCTATCTAAACGTCAGGGCCACATTTTAGGGTCCCTCTCCTGCAGTGTGATCCCCTTGCATGTAGGCTTGCCCCCCTGATGGACAAGGCAGCAATGTAACTGCCTGGTGTCTTCGCTGTGAATAATGAAAGCTCTGACCACTCATGCATACCTGATGCTTCTGCAACCTACCTACCTACCTATCTCCGTGCACGCAGGCTAACATTTCAGACCCACCATAGCTTCTGACTTGACATAATCTTCCTTTAAGAAATTAGCGAATTACTCTTTTTATGATTCAACCAACCTTGAGTTTCTAATACTGATACAATATCAGGTATGTATTTTCCTGCCTAAAAAGATGGAATCTAAACCTGAGGAAACATTGAGAAAAACCCAAATTGACAAAAATTCTAGAGAAGCAGAGAGAGAAACATCGGCATGAGAGAGACACAGCGATTGGTTGCCTCCTGCACCCCCCTGGCTGAGGCCTGGGATGGAGTCTGCAACCCAGAGGGGTACGCTGTGGAGTGAGATAGGAAGGCTGAGAGACAAAGGCAACTTCCTGACTGAAGATCAAACCCTTCAGCTGCTGCTGGGTGTCTACAGAGGCCTTGAAGCCAGTCATGCCCAGGGTTATGCCCACAGCAACCTGAGGCCCACCAACACACCACCCTGCTTGGAGATGAGGGGCAGCCGGTTTTAATGGACTCGGGTCCCATGAATCAGGCACGCATCCATGTGGAGGGCTCCCGCCAGGCTCGGGCCCTGCCGTCCCCAGGCTGAGTGCTGTGTGCTGTGATGCTCGGGGAAGGCCTTGTGGCATGGTGTTCCAGAAGGGTGACAGCGTGGCCCTGGCCGTACAGAACCAACTCTGCATCCCGCAAAGCCCCGGGTGCTCTTTAGCATGGTGGCAGCTGCTGGCCTCGGTGATGACTGACTGTGCAGCCCCAGCAGCGCCCTCATATCCCTGTCCTCCTCAGTCAGTTGGAGGCACTGCACCCCCAGCTCCAGGCCAGCACACTGTCCAGATCTGAACAAATCAGTGGCCACGCTGAGGTAGCCTCTGTGCCTTGGAAAGAGGCCCTTGTCCCTCACTGGAACCTCGGTGCTTCCTATCCAGGCCTGCGCTCTCATAGCTGGGGGCAGGGGTGGGGAGACTCAGCTCAGTCTTCTCTCTCTGCTCTGTTCTCTTACCCCTAGAGCAGCCGGACAGGGAGCCTGAGTTGGGGTGGGTGGGGGATGGGGAAAAGGAAACAGACAGAATCCAGTAAAGGATCTGAGCAGGGCTGCCAAGCTTACGTCGTGGTCTGCTTCCAAATCTGGGAGCAGGAGAATCCTATATAATAAAAGACTAATATGCAAATTGTCCCCTCCACCGTGAGTTCAACTGGAAGTTCGACCAGGGGGCAGGCTGGCCAACTGCCCACAGCTCCTCCCCCCACCCCTCCCCTGATCTGCCCACCCTACCCCTATTGCGGTGGGCCAGTCGGACCCCACCCGTGTATGAATTCATGCACCGGGCCTCTAGTGTATAAATAGAAAAATAAAGTGAAAGCAGCTTGGAAAAAGATTTAAAGCCTACCCCTGGCCAGGTGGCTCAGTTGGTTGGAGCATCATCCCATGCACCAAAAGGTTGTGGGTTTGATTTCCGGTCAGGGCACATACCTAGGCTGCAGTTTGATCCCAGATTGGGGCATGTACAGGTCTCCCAATTGATGTTTCTCACATCAACATTTCTCTCTTTGTTTCTCCCCATCTCTCTCTCCTTTTCTCTCTCTCTCTCAAAATCAATAAAAGCCTATCCTCTGGTAAAAAAAATTTTTAAAAAAAGCTTTAAAGCCTATCTGAGCTTTTGCCAAGAACATAAAGACTCAAGGTAAGAAGGAATGATAATAGTATCAACAATAAAATAATTTATTTAGAGTACTTTAAAGTTTAAAAATGGCATCCACCTAACTTGTATGCATGCATATAAGCATAACCAATGGACACAGACACTGAGGGGGGCAGTGAGGGCATGAGCTGGGGGTGGGGGTGGCCAGGGAGAGGTCAATGGGAGAAAAAGGAGACATATGCAATACTATATGTAATACTTTAAACAATAAAGAATTTTAAAAAATGGCTTCCACATATATTTGATATGAGTCTTATTCAACCTTTAAGACAACACCAGTAGCCCTAACCGGTTTAGCTCAGTGGATAGAGCATCGGCCTGTGGACTCAAGGGTCCCAGGTTCGATTCCGGTCAAGGGCATGTACCTTGGTTGTGGCACATCCCCAGTGGGGAGTGTGCAGGAGGCAGCTGATCTATGTTTCTAACTCTCTATCCCTCTCCTTTCCTTTCTGTAAAAAATCAATAAAATATATTTTTTTAAAAAAGGACAACACCAGTATGTAATAATGGCAGAATTTTTTTAGCTCTATTTTGTGAAGGAGGCATTGAGACTCAGAGAGGTAATGTCTCTTGCTCAGTATAACAGAGCTACTAAATAGTAAAACAAGAATTCACATCAAAGTCTTCCACTTCCAAGGACTCCAATTTCTCCTCCAGATTTTGAATAGGAAACCATGAAAGCTAGGCCTTGCCCACGGGTTTAGCCCTGCCTCTGTGCTGACAGTGGGGCCTGTTCATCTTGCCACCTTTGCCTAGACCCATGACCTGGTCAAGCTCCAGCTTGTCACCGTGGTCCAGCCGCCCCAACCTTGTGAAACCCAAAATACAACAAAGGAGAATAGAAAGTCATTAAAAACTCTTTGAAAAATATTTTCTTTAAGGCATATTTTGACATTTTTAACTTTGTACAATGGTTTGCACATATGTTCTCCTAAAATGAATATAAGAGTAAAGGTCTGAGATAAATAATGGAAATGACTGAAAAATTTACAAGTTATTACTACAATAAGTGGCATCCACCAACAGAATACTTTATTATGCATGAATCTCATGCTTATCATAAATGGTTAAAAGGGGAGTACCACTCTCTTGGACAACCTGAAGCAGAACTTCAGTTCTACCTGGTTATAACCTCAAAATTAGTTTTCCATTCATACGTCTTTTATATGATCCCATTTGGCAGTTACATCCCCTGGCAGGAAGAATTTCTCCTAGTTCTGTGATCAGGTTGTTCATTTGTCTTCACCAAGACTCTACCGTTCGTCATGCAAGCATGATTTTTGCTTTCAACACAATTTTGATTTATACATTCTCAGATTGCTCTTCATGCATGCATGGGTTTTTTAAATGCATCATTATTTTTCCTCTGCCTGGATAATTACCTTCTCACTATTTGAGTATTTGTTCATTCTTTTATGCTAACACCCACACTGCTTTGTCCAGAAAAGCCTTATTGCTGGACAACTGGAATATATTAGCAAATAGCTCATCTATCATTCTGCTAATCACTTTAAAAGGTCTGTTTAAAGAATAAGAACTAGTAAAAATAGCTTTTCAGAAGAAGCATAGTCCATCCTCCTGCCCAAAGCTAATCCTTATGGTATCACTTATCTATTTCTGCCAATAGGCTCAGCCTCAATCGATACATAGGGCTTTGCTTCTTTATCTTGTACAAAGATATTAACCCCACTACAAAGATATTAATTACTTCAGCCTAATTCATAATCTACACATAATTTTCATTTTTATTTTTAAATATATATTTTTATTGATTTCAGAGAAGAAAGGAGAGGGAGAGAGAGATGGAAACATCAATGATGAGAGAGAATCATTGATCAGCTGCCTCCTGCATGCCCCCTTCTGAGGACTGAGCCTGCAACCCGGGCATGTGCCCTTGACCAGAATCAAACCTGGGACCCTTCAGTCCACAGGCTGATGCTCTATCCGCTGAGCCAAACCAGCTAGGACTGGACATAATTTTTAAAAATCAGCATCATAGTCTGGCCGGTGTGGCTCAGTGATTGAGTGTCAACCTATGAACCAGGAGTTCATGGTTAGATTCCTGGTCAGGACGCATGCCTGGGTTTTGGGCTCGATCCCCAATGTGGAGGAGGCAGTTGATCTATTTCCCTCTCATCGATGTTTCTATGTCTTTCCCTTCTTCGCTCTCTAAAAAATCAATAAAAACATTTTTTAAAAATCTGCATTATATCTATGAAGATATCTTATGTCCATGGTTTTAGTAAAATTAGCACGTTGGGAATCAAGAAAGTAGAAATTTAGACTTTTTTACTACTCAACCTATTGATAGGGTTCAGCATCCGCAACCCCAAATATGGCGCCTTAGCATATCAAATATTTTCGGCCAGCGGTTCTCAACCTGTGGGTCGAGACCCCTTTGGCGGTTGAATGACCCTTTCACAGGGGTTGCCTAAGACCATCCTGCATATCAGATATTTACATTATGATTCATAACAGTAGCAACCTTACAGTTATGAAGTAGCAACGAAAATTTTATGGTTGGGTCACAACATGAGGAACTGTATTTAAAGGGCCAGAAGGTTGAGAACCACTGTTTTAAGCCAAAGGAATGTGAAAAGACAGCAAAAGCAAGAAGGTCACTCTGACCCTGTCCTTCTCCCTTGAAACCGGTCATAGAACCCTCACGTCAGAGGTGCCCTTTCTATACCCAGAGGCAGGCAGCATCTTTATCTCCAAAGACAAGGGGCACCAAGAGAAATCCAAACCAACAGCTCTTGCCGAATGTCTCCGGATTACAATGGCCTCGTATTCCTCAGCCTATCATTTCCCTAGTGCTATTCACTCTTCACCAAACTTAGCATCAAATACTCAGGTTTAACTGTTTCTTTGGGTCTCATGTCATGTAAAACTTACATGAAATAAGTCTCTATGCTTTTCTCCTGATAATCTGTCTCTGTGAGTCTCATTTTCAGACCCAGCCAGGGACCTTAAGAGGTCTAAGGAAACTTTTTCCTCCCCTACACTGCAGAATTGCTTGAGACGTAGCAATTTAAACAATAAACATTTATTATCTCAGATAACTTCAGGTGGTGCGGAATCTGGGAGCAGCTTAGCTGAGTGTGTCTGGCTCAGGGTAGCTCATGCGGTTACAGCCAAAATGCCAGCAGGGCTGCCGTCATCTGAAGGCTCCCTGAGCTGGGGGATCTACTTCCAGGCTCACTCACCTGGTTGTCAGCAAGAAGCCTCAGTTTCCCACCACTCGTGCCTCTCCACAGGGTTGCTTACGAAATGGCAGTTGGCTTCCCCTAGTGAATGATAGGGTGGGGGTGAGAAAGATGTTGGGGGTGGGAAGGGGGGAGGAGGAAGCCAGCAAACCACCAAGAGAAAAGCCACGGTGTCTTTGATATCCTCTTCTCAAAAGCAAACACTTCTGCCACATTCAACCAGACACACAGACCATCCCAGGGACAACCTGGGCGGGGATGACGTAGTGTGTGAACACCAGTGCCGGGGTCCAACCCCAGCAGGTCCAGGGGTCCCCAAAGGTGTGGACGGAGTCGGCGAAGAAGGAAGGGCACGGAGACAGTGTTCAGTTGATCAGCAGCCTAGCCAGGATCTCCAGCCAAGTTCTGGTCTGGATCTCCAGCGAAGTTCTGCTGTTTATTGTCTTGTTACATCCGTATTTATACCAGTTGATTTTAATCCTGTCAATTTCTATTACAAAGGTTAGGGCGTTTCTTATCTCCATTCCAGGGAGTAAAGATTATGTAGCTTAAGCATGATTGTTTGTAGTGATTAACTGCCCGCCTGGCACTTAGTTAAGGAGTTTCATGCCCTCCCTGACTTCAGGGAAAAATTCCTACCTGGGGAAACAACCTTTCTAGGAGAGGCATCCCCTCCCTGACTTCAGGGAAAAATTCCTACCTGGGGAAACAACCTTTCTTGGAGAGGTGACCTTGGTTAAAACACACAGCGTTAAGGGGAGCAAACATATTAAGAACAGTATGCTATATACGCCAGGTCCCTTGAAACATATGCTGTGCAGATGTTTCTTTCCTGCAGCGACTGTGTCAAGCAGCAAGGATGGACCGGCTTCCGGCAAATTCCCCCTTTTTTATTTTTTAAATGATAGCGCATGCAAATCAGTGGCCACCTCTCAGATTGGGCCATTTAAGTCTCGGAAGAAGAGTGGCAAGCAATGATAGTGAGCATAGCTATAAACATAGTGGATGGAGCGCAGAAGGAGCCCCATTCCTGTAGAAGGTTGCCAGCCTCTTCAGTCAAGGGATTTCAGCTGTCCTCAAGTTGTTGGTTTGATTGTCTTTGTTGGTCTGGCTAGCAGGCGGCGTCACTGGCGACAGGCTTCCTGAAGCGTCAGCAAGTTGAAGGGCTGCATCAAAGCATCCATCAGGGCCGTGGTTGATGGTGGTGTCGATGTCCGAGGAGGAGTAAGCTGTGCCCTCTGGATCCAGCTGATATGGAAAATGGAGGGTAGTAGAAAAAGAAGAGAAAGCAAAAGAACTACAAGGCATGGAAGTGTTTAGAAAAAAGAGGGAGAAGAAAGGGAAGAATGCAGCATCCTGACACAGCCCTTTCCTTCAGCTGCCCCTTTCCCTGTGGTCCAAGGTAGAAATGGGAAACAAGTCCTGTTGCAGTGAGAGGGCAGCTGCTGTCAGCCAGTCTCTGTCTTTACCTGGGTCCCGATCTGAGCTGGGCATGGGAAGCAGGAAGCAGCCATGGGGACAGGAGACCTTCCTCAGAAGGGCCGAGTGTTCAAGCCCCTGCACCATTGGGGAGGGGGGTCTGTGCCCCACCTTTGTTGCACCCCAAGTTTTCTCCTACAGGCCCCCGACTGTGCCTGTCTTAGGTTGCCCCACCCTGTGGAGTCTTACCCGTCGTTGACTACCAGCCATCTCTGGGCCAAGTAGGGTGATGTGAGGTTCAGTTTTGTCTCCTTGATAGCCTATGTCCCTCTGGCCTCCATGCCCAGCAACTGCCTTGGGATCCCCTTGCCTGCTGGCGGGGCTCTGGCATTGATCATAGGGAACTCAGGTTTCTTCTCTAGAGAGGGCCCAGCTTACGCCATTGGGCCAGAGACAGATCCATGGTACCAGCCACCATGTGGCTTCAACTTCAGCATGAACAGAGAGCTCAGGCAACATCTATGGGCAATTGGATTGTAAGAAGAGGGTCCCTCTTGACACAAGGGTAAGAGGGGCCAATACAGGACAAAGGAGAGTCCTGGAATAGGGCTTTCTCAGCCCAGGATGTCAGGCTCTTGGCCCAAGACAACTCCATGTATGGGGCATATACCAAACACCCCTAGTCACGGCATAAAAGGGAGATGCCCTTCCTGGAACAGTAGGGTAGGGAGATTCTAGAAAAGGCTGTGTTCAGGAAAGAAGGAGAAAGGCCAAAGAACCAGCAAACAAGTAGTTAGATTTTAAAAAAAGGAAAAAGGAAAGGAGATGTGGGGCAAAGCTGGGACATGTGGAAAGACAAAATGGAGGCACATGTGATCCTCCCAATGGACAGATTGTTCCAGCTCAGGTCTGCACATCTGCTGCAGACGGGCACTGGTCAGGTGTGCTATGATGAGGCAGAGATGGCGGGCGGTGAGACATAAGGTCGGACTAGACGGTCTGGAATCCACACAGGTGAGTCTGCGTCCTGTGGAAATATACAAGCATATCCTCTCCCCTGGGTTAAAAGTACATCAGGTCCCTTCCAGGCTCCTGTAAGCAAGTCTCTCCATTTGACGAGGGCTTTAGGTTTAGTTAGATCAGGGTTCCAATGCCTGTACATCGGGGAATTTCCCTCAGAATCTACATTTAGTATATTAATTACAAATTGAGCATGTTGTAGAACATGATGAGGAGAGGAATATTTAAACTCATTTTCTTGTAATTTTTTAATTTGTGTTTTTAAAGTTTGGTGAGCCCTTTCTACTATTGCTTGGCCTTGAGGATTGTAGGGTATTCCTGTAGTATGTGCGATGCCGAATGTAGAGCATAAGTTTTTAAAAGCTCTAGAGGTATAGGCAGGCCCATTATCGGTTTTAAGTGCCCTTGGTATTCCTAGGTAGGAAAAGCATTGGAATAGATGTTGACTTACATCTTTAAAGGCTTCTCCTGTACGTGCAGAAGCAAGGATAACATGAGAAAAGGTATCAATACAAACATGCACATAGCAAAGTTTGCCAAAAGATGGGACATGAATAATATCCATCTGCCATAGGTCACAGGGTCTAAGTCCTCTTGGATTAACTCCAGTAGCAGGGCTAGGAAAATGAGTAGGACAATGGCCGCAGTCACGCACAATACTTCGAGCAGCTTCTCTAGATATGCGATAATATAGACGGAGAGCAGAAGCATTTTGATGGTGAATGGCATGAGACCGCCGGGCTTCTTCTAGAGCTGTACAAACTACTGGGCGAGTTAGTAAATCCGCCTGATAATTTCCTTCGCTTAAGGGTCCTGGTAGGCAGGAATGAGCTCTAATATGTCCAATATAGAAAGCCTTTTCTCGTTTGTGAATGCAAGTTTGTAGCTGAGTTAACAAAGAGAAAATGGCTGTTCTTCCTTGTGGGAGAGAGGCGGTCTCAATATGAGGAAATAATTTAACTATATATTGAGAGTCAGTATACAAGTTAAAGGGAACCTGTTGCAATTGTTCAAAAGCATAAATGACTGCCAAAAGCTCTGTTCTCTGAGCTGACGTCTCTAGAGTTTGTTGAACATGGGTTATTGAGTCAATGATTGTTACTGCCCTACCAATAGAGGAACCATCTGTGAATACTAAGGAGGCAGGAGGTGATAATGGTTCTTTTGAACATTTGATAGGAAATATAAACGGATGTAGGGAGAGAAATTGCAATATAGGTGATCTTGGCAAATGATGTAAAATTTGTCCTGGGAAGTTACCTATAGCTATTTGCCACTCTTCTTCAAATTGTAATAGTGTGTCTAATTGTTCTCTTTTATAAGGTATTATTATCTCAGTAACTTCTCTTCCAAAGAGTTCGATACTGCGTCGTCTACCTTTGATAATGAGAGTGGCCACTAGGGAGGGATAGGGTGGTACAATCTTCCTAGGAGTGACAGGTAAATGTATCCATTCTAATGGTCCTTCCTGCCACAAGCATCCTGTAGGAGTATATTTAGTGGCTAGAATAACTAAGGCCCAAGATTTGGAATAATCTAGATACTGTAGTTGCTGTTTATTGATGGCCTGTTCTATTTTTGCTATAGCCTTTTCTCCTTCTACAGTTAATTGTCGGGGAGACTTAGGGTTAGAATCTCCCTTTAAAATGTCAAATAGAGGTTTTAAGTCAAGAGTGGTTATTTTTAGATATGGCCTGACCCAGTTGATATCACCTAGTAGTTTCTGATCATCATTCAATGTGTTTAAATGATCTTTTCTTAATTGTAGAGGCTGATGGGTGATAGTAGAGGTATGTAATATTCTGCCTAAGTATGAAAAAGAAGGTTCAGTCTGAATCTTTTCTGGGGCTATTTTTAGACCATGTTCTTCTAAAGCAAGGGTGGTCTGAGTAAGAATTTCCTGTAAAGTAGCCCGATCTTTATGAGCTAGTAAAATATCATCCATATAATGAATAAGATATAGATCTGAAAATTTCTTTCTAATAACTTGCAATGCCTGATCTACAAACTTTTGACATAATGTAGGACTATTTTTCATCCCTTGTGGGAGAACCTTCCATTGGTATCTCTGATAAGGCTGTTTAAAGTTTTCTGATGGTATGCTGAATGCGAATCTTTGACAATCAGCTGGGTGAAGAGGTATAGTGAAAAAACAATCCTGTAAGTCAATAACAACAACACAATACTCCTGTGGAATTGCCACAGGGGAGGGCAATCCGGGTTGTAAGGAGCCCATATCTTCCATGGTGGCATTTATGGCTCTTAGATCTTGCAAAAGTCTCCACTTGCCTGATTTCTTTCTTATTACAAATATGGGTGTGTTCCAGGGACTATTTGATGGCTCTATATGTCCCTCTGCTAATTGCTGATCAATTAATTGTCGGGCTGCTGATATTTTCTCAGATGTTAAGGGCCATTGCTCAACCCATACTGGTTGTGACGATTTCCAGACTATGGGATCAGTAGTCCTAAGGGCAATGGCCCCAATTACAGATCCTGTCGAGGAGTGTGAGGTATTACTTTCCTTTCCTAATCCCTTTCCTGGATTAAATCTCGTGTCTAGCATCTGTGATGTTACTCTATCACTGGGGCTATATAATACAACTCCCATTTGAGACAAGATATCTCTTCCCCATAATGTAAAGGGGATAGTCGTAATTACATAGGGACAGAATGTTCCTGAATGTTGATCTTCATCAGCCCAAGTTAGAATCTGAGAACTCTTTTTTACATTAGATGCCTTGCCTAGTCCTACTAGGGAAGTGGAGGTGGTGTGCGTGGGCCATGAAGAGGGCCAATCCTTCCCTGTTATGCAGGAAACATCTGCTCCTGTATCCAATAGACCTTCAATTGGTTTTCCCTGAATTTGTAAAATTTTTGTAGGTCTAGTAGTATGGATTTCTTGTATCCAAAATGCTGCATCACTAGATCCAAAGCCTCCGGCCCCTCTAGCTTCCTGGGTAACAGCTGTCCCTATTTTATGTATTGGTAACAGGATTAATTGGGCAATTCTCTGGTTGGGCTGAATCTGTATAGTTGTGGTGGGTGGGGAAAGTAAAATCTGTATTTCTCCTGTGTAGTCTGCATCAACAATTCCTGGGATGACTAAGATCCCCTGTAATGAGGTGGAGCTCCGTCCTAATATTAAACCTACAGTTCCCTCAGGCAGTGGCCCAGACACTCCTGTAGGAATGGCTGCTACTGGCGAGTCTGGGGTTAGTACTGCATGGGTGGTTGAGTGGAGGTCCAATCCTGCACTGCCTGGGGTTGCCCTGAAGAGGTCACTGACTGATCGAAATTTGCAAAGGGGTTGAAGGTTGATGCCCCTATTATTGCAGGGGCCTGGGGCTGGCCCCTTCTCAAGTTTCCCGATTGAGGTGATGGGATATAACCTCCTTGGGAGCTATTTGTAGAGTTTAAAGGCCGACCATTTTTATGGTATTTTGATCTACATTCCTTTGCCCAATGGAATCCTTTCTGACATCGGGGACAAACGGTTTTTGGAGGATTAATATTATTCCCTAATGTATTTCCAGGCTGTCGAGGAGCTTGCCATCTGGCCTGAGTATTATTATTTTTATTTGGGCATTCTCTGCTAAAGTGCCCAGATAAGCCACAAGAGTAGCAGTTCATATTTCTTTTATTACCTGTATTATTGCTGGCTTGTCCTATACCCTGTACATATTGAGGGTATGTCTCCCCTTTGAGAGCTGCAGCTATAGCTACACCCTGTATAAATGCTGGACTTACATCAGCACACTGTTTTATAAAATCATTTATAGTTCCTGTTCTGCGAATCGGCCTTAATAAAGCCTGACAGGTATTATTAGCATTTTCAAAAGCCAGTTGTTTGATTAGGATATCGGCTGCCTCTTTGTTATTGATTACTCTCTTGACTGCCTGTATGAGTCGAGAAAGGAAATCCTGATATGGTTCCTCCACCTTCTGTTTAACCTCTGTAAGGGTGGTTGTTTCTCCTGCTGTATAAGGTAGGGATTTCCAGGCACTTACTGCACAACTGGTTACTTTGGTAAGTGCCTCTGTGGGCATATTCATTTGCTCCTCAGCCGTGTTAAAATCACCTTCTCCTAATATCATGTCTAGGGTTATTCCTTTTCTGGTTTTTTCGCTAGTGGCTACAGCTTTCTTAGCAAGATCTTCATATTCAGTTTTCCATAATAAGTAATCGCCTCCTGAGAGACAGGATTTACAAACCTGTGACCAATCATAAGGAGTCATCCATTTACTGGCTAGGGTTTCTACCAAGGTTTGTGTGTAAGGAGCTAGAGGTCCATATTCAGAGCAGGCCAATTTTAATTCTTTAAGTACTTTGTAAGGTATAGGCTCCAAGGTGGGGTTTCTATTCCCACCAGACTCATTCTCATATGTAACTGGGAAGCAGAGTGAGAATTCAAGATCTCCATTAGCTTCAGCTTCTCTTATCGCCCTTTGAAATTTAGACATGGAGCTCATAGGAGCCACAGGACCTGGTTTAGGCTTCCTTTCTAATTTGGGGAGCCTGTTTTGAATGGGAGGGCCATTCTCCTCTCTACTGACTGGAAAGGACCAATGGTCATGTTTATGATATTTATTCTCCTCCCGATCACTAGGCATAGCTAAATTGCTTTTAGATTGAGCTGGAGACAATGATGATGTATCCTCTCTGGGTGGAGCCGAGGGACTATTTACATTTTGAGAAAGTTCAACCGTTTTTGCCTCTGGTGCCAAGGTTTCACAAATTGAATTCCAGAGAGAAAAGGTAACTGCCGGGACCTTCTCAGATCCATGGTAGCTGTAATAGTTCTTTAATTGCTCTCCTACTTTAGTCCAAGTTTCTAAATTAACAGTTCCATCCTCAGGAAGCCATTCACATACGTCTTCTATAAAACTTTCTGTCTGACTGGGAGTAACCTTAACTCCTCTGCTAGCAAGCATATGCGTTAAAAGATTAATACAGAGTCTTTTTTCTTTAGACTCAGTATGACCCATCTTGTCAATCTAAGTTCTGTACTAACTACCCGCTTACCCTACTTATCCTCTATAGGGGGGGTCTGAAGCACCCTACGGTGCAGTCCTATCCGTCCCAAATACGGGGGGACTTACCTAAGGGAACCCTGTTCGGGCGCCAGATGCCGGGGTCCAACCCCAGCAGGTCCAGGGGTCCCCAAAGGTGTAGACGGAGTCGGCGAAGAAGGAAGGGCACGGAGACAGTGTTCAGTTGATCAGCAGCCTAGCCAGGATCTCCAGCCAAGTTCTGGTCTGGATCTCCAGCGAAGTTCTGCTGTTTATTGTCTTGTTACATCCGTATTTATACCAGTTGATTTTAATCCTGTCAATTTCTATTACAAAGGTTAGGGCGTTTCTTATCTCCATTCCAGGGAGTAAAGATTATGTAGCTTAAGCATGATTGTTTGTAGTGATTAACTGCCCGCCTGGCACTTAGTTAAGGAGTTTCATGCCCTCCCTGACTTCAGGGAAAAATTCCTACCTGGGGAAACAACCTTTCTAGGAGAGGCATCCCCTCCCTGACTTCAGGGAAAAATTCCTACCTGGGGAAACAACCTTTCTTGGAGAGGTGACCTTGGTTAAAACACACAGCGTTAAGGGGAGCAAACATATTAAGAACAGTATGCTATATACGCCAGGTCCCTTGAAACATATGCTGTGCAGATGTTTCTTTCCTGCAGCGACTGTGTCAAGCAGCAAGGATGGACCGGCTTCCGGCACACCAGGAGCACAGGCCGCTGGGGCTGTCTTTTTATTTTTTTATTTTTTTTTATTTTGGGGCTGTCTTGGAGCCTGGCTACCCGACTTCCCTTCTCCCACTTCCATCCAGCAGCCTTTTGCTCCCACATTTTGACTACTTCCTCTTTACTAGCTCGTCCCTCACTTGGTTGTAGAGACTCTGAAACGCTACTGAGATGCTTCACTTTTATACCTTCTTGGGGAAAAAGAAAAAAGAAAACTCTTCCTACACTATAGGCTCTGCCCAAGTCACCATTCTATCTTCAGGGCTACATCTCCTGAAGGCCACAAACACCTCCACTTCCCCACTTCTCCTTTCTTTGGTCCACAACAGTTTGACCTGCATCCCAATGTAACTATGATCCCCAGGTCACTATGACATTGGCAAGAGCTTTGTGGTTGGAAGTTCCAATGTGTTTTCAGCCCTCAATCTCTATAACACTCCATGCACCTCTTTTCCCTTGGCCGGGGTGATACCATTCTTCCCTGCCTTTTGTCTTAACCCTTTCATGGCTGTTTCTCAGCCTCCATTGCTGAAATTCTTCTTTTACCTCTCTAGAAATATCGGTATTCTTTACAATTCAACCCTCACCTGTTTTTTGTTATTCTAAAAACTTTTACTTTATAGTTTCTTCTATATGAGTGGCTTTAGCTACCATCTGTATGCTGCTAACTGATAAACCTAAATTCCCAAAGTAGTCCTCTTTCTCGACTTCCACACTATAACCAACTCCTTGCTTAAGAGTATGAAAGCGCCCTAACTGGTTTGGCTCAGTGGACAGGGTGTCAGCCTGCAGACTGAATGGTCTCTGGTTTGATTCTGGTCAAGGGCACATGACTGAGTTGCGTGCTTGATCCCCAGTAGGGGGACATGTAGGAGGCAGCCAATCAATGATTCTCTCTCATCATTGATGTTTCTTTCTCTCCCTCTCCCTTCCTCTCTGAAATTAAGAAAAATATATTTAAAAGAGAAAAAAAAAAGTGTGAAAGCCCACCAGTTTCTCAATTGATAGATGTGTTGGCTCAATTTGAGGGGATCATTTACTTCTGAGAACTTCTAATTGGGAGAGAAAACTTTTTTTTTTTTAAGTATTCTTAAAAAAAACACCTTATCTCCAAAGAGTTTTATCTATTTGGTACAACCCTTAGTGCAAAGGCATAATGGAATATGGATGCAACAAAAGTTTCCCTCCCTCCCCAGAGGAAGCCACCAATATGTCCACCAAGTCATTATTTATCACTAGGGGCCCAGTGCATGAATTCGTGCACTTTGAAAGGAACTTTGGGTCGTGAGGCTGCGGTAGGCACAGGGGCGGGTCTTGGCCCATTATCTGTGCCCCACCCGGGCCCCCCCACCACGACCCCTATCACCTGTCTGCTGGCAGCCCCACTCCCACCACTACCGCTCCCACATGCTGATGGCATCGGCCCCACTCGCACCCACTGAAGGCACAAAGCAATTGGGGCCGGCACCAGCAGCAGGTGCTAGCCGCAGCTGCTGACCCAATCGCCCCTCAGGAGCAAGGGGAGGTGGAGAAGCCCTCAGAGATGATGGTGCCGTGATTGGGACCAGCGCCAGGCACCAGAAGCAGGAGCGAACACTGGGCAGGACTGTGGCACGCAGGAGCAAAGAATTTTCATTAACCATCAGAGGCTGGCCCTGATGACAGCAACTGGCACCGCGCCTTGGTCTGGCATCCTCACTCACCTGCTCCACCATTCTGCCGCTGCCAATGCCCGCCATGGTCTGCTCACGCCCCCTGGTGGTCTGCACATGTCATAGTGACCAGTTGTTTGGTTGTTGAGTTGTTCTGATTGTTCTGCTGTTTGGTCTATTTGCATATTAGCCTTTTATTATATAGGATTTTAGTTCAACATAAAGAAGAGAAGGAGGCTCCCCTTAAAATCGGTTTATGCAGAGAATGATAAATGCAGCTGCTTTGTAATCAACTTCTAACTGCCACCTTCTTCAGACACTTCATGATGGCTGCCCTAAGACTTGCCATATTCTGTCCTTCTAGACAGAAATGCTCTACTAAGAGCAACGTCTCCCTGGAACATTCGGGTTTCAGACCTAAACCTCTCCTGAACCACTGTCCTGAGACCAAGGTCTAGGAGTCATGCCCCACAGTACGCTGTTAGCATAGACACTGGTCCACATCCTGCAGCTGCTACTACCAGGGCTACTCCTGCTGCCCCCATGTTTCTACCCTGTAAATGTGCTGTAGGCAAGAGTTCACATGTTCACTAGCATTGGAATGCCCAATCAAAGGCCCCCAGGCAGCAGCCTGCTGTTTCTATACATAGAAGATCAGAAAGTTTTAACATTTTTGTGTTGGTATGTGCCCTTCCTCAAGAGCAAAACCAGAGATCTGGTCAACCTCACCAGAGTGTATTTTTTCCATTGATTTTGTTGTTGTTGTTGTTTTTGTTTGTTGTTTTTTTAAAATATATTTTTATTGATTTTTACAGAGAGGAAGGGAAAGGGATAGAGAGTTAGAAACATCGATGATAGAGAAACATCGATCAGCTGCCTCCTGCACACCTCCTACTGGGGATGTGCCCGCAACCAAGGTACATGCCCTTGACCGGAATCGAACCTGGGACCCTTCAGTCCGCAGGCCAAGGCTCTATCCACTAAGCCAAACCGGTCAGGGCTGTTGTTGTTTTTTTATAAAGAGTGGAAGGGGAAAGAGAGGGCGGGAGAGCGAGAGAAACATCAATGGGAGAGAGACACATCAATTGGCTGCCTCCTGCACATGCTCTAACTGGGGTAGGAGATCAAAACTGCAACCCAGGTACATGCCCCTGACTGGGAATCAAACAGAGACCCTTTGATGGACAAGCTGACACCCTAACCACTGAGCACACCAGCCAGGGCCATGAATGTTATTTTTGCCAGTGACATCTCTGGTACTGAGGCTGCGCATTCAGAACTTCTCCACATGCTGCCTCTCCAGAGCCTCCATTCTAAGACTGATGAAACCTCCTCTGTACTTCAAGCTCATCTAGTCAGAGACTGCGCAGAGACCAGTCAACAGTGTTACTGCTGTTCTCGGGTTTACCATAAAACTGGCCAGGGACTACAAGAACAAACTCATGTTTTATCCGTGAGAGGTGGGGGTGGGGGTGATAGTACAAATAAAACAGAAGAGTAAAAATGGGAGAGAGTTGAGAATACTGGAAATAAAGATGGATGATAGGGGCCTCCTAACTAGGGAAGAGAGCGAGGCCAGGAGAACCAGGTGGTAAGATCTGAGGTAAGGACATTCCTGAGAAACTTTTGAGATGATGCTAGAAATTCTATGATGTAAACCAAGGGAGGGACGTGTCCTGGGAAGTTGAGGTATGTCATGAAGGGCCATCAAAGAACGAGTAAAGTTCCAATTGTGTTTTAGCTTCTGAAAGAGTCAGAAGCGCACTAATTATTTGGTTTATTGAAAACTTAAGCTGGAGGGAGACAGTTAATGACAGTAGCCATCTTTAAAATAAAGGCTGCTCCAGAGATTTTATGGGTTTGTGTTGAACAAAGAAAACTATATTGATTATGGCATTCACAATCTAAGAGAACATCTGAGGAATATTTTATGAACAAACTTATTGTTCTACCCACTCCCTTCCCCAAAAGAACTGTTTTATGACTCCAGGTAATCTGCTCAAACAACAGTGTTAATCAAAGCCTAGAACAGTGGTTCTCAACCTTCTGACCCTTTAAATACAGTTCCTCATGTTGTTACCCAACCATAAAATTATGTTCGTCTCTACTTCATAACTGTAATGTTGCTCCTGTTATGAATCGTAATGTAAATATCTGATATGCAGGAGGGTCTTAGGCGACCCTTTTGTAATGTACCCCGCGAATCACAGAAGGACGCCTCAAGAAGTCGAATTAAAGAGTCACATTTATTGCAATCCGGGACTATGAGGGGCCATTCCCAAATCTCATAGCCATAAGATGGTGGCAAAACCAGACTTATATAGGCAAAACTCACAAAGGTATTGATTACATCCCAGGGTTTGGAATGTGGCACCTGGCTCGAAAAAAAGCAGATTACAGAAGCAGAATTAAGCATGTTAATTACAGTTTCGGGTCTCGGGGTCACTGAATTGACAGACATACATTATCTAGAGCCCGTGGATAACCTGGGTTAAACTTAGGCATGTTATCTAAATTACAGTTTTGGGTCTCCGGATCACTGAGTTGATAGAAACACATTATCTAGAGCCCTCGGGTCTCCCGACCACTGAGTCGTCAGGACAATTTAGAGTAACTGTGCTGTTCTGGTCTCGGGACCACTGAGGCAGCTGGAACGCACCACCTGTGGCCACTAAAACAATTCAGGGTAATTGTGCTGTCCTGTTTCCCAGGTACAGAAGAATGTGCTTCGATAACCAGTAAGATCACAATCAATGGGATAGTCATTCAATCAATAAGGCATTCAATCGAATGAGATGATTTATACAATTCAGAAAATCAAAGTAACCTGTTCATTGTTAAACAAAGCAAATAGGTACCATACTTCAACCCTTGTGAAAGGGTCGTTCGGCAGCCAAAGGGCTCACGACCCACAGGTTGAGAACTGCTGGCCTAGAGGCAAAAGGCTTTAGGTGCCTAAGACAGTTTCACTGCTAGAAAAAATTGAAAACAGGTGTATTTTTTAAAATTTTATTTCATTGCTTAAAGTATTATGAAGAATAGTACATATGTTTCCTTTTTTCCCCCATTGACCTTCCTCTGGCCTCTCCTACCCCCCCCCCCGCCCCCCCCCCCCAGTCTCTTGTGTCCATTGGTTATGCTTGTATGCATGCATACAAGTCTTTCGGTTGTTCTCTTACCTTCCCCCGCCCCCCAACCCTCCCCAGCCTTCCCGCTGAAAACAGGTGTCTTTACTTGCTTTGTATTAATAGGAAGAAAATGCAGCAGAGGAAATCTGCCATTTATGAAAAGAGCAGAGCATAGTTAAAATGAACCTTCCTGGAGGGGGGGTGGGGGCGGGGAGAAACGGGCGTGCCTATAAAAGGGCAATGTGAAGGATCCTTGTGGGATAGAAATAGCCTGTATTTGACTGCACCAATGCCAATACCCTGGTTGCAATGTTGTACTAAAGTTTTGCAAGATGTTACCACTGTGGAAAACCGGGTTCAGGCTCAATGGGATTTCTGTATTATTTCTTAGAACTACATGTGACTCTCCAATTATCTCAAAATAAAAAAGTTTCATTGAGTCCAGCTGGTGTGGCTCAGCATTGACTCCTTTTCAATAAAAGTTTTAAAAATATTTTAAAAATTGATTTCAGAGAGGAAGGGAAAGGGAGAAAGAGATAGAAGCATCAATGATGAGAGTGAATCACCCATCAGCTGCCTCCTGCACGCCCCCTAGTGGGGGGTTGAACCTGCAACCTGGCGTGGCTCAGCATTGAGTGTTGACCCAGGAACCAAGAGGTCACCAGTTTGGTTCCCAATAGGTCAGATATCCAGGTTGCAGGTTCAACCCCCCCACTAGGGGGTGTGCAGGGGGCAGCTGATGGGTGATTCACTCTCATCATTGATGCTTCTATCTCTTTCTCCCTTTGCCTTCCTCTCTGAAATCAATTTTTAAAATATTTTTTCAAAAAAATTTTTTAAAATATATATTTTATTGATTTTTTACAGAGAAGAAGGGAGAGGGATAAAGAGTTAGAAACATCAATGAGAGAGAAACATCGACCAGCTGCCTCCAGCACACTCCCTACTGGGGATGTGCCCACAACCAAGGTCCATGCCCTTGACCAGAATCAAACCCGGGACCCTTCAGTCCACAGGCCGATGCTCTATCCACTGCGCCAAACCGGCCAGGGTCAATTTTTAAAATATTTTTAAAACTTTTATTGAAAAGGAAAACATACACACACACACACAGAGAGAACTTTAAGTTATAGAGAACAATTACATCCACCCCCACAATAGTTCTGCTAGACCAGTGGTCGGCAAACTGCGGCCCCTTGAGTGTGGCTCTTCCACAAAATACCATGTGCGGGTGTGTACGTACAGTGCGATTGAAACTTCGTGGCCACACTCAAGGGGCCAAAGAGCCGCATGTGGCTCGTGAGCCGCAGTTTGGCGACCACTGGGCTAGACCAGTGCTCTTCAACCCTAGCTGCAGAAAAAGCATTTGATAAGATACAACATCCATTTACAATGAAAATACTCAAAACATGGGATAGAAGGAAAGTACTTTAACATAATACAGGGCATCTGTTACAAACCCTCAGCTAATATCATACTCAATGGTGAAAAACGGAAAGCTTTTCCCCTAAAATTAGGAACAAGATGAGGCTACTCACTCTCACCACTCTTATTCAACATAGTTCTGGAAGTCCTAGCCAGAGCACTCAGGCAAGAGAAAAAAATGAAAGGCATCCGAATTAGGAATGAAGTAGATGACATGATTCTATATATAGAAAATCCTAAAGACTCCACCAAAAAAAATATTAGAAACAATAACCAAATATAGTGAAGTTGCAGGATACAAAATCAATGCACAAAAATCCACTGCTTTCTTGTATACTAACAATGAAATTTCAGAAAAAGAAATGAAAAAAAAATTCCCTTTGCAATTGCATCCAAAAGAATAAAGTACCTAGGAATAAACTTAAAGGATGTAAGGACCTATACACTGAAAACTACACAGTATTATTAAAAGAGATTGAAAAAGACACAATGAAATGGAAAGATAGTCCATGTTCATGGATTGGAAGAATCAAATTAGTTAAAATGGCCATATTACCCAAAGCAATATACATATTTAATGCAATCAATGTCATTTTTTTAAAGAAATAGAACAAAAAATCACCAGGTTTATATGGAACCACAAAAGATCCCAAATAGCCAAAGCAATCCTAGGGGGGAACAAAACTGGAGGGATCACAGTTACCTGACTTCACATTATACTACAGAGTGATCAAAACAGCATAATATTGGCAGAAAAACAGGCACACAGACCAAAGGAACAGAATTGAGAGCTCAGAAATAAAACCACATGAATAGGGGCAAATGATTTTTGACAAAGGAGCCAAAAACATATAATGGAGAAAAGAAAGCCTCTTCACTAAATAGTGCTGGGAAAATTGGAAAGCCATGTGCAAAAGAATGAAACTAGATTACAGTTTGTTCTCAAGTACAAAAATTAATTCCAAATGGATCAAAGACCTAAATATAAGATCTGGAACAATAAGTTATATAGAAGAAAACATAGGTACCAAATTTATGTGCTGGTGGGTGTTTCTTGGCATCTAGAAGGGTTCAGGAAATTGGAGAAGGTGCTGTAGCATAAATTACTAAAGAGACTAGAAATAAATATAAATTTGTAATCCATGGGGGAGCCAGAGGAAGCTTAGCTATAGGAACCAAGTTCTTTCAATCTCCGGACCCCTTGCTCTTTATTAACATAAACTAGAAGCCAGGTGCACAAAAATTTGTGCACTCCGGTGAGGGGGGGTCCCTCAGCCCGGCCTATGCCCTCTTGCAGTCTGGAACCCCTCAGAGGATGTCCACCTGCTGGCTTGGGCCCGCTCCCTGGGGAATCAGGACCAAGCTGGCAGTCAGACATCCCTCTGGCAGCCCAGCAGTCCTCGTGGGATGTCCACTTGCCAGCAGGAAGCAGGCCTAAGCTGTAGTCGGACATCCTTAGCACTGCTGAGGAGGCAGGAGAGGCTCCCACCACCACCGCTGTACTGGCAGCCATCAGCCTGGCTTGTGGCTGAGCAGAGCTCCCCCTGTGGGAGCACACTGACCACCAGGGGGCAGCTCCTGCATTGAGTGTCTACCCCCTGGTGGTCAGTGTGTGTCATAGTGACCACTCATTCCCAGTTGTTCTGCTGTTAGGGTCAGTTTGCATATTACTGTTTTATTATATAGGATAGAGGCCTGGTGCATGGGTGAGGGCCAGCTGGTTTGCCCTGAAGGGTGTTCTGGAACAAGGTGGGGGTCCCGCTGAGGTGCCTGGCCAGCCTGGGTGAGGGGCTGATGGGTGTTTGCACGCTGGTCAACCCCCCCCACCCCCAGTGGGGAACCTCACCCCGTGGAGGTTTGGACAGCCTGGGTGAGGGGCTGATGGCTGTTTTCAGGCTGGCCACACCCCCTTTAGGGTGGGGGGTCCCCACTGGGGTACCTGGCCAGTCTGGGTGAGGGGCTGAGGGCCGTTTTTAGGCTGGCCAAGCCCCTCCAGTGACGGAAGCTCCCAGCCCCTCCTTTTTTTCTTTTATCTTTTTTATTCTGGGATTTATTTACCTTCTATAATTGAAACTTTGTTGCTTTGAGTGGAGCTCAGAGCTGGCCAGGGCGGGCGGGAGGGAAACCTCCTGCTCGCTCCACCTCTGTGGCCACAGTTGGCTGAAAGCAGGTACCTGGGGTTTATTTACCTTCTATAATTGAAGCTTTGTTGCTTTGAGTGGTGCTCAGAGCCGCAGTGGCAGCTTGGCTTCCTCCATCATTGGGGCAAGCAAGCCTCCTGCTTGCTCCAGCTCTGTGGCTGCTGGACGCCATCTTGGTTGGGTTAATTTGCATGTAATTGCTCTGATTTGGCTGGTGGGCATGGCTTAAGGTGTAGCAAAGGTACGGTCAATTTGCATGTTTGTCTTTTATTAGTGTAGATTGTCCTAAGGCAAAGCATATATACATATCAAAGGTTAAGGTTTAGTATATAGTAGGCATTGTCTGTTTTGGGGGAACTGCCTTTGACTGTTCAGGTGTTTGGCCAGCAGGAGACAATAACATGTAGATTAAAATGCCCTCAGCTGTCTGGCAGCAAGCAATCATTTATGCATCCTTTTCAGGTTTGGGGAAATGTCTTCGGCCATTCCAATAGGTAATAACACATGATTCAACCCTGTGGATCAGGCCTAAGCTAGTAGGAGTCCCAGACTACGAGAGGGCACAGGCTGGGCTGAGGGACTCCCCCCCGCCCCCCTCCCACCCAACCGAGTGAATGAATTTTGTGCACTGGGCCTGTAATAATAATAATAATAATAATAATAACAACAACAACAATAATAATAAAACTGTAATGAGATACCACCTCACACCTGGTAGGATGGCTATCATCAAGAAGACAAGTAATAACAAAGTATTGGAGAGGCTGTGTAGAAAAGGAATCCTCATTCACTGTTGGTGGGAATGTAAACCAGTACAGCCTCTATGGAAAACAGTGTGGAAGTTACTAAAAAATGTAAGACTACAGTTACCACATGATTCAGCAACCCCTCTTCTGGGTATCTACCTGAAAAATTTGAAAAGATTTATTTGCAAAGACATATGTACCCTTATGTTCATTGCAGTATTATTCATGGTGGCCAAGATATGGAAACAGACAAAATATTCCTCAATAGGTGATTGGATAAAGAAGATGTGGTACACATATACAACTCAGCCATAAGAAAAGATGAAATACTGACATTTGCAACAACACGGATGGATGTTAAGAAAATCAGGCTAAATGAAACAAGTCAGACAGAAAAAGTCAAGAACCATATGATTTCACTCATGAAGGATATAAAACTGAAAGCAACAGATGAACAAACCAGAAAAACAAGCAAAGACTCAGAGATAGACAACAGTATGGTGGTTACCAGAGGGAAGGAAGGTGGGGCCTAGTAAAAGGTAAAGGGGCATCTAATATCTGATAATGGAAGAAGATTTGATTTTGGGTGGTAAACAAACAATGCAATATAAAGATGATGTATCATAGAATTGTATACTTGAAACTCATATAATCCTATTAACAACTAGAGGCCCAGTGCACAAAATTCATGCACTTGGGGGAGGGGTCCCTCAGCTCAGCCTGCACCCTCTCACAGTCTGGGAGCCCTTGGAAGATGTCCGACTGACAGCTTAGGCCCACTTCCCTATGTCTGCCCCTGGTGGTCAGTGCATGTCATAGCGAGCAGTTGACGGACCTTAGCATATCATTAGCATATTACGCTTTGATTGGCTGAACAGCCACCGACCAGACACTTAGCATATTAGGCTTTTATTTATTATTATTTTTTTAATATATTTTTATTGATTAAGATATTACATATGTGTCCTTGTCCCCACGTTACCCTCTACCCCCCCCCCCCCCCCCGCTCATGCCCTCACCCCCCCCGTTGTCCATGTCCATTGATTAGGCCTATATGCTTGCATATAAGTCCTTTGGTTGATCTTTCCCCCTTACCCCCACCCTCCCCTACCTTCCCTCCAAGTCCCGACAGTCCAATCAATGCCTCTCCGTCTCTGGATCAGTCCTTGTTCATCAGCTTATGTTGTTCATTATATTCCACAAATGAGTGAGATCATGTGGTATTTATCCGCTCTCCAGTTCCATCCATGCTGTGGCAAATGGTAAGAGTTCCTTTTTCTTCTTCCTCTTCTTAAAGAATACCTTTCAGCATTTCATATAATGCTGGTTTGGTGGTGATGAACTCCTTTAGCTTTTTCTTATCCGTGAAGCTCTTTCTCTGACCTTCTATTCTGAATGATAGCTTTGCTGGATAAAGTAATCTTGGTTGCAGGTTCTTGCTATTCATTACTTTGAATATTTCTTGCCAGTCTCTTCTGGCCTGCATGGTT
Source organism: Myotis myotis (assembly GCF_014108235.1). Taxonomy (NCBI): domain Eukaryota; kingdom Metazoa; phylum Chordata; class Mammalia; order Chiroptera; family Vespertilionidae; genus Myotis; species Myotis myotis. The sequence goes on from NW_023416335.1 coordinate 174,818,025, forward strand.
TCTGTTGAGAAATCAGCTGACAGTCGTATGGGTACTCCCTTGTAGGTAACTGACTGTCTTTCTCTTGCTGCTTTTAAGATTCTCTCTTTATCTTTTGCTCTTGGCATTTTAATTATGATGTGTCTTGGTGTGGTCCTCCTTGGATTCCTTTTGTTTGGGGTTCTCTGCGCTTCCTGGACTTGTAAGTCCATTTCTTTCACCAGGTAGGGGAAGTTTTCTGTCATTATTTCTTCAAAAAGGTTTTCAATATCTTGCCCTCTCTCTCCTTCTGGTACCCCTATAATTCTGATGTTGGTACGCTTGAAGTTGTCCCAGAGGTTCCTCACACTATCTTCATATTTTTGGAATCTCTTTTCTTTTTTCTTTTTCGGTTGGGTATTTTTTGTTTCTTTGTATTTCAAATCTTTGACTTGATTCTTGGGATCCTCTTGTCTGCTGCTGGATCTCTGTAAATTATTCTTTATTTCAGTCAGTGTATGCTTAATTTCTAGTTGGTCCTTTTTCATGTCCTCCATGGTCTCACTATACTTATTGAGGGATTCATTAAATTTATCGGCGGTTTCCATAAAATTCTTGAAAAACCTTATAAACGTGGCCTTGAACTCTATATCCAATCGTTTGCTTTCCTCCATTTCTGCCATTTGTGACCTGTTTCTTTGTCTCCGCATTTTGGCAGCTTCCCTGTGTTGATAGAGTGGCCCTGTGCGCCAGGTGTCCTGTAGGGCCCAGTAGCTCAGCCTCCCCAGTTACCTGGGGTGGACACTCTTGGTGCACTCTTGGTGCCTTGGTTGTTGTAGAATCACTGGGAGGAATTGACCTCCAGGCCAATTGGCTGTGAGAATCAGCTGTGTCTAAAGTGGGAGAACTTCTGTGCTGAAGACACCCTTCTGGAGCAAGACTTGCTTCAGTGGGGCTTTGGTGCTCACTGAGTCTGCTCCCTGAGTGTGTCCCTTATGGATCTGAGGAGTTGCAATCTGGGTGGTCCCCCTCTGACCACTGGGTACAGTGGCTCCTGGATCTAAGGAGGTGCTAATTCAGCCTCTGCCTGAGGCCACACAGCAGGAGCCATGAAGAGGCTCAGCTGTGAAGCAATGCAAGCCGCTGCGGGGCCTTGGGCCTTCTCTTGGAAGTTCCGGGTCTGCCTGGTTCGGCTGCAGTTAGGTACATTCACATGCAAAAGCCTCTGCCGCAGCCTGGGTGGGGCGGGGTCTTGGGGAGTCAAAGGGCGGAGAAAGCAGCTATGGCCGATTCTCCGCCCGGAGTCGCGCGTCTCAGTGTCCCGGTAACGGCTGCAAGCACCTCTGAGGGAAAGCCGCCCTCAAGTTCGCCCGCTGCCGGACAGACCAGCCTCTCCCCGTATGAGTCCTGGGTCCCCAGAGACTTCCCGGAACCAGAGTTCAGAGCAATCGGGAGCTTGTGATTCAAAAAGACAGCCGCATCCTCAGGCGCCACCCCCTTTCCTCGCGCGCAAGCCGCCGTACCTCTGCACTTCACCACCACAGCGCCTCTGGCTCTCAGCGTGCTTTTCTTTCCTTCTAGTTGTAGAATTTACACTCAGCCAGCCTTCCTGTTGTTCTGGATGATATTTGCTCAGTCCTTTGCGGTAATTTTCAATTGTTGTGTGAGGCGACAATTTCCCGGTGTTTACCTATGCCGCCATCTTAGTTTTTTTCCCAATCTGTAGGCTTTTATTATATAGGATTCACCCAAATACATTTAATTTTTTTAAAAGGAAAGAAAAAAATAACATAAAACAAACTTTACTCTCTGGTTCAACTAATTCTCTGTCATTTCTTTATCAGACTTGTTCTGATTTTTAATTTTTTCTGTACAAACTTCAGAAAATCCTTAGAATTGGGGAGGTTCTAAGGATTAGAAAGAATTTTATGATGTTAAGTCAGCCTATCATAGGTTAAATTTTGCCTTTCCATTTGTTCAAATTCTTTTGTTTCCCTTAGTAGTGAGCTAAAAGTTTTATTTAGTTAGATTTTTACTTTTCTTGCTAGATTATTCCAAGAAAATTTTTTTTCTTATTTCTATTGTAAATAGAATTTTCAAGTCCTTGATGTTTGTATGTATGAAATGAATGATTTCTCAATACTAACTTCATACCAATCAACCTGATTCTCTTGAATCTATAAAATGTTGTGTTTTTCTCCTATATTTTCCAAGCATATAATAACATCTGCAAATAATTTATAAATTTATCATTCCCACAAATAATTTTTTCTTATTTTGAAAAGTTTATTAAATATAATGTTACATAATAGGCTGAAAGCTTAGCAATAATTTTTGAGCTATAATTAAAATATGATAAAATCTGCTACACAATTTTAAAGTGTGTAAATTAGTGATTATACAACCATCACCACTAACTCTAGAATATTTTTGTTACCCCAAAATAAAATCCCATAGCCATGAATGGTTATTTTCTATTCTTCTCTCCCCTTAACCTCTGGCAAACACCAGTCTACTTTCTATCTCTATGGATTTGCCTAGTATGGATATTTCATATAAATGGGATCATACAATACATGGCCTCTTGTGCATAGCTTCTTTCACTTAGCATAATGTTTTTGAGGTTCATCCATGTCGTAGCATGTAATAGAACTTCATTCCTTTCTATGGCAAAACAATACTCTGTTTTTATGTATTTACCATATTTTTTATCCATTCACCAGTTGATCGGTTGGTGGACATTTGGATTGTTTCCACTTTGGGGCTATTTTGGATAATGCTGTTATGAACACTTGTGTACAAGATTGTATGCGGTTATATATTTTTATTTCTCTAAGATATATACGTAGGAGAAGAATTGCTTGGTCATATAATAACTGTAGGCTTAACTTTTAAAGAAATTGTCAAATTGTTTTTCATAGCCACTGAACCAATTTTTATTCCCATCAGCAATGTATGAGGAATCCTATTTTTCCAAATTCTTGCCTACACTTGTTATTGTCTTTTTAAAAGAGTATAATAGTTGTCCTGACCGGTTGGTTGAGTGTTGTCCCATGCACCAAAAGGTTGCTGGTTTGACTCCTGGTCAGGATACATGCCTGGGTTTTGGGCTGGATCCCCTAGAAGAGAGCATACAGGATGTAGCCAATCAGTGTTTCTCACATAGATGTTTCTCTTTGACATTGATGTTTCTCTCTCTCTCCCCCTCCTTTCTTCTCTCTCTAAAAATCACTAAAAAAACAATTATTATAGTCAACATAGTGGGTATGTTATTGTAGTTTTGATTTGCATTTCCCTAGTGATTACTGGTGTTAGGCATCTTTCATGAGCTCACTAGTCACTTGTATACCTTCTTTGGAGAAATGTATATTCAAATCCTTTGTCCATTTTTTTCAGTTGGGTTGTATTTTATTGTTAAGCTGTTAGAATTCTTTATATATTCTAGATACAAATCCCTTATCAGCTTTATCCCTTTTGCAACTAGTTGTTTCACTTACTGGTGGGTGTCCTTCAAAACACAAAAACATTTAATTGTAATGAAGTCCAATTTATTGTTTTGTTGCTTGTGCTTTTGGTGTCATATCTAAGAAACCATTGCCTAATTCAAGGTCACAAAGAGTTACATCTATGTTTTCTTATAAGAGTTTTGTAATTTGAGTTCTTAGATTTAGGTCTGAACCCTTTTTAAAAATGTGTTTTTATTTATTTTAGAGAAGGAGGGAGAGAGAGGGGGAAGGGAAAGAGAGAAAGAGAAACATCTTTGTGAGAGAGATACATTGATTGGCTGCCTCCCATATGCACACCAACCAGGGACTAAACCTGCAGCCTAGGTATGTGCCCTAACCGGGAATCGAACCCACAACCTTTTGGTCTATGGAACGATGCTCCAACCACTAAGCAACCCAGTCAAGACCACAGATAATCTTTTTGATTAGTTTTCTTTAATTTATTTCAATGCTGTTTTAGTTTTTACAGTATGAATCATCTACTTTTTTCAAATTTATTTGTAAGTATCTTATTATTTTTTATGCTATTATAATTTCTTAATTTTATCTTTTGATTGTTATTGCTAGTGTATAGAAATACAACTATTTTTGTATACTGATCCTATGTCTCTGCAACATTGCTGAACTCATTTATTAGTCCAAATAGATTTTTGTGTGAAATCTTTAGGATTTTCTATATATAAGATTATGTCATCTACAAATAAAGATAGTTTTATTTCTTCTTTTCTAATTGATTTATTTTATTTTATTTTCATGCCTATTTCCCTGGCTAGAACCTCCAGTATAATGTTGAATACAGTGACAAAAGCAGGCATCCTTGTTTCCACTATTTTTTAACTTCTATTTTTTCCCCAAATTCTAAAGATATTTTCATTAGCTAGGAAAATTTTAGTGGTAATAGTAGAAGGTAATAGTAACTTTCTATTAATTGGAATGCTTTTACTATTTTCCTATTGAACATAAGTTGGCCTGGAGGTTAAATAGATTTGTGTAATATATTCTTATTCTCTAATGAACATTTTTTTTATTCAAAAGTAGATGTTAAAAGTTTTTATCAACTTTTTTCAAAGTCCATAGAATTGATCTTCCTTAGATCTATTCATAAAATAGATGTCCTAATATTTAATCCTTCCTGTATATATGAAATAAACGCCATTTTGTCATGTTATTTTTAAAGATATTGCGGGATTCTTTTTCCTAATATTTTATTTAGTATTGTTCTGTCAATATTTACAAGTGAGATTAGAGCCTTTGTCAGATTTATTATCAACATCATTCTTGCTTCAGATAAAGAATTTGGAAGGTTTCTTTCTTTAAGTATTGAAATAGCTTAAATAGTTTTGAAATTATCTGTTCTTTAAAGCTGCACATAACTAGCTATGGGAAGTACCTGATGCAAAAAAAAATAAATAAATAAAAAGGAAGTACCTGATGCTTTTTTTGTGGGACAGTTCTTTGTACTTTCTTTTATGGTAAGTGATTTGTTTATACTTTCTGTTTCCTTTGAGATCAGTTTTAGTAAATTATAGTTTCTTTAAAAGTCCATTTTAACTGGAAAGCCACATGTAAACAAATGAAACTGAATTACAGTTTATCCCCATGTACAAAAATTAATTCAAAAGGAATCAAAGACCAAATATAAGACCCAAAACTACAAGTTACATAGAAAAAAATATAGGTACCAAATTTTTTGACCTGGGGGGTGGGGGTAGGACTTGACCTCAAAGACAAGGGAGGTAAAGGCAAAAATAAATGAGTGGGACTATATCAAACTGAAGAGCTTCTACATAGCAAAAGAAATGAACAACAAAGCAAACAGGCAGCCAACTAGATGGGAAATGATATTTGCAAACAGTATCTTCAACAAAGGCTTAATTTCCAAAATATATAAAGAACTTGTAAAACTTAACACTAAACAAATAAACAATCTAATCAAAAAGTTGGCAGAAGACCCGAAAATACATCTCTCCCAAGAAAACATACAAACAGCCAATAGATATATGAAAAGATATTCAACCTCACTGGCAATTAGAGAAATGCAAATTAAAACTACAATTAAAAAAAAAAAACTACAATGAGATACCACCTTACAACTGTTAGAGTGGCCAATATCAACAAGACAAGCAACTAATAAGTGTTGGAGAGGTTGTGGAAAACAGGGAACCCTCATTCACTGCTGGTGGGAATGTAGACGGGTACAACCACTATGGAAAGTAGTCTAGCTGTTCTTCAAAAAATTAATAGAGCTACCATATGACCCAACAACCTGATTCCTGGGTATATACCCAAAAAACTCAAAATCGTTTATATGCAAAGATATATGCACCCCTAGGTTCATTGCAGCATTATTCATGATGGCCTAGACATGGAAACAGCCAAAAGTGCCCTGCAATAGAGGACTGGATAAAGAAGATGTGGTACATATACACAATGGAATACTACTCAGCCATAAGAAAGGATGAAATACTGTCATTTACAACATGGATGGATCTTGAGAACATTATGCTAAGTGAAATAAGTCAGACAGAAAAAGCTAAGAACCATACGATTTCTCTCATATATACACTAACAAAAGATGAACATGCAAATTGACCATACCTTTGCTATGCCTTAAGCCACGCCCACCAGCCAATCAGAGCAACTATATGCAAATTAACCCAACCAAGATGGCAACAGGCAGCCATGGAGCTGGAGCAAGCAGGAGGCTTGGTTGCCCCAATGATGGAGGAAGCCAAGCTTCCCAGCTCTGAACTCCACTCAAAGCAACAAAGTTTCAATTATAGAAGGTAAATAAACCCCAGATACATGCTTTCAGCCGGCTGTGGCCACAGAGCTGGAGTGAGCAAGAGGCTTCCCTCCCGCCTGCCCTGGCTGGCTCTGAGCTCCTCTCAAGGCTACAAAGTTTCAATTATAGAAGGTAAATAAACCCCAGAATAAAAAAGAAAAAAGAAAAAAAGGAGAGGCTGGGAGCTTCCATCGCCGGGGGACTTGGCCAGCCTGAAAACGGCCCTCAGCCCCTCACCAAGGCTGGCCAAACCTCCATGGGGTGAGGTCCCCACTGGGGGGGGGGGGGGGGGTTGACCAGCCTGCAAACAGCCATCAGCCCCTCACCCAGGCTGGCCAGGCACCCCAGTGGGGACCCCCACCATGAAGAGGGTGTGACCAGCCTGCAAACACCCATCAGCCCCTCACCCAGGCTGGCCAGGCACCCCAGCGGAACCCCCACCCTCTTCCGGTACACCCTTCAGGGCAAACCAGCTGGCCCTCACCCATGCACCAGGCCTCTATACTATATAATAAAATGGTAATATGCAAATTGACCCTAACAGCAGAACGACTGGGAATGAGTGGTCACTATGACACACACTGACCACCAGGGGGCAGACGCTCAATGCAGGAGCTGCCCCCTGGTGGTCAGTGCGCTCCCACAGGGGGAGCTCTGCTCAGCCACAAGCCAGGCTGATGGCTGCCAGTACAGCGGTGGTGGTGGGAGCCTCTCCTGCCTCCTCAGCAGTGCTAAGGATGTCCGACTGCAGCTTAGACCTGCTCCCTGCTGGCAAGTGGACATCCCCCGAGGGCTGCCGGGCTGCCAGAGGGATGTCTTACTGCCAGCTTGGGCCCGTTCCCCCAGGGAGCGGGCCCAAGCCAGCAGGTGGACATCCTCTGAGGGGTCCCAGACTGCAAGAGGGCATAGGCCGGGCTGAGGGACCCCCTGAGTGCAAAAATTTTTGTGCACCAAGCCTCTAGTGTAGGATATAAAACTGAAACTTATGAACACAAGCAGCAGTGTGGTGGCTGCCAGGTGGGGAGAAAAGGGGGTCTTAATATGAGGAGACAGGAGATTTGACTTTGGGTGGTGGGCACATGGTGATTTACACAGATTTTGTAACTTAGAGATCCACACATAAAACCTATATGTTCTTGTTGACCAGTGTCACCCAAATAAAATTTAATTAAAAAAAAAAAAGTCTATTTTGTCTAGAATTTGCAAATGATTGCATGAAGTGTATTTTTGCTTTTTTTCTTAATTAACTTAGCTAAACATTTATCTATTTACTAGAGGCCCAGTGCATGATTCATGCACTGGGGAGGGGAGGGGTCCCTCAGCCCGGCTTGCACCCTCTTGCAGTCTGGGACCCCTTGGGGGATGTCTGCCTGCTAGCTTAGGGAGCAGGCCTAAGCCAGCAAGTGGACATCCCCGAGGGGGTCTTTAGTGCTGCCGTGGAGGTGGGAGAGACTCCCTCTGGCTGACTGGTGCTCCCCCTGTGGGAGCACACTTACCACCATGGGGCAGCTCCTGCATTGAGCATCTGCTCCCTGGTGATCAGTGCACGTCATAGCGACCAGTCATTTCTCTGTTCAGTTGATTTGCATATTAGGGTTTTATTATATAGGATTTCCTAAGCAGCTAGCTCTTGGATTATTTAATTCTACCATTTTTGTTTTCTAATTAAGTAGTTTCTATTTTTATCTCCTTTTTTGTATTAAATATATTTTTATTGATTTCAGAGAGGAAGGTAGAGAGAGATAGAAACATAAATGATGAGAATGATTGATCAGCTACCTCCTGCATGTCACCTACTGGGGATCAAGCAAGCAACCTGGGCATGTGCTCTGACTGGGAGTCGAACCATGACACTCAACCACTGAGTCATACCGGCCAAGCTACCTTTATCTTTTTAACCTCTTGTCTCTGCTTTCTTATTTAGTTTGCTGATTTTTGTTTAACTTCATTTAGGTGCTTACTTCATTTGTTTTCACTCTTTCTTATTAGTTAGTATTATGAAAGTTTTCCAGCTGATTTGTGATTTATTCACCTCTGGATGAGACCTAGTTTGGAATATTTGTAGAGCCAGTTTCTAGACTATGTTTGTGTCACTATGACCTGGAATATAAGTAATTTATATCTGATTAAAAACCAAAATCATTTAAACAAGCACTGATAACCAATGACAAGGCTGGTCAAACTTAGTGCATGACATAACCTTGATCTGGCAAAGGACAGATAGGCACTGAACTTTTATACAAACTTTTTGTTTGGTAACTTGTTTGCTCTGACTCAAACCCAAACTCCACCCCATGTGCCTAACACCAGCTAAAATAGCTTGCCTTGACCTTACTGTTTTTGCAATATTTGACACAGTTCATTAAATTCAAGACTCCCCCAGCAATTTTAGTATACCCTTCCTCTTTGTACAGCCACCTGTCCCATGGTCTCTGCGTGTAAAAGTTACCTTTGCTCATTCCTTCTCAGAGATGTTTTTAGCTTAGGTCTTGAGTGTCTCCTTTTTGCAATAGTCTCCCTTAATAAAGTCTTGCCTTGTTACTATCCAGACTTGCATTTTGCTTGATACAATGCGTTTGAAAGACACTTTGATTCCTAAAATGCCATTGATTTTAGATTATCATTTTGCTGCTAGCGATTTTTTCTTATTACATGTTATATGTATAAATGTAGCTATTTTTGGAATCTCCTACTACAATCTCTAGAAATTCTGAATAAATCCAGGTCAATAAACCTGTTACTGTGGCATATTACATAAGTATTTATTTATTTATTTATTTTTAAGATTTTTAAAAAATATTTTATTGATTTTTTACAGAGAGGAAGGGAGAGAGATAGTTAGAAACATCAATGAGAGAGAAACATTGATCAGCTGCCTCCTGCACACCCCCTACTGGAGATGTGCCCACAACCAAGGTACATGCCCTTGACCAGAATCGAACCTGGGCCCCTTCAGTCCGCAGGCTGACACTCTATCCACTGAGTCAAACCAGTTAAGGCTACATAAGTATTTAAAATATAATGTTTCCTCTAAACACTGCTTAAGCAATGTCACATGGGATATGTAATATTTTTATTATCATCATTTTCTAAATAGTCTACAATTCTATTTCGATTTTTCTCTTGAGCCTAAGAGCTGTTTAACCCAAAGTATTTTATTTCCAAGTGGGTAGGGACTTTTGTTTCCCTGTTATACTTTTATTTTATTACATTGCTATGAGAGAAAATTGTCTGGACTATTTATTTTATATTTTTTTAATGTATTAAGGTTTCCTTTTTTTTGAGGTTTCCTTTTTAATTGGGAATATAAAAAGGAGGTATATCTGTTTTCAGAATCACAGAGTTTGATATGCACTAATTAGCTCCATCTTATTAATTATGTTAAGTCCACTATATTCTTCTTCTTTTTTCTTTTTTTTTTTTGGGGGGGGGGGGGTTATGCTTTGTCATGGACTAAGGGTGAATTAAAGTACCCTGCCACTAATGTGTTTCTGTCTACTCCATATATATATATATATATATATATATATATATATATATATATATGTATATTTATATAAATATATATTTATTTATTTATTTTTATTGATTTCAGAGAGGAAAGGCGAAGGAGAGAGAGAAACATCAATGATGAGAATCATTGATTGGCTGTCTCCTGCACATCTTGTACTGGGGATTGAGCTTGCAACCTGGGCATGTGCCCTGACCAGGAACTGAACTATGACCTCCTGGTTCATAGGTCGACGCTCAACCACTGAGCCAGTCTGGCTGGGCTTCTATCTACTTCTTTGTGTAGATCTTAACTTTTGCTTTAAGGACTCTATATTGCTGCTATTTGTACATAGACATTCATAACTGTTATCTCTGTGAATTTCACAATTTGGCATATGAAGTGCCCCTGTCTTATTTAATGCTTTTTGTTCTGAACTCAGAAACATTTGAAATTAAGATTGTGACCACTTTGTTTGCATTAGCCTAGTCTAGTTTACCCATTCATTTATCACCTTTGTTCTTTTCATTTTCCATTCTTCTGAACCTCTTTGTTTTAGGTTTCTCTCTTTATATAGTGTAGAATATTTTTCTTTTTTGGTATCCAGTATGACTTTTTCCCTTTTAATGGGTGAGTTTGACTCATTTATAATTATTACAATCATCTATAGATATAAAACCCTAATATGCAAATAGACCAAACAGCAGAACAACTGAACAGCTGAACAACTGGTTGCTATGACATGCGCTGACCACCAGGGGGGACGCACGGAACATGGTGGGCGTCGGCTGTGGCGGGATGGTGGAGCAGATGAGCAGGGGCGCCAGACCAAGGTGGGGCTCCAGTCCCTGTCATTGGGGCGAGCCCCTGGTGGTTACTGAAAATTCTTTGCTCCCACGCACCCTCGGTCCGACCCTGTGCTTGCACCCACTGCAGACACCGGAGCTGCTGCTCGCATCCACTGTCAGTGCCCAGCGCCGGCTGCAATCACTTGGCACTGTCAGCAGGTGCAAGCAATGGCTGCCAGCCCCAATTGACCCTCAGGGCTTCTCCACTTCCCCCTGCTCCTTAGGGGCAATCAGGGCAGCAGCTGCCTCTCACACCTACTGACAGTACCGGTCCCCACTCACACCCACTGCTGGTGCCGGCCCCAGTGGTTCCGCACCATCAGCGGGTGTGAGTGGGGCCGGTGCCGTCAGCACATGGGAGCAGCGGCGGCGGGAGGGGGCTGCTGGCAGACAGGGGACCAGGGGCTGTGGTGGGAAGGGCTAGGCAGGGGCACGAGGATGGGCTGAGACCCACCCCTGTGCTCACCACAGCCTCACAGCCCACAGTTCCTTTTAAAGTGCACGAATTCGTGCACTGGGCCCCTAGTTTACAATAATTTATATGAAAGATATGTTTTGTCATGCTTATGTTATCTTGTGTGACAAGTCATGTTTTCAACATTAAAAAATAATTACCTGTGTGAGATTTTGCTTGTTTATATATGCACTAGTGACCCGTTGCGCAAATTGCGCGAGACCCGGGACTCCTCCCCCCCCCCACCCCGTGCCATGGGACCACCCCAAGTCCCAGAGTCCTGCCCCATGTGGCTGGCGTGCCATGGGATGGCCCTGAGTCCTGGAGTGCCATACTGATGCCCCGCCCCCGCAGTGCGCGCGAGGGGCCGTGGAAACCCTGGCAGAAGCCGCACAAAGCAGCCGCCTGGACCCCCATGCCCCTGTGGGCCTGCAGAAACCCTGGTGGGAGCCACGTAGAGCCACCCCTGGCCCCGCCCCTGCTGCCCTGCCCCCGTTATGCGCACTGCCATCTTGTGATGGCATTATGGTGTGAGGGTCAGTTTGCATATTACCTCTTTATTATATAGGATTTCTTCTGATGATTATAAACATTTGTATTCTTGTCAAATGTCTAATCTTCTTTTCTTTAGACAATATTATAAATGTCCTATAATAAACAATAATAAAATGAGTAGCTTCCTCTTCTTTCCACCTCTCCTTTCTCTCTATAACTTCTCAGTTGTAGTCAATTATATTATCTTTCTGTTTAATAGCAATAACCCCCACATTTATTTTAGTTTTAGTCCTACTTATCAGCAGTCCTCCTATTATCTACCTTATGCTATCCAGTCATCTCTTCTCTGATAAAATGTGCCCACTGGCATATTCTTCAAATGACTTAATGAAAACTAGCTCTAAGATCTTGTGTTTTCAAAACTGTTTGCCTTTATAATTAGGCAACAGTATGACTAGATATAAAATCCCTGAGTCATCCTACTTTCCTTGAGGATTTTGTCTCTTTTGCTCTGTCTACAATGTCTTCTAGTAAGGAATTGAGAAGAAATCTGAAGTAGGTCTAAGTGTTCCTTATTATAAGTGATATATTTTCTTTGACTGCTTTATTTTTTAAAATCAAATAATTTATGAGCATATATGTTGGTGTTGACCACTTTTTAAAATAGTATATCCCTTTTACATTTTCAGGCTGAAGCCTCCTATTTCTGCATTTTTTCTTGACTTATATTTTTAATTTTTTTTCTATTCTGTAATTTATTTTTCTTCTTTGCTTCCAAGATCTATGGATCTATGTTTTTCCTCAGTTCTGGCAAATTCACACTATTATCCCTTCATATATTGCCTCTCCTTTCTCATTATTATTTCTATTTGGAATTCTCTCTAAGTGTTAAATCTTCTCATTTTATTTACTTATTTATTTATTTATTTTTGTTAATCCTCACCCGAGGATATTTTCCCATTGATTTTTAGAGAATGTGGAAGAGAGGGGGAGAGACATAGAGAGAGCAACATGGATATGAGAAAGACACATCGATTGGTTGCCTCCCACACCCCATCTAGGGCTGGGGATCGAGCCTGCAACCCGCAGTATGTACTCCTGACCAGAATCGAAGCAGGTATCCTTCAGTCCTCGGGTCAATGCTTTATCCACTGAGTCCAACCAGCTAGGGCAGATCTTCTCATTTTAGTTTCCATATATTTTAACCTTCTTTTTCATATTTTCCATTTCCTTGTTTCTCTTTACTTCTGGATCAGTTCTTCAGATAGATCTTCTGGTTCTCACTTGAATTATCTAATCTACTTAATCCCTTTACTGAGGTTTTCTGGGTTTTTGTGGGTTTTTTGTTTTGCCAACAACAATTACTAGTGTATCTTTTATTTCTGGTTTCCTTGGAATTGTTTTCATAATGCTTCTGTTCATTCATTTCCAAAGTGTTTCTAGTTGAACGTTCACTTTATGCTTTATTTAAACACTAGAGGCCTGGTGCATGACATTCGTGCACTGGGGTGAGGGGAGTCCCTCAGCCCGGCCTGCGCCCTCTCGCATTCCAGGACCCCGGAGAGAGGCTCCGCCACTGCTGCTGCACTTACCAGCCGTGAACCCAGCTTCTGGCTGAATGGCGCTCCCCCTGTGGGAGCTTACTGACCACCAGGGAGCAGCTCCTGCATTGAGCGTTTGCCCCCTGGTGATCAGTGCGCGTCATAGCGACCGGTTGTTTGGCTGTTCAGTCGATTTGCATATTAGGGTTTTATTATATAGGATTTCACACATAGCTATTTTAAGTCTATGTATGTAATTGTAATTCCAATACTTGACATCATTGGGGAATCTAAATCTGTTGTTTCTTGTTTCTACTGACTCTCACTCACGGTTATTATCTTCTTGTGTGTTTGGTAATCCTTATGAGTTCATTGCTTGATCATAATCTGTGGGAATCCTCTGAACCAAATTTGGAGTTCTTTCCTCCATATAAGGTCTGTTTCTATTTTTGCCAGTAACCAAGACCATTTCCTTCTTGGGATTTTTGGCTTGGGGTATTCCATGTTCAGCTTGGCCACACAGCTGCTGTGCCAAGGTTTACTACCCACAACAGTTGTGTTGCTAGGAACACTTTCTCAGGTCAACACTATGTCCTGGCTTCCTGCCCATTTAAGTAGCTTCCTCTTAACTCTGGCTTTCTACTGTTTTCCAAGCCAGCAGAAATTTGGCTTTTGACCAAAACTTTGTGTGTGAGTTTGACCTTGACTTCTCCCCAGCCAATGGAGATGGTACATTACAGGGATGTTCACAATGCAAACTCTGTTCTCCCTGACTGTCACAGGTGTGGACTGTTTTCTGCAAATACAACTTGTCCCTGTTGCTGCACTCTCTCTGCTTCTTGGAACCTTATGTAGTCCAAGGAAGCTCCCACAACCAGCCTGTGAATCTCATTCCTATCTTTGAAACAAAAGATTTAGGCTCTCCACAGATTTAAATTATGTCCTTAACCTTGAAGCTATATATTATGCTATTTAGCCCTATCCCTAACTCAAATTCAGTCCCGAATTCAACCTAATGAGATCTTCCTAAAATATGCACTCTTAACATCCTCCCTTACTCAACCCTTAGGCTTCTTTCATAATCCAGAGATTTGTCTCATAGCTTTTTCTTCTCATTCTGCTTTGTTACTTTTGGGTGGTTATCCCCCGCCGCCACCACCAAAAAATAAAATAAAAAGGAAAAATTCTAACTTTACACTACTGTCTTCAAATCTTAAATCCCATTACATTCATGCATTTATTGTGTTTGGCCCTGGCTGATGTGGCTCAGTTGGTTGGGCATCTCCCAATGCACTGAAAGGTTGATGGTTTAATTCCTGGTCAGGACACGTGACTGAGTTGTGGGCTCGATCCTCAGTAGGGGATGTGCAGGAGGTAGCCATCGATGTTTCGATCTCACATCGATGTTTCTCTCTCTCTCAAAAAATCTATTAAAATATTTTTAAAAACCAAAAATGATGTTTGGCAGTTTGTTTCCCCTAACATTCAACTACCAGGTGCAACTCATCTTTGTTTAAAATATTTTCATAACACTTTAATTTTACGTGTGGTTTTCACTGTGTGGTCTTATATCTCCAATGTTTAAAAAAATGTTATCAAGGACTTTGAAAGTGTTTTACTAAAGCAAAAGCATAATGAGGAAATGGAAATGTAAATATTAAAGTTCAGAATGTCAAATGTAAAAAATGAACAGGACTTCCATTTTTAGATAAGTGAAGAGGCAAATGTGATAATTTCATAAAAACAAGTGAAAAAGAAAAATATGACTAGAAGTGAATAGAATAGAAGATGAATAGAATTCTGAAAATTAGCAATACAGCTATTTTTTCTTGTTGTGCTATTTTCTAAGTAACTCTGTCAAGTTTTGGCATGAAGTCAAATACGTTTTCAACTCAACTTCTAACAAGACACTGTGACCTCTGGCAACTCAATTTCATTTTTCATTACCAAAATAAACAACAGGGTACAAAATTAAATAATTCTCTTTGCTAAAGTCATAAAGAAGCCAAAACTACAGATATTTTATTCAAACTTGCACTCCTTATATGCTAACACAAGTAGTTCTCACAGTTGTCAAAAAGTCTGCAACAATTAGCTGTAGAGTTATTGAAAATATGCTCAGAGAAAAAGTAAAACAAGGTATTGGCAAAATTCCATTGTCAGCTTATTTGTCATTGTGTAATGTCAATGGAATTCAATGTGAAAAAGGAATGCTTGTCCTATGCTAGCAAATATTCTGTTTAGAGTTGAATGAAGCCACTAATCACTAATGTGCAGAACATGAATCAGTTCTTGGCACATATGTGGTATATGAAAGAGAAGTACTAGAGAAGTTTTTCTGCTCATTATTAATATATAATGCTACAGGAAAAAAATACTGTTTTTAGATCATCATTATTTTGTGAGCTATAACATAGACTGCAAAGGATATGCTGGATTCAATTCTGATGGTACCCCAGCTAATTACATGTAACAATAAAGGGTGCACATTAAAGCCAACTCATACATTGCTTCATAAAAAAGAATGAGTGGTCACCAGGCCAGTATGGTTCAGTGGTTGAGCTTGGACCCATGAACCAAGATGTCACCAGTTCGATTCCCAGTCAGGGCACATACCCGGGTTGCGGGCTCAATCCCCAGTAGGGTGTGCATAGGAGGCAGCTGATTGATGTTATTGTTAAAGCTTATATCCAATGGAAAATTACCAGTTTAAGTAGTAGATCAGATATCGCATGTAAGAAACCAAAGAAGCCCTTCAGATGAAACAAGATACCACCTACTAAGGCCTGCAGGTTTGCTGGAGGCCATACATGCTGACTGACTTGAAACCTAGGAAAACTGTGCCTTCCTGGGAGAGAAATACCAACACGGGCTATCACAATTTCTCTATCTTTTATTAGAAGTTCTGAAATTGAGTCCCATACCCTTTGTTAATAGATGAGCTATGACTAAGGTCTGCTATGAAAAATTTCTACTGAATCTGACCCAATGAATTAAACAATTCTTGTGATTCATACCAAGATTATCTAGTCTCAAGGCATTTGCTATTCTTTTTTTTTTTTTTTTTAAATAACAGCTTTGGAATATCATTCATCTATTAAACAATTCACCCATTAAAGTTTATAATGTAATGGATTTTAGGTACAGTGGGGCCTTGATTTACGAGGGTCCCGACTAACGAGTTTTTCGAGATACGAGCTGTCTCTCGGCCGATTTTTTGCTTTGAGTTGTGAGCTAAAATTCGGGTTATGAGCCAGCTTCAGATACCCCACTGCTAGTTGGCGCAGCGAAAGTCACAATGAATGCCACACTGATTAATGGCATTTCAATTCATTGTAATGGTGAAAATTGATTTGACATACGAGTAATTTGAGTTATGAGCTCCATCATGGAACGAATTAAACTCATAAGTCAAGGCCCCACTGTATATTCAAAGAGTTGTGAAACCATCACAATTAATTTCATTTTATTTATTTTTAAAAATAATTTTTTCTTGTTAAAAATATTACATATGTCCCCTTTCCCCCTCCCCCTCATTGACTCAATCCAGCCCACTCCCACCCCCCACCCCAGGCCCTCACCGCCCCATTGTATGTGGCCATGGGTCATACATATATATATATATATATATACAAAGTTCGTGGTTGATTACTTCCCGCCCATCCATCCTTACCCCTGTCCCCTTCCCTCCGAGATTCTGCACTCTGTTCCATGCTTCCATGTCTCTGAATCTGCTCCATTCATCAGTTTATTTTGTTACTTAGCTTCCACATCTACACTAATAAAAGACAAACATGCAAATTGACCATACCTTTGCTATGCCTTAAGTCACGCCCAGCAGCCAATCAGAGTGACTATATGCAAATATACTGAACCAAGATGGCGGCCAGCAGCCACGGAGCTGGAGCAAGCAGGAGGCTTGGTTGCCCCAGTGATGGAGGAAGCCAAGCTTCCCGCCTGCCACGGCCTGCTCTGAGCTCCACTCAAAGCAACAGTTTCAATTATAGAAGATAAATAAACCCCAGATACCTGCTTTCAGCTTGCCATGGCCATGGAGCTGCAGCGAGCAGGAGACTTGGGTTGCCCCTGGTGATGGAGGAAGCCAAGCTTCCCTCCCGCCCACCCTGGACGGCTCTGAGCTCCTCTCAAGACTACAAAGTTTCAATTATAGAATGTAAATAAATCCCAGAATAAAAAAAAGAAAGAAAAAAAGGAGAAGCTGGGAGCTTCCATCGCCGGGGGGCTTGGCCAGCCTGAAAACGGCCCTCAGCCCCTCACCCAGACTGGCCAGGCACCCCAGTGGGGTCGCCCCACCCTAAAGGGTGTGGGGCCAGCCTGAAAATAACCATCAGCCCCTCACCCAGGCTGGCCAGGCATCCCAGTGGGGACCCCCACCCTGAAGGGGATGTGACCAGCTGCAAAAAGCCATCAGCCCCTCACCCAGGCTGGCCAGGCACCCCAGCGGGACCACCACCCTGATCTGGGACACCCTTCAGGGCAAACCAGCCGGCCTCCACCCATGCACCAGGCCTCTATCCTATATAATAAAAGGGTAATATGCAAATTGACCCTAACAGCAGAAAGACTGGGAATGAGTGGTCACTATGACACACACTGACCACCAGGGGACAGACGCTCAATGCAGGAGCTGGCCCCTGGTGGTCAGTGTGCTCCCACCAGGGGAGCTCTGCTCAGCCACAAGCCAGGCTGATGACTGCCAGTACAGTGGTGGTGGTGGGAGCCTCTCCCGCCTCCTCAGCAGCACTAAGGATGTCCGACTGCAGCTTAGGCCTGCTCCCTGCTGGCAAGTGGACATCCCCCGAGGGCTGCTGGGCTGCCAGAGGGATGTCTGACTGCCAGTTTAGGCCCATTCCCCTGGGAAGGGGGCCTAAGCCAGTAGGTGGTCATCCCCTGAGGGGTCCCAGACTGCGAGTGGGCACAGGCTGGGCTGAGGGACCCCTCCAAGTGCAAAAATTTTTGTGCACCGGGCCTCTAGTACTAGTAATAATTGTCTTTCTCTGGCTGACTTATCTCACTTTGCATGATACTCTCCAGGTCTCTCTGTGCTGTCTTAAAGGGTAAGAAATTCTTCTTTTTTATTGCTGCATAGTATTCCATGGTATAAATGTAACACAGCTTTTTTATCCACTCATCTACTGATGAGCACTTGGGCTGTTTCCAGATCTTAGCTATTGTAAATTGTGCTGCTATGAACATAGGGGTGCTTACATCCTTTCTTGTTGGGGGCCAGATGTAAGCTGGCAAGGTCCTTGCACCTGAAGGGGCTAGCAAGGCTGGGACCCTTACCCACACAGTTTTCCCAGACTTGTTTGGATGGCGATTATCAGTAGAATGAGAGCAACCTTTGTAGAATGAGAACAGTCTTTCATGGCTTACCAAGAAGTCTGTAACTATTTACTGAGATATGCTGTACTGAGAACTTGTCCTTCTGTTCTGTCCCTCCCTTAGAGATTAAGAGGAACAAAGAATACATTCCTCTTGACTGACCTCCTATTCAGTGTGTTGTGTATAAATAGGATTGTGTGGCTAATAAAGTTGTTTCAGTTCCTCAAGAACTGGAGTCCTCCTGATCCCGCTTTCCTGTCTTTCTTTCTTTCCTCATTTCCTACCTCCCTACCTCAGCCCAGCTCAACCTGTCAGGCTGGCCCTGACACTTTCTGATTGGTGTTTTGGGTTTCCTAGGATACATTCCTAAAAGTGGGATCACTAGGTCAAATGGAAATTCCATATTCAATTTTTTGAGGAAACTCCATACTGTTCTCCATAATGGCTGCACCAGTTTGCATTCCCACCAGCAGTGTACTTGGGTTCCCTTTTCTCCACATCCTCACCAGCACTTGTCATTTGTTGATTTGTTGATAGTCACTCTGACAGGTGTTAGGTGATAACTCATTGTTGTTTTAATTTGCATCTTTCTGATGATTAGTGACTGAGCATTTTTTTATGTCTCGTGGCCTTCTGTATGTCCTCTTTGGAAAAGTGTCTATTTAGGTCCTTTGCCCATTTTTTAATTGGATTGTTTATCTTCCTTCTGTTAAGTTGCATGAGTTCCTTATATATCTTGGATATTAACCTTTTATCAGATGTATCATTGGCAAATATGTTCTCCCATACAGTGGGTTACCTTTTCGTTTTGTTGATGGTTTCTTTTGCTGTGCAGAGGCTTTTTATTTTAATGTAGTCCCACTTGTTTTTTTTCTCCTTAATTTCCTTTACCCTAGGAGACGTAACTGTAAACATATTGCTACGAGAGATGTCTGAGATTTTGTTGCCTATGGTTTTTCTAGGATTTTTATGGTTTCACGACTTACATCTAAGTTCTTTATCCATTTTGAATTTATTCTTGTGTGCTGGGGTCCCACCCCAGCAGGTCCAGGGGTCCCCAAAGGTGTGGACGGAGTCAGCAAAGAAGGAATGACACAGAGGCAGCATTCAGTTGATCAGCAGCCTAGCCAGTATCTCTAGCCAAGTTCTGGTCTGGATCTCCAGCCAAGTTCTGTTCCGGATCTCCAGCGAAGTTCTGGTTAGGATCTCCAGCCAGGTTCTGTGTCCATGTTCTCTTGCTAGGTTCTCCAGCCAGGTTCTATCCAGGTTCTCCTGCCAAGTTCTGTTGCCAGGTTCTGTCCAGGTTCTGTTGCCAGGTTCTGTCTCTAGGTTCTTCAGCCATGTTCTCTCGCTAGGCTCTGTCTCTAGGTTCTGTGGCCAGTTTCTGTCCAGGGTCTTTTGCCATGTTCTGTCTCTAGGTTCTGTGGCCAGATTCTGTCCAGGATCTTTTGCCATGTTCTCTCCAGCGAAGTTCTTCTGTCTCTAGGTTCTGTGTAGGTTCTGTGTCTAGGTTCTGTCTCTAGGTTCTGTTGTCTTCTTACATCTGTATTTATACCAGTTGATTCCAATCCTATCAATCTCTATTCCAAAGGTTAGGGCGTTTCTTATCTCCATTCCAGGGAGTAAAGATTATGTAGCTTAAGCATGATTGTTCGTAGTTAAAGTGATTAATTACCCGCCTGGCACTTAGTTAAGGGGTTTTATTCCCTCCCTAACTTCAGGGGAAAATCCCTACCTGGGGAAACAACCTTTCTCAGAGAGGTGACCTTGGTTAAAACACATAGTGCCAAGAAGGTGAGCAAACATATTAAGAACAGTATGCCATATATGCCAGGTCCCTTGAAACAGCAAGGATGGACCCGCTCCCGGCACTTGTGTATGGTGTAACTTGGTGGTCTAGTTTCATTTTTTTTTTTTTTTGCATATATCTGTCCAATTTTCCCAACACCATTTATTGAAGAGACTGTCTTGACTTCATTGTATGTTCTTGCCTCCTTTGTCAAATATTAATTGAGCGTAATGGCTTGGGACGATTTCTGGGTTCTCTGTTCTGTTCCATTGATCTATATGCCTGTTCTTGTGCCAGTATCCAGCTATTTTGATTATGGTGACTTTGTAGTATAACTTGAAATCTGGTATTGTGATTCCTCCAACTTCGTTATTTTTTTCTCAAAATTGCTGCAGCTACTTGGTGTCTTTTTTTGGTTCCATATACATTTTTGGAGTATTTGTTCTAGATATGTGAAATATGCTGTTGGTATTTTAATAGGGATTGCATTGAATCTATAGATTACCATGGGTGGTATGGACATTTTAATGATGTTGATTCTACCAATCCATGAACATGGTATATTCTTCCACTTGTTTATATCTTCTATCTCTATTTTCAACGTCCTGAAGTTTTCCAAGTACAGGTCTTTTGCCTCTTTGTTTAAGTTTATTCCTAAGTATTTTAATTTTTTTGTTGTGGTGGTAAATGGGATTACTTGTTTAGTTTCTCTTTCTGATAATTCATTATTGATGTATAAAAAAGCCATCAATTTTTGGGTGTTGATTTTGTATCCTACTACATTGCCAAATTCATTTATTAAATCTAGTAGTTTTTTGGTGGAGTCTTTAGGGCTTTCTATGTACAATATCATGTCATCTGTGAATAATGAGTTTTACTTCCTCCTTTCCATTTTGGATGCCTTTTATTTCTTCTTGTCTAATTGCTGTGGCTAGAACTTTCAGTACTATGTTGAATTAAGAGTGGTGAAAGCGGACATCCCTGTCTTGTTCCTGTTCTTAGGGGAAATGGTTTTACTTTTTGTCCATTGAGTATGATGTGCACTAGGTTTGTTATATATGGCCTTTACCATGTTGAGATATGCTCCCTCTATTCCCACTTTTCTGAGAGTTTTTACCAAAAATGGGTGTTGGATTTTGTCGAATGCTTTTTCTGCATCTATTGATATGTATAATTATTTCTCTCTTTACCGCGTCCAGTGTGGCTAGAGAGTGGACACAAGTCCTGAGTAGGGGTGACAGGGGATTGAGAAAATGAAAGAGATAGATGCAGAAACAGTAGGGAAAGCTGGGATCAGGTGGGACAGCTGTCCTCTGATGGAGAGACAGTGACCCAGAGCCGGTGCAGCGCGTTTATTATATATAGCATGATTCCAGGAGGTTTTACTAAAGTTTAAAACAAAGGAAATTATGAGAAATCATGGTTAAAGATTAAGCTATAATTTTTCATTCTTGTGGCTTCTTTGTAATTGTCACTCCTGGCTAAGCCCAGATAATTGCGCCTGTTCCTTGTGCCTGGCTGAACTTAGACAATGAAACCCACACCCTGGCACAGGGGTGGGCAAACTTTTTGACTCGAGGGCCACAATGGGTTCTTAAACTGGACCGGAGGGCCGGAACAAAAGCATGGATGGCGTGTTTGTGTGAACTAATACATGTTAACACTGCTGCTGGTGAAGGAGCGGAGGGGAGAGCAAGAGAACCCTCCTCTCTTTCGGCTCTGCGGGCCGGATAGAACAGCTGAATGGGCCGGATCCGGCCTGCGGGCTGTAGTTTGCCCACGGCTGCCCTGGCACCTGAGCTAAGGGTCAGGCTGACAACGTACCTGCCTCTGGCACGGTACATTTCCAGGATGTGGCCCTGCTAACGCCACTGGACTCAGCTGACAATAATTAAAGAAATGCTCATGTGCCTTCCCAGGCACTCTCTACAGATATGATCATGTGATTTTTGTCTTTCAATTTGTTTATGTGATGTATCACATTTATTGATTTGCATATATTGTACCAGCCTTGCATCCCTAGACTAAATCCCATTTGGTCATTCACTACAATTAATTTTTAAAAAAATATATTTTATTGATTTTTTACAGAGAGGAAGGAAGAGGGATACAGAGTTAGAAACATCAATGAGAGAGAAGCATCGATCAGCTGCCTCCTGCACACCCCCTACTGGGGATGTGCCTGCAACCAAGGTACATGCCCTTGACCAGAATCGAGCCTGGGACTCTTCAGTCCCCAGGCCAACGCTCTATCCAGTGAGTCAAACTGGCTAGGGTGCTACAATTAATTTTAAAACATTTTCATCACCCCCAAAAGAAGCCCTGTTCCCATAAGCAATGTATTTGCTCTTCTTTACACCTGGAACTTGAATCTCCAGATTTTCTAAGACTGGCAATTACTTATTGACAAGACAAGTAAAACATGATCATTTCTAGGGATGTCACTTTACCACCCCTTTTATTTATTCCACGACTCTCTGCGGATATCAGTGTTTGTTCCTTATAGTCATTCCCTCTTGCCTTCTCTTCTAACAGAATCCTGATTTTGTTTAGGTATCCAGGAATCAAGAGCTAAAGGGTGGGTCAGGTCCATTCCCAACACCATGGGATAAATCACAATTGATCTAAACCAAAGATAATGTCTCATTTCCTCTGGCAGTGATTGGTTTAGTCATGACATGTGCTACAATACTAAGGGAACTTACTGCTGGGGGTTCTTGTAGACAAAGATTTTTATGCACTTAAAAAGAAAGACATGAAAGAAAAAAAAAAAAAAACAGGTACATTTTCCCTGCTTCCAGATACCTTAGTGCAAGGATGTATTGCCAGTGGTCGCCAACCTTTTGGACCTCACAGACCACCAGTTGGCGACTGCTGGCTTAGACCCTTAGAGCTATCTTACAAGCATTTGAAGAAAACTCAAGAGAATCACAGAGATGCTGGGCTGGAGTCATAATGTCACTGAGTCACTGAGTAACCAACCCAGGGGTGATCCTACCCTGATTTTTCATGTGAGATAAAAACCTTAATCTTAAAACTATTTTGAATTGGGGTGTCAGCCAAATTTTCTAAGACTGGCAATTACTTATTGACAAGACAAGTAAAACATGATCATTTCTAGGGATGTCACTACAAAATAATCTATTACATCGTCCTCTTTTATTCCTTCTTGGAACTTAACATTCTCTGTAATACCGTGTTTGTTTATTGCTTGACTCCATCAAGTAGAACATAAGCTTCTTGTGATTAAGGACCTTCTCTGGTTTGCCACTGTATCTGAAGCACCGCAGACTGTATCTGGTATCTTGTCAGTAGCCAATAATTTTTAGTTGAAAATGAATAAACGAACAATGCCTTGCGTTCTCTCTTTTCCTCACTTCCAATCCTTCAGTAAGTCCATTGGTTGAACCTTCAAAATATATCTATTCTAAGCATCTGTGGGGCTATCATCGCACCATGTCCAGGTTGGAAGTGTTGCCTCACCTTCCTGTTCACCTAGTAAACTTCCCACTTCTCTTCCTGTTTTCATTGATTCCATTTTTATGTAGGTGCATGCAGGGCACTGGACAGTCCTCATGAACCCACAGTCTAGTGGAGGAGGTGAGAGAGGGATCCTGATACAAATCATTACTGTGCAAGAAATGGGGATGCACAGGTGGGTATAGTGGTTTGGGTAGATGGGGACCCGCAGTCTTTGCTCCAATTATACAGCAGACTAGGCAAGAAATAAGTGTAACTGGACAATCAATGGGACCGGGCTGCCTGTCACTACTTGAGCCAATTAAGCAGAGACAGGATTGAATCATACATGAGTGTTTATTCCAATACTGCCAGCAGTACAGGAGAGCAGCAGGTCATCCACAAAAATCTGCTCTGCCCCCCACCATAAGCCAGCTGCTTATATTGGATAGAAGGCAAAGATTACATGGGGAAGTAGGCAAAAGGGTATGCTGAATGGACAGCTTACATGTCTGGAGATTTCCAAAGGCCTGCGGGTATGCAAAGGCTGGGGGTCTTCAAAGGGCTGGCAATCCTGGTTTCTGCAACAAGGTTGTTAAATTTTTCCATGATAATAGGCAGCTCCAGATGGGGAGGATGGGTTGCATTTCCAGGTGAGCTCTCAGAAAAGGAGAAAAAAGAAGAAAAGGAAGGCTATGCAAGGGACTGGGGTGCCAACATGGGGTCAGCTGAAGAAGTTAACAACTGAGGCCCAGCAGATGGTAGAAAAGCAAGAAGTGGAAGCTACTCTCTCAGCCAAGTCCGAGGACTCTGAGTAAATCAGCAAAAGAAACTTTCATTTAGCATAGTACAGAACTTAGATTGAGAAGATGTGCCACACTGAGTCCAAAGAAAGAAGACTCTGTATTGATCTTTAGATTAAGAAGATGAGTCTAAAGAAAAAAGACTCCATATTGATCTTTTAACACATATGCTTGCTAGCAGAGGAGTTACGGTTACTCCCAATCAGATGGAACGTTTTATACAAGAAGTATGTCCATGCTTTTCTGAGGAAGGAAAGGTAAATGTGGAGGCATGGGAGAAGGTAGGCCCAAGGAGCCTTATCCTTAACCCCACTGCAGCCTTTCCACCCCGGGAGAGTGCAGGACTGGCAAGCTCTCCCTGGGGTGATAGATCAGGACTCAGGTAATAGCGGAAAGCGCCAATCCTACTCTTAAAATGGATACAAGAGAGCATTTGGGGTTTTTCTTTTTAATGCCTGCTCTGGATTGAGTAAATGCATTTTACTTAGTTTTAACACATCAAAGTTAGCTCTTGACACAAAAAGAAAAACTGACAATTCCATCAATATAAACCTTTTCTATAAAAACAAGGGGGAGAAGAATGTTATATGTTAAATTTTTAAAAAATACAATGCAGAGGGTTGTACAGCAGCCAAAAGGCATCGGGCCTCCTGTACAATAGCCTCTGCCGACTCAGCCTGGTAGAAGGATACACAAACCAGACAAGAGTTTTATCAGATCTAGTAATGATGTGGGGAAGAGGTTGTGTTTTCTTTCTTTCCAGAAGGAGCAGTGCAGATAATTTGGGTACCAGAACATTACGTGCGTCACCACAATGAACCCAGAGAAGCACCTTGTCCTATCGTTCCAAAGACTTAGAGTTGCCCCGATGACAGTAAAGTGGAAAAAAGAAGAAAAGGAAGGCTATGCAAGGGACTGGGGTGCCAACATGGGGTCAGCTGAAGAAGTTAAACAACTGAGGCCCAGCAGATGGTAGAAAAGCAAGAAGTGGACGCTACTCTCTTAGCCAAGTCCGAGGATTCTGAGTAAATCAGCAAAAGAAACTATCATTTAGCAGAAACTCACTTACTGCTGTTTTGCATTGCCATTGTTTTATTACTCTTACTAGTTTTAAAAATGCTATGTTTAAGTTTTAAAATGTTTTGGGTTTTGCATTGGCATTGTCTTGTTATTGTTTTAATAGCCAGAGTTTTGTTCTTGATGCTTAAGCTTTACTCTCATTATGGTAGCTTTTTGTTCTTGATGCTTAAAAACTGTCATTATAGTAGCTTAAAAAATAAAAGAAGGGTGAGATGTGGGGAGCTGACATATGGTTAAGCCTCGAACTGACCTGTTGGTAAAGTCACAAACAAGTCTTCTTCCGAGTCTTAAACAACCCAATCCGAGAGGTGGCTGCTGATTTACTCGCGCTGTCATTTAAAAAATAAAAATGGGCCAAACCAATTTGGCTCAGTGGCTAGAGCGTCGGCCTGCAGACTGAGAGGTCCCAGGTTCGATTCTAGTCAAGGGCATGTACCTTTGTTGAGGGCACATCCCCAGTAGGAGGTGTGCAGGAGGCAGCTGGTCAATGTTTCTCTCTCATTGATGGTTCTAACTCTCTATCCCTCTCCCTTCTGCTCTGTAAAAATTCAATACAAATATATTTTAAATAAATAAATAAATAAATAAATAAATAAATATAAATGGGGGAATTTGCCAGAAGCTGGTCCACCCTTGCTGCTTGACACAGTCGCTGCAGGGAAGAAACATCTGCACAGCTTATGTTTCAAGGGACCTGGCGTATATGGCATATGGTTTGCTTCCCCGCTTAGCGCTATGTGTTTTAAACAGGACCACCTCCCTGAGAGAGGTTGTTTCCCCAGGTTAGGGATGAACAGGACTAAGGAAGGGAATAAATCCGTTAAACCACTTAACTAAGTGCCAGGTGGGTAGTTAATCACTTTAACTACGAACAATCACGCTTAAGCTACATAATCTTTACTTAGGATAATCTCCTTCAGTTACTTCCTTGTAGCTTAATAGAACAATAGAGTAACGTTGGAATGGAGATAAGAAACGCCCTAACCTTTGGAATAGAATGGATAGGATTAAAATCAACTGGTATAAATACAGATGTAACAGGACAATAAAGATGGAACCTGGCTATGCTGATCAACTGAATGCTGCCTCCGTGTCCTTCATTCTTTGCCAACTCCGTCCACACTTTTGGGAACCCCTAGACCTGCTGGGGCTGGACCCCAACACTTTAATCAGAACTAAATATTCACAGTTAACAGAGCATGATGACTATTACTTACAGCTGGTTCCCAATATTCCATTTCTGCCCCTATCAGAAGGAGCCACTCCTCTATGCTCTGTGCATGGTAGAGGTGGGGGTTAGAATCAGGGTGGGTATAGAAGGAGAGGCCAAGCAAACCCTTGCATCTGTTCTTCCCTTCAAGTGATTCTAAAAACAAAAATAGTTCCTCAGTGTAGAGGGAGTACACATTGTCATACCTCTCCTCCCTATTTAGGAGGGAGGGACCAGCCAACACCAGCTGGCAAATAGATAAATTGAGGAGAAGCATTTCTCCAGGGTGCATCTCTTAACAGTAAGGCCACAGGCAGACCAAATATCTTTTTGCTCAGGAACAGCTCACATTACAGCTTGCTGAGCACCCAGCCAGCCTCCCCAGAACAGAGGCTCGATATGTAGGAGTTGCTCACCCACCTCCCTTTCTGGGCTCCTCTGAGAGGCACTTCTGTTAGAGATGGGGAAACTGAAAAATGACTTTCAAGGGATAACAGAGCAGACAGGTTGACCTGCCCCAGGACATCTGATTCCAACCATAATAATGGCCAATATTTGTGGGGCATTTCTTATGTGCTAAATCCTGTTCCAAGCCCTTTACACATAGTATCTTTTTCCATCTTCCGGCAATCCTATAAGGTTATATGCTACAAACCCACAATCCCTTATCTGTACTTGGAAGCCCCCAAAAGCTCTGAAAAAAACAATAGACTTTTCCTATATTTGCTGCCCAAACTCTTCTGGTGGCAAAATTTGTCCTGCATAGATGTGAAGCTATTTATGTTATTTATAATTTTTAAAGTCTTTTATTTATAAATTTAAAAAATCAGAACATAGCCGAAACCGGTTTGGCTCAGTGGATAGAGCGTCGGCTTGCGGACTGAAGGGTCCCAGGTTCGATTCCGGTCAAAGGCATGTACCTGGGTTGCGGGCACATCCCCAGTGGGAGATGTGCAGGAGGCGGCTGATCGATGTTTCTCTCTCATCGATGTTTCTAACTCTCTATCTCTCTCCCTTACTCTCTGTAAAAAATCAATAAAATATATTTAAAAAAAAAAAAAATCAGAACATAGAGGCACGACTATTCATACCTTTATTAGTTTTCTATTGCCTTGTAACAATACTACTATAAACTTAATCATCATACATTTACTACCTCGAAGTTTCTGTTGGTCAGGAGCCCAAGCTGGGTTCCTCTGCTTAAGGCAGTGGTTCTCAGCCTCCTGGACCTTTAAATACAGTCCCTCATGTTGTGACCCAACCATAAAATTATTTTCGTTGCTACTTCATAACTGTAATGTTGCTACTGTCATGAATCGTCATGTAAATATCTGATATGCAGGATGGTCTTAGGCAACCCCTGTGAAAGGGTCATTTGACCGCCAAAGGGGTCGCGACCCACAGGTTGAGAACCACTGGCTTAAGGTTTCACAAGACTTCAACCGAGGTGTCAGCTGGGGCTGCTGTCCCATCTGGGTTCAAATGGGGAAGGATCTTCTTCCAAACGCACTCATGCTATTGGCAGAATGAGGGCTTCCCATTGCTTTTTGGTGTGTGTGTGTGTGTGTGTTTTCCTGCCTATCAGCCAGAGGCTGCCTTTGGCTCTTAGAAGCTGCCCACATTTCTTGTTGTGTGAGGTCCCCTACCATGGCCATCTGCTTCCTCAAAACCAGTAAGGGGGAAGAGGGAGAGAGACTGAGACTCCAAGAAGATGGATACTACACGCTTATGCAACATAAGCACGTAATCATGCCCGTGTCATCACATACATCCTATTATCTTTGCTATATTCTTTTCGTTAGAAGCAACTCACAGGTCCTTCCCACATCTGAAAGGGCAAGAGTATATAAAGAAGTGAACACCGGGGGCCACCTCATGAGTCTGCGTCTTCCATAATATCTTCCAATGCAGGAATATTAATGTTTGATTATGTCCTAGACTTTCATGAAGGTGTCTCATAATACCCGGTATATGCATTCTGATAGCTTTCTAAAATCCTGAAATTTTAAAATTCTGAGACATATCTGTCCTTGTGTTTGTTTGTTTGTCTTTTTGTTAATCCTCACCAAAGGATATTTTTTCCATTGATTTTTTTTTTTTTTTTAGAGAAAGTGAAAGGGAGGGGGAAAGACAGAAACATCAGTGTGAGAGAGACTCATTGATTGGTTGCCTCCCTCACATGCTCTGACCAGGCTGGGGATTGAGCCTGCAACCGAGGTACTTCCCCTCGACTGGGATCGAACCCATGACCCTTTAGTCCGAGAGCCAACACTAACCACTGAACAACCGTCTAGGGCTGTCTTCATGGGTTTGGGATAAGGTACTGAGCTAGGTTAGTAAGAAACTAGGAAAGTCCCAGGCAAGTGGAATGAGAAATCAGACAAATGGTTAAACAAATGGCCGGAACAGCTGAGCAATTAACAGCCGGCTAATAAATCACAAGACTCTATCCTCCCTAACTGAAATGCCTAATTGCAGATGGTTTAAATCACCAGAGTCAGGGAGGTAGATAACGAAAACTCGTTAGATCCAGACCAATCCAAGATAGAGGCAAAACTGACCAGAGAACAACCCCAAAGCACATTATACCATCATTAAAATGACAATTGACACCACAAACAGAAGGGCCCACGCCAGGGGGATGACCACCACAACACTTTTGAATGGGCCATTTTAGGAACAAGACCCTCTCCCAGCCAGAAGGAGGGGTGAGAATTTGGTGCCACAAAACTCAGCAACAAACTCCCCTCCTCCCTGCCCCTACCACCACCACTTTGGAAACACTTAAAATCTTAAGAATTCACTGACCACGTGTGCAACTCACTGGTGACTTGGCCCACGGTCACTCAGATGGAAACTTTTGCTTCTTTCACAGCAGTGCCTGCACCCTGGTGTCCTTTTCTCTACCTGAATAAAACATGCTTTTTCTCACTCTGACTAATCCTCAAAATTTTTCCTGGAAAAGTCAAGAAACTGGAGGTCACCTGACACGAGAAAGACCCCATACCAGACTGTGCCCAGGCAGGGCCGGTAAAAGTACTACAGACAGTCTGCAGGTTACGTCGGACTCGACGTATGTATGTCGTTTAGTGGTTACGTCACCATCTCCTATATATATATATATATATATATATATATATATATATATATATACATATATATATGTATATATATATATATATATATATATATATATATATATAATGTTCCATCATTTCAACATATGTACTTTATTTACCACAAGTAAAGGTCAGGAATTGTTATCTTTCTTTTAAAATTTTTTTACTGTTTCACTTCATTACTGCTGTGTATGTGCTCCATGTGAGTGATGTAGGTGCTTATGTAGGTGGGTTCCGACTTAAGGTGAAAATTGCGTTATGTCGCACCATAGGAATGGATCTCCGACGTGACCCAAGGACCTACTGTATATTACTATCCTCATTTTACAAGTGAAGAAATTGACTTACCAAGAAGTGATTCAGTCTACGGAAAACTCACCTCCATGTGTTTCTCCTCTACTCTCAATACTCACTACTACATCATCTGACTCTGACATCCGTTGTCTGGGTCTTCCCCACATCCAGCAATTCATTGATATCAGCTGCGTGTCCTACAATTTAAATTCTGACCCTACTGTATCTACCTGGAGATATAGTGTCAGAGCCACCTGGAGATAGTAGGTCACTCTCACAAGTCCCCTCCCCACCCTGTCTCCACTTCAGATGCCAATCACAAGTCCAGGTTGTTACCTGCCTTCTGACCTACTGTCTATAAATTGGCGGTTCCCATGACCCCACCTTGGGTTAAATGAATGTGTTAGTGTGGCTCACAGGACTCAGGAAAACATTTTACTTATTAAATTACCAGTTTAGTATAAAAGAATATCATTCAGGAGCAGCCATTTGGACGAAATGCATAGGGCAAGTTTTGTGGGAAGGGCCTGTCTGGAAACACCATTCTCCCCAAATCTCTACATGTTCACCAATTTAGAAGTTCACCAAGCCCTGTTCTTTGAGATTTTATGGAGGCTTCACTACATGGGCCGGATGGATTAAATAACTGGCCATTGGTGATAGACCTAACATCCATCTCCTCTCCTCTCCCCTCTCCTCCCCAAAGGTGAGGGGTGAGACGGAAAGTTCCAGCCCTCTAATTACATGCTTGGATTCTCCAGAAGCCAGCCCCCATTCTTAGGAGTTTTCCAAAAGTCACCTCATTAACATAAACTCAGGTGTAGCTGAAAGGGGCTTGTTACGAATAAATAACAAGACAGTCTTTTAACCTTTATGGCTCTGGAGCTATTTCAGGAACCAAGGACAAAAGACCAAATACTATAGCAAAGATGTCCCCATTGCTCTTAGGAAATTCCAAAGGTTTTAGGAGCTCTATGCCAGAAACAAGATGAAGACCAAATATATATTTATCACAAATAATATCACACTCACCTTAGGCAAAAGTAAAGGGTTGACTTTCAGGTTAGAGCCCAAGCTTTTGGCCACATGCAGGCTCCATGGTTCTGAGGTTTAGCAGTCTGTCATGCAGAGATTCCAAGTGCCATTATAACCAGACAACCAAGGGGCCTGGGGTGCCTATCACTACTTGAGCCAATTAAGCAGAGACAGGGTTGAATCATATATGAGCGTTTATTCCAATAATGCCAGCAGCATGGGAGAGCAGCAGGTCATCCACAAAAATCTGCTCTGCCCCCCACCATAAAACAGCTGCTTATATTGGTTAAAGGACAAAGATTATGTGGGGAAGTAGGAATCACAGGTATGGGAAAGTGGGCACGGGATAATCATTACAGGTTACAAGTCACACAGGCTGGGGTGGGGGGGTGTCATAGAGGGCATGTGCCCCGGGCCCAGATTACAGGTAATAGGGGCTAGAGTTGTAAAGGGCAGGTGCCTCCTGGATTAGATTGTTTCGGCCACGAGGTTGTAAATCTTCCCATAATGATAGGCAGTTCTCAGGACAGGAGGATGGACTGCATTCCGATGTTAGCTCCAATGTCACAGGGTTTACAACTCTCAGCCAGATTAGAATATGCTTTCTCGAATCAGAACAGAACCATCATGGTTAATAGAGCATGGTTAATATTTCTTATTGTTAGAATTAGTTTCCAATATCCTATTTCTGCCCCTAACACTATCGCTGCCATGACAGCAGCCCAGGACTGAAGGCAGCAGAGCCCCAGACAAGGAGGTCCCATAGATGCACCTGCTGCTCGCCACCAGCAGAGATTTTTTCCCAGGAGGGCACCTTCCACCTGCTCAGGAGAGGGGCTGAGGGTGCTAGGTGGGGGCTAAAGAGAGGGGTAGCTTTTGAGGGAAGCCACCACCAGGCTCAGTTCTGTTCAGTACATGCTGTGAGTCACTCCCCACAGCCCCTCCATTCTTAACACTGCAGCCTGTGGATGAAAAGGGGCCACATATTACACCTGAAAAGCTCGGGGAAGGCCTGCAAGGCGGCCTTACAAACTTGGAGACCCAAAGTAACCAGACAGATGCTTTAAAATTAAAACTTTTTAAATAAAACCGTTCACGGGTAGTCAGTCCTAAGGCAGTATTTTTCCCTAACAAAAGTCAATCTTTATCTTAATTGAGCCTGTCTATTGTCTTTTTGCATCTATGATAACATACCTTTGGAATGTCAAAGTAATTTCCTTTTTCTGGACCCCTCAAAGCACAGGCACCGCTCTGCAAAGACCACAAATCCCCTCACTGTTATTGTTATCATGTTAATTGTTGACTGTTAACTATACTGTATTCACCTGTGTAAAAGTTTACTTTTTATCCAATCCCAGAGGTCCCTCCCCTCTGACCCCCCAACCCACTTTTCGTGTAACCCACTTATGGTTTCTCTCCCCTTTTTAAAAACGTTCTCACTGTTCTCACTGAGAACATGTTTCTATTGACTTTTTAGAGAGAGGAAGTGAAAGAGAGAGAGAAACATCAATGTGAGAAAGAAACATCAGTTGGTTGCCTCCTGTATGCATCTACTGGGGATCAAACCCACAATTTAGGTATGTGCCCGGACCAAGAATCAAACCAGCAACCTTTTGGTGTACAGGACGATGCTACAATGAACTGAGACACGGGGCCAGGGCTATGTCTTCTCTCTCTCTCTTTTTTTATTAATTTCAGGAAGAGGAAGGAAGAGGGAGAGAGGGATAAAAACATCAATGATGAGAGAGAATCATTGACTGGCTGCCTCCTGCATGCTCACTACTAGGATTGAGCCTGGGCATGTGCCCTGACGGGAATCGAACCATGACCTCTTGGTTCATGGGTTGATGCTCAACCACTGAGCTACACCGGCCTGGCTATGTCTTCTCTTTTGATTGTAATGTATAAAATAAGGTTCAAAACTGCCATTCTCTGGAGCATTTTCTCAATCTGTTGAGTTTTTGCTTCCTGGCAATTGTCAGTTTGGCTCAAATAAACTCACAAAAATTCTCCACAGGTTTTAATGTTTCTTATATTGACAAGCCCAAGTGGTATGAATCTCCTTCTTTAAACTTTCAATGTTTTCCATTTCATTTTGAATAACATTCAAATTCAGTCCTTTGATCATCAAGGTTTCACCTGATCTGGCTTTTCTGATCCTATCTCCCACTATTCCAGCCTTCATTCAGCCATATGGATTTCCTTCAGTCTTTCAAACTTTACCAAGCACATTTAAAATAATATAGTTTTGTTGATTTCAGAGAAGAATGGAGAGGGAGAGATGGGGATAGAAACATCAATATGAGAGAGAGTCATTGATCAGCTGTCTCCTGCAAGCCCCACACTGGGGATCGAGCCCACAACTGGGGCATGTGGCCCATGACCGGGAATCGAACTGTGACCTCCTGGTTCATAGGACATGCTCAATCACTGAGCCACACCACTGGACTACCAAGCACATTTTTTTTTTTTTTTTTTTTAAAGAGAGCAGAAGCACTTAACTCTTGAGAGGACCAAGGCATTTGGGGGGTTTTGTTTGTTGGAGGGAAGACTTTTATGTATTTATATATTTATTTATTTATTTATTTATTACAGAGAGGAAGGGAGAGGGAGGATAGAGAGTTAGAAACATCGATGAGAGAGAAACATCGATCAGCTGCCTCCTGTACACCCCCTACTGGGGATGTGCCCGCAACCAAGGTACATGCCCTTGACTGGAATCGAACCCGGGACCCTTCAGGCCTCAGGCCGACACTCTATCCACTAAGCCAAACCGGTCAGGGCAAGCACATTTTTTTTTGCTTCAGAAACTTTCTCTTCCTTCTGTCCCCAGGTCTCTGCATATCCGTTAAATCCTTCATATCTGTTAAATTAATTAAGGAAGGAGGCCTTGCCCTAGCTCAGTGGTTCTCAACCTTCTGGCCCTTTAAATACAGTTCCTCATGTTGTGACCCAACCATAAAATTATTTTCGTTGCTACTTCATAACTGTAATGTTGCTACTGTTATGAATCGTAATGTAAATATCTGATATGCAGGATGGTCTTAGGCGGCCC
Source organism: Myotis myotis (assembly GCF_014108235.1). Taxonomy (NCBI): domain Eukaryota; kingdom Metazoa; phylum Chordata; class Mammalia; order Chiroptera; family Vespertilionidae; genus Myotis; species Myotis myotis. Next base: position 174,852,292 of record NW_023416335.1, read on the forward strand.
CTGTGAGAGGGTCGTTCAACCGTCAAAGGGGTCACGACCCACAGGTTGAGAACCGCTGCCCTAGCTGGTTTGGTTCAGTGGATAGAGCTTCAGCCTGCAGACTGAAGGGTCCCAGGTTCGATTCCAGTCAAGGGCACATGCCTGGGTTTCAGGCTTGATTTCCAGTAGGGGATGTGCAGGAGGAAGCCAATCAATGATTCTCTCTCATCATTAATTTTTTTTCTCTCTTTCCCTCTCCCTTCCTCTCTGAAATCAATAAGGATATTTTAAAAAAGAAAGAAAGAGGGAAAGAAAAAAAGGAAGGAGGCCTTTAGACTGAGGTGGCTCTAATGCGTGGCTGCCTACAGAAGCAATCCAAAATCTAAGCCTGTAAATGCCTCAAGGTTACAATATCAAAACACTTAGGGCAGTGGTTCTCAACTTTGGCTGCACATTAGTATCACCTGGGAATCTTTTTTAAAATCCTGATTGCTGGGCCTCATCCTCCGGAAATTCTGTTTCTTTGTTATGGGGTGGGGCCACAACATTAGTAACAAAGAAACAGAATTTCCGGAGGATGAGACCCAGAAATCAGGATTTTAAAAAGATTCCCAGGTGATTCTAATGTGCAGCCAGGGCTGAGAACCGCTGACTTAGGGCAAGCACTCACACACCACCAACTAAGCTCCAAGGCATAGCCAATCAAATGATTTCCTTTCTTTGCTTCCACAGGTTCCCTATACTCCTCCTCTCCTCCCACAACATCCTGTCTGCAGAGTGCTCCTACTGGTTTGGCGCTAGATCCCACACAAGCAAAAGTATGGGTACACCTCGGAGATGTTGCAGGTTCAATTCCAGATTACTGCAGTAAGGCAAGTACCACGATAAAGCGAGTTGTTATTGAAAGGTTCGGGGTTGGGCCGGGGTCACACAGAACGGACTCAAGGCTCAGTGTAATCAAAGTAATATTTATTTCAGGCACCTGGGTGCAGGCGGTCTGACTTGAGAAAGAGCCAACGGTGAACTGGGGAGGGAGCAGGCTCTTTATGCGCTCAGAGAGAGCTGCAGACCCGGCTTCAGCTTCACCCAGGTATCAGGACCATGACCCCTGACCCCGTTGAAGTTTTATGACCTTGCCCTTTGTCCTTCTGCTGGCGCCAGACGTCCTTTCTTGGGGGGGGGGGGGGGGGGGGGCCGTGGAGCTGTGCAGGTGTGATGGTTTTCAGGAATTTCTGTAAAATAACCACTCAGGGGGAGCGGGTTTGTGCAAGCCTTAGGCTAACAGAACGAGCTTACCCTTGGACATTTGTTAGATTTTGTAAGGCTCAAGCCTAAACCTCAACACCTGTAAAACACAATAAAGCAAAGCACAATAAAACAAGACACACCTGTAATCCCGCTTCATCTCCCCCTCCGGCCTCTCTTCCCAATCCTGCCTTATTTTTAAAAATATATATTTTATTGATTTTTTACAGAGAGGAAGGGAGAGGGATAGAGAGTTAGAAACATTGATGAGAGAGAAACATTGATCAGCTGCCTCCTGCACACCCCCTACTGGGAATGTGCCCACAATCAAGGTACATGCCCTTGACGGGAATCGAACCTGGGACCTTTCAGTCCGCAGGCCAACCCTCTATCCACTGAGCCAAACCGGTTAGGGCCTGCCTTTTTCTTTATAGTCTTCCTCTCTACATAGCTTTGTTTGTATATTTGTTTTCTAACTCTCATGCTAAATGTAGACTCCAAGAGAATATGTTGTTATTTGGCCTCAGAGTATTATTATTACTAATTTTCAAAATGTTTGTGATTTAATTACTTTATCTAAAAATCAGAGGTCTGTTTATGCATTGGAAATTTCCTGTCCACTCCTGTCCTTTTCTATTCTGGGCTCTAACTGCATACACTGGGACCCTTGACCTCTAACTTCTGGTTTGGATTGAAGCTCTGAGAGGCACCAGTAGGAGAGCAAAAGGAGGAGGGAGAAGGGGTGAGAATATTTGCTCTTCCACCTCCCTCCTGACTGGGTTGCCACAGACTATCTATGTCCTTTTACCGACCCAAAAGCCATAGCTCCTTTTAAGTGGCCACTCTCTCCAGGGTTTGGTAACTACTATCTCCCTACCCTTTCAGGACCCGGAGCAGTAAGGGCTTCCTACCATTGCTAGTCCTAGGTTATTGAACCATCCCTAACCCTGCTTTCCCTTCATTCTGCCCATTCCTTTGTAAACAGCCTCTTCTTTTAATATCTCCTTGTTTGTCCTGTTTGAACTTGCCCAGTTTTCTCCTGCTTGGATCCTGAGTCAGACATTGTATGCCTCAAACTCCTGGAAATTTGAAAGACACGGGTTTATGGTGAGGGGAACCCAAGTTTTGCCACCCTGAGGCTGCCTGTTCATCTGTCTCTCTTAATTTGACTAGCCCAGCTAGAAGAATTTAGAAAATGGGAGGAAAAGTATTAATGTTTTTAGCCCTCACAATAGCCTAGAACTAAATTAAATCAAAGGTTTAGCCAATGGAAAATTTTAACAATGCAAAAAATTCCATTGTAAATGGACCACAGCTGTTTTATTACTCAGCTGTAAAAAAGAAAGAAATTTTACCCCTTGCAACAGCATGGATGGACCTGGAGAGCATTATGCTAAGTGAAATAAGCCAGTCAGAGAAAGACAAGTACCATATGATTTCACTCATATGAGGCATCTAACGAACAAAATGAACTAATAAGCAAAATAGAGACAGACTCATAGATAGAGAACAGGCTGATAGTTGTGGGGGTGAGGCTGGGGAGAGGTGGAGGGATAGAGCACAAAAGAAAAAAAAAGAAAGAACTCATGGACATGGACAACAGTATGGTGATTGCCTGGGGAAGGGGTTGGGGGGTGGTGGAGAAGGGTATAGTGGGGATAAATTTTGATAGATGGCAAACTTGACTTGGGTTGGTGAACACACAATACCATTTACAGATAACGTATTGTAGAAACCTGCATAATTTTATTAACCAGTATAACCAACATAACTTTAATAATAAGGGGAAAAAAACCTTAGGGTGAGGTAAATGGGACTGGCCTCAGTTTTAGGACAAGGAATTGGGAAGGGAATTGTCAGTTGAAGACAGGGAGAAATGGGCAGGGCTTGAAAAAATAAATAAGAATAAATAAATTAAATTTAAAAAAAAAATCCAATGCACAAGAATTCATGAGCATGGGCACTATTGTTTCCAATTTAGAGTAAAACATAATATGATGTATAAAAACATTAACTAAAAAGAGCATGTTATTTTCACGTTGGCATGAGTTAAGGGTACTCCTACTTGGGAATAACCTGTACACAGTACGTTATTACCTTTATGCTGTTTATCTTCAGCCCTCTTTAAAGTTATAATCTAAAGTTCAGGTTTGGGTGTTTGTTGTTTGTTTTTTAAATATATTTTTATTGATTTCAGAGAGGAAGAGAGGAGGAGAGAAAGATAGAAACATCAATGAAGAAAGAGAATCATTTGCCGGCTGCCTCCTGCATGCCCCCTACTGGGGATCAAGCCCAAAACCCTGGCATGTGCCCTGACGGAACCCAACAGTGATCTCCTGGTTCATAGGTCGACAATCACTGAGTCACCCTGGCCGGGCTCAGGTTTATAATTATATACTGATCAAGAGATTGGCAAACTGAGGTTCTAGTCCCCTCTTTGCCAGAAATCTTTTTTGGAAAAAAAAAAAGAAACTTTTCTGAAAGTTTCTCAAACTACAAAATTAAGATGTTGGAATAAATTATAGCTAAGATATCCATTCGCTCTAAATCTTTGATATTTATAATTTGTAATTGTGAAGACAGTGAAGTTCTTATTTTTAAAATGTGGAGGCAGCAATATACATAGTCATGCTTAAGAATTCAGGTCTGCATCCTAATTGCTTGGTTTCAAATCCCGGCTCTACAACTGATTAGCCACGTGGGCTTGGGGTGTGTCTTAATCTCATTGCATCTCTGTTTCCTCATCTGGAAAATGGGCTATAATGGTAAAAATACCTACCAATCAGGGTTGCTTTGAGGATTAAATAAGTTAGAACTTTGTAAAATGTTTACTGTGTACAAAGCATTATTCTAACCACTCAATAAATGTCAATCATTGATGTTTCGATCTCTCTCTCCCTCTCTGGAATCAATGAAAAAAAAAAATCAATAATGAAAGAGAATCATTGATCGGCTGCCTCCTGCATGCCTCCTACTGGGGATCAAGCCACAGCCTGGGCATGTGCCCTTGACCGGAATTGAACCTGGGACCCTTCAGTCCGTGCTCTATCCACTGAGCCAAACCGGCTAGGGTGAGACTTTCACTCTTAATAACCTTGCATTCCAAGATAAACCATGAATAACAGGAACTTCCTAAAAGCCTTGACTAACAGGAAATCCTAAAAGCCTTGCTTCCAAGATAAACCACAAAAATAATAACATCCTGTTTTCCTTACCAAAAGACAGGAACATCTTGTTCTTACCCAATCTGAACTGTCAACTGCCACATCTGGGCTATAAATCTCTCTCATATCATGTGATCTACAAATTCTTCTTATTGTATTTGATAAGCCACTACTTCTGAAAATCTGGTTCCCTTTCACAGCTAGTAAAAATGTCTCCCTGTATTCATATTTGTCACTGAATTTTATTTTGACAGAGAGTTCCTGAGCACTCAGTAGCTGGAACTAACTTTCTTTGGGAAGTACTGAGCTTGGATGCACCAAGAGCCATCTTCATGGGTAGGCCACCTGTGCAGTTGCACAGGGCCCTGCCCTTGTTTGTTTGTTTGTTTAAAATACATTTTTATTGAATTTTAGAGAGGGAAGATGAGAGAAGGATAGAGACAGAAATATCAATGAGAAACATCATCAACCGGCTGCTTCCTGCACACCCCCTACTGGGAATCCAGCCAAATGGGCACTTAACAGGTAAACAGAGGACTGGGGTCTTCAAAGGGCTTAGTGATAAGCAAGGGCAGAGGTCTTCAAAGGGCTTAGTGATATACAAAAGGACTGGGGTCTTCAACGGGCTGCCATTCTGCTTTCTGCAACAAGATTGTTAATCTTTTCATGATAATACAGTAGGTCCTCTGGTTAGGTCGGAGATCTGTTCCTACAGCACAATGTAACTCGATTTTCACTGTAAGTTGGAACCTACCTACGTAAGCACCTACGTCACTCACATGGAGCACATACACAGCAGTAATGAAGTGAAACAATAAAAAAATTTAAAAGAAAGATAACAATTCCTGACCTTTACTTGTGGTAAATAATAAAAACCATAACTGACGGAACTTTTTTTTTTTTTTTTTTTTTTATAAATAAATGGGTAATGGCGACGTAACCACAAAACCACCTACCTACTTCGAGTCTGATGTAATCTGAGGACTGTCTGTAGGCAGCTCCAAATGGGGAGGATGGGCTGTATTTCCGGGTGAGCTCCCAGGTCCCCTGTGCTTTCTTTAGTCAGAGCACAATAATCACAGTTAACAGAGCATGATGAATACTTCTTACAATTAGCTGCTCCCCAATATTCTATTCTGCCGCATATCATACTGTCTTTGGCTGTGTTTGAGATAAAAGTTGAGTAGTTGTGACTAAGCCAGTATGGCCTACAAACTCCAAAATATTTACTATCTGGCCCTTTATAGAAAAAGTTTGCCAACCCCTGCTCTACACTTACCTCTCAGCATTCTCCAGGTAGACATCCCAAACTATTTGAAGTCCCTAACAGATCACCCTTTTCTCTTTGACCTGCTCTGCCCACCCCTCCATGGGTGCTGTCATAGAACTAACTCCACTTTAGCATTTAACTGTTATTTTGATTGTCCTTTTACTTGTCTGGGGCAAGTGTCCACTGCTGAGTCCTCAGCCACTAGCACCACCCCTGCCCTCCTTCGGTGCTTCATAAACATGTTTTGATGAATGAGCAGCTTCCTGAAGAGATTAAAAGACTGGGTTCCAACTTTTAAGAGCTTACAAAGGGAAGACAGTAATGTTAACAATAAACTAACCTACAAGGAAGAATGAAAAAGCACTAAAAAGTAGCATGTACTCTGCAGCATGTCCAAGGAGAGAGAATTCCACCTGGGGAAAGGTGCTCCTTCTTTATGAGAAAAGAGTGAAGAAACAAAATGGAATCACTATGGTCAAGTTGCTAAATTTTACAATCAAGTAGGCTGAGGTATGACAAAGCTATTCTGTTCTTGCTTTAACTAGCTTGGGAACTTAAATTTTTGAACATTTCAGTTGTGCCTGGAGATAAATATATATATTGTTGGTGATAGAATATCCAGCCTAAGAGAAAGTTTATTTGAACCAAATAAGACAATTGCCGGGAAGCAAAATCTCAACAGACTGAGAAAACGCTCCAGAGAATAGCACTTTTGCAGCTTATTTTATACATTATTAGACTCAAAGAAAAAGCCAAAAGGAAGGTTCCATGAAATTCATCTACAGTTCTGAGGGGGCAGGAGAGAGCAAAGTGGGGAGATCTCTGAGATTGGATAAGAAGCAAAACGTAGACACATACTTCTTTTACATCGGTTAGGTACAGGATAGTTAATAATTAACATTTACAGCTCATAGAAATGGTGAAACGGAATTTTTGGACTGGAACCCGGATTCTTTGTCCGCCAGAGTCGAAGAATGAACCCACGGACAGAGGGTAGTATAGCAAAGGTGGAGATTTATTGAAAAACAAGTACAGACTTCCATTGGGGAGAGGGAAAGACCCCCACAGAATGGACTCCCATGTGGGGAGGGGGAAAGGGTCCCACCGACTTCCTGTTTCCATGGTTTATAAAGGCTGCAGTTCCTATGTCCTGACATCCTCTGTGATTGGTCAATATTCCTTTTGGAATTGGTTACTATAGTGACTCCTGAGGCCCTCCTCCCTCATTGTCCTCCTATTCCTTCTCTGCGTTCTTCCTTCTTTATTTTGTAAATATAGACCTTTTTTGGCTACTTCCAGTTCCCTTGTCTTATGGAAATATAACTGCCCCTGGCTTCTTGTGTTATGGAAATGTACCCTCTCCCAGTCTGTAGCCCTGTTTTTTTCCATGGACCCCAATTCTAAAAATTCCCTAAACCTGCCTATATCCCCCTAAAATGCCTGTTTCAATGGTATGCAGGGGAATAAGATAACCAAGAGGGGTTCTGTGGTCTCCTGCTCTGGTGCCCGAGGTGGTGCCTGCAAAGGGGTCTGGAAAAACAAACTACTCTGACATTTCAAAGGTATGTTATCTTAGATGCACAAAGACAACAGACAATTCCCAAGGTAAAGACTGACCTTTGTCAAGGAAGCTGCGGGCCTATGATGTGACTACCCACCCGCTTTTCTTAGGAATTTTAAGTTCAGACCACCCCGGGCGGTTGGCTGCCTTCAGTCTCCGGGTTGGTGAGGCCGGAGGGCCTCCCCTGAGCTTGTCTACGTCCAAACCCGCTGGAGAGCAGGAAAGAATGTTTAGTCTCCAGGCCACCTGACATCTGACTGATGACCATCGTGAACTAATCCAAAGGCTGAGAATGCAGCACTGATTTTTCTCAGGAATGTGACTTTTTATTATAAAAACTCTGAGCTCAAGATTGAAATAACTTGGCACAGTGACTGGTGGTTATAGACTTTGTGTGGTGATCACATCGTAAGGTACATAAACGTCCAATCACTATTATATGCCAACTATAATTTAAATAATAATAATACCTCTCAGCTTCTCTTTTTCGCAACACTATGGGTAGTGCCTAGTTGTGCTTCTGACCTGAATATCCTAAGATCCTTTAATAATTATGTCATTTATTTCAAGCCAGAGCCTCATGACACTGCTGGGTGGACATTTAGAATCCTTTCTGATAGTAACATAAAACCTCTACCTCCGTGATGACGTTCTTACGGAGCTTTTTTGGTTGTTGTTAGCATGTAATGCTCTCATCTGTAAAATAAGTCTCAATAACTCCAACTTCACAGGATTAATAAGCATGGTTAATTATTGGAGGCACAGAGCGCAGTGCGCACATCACAGAAAGTGCTCAGTAAACCGCAGTTATCCCCGGATCCTCTAAAATGCTCCGTTTAACGGTAATGGAGCCCGTGTCCAAAGAGCTCTCCAGACTCTGCACCGCTAAACGTATGTCGCAGCATCAAATGCGTCCCCGTAGTAAACGCAGCAACCGCGGCCAGAGGCGCACCGGCTGGGCTGCGCGTGAGACTGCATCTCCCGGGGAAACCGCCAGGAGCTGGAGCCCGCGAGGTGGAAGAACTACAACTCCCATGGTGCTTCACGCGAGCTTAGGGCTAGTCTATATTTTATCGCCCAGCCCCTGCCGCGAAGCTCTCTGAGACTCCGCCCCCAGGGTTCTCCTCGCCGATTCCGTCCCAGTCTTCGGAAGACGCCGTGTGACGTCACGAGGTCCTACGTTCGTGTGGGGAGCAAGAGTTGAAGGACGGTCTCTGGCTGGGTTCAGGCGGCCCTGGGACCGCGGAGGAGGCTCTCGAGGGACCGCCGCGATGCTCCACCCGGAGCCGGTCAGTCAGCTCCTGGATCTGTGAGTCCGCTCGGCCCCCTCCTCTTCCTCGCCCGGGCCCAGCACCTCCCCCGCCCGGCCCGGTTCTGCGCTGCTCTCCCTCCCGCCCCTTCCCTCCGCCGGACCCACGTAGAGGCCCCGCCGGTGTTTCTCCACTGGGCTCCTCACTTGTCGTCTCCGCGTCGGTGACAGTGGTGCCCAGGGGGCCGCGGGGCAGGGGGTCGCTCCCTCCGCCGCCCGGGACGTCCCCACATGATGTCCGAGTTCTCCGTCCGCGTTCCCGGCGGGGCCCGTTTGTGACGGGCTGGGAGCCCTGGGGGAAGGAACCGCTGGCCGGGGCTGCGCGACCGACGCGCTCCGCATGGCTCGGCCCAGTCCCTGTGCCGGACGCGGGGCGGTTCTCAGGCGGGGTGACCCGCGTCACCGCTGTGTGCGGTGGGCGAGCGACAGGCTGTCCCGGTGCCGAGCGCTTGACCCACCAAGTTCTGTCACGGTGCCTGCCTCTGGGACTGTAGTGAGCAATAAACTTCACATGTGAAGGCCTCATGTAGAAGGATGCCTACTGTCAAAAGAGCTTTCAGAGAGTTTTATTTCAGAGCCTGTGGCTGGGAAACGGGACAGGAGGAGTCCTGGTGCCCGGAGCTACCGGAGGCACATAGGTAGAGACGAGGTTGCGTCTCTGTGGTGCTTTTTACTATTCAGATGGCCAGCGGATCTGAGAGTGACAGGTGTAATACCCCCAAAGCACCGCTCTGACGGTTCATTTCAAGCCAGTGTTTATACTGTATGAGGACTAGAGGCCCGGTGCACGTGCAGGGGTGGGGGTGTCCTCAGCCGGCCTGCACCCTCTCCAACCTGGGACCCCTTGGGGGATGTCCAACTGCCGATTTAGGTCCCCAACTGCCCTCCCCTGCTGGCCATCTTGTGACAACGTGAGGGCTGCCATCTTGGGGCGTTGTGCCACCTCGGCTTTTATTAGATAGGATAGAGGGTGGGTGGGGGTCGGGTGGGGGATTAAAACTAGTGAGTTCCCAGGGTCTGCTTCCCATCATTGTCGCTGCAAAGATTAGCCCTGGAACACTGTCTGCCTTCAGATAGGCTCTGTCCTCCATCTGCGCTTAAAATGTATCTTCTTTTCCCCGAGGAGCTCATCTGGGGTCAAGGCTGCCTTATCGTTGGGCCATGTTCTTCTTGTAACGGGTCTAGTTTCCCAGGGTCTGTAAGAAAAATGTCTTTTCTGTGTGAATAGTTGTAAAACAACTGTATGCACCTCCCCTATCAGGGTGGCTTCTAAAGTGAGAGTGATTGGTTAAAAGTGATTATCTTATACAATTTTAGGGAGATCATTTAAGTTGATTATCAAAGGCATTTATAAGAAATAATCTCTTGAATATCACTTTGTTCATGAAATAAACTAGAGTAACTTTTGCTTATGTGGCCAAACTGGTTTGCTCTGCTTGAGGGATTTTCAAGCCTGGTATCTATTTTATTTTATTTTTTAATCCCTCCTTTTGGTCATTCAGCAGGCTAAGAGTGTCAACCAGTATAGTGTTACTCTCGCTACCACTGTTGATGTAGTCATTGGGATGGATGGCCATATGATTACTGTGTTCCCTACAGTTGCCAAGTCATCTGGACGTGGCTGGTGGGATCACTGAATTCTTCAAGTTGTCTAATCCTGGTGATAACGTTGGATGTGAGTGGTTGTTGAAAGGCATTTACAATTCTTGAGAGGATGCAGTGCTCTAGGAAGGTTAATATGGTGATTATGAGAATGATAGCCAAGGATCGAAAAATTCCCTAGAGTAGAGATTCCCCAGTGCCAAAATGTAATCAATTAAATAAATCAGTGAAAGAAGTGTTGCCTGTTTGATGAAAGATTATTATCTGATCTTTAAGTAAGACCTTTTAAGATTTGGGTAACAATTCTTGATTTATTAACATAAAACTTTTTTTCTTTTTACCAGTTACAGCACAAGCACCTTATTGTTGGGTGGTTAGGATGTCTAAGGCTATGTGGTTATCTCATATAACTCTGGCTAAAGAGTTATAAATGCTTGCTGTAAATGTTGAGATTTTGCAGAGGATAAGGTCTCTTCTAATGAGGCAGTCCTCTGTTGATGTCCTTTCCAGTAAACTTAGGTTCTAACGTGTGCGGCACACTGCCTTCCTTTGGGAGGGAATCACAGAAAGCTTTTGGACCTGGTGGAAGTAAGGCTTTCAGTACTGCATTAGTGCCTCACTGCATTGACCTGTGTCATCGTTGCTCAGGGCAGGATAAACATGAGGATGTCTTCTTTCAGGAGGCAGTGTTATAGGTAAGTTTCCATCTAAGATAGGCCTTTATATGGTACTAGAGGCCCAATGCACAAAAATTCGTGCAAGAGTAGGCCTTCCTTTCCCGGCTACCAGCTCCAGCTTCCCTCCGGCACCCGGGACCCGGGCTTCCCTACTCTGGCCACCGGCAGGCACCTGAGACCCGGGCTGGCTTCCCTCAGGCTGCCCGCAGACACCGGGACCTGGGCTGGCTTCCCTCCAGCCCCGGCTCTGTCAGGAAGGACATCCGGAATGACATCTGAAAGACTTCCAGTCTAGTTAGCATATTACCCTTTTATTATTATAGATAAACAATCAGGTATTTAATAAGAGGCATTTCTATGGAACAAAAAAGACAAAGAATCATAGTTGGAGCAATTATAAACTCAGTTTCTGAGTCTGGAGAGCAGCCAGTCAAGAAAATGTCCGGATTTGAGCTTGAATCTTTAGATGGTGGAATGAGGGTGGCAGTTTTCCTGGCTTGCAGTTTGAATGTCCTTGGTGATATCATTAGGTGTTCTGGTGACCTTTCTGAGTGGCCCACAGAGAAGTAGATATGAATATTGTCTTCATGATCTGTTGTGGTCTCAGCTCTGCCATTATAGTGTGAAAGCAGCTATAGACAAAACATACATGACTGGACATGGCTGTGTTCCAAGAGAACTTTATTTACAAACGTAGGCAACAGGCCAGATTTGGCTGATGGGCCATAGTTTTCCTACCCCTGGTCTAAGGTAAGGGTAACAGCTTTTATTCACACATTGCCCTGATCAGCCCATCTTGCAGCCTATCTTCCAAAGTTCTGATTCAGCTGGACAGCTACTGACAACCAGTGAAACCATCAGCTTTCAACTGAGCAGAACCATCACTGAACTAGGCCCAGACACTTAGGGAAACGTCTGTGAATTAAGGGTCTCATTGAGCCAATGGCTTTGCTTCAGGTGGTCTGAGTGGCAGATAAAGTATCGCCCAAAACTCACTTTTCCACAAAAAAACAAAGATCCCTCTAGAGCAGCGGTTCTCAACCTGTGGGTCGCGACCCCTTTGGCGGTCAAACGACCCTTTCACAGGGGTCGCCTAAGACCATCCTGCATATCAGATATTTACATTATGATTCATAACAGTAGCAACATTACAGTTATGAAGTAGCAACGAAAATAATTTTATGGTTGGGTCACAACATGAGGAACTGTATTTAAAGGGCCAGAAGATTGAGAACCACTGCTCTAGAGCCAGGCCAAATGTGATTTTAAAAAAAATTATACTTGACCTACATCATATTTGTCTCAGGTGTACAACACAGTGACTCGACACCTGTGTATCTTACAAAGTGACCACTGTGATAAATCTAGTAACCATCTGTCACTGTACAAAGTTATTACTATAGTATTGACTGTATTCCCTATCCCTGTACATTATATCACTGTGACTTATTTATTTTGTAACTAGACGTTTGTACCTCTCAATCCCCTTCACCGTTTTTTCCTTCTCTTCTGGTAACTATCAGTTCTCTCTATCTCTGAGTCTGTTTCTGTTTTATTTTGTTTATTCACTTTTGTTTATTAGATTCCACTTGTAAGTGAAATCATATAGTTTTTTGTCCTTCTCTGTCTGACTTACTTCACTTAGCATAATACTCTCTAGGTCCATCCACGTTGTCGCATGGCTGAGTAATATCTTCTTTATCCTTTTATCTATCAATGGACACCTAGGCTGCTTTCATATCTTAGCTATTGTAAATAATGCTGCAGTGAACATAGGGGACATATGTCATTTCAGAATAGTGTTACTGTTTCTTTGTATAAATACCCAGAAGTGAAATTGCTGGGTTATATAGTAGTTTTATTTTTAATTTTTTAAGGACCTTCTGTACTGTTTTCCATAGTGGCTGTACCAGTTTATCAATTTGAATATACCATTTCCATATGGTCAGCAAGGCCTTTGGTCCTTCTCTTATAACTTAAACTTATAAGAGTCCAAGTTGATCCATGTCAAAATAAGGATATCAGACCATACAGTCAGTCACAAGGTCTCGTGCTCAGGCATTCAGTTTCAACACGAGCTTATGAGCAGGTTAATAGCTGCTTAAAAAAAAAAAAAGAGTATGTGGTGGCAGCTACATACTAATGTTGTACACGTATACCTCACTATTGTGTTTCATAATTTTTACAAATCAAAGGTTTGTGGCAACCCTGGGTCAAGCAAGTCTATTGGTGCCATTTTTCGAATAGCATTTCCTCACTTGCTATTTCTGTGTCACATTTTGTTCATTCTCCCAATATTACAAAATTTATTATTATTATTATTATTATTATTATTATTATTGTTATGGTGATCTGTGATCAGTGATATTTGATGTTACTATTGTAATTGGTAATTGTTTTGGGGCCCTGCAAACCACATCCACATAAGAAGGCAAACTTAATTGATAAATGTGTGTGGTCTGACTGCTCCACCGACTGGCAAGCCCTACCCCCCACCCCCCACCCCCATTTCTTTCCCCTTCCTGGGGCCTCCCTGTTTCTTGAGATCCAACAGTATTGACATTAGGCCAATTAATAGCCCTATAGTGGCCTCTAAGTATTGAAGTAAAAGGAAGAGTCACAGGTTTCTTTAAATAAAAAGCTAAAAATGATTAAGCTTAGTGAGAAAGGCATGTCAAAAGCCAGGATAGGTCAAAAGATAGGTTTATTGCTCCAAATAACCAAGTTATAAATCCAAAGGAAAAGTTCTTGAATAAAATGTAAAGTGCTACTCCAGTAAATATATGAATGATAAGAGATGAAACAGCCTTATTGATGATATGAAGCAAGTTTTAGTGGTCTGGATAGAAGATCAAACGAGCCATCACATTCGCCTATGCCAAAGCCTAATCCAGAGCAAGGCTCTAACTCTCTTCAATTCTATGAAAGCTGAGAGGTGAGAAATCTGCAGAAGAAAAGTTTGAAGCTAGCAGAGGTTGGTTCAGGAGGTTTCAGGAAAGAAACCAAATTCATAATAGAAAAATGCAAGGTAAAGCAGCAAGTGCTGATGTAGAAGCTACAGCAAGTTATCCAGAAGATCTAGCTAAGATAATTAATGAAGGTGACTACACTAAACAACAGGTTTTCAATGTAGACAGAACAGACTTCTATTGGAAGAAGGTGCCACCTAGAACTTTCATAGCTGGAGAGTAGAAGGCAATGCCTGGCTTCAAAACTTCAAAGAATAGGCTGACTCTCCTACTTGGGTCTAATGCAACTGGTGATTCCAAGTTGAAGCCAATGCTCATTTACCATTCCAAAAATCTTAGGGTCCTTAAGGATTATGCTCAGTTTACTCTGCCTGTGCTCTATAGCTAGAACAACAAAGCCTGGATGACAGCATATCTGTTTACAGTGGGGTTTACTGAATATTTTAAGCCCTCTATTGAGACCTATTGCTCAGAAAAAAAGATTCCTTTTATTTTTTTAAAAAATATATATTTTATTGACTTTTTTTTTTTTTTTTTTTTTTTTTTTTTTTTACAGAGAGGAAGGGAGAAGGATAGAGAGTTAGAAACATTGATGAGAGAGAAACATCGATCAGCTGCCTTCTGCACGCCCCCCACTGGGGATGCGCCCGCAACCAAGGTACATGCCCTTGACCGGAATCGAACCCGGGACCCTTCAGTCCGCAGGCCGACGCTCTACCCACTGAGCCAAACCGGTCAGGGCGTCCTTTTTAAATATTACTGCTCATTGACAATGTATCTGGTCACCCAAAAGCTCTGATGGAGATGTACATGAGATTAATATTTTAAACCCTGCTAACGCAACATCCATTCTGCAGCCCATGAGTCAGTAGTAATTCTGACTCCCAAGTCTTATTATTTAAGGGATGCATTTTGTAAGGCTATAGCTGCCAGGATAGTGATGGTAGATTATAGTGATGAATCTGGGCAAATTAAATTGAAAACCTTCTGGAAATGATTCACCATTCTAGATGTCATTCATAATTCATGGGAAGAAGTAAAAATATCACCATTAACAAGCATTTGGAAGAAGTTGATGGATGACTTCAAGGGGTTCAAGACTTCAGTGGAGGAAGTCACTGCAGGTGGGGTGGAAATAGCAAGAGAACTAGAATTTTAAGTGGAGCCTGAAGACGTGACTGAATTGCTGCAATCTCATGAAAAAACTTCAGCAGATGAGGAGTTACTTCTTTTATGGATGAGCAAAGGAAGTGGTTTCTTGAGATGGAATTGAGTTCTGGTGAAGATTTTTCGACAACAAAGGATTCAGAATATTACATAAACTTAGTTAAAGCAGCAGCAGGGTTTGAAAGGATTGAGTCCAATTTTTTTTTTTGCCACTCCAATTTTAAAAGAAGTTTTCAGTGGATAAAATGCTGTCACATGGCACTGGCCGGTGTGGCTCAGTTGGTTGGGTATTGCCCCATGCACCAAGACGTTGCTGGTTTGATTCTTGGTAAATTATTCTTTTTTGTTGATACTCACCCAAGGAAATTTTTCCATTGATTTTTAGACAGAGTGGAAGGGAAAGGGGAGAGACAGTGAGGAGCATCGATGTAAGAGAGACACATTGATTGGTTGCCCCCTGCATGCACCCAACCAGGACTGGGCCTTGTCTGCAACCAAGGTATGTGCCCTTAACTGGAATTGAACCTGGGACCCGTTAGTTTACGGGCCGATGCTCTATCCACTGAGCCAAACCGGCTAAGGCATAAAACTGTACTTGATGCTCAACAGTGTTGTAATAGCTATGTATGGTGCCAGGGGGGTACTGGAAATATTGGGGGGAACACTTTGTAAAGTATATAATTATCTAACCACTTTGCTATACACTTGAAATTAATACAAAATAATGTTAAATGTAAACTGTAATTGAAAAATAAAATTTAAAAATGTACTCTCTTTATGAAAGGACTAAGTGCTAACAAACAGCATTAAATAAATGTTAAGACTCAGTACTGGTACAGTATAATTTACTATATCACATTTGTATTTCAGATGCCTTTGGTGCTTCACGAAGAATATTTCCAGATATATCACAGACATTAAGCCTTTGCCTCCCAACATAAAAGATAGACTGATTAGAATGATGAGCCTGCAGGGACAGATAACAGATTCAAATATAAGTGAGGTAAGAGTATGTACAACTATAAAGCAAGCATATTATATTTTACTGTTTGGATATGGTTTCAGATTTCTGGAGCAATGGTATATGGTAGGATTAATAATACTTTTAAGATATAATAAAGCATCAGGGTTTCTTTTCTCTCTAGAAAACCAGAATGTTCATGTGTAATAGTTCTAAAAAATCTCTCCTACCATTTTTCAGTTGCTTCCCTTGTCTTCATAGTACCAGCACCATAATCTCCATGTTTTTTAAAAGTTTTAAACTTTTTGATCAATTATACCATAATAAATCTGGAAGGAGTGAAACATTAAGTGCAGGTTAAATAAATAAGTGGTCAAAAAAAAAAAAAAGATCCACACTAAGAAATATATGTCACATCGTGACTCTAGCACACAAACCACACTTACCCGTGACAGTACAGCAGGCCCTCCAATAACATCATTTTGTTATAATGTTGATGAGATGCCTTAAGAATTTAACTCTTGTTTATATCAATTAGCCTATAAAATTGATTTCAGTATATGTCATTTGGCTTAGAGTCATAGGACCTATCAATGACGTTAAGTGAGGACTCAATGTACTCTGTGCATTATACTTTGATATTCTCTATTTTATTCTGCTTTGTCTTATTTCCTTTAAAAAATGTTGACCACAGCCTACTAAATTGATTTTGTCCATTCATGGATAACAACCAGCAGTTAAAGATCATTTTTCTAAACTCTTCACATTTCTTTTCTAGATACCTCACTCCTACTAATTTATACTTACTCCCCTCCCTACAACTAAGCTAAAATTGGCTATTCTTTAAGGTAATAAATATAGTAAGGGTCTCCAACCTGAATTAAAATTCTAGCTTTGCCACTCTGTCTGACATTGAGCCTCAGGTGTGTGTGTGTGGTGGCGGGGGCTGTTTTTAAGAGAACTTTACTTTGCCCAGCTGGCATGGCTCAGTGGTTGAGCATCAGCCTGTGAACCAGGTTGTGGGCTTGATTCCTGGTATGGGGCATGCAGGAGGCAGCCAATCAATGATTCTCTCTCATCATTGATGTTTCTATCTCTCTCTCTCTCTCTCAAATCAATAAAAATATATTTAAACAAAAAAGAGAACTTTATTATTATTATTTGAATTAGAGAAGAAAAGAGGAAGAGGAGAAGAAAGAAGGCAGATAAGAATCAAAACAGGAAAGGATACTGAAAAAAAAAAAAAGTTCCCCTCTCCTACCTTCCATCCCCAAGACAACAGTTTTCCGAAGTCCCTTATGTGTGTGTGTGTGTGTGTGTGTGTGTGTGTGTTTGGCGGGGGCAGTAAGTGAGAGTCTCTGGGGTTGTAACCATCATCACTGTCTACAGAGACTAGAACTACAGTAGTCCCCCCTATCTGTGGGGGATACATCCCAAGATTCGCAGTGGATGACTGAAACTGTGGATAGTACTGAACCTTATATATATACCATGTTTTGTCATATACTAATATGTATATACCTTTTCACATAAAGGGAGCACTTTATGGTTTCTCTTTGGCATATCTGATTGGCCAGCATCACTACTCTTGGGCTTTGGGGCCATAATTAAGTAAAATAAGGGTTACTTGAACATAAGCACAGCAATACTATGACAGTCATTTTGATCACTGTGGTGGCTACCAAGTAACTAACGGGCAGGTAGTGTATACAGTGTGGATATGCTCGACAAAGGGATGAGTCACATCCCAGGCAGGATGGAGTAGGACAGTGCAAGGTTTCATCATGCTACCCAGGACAGCACACAACTTAAAACTTATGAATTCTTTATTTCTGGAATTTTCCATTTAATATTTTTGTACCATGGTAGACCACGGGTACCTGCAACTATGGCAAGTGAAACTTCAGATAATGGGGCACTACTGTACAAATTGATGTCTTTACCACACATTCTCCCCCAAGGCTGTGATCAAAAGGAAGCAAACTGTGATTTAGCACTCCAGCATACGACTGGGACTTCACATTGTAACTGTGCTTCAGTGTGTCTTAGTGTTTCTTCTGCATCAACCTGATGTACTTTTAATGCTTTATTTTCTTTGTGTTAGCTTGCATTTGAACAAAGACATTTTCGTGTTGTAGTCTACTTAACTCTATGGAGGTAGAATAACATCCAAGTTCTTAACGTTGATGGTTCTGTGGGATATATAACTTATGTGTGGCTTTCAGATGAAACATTATAACACTGCAGAAAACTGGTGAGATTCATCTCTTCCCCACCATCCCCATTTTGTTCTATTTCTTTCATCTATATTTCACTGACTTACATTTTTTATGGCAATCTTTAATATTCTTTTAAACTTAATTTCACCTGAATAAAAATGGGCTAAGGGGATGAATGAGAGAGAAAAAACAAAAGTATGATTTTCCTTGGTGCTCTCCACTATTCCCCATCCTTGCAAGAGTCCTGCTCATGAAACTAGATCTAACTTTTGTTGCAAAATTGCACACATCTTTGGATAGCTCTTCTTGAAATAGTTTCTGAATCTTTCATAGTCCCTGGAGGGAGAAGGTCTTTGTTAACATGGCACTATGAAAGAAAAACAGCAAAATGGGGTTGATACTGTCAAGAGAGCAATCTAAAATGGAGCCAGAGGCTTCCGGGAAGCTGAACTCACACAACCCCTCCATATGAAGTGGAATTTTTGAAGTGGGCTAAACCATAAATGGCTACATCCTACTATAGTTTCTGGAACTGTCTCTGTATCACTGAACTCCCTATTAAGAAATAAAATTTTCATTTAAGGAAAGACATCAGCAATCAATTATGCATAGCACAGTATAAATTCGCTTGCCAATACCAGTCACAGCTCTTTCAAAACAACTTGTGTAATCCCTTTGAAGTTCCCCATTTTCAGTGTTTATAAACTCTCTTTCTTTCCCCCTTGGAACACAGTTGGGTTTCTACCCAAATCTGTGTGTCCAGAATTGCAATTTCTAAAGACTCCAAGTAAAGCTTCTGTTTGCTTTGCAGTTCTTGGTCAAAATTATTTGACATTACATGGTGTCAAAAAGTGGGATTCAGAGTGACTTACCTCTCCTTTCAGTGCCTTCGTGGATTTGAGTAAGGTACCAAAAAGAGTCCACTGCACTCTGTTGTCTTCCCAGTGGTCCCGGATCATTGTGGCACATCCTCCTGGATCAGAATCTCCTACATTGGTTGAGGTTCAGGCTCTATTTGGGCCTCCTCTCTTACAGGCTTTTTTCCCCCTTCCCTATGGGACGTAAAGTGCCTATCTAGTGAGTACTTATTTTTTGAAAATATGCCAGCTTATCCACATGCTAGTAGGAGAAGGACATGCTAGAGAATGGATAAACAAGGTGAATGAAAAGACCCTATGAACGACTTCTCCCATCTAGGATAAGAGGCCATGCGTGAAGTCTCAAAGCTGGCTAAACAACTTCATGAAAAGATACTGATGCTTTTCCTCAAGTTGCTGATTGAAAGAAAAATTCTAAGTGTGTTAAAAAACACAATGAAATTGTTTTTTATTACTGTGACTAGAGGCCTGGTGCATGAAATTTGTGCACGGGGAAGGCTGTGTGTCTCAGCCCAGCTTGCACCCTCTCCAATCTGGGACCCTGGTGGGATCAGGCCTAAACGGGCAGTCGGACATCCCTCTCACAGTCCAGGACTACTGGCTCCCAACCGCTTTCCTGTCTGCCTGCCTGATTGCCCCTACCTGCTTCTGCGTGCCAGCCTGATCACCCCCTAACCACTCCCCTGCCAGCCTGATCGACGCCTAACTGCTCCCCTGCCAGCCTGATTGCCCTTAACTGCCCTCTCCTGCTGGCCTGGTCACCCCTAACTGCCCTCCTCTGCCAGCCTGGTCCCCCCCAACTGCCCTCCCCTGCCAGCCATCTTGTGTGTTGGAGTGATGGTCAATTTGCATACTACCTCTTTATTAGATAGGACAGATTTGAAAAAGATTTATGCAATACTCCAGTATAGATGAAGCCAATGAAGATACCTCAGTGCTTTTTTATTCATCTTTTGTTTGTTTTTTAATTTTTATTTTGGAGAGGGAGAGAGAGAGAGAAACATCAATGATGAGAGAGAATCATTAATCTGCTGCCTCCTGCACACCCCACATGGGATCGAGCCCGCAACCCAGGCATGTGCCCTGACCAGCAGTCAAACCTGTGACCTCCTGGTTCATAGGTTGATGTTTAACCACTGAGCCATGCCGGCCAGGCAAAAGGGGTTTTTGATTATTGCAAAAAGCCTAATTATTGGAAAAAAGGTTGTTTAGTGTTCAAAAGGCCTATAATCTATAGAATTTGTGAATCCCCCTCAGGGATTCAATCAAAGTTTTCTTTGCAGTAGTGCTGTTCTAATGATCAAAAAAGGGGTTTCCCCATGCTCTTAACTGATTCCTTAGGAAAAATGATCTATTGGGAATGAAGAAACTAGGGCCCTGATGGATATGGGAGCCACCTTATCAGTTTTTAACCCTACCAGCCTCCCTTTCTCTTTCTTGGAGTACCAAAACCATACAAATGGTGGAAGTTTCCAGTCGATCTATGACTGTCTCCCAATTCCTTCCAATTCCTTTTCAACTTGGATCTTTTCAAACTCATCGGTTTCTTTTAGTTTATTCTGTCCCTATTCATCTCCTAGGACAAGATTTTCTTGAAGTTCATAAAGCCCATATTTCCTTCTTTCAAAAGGGGGAGATATTCTTACATCTTAAGCTTCTAACTAATGACTTTCAAGAGGACTTGTCTATGGACTCATCCATAACTATGCCAGTTTTTCAGTCACCTTAATTGACCCAAACCCTCTTTTAGATTCCATTCCAAATGAACTTTGATCAAAAAATGCCACCGACATCAGTTGCATTGGTCAATTTCAAAATGGACTAACAGAATAATAGAAACTCAAAATGGCACCCTGGCCGGGTCACTCAGTTGATTAGGGCATTGTCCCAATATGCCAAGGTTGTGGGTTTGATCTCCAGTCAGGACACATACAAGGATCAACCAATAGCCCTAGCTGGTTTGGCTCAGTGGATACAGTGTCTGCCTGCAGACTAAAGGGTCCCAGGTTTGATTTCAGTCAAGGGCACATGCCCAGGTTGTGGGCTCAATCCCCAGTGGGGGGCGTGTAGGAGGCAGCCGATCAATGATTCTCATCATTGATATTTCTCTCTCTCTCTCCCGACCTCTCTGAAATCAATAAAAATATATTTTTAAAAAACACAAAAGAATCACTGTTTTTTAAAAAAGTATCAACCAATGAATAAGTGGAACAATAAATTGATATTTCTCTCTAAAAAATCAATAAAATAAAATTTAAAAACCTCAAAATGGCAAAACTTAGAGACTTTTAATATTCCTAGACGTAAGGCTCTTCCCTTAATATTGCTCAACCTAGATCTACTCCCTTCGGCTGTCTCCTTTTGAAATTATTATTGGCAACCCACAAAATTAGGTCAATGAATTTATGCACCAGCATTGCCAAAAGGAGACCTGCTCTACTATAGGAACTTATAGGGGCTTTTAAGAATAACAACTCATAGAGCAAAATTTCCATAGTATGCTCCCAGGAGATCTACAAATCATTATCTCCAACTCAGAGATTATGTCTATTGGAAATGCCATCTCCAAAAATATGCCCTCACACCCGGTGGAAAGGAGCATATGAGGTTAGTAATGCTGAACTTAAGGGTATTGACTCATGGATTCATGTTTCTCATTTAAAAAGGACATCCACACCTGAGTGGGCCTCTCAGCCTATTGGAGATCTTAAGATGAAAATTCTTAAATAATCCAAAACCACAACTAGAATTTTCATTCTGGATTGAAACAGATATAAACAGCTCTCCCAAGACCCTGGACCAGGCCTTGAAAGCTTACAAAATCTAACTGGACATATGGATCATTTAACCTTCCTGTAGCCAAATCTATCTGTAAGGTCTTCCCTACCTACAAGGGAATACCCATAAATACAATCTGGACTTATAACTTATCTAACTATTTTGAAAATATAAATGGTTCAGGCAAAATACTGGGTTTGTCCCTTTTAAAATGTATAACTTGCCTTTTGTATGGTTCAGATGACCATGAGTTCACACCTTGATGAGACTTAAGTGACTACAGTGTTACTTCTTACAATGTCTCTCTAATATGGGGAAATTCAGGCAATAACACCACTCAATCCTGAAAATCATATATCTTCTCACTCTTGGGGACAAGATAAAAAAAATCTGGTATTTGGTGGAAAATAACTAGGAACAACCAAATCCATGATAATCTTTCAATTCTGACACAAATATGTAGAAACTTCAGTTGCTCTTTTAATTTTATGTATGATGACTTTGATGTCTTCTGCATTAATGACTATTATGATTATCTAACATACAAAGGATATGCAGTCCCTATCTCAGAAATAGAACTTAATTCTCCCCTCAGAGTCTGGGTTGAAGGGCCTAATTATATATGTCACCTTGCCAACCCAATGATGAAGTGGATATGATATTGTTATGTTAGTACCTGATGCTGTCACCAGGAAGATGCTGTCTTCATTTTTCTGCCATTATCCCCAATCTAGGCTCTTTTGTCTATAAACTTTGACCAAAACAAACCAAATGGAACTGGGATTTGGTGTCCTCTCTCCCCCTGAAACCCTATAATAGATAAGTGAGGCTTTGGGCATTCCTGTGCTAAAGCTTTCTTTCCTTAGGTTGGAGTAACTGAGTTAGAAGCCTATCAGAAATTTTTATATTTTTGTAGCACAACGTAGAACACTACTGTAATTGCCCTTGAAAAACAACAAGAAATGATTGACAGTCTGGCAGAGGTAATACTACAAAACCAGGCCCCTAGATGTCTTAGCCACCCCACAAGGTGGTACTTGTGGGCTATTGGGAGAAGAATGTTGTTTCTATGTCAGCAAATCAGGTGAAGTGATACAACAGCTTGAGGTTGTGAAAAAATACGTAAAATCCTCAAATAGGCTGAACATTACCCTATAAACTGGGATTGGACGGACTTATCTAGCTGACCTGCAGGAAGAGGAGCCTCGATTTGTTCTATATTCCAGGCCTTGACCATATTGGTTTTTGTGATTATACTGTTCACTACCTTAATTAGGTGTCTTATTAGGTGCCTTGAACAATGACTAACAGCCACTACCAGAATAATAGTAGCCCAATGCCCAGAGATGTTACAACAAATAAATCCTAACTAAGACCACCTTTACAAAGAACTTTTAATCTGAAGAATATGTGACTTAGTTCCGTTTCCAGTAAGCCTCCTTGTTGCTCACATGTGGCCATAAACTCTCCTATTGTACACTCAGGAAACTACTTTGTATACTACATGGGACATGACATACCAGGAATGAGCCTTCCTGGTGGATGGGATCCATATTGCTTTTTCAATGATGGACCAGGGATACTTCCTAATGATTGATCATTGATGCTTTATAAGGAAAAATCTCGAACTAAAAGGGGGAACTGTGAAAGAAAAACAGCAAAATGGAGTTGATATTGTCAAGAGAGCCATCTAAAGGCCTCCAGAAAGCTGAGCTAACACCCCCCGCCCCCCGCCCCCCATGTGAAAAGGAACTTTTGAACTAAGCTAAACCACAAATGGAACTGGTTCTGCACTACTGAACTCTCCATTAAGAAAAAATTTTTCACCTAGCAATAGACAAGGCAACAGTCATGTGTAGATGGCACAGTGTAAGTCTGCTTAACAGCATCAATCACAGCCTTTTCTTTAAGAAAAAAAAAACCAAACGTATATATAAAATTAATTTTTTACAGAGAAGGGAGAGGGATACAGAGTTAGAAACATCAATCAGTTGCCTCCTGCACACCCCCTTCTGGGGATGTGCCCGCAACCAAGGTACATGCCCTTGACTGGAATCGAACCCGGGACCCTTCAGTCCGCAGGCTGATGCTCTATCCACTGAGCCAAACCGGATAGGGCAATCACAGCCTTTTACAACAACTGTGTCACCCTTTGGCAGCGCCACTCTTTCTGTCTTCATAAACTAACTCTCTTCCCCTCAGAACACATTTGGGTTTCTACCCAAATTTGTAGTACCAGAATTGCAATTCCAAGGACACCAAATAAAACTTTTTTGCTTTGCAGTTCTTGGTCAAATCACTAAAGTTAGAAACCAAGAAGAAAAAGATTGATGTATTTGATTACATCAAAATATGATCTTTATGACAAAAAGGAAAAAAAAGCAAAGTCACATAACTAGGAAAAATATTTGCAATATGTATGAAATTCTATGATTTTTTAATCTTAATATAAAGAATCCCCACAAACCGACAAGAAAAATCAAAACAAATACTAAAATAGAAGAATCATAAAATACTCTAAGGAAAAAAATATAAATCACCAATAACAAATAAAAGGATATTTAACCTCATTAGAAATAAAAGTCACAGTTTGTCTTTCAGTTTGGCAGAAACTTAAAAGAATAGTAATACCCAGTGTTGGCAATAGTGTGGGGAACTGTCACTTTTATCTTCTGCTGATGAGAGTGGAAATGATAAAAGCCTTTGAGGAGGACAGTTTAGCATTATCAAAAGTCCTAAAATTTTGCTTACCATTGACACAACAATTTTATTTCTGGTATGTTTTTAATCTGAGACATAATTGATATATAATGTTGTGTAAACTTAAAGTGTGAAACACGTGCTGATTTGATATACTTATTTATTGCAAAATGAGGTTCACAATAGGGCTAGTTAGCATCTCCATCACCTCACGTAATTAACATTTGCCTCTGGTATTAATCTCAAGGAAATAATAATCAGGAAAGCATACAAGTATGCTCATCATAACCTAAAAAGTCAACAGTTATATACAGCATATATAAACAATGTAACATTATTTAGGAAAAATCAGCCTAAATGTTCAACTTAGCGTTTTGCCATATAAAATGCATTTAATGATTTATGGACTAGTACGCAACCACAATTA
This sequence comes from Myotis myotis, assembly GCF_014108235.1. Taxonomy (NCBI): domain Eukaryota; kingdom Metazoa; phylum Chordata; class Mammalia; order Chiroptera; family Vespertilionidae; genus Myotis; species Myotis myotis. The sequence continues at coordinate 174,877,198 of NW_023416335.1, forward strand.
TTTTTGTAAAAAGTGCTCATAAGTATATATGATCTGATCTCATTTTTCCTCAAAGGCTTTTTTTTTTTTAACTCAAGAAACATCAAAACTAATCTTGAGTTTTTCCTTGGGTATTGGTATTATGGGTAACTCTAGTTGTAGTGGTTAGAAGCATAGCCTTTGGAATTAGGAAGAACTGGTTTCCAAACCTAGCTGTGCTCCTTTTTTGGTTGTGTAGTTTGTGCTGCTCTTTAAGCTCTGGATGCCTCAATTCCCTCATTAATAAAAGGACAACGACCAGTCTCTCAAGGGTGTGTGTATATGTGCGTGTGAGAGAGAACAAGAGACAGAATATTAAGTGACAGTGTATACAGCACACTTAGTACCCTTCCTGGTAAGTGTCCAGTAAATAGAAATTCTTATAATTTGTATAATTTTTCTAAATTGTCTGAATGTTTCACAATAATAACGCATTACTTTTATATTCAGAAAAGTAAAGCCATTTCTATTTTGGAATAAAGAAAAGAAAAATATTTCCGGAGAGAGAGCTCAGAAAGCTTTGAAATGGATCTGCTATTTGTTGCCCTCAAGTGAATATTCAATACTGGGTTTGTTTGTACTAGGTCCCAAAAATAAGAATGAAGGAGGTAAATGTTCCAGATAAGCAGTATTGGTACTCTGTAGGCATTTGGTATGTGAGAGATGCAGAGCTAGAATGTCTAATAACAGGCAGGAACTACTGGAAGAGAAGAAGCATCTCCACCATGCGGATTCTGCTTCTCAGGTCTAGTGGGACTTTGTACCCACCCTGTATTCTCAGCAGTCCTTTTGTTCCTATGAAGACATTAGAAGCACTAGAAGGTGTGCCTCCAGTGGGAAATAGGCTTGTTTTTCCCCCCTGCTTTATGTATTCATCTCCACACAGATATGTTCTATATTCCTTGCTGTATTTTCCATCCTCCAGTTGTCTGTTATGACCCCCAAAACACTGAATATGGAATAGACATTTATATTTATCGGAAAAATTTGTTTTTCAAAATCATGTATTTGTTCCAGATTTTACATCCTGAAGTCCAGACTCTAGATCTACAGGGCTGTGATATTTCAGATACTGCTCTGCTGCACCTGGGTAACTGCAGAAAACTGAAGAAATTAAATTTAAATTCCTCAAAAGAAAACAGAGTTTCTATAACTACAAAAGGTATGTTTATTAACATTGAATGAATTGGTAGATTACTATTCACCATCTGGTATAATTTAGGAACAAAACAGGGAAATATGTCAAAAGAAAGTATGAAGAGGTCAAAGAAATAGGAACTATGTTTATGAACAAAAATATTCAAACTAAGATAAAGAATCCAAATTAGAATTCTTGTTTATAAGCAGTGCTGAAAGATAAGAAACACACTGGGCAAGTCACTATTTTAGACATTTTAAAATAAACATGGGTGGATACCTCTATATTTTAAATATTTTGCCTGATATAGTGGAAGAAGAAATGACTAGTTGATACTTTGTTAAGGCTTTTTGGATGCAATATTACAACAGAAAGCTAAATTATCAGATTAAATTTACCAGGCAACTCTCCTATCAGTGTGTACAATGCATAGTTTTTAAATATAGCCAGACAATTGCATTTTTCAGTGTCATTATTATGTGAATTAGTGGATTTTGTTTTTGTTTTTAAAGATATTGACTTCAGAGATGAATTAGTGAATTTTTATAATTTTTTTTCCAAAATAGAATATTTTACCTTTTTCTTTCCCATAAGAAAGAGGGACTTATTTGGCTAAGTTTCTGGAAAACTTTGTGGGTTATTGACTATAGTTTTCGATCATCTTAGTTAGCAAGTTAGGCTTATCACAATATTGCAAAGAAGCATAAGTTTTTAAATGTTTGTACAAATAATGACTCATTAAAAATAACTTTCATTCTGTACAATGATGAATAAAAGAAAAGTTCTTTCTTAAGATATGAAAACAATAAAGATAACCTACATATACATTTACCATCTTCTATTTTGTGTATTTTGCCCATAAAGGTATCTTTTCACAGTGGACTGAAGGGCCCAGAATCCTGAAGTACTCTTTTATTTATGTGGCACATTATCACGTACCAGTCTCCAGTGTGCATTTGCATCAGTTTATTAGTAAGATTGGTCCAGGCTAACAGAAGGAGCATGGTGGTAGAAAAGGGTAGAGTCAAAGAGGGGAGAGGAAATACATAGATAGGTATGATTCCTAAGGATAAGCATGGAAACATTACTCAAGACATTTGGGCAATTTAACTTTGATTTTTCTTTAGAGGCCACAAGAAAATTGACTTTATTACTTTAAAACTTTTGTTTTAACAAAAAGGAGAATCATGTACTATTTAATTACTTAATATGGTTCTGAATGACTTGGCTATTTCCTAAAAGCAAATCTGCTCTCTAGTCATAATCAATAAAAGCTGACCATTAATGGCAGATATTCTGAAGAATATACTACAGGCTGTGTAGAGAATTCCTGAAACAGTCCAAAGACTTTTAAATAATGGCATCGTCACTGACAGATAAGTATATCCTCACAGATGAACTATTTTGAAAGGGCTGTCATATAAGTAGATATATCAGTACTAGTGTTCAGTTAAATGAAAATTAGTCATATTTCTCATCTATATACATTTATAGCTCATTGATACATAATTGTGTTTCCCCCCAGGAATAAAAGCTGTGGCTTCATCTTGTGCATACCTGCACGAAGCTTCTTTGAAAAGATGCTGCAGTCTCACTGATGAAGGAGTCCTTGCTCTTGCGCACAATTGCCGGCTGCTAAAGGTCATTGATTTAGGTGGCTGCTTAGGTATTACTGACGTGTCCTTACACGCATTAGGAGAAAACTGCTTTTTTCTGCAGTCTGTTGATTTTTCAGCTACTCAGGTAAATGAAATATAGACTTGAAATATAGAGGTTGTATGGGGTTTTCCAATGTCTTTTCAGTGACTCATTAGAAGAACGTAATTATTTTTATTGAAATTGTTGACTATTTCATGCTTTGGTGGTTAAATAATTGCAGTATAATTTGGCACATTCTGCTCAGTTATTTTAAGTAAGGGTGGGAGGTATGTGTAGCTAAAACACATATTTGCTGAATGGGAGGCAATAAAGTTATATCTAAATGATTAACAATTTTTAGAAAATTTTAGGTCCGTCCCATTTATGTGCTGTGTTGCTTTTTCCCTTTGCTTAGGTATCTGACAATGGTGTGGTTGCGCTTGTTAGTGGACCTTGTGCCAAGAAATTAGAGGTAACGTAAAAATATCTATAAAGATGTTAATAAAAATTTTATGTTAAAAACCCTCAGAAATTATTTTTTAAACCTAGCAGACAACCATTTTCAATTATGTATTTCCATGAATTTTTGGGGTCTCTAACTCTTTCTTCCCAGAGTAAAGAAAAATTGGTAAAGTAGGAGATAAAGTGTATTTTAAAATAAAAACCTATTGCCTTGGCCAGTGTGGTTCAGTTGGTTAGGGGTTGTCCCATACACCAAAAGGCTGCTGGTTCAATTCCCAGTCAGGGAACATGCCCAGGTTGTGGGCTGAATCTCTAGTAAGGGACATGCAGGAGGCAGCCGCCAATGCACATTATACTCTCACATTGATGTTTCTATCTCCCTCCCTCTCCCTCCCTGTCTCTCTAAAAAAAGTCAATAAAAAAACAAGCAAACACGCATTTTACTTCTGATGAAACTTCTTACTTTCCAGAAGTTTTAGCTTCTAACATATTTAAGGATAGTCTTATTTTGGATGAAGACTGAAAATTTATCAATATAAACTTAGTCTTTAGAATTTTCATGTCCGACTGACATTTCCACCAAGACTACTTATTCTCTTGCCATCATATTTTTCTGAATCTTCAAAGGGATCCATAACGGCCACCACTATGGCATAAAATTGTGTTTAGCTGAAGATTTTTGAGAACCGACCAATGCAAAAAAAGAAAAAAGAAAAGCTTTGAACTACCACCCTCATTCCATCTGCCTGAAAGCAGAGCTTCTAAAAGGATTCACTTGCCATCAAACCCCCTCCAAGGAAGACTTCCCATACTGCAGAGGCCCCTCCTATCATGGAGAAGTCAGATGAGAAATTGCATAAACAAAAATGGTCACAAGACTATCATACCTGTTGTTTTTCTCGAAGGGTCCTTTCTTTCTCCCCCCAACCCTGCCCTTCCCTTATTAAGATGGTATATAAACTCTAAATTCTAGCCTCTTTTTTTTTTTTCTTTTGAGGCATAGGCATGAGCATGCATGTGAATAAACTTTGTCTTTCTTTCTCTCTTGCTAATCTGTGTTTTGTCAGTTTAATTTTCAGGCCTCCGAAAACAGAATGTCAGAGGAACAAAGAAAAGCTTTCCCCTTCCCAGTAACCACATTGTACAGCCATTTAAAAAGATCTTGGATTAGAGTTCAGTCTTTGGATTCAATAATCTGTTTCTAAATATATTTAGAAGCCTTTTGTCCTAGGATTTGGGGTTCTTCTTTCCCAGTTTATAGTGTTTTTAAATTTTTATTTTTTATGTTAAAATATATTTTTATTGATTTCAGAGAGGAGAGGGAGAGAGATAGAAACATCAATGATGAGAGAGAATCATCAATTGTTTGCCTCTTGCTTGCTCCCTACTGGGGATAGAGCCTGCAACCAAGGCATATGCCCTGTCCAGGAATTGAATCGTGACCTCCTGGTTCATAAGTCAGTGCTCAACCACTGAGCCACACTGGCTGGGTGCCTTCAGTTCTTTAAAAAAATTACATGTAACATCTAAATATCCTCCCTCATTTCTTTCCGCTTTCTTCCTTCAGAGGTAAACAGTATTCTGAAGATTCCTATGTATCTTTCCTTGTGTATTTGGGTACTTTATCTTCCTCTCTCTGTAATATTGTTTTAAAATTTTACATGGTAGTTTCCTAATGTATGTGCTCTTTTAACAGTTTGCTTTTCTATTCAAATTTACTTTATAAAGTTTTCAAGTTTTATTGAGGTATAATTTACACACAATGAAATTTACCCATTTTAAGTATACAGTGTGATGAATTTTGGTAATTGTTATACATCCCTGTAACCACCACCATAATTAAGATTATAACATTTTTGCCCTAGTTGGTTTGGCTCAGTGGATAGCGCGTCAGCCTGTGGACTGAAGGGTCCTAGGTTTGATTCTGGTCAAGGGTGTGCTCAGCTTGCGGGCTCAATCTGCAGGAGGGGGCTTGCAGGAGGCAGCTAATGAATGATTCTCTCTCATCATTGATGTTTCTATCTCTCTCTCCCTCTCCCTTCCTCTCTGAAAGCAAAAAAAAAATATTTAAAAAAAAAGATTAGAACATTTGTGTCACCCCAAAAAGTTTTCTCCTGTATCTTTGTAGTCAGCCCCCTGCCATAGCCCCAAGGAACCACTGATTTACTGTGTCATTATAGTTTTACCTTTTCTAGAATTTTATATAAATGTAATCATGAAGTATATCGTCTTTTGGGTTTTTTACTCTCTTCTTTTACTTCTTTCACTTAGCATAATGATTTTGAGATTCACCCATGTTGTTGAATGCATTACTATTTCATTCCTTTTCTTTTTTTGCTAAGTAGTATTCTGTGTCTGGATATGACACAATTAGTTTTTACATTGACCACTTGGTGGACATGTGGGTTGTTTCATTTTGCACTATTATAAATACTGCTGTAGACATTTGCATATAAGTCTTTATGTAGACATATGTTTTTCTTTTTCTTGGGTAAACACCTGGGAATGGAACTATTAAGTCATATAGTACATACATGTTTAACTTTATAAGATACTACCATACTGTTTTCCAAAGAGTCTGAGCTAATATTATGTTTGAGATGTATGTCTATTAATACAAGTAGATATTTTTATCTTATTCTATTATATTAATGAACCACCACTTACCCAGTCACCACTTCTTTACCGTTATAAATAATACTGCAATGGGTATATTTATAAATTGTTTCCTTGTACACATGTACAAGGGTTTCTCTCTATAAAATGGAGATCAGCAGCTGGAATTGCTGGGTTCTAGGGTATACTCATCTTTAGCTTTGATAGATATTGCCAAATAGCTTTATAAAATGGTTGGGCATTTAACTTATAAAGCTGCTATACCTTACAAATTCCTGCAGACTTACATTAGTTCTTTCTGTAAGATTTTTTCTTACAAGTGGACATTTGGTTCTTTTTGTATCAGAGTATATCCCAAGTTTTTTCATACTGTTACTATAAACCTATTTTTTTCTTTTGATTACCCTTCATTTTTAAATAGGAGATTCATATGGGACATTGTGTGAATCTGACTGATGAGTCTGTAGAAGCTGTCCTTACGCGCTGTCCTCAGATACATATATTACTGTTCCATGGATGCCCCCTGATAACAGGTTAGTATGATAGATTGCTTGGGCTCAAATCCTGCTTTTATCTTTTAATAACTGTGTGACCTGGAGTAAATTATTTTACCCATTCCGTTATTCCATGTCCTCATCTGTAACATGGGTATAATGACAGTACCTACCTCAAAAACTTGGTCACGATGATTATCTGACAACACTTTACATGGTGCCTAATATAACGGCTCATTAAATGTTAGTCATGGTGGTGTTCATGGTAATAAGTGTTAATAAATGTTAACTGTGCTGAGGATGAGAATGGTGGTAGTGGTCATGATACTAAACAATGCTTTAGACAATAAAAGAATTTATAATACCACATCTATCAAATAAGCTAAATGACCTGTTATCTATACTCTCATCAGGCTTCAGTGAAGTATCACATTTGTTTTTTTTTTGTTTTTTGTTTATTTTTTAATTAAATCTTTATTGTTCAGATTATTACATTTGTTCCTCTTTTTTTTCCCCCCATAACTCCCCTCCTCCCAGTTCCCGCCCCACCCTCTGCCCTCACTCCCCACCCACTGTCCTCATCCATAGGTGCACGATTTTTGTCCAGTCTCTTCCCGAATCTCCCACACCCCTTTCCCCCCCAAGAATAGTCAGTCCATTCCCTTTCTATGTCCCTGATTCTATTATAATCACCAGTTCATTCTGTTCATCAGATTATTTATTCACTTGATTCTTAGATTCACTTGTTGATAGATGCATATTTGTTGTTCATAATTTGTATCTTTACCTTTTTCTTCCTCTTCCTCTTCTTAAAGGATACCTTTCAGCATTTCATATAATCCTGGTTTGGTGGTAATGAACTCCTTTAGCTTTTCCTTATCTGTGAAGCTCTTTATCTGACCTTCAATTCTGAATGATAGCTTTGCTGGATAAAGTAATCTTGGTTGTAGGTTCTTGGTATTCATCACTTTGAATATTTCTTGCCACTCCCTTCTGGCCTGCAAAGTTTCTGTTGAGAAATCAGCTGACAGTCGTATGGGTACTCCCTTGTAGGTAACTGAGTTTCTTTCTCTTGCTGTTTTTAAGATTCTCTCTTTATCTTTTGCTCTTGGCATTTTAATTATGATGTGTCTTGGTGTGGTCCTCTTTGGATTCCTTTTGTTTGGGGTTCTCCGTGCTTCTTGGACCTGTAAGTCCATTTCTTTCACCAGGTGGGGGAAGTTTTCTGTCATTATTTCTTCAAATAGGTTTTCAATATCTTGGTCTCTCTCATCTTCTGGCACCCCTATAATTCTGATGTTGGTACGCTTGAAGCTGTCCCAGAGGCTCCTTACACCATCCTCGCATTTTTGGATTCTTTTTTCATTTTGCTTTTCCGGTTGGGTGTTTTTTGCTTCCTCGCATTTCAAATCATTGACTTGATTCTTGCGCTCCTCTGGTCTGCTGTCGGGAGTCTGTATAATATTCGTTATTTCAGTCCGTGTATGCTTAATTTCTAGTTGGTTCCCCAATATAACATCGAGGGTCTCATTAGTTTTCTTGTAGATCTCATTAAGTTTATCGGCGGCTTCTAAACAGTTCTTGAGAGACCTTAAAAGTGTGGTTCTGAACTCTATATCTTCCATTGACAATTTTGTCCTGTTTCTTTGTCTCCGCATTTTGTTATGCTTCCTTGGTGCACCCCCTAGTGGTCTTTGTGCGCAGTCTTATAGTTAAACCTTGGTTGTTGTACCTAATACCAGGGAGGGTTTGACCTCCAGGCCAAGTGGCTATGAGAATCAGCTGTGTCTGCAGTGAGAGAACTTCTGTCCTCTAGGGAGGTGCTAATCTAGCCTTTGCCTGAGGCTATCCGGCAAATGCCTCTGTGCAGGGCTTGGGCGGGGCGGGTGGGTCTCACGGGATCAACAGGGTGGGCTGGAGAGAGCAGTTATGGCGGCTCTCAGTCCTGTCCCCAGGGGCTCTGCCTTTCTGAGTCCCAGCACCCACTGCAAACCTCGGAGAGAAAGCTGCACTCGCTGACCGAAGCCAGACAGTCCCGCTTCTCCCGTTTGAGTCTGGGTTCCTAAAGACTCGCCCGTATCTGGAGCTCAGAGTCTGTGACTCCCTCCCGATTGAAAACGCCAACCGCGCCCTCCGCCGCCAGCCCTCTCCGCGCACTCCGCACCTCAGAATTTGACTTCAGCACTGCGCCTCCTCTGAGTGTCCGTATGCGTTTCTCTTTCCTCCTAGTTGTAGGACTTCCACTCAGCCAGCGTTCCTGTGGTTCTGGGTGATGTCCGTTCCGTTTTTTAGTTTCACTTTTGAAGTAGTTGTTCAAGGCAGCAAACTCCGGCGTTAACCTATGCCGCCATCTTGGTTCTCTCAGCCTATCAGTGAAGTATCACATTTGTGGAACAAAGTAGTCACAACCCATTTGGCCTGTATAAGAGCCATGATACCACATGCTCCCGAAAACACAGCACCTCAACCTCTTTTGTATTACCCCAGACCCATGCCACCCTTCCCTCTGGCTATCACCACACTGTTGTCTGTGTCTATGCAGTATACATATATGTTCTTTGGCTAATCCCTTCACCTTCTTTCATCCAGTCCCGCTCCCTCTGACAGCTGTCAGTCTCTTTCATGTATCCATGCCCCTGTTTCCATTTTGTTCGTCAGTTTATTTTGTTCATTAGATTCTACATAAGAGTGAGATTATGAGATACTTGTCTTTCTCTGACTGACTTATTACACTTAGCAAAATACTCTCCAGGTCCCTCCATACTGTCTCAAAGGGTAAGAGATCCTTCTTTTTTACAGCTGCATAGTACTCCATTGTGTAAATGTACCACAGCGTTTTATTCACGCATCTACTGATGGGCACCTGGGTTGTTTCCAGATCTTGGCTATTGTAAATAATGCTGCTATGAACATCAAGGTACATATATTCTTTCAAATTGGTGTTTTGGGATTCTTAGGGTATATTCCCAGAAATAGGATCGCTATGTCAAAAGGCAGTTCTATTTTTAATTTTTTGAGGAAACTCCATACTGTTTTTCACAGTGGCTGCACTAGGGTTCCCTTTTCTCCACATCCTTACCAGCACTATTGTTTGTTGAGTTATGGACAGTAGCCATTCTGGCAGGTGTGATATCTCATTATGGCTTTAATTTGCTTCTCTCTGATGATTGTGACATTGAGCATTTTTTCATATGTCTATTGGCCATCTGTAAGTCCTCTTTGGAGGTGTTTATTCAGGTCCTTTGCCCATTTTTTAATTTGGTTGTTTGTCTTCATGGTGCTGAGTGTATAAGTTCTTTATATATTTTGGAAATTAACCCCTTATTAGATGTATTATTGGCAAATACATTCTCCCATACAGTGGGTTCCCTTTTCATTTTGTTGATGGTTTCTTTTGCTGTGCGAAAGCTTTTTAGTTTGATGTAATCTCATTTGTTTACCTTTCCTTTGTTTTCTTTGCCCTAGGAGACATATTGGCAAAAATAGTGCTATAAGAGATGTGTGAGCTTTTACTGCCTATGTTTTCTGCTAGGATTTTTATGGTTTCTTATTTTTTTTTAATTAAATCTTTATTGTTCAGATTATTACAGTTGTTCCTCTTTTTTTCCCCCATAGCTCCCCTCCACCCAGTTCCCACACCACCCTCTGCCCTTACCCCACCCACCACTGTCCTCATCCATAGGTGTATGATTTTTGTCCAGTCTCTTCCTGCACCCCCCACACCCCTTTCCCCCTGAGAATTTTCAGTCCACTCCCTTTCTATGCCCCTGATTCTATTATATTCACCAGTTTATTCTGTTCATCAGATTATTTATTCACTTGATTTTTAGATTCACTTGTTGATAGATGTTTATTTGTTGTTCATAATTTTTATTTTTACCTTTTTTTTCTTCTTCCTCTTCTTAAAGGATACCTTTCAGCATTTCATATAATACTGGTTTGGTGATGATGAACTCCTTTAGCTTTTTCTTATCTGTGAAGCTCTTTATCTGACCTTCAATTCTGAATGATAGCTTTGCTGGGTAAAATAATCTTGGTTGTAGGTTCTTGGTATTCATCACTTTGAATATTTCTTGCCACTCCCTTCTGGCCTGCATAGTTTCTGTTGAGAAATCAGCTGACAGTCGTATGGGTACTCCCTTGTAGGTAACTGACTTTCTTTCTCTTGCTGCTTTTAAGATTCTCTCTTTGTTTTTTGCTCTTGGCATTTTAATTATGATGTGTGTTGGTGTGGTCCTCTTTGGATTCCTTTTGTTTGGGGTTCTCTGTGCTTCCTGGACTTGTAAGTCTATTTCTTTCACCAGGTGGGGGAAGTTTTCTGTCATTATTTCTTCAAATAGGTTTTCAATATCTTGCTCTCTCTTCTTCTGGCACCCCCATAATTCGGATGTTGGTATGCTTGAAGTTGTCCCAGAGACTCCTTACACTATCTTCATATTTTTGGATTCTTTTTTCTTTTTGTTTTTCCGGTTGGGTCATTTTTGCTTCTTTGTATTTCAAATCTTTGACTTGATTCTTGTGATCCTCTAGTCTGCTGTTGGATCTCTGTATAATATTCTTTATTTCAGTCAGTGTATGCTTAATTTCTAGTTGGTCCTTTTTCATAACCTCGAGGGTATCACTAGACTTATTGAGGGTCTCACTAAATTTATTGGTGGTTTCTAGAAAATTCTTGAAAAACCTTATAACTGTGGTTTTGAACTCTATATCCAGTAGTTTGCTTTCCTCCATTTCTGTCATTTGTGACCTGTTTCTTTGTCTCCACATTTTAGCTGCTTCCCTGTGTTGATAGAGTGGCTTTCTGTGCTAGGTGTCCTATAGGGCCCAGTGGTTCAGCCTCCCCAGTTACCTGAAGTAGACACTCTTGGTGCACTCCTATGTGGGCTTTGTGCACATTCTTGTTATAGTTAAGCCTTGATTGTTGTAGGTATCACTGGGAGGAATTGACCTCCAGGACAATTGGCTGTGAGAATCAGCTGTGTCTACAATGGGAGAACTTCTGTGCTGGAGACACCCTTATGGGGCAAGACTTGCTTCAGTGGGGTTTTGGTGCTCACTGAGTCTGCCCCCTGTGTGTGTCCCTTATGGATCTGAGGAGTTGTAATCTGGATGGTCCCACTCTGACCACTGGGTACACTGGCTCTTGGATCTCTAAGGAGGTGCTAATTTAGCCTCTGCCTGAGGCTACCCAACAGGAGCTATGGAGAGATCTGCAGATTCCTCTTCTTTGTTTGGGATTTGGAGGTGCCCAGATGAGGCCCAGCTGTGAAGCAATGCAAGGTGCTGTGGGGCCTTGGGCCTTCTTTTGGAGGTTCTGGGTCTCTCTGACCCAGCTTCAGTTTGTTAAGTAATTTTAGATTGCAAAGGGCCAGGCCATTCATATGCAAAAGCCTCTGCCACAGCTTGGATGGGGCGGGGTGTCAGGGGATCAACAGGGCGGAGCAAGCAGCTATGGCTGCTCCTCAGTCCTCCCCTAAGGGGCACTGCGTCTCAGTGTCCTGGTAATCGCTGCAAGCACCTCTGAGAGAAAGCCGCCCTCGAGTTCCGCCCAAAGCCAGACAGTCCAGTTTCTCCCCGTATGAGTCTGGGTCCCCAGAGACTCGCCCGGAACTGGAGTTCAGAGCAGTTGGGAGCTTATGACTCCCTTCCAATTGAAAAAGACCTCAACCTGGGCATGGAATCGAACCTTGGACCTTTCAGTCTGCAGGCCAGTGCTCTACCTACTGAGCCAAACTGGTTAGGGCTTCCATTGATTTTTTAGGAAGAATGAGAGAGAGAGAGAGAGAGAGAGAGAGAGAGAGAGAGAGAGAGGAAAAACATCGATGTGAGAGAGACAGGATTGTTTGCCTCCTGCATACTCCCCGACCAGGGTCATGCCCTTGACCAGAAATCGAACCTGGGACCCTTCGATGGGTGGGCTGGTACTCTAACCACTGAGCACATCATCCAGGGCCCTAAGCCACTCTTGATCTTGGGGCTCTCTAACTCCAAGACTCCTTATCTGCTGCTCAGTGACATCATGACACATAAACCCTCTCCTCAGGCCTATGGGAATTCCCTTACCCTACTCTCCTACTCCCCTTTTGAGTAGTGTCCCCCTACATGCATATATGCACACACCCCTTTGAAAGGTCTCATGTTGTGAGGGACTTCCTTTGCATGCAAACCTATCAAAGTGTGGCTCAAATAAAGCTTGTTGTGTCCTACTGCCACCTTGTGGTCACATCTTTTTCCTTGATCTGTCCCCAAATTCCTTGAATTCACTAACAACAGATGACATGGTATGGTGTTCTAGAAGGCACCAGAGGTATAGCATAAAACAAAAAATGTTTATATGTCAAAAAAAGTTTGCAAAATGCAACACACCACTATAACAAATATTAATTTATCAGAGGTTCTGGAAAATATTATAGCTAAGAAACATTTTTTTAATCCAAGCATTTCTCAAAATTCTCTTAGCACAGAATACTATGTATATTATTTTTCTGATTGCTGATTTCATAGACTAGAAAAATGAAATACTGAAATGTTATTTGCCCATTGTTTTTAATAATAGTGCCAAGAATAAATCTAAAATCCTCAAGATGTAGTGAAATAAGCCCCTCTTCCATATCATGCCATCTCTCTAAACACTGAATAATTTATCTTTTATGGACCTCAACTTTCCCTTATGAATAACTGGCAGTCATACAATTAGGGAATCTGATAAAAATGCAAGAGTTTATACACAATGATTTTTTTTTAATCCTTACCGGAGGATATTTTTTCATTGATTTTCAGAGAGAGTGAAAGAGAGAGGGAAAGACAAAGAATTATCGATGTGAGAAAAATACATCGATTGGTTGCCTCCGGCATGTGCCTGGGACAGGGCCCAAGCCCAGACTGCGGAGGAGTCTGCAACCAAGGTACGTGCCCTTTACCGGAATCGAACCAGGGACCCTTTGGTCCACAGGCCAACGTTCTATCCACTGAGCAAAACTGGCTAAGGCCACAATTATTTTTATTGATAAAGTTTCTTAAAGAGAAAAAGCTGAAGTTTTCAACCACCCAGATCATCTGTCCTCTTCCTCCTTTCCCATCACCACTGCTACATGTATATTTTTGCTACCACATTGAATAAAAACAGATAAGGGAACAGAGCCTTGGCTGGGTGGCTCAGTTGGTTGGAATATCGTCCAGTACATTCAGGCTAATATATTCACCTTATATTTAATTTTTACTTTTTTTCTCTAAAGAAGATACTTTTTTCCCCTAAAAAATCTTTTTTCTTCTTTCATATAACATGTCTGTGCCCCCTTTTTAGATTGATTCCCAAGTACTTTATTTTCTCTGATAATATTTTTATCATGTTTCCTCTTATATCTATATTCATGTGATTGCTCACATAGGACTAAGACAATACAATTTATATTCTATAAAAAGAATATATATATATATACACATATGTTTGTACAATTCTAATATTGTTATCCTCACAGCAACTTGACCCCCATATTGGCAGTGCCCACTGTAGTTAGCCATCAGATTACCTGAATTAACAGGCTTATCTTCTCTGTTATATTTGTAAATATTTATAAAATTTCCTAACCTTACTGTCAGACTATAAGAGAACTCCATGTTATAAATTAGGTCTTGAAACTGTTAGAAGCACTCTGATTTTATTTCTGCTGAAGAGACAAAAAACTAAGCTGCTATTTTAAAATATTGTAAATCAGGAAAGTAATTTTTAAACTTACTAAGTTTTAATTTAATTATATCTGCAATGATTATCACCAAGTACAACTCATATACTTTTGTTAATCTCCTACAGTATACATGCATTTCAGTTTCTCTTAACTATTTAAACATATTTCACAGTATTCATAGGCACTGAGGTTTAGATTTTAGAAGGGCAATAAAGCAATTAGACAGTACCAGCGTCCTTATGTTTACATTGAAAGGCAGAAAACTCAACAGGAAACCTGCTGCTTTAAATTGACTGGAATTTTAGTGATATCTGAGGATTTGTTTCAATGGTTACTTTATAAGCAAGTTCCATAGATTTCTAGATGATAACATTGTCAAGATTTATGACAAAGAGCCAAAACAAAAGTATTTTAAGACCTAAGTAGTTTGCTTCAGTTTCTGTTACCTCATCCTTATTAATTCATTCATTATTAATCCAACACAACAGAATGCTTCTTTATGAAGCATTAGAACTCTAATCATTGTTTGTAAAAATGTGCCCAGCCTCACTTTTTTCACTGTGTATTCTACAAACATGTCTAAATTACATTTTCCTTGATCATTTGAAAAAGTTAGTTTATTAATTTATATTTCCCTTGTTTCTTTCTCTTGGTGCTTCAAAAGCCCCTGCCATGAATCTCTTTCAAAAAGTGGTCTCCAGCCCAGTCAGTGGTTGAACATCAACCTATGAACAAGGAGGTCACAGTTGAATCCCGGGCTGTGGACTCGATCCCCCGTAGGGTGGTGTCTGAGGCAGCCGATCAATGATTCTCTCTCATCATTGATGCTTCTCTCTCTCTCCCCCTCTCCCTTCCTCTCTGAATTCAATTTAAAATATATATATATATATATATATATATTTTTTTTTAAAAGTGGTCTCCAGCCGAAACCGGTTTGGCTCAGTGGATGGAGCGTCGGCCTGCGGACTGAGGGGTCCAGGGTTCGATTCCGGTCGGGGGCGTGTGCCTGGGTTGTGGGCATATCCCCAGTGGGAGATGTGTGGGAGGCGGCTGATCAATGTTTCTCTCTCATCGATGTTTCTAACTATCTCTCTCCCTTCCTCTCTGTAAAAAATCAATAAAATATATTTAAAAAAAAAAAAAGTGGTCTCCATCTATGTTAGTCATAGATTTTTAGAGAGATGGTAAAAGTTTCCTTACAAGACATGTAAACAACTCCCTTGTTTTAAGGGAACAGAGCCCTGGCTGGGTGGCTCAGTTGGTTGGAGTGTCATCCAATACACCAAAAAGGTTGCGGGTTCCAGTCCCCATCAGGGCACATACATAGGTTGCGGGTTCAATCACCAGTCAGGACACATACGGGTGGCAACCAATTGATGTTTCTCTCTCACATCAATGTTTATATCTCTATCCCTTCCTCTCTCTCTAAAAATCAATAAAAACATATCCTTGGGTGAGGATTACAAAAAAAATGGAACTGGAAGTCAAAACCTAAGTCACCTGATCCACAATCTCTAATTCTTTCCCCAATAGAACAGTTTCCTAAAGACACATGAAATATCTCTGATTACTGTGAATTAATGTATTGTCAATGTTTCCTTTTATAGATCATTCACGAGAAGTCTTGGAGCAATTAGTAGGCCCAAACAAATTAAAGCAAGTGACATGGACTGCTTATTGATGCTTATCCAAGTTATGCTCTTCATACTGTCAGGAAATGATGGACTTGGAGATTGGCTTTCCAACATGTAATATGGTTTGTGACTTACCAGACTCTTAAATGCTTTAATAGTGCTATTATTCTGTGTTTGTTTAATGAGTCATTGTTTTAGAATTTTAATCCTAGCATGCCCCTCTGATAGATTTGGGGGTAGGGGGAGAAGGCACTGTGTTTGTTTCTTAATAACAAAGATTTTAAATTACCTGTTTTCCCTGGAGATTTCCTTTTCCTACCTAAATATTTGAGCTGTTGTAAAAGAAATGTACCAATGTGGATAAATTTTAAGTAAAGGTATTTCTAAAAGTATAATTACCTTTTTAGCTATTTTCTGGCTCCTACCTTCCTGAAGTATTTAAATACCCATTGGCCAAAAGCTAAGCTGAACACTGGCCTATAAATTCTGTATAGAATTTAATATTTCAGTGAAACGAAGAAACATAACAGTTAATGTCATAATCCATGATGTCATACACCTTAGCCATTCAGCATATGAATGTTACTGAGGCCCTTGCCCAGTCACTTATTTCATTGATTTTTATGACTATTTTTCTCTGAAAATAGTTCCCAGACCCAGTTCCAACATGGGGTGGGGGATAGAATCAGATTCTATTCTATTCTGGAGGTAGAAACAGATTCTACAGGTTAAGGGTCCAGTCCTACAAGACTGCCCCCCTTCTGTCCCTGCCCACCCAACACAAATCAGACACCAGTTGCAAGTCCAGGTTGTTACTTGTGCGTCTGATCAATTGGCTACAAATTGGAGGTACCAAGGATCCCTTCCTTGAGTTAGATTAGTTTCCTAGAAGGACTCACAGAACTCAGGAAAACCTGTTTACTCACTAAATTACCAGTTTGTTATAAAGAATATTAAAGGATAAAAATGAACATCCTGATGAAGAGATACACAGAGAGGTCACAAAAAAGGAGCCTTCTATCCTCACAGAGCAAGGGCCCAGAGCGGTGGCAGGTGGAAGGCTTCTGGAAGCTCTCCACACCCCCTCCCTGTGGGTTTTTATGGAGGCCTCATTATGTAGGCAGGGTTGATTGATTCAAGTGGTTGTCCCTCTCACCTCCCCAGAAAATAGGGGTGGGACTGAAAATTCCAACCTTGTATTCATGGTTGGTTCGGGACAACCACCCCCCATTCTTAGGTGCTTTGCAAAAGTCACCTTAATTAACATCACATGAATAACAAGACACCTTTTCACCTTTATGGCTCTGGGTTCAGAAACTGAGAACAAGAGACCGCATTTAAATAAAAGATGCTTATTGTTTAGGAAATTCCAAAAGTTTAGAGTACTATGAGCCAGGAATTATGGATGCAGACCAAATACATTGGATAAATATATTTTGGTCACATCCTTGAGAATAATGAGCCCTGCATTCTTAGCTCTAGGATTGGTCCAGGAGGGTTCTCAGCCAGATGTCAGCGGTCTGGATGCTGGATGCCGGGGCATCTGGAGGATGGGCATCCTGAGTCCTTAGGGAGTAGTTGGAGGGTTATCCAAAGGTAAATAAATGTCCAGGCATTGATATAGGATGGGAAAATTCAAAAGTTTAAGTTCCTAGGCTAGTTAAGACAAGAAAAAGAATTGTTTCCTTATGCCTCACCTTCATACTGTTAAAGTGACTCCATTTTGTATTTTCCCTATCTTCATTCTTTTTTTTTAAATCACTTAAAAATTTTTTCCCAAATTTTATTTATTGGATATTTTTCCACTGATTTTTTTTAGAGAGAGTGGAAGGGGCAGGGAGAGACAGAGTGAGAGAAGCATTGCATCGATTGGTTGCCCTTGAATGGAATTGAACCCAGGACCAATGCTCTATCCACTGAGCCAGACTGGCAAGGGCCCTATCTTCATTCTTTTCCTCAATATATACATACATCTTTTTTGCACAGTGGTATTCTAAACACATTCTCCTTCACATTGTTACTCTCTTATATCATAATGGTTTGTTTTTTTTAATACGTAAGATTCTATAAACCTGGGATGTGTAGTGGTGGCATAACCAATTTCTAACTAACCTTAGTAAGCCATAAAGAGGCATATGGTGTCAGTACAGAGTATGTTGGGGTATCCCTGGTTGTCCATTAAGACCCTATTATGTACTAAATACTATAGTCTTCTATATTTTATATTTTTGTTTGTTTAATTCAACACATCACATAGTTGTCCTCAACTACAGAAACCGACTCAGCTACAATATCTAATTCTCTCCCCAATTTACTTATTGCTACCACTTACTGCCTTCTATAATTATATTCCGATAGCAGTAAAACTAGAAAAAAATTACAGATAAAGAATTGTATATTTGGCATAATGCAGAACTAGTTACATGACAAAAGTCTAAATCTTCATATTTTGGAAACAAGATTTGCCATTTCACAGGAACTGCATTCTTCAAACATAGGTGTATCCACACTTGGAAGCATTTTGACAATTCAGGGCTGGAAATCCCACACGGTGCTTGTTGTCAGTCCATTGTTTTCCTGCCTAGTAGGTTCTGGAAGTGAATATTCTACCACTTTGTGCAGCTGATGCTGAATGCTGTGTCCTCTGAACTGGGGCCGGCCTGGGTCACCAATCAGTACTCGAGTTTTGTGAGTCCAAAAGCAATCCTTCAGCCATCGATGAAGACTATCTGCAAGGTCTTCATCATAAAACATATCTCCAAGCACAATAAGGTCCCACTTATCTTGTTCCAAATCCAAAATGTTTTTGGTTAAAATGGGAAAAGGTTTCAGTTGGTTCAATTCACAATTTAGTGTGATAGCCATTCCTGCAACTTTAAAAAAGGACATGATGAATTGGTATATACTAGTACTAGACTGTTTGAATTCCCTATTGATTAATTTGGTTTATAATATCTCAACGTTTTCTCCCTTTAAAAAGATTCTTTTAAAACATATTTTTAGCCTTAGCTGGCTTGGCTCAATGGATAGAGTGTCAACCTGCGGACTGAAGGGTCCCGGGTTTGATTCCTGCCAAGGGCACATGCCTGGATTGCGGGCTTGATCCCCAGGGGCGTGCAGGAGGCAGCCGATCAATGATTCTTTCTCGTCATTGATGTTTCTATCTCTCTCTCCTTCTCCCGTCCTCTCTGAAATCAATAAAGAAATATATTAAAAAAACAAAAACATATTTTTATTGATTTTTTTTAGAAAGAAAGGAAGGGAAAAGGAGAGAAAGAGAAACATTGATGTAAGAGTGAAACATCGATTGGCTGCTCCTGCATGCCCCCACCAGGGATTGAGCCCGAAACCCGGGCATGTGCCCTGACCAAGAATCAAACCAGCAACCTTTTGGTACACAGGATGACCCAACCAACTGAGCTACACTGGCCAGGGCAAAGTTGTGTGTATGTGTGTATTAATTGATTTTAGAGAGAGGAAAGGAGCGAGAGAGAGAGAGAGACATCTATCAGTTGCCTCCTGCATGCGCCCTGACCAGGGATCGAACCTGTGTAGGTGCCTTGACTGGGAATCAAACAGGCCACCCTTCAGTGTACAGGACGATACTCCAACCAACTGAGCCACACCGGCCAGGTTTCCTTTTTTTGTTGAGAGATGTTTTTAGGTAAGAAAGCCTAAAGTTAATGCCAATGTAAGCTATTTATTGTGATTTTCAAATATATGACTGGATATCCTGAATACAAAACAAACAAAAACACACCTGGAAATGTTGGAGTTTGAAGGAACATTTGTTGATCTCAATAACCACAAAGTCTGGTTATTGGGAGACAGGGAAACAAGCCTTGGGCTTGAGCAAGATGGCAAGTTAAAACTGAGCCCCCTGTATAAAATAAGGATCTTCAGGGACTAGAGCCTCAGTGAAAGGGAAGACTAGAAGAAAATCAGATAAAATTAAAACCTATCTGTCTGGTATAGGCTATCATATTGAGGCATCATAGATATTTATCCTGGAAGGGAAAAAACAGGATGAGCTTCACAGATTTTTAAATATGAAATCCTTACTAGGGTCTATGTCATTGGCCAAGATCCTCGATGCCCCACTCATCTTAGCAGCGATAGCCGTAGCTCCGCATCCACTCCCGAGATCTAACACAGATTTTCCTCTGACAACATCAGGATTATCCAAAAGATACCTAAGTTAGAAAAAATGGGGAAAGCATGGGAGAAATTCAGTAGAGCTGTTCAAAAAGAAAGTAATTTCTTTGGGTTCAATGAACAAAGAAATAATAGAACTTAGCAGAAGAATTTAGTCTGATCTTGGCAAGTTTGGCCTGACCAGAGTGAGAGAAAATGTCAATCTTAAGAGCTGGACAAAGGTGGCAGAGAGAGGACCTAGTCATTTGATTATTCTTCAGCATGTGTGAAGAACAGTACCACACAGTTACTAATCAGGCGCTTCAAGTCAACCATTTAAAAGTTTTGAGCACTTACTGTGACCCAGAAATGATCAAGAACTAAGAATCCAAACTGACAAAATACGACTATAATCAGGACTCAGTACACTAGAGCCAAAATCCAACATCTCCTTTTGATTGTTCATCAGAGTGGTTTTACATTGCTTGAATTGTCTTATAATGACCATCAAAGTCCAGTTCAACCAAAGAATTTGGACCAGGGCTAAGTAGTTACCAAACAATTGAAGATGAGTGGGAAACACTGACAATGAATTTCAACAGACACTTGATCTTAGTGTTAGAATAATGAAGAATAGCAGGGACTATGGCAAAGTAGAGGTGTGCATGCCATGTCTAAAGGGACAGCTGCTACCCATCTTCAGCTAATTGTTGCCACACAGAAATCCCATGTTATCAGAGATGATTCCTGTTTTTCAAATCAATGCATATTTTTACATGAAATCTCTCAGGTTTTAAATGTTAGCAACTGACTTTTAAAAAGAAGTGTGTTGAGAAGCCAGAGCTGGTGTATTGAATTAAGAATATGCAGAGTATGGCCCGGTGAATAAAGAGACCCAAGCCATCCACAGCAGAGCAGCAGGTGGCTAGCTCCCTCTGCATGGCAGCTTCCACTTTGGGGAGGTGAAAACGGGGGGTCATTTTGACTGAAGGTGGTTTCAATACACCCACAAAGGAAATAGAATCACAAGATTTATTGCTTCCAGATCCCAGAAGCAAGGAGGTACAATGAGCTGAGGGGAGGGCAGTCTTCTGTTCCAGGTCACAGTGGAGATAGAGAGGAAGATGCACAGGTGAATTGAGCAGAGGTCATTAACTTTTCCAGGACTTAACTCTAAGTGGTTATTCTAAAAGGTTACCTGGGAAAAGCAAATCGGGAACTTACAGCAGGTATCCTAAACTCAGATCCTTTAAAAATGCCCATGTTCAGTGTCAGCAGGGTTATCACACTGTAAAACGCCTAGGCAGCAACTCTCTTCTCATCACAATAAGTAAAAGCAAAACAGAATACATCTGTGGGTCACCAGTTTGTGTTCTGATTCACACAGCCTCTTAAGGATTTGACTGTATATTTGGAGTTGATAAACAATAACTTTAATAGAAAACAGTCACTTATAATGCCAGTACTTTTTAAATATGATGTGAGGAGTAAAGCTTGGAAATTTGGCAACACAACAATCAGAAAATTGAAATTGTTTGATGCCACCTGGAAAGCTTTCCAGTCCTCAGTTTTCTCCCAAAAGCTCTCTGTTTGCATTTTGCTTTTCATTTAAAACTATATATAGCATTAACTCTGTTTGGCCATACCATTCATGTGAAAGAGAAGTCCTTAGCCTTTTTGTTTTCCAGCCCTGTAACCTCAAGGCATAAATAGATGAAATCATTTACCAATTCAAGAGCAAAGACTAGATTGAAAGTTGAAAGTTCTAGTCTTTGTTTCAGCGGCTGTGTTTTAATAAAAAGCATAGTGTGAATGTGAGAAAATTTCCTAAAGAAGAGCTCTGCAGTGTGGAGAGGTGGAAGGAGGGGCCTTACAATGCAGATTCAAGTCGTGAGTTCACCTGAGATGTCAATAAACCACTAGCGAAGAGGGAGTCCTTGAGCAGCCCATTCACAGTCTCCTTTCCTTACAGTGGTTCTCAACCTTCTGGCCCTTTAAATACAGTTCCTCATGTTGTGACCCAACCATAAAATTATTTTCGTTGCTACATCATAACTATAATGTTGCTACTGTTATGAATCATAATGTAAATATCTGATATGCAGGATGGTCTTAGGCGACCCCTGTGAAAGGGTCGTTTGACCGCCAAAGGGGTCGCGACCCACAGGTTGAGAAACGCTGCTTAGGACACTGAGAAGAGGCAATGATGGAGGGATGTGAGGCCTCAGGGGCAACACTGACAGGATTAGGTTGGGAGAGCTGAAGGACTGGGGCCTTAGGTTCTATCTGGGACCCCTGCACTGGCCATACATTATGAACCATGAACCTGAGAACAGTGTAAGGTGTGGATATTTATAGCTACCTCTGGTCTTGATGGCTGACCCTCGGACTTCTCTTGGGAAAAGGACTGTATTTGGGGAAATACCTTGATAAGCTTGGAGTAGAAGGTAAAACTATGTAACAAAGCAACCAAAAAAACCCAAAAAAACTGCTTAACCTGCTCAAAATTCAGAAAAGAAGAATGTGGGTTTTTCTGTTTGTGTGTGGGGGGGGGGGGGGGGGGAAGGGGGGAATGCAGAGTTGAAAGGGCTGAAAAGAGAAAGGACTGTTGCAAACTTAAAAGGTTCCCATTTCAGTTAGGGCAGTACCTAGACAGGGCTTGGCCTCCTGGCCAGTAGATCGCCCAGTAAGGATCGCTGTGGGGCCACAGGTCAGCTCTTTCCCACCAAAACTTGCATCTGGGGGTCAAAAGTCGCAACCGGATCTCAGGGGTGAGGCTGCCACTGCTGGTGACTTCAGTGTTCTCCTCCAAGAAGGCCTTCATCTCAGGGTCCAGAAAGCTCCCATTCCCTCTCCGGGGACAGTGGCCCCAGGGAAACAGAGAGAGACCGCTGCTTCTCACGGCCTTCTGAAAGACACCACAGCGGTTCCCTGGAAACAGTGCCAGTGTCCTCCAACCTGGGCTCAAAGCCATCCGTCCTTTTCCAAGCCACAGGCTCTGTCACCGCCGCTAGTAAGAGCTGCCCCTCAAGGGCAAAGTATAAGGATCTGGCTGCCAACTTGATCCCAACTGGAATATCTAGATTTCTAAAAACAGAAATAATACTGAAAATTCCAAGGCTCACCAACACTTCCATATCATATCTTATCTAATAATAGACAAACATGGTAATTGACTGTACCTTCACTACGCCTCCCATTGGCTAATCAGCGTGATATACAAATTAACCCAACCAAGATGGCGGCCTGCAGCCACGCAGCTGAAGCGAGCAGAAGGCTTGCTTGCTCCAGTGATGGAGGAAGCCAAGGTTCCCTGCCTGCGGCGGCCCGGCTCAGCTCCAAAAGCAACAAAGTTTCAATTATAGAAGCTAAACAGACACCAGATACCTGCTTTCAGCAGGCCATGGCCACAGAGCTGGAGGGAGTAGGAGCCGGCTCTCAGCTCCAGTGACGGCAACAAAGTTTCAACTATAGAAGCTAAACAAACCCCAGATACCTGCTTTGAGAAGGCCGTGGCCGCAGAGCTGGAACGAGCAGGAGCGGCTCTCAGCTCCAGCGATGGCAACAAAGTTTCAATTATAGAAGCTAAACAAACCCCAGAATAAAGAAAAAAAGGAGAGGCTGGGAGCTTCAGTCACCTGCCAGCCTGAAAATGGCCCTCAGCCCCTCACCCAGACTGGCCAGGCATCCCAGTGGGGACCCCCACCCTAAAGGGGGTGTGGCCAGCCTGAAAACAGCCATCAGCCCCTCATCCAGGCTGGCCAGGCACTCCAGTGGGGACCCCACCCTGAAGGGGGTGTGACCAGCTGCAAACAGCCATAAGCCCCTCACCCAGGCTGGCCAGGCACCCAAGCGGGAACCCCACCCTGATTCGGGACACCCTTCAGGGCAAACCAGCTGGCCCCCACCCGTGCACCAGGCCTCTATCCTATATAGTAAAAGGGTAATATGCAAATTGACCCTAACAGCAAAAAGACTGGGAATGACTGGTCACTATGACACACACTGACCACCAGGGGGCAGATGCTCAATGCAGGAGCTGCCCTCTGGTGGTCAGTGCGCTCCCACAGGGGGAGCTCTGCTCAGCCACAAGCCAGGCTGATGGCTGCCAGTACAGCGGTGGTGGTGGGAGCCTCTCCTGCCTCCTCAGCAGCACTAAGGATATCTGACTGCAGCTTAGGTCTGCTCCCCGCTGGCAAGTGGACATCCCCCGAGGGCTGCCGGGCTGCCAGAGGGATGTCTGATTTCCAGCTTAGGCCCAATCCCCCGGGGAGCAGGCCTAAGCCAGCAGGTGGTCATCCCCTGAGGGGTCCCAGACTGCGAGAGAACATGGGCCAGTCTGAGGGACCTCCCCCCGTCCCCGAGTGCACAAATTTTTGTGCACCGGGCCTCTAATCTAATAAAAGAGAAACATGCAAATTGACCGCACCTCTGCTAGCCCAAGCCACACCCACCAGCCAATCAGAGCGACTACATGCAAATTAACTCAACCAAGATGGCGGCCGGCAGCCACAGAGCTGGAGCAAGCAGGAGGCTTGATTACCCTGGCGATGGAGGACCCAAGCTTCCTGCCTGCCCTGGCCAGCTGTGGCCTCCACTCAAGGCAACAAGGTTTCAATTATAGAAGATAAATAAATCCCAGATACCTGCTTCCAGCCAGCCTCCACGGGGAGCTTGGGTGGCTAGGGGCCGTGGCCAGCCTGCAAACAGCCATCAGCCCCTCACCCCGGCTGGCCACACCCTCATGGAGTGAGGGTCCCTGCTGGGGGGATTGGCCAGCCAGTAAACAGCCATCAGCCACTCAGCCAGGCTGGTCAGGCACCCCAGCAGGACCCCCCTCCCTGAAGGGTGTGTGGCCATCCTGAAAATGGCCCTCAGCCCCTCACCCAGGCTGGCCAGGCACTCCAGCAGGGACCCCCACCCTGAAGGGGGTGTGGCCAGTCTGAAAACGGCCATCAGCCCCTCACCCAGGCTGGCCAGGCACCCCAGCAGGACCACCACCCTGATCCGGGACACCCTTCAGGGCAAACCAGCCGGCCCCCACCCATGCACCAGGCCTCTATCCTATATAATGAAAGGGTAATATGCAAATTGACCCTAACAGCAGAAAAACTGGGACTAACTGGTCACTATGACACACACTGACCACCGGGGGCAGCTCCTGCATTGAGCGTCTGTCCCCTGGTGGTCAGTACGCTCCCACAGGGGGAGCTCTGCTCAGCCAGAAGCCAGGCTGATGGCTGCCAGTACAGCGGTGGTGGTGGGAGCCTCTCCCGCCTCAGCAGCGCCAAGGATGTCCAACTGCAGCTTAGGCCTGCTCCCCACTGGCAAGTGGACATCCCCTGAGGGCTCCTGGGCTGCCAGAGGGATGTCTGACTGCCAGCTTAGGCTCAATCCCCCGGGGAGCGGGCCTAAGCCAGCAGGTGGTCATCCCCCAAAGTGTCCCAGACTACAAGAGGGCACAGGCCAGGCTGAGGGACCCCCCTGAGTGCACAAATTTTTGTGCACCAGGCCTCTAGTTATATAATAAAATATTACAGTGTAGGCTCTGTAAGCTCTGTAGCAGATGATCCACAAGCACAAGTTCATTTTATTTTTTTAATGTATTGATTTTTAGAGAGGAAGGGAGAGAGAGCAAGAGAGAAACACTGATTTGCTGTTCCACTTATTTATGCATTCATTGGTTGATTCTTATATGCTCTGACTAGGGATCGAACCTGCAACCTTGGCAAGTGGGGCAACACTCTAACCCAGCCGTGGGCAAACTACGGCCCACGGGCCGGATCCGGCCCGTTTGAAATGAATAAAACTAAAAAAAAAAAGACCGTACCCTTTTATGTAATGATGTTTACTTTGAATTTATATTAGTTCACACAAACACTCCATCCATGCTTTTGTTCCAGCCCTCCGGTCCAGTTTAAGAACCCATTGTGGCCCTCGAGTCAAAAAGTTTGCCCACCCCTGCTCTAACCCAATGGGCAGTACAAGTTCATTTTAGATAAAAGCATTGGTACATCAATTTAGGAAAATCCAATCTTTTAAAAGCATGCCTTTTTACAACGGAATCCTTTTAGTAATTTCAAATGACAAATGTACAAGCATTTGATTTTGAGAGAAATCTTCAGGAACAATGCCTGTTACATAAAATAAGGTATACCTTTAAAGTTCTTTCATACATAACCTAGCCAGTTTGGCTCAGTGGACAGAGCATGGGCCTGCAGACTGAAGGGTCCTGGGTTCAATTCAGGTCAAGGGCACGTACCTTGGTTGCAGGCTCCCCCCTGGCCTAGGCCCTGGTCGGGGCTCATGCAGGAGGCAACCAATCCATGTTTTTATCACATTGATACTTCTTTCTGTTTTTCCCTCTCTCTTCCACTCTCTCTAAAAATCAATGGAAAAATATCCTTGAGTGAGGATTTAAAAATAAAGAAATAAATAAAGTGTAATTAAAAAAAAAAAAAAAAGCCTAGCTAGTTTGGGTCAGTGGATAGAGTGTCAGCCTGTGGACTGAAGGGTCCCTGGTTCGATTCAGGTCAACCCATGTCTGGGTTACAGGCTCAATCCCCAGTAGGGGGAGTGGGGGGGGGGGGTATGCAGAAGGCAGCCAGTCAATGATTCTCTCTC
The DNA here is from genome assembly GCF_014108235.1 of Myotis myotis. NCBI lineage: Eukaryota > Metazoa > Chordata > Mammalia > Chiroptera > Vespertilionidae > Myotis > Myotis myotis. The sequence continues at coordinate 174,903,641 of NW_023416335.1, forward strand.
ACCATCGATCGATCTCTCTCTCTCTCTCTCTCTCTCTCTCTCCCTTCCTCTCTGAAATCAATAAAAAAAATTTAAAAAAATAATAAAGTTCTTTTATACATTTAGTCACCTTTAAGCAGGCACTGTGCTTGGCAACTCTGAACAAAATAAAAGTCTAAGAAGCTAGCATTTTAGTTGGGATAAGCCTAATTAACAGGAAAACACAGTTTTGCCTTTATGAAGTCTAGCCAAGAGTTATGGAGGCTAATGAAGCATATTTTTCTGTAGGCAGAAGTGTACAAATTATACTTACCACACTCTATTTCAATAATGATTGTCATAGCATAAAACATCTATGTGAACAGATTCAGGTCTTTTTCCTTAAAAAAACAAAATAAAAACATTAAGGATTTCATTGTAATAAAAGAATATCAACTCCCAAATCTCTTTCTATACATATGTGATGATTTGTCGTTACCAAGCCTGGGTTGAAAAGACTTGTTCCAAAAGAAAACCACTTTGAAAAGAAAAAGTAGGAATGAGATAGAGCAGTTTTATTTTTTTTCAACTTATTTAATTAAAAATTTATTTTTAGCGCTCATAAATGAGTAAATTCCAAAATAGCAATACAGAGTACAGTGGGGCCTTGACTTACGAGTTTAATTCGTTCCGTGACGGAGCTTGTAACTCAAATTACTCGTATGTCAAATCAATTTTCACCATTACAATGACAGGTGATGCTGGGCTGATGTTGTGGCTTTCACTGTGACATCCGCTGTGCCAACTAGCGGTGGGGTATCTGAAGCTGGCTCGTAACCCGAAATTTAGTTCGCAACTCAAAGCAAAAAATCGGCTGAGAGACGGCTCGTATCTCGAAAAACTCATTAGTCGGGACACTCGTAAGTCAAGGCCCCACTGTATTTAAGAACATTTTAATATTTCTACTCAACATTCTATCTTTGTTTTGCTTTCTATAAACAAATATACTGTATTAAGAAAATAATACTCTTACCCCTAAGTTCAGTGCTAAGTGCTTTCAATGATCTATTTTGAGCACATAATAATGCAGAGACAATTAATTTACTTGAACATGTTATTTCCAGTCAGAGCTTAGCAATTACTTTAGCTTCACATTATTCTGTCACAAATGATAACCAAATGGCCTAAGTAGCTAAAATCATAAAGCTATTTTAAGCCAAGCCAATGGTATGTATAAAGTTAATATAAAATAACAAGTATACTGGTTCACATTTGTTTTGCACCTACTAGAAATATGCCAAAATAATAAGATTTATTAAAGAATGAGGTCCTTGGGCAAAGGGGGAAGAGGAGTCATATAATCAAAAATTATTAGAAAAACATCGTAGGTAAAAAGAAATCTGCCTACAATGTAACCAAATCAAGGAGGAAACGGGAGTACAGCGTTAGGGTTGATGTCATTCGGGAAAATACGCTTACCATTACAAACCTGTTCACTGCAAGAGCTCAGGACCAGGCTCTCCACTCTGTTATTCTCCCACTAATTTTCTTTACACGGAACATAACCTCCGTTTAGGGTAACAGAACACTATCCTGCTACTTAATCTGATAGCAAACAATAGAAAAACAATGAAATGGTTAGGGCTGGGCTGACTTCTGGCTATCTCAATACCCCTGAAAACAGGGGCAAAATGAGTCATTAAGAAACAGCATTCAAAGAGCACTGTATTATGTAATGTGATTTATAAAACAGGTAAAATTCTGTAACTGTCGATGGAAAAAGCCGTATTTGAAAAAGGAATGTTTTGATGCTGATTTTTTACCAAAATGGTACCCCAAGCCACGTAAGTTGGAACAAATTGCAAACTCACACTTACTTGCATCACTTCAGTTTAATAATCCAATATATGACAAAAAAGACAAACAATGAAAACAGCATCATATAGCACATCAGCTTTGTTTGGCTCCCTCTGGATAAAATCTTCAGTTTTCCCATAGTTCTACCTAGAAATCCAGTTGTGGAATCAAATTGTGACTCCATTTCAGCTAGTAATTTATTTTGAGTTTTAACTTCCTGGCCTATCTCAATGGAAAGATCTTTCACAGCCTTTACTTTGCGCCTCAGGCTTTCGGTGTGTCTGTCATTTTCTTCTTCACAGGCACTATAGCCACTATTAGCAGAGCCATAGTTCCCATAGCTGCCAGGAGGCACACCTGCGCCCAGGCCTGCGTGCATGGTCATCCTGGCAGAAGATAGAGGGAAAAGGCAGGCGGGGGTGAGGCAGGAAGGGCCAGGGGTCGCCGGACCTGTCTTCAGGACCAGGGTCCGGCGAATCACCAACTTCTTCCCCTGCAGCGCCACGACAGAAACAGCAGTTTTAAACCCAAATTACACACGTAGTTGTTTGGGACCTTTGCTCTGTTCTGCAAACACGGTTTAAATAGTCTTATATTCACCAACGTCAGCGCTTTCCAACTGGTCCACCTCAAGAATGTTTAAAGCATCAATACCTGACCTCTTTTCCTCGGATTGTCAAATTTAAAAAATGACAACAGCCAACACAAAATAGCCGTCTGGTGTGAATGAATCAAAATTATACCTATTTTTTGGTATAATTACTTTGCGCCTCAGGCTTTCGGTGTGTCTGTCATTTTCTTTTTTGGCAAAATATGTATTTTTTTTGTTGTGCCTAAGTCTTCTAGTAATGAGCTTATATGTGCCAGAAGATGAAAAAGGCCGAAAGTCGCCGACCTAAGTATTTAGAGCAGGTCCGCAACTCAAATGCCTTCCTGGAGCCTGGCTGGCGCTGAACGCGGGGTGCAGGCGGAGGGTGGGGGAATGGAGGGGATGTGCCAAGTGGAGACGGCTTCCCAACACTGGCCCACTGAGGGCAGCCAAGTGCTGCCAGGCAGCAAGCCTCGCCAGCTCTTCCCGTTCCTCAGAATAATCCAGACACTCACGCACAAGCTCCCACTTTTAAACGTTTGCGATTAATCAGGATATCAAACCACCAGGCAGGACGAAATGCCTGCGAACGGAGGTTGGACTTCCGAGGGGGGAGTCAGAACTGACGCTATCTGGGGAGTCGATATCTGGGGAGCCGCCCGCGGCCGGAGGCCCCATTGGACGAATCCTGTTCGGAGGGACTGGGTTAGCCCTTGAACGGCACCAGCCCAAGGTTTAGGGAGAGCAAACGAGCGAGGGTTTGGGGGTGGACACCTGCTCCTCCCCGCCCAGCACGGATCGGTTATGAGTATGTGCTTATGGGGACGACACTGACAGCACGTGCACTAAGTGATCGGGGAATGCGACCGTTCACCAGGGTCCGTTCCCAAGTGTCGGTGACCACGTGTGTCCCCCCAGGAGGACCGCGCAGTCCTCCCGTCCGCTTACCTGGCTTGGCTCACGCGCCCCGGGAAGCGAGCGCGCAGGGCGCGTCTGCCACTCGCCACTCGCCGTGCGCGTCTATTCCTGCACTTTTCCCCGCTGCGCGCGGGCCCCGCCGCCCGAGCTGAGGCTGGAGAAGCGCGGGCCCCGTGGCGGCGGCCCCGGCGGCGGTGACCCCGGTGCGGGCGCCGCCCTCCTTCCCAGCCGCGCTTCCGCTCACCCGACCTGCGTTTCTTAAAGGGGCAGGGGGGGGCGAAACCAGAGGGCGCCCTGACCTCGCGTTGGAAGTCAGGGACCGGCCAAGTTCTGATTTCTAAAGTTAGGAAGCGCTTTAGGATGCTTAGTGCCATTCACACTTCTAGGCGCCAGACAGAGTGGCTTGCCAAATAGAGTATGCACCCTTGATGATGCTTACATTGAATTGCGATTAAACCATAATGGTAATGTTAATAAATGTACCATCTAAATCTGTTTGCAATGTAAATCAGTCAAGTTCTGGACCCAGGTGTCCGTTTCCCAACTGGACTCAGGTATCCCACTGGCCCCTGAATTCAACACATTCCAAAATTAACTCACTGTCTCATCTGATAACAATTAAAACTTGCGTCGCACCTGCCAAAGGGGGAAAAAATTGTCCCAAACCAAGAACTAGGCAAACTATGTTTCTGCATCTTACTTGGTAGTTTCAGAAATGAACTGGCAGTCACCTGTCGCTTGGGTTCTCTGCTTCTGCCTTTAGATGGTTTCTGCTTTCCCTGTACACAGAATGAAACTACTATCCTATTAACAGTCCCAGGTGCATCCTGATCATCTGCTTCTTAGATGGCATGTTTATTAGGGATAGGCTGCACACGTGGTATTTCAGAGTATTCTGCTCTCCATTTCTTCTATAACAGTGGTTCTCAACCTTCCTAATGCCGCGACCCTTTCATACAGTTCCTCATGTTGTGGTGACCCCCAACCATAAAATTATTTTCGTTGCTACTTCATAACTGTAATTTTGCTAATGTTATGAATCATAATGTAAATATCTGATATGCAGGATGTATTTTCATTGTTACAAATTGAACATAATTAAAGCATAGTGATTAATCACAAAAACAATATGTAATTATATATGTGTTTTCCCATGGTCTTAGGTGACCCCTGTGAAAGGGTTGTTCGACCCCCAAAGGGGTCGCGACCCACAGGTTGAGAACCGCTGCTCTATAATTAACAGTATGGTGTTTTTATGACTGTGTATAAAACTGTGTTCATTAATTTAGTAGCTGCTTTAAAAAAAAAATCACTGCTGATGCAAATCTTTGTTTTCTCAACTATAAGTCCTCATTTCCATACACTAGTATTCACCAACTAGAGGCCCAGTGCATGAAATTTGTGCACTGGTAGGGCTGCTGGCTGGGTACTCCCTCCCTTCCCCTGGCCACCTTCCCCCTGCTGCTGCTGCTGATGGTCACCCTGCACTTGGATCTGCGGGTCGATCGGCCCCCACCTGGCAACCGGTGGCTCCCACGCATCTTGGCCTGGTGCCACCCACTCACCTGCTCCACCATCCCACCCCAGTCCCGCGCTCATCAGGGCCCTGCAGTGCCTCCATGCCACTGGCTGCCAGTGCTGTGTCACCAACGCCTGCCATGTTCCACGCCATCCCCTGGCGTTCAGCGCACATCATAGGAAGTGGTTTAACTCCTAGTCAAGAGGACAATTTGCATGTTGGGTTTTTATTATAGAGGATTCTCTTGCAAGCAATAAACCATAATACATATTCAAGATTGATTTACCTAAGACTTGTTTTTAACCAGCTTGTGTTCTATCCCAGTAAATGGCAGGAACATTCAGTTATTGCCCAAGAAACCAGAAAGAGGAGGCAGGTCTAATATTTCAACAAAAGAGTATTTCCAATAAAAGTTTTGGTGCTCATCACTGAAGATGAATTTAATAATGTGAAGACACCTTATCTAAAACTTGGAACTAGACTAAAAAGATTGCTAAATATCCTTTCCCCTTCTTTCTAGTTTTTTCATTGATTCCCTTTCCATCTCCCCCCTCCTGCCCCACACACAGTCTGTGCCGTTGTCTTATTTCCTCCTTGTGAGAGCTTGCCTGAATTCCTGTAACTGGTCTCCCTCTTCAATCCTGCCTTCCTCTAACACATGCTTTATACTGAAGTTCAAATATGTGTGTTTTCCTGAATTTACATTTTTACAGTCCAAAAAGGGCCTTACATTTCTATAGTCCCAAATAAGACACCTGGGATTCTGTTGTTTGGTGTTGGTGTACTGCTGTTTTTAAATTGAAATAAAAATTTAATTGCTTTTATCAAAATTGACCTACATGCAACGAAGCAGACTTATGACCTGATTATTTGAGCCATCTTCTGACCTTGTGATTGTGGGGGTCTACGAGGAATCACCCCAAGATGTCCCTCTGTGGTATGCATATTGTTTTGAGCTAAAGGCAACTTTAGCCACAGGCTCAAGAGAAACTTCTTAATTGCCTAGAACCGTGGTCGGCAAACTGTGACTCTCGAGCCACATGTGGCTCTTTGGCTCCTTGAATGTGGCTCTTCTTAAGCCTTCTGAGTACCCTAATTAAGTTAATAACAATGTACCTACCTATATAGTTTAAGTTTAAAAAAGTTTGGCTCTCAAAAGAAATTTCAATCGTTGTACTGTTGATATTTGGCTCTGTTGACTAATGAGTTTACCGACCACTGGAGAAGAATTTGAATTAGAGGCCTTGCCCGTAAGAGATTATCAGAGATAACTTCCTTTGACTTATCTTAGGGCAGGCAAACTATTTACTAAAGGCCTGCTGTTCTTATCCTCCTGCAATGACCTTTTGAAGCCCTCAAGGCCCCTTACCTCATCCCTACTTCAGGATGTCATATATTCATGTTTCCTTCCTGTGTCTCAACCTCTCATGCATGCGGGGGATCTCTGATTCTCTTATGTATGCGGGGTTCCTATTCTTTTTTTGTTTGTTAATCCTTGCCAGAGGATATTTTTCCATTGACTTTTAGAGAGAGTGGAAAGGAGTGGGAGAGACAGAGAGAGAAACATCGATGTGGATGTGGGAGAGATACATTGATTTGTTGCCTCCCGCACACACTCTGGCCAGGGCTGGGGATCCAGCCCTTGACTGGAATAAAACCCAGAACCCTTTAGTTCTTGGACCAATACTCTATCCACTGAGCAAACCAGCTAGGGCCCATTCTTATGTGTGTATTAAATTTGGTTATTTTCTTTTGCTAAATTGTGTCATGTCTGTTTGATTACTAGACCAGCTGGAAGAACCTTGAGGGTAGAGGAAAGCTTGTTTCCTTCCCCACAAGATTTTTGCCTTTAAACATCAGCCTATATTTTTGTTCAGAGAGCCAGTTCTCTGATAACTGATCTCTCTTGCAAGTACAAGTAAAAAGAAGTTTATTTCATACTCAACTTTTTCTATAAAGGTTTTTTTGGAGGAGGGGACAAGTTATTCAATTATACTTATTAGCTGTATGACCTCAAGTACATTATTAAACCTTCCTACTTTGGCATAAGAATTATTTTGAACTGAAGACATTTGAGTTCCTGAAATCCCTTATCTGCCTAAAACAGGGCCTCCCAAAAGAATTCAGTTATCATAACCCTTCTGTCCAGGAGCAACTCTTATCTTGTTGACTTGAAAAGTAGGTACCACACCCAAACAGATGTCTTCACCCGACTATCTCCCATCTATTCTCCTTAGGAAGAACTTATCGCTTTCTCCCTTTATCTTTCCAAAAAGGCATTCCCATAAATGCCTTTTCTCCTCTTCCCCATTACCTACTAAGTTAAGTATATAAGCCAAACTCTAACTACCCCTTTGAAATACTCATCACTAAATTCTTCTGTGTGTATGTGTGTTGCATCTGAAAATTCTGGTTTTTCCCTCATAAATCAGTCTTTTGTCAGTTTAATTCACATGTCCCAGACACTGATTCTCTGAGAATCAGAGAATAAGAGGGTAGAGGAAACTTCTTCCTCCCCTACACTAAAAGTCAATTTTCTTGTCTGTAAAATAGTGATGATGATGATGATGATGATAATGTATTGGAGAATTTAATGAGACAAAAGTAAAATACCTAGCACAGTTCCTGGCATACAGTACATGCTTGATAAGTGCACTATTACTGTGATTATCATGATTGGAATTATGGAGATAGTGTTGGTTAAGGAGCAAGATTGGAGGCTGAAGATCAGGTTTTTAACTAAGAGGATCAGATTTGAGTTTTGGAAAAATATTTTAAGCTGCAGGTAGCAAACAGTTTAGAGAGAGGCAGGAATGAAGACAGGGAGACCACCAGTTCAAGGATATTGTGGAAATCCAAGCAAGGAACAATGAGAATCAGAACTGTTACCGGGAAACCCCTGGGTGGGTCAGGCTGCCTGCTATAATGTCCACTAACAGAGGCAGGGTTGAATCATATAAGGCATTTATTGAGAAGGCCAGCCAACCAAGAAGATAGGGAGCTTACACGCACCCAAAACCTGTCTTACAGCAGGTTTATATAGGAAAAATGGACTGGGGTGAGGTTGGGAACAGAATGTGATTACATGCAGTCCTGAGGTCAGCAGGATTCAACCATTGTTCTTGGTTGTCAGGCGATGAGATGATGTCTTGGCTCTTGGTGGGGCTGGCCTGGTCATGTTTAACGGTTCTGCTTGCTTGCTGGGTACAGTGGACTAGTACATTGTCTGAAGCTGAATCACCTCCTCAATCACTTTGTTGCAGGTGTACAGGCCTGAGAAATGAAACTTAGAAAAGAAAAACTTAATACTCTGTTCCCATATAAGAAACTTAACCTTCAACCCTCTGTTTCCATACGTATATGTACTTTAGGATTTCAAAATATGATTATTTTTCAGATTAATTCAGGTGCTCCATCTATCAGATTATAAGTCCCCCTCTATTAAGAACTAAGGCAATTGCAGTCCAGATGGAAAGAATTGGACACATCTGCAAATGATGCAAGAAAAGCTACTAGCAGGAATTGGAGACTAATTAAATATGCTTGCTTAATTGTAATGATAGACAAAGGGCAAGATGTCAGTTTTTCTTTTTCAACTTTACCTACCTGTGCTCTTACCCACCATGCTATCTGATTATCTTCTCCTTAGCTTAAAATCCTCCCTAGCTCCCCAGGCCTTCAATATCAAAGCCAAATTACTAATCGCAGTTTCCCGGGCCAAGTTACCTATCTTGCCTTGTTTCAAAACCCTCCTCTTCTCCCTTACAATTTGCTTGTTTTTTTGTTGTTGTTGTTGTTTTGGTTTTTTTGCACTGGACCTGTTCTGTCACCCAGGCCTTGCTTAAGACAGACAGTTGCCACCACCTTGCATACACACCCCTCCTCACTGCCCCTAACTGCCTTCTTATCTTTAGGACACAGCTCAGGCTTCAGGTCCTCTGAAAAGCCTTCTCCAACCCACACAATGATCTTGACATTTTCTTAGCTTCCCGTGCGTGTCTTCAAAAGAAAGAACTTTTGCGGAACTGTCATTGCCGGCCTCCTGGACTGGCTTAGAGACAGACCATTTCATTCCTCTTGTATCTTCTGACTTCGTTGGACACTCAATGAATTATGTTAAACGAAAGAAAAAGCACATAAATGAATAAATTGACAAATATCACATATCGGTGTCTCATCTAAAAACTTTTAACAGTTTTATTGAGGGTATAATTGACATACAATGAACTACACAAATTTAAAGTGTACAATTTAATGTTTTAAGAAAAACATTACTGAAGAGGGACTGAGACCAAGGCCAGGCTGCCCTGGGACTGACTGATGGAATGTGTAAACCATTCGCTCCTCCGTGTCCTTGGTTCGGGGAGATAAAGCCTGTGATTTATTAGCCGGCTGTTATATTGCTCAGATTGTTTGTTCTTGTCTAATTATTTTTTCTCAGTTTCCCTTATTCCACTTGTCAAGGAATTTCCCTAGTTTCTCACTGTTCTGCCTCATTAGTAGGTATGAAACTGTGTCTCATTCTCATCATGGTTTTAGTATGCATTTCCTGCATGACTAACAATATGTGGGCATTTTTCCAGGGGCTCTTTTGCCATCCATCCATCTTTTATTTGAATTGTGTCTCATTTTAAATCCAAATTGTTGCATTATTTTTCTGATCTTACATAATTCAGGTACTTTAAAAAAGTAAGGGCTTTGTTTTTCCTAAGTGCTGGGAGAAAAAACAAAACAAAACAAAACACTAATGGGAATTATCTGGAATGATGAAAAAAAGTTTCCTTACCACTTTTGGAGAATATTATTTATAAATATAACATAATTTATAAATGGTTATAAATATAAATTCTACATAAAATTGTTAATATGTTTCTGATAATAGTGCCACTTCAGTTAGTTTTCAAATCCACAGTGAGAGGCAAACAACAGATAAATTGTACCCAAGCAAGTGTGACTTGCCCCTGCAACCCCAGAATGTGTTTGCCCTCACAATTTTATTAAAAAAAAAAAAATATATATATATATATATATATATATATATATGTGTGTGTGTGTGTATATATTGATTTCAGAGAGGAAGGGAAAGGGGAATAGAAACATCAATGATGAGAGAGAATCATGGATCAGATGCCTCCTGCAAGCCTCCTACTGGGGATTAAACCTGCAACCCAGGCATGTGCCCTGACCAGGAATTGAACCGTGATCTCCTGGTTCATAGGTCGATGCTCTACCACTGACCCACACCAGCGGGGCTGTCCTCAGATTTTTGAATCAAGTTTGAAGTTTTGCGTTTTCTAGAGCTGCAGCTTCCTTCTAGCTTTTTCTCTCCATCAAACTGCCCTAGCAACAAATCTGTAGTGCCATCTCTGAGTGAATTTGTAGGTTTCCTATTTGATTTCTTCTTCTTTTTTTTAAAATATATTTTATTGATTTTTTACAGAGAGGAAGGGAGAGAGATAGAGAGTTAGAAACATCAATGAGAGAGAAACATCGATCAGCTGCCTCCTGCACATCTCCTACTGGAGATATGCCCGCAACCCAGGTACATGCCCTTGACCAGAATTGAACCTGGGACCTTTCAGTCCGCAGGCCGACGCTCTATCCACTGAGCCAAACCGGTTTCGGCTCCTATTTGATTTCTTATCTGCTATTTACAGCTGAGTTCCTCTAGTTCAGTGGTTCTCAACCTTCTTAATGCCGCGACCCTTTAATACAGTTCCTCATGTTGTGGTGACCCCCAATTTCATTGTTACAAATTGAACATAATTAAAGCATAGTGATTAATCACAAAAACAATATGTAATTATATATGTGTTTTCCGATGGTCTTAGGCGACCCCTGTGAAAGGGTCGTTCGACCCCCAAAGGGGCCGCGACCCACAGGTTGAGAACTGCTGATCTAGTTAGTCACTAGGCAATTACAGGTCTCCAAGTCATGCCTGAAAATCCTGATTTCTGGCCCCTTAAGAGTTTGCTATAAAAGCCATTGAGCTCCCACTAGGCATTAAAATCTTCAACAAACTAAAGCTATACTGCCATCTAGTGATAAGTTAGCTTACTATTGTCCAGGTGTGTCTGTGTAAAAACAAAAAGTGAAACTGTGAAATAGACTCAGTTATGTGTAAAGAGCAAAGACTCTTACCCACAGTGTTACCACACACTCCCATGCTTGTTTTTGTTTGTTTGTTTGTTTCTTTTAACTTCTTTTTGTTTGTTTTTAATCCTCATCCAAGGATATTTTCTCCATGGATTTTCAGGGAGTGGAAGGGAGGGAGAGAAAAAAACATACATGTGAGAGAAACACATCAATTTGTTGGGAGAGAAACACATCAACTTGCTGCCTCCCACCCAAGCCCTGACCGGGGCAAGGATTGAACTTGCAACCCAGGTACGTGCCCTTGACCGGAATCAAACCTGGGACCCTTCAGACTGTGGGCTGACGCTCTATCCACTGAGCCAAACCAGCTAGGACCTGGCCTGCTTGTTTTTTAAAAAAAATCATATATATTTAAAGTTACTATTTACATTCAATATTATTTTGTATTGGTTTCAGGTGTATAGTGGTGTGCTTGTTTTAAATATATGGCGTAAATAGTTATCACTGGTAATAGTTAAGGCCTAATGTGTAAGAAAGATTTGGTATCATTCGTGACATAGTCCCTGTCTGTCTCTGTCTCTTTCTCTCTCTCTCTCTCCCTTCACCATGTATCCAGAATCTGCCCACTGCTCACCACCTGCACTGCTTCCCTCCAATACAAGACCACCTGAGCCTGCATCGTTGCAATAGTCCCCTAATTGACCTCTCAATTTCTACCCCTGCTCACCTGTGGCCTATTCTCAACAGAAAAGCCAGAGGGATCCTTTCAAAAGGAAGTCAGGTCATGTCCATCCTCCACTGAAAAACCTCCAGTTGCACGCATTGCGCCTTGCCATCGCATCTCTGACTTCTACTCCTACTACCCCTGACAACAAGCTTTCACACACTCTGGACCCGCCGTCTTGTTGTTTCACAAACACATCTGGCTGTTTCCTGCTTCACAGTCTTTCACGGATGATCGTCCCTCAGACACGTGCACGACTAACCCCATCAGCCCCTTTAATTTTGTCAAACGCTTTTTCTGCGTCAACTGAGACGACCATGTGGTATTTTTCCCTTCATACTGTTCTTACACTGATGAATTTTCATATGTTGAATCATCCTTGCCTCCCAAGAATAATTCCACTGCGTCATGATGTATAACCCTTTTAATATGCTGCTGAATGTGGTTTTCAAATATTTCATTGCAGACTAGTACCTCTCATCTCCTTTAAGTCTTTGTTCAAATGCTACCATCTCAAGGAGCTCTGACCGTCTTATTTAAAGTCACAGCCCTTCCTTTCCCCACCTTCCTTTTCTCCATAGACATTCATCACTTGTTTTGCTTATTGAATTCTCATGAGGACAGGGACTTGCCATGAGGAGAGGGATATGTTTCCTTTTTTTTCTTTCCCTAATTGAGGTCTAATTCACATACATAGAAATGCACAAATCTTAAGTGATTTGTCTCATGAGAGGGTTTTTCTTTTCTTTTTTTTTTTTTAAGAGATACATTTTATTTATTTATTTTTATTTTTTTTAAATATATTTTATTGATTTTTTACAGAGAGGAAGGGAGAGAGATAGTTAGAAACATCGATGAGAGAGAAACATCGATCAGCTGCCTCCTGCACATCTCCTACTGGGGATGTGCCCGCAACCCAGGTACATGCCCTTGACCGGAATCGAACCTGGGACCTTTCAGTCCACAGGCCGACGCTCTAGCCACTGAGCCAAACCGGTTTCGGCGGTTTTTCTTTTTTAAGTATGTTTTTATTGATTTGAGAGAGAGAGAAAGGGACAAGGATAGAGAGATAAAAACATTCATGACAGAGAAACATTGATTGGCTGACTCCTGCATGCCTCCTACTGGGGATCGAGCCTGCAGTCTGGGCATGTGCCCTGGCCAGGAATCGAACCAGTGACCTCTTGGTTCACAGATCGCTACTCAAACCATTGAGCACACCAGCCCAGCGAAAAAGTGAGAACTTTTAATAAAATGTATGTAACCGATTAAAAATGATTCTGGGGTTTTTATTTTCTCCATGAACCCTTACTTAATATGCTCAGAAGTCTTAAAGTGTAATGACTGATAGTGCATGAACTTTCACATGAACTATTAACTTATTTAATAAAGAAAATATTGGTCTGGGAATAGAGATATTAACTGTAAGGATCTCTGTGGTTAGAAATTCTGTCTGTGGTTGTGGGGAAATTTTTATGCTTCAGTGGAAAACTATGCATTGTTTAACATTCACCCCAAAACCCCCGGGTCCTCTGATTCTCTGGGAACTATTTTTACAAGTCTGTAAATTGTAGCTAGCTAATAGCAATCCTAAATAAATCCTGGCTACTGACATGCAAATTCCTTCTCTTCTGCTCTGTAGAAAACAATGTTGCTTTTGCCTCCATTTGCTGATTCATTGCAATCCTCCTGATCTAGGAATGAATCTGTCGGCAGCCCCTTTGAACAGGTTGTACCAGCTGGCCAGTGTGCAAAGAAAATTCATAGAGCTCCTCTTGATAGGAATATTTCATTGATCAAGAAACAAACTTCACAGACTGGGAGCCTTCAAAACCACAAGCAGCGAGCAGCTCAGCTCCAGCAGTGACAGCTCGTCATGGAAAGCGAGCACGGGGAAGTGCATTGTTCTCTGTGGAGATTGGTTACCGAAGCTTACATTCCTCTGCCAGTAGCAGCATCACTAAACTTCCTTGTTCGTGGCTGATTGGCTAGGAAGCTGCATAGTCATGCTGACTTGCAGAAAGCTCAAGATTCTTTTTTTTTTTTAATATATTTTTTTATTGATTAAGATATTACATATGTGTCCTTGTCCCCACGTTACCCTCTACCCCCCACCCCCCCACCCCCGCTCATGCCCTCACCCCCCCCGTTGTCCATGTCCATTGGTTAGGCCTATATGCTTGCATATAAGTCCTTTGGTTGATCTTTCCCCCTTACCCCCACCCTCCCCTACCTTCCCTCCAAGTCCCGACAGTCCAATCAATGCCTCTCCGTCTCTGGATCAGTCCTTGTTCATCAGCTTATGTTGTTCATTATATTCCACAAATGAGTGAGATCCTGTGGTATTTATCCGCTCTCAAGTTCCATCCATGCTGTGGCAAATGGTAAGAGTTCCTTTTTCTTCTTCCTCTTCTTAAAGAATACCTTTCAGCATTTCATATAATGCTGGTTTGGTGGTGATGAACTCCTTTAGCTTTTTCTTATTCGTGAAGCTCTTTATCTGACCTTCTATTCTGAATGATAGCTTTGCTGGATAAAGTAATCTTGGTTGCAGGTTCTTGCTATTCATCACTTTGAATATTTCTTGCCAGTCTCTTCTGGCCTGCATGGTTTCTGTTGAGAAATCAGCTGACAGTCGTATGGGTACTCCCTTGTAGGTAACTGACTGTCTTTCTCTTGCTGCTTTTAAGATTCTCTCTTTGTCTTTTGCTCTTGGCATTTTAATTATGATGTGTCTTGGTGTGGTCCTCCTTGGATTCCTTTTGTTTGGGGTTCTCTGCGCTTCCTGGACTTGTAAGTCCATTTCTTTCACCAGGTAGGGGAAGTTTTCTGTCATTATTTCTTCAAAAAGGTTTTCAATATCTTGCCCTCTCTCTCCTTCTGGTACCCCTATAATTCTGATGTTGGTACGCTTGAAGTTGTCCCAGAGGTTCCTTACACTATCTTCATATTTTTGGAATCTCTTTTCTTTTTTCTTTTTCGGTTGGGTATTTTTTGTTTCTTTGTATTTCAAATCTTTGACTTGATTCTTGGGATCCTCTTTTCTGCTGCTGGATCTCTGTAAATTATTCTTTATTTCAGTCAGTGTATGCTTAATTTCTAGTTGGTCCTTTTTCATGTCCTCCATGGTCTCCCTATACTTATTGAGGGATTCATTAAATTTATCGGCGGTTTCCATAAAATTCTTGAAAAACCTTATAACCGTGGCCTTAAACTCTATATCCAATCGTTTGCTTTCCTCCATTTCTGCCATTTGTGACCTGTTTCTTTGTCTCCGCATTTTGGCAGCTTCCCTGTGTTGATAGAGTGGCCCTGTGCGCCAGGTGTCCTGTAGGGCCCAGTAGCTCAGCCTCCCCAGTTACCTGGGGTGTACACTCTTGGTGCACTCTTGGTGCCTTGGTTGTTGTAGAATCACTGGGAGGAATTGACCTCCAGGCCAATTGGCTGTGAGAATCAGCTGTGTCTAAAGTGGGAGAACTTCTGTGCTGAAGACACCCTTCTGGGGCAAGACTTGCTTCAGTGGGGCTTTGGTGCTCACTGAGTCTGCTCCCTGAGTGCGTCCCTTATGGATCTGAGGAGTTGCAGTCTGGATGGACCCCCTCTGACCACTGGGTACAGTGGCTCCTGGATCTAAGGAGGTGCTAATTCAGCCTCTGCCTGAGGCCACACAGCAGGAGCCACGAAGAGGCTCAGCTGTGAAGCAATGCAAGCTGCTGCGGGGCCTTGGGCCTTCTCTTGGAAGTTCCAGGTCTGCCTGGTTCGGCTGCAGTTAGGTACATTCACATGCAAAAGCCTCTGCGGCAGCCTGGGTGGGGCGGGGTCTCAGGGAGTCAGAGGGCGGAGAAAGCGGCCATGGCCGACTCTCCACCCGGAATCGCGCGTCTCAGTGTTCCGGTAACGGCTGCAAGCACCTCTGAGGGAAAGTCACCCTCAAGTTCGCTCGCTGCCAGACAGACCAGCTTCTCCCCGTGTGAGACCTGGGTCCCCAGAGACTTCCCGGAACCGGAGTTCAGAGCCGTCGGGAGTTTGTGATTCAAAAAGACAGCCGCGTCCTCAGGCGCCACCCCCTTTCCTCGCGCGCGCGCGCGCGCGCGCGCCGCTGTACCTCTGCACTTCACCTCCGCAGCGCCTCTGGCTCTCAGCGTGCTTTTCTTTCCTTCTAGTTGTGGAATTTACACTCAGCCAGCCTTTCTGTTGTTCTGGATGATGTTTGCTCAGTCCTTTGCGGTAATTTTCAATTGTTGTGTGAGGCAATAATTTCCCGGTGTTTACCTATGCCGCCATCTTAGTTGCTCCTCAAGATTCTTTTTGTTTAAGGTCAGCGTGAGCATTTGGGGAGATCAGGACAGTTGAAGTTTTGGTTATGTGGTGATGGATGGTTGGCTTAAGGGTATACTCAAACTGTGGCCTTCATTTTGGTTTTTCTTTAACACAAGTTTCTTCATTAATGACTTTTTAAAAATCTTTAATGGGTTTTTTTCATATCTACATGGGAGTAATGATTTTACCCTTAATTATCCTTTAATGAAATAATTGGCCAATCACTTAAAGAAGTAGTTAACCATACAAGAAGGCTTATTAATTCAGTTCTATGTGGTACACTTAGGTGCATTATTAACAGGAAGAGGATCTTTAGTAGCAGAAGTGTGAGTTGGTATAACCAGAATTCGTTTTATTGTTCTCCCTCTCCCCAACACACACATGCTTACTGATTGATCAAGCTGGTCAGATTGTGAATAGATAATTGAGGTGATATTTGCTCAGAAACTTGGTCTTCAATAGTCATGGCCTCTTATGTCTTTTAATAATTTTTAAAATTGATTTCAAAGAGGAAGGGAGAGGGAGAGAGAGAGAGAGAAACATCAATGATGAGAGAGAATCATTGATTGGCTGTCTCCTGCACGCCCCACACTGGGGATCAAGCCCACAACCTGGGCAAATGCCCTTTTTGGGAATCGAACAGTGACCTCCTGGTTCATGGGTCGACACTCAACCACGGAGCCATGCCGGACAGGCTGCCCCCAAACCTTGCTTACTCCCACTTCAGTTTTCTTTCCAAAGCAGTGCTTCACCTTTGCCTATTTCCAATTTTCTCATCAGCAAAAACTGTTGTTGAAATGCAATATTACCCAGGACTCAGGAGGGCGTCTCCACAGGTGCCTGTGCCGCCCGCTGGAGGGAGCCTGCGCTGTCCTACACTGGGAACCAGATCGAAATACCTGCACCTCTCAGTACCGCAAGACAGTGTCCCTCAAACCCTCACCTGGGATCTGGGTAAAAGCCGGTCGGATCATGGTGGTACTCGAGAGTCTGCATTTCTGACAAGCGCCCAGGGAAGGCAGTGCAGTCCGTGGGTGCCATCTGAAGAGAGTTTCCGCATTACACAAGCCACCCCTCACTGCATGTTCAGGCGCAGAATCTTCAGAGCGAATGATGGGAGCTGTCACTTAAAAAGCTCCAAGTGCCAGTTCTGTGTACAAAGTTCTAGGGCACGGTATTCCCAGCTCCCCTGATGAGAACTTAAGCCACTTGATTAAATTCCAGTTCCCAGGCCGTGACTGGGAGATGCTGATTTAGTAGTTTGAGGGATGCCACCCTGAAATCTATTTTACAAGGAATGTATGACTAGCAGCCCAAAGGTTTGGCAGACAACACTGGCACTTAAACACAATGTGAAAGCCATTCTATTCCGCATTCCGTATCCGCATTCCGGCTCTAAGATGTCTTCATTCTTGCATTCATTGCACCTCAGTGTTAGCTTTTGCACAGTCTCCTCCAGGACTTGAGCAACTGCTCTGTTTCTTCATCTTCATCTTAATCCGACTTTCAGGTGATTCTGAAAGGTCCCCGCCCCAGGCAACTGTGGCCAAGCTAAGTCCCTCTGGTCATTTTGCAAGTTATCATTTATTCTTTCAACTTTCTCTGCGGGCTGGGGACACTTAGGGCAGCTGAGGTCATGAGTGACAGAGCCTTGGAGAGTTCCTGAATCACTATTTCAGTGAATTGGGTTCCTCCATCACTACCCAAATTGGTGGATTTTTCCAGAAGCAGAGGACTAACTTTCTTTGCTGCTGTCAGAGCAGTTGTTTTACAAGAGAAGGCCTCTACTCAGCCAGAACACAATGAGTAGCAAAACCATATTAACAACCCCACGAGGAAGAAACCTAATCAAATCCCTTTGTAGGGGCTTTAAAAGGACATAAAAATGTTGGCTCCTATCAATGTTTTATCTTCATAGTTTTCCCAGGACTACGGTTCAGGCGATTCAGACAGATGGATCGTATTCCAGAGATATCCTCTGAACTCTGAGGGAAGGTGTTTCACAAAGGCTTGTTAAAGACGTTGACATCATGAAAAATATTTACTTGGTCTTTGTCCCTGCATCAGGGTGTGCCTGCACCCCATCTGGCAAAACTGGGGCAAACAGTGATGTGGCTGTGTGTGAGGCAGGATAGTAAGAAGCTAGGAAAATCCCTGGGCAAGGGGAATGGGGAAACTGAGACAAGAAAGTGAAACGTTAGGAGATTCCGTCCCTGTGCGAACGTCACCGCGAGCACGCACACTGACCAGGCAGTGTAGCCCGCGCCACGCCTAGGCTGTCCAGGCTACAGACCTGCACAGCACGTTGCTGAATGGAGTCCTGTAGGCAATTGTGACACAGCGCTAAGTATTTGTGTGTCTAAACATAGACAAGGTCTAATAAAAGTGTTACATGATAGTGAGAAGCTAGGAAAAATACTAAGCAAGTGGAATAGGGAAACGGAGACAAGAACATTAAACAAGGCCCAACAGTTTGGGGAGCTTGCAGCTAGCTCCAAAATAATAAGCCATTATCTTCCCCAGCCAAGGACATTGGCAGCAAAAGGCTCAATCCCTCTCCTCACTGAAGAATGCGGGAAGGGAAGGGGGGCAGAGAGGGGATTTTAATGCCCTGTCTCTCTCTGACCAGAGAAAACATAGTGTAAATCCCCCTGGAACTGCTAAGGTAGGAAGCGGGGAGGAAAAAAGAGGGGGCATTAAAAGCCTATCTCACTGAACAAAGAAGTCAGCCATTTGGGGAAAGGAAAAAAATTGGGGGGTTGGGGGTGGGGGGCAGTTTTATTTCACTCCCTAAACAGAGAAGGCAGCAGTCTTGGGGCTTGTCAAGATAAAAGTCCCAGGTGCCTCTCATAATTCTGGGAAAGCCATAGCAAATAAAAAGGGAGGCCTTCAGAGGTGACCGATACTAGGACACTAGGGCAATATGGTCCTGATGGCCATTTGTAAGCTTCCCGCCACAGGAGAACAAAAGACCAAGGAAAAACTCGCTGGACACCAGGAGGCAGACAGTACAAGGAATGGAAACTTCCCGTAGGCACCTGATCGCACACCTGCATTCCCTCCTTGTTCCAAGCTCACCAGCTCAGCCCCCAGACCCACTGCCCACAAAACTTTCCCGCCAGCGACTGCAGATGAGGATGACATTCCAGCTCCTGGTGCTGCCATCGTCCATCCTGTGTCCCCTTGGCTGGGAGCTGTGCAGCCCTTTCCTTTGTTTGTTTTTTCAAACTGATTTTATTTTATTTATTTAAGTATATCTTTATTGATTTCATAGAGGAAGGAAGGGGAGAGAGATAGAAACATCAATGATGAGAGAGAATCATTGATTGGTTGCCTCCTTCACACCCCCCATTGGGGATCGAGCCCACAACCAGGGCATGTGCCCTTGACTGGAATCAAACCCAGGACCCTTCAGTCTGCAGGCCAACGCTCTATCCACTGAGCCAAACTGGCTAGGGCTCAAATACGTTTTAACCTGCCTACCTATTTTAATCTATATAAGATTTCACTTAACCTAGAATATTCTACACTAATAAAAGAGAAACAAGCAAATTGGTGTCACTCTGCTATGCCCACCAGCCAATCAGGATGAGTATGCAAATTAACCCAACAAAGATAGCTGTTAATTTGCATATGCAGGCACGGAGCAAAGACTGAAGACTGAAGAGGCTTGCCTTCTCTGCTGTGGTCGGAGCAGAGAAGCCTCGAGGCTTGGCTTCTCTGTTGCGGCCGGAGCGAAGGCCTAGGTCCTGGGTGCCAGAAGAAAACCGGTGCCGGCAGCCAGGGGAGGGAAGGCTTATTGCACAAATCTCTTCGTGCATCGGGCCACTAGTCTATAATAATAAAAGTGTAATATGCTAATTAGAACCAGACAACCTTCCAGATGACCTTCCGGATGAAGCCGGGGCTGTGAGGGAAGCCTGGGTCCCAGGTGCAAGAGCGAAGCCGGTGCCGGCAGCGGGGGGAAGGAAGGCCTACTCTTGCACAGATTTCATGCATCGGGCCTCTAGTTCTAATTATAAATTACTCTCCACAGAGGGATGAACACTGACCCTGCTCCCCCTTACCTACCATTCCCATGTGACAGTTAGAACCTACAGCCACTCATAGGGTCTTGCTTCTCCACAGTTGGGAAGACTTAACATACACAATGAAGAACATTAGAGTAATGTTCCCAAGTTCCTGACATAATCTTTGGGATTCAGGAAGGAGAAATCAGAATTCCCAAGAAATCCAGAAACAGTAAGTTCCTCTTAAAAGTACTGCCAACATTCTTTCTACTCTATTCTTTGTTATGGATATCCGAAACAATTTGTTTAGTGATGAATAAATATTAAGTTTGGAAATATTACAAACGCCTGTAGCCTATAGAGAATAGTGAAACTCTGAGAAACCATGAAGGAACATTCATATGTAGTATTTGAGTAGTGTAACATGCAGATATAGCAGCAAGGTTAACAGCCCTACCAGAATCACACAGAGAAATTGCCAACTTGAGCATTTATCTTGCTTCCCAAGTGTGTTATTTCTGGTAACACCACACACAGGACTTGCACAAGGTAGATCATGCATGTAAACATATTGATATTTATTTTATCAATACGTTTGGGGCCATGAATACACAGCTATAAAACAGAACAGCCGCAGTCAACACTGACTGATTAGATGGTGACCACTTCTCTCAAGGGCTGATGTCAACCTTCAGCTTCATGTGTCAGCAAAACGTGGAAAGGGATTCTGGCACAGACACAGTTAAGTGAGGGCAAATGCAATAACTCTTGCCTCAGGACCAGCAGCAGTGACCTGTTTGCAGCTCACTCTCATTGCGTACCAGGCCCCTGCCTACGGGGGCTGAACTTCGAAGAGCCCTTTGCCTTTTATCTCTTCCCAATATTAACTAGCTTCTACTTCCTTTCGTAGACCTCTCGAACTCTGAATGCAGCTTCCCCGTCATGATCTCTAGCTGCTTCTTCTCACACCCATTTCCCTGCCTCTCATACTGCCTACCGCCTGCTTGACTCCCAGACCTGAGGACTGCCAGCCCCCTTTCCTGTGGATGCCCTGGGGACACGCGGACGCTGATAAGCTCTTCTTACCTATGTGGGCCTTAAAGGGAAATACATCTATAAAAATAAAAATATCTTAAACCCACAGAGATAAAATGCTTCATATATCATCTCAGTCTCATGGCATCTCTGAGAGGCTAAGAAGATGGCAGAAATTACTTTCTCCACCTGAAGATGAGAAAAACGAATGCGTATGGAAAGTGCGATACATGTATCGACATTTAATAGGGCTGGACTGGGACCAGTGTTCCCATTTAATTCTTTGAATAGATCTGCGAGCGCCCGCTGGGTGCCAGGCCTCTAATGCAGCTCTGGGGTCACTGCTCCGTGCTCCCAGGAGGGAGTGCACTTACATTAGCAGGGAAGAGCAGCTTTCTGCCGGTTAGGTTATGGCAAACCGGTATTCATAGCAAGGGGTTACCGAGGACGCGTCTGTGCTGGTTGTATGCTGTTTAGAAAGCATTCATCATGTCTGGGTACTTTCATTAATTGTTTCTTAATAATTGATGCTAAGAGCTAATTCATCCACTTTCGCAGCCCAGAGAGAAATGCATGGGGCACGAGGCAGAGGCCGACTGGAAGTGCGTTCCAGTTTACAAAGACTTGCATGTCTTCTAATATCATGCTCTGAAGGAACAGGGCCGGGATGACCCTCAGTCCGAAGATGAAACCCAGACGGGGGCGGAACTGAGATCCGAGGGCTAATCTACGCTTTCACTCTTGATAAATGGAAACTGAGTTTGCAGAACCCACGTGGGGGTCAGGAATGTGGCAAGAAAGTGGCTTTGATAGAATATTTAATTTTACCCAAATGACAAGCTAAGATAGTTCAATAAATCTTGAGCTGTCATTGAGCAATCCACCCGTTTTATTTATTTATTTATTTTATTGATTTCAGAGAGGAAGGGAAAGGGAGAGAAAGACAGAAACATCAGTATTGAGAGAGAATCATTGATCGGCTGCCTCCTGCATGCCCCACACTGGGGACTGAGCCCGCAACCCGGGCATGTGCCCTGACTGGGAATCAAACCGTGACCTCCTGGTTCATAGGTCGACGTTCAACCACTGAGTCCGCCGCTGGCTGGGCCCCAGTTTCTGACAACGCATAACGGCTGAGACTGGCTGCCCTTGTAGCTTCAAGCAAGCAGCTCCTCTCACTGTGTTCCTGTGTGTTTATGCCCAACAGCCCAGGTTCAGCTGCCCTAAGCTGCTGTCTCATGAGCCACCCCTGAATGCTACATAGAGTGCGTGTCGTCCACGCAGCTCCTGGGAGGATATGAGTTAGCCAATGAGAGGCAGTACAATACAGTGGCTGAGAGTTTGGGACACTGAATACGGCTTGAGTTCAAAATCTGGCTTTGTTATTTGCCCGTGATGCAACTTGAACCATTTCGTGACCTCCTCTGTGATTCTGGCTCCTCATCTGCAAATGGATAGATATTGGCACCAGCCTCAAACGTTGTTGTGAAGATGAGAGGTGGCAGAATATGCCCCCCACAAATAGGCCACTGGGACATAAGGGTCATTTTGAGCTAAGGCATTTACAAACACGGCAGGTGCAAGAAGGGTGCGCTGAGTCTTTTCTTCCTAAAAAGCAGGAGATAAAACCCCCATCTGGAAAAAATGTCCTTCCTATACCAATGCCGGGAGCCGGTCCATCCTTGCTGTTTCAAGGGACCTGGAATATATGGCATACTGTTCTTAATATGTTTGCTCACCTTCTTGGCACTATGTGTTTTAACCAAGGTCTCTGAGAAAGGTTGTTTCCCCAGGTAGGGATTTTCCCCTGAAGTTAGGGAGGGAATAAAGCCCCTTAACTAAGTGCCAGGAGGGTAATTAATCACTTTAACTACGAACAATCATGCTTAAGCTACATAATCTTTTCTCCCTGGAATGGAGATAAGAAACGCCCTAACCTTTGGAATAGAGATTGATAGGATTGGAATCAACTGGTATAAATACAGATGTAAGAAGACAACAGCACACAGAACCTAGACACAGAACCTACACAGAACCTAGAGACAGAAGAACTTCGCTGGAGAGAACATGGCAAAAGATCCTGGACAGAAACTGGCCACAGAACCTAGCGAGAGAACCTGGCTGCCGGGGTCCAACCCCAGCGGGTCCAGGGGTCCCCAAAGGTGTGGACGGAGTCGGCGAAGAAGGAATAACACAGAGACAGCGTTCAGTTGATCAGCAGCCTAGCCAGGATCTCTAGCCAGGATCTCCAGCCAAGTTCTGGTCTGGATCTCCAGCGAAGTTCTGCCGTTTATTGTCTTGTTACATCCGTATTTATACCAGTTGATTTTAATCCTGTCAATTTCTATTACAAAGGTTAGGGCGTTTCTTATCTCCATTCCAGGGAGTAAAGATTATGTAGCTTAAGCATGATTGTTTGTAGTGAAAGTGATTAACTACCCACCTGGCACTTAGTTAAGGAGTTTCATCCCCTCCCTGACTTCAGGGAAAAATTCCTACCTGGGGAAACAACCTTTCTAGGAGGGGTGACCTTGGTTAAAACACACAGCGCTAAGGGGAGCAAACATACTAAGAACAGTATGCTATATACGCCAGGTCCCTTGAAACATATGCTGTGCAGATGTTTCTTTCCTGCAGCGACTGTGTCAAGCAGCAAAGATGGACCGGCTCCCGGCACCTGGCGAGAGAACCTGGCTGAAGAACCTAGAGACAGAACCTGGCTACAGAACCTGGATAGAACATGGCAAGAGAACCTGACTAGAACCTGGTGACTGAACCTGGCAAAAGATCCTGGACAGGATCTGGCTACAGAACTTGGTTGGAGAACCTGGCTACAGAATTTGGTGACCGAACCTGGCTGGGGAACCTGGGGAACCTGGCTGGAGAACCTAGCAAGAGAACATGGACACAGAACCTGGCTGGAGATCCTAACCAGAACTTGGCTGGAGATCCAGACCAGAATGTGGCTGGAGATCCTGGCTAGAGATCCTGGCTAGGCTGCTGATCAACTGAACGCTGTCTCTGTGTTATTCCTTCTTCGCCGACTCCGTCCACACCTTTGGGAACCCCTGGACCTGCTGGGGCTGGACCCCAGCACTATACCAAGATGAAAGCGACCTTCTTATCATTTAGGGCAGGAAGTTGAAAGGTGAGAGAATTTTGTACAAACGGACCTTGATAAAATAATCCTGATCTTCCTCTATCTGGCCTTTCCCACCATTGCCTCTCCTTGTCCAACCCAGTGTAAAAGCATGTAGGCCTGGCCCCTTCTTTGGGTCTTTATGAGGGCTTTCGTGCCACATAAAACTTACATTAAATAAATGTGTATGCTTTTCTCCCGTTAATCTGTTTTATGTCAATTTAATCCTCAGGCCCAGACGAAAGGCTGAAGGTAAATGTAAAATGTTGCTTCTCATATGAGGATTAAGTAAGATAACAATGTATCTGAAACACATCAATACAGAAAAACGTTTACTATTACCTACTAAATATGTGCATAAGTATGAATGTAAATGCAAAAAAAATCTGGAGGAAGCACACAAAACTGGCAATAGTGGTTATTCTAGGGGAGTGAGAGTTGGGGGGAGGGATTGGGAATGATGGGTAACCATTCCATTTACTGTTCACTTCTGGGTTGTATTTTTTACAGTAAGAATGTATGGATCAATGTAGTATTTGTGGAATTGTAACAGTGATGTATAGGTATGGATGGTCATTGCAGCACTCTTAGAAAATATCCCATTATATAATAAAAACACCTATCATTTCATAAAGTAATACAAGCTTTGTATTTTCTTTCTTTCCTTTTTATTTTTTTAAATCAACTTTATTTTTGTTGTTTGTTTGTTGTTAATCCTCACCTGAGGATTTTGGAGAGAGTGGAAGGGAGTGGGAGAGACAGAGAAAAACATCTATGTGAGAGACCCATCGATTGGTTGTCTCCCGCGTGTGCCCCAACCAAGGCCACAGACAAGTTTGCAACCGAGGTATGTGCTCTTGACCAGAATCGAACCCGGACCCTTCAGTCCATGGCCAATGCTCTATCCTCTGAGCCACAGCTGCTAGGGTTAGGTTTTGTATTTTCTAGAAAAAAGATACAAATCTGATTTTTAAAATCATATTGATTTTGCCACGGGAAATTGTTGCTCTAGGAAATGACGAAAGCAGTGTCATAGAAACACATCAATGTGCTCCCACCGCAGCATCCTAGAGATCGCAGGTGCTGTAATTACAGCAGAAGGTAAGGGCACGGCAATGCTATCTATTTCATTACCTCGCTGCCTTGTAGACTGGTCATTGCCTTTAGCCTGGGGCAGTCATGCCGTGTATATCTGAGTTGCCGCATCACAAACGTACATTCACGTGACCAAAAAGAAGTCCCAGATGTGTGCTGCTGTTACTATTCCATCAGGGCCACAGCCCTAAGTTACGGAGGATGTGCCAATGGATAAGAAAAGAAAGTTACGCCTAAAATAAGCCTTTACATTTAGAGTCTATGTTCGGCCCACTAGGAACGAATTTTTTTCTGACTTTTGTGGTTAGTGTTTGGGAATATTAAGAACGATACTTGAGCTGTTTGAACAGTTTCACCCTGCATTTCAAAGGCATAAACGTTGGGAGGAGGAGCCAAGGTACAGAGCTTCTGGAGTTTTTATTCCCACAGAGAGAACCTAAGTTTCCCACCAGAGGTCTCCACGGACCCCTCTCCTCCAGGGTCAGGTTTACTGACAAACCACGGGATGCGGGATGCGTAAAGGCTGAGGCTTGAGGTCCCTTCCCCAGCTGGTGAAATTGAGTTGAAGATAACTCGGACGTCTCTTCAGTATGGTAGACCATTTACACTACCCCCAAAAGGAAAAAAGCCTTTTCCAGGGGAAGGTGGGAGCTGGAGAGGAGGGGGAGGGAGTGGATAAGATGGGAGGAGCTGAGTGTTGGGTAAAAAGAGGCTAACCCCAGGATGTGGTCTTTCCAGAATCAGCCCAGGTAGAAGCTCCTGCTATTACAATATATAGCCACCAGGTGGCGCATAAGAACGCATCAAATTTAAACCTGAACTACAGGCTTGTTTGTGTTAGCTCACCAGTCCGCTGGGTCAAAGACAGTAAGCGTGACTATACCCTCGGGAACTGCGCGGCACCCAGGTAAGAGGAAATTAGACGGGGCTTATGATAGGCTAGAGTTCCCCTGTTGGATGGATTTGAAAAGGTTCGGCAGAGTGAGGATTGCTCTGAATTGGGTGCTGGCAGAAAGTGGGCGTCATCTGGAGACAATTTTTATTGCGGAGCGGGCAGGAAGGGGATAAAGCAGCAGCAGTTGCTCAGGTTAGCCAGGAGAGGGCGACGTTTGGTCATCTCTGAGGGTCACACAGTGTTCTTGTCCTTGGGCTAAGACAGGAGTGGCAAGTGGTCTCTTCTATGTCTCGCTCCGTGGCGGCCGGAGTGAGCTGCCTAGGTTTTTCTTTCTTTTAGAATATATTTTTGCTGATTTCAGAGAGGAAGGGCGAGGAAGAGAGAGATAGAGACATCAATGATGAGAGGGAATCATTGATCGGCTGCCTCCTGCACGCCCCCACGGGGAATGGAACCCGCAACCCGGGCATGTGCCCTTGACCAGAATCGAACCCGGGACCCTTCAGTCCGCAGGCCGACGCTCTATCCGCGGAGCCAAACCGACTAGGGCTCACGGTGCTTTTCTGTTCTGTGAAGTGGCTTGTGTTTGTGCCAGAGCAGTTCCCAGCTGACAGCTGTCAGAACTGTATTCTTTCTCACCTGCTTCCTATTCACAAGTAGGAGGAGCCAGCACGAGAGGGAGCACCCCAGGAAGCCACCCCTCAGGAAAGCCCTGGCCTGGTGATTAGATTCCCAGGCCGGGACCTTGGACTGGCCTGACCTGACTTCGCATCCCAGCTCTGCCTCTCACTGGCTTTGTGACCCTGAGTAAGTTATTTACCTTCTCTGTGCCTGTTTCCTCATTCCTAACACAAAGCTAAAGGGAGGGAAACTGGGAAAATTAAGTGATATGACATATGTAAACCACTAAAACAGCGCCTGTCGCATAATAAGCATTTCCCTCAGGCCCTCTACCCTGTTTACCATTTGTCAGAAGTCACCTTGCCTTGGCAAACCACAACACTCTGGAAACCCAGCCCTGGGTTTGAATGATCAAACAATATTTGATTCCAATAAAGCTTGTTTTGATAGAAGGAGCTCAGAAAAGGAGCTGATGGGTTGTCTTTCATTTCTGGTTTGTCAAATTTTTTAAATATATATATTTTTATTGATTTCCGAGAGGGAGAGAGATATAGAAAAACATCAATGAGGAGAGAATAATTGATTAGCTGCTTCCTGCACACCCCACACTGGGGTTCGTCGAGCCTGCAATCTAGACGTGTGCCCTGACCGGGAATCAAACCATGACCTCCTGGTTCATAGGTCGACGCTCAACCACTGAGCCACACCGCTAGGTAAGGATTGCCAAATTAAAAAAAAAAAAACATTCCAGACTTGGTAAGAAGAGAGTTGCATGCAAAAGGATTATCTCGGGGTGGGGTGGGGGTGGGAACTACCGCAATAGGAGAAAGCTGTGACCTGAAGGTCTGCAAGCGTCTCCAGAGTTAGGCAAAAGGAGTTTTTCTGTTGTAGGCCAGAGTGCACAAGGCTTGGGAGGATCAGACTGGGGAAGTGGGAGGCACAAGGGGCATGACCAATAGTGGGTCAGAGAACGCTTGACCCTGAGGCCCCGCTATTCTCAGAAGGGGCTGTGTGCTGACTCCAGCTGAGGGAAGGGTGGGTCCACGCTCAGGGGCCTGGAGGAAGGACAGAAATTTAATCAAAGTTGGGTTAACAGCATATTGTTGGAACTGATCAGGGGGCAGGCAGGTCAGTTAATCATTTATGAGGCAAAGAAAGGGATTTGAGGGTCTGGTCTAGCCTCATCACAGGCAAACGAGGGGGAGTCTTATCTAAATCACCTGGGCAGGGTGTGGCCTTGCAGGAACCCTTTTCCAGAACACCGGGAGTTGGGGGTTAATCCCGGTTACCATTGTCCAGGATCCCCAGGCTCAGGTAAGAGTCAACATTGTCAGGATAGAAGTACATGTTTTCTGTTTCTCAAATTGTTGTTTTTCCGATAAAGGACGAGGTGTGGGCTTTAACGTGACCTGAGAGGTTCTGGGTTCGTGTACAGAGGCAGGTCCCTAAGGGCGGGGGGCTGGGGCTTGTTCATTTGTAGCGCCCTTGGCACACTGGACTGTAGGGCACATACTTGTGTAGCTCTTGCACTTCTTCTGACTTGCAAGTGAACCAAGGAGAAATAAAACTTAAAATGCAGCAACAGGCCTGGCTCGTGTGGCTCAGTGGTTGAATGTCAACCCATGAACCAAGAGGACAACAGTTGGATTCCTGGTCAGGGCACATGCCCGGGTTACAGGCTTGATCCCGTAGGGGGCGTGCAGGAGGCAGCCAATCCATGTTCCTATCTCTCTACCCATCTCCCTTCCTCTCTCTCCCTAAAATCAGTAAAAACATATTTAAAAAAAATAAATAAAATGAAGCAACATTGGCACAAATGCTGAGACCACACTTTAGTTCACCCCTTTGACAGCCTCACTCTTTCTGGGATGCAAGTGCCTGCCTGTAGCTCAGGCCTGAAACGCTGCTCACTGGCCTGCTTCCCCTGCAAAGCTCCTGCTGCCTCCCCCAGGAGGCCGGACGGTTTCCTGTGTTGCTTACTTTGCTTCCCTTCAAAGAATTCAAATGTTCTTCTGGTGTGTCAGGGCTTTCTACACCAGTTTGCACCTACAACACCTCCCTCTTCCCTTTTACCCTCTGCTTTTCATAGCCTCCTGCCCTGTAATTCCTACCTGCTAACTGTCCTGGAAGCCAGCCTGGAACTGAACTTGACCCCGAGCAGTAGCCTCGGTCCTCGAGCCTGCTCCCTCCCCTCGATGGACATCTTTATTAAATGTTCCTGCCCGATTCTGAGCCATCCATCAAGCCTTGCTTTGCTTTCCTTTTCTAGAGCCAAGGGAATAAGGCTGTCAGGTTCAAGCTGATCTGAACGAACTCTGAGGACTGGTGGGAAGGCTCAGAATCCTAGTGGGAAGCCAGGAGCAATAGCTTGACAACTACAACTGGGAAATGGGTGCTGTGTGTCCTTCCTGCCCTTCCCTGACCCCCCCCCCCCCCCCTGGCCCTTTCCTCTTTGCCGAAGAGGCTCCTCTCTCCCAATCCAAGGCCCTCTCCCCTTCTTACAGATAAAACCAAAAACTGCCAGTTGGGGGAAGAAAGGATGTGAATCATCGAGTCCTCTAACTAGAGGGAACTCGAGTGAGTTTCTACTCCAACTTCTTCATTTTGTAAAATAATGCCACAAAAAAAGAAGAAGGAGAAGGAGAAGGAGAGAAGGAAGGAAGGAAGGAAGGAAGGAAGGAAGGAAGGAAGGAAGGAAGGAAGGACGGAAGGAAGGAAGGAAGGAAGGAAGGAAGGAAGGAAGGAAGGAAGGAAGGAAGGAAGAAAGATGCTGTCCCTCCACAGTTGGAAATCCAGCTCTAGCCCTTTTCCTTTACATTTTGGAAGATTCTAACTATGCATTTGCCCAGGAGCGGAAGGAAAGCAGTCACTTTTCACTTGTTGGCCTCCTTCCTTCCCCTAAAGGCTGCGGCTTCCGGAAGACAAGGGTATTGTGTGGCACCTCCGAGGAGAAACGGCAAAACACTTAGAAATATCATTGTATCCAGGAAAAAAAAAAAAAGAAGAAGCGGAATATGAACTTCGGGTATGAACTTGGGGTATGAACTTCGGGTATGGCCTAACACTCTCAGAGGGAGGCACTGATTACACTGGGGTGAGGATGAGCAAAAGATTTGGTCAAACAAGGCTGTGCACTGCTACTCTCCAAGACACCTCACCGTCTGCAGAGGATTCCTGCAAAGGAGCAGGAGGAGACAGGCGGGTGTGATGTTGGCAGCTCCATCTTGGACAGAGCGCTCCTACTTCCCCTTGCCGCCTCTCAGTCCCTGTGCTCTCAGTGACACTGAATCAGCACTACGGATGGAACAAGTGGCCCAGCCTAAGCCAATCAGCACATTCTCCTCCCCCAGGCCACTGGGATTGGTTCAGAAATGAGCGCAAGATCCAAGATGGTCCAGTCGTTGGATCCCAGGACTTGTGTGGCAGCTCCCTGGAAGAATGTCTCTCTCTCTCATTGAACTTGGACCTGACAGACAGTGAGGCTGGAGCTGCTGCTGCTTCTTTTTAAAAAATATGTTTTTTATTGATTTTAGACAGAGTGGGAGAGAAACATCAATGAGAGAGAAACATTCACCTGCTGCCTTCTGCACATCCCCTGCTGGGGATCAAGTCTGCAGCCTAGGCATGTGCCCTGACTGGGAACCAGCCATATTTTGGTGCAAAGGACGATGCTCAACCAACTGAGCCACACCGGCCAGGGCCGGAGCTGCTTCTTCAACCAACTACTTGGAGCCAGAGAACAGAACCAGCACACAGGGGAAGGCAGTGTCAGCCAAGAAACAGAGAAATCTCTTTCTCTTTCACATTGTTTGAGTCCTGAGTCAGTCCTCTCCTGAAATGAGTCCTCAGTTTCATGTGCCAATAAATTCCTGTTCACCTCAATCCAATTTGAATTCGTTTCTATCACTGGATACTCAGAGTCCTACCTGAGAGAATAAATATTATTACTACACTAGAGGCCCTGTGCACATATTCGTGCACCAGTGGGGTCCCTTGGCCTGGCCTGCAGGATCGGGCCAAAACCAGCTCTCTGACATCCCCTGAGGGGTCCCGGATTGCAAGAGAGCACAGGCCAGGCAGAGGGACCCCACTGGTGCACGAACAGGGCCAGGGAGGGATGCGGGAGGTTGGTCAGCTGGGGAGGGACCATGGGAGGGCTCCAGGGCATGTCTGGCCCATCTCGCTCAGTCCCGATCGGCCAGACCCCAGCAGCAAGCTAACCTACCAGTCGAAGCGTCTGCCCCCCGGTGATCAGTGCACATCATAGTGGTCGGTTGAGCAGCCTTAGCATATAATTAGCATATTATGCTTTGATTGGTTGAACAGCTGACCAGGTGACTGAACACTTAGCATATTAGGCTTTTATTATATAGGATAATAGGAGCACAAAAAGGTTTTGGAATCAATTTATGAATCAAGTGAAGGGGTTCAGAACAAGCCACCCCAAGATGAGCCACTTAGGCATGTGGATTATTTTGAGCTGAAAGTGATCAAGACCCTGTGGGTTCAAGAGAAACTTTTACCCCTCCTTTAAAGAATTCGCATTTGGAACCTTGCCCATAATAAGAGTTATCAGTAGAAATAACTTTTATGACCTATCTGTAGGGCAGGGCACACTTCCAATTACACCAACCTGTGAATGACCCTCCTCTCTGAAACCTCAAGGCAACTTCCCTCACCCTTAGCTCAGACTATCATATGCACTTCATGCTACCTTTGTGTCTCTGATCCTCTCATGTACATGGGGTTCCAGTACACGCACATGTAGTTAACTTTGATTCTTTTCTCTGGTTAATCTGTCACCTGTCAATTTGATTATTAGACCAGCTGGAAGAGCCTAGGAGGGGAGAGGCAAATTTCCTCCTCCTCACAAGCATCTGTTTTTAATGTACCACGCAGGTATCCACACACATTTCAGTCCTTCTTTGTTCCTTTCTTCAAGTGAGTTCAAAGAGCTTCATGCGTTTCAGTTCAAAGTAGGTGAGTAGTAGATAGTACTTCTGTCTGAAGATGAGCAGAGCTTAAAGTTTGGCGGGAGCAAGAAGGAAGAAGGAAGCAAAGTAGAGACAATGAGCATTAAAAAAAGTTGGTGGAGGACTTCCAAAGTGAGTCATTATCTTCTCAGAAGAGAGGCAAAATAAAAATCCCTCCAAGGAGTTGGATGCTATTGATCTCTCTGAAATGAAGAAACTTAGAAACAGTACAGAAAGCACGGTCCTTATAAGGCTTGCATCTCGAAAAGCATAGACTTTTAAGACACTGCAAATGGTACGAAATGGTTCAATCCCATTAGAATTGCTTTTGCCAGCATTTTGGGGAAATTTTTCATTTTTGACCCATGTTTCAAATCCTTATTACTGGGTAACTATCACAAAACCTGGTGGTTTAATAAGTTTATTTTGCATGCGGTTTTGTGGCTAAGGAATGTTGGGAGGGCTGCACTGGGCCGTTTGTCCACCTGGCTTCATGTGGGCAGCCAGGTCTAGAGGATACACTTCCAGGTGGCACCTTGCTTACATGTCTGGTATCTCAGAGCTCCTGGTACTTTCTTCTTCTCCACCTGAGGCTTCAGAACTCAGGGCTTCTTCGTGTGGTTGGGGTTTCTCACAGCACCGCGGTCTCAGGATAGCAGTGCTTTCTTGAAGCAAGAAATAGATGCTACCAGGCCAGTTAAAGGTTCTACCTGAAACAGTGACTATGGCCATACACTATGGGTCAGATCAGTCACAGAGCTCACCCAGGTTCAAGGGGAAGTGTAAAGGTCGCGTTGCAGAAGAGCAATGAGAGTGGAAGAGAAGTTGTTATGGTCATCTTTAGAACATATAATCTGCCACAGCCCATAATCTTTTCCTCAGGAATTTATGGCATGGAAATAATGCCAAAGAAGGTATACACACAGAGAGTTCATTACAATTTTTGTAACACCACCGACAAAAAAAGTGGAAACAACCTACATGTCTACTAATAGATAAATGACCAAGTAAATTACCACATAATAACACATACGTTCCAACTAGAAATATGAAGCCACAGTAATTAAGAAGATTATGGAGCAATAGGAACAAATGTTGCTATAAAAGAAGAAAAGGTAAAATTTAAAAGGATGTGCACTCTGATGATAATTACCTGAAAACCTGCCTGCATCTGGACAAAGTCTGGAAGGAAATATACAGAAATGAAGATAATTGCATTAAAGTGGTAAGACTATGAATGCCTTCCATTTCCCCCTTTATTGTTAGAGCTCCACACACAAAAAAGTGAAAATTAGACAAAAGTAAGAGAATTGAAGCTTTGTCAGTGCTCAGAACCTGGCGAGAACATGTACTGAAGAAGCACAGGGAAGACAAAGGGGACCCTAGTTCTTTCTATAATTCACTCAGATTCGGACAGACTGCCAGGTCAGAGGGTCCACAGATCTTCTCATCCATAATTCACCTTCTGCTTTGACCCCCTCGTCTTTGGAATGTTGATTTTCATGGAAACAATAATTGTTGTATTAGTCTTTCTCTGTGCCTAAGGCAGTTCACGATATAACACTGAAAAAACTTTAGGAAACATAAGGTGATATTTTAATCTTTTTCAACATGAGTCCATCTTATCCATGGTTTCTAAAATTGTCTTTGGCCATTTGGCCTGGGAATTTAGCCTAGAATGCTGCGGTGAGAACTAGACGAACTCTAGGCCCCCTGTTCACAGCCTCCATTTGCCTGGGGACTCTGTTCTGTAGGTGAAGAGGCTGTGGAGGCTGGAATAGCCTATCCTAATTAAACAGCAAGCAGAATTCCTGGAATAGCCTTCAATTTAACCTGGGTCCCAAGGACCAAGGACCAGCCCTCGTGGGACTATGACGCTCCTCGCTATGGGTGACCTTCAGCCCTTCACCATCAAACCCAACCTTTGAACAGCATTGCTTTCTAATATTACCTTAACTTGTTAGTCATTATTGTGTCTTTTTTTTTTTTTTTTTTTGCAGGAGTTTTAAAAAGTTATTAAGGAAGGTGAAAGAAAGTGCAATAAAGCTCAAAGTCTTAAATTCTGATTAAATAATTGCAGAAACAAATTTTTAAAAAAGAGCTATTTGGCATGACCACTGGTTGTGTTTATACAATTAATGATTGGAGAAAACCTGGAGGAGGGAAGGGTTTAGATAATGTCTGGTAAACTATTTTGATTTAGTTCAATTGCCTTTTGGCACGTTAAAAAAAAAAAAAAAAAAGAGTCTATCTACTGGTTTATAAATGCAACCACTGATGTTATTAGAATTACTGTTTCTGCCCAGCCAGAGTGGCTCAGTAGTTGGGCGTCAACTCATAAATCAGGAGGTCATGGTTCATTTCCTGGTCAGGGCATAGGCCCAATTTCGGGCTTGATCCCCAGTGTGCAGCCTATAGGAGGCAGCCAATCAATGATTCTCTCTCATCATTGATGTTTCTATCTCTCTCTCTCTCCCTCTCCCTTCCTCTCTAAAATCAATTTTTTTAAAAAGAATTAATGTTTCCATATTCCCCCCCTTGAAATTAGTGTTTTATTTAACAAATGCTTACATACCACTCATTATGTGGCCTTTCCTGTACTTTGTAGGTATTAACAAACTTAATTCTCATTCACAGGTACTATTATCACCAGTCTCATTTTCCAGATAAGGAGATGGGAGCACAAAGAATTCAAGAAACTTGTGTAATATCACCAGCTAGTAAGCAGCCTAGTCAGGACTTGAACCCAAGCAATCAGGCCCCAGAGTTCTGTACTTGACCACTAGACCAATGATGGCGAACCTTTTGAGCTGGGCGTGTCAGCATTTTGAAAAACCCTAACTTAACTCTGGTGCCGTGTCACATATAGAAATTTTTTGATATTTGCAACCATAGTAAAACAAAGACTTATATTTTTGATATTTATTTTATATATTTAAATGCCATTTAACAAAGAAAAATCAACCAAAAAATGAGTTCGTGTGTCATAGGTTCACCATCACTGCCCTAGACTGTGCTCCCTGGGTTAGCATGCCATTAGAATTCCATTAGATATCGCCACAAAGAGTCTTTTTTTATTTATTAGCTCGGTAACATTTATTTCAGCTTTTGATCTGAGTTTGTTTTTCTGCTCTTCCACAAAGAGTCTTTAATAAAATACTGCCATATCTATGTGTACGCTGTTTGATCAAGTTGCAGCAAACAGTCCAATACTCAAAATAATTCATAAGCTTTCTCTGACCTTGTTCATATCACTCTACACTAGAAAAGAGTTCCATAATTTGCAACACAGCCAAAACCTTTAGAGGATTTCCTCCCTCTCCAGCTACCAGACAGTCAGGATAACAATAGGTAAAATGTATTGAGCTTTGCATGGTGTGCTTGTCGATTTCACTGGTTGCCTCCTGGGGGACTCATCCCCGTGGAACACTCCTGTTGGTCTTCATGCCCCCCCCCCCCCCCCCCCCGCCGCCCTGTGTAGTCCCTTGAATCTGGGCTGGGTCTGTTGACCAATAGAATATGGTAGAAGTGATGCTGTGCTTATTCCAGGCTCACGTCTTGAAAGGACAGTAGCTTCTACTTTTTTCTCTTGGAAGCCCTTTGCTGCCATGTAAGACATGCAGCTGCCTTGCTGTGGAGACCATGCAGGGGTCATGCAGAGAGGGAGAAGGCCCAGGCCAAATAACCAGTTGTTTTAAATCACTGTTTTGGGTTAGATAGTGTGTAATGCAGCAACAGAACACTGGAGCACAGGGAGACTTTGCCTTCTTTTAATGCACTCGTTCCAAAATATGTATTGAATATCTACTGTGCGCCTGTTCTAGGAACTGGATATGTGCTGAAAGTTAACGATTAGGCAAATAAGTAAACAATGCTTACTCTGAATAAAATACAGCTAGTTAAAGAGCGCTTGATGCAAGCGGCTATTTTAGGTCAGGGGGTCAAGAAAGGCCCTTCTAAGGATGTTCCATTCAAGTTGAGATCTGAATGATCTAGATTCTAGAAGGAGCCAGCCACCCAACCCAGGATTAGAAGGCAGCAAATTCCAGACATAGCTGACAAGTTAAAAGGCTCTAAGGTGGGAGGGGCTTGGCATGTCTGAAAAGCAGAAGCCGGGTGGACCATAGGGTGTGAGGGGTAGGGTGGTGAGGAAATGCAGGCACAGAGGTTGGCAGGCACTCGGTCATGTGTGGGCCATGGTGGTGTTTGGATTTCATTCTGTGGGTCATGGGAAGCCATCAGGGTGTTTTACGAAATAGAGTGAGAATGGGAGCTCTTAAAAAGATGGTTCTGGAAGGTGTGGAATAAAAACTACAGGGGCAGCAGGCCACCCTGGTGGGAAGTTCTCACCCGTCAGGGACATTAGTTAGGCAATAGTCCAGGAAGTAAGTGAGAATGGCTCAGACTGGGGACGTGGTTCTCAGTGTGGACTTGCCAGCGTGGTGGTTCTTCAGAGTGAAACATGGAGCAGTCATATGGCCCTGCAGTTCTACCCCTAGCTGTATACCCAAGAGAATTGAAAACGTATGTCCACACAATTGTACACTCATGTTCACAGCGACTTCACTGATAATAGCCAAAAGGCAAAAACAGCCCAAACGTCCATCAACTGATGAATAAATAAAATGTGATATATCCATACGATGGAATATTATTCAGCCATACCACAAATGAAGTACTGATACATGCTACACCATGGATGAATTTTGAAAATATTATGCTAAGTGAAAGAATCCAGACAGAAAAGACCACATCTTGTATGGTTCCGTTTTTATGGAGTGTCCAGAATTGGCAACTCCGTAAAATAAGAAAATTGATTCGTGGTTACCAGGGGCTGGTTTGAGGGGGATGGGTAATGACTGGTAATGGAGTGATGAAAATGTTCTGGAATTAGGTGATGGTGATTTTGATCTTAAAAGGATAAAGTTTTTGGTATGTAAATGATATCTCAGTTTTTACAAAATGTTAAAAATTGTGGCTTAGGGATTCCTGGGAACCCCTGAGACATTCTAGTGGGTCTGCATGGTCAAAACTATGTTCCTAATTACACTAGGACCTTATTTGCCTTCCTTATTCTCATTCTTTCATGAGTATACAGTAGAGCTGCCCAGAGGCTACATGATATGTGATACTGCAGCAGATTGAATGCAGAAGTAGTTACTAAAATCTAACCTTTTTTTTTTTTTTAAAGCCAGACATTAAAGAGATCAGCAAAAATAAAAAGAAAAGGAAAGAAAAGAAAGCAATGCCATTCTTCCCACTAAATGTTTTGGGGAAAATATGGAATATGGTTACTTTAAAACACATGTATTATTTATATTAATATGCTGTGGACTTATTATTTTTTAATGAATAAATAAATATTTTAGCCCTAACTGGTTTGGCTCAGTGGATAGAGCGTTGGCCTGCGGACTGAAGGGTCCCAGATTCGATTCCAGTCAAGGGCATGTACCTTGGTTGCGGGCAACATCCCCAGTGGGGAGTGTGCAGGAGGCATCTGATCAATGTTTCTAACTCTATATTCCTCTCCGTTCCTCTCAGTAAAAAAATCAATAAAATATTTAAAAAAAATAAATATTTTAAATTTGTTTCCACTCTGGTTTTTAATACTAATGATAAATATTAATGTAACCCACATAAAAAAAGGTCTTTGGCATCTACAATAGTTTCAAAGAGTGTAAAGGGATCCTAAAACCAAAACGTTTGGGGATTGCTAAACTAGGCGGTGGTACAAAGTGGTTGGATTTAAGATATATTTGAATGTTGTCCCCTTTGCTGGGGGGTTGGATGTTAGTGATAAGGGAAAGAAAAAACAAGAATGACTTCTTCTTTTTTTTCTTTTTTTTTAATGAGTGATTTGAGGAGAGGTATTTTTTGTTTTTGTTTTTTTTTAATATATTTTATTGATATTTTACAGAGAGGAAGGGAGAGAGATAGAGAGTTAGAAACATCGATGAGAGAGAAACATCGATCAGTTGCCTCCTGCACATCTCCCACTGGGGATGTGCCCACAACCCAGGTACATGCCCTTGACCGGAATCGAACCTGGGACCTTTCAGTCCACAGGCCGACGCTCTATCCACTGAGCCAAACCGGTTTCGGCAAGAATGACTTCTGGTTCGGGGCCTCAGCAAGTGTGAATGGCGGTGTCATGAGCTGTTAGGGGAAGAACTGTGCGAAGAGGAGAATTGGTAGAGAAAATCAAGTTCTGCACCGGAAATGCAGACATTTAGACATTGAAAGACGATCTCATTCCATCTCTCCACCATGCAATGAGTTAGGTGTTATTTCTTTTGAGTTGGATATTATTAGTATTTCCTCTTACAGTTTGCCTAGAACACTGGCAATGGATTCTGGTCTAAACCAGGCCTGACTGAAGTCCCCATTCATCTCAGTAGCCCTAAATTAAATTCACCTAAATTCCCAAACAAGAGGAAATAATGAAGAGATTGGGTAAAAGTGTTACTTAAAATATTTAGCAATCAACTTTGGAATCTTGTGGAGGCCACAGTTCCCACAGTAGCCACATGGTTATTTGTGAGATGGCAGGCTGGCCAGCCAGGGTGAGGGGACCAAACGGGCACCAAGCAGCACCCACCAAAGTGCCAGCAAAGTTGCCCACCAGAGCCCAGGCCTCCTGTAGCCCAGGGCCAGAGCAGCCAGGGTTTGGGGGGGGAAGAAGGTGGGTGGGAGCACCAGTTCCCACCGTTTACGAAGAATTTTACTATTTTCACACTCAGTGCAACAAGAGCAGTACACACCAGCTGAAAGTGAGCCCTGGCATTAGGAAAGAGGATATCAAAACAGTTCTCTGTCCATCCTGGATTCAGAGAAATTATTTTCAAAAGCAGAGAGGTTTGGATTTCAGTTTTGCTCTGTTTCTTATCTTGCAAACAATTAACTTGCTTCATTTCTAGTCCTTGGATACAATCAGTCAACCAACCAATCTATCAAATATGGGAATGTGATTTATAAGATACATTTGTTTTAGCCTTGGCTGATGTGGCTCAGTTGGTTGGAGCTCACCCTGTACACCGAAGGGCTGTGGGTTTGATTCCCGGTCGGGGTGCCTACAGGAAGGAGGCAGCTAATCAATGTTTCTTTCTCACATTGATGTTTCTCTCTCGCCCCCTCCCCCCCCCCCCCCCGCCCTTCCTCTTTCTCTAAAATCAACAAAACAAAACAAAAAAACATACTAGTATTCTTGGGTGAGGATTTAAAAAAAAAAGGTATATTCATTTTAACATACTTTCAACACAAAATAGTACATGGAAATAATTAAACTACAATATTTTCTGGTGAAATGATATAATATCTGACAGTTTATTTTAAATAATGTAGTGTGAAGGAGGGGTGGACACAATCTATATATATAAAAGCTAATATGCAAAGTGTCCCCTCAGAAGTTCGACCAGGAGACCAGGAATTCGATTGCTTGCTGTGACGTGTCTTGACCACCAGGGGGTGGCACGGAACAAAGGAAGGCCCCAGCTGGCAGCCAGAAGGCCCCGAGCAGTCTTGATGGCTGGTTGGGCCTAGGGACCCTACCTGTGCATGAATTTCGTGCACCAGGCCTCTAGTAGAGTTATAAATGAAACAAGATTGGCCATATGTTGCTAAATGTTGAATCCAGGTAACAGATGCATGGGTACTCATTAATCTATTCTTTCCACTTTCTGTATGTTTGGAAATTTTAGTAACAAAAGTTTAAGAAAAGAGTTCAATATTTATCCAATGTTTGGAGACTATGGCTGCTGTTCAGAAAAGCATGCACAGGATACAATGCTATAAATTGTTTTTCATATTTCATTTGCTTTAGGTTTTTTTTGTTTTGTTTTTGTTAATCCTCACCTGAGGATATTTTTTCCATTGATATTATTTTTTAGAGAGAGTGGATGGGAGGGAGGGAGGGAGAGGGAGAGAGAGAGAGATCTATTGGTTGCCTCCCACACACATCCTGACCAGGGGTGGGGAATCAAATCTGCAACACAGGTACATGACCTTGACTGGAAATTGAACCCGAGACCCTTCAGTGTGAGCGCTGATGCTCTAATCACTGACACACCAACCAGGGCTATTTAATTTTTTAAAAGGATTTTGTGAAATTGTCCATTTCAAGATGAATATAAATAGTAGTGTGTATTTATCTATAACCTCCTTTATAGTAGCTTCTGTGTGCCTCATGTATTTCTAATTATAGCAATGAGAGTAAATAATTACCCCTGATTTGGTCTCAACACTCAACTGCTGTCACATTAATTGCTACCTTTATGTAGCTACTGCCTGCCTGTGGTAACATTTGAAAGTGCATTTCTAGATAAGACAGACATTTTAGTGTCTAGTTCAGATATTAACTGAGCAAGCTTTCCATTTTTAGTAATTTATTTTTTGGGGATCAGGCGTAAAACCTTAATTCTATTATTGGCTTAGTTCTTTATTATAATCTGACCATATTTGCCTTAGAAGAGTCTCCAGAATTCACTTTTTACCCAACAATGTTGAAGAGGTGGTCCTACCATATTTAACATTTCTAGCTATAAATTATATATATTACAGGGTATCTGAAAAAAATGCATACGCACTTTGAAAACAGTGTTTATTAAAATACATTTTCTTTTCATAATGTAATAGAATCTATAGCTGTCAGCTGTTAAAATGTGGGAGGACACACTGTATCTATTAAAAATTTTTTCACTGCTTCCTACCTTGTGCCCCATGTGAGGACATAAGAAGAGGTTGGCTGGCTGCAAACCAGGAAGAGAGCCCTCACCAGACACCCCATCTCTGGGCCCCTTGGTCGTGGACTTTTCAGCCTTCAGAAATGTGAGAAGTAAATTTCTATTGTTTAAGCCACCTAGTCTATGGTCTATAGCAGCCTGAACTGAGACAAGAAGTTTGGTGTTTTATAAGCCCAGAGTGTCAACAATTTTGTGAAGTGATAAAGAGTTAAACTTAACTAAAGTTAAGGGCAGAGCAGCTAAATACAGAGAATCATAGTTATTTTATCCATCTCAAACCTTGAAGAAATGGGAGTATAAATTTAACATGGTTGTTCCATGCTCCTGGCTCTTCACTACTAGATAATGTGCTTTCCTACACTTAGTTAATAACATGCACATCTAAATTTAAGCCTCTTGTGTTGCCTTGGATTCTGTTACTTTAAATAGGCACCCACCAGATTACAATTTTTACTTGTTTGACGATTGTTGGAGTCTGATATTAATTTTTTTCCTGCCCCCTCTCCAAAAAAAAAAAAAAATCACAATGGGCAAGCTGGAATTTAGAAACAATTATGTGGCATAGTACAATTAAATTGGCTTTTCTCCCGGCATTTTTTTTTTTTTACTACCTTTAATTATTGTTAGACTCTGAAGTTCAAGGAAATAGTCATAGGAGAAGAATTCTTTAAACAAAAAAGAGAGAGTCCATAGTTTCTCTAAAACATAAAAGGTACTTTCCATAGTATATTCCAAAAATTACTATGTAAGCTGAAATTGCTCCCCCAAAAGAGGGATATTGCAGGCATACAATAAGAATTGTTAAATAATGAATGATCATATAAACTTGGGAGATAGTTGCTTAGAAGCGAGCTAAGATGAATAAGTATCCTAAAATTTCCTTTGACGAGTTCAAGCCTAATTTAATATTGGGATTACATCTAAATGGCTAAACTTAAAATAATTGCCTCATGAATGGTATTATCGATTATGCCTGAAAAGCACAGAGGATCTGTGCTCTAATTTTAGTTTAAATGAAAGCTCTTTGTTGAGGAAGCGGAGGGATTCATTTACTCGATCAATTTTCTGAGAAAGTAAACCGCGTGATGTGTGAATGTAAAGGAAGAGGGAAACAGATTCTGACTTCCAGGAGCTCTCAGCTGCACAAGCTGGGAAGAAGAGGTTTACACACCCGAATTAATTAGCACTGCAATACTAACTTGTGTAAGACTAATGACAAGTGCCTCTGAATCAGAGTGGGAGAGAATAAATGAATAGGATTTCTGTGATTTAAAGGAGGTGTTAGAAATTCTTTAAAGATTGTTGGAATCTGATATTAATTTTTCTAAAATTGAATTCAGGTTCAAATTCTGCCATGTGGCTAAGGTCTAAAGATGCAGTATTGCCCAGCCAGTGTGCCTTAGCTGCCTGAGGCCCTAGTGGCCTGTCATTGTTATCTCCTTAAAAAGAGATAGCTCTGGGATTTTTTTTCTAGAATATGGAATTATATATTTCTTTCCTTTTAGATTTAGAATTTAGATTTCTTTCCTGTTATATGAAAGGGAATTTAGAGTTCAACCTCCTTAAACTAGAGGTGTACTTTCAGTATCAAGTAAAAAAAAAGATAACTCCAACTGGCTGAAACAATAAATGGAATGTATTGGCTCACATTAACTGACAAATTCTAGATATCAGCAGGCTTCTTGTGTGACTTGGTCAGAGTTTATGATATAATCTGCTTTTTAGAGTTTCTCTTGGCTCTGTCCTGTTCTACACGTTGACTTCATTCTTGGCTGGGCTTTCCTTCTAGGGCTACCAACAATTCACAGGACCATATATTTCCTTGTTTATATCCAATGTAGGAAGAGGGTGTTTCTTCCTCCAAGCATAATACAAAATTCCTGAGCCTCACACTAATTAGACCAGTCTAGGACAACTGTCCACCCCTAAATCAATTAACTCTTACAAGGGACATAGGTTCCCAAAGCTTCACCCTAGAGCAAGGAGTAAGGCCAATGTCAAACAACATATATGCTTCACAATGAAGGAGGTGGGAATTGATTCAGATTAAACCACTGCCTCTTAGGGCGGGACTTCCTTTCTTCCTGCCTCGTGCTTCCATACAGAGGGACTCCCCCTACTGCAGCACTGGGCCCCTCCTTCACCTCTTACTCCTTCCTTGACTGTGGATGGCAAAGTCTGACATTCAAGGTCCTCATTTCTCCATGGATGAAGCTACTCTTATTAAAGTTTGCAAGCACTGAAGATTCAGCTGTTTTCCTTGGACCTGGAGCTTGTATGGGACAGCAATATAAGACAAACATGGATGTTCTGCAGCCTCAAATATCCCTTTC
Source organism: Myotis myotis (assembly GCF_014108235.1). Taxonomy (NCBI): domain Eukaryota; kingdom Metazoa; phylum Chordata; class Mammalia; order Chiroptera; family Vespertilionidae; genus Myotis; species Myotis myotis. The sequence continues at coordinate 174,946,461 of NW_023416335.1, forward strand.
TGTGTGTTGTGCTGGGGCTGGCGTAAGGGAGAAAGGGTTGGAGAGACGTGGAGTAATGAAGCAAATCGTTACGTCCACTGAAATAATTTCTCTCCTCTAATCAGCTTTATTAGCAGAGTCTGTATTTTGACCCCCATCTCTTGGTGTCCTGTTTTATTTCTGAACTGGCTCTCACTTAGGATAGAGAGAAGAAATGGCTTATTGGCCTTTTAAAACCCAACACTACACTGTTTCAGGTTTGGGCCTCTTTAGGGCTTTTCCTTCCCATACATGGATGACCTGAATATGATTTTCCAGGCCTCTCCTTGCCCCATTTCCTGCTTCAAATCTAGATCTTCTACCAAATCTAGTCCCTGTGTTTCCTATTTAGAATTTGTCATTGTGCCTAGGTTACTGACATTCGATCCTATCTTATATGCAAACATCACACTCCTTTGATGAGCCCTGAGCCCCTGAGCCTTACGTATCTTGGGTCCAACTTTGATAACCTACCTAGGTCTCCAGTTCCTTTCTCAGACCGGGCCCTGACCAGTTTCCCTCTGTGTCAGTTTCCCAGGGCTGGGACAACAAATTACCACAAACCTGGTGGCTTAAAAGAACAGAAAGGTATTTTCTTAGTTCTGGAGGCCAGAAGATCAAAATCCAGGTGTCCGCAGGGTTGGTTCCTTCTGGGGGCCGTGCGGGAGACTCCATTCCGTGACTCTCTCCTAGCGTCTGGTGTCTGCAGGCAACTCTTGGCAATCCTTGGCTTGTAGGAACATCACTCCAATCTCTGCCTCTGTCTTCTCATGACCTTCCCCTCTGTGTGTCTCTGTATCTCAAATCTCTTTTTCTCTTATCAGGACACTAGGATTTGGTTTAGGGCCCATCCTAAATCTAGAGGACCTCATTTTGAGATATTTAACTTTATTATATCAGCAAAGACCCTATTTCCAAATAAGGTTACATTCACAAGTGCCAGGAATTAGGTCTGGGGCATATCTTTTGGGAGGACACAATTCACTCCTTCACTTAAAAAACAAAGTAATTTCAGAGTGAGGGAGGGAGAGGGAGAGAGAGATAGAAACATCAATGAGAGAGAATCATTGATCAATTGCCTCCTGCACACCCGCTACTGGGGATCAAGCTCACAACCCAGGCATGTGCCCTGACTGGAAATTGAACCATGACCTCCTGGTTCATGGGTCAACACTCAACCACTATGACCTCCTGGTTCATGGGTCAAATCTCAATCACTAAGCCACACTGGCCAGGCACAACCATTCACTCTTTTTTTAAAAAATATATTTTATTGATTTTTTACAGCGAGGAAGGGAGAGGAAGAGTTAGAAACATCGATGAGAGAGGAACATCGATCAGCTGCCTCCTGCACCCCCCCCGCACTGGGGATATGCCTGCAACCAAGGTACATGCCCTTGACTGGAATCGAACCTGGGACCCTTCGGTCCGCAGGCCGAGGCTCTATCCACTGAGCCAAACTGGTCAGGGCAACCCTTCACTTTTTAATCCAACTGTGGAAGCTGTGACTCCTATGACTTCCTGAGGCTGACCCTTTGCCCAGCCTTCTGAAGGCTACCTGCATTACATCCTCTCTTCTGCCACCTTTTGCAACAAATAAATCTTATGACCCCTTTTGAGGACGTCTAGATACCTTCTAGAGATTGTGGCCCACCTTGGATGCCAAGTTTGACCCCCAAATATAACCTCTGCTATTGGCACCAGCACACATTCTGGGTTATCCTCACCCCCACTTCCCAGTCTATCACACTGTATTGAGTGGGTCCAGGGCTAGGGTTTGATAGCCCCACTGGCCCTGTCTGATTATAATTGACCATGCCCTGCTGTATTCTGAGGTGCTACATAAGAAGCATGGACCTTTTGGAATTTTCATTAAGAATTTCAAATATTTATAGTAATATCCAAGCACTGGTTTTCTGATCCCATAATTTCTGCTAAGAGTCAAATAATGAGATTTTGTATGTTAAACTAGTTAGCTCAATACCTTTCATGTATTCTATGCTTGCTGTATGCCAGGCACTATGCTGAGCACATTATCTGTACTGTTTCCTTTGAACTTCACAATGACCCTAGTGCAGTGGTCGGCAAACTCATTAGTCAACAGAGCCAAATATCAACAAGTACAATGATTGAAATTTCTTTTGAGAGCCAAATTTTTTAAACTTAAACTATATAGGTAGGTACATTGTTGTTAACTTAATTAGGGTACTCCTAAACTGGCCTTTGCTAAAAACGTCCTCAATCTGATTGAGGTACATTCGCTGAGGTCGACCCCTTCCAACTCTCCCATCCACATTCGTCTTGTATACTTGTTTCGTCTATTTCCTTTCCGAAAACCGACTTCTGTGTATGGGCCACGAAGTTTCAATCGCACTGTATGTGCGCGCCCGCACGTGGTATATTGTGGAAGAGCCACACTCAAGGGGCCAAAGAGCCGCATGTGGCTCGAGAGCCGCGGTTTGCAGACCACTGCCCTAGTGTGATCCCCATTGTACAAATAAGGAGCTTAGAGCTTAGTCACATTAAGCAGGTGGTCTTATGGGTAAGAAGAGAGCTTGGAACCCAGGCAGTGTGACCTTGCACGCAGACCAAACTGCCTCAAAACATGCCAGCTGAGAAAACGAAGATGCAACAAGCTTTTTAAAATAAGAATTTGAATCTGTTCTGTCAATCAACCAAAATGAGTAGAATTTTAGGAATTATAAAGTTTTGAAACATAAAATGCCATTAAAAATTGACATAATTTTTGCTTTTTTTTCTTTCTAAGTAGATTTCATTGAGCTATAATGTACAGATATTAAAATGCACCCATTCTATGAACGTAATTGAATGGGTTTTGACAAATGTGAGTACCTGTGATATCACCACCATAATTAAGACATTACATTTTTTCCTACTCCAGAGAGTTCACTTTCGTAGTCGATTCCCTACCCCTCCGCAGCCCCAGGCTGCCACTGCTCTGCTTTCTGCCTGCTCTGGAACTTCACATAAATGGAATAACACACTATGGACTCTTGCATCCAGCATCTTCTTGTTCAGCATATTTTTTGACACAGTCATCACCTGGTTGAATGTATCAGAAGTTCATTCTTCTTTACTGCTGAGTAGTATTCTAGGGCATACGCATAAAAATTTATTCGTTGACCTGGGGATGGACATCTAGGTTATATATCAGGAGACAGAAACCATTCATTTGAACAGGAAAATTTAATAGAATCAGTAATTAGTGAAAGGTGGTTAATGACTTAAGGGGTAAAAGAGGACCTAGAAGTAGCAAGTAGGATGAGGGAGAGTGAACTCTGAAGGAGCCAAGGACTTAGGGGAGATGCCCTGCCCCTCACGGGCTTTGGTGCAGACCTCTTTGAAAAGAGCGTGGCTGCCACAGGAATGCACAGCTGCTTGTCTGTGATGAAGAAACTTGCCAAAGGATACAGGCTGGACCTGGCCCATAGTTGGCCCAGGGTTCCCAGGTAATACGGGCAGCTTGGAGCTGGTCTCTGGTAGCAGCCTAGGGCGGGGGGTGGGGGTGGGGGGTTGGGGGGCGGTGGTGTGGGGCCGGAGAACAAGGCCTGAGATTGTGGCTGGAACTGGCCAGTGAGGGCTGTGGAGGAGAGTGCTACCAAATGTTAGTCCCTGGGCTGAGTAAAAATATGGGAGGACTGGAACCCAGAAGGGAAATGCCTTCCTGCTGATATCACCTTGTAGCGTTCCTGCAGGATCCTCAATCTGACAAGGCCTGACATTGTGCCAGTGGGCAGAGAAGACATGCTTACAGGCTCTAGCTCCGGCGTCACAAAGCAGGGCAAAGAAAGGTGGATTTGAATCTGCGAGACAATAACTTGATAACTAGCATAGGTGACTTCTGGCTTGGGATTATGAACAAAACTGCTATGAACATTTGTGGGAACAAGTCTTTTCATGGTCATATGTTTCAATTTCTCTTGGGAAAAAGCATACGAGTGGAATTTGCCTGGACATACGGTAACTTTATAAGACACTACCGAATTGCTTTCCAAGTTGTATCACTGCATTCCAACTAGCAATATATACATCTTCCCCAACACTTGATACTGTCGGTCTAAATTCCAGCCATCCTGGAGCACAGGAAGTGGTATCCTTTGGTGATTTTGTCATCCCTGATGTGATTTAGTCATCCCTGATCTTTATCTGTTGACAGTGACTGATGTTGGGCATCGTTTCCTGTGCTTCTTGGCCATTTGAAAATTTTCATTTGTGAAGTGTTTGTTCAAATATTTTGCCCATTTAAAAATGGGGTTGTCTTATTGAGTTGTAAGAGTTCTTTAAATACTCTGTAGAAAAATTTCTTGTCAGATATATGTATTGCAAACATTGTAATATTAAGAGTTTTGAACACAAAATACAATCTACCAATAGGAGAAAAAGAAGTTTTTTTGACAGTTTTTAAACATTGTTTTAAAAAATGTTGATGCATGTTACGCCTTATTTACTTTCAAATACTTAAGTAAAAAACAAATAGATAAAACAAAAATGGCAAAATGTTAATATTAAAATTAGGTGATGGGTATGTAGGTGCTTGTTATTTTAGTCTTTTTTATATTTGAAATTTTTTCATTATACAAAGAAAAAAATCAAATCCAAAATGAATCTCTGAAGCTATAAGCAGCATATAGGGGAAAGATTAGTCAAGCCAAGTAAAGAGATTTCGTAGGTTTATAGATATTAGAATTGAAAGGGCCTTTAAGATGTCCTATTATCCAGTCATTTATGCTTTGCTCCTGGTTTACTAACGTGTGTGTCACCAAAGTTCTGTGAGACTTAGATATTTATTTGTAAAATGAAGGGCTGGCTTAGTTGATCTCAAATATTCTGTGTTAAACACACTCAAAGCTAGCTAAGACTAGCTTTCCAGGTACCAGCAAGGTAGGTATCCTATCTAATAGAAGAGAAACATGGTAATTGGAGTACGACTGCTACCCTTCACATTGGCTAATCAGCGAGATATGCAAATTAACTGCCAGCCAAGATGGTGGCCGGCAGCCAGGCAGCTTGAAACTAACACGAGGCTTGCTTGCTTCAGTGACGGAGGAAACCAACACTCCCCGCCTGCTTTGCCGGCCTCTGAGCCTGCAGTTTAAGAAACATTGTAATGAATATAGAAGCTAAACAAAACCCCAGAAACCTGCTTTCAGCAAGGCTGGGATCTTAGAGCTGGAGTTATACAGTGTTTCGATTATAGAACCGAAACAAATCAGATACCTTCTTTCAGCAGCAGAAGCCTCAGAGCTGGAGCCAGAGCTAAAGCTGGCCCAGAATAAAAAAGAAAAAGAAAAAGAGGAGCAGTTGGGAGCTTCAGTCGGCCTGAAAACAGCCCTCAGCCCCTCACCCAGACTGGCCAGGCACCCCAGTGGGGACCCCCACCCTGAAGGGTGTGTGACCAGCTGCAAACAGCCATCATCCCCTCACCCAGGCTGGCCAGGCACCCCAGTGGGGACCCCCACCATGATCCAGGACACCCTTCAGGGCAAACCAGCCAACCCCACCCATGCACCAGGCCTCTATCCTATATAGTAAAAGGGTAATATGTCTCCCAGCACCAGGATCAGCGGAGCTGCGAGGCCTCCCAGCACCGGGATCAGCATGACAGGGGGCAGCGCCCAAACCCCCTGATCGCCCTGCGGCTCTGTGTATGACAGGGGGCGGGGCCACAAACTCCCTATCCGCCCTGCTCTGTTCGTGACAGGGGAAGGAGCCCCAACCCCCTGATCAGCCCTGCTCTATGCCTGATAGGGGGAAGCTCCCCAACCCCCTGATCGCCCTGCGGCTCTGTGTGTGACAGGGTGTGGCGCCCCAATGCCCCCACCCCATGGGCCCTGCTCTGTGTGTGACGGGGTAGAGCCTGACAGGGTAGAGCCATAACCTCCCCATCGGCCCTGCCCTGAGTGTGAGAGTGGCGCCGCCCCAACCACCTGATCGGCCATGCTCTGTGGGTGATAGAGGGTGGTGCCCCCCCCCCCCCCCACGGGCCCTGCTCTGTGTGTGATGGGGTAGAGCCATAACGTCCCCATCGGCCCTGCCCTGAGTGTGACAGTGGCGGCGCCCCAACCCCCTGATCTGCCCTGCCCTGAGTGTGACAGGGGGCGGTGCGCCAACTCCCCTATCGGCCCTACTCTGTGAGTGACAGGGGGGAGCTCCTCAACCCCCTGATCGGCCCTGCTCTGTGCATGACAGGGGGGAGCTCCCCAATGCCTTGATTGACCCTGCTCTGTGCGTGACAGGGTACAGAGCCCCAACCCCCCTGATGGGCCCTGCTCTGTGCGTGACAGGGGGTGGTGCCGCAACCTCCCCATCGAACCTGCCTTGAGTGTGACGGGGCGGTGCCCCAACCCCCCAATCGGCCCTACCCTGAGCGTGACTGAGGGTGGCATCGCAACCTCCCAATCTGCCCTGCTCTGTGCATGACAGGGGGCGGCGCCCCAACTCCCCAATCGGCCCTGCTCTGAGCCCGACCAGGGGCTGCACCTAGGGATTGGGCCTGCCCTCTGCCACCCGGGAGCAGGCCTAAGCCAGCAGGTCGTTATCTCCCGAGGGGTCCCAGACTGCGAGAGGGCACAGGCCGGGCTGAGGGACCCCCCTCTCCCCCCCCCCCCCCGAGTGCACAAATTTTTGTGCACGGGCCTCTAGTCTATAATAATAAAATGGTAATATGCTAATTAGATTGGACAGCCAAAGGACATTCCAGATGTCCTGTGGTGGCGGGGGCTGAGGCAGAGGTGGTTAGGGGTGATCAGGCAGGCAGGCAAGTGGTTAGGTGCGATCAGGCAGACAGGTGAGTGGTTAGGGGTGATGAGGCAGGCAGGCAGACAGGCAGGCGAGTGGTTAGGGGCGATCAGGAAGGCAGGCAGAGTGGTTAGGGGCGATCAGGCAGGCAGGCAGGCAAGTGGTTAGGGGTGATCAGGCAGGCAGGCAGAGCGGTTAGGGGTGATGAGGCAGGCAGGCGAGTGGTTAGGGGTGATGAGGCAGGCAGGCAGGTGAGCGGTTGGGAGCCAGTGGTCCCAGATTGTGAGAAAGATGTCCGACTGCCAGTTTAGGCTTGATCCCACATCAGGCCTAAACTGGCAATCGGACATCCCCCAAGGGGTCCCAGATTATGAGAGGGTACAGGCTGGGTTGAGGGGACCCCTCCCCTGTGCACGAATTTCATGCACCAGGCCTCTAGCAAGAGTATAAGAAAATGAGTCAACCCTATTTATTTGGCATTCAAGGCTCTTCATGATCTGGCTCCAACTGAACTATTGTTCTCTACACACTTTTTATACCCCAGTCATTTCTGTGCCTGGAATGTCTTCCTTCCTATATCTACCTGACAAAATCTTATTTCTCTTGTAAGGCCCATCACAAATATTAGCACTTTCATAATATTTAACTGGATTTCTTAACAAGATTTGATGTCTCTGCTCACTAAATCCCATATCACTTTCTGAACTTGTCATGTGGAATATACCACATTTTATTTTTATCATCTCTTTTTGGTATTTTAATTATTTCTGAAAAGCATTTTCCGTCCTACTAGACTACAAATTCCTGAAGAAGAGGGATCATATCTTATTAGTTTTAGGTGCTCAAAGCATAACACAATGACTTATACAGGAGATTTTTTTTGGAGATAATGTTGGATTTATTGTATAAGGTAGAAACAGATTTATGTGAAATTGTGAGTCATCTGTTTTGTACCAAACTCTTCTTGGCATAAACTGACCCTTTTTCTGAAACTATGATAAGGGAATATGATTATTGATTTTCCAAATAACTTTATTGAGATAAGATTTTCCCAGAAAGTTAAAACCCTGGCGGAAGAAAATATCACTCAAGATTTTCTTCAATTGGAATTGTGATTATTTGGCACGTTTTGTGTTATGCAGAGGTTAGAGTTGGGATTATTGCCTCCACTGCAATAAATTCTCAATTCAATTCAGGCAGCAAATGCACAAGGAGCAACAGCCGAATGCAAGACAACGCTCCAAGCATCTGAGCAGCGATCTGCTACCCTTGAAGGACTGCAGTAAAACCGCAGATGGAGGGCATGACTTACACCTGGACTAGCTGAGCTCTACCATCAGCCGCTGCCTATGGGAAACCAAGAGTAGAAATTGATAGCACTGCTAATCTGGTGGCTTCAGGTGGCTGACTACAAGGAAAGTGTGGTCCCATGAATGTCTGGGGCTCTAAAGAGTTATTTTAGCAACCCCTTTTCTCCTGTTTGTGTGCATGTGTGGACGGCATGGTGGAGCTGAAGACTGGGGTTGACAAGGGTTGTCTTAATGTGGGAACAGGATATGATCTCTCTCCTCCTCAATACAATTTACATATTTTGGGGGATTTATTTCAAGCCATTTGTGTTCACTACACTAATTTATCTCTGTCATTATTTTGGAGGAAAACATGTGTGCAATGATGTGTAGTTAATTCTTGATCATTCTTTCAACTGTTCATTGCAGTTTACTGCAGATTATACCTACACAGTGTTATTTTGAAGTGATAATTAGAAACGTACGCAGATATTTTCAAATTAGTGTGGAATTCTGCAATGTGTGACTGTCTTCTTGAAATCTTTAGGAAAGATTTTGTCTATTTTAATGAGATTTATAGGTCATATTTTAATACATTGTTTGTTTGGGCTTCATTCTAGTTCATCATCTTAAAAACAGTAATGTAGGGCTTTCAAGCTCATAAATCAGTTTTCTTTTTTTTTTTTAAATATATTTTATTGATTTTTTACAGAGAGGAAGGGAGAGAGAGAGTTAGAAACATCGATGAGAGAGAAACATCGATCAGCTGCCTCCTGCACATCTCCCACTGGGGATATGCCCGCAACCCAGGCACATGCCCCCGACCGGAATCGAACCCGGGACCCTTCAGTCCGCAGGCCGATGCTCTATCCACTGAGCCAAACCGGTTTCGGCAGTTACTTTTCAAATGAACAAAAAGTAACATATCTCTTGGCTAGTGAAAACAGCAAATTAGTTTTTTGTTGTTCTTTGTTTGACTAGTCTAGAATTTAACAAACATTCTGTAAGAAGCTATAACAAAAATAGGAGAAACACATATACCTCCATCACTCCCTCCCCTTCTTCTTCAATCCCCTTTTTTGTGTGTTAATCCTCACCCGAGGATATTTTTTCCATTGATTTTTTTTTAGAGAGTGGAAGGGAAGGGGAGAGACACGCAGAGAGAAGTATTGATGTGAGAGGGACACATCAATTGGTTGTCTCCTGTACAAGCCTCAAGCCAGGGCTGGGGATGGAGTCTGCAACTCAGGTACATGCCCTTGATGGAAATCGAACTTGAGACCCTTCAGTCTGTGGGCTGATGCTCTAACCACTAAGCCAAACCAGCTAGGGCTCCCCTTCTTTTTCTTTTATTTCTTTTTTATTTGCTGATTTTAGAGAGAGAGGAAGGAAGAGAGAAACATCGTTTTGTTGTTCCATTTAGTTATCCATTCATTGGTTGATCCTTTTTGTGCCCTGACCAGGGATCAAACCTGCAACCTTGGTGTATCCGGACAATGCTCTAACCAACTGAGTTACCTGACCAGGGCACTCCCTCCCCTTCTTATTAGTGAATTTGCTTTATACATTTTAGTGCCCTCTATATGAGGAAAAGCAGTAATTGCATAACCAATTACACGTGTTCATTAATATGTTACAGATATTAAAGTTTGTGTATTTTCCTAGTAGCATGGTACTACCTAGATAACCACCCTTCTACCATTCATTCAATAAATACAAGTTGAGGGGCGATGTGGGACCAGGGCTCTGCTAGCTATTAGAAACATGAGGAAGCAGGGAGCATGACTCCTGCTCTGTGAGGCTTACAACCCAGCTAAGAAGACACACAGGAAAAGTCATTACAGGTGTTTTGAAGGGAAAGGGCAGAGTGCAACAGAAGATAAAGGTCAATTATCCAGGCTGGCTCACCCTGATTTCCTGATTTTTCTTACATTTCGAATTGAAGAGAGAGAAATGAGGATAGAAGCTACAGTAAATGATGGTATCTTTCAGGAAGAACATTATTCAGTCAAATAATTGAGGTTTGTTCTCAGTCCACTTCCCTGGAAGGTTTGCTTGTGTGTTCATGGTACCCCCACCCCACCCGACCCCACCCCACCTTACACCCAAATCCTGAAAGAGATGACAATGTGGAGATGATATCCATTCAGTTTTTCACCTTTTAAAGAGTAAGAACTGGTTGACGAGCTCCTTCTGAAGAATGGATAATTAGAGGAAAGAGCAAGATAGAAAGCCATGGCCGCGTGAGGAGCGGAGTTCAGGGTCGAATTCCTGTTGCCTTATCAGTCTCCCATTGTACCTGCAGTGAGAGCTGATAATATGAAATGAGTGCAGAGCAGGGAAACTGGAGCGCCTAGGCTATTCTACACTGACCTGGAAAATGGCAGGACAGGTTAGGGAATAGGGGGCGGGGGCGGGGGCGGGGGCGGGGAAGAGAAGTTGGCAATTGTAGTTCTTTGGGAAGTCTCAATGCTTTGCGGCTATTGAGATTTCCGCTCCCGGCCCCCCCCCCCCGCCCCCCGCCCCAACCTCCCGCAGAGCTTCACCAATTCCCTGAGGAAGGATGGCTTGCGAATGAGGGTGAGGGGGATTCAGGACGAGGATCTTAACTTGAGATAGGCATCTGCCCATGTCACAGTTTCAAAGATGCTGATGGTCCAGACCATTGTGGGGCAATGATCTCAGCGTGGCTCCTCACCTTGCCCAAAGCTGCATTAAAAAATGAGAAGGCAGGATCCCGCGCTCGGGCTAACCTACGCTGTTGGTTGGCGGAGCGCAGGAGGCGCTAGTGTGTGTGTGTGTGGTGTGTGTGTGGTCGCCCCCCGCGCCGCAAGCCCGGCTGGCAGCACGCACCCCGCCCGCGCCCTGCGCTTTCCCGGAGCCCGCGGGGCGCGTGCGCGCACGGCCCAAACGCGTGCTCCTCGCGCGCGCCCTCCCCCGTCTCCCTCCGCCAACCCCACGCGCCGGCCCGGGCGCCCGCCCTCCTCGCGCTCCCACCGCGGGAGCGCCGCTCAGCTGACCTACGGGCGCCAGACGCCGGGCTCCCGGCGGGCCAGCGCGGCTGCAGCGGAGCGAGCCTCTCCCGCGGACACTCCCCCTGCGCGCCCCTCCCCCACCCGGACCGGCAGCGGCTCCGGCAGCGGCATCGGGACTGACCCGGCGCTGCTCCGGCGCCCCGAGAGGAGCGAGGCTGCGGTGACGAGCGGCGGCTGCGCGGTCATGGGCGCGCCGGTCTCGCCCTAGGACAGGCGCGCGGAGACCGCAGCGGAGCGGCAGCGAGCCTACGAGCGGCGGCGGCGGGCGCAGCGGGGCCGGGATGAGCGGGAGCGGCGCAGCGCCCGGCCCGGGCTCCTCCCCGGCTGCCTGCCGCTTCGCGCACTACTTCGTGCTGTGCGGGATCGACGCGGACAGCGGGCTGGAGCCCGACGAGCTGGCGGGTAAGGCCAGGCGGTGGCGGCGCCGCGGGGGACGCGCGGGAGGCGGGGTGCGGGCTCCAGACAAAGTCAGATGCCGGCAGCTCCCGCTCCCCGGCCGGACGGGCGCTCGGGCGGCGATTTACTGACATGGTTATTTATTTCGCGTGCGGGGTGTGTTCCTGAGCCCGCGGGCTTGTCTGCGGGGCGCGGGGTGATTAATAACGGGAGTGGGGGCCAGGCCGGGGCGAAGGTGGCCGGGAGGGCACGGCTCGTACCCGCACGCCGGTCCCTTTGCCCGCAGCTGCCAGCGGAGGCTGCCAGTGAGTCACCGGGCACGGCGACTCCCTGGCCTCGCTGCGATCCCGCGTCTCCCCCTCCCACCCTCCGTGCCCGGCCGCGAAGTTTCAGCCCCGGCACGTGACGCGGCGCTCGGCCCCCCTGGGGGAGGGGGCGTGGGAGCTGGCTGGGCTCCGGGCGAGCGCCGGCGGGAGGCTGGTTGGACTTCCTCCCAGAACGTTCCCGGTTCCGCGATGACGGCCAGCCACCTTCTGCAGTCCTGTCGATTTGGCAGTCACGGAGCTGGCGAGGACCTTTGAACGCTCGGGGCCGGCACGACGCTCTGTTGACACTGCGCATCCCGCTCCCGAGTTTCAGGAGTTGGATGTTTCCCCCTGTGCCGGGCGCACCGTGTGCTGCCGCCTGGGTTTCCCTGGAACGGGCTCCGGTGCCGCCTCTTGACTCATTGGATGGCGCAGTGCGGGGCTGAGCTGGGGAACTGACGCTGGGAAAAGGCGCCCTTAAAGGATGGATGGTTGGTGGGTGGGTGGGTGGGGAGGGGGGTAACCGGTGCGCAGTGTCGAGAGGAGGCCGGGGAGAGGTGACTGACTTCATTTTTCACGCCTCTTTCTGCTTGCTTTCTTGGATCTGAAGCTTGATTTTTTTTTTTTTTTTAATGGATGAGACAAGTGACATCTACCGCCTGAACTTTATCTGTGTCAATGTTAAACACTTAGGTCATAGCCTTTCGAGCAGCTTCCGTTGGATATTGCATTCCAATGTGTTGCGCGCGGTGTGTGCGTGTGTGTGTGTGTGTGTGTGTGTGTGTGTGTGTGTGTGTGTTCTGTTTTTCTTTTTGGGTGGGTGGGAGCCAGGAATAATAATACACTAAATAATAAACAATAGTAAACAAAACTGTTCAGCCTTAAGATACAGTACCCGTCAACCCACGTCTTAGCTAAGTGAGCATTTTTTAAAGTCATTTTCACAGCAAAACGTTTTCAACAAACACTCTTGTTTAGTTTTAGTTAATTTTTTTTTTTTTTTTTAAAGAGGATGAGTACCGTTTTTCTGTATGTATAATTAGGTAATCATGTTTTTTCTTCAACCAAGATTTCAGGTACATACTAAAAATGTCTTTGTTCAGGGATACAAAGTTAGAAAAAAATGTCTGCAGAGGTATTTGGAGAGATTCCTCTTTTGGGATTAGTGGAAGGATTATTTTATTTTCTAGAATCCCTTCTTCCCTAAACATACTAAACGTTTGTGGCACAAGGTCACTTGGAGGCCTTCTGTCAGTGGTGACTGGTAAAAGGAAAAAGCCTGTAATTTTTTTTCTTCCTCTGTCTCAAGTCTGTATGCCTAGTAAAGCTAAAACAACACCTGTAGGTGTGGCTCGGGACTCTTTAGGCATAGTGCTAAGACTTCCACAAAATTAAACAGTAAAAAAATAATTTTAATTCATTTTCAGACACAAACTGGCTTTTGCTTTTGCAACACTATGCATAAGTGTGGGTGATTAAGATTTCTGTTCCTTGCCGAAACCGGTTTGGCTCAGTGGATAGAGCGTCAGCCTGTGTGGACTGAAAGGTCCCAGGTTCGATTCCGGTCAAGGGCATGTACCTGGGTTGCGGGCACATCCCCAGTGGGGGATGTGCAGGAGGCGGCTGGTCGATGTTTCTCTCTCATCGATGTTTCTGACTATCTCTCTCCCTTCCTCTCTATAAAAAATCAATAAAATATATTAAAAAAAAAAAGATTTCTGTTCCTTATAATGCTTGGTGTTTTGAAGTAACAATTTTGCCTGATAACATTGCAGTATCAACAAATAGTTGAATGAAAGGATTTTGAAAGCCTTTAGGTGTAGATTTTTTTCTAGGTGTGTCCTAGGTATGGGAGACAGCTGTGAACAAAGCAGCCAAAAGTCCTTGCCATTATAGTGCTTACATTCTAGTGTATAAAATAATGAAAATATATAGTTTGCCAGATGTTAATGCTTGCTATGAGGAAAAATAAAGCAGAGATACAAGACTAGGCCAGTGCCAGCAGAATGTTGGGGTTGGTGGGGTTGCAATTTTAAATAAGGTGGTACAGAAGGCCTTACTGATAACTTGGCATTTGACAAGAACCCTTGAAGGATTCAAGGAAGCAAGCCACAGGGATTTTCTTGGAAAACAGTATTATAGGCAGAGGAAACAGCACCTTCAAATGGAGATAATCAAGCAGGCAAAGACATCTTTCAGGGGTCTAAATTTATCCATACTAATAAAAGGGTAATATGCTATTCGACCAGGAGACCTTCCGGGAGACCAGCCAGGGAGGGCAGTTGGGGGCCATGAGGCTGGTGGGGGGTGGGGGGGACAGTTGGGGGCGAGAAGGCCAGCAGGGGAGGCAGTTGGGGATGAGCAGGCCGGCAGGTAGAGTGGTTAGGGGTGATTGGGTAGGCAGGCAGGTGAGCGGTTAGGAGCCAGAGGTCCCAGATTGCAAGAGGGATGTCCAACTGCCGGTTTAGGCCAGATCCCACAGCGATTGAGCCTAAACTGGCAGTCAGACATTACCCGAGGGTGTCCCAGATTGGAGAGGGTGCAGGCCAGGCTGAGGGACCCCCCCCCCCGTCCCGTGCACAAATTTTGTGCACTGGGCCACTAGTATTTCGATATAAAGCCATGATATTGGGTAACATCACCCAGGGAGTGAGAGTAGAAAAGAAAAGAGGCTTAAGGATTGAGTTCTGGTGACAAGCCAGCATTTAGAGGCAGGGAGGATGAAGAGGGGACATTACTGAGGAGAGTAAGAAGTGTGCCCAGTGAGATGAGAGGAAAGCAGGAGAATGTAGTATCATGTTCCCAATTAACAATCTTGACTGTTTCCACAGAACTGCAACTGGGGATGAGGAAACAGGGCTAGTGAGTTAGGCAAATTAGCCAGGAGGTTGTTTCTGTTTTGCTGCTTTAATTTCAGAGTTAATGACAGTTTCTATTTTACTTTTTTGGAACTGATCTATTTTTATCAGACTCTTTTTTAGCAAGTTGTTACTCTGCCTGTAGAAGGTCTTAATTAACTACTTTTAAACATAAATTGTACCAATTGCTTTGTGGACTTTTTCTTAATGTATGCATGTTGCTAGAATTTATACTCCTCAGGTGGTGGGACATTGAAATGAAATTAAGGACAGCCCTGGGTGATGCGGCTCAGTTGGTTGGTCACTGTTCCATGCACAGAAAGGTTTCGGATTTGATTCCAGGTCAGGGTACATGCCTGGGTTTCAGGCTTGAGCCCTGGTAGTAGGCTTGCAAGAGGCAGCTGATGTTTCTCTATCTCCCTCTCCCTTCCTCTCTCTAAAAAAATTAATAAAAATATTTAAAAGGAAATTCAGGACACAAACCATATGATGAAATAATAATAAAAATAAAATAGACTAAGACCTATTAAAATAGACTAAGATCAATAAAGTTATCAGGACTTTTAATTGTGTTTTAGATATTCCTCCCAATAAAGCCCAGCTTTACCAACAATGGAAAAGATTTCTTTAATTTCAAATAGGTCTTTTAACAGCTGAACATAATTTGAATATGTAAATTAAAATATTTTTTAATGGAGGACCTAGAAATTTTCCTGGTAGATAACCTGCAACCCAGGTATGTGCCCATGACTGGGACTCGAACTCACGACCCTTCCGCACATGGGGCCCACACGCTAAACACTTGGCAACACTTTCCAGGCTCACACTGATTCTTTACTGCCTACAGAAGAAAGGGTAAATAGGAGTATATTGTTGGAATTGGTTGATGTGAAGGAAGGCAGGTGTCATTCTGAAATTTTCTTTTATGGCTCATCTCCTCTAAGACCTAACTATGGGAATTTACGTGGCTTGATTTACAGCAACAAATCTTTTAGGCAGTGGAAAAATGGATATAATTAGACTTTTGTTTAGGTAACATAAATATGCAAGTCTTCAAGAGGAAAGGGTCTTTGCCTCTCATTTTCATAGTGCCTTATACATAGTACACAGTGTTTAATAAGTGAATGAATATAAATTTTACATATGAGTCAACAAATTGTGTGGTGACGAAAATACTCTTAAAGCATTCCCATGGTAGCCTGGATTCAGTCCTGCGGATATTGAAGTCTGGTGGGTGGGATTCCTGCCACAGGCCTTTGTTTAGCTCTCTTCCTTGGTGCCTCTGTCTATTTATTTTTAGCTTTGGTGATCGTGGGTGTGGTTTCCAGAAGAGCTTAGAGACAGTGGAGACCATGGTCTAAATTCAGATACACAATATAGTTGAGACTGATGGAGTATCATTATGCATTGAAGAAACCAAGGCTGAGAAGTTAAGGGCCTTCTCAGAGATCACATGACCAGCAGCAGACACCAGAGTGGAGCCCACTTGTTCTACTACACTATGCTCCATAGTTATTTTATATCAGCTCAGAAAAAAGATGAGTTTGGATTTGAGCAAGAATTTCAGGCTTACCCTTATTCCAGACTGAATGTCATAGTCAAGATTGTTTTCTAAAAATGATGGCCAGGTGTACAGGCCCGGCTGGGGTAGGAGCGGCCCAGATCTGACCACCATAGGTAATGCCTCAGTTGTTAGCTTTGTTGACATCCTTGGGCCCAAATAGATTATGTTTGGGAGTTTGGAAGGCCTGGCCTAGTAATTGGGGTTTGGAGGAGTAATGCAAACATCAGCCTCTATTCTAATGAGGCCAAAGAAAATTCAAGTCTAGTTGCTGTGGTCTAGTGATTGCTTGATTTTTAAAATCCACTGGGAATAAAACTCGTTATGGTGAAACTAGAGGCCCGATGCATGAAATTCTTGCAAGAGTAGGCCTTCCTTCTCCCAGCTGCCAGCACTGGTTTCCCTCTGGCACCCGGGACCCAGACTTCCCTCGAAGCCCTGGCTTCATCTGGAAGTATGTTTGGTTGGACATCTGGTCAAACTAGCATATTATGCTTTTATTATTATAGAAGATTGGACCAAAGTGAGTACAGCTAAACTCCCTGTGATAACCCCAGGGCTCAGGCCTCTGCTCCATTTGTTGATACAGAAAAGACCAGAGAAGATGAGATGATAGGGAGAGGAAGGGTTGGGGGGGGGGGGGCAGTGTCTTTAGAGGAGGAGAAAATAGAGGAAGGGTAAGATAGAGGATGGGGAGAGAGAAAGGAAGCTGGAAGAGTGCAAGTAATATCTGCTGCTAAGGTGTGATGGCAGACTGTTCTGACATTGCTTGTATTTCCACTGCTGGTCACAGACACTCTTGGAGTAATAAAAATAAATGTCTAGAATACACTGCATTGGTAGTCATAATTTCCATGAAGATCCATTCAGAAGAAAACATTTTCCTCTTTTATAATTTACTGGAGGATAGAGACAGTTCCTACATAAGGTACTTTAGGAAACAAGTGCCATATGTCCAGATCCTTAACATTTTTGATGGATAATGACCTAATGTTTTCGGTAAAGCTATAACTAGCCATTATACTTAGGATTAATTATTCAGTGTAAAATGCTTATGGTGTGCCAATTTGTGGGGTATATTGGCGAGTCGCCAGTCTGTAAGAATCTGCAGTGAAATAGCAATAATAAAATAACTAACATTTACTTGGTGCTTTCTACATGCCAAGCACTGAGCTAAATGTTTGGTAGCTATTACCTCATTTAATCTTGAAAACACCCATAGAAGGTGGCACTATTTTATTTGTTTAACAGATGAGGAAACTGAAGCTTGGGAGTTTAAGTATTTCACCCAGGTTCATATAATAAATGAGAGACCTGGACTGCAAATTTTTTGTTGTGATCCATCCATCGTGCCCATAACTGCTACAGTTGCTGCCTCTGTAAGAATATACATTGGATAACCTTATAATCAAATGAGGTTATCTTTCAACTCCTCTATACAGGAGAGATAGTTAAGAGGGAGACTATGACCTGACCTCACTTGTCTCCTCTTAAGACCAGCACTAATGGCCCTGGCTGGTGTGCACATTCAGCTGGTTGGGCATCATCCCAGGCACTAAAAGGTAGCCAGTTTGATTCCTGGTCAGGGCACATGCCTAGGTTACCAGGCTCCCTCCCCAGTAGAGGGCATATAGGAAGCAGCCAATCAATGTTTCTCTGTCTCCCTCTCTGCTGGAAGCTATCCATTGTCAACACTACCATGAAAGTGCAACAGGGAACTTTGGAAGGCTGATGGACCTTGAGCCTTAGCAAGGGCTAAAGCTATGCACCGATTGTTCTGTCAAGATAATGATGGCTCAAGCAATTTCCTGACCTAATAGTCTCAAAGTAAATCTTTACTAATATTTACTGACCTTTAAGATAGTCTGTCTGCTACCAGATTGCCTGCCTAACTGAGGGCAAGATGTGTATTCTAAAATTGAATAAAAGCTAACAGGGCCAGGGCTTCGGGGAGCCTCTCCACTAGAGAAAGGTTTTCCACCTGCCCCCCCCTTGCCTTCTAAATTCATATTTCTTGTCTAGTGTATTCGTTTGTGCACGGCCCCTTTTCCAGATCCTGAACCCTAGCCGCAAATGGATGTGGCATTCACACCTCTCCTTTCCTCTCTCTCTAAAATCAATAAAAATATGTAGAAAAAGACCAGCACTAATAATATATCTTGCATGCACCCCTTTACTTATTCATCAGAAAATTAGAAGAGTTGTATTCGACATTACTTTGGTTTTTATGAATATTTATAAAGATAAGATATTACTGTATAAATGTAAGGTACATACCAGTAAATACAAATACCACTTTCAATTTATTTTAACCTCTTTATTCTTCTTACTGGGTTTTCTCATCTATCTTTTCTTAGCATGAATTGTTACTTGTCCTTAGATAAGTTGGTAGTTTTTAGAGGGAATGTATGATTGCTTGTGGAACCATAGCTAGCAGGGCAGTGAGTACAGTAGTCCAAGCTGGACACACAGACCTGGCTGGGCACTTAGCACAGCTGTGGGCCTCAGTATTTTCTTGTCTCTAAGGGGTTAAATGAGAGTACTGAATTCCAAACATACCACACCTCTCTTCCAGTGGCCTGCAATTGTTTTTGAATGAAAAAACTAAATGTACCAGCGTGACCAGATCAGTGTGGTTCAGTGGTTGAACGTCAACTTATGAACCAGGAGGTCATGGCTCAATTCCCAGTCAGGGCACATGCCCGGGTTGCGGGCTCGATCCCCATTAGGGGGTGTGTAGGAGGCAGCTGATCAATGATGTTTCTATCTTTCTATTCCTCTCCCCTCCTCTCTCTAAAAAAAATAAAATAAAAAATAATCAATGAAAACATTTTAAAAAATGTTAATATCAGTTCATGGACTCTCAATTATTACCTACATTGACTCTTGGGGCCCCTGGGGCCCCTGTTTGAAATTACCACATTAAATAATCTCTAGAAGTCTATATTCTAGGAGTATGGATGATACTGCCAGTCCTCCACAAAATAGTTGATGAGATCTTAGAATAACTTTTTTCTACTTAAAATACTTCAGTAGCTTCCTTTGTATTTAGATTAAGATTCGAACTTTACTCTGCATCTTTGTTCGGGCTGCCTGCCACCCATAGATTGGGTGGCTTATAAACAACAGAAATTTATTTCTGACTGTTCTGGAGCCTGGGAAGTTTAAGATCAAGGTCCCCACAGATCCGTTGTCTGGGAAGGTCCCTCTTCCTGGTTCATAGATAGCCTTTCTGTGTGGGAGGAGTGAGGGTGATCTCTGGGGTTTCTTGTATAAGGGCGCAAATCCCATTTGTGAGGGCGCCACCCTAAGCACCTCCCAACGGCCCCACCCAAAGGCCCCACCTCTGAATACCATCACATTGGGGATTACGTTTCAACATATGAATTGGGGGTGGGGGGAGGGAGGGAAGCACAAATGCACAAATATTTAGTCAACACTCTGGCTTACAAAGCTCTTCATGACCTGGTCTCTGCCTACCTTTCCAACCTTTTCTGACTGGATCACTCTCCAGCTACGTTGGCTTTCTTATAGGTCCTTACACACATCAAGCTGCTTCCTGTCTCATGGCCTGTTCGTCTTCTTTTTTTCTCCCTGGAATCCTCTTTTCCTAGACCAGCATCTGTAAAATATGAGATAAATTTGCAATTTAAAATTTTCTGGTAGCCACATCTAAAAAGGTAAAAAGAAACAGATGATATTAATTTTAGTGATTTACTTATGCATCTAGGATACTATATCAACATTTAATCAATAAAAATTATTAATGAGATACTTCATTTTATTTTTCTTACTAAATCTTAAAAATCCAGCATATCTCAGTTTGGACTAGCCACATTTCAGGTGTTCAGGAGCCACATGTGACTAGGCTCCTGGCTGCCCCGTTGGACAGTGCAGCCCTATATCTTTGCGGGTTTGTCTTCTCCATATTCAGGTCCCTGCATCCTCCTCAGAGTGACCGTCCCAGACCCTCCTGTATAATGCCCTTCCTTTCCCTGCCTGCCCCATTCTTGCCAGTCACCCTGCTTCATAGCACTTACTGGTCTGGTACCTGACAATATATTATAAATGCATTTCTTTACTTTTGCTTTTTAATGTCAATCTCCCCCATGGATTGTTGGATCCTAAAGGGCAGGACCTTTGTCTCTTTTGTTTAACATTGTACCCAGTGAAAAATAATGTGGAAAAGATAGTCTCATTCTGAAAATTTTTGGAATCTCTGGCTAAAAGGTCATTAGATGGTCTCATCTTAAAGACCCAAATAGTGCCTGGCCCATAATAGGGGCTCAAATAGATTGTTTGGCTAAATGAATGAGATAATTTGAAATGGACAAAAATATAACTTTTCCTTTTGCTATTGACAATACAAGTTACTATGTTTATGTGTGGGTTTTTTAATCTCTAAAAATGAAAAGCTTGAGATTCATGAAAAAACAAAAGTGTGGATGAACGATTAACTTTTTAAAAAGGTATATAACAGCTTTGTGGTGAGCTACTAAAAGTCTGTCTGTGATATTTATGAGCCTATGCCTTCTCTCTTGAAATAAGCTGTGATAAAATTAATAACCTTTTTTTCTTTATCAGCTTTATGCAAGCAAGCATGTAGGTATCAGCAAAGCTTTGATATTTTTAAAGCAAATAGCATGTTTTATTTATTTATAAACTAGTGCCAAGGGATGAGCACATAAATAGCGGGTAGTGTTTATGGAATTTCAGGAAGTGTTTGTGTTAAAGAGCACTCAGAGATTCATTTGTGGTTCTAGAGGAATATCTGAAGAAATTGCATTCACAGTTTCCGTCTTCATGGGCATCTGCCTCCGTTTGGGGCATGGTTGGCCAGTGTAGTTCTCTTTGTTTCTGTAAAGTTTAATTCTTTATGTGTGTTTTTCCATTTATATGTTGCCTTCATTGTATCTTGTGTAATGTTCTGTTCCGCCTTAGGCTTGGCTTTTTAAGATGACACCATCTAATGACCTTTTAGCCAGAGATTCCAAAAATTTTTAGTATGAGACTACCTTTTTCCACATTATTTTTCAAACAAAATGCAAAGATGGTTGGCTGAGTGTCAGGAGATAAGAACTGCAAATTTTAGGAATAAAAGTAGACGTATTTTATATGCTGCTGGGACAGCACACCCAGAGGATAGAAGAACATGAGACATTTGTTTTCTCAGACATCCCTGCACCTTTCCCAAGAACCCATGACATTTATTAACTATCCTAAATTAATACTGTAACTATTTTAATTCACATGGACTTCTTGAATTAATACTTTTATTTTTCTTGTATACATCACTGGTACAGAAAGCTATTTTTCTTAAAAAAAAAAAAAATATTTTTTTAATCCTCACCCGAGGATATTTTCCCATTGATTTTAGAGAGAGTGGAAGAGAGAGAAACATTGGTGTGAGAGAAACACATCAATTGGTTGCCTCCTGCACATGCCCTGAAGAGGGCCTGGGCTGGAGAGGAGACTGCAACCGAGGTACATGCCCTGGACTAGACTCGAACCCAGGACCCTTTGGTCTGCAGTCTGATGCTCTGTCCTTTGAGCCAGACTGGCCAGGACCAGAAAGCTGTTTTTGAAATACTGTTATTTTTACTGATTTCAGAGAGGAAGGGAGAGGGAGAGAGAGATAGAAACATCAATGATGAGAGAGAATCATTGATCAGCTGCCTCCTGCATGCCCCCTATTGGGGATCGAGCCTGCAATCTGGGCATGTGCCCTTGGCTGGAATTGAACCGGGGATTTTTCAGTTTTCAGTCCTCAGGGCGACACTCTACCCACTGAGCCAAACTGGCTAGGGCCGAAATAATGCTTTTTTTAAATGACTTTCCAAGTTATGTATTAGCACTGTTTAGTTGGAGGTAGCTCCAGGAAATCACCCTTACATGATGAAGCTGTGTAAGTAGCGAACATTTATTGTGTCATCGGTTGTGGTTGGTGATTTATAAACATTATCTTTAATCCTTACAATAATTTGAAGGTCTTATTTTCTCCATTTTAAAGATGAGAAGGCTGAGGTTCAGTTAGGTGTTGCCCAAACTCACAGAGACAATAAAGGCCAAAGCTGGTACTGCATTCCAAGCTGACTCCATAATGGCCCTTCCCTGCTGCTCCTCCAGGCACTCCAGACCAGCTGTCCTCAACTGCTGGGTGGTGGTGACACAGTAGTGGGCCTGCCATTTATGAGCTGGGTCACAAGTAATTATTAATAATAGTTGAAGACTGAGGTTGTAAATGATACACATTTTTAAATAAGTGGAATGGATTCAAGGTCTTCCCATTAATGATGTCACTCTCACTCAGTCCCATTCCTATGTGCTTTTATTGGCTGAAAAAGAAAGAGGTGCTGCCCAGCTGGTGTGGCTCAGTGGTTGAGCATTGACCCATGAACCAGGAGGTCATGGTTCGATTCCCAGTCAGGACACATGCCCGGGTTGTGGGCTCAATAACCCAGTAAGGGGCATGCAGGAGGCAGCCAATCAATGATTGTCTCTCATTGATGATGTTTTTATCTCTCTCTCTACCTTTCTCTCTCTGAAAACAATTTTATATATATATATATCCTATATAATAAAGAGCTAATATACTAATAAGACCAGACAGCAGAACGACCTTCCGAATGACCAGTGGGTGGGGACAGGGCCACAAGGCAGCCAGGGCCGGGAGGGAGCCGGTGCTGCAAAGGCCTACTCTTGCATGAATTTCATGCATCGGGCCTCTAGTATAGATATAAACACACACACACACACACACACACACACACACACACACACAGAATTCATGCAAGAGTAGCTCCCCCCACCCCCCAACTGGTTGTTCTGGAAGGTCATCTGAAAGGTTGTTCTGCCTTCTGGTCTAATTAGGATATTAACTCTTTATTACATTGGATATATGTATGAAAGAGAGGTGGCATTATATGCACCACACCAGTAATTGTGGATAGCCCATACATAACGGGAAGTCTGTTTTGTTAAGGCTACTGCTAAGCTATTGTTACTGATGAACTATGAGTAGTTTTCACATGTTCATATTTTATTAGGAATATCACTGCAAAAGTAGTCCATATGCTTCCCTACCCTACATGTTGTTTTTTAAAAATTGTTCATTATTTGAGGACATACATGGGGGGTAGGGGTGTGTTTGTTTTTTTTTTTTTAACACTAATGCTTATCTAGACTGTTCCTAGATACTGTTTCTCAATTATAAAATGTGATGATGTCTTGGCAAGAGCTTGTAAACTAGAAAGTGCAATAAAAATATGGGGTAGAATTTTAGAGCTGTGAGGATGAGCATGCTAAAACTTAGATACGGTGTGGACCTCTAGGTTTTACACTGTGAAACCCAGTTTAAAGATTTTTTTTAAGTAGATTTTATTGTTTTAAACTTACTATTTATTTTTCTTATTTATTTTTTATCCTCACTCCTATATATGTTTACTGATTTTAGAGAGAGGAAGGGGCGGGGTACAGAGAGAAAGAGAGAGAAAGGGAAAGAGAGAGAATGAGAAAGACACATTGATGTGAGAGAGAAACATCAGTGGGTTGCCTCTTGTGAATGTCCCAGCCTGGACTGAACCCACAACCTAGGTATGTGCCGTGGCTGGGAATTGAACCCACGACGTTTCCATGTACTGGACTATGCTTCAACCAACTGAGCCACATCAGCTAGGGCAAGGCAAAGGTATTTGTAAGTAGTCTGTTTTTAGATCTCAGAGGCCTGGTGATGTAAATACACTTGTTTGTGTAATTTTCTCCTGCCTGTGCCTGGAGAATCCAGGTTTCTGCTTTGAAGATCATGTTTTCTTGCCCTGCCTGGTTTCCTCTTTCCTAGTACAGCACACTTTTACTGTCATTTAAGTAGCACAGAAAATTACTCTATAGTTTGAAGAAACATTAGTGTAGAAGTGATACGAAGATTAAGCTTCTGAAGGTCTTCATTCCTCAGTACAGCCCGACACAAGTTTGCTCAGACCAGGCTTTTATACCTTTTTCTCCCTAATTCCTTTTTCAAAGATCACCCCTGTTTTTACCTTAGTCCTCATGAAGCCACCTCCTACCTGCTCTTTTGATCGCCTCTTTTCTATGGAAACCTGTAGAAGAAATAATCTTTTGGCAAAAATTTCCAGTGTTATTAAAACCTCATAGTGAAGAGATTCTAATGTTTAATTGAGTCTCCAGTTCCCTTCATCCCCAGCAGAAACTGGGAAGAGCGTCTTATTTCTCATAGCTTTTCAGGTTTCATACGTTCTGTTTCTAATATCCCTTCAGTTTCCTTCCTTTTGAGAAAACAGGGACATTCCGCTCTAGAGCGGCAATACTCTCCCAATATATTAAATTTATATCACTTATTTTTTTGTTTTCTGTAGATTGGGACTCAAATAGCAAGGAGGGATTGTTTCCCTCAAGGCAGAGGAGATATGAGTTGTTTTGAGGGGGCCGAGCATCGCGAACTGAATGTCCTCCCTGTCATAAGACTCAGCCCCAGCCTATCAACTGGAATTCCATAAGGATGAGCCATGGACTGTCATAAGAACAGTGCGAGCAGTAGGAATTTAGGACTGGCAGTAGGTTTAAAGCTTCCCGGACCACAGTGTTTTGTTTGATTTTTCTGGGGTTGTGTCTCTTCAGTTTAAGGAAATTTCAATGGCTGGGGTAGAAAGATAACAGATTGTTTAAAAAGGTTTCCCATCTACTGTCTCAAGTGTATTCTTTTGTTTTTTTTGTTTTTTTAAATAAACTTTTGTCTGGATTTCAAAATATTGTGGCTCGGCTCCAGGGAAATGAGCTGTGGTACTTGACTTCATTTGCTTTGTGCCATTGTTCACGAGAACAATGACTGTGATTTCCACAGGTTATTAAAACACAAGCGTTGGTACCACTGAGGTGATTATGCCAAAATAGGCTATTTTGTTTAGTTGTTCTCACTCCTGTCTGGCAGTGCTTATTTTTCCATTGGCAGCCCTGGCTACGGTCTGATTTTAAATAAATACTTGAAAGCTGCATGTGCTTGAATGTAAAATCTTGTGTATTCCTCATAGTGAGGGGCCGACAGGTCTCATTCACTGGGAACCACTTGTAAAACTCCTGTCTCTGGTGGAAGAGGCTAGTGGGGGGAGTGTTCAAAGGTGGATGCGTGGAAGGTGGTGGAAAACCAAACATTAAAACCACACTTGTTATTCTAACATCCTCTTTTCCTGACCTGTCAGTCTCTCTCGCCCTCTCTTCTACTTGGCAAAGAGCGTTTTATTTTATTTTATTTTATTGCTTAAAGTATTACAAAGGGTATTACATATGTGTCCTTTTTTTCCCCCCCGCCCTTGACAATCCCCTGGCCTCCCCTACCCCCCCAGTGTCTTATGTCCATTGGTTATGCTTATATGCATGCATACGAGTCCTTCGGTTGATCTCATACCCCCCTCCCTCCTGCCCCCCGACCCTCCCGGCCTTCCTGCTGCAGATTGACAATCTGTTTGAGGCAGCTCTGCCTCTGGATCTATTATTGTTCATAAGTTTATAATGGTCTTTATTATCCATAAATAAGTGAGATCATGTGGTATTTTTCCTTCATTGACTGGCTTATTTCACTTAGCATAATGCTCTCCAGTTCCATCCATGCCTTTGCAAATGGTAAGAGTTCCTTCTTTTTTACAGCAGCATAGTATTCCATCGTATAGATGTACCACAGTTTTCTAAGTTTTCTAATCCATTCATCTACTGATGGGCACTTAGGCTGTTTCCAGATCTTAGCTATGGTGAATTGTGCTGCTATGAACATAGGGGTGCATATATCCTTTCTGATTGGTGTTTCTGGTTTCTTGGGATATATTCCTAGAAGTGGGATCACAGGGTCAAATGGGAGTTCCATTTTTAGTTTTTTGAGGAAACTCCATACTGTCTTCCATAGTGGCTGCACCAGTCTGCATTCCCACCAGCAGTGCACGAGTGTTCCTTTTTCTTCACATCCTCTCCAGCACTTGTCGTTTGTTGATTTGTTGATGATAGCCAGTCTGACAGGTGTGAGATGGTACCTCATTTTTGTTTTGATTTGCATCTCTCGGATGATTAGTGACTTTGAGCATGTTTTCATATGTCTCTTGGCTTTCTGAATGTCCTCTTTTGAAAGGTGTCTATTTAGAGATCCTTTGCCCATTTTTTGATTGGATTGTTTATCTTCTTTTTGTTAAGTTGTATGAGTTCCCTATAAATTTTGGAGATTAGGCCCTTATCAGATACAACATTGGCAAATATGTTTTCCCATGCAGTGGGCTTTCTTGTTGTTTTGTTGATGGTTTCTTTTGCTGTGCAGAAGCTTTTTATTTTGATGTAGTCCCATTTGTTCATTTTCTCTTTAGTTGGCAAACAGCGTTTTATGGTTAGACCAGGAGAAATGGCCCAGAGATATCCATATAAAGGTCCTAGACCGTGGAGTCCTCACAGATTTAATTGCCCACTAGAGGAGTCATTATAGAGTCCCCTGCACAAATGTTGTGCCTACTGAAAGTTTAACAAAATTGCCTTCACTCTTCCCTGGAATGAAATCTCTAAGCAGGAGTAAGAATTTAGCTTTCTTGACTGTGGCCATAAGGCCAAGCAGTAGACTGAATTTGTTGAATCACTGGGGGGAAGAGGCCTTGATGTGAGATGCGTGTTGACATGTATGCACATTTAGTATTTATTTCTGTGCCCCATTGAACTCTGTTGAATAGATCAGTCTATTTTGTTGAAAGGCAGGCTTTGAGGGACAGCAGAAACATTGGTGTGTGTGCCTGAGAGAGATAGGTCTCTCTTTGTTTTATTTTGTTTTGTTTTTTCTTCAAATGTAGGGGAAAGAAAGAAAGTTCTTAAATACTTGCTCTTAAAAAGAAATTTTTGGGGGGTAAAATTTAGATTTGCTTTGGGGCATAAAGGCGAGTGTAAATGGTTGTATTATTTTAGTAAACACAACTGAATAGTTTTTGAATGTCTCCTGAAATAATGAGATATAGTCTCCTCTCAAGTGTGGGAACTATTTTGCACCCTGTTCCCTGACCTCTACCTTTTGACCCCACTGCTTTGTGATGAGATTATGGGCCGTTGAGTTTTTCTCCAGTCTGCCCAGGTTTCCTTACACAGCCACATAAAAGCTTTAAGCTTCCTTAAAAGATGTTCTTAGAATTGAGGAGAACATTCAGATTTAATGGTGGGCATGACTTTTTGTAAATTTTATTCTCTAAATTTTTTATTAATACTGTCCAAAGTATTTATATATTTTCTAACAGGAGCTTCCAAGTTTTGTGGGTGTGTATGTCTAGATATATTTTTCCTTTGGAGTAAAACATCTAAAGTAACTTTGCTTATTTAAGGAGAGGCTAAAAATTAGAGCTTCTAGGATAAGGGAGCTCAGAGAGACCTAACTGTTTATTCCCCATTGTTGTCTCTGCAGGTATGAGAAGTTAAAATCTGGGTTCAAAAGGTGTCATGCCAGAGCAGCAAACCGAATACCGTTTGCAAAGAGAATCAACATTTTAACCTGCTGATCTTATAGCAAACAGTTTTTTAGATACCTTATCAGATGCCTAAAATAGGGTAGGACGGGAACCAGAGACAGACAATAGGAAATGAACTAATTTGCTACTTGTTAGTAATTTATATGAGTGGTGTTTTTTTTTTTGGTTTTTTTTTAATGGTTTATTATTTATTTATTTTTGGGAAAGGGAAATATTAGTGTCAAAACGAGGGTTTGTAGATTATGTATCTTTTTTTTTTTGCATATTGCCTTCAAGTTTATCTAGAAAACTAAGCATTGGCTCTGTTTCAGAACTTTTAGTAAGACTTTCTGAAGAATGTCTGTTGTATACACCGTCAGAAGGATTTATAATAGTGAAGCTTTAGGATTTTGGTTTACATGGCACGTTCCTGCTACTGAATATTCCACCAGGAGTGAGGATAGATAAAATTCAATAACTGCTTTTAAAAAAAATTGTGGTTTTTAAATTATGAAACTAATATGGGCTTAGTTGAAAATCTGGACCATGCAGGGTTGCATTAAAGAAAACAACAGTCACCTATTATCCCAAAGGGGAGGAATTTAAAATAAAAACAAGCCCCGCCCTGGTCCATGTGGCTCAGTTGGTAGGACGTCATCCTGTGCACCGAGAGGTTGGGGCTCCATCTCCAGTAGGGGCGTGCAGGAGGCAGCCGGAGTTGCGCTGTCACATCGATGTTTCTTACTCTCTCTCTCTTTTCCTCTCTCTCTAAAAATCAATTCGAAAATCTTAAAAATAAATAAATAAAAACAAGTTTAGATTTCTGGTCATTAGAAGCCAGAATGACCATTTTAAAAAATTTATATATTTAAAAATATATGTTTATTGATTTCAGAGAGGAGAGGAGAGGGAAAGAGAGAGAGAGAGAGAGAAACACCAATGATGAGAGAGAATCATTGATAGTCTGCCTCCTGCATACCCCATACTGGGATTGAGCCCACAACCCGGGCATGTGGCCTGACCAGGAATCGAAACATGACCACCTGGCTCATAGATGCATGCTCAGCCCCTGAGCCACGCCGGCTGGGCAGAATGGCCATTTATTTTACTGAGGTGTTGTGGTTAAATGAGCTGAGCAACTACCCAAGAAACCCAGTAAGATTTTTTTTTGTCCAAGTCTTTGCCACTGATTTAGTTAGTATATAGACATCTGGAAAGACCTCTGTAATTGTTGACAGAAAGAGTGAATGAATAAATAAAATGGAGTTGTCTACCTCACGTGTTTGAGGGATAAAAATTAAGTCTTTAGTACTTGAGACACATTATTTTTTTAAAACACTGTCCCAGTGTTGGCTTCCTCTTCAGGTTGGCTTCCGTCAGGTAACACAGTGGTAGCAGTAGTTGAGGAGTCACATTTGCACATGACACCGTCCTCATCCACTCCCCACTCATGCCAGGAAACAAAAATCTGGGTCATTGTTATGATTCGGCCACTTTAGGGTCACACTTCCCTGGGGCCCATCCTTGAACCATTAATGTGGCAAGGAAGATGGGATTAAGTGACTGTTGAGAGACCAGTTTGTGATAACAACTACAGGACTGCCTCACAATGGAAAAGGGAAGGAAGTGGCTGCTGGGAAGCAATTCGCCTGAAGGTTACACTATGAAGAGGGCCCCTCGAAAGACAGAAAGGAGTCCTCAAAGGTTTTGAACAGCAGATGGCATGCTCACAGCTGTGCATTAGCAATATCCCTCTGGGTGAGGGGTGTGGACTGGGATCAAATTGGGAAGAGACTAGAAGTGGGGAAACCAATTAGGATATTGTTCTGTAAAACAAATTAGAGGGGAAGGGCCTGAACAGTGGCCATGGAAGTAGAGAAGAGAGGATGGATATACGAGATAAGATGGACATTAGATGAACTTGACAACTTTATTGTATGTGAGTTTAAAGAGGAGATGAGACACAATGACTGAGATCATGGGCAAGGCAACAGGGATATGGTAGTGTCACTCATACAAGGAAAAAACACAGGAGGGAATTAATTTCAGAGGATGGGTGGTTAGGTTAATTTTGAATTTGTGGCATTGATGGTGCTGGTAAACCCATTTTCTCCACATCTTATCATGGTAGTAGTGATCAACTATATCAAAGGATGTGTGTACAAGAAGTAGTGGAGCTACAACTTGAATTCAAGGCTTTAGATGCACAGCTCTATATTTTTTCCATAATGTCACACTTATCTCTATTTGTAGACATAATCCTTCCTCCCTCCCACCTTCCTACCCTTCCCTCCCTCCCTTCCTCCTTCCTTTCTTCCCTCCCTCTCTTCCTTTTTGAAGGGAACCAAGAATGTATGCATGTTAATTTACTAGTATTTTGTGTGTGCATATCAATTTAAATCTGTGTTTTTAAACATAAAGTATAAAAATACCATAATTAAGAAAAATGTCATCATTAAGAAAAATATAAAAACTGCCCTGGACACAAGCTGAGATTTATTTTTGAGTTAGGATAATTTGTTGGACATTAATTAGCAAATAGATTACCTTTTTTTTCTGCAGTGCCTCCTTTTGTAGTTAAAATGCACAATTGTTTTTGTGGCAGGCTCTGGAGGTGTATTTAGAATGCATCATCTGTGATGCAGTGAACCATATGCTCTTTAACATTTTGGAGTTTGTACAGCAGACAACTGTCTAACCAGTTTGAACGTGTGCTGGTGCTTGCACTGGGTTCTGGGCATTCCCACCGAGAATGTTCAAGTTATCTGGTACCACCTGACACCTGTGTAAATCAACTGGCTGGTAATGCACAGTAGTGCGGATGTAGTTGCTCCGTAAACATCAGCTTCATCCTTGTTAACACAGTTGATTTGATTAAGCCTTAGGCACTTGGATGACATTTCAAGTGTTGCTGGAACTCTCCTTTACACGTTCAAAGACAATACCCTGGGGTTGTGTCCTTTTTGTACTGAAGGCTAATTTTATTCATTATTTTTAAAATAGATAACACATTCATGTGGTATCATTTTCTGAAGATATGAAAGGTAGTTAAAAATGTCTAGTCACTTTCCCCAGACTCAGAAGATATAATCCTTTCTTTTAATAGTTGAAAATCATCCACAAGGGCAACTGTACATGTTGCATTAATAAGAGTTTTACTTAAAAAACACACATACTTTATTATCTAAAGGAATACAGAACACATGTTTTGGTTTAATTAACCTTTTTCTTTGGTAAGGTACATTTTTATAAATTATGTGATATCCCCTTGACTTAATGGAGTCTTACTATGCTAAGTGGAAGTTTTGATGGGAGAGTAGGAAATTATCCAGTGTATATGTTTTATTTTGTCTGCTTAGAAAATTTTAAAAAGACAAATTGTTGGGGTCCAGCCCCAGCAGGTCCAGGGGTTCCCAAAGGTGGGGACGGAGTCGGCGAAGAAGGAAGGACACGGAGGCAGTATTCAGGTGATCAGCATGGTTGGGTTCTCCCTTTATAGTCCTATTACATCTATATTTATACTATTTGATCCCATAAGCATGCCTCTATAATTACATCATGGTATGTTTCGGGAAACCTTCTACAGTTCCTAGTTTCATTTCCATAATCCTGTCTCTATCTAGTTCTGTTGATTTTAATCCTGTCTAGGTTAATCTCTGTGTTTCATTATAAAGGCTATTCTAAGCACGATTCTATTGCTCTACTGATAAGCTACAAGGAAGTGACTGAAGGAGATTCTCCTACCCAGTAAAGGTTATGTCCTCCCAGCCTCGCTGCTTGCCTTCCCTCCAGGGGTATAGGCTTTGGTGCTTTCCCTGGTGGGCAGACCCCTGGGGATGTGAGCCCAACAAGTCCCAAATTTATTGCCAACAGTCTTAGTCCAAGTTCTTCATAAGTAGTACATGGTATTTCTGTAACACTAGGGGGATTTACTGATTTATTCTATTCCTTAGTCCTGTTAACCCCTAACCTGGGGAAACAGCCTTTCTCGGGGAGGTGGTCCTGGTTAAAACACATAGCGCTTAAGAGGGGGAGTGAACATATGTCATATACGCCAGGTCCCTTGAAACATAAGCTGTGCAGATGTTTCTTCCCTGCAGCGCCTGTGTCAAGCAGCAAGGGTGGACCAGCTCCCAGCAACAAATACCTTTTGATATGGAAAACTTTACACTTACATAAAGAAGAGAGAATAGTGTATGAGCCCTCCTGTGGCCAGTCAACTAATTATCAACTCAAGGCCAATTCTCCTTACTCTATCCTCACCCTTACCTATCACTACAGAATTGTTTTGAAATAAATTCCAGATTTTGTGTCATTTCATTAACTTTGTATTGAATAAACAATATGAAATGTCTTAGGCTTATTAACCACATGCAGTAATTAAATCAAGAAGTAAGGCCCTAACTGGTTTGGCTCAGTGGATAGAGTGTCGGCCTGCAGACTGAAGGGTCCCAGGTTCAATTCCGGTCAAGGGCATGTATGTACCTTGGTTGCAGGCACATCCCTAGTAAGGGGTATGCAGGAGGCAGCTGATCAATGTTTCTCTCTCTCTTTTTTTTTTTTTTTTAAATATATTGTATTGATTTTTCACAGAGAGGAAGGGAGAGGGACAGAGAGCCAGAAACATCGATCAGCTGCCTCCTGCACAGCCCCACTGGGGATGTGCCTGCAACCAAGGCACATGCCCTTGACTGGAATCGAACCCGGGACCCTTGAGTCCGCAGGCTGATGCTCTATCCACTGAGCCAAACCGGTTAGGGCCGATGTTTCTCTTCATTCGATGTTTCTAACTCTCTATCCCTTTCTCTTCCTCTCAGTAAAAGATCAATAAAATATATTTTTTAAAAAAGAAGTCATATGTGTGCTTTAAAGAAATTCTTCCAAAAAAAATTTTATTGGATTTTTTCAGAGAGAGGAAGAGGGAGAGAGAAACATCGATGTGTTGTTCCACCCATCTGTGCATCTGTTGGTTGATTCTTTTTTTTTTTTTTTTTTAAATATATTTTATTGATTTTTTACAGAGAGAAAGGGAGAGAGATAGAGAGTTAGAAACATCGATGAGAGAGAAACATCAATCAGCTGCCTCCTGCACATCTCCCACTGGGGATGTGCCCACAACCCAGGTACATGCCCTTGACCGGAATCGAACCTGGGACCTTTCAGTCCGCAGGCCGACGCTCTATCCACTGAGCCAAACCGGTTTCGGCAAATATATTTTATTGATTTTTCCACAGAGAGGAAGGGAAAGAGATAGAGAGTTAGAAACATTGATCAGCTGCCTCCTGCACATCCCCCACTGGGGCCGTGCCCGCAACCCAGGTACATGCCCTTGACCGGAATCGAATGTTGGTTGATTCTTGTATGTGCCCTGACCAGAGATCGAACCTGTAATCTTGACATATCTGGATGACGTTCTAACCAACTGAGCCTCCTGGCCAGGGCCTTATGTGTGCCTTTAACATTTTTAAAGTTATATTAACATAGATTTTGAGAAAGTAAGTTATTAAAAGCATGAATGTTATTCCAACTTGGAAATTTAGAAATCTTAGAAGGCTTTTTCTTTTCTTTAATAAAAACAATCCCACACATTTATTATCACCTGATAATAGTATAAGGGTAATCAAAGCAATATGAATAAATGTTTAAGAACTATGCTTCCAGCAAAGGACACCTAAAAAACACAAACTGTATTGCTTCTCAGCAGTTTCTCATTTATTGGTCATTTCTTGTTGGACCTACTGTGCTCCAGAGTAGTATCTCCTTTTAGCATGATCGAACCTAGTTCTTTTCTTGACTTTTTTTTACAGTGCATCACTGCTGCATCATCTAATATGAGGTTCATGTACTCATCAAAACCAATGATATAGCCCTAGCGGGTTTGGCTCAGTGGATAGAGCATCAGCCTGAGGCCTGAAGGGTCCCGGGTTCCATTCCATTCAAGGGCGCATGCCCAGGTTTCGGGCTCAATCCCCAGTAGGTGATATGCACAAGGCAGCTGATCAATGATTTTCTCTCATCATTGATGTTTCTATCTCTCTCTCCTTCTCTGAAATCAATAAAAAATGTATTAAAACAAAACAAAACAAAAAACAGTCAATGGATTTTTATTCCTTTTAAAAAAACAAAGATTAAAAAAAAACAATGATACAGACCTCTATCCTCATAGTTACTTGCTCGTAAAACCACACCTGGGTCCGAGATCTATTCTGCACCTATCTGAAGGTGAGGTGGATGGGCTGTACTTGTTGGTCCTGGTCACGTACGCCAAGACCACACCAAGCTGTGGGCTACCTCAAAAAGCTACTCCTGAAATCAGAAGGCTCTTTCTTTTAACGCCATTGTTACAAACAAGCTTGTCAATAGGGCTGCTTGATTGTATTAGTTTGCTATTCCTTTGGAACAGATTATCTTAAAATACAGCACTCAAAGTAAGCATTTATTATCCTGCATACTTCTTAAGAGTCAGGAATCCAGGAGCAGCTTAGCTGAGTAGTTCTGTCTCAGTCTTTCATGAGGTTGCAGTCATCTCAGAGTCTGGCCCATCCATGTCTAAAGAATCACTTCCAAACTCACTTGTATGTTTGTTAGCAGCCTCTGTTCCTTAGCCCTTGTGTCTCCCCATAGGTCATCTGTATGTCCTAATGACATAGCTGCTGGCTTTCCTCAGAGCAAGTGAACAGGGTATGGTAGAGGGGAGCCATATTTTCAAATAACCTAATATCAGAAGTGACATGGCATCATTCATGCTTTGTGCTATTGGTCACATAGACCAACCCTGGTACACTGTGAGAAGGCACTCCACAAGGCTGTGACGACCAGGAGGCAGGGATCACTGAGAGCCATCCTGGAGGCTGGCCACCATGCTGATTTTGGCAATGTTAAAGCCTTTTTTTTTTAATTCTCACCCAAGGATATGTTTTTATTAATTTGAGAGAGAGAGAGAGATTGAGAGAGAGAGAGAGAGAGAGAGAGAGAGAGAGAGAGAGAGAGAGAGAAGGAGAGAGAGAAAGAAAGAGAGAAACATTGATGTGAAAGAGAAACATTGATCGGTTGCCTCTTATATGGGGATTGAGCTTGCAACCTAGTTATTATATTCCCTGACTGGAAATTGAACCTGCAACCTAGTTATGTGCCCTGACCCTGCGAATTGAGTCCGCAGCCTTTTGGTGCATGGATCCGTGCTCCAACCAGCTGAGCCACCCGGTGGGGGTGCAGTGTTAAAGCTTTTAAACCTCTGATTTAGGACTTATAATCTTTAGCAATGATTTTAAATAGAATATACCCAAACTCTGGTAGTGTGCAGGGTTTTGATGCAATCTGCACTTGAATGAATAACACAGATGTGTTTTAGAGAGGCAGTGTCAGAGTGTGAGTGCAGGCTCTGAAGCTGGGCTGCTTTGGGCACGTTACTTAAAGGCTCTTTACCTAATAATGTTAGAACTCTAACTCCTCTTGGGATTTGCTGGCCAAATGCCTAGAACAGTGCCTGCACATAGTAGTGCTCCGAAGTGTTACATGATTATTATTTTCATTGCTGATAGAACTCGAGAATACAGGTGAACTCATGTCTGGAATATTGGGTAGGAAGTTGGCAGATGAGTGCAGAGGTAGGCAGAGACCAGTGTGCTGTGGGAAGGGTGGGCCTTCATAAGCAGAGTTGATTTGTATTTGTGCTGTTGCTAACCCTTGGCAATTAGTGTTTATTTTAAACTACTTTGTTTAAAAAGAGTGGTTAGGCATTTGTAGCACTTCCTTTGTCCATTTTTGCTTCAGTATTAACACCTGGATTCATGCTTCAGACTCAGCAGTATCGGGCACACAGGTGTTCTTTTTCTTTTAAAAACGTTTTTTAAAAATAAAAGTCCCACTTTGTAAGAGAAGTTAGGGTGATGTTGCTCTTTGAAAAAGGAAAATGAATAAAAGAAGAATGAACTGAAAAGTGCTTGATAAATTATGTAAGGAAGCTTTTGGCTTTGGTCAGAAATTTAGTTGTTAGCCAGCTGCAAGCGAACCCATCTGGCACACTTTTTCATTATTCTGCTGAAATAAATATTCATGGGCTCCAACAGCCCCTGCCTTGTTTCCATTAGATCCTCACATACTCTCGTTGTCCGGTAGCCATTCTGGAGTTGCAGTGGGTTGTCCTTGTTTTGCTTCCTTGTGTCTGTGGATGTAATCAATAAAGAAAAGACCAGGAAAAGTTTGTGCATACTCAGAAATTCTCTTGCAAACTAAGGGATGGGGCAAATCAGTATAAGATTTGAGAACTAGCAATGGCTGAAGTAATCCATCCCACTATAGTTCATTATGCTTTAAAAGTAACTATAATAGCCCTAACTGGTTTGGCTCAGTGGATAGAGCGCCGGCCTGTGGACTGAAGGGTCCCAGGTTCGATTCCGGTCAAGGGCATGTACCTTGGTTGCGGGCACATCCCCACTGGGGAGTGTGCAGGAGGCAGCTGATCGATGTTTCTCTCTCATCGATGTTTCTAACTCTATCCCTCTCCCTTCCTCTCTGTAAAAAATCAATAAAATATATATTTTTAAAAAGTAACTATAATACTTTAAACATCTCTGAATTACGAATTCCTCTGATCATTAAGCAGTACCCTTCATTTTCATTAAAGAAATTTTATTTTTGATTTAGAGAGCATAAGATTAGTAAACTTAAAATTTTTTATTTATAAAATTAACTAAAAGGTACGAGTTTCTTTCTATTTTCTCAGAGATTTCTTGAAATCATTTAATATGTAGATCAAGGGAGATCATAAATGATCCTTTTATATTTTAAAATTAACTTCTTTACTTCAGATCATAGATACTAGGATTATTATTTAGCATTCAGAACCAGGAGTTCTGAAAATTGGTGGTAAATTTAGGTAGAAGCTCATGAGACCGCTTTTTCACTGAATAGTAATTTGAGATTCACCTAGTTATTCCCACTTTATATTTGAGAAGAAACTTTGCACCGTTAGGAATGTCTTCAGTGTTCAAATCTGATTCTCTTTCATTAGCTCCCTGTTCACTTGGGAAGAGAACCCTCTTTTTTTTTAAAAGGAGGTTGGCAGTTTGTGTTCATACCAACTGCCGAGATTTTTTTTTTTTCCGTAACTGAATGATAGATTAAGATTTTAAAAACAGAGTGGGGTCAGTTTTTCCTTTTTTGCAGTCTTACATTGTCACAGTAGTATTGGAAGAGTAGGGCCGGTTTGTGTCACAGATTTTTATGATACGGATTTTAATGTGTAAGTCTGATCTTCCTTTGGTTCCTCTTCTTTTAGCTTTTGGCTCCTTTGTCTGCTCTGGTTTTACAAGATGAAGAAACATAATGGCTTTATTGGGGTCAGTGCTTCCCAGAAACCTGGCTGACTGTATTTGCCACCTTTTAAACAAAGGATTTGAAGGCCTTGCAGGCTGCCCATCTGTCTTAGGAAGCTTTGTGTGGCTAATGTGCAAAAAGGAGTTTTACTCAGAGGCAGAAGGAAGCCTTTTCTAGATAAGTATTCTGAATTTGTAAACAAAACAAAACAAAACACAAAACACACACACGCGCACACACACACACACACTTTCTAGGTAAATGCTTACAGTGGTATTTAGTTTTGTGCTGTACTACACATCACCTGACTGTCCCCATGTATTAGGAAGAGACGAGTTGGACGGAATTAGAAGTCTTGTCACTGAAGTAATTAAATTAAGGTATTACAGAGCAGCTTTTTTAGAGTAGAAAGGAAGGAGCTGGGAATTGGTCCATCAGTTGCTAGGTCAGAGATTGTGGCAACTCAGAATGGACAGTGAGATATGATCAGTTTCTTCTTATAAAATCGCTATCATTATCTAGATCATACACCACAAGCCATTTATTTATTGAAAATTAAATCTGCCCTTTGGGGAGTAATTCTGTAATAGAAAATGTGTGCACTTTTTACCTGTGGGTATTTAATTTACCATTTTTATTTATCAGGTAGACTTTTGGGTACTAAGGAGGTGGGGCTGGCTCTGTGTATTAACATTATTTCTAAGCACCTCTCTCTGTCCTCTAGACTTGAAGTTACTTGAACAAAACCATTTAGCATAGTAGTTAAGAGCAGGGTTCTGGAGTTTCTAAAGTGCCTCAGATTGCTCTGGCTGGTATTGCTCAGTGGATAGAGCATTGGCCTGCGGACTGAAGGGTCCCGGGCTCAATTCTGGCCAAGGGCACATGCCTGGGTTGCGGGCTCGGGATGTGCAGGAGGCAGCCAATCAATGATTCTCTATCTCTCCCTCTCCCTTCCTCTCTGAAATCAATAAAGAAATACATAGGGGGAAAAAAGTGCCTCAGATTAAATCTGCCACTTTCCAGTTTTGCCTTTTAAACTTTCTAAGCCTTAGCTTATCATCTCTGAAGGAGGGATGCATTTAACTTGTGAAGTTGCTGGATTGATAAATGAGAGAATATGCAGTATCTGGGGTACATAGGAAACAATAAATATAACCTATTGTTCACCTTTCTAACCTCTCAGCCACGCACATAATAGATGCTCATGGTATAGAGTTTGAACAGGAAAACTTCCAGAATATGTAGCCATTATCAATATAGCTGATAAGTATATTGAAAAGAAAAAGAAAGCGCCTATGTGTTTGATATTTGTGACTCAGTTTGACTGCAGTCACTACACTCTGGAGGTCCTATCAGGTCCTATCATAGGCCTGACCAATATGAGACACTCCATTACATGTTCGAATAAATTGTTGATTTTTCATTCCCCTTTGAAATGGCAACTTTTTCTGTTTGTCTCTTTAACTTTTCCTAAACAAATCGGAGTTTTAGGTATCCTTTTTTGAAAACTGAAGCTATAAATGTAGGAAGTTAGATATTGGCTAATCAGATTTCAAAATGATGATTTTTTTTGTTTTTGTTTTGTTCTTGATTTTAAAATAGCATAATGTCAGGTAAGCCTCTTTTCTTAGAGATAAACTGGGACAGATATATGGAGCAGAAATTGTTTATTTGCGTATACCTGGAATTGGGATATATTTCCTTGCTGTTTCTCTTTTGCCTAATGTGGGTAAGGAAATGCTTTGCTATGCTTTACATTGTTTTGTTTTGTGTATTTTTTTCCCCCTGAGACTCTTATATTAGTGTGTAACAACTGTATATTTGTTACCCAGGTGAGGTCTATGAATATAGTTCCTTTTTGGTAACTGATCTCTTTATTTTATCCTTTGCACATAGAATTCTCTTTTCAAGTCCCTAAACATTACTGCGGTCTTGACAAAAGGTTTCAGCTAATTTCCTATTCCACTTTCTTATGGGAATATATTCCCTCTAGTTCTAGTAATTTCTTCTAGTCTTTGCTAGATGAGATGGGTTTTCTTTTCTGTTTTTGTGGTGAAGGAAGGGGCTGTTACTAAATTTTAAATAGAGTGGATAGAGAAAGTGGTCTTGGAACAAAGGTTTAAAGGAAGTAGGAAAGTTAGCCAAGTAGATATTCAGGATAAGTGCCTTCCAGGCTAAGAGAACAGACTGGACAAAAGCCTTCAGTGGGGCATCCGTGGTAGTCTGATGACTTAAACCCTAAGGGGGAAAGGGGTGGGGTGGCGCAGCGGAGAATAACCCCAGGGGAGGGCAGAAGAGTCACAGGGGCCAGATCATAAAAGGGCCTTGTAGTATTGAAAGGGTTTTGGTTTTGACTCTGAGGGAGATGGGGAGCCATTTCAGGGTTTGAACAGAGGCGAGACCGCTGACTTAGCTCTACAAGGGTCATTTGGCAGCTGTGTGAAGACTAAATTGGTAGGGTAAAAGGGTAGAAGCAGGGAGATCCGTAAGGAAGCTTGCAGTAATCTAGGTCAGAGATTGTGGCAACTCAGAATGGACAGTGAGATATGATCAGTTTCTGGATATATTTGGAAAATTGAAGCAATAGGATTTTATTACCAAATGTGGAATGTGAGAGCAAGGTGGGGGGATTGGAATTGAGCACAACTACAAATGGAGTTGTGTCAGTTTCAATAGGGAAGACAGGTTGGAGGGAGGGTGGTGTAGAATTCAGTTTTGGACATGCTGAGTTTGAGGTGCCTAGTAGATATCATAGTAAAGAAAGTGACTAGATAGTGGAATCTAATGAACCAAATAAACTGATGATCAAAAATAGACCCAGAGTCATAGAAGCATGAACAGACTGTTGAACTTCAGAGACAAGATAGGGGAAGGTGGGTGGGAAGAGATCAACCAGTGAACTTGTATGCTTATATGCATAACCTGTGAACACAGACAGTGGGATGGTGAGGGCCTGGGGAGGAGGGGCAAGGATAGGAGTGGGCTGGAAGAGGTTAATGGGGGGGAAAAGGAGGACCTATGTAATACTTTAAACAATAAAGATTAAAAAAAAGTGATTAGATGTATGACTTTGGAGTTAGGAGAAAAGACAGCAGGAATTAAAAATCAGACATTTTTTAAGTTCTTAAGACTGGATAAGATCACCAAGGGAGAGAATGTAGATGGAGAAGAGGAAAAGGGCCAAATATGGCTCATAAATACTCTACAGACTGGTCAATAAAGACATTTAACACATTTTAGAGGAAACATTATGAGTATTTTGTAAGGAAAATACTAAAGAAGGAGGGCAGCAACACTCAGAGTATCTCTTTTCTTCCCCTTTTCCTTCCCTTATATAATTCTTAGAATTTTTCATTTGGTAGTAAACTCAAGATCAGAGTGATCACACACCTGGCCCTTTTCCTGGTGGATTCACATCTCTTGATTTTGTTCCTTCACTATTTCATTGAAGTTCTTTTTCTTTTTTTAAATTAACATTTTTTAAAAATTTATAGACGAGAGAAAGAAACATCGATTTTTGTTGTTCCACTTATTTATGCATTCATTGGTTGATTCCTTTTTTTATATAGTTTTATTGATCTCAGAGAGAGGAAGAGAGAGGGAGAGAGAGAAACATCAATGATGAGAGAAAATCACTGATTGGCTACTTCCTGACGCCCCCTACTGGGGATTGAGCCCACAACCCGGCATGTGCCCTGACCGGAAATCAAACCCTGAGCTCCTGGTTCATGGGTCCATGTTCAACCACTGAGCCATACCTGCCAGCATTGGTTGAGCCTTGTATGTGCTCTGACTAGGGATCCAACCCTCAACCTTGCATATCAGAACAACACTCTAACCCACTGAGCTATCTGGCCAGGGCTTGAAGTGCTTAATTCCTTGATTAAACTTCAAGTATATATTTGCTAAACAGGTATTAGTAAGTACTATCAGAGTCTTACATTTCCATTTCCCTTTTATTAAGCTGAACATTGAAACAAAATATAGGCAGAAAGATATTCTTACTGCTAATAATATATTAATATTATGAATTTTGAAAATGACTAGTTGTTGAACATACTAGGCTTTAAAATATTTTTTTTGTGTGTTTTTTTTTTCTCTCATTGCCTGAGATAATTCCAAAATATTTGTGTTTTAGCAACATTATATGCGTAAGCAATACATCATAATGAATGATAGGAGGTA
Organism: Myotis myotis; assembly: GCF_014108235.1. Lineage (NCBI taxonomy): Eukaryota > Metazoa > Chordata > Mammalia > Chiroptera > Vespertilionidae > Myotis > Myotis myotis. Next base: position 174,987,656 of record NW_023416335.1, read on the forward strand.
GCTTATCTAGTTGATGGAAAATCCTTGCTGGTACTTTCAATTAGATTAATGGAGCTGATTCTGAGCTGTAATGTGGTTTAGGAGAGTATGACCTCCTTTCTCTTCTCTTCTTCCATGCTGTGTCCCCAATTCCTAGACTTGTCTTTGAATTTGATATGTTGAGGGAAAGTAACTTATGGAGAGTAGCTTCATTTGTTATCAGTTAATTTCCTCTACTAATGGAAAAGTTTGCCTAAAATAGGTTGGAGACTGATTTTCCCCCCCTTCCTTCAGTAATAAGGATTATCAATGCTGGGATGGTAGAAAGTTTGCTTTTCATTTTTCACCTGTGGTTAAAGCTTTTGTTTCAAGTGGCATTTACTATTGAATTAAGGTGCATTTGGTGATTGAATGACTAATATTTGAAAGGACATCCATACTTTTCTCCTCTCCATACAGATAATGCTTCAATAATGCTGAATAAATTGGCAATCCGAAGAGTCTTAAATCACTCCTTAGGAGGGATGAAATTGTGTTAGTTGCATTTGTTAATAAAAAAAAATCAATATCAGACTGTATTTATGAGGTTTCCATTTTGAAGAACTAGAGTTTCAAATACTAAAATAAACTTCCAATTGCTAAATGGATGCGTAGTCAATTCCTAGTTATTAGATTGATTTGTGTTTGGATTTTACTGCTATAATTAAGCCAATTCTTTAGAGGCAGTGAGTTGATTTAGAGTACTCTGCAAAATGTATTTTTCTCCATCAGTATGAGTAGTTATCTTGTTTTATTGATGGAGTATTGGGTTCAGAGAAGTTTTATTAATTTTAATTTAAAAAATATTCTTTATTGTTGAGAGTATTACAGATGTCTACCTTTTTTCCCCCCCATTGCTCCCCTCCACCCGATTCCTGCCCTGCCCCAGGTCTTCACTGCCCTATTGTCTGTGTCCATAGGTAGTGCATATCTATAATAATAAAAGCATAATATGCTAATTAGACCAGACGTACTTCCGGACGACCTTCTGGACAAAGCCGGGGCATCAAGGGAAGCCCAGTCTCAGGTGCCTGCCGGTGGCCAGAGGGAAGCCCAGATTCTGGGTGCCAGAGGGAAGCCGGTGCCGGCAGCCGGAGGAAGGAAGGCCTACTCTTGCACAAATTTCGTTCATTGGGCCTCTAGTATGCATATAAGTTCTTTGATTAATTTCTTCCCTTCCCTCTCCCCTTCCCTCTGAGATTTGTCAGTCTATTCCATGTTTCCATACCTCTGGTTTTATTTTATTCATCAGTTTATTTTGTTCATTAGTGTCTTTAATTATTTATTTTGGTTTTTAGATTCAATTATTGATAGATATGTATTTATTGCCATTTTATTGCTCATACTTTTGTTGTTCTTCCTCCTCCTCTTTTTCTTCTTCCTCCTGTTAAAGAATATGCTTCAACATTTCATCTACTAGTAATACTGGTTTGGTGGTGATGAACTCCTTTAGCTTATTCTTGTCTGTGAAGTTCTTTATCTAACCTTCAATTCTAAATGATAGCTTTGCTGGGTAGAGTAATCTTGATAAGAGGTCCTTGCTATTCATCACTTTGAATATTTATTGTCATTCCCTGCAAAGTTTCTGTTGAGAAATCAGCTAACAATCCTCTGGGTGCTCCCTTATAGGTAACTAACTGCTTTTCTCTTGCTGCTTTTAAGATTCTCTCTTTGTCTTTAACCTTTGGCATTTTAATTATGATGTGTCTTGGTGTGGGCCTCTTTGAGTTCCTCTTGTTTGGGACATTGCACTTCCTGGACTTGTAAGCCTATTTCTGTCACCAGGTAGGGGAAATTTTCTGTCATTATTTCTTCAAATAGGTTTTCAATATCTTGCTCTCTCTCTTCTCCTTCTGGCACCCACATAATGTGAATGTTGGTACACTTGAAGTTGTCTCAGAGGCTCCTTACAATATCTTCATATTTTGAATTCTTTTTTTCTTTTTGCTCTTCCGGTTGGGTGTTTTTTGCTTCTTTATATTCCAAATAGTTAATTTGATTCTCAGAATCCTCTACTGTTGAATTCCTGTAAATTATTCTTTATTTCATTTAGTGTATGCTTAATTTCTGACTGGTCCTTTTTCATGTCTTTGAAATTCTCACTAAAATCCTTGAAATTCTCACTAAGTCCCTTAAAGCTCTCATTAAGATCCTTGAACATCCTTATAACCATTGTTTTGAACTCTGTATCTAAGAGTTTGTTTACTTTCATTTCATTTAGTTCTTTTTTAGAAGATTTCTCTTTCATTTGTGACATATTTCTTTGTCTTTGCATTTTGGCTGCTTCCCTGTGTTGTTTCTGTGTTTTAAGTAGAGCTGCTATGTCTCCTGGAATTCATAGAGTGTAGTAGGTGTCCTGTAGGGCCCAGTGGCTCAGCCTCCTCAGTCACCTGAGCTGGGCATTCTAGGTGCTCCCCTGTGTGGGTTATGTACACAGTCTTGTTGTAGTTGAGCCTTGATTGCTGTTGGCGTCACTGGGAGGAATTGACTTACAGGCCAATTGGCTGTGAAGACCAGCTGTGACTACAGTGGGAGAACTGCTGTGGAGGAGATACCACTATGGTGTCTTGCATCAGTGGGGCTTTGGTGCTCACTGAGTCTTCCCCTTGAGGGTGTCACTTGTGGATATGTAGAGTTGTAATCTGGTGTGGTCTGAAGCTGTACCCCAGGTGCACTGCTTCTGGGGACTCTGTCACTGCCTGGGGCCACCTGGCAGGAGCTAAAGACTGATTTGCAGGTGGCTGCTATTTGTTTTGAGCATGGAAATGTCAAGCTAGGCCAAGCTGTGAAGCAAGACAGGCTGCTGCTAGTGCCGGATATTGGGCCTGATATTGATAAGTATGGGGCATGCTTACTCCAGCTGCTGCTTGTTTGAGAGATTTTAGGAAAGTCTGAAGCCTGAGCCAGGACAGGCCATTCTAATGGAGAAGCTGCTGCAAACAGCTTAGGTGGGGCTGCAAGTTGGGTGGGGCTGCAAGTTGGGTGGGGTGGGGTCTCAGGGAATCACTAAGGTGGAGCAAACAGTTTGAACCAGGCTGATGGAAACTCAAATATGGCTGCCAGTCAGCTCTGCCAAGGAGGAGGTCTTAGCATAGGAACAATGATCCCTGAAAGCACCCCTATCTGGGAGAAAGCTGCCCCCAAGTTCTTGCTCTGATGCCAGACAATCTAGATCCTGTCCCCCCAAGCTCCTGCCTCAATGCTAGAGCTCAGAGGGATTGAGTCCATGTAAGTTTGTGCACTGGCCCTTTAAGAGGAATTGCCTTGGTCTCCAGCAGCCTCTGTGTCACTCGGCCACAATCCCCACTGGTTTTTACACCCCAAAGTTATGGGGATGTCTCTTCCCAGTTCTGGAACCCTGGGTTGAGGGTCTGGTATAGGGCTGGGACCCCTTACTCCTCACGGGAGGCCTCCATAGCTTAGATATCCCTCCTGATTAAAACAACGCCACACACGGGTGTTGGACCAACCCATTCCACGCCTCTGCCCCTCCTACCAGTCTCAGTATGCTTTCTTTTTTACTCCTCTAGTTGTAGGACTTCCATTCAGCCCAATTTCAGGTGGTTCTGAATGATGGTTGTTCTGTATTTTAGTTATAATTTTGATGTGGTTGTGGAAGGTGGCGAGTACCCTCATTTACCTATGCTGCCATCTTGGGTCTCTGGGTTCAGACAAGTTTTAATGAGAGCCCCAATTTTATTTGTAAGTCAGAGTAAACCTTGTAAATAAAAGTTGTGACATTTGGTACAAATTAAAAGACTAGAAAAGTAAGTTATTTGGATCTCACATCTAAATTTTAGGAGTTCAGGGAAAAGTCTTTGGACCCCAGAGGTCTATAAGTCTTCATATATTAGAAACCTGGGGTTCAGTTTTTGTAGTTTGCTGTTTTTCGTTTTCACTGCAGTAATCTTCGGTGGGGAAACTGAGAGCTCATGTTACTGTGAAGTGTCACCAGTGCAGTTGCCTTCAGCTCTAAGCCCAAGAGAAAGAAAGGAGGCAGGGGAGCTTTGATCCATATCGGAACATGACATATAAGAAAATTTAGAAAAGTCCTCTATGAGGAATTACTGAAAAGAACAGTAAAATGTTGTGCTCTGTGACATACTTCCCCATTACTTTAAAATGGGCTCTGTGTTCAGTATGGCGAGAGCTAGATTATCGTGACAGTGAGCTCCTAAGTCTAGTCTATGTGGTTGGTATTGTTTGGGGGTTGGTAGACGTAAGAGCAGCTTCCCCCTGCACTGCTTTTGATGTGGCAGAAGTGGTGAGCATCTCTCTGGTTTTAACAAATTACAGATTGTTCCCACCCTTTCAGCTCTTTTTCTCATTTCTCCTTTTCCCTAAATACCTGAAATGTCGTAGGTGGTAGATTTTTTCGCTTTCATAATTTTTTTTCCCCATTACTAAACTTCCTTATTCTGCCTAAGCCTTGAATTTGTACTTCTACTTTTATTTTAAAAAATAACATAATTGTATTTTTAAAATGATTGTAAATATATCATGTGATTTTGTGGAGAATTCAAGCAGTACAGGAAAACATAAAAAGTAAAAATGGCCGTAGCCAGTTTGGCTCACTGGATGGAGCGTCAGCCTGGGGACTGAAGGGTCCCGGGTTCGATTCCGGTCAAGGGCATGTACCATGGTTGCGGGCACGTCCCCAGTGTGGGGTGTGCAGGCGGTAGCTGATCGATGCTTCTCTCTCATCGATGTTTCTAACTCTCTATCCCTCTCCCTTCCTTGCTGTAAAAAATCAATAAAATATATATTAAAAAACAAAAAAGAAGTAAAAATGAACAGCAACCCAAGTGTTGAGATGTAACTACTGATGCATTTTAATGGACATCATCTCTCTATTATCTATAATAATAAAAGCATAATATGCAAATTGACCAAACGGCCGAACAGTGGAATGACTGTTTGGACCACCACACTATGACACCCACTGGTGCCAGCCCAGCCAAGGTGAGTGTGATGCAATTGGTGGGGGTCCCCACCATCGCCCCATGATTGCCCCGCAGAGGGAGGCCTAGTCCACTGGCCAGTGGGGCAATCAATTGGGAGGCTCCATGAGCGCCCTGTAGAGGGAGGCCCAGGCCACACACCAGCAGGCTGCAGTGGGTGGGCGGGGCCTCCCTCTGCGGGGCTATCAATTATGGAGCTCCCAGGCTGCGAGAGGGTGCGGGCCGGGGTGAGGGACACACCCCCCCCCTCCCCCAGTGCACGAATTTTGTGCACCGGGCCTCTAGTATATACGTAAAGATACAACATATTATAGGTAACTTATTTATTTAATATGTAATAAGTAACTTGAAAATATATTATTTAAATATTTTAACTTAAATCACAATAATTATAATATGATTTCAGTATATACAAATACTGTCTTAAACTTCTAAACCTAAATATAGTTTTGAGATGATTTCATTTTAGATGTGTGTTATCTTTTTTTTTTTTTAAACATATTTTATTGATTTTTTACAGAGAGGAAGGGAGAGAGATAGAGAGTTAGAAACATCGATGAGCTGCCTCCTGCACATCTCCTACTGGGGATGTGCCCGCAACCCAGGTACATGCCCCTGACCGGAATCGAACCTGGGACCCTTCAGTCCGCAGGCCGACGCTCTATCCACTGAGCCAAACCAGTTTTGGCATTATCTTTTTAATAGTAGAACATCATTTATTTTATAGTCCACCCTTCATTGTTTACATATTGTCTTCCTTTACAATCTTAGGTTATTTTTAACCTTTTTATTATAAACAGTATTGCACAGAACTTTCTAGTAGGAAAATCCTTGCACACATTTGAAATTTATTTCTTTAGGGTCACATTTCTAAGGAGGAACTACTGAGTCAAGCAGCATGCCTATTTTATTTTATTTTACTTTATTTTTATTATTTTATTTTATTTCATTATTATTTTTAATCCTCAACAAAGGATGTGTTTTACTGATTTTAGAGAGGGGAAATGAAGGAGGGAGGGAAAAAGAAAAGAAGGAGGGAGAAAGACACACACATCAGTATATGAAAGAAAATTGATAGGTTGCCACTCATACACACCCTCCACCAGGCATCGAACCAGCAACCTTTTGGCACACGAGACAATGCTTCAATCAGTTTAGCCACCTAGCCAGGACTACTTTATTTTTTACTGCATTTTGCCAAACTGTCCTCCATAAAAGCTGTGCCTGTGCTTCTACCAGTATTCTTGAAGGACTATTACTTGTTTTGACATTTTTTATTTTTTTAAAAATATATTTTATTGATTTTCACAGAGAGGAAGAGAGAGGGATAGAGAGCCAGAAACATCGATGAGAGAGAAACATCAATCAGCTGCCTCCTGCACGCCCCCCACTGGGGATGTGCCCGCAACCAAGGCACATGCCCCTGACCGGAATCGAACCCGGGACCCTTGAGTCCGCAGGCCGACACTCTATCCACTGAGCCAAACCAGTTCTGGCTGTTTTGACATTTTTTAAAAACCCTCCACTGCGTACTTTGTTAAGAAAACACACCCACCGCAAGATTCTGAATCTCTAGTCTATAAACAGTAGGTTTCTTAATAGTGTTCTGCAACGTTTCTGTAATTCCCAGGTGTCATTAAGTTCTCTTCTGAAAATAAGAGTGGAAGCCTCTTACATGAATTTTAATAATCTTAGGTTTCATTTATAGTTTCCCTTTAAAAACTCATAATTTCTTTTTTAAAAATAAGAAAAAAAGGCAGTGCCCTTTTAGTGTAACAAGAATTGGTTATCATTGCTGATGGGAGCAGTGGTACATTTTAATTCATTTCTGAATTTTCTTACTGAAGCCACAATTAGAAAATGAGCTTGGCTTTCAGTATAGTGTTTATTGATCCTGTGTTAAAAGGCCCAAGTTTTCAGCTGCACCCAACGATATATTCTCTGCATATGGAGTCTATCGTACTGACCTTTGAAAAAAATACATAGCCATTAATTAATTAAATGGGCCCTCTTGAAGGTCCCCTTGCTGAAAAGGTCTGTCCTTTTACCCAAAGAAGGAAGGGTTTGATTTATTTACAGGTCTGCTCAGCATGTAATATAGTATTTGGAAAAATGTCAGGCTCTCATGAATTAAAAAAAGTTGTCATATGGGAAATTCACCTGTTAATTGAATTAGCTTCCAGAAAGACGTGAGAGCCTAAGAGGGCCTTGTGATGGGAATTAGGTTTGTTGAGAGGCAGTGTGTCGTGTAAGGGAAAAACCTGTTCTCAGATATTCTGGGTTTTACTGTTACTGGGAGAGCTGCTTGACCTCTTTAGGCCTCAGTTTTCTCAGCTGTGCTTTGCACACCTTAATGAACATGCCATGGCCTGGGGATCCTGTTAAAATGCAGAGTCTGGTTCAGTAGGTCTGGGCTGGGCCTGAGATTCTGCATTTCTCACAGGCTTCTGGGTAATGCCGATGCTGCTGGCCCTGGTGTCGCAATTAGAATAGCAAGGAAGTAGATGATATCTGGGTTTCCTTCTAGCTCTGAAAGTCTGATTCTAACTTAAGCTATCCTAGATATTATGTTCAATATCTTAACTTATTTTTTTTTTTTTAAATATCATTAAGTGTAAGAAGACAAGCAATTTTACAACTTTTAAGTTTGCTAGTGAGAAATTGTTTTCTGGTCATGTCTAAGATTTGTTTGAAAATATTCCAGCACTCACTGTCTTCCTTAAAAAGTTAGGAGAGGAATAGTTAAAATGAAAATTACAAAATACTGATAATTGTTGCAGAGTGATGGGTACGTAGGAGTTCATTATACGTTTCCCTTATTTCCTATCCTTATATTTGAAAATATGTTTTAAAAAAGAAATATAAAACACAGAAATAAATGTGAAACTGCCAGGGCCACAGACTGAGGTATTTACATACATATTTTCTCTCTCTCTCTCTCCCTCCCCCTCTTCCCCCCCTCCTTCAGAAGTGGTTTCTCAATGCTAACTTGTCTAATAGGGAGCCAGGTGGCAGTGGCCTGAGAGAAACGCTTTGAAGGAAAAAAAGCATAATGGCTGATGGAGCACATTTGCTGGAAAGAGAGGAACTCAGAGACGCCCTGCTCCATGTGTGAGACTTAGGCGGGTTGTTTCCGTTAAACATTGCACATGTGTCTATGCCAACTAAATGTGAATGTGTTAGTGAGATATTTTTGGAAATTCACTTTGCAAACTGTAAACTCACAATAGATTTTGGTTGCTGAATGTATCAATCAAATATTACATTTGAGATGAAAATACTTAACCTAGGGTATAGGAAATATGTACCCTAGGATGAACTTTTTTAATAGGATGAAAATACTTAAAATAGGGTATAGGAAATGCATATACAACAAATATTTCCCACTGCTCCAGGGGTCTTTTAGATGTAGGGTTATAGTGCTGTTTTAAAATCCAGAGTGATGATTTTACACTCTATGAAATAAAAATTTGATTCCAACTAAATATGTATTTTTTCAGGGAAGGAATTGAAAACAAAGTGGAGAAAGAATGTAGCTCAGAGAGCTTTGTTTTAGTAAGGATTTGGGGAAAATGATCAGAAAATGGTTATAGAATGACATCCTATTTAGGAGTAGCATTTTGATATGGGATAAACAAATATGCTCAAATATAAAGCTAACCTATCTAGATTAATTATGCAGGTCATGTGTATAGTTCATAATTTGAGAATAACACATTAAAAGCACAGATGAATGCCAGGTTATTTAGAAAAATAGAAAATAAAGAGAAAACATTTTAGAAGCATAATCCTCAGCCACAACCATTGTCAATATTTCACTCTCTTCGGTGGGCACCAGTCCTGTGGGTGACGACCAGACTTCCGGAGAATCCAGGGCAGGACCACTACTGAGGCTGGAGATTCAGCTGAGGCTGGAGCCAGGCATTGGGATGCAGTACCCTCTAGCAGTGGTTCTCAACCTTCCTAATGCCGCGACCCTTTACTACAGTTCCTCATGTTGTGGTGACCCCCAACCATAAAATTATTTTCGTTGCTACTTCATAACTGTAATTTTGCTACTGTTATGAATCGTAATGTAAATATCTGATATGCAGGATGTATTTTCAGGGGTTGCGACCTACAGGTTGAGAACCGCTGCTACAGGCAGGTCCTGGCCCCACTGCCCCACAGGTGGGGGTAGCAGGTGGGCGGCGTGGCGCGGTGTCTGGAGGGGGTGGGAACATTTGGGGTTTCCTGGGCTCCCTGTGCGGCCGCGCAGTCAGGGATTCACAGCGCTGGTGCAATCAAGCACCAGCTTTAGGAAATCCAGCAACATCGTCCCGGCCCCTCCACAATGTCCAAAGGTCGTCTGCCCAGTCCCTCCACGATGTTCAGGGCCAGGAGTCCACCGTGGGGGCTGGGGGAGGGTGGAGAGTCACGTGAGGAATAACCAAGTGCTGGGAATTGGAAGTGGCTCTGCAAGTGCCCATGCTGCGCCTGAATAGCCCAAAGAGTGAAGCAGGAGGACCAGAACCGCCTCTGTGTTCCCACCTCCTTCCAGGCCCATCAGCTCACCCTCGATGGTGCTGATGAAGTAGGTGCTGACCTCCATCTCATCACGGGTGGTGGGGGCCACCTGACCCAGGAGGAGACTGTGACGGGCTGTGCCAGCCCCTCATCGCGATTGCTGACTTAGGAAAGTTTCAAAGAACCTTGGGGGTCAGTGGCACAAGGGAATCCCTAGGGAGGTCATCGCCATGGCTTATGTCCCAGTGAGCCGCGCTGGGACTCAGAAGTTTGGGGTATGGTTGAACTTAGAAGGGCGGCAACAAGGCAGGTCCCCTGGTGAGGGATAGTGGGAATTTTATCCACAAACGGGAGTGAAGTGAATACAGCTATCAAAATGACCCCAGGTATGGTGGACACAGGCCTGTTCATCAATGTGGCGCTGAGAGTCTGTTTCGGGATGCAGGTCGCTCAGTGAACATGAGAGAGAAGCCTTTCTTTCTTTCTTTTTTTAAAAAAAATTTTTGTGAGTTTATTTGAGCCAAACTGTCTACATATGCCAGGAAGCAGAACCTCAACGAATTGAGATAATGCTCCAGAGAATGGTGGGTTACATCTGTATTTATACATTGCAGTCAAAGGAGGGACGTAGGTGGGTTACATGAAATTCATTGGTGATAGATTAAGGAGGTGGGAGAAAGCAAAGTGGGGAAGCCCCTGGGCTTGGATAAAAAGTAAAATGATGGACACATATTTATGTGGGTGCAGGGACAATTGATAATGAAGGAATTTGTGGTATCTGTCCTGGCACCCAGCACATTTGGCTGTGCCCCAGGAGCTCCAGAAAAAGGGAAGTTACAAGTTACCCAGACACTTTAAGGGTTTGTTATCATACATAGATGCAAAAAGACAGATAGGCTCAGGTAAGGTAAAGGTTGACCTTGTCAGTGAAGATACTGGCCTGGGACGTAACTGCCCACCATAACTGCTTTTAGTTAAAGTTTAATTTCAGACCATCCTTTGTGGTTACTTTAGGTCTCTGAGTTTGCAAGACTGCCATGCAGGCCTCCCCTGAGCTTGTCAGGTTAGCATGTGGCCCCTTTCGTCCACACATCCCCCTTTTGGTCATATATCAATCCAAAGGATGCATTGATGACCAACCTTTTGGTTGGATAATGGAGTCCCACGGTGCTAGGAAGGCTCATTCCTAGGATGTCTCAGTGGCAGCATGTCTTGCTGAACAGGTGGACCACTGGGGGTGGGGCAAGACCATAACCTTAGATGGCATTTAAGATCGAATGATTATTATTCAAAAAGGGCAGGTAAATGGGAGGCAGTCAGATCCTATATGTCCTTGTTAAAAAGTATTCTGGATCATTTCTAGTTTTTGAGCCATCATGATCCGAGTCTTTTTGCTGTATGTCAAGTTTTGTTTTTCTGCATCTATTATATCATTTACATATCAGGAACAAAAGTAACTATACTAAACCAATAACACCGATTAGGAACAGAAAATGTCTAGTACTGGACAAGGAAAAGTCTAAGGGGAACAAGCATCCCAGCCAACTGAAAAACCCTTTCCATGTATTATCATAATTTTTTATTAAGCTAATTATGTTTTCCTCCTTCATCCACTGTCATTTGTACCTTATGATACGTTTGGCCAGAAGAATTAAGACTCTCTACTATTGCATTATCTAGAAGCTCTAATTTTCTTCTGGCCAGTTAGTTTCCATAGAAATGACTTCATGGGGAGGATTGAGTTCAATTTCCCAATACATTGGTTTTTCAGTATCAGTATTATCATAGGTATTATGAACTTCAGGCAAAGTTATTCTGCCTACAATTTCAGTATTACACCATATTCCAGTATTATTTAATGTAAACTTGGTGTTATTACAGTAAAAATCACTGAGAGAAGCCTTTCTGTTGACCCAGCCAGGAATGGAGTGTGTTCACCTGAGTCCCCAGCCCACAGCCAGGTGGACATGCCTCTCCGGGAGCCTTGCCTTGACATATCTGTGCCAGGGGGGAGGGCAGGACGGGGGGTGTGGAGTTAAATCCAGTCTTCTTGTATTGTTATTAAATGTCTTTAAAAAAAAGAGAAATATAAACATATTTTTACTATTGAAATATTCCGTTTTTAAGTGAAGTATAACTTGATTTCATGTTTTATGTAAAACATTTACCAAGAAAAAAAAAAGAAGTGGCCTGTATTATAACTTTGAACTTGAGCCTTCTGTTTAAGCTTCTGAATATTGAGTTTGCTGAATAATGTAAATCAGAATTTTTCTTTAAACTGGTAAAAGGAAGGGCCCAGCAGCGGTGCTTCCCTGATGTCTTACTGGAAGTGTTGGAGTTTACTTTCCTGCCACACTCCTTGGGTTTTAGTTTTGTTGTGATCATGCACAGTACTTTGTTACACATTTTTAAAAAATGCAGTTTTATTGATTTCAGAGAGGAAGGGAGAGAAAGATAGAAACATCAGTGATGAGAGAGAATCATTGACCGGTGGCCCCCTCCATGCCCCCCACTGGGGATGAGCCCTCATCCTGGGCATGTGCTCTGACTGGAAATCGAAGTGCGATCTCCTGGTTCATAGGTTGACACTCAAGCACTGAGCCACACCAGCCGGGCGCCTTGTTACACATTTTAAGATGTGGTTTACCGAAGTCTGGTGAGTGTAGCATGTGGTATGCAATGACTAAGTGTGAATTACCAGGGGAAACGTGCTGGTTCTTCCGTTAAGGCAGTGGTTCTCAACCTTTTGGCCCTTTAAATACAGTTCCTCATGTTGTGACCCAACCATAAAATTATTTTTGTTGCTACTTCATAACTGTAATGTTGCTACTGTTATGAATCATAATGTAAATATCTGCTATGCAGGATGGTCTTAGGCGACCCCTGTGAAAGGGTCGTTCAACCCCCAAAGGGGTCGCGACCCACAGGTTGAGAACCCCTGTGTTAAGGGTACATTCAGACTCCTGTTGTTGGAAGCAGTTGTCCAGAAACACTTGTTAGTACTGCTGTGAAATATGAAAAACTTTTAAATGGTTGTCTTTTTGTTGTTAGTATTTTATCTTTTTCTTTATTATTACTTGCATGGTTCAGCATTAGAAGTTCTCACCTCTTTATATTGTTTGAGAGTTGAAATAAAACAGAATGGCCCCGCCCCCCCCAAAAAATTCCGCTATTTTTTCTTTCAGTTTTTAGTGTGGCTGTATGTGGTTTTTCGCCTATTTTATATATTCTTTTATCCTGTGGTGTTCCCTGTCCCCCCACCCCCGTTGAAAATTATAAATAAGTACTTTTCATTATTATACATTCTTTTATAAATATTACCTGAGTGAAATGATTCTCTGTCAGGTCTGGGTGAAGATCTTCATAGTCCCCAAATGGGTAGTCCCGAAGTCTCTTTCAGCTTTGATTTACTTTTAGGCCAGGACCAGGTTGTCCATTATGGTGAGTAGAATAGAGATTGGAAGTCATTTTTTCTGCTGGAGAGACCAAGTTAGTTGCCGGGTCCATCTAATATTTGAGAACATTTTGAATGGAATGATACTCTTATATTTATCCTGGAAAGAGGTGCAATCCCAAATTGAACAGAACCACAATAAAACCTGCAGTCCAGACCTGGGCTAGCTCTGATGCCAGGATTCTGGACTCTGAACGCTCTAATGGAAGTCACACTTCTGAATCAAACCCAAAGTGACCCTTTAGGAATAATGGGGATATGATACCACTTATTCTTGTCAGTCCAGGGAGCTCAAGTCTTGCAAACATCATAGACTTTAAGGACAAGTTGACTGTAGTCCTTAAGGACAAAACAAAAAATATACTTGCCCACACATGGATTAAGTGAATTAATACAAATGTGCTAAGAACAGTTCTTACCACATAGTAAGAATACAAGTATCTGGTATAGGGTGTAGAACTGAAGAGACTTTAAGGCAGTGGTTTTCAACCTTCCCAATGCTGTGACCCTTTAATACAGTTGCTCATGTTGTGGTGACCCCCAACCATAAAATTATTTTCGTTGCTACTTCATAACTGTAATTTTGCTACTGTTATGAATCGTAATGTAAATATCTGATATGCAGGATGCATTTTCATTGTTCTCGACCCACAGGTTGAGAATCGCTGCTTTCAGGCAACCTTTATGTCTGCTGTTAAGTGTATTCGGAGCTTTTTAAATTCAGGAAAGCGTGAATTTCTTTGAATACTGAATAAGCTGAACCAAGTTGAAAATAATGATTAAGCCTATTGCTGCCTTTTCTTCCCGTTCATGTTTTACCAATTTAACTGAGGACCTTCCTCAGTTTTACACATTTCTTTCATTTAAAAGCTTTTTCTTTTCAATGCCTGGAATAAAATGATGAAGCAGGGGGAATTAGCTCCTAACCTCACTGGTAACTGAAAGTAGCAACTTAAATTTAAGGTCCCAGGCTTGTGTTTCTCTAAGGTTTAAAGCTTTCAGGAATAAATGTACTTATTCTGTTAAGAAAATTCTTTGAAGCAAGTTCTCATTAGAGAACTTTTATCTTCTGAACTTATAACTTGAACTTGACAAATTTCCCCTCTTACTGCCAATGTAATTGCTTTGAAAGCAGTAAAAGCGTATTCCACTTTTAAATTAAAAATTTTTCAATTCTGACATTTTGTTTGTGGTTTATTTGGATTTTCAGGTCTCTAGCAATGTTAATTTTTAAACCTCAGGGTTTAAACTATGTTGAGATCATTGGTCCATTGAGAGTGTAATATGTGAACTTTTGTTCTAGAAATATGTATGTGCATTCAAAATGTATACAGTTTCAGACTTTTCACGAATATCCTGAAACTTATCCATTTATTGTTTGTAAAAACTGCTGCTCCTTCTTAGATAATTATTAGTCCGTTTCCATTTAGGTAATGTGTCCCATTGTGTTCAGTTTCGTTAGAATTGAAGTACAGTGCTGTAATGTTTAGTTTATATAACACAAAAGTTCTAGATCCTCTGTAAGAAATGATAAAGCAAAGGAGGGACAGTTGTACTAGATGATTTTGGAGGGTGCAGAATTCAAAATAGTGGCTACTGATAATGCAAATATAGCTATATCTGTTTTTATTACTTGTCTTTACTTAAAAAATGTAATAGAAATTCTTTAAAAAAAACATGTAATTTGTGTGTGGGGGGGGCATTTCCTTAAATGATGGTTGTTTGATTATTTTTGTGGGTCTTGAATGCTGTTGTGGAATGCTTAAGTGGAATCTAGGTTCCCCTAAATCCCCCATCTCAGGGATTCTGGATTTGCCCTTTGACTAGCTGTATATCTTTTAAAATGTGGGGGAACCAGATATTTCAAGACCTTTCAGTAGTCTGGGCTTCTTTCAGGGTCTGCGTGCAGTTCCTTAAAGAAATGCTGGTCTATCCAGCCTTGGGATGTCGGAGGTTATAAAATTTTCTCTTATTCTTCTCTGCCCTGATGCCCACCACCTTGTGATTTCATAGGCTCCTGACACCGTCTTTGCCTTTGGTGATCTAACCAGTGTCATGACTTTAATGTAATCCAACATCAGCACTCTACTGATGAGTGATAAATTTATGTCTCTAGGCCAGACCTTTCTCCTGAAATCTAGACTTCAGTGGGTAACTAACGGCCTTCTTAACAGCTCTATTTTGAATTAGCATCTCAAAATCAGTATGTTCTAAACTGGATTCCTGTTACTTCTCCCCAGAATCATCCCCTTTTCAGTTGATAGTCCACCTCGCAAAAGCCTTGGCATTATTCCTGATTCCTCTCTTTCTGTCACACTCCATGTTTAGTCTATTAGTAATGTTTGCCTCAATTTTTGTTATATATCCTGAATCCACTACATCTCACTAACTCTGCTGCGACTGTTACTGGCATTGGGATTCTTGGGTTCCCTAAGGTAGAAATTGAGAGGAAACCCCAGAGAAATAGCCAGACAGATTTTATTAAGCTTGTGCTTGAGCACAAGGGAGGCAGCACAGAGGAAAGGAAGGTCCTCTGAACTGATTTGGGGGCTGGCTCTGCTTGGCTGCTTTTATCAGCTGGGGGCAAAGTGGGCTTACTTGAAAGGGTGGGCGTTTTGAAAAAGGCAGGCTTGCAGGAATTTCCATTTCAGAGTAGGGTGGCTTCCTTCTCCAGCTGCGTTCCCTGGTAACTGTGTTGCACCTGGGGGCAAGATGGGACTGCTCATCCCACTACCCTAGGGAGGCCCCATAGCAGTCAGATCCTGATCAGCTGTGCTTGCGGGTTAGTCGTTTAGGAAGCAGTTAGAAGAGCGATAAAACCAGCTACCTCTGCATTTTTGAGTAGGGAGGGAAGGTTGGTGACATTTTTGTGATCCTTCTAGCCATCAGGTCTTAACTTGGCTTCCTGGGCACTCGATATTTTTCCATCACCAGGCCCAAGTTCCTATACTGTTTCACCCACCCTGGTCAGAGTGACTATCCTCTCTCGCCTAGATTACAGTTTCCACAGTTGTCTACTTCTACCTTTGCCCTGTCCCACAACCTCAGTATATACTTTTTAGAAATGTTCTGTTTCTACAATTTCTTATTTTGAAAAATATCAAATATTCAGAAATTTTCAAAGAATAGTGTAATAAACAGTCATAAGCTTTCCTGCCAGATTCACCTATTGATAACATTTTGGTACACTAGCCTAGAGTCTGCTTAAAAAAGAAAAACAGCCCTGCTGGTTTGGCTCAGTGGACAGAGCGTCAGCCTGTGGACTGAAGGGTTCTGGGTTCGATTCCGGTCTAGGGCACATGCCTGGGTTGCAGGCTCCATCCCCAATAGGGGGCGTGCAGGAAGCAGCCAGTCAGTGATTCCCTCTCATCATTGATGTTTCCATCTCTCTCCCTCTCCCCTTCCTCTCTGAAATCAATAAAAATAGATTAAAAAAAAAAAAACAGCAAAAAATAAACGGACAAAAAAAAAGAAACCCTGATTGATGTCTCTCTCTCTCTCTCTCTCTCTCTCTCTCTCTCTCTCTCTCTCTCACACATCGATGTTCCTCTCTCTGTCTCTCCCCCTCCCTTCCACTCTCTGTAAAAATCAATGAAAAAATATCCTTGGGTGAGGATTAACAAAAAACAAAAACGGAGAAAAGGCAATTTCTGTGCAGTTACACACGGTTGAACTTTAGACAAGAAGATTATAGGATCTGACATATTTCCGGGGTTAGATGCACAGTAGTACGTCTAGTCCATTCTCTCCTGCCGTCAGAACTTCTCAATCCTATCTATGTTACCACTTAAAGAGATGAATCCTAGAATAACTATTAATCATTTGTGTCCTTTTCATAGGTAAATTTTATAAAATAAATTTGATTTCATTTTATTTGCCTATATCAGTCTCTGAGGGTAATTAATTCTGTGATTCAATAAAGATATGTTGAGGACCTACTGTCTGTAATGCACTGCTGTTAGGTTAATGGGAATATGGATGTAAGGAAGAATAAAATTTTTTTTACCATTCAGTAGCATGGGTCCAAATATAGTATTGATAATATGTAACAGTGTAGTAACAGCTGGTTTGACAGCATAGAGGAAATTATTCATCTTGACTGTGTTAGGTGAGAAACGGGGGAGGTGAAAAATGAGGGAGGATCACATTTGAACTTACCTTAAAGTATGTGCAGAACTTTTAAAAACAGCTTAATTGAGATATAGTTTACATACCCTACACATACGAAACATACCATTTAAAGCAAACAATTTCAGTGGCTTTTAATATATTCACAGAGTTGTGAAACCCCCACCACAATCAACTTTAAGAACATTCTCATCATCCTATAAAAGAAACCCTGTGCCTGTGTTGACCCCCTATTCTCTCCTCCCCTCAGTCCCTGGTGACTACAAATCTTTCTTTTTTTAAAATATATTTTTATTGATTTCAGAGAGGAAGGAAGAGAGAGAGTGAGAGAGGTAGAAATATCAATGATGAGAGAGAATCACTGATCGGCTGCCTCCTGCACGCCCCCCACTGAGGACTGAACCCGCAACCCTAGCATGGGAATCGAACCGTGACTTTTTGGTTTATAGGTCGATGTTCAACCACTGAGCCATGCTGGCCGGGCTACAAATCTTCTATCTATGGATTTGCCTATTCTGGACATTTCATATAAATGGAATCAGGCAATATTTGTGTGACTTCTTTCGCTTAGCTTAATATTTTTAAAGTTCATGCATGTTGTAGTACATATGGTTCTTTATTCTGTTTTATTGCCGTATATAATTCCATTGTATGAAAATAGTACATTTTGGTTTTTCCATTCATTAGGTGATGGACATATGGGTGTTTCTAGTTTTTGGATATTAGGAGTAATGCTACTATAAATATTCCTGTATAAGTTTTTGTGTGGATATATTTTCAGTACTCAGGTATTGAAGTTTGGAAGTGGAGTTGCTGTATTGAGGAATTGTCAGACTGTTTTCCAGGGCAGCTATACTATTGGACAATGTATGAGGATTCCAGTTCCGGTTTCTTCGAATCCTAGCCAACATTAGTTACTGGGCTTTTTTTGTTTTGTTTTGTTTTTGTTTTCATTTCAGAATAATTCTAGTGAGTTATGAAGTGGTTTCTCGTTTTTATTTTATTTTAAATTTATTGATTTTGAGAGAGAGAGAAACATTGATTTTTGCTGTTCTGCTTATTTATGCATTCATTGGTTGATTCTTGTATGTGCCCTGGCCTGTGATCGAACCTGCAACCATGGTATATCTGGACGATACTCTAACCAACTGAGCTATCCAGCTAGGGCCTCACTGTGTAGTTTTTTTAAAAATATGATTTTTCATTGATTTTCGAGAGAGAGGGAGAGAAGAAGAAACTTCTGTGTGAGAGAGAAACATTGATTGGTTGCCCCCACACACATCAGATTAGGACCAAACCCACAACCTGGACATGTGCCCTGGTGGGGAATCGAACCAGCCACCTTTCATTGCACGGGATGACGCTCAACCAACTGAGCTACCCAGCCAGGGCTCATTGTGGTTTTGATTTGCATTTCCCTGATGACTGATGATGTTGAGCATCTTTTCATGTCCCATTGTGTAACTTCTTTTGAGGCATAGAATTTTAAAATGTGAAGAAAAGGAAAGGGAAGGGGACACTTCAGCCTAAGAGAACAGGGAGGCCTGAGAAATGGTGAGACAATCAGTAAAACTAGAGAGTAGAGTCCCCAGAGGAAGGGAGTGAGAGAGGACGCTGGAACATTGTCTGGCCCTTATGTTTATTTTTTGATGCGCCAGCTCACACTGTCCTTTGCTTATCTGAAGCTTACATTGCTCAAATTTCATGGATATTCCTTCTTTTGTAAATGTCAGAGTGTGTTGTAGCTAGCTCATTTGATAGATCCATTCAACCTTAAATAAGAATTACTGAGGGCTTACTTCATTCCAGGCATTCCAGGCCCATTAGTCAGAGGTGTGGACCAGTGAGCAAAAACAGACAAGCTCCTGGCCTTTCATGGAGCTCATTTATTCATGGGGATGGTTTTGTACCAATAAGAAAGTCTAGTTAGAGGCTTTATCCCAGCATTTCAGGGTTTGGTAAACAAAGCAGGTCTACTTTGTTCATACTGTTGCTGATTTTATGGATTTTCACCTCTTCAGACTTAATTTTTAATCCTCAATCTCCCCTTACAGCAGCAGCCCGGAATTCCTCTTGGCATCCTTGTTTCTCTTTTGGGGACGGTTGTAGGTGAAGTCCTTTATTTCCACTGTATTTGGTACCAATAAATTAAAAAGTCTGATAAACTATAAAGAAAAGTTACATGCATATTTTAAACATTTTCTCTTAAAACATACATACATATCTCTGTTTCATAAATCTTTTGTTTTAGGACCAAGGCTTTTCCTTTGAATAAAGATCTGCTTACTATAATATTTATGATGTTTCTTATATAAACTCCACATGTAATGAAATCTTCTATTGTTTTAGTTTCCATTTCTTTACAGTGGAGTGAGAATGTAAAGCAATTCCAAAGAAACCTGAGTGTAAAAGCCTTTTAGATTTTTATGATTTTCTACCCTAATTTTTGCTTTCTATTTCTAACTGGACAGCTGTTTTATTTTTTTAGCAACTTGTCTATCTCTATACAATTCAGCTTCATTTTCATAGAAATTGCAACTCTTTCCACAATCATATTTCATAGGTCTACTTAATTAAATTATAAATTCAGTGTCATGTACAACTGCATAACGAGGTTGGGAATAGGTCTATAGCAAGCTATTTCAGGTAGTGGAAGTAGAAGTGCTACTGGCCATGACCATTTCCGGCCAACGATGGGTACCAGCCATTGTGTTTTACAGGAGAAAAAGGAAACATTAGTTCAGTCCAGGTTATTAAAGAGATTGCTTAGGAAAGCGTCTACTATATATTCCAAGTTAAGTACCCTTCCACTGTGTTCTCTGCCCACTCTGTAGATAGCTCTTGTATGACAATTACCTCAGTGTTATGTAATTGTCTACTTTTAGGGTTTCATAGTCCTTGAGGTCAGGGGTATACTCTGTTGTTATATGCATGGTTAGTCCTAGTATATGCTTGGCATATAATTATATATTCCCTATAAAAAAATGAATTGACTGCAAGCTCAGTATAACTTAGTAATATGACCAGGCTGTCCAAAAAATGTTTAGTGTGATTCCTAGGTTGCATTAGTTGTGTGCATTGTTCAGAATAATTCCATTATATTCATATTGTGCTGAACTGTGGTGATAGGTTTTTTTAAAAAAAAAAAATTTGTGTTTTGTTTTGTTAATATTTTTATTGATTTTAGAGAGAAGAAGGTGAGAGGGAGAGTTAAAGCATCAATGATGAGAGCAAATCATCAATCAACTGCCTCCTGCACGCCCCCTATAGGGGCTTGAGCCCACAATTCAGGCATTTGTCCTGACCGGAAATTGTACGGTGACTACCTAGTTCATGAATTGAAGCTCAACCACTGAGCCACACCGGCTGGGCTGGGGTGATAGATTTTAAGATACACATCGATGAACTGGAGCACATCCCCTAAATGTTAATTCTGTGAGGCAGAGAACACGTATGTTTTATTCACTGCTGCATCTCTAGTACCTGTGATGCAGAATATTAATGCCTGTCAGACAGGGGCTCATTGCATTTTAAAAAATTATTGAATCCAGGGAATATAGAACAGCGTAGTGAAGGTTCTTTACTGGTTTTTGAGAAATGGTAAAATGAATAGAGTATGGTTCCTTAGAAGAGAAAATCAGCCAATTTTGAAAATTTGAGGCCTGGTCATATAGAAGAGAATGTGGACCTCATTCAGCTGTAGAGTTGAACAGGGAATAGAGAGTGTGTTCTAGGAAAGCAGATTGCATCTTTACAATTTTTTAAAAGTTATTAAGACCATTAAAAAATAGAATGTGTTATTTCATGAGTCACTGGAACAGAAGTTTAATTATTTTAGGGATGTAAAAATACAAGTTTTTGTCTGAGATGTCTAGACAAATTCTAAAATTAATTTTAATCTAGATCCTGTGAATAGTAACCTTTTATTTCAGTCTTCCACAGCCTTAATATTCTTAATCATTTGTCATATAAATTATATAGGTTCTATGGCCTTAAACCGAAATAAAATTTCTTAACCTCCCCATTTAATTTTCAAGTTTGGTGGAAAACAGATACTGTATCTTATTACAGTAAAAGATTTTTTTTTAATGGCATCCTTATAGTCCAGTACTTTTGATGGGTTGGTGTTTGAAAATCAGATAGATTTTGAAAAGTTCTAATTGTCTGCTTCATTCATTAGTGGTACAGATGGTTGCGTGAATTAATCTGGCATTAGATTGCTGACAGTACTATTGAGTTTGTTGAGTGCAGTAGCCCTTACACTCCTGCTTATGATATGTTATGAATATGCATATTATAATGAATAAGTCTGTGAAATATAACTATGATATAGTACTGTAGAGGTATGGACTTTTGAGTCTTTGCTGCCTCATATCTGTCATAGCACTTGGCAGAATATCTTATTATTATAAGTTATTCAATAAAAATTTGTTAAAAGGCTGGAAAATTTCTCGAGTCCTTAAAAACTAAGCACCCATTTGAGGAATTATTTTTTTGTTTTACAAAATGTTCATAAATCAAAAGTATTTTGGTTCAAATACCAAGGTTGCACTGTTTATTTATCCCAAATATATGATACATAGCTATAAAAATGATTTTCCTCTTTGCCTAATTTCCAAAAAACTACATTTATATTGTACTTGCTTATGTACTTCCTTTGCTTTCTTCAGGTGGACTTCTTCCAGTTTTGCCATGGTAACATTTGTGAGTCCTTTCTTGTCTTTTTTGTTAATCCTTACCCGAGGATATTTTCCCATTGATTTTCAGAGAGAGTGGAAGGGAGATAGAGAGAGACACAAAGAGAGAAACACCGATGTGAGAGAGATACATCGATTGTTTGCTTCCTGCCCACGCCCTGAACCAGGGCTAGGGATCGAGCCTGCAACCAAGGTACCTTGACCGGAATCGAACACGGGACCCTTCAGCCTGCAGGCCCATGCTCTATCCACTGAGCCAAACCAGCTAGGGCTTTTCTTTTTGAATAGTGCCCATTCCCTTGATAGCGACAATATCACCTTTCTTATTGATTCACATGTATGTGGTCCAAGGAACAATCCTGTGTTTTCTAAAAGGCCTAGAGAACGTAGAGCAGGTATGTTCCCTCTGTGTTGGTCATTTTGACAAATTACTGGGAGATGGTGGTTCTAGCTGAGAGAACCATAGATTAGTTCTTAACCTTCATATGGAATATTGTGGCTTCTTTCACTCAAAATATTACTCAAGTTCATCTGTGTCGTAGTGTGCACCAGTAGTTTATTGCTTTTTATTACTCAGTTGTGTTCCATTGAATGAATGTACCACAAATATTTGTATATCCTTTTGCTTTTTGGTGGACATTTGGCTTTCCAGTTTTTTGCTATTATGAATAAAGCTGCCATTCTTGTACAAATCAGTTTTTACATATATGCTTTCTAAGGAGAGTTGTAGATGTTATGAGTTAGATACATGTTTAATTTTATAAGAAACTGCCCGACAGTGTCCTAAATGGTTTTACCATTTTACACTCCCACCAACAATGTATAAGAGTTCCAGTTGGTCCATATCCTCACCAACACTTGGTATTGTAAGTCTTTTTAATTTTGATCAGTCTAGTGGGTGTGAGGTGGTGTCTCATGTGGTTTTAATTTGTATTTTACCTGATGACTAATGATGTTAAGTACCTTTTCATTTGCTTATTGGTTATTTGTATATGTCATATTGATTCTCTTGTTCAGATCTTTTGTCCATTAAAAAATGGGTTGTTTGTCTTTTTTATTATTGATTTATAGGAATTTTTTTTATTCTGGTGACAAATCCTTGGTCAGATATAAGGACTTTTGATTTTGAAAATTAGAAAAATACTCAGTTTAGAGGTTTCAAGATTTTTTGGAGATCAGAGTGATTGGTCAGTTTGTAATTGGCAGAAATGTAATTCCAACTCTAGATCTAGGGTTGTAGAAAAAAAATCAGGGGGTACGTGGGATTTACCAGTTACCTATTGCTGTGTAACAAACTACTCCATAGTGGCTTAAAATACCAGTGATTGATTATGTCTTAGAGTTTCCTGGGTTGGCTAGGCAGTCACTCTGCTTCACGTGGTGTTCACAGGGGTCACTAATGTGGCTAGATGTCCAGGAAAGCTTTTCTCACTTGACTGGGGCGGCCGTAATGACTAGGGGCCAGACAGGCCTCTCTCCACTTCTCCATGTCTTCTCATTATTACTTAATAGTTCAGCCAAAGCTTCTTTAAATGGTGGCTGGATTCTAAGAAAAAACAGGAGCTGCCCGGACTCGTAAGGCCCAGGCCTAGAACTGGCAGTGACACTTCTGTCTCTCTCTCCTGGTTAAAGCAAGTTTCTGGACCAGCTCAGATTCAAGGGGAGGAAAATAGACCCCTCCTCTTGGTGGAAGAGGCATCTGGCCACATACAGGGGAAGGAAGAATTTTTGGTGTCCCTTTTTTTGTGACATTTTACCATAGGGGAATAGATGCTTAGAATTTCCTAATAAAAGATAAGTTCATTAAAAGTAGATAGTTTAAAAGTTAGCCCTGTGTTTATGGCTAAGCATCTTTCCAACTCTTTTTTTATTCCATGCATTTGTTTATTCCTTATCACATACATTCTGTCACTAGTATTTTGAAGACACGATACAAAATTGGAGATTAAAAAAAGGCTCAGTAGTTTCCACTTAAAAGACAACAAGGAGGCTTACTGAGCTATTATAGATGTTAATTAGGATTCATTTCCTTTAATATGCTGGAAAGAATGTTATGATGCCACTTTACTGATGAACAAAATGAGCTTAATCACATCCTAGGAGCTAAATATTCTGACATTATAATCTCTTCTCCCAGAGCCCATCACAGTAGTCTTAGGATTCAGATCTATTCCTGGGCAACATTTTAGGACCAAACGAGTCATGTGCACACAGTGAAGGAAAATATGATGGCCTTTGTGATCCTGGAGTATTTTTTTCATCATATACTTTTTATTTTTAAAAATTGAGGCCAAAAGTTACATAAACATAAAGTTAACCATAGACCATCTTAAAGTGTAAATTTAGTACATTCACAATTTGTACAACTTTTTTTTCATCCTCATCTGAGGAGATTTGAGAGTGAGAGAGAAACATCGATCGGTTGCTTCTCATAGGTCCCCTGACTGGGGATTGAACCCACATCCTTTTGGTGCATGGGATGATATCCCAACCAACTGAGCCACCTGGCCAGGGCTCCTCATATACTTTTAAAGAAAGAGTTTATTTTCACAGGAATGAAGAAAAATAAAATTATTGCAAAACAGACTAATAAGATGTCCAAACATTGACTCAGAAAGAACGTGTGTTTGGTGGAATGGCACACGGGGGCCACTGCATCCCCACGTAAGTGTGTATGTCGGTCAGCAGCAGGATGGCCTAAGCAACCTCCCTCTTGCCTCCTGCCAGATTCCTAAGTCCTCCAAAATTGCAAAAATAGGTAAAATTGTATTTTACCTTTCCTCTTCTTCTATGGTTAGTAAGCATCCTCAGGGGATCTATTAAACTGGTCCTTTATACCCCAAGGCTTGGGACTTTCACAAACCTAGGAACAGCCATTTTCCTGCGAGCAGAGACTGTGGCCATTCATTAGCCTCTGCTGGTCCTTTTCCACACCTGCAGAATGACTGACGCACAAGTTGTCCTAAGGGCTGAGGTCACTCTCAGTAAACTGGACATTGCAGGCTGCATGCAATCCCTGCCCGTCCCTTCCCTCCCAGATAGAAAGGCATTTAGATGTTTTTGTCATTGTTGCTTTGCTGGGGTCAGGTAAGAACTGAACAGATACAGTACGTTATTAGAGACTTCAAGATGCTTAAAAAATTTTTGCTCTACTCTCCCTCCCACACCTACAACCGTCTCAAGAATTAGCTACCACCCTCCTTGACCTAAAGAAGGTTGGAAGGATGGGTGAGGGAGGAAAAAGAAATACTCTGTCCAGAAGAATTGATCATTACAACATTCATCTTAATAATGAGAATGGGACTGAATAGAAGCAAGAAGATTAAAGAGAAAATAACCTCCTTAGATAGTAGTATCCCAGTGATTTGGAGGGGTGGGGGGAGAGTTGGAAAAGGAGTGATTATGGGATAGACTAACACTAAAAATAATGTTAGCAACCTTACTAATTAAAATTTCATACCAGTCATAACTTCTTTGACATTTGTCTTACCTGTGAAATGGAGATCTGCCCAGTTCCCAGAGGAAGATTCATTTAGGACTGCAAGCTACAGCACATTTTCGTTCCCAATATATCCATGCTCTTGTAAGAAATTTCCAAAAGTAATTCGAGTCTGATTTTAGCCTGACCTCATCACGTTAGAGCCAAACCCTCAGAAAATTGGACTCTACTGGAAAATGTGATAGATGCTATAAAAGGAAGGTTAGAGGGGCGCATCTAACTCGCCCTGGCGGGAAATGGGGAAAGTGTCACAGAGAATGTAACGCTGAAGTAGGAGCCGATGTTTGTGATGTTGGCAAGGATTGAGGGGAGGATGTCTTAAAATGTGGGAAAACACTTGTAAAGGCAGAAAGGGGTAAGCATATGACAGCAAGTAACTTACTATAGCCAACATGGGTGAGAACAGGGAAAGTAGGGAGTAGAACTGGAGAGGTAGTCAAAGGCCAAATGCAAGTTTTATATTACAAGCTAAGGAATTTGGATGCCGTAAAGAACCATCGAAGACTTTTATGCAGGGCATTGTAATGATCAAACTAGCACATTAGCATTTTAAGAAGATGATTTTGGCAGCAGTAGAGAGGCTGGGTTGACAAGGAGACTGGTTAAGAGTCATTGGAATAATTTGGACAAGAGATGATAAGTACCTAAACCAAGGCAACTCTTTATGATGAATTGAAAGAGGAACTTCAGTAATCTGAGACTGTGTTGCTCAGTATTGGAGCCACTTAGCCCCATGTGGCTATTGAGCACTTGAAACTTGATTATTCCAAAATGAGTTGTGCTGTAAAATACCAGATTTCAAAGAGTTAGTATCTCAGTACAATTTTTGTATATTGATACAAGTTGAAGCAATATTTTGGATACATTGGGTTCAATACAATATATTATTACAGTTAATTTTCCAGTTTCTTTTTACTATTTTAAAAATGTGGCTAGTAGAAAATTTTAAATTACATATATAGCTCACATTATATTTCTGTGGTTTTGAGTAAATTCATTTCACTACAATTACCTGCCTAGTGTTGTGCTGCCTGTTTGACTAAAAAGTATTTCATTTTCATTTGTAATAGGTGTCTGCAATAATTCAAAATTGAAACTGCAATAATGCCAAATTGTGTTTTCATATCTTTGGGAAACAAGGTCGAAAAGTTTGATAGGACCTTATAGCTAATTTTATTAATAAGAGCCTCAATACAGAATATCTGCAAGAAACTGGCTTTTGCAGATGAGTTCACGATGTGTTCTGAAATCCGTAAGTTGGATAATGTTAATTTACCTTTCTGCAAATAAATTATTATTTTTTTTAATATATTTTATTGATTTTTTACAGAGAGGAAGTGAGAGAGATAGAGAGTTAGAAACATCGATGAGAGAGGAACATCGATCAGCTGGGGATGTGCCCGCAACCCAGGTACATGCCCCTGACCGGAATCGAACCTGGGACCTTTCAGTCCACAAGCCGACGCTCTATCCACTGAGCCAAACCGGTTTCGGCAAATAAATTATTTTTGCAATGAATCTTCCCAAGCTGCTACATGGATAAGATTGAACTAGAGAAAAAAATTTATTTGGAAAACATTTTTGAGACTTTGTAGGTGTTGTCTGAATGCTCTATTTTTTTTTTTTTTTTTTTTTTTGGTGGGGGGCATGTTCCAGTTGACAAAGACCAAGAAATGACTGTACAAGGTAGCTAGCACTCCTAGCAGATAGAGATAGCTGCTGTATCAAACATTCTGTCTACTGATGGGTACAGGGTTTCTTTTTGGGGTGAACAAATGTTCTAAAATTGGATAGTGGTGATGGTTGCACTACTCTGAATATATTAAAAACCACGGAATTGTGTACTTTAAAAGGGTGAATGTTAAGGTATATGAAATGTATCTTGATAAAGTGATTATATAAAACCTCAATCTCTACATGCACATTTGTTACAGTTACTGACTTGCTAGTCATTTAATGAGAACTGTATGAGCAGACTTACAAAAAGCAATTATTTCAAGAATCCTGTGATCAGACAAAATGGGCTGTACTCTTTTGACTGCCATACCAGCCCCACAGATCTGATGGCATGTAGGGAAGCCTTGTGGCCTTCTTTGGTGGGTACTTGTGAAGTTATTCAACAAAGTTTGTCTAGCCCAGTGGTCGGCAAACTCAGTCAACAGAGCCAAATATCAACAGTACAACGATTGAAATTTCTTTTGAGAGCCAAATTTTTTAAACTTAAACTATATAGGCAGGTACATTGTTATTAACTTAATTAGGGTATTCCTAAAGCTTAGGAAGAGCCACACTCAAGGGGCCAAAAAGCCGCATGTGGCTCGCAAGCCGCAGTTTGCCGACCACGGGTCTAGCCAATGGGATTGAAAGATTGAGTATACTTCATTCTCATTCAAGTTCTATACAAAATGAGTGTGAAACACTGAAAGTTGTAGACGGAATCCAGCAGGTGAGTGAAAAAAACACACACAACAACAACAACAAAACCACTCCAGTATTTGATCATTTGATGTTGAAGAATTTATTATTTAACAAAGTTTTTAGACAAAGTTAGAGTTGTTTACATCTACTCTGGATCCTGTTAGGCACATCTCCCATTTTTTTGTACCTCAGATTTTCCTGTAGAAAATCATGCCATCTAATTCAGCAGATACCCAAAGGAAAGCCATACAGAGAGTGGCGAAGGATGCATTTCTTTCTTTCCCATTTGCTACCATCTGAAGTAAGTAACATTTTCTGGCAAGTCACCAAGCCCCCATCATCTCAGAAGCAAATTTGGTGCATCTCTTTTCTCTCCAGTCCTCTTTCCAAGTCATTTCCAGAGAAATGCCAAGACACAGAGAAGACGCTGGGCCCGTTTGTCATGAGCAAAATGCCTAGGTTTGTACACAGCAGCTGCGTTCGTCCCAATCCCTTTCTGAAACAGCCTCATTACCCGGCCTTGCTCTGTGCCTGCTTTCAGCAACCGTTCTGACACAGGTTTAATGCTGATTAGTCCCAAACCAATTCTAGGGCAGGGTTCCCTGCCAGGATAAAGAGTGAGCAAAATTGGTTTGCACACAGGCCAGCTGCAGTTGCTGCAGCTAGAGTCTGTCAGCGTGGTCCATTTTCTTGTTTACCAAGGCAAGGTTAAATTAGCACAGCATGAAGCAAAACGGATGGGGGGAAAAACTAGCTATGCTGGTTGATTATGATGCGGTGAGTGTGGAATTCAGGCGATTTTAAGTTAGTTTGAGAAGGGAGGGTAGAATACTGTACTAAAAGCTTGATTAAAACTTGAAAGATTTGCTTGCTGTAAATGGAGGAGGAGGATGGACTGCATAATCTTAAAAAAAATTTTTTTTTTATTGATTTCAGAGAGGAAGGGAGAAGGAGAGGGAGAGAGAGAGATTAAAAAAAAAAATCAGTGATGAGAGAGAATCATCGATCGGCTGCCTCCTGCATGCCTCACACTGGGATTGAGCCCACAGCCCGGGCATGTGCCCTAACCGGGAATCAAACCATGACCTCCTGGTTTATAGGTCACTGCTTGCCGGGAGCCAATCCATCCTTGCTGTTTCAAGGGACCTGGCATATATGGCATACTGTTCTTAATATGTTTGCTCACCTTCTTGGCACTATGTGTTTTAACCAAGGTCTCTGAGAAAGGTTGTTTCCCCAGGTAGGGATTTTCCCCTGAAGTTAGGGAGGGAATAAAACCTCTTAACTAAGTGCCAGGCGGGTAATTAATCACTTTAACTACGAACAATCATGCTTAAGCTACATAATCTTTACTCCCTGGAATGGAGATAAGAAACGCCCTAACCTTTGGAATAGAGATTGATAGGATTGGAATCAACTGGTATAAATACAGATGTAACAACACAGAACTTAGAAGACAGAACCAAGAGAGACAGAACCTAGACACAGAACCTACACAGAACGTTCTCTAGAGACAGAAGAATTTCGCTGGAGAGAACATGGAAAAAGATCCTGGACAGAAACTGGCCTCAGAACCTAGAGACAGAACCTAGCGAGAGAACATGGCAAAAGATCCTGGACTGAACCTGACTACAGAAATTGGCAAGAGAACCTGACTAGAACCTGGTGACTGAACCTGGCTGGAGAACCTGGACAGAACCTGGCTGGAGAACCTAGCGAGGGAACATGGCTACAGAACCTGACTGGAGAACCTGGAGAACCTAGCAAGAGAACATGGACACAGAACCTGGCTGGAGATCCTAACCAGAACTTCGCTGGAGATCCAGACCAGAACTTGGCTGGAGATCCTGGCAAGAGATCCTGGCTAGGCTGCTGATCAACTGAACACTGTCTCCGTGTCCTTCCTTCTTCGCCAACTCCGTCCACACCTTTGGGGACCCCTGGACCTGCTGGGGTTGGACCCCAGCAACTGCTCAACCACTGAGCCACGCTGGCCAGGCAGCATAGTGTTTTAAAGATTATCTAAGTTTACTATGTTATCAATCATTCATTTATGCAGTGTTATTTTCTAAAATATTTGAATCGGATTTTCTGCATTTATACAGTGATCTCTGGTAGAGAGACTTCCAATGTACAAGAGAAGGTAAAATGAACTCTGTAATGAGAGAACCTGACCTAAGAGGTCTGACTCCCTAAGCTTCAGTTACCAGGCTTCCTTTCCCTACCTCTCTTCTCAGTACTCCCACTGCAGAGCCTGCCCACAGATCTCCCCTGGGAAGCCAGGCTCTGACCCCACCAGCGCAAGCAAAGCTGGATTGAGGGAAGGCGCTCCATCCTCACCCCCTCCACTCCACCAGCCTGCAGGGGCAAAGTAAATAACTGAGGGTAAGAAGGAGAGGTAGGAAAGGAAAGGAGGAAAGAAAAGCAAATACAGAGAAGACAGTGTCAGACAGACACAGAGAAGCATGAGTTCCACCGGACACAAAGGAAAGAAATGAAGTAATATACAAATCCATAGCCAGCTCTTGAGTAGGCAAATAGTAGTGGCAATCACTTATTTTATTGGGCTCTTGAAGGACACACAAATAGTGTATTTTTCTGCAACCAAAGAACTGACCAGTGACTAAGATCATCCATAATGAAAGATCAAATTAATGAAGGAGTGGGCAAGATAAAAAAGGCCAAAGCTTCTTTATGGCTTGGGCCCAACATTTTTCTGACACAGAAATTATGTTGTACATCATTGTAGGAAATGAATATAAATAAATGACATATTTTAGGTACTATCAGCAAAAGAAGCAAGTTCAGAAACTCTGCACAGGAAATAAGGCTAACCTGCTCACCTAGTTTCACACTCATGTTTCTACGTGAAAAGTAAGCATAAGCTTTATTTTTCTGAAAGAATGGTTTTAATGCATATATTTAAATTATTTAAAAAATACTGTGTAGCTTCTATTTTGTGATATAATTGTCTCTTTGCCAGCTTGAATTATTGCCTTCCCAAGAATTTCTTCTATAAGCAATGAGGAAAAATCATTACTAATCATTTTCCTGTATTCCTAATATGCTTGGTTAAGCTCATAGCAGGAACTGAATGTATTTGTTGGTTGACAGTATAGAATTTTGAACAGTCCATTCACCACCAGTAATACTGTGTTCTAGTGAATATATAAGTTTAATCTTAGTGAAAAAAGTATTTCTATGTAACATAGTTTTCTAAATCACAGTTTACTGATTATTTTTATAGGATTGAACAAAGTCTGAAATTGTTGGATGTTTGTTCATTCATTCATACAAAATGGAAAGGCCTTTCAAACTCATCCTAAAAGCACCACACACCAATGGATACTATTAAAAGAATAGAAAACAACAAATGTTGGTGAGGCTGTGGAAAAATTGGAACCCTGTGCACTGCTGGTTGGAATGTAAAATGGTACAGTTGCTGTGGAAAACAGTATGGTGGTTCCTCAAAAAAATTATAAATAGAATTACCATGTGATCCAGCAATTCCACTTCTGGGTATATACCCAGAAGAATTGAAAGCAGATTCTTGAAGATATATTTGCATACCAGTGTTCATAGCAGCATTATTCATAATATTCATCACATGGAAGCAACCCCGGTATCCACTGATAGGTGAATGGATAAGCATAGTGTGGTTTATACTACAATGAAATATTATTGCCCTGACCGGTTTGGCTCAGTGGATAGAGCATCGGCCTGTGGACTGAAGGGTCCCGGGTTCGATTCCGGTCAAGGGCATGTACCTTGGTTGTGGGCACATCCCCAGTGGGGGGTGTGCGGGAGGCAGCTGATGGATGTTTCTCTCTCATGGATGTTTCTAGCTCTCTATCCCTCTCCCTTCCTCTCTGTAAAAAATCAATAAAATATATTTTTAAAAAAATATTATTCAGCTTTAAGAAGGAAGAAAAATTTTAAAAATGCTACAATGTGGGTACGCTTTGAGAACATTATGCTAAGTGAAATAAGCCAGTCACAAAAAGACACAATATAATTCTCCTTCTGTAAGGTACTCAAAATCAGAAAAACAGTAGAATGGTGGTTGCCAGAGGGTAGGGGGAGAGAGGAATGGGAGTTTTTGTTTAGTGGGTACAGGGTTTCAGTTTTACAAGATGAAAAGAGTTATGGAGATGAATGGTGGTGATGGTTGCACATTATGAATGAATTTAATACCACTGAATTGTACACTTAAAAATGGTTAAGATTGTAAATTTTATGTTATGTGTGTTTTACCACAAGAAAAAAATTGAAACAAATTCATAAAATAATTTGACTTCTTACATTCTCTCTCACAAAAGTATAATTTAACAAACATTTATGCAATAAAATTTATCCACTATATAAGTATATCTGAAAAATAATACGTATCTGGAATGGACTTGCAGGAGAACAAATTCATAATGCATCTTCCTTTTTTATTTCTCAGCTATTTCTATATCATATTGTAAAAGAAACAAATATTTTTACAATAATAGTAATGATAATCTTAATTTAGAATTTCAGTATAATTATAATTGCAAATCTTAAATGCTTATTACCAGTAGACGACCTTCATACCACTATAGAAGTATTATCCTAGAATTTGTACACGTCAGATAAAAATGTTTACACAGTCAGGAATAATCACGTGCTCTTTCAACTAGCCTGTGTTCATACTTGTTCATTTACTTAGTAAATGGTCCTTGAATTTATATTTATTTACTAGGTACTGTGTAGGCTCTGGGGTTCAGTAGTGAACAAGATATTACGCTTACCCTCATAGAGCAGTAAGCTTTTCAGAAGAAATGACGATAAGCTTAGATCTGAAGGATGGCCAAGAATTTGCAGGTGGGATGGAAGCAAAGGGGTGCGGCAATGCTAGAAGAAATGTTTATGGTGGAAAGAACAGCATATGTAAAAGTAGGCTAATTTGAGAGAGCTTAGTACATATGGTGAACAGCTAGTGATTTCTGCATGGCTGGAACACAGAATACAAAGGATATGGAAAATTCCACGGGAAGGGCTAAGGCATAGCAGTTAGATTGTGAAACATTCTGAAGCTATGCTAAGGAATTTGAGATTTATCCTTAGGATAATGAAGCACTATTGAAGGGTTTTGAAGGAGAGTAACATCAGATTTGTATTTAGAAAGATTTCTTGGCTACTTTATGGAGTAGGAATTGGCAGGAATAAGCCTGGAGGCAGTTAAAAGGTGATGACATTTGTAATAATTCAGATGAGAGATGAGATTGGATTGGGCTAGTACAGTGCCAGTGGGAATGGAGAGGGTTGGATAGATTTAAGAAAAATGGGTAAATCAGTAGGATGAAGTGACTGATTAGATGTGGGGAGTAGGAGGGAAGGAGTAGTCAGAGTGACTCTAGCATTGTGACGTGAGCCACGGTGAATGGTTATACTACTCTGAGCTAGAGAAATTGCCAGGTGGGGTGTTGGAAGTGATTCCCTCTCTGGTCTCTAAGAACTCTGCCTATGGTGAGTCAAAGAATTTGTGATTCTTTTTTTTTTTTTAAAGGGGAGAATGATGATTTTTATTTTTATTTTTTTAAATAATATTTTATTGATTTTTTTACAGAGAGGAAGGGAGAGGGATAGAGAGCTAGAAACATCAATGAGAGAGAAACATTGATCAGCTGCCTCTTGCACACTCCCTACTGGGGATGTGCCCGCAACCAAGGTATATGCCCCTGACCGGAATCGAACCCAGGACCCCTAGTCCACAGGCTGACACTCTATCCACTGAGCCATACCGGTTAGGGCGAATTTGTGATTCTTAATTAAGAAAACCCATTCTGTATCCTGCAGATTAGACCATTTTTGCTGTCACTTAGGTAAATATATAGATATGTCATTCCTGAGTTTATATATCCTATATAATAAAAGGCTAATATGCAAATTGTTCCCTCGACCGGGAGTTCAGCCAGGGGGTGGGGCTGGCTGGCCAGCCACCCGAGGCCCCTCCCCCCAGCTGGCCCGGCCAGATCAGCCCAATCAGGGCGGGCCGGCTGGACCCCACCCATGCACGAATTAGTGCACTGGACCTCTAGTATTATATAATATTATAACTATTATTTATAACCCTTTATAATCAATATAGTCATGTGTTAATGACTCAAAAAGTAGCTGTAATGATGACAGCCACTGTCACTGAGGCTGACAACATAAATATATTATTTAAGTAAATTAGTAAACATTTAAGGACTCTCATTCATTGCCAGTGGGAAGCAAAGTGCTGCAGCCACTTTGGAAGACAGTGTGACAGTTTCTTACAAAACGAAACACACTGTACAACCCCTCAGTCATACTGCTTGATATTTATCCAGAGGATTTGAAAACATATATCCACACAAATACCTACACAGAGATGTTTCTAGCAGCAGCATTCATATGGCCAAATTTGGAAGCAGCCAAGGTAACCTTCAGTAGGTGAATGGATAAGTAAACCGTGGCACATCTAGACAATGGGATATCGTTTTTTGGTGCTAAAGAGAAATGAGCTATAATCCACCAAAAGACATGGAGGAACCTTAAATGTATACTACTAAATAAAAGAAGGCAACCTGAAACGACTTTATACTGTATGATTCCAACCATATGACTCTTTGGGAAAGGCAAAACTATGGAGACAATAAAAAGATAAGTGGTTGCCAGGAGTGAGAGGGCGAGGAGGGATGACTAGGCAGAGCACAGAAGATTTTTAGGGCAGTGAGTGTGTTCTGTACCATACTGTAATGGTGGATACATGCCATTATACATGTGTCAACACCCCCAGCATATACATCACCAAGAGTTAACCCTATCGTAAACTGTGGGCTTTGGGATATAATGATGTGTGTATCGTATTTAATTCAGCGTTACCTTCTATTCAGACACCCTCATGCCCCCACATGTATGAACAAATATTTTTTTTCTGGCTTTTATAGTGTTTATTGGAAATACTGCTTATGTTGTCTTACATTAGTAACTACAGGGCATTTCTTCCAACCACAACCCAGCACCTAGTAATAGATTCATATGACTGAGAAGTTCGGTGTGGGTGCTGGTTAATGAAAAAGGGATGCCAGCCGAAACCGGTTTGGCTCAGTGGATAGAGCGTCGGCCTGTGGACTGAGAGGTCCCGGGTTCGATTCCGGTGAAGGGCATGTACCTGGGTTGCGGGCACATTCCCAGTGGGAGGTGTGCAGGAGGCAGCTGATCGATGTTTCTCTCTCATCGATGTTTCTAACTCTCTCTATCTCTCTCCCTTCCTCTCTGTGAAAAATCAATAAAATATATTTTTAAAAAAAAGAAAAAGAAAGAAAAAGGGATGCCAGCAAGTGGAGAGCTAACTCTGGAAATCAAGAATGCTGTTAAACACGCTTGCTGTTGTGCTCACTTTTCCTGACATTTGGAGGAGGATTTTGATAAAACCTTTACACTATTTATGACACATTTTTATGACATAACTTTACTCATCACTGCCATTTCCCTCCTGGGAAACACAAAAAGACTGAGTCGTTTATCCAAGGTCACATATGGCTTAGTCATTCTACATTTACACTCCAGGAGCAGAAAAGCTAAGGCTCATTCTCCACATTGGAGAATACTGAACCCTCCTCATTACAGAAAACACTTTGTATGCTAGAAGAGACTTCTCCCATTCCATTTTATTTTCCTCAGCCTTTTTCAAGAGAAGAGAGAGTAAATTCCAAATTTTAATTCAGGTGGATCTTGGTATTATTAATTGGCACAAGGAATAGAGGAAAAAGAGGTAGCCTCAGGAACACATAAAGAGTTCAGTTTAGGGTACCTTGACTTTTAACAGTTTGTGATAAATATTTGCAATAGGCACTTGGAAATGTTGACCTGGGGAGATGACTGATCAGGCTAGGGTATATATTGGAAAGTCATTTGTATAGGTGGGTAGTGGAGGCTGTTGGAGTGCGTAGAGTAAGAAAAAATGAGCAGACAGAGCCCAGTGGAACACAGATATAAGGGGAGCAGTAGAAAAAGAACCCATGGAGGTAACAGCAAGCTCCCTTAATAACTGCTCAGTCCATACGAATTAGTGGAAAAGAGGAAATAACAGCTTGGATACGGGCAGCTGGACTTTCCAACCCCAGATCTTGTTACCACTTGGGAATCTCACCAGTCATTGCTGCTACACTGTGCTGGTTTTGGGGAGTAGAGCCCTCTCTCCACTGTGCTGGCCTCTCACTTCTTACAGCTGAGAGTGTAAGACTTCACAGAGTTCTTCCAGATTAACAGGAGGAAATCTTAAATGGAAAGTAACATAACCAGTTTAGGAGACTATGTATGTGGCTGCTTTCGCTGCTCACAGAATCAGTTGGCCATTTGGGGCCCTTTACAAAGTTGAGTTCGTTCCCACGGGCAGGCTTGCCTCTTTGCTGAAGCCAGGATCTGCCTGCACACGGCAGAGGTTCTTTTCCTCCCACAAGTGCGGGGAGTGGTGAAGCATGTCTGGAGTGCATATGCCTGTTGTCTAGGCTCAGAGGAGTAAGGGCTAGAGACAGGAAAGAGTGCCTTCATGTTGGTCCAGGTTCCATCTCTCATGTCATAAGCTGTATGTTCTCAAGATGATTAACAGTGGGAGTGTCCACCTCCTTCAAGAGAGGCAGACAGTACCCTTTACCCACCAGGGTAACCATCTCATAATACCTTTGTCCAACAAAGGAATAAGATAAACACGTACCACTGCAGAGACTATTGCAGTGGTCATTGACATACGATAACTTGAAGAGACTGTGTCACAGAACACAAGGAAAAAGGGGATTTGAGTGTAGAAAGGCCAAGTAGAGTGGGAGCTGAAAATGGTCTATAGATTTTTTTTCTTAGAAGCTCTTCTGCTTTTATTATATGCTAGAGGCCCGGTGCACAAAAATTTGTGCACTCAGGGGGGAGGGGGGGCCCCTCAGCCTGGCCTGTGCCCTCTCACAGTCTGAGACTCCTCGGGAGATAACGCCCTGCTGGCTTAGGCCTGCTCCCGGGTGGCAGAGGGCAGTCCCAATCCCTAGGTGCAGCCCCTGGTCGGGCTCAGAGCAGGGCCGATTGGGGAGTTGGGGCGCCGCCCCCTGTCATGCACAGAGCAGGGCGGATCGGGAGGTTGCGATGCCACCCCCAGTCACGCTCAGGGTAGGGCCGATTGGGGGGTTGGGGCACCGCCCTCTGTCACACTCAAGGCAGGGTCGATGGGGAGGTTGCGGCGCCACCCCGTCACGCACAGAGCAGGGCCAATCCGGGGGTTGGGGCGCTGCCCCCTGTCATGCACAGAGCAGGGCCCATCAGGCGGGTGAGGAGCTCCCCCCTGTCACTTAGAGAGTAGGGCCGATAGGGGACTTGGGGCACCGCCCCCCCGTCACACACAGAGCAGGGCGGATCAGGGGGTTGGGGCGCCGCCCTCTATCACCCACAGAGCAGGGCCAATAAGGGGGTTGGGACGCCACCACTCTCACACTCAGGGCAGGGCCGATGGGGAGGTTATGGCTCTACCCTGTCACACACAGAGCAGGGCCCGTGGGGGGGGGGGGCGGTTGGGGCGCCACACCCTGTCACACACACAGCAGGGCCCGTGGGGGGGGGGGGGGCGGTTGGGGCGCTGCCCCCTGTCACACACAGAGTCTCAGGGCAATCGGGGTTTGGGCGCTGCCCCCTGTCACGCTGATCCCGATGCCGGGAGGCCTCTCGGCTCCGCTGATCCCGGTGCTGGGAGGCATATTACCCTTTTACTATATAGGATAGAGGCCTGGTGCATGGGTGGGTCTGGCTGGTTTGCCCTGAAGGGTGTTCTGGATCAGGGTGGGGGTCTCCACTGGGGTGCCTGGCCACCCTGGGTGAGGGGCTGAGGGCTGTTTGCAGCTGGTCACACACCCTTCAGGGTGGGGGTCCCCACTGGGGTGCCTGGCCAGCCTGGGTGAGGGGCTGAGGGCTGTTTGCAGCTGGTCACACACCCTTCAGGGTGGGGGTTCCCACTGGGGTGCCTGGCCAGTCTGGGTGAGGGGCTGAGGGCTGTTTTCAGGCTGGCGGGTGACGGAAGCTCCCAACCTCTCCTTTTTTTTTTTTTTTTTTTTAAATTCTGGGCCAGCTTTAGCTCTGAGGCTCCAGCTATTAGGCCTCCGCTGCTGAAAGTAGATAATCAAAACAATGTATAACTCCAGCTCTGACTCCAGCTCTGAGATCCCGGCTAGCTGAAAGCTGGTCCTGGGGTTTTTTTTAGCTTCTATATTTGTTAAAATGTTTCAAACTGCAAGCTCAGAGGCCGGCAGCGGCAGGCGGGGAACGTTGGAGTCCTCTGTCACTGAAGCAAGCAAGACTCATGTTCGCTTCAAGCTGCCTGGCTGCTGGCCGCCATCTTGGCTGGCAGTTAATTTGCATATCGCCCTGATTAGCCAGTGGGAAGGGTAGCGGAGGTACGGCTAATTACCATGTTTCTCTTTTATTAGATAGGATGTCAGTTCTGAGCTTTATGCTTTTGAGTTATTTTTACTTTGAATTATACCCTCCACTGCTCAGTGCTCCTGGAGAGGTTAATCTGGTTCCATGAGTGGATGTGGAGGTGTCTGGGCGTTTGACCTCACGCCTGCAAGGGCGTGGGGTTTAGTCAGCTCTGTAATTGAGAGAGATCCCCTATGGCTGCTGTGCTGTGTCCTGTGGGCAGCAGTCCAGGGGTGAGGAGATGGGGCTTTGAGGCAGCTGGTCCTGGTTTCTTCACATTTCTGCTGCTTCCCAGTGGTGTGACTTTGGGCGAATTCCTCAGCCTCTCTTGAGTTTCAGTCTCTCGGTCTGGACCTTGAAGATGTTGACCCCGAACTTGGTAGAGTTGTGTGAGGGTGCACAGATTGTAATTCCTTCTCAGTTCCCCTTGAGTGATCTCTTAAAGGAAGGTTTTCTTCCCAGTGAATCTTGTTACTAACATTATTTTGCCCTATTTTGCTGTTAGAATAAAATTGCATAGACCCGTGGTCGGCAAACTGCGGTTCACAAGCCACATGTGGCTCTTTGGCCCCTTGAGTGTGGCTCTTCCTAAGCCTTAGGAGTACCCTAATTAAGTTAATAACAATGTACCTACCTATATAGTTTAAGTTTAAAAAATTTGGCTCTCAAAAGAAATTTCAATCGTTGTACTGTTGATATTTGGCTCTGTTGACTAATGAGTTTGCCGACCACTGGCATAGACCATGTTAGTGAAATAAATGCACCCCTTCCCTGCCTTGTAATTTATATCTTTCTTTTAGAGAACTTTGTTGATTTCTAAAGTAGGATTTTTTAAAAGAGGGTAAGAGGAAACATATTGATTGGTACCCCTGTGTGAACTAAATTGAGTTGCTTGTGTTTCTGACTCCCTCAGTAAATTTTTTGTATGTGTGTGTGAGAGAGTATTGTCAGCGAAAAGTAATGAATGGAAATGGAGGAAAAGGTCTGTTTTAACTTGTGTGCAAATAGCTGCTTCTTTGAGTCATGCAGCAGAAAAGTTTCAATTTGAATCATCTTAGAAGTCTAGCTCTATAGTATAACTTGTCAGATATAAATATTTTATGTGTAGGTGACTTTCCTTTGTTCCTGAAAGGCAACAGGTGTCCCTCTGGGAGTCTCTTTGGCAGGGAATAAGACCTTTAGCAATAGGGGAGATTTGTTTTACATATCACAAAGTGCAACATGAATAGTAATATTATATGCTTTCACACAAATAATTGGATAAGTGAATCTCATAAGATAGATATCTAATATTACTAATAATGCATTGTTATTATAGTAATGAAATATTCATATTTTATATGTGAGGGAACCTTCAAGAAATTGTGATTTGTCCTATGCTACTAGACCCCAGATATTCAACCAGAACTAGAACCTTGCTTTCTTGGCTATAATTATTATTTAAAAATCACTTATATATTCTTCAGAGTAATGTAAATCACCTATTAAGCACTGATGAACACCTGGTATTTATTTGAGTATTAACCTAGAAAGTTATGGAACCTTTCCTCTTAGAGCAGTGGTTCTCAACCTTCTGGCCCTTTAAATACAGTTCCTCATGTTGTGACCCAACAATAAAATTATTTTCGTTGCTACTTCATAACTGTAATGTTGCTACTGTATGAATCGTAATGTAAATATCTGATATGCAGGATGGTCTTAGGCGATCCCTGTGAAAGGGTCGTTCAACCCCCAAAGGGGTCGCGACCCACAGGTTGAGAACCACTGTAGAGAGTTTCATGATGCCAGTTACAATACTTCAATAACTTTAAAAGTTTGTTTCTTATTTTATTATAAAAGGGATAGTATTATTGCCAGTGGAAATGGGGCTCTCTCACCGAGTCGCAAGGAAAACATTCTGGAGACCAGGTAAGGGAGGGTGTGGAGTAGTGGGAAGGCTTATTGAAGGTGAAGTGAACCAAAGCGCTATCCTGAGTTTAGCTCCTTCTGCTCTGAAAAAGCTCAGCCTTGTCTTCCTCAGGCCCGGAAACAGGGCCAGTGCCCAGGTGCGTTGCACCATTGGCTCATTCAGTCCCGTCTCTCCCTGTCCTCACCCAGCTGGCTTAGCTTCTGTCTCGCCCCAGCCGGTGCCTGTGCCCTGTGCCCAGTCCTGACAGCTGCTAGGGGCACATGACTGCTGTTGTGAGAATAAACAGTCATCTTTTCTGTCAAAGAACAGTATAGACAGGGCCATTTTGGACTGCGTGACTTGGCAGCTGCCATGTTGGCCACATGGCTTGCAGCTCCCCTGGGGCCACCATTCTGCAACAGCAAAGGCCATTCCCTCCCTTTGAATTAGCCAATCACGAAAGACTGTGCGCCTGGGCTCCAATCAAGAGCAAGGGACAGGTCACGTGTGTCAGGGGCTATAAATCCTCAAGCAGTCCACCTGCTCCGTGCTCCGGCTTCCGGACCATGTGTGCGCACCCTTCTACCTAGAAGTAAAGATGTTGGCCTTGCTGTCGGCTCACGAGTATGTTCTGTGTTCTACCAGGATCCCTGACTTGGGGGGCTCACCTTATTTCTAACACTAGGGAAAGAAAATGGCACAAACCAGAGGAAGAGAGAACACTTTCTCTCTTTTTTTTTAATGTATTTGTTATTGTTCATGGTGTTACGGATATCTCCCGTTTTCTCCCCCTTTCAAGAGAATACCTTCTGAAACTTGGGTTATGTTGTCTCAGGCTTGGGAAGAACCAGGCATCCTTTCAAACCAACCCATCAACTTCCTAATCTTCCCCAGGCTGGCGCTGGGAC
This sequence comes from Myotis myotis, assembly GCF_014108235.1. Taxonomy (NCBI): domain Eukaryota; kingdom Metazoa; phylum Chordata; class Mammalia; order Chiroptera; family Vespertilionidae; genus Myotis; species Myotis myotis. Next base: position 175,028,582 of record NW_023416335.1, read on the forward strand.
TGCCCTTAACCAATTTATTTCCTAAATCTTGGGAGGGGTGGGGGCTGTGTCCCTTATCCAATCCTATCTTTTTTCGAGGTTAGACAGGCCTCTGTGGGCATGTCTTAGTTCCTATTGTGCATGCCTCAGAGTAGGAGACCCCCCTCCCACCACTACCCCCGCCCCCTGCACCATCTTGGCTCCTACTGCCCATGCGCCCAGCAGAGGCCTCTCTCCTGCTGTTTTTATTCCTCCCCATAATGGTCCTTCCTGCTGGCTATGGAGGGTTAGGTTCCCAGGATGGAGGATGTCCTGGGGAGCGTGTGAAGCTGCAATTTCCTAGTGAAGCAAGCAGGCTAATTGTCCGATTCCCTTCCCCAGTTTATTATGCTGAATACTGTTTGGTTCCCTTTACTTCTCTCCTTCGTTAATATCTAGCTACCTACACTGACAGTATGACAGGCACGGATTAGGAGCAAAACACTTGCTTTGTTTCTTTCTCCTTATGAGAAGACTGTGGTGAGGTGATTGTTGCAATTAAATAATCCACTGTTGTGTGCTTGGTGGTAGGATGCATGGTGCCTAATTAGAATTGGACGGTCTTTGTCCTGAGCTCCTGGCACACTGTAGGCACGCAGGAAATTTACTTGAATGAGTTACTATCTCCTATCTTTAAAAAACAAACCCAGAACCCCTCCCTCCACCCGTATTCTCCTCCAGTGTCATCCTCCAGTTCTCGTCTTCCCAGCAGAACCCCTTGGAAGAGTTGTTTGTACTTTCTGCCTCTAGTTCCTCTCTTGTTCTTTCTTGGACAACTCCACACAGGTTTTCACCCCACCACTCCACAGAAACCTCTTTTCGTATTATCAGCTTCCTCCTTGTTAAAACATTTTCTTTACTTGGCTTCCATGATAGCCGTGCTTCTGTTTGTTTTTTCATTTCTTTTTTCTCCTTCTTACTGGCTGCTTTTTCTCATTTACCTTTTTGCCAGTTCCTCATCCCCTCCCCAACCTCTTACTGTTACGTGAGTTCCCTAGAGCTCTAACCCTGGCCTTGCTGTCTTCATCTATATTCATTTCCTAGGTGATCTTATCCAACCCTGTGATGTTAAATACCATCTGTTTGATATTCACCCCTGAATTTCTGGCTTTCCCCCTGAATTTTATTTTGTAAAGAATAGTTTATTGATTTTTAGAGAGAAAGGAAGGGTGAGAGAGATAGAAACATTGGTGTGAGAGTGCAACATCGATTGGCTGCCTCCTGCATGTCCCCTACTTGGGATCAAGCCTGCAACCTGGGCATGTGCCCTTGGCCAGGAATCGGACCAGCAACATCTTGGTGCATGGGACGATGCCCAACCAACTGAGCCACACCAGCCAGGGCTCCCCCCTGAATTTTAAATTCATATATCTAAATGCTTACTCAAAAATTTCACTTGAATATCTAATAGGTATCTTAGACCTAACATATTCAAAATGAATTCGCATTCTAACCCTCTGACACCCCCCCCCCCCCCCGTCCCCCGCCAAAATCCAAAACCCCCACCTTCTCCTTTGTTGCTCTTTTCAGTAAATAGCTACACTTCTTCCAGGTGCTCAGACCGAACATTGTAGTATCATGATATCCTTCTTGACAACTCCTTTCTCTCGCATCTAATCTGTCAGCAAACATATCTTTTATGCCTTCAGAATTATTTAGAATCTTCCTACTTCCCACCACCCTAACTCTATTTCCCTAATCCATTCTGCCATCATCTCTTGCCTGCATTATTGCAGAAGCCTCCTGGTAGGTCTTTTTATTTCACTTTGACCCACTACAGTCTGTTCTCTCAGCTGCCAGGGTGATCCCTCTAAAACAAATTCCCTTCTCTATTTAAAACGCTGCAGTTATTTCCCATAATACTTAGCATAAAATCTAAAGTTATCACCATTCCAAGGCGCCTGTTTATCTGACTCCTGGCCGCCTCTCTGACATCTTCTGCGCTTGCCTCTTGCTGCTTCTCAACCATGACAAGCTCATCTCTGCCTCAGGGATTCTGCACTTGCTTCTCCCTCTGCCTGAAATATCTTTTCCCAAGATGACCTCATATGTAGAATTAAGAGCACAAATTCTGGAGTCAGATTGCTTAGGTTTGAATTTTCTAGTTGTCTACCATTGGATAAATTAGTTAAACTTATTGTGCCTCCGTTTCTGTATCTGAGGACAATAATAGTACCTATTTCATCAAATAATTATGATGATGGAATGAGCTGATATATGTAGAGCACGTGGAATAACAATGCCATATAGTAAACTCTATGTGTTAGCTGGGATGGTGATTATCAGGCCTCTACTTCCATGCTGCCTGCTCAGCGATGAGTTAAATAGTGCCAGAAGCCCTAATTGGTTTGGCTCAGTGGATAGAGAGTTGGCCTGCGGACTGAAAGGTCCCAGGTTCGATTCCGGTCAAGGGCATGTACCTTGTTTGTGGGCACATCCCCAGTAGGAGGTGTGCAGGAGGCAGCTGATTGATGTTTCTCTCTCATCGATGTTTCTAACTGTCCCTCTCCCTTCCTCTCTGTAAAAAAAATCAATAAAATATATTTAAAAAATAGTGCCAGAATCATCAGAATAAATGATAAGTGTGCCTCTGGGGGGATCTGCTTGGAAGAGGACAGCCCACTGTGATATAAGGACGACTCATGTACAGGTGAATGCACAGTCATGCCCCTTCATTTTAGTTTCCAACCTGTAACCTTCCGCATGCCTCCCCATTTCTCTTTCCCTAGTCAATCTGTCTTAGAGGACTCACTGCTGTTCAGTATTTTGTCTCCCAACTCCAGCTCATGCCAGTTCAGGCTGAGTGTTTGCAAACCTGTGTGGGTAGACATACAAAGGAGAAGAGTTACCTCACCACCACATCCTCTCCCTTCCCCCTCAGCATGGACTTCATGGGCAGCATCCAGAGCTCTCCATTTCCTCCCCTCGCCTTTATCAAAGTGCTGGGGAAACATTTTCACTCTGAATATTTTGTCCACCCCTTATTACGTGTGTGTGTGTGTGTGTGTGTGTGTGTGTTGTTTTGTATGTGTTTTAACTTCCCTTTTAGAGAGAAAAGGAGCAAAATGAAAAAGGGACAGGGCAGAAGAGATTAATTACCTTTTAAAACTTCCCATCTATTTTCTTTTTCTTTCTATCAGCAAACTTTTTAGAAAACATCTAGGCTTCTGTGGTATCCTTCAGGGACAGGCAGGTAGGGAAATATCGTGAGACTTGACCTTTCTTTGTAGAGAAGCACGGCGGCAGAAGTCTGTGGTGGAACTCACTGGGGCCCTAGGGGTGAGAAGGCTCGGAGAGGAGGTAAGTGAAGAAATCTGTAGCAGGGCCGCCTGACTGAGAAGCAGCTCCAAGTTCACTCATCTCACAGATCCCTCTCTACCTGCGGCCTCACGCACAGGCTATAGAAACCCTCAGCAGCGGCTAGGAGCTAGGAGCTGGGAGCTGGGGTCGGGTCCCACTCCCAGTGCCAGTTGAGAGGAAGCATGGAGCCACCAAAAGGCCAGATCTCATGCTCCCAGCCACAGTGAGGAGAGGGGTATGCTCGGCATTCGAACGTCATTGCTTACAATTCTCTGTATCACTGGTCAGAGCAGATGGACCTGGAACAACTTTCATTATTATTCTTTTTTCTTTTTCTCTGATGAAATCAGAAACAAGGGCTCTTTGAAGTAATTGGAACGAATGGTAATATTCCTAGTGATACCCTGAACACAGCCAGGAGTTTTCCCCTTAACAGGGCCCAGTGGGTTTCAGATGAGAGCCTGTTCTGTTAGACCGGTTAGTGGGTTATTTTCCCTACTTTATGTCTCATTTTTGTGAGAGTGATGCTTGCTTTTCCAAACGGGGAGATTTTTTAAAAAATATTTTTTAATTGATTTCAGAGAGAAAGGGAAAGGGAGAGAAATAAAAGCATCGATGATAAGAGAGAATCATTGATTGGCTGCCTCCTGCACACCGCACATTGAGGATTGAGCCCGCAACCGGGGCATGTGCCCTTGACTGGAATCGAACCTGGGACCCTGCCGTCCACAGGTGGACACTCTATCCACTATTAGTAAGCCAAACCAGCTGGGGCCAAATGGGGAGATTTTTGTGTCATGTTCTAATACTACTCCGCTCTCCTCTAACGAGTAGTCATTATTCCTGCAAACTAGAAAGAGGAAACACCTGTACTGTATATTTAATGAGTGCGGTGCTTCTTGAATTCTTTCATGCCAGTACCAGTACCAGTTGTTTGCCTCCCAGAGGAGTGCAGAGTCCTGGAGGAGATGACTTTGTGTGCCACAGGGCCCCCTCAGCCAGGGACGTCACACGGGGGATGTGTGGGGCTGTTCCCAGGTCTGTCTGCTTTGGGCCTCTGTCCCTGATGGTGGAGGTCAGTTGACTGTCCCTAAGGATCCAAATAACCTCCTTGGTGACTTCAGGGTGCTTTTAGTCTTTTCTTTACTCCGTCAGTTCCGGAGCCCGTAGGCAGCTTCCCCCAGCCTTGAGGACCCTGCATTGTTGGACTCTTTAAAGGAGACTGACATCTCAGCAAAGATGACTAAAAGCTGTAGACATTTAGGTAACCCATAAAAACATCCAGAAGGTTTTTTTTCTTTGTTGTTTTTTTTTAATCTTAATGGTTGAAAGTATTATGTGTCCCCCTCCCCCCATTGACCCCTTCCAGCCCGCCCCCCCTCAGTTTTTTTAAACACGTTTTCATTGATTTTTTTTTTTTTTAGAGAGGAAGGGAGAGGGCTAAAGAGAGAAATATCGATGAGAGAGAAACATCATCGATCAGCTGCCTCCTGCACGCCCCTCACAGGGGACTGAGCCTGCAGCCCCGGCATGTGCCCTGACTGGGAATCAACCAGTGAGTGGCCTCCTGGGTCGCCGCTGCACCGCTGAGCTGCATCAGCCTGGCGTCCAGAAGGGTTTTTTGTTTTTGTTTTTGTTTTAATTTATTTTCCCTTTATTAATTAAGATATTACAAATGTGTCCTTATCCCCCCAATGTCCTCTCACCCCCCCAATCCTGCCCTCACACTCTTTAGCGCCGCTCAGTTATCGAGCTCTGGTGTGGATTCTTTCATAGCCTGGTCCTCACTCTAGTAAACTTTCCTCCCAAAGTTGTCACTTCTTCATAGAAAGTGCTTATGAGGAGAGTTGATTAAAGTGGAATCTTGGTACAGAGCAAACTTCAGCTTATGCTTGCATAGTGATTTACAGAAGGTAGACTTCTTATAATATCGAATATACTTATATGTTTCTGTCCTTACCTGAAGTGTTAGAATGTAATTTTTAAAACAGATGTGATTTCCAGAGCAGTCTTAGATTTACAGAAAAACGGAGATAGTACATATTTCCTACACCCCTCACCCCTCGTCCACACATGTAGTTTTCCCTGTCGTTAGCATCTTCTAGCAGTATGATGCGTGTGTTACAATTAATTAATCGATTTTGATACAGTATTAACTAAGGTCTGTACTCTGTTCAGATTTCCTTAGTGTTTACTTAGTGTCCTTTCTGTGTTGGAGGATCCCAGCCAATGTGCCGCACTCAGTCAGTCGTCATGTCTCCGAGACTCCTCTTGGCTATGACAGTTTCCCAGACTTGCCTTGTCTTTGATAATCATGACAGTTTTGACAAGTATTCATGAGGTAGATTGTAGATTTCTCCTCTTGGAATTTGATGTTTTTCTCCAGATTATACTGAGGCTGTAGGATCATATGATGAGACTATGTTTAGCCTTGTAAGAAGCTGCCAAACTGTCTTCCAAAGTGGCTGAGTACCATTTTGCATTTTCACCAGCAATTTATGAGAGTTCTGTCACTTGTATACTTGTCAGCGAGTCAGTTTTTTGGACTGCAGCCATTCTGATAGGTGTGTAGAGGTTGGGATATAATTTTTAACTTAGTCATACTATCATATTTTGTTATCTCTGACTATCCTACATAATAAAAGGGTAATATGCAGATTGTCCCCTGGACCAGGAGTTTGACCATTCGACCAGGGGGTGAGGGCGGCCCACCAACCTCCCGCGTCCCCTCCCCACGGCCTGCTCGGCCCCAATCTGGGTGTGCTGGCCGGACCCCACCTGTGCACGAATTCATGCACCGGGCCTCTAGTCCTATATAATAAAAGGTTAATATGCAAATTGTCCCCTCGACCAGGAGTTCGACTGGGAATTCGACCAGGGGGCGGAGCCGGCTGGCCAACTGCCCGTGGCCCCTCCCCCCAGCCGGTTTCACCCCCGATTGGCCCCCCCCACCCTGATCGGGGCCGGAGCCAGCCAGCTAACTGCCCACAGCCCCTCTCCCCCCACCCCGCCGGCTGGCCCAGCCTGATCACCCCAATCAGGGCAGGCTGGCTGGACCCCACCCATGTACAAATTCATGCACCGGGCTTGTAGTAGAAACATAAGCTTTCTCCTGATATTTCTCTTCAAATTACCATTAAGAAAAGAATGTGTGCTTTTCCCCATTTGAATAACAGTTATAGATGTTTAAATAGCATTTCACTTATAACAATCTATAATAATAAAAGCGTAATATGCTAATTAGACCGGACATCCTTCCGAACAAAGCCACAGCAGGCGGGGGCCGAGGCAGAGGCGGCAGAGGCCGCAGAGGCTCACGGCGGCAGTGGGCGGGGGCTGGGACCAAGGCCCTTGGACAAATTTTGTCATCGGGCCTCTAGTAAAATATAATTACCTATTCTCTTTCCTTTCTTATTACTAGCTTATAAGCTGCATACTATTAGTGTGACATTATATTCCATTGATGTTGATGTTTCATGTTGATTGCTTTTGTTTAATTTTTTTATTTTCATTTTCCATTCTTCACAGTCAAATTTTTTGCTTTTTTGTTTGTTCATAAAGCTTTTTTGTTTCTGTTACATTATGTAGTTTTGTACCAATGGCTAGAAGCAGATCGTCATGGCAGGAGCCAAGATGCTGCAAATACGACCTCAGGTAAAAATAAAAAGTGGAGGTGTTAGAAATCATTATTTTAATTCACCCAAGCCCATCGTAATTGTTTGTTTATTCAGTTTTGCTCAGGCAAAAAATAGGTATTGTTTTGTATTTCTATTCTTTCTTCTGCATCTTAATTTTTTTTTGAAGATTGCCTTTGCTTCAAACCTTGAAAAAAATTATTCATGAGCCTGTAAGCTCTCTTGGCAGATATGTCCTATTTTTTAGGGGGAAAAGCTTAATTGCAGCTAGGTTTAGGAGGAGATTACTTGAAATTAAGTCTTTATGTAGTTGTAGTGGGGGGTATTAATATTTGCACAAATTTACAATCCTTGTTCATTTCAGGATAATGTTTGAAGGTGGATTTTAAGTTAAGTCAAGGATGCTTACATATAATTTCTAGTTCCTGGGAATCCAAATTCTTAGACTGACTCATTTCTCCTGCTAAGTCCTAGTAATAGATTCTAAGTTAGAGGTTTATTGAAACCTGGGCTCCAAATGGGAAGATAAGGTTATTCCCCTATCTCACATCTCCAAAAGGCATCTCCAGGTTTGCTTCTCTGACTGGTACTAGTAGGAATAGCTGAACCCACTCATTTCTAAATCCTTAACAGTGTCACCAGAATTTCTCCGTAGTTGTTTATTCCCCTAATTTCCTTCAAAATAATATTTGCCAAGACAGCTGTTTATATAGCAATGATCTTTCCTATTGTCCCCACCCCCTTTTGGGCAATCTAATGAGAGGTGGTGGTGGTGGTGGTGGTGGTGGTGGTGGTGGTGGTCGTGATGATGATGGCGATGATTCTGTTTTTCTTTTGTTAGATTTGGGTTTCTGTTTCATGAGTTTTTTGGGTTTTGTTTTTGTGAAATTTTTTCTCTCTGGAGGTGGTTTTCCTTCTCTCTCTTCTGGTGATTAATTGGGCCTCAAGAGGGTGTGGTGTTCCTTAGTGAGCAGAACAATTATATTGAAAATGGCACTGTCGTGACTTTTCTGATTTATCTTTTGTCCCATTAATAACTTCATATATGAATGAGGATAATGTTACTATTTTAACTGAACTCGGGCAGGAATCATTAAAAGGTAAGTGTTTCAAGGAGTTCTGTCCTGCGAATGTGCTGTTTCTTATGCCCCACAGTGTTTCATATTTTATTTACATTCACGGATAATAAAAACAAGCATTTTGGGAATTTGAGGGTGGGCGAAGGAGAGCGTTTCTTGGTGGCTGTATATTTCTGAGGCTATCCTGTTGCTGTGTCAATAGCACAGTCAGCAGATACACCTTTAGAACCAGGAGAAAGTGTCTGTTTTATTTTTTTCTCTGACTTGAGGTGAAGTAAAAAGTAACCTTTTTTTTAAAATGAAGAAGTGACTAATCTAGAATGTAGTATTAGCTTAAAGATGGCATTCATCCTCCCGAAATAAACCATTCTGAGCCCTAACTCTTTTCTTCAGACACATTGACTCATGGACTATTTCCCGTGGACTTTTTGATGTTTACAGACCCTTAGAAGCATGGTGCAAAAATGGGTAACTTGCCTTAGGGATGCCTTTGACCTTTGTCTTCTTGAAGTGAAAACTCTCTACTCCATCTCTTAAAAGATGGAAACATGGGGTAGGAAGATGAAATGCTGGCCTAAATAAGTAAGAGGAACAAACCCAAAGGAAAATGATCATTAGCCAAGGGTTCAAATTAGAAACAGTAGGTTACTTGCAGCAAGTCTATTTAAATTATGTGCCTTTATTCAAAAAAGCTCTTGGATACTATATTGCAATCTCCAGGAAGATTTTAGAGCAAGCATGTCAAACTCAAAGGGTAACACGGGCCAAATAAACAAGGTTTAAGTTTATGTGGGCCGCAAAAAAAACAAAAGCTTCAATTTTCATAGAAACGTAGGTTTATTTTGATAGAGACATGCTGAATACAAAGGGCTGAAATAAATGAGTAGTCGTTAACATAAGATAATAGAACATTTTAATAAAAATTAATATTTTTTCTTGAACATTAACTTACCAGACACTGAATAACTGCACAAATTAATAAGCGTAACGCAAATAAACCTATTTTTCTTGTTCTCTGAAAGCGAAATATTTCCTGTAGCACACACCAAACAAGTCAGTCCAAGACTAATGACGTGGCCATCGGCTGCTAAAATATTCGCTGCTAGTATTAGTGGAGAGAAATGGTGCGCCTGTGCGTAAGGCGTGTAAGGGAAATGAATGCAACACTATTATAGTAATCTAGTCATTAGCGAACATTGTAGTTTGTTATTAATAATTATGTATAACAGGATATTGTAAAAACTAAGTTACGAAATTTTTATTAAAACATTTCTTACATACCATTATATTGAATGGGCTGCAAAAATATTTGTTGTGGTGAGTTTGACATGTTTGTTTTAGAGTGTGCTTTTTCTCCTTCTGGGATCTGTCTTGCACTAAAAGGTGTTTTAATATTCATATCTTAATATTTTTATGAAAAATGGAAACGGAGTCTGACTACATGTCCAAGTGTGACTCATAAGTTGCTTTATGATATTTTTACTGGTACAAATACTGGTAACTGGCATTTATCTTTTGATATAACAGCTCATGTTTTGCGCTTAAAAAGTAAACTTTAAAAGTACAGAAAACACAGGAGAAAAAATAATGTTACTCCAAGGTCTTCTACTTTCTCAGTATCAGCTTTTTGACATTGAGAATTAAAGATCCATCCACATTAAAATAGTTTATGAAACTAAGGCATTTGTAGGTAACAGGTCTCATGGGATTTAATTTGATCGAAAAACTGAGCTGACAGCTATTATTAAATTTTCTTATATATAACAATCAAAGACTAGTCTACTTTTCTTTCCAGATTTTTGACAGGTGATGAATTTGGCTTAGAATAGATTGTTTCTTTTCAGGGTTTAGTGTATTCAGTGTGTTTTGTCTACTAAGCTAGACAACTCAGTAATGATGTTTCTAATTCTGTTAATTCTTGTAAAAGCCTGGAGATGCAGTCACGTTTACCAGAGAATTTTGTGGAAATTTAAGCCCATTGCCTTTTTTGAGTACTATAGCATTGGGTCTGTCCATGTACAAAATTTCAGGATTGTAAGAGGTATGATCAGCTTAATTCAGGATGTTTCTTTAATGAATTAAATGTTTCCAAATAGATATTTTTATCACTACATATTGCAGTGAGGACAATAATTAGGTTACGGCAAGGATTATATCATATCTGACTTTTAGTATCAGTTGTCTAGCCAGGATTTTAAAATTCAGAATCTAAAGTCTTCAATGCAGACCTTTCATTACAGGTGGTTGGTTGTTGTTTTTTCATTTGTCCATTGAGAATTTTACGGTGCAGACTGTTAGAAGTAGAAATTGAATTAGATTTCAGCATCATCAGTCAGTATGGCTACAAAATAAAACTAAAGCTATGGCATGCTTTTGAGGAAATTCTAGATGTTAACTAATTGTTATTTGATATAGGTGAAAATTTTGACCAGAGTCCTTTGAGAAGAACATTCAAATCCAAGGTTCTGGCCCACTATCCTCAGAATATAGAGTGGAACCCTTTTGATCAAGATGCAGTGAATATGGTATGTATGTTTCTTTTCCTTTTTAGCCTTTTTATTTTACTGAGATGACAATAGTGACTATTTTGAATGTCTTACATTATTTTATGTATGTATGTATGTATGTATGTATGTTAGTCCTCACTCAAGGATATTTTTCAATTTATCTTATTTTATTTTATTTTTTTTTAGAGTGAGGGAAGGGAGGGGGAGAAACAGAGAGAGAGAAACATTGATGTAAGATGTCTTTCTCACATCGATTGGTTGTATCACGCCTGTGCCCTGACCATCGTCGGGGATTGAGCCTGCAACTGAGGTACATGCCCTTGACTGGAATTGAACCCGGGACCTGTCAGTCCAAGGGCTGGTGCTCTAACCACTGGGAAAAACCAGCTAGGGCATTATTTAATTCTTTAAATATACATTTTTATATGATAATATACTCATTTATAGATGTAAAAAATTAAACTCAGAGAGTTTCAGTAACTTGTCTAGGGTCCCCATAGCAAATAATTATATGCAGCGGACCCTCCAAACCATTTTCTTTTCCTACTATTAAGCTGTGTTGTGAGTTTGTATTAACTAACACATAGATGGCTTTGATAAACAGTGAAAATACTTTGTTTTCCTGGAAAGAATCCTGATGGAAGGAATATGGTTACAGTTCTCATATTTCAGGGAATGTTGTATGATAGGCCTGTAATGTACCATAGTCACAGAGTAAAGAGCGAAAGGCCCTTCAGTGCATCATTCAGACAGTAGGAATTTGTTTGTAAGGACTTTGAATGAATGTCGTGCATTACCAGTGGTGATTTTAAGTCCCTTTAGAGATTCTTGGACCTAACTAAGTAGGTCAAAGTTTGCAGATCACTTAGGAATCTGCAAATTAATGGGAAAATAGTAAAGAAAAGAGTGTCAAAATAAAGCAATGGAAAAATGGATAAGAATGTAAATAGCTTATAACACTTGATCCCCTTAAGTTAGTAAGATATTTCAAAGTATAAATTATTTTGTGAGAAATTAGAATGGTTTCCAGAACTAGGGTCTTAACTACAATATAAACCCACAGTCATTTGGAACCAAATATCACACTGATGTGTGTGTGTGTGTGTTTTCTTTTAATCATTTGAATGGATTAAAAGTGATATATCTGTGAAATTAGGGAGGGTCCTGCTTAGAAGCCTGGATAATATTTTAGACCCCCTTGAACTCTGTGATTATAAAAATCAGGGGGCTCCAAAGTGAGCAAATCAGAGATCAGGCATGACAGGCACCGAAATGATTAACGGTGGACTGAGACACTAATCGGTATGGGTTATTTTGTCTTTGTTTTTTTACTATTTTAAAGGTAGAGCCAAAAGACCCTGTTACTATAAGGGAAGGAAGTTAATGTTTAGTAGATGCCTGCTAGACACTTCATGTATGTGACTTTCACATACATGCTTGCATGTACCCAGTGAGGACCCTAACTCATATTTTGCAGAGGTTTAGTTACTTGTCCAGAGTTATGCAGGGAGTCTCAGAGCTTAAATCCAGATCATTTTTCCCTCCAGCTCACTCCCTACCCCCCCATGTTGTCTCCCCCAAAGAAAAACTATGCAACTTAGTTTTGACCTGCACTAAGATGATATGGGTCACATTGGACCTTTGTGGTATTTCTATATCACAGTGAACCCATTCCAGTCTGGGGCTTGTACCAAGCAGGGAGTTAACGTGGTAATTTTCTAAGGACAGATGCCTAAGCCTCCTGGCACTTTAAGTCTTCACAGAATCCAGTGCAGTTATTTCTCTAAACTGTCACCCAATACCAAAATAACCAGAGATGCCATTTTACTGGAAGTTAGTAATGCGGAGCCCAGCCTCCTGTTTGGTGAAGACAAAACTATAGATATAAAGTAGAACACAGTTGTTGTATTTCTGGGAGTTGGAGAATTACAGACAAGTTTCTGACTAAAATAGCCAACAAGCAGCAGTGACAAAAAAAACAATTTATCAGCTGCTTATGCCAGCAAATTAATGGGAAAATAGTAAAGAAAAGAGTGTCAAAATAAAGCAATAGGAAAATGGACAAGAATGTAAAAGGATTATAACACTTGATCCGCTTAAATTAGTAAGATATTTCAAAGTATAAATTACTCTGTGAGAAATTAGAATGGTGTCCAGAACTAGGGTCTTAACTACAATATAAACCTACAGTCATTTGGAACCACTCAAGGATTTTTTTCAATTTATTTTATTGGAACCAAATATCACACTGATGTGTGTGTGTGTGTGTGTTTTCTTTTAATCATTTGAATGGCTTTTGCTTCTATCTGCAAAAAATGAATTTTAAATTAATTATTCATTTCCTTACTCTGTCTTTGCTATTTTCCTCTCTCCTTGCCTCTGAGGTTATTTTGTGTAAGCAGCAAGTTTCCCTCTGAAGAATAAACACATACGTGTGTATTTTGATGGTTAAGCACCACACAGCATTTTGTTCATTGCTGCAAATCTAAAGGGATTTGCTGGCACTCCTTGAAAATCTCTGAAAAGCATCCCATTAAACTAGTCTGCATTTGGGTCATAGATTTACTGCCCTTAATTTCCTCTTTGATTTATTAGTAAGTGCATTTGTATGAAGCTATAATTTATTCCCACCAAAAGGTATAAAGCTTTGTTCTGTTTGTAAGATTTATCTTTATTGTTGAAAGTATTACAGATGTTTTCCCTCCCCGCCCCCCCCCCCCCATTGACCCCTTCCACACCACTCCTCCCACCTCCAGGCCTCCCTCCCTCCCAGACACACACACTATTGTCTGTGTCTAGAGCTTTGTCCTTGCCTTTAGCAAAATCCCACTCCAAGGAGTGAGTCACCGCCTTCTGTAGTATCCGTCATTCCTCTAACAAGCAACAGTGGTGCTTTGAAATAAGGTTAATTTCACACAGAAATTAAGTACCCCAAAGCAGTGAACTTCGTTAAATAAAAAAATTCCACGTGTATGAGTGCAATGCAAATATAATAGAAAATAGATATAAGTGACAGGTGAAATTGTTTCTGAATTAATTGCTTTTTATATATCTTTTGGTTGTTAATTCAGAAATTTTTATGGGGGAGGCGGGGAATGGAAGTATCATAAAACAGAGAACAATACAACAATCTTATATGCACCACCCAGAATGAACTCATGTCAACATTGACAATTTGCTTCCGGTCCATACCTTTCCTCTTAAAGCATTGCAAAAAGAGTTGAAGTTTTCCTGCCTTTCCCCCCGTTTCAGATCTCTCTCAGCCCTCTGTACTGGCATCCAGATTGTTTATGCAGTGTTCTAGTAGATAGATCTTATCCTTGAGAATGTGTGACTCTGTTGGTTGAGAGTAGTCCCGTGCACCAAAAGGTCGCTGGTTCAGTTCCCAATCGGGACACAAGCCCAGATTGTGGGCTCAATCCCTGGTAAGAGTGGGTGCAGGAGGCAGCCACTCCATGTGTCTCTCTCACATTGATTTCTTTCCCTGTCCCTCTCTCTCTCTTTCCCTCTCTTGCCTTCCTCTCCCATTTTCTCTTTTTCTCTCCCTGTCCCTCTTCCTTCCTCTCACTCTAAAACCAATAAAAACATATTTTTAAAAAATGTAGTGAACCTGGAAATTGTTAGGAAGAAAATATGGTCAATACCTTTGAAGCAAGTTATATGAAGTATAAAGATTCTGTTTTGTATATCCTAAATGAAACATCTGATGTGTGATATTTCTGGCAATAAAAGTGTAACAACTATTATAAAGTTCTAAGTTTACAATCTGTAAAGCTCTAAGTTTACAATTTATTATTTACTTTAATAACGAAGAAGGGTGGAATGGAATAATGAGCAAAGAGTAAAGGATTGGCTGGAAAAAAACCTATTCAGATGCCTATCTTACAAGATTCAAAAAGAAAAGGGCACTATATATGCTTTACAGACTCAGCAAGGATTTGAAATGGATAACCCTTAGTTACATTAATAGGTTTGACATTCGAATGAAAGTAAGCACTCGTTTTAACCCAAGTTTAAGCTTGTGTCTCACAGTAAACTCATAAGAATGGGATTCTAATCCAGTCATTACTGGGGTAGCTCACTTGTTTTCTTAACATCACAGCAATACTATCATACTGCCATCTCAAACTCAGCACATCCAAACTGAATTCACAATCTTCCCACCAACCTTGGTCAGTCCAACCATCTCCCTAGTTACTTAAGTCAGAAATCTAGTATCATCCTTGAAAGCTCTCACTTTTTCACCCTCCCTCCTAGGCAGTCAGTTATGTATCTACCTCTCTCTGTTTCTACACACCCATCATAGTCCAAACCTCCAAGCTCTCTTACCTGGACTCCTGCTCCTGTCCTTTCCGTTCCTCACACTGTAGCTTCCGCCTAAGCTGTTGGTTCTCTCAAAAGCTCTTCTTCACATAGTAAATTCTTATTGACCCCTCAGACTTCAACTTAAATGTGATTCCCTCAAAAAAGCCATTTTAGACCACCTTCCACCACCTTCCCAACATTCAGTCAGGTTCCCTTAGCACCTTGTACCTTTTGTAGCACTTATCCCAACTGCAGTTAATTATTATGTAGTTAGTTGTCAACTTTATGTCTCCTACTATAACTCTGCATCTCACCACTAGGCCAGGAACACTTTCATTCATTGCTGTGTCCCTCACTTTGCAGGGATTCACATCACTGAGTAAATGAAGGAACGTTTACTTGCTTACAATACTTCCCTTCCCCATCCTTGTCTATTCAGATGTCATCTCTAGTGCAAAACCATCCCTTAAGCCATAGTTAGGTGTTTTCTCTTCTCTATTTCTATAAATCTTGAACATACTCCATAGCAGCACTGATCACATCATTTTGTAACTGTTGGTTTACACTATGCCTTTTTTTCCTGTTAGACTGTGAGCTCCCTGAGGTAGGAATTATTTTTATACTTGTCTTTCAGTTATTAAGGTCTAATGCAATACATGTTATAAAATAATATTAAAGGAAGGAGGAAGAGGAGGAAAGTAGGAAGCAAAGCAAACTGACCAACTCTTTCAGAGTTTTCTGAGTAATTTTCTCTTTTATTTGGGTAATAAGAGAGAGGGCATAGGAATCATAGAATGATGGAAAAGAGAAAGAGGAATTACTAAAATTCTAGCCAAACTTCCTAAAGAGTCCAGAGGGACAATAAGGACATTTGGTCAATCAAACCAGGAGATGTACACAACATTGTGAGCCCATTTTTGCTAAATTAATTTTGATTTCCACTGGCAATCTGGGCAATAGTTGTTTTATTGTGAGAGAGTGGTGTGGGGCAGGGGGTATTGTTAGTATATATCAATATTAGGGAGTAACAAGAGATTGTTGAATGCCATAGTGAGTATCTTGATTTCTATCTCAGATTTTCTGAAACATAAACCTGATGTCCTGGCTGGGTAGTTCAGTTGATTGGAGCATTCTCCCAATGCATTAAGGTTGTAGGTTCCATTCCCGGTCAGGGCAGGTATAGGAATCAGCCAATGAATGCATAAATAAGTGGAATAATGACTTATTCAATCTCTCTCTCTCTCTCTCTCTCTCTCTCTCTCTCTCTCTCTCTCTCATCAATAAATAAGTTAAAAATTTCAATAAAGAAACCTGACAATTCATATAATAATTCTTACTTAAAAAATATTTTGTTTATTGATTTCAGAGAGGAAGGGAGAGGGAGAGAGAGATGGAAACATCAATGATGAGAGAGAGTCATTGATCGGCTAGCTCCTCCCCCCCTCACTTCCCCCCCAATTTCCCACTGGGGATCGAGCCGGCCGAGCAACAATTCTTACTTTTAAAAATGAAAAAGCAATAGCATTTTCCAGTTCATGGTTCTCAGATTAGAAATATAATTCTTACTTTTTTTTTATTTGTAGGAAGAGAATTTAAGAATTCTTAACATCTGTTATATGTAGCATAAAAAAGTCATTCTTTACTTTGAGCACAACTTCTGGCAAGCTTTCTCTATAAATGTTTGACTGTGTGCTCAAGAAAGCTACAAACCCTTAAGGGAATATTTGGCAGTTGTTCAGGAACAGTTCAAGCTGTAATTTTGTGGTTTCTGGTGTCAGGAAAGCCTATTGATTAAATTAAATCTTTACGTTGACTTTAGAGGTCACTATGTTTCTTTATGGCCTACTTGAGGTAAAAAGATAACTACAGACTGAATCAGGAGATGAAGTCGGTCTGGTCCTGTTCTCCCCAGCTATTGTCTTTGTTTGTTTTCTTGTTCATTAATTTATTCATTCAACAAATGTGCCATGCATTATGCTAAACAAGCTTTAGTTTAGCCTGGGCCTAGAGTGTTTCAAATCATTCTTCCTACAATCTTTAAAAAAAAAAAATGTGTGTGTATGTATGTATATATATATATTTATTTTATTGATTTCAGAGAGAAAGAGAGAGGGAGAGAGAGATGGTCGTGCAGAAGCAGCCGTAGAGAGTGCTGGACTGGATGAGTGTGATGGTGTTCCAGTAACATTTTACTTACAGGCCAAAAGGCTGTAGTTTGTTGATTTAAAACAGGATTATTATTTTGCTTATAAATCAACAGTTTAGATAGGGTTTGGCAGGGTTGCCCTTCTCAAAGTCTTACCCATTCCTTCATCTTGCCAACAGCTGCTTTCACACTACAGTGGTAGAGTCATTGTAACAAAGTCCATGTGGCCTGAAGACCCTAAAATATTCATCTGAATCTTTACAAAAAAACGTCGGTGGGTCCTTGATGTTGGCACTCTCAACGGCCCACCCAGACTTGCTGGGAGAGTGGCAAGGTTCTGGAAGAGCATGTGGAACTAGAAAAAATTGAGAGCCGTTTTTAGAAATACAATCTGCTACAGGGACAAACCATGTGGATACCTAGGGGAAGAAGATTGCAGCCAGAGGGAATAGCAAATTTTGGCAAAAGCAGGCTGGGTGTGTCACAGAACAGCAATCTGGCTAGTGTTGCTGGAGCAGAGTAGGTGAGCTAGAGAGCAGTGGGCGATGAAGGCAGAGAAGTTGCTGGGGCCAAGTCATGTGGGGCAGGATTTCAGTTTTTAGCGAGATGAGAGGCCATTGGAGGGTTTTGAGAAGTGTGACAAAATGTAACATTTTTAAGGATCACTTTAGCTACATATGGGGACTAGATTATGGGGGACAAAGGCAAAAGCAGGAGACAGGTTAGCAGAATGTTAAATAGTCACCAGGCAAGAGAAGATGTGACTTAGAGTAGTAAGAGTGAAGATAGAACGAGCTAGTTCGTTTCTGAATATATTTTTGAAGGTAGCATTAGTGGTCCTTGTTAATGGACTGGATAATGGTGTGAGCGAGAGAGAAGTCAGAGATGACCCCAAGGTTCTGAGGCGTTCTTGCCGCCTCCTTGGGACCCCTTTGAAAACCGCTGCCTTTCCGAGCAGGAAGGTTGATGAGCCCAGAGGCACATCTAATTCTGTCCCCCTCCTGCTATAAACCTTCAGAGGCTTCCGTTGCCCTCTCCAGACTTCTAATGTGACTCACCAAAGCCCTTCATGGCCCAGCCCCTAATTATTTCTCCTGCGTCCTCTCTCCCCTCCCCTCACCTTGCATCCTGTTCCCCACCCACAATGACTTTCCGTTCCTCAGACCCCCGTCTTCTGTCTTGTCTTCTGTCTTCCGAGCTTTTGCACCTGTTGTCCTTTCTGCCTCCTTATCTCACTAACACCTGTACTTATGCTTAGGTTTCTGCCTGGTTTTTCTTCTTCTCCTCCCCCTCCCCCTCCCCTTCCCCCTCCGCCCCTTCTCCTCTTCCTCCTCCTTCTTCTTCTTCTTCCTTTTTCTTCTTTCTTCCTCCTCTACCCCTTTTCTCATTTATGTCCTTCTGCTGTTTTTTTTTTTTTCATAACAGCCTGTGTTGACCCTGTTATAGTACTTTTCATACTTTATTGTTTATGTTTTTTTAAATCATCTGTCATTCTTACTGGACTAGAAGCTCCACAGGAGCAGGTACTGACTTGTGTCTGTCTCTCTCACCATCCTGTCACCATCTAGGGCCTCGCTCATAAAGGCAGTTAGCAAGTGTTTGTTGACAGTTTGACCAAAGTACAGGTAACTTTTCAGGCAAATTGTGTTTTCTTGGTAATGTGGGGATGGCTTTGGGGGAACTTCTCACTTTTACCCACATCAGTGATCAAGCCTGAAAAAAGGAAAGAAAAATATAATGTAAAAATGTATGATAAAATTATTTCTATGCAGAAAGCATATTGAAATATAAAAGTAAAAAGGAATATATAAAAATTAATGATTCTATTTGGGTAGTTGAATTATAAGTTCTGTTTTTCTTAGTGTATTTCAAATTTTCTATAATTTGTTTCATTTCTTTTACTTAAAATATTTTTAGAAGAATTTTAAAGACTCAGTTCTAATTTCTTGTGCATTTTAAGTATCTTAAATATAACATCTTTAACTCCTCAGGTAATTTATTCCCAAATTTGACTGAATCCTGAGTAGTTCCCAAGACCCAGAGCACAATCTCTACTGGAAATAATCTGAAATGTCTGGTTTCTCCCCTTCAGCTTCAGTAAATCAAAAATCATTCCACTTTCAAAGTGTATTTTTCAAGGATGAAGTGTCATATTGTTCAAAATAGATAAAATAACTTATTATTCCATATTTATCAAGTGAGCCTTCATCTATTTCCTTATTTCTTTGAAACCTTATCATCACTACTCTAAAAATAGTACTTAAATATTAAATATCTGTAAAGTGCCCTTGAGTATTTTGTCTTCAAGTCACAGATGTAGCAAATGTTCTAGATAAAGAAACTGGCTCAGAGAAGTTACATCAGTGGTTCTCAGCCTTGGCTGCACATTAGAATCACCTGGGAATCTTTTTTAAATCCTGATTTCTGGGCCTCATCCTCCAGAAATTCTGTTTCTTTGTTACTAATGTTGTGGCCCCACTCCATAACAAAGAAACAGAATTTCCGGAGGACGAGGCCCAGAAATCAGGATTTAAAAAAGATTCCCAGGTGATTCTAATGTTCAGCCAAGGTTGAGAACCACCAAGTTACATGATTTGCTGAAGGTCACAAGATGGGATAGGGGTTCTCGAACATTGTCTTTTTCTGGTTTGAAGTTATTCGCGCACTGCATTCTGATGCTTCCCCTCTTCCTCCACAGTTGTGCATGCCGAAAGGGCTGTCTTTCAGAACACAGACTGACAACAGAGACCCTCAGTTCCACTCGTTTATAATCACGCGGGAAGATGGTTCTCGCACCTACGGTTTTGTTCTCACTTTTTATGAAGAAGTTACAAGTAAGCAGATCTGCACAGCTATGCAGACGCTCTACCAGATGCACAACGCCGAGCATTACAGCAGCGTCTACGCCTCCTCCTCCTGCAGCATGGACTCGCTGGCCAGCAGCATTGACGAGGGGGACACAACTTCTCTTTTGAAACTCCAGCGATACAACTCCTATGACATCAGCAGAGACACCCTGTATGTTTCCAAAAGCATATGTTTGATCACACCACTGCCTTTCATGCAGGCCTGCAAGAACTTCCTCCTCCAGCTCTACAGAGCAGTTACCTCGCAGCAGCCACCACCCTTGCCGCTGGAGAGCTACATCCATAATATTCTCTATGAGGTACCCCTCCCACCGCCAGGGAGATCGCTGAAATTTTATGGTGTTTATGAACCTGTCATATGCCAGAGGCCTGGGCCCAATGAACTCCCCCTCTCCGATTACCCTCTGCGAGAGGCCTTCGAGCTCCTGGGGTTGGAGAACCTGGTGCAGCTGTTCACCTGCGTCCTTCTAGAGATGCAGATCCTTCTCTACTCACAAGGTAGGTCTTGCCTAGACTCTGAGTCTCCCGGAAACAAGTACTCATGCTCCCAATTGCTGTGTTTCCATGGGGTTGTATTGTTAGAACCGAATAACACATGGTCAGAAGTCTTTTCTGTTTTGTGTAAAAGGAACAGGTGTCGGTGGGACCAGAGGCCAAGACTTTCCATCTCTTTAGGGTGGCAGTGCTGTAGAGAATAGCAGGAAAGAATACAAAAGCAGTAACTTGGCTGACTTGAGCCTATTTTTTCATGGGAAGTCCCCCCTCTCCCCCTCTGTCCTGATAATACATAATTATCCTAAAAGAAACATTCCTTTTCATAATGAAAGTCAGAGAGTCCTGTTACTACCAGGAACATGTAGACTTTTCATTTTTTACAGATTAGTAAAGGCTCACGTCACAACTCAGCTGACAGTAGAAAGGGAGAAACGAAATTGTTAGGACTCTGCAGCTCCCGAGGGCAGCGGTTTTCAGCCTTTTCACCTCGTGGCACATAAAATATTTATTAAAATTGTGTGGCACAACAAAAAAATTTTTTTTTTGCCGATCTGACAAAAAAATAGGTATAATTTTGATTTATTCACACAGGACAGTTATTGTTGTATTGGCTGTTGTTACTATTGTTTTTTATTTGACAGTCTAAGGCAGCGGTTCTCAACCTGTGGGTTGCAACCCCTTTGGCGGTCGAACGACCCTTTCACAGGGGTCACCTAAGACCATCCTGCATAGCAGATATTTACATGACGATTCATAACAGTAGCAACATGACAGTTATGAAGTAGCAACGAAAATAATTTTATGGTTGGGTCACAACATGAGGAACTGTACTTAAAGGGCCAGAAGGCTGAGAACCACTGGTCAGGGAAAGAGGTCATTGCTCCTGACCAAAGAGTCAGGTATTGCATCTGTTAAATACTCTTTCGGCACCGGGTTGAGGGTGGCTGTCCTAAGGCAGTCAGCTGTGGGTCTTTGCCTGTGGGTGATTCCATGTGGTGAGAGAAGGGGTACGGCTGTGAAACTCTGTACTTTCCTGGGTCTGACAATTCCACCAGAGTTATGTGGGGGCTTTTTGTTTTGTTCTTGATCCCAGAACGAAGTTACTGGTACCTGGGTGATGTTTTTCACTCAGAGTTCTCCCAACACACACTTAAGAAACTAACACAACGTGGGTTTCATTTTCTTTTGCCGGTATGCATAGGGATTTGCAGAGGAAACGGAGATGCTGTGTCTTAATGGGGAATGAATGGAAGGAGAGCGTAAAATGGGACCTGTGCACTGATGAGCCCTCTGAGGAATGTGGCCCCGATATTTGGGTTTGCGTTTTGCTAACTTGTGTTCAGGCAGAACGGAAGTGCAGCCTCCTGACTGCTGCTGTCAGGCTCGTTTTGCCGCGTTCCGGTTTTTCTTTTCTGTTTCAGATGATAAGTGAGAGGCGGAGCCAAGCAGGCTATCTTGGTCCTTCCCCATCTTGTGTGTCTGTTGACACGATTTTCGTGTTGACAGCCTTCCTCGGGGTTGTATTTCTTCAGCTTATCCTACGTAATGTTCTTCGATAATGTGTCCCAGCGTCTCAGTGCTGTTGTCAGGGAGCTCTTCTCCAATAGCCAGTCCGCGCTCTTCCCTTTCCTCGCGCTCTCGCCTTCTTCGTGCTCACCATAACCTAGGATCACCCCTTTGTGTCTGAAAGATTTAACCTGAAGTGATTCTCCCTTCCTTTCTGTTTCTTCCTTTCTTGCTTTATTCCCTGAAGGGACTAAGGATTAGAGAGTTGCTGGAGGGGCAGGGGCTTGGAGCTTAATATGCTCAAGTGTAGTCGTAACCCATTAGAAAAGAGAATTTTAGGTCCTAGGTATACAGGTCATTTTCAAGGTCATATAGTTCAGTGTCCTAATGTTCTGGTTAGAAAGAATATTGGTTTTTGAAGTCATAACAGCCCTGGGTTCAAATCTCTGCTCTGTCACTTACTGTAACCATGGACAAGTTACGTAATCTTCCTGAGTGTTAAGTTTACTTTTATGGGGGGTGACTATTTGTTTTTTCTTCTCCTCACTGATTTATTGTGAAGGCTAAATAAGAAAACCTGTACAAAATAGTTTGAGCATAATTGGCTCACTCTATGACAGTCAATGCTGTTGTCATTATTAGTTTTATTAGTCCTACCTAATCCTTTCTGAATTATGCATATCTTAAATTGTGAGGGTCTAATATATTACTGCATTTAAAGTACCTGGTATAACTTTGTTAAAAAGTTAAGGCCTTTATTTCAGGGTTGAGAACCTAATAAATGTTCTCTTATACTAAATGTCATGCTTTTTTCTTTAAAATATATTTTTGTTGATTTCAGAGAGGAAGGAAGAGGGAGAGAGAGAGATAGAAACATCAATGATGAGAATCATTGATTGAGTGCCTCTTGCACGCCCCTCACTGGGGATTGAACCCGAAACCCAGGCATATACCCTAACTGGGAATCAAACCCCATGACTTCCTGGCTCATAGGTCAATGCTCAATCACTGAGCCATGCCGGCAGGGCTGTCATGCTTTTTTTTTAAAGAAAAAAACCTTCCGTTATCACAGCTCCTGTTTTTAGTAGCACTGTATCTCTCATTGCTTGTGGTCTGTCCGGAGTGCTCTTCTTTCTGCTCTGACTACCTTATCCCATCTGATTTATGGAGTCTGTTGAAAAGTTATAGTTGACTAATGTCCACCTATTTATTTCAGTTTCAGATGAAGAATGATTACTTATGAGCATGTTTTTGTACTCAAATGAATATTTTTTGGTAACTTGATCTTATGTTTAGAACAAGAGTGACTCTTGAGATTGTAGAAATATACATATATATTTTTTTAAGAGTGTCATACAAAAAAAGTCTCATACAATAATTTTATAATCATTCGCTGCAATCACTGTATGTTAGGAATTGTACTATAAAGATGCCTTGTTCGTTTTGGTTTTATTCTCTACCTTTAATCCTCTCAACAGTGAATTAGTACTGTTATCCATCTTTTATCAAGGAGGAGGCTCAGGGATCCAAGCTGTTACATAATGTGGTGCAGCTAGAAATGGGTCTCGGACCAGCCTTTCTGCAGGGCACTTAACCACCATGTTCACTGTGTTGGGCACTGCACCTAACCTTGCCTTCTCTGTCTCAATAAGTTATTTTTAAATTATAAACACATTCTGCAGGTCTGTAGTGTAGATAGCATGCTAAGTAATTACAGAGTATAAAATGAAAGCTCCGTGTAAATGCTCATTTTAATATTGACAATGTCTCTCCCATTAGAGAAAGACATTTCATTTAAACGAATGAAATAAAAGAGTCATTATGTTGATTTGTGCTCTGGTGCCCTCCTTCATTCTTCCTGACTGTGTTAAGGGGGTTTTAATAACATCTGATACTTCATTTCTTCTTCGCGGATAAAGCTGTGCCATGAAATTTTAAAACATTGCAGGTGCTGAAATATTACCACGAAACTGCAAAGGGAATCAAAGTAGATGCATTTCAGTGATGAAATTGTCTTTCTAGACTGATTTGAAATTCTGGTCACAGCCCATTTCAAAGATTCAGACTGTTACTTAGAGAGCGTGTGCATCACAGTCACTTTGCTGTGGTAACTAGCTGGAGATTTTAGGTGGAGAAAGCACGCACCCAGGAGGTTAAAGCTCTTTTCTGGGACCCCCGATCAGAAGAGAGCACTTTCTTCTGCAACCTGGAAGTACCTGGAGCAAGACAGGGAAGACTGGAGTATGGTTCTCTTTTCAAAGGAACAGTGGGGGAATAAAAGGTAGGGGAATCTAAACACCAGGGTCTAACTTTTGATACCAGTAATTAAAGTCTCAGGAACATCTTTGGGCCTTGCTTCCCTCCTTTGACTCTTCACAATGGAAAGAAGCAGTTACCCACAGCCCGTACTGCACTGCCTGCCTGGGTGCCTACACAGCCCTCTTTTCCACTCCCCTCCCTCCTGTAAGTTGGGCGTGAATTTAACCTTGTCAGGAAGTAGAAGCTACTTGAGGTTTCTAGAAAAAGGGGAGAGTTTTCTAATCACAAGTTGCTGACCATACTGAACTGAACACCATAGCTTATTGGTTATGGAGTTTATAAATCATAAAAGCACAATTGATACATTTTTAAAAATAGGTTTGTTTGTTTGTTTTTTAATATATATTTTTATTGATTTCAGAGAGGAAGGGAGAGGGAGAGAGAGATGGCAACATCAATGATGAGAATCATTGATTGGCTGCCTTCTGCACGCCACCTACTGGGGACAGAGCCTGCAACCTGGGCATATACCCTTGACCAGAATTGAATCCAGGAACTTTCAGTCCACAGGTTGACGCTCTACCCACTGAGCTAAACCAGCTAGGGCAAAAATAAGTTCTTATTGATTTTTAGAAAGAGAAGAAGGGAGAGGAAGAGAGAGAAACATTGATGTGAAAGAGAAACATCGACTGGTTGCCTACTGCATGCACCTGGACCAGTAATCGAACCCACAACCTGGATATGTGCCCTGACCAAGAATTGAACTGGTGACCTTCTTGTGCATAGGATGTTGTTCAACCAACTGAGCCACACTGGCCAGGGCACAATTGATATTTTAATTTTTTAAAAAATATATTTTATTGATTTTTTACAGAGAGGAAGGGAAAGGAATAGAGAGCCAGAAACATCAATGAGAGAGAAACATCTATCAGCTGTCCCCTGCACACCCCCCCACCGGGGATGTGCCTGCAACCAAGGTACATGCCCCTGACCGGAACCGAACCCGGGACCCTTGAGTCCGCAGGCTGACGCTCTATCCACTGAGCCAAACCGGCCAGGGCCACAATTGATATTTTGATGGCAGAAAGTGGGTTCCTATGATCTGTATTTTAAAAGCAGCAGAGTATGATCAGCTTTGGCCAATATTTTTATACTATTAGCTTTATTCTGTGATGATAAAGGGATCTTAATATTAAGACATTTTTAAATAATTTTTTGTACATATTCAAGAAACTAATCCTTTGTCAATTTATGTGTAACACATTATATTTTTTTCCAATTTGTGGCTCTTAATTTTCCTTTAGGGGCTGTTTCATGAATTAAGATGCTCTTAATATTTATGAGTTCAAATTTATCGATTTTTTGAGCTCATGACTTAACTTTGCCTTATTTAAGAAGTCCTCTAATTTTGAGATCATAAAAATAGTCTATTTTTTAAAAAAATGTTTTAAAGTTACACTTAGTATTTAAGGCCTTAATCTCTGTATAAGAAGTTGATTTTTGTTTAGTGAGGAAAAGATCAATTTTAATACTTTAGAAATATCCATAACTAGTTATGGGCGAGCAGACATTCTTCCTCCCTCCGATCTTCCATCAGACGTGGAAGTTCCTGTACATGAGAGCGTATTTCTAGCCTTGACGTTTATTCTGCTAGTCTTTCTCTCTCAGTGCTAAATGACCATAGCTTTACAGTAAGTCTTGGCATCTGATAGGACAATTCTCTTCACCACCATCTTTTTATTGAATGCATTGAATTCAGTTTGGGGACAGTTAACATTTACAGTATTGAGTCTCCCCTTCCATGAAAATGTTATATGCCTCCATTTATAAGGATCTTCTTTAAAGTCTGTCAGTAAAGTTTTATAAAGTAAAGTAGATTATAATGTGCAAATAATGACAGCTTTGTTGCTTCTATTCCAATCTTTGTCACATTTATTTCTTTTTCTTGCCTTACAGTACTAACTAGGCCCTCCAGTACAGTATAGAATGGAATTGATAGCAGCAGACATTTTTGTCTTTTCCTGATTTTAAAAAGGATGCTTCTAATGTTTCACTATGAAGTGTAACATTTGCTGTAATGTTTTTAGTAAATAACCTCATAACAGGTTAAAGAAATTCCTTGTATTTCTAGTTTCTTCAAAGTTTTTAAATATTGTGACATGTGTTATATTTTATTGAATACTCTTTGTGTATCAAGATGATCATTTTTTTCTCTTTTTAATCATTTAGTAAGGTGAAAAATCTATATTCCATCCTTACATTCCTATAATAAATCTGACTTTGTCATGATATATTATTACCTTTTTAATATATGCTTGATTTAATTGGATAATATTTTATTAGAATTTTTGCATCTGTGTTTTTTAATGATTTGGTTTATAATTTTCATTGCTTGTACTATCTTGTCTTGTTTTTGGTATTAAGGTGATTCTGACTTCATAGAAAGAGTTGGAAAGTGTTTATTTTTCTCTGGAAGGTAAAATAGAGAAGAGTTTATGTAAGGTTAGAATTATTTGTCCCATGACTACTTGAGAAAACTTGTCTGTAAACTGGTCTTTTTGGAAGATGTTAAGTACCAATTCAGTGTCTGTATGGTTTACTACCGTTCATATAGGGTAAAGTTACATGGGTACAGAATTAGTGGGCTGTTTTTACCACTAGGCCATACAGCTGCATTCAATGTTAACCCCCGTTTTGCCAGATGAGGTGAAGTCAGGACCAGTCAGGCAGGCTCTGAGGAATTCTGACATAAAGGTTTAAAAGTAGAGTTACAAAAGTACTTCTTGCCCTCGCTGGTTTGGCTCAGTGGATAGAGCGTCAACCTGCGGACTGAAGGGTCCCAGGTTCAAGTCCAGCCAAGGGCACATGCCCAGGTTGCGGGCTTGATCCCCAGTGTGGGGTGTGCAGGAGGCAGCCGATCAATGATTCTCTCTCATCATTGATGTTTCTCTCTCTCCCTCTCCCTTCCTCTCTGAAATCAATTTTTAAAAAAAGAAAGTAGTTCTTGCTTTGGAATCATCTTTGCTTCTGACACTTGTAGTCCTGGGCCTGCATCAGGTAGGAAAAAGAAAGTTGAGGCAATATAGGGAGGAAGACAAAAACCATAGTCATTATACCAGCATCCCTCTATCCCCCTTCCCCAGATGCACCAGAAAAACAGAGGAATCTATCTAGTGGGGACCCGCCATTAAGCCCCTTTATGTTGAGTATGAGCATACACACGAAAGCGTGTGAGTCAGCTCTTCATGCCTTTATCTCCACCCTTTTAAGACAGTGGGTTTCAGTTGGCTGGTCCAGTTCTCTATTAAACCTGGCTCTGAGGATGATGAGCAACATGGCATGTCCATTTGATGTGATACCTCTTTGCCTGCTGTTGAATGCTATGTGCTGTGAAGTGCAGTCTGTCTCTTGCTCTGAAGAAATGTAACTCACCAGCCTAAATTGGTAGAGTATCTTCTGTTTCAATCCTCTCACAGTATTTTGAGCATTTGCATCTACCACCGAGAATGCAAAGCTAAATCCAGAATGAGTGTCTATTCCTGTTAGGACTCATTTATAGCCCCCACCACCCCCAGGGCTGCCGCCATCCATCCAATATAATACTCTTGTCAGTCATGGGGGGGGGGGGGTCTCCCCCACCCCCAGGAATCTTCCTCGGAGCCATCTGTAGTCTCCGTCTCTTGTTGGTAGACAAAACAGTTCCTGTTTTGGCATTTTGTGCCTCAGAGGGTGTAAGAGGAATATGTCCAGATTCAACTCATCTCTGCATTGCTGTAGCCCCCCATGTCTACTCATTTCATGGATCCAGGTGGCCACTTCAGAAGGTGCACTTGGTAGTTCCAGTCACCTCCAGAACCTGGGAGGGGCATCAACATGTCCAACTGTAACGTGCCAGGATGATTCCCATATGGCTGTGCCTTATAAGGCATCCTTTTAAAGTCCAGTTTTCCATTGCCCATGAGTCAGTAAAAAAAAAACCAAAACCCCAAACATATGTGCTTTTACCATTGCTGAGTTCTTCCATCACTTCTAGGAAAACAGCATGCACGTCAGCCCACTGAGCTGATGTGATTTTACCTTCCTTGATCACAGTGGTGGCCTTCCAACCAGGGTGTTGTTCATTCAGCTTGGAACTGTCATTCATCAACCAAGCAGCTCTCTGTTGGTCATTTGAGAGGTGTTTATAAGGCACTGTCCACGTGATGATGGAATCTAGCAGCTCGTCACTCAGGTCCAGAGTTAGTCCTGTGGGGAAGGCGGCTCCTGGTTGTAGCTCCTCGCATGCTTCTTGTGACAGGATTCCAATATAAACCATTTCCATTTTATTATGGAACTCTTCTGAGCATTGCCTTCCCTCATTGAAGTGTTTTTCTTGACATCATGGTTATTCAGGTTCCAAGATTATGTTATGTCTCTCAGTCATAGGGATAGTTTAGATTAATGTTCAATAGCAAGCTAGTAATTGCCTCTCAAATGACAAATCTTTCGTCCAACATCCCTAAAGTTGTCACTGGGAGGTGCTCACAGGCTGTTGCCATACGTCCCAGTGTGTGCTCCGCATGGGGCTACTGAACAGTTTGTACCAACACCCCAGCTTCTTTCCTATATCTGCAGCCCAGGCAGTCTTATTTCCATTTAGCATGTCCAATGAACGTTGCTCGAAGGGTGATTTACATGCCTCTGTTCTACCTCCGGGGGAAGCGTTCCCATTTAGACATAATATCCATTCCCATAAAACATTCCCATAGACGCTGTTTAAACATTCCAGTTTTCACCTAAACTTCCACCTTAATCCTATCAACCTTAACATTTTTATATTCTAGTAAAGTAATTGTAGCCTGCGTTACTTCACCAAAGGATTTGGTAGCGTAGTGCATGCGGGGAGTCCCAGAAATATCTCAAAGCTCCCTGCCTCCCACTATTTTACCCACTATTGTTCTCCTCGCCCCCCACCCCCTCCCACTATTTTACCCGCTTTATGCATTTGGCTTTTAAGTTCCCAGCAGGGGGTTGAGCTAAGAGACCCTGATCCTTTTGTCAGTCACTATTTTGATTACTCTCTCTGGTTGTTGCCCCAGGCCATTCCAGGTCTGGTTTCTCGTTAGAATCTTTGCCTTCCCTATGTTTAAAATTTCTCCAAATTTAGACTAAACTTGCTTGGGACCTTTAATGCAGGGGGATCTGTAGGGTTCCCATTGGTCTACCCAATCTTATATATAGGGTGTCCCAAAATTCACGCAAGATTTGAATTTTGCGTGAGCATTAACAACAACAACAACAAAAATAAAAGCCTAATTTTACTTGGTTTATTGAATCAGATTCTAATATCTGTTGCCCTTTGATTTCAATCCCTTCAATTTGATAAGCATTACCAAGTACCAATTATGGCCCAGGAGCAGGGACAATGAAGACCAATGAAGACCACGGCTTTGCGTATGTGCCAGCAAAGCTGTGGAGGCCATTTACCCGATGTGCTATTCCATACATAACCCTATACTGTATGCTTTATGAATCAATAAAAAATTTACAATTTTTAATTATAAACCTGTGTTTTCTATCAAAATTACTTCTTGCGTGAATTTTGGGACACCCTATAGTAGTGCTCTATGAGTCTATTAAGACCTTTGTTTCAACCACATCAGTGTTTGTTTTATTCATCCCATTTCTTTTTTTATTTTTATTTTTTAATCCTCACCCAAGGATGTTTATTGATTTTAGAGAGAAAGGAAGGGAGAGAGAGAGAAACATTGATGTGAGAGAGAAACAATGATCAATTACCTCCCATATATGCCCCAACCATGGATCAAACCTGCAACCTAGGTATGTGCCCTGACTGGAGTTGAAACAAGAACCATGTGGTGTACAGGACGACGCTCCAACCAACTGAGCCATCCGGCCACGGCTCATCCAATTTCTTAACCCTCTAAAGATTTCCACCCTGCTGGGATGAGTTTCTTGACGCTTCACTTTTTCCTCTTTGATTTGCTCCTATCAATGTTTGCTTTATTCACCTGATTTCTTAATAACTGTTTAAACATTTCCACTCTGCTGGGGATGGGTCCCTGAACTCTCTCCCCTGCCTCTTGGCATTTTCTTGTTAAATAATCTAATGTTTTTATTAGCATCGGTAAGATTCATGAGGGGAAGCTGAGACAGCAAATCTGACCTATTTTGTGGCAGTAAAGTTACACGGGTGCCGTTGCACTATTTATCATGACCCGAATAATGAGCATATTCAGTGGGTGAATATCCTAATTATCATAAAGCCAATTCCATACAGCTTACGTATGAATCATATCAACTGCTTCCTCCAGGGTGTTGCACTTGGCATTTGTAGGGGAAGTTGGCAGTCCCCCTTCTCAGGATAAACAGACTTTGCAGTAGCTTTCATCCCGTCCACCAGGCTGGCTGTTCCCTCAGGGATCACCTGCTGTGTGTCTGGATCGGAGCGAGCCGTCTGTGACCGTCCCAGAGTTAGCGGTGGGTACTGCATCAACTCAAGTTTTGGAAAATTCTCAACCATTTTTCTAAACATTGCTTCCATTCCTCTTTTAAAAAGAAATCTTTTAAAACACGAATAAAACATGGAAATCTGTCTTGCTCCGCCTCCCATATCTCTCAGCCTCTTTTTCTGCCTCTGTCTCTGTGCTGCATCCTGGGTGATTTCCCCATATCTGTCTCCCAGGTGATTCTCTTTGTTGCCTGGATCTAATTTGCACTTAACCCTTCCTTTGACATTTTAATCTCCGCGGCCCTATAAACAGCCTTTAGTCCTTAGTGCTTCCTTTAATTTTCTTATGCGTAAAGCATGCATATGTTATATTCTTGCTCAGATAAGTTCCAGTATTTGACGGGTTGTGTATCGAGGATACATTCCTCCATGGAGGCTTTCAGTTTTTTCTCTCACCGGGCAGCTGAGTTCACTGGCAACGCGAGTTTCCTTGAAATTAAAAATTTCAGCTTAGTGTTTCTTTGGGATATGCCGGTAGCATAAGTTTGGGTTCCAAACATGCTTGAAAGCTGGCCAGGAGATAGGAGGAATTCTCAGGCAGACTCTTTTTCTTTTCCTCCCAGAGCCAAGGCAGGGCAGACAGCTTTCCTGGGCGGTACAGGGTCTTTTGTGTATGTGTCGTATCATTTTGTTTGTTTGTTTTTCCTGTCTTGATCTCTTTTCCCTGAGGTTTTTATTCTCTTTGGGTCCTAGCTTTATGCAAGAGGATCTACTGTCTGGTGAAGGAACAATAAATCATATACTGTATACCAGTCTCTCAGTGTCTAGTACAAGAGGGGAAAATTGATTTTCACTTCCCATGTGTAAATTTTTCATAGTCAAAGCAAGAAAATAGCCCCGGGTGCTAGTTTCCATTATTTAAAAATTTGTGTTTTCTATGACATTGAACATTTTTTCCATCAGCCGTAAATAAAGTAGCTGCCACGCTGTTAGGGGTTTGATTCAACTGCTTAAAATCCTCTGCCTTTCAGCCTAAGTCCAATCAGTAGACAGATTAAACCACACAATAATTTAAACAAAGGAGTGTAGTATGAAGAATTATTAAGCTATACTAACTAGGAAAGCAACTATAAAGACTTGAAGGAAACACTAAACGGTGGGTACCTTAGGAATGACAAAGTTGGAAGGGGAGGCTCCACTTCCCAAGACTGAGGTTCATTCCTCGTTGAAGAAGGAGTGGTTGCAGGTCGTTAGATGGTGGAGAAGGTCAGTGGGTTGCCTAGGCCTGAGCTGGTCCTCAAACGTCGAGCAAGTAGAAAACCATCTCCCAGGTACCAGTGAGCTGTGGGTGGGGAACAGGCAGGCATACAGTGGTGTCAGGGCGCCACTGTGGATGTGAGAGCTGAGTGTGCAGTATTCGTGTACGGAGAGTCATGTGAAGGTGACCACTGGCCCATCTCTGAGACAGCCTACTTCGGGCATGTGGCTGGGGAAGTGTGCCACCAGCTGTGTACCTCACATGTCGGCACTACTGATCAACATGCAACAGGAGCAAGAACAAACACAACACTGCACTCTGAACCGAGAAGAAACCCCTTCCTCCTGCAGTGCCCTCTACTGCTGAGACGCAGCATGTGCTCACTGTAGAAGAAATGCGTACAGGCCCATTGTCATAGGCCGTGTACTGAGTGAACTTGGAGCTGAGAGGCAATAAATAGGTCACTGGTACAGGAGCTGACTGTTTTAAACCCAGAGCCTTTCACTGTGTCTGACATAGAATCAAGAAAGAAATAAAAAAGCAGTGCCTGACATCCAGGAACTGATGTAGCTCTCACGGTAGGCCTCACTGTTACTGCAAACTGATCAGATGCTCACAACTAAGCCATGTGCTCCTACGGAACATGAATGGTCCCATAAGAACATCCACTTTAAACAAGGCCACTGTGCAAAAAACCCACAAAATACCAAGCACCCTCCTCTCTTGCTAAATTAGTAACTGCTCCTTCATTTCCTTACCAGTCACAGCTCTGTCCCCCACTTCAGTCTCCCTTCCCATAGATCAGAGTTACTAGATGCCCAGTGATAGAATTGTCCTGACTTCTGACAGCATCCAAGTCAAAGCAAGTCTCTACTACTTCCTAGACCCAGGCCAAAATTACCCAGCAAAGCCCAGATCCTATAAGAGGTGTCTCTACACCTCTTACTAAGACATCCTGCAGTTCTCCAGGGTGTGAGTCCTTCCGCTCTGCAATGAGTAATACATAAATCCAACTACTCAAACACAGAGGTGTTCTTGGGGTTTTTGACTGAAGAGCATTGACAGAATAAATGATTACTAAGTATATCTTTTTTTAAATCATTTTTTTATTTTTCAATTGCAGTTGACATACAATATTATATTAGTTTCAGGTGTACACCCCAGTGATTAGACATTGTATAACTTATTAAATGATCATCCCAATAAATCTCATACCCATCTAACACCATACACATTTACTACAATATTATTGACTATATTCCCTATACTTTATTTCACCATGACCATTCTGTAACTACAGATTTGTAGTTCTTATCCCTTCACCCCTTTTACCCATCCCTCCCACCCCCATCCCATCTGGCAACTGTCAGTTTTCTCTCTGTGAGTCTGTTTCTAGTCTGCTTGTTCATTTATGTTGTGTTTCAGGTTCAATTGTTGATAGGTAGATATCTGTTGCCATTTTACTGTTCTTTTTTCTTCTTCTTCTTAAAGAAGACCTTTTAATATTTCATATAATACTGGGTTGGTGATGATGAACTCCTTTACCTTTTTCTTATCTGGGAAGCTCTTTATCTATCCTTCAATTCAAAATGATAGCTTTGTTGGATAGAGTAATCTTGGTTATAGGTCTTTGCTTCTCATCACTTTGAATATTTCGTGCCACTTCCTTCTGGCCTGCATAGTTTCTGTTGAGAAATCAGGTAACAGTCTTATGGGAACTCCCTTGTAGGTAACTGCTTTTCTCTTGCTGTTTTTAGGATTCTCTTTGTCTTTAACCTTGCATTTTAATAAAGCTTTATAAAGCATCGATGACAGAGTGGTTTAAAAGGATAGTTTATTTGTAATTATGTGAGGTGATATTAACTAAACTTATGATAATCATTTTGCAATATATACTCACATCAAATCACCATGTACTTATAAAACTAATAGAGTTATATGTCAGCTATATCTCAGAACTAGGGAGAAAGGATCCTTTAATATTGTAGACAGTTTTTAGTTTTGATAAATTAGTTCATGTAAACAAAACACAATAAAATAAAATAAAAAACCAACCTTTAATTTTCTGATAACTTTTCACTTTGTCCCCAGATTTGATAGTTCTATAGTTGGGGGTGAAATATAGAAAGTGTGACTATGAATGCATATATCTGTTGATTTCTTGTACTTACAAAATGAAGTTTAATAAAAATGTAATCTGGATAATTATATATACAAGAAATAAAAGCCTCTGAATTTGGCGATTGTATAGATGTACATGTATACAAGAAGTGATCAATAGCTATATTCTGGTACAATTTTAATGGGAGAAGTGCCAAGAGCAGTTTACTTAGTTCTTGTTTCCTCCACATTTTAAGTAAATTCACATACCGGTGATTTCAGAAGCAAAGAGTATGATGATGTTTCCCACCTACCCATCCTCTCTTACAACCATTCAAATGAAACCATTTAACTCTTTAATGACGGTGGGGTAGAAATGACCTATTTTCTGTCTGGTCATAAAGAAAGCTTTTATTTATTAGCACAAGAATTTTTTTGGAAATTGGTATTTTCGAGCTCAATGCCGTGACTGTGTTTTTACTTGGAATCTTCCCCTCCGTTTTTCCTTGTTCTGTGCAGATTACCAACGCCTGATGACGGTGGCGGAAGGCATCACCACACTCTTGTTCCCATTTCAGTGGCAGCATGTGTATGTGCCCATCCTCCCTGCTTCTCTGCTACATTTTCTTGATGCTCCTGTCCCTTATCTGATGGGTCTTCAGTCAAAAGAAGGAACTGACCGTTCTAAATTAGAACTTCCTCAAGAGGTAAAAGTTACCATGAATGATGAAGCATTTGCTGTTTGTTGATTTAGGTCAGGGATACTTCCCTTAGATAGTATTGCCATTGTCCAAACCCTGTCTCTGTTCTGAATCTCCCAAGTAGGTTTCGGGCAGAGCTAGTGACTGCAGGTCCTGACTCCTGGTGGTTACTGTGACAGTAGTTAATTGAACCTGGTGCAAAGCAGGACGATGGCATATAAATTTGTGAAGATGGAACAATAGTAATGTTACTTAATTGCTATATTATTCTAATGACATTTTCTTCCCTTTTCCCCATTCACATTATACATTTTGTTTCTAAAACAATGCAGCCCAATTTTAACATCCTTTGAAATCATTGTATTAAACGAGGCGAATTTGATTCTTGACCTCCATCA
This sequence comes from Myotis myotis, assembly GCF_014108235.1. Taxonomy (NCBI): domain Eukaryota; kingdom Metazoa; phylum Chordata; class Mammalia; order Chiroptera; family Vespertilionidae; genus Myotis; species Myotis myotis. The sequence goes on from NW_023416335.1 coordinate 175,063,607, forward strand.
AATGAAAAGTAACATCTTTCAGCAAGCTGGGGATAATGGGAATATCAAATACTTTAGTATTCGTTGTTTTCTGGCCTAAGGCTAGTTATCAACTTTTTCTAAATGTCAGCTTAGCTAGGTGGTAGAGATAAGAATTCTAACCCCTAGTTTTTAGGCCCCTTGAGGTTACTGTGCTTTCTGTGGGTTATATTTTCAAATGTTGTTTAAGGAGAAAGTAAACAGGAACTTTTGAAAGCATTTTAAATCTGGTTTTTAGCTGTTGTTTAGGGTCCTCAGAATTACAGTGTTAAGCCTTTGAAATGAAATATCGATATGAATGCCATGGCCTATTAAAAAACATAAAATGGTTAATTACGTTATTATCTATTTAATTAGCACCTTTCTTAATGAATCTTTCGTGCTGTGCTTCACTTTTTTTTCTTATTTCCCATAGAATGTCTCATTTTAATAAGTGAATTTAAAAATAACACACTAAGCTGCAGCCATCATACTCAGTATTGATTCCTGTAATCATCCATTGCTTACTTTATTATAATGAACATTTTCCTACCAAAATTAGCATTTCTGTTCCTGGGAAAGTAAGCATGATTCAGATCATATAAAACACGCAGTTGGTCTTTTAAGCTTCCGTGTATGCTTTCTGCTTTTCCTCCTTATCATGCCTCTTTTTTTTGTTACCTGAATGCTCTTGTCTTCTCCTTTATTAAGCTGATCTCAGTACCGTGATGGCTTAAAGACGTAACTCCTTTAAATTTTCAAGGAAAGAGAAATAGATTGGCCAAGTGAATTTTGTTTTAAAGTCTTAAACAGTGACCTGTTTTAGTTTCTTGAGTATCTGGTCTATTTGTATGTTACTCAGATGATATTTTATGAGATCCTTTGTTTATATGTAAATATTATCATTCCATTTTTTGCATGAGTAATAATTGTTGAGGATTTTAAGATACTACCCCCTTAGTTGGTTTGGCTTAGTGGATAGAGTGTCGGCCTGTGGGCTGAAGGATCCCGGGTTCGATTCTGGTTAAGGGCACATGCCAGGTTGTAGGCTCGATCCCCAGTAACGGGCGTGCAGGAGGCAGCCAATCAGTGATTCTCTCTCATCATTGATGTTTCTGTCTCCCTCTCCCTTCCTCTTTGAAGTCAATAAAGATATATTTTTAAAAAAATACTGCCTTGATGTAGTTGGGAAATCTTTCTGTCTCTGTGTGTATCCTTTCACTCTAAAGATAAACTTAAAAAATTTTGTAAGTTTTACAGTAATATCTGTGATTTTCTAATTTTTTTATTCATTAAATCAACACTATTCAATAAATATACATGCCTATCTATTCATAGAGTAGAATAATATGAAATTACTTGCATCAGCTGTGACAATAGCAGTGCTTCTGTATAGAAAGTATAAATTAGTACATGGCTTTCAGAAGAAAGTATATCACTTTGCTCTGGTATCATTTTACAATGAGATGAAATAATGTACTTCACATAATTTCGGGAGGAAATAGGTATAAAAATAGCCATTTAAAAAAGTACTTACTGGTTAATACACTAACCACCCCCCACCTTTTTCTGAAAACTGTAAAATAAAATAATAACTAAAAATAACAAGGCTTCTTAGAATAGTTGTGAAAATGTTTACGAAATGGTTATTTTAAGAACGTATGACTTTAGTTGTTAGTTGACTGATGTAACTACATAGCCTTAGAATTAACCACCCACTCACTTTCCCCATGATTCCAAATGATGGGTACAGGGAGCCATTTGTTGTATTGTGTTTTTCTGGGGTGGGGATGATGGTGGAAGGATATAGCACTGAGGAATAATTGCATAGGATGACACCTCACTTTTTAAAAATATATATATTTATTGATTCAGAGAGGAAGGGAGGAGAGAAAGATAGAAACATCAATGATGAAAATCACCAATCTCCTGCCCCCTGTATGCCCCCTACTGGGGATCAAGCCTGCAACCCAGGCATGTGCCCTTGACCGGAATCGAACCCGGGACCCTTCAGTCCGCAGGCTGACACTCTGTCCACTGAGCCAAACCAGCCAGGGCGCTTCAATACATTTTTATAACAAAAGTTCCCATTTCCCATCTCTGCTCTGTGATAATCAAAGCCCCAGCTTGGGCTCTTCTCTCCATTCACAGAGAGTCTCATGGGAACACAGAGCCAGGCCAGTAGCCGTGGTGCTGGAACACCCACCTTGCCACACACTTTCAGCTCAGCAGTGATGACATGAGCATTACAAGCTTTAAAATTTCCCAAAATGCATCACTTTTTCTTTTCCTAGGAGAAGGTGAGGGATAAAAAAGGATAGCAGGAAGGCATTAAATGGAAGCAGTACAAGATGTAAGTGGTGCGAGGTTGCTGGTTAACATTTAGATTAGCAAGTTAGTGGATTTTTTCTTCCATTTTAAAGATATTGAATCATCCATTTGAATTAGGGTGACCTACTTTCTCCCTGTAAGCTTTTCAATATAGCCTGCTTTCTAGAGACTAAAATACATGTAAAGATGTGGTTTTAAAGAAAGCTGTCAACAGCACTACTGTCTTCAGCAAGATGTGTGACTCAAGCTCTACTTCATTTAGAGAAAACTGTTGACATTGGAGAAGAGGAAAGATGTAGGGAAAAATCCCTTAAACCACCAGGCCCTTAGAGAATGCATATCTGAGACAGGTGTCAGGAAGTCAACCACCTTTTTGGGCCTCAGTTTCCTCATCTGCAGAACTAATGGGTTAGATTCGAAGGTTACACCACACTTGAAGAAGTTACTGTTGGTTCTCTGTTTTTAGGTGGGGGATATCTTGAGTTTGTATTGAGCTTGATTTGGAACTTTGCTATACTTCTTGCTCATCAATATCTAACACGAAGAGAAAAACAGAGATCCAACTGTTGGCTCTCCTCATTTCACCTTTCCTCGGCATTCAGGACCAGAGGACCATGTGAATTCTCCCCTGGCCGACCTGGGGCGGGGTGAGGGGGGGTCTGGGGAGGGAGATGGGGAAACACAGATGAAGCTTCCTCTTCTGTTTGTTGACTTGCACCCTATGCCCTGTGTTCAGCCCCTAATGCAGTCAGAATCAGTTTTATGTGCCCCTTCCCTCCCCAGACTAGGGTTTCGGTCTTCCTTTATACTCACAACCTTGTTCAGATTAAGAGGGTCTGAAGAGTAAAAGTAAAATTCCATTTTGGAGTCTACTTATAATCAAGTACCTGAGAGATAATCAAAATTTTATGCAGTGCTTGGCTCCTTGAATGTTCCATGTGTACTTGAAAAATATTTAAAAGTTTTTTTATTGAGAACCTAGAGTAGAAGCAAACTCATAAAAACATTTCCTCTGATTACTATCTCCTCTTTTCCCCAACTCAGAAATGTCAGGATCCTGAGTCAGCTCTTAATTATCCAAAGGTTAATCGTTTATTGTTCTCTTAAGAACTGCTTCTGCCACCTCCCTCTGCCTCCTGTTCTTATCTAATAACTTCTGAAATGGTTTTGTTGTCCAAGAGGTTGAAGCTAATTTGGGATAAAGTAAAAATGTGTGGGTTTGCTGTGAATTTGGATTGCCAATTTTATCCCATTTTTTTCAGGGCGGGAGGGAGTACTGTAGCTGCTAAATTTTAGCAGTTGTTGTTATTTCTAAATTACAAATGGTGTTAGAGCAGTGGAATGGCATAGAAAGTTCAAGCTCATTCAGTGAGCACACCCAGTGCCTTCGATTTGTAAAGTACTTACTATCAGTCTGTGCACCTTTACTCACTTGTGAATACCTAATGGATGCCGTGTATTACAGAAGCATGTCTTGATTATAATAAATTGATGAGACCCAGGAAAATTATGTGTTTCTATTACATATGGTATAGAACACTCACATAAAGGTAAACTGCTGGCAACACAGATTTCCTTTTAAAGAATTAAAAGTCCTTAACCATGAGAAGGTTAACATAAAAGGCTGTGTAATTTGTGATTTTGTTTCTAATAATTGGCAAGGCTATTTTAGAACTTAAAATTCCTTTATTCTAAAACCATTTTCCCCCCTTCTTTTAGGCTAACTTGTGTTTTGTGGATATTGACAACCATTTTATCGAGTTGCCTGAAGAATTTCCACAGTTCCCCAATAAAGTGGATTTTATCCAGGAACTCTCAGAAGTTCTTCTTCAGTTTGGGATCCCTCCTGAGGGCAGCCTGCCCTGCAGTGAGAGTGCCACCAAATTGAAGAATCTGGTTCTGAAAGACTTGGTCAATGACAAAAAGAATGGCAACATCTCCACGAATAGCATCAGCATGTATGAGTTCCTGAAGGGCAACGAAACCATAGCCCGGCTCCAGGCTCTGGCCACGCGGACCGGTGTGACCGTGGAAAAAATGGACCTCTCTGCCTCTCTGGGTGAAAAAGAAAAAGATTCGAAGCTGCAGTGTGAAGAGGCAGAGCTAAGGGACTACCAGCTCAACGTACAGCTCCGAGAGGTGTTTGCTAACCGCTTTACCCAGATGTTTGCCGACTACGAGTCGTTTGTGATTCAGAGTGCCCAGGACATGGAATCCTGGCTCACCAACCGGGAACAGATGCAGAACTTTGACAAAGTAAAAAGAGCCATCGTTTCCTTTTATGGTTCTTAGTGGGCTATCTTACTTGATTTTGCTAACTTATTTTAAACACAGATTTTTTTATTTTCCTCTCTCCCTGTCCTTAAGAACTTTTCTTTACCAGTATTTTACACTAGATAAAACAATTACACAGGAAAGCAAATCAAGTAGCTCATTAAGCCGGCTATTGAATTTTGTATTAAATTGCCTTTCATTTCATTTTTAAATGTTCTGTACTTGAAATTTTTGAATTATAGAAACTCAGATTTCACAGGTTTTTGAAATCTGTTAACACTATCTGATCTTGTAAGAGTTTCATTGACTCTTATTTTAGTTAGGATCAGGTGTAGTTAAATAAGGCCTATTCCTTTTCTAATAAACCCTGTTTTTATATTTTGTCTCCAATATAATGAAGTTATGATTTGTCCATGTTAAAGGTAACAAACAGTTTAGTTTCAGAGGCCTAATTTTTATCTCATTCGAGGATCAAAAGAGAGAAAGAGAAATGAATTAGGTTTTATGACTATAAGCCTAAGGTTCTGTTTCAGTTTTGGAGAAAGGAAAACAGAAAGTACCACCAGCTTTTGATTGTCCTGCTGGCGTTGAAGTCTTGCTAAGGTTTACTCCAGATTATTCTGCCAGGTTTTTTTTGACATATCCATCGGGCACTCCCCGCCCCCCCCCTCTCCCCCAGGACAAAAGCACTTAAGGGAGGGGCATTAACTCTTTCAGGTCACCAGGGTGTAGTTCCGTCTCCTGCCTCTGTGGTAGCTGGGGCATGATATTGCTATTAGAATGAATTATGGCTTTTCGCTAAATGGTATCCTTTTGTTGTGAAAGACCCCTTAAAGGGGCTAACCCATTCTAAGAGCCTAATCTACAATCTTGGAGCATCTGACAGATAAATGTTAATTTTAAAATTCTGTAAGAGTGGGTAGTATAAAAGATTATTTTCTGATTTCATCAGATTTTTTTTTCAGGTGGAGGATATAAACTATGATGAACAGCTAAGTTCTGGTGCCCTTTATGTTTGAGAAAACTTCTTAAATAATTTAAGAAGCCTTCACTTCTTCAAATGTATCTGTGCTCTTAGGTTCCTTTCTCATTAAGCTTAACCATTTTTCCACATTTTTTTCCTATTCAGCTTGGAACTGCTGTGTACAGTCATGATGCTTGGGGTAATTCAAATTCTTATCTAAATCGGGCACTGGTACTTTCTTCCTCCTTAATCTTTATGTAGCTTGAAACTATAAATGGAATTCTTTTTATATAACCCCTAGAGAAATGAAAGTTTCATGTTGGATTCCTGAAGGCTTGTAATCATCTAATTTTCCAGTAGGAGAATTTACAGGACTGTCACATACTAGTGGTGCAAGATAAGTCTTTGTGGACCTTAAATGTTGTGGTCCTTGAGGGTCTGAATATCAAAGCCAGACATTTGGCCTATTTGGGGGGTGGGGGGAGGCTTTTTGCTCTATAAAACGTAATCTTGCTGTTTATCTGTGAAATAACTTTTTAAGGTAGCGGTTCTCAACCTGTGGGTCGCGACCCCTTTGGCGGTCGAACGACCCTTTCACAGGGGTTGCCTAAGACCATCCTGCATATCAGATATTTACATTACGATTCATAACAGTAGCAACATTACAATTATGAAGTAGCAACGAAAATAATTTTATGGTTGGGTCACAACATGAGGAACTGTATTTAAAGGGCCAGAAGGTTGAGAACCACTGTTTTAAGAAGATGAACTGATTTCTAGAGACTACTGTGAACCCTTTTCTGGCTATTTGGATGTGTAAATATAACTGAACTATGGAAGTACTTAAGTTAAGTAAGTGGGTTTCTGTAAGGAAGTTTTTAAAAGGCTCCCTAAGTTTCAGAATGAGAAACGTGTTAGAAAGAAGCCGATGAGTATTCAGGAGAGTACTCTTACATCGGAACTTACCCTCCCATCCTCGAATCTGTTTGAATCTGCTCTGAAGAGCGAGAAGTCAAACCAACCCAGCAGCTGAAGTAGTCATTCATCCTCAAATTTCAGCTGGTACCAAACTGCAGCTAGGATTTCTAGACACACAGACCTGAAGAACCACAGGGAAAAAAAAAATGAACACTGTGAATTAAAAGCTGATTACAATGTACTGGCCATTCTGTGCAGCAGACAAACCGGTAACAGGAGCGTGTTGTGCACGTTTCCCGAAGGCTTGGTGGGTTTCGGATGGTTTTTTAGAGAATGCTTTTTTCAGTTGTTAAGGCCCAGACTATTCGGTCAGCACAGGTCCAGGAGGAGTCTGATCTTGATTAATACTCACCCATCAGTCTCTGACAGAGTTGGGGCCTAGAAAAACATCCACTTGAAGAAGAACAAAAAGATTTCACCCATAAAGACAAACTCCATGTTGTTTTTAGTTAAGGTTATTGTGTATATATCATTATGGTATCAGTTAATCACTTCAATGCCTTATGACTTGAAGGTATATTGCGTAGGCTAGAAATAGCAGAAGACATTATAGCTCACTGGGGGAAGGGGTCAAATTTGATGGTCAGTGAAGAGGAAGATGGATGATCCTGTAGCAACTGAGCTATCATCTTTTACTAATGATGCTCTTATTTCCTACATGATGGTCATGAGGATCAGAATGTAAATCAGGTTTGAAAGGTAGGATCAGAGATAAAGACCTAAGTGACTGAAATTCCATGAAATTAGAAAGAAAGGAAGGCAAAGTGAATTTTTAATTTTGTCAGTTTTGTGTGTTACAAGATTTGAAAAGAAATCAAAATAAACAAATAAGGAACCTAATGGACAAAATAAACTGATGAGTAAAACAGAACCACAGGCACAGAAACATGGAACAGACTTATGAATCTGAGGGAAGAAGAGGGGCCGGGAAGAGATTAACCAAAGAACATATGCATCTATGAATTACCTATGGACACAGACAGTAGGGTGGTGAAGGCCTGGGGCGGGGCAGGAACCAGGTAGGGGGGCAATGGTGGAAAAAAGGGGGACATCTGTAATACTATCAACAATAAAGATTTTTTAAAAAAAGAAGCCCTTTGCCGAAACCGGTTTGGCTCAGTGGGTAGAGCGTTGGCCTGCGGACTGAAAGGTCCCAGGTTCGATTCCGGTCAAGGGCATGTACCTTGGTTGTGGGCATATCCCCAGTGGGAGATGTGCAGGAGGCAGCTGATCGATGTTTCTCTCTCATCAATGTTTCTAGCTCTCTGTCTCTCTCCCTTCCTCTCTGTGGAAAGTCAATAAAAAAATATATTTAAAAAAAAAAAAAAAGAATGACCTTAGCAACAGATATTTTTGTTGTATTGAGGTGGGTCTCTTTGCCCTAATAATTTTTTAATTATCTCATTACAGGCTTCCTTTCTGTGTGACCAGCCTGAGCCACACCTGCCATTTCTTTCACGCTTCATTGAAACACAGATGTTTGCCACCTTTATTGATAACAAAATTATGTCTCAGTGGGAGGAGAAAGATCCTTTGCTTAGGGTCTTTGACTCTCGGATTGAGAAGATAGGACTGTATAATGTAAGGGCACCCACCTTGAGGACATCCATATATCAGAAATGCAGCACTTTAAAAGAAGCAGGTACGTTTGCCATGCCTTTTAAAATTAACTTAAAATCCATGGTTATTTTGTATACATTGTTGGCCTTATAAGCCAAAATATTGTCAGTTTTAGACTTTATGGCTCGTCCTTGTAAGAGGTACTTTCTTTAGTTTTGTTCCCTTCTGTTTCTGTGAGTTTATGTCCATCCCATTCCTACTTGACATTCCATTTCTCTTAGAAGAGGAAAAACAGTAAATTGAATGGTGTATGATTACAAGGTTGCTATGCTTTTTATCGTGTTTTCTTTATCACCTTAATGGAAAAAAATGTTAATTTCTGTCTTGCTGTTTATGTTGTTTTTTTTACTTCTGGCCTCTTTTCTCTTTATCCAGGAAAAGATAAGTACTCATTTAAAATAGTAAATCTGAGATGTTGCCTAATTTACATAACTATGACTGTATATTTAGTTTCGTGGTGCCATTAATTACAATGGCTTTTTTTAATAGAAATTACATCTCTGGATTCTTATATTCAAATTAGCGGTTTCCTAACCCTGACACCAGTTTCCCCCTCCAAGAATTATGAGTTTGGGGCCAGTGTAATATAGTAGTCTACAGAATAAACAGTCATATTAATAGTGTTTACTGACTACTGACTATGTGCTGAACATTTTATAGTGTGTTTTACATGCCCTTTTGCATATGATCTTAATGATGAGGGGGGGTTGTAGGCACATTTACTTTTGTTTTATAACTACCCTTATTACACAGTTGAGAAAACTGAGCAGTCAAGCCACTTGCTTGTGATTGTGTAGTTTGTGATTGGTGGAGTCGTGATTTGAACCCAAGTGAGAGTGATTCTAGCCCAGGGGTGGGCAAACTTTTTGACTGGAGGGCCACAATGGGTACTTAAACTGGACCGGAGGGCCGGAACAAAAGTATGGATGGAGTGTTTGTGTGAACTAATATAAATTCAAAGTAAACATCATTACATAAAAGGGTACGGTCTTTTTTTTCAATAGTTTTGTTCATTTCAAACGGGCCGGATTCGGCCCGCGGGCCGTAGTTTGCCCACGGCTCTTCTAGCCCCTGAAGCCTCACTATGATGTGAGCTACACATTTAATAAAGAAACACGTAAAATGTACCGATCCACCCAATTTTATGCATTCATCCCTGGTTCCTAACTCTGTAAATATGTTTGCCAAGTAAACATATTTATCACCTGAGTGCCCCCTCCTTTGATTTAATATTTCTGCAAATGTAGGAGCTATTTGAAAGCAGTTTTTCGTCTGGAGGAAAAGGAGGTAGCAAATGTGCAGTGTCTTTGCTCTGCTTCTGTTACTTGCCTTTCTCACTTTATGTAAGTAGATCAGAGTCAAGGAGTTGTGAGGCTGTCGTTGCATATTTACAGAGAGAAGGATGTAAATAATGTCTCATGTGACCGTAGAGGAGAGAAGGATGTAAATAATGTCTCATGTGACCGTAGAGGAGAGAAGGATGTAAATACTGTCTCATGTGACCGTAGAGGAGAGAAGGATGTAAATACTGTCTCATGTGACCGTAGAGGAGAGAAGGATGTAAATACTGTCTCATGTGACCGTATGGGTCTCTGTAGAACTGGCTGCAACATTGTCCTTGAGGGCTGACCCTTGGAGCCTTCAGGAAGCAGCAGCACTGCTGTGTCTCTAGAAAATGAGGGGCAGAATGAACGAATGGTCTCCGCCTTTTCGCAGTCTAGTCTGACTTCCAGTGCTTTAAAGGCCATCCGAAGAGGATACTGCCTTTTTGAGCCAACTTCACTCTTCCCTTTCTGACAGAATTTTTTTAATGGAGCTCAGCACCGATTCCTTTGTGTCCTTCCAGGAATCTTTTCAATTAACATAGATTTTCTTTCAGCCTCTCAGAGAATTTGATACTCCCACTATCATGACAGAAATTATATAATACTCTTGAAAATGTACCATGATAGATTTAACACATATGAAAATGAGATTCAGCTAACGCAGTCAGTAGTCTCCCAGGAATTTAATTTATCAAAGACTTTTTTAAAAAGTAGAAGGAGGCAGCTGGCTGTGACTGGCCATTCCTCAAAGAGGGCGCGGTTGTTTCTTTTACAGATGAAATTGTCTCCCCCTCCTCCAGCATGAGCTGTGAAGGTTGGGATTTTGTTGTCAACATTGGATTTTTATTGTGTACTGTTTTTGCCTTTTGTTGTCTCTCTTTTGCCTCTTAACTAAAAAGGATTTTGATTTGCAGGTGAATTATTTAGGCAGAGGTTTTCCGCTGTTGACATTGTGGCACCAGAACCTCATGATTTCTGTGCAGAAAGGCAACAAGTTGATCGTAATGCAGTTTTCTTTTCCCTTACCAATCACAGAAACTGGATATTGGCACAAACCCTTGAAATTATAACAGCCCTGATCTCTTAAAGCAGGCATTTAATCATCTCTGAATGTTCAGTATTCACTGGTGGCATAATCACTGAAAAGTAGCTTTGCATTATGTTCCCTATGGCATCCTTACATGTAAACCTGAGAATAGTTCATTGTGAATTACGATTTTTATGTTTCAAAAAGATTCCTAGCTAAAGGAGAATAACTCAGTATCAGATGGATTTCTCTGTCATTTAAATCCAATGGAAAAAAACGGAAGCTCATTTTCCTTTCACGAGGACAGAGGCACTAGTTGGCAGAGATGGAATTTTGTAGTATTTCATGGAACATAAAATTGGCAGGAACTTCATGCCATGAATCTAAGCATTATTTTGCCTAAACCATCTGTTAATTGTGCTTTATAAATATTAGGAAGTATTGGGAGCATAAATAGGGCTGTGGAGTGCCAGGGGTCATTGTTGATAATTAAATATCATTTCACATTAAAACATGGCATCCGCTGGTTTGGCTCAGTGGATAGAGCCTCGGCCTGCAGACTGAGGAGTCCCAGGTTCAATTCCAGTCATGGGCACATGCAGGGAGCATGCAGGAGGCAGCCAATCGATGATTCTCATCATTGATGTTTCTATCTCTCTCTCTCCCCCTCTCCCTTCATCTCTGAAATCAATGATAAAAAAATATTTTTTAACGAAACCTGGCATCCTTTTTGCCCAGCATAGAACATAGGGACTATGTTTCAAGATAAGTTACAAGTTATACATTAAAAATAAAATGAAGTTCAAAAAAATTTTGGATAAATTTCTATGGAGAAAAATTAGGGAAGCTTAACATTTTGAAGTTTATGTCATAGAAGGTAATAGTAGCTTCCTCAGAGCTTACCTTAACACTATTATCGTCAGACACAAACATCTGGTCTGGGTGAAGCACTGATCTCACATAAGATGGTGTTAAGCGTGTTCTTCTCACAAGAGCAGCGCGTCATGGGCAGACCCCTTCCCACCCAAAAAAGAATTTTTTTAGACTGTTTGGGCAATAACTGGCAGTACGAAATCTGTGGTATTCAAAGAAGCAGAATAATCCCAATGTTAGCAGTTCCGCAGTGTTTTCTGTTATTTATCACACAACCACAGTCCCCGCTCGTTCTCCTGTTTTAGTAATTTCTAGGCAGAGGATTGGAGACATAGCCTTGATTTTCTACATTTCCTCTTGAAAATTCAGTTAATGACAACATTTAAGACCAGATATTTTTTTAAAGACTGTGATTTTTTAAAAATATCTTTCTATTGATTTCAGAGAAGAAGGGAGAGGGAGAGGGAAAGGTAGAAACATCAATGAGAGAGACTCATTGATTGACTGCCTCCTGCACGCTCCCAACTGGGGATCGAGCCCCCAACCCAGGCATGTGCCCTTGATCCGAATCGAACTCGGGACCCTTAGGTCTGCAGGCTGACGTTCAATCCTCTGAGCCAAACCGGCCAGGGCCAGATTTTTTCTTTTTTTTTTTTTAACCAAAGACATAATTCATTTTTTCTTGGGTCTCTAACTTTCAATGGTTTTAAAATAGGAACATTGAGTAATTCCTGCCTTTTAACTCTGTCCCATTCTTTAAAAGGTCAGGTTTTTTATCCTCTGGACATTTTCTAAATGCCTGCTTGTTTTATTTGTCTCTGCATTACCCCCTTGATCTAATAAACACTCCTAAGACTCCTACTAATGAGAATGTGACTGTTACTAAAAATAATAAACTTCACATAGCTCCTTGTTTTACAAATTCCTTGCTTTTACAAAAAGAACCACGACTATTTAATGGGTCTTTGTACAAAGAAATACAGTTAATATAAGGCTTCTGTGCTTGCTGTTCCCTTCTCTTTACTTGTCTTTCAGCTCAAGGGAAATATTTGCCATCCATTAAGAATGTTGAATTTCCCACTTACGGGAAACTTGTAATGATGTTTCATCCCCACTGCCCTACTTTTGACAAAGGTAGAAATATTGTGGAAATTAATTATCCAGCATTTACTTAAGATTATCCTTTTTGTACTTATACTGATATTGAAAAGCTTTAGTAAAAATCTGTTTTAGAATGTCAGAAAGAATGAGTTCCTTGTAGGTGCATGAATGGAGGAAGAATTATTTTTTACAGCTTAGCCAATGTCTCTAATTTGTTACAAATTTCTTTTGTAGCCCAGTCAGTTGAGCAGCGGCTGATGAAAATGGATCACACTGCAATCCATCCACATCTACTTGATATGAAAATTGGTCAAGGCAAATATGAGCAAGGGTTCTTTCCAAAGTTACAGTCCGATGTCTTGGCAACAGGGCCAACTAATAACAAGTAAGCACATTCTTTACTTGAGTAGTTGGTTGAGGAATGAATGAAGGGTGTGTGCTCTGCAACTCTAATGGAGTAACGCTTAGCCATTAAACATTTTACCAATCTGATTACCCTTTTCAAAGAACAAATTAATTCATTTGAGATAGGGTTTGACTTTTAATTTGCTCATGTAAAAGAATCCAAAGACTAGAGATTTTTCTTTTTTAGGTAATGTGCACTTGGGAATAGCTTTTCTTTAACTGACTGTGTTTAACGATAATGCTAATCTGTCTAATGGAATTACAAAAGTTGTACTTTCGTTATCTGTGTCATTTTACTATCTGTATTAGTTTCCTAGGATTGCTGTCACAAAATACTACAAACTTGGTGACTTAAAACAACAGAAACTTGCCCAGCCGGCATGGCTCAGTGGTTGAGCATCAATCTCTGAACCAGGAGATCGCAGTTCGATGCCTGGGTAGGGCACATGCCTGGGTTGCAGGCTCGATCTCCAGTAGAGGGCGTGGAGGAGGCAGCTGATCAATGATTCTCTCTCATCATTGATGTTTCTATCTCTCTCTCCCTCTCCCTTCCTCTCTGAAATCAATAATAATTTTTTTTTTAATTAACAACAACAGAAATTGATTCTTTTACAGTTCTGGAAGAGGGAAATCCAAAATCAAGGTATTGGCAAGGCTTTTAGGGGAGGATCCTCCTTTGCCTCTTCCAAATTCTGGTGGCCCCACTCCTTGGCTTCTAGTAGCAAAACTCCAGTCTCTGTCTTCCTGTTTACATGACTGTCATCTCTCTGTGTATGTGTCCAAACTTTCCTCTTTGTATAAGCACATTGGTCTTGTTGGTTTAGGGCTTGCTCTAATGACTTTAACTTGATTACATCTGCAGAGACCCTATTTTTAAATAAGGTCACATTCACAGGTATTGGAGCTAAAACTTCAACATATCTGTTTGGGGGACACAATTCAACCCATACCGTCATCTTTATATTTTTTAAGTGTTGAGTGCAAAAATTGCAAAACAAGCAAAAAGAAAGATAAATCCTGTCATTCTTTATGAAAGATGATTTTTTTCCCAGAAAGTATCTGAATATGGTTAAAAATGGGCTCAGTTACTTGGGTTTAGGGGAGTCCTTGGTTTTAGGTGAATACAAGTGTTTTAGCAAGTGCATGATAAAGAAGGGTTTTACAAGAAAAGATGCAAAGAAGGTTATTAATGGGGAATACAGTAAGTTTGAAAGAACTTTGGGAAATCAGCAGTTCTGGAACTTACTTCATTCTTTACCACTAACCAGCTTAGGAACTTTGGACAAATTGGAATCACTTTCCTCTCTTCTCATCTGAAAATACCATTTTACACCTGTGATCTAATTAAAGAGAGTCAGAGAAAAGGGGGAAAGAAGCCAGGCTGTGGCAAAGAAATGGGCTAGAAGACTGAAGTAAACACAACGTGGGCGTGGCATTGAGCTGCCTAAGTTTTCAGAAGGCAAGTGTAGAATCAGTGAGGGCCATACAAAAGAGGTGGAATTAGGCCTTTTGGCCTAAGTGGCCTACTTGAAATAAGTAATATGAAGGTTCTTAAGAGATGGCCTAAGAGTATTATCAGTGGGGTGCCCTTTGTGTCTGGTGGAAGTGGGATTCTTGCACAGGAGGATGAGGTATTGTGAAAAGCTTTATTGATGTAAAATTAAGGAGGTTCCCTTCTAAGGTCCCTTCTCCCTCCATCTTGCCATGGAAAAAGTCCAGCCTTGTCTTTAGAGCAAGAATGAAGGCCACTGCCCAGAGTTTCTGTTCCATATTTAAGTCCAGTCCAGCATCTGGTTAGCTTGACTTGTGTTCCCAGCTGCAGTCTATTGCATGGGGGGTCCACATGGCCAGGGGCCATGCAGCTACTTAAGACCACATAGCGGGTGAGTCACGGAGCAAGAGAATGCAAGGGAGCAGGAGCAGAGCAAGAGCAGAACAACAGAGAGAGACCTCTTTGTCTAGGGCAGTGATGGCGAACCTATGACACGCAAACTCATTTTTTTGGTTGATTTTTCTTTGTTAAATGGCATTTAAATATATAAAATAGCTATCAAAAATATAAGTCTTTGTTTTACAATGGTTGCAAATATCAAAAAATTTCTATATGTGACACGGCACCAGAGTTAAGTTAGGGTTTTTCAAAATGCTGACACGCCGAGATCAAAAGGTTCGCCATCACTGGTCTAGGGATTCTGTATTCCCAAGTTTTTGTGGGCTTGCATTGGGATGACAGGGTAGCACTTTCCCTGCGTCACACTGACTTCACTGTGCATGTGCCCATTTCCCCCTTTGTTGGACCCCTCCCCCCCGGTGGTTTGCAGGGAATGGACCAGGCGTGAAGTGTAGCTTCCTGGTGAAGCTGCCCAGCTGACCGTGCTTATAATGCCTTGCCTCCCTTTTGCTCTTTTTCTATTATTAATATTAATATACCAGCTAATTGTGATAACAGTATGACGTTTCTACCTTTCAGATGATCTGCTGCACTCTATATGTTGCAGAATTTTTGGTACTTAACTCTTTATTTCCCAGGATGCTTTTAATAAAGTAGTGATGAGCATTTCCAAATTTTTTGACAGATTTGTAAGGGGTAGAGATTTATAATGATAAATATTAGACTCTTAAAGGAAAAGAAGCTGCAATGTGTTCAGTTAATTGACAGGGTTTTACCCTCCATTAGAGCTGCCCCTACTTTCATAAACACTGAACTTGAAATGCATGTTCTCAGAGATGCTGACTATTGGGAGTTCAAACTTTCCAGGTCAGGGTATTAGATATAATGTTCTATTTTTCAGAAATGGGTGAGAATTTTCCATCCAGAACAGATGAGTCATCAATTTATTCACTGTTCTTATTTATAAAATATCCTGTTTAAATCACTTTGATACAGGGAGACTTTTAATTTTAATAGTTTTATTTCCTTTTGATAGCATTAGATTGCTCATTCATTCATTTGGCAAATATTTATGGAACCCCTCCTAAATGTAAGGCACTGTCTTGTATACTGAACGCCTAGCAATAAGCAAAACAACCCAAATCCCTGCTTTCAAGTAGGAGAAAAGAAACAAAGAAACTTAATATGTAAAACAAATAACCTGCCAGGCAGTGATAAGACTTATGATGAAAAAATAAAGCAGGGAAGGGAAGGAGGGAGCTCTCAGGAGGAAAGATTTCAGTTTTTAAACCTTACTGCCATATTTTTTGCTTATAATCTTATATATAATCTCAAGGTTTCCCATTTCCACACAGAGCCCAAGCATTGTCTTTTCAAAGAGACTGTAGTCTGAAAGAAAAAATATCTCAGAACTAATTTCAGGGTAAAGGGATTTATAACCATGCCCATGTAAATGGTTGATCAACTGTTAGCGAGAATTTAATATGCTGCTTACAAGGCAAAAGCAAATAAGCAATCCTTAGTGATTCAGCAAATATTATCTTTGGTAAAATTATGCTTAGTAAATAAGGTTTAATAATGCAAAGAATAAATTAATTACTTAACCAGATCAGGAATGTGTGGATTTTATAGTAATTTTTTAAAGCAGGTGTTCATTTACCTGTTTTGAAAATAAAATTAAATAGGGCATTTTTGTCCCATAGAGTGTATAATAAGATGCTAGTTATATTATGTAAGTTAATATTTATCCTTTTCTTTACCTAAAGTCTTTTCTACTTTGTCTGCCAAGGGGAACGTTCTGCTCTTTATATTCTACCCCTCTTTTTATTATATTAACTAGAGGCTTGGTGCACGAAATTTGTGCATGAGTGCAGGCCTTAGGCCTGGCCGGTGATCGAAGCACAAGTGTCTGGCATGGAAGGGCAGGTCCCAGGCCCTGGGCCCCCGGGCCCCTGCGTGCCCCCCTCCACCTGAGTCACAGCGCCCGCGATGCCACGCAGCGATGCGGTGAGTGCAGCCGGACGCTGTGAGCTGGGACGCAGCGTGGGCCTCTGGGCCACCCAGTGTCGCTGCACAGAAGCCAGGCGGGCAGCGCATTCTCTCCTGGCCAGCCTCACAGACCGGCTCCTGTGTAAACCCACGGGAAGCCCTACTGGCCCCTGCGATCCTGGCGGCTGCAGCTCGACTCACCCAGAAGAGGCCGCATGGGTGTGGGGCGGGCTCCTTGCAGGCGCCCCGGCACCTCAGCATGGGGGCTTCCCCAGCATGGAAGCGCTGGTGTCCTGCAGGAGGGTAGCAGGGGGAGTGAGAGCAAGCTCGGCAGACACCCTGCATTCTCACTGCACCTCCGTCCCCATCATTCCTGCCCTCAGGTAGCTGGTGAGGTTGCAGCGTGTCGCCGACGCCCGCCATGTTCCACACCACCCCCTGGTAGTCAACATACGTTATAGCAAGTGGTCAAACTCCTGGTCTCCCGGTCGAAAGACCACCCAAGGGGACAGTTTGCATATTAGGCTTTTATTATATAGGTTTATTTAGCTGTCATGATTCCATTTTAGATTTTTACTGAAACCACCCTACCTAGTAGCCTTAATTTCTTAAAACACTGAACAGATTTTACGATCTTACACTGTTATTTTTTTTTTCTACAGGGCTGTTTTCAGGGCCTCCAGGTCAAAAATCTATACCCGTCTTTTTTTTTTTTTTAATCCTCACCCGAGGATATTTTTCCATTGATTTTTTTTTAGTGAGAGATGAAAGGGAGGGAGGAGGGACACACAGAGAGAGAGAGAGAGAGAGAGAGAGAGAGAGAAACATTGATCTGAGAGAGACATGGATTGGTTGCCTCCCGCGTGCACCTTGATTGAGCCTGCTACCGAGGTATGTCCCCTTGGCCTGGAATCAAAGCCTCGGGCCCTTCCGTCCTCAGGGCCTTCGCTCTAACCCCTGAGCAACTGACTAGGGCTACACATTTTTTTGTTACTTATATTTTACTCTTTCCCTTTATTGTATAAAGTTTTTATCAGCTGATGTTTATACTCCGCTCCAGAGTTGTTAAAGAAAAATATTCATGACACTTTTTGAAGATGGTAAGACAGACTTTATTCAAGAGACCATGGTGGAAGGTGTAGGGACCACCACAGTGGGGTATCGCAGTGGGGAAGAGAGATTGGCCTCAGCTCCAGACACGTGATGGGCAAGGAGGGATTTATAGCCAAGGAGCAGAGATGGACAGTTACTAAGAGGAAACATTAGGGGTAAGGAGGGATTCAGACTCAGTTGTCCTAACCGGATTCCTGCTGAAGGCTGGCCAGGTGATTGGGCATCACCCAGGGAATGTGAAGGATGAGGAACACAATCAGAAAAGAGCTCCTGTACCCTGAGGGTGGGAGCTCCTCCTCAGCTGACTCGGCAGGGTTCTTACTAAAACTGGATTTTACAGGGAAGTGCACGGATTGTCGTTTGGTCAAGCAAAAAATCTTTGTCAGAGTCTTACTATGTTTTTTCTGGATCTTTTCAGTTTCCTCAATTTTCTTTCTTTTTTTAGTATAATATGTTTTTTTATTGATTTCAGAGAGAAAGGGAGAGAATCATTGATCGGCTGCCTCCTGCATGCCTCCCACTGGGGATCGAGCCCATAACCCCAGTATGTGCCCTTGACCGGAATCAAACCTGGGACCTTTCAGTCTGTAGGCCTATGCTCTATCCACTGAGCCAAACCAGCTAGGGTTCCTCAATTTTCTTTGTATTCTTTTTACAGTCTTACATTGATCCTTTGCTTGGGGAGATTTCCAAGGATTCCCCTTCAGAGATCTATCACTAGATCTTTGCACATTTTTTCCCCTGATATAAACCTACCTATATTTTTTTAAAAAATATATATATATTAAGAGAAGCTACCTTTCTTGCTACCATTTTTCTTATAATTATTTAGTGTTCCTCTAGCATACTGAAATGAGATGATTGAGAAGCTTGAAACCAAAGGCATGCATAAAGTATTTTAAAAGAAACAAAAGAAGCAGCTTTCTCATTTTAAGTTTTTTTGTAAATTGGATACTTTATTAATAAAATAATTAAAAGTAATAAGTTGTCAGAAATGCAATATGACTTTTCCTGAATGGCTAAAATATAAGTTCATTTTAATATATTTTTATTTATTTCAGAGAGGAAAGGTAAGGGAGAGATAGGAACATTAATGATGAGAGAGAATCATTGATTAGCTGCCTCCTGCACTCCCCCTCCTGGGGATTGAGCCCACAACCCGGGCATATGCCCTTGACTGGAATTGAACCTGGGACTCTTCAGTCTACAGGCCAATGCTCTATCCACTGAGCCAAACCGGCCAGGGCTATAAGTTCAGTTTAAATTGTGGGTATCTCTGCTGTCAAGGATATACTCAAGAGTAAATATTCTTAGAATGGTTTGATGAGTACATAGTCAAACCTGGGAAATTTTTAAAAATAGTTTAATATAAAATGATACACATTCATTCAAAATTTTACTGGAAAGCAATAGGGTAAATTTTAAAACCACCCATAACGCCATCATCATGATATGTTAACATTTGGTGGTGTTTTTCCATTGCATGGATCCTGGTGTGTGTGCACACATATGTGCATGTTCACACTTTTTTCTTTTTTACAAAATTAGAATATTGTTTGTAGAATGTTGTGCCTTGCTTTTTTAATTCATTATTGTATCAGGGACACTCTTCCATAGTACCTCCTATTGTTGAATGTTAGGGTGTTTTGAACACATTTAATTAATTCTAACTGTTGGGTGTAAGATCTGCGATTAACTCAAAAGCTTTTTCAAAAAGTATGCATTCAGCATGCTTTTGGAGAGAAAGGTATATCCTAGTTTCAGGAACATGTAAAAGCCAAAATGTGTCTCGGAATAAAGGAAACACACTGCATATGTACTATGATGAACATCTGTAAAACTAAATGTTAGGTTGCATCTGTGATTATTTATTTAAGGTGTATTTATAGAAGGGGCAGGTGACATAGTAGATCTGCCAGTAAAATGGCTGATAGACATGATACAAGCCCTTCAAGAGTTTATAGTAGAGAGGAAAGATAAGTAAGAATAACACACTGGTAGGAACTACAATTGGGGAATATAAGAGGGGTAGAATTTAGATTTGGAAGAATCATAGAACACTTTCCGTGTGCCTTCTAAGCTATCTGGAAGATGAATAGACGTTGGGAGAACACCGCATGGACAAAGGCTCAGATGTGAGAGAGCTTTCCATTGGAAACACTGGGGCAGTTGAAAATAGCTGGGGTTTTAAGGTAAAAGGAGTGATCAGCAGTAGTAAATGTAGCAGAGAGTTTGAGTAAGCTAAGAATGGAATGAATAATAGCCATTGCATATGGCAGGTGGGGGTATCTGGCTCCATCAGGAGCATTTTCATGGGAAGAAGCTGATTTGAGATGAACTGAAGAGCCAGAGGTAAATAAAGGCCTCACATCTAAACTTATAAAGTGTTTTTACATAAGAAGAGTGAAGAAAGAGACTTCAACATAACTATAGAGGATCAGCATGCTTGTAAGCTGCAAGGAAATATTCAGGTGGGGGAGAAAAATAGGGTTGGCAGCAAAGGCAGTGATTCATAGAGCAGGCTGAAGAAGGCAAGAGAGAACTGGTCAGGGATATAGGTGGAACAAATAGTTGTGAGGCATGGCCAGTATGTTTCATACTTCGGGATTAGAAGAAAGATGAGGTGTCTGTGCGTGCATCACTAAATAGAGTGCGTGGGGAAGGAGGCAAGGTGGGTCTTCAGTTGTGTGGAGGTACTTGAGAATAAAGTGAAAGGTGTGGAAATAGTCTTTTGAGGGGGTTTGGGAGTCTTGGCAAAGGGCAGGTAAAGTGATTCGTGGGTAGCCATGAATGAAATAAAAAACTAACCTACATGAGTATGAGAATAAGGAAGTGAGAGGGTAATATTATTCACTCAGGGTTTGGAGTTGTGTTGGGTGGGCAAGATGGAAAGGAGAAGGTCATTACAGAGGAGATAACTACACATTTTTTACAAAAGTCTTGATTGTGGTGATGATTACATATCTCTTTGCATATACTAAACACCACTTAACTACATGCTTTAAATGGGTGATTGTATGGTATTTAAGTTATATCTCAGTAAAGCTGTCGTGTATTTTAAAAAGAAAAGTAAGTATTGTCGGTCTTTTGTTTTGGACAGTTCATTCTTTCTGTTTTTAAAGTGAAGTGACTGCATTGCTTGGGTTTGTTTTCACCTGTGGATTCTATTTCTCAGTCGCTGGGTAAGTCGGAGCGCCACCACGCAGCGCAGGAAAGACCGCCTCCGCCAGCATTCCGAGCACATGGGCCTGGACAACGACTTGAAGGAGGTATGTGGGCTGCCTTCCTGGGATGCTTGATGCAGAGCCACCAGCGAGGCTCACTCAGCCCAGCAGGTGTCATTGTATAGGGTCTTTCCCATTCTTTAAAAAAAACACACAAAAACCAGTTCAGTTATATTTTAAATAGTAATCCTTTTGTACTGACTTAGAGCAGACAACACCTTTTTTTCCCATTTTTGTAATTTTAGTACATTTAAAAAAGGCTCGAATACAAGACTCCTTGTGTATCACAATTACAAGGCCAAGTTTAAGATAAATTTTTGGTCAGTATATCTCTTTTTGTTGTTGTTGTTTTTATTTTATTTATTTTTATTTTTTATTATTATTAGTTAAGGTATTACAAATGTGTCCTCATCCCCCCATTAACCCCAACCTCCCCCGCCCCCCGTCAGTATATCTCTTGTAGGGAAAAAAATTTATAAGAAGCATAGATATTATTTTAAGCATAATTTAAATATAGTAAGTAAAGATGTATCTGCCTGTTCTTTGTCTTTGTGTTGCTGACACCATTTTAAAAGTTTTTTTAAGTTATTTTAAAATTAAGATCCTATGCTTTATTTGTACTACTTGAAAATAAAACCATAATTCTATGTTTGAGTAATTTTAAATAAGTTGATTATTTCTTGAGATCAAAAGAAAAAAATGCAATCAGAAAATCTGTTAACTATAGTCTAAACTCAAATGTGTAAAAATAAAGCAGAAAACATCATTTTAAATATATATTGTTTTTTTGTTCATGCCTATATGATTTTAAACATTTTCTTAAGAACTGAATTTATCTAGTGCTTTTCTTTGTGCTACTGTACTTTCTCTCTCCTTTTTCTTTTGCTCTGACTTTATCGTATGCATGCTTGTTTTGCTTGTCTCTTTCTCCCATATCCTTTTTTTTTTTGTCTTTGGCATTCTCCATCCTCTTAGCCTTCCGGGGAACTTTTGGTCTGTCAGAACTCCATGGCATTCTGGGAGTGGGATCAGGGCCCACCTCCTCCTGCACGACTTCCCAAAAAATCCTTCTCTGAGTGCTGCCTGGTATGTCCTTAACCTGAAAGTACTTTGCAGATGTTCCCAACTCTTGTCTTTGGTGTTCCTTGAATGACCCACTGCGTGAGTGCACAGAGCTCTAGCATGCCCCACATCACCCCGAGACATGAACGCGCAGCCTCTCCATTCTGCATTTCACTGCCTCTTGTGTTTGGCACCTTTTCGTGGTGGTGTGTGCTAACACGAGTATTCCGTACTGTTGGCAGGTAAAACTGATTCTTCAAGTCCCTAATCAGTGTGATTGGGAGGGAGGATGGAGAACAGATTTAGCAAATTATTTTTCTTCCAAAGGGAACTATATTAAATATTTAGACTCCCTTTTATTTAAGCATTTTGCACAAGTGATTTATTTTTAATCAGCTTTTTGGTTAGGTTTAATCTCCACAGCATTTTAATTTACCCTTTCTGGTCTATATTTAATGTGGTCATAAAATCTGGTCATCAAGATAGAATCTTAGTACTAAGAGAAACCTTTGAGGTCATCTTGTCTAACTTGACAGGATGTAACTGAAGTCCAAGCGACTTGTCCAAAGTTAGATGGATGCACAAAGGCAGCGCCGGGCCTGCAGCCCAGGACTCCTGACTTCCAGGCAGGTCCTCTTACCGTAACCCTGCATGCCAGGTGGCACGAAACAGCCGCCCTCAGGGCAAGAGGACTCTTAGTTGTATTTTGTCCTATTATGACATTAGCATAAATTTACCCAACTTTACAGTGTTCTTCTCTTCACAAGCTCAGTGCCAGGCTGTTTATTAGAACACTCGGGGAGAGCCTGTACTGAAGAGTGGTTGGTTCGATGGTTACTAATGAGCAGGATGTATGTTCATAGGTAGTTCCTAGTGGTCCGTTGCTTTTGGCAGAAATGAAGAAGGGCATCTTAGAACTCTCAGAAGAAATCTGAGGTGACTTCCCACCGCAGTGAAATAGGCTATCCCATATAATAAAGAGGTAATATGCAAATTGGCCGTCACTCCAACACACAAGATGCCCCGCCATGTGGTCAAAGATGGCCACCACAAGATGGCCAGCAGGGGAGGGCAGTTGTGGGTGATCAGGCCTGCAGGGGAGGTCAGTTAGAGGTGACCAGGTCGGCAGGGGAGGGCAGTTAGGGGTGACCAGGCCAGCAGGGGAGGGAAGTTAGGGGCAATCGGGCCAGCAGGGGAGCAGTTAGGTGTCGATCATGCTGGCAAGGAGTGGTTAGGGGGTAATCAGTCTGGGAGGCAGAAGCGGTTGGGGCAATCAGGCAGGCAGGCGAGTGGTTGGGAGCCAACAGTCCTGGATTGTGAGAAGGATGTCCGACTAAACGGGCAGTCAGACATCCCTCGAGGGGTCCCAGATTGGAGAAGGTGCAGGCTGGGCTGAGGGACACACACACACACACACACACACACACACACCCATGCACAAATTTCGTGCACCGGGCTTCTAGTAGTAGTATAAAAACATTCCTTGTAAAAGTTTGTCTTTTTCCTCCATTTTCATCTTAAAATACACCTTGTCTTCCAAAAGCAAATCACATTTTTCTCATCACTTGATTTGTACAGTATACAGAGGCCACCTCTCTTCTTGCTGTGAGGAAGGACCTGTGCCACCGTTAGCCTCCTTTCTGTGCATGCCCATGGGATGTCGCTGGCCCTGTGCCTCCAACAGAGATCCTCAGGAGACTTTACACGTAGCCTCGTGGGGCTCCCTGCTGGCTGATAACTGTCCCCACCCCATGGGTACAGTGCTGGGTGCTCAGAATTTATGGCCACTCAAAGGACAGCCCTATTCTAACTTTTCATTTATATAAGAGAACACAAATTTTAAACGGTGCTTAATTATTAATCCAATTATTTTTTCTTCCTACCCTCTTGCCTGACCATGCTCCTCACTCCTTTTCTTGCAGGCAGTGTTTCTTCCTAAGCCAAGTTTGATATTTAACTCTTCTTGAGAATTGAGTCTTGTAGTGGTTCTCTCTGCATTTGCACAAGCCCTACAGGCAGAGGAACTGAGGATGGGGGAGAAGCAGAACCTCACCAGATAACATTTATTTTTACTAGTCTCCTATCTCTGATTTGTAATATTCCAAATAACATTAGTGCAACCTGAAATAATAGGAATTGCAGATAAAATTCTCACATGGGATCCCTGCCTCTATCTCAGGTTAGTTTTTCTAACACTTTATTTTCTGCTTTTATTTCTTTGAAAACTGACCTTCAGAATATTTCAATAGACCTGTTAACACTTAGTTCCCTAGTGGTGATAGTTGTCTCTCATTCTCAGCTTTCCCTCTAAAAATGGTTTGAAGCAGAAAGAGGTATACACAAGTTTACGGGAACTTAATGCTTGTGGAGTTCATTTGATTTTTAAACCTGTACTTAAAATGGTTGCACTGGAAAAGAAGCAGGTCATTTCATTAATGTGGCATTTCATCAGGAGAGTCGGGAAATAGCAGGTAAACTAGTCCGTTGAATCCCTAATCAGTGGGATTTTTTAAAACAATTTATAACAGATTTATCAGATTATTTTTCTTCTGGAGGAGAAATACATTAAATGTACAAACTCCCTTTCATTTAAAGAATGCAAAGGATTTTACACATCTTCGCTTACAATTTCAAATTCTGCCCTTAAGATAGTAAGATAGATTTCACATATGTGTCTGTGGGAGGATGCGCTGGCTAGCAATCTCTCTCCTTCTCCAACAAACTGCTAGTTTTACTATATAATTTAGAGTAGTTATTCTCTAAATACGGTCCTACGATACTTGGAGTTTGGGGGATTCTGTCCTGTGGTCCTGAAGCAAACATAAGGTACCTGAGTGAGCTTTTGCAGGTGGCATAGAAAGAGCCAGCAGGCGTCCCGCACACATCACATGTAGTGATTTTATTTTATTTTTTTCTGGGAATTTACTAACCAAAGCTCAAGCTCAGTGGCCTGGGGTTCTCAGCTACTCTCTGAGCCATCACAAGTATTGCGACGTTTCCGCTTTCTCTTGATGATGGAAGAAGGCACAGGACAAGCCTGTCACAGAAACGAGCGGCCTCCTGCATGTGGACCACATTTCAGTGTCTCCGAGCCTTTCTTGTGAGGGAGGTGGGCCTGTTTTAGGCCCATCTTATGAATAAACAGAACGCCTGAGGTCATAAAATCAGTTGCCCCCAGATTCTAGAGCTCCTGCTGTGACTTGATTGGAGGAAAGGGTTGGCTGGGAGCAGTGCCCGAGAGCCACGTGATCTGCGGGGACAGGTGTGGGAAACCAGTGACCGGAGAATCACTGGGTTCCTGCAGAACCTGGACTGTAACCCAGACACCCAGTTTTTCCATTCCAGCCGTGCTCCTGACTAATCACAACCTCGGGTCTTTCCAATGAAGCGACCGAACTAGATGAAATTCCATCCCATTTGAATGCATTTTAACCTGATGGGGTTTCTGTCCCCCTGTTTTCACAGGGGCTAATGGTTGGTGGGAGCACAGAGGTCTACCTTTTGGCACACTGAAACTTGAATTGCTGTTGCACGTGTACACTTCCGTTGTTCCCACGCTTGCTTTTATTCAAGGTTAAATAGGTCAGAAGAATATCTGATGTTTATGCGTTAAAAATGCTCTTTAATTTTTAGAAATATATGCAAGAGGCACGAAGTTTAGGAAAAAACCTGAGGCAACCCAAATTGTCAGACCTCTCTCCTGCCGTGATTGCACAGACCAACTGGAAATTTGTGGAAGGCTTATTAAAGGAATGTAGAATGAAGGTACGTATTACAGATGCGAGGACACGGTGTGCTTTCGCGGTTGCTCGACGTGTGGGGCTATGATGAGCAGCGGTC
Organism: Myotis myotis; assembly: GCF_014108235.1. Lineage (NCBI taxonomy): Eukaryota > Metazoa > Chordata > Mammalia > Chiroptera > Vespertilionidae > Myotis > Myotis myotis. Next base: position 175,089,621 of record NW_023416335.1, read on the forward strand.
ACCCCGTTTGAGCCCGTAGCTTCCCTAGAAGAAAACTTGTCCTGGGGCCTAGACCTCGTGTGCTTTCTCGTGAGGTCATGAGCCTCCATGGCCCATAGAACCAGTGACTTGGGAGCCCTGCACAGTTTTGTCACCTTTCCAGCCATGGCTGTCTTCCTCTCTGACATGAATGGATATTAAGCCAGTCAGAAGTTGTGTCAGGGATGTTGTCATTTTATGCAAAAGACTGCACATTTATGTGTGTGTGTCTGTATGTGCGTCTGTTGGAACCTTATCTGTGTCCATTCATGTGTGAGTAGACCCATTAGAAGATGCTAGCTGTGTTGTGGGCTTGTGTATATTACACACCAGTCTCCTCTCTGATATCTGTGTTTACCAGAGGTAGCAATACAGATTGGCAAACCTCAGAACATTTTAACCAGTAATTTTATTCATTCATCTGTCAGTCATTTCTCCAGGACCTTCTCTGTGTGTATGCAATAAATGCCCTATTTTTAGCATCCGCAGTCAGTGCTGAATCAGACAAGGTCCCTGCCTAAAGGAACTGGATTCCCCCTCACTTTCCATTTTATAAGAGCAGCTAATACTGCTGTAAATCAACGTACCTGAACCTGATTTCCATTTCCTTTCCGTTTTCTGGTGCATGCTCATGAGCACGCAAGAAATGAAACAGAAAAGGAGGAAGGAGAAAAAGAGACCTAGTGCACTCATAATTAGAGAGTTACGGTTTGTCTTGTGGCTTCTGCCTCAGTGCAATCAGAACTATGTGCAGACACTGTTCGTTTGCTAAGGTGTGGGGCAGTGGGTGAGCTGTGGTGGCAGGATGGGGTTTTAGCTTCTGATAGGGCATTTTCTAAGTCTGTTGTAATTCCTCAGTGTTAAGTTAGTAATCTGAAGAGTGTTATGCATAAACATTAACATGTTTGCATGGGGGTACTTTGAAATCATTTCAAAATATCCCTTTAGTGACCCTCTGTTTCTCTGACAAAATAGTAAAAGTATGCATAATATTACTCCAGTGAGTTGACCACAGAGATTAAGACACTTTTCCCAAGGTGACTAAAAATCTGCAATTAGAAGTATAACGCAGGGACCCAGGTCTCCTGATCCGGTGGCGGACTGGTTGGGCTCTGGCCTCGCTGCTGGAATAACACTTGTGGCCACACGTGATGTTTTCAGACCAAACGCATGCTGGTGGAGAAGATGGGCCACGAAGCAGTGGAGCTGGGCCACGGAGAAGCGAACATCACCGGCTTGGAGGAGAACACCTTGATCGCCAGCCTCTGTGACCTTCTGGAGAGGATATGGAGCCACGGCTTGCTGGTCAAGCAGGTAACTGCGTCCGTGCCCCGGTGACATGGCCGTTAGAAGCCCTGTGAGGAAACGGAGCAAGGAGAAAAGGACACCATCATAATGAAAGGGTCTGTCTCCTTGTCACAGGATGACTAGAAACGCACCACGGGCGTTTCGATTCCAGAAAAAGAAAACGTAACCCGTGATTAGGAGGCGGTCGGGCTCTTTCCTGGTAAACAGGAAAGGATGAAGCAGCCCACTCTCTGCAGAGGCTCTACCCCCGTGGATTCCACTCAGGGCCGCTGTCACTGTCCAGCAAAGACGTCAGTCAGCCAGAATTAGCACTTCTTTCCATGTTAAGTTATCTAGTTATTCAGGATGGAAAATTTAAAAAAAAGATTAAGATGGTTTCTTTGCTTTTGTCTCTCTCCTGTCCCTTTCTGGTTTTGTGCTGTTTTGTTTCTGTTGGGTGCATATTTCTTTTCTTCTTCCCCCTTTCTCTTTCTCCTCTTGTCCCAACTTTCTTCCCTGGTTGCCATTCCATATGTTGAAACATATTTTGCATATGGATGTGCAAAAAAACCAGGTGCTGCTTAGAGCCTCTTAATTCCCTGGTTTCTGGTGTGGCTAGTATAGACAGTCCTAAACACATACAACTAAGGAACAGCCAAGCCGGGGTCAGCGATCTGTGTGCCTCCACTTCTGGCCTCTTGCGTAGTAGCTGCCGTTCCCAGCTGTTGCCAGTGTTCTCAGTGAGGCAAAGAATGACCCTCGTTACACGTGACAAGGAATGGATGAACTTGGGGCGCCATACTTCACAATGGTTGTTTCAACGTGAATGGTTTTGATGAGAAATTATTTTATGAGTTATTTCTTACAAAATGAAAAATTTTATATCCTTTGTACTTTCAGGGGAAGTCGGCTTTGTGGTCGCATTTAATTCAGTTTCAGGACAGAGAAGAGAAACAAGAGCACCTTGCAGAATCACCAGGTGAGAGTTCATTGGTTGTTTCTACAGAAGAGGCAGCATGGGACCACATGAAGAATCAGGACCATGTAGCTTTGTCTCTACCTCTCTCTCCACCAAAACTAGCCCCATCTTGTCAGTAGTGGGGTGAAGTAGAAGGAGCAGTATTGTTTACTAGCTATGAAGCCTTTCTGATCCTCAGCTTCCTCATTCACAAGACAGAAAAAATAATAGTATCTATGCCAAGACTGTAATGTTGATCAAATAAGATAACACATGTAAAGGATCACACAAGTGCAGCAGTGTTCTCAAATAATGTCATTTTTTCAAAGTTGTTTCGTTACAATGTTGATGAAGAAAACATCAGTTCCTGGCCTTGGCCATTGTCTCTGTGGAGTAGTCTCCAGGACTGGTTTCCTCCCACATCCCAAAGGTGTGTGCGTGAGGTGAATTGTTGCATCTAAGTTGTCCCAGTGTGCGTCAGTGTGGGTGTGAGTGTGCCCTGCGACAGCGAGGCATCCTGTTTAAGGTGGGCTCCCACCGTACCCCTGTTCTGCCAGGCTAGGCTTCAGCCACCTGTGACCCTGAACTAGAATAAGCAGATTGGAAAACCATCTTACTTGTTTTCTTAATGGTAACATGGGTTTTGTCAGACATCATTTTGCTTCAAGTCACAGTTTCTAAGAATTTACCAATGTTAAGTGAAGATTTACTGAATACCTTACTCTCAACAGTATTAGGGTGATTTTTTTCTGAAAGAAAAGTTTTATAACCATCATTCGTTTTTCAGGGGAAACAATGTGCACATATATCTCCAAAATCTTCAGGAGTGATATTTCTTCGTCAGTTTATAACAGAACATCATTGTTAGACGTGTCATACTTCTTTAGCTAATTAGAGTTATGTAGGATTCCTAGATAACTGGGTTATTTTTCACAACAAGGCACTTGCTTTTCTTTATGTAAAATAGCCATCTGTTTCACAAAATGTAGAACAGTGGAAAGCCTAGTAGAGATAGAATGTTTTATACTGAATTTGGAAAACTTTTCTAAAATTACAGATTTTTTTAGACATTCAGAAGTATAAAAAATTTTTTTAATTCATGAGCCAACCTCCAGCTTAAGAAATAAAGCCTTGTGTACAATGCTAAAAAAAAAAAAAGAAAAGAAAAGAAAAGAAAGAAAGGAAAGAAAAAAGAAAAAGAAAAAGAAAGAAAAGAAAAATAAAAAAGAAATAAAGCCTTGCAAATACGATTGAAGCGCTCTATTTTTATTCCCCTCGCTGCTGCGAGAGCACAGTACTACCCTAAATGTGGTGCTTATTGTTGGAAACGTAGTTTTTAAATGTAGCCAATGAAACAGATAGATACATGATTTTTTAAAATTTTAGTAATATGTTTTTATTGATTTCAGAGAGAGGAAGGGAGAGGGAGAAAGAAGTACAAATCAATGATGAGAGAGAATCATCGGCTGCCTCCTACACACCCCTTACTGGGGATTGTGTCCGAAAACATGGACACGTGCCCTGATGGGGAATTGAAATATGACCTCTTGGTTCATGGGTCAACGCTCAGCCACTGAGCCACATTGGCCCGGCTAGGAATATGATTTTGATACTGCATTCCCCTGGAGCCTCTTTAAAAAGAATGTTATGATTCTAAAGACCCAAATGTAACTATATTTATAAAGACTGGGGTCCACTTTAAGAGCATTCTCTAGTGTCCATCTCCCTTTGCCCCTTTTTTCTGTTGCAAAAGTAAAAATGCATTGGCATATACTCTGTAACACTTACCTCTGTTCATAGAAAATGTAGCTTTTCAGCCCATAAGATCATAATTAAAGTAGCTTACCCTAATTAGAAAAAATAAATTCCTAGGGGGCAAAATATATATTTTTTAAATATATTTCTTTTTATTGATTTCAGAGAGGAAGGGAGAAGGAGAGAGAGATAGAAACATCAATGATGAGAGAGAATCATTGATCGGCTGCCTCCTGACGCCCCCTACTAGGGATCGAGTCCGCAACCCAGGCATGTGCCCTTGGCCAGAATCGAACCTGGGACCCCTCAGTCCGCAGGCTGACGTTCTATCCACTGAGCCAAGCCGTCTAGGGCCAAAATAGCCATTTTTAGGATGAAATGCTGGAAAGCCAAGCTCAGTTAAGTCTGGGAGATAGAAGCCTTTGCCTCTTGTGCCAAGTGAGGCATGTGAGACTGTCCAGCTGTTAGACAACAGCTGCTGGGCAACACTGGTAGCTTCGTGGTGTTGGCGGGTCAAATGTTGGGCGGTTGAGCTGGAGACCAGAGACCCAGCTGTTTCTAGTGGCCTTCAGTCAGTCAGTCGTGGGACCAGCAAAACTCTGAAGTCAACGCTAAGAAATGCCAAGTGTCAGAGCCCCGTGCAGTCACTGTGCTGCACTGTCAGGTGCTGAAGGGCTAATGAAGCACAGATGAACATCAGCTAAAAATGTTACAGACCCTTAAGAAGATAAATATGAGCCATGCAGCTTTTGAAATCAAATTATTGTCTGTTTGGAGGAATGGATTTTATAAATATTGTTCTAACACTTTTGATGATTCAGCCCATGAAGTTAGGATTTAAAAATATGACAGTGTGAAATAGATATAAACACATCAGTTTAAAAATGAAATATTACATTATTGAGAAACAGTGTGTCCTGATTGTACAGAAATGAGCAGTTCATTGACTTGTCTGCTTTTAAATCCGGGTGTTTTATTTGGTTTGGTTTGGTTTTTCAAAAAATACTTTTTGTTTGACAACTATTAAGCTTCGTAATTAATGCATTTTCAGATTAAGGAAAGATCCTCCAACTCCTTATAGAGTCACAATGGGTTTAAACACTGCTCTTATTTTTTTTTTTTATTCTCTACAGGTTTCTTTTTAAAATCTTATTTATTGGTTGATTTGAGAGAGGAAAGGGAGAAAGAGAAAGAGAGAGACATTGATTTGTTGTTCCACTTATTTATGCATTCATTGGTTGATTCTTGTATGTGCCCTGATCAGGGATCGAACCCAAAACCTTAGCGTATTGGGACAATGCTCTAACCAACTGAGCTACCTGGCCAGGGCTAAACACTGCTCTTAACATTCAGCCAGGATGAGCCTAGATGATAGATCATTACTCCTTCAAAAGCAGCACTATACAGGAGTCAGAGACATTTTAAGAGCTGCAGAAGAATGGAAAAGGTTTGTCTTAACAAGAGGACCATAGCAGGGTTGACTTTCGTAATATTTTTTAGTAGACTATATTTTCGAGCAGCTTTTGGTTCACAGCAACATTGAGCAGATAGTACAGAGATTTCCCATCTACCCTCTGTCCTCCCCACAGGCCCCCCCCCACACACACACACACAAAATAAATAGCCTCTCCCATTATCAGCATCTCCCACCAAATTGGTACATTTCTTACAATTGGTGAACCTATACATCATCACCCAAAGTTCGTAGCTTACATTAGATTTCACTCTTGGCATTGAACTATGAGTTTAAACAAATACATAATGACATGTAGCCGCCCTTATACTGTCACTCAGAGTAGTTTCACTCAACCCCTGGCAACGGACCTTTTTACTGTTTCCATAGTTTTATCTTGTCCAGAATGTCATTAGTATATAATATAATGTCACCATATATAGCCTTTTCACATTGACTTCTTGCACTTAGTAATGTCCATTTGAGTTTCCTCCATGTCTTTCATACAGTCTTGATTTTGACCTAGTTAGGTTTTGTCTGTGTCCCTGTACAGAGTAGTTTGAAGTCATTTTACGGATAAAGGATCTCAGAATGCAGCTGGTCCTAAGAAAGGGGACTATTCTTGACACATCGCCCAAAAGTTTCTACTTTTAAAAATGTTGGCCAGCTTAGACGCAGGCTTGCATCTTCAAACAAGGTTGCACTAAACTGTAAATGATTTTTATTTTATATTTATTTTATTTTTTGTTCATCTTCACAGGGTATTTTTTCCATTGATTTTTAGAGAGTGGAAAGGAGGGCGGGATGGAGGGGAGAGAACCATCAGTGTGAGAAAGACACATTGATTGGTTGCCTCCTGCATGTGCCCCAACTGAGTCCGGGATTGAGCCTCCAACCCAGGTACATGCCCTTGACTGGGAATCAAACGCATGACCCTGTGGTTGCACAGGCTGATCGATGTTTTAACCACTGAGCACACCAGCCAGGGTTTTTATTTATTTATTTATTTATTTATTTATTTATTTATTTATCTTTATTGTTGAAAGTATTACAGGTATCTTCCTTTCCCTCCCACATTGACCCACTCTACTCCACTCCTGCCCCCTCCCCAGGTCTTCCCAGTATTATTATCTGTCCATGGGCTATGCATATATGCATATAAGTTCTTTGAGTAATCTCTTCCTGACCCCCATTCCTCTGAAATACGTCAGTCTGTTGCATGCCCGGACAGGGTTTTACATGGATTTTTCAGTGAATTGACAAGGGGTAGGGTAGGATGCAGAAAGGGGTAGAGATACTCCTTTTAAGTGGTTATTCTAGATCTAGCCCATCTTCATCAAAAGTTTTCTGTTAATTACTTGCCTCCTGGTAAACTGTAGATGGTTCTGTAAAAATAATGCATAGTCTCTGCAAAGGTGCTGCCTGTGCAGTAGCACTGATTCAGGCAGATACACAAAGGGAGTTCCTGTGGCTAAGTATTAACCCGCGAGGGTTTTCCTGAAGGAGAGGGTAGCCTACTGCATTTAAGTATATTGAAGTAAGAAATAGTATAGAGGTATACATTTAAGTAGTTTATACATTTCTCTTCTGGAGTAGACTCCATGGAAACCTTAGATTTTAGGTCTCTAGATTTAAAGTGTGGCTTCACTTCTTAACTAGTTAACTGCCACACGTCCAAAATGGAAACCATCCCCACACGCCACAATATTTTGAATTTAATTTAAAAAATCAATTTGCAATGAATATTATAAAAAAATAAATATATTACAATTCAGGTGTTCTTAAATATTTTCCGTTGAAAATTCTCATGAAAAAAAATGATTTTAAAGTTGGTCAGGGCTGCCACTTAGGAAAAACTTTTTTTTAAATTCTTCCAAAGAACATTTTTAATTATTTTTACATAGCACATACATAGTTGAAAAAAAATATTATTTACACTTAGTTATTATTTAAAAAATTAAAATTGCCTCAGTGTATGATAAAGTTCGAAACACGGTACAACACGTAACAGAACATTACATTGTTTACAAAAGTGTTTGGTTTCTTTTCGCTGTTTTGTACCAATACTAGTAGACGAGCATACCAAAAACACCTTTTCCACATAAGTTTTTGTTTTTGTTTTCCCAATCAGTGGATATTCCCCCCAAAATGTCGTTCATATAATCTGGATGGCAAGTCAGTGGCATAACGTTTTCTTTTCTCAGGTCGTGCTAATTTACGTTTTTGAATTAATTGCCTGATTACCTGTAACTGGAAATCACCAAGTGTAATATTGCTTTCTCTTTTTTTTGCCGCTGTAGACGTGCGTGGCGTGTGGGGAAGGTCCGCCGCTTGCGTCTATAGACGCTTATGGCATACAAAGGGTTAACTCCCATCTGCCTTCTACTCACAGGCTTCTAAACTGTTTCCTCCAAAGTCCCGAATAAGCTATTGTATTGGTTTCCTGGGGCTGCTGTAATAAAGTACCACAAGCTAGTCCGCTCACACAACAGAAATTTATTGTGTCACAATTCTAAGGCTAGAAATCCAAACTCCAGGTGCCGGCGGGAGGGCGGTCCTTCTGAGGGTTCTGAAGGAGACTCTGGCCCACACCTCGCTCCTAGCTTCTGATGGTCTAAACCAGTGGTCGGCAAACCGCGGCTCGTGAGCCACATGCGGCTCTTTGGCCCCTTGAGTGTGGCTCTTCCACAAAATACCACGTGCGGGCTCGCACGTACAGTGCGATTGAAACTTCGTGGCCCATGCGCAGAAGTCGGTTTTTGGAAAGGAGATAGACGAAACAAGAATACAAGACGAGTGTGGATGGGCGAGTTGGAAGGGGTCGACCTCAGCGAATGTACCTCAATCAGACTGAGGACGTTTTTAGCAAAGGCCAGCTTAGGAGTACTCTAATCTACACTAATAAAAGAGAAAAATGGTAATTGGCGTACGGCGCTACCCTTTTCATTGGCTAATCAGGGCTATATGCAAATTAACTGCCAACAAGATGGTGGTTAATTTGCATATGTAGGCACAATGCAGGGAGGCGAAAGGGAAAGCAGGAAGAAGCCCCCTGCCACTGACAGTGATCGGAAACCCAGAGGGGAGCTAAGAGCTGGGGGGGCAGGGCAAAGGCGGCCCTGGGGCCGCCTTTGCCCTGCCCCCCAGCCATGATCGGAGAATCAGGTGCCTTTTCCGCCCTGGCCAGTGATAGCAGGAAGTAGGGGTGGAGCCAGGGATGGGAGCTGGGCACGGTGGAAGCTGGCAGTCCCAGGAGCTAGGGGTCCCTTGCCTGGGCCTAAAGCGAAGCCCATGATCGCGGGGCCACTGCAGCTGCGGGTCCCCGCTGCCCGGGCCGGACCCCTAGGCCAGAGGCGTTAGGCCTGGGCAAGGGTGGAGCCTGCAACCGCGGGGAGCTGGGGGTCCCCTGCCCAGGCCTGACACCTCTGCCGGAGGCCTCAGGCCTGGTCAAGGGGCCGATCCAGTGATTGGTGATCGGAGGGTGATGAGGGTCAACTCCTCTGGCCGAGGCATCAGGCCTGGGTGGGGGGCGGAGCCGGGGATTGGGGGGATATAATGGTCCCCTTGCCCAGGCCTGAAGCCTGGGTCAGAGGCGTCAGGCTTGGGCGGGGGGTGGAGTAAGCGATCAGAGGGAGATGGGGGTCCCCTGCCCAGGCATGATTCCTGGGCCAGAGGCCTCAGGCCTGGGCAGGGGTCAGAGCCAGTGATCGGGGGGAGATGGGGGTCCCCTGTCCAAGCCTGACACCTCTGGCAGAGGCGTCAGGCCTGGGCAAGGGGCCGATCAGGCGATCGGAGGGTGATGGGGGTCTACGCCTCTGGCCGAGGCATCAGGCCTGGGCAAGGGGCAGAGCCAGCAATCGGAGGGGTCTGGGGGTCTGGGGGCAGAACCAGTGATGGGGGGAAATGAGGGTCCCCTGCCCAGGCCTGATGCCTCTGTCAGAGGTGTCAGGCCTGGGCAAGGGGCCGATCCTGCGATTGGAGGGTGATGGAGGTCAACGCCTGAGGGCTCCCAGTATGTGAGAGGGGGCAGGCTGGGCTGAGGGACACCCCCCCCCCCCACACACACACACACCCAGTGCACGAATTTCGTGCACCGGGCCCCTAGTTAAGTTAATAACAATGTACCTACCTATATAGTTTAAGTTTAAAAAATTTGGCTCTCAAGAGAAATTTCAATCGTTGTACTGTTGATATTTGGCTCTGTTGACTAATGAGTTTGCCGACCACTGGTCTAAACTTTAGACGAACTGCATGGCAGTAGACGGTATTCTCCCTGTGTCTTCACACCTCTTCTCCACACATGACTCTGTCTGCATCTGAATTTCCCCTCTTTATAAGGACACTAGTCACATTGGATTAGGGCCCATCCTGATGACCTCATCTTAACTGGGTCCTCTACAAAGACCCTGTTGCCAAGTAATGTCAGATTCGTAGGTATTGGCAGTTAGATTTCAGTATTTTCTCAGGAGACATCATTCAAACCATAACAACTACCATTGCCTACTGCAGTGTCATCATCCAGCTACCCCATTAGCAGATTATTCACAGATCTCTTTCTCCAGCCCTAGTTCCTACACATCTGGAGGATGTTACTGTTGACATTTTGTTACAGAGGCCCCCCATTTTCCTCCCTTTGCCCCCCTCCGCCCAGACCCTGCCCTTCCTTCCCTCTGGCCCTCACCACATTGTCTGTGTCCATGGCTTAGGCATATATGCTCTTTGGCTCTTCACCTTTTTCCATCTGGCCCACCCCACCCACCTTCCCTCTGACACCTTTCAGTCTGTGCCACCTAGACATCCATTTTTTATGGCCCCTTGGAACCTCAGACCAAGGTGTCCTAAACCAAACTCATTATTTCAGCACCTCTCCCTCCAGTCCCTACCAGGCTCGCTCTCCAATTTACTTAATGGCATCAGCTTACAGTCAAGCTTAGAAGCTGGAAAGTCTACAACAGGGGTCCTCAAACTACGGCCCGCGGGCCACATGCAAATACAAATATTGTATTTGTTCCCGTTTTGTTTTTTTACTTCAAAATAATATATGTGCAGTGTGCATAGGAATTTGTTCATAGTTTTTTTTTTTAAACTGTAGTCCGGCCCTGCAACGGTCTGAGGGACAGTGAGCTGGCCCCCTGTTTAAAAAGTTTGAGGACCCCTGGTCTACAATGTAACAGAAGCCCACCGGACATGCCCTAGAACACTCTTCCCCTTTTAATGAATGTGTATGATTGGGTAGGTTTCTTAGTTGAGCCTCAGTTTCTTCATCTGCAAAATTACAATTAAAAAATTCAAAGGAAAGCTATAATTAGGATAATATGTATTTTATATCCATATTTAATATTGTTTTTGACTCTTGAGTCTTCCTTGCCCTTTACATCTGATCATTATTAAGTCCTGTGTTTTACGACTGCACCTTTCTCCTCTTTATTCTCCCTGGTTGCTACGCATTGGCCTTTGGCATCACTCCTACCTCATCTCTCTCGTTTCTTTTACACAATCACTCTAGCTAATAACAAAAAGGTACTCAGGAGCATAGCATGTCTTTTCAAAACCCCTCCTCCCTTCCTAGGATTTCTGTAAATTTCTAACTTGTTTTTTAAGGTTCTGCCATCTGGCCCTAAATAATCTCCTCTTCCTCAGTGAGTATTTGTTGAGTGTGTATGTTGTGCAGGACCTCTGCTAGGCCCTCTGGCTATTCTAAGAATAGGATCTGACCAAGCCTTAAGAAGCATATAGTTTCATGGGAGTAGCAGAAATGTTAAATTGTGGTTTGTTTATGGTAGATGTTCAGTTTCACAGGTCCTGTTGAAGAGAGGGAATGATATCTAAGAGTGTACCTAGGGGAGAGAGAATATTCAGGAAGGCTTTCACACAGAGGCAGAATTAAGCTGAAGTTTATTTATGGAGGACTTAGTTTGTGACAGGCACTATTCTAAGTGCTGTACATCTATTTGAATAAGGTAGATACTGTTGCTGTTCCTAATTTGCAGATGAGGAGACAGACCATAGAGAGTTTAAACACTTACCCAAAGTCAGTGAGCTGTTACGTTTTCTGTAGGGTTTGAAAAAGCCTTGTTCTTAACCATTAATCTGTACTGTTCTCAAGTAACAAATAGGCTGTAAACAAGCAGCAAGATACAGAGATACAGAATGCTAGAGGATAAGCCAAAGACTTGAACAGACTGCAGGGAAGTGTGAAGAGCACATCGCATGTTTAGGGAACATTGGTCAGAGAGGGGTGCCTGGAATATAGGGTCCCAGAGTGGGATTCCCAGAACACGCCAGGCCTGTGGCTGCTCTTACTGTGGATGCTGTTTGAAATGTCAGGCTCCTCTTTAAGTCTGCCGTGTGTCCTCTGCTGCACAGGCATGATGCCTTTGTTGTCGTGTCTCCCTCCAGCCACCTTGCTCAGTATGGATAGAATGTCGGCCTGGGGACTGAAGGGTCCTGGGTTTAATTCTGGTCAAGAGCACATGCTCAGGTTGTGGGCTCGATCCCCAGTAGGGGGCATGCAGGAGGCAGCCAATCCCTGATTCTCTCTCATCATTGATGTTTCTATCTCTCCCTCTCTCTTCCCCTCTGAAATCAATACAAATATATAAATAAAATAAAATAAAAAATTTTAAAAAGGAATAAGAAAAACTCCAAAAATGTTTCCAATATATTTATTGGAAAAACTACATGTATAAGTGGACCTATGCAGTTCAAACCCATGTTTGGTCATGGTATTTGCTAAATGTGGTGTTGCAATTTTGTTTTCACTTGCAGATGGGAAATAGAAATAAAGGAAGAGTACAAAACTCAACAGCATCTCACTTACAGTGAGACTGAGCCCTCCCGCTATAATACATTAGCAAATAATTGATTGCTTTAGACATTGCTGTATAATAGAATAATTTTCCCTTCTTTTATCAATGTAAGCTGTTCAGGTTTCAGAAGAGACTCATGACCATTTTACTTCTATGTTCATTAAGATTTTGCATAGTATGCATACTGTAGTTTGGATTCTGAACTTGAAAGTAGAAATTTACCATCCTCGAGAGCCCAAACTCTCAGATTTTCCTTTTAAACACTCTTTCAGAGTACAGTAAGTCCTCACTTAATGTCATTGGTAGGTTCTGCATCTTGAAGTGAAATGACACATAATGAACCCCGTTTTACCACAGGCTAATTGATATAAACAAGAGCTAGGTTCCTATGGCATCTCATCAACGTTATAAAGCAGTGATGGCGAACCTTTTGAGCTCAGCGTGTCAGCATTTTGAAAAACCCTAACTTAACTCTGGTGCCATGTCACATATAGAAATATTTTGATATTTGCAACCATAGTAAAACAAAGACTTATATTTTTGATATTTATTTTATCTATTTAAATGCCATTTAACAAAGAAAAATCAACCAAAAAAATGAGTTTGCGTGTCAGAGGTGTCATAGGTTCGCCATCACTGTTATAAAGCAACAATGCAATCTGAAATCCTGGTATATAGGGAGATTGTGTGATTGCAATGCATGAGCCCAGAGATAATTCACATGCTCAGTAGCTTAATTTATAGATATTGCTTTCATGTAATTATCCAGTTCAATTAGAATGAATAACTTTAGAAAATGACTGGCCATTATGGCCAGAATTTGCACACATTACATTATTTGCTAAGTGGGCTTTTATAATTCATTTTAAATTTACAAACGCAGCCCCAGATGAACTGGAAAGAATACAGCCAGTTTACTGTATTAATAAAGGGACAACAATTTGATCATTTGTCTTCAAAATTTGTTCTTCAAAAGTAATTTTAAAGTATTTATTTATAGAATGTGAATCATATAGATTTTTTTTCTTACTGTTACGTTTCTAATCCTTTGCTGATATTTTTCTACGTAGTTGCCCTGGGACCAGAAAGAAGAAAATCTGACTCAGGAGTTATGTTGCCAACTCTCAGGGTCTCCCTTATCCAAGACATGAGGTATGTGTTGGATGTGCTAGCAAGTGGTGGTAGCTTTGAAATATTATGGCTTTCACTTAAATTGCTCAAATGATTTTGGCTGTGTTTATTTTTGGCTTATGTATTCTCAAAAAACACATTTTTATAACCTTGTTTATTTTACCTTCACACTATTGTATTTTCCTGACATTAAATTCGAAGGGGAAACACAACTGAAAAGAGTTTTAAAGTAGCCGTAAATTATTTTACAATTTCTTTTGTTCAGCTTTTTTAAACCTCCTTAAATACTTGCTACCCACAAGTAAAGTTCAAAAAAAAAAAATCTGCAAATAAGGACAAGTTACTTGGCAGAAAAAATGTTGCCAAGCAGATTTAATTTGAAGCAAATGCAAATCTGAGAGTTACCACTTGCAGTTACTGGCCTTAGAAATCATTAGAAGGCATCAGTGTGTCTAAGAAGATGTATTGAATGAGGGAGGCAGAGGTTTTTTTCTTTTAAACATTTTAGGTACAATACTTACTCAACTCTTAAAAATATGTGGGCTTAAAGTGAATATTATAACATTTATAACACTTGTAACTTTATTGCTTTAGTAATATTAATAGGATGTTTATTTGGTTTGTCAGATACTTGTGACTGAAAAGCATAACTGTAATGAGTGGCAGCATAGTAGAGTGGTAAAACATCCTGGCTTCACCACTTACTAGCTGTGTGACCCCAAGCAATTTTTGTAACTTCTCTGTGCCTCAATTTCCCATCCCTCAAATAGAGATTCAAAAAGTTATCTATCTTATAGCATTGTAAGTGAATTAGTCTATAGCAGTGATGGCAAACCTTTTGAGCTCGGCGTGTCAGCATTTTGAAAAACCCTGACTTAACTCTGGTGCTATGCCACATATAGAAATTTTTGGTATTTGCAACCATAGTAGAACAAAGATTTATATTTTTGATATTTATTTTATATATTTAAATGCCATTTAACAAAGAAAAATCAACCAAAAAAATAAGTTGGCGTGTCACCTCTGACATGCGTGTCATAGTTTCGCCATCACTGGTCTATAGTCTATTACTGTAAAAAGTTTCAAGAAGTACTTGGCTCATAGTAAGAGCTCAGTAAATGTTGGTTTTTGTAATCTGAGTAAGTTCATGTACTTATAACTTAACTGTTATATTCCTTGGTAGATGACATGTAGTTGTCCTCGTGTGGCTTATGATTCCTTTTGATGGCCAGCATAAGAGGAGTAGTTGTAACTACTGCTCACTTATTCCATTGACTGTTAGATCAATGAACAGTGACCTCTCTAGTCTAAGCCCCTAAAATTTCTCACCTGGATTACATCATGGTGCCCATATTTCTGTGCTTGCCCTACTCTATCCTCCCCCTGGATATATGGTGATCTTACAATAACGTCTAGATCACTTGCCCTGGCTAGCAATAGTCTATGGGTGTACATCAGGCTAAATATAATCCTATATAACAAAACCCTAATATGCAAAGCGACTGATCAGTGGAATGCCTGGTTGCTATGATGCACACTGACCACCATGGGGCAGATGCTTAACGCAGGAGTTGTCCCCAGTCAGGGCCAGCAAGTGGGTGGTGCTAGGCCACCAGCCAAGACGGGTGCCAGCAGGGGGTCCTCCCCACCCCCAATTGCCCCGCCAGTCACCCCACAGATTGGCCTTGATCACTGGCCAGGCCTCAGGACCCTACCCTATATATTGGGAACAGTCTCTTAGATTTAAAAATTAAAACCCGGCAAGGCTACTCTAACACTGAAAAAACAGGATGATGCAGCGATGACATGCATGGACTCTGGCTTGCACATTTTGTGGTGAGCCCTGATTCTGACATAACTGTGTGACAAAGCCATTTATTTAACTTCTCTCTGCTTCAGTTTTTCCACCCATAAGATGGGGAAAATGGTACTACTGCCTCAGAAGGATCATGTTATCTACTACTTTTTATAATCAGGGCAAAAAAATGTAGCTGCCCATACAACAGCAAGATGCCTTTCATCTGTATGAAAAGTATGGTCACTGGTACATGCAGCCTCCCAGATTGTGAGAGGGATGTCCCTCGAGGGGCCCCAGATTGCGAGAGGGCACAGGCTGGGTTGAGGCCCCCCCACCCCCACCCACTCCAGTATAACCTTGGATAATCAATATTGGTTATTGATGTCCTGTGACTTCCCACTTAAGGGTACTTTGGCTTTTAATTTTCAGACTTTGTCATATAAAAATATCTGAGAGACTTCCCCCCTAAGTATCCTAAAGTGATGTTTTGGGCAAATGATAGATGCTTTTAATAAAACCTTGATTGATTGATTACTTCCAAAAGGTGCTTAGTAAGGTGGAAAGGCGTTGCCCAGAAAAGACAAGCTGACTTCCCTAACGTTTTATTACAGAAAATTTTAAATACAGCAAAGTCAAAAGATTTTATAGTAAACACATCCATATACCCATCACCTAGATTCTACCGTTTATGTTTTTCTATGGCTTTTTAAAAAGTTTTAATACACACACACACACATCATAAAATTTACCATTTTAACCATCCTATATAATAAAGAGCTAATATGCAAATTGTCATCATGCCATAATGGCTCAGATACTCAACACTGAGGAGAGAGGAATGGGGACCAGTCAGGCTGCGGCCCGGGAGAGGGAAAAGCCGCCCACCCTGTGGTCCCAGGCACCAGCGCTGCACCTATGCCTGTGGCCTGGGAGAGGGACAAGCCGCCTGCCTTGTGGTCCTGGGTGCCAGCGCTGCGCCTATGCCTGTGGCCTGGGAGAGGGACAAGCCGCCCACCCCGCGGTCCCGGGTGCCAGCGCTGCGCCTATGCCTGTGGCCTGGGAGAGGGACAAGCCGCCCGCCCCGTGGTCCCGGGCACCAGTGCTGCGCCTATGCCTGTGGCCTGGGAGAGGGACAAGCCGCCTGCCCTGCGGTCCTGGGTGCCTGCCGCTGCAGCCCAGGCAAAGTCACGGGCCCATGGTCCCTTACAGCTGCGGCCAGCCCAGGTGTAGCCAGCCCGGGTCCTGGGTGCCTGCGGCTGGCCAGAAGGAGGGAAGCCTGGGGCTCAGGTGCGGGGTGAGGCAGAGGCGATTAGGGGCGATCAGGCCAGCAGGGGAGCAGTTAGGGACAATCAGGGCAGTAAGGGAGCAGTTAGGGGCGATCAGGCAGGCAGGCAGAGCGGTTAGGGGCAATCAGGGAGGCAGGCAGGCAAGCAGTTAGGAGCCAGCGGTCCTGGGTTGCGAGAGGCAGTCAGACATCCCCTGAGGGGTCCCAGATTGGAGAGGTTGCAGGCCAGGCTGAGGGACCCCCTTCCCATGCACGAATTTCATGCACTGGGCCTCTAGTTTTTACTTGTCAGTCGGTAGCACTGAATACATTTGCATTGTTGTGCAACCATCACCACTGACCATCTCCAGAACTTTTTTGTCAGCCCAGACTGAAACTCTGTACTCATGTAAACAGTATTCTCCCTCCCCCACAAGCCACTACTCTATTTTATGTGTCTATGAATTTGACTCTTCTAGGTACCTCATGTAAGTAGAGTCATACCTTTTGCATTTGTTTAATTTCACTTAGCATAATGTTATTGCGGTTCATCTATAGCATATATCAGAATTTTCTTCCTTTTTTAAGGCTGAATAATATTCCATTGTATGTGCAAACCACATTTTGTTATCCATTTATTTATTCATCAATAGACATTTGAGTTGTTTCCACCTTTTGGCTGTTGTGAATAATGCTGCTATGAACATGTGTATTTGAGTCCCTGCTCTCAGTTCTTTTCTGTATATACCCAGAAGTGGAATTGCTTGGTCATATAGTAACTCTATGTTTAATTTTTTAAGGAACCATCGTACTCTTTTCCACAGTGACTGCACCATTTACATTCCCACATGCAATGCGCAAGTGTTAAGTTTCTCCACATCCTCACCAGCACTAGTTATTTTCTGTTTTGTTTGTTTGTTTGTTTGTTTGTTTGTTTGGACAATAGCTGTCCTAATGGGTATGACTTCCCGGTTTCTTATGCCATACATAGCCATAGGTCTTTAAATGTTAAGCTAGAGCAGGGGTGGGCAAACTTTTTGACTCGAGGGCCACAATGGGTTCTTAAACTGGACCGGAGGGCCGGAACAAAAGCATGGATGGAGTGTTTGTGTGAACTAATATAAATTCAAAGTAAACATCATTACATAAAAGGGTACGGTCTTTTTTTTTTTAGTTTTATTCATTTCAAACAGGCCGTAGTTTGCCCGCGGCTGAGCTAGAGTCTTCAGCTTTATAAGCTCGGATACCAACTCATTAGTAAACCAAAATGTAATTAGACTCTCAGGCACTGACTCTGGGTAACCCAACAGGCTTACTTCAGACATCTAAGAGATACGGCGAAATAATGGGCGGGATCCACTCCTGTCCAGTTGTCTATGAAGCCAATTTATTATTTCCTTAACCGATGACTTGATATTCTTTCACTGATATGGGTAGGCTCGGGGGGGAATCTAGATTAAAGTCAGAAGGCATTGTGCTCAGGAGCAGAGATGTGGAAGCCTGATCTTCCCTCTTCAAAATAGTGATCCTGGTGCTCATGGAACCGATGTCATCTCAGAAAAGCCCTGCAGAAGCACTGCCCGTGTGTCTCTCGTTTCTCTGCTCCATTCTGCCTTTTTATTTATTGTTGTTCTTATTCGTGATATGTTTACTTTAGAATTTAGCTCTCAGTGGACCAGCTTATTTCCCTATTTTCAAATTCTGGGTTAGTACTTCATGTAAGTCCATAATTGCTACCTAAGTAGTTGCTGTAATAGATCCAAGAAGAACATCCAAGTAATATTCTAAATTCTGATTTCTTTAAATCTGGACAATTGAAGGAAAAGTGTATTATCTAAGCCGTGGGTAGTATATCTCTCTGAGCCCATGCTCTCTGTTGGGCACATGCCTCTGTCCTTACCTCATCTTCTCAAGTTTCTCTCTTGAGGCAAATACATTGGTAGTTTAGGGACTTTGGGTTCTCACAGATGTCGAGAGTCTTGGCACTGGACTGCTTAGCAGCTGTAAGGAGCCCCTTTGTCTTAGTATCTCAGACCACTTCCCAAGACTTTCAGAGTTGCCAAATATCACCAATTGTCACTTGTAGAAAGACTTTTTGTTTGAATGAGAAAGGCTGGGGAGAGCAAATAACTGGACTGATTATCTACATGGAGAAGAGGAGGATTATCGTGGTGTTACCATTATTACCAGTTTTTTCCCAAAATAGCTCTGTGCATATCATCTAGCTGTTGGGCCTTATGTTCTTAATGACAAAATATAATTAATGATGCTGGGCATAGTAGAACATTGTATGATCTAGGAGATTGTGAATACTATAATCCAAATATAGATATTCTGAATAGGTAAACAAATGAACAGGATGTGAGTAAATCCTAGAAATAATCTATTTTACATATAAAGACGGGGATAAGTTACTTAAGGGTAAATTGGCAAGTGACTTTATCTTTTTATAAATAATGTGTACACGTGTGCTAATGAGCATCTGGTTTTATTCAGCACTAAAACTGAGTAGTCATGATTGATTTTGTTACCCCTGGGAAGGACTATTTTGAGGAATTTTTATGACTGTACAGGATATGAGCTTATTCTAAAATTGGCTGATTCTTTTATTTCTCTAATAAACATTACTGGGGTTCGCTATTCATGCAGTAAAATAAGCACCAGGAAATGTAGATGACATTTATTTAGGTGCTGTCAATCTTAGAAATCATTCAGTTTGGGGAAACAGAGTCTTGGCACCAGATTACTTAGCAGCTGTAAGGAGCCCAGGACGCACAATAAGAAGCTCATTCGAACTGGTATCTTCCAGAATCCAAGAGCAAGAATTGCAGCTGGAATGGAAGCAGTCTTGTTATAGGTCACTCTCTGTCTCACAGGACGCAGATCCTCTCTGCTTCTCCCGTTCTCTCCCTTCCCTTCCGGCTGTATGGTGCACATGCTCGCCCAAGCCCTGGCTTTAACATCCTGTCTTATTTTTGGCATTCAGTGAGAACTCACTTGGTACTAATTCTCAGTTGCTGAGAGGAAATCTGATTGGCTCAGCTTAGGTCAGGCATGTGCCTCTGATCCAGTCAGTTGTGGCTGAGGGGTTAGGAGCGTGGTGCCGTGGGTCATGGTGGCCCCCGGAGTTGTGCCTCCTGGGTCTGTGGAAGGGAAGCTTCTCCAGGAATGAGGCTGCCCGAAAGAAGTGATTGGATGAAAACGGGTGGCGCCTCTAGAATAACACTTGTGGTCTCTGTGACCTTGGGTGGGTCACTCAGTTTTCTCATCTTTACAGTGAAATAATGATGTTCTCCCTCTCGCTGGTTATTGTGATGATCAGATAAGACAAAGTACATAACAACTTCTTTAAGTTAGAAAGCTTTGTATCAAGGTTAAAAACTAAATCAAGTAGATAAGTTATTTAAACCACACCATGTATGCTTTTCTGTGAAGTAATGGCTCTGTTTTAGAAATAATACTTGTATGATATTATGCTGAATGCCATTATAACTATCTATAATAAATTATTCCAACTAAAAAGACATTAAAATGGTATGACTACATGCCCCGGCCAGTGTGGCTTAGTTGGTTTGAGAGTCATTTCGTATCCTGAAAGGTTGTGGGTTCCATTCCCAGTCAGGGCACATACCCAGGTTGCAGGTTGTGGGTTCCATTCCCGGTCAGGGCACATACCCAGGTTGCAGGTTGTGGGTTCCATTCCCGTTCAGGGCACATACCCAGGTTGCAGGTTGTGGGTTCCATTCCCGGTCAGGGCACATACCCAGGTTGCAGGTTTGCATCCCCAGTTGGGGGTGAGTATGGGAGGCAACAGATCTCTTGCACTCGCTCTCGTTCTCGCTCTCGCGCTGTGTGTGTGTGTGTGTGTGTGTGTGTGTGTGTGTGTGTGTCTTTTCCTCCCTTCCTCTCTATAAAATCAATTTTTAAAAAAATCACATACCACATATCCTCAGTGGAAGATTTAATAAAAAAGGTATAGCCACACAGAAAAACATTGAATAGATTTGGATTAAAGTTGAATAACACAACACATATACATGTCTAAGCATACAATTAGATAGTGATATACAAAGCAACAGAGCTGTCTTGTGGTATTTTTTTTTCAGCTCCTAATATGTGCTGGGCCTTATAGGGTACAAAGAAGGATGCAAAGCTACTCAGAGGTATTGGGCTCCTTGCTTGTCCTCAGGGAACTTGGCAAGATGAGAAAAACATAAGCCAAGAGAAGATGATCAAAGTAGTAGGCAGTGCACGATACATGTAGCTTAGACTACAGAATTTCATAAATTAGAGAGGTCGTTGGAGGCTGTCACGGTCAAGGGAAGCGCTCCAGAAGCTGGGATTCAGACATGAATAGAATCACAGAGGGAAGCAAGTAATGGAATGCGGCATCGCAGGAGCCACTGCTGTGACAAATCCCTCCCACCAAAAACACCAGCACAAATGCTTTTATGATGGGAATGCTGATTGCCACCTAAATAAAATGCGCTTCGTTTTATGTGCTGCAGTTCTCCCCATTTTCCTTAAGCACAGATTGTTTTTCAAATTATAATTATTTTCCACTTTGTCATTCTTCACCATGTCGGCAGGTACCTGTTTAAGGCCAGCGTAACACTAATTTCAGTAGAGTTTACTGTTTTAGAGTAGGAAGGGTATGTAGGGAAACATTAAGTACTTATCAACCTCCATATAGATTCATTTTCAGTGAATTCATTTTGAATTAACTTGGTATTCTTGGATCATGGGAGCTCAGAGCCCGCTCGGCACTCCCGGGGTTCCATGTAAATACTGTCGAAAGTTAAGTGGTAAACGCCTGAGCATCTCCCCAGGTCAGCCGTGCCATCCTTTGGGGCATGTCGGTAGGGTTGAGGGACAGCCCGTGCTGTTTCAGGAGCTCACCCCGGGGCTGTCAGGGCTCAGCACTGCCGCCGCCACCACCAATAAGAACCAGGCTCCAGGGGGGGCTGCTTGTCCCCAGCTTTCTCCCTCATGACCAGACATCATGGTATTAGCCCTTTAAAAATAAGTGCGTCATAAATCTCATTCACACTGTCTGCATGCCACCTGGTTAGTGTGTCTGTGTGCTGTCATGTAATGCTTTACGTCTTGTTTATCAAGAGTGTTTGATTATCAGTCAGCACTTAGGATCGAGGGCCTAAATGTTCAGATCCAAGGACTGAGCGAGAGGGAGGAAAACAGAGAAATGTGTGTGCGTGGCAAGATAAGGCTTTAGTCCTTATTCTGAAAGCTTAGAATCATCAGACAAAAGGTTTCGTTGCAATATTTATTACAGCTAGGATGAGTCATTCTAGATTAAAAAAAAAAATCAAAGGCGGATCAGAAGCACAAAGACCTCAGTGACTCACTGTGGTGGTTTTACAATCGCCCCTCCCATAGGCTTGTCCATCCTCCCTGTCCTTTGTCCCCTTAGGAGGAAAATCATTTAGGAAGATAAACACAGCCCTATGGGGTTAGCGTTGACTTCTACATGAATACCAATTTCCACATGTATGTTACATTCAACTGGCGTGTGACCACACAGTGTTTCTTTGTAGCCACACAGCTTTTCAAGTCTTGCAAATTTTTTAAATGTTGAATTTATCAATGCAGTACAGCGTGTCTGCTGATGCCATAGGAAGTAAGGTTTCATCTTTCCCATGTGTTGTCTAGGGCTGCTGCAAATAATTCAGTGGATTAAATTTGCGGCAGATACTTTGTTAAGCTATAGAATAATTATTTTGGATAAAAACCTGAATGTCAGCCTGTTTAGTTTATTTTCCTGAGAGTCAGGAATAACCAAGTGCCAGTTTATCTGTGAAGCTGAAAGAACATAATGAAACATTAAAGGGTGAATGGGTTTCAAATGCTTTGTTTGTCTTAAGATGTAGCCTGTTTGCTTGTGTTTTAAGGGTAATCCTGATGTGGGGCTAGATTCATAACTAAGATAGAACCTTTGAAGGTTTAATCAACATAAACTGTGTCTTACCTGTTGCTTCATTTAAGTATACATGAACTTTCCTGTGCAGAGTGCTGCAACCCTGGGTTCTTCTCCAGTTCTTAGGATCTACATCTTTTCTGTTGCTGCTGTTCCCTAGGCACATTCAGAACATGAGTGAGATCAAGACTGATGTCGGACGAGCTCGGGCGTGGATAAGGCTGTCTCTAGAGAAGAAGCTCCTGTCCCAGCATCTCAAGCAGTTGCTGTCTAACCAGCCACTTACCAGGTGAGACAGATTGAGGTCTTTCGGTGTCTAGGACCTGTGTGCTTACAAAGCACAGTGCAAAAGTTGACAAACTGTAGTTTTGTTTTTCTTACGTAACGAGGAGTCCAGGGCTAGGCGGTCCCCCGTGCCATCCTGGACGCAGGCTCTTTGCCCCTCCTCCTGGACAGCCTACAGTATATGCCGATCACCTATGGTTACAGGACGGCTCCTCTTGTAAAATTAATGAGTCAGAGGGTTTGACTGGTTTAAAAGAAGTGTTACCAACAAACTGCTTTCCTGAAACTCTCAGTCCCACTGTCTGTCGGAATAGCTAGCTATTCATTGCCCCCCACCTCGTTAGCACTGGTCAGCACGTTCTGATCTCTATTAGTTTCGTAGACAAAATGGATTTGTGGTTTGTCCCCCCCCCCCCCCCCCCCCCGCATTGAATTACTGATTAGGTTAAAAATGTTAACTGTCTACATGTTCATTTTTGAGAATTGTCTGTTCTTTCCAGAGTAGAATTTCTACCCGGTTTGTCTAAGCAGAGGTGTTTACTCCTCATGGAGGACATGATGAGAAATAGCCTACACTATTGGGTGCTTGTCCTGCTCTTTCCTAGGAAGCTCTATAAGCGCTATGCCTTTCTGTGTTGCGAAGAAGAAAGAGAACAGTTTCTCTACCATCTCCTCTCCCTCAACGCTGTGGACTACTTCTGTTTCACCAGTGTCTTCACCACCATCAGTAAGTCTGGGGAGCCGCTGTTCAGTGAAGAGTTGCTCGGGCGATGAATGGAATAGGGTTCATATTTTTTAAAGTGAGACATACCCTAGTACACCGAGGTGGGCACTGTGACGCCCCCTCCCGCACCCCTCTCCTTTAGGAATGAAGGGTTCTCAGCTCTCGGCCCTGTGGGGAGGGAGGGCCGCACCTCCTGCCAGGGCCAGCCTGCTCTGATGGTCAGAGGCTGTTCCAGAACTAGCCATCTGGCCATCTGGCGTCATCACGACAGCTCACAGCTCAGCTCTCCCTCCACCAGGCCTGCTTTCTTCTCTCACGTTGATCCCAGAAGCAACATTCTGGTGCTGATTTCCGACTCAGGGTCTGCCTCCCAGGAAACTCAGTCTGCAACAGGAGTGGGATGGACATGAAAAGGGATATATTTCTAGATCTTATCCAAAACCCATAAACTCAAAGAATCAGTAGGTGATAAAAATAAACTTTTCTACCTGAACATCGTTACTCTGTGGTGATTCCGAAAGACTTCAGGATCTTGCTTGGGAGTGTAGGTTGTGGAGGGAGGAGATGCTGATGGGTTTGGATAAGCTGAATTAAAGCGTATATTCTCTTCACCATTGCCGATTCTTACGAGCTGTGGGTCCCCTTTCCTAGTTTATAGACTTTTTACTTGTATCAGTTTGGAGTTAGGTTCAGCTGCAAGTTTCAGAAACTTGCAAAACAGTGGTTTAAACAAATTAGTAGTTTTATTTTTCTTGCATAACAAGAAGTCTTGTAGTAGGCAGTCCATAGTGCCATCATGGACATGGCTCTTTTTTTTTTTCCCAATCCTCACCTGAGAATATTTTTTCCATTGATTTTTAGAAAGAGTGGAAGGGGAGAAGAGGGGAGGGAGATAGAAAGGAAGGAAAAGAGAGAAACATTGATGTGAGAGAGACACATCGATTGGTTGCCTCCTGCACATGCCCTGTCTGGAGCCAGGAGCAAACCTTCAACCGAGGTACGTCCCCTTGACGAGGAATCAAACCCGCGACCCCTTGGTCCTCAGGCCAAAGCTCTAACCACTTGGCACCACCGGCCAGGGCGTGGACATGGGCTCTTGGTCCCTCTCCTCTTAGACAATCCTCAGTGTGTGCTCATCATCTCCTGGTCACAGGATGGCTATTCTCAGTCCACCTTCCAGCAGGAAGAAGGAAGAAATGCCAAGGAAAAAGCGTCAGAATCTGTGCTCGGAAAACATAATTTTCCAAGCAGTCACCATAAACATCACTAGCATTCCACTGGCCAGAATCCTGTAGGTTTTTGGTTTTTCTAGTCTCTGGTAGAGGCAGACAAGGAGCACTGGAGTTGAAATGGTTATTGAGCCAACCTATCTGGGAAGCTGCTATTCATTCATTGGGTTATTAGGTTGTTGCAGGAATGAAAAGCTAAAATGTTATATACAATTTTGAAAGAGAAGAAATAGGACTCCTAGAGTCCTCCTTATATCTGCAGATTCCTCTTTAGCTAAGAAAGTCTTTCAATTTGAGGAACTGAGATACTTCATGAAAGAAATATTCTGAGTTTAAATAATGTTACTTTTTACACTTGATGAAATCACTGTGGTGCATCTGCGGGCCCTCTGCAGGCCCTTTTCTGCAGCTCTTCTAATCCTGTCAGTGAAAGAAATTAGAGAAACCTCTGGCGCCCAAAATAGTCTCGCGCTAACCTCTTCTGCTTTCAGTTCCAAAAACGACTTGATTCTTGTGATGACTAAAACATGCAAGTAGGGCCTTTCCCCTAGCATTTCCTCTCCTTCGGCCAAAATAGGCAGACAGACGGGGAGGTGATCCGCTCCACGTGAAGAACGTGGTCTGTGTAAAATCAGGGAAACGAACCGTTTGTCCCATTCATGTTCCTCCCCTCAGAATGCACTGAACCCTGAGCCCGTATGGGGAGGCGGCACCTGGGCATCTGGCCCAGTCAGTGTTTCTCTCCTTCCCGGTACATCTTTCAGGGAGGGCTTCTCATACGCCCTCTGGTAACCGAGTGAGCAGAAATCCCAAGAATTACAACAAAAGATATGGATTCTACCCTGCTTTAGGAGCGGGTGGGGGGGGGACAACAACAACGTATGGCTCTGAAGGATAAGGATGTGCTACTGTTTGAGCCGCCCCCATTTTTTAAAGGAAAATGGAGGGGGCGTGGTAATGTTTGACTTATTGTGTTCCCACATTTGAGCAAAAGACAGTGGTGGGACAGTGACACCTAGTGGTGTGCCTTTGAAGAGCCTTCAGAAGACAAGGTTTCCCAGCTGTTTCCACGTCTTGATTCTTTTCCTGAGGCCCCTCCGTGAGTCGTGAGTCACCTTCATAGCTTTCCAAGTTGTCGTTTAAAGACCTTACGCTGTGTCCAGAGTGGCGGTGCCGTTGTTCATTTTTCTCGGCTTTGCATATTGAGCTGTAAAATTGGGATGGGGACGTTCGGAAGTGCCATGCCTTAAAGCACTGCCCAAGACGGTCAGCAACAGGGATGCTAGCCAAGAAGTCATCCAGCCCCTTTTTCATATGAAACCAGACAGGAGCCGTGCTCATGTGTACTCGGTTTTGAAACAAAATTAATAAAAGCGTTAAAGCAATGAAAACACTTTACAGCACTGTTAGTGTTCATGTCCTCAAGTATTCTGGTGCTAATGCCTGAGATTGTTTATAAATGCACGGGGATGTATATCGCCAAGGTGATATGCATGCCATGCGCACATGGTGGTGTATATGCTGGGGAAACCACCTCAGGTATCAGGACTTAGGTCTTACAAACTAGACCTCATTTTTCTAAACTAGGAGGGGTTATGATCTCATCTTTTTGTCTAAGTACATCTTGATAGATCATAAAAAGTGAATTATCTGTGGCCCTGGCCGGTGCGGCTCAGTTGGTTGAGCGTCCTCCCATGCACCAATAGGTCGGCAGATCGACTCCCATCAGGGCACGTGCCTGGGTTGCGGGCTCGATCCCCAGTGTGAGGTGTTCAGGAGGCAGCCAATCAATGTTTCTCTCTCCCTTTCTCTCTCTAAAAATGAATAAAACATATTTTTAAACACATATTTAAGTGACTTATCTGTGAAAGCCAACAGCGTTCTTAATGCATGTTTGTTTTGTTATCAGGAGAGTTGTATTGTAATTTTTAACTAATTTCAGCATTTTCCTCCAGTGATTCCGTATAGGTCGGTGATCATCCCCATCAAGAAGCTGAGCAACGCGATCATCACCTCGAACCCCTGGATCTGTGTGTCGGGAGAGCTGGGAGACACGGGAGTGATGCAGATCCCCAAAAACCTCCTCGAAATGACCTTTGAGGTCGGTCCCAGCAGAAAGCGTCATATGTGATTCCACACAAGGATTTCAGTTTCGCCTTTTCATTTTCCTGGAGTCAGATAATACACAGGCGCAGTCAGGCATGCAGGATCACTTCTGTGGTCATGTAGCTGTGGGCAAGTTGTCGGAAACATGCTAATTTCTTTTGGATCTTGGTTGTAAGTTTCATTGTTAAGCTCTGCTTTCCTACCTGTGACGGTGCACTGGGGCCTTTTCCAGTCCTGCTTCAGGACCCTGAGCCTTAGCACTCAGTGCTTTCCCCACAGCAGTCCTCGTCCTCACGGCAGACGCTCCCACCTGACCCTGGCCACAGGGACAGGAGAACTGCGTCCCTGTTCATGGCTTGCAGACTACGTGGTGACATTTATAAAGTGATTTTGTGAAAATACCTTTCAGTGTCCTCATTCAGGTCTGGCTTGGGGAAGTATTCCCGCGTGTGTGAGCTCACAGGCAGGTAGGGCCCGGCATGCTGGAGGAAGCCAGTGCCTGCTCTGAAAGGAAGTGGTACTAACTGAGCGCCCTGTTCTCATGTTCCTTGCGGCCCAGGAATAGCTCTCTCCACACAGAATCCCATTTGGGCCCTATCTACCCAGTGAACTCACAGCCATCTATATATATATAAAAGCCTAAGCAACCATTCGACTGATAACTATGATGCGCACTGACCACCAGGGGGCAGATGCTCAACACAGGCATGGAAACATGGAACAGAATGATGAAGCTCAAAGGGAATGGTGAGGGAGAGGGCAGGAAGAGATTAACCAAAGATCTTACATGCATACTAGAGGTCTGGTGGCATGGATTCGTGGCCTTTGGGGATCGAGCCAAAACTGGCCCAGTGCACAGATTCTTGCACTGGTGGGGTCCCTCAGCCTGGCATGTGGGGATCGGGCAGAAACAAGCAGTCCAACATCCCCTGAGGGGTCCCAGATTGCGAGAGGGTACAGGCCAGGCAGAGGGACCCCACCAGTGCATGAATCCGTGCACCAGGCCACTAGTCTGTATATAAAAGATTAAAACCCTTAGCTTTTCTTTGACTACCAAGAATGGAACATAACTACACCGTACGTCCCATCAATGCTGCTTCCAAACACTCTCACGTCTGTCTGGTTCCTTCCATCTCAGCAGCCACAGCTAATTTAAGGTGCCATCCCCCTCACCTGAGTCACTGTGTTGCCTTCTCACTGCAATACAAAGTCAGGGGCCTAAGAACTCAGCCCTGATAGTCCCAACTGCACATTGGCAGTGGGGTCTGTGATCTCTTATCAGAATTTAAAAGTCAGCATTTAAGTGACATGTATTTTTACCATTCCTGTTATGATCACTTTCTTTTGTACTTGTCCACAAAGGGCCAGGAAAGATGTTGATAGCTATGCTGTCTTGTTGTTGTTTTTTAACAATAGCTTTGAAGATCTCTAGTAGATGAGGTTTAAGGTCAGTTCTGCCTGAGTATTTTATTTGGAACAAAAATAGCTGGGTCAGTGATTTCTTTCTTTTTCTATCTATAGGTGTGTTTCTGACCTCTCTGTAACTGAACCTAATAGCACCCTTTTTCCACTTCTTGAAACTCTTCTCATCCTTTAAGGCACACATCACTGTCTGTGTGGTGTTTCTAGGTTCCCCGGTTAGAAATAAATTTCCTTCTCCAGTGTCTGCTTCCACTGCTTACGTCGCGAGTCTAGCACCCTGTGCAGTCCCTTCATTAGGCAAAGTCCACCCGTCTCCTGTATCATGAGAGGGGATGTATTGGCGGTGACTGTGCTTCTCCAGTGCAGAGCAGAGCACACTGGCAGGGTGGGCCCTGTGCAGCGGAGGGAGGTGGAACCACAGCACCACAGCGAAAGCCCAGAGGAAGTGGGATGGGACGGGCGCTGAGTAACCTGTGCTCCTGTCCCCACAGTGCCAGAACCTGGGGAAGCTGACCACTGTGCAGATTGGTCACGACAACTCGGGACTGTTAGCCAAGTGGCTAGTGGATTGTGTCATGGTCAGAAATGAAATCACGGGACACACATACCGGTGAGTACACGTCCTTAGGAACTCAGAGTTCCTGTTGCGAGACTTGCTAGACAAGAAAAGGTTTAAGAACTGTTTCTTTCTAAAGCTTTCCCTCTGCCCCCTGTATCTTAGTTTAGTTATTTGGGGTTGTTTTGGTTTGGTTTGATACAAACTTGCCCCCAAAAAATACTTTACAAAAACACATTTTGTTCACTGCTAATGCTTAGTTCACAAGTGTTGATTGTTGTGTTGAAAACGATTGCTGTAACTCTGATAAGAAAGGAAGAAAGAAACAAGCTTAAAATAATTTCAGTGTGAGGACAGGATCTCTCGGACTCCGCTAGTTCCAGCCAGCACCCCTTTCTGTGAACATTCTCTTTTCTTCTGTAACTTATCTCCGATACTCATAGTTTGAGACTATTCTAAGAGTTATTTTAGCCTGGCCTGTATGGCTCAATAGTTGAGCATTGACCCATGCACCAAGAGATCGCTGGTTTGATTTCCAGTCAGGGCACATGCCTGGGTTGTGGGCTTAATCCCCAGTAGGGAGCATGCAGCAGGCAGTTGATCAAAATTGATGTTTCTCTCTCTTCCCTCCTCTTTCTCTGAAATGAATTTTTTTAAATCTCAAATTTTAAAAAAAGAATTATTTTAATTCAGTTGGGTGTGATAATAACCTATGGCTATATGAGAGAGAAAACGTCTTTATTATTTAGAGATTTATACTGAAGTGTTTTACATGTCCTAGTGTATGTAACTTACTTTTAAAATGCTTCAACAAAAAATGATAAGTCTAGGTGATAAAAATACAGGTGTTTGTTATACTGTTATTTTCTCTATTTTTCTGTGTTTGAAATTTTTCATAATTAAACAACCCACAGGCACTAAAATGGTGGGCTTTACTCATGGTGCTATTTTTTAAATTCTGATTAAAACGAGTAAATGAAATACTGGTGATGCAGAAGGTGGTGTTCTGTGGTTGGTTGGTTTTCGTCCGGCTAGGTTCCCGTGCGGGCGGTGGCTGGGGAAAGGCGTTGATGACGGGAGCCTGGAGCGGATCCTCATTGGAGAGCTGATGGCGCCCGTGGCAGATGAGGACCTGGCGAAGCAGTGCCGGACGCCCCCCCAGCAGAAGTCGCCCACCACGGCCAGGAGGCTGAGCATCACTTCACTGACGGGAAAAGCCACCAGTAAGTTGGTCTTGTATTTCTCAGTCTGTCGCAGATGGTGCAGGCGTCATGTAGCCATTTCACAGAAAACTCTCACATTAATGAATCGTGGCAGGGAGGTTACAAAGAAGAATGCTGAGGAAAATTAACTTGGGAGAAGGGGCTTCAGAAAAGTGGGGAGAGAAAAAAAGGAAGAAAAAATAAGGCAAGACATTACAAATAATTAAAAGCCTGGAGAATTCGGATGTTAAAACTCAGTAAAAATGCATTCTCTGTTTCAATTAAGCTATGGAAAAATGAATAAGTAATATTTTGCCTGAAACCTAAAAGAGGAATACAAAATTGTTTGGTATTACAATACTCCGACATAGCCACATTTAGTTACATAGAGCCCTTTATTCTAAGAGAAATTCTAAAAACCCCTGTCCCTACCCTCCAGCTTCATATAAGTGATGAAACAAGATACTGTAAAGGAGTGAGTTTTGTGGGTGGCATACTGTGTTCACCTGTCATTTTTACTAGTACAGTAAACTCCTAATTTATACTAATGTGGTCTTTAGTAGGCTGAATAACGTCTCCCAGGATATCAGATCTAATGCCTAGAATCTGTAAATGTTGCTTTCTTTGGGAAAAGATGTAATTAAGTTAAGGATTTTGAGATAGAGAGATTATCCTGGATTTATCGAGGGGGGCCCTAAAAGCTATCACATGTATTCTTACAAGTGGGAGGCAGAGGGAAATCACACACACAGAGAAGACGACGGTGTAAAGATGGAAGCAGAAACTGGAGTGATGCAGCCACAGCCATGGACTGCCAGCAGCCACCAGAGGCTTGGCGGGGCAAGGGCACCTTCTTCCACAGAGCCTGGAAGGCAACATACACTGCGGGCACCTTGGCCTCCAAGACTGTGAGAGAATACATTTCTATTGTTGTAAGCCACCCAGCTTGTGGTTATCTATCACTGGAGCCACAGAAAACTAAGGCAGTGTGACTTAGTGAAAAAATTACAGAAGTTTATCAGTGAGGTAGTTTCATTTTAGTTACAGACAATAACCATAGTAGAATAACAAAAGTAACTGAGAAGCCCTTAGTTTACTAACAAAGCAGTTTCCTTATCAGTGGTTCTCAACCTTCCTAATGCCGCGACCCTTTAATATAGTTCCTCATGTTGTGGTGACCCCCAACCATAAAATTATTTTCGTCGCTACCTCATAACTGTAATTTTGCTACTGTTATGAATCGTAAATATCTGATATGCAGGATGTATTTTCAGGGGTCGCGACCCACAGGTTGAGAACCGCTGCCTTAGATAGTATTCATGATTAGAATGATTTCTAAAGACCCCCCCTCCTTATTTCTTAAATTACTTCCCTGACTCATAAATGCTTTCTGTAGTCAGAAGTAAAATTTACACCATGCACCCACCAGAATCAATAAAATTTAAAAGACTGATAATAGCAAATATTGCTAAAGATGGAGAACAGTGCAGTGCTCATACACTGCTTGTGGGAATGTAGAAGGAAAAACAGTTCAGTTTCTTATAAAGATACTAGTGGCCTGGTGCACAGATTCATGCACATTGAAAGGAAATTAATTAGAAGGTGGCCAGAGGGGCCAGACTGAGCAAGATAGGCTGGACATTCCCTGGAGCCAACCTCCCGCAGTCCCTCCCTGGCCGGCTGCACCTGGGGCAGCACTGCAGCTTGAAGGGTGTCTGCGGAGTGAGCGGGGTCCCTCCAGCAGGTGGGGGTCCCTCAGCCTGGCCTGCGGGGATCGGGCCGAAACTGGCTCTCCAACATCCCCTGAGGGGTCCCGGATTGCAAGAGGGTGGTTCTCGGGTTCTCGGCAGCTCCAGTGTTGAGCATCTGCCCCCTGGTGGTCATTGCACATCATAGCTACTGGTCAGACAGTCAGGCGGTCGATGATCACTTAGCCTTTTATATACATACTAATAGATTCATACACTTACCATATGCTTGCCCCCAAAACCTCCTAGATATTTAACCAAGAGAAATGAGTATATATATATATTGACACTAAGACTTGCAGTCAGATGTTCATAGCAGCTTTATTCACAGTAGCCAAAATGGAAACAACCCCAATATCTGTAGTTGGATAATGGATAAGCAGGTTGTGGTATATCTATTCAGGGGAATACTTTTCGGCAATATGTTAAAGTAAACAAACTATTGATACATCTAACAGCATGGATGAATCTCCAAAATATTCTGTGGAGTGGAAGAAACCAGACATAGAGGACTAGGTACTACTAGTATATGATTCCATTTTCATTAAATTTTGGAAAAGGCAATGTAAGAATGATAGAAGGCAGGTCGGCAGTTGCCAGGGGTTGAGAGCTGGGGAACAGGATTGACTCAATGGGGGCACAGGGGAACTTTCTGGGTTGACAGAAATTTTCTATATTATGATAATGGTGGTGGTTACATGACTATACACCTATCAAAGCTTGCCAAGTAGCACACTTAAATTTGCTGAATTTGTTATATGCAACACCTTAATTATGCGATTTAAAATTTTAAAATAGATTTTGCCTCAGTCTATCCAAATTATTACAGCTTCTGAATGAGTGCAGTTCCAGGGGTAGTACTGCTGTGAGAAGCCTTGTCCCCCACTTTTGGTTATATTTTCTTTTCTTACTCAGTGAGCATAAAATCTTAAATAACCTGAAACCCAGAGATGGGTCACTTAGTATTTTCTCACTGTGTGTGCAAGGTGATGTTTAGCGGACTCAAAGTATTTTGTTTTGTTTTGTTTTTTAATGGAGAATAATATTTTTTTTAAATATTTTCTTAATGATTTTTGGTTTTTTAGAGAGAGAGGGAGGAAGGGAGAGGAAGAGAGAGAGAGAGAAAAATATCGATGAGAGCGAAACATGGATTGTTTCACTCCTGCACACCCCCTACTGGAGATCAAGGCTGCAACCTGGGCATGTGCCCTGACCGGAAATCGAACTTGTGACCTCTTAATGCTTGGGACGGTGCTCAACCTACTAACCCACACTGGCCAGGCAGAACTCCAAGTTTTAAATCAGTTTTACTATACTGCTGGTCAGTGCAGGGCTCTTTTGGAATGGATAAAAGCTTTCAAAATAGACCTTCATGTTTAGAAGAAAAAATATTCAGAGAATGGTAAAAGTGAAAAGACTCCTAAGAGCTGAAGAAGCCACAACATCAGTGCTTCCGTCATAAGAAGTTCCCATTTTAACCATTTTTATTCATTGGTGTAGAAAAAACTTACTTGTTGTTACCTACAAAATGAATTTAGAGATTCTTAAAAACTAGAATGAATGGTTTGTCCTTTATGGTGTGACATGTAAAATCAATATAGTA
The DNA here is from genome assembly GCF_014108235.1 of Myotis myotis. NCBI lineage: Eukaryota > Metazoa > Chordata > Mammalia > Chiroptera > Vespertilionidae > Myotis > Myotis myotis. The sequence goes on from NW_023416335.1 coordinate 175,122,904, forward strand.
GTTAATTTACCACAAGAAAATACCAAATCCATCATTTTTCTCTTGTTACTGACTTCTATCCCTGGATGAAACCTGTTTATCACTTCTTTATTTTTTCCATTCCTGGGGTTTGAGAGGCAAAGGCAGTTTAGATGCCACTCACACAGCCCACCAAGCTCGCCCTCCCCCTCCCTCGGGGCCTGAAGAGCAAGTGCTGGCCCAGGGATGAAGCGGTGCCCGGGTAGAGTGAGTAGCCAGGAAGGGAAGGAGTTCTGGCAGGGCGCCCAGTATACCTGGCATCTCCCCTTTCCTTTAAACACAACAGCAAAAAAACACAAATTCCAAGTTAGCCTTAAGAACCTCAGAAGCCTCGGTCTGTGCCCACGAAGGAGCGTGGAGGAAGGTGGGGTACGGGGTGGGGTTCCTGAGGGATGAGCTGTGGGTCTCCCCTGTTCCACTCCTCAGAGTAAATCACTGTGCCAGGCGATTTACACCTAACAGCTCATTCCCAGTGACCCATGCATGCGATAAGTGTATGTTGTGTACTTTCCCTGTTAGATTGAAGACATTTGACCAAGGTTTTAGATGACACGCGGTAAGGCTGGGATTTGAATGTAAGGGTCTCTTGGATTCTTTTCCATTGTGCCAAGATGCCTCTCACTGGCCCGGGGCAGGTCCGGTGGAGCCCCCGGCAAAGCCAGCCTGCGCTGGCGAAGTGCTTCCTGCATAGGTGGTCGCAGTTGCTATCCCATAGCGCTTCGGTGTATTCCCCTTGCCTGAGAATTCGGCCACTGTTTATTGTTTTTCAGAGCCCAATGCCGGACAGATCCAGGAAGGAATTGGAGAGGCTGTGAACAACATTGTGAAGCATTTCCACAAACCTGAAAAAGAGGTATGATGAGCTATGAAACTTAGTACAGGAGGATTTTAAAGCCGCTTTTATGCACGATCCATAAGGCGATACCAAGTGCTTTAATTTTCATTCGTCGGCTTTCTGATGGCTGCAGCAACGTGCCCCACGCCTCGGCTCCTGTCTCCCTGGCGTGGTTCCTAAGTGTAGGCACAGCAGGTCACTGTTTGGCACTGTGTTGTGTCCGCAGAGAGGAAGCCTCACGGTGCTGCTGTGCGGAGAGAGCGGCCTGGTGGCAGCGCTGGAACAGGTTTTCCACCACGGCTTCAAGTCTGCCCGCATCTTTCACAAGAACGTCTTCATCTGGGACTTCATAGGTAAATTCAAGCAGGTGGATGCCAGTGTAAGGTCATTGAGATGCTTCTTAGAAAACGCAAAGATCCAGGAATTGGGCGTAATAAGGGCTCATTTTAAGGGAGTATATTTTTTTAAAAAAAATATATCAAATAAGCACTGTCCTTTCTTTTCATTCAGTCAACAAATATTTATAGTGCCCACCATATTCCAGACGCTATTCTAGATGCTCAAGATATATATATATATATGTCAAGATATAACTAGCCCTAGCCAGTCTTGCTTAGTGGTTAGAGCACCGGCCCGTGGACTGAAGGGTCTTGGGTTCGATTGCCGCACATTGATTGCAGACTCAATCGGGGCCTGGGTCAGGGTGCCTGCGGGAGGCAACCAATCAGTATGTCTCTCTCACATGATGTTCCTCTCTCTCTCACTGTCTCTCCCCCTCCCTTCCACTCTCTAAAAATCAATGGAAAAAATATCCTCAGGTGAGGATTAACAACCAAAAGATATAACTAACAAAACATGAAAATTCCTGTGGTTGATAAACTTACATTCTGGTGGGGGCAGGGAGGACAAATAATACAAAGCAACATAATAAATATGCAATTCATCTGTTATGTTTGGTGATCGTTGTCTGGAAAAAATAGAACAAAGTAAGAGGAAATGGAGTGTAAATGGGCGGTTATAGGCTTTGCTGACAAGGTGACATTTGAACAAAGACTTTCAGGGAGTGCGGAAGTGAGCCCTGTGCATCCTGGGAGGGGGGCACTCAGCTGAGGGAAGGGCCCGGGCAGGCGCCCCGAGGCAGGGGTGCGAGGCAGGGGTGCGCCTGGCCATCCTGTGGAATTGTAGGGGGATCGGGCTGAGCAGTGAGGGGAAAGAAAGGATTTGGGGGGAAGAGGTATTTACTACAAGAGACAGGTTGTGAAGGGCTTCCAGGCCTTTGGAAGGACCTTGGTCTTTATCCTGAATGAAATGGAAGTTATTTGGAAGGTTTGGATATAAGGAGTGACGTGTTTGAAAAGGATGATACTAGCTCTGGGCTGTCCAATATGGTAGCCACTCGACACAGGTGCCCATTTAAATTCAAATTGACCTCATTTACATTTAAAATGCACCCCCTTAGTCACCCAGCCCTCCTGTAGCTATCAGCGGGACCTTACAGAGGGGAACCTTTCTCGGGCACAGTCCCCTGCAGTGTCTGCTCCAGCTTGCTGAGCTTGGTCGTCTTTATTTTGGTATGCAGCTCTTCTAGAATTCCCAGTTTCTTTAAAAGGGTGATTAATCATTCGTGTTTTGTACATAAGGCCTAGTTGATTTCATCTAATTTAGAATTTTTGGACAAAGAAAGGAAAGTTGACAGATTAGGCCCTTAGGAGTGATTTTTTTCTTTCCCTTCTAGAATGCCTGGAATATGGCTCCTGCTTCTGCTATGTGTACACATGCCTCTTTCTCCAGTTCACTGGCTCAGTTCCATTTCAGAATTGTGTTGCAGTGTAAGCCTGGCATTCTACAGCTGGAACCGGGGCCCCCATCCCAGCGGCTACCATGTCTTTGCTGCTTACTCCTGGAAGGTTCCAGTCAATAGAGGAGTCTGTTTTTATTTTTCTTCTTGCCAATTTCCATTTCAAGCAGCTCTTCCAAAGAGAGTAGCTTTTCCCAGCCTTCCAGAATGCAGTCTAGATTAGAAAATAAACTCCCGGGAGCACATTCCTGAAACATGGACCTCTAGACTTCATTGTGAAACCAATGGTAAAATGATGATTTGGGTTCCAGGACTGGCTCTAATGCAAAGCACCATTAGTGTTTCCAGGTAAACCTAGTGGATTCGTCTTTCTATGACAAAGTGCTGATGTGTATTGTGATGTGATTCTGACTTCCTTCCCCAGAGAAAGCCGTCGCTTATTTTGAAACCACTGACCAGATTCTAGACAACGAAGATGATGTCCTTATTCAGAAACCCTCCTGCAAAACCTTCTGCCATTACGTCAATGCTATTAACACTGCACCCAGGAGCATCGGGAAGGACGGCAAGTTCCAGATTCTAGTTTGCCTTGGAACACGGTATGAAGCCAGTTCTTGACTTTCCCTGTCTCTGTTACATGTCGAACAAGGGTCCAGGAAGGGTTAAACCAGGCCATGCCCCTTCCAAAGCTCTCCCGTGAGTCTCTTTCATTCCAAGGTTCATGATGAGAGTACTGTTTCTTGGGTACTTGCCATGTGTTAGGTAAAGCACTGTGCTAAGTATACTTTACATACATTATCTCATTGAATCCTCCTGCTGTTCACCACCACCAGTACTTGAAGTAGCAGCCAGTATCCCATTGTGTAGATGAGAAAATAGATGAAACACAGATAGCAGACTTTCCCAAGTTCACACAGTTAGAAAGAGGTGAAGCCAAGATTCACGTCATCTCACTCCAGAGCCCAGGCTCTCAACATTACACATTACAAAGATAGGTCAATAGTTACAGGTAGCGAGTATCCAAAGATAGGTAAATAGTTACAGGTGAATAGTATCCAAAGATAGGTAAATAGTTACAGGTAGGTTGGTAGATAGACACACTGACACACACATATACATGTACTGTCTAGAGCTTGTATAGTGTATATACACCACCATATTAAATTTAATAACATTGCAAATTCTTACTATATAGCAGTGATGGCAAACCTTTTGAGCTCAGCGTGTCAGCATTTTGAAAAACCCTAACTTAACTCTGGTGCCGTGTCACATATAGAAATATTTTGATATTTGCAACCATAGTAAAACAAAGACTTATATTTTTGATATTTATTTTATATATTTAAATGCCATTTAACAAAGAAAAATCAACCAAAAAATGAGTTCGCGTGTCACCTCTGACATGCGTGTCAGAGGTTCGCCATCACTGCTATATAGTCTTCTCTTTAAGACAGTTTCCTACCCCTTTATTTCTTGAAAATGGCACATATGAGCTGTATAGAGTTATACATTTTAAAACATGTAATTGTAAGAAATGAAACACAGAGACCTTTAGAAGCTTTGTGTGTGCAGTGTGTGCTTTCTTCTAAACCCCTGGAGTCCTGCTCGGCTGGTGTGACTCAGTGGTTGAGCATTGCACCATTAACCAAGAGGTTCCTGGTTCCATTCCCAGTTGGGGCACTTGCCAGGTTTCGGGCTCTATCCCCAGTAGGAGGGTGCAGGAGCCAGCTGATGGACGATGTTTTTCTTTCGTCGCTGTTTGTATCTCTCTATACCTCTCCCTTCCTCTCTCTCTAAAAATCAATAAAACATAGTTTAAAACATAAACACCTGGAGGCCCAAGGAGAGGTGCAGGATGGTCTAGTTAGGGCTGTCCTTGTCATGAAAGGCCTTGGGAGGTGCTTAGTAAGGATGTCGTTGGTACCTAGTGACAGGTGATTAGTGTCGAGTTTAATCAGGAAACACTGTAGCCTGAGACTTCAACTGGCTTATAGAACTAAGTTCTGAATTTCTTCTTAACAAAAGGGGCCCATGTTCAGCTGAGCTTTTAAAGTTCCTTTTGAACACGATCTTTATCTCCTTTTATCTCTTCACTATTCTCATTTATTAGGCCAATGCAACCTCTCCTTTGGTTTATAAAAATCTACTTAATGCTCTGCTTTGATTTTGTTCCTTACCTTATTATGTTGTATAAGTTATAAAACAAAACAAAAACAAGCAAATCCCTACTATTTAATGTAGTCTTTCCTCCCAAAAGGTCCATCTACTTTGGCATGCCTTGCCACGGATGTCTAACACCGCTATAAAAAAGAAAACATAAAATTACATTCTGCCTCTTTCTAAAAGTGGCAGAATCGGAATGGAGGATTTCCTTAATGTGTGGAAACCCTCATGGCCAAAATGGCCTCCTCTTAAACTCTGATGGGTCTTCCCGTCAGCCTACACTGTCTCGCTCCTGCGGCTCTTTCACCAGAACAGATCCAGCTTCTTGGCTTGAGTTTCCTCTCAGCTGACCTCGGGGCTTGGCTGGATATGCCCCACGGGCCACACCCTCCCGGTGAGAGCTCCAGCCTGTGCTGCGTTCTGCCACAAGGCCAGCCACACTCAGGGCCTGTTTCTGTTTGGGCCTGCAGGGATCGCCTGCTCCCGCAGTGGATCCCGCTGTTAGCCGAGTGTCCTGCCATCACCCGAATGTACGAAGAGAGCGCCCTCCTGCGGGACCGCATGACCGTCAACTCCCTCATCCGCATTCTGCAGACCATTCAGGACTTCACCATCGTCTTGGAGGGATCTCTCATCAAAGGCGTGGACGTGTAACCCCTGGTAGAAACGCTCAGTCCAGACCCCTGGCTCCCTCACCTCCCCCGTCTACGGGACCGATTTGGACTTGTCTGGCGCGGTCGTGAGTCACTGCAGGGGCCGTGCACCGAATGCCCCGACTTGAAAATCCTCACGCTGCAGACAAGGCAAAATGCTGTATTGTAGTTCATTTGAACCAGGAATTTAGTATAAAATAGAGTATTTTCATGTGTTAGATGTGTGTAAATATGCTATCTTCTTTAAGAAATTATATTACTCTAATAAGATACTTTTCCTAGATTGAATATTCCTGTGATTTAAAATAAGTAGCTTAAAAACATTGAGAGCTTTGGGGAAGAGCGGTGCTAGTCAGGAAGAAGCCAGTACGTGTGTACGTACAGTGCAGCCAGTCGGCTTCCTTGCCTCCAGGTATCACAGTGGAGCCCAGAGGCATTGCAGGGTGTGGCCATCCATCCTGGGGTCTGACTCTTTGTATAATGAATGTAAACAGCTCTGCCTACTGTATGGGTCGTCCTGACACCTCCCCCTCCCCCCCCCCCCCACTACACACACACCCACACACACACTGGGGATCCAGCCCCCTGCCTGGGAGTCAAACCGGCAACCTTCTGGTTCATGGGTCGATGCTCAACCACTGAGCCACACCAGCCAGGCTGCACTTGTATCTTTTAAGTTGCAAATGGTTTCATACATATGAATTGAGTCACTTTCCCATTCTTTTGGGCAGGTTATTTTTTCCCCCTTAGGCACAAGATGGAGATATAATTCAAATACTTTAAATACTGAACCCTAGGAGCTTGGCTTAACTGGGTAGTCAGCACACAAAGCCCTAAGAAGTGTGTTAAATGGTGGGATTATGACTTCTTTGCTCTGTGGAAAGATTAGCCTAGACTGACTTCATTCCTAGCATTTTTATTCATGTTATTGGAGGTACTTTGGGCAGATGTCACAGTCATAACAACTGCGAGCAGGCGGTTGATCCTGTGCTTTTTATTGGGCCCTCGGAGCCGGCAGTGGCCCCTCACCTCGGAGGGAGGGACCCCGTCCGCCCGTCTTTGTTTGGCTCCCGTCGCCCCCTCCCCTCCCGCGTGCCCAGCCCCCTCTCAGGAAATGGAAGGAATGTCTGAAAAGGAGGAGGGCTCGGTGTGGCTTGGAATGTTTTTGTGAAAGTATTTGTTGACCAAGATAATGCAAATAACAGAAGGAGAAAGAATGGTCCCTTTCTGGGTGTTTCAGGGCAAGTTTTCTGTTCCTTTGTAAGAGGGGTGATAACATGAAACAACTGGCCCAGAGCAGGTAGAAAGCCGGTGCAGCACAGAGGGGCAAAACGCTCACAACACCAGAGGCAGCCGTGTTGAAAGACCGAATGTTGTGCGTCACTTTCCAGTTGGGGATTCTATCAGGCAGTCAAATAAGCGTGGTGTGAGCTCGGCACCTTCGGTCTCCCTCAGCAGGTCCTGTTGCTCTAACGAGCGCCTGCACGTTGCTGGCTGTGAACGTGCTCAGCAGAGCTGGGGGTTGTATTCCCAGTTGTGGCTGAAACGCGAAGCCGTGGCCCGCAGGACCCTTTGATCTGAGGGTCCCGGGCTGGAGCCTACAGTGTTGTCTCCCTTACTTCCTGGAGGAAGAAGCCAATGAAACAAGCGCCTCCCTCCCTTTATAAACACGGTGTGTGTGCGGCCAGGCAGCGAGGCCCACCCCCTGTGATATGTGGCTCAGGTCTCGGGGAGGAAAGGGGGGTTGAAGCATCTAGAAACTCATGGAAAGGGGTTAAGGAGATGGTTCTGTGTGACTTGGGGCCCAGAGATTCGCTTGCCTGAGGCTAACGTGTCTGGTGGCGTGGCTGTTCAGGGACAAGGAAATTCTTCAATGGGAGACATCCTTAACCTGCTGACACCAGGCTCAGACTGCGTTTCTGGGATCAGAAGCCATACGCTGATGGGGGGGGAGGGGGGGGCCGGGGGCTGTTCCCCCTCCCTTTCCCATGAGGTCATGCTTCTCACGCACTTGGGGCAACCAGGGAGGCGTCATAGCTGATTGAGTCATCTAGTACAGCCGTCTCATTTTATAGATGGGAACACTTAGGGATTAAAGAGATTACATACTCCCACAGCTGGTCAGCAACGACCCAGGGTCCAGGATTCACGATTTTTAATTACACCAGGCTGCATGAGACTGACCTCGGGGCGTTCATCTGAGTAGTCTCTCCACCCTTGGACCTTTATGCACTCACACAGATAGGAACTAGGATTCATATTCATGTCTGATACTCATTTATAGGGATTAATATTCATTTTAAATTGTTCACAAGTTGTTGTGAAAATGGGGAGAACATTGGATTTGGGGTCTGTGAATAAAACCATTACTTCAAAAGGGGACGCCCCAAAGGAGTTCTACCTAAAGTTCTGTCCTGCTCTGTGAAGTAGGACTAGAGCAGTGCAATGACGCATGTCAAAAAAGAGGGACGGGCCCCTACAATACTAGGCCCTTGAAAGTGGTCATCTTGGGAGCCCATCTGTCTGAATTCAGGGAGACAGCCAGTTCTCCAGACACGGGGGGGCCCCTGGAGAGCTGCTTGAAAGGCCTGCAGCCCATAGGATCCAAGTTGATGAATAAAAAGGATGCGAGCAGAGTTTGTCACATAAGAAACACACCTCTAGCCCAGTCGGCGTGGCTCAGGGTTGAGTGTAGACCTATGAACCATGAGATCATGGTTTGATTCCGGGCAGGGCACATGCCCAGGTTTTGGGCTTGATCCCAAGTGTGGGGCATGCAGGAGGCAGCCAATCAATGATTCATCATTGATGTTTCTCTCTCGCTCGCTCTCCCTCTCTCCCTTTCTCTTTGAAATCAATTTTGAAAACTAAAGAAAAAGAAACAAAACTCTAAAGAAATACAGTTTAGTTCTTATGTGGCTTATAATTGTCTTTGAGCCAATACCAAGTTATTTTGAGCAGGACAATGGCAGAATCTTGAGAATAAATGTACATAGCCTCACAAGCTGACTTGCAAGGACCATATCCATTTAAAGCTATCCTTTCTGTTTATTTTTAAAATCAGTATATTGCTTTATAATCACACCTCAAAGTTAAAGTAAATAAAAATCAGTTTTGTAATTGACTTTTCTCCTTCAAAATAAGTTATAATTAATGTCTGGAACCATAATTAGTATTTTTGCATAGTAGCTTAAAAATATATTGTTTTAAAATTAAATTGCCAAAAATATCACCTCTTAAAACATTTTTTTTCAAGTGTCCTGCAACTCCTAACTTCAACCTTTGTGACCCAGTAGCATTACACCAGTGTGAGGCCCTACAGCTGTGCCCGCTCCAGGCTCAGTAGCACCTTAAAAGTGACTGAGGTACAGTGTCCATGAGTTAAAGTGGGGTCTAGGTGGTGGAAAACAGGCCACCAAGAAGAAAAGAGGGTCTCCCAGCCCTCCCCCTCCTCTTTCCACTGGGGGCAAGGCTTGGATCTAAGAAACCTAAAACTTGTAGAAGTTTGTGATTTCCCTCTAAAATTTACTTTCCATGTTTCAGAAGTTTTTGTAACCCTGTGGTGTTTACTTTCACATGGCTTTTTCAAAAATCACTTTAATGAACTCTGTCACCCTCTATGAATGACATAAGGGAAATACTGAATTGCTTCTATTTCCTTTTTTGGCAATAAATCCCTGTTGTATATAGATGTCAGTGAAAGGGGTAGAGACTATGCATAACAGTTGGTGTGTAGCGTATGTTGACACCTCTAAGCTATTTCGAAACATGAGGCAATAGACCAGGACCTCCGATCCCCAGGGAAATATTTATTTGACGGCACTGCGAGTGTTGCTCTTAGTAACAGAATCTCCTTCGGCCGAGCATTGTGGCTTTTCAGAAGGTTTTTATTTTGGGAACTGTGAGTATTTTCTCTGTGAGGTTTACAGAAACCAGTCGCTCCTTCTCACCATGCTGGAAGGACAGTCTGAACCTTCGCTGTTTAGATTTCAGTATTAGCACCTTCGCGGATGAGAATAGAGTCTTCAGCTCCTCTGTACTTTCTATAAAGTGAATCCTGTTTCCAGGTCATCTGCGTCTTTCGAAATCCTCATTTCTTATGTAAGTATTTATTACATTTCCATTTAGCTTAAAAGAAGACAGAAACAAATAATAAGCTATTTGGCTCCTTATTCCTATATGTAAGTTTCTTGAATCAAACTGATTTCCAAGCTTTTTGAAGAGGGTGTTGGACTGTGATCGGAGGAATCCAAGGAGAACCTCATCCCTTCAAATCTTACTAGATACCGACTGTCCTCTCAAGGGCAAAATAGAGACTGGCTCCAGAAAAATACCACATTGAGCAGCTAATACCAGAGTGAAATATCATCAAAAGATTTCCCCTCTTTTGGGGAAGAAGAAAAAAATCCCCTCATTTGAAGGAATCCAGGGTATCCTTGGGTTATATGGGAGGGAATAATGCTTGATTCAGTTACCTGAATGTATTATGTATGGCTCCAGTCTTTATTCCAAACACCACATCTTGACAGAGAGGCATGGTAAGCAGTTCCTGTTGTCAATCAACGGAAGTTGTTTAACACATGGAAAAAGTCCTCTATGTTACACTGGAACCTTGTATAAATGTACCTGTGTATGTTTTTAACAAATGAGCCTTTCTGCATTTAAGTTATATTGTTTTTCCTTGTATTGTTAACAAAATGCATCAGAACTGGACTCCCCCCTCCCCACCTGAACATAATATAAAATTTGACCAGTATTGTGATATCAAGCACTTTAGCATACATATCAGAGAAACTGACGTGGGTTTTTCAGGTTTTGGAGTACATTTAAATATGACTTTTCATGCTTTGTTCTTTACAAATAAAACTGTGGGATTGATATTTGTTCTGTTTCGTTATTATAGAGTCTTTAAACTGACTTTAACAGAGCAAGTGTATTAGAGTTCTTCAGAGAAACAGAACCAGTAGGATATGTATGTAAACATAAAGAGATTAATTTGAAGGAAATCACTCAAGCGATTGTGGAGGCTTAGGAATCCAAAATCTACATGGTAGGCAGGTTGGAGACCCCTCGGAAGAGATGCAGTTCAAGTCCAAAGGCAATCTGGTGGCAGAATTTCTTTTTGCTCAGAGAAGCTCAGTCTTTGCTTTATGAAGGCCTTCAACGGATTGGATGAGGCCCACACACATTATGGAGAGTAATCTGCTGTACTCTAAGTCCACCAATATAAATATTAACCTCATTAAAAAAGAAAACACTATAAAAACATTCAGAATAGCCGAAACCGGTTTGGCTCAGTGGATAGAGCGTCGGCCTGCGGACTGAAAGGTCCCAGGTTCGATTCCGGTCAAGGGCATGTACCTGGGTTGCAGGCACATCCCCAGTAGGAGGTGTGCAGGAGGCAGCTGATCGATGTTTCTCTCTCATCGATGTTTCTAACTCTCTATCTCTCTCCCTTCCTCTCTGTAAAAAATCAATAAAATATATTAAAAAAAAAAAAAACATTCAGAATAATGTTTGACCAAATATCTGGCACCATGGCCCAGCCAAGTTGACACATAAAATTAACCATCAAAATTATAATGAGATTGTAATAATGAGTGACTTGCTAATAAGTGATAAAAAAGAATGCTGACCCCTAGCTGGTTTGGCTGTATGGATAGAGTGTCAGCCTGTGGACTGAAGGGTCCCAGGTTCGATTCCAGTCAAGGGCACATGCTCGGGTTGCGGGCTCGATCTAGGGCATGCAGGGGGCAGCCGATCAATGATTCTCTCTCATTGATGTTTCTATCTCTGTCTTCTCCCTTCCTCTCTCTGAAATAAATTTTAAAAAAATTTTTTTAAATTGATGCTTAAAATACAAGAACTGCATATATGGGAAGCAGCCACTAACACAAGGCCTGAGGGAGACAAACAAAGAGTTGCCTTGCCCTCGGGCCAAGAGCCAGCTTTATTAAAGCAGTTACCATGCTGGTCCACTGGATGGCAAAGAAGTTACAAGATGCTGCACTGCTGGCACTTGTTTGGAATCTGCCTCCAAGTGCTAGAGGAGCATCCAAGGGGAGGTGCCACATCCCAGGACTTGCTGGGAAGCCACTTGGGGGGTGGGAGGGAGGTGCTAGGGAAGATGTCCATGGAGAAGTGCTGTACCAGTAAAACCCACTCCAGAGCCACCCAAGGTGTGCAGCATGAGGTTAGCTGCTGAGTAGCATCAGAGTGAGGCCCTACACATTGCAGGAGCCTGCAGAGGGGAGCAGAGCTGAACCAGGAAAAGAAACCCTCCTCCAGTGTCTCTCCAGTGCAGTTCACTCACAGTTGTGCCAGCTGGAAAAGGAGAAATGTCCTCAAAAGGGTCTCACTCCATGTTGCAGAGCACGCAATCAAGGATAGATTTGGAGCTGAGAGGCAATATATATATATATATTAAAGCCTATGCAATTAGGAGAAACCAAGATGGCGGCATAGGTAAACACCGGAAATTGCTGCCTCCCACAAAAAATACAACGAAAAGACAAAACGGACATCATCCAGAACCACAGGAAGGCTGGCTGAGTGGAATTTCTACAACTAGAAGGACAGAGAAAAGCACACTGAGACTCAGAGGAGGTGCGGAAGTAAAGTGCAGAGGTACAGAGGCGTGCACGTGGAAAGGGCTGGCAACTGAGGACTCGGCTGTCATTTTGAATCAGGAGGGAGTCACAAGCCCCCAAATGCTCTGAACTCCAGTTCCCAGTGAGTCTCTGGGAAGACTCATACGGGGAGAAACTGGACTGTCTGGCAGCGGGCAGAACTCAGAATTTGAGGGCGGCTTTCTCTCAGAGGTGCTTGCAGTGATTACCGGGACACTGAGACCCGGGGCCCCTTAGGGCAGGGCTGAAGATCAGCCATAGCTGCTTGCTCTGCCCTGTTGATTCCCTGAGACCCCTGCCCACCCAGGCTGCAGCAGAGGCTTTTGCATATGAATGCCCTGGCCCTTTGCAATCTGAAAATTACCCAACAAACTGCAGCTGGGCCAGACAGACCCAGAACTTCCAAGAGAAGTCCCAAGGCCCCACAGCAGCTTGCATTGCTTCACAGCTGGGCCTCATTTGGGCACCTCCAAACCCCAAACAAGGAAGAGGAACCTGCAGATCTCCTTGTAGCTCCGGCTGGGTAAATTAGCACCTCCTTAGATCCAAGAGCCAGTGTACCCAGTGGTCAGAGTGGGACCATCCAATTACAACTCCTCAGATCCATAAGGGACACACTCAGGGGGCAGACTCAGTGAGCACCAAAGCCCCACTGAAGCAAGTCTTGCCCCAGAAGGGTGTCTTCAGCACAGAAGTTCTCCCACTGTTGACACAGCTGATTCTCACAGCCAATTGGCCTGGAGGTCAATTCCTCCCAGTGATACCTACAACAATCAAGGCTTAACTACAACAAGACTGTGCACAAAGCCCACAAGGGGGTTCACCAAGAGTGTCCACCTCAGGTAATTGGGGAGGCTGAGCCACTGGGCCCTATAGGACACCTAGCTCACAAAGCCACTCTACCAACACAGGGAAGCATAAAAATGTGGAGACAAAGAAACAGGTCACAAATGACAGAAATGGAGGAAAGCAAACTACTGGATATAGAGTTCAAAACCACACTTCTAAGGTTTTTCAAGAACTTTCTAGAAACCACCGATAAATTTAGTAAGGCCCTCAAGAAATCTAGTGAGACCCTCGAGGTTATGAAAAAGGACCAACTAGAAATTAAACATACACTGACTGAAATAAAGGATATTATGCAGAGTTCCAACAGCAGACTAGAGGATCGCAAGAATCAAGTCAAAGATTTGAAATACGAAGAAGCAAAAAACACCCAGCCAGAAAAGCAAAACGAATAAAGAATCCAAAAATACGAAGATAGTGTAAGGAGCCTCTGGGACAGCTTCAAGTGTACCAACATCCTAATTTTAGGGGTGCCAGAAGAAGAGAGAGGGCAAAATATTGAAAACCTATTTGAAGAAATAATGACAGAAAACTTCCCCTACCTGGTGAAAGAAATAGACTTACAAGTCCAGGAAGCGCAGAGAACCCCAAACAAAAGGAATCCAAAGAGGACCACACCAAGACACATCATAATTAAAATGCCAAGAGCAAAAGACAAAGAGAGAATCTTAAAAGCAGCAAGAGAAAGAAAGTCAGTTACCTACAAGGGAGTACCCATACAACTGTCAGCTGATTTCTCAACAGAAACTTTTCAGGCCAGAAGGGAGTGGCAAGAAATATTCAAAGTGATGAATGCCAAGAACCTCCAACCAAGATTACTTTACCCAGCAAAGGTATCATTCAGAATTGAAGGTCAGATAAAGAGCTTCACAGATAAGGAAAAGCTAAAGGAGTTCATCACCACCAAACCAGTATTATATGAAATGCTGAAAGGTATCCTTTAAGAAGAGGAAGAAGAAGAAAAAGGTAAAGATACAAATTATGAACAACAAATATACATCTATCAACAAGTGAATCTAAAAATCAAGTGAATAAATAATTTGATGAACAGAATAAACTGGTGAGTATAATAGAATCAGGGGCATAGAAAGGGAGTGGACTGACTATTCTTGGAGGGGAAAGGGGTGTGGGGGATGCGGGAAGAGACTGGACAAAAATCATGCACCTATGGATGAGGACAGTGGGTGGGGGGTGAGGGCGGAGGGGGGGTGGGAACTGGGTGGAGGGGAACTATGAGGGGGGAAAAGAGGAACAACTGTAATAATCTGAACAATAAAGATTTAATTTTTTAAAAAAATTTTAAAAATGAAAGCCTACACGACAAATGACCAGTCGAATGGTTGCTATGATGAACACTGACCACCAGGGGGCAGACGCTCAACACAGGAGACTCCCCTTGGTGGTCAGTGCATTCCCACAGCCAACTTCCCATGTCCCCTCCCTCGCTGGCCAACCTCCCTCGGCCCTGATTGACCCTGATTACCAGCCAAGCCAAGGGACACCACCACCACCACCACCACCACCACCCCCCCCACCCCCGTACAAATTCGTGCACCAAGCCTCTAGTACATTTATAACTGCCCAACTGTTTAGTTCCTTATATTCAGTTAAGGAGGAAACAGAGGAGATGAGTGAGAAAATGCAGGTGGAAAAGATGATAAGATAGAGCAAATGTGTCCATACTTTGTGAAGCAGTAGTTTAGAGCAGACTGTCTGCCATGTTCATTTGAATGTGTTCCAGATGTATAAATTTTTCATCAATGCCTTTTAAAATACTGACTTTAGCCCAGCCGGCATGCTTCAGTGGTTGAGCATTGACCTGTGAACCAGGAGGTCACGGTTCAATTCCCAGTCAGGGCACATGCCCAGGTTGCAGGCTCAATCCCCAGTGTGGGGTGTGCAGGAGGCAGTCAATCAATGATTCTTTCTCATCATTGATGTTTCTATGTTCCTCTTCCTTTCTATAAAAATATATTTTAAGAAAATATAATACTGACTAATTGAAAATCTTGATTAACTGCAGTTAAGGTCAGGAGGCTTTTGCCACCTCAGGGAAAGAACACCACAGTGGTAGCAATAAAGGTGGTGGAAGGTGCCGGGTTCTGAGTATATTTTGATTCTAAAGCCAGAAATTTCCTGATGGATTGAAGGTGAGAGATGAGGGAAGAAGAATCAAGAATGACTCTGACGGGGGGTAGGGGATAATGTGGGGATAAGGACACATATGTAATATCTTAATCAATAAAAAATATATTTTTAAAAAAATTTTAAAAATTTTAAAAAAGAATGACTCCGAGGGTTTTGACCTGAACGACTGGAAGGCTGAAGCTAGAATTTCCGTGAACCAAGATGAGTAAGAATGTGGGGAGAAAAGGCTTTGGAGATAGATCAGGAGTTCAGGTTTGGATACTGTAAATTTCACATATTGATTAGATATCCAGGTGGAACTAGTGAACAGGAAATTGAATGTCTGAATCTGGATATTGTGAGTAATTGGACTTCAGATATAAATTTGGGCATTGCCAGTATTTGTAGATGGAATTTATTGTCATAAAACTGGATGAGGACACAAAGGGAGAGAGTTATGAAGAAACCTCCCAAAACAATTTTAATTCTACATATGGGTGTGGCATGATTTATTGTTTGACATTTAGATTTTTCACTGTTCTGAACAATGCTATGATGAAAAACATGTAGATAGCTCCCAGGGTCTCACTACTCTGAACAACATTATAATAAACAAACATCCTTGCCATTTTTGTAAGTCAAAGGCTAATGTCAACAGTCTGAATGATTCACCCTAATGTATTTGATAACTCCTTTGATTCTTTATCCTGGATGCACTATACTTTGATTGAAATAGATATCACAACCTAGATGGAGCTATTAACCTCTGGGCAGCAATACCTCAAAATAAATCACTCCAGTTAGAGCGAGCATGTGGGCCAGGTGTGCCCTATACGCCTCTGTAACAGTGGTTCTCAACCTTCTGGCCCTTTAAATACAGTTCTTCATGTGTGACCCAACCATAAAATTATTTTCATTGCTACTTCATAACTGTAATGTTGCTACTGTTATGAATCGTAATGTAAATATGTGATATGCAGGATGGTCTTAGGCGACCCCTGTGAAAGGATCGTTCGACTGCCAAAGGGGTCGTGACCCACAGGTTGAGAACCGCTGCTCTATAACATAATCTTGAGGTCTACTGTTTACCTATCTATAACTTGTGTAACTTGGATTCCTCCCCCCACACACTTTGGGTTCTTTTTTTTTTTTTTTTAAATATATTTTATTGATTTTTTACAGAGAGAAAGGGAGAGAGATAGAGTTAGAAACATCGATGAGAGAGAAACATCAATCAGCTGCCTCCTGCACATCTCCTACTGGGGAAGTGCCCGCAACCCAGGTACATGCCCTTGACCGGAATCGAACCTGGGACCTTTCAGTCCGCAGACCGACGCTCCATCCACTGAGCCAAACCGGTTTTGGCCACACTTTGGGTTCTTAAAGGCCTCCAAACTTTCTCTCGATTTCTCACATCCTATTCAAAATAGCAGTTTCAAAGTACGTGAAACAAAAATCAATGGAATAAATGAGAAATAGATAGATTCTCAAAGTAGGATATTTCAGCGTCCCTTTCTCTACAGGCAACCAGTCGACACAGAGGACTTGAACAACCCAATCAACCAACTTGACCTAATTGATACTCTACTCAACAATAGCAGAGTACAATTTTTTCCAAGTAGACAAAGAATAGTTTGCCAAGATCAGCTATATTTGGGGCCACTAAACAAGCCTCAGTAGATTTTAAAAGACTCAAATCATGCACAGGATGTTGTCTGGACACAAGTGAATTAAATTAGAAATCAATGAAAATATATCTGAAAAAACTCCAATGTTTGGAAATTAGCGATGCACATGGGTCAAAAAATGAATCAAAAGTGAAAGCAGAAAGTATTTTGAACTGAGTGAAAACAAAGCATATCCAAATTTGTGAGATGCATATAAAAGAGCTCTTAATGAGAAATTAATAACAATGAATACACATGATAGAAAAAAGCCTTAAGTCAATGACCCGTGCTTCTACCTTAAGAAACTAAAAAAAGGAAGACACAAAAAAATAAAGATTAGAGCAGAAATCAATGGAATAGAAAACAAAACAAAAAGAAAATTAGTGAACCAGGTTCTCTGAAAAATCAATAAAATTGATAAACATGTAGCTAGGTCAACTAGAGAAAAAAGAAACAAGATACAAATTGCCAATTATCCAGAATAACAGAGGTGACATAAATACAGATCCTACAAAAATTAAAAGGATAATAAGAGGATATCATGAACAACTTTTTGGCAATAAATTTCACAATTTAGATGACAGATGTTTCTTAAAGATATAAACCATCAAAGCTCACTCAAGAAGAAATGCATAACCTGAATAGCCTATGTCTATTAAAGAAATTGATCTCGTAGTTAACCTTCTCACAAAGAAACCTTCAGGCCCAGATATCTTTACTGGTGAATCTTATCAAACATTTAAGGAAGCTCCCTGGCCAATGTGACTCAGTTGGTTGGAGTGTCATCCTGTGCACTGAAGGCACTTGGGTTCAGTTCCTGGTCAGGGCACATACCCAGTTTGTGGGGTTGGTCCCCGGCCAGGGCATGTATGGGAGGCAACAGATCAATGTTTCTCTCTCACATTGATGTTTCTCTTTCCTTCTCTCTCCCTCCCTCACCCTTCCTCTCTCTCTAAAATCAATAAAAACATATCCTTGGGTGAGGGCGTAAAAAAAAAAAAATCTAAGGGAGAAATAATGAAAATTCTACACAACCTCAAAACTTTGATGAAGTACATGTTAGTTTTCTAGGGCTGCCGTAACAAAGTACCACACACTTGAAGGCTTAAACAACAGAAATTTATGTTCTCACTATTTTGGAAGCTGGAAGTCTCAGATCAAGGTGTCAACGGGGTTGGTTTTTTCTGAGGCCTCTCTCCTGGCTTATAGGTGGCCGTCTTCTCTGTTTTCATGTGACCTTCCCTCTGTACCTGTCTGTGTCCTCATTTTCTCTTTTTATAAGGACCCCAGTCATATTACATTAGGGCCCACCCTAATGACCTCATTCTACCTTATTTCTTTGAAGACCTTGTCTTCAAATACAGTCGCATTCTGAGGTTCTAGCAGATTAGAACTTCAACATATGAATTTTGAGGGGACACAATTCAGCCCTTACCAAAGTAATACTTCACAACTCATTGAGCCAGCATTACCCTGATACCAGCAACAACAACAAAAGAAAAATACAGACCAACAACTCTCATGAACATAGATACAAAAATTCTTAACAAAATGTTATCAATTCAAATTCAGTGATAAAAATGATGGCATGACTAATTTGGGTTTATCAAGGGGTGCAAAATTAGTTTAATATTCAAAAAGCAAGCAATAATTTTGCAGACTGAAAAAAATGAAAGCAAATCAGATGTTCATCTCAATAGATGCAAAAATTTTTTTGACAAATTCTAACATTTAATCTTGTCTTACACACACACACACACACACACACAGGAAATTTCCTTATGTCAGGTATACAGTGTTCACGGGTCAATGATGAAATGCCTAGTATGAAGAAACTGTTGGGGAGAAAAAATATTTCTTCTGCTCTTCTACGTTCTTTGACTGGTCTAATAATCAAATTAACATAACACAGATTAACAGGAGAAAAACAAATTTAATTATAAGAATATGAGACCCACATTAAATCAACCTGGCAAAAAAAGCTTATATGCCCTTCTGGCTAAGAAGGGGGTAGGTGTCTAGGGCTTCAAAGGGAAGGAAGACCATTCACAGGGAGATGGGAAGAGCAAGTGTTTGGTAAACAAATGTTTGCCATGCTGTGCAGAGAGAACAGTGGGACAGAGAGATGGGAGGGAGGGAGGACTTTGATCTCCAGGTCTTTCCCCAGCCCACCCACCACATCTGGGCTAGGCCAGCTCTCCAAATTCTTTTAGGTAGTTAAAGGAGAGGTAATAAGCTCTCCCTCAGTCTTTTTGGGCTTTGATTGTCTTTTTAGCTCAAAACAGTCCACAAGCCAAAGTGGCATTTTTCTGGGGAGACTTGTTCTGAATCCCTTCAAAACACATGACTACAGCCACAGTTACACACTCCTTCCAAGAAAGCCAGCTTTCTTTTTAGCTTCTAGGTTTCCACATGGCATGCTATTATCATAATAACTCCTCCCTTTTTAAAAATCCTTTCCCGGCGGTGTCCATTATTCCTAAACTGTTACATTATGGTCCTACCCAATCCTACCCAACTCTCCCTCCCCCCTAGAAAAGCCTGCCTCAGACTTGTCTTCAAAACCTCAGTAAATAGCCAGGCTTTGCCCTTTGCCCTCTGATAAGTTCCATCAAGGTAATGATCCTTCTTAATGTGCTAGCAATAAACAGAATGCTTTGATGATAATTCAGGAAGCCACTGGCAACATTTATGGATCATTCATATTTTCTCTTCTGAATTGTTTTCGTAATCTTTGTCCATTTCTCCAGTATAATGTGCATATTTGAAGTTTGAAAACATGCTTTAAGCTTTTCTGTCTGCTCTATACAACGCAAATATTTTCTCACTTTCCTGTTAATTTTTGGTGGTGTTTTTTTTTTTTTTTTTTTTTTGCTGTTGAACAGAAATTTTTTTTTTTTAAATATATTTTATTGAGTTTTTACAGAGAGGAAAGGAGAGAGATAGGGAGTTAGAAACATCGATGAGAGAGAAACATCGACCAGCTGCCTCCTGCACACTCCCCACCAGGGATGTGCCCGCAACCCATGTACATGCCCCCGACCGGAATCAAACCCGGGACCTTTCAGTCCGCAGGCCGACGCTCCATCCACTGAGCCAAACCGGCTTCGGCCAGAAATTTTTAGTTTTCAATTGTTTAGAGTCATTATCCATTCCTTTAAAAAAAGAAAAAAAAAAACAGTTTCTGATGCTATAGTGCCTGGGTTCAAATCTCTCGTGCTTGCTGGCTGAGGACCCTTGCTTATCACTTAACTCTGTGAACCCGGCTGCTCATCTGACTCCCCATGGGCATGTAAGCTCCAGGAAAGGACGAATTTTTTACTTTGTTAACGACTGTATCCCCAGCTCTGGAAACAGTGCTTGATACATAGTAATATGTATCAATACATATTTACTAAATGAATGAATCTACAAAGCCAGAATAATAATCTTATTTACCTAATAGGGTTGTTATAAGAATTAACTAATCCTCAGAAATATTGTCTAACAGTGGTTCTCAACCTTCCTAATGCCGCGACCCTTTAATACAGTTCCTCATGTTGTGGTGACCCCCAACCATAAAATTATTTTCGTTGCTACTTCATAACTGTAATTTTGCTACTGTAAACAATATGTAATTATATATGTGTTTTCCGATGGTCTTAGGCAACCCCTGTGAAAGGGTCGTTCGACCCCCAAAGGGGTCACGACCCACAGGTTGAGAACCGCTGGTCTAGATGGCACAGAGTAAGAGCACAAGAAATGTTAGCTCCCTCTCTTCACCTTCCTCAGAATCAGGCCTCTTTGTGAAGTCTTCCCCTCCCCCTTCCTGTTAGTGAAATCACTTCTTTCCTCCTCCCTCCCCCTGCCACGGGATTTGCACCATTGTTCGCCCTTAGTAGGACTGGTCCCTTGATGTTCTGCACCTGTGGGCAGCTGTCAGCCACTTTGAGAATCCGAGAAAAGCTATGAACACTCTCCCCAGAAAAACGCACCAACTCTCATGTCCCATTTTAGGGAGCTCACACACCCTGACACTAAACTGACTTTTCAGATTCCTGAGTTAAATGGGCTTTAATGTCAAAGGCTCCTTATTGTTTTGGACCAACAAATCTCAAGGGGTCACAGGAAATCCCTACAGAAATCGCTGTGAGGGCCAAGCTCCTCTGAGATGCAAACTGCTCTCTCCACGAAGGGGCGGGGGCAGAGGGCGTTTTCAGAACCTACCCAAAGGGGAAGGGCACCTCAGGAACCAGGCCAAGGGGCAGGGGGCCTCTAAATGGAAGCTGGGGCCTCGGGGAGATTCTAAGGCCATTTATAAACTTCTGCAACCCTGCTCACCTGCACTCTGGTGAGTTACCTCGGCCTCCCAGCTGGTAACCAACAAACCCTGACCACCTTGACTACCCTCGATGAACTCAGGTGACTTCCTGTCTCCCGCAGCGGGAAAGGGTAAAATCAAGACTGTCCCACAGCCTGTGGCCGTGACTTCCCATAACCTCAGGGGCCTCCCAAAGCCTGTGAGGGAGAATGGGAAGAGCAGAATGGAGCTCATACTTTTGCTATGAGAAAGTCAGGTAACTGTAAATCGCTTACACAATATTTTGCACCTAGAAGCACCCAATGATGGTTAGCTGTTCTGATTAATATGAAATAATAATTCGAAGGAAGAATGTTGCCTGCTTCCCAAAGTCAGCTGCGGGCCTGGGACTGAGCCTGCGGGCCTCCCACCCTCCCCACGACTGCAGGCCTATCCAGACGTCCCCTGCCTGGTTCTGTCCTGTAACACACAGGTCCTCGAGGGGCTCAGTCTCCCCTCCCTGGAGCCTCAGGTTATGACCCCGGTGTCTATGGATGGTTGTCATCGTTGGGCTCAGAGGGCCGGAAGGATTGGTCCAGCCCCTACTTGCATTATTCTGATTAGAAACAGCCCCAGAGGTGAAGTGATTTGCCCCAAGTCCTGCGACTTCCTGGAACTATAAACCAATCGGAAGATTTCCATGTTCCCGTTCTTTCCACTGTTATCAGGTTACCTTAGAGCCTCAGGCTCTGCTTTTGAAAAGGAAAGAAGAGGTCGACCCGAGAGCCAGGGAAGGGAAATTTACTCAGGTTTAGTAAAGGCTTATGGCAGGGGATGAGAGAATGGGGGTGTGATACCGTGTATAACCTGCTTCCCCCCCCGAAAACATCATGCGGACAATTTTTAAATTGCTTTGCATTTTACTGAGTACCTCCTCCAGCGGGGCTGGGAACTCACCTGTCTTGTTTACCTGGCCAAGTGCCCAATGCCTAGTAGGTGCTTAATGACTGTGCCACCTGGAGGCCTGCGTGGCTGGCTGCCCCGTTTGCCACGGAGGTGCAGGCGGCCTGGGAGCCGAGCCCCGGCAGGGACACGTGCGAAGTGCCTTCCAGTGTGTCTCAGTTCTGCCTTTGCCACGCATGCCCTTTGTTCAGAAATCCCTGGCTGCATCTCCTGATCATTTCCTTAGGATGTTTTCCTAGAAGTGGGATTACTGGATTGAAGGCTGGGCACATGCGTAAGGCTTTTGGTTCAGAACCCCCCCTCCCCCCCCCCGCAGTTCACAAAGGAATCTGCGTCCCAGCAAACTGGCCCCAACTGGGTATTATCAGGCTTCCTTTTTATTTTTCTTACCATCTCGGCAGAATAAAAATGATATTTTATTGGCCTCTCTTTGTGGTAGAGATTGAACTAATGTTTAAGAAACACTCTATGGAACCCAGAGGGCGGGCAGGAGACCAGCGGAGCTCGCCCTTCTGCCCCGGAGTGGGCCCAGAGCACCTGTGCGGGGCGAGTTGGCCTCTAGGTTGTAAACACCTGAGCCCGGCCTGAGAGGCCTCCCCGGCAGGGAGGAGAGCGGGCTGCCCTGGCTTTCCTAAGCCTATTTTCATCTCCTGATGCCAACTAAATGCTCTCCAACACGTGACACACCTGCATACCCGTCTCTAAGGACAGCAAGAAAAGGCAGAAATGGGGTAACGGCTGACTTCAGCTTCAAGTCTTGGAGGAGCAGGAGGAGTGAGGGGTGAACTTGGAAGGATATTTCCAGAAGATGAGAGGTAAGTCCCTGGGGGTCGCTGCCAGCGTGGGTGTGGGGGAGCCCTGAGCCCAGGGGATTGTCCTGGAGAGGCTGCGTGCAGTGTGCCGCTCACAGGGCCAGGGGTCCCTGAGGACGCCGAGGGCCTTCTCCCGGCCGCTGGGGGATCAAAGTGAAAGTACAGGGACAAAGGGAAGTGGTGAGGGAGCGGAGGCCGAGGGGGCGTGAGCCAGGGGAGGCGGGAGGGCGAGGGGGCCTTTCCCCAGGAGACTGGGAGGCCGACCTCTTCTTGGCCATGAAACAAAGAGGACTCTCACCCAGCCCGCCGGAACTGCGCCGGCTCCCAGGTGTGCGCTGGGCTCTCACGGACCGTGCGGGTGTGTGTGTGTGTGTGTGTGTGTGTGTGTGTGTGTGTGTGTGTGTGTGACTGATGCACCGATGTGGACAGACAGCTGTAGTTACGAAGCTAACTCCCCCTTCCTCTCACCTAAATGTATAGTCCTCATTGCGGCCAACAGCAGTTCCTCCATAATAAACACACAGAATGTGTTTTACGGATGTTGTTTTTAAACTTTGTGGGGCGAGTTTATTTTCTTGATTGCTTTAGCATTTCCTATTAAAGTCTGAAGTTGAACAGTCAGCCTCTCACAGCAACCTATGCGTTCTCTGCCCCTTTAATTCTTCTAAAAGGACTTAAGTCAAATATGCAACCATGGGTCTTAGAGGTTTCAATGAATGAACTCAAAACCTCATCACCCTTAAAAAATCATTTGGTGACTTTTTGAAACATGACCGTTTCCCTGCCTCCCTCTTAGGGGACTGATTCACTGGGGCTGAGACAAACCCTGGAACTGGCATTTTAAAAAGCCTCCCAGGTGATTCTCAAGTTGCTGCTACAAAGACCAACTTTGGGGAACTGATGTCTAAATGTCTATGTGTTTCTGTTTGTTTTTAAACGGAGTTTGGGGGTGGCAGTGGTGCCTGCTAAGATATGAAGTGGTGTTTTGCATTTCTGGAACACATTCCTCTCCCACCTCCCTCCCCACCCACCCTGTGCTTCCCCTGCCTGGGCTCCCCAGTCCTGACCTGACAGTCCGAGCCCCTCGCTCTCACTCCCCGTGTGCCTCTGGGTTCCCATGATTCCTGGCTTTCCTCTCTGGCAGCATGTTTCGGGCTTTCTTTTGTGAATGACAATTGGCCTTTCTTCTTATTGTCTTTGAAAGCCCTGCTGCCGCTCAGGGTGTCCTGACCCTGGGCCATAGGATCCACGTCCCCAGTGGGCGCCTGGGCGCTTCTGATTCTCAAATCTGCCTCGCTCACTGCTTCCCTGGGGAGCTCCCCAGGCCCCCACCTTTTAACTGCCTGCTACGTATTTACTCTTGCATGTCCCATAAAGCATCTCAAGGTCAAATATTTCTAGTATCTTTTTTTAAAAAAATAATACTTTCCTTCCAGTTTTCTTTTTTCCCCCCTCCCACTTTCCAAGTTCTTCTGGCTGGGTTAACGATCAAATTAACAGACGGATTGACAGGAGAAAGTAAACGTTTAATACATATAAGTTCACATAAGCATGAAAATTCCAAAGACCATGAGGTGACACTGGGGATATAAGGCATTTGGGGGACAAAGGAAGGGGGGTGTTAGATTTCAGAAGTGAGAATGGGTGAGTCACAGGTGGTTGAGGAAGAGAACACAGGGCAGGAAAGTCCTTGCTGGGCAACTTAGGAACAAGGGGGGAGGGTGTGTACCTAGCTAATGGCACCCCCTGAAGCCCTCCTGTTTACCCCCTGAAGCCACTTCCTCAGATTCCCTTCCTGAAGCCGGTTTCTCCAAATCTCTTGGGCAGGAAAGGGGGGAGGGTCAAAGGCTCCCTCTGAGTCTTGTTTCTTAGTGAACAGCTTAGAATTGATAACCCAAAAAGTGGCTTTGGGGGGCCCAGCCTTGGTTCCCTTCGCTGGCACCTTGGTCCTCTGTGTGTGATATCTCAGAGAATGGCTCTGCCAAGTGACTCAAGCCAGAAACCTGGGGACAACACTTCATTCTTTTAAAGCCAGAGACACCCCCACCCCCAACCTCTGCCCTCACTGAACATGTATTCTAGAGGGGGATGAGCAATTAGTCTTTAAATCTCATGGATTCTAGTTCTTTGTTTCTCTAGACATAACTTTGCCTCTTCAGTCACTGCCATAGTTCAAACCCCCCTGGGTTTAGTATAATCTTTCTAAACCCAAATCTTAAATTTTAGCCTCCAGTTTTCACTCTCCCTTCAGATAAAGCCCACCTTCACAAATCTGGGCTAAAAGGTTTTACACCTGCACCCTAGCCGGTTTGGCTCAGTGGATAGAGTGTTGGCCTGCAGACTGATGGATCTCAGGTTCGATTCCTGGGTTGCAGGCTCCATCCCTAGTGGGGGGTGGGGGTGGGGAGGAGTGTGCAGGAGGCAGGTGATCAATGATTCTCATCATTGCTGTTTCTATCTCTCCTTTTCTCCCTTCCTCTCTGAAATCAATAAAAATATATTTTTTAAAATAAAATGTTTTACACCTACTAGGCCCTGCTGGCCTCTCACAGCACATCTCCACCCACTGAAGCACTCTCTGCGAAGTCTCTGGATTACAGCCACACCTCGCTGCACTGCTGCCCCCCCCTTCCACCTCCCCCCCTGCCTCCTCGCCCCTCCCCTCCCTCCTGCTCACTCTCCCATCAGCCTCCAAGGTGGCCCCATTGATTTCTGCCTCCGAGTGTTCATGCCCTGGTGTGTGCGCTGGATTTCCTGATGTTGCTCTGAAGGGGAGATTATGGCAGCAGTGATGGGCCCCTGACATTAGGTCCCATAAAGACTATGGCTCCTGTTAACATAAGTAACATTCAAACCTGTAAAGAATTTTTGTGAGTTTATTTGAGCCAAACTGTCGACAATGGCAGGGAAGCAGAAGCTCAATGCATTGAGACAGTGCTCCAGAGAATGGTGGTTTTTCACCTATTTTTATAAATTACCACCCAAGTAGGAGATGGACTAGGTGTACCAATTAATAATGCGGATTTTGTAATCAAAGAAAACACAATAATTTCAAGAGAAACATCAAAAGTGCTTTATTCAAAGTAATGTCCATCACTAGCTACACATTTTCCCCATCTTTTAGGTAATTTGTGGATACCATCCCAGTAGAATTTTTCTTGTTTTGAGGCAAACCATTCAGAGACCCAATTTTCCACTTCTTCATACGTTTTGAAGTACGTACTGCTCAGAAAGTGCCTGTGCCATCGATCGGAACAAGTGGTAATCTGAAGGAGCAAGGTCTGGTGAATACAGCAGGTGGGTTAATACTTCCCAGGCAAGATCTTTTAATGTGTCTTTAACTGGCTTTGAAGTGTGTGATGGTGTGTTATCACGAAGCAAAATTACTTTGCCATGTCTTCTGGAACATTCTGGTCGTTTCATGATCAAAGTGTGGTTCGAATTGATTATTTGTTGTCGGTATCAATCAGTATTAATGGTTTCACCTGGTTTTGGAGTTCATAATACACCACACCTTCCTGATCCCACCAAACACAGAGCATTGTCTTCTTTCCAAAGCTATTTGGCCTTGCAATCGATGTTGATGGTTGACCTGGATCAACCATGATTTTGTGCCTTTGGGATTCTCAAATCCACTTTCCACCACCAGTCACAATTCGATGCAAAAAAGACTTTCTTTCATGCTGTTGAAGCAACATTTTACTGATGACTTTTCGGTTTCCATTTGTCTTAAGTTCAGTTGATGTGGCACCCATTTTCCTTCCTTTAAAATCTTTCCCATTGCTTGTAAATGATCGGAAATTGTTTGCTGAGCAACGTTTAATCTTTCTGCAAGTTGTTTTTGAGTTTGATACACATATTCATCTAATAATGCTTGTAATTGTTGGTCTTCAAACTTCTTCAGTTGACCTGGATGTTCTTTGTCTTTCACATCGAAGTCATCACTTTTAAAGCATTTAAACCAGTGTTCACAAGTATCTTGAGATGGAGCATGTTCATCATAAGCTTCCCGAAGTATATGATAACTTTTTCTTCAAAATAATGAATTAAAACTTCCTGCAAATGCTCTTTTTTTGGCATGAAATTCGACATTTTTAAGCATAAAAATATCTATGATGTTAACACCTTCAGCAAAGTTGACATATGAAGTTTTGAAGCTTGTTGTCAATACAACAAAGTAGCATACATATCAAATCGCATATATATCAACACTAGAGGTCCAGTGCATGAAATCTGTGCATGGGAGGGGGGTATCCCTCAGCCCAGCCTGCACCCTCTCCGATCTGGGACCCCTTGGGGGATGTCTGACTGCTGGTTTAGGCCCGATCCCTGTGGACCACTGGCTCCTAACCACTCACCTGCCTGCCTGCCTGCCTGATCACCCCTAACCCCTCTGCCTGCCTTCCTGATCACCCCTAACCGCCCTCCCCTGCCAGCCTGATTTCCCCTAACCACCTCTGCCTTGGCTCCCACCACCATGGTTTTGTCCGGAAGGAGGACCGGATGACTGGAAGATGTCCAGTTGACCCGGTCTAATTAGCATATTACCCTTTTATTAGTATAGATATGTATAACTCCATCTATTGAAAAAAATCCGCATTATTAACCGGTACACCTAGTAAGTGGGTTACATGAAATCCATTGGTGATAGATTAGGGAGGTGGGAGAAAGCAAAGTGGGGAAACCTCTGGGATTGGATAAAAAGTAAAATGATAGTCCACCCAGCAAGGCTCAGTGGCTGAGTGCCGACTTATGAACCAGGAGGTCACAGTTTGATTCCCCATCAGGGCACATGCCCAGGTTGCTGGCTCGATCCCCAGTGTGGGGTGTGCAGGAGGCACCTGATCAATGATTCTCTCTCAACATTGATGTTTCTATTTCCCTCTCCCTCTTCCTTCCTCTCTGAAATCAATTTAAAAAAATTTGTTTTAAAGTAAAATGATAGACACATGGTTCTTTTACATAGGTGGGCATAGGATAGTTAGCAGTCAACAATTAACAGGAAAACAATAACAATGAGGGAATTTGTGGTCTGTACCCTGGCACCCTGCTTGCACCCTGAGGGGACCGGAAAAAGGGAAGTTACAGATTACCCAGACATTCCACAGGAATGTTATCTTAGATGCAAAAAGACAATAGGCTCAGTAAAGATGGAAGTTGATCTTTGTCAGGGAAGATACTGGCCCAGGACATGACTACCCACCATAGGCTGCTTTTTAATTAAAGTTTTCATGTCAGGCCATCCTTTGTGGTGACTTTAGGTCTCTTGAGTTTGCAAGGCTGCCACGAAGGCCTCCCCTGAGCTTGTCAGGTTAGCATGTGGCTCCTGTTCATCCACAGTTATTTCTTGGGGCTCTCTTACTCCCTTGCTCTGTGGTGAGCCGGCTGCCATGCTGTGAACTGCCCTGTGCCGGGCCGTGTGGGAGCAGCAGAGCCAGGCCTGCAGCCCACCGCTGTGCGAACTGAATCCTGTCAGCTTCCCTCTGAGGGCCTGAAATCAGTCCTCCGCCAGTTGAGCCTGTGGCTGAGTTGCAAGACATTTGGCCAGTGAGGTGCCCACTAGGCCAGTGATGGCGAACCTTTTGAGCTCGGCGTGTCAGCATTTTGAAAAACCCTAACTTAACTCTGGTGCTGTGTCACATATAGAAATTTTTTGATATTTGCAACCATAGTAAAACAAAGACTTATATTTTTGATATTTATTTTATATATTTAAATGCCATTTAACAAAGAAAAATCAACCAAAAAAATGAGTTCGCGTGTCATAGGTTCGCCATCACTACGCTAGGCCAACCCCCGTGAGATAATAAACACGTGTTATTTGAAGCAGCTATGTTCTTGGTCGTTTGTTACAAGGAAATAGGTAACCAGGAGCACTCTGGCCCCCTGCCCGTCCTCCACGCCAAATTCAGCGCCCTCCTGCGTTGCGGAACCAGTGGTCTTCCCCCCTGTCCTCCCCGCACTTGCCGAGTGTTGTAATTAGGAGTTTGTCCATAGCTCGGCCCCCAGACGGTAGGCTCTGTAGGGAAAGGAGGGAAGGGAGGAAAGAAAGTCACCATGTTCCTTCTCAAGACTGAAGGCCTGCTGTGCTTCTGGCCTCACCTTGACCCACCCACAGTGTCCACAGGGGATGTCCCTAGTGACGCTGGGACCCCAGGAAGAGGCTCAGGCCAGCGTGAGCAAGCCTCCCGCCCCCACCTCCACCGACACACACACACACACACACACACACACACACACACACACACACACTTGCACATGTGCACACAGGCACGCACCACACACAGACACTGGGCCCACTGCCCTTTGCTCAGGAGGAGGGTGGGTGCAGCCGCTCCTCGCCCCCACCGTACACCCCCGCAGGCTACACTTCTGTGGCTTTTCTGAATGAAAGGTGGAGGCAGAGCCACCCAGGACTGAGCCTTCCACCTTTGAGCCTTTGAACTGCCGCTGCCGTGTTTCTCCACCCTGTTTCCTGCTAACAGAACTGTTGTGAGTTCCTGGAAAAAAGAAAAAAAGAGCAGAGTGTTAGAACGTCTTGCTGCTTTCATTTTCTGATGACTCAACCTGTAGGCCAGTCGCTCTCTCTGACCTAACCCTGACACCGGAGCAGGGTGCCGGGGTACTGGGCGGCACCTCTCTCTGGACCGGTTACCAGCACTGTCCGGCGGCCTCGGGTCACTCTCCTGGGCTTTGCTAGAGGGAGGGAAGCTGTGTCCTCCTGGTGGCCCTTCTGTTCCCTGTGCCGGCTGTACACTGCCACGGTGGCAACTTCCCCGTCTCCCCTCCTACTCCCTCACCCGCCCCGCCCCCACCCCCAGGCCACAATCTGCCAGCCTGTCTATTGTGCCCAAGTAGGATGAATGAATGGTTGAAAGACATGCCCGGGTATGAACACACCTCTGTCTATTTAAGAAAAAAAGCTTCCAAATCACATTGCACCCTACGGTGCGCGCTTCTGTCCTCCTGCCTTGCTCCAGCGCTCTCAGCATTTCCCCCCCCGCCCTTCCTCCTGCAATTGCTTTCTGCTCAGCTGCTCACTGTTGCCAAGAAGGTTATGCCCATCAGCTGCGCTCGAGACCTGTAGTGAGGGCCAGCGATCTGCTTTCAGGTTTGAGTCTTCCCATTGATGATTTTTGACCCTGTTACCTGGCCATCCCAGGCCTCACCTTGGATTGGGTCTGCTAGAAGCTGTTTTCCCAGTGGTTCTGAGATTAAAATTAAAAAACCACAAATAGGAAAATGCATGGCATATAGAAGTAGTAAAGTGTCCAATAAATGCTTCTTGTCATGTGTTCTAAAAGGACCTGAATGCCCTGGCTGGTGTGGCCCAGTTGATTGGCATGTCATCCTATGCACTGAAAGGTCGTGGTTTGATTCCTGCTCAGGGCACATACCCAGGTTTCGGGTTCCCTCGCTGGTCAGGGTGCATATGGGAGGCAGCCAATCACTATTTCTCTCTCACATAGATCTCTCTCTCTCTCTCTCTCTCTCTCTCTCTCTCTCCCCCCCTCTCCCTCCTTCTCTCTTCCTCTTTAAAATCAATTAATTTTTTTTTAAAGTTTAAAAAATTTCTTAATAAAAAAAGGGACCTTAACAATCCTTATGATTTTTCCGTGGGAATATAGAAACCAAAAGAAGATTTTTGATGTCCACAATGTTGGCAAAGTGCCAGTTAGCTTGTTTGTTCGCTTGCTTTTGGCAGGGGCGGAGCAGGAGGAGGTCGGGGGTGCTGTTAGGGTGCGGTGCTGCCTGGGCTTTTCATCGTTAGCCTCGGCAGCTCTGGGGTAATGATCTGGAAACAGCTGCTCACATGCCTGAGGAGTGGGTGTGCCGGAACCTGCCACGACTCCCAGGTGGGAAGGTGTTTTTCCCGTTTGTATTCCGGTCTCTGGGCCTCTGCACAGATAAAAGGGAAATTCAGTGGCCAACATGCAGCACAAACCGTCATTGCCGGCAGGTAGGCAGGCTCAGAGAGCCTGCGTCTATCACTCAATTTCCAGATCAGCAAACACTTGTCTTTAAAAATTAATTGTCGGGTGGGCTAGGTGAGGTCAATGCGGAGAAGAAGGGAACATATGTAATACTTTCAACAATAAAGATTAAAAAAAATAAAAGCAAAGTGTATCCAACTTTGTTTTCATTGTCCAGAGTAGCCATAGAGGGTAGGATAGCAAGTCATGGATTTCAGTAGTCTCTTCAAATCAGTCCAGATGTTGGTCTAGCGCCAGTGGTTGGCAAACTCATTAGTCAACCAAGCCAAATATCAACAGTACAACGATTGAAATTTCTTTTGAGAGCCAAATTTTTAAAACTGAAACTATATAGGTAGGGACATTGTTATTAACTTAATTAGGGTACTCCTAAGGCTTAGGAAGAGCCACACTCAAGGGGCCAAAGAGCCGCATGTGGCTCGTGAGCCACAGTTTGCCGACCACGGGTCTAGGCCCTCTCTAGGGCAGTGGTTCTCAACCTTCTGGCCCTTTAAATACAGTTTCTCATGTGTGACCCACCATAAAATTATTTTCATTGCCACTTCGTAACTGTAATGTTGCTACTGTTATGAATCGTAATGTAAATATCTGATATGCAGGATGGTCTTAGGCGACCCCTGTGAAAGGGTCATTCGACTGCCAAAGGGGTCGCGACCCACAGGTTGAGAACCACTGGTCTAGGGTGTGTGTGTGTGTTAGTGCCTGACGTTAAACATAACCAGAAGAGGAGCCAAACACATTGTGTTGACACTTTTAGATAATGAAATCAATGAAAGAAGTTTCTGTACCCGCGGAACATCCATTATTGCAACACTTCAACTCTCAGTGTAAAAAAAATCACCCTCGTTCTATAAACAACAGTTGAATCAAGAGCACATCAAAATGTGGGTTCTGAAGTCTACACACCACCTCCCTCAGCATAAACAGGGAGGAGAAGCATAAAAAACAACATTTGGATGGTGGGCTAGGTGGCACTTTGTAAACAAAAGTCAGCCATTCAAATACTTCTCCAAAGGGGCATCTATTTCCAGCCAGTCTCCATCCATGATGTCTGAACTTGCCCTCCCACCAGGGTCACTCAGAAGAGTTTGCCATTTAAACTGACAGATGCCAGTCATCATGTATAGTAATTGGTAAGGCACTGACAGAAAACAAAGCAGAGATGTCAGAGGAGGAGGCTGACAGTGTTTGGTAGCGCGAACAGGACTGTGTTGCTTTATTTAGGTCATAAAGTCCAAGGTTCTCAGCTTTGCAGATCCCCAAACCCCCTTTTTGCTGTTTTGGAGGTAATCGCTCGGGCTCACCGTGAGAGCTAATAGTAAACAAACTCCTAAGAGACCGAGGTGCAAGCCAGCTGCCAATTTGTAGTTTTACAGGAAGAAACACACTGCCAAGAGGACCAGATGGCCAGCCCAGTCTCCCTTATGGATGAGGTGTGAGACAGGTAACCTGGGATCATAGAAGTCAGAGACCTGAGTTCAAGATCCGGATCTCAGAGGTCAGTCAAGAAACCCTGTATTACTTTAATAAGTGAAGATTCAGGTTACAGAACAGTATGTACAATGTAACCCTAACTTTGTTTAAAGATAAAAATAAACCTGCACCCTAGTCGGTTCAGTGGATAGAGCATTGGCCTATGGAATGAAGGGTCCCCTGTTCGATTCCCAGTCAAGGCACATGCATGGGTTGCGGGCTCCATCCCCAATAGGGGGTGTGCAGGAGGCAGCTGATCAATGATTCTCTCTCATCATTGATGTTTCTATCTCTCTCTCCCTCTCCCTTCCTCTCTGAAATCAATTAAAAAATATATATTTTAAAAAAGGATAAGAATAAACCTGGAAAACATAATAATGTCAGTGGTTATAATCTGGACAACAGCATTATGAGCAATTTTCATTTATTTTTTTCTTATCTCACTTTTTATTGTTATTATTTTTATTTATATGTGTGTGTGTGAGAGAAAAAGAAACACTGACTTGTTATTCCACTTACTTATGCATTCATTGGTTGCTTCTTGTATGTGCCCTTACCAGGGGTCGATCCTACAACATTTGGTGTATTGGGATGATGCTCTAGCCAACTGAGCTACCTGGCCATGGCTCTTATCTTCACTTTAAAATTTTCCTTTGCCCTAGCTCAGTGGTTCTCAACCTTCTGGCCCTTTAAATACAGTTCCTCATGTTGTGACCCAATCATGAAATTATTTTCGTTGCTACTTCATAACTGTAATGTTGCTACTATTATGAATCATAATGTAAATATCTGATATGCAGGATGGTCTTAGGCGACCCCTGTGAAAGGGTCGTTCGACTGCCAAAGGGGTCGCGACCCACAGGTTGAGAACCACTGCCCTAGCTGGTTGAGCTCAGTGGATAGAGCATTGGCCCACGGACTGAAGGGTCCTGGGTTCGATTCTGGTCAAGGGCACATACCTCAGTTGCAGGCTCAATCCCCAGCAGATCAACATTTCTCTCCCGCTTCTTCTCTTTCTCTCTCTCTAATAAATTTTAAAAATTTTTAATAAAAGAAAATTGTATGAAATTGAAATGTGTTCAAACAACAAGTTTTATTGGAACCCTGCCTTTCATTTATGTATTTTCTGTGGATGCTTTTCTGCTTTCCTGGAATGAGTAGTTGCAGTGGTGTATGAACTTCAAATCTTAAAATATTTATTCTGTGGCCTGGCTGGTGTGGCTCAGTGGTTGAGCATCATCAACCCATGAACTGGGAGGTCACAGTGTGATTGCTGGTCAGGGCACATGCCTGGGTTGCGGGCTCCATCCCCAGTAGGGGGCATGCAGGAGGCAGCTGATCAGTGATTCTCTTTCATCATCGATGTTTCTATCTCTCTCCTCCTCTCCCTTCCTCTCTGAAATCAATAAAAATGAATACATAAATATTTATTTATTCTCTGGCCTTTTACAAAAGTTTGCCAACCCCCCATTTAGGCCCAGCACTGATTTTAAGTCATAAGAAGAAAGGCTTTTATGAATCAACTAAGGTAGCAGTTTCCAGCTTTGGCCACACTTTAGAACCTTCCTTCTGTGCCCCATTGCCCGCCCCAAACTGTTCTGCTTCACAATTGCAGCTTATCCTGAAGGAAAGTGTAGGTAGGAAGTTTACATTTTCTTCTCTTTTAAAAAAAAATATTTTTATTGATTTCAGAGAGGAAGGGAGAGGGAGAGAGATAGAACCATCAATGATGAGAGAGAATTATCGATTGGCTGCCTCCTGCACAACCCCACAGGGGTTTGAACCTGCAACTCAGGCATGTGCCCTTGACCAGAACTGAACCTGCCACTTATCAGTCTGCAGGCCGATGCTCGATCCACTGACCCAAACTGGCTAGGGCTACATTTTCTTCTTTTTAATATTTTTATTGATTTCGGAGAGGAAGAGAGAGGAAGAGAGAGCGATAGGAACATCAGTGATGAGAGAGAATCATTGATTGGCTGCCTCCTGCACACCCCCTACTGAGGACTGAGCTCGCAACCTGGGCATGTGCCCTGCCCAGGAATGGAACCACGACCTCCTGGTTCACAGGTCAGTGCTCACTGAGCAACACTGGCCTGGCGGAAGTTTCCATTTCAAATGCATACTGTGTCTCCTATGTTTGCACTTGCATGTGTATCTTATTTAATTATTACAAGTCTTGTGACACTGGTATTATGACCCTAGTTTTACAAATGAGCAAACAGGGGCCCATAAAACTTAGATAATGTGGTGAAACATTGCACCGTTTAGGAAGTGGCAGGAATAATAGTTTTCTGGAGAGGGTTCAGTAAGTATTCTCGACACACACACCGCCTCCACGCACTCGTCTTGTTTTGTTTATTCTCCTTTGTATGACCATGGGTCACTTCCTATTTGGGGTGGGCACCCCGGTCCCACGCAGAAACCAAACGCCAATCTCACATCTCACCAACTACAATTCGCTAACGGGTGAAAGCGAACCTCAGTTACTCCTCCCACTCCCAGTAACAATTTGATCTCAGTGTATTTTAACTCTATTCTTCAGTCTCAGTGTGTTTGAGCTACATTTCACCTCCATCGCTGTCTTTATGGAGGGACTCTGTTGGTGGGCATTCTCGGTGGGAAGAGAGCACAGTGGCAGGTGGGTGGGAATTTCCATTTGGAAGGTGTGACTCCATTAAAATCACGCTCTGCAGACGTTCGCCTTTCCGCAGGGCGCTTATGGGAGCCTGGACTTGGTCACCTTTACAAAGTGAGGAACCTTTCTCCTTTGTACTTTTGTGTTTGAGTGCCTCGTGCTGGCTGGTAATGCCAACTTGTGAGCAAATGAAAGACCCAGAGATAGTGTTACATTCAGTGATACAGTGTTTCGTTACACCAAGCTTGTTGCTATATTTTTCTTCTTTCATGTAGAATCTGGACTTATTTTGTCATCTCTCTTCTCACAGTCCTTTCCAGACTGTTACTTCGAGTTAGTCTTTTCTCTTCTGGGCACATTTATTTATTTATTTTATATTTTTATTGACTTCAGAGAGGAAGGGGTGGGGGAGAGAGAGAGATAAAAACATCAGTGATGCAAGAGAATCATCGACCGGCTGCCTCCTACATGTCCCCTACTGGGGATTGAGCCCGCAACCCCTGGCATGTGCCCTTGACCAGAATCAGATCTGTGACCTCCTGGTTCATAGGTCGATGCTGAACCACTGAGCCACGCCAGCTGGGCACTTCTGGGCACACTTAATTTCCCTTCCCCATGTGGCCACTCGGAGGCTACGGCAGGCCAAGGGGAAAGAGTGTTGGCTTCATTTGCTAGCCCTGGCTCTGAAGCAACGCTGTCCAGTGGCTACGCCTGCAGGGAGTATGCACAGCTCCTCTGGGGACCCAGACCCCGGCAAAGGGCCTTAAAGACCCAGTCGAAAGTGCCTCGCAAAGTTGCTGTTCTCCTGGAATAACAAGTTTTCAATAGTAAATGGTCGTGAAGAAACTCGTTAGGAAAGGCATAGTTTACCTCCTTTTCTGTCATCTTTATAATAGAGGCTTCAATCAAGTTTAATTTATTCAGCCAGGTGCCTGTGGAAGCAGCCTCGTTTGTTTGGCTTTGTTTTCACAAAATCCCTTGTCAACCGTGTTCCCAGTGTCAGTGAGCTAATCCGGCCCCTCTGTCAGATCCCTGGTAGACAAAGGCCACTAACACAGAGTCTCCGCAGCGAGAACGGCCGAGGATCTATTAATGTGTCAGTTGCCTGTGAGTGATGGCCGAGATATTTGCCCAACATATGGCACAAGGTTATCACGTTGTAAAAGCAACTCATTTGAAGCCAGCCAAGCATCCATGCACGCATGCGGACACTCTTAACTACTTCGTGGTATAAAAACATTATGTATTCTCGGGAATTTGAAGCAACCACTGAGTTACAGTAGCATTAATCTGCTGGGAGTATTTTACTTTCCATAGAATAAAAAGTAATTAGAGAGAAAATAAAATCAGAGCAGCTTTGAGAGATAAAGTAGAAAAATAGCCACATTTAGTTTTAGCTCTCAGTGAGGACCGTGGGTGCGGCCCAGGGGCAGGGGAGAATGCTGTGACCGGGGTCCCCTTTACCCATGAAGACGCTGCAGTGGAAAGGAACCATGTGATGTCCTGGAGGCAGGTGTCGCCGGGCCTTCTGACGGCCCCTCTCCAGATAGGCCCGGGAGGTTTGGCTCTCACCTTTGCAGATACAGAATCTCATATGAATTAGCATTCCCCCCTTAACAAATACTAACCCCCTAACAAAGCTGAAAGGTAGGAATCTATAAAATAGAATGCGAAATTATTGACTTGCAATGAGAAATATCACTGCCCAACTTAACAGGTGTTGAGTCAGTGTAGACAAAGAATTCTCTCCCCACCAGTCAGAGAGGCCCATGGCAAGGCGTTCTGTGGTAGCCAGAGCTCTCCCTGGGCATGTGCCTTGGGGGGCAATGGTTGCTGTGTAGGGAGGAGAGAAACGGGCACAGGGGACCAGATGCATTGCTGATGGCGTGGTGTTGTCCTTCCAGACTCACAGACGAGGTTTTGAACCCTCATAGAGAGGGGGCTTCGGTCAGAAACTGGTCAGAAGATATAGGGAGGTTTCCTGAGGGACTATATTTGGTTCTGAGCCCAGGAGACCAGGGGCCATTGGAGCTGGGGAAGGGGTCATGTATTCGTTTCCTCAGCTGCTGTAACAGAGTTCCACACACTGGGTGGCTTGAAACAATAGAATTTTGTTTTTCTCACGTTCTGGAGGTGAGGAGTTAGAAATCAAGGCATCAGCAGGGCTGGTTCCTGTGAGAGTGCTGAGGATGAACCTGCCCCTGAGCTGGTGACGACTGGAAACCCTCGAGTTCTTTGGCGGTAGATGCATCATTGCCATCTCTGCCTCCATCTTCACAAGGTGTTCTTCCTGTAAGGACTCTGTTCTTGGCGTCGGGTCCCTGTGACCTCTATTCTCAAACAAGGCCTTGACTTTTGGAGTTCCGTGTCCTTCTTTGATTCACTCAGGTTTATCCAGAATCCCCTACCCTCAGTATCTGATTACCACCCTCAATGTCTGATGGGGCTCAGCTTCCCCCACCATCCCTCAGAGAGCGTCTGATCACCCTGGCCTGCCTTCAGCAAGAATCCTGTTAGGTGAGTTTACCAATAAATCCCTCCTTACCCTGCTGTGTCCTCTGAGGAATTTTCTATCCACTGGCCCTCATCCTGTTGTTGGGCTATAAATTCCCACTTTTCCTGGTTGGACTCAAAAGTTGAGCTCAATCTCTCTCTCCTATTGCAAAACCCCACTGTTGCGGCCCCTATACCTATCTCAACAGTGACCCTGAATGAAATGTATTCATTACACTATACTTTTCTGGTTATTTTTAAGGGTACTCTTTCTGCCCAGCTGGTATGGCTCAGTGGTTGAGTATTGACCTATGAACCAGGAGGTCACAGTTCGATTCCTGGTCAGGGCACAGGCCTGGGTTGCAGGTTCGATCCCCAGTGAAGGGTGTGCAGGAGGCTCCAATCAATGATTCTCTCTCATCATTGATGTTTATATCTCTCCCTCTCCCTTCCTCTCTGAAATCACTAAAAATGTATTTTAAAATATAAAGGGTACTCTTTCTAACTATAAAAAGTTTGGGTGCTCTCCCTCCTGGGAGCACTGCTCCCACTGTTCTTCCCTGACAGGCAGGCATCTCCTAAACTCTAAGGGACCCCAGAGGCTTGCAACCAGGGCAGCAATGGGCATCAGCAGCTCATCCTGGGAACCCCCCTGAACTGTCCCCAAGGTCCCCCTTTCTCTGACTTCTTACTGCGCCAAAGCAGCCCAGCCGAGGCTCATTTCCCCACCTAGTCCCTCTCCTGTTATCCTAGGCCCTTCCTTGCTTCATTGTCCCCAGCTTTAATAAATTAAATGTCCTCTAAAAAATAAGTTTTCTGGGGGGTGGGTAAGAGATCAACCAAAGGACTTGTATGCATGCATATAAGCATAACCAATGGACATAAGACACTGGGGGGTAGGGGAGGCCAGGGGATTGTCAAAGGCGGGGGGAGAAAAAAGACATATGTAATACTCTTTGTAATACTTTAAGCAATAAAAAATAAATAAATAAGTTTTCTGTAAAACAGTATGCATGCTGTGTTATGCCACAGGCAGCAGCCTCATACACTCCATATTTACCACATAATTTCTTTCATGCTGGATTTACTCTCCTGTTGTTTTATACAGTAACATGCTGTACAGGCTCACAGCCTGGGAGCAATAGGCTGTGCCATATAGCCTAGGTGTGCAGTAGGCTAGGCCCGTGGTCGGCAAACCGTGGCTCACGAGCCACATGCGGCTCTTTGGCCCCTTGCGTGTGGCTCTTCCACAAAATACCACGTGTGGGCGCGCGTACAGTGCGATTGAAACTTCGTGGCCCGTGCGCAGAAGTTGGTTTTCGGCCTGGGCGAGTCTATTTTGAAGAAGTACTGTTGATATTTGGCTCTGTTGACTAGTGAGTTTGCCGACCACTGGGCTAGGCCATCTAGGTTTGTATAAATGCACTCTGTGATGTTCGCACAACAACAGAATCACCTAACGACATATTTCTCATTGCTGCTGTGTGCACGTGACTGTCTACGCCACCACGCCAAGCCTGGGAATCCACACCCCTGGCTACATAAGACTGGATGTCACCCACGCAGGGCATGTGGCTGCTCTACTCTTGGATGGTTCTAAGTAGAGCTGGTAGGGGAAGGCTCTTCCTCTCTGGGATGTGGAACTCGGGCATGAAATCTTGGCCCTGCCCTGATCCGCTTGGCTCAGTGGATAGAGCGTTGGCCTGCGGACTGAGGGGTCCCGGGTTCGATTCCAGTCAAGGGCATGTGCCTTGGTTGCAGGCACATCCCCAGTGGGAGGTGTGCAGGAGGCAGCTGATCAATGTTTCTCTCTCATCGATGTTTCAAACTCTCTATCCCTCTCCCTTCCTCTCTGTAAAAAATCAATAAAATATATTAAAAAAAAAAAAGAAATCTTGGCCCTGCTGCATGGGAAGAAGTCTGCAGGTAGAGAAATGACTATTATGGTACAGGAGGAGAGGCGCTAGATGAAGTGCAGAGAGTGAGAGCCAGGGAGCTTGCAGGTTCCTGCTTCTATTTTTAAAAATATATATTTTTACTGATTTCAGAGAGGAAGAGAGAGGGAGAAAGAGAGAAACATCGATGATGAGAGAATCATTGATCCGCTGCCTCCATCATGTCTCCTACTGGGGATCGAGCCTGCAATTTAGGCATGTGCCCAGACTGGGAATTGAACTGTGACCTCCTGTTTCAATGGTCCATGCTCAACCACTGAGCCACGCCAGCCAGGCTGGTTCCTGCTTCTAGATCCCCCCAGGGCTCACTGCTGGTCCTTCAGGGGTCACAAGCACCAATCAGGTCTCCTCTGTACTCAAACTGGTTTGAGTTGGGTTTTATTTTTTTTTTAATATATTTTATTGACTTTTTACAGAGAGGAAGGGAGAGGGATAGAGAGTCAGAAACATCAATCAGCTGCCTCCTGCACACTCCCCACTGGGGATGTGCCCGCAACCAAGGCGCATGCCCTTGACTGGAATCGAACCTGGGACCCTTGAGTCAGCAGGCTGACGCTCTATCCACTGAGCCAAACCGGCCAGGGCTTGAGTTGGGTTTTATCACTGGGAAGGAAGGGTCCTAAGGGATACATGCAGCGCAGTGAAGACGGAAAAGACGGAGCTTTAAGTGGATCCTGGAGGGCTTCACCATTTGGGAAGGATAATATCTGCCCAGAGGAGCAAGGGAACTGGGTGCAGAGTGGACAGTGAGAAATACTTGGGGGACACTTTCAGGACCGAGGTAGGAATTTTGGTGTTAAAGTTCAACTGGACTTGATTGTGCCCTTGTGGGACCTAAAGACACTTGAATGAGAATTGAGAAGGCAAATTATCAAAACAGTAGTTGGTGAATCTAGAATTCGCGCAAGGGGGATCTACACAAGCTACACTTAAATATTTACTGGCTTCAGGCTCTGATGTCTGTTTCCATGGTAGAATATGCTATTAGGAAGACATTAATTTATTCATCATTCAGCAAATATTTATAAGCATCTATTATGTCTCAGGCACTTTCGTAAGGATGAGTATTTAGTGTACACAAAAGACAGGTGATTTCTGCTCCACGAAGCTCTTCAGTCTACGGTAAAAAAAGATATTTAACAAATATACTGGTAAGGGTATAATTGCGAATTGGAGTAAATAGCACAAAGGAAAGGTTATGAGAAATAATTATGAGGAACCTATTTTATTAATTTATTTTTTAACTTTTTTTTTGTTCATCTTCACCTGAGGATATTTTTCCATTGACTTTGGCGGGGGGGGGGGGGGGGGGGGGGGGGGGAGACATTGATGTGACAGAGACACATCGACTGGTTGCCTCCTGCATGTGCCCCGACCAGGGCCTGGGATTAAGACTGCAAACAAGGTACATGCCCTTGACCGGAATCGAACCCGGGACCCTTCAGTCCTCAGGTCAATGCTCTATCCACTGAGCCAAACTGGCCAGGGCAACATTTTTTATTTGTTAATTTTTTCAATTATGGTTTACATTCAATATTATTTTGTATTAGTTTCAGGTGTAATGAAGGAACCTATTTTAGATTTTAGATGGGAAGGTTAAGAAAGGTCTCTTTGAGGAGAGAAAATTGAGACCTGAAGGTGAGCACAAGTCAGCCAGGAAACAAGTGTATTGGGGAGAGGAATGATAAGGCAAGAGAAGGGAAGGGAATTCCATGCAAAGAAAATGGTGTATGC
Organism: Myotis myotis; assembly: GCF_014108235.1. Taxonomy (NCBI): domain Eukaryota; kingdom Metazoa; phylum Chordata; class Mammalia; order Chiroptera; family Vespertilionidae; genus Myotis; species Myotis myotis. The sequence continues at coordinate 175,163,981 of NW_023416335.1, forward strand.
AAAGGGCCTGCAGCCAGAAGGAGGTTGCCTAGAAACAAAAGAGAAGCATGGCTGAAGTATAATAAGGAGGGAAGAGAATGGCTTGAGAACAGCCTGGAGAGATAGGCAAAGGCTCTAGATAAGGATTCTTGAGTCTGTCCTAACTGCAATGGAGAGCCACTGAAGAATCATAGTTAGTGTTCCAAACTACCTTTTTAAAAAGGAGAATAAATTGAAGAAGGACGCGAGAGCTAAGAGAGACCAGTCAGGAGGCTGTATGCAGTAGTTCAGAGGAGAGACGACGACAGCTTGGGAGACTCTGGATGTGAGATACATGTTGCAGGTAGAACTGATGGTGTTATCGTCATAATTAGCTAATTTATTAATATTAATAATAGGGAGAGAGCAAAGGGGAGGCCAGACATGGTAGGCATGGTCATCTGGACAGCTTCACCAGGAAGCTACAGCTTCACGCTCCCCAGGGAACCACCTGTCCATTCCCTGCAGATCACTGCAGAAGGGATTGAGCAAAGATGGGCGCATGTGCAGTGAAATTGGGGTGATGTAGGGAAGGTGCTTGCCTGGGGAACAATAGAGTGATGAGAAGGGTGGAACCACTGCAAGGGTACGAAATCTTGGAAGGTTATGTGAATCCCCAGACAGGAGTTCCCTCTCTCTTGTTCTCCTTATTCCCTTCCCTTGCTCTGTGACCCACACTCACTGTGCACTCACCTGTCATTTCACCGTAGCCGTTTGGCCGTAGCAGTAGCATGGCCCATGGCTGTGCAAACCCTACACGCAATGGCCTGCAGCTGGGAACACAGGCTAAGCTATCCAGATGCTGGACTGGACTTCAATATGCAACAGTAATTCTGGGCAGGGGCCTTCATTCTAGCCCTGCTGAAGACAAGATTGGACTTCCTCCGTGGCAAGACAGGTGGAAATGGGACCTTAGAGGGGAACCCCCTTAATTTCACATCTTCAACAAAGCTTTCCACAAAATCCCATCCTCCCGTGGGCGTCTCAGGAAATTCTTTTCCCTGCGGCACCTGAAGAACAATGGCACTAGGCCTGGTGTGGCTATGGTAGGTGACAGAGTGGGAGGCATTAAGAATGACTTTCAGGTTATTGGCTTGAGCTGCTGGTAGTTGGTGGTGCCATTAATTGAACTGAGAAATAATGAAGAAAGATGTTGCAAGGCAAAGGGCACGGAAGATCAAAGAGTTATGTTGGTTTTTAACATGTTAGGCCGGTAGGACTTCCAAGTAGAGATATTCAGTACTAGTTGGATATGTGAGTCTCATATGATATATGAAAGATCCAGGCTGGTGGTATAAATCTGTGAATCCCCTGGGGGGGAAAGCAGTAGGAATGGATGACCCTGCCTAGGAAGAGGGACTAGGGACTGTGCTCAGAACACAAGCTCATGTGTTGTTAGTGAAGGAAACAAAGGTAACACCAGGCAGTGGCAGAAAAACCAGGAGAGTGTCGTGTCACAGACTCCAAAAGAGAGTGTTATAAGGAGCCACCGGTCACATGTCTCAGTTGCCTAGAAGTCAGTAGGATAAGGATTGAAAAGTGTTTATTGGCTTTGGCAAACAGAAGGGCTTTGATGACCTCATCAGGAGTGCTCTCAGTGGAGCGGTGGGGCTGCAAGCTAGACTGGAATGGGTTCAGGAGTGAATGGGAGGTGGGCAGTGGAGTCAGGGAAATGCAGACAGTGCTTTCAAAACCTCTGTTTATGGCAGGGAAATGAGATGGTACCTCAAAAGAGAATGTGAGGTCAAGAAGGGGAGGATTCAACTATGGGAGTTACTAGAGCATATTTGAATGCAAATGGGAATAATTCCAACTGAGCAAGAGGATAAAAATGCGTGGGGAGTACAAGACAGGACCCTAGAGAAGGCTCGAGAGGACACACTCGCCTCTGGACAGCGCTGAGGTGGGCAACCTCAACATCTGCCTCTCTCTTCTCTGTGCTTTTGTTGCTGACCAACAGTCTTCCCTCCTTACCCCACGCCTCTGATTGACATAAAAATGCTTCATTTTCATTAATATTTTTTACTTTCTTTATTTAAACTGTGAGCCAGAATCTTTAAAGGTGACAGCAGCCCTGGCTAGTGTGGCTCAGTTGGTTGAGTGCCATCCCATGCACTGAAAGGTCACGGGTTTGATTCTCTAAAAATAAAAACAAATTTTGTCAAAAGGTGACAGCATATCTTTGTGCTCGTTCCATTGCACTTTAATTTTATAGCTTAGTCCTTTGGGAAGTATTGCCGTCTTTCTTAGGTACTATACAGATGAGAAATTTTCTGTCTCCATGTACCAACTCTAGTTTGTAGGCGATTGCCTAAGTGGTGTGATTGGAACAGCCTAGTAAAATTTATCCTTGCCCCAAAGTATCACTTAGAAAGAACTAATAATAATTAACTTAAGTATAGGAGTTACCTTTAATAAGCATCTTAATTTCACAGATATTACCTCATTTAATCTTCATAAGAGTTCTGTGAGGTAGGATTTGTTATTATCTCCATTTAACTGTGACCAGGAGACGTGAAGCGATTTGCAAGATTGCATAGTCAAGAAATGGCAGATCCTGGGTCGTCGAAACCCCAAATTTCACAAAGAGCTCTAGCTGGGTGTTTACACATGTAGTTTCATGGCCCTTGGGGTTGATGTAGAGGACGAGAGAATCACAGATATTCTGAGCTCTCCTTAGCCTTTAGGCAGAAGTAGGGAGGAGGGATGGAAGCAGCTTGTTTGTGGGCACAAATGTAAAGTTGGGCTCTGAAAAACCCTAGGACAGTGATGGCGAACCTATGACACGCGAACTCATTTTTTTGGTTGATTTTTCTTTGTTAAATGGCATTTAAATATATAAAATAAATATCAAAAATATAAGTCTTTGTTTTACTATGGTTGCAAATATCAAAAAATTTCTATATGTGACACGGCACCAGAGTCAAGTTAGGGTTTTTCAAAATGCTGACACGCCAAGCTCAAAAGGTTCGCCATCACTGCCCTAGGAAGTGCCTTGAATTCATCGTTTGGGAGTCTCTCACAGATTAACCGTCATTCCATAAATTTCAGCTCATGTTCTCACATGTTAAAATGAGACTGAGAAACAATCTGGATCCTGTGACAATCAGACTGGAATTACGCATTTATTAACTGCAATTAACCAGGAGCAGGCTTATATTACTACTCTCCTGGTTCCAGCTCACGGAGAGACAGGGAAAATAAAAGTTTCCCACAACTTAATTTTCTGAGAACGGTGTTTGAAGTTGGGATGAGATAATGGATATAAAATCCCTTTGAGAACAGTATAGTCATGCTGCTGTTGGATGCATTTTTGGTGATGTTGGCAGGGAACTAGCAGTCCATTGAATTAGCCTAGAGCTCAGGACCTGTGAGCCAGTGAGCCCGCCTTCAACAAGGAGGTGATACAGGCTGCTGTGGCTCCCTGCATCCCCCAACTGACTGGCCCATCCCTCTTTCATGACAGCAAGGAGATCAAAATGGAAGGTGAGTCGTATCGTTTGGAAACTGTAAGGACAATTCAGAAGCCCAACTTGATTCCCGCTTGCGTGTAGCAAGTAAACAAATGTGAGAAACGCCCGCTGTGTCGGTGAGCTACAGAACTCCACACACACTTTGTGAGACAAACTGAGAAGAGGCATCCCTTCCTCGGGAAATGATCCTGTGTCAGCTCAGCATGTAAAAGAATCGTTTGTAATGCAGCCTCATTAAAGGTGCAATATTTGGATTCCAAAGGACCAGGGGGTAGTCCCATTTGCATCACTCACTCACGGTGAGACCTATCGTCATTTCTCTCAGGCTCCTTTGCTCAGTGATAAAGCGGGAATGAAAGCAATAATGCTTAGCTCACAGGGATAGCGGGAAGTACAGAGAGAAAGTACTAGTAGATAAAGTGCCTGGTGCTTTGTGTAATAGGGACCAGAATGAAACAATAATTCCCTTCCTCCCCAACCTCTACCTTAGCCATTGGGAAGCGGGAACATAGACACACTGAGAAAATGAGGAGGAATCAGTGGGGGTTTGAAAACGTTTTTTCCAGAGTGAACAAAGCTCTCATCTGGACGACTGGGGAGCTGTGGGTGTCCCCGAGGCCCAGGGCCCTGAGGGCTGTGAAGAGTGGGGTGCTTGCTCAGTGAGATTGGACTACAGGCTACAAAGCTTGTGTCGCCCGTTACCGCTGACACATGAGATAAAGTCTGCCATATCGGCTTCTAGGTCCAAGGTTTTAATTCACCTTGGAGGGGCCAGAAGCATTTTGCAGCGAGTTTCACTGCTTGCTGGTCATGAACTCGTGCTTTTCATTTCTCAGAACCAGTCCATCAAGAGGAAAGACTGATGCCTGTGCCGTTGGCTTGTCTGGAGAAAACAAAGCCATTCATGATAGTTAACATATTAATTGCAGAGAGTGCTTCTTTAAGTTTCTGTTGGCAACAGGTTACCAGTCTAACAGAGTAAGTGAAGTGCATCCAGACTCAATTTAAAACCTGGCCAGGCAGGGTTTTTAATCTTCAGGCTTCAGGTTTTCGTTATGACAGTTGCCAAAACGGCCAGGCTTGTAATTTACAAGTAGTCCGCATGTGTCACTTTAAAAGAAACCCACACCTAAAAATAGAAATGAAACTCAGGAAAACACCAACCCAGATAAAGAAATCTTATGTCTCATGTAGAACGCTTGTAAACCAGTGATCACGGTTACACTAATTGCCTACATTCCAACTGATTAAAGTAAGCGTGTGAACCAGTCAGCCTGCCACTGCCCAGCGGAAAGGGACAATTCTCTCATGTTTCGGAAAATTTTCTCACATCAGGTCTTGCTCTTTTCTCTTATCCTGTCTGATGATTGTTCACATCTTGGGTAACAGACTGCTCTTTCTATAAGAGCCAGGGTAATACTTCCAACGGGATTACTTTTTCCTAAGGGCTTAGGTCATTGATTATGCCCATGCGGACCTTTGTTACATTGTGACACGTTGCATCTATAAACGCAATCAGTTGTTAGAAACATGTGTGCCATTGTTAGGGGCAGGACAAGGGTGAGATGCATAGTTGCAAACCATTGCCTCCAATCCTAAAACCTTGAACCTCTTTCTCATCCCCCCCCCCCCCCCCCCCCGCCCATATCACAATTGTAGACAATAAATAGGTTCCAATGAAAGTAACTTCAAAGGGTGATCTGATCATAAATTCCTAACTGGGCAGGTCATGGTGCATAGTCACACCCCAGACACATGACTTTTTTAGTAAAGGGTTTATCGTTGCCTTAAGCAAGACCTGTCCGTTGTTTTTGTTCATCTAAGTTAACAAATCTTTGAAGTACCCATTCTCCAGAGAGCACAGGATTTTGTTAACTCTCCGGTAACCCAACCCCCTCCTGCTTTCCTCCCACCTTTGTGTAATCTCATGTTCCCTCCTTATTTTCAAATGCATAAAAGAAGCTGCAAAACTGTTATTCTCGCCCTAACCGGTTTGGCTCAGTGGATAGAGCGTCGGCCTGCGGACTGGGGTGTCCCAGGTTCGATTCTGCTCAGGGGCATGTGCCTTGGTTGTGGGCACGACCCCGGTGGGGGGTGTGCAGGAGGTAGCAGATCGATATTTCTGACTCTCTATCCCTCTCCCTTCCTCTCTGTAGAAAACCAATAAAATATTTAAAACACACACACACACACACACAAAACTGTTATTCTCTGGAGCATTTGAGATCTTGCTGCCAAGCAATTATCGTCAGTTTGGTTCAAATAAAATCTTATAGAAATTATTTACAGGTTTTGATGTTTTTGTTTCTTTTTTTAAATATATTTTATTGATTTTTTACAGAGAGGAAGGGAGAGATAGAGAGTTAGAAACATCGATGAGAGAGAAACATCGATCAGCTGCCTCCTGCACACTTCCCACTGGGGATGTGCCCGCAACCCAGGTACATGCCCCTGACCGGAATCGAACCTGGGACCCTTCAGTCCGCAGGCCGACGCTCTATCCACTGAGCCAAACCAGTTTCGGCAGTTTTGATGTTTTTACATTGACACAGTCAATCACCAAATCCTGATAATGTTTTCTTAAATTTTTTTTTTTTTACATTATCCATTTTTCCTTAAACTTATGTGATGGCTAGTCTTACATGTCAATTTGACTAGGCTATAGTACCCTTAGATTTACTAATCTAAGTGTGTGTTGCTGTTATGGTATTTTGTAGATGTGGTTAACATCTATAACTAATTGACTAAGAAAAGGAGACCATCTTTGATAATGTGGGTGGGCCTCATTCAATTCATTGAAAGGGGAGGGGAGGAAAACTTTTCTCTACCCTCTTAGGTTGTGTGAATGAGAGCTGCAAATTAAACTGACAAAGTCAGATTAACAGGAGGGAAAAAAGAGTTTATTTGCCTGCATACTGGATATATAGCAGGAGAACTCAGTCATGAGTAACTTGAACAAGTGGTTAGAATTTGGGGCTTATATACTATCTTAATAGGTTGGGTGGGGGGATGGGAAAGGCACTTATGGAAAAACAAATGACCTTTTGGAAAGATAAATGAATTTTTCAAAGAATAAACAGGAGATAAGCATGTTTGTGATAATATTAGTCTATATGGGTCTGAGTAATTTTCCCATCTCCCTCAGGGCCATAAAGAACCTCCCCTGTAGAATGGATCTGGGGTAGGTTTTATATTTTACTTGAGCCCCAGTGCACAAAATTCGTGCACAGTGGGGTGGGGTCGGGGGGTCATCTAGCAACAGATAATCTGAGCTTCTCCCACTTCTGAAAATGTGGCTTCATTTTTCACCGTGAGTCTCAGAGGATGAGCTATCTTACTGCTTAAGACCAACTCATCTCCTGTGCCCCTGATTCTGCTCCTCGCTGTTTCCCCAGGACCTTACTCTATCAGACATGCTCTCTCTATTCCAATTGCTTCCTCAATTCACTGTTTCTATTCTCTCAACAAATATTTATTGAGTGCCTACGATGTAGCATAAAATGCAACCCTGGGTCTCAGCCTATGAGTATGATCAAGTTCTTCACACACTAAAATGTAATAGAACATATAAACAGCAAACTTCTTGAACTTTTTTTTTCTTTATACTTTTTTTTAAAATTTTGTTTTATTGCTTAAAGTATTACAAAGAGTATTACATATGTCTCCTTTCTTTTCCCCCCTCCCTGACCTTCCCGCGGCTTCCCCTACTCCGCCCCCCCCCCCACCTCCCCAGTGTCTTGTGTCCATTGGTTATGCTTACATGCATGCATACAAGTCCTTCGGGTGATCTCTTTATTTTATTTTATTTTTTAAAAATATATTCTATTGAGTTTTTACAGAGAGGAAGGAAGAGGGATAGGGAGTTAGAAACATCGATCAGCTGCCTCTTGCACATCCCCTACTGGGGATGTGCCTGCAACCAAGGTACATGCCCTTGACTGGAATCGAACCTGGGACCCTTCAGCCTGCAGGCTGACACTCTATCTACTGAGCTAAACCGGTTAGGGCGCTTTGGTTGATCTCTTACCACCCCCCCCCCACCACCACCACCACCAACCCTCCCCAGCCTTCCCGCTGTAGTTTGACAGTCTGTTCGATGTTGCTCTACCTCTGTATCTATTTTTGTTCATCAGTTTATAATGGTCTTTATTATCCATAAATGAGTGAGATCATGTGGTATTTTTCTTTCATCGACTGGCTTATTTCACTTAGCATAATGCTCTCCAGTTCCATCCATGCTGTTGCAAATGATAAGAATTTCTTCTTCAAACTTCTTGATCTTTCACCCTTCTCTAGCTTCTCCTCTTTCTCCTTCCCTTCCTCAATTTAGATCTGATCCTCTTCCTCTCTAAGCTTGTTCATTTCCCAGTTTTCTCAATCTCAGTTCATGTGATCACCATCCAAATTAGAAACATGGGACTTATCTAGACTTCGTGCTCTCCTTCTTATATATTCAATCAGTAACTAGGCACTTGTCTTCTCTCCTTGAAATCTCCCAAATCTGTCCTCTTCTTGTTCATTCTTATCCAGTTATGGTCCTTCACAATATTTTGCCTAAACTAGACAGCATTATAATGTTAAGTGATAAGCCTGCCTCCAGTCTTACTTCCTTTTTTTAAAAAAATATATATTTTATTGATTTTTTACAGAGAGGAAGGAGAGGGATAGTTAGAAACATTGATGAGAGAGAAACATCGATCAGCTGCCTCCTGCACACCTCCTACTGGGGATGTGCCCGCAACCCAGGTACATGCCCTTCACCGAAATCGAACCCGGGACCTTTCAGTCCGCAGGCCGACGCTCTATCCACTGAGCCAAACCAGTTAGGGCAAGTCTTACTTCCTTGTAATCCATCCTCCACACTGCACCTAGAATTAGATACTTAAAAAGATGAATTCGATCGTGCCACTCCCACGCTGACATGCTTTTAGTGACTCCCATTGCCTACGGCCTAAGTCCAAGCTCTCTATTAGCATGACTCACAGACTTCCATGACCTGACCAGACTTATGCCCCCAAATCCCAATCATGCACTTGCCACTGTCATAAGTCTGCACGTTACTTCAACCTGGCATGCTATTGTACTCGTACACTTAAGGGCTCTGCTCTGCAGCTTGGAAAGCCCTGCCCATGTTTATTCACCTGCCACCTCATATCCATCCTTCCAGACCCACTCAGGCAGCATTTTCTCCAAGCTTTCTCTGGACATCAGGCTGCTAAATAATCCAACTCTGTGCTCCCTTAGTACCTTCTGCATATTTTATCATATTATACTGAAATTATCTATTTACCTATCTGGTTTCCTTATAAACTCTTGAAGGGTACAGACCATCTGAACTCATATAGCAATCGTGGTGAGTATATTTCATTTAATACAGACCTCATATAACTTTGTTTTGAGTATTTGGGTATTCACTTTTTATGTAACTGTTGTGTCTCCCTCATGGGGCTGGAAGCCCATTAAGGGCAAGGAAGTATATTTTATAACATTGTGTATCCTTATCGCAGAGCGGATTATGTGCATAAGGATATTTATTAATAGTTACTATTGTAAGCTGTATTAAAAGCCACTTAAGTGTATTCTCTACTAACTCTGGGTCAGCTCTATCATCCCTATGTAATAGAAGCGGCCTATTTCAGGCCCTATCTAATCCCAACAATATTTTGAAATTCTTATGCTGATAATTAATATAAAGAATTGAGAAGAGTGAGGAATCAGCTAATCATACACACATACAAATACACACACAAATTTTTGTTGTTGTTATTGTAAAAGTATCAGGCTAACAGGCAGAGATAGTAACAAAAATGGGCTCTCTTAAAAGGCACTTCCTCTGGTAAGAAATACCACATTTTATGGTGCATATGTCATCAGTCCTGTTCAACCACATTCCTGATGTGGTCTCCTGAAGTCCCTTCCCCAGCTTAAAATATTCAATATGCCATGGTGTCATATTTTGGGGAGCATGTCCTGAACCTCATCACAGATGGTATTCCACAAAAAGAACTATTAGAACTAATAAATAAATTCAGCAAAGTAGCAGGATAAAAAAATCAAACCACAGAACTAGTTGCATTTCTACACACTAATAATAAACAGACTGAAAAAGAAATTATGAAATAATTCCATGTATAATAATATCACAAAGAATTAAATACTTAGGAATTAACCAATGAAGTGAATTACTTGTACAATAAATATTGCTGAAAAAATTTAAAGAAGATATAAATAAATGGAAATATGTCTTATGTTCATGAATTGGAAGACTTAATGTTGTTAAGATGTCAGTACTACCCAAAGTGATCTACAAATTCAATGCAATGTATTTATTTTTTAAAATTGCTTTTGAGAGAGAGAGAGAGAGAGAGAGAGAGAGAGAGAGAGAGAGAGAGAGAGAGATCAAGAGAGAGAGAGAGATCAATTCATTGTTCCACTTACTTATGCATTCATTGGTTGATTTTTTTAAAAAAAATGAATGAGGACTTTATTTTTTTTAACATTACAAACTCTCCTTTTCTGATAAGGTAGATCTTACACTCAAAGACAATCTTCAACAATTAAAAAAAATTAAAGGAGAAATCCATTGTTCATGAACAAGATTTTACAGTAATACCAGTAATGGCAGGAAACCAATACATTTCACAACCTAGTGGTTCAAAGTAAGTATCTAGAGGAGATTATAAAATCTGAAAGATGACATGAACTGGACAATTATGAAAACTCCTCGTAGTGCAGAACTGGGCTCTGACAGTACAGAACAAATGCTTGCTTTGCATTGTGCCTCAGAAGGCATTTTCATTAGTTTCACCAAGACATGGCGGCTTCCCCTCCTCCCAGTCTTTTGTACAAATCATTAAGGCAAGTCTACAAAGGACCACGGCCAGTAAAGCACAGGGGTACAGCAGCTGACCGGAGGAAATCTATGTAACTTCCTGTAGTCTAATATCTAGCAGCCTATAATGCAGACACTGGTGTGGCAAACTCTGTGTTTTGTTTTATTTTGAGTTTTTTTTTCAGCATCAACCTGCACCAAAGCACAAGAGGTCATTTCAAGTCATCATTGGTTGATTCTTGTATGTGCCCTGACTGGGGATTGAACCTGCAACCTTGGCATATCGGGACAATGCTCTAACCAACTCAACTACCTGGCGAGGGCCTTCAGTGAAATCTACATAAAAATCCCAATGATGCTTTTTCTTACAGAAATAGAAAAACTCATCCTAAAATTCATATGGGATCATAAAGGATCCTAAATAACCAAAAGACTTCAAAAAGAACAAAGCTGGAGGACTTACACTTCCTGGTTTCATAACTTACTACAAAGCTACCATAATCAAAACAGCGTGGTATAGGTATTAAGACAGTCACATAGACCAATGAAATAGAATTGAAAGTGCAGAAATAAACCCTTGCATATATGATCAAGTGAATTTTGACAAGAGTGCCAAGACCATTCAATGGGGAAAGGATAATCTTTGCCACAAATGGTACTGGGGAAACTGGATATCCATATACAAAAGAATGACTTTGGACTCTTACCTAACAACATACACAAAAATTAACTCAAAATGGATCAAAGACTGAAATTTAAGATCTAAAACTGTAAACCTCTTAGAAGATAACATAGGGCAAAAGCTTCATGACATTGGGTGTAGCAATGATCATGGATGCAACATGCAAGGCACAGGAAACAAAAGAACAATAGGCAAATTGGACTTCATAAAAATTAAATCATATTCTGCATCAAAAGACAGTATCAACAGAATAAAAAGGCAACCAAAAATGGGAGAAAATATTTGCAAATTACATATCTGATAGGGGATTAATATCCAGGATATATTTAGAACTCCTAAAACTCAGCCACAAAAAAACAACAACACACACCTGATTCAAAAATGGGCAAAGGACTTGAATAGACATTTCTCTAACAAAGATATACAAGTATACTAATAAGCACATGAAAAGATGCTTAGCATCACTAATCTTCAGCAAAAAGCAATTCAAAGCTCCAATGAGATACCACCTCACACCCATTAGAATGGTTAATATAAGAAACACAGAAAGAAACAAATGTTGGCAAGGATGTAGAGAAATTGGAACCCTGCATACTGTGAGTGGGAAGGTAAAATGGTATAGCTCCTGTGGAAAACAGTATGGTAGTTCCTCAAAAAATTAAAAATATAATTACCATATCATTAAGCAATTCTACTTCTGGGTATATATGCAAAAGAATAGGAAAAAGGAACTCTTAAAGAGATATTTGTACAGTTATGTTCATAGTAGCATTATTCACAGTTGCAAAAATGTGAAAGCAATGGATGAATGGAGAAGCAAAATGTGATATAATGGAATATTATCCTACATAATAAAAGGGTAATATGCAAATTGACCCTAACAGCAGAATGACTAGGAATGACTGGTCACTATGACACATACTGACCACCAGGGGGCAGATGCTCAATGCAGGAGCTGTCCCCTGGTGGTCAGTGCGCTCCCACAGGGGGAGCTCTGCTCAGCCACAAGCCAGGCTGATGGCTGCCAGCACAGCGGTGGTGGTGGGAGCCTCTCCCGCCTCCTCAGCAGCACTAAGGATGTCTGATTGTAGCTTAGGTCTGCTCCCTGCTGGTAAGTGGACATCCCCCAAGGGCTGCCGGGCTGCCAGAGGGATGTCTGACTGCCAGCTTGGGCCCGATCCCCCAGGGAGCGGGCCTAAGCCAGCAGGTGGACATCCTCTGAGGGGTCCCAGACTGCAAGAAGGCATAGGCCGGGCTTAGGGACCCCCCCCGAGTGCACAAATTTTTGTGCACCGGGCCTATAGTTTAGCCATAAAAAGGAAAAAAATTCTGACATATGCTACAATGTGAATAAACCTTGAGGATATGCTAAATAAAATAAAGCCAATCACAAAATGACAAATACTGTACCATTCTATTTTTATGAGATACTTAGAGTAGTTAAAATCATAGAGACATCTAGTAGAAGGGTGGTTGCTGGGGGGAGGGAGAATGGGGGTTGTTGTTTAATGGGTATAGAGTTTCAATTTAAAAATGTGAAAATAGTTATGGAGATGGATGGTGGTTATGGTTGCACAACCTTCTAAATGTACTTAAAACCACTGAATTGTACATTTAAAATGGTTAAAATAATACATTTTATGTGTTTTACCACAATAAGAGAAAATTGGAAAAAAATTCATGGGTGATTTTCATGCCCTCCAACAATTGACACTGTTAGATTTAGGTCTCCTTATCATTCAGAAACACAAGGTTGTACATGAATAACTTAAATAAAAGCAGAATTTTTTTTTTTAAAGCAGAAATTGATGTGCTCCTTAAGATGCACTGACAAAGTGTCAGTAGAATGAAGAGGAGGAAAATATTACTTCCTGTTTGAGAAATCAGGGAAAAGCTCTTGGAGGAGTAAAGTGGAATGAATCTGGAATTTGGACTCAAGGGACCTGCTTTCCTCTCTCACCTCCACCACTTACTATGACACATATGACACTAAATAAGCCTCATAACTGCTAAGGCCCATTTTTTCATATGTAAATGAGAAAGACTCACTTCTATGTCACTGGGATTATTGTGAAGATTTTAAATAATGAAGAGAGATAAAACCTGGAAGCACATAGAGTGATGCTACCTAGATCCAGAGCTGGCAATCAATATATGACAATTATGTCTGAACCTAAGCTGGCATTTGAAGGATGACTTGAAGGATGGGTAGGATTTAAACATTGGGAGATAAGGAGGGAAGGGAATTCTGGGCAGAAAAAAGAAGAGCTTTTAAGGACTGCATGGTTTTATAGTTATTTATATGCATGCACCATACATAGTGTTTTGGAAGCTTTAAAGCCAATACAAGTATAGATCTTGAATTCATGAAGCTAACTTTAGTAATTCATTTGTGAAACTAATACAGACACTTTTTCTTTTAGTAATGTTGCTTGTATTCCTAATGTACTTAATGTGTTTTAATAGCTGTTTTCTACTTTAATATATTTCGTATTATAAAGGTAATTGATGATCATAAAAGTTCAGAGAAAAATATTTTATAAAATAAAAATCACCTCTCCCAGTTTCTTTCTCACTTCTATCATCAGAAGTAAAGGTGATTAATATTGGGATATGGCTTGCAATCACTTTTGATGCATGTACAAGTGCATATACTAGAGGCCTGGTACACGAATTCATACACAGGTGGGGTCCAGCTGGCCTGCCCCAATGGTGGGGAGGGGCCGTGGGAAGTTGTTCCAGTCGCTCCATCGTCGCTTGGCTTTTACATATATAGATATGTATTCATACATATATGTAAATAGGTATATTCCATATATATATATATACACACACACACACACACACATATACATATACTTACTCCTTTTTACGCCTCAAATGCAATAATATTTTAACCTCTGTTCTGGAAATTGCTTTTCAACCACCAATTAGGGTGTTAATATCCTCCTATGTCAGTATGCATAAAGCAACCTCATTCATTTTTTTTTAACTGAATTTATTGGGGTGACATTGGTTCATAAAACCATACAGGTTTCAAGTGTACAACTCACAACCTCATTCTTTGTGATAGCAGTATAGAATTCCATTTTATGGATGCTCCACCATTTATTTAACCAGTTCCCTGTTGATGGGCATTTGGGTTGTTTCCAATACAAATAGTGCTGGAATGTATTACCTGTGTGAATGTTTCTTAGGGGAAATTCCCAGAAATGGAACAAAAAAAAGTTTTACATTTCAATAGATAATGCTAAATTGGTGTCTTAATGGAACAAATAATTTATACTCCCCAAATAGAGTATGAGAGTTTTTCTTTCCCTACATGGTCATCAAACCTGGATATTATCAAATAAATTTATTTACAATCAAATATAGATAAGTAGGGTTGATTCTATTTAAATTAAAATTACTAATATAGTTATTATAAAATTTATAAATAAGTAATCGTAGTTCAGCATCTTTCTGTATGCTTTTATAGATGCATAAATTTTGCCTCTATACTTTTAGATATTTTTATATTTTATGTTAGATATCTATACTTTACATACTTTTAGATGCGTTAGCTTTTCATACTTTTACTCATATTAAGAAATTATTCCTTTATTTTGCAAGGTTTTTTTTTCAGTTTGAGTTTTTTTCCTTTGGCTATGTGGTAATTTTCCCTATGTATGAATTTTTAAATGTTATGTAGTTAAGTTTGTTACTCTTTTAAGTCTTTTGAGTTCCCTCACTCGAGGATTAAAAAATTATTTATATACATTTTTAATTCTATCCTTTAATTACAACATTCTTTAAAAATAATATTCACTTTTGATCATATTACTTACATCCATTATCATAAATGTTAATAGGAATATGTTTATGTTTGGTATATTATAGTTCTCCAAATCAAGAATTTGGGCAAAAAAATAATGATTTAGTATATGAAATTCACTCTAACACAGGGGGCAATTGAAAAAAATGATGGAAGGTAAAATTTTAAAAAATGCATTTTTTCCCGAAATAGTCTTAGAGCCCTCTATTCTCTTCCACAAAATCTTATTTTGTAGATTATTAGTTTAAGTATAGATTATATTGTTTCCATTAAAGTAGTGTTTTAGTTGTCAATAAATTGAGTACTAACATCCTTCCCTCCCTAATTTCAGCAAACCTGAGGATATGTTTCTTAATTCAATCCTACAAAGAAATTTAAATTATGTTAATATACTAAACCTTGCCTGTTAGGAAGATAGCATGCAATATGTTCTATTTTCTGTTAGTACTATCTTTTCTAACCATTGCCACAAATGCAGTATGGTACATTCATTACCTCTATTTCATCTTTTTACTTTGTATTTCCATTTCCGAAACACTAAAGCACTGCTATATTAACAGTATATCTAGATAAACTATTAATGGTTATATCGTCTGACACATCAAAACGAATAACTCTTACTTGCTGATCTGAGCTGTGAGAATTCATTCTATTTTTTAAAAAATTCGTGTAAAGAATTCAAATTAAAAAAATATATTAAAAAGTTTTAAAAGTTAACTGTAAGCAAAATATTAAATTCTTTTAGATTCCTGGGTATTTTATACCCAAGGTTCTTAGAAATAGCAATCCAGTATGTTGATGCTGTGGCATGCTTGTCTTCACTAATGATTAGAATATTAGAACAGGGATTCTTCTAGTTCTGTCCTTTCCCACCACCCCAAGCAGTTGGCTGTCTCAAAAAACTTGTTTCTGAAGTTGCCACTGGTTCAATACTCCTTCCACTCTCCAAATCTCCATCTAATCGATAATTTAACTTCATTTCCTCAAAGGTGCTCTCTCTTACCTCCAGATTAGATCAGACCCCCTGCCATACCTGTTTAGATTCACATTCCTTTTTCCCCCCTTTTATTTCTTACTGTTTGTAATGATATTTGTATGATTATTTGGGTTGCCTGCCTTGCACATTTAGTGAAAGACTGTTTCTGCATTTCTTATCATTTTATTATCAGAGCCTGGCAATTCGTTCATACTAAGTATTTCTTGAATGAATGAATGAATTCATGTCCATGCTCAAATCCCACCTTCTTTACAAAAAACATTTCTAACTTCTCCAGCCATTGTGATAAATCCCTCTCTTGAATTTGAGGCGTTTGTTGTTGGTACCATTCATTTATCCTATGGAATCATAGATTCATAGAACTTAATAGGAGTTTAGAGGTAGCAAGTTTTATATTGTAAATGATGCAATTCATTGAAATACAATTCTTGGTTTTAGTTTTGTGAATATCATCATTAGTGATTGGAAGTTGCCTCCTGAACCATCATCCTTGGACTATTCATAGTTTTAGTTTTTCTGATATTTAGCAAGTATCTACTTTCTTGTGATTTTCAAGACTAATTTGGTTCCTTAGCATAAAAAAGAATAAGCCCATTTGTTCTTCTAATGATGGTCCCTCAGATAGTCAAAGGCTGCTCTCCTGCTCAATCAAAACACAGCCCTCCTTTAATTATTGCTTTTATATTGTGGTTTCCAACTTCTTTCATCATTCTGGTTTACTCTCCTGTGATATCAGTTTAGTTTGTCAAGGTCCTTCTTAAAATAAAATTACTTTTGTTATCAGTAATTTTATTTTTTTCTAAGTATGCTATTCAAATGTCATAAAATAGTAATAAAAGACTTAAAATTTCTAAAATTCAGAGGTTACTTTTTCTAAGAATAAATTTGTGATGGTTCTTTAAGTCTTTAAATTCAGAAATTTGAAAATATTATTTTGATTAAGTAATAGATACCATTTTCTCGCAGCTGTTAACGGTTGTTGGAGGATTGCATAGATCACATAACCAATTTTATAACTTACAGTTTAAAATGATCTCACTTGCTCTGACCACTTGCTAGGTGAACTTCAAAGGGATTTAAACAAATAAGTAACAAAATACTGTTCTTGTTTTGGTCCGAAAGGTTTACTCTTACAGCTATTACCTGCTAAGAAACCAAACCCAATGTTTAATAATAATAATCAGCTCTTTCCTGGGCTCAGCAAAAAATGTTTTGATGTGGTTGGTACCAGCCTCTGATGAGGGTATCAGCCTTCATTTAAAAAACAACCATTAGTTTGAGTTGTCATTACCAACATTACTAAATTGCTGATAATAACATTCATTACAAAGCAAGAATTGTCCTTTTCAGTCCTTTATATGTAATTTATCCTCTGTTTCAAAAATATTATAATATATTGTAAAGTTGCTGTCAACACGTCTCAAAAGGCAACAAATGCTGCAAGAAGAAAAAGTAGCCAATAAAATAAAATAACATAGAAATAAATTAGAAGGGGGAGGTGGGACTTGAGCCTCTCCACTTCTGAAATGGTTTTACTATCTGGCACATAGTTATGATCATTAAATATTTGTTAAATGAATGAGAACATTCAAACATTAGGGATAATTCCATAGCAGGGATGACATGTTATAAGCAAAGTAATTGGCTTAACCAGAATATCTGGCAATTTATTTTCAATTTCAATTTTTACTATATTTTCAATTTCAATATTTTTGAGAACTCTGTATGAGTTAAACTGTAATCACTAAAAACACTCAAATATTTCCCGAACATGATGTAATTCAATCTCCTATAATCCAAATTTATATGATAAATTCCTTCCTCTTTCTTTCCCTCCTTCTCTCTCTCCCTCCCTTACTTCCTTTCCTCCTTTCTAATGAAAAATTCACTTGGGCTATTTAAGTACTATTTTAAAATAGCCTATAAATGAGCTATTGGCCCTGGGTAGAGCCAGCCATGTGTCCAAGCAACAAAATGAACAAAAGAAACTTTGGAACGCACCTGGATGTTAAGAAAATAACAGGTGGTTTAAAAAGAAAAAAAAAAGGCTAAGGAACTCAAATTTCTCTTCAGGGATTTTGTTGCTACCTTTCCTACAATATTATCCAGATTACTTCTTGACCTCTACTTTGAGAGCAGAGGAAGTCTTGTGTGATGTGTTGCTCAGTAGCTAGCTCTGAAGCCTTCAGGTACTTTCTTACCTGAATGATATATTCTAAATACTGTAATTGCTTGCACATTTGAACCTATTCCATCCCTGGATTACAAAATATATATTCTCTACATAAACTTTAAAGAGAAAAGGCATTCGAGGTACATTTTAATATGTATATACTAGTAAATGTATGTATTTTTATTTATATAAAATATATAGGCATATCCTGTAAGCAATAATTGTAGTTTTAAAAAATTATAGTACTTGTCGTTTTCATACTTTCAAAAATATATACTAATTTCAAACTACTTTTGGAGAATCTGTCATAAACCAAATAAATACTTAAGACAATCCAGGAAACTTTAAAAAATTCTCTTCAAAAAGAAATTAGGAGTTTATGCTCAGGGGCCAGTTGGCCACCAACGAAAGCCCAGAAAGTTGTTAAGCCTATTCTGTTTTATTTATTATAAGGACAGGATTTATATCAGTCGAGATGACCACTGTAACTTCCAAACTCATTTTAGGTTAAGTGCAAAAATTCTAAAGTTGTTTTGAACTGAGATAAATCTATAATAAATTTGAAAATGTCCATTTAATTATTATTTTACAAGCAATTACTTAGAGTTTATTACTTGATGTGCACTCTGTTAGGCACTAGAATGCACAAAAAGGAATACAATATAAAATTTTTGCCCTTCGGGAGCTGGCATTTTAGTGAGAGGTGTCCGGTTTTTTCTCCTTTGAAGGTATTAAATACAGTTTTCATATACAGTTATAAAAATAGCTTACAGAACCTAAAGAAAAGAAGTATTAACTGAAGGTTTCAGAAGTGGGTTTGCGTTGTATATACTAAGGATTGGCTGTTGAATTAAAGTGGCGTTTTCAGAAGTGTCTATTTAAATCCATATTGTTGACACTACAGTGAAAGCAGTGAAACTTGTCAGCAGATGATTAAGTTTTATGGTTGATGTGCACACTTTTGTAGCTTGGGACCAATATCAAGTTTCTGGGCAAATCATCCTTCCTCTCTCCCCACCCTCCATTTATCATTAAACCAGCTCCCCAGCCTGTTGGCGTTGTGTTCTCAGTATAAAGGTATTTCACAATAATTCCATTTTTCACTTTTATCAATCTGAGAAGAGTAGTTACTTCCATTTTTCTTTTTTCTTTTTTTCCCCTCCCGGGGCAAGAGGCGTTTAGATTGCTGGTTTATTTATATATTCCATACGGGAAAGTCTGCACTCCACTGGCTACTTTTGCAATTCCCAAGACCACCAGTTAGTGGTATTATTTCTGGATGAGTGAAACGCCCTTAACAAGGAGCTGGGGGAGGAGTGCACAGCCCCAGGTCACTGGCTTTCCACCGACTAGTCTTTTAGGAAAGTGACACGGGTCCCACGGAGATTAACAACCCATTAACTCGGACAGGCTTGGCATCTTCTGGCCGAAATGGAGATGAAAAATTGGATTCTCATGGGTTGGGTTACTGTTTGAGGAGGGCAGGTGGGAGTTAGTGAATGGATAGACTATCAAATGGGGCTTTATTAAACGACTCATTAAAACTGCACGAAAAAATAAACCTCTGCTGACGCCAGAGGATTAAAAAAGAAGCTTCAAAAAGCCAACTTCAAAAAAAATTTAGGAAACGTAGGAGACCTATCAATGCAGTCTGGGAGCTTGCAAGACCACCCTCCCCTGTCACCTCAGGCCGGAACCTGGGCACAGGTGTGAACTGAACAGTTTGCAAAACAGCTTTCAACACGACGTTTCAACGCGAACTCTCTTTGCGCGCGACCTGGGAACTTCGGGGTGGCCAGCACGTCCCGCAGGCTGGCGTTCGCCCGGGTGGCTAACCTTTCCGCCTTTCCCACCCCGCCACGCCCCCTTCGCCGCCGCCTCCATCCAGGAGGCGTTTGTTTACGTGACGTCATCCGTAGTAAGCAGTCCCCGCCCCTGGGTGCCTCCGGCCGCCGCGTTTCCCGCGCCGCGGCGCTTCTCCCCTTAAAAGGACAATAGAGGCGCCGGGAGCGCGCGCGGCCGCCGGGCCTCCTCGCCTCACCGCCCTCGACGCGCGCGCGCCCGTATGCAAATGAGCTCGATTCAGGAGAATTTTGTCCCGGGAGCCGCGCGTGCGCAGAGGGAAAGCGGAATCTACACCTTCTCGGCCAGCGGTAGCAACTGCAGAACTGCAGGAGACAATCTTTCTAGACAAGGCAGTTGAGGAGGAGGGAGCGAGCGGCGGGGGGGCTGGCCTGGCGTGCACTCCGCGCCTCGGGAACGTTACTGCGCGTGGAACGGCTGTTTTGGGAAGGTGAGTGACTCTAACCATTACTCCGGTGCAAAACTCTCCCTAGGCTTTGATTTCAGAGTGGCTTCTTTTTTTTCCTCTCTCATTTCATCGCCCCCACCTCCCCCAGCCCTTCCACACACACACACACAAACGCACAGGAAGTTTTGTCTTGGAGATGGCATTGCGGGGAGCGCTGTTTTCGTGATTCCCCAGACCCCCGATCCTTTTGTATGCGCGCGGTTAGTGTGTCCCTTTTCATTGGGGAGGGGACCGAAGGCAAACCGAAAGTCTCGGGGTGGGGGAAGTGAGCGGAGCCTGGGAACGAGCGCGGAGTCGCTGGAGTTGGGGCATCCGCGGTAAAGGTGACAATGACTTTTTGTCAGCCGCCGCGTTCTCGGGCGCCGAGCAGCCCCGTGGCTGGAAGGCCCGAGAGGAAAACGACTCGCTGGCAATATCGGAGGGGCGCCCGGGCCGGCGCGCGCCCGGGAGTGGTCGGGCTCCGCGGCTGCACCTCGTGGCTCCGTTCATGGCAGCAGCCCCCAGCGCGTGGGGCGAGAAAGGTGGACCCTAAACGCCCTTCGCGGAGAAACTTAAGTTGCCGTGTGCACTCGCGAGCTGGCGGGCAGGAGGGGGGTTTAAAGCGGCCTCTGGGTCGGTGCCGGGGTGGCCAAGTGCACGCGGCGGGGCGTTGTTGGCCCAACTCCGGAGGGAGACGGATGCGACAATGAGAGCAGCACGCGGCCGCCCGCCCGCAGCCCGGGCTCCCCCCGCCTCGCCGCCTCCGGACCGCGCCCCAGCGGCGCTGCCGCCCGCGGTGCCTGGGGAGCCCCGAGTGGAGTTGGCCGTGTAGTCACCTGTAGCGTCGCGGTGGGCGCCGCGGCCAGGGCTCTCCAGGGCCGGCGTGTGCACACGCTTAAGATGGCCAGTCCGAGCCCCTGGACCTGGGGATGGAGGCAGCCGCGTTGCCGGCGCCCACGGGGCGGGAGAACTCCGCGGGACACTGCTTTTTTGTGCCGAACATGACAGACCACGTGCTCGGAGCTGCGACCTGGTTTTCGTCGGAGTGTCCGGCTCCAGGGCAGCAGGGAGATGCGGGCGCTGTCGCGTCCGGCAGCCCGGCTGGACCATGTGATTTGCGGATGATGGCGTCCTGCCAGTTTAAAAAGCAGAGTGAAAAGTCGCCAACTCGCGGCCGGTGCGGGGCGGGTCGCCCGGGCGTTTCTCATCCAGGACGGGGCAAAACTTGGGTGACACGGGCCTGCAGCCGAGGGGGGAGGTCGGGAGGACGGGGCTCCGGACGCGCGGGGTCCCGAGCCTTCCCGGGGTGATCGCCGAGGGTGTCGCCCCAGGGACACCATCCGACATCCCGAGGCTGCACGTAGGCAGCGCCGGGCTGGACAGAAAACAAAGAGCTGCATGTGCCCCTGCGGGCCCCGCCGGCGCTCGGGGCGGCTGCGGGCGGAGGGCCGCGCCGGCCGGGCCCCCTGAAGTTCGGGCGACTTTCGGGAGGGGCTTTTGTCTCCCTGCCCCTCGCGGGGAAACTTTGGCGGCGCGGCTCGGGTGGATGCCATGCGGGTGCGCGGGGAGGCGGCGGGCTTCCGCGCTCCGGGCGGGCGAGGGAGGCGGCATCTCGGGGTCCCGGCGCCCGGTGCGGCCACGGCCAAGGGGCCGGGAGAGCGTGGCCCCGAGTTCTCGGCCCGTTACCCGCGGCCCGGAGCCTGCGTCTGGGAGGTCTGGGGCTTCGCCTTTGAAGTCGAACTGTTGCCATGTTTGAATTACGTCAGGGCAAAGCCATGAGGAGGAACAAGCCCCAGCAGCTCGGCGTGCGGGAGGGAGGCGCGGCCTGCGGGAGGCGCCGGGCTGGGCGGGCGGGCGCCGGCGGCGAGGGGCCCGTTGTTCCGGCGCAGGTGAGGGCGGAGGGACGCCGTGCCCCTCGGGCTGCCCTCGCCCCTGCCAGCAGCTCTCCCCTGCCAGCAGCTCTCCCCTGCAACTTTCTAACCGACCCGCGTTGTTTTATTTACTAACAGACCCAGTGGGGAGCTTTTCTGTTTGCTGCCTCGGTGCCTCTTGCTTGGTGGTCACCGCGTGCCCAAGGCGGGGAGGGGGGGGGCAGCTTGGGGACACACGAGGGCCGTGGGGGGACCCGATTGCCATGGGAGGCAATTTGCTGCTTTCTGGGAAACAGGCGAGTGCGGCCAGCACCCCCATTCCCAGCAGCTGAGCCTCGGCTCGCACGTTCAGGGGACCCAGCCCCGACGACACGCAAAAAAGCCACCGTGGGGAAGTTTCCGGGCTCCGGGTGCGCGCTGCTGTTTTCTTTTGTGTGTGCGGGTGGGAGGGGGAGCCGGGAGGGCGAGGTTTGTTTGGGTTGGGATGGCGGTGGTGGTTTCTTTGGGTGGCAGGGCGCTGCAGAGTTTGCCCTGGTAACTATGACCCTAGGTTTCTTTGTTTTTATTTTCTTCCTCCAACGTCCGATTGCTAGGCTAAGAATTACTGCTTAGCCAAGCATGGTCCCCGTGGGGAGACAGTTTTACCTCCGCGATCCTATCCCCTCCAACTCCTCATCTTGTAATAACACTTTCTCCCCTTTTTCTTTGAATAGTTAAAAAAAAAGAAAAGAAAAAGGATTTGACCTTGTTAGTAAGCACCTGTTTTTGAGCTGGAGTTCGCCAGACTTGAAAAGCCTTTTAATAATTTATGTTGCAAAACCGAGCACGTTTATTAATTGCTCAGTCTAAATAATTAAAGTATGGGAGTTCGTTTCTGGTGGACTTGGAGAAAGCCTGGTGGCATCTGAAGTATTTATATAGTGATTTGGGGAAGGAGGATAATTCTTGGTCCTAAAGGTATGCTTGGCTCTACGTCTGGCGATTGTTCGCTGTGTTATCTTGGGATGACCTTGAAGAAGCCTGCGCACAGGGAGTTGGGCCTTGGAGATTTGGTGTGGGGGCTGGGGAGGAAGCTGCTGGGAATGACTGTGGCTAGCCGAGCTGTCCCTGCTGGCCTCTTCCCCGTTCCTGGGAATTGTGGTTGACCTTCTGGTTACCCCTCTTAGATTTTCTTTTCAAGCTAACTTTTTTCTTTCCCTTTTTTTTTGGTATGTGACCCCAGGCATAGCTCAAAAATTATGCTGGTTTGACACATGGATGCTTCTTTGGTATTTGGGGTTTGCCTGCAGTCTAGACATCCAATAAGCAGCCACCGTATCTGTTGCTTCTTTGCTGATTACGCCTGCATTTAGATGGCGTGCAAGGGTTAGAATCCAAAAGTAATCATCACCGGAAAAGAATATCCTCAGAGGCCACGCCCCCACACCTGAACAAATTGAAATCCAGTTTCTGCTTTTCATTGTTTTGTTATTAAACAATCACATTTCTCCCAAGTTTTGGTTCACCAAATTGCAGATACCCAAAGGAAAACAGTATCAGTAACAGTAAACTTCTGAAGTGAATACAAAGAGCATGTCAAGAAAATGAAAAGCTTTGGATTTAATAACTTGATGGCTTCCTTTGGGCAGTTATTTCTGGGGTCATGTGCTTAAAATGCACAAGAAGTACTTTGCAAATACACTGAGATTCTTTGCTTGTTTTTTCTTAATTAGTATTTTATAGTCAAGTTCCGGCGAGGATTTCAATATCCTGGGACATTTCAAATGCAATGTATAGACCTTAATAAAACTATTAAATTGCAGATATTTTCAATATCAGGGATATGTGCAACAGAGATTTGGTTTATCAAGGTGAATGAGCTGAGTGGAAAGACACACAGACAAGGTCTCTGCTGCCTTCCCTTTTTTCGTTACTTTTGCAGGAGGTTGGAAATAAAAAGTTTAATTGGTGGTTTATTCTAGAACCTCAGGCTGCTGTTGCTCAGTATTCTCAATTCTGTAGGTCTGGACCCTGGATAGTCACTTTTTCCCCAAAGTGGGAGTCAGGCCCTGGGAAAACCTGGCTCATGGGGCTCAAACTCAGGAAGATTTATGTCAGGAAAGCCATTTGAGAATGATTTTCTATGTAAAATAAATTTTTCAGTGGGGAAAGCTTACTCTTATTTGAAATATAAACCAACTTTCTAAACTGTTATGAGGACATTAATTTACCATGCCAGGCACACGGTAGGTTGCTTTAAAAATAGGGCATTTCCTTTTTTCTTTAGAGAAGCTAGGAATATAATTGGTTGAGAAGGAAGGGAGCACATTTGTGGAGGCACTAGGTTAGTTGTTCAGAAGTCTCAGGGGTTAACATGCCTAAATTCCAAAGCCTGGGTCCTCCTAAATAAGTCCCATTGTGGTCTAGTTATCTCATCTGCAAAGTTAGCAATGATGGGGTTCACAGGGTTGTAAATCATTAAGCAAGGAAGGTGCTTGGTAAATATTGGCTGTTATTCTCTCAACTTTGGGAAGTAGACATTTTACAGAAGACAAAACTGAGGAAATAACTCAGTAAATGATGAGTGGAAACAATGAGTCCCCTGCCCCCCACCTTCAGGAACTGGTTCTGGGAAGACACTACCTTCACTTCAGCTCCTGGTTCCCTATGCAGTTCTGATTCAACCATTTTACATCAAAAAGTCCTGTGGAAATCTAGAAAATGCCATTTTACTTCTTCCTGCTTTCTCTTGTTCACAAGAGTGTCCGGGAATTCCCACACTTAGTTTTGACTCGGGGTTATAAATTGAAAATATTTTCTTTGATTCTCCAGTTTCTCCTCTAATTGAATCAGCAACTAAGGTTTTCTGTATTATGGAAATAATCTGGAAGTGCACCTCGTTCAAAAGAAGGGAGTTTGTTTTCAAGGGAGGGAGGTTTCCTTTTTGCACTAAAAATACAGAAGTCACAGGCACATGTACTGTTATATATTCAAGACCAAAGTTTCCATTGAACTAAAACAACTGATTGCCAGCTTGTATTTAGTTGTTTCCACCTATTATAAGTTTGATTTGGCTTAATGTTATTTTAATTTGGTTGATGCTAATGTATGCTGAGTTTAAATAGCTCTCATTTTGAGATTCATTTCTCCCACATTATTCTCCTAGCCTCCTCTTCCTCCCCATATACTTACTTGAAATAAGCAAGAAATATTTTTTCTACCAATTGTTAGGAAAGCATTGAATTGTTTACTGCTAATCTTCTGTAATTAAAGTAATTGATTTGGTTTACATTTCCTGGAAGTCTGTAAGCCTCAAAAACAATTTTTTCTTACAACGTTTTAAAAATGACTCCATTCAAAACATAAGTTTTTAGTCCAGCCGCTGCTGCTCAGTGCTTGAGCATCGACCTATGAACCAGGAGGTCACAGTTTGATTCCTGGTCAGGGCACATGCCTGGGTTGTGGGCTTGATCCCAGTAGGAAGCATGCAAGAGGCAGCCGATCAATGACTCATCATTGATGTTTTTATCTCTCTCTCTCCCTCCCTCTTCCTTACTCTCTAAAATAAATAAAAGTATATTTTTAAGAAAGACATCAGTTTTTAAATACACATGTTTTTAAATTTTAATTGAATTTATTGGGTTGACATTGGTTCTTAAAATACAGGTTTCAAGTGTACAGCTGAAAAGAACATCACCCTTAATACACATCTTTATTGTAGACACATTTCCTTATTCATGCCTTTAAATACATTGTTCAGATCCATTTTGGCTCCACCACTTGAAGGGCAGTTAGGAAGTTTCACCTGTTTCTGTGTGGTGTGTATAAGTCAGCACCTGGTTGTAATATAAGACTTAGTTCCTGCCCTACAACAGTTTACCACTGAGTAGAGGAGATAATACAGTAAATAAATATGTGAAATCCTGCGTGTTAGGTATTCTAATAAGGAATGGAGAGGTTTTATAAAAAGAAATAATTCTTAAAGACACCCCTCCCCCCCCAAATAAATAAAGAATTTCCCAGGTTAAGGGGATGGAGGAGAAACCATCTCAAACAGAAGAAACAGCCTGAGATGTGTGGCCAGTTAGTAAAGTTGGTTTGACACTCCTGGAATATCAGAATTCCAAATTGGGAGCAGCTGGAAGGCAGGACCAGCTCCTGCAAAGCTTTGAATTTCTTGCCAAGGATTTTAGATATTATCTTGAAGCCAGTGTTAGTACCTTGGAAGAGATGATTAATATTTGAACTTGAGTAAGATACCACCTGTTTGAAGAATGCAGGGAAATTAGTTATGAGGCTCTGACAGGAGTTCAAGCACCATGATGGGGGACAAACAGGCAGGGGTGGGAGGGACATGAAACTAGAGAAGTGAAGAAGCAGAATCTGTAAGGACTTCATCCATAGTGGATATGGTGGGGGCCATGACCAGGATGCTAAGGGAGAGTCCAGTTGTAATATAAGAGTTCATAGTTTTTGTGTGACAGCATGGATGCTGAGACAGGTGAATACAGGAAGAGCACGCCTGGAAGACAAGATTAGGTAATCAATTTAGGGCATTTAAAGGTTAGGATCTCCAGTCCTTGTGTTGGTGCTTTGTTACAAATATTATTCAAAAGAGTAGGGATTTATCCTTATTTTATGAAGAGAAATGGAATGGTCAGAGAGCTTAAGGAACTTTCTTGAGGTTAGACCAGATGTGTGCTACCATACCCCCTTTCTTAACATTTTTGTCAGTCTTAATGGGAGCACAGCTTCACAGGAAGGAGTGTGGTTCAGTTTCATGACCTTAACTCTCCCTGAAAAGGCTGAGTTCCTCTTTTCCCATAGACCTTGGCTTTAAAAGAAAGCCTTCAGAAATCATGTTCTACCTTCAGTTTAATTTGTTGTGCATGTCCTGGGACAGATAGAGTTTATATTTCTATAATGTGCAAGTCTCTAATTTAAGGAAATAAGTGGTATACATAGACTGATATTTTCATGCTCTTGCTTCACAGCATCCCTGGAAAGTAGAAGTGAGATTTCACCTTAGTATTACAAAAGGGACAAATAAAATATTAGAAGTGACTTTCTATTCAGTTGTAAAGATAAAAGCAGAAATAGATTCCAGATTCACTAATTACAGTGCTCTTTTCACCAGATTCACAATACTGTAGTTACATTTCCTAAGTGACCCCTTAAAAGCAAATAAATACTGCCCTGCTCAGGTGGCTCGGTTGGAGCGTCTTCCCATTCCCCAAAAGGTTTTGGGTTCGATTCCAGTCAGAGCACATACCTAGAGGTTGTGGGTTCAGTCCCCAGTTGGGACATATATGGGAGGCAGCCAGTCCATGTTTCTCTCAATAAAAACATCCTCTGGTGAAGAATTAAAAAAAAAAGTATCCTTGTTGGTTTGACCCAGTGCATGGAGCGTTGGCCTGTGGACTGAAGGGTCTTGGGCTCGAATCCGGTCAAGGGCACATGCCTGAGTTGGGGGGCATGCAGGAGGCAGCCGATCAGTGATTCTCATCATTGATGTTTCCATCTCTCCTTTCCCTTCAATAAAATATATATATATATATATATATATATATATATATATATATATATATATATATATTTTAAAGAGCAAATAAATACCACCTCTTCAACCATTACAATTTTCTTATCCACTGGAATTGCTTTTAATCTAGAACTGGGAGGCCCAGTATTTCTTTGCACTACCAAAATGGGAGGATGTAGTATTTTTTATATATATACTATCTAAAACTCACAGACTTGGATTTGTGATTTAAGAAATAAAAATTTTAGAGAGGGAAGGAGATAGATAGAGAGAGAGGAACATTGATGTGAGAGAGAAACATTGATGTGAGAAACATCCATTGATTGTCTCCCACATGCGCCCAGACCCAGTTATCAAACCACCACCTTTAGGTGTATGAGACCACACTCCAACCAACTGAGCCACACCGGCCAGGGTGGATTTGTAATTAAAAAAAAAAAAAAATTATATCTAGCCCTGGCCAGTGTGCCTCAGTTGGTTGGGCACTGTGGTTCCGTGCACTGAGAGGTTACTGATTTGATTCCTAGTCAGGGCTCCGTCCCATTGAGGGGTGGGCAGGATGCAGCCCATCCATATTTCTTTCTTCTTCCTTCCTCTCTCTAACCCCCCCCCCCCAAAAAAAAAAACCAAAACAAAACAATAAACTGTTCTTTAAAAAGGAAAGTTTTGAAACCTATGCTGTTTCAGCTGAAGACTTATTTCTGAGTTTGAGCCCCTTTCCTGTAGGATGAGTTCTGGACTCTTCTGCAAAGTGTGGGTTCCATAGGCAGCCACAGTTATACATACTTTACCACATAATTTTTCAAGGACTGGGTACATGTTTGGAGAGGCTTTTGGTAACAAGTGGGGTTCACCACCCTGTCTAAGTTTGCCTCCAGGGAAACTTAAATTTGTCCCTGAAAAGAGAATAAATAAATTGAGAACCACTGATGCTGTTATGTGGGTTGGTATCTAGGCGCAGGTAAGAGGGAACAATAGTGTTTGATTGCCCCTTGGCTTTCCTTAAGCTCTGACGAAACATGCCTCCTTGTTGAATACCGCAACCAAGTGGCCTAGCAGCCTGAGAACACACCACGCGGCAGTCCTGTTTGACCCTTTGTGCAGTGTTGCTCCAGTTACACTGTTGGTGTTGATTGGATCTTGTACTTATATGTGATTAAGGATAGCATACCATTGACTAAAATGATGTCAAGGGCAGCATTGTCAATTACAGCAGTTCAAGGTTGCTCATAGCTTTTGATCGGTGTTTTTTTCATGTTTATTTCTCTTCCTTTCCCATCATCCTGTCATTTAAAGTTCAACCCTAAAGAAATGAGCCTCCTTCACTTCTAAGTTGTCTTTGGTTGCTTGGTTCCTTTTGTCTTTTTGTTCACCGCAGCTTCCTTCCCACTTGACAAATCTTTTGCTTGTCTCTTCTCAGCAGTTTCCTTCCCATTCTGCTCTGTCTATTCTGGTCTTACTAGTCTATTCTGTATTCTCTCCTGCCCAATATACTTGCTAATGTGTATCTCTTCATCTGTGGGTCTTTGAGGAAGTTGGTTTAAGCCTTTTTAGGTTCCTCTTTAGTTAAGTCAAGGTGTGATGGCAACTTAAGGGTTTGGGGCATGATACTCTTGAATTTTAAAAAAGCAGTATTAAAAAAAAAAAGCAATATAGAAAGGGAGTAAAGTGAAAGTAAACTTCCTTCATTCTTACACCCCTCAGAGGCAACCACTAGCTACCAGTTTTTAAAAATCCATTTTTAAATGTCAGGTTTTTAAAGTTTGAGATCTCATTTAAAAAAAAAACACGCCATGGGATTATACTTTATAACTATGGTTCAACTTGCTTATTGCACAGGACAAAATATCTTGGCTAGTTCCCTCCCTGCACGTGTTGTAGATGTGTACTGCATTCTTTTTAAGGGCTGAACATTTATAAGAGATCATCTTTGAGCTTAGAGTTATTTATCACAAGACTTTTCCTTGAATAATATCCCTTCAGTATTGGCTATTGCTGTGAAGATTCCTTTTCTTTCCCATTTATGTTATATTCCACTCAGTAAACTCACCTTATGTGTGTTGCATTAAATGTAAAATACGACATTGACCCTGATCTTTGGCTTCATAATCTCATTAGATTTGTTTCAAATTGTCTCTTTTGTATCTTTGTAGTCACCACACCTTTTCCTGTCTCAACACTAAGGTTACATTCCCCATAGTTTCATTAAGTTGATCATTAAATGTTTATGAAATTACAGCTTTAAAGTGGAAGAAATCTCAACGAATCAATCAAAACATGTTTCAAATTAATTGCTACGTTTTAAAAATTCACTTTTGTCAATATAAGGTGTTTTCCGACTTAGCTATTAAATGTAATCTTTTTAACTTTGGGAGATTGAACTAAATTGGACAGAATAGCAATTTTAGTGTGGCTGATTTGTCTTTAACTGTTATAGTATTGTAAAATTCTGTGGCTCTTTAGATGACAGTAGCCAAAAAAAAAAAAAAGTCAATGAAAGTTTTTCAAAAAACATGAACATTATACAAATGACAGCTTTTCAAAAACGTTAATCGAGTTATCTACTGACTGGCACTATTCTAGATGCTGAGGTTACAAAGATGAATAAAGACAGAAGAATTCCTAGTCCGGTCTATTTTTATTTTTAAACACAAGCTTATTGAGAAATAATTCACATACCATAACATAAAATTTACTCTAAAAGAGTACATACAGTTCAGTGGCTTTTAGTATGTTCACAGAATTTTGTACCCATCGCCACTATCTGAATTTTAGAAGACAAATGAGTTTTTAATCAGCATTTTTAAGTCTTTCCTTATTTTGAGCTTTATCTCAAAGCTTAATTTTCTTCTGCTTTGCCTAAGCACACACATAAGGGTGAGATTTTATGGGTCCACTCTCATGTGTAACTGTTCATCAATTAGGAAGCAGATGGTGTTAGCTTTCTTCTATTACTGGTAAAACATAGGGCTGAGTGACGTGATGCTGTGAGAAAGATGCAAAAGTCATGAGTAAGTTTAGTAGCTGACAGTGCCATTTGAACGAATAAAATAGATTGTTCTGGAGGAATCATTTAATATTACATAAATGCAGGACTCGGAAAGAAGTATTCTAAAGAACTATGGGTTTTTTGAAATAACAGACATCCTAAATTTATAATCAAGTTGTACCACACCCACCTTCTTTCTATCTATCTAGCTATCTAGCTATCTAGCTATCTAGCTATCTATATCTGTCGGGTGTGTGCATACATACACAGACACACACAAAGTAACTTGGTTTCAGAGCCATTTTGTGTGCTTGGTTTCCTTCCACAGATTAGGTAGAAGGTTTTTTTTTGTTTTGTTTTTAATTTTTAAAAAAGCTTTAGTGCATCTATAGATTTTGTGAAAAATTTTTCATTTAATCTCTGGGCTCCCTAACGCTCACAGTGGTTAAAGCCAACCATTACTTAGTGGGGTTGCTGTAAACAAAGCCCGAAGTGAAACCCCTGTGTATTCGCTGCAGATTCCCAGGTGCCTCTCAAGTACTAAAATAAGCTCAGAAAAGTTGTAATGGGTTTATTAAATAATCATCCTTTAAAAGGTTCTTGCACTACTTGTCTGTTGTATTAGGACATGTGTCTGGCACTTTTACTGAATTTAGCACTTCCTAGAAGAGGGTGAACCCTAAGATTTAGATTCCCCTCAGATGTTTAGACAGAAGAAATTTTGTCAGTAAAAACCTAAGGTCACAGAGCTGCATAAAGGTTTACCAATCAGAAGACATCAAGCTATTTTATGTTCCCGGATGTCTTAAAAAGACTTTTCAAACTGAAGAATGAAATATCTTGCAGGGGGGAACCGTTGGGCACGTCTTGTGGAGATCCCCCTGACAAAAGGAATCAGTGGAAACGAACACACCGATTCACCGAGGCAGATGATGAAAAGGAAACCTCAGTGTTTCCTCAGCCTAGAAGGCTAGAGCCATTGCATTCCTCAGCAGCGTGTCAGCCTGATGACTGGCTTCTTGGTCAGATCCAGCCTCGGTGAAGGTAGTTCATACATTGGAGATGATCTGAATGCTGTACAGTTTTGATGGCATGTTTATTTGTGGGAGGACGGGATTGTGAGGATAGAGATAGGAATCTGTCTTTTGTAGTAGGATTTGGTCTGTGTGTTAATGGAATGAACTGGCCTTTCTGCTGGACTTCCTTTGTCCTTGCTGAGAAGGGAGGCTGAAGTTTCCTAGGGCTATTGATGGAGCTGGCAACCATAAGAGGAACTGTGGACTTTTGACCTTCTTGGTGGTAATGGAGGGTTAGGGGACTTTGAGAGCCCACAGGTTGGTGTGAGGATCAGAGAGTTGTGTTTTCATTTTTGCTGCAAAACAGGAATATGCAAGTTGAAGCATTAACTTACACTTTCTTAGCACTTTTTTAAAAAACATTTCTATGATCCTGTGTCATTTGACATTGTTTTTTTTCCCAAAGCAATAGTTTTCCTCAGGAGGGCATTTTCTTTTCATTTATCATGAAGCCTGGTTGTTAGTTTGAAGAAAAATATCTGCCTTATTTCACAGGCCTCACTATACCTTTTTCCTGCTTTGTATAGAGAACCTTCCTCATTTTTTTCCTCTTAAAAAAAAAAAAAATTCCAAAGTATTTCATTTAACAACTATTTACTTAATCAGCTAAGAATATTTTGTTTTCTTGTTTTAACAATTCTTAAATTGAAGTAACTGTTTAGATTTACTGAAATGACTCAGGGGCCTTCTGCCCCATCCCATCTCCCTTCCATCCCTGTGTCCCTCACCAACAAAAACATTAAAGAACTTCTGATGAACAGTAGTCTCTGCTTAAAAGGAAAGCTCCAGTGTTGAGCTAATGAATTGCTAATAAAATATTTTCTTAGCCTCTGTCTGTATTTCAGAACCCCTCAATTTCATGCACACACAAACAAAATGCCTGGATATTTGGTTATTTCTCTGAATCACTTCCATAAATATTTGCTCTGGTATAGTTACCAGGATTGGAATGGAAATGGGGTCAGGCAAGAGATTATTCAAAGACAAATACTGAATTTTTTGTTTTACACATTCATTTTTAAAAGAACTTTAAAAGGAGGATGGTGTTCTGTGGTTATAAGTCTCAAAACTATGGGCACAAATCTAATTGGTATTAATAATCTCTCTTATTGATACTTTATTTTATATGATGCTTTTGTGATAATTTGTAATTGGTCTCTTACACACACCCACACCCTCTGGACTTGTCCATTGGGGTTTAGTTCCTATATTCATTGCCTTTTCATCACCTCTTTTCGTCCAGATGTTCTGGTAAAGCTGGCCCTTGGTTTGGATATTTTAAATTACTTCTAAGGTGCACATTTACTATTGTAGGCTACATTTTTGCTGTATCTAGCCCTAGAGCTATTTCTTCCTTCCTTGCTTGATGTTAAGATTTTTTTGATCATCGGAATCACAATTTATATGACTCTACATTTCTTGAACACCTGCCCAGTCCCACTGTTACTGTGCTCAGGCACAGAGCCTGGTAAAAGCTTGAAAAACCTCTGTAACAACTGAGAGGCAGACCAGTGAGCTTATTCTTAATTCATCTTCATGATATATGAAATTATTGCTCTTATAGTCCAACCCTGGATTTTTGTGAATTTTACATCCTCCTTTCTGTAGTTTCAATTCAGGGCCCACTTGCCTGTTTAGGACTTCCCATTTATCATAGAAGAAATCCCCTCTCCTCTCCCGTAGGGCAGAAGTTGTGTGTGTTGATGCGTTACTTGTATGCTTAGGATCAAATAATTAGTGGTCATGGTAAATGCTCAAACTTCCCCAGAGGGGAATCACACGAATGCAGAGATGCAAAATAAAGGGCGATGCCTTAGCTTAAATGTTAAGGCACACCCTTCCTTGCGTATGATTCCATCGTTTTTATAGGATTGCGGACAGAGGTGTGTATATTCTACTTAAAACTTGATTTTTTTAAAAAATGCCTCCCATCCTCTATTTTTAGAATGAGTGTTTGCCAGGAAGGTAGGAGGAGATGGTAGAAGCCTTGTTAAATAGCTGAGCTGTTCTGTGTGTTTTATACCCTTGTCATGCTAGTGCCAAGAATGGAGGAAGATGCTAGAGGTCTTCCCCAGAGCCCCGCTTTCTGGCTTGGCTGTGTAATACCAAGTTGCTGGGGGTGGGGTGGAGCAGAGAGCTCTCTCTCCTTTAGTGGTTTCTTGTTAACAGCCCTCAACCAAGCTGTGTCAATTCCCTTGGCTTTACAGACTATTGCCTAGAAGAAAAGATGTTTGGTTTTCACAAGCCAAAGATGTACCGAAGTATAGAAGGCTGCTGTATTTGCAGAGCTAAGTCCTCCAGTTCTCGATTCACGGACAGTAAGCGCTATGAGAAGGATTTCCAGAGCTGTTTTGGGTAAGATCATCGGATGTTTGTACCATTCTTAGCGTGAAATAGGTCACAGCATATGGAAATATTTCCCAGCAAGGCGATTGGAGCAATGTGGCTAATATTTAAAATCACGTATGTGCCGAAACCGGTTTGGCTCAGTGGATAGAGTGTCGGCCTGCAGACTGAAAGGTCCCAGGTTCGATTCCGGTCAAGGGCATGTACCTGGGTTGCGGGCACATCCCCAGTGGGAGATGTGCAGGAGGCAGCTGATCGATGTTTCTTGCTCATCGATGTTTCTAACTATCTCTCTCCCTTCCTCTCTGTAAAAAATCAATAAAATATATTTAAAAAAAAAAAAATCACGGATGTTCTAATCTAGGCTGTTTTAAGGCGCTTGCTCTTAAAGGCAATCTAACATACTGACAGCCTACCTTTTTTCAGATTATGAGGATCTACTGAATTAATTGGAACCAACTTCAAAGTTGTAACTAAACAAACCCTTTGTTCATTAATTTCAGTATGTATAAAGAGATTTTAAAAATTACCCGTATTTTCTCTTATAATTGCTATCCTCCAGTAGTTTTCTGTCATGTATATTGTTTTTCTAAATTATAGGAATATATTTTAACCTAACCTGCTGAGGATAGTAATAAGACTTAATGTTCTGCCCTGAAACCTTTCAGGGTATGTTAGCATTTATTTTATATAAATTTTCTTCGGTATCTTTTGACAATAATTCACTGCTTAATGAAGTAGAATTTACTTTCCAACAAACCCTTGGATAAAATAAAATACATAATGTTGAACTAGTTCCCATGTTAGAAATTATTTTCACCACTTTGTTTTTCTTATCAAAACATTTGTTGATTATTTATTATTAATCCTAGACTTTGTATTTATTTTCAGGGTTGTCAAAAAGAGTTCATTGACCTTGCCTTTTTAAATTACATTTTCCTCCTAATGTCTTCATTTCTAATTGTGTACATAATAAATATTATCAGTATTTTTCTGATGTATTTAATTCAGGATAAATGTAATAAATGAAAGTTCCTCAGAGATGTAACAACTTGGTGACTAGTTTCATAGATTTTTTTTCCCTTATGTAGACATAGAAACTTTTTTTTTGTCTAAGAAATTTGTTTTATTGCTTAAAATATTACAAAGAGTAGTACATTTGTCTTTTTTTCCCTCTTGACCTTCCCCCAGCCTCCCCTACCCCCCAGTGTCTTGTGTCCATTGTACATAATAACTTTTTAAAAATTACAGTGCCTCTGGTTTTGTTTGTTGTGAAACTAGAATACCATCACACATTTTTTCCCCTTTATTATTATTACTTTTTTTCCTTCCTTTAATTCTTACCCAAGGACATGTTTTTTATTGATTTTGAGAGAGAGAGAGGTTGAGAGAGAAACATCTATTGGTTGCTTTCTGCACTCGCCCCAACCCACATGTGAACCGAAACCTAGGCACATACCCTGACTGGAATTCAGCCCGCAACCTTCTGGTGAATGGGACAACGCTTCAACCAACTGAGCCACCCGGCTAGGGCCATCACATGTTATTTTAAAAGATGGCATTTTGTTGCTTATGAAGCATCTATGCTTATTTCAAGAAAGATTAATTGGACAGTATTGTTTAAAACTCTGGTGACCAGGATCTCTTCTAGGTCTAAAGTTTACTATTATTAAATTTTAAAACATTATTTTGCAACGTATAAAAATTTGGTTCATTGGATCTGGAAGTTAATTATATTTCCTAAATATACTACAGAAACAATGGAATTGGATCATCCCGGGTGATTAGAAATAGCATCTATGAACTTTTTTTCTAAAAGGAATGTACTTGCTTGAATTTTTTAATGTAAAGGAGACCAATAAAGGCTTGGTTGTTTTCTTATCAGGTTGCATGAGACACGTTCAGGAGACATCTGTAATGCCTGTGTCCTGCTTGTGAAAAGATGGAAGAAATTGCCAGCAGGATCCAAAAAAAACTGGAATCACGTTAGTGCATCTGTCATCTTTCTCAATTATACCTGTTATATTTAAAGTAACATTAGTTTCCCCCATGTAGGAAATAATAATGTTCCTGGGATGGAAAAATATGAAAAGAATAAAGAAAAACATTTGCCACTTAGATAAAATTGCTTTACATTTTGTCTGTTTGGAAGCAAAATAGCTTGGTGTGGCATTTCCCTAAGGCTGTATCCACTACCCCCAGAAATTCACAATGTACATTTCTCATATTTTTAGGTTTAACCCAGAAATTCCTAGAGTTAATCAGATGAGCCTTTTTTTCACCTCTCAGGATGACATTTATCCTAACTCCTGTTGGTACTAATGAGCCTGTAGGTTTTTAATCAGGCCTGGATTTATCACCTCCTAGCTGTGAATTTTGTGCAAGTTACATTTATTTGTAGAGCATAAAGATAGATAATAGCTGTCTCAGAGCGGTTGTGAGAACTGAATGAGACAAAGTATAACATAGTAATCATTCAATTAGATGAAAGCTGTTGTTACCCTCTATGTTTAAATCTAGTTGAGATCAAACTGGTGTATAAATGTGTGTTCTTCTGACCTTTCACTTTATAATTTCACTAGAATTTTTCATAAGATATATTTGACCAGAACAGCACTGAGTCTTAGTTAATTCTTCTGTTTGCTAGCTTTCAGAAGATTTATGACATTTATACAACTTACTTGTTTTTAAGTGGGCAGTCATTTATTCTTTACTTTTTTCCCTATACTTGCTTTACACTATCCTTTGGTGACTTACATTATGATGGTAGGTTTCTGAGGGTCTGTTAACTTACTAAAAAAAGGAGTTTTTCTTTAATGCCTCATCTGGAGGAGATCCAAATTTTGATTTCGAAGGTGATGGCAACCTTTCATCATAAGGGTAGAAATCTGCAACTAGTAAATATGAGTGAGTGCATGAGAAATGGGACCATACGAGCTGAACCCGTGTCCATGCTAGATGGGGGAGAACATGCCATTGCCGTCATTTAACTGACCTCAGGGGTTAAGGGTGGGTAGTGAAAAGAGTTTACAACATAGGTCTGAACACCTTGATTTGAGTCTTGTCCCCCTCCCACTCACCCTGCCCTTTTCACTAGCCTAGTGAAATAAAGCGAAGTAAATAATTTAATTTCTCTTGTTTTCCTTCACTCTAAAATTGGAGTAACAAAAATATCCCCCTTACTGCTTTGTGGTGAAGGTAAAAATCAAAAGTATATGAAAGCTTTTTATAAACTACAAAACATCCTATAGAAATGATAGTTGTTAGATTTGATTTTTCTTAACCTCCATGGGCCATTCTCACCATATATAAATCTACTTAATGTCTTTGTCCAGCAGACTCCTACTGTTACCTACTTAAAAAGCAAACAAACAAACCCCCACTATATAAACTATTCTTTACTTTTCCTTGATGTGCTGTAATTTTTGTTTATTTTTTAAAATGTTATTTTTCAATGACAGTTTTCATTCAATATTATATTAATTTCAGGTGTACAGCATAATGGTTAGAGGTAAACTATTTTTAAATTTCATGTAATGATTAAAAAAAGGTTCACACGGACTCTCAAACACTCTAATAGAAAACTGTGGTTCTGAAATTGGGCTCCTTCAAATAGGCATTTGTCTGAACCAAAGGAATACAGAGGTGTCATTTTTAAAATGGTATTAAATATTCAGTATTTTCTTCCAGGTGGTAGATGCAAGGGCAGGACCCAGCCTGAAGACTACACTGAAACCAAAGAAAGTGAAAACTCTATCTGGAAACAGGATAAAAAGCAACCAGATCAGCAAACTACAGAAGGAATTTAAACGTCATAGTAAGTTTGAAACTGAGACACAAGTACTCAAGAATAGTTGTTTTGTTTTTATTTTGCCCAGAGGTGGCATATGCTGTATATAGATCATTTTTTTTACTTTTATTGCTTTTTAAAAAAAAGAGTGTTTGAAGGGGGATTGTTGACTTGGTAGAGATATCATCTCTATGGAATCTTGGAACACTGTCCTTGATTTTGATGTCATGAAAATTCTTCCACAAACCAGCCACTTCTTCATGTTGTGCTGAGGCCACTTTGCTCTCTTTACTGACATCTTAATTTTCTAGAAGATACATTTTTCAAGCTTGTTTACCTGATATTTTATGCATAAGGATATTGAGGCCTGAATATGTGTAGAAGGGAACATAAATAATTAGTGGGTGATCTGAGACCAAAGCCCTGGACAGTAACCGTAGCAATCATAACTCACCTAATGCAGTGAGCTCAGCCTCAGTACTTTGGAATTTAGGAGTGTGTGTGTGTGTGTTGTGTAGAGTGATGGAAGGGCAAAGGAATGACCAATTAACACCCAGTTCATAAACTCGTATAGGAAGTCGTTGTTGCATGTAGGGCACCTGTAGTGGTACTTCTGTTTGCCGGAATTTAGATTTAAGATTTTGCAAAGGAAATGCAGGGCATATAATGCTATTATGTGACATTTGTATCATCTCCCCGCATGGGGGAAGATCTGAGGCAGTGCTGTTAAATCAGACACATTTGTGTTTCTGCAGTGAAACGGTATTCACATAGATGGAATAGATATGCACACAGTGTTCATGTAACTGGAATCAATAAACTGTGCTATACATAGGTTAGTCAGGTTTGGCTCCTTAATTATAGTTCAGGTCAAGCCAGATATAGTGACCACATGGATTAGGAATACACTTTCCATTTTCAAAGCTTTTTCAGAATCATAGATATGGGTTGTGGGTCAGTATTAGAGTTTTCAGGATTAAAAAAAAAAATCTATAGGCAAAATGTTATCAATCAATGCTTGTTTTGAAACAATGGAAAAACAGTTAAATCTACTGATCTAGGTAGACTGAGAAAGGAAGGATAGCTGTCATCTCATGAGCACTTTGGTATATCTACCCAGCACTTCTCATACATAGTTATCACCATGATTTCTGTGATAGGGATTAGCCCTGGAGTGGTGATTTAACCCCTAGAGTGCAGGGGAGCGCGATCGCGCTCCTCCTGTCTTTCGCCAAAAGTGCCGGGAGCGCTATCAAAGCTTCGAAATGGCGTCCAGATCTAAGTCTGCTTTTATTAGTGATGATGATATTGCTAAATATGTCAATGTAGTAAAGGTTTCCTTAAGTTTTTGAATATGTAACTTCATTTACTTGCAATTCATAATTTTTTTCCTAAACTGCTGTAAAATCAGCAAAAATGCCTTGGCAATTTTAGCATAGTTCCTAGGATATTGGTTGGCACTCAAAGGGTTAACCTTGACCGAGGTCACTTAGTAAGTGGTGGAGATGAATTTGACCTCCTGTTTGTCTAAACTTAAAGCCTCGAGCTCTTTCTATACCATCCTGCTGTCTGGTCTGGGGCACTATAACCAATATCTCAGAACTCCAAAGTCTTTCCAGATCTGCTGCTAACTTTGTGCTCTTGGGTAAGTAGGTGTTACCAGTCCTTAGTTATTCTGATGGTTTACAGAGTTGGGCAAAATTAGGTTTACAGATGTGAGATGCGAGACAGTTTATTCTTGTATTAGTATTTATTAATTTTGTATTTTCTTTTTCCAATCTATAATAAAATATGTTGGGGTGCTATTAGAGAAGTCTGAAGAGGCTTCCTAGGGAAGGGTGACAATGAGCTTTGAAAAACACTGAAATAGAAGTAAATCTTTTAGTCACATGCATTTCCTGTCATCACCATCATTATGCTCTGTCAAAATGTCCTGTTGGAGTTTTCATAAGAACAGCATAATAAATGTCTCTAGGTCAATACTCCAGAATAATTAAGATTAAGAAACTTATG
Source organism: Myotis myotis (assembly GCF_014108235.1). Taxonomy (NCBI): domain Eukaryota; kingdom Metazoa; phylum Chordata; class Mammalia; order Chiroptera; family Vespertilionidae; genus Myotis; species Myotis myotis. Next base: position 175,203,863 of record NW_023416335.1, read on the forward strand.
ATCAGCTGTAAACACAAATTTAATTATGATATCTAAGAGACTTATCCTTTGAAACTGGCACCAACTTAGGGAAATAAACATTTATCCAATCATACAAATACAATTTTAACATCTATATTAAGAATTACACAGCCCTGGCCGGTGTGGCTCAGTTGGTTGGGAGTTGTCCTGTGCACTGAAGGGTTGCTGGTTTGATTCCTGGTCAGGGCACATGCCCAGGATGCTGCTTGATGATCCCTTCTGGTGGGGGGCCTATACAGAGTATTCTGCTCTCATATTGATGTTTCTCCCTCTCCCTTCCTCTCTCTCTAAAAATCAATTTAAAGAATTTTATATTTGAGACCATAGGTTGGCATTGGCAAATGAATTCCAAAATTACCACTTAAAATTCTAAATGAGCATCTCCAGTCTTTTCAGAAAGCATTTCCTTTCTTTATACTGTCACAGGTGACTTATCCATTTATAATAATATTGTGGTAAGTAAACACTACCTTGTCATTATGAAGAAAAAAACTATGATTAGACAAAGATCATAATGTAGTTCTGGAAGACTATATATTCTTTCACTAAAAACAGTATATAACAGAACAGGGTACTCTTTGAATGGCAGTAACATGCAATGATTTGGTTCTAGAAATGTTCATTTAGTTTCTGCTACATTAGAATTCTGTGTAGGTTCACAGTTTGGGAGCTAGGACGAAAAGAGCAATTATTTCTTGCTTACGTAGTAGATGCCTCAATATATAACATATGTATGTATATGTTACCACTGGACATTAACATGGAAAAATTTAGAAAAAAATAAAGAAGACCTATATAACCTAAGTATGAGGATGGACTTTATTTTTATTTCTTTGGACTTTATTTTTTTTTAAAGTCTTTTGAGGACTACAAATTACAAAGTAAAAGCAGACTGCTACCTAGAAACCTGGTGAATACATTTTGCCTGTGCATGAAAACTTTATCAATGTTATCCATTTAACAATTTCACCCATTCACAATGATTTGTATCAGTAATAATGCTCTTCTTCATAAGGCTACTATACACCTTTATTTCAAATTATACAACACACTAGAAGCCCAGTGCATGAAATTCATGCATGGGTGTGAAGGGGTTGTCCCTCGGCCCAGCCTGCACCCTCTCGGGGATGTCTGACTGCCAGTTTAGGCCCGATCCCCCTCTCTCAACAATCCGGGACTGCTGGCTCCCAACTGCTCACCTGCCTGTCTGCCTGATTGCCCCTAACCACTTCTGCCTGCCAGCCTGATCACCCCCTAACCAGCCGTGGGCAAACTATGGCCCGCGGGCTGGATCCGGCCCATTTGAAATGAATAAAACTAAAAAAAAAAAGACCGTACCCTTTTATGTAATGATGTTTACTTTGAATTTATATTAGTTCACACAAACACTCCATCCATGCTTTTGTTCCGGCCCTCCGGTCCAGTTTAAGAACCCATTGTGGCCCTCAAGTCAAAAAGATTGCCCATCCCTGCCCTAACCACTCCTCTGCCAGCCTGATTGATGCCTAACTGCTCCCCTGCCAGCCCGGTTGCCTCCAACTGCCCTGCCTTGAAGGCCCAAGTCGCCCCCAACTTCCCTCCCCTGCCAGCCTGGTTGCCCCTAACTTCCCTCCCCTCCCGGCCTGGTCACCCAACTGCTCTCCCTTGCTGGCCATCTTGTGTGAGGGTGTGACGGTCAACTTGCATATTACCTCTTTATTATATAGAATTATTCTTTCCAGATGAACTATTAAACACTAAATTCTTTTTTTAAAAAAATATATTTTATTGATTTTTTACAGAGAGGAAGGGAGAGAGATAGAGAGTTAGAAACATCGATGAGAGAGAAACATCGATCAGCTGCCTCCTGCACATCTCCCACCGGGAATGTGCCCACAACCCTGGTACATGCCCTTGACCGGAATCGAACCCGGGACCCTTCAGTCCGCAGGCTGACGCTCTATCCACTGAGCCAAACCGGTTTCAGCCTAAATTCTTATCTCATAAAAATGGCACCTTTGAAAGGGGCAATTTCCACTCAGCCTTTGGTGGCATTATTCCAAGCTATTTCTTTCAGCTTTCAAAATGTTCACTTTTTTAAAAACATATTTTATTGATTTTTTACAGAGAGGAAGGGAGAGGGATAGAGAGTTAGAAATATTGATGAGAGAGAAACATTGACCAGCTGCTTCCTGCACACCCCCTACTGGGGATGTGCCCACAACCAAGGTACATGCCCTTGACTGAAATCGAACCTGGGACCCTTCAGTCCACAGGCCAACACTCTATCCACTGAGCCAAACCAGTTAGGGCTCAAAATTCTCACTTTTAAGGTGAAGTCTTTCCACCAAAAAGTATGGTCACATTTTGTTTTCTACTGACTACATACATAGATGATGGCAGTGAGCAAGAAAAGCCTAAAATTAAAAGGCAGCCTTTAAAATAAATGAATCAGTTGTGTAGAAGAAGCATTTGATCCATGGCAGTTAACCAAAAAAAGGGGGAGGGGGGAATCAGGGCATGTTAATAGCCAGATGTTTGAGTCATTAGTGAATATATTGAGTATGAAGCTGGTCCTATATGACCAAGTGGGAATATATCATTATCATTGCACTCCATTCTTTACATCAAATACTCTAAGCCAGTAGGAAATAAGAGTTATGAGTCCCAATTAGAACATGCTGGCATTTAACATTTTCAACAATTTGCTGGGTTTGGCATAGTCATTTCCTTTAGTCACACTATTTTATGAAACCTTTCCTATTAATCTTAAGTGTATGACATATTTGTTAAATGACAAGACTTTCCTAAGGTACCGTTGAAATGGTATGAGGAGAATACCCATTTGTTTTGCCTGGGAAGATGGAAAATGCAGTTTCTCAGTGGGAAAAAGCTCAACTGTCTTCTTCCCACCACCTCTGCCACATACGATTTCCTGAACACCTCACTTCCCAGCTTGTTCTCCATGTAGGGTTAAAAATGCAAGAAATACTAACATGTAAGCAATGGTCCAGATATTCAAAATTCACGTTAATTCAATTACTGTATATGAGATTTTCATTGATGAGGGCTTTGGACGTACCAAATTAATCACACAAATGACTGCTTTTTGGGACCTTGGATATTTTTACAGTTTAATATTGTATTTTTTTTATTTTCCATAAGAACAACTGTAGACCTAATTTTGCCTACTCTGTATTTAATCTTTGGCTAAAATATTTTAGTACCTTTCTAGTAAAATATTTTGCTAACATTAAGTATGTATGTTTTAATTATATATATTCCCTTCTTCACCAGCTATCTCCAAGGAGAAAAAAATGACTAACTCTACCCTTCATTCTCACTAGATGTTTTTGTTTGTTTGTTTGAAATCTCTCCACTTTTATTTTTTAAATCTTTATTGTTGAAAGTATTAAAGATGTCTCTCCCCCCCAACCCTCATTGACCCCTTCTATAAACTACTCCCGCCGTCAGTAGATGTTTTAATAAACATTTGGGAAATAGTAATTTTATTATACCACTTGACAGTGGTTAGAGGAATTGATTATACTCATACATATATTCCTAGCTCCTTTGTTTAATTATAGGGAAAGTGACATGTGACTAACGTTTGCCTTACTTAGAGAATATGCACAGTTAATTTTAGATTGGGGCTGGAAACTGAAAAGTAAGTCCCTTTGAAAAGGAAAGATGTGTGGGTTTTGGAGGTTCAGACTTACACTGGGTTTCCCAGGTGCATTGTGAATTGCTAGCACCTGTATGCAACGTACCAAACAGTTGTGACATATTTGAATTTTTATACATCACCCTCTGAATGGTTTCCTTGCCTCAGGTTATGTATTTGCTTCTGAGCATCCTGCCTGTACCTGACCTGCATTCCTCTTCCTGAGGCATTCTTTCCAAAGGCTTTGGACCTGAAGCTGGAAACTCTGGATCTGCGTTCTAGTTCTTGACACCTACAAATATGTGACCCCGGTGTCACTTAACATTGACGTAACCACAATTTCCTAATTAGAGAAAAGGATTTTTAAAAATGCAACAAATTCCTCTATAAATGTTAGCTATTTTTTGTCATCCTTCTTTCTAAAATCTGCAATGATTTCTGATTGCTACAGAATAAAGTTGAAAATCCCTAGCAAGTCCTTGAAGGTTCTATTTCAGAAGAATGTTTGTACTGAGTAGATGCCTCCATGTGCGCAGTATGTTCTGCTTCCACAGTTTTGCTCATTGCACCTACCCACGCCATGCCATGCTATCCAATTACTCTTTTGTGCCTTTCCAAACCCTGTTTAAAAATTTTGTTTAAATTGCAGTTCTTTGAAGAATTTCTAGACCTACATTCTAGAAGAGAGTTTTTCTTACAAAATGTGTTTGTATATAATTAAGTTGTATCCTAGTATCACAAGTATTAGATTAAACCATATGAAATTGTCATTCTTATAGGTTGGAAATGGTCAAATAACTGCACTTTCAAACGGTTCATAGATATTGAGCACTTCCTAATATAGTGAGTTTTCTTTTTTGTGTTTTTATTTAAATACTAGAGGCCTGGTGCACAAAAATTTGTGCACTCGGGGGGAAAGGGGGGTCCCTCAACCTGGCCTGTGCCCTCTCACAGTCTGGGACCCCCTCAGGAGATAACGACCTGCTGGCTTAGGCCTGCTCCCAAGTGGCAGAGGGCAGGCCCAATCCCTAGGTGCAGCCCCTGGTCGGGCTCAGAGCAGGGCCGATTAGGGAGTTGGGACGCCGCCCCCTGTCATGCACAGAGCAGGGCGGATTGGGAGGTTGCGATGCCACCCTCAGTCACGCTCAGGGTAGGGCCGATTGGGGGTTGGGGCACCGCCCCCTGTCACACTCAAGGCAGGGTCGATGGGGAGGTTGTGGCGCCACCCCTGTCACGCACAGAGCAGGGCCCATCAGGGGGGTTGGGGCTCCGTACCCTGTTACACACAGAGCAGGGCCCATCAGGTGGTTGAGGAGCTCCCCCCTGTCACTCACAGAGTAGGGCCAGTAGGGGAGTTGGGGCACCGTCCCCTGTCACACACACAGCAGGGCGGATCAGGGGGTTGGGGCGCCGCCCTCTATCACCCACAGAGCAGGGCCAATCAGGGGGTTGGGACGCCACCACTCTCACACTCAGGGCAGGGCCGATGGGGAAGTTATGGCTCTACCCCGTCACACACAGAGCAGGGCCGATCAGGGGGTTGGGGCGCCGCACCCTGTCACACACAGAGCCGCAGGGCGATCAGGGGGTTTGGGCGCTGCCCCCTGTCATGCTGATCCCGGTGCCGGGAGGCCTCGAGGCTCTGCTGATCCCGGTGTTGGTAGGCATATTACCCTTTTACTATATAGGGTAGAGGCCTGGTGCATGGGTGGGGGCCGGCTGGTTTGCCCTGAAGGGTGTCCTGGATCAGGGTGGGGGTCCCCACTGGGGTGCCTGGCCAGCCTGGGTGAGGGGATGATGGCTGTTTGCAGCTGGTCACACACCCTTCAGGGTGGGGGTCCCCACTGGGGTGCCTGGCCAGTCTGGGTGAGGGGCTGAGGGCTGTTTTCAGGCTGGCGGGTGACTGAAGCTCCCAAATGCTCCTTTTTTTCTTTTTTTTTTTTTTTAAATTCTGGGCCAGCTTTAGCTCTCAGGCTTGGCTCCCGCTCTTAGGCCTCCGCTGCTGAAAGCAGGTTTCTGGCCTTTGTTTACCTTCTGTATTTGAAACAATGTTGCGATCCTGCTGGCTGAAGCCCGGCGGACTAAAGCAGGTTTCTGGGGTTTTGTTTAGCTTCTATATTTGTAACATAGTTGCTTAGAGTTGCAGCTCAGAGGCTGGCAGCGGCAGGCGGGGAACGTTGGAGTCCTCCGTCACTGAAGCAAGCAAGCCTCATGTTTGCTTCCAGCTGCCAGGCTGCCGGCCGCCATCTTGGCTGGCAGTTAATTTGCATGTTGCCCTGATTAGCCAATGGGAAGGGTAGCGGTCGTACGCTAATTACCATGTTTCTCTTTTATTATATAGGATTAGTGGCCCAGTGTATGAAATTCATGCATGGAGGCAGGGGGGGGTGTCCCTCAGCCTGGCCTGCACCCTTTCACAATCTGGGACCTCTTGCTCCTAACCGCTCGCCTACCTGCCTGATTGCCCCTAACCGCTTCTGCCTGCCAGCCTGATCACCCCCTACCTAACTGCTCCCCTGCCAGCCCGATCACCCCCAACTACCCTCCCCTGCCACTACCCGCCTCCTCCGTGCCACGCAGAGCCACGGGCCACAGGACCCCCAAGCTGTGTGTGTGGCCATCTTGTGGCGACGTTGTGCACAAGGGCCACCTAGGCTTTTATTAGTATAGATGTTGATCGGCTGCTTCCTGCACGCCCCACACTGGGGATTGAGCCTGCAATCTGGGCATGTGCCTTGACTGGGAATCGAATTGTAACCTCTTGATTCATAGGTCGATGCTCAGCCACTGAGCCACACTGGCCAGGCAAGGTGAGAATTATTTTTATGAAGTTAAACTATTCATATATTAGAAATGAATCAGCATATTAGAACACTGATGGTGCTTTCTTTATTTTAGTTACCTAATTTTATGTAAACTTTTGTTAATACAAACCACTTATGAGCTCTATTCAAAAACGTTTTTTTTAGTCTATTTCTTTCCGTGCAGGATATGACACAGGGTTGGATGGCTAGTAGATACAGTAGGTCCCCGGGTTACGTTGGAGATCCGTTCCTAAAGCGCGACGTAACGCGATTTTTCGCCGTAAGTCGGAACCCACCTACATAAGCACCTATGTCACTCACATGGAGCACATACACAGCGGTAATTAAGTGAAACAGTAAAAAAAGTTTAAAAGAAAGATTCCTGACCTTTACTTGTGGTAAATAAATAATAAAAAACATAAAGCACATATGTACATACATCGAAATGACAGAACTTTTTTTAAAATAAATAAATGGGGGATGGTGACATAACCACAAAACGATGTATGTGGAGTCCGATGTAACCCGAGGACTGTCTGTACTTAGTAAATATTTGCTTGGTTCTTTGAATTGAAGGATTGCTCTACCCACCTGTGGGTGGGAATAGTCTTTATTTATTAATAAAATCTTTATTGTTGAAAGTATTACATATGTCCCCTTTTTTTCTCCCCTCAACCCTTTCTCCCCCGACCCTGCCCCAGGCCCTCACCACCCCACTGTATACATATATGCATGTGTACAAATATGCATAAAAGGTCTTTGGTTGATTACCTCCCACCCACCCACCCTCCCCCACGTTTGAGGGGGATAGTCTTTAACTAAAGGCAAGATGTGTGGTAGGCTCAACCCTATTTATGACATTGCTCTGCTGTGGAATAGCAGCATAATCCTTATAGCACAGTGACTATCAATTTGCTTTCCACTTCAGAAATTTATATGCAGTCTTCTGAGGGCAAAAATACTAAATCATATTTAGTTTGTATCTGATGAATTGCCTTTATTACTTATTAAATCAGGGTCTATTGTAACGTCATTTTTCTGTGTCTTTAGTTTTCAGAAGGCTAATTATGTGTCTTGGCTTTGATTTCTTTGGGTATATCCTGTTTAGGGTGTGCTCAACTTCTTGAACCTATAGGTTTATGTCTGTTGCCAAGTTTGACAAGTTTTCAGCCATTATATTTCTTTGAGTATTTTTTCACCTCCGCCCTCTTTCTCCTTCCTTCCAGGACCACACTGACATTAATGTTGGTTTTTTGTTAGAGTCCCACAGGTCTCTAAAGCTCTGTTCGTTTGTTTTCTCTGTGTTGTTCAGGTTGGGTAATTTCTGTTGTTTGTTCTTCCAGTTCACTGGTTGTTTTCTCTGTCCTCTCTACATTCTGCTGTTGAGCCTATCCAATTAGCTTTTTATTTCATTTATTGTATTTTTTTCAGTTCACATTTCAGTTCCACTTGGTTTTTCTTTATAGTGTCATCTTTTAAAAACTGAGACCTGGTATTTGCCTAGGCTCTGTTTTCATTTGTTTCAAGCATGTTCCTAATGGTTTATTGAAGCATTTTTGTCATGGTTTACTTTAAAATTTTCATCAGATAATTTTGTCATCTCTGTCATTTTGGTGTTAACATCTGCTTGCCTTTTCATTCAGTGTGAGATCTTCCAGGTACTGGATATGATATGATTTTTGATAGAAACATGGAATTTAAGAATTATGTTTTGAGATTGGATCTTATTTACAACCTTCTGTTTTAACTGGCTTTTTTTTTTTTTTTTTTTTTTTTAAATACTCCTCCAGCAGGGGATGTGGGGGAGGGACACCACCTTGTTCCTGCCTGGTGATGTTACAAGTTCTCCACTCCTCGTCCATTGACATCTGAAGTGGGAGCTCCCCATGGCTGCCAGGTGGTGGGGGACTGAGGCTCCCACATGGTGGGGGGACCCTATTTCCAGTGGGCCATAGTGAAAGTCCTGACTCTTCAATAGGCTTCCCCTGACACACGCTGGCGGACATGTTGGGCTGCCTCAGAACAGTCTCGTGAGGATGGAAACCTAGGCTCCCCGCTTGGCCTTGGCCGAGGTGGGTGGGGTTGGGCCCGTTTTTTTCTGTGGTGTGCCAGGAGTAGAGCAACTATTGTCTAACAAAAGTTTCCTGCCTTGCTAGGCTTTCCCTTTCCTGGTCTATAGCGAGAGCAGGCTTTTGTTGGCTTTAAAAAAAAAATTGTCTGCATCCATAGGTATTTCTGGGTTGGCTATTTATGAGGCAACAAGAAAGCCCATAAAAACTAGGGAACTCACTACCATGACCTTCCTTGGGTCTCAAGCTTTTCTAGCTGTTGACAACTTCCAGGGTCTTTAGGTTCATTTTTTAGGTAACGTTCACGGCTTTTAGTTGTGCTTATTAAAACCGGAGGAACAGGGCAAAGTATGTCTACTCTTACCTTCCAGGAAACTTAAGTTCTCATATTGTTTTAGAAACACTTTAGTTAGTAGAAATATCTTCAAGTATCAGTAGTGAATAGAAAATGATTTATTTATTTATTTATTTATTTATTTATTTATTTATTTATTTATTTTTACTAACTCATTCACAGTGTTTTATGCCGAGGTTTAGTTGCAATCGCATATAATGAAATAATTGTTTTCTCTTCATTGCAGATTCTGATGCTCACAGCACCACCTCAAGTGCCTCCCCAGCTCAGTCTCCTTGTTACAGTAACCAGTCAGATGAGGGCTCAGATACAGAGGTGGCTTCGGGCTCCAGCAGAACGCCAGTTTTTTCCTTTTTAGATCTCACGTACTGGAAAAGGTAAATGCGATAGAAAATACCTCTCTGACCAACAAGCCTTCTTAATTACAGGCAACAGGTCCCTCCTTCCTTAGCAATTAAATGGCTGTTAGCACACATGCTTGGAGGTGGATTAAGCAAGAATTGAGCTGAGGGTTGGGATTTTGTATTTTTTCCTATTTCAAATGACTTAAAATGAAAATCATGTTAGGGAACCTGAATTTTCCCTGTAATGGAGTAGACTTAGGTATTCATTCTGACCAACTCATTCACTGAAAAAAGTAAAAGGGCTTGAAATACATATTTTTAAATTTTTTAAAAATGGCATTGAAAAGTGGCCAAGTTAATAAGGAATAAACAGGTCAATACTAAGTAAATGTGGGACTCCTAAGTCAGGAAGATGATAGGTTAGAAAAGAGAAAAATATTCAAAGAGAAAAGTGGTTAAGGATTTTCTAGTTCACAGATTTAGGAAGACTAACAAATTAAAAGCAAATAACCAATTGTCTTATGAGTAAAGAAAATTTATCCATAGACACATCATAGTGAAACTATAGAACATGAAAGACAAAACAGACCTTTAGGCAGAGAGAAAACAGATATTACTTTCAAAGGAACAACAAACAAAGCTGAACTCTCCACATGAATGAAGGAAGCCGGAATACAATACGTTGTTTTCTTCAGTGGCCCAAGAGTTAATGACTCTCAAACTAGAATTGTATACATGTAGCAAAAATATCTTTTTTAAATAAGGGCATAAGACTTTTTGACTAGCAAAAAATTGAGAGTGGCTGCCAAGTTGACCCTCAATAATGAACATTCTGCAGCAGAGCAGGCAGAATAAAGAGACCCTATATTGAAATATTGAGAAGGAAAATTAAAGACAGTAGCAAATATGGCTGGGCAGGTCAGTTGGTTAGAGCATTGTCCTGGTATACCAAGGCAGGTTCGATTCCTGGTCAGGGCACATACAAGAAGCAACCAGTGAATGCATAAATAGTGGAACAGCCCTGGCCAGCATGGCTCAGTGTTTAAAGCAGCAGCCTTTGCATCAGAGGGTCATGGATTCGATTCCCCAGCATTTCTGATCCCAGCCCCTCTCCCCCGAGTCTGGGTGTGTGGGGGAGGCAACCAATTAATGTGTCTGTCACACCATGTTTCTCTCTCTTTCTCTCCCCGACCCCCATCCTTTCCACTCGTAAAAAAACCAATGGAGCCCTGGCCGGTTTGGTTCAGTGGACAGAGCATCGGCCTGTGGACTGAAGGGTCCCAGGTTCGATTCCGGTCAAGGGCATGTACCTTGGTTGCGGACACATCCCCAGTAGGGGGTGTGCAGGAGGCAGCTGATCAATGTTTCTCTCTCATCGATGTTTCTAACTCTCTATCCCTCTCCCTTCCTCTCTGTAAAAAATCAATGAAATACATTTTTTTTTTTAAAAAAGAAGAAAGTATATTATAAAATAGAAAATCTTCATAACTAAAAAATAAATGAAAAATACTACAAATCAAAACAGGTGGTATGACATTAAAGAGGTAAAAGAGTGCCCTAGCTGGTTTGGTTTGGCTCAGTGGCCTGCAGACTGAAGGGTCCCAGATTTGATTCTGGTCAAGGGCACATGCCCGGGTTGCGGGCTTACTCCCCTATAGGAGGCATGCAGGAGGCAGCCGATCAATGATTCTCTCTCATCATTGATGTTTCTATCTTTCCCTCTCCCTTCCTCTCTGAAATCAGTAAAAATATATTAAAAATAAAAGAAGGTAAAAAGAAAAGAAAAGTTATCCTCCTAATGCTTTTTATAAATGAAAGACTAAAAGCAAATGAAGTGATATATATCCAATTTAAAGGTTAATGAAACCCAATATAAGAAAAAATAAAAGCAAGGGAATCCTAAAGATAACAAGTAGAAATAAATGGAGTAGAAAACCAGTATGCAGTGGATAGGATCAATAAGGCTAAGAACTGGTTGCTGAAAATGACCTGACCAAAAAAATTACTAGAGATAATGCAGATCAAGAAAAAGAGACAGTGTTACACATACGTATTTTAGCTAAGAAAAGGGAGATTTAGCTTAGCTAAAGAAGAAATTTAAAAGCCAAAAAGACATTAACAACTACATGCCAATAAATTTGATCATTTATGTGAAGTATATACATTAGTAGAAAAAGACAGCTTACCAAAACTGTCTCAAGGAAAACTAGCTCATAATAAGGAAATTGACTCGGTGGTTACAAGTTTTCCCTCAAACAATCCCATGCCCAGATACGCAAGTTCTCCCAAACACATCAGGAACGAATGATAGTGATCTTGCAACTGGCTTTTCCAGATTACAGATAAAAGAGGGCATAGGCCCCAAGCATTCTATGAAGCTAACATAACTTTGACATCAAAACAGTATATCCTGATCAGATTAGATTATCCTAGAGATATAAGATTGTTTTAAACATTAGAAAGTCAACTAATATAATTTGCCACACCAACAGTTTCTAAATGAGCAGGAAAAAAATGCGTATCATCTTAGTGATAGGTTGAAGGTCTTTGATAAATTTGAACATTCCTTAAAATAAAACTTAGCAAAATAGGAATCGAAGGAAACCACATTGACATTTTCGAGCAAAATTGAGCATATTCCCATTCTTATATCCTGACAACATCACCTAGAAAAAAACCTTTAGATATATGCACTGAGAATGTACAACATGTTTGTAATAACAAAAAGGAGAATGGATAAAGTGTGGTATATTCACATGGTGGAATACTGTACTAAGTTAAAATGAAATAAAGCTTTACCTAACTATGTATGAACCTCAGTTAATGCTGAGCAAAATAAATTACGGCATACCATGTGATACCATATTTCTATATTCTATAAATACTATGCATAAAATCAGTGTGATCTAATTTTATATACAGGGTGTGGCAAAAGTAGGTTTACAGTTGTGAGGATGCATTATTGTATTATCTTCCATAACAACTGTAAACCTACTTGTCCCACCCTGTATATATCTGATTTTATATATGAGATAATTATATTTTATACACATAAAATATGCATATGTCTGAATGAGATAACTAAGCAATATGTTTAAAGATGCAAACGCAGTAAAACCAGGAAGTATAAAAAGAACAAAGGAGTGCTAAACCTAAAATGAGGAAAGAATGAGGTAGGGTGGGAAGAGATTAGAGACAGGCAAACTGGGGGACTTCACAGGAAGTGATAATTTTTTTTCATTACAGTATGTGAGGTGTGGGTGTTATGTGTTGTCATTTTTTGAGTGCTGTTACGTATATATTTTATATCTACTAAATATTTAAATATAGAACTACCAGCTGTGTCAGCCTGGTTATGGTGGCTATTTTTCTTCAAGAGTTGGTGATTTTTGGAGGAAACAGTTTACAAGTTTGGGAGCAGCCTTTGAAACTGACTGCTGTCTCCCAGAATGCCTTCTTTCCCCTTAATATCGGGTAAGATTCCAGTGTGGGATGTATGGGACCTGGGTAATTCCCATTACCTAGCCAGTGGGGTTTCTCTAGGAGGTCCCTCACCTTTTTAATGTATTTTTTATTGATTTCAGAGAGGAAGGGGGAGGGAGAGAAACATAAATGATGAGAGAAAATCATTGATTGGCTTCTTCCTGCATGCCCTACGCTGGGGATGGATCCCCCAGGCATGAGTCCTGACGGGGGGGAATCAAACCCCGACCTCCTGGTTCATAGGTCAACACTCAACCATTGAACCACACTGGCCAGGCTTTGGGAGCCCTTTTTTGGAATGTGGAAGTAGACTCTTCGGATCATGTTGTACTAGCTATTATGATGAGTTGGTGTGTTTCTTTTTTTGTATCCCTGTTCTTCTGCCTTATTTTAATATATTTCGTTCTCTCCATTTTTCTTTTAGACAGAAAATATGTTGTGGGATTATCTATAAAGGCCGCTTTGGGGAAGTCCTCATTGACACTCACCTCTTCAAGCCTTGCTGCAGCAACAAGAAGGCGGCTGCAGAGAAGCCGGAGGAGCCCAGCCCAGAGCCTCTGCCCATCTCCACCCAGGAGTGGTGACTGAGGTGTATGTAAAAGGGGAACAGGAAATGATTGAAATTTTAGGGGGAAAAAAAACCCAAAACACAGCAACAAAATGACCTTCCTGTTTTTCACTTGGATACCTGCTATTCTGCCAAAAGACAATTTCTAGAATAGTTCCGAATGGGTTATTTTTTCCTCCACTTCCACAAGTTCCACCAACTCTGAAGCCAGTGTCTAGCTTACTAAAAGGAAAAACAGACATGTACATAATATTTAAGATGCTGAGTATTTCATAGGAAAGCTGAATGCTGCTGTAAAGTGCTCTTTAAGTCTTTTTCTTTTAAATCCCCTTCTCATGAATGAAATTAGGGGGACTTCAGGGGACAGAGATGGGATTTGTTGTATGATAAACGTACGTAGTTTTTAGTCTTTCTATATTGAGAAGCAGTGGTTGGGGCATTTTTAAAGATGGCTGACTACACTTGTTTTCCTTCATGATCATGAATTTGTCATAAACCAGTAACCTGGACTTGCCCCTCGAGGTAGTTGTTAATAATTTTAAAATATTAAGGTCTTGCCAAGGTTCTGAGGATTCAAACCTGTACTACTGAATATTAAGCAGGACAGAATAAGCTCTCTGGTACAAATACCTTGAAGGAGTCATTTCTAAATATACAAAGAGGTAACTGGACTGTATATGTTGTATCCTGTGTCACCTCCTTCATATTGCTATTTGATGAAGATTTTAATTTATATGAAACTTCTAAAGCAGAATCGAAGCTCCTCTTGGGGAAATGTCAAGCAAGTCTTCAGGATAAGCAATCTTAATATAGATAGTACCAAAGCTTTATTTTACCACATGGGAGAGAACACACTCTATGAAACATGTTCAGATATCTGAAAAATGTGCAGGCTTTCAGGATAGCATAAAAATAACAAAGGTTGATGCTTCTGGGGGCACGCTTCTCAGAGGGCTCGCCGAGTGTGTAAATAATTGACTTTGGCTCGTGTTGCTTACCGGTGACTTCATTGAAAATCTACACAATTCAGTTTTAGCTCTGGATTACTTCAGTTGACCTTTGTGAAGGTTTTATCTGTGTAGAGTGTTTGTTCAACTTGTTTTAATGTATGAGGGTTTTAGCGTCTCCCCCCACCACTATATTAAAGTAAAATGCTAGTAAAAGAAAAGAGGTGTGTTAATGCTGAGTGGGTTTGGCTTTTTGTAGTCAGGTTTTCTGAACATTGAGATTTTAGATGATAAATCCTGAACGTGGGGCCCTTCGGTTCTAAAATTTTTATGAAAAGCCTGTTCCTTGAACTCAAACCCAAGTACTCTCATTGCCTCTTTTCTATCAATTCAGGAAGAATATTACCGGTTCACACTTTTTCAGAACGAGGGAGGATCATTTTCCGACCTTATCTTTATAATAAAATGACTCGGTGCTTATTTTTAAAGCCTGATTTTAAAAATTGGATAGTATGAATAACAATAAGGAGTGAGCTACTTTTTATGGGCACCCTGTAGTTTTATAGTTCTTATTCTAAACTTAAAATTTTATATTCCTTTGGAAGAAACTACAAGCCACCGTCTGTATAGACAACACGGTGGTTTGGGGCGGCGCCCCCACAGCCGCGAAGGTGACCTGCGTGAGTCTCAGCCATTCTCCTCTTCCTCCCGAGTTACTTGGAAATGGTCCTTTTTTTTATTTTTTTATTTTGTACATTTTGGCTACAGTGTCGGTGGTAGAATATACTATAATATGGATCATCTCTACTTCTGTATTTATTTATTTATTACTAGACCACAGTCAACCACAGTCTTCTTTTTCCCTTCCACCTCTCTTTGCCTGTAGGATGTACTGTATGTAGTCATGCACTTTGTATTAATATATTAGAAATCTACAAATCTGTTTTGTACTTTTTATACTGTTGAATACTTATACTCAAAACTTTTACTAGGTTATTGAATAAATTTAGTCTTATTAGAAAATAAAAGAGGCTGTTTTGTGGCTTTGTTTCTATAGTTGGTATGCAATAATACATTAGTTATGTTAGTTCCAAGTAGACAGTCTGGTGATTTGACGTTTTTATACCTTACAGTGTGATCACCCCATTAATTCTAATAATCATCTGTTACTGCAAACTTGACACAATATTATTGACTATATTACCCTCACCTTTTCCACCCATCTCCCCACTTTCTCCCCTCTGGTAGCCATCCTTGTGGTCTCTATTTCTGAGGGTTGCCAGTTAGAATCCTGGTCAGAGCACATGCCCAGGTTTTAGAACTTACATTATCCACACGTCTATAACTTAAACTTAATTGTTGCTTTGTTTGTGTGTTTGGTTGATTTATTTTAAATTACACATGTGAGTAAAACCATATGGTGTTTGTCTTTTCTCTGACTTGCCTCACTTAGCATAATACCCTCTAGGTCCATTCATGTTGTTGCATATGGCAAGATTTTTAAAAAATATATATTTTTATTGATTTCAGAGAGGAAGGGAGAGAGAAAGAGAGAAACATTAAAGATGAGAGATAATCACTGATCAGCTGCCTCCTACACTCCCCCTACCGGCGATCAAGCCCACTACCAGGCATGTGCCCTTGAGAGGAATCGAACCCGGGACCCTTCAGTCTGCAGGCCGAAGCTCTATCCACTGAGCCAAACCAGCCAGGGCGCATATGGCAAGATTTAACCCTTTTTTATTGCTGTGTGATATTGCACTTCCCTCCACTGTCCTAATGTTTTTGATGTGACTTTATTGTCTAAGGACATAGTGGGAGGCATCGTTGAGACGAGAGAAATTATAAAATTGGATACAGGGAAAGGTGGATGTTGGCATTGGGTTCTCTAGTTCCTGGCCCTGGCCCTTATTAGCTATTTGAGTCACTGAATTCTGAGGGATCCAAATGGGTGCATCCCATATCAAAGTTGTGAAAACATCGTCTATGACCTGGGAAAAGTAGATCCTATGGGCCAAACTTTTTATTCTCCAGTCAGGGTTTAAATTTGCTTTAGGATAGTCAGGTGGTTTTGCCGGCTATGGATCTAGTTACTATGAAGTTACTAAGTTAACCTAGGGTGGTGGGAAGATGACTTACCTATATTATCTACTGCTGTGTAATAAATTACCACACGTTCAGTGGTTTGAAGGACATTGATCTCAGTTTCTGTCCAGGCACAGTGTAGCTGGATCCTTTTCTTGGGGTCTCACAAGGCTGCAACAAGGTGTCAGCTGGGTTGCACTCCGATTAGGTGACTTGGGAATCGTCCACTTCCACACTCACTTGACACCTGCCATCTCCCAACATGGCCATTTTCTGGATGGAGCTAGCAGGTCCCCAGAGCTAGTCTGCTAGGGAGACCGTCTTCTGGGGTACAGACCACACTCAAGTGGAGGGAACTATGCATGAACGCCGAGAGGGGATGTGGGCGTCACAAGGAACACCGTAGAGCACCTCATTTTTTTAAACTGAATTACTTGAAATATAAGTGCTTTGTGTAGCAAGTAAAAAGAACACCCCTATGATCAAACACCTACTATGGGCAGGCAAGTTTAAACATTGTTTAAATAACCTTGCAAAGTAAAACAAAACAAAGCCTGTTTGCAGGTGAGTGGAGTGCAAGGAGGTCATGCAACTGAAATAAAGTCCGCTTTCCCAAAGCTCTTGTTCCAAACTGAACCCTGTCCCCGCGGTAGCTGTGGTGGGTGCCGTCTTACCTGCCCTTGGGGGTGGTTACCTGGGTCTCTTCCGAACGCTGACAATGAGAGGCAAGCTTTACCCTTGCCCAGAGGTTGGCCTTGACTCTAAGTCAGTTAATCAAATTTTGTTTCTTAATTTTGATGTTGAAAGTACCCATTATAGACTGTGGAGGAAATAGTCTCCAGGGGGCTTAGTCTAAAAGTAAGTGGAGGTAGCCAGACTGAGTGCTAGCTCTGCAGTGAGGAGGGGAAGGCCCCAGGGAGCCGCTCGGTTCAGAGTCCCTAGGACAGTTTCCTGACGCTTCACATCTATCATTGTGCCCTGCAACCATCCCCGTGTGATGTTCCATGAATGGGAAGGGAGGAGAAAGCCAGATTGGATCAAAGATAGATAATTTCACAGGCTCATGTTCTCACAGACAGGACAGGATCTAAGGGTTCTAACAGTTTCTCGAGGGGTGGAGTTTGGTTACGCATTGTGTTGGAGAGAATGCTTCAGGTTTCAAATGTCTTGCATCCTGGTTAGAAACTGCGTATTGCATGTGGCGTAGGGGGGTCTTGGACATACTTAGTTGCAGGCTTCGGTGTAAAAGAGCTTAATCTTTCCGTTTAGAGGGACAACAGATGTTGGCAAAGCCTGCCCGTGGTCTCCGTGTCTGAAAGGGAGGGGGCGTAATGGACTGTTTTAGAACTACATTCTCCACACTGCTATAACTTACATTAGTGTAACACTGTCCAGCTATTGGTTTTCTGTAACTGCAAGGAAGAGTGGTTGTTGTATGTTTATGCTTTCAAAATTTAAGGGCTCAAGCCCTGGCTGGTGTGGCTCAGTTGGTTGGACGTCGTCCTGGGCACCAAAGAGTTGCCGGTTCGATTCCTGGTCAGGGCACAAGCCCAGATTTCAGGCTCAATCCCCGGTAGGGAGCGGGCAGGAGGCGGCTAATCAGTGTTTTGCTTTCATATGGTTTCTCTTTCCCCTTCCCTTCCTCTATAAAAATCAATTAAAAACCAATCTTAAAAAAAAAATTAAAGACTCAAAAATCTGAAGGTTCTGTAGCAAGTCACTGGTAGAGTTAAAATAGGAACCTGAACAATTAGGTCTTTTTTTTCTTTTCTTTTCTTTTTTAAGGTAACAAGTGTATTCTTTGCCTCCAACCACTTTTACTAGTACAGTCCCTTCCAATGTTGATTCTGCCCCTACCACTCCAAGGATGGCTGATGGCTTTCTCACCTGGACACCCAATCCCTCATTTTACTCCCCCAGCCTCTTAGCAGCGCTTGTACCACTGACAGTTTCTTTCTTGAAATATTCTTTTTTTTTTTTAAAATATATTTTATTGATTTTTTACAGAGAGGAAGGGAGAGAGATAGAGAGTTAGAAACATCGATGAGAGAGAAACATCAATTAGCTGCCTCCTGCACACCCCCCACTGGGATGTGCCCGCAACCCAGGTACATGCCCTTGACCGGAATCGAACCTGGGAGCCTTTCAGTCCGCAGGCCGACGCTCTATCCACTGAGCCAAACCGGTTTCGGCTCTTGAAATATTCTTGACTGATAGCATTGCAGTTTCCTACCTCAGATGCCAGTGGCCCAGGGAGGATTCCTCTCCAGCCCTTTTCCCCGACCATCTCCCTTCGCACTGTCCCACGTACCATCTCAACACGCAGCTGTCTCCCAAGTCTATCTCCAGGGCTTTTTGTCTAGCAGGGTGCTGGCAGAAATGGATGCCTTA
The DNA here is from genome assembly GCF_014108235.1 of Myotis myotis. Classification (NCBI taxonomy): domain Eukaryota; kingdom Metazoa; phylum Chordata; class Mammalia; order Chiroptera; family Vespertilionidae; genus Myotis; species Myotis myotis. The sequence goes on from NW_023416335.1 coordinate 175,222,573, forward strand.
CTGAGATTGGATAATTGGAGGGAAGTTTAATGTGGGGACTTCACAAGGCTGTGCAAAGGGTGCAGGGAAACCCAACGGGAGTGCCGTTCCCAAGAGTGTAACACTGGGGCTAGTAATACAAGGTGCTATTAGGTTTGGAGAATGGAGGTGGGGGGGGGAGGGGGGAGTGGTTAATGGAACCAGGAGTCAGGCTACATAAGAAGGGTGGGATATTGGGGGAAACACTAGGGATAAATATTCCTGTCTCCAGATTGGCCAGCTCTGCCCTAGGGCTTGGCAACTCCTATTATTTTTTAGGCTTCAGTTTAGGCGTCTTGGGAAGGCTTCAGAATAACCACCACGCCCCCTTCTCCCCCAAATAAAACTTTATGCTGAGTAGGTTCCATGAAATCAGGACCATTTCTTTTTTCACCACTATCGCTCCCAGAGTCTAGCCCAGTGGTTATTAGTATGTAAGTAGGAGCATAATAAATATTAACTCACTGATTGATTACAATTTTGTATTCTCTGATGTCATGTTCGTAGAAGAGTTGAATTTATGCTAAGGACTTGTTGCATTTTAAAAATTTTTAAAGTTTTATATTTGAACATTTTTTTTTTACATATATAAAAAAATGGGGGAGAAACTGGAGGAGCAACTAAGATGGCGGCATAGGTAAACACCGGGAAATTATTGCCTCACACAACAATTGAAAATTACCCCAAAGGACTGAGCAAACATCATCCAGAACAACAGGAAAGCTGGCTGAGTGTAAATTCTACAACTAGAAGGAAAGAAAAGCACGCTGAGAGCCAGAGGAGCTGCAGAGGTGAAGTGCAGAGGTACGGCGGCTCACGCGCGCGCGAGGAAAGGGGGTGGCGCCTGAGGACGCGGCTGTCTTTTTGAATCACAAACTCCCGACGGCTCTGAACTCCGGTTCCGGGAAGTCTCTGGGGACCCAGGTCTCACACGGGGAGAAGCTGGTCTGTCCGGCAGCGAGCGAACTTGAGGGCGGCTTTCCCTCAGAGGTGCTTGCAGCCGTTACCAGAACACTGAGACGCGCGACTCCGGGCGGAGAATCGGCCATGGCCGCTTTCTCCGCCCTCTGACTCCCTGAGACCCCGCCCCACCCAGGCTGCCGCAGAGGCTTTTGCATGTGAATGTACCTAACTGCAGCCGAACCAGGCAGACCTGGAACTTCCAAGAGAAGGCCCAAGGCCCCGCAGCGGCTTGCATTGCTTCACAGCTGAGCCTCTTCGTGGCTCCTGCTGTGTGGCCTCAGGCAGAGGCTGAATTAGCACCTCCTTAGATCCAGGAGCCACTGTACCCAGTGGTCAGAGGGGGTCCATCCAGACTGCAACTCCTCAGATCCATAAGGGATGCACTCAGGGAGCAGACTCAGTGAGCACCAAAGCCCCACTGAAGCAAGTCTTGCCCCAGAAGGGTGTCTTCAGCACAGAAGTTCTCCCACTTTAGACACAGCTGATTCTCACAGCCAATTGGCCTGGAGGTCAATTCCTCCCAGTGATTCTACAACAACCAAGGCACCAAGAGTGCACCAAGAGTGTCCACCCCAGGTAACTGGGGAGGCTGAGCTACTGGGCCCTACAGGACACCTGGCGCACAGGGCCACTCTATCAACACAGGGAAGCTGCCAAAATGCGGAGACAAAGAAACAGGTCACAAATGGCAGAAATGGAGGAAAGCAAACGATTGGATATAGAGTTTAAGGCCACGGTTATAAGGTTTTTCAAGAATTTTATGGAAACCGCCGATAAATTTAATGAATCCCTCAATAAGTATAGGGAGACCATGGAGGACATGAAAAAGGACCAACTAGAAATTAAGCATACACTGACTGAAATAAAGAATAATTTACAGAGATCCAGCAGCAGAAAAGAGGATCCCAAGAATCAAGTCAAAGATTTGAAATACAAAGAAACAAAAAATACCCAACCGAAAAAGAAAAAAGAAAAGAGATTCCAAAAATATGAAGATAGTGTAAGGAACCTCTGGGACAACTTCAAGCGTACCAACATCAGAATTATAGGGGTACCAGAAGGAGAGAGAGGGCAAGATATTGAAAACCTTTTTGAAGAAATAATGACAGAAAACTTCCCCTACCTGGTGAAAGAAATGGACTTACAAGTCCAGGAAGCGCAGAGAACCCCAAACAAAAGGAATCCAAGGAGGACCACACCAAGACACATCATAATTAAAATGCCAAGAGCAAAAGATAAAGAGAGAATCTTAAAAGCAGCAAGAGAAAGACAGTCAGTTACCTACAAGGGAGTACCCATACGACTGTCAGCTGATTTCTCAACAGAAACCATGCAGGCCAGAAGAGACTGGCAAGAAATATTCAAAGTGATGAATAGCAAGAACCTGCAACCAAGATTACTTTATCCAGCAAAGCTATCATTCAGAATAGAAGGTCAGATAAAGAGCTTCACGAATAAGAAAAAGCTAAAGGAGTTCATCACCACCAAACCAGCATTATATGAAATGCTGAAAGGTATTCTTTAAGAAGAGGAAGAAGAAAAAGGAACTCTTACCATTTGCCACAGCATGGATGGAACTTGAGAGCGGATAAATACCACAGGATCTCACTCATTTGTGGAATATAATGAACAACATAAGCTGATGAACAAGGACTGATCCAGAGACGGAGAGGCATTGATTGGACTGTCGGGACTTGGAGGGAAGGTAGGGGAGGGTGGGGGTAAGGGGGAAAGATCAACCAAAGGACTTATATGCAAGCATATAGGCCTAACCAATGGACATGGACAACGGGGGGGGTGAGGGCATGAGCGGGGGTGGGGGGGGGTGGGGGGTAGAGGGTAACGTGGGGACAAGGACACATATGTAATATCTTAATCAATAAAAAATATATTTAAAAAAAAAAAATGGAGAAAAAAAAAAATGGAAGGGTACAATAGTCTAACCCAGGGGTCCTCAAACTACGGTCCGCGGGCCACATGCAAATACAAATATTGTATTTGTTCCACGTTTTGTTTTTTTACTTCAAAATAAGATATGTGCAGTGTGCATAGGAATTTGTTCATAGTTTTTTTTTTTTAAGTATAGTCCGGCCCTCCAACGGTCTGAGGGACAGTGAACTGGCCCCCTGTTTAAAAAGTTTGAAGACCCCTGGTCTAACCTTTCCCTAAGTCACTAACTTGAAGCATTTTACAACATGTACTTGATGTGTTTAATTTGTTTGACTGAACGTTGTGACAGTATGACACTTCCTCCCTGAATACTTAAGCATTCATCTCCTTAAAATAAGGACATTCTACATAAACCCACAATGTCCACAGTAACTCAGTAATATTCAATACTAGAGGCCCGGTGCACAAAATTCATGCACGGGTAGGGTCCGTAGGCCTGGCCGGCAATCAGGGCTAATTGGGGCCTTCTGGCTGCCAGCCAGGGCCTTCCTTCCCAGGCTGCCAGCTGCGGCCGGGGCCTTCCTTCATTCTGTGCCGCCCCCTGGTGGTCAGCGCATGTCATAGTGAGTGATCGGTCTCCCGGTTGAACTCCCAAGGGGACACTTTGCATATTAGCCTTTTATATATATAGATGATCATCTTTCCCCATGGTTTGAAAATGTCTTTTGAAACTTTTCTCTCATCCAGGATGTAATCTAGGTCCATGCATGCTGTGGGTTATGTCTCTCCTCTTAATTTGGAAGAGTTGTTTCCCCCTTCCCTTTTTTCCCCATGACATTGAACATTTTGAAGTATCCTGATTCAGTTGTATAGTGTTCCATATCCTGGACTTTTTATGGGTGTTTTCTTAGTAGATATGGATGACACTTTTTGGCAAGAATGGAACACGGGCTGTGTGGTGCATCTCTTGCATCATATCAAGAGCCTCACAATGTTGAGTTGCTCCACTCTTGGTGATGCTAAGATTGGTCCCTGCGTTGGGATGGTGACTGCTAGATCTTTCTATTCCAGAGTGAATATAAATATATATTCTAGAGGCCCGGTGCATGAAATTCGTGCGGGGGGGGGGGGGGGGTTATCCCTCAGCCCAGCCTGTATCCTCTCCTGTGAGATCAGGCCTAAATGGGCAGTCAGACATCCCTCTCACAATCCAGGACTGCAGCCTGCCTGCCTACCTGATTGCCCCCTAACCACTCCCCTGCCAGCCTGATTGACGCCTAACTGCTCCCCTGCTGACCCAGTTGCCCCCAACTGCTCTCCTCTGCAGCCCTGGTCACCCCTAACTGCCCTCCCCTGCTGGCCTGATCGCCCACAATTGCCCTCCCCTGAAGGCCATCTTGTGGCGGCCATCTTGTGTGTTGGAGTGATGGTCAATTTGCATACTGGTCATGACTAATTAGCATATCTGGTCATGACTGTGAGGGTGTTGTGACCAATTTGCATATTACCCTTTTATTAGTGTACATATATGCTGGGGTCCAACCCCAGCAGGTCCAGGGGTCCCCAAAGGTGTGGACAGAGTCGGCGAAGAAGGAATGACACAGAGACAGCGTTCAGTTGATCAGCAGCCTAGCCAGGATCTCTAGCAAAGTTCTGGTCAGGATCTCCAGCGAGGTTCTGGTTAGGATCTCCAGCCAGGTTCTGTAGCCATGTTGCCTCGCTAGGTTCTCCAGCCAAGTTCTGTCCAGGTTCTCCAGCCAGGTTCAGTCACCAAGTTCTAGTCAGGTTCTCTTGCCAATTTCTGTAGTCAGGTTCAGTCCAGGATCTTTTGCCATGTTCTCTCCAGCGAAGTTATTCTGTCTCTAGGTTCTGTGTAGGTTCTGTGTCTAGGTTCTGTCTAGGTTCTGTGTCCTGTTGTCTTGTTACATCTGTATTTATACCAGTTGATTCCAATCCTATCAATCTCTATTCCAAAGGTTAGGGTGTTTCTTATCTCCATTCCAGGGAGTAAAGATTATGTAGCTTAAGCATGATTGTTCGTAGTTAAAGTGATTAATTACCCGCCTGGCACTTAGTTGAGGGGTTTTATTCCCTCCCTAACTTCAGGGGAAAATCCCTACCTGGGGAAACAACCTTTCTCAGAGAGGTGACCTTGGTTAAAACACATAGTGCCAAGAAGGTGAGCAAACATATTAAGAACAGTATGCCATATATGCCAGGTCCCTTGAAACAGCAAGGATGGACCGGCTCCCGGCACATATATATATGTACATATATATATGTATGTATATGTAAATCAATAGTCTGTGGGGTGATATTGTGAGACTTTTAAAATAACCTTGTATTCAAGTATTCATTGAGCACCTATGTCCAAGGCCCTACTAAGTGTCTAAATAGTCCCTGACACTTGAGAACTGTAATCCTTAAGTCCTTTGAGAATCCTAGCTCACTAAGGTTGTGTGCTTATTCTTGCCATTTCATTGCATTTGACTTACACTTTCTTGATTTCCCTGTGGCTTCCATTCAGAAGTAAAGATGTGAATGGGGGGTAGGGGTTTATGTTGGGCATGTGAGCTTGTTAATATCACCAAGGCATAGAGGAAATAACAATGAATTTGAGTCAGAAGACTTGAGTTCAGATCTTGGCTCTGGTACTTCGTGGCTTTATGATCTCTGATGATACCTTTTCTCTGAGCTCATTTCTTTCCCTGTAAACTGGGGGAAATTAATAGAGTTGTGGTAAGAATAAAACAAGAAAATGTATCATAAAGGACCTGGCCTGTGCTGGGTGCCCCCAGTGATACATTTGTGTTACATTTGTTCTTTTAATCTAGCATTGAGGTCTAATTGGCATAGTGGGAATGAAAACTTTTTATTATCTATAGTTATGGCGGACACAGGAGAGGTCTCATACAGTTCACATCAGATACATAACCCCTCGGGGAAAAAAAACAACCCTAAAGCTTTCTTAAGCATCAGTGTTTAAAGGAGAAAATGTATTCACTATAGAATTATTATGCTTTGGCAGCACATGAATCCCAGGAATGGGAACTTGGAGAGAGGGCATGAAGTCATGCCAGGTATAATTAAGCTACACAAAAGTGTGCAGAAATCCAGGGAGTGGCCCACGCAGGCTCTCAGGCTGATCTCTGAAGGGTGAAATTGGGCTGTGCTGTCACAGTACCGTGAAGCCAATTCATAAAGCGTGCTGAAATAGCCCAACATACCTCTTAGCTTCAAGGCCCCAATCTCCAGAGAGTTTAAACCCGGCCAGCCTAGCCTCCTGGATCAACTCCAAGGGAGCACCAGTCCCTTTGTAGCAGGAATGCTGCCCGGTCCTCCACTGAGGCTGGCGCCTAAGACTGTGCCGCTGGGGCGCACAATTGCAGGGGGCGATGAGACTCTGCTTTTTAAACTCGCCATTAGACAGATTTCAGGTCTCTGTAACATTTTCTTTTCCCAATAAGCCAGTGATGAGGATGCAGCAGAAATATCTGGCTGTATAGAGAACCTCCTGGGGATGCCAATCTGTCAGTTGTTAAAAAGAAGAAATCTGTTATAGTTCAACATAATTTCCATTTTCTTCTGAACTAAAACCATTTCATATGTTCCCAGTAAACTGAATTATTGAGGAGGCTGCCATATAAAGTGTCAGAAGAACTAAGTAAGCCCTTTGCTATTATTTAAATAAACATCAACTTTTCTATGTCGCTTCCCTTAACACATACATATCACGATATGAATGTCCACGAGGGGGCGCTACTCACACATGCTACTCTGAGACTGTGATCCTCCAGGTTAGCACCCTCAGTTTACCTACCCAGTTAGTTGTGGAGCTGAAACTGAAGTTAATCCATTGCTTTATCCACAGTCAGCTAAATAGTTATTTTCACTTAAGTATAAGCCTTAGGAACATTTAAAATGTTTGGAGAGCTGAAACCAGTTTGTCTCAGTGGATAGAGTGTCGGCCTGCGGACCGAGGGGTCCCAGGTTCAATTCCGGTCAAGGGCATGTACCTGGGTTGCCGGCACATCCCCAGTGGGAGATGTGCAGGAGGCAGCTGATTGATGTTTCTCTCTCATCGATGTTTCTAACTCTTTATCACTCTCCCTTCCTCTCTGTAAAAAATCAATAAAATATATTAAAAAATAAATAAATAAATAAATAAATAAATTGTTTGGAGAATCCATTTCTATTTCCTTTTCACCAAGATAATTTTTTAAAAATATATTTTATTGATTTTTTTACAAAGAGGAAGGGAGAGGGATAGAGAGTTAGAAACATCGATCAGCTGCCTCCTGCACACCCACTACTGGGGGTGTGCCCACAACCGAGGTACATGCCCTTGACCGGAATCGAACCTGGGACCTTTCAGTCCGCAGGCTGATGCTCTATCCACGGAGCCAAACCGGTTAGGGCTCACCAAGATAATTTTAGTTTTTAATACAAACTTAAAGCGAACCCTTAACTGCTTTCCACAGTTAATTTTAAATGATCACAAAACAGAAAGAAAATACAGGTGTACCCCTTGAAATGCCCTTACTCCAGAAGACTGCCATCGTGGGTAAACATGCTTCTGTGGGACTCAGTTCTTGGATATCACAGATGCTGTGGCCATAGTCCTGAAGGTTAGGGCCAGCCTGGACGTCTGTCCTCTGTGTTTTTGGAGATTAAATTGATGTCATACAATTGAGGCCAGAAGTTACCAAGCACCCACTCCATTCCCTCTCCTAGAGACCCTGATTGATCTGGTTGTGACTGTAGCCTGTGGCTACTATCTGTGCCGCTGTGGTTTCCCAAGTAGTAAGCAAGGCTAGTCCATGGAGGATTAGCAAGTAAAAATTAAAACTCCTATTTCTGTTTATTTTTCTTCTTTTTTTTCCCCTATTCCCATAATGTTATATTAGTTTGGGGTATACAGCAATAATTTGATATTTGCATATATTGCAACATGACTACAATAAATCTAGTTACCATTCGTCACCATAGTTACAAAAAATATTTTTCTTGTGATGAAAACTCTTAAGACCTATTTTCTTTTATTTTTAACGTTTTAATAATACTAGCATAGTGCTATATGTGTATAATATATTTTTTAAAATTAAGTGTAGATACTCATTTTTGATACTCAGTTGTGTCCTGCTCTGTATGTGTACAGCATGTCAATGAGAAGCTTACATTAAAAATACCTGAAGATCGCTGCTCTAGAGACCGGAGAGCCGTGGAGGGTTGGTAGTGGGGGCTGTTTGTTTTCAGGAGCTCATTTTGGTGAAATATTAGAGAAAGTGGGCCTCCGGACCTCTCCTCCTCGGTCCGAAGGGAAGGAGGATGACAGCGGCCAGAACTGTCTTATATTACATGCTTATCGAGCGGCTGCTTCCTCTCCCACAGGGTCATGTTTCCTCTCCCCTTCATCGCGTGGAGTGGTGTGCTTTTCAGAAAGGGCTGTCCTCCCTCGGGAGTCAAGTTATTCAGCGTGCCTTGGCATTGATGGGAAAGAAAAGACACCCTGGTGTTACCTGGGGACTTCTAGGTTCTTCCTTTCCTCTCCCATTCAGTTGGATGCCCACGATTCTCAGCCCCAAATCGTATTTTCTTAATCATGTTGAAACTCCATAGAAAATAAGTAGGAATGCTCAAACTGACCAAACTATTGAGTGTGCTGAAATGGGTGGGGACAGATAAAATTGCTTGCAGGGCTTTGTAAGGAAGGAAGGCTAAGTTATTTAGATTTAGCTGTTGTAAGAAAGAAACTACATGACTGCTCTAACAGGATAGGTGACGAAGACTAAGAGGAAATAGTAGAAAGAGGTTCTCCTGGAGCAGAATCAATCAAGTCAGAACATTTTGGGAAAAATTACTAGTGGGTGGTAGAAACCGAGAACACTTGTTTCAGGGAAAAGGAATATGATTCCATAATATGGCGGTATGTTGCAGAGTTATTTATTTGTTCAATCACCTGTTTAATAAAGATTGAATTCTTATTCCACACCAGGTGGACTGCACACTACCCCTGCTCTCAGGTGCCTTGCAGTCTTGGAACGCACAGTAGGACGTGCTCAGCGGGGTGAGTGCAGGTGCGGTGTCAGCACTGGGAAGCGCTTCTGAACAAGTCCCACTGGTTTAGGGGGAGATGCCAGGTTACATTTACTGAGTATTTTTGTTCCAGGCTCTGTGCTCAGCACTTTAAAAATGACATTGGCTTTTTAAAACTATTCTACTTTATTATTATTATTGTTTTCAATATATTTTTATTGATTTCAGAGAGGAAGGGAGAGGGAGAGAGAGAGACAAACATTAATGATGAGAGAATCATTGGTCTGCTGCCTCCTGCACGCCTCATACTCAGGATTGAGCCTGCAACCCGGGCACATGTCCCGACAGGAATTGAACAGTGACCTCCTGGTTCATAAGATGCTCAATCACTGAGCCATGCCAGCTGGGCAAAATGACTCTACTTTAAAACTAAAGTTTTTAATGAACTCTAAGGTTGTCCTCATTTTACAGATGAGAAAACAGGCCCAGAAAAGCCAACTAGTAAGAAACAATTTTGATGCCAATACCAAGAATCTCTGTAAGTACAAATCTAAGAAAATAGAAACTAATTTAAAGAGTGTCTATATCATAAAAGGCCTGCGGTCATAATGCCGTAAGGGCGTCACGTCCAAACAACCGGTCACCAGGAGGTGCATGGAGCACTTCTTGTGGGCCAGGACTCGTGGCTCACGCGGGGCTGGCGGGGCCTGCGTGGGACTGGTGGAGGGGGGGGGCTGGTGGGGGTGCACGGGGCTGGCGGGGGGCGGGGGCCGTGCAGCGAAGAGGGCTCAGCAAGGCAGGTGCCGGGAGGGCGGGGGAGGGGAGTGTGGCGCGGGTCCCCAGGTGGCGAGCAGAGGTGCTCCTGCCACAGGGGAGTGGTGGGGGTACACAGGGCCGGTGTCGGGGGGAGGCGGTGCATGGGAGAAGAGCGTGAGCTGGGGGCCTCGTGGGGCGCCAGCAGCATCCACGGAGCGTGTGAGGCGTCGCGGGCCGGCGGACAGACCCTGATGACAGGCTAGGACTCTACACGCGCACGATTTAATTGTGCGCTGGGCCTCTAGTTTATAGATAAAAGAAACAATGTAGTCATTGAAAATGTAAGCTTCCCTGGGTCAATCGATTTTCAAACCTTTTATCCGAGTATAATACATGAAGAGAAAGGCACGATCATAAATGTACAGTTCAGTGAATTTTAATAACTGGGCACACATTTAACTTCCATTTTAAGAAATGGAACATCACCAGTTTGCCAGAAGGCTCCCTCTGTTCCTTCCCCTGACTTTTAAAGATTCGCCCTGGCCCAGTAGCTCAGTTGGTTAGAGCATCATCCCAATATGCCAGTGGATTGTGGGTTTGGTCCTCGGTTAGGGCACGTATAAGTATCAACCAATGAATCGTAAGTAACTGGAGCAACAATGTTCCTCTCTCTCTAAAATAAATCAATAAATAAAATTTAAAATATTATTAAAATATAGATGAATTTTGCCTCTTCATACTTTATGTATATGTAATTGTACAGCATGTCTTCTTTCTGTCTGCCCTTTTTTTTTTCTTTCTTTTTTTTGCTAACCCTTGTTTGTGAGAGTCATCTATATTGTGGCATGTAGTTTTAGACCATTCTCCTTACTGTATGTTATTTTATCATGTGAACGTACCATACCTTTTTCTTAGATATTTGGGTAGCTTCGATGAACATAGTAGCACATGTCTTTCGGTGATCATATGGATGCATTTCTGTTTGGTATCTGCCTCCTGGACTTATTGCATCATAGGCTATGCATTTGTTCTGTTTCAGGAGTTATTGGGAAATGGTTTTCCTAAGTGTCTGTATCATTTCGTACTCTACCAGCAGTGAGTGAGAGTCCAACTGTGCCACATCCTTGCTAGCTTGTGGTATTTTGCATCTCTTCATTTTAGCCATTCTGGCCACATTTTAATTTTCATCCAAATATTCCTGATGACTGATCGGTTGAGTAATTTTTCATGTTTATTTATTTATTCATTTATTTTTTACATTTTATTTTATTTTCTTATGTATTTTTTCTTTATTGATTAAGGTATTACATAGGTGTCCTTATTGCCCATTGCCCCCCCCCCCCCCCCCCACGCATGCCCTCACCCCCGGTGTCTGTGTCCATTGGTTAGGCTTATATGCATGCATACAAGTCCTTTGGTTGATCTCTTCTGGGGGGGTCTCTCTTTTCCATGCCTCCAGAATGGAAAGAGAGTGGTCCGGTTCTTTGAGTAGGGGCGGCTGGGAATTTGAGAAATATGAAAGAAAGAGACAGACACGAAGATGGAAGAAAAAAGCTGGGACCGGGTGGGACCACTGTCCTCCTCTTCTGATGGAGAGACAGGGACCAAGCACCGAAACCGAGTGTTTATTTTATACCCCCGATACCAGGAAGTAACGTCAGTTCTGGGTGGGACCGAGTCCTATTCATTCCTGGTGCTTGGCTGGATTTACATAATAAAACACACTCCCGGACACCTGGGCAAAAGTGAAGGTCAAGCTGAGAACACTTCTGTCTTTTTGGCAAAATGTGTATCCAGGACGTGGCTCTGCCTACCGCCCTAGATTCAGCTGACAATTTATTAAAGAAATGCCCATGTGCCTTCCCAGCCCTCTACACTCTTCCCCTGACCCCCGCCCCCCCCCCTACCTTCCTTCTAAGGTTTGACAGTCTGATTGATGCTCTCTGTCTCTGGATCTGTTTTTCTTCATCAGTTTATGTTGTTCATTATATTCCATATATGAGTGAGATCATGTGATATTTATCTTTCTCTGACTGGCTTATTTCGCTTAGCATAATGCTCTCTAGTTCCATCCATGGTGTTGCAAATGGTAAGAACTCCTTTTTTACTGCAGCGTATTATTCCATTATAATTAGATTGTCTTACTGATTTGTAAGAGTTTTATATGTATTCTGGCTATGAGTCCTTTGAGGGATGTGCGTGTGTGTACATGTATAAATGGCAAATATTTTTCCCCACTCTGTAGGTTGCCTTTTAGATTTCTTAATAGTATCTTCTGAATAGTATCTTCTTAATTTTAATTTTGGCTGGTGTGTAGGGAGGTGTGTCTGGCTTGGTCAACCCTAGGTTTTGAGGAACTGAGAACTGCTGAGTTTTCATATAATTCCAAACACTTTCAAACACATACCTGGGGTGGAGATTGATGTTGTTTTTTCTTGGTTTATTTGACACTAGAGGCCTGATGCACAAAATTCGTGCAAGAGTAGGTCTTCCACCCAGTGATCCCACTTCTAGGAATATATCCCAGGAAACCAGAAGCACCAATCAGAAAGGATATATGCACCCCTATGTTCATAGCAGCACAATTCACCATAGCTAAGATTTGGAAACAGCCTAAGTGCCCATCAGCAGATGAATGGGTTAGAAAACTGTGGTACATCTACATGATGGAATACTATGCTGCTGTAAAAAAGAAGGAATTCTTACCATTTGCAACAGCATGGATAGAACTGGAGAGCATTATGCTAAGTGAAATAAGCCAGTCAATGAAAGAAAAATACCACATGATCTTACTCATTTATGGATAATTAAGACCATTATAAACTGATGAGCAAAAATAGATACAGAGGCAGAGCAACATCGAACAGACTGTCAAACTACAGCGAGAAGGCCAGGGAGGGTTGGGGAGGGGGGTAAGAGATCAACCAAAGGACTTGTATGCATGCATATGAGCATAACCAATGGACACAAGACACTAGGGGGTATGGGAGGCTAGGGGAGGGTCAAGGGGAGAAAAAAAAGGAGACATATATAATACTCTTTGTAATACTTTAAGCAATAAAACAATTAAAAAAAAAAAAAAAGAGTAGGTCTTCCTTCCCTGGCTGCCGGCACTGGCTTCCCTCTGGCACCTGGGACCCATGCTTCCCTCTGGCTGCCAGCAGGCACCCGGGACCCAGGCTTCCCTCACAGTCCGGCTTCATCCAGAAGGTCATCTGAAAGGACATCTGGAAGGACATCCGGTCTAATTAGCATATTACACTTTTATTATTATAGACTAGAGGCCCGATGCATGAAATTCATGCAGAGGGCTCGGCCCTCGCAGCCCTGGCTGTCCCAGCTGGTCCTTGCAGCACCAGCTTCGTCCGGAAGGGCACTTGAAAGGTCGTTCTGCTGTTTGGTCTAATGAGCATATTAGCTCTTTATTATACAGGATAATTGACAAATAAAATTACAAAATATTTAAAGTGTACAATGTGATGGCTTGATAAACATAATACTTATATGTATTATGAAAAGATTCCTTAATCAAGTTAATTGACACAGGTGTTCTTGATTTTAAATGTGTTTTTTAAAAAAATTGATTTTAGAGCAAGGAAGGGAGAGGGAGAAAGAGAGAGAGAAACATCAGTGAGAGAGAATCATTGATTAGCTGCCTCCTGCAGACCCCCTACTGGGGATCGAGCCTATAATCCAGGCATGTGCCCTGACTGAGAATCTAACCATGACCTCCTGGTTCATGGGTCTACCTCAACCACTGAGCCACACCAGCCTGGCAAGATGTTCTTGAACTCACTCATACTAATTTATCACCTTTTTTCTTTATGGGTGATGTTTTTTTTTATGTCCTGTTTAAGAAATCTTTGTTATAGGTATACTGTTAAATGGACTTTATATGGAAAAGGAGGCTTTCCATTAATAGGCAGTGGAGGAAGCAAATAGTGTCATATACAAAAATGATCTCAAAGTAGATCAAAGACCTAAATGTAAGAGCTAAAACTCTTAAAAGGAAGCCTAGGTGTACATCTTCATGGTCTTGGATTAGCAACAGTTTCTTAAATATGACACCAAAAGCACAAGCAATGAAAGAAAATAATAGATAAATTGGACTTCATAAAAATTAAAGGCCACTGTCGAGAAAGTGAAAACACTGCATATAGAATGGGAGAAATATTTGCAAAAATATATCTGATAAGGGCATAGGATCCAGAATATACAAAGAGCTTGTACAACCGACTGTAAAAAGACAGACAGCCCAATTAAAAATGGGTGAAGCATTTGAAGAGACATTTCTTTGAAGAAGATCTAAAAATGACCAGTAAGCACATGAAAAGACCTTCAACTTTATTAGTCATTAGGAGATTGTAAATCAAAACCACAATTAGATACCACTTGGCACCTACTAGGATAGCTATAACAATCATTTTTAAAAGGAAAATAACAAGTGTTGGTGAGGATGGAGAAATTAGAACCCTTACACATTGCTGGTGGGAATGTAAAATGGTGCAACCACTGTGAAAACAGTTTGGTGGTTCCTCATAAAGTTAAAGCGTTACCACATAACCCAGCAATTCCACTCCCAGGTATACACTGTACCCAAGAGAATTAAAAACACATTCCCACACAAAAATGGGAACAAAAATGTTCCTAGTATCACTATTCGAAATAGTAGAAAGGAGAAAGAACCCAAGAGTCCTCAGTTGATGAATGGATAAGCAAAAGTGGTATATCTATGTAATTGAATATTCTCCAGCCATAAAAAAAGGAATGAAGTACCGATACAGGCCACAACATGGATGAATCTTGAAAACATTTTGCTAAGTGAAAAAAGCCAGACATAAAAGGACACATGTAGTGTAATTTCGTTCATGTAAAATGTCCAGGATAGGTAAATTCATAGAGACAGGAAGATTAGTGGTTCTCGGGGATTGGCAATAGGAGGAAATTGGGAGTGATTTCTAATAATATGGGGTTTCTTTTTGGGGTGATGGAACTATTCTGGAATTAGATACTGGCAATGGTTACACAACCTTGTGGAAATACTAAAAACTTCTGAATTGTACACTCTAACATGCTTAAAGTGATAAATTTTGTTTTGTAAACTTTCTCTCAAAAATTGACAAAAAAATTAGCTACAAAGTTTGCTCAATCAATTGCTATTTCTTTATATTTTATTGATTTTTTTACAGAGAGAAAGGGAGAGAGATAGAGAGTTAGAAACATCAATGAGAGAGAAACATCGATCAGTTACCTCCTGCACACCCCCTACTGAGGATGTGCCTGCAACCAAGGTACATGCCCTTAACCAGAATCGAACCTGGGACCCTTCAGTCTGCGGACTGATGCTCTATCCCCTGAGCCAAACCGGTTAGGGCTCAATTGCTATTTTTAATATAAAAAAAAGAAAAAATGTAAGTGTTCAATGATGGTTACTCTTTGAATTGTGCTAGAGCCATATGTACAAATTTGTAGAAATTAATTTATTGATCTAAAAAGATGTTTATGATACTGAGTAAAGAAAAACCAATTATAGCCGAAACCGGTTTGGCTCAGTGGATAGAGCGTCGGCCTGCGGACTGAAGGGTCCCAGGTTCGATTCCGGTCAAGGGCATGTACCTGGGTTGCGGGCACATCCCAGTGGGGGGTGTGCAGGAGGCAGCTAATCGATGTTTCTCTCTCATCGATGTTTCTAACTCTCTATCTCTCTCCCTTCCTCTCTGTAAAAAATCAATAAAATATATTTAAAAAAAAAAAAAAAAGAAAGAAAAACCAATTATAAAATAATATTTAAGGAATGATCCTATATTTGGGAAACTATAGCAAAAACAAAAACAGCCCTGGCCCGTATGGCTCAGTTGGCTGGGCATCAGTCATCCCATGCACCGAAAGGCGGCCAGTTCAATTCCCAGTCAGGGCACATGCCCAGGTTGTGGGTTCAGCCCCTGGTAGGGGGCACTCAGAAGCTGATTGATATTTCATTCTCACATCGATGTTTCTCTCTCTCTTTCCCTTTCTCTCTAAAAATCAATAAAAACATTCTTTAATAAACAAAATACACTAGAGAGTGAGAGACTGGAAGGGCATACACTAAAATTTAGATAGTTCTGGGGCCAGTTTTTGTTGTTTTTTTTTTTGCCTCCTCTTGTTCTCTGATTTTTCCACAATAAACTTACGTTATATTTTTTTTAAGTTATGTTAACAACAAAGGTCAAGAGCCACAGGAGTGTTCTTCATGGCAAAGTTGGTTTTAACTCTAGCTCTAAAATCTGCCTCCCCAGGTCTCCCTTCCCTTTTCTCTTTCCCATAACTAAGTTGTGTGCAAGAACTGGCCAGTGGATGAGTCTGGAAGTTTTGCAGACCTGCACCTCTTTGACTGGCTGGCCAAAGGTGCATTTTCCTCAGAGTCAGGAGAACATGAACATTGAAGGGGAAAGGGAAGGGTCTCCAGGTAATAAAGAAATCGATGTAAAAAAATGTCATTAGGCAAACGGTACCTATAACTGATAGACTGCCTGCTGCTGGACTATGTCCTCGGGCCCGTCACACCTCCCTAGTGAAGGAAGTCAAAGAGACCAGCGGGTTGACAATAAAATTGTTATGGCCGCACCTGGGAATGCTACTGTAATTATGGGTCTCCGAGCGCTTTCCTGCAATTCCAGTTTTCAGATGTTTAAAACTTCCCTCCACACTGAAACTTCGCACCTCCGACTGCAGCCCAGAGATTTCATTAACAACAACAGCGCCTTTTGATTGGGGAGAAAAGGAAAACAGGCTAAATATTTTATATTCTCCCACACTTTGATTTTAAAGTAAAACTTTTTGTATATTTAGCCGGCTTACAAACAATATGAAACAACATTTTTAAAGCATTTTAAAATGACTGATGGAAGTTGAACATTTCTAAAAACTCCAGTAAATTATAAAATAATGTTTGCGATCAGCCACAAGGAAACTAGGAGACATTTATTCGCCCTTGACTAGTTGTATGACTTTGGAAGATTTGCATAACCTCCGTGCTTTGGTTTTCTTTATGAAAAACGGGATCACAATAAAACCTTCTTCACTGTGGCAGCCGTGAGGCACAACACAAAGATCGCCCTTTAAGAAACGGACTTGCTGTTTCAGCTCTAAGGAGTCAGTGCTTTGGCTGTTAACACTTTTAGCTTCCACCTCTGATTTTGTTTTTTTTAATACGTTTTTATTGATTTCGGAGAGGAAGGGAGAGGGAGAGAGAGATAGAAACATCAATGATGAGAGAGAATCATGGATAGGCTGCCTCCTGCACGCCCACCACAGGGGATGGAACCTGCAAGCTGGGCATATTCCCTGACTGGGGATCAAACTGTGACCTCCTGGTTCATAGGTCGATGCTCAACCAGTGAGCCACACTGGCCTGGCAGCTTTTATAGTTTTTTAAGAGATTAGATTGGCTAGACTTTTTCTGTCATTCCCAAGCTTATTGGCTGTTTATTTGAAGTCATTTAAAAAATACCTTCTGTGATGTGATTCCCATCATTTTCCTACCTGGAAGCACCTATTGGATATTGATGGGTGCAGCTGGACAGCAGAGATTTTAGTAATCTTTTATGCTTTTTGGTAAATGCAACACAAAATAAGCAATGCAAATATCCACCGCTTGTTTACCATGAATGTGAACACCGGACATGTCCCATTTAGGTGGGGGCACACTCTATGACTAAGATTCACCAGGGAAGCTGGTCAGGCAGGTTTTTGCCTTGGACATCCTTGGTATTCGTTGGAATGTAAGAAATGCAACTTTGTCAGAAATATTCTCTCCAAAAATGTAACCCTCAGGACCATTGGATACAATTTGACTCCTCGAGTCTTTGTGGCTAATACCAAGTCTATCTAAATAGAGTATCAGGTGTTCTATTCTTGGCTGCTTTTGGTTGTTTTTTTTTTCTTTTCTATAAGATGCTGGTTTTTCCTTGCCACAATGGTCTCTGGGCAGAAAAGGAAAGTCAGTTTACTTCTCAGTGATGGGCAGAGTAAAAGTGACCATGAGTCTATAGCAGCCGTGGGCAAACTACGGCCCGTTTGAAATGAATAAAACTAAAAAAAAAAAAGACCGTACCCTTTTATGTAATGATGTTTACTTTGAATTTATACTAGTTCACACAAACACTCCATCCATGCTTTTGTTCTGGCCCTCCGGTCCAGTTTAAGAACCCATTGTGGCCCTCAAATCAAAAAGTTTGCCCACCCCTGGTCTATAGGAAAGGCACAGTGCTCTACTTGAGGGCAGTTACTGTTTATGTAGTCTTATTTTCCACAATACTTAGCATTAGTGATGTGCATATTATAGTTTCTGAAAGTAAATATAGGGGATGTGTTAAAATGTGTGTGTGTGTGTGTGTGTGTGTGTGTAAACTGTGGAGTGAGCCATCGTAGTTTATTAATTTTTATATGTTTATTTTTAAAAAATGTTTTTGTTGATTTTAGAGAGAAAGAAAGAGAGAGGGAGAGAGAAACATAGATATGAGAGAAACATAGATCAACTGCCTCCTGCACACCTCCTACTGGGGATAGAGCCTGCAACCCAGGCTGGGAATTGAACCAGCGACCTTTAGGTGAATAAGACGCTCAACCAACTGAGCCACACCAGCCAGGTTTATGTGTTTATTATAAGGTTAAACGAAACGTACACATCCACAATATGTGGATTTGATTATCTTCAACATGGTAATCTCCTGGCTCTTTCCCTATTATTGGGTTTATAACTTTCATGAAATCTTTGTTGTAATGTACCCCACGAAGCACAGAAGGACGCCTCAAGAAGCCGAATTAAAGAGTCACATTTATTGCAATGTGGGACTATGAGGGGCCATTCCCCAAATCTCATAGTGATAAGATGGTGGCAAAACCAGACTTATATAGGCAAAGATCACAAAGGTATTGATTACATCTCAAGGTTTGGAATGAGGAACCTGGTTTGCAAAAAAGCAGTTTACAGAAGCAGAAGCAGCATGTTAATTATAGTTTTGGGTCTCTGTTATCACAGAGTTGCCAGGAACACATTATCGAGAGCCCTCGGGTCTTGAGACCACTGAGTTGCCAGGAACACATTATCTAGATAGAGCCCTCGGGTCTGGAATGAGGAATCTGGTCAGACTTAAGCATGTTATCTAAATTACAGTTTTTGTTTTGGGTCTCCGGAACACTGAGTCAACAGGGACACGTTAACTGGAGCCCTCTGACCTTGGGACAGTTGTGCTGTCCTGTTTCCCAGGTACAGAAGAATGTACTTTCTAAAACCAGTAAGATAACAATCAATGGGATAGTCATTCAATCGAATGGGATGATTTATACAATTCAGAAAATCAAAATAACTTTTCTATTGTTAAGCCAAACAACAGGGTTAGAGTTAAACTACAGTTTCTACCTGAGATGGTTGCTACCATACTTCATCTTCAACTTCGTTAAGCAAACATTTTCTAAGGACTGGAATGCTTCAGCAGCAAGCATGGTCAGAGAGGGCACCGTTTGCTTTGCTCAGACTGAGCACCTGTTCTCTGGGGGGCTAAGAGGCTCATCAGGAATATGACATCAGAAATAGATGCTCTCCCATTAAACTCTATTCTAAGGAACACATTCCCTAATTCTTGTAGCATTTAAGCCAATTTATTAGAATCCTGAAGAGGATTTGTATATGAAAACAGGATGGGAGGAAAGACTGTTAAGATTCCTTTTGTATTACAAGAGAACTGTACTTGAGAATTAGATTCGTGAAATCAATAGCTTTTACTGCTTCATCAAGGACATTGGTAAGTGCAGCTGACGTTTTGGGCTGGTGCCTGGCTGTAGAGTACAGTAACTGCTCTACAGTGTGGAGCCACTGACTGGACTTGTCTAAGGTGCCAGCAGTTTTCCCACCATTGCTTTTCCACCATCAGTCCAAATGTCAACAGAGTGAAAAGGCAAGTAATGTCTTTTATTATGAAAACAATCATTTTTAATCCACTCTGATAATTGAAGCAGGGATTTTAGGGGGATATAGGCAGGCTTAGGGATTTTTTAAGAATTGGGGTCCATGGAAAAAACACAGGCCCATAGATTGGGAGAAGGTACATTTCCATAACACAAGGAAGCCAGGTGCAGTTGTATCTCCATAAGACAAGGGAGCAGCAACAGTTGCATTTCCATAAGACAAGGGAACTGGAAGTAGCCAGGAAAGGTCTATAATAAAGAGAAGGAAGCCCTTCATTCAGATGGAAAAGAAGCCCAGAGGAATGGATGGACTAGGAGGGAGGAGGGCCTTAGGAATCACTATAGTAACCAATTCGAAGGGGAATATTGACCAATCAGAGGGGATATCAGGACACAGGATCTGCAGCCTTTATAAGCCAAAGGGAAAAGAAACTCAGTGGGACTCTTCCCCCTCCCTACATGGGAGTCCGTTCTGTGGGACTCTTTCCCCTCCCTACGTGGGAATCTGTACTTGTTCTTCAATAAATCTCCATCTTTGCTCTACCACTTTCTGTCCATGGATTCATTCTTCGATTCTGGAGGACAAAGAATCTGGGTTCCATTCCAAAAATTTGGTATCACAATCATTTTCTTTTAGTTAATCTGTTTACAATTAATGTCATCACCAATGTATTTGCATTTAATTTAAATCTAGCGTCTTCTATTTTATCCCATGTGTTCTGTTCTTTTTTTCTAGCTTTTCTTGCTTTCTTTTGGATTAATCATTTTTTATTATTTCATTGCTCCCCCCATCCCTTAGCTTTGTTTACTATTCTTTTCCAAGGTCACCCAAGACTTTTAACATGATTCCTTGATTAAAATTTTAATATGAATAAGTACTTTTCTCACTTCCTGGATTGTGTGAGGACTTTGAACAATTTTACTTCATTTACCTTTCTCCTGACTTAAATTTTTTTTTATTTTGAAAAAAATTTTACACCATCAAAACGTTGCAATAATAGTGCAATAAACTTCTATATACCCTTCATACTGATTCACCAATTGGTGACATTTTGCTCTCTCTCTCTTGCTGTTTTTAAAAAAATTTGTTGACAGTATTACAGATGTCCCCCATTCCCCCGCCCCCTCCATTTTGCCCCCCTCCATTCAGCCCTCTTAGTTTTGCTCTTAAAACCATTCAACTGATTGGACAAGGTCCACCCAGATTCTCAAGGATAATCTCCTTTACTTAAAGCCAATTGATTGTAAATGTTAACCATATCTAAAAAAATACCTTCACCTAGATTATGGCCTAGCCAATTTGACATATAAAACTAACCAACACAAAGCACATCCAGTTTCTTACTAGCTGTAGGTCAGGGAATATAATAGCCATCTATACTTTCCATCCGTCCATTCATTCATCATTCATTCATCCATCCATTCATTCATCATTCATTCATTTCAGAACTATTTCCTGAGCACCAGCCATGTGCCAGTCACTGGAAGGTGCATGGATACATATTCTAAGATTCAGACAACTGACTTGCAAGTAACTGTTACAATACAAACTATTTGTTAGTTGGAACCTTTTTGTAAATATTTAAGGCTGTTGCCTTATTTCTTTTTGACTTACTTTATTTCCTCCAGGACATAAACAGGAATGTATTCATTGTCATGACTTTCACCAATCTCCTTGCATAGTTCCTTGTCAAATAAATATAAATATCTTCTATAAAAAAAACTTTTAAAATGTTTTTATTGATTTTAGAGAGAGAAGAAGGGAGAGGGAGAGAAGCATTCATCGGTTGCCTCCGGCATGCCTCCCACTGGATTGAGCCTGCAACCCGGGCATGTGCCTTGACAGACTGGAATCAAACTGGTGACCTCTGGGAGCATGGGATGACGCTCAGCCAACAGCCATGCCGGCCAGGGCTTTAAGAAAACATTTTAGTTAACCAATTTTTTGACCAGAAAGATTGAGCACAATGGGAGGGAAATCTCAGCCCAATTCAACAGCTTTCTTCCAAAAGCAGCAAGAGAAGACCCACTGCATAAATGCTTTTCGTGATTCTGCTTGTGTCACATTTGCTCATGTCCCGTTATCCAAAGTAAGTCACAAGGCCAGTCCAGGTCCAACAGGTGGGGAAAGAGACTCCACACGTTGATGAAAGTTGCAGCAAAGCATTCTGGGTCACAGGAGGCTTTCTCCATCATACTATGATCCTTGGCCACTTTTTAACATAAAGGGGAAAGATGGTGATTTAGAGTTAAATCAGGCAATCCGGATAACTCAAGCATAAAAAACAAACAAACAAAAAACTCCTTTGAAACCCGGGTTATTAATTTTCCCATTACATCAACCAGACACCTCCGCAACTGTGCTCTTTGTTTTCAAGACATTAGATCTGCAATTTAAATTACTGCCTCTTTCCTTTTTCCCTAGGCACATAGCCATGTCTTCAACCCTTGGAAAAATACCCATATTTCCTTCTTTTTTTGGATTATGCACCCTCTAAAAGATTACTTTGTCATTGAGATTCAAAATAAAACATTCTACTCACCTGGCAATGCCTTTTCATCTTTTCTTAAATAAGTAAATGGAAGACATATAATAGTTGCGATGGTAGTCATTCCCCCACCCCATGGGAAAATTACTTTTTCGCAATACAATGTGCTTGCTTTAAATTTGTTTTGTTTTGTTTTGTTTGTTAATCCTCACCCAAGGATATTTTTCCATTGATTTTTTTTTTTTTTTTTTTTTTTTTTTTTTTTTTTTTTTTAGGGAGAGTAGAAGAGAGAAGGAAAGATAGAGAGAAACATCGATGTGAGAGAAACATCTGCTGGTTGACTGGTTGCCTCCTGCAGGAGCCCTGACCAGGGCCCAGGCCAGGGAGGAGCCTGCAACCAAGGTACGTGCCCTTGACCGGAATCGAACCCAGGCTGATGCTCTATCCATTGAGCCAAACCGGCTAGGGCAAATTTTGGCAAGAAATAATGAAAATAGCCCTAGCTGGTTTGGGTTGGTGGATAGAGCGTTGGCCTGCGGACTGAAGGGTCCCAGGTTCGATTTCAGTCAGGGGCACATGCCTGGGTTGCAGGCTCGATCCCCGGTGGGGAGCATGCAGGGGGCAGCCGATCAATGATTCTCTCTCATCATTGATGTTTCTATCTCTCCCTCTCCCTTCCTCTCTGAAATACAATAATTTTTTTTTTTAAATCCTGGGTATTTTAGCTCACTGGTGTGCCTGAGTGGTTAAGCATGGACCCAGGAACCAGTTTGATTCCCTGTCAGGGCACATGCCCGGGTTGCAGGCTCGATCCCCAGTAGGGGGCGTGCAGGAGGCAGCTGATCAATGTTTCTATCCCTCTCCTTTCCCCTCTCTTTAAAAAAAATCAATAAAAACATCTTAAAAATGACATTAAGTAACTTAAAAAAAAAGAAATAATGAAAATATATATCCTTTAACGAAGGTCTGAGGAGGACAGCTGAGTAGCTAAGATACTTAGCGAGGCAAATTCATCCACAAACGTTCTCATTGTCCTGTGCACAAACCACGGGACCTTGCAATGTGGCCCTGTGGACCTGGGAAGGTGACTGCACCTTTACAGAATCTGCGATTGCTTGCTTCCCATCAGCAGTTTTGTCATGGCTGTGTAATAAAGCTTGAAAAGAACCCAGTTTAAATAACTACCAGTGAGAGAAAAGAGTCAACTCAAACATTTCAGTTCTGTTAAACACATTCTGTACACACACACACACACACACACTCACACACACACACACACACACACTCACACACACACACACACACACACACTCACACACACACACACACACACACACACACACACACACACACACACTCACACACACACACACACACACACACACACACACACACACACACACACACACACTCACACACACACACACACACACACACTCACACACACACACACACACACACACACACAGTTGGTCGCTTTCCTCAGTGAATGTTGTACAACCACACGTCCGGGAAGGATTTGTCTGTGTTCAGTTCCAGTTAACAAAGGGCATTTTTCAGAAATCTCAAGAGTGATATAAATAGCTGGGAAGGGTGCTAATTGCAGAAATATGCTGGCTTATTAAGTGAATAACTATGTGAATGAGATTTGTAAACTCAACAAAACACTAAAAATATTTCTTGTCATTCTTGTTATACTGTGCATACAATGCATGCACCAGGCTAGTTTAATCTACCTTCCACAAAATAATTTTGCAGTGTGTTTAGACTGAAAGGGAGTAATTTTGATAATGTTCTTCCAAGATCAATGAGTTCTTATGTTGTTCTTTCTTGCCACTAGAATTGAAGCATGTCCCAATAGTTCCTTGAGAGGCTTATTTCTTCCCTTCCCTTCCCTTCCCTTCCCTTCCCTTCCCTTCCCTTCCCTTCCCTTCCCTTCCCTTCCTTCCCTCCCTTCCTTCCTTCCTTCCTTCCTTCCTTCCTTCCTTCCTTCCTTCCTTCCTTCCTTCCTTCCTTCCTTCCTTCCTTTTTTTAAAGAGAGAGGAAGGGAGGGGAGGGAGAGGGGGAGAGAGAAACATTTATGTGAGAGAGAAACATGGATCAGTTTCCTCCCACAGATGCCCCTATCGGGGCTTGAACCTGAAATCTGGGTGTGTGCCATGACTGGGTATCGAACCTGTCACCTTCTGGTGCGTGGAACAATGCTCCAAACAACTGAGCCACACTGGCTAGGGGAGAGGATCATTTCTGATGTGCTACATATATACATAACCCATTATCCAGAGGTAGCTAATCATTAATATTTTAGTGTGCTTTATTCTCATCTTTTCCATACATATAAATATATACACAAATATGAAAATTATGTATGTTTCACATGATACTGTGATACAACATGTAAGAGGCCATATGGCATAGTGTTTAACAATGTCAGATAATCTAGGTTTGAATCCTGGCTCCTCCACTTCCTGATTGTGGTAACCTGGGCAATGTGCTTCCCATCTCCGTAGCTCAGTTCCCTTAGCTGTAGTATGGAGTAATATTAGTGATCTACTTTATAGGGTTATTTTGTGGATTAAGTTAGTTAATAATTATAAAGCACTTGGAACATTTCCTAGTGCATTATAAATGTTCAATATTATAATTATAAACAATTTTTACTTATCACATAACACCAGGGCATAAGCATTTCCAAAATAATATAAAACACTTAATGAACATATGACCAGAAAAATTGAGCACAATGAAGGACATTCCATTGTATAGCTATGCCATAATACTTTACCAGCTCCATTGCTGGATGTTGGGGTCCAACCCCAGCAGGTCCAGGGGTCCCCAAAGGTGTAGACGGAGTCAGCGAAGAAGGAATGACACAGAGCCAGCATTCAGTTGATCAGCAGCCTAGCCAGGATCTCTAGCCAAGTTCTGGTCAGGATCTCCAGCGAAGTTCTGTCTAGGTTGGGCGCCAGATGTTGTGGTCCAGCCCCAACAGGTCCAGGGGTTCCCCATAGGTGTGGATGGAGTCAGTGAAGAAGGAATGACACAGAGGCAGCGTTCAGGTGATCATCATAGCCAGGTTCCTCTAGCCAGGTTCTATAGCCATGTTCCCTCGCTAGGTTCTCCAGCCAGGTTCTCCAGCCAGGTTCAGTCACCAGGTTCTAGTCAGGTTCTCTTGCCATGTTCTATCCAGGTTCTATAGCCAGGTTCTGTCTCTAGGTTCTTCAGCCAGGTTCTCTCGCTAGGTTCTGTCTCCAGGTTCTGTGGCCAGTTTCTGTCCAGGATCTTTTGCCATGTTCTCTCCAGCGAAGTTCTTTTGTCTCTAGGTTCTGTGTAGGTTCTGTGTCTAGGTTCTGTGTTCTGTTGTCTTGTTACATCTGTATTTATACCAGTTGATTCCAATCCTATCAATCTCTATTCCAAAGGTTAGGGTGTTTCTTATCTCCATTCCAGGGAGTAAAGATTATGTAGCTTAAGCATGATTGTTCGTAGTTAAAGTGATTAATTACCCACCTGGCACTTAGTTGAGGGGTTTTATTCCCTCCGTAACTTCAGGGGAAAATCCCTACCTGGGGAAACAACCTTTCTCAGAGAGGAGACCTTGGTTAAAACACACAGTGCCAAGAAGGTGAGCAAACATATTAAGAACAGTATGCCATATGTGCCAGGTCCCTTGAAACAGCAAGGATGGACCGGCTCCCGGCAGCTGGATATTGTGTTTCCAAAGTGTTACTATTATTAATATTATCTGGATGAATATCTTCATGCATCAAGTTTTGTCTGCATTTAATATTATTTGATTAGCCCTGGCCAGTGTGGCTCAGTTGGTTGGGTGTTGTCCTGTGCATGAAAATGTTGCCAGTTGGATTCTCAATCAGGGCACATGTTCGAGTTGTGGGTTCCGTCCCTGGTGGGGGGCATGCAGGAGGCAGTCAATTGATATTTCACTCTCACATAGACGTTTCTCTTTCTCTTTCCCTTTCCCTTCCTCTCTCTCTAAAAATCAATATATATATGTATATATGTGAAAATATTTGGAAAGAGGTAAGAAAGATATTCTTAAGCTCACTTTAGGTTTTGTTTGTCTAATTGTCTATTGAAAGTATTTCTGAGTTTAAAAAATATGCTCATATCGACCAGATTTAGACACAATTAGTATACACAGTGTCTGAGGCCGTGTAAAAGTATTTATTTGTAACTAGCTCCCTCTAGTGAAAATTATTTAAAATTGCATGGTTCATTTCTGAATCTCCTTTTTTTTTTTAATTAAATCTTTATTGTTCAGATTATTACATTTGTTCCTCTTTTTTCCCCCCATAACTCCCCTCCTCCCAGTTCCCGCCCCACCCTCCGCCCTCACTCCCCACCCACTGTCCTCATCCATAGGTGCACGATTTTTGTCCAGTCTCTTCCCGCATCTCCCACACCCCTCCCCCCCCCCCCCCCAAGAATAGTCAGTCCATTCCCTTTCTATGTCCCTGATTCTATTATAATCACCAGTTCATTCTGTTCATCAGATTATTTATTCACTTGATTCTTAGATTCACTTGTTGATAGATGCATATTTATTGTTCATAATTTGTATCTTTACCTTTTTCTTCCTCTTCCTCTTCTTAAAGGATACCTTTCAGCATTTCATATAATCCTGGTTTGGTGGTGATGAACTCCTTTAGCTTTTCCTTATCTGTGAAGCTCTTTATCTGACCTTCAATTCTGAATGATAGCTTTGCTGGATAAAGTAATCTTGGTTGTAGGTTCTTGGTATTCATCACTTTGAATATTTCTTGCCACTTCCTTCTGGCCTGAAAAGTTTCTGTTGAGAAATCAGCTGACAGTCGAATGGGTATTCCCTTGTAGGTAACTGAGTTTCTTTCTCTTGCTGTTTTTAAGATTCTCTCTTTATCTTTTGCTCTTGGCATTTTAATTATGATGTGTCTTGGTGTGGTCCTCTTTGGATTCCTTTTGTTTGGGGTTCTCCGCACTTCTTGGACCTGTAAGTCCATTTCTTTCACCAGGTGGGGGAAGTTTTCTGTCATTATTTCTTCAAATAGGTTTTCAATATCTTGCTCTCTCTCATCTTCTGGCACCCCTATAATTCTGATGTTGGTACGCTTGAAGCTGTCCCAGAGGCTCCTTACACTATCCTCGCATTTTTGGATTCTTTTTTCATTTTGCTTTTCCGGTTGGGTGTTTTTGCTTCCTCGCATTTCAAATCATTGACTTGATTCTTGTGCTCCTCTGGTCTGCTGTCGGGAGTCTGTATAATATTCGTTATTTCATTCCGTGTATACTTAATTTCTAGTTGGTTCCCCAATATAAGATCGAGGGTCTCATTAGTTTTCTTGTAGATCTCATTAAGTTTATCGGCGGCTTCTAAACAGTTCTTGAGAGACCTTAAAAGTGTGGTTCTGAACTCTATATCTTCCATTGACAATTTTGTCCTGTTTCTTTGTCTCCGCATTTTGTTATGCTTCCTTGGTGCACCCCCCTAGTGGTCTTTGTGCACAGTCTTATAGTTAAACCTTGATTGTTGTACCTAATACCAGGGAGGGTTTGACCTCCAGGCCAAGTGGCTATGAGAATCAGCTGTGTCTGCAGTGAGAGAACTTCTGTCCTCTAGGGAGGTGCTAATCTGGCGTTTGCCTGAGGCTATCCGGCAAATGCCTCTGTGCAGGGCTTGGGCGGGGCGGGTCGCACAGGATCAACAGGGTGGGCCGGAGAGAGCAGTTATGGCGGCTCTCAGTCCTGTCCCCAGGGGCTCTGCCTCTCTGAGTCCCAGCACCCGCTGCAAACCTCGGAGAGAAAGCTGCACTCGCTCTGACCGAAGCCAGACAGTCCCGCTTCTCCCGTTTGAGTCTGGGTCCCTAAAGACTCGCCTGTATCTGGAGCTCAGAGTCTGCGACTCCCTCCCAATTGAAAACACCAACCGCGCCGTCTGCTGCCAGCCTGCTCCGCGCACTCCGCACCTCAGAATTTGACTTCAGCACTGCGCCTCCTCTGAGTGTCCGTATGCGTTTCTCTTTCCTCCTAGTTGTAGGACTTCCACTCAGCCAGCGTTCCTGTGGTACTGGGTGATGTCCGTCCCATTTTTTAGTTTCACTTTTGAAGTAGTTGTTCAAGGCAGCAAACTCCAGCGTTAACCTATGCCACCATCTTGGTTCTCCTCTGAATCTCCTTTGAACTGGTAAAAAAATTTATACGTATATATATTATTGATTTCAGAGAGGCAGAGAGAGAGAGAGAGAGAGAGAGAGAGAGATCAATGATGAGAGAGAATCATTATCAGCTGCTTCCTGCACGCCCCCCACTGGGGATAGAGCCTGCAACTGACCTGGTACAAATTTTTGAGAACAATTTTTAATTTTAAAACCACAAACCTTTGAATTTTATTTTTTACAGAGCCCCTGATTAGAGACTGATGGATTTTTTTACTGGGCTTATTTTAGAAATTAATTTATGATTAAAAACAATTCAAAGAGTCCAGCCAGCATGCCTCAGTGGTTGAGCATCAACCTACGAACCGGGGCACTTGCCCGGGTTTTGAGCTCGGTCCCCAGTGTGGGACATGCAGGAGGCAGCCAATCAATGATTCTCCCTCATCACTGATGTTTCTACCTCTCTCTTCCTCTCCCTTCCTCTCTGAAATAAATAAAAATATATTAAAAAAAAAAATCAGACACAAATTAGCCCTGTCTCAACACCATCATTGCAACACTTTGGAGACACAATAAAATGAAATTTAAAGATAGATTTTGGTAGAAAAGTAAAGTACTGACTGTCCTTGAGAAGTGGGTGTGGGGCACAAGAGAAAGATGGTGCTGAGGTTGCTCCAGAATTCAGGCCGAAATGAATAACCTTGTTCACAGTTCACACACTGCTCACACTCGTTTGTGTTGTTTTTTCCTTTGCTCTTTTGGGTATCCCAGGAGGTAGGTGTTATTCCCTTATGTTGCAGGTCAGGGAACAGTGTCAGCAGAGTAAGTGAGGTGCCCAGAGCTGAGAGCATGTGGGCGCTGTGGTGGGCCGCCGGCCCCCTCAGGACTGAGGCGCTCCCTATTCCTCTAGCTCCAGGGCAGTTGTTGGCTGACGCCTCAGCTGCGTGCTCCGCGGAATTGTCCTCCACCAAAGGAAGAACCTCGCTCAAGGCTGTGTTCCCTTCCCAGGACAGTGCGTAGCCAAGCTCTGCTTCATCTGAGGCACAAAGGCTCAACCTGGGGTATCTCGGAGGGGCATCCCAGGTCCAGAGCTCCCCAAGCCACCCTCCGAGACCTGCACCTGCACTTGTCTTCTCACCCCGTCTCTGCCTTCACCACTCACAGGTTCTCCTTTTGCTTGCACGGAAGTAACCTCTGCACGGAAACCTCCCTGTCTCAGGGCCTGTTTCCTGGTGACCGCGGGTGACGACAGCGGGTCCTGCAGGCGCCCGAGGACCTATCTCTAAAATGGGCTTTTGAGGAGCAACTAAGATGGCGGCATAGGTAAACACCGGGAAATTATCGCCTCACACAACAATTGAACATTACTGCAAAGGACTGAGCAAACATCATCCAGAACAACAGGAAGGCTGGCTGAGTGTAAATTCCACAACTAGAAGGAAAGAAAAGCACGCTGAGAGCCAGAGGCGCTGCGGAGGTGAAGTGCAGAGGTATGGCGGCGCGCGGGCGCGCGCGCGCGCGCGCGCGCGCGCGCGCGAGGAAAGGGGGTAGCACCTGAGGACGCGGCTGACTTTTTGAGTCACAAACTCCCGACTGCTCTGAACTCCGGTTCCGGGAAGTCTCTGGGGACCCAGGACTCATACGGGGAGAGGCTGGTCTATCCGGCAGCGAGCGAACTTGAGGGCGGCTTTCCCTCAGAGGTGCTTGCAGCCGTTACCGGAACACTGAGACGCGCGACTCCGGGCGGAGAATCGGCCATGGCTGCTTTCTCCGCCCTCTGACTCCCTGAGACCCCGCCCCACCCAGGCTGCCGCAGAGGCTTTTGCATGTGAATGTACCTAACTGCAGCCGAACCAGGCAGACCTGGAACTTCCAAGAGAAGGCCCAAGGCCCCGCAGCGGCTTGCATTGCTTCACAGCTGAGCCTCTTCGTGGCTCCTGCTGTGTGGCCTCAGGCAGAGGCTGAACTAGCACCTCCTTAGAACCAGGAGCCACTGTACCCAGTGGTCAGAGGGGGTCCATCCAGACTGCAACTCCTCAGATCCATAAGGGATGCACTCAGGGAGCAGACTCAGTGAGCACCAAAGCCCCACTGAAGCAAGTCTTGCCCCAGAAGGGTGTCTTCAGCACAGAAGTTCTCCCACTTTAGACACAGCTAAAATGGGCTTTTGTTGCTGGTCCTGGCTGATGGGAAGCAGCCCCTGCGGCTGGTGGTAGGGAACACGAGTAGCCCCAGGCAGGCCGGGCCAGAGCTGCTGTCAAAACTTCCACAGAGCCCTAACCGGTTTGGCTCAGTGGATAGAGCGTCAGCCTGCGGACTCAAGGGTCCCAGGTTCGATTCCGGTCAAGGGCATATACCTTGGTTGCGGGCACATCCCCAGTAGGAGGTGTGCAGGAGGCAGCTGATCGATGTTTCTCTCTCATCGATGTTTCTAACTCTCTATCCCTCTCCCTTCCTCTCTGTAAAAATCAATAAAATATATTAAAAAATCCCACAAAACTTCCACAGGCGGCTAACCGGGATGGTATACTGATGGCAGGCAAGGCATGGCAGGTGCAGCATCTCAGTGGTTGAGAGTTTGGGGAGACACTAATCATGTAAGACGTTTGGAATGAGCTGGCTGCTGCTGGGGCCGTGGATGCTTTGGGGAGAGATGATAAGAGGCTGAGGATGATTGCTCACCGATAGGATGGGAAATGTGCTCCCGGGCTGTGTATAAATAGATCCCCATCTCCTGGAGCCTGGTGGGAGTAAAGCTGAAGATCTATGCATTACCCCACAGCGGGGATCCAGAGAATGTTGGCTTAGCAACTCTGGCTGGTCCTTTGTGTCCAGGTCAGGACTCTAATTTGGAAGCAGTCAGACTCTAAGACTTTGGATGGGGACATCTGGGTCGATGCACTAATGAGTCTGGAATCTCAGATTCCCAAGGGCCCCGGGGCCTGCGGAAGGGACCCACCCTCCCTGTGAAAGGTGAGTGCCTCTTGTTTATTTGCAGCTGACGCAGAGGATCCTGTCTTGCAAGACAACACGTGCCCTGCTCAGATGCATTCCCAACTCCTCCCCAGGCCATCAGACCCCAACTAGGGTCAGGTCATGACCTAATCCGGCCAGAGATGTGCTGGGTTGGCTGAGGCAGAAGGGGATTATGCCAAGAGGCAATTGTAGGGCCCAGTCTGTCAGGAACTGCGAGTGTATGTTTGGGACAGGATCCTGAGGGTGCTGAGTCAGGGGACACAGAAGATAACATCGGGGAAGGGAGAGCTTGTTGATGTGAGAGCCTTCTCTCATGGTACAGGATTTACACCTTGGCAAGCAGCCCAGGAGATGACGTCAATACACTGGACATGGCCTCCTAGACTCTTGAAAGAAGTATCAGCTCACCTTAAAGGAGGTAGAACTGGAAACACTGCCGTGGCAAATGATGAAAGAAGGAATGGAAATGTCCGGAGAAGGGGGTGTACCAGAGTGAATATGCTCCGTAGGCCAGAAAACCCACAGGACACAGAGGGCTCTCCATGTGCCCTGGTGGCCATTATGGCCTGTGAGAAGGGGGCCGTGTCCCTGGGGAGCTCTGGCAGCTTCTGCCCGGAGCTCTGAAGGCCAGGGCTGCTGGTGGGGGATGCTGTTACAGACCGGGCTTGCTGAGAGTACCCGGGAGCATAGGGTTCTGCAATAATAGAGGCTGGTGACTGACCTCAATTGCCATAAGCAGGTGGGTGCAATGATCAGAAGGAGCAGCTGAGAGCCCATTGGCTGTCAGCACAGAAGGACGGGGTGCAGGGTGAGGAATGGCTCTCACACCTCAGAGGCTCTGCGAGGCTGAGGTTCCGCTGGGGGAGCTCTCCACTTTTGTTTTAATGGTTAGGCTCTCTTTCTTGTTTTCTGTTACTGTCACTGGGTTTCAAACATGCCTTTACCTGTCGGCGGCCTTTCTCCACCAGGATTCTAAGAGCAATTAAGGTCCAGAGCCCTATGGAACTCACTAACTTCTCCCCGCTGCACCAGAATGGTGCCACCCACTCTAGACTCTAGAGCAGTGGTTCTCAACCTTCCTAATGCCGCGACCCTTTAATGTTGTGGTGACCCCCAATTTCATTGTTACAAATTGAACATAATTAAAGCATAGTGATTAATCATAAAAACAATATGTAATTATTTATGTGTTTTCCAATGGTCTTAGGTGACCCCTGTGAAAGGGTTGTTCGACCCCAAAGGGGTCGCAACCCACAGGTTGAGAACTGCTGCTCTAGAATGACCCTTCTGCTGAGAACTGAGGGACAGCCCCTCAGATCAGGTGTTGTGCTCTGAGGTTCAGGTGAACTCCAGGTGAGAAAAGCTGAAGTGTACCTATATCTTTGACTTTTTTTCAATAAATTTTTAAAATTTATTGATTGATTTGAGAGAGAGAGAGAGAGAGATTTGTTGTTCCACTCATTCATGCACTCATCGGTTGATTCTTGTATGTGCCCTTACCACAGGTTGAACCTGAAACCTCAGGATGATGCTCTAACCAACTGAGCTTGCAGGGGCTAGGGTTTCTTCACCTTTTCAAACAATGATTAATTCACCAAGGGGGTTTTGGCCATTCTTACATACCTTCTGTTTCTCAGGCTTTGAACTGGCTGTTATCCTTTCAATAGCTTTCTCTCTATTTTCTCATCCTTCAGCAAAAATTGTTCCTTCCTTTCCCATCACTAGAACCCACTCTTTGAACTTCCTTCTCTTTGCAGAGGCTTCGCCTGCAGGCCCATCTCAAGGGATCCCCTTCTCTTTCTTTTTCCCGGTCTTCTCTTCACCTTCAGACCACTAATTATTTTGTAATATTTATGTAAACACATATAAATAATCTAGTTAATTATGTCAGTATAAAACTGTATGTAATTATTATTATTAGTGAGTATGAATCTCAGTCCCCAAACTCAAGTATACAAGAAGTAAAAGTTAAAAAAAATTTCTATAAGAGGAAAATTCCTGACTTTAAGCTCTAATTCTGCCCAAGACTGAAGCTAAATTTCAGTCATCTCTAGGGCTTGCTACTGCTCCCACCCCCATGGGGTTTGTTCAGGTTCATTTCCCAGGGTGAGGGTTACTCATCTGGTTTCTGTGGACACTGCTTCTCAGCCTCCTTTGCTGCCCCCCTCCCCTTCTGCTAGACCCTACATTTTGGGCCTAGCCCAGGGCTCTCTTCCCCATGTACGCTCTCTCCCTAGATAATCTCTTGCAATTCTTGGAT
The DNA here is from genome assembly GCF_014108235.1 of Myotis myotis. NCBI lineage: Eukaryota > Metazoa > Chordata > Mammalia > Chiroptera > Vespertilionidae > Myotis > Myotis myotis. The sequence goes on from NW_023416335.1 coordinate 175,256,061, forward strand.
GCTGAAGGAAACCAGAATATGTCACCCTAAAATATGCCTCTTTAACATAAGAATTATTTTGAGCTAAAGGCAATTAAGAATGGGCAAATGCAGGAAACGCTCTCTGTCCTCCTCTCTGCCTAAAGGCAGGATGTAAGTTTTCCTTCACTGGAGACCATTAGTCTAGAGTAGACTTACAGCCAGAGAAGCAGCAGAGGGATCGAAAGCAAACCTTACTCCATTAGTGTCCTCCTGTATGCTGCCTCGGAAGCCTAACATCACTTTCCTTTGTCTTGTCATTTCTCTACCAATTTTTTGTTCTTTGTTGAAGATGCTCTGTAAGTCAGAGTTCTAAGCTACCTCTTTGAGTTACTTTCACGTGTCTCTCTCATGTTTCTATGAGATATACATGCTAATAAACTTCCGTTAATCTGTCTTTTATTACAGAGGCCACAACCGAGAACTTGGGAAGAATGAAAAATATTTCGTCCTCCTCTGCAGTGCTAAGTATTATCTTTACGTTGATTTCCCCCAATCTTCAGGGAAAACTTCTCCCCAGAACTCCAGTTGGGTATATCTTGACATTTCCACCTAGATGTCTAATTTCATCTCAGGCTTACTATTCAAAAGAGAAATCTTGATTTTTAACCTTAGACATTTTCCTCCTCCTGTCTTCCTCAGTGGGTCAAGCTAAACACCCATGAGCCATCTTGGTAGCTCTGTTTTCTTCATCCAATTATTCAGTCAGTTCTACAGGCCTTACCTCCAAAATATATCCCTGTTCGTTTACTTCCCTTCATCATCGGTGCTTTCACAATCTGTCTAAAGGTTTATCATCATCCTTCACCTAGAATACAAGAGTATTTTGCTAATTTGTCTTTGTGCTTCATTTTTGCCTTCTCATAGTCATTATTCCACACAGCCACCAAAGAGTTTTACTCAGACTAAGAATAGGACTAAATGGTGAGACTGTGTCATAGCTCTGCTTACTACCTTTTATTTCCTTCCCATTACACTCGAAAGAAAAACCCAACCTCCTTTCCACCTTCAGTTCCCTAAGTGATCTGGCCCCTTGCTTTCCGCTCGAGTTGTATTTCATATCATTCTCTCCCTTGCTGGTAGCTTTAGCCACATAGGTTTTCTCACCTCCCCACTCCCCTGTTTTAAAATAATAGAAGCTTATTTTTGTCTTAAGACCCTTGAACACTCTATTCCTAAGATACTCTTACTCAGATATTCATAAAGCTAGTTTATTGAGGGAGGAGGAGTTGAGAAAAAGAGAAGCATTAAGGTGGTTTTTGGGGGTAGGGTTTTGGTTTGATCAGCTTGGATGGGTGGACTGGGGGAGGAGAGAGGAAATTTGAGATGTCTATTATTAGCTTACATTAATAGAGTGCTTGAGGGCTGTATTTGTTAGCTATTGCTGCATAACAAATTATCCCGAACACGGTGGCTTAAAACAATGAATGTTTATGTTCTCACAGTGTCCGTGGGTCAATAATCTGGTTATGGCTTAGCTGAGCCCTCCAGCTCTGGGGCTCTCACACAGCTACAGGTGTCTCAGGACTCAAGTGGGAAGGACTCTCTTCCCAGCTGATTCTGGTGTTTGCTGGCAAAATTCATTTTCTTGCAGGTTGTTTGACTGGGGCTTTATCTCCTCACAAACTCTCAGCCAGAGGTGTCTCTCAGTTCCCTGCCGCTGGGCCTCTCCACGGAGCAGCATCTCACAGTACAGGAGCTGGCTGTAGAGTGCTGGCTAGAGAGGAGTCAGTCTTTTATAACCTAATCACAGAAGTTATAGTCAACCACTTTGGCCATATTTTATTTGTTTCAAGAAACAAGTCTTTAGGTCCAGCCCACACTCAAGGGGAATGCATTACCACAAGAACTGAATAGCAAGAGTTGGGGATCACTATGTCAGAAGCTGCCTACTGCAGGCACTATTCTACTAGTAAATGCTCTGCACGTTTTAATTTAGTCCTTACAACACACCTTACGATAGACATGCTATTATTGTCTCCATTTCACAGATGAGGTGCCAGTAAGTAAAGTGAGTTGCCTGAGGCCACACAGCTGAAGTCAGTGGGGGACAGAGATTTGAACCTAGGCTGTCTGATTTCAGCATCTGTCTTAACTAGTTGGCAGCACTGCCTGAAGTGGAGGCGTCATGAGCTGGAGTCTAGACTTCTTAGGGGCGGATTGGGCTGGCCAAAGAGATGGAAAGATGAACGAGCTAATCCTAAAATAAGAATCGCATCTGATTTCCAGTTTTCTTCTCTCTGGCACCCAGCCTCCTTCAGTGCCAAGGAGTATTAGTGTCTACTCAGGAGTGTCTACAAAGGAGGTAAGAAAAAAATAGATTTAAAGCTTTTCTCCCATTACTCCTCCCTCCCTCCCTCCCTCCTTATCTTTCTCCCTCTCTCCTTCCCTCCCTCCCTCCTTCCCTCCCTCCTTCCTTCCCTCCTTCCTTCCTTCCTTCCTTCCTTCCTTCCTTCCATAAATTCTGACTGCCAACTGTGTGCTGGGGAAAGTACTAGATCCTGGAGAATATATTTTTAGCTCTCTGAATACAAAAGATGTATCATTTTGAGATGTTTTTAAACAACTGTAGTTTTTCCTGAAATCATCTACTGAACTGTCATCTACTTCAACTTGAACTGTCTTCCTATGAAATGTAGCATCATTAAGTGTTGTGACAGGACTAGAAAATAAGCAATTTGTACAGCACTTACACAAATTCTAACTGGGCTGGCTACTTTGGCTTCCTCTATTATTAAGCAAATCCTTAATTTAACAAATGATGTTGAAAATAATTTTACAATATTTCCAATTAAGTTAATTTTCACATTGCTTTTGTGTTCTTCGTCATCACATGTAGAATGATAAGATTCTGTTTTACATATTATTAATGAATATGGGGTGTGCTTTTCCATTTGGGTCACTAATAGCTCACTATTATCTAATTTCAGAAATGAGTTCAATACTCAGTCTACAAATTATAAAGTAACCAACTTCTCTAAATCAACCACAGTTCAGAGTTAAAGCCCACATGCCAATTTTTCTACATTTGTAGCAATCCAAAATAAGCCAAAACTTCAACTAAATAGATTGGACAGAATTTAGAAGTTCATTAGCAAGAAGTTTGACCCATAACCAAGATAGGCCATCACAGAAATGAAGAAGAGATGAAATTGCACAGTTTATTTTTATTTTATTACTAGAGGCCTGGTGCACAAACTCGTGCACCAGTGGGGTCCCCCAGCCTGGCCTGAGGGATCGGGCCAAAACTGGCTCTCCGACATCCCCCAAGGGGTCCCGGATTGCAAGAGGGCACAGGCCAGGACGAGGGACCCCACCAGTACACGATGGGGGTTCGGGAGGGACGTAGGAGGTTGGCCAACTGGGGAGGGACCGTGGGAGGGCTCCAGGGCATGTCCGCCCATCTCGCTCAGTCCTGATTGGCCAGACCCCAGCAGCAAGCTAACCTACCGGTCAGAGTGTCTGCCCCCTGGTGGTCAGTGTACATCATAGCAAGTAGTTGAGTGGCCTTAGCATATCATTAGCATATTATGCTTTGATTGGTTGAATGGCTGACCGGACGACTGGACATTTACCATAGTAGGCTTTTATGATATAGGATTGTAATTTTTTTGTTAATCCTCACCCAAGGATATTTTTCCATTCATCTTTTAGAGAGAATGGAAAAGAGAGGGAAAGAAGCATAGATGTGCGAGAAACACATCGATTGGTTGGCCTGGGCCAGGGAGAAGCCTGCAACCAAGGTACTTGCCCTTAACCATGCCCTTGACCAGAATTGAACCCAGGACCCTTTGGTCCAAAGGCCGATGCTCTATCCAATAAGCCAAATCAGCTAGGGTGAAATTGCCCAATTTAAACCAACATTGTCCAATCTCCAATTTATAGTTGGAGATCATTGAAGTGGCAACCCTGCTTTTTACTTACTAAAAGACTTAAAAGCAATGGGAAAATAATTGTACTGCTTTCTGCTGAATATTTAGACTATTACAAAAAAAAAAATATTTTGTAAAAACCAGCCTATGGTGAATATCAAGAAAGAAAGAGCTACCTGGGAAAATCTAACTGATTACAATTTTGATTAGCATATGCGCTACCAATTTTGTTATACTGTGTCAACGTAAGAAACATTCAAACCTGTAGAGAATTTTTGTGAGTTTATTTGAGCCAATGCTCCAGAGAATGTCAGTTTTGCACCTTATTTTATACATTACAATAAAAAGAGAAGATGTAAGTGGGTTACAGGAAATCCATTGGTGATAGATTGATAGATTAGGGAGGTGAGAGAAAGCAAAGATGGGGATTGGATAAAAAGTAAAATGATAGATGTTAGGGTCACCTAAGGAGGACACACAAGGCCAAAAGGAATGATACATTTATTAGGTCATCTGGATACCAGATGGGCTGAGCCCCAAAATGGCACCAGCACCAAGGGATGGGGAGTCAGAGATTTTAAAGGACTCTAAGTGGGCTTTTTCTGGGCGGACGGAGAGTTCTCTGGGCAGGTTTGGAAGGGAGAGATAATGGTCTTAGCAAGTGGAATGTGGTTTGAGCAAGTGGAATGTGGTCTAAGCAAAAGGCAATGTTGGTGGTGAAGTGTTCTAAAGGTCAGTTCCCAAGGGAGGGATTCAATGATTTGATCAGACCTAACAATAGACATGTACAACTTTAACTTAGGTGGGTGCAGGAGCATTAACAGTCAACAGCCAACTCAATAACAATGAGGGGATTTGTGGTCTCTGCTCTGTTTCGGTGCCTGTGCTTTGAGGGGTCTGGAAAAAGGAAATTACTTTGACATTCCACCAGTATGTTATCCTAGATGCAAAAAGATAACAGACAGGCTTAAGGTGAAAATTGACCTTTGTCAGGGAAGATTCTAGCCTAGTACGTGACTACCCACCATAAACTGCTTTTAGTTAAAAAGTTTTTATTTCAGACCATTCTTCGTGGTTATTTCAGGTCTCCGAGTTTGTAAGGCCGCCTTGCAGGCCTCCCCTGAGCTTATCAGGTTCAGTATGTGGTCTCTTTTCATCCACACTGCTAGGATATTCTGATTAAAAAGCAGACACACAACTATTTCTAAGGGTAAATCTGAGAGAAACTCACAATAGCTCCATTTGGCCATTAAAAAAAAGTCATCATGTTGCTGCCATGGAAATATTCTGGTGGTATACATGGCTAAATCTAAGAATTTGTCTATTAGAATTGTCAGAACTTGCTTAACAAAAGTGCTCATTTTTATGTGGCTAAGAGTCCAATACAGATATTCTCCAAAGATTGCCATCATCACCAGTCAAGTAAAATTAGCATTCTAAGGGGTTCACTCAGCTGGGGACATTGCTCTCTGGGTTTCAGTCAGTCTACCAGTGAAGGCCTTAGGAGACATTGACTAGTGCTCAGCACATTTGTGGGTGATATGGGGCTGTGGACCCCACACCTGCTGAACACCAAGATCTCAGGGGGAGCTTTATCAAATAAACCAACAGATTCCTTTGGTTCCTCTTCTGAAGATTCTCCTTGGTAGCTTCTGGCATGAGGCTCCCAGGAATCTGTTTTTGTTTTTTGTTTTAAAATATATTTTATTGATTTTTTACAGAGAGGAAAGGAGAGGGATAGAGAGTTAGAAACATCAATGAGAGAGAAATATCAATCAGCTGCCTCCTGCACACCCCTTACTGGGGATGTGCCCGCAACCAAGATACATGCCCTTGACCGGAATTGAACCTGGGACCTTTCAGTCCGCAGGTCGAGGCTCTATCCACTGAGCCAAACCAGTCACGGCTGTTTTTGTTTTTAAAAATATAATTTTATTGATTTCAGAGAGGAAGGGAGAGGGAATATTAGGCTTTTATTATATAGGATTTTATTATTTTGTTAATCCTCACCCAAGGATATTTTTCCATTCATCCATATCTTACAACAAACAATAATATCATGGATTATTGAAGTCTGAAAACATGTTTGTCCATTAAATAATCTGGGATGTCTAGGATTTTTTTCTTGTATTTATTTACTTTTGTCTTTCCTCTTATCCTCAAACATATCCAAGCATCTTTTAAAATATTCTTACCTTGCTTCTAATTTTTTTTTTGAGGTTGACAATATTTATTTTTATAAAGAGTATTACATATGTCTCCTTTTTTTTTTTCTCCCCTTGACCTTCCCCGGCCTCCCCTACCCTCCAGTGTCTTGCTTCTAATTTTTTGTTTTAAGTTGGGAAGGCTGGGAACACTGAAAACAAGTTTGTTAGAATATGTTCATAACAAATACAACAAATTTACAGATTTTATTTTTTACTGACAATCTCAATGTTAGTAAGGTTGTATTAAAGTGAACACTTCCTAGTGTTGGTTATACAAGTGTTGATTAATGTAATTCTTTGGTAAAGCAATTTGACAATATATTCTTAAAATACTCATATTCTTTAGTATAACATTTTTTTCTTCTAGAACTAATATAAGGAAATAATTTATTACAAAAATTATCTACAGTAAAGTTTGTTTTATCATTTATATTAGTGGAAAATGAAAAACTATCTAAACATTTAATAATACAGGACATCTTAAGTAATTTATAGAAATTTATCAATGAAATTATAGCCATTAAAACTGATAGATACAGCCCAGTCAGTGTGGCTCAGTGGTTATGTACCAAGAGGTCACTGGTTCAATTCCCACTCAGGGCACATACAAAAATCAACCAATGAATGCACAGCTAAGTAGAACAAGGAATAGATGTTTCTCTCTCTCTCTCAAAAAAAAAATCAATTGAAAAATTAAAAACACACACTGAAAGATACAAAGATGTTGAAATAATTTTACAACACATGCGTAAAATATAACATTAAATGAAGATGGCAATCCCTCTATCCATGGCAGAGGTTACAAATCCTATATAATAAAAGCGTAGTATGCAAATTGTCCCCTTGACCAAGAGTTCTTCCGGGAGTTTGCGGGGGGGGCGAGAGGGGGGCTTGCGGGGGAAGGGAGGGAGTACCTGGCCAGCTGCTGCCAGCCGCTAGGGATTCTACCAATGCACGAATTTCATGCACTGGGCAGCTAGTAATATAATGATAAGTTAAGTATTTATATAAGTTAACTAATTTAAACCTCACAAAACCCCAATAAAGAAAGTACTATTGTAATCTCCTTTGAATAGGTGAGGAAACTGTTAGTAACACAAATAATTGTCAGAGCTGGTATTCAAATCTAAGCAAGGCGGATCCAAGAACATTGTTTCTTACCACTGGGGCTTTGACTAGGGACATCTCAGCTTATGCTGCTGTGCCAACATAATTATTCATGGTGCCCCATTTCATTCTCAGAGGTCCAATTTAGATGAGAAACCATACGGTTACACTACTCTAGGTGCACAGTGTCATGCTAAAAAAAAAATTAGAAAAGAAAAAGAAAGAGAAAGCAATTCTCAGTGGATCAGACACTGAGGATTTTCTGAGGCCGAACGCATGTGGAATCTTATGGGAGAGGGAACTAGTAACCCAGAACATGACTAAAGTAAGGAAGTGTGTGATCTTAAGGAATCAGTAACCAAGTGGGCCTCATGCCTGGAGGCTGGCAAAGCTGGGAGGGGGTCTAGGGACAACAATATAGGGAGTGCTGGGTGACTATAACAGGAACAGAGACTGCAGTTGTGATAGATTGCAAAAATGGTCACAATTCATCTCCCACTACGAAGAGGTAGTATCTCTTCCCTACCCCTTGAATCTGGGCTGGTCTTATGAGTCTCTTTGCTGAAAAGGATGTGATTGAAGTGATGCCAAGTGAGCTCTGAGCAGGCCTGGGCTAGCCTGGCAGAAGATGAGAGGCGTTTGGAGAAGGACCGAGGTGCCCTATCCCACAGCCAGCTGCTACCTGTCAGGCATGCAAGTGAGGCCACTGAGGACCAGCCAAACCCCCTGCAGACCAGCTGACAGCCAAGGCATGAGTAGGGCCATAGAGGAATTGCCCACGGAGCCCAAGCTGCTGATCCACAGGTTGAAGGCTGGGTATTATTTTGAGCCATTGAGCTTTGGGGTTGTCTAGGATGCAGCAAAAACTAACGAACACACCAGGAAACCCCTGCAAACAACTCCAACTTCCACTCCTCAAAGGGTTAGCAGGGTTTCTTTGGGGGTGTCTGTGCCGGACAAGAGCAATGCTGGAAACAGAAGAGCACTGGCTGGGTCTAACGTCACCTGGGGGAAAAGATCACGGAGCCCAGAAAATCAGTCCTGACGTACCTTACCCGGTAAGGTGTGCGCGGTCTCTTCTTCTATAAGACAAATCATGCATATTGAGATATGCAAAACGAGATAAGAACAAAGTAAATTCTGCCAAAAATCTAAGAGAAATCGTTCTTTATCCGGAAATCATTCTTTTTTTGTTATTTCATGTTGCTGTCGAAGAAAACCCTCCCATCAGGCCTATTCCCCTGTGTCACTCAAGTACTAGAATTACAACCCAGTTTCCACAGCCCATAATTTTTGCCCCTAGAGAGGTCATTAAAAGAGTTAGAACACTTTCCCATTTTGAAACAGACACTTGCTCATGCCGCAAGTTTGGCTGTAAATTGCACCCAAACCCCTGTTTCATTGCTAAGATAAGTAAATGAGATCCGAACTGCTTACACGCTTGCAAAAGTAACATCTCCCAAGCAGAAGGCAATATGTAGTATTGTGTTATGTATTTCTTTTTTATCGAGGTGAAATTCACATATAACAGAATTAATCATTGTAAAGTCTACAAGTCAGTGGCATTTAGAGTATTCACAATGTCGTGTAACTACCACTTCTCTCTAGCTTTAATGCTTTTTTAAAAATATATATATATTTTATTGATTTTTTTATGGAGACGAAAGGAGAGGGATAGAGAGTTAGAAACATCGATCAGCTTCCTCCTGCACACCTCCCACTGGGGATGTGCCCGCAACCAAGGTACATGCCCTTGACCGGAATCAAACCTGGAATCTTTCAGTCCGCAAGCCAATGCTCTATCCACTGAGCCAAACCAGTTAGGGCACTTCAATGTTTTTTTTATCACCCTAGAAAAGCATCCATCATTAAGTACTCACCGTCCCCTCCTCTCATTCCCTGATAACCACTACTATGCTTTTTGCCTCTGTGGGTGTGCCTATTCTGGATATATCATAAAAAAAGGAATCCCTCACTCAAGCAGACCTTTTGTCTCTGCTTTTTTCTTAGCATAATGTTTGCAGATTTCATCCGAGGTGTAGCATGCATCCGTACTCCCTGACTTTATATGACTACATTATATTCTGTTATATGTATGTGCCACAATATGCTTCAGCATGTTTCCATTGATGAGCATTTGGATTGTTTCCACCTGCAATAAACTGGGTTCCGTAGAGGGTATTCTTTGTATAGCATTTGTTAGAATCAGTTTGGCCACTGAAAATGTGATCTCTGTTGAGGGAGGATTCTCCCTTCCTTCTTTAATTTAGGATAAAGAAAACATGGTTGAAAATACAGTGTACTAAAACAAGCAAACAAACAAACCTAAACCTAGTCACTGTTTTTTGTGTTTTATTAAAAAATATTTTTATTGATTTCAGAGAGGAAGGGAGAGGGAGAGAGAGATAGAAACATCAATGATGAGAGAGAATCATTGATTTCCTGCCTCCTGCATGCCCCCCTACTGGGGACTGAGCCCGCAACCTGGGCATGTGCCCCTGGCTGGAATCGAACCTAGGACCTTTCAGTCCTTAGGCTGACGCTCTATCCACTGAGCCAAACCGGCCAGGATTAAAACCTAGTCATCGTTTAGGTTACATACCGTTAACCATACAGAATCAAAAGTGGCAGGGAACATGCTTCTGCAAGCGGATACCTACATCCCTCATCTCTCAGGTCCCCATAAATTTGGACCGATGAGTGAATGTTGTACGAACCTGCTTTGCACCTTGGCACAGGGCTCACTCGGGCAAACAGCCCAGGCCCTTTTATTTCAGGCGCAGTTGCCCTGGCACCTCCCCTGCTCTGCCCACTGAGTCTCTCCCATGCACCAGACAGGTGGTAGTTCTGAGCTCTGTCAAAGGGAAAGACCAGCACTCCATACTTCTACAAAAAGCGGAATTTAATACTTAGCCAGAGCACAGTCTCCCCCAGGAGAGCAGGGAGCTGATTGCTTAGCGTTTGGGAAGTACGGAGCTGAGGGAGCGGTTGGTGGACGTTCAGAGGCAGCAGTGGGTTGAGGTCGGCTGTGGAAACCTGGTTGTTTAGACGAGAAGGATGCGCATTGGCTGACTTTCAGAAGTGTGTTCCCTTAGGCAAGTTGCCACTGATTCATTAAACCGAGGCAAGCTGTCATTGATCCATCAAACCAGTTTAGAACTGGTTCTGGTGGTTCCTTGTTGCCATAACTACGGAACATTTCATCTTTCCTGAGGAGTGTGGGAACTTTTTACTTTACTTTTATTTTCCTAGGGGCGTGGGACAATCATGTGTGTGGAGGACAGGCATGCAGTTCTGCACAGAGGCAGCACAGCAGCGAGGCCAAAGCCCAGGCTTCTCACTCCACCTGGCAGACTGGACACTTGCATTTAGCCCGGCTTTTTCTTGAATCTCCACCCAGAGTCTCATTCAGGGATTAAACATAAAGCTCTGAGGAAGAAGAGAACATGAGGTCAGACAACAGTAGGGAGTACAAGAGCCGTTGAGAGATGTCAATCAATTTTGGAAGCCAAATAGCAGATGGGCAGTTGCTAACTGATGGAGCAGACCAGGGAAAGCTGAAACCATACTGCTTGCCAAGCAGGAAGCCAAGAAGTAAAACCCTGCTTTAGAGCACTGGGGAATCTCAGGAATTGCGGTGCCAGTTATCGCTAAAGGCGGACTGAAACCAGAAAGATGGGTTGAAATCCTATAAATGAAGAAGTTGGGCCCTGTATCGCTTTCCACACCACAGGCCAGAAGAACATGGGAGGGCGCTGAATTGAGGGACTCCGAGGTCAGGCACAGGGAGAAGGCAGGGAGCGCTGCAGAAAGTGGGGGATTAAGTGGAAGTCGATATCTCGCCAAGTGAGATTCTGAGCCTCTGTCCCTCACGTGGCTCCCAGAATGCTGGCAACCAGGTTGCCACCCACCGAGGCAAGGAAGGAGGCAGATCTCTCCCCGGGGAAAATGACCACCCAGGAAAACACCCAGAGATGTGGGAGGCGTCTCCTAGGGAAGGGCTGGGCCCCTGCCCAATCATTCTGCAATCAAGTCTACACACAGGGCTTCTTACTAGGTTTCAGTGCCTCACTCTTAAATATAAATGAATAAGCAAGATTTGCCAGGCATTTGGGGAAAGTCTTTGGCATGGAAAACATAGAGATAAGAGGCTTTGAAGGAAATGGAGACATAGAGGAATCAGAAAAATGAAGACCTATAACTTGTGGTCTCAAAGTGATAAAAAGCTGTTGCATTTACAAAGACAGAATAGATATTTTTTAAAAGCCATGTTTATAAGACAACAACAACAACAAACACAACAATAGGCATCACATAATAGCTGTATGACTATAGGGATATTATTTAACCTCTGTGAGTCTTAATTTATTTTCCTATAAAATGGGGATAACAATAGTAACTAATACATAGTGGTCATGAGCATTAAGTAATTTAGTACATGAAATAAATACATAGTTAGTGCTACTTTCTCATTTGCTATTTTACCATATTATATAGCAGGGCAGATGTCACCTTGTTATTTAGAGAGAAACATCAATGATGAGACTTCCATTGATCTGCTGCCTCCTGCACACCCCACACTGGGGAGTGAGCCGATGGCCCTAGCATATGCCTTGACCAGGAATTGAACCATGACCTCCTGGTTCATAGGTTGACACTTAACTACTGAGCCACACTGGCTGGACAATAATTGCTACTTTTAAATTTATCAGATTCTTAGAAAGAAAAAATTGGTCTATATAAGCAACATGGAAAAGTATGTTTATCTAACTCAAAAGTACTTTTAAAATTAAATGAGTAATTATTTTTAAGAAAAAAGAGGACATTGTCAGCTTTTTAAAATAAAAAGGTGTGTGTGTGTGTGTGTGTGTGTGAGATATAGTGCAAAGCAACGTGCCTGACCCATCTTAGCTCCTTCACTGCCTGGGGGGATGTGGGGAGAGAAGAGAGGGAGGGATGCTTCAGTTCCTCAGCCTTCTCCTTGTCTGTGATGACCAAGGTATAAAAGTACCTGCTGCATTCAGCTTTAAACTTCACATTATTCTTATTTTTCTTAATCTCAACAGACTTGGCATCCTTTTGCTTGGCTGCGAGCAGAAAGTCCTTGATTTCCTCAGTTTTGTGGGGATGGTTACAAGGGGAAGGAGAGCAACATTATCTACTGAGACACAATCTCCTATAAATGTTATGCTATGCTTATACAGACTTCACCTTATTGAGCTTGAAATTTAATTATTTTTGCTTTTGCATTCTTTCTTTCTTTCTTTATTTTTTTTAAAGATCTCACACATTTATTACTGAACCAACCTATTTCAGGGGAAAAAAATCAACAGAGCAAAATCACAAGTTCATTAATCTTCTAATTAAAATGCCCCAACTGTCCAGACAGTAGCATCTTTTCAATCACTTAAGGGTGTAGGCAACCTGGATACAGCATGTGAGTAATCTCTCATGTGTGATTTCTCATTGGTCCAGTTTGGTTCTTCTCCAATGTCTCCTCTTCGAGTTGTACCTGATTTTATCACCAGTTTTCATCCAAATCCACTGGGGAATGGGCCGATTCTGCTTTTGTTTCTTGGCCAGGTACCTCATGATCCTGAAAGTCTTCTGGGAAGACACGGTGAAGGAGAAGTGAACGCGTGTACCTCGATGGCAGAGAAAGGTGCATTCTTCCTTTTTTAAAAAAAATATGTTTTTATTGATTCTTTAGAGAGAGAGGAAGGGAGAGAGAAGGAGAGATAGAAACATCGATGAGAGAGAAACATTGTTTGGCTGCCTCCTGCACACCCCCTACTGGGGATCCAGCCCATAACCAGGGCACCTGCCCTGATCAGAACATGGATCATTTGGGACACCTCTTGGCTCAAGGGTTGATGCTCAATCACTGAGCCACACTGGCCAGGCATGCTTTTGCATTCTTTCTTGATTCATTTTCTGAATCTATGTTTGGAAATAAATCTGTATAGATTTATTCAGAATTATTCTATGTAGTGGAATATTTAGGGTCTATGGCTAGATCTATATGAACCAAGGGGTAGTTTTTTTGGGTCAATCAGAAGGCAAACATTTCATGATTAATATAACTGAAATACCTTCTTTAGGGTCATTATTAAATCAGGCTACAATAGGTATAACCTGTGCTGTGACTTTGGGCTTATTGATGAGAAAGTTGTCCTTCACATTTTTTTTTTTTTTAAAGCTATGCCCACTGTTTTGATTTTCCTCAAGGGTGAGCGTACAGCTTTCCTGCCCTCATTCTCAGTATCTTCACTTCTTTCTCTGGTTATAAACAATGAAACAAATCAACAATCTAATATTTGCCTGGCCCTCAAGGACACATATGGGATTCAGAGATTCAAAGCAAAAATGCAACATTAAGGTACATTATATCACTAGGGACTGAAACGAACACAGATAATCACGGGAAAAATACTCTATCAAGAAATGCTAAACATCGTGATGATTTTTGTGTGGACTCAGCCAACACTTTTGAAACTTGGACCTTTGTTTCCTTGATTATAGTTCTGAGTTTTCTCTGTTCTTCTCTTGCCAGTCTAAATAATTTTTATCAGTCTCAGGGACAGAACCAAAACAATTCTATTTGGTGTAATAGCTGGACACATATTGGGGCCCAAGTATTGCTGGGTGGTACTGCCTCCCTCCCCCTCTTATTCGTTCGGTATGAGAAACACCATCCCTTCCTTTAGAAACACTGATGTATTTCCAGCCTTTTCTCTTAATTTTATGCAACCTTACCAAGATTTCTATCAGTTTTTTTTCTCTGAGTGCCAATTCCTCTGTTTCAAAGCAGCAAATAAAACGGCCTCCCACTCCGTGTTTATGGCAATATTGGGGCATTCTGCTCTTAGAGGCTGAGTCAAGGATGGACTGACGGAGGGGGGGGGGGGGTTGGGGTGGGGTCAGAGGTGGGGGCAAAGGCACCCTTGCATTTCAAGAGTGCCCACCTACACCACCAGAGGCTCCAGCTCCGTTGAACTGGCAATTCCGCAAAGGGCCTGTGGCCTTTACCGAATGATCGAAATCACCTGTTCAAGGTCGCACATGCAGTGATTCCGGTTTGCAATCAGCAAGGTCCCGCAGGACCTTGGGGGTCTACGGCGGGTCGGCTCTGGGTTTCATACCGGCTCTACCTCGCGCCCTCAAACCTGCGCAAACGCGGGGAGACCGCGCCCACTCGCGATCGCGTTCCCGCCGCGGCTGGACCTGGAGCAAACGCCCCCGGGGCCAGGCTGCTGCTGCTGCGGCCGCGGCGGGGGCACGGGAGGAGGCGGTGTCGGACCGCACGGGGCTGCGCGAGCGGGCGCGTGGGGGGCGGGGGGCGGGAGGGCGCGCCTATATAAGCCACGCGCGGCTCAGCGCGCCGGCCTGGGAGGGAGCGCTGAGTCGGCGAGCGCCGGGCGCCGTAGACGCCGCCAGCTGGCCCGGGAGCCGAGAGGAGGGAGCCGGGAGCAGACGCCGGGCCGGGTGGCGCCGGTCCACCGACGGAGCTCTCCTGGCTCCCGCCCGACTTCGGAGGCCGGCCCGGGCTGCGGCACCCGCAGCGGCCTGCGGAGGTGAAGCCGGGCTGCGGCGGCTGGAGGGGGCGGCTGGCCTGGCAGGGTGGGCAGGGCTGGGCGGCCCCGGCCGCCGGGAGGTAGGGGGCGGCTCGGCATCCCCCGGGCGGGGCCCTCCCGGCGGTGGTCCTGGGTTTTTCTCGGGGTGCTCCTCCTGTGGGGCGCCTGCAGAAGTGGCCCGGGCTGGTGCCTGGGCGTCCCGAGGGCTGGGGGAAGGGCGGGGGTCGGTGTCCCCGGGGCGCCTAGTGCGGCGGGTGGAGGCGGGGATCAGCGCGGACACGCATGGGGCTGGTCATGCCCTTAGTTTGGGGATGCTCCTGAGGGGGTGGGAGGGACACCTCCGATGCGCGGGACGAGGCGTGTGCGAAGGCCACTCACCGGGGCCGGGTCAGGCTCCCCAAGATGACCCCTTAGCCAGTGGTTGGGTGTAGTTATGGGTTAGTTTCAACAAAACAGAAAACCGTTTAGGGCGCTGGTAGCCCGAGAGAGTAAGTTCCTCGCTACAAACGTGCAGTGGCGACGGACTTGCCTTGCTGGCCGCAGAGCAAAGGGAAGTTAGCCTCGCTCAAGAAGCTACTTTTCAGTTAGTGAGAGTTCTAAAAAAATTGTGTTCTGGTTTGTTTGTTTTGTTTTTTTAGTTCTTTTCTTTCCTCTTCTTTCTTTCTCTTTCTTTCTTTCTTTCTTTCTTTCTTTTTTTCTTTCTTTCTTTCTTTCTTTCTTTCTTTCTTTCTTTTTCATTCTTCATTCTTCATGTTGTTGTCAATGATTGGGCTTCAGGCTGGTGGCGAGGGATAGTGTAAAGAGGGGAAAGCTTATTTTCTTTGTGTCATCAGCGGACCATAGACATTCTTCAGAATGCAGACTGCTGTCATGAGAAAGCTCTGCAGCCATTGCTTGAGCAGCAGTCCTTCCTCGTGTGTGGAAAACGGAGTTTCTGGAAACATTCCCCGTGTTGTCGGTCTTGCCTGGTAAAGGTGCTAGTCCTTGGCGCTGATTCCTTTGCGCGCAGGGAGATGGAGGCGCAGCCTCAGAACCATCACTGGGCGCTGAACCATCACTCTTCGCTTCTGTGGAGGAGAATTTCGAGGGAGTGGGTCTGTTTCCCGGAAGGGGAACCCCGGATGGGCCCCTCTAGTCCTAATTTACTTTGATACTGAACTTTTCCCCCTTCCCTCCTTCAGGATCAGCTGTTTCAATGGTGCAGTTCTCTTCATCGCATTTTGATTACCAGACACCTTCAGGCCATTCGGAGGAGGGAAGGGAGGGGACTATGAAGTCGGCCAAGCCCCAAGTGAACCACAGCCTTGGGGAAAGCCAGCGGGCCCTGAGCCCCTTGCAGTCTCCTCTCCGGTCCGCGGCCTCTCCTTCTCAAGCATATGAGACCTACATTGACAATGGACTCATATGCCTTAAACACAAAATTAGAAACATCGAGAAAAAGAAGGTAACTTTTTTTTTTTCTTCCCTTTCTCCTAGCCAGGCATATAGGCATATGCACCATTTTAGGTAAGGGTTAAGGAACTGACATTTTGGCTTTTTATCAGGGCTCATAGATTACTTCCCAGAGATTTAACTAACCTTGGGATTTAGCTGGCTGAAAACATACAAGCAGGCTAAATATTGGATATATTAAACATGTTCTGTTTGATTTGTCAGCATGACTGAATACAAATATTCTTCATAGTAACATTATGCATGCTACTGTTGAAATGTTTGAAGAGCTAGCTACTTTAAGTCAGGTTAATTCCTTGAGTGTAGTAGTGATGTTTCTTTTCAGAGATTGCCTGATTTTTTTTAGCTCGTTTCCCGTGTGACTTTCTGCAGCAGTTGATATTGCAGTATAGATGCTGCAGTCATTGGAAGCTTTAATGATGGTGGAGCCAGAAAATGTTTCAGCACTAATTTCTGGGTTGCCAGGTGATCCTTTAAGATTGGTGGGTGAAAGCATTGTAGAGAGCCTTGCAAAGGGACTCTGAGGTTATACTCAGCCTAAGGTTACAGTAGATGCTGATGTAAAGATCTCCACATCATTCCTCATTTCCTGAGTCATGTAGCCTGTGGAACAGTGCTGCACGTTGCTTTGTTGTGTCACGATTCTCTTTGCTCGTGATGATAAGGTGAGTCATTCACCCTCTGACCTAGGAACTCTTCAATATTTTTATGCCAAGACCTAGTTAAACCTTAGGAAAGTTGTTTGTAATGGAGGAGTGAGAAGAGATTTTTTTAAAAAAAAGTCTGATTGTTTCTTTTCCTTCTAAAATTTTTTTTTTTTAATTTTAAAAAATATACCCAGGAACATAGTGAAGAAGGGCCAGTTATGAGTAGCTTCTGTGTAGCGCTAGTTCTTGCCAGTTGTCTTTTGAATGCATAGAGTTGATCACCAGAGTGATAAGGTGAGTGTGCCTCGGTCAGCACAAATTCCCTGCCACTGTTGGAAACTAGTCAGGGCAGGACCTATTCAAAGCAAGATCTACTGATGGAGGAACTATGTGTGCAGGTATACTTATCCTCTCTGGCTTCATGATACTATCTCTTTGAATACCTATCTGACAATACCAAAGCTTTTGTTTCAAGCTTCTGAGAAAACATTTTAAAGCTATAAAGCCAAATGGGGAGGAGTCTAAGTGTTCTTTTAGAATACCATCATGGGCCATGTAATTTTCATGGGGACAATAAATGCAATTTATTTGTTGTGTGTTTACTTAAATATCAAATTTAATATAAAAATAGCTTCAGTTTGAGGCTACTATAATGCTAGAAAAGAAATCTTTTACATTTCTATACTTCCATTAGGAAGTTTTTTATCCAACAAATGCCACAAAACTCAACAGGTGACTAACGGTTTACGCATGAGGTTCGAGTAGGGTTTCTCAGCCTCAGCACTATTGACTTTTTAAAAAATATATATATTTTTTTATTGATTTCAGAGGGGAAGGGAGAGGGAGAGAGATAGAAACATCAATGATGAGAGAGAATCATTGATCAACTGCCTCCTGCACACCCCACTCTGGGGATTGAGCCCATAAGCTGGGCATGTGCCCCTGATTGGAATCGAACCTGGGACCCTTCAGTCCACAGGCTGATGCTCCATCCACTGAGCCAAACCAGCTAGGGTCAGCACTGTTGACTTTTGAGGCTGGATAATTCTTTGATGTGTGGGGCTGTCCTATGAATTGTAGGATGTTTAGCAACATCTCTGGTGTCTACCCACAAAATGCCAGTAGCATGCTCCACCTGTCTGCCAGTCCCCAAGTTGTGATAACCAAAAGTATGTCCAGACATTGCCAGATATCCCTGGGGGACATATTGCCCTGACTGGGCACCACTTGGTTAAGGGCATATGATTACCTAGTTAAGTCTTTGTAGTCTAAACATGTAGAGAGGCTATTAAGAGAAAAAAACCATTTTATTACTTTTGTAATACCAGACAAATGTTCATTTGTGTGTGATATTTTTTCCCCTGACTAGAACTCATGTACTCAGTTGCTGAGTGCTTTGTAGTAAAATGATACTTTTGCAGATTGATGGATTACTTTAGTAACTGTTTTCATAAGAAACAAAGTCTAGTATTTATTTGCTTGAGAATTTTATATCAGACTGTAATAGATGCAAGTTTCTATTTTGTAGCTCAAATTGGAAGATTATAAGGATCGCCTGAAAAATGGAGAGCAACTTAATCCAGACCAATTGGTAAGTGATTTTATGATAATTTGGTCAGACTTTCTGGTTTCCTTTTCTTATTAAAACTGTAGATAGACTAGATGAGACCAAATATTTGATAGGCCAAAAAAGATCAGTGAAATCTGGCTTTTTTTTTTTTTTGAACCTAACTATAAATATTAGACTATTTATAATTTTTAAAAATGTTGTTTAACTTGTCCATGGTATACCTGGTAATTGCAAGTTTTATCTAATATAGAGGAGGAGACTTTTTGCAATATGGAAATAAAAAAAATGTTTCATTGATGTTTACCTTTTTGACTTGATCACATCTACTGGCTAAGAAGGGACAAATTAATCTAAAAGTTATTTGATCTAGCTTATACATCTGTTGTCTTTTATTGTCTCAACGAAGATTTTTGGTTGTGTGTCATAGATACTGGTATTCAGGGACTTCCCCTGGCCACATTGACTCTTCTTCACTGGCTTGAATTTTTGTGATGTAGTAGATTATAGTTTTGCTGAGGCACAGATTTGAATTGTGTGAGCTCTGACAATGATGTGCTCACATAGCTTGTGAGAGGACTTAGCTGGACATCCAACATCTCAACATGGCTTTGTTTAAGTAGTCATAGTATCCTATATAATAAAAGGCTAATATGCAAATCGACCGAACAGTGGAACCACAGGTCACTATGACGTGCACTGACCACCGGGGGGCAGATGTTCAGTGCAGGATCTGCCCCCTGGTGGTCAGTGTGCTCCCACAGGGGGAGTGCCGTTTAGCCATAAGCCTCTGCAGCAGCGCTAAGGATGTCCAACTGCTGGCTTAGGCCTGCTCCCCGTGGGAAGTGGGCCTATGCTGTCAGTTGGATATCCCTCGAGGGCTTCCGTACTGCAAGAGGGTGCAGGCTGGGCTGAGGGACAAACACCCCCTCCCCCCCGTACACAAATTTATTGCACCGGGGCCTCTAGTGTTCAATAATGTTTAGAGTGATAAACCTTTTCTTTGTATAAATATCCTTAAAGAAAGTGTTCTGATAAGGTAGTATTGTTGATTTGGGGGAAATATTGGGGGGTAAGGATGGTGGTTCTCATGATAGCTCTTTAAAATATATTAAGGACATTGCTATATTTCAGAGCTCCAGCCAGAAAAACTTTAATCGCAATAATTCTTACCATCTTTATAACCACTTGTTCTATAATATTAACTTTGATTTCTCTTTTGAGAAATATGCTGCCAACTGCCAATTTTATATTTGCCAATAGATTAATTTTGTGAACTCTAGATTTCTTTGTCCAGTTGCTTATTTGACATCAGATTTTACCCTACCCACCAAAACCTGTATCCCCTTTATCTTAGCTATGTCAGTTAATGGCTTGATGGACTAGAACAGCGGTTCTCAACCTGTGGGTTGCGACCCCTTTGGGGGTCGAACGACCCTTTCACAGGGGTTGCCTAAATATATCCTGCATATCAGATATTTACATTATGATTCATAACAGTAGCAAAATTACAGTTATGAAGTAGCAACGAAAATAATTTTATGGTTGGGGGTCACCACAACATGAGGAACTGTATTAAAGGGTCGCGGCATTAGGAAGGTTGAGAATCACTGGACTAGGATGGAGTTGGCAGAAAACCTTGGAGAATTTTTCATGTTTCTCTTTATACTAGAGGCCTGGTGCACGAGATTCATGCATTTGGGGGGTCCCTCAGCCCAGCCTGCACCCTCTTGCAGTCTGGAAGCCTTCGGGGGATGTCCGAGTGATGGCTTAGGCGCCGCTGGCAGTTGGACATCCTTAGCGCTGCCACAGAGACAGGAGAGGCTCCCGCCACCACAGCTGTGCTCAACAGTCGTGAGCCCAGCTTCTGGCTGAGCGGTGTTCCCCCTGTGGGAGTGCACTGACCACCAGGGGGCAGCTCCTGCATTGAGCGTCTGCCCCCTGGTGGTCAGTGCATATCATAGCGACCAGTCCTTCCGCCTTTTGGTCGATTTGCGTATTAGCCTTTTATTATGTAGGATTTTACATCTAGCCCATTAGCAAGTTTGATCAGTTCTTCAAAATAAATTTAGGAACTGACCATTTTTCATAAATTCTGCTTCTGTTATCCTGGCCCAAATCACATCATCTTTCATCTGCATTCCTGTAATAGCTTCCTCACAGGTTTTTCTGTCCTGCCCTCTCCAAGTCTATTCTCAATATCGTAGCCTCAGTAATCCCGTTCACATGCAGGTCAGGTGGTCATTCCTCTGCTCAAAAGTCCCCATTGGTTCCCATTAGGGTGGCAGCGTGTCCTTACTGTGGCCTGCAAAGCCCTATAAAATAGGCTCCCTGCTTCCTTTTACATCTGTTGCCTTTCCTATCCTTCTCTCCATTGTTACCTTCAACCCAGTTACACTGGCCTTCTTGCTGTTCCTCAAACATCCCAGGCACCTATCTGCCTCAGGGCTTTTGCATGTGTTGTTCCTTCTGCCTGAGATATTTTCCCCCCCAGATGTCCAAATATTGGGGCTAAGGATGGGGAGCTCAGTTCCCACCCTCCTTCTGCTTTTGGTTGGAAGGTCATCCAGTAAGCCTGTCTTGACAACACAATACCTGTTTTCCCATTCACATTCCTTAGCTACTTTCGTTTCTTGAATTTTCTTCATAGAAGCACTTCTCTGACAAGCTGTAAAATTTTGTCTGTCTGTCCTTCCCTTGCAGTGTAATTTCCATTAGAAATTTTGTCTGTTCACTGCTGTTTTCCTAGTACTTAGAATAGTGTGTAGTAGGCATGTAAGCATGTGGGTTATTACATACCAGGGATCCGATGCGTGGAAATCCGTGCAAGAGTAGGCCTTCCTTCCCCCAGCTGCTGGCACCAGCTTCCCTCCGGCACCTGGAACCTGGGCTTCCACCCTTCGGCCGCTGGCAGGCACACAGGACATGGGCTGGCCTCCCTCTGGCCACCCACAGGCACCTGGGACCCGGGCTGGCTTCCCTCTGGCCCTGGCTTGGTCAGGAAGGACGTCCAGAATGACATCTGGAAGACATCTGTCTAATTAGCATATTACCCTTTTATTATTAAAGACTAGAGGCCCGGTGCACGACATTCGTGCACTGGGGGTGTGTGGGGGTCCCTCAGTCCGATCTGCACCCTCTTCAATCTGGGAGCCCTCAGGGGGGCCCTCTCCAATCCGGGAGTTTCTGTCTGACTTTGCAATCATATGAGTGAATTGTCTGAGACCCCAACTCAGTTTGGTTTGTTGCTCACAGAATAATGGAGGCATTTTTTTTTCTTTGCTTCATTGGTGGAGATTTCCTGGAAGTTTTAGGATATCTTCCCTTTAATTTTTCCTAGACACTCTGATTTTACTTATGTCTCTCACCTTTGCTTCCCTCCATCCCCCACCGCAACAGTAACTTGCTCCAGGCTCACTTTGCTCTAGTGTCTAGGACAGTGATGGCGAACCTTTTGAGCTCGGCGTGTCAGCGTTTTGAAAAACCCTAACTTAACTCTGCTGCCGTGCCACGTATAGAAATTTTTTGATATTTGCAACCATAGTAAAACAAAGATTTATATTTTTGATATTTATTTTATATACTTAAACGCCATTTAACAAAGAAAAATCAACCAAAACAATGAGTTCGCGTGTCACCTCTGACATGCGTGTCATAGGTTCACCATCACTGGTCTAGGAGATCCGTCTGCCACCAGAACTACGATTCCCAGAATTCCTGGTGCTCCCCGTGCTCTGGGCTTCTGCTTCCAGTCCTGGGGCTGCCACCAAAGCTACTATTCCCAGAATTCCTGGTGCTCTCTGCGATCTTGGTTTTCCTTTCCTGCTCTGTCTCTGTCCCATGGCCTCCCACTCTGCCAAGTCCTCCAAGCCGCCAGCTCTCCCTCTCTGCTCTCCATCTGGCGGCTTGGGGAGCCAATTTCCCCAAGCTGCTCCACTCTCCATTGGCTCTCCTGCTCTGCTCTCTGCCCAGCGCCTGTGTATGCAGGTTAATTTGCATACTCACTCCTGATTGGCTGGTGAGCATAGTGGAGGGACAGTCATTTTACATGTTTCTCTTTTATTATATAGGATAAATTTACTAAATATAAGATGATTGAATATTAGGTTTCTAGATGTGATTAAGCATATGGCTTGTGTTACTTTTGAGAAATAACATCTCATACAAGCATTGTATATTTAAGGTATTTAGAAAATGCATTTAAGTCAGAAGAAGAAAAACCTATAATCTGACCTCTCAGAAAATAGCTGTCAATAGTGTAGTATTAAGAAGCTCTAAGTTTAGGTTTTAAATTTGGTACTAATTTACATAGCCCAGAAATTAGGAAAGATTAAAGAAGATGCAGTTTTTATTCACCCTGTCTTTCCTCTGTTCAGTTTTCATTTTATAAAATAATGACTGCTAATAGATTCTTATATATCTGTTCAGAGTTCCTTTAAGCCTATATAAATGAACACATATTCTTCTTTCTGCCTTCTCTTTTTCCATTTTCTATATAACTTAGTTTAATATAAATACTTAGGGGGCCTTTATTTTTGCTTCTTCCTTAAAAAAAAAAAATAGACTATTTTTTGAGCAGTTACAGGTTCATAATAAAATTGAGCAGAAAGTATAGAGAAATTCATATACCCATCACCCCATGTTTGCACAACCTCCTTCACTATCAACATTTCATTACTAGAGTGGTGCATTTATTATCATTATAGCTTATTATAATTAAACCTATGTTTATGCCCTGGCCAGTGTGGCTCAATTGGTTGAGTGTCATCTCATGCACCGAAACATTCGTCGGTTTGATTCCCGGTTAGGGCATATGCCAAGTTGTGGGTTCAATCCCTGGTCAGGGCACTTATAGGAGGCAAGCAATCCATGTTTCTCTCTCACATCGATGTTTCTCTCTCTCTCCCCTCCCGCCCTCTCTCTCTAAAAATCAATAAAAAACATTAAAAAAAAGATTATTAAAAAAAATTCAGAGGGAAGGTGGGGGTTGGTGGGTGGGTGGGGAGAGATTAACCAAAGAACTTCTATGCATATATGCATATCCCATGGACACAGACAGTGTGGTAAAGGCCTGGGGGGTGCAGTGTGGAGGAGGTCAATGGGAAAAAATGGGGGACATCTGTAATACTTTCAACAATAAAGATTAAAAAACAATAACCCACAAAACCAACCTGTGTTTACACATCATCATCACTCCCAGCCCATAGTTTACGTTTCGGGTTCATTCTTGGTGTTGTACTTTCTATGGGTTTGGGGAAATGTATGAAGGCATGTATCCCACCCTTATAGTATTGTACAAAATATCCCTGCCATAAAAATCCACTGTGTTCTACCTATTTATCCACCCCTTTTTAATATCATGTCAGTGTTTCCACAATGCATGGTCTTTACAGTTTGGTTGAATTGTTCTGTGAAACTATCTGAGCCTGTTCTTTGGGGGGTGGGCATGGGGCTTGAGTTTTTTGTGGGTTTTTTTTGGTAATATTCTCTACTTTTTCTTTGGAAATTGTTATGTTTAGATTTTTTTTGGAGTCAACTTTTCCAAACTTTCCTTGAAATTTACTTATTTCATTCAGTTTCAAAAATTTATTTGCAAAGACTGGGGCAAAGTAATAAAAAAATAAGTAAAATTCTGGGGTGGGGAGAGGGCAATGGGGGAAAAGGGACATATGTAATAATTTCAACAATAAAGACATTTAAAAAATGAATAAAAAGTCATACCTTTAAAAAAATAAAGATGAGTAAACAACAAAAATTGAATCATAAAAATCAAAATAAAAAAAAATTATGTTTCTGTGTTACTTTGTGTTTGTTTCTAATTTTTTGTGTAGTTGTATTCCCTCAGTTCACTCTTAAGTTAGTGGTTTAAAAAAATTAAGCCAGATTTTAGACTTATTTTATTTTTCTCTTTTCCTTTTATCTTTATGCTTTTCTTGGTTTATTTGCTTCATTTTCTGAGTTGAGTGCTTAATTCATTTCCTTCCCCCCCACTGATTGGTATTTAAGGCTGTAAATTTTCCTTCAAGTATTGCTTTCACTGTGTATTATGGGTTTGATACTGTAGTTTCAATATTTTTGGCTAGAAATGTTATAATTTTAGTTTGTAATCCTCTAATCCAACAATTTTTGTAATATAGTAAGTAAAGCTTCCTATAATCTGCATGGCTGTTGTAACCTCTTTTGATAATATAACTCTTAAGTAAACCTATAAAGACTAAGCTATAGACTGCTAAGATTTCACTAAGATTGCACACAAGCCTAGATTTCTCCTTTGAAATAGTAAGAAGAATGTCTTAATGATGTTTTCTAGAGTCCCATTTGTAACTTTAGTATCGATTTTGGTTTTTGTCTGGATTTGAAGTGGAGAACCAAGATTCAAGTAAATGCGTGAGCAAAAAGAGAGAGGTACTTGATGCTTCCATCTCCACCAAAGTTTTTATTGTTAAAGAATTAGGATTTGGTGCCCATCCCTTGTTGCTAAACTCTGACCCTACTTTATATTTAATGCATAATGCTAAGCTCACTAAGTAATGTGGAATCTTTTCTATAGTCTCACTGCTATTGGCCTAGTCAAGGCAAGCCACCTAAATGTTACATAAGCTTCCTAATTAATCTCCTTGTCTTGAGACCTTCTGTTCTAATTCACCAGCTCTACTTCTCCTAGTGTTCTTTTCTTGAAACAGAAATCTCAGTATATGAGTCTACTGAAAAGTTTAAATTCTGTTCAGAATTTTTAGCATATTTGAGGCTGTCTGAGATCATGTTCTGAACTACTTTTTATTT
The DNA here is from genome assembly GCF_014108235.1 of Myotis myotis. Lineage (NCBI taxonomy): Eukaryota > Metazoa > Chordata > Mammalia > Chiroptera > Vespertilionidae > Myotis > Myotis myotis. The sequence continues at coordinate 175,281,288 of NW_023416335.1, forward strand.
ATTCAACAAAAATATATTAAGTACCTACTTTGGGAGATATTGTGCTTATTGCTAGGGTTGTAATTCCTAAGGGACAAATTTGATGCTTGTCCTTATAGATATAATGTGATGGGGAAGAGAGGCAGGAAATAAGCAAATATACATGTGATGGATGTGAAGGTAAAGTACAGAATGACAGTAGAGTGTAATCGGGAATCTAACCTAGTCTGGAGAGTTGAGGACAGCTTCTTTGAAAAAAGAAGTGCTTTAGTTAACACCTAAAAATCGAATAGGGCTTACTTAGCCAGTTAAAGTGGAGAAAGAGAGCCGAAACCGGTTTGGCTCAGTGGATAGAGCGTCGGCCTGTGGACTGAAAGGTCCCAGGTTCGATTCCGGTCAAGGGCATGTACCTGGGTTGCAGGCACATCCCCAGTAGGAGATGTGCAGGAGGCAGCTGATCGATGTTCCTCTCTCATCGATGTTTCTAACTCTCTCTCTCTCTTCCTCTCTGTAAAAAATCAATAAAATATATTTAAAAAAAAAAAAAGTGGAGAAAGAGAAAGAGCAGTGCAGGCAAATGCTAACATGTATAAGGTCCCAAGAAGGAAAATAATGTTTTTACAAATGGCTTTCTAAGAAGGCCAATATGGATGGAAGGATGAGCCTGGATGGGGAAAGACAAGTTATGCAGATCCTTGTATGGCATTTAAAGACTGTTTTTTTCCTAAGGGCATCAGAAATATTATAGATGTGTCTGAAGCAGAGAATAACTACAAGGATCTTTAATGTTGTAGTTGAAAATTTCCCTTTTCTATGTGAAGAAAGTTTTGGAGATGGTAAAGATGGATGTAAGGAGACCAGATAAGGGTTGGCTGTAGTTTAAGTCAGAGATTTATGAGAGCTGTTTCCTAGGTGGTGGCAGAGGGGTTTGAGTAAAGTAGTGGGATTTGAGAGGTAAAATCAACATAGCTTGGTAACTGGATGTATGAGTAGAGGGACGAGCCAAGCGTGGTTTGCAAGTTCTTGAACAGTTGGATAGATGACAAAACCTTTTATGTATTGGGCTTGGAAATACTAGGAAAGAAGAATGTTTTGGAATGGTGGGATGCAGAGCTCAACTTTGGACCACTGGTTTTTAGAGAGGAGAGAGTGGGAAGGCAGGGAGGAAGGAGGGAGGAAATGAGGGAGGAAGATGAGAGAAAGAGAGAACATCAATATGAGAGAAACACATTGATTGGTTGCCTCCCACAGGCGCCCTAACCAGGGCTGGGGACTGAACCTGCAACCCAGGAACGCTCCCGTTACCAGGAATCAAACCCAAGACCCTTTGGTGCAAGGGCTGATGCTCTAACCATTTAGAAACAGCGGCCGGGGCTACTTTGATGAATCTTATATATGTGAAGTGAGACACAGGTGCCAGAGTTTTTAGTGAACTTCATAGGTAAAAATGACCAACTGTTTTCCAAAATTATTGTACCATTTAGTCAAATACTGGAGTTCCTATTGCTCTATATCTTTATAAAGACTTAGTATTATCAGACTTTTTTTAAAAACAGCATTATTGAGGTATCATATACATAACAGAAAATTAATCCATTGTGAGCATAGAATTCAATGAGTCATAGTAAATTTGTAGAGCTATGTAATTGTCCCAACAGTCCAGTTTTAAAACATTTTTATAAACTCTTCCAAGTTCCCTTTTGTGCTTTTGTTTGCTTTCTATCTCTATAAATTTACCTTTTCTGGGTATTTCTTTCACATCTGGCTTCTTTGACTTAGAATTATGTTTTTGAGGTTCATCCATGTTAGAGCCTGTATCAGTAATTCATTTTTATTATTGCCGACAAGTATTTCTTTGTATGGTTTATATCACATTTTTGTTTATTCATTTACCAGTTGCTGGATATTTGGATTATTTTTATTTTGGGCTATAATAAATAATGCTACTATATAAATTTGCATACACATCTTTATGTGGACATAATGTCTTCATTTATTTTAGATAAATATCTAGAAAGGGAATACTATGCTGTTTTGATTATGGAGGCTTTGTAATATATCTTTCTCTGGTCGGACACGTTTCTTGTTCTGTTTCATATTGGCTCTTAGTTTTTCCATATGTATTTAAGTCCTATAAAAAACCTACTCCTCTAATTATCATCTTTATTCATCTGTGAAATCTTTAAAAAATTGTCTCTTAATTTGCAGTATTTCTGTAACAATTTAATTTTGCCTGTCATAGGTAATTGTTTATAAGTCTCTTCTACCATAATATACGTTTCTTAAAGTTGCTTATTTATCTGTGTGATTCTAGTTTTGCTACTTGTGTAATATATTTGAGTAGTAAAATGAATATTGACAGGAATCCTGTTGGCTCAGTGCTCTTAAAAACCCAAGGTCTCTCTGACTTTATAGATATCATCAGCATTGTTACTATGGCTCAGATTTCTAGTATAAAATTTGAATTTTTAAATTTAACTTTATATATCTTCTAAATACTCTTTCTACTTTTCCAATTAGATATAGTAAATGTCTAATCCATAAAGTCTTAAATCTCCTCTTATGTTTTTAAGGAGCACTTACTTTGACTTTGACATATGTGTACTCAGAAGTTCACAGAATTGGTGTTTTCTTCTCCTATTTGGTAGGAAGCAGTTGAGAAATACGAAGAAGTGCTGCATAACTTAGAATTTGCCAAGGAGCTTCAGAAAACCTTCTCAGGGCTGAGCCAAGATGTGAGTATGTTTTCCTTAAAACCAGTTCCACCACTGACCTGGAAGAAAATGTCAGGGCCTGCTGATGGCACTTGGTTACCATCCATCTCATTCCTGCTGATGTTTTATTGTGGATGGGGGTGAGCATAGCTACTCCAGAACTCGTGTTTGCAGATTTCTGGGGCCTCCAGAGCAGCGGTCGCCAACCGGTGGTCCATGGATCACTGGTGGTCTGTGAGGTCCGAAAGGTTGGCGACCGCTGCTCCAGAGAACACAAATGATGTCTGGATATGAGACATTGTGAATAAAGTATTAGTTATCTAATTAATGTGTATTATTTCACTGTGGAATCAAGGAAATCACTGAGAAGGGAATAAAAACTATGTTTATGGGTACATTTATTAAATATATTTTAGCATATAGGCCTGTACACTTATACATGATAGACTTTTAAGGTCAGCATTATTTAATGTATTAGGAAACATGGAATTGGAAGACTCTTCTGGAGACCAGGGCAGTTATTACCAGAAAGACTTAAGATTCATGTTAGAATTAGTCTGGTCTCACCTGTTAGGTTCTCTATGTTGACGATTTAAACTTTTATCTCTGGCAAATTGAATCGGTAATTAATGTGAAATCTTAAGCATTCATTAATGAAGTATTCTTCACTGTTTTAGAATCTTAGAAGGCCCTTGAAAGATCTTGTTCTAACAACAAATTTTTTTGTAAATTCATTTCTGTGTTGGGTAGCATACCTCATAAGATAGTCTCTTCTACTTTTTGGTTATTTTCTTCTTGTACAGTGAACTGAAATTCTCTTCTCCATTCCTCTGGCATCAACCACTGGTGTACCTTGCCCCTCAAAAAAACCCCCCCCAAAAAACAAACAAAAAAACCCCTGCCAAAACCCCAAAGCATATTTTCTAGGCTAAAGACATCTACCATCTTAATCCTTGTAACATAGTCCGGAGTTGCTCTCTTCTGGATGTCTGCCTTCATTAACTCTCAGAGGTAGTGTGTAAATCTAAAATAGACTAGTGTAGAGCCACTACCTTCTGTTTTCTGGATATTTCTGTTAATGTAAGCCTAAGATGATAGCTCTTTTTGTTAATCACAACATATTTTAATTCGTTGTTACTCATGAGTCACTTTATTTTAGTACTTACTGTTAATTCCACAGTTATTAAATATTTATAGTCTGTTTTAGATACAATACTTTTAAGTCAATTTGTTTTCTTGTATGATCAATTCTCCATTACACCCCCCGCCCCCAAATAGGTTAAGTTTATTTAGTTTTGGTCCATTTTACTCTAAAAAGATCATTCATATCTACCTTCTGTTTGGATGGTTGGAAGTATACTTTTATTTTTTATTTTTTTAAAATATATTTTATTGATTTTTTACAGAGAAGAAGGGAGAGAGATAGAGAGTTAGAGAGTTAGAAACATCGATGAGAGAGAAATATCGATCAGCTGCCTCCTGCACATCTCCCACTGGGGATGTGCCCGCAACCCAGGTACATGCCCTTGACCGGAATCGAACCTGGGACCCCTCAGTCCGCAGGCCGATGCTCTATCCACTGAGCCAAACCGGTTCCGGCGGAAGTATACTTTTAAAACTTAAAAATTCTCCATTGACACTCTACTCAGACCCTATCAAATTTTAATTTTCCATATAGGACTTCATTTTTTCAATATATGTTTTTTTGTTTTAAGATATAAATCTTTTTTAAAAAACACTTTCCATGTGCCAGGCACCTACAAAAATCCACTTGTTTTTACAGCAACCCAGGAAGTAGATGTAATTAGCCCCCATTTTTCAGATAAGGAATCTGAGGCTCAGAACAAAAGGAACTTCTTCAAAGTCATGTGTCCAGGAAGTGGTAGAGTGAAGGTAGAGCTCTAATATTTTTCACTCTTAAAAACTGTTTTCTTTATTTTATGCCATAGATATGGTACCTGTATATTCACATGTTTTTCCACTGCCATGGTCTAGAGGTAGCTTCCAAGCCACCAGATTTTGTTATGTGTGAGATTATTTTTCCTTATTTGCACAATAGGTGAGGTGCTAAAAAGTACTTGGGAGTGGGCCTTAATAAATCACGATCCTAGAAGTGCTTGTCACTACCTTCCAGCCCAATAATTATTGGGCTCTTCTTTTACTAAGCTGTTTCTTTTGTCAAATCTCTTCTGTGATAGCCAGTTTTGCAGCTTGTGTAACATTTTCTTCTTTCCCTTCAGCCCAGCCACACCTCTCTTAGTCTGCATGATAAGAGCTCTGTCCCTTGCTGGGGATTTATCATTTTGCATCATGGTTCAGAAAATAAATTTGATTATTCAAGACTGTTGGTTGATAGCAGTTTATACTTCTTACCTTCTTATTTCCAACCAGTTCCCCACTGGAAGAAGAGAAGATGATGTAACCTGACTTCTTAGCTTCTATATAAATAAGGAGAAATAGGCTGTTGTCAGTGATGTTCATGACAGGAGCATCTGATTATCATGTAGGAGACAACATGCTTTCTTACTTGATACTTTATTGACTTAGCAAATGTATGAAGTCTGTCGTGTCCAGCTCTGTCCTGGGCACTAGTGATATATTGGTGAACAACGGACATATAGTCTCTGTCATCATGGAGTTGAAGCCCAAGGGGTGGGAGGAATGGCAAATAAATAAAAAGATAACCATTTAATGTAATAGATACTTGGATAGAGGAAGTTCAGGGTAGCATGAGCCCATAAGAACACCTAATCCAACCTTGGGAGATGGCTAACTAGAGATCTGCGGTTACCTTGTGGTGCCATCTTGAAGATGCCCTTAGCATCAGTTGCCTTTCCTTACACCATCATGAGACTGCATCCCAGAGGACCCCACTTGGATAGTTCGACTTGCATCTTCATATTTTTTCCTCCTCTCAAGCAGAAATGGACACTGCTGTAGTAGTTTGGTTAATTAGTATTGCAGTGAGTCCAAATTGAAGTCTTGGGAAAGATTTTCTGAGCCTTTGTCCTCCTGAAGAAAATATGCTTGCCTATTAACCCCCAACCAGCCTGTGCCTCATTCTCAAACTTTTATCTTCATCCCTTGTCTCCTGTCCCTGAGAATAACACAAGTCGAGTTTATTAAGTTGCTTTCATAACATCTAGAAAGTTAGTTAATAATGCCATAATGAATATTTTTCCTGAGTTTTTTTCCTTCAGTCTTTAACCTGTTAGGATTTATGAACATACACATCTCTTCTGTAGAGTTTTAAATACTGATGCTATATCAAAACAATTTAACCCACCTATAGGAAAAAGCGTTTAGACTTTTGTTGTTGTTCTCTTGATCTTTATATCTTGGAAAATATCCAACATGAAGCAAACATTACAACCAGAAAAACAACTATGGGAAGAAAAGAACTTTTAGGTTTCTTAGTGGAAATAGGTAGTACTTTTTATTGTTTTTTGTTTGTTTTTTTTTTTTAACAGGAATCCATGTATTATGTCAGACTTTAAGGTGTTGTAGTTCTGAGCTTTAGAGTAGACAATAATTTTCCATGTGTGTTTTGTCATCTAAATATTGGAAGATACAAGCTCCACCAAGACTGGCACACAGTTCTGAAAATATCTCTTTTTACTTTTAAAACAAGTCTGTTGGCTATGGCTGTTTCCCCCCATTACATTTATTAGGCATTTTATTTCTGTTTGGTTTTCAATTCCTCACGCTTTAGCCAGTTGTCTTTGGTTGGTTGAAAACTGACTATTATAGTTTAAATATTCTTCTCCTGGAACATGAGATTAAAAAAATAACCCAAACCAAAGTGAAGCATTTTCTTAAAATATTTGGTCTAAGAAGGTTTGATAATACTAAATATGGAAGAGTAAAACCTTGGATTGATGCAAGTATCAGCAGTGGGTGCTGTGCTTCTCGTTATGGTGACGTTGGAGGTACTAGATAGAGCCTGGAGTCGGAGGCAGATAATCTGGACTCCCTGGGCTCTGGTTACCGGAGACAAACCAGTTTATTACTCGGGGACTTCTTCAGCTGAAGGAGGAAGCAGGGTTAAATGAATGTATCAGTTTCACAGTCAGTGTTACATCCAGGGCTGGGTACAAATAGGTTTATAGTTGTAATACAAATACACAATACAAGCATAAACTCTGTGTTTTGGGTACTCACAACTATAAACTTACTTTTGCCCACCTTGTATATGAGTTTTATCTTCTAATCTCAAGTCTCTGGGATTAGGCTTTTTTAGACAATGGTGCTGCTAATACTCGGTGGTGAGAGTTGTCCATTTTAATTAGCATTTGTTTTAACAGCTACTTAAAGCTCAGAAGAAGGCCCAGAGGAGGGAGCACATGCTAAAACTTGAGGCTGAGAAGAAAAAACTTTGCACTGTCCTCCAGGTTCAGTATGTATTACAGAACGTGACACAGGAACATATACAGAAGGACTTGAAGGAGGGCTTGAATGGTGCAGTGTGTTTGCCTTTAAAAGAACTTGACTACCTCATTAAATTTTCAAAACTGACCTGCCCTGAAAGAAATGAAAGTCTGAGGTAAGCCAATGAAAATATTTTTCTGAAATAGAACACATAACACTTTAGTCTAGCTTTTGTAAATATAAAAAATATATGTGTGTAGTAATTAGGAAAACATTAATTTGATTCAACACGGGAAATGTTGGCCTGCCTAGACTCTGACAGGGTTGATAGACTATTAGGAGGAAAGTGAGTTTGAATGACCTCATTAACCTACTTCTTTATTGTAGCACGGATTTTATTTTATTTTATTTTTTTTAAAATATGTTTTATTGATTTTTTTACAGAGAGGAAGGGAGAGGGATAGAGAGTTGGAAACATCGATGAGAGAGAAACATTGATCAGCTGCCTCCTGCACACCCCCTACTGGGGAGGTGCCCGCAACCAAGGTACATACCCTTGGCCGGAATCGAACCTGGGACCCTTCAGTCCACAGGCCGACGCTCTAGCCACTGAGCCAAACTGGTTAGGGCATAACACGGATTTTAAAAAGTAATGACTGATCACCAAGTTTTAACCTTGTGCAAGTGTTAACCATAATACTAATTCTGCATATTCTTAATTTTTTTTTTTTTTGTAATTATCTCAGGCTGTTGTATTACCTGAGAGTCTTTGCCTTTTTACTGCTGTACTTAAAGTGGAGGTAAATAAAATTTAACTTGACCAGTATCATTAACATTTTAAAGGGAGAATTATTTGGTGTTTTTGTGCTGCGAATAAATACTGAGAAACAAATCTGATAATTAAAAATACCAAACCAGCAAATGGAGGCTGCTCAGTCCCCGCCCATCCCCCCCGCATGCTGCCTCCCCCCCCCCCCCCCACACACACACACAGTTATCCATTTTCTATTCTTGCTTTGAAGGAATAAGTTAGCTAATGAACAGCTCTCTAAGCCTTTCTTTGTTAGATATAGGCAATTCCAATGTGGTGTCTGTTAGCTATGCTAGCTAGACACCACATTGGAATAGCCTGTATCTAACTAAGGGTTAGATTTCAACCGCTATTGGAAATCAATCATGTATCAGGAAACCTAATAAAACTCAATTACCTATAGACAGCTGCATATATATATTTTTTTATTCCTATTCTGATAGTCTACTCCATCATCATTACCTGTTTGTTGTCTTCTTTCTCCTACTTCACTTTGGTGGGTTCAGGGAATGTAGCTTTAATATGTGAAATGCAAGTGATTATAATTTGAAAAATAAGCTTCTCTCTTTAAAGTTAAATATAGCTCTTAGTATTTTCATTCCAATGTTCTTTTATGTAGGACATAGGCTTGATAATGAATGCTATGTCATTGACAGTTTTAAGCTCTCTTTGGATTATTCCTTAATAGCTCTATTTGGTAAAAATCCTTATTTTGGTTGTTTTGAGGAAAAGTGCTTACAGTAGAAAACCATAAATGGGCAGTTAGTCATCTTTTGTAAAATTTCCATTTTTCAAAGAGTAAAAAGATAAAATTCACATTGAATGTGTAGACTATTTATGGGTTAATTGTATAAATTTAGACTAGAAGGCTGGTGCATGACATTTGTGCACTTGGGGGGGGGTGGTGTCCCTCAGCCTGGCCTGTGCCCTCTCGCAGTCCAGGACCCCTCAGGGGATGTCCACCTGTCAGCTTAGGCCCGCTCCTCGCAGGGAGCAGTCCTAAGCCGGCAGGCTGACATAGCGGGCTTAACCTGGCAGGCAGACATCCCTTGAGGAGTCCTTAGTGCTGCCGTGGAGGCTGGAGAGGCTCCTGCCACCGCTGCTGTGCTTGCTAGCCATGAGCCCAGCGTCTGGCTGAGCGGTGCTCCCCTTGTGGGAGCACACTGACCATCAAGGGGCAGCTCCTGCATTGAGCGTCTGCCCTTTGGTGGTCAGTGCGTGTCATAGTGACCAGTCATTCAACCGTTTGGTCGATTTGCATATTAGCCCTTTATTATATAGAATATATATGTATCTCTAAAGCCACTTTGTTCTGCTGCTGCTTTTTCTTATCAGTGTTGAAGACCAGATGGAGCAGTCATCCTTGTACTTTTGGGACCTTTTGGAAGGTAGTGAGAAAGCAGTGGTAGGAACGACATGTGAGTTTTCTCTACTCTGGACTTATGCAGTAAATACTAAACTTTATGTCTAGAAGTTTAGAATGATACTGAGGGCTGAAACTGCGTCAGTCCATCAGAACTTACTTGTCTGCAATACTATATTCATCGGGAGAATGATCTCTTTGTTTAGTTCTGCTAAAAGCAGCTGTTGTATAATTGCACTCATTAAAATGAAACCTAGGGAGAGTTTTCAAGTGGAAAGTCACTGTGATTTGGGAACAAGGGCTAACTAAGGTCTAGTGCTAGCTTTAACACTAGAGAAATGGAGACCCTTTTTGAGTTCGGTTCTCTATTCTGAATAGTTGTACCTGTTCTATTTAAGCATTTTAAATCCACACATTGTTAATATCAAGACTTATCTACCAGATTTGCCTCAGAAATATATGAATGGTTTGGCTACATAGTCTAGTGATGCATTGTTGTCTATTGATCTGGAAATGAGCTGGAGAGAAAGAGTTCTTTTGGCTTCCTAAATAGATGTTGGCCCAGTGCCCAAGTACAAAAGGCCAGACATGAAGTACATAGTTTTGTGTACTAGCTTAGGGTAATGAAAACTCATTTGAAGCTAGCAAACATTTTTGTTAATAGTGGTTGCTTCCTTTTTAAAATACCCTAAGTATGTATAACTGTCACGAACTTTCTAAGTCCTTTCAAGTTTTAATCACAGAAATTTATTTCTTGGTTAGAATGCAAAATGATACAAATACTTTGGAAAATCATTTGGCAGTTTTTAAAAATAAAATTAGGCATACACTTGCTATATAACAAAGCAGATATACATCGAATACTCAAGAGAACTGAAAACATATGTTCACATAAGTATTTGTACATGAATGTTCATACCAGCTTTATTCATAATAGCTCCAAACTGAACACAGCCCAGATGTACATCAGTTGATAATTGTTAAACAAAATGTGGTATATCCATATAGTGGAATCTACTCAGCAATAAGAAATGGAATGAAGTATTCATATATGCAACAGCATGGGTGAATCTAAAAATAATTATGTTGAGTGAAATAAGCCAGACAAAAAATGAGCACATATTATATGATTTCATTTATATGAAATTCTAGAAAAGACATAACTAGAGAGCAGGTCAGTGGTTGCCAGGGAGAGGGGGAAGGGGATTGATTACAAGAGGGATATGAAGGAACTTTTTGAGTTGATAAAAATGTTCTGTATCTCTTTCTGGTGGAAGTAACACCAGAAATAACATGACTTTCTGTGCACTTCAAGTGGATGAATTTTTTTGTTTGTAAATTATATCTCAAAGTTGATTTTCTTTTAAAGAAAGACAAAAATCTATGTCATAGTATGCCTATGAAAGGAATAATAGACCCAAATCAAGTGTGGGAACTCAGCTTAATTTGGAATTACGGTTTTAGTAGATATTAAAAATGAAATAGACTTTAAACCTATTCATGGTACAGTGACTTTAACATCATTTTAAGATTTTTCTTGATCATCAAAGGGTGATATACTTTGAGTGACATAAAGTATAACTCGAGTAAAGTCTTAATCATGGAATTTTGTAGTTTAAAAATCTTTTAGAGATTGTCCAAGATAGGGTTTTCTAATAGTTATGTTTGAGGAGCTTTTACTTCTATAAAGCCTTCATGACTTGGGGAAGATAGAGTAATTGCTAGTTATGATGTCTTGGAAGCAGTTGGGAGAAATGACTTCCTTAAGCTCAGGGAATAATGTGTATTTTTGTAAAATATTTGAGACTTTGATAAGGATCTAGGATTTTTAGTCATTTTTCACATAGTAGAAATGGAGGCCTTAAGTGACTTGCTAAACTTTGGGATTCTGATTGTTTGAATTCATATTGATTCAGCCTGACATAAAGATGGGCTGCATATTTATTTTTCATGGTACTGACTAGTTCTTTGGATCCCCTCTAAGGTAGAATGTTGTAATGACACTATAGGATAAAATTATGTTAGGATTTCTATTCCAAATAATTTCCCATGACCTTTTAGGTTATATGATAACTTAATCTTCATCACTTTTTCTTAGACAAACATATGAAAGACCTACTGTCTAAATTGCTGAACTCAGGCTATTTTGAAAGTATCCCAGTTCCAAAAAATGCTCAGGAAAAAGAAGTATCACTGGAGGAAGAAATAAAATCAGAGAAGAGAAAACTGTTATTGAAGACGGAATCTGTCAGAGAGTCAGGTTTGTTGTGCTTTCTGAAATTCTGTATAGTGGTTGCATTTTTAATGCCCACATATGAGACAAATCACTGTGAAATGGTTGCCATGTTTTAATTTGGTAGTGTGTACATGCATGGAAATCTTTACCTGTTGCAGGAAATCTTTACCTCACTTTAGGAAATATCACTAGGTGTTATTACCATGATTTACCTTCTATTAAGAGTGAACCTTACTAGAAATGTTAAGTTACACTTTGTTACAAGAGAGTGTGCTGTTATAATGAGATATTATGGAGTTTGAATCTCTTTGTTAAACTAGTAGTAGGATAATTTCATTTGAAATTGTTTAAAATGTAAATTATAGTACAATCCAATAATGGAGTAGAATAAGAGTGTAAATAACTTAAGATTAACATACTGATTAAGGAAAAAAGTGCCCAAATAAATATAATAATTCCAATCAAGGAAATATGCTCTTCAAAATTTCACTTTACTTGGGAAAGAAATATTTTGAGTAAATGGCACTTTTGCTTTTGTTTGTTGAAGCTGGATTTATTTAAGAAATATCACTTCTGCCTGGCTGCTGTGGCTCAGTGGTTGAGCATCAACCTATGAACTGGGAGGTCACGGTTTGATTCCTGGTCAGGGCACATGCCGGGCTTGCGGACTCTATCCCCAGTGTGGGGCAGGCAGGAGGTGACCGCTCAATGATTCTCTCTCCTCATTATTGTTTCTCTTGCTCTCTTCCTCTCTAATATCAGTTAAAAAATATATATAGATATTTCATATCTATCTATATATATAAGAAGTATCACTTCTAAGGAGGTAGTCCAGGCAGGGTTCTGGAAGCCACTTCTTCTTAGTTCCTAATACGAAATCCAGTGCGTCAGTATCTTCACTCCCTCACCCTCCTCCCAATCTTAAACTGGCTTGTAAGAGGCCTTTAAGGGCTATATTTCAAGCTGAGATGACTAATTATTACCCCATGGATACCGGAGCTGTAATTCCAGCTTGAAACAAGCTGTGTTTGGGGTAAAAGGAGATAATCTTGTTTTCCATCAGAAATCCGTTTTTAACTGTAACTTGACTTTACATGAGGTGAGCCATTAGCTTCAGCTAGCCTCGGACCACAAGCTTTTGACTAACAAACAATAGAATTACTCCTGCTATGAATATACTTAATTTTACTATCTTTTTTTTCTATAACTCCTCTGAGATATGTTGCTAGAATGAATTAGTTGTAATCAGTCTGAAAATGTATAGTTTTCCTATATTTCTTTTATCTTCCCAGAGTCTCTTATGGAATTTACACAGACAGAGATACAACCACAAGAGGTAAGGTACTGAAAGGTCATTTGCTGATTTTGGCTTTTGAGCTTTTGTGTAGCGTTGTGGTTGGAAATTCCTGCCCTGGAGGTATACTACTTAAGCTTGAATCCTGGCTCTGCAGTTTCCTAGCCTACTGACTTTGGGCAAGATACCTATGTCTGTTATCCTTATGCATAAGATGGGATGAGAGTAATGCCTGCCTCATGTGGTTATTGTGAGGATTACAGGAGGCAGCTTAATTTCTACATTGCTTAGAGTTTGGCCTGGCACACAATAACTGCTTGTGTTAGCTGTTATTGTTGTTGGCCTTTGTATTAGAATTTAAAAATGGGTAGAATTTTGCTCTCTCCAAAATTTACTCAGATTAGTAATAGAAGATGGTATTTGTTCTTTTCAAACTGACATTGAAATTCATAGAAACTGGAAAGAATGGGAGAGGCAACATCATAGTATTGACGGATATATAATGGAAATAAAGAAAAGTCTGGTAATTTAAAAAACATAAGTCTTAAGGTTAAGCAATATAACTTTGTTTAGTTGGACTGTCCTCTGCCTTAATGTTTAAGGGTGTCAGGTGAGTAGTCAGAAATATAAACTTTGATGTTTCCAAAGTAGCGATCTATACTTGACTCACCTAAGACTGCTAAGAACTGCACATCATGGTGCCACGTTTACTTGATTCAAGCTCTTTTATCAAGGTTATTCTGACTCTGACAGTCAAATATAGATTGTTACTTTTCAAATATTGAAGTTTGTATTCCTGTTAATTGAGAGGGGAAAGGAATGGACAAAAAAGTAGGACAGTCTTTTCAAGTAGAATAAGAATAGAAATTTCCTGTTAGTAGAGTGGTTCAGACCAATGGACATAGGGATACTAAGAGAGTTCACTATCCCCCTCAGGGTCTTCTATACATTTGGTGACTCAGCACATTTTTTTCTCTGGTCTAGTTTCTTAACAGACGCTACATAGCAGAAGTAGATTATTCAAGCAAACAGCAGGAAGAGCAACCTTGGGAAGCAGATTATGCTAGAAAACCAAATCTCCCCAAATGTTGGGATAAGCTTACTGAACCAGCTGGTGAGGAGAAGAAACAGGAATCCTTCAGGTCCTGGGAGCCTTCTGTTAAACAGCAGGAGCTGGCAAGGCCTGCGGTTTCCTCAGAACAGAGGAAGCAAGAGATGGCCAAGCTCAGGTCCACTCTGCAGGAAGAGCAGAAGAAGCAGGATGTCTCTAAGCCCAAGCCAACTCCTAGCCAGTGGAAGCAAGAAACTCCCAAACCCAAAGCAGGATGCGTTCAAGAGGAACAAAAGAAGCAGGAGACACCAAGGCCTTGGCCAGTTCAACTGCAGAAAGAACAGGATCCAAAGAAGCAAACTGCAAAGTCTTGGACACCTTCCCTGCAGAGCGAACAGGACCTCAGCAAGTCATGGGCCACTCCCATGTGTGAAGAACAGGATGCAAGGCAGGCAGAGACTCCCAAATCCTGGGACAACAATGTGGAGCATCCAAAACACCCTTTAACACCACAATCAAAGACTTCTCCAAAGTCCTGGGGGGTAGCTGCAGGAAGCCTCATACCAAATGACCAGCTGCTGCCCAGGAAGTTTAATGCAGAACCCAAAGATGTGAGTTGATCTCTATCAGTCTGTGCCTGGCAATGTAGACATAAATAAGGAGCTGTGGTAATGATAACTTTAGTTTTCTTTAAAAAAAAAAAAAAAAAAAAAAAAAATCAACAAAACCCATGTTAAATTAATGTGTACAGTATTTCACTTAACTCTTTAATGTGTAATTTATTGTTTTCCCTTGAAAATTAGAAGTAGACCTAGTCAGTCTGTTGAGCCTAACCTGAGATGAAATTTCCACAATGAGGAAATGCTGTTTTAATGCCAAAAATTTAATGACATGATATGACGTCAAAATAGTGGATAGTTGAGACATGACCATAATGTGAACAAGTGAGAGATGTAAATGCATGTCCCAGGTGGGAGACTTGTTATCTTTCACCTGGTCCCTGGGTGACTTTTTCTGACAGAAGTTATATTTTTCTGTCTTCTCTTGCTTCTCTTTTACTCATTCGTAGTCACTCAGATTAGCCTGTACTCTTTGAAGAAGGTACATGGTGGTTGCAGATATCCTGTAGTTGGAGAAAGGAAAATAAGAAGACTTATGATGTACAATCCTTTTATACAGTGCTAGTTAGTGTTATATTTTTATTAAATTGTAATTTATGTTCCATTATTTAAATGCAAACTTGGTCCCACCTTGTTTGCTAAGCAGTGTGAATGTTTTATCCTCCCAGTGTTCTTTCTCTCTAGTGCTGTTCCTTACACTTCCATGCCATTTTAGCCAAAAGTTTTCGGATAAACCTTTGGTGCTCCAACAGTGTGAAAAACATTTTGCTTGGGGAAATCAAAGCATTGCATTTTATAAATTAGGGGCCCGGTGCACGAAATTCATGCACAGGGGGTGGGTCCCTCAGCCCTACCTGCACCCTCTCCAATCTGGGAGCCCTCAGGGGAGCCCTCTCCAATCCGGGAGTTTCTGTCCGTCTTTGCAATCATATGAGCGAATTGTCTGAGACACCAACCCAGTTTGGTTTGTTGCTCACAGAATAATAGAGGCTTTTTTTTCCTTTGCTCCATTGGTGGAGATTTTCTAGAAGTTGCAGGATATCTTCCTTTTAATTTTTCCTCGATACTCTGACTTTACTTATGTCTCTCACCTTTGCTTTCCCTCCATCCCCCACCGCAACAGTAACTGGCTCCAGGCTCACTTTGCTCTAGTGTCTAGGACAGTGATGGCGAACCTTTTGAGCTCGGCGTGTCAGCATTTTGAAAAACCCTAACTTAACTCTGCTGCCGTGTCACATATAGAAATTTTTTGATATTTGCAACCATAGTAGAACAAAGATTTATATTTTTGATATTTATTTTATATATTTAAATGCCATTTAACAAAGAAAAATCAACCTAAAAAATTAGTTTGCGTGTCACCTCTGACATGCGTGTCATAGGTTCGCCATCACTGGTCTAGGAGATCCCACAATGTGTCTGCCACCAGAACTACGATTTCTAGCATTCCTGGTGCTCCCTGCACTCCGGGCTTCCGTTTCTGGTCCAGGGGCTGCAGAAACCAAAAGGACTGAGAAGTCCAGCCACCCCCAGGTCGGGCTGACAGGACCGGACACTCCAGTGGCATCCCCGGGACCCCGGCTGCTCGGCACCTGCACGCATGTGTCAGATTAATTTGCATACTCCTGATTGGCTGTGGGTGTCGCAGAGAGATGGTCAATTTACATATTTCTCTATTATTAGTATAGATTACCCCTACCTCCGTCCTATCCTTTTTTTTAAAAATTTCTTTATTGGTTAAGGTATTACAAATGTGTCCTCATCCCCCATTAACCCCCAATCTCTCCCCCTCCCCCCACTCATGCTCTCATCCCCCTGTTGTCCGTGCCCATTGGTTTGGCTTATATGCATGCATACAAGTCCTTTGGTTGATCTCTTCCCCTTACTCCCACCCTCCCCTACTTCCCCTCTGGGGATTGATAGTCTGATCGCTGTTTCTCTGTCTTTGTATCTGTCCCTGTTCATCAGTCTTACGTTGTTCTCTATATTCCTCTATATTTCTCTATTATTAGTATAGATTACCCCTACCTCCATCCTACCCTTGAAGGGAATTTTAGAGTTTACTGTCTCCTTCTGCTCTCCTCTATTCCTCTTTCTTCAGGTGCTAATATTAATTTTCACTTCTTCCTGACCCTGCAGAAGATTGATAGTGTTATTTCACTAATCAGATATCACCCATAGTAATTGTAATATATCATTTTGAGAAACTTATATTTAAAAACCAAGTTTTTGCCGGGCCAGTGTGTCTCAGTGGTTGAGCGTCAACCTATGAACCAGGAGGTCCAGGTTTGATTCCTGGTCAAGGGCACATGCCTGGGTTGTGGGCTCAATCCCAGTGTGGGGTGTGCAGGAGGCAGCTGATCAATGATCCTCTCTCATCACTGATGTTTCTCTCTCTCCCTTTCCTCTCTGAAATCAATACAAATATATTTTTTTAAAAAACCCTCAATGCTGATTTAAAACACCCAACTTAAAATTCCACTGGGTATAGCAGTGTTGAGCCTTTATCATACCAGAATATTGATACCATGACATTTGCAGAATAATTTGAAATCAGGGGTGTTTAGTTGTAAAGGTCAGAACTGATTTAATTTGCCTTTATGGCACAGCATTATACTGAAGTTGCAAGGTCTCTCAGTGTCTGACAGGACACCTCTGTGTATAATTCAATATTTGTCTCTCTGTCTGTCTTGCAAGCTCAGCTGTCAGAACACGAGTAAGTACAGTCAAGGGCAAAATAGGGTTCACAAAAGACTAGATAACATGAAATTAAACACTAATGCTCATACTTTTCTCCTAAAGGAGCTTTTCATTCATTCACGTTGGGTCTATTAACTCTTATTTTATGGGATACTTTGATCAATTGAGCTGTGTGACTACTGAATACTAGTACATTAAAAGTTGGAGAAGAGGTGCTGGAGGGGCGAGGCATGCTGACAGCTGTAAGAAGTAACTATAAACAGGTTTAATTCAGGGTGTGCAGCAATCTAAAGCAACTTAGCATGAGGGCTAACCACCTTATAAAAACCATTAGCCCCTCAAAGTATACTTACTTTATAACAAAACATAATAGTGTATTTCTTCAATTGTAGGATATATGTATACATTTTTACATTATTCATGTTTCTGAAATCAGATACATCTTAAAAATGGGAAGTATATTTAATGTAGTAGTAGTAATTTTTTCCATAGGAAAAAAAAATCATTGGTGTGTCTCACAGCCACTGGCATCTTGGCCTAGAAGACATACAGTAATTGAAGTCCACAATGAAAGAACTTCCTTTCAAGCCCTGTTATTTTGGGTCTTCTCTTTGTTTTAATTTTTAAATATTTTTATTGATTTCAGAGAGGAAGGGAGAGGGGGAGAGAGGTAGAGACATCAGTGATGAGAGAGAATCATTTATCGGCTGCCACCTGTACGCCCCACACTGGGGATAGAGCCTGAAACCCAGGCATGTGCCTCGACCAGAATCGAACTGTGACCTCCTGGTTCACAGGTTGATGCTCACCCACTGAGCCATCATGGCCGGGCCTTGGGTCTTCTCTTTAAAAAGAGGATGTTTTAGAAAGATTTCCATTAAGTTATTCTGAAAGGGGGAAAAGTATTTAAAGTTTGATTAAATTATTTAGAAAATGCATTTAGGTGGAAATTCTTTACCTGAGATAAATATGATAAATGAGCATTGGTATGTGTTTTGATTTCATTTAGATGTAATAACAAGCCAAGATTCCTAAATTAGGTTATCGAACTTGAATTTTACTCTTAATACATTATGGATTTGTCTTGTAGGTGCCTAAGCCCATGCATCAGCCTGTAGGTTCTTCCTCTCCTCTTCCAAAGGATCCAGTATTGAGGAAAGAAAAACTGCAGGATCTGATGACCCAGATTCAAGGAACCTGTAACTTTATGCAAGTATGAGTCATTATTGTATAAGTCATTATTGAATGAATCTTAAATTATATTCATGGGGCTACTTGCTTCTGACCTGAAGCATTATAATGAGGTTGTTAAGAGCATAGATTCTGGCATTCCAGAATGAGCACAATTCCTGGCTCTGCCACTTCCTAGCTCTGAGAGTTTAGGCAAGCTACTGCCTCGGTTTCCTTTAAGAATTAGGGTAATAGTTTCTATTTCTTTTTCTTGTAAGAAAATGAATTAAACATGTAAAAAGCTTACAGTGGTTTTTATAGCTATGGATCACCAGTAGTTTTCACTGAGATTGTGAGAACCTACTCTATGCTTGGTATTTTGGTAAGTGCCCTATGTAGAGAAAATCATAAGACATTCATAGCCTTTAAGGAGCTTAGATTCTAGTTGTATAAGATTGTGAACACCGCCAAAACCGGTTTGACTCAGTGGATAGAGCGTCGGCCTGCGGACTGGGGGGTCCCAGGTTCGATTCCGGTTAAGGGCATGTACCTGGGTTGAGGGCACATCCCCAGTAGGAGATGTGCAGGAGGCAGCTGATTGATGTTTCTCTCTCATCGATGTTTCTGACTCTCTGTCTCTCTCCCTTCCTCTCTGTAAAAAATCAATAAAAAATATATTAAAAAAAAAAAAAGATTGTGAACATGTGTTAAGCCAATAGTTAAATGTTAAATTGTGTCAAAAAGACTCTTGCAGAATTTCAGAATTAGTGTGATATTACTGAGGGATGAAGTAGACAAATGTGTAGTAAAAAGATCTTGAGCTTGGAATTAGGTCCCTGTTTTAATCCCACTTCTACCAGTTTACCAGCGGTAGAATCTATGGCAAGTTATTTCGCTTCCACCCCTCTACTTATTTGTACAATGGGGGAATTGCTTATCCTTCATATTATCTAAAGATAAAGAACTAAAATGATCACTGCAAGTGTGCAGCTTAAGTATTCAAAATGTTGGAAACATTCCTGGGAGAACCAAGATAGGCAGATGGCAGAAGAGAAAGGCTTCTCCTCATGAAAGTATTTAGTGCCATGAGCTAGTGTAGTGGTTGAGACAAGATAATTAGACCCTCTCATTGTTCGGGTTAATAAAAACGAGGGTTCAGTCTCTTCTAGGATTAATGCCTAATTGTTTAAGACCTCAAGTCAGGAGTTTTGTTTTCTTTTCCAGGGCAGGCCTTAGAATTACTATTGTAGTTTTAAAACTTGACACAGTCTTAAAGTTTGACAATTACTTTAGTTTTTCATTTTAACTCTTAATTTCTGCTTCTGTAAAGTCTTAAGTTATTAACCTTCTGAGATAGTTATTAGCTAGATTCCTATACCTAATAAGCTATGGACAACATCATGAATCATTTAATGGCAATAGCTCTTAAATGAATAACCTTTGTTTCTATTCATTATTCAAAACTTGGCTTTAGGAATCTATTCTGGATTTTGACAAACCTTCAAGTGCAATTCCATCCTCACAGCTGCCTTCTGTTACTCCAGGGAACACAGCAGGTATGTAATCATTCTTGAGACTTGGAACAAAGAGCTGTAGGTCTAGCAATTAATTCTTTTACAAGTAATTTTATTCTAGATATCGTAAGGGTTAAACTATGTCCATATGTTAATTTATTCTAAGTATCCATGTATTATCAGTCATATATGGGTAAATTCCCATTAAGATATTTGCATTTTAGAAAAAGTCTCCAGATGGGTGAATGGAAATGCACAATAGCTGTTTTTGCAGTTTTTTCTGTTCTTGGAGTGAATTCTGAGTAGAACTTGCTTGACCCCTTTCAGCTGTATAAATCTAGCCTTGAGGCTCTTGGATCCTGACTATGAGTGAAGTTGCCTCAGTGATAATTAGTATACTGAGTAACGTAGTAATTAATGATGGAGCCTAGATTTGAATCTGGTCTGATGCTTCAAACTTTAGGCCTTTTGCTCTATACTAGTTTATCTCAGGGGAAGGGTGATATAATCAAAGACATAGCCCAGCTGTAGTAAGATTATACAGCAATTCCTGGCTGAAGTAAGGAAAAACTAGAGTAATTAACAAAACTGATGGACATTAACAAGGAAAAACCAAACTGAAACCAGGTAACTGAAAAGTACATTAATATGCATGATCAAAGAGGGGAAAAAACCCTCAAGAGACAGATGACCCAGCTAAGATTTACTTTGAAACTTACATGAATAAATTAATTACTGTTCATGATAGTTCAGATTTATCTTTTCAGATTACTACTACCGATCATTTTTATTTATTTATCTTTTATAAGCATTCTTTTTAAAAAATATATTTTATTCATTTCAGAGAGAAAGAGAGAGGGAGAGAGAGATGGAAACATCAGTGATGAGAGAGAATCATTGATGGGCTGCCTCCTGCACGCCCATACTGGGGATTGAGCCTGCAACCTGGGCATGTGCACTGACCCACAGGGAATCGAACCGTGACCTCCTGGTTCACAGGTCAACACTCAACCACTGAGCCACGCTGGCTGGGCTTACCTGTTATTTTTAAAAGTCATATTTCTGTTTTTTTGGAGGCCTTGATATGCTGCTTCTGCCCATTTAACCTTGAAATATTATGTATCACAGATGGGACTAGTATCCTCCTCCTCTACATTTTCTCTGACTCTTTGTAGCGCTCTAATAGAAAACTCACGATGGACTTGAGACTAGTCTTTTCAGCTATTTTTTTTTTTTTGTAAAGTATAAACTTTAGTTTCCACCCAGTTGATATGCATAAACATTTCTCCTCGCTCAGTGGTTTACTATTGATTTCACTCTTTGCAGCAACTACAGAACAAAATCTAACCAGTCAAAATGATTTTCTTCAAGAGCCATTACAGGTAACTTCTCCAGATTAATCTTTCATTTACTCTTCTTTGGTATTTAGGGGAAAAAACTCTTACTTTGGCAAGAATGACCAGACTTAGTGATTCTAATATACATGTCTAGTTTTTAGATTCAGTACCACCAGTCCTCAAAAGATTCCCTAATGACCAAGGGGAAGACATAAATTATAACGGAGGAAGCTGGTTGACTTAGTAAGGAAAGAGCACACCTGAAGAATCTAGCGGTACCTTGTCTGGGAATTTTCCTTTGCTACTGAGCTACCGAAGTAACTTAATATAGCAGCATAGTAAAGTGTCTAAAGAAAGAAACTGATTTTTTAAAATTCATGGTTAGCCATTGCCCCCTCCCCCAAATAGTTAACATTCTGAGGAACTAATTTTAACAGAACTTAGAGATATAAAGGGACCAGATCATTGATGCCTGTAAATGCCACATTGCATTTCCATCAATGGTAAGTTCAAGTTTTCTGGTCATTATCTTTTTAAAATATTTTCTCTGGATCCCTCTGAAAGCCTTATTGGCAATTTTCTTGATAGTAGCTACTTTGATAGTATATTAAATATTTTAACCAGGTGGGTCAATAATTGTCTTTCTTTTCAAAAACTTCTGAG
Source organism: Myotis myotis (assembly GCF_014108235.1). Classification (NCBI taxonomy): domain Eukaryota; kingdom Metazoa; phylum Chordata; class Mammalia; order Chiroptera; family Vespertilionidae; genus Myotis; species Myotis myotis. Next base: position 175,303,108 of record NW_023416335.1, read on the forward strand.
AAAATCATATCATTTGCTTACAGTGTGACACTGGTTTATATTTATTTTAATAAGGTCTGGCTCCATTTTCAAACTGTGTTTGTTGGGCAAGGTCTCTCACTCCAGTCACTGCTGTAACTAACGAGCTCCATTTTATCTGTTTAGCTATTAGGGTTCCATTGACAAATTAGTTACATTTTTTTTTGGAAAGCCACTGGCCTGGTATAGTAGTTCTGGTCTGTAACATTATGTTTACTCATCAACACTTAAAATGACCTTCAGCTGGTGTACTTAAAGAGCAATAATTTGGAATTAAGAATTGCCATCATTTCTAAATAAATACTAATGCAAAAACGTTTATCTTTTTTGTTAAGTGAACCTTTTAACTAAAATTCAAGTCTTTTAAATCTTAACTATCGAATGGCCTGAGTCGCCTTCACTTAGCATCTGTGAATCTTTCTGTGACTAGAGCCTCGGTATGCCTCCACCATAGCCAGTCCCACTTCTTTAGGGCAGTTGTCTAGGAGAGGGCCAGAAGAAAGGCCCCGTTTTAGAAACTCTCCAGTCTCATAATAGTTCTAATATTTTGGTCAGATCCAAATTGTACCTATTTATTTAGTTATATAAAATGTAAAGGATATATATATATATATATATATATATATATATATATATATATATATTTTTTCCATAAGGCCTTTTGTCAACTTGGCCCCCCCCCCCCCCATCTCCTTCCCAAGAAGTGTTATATCGTGGTGACTCCTTTTAGAAGGTCATTGAACCATAACTGTTTTTTTTTTTAAAATATATTTTATTGATTTTTTACAGAGAGGAAGGGAGAGAGATAGAGAGCCAGAAACATTAATGAGAGAGAAACATCGATCAGCTGCCTCCTGCACATCCCCCACTGGGGAAATGCCCGCAACCCAGGTACATGCCCTTGACCGGAATCGAACCTGGGACCCCTCAGTCCGCAGGCCGACGCTCTATCCACTGAGCCAAACCGGTCTCGGCGAACCATAACTGGTTTGATATTGGTTTCCATTAATTAGTTTCCAGTTCACCTGTTTTATTGCTTGGGCTTCTGAGAACCGCACCCATGCATTTAGGTAAAAGGAGTTGATTCACTGATATTTAAGACCTTGTGGGTCTCTCTCCATTATATCTAATACCTGTTGTACCATCGAATTCATAGCCACTCTCTTAGTTTTTTTTTTTTTTTTTTTAAAGGGGAGAATGATGATTTTTATTTTTTTTAAAATATATTTTATTGATATTTTTAGAGAGAGGAAGGGAGAGGGATAGAGAGTTAGAAACTTCGATGAGAGAGAAACATCGATCAGCTGCCTCCTGCACACCCCCTACTGGGGATGTGCCCGAAACCAAGGTATATGCCCTTGACCGGAATCGAGCCTGGGACCCTTGAGTCCGCAGGCCGATGCTCTATCCACTGAGCCAAACCGGTTAGGCCTCTCTCTTAGTTTTCTATTGGTTACAGTTGTCACAGCCTTAGTTCTTACTCTGCTTTTTCCTAATTTTTATTTTATAACTATTATTAGCTTTAATTGTTTTTGTTAGAATTTTGATGCCATTGTGATTTATACAGAGCTTATCCTTTCTATTTATATTTCTACCTACCTCTTTAAGATCCTGAGAGTACTCAGAGTAAAAACATAGTTACTATGATCCCTGGCAGAGCTATGCCTAGAGTGTTAAATGCGCCCTGAGCTCATCTTCCAGTGAATTGCTATTGAGTGCCAGAGTGAAAATCTAGCCCCACGTTTCCAGGGCCAAGAATCTTGATAAGTGAAGATGGGGATTAGATGTGCCCTTTGGCGACCAGGCCTGGAAAGGCAATGTAGCTGACTGCTTGGGTTTGAATCTCAGCTCTGCCACTTAATTTTGTGTGATCTTGGGTAAATGATTTAATCTTTCTTTTCCTCTGCCTGATTGTCAATAAAATGAGGATAGTAGTGTTCAAAGCCCTCACACTATCCAGGAAGTGGGAAAAGTACTTATTCCTATTAAATTTTTAATCAAGGATTCATGTTAAAAGTCTTGGGTGCCCTCTAAAAGAACAGTAAACAAACAAAACTAAAAGCTTACTGTTGGATTAGATGTTAGAGTGTGTGAAGTATTTAGCATTAGTGAGCTCTCAATGACAATAACTTATTAGGAAGCCCAAGGCCCAAGAAATAGAATGTGAACAAAATGTGCCTTTTATAAAGTTTTATGTCTTCCTGTGTCCAGACTGCTGTTTCTCCAGTTACCAGTAGCTCAAGTGCTTGCTTGGTTACTACTGACCAGGCTTCTTCGGGATCTGAGACAGAGTTTATGCCCACAGAGACCCCAGAGGTAATAATGAGAGACTGATTGTCTCAATTCATTTTATGAATTACATGCACGATCCATTAAACAATGTGACATTTATACTGTACTACCATATTGCTTTCTGTAGGTGTTGTGGTCCTGGAACTTATGCAGGTAGCTTTATGGTGGCTTTGCTATAAAGTAGACTTACTAGAGTCTTGCTTTATCAGATACAATAAATTTGTCCAAATTGCTAGTGTCAAAAAAGATGAAAATTTTTAGGTAGGATTAGGTCAAGTTTCTTGCTATATTTATATTGAAGAAATTCTGAGAAGAAAAATCTTTTTATTCATATAACTGGGAACACTCAATAACTCTATAGTGCTGCTATTAGCGTTTATTCAATTGGAATGATTTACATTCTCTTTTTGCCTAATTTTGTCAAAAGTATTTTACAATATTTTTACTTTCAATTCTAAAGTGATTTTTTGTTTTGCTAATAGTTTCAGTACTAGTAAATCCTTAAATAGATATAGCAAGATAGGATGATTTTGGGCTTTATTTTGGTATTAATATATCAACTCAGGTTTCATTGTGTATGTGTTTTTTTTTTTGAACTATTGTATAAGAATGTGTATTTTTTACAGAATATAAGAAAATATAGATGAACTTTAGTTTTTGTGGTACTGACATGGTCTAAATTGAAATTACTTGTTTCCTCGTTTTAAGAAGACAAAGTATTTGTTACCAAGCGAGTCATAGCTGTCTGCTTTATAACCTCATTGGGATTGAATTTTGGTAATTTTTTATGCCTTCTCTTAGATAAGAATTATTTAAATCAGATCAAGCTTGATTTTGTTAGGCAGCTGACTTAGAAGTCCACTAATAAGATTTTTAAATAGGAAAATGTTAACACTAACTCAGGAAGTAACCCAAGGTTTTCTAAAGCCTAATTCTACTGAATGAATTTGATATAATTTAGACTTTTAACTTAATGGAAAATACCATTTCACAGTTTGAAAAGGACTAGATACTCCTGAAAAGTCCAGTCCCTCATCTGTTAGACCCGTGGTTTGCAAACCACGGCTCGTGAGCCACATGTGGCTCTTTGGCTCCTTGAATGTGGCTCTTCCACAAAATACCATGTGCGGGTGTGCATGTACAGTGCGATTGAAACTTCATGGCCCATGCGCAGAAGTCGGTATTTTGTGGAAGAGCCGGTATTTTGTGGAAGAGCCACACTGAAGGGGCCAAAGAGCCGCATGTGGCTCGCGAGCTGCAGTTTGCCGAGCCGCAGTTTGCCGACCATTGTGTTAGACTGATTATTGGTGAGACTCTTTCGCTTAGTCAGCCAGCTGGGTGAAGCAGACGCTAGTGTGCATCCTCAGCAGATGAGGTTTGGAGTTGTAAGCAGAAGCTATTCTTTTGCATTCCTGTGTCCAGCTGTCATCCTGTAGAACTTGCTGACTTACGCTGGTCTGGGTTTAGGGTATGTGAACTGCTTGCTGTACGGGAGGTGATTGGCTGATGCTGCATTTCTCCTCCCCAGGCAGCAGTTCCCCCAAGCAAACAGCCATCTTCACTGGCTTCTCCAAACTCTCCCATGTCAAAGGGCCCTGAACAGGGCTTCCCGTCACCTCCAGCAAGTAGTAGTTCAGTAACCATTGGCACAGCGCCCTTTCAAGCCATGCAGACAGTGAGTATGAACCGAGAATGATGATTGCAATTCATTATTCCTGTTAAAAAGCCATTGTTTCTCTTACATCTGTTATTGGTTACCAGGTGAATAAATCTGCCATTGGGTTACTCTTATTCGGGCTGGTAGAGTTTACATTTGTCCGGTGGAAATATTGTTTGTGTTGGTGGAGTAAAACCTCAAGAATTTTGATGGGTGTTTTATTGGAGCATTTCCCCCTGTGTGAAAATCAGTAGCAGGCAAAGCTGAGGACCCCTAGGAAACAAATGAATGGTGTGGGTGAGGAATATAATTTTGCATGAACATCTAAATAATACCAACCATTTCTTTTTTTAAAATATATTTTTATTTTTATTTAAAAATGTTTTTATTGATTTCAGAGGGAGGAAGGGAGAGGGAGAGAGAGACAGAAACATCAATGATGAGAGAGAATCATTGATTGGCTGCCTCTTGCATGCCTTGTCCTAGGGATGGAGCCCACACCCTGGTCATTGCCTTGACCGGGAATCGCACCATGACCTCCTGTTTATGGATGAACGCTCAACCATCGACCAACACTGGCCGGGCCTATACTAACCATTTCTAATATCATACTAGTGATGTTCCATTGCATCAAAACCAGACACAGAGGACACAGACCGGGGTGTTCTATCATTGTTGAAACTTTCATTTGATTTAATCTTGATCTCGTGTGTAAGTTTTTAGAGAATTATTCAGATAGGTGTGGTATTTTGGATCACAAATTAAAATTGTAATCTAAATATTTTTAGAGTACTATTACATCTAGGTTTCTATGTTCTTTAAAAATGGAATAGTATAAAACAGTTTTAGGAAAAGACCCACAAAAAGTCTGAGGCAATAAGTACCTTTCCTGATGGTGCTTAATGTCCCATTCCAGGTTCTTTGAGTGACAGTAGTGGGGCCAGTGGAGTGGCGATGGAAAATAGGCACAATGCAGGGAGATAGGCTGGTGAATTCAGAGTCCTGAATTCACTGATCTTATTACTTCCTGCGTGGCCATTTAGAACAGCTTAGTTTCTTTGCTTTCCCTCTTTCCCTCTCAGCCCATCTTGCACAGAATTGCCACATTGGTTTTGCTAACTTTTTTCTATTCCTAATTAAAAGCAAACAGCGATCCATTACAGAATAAAATGGAAAGTCCTTTGTCCGAAACTCAATAACTTCTGAAGTCTGGTATAACCTGTCAAACTAGTCCCCTGTGCTTGCCTTGTACATTCTTGCCACAATACCTTTTTGCTCATGCCAATCTGTTTTCTCCACCTGTTTGAATTCTATCTAGTACAAATTGGTATTCGTTTGTTCATTCACTCACTCATTCATTCATTAAAAAACAGGTGTTTTATGGAGCCAACTTGACCACAACCTTGCCAACACTTGGATTTTCTGTTTTTTAAAAACAATAGCCATCCTAATGGGTATGATGAAGTAGTATCTCAGTGTAATTTTGATTTCTATTTCCCTAATAACTAATGATGTTGAGCATTTTTTATGTGCTTATTGGTCATGAATCTTCTTTGGAGAAATGTTTATTCAAGTCCTTTGCCATCAAATACAAGTTTTTGAATGTTGCCGAGTTTTGCTGGATGTCACCCTTAATTATTTTTTATGAAACTTTGCAAATGACTCAGCATACCTTTGTCTTTTAAGGTATTTAATGTTAATGCACCTCTGCCTCCACGGAAAGAACAAGAAATAAAAGAATCCACCTATTCACCTGGCTACAATCAAAGTTTTACCACAGCAAGTACACAAACACCACTACAGTGCCAACTGCCAGCCATCCACGTGGAACAAACTGTTCTTTCTCAAGAGACTGGTAAGATCTTGGTGTATGGTATTTGAAGACTTAGATGACAGCTAATTGGAAAGCAACTCTGTAGTGATACTTTAGCAGTTCTTTCCCGAGCAGTAAGCATTATCTCTTTACATGTTCAATGTTGACAAATATTTGATGCTTTTTCCTCTGTTAAGTTCACCATTTTAACTTTTGTAAAAGTGGAAATTAGTTGACTTAGATAAATATATAAGCTCATATTTTTAAATCTGATTGTGTTGATTGCCATAGACAGTGGTTGAGGTAGATAGGGCATTGTCCAGTTGCTTTTATGAAGGTTTTGAAACCATTCTGTTAACTCTTTTAGCAAAGACAGATGGTTATTTGGTCTTTGCTCTCTCCTTTTGTCTTACAATAAAAGCATTGGTTAATAAGACAATATAACTTAGTATGCTTATTTCACTGTTTGCTTAGAGATGAGAGGTTATTTTGATCTTTCATGCTATTGTAAATCATGAAAAAATAAGCAACTTTGTAGTTATTTACTATTTTAAGAAGTACTTATAAATTTGTAGTGTTGGTACGTCAGACCCCTAGTGAGTCTTCTAAAACTTAAACCTGATCAGATGAACTGTGTTTTCTGGGGACCTGGTTTATCACAGAGGTAGTAAATATAAATCCCTGGACCTAGCCACAAATGACCTCATTCTGTTCTCACCTGTACTGTGAAGACGTAGGGCAGATAATTTACTGAAAGGATATTTTTGTCATATGCCTTCTCAATTACAGTAGTGATGAACATTCATTTTCTTTTACTCCCTGATCTGGAATAGTTAGCCTTTTTTTCCCCTTTAACTGTGGTAAAATATATATAACGTAACATTTATCATTTTAACCATTTGTATGTATTGAGTTCTGTGGCATTAAGTACATTTAGATTGTTGGGCAGCCATCACCATCCTTTATATCTAGGACTTTCATCTTCTCCAACTGAAACTCTGTACTCATTTAACACTAACTCCTCATTCCCCTTTCCCTCCAAATGCTGGCAACCATCATTCTACTCTGTTGTATGAATTTGACTACTCTGGGTACTTACCTTATGTAAGTGCTATCACAATAGTTGTCCTTTTGTGATTGGCCTGTTTCACTCAGCATAATGTCAAGGTTCTTCTGTGTTGTAGCTTGTGTCAGAATTTCCTTCCTTTCTAAGGCTGAATAATGTTCTATTTAAATACTAGTGCCCCGGTGCACAGATTTGTGCACATTAAATGGAAATTAATTAGAAGGTGGCCGGCAGGGTGGAACTGGGTGAGATGGGCCGGACATGCCCTGGAGCCAACCTTCTGTGGTCTCTCCCAGGCGGGCTGCACCTGGGGCTGCACTGGGCTCGAAGGGCATCTGTGGAGTGAGCAGGGTCCCTCTAGCAGGTGGGGTCCCTCGGCCTGGCCTGCAGGGACCGGGCTGAAACTGGCTCTCCAACATCCCCTGAGGGGTCCCAGATTGTGAGAGGGTGGTTCTTGGGTGACGCACCCCGTGTCCAACTCCCTCCTCTCTGGTTCTGGGGTGTGTCACCTGAGAACCACTGCTGCCAAGTCACCGCAGCTCGGCAGCTCCTGCATTGAGTGTCTGCTCCCTGGTGGTCAGTGTGCGTCATAGCTACCAGTTGGAGCATCTGCCCCCTGGTGGTCATTATGCATCATAGCTACCGGTTGGACAGTCGGATGGTTGTTTAGCCTTTTATATATGTAGATATAGGGTGGGGCAAAAGTAGGTGTATAGTTGTGAGCACACGAAACAGAATTTATTCTTGTATTATTTTTTATTGATTATTGTATTATTTTCCATATGAACAACTGTACACCTACCTTTGCCCCACCCTATATATAGAGAGAGATTTCACACATACATAGCACCTGCATTTTTTTAAAAGGGAGGACATTGTATTAAAGATTTTGATATATAGTGACCTTTTAGTATAAAGAATATTGAACCTTTATTACAATTTAACTCTTGGACTTTAAAACTGTTTCTTTCAGCAGCAAGTTATCCTGATGGAACTATTCAAGTAAGCAATGGTGGCCTTGCCTTTTACCCAGCACAGACGAATGTGTTTCCCAGGCCCTCTCAACCGTTCGTCAATAGTCGGGGATCTGTTAGAGGATGCACTCGAGGTGGGAGATTACTAACCAATACGTATCGGTCCCCGGGAGCTTATAAAGGTATGCTCTGGATAGCACTGAATGATACTGAATTACTTTGTCTATGTATTAACATGACTCAAACTATTTTTTACTTTACCTGTTTCTTTTTGTAGTTGTTATTTATAATGTAGTAAATAAGTTCCTATTTCTGCAAAATGCAGTATTTAATACCCCTATTCTCTATAACAGAGAGCTTTTTGTATGAAAGGCAGATTCATCCTGTTATTCTGATTTTCATATTTGAAAAAAATTTTTCATTTGTTAATTGACTTGATTATTCAAAATGTGTCATAATTAGACAAAGTCTATTTTCTAGTGATTGTGTATCAGTATGCCACAGATAAAAACATAAACTTTGAGACTGTAATAGTGATATTCTTTTTAGTTTTAAATGTAGTTCCAAGTATTCCAGTCACGCTTGGTGTTAGCAAAGTACTTTACACAGAAGCTTTAACTACCTACTTACCTTACCACTATTTCCCACCCCCACCGGCATTCTAGCAATAGTAAATTTCTGCAGGTGACTTATTTGAAGTCAGCAATGTTTTATAAATGTGTGTCTTATTGTGGAAAGCAATATTAATAGAGTTTGCATAACGAAGGCATAAATCTAATGTTGGCATTATAGGATCAGCTTTACTTTTAAAATGGTATACAGTTAGACTACTTAAAAGTTTAGTGTAACTTTGCTCATAATTTTATGTAAGTTGTTTATTTATTAGGTTTTGATACTTATAGAGGACCTCCTTCAGTTTCCAATGGAAATTATAGCCAGCTACAATTCCAAGCTAGAGAGTATCCTGGAACACCTTATTCCCAAAGGGTAAGAATAGTCGTCATAGTTGAATAGTAGTACAGTTGTTGATGCTAAGCTGGTGATTAAATTATAGCGTAGTCATGATTTTTTTTTGTATAAGGCACTCTTAGTTTTAACTTGTAAGTATTGTGAAGAGTAAAGTTGGAAGCTTTTCTAATAACCCATAAATGACAACTTAGAAGGTTTGAAGGAATGTATTAATCGTGTTGTTTGTATTAACTCATTTACTCTTCCACCCTATAAGAGAAACTGGGGTTCAGAAACAAATTAAATAACTCATCTAAGGTTACTCAGCAAGTAAACAGTAGAACTAAGATTAGAATGCAAATTTCTTAACTCTGGAGCCCATGATTTTAACTTTACTATATTGCCTTAAATTTAACTTTTCTAGATATCAAGTATAGCAAAGTCTTTTTTTAAAATATTTTTTTTATTGATTTCCTAGAGGAAGGGAAAGGGGGAGATAGAAACATCAATGATGAGAGAGAATCATTGATTGGCTGCCCCCCCCCCCCCCCACTGGGGATTGAGCCCCAACCTGGGCATGTGTCCTGACCAGGAATCGAACCATGATCTCTCAGTTCATAGGTCGATGCTCAACCAGAGCCAAACCAGCTAGGGCATAAGTATGCTTCTTATGGGTTAGATGGAGGCAGACTTTTACCATACTTGGAAGGTAGTTTGAAATGTTGGCTCTTGAACATTTTTTCTTGAAGATAATAGATTACATTTCCAGGGTACAATATAATTCTTATCAATTCACCTGTCAAGACAAAACAAAGCCCTAACATACTTTGTAATTATCTTTAGAATTTGGTTTATAAATTGAGCAAGATTTAAATAGTCTGTGTTCTTGCTTTATTATCTTCTATTTTTATTTTTATTTTTTGAGATGAGGGACAGAGGATCATGCCATTTTTTTTTTTAATAAAGATTTTTTTAGAGAGGAAGGAAGAGAGAGAAAAAAACATTGATGTGAGAACAAAGCATCAATTGGCTGCCCCTGCATTGCCCCCAGCCGGGATGGAGCCCACAACCTGGGCATGCGCCCTGACCAGGACTTCAACCAATAACCTTTTGGTGCACAGGACAATGCCCAACCAACTGAGCCACACCAGCCAGGACAGACCATGCCATATTTTTAAATTTCTTCCATTACTTAGCATTGTATCTTTTAAATAGCGTTCTCTAGATGCTTTATAGTTTTTGAAAGTATTAACCTATCTAGGTCCTGGCTGGGTAGCTCAGTTGGTTAGAGTGTTGTCCCGATATGCCAAGGTTGTGGGTTTGATCTCTGGTCAGGGCACATATAAGAATCAACCAATGAATGCATAAATAAGTGGAACAACAAATCGATGCTTCTCTCTCCACCCCCCCCCCAAGTCAATAAAATTTTTTTTAAAAAAGTATTAACTTAACCAATTGGTGAGGTTCATTAACAGATGAAGCAAGTATTGCTACTGTTGCCATTGTTTTTGTTTTGTTTTTGTTATTTTTTATATTTTTTGTGTTTGGAGACATCTGAGCCTCTTCAGTTGCTGGAGAAGGCCTGTAAAGGGCTACGAGGACTTTCATCTTAGAGAATGACCAGCCAGTCATCCTGGATAATAACTAATTATTGTCTTATATTTTTGGTGCCATTTTAGGATAATTTCCAGCAGTGTTACAAGCGCGGAGGGACACCTGGTGGTCCTCGGGCAAATTCAAGAGGTAAGGACAATTAACTGAGTAGTTTATTTGCCCAACCTACCTCTTCCTCCGTCAGGTTCTCCCCAAATACACTGTTTTCAGCATTTATCTTGTGGCTTTCAGTTTGCTTACATCGTCGTGCTGGAGACCCGAGAGAGATATTAGACTACTTAGGCTGTGGAAATCAGTTTTCAGTTTAATTAAAAGTGGAAGTGTGTGTGTTTCAGTTTTCTTGACCCCAGAGCGTAATTTAACCTTAGATATACAGGGTGGATGGAGCAAAAACAGGTTTACAGTTGTGAGTATGTGAAACACAGATTTTATTCTGGTATTTTATTGTATCATTTTCCATACAAACGACTGTAAACGTGACTTCTGCCCCATTCTGTATATTCACAATGCCGACTTCCGATTGTTTCATCGAATGTTTCAGGAAGGTGGTTCTTGTAATAATGGGCACTTGCACATACTCTAGTTTCACTACATTGATAGATAGGAGTAAAGATGGGAAATAAGCAACTTAAAATTAAGACACACAGTTAGGACTTGAAACAAAAGCAGGAAACTTGTGATACTTTAAAAATTGTGGACAGTACTATTTAAAGATTCAGTGTAACTGAGGAAATCAAGAGTTACTAAAGATTAACTGGCTTTGTTACAGGAAAACAGGTTTTTTTTTGTTTTGTTTTGTTTTTAAAGAGAGTAGCCAGTATTTGTATTGCCTTTGCCTTACACGTGAGCAGTGTTTGTACCGTGCTTAAAACATTTCACAATACCACATTGACTTGGAAATAAAAAACAAGCATTCATCATGGTATCATACCAAAATATCCTTGAATGGCTAATAGTTCTAAAAGTTGGTTCTCTTATGCAATCTGTTTTCTTGAGTGTTTTTACATCAGAAACTTTGAGTAGGTTTATCACTGAGGAATGTAGAACAATGAGAATTATGAGAGAAAGGTAAAGAAGCAAAGAGAATGTGCAAACCTGGGCTTTAGACTTTGCCAATAATCTTAACTAGGTAAATTATCCAAGCTTTTGGGAGCCTTATTTTTTTTAATCTTAGTGGTATAAAAGCCTAGTGCTGGAAAAGCCTTGAGAAGCATACTATAGCTATACTTCCTTGCTTTTGTTTTGGAATTTACTGTAAATGTGTCCTTCTCTGTGTTTCAGTAGCCGACTAGTGTTAAATATTGTGTTCAAAGCTAACTGCTTCATTATGACAAACTCACTGTTGCTAATAAAACAGCAGGGTGGAGCGATTCTTCTCAGGTGAGCAGCCCAGAAAGAGACAATGAAACCTTTAACAGTGGTGACTCTGGACAAGGAGACTCCCGCAGCATGACCCCCGTGGATGTGCCCGTGACAAATCCAGCAGCCACCATCCTGCCGGTACATGTCTATCCCCTGCCTCAGCAGATGCGCGTTGCCTTCTCAGCAGCCAGGACCTCTAATCTCGCCCCTGGAACTTTAGACCAACCTATTGTGTTTGACCTTCTTCTGAACAACTTGGGAGAAACGTTTGATCTTCAGCTTGGTAGATTTAATTGCCCGGTGAATGGCACTTACGTTTTCATCTTTCACATGCTGAAGCTGGCAGTGAATGTGCCACTGTATGTTAACCTCATGAAGAACGAAGAGGTCTTGGTGTCTGCCTATGCCAATGACGGTGCTCCAGACCATGAAACCGCTAGCAATCACGCGATTCTTCAGCTCTTCCAGGGAGACCAGATCTGGTTACGTTTGCACAGGGGAGCCATTTATGGAAGTAGTTGGAAATACTCTACATTTTCCGGCTACCTTCTTTATCAAGATTGAAAGTCAATGCACAATTGACAACAAAAGAATGGTGTTCTATAATAGTGGGGTTAAAGGAAAGGTAGTTCTTGACCTTGTGACTAACTAGTTTAGGGAAATGTTCTCATTCCTAGAGGAAGGAGGAGGTCTTTATTTTTGTTTTCCTCCCCAAAGTGAAAAATTTGAAGCTGAATGACAATTAGCACTAATCTGGCACTTTATAAATTGTGATGTAGCCTTGCTAGTCAAGCTGTGAATGTATCTTGTTTGCACTTAACCCTTAACTGTATTAACGTTCAGCTTACTAAACTGACTGCCTCAAGTTCAGGCAAGTTATAATGCCTTGTTGTGCCTCAATAAAAAACTTACATGCACCCTCGGTGTTCTTATTTGATTAAACTTTTAGTTGAGAGGTAAAATATTTAATTTTTAGTATCCATCATTGGTAACTCTTGAATAAGGGTATTTATGGGTTCATATTATTATGTGAAAATAATGCTCAGTGATTGAGCGTTGACCTATGAACCAGGAGGTCATGGTTCGATTCCCAGTCAGGGCATATGCTCAGGTTGTGGGCTCGATCCCCAATGTGGGGTGTGCAGGAAGCAGCTGATCAATGATTTTCTCTCATCATTGATGTTTCTGTCTTCCTCCCTCTTCCTTCCTCTCTGAAATCAATAAAAAATATTAAAAAAGAAGCCTTTTATATATAACAGTTCCTTTTAGAGCGACTTTTCTCGGATATTGTACATGTCATTCATCCAAAGATTTTTATCTGTTTTCCATTGGTTAACTCACATAGTTTCCTTGAAGCTATCTTGCAGTAGGACATGTGTTATCCTTTAGTTATCTTCCAGTACCTAATACATGTATAATAATTCAAGATAAAACAGGAGATGCACAGATACTTCTGGTCCACCATTAGATTTATGCTTTCTAGTGGATTCTCAATCTGAAGAGCAAAATATTTAGTCATCAAAGAGCATAGGTCTGGGGCTGCCCAGACAGTGTTTGTGTGGGCAGTGACAGCGTTCCCCAGTGTGTGGGGACACCCTGGAAAGGGGAAGTTACCCGAAGCTTGAGTCTCCAGAGCTTCTGATGGTTGATTTCAGAGCCTGTTGCCTCTTTAGTCTGAGTTCCCACAACCAGATCCTACTTCACAAATGACCCTGGACAGTAATAAAACTATAAAAGCCTGAACCCAAACCCTGCCACCTTCATTGGTTCAGTGCTTTGACTTCCTTTTAAGGAGACCTAAGGTGGAGAGCTTAAAAATGGTGGCAGAGTAAGTGGATGCTGCATGGACATGCTCCCAGAAACAAACTGGAATTACAACTAAACTTCCAGAATAATCAACAGAAGACTTGCAGGAGAGAACCCTGATACTCGAGGACCAAAAGTGGAGACCACATAGAGACTGGTAGGAGGGGCGGAGGCATGAAAGGGCTGGCCTAGCACCCATAGATGACAACTGAAGTTCGGGAGAGAGATCTCAGCTGTGGGGAGTTGCCCCTGAGAACTCGGGGATCTAATCCCCAAGTTCCCCCCCCCCCCAACAGAGACCACCAAAACTGAGGAGGGTACCCATATAACATCTGGCTGTGAAAAGCAACAGGGTTGCTGTCTGCCAGGGAGTGACAGTTGAAAATTCAGGGACCCTCTTAAAGGACCAATGCACAAAATTCCCTGTGGAGCCACCCACCTTGTGCTCCAGCAGAGGGAGGGCAGAGTGGACTGGAGCTGTGTGAACAGAAGCCAGGATTGGGGACTCCAGTGTTAGGGCTCAGAAGGTAGACACCCTCAGTTTCCTATGCTGAGTCATCCCCTCACACAGTGGAGGATTTCTTTCCCATACAGACATTTGCCTTGCCTGGGGAGAAGACAGTTGACCCACCTTACTGGAAAACACCTTGCCCTGAGGCAACTTAAGAGACTAAAAATAACAGTTAGCCTCCAGGCAGAAGCAACTGCCCCACCCTGTTGGGAAAAAAAAATTCAAAAAGAACCAAGATGGGGGCGTAGGTAAATGCCTGTACTTGCTGCCTCCCACAACCACATCAAAATTACAGCTAAAATACAGGACAGCTATCATCCAGAACCATGGGAAATTTGGCTGAGTGGAAGTATTACAACTAGAGAGGTAAAGAAGAAAGCACATTGAGACTGGTAGGAGGTGCGGAGGTGCGGAATGGGCTGGCACCCAGGTGTGCCACTTTTTTAATCGGGAGGCAGATACAAGCTCCCACTTGCTCTGAGCTCCAGTGCCAGGTGAGACTCTGGGGTACCCAGACACATACGGGGAGCAACTGGACTGTCTGGCATAGGTGCAGGAACACAGGGGTGGCTTTCTTACAGAAGGAGGTGTTTGCAACGGTTATTGTTCCTGTGCTGTGACCACTCTGGTGCAGGGCCAACTGGCAGCCGTTGCTGTTTGCTCCACCCTGGAGATTCCCTGAGACCCCACCCTACCCAGTTTACAACCCCAACCAAGCTGTGTGCAGTGGCTTTTGCTTATGAATGGACTGTTCTTTCTCAGCCTAAAACCCGTCAAACAAGCTGCAGCTGGGTCAGGGAACCGCAAAGCTATCAAAAGAAGGCCAAGGCCAGCACCAGCAGCAGCCTGCCTTGTTTCATAGCTGGGCCTCGTCTGGTCACTTCCAAATCCAATACAAAGAGGAGGAATCTGCAGATCCCTCTGTAGCTCCTGCTGGGTGGCCGCAAGCAGTGGCTGACTTTGCACCTCCTGTAGATCCAAGAGCCAGTGTACTCAGTGGTTAGTGTGAGACCATACCACATTACAACTCTTCACATCCATGTGATACACTCAAGGGGCAGACTCAGTGAGCACCAAAGCCCCACTGAAGTAAGTCCTGCCCCATAAGGTTGTCTCCTGCACAGCAGCTCTTCCATTGTAGATACCTGGTTCTCACAGGCAATTGTCCTGGAGGTCAATTCCTCCTAGTGATACCAACAGCAATCAAGACTCAACTGCAACAAGACTGTGTACAAAGCCCACACAGGGGTGCACCAAGAGTGTCCACCTCAGGTGATTGGGGAGGCTGAGCCACTGGGCCCTATAGGACACCTACTACACAAGGCCACTCTATCAACTCAAGGAGACTTAGCAGCTACCCAATATAGAGAAAGGGAAGCAGCCAAAATGCAGAGACAAAGACATGTGACAAATGAAAGAAATGGAAGAAAGCAAACTACTGGATATAGAGTTCAAAACCACAGTTATAAGGTTACTCAAGAATCTTCTAGAAACCTTTGATGAACTTTGTGAGACCTTTAAGGATCTTAGTGAAAATGCAAAAAAAAAAAAAAAAAAAAAAAAGGGAAAGGACCAGTCAGAAATTAAGCATACACGGACTGAAATAAAGAATAATATACAGAGATCCAACAGTAGACTAGAGGATACCAAGAATCAAGTCAAAGAGTTGAAATATAAGAAAGCAAAAAACACCCAACCAGAAAAGCAAAAACCAAAAAGAATCCAAAAATATGAAGATAGTGTAAGGAGCCTCTGGGACAACTTCAAGCATACCAACATCCAAATTATGGGGTGCCAGTAGAAGAGAGAGAGCAAGATATTGAAAACCTATTTGATGAAATAATGAAAGAAAACTTTCCCTACCTGGTGAAAGAAATAGACTTGCAAGTCCAGGAAGCACAAGAACCCCAAACAAGAGAAATACAAAGAAGACCACACCAAGACACATCACATTTAATTAATTAATTAATTAATTTATTTAAAATATATTTTATTGATTTTTTACAGAGAGGAAGGGAGAGAGATAGAGAGCTAGAAACATCGATGAGAGAGAAACATCGATCAGCTGCCTCCTGCACACCTCCTACTGGGGATGTGCCCGCAACCCAGGTACATGCCCTTGACCGGAATCGAACCTGGGACCTTTCAGTCCGCAGGCCGATGCTCTATCCACTGAGCCAAACCAGTTTCAGCGACACATCACATTTAAAATGCCAAGGGCAAAAGACAAAGAGAAAATCTTAAAAGCAGCAAGAGGAAAACAGTTAGTTACCTACAAGGGAGTACCCATACGACTGTCAGCTGATTTCTCAACAGAAACTATGCAGGCCAGAAGGGAGTGGCAAGAAATATTCAAAGGGATGAATAGCAAGAACCTACAACCAAGATTACTCTACCCAGCAAAGCTATCATTTAGAATTGAAGGTCAGATGAAGAGCTTCAGAGACAAGAAAAAGCTAAAGGAGTTCATCTTAACCAAACCAGTATTACATGAAATGCAGAAGGGTATTCTTTAAGAAGAGGAAGAAAACGAAAAATGTAAAGATAAAAAATTATGAACAACAAAGTGACAACAAATACTTATCTATCAACAAGTGAATCTAAAAATCAAGTGAATAAAAACTCTGATGAACAGAATAAAATGGTGGATGTAATAGAATCAGGGGCATGGAAATGGAGTGGACTGACAATTCTTGGGGGAAGGGGGTGTGGGAGGGTGCAGGAAGAAATTGGACAAAAATCTTATATGCATGTATGCAGTACCTATGGATGTGGACAGTGGGGTGGCAAGGGCCTGGGATGTGGTGGGATCCAGGTGGAGGGGAACTATGGGGGGATAAAAGAGGGACATCTGTAATAATTGGTACAATAAAGATTAAAACAACAACAACAACAACAACTCTCACCACAGCTGAAGACGATTGCCTGGGGCCATTCAAGTTGGAATCTTATCAGTCTGTAGGCAGAGGTGGACTCTGGAGGCTTTGAGTCTTTGCCTGATCTAATTAGTCAGAAACAGCATTTGACACTATCCTGCACTAGAGATTGAGAGGTGTAGAGGATCTACCTAATACACAGTCACAAACTCAGACAGCCAAAATGAGGAGACAAAGAAACAAGCCCCAAATGAAAGAACGAGAATTCTCCAGAGGAAAAGATAAATGAAGCAGAGATAAGAAATTTATCTGAAACAGAGTTCAGAGTAATGATGGTAAAGATTCTTAACAGCATGAAAAAAGATATAATAAAGATATAGTAACTATGAAAAAAGAACAGTTGGAAATAAACAACGACATAACAAATAACAAATTGGAAGGAATACACAGCAGATTAGGGGAAGCTGAATATCGAATCAGTAAATTAGAAGGGTTGAAAAAAATCACTCAGTGAACCAGAAAAACAAAAAACCAAAAAACAGGAGGACAGCTTAAGGGAGCTGTGGGACAATGTGAAATATAACAATATTAGAATAGCCAGAAGAAGCAGGAAGGGAGAAAGGGATAGAGAATGTGTTTGAAGAAATAATGGCAGAAAACTCCCCTAACCTGGTAAAGGAAAAAGTCACACAAGTTCAGGAGGCACAGAGAACCCCAAGCAAGAAGAACCCAAACAGGCCCATGCCCAGACACATCATAATTAAAATGCAAAAAATTAAAGGCAAAGAATTGTGATGGCAACAAGAGAAAAGCAAACTGTTACCTACAAAGGAGTTCCCATAAGGAATGACACCTGATTTCTCATCAGAAACTCTACAGACCAGAAGGGACTGGCATGAAGTACTCAAGGTAATGGAAAACAAGGATCTGAAACCAAGATTACTATATCCAGCAAGGCTGTCATTCAAAATAGATGATTAAATAAAGAGATTCCCAGCCCAAAAAGCTATAGGAGTACATCACCACCAAGCCAGCATTACAAGAAATGCTAAAGAGATTGCTGTAATGAGAAGAAACAGTGAGAAAACTAGGCATGCAGAATTAAAATGGCAATAAGTACCTATCAATAATAACCCTAAATGTAAATGGATTAAATGCTCTAATCAAAAGGCAGAGGGTAGCTGAATGGATACAAAAACATGACCCAACTATATGCTGTCTACAAGAGACCCACCTCAAAACAAAAGACACACACAGGATGAAAGTGAAGACATGGAAAAAAATTTCCATGCAAATGGAAAAAGAAAAAAAAAAACTGGAGCAGCAATACTCATATCCAATAAAGTAGATTTTAAAATGAAGGCCATCACAGGAGACAACAAAGGTCACTGCATAATACCAAAGGGATTGATCCAACAAGAGCATATAAACCTGATAAACATATGCACCCAATATAGGAGCACCTAGAAAAAATTTATATTTACACACACACACACACACACACACACACACACACACACACTTCTAGAGGGCTTTAATGGAGAGATTGACAACAATACAGTCATAGTAAGGGACTTTAACACCCTTCTGACTTCACTAGATAGATCTTCCAGACAAAAACTTAACAAGGAAACAGTGACTCTAAAGGTCACACTGGATCAGATGGATTTGACATTTATAGAACATTTCACCCCAATGCAACAGAATATACATTCTTCTCAAGTGCACAAGGATCATTCACAGAAATAAACTGCATGTTAGGACACAAAACAAGAATCTACAAGTTCAAGAATGTTGAAATCATATCAAGCATCTTCTCAGATCACAGTGGAATGAAATTAGAAATCAACTAAATTAAAAACACCCCAAAATATTCAAACACATGGAGGCTAAATAGCATGTTATTAAGCAATGAATGGGTTACCAGTGAGATCAAGAAAGAAATAGAAAAATTTCTGGAAAGAAATGAAAATGAACATACAACAACCCAGAATCTCTAGGACACAGCAAAAGCATGGAAAATTTTTTTCCATCCCTTCACTCTCATCCTGTGTGTGAGGGAAGTTCATAGCACTACAGGCCTACCTCAAAAAACAAGAAAAATCAGCAATAAACTATTTAACCCTATAACTTAAAGAACTAAAAAGAGAACAACAAGAAAAGCCCACATCAAGTAGAAGGAAGGAAATTATAAAGATTAGAGCAGAAATAAATAACAGAGAGACTAAAAAAAGAATACAAAAAAATCAATGAAACCAAGAGCTGGTTCTTTGAAAGGATAAACAAAATTGATAAACCATTAGCCAGACTCATTAAGAAACAGAGAGAACCCAAATAAAATCAGAAACAAAATGGAGAAGTAATCACTGACACCACAGAAACACAAAGGATTGTAAGAAAATACTATGGAAAACTATATGCCATCAAATGGGACAATGTGGATGAAATGGACAAATTCCTAGAAAAAATATAATCTCCCAAAACTGAATCAGGAGGAAACAGAAAACCTGAATAGGCCAATAACTACTGATGAAATAGAAGCAGTAATAATAAAAAAAACTCCCAACAAACAAAAGCCCAGATTTGGATGGCTTCACAGGGGAGTTTTACCAAACATTCAAAGAAGAACTAATACCTATACTCCTTCAACTATTTCAGATAATCCAAGAGGAAGGAACACTTCCAAACTCTTTTTTTATGAGACCAAGCATTATTCTAATTCCCAAACCAGATAAATACACTACAAAGAAAGAGAATTACAGGCCAATATCCCTGATGAACAAAGATGCTAAAATCCTGAACAAAATATTAGCAAATTGCATCCAGTAATATATTAAGAAGATTATATACCATGAACAAGTGGGATTTATTCTAGGGATGCAAAGCTGGTACAATATTCACAAATCAATAAACATGATACATCACATAAACAAATTGAAAGACAAAAAAAACACATGATCATATCAATAGACGAAGAAAAATCATTTGACAAAATTCAACATCCATTTTTGATTAAAAACTCTCAGCAAAGTGGGAATAGAGGGAGTATATCTCAACATGATAAAGGCCATATATGAGAAACCTACAGCCAACATCATACTCAGTGGGCAAAAACTAAAAGCATTTTCCCTAAGAACAGAAACAAGACAGGGATGTCTGCTCTCACCACTCTTATTCAACATAGTACTGAAAGCCATAGCCACAGAGATCAGACAAGAAGGAGAAATAAAAGGCATCTAAATTGGAAAGGAGGAAGTAAAACTCTCATTATTTGTAGATGACATGATATTATACATAGAAAACCCTAAAGACTCCATCAAAACTACTAGATTTAATAAATGAATTCGGCAATGTAGTAGGATACAAAATCAACACCCCAAAACTGATGGCTTTTACATACACCAATGATGAATTCTCAGAAAGAGAAACTAAGCAAACAATCCTATTTACCATTGCAACAAAAACATTAAGATACTTAGGAATAAACCTAACCAAGGAGGCAAAAGACCTGTACTTGAAAAACGACAGGATGTTGAAAAAGCGATAGAGGAAGATATAAACAAGAGGAAGAATATACTATGTTCATGGGTTGGTAGAATCAACATCATTAAAATGTCCATACTACCCAAGGCAATCTATAAATTCAATGCAATCCCTATTAAAATACCAATGGCCTATTTCACAGAGCTAGAACAAATACTCCAAACATCCTATATAATAAAAGCCAAATATGCTAAGTGTCTGGTCGACCTGTTGGCTGTTCAAGCAATCAAAATGTAATATGCTAATGATATGCTAAGGCCACCCAACCACTTGCTATAACATACACTGACCACAAGAGGGCAGACAGTTGATCAATTGACCAGTCGCTATGGCATGCACTGACCACCAGGGGGCAGACACTTCAACTGGTAGGTTAGCTTGCTGCTGGGATCTGGCCTACTGGGACTGGGTGAGACAGGTTGGACATGCCCTGGAGCCCTCCCAGGCTGGCCAACCTCCTGCGGTCCCTCCCTGGCTGGCTGGCCCCGATTGGCCTCAGTTGGGATTGGATGAGACAAGCTAGACATGCCCTGGATGAATCCATGCACCAGACCAATTTCGGCCAGATCCCCGCAGGCCCAGCTGAGGAACCCTATTGGTGCACGATCGGGCTGGGGAGGGGCAATGGGAGGGCTCCAGGGCGTGTCTGGTCCATCTTGCTCAGTCCCAATTGGCTGGACCCCAGCAGCAAGCTAACCTACCAGTCGGAGCATCTGCTCCCTGGTGGTCAGTGCATGTCATAGCGAGCGGTTGAGCAGCCTTAGCATATCATTAGCATACTAGAGGCCCGGTGCATGAAATTTGTGCGGGGGAGGGTCCCCTCAGCCCAGCTTGCACCCTCTCCAATCCAGGACCCCTTGGGGGATGTCTGACTGCCGGTTTAGGCCCGATTCTGGGGATCGGGCCTAAACCGGCAGTCGGACACCCCTCTCACAATCCTGGACCACTGGCTCCTAATTGCTCACCTGCCTGCCTTCCTGGTTGCCCCTAACTGCCCCCCACTGCTAGCCAGGTCACCCCCAACTGCCCCTCCCTGCTGGCCTGGTCGCTCCTAACTGCCCCACCCCCCACCAGCCTGGTCACCCTTTAATGCCCCCCCCTGGTTGCCCCCAACTGCCCCCCCCGCCAGCCTAATAGCCCCTCACTGCCGTTTCTGCCAGCCTAATAGCCCTCAACTTCCCCCCCTGCTGGCCTGGTTGCCTCCAACTGCACCCCTCTGCTGGGCTCGTTGCCCCTAACTGCCACCCCCCCCCCCCCCCCCCCCCCGCTGACCTGGTCACCCTAAC
Source organism: Myotis myotis (assembly GCF_014108235.1). Lineage (NCBI taxonomy): Eukaryota > Metazoa > Chordata > Mammalia > Chiroptera > Vespertilionidae > Myotis > Myotis myotis. The sequence goes on from NW_023416335.1 coordinate 175,324,874, forward strand.
TGCCCCACCTGCTGGCCTGGTTGCTCCACACAGCCTGCTGTTCAGTCATTTGGTCATCCCTCACTAACCCCCCTGCTGGCCTGGTCGCCCCATGCAGCCTGCTTATTCAGTCATTTGGTTGTCCCTCACTAACCCCCCTGTCGGCCTGGTTGTAGGCAGCCATCTTGTGAGGGCATGAGGTTTAATTTGCATATTACCTCTTTATTATATAGGATTACACTTTGATTGGTTGTTTGGTTGTTCTGCTGTTCAGTCTATTTGCATGTTATCCTTTTATTATATAGGACTAGTGGCCCAGTGCATGAATCTGTGCACCGGTGGGGTCCCTTGGCCTGGCTGGCGATTGGGGCCGATTGTGGGACGGGGCTGGCTAGCGGGAGGGACTGTGGGAGGTTGGCTGTGGGAGCACACTGATCACCAGGGGGCAGCTCGTGCATTGAGCATCTGCCTGCTGGTGGTCAGTGCACATCATAGCAACCGGTTGCCCAGTCATTCGGTTGTTTGGTTGTTTGGTCCCTTAGGCTTTTATTTATATAGATAGCTAATACTTTTTGAGTAGGGTGTGGGTTTAGCAATGAAACCCTGAAGACATATTTAACTTTCCATGGTGTTAAATGTTAGTATAGTGTTTTCAAGATCAAGGATGTAATGTGATTCACTATTTAACGGAACCTTTTCAATTTATGGTAGGTATTTTGTGGACTAAGGATATTAGTATTCCAGTTAAATAAATTAGTTATGGCTTTTATGTCTAGAACACAAACTAAAAAGTATACAGAAATGCAGAAATATGATCAGATGATTGAAGGGGAAACTTGATGTTTAGAAACTGTTGTTGATCAAGTTCAATGATGACTTTCAGCCATTTTTACCCATTATGTTTTGTACTTAGTCTTTCCCCCTGCACACAATCAATGTTTATTTAAAAGTGTGAGTGCCTATCTATTTTTTAAGGTAAGTGTCACAACCAAGAAATTCATTAACTAAGGTATCTTCTCATAATAACTATGTTCTAGGAGAGTATTTTAAATGAAATAAATACTGATTTGTATAAAGACAGTGAGGTAGAAATTATTCTTAGGCTTATGAGAATGAAAAGACAAGATCTTATTTAAAAAAAATGTTTCTATTGATTTTAGAGAGATAGGAAGGGAGAGGGAGAGAGAGAGAGAGAGAGAGAGAGAGAGAGAGAGAGAGAGAGAGAAACAGCAGCATCAGTCAGCTGCCTCCTGCATTCCATTGGATAGAGCTTGAGAGTTTGTTTTAATTAAGTCTGGGATAATACATGGGAGAATGTTACTATAAAAAACCTAAAACCTGCCATCTTTTACTAATATTTGCATTTCACCTCATAATTTAGAGAGTACTCTTATCTATGTTTTCTTTTTCTTTTTTTTTTCTTTTTTTTTTAAATATATTTTATTGATTTTTTTTTTAAATATATTTTATTGATTTTTTACAGAGAGGAAGGGAGAGAGATAGAGAGCCAGAAACATCGATGAGAGAGAAACATTGATCAGCTGCCTCCTGCACATCTCCCACTGGGGATGTGCCCGCAACCCAGGTACATGCCCCCGACCGGAATCGAACCTGGGACCTTTCAGTCTGCAGGCTGACGCTCTATCCACTGAGCCAAACCGGTTTCGGCTTATCTATGTTTTCTTATTTGCTCCTCACATGGCCCTTGTGAGGTCCACTCTGTTTTCGGGGACGGAAAATCGAGACTCTTGGAGACAGACTTTCTGAGGCCTCTAGCAGAAGTGCTGGAGCCAGACTTGGCTCTCTCACGTCCAAACACAGCACAGCATTTTCTGCAGTACTTTCCCCTTTTCTTTCGTTCCGACCATGTTCCCATTGCCATTTTGCACACACAAGTTTCCAGTGCACTACTCAGCTCTGCTGGGGCAAACCGGACACTGAGACTGGGCGACGTGGACTCACTGGAGTCGTTCATAAGGTACAGATCCTGAAGTTGAGGCAGGATGACTCCCTTTCTAATGGGAAATGTGGAAAGCCTGAGGAAACGAAGAGACAACCTGTGGAGAGGGGGAAAAGCACACCAATTTGAAAGTAGGTATTTCTTTTTTAGTTCAGGTTAATGCTACTATTTTTAGGTTCTATCCCTGCCCCCAACCACCACATTTTAGTCCGGTGGTGAAGAAAGTTACTGTTCAGAAGCTTCCTAGCCCTCTATTATTTTAGCTTTCCTAGCACTGTTTTGTTTGATTCTTTTAAAATTCCTCTTGAACTGTGAGGTCTGTCTCATTCTTTTCGTAAATCCTAATCGGAGCTTTGGGTTACGTGTGACGTCTTAAAGGAGATTACAGTTGACCTCTAGTAACAAAATACTAAAGATCTTACACTGATAAGATATATGTATACGCTCTTGCATATATTTCAGGTGCTATGATGTAGAGCTCTGCCAATATAGACACTTTCTCAGTAGAAGTGTTTAATCACAAACTTTTCAGTATTCGCTTACAGTTTAACATGGTCTAAAGGACAGACTGTTGAACTAAAGGGAGGGATTTTTGTGCATTTGCTCCCATTTTCTCTTTACCATGTGGACTAGATTCAAGCCCTGGAACAGAGACCAGCAGATGAGCTGCTGCCCGCAGATGGGGAGGACAGCTGTGCTGTTCCATTTAGACGACTAAAATGTGAACTCTCAAAAAAGGCCGCTGTGGCAGTGCTTACAGTAAAAAATCACTTTCTGTCATTTGAGCTGTAATCATGCCAGTATTCTCGCCGTGTGCTGTATTTCTAGGGTAATGGCATCCACTTCTGTGGTGTCACCGAACCTATATGCACAGATGACTCACGGTTTTCTAACTCTAGCCCTTTATTCCTTCTCCCTCGGCCAGAGCTTCCTGCCTTCTCACCCAGCTCTTTTGTGAGGGCCAGACGTGGATGTTCAGTTGTCACTGGAAATCTCTAGCTGTATGGCCCATAAATAATTCTAGTTCAACATGTGCCCAGATAGTCATAATTCGTTCAAAATCTAATACTACTTCCATTTTCTCTGGTTAATGATTTCCATAGGCCATCAAAGCTTGAAACTTTGGCACCAAGCTTGACTTCCCTTTGTTACTTTGTATACCTAATCAGTCACAAATTCCTGTTTATTCAACCCGTGAAAGGTTTGATGTCTGCCTGTCTGTGTTCTCACTGTAGATATCACGTGTTAGACTCCTTATTTCTCTCACATGTGTGCATTTATTCATCCAGCCAGTACGTATTGATTGCTTATTATGTGCTAGGCATGGTGTGAGACTGTCTCACTATGTCACTGTCTTTCATCAAAGCTGAATAAGGTTTCTTTTAACTAGAATACACTGATTATATTGTACCATGAACAATGTGCTTATCTCATTTAATCTTCAGAACAGCTCTTGGAAGCAGATGAGGAAACAGGCACAGAGAGGTGAGGCATAGACAAACCATGGCCATACAAGGCAACATAGCTGGCTCAAATTCTACCTTAAACATGGTGAGGATATCATACATATAGACATCCTTTCATGTTATGCAAAGAAATAAAAGAGGGGACTCAAACAACGGACCAAATATAAGATAAATATAAGTTATAGTTTAGGGAAAACTACTTTAAAACACTTGCAAAGAAATCTGAGAGCAGAATCAGATGTTTTTTTCCTGTTGTCTTAGACAATAATTTGACGGCATTGTTTTTTAGTAACTTCTCTTCACTGAGTCTAAAGCAGGGGTGGGCAAACTTTTTGACTCGAGGGCCACAATGGGTTCTTAAACTGGACCGGAGGGCCGGAACAAAAGCATAGATGGAGTGTTTGTGTGAACTAATATAAATTCAAAGTAAACATCATTACATAAAAGGGTATGGTCTTTTTTTTTTTTTTTAGTTTTATTCATTTCAAACTGGCCGGATCCGGCCCGTGGGCCAGAGTTTGCCCACGGCTGGTCTAAAGTATAAGAGAGTTGATGTTCTTTTTTAAAAAAATAATATATTTTTAATGATTTCAGATGGAAGGGAGAGGGAGAGAGAGAGAGAGAAACATCAGTGATGAGAATCATTGATCAGCTACCTCCTGCATGCCCCACACTGGGGATTGAGCCCGCAACCCGGGCATGTGCCCTTGATCGTGACCTCCTGGTTTATAGGTTGATGCCCAACCATTGAGCCATGACAGCTGGGCAACTCTCTTTTTAATTATGTAGTTTGGTAGTTAAAGTTTTTATTTTGGGATAATAGTAGATTCTCATGTAGTTCTAAGAAATAATACAGATGGATCCTATGTACCCTTTATTCGATTTGCTTCAACAGTAACATCTTGCAAAACTGCAGTACAATATTACATCCAGGGGTTTGAGACTGATACTTTCAAGATACAGAACATTCCCATCACCACAAGGATCCCTCCTGTTGGTCTTTTATAGTCACACCCACTTCCCTCTTGTTCCACCTCCACTTTAACCCCTCATCACCACAGATCAGTTATATATAATTTATTTTAAGAACTAGAGGCCGGTGCACAAAAATTTGTGCACTCGGGGGGGAGAGGGGGTCCCTCAGCCTGGCCTGTGCCCTCTTGCAGTCTGGGACCTCTTGGGAGATAAGAACCTGCTGGCTTAGGCATGCTCCCGGGTGGCAGAGGGCAGGCCCAATCCCTAGGTGCAGCCCCTGGTTGGGCTCAGAGCAGGGCCGATTGGGGAGTTGGGGCGCCGCCCCCTGTCATGCACAGAGCAGGGCGGATCGGGAGGTTGTGATGCTACCCCTAGTCACGCTCAGGGTAGGGCCGATTGGGGGGTTGGGGCACCACCCCCTGTCACACTCAAGGCAGGGTCAATAGGGAGGTTGCGGCGCCACCCCCTGTCACGCACAGAGCAGGGTCGATCAGGGGGTTGGGGAGCTCCCCCCGTGTCATGCACAGAGCAGGGCTGATCAGGGAGTTGAGGATCTCCCCCCTGTCACTCACAGAGTTTGGCCGATAAGGGAGTTGGGGCACCGCCCCCTGTCACACTCAGGGCAGGGCCGATGGGGAGGTTATGGCTCTACCCCGTCACAGAGCAGGGCCCGTGGGGAGGGGGGGGGGGGGTTGGGGCGCTGCACCTTGTCACAGAGCAGGGCCGATCAGGGGGGTTTGGTCGCTGCCCCCTGTCATGCTGATCCCGGTGCCGGGAGGCCTCGCTGCTCCGCTGATCCCGGTGCTGGGAGGCATATTACCCTTTTACTATATAGGATAGAAGCCTGGTGCACAGGTGGGGGGCGGCTGGTTTGCCCTGAAGGGTGTCCTGGATCAGGGTTGGGGTCCCCACTGGGGTGCCTGGCCAGCCTGGGTGAGGGGCTGAGGGCCGTTTTCAGGCTGGCGAGTGACTGAAGCTCCCAACCTGTCCTTTTTTCCTTTTTTTTTTCATTCTGGGCCAGCTTTAGCTCTGAGGCTCGGCTCCAGCTATGAGACTTCCACTGCTGAAAGCAGGTTTCTGGCCTTTGTTTACCCTTCTGTATTTGAAACAATGTTGCGGTCCTGCTGGCTGAAGCCCAGGGTTTTGCTTAGCTTCTATTTTTGTAACATAGTTGCTTAGAGTGCAGCTGAGAGGCCGGCAAGGCAGGCGGGGAAGCTTGGCTTCCTCCGTCACTAAAGCAAGCAAGCCTCATGTTAGCTTCCAGCTGCCTGGCTGCCGGCCGCCATCTTGGCTCTCAGTTAATTTGCATATTGCCCTGATTAGCCAATGGGAAGGGTAGCGGTCATACACTAATTACCATGTTTCTCTTTTATTAGATAGGATGTTACATATGAAAAGTTACATGAATGGAATCAGCATGTGATCTTTTGGGACTGGCTTTTTTCACTTAACATAATTCTCTGAAGACTTACCCAGGTTGTTGCATGTGTCATTCCTTTGATACCTCAGTAGTAGTCCACGGCATAGATGTCCCACAGTTTGCTTGCTTGCATTTTCCTAGAGAGGCTGTCCTATTTTACACACCTGCCAAAAATATATGCACGATCCAGTTTCTCTGCATCCTCACCAGCACTTGGTGGTGTCACTATTTTAAAAAATCTATGTTCTCCTTTTATGTTATTAGAATGACATCATCAGGTCTCTCCCTACTCCAAACCATCTTTAGTGCTACCAGAGTTCAGTTTTAGACATGTGCCTTAAAAGATTTGGGTCCATTCAGGTACGTGTGTAGTAGGCACTTGGATACACCTAGTTTGAGGACAGACATCTTAGTTAGAAGTAGTTTTGTCAGTTGTTCCTGTTGAGTTGGTGGTTAAAGTTCTATAAGTGGATGGAATGATGAAACTAGAATGGGTGGAAGGGAAAGAGACGTGGGCTGAGAAGGGAGTTCTGAGATGCACCAGTGTATGAGAGTTGGGTGATCAAGTCACGAATCAAAGGGATAGGAATACATTCTTTAAGAGAAAATAAGGAAAGAGATGAAAAAGAAACAAGAGCATATAATATCATGCCAGATACCAGAGAGAGACTTTTTAATATGAGAGCTGAAAATGTCTCTGGCATTTGGGATGATGTTTTCATGGGAGAGAGAAACATCATAAAAACATCTGGAAATTGATGAAAAATCAATGTTGATTTTTGCTTGGCAATTTCAGTGGGGATAGCTGATAGAAGCATGAATAGGAAATGTGGAAGCAGAGACAATGAAGACTTCTTTGGAATGTAAAGTGAAAAAGAATTAACCATAATTAGCATTACTGAAAAAATATTGTTTTGTTTTTTTTTAAAACTGGGGAAAATGTGTTTAGGCAGAGGTTCAATCAATGGAGAAAAAAGTTTTACAAATCACCAACAATGAGCATGCAAGAATACCCAAAATTTAATGCAAAAACATATAGAAGAGAGACGAGATATTTACGGAGCAAGGTCCAAGAGGAGGTGGGGAGGGACTGGGTTCTGATTGAAGGGAAGGAGATTAATTTGTGTTTGCGTGAGTTGAGTCTGATGGCTTTGCTCATCTTTGCAGGGCTCGGTGAGAGGGGGTAGCTGCTGAAGGAGGGGAGATGATGCTGATCAAAGACATGGAATAGGATTGTTGAGACGGAGAGAGCAACACACATTTGTAATGGTCTCAACTTGCACAGTGGGTCAGGGATAGACTTAAGAGTGAATTTGGAGTTTAATAGCAAAGAAGGATGTGTAGTCAGCAACAAATAGATTAAGGAGAACTAAAAAAGCGATTGAGTTGGAAAACAGGTGTGGAATTAGAGAGAGAAAGAAAGAGATTTCAGAGGTCAAGGAGTTTTTTGTTGTTAATCCTCACCCAAGGATATTTTTCCCTTTGATTTTTTAGAAAGAGTGGAAGGGAAGTGGAGAGAGAGAGAGAAACATTGATGTGAGAGAGAGACATCAATTGGTTGCCTCCTGTACTCGCCCGGACCCTGTGAGCCTGCAATTGAGGTACGTGCCTGTGCCCTTGACTGGAATCAAACTGGAGATGCTTCAGTCCCCAGCCAATGCTCTAACCACTGAGAAAACCGGCTAGGACCAGAGGTCAAGGAGTTTTAGATTACTTATCATGAGGTCCAAGAGAGTGGGCTAAAGAAACAGTGTGGAGATGAGAGGCACTGTGTTTTCTAAACTCCTGGAGTGCTAAGCAGTTTGTGTTTTATATCTTGAAATTGATGAAAAATCATCAAGGAGGGGACATGACATTATTAACTTTTAAGAGGCATGACTCTGGCCCTGGCTGGTGTGGCTCAGTTGGTTAGGCATTATCCTGTGCATGGAAGGGTTGCTGGTTCAATTCCCAGTCAGGGCACATGCCCAGGTTGTGGTTCAATCCCTGGTAGGAGGCAGCCTATCCATGTTTGGCTTTCACATCGTTGTTTCTCTCTCTCCCTTCTTCTCTATCTAAAAATCAATAAAATGTTTAAAAAAATGAAACATGACTCTGACGGCAGTGTGGAGAATGGATTAAAGAGGGGCGAAACTGGAAGCAATCAGAGACACACTCCCTGGGCACTTTTGTGCCCACTACATATATTCTAGTCTAGCCTCTTGGTTGAACCCAGTTAATTGAACCAATCTATCTTAATCATCTTCTCCTGGAAAGATCATATCCCTCAGCTGTATTTTGTCCACCATAAATATATAATCAGAACTCTCTTCCTGGTTAACCTCAGGAAGAACTAGCTCCTTACTATTTGTATGAAATTGTGGGGCCAGATGTGGCCATAATGTGTGGAACGGTATAACCCTTCAATGCCTTTCACTACTTTTCTGAGGAGGTCTGGACATTGTTCAGAAACTCAGGAGGCATGTAGTTCATTTCTCTGATCTCTGTATTTCCAGAGTTAGTATACTTTATCTGTTTACATTTGTCTCTTTTATCAGATGGTAAATTCCTTCAGAGTAACCTGCGTCAAATTCACGTTGTTACAATGTGGGGCCTGAATATTTCAGTCCTCTGGTTCAACGACCTGTTCAACTAGCGTTCAGCGACTGAATGGAGGCCCCCACAGATCGAGGGGACCTTGTCCTTCTGTGGGCTGATCGCAGGGTCTCTGGAACAGACTCCGTGGTGATGCCCGAACAGCTCTTGGACTAACAAAAAATGCCCGTCTATCCATATAAGCTTAATTTGGAAGCAGCTGTAAAGAGACATCTCGCCAACTGGGAGAGGAGGGCGGGGCTTTCCGAGCGCTGCCGGCGGGGAGGCGGAGAGAGCCGAGTCCCTTCGGGCAGCGGCCGAAGCTGAGCCGCACAGCCGCACGCCGGCCGCTAGGGGGCGGCGGGGAGGCGGAGAGAGCCGAGGTCCTTCGGGCAGCGGCCGAGGCTGAGCCGCACAGCCGCACGCCGGCCGCCAGGGGGCGCCGCCCTCGCCTCGCCGGGAGGAGGCCGCCGTAAAGCGCGCGCCGCTTCCTCTTCTCCCGCCTCCCCGCCGACTGTCGTAAAAGGGTGAATGGAGAGCGAGTTGTGGGGGGTGGACAGGGAGGACAGGGGGCGCGGAGTCGGAGTGGCGCAGCAAGTGGCTGCAGGTGGCGACGGGGGCGGGGGCCGGGGAGTGAGGTAGTGCGGGGGTCACGCAGGAGGCAGCCGAGGGGTCCAGAGGAGGACGAAAGCTGCAGTCCGGCCTACGGGCCCGGGGGCCGCGGAGCCCCCCCCCCCCCCCCCCCGGGGAGATGGACCTCAATCGGATCATCCAGGCGCTAAAGGGCACCATCGACCCGAAGCTGCGGATCGCGGCGGAGAACGAGCTCAACCAGGTGAGGCCGGGCCCGCGGCGCCCCCCGATCCCCACCCCCGCCGGCGCCCAGCCCCACTCCGCCCCGCCCCGCCCCCGCCGCAGGGTGCGGGCGGCACCCCCGGGACCTCCCCGAGCGGCCCCGCACCTGTGGCTGCCTTTGCATCCTCCTGTCCGCCCCGAGCCGTGAGTTCGGCGCCGGGTCCGCGGGAGGAAGCCTCGGCCGCCGTTGCGGGTGGCTCCGGGGTGACTGGAGTCCCGACGCGGGGACGCGGGTGGGAAAGCCACTTACAGTTCAGGTCCGAGCGCAGCGCTTCCGCAGACCCAGCCCCTCCCGGTGCGCGTCGCCTGCCTCGGTGGGGTTGGCCGGGCTGTGGGGCGCGGGTCGGCAGAGTTTGGGGGCGCTGGGGGGTGCCGCGGGGAAGGTGCCCTGGACATCGGAGGCAGGACCCGGGGGACCGCCTTCCGAAAGGCAAGCGCGAGGATGCGCGTGCGGAGGGGTTTCTTTGAAAACGTGTGAGACTTTGTTTTGCCCTCCATCCCCTATTCCCACTCACCAGCCTTGAGCGTGTCCCAGCGTCACCGCCGACATTGGGGAATGTTACCGAGCCCCAACTCTAGCTCCTGCTTCCCTCCGCACCTGCAGGGGTGGAGCCCAGAGCTCCCACGGAAAGCACAGGTTCAGGTCTGCCCCCCGCCCCCCACCCCAGGAGGCGATGACAGCTGCGGGAGGTGGTGCTAGTTCTTAAGCTACGATCCTAAACCGGGGCTTCTCCAAGCGGCGCCCACGACGGGCAGCGCCCCCATCACCCGGGAACTTGCTGGGAACGCAAATGCCCCGGGGCGCTCTGCGGCCGAAGGAGGCGGGAGCTGGGCTTGGGGCCCGGGTGGTGTGAAGTAGCCGGCTAGGGGATCTGTGCTTCCTAAGCCTGAGAAGCAGCTGTTTCCGTCGGAGTTCACGAAGGTGTCCCCTGGCCCGAGGTGACAGGAGTGCAGGCGTGCATTGTGGATCTTTGGAACGGATTGCTTTCGTGGGAAATCTGGGCGGAGTTTGCAGTGAGTGTGAATCCCGGATTCCCGGGAGATCCAAGGGAGAATGGAGAACACTGGCCCCGGGGCGGGGGGGGGGGGCGGGGGGGGGAAGGTGGAGTTGAACTGAAGCCCAAAGTGAATGGATTTCCTTTTTGAAAATACAAGGACTCCCACCCAGAATAGGAGAAAGTTAAAGCCAGCACCTGTCCCGGGCTTTAAGGACATGTCCTCTCTGTTGATTGGTTAGAAAAGCAGTAACCCAGGGGCTGCTTAGGGGGAGCAGAGCTAGAGCTGAACGGGGACGCCATTAGCAGGACCGGGAGGGAGGCTTTGCCTGTTTGTGGCTCCCTCCTCCGCACAGGGGGCAGGATGTAACTTTGATAGTGCCCTTTGGGAGCACGTCTTCGATGTCACCATAGCCTCCCCTGCTTCTGTGAGCATGCCCTCGCTTGGTTTCTGATTCATCCGTACATACTACATACGTGCAGGTGACTTGATAGAAGTGGAAAAGGTAAGTGGGAGATCCTGTAGAACTAGAAGTGATATTTAGATTATATATTTTTCATGGTGTTTCAACCCAAATGCATTCCATCCTTGCTCTGCCTTGCCTGCCCGGTATTCACCCAAGTCATCACAGACCGCAGTTTCCTCTGTAACCTCTAAAAGTTGCTTATGGCTGTGCCGCTCTCTAGCATTTATATGTCGTATAGTGCTTTGGGTTGTGATATCCTCTAAGTGTTTTTTTGAATGATCTGTAAGTAGAAGACCAAGTTATGTCATATAACCTTACTAGAGGCCCGGTGCATGAAATTTGTGCAGGGGGACGGGGGTGTTCCTTAGCCCAGCCTGCACCCTCTTGCAGTCGGGACTGCTGGCTCCTAACTGCTGGCCTGCCTGCTCCATCGCCCCTAACCCCTCAGCCTGCCTGCCTCATCGCCCCTAACTGCCTCTGCCTCCCGGGCCTCCACGGATTGGTCCAGAAGGATATCCAGAATAACGTCTGGAAGGTCGTTCAGCTGTCTGGTCTAATTACGCTTTTATTATTATAGATAGCAAAACATGGTTATAATGTTGGGTTTTGTATGCTTATCCTTTACCAACATACTTTGCTGGATAAACAGGTGGGTAATCTACCATAAGTGATTAGGGTCCAGCTCATTGATTTTAGTCTGGGTCCTCCCTCAGCAAGTGTGCTCTGCATAGGAAATGGGGGCAGTGTCTACAAAGTACTGATTGATTTGTCAGTTGCCATGTAGAAGAGGAATGCAGCTTTGAAACATAATAGTGTTCCAAAGGATAAATTCTTATTTGGAGCTATATTTTTCTGTGGCCAACGCAGTATTTCTGTTACCAGTGACTGGTCCCTTGATTGCTATTTATGATATTGTTTGCATGGGCAGATGCATTTTTATTTTTATCTCAGGATATTGAGAATGCTTCCTGTACATATTTGTCACCACCTCTAGACCCAGAAGTCCCTTGGAATGGGTGGATATGTTGCTTCAGTAACTCATTCAGAAAATTGTCTTCCTTTAGTAAATAATTCTCACCATGGCCTCGACAGGAAATAAAGATATGTGCTTTTATTGGCAAGCTTTTATTCCCTGCTTTTCCATGAATCTCTGGTATCCTTTTTATTGACCTTTAAGGAGTTTACTTGTATGAATAACATTTATTGAGTTCTATTGCAAGGACTAGTACAAGGCCGTGCTCTCAGAGAGCTTGCATTCTAGCGGAGGATACGGACAAGCAATATAATTTCAGGTCATAAGTGCTATAAAGCCCCAGAGTGTGTTGGGATGTATAGAGGGTGGTCATTGTCTGAAGACGACATCGAGCAGAGACCCAGATGTTAGGAGTGAACCAGGTGAACTGGGAGGGGAGCAGAGAGGGAAGGGCAAGTTCAGTAGAAGCCTTCGGCTTGTCATGCTGGAGACTAGGATAGTTAATGCAGTTATGCTTTGCCATCATGCCTTGTTGGCGGCAGTGAGGCAGAGAATGGGAAAACATCAGGTCTTTGCTGTAAATGAATTCTCATAAAATGCAGAGTTTAGCTAAGCAAATAAACTCTTTATTTTCAGAAAACTTCACAGATACAAAGTAAATCCTCAAGAAATCATTGCAAAATGTCTTCTCCCCACCCCCTTAGAAATGTGAAGACCAGGTGGAAAAAGAAATTGGATAAATATTTTGTGAGGAAAAATAGTATGAGAATACATCGAAATTCACCATGGAATGTTTTAGCTGGCAAATTAACATAGATTGAATCAGGCAGAAAGGAAAAGATAAAAAGTTGCGGAAGTTCTTTGAAATGCAAACAGTTACAAAAAGAGTTCTAAAATGTGTAAAATGGCAACAGTGTTGAAATAAAAGTAGTTTCCACAATAACCATTTTCAAATAAGTAGCATTAATCTAGTATAAAGATTATTTTGTACTTATGTGTAATAAGATTTAAAAAATAAATACTAAACTACATAGATTAGAATTAACTATATCGATTAGAATTAAACTATATAGATATTTGATTCACTATAAGACCTTCCAGTATCTCAAAAGTTACGAACAGGAGTTATTTTATAATGTAAATGTAGAAGGTGCAAAAGATTGGGCTACATTTGTGTTAATTTTGATGCCTGTAAACTGCTGTTAAAAGAAATCTGTTTTCTTTAACAATATTTTAAAATTCTGGCAGTTGCAATTATGGGTAAAACAGAATATACTTTATATGCAACAGATTTAAGATTCTGAGGTTTATAAGGGTGAAAGGTAGAACAATTTCAAGATAATTCAAAATTTTACTGAAGGATATAGAAAGGATTGGAAAGCATAATGCTCTTTCATGGAAAGGATTAATATTTTAAAGATGCCAGTTTTCTCTCTTTTTTTTTGTAGTCAAACATCTTAATAAATGCTATCTATAATAATAAAAGCATAATATGCTAATTAGGCTGGATAGCTGAAGGACCTTCTGGATGTCATTCTGGATACTCTTCCGAAAGAAGCCGCAGCAGCAGGGGCCAAGGCGGAGGTGGTTAGGGGCGATGAGGCAGGCAGGCGAGCGTTTAGGGGTGATGAAGCAGGCAGGCAAGCAGTTAGGGGTGATGAAGCAGGCAGGCAGACTGGTTAGTGATCAGGCAGGCAGGCAGGTGAGCAGTCCAGAGCCAGCAGTCAGACATCCCCTGAGGGGTCCCGGATTGCGAGAGAGTGCAGGCTAGGCTGAGGGGCTCCCCAACCCCCCCCACCCACCCCCCACCCCCCGCATGAATTTTGTGTACCGGGCCTCTAGTTATAAATAAACGGATAGGAAAGGTGATAAGTTAAAAAATTGAGTGGTGTGCCATGGTAGATCCAGGCTCCTGGGAGAAGGTAAACTGGACAGATTCTGCATCATATGTCTGGCTTTAGCTTTACTGAGAATTTAGGAGTGTTTTCTGGGATTGTCAGCCGGCAAGGCAAAGTCAAAGCTCTGGGAATATGGCAGGGCTGTAATATGGTCTAGGCACCAGACATCCGGTGGGAATATGGTCAGAAGGAATGGGCTTGCTCTTGATTTTTTTGTGCTTCTAAAGTCACCCTGACCAAACTCAGGAGTCAGTCAAGTTAGAACATGTCTGTGGGTGAACTGACCCAGGCGGCAGGCACTTGCTTCATGAGCACAGCCTCACTTGGGCATTGCTAAATTTCAGATGCTTCAGCAGCAGAGCTGATGACAGCTCCGTGCGGTGAGGCACCCTCTTGCCATCTGGACTGCGTCCTCTCCAGGGCTCATGCACAGCTATTTAATGCGATCTTCTTTTCCTGTGCTGGATCTCCTGTTTTCTGAAGCACATGTTTTTCTGTTTTTGGTTTGTCAAAAATACCATAAACTAAATTAAAGCACAAATAAGCTGGAAAGAAACACTTGAAATGTATTGGTCCCCCCAAAAAGGTTGAGATTGTAAATTCATAAATAGCTCATAGAACTTATTAAGACTGAAACAAATATTCCATTTACAAAAGGATGAAGGGAATAAGGAACTTGTAGAAAAACAAACAGGCAACACACAGGAATAATTCAACATAGAGGAAGTGTAATTTAAAACAGGAATAAGGTTTTTAAGTTTTTGCAGGCATGATAATCCCTACTTTGGGTAGACAGACACACGCATTCACTGCTGTTGCTACGGCAAATTGCTACTCCCATTCTGGAGAGCATTATCACCACATATTTGAAAGAAACACACAACAAAACAAACAAATAAAAATGTTCATATTCTTCATCAATTTATTCTAAGTTAATTTTTTTTTTGACTTGAAGTATTTTAGTAATCTTCATTTTGGAGAATTTCTTTCACTTTAAAAGTTTTATTTACAGGAGTGTATTTAGTAACAGGTGCTAATAGTTATTCATTTATATTGCCCTATTTTATAAACTATTTCTTTGTAATTTCAGTCCTACAAGATTATCAATTTTGCCCCCAGTTTACTTCGGATTATAGTCTCTGACCATGTGGAATTCCCAGTGCGCCAGGCAGGTGAGTTGTTTTTTTTTATCTTTATAAACTTATTTATGGTGAAAGTAAAAGTAGAGTTTTATTTTAATTTTAAACATATTTTATTTCTTGAAGAAAAAAAAACACCAGGAAATGCACAAGAAGTATTTCTAATGGCTTAAAAAATCACTTTCCTTTAACCTGGAACTTTAGGGGTAGATACTGAGTTCTTAAATCTCTCTTAGCTTTTTCTATTTTTCTTTTTCTTCTATCTGTCAACCCCTTGCCTCTGTAACTTTGCTGTTTTTCCCCTTATCTTTCCTTATTTTAAGAGCTTCATCTCCCTAATTTTTTATGATTCCTGGAGGCCTAGCCTTTGGGCCCACAGATTAATATCATGAATTTATATATGTGAATTTATATATGTGAATTTATGTACTCCATTTGTGTATCAGATCATGGAGGTGTAAAGTATTGCATAGATGTTCCTAACCATGTGATGAGGGAGCAGGACTTTTGCTTTAAACATGAAACTTACCTTTAAGTCTATGGGACCTGTGGTAGATTGGGGATGGGAGGTGGAAGAGGGTATAGAGGGAATAAATGGTGATGGGAAAAAAATGAAATAAAGATTAAAAAAGATAAGCTGGCCATTAGAGCCCAAAAGGTAAAAAAAGGGAGAAAGCCTTGGAAAATCATGAGTTCTGAAAAGATAGTAACTTCAAGGTAAAGGAGATAAAATAATAATACTAATTAAAAAATAGTTAAAAGGGCTTTTAAAAATTATTGAAGTGACAGATACTCATTGTAAATAATTTGGGCATTATAGAAGAATACCAAGAAGAAAGTAAAAAAAGCTACTCAACATTCATTAAATTATAAATGAGCATCATTAACACATGTGCATGTGTTAGGGTATAGCAATTGATGATGTTTTATAGAAATGGGGTTATACTCTACGTGCTGATAAAAGTATTTAATTTTACTTGAAATAATAATGAAAAAGTAAAGAATCATTCAGTTTTGCAAAAATATAACACTATGTATGATTTCCTGAAAGTTCCCTTTCTAATCCCTTAGATTAGAAAAAAAATCTATAGAAAACATTTGTATTGCAATTTTTACTTTAATAAGGTTTGTAAGACTTCTATGTAAGTTTTTTGAAAGCATTACTCTCAGTTTTATTTAATTTTTGTTTTATAAAATAGGCTGTTCTGAAACACCTTTTTGCTATTTTAAATAACCTAAGTAGGGCCATTCTGAAGTTCCTATGAAAGCTTTGTGGAAGTAGTATTTTTAAAGATTTTAAAGCAGTTTATTAAACTGATGTCTTCTTTATATGGCATATAAACACTACAGAAACACAGAATTTATACATTAGATTCCTCTTAATCTCACCCCCAAAGATAGCTGCCATCAGTTTAGGGGCATGTTCTCCAAATCTATTTCCCCCCCATAGCTATACTGGCATTATTATTATTATTATTTTGTTAATTCTCATCCAAGGATATTTTCCATTGATTTTTAGAGAGAAAGAAGGGAGGAGGAGAGATAGAGAGAGAAACATCGATGTGAGAAAGACACATCGATTGGTTGCCTCTGGTACAGCTCCAGGGCTGGCGATCCAACCTGTAACTGAGGTATGTACGTGCCCTTGACAGAAATTGAAACCTGGGACCCTTCAGTCCCAAGGCCAATGCTCTATCCACTGAGCCAAACTGGCTAGGGCTATGCTGGCTTTAAAAAGTAACAAAGATCTGTTTATATTACATATGCTATTTTATAATTTCCTTTTTTAAATTTAACCATTGATGCTTGGAGAATTGTTCCATGTCAGTGCATATGCATTTCTTTGTAGAGAACTGCCATACTTTATTTAAACAATTTGATGTTAATAGACATTTCCTTTATTGACCCTTATTGTTGTTATAGAGGCAATGCTCAAATGAGCATCCTTGGACATATATCTCTGGATACTTGTGGGAATATTTTCATAGAGTAAATGACAAGAAACGGAACTGCTAGGTCAATGGATCTTAATGATGTTAACATTTAGAATTTTGAATCTTATCACCAAGTTGCTTCTGCAACATTTTCTATCAATAGTGCATTAGGCCGAAACCGGTTTGGCTCAGTGGATAGAGCGTCGGCCTGCGGACTGAAAGGTTGCAGGTTCGATTCCGGTCAAGGGCATGTACCTGGGTTGCGGGCACATCCCCAGTGGGAGATGTGCAGGAGGCAGCTGATCGATGTTTCTCTCTCATTGATGTTTCTGGCTCTCTATCTCTCTCCCTTCCTCTCTGTAAAAAATTAATAAAAATATATTAAAAAAAAATAGTGCATTAGAATGCGAGGTTCCCCATATGATCACAAAACCATTTTAATCCCTATAGAACTGGACTTGAAAATAAGAAGCAACCTTCAGACAACAAAGATACACACATGGTAAAATCATGGACTTACTTATAATTCAGTCATTAAATGCTGTTAATTTTATAACTAGAAAATATTTTTATTATGGGCACCATACAAGATGGCCTATATAAAAGACACGTTATAAGATTTATAATTGCAAGATTTTCCATTTTTTATTGGCTGTCATGTTTAACTTTGAAGGGTTTAAGCCTTTCACGCTCTGACAAGCTGAATAAAGTTATCTTTTTGGTACTGCTATACTGGCATTTTTTTCCTCTAATTTAGCTGCCATTTACTTGAAGAACATGGTGACACAGTACTGGCCGGACCGAGAACCTCCCCCAGGAGAAGCAATATTTCCATTCAACATTCATGAAAATGATCGCCAGCAAATACGTGATAACATTGTGGAAGGAATAATTCGGTCTCCAGATTTAGTGAGGTACATTAGACTATATCTACATGGTTAATAGTAGGAAGCACAAAATATATGCATTGAGCAGGGAGGTTGGATTTAATCATCATCCTCAAGTTTGGTTTTTAAAAAGGTAAATTAATGAAGATGGGCACTCAGAGAATACTGTTTTGCTGATTTGTCTTTGCTTTTGTAATCCTTTGCAATATTTTGGGAAAGATTCAGTTGCTTTAAGTTGCCACAAAAAAGAGTTAAGGCAAAAATCATCCTTAATTAAAATTGTATAAATCCCTGCTGTGGAAATGACTATGTTCTTAGTTATGATCTCTTGACTTTTTTCTGTCTGCTTTTCTTTTTCCTGACACAGAGAAATTGACTTCTGGGAGTTTTAACCTACCACTTTTCTTAACACTGGCCTCTCTTTCCATTCATTTTTATGAGCTGAGTATCTTTTCCTTTGGAGGAGACAGGATAGAGTACGTATCAATAGAAGAATCACCTGTGGTTTTTTCACATTTGGCTTAGGTGCTGTAGAGCAACGCTGTCCGGGAAAGCATTCTGCAGTGATGGGAATCTCCTCTATTTGCGCTTAGCCGTGTGGCTGGCATGGTATCGAGTGCTTGAAGTGTGGCCCGTGTAGCCGAGGAGGGGAATTTTTAATATAACTTCGATAAGTTCAGAGTGTGCACATGTAACTAATGGCTGCCCCTGTCTATTGGACAGCACCGCTGTAGAGTCATAAGGATTTTGCAGTCTTAAAATAGGAGAAACAAACTCTTTCCAACCTGAGCTAGTAATTAGATTTCTTTTGAAAATGGGGGAGGGAAATAGATGAAACTGAGGTAGGGGAATGAAATTGTTTAATGTCAAGAGATTAGGTATAACTTTTCTCCTTGTGTCTAATGTACATTATGACATAAGCAGGAGAAAGGGAAGGAAGTGTGAGGAAGAAACAGTGAGGAAGGAGAAGAAACATTATACTGCTCTTGGTACAGTTACTTTGTCTGCTGAGAGGAGAAAGTAGGTGTACTGGTGAAAGAAAACCACCGTTATTCTCATTGGTTGTCCAAGTGCCAAGCTGGGCAGTGGCTCCCCTATGGTGTAATCATGGATCTATTTCTTGTCAAAATCTTTACATTTTCAGATATCTCTGCGTCTTGCAGTGCTTCTACCTAGTAATGTAGGAAAGGATGGCCGCTCATAGCCATCCTTTGCTTGGTTGCAGTGAGAAGAGGGTTGGGAGGGTCATCCTGAAGATGAAATCTTTAAAAAGGGAAAGTTTCAGTTTTCTTGCAGATTTGACATATTGGTTGTTTGGGAACAGCTGCTGGTGGCACAAGGGGAGACCTTTATAACGAGGCTTTGCTTCTGTTATGTCCTGAAGCCTTGACTGTAATCACTTTGAAGAAATATTTTTAAAGTTTATGTCAGAGTTTTGCAAAGAAAAATTTTCAAACAGATTTGGTTAACATAGGAAAGGGCATTATTTTGTTTGTTTCATTTCAGTGAATCTAAGTTATTGGCTGTTTAACTCAACACACATGTTTATTTATTTCACTGTGGAATCCTAAGTTAGCCAGGCTCACTTTCTGACCTTTTGCAAATGACCATGTAAGGACATATTGATAGTTTATAGAAGAGAGATTTTTTTCTCCCCTGTATTTAGGATAAGACTGTTTGAAAGGCTTTATTTGTTTTTCTTAGGAAATGACCCGTTCTCTTTATTTTCAGTAAGTTGGGCTACTGAGGTTTGTCTTTCTAATACTGTTCTTTGTCTTCCCTCCCAGATACATAACTATATCATGTGGGTAAATAGGACTTAAAGTGATTTTATGTAAAATATTGGGGGTCTTTGAAACCTGATATTTATTAACCACTTAGATTTTGGACTTTCTCCCCCCCACCCCCCCTCCCCCTAGAGTCCAGTTAACAATGTGTCTCCGTGCCATCATTAAATGCGATTTCCCCGGTCACTGGCCAGCAGTAGTCGACAAGATAGACTATTACTTGCAGTCACAGAGCAGCGGAAGCTGGCTTGGCAGTTTATTATGTCTGTATCAACTGGTGAAGACATATGAGTAAGTTGATTTCCATTGGCTAAAAATACCAGCCTTGTGGTACTTAAAAAAAATTAAATTGCATAGATGGGTTGTGCTGGGTGTCTGTCCTGGGGGGGATCAAGTTAGTTTGGCAAATGGTGGCTAAGCACAAACATGTTTATTTACTGCAGTTATTTAAAGAACCTTTAATCTGTTAATGTGCATGCTAATCTTTGAGGCAGTGATACGGTATGATATTGCAGTGCTTTTCAAAAATTATTTGCTAGTTTCAGAGGACCACTTATTAACAGCTTTCCTAGGTAATTCTGATACAGAGGTATCTTGACATTTGTCTTCAAGTGAGCACATTATTAAGTACAGCAAAAATTTAACTTTTTGGAGGCAAAATAGAAAATATTAAAGTTTCTTTGCTAGTGACTGTTTTGCATAAAAGCTGCTTGGGAGGTGGGAGACAAGTACGACGTTTAATAGCATTGCTTTCTGGTTTCGGAGAGGATTGCTACTTACACACGCAAAGTCCTGTAGACCTTTTTACAAGCTGGTTAGTTCATGCTCTGTAGAATTTTTAGAAGATATTTTAGATTTGTGGCAATTGAAGTGACCTAATGGCATGTACATTTGTAAACCACTTTAACGTCTTAATTTAGGATATTGTGAGAAGGAATGTATTTCCCCACATTATTTGTTATATAAGAATATCTATTTAAACAGACATATCAAATTGTATTTTATAGGAAGGATTGTGGTATGATGAAAATTAAATTAAATAGTAGAAAAATTTAGGAAAGCCACAAAATAGACTTGAAACTAGTCTATTTATTTATAGTAAGATTTTCGGTATTCTGCCTAAAAGAGGGATATGTTCTTTTGAAGTTCTTCCAAGTTTATTCTAACAATTCAAACAGAAAATGTAAGCCAATGGTTGGAATGTTTTTGTTTGGCTAGCTCTATATAGTTTTTAAAATATGTATATATTTTTTCATTATTTATTGTTCTTTTGCAAGGGGGGACAATTATTTTTCTCTCTTTTGTTTTTGCTCATGTAGATATAAGAAAGCAGAGGAAAGAGAGCCTCTTATAGCAGCAATGCAAATATTTCTGCCTCGTATTCAACATCAAATCATGCAGCTCCTTCCCGATTCCTCACATTATTCTGTGTTACTACAGAAACAGATTTTGAAAATCTTTTATGCACTTGTTCAGGTAAGTGTCTATTGCAGAAGACAAATTTGGGGCCTTGCTTTTCTGCCTCATACATGGAAGATGCTCAATAAGTGTCAGTTATTGTTAACATTTCTTATATATTCTCACACGTATTTCTTTAAAAAAATCCTTATGGGAGAATAGGCTCACAGAAATTAACCTGATTGTGCAAAGTTATCCGAGTGTCAGAGCTGAGAGTCAATGTCTGTGTGGCTTGTACTCCAGGGTCTGAAGTGCTGGGAATGGGAGAGCCAGGGGAGTTAACTGCCCTAGACCTGATTACTTGACTCATCTGTCCATAGTATCTGCCTGTGAATTAGTTATGATTATAGGAGAAGAGGAAGGAAAGGAACATACTCCCTTTTAGTGGGAAATCATACTGATGGTAGTTTGTTTGCATTTGACCTAATTTAAAGCTAACAAAGTAGTTTTGCACTTTCAGAATATTTCACTTCAATAAAAATTTATATTTTTAGCCTTTTAACCTTTTAATAGAGATAGTTTGAGGCAGATTTTGTTTTCAGCTCAGCCTTTTTTGGGGAGAGAGGGAAGGGAGAAGGAGGCAAATCTGAGGAGAGATAAGAAACTGGGATACTAGAAAAATATATTCTCCACCCTCTTTTTTTTCAAGTAATAGGGAAGGAAGATGTATGGTGCCTTTGCCTTTTTATTAAAGCACTGTTCAGAAATTTTCCTCAGGAGAATCACTTTACTCTGAGGCAAGCGTTCAGTGAGATGTTTTGCCATTAGATATAGTAACATCCCATTTATTCCCTTTTCCACTGGGAGAAG
The DNA here is from genome assembly GCF_014108235.1 of Myotis myotis. Classification (NCBI taxonomy): domain Eukaryota; kingdom Metazoa; phylum Chordata; class Mammalia; order Chiroptera; family Vespertilionidae; genus Myotis; species Myotis myotis. The sequence goes on from NW_023416335.1 coordinate 175,346,451, forward strand.
TATAGCCAGAAATCAGGAAGTCAACCAGAGGCTGATGAAATAATTGTCCCCAAACTTCTATGTCTACTTGAGCTAAGAGGGCAAAATCTAAAATGTTTTTTTTTCCCCAACATATACATGCTAAAAACCTAAAAAACTAGTGAAAAATATCAACATTTTAAATGATTTTGGTTATCTGTTATATGCTACTAAAGTAGTATGCTCCTGCTGGGTATCCTTGAAGCAGATTTAGAAGGCTTTCAGAGGTATAATTACAGTGATAGTGTAAGTAAGAAGTGATTGACAATTTGGGAAGAGGCAGAAATATATATGTTTTGAAAAGTATGATACAATTAAATTGACTTTGTCTAGCATTTATTAAATACTAGAGGCCTGGTCCACAAAATTCATGCAGGGGGATTGTGTGTCCCTCAGCCCGGCCTGCACCCTCTCCAATCTGGGACCCTCGGGGGGTGTCCGACATCCCTCTCGCAGTCCCGGATTGCTGGCTTCTAACTGCTCGCCTGCCTGCCTGCCTGATCATCCCTAACCACCTCTGCATGCTGGCCTGATGCCCCTAACTATTCCCCTGCCAGCCTGATTGCCCCCTAACTGCCCTCCCCTGCTGCCCTGATCGCCCTCTAACTGCTCCCCTGCTGGCCTGATCGCCCCTAACCGCCTCTGCCTTGGCCCCTAGCACTGTGGCTTTATCCAGAAGGATGTCTGGAAGACGTCTGGTCTAATTAGCATATTACCCTTTTATTAGTATAGATTGTGTACAGAGCATTTGGGTACTTCATACATACTTTAATATATATATATTTTATTGATTTTTTACAGAAAGGAAGGGAGAGGGATAGAGAGTTAGAAACATTGATGAGAGAGAAACATTGATCAGCTGCCTCCTGCACATCCCCTACTGGGGATGTGCCCGCAACCAAGGTACATGCCCTTGACCGGAATTGAACCTGGGACCCTTGAGTCTGTAGGCTGACACTCTTATCCACTGAGCCAAACCGGTTAGGGCTTCATACATACCTTACAACTTAGTTTGTCCAAAAGTGAACTCATGCCCTGGCCGGGTGGCTCAGTTGGTTGGAAAGTCATTCATATACCAAAAAAGTTTCAGGTTCAATTCCTGGTCAGGGCACAGACCTAGGCTGTGGGTTTGATCCCTGGTCAGGGCATGATCGGTTGCGTCCCATACCGATCAATGTCTGATCAATGTCTCTCTTTATTCCTCTCTCTCTCTCTCAAATCAATAAACATATCCGCAGGTGAGGATAAAAAAAATGAACTCATTGTCATTCTTCCCCAACCCTCAGCCTGCTTCTCCTCTGTCCCGATCTCTAGTCCAAATTACCCATTGCACCAAGAGCGTAGAGTGTGGACTTCTTAACATGGCCTACAAAACCCTTCATCTCTCCACCTTACCTTTTACCATTCTCCCCTTTGTGCTTTACACTAGCCATGCTGCAATTCTTTTGGCTTCATGAACAGGTCATGCCCTCTCTTCCAAGCCTTTAAAATACTGTATTTCTGCCTGGAGCACTCTTCTCCCCATTACACCTTGGCCGATCTGTGCTCTTTCTCCAGGTCTCAGCTTGCACATCCTTCCTTATCCCTGCTACTCCCAGGCAGGATTAGGTAGTCCTCTTGTATGCCGTCATCAATACTGCGCAGCTGTTACCTGTCCACTGTATAACACCATAGTGTAATTCCTTGTTTATATATGTCCCCCCGCACCCCAACTAGAGTGTGAGTCTCCTTCTTATTATGTCCTTAGCATGTAGCAGGTTTTGGAAGGCATGGATGCAGAGACAGTATTGCCTCATCTCACTTTACTCACAGTATAGCAAGGGGGACCTACAGTAATATAGTGGCTATGGTATGCCACAGTGTAGATGAAAGTCGTTGAAAAAAATGTTTCATGAGGTAAAGATTTTCATTAAAGTGGTTAAAATGAGTTCTCATTACAAAATAGGTAATTATGTGAGGTAATAGAGGAGTTAACTGTAGTAAAAATAATCTTACTGTAGTAAAAATAATCTTATTGTGGTAATCATTTCTCATATACAGGCAGTCTTTGGGTTACGTTGGACTTGACGTACGTCATTTCGTGATTACGTCGCCATCTCCCATTTACAGTATTTATAAAAAAAAAAGTTCCATCATTTCGACATATGTACATTTGTGCTTTATGTTTTTTATTATTTATTTACTATAAGTAAAGGTCAGGAATTGTTATCTCTCTTTTAAATTTATTTTACTGTTTCACTTCATTACTGCTGTGTATGTGAATGACGTAGGTGGTTATGTAGGTGGGTTCTGACTTACGGCGAAAATCACGTTACGTCGCACCGTAGGAACGGATCTCCTACGTAACCTGAGAACCTACTGTATATATGTATCAGATATCACATTGTGTACCTTAACTATACACACACAGTGTTATATGTCAATTATCTCCACATATAAAAGGCTAAGTGTCCATCCGTCCAGCCGGTAGCTGTGATGTGCACTGACCACCAGGGACAGGTGCTCAGTGCAGGAGCTGCCATGACATGCACTGGCCATTTAAAAATAAACGGCACCACGGACCTGGAGCTGACAACCCAACACTCGGCTTCCCCCAGGTGGGACACAGGCCCTGCCACCCTCCGGAGCAACACCCTACCAAATCGCAGCCAATGCTGCCAAGACCCCATGGCGCAAAATGCGGCCCACGGCCCAGGCGAGCCTGGAAACGGTGACTGTGGGTGCCGGGTAATGGCGTCACATGACAGTGCCTGGCTTTCTCTCCCTAGTGACTAGCCTCCTTGGAGTTTCTTCAGGCCAGGAACATGACTTGCTTTATAGCCAGGTGCAAGCATTTTACAACTTAACCAAATGTTTGTGAAGCATTTTCCCATGCCTCATCTCATTTGATCCTCACGGAAGTCCTGGAGTAGGTAGATAGGAGACTTGGTGGAATCCTATTTTATTTTCATTAGCCAGAAAATGGAGATTTAGAAAGTTTAGAAACTTGACCCGACTGAAAAGAAGTAAGAAATGGTGGAACTTGAAAATGACTTCAGGTTTTCTCACTGTGCAGAATATAGTCAAACACTGCTACTGTTATATATTTTGCCTTTTGTTCTCCCTGCATGATCTACAATAATAATCTGCTTCGTGTTGATATTTACTGCTGTGTTGCTGACAATTACCTGAAAGAGAAGTTGGGGTGCTTCACTGGTCTGGGAAAAGTTTAGCTAAATCAGAAAGCAGGTCTAATTAAGCAAGTTTTTCTATATATATGTAAGAGGCTAAGTAGACTCGCGCATGTGTGATACATATAAAGTTCTTGCTGGCGCCAATTGCACGTGTGTTTTGATCTGTCATGGTTGATCGTGAATTTGGTTAATACTTCTATTTAGAGAAAGGGCCAATAGTGATATTAACATATTTCTTCTAATTAATTTCCTTTCAATATACATGAATCTGTGCACTGGGTCACTAGTATCTCAATAAAGTTGGGAAAAAAGTGGTTGAAGTGAAAAGTTTGACAAAGGGGTAAATGGTAAAAACCACTTACCTGGAATCTCACGCTGAATAAATGAGACCTTACTGTATTAATTTTTTTTTCTCATTTAAAATAGTAGCTCAGAGGAAACAATTCATAGCATATATACTTCTAGATTTTAAATTTAAAATTAAATTTTAGGTTGAACCATATGAAATTACTATTTTCATGGTCAAACGTTAGCCATTTCATGTATTTCAACCTTCCAGTATAGCTGAGATTGCTGGCTTGTGGGGGGAGGAATGACTGCTGATGGTGATGTTCTTTTGTTTTCAGTATGCATTGCCTCTTCAGCTGGTGAATAACCAAACCATGACAACGTGGATGGAGATCTTTCGAGCTATTATTGACAGGACAGTTCCCCCTGTAAGAAAGAGCTTCTGTTCCTAAGAAAAACTGTGAAAATGTGGGTTTGGGATATTTGTGGTAGATTGATTTATGATCTTAGCCTATCTGGGGGAAAAATTACTACTGTAGTAAAAATAATTAATAAAACATACTCATGTTGGGACTGTCCAGGTAAGCAAAACTAATAAAATAACTACCTTTTTCCTACTAAAATGCTAAAAAACATTTTTGAGAACTGGTATTTATTCTTCTAGCCTTTTTTTCCTCTGTGTCTACATACAACCATCTTTTATTTATAAAAATGGTATATGTAGGCACTGATTTGAAATTTATTTTTCACTTAAAATCTTTTATAAATATTTTTTATGATACAAATGTTTTTAAACTCTCGTTTTTGTTGAGTGCTTCATTTGCTGGGCATTTAGATTGTTTTAGTTTTTTAGTATTTTAACTATAAGGATGTAGTTTAAATTTTTATGCACATACATGATTATTTTCTTTGGATTGACTCCTGGAAGGTTTAAGACTTTGACAGATCTTGCAAAGCACTCTCCAGAAACATTGCCCTGGCTTACACTTCAATAGTCAGTGACTGAGAATATTTCACATAAAAGTCTAAGTTGCCAGTGTGATGGGTGAAAGATGGTGTCTCATTTTTATCTGCAGTAACAGTGATGCTATAGTTCACTTATCAAATTAACTGAGATAACTAATCCAATTCAATTAAAAAATATAAAATATTTTAACATTTAAGGTTGTCTTCAAATGCGCAGTACTTTTCTCTTATTCATATTTTGGGACAAATTATATTTAAGTTTAAGTTATATACATAAATGCACAGAACTTATGGAACAGCTCAGAGAATTATGGCAAACATGCACTTGTGTTACTGTCACCCAGCTCCAGATGACATGGTAGGACCTTTCTGTCATCCCAGAGTTTCCTCAAGTGAATTGGTATTTTGTATTTGTTTTCTATTTATTTGGGTCTTTTGAAGATGGGAGATAAATGTGAACAGCAGCATTGGTTAGTTGAAATTTACTTTGCTTATTTAATTTCTACCTTGAAATTTTTTAAGAAGGAATTTGCATTTATATGGCAATCTAAATTTACAATTAATATTACTTGGTCTATAGCAAGATTTATTCTGCCTGTTATTGACATAAACCTTTTGTTATGCAGAAATGTCATCTGGGTGTTTTTGTCCTTTTAGGAGACTATGCAAATTGATGAGGATGATCGACCAGAACTAGTCTGGTGGAAGTGTAAGAAGTGGGCGCTGCATATTGTAGCTCGTCTTTTTGAACGGTAATTCTCTGTATTAGATTTGTGATCTTAGGTCAGTATCTCAGTATTGGATATAATAAAGTTGGATAGGTCCCTTGATGGCCCAGAGTATGTGGTTATTTGTCTTTAGTGCCATAGAGGGCAAAAAGTCACCCTCTGTTTTAATTGTGATCATTGACTTTGAGATCATAATGAGGTGCTCAGTCTTCTCTGAATCTTTCTTTTTTTCTATAAAAAGAATGGAAAATGACATTGTTTAGCTTATTGGAAATATCCAGGAGTTGTACAAGAAGGTGCTTAGTAATTCAGCTCCATAGGAAAGTTAGTCAAATTTAATTATAGAAGCATTTATTGGAAAACATGTTAGATATAACTTTATTTGAAATATTTCACATTTAGGGGATCATCGTTAATTAAATAGGTGGAAGTTTCTGTCTGAAATTTTAAGTATGACCCAGAGTCAAAGGATAGCTTTTCATGATTTCCTTTTGGGGCTTGTGAAAAGAAGAGAAAGTGTTAGTTTTCTGCCCCAATAGAATGCATCTTTCAACAAGGGACTGTATTTAAACTAGTGGACATGCTGGTTTAAACAATTCACAGTATTTAAACATTTTTCTCTTTCTATTTTAAGATATGGAAGCCCAGGAAATGTCACAAAAGAATACTTTGAATTTTCTGAATTCTTTTTGAAAACCTATGCAGTGGGAATTCAGCAGGTAATAAACTTACGCTTTTAAAATAGAAGTAGTTAAGGCATTTCTATCTATATAAAAGTAGGTTACAAATATATTATCATGTTACATATTGATAGGGGATGAAATGGTAGCTCTGGGAGTTTAATGCACTGCAATTAGTTTTAGAACCAAGTGGCCTAGGCAGCTGCTACAAGAAGTACCCTTCTAGACAGTTAGAGGCTGGACTCAAACCTTTTAAGTTTGTTGATCCTGCTACAGCAGTCACCAGTATTAGACTGGATTCTTCTATTAACGTTCTGACTTCCTATGAGTTTCCTACCCTCTATTTCTTTGAGCCTCACCTCTTTATTCCAAGCTTTTATATCACAAGAGTTCATGGAATACGAATTGATCTATTTCAAGAGAAGCTGAGCTCAGAAGTTTAAGAATTTCAGCTGAGAACTTACACATTTTTTTATGGAAGTTTGGGAACCATTTCTATGCAGTGAAAGAACAGCATCCATTTTTAGCCTGCGTTGCTGAACAATGCAGAGATGATGGCAGGACTCTGACACTTTTTTTTTTTTTCTTGATATTTTTTTTTATTTTTTTTTTTTTTTATTATTAGTTAAGGTATTACAAATGTGTCCTCATCCCCCCCATTAACCCCCAACTCCCCCCACCCCCCGCCCCGCACACTCATGCTCCCATCCCCCTGTTGTCCATGTCCATTGGTTTGGCTTATATACATGTATACAAAGGACTCTGACACTTTATCAACCTGGATTTTACACAACTTGAACTGAATTTATGTTCTGAATTTATAAGTTCTGTACTTGTTTTGAAAGAACCCTTTTTTATTTATTCACCAGTTCATTTAATAGGCTTGCTATAGGGCAGAACTCTGGAGACCAGATATTAGAAGCCTTGGACTTTGTTTTATTACCTCTGACTGAGGGTCCTCGGGATAGTCATGGCTGCTGTGGGCATGGTTCCTTCCATATAAACAGTCTCTCTCTTTTTAATCAATCTTTAAAAAAATAATTTCTCAGTTTTGTGTTATGTTTATAAAGACTTTCCGTTGTCTGAGATTCTAAAAGAAAATTCTTCCATATTTTCTTCTAGGAATTTTATGCTTTCATTTTTTTTTTGTTTGTTTAAATATTTCGCCATCTAGAATTTATTTTGGTATGAAGTTTAGTTAGGGAATCAACTTCATTTTTGTTCAGAGGGTTAATATAGTTGTCCCAATACTATTTATTTGAGTCCACGGCCGTACCACCCTGAACACGCCAGATGTCTCCTATTTTTTTGATAATTTAACTGTTTCTCTCCTGGTTTGAAATGCACCTTTATCAAATGTTAAAATCTGTTTGTGCTGTCTTTTTCTGTATGGTTGTTTTCAATGTTCATTTAGTCAAGTCTGTTGTTGTTGTTTTTTTAACAGGAGTCTTAATGTATTTGAATAACTACTATGTGGAATAGCGCGAAGACTTACTCTGAGTAGTTCCATAGGTTAGAAGTAGGACACATGGCTGGAAATTACAGTGAGGCACTGTTCCATATAACATGACCCTGTCTAATAATTAAAACTGCCCCGGAGCTTTCTCACAAAATATTGACTTCCCTTAACATCTGTTAGTTTTTGTCTTTATGCATTCTGGGTTTTAGGTCATGCCTTAAATGCCCCTCCCCTTAACCTTCAAATTGTACATATTCTCTTTCCATTTTCCTATAGGTACTACTAAAAATTTTAGACCAATATAGACAGAAAGAGTACATCGCCCCTCGGGTTCTTCAGCAAGCATTCAACTATCTCAACCAAGGGGTTGTTCACTCTGTAACGTGGAAGCAGATGAAGCCACACATACAGGTGAGTGTCAGGGAGCAGTTCTCTAAAATTATTCCTGGTTAAATTTGGTTTTCTAGACATAGTGTTACTAATTCCATATTTTATGCTGAATATATTTTTATTTCCATTAATAATTACAAATGAGTGCAGTCATATCTGATATGAAGGGCTTGGAAATTTAAGTATGAGAAGAGTGAAAACTTCCAAGTTTTATGAGTTGGAGGACTTGGATTCAGTTAACCTTGTTCAATTGTTTACTTAAAGATAGAATTCCACATTGTTATTTAATCAAAGGACAAATGAGAATGAAAAATTACAGGCCATTAATAAATAAATTCCTATTTGCATGCAGACAATTTTGGGTAATTCAACAATGTCAGGAATGGAAATTTTTCCCCTTAAAACTGTAAATTCTTGAATTCTAATCTCTAAGATGGTATCTAAAAAGAAAAAGAAATTCCTTTTCTTTGCCTTTGGTGTCCAGGTTAGAATTCATTTAGTGTTATCTTATTATAGGTCTTAACAACATAATATTTTTTGCATTGTTTTCTATGGACATCTTAATTATATTTGCCTAATCTCCTTGATCAAACAGGGGTCATTTCTTTGCAATTAATAGATAACTAGTTTCATTTTATTTGCTGTGTTTCTGTAAAGTAAGGATTAATTGTGATAGTATATTTTCTACTTGATGGCTTTGACCTTAATTTTACATGACTGTAATGTAGGAATAAGAAATGGATCCTTAGGCTGAATTTTTTCTCTTAGAAATACTTAATTTATTTAAGAGATGGTTCTGTGGTTTTTGTTTTTTTTAATTCTCATCTGAGGACATGCTTGTTAATTTTAGAGAAAGAGGAAGGAAGAGAGAGAGAGACAGAGACAGAGAGAGACATTGATCTGAGAGAGAAACATTGATCTTGCCTTCCCCGTGTGTGCCCTGACTGGGGATTAAACTCCACACCTTTGGCGTATGGAATGATGCTCCAACCAACTGATCCACACTGGCCAGGGCGAGATGGTTCTGTTTTTACATATGTAATTGCTGGAGCACAAAAGGGCCTAGTAGAGCATTATCAGCAGTGAACATACATATATGGTTTTTTCTTTTCCCCCTGAAACCTGCATTTGTAGAGTAGGAAATTAGGTTTTTGTAAATGGAAGAAAAGAAAATTTTAATATTGTTGATATGTTGACATTTAGAACCAAAATGGAAATGTAAAAATGTGCAAAAAAATATAATAGTAAATATAACCTTTGCTTGATATTTATTTATTCTTAAAGAGTCAAGGTATGCTTACTACTGATTTGTTAGTTAAACTTTATTATCCTTTCTGTTGTTTCAAAAAATAGCGTTTACATTCATCTTTCTCTATATTTTTAATCAATTGTTGTTTAAAAACAAACTTATGTTTAACCCAACCCCTCACTCCCTCATCCCCTCATCCTCTACCCCCACTCTAAGCTCTTGCTTTCCTGCTCCCACCTTAGCTGCTGCAAGCTTAATAGGAAGATTAATAGTGCAGTTTGGAAAACTAACATCATAAAGGCAGTCAGTAAATCCATTATTAGTGTTACCCAAATTTGAATAGCTATACCCAGTTGCTGTTTTGTTTTTTTCCTTCTTAGAATATCTCTGAAGATGTGATTTTTTCTGTGATGTGTTATAAAGATGAGGATGAGGAGCTGTGGCAAGAAGATCCCTATGAGTACATAAGGATGAAATTCGGTAATCGAGATGGTTTTTTTCCTCGTTAGTTCCTGGATACATAAAGTAATAGACCTAAATTTGTATTTTAAGGAGATTTTATTACTTTGTTAAATTCCCCAAGTTCTGCTTTGCAGGATAACCTTTGAAACTCCTGAGAGTTTGATGTTCTGTTGAACTAATGAACTTGAGGCCTTTGGGTGTGGGAGATGAAAAGCCGCTTTATGTATCCATGCTATGGGACTGAAGCGGTCTTGGCGCCATCTGTAATCTTTTCTATTGTGATGCTGATCTGCAGGGACCATCCCTCTCTGAGCTTTTTGGGGTACCCATTTGTAGACTGGGCTGTGCTCAGTCTGGCAGATCCTTTGGATTTCTGCATAGTTTAAGAGCACCCCAATTTAGTTTGCCTCCTTATCTTAGAGATAAAGTTTTCCACAAGGGAATGAGATTACTCACAGTGGTTGCACTATGTGGCCCAGTTCTCTGGGAAGGGGAGGAGGGTCCATTTAGCTTGGGTTTTCCTGGAAGCTCTTGAACTGTGTAGATTGCCTGAGTTCATTTCCGGATCTCTGGTTTGAATTAATTGCTTCATGGAATACTCAAACCCTTCACAGAGTGAAATGTTATTTGTGTACCTCAGTTTCTCCCACAACTTAGAGCTATCTGAGGTCAGGGGCTGTATCATATTTATTTGCTTTATTTTGCATTCTCCATTCCTTCTACATCTCTACAGTCCTCTACTAGTGTTTGGCTCTAGTATGTCTTCAATAAATGTTGAAATAAATAATTGATAAAACTGGCAATGCATTGCTTTCCCTTGTGGACCAGGTGTCTCTGGCTACTTGAGTTAAGCCTACTGGTATTGATGCTACTGGTGTAGATGCTAGATTGTTTTTACAGTGCTCTGTGTTAGTACTGTTTGATTCAGTAAATGAGGAAGTGCCTCTTATCCAGAGACAAAGTACAGGAAAAGCCAATGAATGAGAAATGATATTTACCATTTGCTTTATCCCTCCGTTCTACTCTTTCCTGTTAAAAATCATTACACGTGGACATGATTTCCTCCCTTTCTGGTGCTTTTGTTTTTCTAGGAACAGAGTGATTAGCCAGTCTTCTCTTTTTCATTATATTCTTTCAATGTTTATCTTTCCTGTGATACCTTTATTTTTTGTAATGTGCAGAGTGTTTAGCTTTCAGAAAGCTACCATTATTTCACTTATTCTTCATATAAAATAAGATATGAAGTTTTTAGAAATAAAACAATTAAGAGCTATGAATGTTGATTGACAGAATTTACATTTTATTGACTAGAAGAGAATATGGATAACTCAAGACTAGCTGAAATGCTTTTTCTTTAACCATTTCCTTCTGGGAACTAGAATGTAATGGCTATTATTTGATACTAGAGGCCAGGTGCATGAAATTCGTGCACTTGGGGCGGGAAGGGGGGGTTCCCCCAGCCTGGCCTGTGCCCTCTTATAGTGCGGGAGCCCCACGATCGATCGCCCCAAAGAGTTAGGTCCCGGCCACCCATCCAGGGCTCCTTGATGGATTGCCCCAAAGAAGTAGGCTGAAGCCGCGGGCCCTGCCTCCGTGCCGCACATGCAGCGTCAAGCTCCTGCCCACCCACGTGCGCCCGCAGCCCCGACTGCCCACTCATGCCCGCTGTACACGCAGCCTTCTGGTGATTGCTCGTTGGGGCATGAGGGCGTCATGGCGTGAGGGCGTGACAACCACATAGGCCAGTGGTTCTCAACCTTCTGGCCCTTTAAATACAGTTCCTCATGTTGTGACCCAACCATAAAATTATTTTTGTTGCTACTTCATAACTGTAATGTTGCTACTGTTATGAATCGTAATGTAAATATCTGATATGCAGGATGGTCTTAGGCGACCCCTGTGAAAGGGTCGTTCGACTGCCAAAGGGGTCGCGACCCACAGGTTGAGAACCGCTGACATAGGCTTTTATTAATAGGATGTATATTTTACTTTGGGATAACTATAGGGAAGAACAGCTATGGCATTTGTTTTCTTTTTATATTTTTGTCACTTGCAGTTGTTTATATGAACAAAACTTTCCTATCTAAAGGTATTATCTGCTTCTAATAATGAAGCTTTTGGATTTGATATAAAGTACAGGAGCTGAGGCTTTGATGTTAAGGCAACCTAGGTGTGGTGCTGGCTTGGTCACTCACTCGGGGGACTGTGGGCACAGAACTTAATGCCTCTGAGATGCAACGTTTTCATCTATAAAGCAGGCAATGACAATAGTGCTGGATGGAGTAAGTGGGATAGTACACATAGTTAGTTATTAACAGCTTAGTGTAGAATGCTACATCCTGGGAAAAACCTTAGTATAGTGCCTGCCACAGAGTAAGTACTCAGTAAATGTGAGTTGTTAGTATTATCATGTTTGTGTTTTATATTTTGAGGCAAAGACGTAGATTTGGTTTTATTTTTATATTTAAATATGGATATATCAGATACTTATCAAGTTTTCATATTCTTACATAAAACTGCCTATTCTGAAATTTTCATGTAGTTAAGTGATCTGTTTTACATACGTGTATATTCAAACAAATTCCCTTTGAATACCTGCTGTGTTTTACATACGTGTATATTCAAACAGATACCCCTTGAATACTTGTTGACAGGGCCAAGAGCTATCCAGCAGTCCCTCAGGACTTTTACACTTGCTGTTTCCTCTGCTTTATCTTTAGAGTTCCTTGTAGAGATTTCTCCTTCAATTTCTACTTAAGTGTTACCTTAATTGAGAATTGGAGAGGCTTTCCCTGACACCCTATTTAAAGTAGCACTTCACACTCTCTATGTTTCTCTTTACCCTGTTGTACATTTGTTCTTAGCCTGACCTATTATATGTGCATGTGTGTATATGTGTAGAATGTTCCTTACTCTCACCTTATAAACTCCATGAACTGTTTTTGTTTGATCTTTGTGTCCCCAGAGCCTACAAACAATGCCTGGCACATAGTAAGCACTAAATAAATCTTTATTGTTTTTTGATAGAGATACAGCACTTTTCCTATCCTCTGTGAAGCAGCTATGCCTAAAATGTATTTAATATATTTCTTTACTACTAGGGGCCCAGTGCACAAATTCGTGCACAGTGTGGGCCGTGAGGCTGCAGTGGGCACAGGGGTGGGTCTCAGCCGATCCTCCACACCCTTGCCTGGCCCCTCCCACCACGGCCCCCGGTCCCCTATCTGCCAGAAGCCCCACTCCCACCCCTGCCACACCCACATGCTGACAGCGCCGGCCCTGCTTGCACCCTCTGATGGCGCGAAGTGGTTGAGGCTGGTGCCAGGCGCCAGCAGTGAGTGTGAGTGTGAGTGGCGGCTCTGGTGCCCGCTCCGGGTGTGAGTGGGGCCATTGCTGGCAGTGGGTGTGAGAGGTGGCTGCCGGCCCTGATTGCCCCTCAGGAGCAGGAAGAGGTGGAGAAACCCTGAGGGGCTATCTCGGCCAGCAGCTGCTGCTTGCACTTGCTGACGGCGCTGATCGATCGGGGCCGGTGCTGGGTGTCAGCAGCAGGTGTGAGTGGCTGCTACGGTGCCAACAGTGGGTGTGAGCAGGCTGGCGCTGGCAGCAGGTGGGAGTGCTGGGCGGGACCACAGTGCATGGGAGCAAAGAATTTTCAGTAACCACCAGAGGCCCTGATGACAGCGATTGGTGCCCCGCCTTGGTCTGGTGCCCCTGCTCACCTGCTCCACAATCCCGTCACAGCCGATGCCCGCCATGTTCCACGCGCGCCCCCTGGTGGTCAGCGCACATTATAGTGACCGGTTATTCGGTTGTTTGGTTGTTCTGCTGTTTGGTCTATTTGCATATTAGGGTTATATATATATGATTGTTTAAAAAGGTAAGCCCTGCCAAAACCGGTTTGGCTCAGTGGATAGAGCGTCGGCCTGTGGACTGAAAGGTCCCAGGTTCTATTCCGGTCAAGGGCATGTACCTGGGTTGCAGGCACATCCCCAGTAGGAGATGTGCAGGAGGCAGCTGATGGATGTTTCTCTCTCATCCCTCTCCCTTCCTCTCTGTGAAAAATCAATAAAATATATATTAAAAAAAAAAAGGTAAGCCCTGTAGAGTTTGATATATACTGTTGTGCATGAAAACACTTGATGATATACCCTTAGAGAAAACACTGACAATGTATCTTCTAGCTTTTTTTTTATTCTGTAAAGCAATGTCATATGTGGACTATTGTTTTTTTCTTGATTTTTGAATAGTGAGTAATCAGTTTTAAAATCCGTATTAAGTAATTGTATGTTTACTAAAATGGTTTAATCTTTTAAAATCTTAGACATTTTTGAAGATTATGCTTCTCCTACCACAGCAGCCCAGACTCTCTTATATACTGCTGCAAAGAAAAGAAAAGAGGTACATAGTTATTCTTTTTAAATCCTCTGTTGATTTGATACTCTAATATAACCATAGTATTTGAAAAATTGTCTATTCGTTATAATCTGTCACTTTAAGAATATTTTATTATCCTAGTAAGGGCAAAGTATCCTATTATAAATACTTTATGAAACACAGTAAAATGCTTTAATTTTGAAAATTTGTACATTGCATATAAATAATACTATAGTCATACAAGGAAAGCTAATGTAGACTGAAATGGATTCTTCTATTTCTTTAGGTCTTGCCAAAAATGATGGCATTCTGTTATCAAATCCTAACAGACCCGAACTTTGACCCGAGGAAGAAAGATGGTGCTCTGCATGTGATTGGTTCCCTAGCTGATATTTTATTGAAGGTTAAGTTACTTATAATCTAATTTACTTAAAACTGTGAAGCACTGGCAAACGTGAGAATATGAAAGTTACGGATAATTTAAAACTGGTGACTGCTTCTGCATAATTGAGTTGACTGTAAATATTCTTTTTGTCACCTGTATCTTGAGTTAAAAAGAACTTTTGACTTTGTTCTTACCAAAATCAATCAGTATCAAATTATATTTAAGGTACTGTTTTTGTCTCTTTTTAAAAAATTATGTTTTTATTGATTTCAAAAAGGAAGGGAGTGGGAGAGAGAGAGAGAGAGAGAGAGAGAGAGAGAGAGAGAGAGAGAGAGAGAGAGAGAGAGAGAGAGAGAGAGATATCAGTGATGAGAAAGAATCATTTTTTGGCTGCCTCCTGCACATCCCCCACTGGAGACTGAGCCTGCAACCTGGGCATGTGCCCTGACCAGGAATTGAACTGTGACCTTCTAGTTAAAATGTTGACACTCAACCATTGAGCCACACCGGATAGGCATCTTTAAAAAAAATAATTTTTTTAAAAAAATTGACTTTAGAGAGAAAGAAGAAGGGAGAGAGAGAGAGAGAGAGAGAGAAAGAGAGAGAGAGAGAGAGAGAGAAACATTGATTGGCTGCCTCCTGCACACCCCTTCACCTGGGATCAAGCCCAAAATCTGATCGAACCAGCAATCTCTTGGTGCATGGGATGATGCTCAACCAACTGAACCACACAGGCCAGGGCTATTTTTGTCTTGTTTTAAAACATGCAATATATCAGTGAAATAGTTTTACAAAATTGGAAATAGAAGTATAGTAAGTGTAAGTCATAATAAAAATACTTTATTAGGATATATAAGTTGAAACTTAATTTCTATTTCCTAACAGAAGAGTTTATTCAAGGATCAAATGGAGTTGTTGCTGCAGAATCATGTATTTCCATTATTATTGTCTAATCTGGGATATCTTCGAGCTAGAGTAAGTTTTCCATATTTCCATTATATATCTTAAAATCTTCATTTTAATACAATTATTGAACTAAATGTTTTTGGATAAATTGACACATATTGAGGCAAACTGACTAAAGAACAAACTAGTAGATAGAGGGATTTATGGATTTTAATTCCAACTGTTTTCATTTTTTATCTTACCCTCACTTCCTGCATATGCAAAACATGTAATGAGTGATGATGTTACTGCAATGGTACAATGGAAATTAAGAAACTGATTAATTTTCAGTGTCCAAAAAAAGCATGAAATTCTAGTTTAGCTAAAAACTTGATTATGATTTCCAGTATGTTAGGTAGATATACCTTAGTAGAGTGAAGAAATTAATAATCCATGTAAACTTATTTGTGTTCTAAGTGTGTATTACTTCTAGAATCAATATATTTTATGGAGAAAGAAATAAAAATAGAACTTTAATTTAAGAGCCTAGTATTTATAACTACATCAACACACAAATTTCTTGCTAAGCACATCTACACTAATAAAAGACAAACATGCAAATTGACCATACCTTTGCTACCCATTAAGCCATGCCCACCAGCCAATCAGAGCAACTATATGCAAATTAACCCAACCAAGATGGCAGCCGGCAGCCACAGAGCTGGAGCGAGCAAGAGGCTTGGTTGCTCCAGTGATGGAGGAAGCCAGGCTTCCCGCGACCGGCTGTAGCCTCCGCAAAAGGCAACAAAGTTTCAATTATAGATGCTAAATAAATCCCAGAATAAAAAAAGAAAAGAAAAGAAAAAAAGGAGAGGCTGGGAGCTTCCGTCACCGGGGTCTTGGCCAGCCTGAAAATGGCCCTCAGCCCCTCACCCAGACTGGCCAGGCACCCCAGTGGGGACCCCCAAAGGGGGTGTGGCCAGCCTGAAAACAGCCATCAACCCCTCACCCAGACTGGCCAAACCTCCATGGGGTGAGGGTCCCCACTGGTGGGGGCTTGACCAGCCTGCAAACAACCCTCAGCCCCTCACCCAGGCTGTCCAGGCACCCCAGCGGGACCCCCACCCTTATCCGGGACACCCTTCAGGGAAAATCAGCTGGCCCCCACCTGTGCACCAGGCCTCTATCCTATATAATAAAAGGTAATATGCAAATTGACCCTAAGAGCAGAACGACTGGGAATGACTGGTCACTATGACACACACTGACCACCAGGGGGCAGATGCTCAGTGCAGGAGCTGTCCCCTGGTGGTCAGTGCGCTCCCACAGGGGGAGCTCTGCTCAGCCACAAGCCAGGCTGATGGCTGCCAGCACAGCGGTGGTGGCGGGAGCCTCTCCCACCTCCTCAGCAGCACTAAGGATGTCCGACTGCAGCTTAGGTCTGCTCCCTGCTGGTAAGTGGACATCCCCCGAGGGCTGCCAGAGGGATGTCTGACTGCCAGTTTGGGCCCAATCCCCCAGGGAGCGGGCCTAAGCCAGCAGGAGGACATCTTCCAAAGGGTCCCAGACTGCAAGAGGGCATAGGCTGGGCTGAGGGACCCCTCTGAGTGCACAAATTTTTGTGCACCAGGCCTCTAGTATATTAATAATACCTTATGCATTTCAAAGCATTTTATAAACAGAAGATAATCATCATTGGAGAAATATTTGGGCAAATGTAGATTAGAGATGTTGAGGCCACACAAATATTTTTACAGGTAGGCTTCTATCTTTGAGAGGATGTATAAATTGTAATTCTCTTGATAAAAATCTTTAGTAATTCAACTGTTGATTGTGTTTTATGCACGTAGAGAATTTAAGAAAGTAATATGATTTTGTGGTCTAGGAGTTTAAAATTTGGTAATCTACACAAGGTTTAAATTCTTTGTACCTATGTGAGTGAAAAAAAGGGAGTTTGCTGTAGTGTAAGGGAAAATAATGTTTCATTTGTTTGCTGTAAAGGCCAGCAAATAAGTGTCAAACATTGGTTTGTAGTAGCTTTTACATGTAAATAATAAATTAGTTGTGAATCATAATATTTATTAAAAGCATAAACAGGACTTTATTTTTCAGGGCAAGTTCTCTGAATTTATTCAGTACATAGTTCGCAAACTTGAAGGCAATTCAAGCATAGGTGCTCGGATTTATGTTTGAATAAGGATGGACATTTTTTCCCAGAGACACTTAAATTTGGCTCTGTTTTCTTTTTCCTGTGAAAAATGCTATTGCATATAGGTAATTTAGAAATAAGCAAACTGCCTTTTTTTAAAAACATAAAACAACAGAGAAATCCAGAAATTAGCAACTAAGGCTTATATGCTACCCTTTAAAAAACAAATAGTATGTGGTAGAATTAATGACATTTTAATTAGTAAGAAGTTATGCATGACATTATTATAGAATGCTGTAATCCTAATAGTTTCCTGTTTACTTTCTCCTTGTAACATAGTCGTGTTGGGTACTTCATGCATTTAGTTCTTTGAAGTTTCATAATGAGCTCAATCTAAGAAATGCACTTGAACTAGCAAAGAAGAGCTTGATTGAAGATAAGGAGATGCCCGTCAAAGTTGAAGCTGCCCTTGCTCTTCAGTCATTAATTTCTAACCAGACACAAGGTAAAGCCAAATACACCTTTTAGAATATTTGTTTGTTTGTTTATTTAGTTTTGGTTGTGGCCTTCTCAAATAGTCTTACTCATTTTCTTTCCTACTAAGAATAATTCTTTAAGTCTTAAGGTTTAGGGTTTAGATTTTTGAACTTTTGCCCCTCACAGTTTTAGAGAAGTTTACTTTTGACCTTTTTTGGGAATTCCTTTTGACTATGGTTTCCAGAAAACTTTTAGATTAGGGAACAAGTTGATAATTGTTGGGTATTAGGTGGACTGGGAATTAAGAGAACTGGTGTCTAATTTTGATTGTGCAACCAGTCTATATATATAAAAGCCTAATATGCAAATTGTCCCCTCAAGAGTTCTACCGGGAGACCAGGAGTTTGATCGCTTGCTATGACGTGCACTAACCACCAGGGGGTGGCACGGAATGAAGGAAGGCCCTGGCTGGCAGCCTGAAGGCCCCAATTGGCCCTGATCGCCGGCCAGGCCTAGGGACCATACCCATGCATGAATTTCGTGCACCGGGCCTCTAGTTTGCATATAAAGCTGGGCAAGGCACATGATTTGTCATGACTTGGATATCTAATACATTTAAATTCAGGGGGTTGGAGTAGGTAGCTTCAAGATCCTTTCAACTCTAGGATTCTGTGATTCTGCTACTTCTGAAAGTAGCAAGTAATATTTCTAGTGAGTGATAACCCAGACATCTCATTTGTTTGTTTAGAAGAATATTCTGTCCAAAGTTCAAATAAACCTTTGAAAGTAAACATGCACCTAGTTTACCTCTAGTCAACAATGTTTTAATGGAGGTCTGAATATTGCGTAAGAATATGAGGGGAGGAGGGTGAAAAGAGATGGGGTGGGGCAGGGGATGGGCACCATCAGCAGTGGGCATAGTTGTATATACATTATTTTTTATACTTGTATCCTGGTATCATATCCATGTTGTATAAGACACGGGGGCTGTTGGCATTTTGGTCAGGACAGTTCTCTCCTGTGCAGGACTGATTCTCTCTGTATTACTTAGGGGAATATTGATATATAGTGATGAAGATTATTTTGGTACAGCTTTGCAACTTACCACAGAGCAAGTATCTCTTTAGAACCTATTACCCTGTGTCACTTACCTTTGTGAGCAAGTTGATTCCTTTTATCACTTTTGAATGGCTAATTTTTTAGTGATTGTGTTTATTTTATTGCATTAGCTAAGGAGTATATGAAGCCACATGTGAGGCCTATTATGCAGGAGCTGTTGCACATTGTTAGAGAGACAGAAAATGACGACGTGACGAATGTTATCCAGAAGATGATATGTGAATACAGTCAAGAAATAGCCTCCATTGCTGTCGATATGACCCAACACTTGGTAAGACTGGGAGGGCTGTCTTGTATAAAAGCCTTGACTAATCTAAATAAATTAAACTCCAAAATTTGGAGTTTGGTTTTATATGTAATTGTAATCCTATCTAGCCTGTAATAAAAGGCTAATATGCAAATCGACCGAATGGTGAAATGACTGGTTGCTATGATGCACTCAGACCACCAGGGGGCAGATGCTCAATGCAGGAGCTGCCCCCTGGAGGTCAGTGTGCTCCCACAGGAGGAGTGCTGCTTAGCCAGAAGCTGGCCTCATGGCTGGTGAGTGCAGAGGCGGTGGCGGGAGCCTCTCCCGCCTTTGTAGCAGTGCTAAGGATGTCCAACTGCTGGCTTAGGCCCTCTCCCCCTGGGGAGCGGGCCTAAACCATCAATCGGACATTTCCCGAGGGCTCCTGGACTGTGAGAGGGCACAGGCCGGGCTGAGGGACACCCCTCCCCACCCAGAGTGCACAAATTTCATGCACTGGGCCTCTAGTGTTAATGTAAAAATGTTTTCTTTTCTAATTTTGACAGTTAATTTATATGTATATATATTGATTTCAGAGAGGAAGGGAGAGGGAGAGAGAGAAGCATCAATGATGAGAGAGAATCATAGATTGGCTGCCTCCCGCATGCCCCACACTGAGGATGGAGCCAGCATGTGCCTTGACCGGGAATTAAACCGTGACCTCCTGGTTCACAGGTTGACACTCAACCACTGAGCCACGCCAGCTGGGCTCTTTTTTTTCTATAGTTCAAACAAGATAGTTTATTCCTCTCTTATATTAATAACAGTCTGGAGGAAGCAGGCAGGAAGACAAGGTCCCCCAAGCACCCAGTTTCTTCCCACCATTCCCTAGGACCGTGGTCGGCAAACTGTGGCTCGCGAGCCACATGCGGCTCTTTAGCCCCTTGAGTGTGGCTCTTCCTAAGCCTTAGGAGTATCCTAATTAAATTAATAACAATGTACCTACCTATATAGTTTAAGTTTAAAAAATTTGGCTCTCAAAAGAAGTTTCAATCGTTGTACTGTTGACATTTGGCTCTTGACTAATGAGTTTGCCGACCACTGCAGGACAATCCTAAACTAAGTTACCAGCAACACACTTGAATTCAAGCCCACAGGGAGTGGAAAAAGAGGAGTTGGGAAGCAAGCAGTTTCCTTTGAAATTGTGACAAAGTTGTGCACACACTGCTCATGTCCTACTTGTCCCTGTGGGGTGAAGTTATTTTCTAGTCCATCTTTTATTTGGTGCACTGCCTTTTTAGGTCCCAGTTTTACACAGAGATCTAGATCCAATTTCCATGTGAGCGCTCTGGTATTCATTTTCTATTTTCTGTGTGTGAAGCCCAATATACCCCAAATTTCCAGGCCCCAGGGATAGGCCGAGGCCCTAGCAGAGCCATCAGTTTAAGCCCCAAGCGTTTCCCAACACTACTGCCTACAAAGCCCCAGGTTGTCCGGCCTTGCCATCTTGCTGCCCACATCTCTCTTCTCCCTCACACACCAGTCTCTAGCTCCTCTGGCTTCCTTGCTATTCTCAGAGGTCACCACGCTCTTTGCAACCTCCTGGCCTTTTCACATGCCACTCCCTCTAGATATCCATTTGGCTGGCTCCCTCCCCTCATTCTGCTCAGATGCCACCACCTCCAAGACTTTTGCTGACCACTGTGAGCAAAATAGCTCCTCGTCACAACCCATTACCTACCTTTGACTTTCCCTTAGAGCACCCATAACTACTGACGTGGTATTGTGTGTATGTGTTTTAATGTATGGTCTAACTCTTCCACTGGCTATGAGCCTAGGTAGTTGATTTAGAAAGTAATTCTGGGGAATGGGAGTGGGGAAGGGACATGAACCGCAAAGGAGGAGAAGCCAATACCAGGTTATGCTATTGAGACTATGGATGTGGCTCAGAACTCAGTCAGGGGAGAGAACCCAGTATACTTCAGCTGCTGGCTCCTTTGGTCAAATGTGGCCCCCTATAGGTGGTTAGTTCCCCTGCACTTCTGGTTTGCATGGATCAGAGAAGCTCTGGGGCAGGAAGCAAGGGCTCAAGCCTGAGGCAAGACCATGTCAGGTTGTGCCTGAGCAAACCTGGTGGAAGTCCTTGTGGAAGTGGTTGCTGCAGCAATGGCTACAGTGAGAGGTGGGGCCAAGGGACTATTGACAGTTAATTTCTATAGTTAATTAGATTTAAATCTAATAACATTTAAGATTAATGTATTTTATCTATAACATTCTGAGATTTCATAGTGATTTTGCTTTAATGCGAGCCTTCTAAATTTTCACTTTCTGGATTTTGAATCTTGAAACTCATTTTCTTCAGTTTTAGGCAATTTCTTGTGTTACTTCTTTGATGAATTTTTCTCTGCTCTTTTTTCTGTTCTATAGTTCTGATGTAGAGTATTGGGCCAAGACTAAGTTTCTGATTTCTTTACCTCTCTCTCCATATCTGCTCTTTTCGTTTCATATTCTAGATGATTCCTTGACCTTGTCTTCTAAACCTTCTATTGAATTTTTTATTTGAGTATTATTAGATTTCAATTTTCCCAGATTTTGGATTTATTTGTTTAACAACCAGAGTTAAGTATTAGCTATCTGATTGTAATAGCTAACGTATATATTTCACTCTAGTGTCCAGATAAGGAAAAAATGGCTATATTTAAAACATAACAACAAAATACATAATGTTGCTGACATTATATGTGTGATGCTGCTCTTTTGCTAACATAATAGAGGGGTGGGTATAACTACTAATTGTTGAATATGTTTATTTTCATAGGCAGAGATATTTGGCAAAGTTCTTCAAAGTGATGAATATGAAGAAGTTGAAGACAAAACAGTAATGGCTATGGGAATTTTACATACCATTGATACTATCTTGACAGTTGTTGAAGATCATAAAGAGGTGGGATTTCTTTGTATTTTATTTTGTCATTATAGTAACTTTAACTGAAATTTATATGATCAATGGGCACAATTTTAAAGTTGTGACTTTTACATTGCTATTTAGTTATGTTGCTAGATTTTATAAATTATCCTCGAATTTTAAAGACACATATTAAAATAATTGATGGGAAATATTACCTGTGGTTATAAAGTGTATACTGTATCCCTTTTTTCTGAACTGAATGAACTAAGTTCAGCACATGACATCTGCCAGGCTAGGTTTTTAGGGAATACTAAATTGTATAAGACATGAGCTCTGCCTTCTGAATCCATAATGTAGTCTTCTCAGTGGAGAGTGATAGCCATCAGTCAGAGTGGCAAATATTAAGTAATGAAACAAAATTCTGAGTAACAAATATTGTGAGGATGGAAGGGAAGAAGAGTTTAAAACATCATTTTCCCTGAACTGAATTCCAGAATAATATTGGGATAAGAATTGTGCAGACAGTCATCAAGTGCTTTCACATCCATTAGGTCAGGGGTGGGGAATGTCCGGCCCAGGGGCCGTATAAGGCCCCTGAAGTCATTTGTTCTGGCCCTGCCAAGGCATTAGGGGTGAGTTAATTAAATGTTTGACCAAATGTAGCAGGCTAAATTTTAGGTTGATCATTTTGTATGGCCTGCAAATGATGTTATAAATATCCAATGGCCCTTGGCAGTAAAAAGGTGCCCTACTCCTGCATTAGCTGATATAATGGTACCCACGTCACTATGAGTTGGATGGAGCACGTAATGGTAGTGCCATTTTGCAGAAGTGGAAAACAAGAGACTTGTTCATGGTCACCAAGTTTTGGGTTTGCAGTCAAATCATCCTGATGATATATCAGTGTATCGCCACCTAAAACCCGCTGCTCTCCTCCCCAAGTGTTACATAACCTTTCCTTAATTCAAATTAGATTGTGTTTTTCTGTGAGCTCAAGTTGACTTATTTAGCAATGATGGCAACTCTTGTTTTATACAGTGAGGATTTGGGAAAGCAGGTGCCATTTCTTTAAATAGCATTGTTAAACCCTGTGGCTATTGATTTATCTTGTGTTTACCACTTACCAATACATGATTACCAGATTCTTAAAAATGGTTCGATCTTCTTTTCCTGGGCTGGCCTTCTTTCACCTAAAAGGCTCAATGCGAATTTTAATTTCCATATTCATTATTTTAGTTTTGTATCCTTTTGAAACTATATGGGACTCTTGGAAACAGTGAGGTGTTCCAAATTAAATCACAGCAAGTGTACTTGAGGATAATTCTTTCACCTTATATGTAGAACTTGTATTTTAAATTTGAAGAGACCTGAGAAATCGCCTCATCCAGTTTTCCCAAGTATATGTGTAGAGGACAGGCAGTGGTAGAATGAGCAATAGGATTATTTTGAAAACAAAACAGCATTTTCTATTTTTGTTTTAATTTTTTTACTCTTGATATTACATTTGTTTTGAATTTCAAATAAAGTTAAAGGAGCATGAGAAGTTACTATGAGATTATCAAAGAAGGCAAGCCAGGGGTAAAACTGAAGAGTACTAATCATATCCATCTTCCTTATTTACAGATGAAAAAACTTAGCACCTTCAGCTAAATGGCTTACCTAGGTTTTAGATCAGCGATTTTCAATGTGTGTGTGTTTTTTTTTTTTTTTTAATCTCATGGCACACATAAAATAATAACTAAAATTCTGTGGCACACCAAAAATATACACTTTTTGCCTATCTGACAAAAAATATGTGTAATTTTGATTTATTCACATGGGACATCTATTGTTGTGTTGGCTGTTGTCAGTTTTAAATTTGACAGTCTAAGGGAGAAGAGGTCACTGCCCCTGACTACATAGTCAGGTATTGCGTGTTTTTTGTGTGTGTTTGTGTGTTGCTTAAACAGCAAACATTTATTTCTCACAATTCTGAAGGCTGGGGCGTGTGTTTTTTAAGTTCTGCTTCTTCTTTTTAATCCTCACCCGAGGATATGCTTTTACTGATTTTTTTAGAGAGAGAGGAAGAGAGAGGGAGAGATAGAGAAACATCAATGTGAGAGTGAAACATCAATCGATTGCAACCTGGGTATGAGCCCTGCCTGGGAATCAAACCTGCCACCTTTTGGTGTGCAAGATGATGCCCAACCAACTGAGCCACACCAGCCAGGGCAGGTATTGCATGTTTCAAAAATTCTTGAGGCACACCAATTTGCCTCTTGTGGCACACACACTGGTTGAAAATCACCGTCATAGATAATTAGGGGCAAAACAAGAACCAGAATCTTGTTTCCTGACTGCCTGTCCTATGACTAAATTTTAGCTTGTTAAAACATTTTTGAGAACATTATTTTTGAAAGGAGAAATCACATGTGAATGAATATATGTACAAATACTTCCTGTGTGAAGAGCACAAGTGAAAGTCTAAAACATCTTAAGCATGTGCAGTTTTTCTTAGTGGTTCTAAATATATAGAAAATGCTTAAATGGAAAAATTTGGATCATTTGAATTTCAAGACTGTAGTTTAAGTTGAATATTAAAGAATAATTTTAAAAGTTGAAATAGGGTACTTGGATGAAAAATGGAATCCATCATGGATTTTAATTTTTTCTTATTTAAAAAATATTTAGTACAAACCTATGTTGAAAATTCAAAAGGTGTGAAAAGGAGGATGAGATCTCATCTCCCCAGACATCTCATCCTCCTCTCAAGGAGGTGGCTCCTTTACCAGGTTTTTTGTATCTTTCCAGAGATTTTTCTCTACTATATCCAGGCAGAAAGTGAGTATGTGTATTTTTCTTTAATGAAAGTGATAGCATACATTTTCAGCTGCCACTTTTTACTTAATATTTCTTGGTGAGTCTTCCATAGTAGTCAATAAAATTACATATTTTTAATAGTTGCATGATATCTCTTTGTATGATATACCTAATTTACTTAGTTGGTCCTTGTTAATGGATATAATTTAACTATTTCTTGTTAAGTGGACATTGGTTGTTACTAATCACAAATGTTGCTGCAATGACTTTTTACATGTCATTTTGTACATGTAATAATATATTCAGAGGGAAAATTTCTTTAATTCAAATTTCTGGATCAAAAATACATGTATGAGTAGTTTCAAGGATATTGCTAAGGTGTCCTTCATGCTCCCTGAATCAATGTAAAGTCCCTACTTTTTGATCATCGCCAGTCTGATAGGTGAAAAGTGTTAATCCTGTGGTTAGAATTTTTACTCTTATTATGTATTAGAATAAACTTTTTATAAGGTCAGATCCATTTATATTTCTTTTGTTGTAATCTTTGCCTTTCTTTTTATTACTATGATTTCATGTGAGTGGAATTTTATCTTTGTGTTATCTTTGAAAATATTTCCTTCAATTTTTCATTTATCTTTGACTTCCGCTTGCTCTATGCAGATATTTTTAATTTTTGATACCAAATGACTCAATATATTTATTTCTCATTTCTGGGCTTTGAGTCATTTTCCTTCTTTAGGATTACACACAATTCTTTTGATATCTTCTAGTATTTTTCATGTCTGAAGTACAGTAGGCCTTGAATTCTGAGTGTCCCGACTAACGAGTTTTTTTGAGATACCAGCTGTCTCTGGGCGATTTTTTGCATTGAGTTGATAGAGTAATTTGAGTTAACAAGCTCCTTAACGAGCTCGGTCTCGGAATGAATTAAACTCGTAAGTCAAGGCCCCACTGTATTAACATTGAAAACTGATCTGTTAGGTCTTTATTTTGGTATAAAATATCAGGTAAGGAACTTATTTAATTCATAATTTTATTATAGATGTAATTCTCATTTCTATTATTGGTTTACGTTTTAGAATTTTCTGGTATTCTTGCATGTTTAATTTTTCACACAAAGTTTAGCATTAACTTCTCAATTTCTCTCAAAAAAAGTCTTGTTATTTTTATTGGGATAATATTAAATTTGTAGATGAACTTAAGGGTTAAGATGAATTTTAAACTGTTTAAACTTGTCTTTAGGTTACTCAGCAGTTAGAGAACATCTGTCTACGGATCATTGATCTTGTTTTACAGAAACATATAATTGGTAAGTTTGAGGGTTGAGTAAGAATGTAAATTGAAAATTAAAAAATATTTGATGAACTTTCAGTGCATTGTTAGTCCTTTAGATTCAAGAAGATGGACAATTTTGAGAGAGAAAAGACAGCATTCTCTTCAGTTTTTGGATATACTTTCTAGTATCTGTATTTTCATTTAGGGAGAAACTTTAATGCATCCAGTTAAGAAGTTTTGGTCTTAAAATTTTTCAAGCGCAGAGAATCTTAAGTGTTACATTTCTAGAAATCAAGAACTGGGATGAGGTGAGGTTACTTTAGTCTGGGATTGAAAAATGTGACGTGACGGTCGCATACCTTATCAGAAGTGTGAATTAATTGTTCTGCTCTCTATTATGGCGCTTCTGATTAGAATCAGTAACTAATGCTGGCTAGTATAAACCAAAGGGAATTTGTAGACGGAGGCTACTTTTCCATGGTATCCAAGCAATTTGAAGATGCTAGCCTCCAAGGCATTGGGCATCAGGGAAGTGCAATCTGTACAATACACAGATAGAAGGGTACAAGAAAAGCATGTTGCTGCTTAAGAGCAGTTGTCCCCAAACGTTTTATCACTTAGTAAAAATTAGTGAGAATGGAGCATGCACTTCTAATATGTATGCATATATTCACACACATAAAAATAGACATGCGAAAGGGTAAGATTAAAAGTGCTCTAATACATTCTTCTTCCATCTAGTGGATTATCTTGCACACTGCCTAGGGTATATCCTCCTTATTTTTGAAGTCATTGCTGTAAAGCAGTAGTTCTTTTTTCTTTTCTTTTTTTTAAATCCTCACCTGAGGATATTTTTTTCCATTGATTGTTTTTAGAGAAAGTGGGAAGGAGAGGAAGAGACAGAAACACCAATGTGAGAGAGACACATTGATTGGTTGCCTCCCGTATGCCCATGACCAGAGCTGGGAGCCTGCAACCGAGGTACATGTTGTTGACCCGAATCAAACCCTTCAGTCCACAGGCCGATGCTGTATTCCAGGAGCCAAACTGGCTAGGCTAGAGCAGTAGTTGTTAAACTTTGGTGTGCGTAAGAACCACTAAGGAGCTAGTTAACGTGAAGATTGCTGGACTGTATCCCAGAGGTTCTGATGCTTAGTTTGAGGCAGAGCCCAGGAATCTGCATTTTTACTGATTATTCCAAGTGATTCTCATGCAGGTGAAATAGTAATTAGAGATGCTTTTTGCTAATAGGATCTCTGGATACAAGTGCCTTTCTTTACTTTCTTACTAGAGCAAATGCAAAACAGGTAACATAATCTAGTAGCCAGAAAAGAGTACTCACTAGTAATTGCAGGAAATTAGGTGACTAATTTTCAAGCCCTGGCTATTATAAAACAAAAGGAATTGTTAAAGTGTTACACTAATGAACACAATGATTTATGTGACATGAGTAGAGTCTAATTTAACATCTTACTGCCCCCAAGGTCAATTTTTATAGCAGAGTGTTAATTTGTATAAAGATTAGGTGAGTCAGGATATTACTATAGACCCGCCCTTATCCACGGGGGATATGTTCTAAGACCCTCATAGACACCTGAAACTGTGGATAATACCAAACCCTATATATAACTGTTTTTTTTCTATAATGCACACCTATGATAAAGTTTAGTTTATAAATTAGGCACAGCAAGAGATTAACAACAACAATAAAATAGAACAATTATAATAATATACTGTAATAAAAGCTGTGAAACTATACATTCTAATAAGATATTTTCTTCTTTCCAGAATTCTATGAAGAAATTCTTTCCCTGGCATATAGTTTAACCTGCCGTGGTATTTCCCCTCAAATGTGGCAGCTTCTAGCTATATTATATGAGGTTTTTCAGCAGGATTGTTTTGAATATTTTACAGGTATGGTTTTGACCATGTAACATTTTTGCTTTTCTGAATCTAGATATTATTTCCTTTAATACTTGAAATAAAGACATAGATGATTTCAGTACCAATCAGAAAATAATTATTCTTATTTCTCTGTCAAGGTTGGGGCTGTTGTAACAGTGATTTTCAGCTTCAGGAATATAGGCAATGGGAGGGAGCCTGTGTTTCCTATGTATCTTAAATTAGTTTGCGATCAGAGAATATTTTCCATACATTAATTCTATTAATATTTTCTGAATACTGACTATACTCCATCACTGTTCTAAGCTCAGCAATACAGCTATGAACAAAATAGCCCTTGCTTAAAAAAAAAAATATTTGAGAGAGGGAGAGAGAGAAACATCGATGTGAGAGGGAAACTTGGATTGGCTGCCTCCTGCACGCCCTGTACTGGGGATTGAGCCTGCAACCTGGGCATGTGCTGGACCAGGAATCGCACCAGCAACCTTTCAGTGCATGGGAGGACAGCCAACAAACTCAGCCACACCGACCAGGGCACCCTTGCTTATTTTTTTAAATATATCTAATTGATTTTTTACAGAGAGGAAGGGAGAGAGATAGTTAGAAACATCGATGGGAGAGAAACATCGATCAGCCGCCTCCTGCACACGCCCAACCAAGGTACATGCTCTTGACCGGAATCGAACCTTCAGTCCGCAGGCCGACACTCTAGCCACTGAGCCAAACCAGTCAGGGCCACCCCTGCTTTTTTGATGTCTTCATTCTAGTATGGGAAGAAGGGAAGGCATGGAAATGCACAGAGAAGGAAGAAAATATGTAGTGTGTCAGATGGTGATGAGTACTGTGGAGAAGAATAATATTTAGAATAATCACTACATCAATGATGAGCAATTTAATCTTTCTGATCCACGTTTTCCTTATCTATAAATAGGGTAGATTTATCACTTTTGTTTCTAGCATTTTGTAGTAGCAAGGGAGGATAGTAATGTGTGTGTGCAACAGAAATGTGGTTTCAGGGGGAATAATTTATTTCTTCTTCTATTAGTCAAGTCTAACTGGGATTTTGAATTTTTTTCCAGACATGATGCCACTCCTGCATAATTATGTGACAATAGATACAAATACTTTACTGTCAAATCCAAAGCATTTAGAAATACTTTTCACCATGTGTAGAAAGGTAAGTGGTGTAGTGTTGACTCTTTCAATTTGTTTCTTATACATTTTGTTCTTCTGTATTGCCTTCATCAACATATATTTGTCATTTTGTTTTTTTTTAAATGAGATTGGAGTTGTAATTTGAAACTTTCATATTGTGTGTTGTACTGAAGAATGTTTGCCACTCTTCTACCTGTGTACTTTATAATGTTCAGAGGTAAATGATTTTCTTTGTGTTTTGATTTTTTTCTTTCAAAATTGCAAACTTGCTACTTGATTAAAGAAACGTGGTAGGAAAATAACCACACAGTTTGTTCTCATTGATTTTTCTTTTAATTGAATGTATATATTGGAAGTCATTAGATGTAGGACGTTAAGACAAAAGATTGAAATTGTTGGAAAAACAGCATCATTTAGATCAGTCCAGGATAATTTATAAGCAACATAATAGTACCTGTTAGATTTGTGCACTAACAAATGTCTACTGTGTTATTTTTGTCACAGGTTAGATTTGGCCTTCTATTAGTTATATCTGGGAAGCCATAATGGCTAAATAATGTTTCCCTTCCATAGTAGAATATATGTATATACATAAATATAAAACTGTATTGCATATAGTTGGCAGAGTTTATAAAGCTCAAATAGCCAGACCTAAAAGTTTGGCTTTAGAGTTGGGAGTAAAATACTCTGTACAACCTATTTTCCTCGCCTGACGGGATGTGTTTCAGGATCTGCTAAGAGTGCTGAACCAATAATCGGTATCTGATTTAGGTCTCATTCAGTTAAAAAGAGCCTGGAAGATATGGAGAAGTCACTAAGTTTCATCGCATATAAACTGAAGGAATAGAATCATGATTTTTAAAGATGCCTTTAGTCTAATAGCCCAGCTTGTTAATCATAATCACTTGGCATTCTTCAATTTTTCTTAAGTTACAGAAACAGATGCTAGTGAGAAAAAGAGGAAGAGAAAGCAACAAATAGAAAACATAACAGTCCTACATGTTCCATTAGTAATATAGCAGATAGAATAAAAGTGATATTCACAATGATGTACTTACTAGTATACTTGCCAAGTAGTGAAAATGTTTTCATATTCTTGGTTTTAATAATAATACTTATTGAACTCTTATTGTATACCAGGTATTTCCTAAGCATTTTATAATTATAAATTTATTTAATCTTTACAACATTATGAGGAAGGTATCACTTTTTTGTCCAAGAGGAGACTGAACCACAATTTCTTGCACTGTGCCTGAAGTTTAGTCAACTGTCCTAAGTCAAAGTGTGTTGGAGCCAGATTTGTTCACAGAAAGTCTGGTTCCAGAGCTGAACTTAATTTAATTTTTAAGTCACTGAAATATATTTTGTTTTTTTCTCCTTTTGAGGGAGTAGGAACAGGAAAACAAAACCAATCAACAAAAAAACCAAGTAAATGCAATTTTGGGAAAAAGGAGTGATTTTTTTCTTTCTGTAGCATACAGCTCCATGAGGTATATATATTATCATCCTCCTTTTATATTTACAGTAAGACAGAGAGAAGTTAAGTAGCTTTTTCCAAAACACAGATACTAAGTGGCAGAGCTGGAATTTAAACCTAGGTCTTCTGATTCGAGAGCCCATTCACATTTAGAATCTAGATTTTAAACATATGGCCGTAGAGCAGTGGTTATCAACCTTCTGGCCCTTTAAATACAGTTCCTCATGTTGTGACCCAACCATAAAATTATTTTCGTTGCTATTTCGTAACTGTAATGTTGCTACTGTTATGAATCGTAATGTAAATATCTGATATGCAGGATGGTCTTAGGCGACCCCTGTGAAAGGGTCGTTTAACCGCCAAAGGGGTCGCGACCCACAGGTTGAGAACCTCTGCCCAAAGGGAGCATTTTAGCTTTATTTAAATAGAGTTGATTCTTGGCTTTGGCAGTTACCTGCTTACTATTCAACGTACTGTTCCATCTCTTTTCTAGCTTCCAACATTTTATAGCTGTCTTTCTTCTTTTTCTCCATCTTTGTGAATGTATGCCTCTAAAATTTCTTTATTATCATTTTAATGGCCTTTTGGAAAGGAATAAAATTAAATGGAAGTACTGACTCTGTTATCTTTACCTGGAATTTCTTTTTAATTCAGTTTTCTTAAATTGTATTTGTCTAGGAAATTATCCAGTTCATCTAAATTTTCAAATATAAAAGAAATAAAGAGCATTGCCCATACTATTCTCTTATTTTTAATCTCTCCTTTATTTGTATTTATATCTTTCATTCCTAATATTTTATTATTTGGTTTTCTTTGCTTTTTAAAAATAATTTTTAAAGATAAAAGTTGTCTAAGTCTTTTTTCAATGAATCTGTTTTTGTTTCTGTTATCTCTTTTTGTCTATATATTTAATTTCTGTGTCAACTTTATTCTTTGGGTTAAGTTTATGTGTTGTGTTTGAACTCATTAATTTTTCCATCTTTCTTAATTTTTAATGTAAGCATGCCTCTACAAATGCCTCTCTTCAGGAAACCTTTAAAAGTGTACAATATTGAATTATGATGATTATTATGAAAAAATGGGTGTATATGGAAAGAATTAAAAAAGACTGGAAAAATTCAGGGTTTGTTTTATTGTTTAAAAGGAGAGTATTTTTTTAAAAAAATATTTTATTGTTTTAGTGCTTTAAAGAGATGCTTCATTTATCTAGATAATTAACTCATACATCCCACTTTATTAATCCAAAATTAAGTAAGTGAATTTTTACTCCTTATGTGGAAATTAGGGTAGGTAAAGAAGGCAGATGGACTTTAACCTTTCCTTTTTGGGTTGACAAGGTAAACTTAAAAGCAAGCAAAGCTATGAGTTCAATGGCTGAATTTTTATTGGCTATTTGCTTCATGTGGACTCGATGAAGCTGAGCTCATTGTAATTGTGGCAGGTACTATATGGAGATGCAGGAGAAGATGCAGAATGTCATGCAGCCAAACTGCTTGAAGTCATCATTCTTCAGTGCAAAGGAAGGGGAATCGATCAGGTAATATATGTATGGAAAGCCTCTTACTTTATGTTTACATTTAAAATTTACATTGCAGATTGACTTTTGTTTACATTATGATGAAAATTAAAAATTTTTGGAAATTATATCTTGTACTTTGCTTAGAATGAGATGCACAGAAAAATATGTAATACTTTAAGGGGCTATCAAGCAAATCATAAAGGAGATAAATGTGTAAATGTTACACAATTGGATTCCCAGAGATTTGAAACTTCCCTTTGTGTTTGTTATTGTAGTATTCATAGATTATTTTTTTAAAACAGAAATGAAGATACTATGTAAAAAAGTTTTTGTTTACTGATTTTAAAAAGTATAAATTTTGAACAAGATTAATTTTTGATTGCTATTGTGGTGTGATAATCAATGACTGAGAAAAAAGTATTTAAGTGTTTAAGAAAAACTATGGAGTCATCTCTTCTTTCAGGCCTGTAACTTTTTATAACACCTTTATTGAGATAAAATTCACCATACAATTTATCTATTGAATGTTCATAGATTTGCCTATTCTAGACCTTTCACATAAATGAAATCGCATGTGATCCTTTGTGAATAACTTCACTCTCTCAGCATAATTTTTTTAAAGCGTTGGCTTTATATATATATTTCAGAGAAGAAGGGAGAGGGGGAGATAGAAACATCAATGATGAGAGAGAATCATTGATTGGCTGCCTCCTGCATACCCCCCACTGGGTATCGAGCCTGCAACCTGGGCATGTGCCCTTGACTGTAATTGAACCCCAGACGCTTCTTCAGTCTGCAGACTGATGCTCTATCCACTGAGCCAAATCGGCTACCGCTAGGGCAAGCATGTCAAACTCGTGGCCCACAATAAATATTTTTGCAGCCCTGCCAATATAACGGTGTGTAAGGGATGTTTTAATAAAAATTTTGTAACTTAATTTTTACAATATCCTATTATACATAATTATTAATAACGAACTACAATGTTTGCTAATGACTGATTACTATAATCGTGTTGCATTTACTTCCCTACGCACCTTACACGCAGGCGCACCATTTCTCTCCAGTAATACTAGCAGCAAATATTTTAGCTGCCAATTGCCACCTCATTAGTCGTGTACTGACTTGTTTGGTGTGTGCAACAGGAAATATTTTGCTTTCGGAGAACAAGAAAAATAGGTTTATTTGTGTTATGCTTATTAATTTGTGCAGTTATTCAGTGTCTGGTAAGTTAATGTTCAAGAAAAAATACTAATTTTTATTAAAATGTTCTATTATTTTATGTTAATGATTACTCATTTATTTCAGCCCTTTGTATTTAGCATGTCTCTCGAAATAAACCTACATTTCTATGAAAATTGAAGCTTTTTTTTTTTTGTGGCCCACATAAACATAAACCTTGTGTGTTTGGCCCGTGTTAGCCTTTGAGTTTGACATGGTTGGGCTAGGGCTTAGCGTGATGTGTTAAAGGCCTATCCTTGAGATAACATGTATCAGTATTCATTTCTTTTTATTGCCTAGTACTCCATTATATGGATATATCACAGTTTAGTCCTTCACCATTTGATGGGTATTTGGATTATTTCCATTTTTTTTTTACTAACATGAATAATGTTATGAACATTTATATGTAAACTAGAGACTCGGTGCATGAAATTCATGCACTGAGGCGGGGGGGGGGCCCTTAGCCTGGCCTGTGCCCTCTCACAGCCTGGGAACCCTTGGGGGATGTCCAACTGCCATAAAGGCGGGAGAGGCTCCCGCCACCACCAGTGTACTCGCCAGCCGTGAGCCTGGCTTCTGGCTGAATGACGCCCCCCTGTGGGAGTGCAGTGACCACCAGGGGGCAGTTCCTGCATTGAATGTCTGCTCCCTGGTGGCCAGTGCGCGTCATAGTGACAGGTCGTTCTGCCGTTGGGCTGAAACCAGCTCTGTGACATCCCCAAGGGGTCCCGGATTGCAAGAGG
Source organism: Myotis myotis (assembly GCF_014108235.1). Classification (NCBI taxonomy): domain Eukaryota; kingdom Metazoa; phylum Chordata; class Mammalia; order Chiroptera; family Vespertilionidae; genus Myotis; species Myotis myotis. The sequence goes on from NW_023416335.1 coordinate 175,380,484, forward strand.
GCAAAGGACAGGCTGAGGGACCCCACTGGTGCACAATTGGGGCTGGAGAGGGACGCGGGATGTTGGCCAGCTTGGGAGGGACTGTGGGACAGCTCCAGGGCATGCCTGGCCCATCTCACTCAGTCCTGATCGGCCGGACTCCAGCACAAGCTAACCTACCAGTTGGAGCGTCTGCCCCCCTGGTGGTCAGTGCACATCATAGCTAGCAGTTGAGCGGCCTTAGCATATCATTAGCATATTACGCTTTGGTTGAACGGACAACTAGACGACCGGACACTTAGCATACTAGGCTTTTTATTATATAGAATATTTGTGCAGACACATTTTTATTTCTCTTGGTATATATTTAGGAATGGTAATTCTATTGGTAATTCTATGTCTAACTATTTTAGGAACTGCCAAACTGTTTTCCAAAGTAGCTGTACCATTTTCCATTCCTATCAGCAGTGAATGAGGGTTCCAATTTTTCCACATCCTCATGAACATTTGCTTTGTTTTCTTTGTTATAGTTGTTCTAGTAGATGAGAAGTGGTATTGTTATCAGAGAATTGCGCGGATTGCCTTTCTCTGTTGCTAGTGGAAGTGGGATTCTTTGGGCGCTGCTGGAGTAAGCATTTCCAGAGGCCCCCACAGGAGGATGAGATGTGGTAGAAAGCTTTATTTGTGTGGAAATTACATCTCTCAGGTTGCAAAGTCCCATTTTCCTTAGCCAGTCCTGGAAAAGATGCAGCTGGGGATTCAGCAGAACTAAAAGCAAAGCCAGTGTCCAGAGTTTCTGTTCCATGGTGGTGCTGGGTCCAGTGTAACATCAGGCTAGTTCGAGTCCATCAGTCCATTGTGTGTGGGGTCCACATGGCTGTGGGCCATATGGGCGAGTGCAGAGCATGAGAGTAAGAAAGCCAGGAGTCAGGCCTGAGCAGCAATAGAGAGCAAGAGGCAAGAGAGCAAGAGAGGGAACTCCTTTGTTCAGCAACTTACCAGTATGTATCTCAAATTTTGTGCCCTTGCAGTGGCCACACCTATTCTTGCCAATAAACTGCTCCCAGGTGTGACTGACAAGTAATCATCTTCCTGTGTCAGAACTCTTCAGGCATTCGTGTAATATTTGGGCTTCCCTTTGTTTCTTTCCAGTTCATTAATTATGGTTAAATATCATACCAGTATCGTATCTTGTAATTTTGATTAGTTTTTCCTGATGGCTAATGATGATGAGCATCTTTTCATGTGGCCATCCTGCATGCCCCACACTGGGGATCAAACCCACAACCTGGGCATGTGCCCTGACCGGGAATCAAACCAATGACTTCTTGGTTCATGTGTCGATGCTCTACAACTGAGCCACACCAGCTGGGCAACCCCAATGTTTTTATAGTTTTGCCTACTAAAGAAAACATATTCAATTTAACTCTTAAATATTTACATGAAACCTTGATTTTTAAATTCATTTTAAAATAATATTTATGTGTTAGAGGAGTTTTAGCTTTACAGGAAAATCAAGCAGAAAGTACAGAGATTTCGCATACACCCCTGCCTCCACACATGCATAGTACCTCCCATTACCCACATCCTCACCAGAGTGATACATTGGTTCCAATTGATGAACCTGCACTGACACATCATAATCTCTCAAAGTCCAAAGTTTACATTAGGGTTCACTTTTTAAAAAAAATAATTCTTTATTGTTGAAAGTATTACATATGTCCCTTTTTTTCCCCATTGACCCTCTCCAGCCCTACCCCACACCCCTGCCCCTCCACTCCAGGCCTTTAGCACCCTATTGTCTGTGTCCATGGGTTATGCATATATGCATACAAGGTCTTTAAGGGTTCACTCTTGATGTACATTCTAGAGTTTGGACAAATTTATAATGACATAGAATATCCACCCTTATAGTAGCATATACAGTAGTTTCACTGCCCTAAAATTCCTCTATTCTGCTTGTTCACCCATCCTTCTCTGAAACTTTGATTTTTTAAAATTTGCTTTTAAAATGAGCTTATTTTAAAACCTCAGAATTTTATATTACACAAGTGATTTCAGTCCATTCATTGTTATTGAAAATAACGATTGGCAAATATTTCTAATAAAATTAGTTCATCAATATGCATTTTTGAGGTGGGTCAGATGATTTTGCTTTATTGTACCAAGTCTACCCTGTTTTTCTTTAGTCTTTTTCTTTTACTTATACGAATAAGAATTTTCTTTCTCAAGAGAAATTCTAATCACATAATGCTTATTCTCAGCCCTATGCACTTCTCTCCCCAATTTGGTTTATTACCAGTCATTTTACCTTAAACATGGAAGGCTGAGTCCATTATTTGGATTACTGCCACGACGTGGGTGTGGACTCTTTAGGACAGTCTCCAGCTAACTGGACTCTGCCCTGAAAAGGGAAGGAGACTTCTGGCACTGCTCTGGGATCTCTTTTTGGCCCTTTCATCACTCTTTTTTTTTGTTTTTTGAGAATATAAATTTAATATCTCTCAAAATGATTTAAATAAGCAAAGGTTTTATTGCCATTAAGGGTATCTTATTTATTGATTATACTTTTTTTTTTTTTTTTTTTTTTTTTTTACCAATATTCAGCTTTCTATAAAAGTTACTTGGTTTCTCTGTGTATGTTGACTCTCTTTTTGTGTTTTTCCTCTAGTGCATTCCCCTCTTTGTTCAGCTTGTTTTGGAGAGATTAACCCGAGGGGTCAAAACCAGCGAGCTCCGGACTATGTGTCTTCAGGTTGCGATTGCTGCCTTGTACTACAACCCCGATTTGCTGCTACATACCCTAGAGAGAATTCAGTTGCCTCACAACCCTGGACCTATAACTGTACAGTTTATAAATCAGTGGATGAATGATACAGATTGTTTTCTTGGGTAAATGTTTTCTTAATTTTATACTGCATTTCTGTTTTTGGAAAGTTGAATTTTTAAAGTGTACACATAATATGATATATAAAGATAACTTTCATATCTTAAGAATTTTTAGTGTGTTGTTGACATATTTAATTTTTAGAGAGTTAGGAATGTGTTTCAGCAGTATAATCTAGTGGAAAGATTGCTGACTTTGAAAATTAGGTATAGCCCTTTCCTACTTGTTTTTGACTCGTGTGTATTGTTATATCTCCATGTAACAAAAATTAAGTGTTCATCCTGATTCCATGACTATTAGGTGTTTGTGGGTAAAAACATTATAAATGGAGTCAAGTTTTAAGGAAGTTACCAGTCTGGTAAAGATGTAATGCAGTGTCCTGGGATATTGAACACCTTGCAGATCTCCAGGGAGCCTGTTCTCCAAGGTGAGGTCAGGGTTGTTAGTTGTTGGCCAGGAGCTGCCCTGGTAGGAGAGTCTGTACTTACGTGGAGCGCTCGCCTAGTTTTCTGACATAGGAAAAGTCAGATTCCAAAGTAGTTATATGCCCACCTCCAGTGACCCAACACATAGTAGTGACTGTGTTATGCTAGAATTGGAGCTAATTTGTTTAAAGCATTAGAAATAACGAATGTTCTTTTTAAGCTTTGTAAGATATCATTTGGAAAAATGTGCTCGTGAGCAAAGACTTCCAGCAGGAGAAATAGTTGGGAGACTGCGAAGTGGTGGGGAAATAAAGGAGGCCCAAATTACGAAGGTAGAACATCTTTATAAACTGCTGTGTTTATTCAAGTTATTCATTTTTGTAGGAAACTGGAATTTGGCCCTGCTTTCGATTTCTTATTAAAGCCTATAAGGGACGAACATACTTTAAAAAGAAATTGTGTGGCCTTCACTGGTTTGGCTCAGTGGATAGAGTGTCGGACTGTGGAATGAATAGTCCCGGGTTCGATTCCAGTCAAGGGCACATGCCTGGGTTGTGGGCTAGATCTCCAGTAGGGGATGTGCAGGAGGCAGCTGATCAATGATTCTCTCTCATCATTGATGTTTCTCTCGCTCTCTCCCGTCCTCTCTGAAATCAATAAAAAAAATATTAAAAAAAGAAAAGAAAAGAAATTGTGCTTCAAGTCGTCTCTGACAAAGATTTAGAGCATAGGGGTTTGGTCATTCACAATATGCAGTTGGTACTCTTGTCTCTTTATTAGCATCTATAAGCAGTTTTCTAAAGATAGAAAGGCTGTCTCAGCTATTGCATGGGCTGGGCATGCTTGAATTGGGCTTCCTTAGGTTCTTTAGAGCCCCACTTGATAATCATCTTTCCTGCTGTGGTCCCTTTGACACCTGGTATGCACTACTAGTTAGGGCTACGTGGATGAGAAAGCCCTCAGGGCAAGTATGCTCCTGTTAGAGCATACTACTTTGGCAGTAGTAACTTGAATGAATCAAGCAATGCAAATAATGAAGAATAACAGAAGCTTGAAATATATTCATCATTGGGTTTGTTGTATATTACTCTCATTTTAAACAAATTGAATAACTGCGAATGAATTTTTGTTCATGCCAGAGTTTTAAGTGTTATGCCATATAGTAGTCTTTTTATTCTTAATATTTTTTAGTTTCAAACAACTTAGAAGAAACATTTAATAGAAAAATGTATGTAATGTATATTGGTCAAACTTCTTTCCTTCATAATTAAATTTTCCTTGTCTTCTGTTATAGAAGAAGACATTTAATAGATTTACTTACAGATGTTAAGTTCAGAGTATTAGAGTTTTTGAAATAAATTTTGGTGCCTAGGGTTGTAAGAGTGTATCTGCCAGAAAACCTGGTAGACCAAGATAATAAAGACGAAGTCTAAGGAACTCTTCCCTTTTTCCCATAGGATAGGAATTTTATGCTGTCAAATATAGGTATTCCTGCTTTAATGAAACTTGTTATACCAAGGCTCTGATATAGCACTTATAATAATCATACATTGATAGTACAGTAAGATTCACTACACTAATTGCAGACTCCCATAGATCTTTGATGATAATTGGTTTACAAAACTTCACTTACATGGGATTTCATAGAGTATAAAATGGGGGATATCTCTATATAATTTCAGGGAATGCACCTTAGAGTACACCTTTTTTAATTTCTTCAGATTTGTCCTCATTCCTCACATGCGCATTTATCTATCCTCCATAATTTGTAGGCATCATGACCGGAAGATGTGTATAATAGGACTGAGTATCCTCTTGGAATTGCAGAATCGACCTCCTGCAGTGGATGCTGTGGTGGCACAGATTGTGCCCTCAGTTCTCTTCCTTTTCCTTGGCCTGAAGCAGGTCTGTGCTACCAGACAACTGGGAAACCAAGGAGATCGCTTAAAAGCAAAGAAAACTGATATGGAAGAAAATGGTAAAGTCTTCTAATTGCAGTGAATGCTAGGATTGAATTTTATTTGAGCATGCATTTTCTTTGAATCTTAGTCTATTTAAGTTATTAAACAGATTTATATTCTTTGGTCTATTGCACATTTAACAGGTAGTGTGAGTTTGGTTGACTTAATTATATCATGTGATATAAATTTATATTTGTTCACTTTTGCCACATGATTTATTATTGAGCCTTGTGTATGTTGTTACACCCTGGGAAATACATTTATAACAGGCTTAAATGATCTTGACAATAACTTAACAACCCAGTATTTATTTATTTATCCCAACAGTCTCAGTAAAGGCAACAGTTATAAGTTAAATGAACCATTAGACTTAGAAGTGTCAGTACAGCAGATTCGTGCTGAGTGCCTGGTTTTTGAAAAATGACTCTTAGGTAACTCATCATCAAAAATTATAATTGGGAGATATTTGTGATTTACATATTATATATTTAGAATAAAGTACATAAATGAAGATGATTTACTTGAGTCAGAATAAGATTGTTAAGTCAAGAAAATTAGATCTTTATCTGTTTGGTGTGTTCAGTGGTTAGAGCACTGGCCCTCGGATGGAAGGGTTTTGGGTTTGATTCCCAGTTAAGGGCACATACTTGGGTTTCAGGTTCAATTCCTGGCCCTGGTCAGAGTGTGTATGGGAGGCAACCAATTGATGTATGATGTTTCTCTTTCTCTCTCTCCCTGTCTCTCTCTTCCACTCTCTCTAAAAATTAATGGAAAAGATATCCTCTGGTGAGGATTAACAACAACAACAAAATAGAAAAGGAGTATTAGGTCTTTATTTTAGTTAATGTTTTTGGAAGACTTCTTGTAAGGGCTCAGGAAGTAATATTATCCAACTCCAAATGGAATTTTTCCTCTTTTGGTTAAAAACAAAACATTTTATGGAAGATATACAATTTTACTTTTGATGCTAAATTCTATGGAATTTTATGTAGATCTTTTGCAGTAATGTTCCTTTACTAGAAGTTTTTTTGTGGTTTTTTTTGCTAAGTACTAGTATATGACAACAATTATATAATTTTTTTTTTACTATGTTATGATGCTCTCTTTCTGATTTCTTGAATTGCCCACTTTTTATTGGCTTATAATTGATGACTTGAGGGAAATTTTTCTGCAATGTTCCAGACTTTCTTGTTGAATTTCTTACTAAAGTATAGAATGATTAACTAGCAAAAGTATTTCTTGTTGTCTTTGTTATTACACTTTTGCCATATCTATACATGGGGTCAAAATTGTGGTTTCTTGCCTTATTTCTAAAACTACCTTAGTTTAATCCTGGCATTTACTGTCTATTGCTTATTTACAATACTGGTCTAACTGATTGGAACAGATCAGCACTGAAAACAGAAATAGAGTCCATGGTGATAAACAATTCATCTTCTAACTTTTCAACCCACATGTAGCTAACTACCTATTTTATTTTTCCTTTACATTTCTATGTTATTCTGTTGCTATTAGCAGAAATGACCTCTTCACTCAAACATTTCTGAGCAATTCATAATCAACTTAGTTAATTGTTGAGATTCTCAGTGGGAGTTCATTGTTATTTAAAACACATTATATACTTAGTCAGGTAATTACACATATCTGTAGAATCACTAGCAGTGTGAAATCTGAATTCTTAACGATACAGGTGTTACTCTGTTGTGTTCAGGGACCATCAGCAGCGTTGCTATTGGCAACATAATAAAAGTTAAAGTTTCAGATTTAAAAAAATAAAACACATGTACTGACTGCACATTCATTTTATATCTTTTTTTGACAAAAAAGTTAATTTGTGTATCTGTAGTTAGGTAGTATTTTATATTAATGAACATGAGGCGGCCATAACCAAACACTAGTAATGTTCAGCTGGACTACAAATTTAGACGTAGTTTAAATTGTTTTCAGTGAGGAGGATAAAGTCATTTTCAGTTTAGCAAGCTACAGTAAAGATAAGATTTATTTTTATAATTTTATATAAAATTATGTGGTAGTTTTTCCATTTCCAGAATGTCATTTGATCATTTATTTTATTTTATGGAATTTTATATTTTGTTCTTATATGTTTTGATTCCTTCTCAATAATGAATGGATTCACAGAGGAGATTTCAAGTGATGAAGAGGAAGCGAATATAACTGCACAAGCCATGCAGTCTAAGAATGGCCGAGGTGAAGAAGAGGAGGAAGATGATGACGACTGGGATGAAGAAGTCTTAGAGGAAACGGCCCTTGAGGGATTCAGCACTCCACTTGACCTTGACAATAGTGTGGATGAATATCAATTTTTTACCCAAGCTCTGCTGGGTATGTCTTTATTCCCTGAATCTTCAGATATTTTCTCTAAATTCTTCCTTCATTCCCCTTTGTTAGAAGTTTTTTTTTTTTTTTTTTACTATATAATCAATTTATCAATTTTGTACAGCAAGGGACACTATACTAGTAAATACAGTTAAGGACTTATAAAAGATTGGGAGAAGATATTTAGCATATACATATATTACACTTAAGATCCACAGTTAACAGAAACCTTCTACAAATGAATGAGACCAATAACCCAATATAAAAATGGGATATGTAAATGGGAAATTTATACAATGTAAATAATAAACCAATGAAAATGTTTAGAAAATTACAAAATCATAATGAAAAAATTTTATTAAATACAGATCTTTTTGTTTTATAGTTACACTAGAGGCCTGGTACACGGATTCGTGCACCAGTGGGGTCCCTTGGCCTGGCCTGTGGGGATGGGGCTGAAACCGGCTCTCTGACATCCCCCAAGGGGTCCCAGATTGCAAGAGGGTGGTTCTCAGGTGACGATCCCTGGAATTGGGCTCCCTCCTCTCTGGTTCCGGGTGTGTCACCCGAGAACCGCAGCTGCCAAGTCACAGCAGCTCGGCAGCTCCTGCGTTGAGCATCTGCCCCCTGGCGGTCAGTGTGCATTGTAGCTACTGGTTGGCCGGTTGAACAGTCAGCTGGTTGCTTAGGCTTTTATATATCTAGATATTATTTCTATGATTGTATCATAATTTATTTCCATTGATGAACATATGAATATTTCCAGTGTTTTTGCTATTATAAAGCAGTATTAAAGTGGGCACTTTTATGTATAAAATATTATTACCAACAAGGTAATGCTAGTACATAATATATTGGCATTATTTAGTGTTGCTACAAATACTATTAATGAAAATAAAACCACCTCTTTTTTTTTGCTGAAATTTAGCAGGAGCTAGAGGTAGAGAGTACAGGGAAGGACATTCTGAAGCACAGGGAAAATAAGGGCATAAGTGTGGAGAGGGGAATAGGGAGGGGATGCTCTGAGGGCGTTGCTTCCACACATGGGTGTGCATCATGATGAGCAGAAGCTTTTAGGTCTTGGGTGGGTTCTTGGGATATGTATTTTAAAATGCCCCTCAAGTGATAGGCAGTCATCTTTGGATCAATATGTGACAGAAAGAAGCATATAGGTGAAAGACTAAGAAAGCAGCAGAGGATTGGGTGTGGAGAGGACATGGTTAAAGATGTTGGGGATTTACAGTGGTTGACTAGGAGAATCATGGAATTATGATGGAAATAGGGAGGTGAAGAGGGATTGGGAGGTAAAATGTTAAATTTGTTTTCAGTTGTGCTGAATTTGAGGCAAGTTATCCAAATGGAAAGGTCCAGGAGCCTTAGGGAATGATTTTGCCTAAAGGTACAAATTTGAGTTCTTGGTATAGGCTTGATGCTGAAGCTGCAGGTAGTTTGAGAATTCTGGAGGAAAATGGTAACAAGAGGATACAGGTGTTTCCCAAGATCTGGATTTTAGGGAGCATTCATAGTTGGTAAAACCCTAGGAGGAAGAGGAGATGGTGAAGGAGGCAGAGAACTAGGTAAAGCAGAGATTTTCAGTGTTGTTTGAAAGCCCCACATAGTTGGCTACTGAATGGATCCTCAGAAATAAACCATTGTTGGAATAAGTTTCATTACCTTGTGTTTGTCTGTACTTCCTGTCTCTCCCTGTCTGCGATCAGTTCATTATAATTAGATCTGTCATTATTGTCTGAAATAATAGTCACTGGGCTCCCTTATCTTTTCCTCCTCCACCTACCACCTTCCCTCCAAATGCAACAGCGGTGCAGAATCGGGACGCTGCCTGGTACCAACTGCTGATGGCCCCGCTCAGTGAGGACCAGAGGAGAACGCTGCAGGAGGTGTACACCCTGGCAGAGCACCGGAGGACGGTGGCAGGTAGGCCAGTGTGGTTCTCAGATGAGAGTGCATGGGTCAGAGTGCACCTACAATCGGCTTTTTAAATTGTTAGAGGCCAGCCTTTCAGGATAATAAGGAATTATTATTGTATGGTCTTCTTAAACTCATGATATCTTAACTTTATAAAACACTGTGCATTAATGTGTGTCTTTTAGTGGTAGTGTCATTCGTATTCTCATCCTGTTTTGGACTAAAGATAAGACATAAGGGTTGGAATGAGTCTTGCTGAGGAGAGTGAGTCAGCTGGATCACCCTCCTAAACATCTTAAGCACAGATGAACCTGAGGTGCTTTATGAGTTCTTGCAAGGAGCTTGTATTCCTAGAAATGAAACTATTCACTTCTATTTGTTGGGCTTTACATGTTGGTGATTCTTGCTGATTTTCACTTTTTGAGCTGGAGACATTATTTTATGCAGGCATTATTATGGTCACTCCTAGGAAATCAATGGAAAGGATTTTGTAATTATAAAAATATTTTCCTGGGAAACGTCATGGATAGGCATTTAGAGTTTAGAACCCAGGTTTTATTTTTATTTTTAAATATGTTTTTACTGACTTTTAGTGAGAGGAAAGGAGAGGGATAGAGAGATAGAAACATCCATCGATCGGCTGCCTCCTGAACGCCCCCAACTGGGGATTGAGCCAGCAATCTGGGCATGTGCCCTCACCGGGAATCAAATTAGAGACCTCCTGGTTCATGAGTTGAAACTCAACCACTGAGCCACACTGGGCAGGCAGGAACCCAGGTTTTCTGCATTGACTTAGATTTTCAGTGCTGCACAGATTCTCTTCCTGGTAGGAGAGGTCTGGGGGTCCTTTCCGCAGCAGAGATTATGGAGCTGGCAGAACTCAACTTTGAGACTTGTTTTCATTTTGCTCATTGTTAGCAAACAGTTTTTCCATGATGGTAAACATAATTACTTACTGCCCTGAGTCTGTTAAAGCTAATGCTCAGTAGGGCACGGCACTTAATGCCATGAGTGACATTGCTGCACGGTGCTAAGCATAAAGAATCTGGCTCCTTTGAGGTGAATTCCAGCTTTGCACTTTAAATGCTCTTCTTCTTCCCCTTTCTCTTGGCAAATGCTAGAGGCAAAGAAGAAGATTGAACAACAGGGAGGCTTCACCTTTGAAAATAAAGGCGTCCTCTCCGCATTTAACTTTGGGACTATGCCCAGCAACAACTGAAAGATGGAACATCCACCGGCCAAGACCAGGTGTCATCGGGAAATTTCACTTCACCAGGGGAATGTGCGATCAAGGGGAGGAAGGGCTGGGAGCTGCTGTTTGGCATCCTCCTGGCATAGGGCAGTACTTTTATCCACTTTCCCCTTTGACCTTTCTCACCCTGAAATATGTATTTTAAGAAGCTACTGTAATGTATGAAATTAAAGGAAAACAAAATCATTGGACTGAGAAGGACAAATCATATGCTCCAAAGGATGAATGATCAAGATGGTTTTAGAGGATTGGATCAATTGCACGTCTCAGGTTTTTGCCACGCAGAATCAGTGGATTTATGCAGATAACAGTGCCTTCTGTTGTACATGAATTATCTGAAAACATTTTTTTGGAGTGCATTGCGATTTTTTTTAAAGCATAAAACATATTTCTAGATATAATGTAAACTTTGGCGATATGTTGACTTTGCATTTTACTATGTGAATTTACTGTTTGACAGTTAGCTCCAACTCACTCTGGTTTCAAAAACATCACCGCTCCCCTTGCTTACCCGGTGGCTGGGGCTTTCTTCAGGGGCTGTAACGTATGCACTGGCTCTGGGTTTTCATAAGATATTTTGTGACTGTTCTAAGTAGTGTCTTATTCCCTCTTCCACCATGCGTTTCAGCCCTGAAAGGGTGGTATTTCTTTTAGAGGCAGCAAATATGAGTATCAATTTTATTTATAACCTGAGAAGTTCAGGACTGAAAATTTTTTGGCAGCAAGTGGCAGGGACTTTTCAGTCACTGGAATGAAGAAGTCCAAGTATATTCTGAATCATGTACTTAATGATGCAGCGAATTGATAGTCATTCTAAAGCACATTGGACTTCTAGGGAACAGGTACTCCATGAGCACGCTATCTTTTGGGATGGGGCTTGCGTTTTTAATAACTCATCATTCCAGCTGTGTTGGACCCGGGTCCAAAGCATTTTGTAACAATGTTTTTTATCTAGGAAAAAGAGACCCAAATCTAACTTGTGGCTTTCTCATACATCTGTATTTTCTCCTGCCTAATTCATTCTAGTCTTTATTAGAGCTCAGTTTGGCTTCTTATATTTTTCAAGGGTGGGGGCTGTTGGTCAGCTTCACTCTTAGATGGTAATGATGATGTAAGAAAGCCCATTGAAAATATTGCCAGATGAAATGACAGCTGTTTTTCTGAGCTGATTAAAGACCAGTGTTTTCATTCAGTAAAGTGAAAATGTATTGTCAGAACTTAATACATTATTGTATGTGATACAGTTTTCCGTTGTTGTGAAAAGTCTGCAGCTGATATTTGCCTTCAGCAACTAGAGGAATTTCTCCAGGTGCTTCTCATCGTACCGTCTCTTACTAACTCTTTCTAGAATTTCAGGTTATTTAAGTAGTTTTTATAGAAGTGGCCCAAGAAACCATGCATTTCAGAGCTAAATGATCCCCTTTTGTCCTCTGTCCCTCTCTTCCCCAGGCTTTGATGGCGAGTATGCCAGCTGATGGCTAGAAGAGAAGGATGGTGTTGGTGGGGGGAAGTGGGGGGGTGGAGTTTATCTAACACTTTGAAATGCTTCTTATTCTTCCCATGCCCCAAATCATTTAATTTTAACATAAATAGTATGCCTTCACACTGGATTGTCAAAGGCATGTGATTGCATTTTTGTAATGTGTTGTCTCCTGCAGCATTAAAGGGAAATAATTGTTAATGTGTATCATCCATCCTGTTTTTGAAGCCAGGGTAGTTGTATAATTTTGTTACCAGCAGTGCTAACCTGAATGTGATCTGGTTACCTTGAACATGCAGGAACTTATGTGAATGTACTGTAAAGTAAAATGCGGACTGATCCCCAGGATCCTGAACTTTTCTGTGTGTAATGTTTGCTGAAATGTGGCAGGTGATTCAAACCCCATAGTGTTTCCCTGACTTCTGGGGACCTGGCGCAAGGGGGCTCTCTGTCTGGGAAGTAACCAGGGCCCATCAGGAGCAGCTAAAGGGTGGGGGCGTGTTTGGGACTTGAGAGTCCATCTCCTAAACCAGGACGTCTGCCTGAGTGCGACAGAAGCTCTGGAAAGCAAAGGTCCCTTCCACAGCAGGACCTGGAGGTGCTCAAACTGGAGCCGTTTTCTAATGGGCTGCCATCCAATTGGGAGCCATCACAACTGAGTGAAATGGTACATGCTGGCCTTTCGATTCCAAAATACTTACCTGGCATGGCCATGGAAGGGTGGTATTATAGCTCGTTTGGCTCCTTCTTCCCACTTATCATTTCTGTTAAGACCACACAGAACCAGTAAATTATTAATCAGGGAAAATTCCCAAGCGATAAAACAGTTATTTTAAATTGTCATTTAAGTAATATAGTGAATTACAGACCCATTTTATGTTCAGCAGTTGAGACTGAAAACTGTAATAAATTCATGGAAGAAATCTGGGGAAAATTGGCCGTGTGGTCAGAGACCACCGGAGTGTGTGTGTGTGGGTAATCCGGTCCCTGTTTGATGCTCTTCATTGAGATGAATGTGCAAGCACTGATGGGTGGGTTGGAAGCAGGGCAGCCCACTAGTGAATAAGGCCACATAGTCAATGAACAAAGGGTTGGGCGAGGCTTTAGGAAGAACACCAATGAGGGCAACTGTGACCAGGAGAGAGAGGGGGCGTATGCAGCAGAAAGCGAGCGGCTGGGCTGTGTTGTGGAGAAAAGGGAGTGCAAGGCTCTCCCATCGGGGGATGTGAGTGAATGCACCTGACCCTGGAGGGCACCCGAGAGGACCTTCCCTTTGGATATATCACCCAACTTGAAAATTACACAAGGAGATGGGTGCCTCGAAAGACCTAGAAACTGGAGGCTCCCCGAAGGATTTAGAATTTGCAGGGGGCTCAGAGCAGCTCACAGAGGAGAGACCTTACGGAGACTTTCCCCGAAGGACCGCCTTGGGCACGGAGGGAAAAGCCAAGGAGGATGAGGACTTCGCAGCAAGGCCTCCTGGGCAGCTTTCAGCTGTGGCCCAGTGCCCCACGCCAAGCTCTTGTGAGTTTAGAGTGGCCCACCATCCCCACTACCCGGTGAGAGAGGGTAGGGCCCTCATTTCTCTTCCTTTGCAGCCACTCTCCTGGGAGCTGTGCAGCTTGCCCTTCATCTGCTGGCCTCCAGACAGTCTGACTCCACTGGCCCTCTCCTTATGCATGCCAGTGGGCTGGAACTCCCTCAGAGGTTAACCTTTGGCCTTGGAATAAGCTCCCCATTCTTCTTCTTTTTTAAAAATTGATTTTAGAGAGGAAGAAAGAGAGAGAAGGAGGGAGAGCAACATGGATGTGAGAGAGATACATGGATTGGGTGCCTCCTGTGCGCACCCCTGTGCAACCTAGTTATGTGCCCTGACCGGGAACCTGACACCTTCCAATGCAACGGGCAACACTCCAACCTCCTGAGCCACAGCGGCCGGCTCCTCCTCTTTCACAGCACTTGTTTTGTTGTTGTTTCACCTTGAGCTGCTCATACCATTGATTATAAGTTCGAGGGTGGGGACTATGCTTTACATAGTATTTTATACACATGTTGTCTACATACCCTGCATCTGGTGGTCAAGCATAATTAATATGAACAAATGCATGTATATGTGACGTTCTGCCAATGGACTTGGAATTGGGAGGCATCTCGGAGGCCACAGATAGGATCTCAGAGTCAGGTAGGTTCCTGTGGAGGCGCCTGGCTTTTAGGAGAAAACAAATTTGCAGCAGCAGCAGCAGCAGCTGGGTGGTGAAGGAGATGGACGCCACTGAAGGTAAGATGTGGTCTGTGGGCCACTGTGGCCCTGCTGATCCTCCCATTTCTGAGCCCAGCACCTAGATTTTATGTGTAGCTGCGTTCTGGGCAGTGGAGTCCTCTTTTTTTCAGACCCCAAGTTTCCATGACAAAGAACCCCTTTTCCTAACACTGGCTGTTTCTTCCCTTTCCCCTATGGGTTCATTAGCCTCTACTTAGTTTTTAAGAACCTGTTTATTTATTAACCAGTTAATTATTTTGTAGGAAGCTCTTCTGAGACTGATCCCAGGCTCTCTCCGACTGTTTTGACCTCTCCTCTGGCATTCAGACTTTTAGAACCAATTGCCATCTCTTGAGGGTCACATGTAACTCAAACTCCACATGTCCACATAAAAAAAAAATCATAGCTTTTACTCTTTATCTCCAACTCCACCCTCTCCCAGTGTTTCTTCACTGGTAGTACCAGTCACCCAGTTCTTGTTCGATAGTTGGGTGTCAATGTTGATGACTCCCACTTCTTCACTCCTCATACTGATAATCTCTTTAAAAATACTCTGAGTCTATTTCTTTCCGTATTATCTTACTGTAGGCCACCACCATTCCTTGCTGGAATATTCTAGTGTCCTCCCATCTGAGATCTCGCACCTGCTCGTGCCCCTTCTCACTGCCTTTGCCTATTCGCTAACGAGGCAGAATGATTTTCAAAATGCAGGTTTTGGTTGTATCACTAACCCGAGAGATTAAGATCTCTCATTGGCTTTTAGAGTACAGATAAAATCATTAACCCATAGAGCGTCGGCCTGCGGACTCATGGGTCCCGGGTTCGATTCCAGTCAAGGGCATGTACCTTGGTTGCGGGCACATACCTAGTGGGGAGTGTGCAGGAGGCAGCTGATGGATGATTCTCTCTCATCGATGTTTCTAACTCTCTATCCCTCTCCCTTCCTCTCTATAAAAAATCAATAAAATATATTTAAAAAAAAAATCATTAACCTGGCCAACACACCCTGAGTGGTTGGGCCCTATTTCAACTATCTGTGGTACTTCCTTAGCACCTTCCAGCTGCCTTTTTTCACCACCTCCGATTCACTGGTTTCTTCTCCCTCCTGGAGGTTCACAGACACGATTTTCTTTTCCTTCCCTCTGCTCTATATCTGGTAAATTCCTCTTCACTTCGAAACAGAAATATTTCCTTAGAGAAGCTTTTCTCTTCTTAGGATCCCTATGTCAATCATGTATCCCACTTATAATCAAATAATTGTATAATATGAGCTTCTTGAGAGCCAAATCAGTATCCTACTCACTGCTGAAACCCAGCACCTAGCGTAATGCTTTGCTGGGGGTGGTTTTACCATTGGTAGCCTGCACCATCCAAACCCTGTCAAAGGCAGACTCCCTGGTAATAGCTAAGTTGGAGAAGTCAGTGGGACTGAAATATCCCACTTGAAATGGAATTACTTGCCCAATTTCAGTCAGACAAACATGTAAAGAAGGTCAATAATTTAGTTTACCCTTTGATCTGGTGATATTTAAACATTTCCTCAACATTTATTTGGTGGAGTTAAGGAGAAATTGATTTATTACTAATAAAACTTGAAAATGTCTATTTTCAGAATAAGAAATTTATAATATGTATTTATTACACACAGTTTTCCAAACCAGATAACCCAGTTTGGGTCATTCCCTATAACTAACACTGCAAATTCGATTTCATAATTTTTTAGCTCCCTGCTGCTGCTGCTGCTGTCAGACAGCATCAGTGGGTGGTACCAGGATTAGTAGCATTTTTACATAAAACAAAATGTCCGACGTTGGTAGACACCAGCAAGAAGTGTGCATTTCCTCATGAAGGCATTGCCTACTTTGGTGGAGCAAGAGCAGTTTTCGTTTCACCAGTTGCATGAGGAGTTGTATTTGGAAACCTCTACAGTTGGTGTGCAGGCTGCTCCCCAGCTGACCAGGCCTTAATGGGGCTGTGGCTGGGCCCTGGAGCCAGAGACTCTGAAGGCAGCAACAAACAAGCAGGTTGTTCACTCAACATGCCTACAACTGATGGCATTCAGCCTCTTTCAACCCGGGTTTGAAGACAATGCTATGACCCAAACCCAGCTGCAACTGCCAGGTGATGCTATCTCCCTCCCTTCCCCCTGCCCCATGATCCCATTGCCTTATATGGATCCTCACCAGTGGTAGCCTTTGCTTGGCTGCTGTATTACAGGCTGTGATAATGACACACCACCCCACCTGCACCCCCATCCCCAAGATGTGGAAATCCTAATCCCCAGAATTTGTGAATGTAACCTTACAAGGCGAAGGGGAATGAGGTTGCAGATAGAAATCAGTTTTATAATCAGCTGATCTCAGAACACGGGAGGGTATTGTGGGTTTCCAGGTGTGCCCAATGTAATCACAAGGTTTCTTACACGTGGAAGAGGGAGGCAGAAGAGAAGGTCCGGGTGATGGGGTGTTAGGACGGAAGCAGGCATTGCTGGCTTTGAGGGTGGAGGAAGGGGGCCCTGAGCCAACAGAGCCTCTGGAAGCTGGAAAGGGCTTGGAGATGGAGTCTTTCCTGGAGCTTCCAGAAGGAATGTGGTCCTGCCAACAGCTTGATGTCAGCCCAGTGAGACCTGTCTGGGACTTCTGATCTTCAGAACTGTAAGATAGCAAATCTGTGCTTTACGCCTTGATGTGTGTAGTAATTTGTTATAGCAGCGATAGAAAACTAATACACAGGCCCTGGTGGGGGCAGGTGCAGGAGGCTCAGCTCTGAACACTGAAATATGGATTAATATTTTGGGCTGGACATTTTAATTTCTAAATCAAGATCATGTGCAGTACAATGTGATTATGGGGCTTATTCCCTATGCGTGATCCGAAAATTATTGGGCCTGCTGGGTGTTTTCATCTAAAACAGTGGTTCTCAACCTTCTGGCCCTTTAAATACAGTTCCTCATGTTGTGACCCAACCATAAAATTATTTTTGTTGCTACTTCATAACTGTAATGTTGCTACTGTTATGAATCGTAATGTAAATATCTGATATGCAGGATGGTCTTAGGCGACCCCTGTGAAAGGGTCGTTCGACTGCCAAAGGGTTCTCGACTCACAGGTTCAGAACCGCTGATCTAAAACCAGGGAGAAACTTTCTGCAGTAAATAGAATTTAGAGCAAGTGGAAGGTAAAATAAATGTGCATTTTGCTTGTATTCCATAGGTTGTGATTGCTTCACGTCCCTCTTATTATAGGACAGTATCTAAACTCAGGTGAAACATTATATTTTGTGTTTAATGTATGCAAATACCTCTCGGTTCCCCACATTTTCTGAGGGAGCCTCCTTTGTGAGCTTTCCGTTTGGTTCTGTGAGAAACGAAGGTTTTTCCATTAAATGCCTTTCCTACTTCAGCAGTCTGGCTGCTGCTGCAACTAAGAAGTTTAAGTGATTAGGAAACAAAATAGCACATTTTATCTGGAGTGCTGTGCGACTACAGATGGAATGTGCTTTGCCGGGGGTAGCCAGCCTCCAAGATGAGCTCCATGGTCCTTCCTTGCTACCCTTTGGGTTGCTCACCTCCCGCCAATCGACACATGAGCTAATTAAGAAGTAGATGCTTCAACCCTTGTCAAGTCTTCAGAGACTGCAGGCCTGGTTGACAGCTTGAAAACCTCATGAAGTGCCGGAAGTCACATCACCCAACTGAGCCACTCCTGGAATTCTGACTCTCAGACACTGTTGAGATAATAGATGATGGTTGTTTTTAGCTGCTAAGTTTGGGGACAATTTGCCACTATATATGCCTAATTCAGAGTTCATTAAAACTCTCCTACACTTTGCAATTTGAATAGAGGCAATACACCCTGAACTGCTAGGAACACAATCAGTTATTTCTCATACAGGAGCCCTGGGGAGGGGCTGCTGGCATCTGACATGAGGCAGGACTAGGGAATCACCAACCCAGGATCCCACAAAAGGCTGAAACTGAAAAGTGAATACGATAACTGAATTTTTCTAAATGAGTCTTATTGTCTACTTTCAAACTAAGCTTTATCTGAAGACAGATATCACACAATCTGTAGGCTCAGTTACATCTATTGTCAAATGGTAGGCATTTGTTCTCAGGGACTACCATTTATTTTTATTTAAAGTCAGTTTTATTTTTAATGTGCAGAATGTTTTACAAACGAAAAGGCATGACCTAATTTATAGGCTATATTTATATGGACATAAAACCCCTTTGCAGTTATGGCTGAATTAACTGTTCACATATGCAGGCATTGTCTCTGTTACACTGACTCCATGGTCAGCTCTTCTAACCCATGCAATTGAGACGGTTCTTCAATAGTTCGGTTTAACGTGCGTGACGAGCTTGCGTTGCTGTAAAGCTATTCCTGTCTCTTTCAAAAGCATTCACAAGCCTGGACATGCCTCTGACCCTAGGCTGTATTTTTACCATCTCATGTTTATATTCAATTTGGAAATCTGATTTTCAGGCACGTCTGGGTTTAGGATGTACTGTGGGGTTTGAACAGCAGAACACGATTGCTTGTGTAATGCAATAACTTGGGCATTGGCCTCCCTCGGCCTTTTGTTGGGCTGTCACTTGGCCATGGTTATTTGGCGATGCTGTTAATTTTACTCTGCCATGCGGAGAACCACTAAGTTAGAGGAATGGATTATGCTGTCAATCAGGTTTGACAGAACCTCCAAAGATTTGTGATGGAATGAAATTAACACGGTCCAGGGGTACTAACTATGATAAGCAGTAGACCTTAATAATTAAATGGCTAAAATGTAAAAATGCTGTAAAGTGCATCTCTTTATGGGGGAGCTATTTTCCCACTGCACACTTTTATAAGATTGTAAATGTGGTCCTCAGGTGATACTCGCCTGCACTTTGCAATTTGAATAAAGGCAATAAAGTTAACTTATGACACTTTCAAAGCAAAGTTTAAGTGTGAATTTAAAGGCATTTGATGACATATATGCATATATGTGTACATATCTATATATGTATGTTTGTGTTTATATGTGTTTGAATATATACATCTATACATCCATCCATCCACACAGTTCAATGACGGGGTGCTTGAGAATTAAACTAACAAAGGATAATTAACAGGAGAAATGAGACAATTTTTATTAATATTCAGGTGCATGGGAGTTCACAGAAAAGAAGTGAAAATTCAAAAAGGAGTTAGATTTAGGGGATTATATACCACTTTAACAAAGGAAAGCAGGTTTGGGCTTCAAGCAAGGATAAAGTCATGGGAGAGTGACTAGGAGATATATGCAGAAAACTAATGGAAGGTGAAAGGTATTTTAGTGAAGTCTGTTTATGCAAACTTATGTACATGTTGACTGTTCATCTCCGGCGATAAGTTGCTCTCCCCCTGGTGGTGGGCATGGCTTCACAGAGGGAAATGTATACCTGGCTTTCAGGTGGATTACCTTGTCCTTAAAATAATTCTTCTGACCCAGTGGCATATTCTGCAGTGACATATCCTGGTCCCCTTCAAGTGAATGCACCTTTGCATACTCTGCTATTTTGAAAGCTGCAGACATGTTCAGATGTTACAAGAAATAGAGAAAGAAACTTCATCTCAAGGAAAATGTCTAAAAGTAAAAAAATAAGAATATGAGGTGGGCAGGACCATGGCCAGCTTCTGCCTTTTCTCATGCACATGGGCAGTCAGGAGGAGCTGGCTGGCTGTTCACCTAACCCCGAGGCTGCCTCCATTCTGTTACCAATACCAGGCACAAGGGCGGCTTTCCTTGCCCTCAGAATTTCAAAAACTATTTTGCCCACACAAGTGTCTTGATGGTCTGTAAAACATTCTAAAGTTCTTAATTCTTGGTATGTCCTTTCTTGCTTTGGTAAAGAACATTTAGGGACCAACATGATTTTAAAAGTTAATTGACACCAGTTTTTGCAAGCTTTTATATTCATTATCCTCATTTCTTTTCTCCAGTTTCTAATTTTTCTTGAGATTTCTCCTTATTCTACTCTTATCTGAAAATGTATTTTGTATTAGAAACATGCTAACTTCACTAAATACCTGCTAGAATTTTAGAGGTGGAATGATTGTTAGTCTGGTTCACTCTGAATATTTTGACCACTTGGTAAAGAGGAAGGAAAAGAGGAAGGGAAGAGAGATGTGGCAACAAAGTGGATAATGGTATAAATCATATTGCCATCATTTGGAGAGCCAGGAACAAAGTCTGTTCCTTCCAGTGAACATGTCACCTCACCTGCACAGCTCCCAAGACCCCGACATCAGAGCATGCCATGTGCTGTGTGTGTCCAGAGGGTGGTGGCGGTGGTGGAGGGATGCTGGAGCTGATGCTGAAGGTGCCGTGGCGAAGCACATTGAAGAGGTTCATCTCTCTGCCCCACCCCTGCCTCAGGGACCTGCTTTGTGCTGGGTGCACAGTATTATTGTCAGCACTTATAGTCAGTACTTATTATTATCTTACTTTATACTCTGCCATTTTTCCCTCTGTAACAATAGAACATAGCCATTAAGAGATCATTCCTACAGCCCTCAAAGTAAAATATGAAGTGACTTCATCATCTTGTATTATCCTCTCTCTCTCTCTCTCTCTCTCTCTCTCTCTCTCTCTCTCTCTCTCTATATATATATATATATATATATATATATAGTATATATTATCATCTAGGTATCTATCTATTTATCATCATCATCTATCTATCTATCATATCATCTATCTATCTATCTATCTATCTATCTATCTATCTATCTATCTATCTATCATCTATCTAGAGAAGGGGTAGGTGTTATAAGAAACTGACTCACAGGATTATGGAGGGTGATATGCAGTCTGAAAGCTGAAGACTCAGAGGAGCCAATGGTGTAAGCTCCAGTCTGAGTAGGAAAAGACCAATGTCCCAGTGCAAACATGGCGGAGAGAACAAATGATTCCTTCCTCCACATTTTTGTTCTGTTCAGGCTCTCAATGGATTGGATGATACCCATCCACAGATAGGAGGGCATCTGCTTTACTCAATCTACAGATTCAAATACTAATCTCATCTAGAGACATCCTCACAGACACACCCAGAAATAGTGTTTAACCAAATACCTGGGCACCTCGTGGCCTGTCTAGTTGACACAGGAGATTAACCATCACTCACCTGCTTGTGAACGCAGCTCACTGTTATGGATTTAGGGTGGAGTGGAGAGAAAAAGTGTGGGAGAAGTGTGTCCGTGGTGAGCATGCCAGATGAACTTCTGCAGGATGACTTGAATTCTAGTATTTTAGACATAAAAAATACTGGAAAGTTTTCTTCCTTTGGAAGCTAATGGCTGCCATCAACTTGACAGCAGTTCATGAAAAAACTTGAAAATAGCAATCCTTGGGTTATCTTTTTGTTTCCAAAATTGCGGATGAGCTTTGTGACCTGAGACTCTTAAAAAAACTGCCAATTTCTGTTTTGATTTTTATGAAAATCAAAATCAAAGGACAAAAGGTAAATGAACATGTTTTTGTTCTTAGAAATTAAGCTGAAGTATCATAGTAATAGCTTATGATGGGATAGTTTCACATTCCCTATTTAGGACATTAGCCAAGAACTAAATGATTCTCTGTTTTATAGAATTTTATAATTTTTAGAATTATTATTATTATTATATATTACTAATGAATTATTAGCCAAAGTTGTTCAGGCAGGAGAACGGTAATTTTTCAAAAATAGTTTAGGAAATCTAAGTCTCTGTGTTTTGACACTGACAGGCTTGTTTAGAGTTTATCTGGAGACTAGAAATTTGGCCGCCTGCCTTGGGGAATTGTACCCTCATAACTGTAATTCTGACATGTCTTTATTTTTAGTTTTTTTTTTTTTAACTTTGAAATTTAGAATAAAAGCAGGGAGAAAGGAAGAAGAGATATTATGCAAAATTATTTTACACTTTATTAATTATTATTAAGATTTATCTTTATTGTTGAAAGTATTACACTTGCTCCCCCAATGGTCCCCCTCTATCCCTCACCCATTTCCACCCCACCCTGCCAGGCCTTCACTGCACTATTGTCTGTGTCCATAGGTTATGCATAAATGCATATAAGTTCTTTGGCTAATCTTCATTTTTAAAACCAAGTTATGTTGTTCCATATTTTTAAAATGCTCTATTTTTCAAAGGAAAATGGTTCTTAAAAAATAGTGCAGCTGTGCCCAGATCACGCTATAAAAATTTCAGAAAACTACGGTCATAAAAGAAACACTTAGAACATTTATAGGAGCGAAATCAAGTTGAAAATTTGAAACTAGTTGCCTGGGAAACTGCTGACTGGGTCTGGGGAGAGGGTGGCCATTTCTGGGATTTCTGATGAGGTTATTATAAACCTCTATTACCTTCTATTGTGAATATAATCCCACCCCCTTCTGCTAGGCTCTGAAGAGAGAAAGGAATTTTGAAGAGCAAAGTGGTCCTTGTCCCTGAGAGATGGGAAGCCGAAAGTTGCCAGCATTCTGGGAAATTCACAGTGGTGCTGGCTGGTAGCTGGAAGGTTGGGATGGGGAGCTTGGCTGCCTCTTCTGCCCCAACTTCTATGATATATTTTGGGAAAACTGCATAGATCTCCATCTTTTAAAAATATTTATAAATATTTTACTGATCTGCTGCCTCCTGCACACACCCCACATTGGAGGTCACACAATGTGCCCACAACCTGGGCATGTGCCCTGACCAGGAATGGAACTGTGGCCTCCTGGTTCATAGGTCGTCACTCAACCATTGAGCCATGCAGGCCGAGGGCTAGATCTTCTTACTAAGCACCTCTACATATTTGTTTGTTTCTGTTGATTATTAGCATATGGTCCTTATCTTTGCATGCTTAGTAATTTTTAATCAGGTGCTGGAAATTGTATAAAACAAATAGAGGTTCCAGGTGATGATGCCTTTCAATGGAGAAAGTTCAAACTTTTCCTCTGCTAAGAACAGAGTGGGAGAGAGAGAAACTCATTTTAATCCAATCAGGGTCTGAGTTGGGTTGGAGCTACATTGCAGTTCTAGGAAGATTCAGTCCACTTGTTTGCCCATCCCTAGGGCGTGTCCCTTCAGACTTTTAGTCAAGAGGTGGGGTGGTCTTTGTTTCTTAGCACCAATGAACTATGGGAGTGCTGCTGACTTGCTTTTCTGCCCTGCTTTGCAGAGGTCTCAGTTTAGCTCTTTAATCTCCCACCATTCACAGCCTTGGAATTAGTTGAATGACTTGAAGGGAGAGACCAGCTCTCAGGTTTCCCTTTTAGTCATTTCAGTCCTGAATGCTCGCTAACAGCACCATGAGTTTCCCTGCCTCCCTAGCAGAACCCCTCTGTCTGGACCACACCCAGATCCTCAGCCTTTAGCCTTTTCAATAGGTAGACATATATCTTATATTTCAGGAATCTTTTCTATGATTATATTTTCACGCATGTGTCCGGCTCCACGGTTGTGACTTTCTTCTATGCATATGCAGGTTATCCTTTGCCTGTTTTCTGTATCTATAATTTTGTTTCGAATCCCTTTGACCTCTTTTTGTTTTGGTTTCATTTTGCTTGCTTTCCCCATTTTTTCCTCCTACCTCTTACTGTGCTTTTCATAATATCCATCGTCCCTTGTGTTTTTAAGTAATTTACTATTTGCTTTGTTTGTTTTATTTCCTGAGTCCTGCCAGTTTCTCTTTCTCTTCTTCCTGTTATCTATCAACCTACCATCCATTGTCTCTTCCTTTTTTCTCTAGTTCTTCTATTTTGCTTTGCGGTCTTCCTTCATTATTGTGATCTTATTTGAATACAGTTTTTATCTGACCTGTGACAACTCTTTCTGGTGGATTTTCATTTTTACAGGACACATTTTCTGTGCTTTCCCACATTTTTCTTATTGTATAGACTTTAAAAATTGATACGGTATCATTTATTTTTGTAATTCATATTTGAATGCATTGCATGTTCCTGAACCAGGTCCTGGCAGGTGATAAGGGAAGTGTGCATGAGTAGGGACAGAGGTTACCTCCTCAGCCGGTGTAATGAGACACTTGTCTTAAAACCTCATGTCTGTTTTTGTTTCTTTATCACCTTCATTTGTATTAAATAGACATATTCTGGTATACCATTTCATTCCTTTGTTGGTACTTTTTAAAAAATATATTTTATTGATTTTTTACAGAGAGGAAGGGAGAGGGACAGAGAGTCAGAAACATCGATGAGAGAGAAACATTGATCAGCTGCCTCCTGCACACCTCCCACTGGGGATATGCCCGCAACCAAGGCACATGCCCTTGACTGGAATTGAACCTGGGACCCTTCAGTCCACAGGCCGATGCTCTATCCACTGAGCCAAACCGGTCAGGGCTTGTTGGTACTTTTTACTATATATTTTTTGAATTATTTTCTTAGTGGTTGCTCTGGGGATTACAATATGCATTTTAACATTAAACAATCTAGTTTATGTAGAATAACACTAACTTATTTACAATAGCATATACACATTTTGCTTCAATATAGTTCCTGTTTCTCCCGCCTTGTGGTGAATTGTTTCTCTCTTGCTATGTTAAAAAGATTTCTATTTTCTCATGACAGTTTGAACATGAGGTGTCTAGGTGTGGATCTGTTGGAATTTATCTGCTTAGAATGTGTTGCTCTTCTTGGCTGTGTAGATCAAGCATGTCAAACTCGCAGCCCACGGGCCACATGCCTTGTTCATTTGGCCCGTGTTAGCCTTTGAGTTTGACATGCTTGGTGTAGATTAATGTTTTTCATCAAATGTGGGAACTTTTCAGTCAATACTACTTCAAATCGCTGCCCCTCTTTCTTTTGTTCTTTAAATATGGCGCTCTGTGTCCGCTCCTCTGGGCTTCACCCTGTTCACTATGGTACCTATAGTCTGTTACATCCCTCTGCTTGCTTCACCAAATGCTATTTCTACCTGGGAAGGTGATCCTTCATTTTTAGAGGGTGTGCTCTAGGTGCTGCCTTTGACACTCACTACTCTGGGTACCCCTGGCACCTGCCACCATTCTCTCTCTTCCCCCGCCCTCTGAACCTACACAACCCCAGTCCTACCCACAGCAGGTCTCAGTCAGGGTGAGGTCCTCCCCTTCTGGGAGAATTCTTTTGCTGGTGATTTTGGAGGCCTGTTGCCACCACATCCCTCTGTACTCTCCGTTTATTCTCTTTTTAAACATATATTTTTATTGATTCCAGAGAGGAAGGGAGAGGGAGATAGAGGTAGAGACATCAATGATGAGAGAGAACCATTGATCAGCTGCCTCCTGCATGCCCCCTGCTGGGGATCGAGCCTGCAACCCAGGCATGTGCCCTGACTGGGAATCAAACTGTGACCTCCTGGTTCATAGGTTGATGCTCAACCACTGAGCCACCGCAGCTGGGCTCATGTAATTCTTTTAAATCTTACTACGTATCATACTATATTTAGCTAGTGTTCATTTTAACAAAAAATTCATACATGGCTGGATTATGAACCTCGCTATCTACCAGTTATTCATTTCAAACTCATTGCATTACTAGTACTGCATGCATCACCATCCCCCAGATGATAGGGACACGCTGCCAGTCTTGTGTGTTGGAGAAATAACCAACCAGCTTCATTAGCAACAAAAACATTAGAAAGTCTGAAGTGCCTTCACGACGTGGATTTCAGATACCCTATAAAAAGGTAGAGGAGATATATTTGTAAAAGGTGGATCGTT
This sequence comes from Myotis myotis, assembly GCF_014108235.1. NCBI lineage: Eukaryota > Metazoa > Chordata > Mammalia > Chiroptera > Vespertilionidae > Myotis > Myotis myotis. The sequence continues at coordinate 175,406,697 of NW_023416335.1, forward strand.
TCTATACGTATTTCTCCAAACCACAGTGTAGATGGATGACTGCTAATTCTTGACCCCTCAGTCCAGTCCTAACAAACCCTGCTAAGCTAGGCAGGCTCTACCCCCAAATGCTGAGATGAGATGAGCGTGACAGCAACGTCTGCTGCTGTAGTGTAATCTCTCCAGAAGGATTCTTTCACCTTAGGCACCAGGTCAGTCCTAGGATCTCGTTCTTCTTTTGCAAACATTATAATGCTTGACTTCAGTATAGGGCTTAAGGCCTCTTTCGTAATCCCATGTTGATGCAATGACTGCTGTGTATATGCTTTGACTTAGTTAAATGTGCTGGCGTAGCTTGTAGATCCTTGAGTTCCAACAATAGCAATTGCTCTATGTACAGTGCAGCTGTTGAGCTGTTAATGCTTTTTCATGGTGGAATTATAGAACTGACTGATACTGAGATACTCTGAACACACAGGCATGGCTTCACTTGTCTGTACAATATTAAAAATATATGTTAAAATATATTTGTATTTTAAAAAGTCATGTCTTTCTTATTTTGAAAACACTCAAATCTTGAGTTACAGACCAGTTTGTTTCATGATTTTTCATGAAACTTTAAAATATCCTATATAATAAAAGGGTAATATGCAAATTGACCGAACGGTGGAACTATCGGTTGCTATGATGCGCACTGACCACCAGGGGGCAGACACTCAATGCAGGAGCTGCCCTCTGGTGGTCAGTGTGCTTTCCACAGGGGGAGTGCCACTCAGCTAGAAGCAGGGCTGACGGCTGGCGAGCGCAGTGGCAGTGGTGGGAGCCTCTCCTGCCTCTGCGGCAGTGCTAAGGATGTCTGACTGCTGGCTTAGGCCTGCTCCCCATGGCTTAGGCCACCTCCTTGTGGGGTGTGCGGGCCTAAGCCGTTAGTCAGACATCCCCTGAGGGCTCCCAGACTGCAAAAGGGCACAGGCTGGGCTGAGGGACCCGCCCCTCCCTCCCGGAGTGCACGAATGTCATGCATCAGGCCTCTAGTAGTAAATAATATAACCCATTGATAATTTGTATTAGTTTTTACAAATGATAATTCAGGGACCTTTTCAATCCGTTCATGGTAAGTGATATTTGAATGCTGCTTTTGAATTTGGCTCAAAATCATTAAAAAAAATAGTAGCATGAGCCCTAGCTGGTCTTGCTCAGTGGTTAGAACAGGGGTGGGCAAACTTTTTGACTCGAGGGCCACAATGGGTTCTTAAACTGGACCGGAGGGCTGGAACAAAAGCATGGATGGAGTGTTTGTGTGAACTAATATAAATTCAAAGTAAACATCATTACATAAAAGGGTATGGTCTTTTTTTTTTTAGTTTTATTCATTTCAAATGGACCGGATCCGGCCCGCGGGCCATAGTTTGCCCACGGCTGGGTTAGAGTGTCAGCTCACAGACTGAAGTGTCACAGGTTTTGATTCTGGTCAAGGGCACATACCTTGGTTGCAGGCTTGACCCCTGGTCCTGGTTGGGGTGCGCGCAGGAAGCAACAAATCAGTGTGTTTCTCTCACATTGATATTTCTCTCTCTCTGTCTCTCCCCCTCCCTTCCACTCTGTTTAAAAAAATCAATGGGAAAAGTATCCTCGGGTGAGGATTAACAACAACAAAATAGCTTGGGTGTTTCTCTTCTCTTACTGGCTAAATTCTGGATCAACATACTTTTGAGGAGCAAAGCTGAGAGAATGTAGTGGAGAAGTAGTTTGTGGGTAGGGAGAATTAAAAATAAGTGCTCTGGCCGAAACCGGTTTGGCTCAGTGGATAGAGCGTCGGCCTGCGGACTGAAGGGTCCCAGGTTCGATTCCGGTCAGGGGCATGTACCTGGGTTGTGGGCACTTCCCCAGTGGGAAATGTGCAGGAGGCAGCTGATCGATGTTTCTCTCTCATCGATGTTTCTAACTCTCTATCTCTCTCCCTTCCTCTCTGTAAAAAATCAATAAAATATATTAACAAAAAAAAAAAAAAAAATAAGTGCTCTGAAGTGCTGAGATGCCTGAAAGGATTTAAAACAAAAATGGAAGAGTCCCTAAGGTAGCCAAAACAACAACAACCAACAGCAGCAGCAATAACAAAAAGCCCCAAACCAAAAAACCACATGCCTGGAGATTGACTATTCAGGAAATACAGCCCCAAAGCAGGGTTACTAGTATTGTAACCCTCCCCCCTTGGCACTGTCTGCCACACTCACGGCCCTCTTCTGAAGACAATGAGGGAGGCCAGGTGCCTTTGTGGGGACTTAGGCAAAACTGTTCTAGAAAGAAACTCCATAGGGAGGGTGACAAAGGGATCAATTTGATGTTTTCATTATGATAAATATGGATTCCAGGAGATACTAATATGCAGAAATGGACGTTTTACCCCAATGTTTGCTGAGGCCTGTGCTGGTGGTCCCCGAGGCCTGCTGTGTAGTTGTCTTTGGGACCAAGAGTGACGGCCTAGCCAAGAGGAAGATGATGACCTGTTAGACCTGTGCTCCTGGATCTTTGTGTAAGACCCTCATCACTGATGGTACCAGGCATCTCATCATCCTGAAAAGCCATTGCACACCAGAACCTACATGGCAACTTCCTTCCCAGACCAGAGAGAGCAAGAGGTTGCTGGAGGAAGAGGAGAACAAGTTCTGAAGTCCCTGGTTCAGATTCTTCCCCCTGAGCCGAATCACTTAGTTCAGGTAGTACAACTACAGCCTGCCCTGTTTACCCAAGAGAGTTCTTACAAAGAGCCTGTCAAATACGCTAAGATTTTAAAAAGGAATAAGAGGTTGTACAAATGTTATTATCACCTCTCAGCTAATCAAATATCTTTAACATTGTCTTTTACATATTTTGCCTCCCCTGGGCTGCAAGTAAGACATGAGATCTCCAGAGGGTGTGTAGTAAATGTCTGTTGCCTGTATGATCATCTGGAAAACACGACCCTCAGGGTTCATTCAGAAGTGGAGCCACATTCAAAGAACAGAACAAATGGGAATTCAAATCACATGCAAATCAAACTCTAAGGCAGTTCTTACTAAAACTCTCTTTCCCTCCTATTCTCTAGCACTCTGCCACTATGGGGCCTGTCACTGCCCCCCCACAGAAGGACCCTGCCCCTCACCCTTCCTGGCCCACCTCATACTCTCTAACCCATCCCTCCCCCTCCCCCAGCTCTCCCAGCCCTGTGCAGGGCCCTCCCCAAAGGTGAGATCCCCTAGGACGTGGGGCTCCTTCTTACTCTCACTGCTAACATCATGAGAAGAGACCTTTCGCCTCAGCTTCTTTTCCAAATTCTGCTCCCAAGAACCCAAATCCTGCTTTATCCTGATCAGAGGGAGAGGGAGGAGCTCAGCCGTGGGCAGAATCGGAACTTGACTGATTTGGCAGGAAGAAGGGCTGGTGATGCTGGTAGCAATCAAGGTTTTATTAGAATAAAGAAGTTCTGCCTTTTTCTGGCAAACCGAGAAAAGACGATTTCATCTTTGCATAAATTAATTTCATTAAACTGAGAAGTCATAAAAGTTTGGCATCTGTCTCACTATAATTTATTGGATTACCAAAAGATTTTTGGGGGGCCAGAAGCTGCAGTTTGTTGAGTCATCATTCTTTTGTTCCATTTGCTGCTGCTTCATAGGCGGTGTCCAAATCGCAGGTTTTGGAATTAGGAGGAAAGTGCTGTGCTGGGCATTTCGTAGCTAGGACGGGCAGTGAGGCTTGCAGCGGATTCTGCATAGAGGAGCAGAGGCCCTGGCTAAATGATGTCTCAGGTCTCAGCAGTGCTTGGCTGCCATCCTTTATTCAATCAGTCTTCTTGAAGACAGAGGGAATTCAGGGAATTCAATTAGGAAACAGTAGTAAAAAGGAGGAATCTGTTGCCCTCTGGGACAGCATGGGTGGACCTGGGAAATATTATGCACCAATTGTTTCCTCCAAAGAAATTCACTGAGGGTCCGCTCTGTGTCAACACACTCTCAACTCTCTGAAATTGCCTCACTATGGCGGCCTGTCTTAGGCTTTCTTAGCATCTGGTGTTCACTGTATCTGGGTGCCTCAATAGAAACTTCGAATACAAGCTTATACTCATTTACCTTTTCGTGTGTCTGCTTTGCATCTAAAGCATTTCCCAATCTACCATAAACTCACTTCCCCCAACAAATGCCATTATTTTTCTTTTTTTCCAGTTGCTTTTGAGGTAAAACCTGTAAAAAATCTGAATTGTTATTGCACAGTATTTAAGTTATCTTGCACAGTACCTGGCAGTTGGTGAGTACTCAATGCATGTTAGTTCCTGGTTTCCTTTGATACTAATCAGCACTGGACGGGTTCGGGGGTGGGGAGTGGTATTTCTGAGGGTTAGCTACAATGTGGAATCTGAAACTATAGATAAACCTTTCATACTCTGCTACATTAAAATCCACTGGTCTATCTTGCACGGTGAATGAAGCTTTTACCCAGGGATGGTTTGTTAACAACACCATGCATCGTTCACTTAGAAAGTGTGATTCACAGAGTTATGCAGATCTTCCCAATGCACATTTCATTATTCCACATGAAAAAAAATCACATACATTGATATCACCACCAATCTCTCCCCCAAAAGCCATTGAGCATTGGGAAGCTGATGATGAATGCAAATGAATGCAGTAATAAACACACATTTTCCCAAATCCCAATTTTTGCTTGAAAGTTGGAATTTTATCATTGGCAACAAATCTTATTAGGGATTTCCGTGACAGGCTCACTGTCTATCTTTTGAGAAACTGTCTGCCAGACACCCAAGTGTGAGAAACCAGGAGTCTGTCAGTGTGCCGTCAGGTTAAAATTGTGTCTGTGAATAAAGGGACCAGTGCACCTGCAGACAGGTGTGCGGGGCCTTCCCTGGGTCAGCTGTGGCTCTTTGGCTCACAGAAGGGCGTTAGGTGTCCTTTCCATGTTGCCACACAGAATATTAAAACGATGTGTACTCCAGAGCTGAAGTTTTATAAAGTTAACAATTTTGAACGTTTCAAGGACATTCTCAAGTGAAACTGACATTTATTATTTATTTATTTTTCAAAAATATATGTTTTATTGATTTCAGAGAAGGGAGAGGGTGAGAGAGATAGAAACATCAATGATGAGAGAAAATCATTGATCGGCTGCCTCCTGCACGCCCCACACTGGGGATTGAGCCTGCAACCTGGGCACGTGCCCTGACTGGGAATCGAACCCTGACCGCCTGGTTTGTAGGTTGACGCTCAACTACTGAGCCGCATTGGCCAGGCCTGACATTTAATTTTTAATTGTAAATGCCTGGTGGTAAAGAACGTGACTCCTAATACAAGTTGCTGCCATGTCTGATTCATGCTAAGGTGTCAGCAGCTTCAGCCACCATTGCTTTTGCACCATCCCTACAAATCTCAATACACAAAAAAGGCAAATAATCTATTAATATTATTTTGAAAATAGACTTCCTAGTCTCACAGCCCCCCCTAGGCATCCTCAGACCACACTGAGAATTGCTGATGTAGAACATTCCCTCAATCCCAAAAAATCTTTTATGAGATTGACATTTTGACAAATTCAGGTCAACTCTATAAAGAATGTCTCACAATTTGGATTTTCTGAGTTTTCCTTCATGCTTAGAATTCAGGTTAAATATTTTTGGCACAAAAGCTGTACAGGTGATGTGTGCTTCCTATTCTATTTCATCAAGAAGCACTTACTGTGAGTTTGTCCAATTATTGATGATTCTACACTTTTTGTTTTTTACAATTCAGTGAATTAATTGGGCAAGTGAGAATACTTTTTAAAGTGGCCCCTGTCTCCTTTTAACATGTCTCCATCAGACTTTAAGCAATTCCTTGCTTTCTGGCATACAATATTGATGATTCACTTGCTTTCTGGCATACAATATTGATGATTCACTTTCTCCTTTCCCTGAAATCAGCCATTTGTTCAAGGATCTTTGGTTCCTTTTAGTGGGAATGGTATTTAGAAATCAAGATTGGGGCACTATTTGTACTTATTGCTAGGCGGGTGTCATTGCTGTTAGGCCCTTTCAGTAGACAGAGCTAGAATCAATCTATCTATCTATCTATCTATCTATCTATCTATCTATCTATCTATCAATCATCTATCTATCTGGTAAATTGATCAATTTAGAATTACCTCATACATGTAACATGGATGAACTTCAAATATATTACACTGAGTAAATGAAGCCCTAAAAATATGCTCTATAGAACAGAACCAGAATCCTGGAGTCCCATTTGGCCCAGCTGAGCCCAATCTAGATCAGCTGAGCTGTAGCCCACCTTCAGATCTGTGAGTGAAAAATGCAATGGTGGTTTTTGCAAGCCCCTAAGATTTGGGGGTTGGTTGCTGTGCAATTATTTGTTTGTTATTGTAGCCAGAAATGAGGAATAAGAAAGAAATCCAAGAGCACGTGATCTTGGAAGTTAAAAAGCGCCTCAAGGAGGGGTAGCCATGAACTGTTTCCAACACCTCTGTTAAATCTATGACATTGCAGACTAGAAATGGACAATGAATTTAGCAGCATGAAGTTATCAGTGAACCTAATAAGAACAGTATCACAGGACTGGGGATGGATGGATAGAAAGTCCAATTAGAATGGGTTCAAGAGAGAATGGGAGATGAGGAATTGGAGACAGTGAGCTAGAAATATCTTTTAGGAGTTTTGGTGAAAAGAATAGAGTAGAAGCTGGAAAGGGAAGTGGGGTCCTACGAAAGTTTTGTGTTGTTTTAAATTTAGGAAGGTAGAAATAGCAGTGTGTTTGTATCCTGATGGGCAATCCGGAAGAGAGCAGTAAGTGATGGTGTGACAATGTCAGGGGTAGCAGGAGTGCATGGAATCTAGTGCTCCAAGGGCTTCTTAAGGGCAGACTCTAAACCGTGTCCCCTGCATCTCCCACAATGCTGACTTCTCCCAGTGGTTCTCAACCTTCCTAATGCCGCAACCCTTTAAAACAGTTCCTCATGTTGTGGTGACCCCCAACTATAAAATTATTTTCGTTGAGACTTCATAACTGTAATTTTGCTACTGTTATGTTATGAATCATAATGTAAATATCTGATATGCAGGATGTATTTTCAGGGGTTGCGACCCACAGGTTGAGAACCACTGCAAAACTATGGGTGAATTTACTGGGTTGAACATATTTTTAAAAAAACTGGTGAACAGCAGTATGGTACCAACATTGTTGGGCCTGAAACCCTGGGTGATGGCCTCTCCTCAGACTGATGCAGGCCTCATCAGAGCTTGGATACCACCTATGAAGAAGTGGCAGATTTCATCCAAATGGGTGGGTGGGGGGAGCGGGGAGGAGAGAATGATGGTCCAGCAATTGAAGGTTCTAATCCATTAAATGCAGGGGTACACATGCCAAACTGTTATGGTTCTTTAGTTCAATCTGACTTATTTCCCTCAAATGGAATTCTTATCTCTGCAGAATATTTTTCTTCCAATAAAAACAATTAACACCATCATCCAGCTCAAGACAACCTGAAATCACTGTGATCTCTAACTATTGTTTCCCACACGCCCTCTTGTAGCGTTCTCATGAGAGCCTCACAGTATCACTCACTCCCCAAGCAACTGCAAAATTTCTGGAGTGCTCATTCTGGGTAAGATCCTGTGGAGTCCTCTGGGCACCCACGTCTTCAAGGATGGGTGATGTAGCTTACTTCTTTCATATCACCCCTAGAGCCAGACTCCCGGTAGGAATGTAATGCATGCTGACTTGACTATTCTCTAGCCAATCATTCCATGGCATGGGACAAAATGACAAACATGGGTGAGTGTTCCAAGCTGAAGGAGGATCGCCAGATTTACAACAAACAAGCAAGCAGCTGCACACCCAGTTAAATTTGAATTTAACTTCAGTTAAATTTGAATTTCAGTTAAAGAATTCTTGAATTTTACCATGGTACGTTTCTGGAGGATCACACCAGCCTCCTTTTGGTAGCACTCGCCAATTGGCTCTCCCCTGGAGGATTTGCCCACTTTGATATATCTCACTCCTTCACGTATGAGCGCTTTTTTTTATTTGTGGACATTAAAGGCTGAATTAGAAATGGAATAAGATCCCCAGGTTGCAATCGTAGAGAAAGGTATAAATGAAGCCCGAGGTGAAACCAAGCATAAATGAATAAAACATTAGGCTTTTCTCCATTCCCTCTCCCTAGCTACCCTTTACTGGCCGCCCCGCTGGCTCTGGTTCAGCTTAATGATGTCGTCCAGAGACATGTCCATTTTGTCGGCCATGGCGGGCGCGGGAAGCCTCGGGACCAGGGGTGGGATGCCTGGCCAGGGACCTGCGAAGGGAATGCCGGGAAGCGTCAGGGTCAGGCTGGCGGCTGGTTTTCTATCTCTTTTGCACCACTGTCCCCCATAATCCTCCCCCGCTCCCGCCTCGCTCTCTGGCCCAACCCCTGGACTCACCGGTGACTTTGAGCAGGTCAGAAATCTGCCTCTGGGTCCTTCCTTCTTCAAAGGCCCAGGGGAGAACCAGCCTCAGTCTAGCGCGCTCCTCTGCTATCTGGGATCTGTGGACTTGGGGGAGGCCAGGCGCCCTTATATAGGGTGGAGCCACGCCCACTTGGAAATTTCCAGGGCGTGTCCCCAGTCACTCTCAGAGGGGCGGGCTAGGGTGCGAGCGGATGGGGGCTGGGGGCGTGACCTGCCACACCCTTGAGGAGGCGGGGCCACAGGGCCTGTCACTGACCCTCCTACCCACCCCCTCTCCTTCTACAGCATGGACATGGTATCTGGAGGGTGCGTTTCAGGAAGAGAGGAGTTGGGAAAGTAGAAGGCGGCAGTTGCCCCTTCTGAAGAGGAACCCCCAAGTGAGGACTGGACCTCGAGATTCTGTTTCTCTCATCACTGTCATTCAAGTCAGGTCTCCTAGGACTGGGTACTCCACGGTCGGTCGCATTATCGGCCCTTGTGAAATGGCTGCTAAACGCATAGATAGAGACACGCGGAGCTACAGAATACCCTGCTCTGGCTCTTCTCCTCAGTGGACTGCGAACTGCCACCTGACTCATCATGGCTCTGGAACACGGAGGGGGAGGGTTCCCTGTTCCTGCTTAGTTTGTGAACATGAGTTCGGGAAGTCTCTCATAGCCACAGGGAACACATGGGTCAGTGTTGAGTGATAAGGGTAGCCAGTAGGTCAAGGAGAGTGTCAGAAAGAGGATATGTTGGCATGAAGTAGAACTTGCTGACTCTCCTAAAGTCACAAAGCTTCCCAGAAACACACACCAACGTGCTTTTGGATTCCATGCTTTTGGATTCCGTGCTTTTGGAAAGGCCAAAGGAAATGTGTGGAGAAATAAAACAACATTGTGTGTGTGTGTGTGTGTGTGTGTGTGTGTGTGTGTGTGTGTGTATGTGTATGTGTGTGGTGGAGGGGGTGGGTGTGATGTCGTTTTGCCTTTGGGAGGTGACCCAAAGTGGAAGATACCGTCCCTTCAGCACTAGAGTGGGACAGTGGGGCTTATATGCTTTTGCCCCAACTGGGTGTCTCAGTGGCCAGGGGGGCAAGCCTAGCAGAGCCCAGGAGCCCTGTAGACACCACCAGAGGAGTTGTGCTGTGAAGGGTGATGACCCGTTGAAGGGAAACCATGGACCTTGTCATGAAGGGCTCTGCAGCACCCTCCACGCACAGGGAAGATTGGAATGGGTCTGCTCCCTCCCCATAAGCCTGCTTAGTTTCCGTGGATAACACCGGCTGTCACTCTGTGCTTGCCCGGGGGGCTGAAGTTCTAGGGATGCTGGTAAAATGGAAAACCTTTGGATCGCCCCACAAGGTTTGGAAATCAATTCGGGTGCCCCTGGAAACGCTGGCCTAGCACCCCCTCAGGGCAAGTGTCCGACACCGCACCGATGCGGTCAAGGTCATGACAGCGGCTTCCCGAGTGCTCCTGGCGATTGGGTTTGGTCTCCTGTCTCATCAGATCCTAGGAGACCACGTGAAAGAAAGACGCCTCAGCGGGTGACAGACCGCTCGGTGACGCAAAGCACTGTGGGAAGGAAAAGAAAAGTAGACATTTCGGAGACAAGAAGGATTTGTGGATTTTATCTTTATTTGTGCAAGTTAAAACAGGTTCATGATCAGCGAACTAAAACAAAACAAACATAACACGGGCTCAAGGTCAAGATTTACCAGCACAGACGTTCTCAGGTCTCCCCCTCTCCCCATGTCCTTCAGGGAAGAGGGTCACCAAGGAAAGGGTTGGCGTGGTGTCATCTCCCCAAGAGCAGCGGGAAGAAGCCGCCCATGTCCCAGCCCCGCCCCCCCCCCCCCAAAAAAAAAAGACAAAGAGAGAATCTTAAAAGCAGCAAGAGAAAGACAGTCAGTTACCTACAAGGGAGTACCCATACGACTGTCAGCTGATTTCTCAACAGAAACCATGCAGGCCAGAAGGGCGTGGCAAGAAATATTCAAAGTGATGAATGCCAAGAACGTACAACCAAGATTACTTTATCCAGCAAAGCTATCATTCAGAATTGAAGGGCAGATAAAGAGCCCACAGCAACTTGCATTGCTTCACAGCTGGCTTCTCCTGGGTAGCCTCAGGCAGAGGCTAGATTAGCACCTCCTTAGAGATCCAGGAGCCAGTGAGCCCTGTGGTCAGAGAGGGACCATCCAGATTGCAGCTCCTGGATGTCCGCATCGGACACTCTGAAGTCCAGGTTGGACACCAGCAGTTTGCCTCCTGTCTCCACGCCGGCGCCCCCACCGAAGCCGCTGTCGAAAAGGTCGTGTTGCCACCTGTCGGGAAGCTGTCTGGGCCGGCTGTAGGGCGCCGGCCGGTTCCTGCCTCTGCTGCCCACTGGCTCCGGTTCATGTTCTGCTACTGAAATGCAAATTGCTCAGCACCAGGGCTGGCATCTTATGTCCCCAGATGCACCGCCTGAAATGCGAGAGAGGGAAGCTTCACCTGGGAGTGAGAGGACAGCTTCTCTGGTTTCGCCCTCGCTGATGTGAAAGCGAGGCCCCCATCACCTCTTTCACACCCAGACGCACAGCGTGGCCCTCGAGAGGTTCCGCCACTACAATTGTTGTCCAGGTGGGGAGACTGACTCCGGGTGCTGCCTACTCCCCTTCTTCCCAGAATCCTCTGCCCCATCTGTTTTGCTTCATTCCCAAGAGCTCTTCTGAGCTAGAGAGAGCTGCTGACGCAGATGACAAGCCAAAATGAAAGAACAGCCAAGTCTTTCACTTACACTGGGCGGCCAAGAGGCTGAGCAAGAGAAAGCGCCAGCTCTCCCTTGCTGCTGTTCCCTATGGGAAGGCTTGCTGGTCCAGGGTGCGTGGGTCAGTGGCAGTCTCACTGCTAAGGAAGCCAGAACAAAAGTCTCCGGCCCCTTAATGGGGTAGGGGAGGAGGGGAAGGCTAGGAGTGGGCAGGGATGGAGTACTGAGTCAGAGTGGAGAAGAATGGACAAAAGATAGCTCTTATTAGATAGAGCCAAAGTATTCAGCCCTCTTGACTGGAAAAGTCATCGAGTGTAGTTCTTCTCTGGAAACAACAAGAGGTGGGGGGAGAAAGAAGCAAGATTATTTACTAGTAAAAGGTCAGAAAGAAAAGAAAAGAAAAAAGACAAGTCTAAGAAATAGAAAATACTATTTAAAGTGAAACTTGAGTATTGACATTTGAGTAGAACAGAAAAATAAGTCAATTAAGTTCTAGTGGGTATTTAGTTCACACCAGCTGGTTTGTGCTTGCTGTGTACTAACTGCTTCCTGGTCCATATGGTTCTATTTGTGATCAGTCAAATCAGGGTGCCTCTTACTATTACAGCTTTTATTTATAGAAAAACAAGGGATTTCTGATATTCAACATCCAGATACAGAAAACAGACCACAGACTGCTAATTTCACTTTTAAACATCCATGCCATGGTCTTCAAAGAGTTCAATGAAAAGAAAAGTTTTAAATCATTTCGGAGAGAAGAAATACAGAAAGAGAAAACACAACGGGGACCCCAGTCCATATGGAAGTGGGTTATTTCTTCCATCCTGACGGGCTGGGTTTCACCCACGTTCCCTCAGGCCTGGGCTTGACCTGGATTTAGTTTCCCAGCAGCTTTATAGCTCTAAATACATAAGAACTATCATCAGATGAGGAAATGAGAAGCCGTCTTTAACACTAGAGGGCTGTGTAAACCACTCTCTTCACAAACAAGCATTTAAATGGTTAATACAATAATTATCAGTATTATTTACTATTATTTAAATAGTAGAAAACCAGTCTGTGCCATGCCCAGCACAAGCTTTTGATTCTACAGTGTAGGAAGCTGGAATGTGTAATTTCCCTGCAGAGCTAATCTTGTGGACTCAAAGAGACTGAGATGCCTGCAGGGAATTCTGGGGATTTCTATTATAGTGCACTGTTTCCTGCTGGCCTTGACCTGTAAGAAAACTGTGGTTTTCAGCTGTTCTAAAAACTGCTTATAATGGAGTTTGTAAGAAAAACTTTTTCCTTCCAATTTTTTTTTATTGTGATAAAATACACTTAACATAAAATTTACCAAATTAACCATTTTAAGCATACAGTTCAGTAGTATATAAATACTTTTATATTGTTGTGCTATCATTTCTCACCTCTCCCCATCCCCTCACAACCACCATTTCACTTTCTGTATCTATGAATTTGACTCAAATGTCACCTCCAATGAGTGGAATTACAATATTTGTCCTTTTGTGACTGGCTGATTTCACTTAGCATAATGCTCTCAAGGTTTATTCATGTCAGTAGCCTGTGTCAGAATTAAACTTCCTGCTTAAGGTTGAGTAATATTCCATTGTATGTATATACACATTTTGCTTATCCATTCATCCATTGATGAACACTTGGGTTGCTTCTACCTCTTAGCAATTATAAATAATGCTGCTATGAATATGGGTATGCAAATATCTCTTTGTGACTCTGCTTTCCATTATTTTGAAGCAATTCCAGAAGTGGAGTTGCTTGAGCATATTACAAGTTTATTTTCATTTTCTTGAGGGACTGCTATACTATTTTCCATAGCAGCTACAATATTTTATGTTCCCATAAAACTTCGTGCACTAAGTTTCCAGTCTCTCCTTATCCTCACCAACACTTGTTATTTTCTGTTTTTTTTAAAAAAATTTTTTTTGATTAAGTTATTACATATGTGTCCTTATCCCCACTTTTTTTTTATTTTTTATTTATTTTTTATTTTTTATAGTAGCCATCCCAATGTGAGCGAGGTGGTATATTCTTTTATTTTTGTTTTCATTTTCCTAATGAGTAGTGATTGTGAGATTGTGAGCATCTTTTTATGTGCTTATTGGCAATTTGTACAGTGGGGCCTTGACTTATGAGTTTAATTCGTTCTGAGACCGAGCTCGTTAAGGAGCTCGTTAACTCAAATTACTCTATCAACTCAATGCAAAAAATCTGCGGAGAGACAGCTGGTATCTCAAAAAACTCGTTAGTCAGGACACTTGTAAGTCAAGGCCCCACTGTATATCTTCTTTAAAGAAATGTCTATTTAAGTTCTTTGCCAGTTTTTGAATTGAATTGTTTCTCCTGTTGAATTCTATTTGCCGGGAGCCGGTCCATCCTTGCTGTTTCAAAGGACCTGGCATATATGGCATACTGTTCTTAATATGTTTGCTCACCTTCTTGGCACTATGTGTTTTAGCCAAGGTCTCCTCTCTGAGAAAGGTTGTTTCCCCAGGTAGGGATTTCCCCCTGAAGTTAGGGAGGGAATAAAACCCCTCAACTAAGTGCCAGGCGGGTAATTAATCACTTTAACTACGAACAATCATGCTTAAGCTACATAATCTTTACTCCCTGGAATGGAGATAAGAAACTCCCTAACCTTTGTAATAGAGATTGATAGGATTGAATCAACTGGTATAAATACAGATGTAACAAGACAGCAAGAGACAGAACTTAGAAGACAGAACGTAGAACACAGAACTTAGAAGACAGAACCAAGAGGCACAGAACCTAGACCAGAACCTACTCAGAACCTAGAGACAGAACCTAGCAAGAGAACATGGCAAAAGATCCTGGATTGAACCTGACTACAGAAATTGGCAAGAGAACCTGACTAGAACCTGGTGACTGAACCTGGCTGGAGAAACTGGACAGAATCTGGCTGGAGAACCTAGCGAGGGAACATGGCTACTGAACCTGGCTGGAGAACCTGGACAGAACCTGGCTGGAGATCCTAAGCAGAACTTCGCTGGAGATCCAGACCAGAACTTGGCTGGAGATCCTGGCTGGAGATCCTGGCTAGGCTGCTGATCAACTGAACGCTGTCTCCGTGTCATTCCTTCTTCGCCGACTCCGTCCACACCTTTGGGGACCTCTGGACCTGCTGGGGTTGGACCCCGGCATTCTTTATCTCTTCTAAATATTAACTGCTTTTTAGATAGATGATTTAAAAATATTTTCTCCTATTTTGTGGGTCGCTTAAAATTTTACTCTGTTAATAGTGTCTTTTGATGCACAAAGTTTTTGATTTCCATAAAGTCCAATATGTCTATTTTTTCTTTTGTTACCTGTGCCTTTGGTGTCATCTTCAAGAAGTCATTGCCAAATCCAATGTTGTGAATATGTTGCCCTGTAAAATCTTTTCATTGCCCCGCTGGTGGCTCAATGGGTGAGCATCAACCTGTGAACCAGGAGGCTACAGCTCCATTCCTGGGTAGGGCACATTCCGGCATTGCAGGCTCGATCCCTAGTATAGAGGCAGCCGATAAATGATTCTCTCTCAGCACTGATGTCTCTCTCTCTCTCTCCCTCCCTTCTTCTCTGTAATCAATAAAAATATAGTAAAAAAACACTTTTCATTATCACAGAATCTTAGAATAATTGCCTAACCCAGCTCAAGACCCAATTTAGTAATATCTTTTATTTCATCACTAATCTGGCCACCTGGTCTATGCTTATATATCTCCATGACAAGATGCTCAATACTTTAAAAAAATTTTTAAAGAAATTTATTGATTTGAGAGAGAGCGAGGAAAGGAGAGAGGGGTGAGGGAGAGAGAGAGGAGAAAGAGAGAGAGAAACTTTGATTTGTTGTTCCATTATTTATACACTAGAGGCCCAGTGCATGAAATTCATGCATGAGTATGGTCCCTAGGCCTGGCTGGTGATCAGGGCCAATCTGGTTCACCTGTTTATTAGGTTAGTTTTATTAAAATAAGAACTAGTGAAGAAATACGATCTTAAAAGAAACTGCTAAAATAAACCTGTAAGGCATGTTTTTGAGATTAATTAATATTTAACAGAAAAGGAATATAGTGCAGTAGTTAAAACCCCAGGTTCAAATCCTTCTCTGTCACTGATTAGCTGTGTGACCTTGGACAAATTACTTAGTCTTTTTGTATATTAGTTTATTTGTAAGATGGGGCTAATCGCATTACCTATCTTATAGGGCTGTTGCTGAACTTTAATTAGTTAGTACATATAACGTTATTAGGATAGTGTATGTCATACATTAAGTACCCAACACATTTTAGCTGTTAGTATTAACTTAATGATTTACTCTCTGTATTTTTTCTTCCATATAATGATCATTTGATTCATTGGTCAATCAGCAGATAGCTTTATTTCAAAGCAACGTCTTTATAATTTTAGTAACATACAACATATATACTTATAGGTTTATAATAAAATTATGTTAGTAATAAGAAATTAAGAAGACTGGTATTGAAAATGTTTACCAGATAAAAGAACATCCAGATAATTTCTACCTCAAATTTGACATTATCATCGCTATTGAGGGTTCACATCAAATTAATTTCTCCAACTATCTTTGTACTTGATTTTCAATATTTTAAGTCATTTTTTTCATTTTCATCCACCATTATATCACCTGGAATTTGATCCAAAATACAATTGGTGTGATCTTCAGATATCACAGATTCCAACTATGGGATTTGCCTAATGAAAGAAAAACACAAGGTGTGTCTGACTGCAAATGATCAATGAGCAGACTGTACAACTTTTATTTTTGTGCTGTAAATATTAAACCCCTACCAGATGCAAAATGCAGTGTCATAAATATAGAAAGAAGCAGTCTTTCTCCTCAAAGAACTTCCAATCTGGTAGGAGACATAAAATGTACTCAAAGAGACCTAATACCACAATTCAATAGATTGACTTTCAAATTACTGGCATAGACAGTAAGTGTTTGAAGAGTCCAGAAGAAGCAAGGAAAGAGTAGCTGCACTGGTCAGGGAAAGCCTCCCAAGAGAGGAAGGAGCAGGGTGCATCTTTGTGGATGGGTGCAATGAAGTCAGGGTGTGGTGGGCTATTGAAAGGACATGTGCAGGCACAGAGGTAGAAATGCCCAACGCATATGTAGGGATCAGTCAAGCTGGAAAGCAGGCTTTCGTAGGCAAACAAAGAGAAAGCTGAATAGGAGGTCCTGTGGGATCCTGAATAATAAACTGAAAACAAAGTTAAACTATCATGTCAATTAACGATAAGATTCATCAGAAAAGCATGCCAATGAAGTTAGATTTTACTGCATATGCTTAAAGATCAGGGTATTGATATTCATTCATACACTTATTGCCTTGACTCAGTTAAATGTTTTCTTCCAGAACTTTGTCAGGGAGGTTTTGCTTTTTTAGTGAGTTACTGTTTGTGAACAAAAGCTCAGGAGTTGCAAATTAAGACAGAATGAAAGCATAGTAAGTAAAACCTGCTAAAACAATAAACGCATACTTCTTATTCTTACGTATTAGCTGGCATGGTATGTCAGATAGCACAGTGGGGTGAGAATCAAAACACTCACATTCTTCATTCTTCTTGACTTTCTCATTGAGAAATCACCTGGCCCTGACAGAACAATTTCCCTGTACTCTTAGGCTTCCCATTTACAGATTGGCGACAGGGAGGTCATGTGATAGAGTTGAAAGAAAACAAGATTTGGGGTTGGATGTTTTGCTCTGATCCATGTCCATCGGGACCCTCCAACAGCCTCCTCACAGGTCCCTTTTGCCCACTCTGCAGCCAGCATTCCTTGCCCCTCCCTCCTGCAGCCAGAGATCCCTTCAAAGCACAAATCTGACTGTCGCTCTTCTCCTTAAAATATCAAAGATTCTCCCAGCAACTTCTGCGGCCCCATCTCATATTATGTCCTGTTAGAGCACGCTTATTCTTCACACAGGCCACCCACTGCTGCCGCAGGGCCTTTGTGTGCACTATTTTGTTGCCTCTTGTCCCTAAACTTGTATTCATCACCCAGCCTAACCTCCATATCACTCCACTAGAACAGCTGACCTCTCACACCACTCCAGTCCCCTGATGATATGCTCCTTAGGGACCCTGCCACCCTTAATGACATCAGAGAGCAGGGCTATAACTCTACATTGGTTTTGTGATGACTTGTTCAACATCTATTTCCTTCTCTGGACTGTAGGCTCCACGAAGACACAGGCAGTGTTTTTTTTTTTTTTTTTTTTAATTCTTATTATGCAATTCTTGGTACCCACACAGTGTCTAGTACATAACAGACCTTCAAAAATGTTTGTTGAGTTTGTGAATTTATTGCTTGCGTGGCTTTTACAATTGAGACAAGTAATAAAGGCTTCTACCATAGGTGGTTCACCTGCTTTGAAGGATTGTAATCAAGATTAAATGTATCAACATGAGGATGACAAGCCACATTGTGCACAAATGTTAGTCTTTATTTATTATAGAGATCACTGAGGACAAGATGAGATAATGCTACATAAAATCTTCAGCTCAGCGGTGAGCTGGAAGTGATACCTCAAATGGAAATCTAAGATTGAAAGTTTATCTGTGAAAAGCTTCCACAAGAGAGAATAATTTGCCAATTGACAATATTCAAGCTTGTGCAGTGTTTTCAATGTGCAAATTCATGAATTATTTATGTCACTTATTTTTCTAATTTTGAGTTCAAACACACTGCCAAGAGGAGCTTTCTTATCGTGGTGCTCACTTGTGCTGCCTGTAGATTGCCTGTAGCATTCGAGGCACCCAGGGTCCTCTGACACAGTGTGATTGAGCATCTTTCAGCTTTTGCCTGACCCATCATGGCCAAAACCTGAGCCTGCAAAACCACGCTGACCTTGGCTTAGAAGACACTTTGTTATTACCTCACCAAATAAAGTGTCCTTGAAGAGAGGCATTGGGAAAATGCCTTAGGTGCACTATATTACACTATAATATATATATTTTATATGTATATACTAACTATCCTATATCATAAAAGCCTAATATGCTAAGTGTCTGACCGACTGTTGGACCAGTCGCTATGATGTGCACTGACCACCAGGGGACAGATGCTCCAACTGGTAGGTTAGCTTGCTGCTGGGGTCTGGCCGATTGGGACTGGGTGAGACGGGCCAGACATGCCCTAGAGCCCTCCCATGTCCCTCCCCGGCCCCTATCGTGCACCGGTGGGGTCCCTTGGCCTGGCCTGTGGGGATTGGGCTGAAACCAGCTCTCCGACATCCCTTGAGGGGTCCTGGATTATGAGAGAGAGCAGGCCAGGCCGAGAGACCCCACTGGTGCATGAATCTGTGCAACAGGCCTCTAGTATACTATATATCCTATATAATAAAGAGGTGATATGCAAATTGACCATCACCCCAACACACAAGATGGCAGCCTCCATGTGGACACAAGATGGCCACCACAAGATGGCCAACAGGGGAGGGCAGTTATGGATGATCAGGCCAGCAGTGGAGGGCAGTTGGGAGGGACCAGGCCTGTAAGGAGGGCAGTTGGGGGGACCAGGCCGGCAGGGGAGCAGTTAGGCGTTGATCAGGCTGGCAGGGGAGTGATTAGGGGGTGATCAGGCTGGCAGGCAGACACGATTAGAGGCAATCAGGCAGGCAGGCAGGTGTGCAGTTGGGAGCCAGCAGTTCTGGATTGTGAGAGGGATGTCTGACTGCCACTGGGATCAGGCCTAAACAGGCAGTTGGGCATCCCTAGAGGAGTCCCAGATTGGAGAGGGTGCAGGTTGGGGTGAGGGACACCCCCCAGTGCATGAATTTAGTGCACTTTGTTATTACCTCACCAAATAAAGTGTCCCTGAAGAGAGGCATTGGGAAAATTAAAACATCTTGTTTGCTTTTTGAGGTGTTTTTTATTGAACATTTTTGTAGGCCAGTGATGGTGAACCTATGACATGCATGTCAGAGGTGACACACGAACTCATTTTTTTGGTTGATTTTTCTTTGTTAAATGGCATTTAAATATATAAAATAAATATCAAAAATATAAATCTTTGTTTTACTATGGTTGCAAATATCAAAAAATTTCTATATGTGACACGGCACCAGAGTTAAGTTAGGGTTTTTCAAAATTCTGACATGCTGAGCTCAAAACATTCGCCATCACTGTTGTAGGCCAACATGCTAGCTGATATGACACTGAGATTATCGGTGACTCATTTATTCAAATATATGCATCTGTTAAGAAAGGAGCATTTTGTTATTTGTGCCATTTTTCAGCAGCTATGCTCTCTCTCCATGACCGGCAGTCTCCTCAGGCTCACCATGGCCGTGATGACTGAGGCTGGGTTCGATGGACTACTGGTAATGGGCACTGCCTTATCTGGAGAGCTTCTCACCTCTTATGAGTTGAAGATCAGAACAGTCCTTATTTATAATATCCTACAAATATCCTACATTTCAAAAAGGTCTAAATTTAGAATTAGGGAGGACTGTCCAGGGATTGAATCATGTGCCAATCAGTGCACAAATTTCGTGCACTGGGCCTCTAGTTACTATATAAAATGTATACATTTAATGTATATATTGTATATTATATTTGTTTATATATGTGTATATATATAATGTACATATAGTATGTTGTATTTGTTTTTCTGACAAGAAATTTCAGCATCTATTGCTGTATGTACCACAGTTTATAGTTTTGTGTGTGTGTGTGTGTGTGTGTGTGTGTGTGTATCTAGAAAGGTTGGCCAAAAGAAACTTACAGAAATGGCTTGCACTTTTAAATAAAAAGTTAACTAAGTATGTTAAATCATGACCTACTGCCATAGTGCTAAAATATTTTTTAATGTTTTTCACACAGAAAGCGTGTAAGAAAAGTTTCATTGATTGCATTTCTAATGACAAGAAAGACCTTACCTTAAAATATTTTTTATGAGATCAAAAAGCATTTTTGTGATTTTGGCAAATGGATCTAACATGAGTGGCACACTAATCTTTATAAAATGGATATACTGTCGTGATCCCGGTTCTGTTTTGAGGTTTATCAAAGCCTCCATATGTCATACGCTATACTCACTCCCCCAGTTCCCATTTTCCTTTTTAAAAAAAAATGTGTGGTGGCCTTCCACCCACCAGCGTGGAGTCCCCGTGAGAAGGCCGAGGTGCCACAGCTTCCTGGTAAATTGGCAAACATTACCACTGTTGTGACTTAGCGCTCCCATGGGTGACCGAGAGCGATGATAGCATAGTCCCTCTGGGTGCCATCTGTGGCGTGCTGAGTTTTAAAAAGAGCATAAAATTCCTTTTTAAAAATAAGCTATATTTCAAAAAAAGGTCTAAATTTAGAATTAGGGAGGACTGTCCAGGGATTGAATCATGTGCCAACATGGTCTTTGAGATTATGTCTAGAGAAAAGTTTAAGAAAAAGGTCATGACATCTCCCTTTGTATATAACAGTGCCTGCCTTGCTGAGCTACCAACACAGACCAGAGTCCAAGGGTCCATCCCATCAAGGAGGGTAGACTTATTCTGAGCTCTCTACCATCCTCGTCTACTGCATTGTTAAAGTGGCCAGTGCCATATGGGAATTCATTCCAGCTTTGGCTTCGTTAACCCCATGTTCTAACCAGTCATTAGTTAGGATAACATTTATAATATTTTTTATATTATTCTCCTTGAGTAAGAAAATCAGTACCATCCAAATAGATGAAATTAGCAAATATCCTAAGAGCACATCTCCTCTGATGAATGTTTAATTAAAAAGTGGACAGGCAATGCTAAGGCCTCTGAGCAACTTGCAAAGCGAAGAAGAGGCGTTTTGTCATTTGTGCCATTTTTCAGCAGCTGTGCTCTCTCTCCGTGACCGGCAGTCTCCTCAGGGTCAACATGGCCGTGATGACTGAGGCTGGGTTCGATGGACAGCTGGTAACGGGCACTGCCTCCTCTGGAGAGCTTCTCACCTCTTATGAGTTGAAGATCAGAACAGTCCTTATTTATAAAACACTGGAGTTCTTCAGTCTCTCTCTGGCATATCGTTTTTCCTCATTATTATAGAGCCGTACCATCAGTTACTCAGTTTTTAAATTAGCTTGCTCTTTAAATTTTTCTCCTTGCCATTGCTTAAGACCATTTTACTATTTACTTCTATCCTCCAGTAAGACAATAGCAAAGCAACAATAATAATGATGACAATAGTTTTTATGTATAATTAAATTATGTACCTGGTCATATAATTAATACAAATTAAAACGTCTTGTTTGCTTTTTGAGGTGTTTTAGTAAACATTTTTGTAGGCCAACATGCTAGCTGATATGACATTTTGAGATTATCGATGACTCATTTATTCAAATATATGCATCTGTTAAGAAAGAAAATCATTGTGCAGCCACTTCTACAGGACTTTTTAAGTTACTATGCTTAGCAAATATATTTGAAGATATTGCTTTTAATCAATGTATGTCAATTAAAGTTTGAAACTTCTAAAGCTAAAATTTTATTTTAGTGATATTTACTTTAACAGGATTTTTTAAGTTGGTTTTTTTTTTTTTTTTTTTTTAGTGTTAAGCATTTAAGAAAATATGTTTTTATTGATTTTAGAAAGAGAGGAAGAAAGATAGAAACATTAATGATAGAGAAACATCATTTGGCTGCCTCCTGCATGCCCCCTACTGGGATGGAGTCCACAACCTGGGCATGTGCCCTGACTGGGATTCAATCCAGTGAACTCTTGGTTCATGGGTTGACATTCAACCTTTGAGCCACACCAGCAAGATCTTTAATCAGACTTTTAACCATATAATTATAACAGTACCTTTCATTTGTCTAGTGCAGGGGTGGGCAAACTTTTTGACTCGAGGGCCACAATGGGTTCTTAAACTGGACCGGAGGGCCGGAACAAAAGCATGGATGGAGTGTTTGTGCGAACTAATATAAATTCAAAGTAAACATCATTACATAAAAGGGTACGGTCTTTTTTTGTTTTTAGTTTTATTCATTTCAAACGGGCCGGATCCAGCCCGCAGGCCGTAGTTTGCCCACGGCTGGTCTAATGCAACATATAGGTTAAAACACTTGCATATGTGATCCTAGCAAGTATTTAAAAATTACATAGCTACCTAAAACCCCTTTGAATTATGAGATAAAATGGGTAGACAAAGTTATGCTTCTGGGATACAGAAGCTAAAGCATAAGAGGTTTAGTACCTTGACTAAGATCCCAAGGGTAAGAGAAGTTCGGAGTGAGAAACAGAATCAGGTCTCTCTAGTCTAGATAGCTTCCTTTAAAAAAACTTCCTAGAGAGATTTCTGAACCGGGATAACTGTGCTTGGTATACATTTCCCTAAGGAATATTTATTCTTTGCACTGTAATTTTTCCAGACAGGTTGCCTTAGAAGGCAAGTTTGACTGGCAGGAGACAAGAGATGCCTCACTGACAAATCTGCATGCAACAGGTGGCAGGGGAGGAATTGGGGGAACTTCATATGTAAACACAAAGGCAAAGAGAAAGTGTATTGTTGGCAAGATAAATAGAGCCAATAGTGGGTTGAAGTACAGTGGGGCCTTGACTTACGAGTTTAATTCGTTCCGAGACCGAGCTCGTTAAGGAGTTCGTTAAGGAGCTCGTTAACTCAAATTACTCTATCAACTCAATGCAAAAAATCTGCCGAGAGACAGCTGGTATCTCAAAAAACTCGTTAGTCGGGACACTCGTAAGTCAAGGCCCCACTCACTGTAGAAGGAAGAAGATTAGGCTTTTTTCTTGAGCATTTTGGTTTTTAATCTCTTAATGTGTGTAACTCCTAGTTTGTATTATGTTGCTTATAGATGAGTAGGAAAAACATTGAGCAATTTTATATGCACAAATGGGCAGCTCAGCTTTAAAATAATTCATGATGTAACTTACTTTCTAGAAAACAGAAGTGCTTCAAATGTGATTCACGTTTCAGTTTGGGCTTTCTAGACAATCCTTTACTCTAAGCCTCATAAATTTCCTCAGCTTCCTCAAATTGCTCTTTAAAACAGTAGGAAAAAGAAAATAAAACTTGTTTGAGTTTGTCCTACTGAAAAAATAATTAAAACTACAGTCTACTGCAGGCAGCCAGTCCATTAGTCAATGTGAATAAAATCATTTTCTTGCATTAAACTTGACATCTTTCTTTTCATTATTTATAAGCATTCATTGCCTTCCAACAGCATATGGAGCTCTGCATAGATCCTAAAAAAGAATTTCTGCCCAAGAGATTTTACATTAAATAAGATGAAGTAAGTGTATTTTATATAGCACCTGCCATACAATAGCATCTGACCAATGATCATATTGCTTCCATAAGGTATTTTAAATAAGGAAAGAGAAAAAGGTATGAAGATTTGTATAATCTGTGGAAACTAGTGTTTCTAGCGTGTACCGTGACCAGATTTAAAGGCAGGTTCTGTAGCTCCGTGGGGGTACATTACAAGATCGTGGATTTAAAAATGTGTATAAATGGTACTAACAGCAGATGACTGCTTTTTAAATCATCAAGAGCACTTCCCATGTCCTGCAGAGTTTGCCTTAGAGGTATGGCCACATGGCTGGGTGCATTTTACTGAGCTGAACTTGAAGATTTAGAGAAGTCACAGTCCCACGGTACATTGCGGCTGTCACCAGGGTGAGCTTCCTGCCGAGCCCGTGTATTTTACTTCTGAGGCATAGTTTGGGTCACTGTCATTTTCTTCATAGATAGACCTGATCAGCGATCAATGTTACCTGATCTTAACAAAACAGTTTCCCTTCATCTCACCGACCAGGCTTGGGGCCATGCTGTGGTTCACGTTTAAGCCTGAGCTTTCTACTCAGTTCTTGAGAGCTTGTTTGGAGGTTCTAGCAGGGGAGCGCAGCTACTCGTATACCCTTGACCGAAGACCGGTCCTCTCCTCTGGGGGGAAGGTCGTGCAGCTTCGGGAGGGACGCACATGGATCGGTGAGGGAGGAGGGGGACACCCGCCTAGCCAGCCAGATCAGCCGAATCAACCCTGGCGATCAATGGGGTGACAGATGTTGCAGCCAGATCGCCCTCACATCCCCTACTCAGTTCTTTATTGCAGCCTGATACATTGCCTCAGCTTCCTCAAATTGCTCTTTAAAAGAGAATAAAAAAGAAAATACATGATAAAAAAAAAAACCCTGACTAAATCAACTCTAATGGGAGAGGGAGGGTCAAATGGGAAAACTAACATTACTGATACTTACTATATACCAGGTACTGTGATAAACACTTACCATGCTGTGCTTGCATTTTTGTCAACATTACTATGAAAAACATCTATACCTCATGTCCATGTGACTAACTGTAAATCCAGCTATTAAGATTCTTGGAGTCTTATTTTCCAACAACTGTTTGAATGCATCATCTACTGCACATGGAAAATGAATGGCCTATCAGTTCTTTTTTTGCACATACATATCTCTTTCATTGGCACATCTAGAAGAAAAAGAGTTGACACAGAACTAATTTCTCAATGACCTGAGTACAACCTCATCTCCCTAGAGGTCATGACTTTCCTTATCAGGTGACTTTCCAAGGTTTCAGAAAGAAAAAAGGCAAGACATTGTGATGCTTGGGCTGGTGAGTAGAGTGGCTGCTGTCATCCGCACTTTGGTGAGCGGACTGGGGCTCTGTCCCTCGAAGCAGTCACATTTCCTTTTAAAAGAACAACGAAGAGCCAATTACATGCTCTGTCTCATGAAGGTTTACCTGACTTTGCAGATACAAAGTCCCTCTGTCCTAAAATAGCACTTAGGGTGATGTCATGCTCAGAGAGAAAGGCCACAAGCTGAGGTCTATGGGAAAGGACATCTGGCTCTCTGGACACACCCGGGCCTAACCAAGCACATCTTTAAGATGGAAAAGGGCTCAACGTGTTTGCTTGAAAAGACTAACCTTTAGATGTGTGAGGCTTTTCTTCTCAGCCCAGTAACTCCCGATAAAAAAGGGTACTTACGACCTTTGTAACAGTGACTGCTCCATTGGGGCTGTTAAGGATGGGCAGTGCTTAAAGCTGCTTTTTAAAATCATTTCAAATGTTCATAGTCTCTTTTAACCTACCTTGCACAATTTGC
Organism: Myotis myotis; assembly: GCF_014108235.1. Lineage (NCBI taxonomy): Eukaryota > Metazoa > Chordata > Mammalia > Chiroptera > Vespertilionidae > Myotis > Myotis myotis. The sequence continues at coordinate 175,432,006 of NW_023416335.1, forward strand.
ACAGTTCTCTGGGGAGGTTTTCTTTCTTCTTCTTCTTTTTATAATAGAAAATATTTTTAATTTTTTAAATTTCTCTTTATTTATTTATTTATTTTTAAATTTTTTGTTGATTAAGTTATTACATATGTGTCCTTATCCTCACATTACCCCCCATCCCCCCCCCCCTCCACTCATGCCCTCACCACCCTGTTGTCTTTGTCCATTGGTTAGGCCTATATGCCTGCATGTAAGTCCTTTGGTTGATCTCTCCCCCTTACCCCTGCCCTCCCCTACCTTCCCTCTGAGGTTTGACGGTCTGATTGGTGCTTCTCTGTCTCTGGATCTGTTTTTGTTCACCAGTTTATGTTGTTCATTATATTCCATAAATGAGTGAGATCATGTGATATTTTTCTTTCTCTGACTGGCTTATTTCACTTAGCATAATGCTCTCCAGTTCCATCCATGCTGTTGCAAATGGTAAGAATTCCTTCTTTTTTACTGCAGCATGGTATTCCATTGTGTACCACAGTTTTTTAATCCACTCATCTACTGATAGGCACTTAGGCTGTTTCCAAAATCTGGGGAGGTTTTCTTGGGTGAGGGTGCTCATGAAGATCCTTTACTTGGGACATTTCCTTAGCCCGCGGCTGGAGCACACTGAACCACTGCAGTTCACCAGGACCAACCTGTGCTTCCCACCTGGGCAGGATTCCCTCACTGACCCACCTCTAAATCCCACCTTCAGCACCTCTTCCTCCGTGGACTCTTCCTCGCTGCCCCCGCTGCAGGTCTTTGGCACCCCTCTGCCCGGCGGGGCTTATCTCACAGCCATTGTTGCCTCTCCTGAGGGCAGGAGCAGGCCTCACACCTCCTAAGCCAGAGAGTGCACACAACTAAACATGGGATGTTTAGTTTGGCCCACGAAATGAATAAACATTTAAAAATTAGTTGCAAAGATTGAGAAATTTTACATAAAATTCCAGCCTTTGATTTCTCTAGAAAAAAATGGAAGATCTGACATCTCAAGACTCAGCCTTCAATAGGCACCATTACAGAAGCTGACTCTCCAATAAACGAGGCACAGGCACTGCATTTGATTTAAATAACCCTCCCGTGGGCACCGGAATGTGGGGCTTCTTGCTTCCGCAGGCTTTGCACGAGGTGCCCAAACTCATAGTCGAATGGACCACAGAGACAGCGCAGCAAGCTTATGTCCTCATTTACCAAGTCGCCTCGTTCATTTCTAGCATCTGCCCCATTCTGAGGGCCTTGTAAACAGCCTGAGTAAATGTTTGACAACAGGAAGTCTCTCTTACCACACCCATGCCTGTCAGGGTGGAACCAGGTGTCCTGGAGAAGTCTATTTTAATTTTTCTTAAAAAAAAAAAAGCCCTCTGGGGGTGTAGCTTCTTATCCTGAGCCATGCCCCTCCCCTATCTACTGGTTAAATATACGATAAGAACACTTACTTTATAAGCTTTTAGATATCAAACTATACGTTTTCACAAATAAGATCATGTCAGCGTTTACTTTTCAGCTTTCCATGACAGCTGGCAAAATTGAGTTAACTAGAACTACTGAGGTTCCACCATCATGAGACAATGTCATGACTCCATAGCACAGTTCTGAAGGTCAGATGAAAGCCAGTGGCCCAGCACAAGGCCCACGGCCATATTTTCAAGATGCTCTGAGTATGGACATGTTTCATAACCTTATGCCAACTTGCTACTACTGATTATTCAACTAGAAAAATGAAAAGGGGAATGCAGAGTGATAATTAAATTAACATTTTCTCAGAAATGGCACCTTTAGCTTGTGAATAAAAATGTATTAGAGAGGCACATCAAGTATTGTCATGATTCAAATGTCATCCCATCTTACTAGACCTGTTATCATGAACTCACACAGTGGCACAGTAGCATCAAATGTGCTTTAAAAAAAAATCTATGGATACTTTTAAAGGCATTATTTAAACTAAACTCTGTTTCCTGAAAAGTTATATTAAAATCAGTTCCCGACATTGTAACTTTCAGAAGCAAAATTCAACACTAAATAACAGAGCAATTACTGGCTTTAATTTTATTTTCCCCCACATTTTTGCTGATTAAAATAGGTGAAGACCATATTTTTTCACCTAAGATGTTTTGCTCCTATTTCTGAATTGGATTTCAATTTCAAAGTTTTAATGATAACAAGGGACCCCTAAATGATCATTCACAATAAGAGCAAATAACCGCTTCAGTCTCAAAACTCTGGTTCATTGGAAAGTGGTCTCAGTATCCAACTTTCTTCACTTGCTGTCATGATTCTAAATTTCTAGGAGTGGTTAAAGCTCTACTTATAAAATGCGTGAAGGGGAACCACTGGAGAAGGGAAAAATCTGATATTGATCTGATTTACACAAAGCTTATTTTTGTAATTTCTGGGAAGGCAATGCATTATTTTTAAAGTAGTCTAGTCCAATTTTTAAAAAAAATATATTTTATTGACTTTTTACAGAGAGGAAGGGAGAGGGATAGAGAGTTAGAAACAACAATGAGAGAGAAACATCGATCAGCTGCCTCCTGCACACTCCCCACTGGGGATGTGCCCGCAACCAAGGTACATGCCCTTGACCGGAATCGAACCTGGGACCCTTGAGTACGCAGGCCGATGCTCTATCCACTGAGCCAAACCAGTTAGGGTGTAGTCCAATTTTTAAGTATTTTTGAATAGTCTAACAATTTTTAAGCAGTCAATTTCAAACAAGTTTGTTTTCTACTTAATTCATCAAATTAGAAGGTTCTGAACCAAGCCTGGCCATTTGCGTTCTCGGTTGACACTGTGAGCTCAGAAGGAAAAGATGGGATACATATAGGACATGTTTGATTACAAATGCATCTGACCAGGAGAACAGTTGTTGTGAGCATGCCCGAAAGGAGTCACTCACACACGTGTGTGTCTTTCCACGGTGCCAGGTTTATCAGGGGAGAGCTCCCCAATAAGCCAGTAGAGTCACACGTGGAGGACACACAGAGGGCGAGCTTCGAGATAGAGGTGAGCAGAGCGAGGGTCCAGTGTGAAGGGCCTGTCACTGGTGAGGATGGCAGGTGGAGAGGCAGGCATCGGTCTCAACCAGGTGGCCGAGTGGCAGCACGTGTCTGATGGAGTGGAAGTCCGGCAGGGCTCCTAGCGTGACCCATGGGACAGACAAGCTCCAGCGCTGGGTGGTTGGAGCTCTCAGTTCTCATAGCCCACAAGGGGCAGAGGTCCCGCTCATATCGGTGTCCAGATGGAGTCCTTACCCGAGTGTTGAGACTTGAGTTTTGGCACATTCCAGGCCCCTTGCAAAGGCATTCTTGTTATACCCCGTTACCTCAGGGTTTTTGTTTGTTTGTTTTTGGTGTTGTTGTTAATCCCCACCCAAGGATATTTTTCCATTGATTTTTTAAAAGAGAGTAGAAGGGAGGAAGGGAATAGAGGAGAAAGAGAGAGAGAATTGATGTGAGAGAGACACATCGATTAGTTACCTCTGCATGTACCCTGACTAGAGTGGAGATTGAACCTGTAACCCAGGTACATGCCCTTGACCAGGAATCAAACCTGGCACCCTTTGGTGCTCAGGCTGATGCTCTAACCACTGAGCTGCCAGTCAGGGCCCCCATGACCTCAGTTTGACACAGCCCTTGACATAACTGTCATGGCTGGCAGCAACTCCATGTTGGATTGTCAAAAGCATTCCAAAAGTCTGCTGCTCTTCCTCTAAGCAGCAGTCCCGACAGCCATGCTGCCTGCTGTACACAGAGTCTCCAGCCAGTCACCGCCTCACCACGAATCAGCCACGGGGCCAGCACCTGAGGGGCAGCCTTCCTCCTGGGCGTCTCCTGTGGGCGGGAAACCTCTGCAGGCAGTGAAAATGAATGGGAGCCACGGAGAGGGAACAGGCCACAGGAAGCACTCCTTTCTGATGTCAGCAGCACCTGCTCTGGCATGCTTTTTATCTTGAGGAAGCAGAAGTGCAAAGTCCACCTTCTGAAGAAGGTAAAGGACTGTGGGCCACGCCAGAGTCCCGGGATAGCCATGGCTAATGAGAGTGTGGAGGCCTTGTTGGTCGGATGCTGAACGGCCAAGGCCACTCTGAACACAGCTGCAAGGCCACAGCGACCTCACGGGACCCGGTGCCCTTCTGTAGCCAAAATGACTGATGTCATGGCTGGTAACTAGCCTTCTTTGTTTAAGGAGTAGAATACCTGGCACTGCCCAGCTCATGAGTGAGAGAGGAGAGAAGAGCCTGAGCTGAGCGCTGGTACTGCTCCGACGTAAGGCTAAGAGCTCACAGAGAACTCAGTTACACCTACTATGTTAACCAGCCAGTGTGCTGAGAGAGAAGCTTCGAGGTAGTTACTATGTGAGGCTCCAGAGACTGGGCAGGGGAGACAGGAGAAGCTGCTGAGCCAGAGACTTCAGATACCGCTGTGATGGGAGGCGGTGAGTTTAGAGGCAGCGTGCGGCTGCTCAGATAATAGCTGTAGGTACAGAGGCTATTCAGGTGCTACTGCTTTAAGGTGTCTTTGTTGACCAGCCTGTGTACGGCTGCGGGTGTGGACTTGGCTGTGAAGAACTGTTTTGTCTGGTGGCTATATGGCCACTGGCTTCTGCAATAAAGACTCATGCTTATACACCCACCACTTCTCATGGCTTCTCCGTCTAAACCCGGCGTCCAAGGAGGGGCTCGGACCCGGCCCCTGTCCCTAGTGAACAGAAGATAAAGGAGGGACTTGGACTAAGTTCCCAACAGTTAGTGTAGCGATGGGGTTCGAGAAGGAACCTACTCTGGTGTAGTCGGGAAGAATTTAGAAGAATATATGGACACAGAGCAACTCAGAGCCCCAGAGCTCCGGCAATGCTCTTGCTGCATCTGACAAGGACTCCTGAAAGTTCTTTTCTCTCTTGGACAACTGATAGCAGTTGGAAAACGTTTCTTGTGACTTGGGTGGCAAAAGCTTGGAGGAGAAATGAACATTTGTTGAATGGATGTTGTAAGATAACATACAGAAGCGATAGGGTGTGGAATTCAAAGCGAATGAAGGGGAGATGGGCTTGGGGGCCTGGTGTCCTGACTTCACCCTCATGCACCTGAACTACCTTCTGGAAATCCTTTCCCTCGGGTTGGCAGCACCTGGAATCTCGAGTTATCTCCCCAACAGCCAGTTGACTTTCTAAGTTGCCACCTCTCTAGGAAATTGAGGACCAATGGAAGTTTCTGTTTATGCTAATTATTTCTCTAAGAAGCCTGCGATTCAAGGCACACCAATTAAGAAAAACAAAGCAGAAATATTGCTGCTTTTATGCTCTCCACAAAACAGTTCCCCCCACTCATCTGTCATAAAGTGGGCATTCTATGAGAAACGCTTTTCAGTATTTGCTCACTGGTTCATCCTTCCCACGGTTGTAATTTAATCTGGCATTCTTCCCACCCACCTACCCAGCAACTGTCCCCCTTCCCCCAATCTGAGGTTTTCTCAGCACCCAGCAGAGTGTGACAAACACAACACAGTGGCAATTTAAGCAAGAGAGAAATAGCACTTTAAGGAGGAAATGCCAAGGCTTGTAAAAGTTAAAGGAAATGTGACATGAGCCATGAGCCACAAACACAGAGGGACAGCAGTCAGGAGACCATGAAAATGGAGGTGGTGGGATGTCGTAAATGTTTCCTTCCACGTCCTGCGTGGTTCAGGGTTCAATATCTGGAAGAGGAGCCGCACACAAATGAAATAGAAAAGACAAGAGATAATTTGGAAATATTGGGGGACCAGGCGGGTAAGTCCAACTCAAGAGGAAGGACTTCCACCCGTGCTCAGTCTGCACCGACCTTTTATAGTCTGAGGTAAACAATGCAGTGGTTACCATAGTTACAGTTCTTGTGAGTTTCACCTGTTTTGATCATGTTTACACTCCCTGCACTTCCTTCAGCCCATTAGCTTCCCAGGTAAGATCTGGGGAGTGTTATAAGGTCAAGCCTAATTATGCTAAGAGGACTGAGCCCTCTAAGCTGGGACTTGTTTGTGACTTTGCCAGCAGGTCAGTCCGAGGCTCAACCCTATATCAGTTTCCCACAGTGGGAGGAAGAGAGAGAGAGAGAGAGAGAGAGAGAGGGAGAGAGAGAGAGAGAGAGAGAGAGAGAGAGAGAGAAACCATGTGGCAGGTAATTGCAACGTCCTGTTTATCCAGATCCACATCATCCCAGACAGGTTTGCCTTCATTTCCTATCCTTCCAGGAACACTGACCTTCTCTCTGTTCCTGGAATCCTTAAAGCGAAATACAGTTTATTTCGACTTGCCCAGAGAGGCATGAGTGTCTGAAAATATCCAAAGCATTGTCCTTGTAGAAGGAGAAATTGACCCTGGATCCTGCTCTTAGATTTAATTGGTCCAATTTGCTTTTTTATTCTTGTGCTGGGTGAAGTCATATACCAAAATTCACGAAAGGAAAACATTTGATTGAATGCGCTATTAAATGAGTAGCTTTTAAACACAGTTCACAACCTGAGACTAGTAATAATTTATAGGTGGTCAGAGTCATAAAGAATGTTGACTTTTTCCCTTTTACTGCTGGCGACTATTTCCTTGGGCAGAACTAGGGAGCTTATAGTGTTTGTGTGCTTGTAAATGTTTAAAAGTCTATCTGTGAGTCTGGGTAACAGCCAATTCTCAGAACTTAAGGAGGATCGAAGGAGAATCTATAAGTCAGAGACCACCTGCTTTCCAAGTCCAATAATTTACTTTCCTTTCTCAGTGTTTAATTTTTAAAAAAATTTCTTTGCTGCTTTTTGACACAGTGATGCTGACACCTTCTGTTTGACAAGGTTTAGTCTTTAACTCCCATGACAATGCACAGTCATTGTTCTCTTACATGAGCTCCCTTCCCCTTCCCTTCCCTGCTCCACCAAACCTCATTACCTGTTACCTTTATGACCTTCGGCCAGCCAGTTCCTTCTGTGCACCTCATCTGCAAAATGAGAAGGTTACTAATATGCCTGCAAGGTTTATCTTCCAAAATTATTCTCCATTTTGCTCTAGCTGGTTTGGCTCAGTGGATATGTTGTAATGTACCCCGCGAATCACAGAAGGACGCCTCAAGAAGTCGAATTAAAGAGTCACATTTATTGCAATCCGGGACTATGAGGGGCCATTCCCCAAATCTCATAGTGCTAAGATGGTGGCAAAACCAGACTTATATAGGCAAAGATCACAAAGGTATTGATTACATCTCAAGGTTTGGAATGAGGAACCTGGTTTTCAAAAAAGCAGTTTACAGAAGCAGAATTAAGCATGTTAATTATAGTTTTGGATCTCGGGGTCACTGAATTGACAGAAACACCTTACCTAGAGCCCTCGGGTCTCGAGACCACTGAGTTGCCAGGAATTCATTAGAGCCATCGAGGCAATTTAGAATAATTGCACTGTCCTGGTCTTGGGACCACTGAGTCAACTGGAACGCATTATCTGTGGCCACTAAAACAATTTAGGATAATTGTGCTGTCCTGTTTCCCAGGTACAGAGGAATGTGCTTTCTAAAACCAGTAAGATAACAATCAATGGGATAGTCATTCAATCAAATGGGGTGATGTATACAATTCAGAAAATCAAAATAACCTGTCCATTGTTAAACAAAGCAAATAGGTACCATACTTCAGATAGAGTGTCGGCCTGCAGACTGAAGGGTCCTAGATTCAATTCTAGTCAAGGGCATGTACCTCGGTTGCAGGCTGGATGTCTGGCCCTGGTCAAGGTTCATGTGGGAGACAACCAATGGATGTGTCTCTCTCACAGCGATGCTTCTGTCTCTCCCCCTACCTCCCACTCTGTCTAAAAATCAGTGGAAAAATATCCTCAGGTAAGGATTAACAAAATAAGTAAGTAAATAAATAATAAATTAAAAAATTATTCTCCATTTTCATTCACTCTCCTGAGGAATTTGCCTGTTTGATTTTGTTTATTGTTTATATATAAAAAAATCACAAATCTATATTTCCAGCCTCAATTTCTCTTGCTTTCAATTGTCTATATGCCATTACAATATAAATGTTCCATTTCCATCAAGTTGAACACTGCCGGTGGAAGTGGAAATTGGTACTCTCTTTTGGAAGCAAATTAATATTGTGTCTTAAGAGTCATGAAACATATTCATAAATGTTGACTCAGGACTTCTAGAAATCCATCATAAGAAACAGTTCAAGGTATATTTTTGGAAAACCTGTAAACACAAGTATGTTCATATTGATAGCAATCTAAATGACCAATAGCAAGGGGATTAAGTCACTTAAGATAAATTTGTTTAATAAACACTAAAAAAACCCCTATTAAAATGTTTTGGTTCCATGTAGCCACATGGAAAATATGTGCAATAATATATATAATGTAATGTAATATAATAGAGTGTAAAATGAACCATCTCCAAGGTTCCTGCAGGAAATATACCAAAATGATAATCATTATGTGACAGGTGGCAGATCAGACGAGAGTTTTTATTTTGTGTTCCTTATCCAAGCCTGCAATTATATTTTTATGCCACTTGTGTAACTGAAAAAAAATCAATATTGAAAGCTTATCTAATTTCCTTTCTTCCTAAAAATCTTGCTTCTCCCTGGCTTCCTTGTGGCTCACAGTGGCCACGTGTCTTCTCAGTCCTCTAGGAGCTCTGCTCTGGAATTCTTAATTTTCTGATTCTCTTTTCTTTTCAGCTCTCATACTCCAACTACCCCCAAATGCAGTGGAATCTTCTCAGCAGATTTCAACCATCACCACCCTCTGCCCAAATCCAAGCTCTCAACCACTCTAGCCAGAATGTATTTAACAGCCCTCGATACCTTAGATAGTTCCTCTCCTCATAAACCTACCTTTGTTCCCTATTACCAACCAATTTCAAGTTTGGGCTCCACTGTTGATCTTACTACCCTTTTCTATATATTCACTGTTCAATTTCTTGTCTTGTATTATAAATATCTCCATCTCAAATTCTCTACTTTGGCTAGAAAACTCTGCTAAGTTGCAGTCCCATGTTTTAAAAATTTTTTTTTTTAAATTTATTCCAGAGAGGAAGGGAGAGGGAGAAAGAGATAGAAACATCAATGATGAGAGAGTCATTGATGGGCTGCTTCCTGCATGGCACCCACTGGGGTTTGAGCCTGCAACCCAGGCATATTCCCTGACCAGGAATCGAACCATCTCCTCCTGGTTCATAGGTTGATGCTCAACCATTGAGCAATACCAGCTGGGCTGCACTTCCGTGCTTTGTACTCATCAATCTTCTTTCTAAGTGTCCTAATGAAATTCAAGTGTGATAAAGTGTTTGAAAAGTGGCACACAAACATTAGGTAATGTGTTCTTATGGATAGCATAATCCCTAAAGAATTATGGTTAGTGGCTAATATTTTTTATAAATTTTAAAAATTTTGTAAAAACAGATTTAAAAAATAACAGACTAGTGAACATAGTATTAGTCACAGACAAAATACTAGGAAGGATTATGACACTCACAGTTTTGTTGTCACTGACGACAAGAAATGGCAGTCAGCAAAGCAATAAGAACAAGGCATTTCAGACTCACTTTGATGAAGTTCATTAGCCTCTATCAGGGGGATGCTTTCAGCACAGTATTTGACTAAGTAACCTTGACAGCCTTGTAGACAAGACTAAGAAATGTGAGCTGGATGATAATTACTTGGGTGAATTCATGGCTGGTTGAAAAACTATACCAAGAATCTTGATTAAGATAGAGATTAACTTGGAAAGAGGGCACAAATCCATCTTGTACTGATCTCTTTAGCATTTTTATCAATAACTTAAATAATCAGAAAATATTTACATCAAATTTGCCCAATTAAAATAGCTACAAAAGGATTGTTTACACAATGAATGTCAGGAAAAGACAGAAAAATAAGTCCCCCAAAGCCTAAAATTTTGGATTAATGTCAAGAAGATGAAATAAATTACAGGCAAATATGAATCCTTCAACTCAGGTATAAGAAATTGGCTACACGACTGCCAGATGGGTGAGGCTTGGTTTAATAGAAGTTCATGTGAAAAAAGAAAACATCAGAGGTTTCAGTTGACTGAGCCACAAAGTCATATAGAGGCAAAACCCCCCAAAACAGCCATTTTGAGTAGAATAATGATATAGGGACCAGAGCCAGGGAAGCCAATATTTCACTTTACTCTAAATGTACTGAGCCAGAGCTTAAGAAAAATATTTTAATTTGAGGTGCATTATTTATTCATCTATTCTTTTAAATCTTCACCCAAGGATATGTTTATTGATTTTAGAGAAGGTGGAAGAGAAAGAGAGAGAAAAACATCGATCGGTTGCATCTCGCACCCACAACCTTTTGGTGCATGGGACAATGCTCCAACCACCTGAGCCACCTGGCCAGGGCTGCATTATTTCTTTTAATTTTTATTATATATTTATTATGAAACAGGCTGTTATGGGTAGAATTGTGTTCTTCCCAAATTTATACATTGAAGCCCCTACTTCTAGTACCTCAGAAGGCCACATTCCAAGACAGGGCCTTTGAAAAGGTGACTAAGTTAGGCCGCTAGAGCAGGCTCTGCTCCATGATGCCTGGTATTGTTATAAGAAGAACATAGGGAGATACCAGAGATGCACACGCACAGCGAAAGACCGTGTCAACAGGTGAGCATCTACCAGCCAAGGGGAGGGGCCTCGGAAGAAATCAACTTAGAAGACACCTTGATTGATCTTGGATTTCTAGTCTCCAGAACTCTGAGAGGATCCATTTCTGTTCTTTAAGCCACTTGGTCTGTGGTCTTTTATGGAAGTCCATAGGTCAGGTTGTTTTTCCGTAGTAATGAGCAAAGCCTGAACTGATTAGTCCATATTTGCTGAATGAATGGCTAAAATCAAAATGGTTGATAAGGTGTTCAAGTAGACACCATCAGTTCACACCCTCTTCCATTAGCTGCAGGTCTGAGTTAGCCCACATGAGCCACAGACAAGAATACCCTGCATCCTTTTGAAATTAATGTGAAACCAAGGGCCGCACACTCAAAGTCTCAAAGCTTCTGCTAAGGGTGTTCAGTTCACACTGATGAAACTATTAGGGTTAAATAATATCCTGGTTAAATGGCATCCGCTGTTTAGAGTAAAAACAGCTGCAGGGGTTGGCAATATTATTACCTTTTGGCATCTAGTTCCTTATCTGTTAAATAGTCCTCAGGTGATGATCTAGAATCCTCTATGACAGGCTCCTGAAATTTTTTTACATATTATAATCGTGGAGAGTTTAAAAAACTCCTAATGACCAGGCCACACCCATACCAATCCAGATATCTGGGGAGAGGAGCCGGGCAACAATATTTTTAAAGGGATCCCTAGATTATCCTATTGTGTAGCAACGTTTGGGAACCACTGCTCTCTGACCCCCTTAGATGAGTAATCCCCAAATTTGAGGGCATAAGAATCACATGAAGTTCTTGCTAAAATTCAGAGTCCTGAAGAGTTTCAGTTGGTCTAGGATGGGGCCCTAGAAATTGGCATAGGTAGTCATTTGTCACATTGAGAAACACTGCCTGAGTAAGCATGCAGGGTTTGGGCCCATCAATTAATGCTTAATATCAGATTAAATTGAACAAGATGCTAAAAGCTAAATAAAAGATTCAAGAAGACTCCTAGGACAATGAGCCAAGGCCAAAGATCACAGTGGCTGGCTGGCTGGCTTGTTCCAACACCATACCTTTGGTTGCCAAGGTGACATGAGGTGGCTGGAGTTATTTGATGCCTAAATAGTCTTCTATAGTCTACAAAATGCACCCCACCCCTGCACTTGTCTTTAATGTCAACTGTTTGTTGACAGTTGGGTGTGACGATGGGAAATGCTGCAATAGGAAGAAGTGATCTGTTCTGCATGTTCACTGTGAGCTAGTTCCCATGGTATCCAAATAGGTATGACATGGATAAAACCTCCTACTACTTTAAAGACCCACTCTCTAAATACTCCCCAGGAATCTCCAAAAGGTGGAGAGTTGGGGGTGGGGTAGGACATGGCAGTACTAACTTCACCATGTGTTTTGTAAAAACAACACTTACTAGAAATCAGACCCCAAAGGATATAAATGTTTTCATGAAACATTTGTAGTTTCCAAAGGGATTTTCCCTTTGTTTACCAGCGTTGACACTGCCTTCCCATGTGTTGAGTAAAAGCATTTTTGCCACCCCAGTTTTTTGTCTGTTTCAATAAAAGAAGTTTAGAAAAAGCAAATAAAGATTTACCACACTTTCCCACCCAGCAATTAAGGACTTGTTAGTGTGTCCATTTAGGATGAGTTTCCAGCATTCCCTGTCTAAGGTTTCATGGTATTTTCATTTAAACTGAAAACAGATGCTTTGAAAAAGTATTGGTGTTTGGGGAGAATGTAAGAAACAGCAGTTACAGAATTAAGTGGATTTAGCAAACCACTTGGTGGCAGTAAATGCCCTATTAACTGCAGTCGGAATCTGAACTCCTGGGAGCGCTTCTCAATTTCTGTTTCTTTGTGTTGTCTTTTCTTCTTCTTTTTATTATTATTATTTTTTATCCCCAAACAATGTCTCTCTCAAATGAAAAAGTGTGCTTTCTTCTTTTTTCCTAACTGACTGAATTATACATAAAGATTAGACGTTGTGACTCTTTAAAAAAATGGAATTTTGAGAGTTAAATGATAAAAAGTCTGAATGAGAGACTGTTGTATCTTGTTAGAGCACCCATCCAGTCTGAATAACCACTCACCTGGTATGTACAGAGAGAAGAAAATTTGATTACATTCTGTGTAGCCTTTGTGTTCAATATGTTACAATATACATTCTGTGTAGCCTATGTGTTCAATATGTTACAATAACTTGCAAAAAACATCTATTGTTCTATATGAACACCTTTCAACTTTCTCCAAAAATTTGTCATGGTACCTTTTTCATCTTTTGTCCTTTTTAAGGCAAGAGGGGTGTGCCTAAAAATGTAATTTAATATATGAGTAACTAGATTAGGTGTCAACATATTTGGAATGAAAACATTTGAGTTTGGTCAGTGAAAAACTGTGATAGACTGGTTAATGATGACGTAAGTGGGTTTAATAGTTATGCTAGTCCTGGTAAAAATGACAAGTCACATGAGTTTTTAGAACACTGAGTTCCAGTCCAGGATTGGTCAGTAACTGGCTGTGTAAGCCTGGGCAGGCCATGTGGTCTCCCAAAACCTCTGTTCCTCATCTGAAAATTGGGTTGGGCAGAAAGACCCTAAGTGCATCCCTTGGAAATACAATGGAAATATATCATCTAGTTTAGGAGGGGAGTCTTCTGAATAGACTCTATACACAGGCTATATATTAGAACGTTCTGGAGACTACAAATTCTTAATATATGGTGATAACAAATGAAACATTTTTCAGGTCAGAAATCACCGCAAGAGAGGAAATCAGTTGTTCCTCTCTTGCTTGGAGAATCAGTTACAACATCATGTTTGGGTCCCTGCAGCAGCAGCGAGAGGCAGCCCAGGAGCCCAGCCTGTGTGGTGTGATCAGAAAAGCTTTGGAGGGGAGAACCAAGATGGCGGCATAGGTAAACACTGGAGTTTGCTGCCTCGAACAACCACTTCAAAAATACAACTAAAAGACGGAACAGACATCGCCCAGAACCACAGGAAGGCTGGCTGAGGGGAAATTCTTCAACTAGAAGGAAAGAGAACAGCATACCGAGACTCAGAGGAAGCGCAGTGCGGAAAACACAAAGGTGTGGAGGTGCTCGTGGAGCAGGCTGGCGGCTGAGGGTGCGGTTCGTTTTCAATCGGGAGGGAGTATCAGGCTCTGAGCTCAGTTCTGGGCGAGTCTCTAGGGACCCAGACTCAAACGGGAGAAGTGGGACTGTCTGGCATCGGTCGGAACTCAAGGGCAGCTTTCTCTCAGAGGTTTGCAGCGGTTGCTGGGACTCTGAGAGGCAGAGCCTCTGGGAACGGGACTGAGAGCAGCCATGACTGCTCGCTCGGCCCGCCCTGTTGATCCCCTGCGACCCGCCCCGCCCAAGCCCTGCACAGAGCCATTTGCTGGATAGCCTCAGGCAAGGGCTAGAATAGCACCTCCCTAGAGGACAAAAGTTCTCCCACTGCAGACACAGCTGATTCTCACAGCCAGTTGGCCTAGAGGTCAAATCACCCCCAGTATTACCTACAACAATCAAGGCTTAACTACAACAAGACTGCGCACAAAGACCACTAGGGGGTGCACCAAGAAAGCATAAAAAATGTGGAGACAAAGAAACAGGACACAAATGTCGATGGAGGATATAGAATTCAGAACCACACTTTTAAGGTCTTTCAATAATCTTCTAGAAACTGCCGATAAACTTAATGAGATCTGCAAGAAATCTAATGAGACCCTCGATGTTGTGATAAAGAACCAACTAGAAATTAAGCGTACACTGACTGAAATAAAGAATATTATACAGACTCCCAATAGCATACCAGAGGAGCGCAAGAATCAAGTCAAAGATTTGAAATGCAAAGAAGCAAAAAACACCCAACCAGAAAAGCAAAATGAAAACAGAATCCGAAAATGCGAAGGTAGTGTAAGGAGCCTCTGGGGCAGCTTCAAGCGTACCAACATCAGAATTATAGGGGTGCCAGAAGATGAGAGAAAGCAAGATATTGAAAACCTATTTGAAGAAATAATGACAGAAAACTTCCCCTACCTGGTCAAAGAAATAGAGTTACAAGTCCAGGAAGTGCAGAGAACCCCAAACAAAAGGAATCCAAAGAGGACCACACCAACACACATCATAATTAAAATGCCAAAAGCAAAAGACAAAGAGAAAATCCTAAAAGCAGCAAGAGAAAGAAACTCAGTTACCTAAAGGGAATACCCATACGACTGTCAGCTGATTTCTCAACAGAAACTTTGCAGGCCAGGAGGGAGTGGCAAGAAATATTCAAAGTGATGAATACCAAGAACCTACAACCAAGATTACTTTATCCAGCAAAGCTATCATTCAGAATTGAAGGTCAGATAAAGAGCTTCACAGATAAGGAAAAACTAAAGGAGTTCATCACCACCAAACCAGTATTATATGAAATGCTGAAAGGTATCCTTTAAGAGGAAGAAGAAGAAAAAGGTAAAGATACAAATTATGAACAACAAATATGCATCTATCAACAAGTGAATCTAAGAATCAAGTGAATAAATAATCTGATGAACAGAATGAACTGGTGATTAAAATAGAATCAGGGACATAGAAAGGGAATGGACTGACTATTCTTGGGGGGGGGGGGAAAGGGGTGTGGGAGATGCGGGAAGAGACTGGATAAAAATCGTGCACCTATGGATGAGGACAGTGGGTGGGGAGTGAGGGCGGAGGGTGGGGTGGGAACTGGGAGGAGGGAAGTTATGGGGGGAAAAAAAGAGGAACAAATGTAATAATCTGAACAATAAAGATTTAATTAAAAAAAAAAAGAAAAGAAAAGCTTTGGAGCACGTCACTCTCCCCTGCTGAAGATGGAGGAATGAATACAGGGGCTTCCCGACTTACGATGGAGTTTCATTCCAATAAACTCATCATAAATAGAAAATATTGTAAGTCGAAAATGCATTTATACCTACCTCATAGCCTAGCCCAGCCTACCTTAAACATGCTCAGAACACTTACATGAGCTACAGTTGGGCAAAATCACTTCATGCCCACCATCATGAGAGAGTATTATACCGCATTTTTGTAGCCTGGGAAAGATCACAATTAATATTCAAAGTTTAGTTTCTACTGCATGCATTGCTTTCACACCATTGTAAAGTTGAAAATTGTAAGTTGAACCATCATAAGTCGGGGATCATATGTAGAATTATGTAAAAGTTCTGATTCTGGCCCTGGTTGGTGTCCTCAGTGCTTAGAGCATTGCCCCACACACCAAAGAGTCTCAGGCTTGATTCCCGGTCAAGGGCATGTGCCTGGGTTGCAAGTTCAATCCCCAGGCCCGGTCCGGGCAAGAGAAGGAGGCAACCAATTGATGCGTCTCTCTCATGTTTATGTTTCTGTCTCGTTCTCCTCCCCCCCTTCCACTTTCTCTAAAAATGAATGGAAAAAATATCCTTGGGTGAGGATTAATAGAAATAAATAAATAAATAAATAAATAAATAAATAAATAAAGTTCTGACTCTGCACAGATAAGAAAAGAAGTGGAGATGACACACATAAAAGGCCTCATATGGGGTCTGAGAGGAAGTACTCTGTAATTTTAGTTCTGACCCTGTCCTTATTTGCTACTTTGAAATACCTTGTATTCACTAGATCTTTGAGGCCACTGCTTCTGAATCCCAGCAGTGCCACATTATGGATTTTTTTCTTCATAGGTAGAGCCAGTTCTGTTAAGGGTGACTTGTAATGGACAAGGTGAGAAGTTAGTCGCAAATTTAAATTAATGTATGAAAATATTTATACTAACCCATTCCATGACTGGAAGAAAAGCATTAAAAATAGTGCTCATCAACAGTAAACACACCAGCAGAAAACATACAGCTTTAATTATACTTAATGATCAAAGGCTAAAATTGGGAACAAGGAAAGGATGTCTATTCTTAGCACTTACACTCAATATTGTGCTGGAGGTCTTAGTCCGGAGAATAAGGCAAGAGAAAAAATTTAAAAGTACATGGATTAGACAAGAAGTAAATGGTCTTTATTCACAAATGGCATGATTGTATATGTAAAAAATCCCAAGCACTCTACCAAGACAATAATAAAACCTATTAACACTAGCAAGTCAATTTAGCAAGCTTGCCAGATAGAAGATTAATATACTAAGATTGTCTTCCTATACACTAGCACTAAACAATTAAAAAAAAAAGGAATTCCAAAGATGCTATTTAAGTAGCATAAAACTATTTAGGGAAAATTTTACTAAAAACATTAAACTTCTATATTGAAAACATAAAAACTTACTGAGAGAAAGAAATGCTAAACAGATAGAGAGATAAACTATGCTTATAAGTTAAAAAATTCATATTGGTGAGATGTCATTATTCGAAAATTGATCCAGAGAGTTAATGAAATTCCAATCAAAATCTGAGGAGTTTTTTTTTTTTATAGAAATTGATAAATTGGCTCTCAAATATACATGGAAATGCAAAATATGTAGAATGGCCAAACAATCTTGAAGGACTTAAGTGATTGTGCTCGCTTCGGCAGCACATATACTAAATTTGGAATGATACAGAGAAGATTGGCAAGGCCCCTGTGCAAGGATGACATGAAAATTCATAAAGCATTTCATATTTTTAAGGAACCCTCATGCACTGCTGGTGGGAATGCAGACTAGTGCAGCCACTGTGAACAGTATGGAGTTTCCTCAAAAAGTTAAAAACGGGACTCCCATTTGACCCAGTAATCCCACTTTCAGGACTATATCCCAAGAAACCAGAAACCCAATCAGAAAGGATACATGCACCCCTATGTTCATAGCAGCACAACTTACCATAGCTAAGATTTGGAGACAACCTAAGTGCCTATCAGCAGATGAGTGGATTAAAAAACTGTAGTACATCTATACAATGGAATACTACGCCGCTATAAAAAAGAAGGAACTTTTACCATTTGCAACAGCATAGATGGAACTGGAGAGCATTATGCTAAGCGAAATAAGCCAGTTAGAGAAAGATAAATATCACTTGATCTCACTCATATGTGGGATATAATGATCAACATAATTTGATGAACAAGAATAGATCCAGAGACAAATGGCAGGGGAGGTGGGGGGTTAGAGAAACCAAAGGACTTGTATGCATGCATATTAGCATAACCAATGGACACAGACACTGGGGCGGTGGGGCTTGCCCCGGGTGGGAATGGCTGAGGAAGGGGGGTGTCAATTGGGGAAAAAGGAGACATATGTAAAACTTTAGACAATAAATAAATTTATTTTTTAAAAAAGACTTAAGTACTTGATTTTGAGACTTAATATAAAGCTACAGTTACCAAGACAGTGTGGTATTGGTATAAAGGTAAACATTTAGAATAATGAGCAGAATAAATTGACACAAATGTGACCAACTCATTTTTGATAATGCAAAGGCAATTCAGTGGAGTAACCATAATCTTTTCATCAATATGCAAAAGACTTAAAAAGTCAACCTAAACCTCATCTCTTTATAGAATTGCACACCAAAAGAAAAAGTTATTTTTTACTGAACGCAAAGTTAAGGAACAGTGTATTGAGGCACCTGTATCCTGAAGGGTTTAAGAGACTAACACGGGTATTATGTTGTTTGGCAGAGTGTCTGCACATGATAACACTCAATAAATTTTAAAACCATTGTTTCTTTCCCACTAACCAGGCAGCTTTCCACCTGGCCTAAAATTTCCATCTAGCAGATGACTAACAGATTCCTACAAAGGTGGGGGAATTGTCTCCAGAAGGCACCGTTCATATGGAAATATGGCTTCTTTAGTTGACCCTTGGGTTTAGGAGTTGAGAATCTTAGACTCTTAGTTACAATCACAGATTCTTAGAACTAGAGTGGTCTATGAGCGCACCCAGTCAACAGCTTCTTTCACTGATGCGAAAACTGAGTGTCAAAGAGGTTGTCAGTTACACAAGGCTATTCAACTGCAGTGGGAGGACATGGATGACTTTCTTCAGCCTGTTCCCTTTCTGAAAAATGAGGTTGATGATCCCTGTCCTACCAAACACCAAAAGGTTGGGTGCAGGAGAGAAGTGGAAGTGCCTTGTAAATGGACTTTTAAGTGTCAATTACTGTTGTACTTTTCACTTGGAAAAGGAGGGTAATGAGAAGGGTGAGGGACAGAGAGCCCTGCAACACTGTTCAGCAGACAGGCGGCACGGCATGAAAGGTGGTGAAAACAGGAGGTTGGTTGGACTTGCCCAAGATTGCTGCCCTATAGGGTGGGTAGTTATTATGAAAAGAGAGAACCTTATAGGCAAGCAGCTCTCCCCAAGGGCAGTGTGATCCAAGGGAATTTATAGTGTCTCAGTTTCTTGTTTGTTCGTTTTTCCCTCATGGCTCTCAATCTAAGTTTATTCATGTCTCTCTTCCTGGCTGACATAGAACTAACACTTTTAGATTGGAAAGTGTTTTGATGATCTCAAGAGTCTCATATACAAAGCTCAGCCTTCAGGGCAGGGTAAAACTGAGCCCAGGCTAGTTTAAGACAGGAAGTTGAGAAAATAGAGGAAGTGGAGGTAGACGGTGGGGTTTTATGTCTGGTAACCTAGAGTGAGATAATGAGTGCAAGAGATGCGGGGCAACGAACAGGCCTTATTTCTCTGATTCTTTTCATTGAATTACTCCTTTCTCAACTTGCATCCTGATTCGTGAGTTGTTTCAAGTTATCATGGAAGATAGAGTAAATCTTAAGAATTAGAATTCTTTTCATGTGGAAATAATGTCCAAATTTTGAGAGAGTAGGGAAGCATTTTTATCACCATTTTACAGATAACTCAGCTTTATATAAAAAGCTGAGCATAGGTAAACAAAAATGCAAATGAAAGCATATTTCAAGTGAACTAAAACAGTTCTCACTTTGCAAAAAACTGTAAATGAAATTCTCTGTAACATTCTATTTGATTAATTTTGAATATCCCTGTTGATTTATTTTCTCCTGACAGCAAGCATGAGGCTTCTGGATCAAAGGCAGGCTGATGAGCTGCTTACAGAATATCTTAGTGTGGGTTTGCCATGCCCCAGTTCTCCTTCCGGCGGTGTGATGGGGCGGATGTCACCCTGTGTGTGCAGGGTCCATAGTCTAGAAGAGGATCGCTGAAATGATGAAACTGAAGCTTAAAGATATAGGGTTAAAGGTACTGAAAGAGGGAGAGAAACTTTATCTTTTATTTTTTAAAGATTTTTATTGATTTCAGAAAGGAAGGGAGAGGGGGAGAGAGATAGAAACATCAATGATGAGAGAGAATCATTGATCGGCTGCCCCCTGCAGCTCCCCAACTGGGGATGGAGCCCGCAACCAGGGCATGTGCCCTGACTGGGAATCAGACCATGAACTCCTGGTTTGTAGGTTAATGGTCAACCACAGAGCTACTCCAGTAAGGCGAGAAAAACTTAATCTTTTTAATGTGAACAAACCCTCTATTGAATAGAAAATCAGGTTTCTAGGTGTTACCACTCTTTGGAATATAAATGTGTGGCTCAGAATTTTATTACATTTTGAAATATAAATAAGTGCCTCCAGGGGGAGATAAACCTGTACATTTCTCAGGAGGAATTCACTATTCCTAACTTCCAAGGCATGGTCACTACTGGTCAGCCATCCCTTAACCCAATTTGTCAGAAATTTTTGTTCAAGAAACCTTGACTGTGCGGAACATGAAAATATTAGTGATTTCTCAACACCACAAAATGTATTGGGGTAGAATCGTATTTCCCATTCATTGACGAGTGATCCTGGCTCTATGGATTCTAGGGAGCTTCATATGAAAAGTAGGAAAGTTTGAACTTTAGTCTTCAGTCTCAGGAATAAATAAAAAATATTATGCCTAAGAATTTACAGAATAAAGTTAGAGTTATTTGTAACATTAATTACAAATTTACAAATTCTATTACAATATTCACATCCTTGAGAGACTTGTGCTCATCCATAAAAAGTTTATGCTAATCTTGCCTACATTCAGGACATAGAATTTGTTTTACATTCTTGTTTCCAACCATAACCAGCAGTAATTGGTGTAAATGAAGGATGCCAGCAGGGAAACCTGTTCTTAATCAGCCCCTCACGCTGGAATGGTGCTGCACAGAATATGAATGGATTAGTTTCAAGGTCAGTGAAATGGTCACAGAAGAAACCTAAAGTATTTAAATAATACTCAGTGTGGTCTACTTGCTCTGAAAAGGCCCAAAGCTTGCCTACCATATGGTTCCAAGGACCCAAATAATACTTATTCCCAATATTATCAGATATTCCCAAATAAGGTATAAGGCTAGGATGTTCTGGAAGACCAATGTCTTATTTAGACTTTGGGGTTGGACAGAGCTATACAGTTCTTTCAAAATCCAGGTCATTAATAAAGAAGGGCCAGCAGTGTCCCAGCCCTGAGGGGCCCAGGAAGGCAGGAGGGTGTGCTGGTTCCACTCACGCTTTGCTCTTGAGCTTTGAGCACTTTACTCACCTCCCAATTTAAAGGTAAAATCATGGTGTGATACACATATAAACTAAACACATGTTAAAGATTTTGTTTAACTTATGAATCAATGAGAGAACCAGCAACGTGTTGTAACCAGTTCAGAGAAGAATTCAGGGGACTGTTGAGATGAATTTACAAATGGAAGCAGAACTGGTCAGTATCCACAGGGCACTAATCGCTTGCATTCTGCTGCAAATAATTTGCATTTCCACGGATGAGAATCATTTGCATTGTATCAGATCTCTACAAGCCTTTCACAATTTTCTGGACACATACTAGGATTATGCTTTTATAGGGTAAAAATATAAAAGTTAGCTGCCGAGAGAGGTAAACAAAATCTTAAATAAATCAGTAAAACTGAGCAAATAAAAATCAAATAGAAAAGTCTTTCTGCTTTTGGGCCATTGCTGTGATTTAGAATCACATATATCTTAAGGAATGTGTGTTAAAGTTCAGAGTTATCTATATTTGGATGATCCCTTCTGTTTTCTTGGTCACCTCTCAGGGATTCTGGTTCAGGAAATGTAAACTAATTTTGTCTCTGTAAGAAAGATATAGAAAAGATGCTTTTCTACAAAGAAGTAAACATACATTATTATAAAGGTAAATATAAATTTCTGCTTTGGAGTGGCATTTGAGCAGCATGGAGTCGTGGATAAGGAAGTGAGCAGGAATCAAAGGGCATGGATTCAAGCTCGAATCTTCCACAACCAAGACCAAAGTCACATAATATTGCTGAACCCCCAAGTCTTTATATTTCAGTGGGAATGGTTATAATTCCATCAATCTCAAAAGGTTGTTGTAAAGATGAAATTAAATAATGAATATAGAAGAAACATATAAAGTATTATTTTAAAATGTTAGCTATGACCACAGTATTAATCTACTTGATTGAGTTAGCTACTGATAATACAATCTATCTGGAAGGGCAGGTGGTAAAGCAGGTTGGCAAACCTAACCCTGAAACTAATTTGCTGCATGATTCTGAACAAATTCTTGAACCTTCAGGGCTTTCATGGCCTCTTTGTCCCTTTTTATTTCACAGACTAATTGTGAGGTTCTAATGAAATAGTGACTGGCACTCAAAAAACGACAAAGCATACAAATATAAGCCATTGTCAGTAGTGTGGCTCAACAACAGGGACTGATGAAACTAGAGACATTTTTCCTTTATTGGCTACCTAATGATAACCTTTATTGCAAAAATAACCATTTCCATGCTCAAAAGAATCAAATTTCCCCCCTAAATTTTTTTTCACATGTACTAAAGATAATATGTGATTTAAAAAGGAGACTTCACAGTATCATTATCTTGTCTAGGACTTGGGAAATGAAACATAAGAGATCTCTGCTATTGTTTTCATTTGGAGCCACACTTAGCACAATATTATAATCATTAACAGAATGAAACCTTTCATTACAATGAAGTGGCATTTATAACCAGGTCATAAAAGCTGCTTTAGGAAGAATTGTACACACACACACACACACACACACACACACACACTCACATGAGTCTTGAAATAATAAATATTTTAATGATATAATATGTATGGTCCAGGAACCCAAACAGTCACTGAAAGAAAATTTCCCCCCAATTTTTATGTTATTTGGTCCATAAGCAGGACATATTGAAATACTGCAGTGATTTAAAAAAAGTAAGTGGCCATAACTTAAAAATAGCAGAGTAAAGTAATAAGCATCATATGGTATTAAACCTAAATAATAAAGCAACAACTAGTTTTACTTCTCTTTGTCAATTATATCTCAATAAAGCTGGAAAAAAATAACTAGCACACATCTCCTCTCATTCTTTGATTCCCTTTTATTTTCTTAGGGAATTTCACCATGCAAAAATTGTAGAGCTTTCAAAGCATGTACTTCTGTATTCAATTTAATCATTTTTGATGGTACCAAATTATAACAATATCATCTAATTTTCAACTTCCTTAGCTTGTACTGAGTTACATTTTTTCCCACTTTTCAAAAATAGGAGTTTATTAGCATCTTTTTTTGTGTAGTGTACTCCCCTTGTTTTTTGCTCCAACAAGATAGATGAAGCTATTCTTTAACATAAATGATAAAATCTATCTCCTTGTAGTTAGCATGTTAAGATTATTCCATGATTAACTCAAATCAATGCTTCTCTTAAAATGGGGCCAAAGATTAATACACAAACACACACACACACAGATTAGCAAGAGGGAGAAACCTCTGAGTGAATATGCCTCTAAAAGTAAATGAAAAGGCAGGAAAAAAGATGCCTTACACTCAAATATAGAGGCAATTAAGTCAATTCTACTACTGCAAAGAAAAAAGGACATCAGCTACACAGTAACCTAAAAGGAGATGGTAAGGACACAGTAACCTAAAAGGAGATGGTAAGGAGGCAGGTAACTAGTTTCTAAACTAGTCTTCCATGTATATCCATGGTATCTTTTGTGTTGGGAAAATTCTGCCAAAGAAGAGTTTCTAGGGAAATTCTGAATACTCTAGTCCAGTGGTTCTCAACCTTCCTAATGCCACAACCCTTTAATACAGTTCCTTATGTTGTGGTGACCCCCCAATTTCATTGTTACAAATTGAACGTAATTAAAGCATAGTGATTAATCACAACAACAATATGTAATTATATATGTGTTTTCCGATGGTCTTAGGCGACCCTTGTGAAAGGCAGGGAGCCATTGACAAGGTAGTGATGAAAGACAGAAAGGAAGGCACCTGTGCAACCACAGCTTTCCCAGGAATAGACTAATCCAACAAAATCATTTTTCCTAAAGAAGCTTAGGTACATATCTGAGAAAACTATACATCCTTATACACATTAAGAATTCTAGAATAGGCCAGGGGATTGTCAAGGGCGGGGAAAAAAAAAAAGGACACGTATGTAATACCCTTTGTAATACTTTAAGCAATAAAAAAAGAACTCTAGAATAATTATTGGTTAAGATGGCACATAAACATTCATACATTAAAAAGGCAAACCTAGTTTATTGCCATATTCAAAATAGTTTATTAAATTGTGAGTTTTAAAAGAAAGCCCTTCAAGTTATTTTTAAAGTTTAATGTTAATTTCAGTTTTACATCTTTGTAGATAAAATGGGGTGTAACAATTGCATGATATGGGATGGTCAAAGTTCTGATAAGTTATTTTGACTTATTTAAACAAAAGACCATGGTAAGTACTTTAAGATGCACAAAAAATGAGCAAGTGTATATCTCGGCCTCCAGAAGTTTACAAAATGGAAACCATTTCAGCATCTGCAGTGATTACTAACATACTAACACATAGACATGAACGTATCATTACTTTCCCTTATTCCAACCATTTTTAAATTTGTTTTGCCATATATGTTATTTTTAACGTGACTCTTAAGGTTCAGAAGTTCAACCCCTATTTCTACCACTACTGCTGAGAAATCACTTCCCCCATGGCTATTGCCACCATTGATAAGAATACAAGGTGCAGAACTCTACTTGTCACCCAGACTTCAGCGACCCTGATTGTATTAGC
This sequence comes from Myotis myotis, assembly GCF_014108235.1. Lineage (NCBI taxonomy): Eukaryota > Metazoa > Chordata > Mammalia > Chiroptera > Vespertilionidae > Myotis > Myotis myotis. The sequence goes on from NW_023416335.1 coordinate 175,456,663, forward strand.
AATCCTTGAGGGAACAGTGAGTGAAAAGCAAGCACCATTGATGATGTCTAGGAGTCATTCATGAGGGCAAAGTTACCACAATAACTGCAGGTAAATCTCACTTCATTTTCTACTTCTTAGATCATATTGTTGTAGTCATGCTATTTAGTTATAACACCTTAAAGTAACTGTTCCTTTTTCTAAACTAGTCTTCCATGTATATCCATGGTATCTTTTGTGTTGGGAAAATTCTGCCAAAGAAGAGTTCCTAGGGAAATTCTGAATACTCTAGTCCAGTGGTTCTCAACCTTCCTAATGCCACAACCCTTTAATACAGTTCCTTATGTTGTGGTGACCCCCCAATTTCATTGTTACAAATTTAACATAATTAAAGCATAGTGATTAATCACAACAACAATATGTAATTATATATGTGTTTTCCGATGGTCTTAGGCGACCCCTGTGAAAGGGTCGTTCAACCCCCAAAGGGGTCGCGACCCACAGGTTGAGAACCGCTGCTCTAGTCCCTTTTGGAAGAGTCACAACAGTAGATTAGTATATTCATGATTCTCATAACAAAGGAACCTAGTTACCTGTGCTTACCTCAGCATTTCCTAAGTTTACTTGACCATTGAACTCACTCCTGTCCAAACTTAATGAGTAGTATGAACATCCCTCAGAACTTGTATTTCCAGGAAGACTTAGGGTAGATACATCTCTTGATTGACAAGGGATAGAATCAATTCAGATGATCCTTCCAAAGCTTGAAAGCCCTAATAAGCTCCAGGAAGAGGCCTCGGCACCACAATTAAGTGAGTGGAGAAGGAATCACAAGGCCACCTGATCAATGGTGGATGTTCACTTACATAGTAAGGAGATTTCCAAGGTGTAGTAAGAGCGCAGTTGTGTTGAGAATGTGGCTGGAGAGCCCTCTGATAGTGCATCTTTGCCTGTGCTGTGTATCTAGTCAGGGTTCCAGGATTTTTCAGGGCTGTTGCATGCTGTGGATACAGCCTGAAATCGTATAAATGATCAGCCATGATTGCTTAAACATTTTTAAGTTTGGTACAGTTTTCTTTTTTTAAATCCAGGTATCCCACAACCCAAGGAAAACATTGAATTCTTCCCTTGCCCTCTCTTCAGAATATGTATGCCTATGCCAATCTTTACGGTCAACTTCTTTTGTGTAAAAAAATAAAGCAATTTAATGTGGTTTATATATTTTTCTGCTGGAGGCAGACAAATTTGGCAGGAGAGCATAGATTTGCCACACAGTAGTATAAATATAAGCCCAAAGTAATGCTAAGATTTAGAAATATTACACAAAGCTACCATGATTAAAGTAAAATCCAACCTTTTATGGCTTATAGAGTTATTGGCAAGTTCTTTTGGTAGAAGATTTCTCTTGAGGTGTTGAATTTCTGTCTGGTGGGATTCTGACAACCTGCTCACGGAGTGCCCTCTATTTACACAAGGGAGTGGGAGTTCTTTGGTTTGTCTATGAGGGATTTACGTAGATGTCTTTACAATGCGTGAAAGCAGCATTGTGAAGAAAGAAAGGCATATCAAATTTATAAAACTAAGTATGAAATAAATTATATAAAAATAAAAATAATTTCTATTCCTAAAATGGTTCTTCATCTGGCCTTACTATTTTGTCTCATTTTCCCCTCCTTTGGCTATGAGAGTCTACCTCCTACCTCCTATGATGTTATTTCCAGCATGACAATCATTGTAAAACATATGAAAATAAAAAAATTGAGCAAAGGGGGAAAATGAGGCTGGAAAGAGACTCCGCTTGGGGCGATGGGTGTATGATGTAGTGTGCAGGTGATGTTTTGTTGAGCTGTACGTTTGAAACTTGTATGGTTTTGTTAACCAATGCCATGCCAATAAATTCAATTAAAAATATTAAACAATGCATAATGATGTTAAAAAAGAAAAAGAAAAAAGCCAGCAACTCCCAAAGTTCAAAAGCAAATGCAAAGGCGTGCTAGATGTCCAGCACTAAAGCACATTTGTGCTGATGTAGGGAAGCAAGGGAATCTGCTTACTTCCTAAACAAGAAAGAAGCCAAAATGACCACAGCTACTAATTTAGATGTTTCTGCTGCATTTAAAGCTGACAAGTTTGGCAATCTAATAGGTTCTCTCCCTCTCTGTCACCCAAGGAACAAAACTGCAGCGGCCTTTAGTGTAGAAAAGCTGAGATGAAGAAAACAAATGGAATAAAACAAATGCTGCGCTTGCCCTGTTCTTTCCTACCTAAGAAGATCAGTTTAATTTTGGAGCAGAAGGAGTTCTTGAAAGGCCAAGAAGTCACGTTGCAACAGCGTATAGGGCCCACACGCAGCTTGGACACATTAAAGGCAGCCGGAACAGGCCCTATAACCTCCTTGTGCACACCTTTCCTTGGCAGGCAGTCCTCAGGCCTTCTCTGTCCCCAGGCACACTGTGAGCCCTAACGGAGGGACAGCAGGTCCAAGTGGTGTCTCTAAAAGGAGTTCGAAGTTATTGCAACTGTGACAGGAGGCAAGACATACTCTTGTGTTCCGTGCCTGTGAAAGATCTGGGTATCTTAGACACAAAAACTACTTTGTTATTCTCTGGAAGTGATTATAAAGAGCATATCCCAGGCAGGGCTTACTGATTTAAGGAAAGCTCTGTGACCTGTAATAGATTTAGGGGATGTCCTGTGAACATAGTGAGGGCAATTCCTAGGTTCGTTGTTTCTCAGATGACAAGTAGTCATAGAAAGCCTACTTGGGGTATTTCCCTCCTTTGATCACAGAGGAGGTAATTTTTTTTTTTCCTTAATCCTCACCCGGGCATATTTTCTCCATTGATTTCCAGAGAGGATGAGAGGGAGGGTGAAGGGAGGGGGGAGGGGAGAGAGAGAGAGAGAGAGAGAGAGAGAGAGAGAGAGAGAGAGGGAGAGAGAGAGAAAGTGTGAGAGCGACATATGGCACACAGATAGGCCTGGGGACAATCCCACAACTGAGGTATGTGTCCTTGATTAGGAATTGAACCTGTGACCCTTTAGTCCCCTGGCGGATGTTCTAAATACTGAGTCAAACCAACCAGGGCACAGAAGAGATAATTTCTTAAAACTAGATCTTTTCCTTATTTCTCTGTGTTTTATGGCCTTTGAAATAAACATCTGAGGTGAAAGTACTAACTAGGGGAAAGATCAAACCAAAGTCGATGAGAGCTTGCTTGGCCAATGGGCTCACCCATCTGTTAAGATGCCTGTCCCCGCATCCCACAGCTGCCCTCTCCAGCTGGCTCTCAACTCCTTTCTGGGACTTTATAGTCACATATGATCCCACTGTCCTTAAAATCATCACATTCACTGACTACAGAATTGTTTTTCTCTTCCTTTTCTTCTTTTTTTTAACCTGAAACAGAAAATAAGTTCATCCCTGAGCTCTCAAAACCAGACACAAACACCAAGAAGGAGAAAGAAAGAAAAAAAGAGCTCTGTGAGCACAGAAAACCTTTTTGCTCAAAGTCAGAGTAGAGACTTTGTTTGAACAAATAGCCCCGGAATTAGAATTGGCTTGCCGGCATTTACTGTAATCGACTGATTCTATTACCAAGCTGTAGCGGTAACATGGAGGGAGATCTGGATAATGTGTAGACATTTTTCGTTCCTGGTAATGACATAGGCCTGTAAGTAATATCCTGTCTCTCTCTAGGTATTTGATTAGTAAAAATTTCTGCGGCTTCACCCAACCATAGGTGAGTACTACACCATTTAGGAAACAAAGCTGTATTTTATTAAAAATATTCTTCCACAACCAGGTAAAAGATAGCATTTTTGAGTTTTTGCTAAATTTAGTTTTAGGAAACATATCTTTTTCTCCGACTTACCACAGACCCATGCAATGGTAAAACCTACCTTGTGTTTTTATCTTTAATTAACTGTGGGCTTGAATTATGTGGAGCTTAGATCTTCAGAAAAGTCAAGTGGGGATCATTTCTACTGGAAAGATGAATAATTTAAGAGGTGTCTCTGTTTCCACATCAATTGTCAAAAGATCTAAAGAAACTCAGAGTCCCATTGGTATAAAAAACAAATACTTCACTGACTTGGAAAATACTAGTGATTTTTAGTCTACTTTTGAAGACTAGCTGTGAACAGCCACTGCTTTTGGTTGACCTCAACTTTTAAAAAAGTCATTTTTCCTTTAAGATGAATTAAAACTTTATATTATGTCCTGGTCAGTGTGGCTCAGTTGGTTGAGCATTGTCCTGTGCATGGAAAAGTTGCAGGTTTGATTCCTGGCCAGGGCACATGCCCCATTTGAGGGCTTGACCCCAAGTAAGGGGCAGCTGATCAATGTTCTGCTCTCAAGTAGATTTTTTTCTCTCTCTCTCCCTCTCCCTTTCTCTCTCTAAAAAAAAAAAAAAAAAAAAATCAATAAAAAAAAAATCTTAATTTTTTTAAATTATAAGAGCCTACCTAGTATTCTCAAGTAATAAACCTTATTGTTAAAAGACAAATATAAATACAAGATAAATAGTTGGAGGAGTTGCACAGAAAAGGAACACATAGAGAATAAATTATTTGTTATGAAAAAGACTTCTACTTTATTAAAAATTGTTACTTAGATATTGGAAACTTAAATGTTTGATAAATAATATATATCTATCTATCTACAATAATAAAAGTGTAATATGCTAATTAGGCCAGACAGCCAAATGACTGGACATCCTTCCGGACAAAGCCGGGGCTGTGAGGGCTGAACCCCTTGCATGAATTTCGTGCAATGGGCCTCTAGTATATCTATACATATTTAAAGGGATATCACTTTGCATCTAACAACATTTCATTGAGCAGAAGTAGTTAAGTAAGTAGGCAAGAAAATTATTTCCTTCCCTCCTAGGCCATTGTAATTGCTTAAGGGAAAAATAAAATTTAGGAATAAAGGATACTAAAGACCAAATGATCTAAAATAGTGGTAATGAGATTTTACATTTATCTTATACTTTGCAATTTATACTCTCCCATCATATATTATCTCATTTACTTGTCCCTTTTTTCAGGAAAAAATTATTTTTGCCTACTTTACAGTTGAGGAAACCAAATCTAGGAGAAACTAAGTAAATTATAATAAACAAACAAAAACTAGTATATCAGAAGCACATGTGTTTAGAAGTGTTAAGAGGCAGATGATTCTGATATATCTCTTTGTTTTCTGGACATGAGTACTGACTTATGTTTCAGTACAACTGTGGCAACCGCCTTCTGAGCTATAATCAGAATGCTCAACAGTCACATAGCATATGCTATATGTAAATATGCTGCTACCAGTTGATCTTCAATGTGGAATAATTGCTTCTTTTTCTCCGTCAATTTGTTCAACTGTAACGTTTCAGAGAAGAATACTGAAATAGAAGTTAAATATATCTAAAAAATCTGGGCCGATAAGATTACTTCTTTAACTGGAAATTTTGCTTCCCGTAACACAAAATGAACATATCTCTGAACACTATAGCCATAATCGAAAGCCTTTTAAAATCAGTAACACTCAGTGAGTAAGACTTGGCTTACCAGGTGTTATATAAAAATTAAATTAAAATACAAAGTGCTTTTGGTTCTACTATTTTTAAGCTCTGTCTTTGAGTAAAGTTCTATAGGCTTGAGTCTCAAAAAAAAATAATAAAAGAATAAAAAGGAGAGGATTACATACTAGTCCATACATAGGTTAGCAATTGGTGAAATTTATATAACTGAAGTTCAGATTTTTTATGTCAAGAATTTAGAGTTTGCACTATTTATTTAAGAGTTATGGATGTCATCAGTTTTTCATTGTTCAAATAATTTGTAATTCCATGCTGAACTAAAATAGCCTCATGTGCCCAACTGGTGTGGCTCATTGGTTGAGGATCGACCTATTAACCAGGAGGTCATGGTTCGATTCCTGGTCAAGGCACATGCCAAGGTTTTGAGCTTGACCCCAGTTGGGGGCATGCAGGAGGCAGCCGATCCATGATTCTCTCTCATCATTGATGTTGCTATCTTTCTCCCTCTCCCTTCCTCTCTGAAACCAATAAAAATATTTAAAAAAATAAAATTGCCTCATGTGCCATAGTTTGTAATTTCCCCTTTTCTATGTATACATCCAGATTTACTTGCCTAATTTCTATTCCCAGATCTTATTTTTTTAAAATTTTTTTTTTGGGGGATGCATTTTATTTGTTTTTTTTTTTTATTTTTATTAAATCTTTATTGTTTAGATTATTAGAGTTGTTCCCCTTTTTTTTCTCCCCATAGCTCTCCACCCATTCCCACCCCACCCTCTGCCCTTACCCCTCCCACTGTCCTCATCCATAGGTGTATGATTTTTGTCCAGTCTGTTCCTGTACCCCCACACCCATTTCCCCCCAAGAATTGTTAGTCCACTTCCTTTCCATACCCCTGGTTCTATTATATTTACCAGTTTACTCTGTTCATCAGATTTTTTATTCACTTGATTTTTAGATTCACTTGTTGATAGATATGTATTTGCTGTTCATAATTTTTATCTTTACCTTTTTCTTCTTCCTCTTCTTACAGAATACCTTTCAGCATTTCATATAATGCTGGTTTGGTGGTGATGAACTCCTTTAGCTTTTCCTTATCTGTGAAGCTCTTTATCTGACCTTCAATTCTGAATGATAGCTTTGCTGGGTAAAGTAGTCTTGGTTGTAGGTTCTTGCTATTCATCACTTTGAATATTTCTTGTCACTCCCTTCTGGCCTGCATAGTTTCTGTTGAGAAATCAGCTGACAGTCGTATGGGTACTCCCTTGTAGGTAACTGACTTTTTTCTCTTGCTGCTTTTAAGATTCTCTCTTTGTCTTTTGCTCTTGGCATTTTAATTATGATGTGTCTTGGTGTGGTCCTTTTTGGATTCCTTTTGTTTGGGGTTCTCTGTGCTTCCTGGACTTGTAAGTCTATTTCTTTCACCAGGTAGGGGAAGTTTTCTGTCATTATTTCTTCAAATAGGTTTTCAATATCTTGCTCTCTCTCTTCTTCTGGCACCCCTATAATTTGGATGTTGGTATGCTTGAAGTTGTCCCAGAGGCTCCTTACACTATCTTCATATTTTTGGATTCTTTTTTCTTTATTCTTTTATAGTTGGGTATTTTTTGTTTCTTTGTATTTCAAATCTTTGACTTGATTCTTGGGATCCTCTTGTCTGCTGTTGGATCTCTGTATATTATTCTTTATTTCAGTCAGTGTATGCTTAATTTCCTGTTGGTCTTTTTTCATATCGTCCAGGATCTCACTAAATTTATCTGCGGTTTCCAGAAAATCCTTGAAAAACTTTATAACCGTGGTTTTGAACTCTATATCCAGTCATTTGTTTTCCTCCATTTCTGTCATTTGTGACCTGTTTCTTTGTCTCCGCATTTTTTATGCTTCCCTGTGTTGGTAGAGTGGCTTTGTGTGCTAGGTGTCCTATAGGGCCCAGTGGCTCAGCCTCTCCAATTACCTGAGGTGGACACTCTTGGTACACCCTTTTGTGGGCTTTTTGCACAGTCTTGTTGTAGTCTTGTTGTAGTTAAGCCTTGGTTGTTGTAGTTATCACTGGGAGGAATTGACCTCTAGGCGAATTGGCTGTGAGAATCAGCTGTGTCTATGGTGGGAGAACTTCTGTGCTGGAGACACCCTTATGGGGCAAGACTTGCTTCAGTGGTGCTTTGGTGCTCACTGTGTCTGCCCCCTGAGTGTGTCCCTTATGGATCTGAGGAGTTGTAATTGGATGGTCCCACTCTGACCACTGGGTACACTGGCTCTTGGATCTAAGGAGGTGCTAATTTAGCCTCTGCCTAAGGCTACCCGGCAGGAGCTATGAAGAGATCTGCAGATTCCCCTTCCTTTTTGGGGGTTTGGAGGTGCCCAGATGAAGCCCAGCTGTGAGGCAATGCAAGCTACTGTGGAGCCTTGAGCTTTCTCTTGGAAGTTCTGGGTCTGTCTGGCCCAGCTGCAATTTGTTAGGTAATTTTCAGGTTGCAAAAGGCCAGGGCATTCATATGCAAAAGCCTCTGCAGCAGCCTGGGTGGGGCGGGGTTCAGGGGATCAACAGGATGGAGCAAGAAGCTATGGCTGATCCTCAGCCGTGCCCTAAGGGGCCCCGTGTCTCTGTGTCCCAGTAATTGCTGCAAGCACCTCTGAGAGAAAGCCGCCCTCGAGTTCCGAGTTCTGCCTGCTGCCAGACAGTCCAGTTTCTCCCCGTATGAGTCCTGGGTCCCAAGAGACTTCCTGGAACTGGAGTTCAGAGCAGTTGGGAGCTTGTGACTCCCTGCTGATTCAAAAAGACAGCAGCGTCCTCAGGTGCCAGCCCCTTTCCTCGCGCGCGCTTGAGCCTCTGTACCTCTGCACTTTACTTCTGCATGTCCTCTGAGTCTCAGTGTTCTTTTCTCTTTCCTTCTAGTTGTAGAATTTCCACTCAGCCAGCCTTCCTGTAGTTCTGGATGATGTCTGTTTTGTCTTTTCGTTGTATTTTTGAATTTGTTGTTGGAGGCAGCAATTTCCGGTGTTTACCTATGTCGCCATCTTGGTTTCCCTCCCAGATCTTATTTATTGGAGGTTAACTATTCTTAAGGTTAGATCTTTACTTTCAATTTCCTGTTGAGAAAAAAAACCAAAGAGGAAAACATGACTGCCAAAACAACAGCAACAACAACAACAAAGCAACCAAACCCCTTCAGAAAAACCCACTCATAAATCCTGCATTTTTCAGGACTAAAAATGACCCCAGACAAACTCAGTGTTAGGAGGTGGCACTGTACTATCACTGTTAGTCTTTCTTTGCTCTGTGCGTGTAGACATTGGTGGGTGGGAGGGTAGGGGTGAGGGGCTAGAGGGGTTCCTTCCTTCCTTATCCCCAGAAAGTAATAATCAACCAACCTACCCTAAATGCAGCACGGTATAACTAGGCTGATCCAGAAAACCTTCCTCCTGTTTAGTTGCCAACCCGATTTAGAGTGAAACCATGGTTGAAGAATCAGAAAATGAGTCCTCTAAACAGAAAGTAGGGAATTTAATTAAATTCTTTCTTAAAAAAACCATCACACTTCTCTGCTCCTGCGAACAGTGTTGTGTATATAACCTAGCCTTTTCTTGTTGTGGGGCCAGGATGGGTGGGAAGTGGCTTTAGTGAAGTGGAAAGAGAACTGGATTGGGATTCAGAAGCCCTGGGCTCTGTTATGACTATGACACTTTCTAGCTGTGTGGGTTGGATTTGTGCCTGTAACTTGGGTTCTTTCCCTGTAATAACAGAGCCAATAGAGTCTCTCCCTAGGTGCCTGGGGAACCTCTAAAATGATCTGTGTAAAAGTTCCAAAGGCCACCCCTGCTCTATTCAATTCTAACAAGTGTGGTCGTTTCTCTTTTGAGCCTGTTTCCTACACCCAGTTTATTTTAGGGTCCTTGAGTCTTTCATGCAGAGCTGGAGGGGAGCCCAGGCAGCTGCAGAACCTCCAGGCTGATTCAGTTGTTCCCACAGGCTTCATGAACCTGGGCCAGGCTGAAACATCAGCTCTCCATCTCCCCGGTGACATTCTCATCTTCAGAACAAGCTTTATTCTTGCTCCCTTCAGTCAATGTCATCTGTTATTTCTTCATTCACTGAGTGAAGACTAGAATAATCTTGTATCCATCCGTTTCCACCATGCTGTGTGTTGGGTGTGAAGGATGCGTGCAGGAATGTTCTTTATTGGGAGTGCCTTCCAAAATATGCCAATCCTTCTTCATTCAAAGCAGATGACCCTCACAGACACCAAACCAATTTTTTTCCATGCCTCTTTGTTGAACTTAAAATCAAATGGAATTCCAGGCAGACACAAGTAAAGAAAGAGCTGCAGCAGTGACGCCCCATGAACCTCACAGGATGGGGCCCACACTGAAGAGGGAGTGCTGATATTGGACTTGAAGTGCACTGGGACAGGGACAACAAGGGTGACAGACAGAAAGATCTACACTCAAGTAGGGAGGTCAGGAATTTTAGGACCCTACACAAAAGCCTCACACAGAAAGCTCTGTGCAGTGAGAAAGCTACCTGGGACTGTGGCTCATTTGAGTTCAGGAAAACAAATTTCACATAAACAGGAACAACATAGTTTCAAGGGCAAATAACACCCAAAGCTATTATAAAAGTAACTAGTGGCCTGGTGCATGAAATTCGTGCACATTAAAAGGGGATTAATTAGAGGAAATATTTTAATATTGCTATTTGCCCTTTATAATAGAAGTATCAGAGATGAAAGAAAATTAGTAAAATATATATGAAAATCTTCCTCCTGTCAGAGTCTGGGGTGTGCCGTGGGACCCAGCATCAAGTCCCCGCACACCCGTGGTGCCTCAAAATTGCGCGCGAACCAGACCCAGCCGGCCCCACCCTTGTCAAGCCCCACAAGGTGGGGGGGGTGCAGCCTCAGTCCCCTGGCCTGGCACTGGGTGGGGGGCATGGCCTGAGGTTCTCCCAGCCTGGCACAGGGGCAGGGGATGTGGCCTGAGGTCCCCGTCAAGCCCCACCAGGCAGGGGTCCCAGCGCCACGCAGCCTCAGGTCCCTGCTGATTGCTCTTTAAGGCTCATTACAGGAACTCGGCCTTTGCTGTGGGTGCAGCCATCTTGTGTTACGGAATCCCTGCCTCTACTATAGGCACAGCCATCTTGACCATTACAGTGTGATGGTCAATTTGCATATTCCCTATTTATTAGATAAGATAATAAGCAAAGTGACATGTGTGGAGAAAATGAATGCATACCAGAAAGATGTGTCCACAACCCCGATAAAAACTACAACTTATTATTTCAAAATGGGCTGAAAGTTCTATAAGACATGAGGATCATAAATCAGAATTAGAAAAACAGAACTGATGTGACTGAATTCAGGAAAGAAATAGAAATAAAAGCCAAAAAAAGTCAGTTTAGAAATGAATTCTAAACAAGAAGAAACACAGGAATAAGTAAACACAATAGATACACTCTTAGAAGAAATGGAGAGTACCGAAAAAAAATTAAAGTGAAATACTTTAGAAAGAAATATATTTTTTTTATTTCAGACAATTCCATGTTAAAAAAACAACAACAACCCAGTACTAGATGGAGTATTCATGTATTCAACAAAATATATATTGTAGGCCTGCATGTGCCGGATACTGTCCCCTGTGCTGTGACATAAAAGTATCTGCTCTTCTAGTGGAGGGAGCTAGACAATTAACAAACAGCAAGTAAAACTGTCAGAGGGTGGTGAGTGCGGTGGAGGAAAATCAGGGGAGAGGAAGAGGAAGTACTGGAGTGTGTGTGTGTCCCGATTTAAGTAGGGTGGTCAGGGAAGGCTTCACAAAGAAGGTGGCAGAAGTCCTGAGGGAAGCATGGAGGTGAGCCATGCAGATGTGAGGGGAAAAGCACTCTCTTGGGGCAGGGGGACCTGCAAGTGCAAAAAGCCCAGAGGCAGGGCTGTGCCTGGGGAGCTCCAGGAGCAGCAAAGAGCCCACTGAGGCTGGAACTGAGGGGATGAGAAGCAAGCAGTGGGGGATGGGGACAGGAGGGATGGGCAATGGAGACAGGAGGGGACAGACACTAGGGGATGTTCAGGCTTATGTGAGGACTTCGACTTTGACTCTGGATGAGGTGGGCCAGTGCCAGGCTCTGAGCAGAAGAGTGACTTGAACCAAGGATCCTGAATCCTGAGGCTGCCAGGTGAGAATTGATGGGGCAGAGACAGACAAGGAGGCAAGGAGACCAGTGGGCGTCAGGCAGTGAACCAGGGTGGAGAGAATGGTGGTGCCAATGGGGACGGATGGGGGAGCAGTGGAGAGCAGAGATGTAGTTAGATTCTAAGTGTACTAATAGCGCAGAACTTACCAGTTGGCACCAGCCATTGTTAAGTGCTTAACTTGAATTAACTGATTTAATTCTCACAAGAACTCTGCAAGGTAGCTAGTACCAATATCCCCATTCTCACAGACAATCCAAACAACCCCTTGACAAAATTGCCTAATGGACTCATAATAGGTCATCTGTTATGCTAGTTTTTGATGTGCAAGAATGATTTGAGGGAAAAAAAAAGTTTTGAGTGAAAATCATAGTGCTTTGATTTTAAGATGTATCTAGACATGTGACCACTGTGTGACTAAAATAACTCTATTAAAAAAAATGCTTCTTGGATTTTGATCAAGACCACCAGACTTAACACAATGAGAATGTAATTCCATCAAAAAGGAGACACAAAAAAATAATGTCAAGTTTCCAAATGAGATACCATAAATGATATTCCATTCTCTAAATGTGAGCAGCACTGTGGTAATAACACCATTCCGGCAGAGGAGCCGTCTCTGTGTGTTAAACCCTGGCAACAAGTGGTGCTGGAATTTTAATTCCTTCCAGAAACACATGCCAGCTGGCATATGAGGCCATCTGTAGTTATGGGAATTACTTTAAAAGTTCATTCAAAATAGGCGTGTAAATAAGGCAGTGTTTTTTCCTGCTCACTGGGTTCTAGTTTTTTTCTTTCTTTCTCTCTTTATTGATTAATGTATTACATATGTGCCCTTATCCCCCCCTGCCTTCCCCGCCCCGCTCATGCCCTTACCCCCCTGTTGTCTGTGTCCATTGGTTAGGCTTATATGCATGCATACAAATCCTTTGGTTGATCTCTCCCCCTTACCCCCACCCTCCCCTACATTCCCTCTGAGGTTTGACAGTGTGATCAATGCTTCTCTGTCCCTGGATCTGTTTTTGTTCATCAGTTTATGTTGTTCATTATATTCCACAAATGAGTAAGATCATATGATATTTATCTTTCTCTAATTGACTTATTTCACTTGGCATAATACTCCCCAGGACCATCCATGCTGTTCCAAATGGTAGGAGTTCCTTCTTTTTTACAGCAGCATAGTATTCCATTGTGTAGATGTACTACAGTTTTTTAATCCACTCATCTGCTGATGGGCACTTATGCTGTTTCCAAATCTTAGCTATTGTAAATTGTGCTGCTGTGAACATAGGGGTACATATATCCTTTCTGATTGGTGTTTCTAGTTTCTTGGGATATATTCCTAGAGGTGGGATCACTGGGTCAAATGGGAGTTCATTTTTAGTTTTTTGAGGAAACTCCATACTGTTCTCCACAGTCGCTGCACCAGTCTGCATTCCCACCAGCAGTGAAAGAGGATTCCTTTTTCTCCGCATCCTCACCAGCACTTGTCATTTGTTGATTTGTTGATGATAGCCATTCTGACAGGTGTGAGATGGTACCTCATTTGGGTCCTAGTTTTTACCAACTACATACATTTTATTGAACACAGTCTTCATCGACATGTTTTATAAGAATACTGGAAGCCCAATGCACGAAGATTCATGCAAGAATGGGCCTTTCTTCCCCTGGCTGCCGGCACAGCTTTTGCTCCAGCCCGGAGCTGCCTTTCTGCCGTCATTCTGGCCCAGAGCCGCCTTTCCGCCTTCCCACGCTTCCCAGATGCCCGGAGCAGCTGGGGCGGTATGGAATGCCTGCATCGTTGCCATGGCGACGATGCAAGTGTCCTGCCCTGCCCCCGGCAGCTTGGCATCTGCGTATGCAAATTAATCTGCCATCTTTGTTGGGTTAATTTGCATACTCACTCCTGATTGGCTGGTGAGCATTGTGAAGGTATGGTCAATTTGCATCTTTCTATTTTATTAGTGTAGCTTTTTAAACGCACTTTGGATATTATAAAGAAGTAGGTCAGTTTGCACTTGCAATTAACTTTTGTTATATTTCATTACAGTTCTAATGATATGTTTCTGTACTATTCACCCATCTTTTTTCTTTTTGGAATACGTTTTGTTTTTTCTTATTGAAAAGATATACATGCAAGTCTTATGCAGTTTTCTTGAGGAGTTCCAATTGTTGACACAAGAAGGATAATGAAGTACTATATCAATTGGCATAATTATTATAACAAGCCTCCACTGTATGCATTAAATGAGTTTTAATAACAATGTCAGCCTTTTCCTTCACAATGTTTTAGTAAATTAATACTTTAAACAATAAAAAAAAAGGAGCCCAGCTGGCATGACTCTGTGGTTGAGTGTTGACATATGAACCAGGAGGTCATGATTTGATTTCTGGTCAGGGCTCACGCCTGGGTTGTGGGCTCGATCCCCAGTGTGGGGCATGCAGGAAGCAGCCAATCAATGATTCTTTCATCATTGATGTTTCTATCTCTCTCTCCCTCTCTCTCCCTCTCTGAAATCAATAAAAAATATGTATGTACTAGAGGTCTGGTGTGTGAAATTCATGAACAGGTAGGATCCCTAGGCCTGGCCAGTGATTAGGGCCGATCTGCGGGGCGACCAGTGGGGTGATGTGGGGGCAGTCCCTGCTGGCACCTGCCTTGGCTGGCCTGGTGCTGCCTGCTCGCCAGCCTGCCCCCCGCTGCTGCCAGTCGGGGCCTGCGGGCTGGGGGCAGCTCCTGCATTGAGCATCTGCCCCCTGGTAGTCAGTGCATGTCATAGAAACCAGTTGTTCCACCATTTGGTCAATTTGCATATTAGGCTTTTATTATATAGGAAAAAAAGTAGGGCAAGGTTTCCTTCATATAGAATCATTAAAAGTATGGTCCTTTCTTTTCAGTGATACCAACAGAACACCATCAGGAACCGAAATTCTGTTTGCACAGTTTCTTTCCTTTTAAAGCAGTGGTTTTCAACCTTCTGGCCCTTTAAATACAGTTCCTCATGTTGTGACCCAACCATAAAATTATTTTTGTTGCTACTTCATAACTGTAATGTTGCTACTGTTATGAATCATAATATAAATATCTGATATGCAGGATGGTCTTAGGCGATCCCTGTGAAAGAGTCGTTTGACTGTCAAGGGGTCACGACCCACAGGTTGAGAACCACTGTTTTAGAGGCTCTTCTCTGGATATCAACAGCAGACACCTAAATTAGGAGCATATAAGTCATTCTAAGGGTCCCTGGTGGCCCAGGCATAGTCGATCTATTACAGGGCAGGGTAATGTATCTCCAGTTCGACTGCAATATTGGTTGATTTACTGTTTATTTTGTGCTGAAGCCATACATGGGAAGATGAAAACAGTTGTCTGGGTGACTGAGGATCTCAGCTTCTCCTCAGGATTAAATCCTGCACATGCTGCTCTCCGAACCCCTGGGACACATCAGCAAAGCTTCGGGCGCTGGTGCTGCGGGAGCATTATGGGAGTGGAGTGGCAGGAGGGGCCTCTAGGTGAAAAAATGTTCAGTGGAAAATGGGGTAATAGTCTGGTGACATGGGAGAGGCCAGCCTGACTCCCAGGGAAGCAGCAAACCTTATTCTGTAATCCCTGATGCAGGGTTCTTGACCAGCTGAAATAGCCAATAATTGTCATCCAGAGAGTCTGAACAGTAGTAGACTATAGTTTTTACTATTTTACCTATAGCATATGTATTGCACCTATGGTAGAAAATCTTTTAAATAACTCCACTACAAAGAGTCACCACATTAGCAGACACTGTCCAGCCCTCAGTGGAGTTTAGCTGTGCCCTAGTAAAGCCTTGAGGAAGTGCCGGGCTCCTTAGAAAGCCTGTGTACCTCTGTGCCCACTGGTTGAGCTGTTTGATTGCCAAGAGTCACTTCATGTTCATTCCCAAATTTATTCAGTTGCTCTTCCTATTGTAATTATACAATTTAGTGAAACATTCTATAAATGGATAAAATCTGAGTGTGAAAAGGGTTGCCATTTCTATGAAAACCAAGTAAGTGCTTTGGAAAGAATGAAAAAAGTGAAGCTGCCAAAAATAGAAAACTGCTGTTTGATTAGGTGTTGATGAGACCACTTGCGAAAGACTGTAAGGGGAAAAAAAATCCTGAAAACTGTGGGTTCTCGACTCAACTGACTTGTGAGTCTTTAAATGTTCATTCCACTTTAAAAATTGCACAAGCTGATGATAACCAGAGGGGATGCATTCTGGGTAGGGTGTATGTGAGAACGATGACTCAGTTTTGCAATTGATGGGCTCTTATTAAAATGCCTTGGCCTGACTTTAAAATGTGGGCCAATGTACATTTGTATGGGTCAGGTTAAAAGAAAATGACTAAGGTTAAGTATTATTTGATTCATGGTTCTCCATTTAAAACTAACTTTTTATATTAATCAAGCAGCTCATGAAGGGGCATCTTCGGCACTTTACCCAGGCAGGGCCCCTGCGGCTCCTTTTGGAGTTCTGGGATGAGGCACTGTGTTGAGAGAGCTTGTGCAGGAAGAGCTGAGACACTGGGTGGTCTAGCCAGTGGTCGGCAAACTCATTAGTCTACAGAGCCAAATATCAACAGTACAACGATTGAAATTTCTTTTGAGAGCCAAATTTTTTAAACTTAAACTATATAGGTAGGTACATTGTTATTAACTTAATTAGGATACTCCTAAGGCTTAGGAAGAGCCACACTCAAGGGGCCAAAGAGCCGCATGTGGCTTGCGAGCCACAGTTTGCCGACCACTGGCTAGTCTTTTCACTCCGGCTATGTGAAGTGGAATGGCAGAAACCTTCCCAGGGTAACTGTGTGGCCAGAAAGCTTTGGGGGAATATGGCAGATCCTCCTGGGTCAGCAGACAGAATCCTAAGCCTTAGGGAAGCCAGAGCAGGTATAAACACCAGAGCTGCCTTGCAAAGCGAAGCTAATATTCTTGCTTGCTGAAAATGAAGGGAAGTGTTTTGACTTTTTCTTCTTTTCCTGATGATTTAGGTTTTAAACTGAAACTGTAACTTTCAATGCAATATTTCTTCAGAGAAAGTTTTCCCATGCTATTTAAATACACCTAAATGGCCTAGCCAGTGTGGTTCAGTGGTTGAGCATTGACCTATGAGCTAGGAGGCCACAGTTCCATTCCTGGTCAGGGCACATGCCTGGTTTTTTAGCTCAATCCCCAGTAGGGGGCGTGCAGGAGGCAGCTGATCAAAGATTTTCTCTCATCATTGATGTTTCTGTCTCTCTCTCCCTCTCCCTTCCTCTCTGAAATCAATAAAAAATATATTTAAAAAAAAAAAACCTTAAAAAACTTTACTTAAATGGGCCATGCCCAGAGGGAAGGGGGCAGAGGTAGTTTTCAATATTGTAAAAATAAAAGAAAAATTTAAAAGAAACAGAATGGTCATGTTGTATATAATTGCCAGTTTTACACTAGGTTAGCGGGAGAAATGTAAGCCAGCCCCAAAGTGACTGATTGGCAATAAATACAATTCAAACGACTAATGTCACTATTGCTTTTGGAATCTGCCCACTCGTTAGGCCTGTAACAATGATTGTTGGAAGGACTTCAGAAGCTTTATCCTTGCAATTCCCCATTACTCCTTGTTTTGTTGTGTACAAACATGGAAAGAATTAGATACACAGAGATGGGAGAGGGGATTAAGTACTTGGAAAGAAAAGGAATTCTTTCCTCAGCAACTTTTATGTAGAATTAGCAATATCAAAATAAAGGCAATTTTCAATCACCCAAAGTAAATGATCACCTAAATAATGAAGAATCCTAGCATTTACCCCCTTTCTTTCTAACGCTGATAAAGACACCAACATCTGTTGAATCTTCCTAACAGGGGCCTCTGTACAAACCAGTTTAAGGGTGGTCTGAGAGGACGAAACATTTCATTAATCACTGTGCGGTATATTTATAAGTTTGTTTTCATCTCTCAGGAAACAGGTTTCTCACCAAAGCACATTTAATAAAACAACCTTTATTTTTATGGTTTTACTGGAGATAAGCTCAAAGTGTGCGACTGACTGCTATAATTCTTTAAAATTAACCACCAGTGAGTCATACTCACTTTATATCCTTATCCCAAGTGACTTAGAGTGTGCCTTATTATTTTTGTTTGAACCAGACAGGAAATAGATTTTAAGAATAGAAAATATGGTACTAAAACCTTTCCTTTCAGCCTATATATATATTTTTTTCAGGTAAACACAGTGCACATCCGGGTAGGACCTTAGAAAACAGAGCCTTCATCTCTTAAGAGAAATATATTATCCTATTATGTGTACCTATTGGTATATGTGTTTCAAGCATCTACAGACGTGGAACTCTATTAGGCAACTCGGCCACATTTTGTGGGCCAGCCTGTGGGCACAGCGTCCTCCTGAAAAGGCTTCTATGAGCATCACGGTATTCAATGAGCCTCCACCTTGCTTTTCTGCACTGTCACACATTTTATTTGCCAAGTCTCCCCATTTTCAAGGTCAGATATATTTCTTATCTGGCATCTTGAGAGATGGTAGCCATGAAAACTCTGCATTGAGATACAACAAGAATGCCTGAGAGCCGCTGCAGCAATGGGCTTTGCCTCAGACTGAAATAAAGTCACGGCCTCCGTGTGCTTGATATCCTGCGGCTCAGTGGGGGGTGTGAGGAGAGCATCCCAACCCTGTACCTGGAAAGACATAAATACCGGGGTGGGCAAAAGTAGGGTTACAATCAGGAGTACGCGTAACAGTTTATTCTTGTCGTA
Organism: Myotis myotis; assembly: GCF_014108235.1. NCBI lineage: Eukaryota > Metazoa > Chordata > Mammalia > Chiroptera > Vespertilionidae > Myotis > Myotis myotis. The sequence goes on from NW_023416335.1 coordinate 175,475,125, forward strand.
CCTGGTGTTTATTAATTACTATATTATTTATTTGTATTCTAACTGGAAACCTACTTTTGCCCACCCCTGCATATATGTTTTTAAAAAGGCTTAAATTCCAAACATGGCAATAAAGTGCCTTCTCATTTCACTCCTTTTTTCTGCTGCAAAAAGCTTTCTTGTTTCCATTTGGTTCACTGCTTTAGGGTGGTTAAAAGGATGACTAGTGGTTTCAGGGAGAGGCTCAGGCAAAAGCCAGCCACCAGGGGCCCCTCAAAGGCCTCTGGGCTCCAATGGTTGCCTGACCTGCATGGGGGCCGGCCAGCCTGAGGATGTTAGTTAGGTGTCGCCCATCTTCTTGATGAGTTTCACCTCCTCACCCAAGAAGTGGTTCTTCAGGAAGTCACGGAGCTGAGGGTCTGTGTGGGTAGAACCCAGGGCCTGCAGCTCCAAAAGGGCCTGGTTCAGGCTCCTCTCCAAGGCCAGGGCAGCTTCCATGGCGTCCTGAGTTTTCCCTGGCATCCTGGGAAGGCTTCAGCACGTCCTGGAAGAGAACAGGGCCACGTGCTGGTTTGCATCTTTAAGAGACACTCACCGCCCTTGAACTTCTTTGCCAACTCATGGAAGAAGTGGCCCACACCCTCAAGAGCCACACTGTCTTGGTTGAAATGGAAGCCCAGAGGAAGGTAGGTGCGGGAGGCCTGCAGATGCAGGTTGGCCAGGCAGGTGGCCGCAGCCTCCACCTCAGTGTAATGATTCTGACCAATTTGGGAGCTCACAGTTGTTTGGAAATAAGAAGTTAAGGTAAAACAAAAACAAAAATGGTGTTGGCTGGTTTCGGAGGCTGAGGATGGCTGAGGTGGTTCTGAAGGTGGTGACTGGAAAAGAGGTTGGAGGGTGGTCGGAGGCTGGAAGAAGGAACGTCCCTAGGTCTGCTCTGTCCAAACACTGTTGAGGCAAGAGACTGATGCAGGGGGATGCCAAGGGCACTGCCTCATTATACTCTTAATCTAACATGACCTGGTAGGGCATCTTAATTACTTTCAAATGTCTCCATAGAAATCTTTCTCAAGCAGTGGGAGACTTAGATTTTTTTATATATATAACATTAATGATTCACTAGAATACATGACCTGAGAACTAACCAGTGTTTGTTTGTTTTTAATCTTTATTTTTGAGAATATTAGAGATGTCCCTCTTTGCCTCCCTCCACGCGGTTCCTGCCCCACCCCAGGCCTTCACCACACTACTGTCTGTGTCCATAGGTTATGCATATATGCATATAAGTTCTTTGGTTGATCTCTTTCTCCTCCCCCTTCCCTCTGAGATTCATCAGTCTGTTCCATGTTTTCATGCCGCTGGTTCTATTTTGTTCCTCAGTTTATTTTGTTCATTAGATTCCACATATAAGTGAGATCATGTGATATTTGTCTTTCTCTGAGAGGTCCCTTCATGTTGTCTCAAAGGGTAATAGATCCTTCTTTTTTATAGTTGCATAGTGTTTGCCTGAATATATGTACTCAATAGAATGTCACTTCATTACATAAAGTGTAGCAGTGGAAACTGCAGAAAAAAAACTAAGAGTTAAAAGCAAGGTGGAGTTACTACATGTATAACAGATTTGAACACTGAGCCATAAGACTCAGAATCTAAGACCTAAACACCTCCAGGGAACCACCCCACACCCCACATACTGGGAAGGGTGAGTGAAATGCAAGGCCTGAAAGGCACAACAGCAACACCCATATGGTGCATGGTGCTTACTTACAGTGCTACCACTGTAGTGGTAGATCGATTCTCTGTTTTGACCTTGATCCTTCAGGACATTGGCATAGTTGAGGTGAACCTGGGCATTGTGGGGCAGAGTTTGAACTCCAGACCTAGAATTAATAAATTAAAAAAAAAGAGCAACAAAGAATATTGCTTAGAAATGTTGTCAGTTTCTGTCACGTTTACTCAGTTTCATGAATCTGTGTTTGTAGTGTTTTTTTCTAAGTTAGGACCTTCGATTTTTGAGAATTGTATAAGACAATAAATATGTCTATATGGCCCTAACCGGTTTGGCTCAGTGGATAGAGCGTCGGCCTGTGGACTGAAGGGTCCCAGGTTTGATTCTGGTCAAGGGCTTGTACCTTGGTTGCAGGCACATACCCAGTAGGGAGTGTGCAGGAGGCAACTGAATCGATGTTTCTCTCTCATCGATGTCTCTAACTCTATATCTCTCTTCCTTCCTTTCTGTAAAAAAAAATCAATAAAATATATTTTTAAAAAATATGCCTATGTGTAACATGATGAGAAAGCTATCTAAACAAACATGCTATGTGCTTGTGAACAAAATGCCTTTAGCATGTAAACCTAAGGGTTTCCATGTGTCAGAGACACACACACATCTGGAGCCGGGTCGGGGCTCTGTTATCTCACCTGAGGTATCTCTGGGAGCACAGCAGGGCCCATTTCTAGACCCGAGGGCAGAGCATAACTAGGGTCACACTCTCAATTATCAGGCCCGTCTGGATTTCCTAATTTGGGGTGCAGTGGGCAGAAGATGGGATGTTACTGGGCCTACGCTGTTGCTGCTGCAAAACTTGACCCGCAGGGGCCAATCCCAGACACTCCTCCTCCTGGAAGGAGGTAGGCATTAGGCAAACCGTTTTTCCTTTGATGTCTATCCATCTAAAAGGGGGCAGACTTTTTAATCTATAAGCTCAAAAGAGAACCAAAGCAAGAAAAGATTAAACAGTTTTCATAAAAGGAGAATAACCCCAAACCACAACCTCCTCTGTAAAAGATCAGATCTACTGTGCGGTGCCCCTTTGTTCTCTGCCTTCTTTCCCTTTGTTCTTCCCTACCATTCTGGCTGCCTTCAGTGTGGGGACCCCTGCCACCGGTGTGTGTGCAAGACTCTCCCACCCCTTCCCTGCCTGCAGGGTTATCCCATCCTCCTTCACACGCACAATTCTCAGGGTGTCTGTTGGAAGGAAAACACATTCCAGGCCTAGGAGTGTGCATGGGACTGGAAGTTCCTTAATTACCCAATAATGGTGGGTAGTAAAGTTGTGCTTGTTAGAGGTAATTATCACATGCTGGCCAGGCCAGAATGTACTCTGTGTTCAAAATGCACTTGGACTTCCAAGTGAACAAAGAAAGGAAAAGGCCGAAAGGCGTGTGCAGCCCAGAGCAGAATCGTTAATAGGGGAAAATTTCAGAAGTGACATGGTTTGGACAAATGAATTTGCAAGCATTTGAAAATCGGAGTAATTCAGTATATATGCAGGGTTCACTATGTGCTAAGCACTGTGCTAGGGGCTGGGCACAGTCAGAAGGGCTGGAAATCTGGGCAATTACTAAACGGGTTATTAGAGTGGTCACAGGGAGCCATGGGAGCTGAGAAGAGGAGGCTTAACCCAGACCAGGGGGCCAGGGGAAGCTTCTGGGAGCCAGGGACAGCTAAGCTGGGACTTTAAGAATAGATTGAAATTAGCTTCTAGAGGGGAAGGGGGTGCAGAGTACAAGTAGAAAGGAGAGTGTAGGGCTTTTGAGGGACTGTAAGAAATTCAGCGTGGCTGGATCTTAGAAGGCTGAGTCTGGGGGTGAAGAAACCTGAGAGGAGCTGGGGGGTCACACTGGAGGCTTTGGGATTGATGTGAAGTGCAGTATGAGTCAGTGGAATGTTTTAAACAGAGGAGTTGGAAAGTTTTCTGTAAAGGGCCAGAGAGTAAATATTTTTTGGGGGAGTCATATGATCGCTGTTGTAGTATGAAAGCAGCTATAGAGAACACAGAAACAAGTGGGCACGGCTATGTTCCTATAGAACTTTACTTACAAAAATAGGTGGAGGGCTGGATTTGACCCAAAGCCTGTAGTTGGCTGACCCCTGGTTGAAGTGTTAATTTTTAAGTTATAGTGAGATCAAGTCCTTTAGGAGCCCATCAACTTTCTCCTAGTAAAATGGACAACTGGGCATCCTGTATGGGAATATGCCCCAACCGTAGTCTCTCCTCCTGACTGAGGCCATGGGTTCTTAACTGTGGCCCACGGACACACTTAAGCAAGTTGAAGAGAATTCAAAGAAAAGTTATTTTATTATGTCTTTTTTCTGTAGGGTGAAGACTCTGGAGGAAAAATTGATCAGTTTAAAAGTTATGTCAGTAGTTGTCTTAATCCAAACAACTGTAAGGCATGGGCTTTACCTAGGTGAGATGTCTTCCTGTTTGGACATCAGATGGCTTCTTTCTAATAGGAATGAAAGCAAAGTCCTTGCAGCACAATTGTGATTTTTCTTTCTTTCACTGAGTTTGGTTTAGGTTGAAAAAATATAAAAACAAAAGATTGTGTATTTTTTGGCTGTTAAACCACATGTTCAAATTCTGCCTCTTCTCTTACCAGCAGAGTCAACCTGTGCTGGTCAGTCACTCTCGCCAGGCCTCAGGGTTCTTAGTGCAAAATGGGATTGTAAAGGTTGAGTTAAAATGTGCAAGCCATTGAGCACACCATTCCAGTAAAGGGAAGCCCTCATTACTGGCATTAGGACACAGAGTGCTGGGCTCTCGTGTGTAAGGTTCCTGCCATTGAAAACTATGGGGGTGGGTGGGTGGGGGAGAGCTGTCATCTGTGTCATCCTGATATCAGTCAATGGGATCTCTTTTGTGCAAAGACGCTCATTTAGAAAAGGTGGGACCTTGAACAGAATTTGGATTTTCTCTAAGACTAAGACCTATGCTAAAGTATTTGTAGATTTGTTTCTAGTTCTGCCAAGGTCTCAGTGAAACCATACGTCCTAGGGATGGTCAAGTGGGTTTATAATTTGGAATAGAGGAGAAAACTGCAGCAGCAGGGGCTGTGTCAAAACATCATCTTTACCCAAACAGTTGACATTTCTTCTAATTTTGTGAAGTGGATTATGTTGAAATTGGCACTTCTACTGTCCCACCACCCGCTTCAGAAGCCAATTTCAAGTCCAAGTTGTTACCTGTGCTTTTGACCTACTGTTCTTTGGAGTTTCCCACAACCCACTCGCCTGCCTGCCTGCCTGCCTGCCTGCCTGCCAGCCTGATCACTCTCTAACCACTCCCCTGCCAGCCTGATTGCCCCTAACTGCCCTCACCTGCCAGCCTGGTTGCCCCTAACTGCCCTCCCATGCCAGCCTGGTCGCCCCTAACTACCCTCCCTTTCCAGCCTGTTTTCCCCTAACTGTCCTCCCCTGCCAGCCTGGTCGCTCCTAACTGCCCTCCCATGCCAGCCTGGTCCCCCCAACTGCCCTCCCCTGCAGGCCTGGTCCCCCCCAACTGCCCTCCCCTGCAGGCCTGGCTGCCCCCAACTGCCCTCCCCTGCTGGCCTGATTGCTCACAACTGCCCTCCCCTGCTGGCCATCTTGTGGTGGCCATCTTTGACCACATGGGGGCGGCCATCTTGGAGTGATGGTCAATTTGCATATTACCTCTTTATTATATAGGATGGTTGAGCAGAATAGAGTATAAATAATAGTTGTCATTTTTTGGCACCCCAGAACCTATTCCCACTTTGTAGTCACTCTTACCAGCAGAGTCAACCTGTGTAGGTTCTCTGCTCTCTCCATCATGGAGTTCTCTAGGACAGTGGTTGGCAAACTGCGGCCCCTTGAGTGTGGCTCTTCCACAAAATACCACGTGTAGGCATGCATGTACAGTGCAATTGAAACTTCGTGGCCACACTCAAGGGGCCAAAGAGCCGCATGTGGCTCACGAGCCACAGTTTGCCGACCACTGCTCTAGGAGAACAAGCCAGTCATTTCACTCAGCTGGTAGGGATGAGGGGATGTGGGCTGAATTCAACCTCAGCTAATGAGATTCCCTCTACCAGCACTTCGATGTGAGGAGAGACAAAAGTGGTAGGAGTTTACTCATTTTTTTCAGTGACTATGCTTAGTGACGATGCTCAGAGCTTACTGCTAAGCTCCTGCTGTAACACAATATCACTGACTGAGTGGCTTGAACAATAGACGTTTATTTTCTCACAGTTCTGGAGGCTGGAAGTCCATGTCAAGGTGCTGGCAGATTTGGTTTCTTCTGAGGCCTCTCTCCCATGCTTACAGATGGCCACCTTCTCATTGTGTCCTCATATGATCCTTCTTCTATGCATGTGCATCCCTGATGTCCTTCTGTGTCCTAATCTCCGCTTCTTATAAGGATACTCTTAGATTGGATTAAGGTCTCCATAATATCTTCATTTTAACCTAATCACCTCTTAGAAAACCCAAATACAGTCACATTCTAAGGTGCTGGGGTTAGGACTTCAACATTATGAGTTTTTAGGTCAGAGAGACCCAGAACATCCAAAAGAAGACCCAAGGCCCCACAGCAGCTTGCAGTTTGTTAGGTAATTTTATATTGCAAAGGGCCAGGCCATTCATATGCAAAAGCCTCTGCACACAGCTTGGCTTTTGGGCAATTTAGCCCATAACATCTCTCATTTCTTGTTTTCTATAAGTCAGCTCAACATCCCCTTAAATTCTGTGAGCTCCCCCAACCCTTGCAGTATATCCTTATTCTTTTTCTTTTAAATTAAATCTTTATTGTACAGATTATTACAGTTGTTCCTCTTTTTCCCCCCCATAGCTCCCCTCCACCCGGTTACCACCCCATCCTCTGCCCTTACCACCCCGCCACACTGTCCTCATTCATAGGTATACGATTTTTGTCCAGTCTCTTCCCATATCCCCTACCCCTCTTTCCCCCCTGAGAATTGTCAGTCTACTCCTTTTCTATGCCCCTGATTTTATTATATTCACCAGTTTATTCTGTTCATCAGATTATTTATTCACTTGATTCTTAGATTCACTTGTTGATAGATGTGTATTTGTTGTTCATAATTTGTATCTTTACCTTTTTCATCTTCTTCCTCTCCTTAAAGGATACTTTTCAGCATTTCATATAATACTGGTTTGGTGGTGATGAACTCCTTTAGCTTTTTCTTATCTGTGAAGCTCTTTATCTGACCTTCAATTCTGAATGATAGCTTTGCTGGGTAAAGTAGTCTTGGTTGTAGGTTCTTGCTATTCATCACTTTGAATATTTCTTGCCACTCCCTTCTGGCCTGCATAGTTTCTGTTGAGAAATCAGCTGACAGTCGTATGGGTACTCCCTTGTAGGTAACTGACTTTTTTTCTCTTGCTGTTCTCTCTTTGTCTTTGCTCTTGGCATTTTAATTATGATGTGTCTTGGTGTGGTCCTCTTTGGATTCCTTTAGTTTGGGGTTCTCTGTGCTTCCTGGACTTGTAAGTCTATTTCTTTCACCAGGTAGGGGAAGTTTTCTGTCATTATTTCTTGAAATAGGTTTTCAATATCTTGCTCTCTCCTTCTGGCACCCCTATAATTCGGATGTTGGTACGCTTGAAGTTGTCCCAGAGGCTCCTTACACTATCTTCATATTTTTGGATTCTTTTTTCTTTTTGCTTTTCCAGTTGGGTGTTTTTTATTTCTTCGTATTTCAAATCTTTGACTTGATTCTTGGGATCCTCTTGTCTGCTGTTGGATCTCTGTATATTATTCTTTATTTCAGTCAGTGTATGCTTAATTTCTAGTTGGTCCTTTTTCATATCCTCGAGGGTCTCACTAGATTTATCTGCGGTTTCTAGAAAATTCTTGAAAAACCTTATAACCATGGCTTTGAACTCTATATCCAGTCATTTGCTTTCCTCCATTTCTGTCATTTGTGACCTGTTTCTTTGTCTCTGCATTTTGGCTGCTGCCCTGTGTTGACAGAGTGGCTTTGTGTGCTAGGTGTCCTATAGGGCCCAGTGGCTCAGCCTCCCCAATTACCTGAGGTGGACACTCTTGGTACACCCCTTTGTGGGCTTTGTGCACAGTCTTGTTGTAGTCTTGTGCTCTGCCGGCCGTGGGGTCCAAGCCTCTGGTTATTGTACCGCTGCACCTCCGCCACGGTACGACAGCGACCAGTCGCTCGCTTGTGTGGCAGGAGCAGCCGTCCGCGGGAGCGGCAGCCGGGCATGGAAGCGGAGAACGCGGGCAGCTATCCTCTTCAGCAAGCTCAAGCTTTTTACACATTTCCATTTCAACAAATGATGGCCGAGACTCCTAACATGTAGTCTTGTTGTAGTTAAGCCTTGGTTGTTGTAGTTATCACTGGGAGGAATTGACCTCTAGGCGAATTGGCTGTGAGAATCAGCTGTGTCTATGGTGGGAGAACTTCTGTGCTGGAGACACCCTTATGGGGCAAGACTTGCTTTAGCGGGGCTTTGGTGCTCACTGAGTCTGCCCCCTGAGTGTGTCCCTTATGGATCTGAGGAGTTGTAATTGGATGGTCCCACTCTGACCACTGGGTACACTGGCTCTTGGATCTCTAAGGAGCTGCTAATTTAGCCTCTGCCTGAGACTACCCAGCAGAAGCTACAGAGAGATCTGCAGATCCCTCTTCTTTGTTTGGGGTTTGGAGGTGCCCAGATGAGGCCCAGCTGTGAAGCAATGAAAGCTGCTGTGGGGCCTTGGGTTTTCTTTTGGATGTTCTGGGTCTCTCTGACCTAGCTGCAGTTTGTTCGGTAATTTTATATTGCAAAGGGCCAGGCCATTCATATGCAAAAGCCTCTGCACACAGCTTGGGTGGGGCAGGGTCTCAGGGAATCAACAGGGCAGAGCAAACAGCTATGGCTGATCCTCAGCCCTGACCTAAGAGGCCCCAGGTCTCAGTGTCCTGCGGTAATCTCTGCAAGCATCTCTGAGAGAAAGCCGCCCTCGAGTTCCGCCAGATGCCAGACAGTCTAGTTTCTTCCCATATGTGTCTGGGTCCCCAGAGACTTGCCCGGAACTGGAGTTCAGAGCCGTCAGGAGCTTGTGTCTCCTTCTGATTGAAAAAGACAACTGTGTTCTCAGATGCTAGCCTTTTCCGAGTGCGCCTCTGTACCTTTGCACTTTACTTCCGCACCTCCTCTGAGTCTCAGTGTGCTTTTCTCTTTCCTTCTAGTTGTAGAATTTCCACTCAGCCAGCCTTCCTGTAGTTCTGGTTGATGTCCGTTTTGTCTTTTAGTTGTATTTTTGAAGTGGTTGTGCGAGGCAGCAATTTCAGGTGTTTACCTATGCCGCCATCTTGGTTTCTCTCTATCTTTATTCTTATTTAAGTTATCCAAAGTCAGTTTTTTATATTGCCACTAATGCAAACCCAATGTAGCATAAATTGGCAGACACTCCCATGGGATTATGTAAACCAGTATGTGGTGGAGCAGTTTGACATAGAAAGCTTCAGTCTTTCAGAACATTTTTCTCTTGTCTAAAGTTTATTGAATTAAAATCTCCCTTAAGTGGCAGGTGGTGAGAGAGACACAATGGGACTAGAATGATTGGGATGAACTGATGAGAGACTTGTGACTGGAATTACCAACAATATTTTAGTCTTCAGAACTTCCACTTATGATGTCATTCATCTGTATAAGTGATGAAAGCTGCCAAGAATAATCAAATGACATTTTACACACTTTGTAATAGACACAGCTCTTTCTCTGAGGCAATAGGGAAGGGAGAAAATGAAATAGAGCTTGTGAACAGAGAGACCCTGAGGGTAATCATTCCCTATGACCTCTGCCTTCTTAGCAGAATGGAGATGGCACCTGTGAACCCTACTCCCTGACTTTAGGGACCTCACATGCTTATTTCATTGAGGAATCAGTCACCCACAGAGTGAGAAGATGGGGGAAGAGGAACAACTTTGCAGTGAGCACTAGGGGAACAGGGACATGCTATGAGCCATGGACTAGAAATCACCACACAGTTGAGGGCAAAGAGAACAAATTCATGGGGAAACAGCCTATTTTTAAGATATTAGCCAGCAAATGTTGTGCCTTTTTAATAGGAAAAAGAACATATTTTAGAGCAGTGGTTCTCAACCTTCTGGCCCTTTAAATACAGTTTCTCATGTTGTGACCCAACCATAAAATTATTTTCGTTGCTACTTCATAACTGTAATGTTGTTACTGTTATGAATCGTAATGTAAATATCTGATATGCAGGATGGTCTTAGGCGACCCCTGTGAAAGGGTCGTTCCACCCCCAAAGGAGTCACGACCCACAGGTTGAGAACCGCTGTTTTAGAGGATTATTTTCAAGGTTGGGAATTAGTGAATTAAGCACAAGGAAAACCAAGAGAGGCAGGTAAAGGGTAACAGATGGAATACTGGGCACACATCTGAAATGATCAACCACTGGGTACCAGTTGGAAAGGGAAGCAAGAAAAGCCAGGTTGATAGAATTGGCCAATTTGGGCTTCATGAGCACAGACAGTTAATTTAGCAGGATAAACGCCTGGAATAGGGGATAGACTGACAGCCTGCTGGAGCTGGGAGGAGTTCAAATGGTGTAAACAGACACCAGGTGAAGGTCCCTGTTGCTGGAAAAGTGGTGAAGCAGAAACCCCAGGACACTCAGCTAACACCCTAGGATACTCTTTAAAAACGTGTTGTTCTTTCTTCTTTCTGTGTGAACTCCTTTGCCAATTGCTTGGCTGAACAATGAAATAAGACTTATCTGTTTCATTCTGTTCATAGCTGATTTTGTAGCCCAGCTCATCATCAATACTGTTTTCATCTGAATTCACAGACTGAAATGTTCCTACAAGCCTTTTCTTCATAAAGTCACTTTAGAACCAGCCCATGTTAGAGTTCATATAATATCATTTGAAAAAACTAAAGTTAAGACCTCAATTATATTATATCTTCCATTCAGAGCTCTACTAAACTAAATTTTCTTGATGAACAAATGTTACCAGACCCACACTACCTCATTTAGAAATAGATACATGTCAACAAAGAAATCAATGGGAACTAGTCTGTCACCAACACCAACAGCTCCAGAGAGACATCTTGGATCTCTAAGGAGGTGCTAATTTAGCCTCTGCCTGAGGCTACCCAGCAGGAGCTAAGGAGAGATCTTCAGATTCCTCTTCTTTGTTTGGGGTTTGGAGGTGCCCAGATGAGGCCCAGCTGTGAAGCAATGCAAGCTGCTGTGGGGCCTTGGGCCTTCTTTTCGAACCTTTGACCCATCTAATCAAACCTGAATAGGGACTCTCTTGATGCCAAATATTATCCTGTATCACAGTGAACACAGTCAGGGTGGTGGCCCCACATGAATTTAGTCAAGTGCATGTACAAAAAGGATGTTTTGCCTGTGCTGGGAAACAGGGCTACTTTTGGGGGTGCAATGATATCCCCCTGAACATTGTAAACCATATAACTAACTTTCATAGAGAGCTCATTCTTTTCCTGAGAAACATTCGTGTATTAGTTCTCTAAAAGGCTGCACTAGAGAGTTAGCTAGTTCTTCATTATTGCAGAGAGCGTAAGAGGTCTGTCTCAAGCACTATCATTGCCCTGGATTTCTGTAGTTTTCACAAAGATGTGGTGGCGAATGATTGCTGCTAAAATCCTGAATACACTCCAGCCACTCTTTCCCATTTAAGTGTCAAGCTTCCAATTGGAGGGAAGCCACTGTAAATAGAGTGAGTGAGTACAAATGTGAGCTAATCCAACCTGCTCTGTGGCTGTTTCTGAAGCTGAGGTAATGAGCACCTTAGCTTCACAAGAATCTATTTGTTATACACTAAAGGACTGTCTCTCTGGAGCTGTTGGTGTTGGTGACAGAGGGCAGGCCTCATAAGGATGAAATCATGAGCAGTAATTACCCGGGCATGTAAAGGACTCTCTTGGCCACCCCAAAACCCACCCTGAAGAAGAGAATGCTGGCTGGAATGAACAGGAAAACCAGGAACAATAAGCCCACCAAAACTTCCTTGTGCTACAGTGTCTGAAACACACAATAGTGAAGGACAAATTAATTTTGGACTAAATCCACTTCCATTGGTATTTATTCATCCCTTTCATTTTCAAGTTCTCATTGACGGAATGAAAAGATTAGACCAATGTGGGCAGGAGAAACTTCATCTTTCCATCTTCAAGTGCCTCAACTTTAAAAGGAGAGAAGTGGGGCCTAAGGCTCAGAGCTCAGCCCAGTGGGGCTGGGTTCCTGCCGGGGCTGACTGGCAGATCCTGAACGGCGGATGAGTAATTATTCTGACACATGTTTTTGTGAAAGAGAGGGCTAAGGGGCTGCTTGGCTATAGGAACCAAACAGTTTCATTTGCCTGCCTCCATAGGCTTTTATTGTAACAACAGCTTGAACTAAAATTAACTATTAGATACTATCAGCAGGGTAAGCATCCTTGAGAAAACACATGTATCTGTGGTGTCTTTAGAACAAGGACATTTCGAAGTCTAAATATAAAGATTCCAGTAAAACACACAGGGGCTCATACTTGTTTGGAAAAATCAAGGCAGGGTCTGTCTTCAGCAAGGCCCCCTTAGAGGCCCCTGACCTTTCGGAGAATCCTCCTTACAGACTTTCCAACCAATTCCCATGCTTCCCCACAGGTTCCAAAGGTCACTCTAGTTCTGAAAGTCAGCGTTATAAATTGTTACCCTGTGATGTGAGGTCACTGGGGGGCTGGTGAGGAGAATGTGGAGATTCCATAGTGGGAGCTTGGACATGTGGAGGCCATCACATTATATTCTTAGTAGGGAGTGCTGATCTGAAAAGGTAGGAACCAGGCTCATGTTTCTTTTTATTTTAAAACTAGAGGCCTGGTGCATGAAATTCGTGACAGGTAGGGTCCCTAGGCCTGGCCGGTGATCAGGGCCAATTGGGGCCTTCTGGCTGCTGGCTGGGCCTCCCTTCCCTGGCTGCCAGCTGCCAACTGGGGCCTTTCTTCATTCTGCACCACCCCCTGGTGATCAGCGCACATCATAGTGAGCGATCAGTCTCCCAGTTGAACTCCTGTGGGGTCAATTTGCACTTAAGACCAGTGCAAACCATCTAATTTCTATGAAGGTAATTTTGAAAATGAATAATATTCACCAATGATTCTTCAACCTAAACTTAAATTGTCCACACTTTCTGTTTTTCCTCTCCCCCAATTAGCTTGGATTTAAGATATTTTAAGACATTTCTTTAAAATACATATGAGCATGCCAAGCAGAAAATTGGGAAGTTAGGTACAAAATTTTCACTAGGGCATGGCTAAATTTCCAAGGATAAGAAAAACTGTGGGGACAGCCCAATTCTGGATCTTGGAGATCACAGACCTGACAAAATTTTTTAAATGATGTTTATTTATTTTAGCCTGATAGGTTTGGATGAAACTCAGAAAACCTAAGGAATTAGAGGGACTTTGGGGCATTTTCCAAAGGAAATGCTTTGATTTTTAAAAAGTCTAATTTAATTTTTAGAAAAAGAGTGCAATGGAAACTGACTTCTTCCTAATTACCAGAGGAAAAGAAATAGAGATTAGAATGAAAGTACCTAATAATATAGCCACCAACAGCACACATATTTTATCCATGATCAACTATGTGACTTCAGGGAAATTACTTTTTTGAGCTTTATTTTTGATCAGTCAAAAATACAGGTGTTGCTATCTGACCTATCCTATCTCATAACAGACTTGTGAAAACCAGAGGTGAAATGTTAGTATATTTCCCGGGGCAGCTCTTCCTCGGCTTCATTTTCCTTTTCTGGCTTGGAGGATACAGGGAAGTCTCCTTCTGAGCTGCAAAGAGAAATTCTTTCTCTTAACACTCCTCAAAGAGTCTCCAAGGTGACTGAATAGAGGCCAGACTGCCACTCAGCCGCTACCAGCACAGCCAGTTTTTGTTCAATGCTATGAATTATCACAGATGAATTCCAGCTCCGGACAGAAGTGTAATGGAAGCTCCCGGGTGACCCTTGCTCTTTTTACTCCTAGATCAGCTTTCAGAACATGGGGCCGAGCTGGGGGAAACAGAGACACACACATATGGCGGACACAGACACATAGAGCCACACCAGGATATGGGCAAGAAAATCTGGTCGCAGTCTTTTTTATTTTAAATGTCTTTTTTATTAATTTTAGAGGGAGAGGAAGGGAGAGGGACAGAGAGAGAGAGAAACATCAATGGGAAACACTGATTGGCTGCCTCCTGCATGCCCCCTACTGGGGATTGAGTTCACAACCCCTGCATGTGCCCTGACCAGGAATTGAACCGGTGAGCTCGGTGCATGGGGTGCATGGAGTGATGCTCAACCAACCGAGTCACACCGGCCAGGGCTGGGGACAATCTTAGGGTAAGAAAAGTTAATAGCTGATTCTGAGAAGCCAAATCATTTCTGACGTATCTCTTAAGGACTTTGCATTCGTCTGTATCTCTGATTTCGGATGAGACGGCCACAACACCTTGCTACAGCGGGATAGGTCTCCTGTGACATGAGCACAAGGCTCTGTATCTCCGATGCAGACATACACAGACGACACACTTCGCTTTTTCTTTCTTCTGAAAGCAACAAGACAAAGCTGACCTGGGACAGAAAAGGGTTGTTTCAGGATCTCAGCAGCCTGGCTGCCAGACCACACTCCACGCAGCTCAGGCGGTGATTCATTCCATGACTTTCATAAGCTCTGAAATTCACTGATGATTGTGAATGAAGAAAGGAAATAGCTGGGAGACAAAAGTAGATTTATACACTCCATTCTTCTCCCAACTCATTCCAAACTTGTTCAAAGCCAAACTTTCTTCCCAATGATAGACCAGTGAAGGCAGATGAAAACCCATGTATTTATAAAATTACAAGACATAATCTCTCATTCTTCTATCACTTATTATTGATTGTCACCTAGAAAATGGTGCCTTTGCACTGTAATCTGAGATCAATAAGGCAAAGAAACCCATTCTAATCTCCAGAGGTTCACTCACTTGGTGAAGATTCAAATATTTTAGAGCTGTAGGTCCTGAAGGCAGTCAGACGTTCATCATACTTTGTCAAGCAAATATGGTGAGAGTCTTCTGGCTCCCGTCCTGACATATAAAAGTAACAGTAAATCCAGTAGGCTTCAACGTTAGCAGCTAAACATAAAAGAGAGATTTACTTGCATAACAGCTTCTGGAGGAGCTCCTATTAATACAGATTTGATTTCTGCTACCCTTGCTGCATTTATGCAAAGCAAAATATCTTCCATCTTCTTTGGACAGAAGCCAATTTCCTCTCTCTGAGGCAGATGGCGATAAAAGCGTGATGGATTATTTGGCGTTTTAAGAGGTGTTTAAAAAGCTCCTTTCACAGATAACTCACTTAAAAGAATAGTTCACTTCCCCCCTAATTAAATGTACTTTCAAACAGCCTGCCTCCATAATTTAAAAGGGCAATGGTAATGGACTAATGAAATGTAGCAGTGGATAAAAAAGGAAGCCCAGTTTAAAAATGGCACCAGACACCTGTATCTCTGAGAGCTCAGCAGTCATTCACATACATATTCGTCAACACATGGAAGATGCATCCATACAGGGACTGTGTTCCAACAAGTGCTATCAACCTAAATCTTTAAAGTCTATCCAAGAAAGAGAACAGTATAAAGTTTGTAAATGATCCACATGAGGCCTAAAAAATGTGGCAAAGACATGGTAAGAACTCAACCCAATGATCACTAATTGGGAGTTATTATTTTCCTAGAAAATTCCTTCAAGATGATAAGAACAAGTGTTTGGCTAAAATGGTTTTCTAGCAACATTTGTCATTAAAGTGTTACCAAAAAGGGACCTTGTTAAATAAGGTCTTAAGTCTGTCTGTATATATAGTATCTGGATGTAGAGTCTACATTGTAGACAATTAGAATCTATGGGTCAAAGTTACTAATGTCAAAAAGGATTGTGATAGATTTGAATGACTAGAATTTTCTAGTGACTCCAGAAGGCTGGCATGAAAATTATTCTCTCATTGGGTCACTTTTTAATACCAAATACCAGAGCTCTGGTGTTGGAAATTAACGTAAGCCAATTTGGCTGCTTCAAGGTTGTCAGGTTCTTTGTAAATACTGGTCGTCCTTGGTGTTTACAGCCAGATGGGATGTAACACTGACAGCAGGTCTTGGATAAAGTGCAGCCGGAAAGACAAACATTTATCAGCAAGCAAGTACAAAAAGAGTTTTCTGCCATCTGCTCTTGTGAGCTCAGGGAAGTCCCCACTCAGTCTTATGGTTTCCTACATCATCTTACAGGGAAAACTTTCTCTGAGGACAACATGAGAATCATCTGAGGCAGAGCAGCCCACCTTCCAGTAAGGTCAGGCTCAGAGCCTTCTTGGAGTGGGGGACACAGGACCAAACAGACCCTGGGTTCTAGCTCCCTACGGCTGCTGGGAGTACCAGTCTTCGACCTTTATCATTCAGTGGTGATGGTGCCTGTACACTCTTTCCAGCCACTCATCGTGTCCACCACTCGCTTCACCAGAATAAAATTGTTTTCTAACAACCTATACTGAAGAATAAATATCTGGCATGGATTTTGACAATAATGGTGGAAGAGCAGGTGGAGTCCCCCCCAAAATACGGACTCCAGATTATAGTACTTTACATGCTAACCAACTACCTCTGAAACAAACATTAAAGTGAACCTTACAACATTGAGGCAGCACAATGTTGGCATAGGTGCATTTTTTAAAAAATATATTTTATTGATTTTTTTACAGAGAGGAAGGGAGAGAGATAGAGAGTTAGAAATATCAAAGAGAGAGAAACATCGATCGGCTGCCTCCTGCACACCTCCTACAGGAGGTGTGCCTGCAACCAAGGTACATGCCCTTGACCGGAATCGAACCTGGGACCTTTCAGTCTGCAGGCCGACGCTCTACCCACTGAGCCAAACCGGCTACGGCGGCATAGGTGCATTTTAAAATGAATTGTCACACAGACATTCTAATGCCTCATTCTATGTTTTTGTCCTCCTCTATATACGTGTGTGCCTCTTTTAAAATCAATAGTCAACCAGGTGAACAGGTGAATTTCTTCCCACGACATTTTACACTTACTGTTGACTGGTTAAAAATGCGCTATAACTTTAAAACAAATGGTTCCAAAGGGATTTTTATTTAGGTGGTATTGTTAAAGGATAACTCTGTGAAGATCTGTTTGGTGGTGGTTATTCTTTTATTTAATTTAAATTCTTTACTGTTGTATTACATACATCTCCCTTTCCCCACATTGACCTCTTCCCACCTGCTCCCGCCCCAGCACATGCCCTCATTCCCCGACTCTCTATGTCCATTGGTCATGCTTTTATATGTATGCATACAAGTCCTTTGGTTGATCTTTTACCCCCTTCCATTCTCCCCTGCTTCCCTCTGAGGTTGGACAGTCTGTTTGATGCTTCTATGACTCTGAATCTATTTTTGTTCATCAGTTTATGTTGTTCATTATATTCCACAAATGAGTGAGATCATGTGATATTTATCTCTCTCCGACTGGCTAATTTCGCTTAGCATAATGCTCTTCATGTCCATCCATGCTGTTGCAAATGGTAAGAGTTCCTTTTTTGCAGCAGTGTAGTTTTCCATTGTGTAGATGTACCACAGTTTTCTAATGCACTCATCTGCTGATGGGCACATAGGCTGTTTCCTAATCTTAGCTATTGTAAATTGTGCTGCTATGAACATAGAGGTGCATCTATTCTTTCTGATTGGTGTTTCTGGTTTCTTGGGATATATTCCTAGAAGTGGGATTACTGGGTCAAATGGGAGTTCCAGCCCTAACTGGTTTGGCTCAGTGGATAGAGCATTGGCCTGGAAACTGAATGCTCTTATGGTTTCCTACATCATCTTACAGGGAAAACTTTCTCTGAGGACAACATGAGAATCATCTGAGGCAGAGCAGCCCACCTTCCAGTAAGGTCAGGCTCAGAGCCTTCTTGGAGTGGGGGACACAGGACCAGGTTTGATTCCAGTCAAGGGCATGTACCTTGGTTGCAGGCACATCCCCAATAGGGGGTGTGCAGGAGGCAGCTGATCGATGTTTCTCTCTCATCGATGTTTCTAACTCTCTATCCCTCTCCCTTCCTCTATGTAAAAAATCAATAAAATATATTTAATAACAAATGGGAGTTCCATTTTTAGTTTTTTGAGGAAACGTCATACTGTTCTCCACAGTGGCTGCACCAGTCTGCATTCCCACCAGCAGTGCAAGAAGGTTTCCTTTTCTCCGCATCCTCGCCAGCACTTGTCATTTGTTGATTTGTTGACGATAGCTATTCTGACAGGTGTGAGATGGTACCTCACTGTTGTTTTGATTTGCATTTCTCGGATGATTAGTGACTTTGAGCATGTTTTCATATGTCTCTTGGCCTTCTGTATGTCCACTTTGAAAAATGTCTATTTAAGTCCTTTACCCATTTTTTTTGGATTGGATTGTTTATCTTCCTTTGGTTAAGTTGTATGAGTTCCCTGTAAATTTTGGAGATTAAACCCTTATCAGATGTAACATTGGCAAATATGCTCTCCCATGCAGTGGTCTCTCTTGATTTGTTGATGGTTTCTCAGTTGTTGTTATTCTTGAAGGTAGAGATAAGACAGGTTAGAAAAATTTTAAATAGTGTACTGAAGGGGCCATTACAGATCTGTACAATTGACCCACCCACTTTTTATGTCTAAACCAACACTTTTCAAATGATCTGAAAAGTACCTGATGACAGAATCTCTACTTTGAATCAAGCTTCTCAGTGCCCTGTGTAATGCCAGAACACACTTTGAGAGCAGCTGGCAATTACTTATCCCAGACAGCATGAGTTTAAAAAGAAAAGTTTCCACTGAAGAAGAGGTCTCCACATAAAGCTTTCTCAAGAAAGCATCTCAGTATCTGGCAAACCTATCTAAAATACTTCCTTTTTGCAATATTCAAACCTATTTCCTGCTCTTCTGTTCTCAGTGGAGGTGAGAGCAGCAGGTCACCATTTTCATGGTAAGAAATCATTATTTAGAGATGTTCACTGACTACCTTGGCTGCAACAGCCAAGAGTCCAATTTATTAAATTAATCTTAGGTTTTAATCTCTAACAAGGAATAATCATCTTTGTGGCTCTATTTGGGATGCCATGGTGCTTAGTGACTGCTACAGAGTCAAAGTAAGCATAGAAAGCAAAAATCACTCAATAGTCAAAATTACTTCAAAAATCTTGTAGAAAGGCTCCATTTTGGAGAATGACATACCATAAGCTCAAGACGCCAAACAAATGCCTAGTTCTTTGATTGAACACTAAAGTAAGACTCGTGTAAAGATGTCAAGTTATATGAAAAATGCATATCTTTAAATATGAGCATCCCATTCTTCACAGCAAGATTCTCACACCATGAGGGCTCACAAGAACTGAGATCATCTGAGAGAAGGACACATTCATCCCTCTCATCTGATCTCTCCTGGAACTACACTTCCTATAGACAGTAGCCACAAATTTACCTGCACTACTTAAGTTGCTCTCTCTCTTCCTCTCGCCTGTTGCTTTTAAAAATTTTTACTAATCTAGTATAAAGGATTTGTGTACATATACCTAGGCAATATCATTTTTATTCAAATTCAAAAGATAAATATATGCTCCTATACATATTTATATAGAGATATACATGTAAATGAATACAGACTTATATTTTAAATTTCAATATATATATACACATACATATATGGTAAATTTGTTAAATTTTGTTTTATTTCATTTCCATAAAACTTTTGTGTTACTTAAGTAAACGTTCAGCAAATACCCACCATATGCAAAGAGTGAAGGGACTGTTGGGCAAAAAGATGGATACAGCATCACTCTGCTCCCAAAGGCTTCCAAATTGATGTAGGCAAAAGCACATAAAGCTACAATCTAAGTAAGGCTATGTTAAGTATCATAATTGCACAAAATTCACTTAATCATCTTAAAGGTCCTTTTCCCCATCCTTGGCAATGGTTCTCCTAGTGATGCAGGGCCACTCACTATTCTTTCATTCAACAAAGTTGGATGCAGTGCCTCACATGTGCCAGACACAATTTTAGGTTCCCTAGAAAACATCATTGAGCCACACAGAGAAACTTTTCTTTCATTTATGGAGCTGATATTCTAATTGGGATGGGGAGTGTGGTTTCAAGACACGACAAACACATAAATAAATTATGTAGCACATTAAAATATGAAAATATGATAAGTATTATGGGGTGGGGAGGGGAAGCAGACATAGGGTACTTGGAATGCAGAGAATTAGGGTGGGTGGGGGTTGGTTGCAAACCTACACAAGGGTGTTCAGGGAAGGCCTCATTGGGAAGAGGACAACTCAGCAGGGACGTGAAGGAGGAACTCCAGGGTGCAGTGTTCCTGGCAGAGGGTCCAGGCAAAGGCCCTAGGTGGGACGGTGTGTGCTATATTTGTGGAACAGCGAGGAGGACAGTGTAGCTGGTGTGAAGTGAGCAGAGATGATATCAGGGCAGTGGTAGGAAAAGTAATAGCATGGGGAAGCTGGGCTCAGACCAGGTCAGAGCTTGTATGTTTTTGTAAGTTTTTACTCAGAGTAAGATGGGAAGCTGCAGAAGGTTTTAAGCAAAGGAGTGACATGATCCAGTGTGTTATTTTGGCTGCTTTACTAAGAACAGACTGGGAGAGAATGCAAGTTCAGAAGCAAGGAGATAAGTTAGTAGAGAGTGTGGTAACTTGAACCAGGGTGGTAGTAAGTGACCAGATTTTGAATATATTTTCATGGAGGGACCAAAAATATTTAGTGATGAACTTGAGCGAAAGAAGGATGCCAAACATTTTGGTCTGATCAGCTGGTAATATGGCTTCCCCATCATCAAGAAGGAGGAGACTGTGGCCGGGGGTCAGGCTGTGACGGGAGACCAGGAGCACCGTGTCGATGGCTGTGATGTCTCTGATATTCAAGTAGAGATGCGTTTCCATTGCACCTTTATTTCTGAATACCCCAGGTCCCTCATGTATACTAACTCATAACATTTCAAGATGAAAGATAGAAGTCCACGTAATCATCAAAATGTCCGAGTGTGGAAAGTAACATAAAAGTTATATAATTACAAAGTTTCAGGGACAAAGCACCAACCCTCTATTAGGCAACTGCATCTTATCAGTGATTTCTGGAGATTGGTTGTTGGCAGTGTTTTCTCCCCCAGAAGGTGTGCCCATCATGTTTGCCTCACTTTCATAGACATTTTAGACAGTATATTTAAGACTAAATCAAAACACTGTCAGAATCTGGTGATCAGTCAGGTCATCATCCAATGCATTAAAAAATGTCCAACAGGCTTTCTGTGTAGTGCAATTGCTTTAGCTGATTTTATCCCTAATTATACCTTCCATGATTTTCTTAGGGTAGGAAAGGATGGGTTCCTTTAAATAGCATCTCATATCCTGAACAGAAATAGGAAGGACAGGATGACTCCAGTTTATAAAAATGACTCTTGACCTTTAAAACAGTTTTCAAAAATTCAGAAGTATGGTAGGACTAAGTGGTAATGAGTTCCTATTATAAGATTTTGGAGCATTAAGTTAAGAAAAGTAAATTAGGCTTAAGAAACGGACTTCATCATTACAAATAGCAATATTTTTGGCACACTGAAATAATAATACCGATTGTAAAATCTTGGTGAGAATCACAAAGAGTGAAAATAAAAAAAATTAAATCAAGAAAAAGAGCAAAAGCTGGTGGTGTTCTCTACTCTTTCCATAACATAGTTATTCAATTTTTCCACCAGAACTTTAGGGGTTCTTTAAGGAATAAGAATAAACATGAGAGGAACCCTAGTAAGTCATTTTGTTATTAAACGCTTTGACTCATGAAAATATATTTATCCTGTGAAGACAAATAAAAAGGGTTAAATTATTCAAGGAGGTGGGAAAACTGCCAGACCCAGGTCAAATTGATAAAGAGCACATGCTAGGTCAAAAGACGAGCAGGTACAACACTTCGGGTGCCATGGTCTGTTGTCTTAGGTATAATCATAGGAAAAGGGATTTGCATAAAATTCGGCCCAGAATAAGGAGAATAACTTCAGAGGTGACAGATGAATAACTGACACAAAGGAATGCCTTGGGAAAGACTTTGTTCAAGGGCCTCTGACTTTCAGATAGCACAATAAATAGTCGCATTTTTAGTGTCCATTTTGTTCCATTTACCACCCTAGAGAGGAATGGAGAAATCAGCAATAGTAGAAGGAGGTTTATGAACAGCAACACAAGAAAGTGATTCATTTCTTATTTCCTGTCATGTTTGCTAACTTTCCAAACTCCTTAAAAATGTCTCTATTGTTTTCCTTTTGTAGTTTGCATACTTAGGTGATGACTGAAATGCTCATTTATAAATAAACCATTGAATTTTCCCATTCTTTGCTTTCCTTGATAAACATTCATTTTTTTAAAAAATTATTGATTTTTAGAGAGAGAGAGCAAGGGAGAGGGAGAGAGAGAAACATCGATGTGAGAGCAAAACATTTATGGGCTGCCTCCTGTACGCTCCCTAGGGATTGAGTCCACAACCCCGGACATGTGTCCTGAGCAGGAATCAAACTGGCAAACTTGTGGTGCATGGGACAATGCTCGACCAAGTGAGCCACACCGGCCAGGGCAAACATTCATTTTTAACGAATAGAGTAGTTTTATGTGATGAGTCTGCCCTTCTGTTGCATTTGAATATACTGAATTCCCAAACTCTGCTTAAGCATTAAGAACCTGAAAGTATGTTACTATCCTTAGCTCTTATGACAAGAATTTAAAGAAGCTCCCTGTCAGATGAGGTGGAGGATGAAGGAGGTGGGGAGAGGGAGGAATAATTTTCTTTGGCAACCATAGCATCAGACACAGATTCTGATCATGGAAGCATGCCTGGACCTTGACATATAGAGACTCCAAAGAGGCAGTCAATTTTTTTCTTTTAAATAAAAGTCTGGTTATTTCTACAAAATAGACACATGAGCCTTATTGTACTCCTGGATTTAGGCTTAGACAATTTCATGATGATGGTGATGATGATGATGACAACAAAGACTATAAAGACAGTTGACATGCTCTCAATGCTCCCAGATGCCAGCCACTGTGCCCAGTGTCCTCCATGGCTCACCCTGGCTCAGCCTCACAATGACCCTACACTCTGGTGCAGGAACAAGGCTGAAGGAGGTGACTCACAGAGGGTCAGTGGCAGAGCTTGGCCTCAGCCTCAGCTCAGTGCTAATCACTCCACCCCACAGCCTCCCCTCCTCCAGCCTCAGGACTCTTGACCTGGAACTTTGGGCAGTGCCCCTCCATGTGCACATGTGGGCTGCCTCTGACATGTAGGGGAAACCGACTCTTTTTTTATTTTTTAATTTTTATTGCTTAAAGTATTACAAAGGGTATTACATATGTGTCCTTTCTTCCCCCCCGCCCTTGACAATCCCCTGGCCTCCCCTATCCCCCAGTGTCTTATGTCCATTGGTTATGCTTATATGCATGCATACAAGTCCTTCGGTTGATCTCTTACCCCCCTCCCTCCTATCCCCCAACCCTCCCTGGCCTTCCTGCTGCAGTTTGACAATCAGTTTGAGGCAGCTCTGCCTCTGTATCTATTATTGTTCATAAGTTTATAATGGTCTTTATTATCCGAATGAGTGAGATCATGTGGTATTTTTCCTTCATTGACTAGCTTATTTCACCTAGCATAATGCTCTCCAGTTCCATCCATGCCATTGCAAATGGTAAGAGTTCCTTCTTTTGGGAAACCAACTCTTGATCTCATCAGAGAATCAGGGGTATGAAATCTAGCATTCTGGGGATCTGACAGGGGCATCAGTCGTAATAAAATCAATTTACTGAAAAACAACAAAGGACTTGTGCCAGCAATCATTCATTCCCCCTATTTTATAGCTGAGGAAATGGGAAACCTCACAGGTGAAATGACTTGCTCCAAGTTAAACATCCCACTGGGATGGGAAGAATAGAAGGGACCAGTCAGGGTCCTTGAGGTGAGGAGATGTGCAAAAAGAGGCCTGGAAGAAGCACAGGGACCCAGTGGAATGAATATTAGTTAAGTTTTCTTCCTCCAATTAAAAAAAAATTCTTCTATGAGTTTATAAATTCTTTGAAATCTACTGTTTTTTAAATTATTTTTAATTTGTGGTTTTAGTTTGTATGTTTGAAATTCTATGCAAATGGTGTCATATTGTACATATTGTTTTGTAACCTCTTTTTCCACTCAACATGTTTTAATCATGCATACATGTTGATGCATTCATTTTTAACAGCTGTGAGGCATTCCATGCATATGTTCTATATCTTTTTACTTTTGTCTATCTTAGATTAAAAACTGTCATGGAACACATAGAAATTTAATTATTTTATTATTATTTTTTAATATATATTTTATTGAGTTTTTTACAGAGAGGAAGGGAGAGAGATAGAGAGTTAGAAACATCGATGAGAGAGAAACATCGATCAGCTGCCTCCTGCACATCTCCTACTGGGGATGTGCCCGCAACCCAGGTACATGCCCTTGACCGGAATCGAACCCGGGACCTTTCAGTCCGCAGGCCGATGCTCTATCCACTGAGCCAAACCGGTTTCAGCGAGAAATTTATTATTAAGAGTGACATCTGGAGTCAAGTCAGATTGTGTAACTTTGTGATTCATACAAATTCTCCTCCCTTTAGTCACTACCAGGATTTGTTCACCCCACTCCCACTTCCTGACATATCCAATCCCAGAATTATATTCCCCCTTTTCTCTACCATCTTCTTCCCATGGACTTGACTGACCCTGTCCATAGATCCTGGACATCCCCCTTCCATCCCAAAGTGTTCATTTCAGGACTTGAGCACCACCTGTGTGGCCTACTCAGAGCCTCTTTAGGAAACCCAACAGTAAAGTGATAGCATCAAGACATGTTTGAATTGGATGGAGGGGAGATTTCTAGAACTTTCTTAGCAATATGCACTCCCTCAATAAAAGTAAAGGAGGAGAAAGAACAAATAGTTAAATGCTATTAAGTATTCAAATGTAATGTTTAGAGAATGAGATTGAGTTACAAGATTTTTTCACAGGAAGGTTGAGGGGAAAACCATTCAACAATCCCTACATTGAAGACTACAGCAGAGACTCTGAGATAACTTAAAGTACTAGTATACGACCAGACAAATCACTAAAAAACAAGACGAAGATTAGGAGAAAAAACATGTGTCTCGTGGGGCAGAGTTATTGACTGTTTGGAGCCACGGAGCATATTTTTTGTGCGAAGGCAATTTCCTAAGATTTTCACCCTGGTAATGAATCACTCTGTGGAGAACGGTAATGGCCATCAGTGGGAGAGAAGATGATGATGAATGTGCCCAGAGCCTTCAGATGACTAAGGAGATCTTGCAGAAAAGTCAGTGGACACTTTCCCAAGCTCTGCCTCTGAGCTTCACTCAGTACAGAGTAAGGGGTGGCCTGTCCTGTTCCCTGGTGTATAGGCACTCAGGTTGGGTTTCACCTTCTCACCTGATTCCTCACATTCATCAAAAAATGTCTTCATGTGGTCCTTGGGAAATTCCCCCTCCCACTTTTCTTCTGCCGAAATTTCATCCTCCCATTACTTCTAAAGAAGCTGAAACAGAAGTCACAGTCATCATCCAGATGGGTAATTAATGTTAATCGGGCTCTGTGGGTCCATTTCTGAAGACTTGAAAGAACTGTATTACACCTATCTGCTAGGTAGCCTGTGAGTCTTGTTATTGCTGATTTGAAAAGTATCTCAACTTTATTATTGCTTTTTTTCTTTTTTAAAAAACTCTCACCTGAGAACATACTTTAATTGATTTCTGAGAGAGAGGAAGGGAGTGGAGAGAGGGAGAGAAAGAGGAAAGGGGAGGGGAGGGGAGAGGAGGAGAAAGGAGAAGAGGGGGGAGGAAAGGATAGGATAGGATATATAATTGAGAGAGAAACATTGATTGGTTGCACGCACCCTGACTGGGGATCAAACCCACAACCTGGTTATGTGCTCTGAACAGGAATTGAATCCTCCACCCATTGTTGTACTGGACAAGGCTCCAACAACCGAGCCACACCAGCCAGGGCTTTTCTAATGTATTTTAAATAAAAAAAGGTATTCTGCAAGCAAAGAGTTTTCACTTGCAACACTTACTTAGAGTCATTCATTCATCCTTCCATTTATTCAACTAACACATACTGAGCACTTACTGAGTGTTGTCACTATGCCAGGCAGTGTTGCAAAACAAACAAACAAACAAACAAACAAACAAACAAACAGACAAGACATGGTTCCATGGTTAGGAAAGTTTGCATTCTGGTGGAGGAATCAGATATTATTTAAGTTTACATATGTATGGGACCCTCAATTCCTATCACTTTTATATGATAGAGGGGAAGTGCAGAGCTTAAGGTGAGTGCGATGTGCAATGGAATCTCTTTCCCTTTTGAAGAGTATCCTATTAGAGGAGAAATCCCAACTCCTTACCCTTTTAGTCATGTTCCCCATCTTTCTGACTCTATCATCTCTCACTTCCGTATATACAAACCCCTGAGTAAACCAGCTTCCTAATTTTTATCTAAACTATTCCCAATTTAATGCCTTTGTTAACTTTCTTTTTTTCCAATTGGAATGTTATTTCTCTAGTCCAGTTTACTACTTAGTATACTGTATATACCTATGTCAGGGCAATGGCTTGTCATATAGTACTTATACCCATAATCTACTCCACATCTTTTAAGGAATGAGATGAGGTATAATGAGCAAATAATTATTGCATAGTAATGTGGTAGACAGGCTCTAAGGTGGCTCCTTGATTCCTGCCTCCTATTGTTCATGTTTTTGTGCAATCACCTCCCTTTGAGCTGAACTTGCTTCTAGCCGTTAGGCTATGGCAAAGGTGATTATAAGATATTATATGTCTCTATCTTGCTTGTTGACTGATGCTAGAGATGTTCTCCCTCGCAGCTTTGAAGAAGTAACCTGCATGTTGTGAGCAAGCCTCTGGAGAGGGCCATGTGATGTATAGTTCCTCTAGTAACTGAGAGTGATTCCAAGACACTAGCTAATAAGAATCTAGGGACCTTAGCCTCACAGTTACAAGAGGAATTCTGCCAAGAGCTGAGTGAGTTTGGACATGAATTCATTCCCAGTCAAGCCTTCAGATGAGAAGCTAGCTCTGACCATCATCTTGATGGTAGCCTTGTAGAGGACCCAGCTAAGTCATACCTGGACTCCTAACCTACAGACACTGTGAGATAATAATGTGGGTTGTTTTAACTTGTTAAGTTTGTGGCAATTTGTCACACAGTAATAGATAAAGTGGCCTACATTCTATTTTTCCTTTTTTTTGTTGGGATGTGAGGAGAGAGAGAGAGAGAGAGAGAGAGAGAGAGAGAGAGAGAGAGAGAGAGAGAGTTTTAATTGAAAATCTGTTTTTTTGTGGGTTTTTTTGGTGTGTGTGTGTGTGTGTGTGTGTGTGTGTGTGTGTGTGTGTGAGATATCTGTGTATTTCTTTGGAGAGTAGGTTGATGGGGGCTGGGATACAAATGAGTGTGGATAATAATTAAAAGGATGGCGGGGACCAGGCATCTCTTCCCTTAGATAAGTGCAACAACCTCCCAAAGTGAGGAGATGCATTAGTACCACTGCATTCACCCTCCCTTCCATTTTCACCCAGTTGTCACTGGTCATCACCTCTGATGGTCAGGCTGCAGATTTGTCCCCAGGTGGACCTGAGAATTTGGCTTGCTTTCCAGGTCCTAGGAGCAATGGGCTATGATTTGTGTTGGTTATCATAGGATTGATGTGGGAAAAGATGGATGGGTACGTGGATAGATTGGGACAGATGATTTCCTCTATGGAAAAGAAAAAGTCTTCAAGTCACTCTGCTGAGGAGAACTCCACTGCTTCATATTCACGCACGAAGGACATCTCATTGTTCTCATTGTTAGGCAAGTCAGGTCTCTCCCACCCTCAACCCCGCCCAAGGTTTTCCATTTACAAGTATGACGCATGACTAAAATAATTATAAAAGTAACCCCAAATCTCAAGGCACCCTGTGAGATAGTAATGAAAAACCATTACAGAATAAATTACTCATAAATAAAATTCAGTGATGTTTCTTCTTTTTGTGCAGGAAGACCACATTAGAAGACATTAGA
This sequence comes from Myotis myotis, assembly GCF_014108235.1. NCBI lineage: Eukaryota > Metazoa > Chordata > Mammalia > Chiroptera > Vespertilionidae > Myotis > Myotis myotis. Next base: position 175,503,074 of record NW_023416335.1, read on the forward strand.
AATAAAGAACTATAAAAACAGATCAAGGGCATTAATTCTCTTAAACAGTCAAAATTAGACTGGCCATTTTCCTGATTTATGTCTCTATTTATTGCAAACCCACATGCTTTGTCCAGCTTGAATGTACAAGAATCATAAAGGAAAACCCAAGTGCATTTTCAGCCTATGGTCCTCCTGGGGTACAAGCATTAACTACTCATGGAAGAGAATGGAGTAATCAGGCTTCAGTGCTTCAATGCCCTTTATCTCTGCTGTACCTACATTCCAATGGAATGATTATCTTAATCACAATGTCGAGAGCAACTTAGTTCATTTAAAAATCATTATTGACAAAGGACTTAATCCAATACTGAATTTCTAAATTGATCTCTACATCAGTAAGATTTAAACCAGACCTGTGGGGTGTGAGTATTAGGAGGAAATGATGGAAAGAAGCAGGAGGGACCAAATTCTATGGTGTTCTTGTTCTCACAGTAATAAAGGCTACATTCCTCTGAAGTACAAACAGATATCTTTTTCTGGCAAATAATAAATTACCATTCAAGTCGAAGTTTCTTAGGCTATGAAAAAATAGAAAACTAGAATCAATCACTAATTTCATCTTGTACTTATTTCTTCTGAATAACAAAAGCTTCATTCTGAATCTTGACTCTTCTCAACTCTCGGCAAAACTTTGGCAAAAATCTGTGTATACTCTGTATCATCTAGCTACATGAATCCTCCAACCCGATGTTGAAGCAACCTAGAATATTCTGCAATGTGAAATGGTGTCTAATTCAAATTACTTCTCAAACATATAAAGTATGTGTTTGTTTTCAGTAAGGGTAAACATGTACTAGAGCAAATGTTCTATACTGGCCCTCCAAGGGTAAGGTTTAGGGAAGGGGAGATAATGAAGCTGGTATTTTATTTTAATTGCTGTTTTATTTCTCACATGTCTTACTCTGTAGCTCTTAAAAAATGTAGTTTAAATATAAGTAAAGAAATAAAATAATAAAGATAATTGTAACAGCACATTCTACCAGCCCCTCACCTCCCAGACTGATAGTAAGGTGGGCTGGCAGAAGAAGGTATTTGGTAATGTGGAGAAGAGACAGAGATTGCAAACATGAATATGCACCAAAAGAAGGCATTTAAAGGCAGCTAGAATTAGTAAAAGAAAGATTTGTATGTCTCATAGGCTCTTTACTGACTGAGGCTATTTCCCCCTTTAATATTCACCCCAACTTTTACAAATACACAGAGAAGGATCTATAGAACCTAAATATTTTTCTCTCTAGTCTTGTCCCCCACCACCCATGGCCTGGCTCCATCAAGAAGAAAAGCAGACACAACCACCTGACTGTCCACAGTCATAGGCCAAGTGGAAAAAGCATGGCAGGAGAGGGGAGAGTAAATGAGGCTTAAAAAGATGGAGGCTTGATTCTGTAACACACACACACACACACACACACACACACACACACACACTCACAGTCACACTCACACTCACCCACTCACACTCACCCACCCACACCACCACCACCACCACCACCACCACCACCATCACCACTCCCCCCCCTCCCCCCGATATGACTTTATATGGCTCTACTTCAGCCTCCTTGCTGTTCTGTGAACACTCATGCCTTTCTACCCCAGGGCCTTGGCGCTTGCTTTTTTCCTGTCTGGAATATTTTCCTCAAATAGATACATGGCTCACTCCTTTACTTTTTTTTGTATCATTGCTCCAATATCGTATTTTTGAGGCTTTCCCTGTCCTCTTTACAGCACTTATCAATACCTGACACACATTCGTACATCATGTAATTATATGTAAAGACATAAATTAATATTTACTTGGATAAATGCATGTTATAAATGCACTTAACAATATATATATTTACACAGGTTTTTATAATCATTTATTATTTCAACTATAAGCTCAGTAAGAGCTGGCCTTTTCTTTTGTTTACTGCTGTGGTCTCATCAATTGGAAAAATGTGTAGCCCATTATAAGCATTCAATCCCTACTGAGTGACAGGTAGAAAGGAAGAGTAAGACTACAGAGAACAGAATCCGCCTGACTATCAGCCAAGGTGAATTAGGTCCAACTGAGAGTCTACTCTAGGAGAAAATAAAATAATTATTTTATATTATTCTTCAAACTCTGTATATATCTCTGTGTATATGCTTGCTCATTCATAATTTTTTTTCTAGTATCCAGCTCTATTTACATACTCTTTCGAAAATTTAAAGGACATAACTTTAAGGACAAAAATTTAAGGACTATAAAACCACTTCAAGGAAACTTATCAGTATAGAACATATGTCACTTGGAAAACATTCTAGGCCAACATAGTTGTAATTACTGTATTGATATTTTTGCATGCACCTCATCCATTGCTCATTTTTGTTACAGAAAAATGCTCATAAATCAGTTTCTATTTTAATAAATGTTTACTTTCACTGTTGAGATGCCCCAGAATCAGCCTCCTCAAGATCATGTCCTTTGTTACTAATCATCACACAGAACAAATAGCTGTCTCTGCCTTGAGAGGTTGGTAATTAGTGGGAGAATCTGACTTCTCAAAATTCCAGTGTGTAAACAAACCAGGAAAAGAGAGAGAGGCCAAGGCATAAAAATATGATGTAGAAGCCAAATCCCTTTCCCTAAACTCTAAAAGAGCAAAATATAGAGAGTGTAAGTGGCCTCAAAGGATTGCTAGATGGATTAGTTAATATTTGAAAAGAATTTTCAAAATAAAAGCTACCATAGAAGGGCTAAATCTTTCTATTAATCCAGCTGAAATGCTTTCTTGATTTTTCCATGCTGCCTTAAAAATCTTTGAAACAATTTCCACATAAAAAAAAGGCTAATGACCTTCCAAGGAGGAAATTTCACTCATTCATCACTTTATCAAAAACACTCTGGGGAGAGACAGGCTTGCCTGTGTGTGGCGTCGGCTGCCATTACAAAAGTTCATATTTAACATACCTGACTGAGATGACAACCTGTGGAGACTCGGCACTCTCCTTAATTAGTTGGGATGGAGTCACGAAAAATCCTTACCAACCCAGTGCTCCATTACATTTGCTCCCAAAGATCAATTATAATATAGCAGTCATGCCACACCATGAGCTAAGGCCAGATTCTAAGAATTCATATTCATTTCCAACATTTTATGATGCTGTTGAGTTAGTTCTTTTTATAAGTTGTATATAGTTTGGCTAATAATATTTTGGCAACTAAAATCCAATTGAACAAAATGTACCAGTAGCTATTGGTCTGGAACACCCTTCCCAGCTCTTTCCACTTGATTTCTGCCCCTTTTCTCCTATTGGTTAGAAGTAGAAAATAATCAATAATGATCAGGTTGAAGGTAAATGAGAACGAATATTCATTCTTCCTACCCTCAAGCCTCAATGGATAAATGGGCTGAAAAAAGTGAAAATGAGGATGGGCATATTTCAGTGGTGTTTCTTTAGTCTTTCCTCTTCAAAGGTTGTTTGTAAAATGTTAGATTACAAATGTTGAAGGCTTGACTGTTGCTTTTTTCTTTGGGGCTTGAACCTTGATTGTCCTTGCATCCTTCCATAGTAAGGCTGGCTTACAGGGTCCAGGCTGATGCTATGTATCTACTAACTTAGTGATGACTCTTATGCTGACCAAACTTTGCAGGAAGATGGCACAGCTTTGTCACTCATCACACCTTCCTCCTGGATCTTAAAAAAAAAATATCTAAAAACATTTCAGTCTCTTCCTCTTGAAATGCTGGATCTAGGCCAATGATCAGCAATGGCTGCTAAAAATACTAGATTGAAAGCTGATGGAAATGGTTCAGGCTGACAATACCAGAACTGACTAATTAAATTTAGCACCATAGAGCAGAAAACCAGACATTATTCTGATGGAAAGACAAAAAAAGTCTAGGACATATTCATGTCAAAAAAGCAATCAGAGGTTGATTTGAACAAGCCTTTAGGTCCAGCTACCAGTTTACAAGCAAATACGGGAAACGAAAGTATAAGTCAACTGATAACCCGGGGATATAATCAGCACAATCCAGAATGTGAAAAACTACAAAACAAATGACCCAGTTTCATCAGTGAATGCATTGCAAGGAAAAAGGAAGAGGAACTATAGATTTAAGATAACTTAAAAGACTTCTCAAACAACTGAAACATGTTGATTTTTTTAGATCCCGATTTGAACAAAACAACTACTGAAAATCATTTATAAAATAATTATCAGAGCAATTTAAACATTGAGTGGATATATAATCCTATTAAGAAATTGTTAATTTTTAAAAGTGATATTTGTATTGAGGTTATGCTTTTTAAAAGGGTTCTTGTGTCTTAGAATACGTAATAACACGCATAATATTTATAAAATGATGTGACCCCTGGGATTTGCTTCAAAATAATCCTGGGGAGTGAGGTGAGATGGTAGAACACAGATGAAACAAGGCTGTATATGTGCTGATTGTTGAAGCTGGGTGCTGCGTACATGGGTTCAGTATGCTGTTCTCTCTACCTTTGTATGGATTGGATGTTTTCCTATAATAAACACTTAAAAAAATCAGGGACCTGGAAAACAGAATTGCAACAGAAACATTTGCTTATTTTGTGTCTGGCTGCAGCTTGAGCCATGGGATATTTACAGGTGTACAACACAATTCATTTTGATTTTAAGCTCTCTTTTGGTCTTGCCATGTGTGCTATCTTTGGCCTCTGTTGGCATTTTAAATTTACATAGTCTTATTGAAAAAAGACAAATATACAAATATAGTATTTTTTAAAGTTGCAATCTCAATGAAATTATTTAGATAGATATTTTAAATAAAATATATGCATTGTGAGGTTTTTAAATAGCTGCTTCTGCAACACAAAAAGGATTTAAAAAGAAAGTAAAAATAAAATTAAAAGGGACATCCTTAATACTAGAGTCATGATTACCCAAAAGATTGTCCCCTCTTCAAACATATTCGTTCCAAATGGAAACTGATAGACACCCTTTACCTTTTCATTTATTTGAATTCAAGCCAATATTGAGAGTAAACTGTCTACATAGTGTTTGAAAAGCTGGCAGAGCATAGCATTTTTTAAGCAGAAAGGAAGCCATTTGGAATCACTCCAAAACTAATTACATTTGGGAGGAAGGAGCTAGCTAGTAGAACCAGCTCCAATCAGAAACTAACATATTATCTTTGTAACTCATGACTTGTGTATTACTTTTTTAAGAATCATTTTCTATTTTCCATTATAATTGACATACAATATTATACTAGTTTCATGTATATACTCCAGTGATTAGATATTATATAACTTACTAAGTGGTCATCCCCATAATCTCTCACCCATCTGACACCATACATAGGTATTAAAATATTATTGGCTGTATTCCCTATGTTGTACTTTATTTTCCCATAACTATTTTGTAACTACCAATTTGACTTCTTAATCCTTTCGCCTTTTTCAGCCATCCCATCCATTCCCCTCCCACCTGGCAACTGGCAAATGTTTTCTGTATCTATGAGCCTGTTTTTGCCCTGCTTGTTTAGTTTGTTTTTTAGATTCAGTTATGATAGGTATGTATTTGTTGCCATATTGTTCACATTTTTTTTACCTTTTTTTTTCTTAACGAAGACTGTTGAACATTTCATATAATATGGTTTGGTGGTGATGAACTTCTTTAGCCTTTTTTTTTTTTTTTGGTCTGGGAAGCTCTTTATCTGTCCTTCAATTTTAAATGATATGATCTCCTGGTTTTAGCAACATTCTTTAGGAACCTTCATCTGTGCATCTTTCTTGGCCCTGCTTCTGCACTGGATCATCCTCATTTTGGTTCTCCTAAGGTCTCAGAAGTGTGGATACAGTGATTGACAGATGCTCTGTATCTCCATCTAGTAGAAGGTTTGCTTAGCAATTGCTGAGCAATTCTTTTTAGAATCTTATCCTTAGGCCCTGCACAAGTCTAGTCCTCCTGTGCTCTTCAACCTCTGGGCATCTCATGCTCAAAGGCTATGTTTCAGAGGCTGTTATGGATCTGAGAGCTGCTCTTTCTCTCTTTAAAAAATCCCTATTCATCATAAATCTTGGCTGTGTGGATCTGTCCTGTTCTAGAGCCAAGACACATCCAACCCAACATCCTTCTGGTCCTGGCACCAGCTCTAACTTTTCGTCCGCCCAATTCCTGACATTAGGCAAAGCACTTGTTTTTGTTTCTCCAGGAGAGAGGCAGAGGGAAACAGGACTACAACTGGAAAAAATCTCCACTTTTATGCTATCTTTGGATTGATCTCTGCATCATGTGGTCTTTCTTTCTTGTCTTTCTTGCTGATCCTGCTCTTCAACTGACCTTGACAGGTTCTCTTCCCATTTCTTTCTCACCACTAGTCTTCCTCCAAGTCTAGTGTCCACTGAGAGTCTTCCTTTCCTGCTGCCCAATCTCCCTTTCCTTCTCATTATTTCTCACAATATTTAACTGAGTGGTTTCAAGAATGATTTTCCTTCTTTCTATACTGAGGATGGAGATCATGTTGTATTTCTCTTTCTATCCACACTGCTCCTAGAAATAAACTGAGATCTCAAATCTATTGTCTTAATTGTTTATAACTGCAAAGTGTGGTGTATGTTATAATGGAAAAGCATAGGGTGCTATAGTGATGCACAATAAAGTACCTTGATTTAATATGAGAGGATGTGGTCTTGCTTTCTTTAGTCTTACCTAGCACAGTAAGAATTTTTAAGTTAATTGATAAAGATGAAGACTTAAACTATAAGAATGTTCCCACAAATTTAATGCACTTTTCAACTAAATAGATGCATGCAAAATATATAGAGAAAATTAGTAAGTAAAGAAAGTTATATAAGCAAATGGTTTTGTTAGAAGTGACTTTAGAAGTCATCCAAGCAGTGGGTAATAACCTTGCAGGGAATCCTTCTAGAATTCTATTAAACAAATGTAGACAATTTAAATGGGACCCACTAGGGGCCATGGATGCCAGGCAATGATCCCTAATGCCATAATGCCTACTTAGAGTCAAAACTGCAGTGGAATTTTCCAAACAGAGCTCCAGCTTACCAAGTGTGGCAGTCCTTGAGATACTTAGTTGTGTTCAATAAATTCCAAAGACAAGATACATTCAATGTGAAAGAAATGTAGAAGTCAAACAAAATCCAGAATGTACTCTCTTAAGCCTTAGACTGGTATGTTTTCTAGGCGATGCATAGTAGAAATTGTTTCTAAAGCCAGACAGGTCCAAGGTGTTTGGATATTTGTAAATTATACTAGAATTGTAAATCAGTACTAATATTACAACAAAACTTTATCTAGATTTCTCCCTGAGTAAGTGAGCTAAGATTCTTTTTGTTGTGAACAGAAACACAAGACTAAGACCAAAATGGCTGTTCTGCCCAAAGCATATTTTTCAGTCTAGTTCTGCAACTGAGAAATACATTAATTCAAGAGCATAGAGAACAAGTGTTGAAACACAGGAGAAAAGATTTTAAAATTAGCATTTATTCTTTTTTCACTATGTAATGGGAATACAATTTTCTATAACAAATACAAAATTCAGGTATGAAGGTGGAAATAAGTTTCAACACTTGCAGAAAAATATGCCATTAAAATTTTTTTATTGTTTAAAGTATTACAAATAAGAGTACATATGTCTCCTTTTTCCCCCATTGACCTCCCCCCAGCCTCCCCCACCCCCCAGCACATGCCTTCACCCCCTTAGTGTCTGCGTTTATTGGTTATGCTTATATACATGCATACAAGTCCTGTGGTTGATCTCTTACATGCCCCCAAACCTCCCCTGCCTCCCCACTGAAGTTTGACAGTCTGTTCGATGCTTCTTTGTCTCTGTATTTTTGTTCATCAGTTTATGATGTTCATTATATTCCACAAATGAGTGCCACAACCTTTTGTGGCAGTGGTTCAGGATCGGAAGAAAGGGCCAACGCACAAATGAAAACACTAGACAAGAAATATGAATTTAGAAGGCATGGGGAGGGGGAGGTGGGCAGATGGAGACCTCTCTCTTGGAGGGGCACATTGAAACCTGGCCTTATCCGCTTTTTATTCAGTTTTAGATACACATCTTGCCCTCAGTAAAGCATGGCAAATAGGTAGCAGACAGACCATCTCTAAGGTCAATAAAGATCAGTAAAGGTCAGTAAGGTCAGTAAACATTTACTTTGAGGCTATTAGGTCAGGAAACTGCTTCAAGCCACTGCTATCTCAACACGAACAATTGGTATTTAGCATCAACCTGCTAATGCCCAAGTTCCATTGGCCTTTCGTGTTCCTTGGTGCACTCTATGACAGTATTGGGAAAGCAGTGGCTTCCCACAAATGAGTGAGATCATGTGATATTTATCTTTCTCTGACTGGCTTATTTTGCTTAGCATAATGATCTCAAGTTCCATCGATGCTGTTGCAAATGGTAAGAATTCCTTCTGTTTTATAGCAGCATAGTATTCTATTGTGTAGATGTACCACAGTTTTCTAATCCATTCATCTGCTGATGGGCACTTAGGCTGTTTCCAAATCTTACTATTGTACATTGTGCTGCTATGAACATAGGGGTGCATATATCCTTTCTGATTGGTGTTTCTGGTTTCTTGGGATATATTCCTAGAAGTGGGATTACTGGGTCAAAAGGAAGTTCCATTTTTAATTTTTTGAGGAAATGCCATACTGTTCTCCACAGTGGCTGCACTAGTCTGCATTCCCACCAGCAGTGCAAGAAGGTTGCTTTTTCTCCGCAGCCTTGCCAACACTTGTCATTTGTTGATTTGTTGATGATAACCATTCTGACAGGTGTGAGATGGTATCTCATTGTTGTTTTGATTTGCATCTCTCAGATGATTAGTGACTTTGAGCATGTTTTCATATATCTCTTGATTTTTTTCATGTATCTCATGATTTTCATATATCTCTCCATTTTTTTATTGGATTGTTTATCTTCCTTTTGTTAAGTTGTATGAGTTCCCTATCACATAAAGAGAAACTAAAAAGATTTACTATTGCAAGAAAAAATTAAAGAAACCTAGGAAGAAATTTAAACAAGGAGGTAAAGGACCTGTACTCAGAAAATTATAGGATGCTGAAAAGAGAGATAGAGGAAGCCATAAACAGATGGAAGAATATACCATGTTCATGGATTGGTAGAATCAACATCATTAAAATGTCCATACTATCCAAAGTAATCTATAAATTCAGTGCAATCCCCATTAAAATACCAATAGCACACTTCAAAGACCTAGAACAAACTCTCCAAAAATTCATCTGGAATAAAAAAAAGATCCCAAATAGCTGCAGCAATCTTGAGAAAGAAGAACAAAGTTGGAGGGATCACAATACCAGATATCAAGCTATATTACAAAGTCACTGTTCTCAAAACTGCCTGGTACTGGCACAAGAACAGACATATAGACCAGTGGAACAGAACAGAGAACCCAGAAATTGACCCAAGCCATTATGCTCAATTAATACTTGACAAACGAGGCAAGAGCATACAATCGAGTCAAGAGTCTCTTCAATAAATGGTGTTGGGAAAATTGGACAGATACACGCAAAAAAAAAAAAAAAAAAAAAAAAAAAAAAAAAAAAAAAAAAGAAAGAAAGAAAGAAAGAAACTAGATCACCAACTTACATCATACACAAAAATAAACTCAAAATGGATAAAAGACTTAAACGTAAGATGGGAAAACATAAGAATCTTAGAAGAAACCATAGGCAACAAAAATCTTAGAAGCCATAGCAGACATTTGTTGTAGTAATATCTTTACTGATACAGCTCCTAGGGCAATGGAAACTAAGGAGAAAATAAACAAATGGGACTACATCAAAATAAAAGGCTTCTGCACAGCAAAAGAAACCATGAAGAAAATAAGAAAGCCCACTGCATGGGAGAACATATTTGCCAATGTTATCTCTGATAAGGGTTTAATCTCCAAAATTTATAGTATGCCATTTAAAAAATATGAACTTTGGAGTCAGACTTCTGAGTTTCAAATGAAGATTTCACTCTGTATGACCCTGTGCCCATGGCACTGGAGTTCTTGTAACATCAGTTTTGTCTTCTGTAAAACTGAGATAATAATACTTACTTGATAGGCGTGTAAATTAAAGAAAAGCATCCATGTAAAGTGCTTAGTGCTATATCTGGCACATTAAGAACCGAGCAAGAGAACCCAAAGGAAAAAGAAAAAGTATTTTCTCATGAGAGGCAGATAAGAAAGAACAGGACAATATGTTTTCATGTGCAAGTAAAATAAAGTAGATAGGGACAAAAAGTTCTAAGAGAAAATTTCACATACTTCCAAAAGAAACAGAAAAATACAACCTAGAAAAGAAACCAGAGCAGTTCACCGCTGGCCTGAGTCTGTTTATTTGTTCTCTGTCCTTCCTTTTAGAGAAATTCAAAAACCAGACGGTAACAGAGCCAGTCACAGTAGTGATACCTTTAGAGCTATTTATCTGCTTTCTGAAATGTGTTTGAAATTTAAAAGCTTTTAAATACCTTTTTATAACAAAATTAAAATGTTGCTATGAAACATTTTTAGTAATTGAACTTTAATTCTTTATTATATACCTTTCTGTAAAATAGATTAATTATGGTTGCTATGATATTCTAATGATATAGTGTAAATAAGCATAAGATATATTTAAAATATAAGGTGCTTCACCATCATTACATATATAAAGAAATGATGTGAAGAGAGATAATCCACAGTGTGAGTGCCAGTCCTCGTCTATAGACGTGACGATTAAGCTGCAACCAGAAGCATCAATAGTAAGATAGGATGAGTCAAAGGGAGGAAATTTTGATACTTTGGCAGCAAATGGGAAAGACCTCTTACTGGCGTAATGATCAATGACATTCTTTTCCCCTCTTCAGAGAAGCAAGAAGAATTTAGTTGTTTTTTGCTTTTTTCTTATTCATATGCCTCAGTTCTACTGAACAATATTCATTCTTTAATCAAGCAGCTGTCACACTGCTAACTGGCATCCAGACTGAGCTATTCCAAACACAGCCGCACCGCCTTGCCAGGTCTACAGAAAAACATGAGGCCTGTTAGGACACAGTGCGACCCTGGTTGTCATGTAGCTGCTCTGCTCCAGCTGCTCTTGCTCTGCAGCCATTGGGACCCACTCTTGTTTCAGGGACGTCTCAGGAGCATGTGACTGAGACACCCAACGACGCTGATATCCAGTGTTTGCCATCAACTTGGACTTCAGATGTCCTTGGCAAAAACCTACCTGAATCCTTCACAGACCGTTTTTAGAGAAGCAAGCATGAGAGGTAAAGTTTTTACAAGGTAGGAAGGGAAAGTGTTTACACAGGAACTAGTTTTACCTAGTGATTAAAAAGGGGGACACAGAGCCATGAAAATTAAATGGTTTCCATGAGTCCAGCATGTGCATGGGCACGGTGGTCACTTTCCCCTTAAACATGTGGACACTGTCTGCACTGTCCTCTATGTTCTAACACAAAATGTTAGTGACACTGACTAGGATCCTAGTGTCATTGATTTAACTCAAGCTGTCAAAGCAAGTAGCAGCATTTCTCTAACATTGCTGTGATGAGTAAGGAGGATGAGGAGTTGGGGCCCTGTAGGATAGTCAGGGACTTGGGGCTGAGGCAGAACTTAAAGAGCTGCTGGAGTTCTGCGTGCACACAGACTAGAGTCACCTACAGGGATGCCTCTTTCAGCCACTTGTGTCTGGGAGGCCACTTTTCTCCAGCAGAACAGGGATTACCCTCTGAGAAAGCCTACATGGAAGAGGATCCCCCAATTCACCAGCCTGCTCACTACAACCCTTCTTACATCAGGTGGGACCACCGCCAACACGGGGTGGGGGGCAGGGGGGCAGGGGAGGGTATGCCATTTTTGCATAAAGACACCCAGTAAACATTTTTATTCAAATAGGTTAACATCTCCAGGAAAGCTTAACTCCCAGCATAGGCTCAGCTTTAATGAGACAATCTCTCTTTCCAACTATATTTGCTCTTAACTAATGGACCCGCAAAGCCCCTCAGCTTCAGCGAGGACCAGAACAATGACTCATGCTGGCAGATGCTGAGCGGTAGGTTTCCTGGACTCAGGCAGAGAAAGCAGGCAGCCCCTGCCATGCTCCTCACCCTTGAGTAGCCTGAGGAGTGTGCCATCCAGGTGTCATTCTGGTTCTCTTTCCATCCCTTCCCCGACTTGCCCACTTTCCCCACATTGCCGGAAGCCGGTCCATCCTTGCTGCTTGACACAGTCGCTGCAGGAAAGAAACATCTGCACAGCATATGTTTCAAGGGACCTGGCGTATATAGCATACTGTTCTTAATATGTTTGCTCCCCTTAGCGCTGTGTGTTTTAACCAAGGTCACCTCTCCGAGAAAGGTTGTTTCCCCAGGTAGGAATTTTTCCCTGAAGTCAGGGAGGGGATGAAACTCCTTAACTAAGTGCCAGGCGGGCAGTTAATCACTACAAACAATCATGCTTAAGCTACATAATCTTTACTCCCTGGAATGGAGATAAGAAACGCCCTAACCTTTGTAATAGAAATTGACAGGATTAAAATCAACTGGTATAAATACGGATGTAACAAGACAATAAACAGCAGAACTTCGCTGGAGATCCAGACCAGAACTTGGCTGGAGATCCTGGCTAGAGATCCTGGCTAGGCTGCTGATCAACTGAACGCTGTCTCCGTGTCCTTCCTTCTTCGCCGACTCCGTCCACACCTTTGGGGACCCCTGGACCCGCTGGGGTTGGACCCCGGCACCACATTATAAAGAAAGGCACGCTTTTCATATATTCTGAATTTAACAATGGCCTCCTACCCTGGAGGGTAACATCCTCTAAAAGTTTCATGTAAACATTGGAGTAACAGGGACCAGATTAATCTTCCAACTGAATCCCCCCTCCCCGCAGCTCCTCCCCTTGCCAAAGACAAAATACATGAAACAACAGCTTTCAAGACACTGGACATCAGGGAATGAAGGACAGTGATCTCTGAGAGATAGGAAACACACAGGAATTGCTAGGCTGTGGTGCAGGGAGGGTAAACTGAGGTGGACTCCCTGAGCTGGGAGGCTGGAGCTGAGGCCAGGGACACAGGGCATCTGGGGTTTAGTGGGCAGAGCTGCACAGAGACAGGTCCTGGGAAGTCTAAAGAGCTCTCCACTCCAGTAGTCAGCACACATGTGAGGAAACTACCCAAGATTCAGTAGCTTTGGGAAAGAACCAGCAAAAGGATTAGAGGGAATAGTGACTGGTCCCCATGTAAGACTGGGATCAATGCCTGTTTACACCTGCCAGCTCAGAAACACTCATAATTCATGGGGCCTTGGGTAAAGTACTTAGGCAGAGCTTGCCTAGGTAGAGAGAAATAATTAGCCTAGGCCTGCCTAACAAATCATAAAAGTAAGACTCAGAAGGAGAAAACTGTTTCAAGTAACTTAACTGCATAGCAGAATAAGCTAAAGAAAAGCAATAGAATGCAAACATTTCTATTGCCCAACAAGGTAATGTTTGTAATGTTTAGCATTCAGTCAAGATTACCAAGTATGCAGAGGCAGGAAAACACAACTCATAATGAGAAGATTATTCAGTCAATGGAAACTAACCCAGGACGTATGTTAGAATCAGAAGAGGAGGACATTAAAACACTTATTATGTACCAAAAGCTTGTATAAGAATGTTCCTAGCAACTCTATTCATAATAGCCGTAGCTAGAATCTTTGCAATGTCCATTAACAGGACTATGGATAAACAGACTACTTAATAAAAGAGAATGATTCTCGAAGAGGTGCAACAACACAATTGAATGTCAAAAACATTTTGCTGAGTGCAAAAAGCCAAACATAAAAATGTATCTATCATATAATGATTCCACTTATTTGAAATTCTCAAATGGGTAAAATTAATTTATGATGATAGCAGTCAGATCAGTGGTTGCTTCTGAGATGGGGAGCTCACTGAGAAAGAAGAGAGGAAATTTTTACTGTGATAAAATATTCTTCATATTGAGTGGTGCAGTTATAGTGGTGTACACATTATAAAAATGGATCAAACTGTACAAGTTGTGCATTTCATGCAATAAAAGTTATTGTTAAACATGTTTAATGATTCAATAGAAAAATAGGCAGTTCATGTTTAAAAGAAAGTCAAATGGCCAATGACAAAGATATGAAAACTAGTGGCCCAGTGCATGAAATTCATGCACAGGATGGGGGTTCCCTCAGCTCAGCCTGCACCCTCTCCAATTGGGGATCCCTTTGGGGATCCCTTTGGGGATGTCTGACTGCCGGTTTAGGCCCAATACCACAGGGATCGGGCCTAAACCGGCAGTCGGACATCCCTCTCACAATCTGAGACCACTGGTTCCTAACTGCCTCTGCCTGCCTGCCTGATTGCCCCCATCTGCCTTCTCCTGCTGGCCTGATCTCACCCCCAACGGCCCTCCTTTGCTTGCCTGATCTTGCCCCTAACTGCCCTCCCCTGCAGGCCTGATCTCACCCCCAACTGCCCTCCCCGGTTGGCCTGATATCACCCCAATTGCCCTCTCCTCCTGGCCTGATTGCCACCAACCCCCTGCTGGTCTGGTCTCGCCCTCAGCTGCCCTCCCCTGCTGGCCTGATTGCCCCTAACTGCCTCTGCCTCAGCCCCCACCAGCATGGCTTTGTCCAGAAGGAAGTTGGTCTAATTAGCATTTTACCCTTTTATTAGTATAGATAGATTATATAGGATAGGATTGCTTAAATGAGGGGGTAGGGGGGTGGGGCTTTTTCAGCATTAGGAGATGTTCTTGGCAGACAAGAACGCATAATCCCTATATCTGGACTGATAGCCAGCCATATGCACTATATTGTCAAATTGGTTATGAAATAATGGACCCACTTTCTCACACCTTACACCAAACAGCTGTTGCCCTTTAAACCCCTCCTCAGCCCCCACCTTAGGTTCTGCCTTTGCAGTTTACTCAGATTAGATTCTGATTGGTTGGTTTCTATTACAGTCAGTGTCAAAAGCTCTGCCTCCTATGCAGCCATTGTCTCCTGGCACTTCACCCAGATTTGGTTCTGATTGGTTGGTTTCTCACCAGTCAGCATCAAAAGCTCTGCCTCCTAGGCAGCCATTGGCTCCTTGCACTTCACCCAGATTTGGTTTTGATTGGTCGGTTTCTATGCCAGTCAGCATCTCCAGGTCTATCTCTGGACCTGATCAAAGAGGCAGGGCTGGTCCGCAGCCCCCACTGAGGGCAAGAGAGAAACAGAGGCTCAGCTGCTGGCGAAGCCCAGAGAGAAAGAGAGAATCAAGGGCTGATCCACAGCTGCCATGGAGGCTGCAGATCAGACCCTGCCTCTCTCTCTGCAGGCCTCTCTCCGGGCCTGATCTTCAGCTCCCTTGGCAGTCAGTGCTGGGTCGCTGCACCGGCACCTGCTATAGTCAGTGCTGGGTCACCGTGGCAACCCAGCACTGACTTCTGGTATTCGGTTGACCTTTTGGTCCTTGTGGACATTAGGGACCCTGGCTCTTTATATATATAGATATTCTTATTGTCATTAAAATACAGCAAAAAATAAAATATCACTCATGTACTTACCACTTTGTATCAACCAAATTGGTGTATTTTAAAATTTGACACCATTTGATCACATCTCTGCTGATGCAATATAGATTGTTACAACCATTTTAGGAAACATTTTGGCTTACCTAGTGATGTTGAAGAAATGCATTTCTTGTAACTTGAAACACCACTCCTGGAATAGGAATTTTTCGGAAAAAAATGTCTTGTGCATCAGAGACTTATAAATCTTATTTGTGATAGCATTGTCTGTGATAGCAAAAAAACCCTGGAGATCAGTATTTATAATTATATAAATAAATACTGGTATAGCCATACATTTGTTGAATACATTATATAGAAGTAGAACTTAATGAATTTCAGCTACCTGAATAACATGGTGGAATTACAGGGGTATACTGTTGAGTGAGAAAAGCAAGTCTCCAAGAATACCTATAGTATTATTTAATCTATATATACTTCAAAAACAAACAGAACTAAAGGATATGTTGTTTAGAGATACAAACACATGGTAATACAATAAAAATGAAAATGAGAATAATTAATTCAATTCTAAACTACGGAGCTTGAGAAGGGAATAGAATTGGGAAAGAGAACACGATACAAAGGTGTTCATTGCATGCCATTCTTTAAACTTTATATACATTCCACTAAAATTCTTTCTTGTCCACTGAATATTTAACACCCAACTTAGTAAAAAAGTGGACCAAAGAGAATAGAAAAGGGTAAACCAAAGAAGGTGAGGTAAAATTTTAAATCTTTACAAAACTTAATTGTAAACCTGCCAAGTTCTTCATGTGGAAATTTATCATTTAGAATTATAGGATCACCATGCAATAAAGATAGAACCGAAAGACTCTGAGTGAATAATGTTGTTTATAAAACAATGCACCCAGATAAATGTCAAGGTACTAGAAACAGTCTTATTTATTCCAAGCTCATAATTAATTGAATGCCCTGTGGAGGCAAGATGCTCTAGCATAACGGTTTTTGTTATTTGTTATACAAAGATGTTCATTTGGTCTGCTATTTCACAATAGCCTATTATGTGCAAGCGGAATTCACTGTCGCATAACATTTCAAAGTCATCAGGAGTATACAGGAAATGACTTTCAGAATCGGGAGGGGTGGTGTGAAAAGAATATGTAAGGTCCCCCATTTTTATAGACAAATTTTTAGAGCAGTTTTAAGTCTATAGCACAATTGAATCGAAGGTACAGAGATTTCCCATCTATCCTCTGCCCCCCACACATCATAGCCTCCCCAATTATCAACACCTTCCACCAGATTAGTACATTTGTCACAAATGATGCACCTATATTGACACATCAGTATCACTCAGAGTCCGTACTTTGTCAGGTCCCATTTAAAAAACCCTCAAAATGTTATTCGGTTCTCTCTTAATACTAATGATCCTCAGTGTAAGCCTGTATAAAGTGATGCTGGGAGGAAGTCCATTTGGATCAGGGTAACAGGTTGCCTTTGGAGGGGGATGAATTCCATTCTGACCTCTAACTTTTTGCAAGATCAAAGAAGTCTTCCTAGGCAGATCTACATTGACACATGATTTTAGGATTTCATGGCCTGACTGGGTTACCACGTATGGGCCCCAAAGGAAGAGAAAACCAGGGGTCTGATGGACCACGCTTGAGAAAGGAAAGAACTTATTATCCACTAACTGAAATTCATATGGGGGAGTGAAGACCCCCTAAGCACCAGTTCCCAATCAACAGTATGGAAAATGATCCAGGGACATCAGCAACTAGGGACCACCAATTGCTGCCCATAAATTAAAATTAAAATTTTGCTTCCTTGGCATGCAATTATTTGGAAGAAGCTTTTAGGGCTAAGTTCTGAAAGATGCCAAGAAGTGTTTGATGGTCATGATCCAGTTTGATGTTGAGCCCAGTTCAAGCACCAGAGCAGTTTTCAGTGAGCTTTTAGATGAACTCTACAGGGTAATTTCTCTTCTACTACACACTCTGGGGTTGGGCTCAGAATGAATAGCAACATTCTCCACTAATGGTTAGGAACTACCAACAGTGCTTTTAAAAAACAAAAGCTTCTCTCCTGCCCTTTAGCCTCAAAAAGGGTTAATTTTCTGGAAATCTCTATATTTCTATGAAGCCATTATAAAGAAAATTGAGAATCCAACTTGGAAAAATCAATTAACGTAAAGAACAGTAAAACCAGGAAAGCTCTATAGGATAAAACCCTGTTCCCCAATGCCACTCCCCCAAGGAATGCAGACCATAATTAAGGACACTAACAACATCAGACTAATTCAAACAGTTTTATTAAAGGTTTTACAACAAAATATTTAAAACCATTTTTGTTTCTCCTATCACAAAATAAGGCCATCTGCCTACTCTTCCCAGCAAAATACTTCCTTTACTCACCTCTGTCTGCAGTGCCCTAACACTCACTAAGTGTGCCTTCACTCCAGTAACACCAGGGAGTACTAAGTGGTAGCAGAAGCTATTTTTCTGTCACGATATTTTAAAAAATATGTTTTATCAATAATATAAAAGCTTTAGGTGCATGTGGAATTGAAAATCTGAAAAGAGCATGAAAAAATCTGTGTATTCAGTATATGATCATTAGTGTAAAGAAGTATAAAATTGTTTTAATAAAAAAATGGTTTTACAAGAATTATGATGGTTGGTTTAGTAGCACATACTGCTTGGAAGTTTCTGTTTCTCAGGTTCCAGCATCATCACAAGTCAAGGTGCAATGGTCTAACTGTAGCCATCATCGACGGACGACCGCAGTGTTTCTACCACCCAAGAAAGAGGAAGAATTTCATAACATTATGTGACCTAGCACATCACTAGGTAAAGAAAATTCACGGGAGAAAGAACTGAAGGCAGAGTGGGGGGGGGGGGGAAGAAGAGGAACTCTTATAAACATTGGAAATAATCTTTAAAACAAAATGTTAAAGGATATCCACTTTCCTGAAATGTGGTCTGAGTTAAGAAAAGTCCGTAAATAATTGGTCATCCTATATAATAAAGATGTAATATGCAAATGGTCATTACGCCGTGACGCTTAACGACCGACCACGTAACGACTGGATTACGGATCAGCAGGAGGGTGCGGTGGCGAGCTACAAGTGGGCGGTGGAGAGCTACAGGAGGGGGCAGGGCAGCAAGTTATGAAGCGGGGGGCGGGGGCAGTGGGGAGAGGTGGGGGGGTGAAGGGAGCTACAGGAGGGCAGCAGCGAGCTACCGGCACATGGATTTCTGCACAGGACTACTAGTCTATTAATATTTAAATAATTGACATCTATTCATTCATTAGGTTTTACATTTTCATGAAGACATTTAAAATGATTGGGTGCGAAGGTTTTAAAACATGGCTGAACACTTTTCAAAGCATCTTCCATTGAAAGGTGGAATCTTTGTCTCCTTCCCTTGACCCTCAGTGAATGTGTGGCTGCTCCAACCAATGCAGAGCCACTGAGGGGATGCTGTGGGAGTCTGAGGCTGCAGCTTCCACTTTGTTCACTGGGAATATTGGCTCTTGGAGTCTTGAGCCACCGTGAGAGAAGTCTGGCTATCCCATAATGCAATGTCAGAGAGACCAGTGCCAGCTTCCCAGTCCAGTGGAGCCCATCCTTCAGGGTTGTAGGCCCAGTGCTGACCGTGGGAGCCAAGAAGCCGTCTTGGAAGTGGATCCCCCAGTCCCAGTCTCTTGGGTCACCACTAGCCTTGCAGGTCACTGAGCCGAGGTTCCAGTAGACAGTGGAGCAGAGGGGAGCCTTCCCCATGGTGCCCTTTCTGAATGCCAAACCCACAGACCCCGTGAGCATCATAAAGTGGTTGTTGCTTCACACCACTAAGATCTGGGATGGCTTGTTACGTAGCCATAGGTGACTGAGATGGGGGTGTGGGTATCTATTCCACAAATCTGAACTCACAAACTGCACTCGTAACTGATGGTCTCACTTTCTCCACATTCGATTCATTTGGTTACTTATCAAAGGCAGCAGCCAAATGAAGTTGAGAATGGCCTGAGACCAATCAATAAGAAAGGTGTGGAAAAACTCAGCGAGTTTCTCTTAGAACTGGTTTGTTGTTGATTGTGATGAATTGGTCTACTCAGAGCACAATGTGTGTGCAACACAAAACTCAGAAGTCCATTTTAGGACCATGAATCTTTTTTTTTTTAAATCAGAAGACCAGACTTTTTATTTCCTCTAAGGTTGCATTTGTGTTAAACTTACAGAAGCATTTAGTTTCCAGAAGAGAAAAATTCATAAAAATCATTCATTTTCTCTAGCAAAAGCCATCTAGGTAAGATTATGAACACAATTTCTTAACAGACATTATTCTAAAGTAACTAAATATGGAGGCAAGTACATTGTTGAAGCTGAGAAGTATATTAGAAGAGACAAGATCACAGAATCAGAATTTATAACTTGAGAGAAGCTATTGGTCTCTCTGAGCCTAAGGTTGGCTTTCTCCTTCTCAACTCATAAGGTTGTGGCAAATAATTCATTGTGCTAATGAACGCAAAGGGCCTAACATAGGGTCTGACATATAATAGGTACTCAGTGAAAGTTAGTTTCCTCCTTGCTTACCCTTGTTTTTACCTTATCTCCCTCATGAAAACTTCTAAGGTACATTGATGCAAGCCCTCTGTTAATTGCATATGGTCATCTCACTAGTAAATGTTGCCTTAAACACAGAGGATTATTTCTGGTCAAATTAACTTATTTTACTTACTTACTTACTTGTTTATTTATTTAAAATTCTTATTGTTTAAAGTATTACATTTGCCTCCTTTTAAGACTGGGGAATCTTTGCAGTGATTATTAGTTTGTGAGATGAAAGTGCAATGTGAAGATGAAACATTAAAATGACACGTAAAAGATTGGTTAACCATTCCAACAGTGAAGGTCATAATATTTATATGCTCCCATGAGGGGACTTAAATTAATACTTTGTGGTTTTAATTTAGTGCCTCACATGAAACTTTACTCCAAAACCTGTCTTACTTGATTTACTTGCCTATGTAAAGGCAATTACAAGACTTTTAAGATTCACTGAACATCTAAGCCATGCCTTATCCACAAAAGGTAGAATATTTTGAGCAAAAACATCATAGTCACAGCTAAGTTCCATGAGGGCAGGGTTTTGTTTTGTGGTTTGCTAGAAGCGTGCTTAGCATGTAGTAGGTGCCCAATAAATATTTATTGAATAAATGAGTAAACATGAGAACCCTGCAGGCTGAGCTACTGCAGAAAAAAAAGAAGAGAAAAAGTGTCCTTGAATTTCCTGAGACAAAAACTATCCTCATTGCATATTTTGGTCACTATTAAATGAAAGGGAATTCAAGAGACTATCTATCTAGAGACTATACTAAACATAACATATATAGTATGCATGTTATGTTATACCTATATATCACACATAATATACTAGAGGCCCGGTGCATAGTCCCTCAGCCCAGCCTGCCCCTCTCACAGTCCGGGAGCCCTCAGTGGATGCCCTACTGACGGCCACAGTCTGGCAGCAGAGGCTCGGAGCAGGTGTCCCGTGTGTGTGTGTGTGTGTGTGTGTGTGTGTGTGTGTGTGTGTGTCTGCTGGGGGCCTGCCCCCAGCCACACTGTGGAGGCTTGGAGCAGGTGCCCCTCTGTGTTGATCTCTCAGGCTCCTGGCCTCCACTGCATGTTGTTCTCTCCCTTGCACTGTGGCCAGGGTGGGGTGCTGCCTGCAGGCTGTGCTTTCCTGCTTACGGATCACCACCATGACCCGGAAGAAGGCCCTCCTGGGTGCTGCCTGCGGGCTGTGCTTTCCTGCTCGTGGATCGCCACGGGGTCCCAGCTGGTGATGGGGCTTAGGCAGTGCGATTGCGCCGCCTAAGCCCCGCCACCCAGGGCCGCACACGGGTGCCTGAATGGCGGCTCGAGCTGGCCCGCCCTGCCTGCAGTATGCAAATTAGCCGCCATTTTTGTTGGTGGTTAATTTGCATTTCTCCCTGATTGGCTGATGGGCGTAGCAAAAGTACAATCAATTAGCATCTTTGTCTTTTATTAAATAGGATAATTCAACAAATCATGTTATAATTATACATAAATGTATTTGTTATTTATAAGTAAATATATGTATATTTATAATTAAGATAAGATTCGTCATAGAATTTACTGAGATTCAAATGTAAAAGGGAAAATCTGTGGGCTTGAATTTGGTGTTTGGGGTAGGATGTTTGGGGTAAGAAGGAGTGTATAATGTGGAGCAATACAGTGAAAAGGCAAAGTAAACTTAAATTTTACCTGATTGCAGGATGTATATCCTCAGCCCAGCTGGGTGATAGCTTTCTTTTCAAAAGAGGTAAAGCTGCCCCCCTCACTCACTTGGTAAACATCTGGTATACTTTAGCAGTAGCTGTCCAGTCAGGCTACTCTTCAAATTAGCCCAAAGCTTGGAGATTAAAAAGAAAAAGCAAGCTATTGATGTTTGTTTTGCTTCATGTATTAGCAAAAATTTCCCACCTAGAAGGCTATAAATGGAGCTGTTAGTGGACACAAACATGATCCCCTGCAGCATCCCACCCTTGAGAGTTTAACAGGAGACCTGTCACACATAGAGTGGGAAAAGAGCTGACTCACTGAGCTAACCCTTGCTGGGGCCTTGACGCCAATCTCCCATGTGCGGTAGAGCCTGAGTCTTGAGAGTCTGCATTTCCAACCAGCTGCTGGGTGGCTATATCAGCTAAGGCAGGCTGAGGATCTCTCTTTCTCAACATAGCTGTTCCTTCCATGGGAGACAAGGGTACACGTGGACTAGTGACATTGTCTTTAGAGTCACACAAACGTGGGTCCAAAACCTGAGTACATCCTCATTAGCTGTTTCACTTTAGGCTGATTGTCCTTTAAGTCTTAATATCTTCCTCTGTAAAGTGAAAGTAGCAACAGCCCTTATCTTGTAGGGTTGTGTGAAGCTTGAGTGATAGATGGTCAGCACTCAAGAAACATTCACTGTTATTGGCCAGTTAGACACTATTAGACACTTTCGTGGTGTTCTGAACTTTCCCTTTGTAACACTTGTCAATTGTAATCAATTGTACTGTAGCTAGCTTGGGGTGTCTGCCTTCCCATCAGACTCTAAGCTCTTAGAGGGCAGTAATCTTATCTGGCTTGTGTTTGGCTTTACTCCTAACGTCAGCAGAGTTCCAGGCACACAGGGCACACATTGAGTGAATGGCTGCTTTTGTGTATGCAGTGTTGCTGGATGTGTTAAATGTTTTGGAAAGCACAGAATTTGAAATTATGAGTAATGGGCCTTCTAAGCTACATGTCAGCAGTATCATTCCTTCCATAGGACTTCTCTGAGTTTATTATGAAGAAAGTCAAGTTGGATTTTAGTGGAACAAAAGAGAAAATTATCCTCTTTGAGAAAGACCTGGCTCAACAGACAGGATGAAAGAGGAGAAAGGAGTGTAGGTCACAGTGGGCTGGAGAGTCCTGAGACCAGTGGAAATAAGACTTCAATGGGGACATTCAAACAGCTCTGGACTGGACCAATGAGAGAGCATATCTGCAGTCAGTTGTCACATCCTTTTGTGGTCAGTGAGGCAGAGCAGAAAGAAGTTAGGAGGCAGAGACAGGTGGAGGCAGGAAGCAAGTGGGAAGCAAGTAGGGTTTATAGGATCAGTCTCTAAAAATTAAGGTGGGCAGTGCAATTACTCCCATCAGTCAAGGAAAGGCATTCTCACCTAAGCCAAGGGGAGGTCCTCTGACTCAGGGCATTCAGGGCACATTGGGTCTCTGTAGTAAAATGCCTGCTTGGCATGAGCTTGGGTCAAAGTGATCTCCAATGATCATGTGCCCAGGCAGGAAGGTGATCAGAAGGTAATTTCTCATCTCAGCTTGTTGCCACTCACTAGCACTTCTGTCATCTTCTTGGCAAGGAGAATAAAGACATAGGAAAAATTTAAAAATCAGATAATTCAGATAAAATTTTTATTTGACAAGACAGGAGAGTAAATCACCTATAAAAAAAAGTTCAGTAGAGATAAGTTCTTATAATTACTGCTATTAAAGTCTGCCTGCCAAATGGCTGCTATTTATGAATTTAATAGAGGAAGAAAATCATAGTGTGTGCTGAAACTTCTAATATGCCTTAGCTGTTCTTATCATCAATAACCAACAGGTAAAATGCATATGCTTAATTAAAAAAATGAAAATAGACTACTAAATAAAGCTCTTATTTGAATATAACTTGTGACTAAAAAGTGTCAACCGATCTTCCTGTGTGGTTTATGGAATTCTAATAAGCTTAATTACTGGTGTCATGAGTTCCAACAGGCTTAATGCCTGGTGTCTTTGATATTAACAACAATGTGCCTCATTGCCTTCTAGTCACAGCAGGGGCTCCACACTGGGAAGGAGGAGGAGGGGCTAAGAGGTTGTAAGGTGGGGCACAGGTCTGGGAATGAGGAAAAGGTGTTAGGGCCAAAGATGTGTGGCTTCTTCTCATTGGTTCATCTTCAGCTATACAATATATCCATGCAATTATGGCATAAGGCAACATAAGAGCTTTCCTTCTACGATTGCTTGCCTGAAGTCAAATCAAGGATACAAGATGGATCTTTGAAAGACATGGTTATAACAATTTCTCATGCTGAATTACCACAAAATAAGATATTGGGGCCAGTATTCACCTGTTGGGATCAGTATCACTGGCCTTGGTAGATCTGGGGTGTCATGCTTGCCCACTCACGTGACACCAGATCACTGCTCCCGTCAATAGGACTGGCTCAGTGTTCTTTTCCCACTACCTCTTTCTCCTCTGCTTAAACCTTGTGCAACCCAGCTGTTAGCAACACCTGTGGGCCTGGGAAAGCTCACCGGCAACCTCACTCTGCAGCTAGCAGTTTTTGGGGTGCTCAGACTAGAAGCCACAGAGGCCCTGATGAGTAGGCCACCACAAACGACCAAACTACAAGTGGCAGGGTTAACATGGAGGAGCCATAAAGAGGTACAATGAATCCAGGACTCAAAGCACAATGACAGAGATCCATTCCTACTTGGCCACTGTCTAATTCAAGTCACACTCAATGAGCCTCAGTGTCTTTATATGAACTGCAAATGAAAACATGTAGAATTCTGGCTCTATTTTTTTATAACTCAGGCCTGTCCATATCAGTGCATATAATATTGTACAGGCATGTGTATTTCACAACATACAGGTTTCATGACACCCCTACAATATAATAACTACCCACTGGGAAAGCATGAAGGAACAAGATTAAACCAAAGAGTGGGGAATTGATCCTCTTTTGTAATCAGGGACTTTGAATGTTTTTTATTTTATTTTTTTATTGATTTCAGACAGGAAGGGAGAGGGGGAGAGAGATAGAAACATCAATGATGAGAGGGACTCATTAATTGGCTGTCTCTTGCAACCTTCCCCCCCTCTCCGCCCCCGCACCTGGGATCGAGCCCTCAACCTGGGTATGCGTGTTGATGGGGAATCAAACTATGACCTCTTGGTTTATAGGTCGATGCTCAACCATTGAGTCATACCAGCCAGGTTAATCAGGGACTTTAAGTTTACTTTGATTTAAGACTTCCACAGCACCACTTCATATAATCAGGAACATAATGGGTTTTCACAAGGTCTAAACTGGTTTAGAGCAGTGTTTCCCAAACAGACACTGGATCGTTTGTGAGAGTATCTTATACAGATGCTGGTCAATAAACTGTGCCAAAGACCAGAATTCACAAACCGGAATGAGGCATCCCTTCAGTGAGCATATCAGCATCATCTGTTCTCATGTCCTGTTCCTGGTCCCCGGGAAGCTCCCAAGCTTTCCCTGCAGAGGAGCTGTACCTCTATCTTGGTAGATGTTCATAGTCACAGAGATTTAACAATGACTACAGAGGGAGGAGTTGAGGAGGGGTGGCACAGGACTTTAATACTTAATTTAATTTTCAACTTCCTTCTATGGAGAGTCAATTTGCATGATCAAAATTCATTCACTCAAATATTTTTTTCTTAAGCAGTTCTTTTTTTTTTAAAAATATATTTTATTGATTTCTTACAGAGAGAAAGGGAGAGAGAGAGAGAGAGTCAGAAACATCGATGAGAGAGAAACATCGGTCAGCTGCCTCCTGCACACCCCCAACCGGGGATGTGCGCAACCCAGGTACATGCCCCTGACCGGAATTGAACCCGGGACCTTTCAGTCCGCAGGCTGACGCTCTATCCACTGAGCCAAACCGGCTTCAGCATTAAGCAGTTCTTGAGCAAAGGCTGAGTGCAGCCACCATGCTGGACCTGGGATATCAGGGTGATTAAAGTAAGTGGTTGAGAAGAGAGAGGCAGGAATGAATAACCGTAGTGCACTGCTAAAATTAAGGCACATTTTCAGAGACGTGCATAGCAGATGAACGGGATAATTCTGTTAAAAGAAGAGGTAGGATATGGTTCAGGCAGTGCTTCAAAGATGAAGACATATTTTGAGTGAACTCTTAAATGGCGAACCAGAGTTCACTAAGGGAAGGAGCATGGGTCACAGTTAAAGCAGACAAAAGAGCAGGTGGGGGAATCGATTACCAATTAAGAGCAGATAATAATTTTCTGAGAAATAGGTTAGTTATAACCCTCATAATAAACCCGCTTTGAGAGGAAGTTTAATGAGCATGGGTGCCAGAGCTAGATCACCCAAGATTGAAATGCACAGTCCTTCACCTTCTAGTTATCCATGTACAAGTGGCTTCTTAAACTTTCTCAACCTCAGCTTGTCATCTTAAAATGAGCAGAACACCTCTTGCCTCCCACTTCATGTGATTGTTGTATTCAGTGAGAGAACGGACACAAAGTAGATGCTCCATAAATCTTGATGGATCCCTCTCTTCTCCTTTCCACTTCGTAGAAAGAGGTGGAGCCACAAACATTGGCTCTGCTTCATTGAGTGTTTGGGAAATTATATTATTAATTTAAAACTCACATAAACCCTGGCCAGGTAGCTCAGTTGGTTAGAGTGCAGATACATCAAGGTTGCGGGTTCAATCCCTGTCAGAGTACATACAAGAAGCAACCAATGAATGCATAGATAAGTGGAACAACAAGTCTCTCTCTCTCTCTCTCTCTCTCTCTCTCTCTCTCTCCCCTTCACCTCTCTAAAGTCAATACTATCTAATAATAGACAAACATGGTAATTGACTGTACCTTCGCTATGCCTCCCATTGGCTAATCAGTGAGATATGGAAATTAACCACCAACAAAGATGGCAGTTAATTTGCATACATAGGCGCGAAGTGGCAGAGCGAAGACTGAAGGCAGCTCCAGCTGCAGCAGCGAAGGCTTGAAGGCGGCTCCGACTGGAGCAGTGAAGGCTTGAAGGTGGCTCCAGCCACAGCAAAGGCCTGGGTCTGGGTGCCGGAGGAAAACTGGTGCCGGCAGCCAGGGGAAGGGAAGGCCTATTGCATGAATCTTTTCGTGCAACAGGCCTCTAGTCAATAAAATAATTAGAAAGGAAATAAAACTTCACATGGATGTTGTGCTAAATCTATTATAAATAAAATAAAAATAAATTTAATTATATGCATACATATAGATTGACACCAAGTCACATAAAAAATTCCTTACTGACTACACTAAAAATACCATAAACACAGACAAATATTTTCACTGGGAGCAAAGAGCTGAAAGCTATTATAGTGCTGCTGCTAGAACACTATTTAAAGGAGGAGGTCAGGGGAGGGTGGAGACCCAGCTCCGACTCACAGTCTGTAAGGCCATGATTGTGAGCAGAGCAGCTGCAAGGCCCAGATTTGCTCTGTGTGCTCAGGGGCTCCTCGAGTACTTAGATCCACATCACCTGCAGGGCCTCCTGAAGGTTAAACAGAGAACCAGGCTCACCAGCAATGAGATCCTGGAGCAAAGCCAGGGCCTTCACCTAGTGCAGTGGTTCTCAACCTTGGCTGCACATTAGAGTCAACTGGGAATCTTTTAAAAAATCCTGATTTCTCCAGAATGAGGCCCAGGAATCAGGATTTTAAAAAGATTCCCAGGTGATTTTAATGTGCAGCCAAGGTTGAGAACCACTGACCTAGAGTGACATCATCCCAGTATGAATGAACACATGCAAAACACAGGGAACATGGTGACCTGCAAATACTGCAGGGAGTAGCTACTTGGATCGAGGTGATCCTGATTCGGGCAAGCATGGCAAATGCTTAAATGATGCCCCAGAGACTTGCTTCTCATCCCACAGTCCAGTTAGGAGCTACTGGGAAGCTGCTGCAGCAGCAGAAAGTACCGGTTGAATATTTTCTGCATAAAGACTGTAATGTCTCATGTAGCAGAGGCTCAGAGAGGAAAATAGCATTAGAGCTGCTACACTGGCGCCAGATCTAAAACCAATTATATGTCAGTGAACATCCTGGGAAGGAGCTGTTCATCTGGCCTCTTCAGCCACACCTGACATTCAGACACAAGCACCAAGCCTTTAATGAGCATCTACCCTATGTTCCAGCTGGTGCTGGTAATGATGGAGAGATTAGGGTTCTGACAGATAAGGCTGGTAATCAACAAATGTAAGTCTTCACATCATGTTCAGTAATTGAGTGTTTTATTTCAGTAAACAAACTTTTCCCACGTCCCTCCTATTTGCTACCATGCCAATGGGAGGGATACAACCTGTCTCGAGGAATTTGCACTTTGGAGGGGATTCAAAAGAAGGTATTAATATTATAGCAGGAAACTGCACATGCTGTCAAGAGAAGACATGATTGGCACAGGCAGACAGAAGAAGTAATGGGAGTTGTTTGGACTGGAGGATCTGGGAAGGCTTCATGTAAGAGCTGGCCTGTGAACTGAGAGTAATGGACAGACAGGAGGATTTCAGGAAGCAGAAGTGAAGGCAACGTCTATTCAAGGCCAGAAAGAAAAAGGTGCATTCCAGGCCGAGGAAACAAGAGTGGCTAAGGAACAGGGATCTAAAGCAACATGGCATGTTTCCAGAGTGGGAGGCACAGGGCATCAAGTAAATCAGTGGTTCTCAACCTTGGCTGCACATTAGAATCACCTGGGAATCTTTTTAAAATCCTGATTTCTGGGCCTCATCCTCCGGAAATTCTGTTTCTTTGTTACTGATGTTGTGGCCCCACCCCATAACTAAGAAACAGAATTTCCGGAGGATGAGGTCCAGAAATCAGGATTTTAAAAAGATTCCCAGGTGATTCTAATGTGCAGCCAAGGCTGAGAACCACTGGAGTAAATGAAAGGGTAGGTATTGAGGAAGAGTGATGAGAGGCAAAGCTGGAAGTGAAATTGGGGCTCAAATAGGAAAAGCCTTGAATGCCACAGTAAGACAGTGGACTTCATTCTTTTATAACAAAATGCTAAATTATAAGGAATAAAAAAAAAGGAATTGGTCAACTCATGGTCAAAGAGAAATGCATGCAAATGGGCAACACAGGCTGCCATGACCTGGGAGGTGGATGGAGCTGGGCAAACTTCACATGCCACCTGCACTGCCAGGAGACACCTCTGTGCGTCACCAGGCCTGATGTGTGGGTGGGGACAGGATCCCTGCAGCGCTGAGCGGTCTCTGCTGGCACAGAACATGTGCACGAATATTTATGGAAAGAATGAGTAAGTGAATAGATTCTTCCCTTCCTACCCAAGTTGGAATCAATTTCTCTCCCTGCTGAGGTTCTTGTTTGTACA
Organism: Myotis myotis; assembly: GCF_014108235.1. NCBI lineage: Eukaryota > Metazoa > Chordata > Mammalia > Chiroptera > Vespertilionidae > Myotis > Myotis myotis. Next base: position 175,532,333 of record NW_023416335.1, read on the forward strand.
CAACAATCTGCTAGCTTAGTTCTTTTTATGTTCTTTTGCTTTGTGAACTCTCAACAGCTTGTGGGCAGGGACCAATGTGTGCCTGCTACATACCCTCCTGGTACCCAAAGAGTGCCTTGCACCCAGTGGGCACTTACTGAATCATTGCTGAGAGTCTAATTAATATGGCAGTTGAAATACTCCAGGGAAGCCAGATGAATACCAAAAAAAGGTGTTTTTTTTTTTTAATTTCCCATCCTCCCTCTTCTCAGTTATGGCCTATTTTTTTTTGTTCCTGATTTAACAAAGGGAAATTATTTCTCATTACCCCTTTTATTCCTGCATGATTTAAACATTTTAAAACATAATTTATCCTTATGTTTTGTACAAAGTGCATCTCTTCCTTTTTTTCTCTTCCTCTTTAGAAACCTGAACTGAGATCTACTTTTTAAAAAACGAGTCTCCTGTTTTTAATTTCCCAGTGTAATTGGTCTCCCAACAATTTTCTGACTACTTCTTATACTTCTCCTGTCTTATGAATGCAAAAGGCCTTCTCCAACATCCTTCCCTAAATGAATATTTGCTCCCAGGATCTTTTGCCCCTTTTCTGTTATGCCCGTAGATTCTTTTCATTTAGCACCCAAACCTGCTGAAACTTTTAAACAGGCTATTTTACTAATAGGATTTTCCTTAGAATCCAACCTATACCCTATGAACTTCAGGTCACTCTGCCCAAGGTTACCTGAAGTTTCATGCACTCTCAGCAAGTGTTGTACTAAGATGGTTACCTGCCCTACACATTTGATCCTTCTCCTACTAATTGTTCTAAGGTACTCTAAGCACTATTTTCCACTTGACTAAAAAAACAAACAACCACTTTTCAGAAATTCTATAGAGTTTACAGCAGAAGCAGTTTACCTTTTTGCCTCATAAAAGAATTTTTAAAAACTCTCTCTCATCTTTTAGGTGAATGTTTAAATATGACTCATAATTTTAAATAGAAAGGATTTTCAGTTCATTGTAGATCTGACATTTAAAAATAAAACCTTAATATCACTGTGTTAAATGTACTCAGTGGAATCTAAATGCCACAGGGATGTGAAACTCCTTCATCTTTCATTTGTACAAATGTGAAGAAACTCTTCCTTAGTAGCTGGGATATTTTACAATCTTCTTTTTCCCTTGAAAGAAATATTTCTGTTCCATTATTCCTACTTTTTCTTATTGGATTATGTATTTATGCTGTAAACATCTTGTATTAATTGCTTTATTTCTTATCATAGATATGTATCTAAATTCAACAATTTTAATTTCCTGTAGCTGTAAGGCTGTAATGGTTTAAGCAGTGTTTAATTTGACTTAAGTTGTCATTACCTTTGTTATTAATACATATTTGATCAAACCACACACACATACACACACACAACACATTTTGGTAAAGAAATATTAAATGTAGAGATGCACTTTTGGGGCTGTTGATCTTCTATCTGTGGATGAATATTACCTATTGGTAGAACAAAACAGTGGGCAGTATAAACAATTTTTTCCTTTTTTTTTTTTTTTTTTTTTTTTTACAGATTGTTCATGCACATGAGAATGGGAGGAATTGTATTGTAAGCTAGCAATGACTCAGTTCTTTGAACTCCTTTCAAAGTGCCAAAATTCACATAGTGGCTTATCATCAAAAATTGTTTTTAATGTTGTAGCAGCTGACAACTCAATTCCTTTGTTGAAAGCAAATAAGTGGAACCCACCTGGTGCAAAATGATTTCTAACTGTTATTAGAGTCATTCATTGGCCCAGTTCATGGGAAATATTCAATAAGGCTTTACCTTTAGCAAAGGAATTTTTACTTATATCTAATATCTGTCACTTAGAGTCAACTTGATTAATCCATCAAACTTAGAATGGGTTGTAAAATGGAAATACTGTTACTTTCCTACATCTTTAAAAGAATACTTTAAAAATATAAAATATTTTAAATAAAACATTTAAAAATATCTATGTATATAAAACCCTAATATGCAAATAGACCGAACAGCGGAACAACTGAACAAATGGTTGCTATGACATGCGCTGACCATCAGGGGGAGTGTGTGAAACATGGCAGGCTTTGGCAGCAGGCGGCAGAGCGTGGAACATGGTGGGTGTCGGCCTTGGCAGGATGGTGGAGCAGGTAAGCGGGGACATCAGACCAAGGAGGGCACCAGTCGCTGTCATCAGGGAGAGCCTCTGGTGGTTATTGAAAATTCTTTGCTCCCACGCGCCTCAGTCCTATCTGGTACTTGCACCTGCTGCTGGTGCCAGCCCCACTTGCACCCGCTGCCAGCACCCAGCGCCGGCCCCAATCGCCCTTCAGGCCTTCTCCACCTCCCCCTGCTCCTGAGGAGTGATTGGGGCCAGCAGCTGCCTCTCACAGCCACTGATGGCAATGGCCCCACTCGCACCCACTGCCAGCGCCAGCCCTGCTCACACTCGCTGCCAGCGCTTGGCACTGGTCCTGATTGCTAAGTATTGTCAGCGGGTGCGAGTGGTGGCTGCCGGTCCTGATCGCCCTGAGGGCTTCTCCACCTCCCCCTGCTCCTGAGGGGTGATTGGGGAAGCATCCACCACTTGCACCCACTGCTGGTGCCAGCCCTCAATCGCTCTGTGCCATCAGCAGGTGTGAGCGGGGCTGGTGCCATTAGAGCGTAGTAGCTGCAGTGGCAGTAGTAAGGCTGCCAGAGAGAGGGACCTGGGGGTTGTGGTGGGAGGGCCAGGCTGGGGCAAGGAGGATGGGCCAAGACCTGCCCCTGTGCCCACCACAGCCTCACAGCCCACAATTCCTTTCAAGATGCATGAATTTGTGCACTGGGCCCCTAGTATTTATTATAATTTGCATATAATACAAATATTAAAGATTCTCATTAAAACATGGAGACTTAACTCATTCAATTTATGAAGGATATCTACCAGCTTAATGAACAAAGTCAGTTTTTATTATGAAACCAATTGTAAATCAGATGTGCTTTCTGTCACTAAGTTTAGTTTCATATTTTTAATTCTAATAAACCTGTGATACCCATATTTTTAATTCTAATAAACCTGTGATACCCTGTGATAACTATTTCCCATCTGAATTCAGAACATTCCCAACACAGGCCAAAAAAGCCTGATTTCTAATGCCATGCTTTACCCTTTTGAGAAAGAGACTGGGAGAAAGAGATACGGTGTACTTTGGTGTTTCTGGGCCTTGATGAAGGAGGTTTTGTTGACCTGAGCACTTCAAATTGTCTTTTTTGCTGGTGCCTCAGGTTTTTGCATCAGAGTTGTAAGTGAGGACCTAGTACTGGGTGAGTGAGAGGACTTAGTACTGGATGAGTGAGAATGCTGACTTAGGTTTATAAAGAAAAGAAGTTCTCTAGCCCAGCCGGTGTGGCTCAGTGGTTGAGCATTGACCTATGAACCAGGGGATCATGGTTCAATTCCTGGTCAGGGAACATGTCTGGGTTGTGGGTTTGATTCCCAGTAGGGGGCATGCAAGAGGCAGCCGATCAATGATTCTCATCACTGATGTTTCTCTCTCTCTCTCTCTCTCTCACTCTCTCTCTCTCTCTCTCTCTTCCTCTCTGAAATCAATATACGTATAAATATATGAAGCTCTCTGTGAACAGGGAAGAGGGAGCAGAGAATCATCGTGGTGCCATGCCTATGGTATGTTCTCAGGCTGGTCAATTTTAGAAAGTGTACAGATGGAAGTTAAGGCTCTGGGAACTGATTTCCTAGAGTGTGTCATGCCCATGTACCTCCCGGGTAGACTTTGTCCCACTTGAGATGCACAGGTAGCTTTTCCAGCTGGCTTAGTGTAAACTGCCTATGGTTTTTGTGTTGGGCATATGGTTGGGAGCCAGACAATTCCATCCCAGTGCATCATCAGAAGGTTAAAGACAGAATCTCTCTACCTCCAAAATCAATAAACTTCATTTTTGTTCCCCCAGATGAACTGGAATTCTTACATAAAGTAAGTTGGAATATAATATCTAGGTAACACAGTCTGCCATACTAACTTTTATATAGTCCTCTCAGAGCATTCATAAGTCTGCATCATAAATACTATGAACAGAAGGACAGGGTGAGGAAAAGGTAAAATATAAATTTAGACCAAGAACAGTGAGTCAGCTTGTTAGTAGGCACCTCAAATGATGCTTGCTGCTTAAAACACCTTAGGGTACCAATTTTCTGCAATAAAAGACTGTGGGCCTTTATTCTTATGTGTAATGATTATGATGTTTAATAACTTTAAAGGATCTGTTCATCTTGTATGTTCAATAAAGGCAATTGTGCTCACAAAGATAAATTGCAAGCAGGTATGTGGTATATCATTTATAAAGATAGGGAAAATGCTTTAGTGGCTTTTTAATTCCGGTTCACCAGTTATTATTTGAATTCAAGTAGAAAGAAAAAAAAATCAATTTAGCTTTGTCTGTCATTGAGTTCCTTGGTGTGAATGGAGTGCACAGTGAAAAGCAATACGTAACAAAAGCAAGTTCACAATTCTTGACAGCTTTTTCACAGTTATATATCAGCTGAAGAGCCACAGGCAGTGTAAAATTATATTTACTGAATAGAAGTAGGATGGGTTCATGCTTATCAAAAATATTTTTTTAGCTGGGGAAACACGCCCAAATAAAGAATCTGCATTAGCTATAAAGAGATTATAAATACCGTTAAAATGCCATGAGAAAAGCAGAAAAAATTCGATCATTTATAAAGATAAGCTATTCAATGGGTCAGTGAAAATTATTCCCAACATCCAATTATTCTATAAATTTGAGTATGTATTATTTTTCTGTATCCCATATGGTGGGGAGGCCTGTGCAAACACAGTAGTGAGTCAGCCTGTTACTAGGCACCTCATGTGATGCTTGATGCTTCAAACACCTTGGGGTACCAATTTTCAAAAATTGTGGGTGCCATGGAAGGAACAGGAAGAAGGGCGCTGAGCCATTTTTTTTTCTCATCACTCCACATATAATGCAACCCAAACCCAAAATACTTCTACTCTCTCATTGCAGGTTCTTCCTGAGCAAATGACAGCCCCAAAGACAAGTCCTGCAGAGCTGGAGGTGAGTCTCAGCTGCTGGCGATGATTTCCTTAGTGATCATATCGGAGCTGGGAAAAACAGGCACAAATATTTTTTTACTATCATGGTGCTTCCAGGAACCAGCTTCCCGGACTACGCATATGGAAGCACTATTAGTTACCATCTCACCAGGACGCTTCAGGGCATCAGAGAGCTTATTGACAGTTATAGCTGAAATAAATAGAATGAGCAAGCATGGAACTTTCAGAATTTTCATGAAAGGCCCTTTTACAGAAATACCCACTCATCTGAGACCCTGAATTGTAAGATTGCAGTAGTCAAACCAGCCCTCCCCTTCCCCCCCAATAAAGAAAGAAAGGAGCACAATATTTAATGTCTTTAAACATTTCTTGAGCTAGAGATCCAATACAAAGAGATTTCTGAAGTTTGCACTAAATTACCAAGTCATAATGTTCCCAACTGAACCAATGTTTTTGCAGGGGGGATAATACACACATAGAAAGCATGGTGTGTGTGTGGGGGGGGGGGAGGGGGGGGGACATATACCCTAACAGATATTGTCTATTGATGTCTACACATGAAAGCATTTCATGTGTAGTCCAGTCTTTACCTAGTACCTTCACTTACTTCTGTTATGCAAATTCCTCCTTTTTTGGTAAATTGCCTCTGGAAGTCAAAGTCTAGACTAGCACTGTCCAAAAAAAATATATTGTATGTTGTCACATATGTAATTGTAAATGTTTTAGTAACCATGTTAAAAATAAAAGAGGGAAGTAAAATTAATATTAAAATGCATTTTAATTAAGTCAATATATTCAGTATGTCATTTCAACCTGTAATCAATATCAAAAAATCACTGAGATATTTTATATTCTTTTATAATCACTTCCATTCATTTTGAAAAAGTATGTTTGCCAACAGCTTCAGTAAAATCTGCATCTTAATGGGAAGAACATTTTCAAACTACAGATATATTCATTCCCCTACACTACAGTATCCCACTCTCTTGAAAATTACTGATGAGTAATTGATAGTGAAAAAAAATCTTTGAGTACCATTTCTATCATAGTTTTTAGGTTTTTATCACTTGGTGGTTCCTTATTCCTACCACATATGTCCACATATTCTGAGTAAAATATCCTCGGGAACTTCTTAGAACCTGATTTTAATGATCATTTATGAGTAAAAAATATGTTTTTCCCTCTACTTCTGAGTGTAAATAAAACATCAAATTTCTTTAGGCCTACAGACAACTTGCTGAAAACTTTCCAAGAAAAGTGAGAATATATACTTCAAAATTAAATGCAAGTTTCCCTTCTTAACAATATACGAAACAATAATGTCACTTATTTAATGCAGACAACTTATTTTTAAAAACAACTAGTGTTTAGTCGCAATTACAACAGCTGGAGTCAATTCCAAATATTTGCATGAAATTCTTGTTTCAGATATTTTTCTCACTGTGTGCTCACTGTGGCTGTGTTGGAGCAAGTAAGAGGCCTTCTGTGGACAGGGAGTCTTAGAGGAACAAAACATTTAGGCCCATCATTACAGAATTAGGCTAGAGTTTGCGTTTATTGGAATAAAAGCAGCAAAGGCGACTATGCCAACCTGGAAGAACAATGACAACATAGGCACCATTCAGTCTTTCCCAATTTTTCCAGCCGTGTTCCTCACCGAAAGCCAAGGTATTGACTTACTTGTCAACCATCAGTTTAACTTCTAAATGGCAAGCTGGAGCATTGTGTGACTACTGATGTGCAACTTACACCAGGAGCAGGTTAGGTGAAATTGGTTGGACTCACTACCTTGGGATGGTTGATATTAGTCAGGGAAATAATTATAAATTGTAAATTTATTGAAAAATGCTCAAGATATTCTAAAATTAGAAGAGGGTTTATCTTTCAGTTAAATTCAGATGTGTGGAGAAAAAGTAGTAAGTGATTAAGTAATAAAGACTCATTTACATACGGGGAAATATCTGATGACCGATCACTGCAGGAAAGATTGTAATAATTCTGGGTGGTGTGTTGTCCGTTTCCAGAGGGGAAAATGGTTCTCTGGGAAAGACTCACTTCCTTTAGAAATCCCCTGTGGCTTTGGCTGAGTCCTCTCCTTTGAGCCCGTGAACACAGGCACAGGCACACACGCTCACATGTGCTTTTAAAAAAACTTTCCTTCTCAATAATGTTCCATATCCTTTTGAGCGGGGTTGGGGGGGGGGGAGGGGATGGGGAGGCCCAGGAAGGAAATGTGCAAGATGTGGTGTGTACTTGGACCCTATCATTAACATTCCCAATTTGTTGAGTGGTTTCCACGTTTCCCAGAGGTCCTCATCCCGTGAAAGCTGATGAATGGGCTGACAGGGCCTTCTAGACTTGTGTTGCTATAACATGAGCCAAGTGCCTGGAAACAATAAAGACAGCAATTTTCTAAGAGGTTTACCTGCAAGAAAAGCCAGGAACACAAAAACCTTTTTTACTTTCCCATCCCAAACCTCTTCTTTTCTCTCTGTCCCAGGAGGGGTTGGGAGGACTGTGTCCTGTCAGGTTAATTGAGGGTGACAGTCAGTGTACTCTCAGCAGCAGCCTCAGTACTGATTCCAAGGGAAGGACCACTGGAGCAGGAGTCAGAAGAGCTGGGCTCTGGGCCGGCCTCAGTGGAGGCTTTCTGTCAGGAAAGCTGAAGCCACGGCTTTACGGGTTAGGCAGTGTCAGGTCTTTGCTTCTGAAACCTTGGACGGAGGCATCTAGTGATGATTTAAAAAGCAATGCTTCTGGCTCCAGTAGCCACTATGAATCTAGAGAAGGTTCCTCCATAGTTAAGTCCATCAGAGCTGGTCCAGGCATTGTCCACACACTGTATTCTCAGAGGGCTGGGCCTTCAAATGGCGTCCTTTAACGTTACAAGAGAAGAAGGGATGTGTGTCCTGGACACAGTGCCCTAAAGAGGCACTCAGCAGAAGGAGGTCTGGACTAAAGTTCTGTGAGGGGCTGCTAGGGGGTCTTTGTCCCACAAGTCAGTTTTGGACCAGTAACCAATTAATCTTAACCCTAACTGTGAAAGGCCCCATCCAAGTCTACATACAGCCTGTCAGGTACTTTCTGATTTAAGATGCATAGAACTCTATTGATTCTGCTTACCATTACCATTTCTTCTTTGGCAAACTAAACTTTGGCATATAGTACTTTATACTCATGTTCACATGGTTAATCCTTATCTTTTCCAAATGTTAAATAACCATAAATTTAAAATAAGCTGTATGGATGACTTAAGAAAATAAAGATACTTTCTTTCAATGGGATTTTGGTTAAATAATGGACCAGATCTTATTCTGAAACTTTCTATTTTTATTTTTAGGGTGTAAAAATCATAAGCCTTAAACTCAGTGTAGGTATACATAGCCATGTGGCAGGATAACACAAGGAGTTCCCTCTGATATGATAGCATGATGTAAACATTCACTCAACAATGAGAAAGGAGGGATTTCCCCCCACCCCCTGTCCCATTCAAGAGGGTGAGCAGGCTCTTGGTCTAGAGCAGTGGTTCTCAACCTTCTGGCCCTCTAAATACAGTTCCTCATGTTGTGACCCAACCATAAAATTATTTTCATTGCTACTTCATAACTGTAATGTTGCTACTGTTATGAATCATAATGTAAATATCTGATATGGAGGATGGTCTTAGGCGACCCCTGTGAGAGGGTCGTTCGACCGCCAAAGGGGTCGCGACCCACAGGTTGAGAACTGCTGGTCTAGAGGCATAAAATTCCCTTGTCTCAGGGCAGGTTAGGAGGCTTTTTAAAAATATATGTATATTTTTTAATTGATTTCAGAAAGGAAAGGAGAGGGAGCGAGAGAAACATCAATGATGAGAGAGAATCATTGATCGACTGCTCCCCAATGGGGATTGAGCCTGAAACCTGGGCATGTGCCCTTACCAGGAATCCAACTGTGACCTCCTGGTTTATAGGTCAATGCTCAACCACTGAGCCACACCAGTCAGGTGGTTAGGAGCCTTTTTAAAGCTCAGGCTCAAGAAGGTAAAGGAGAGAAGGCAAACCAATTATTTTTCCTTTTTTTTTTCTAATCCTAGGTGTTCACTGGTAGAGACTTATCTACCCAATCCCAGGAGGTGCAGGACATTGATGCCTGAGGCATGAACTCACGGTGCTTCAGCCTTAAAGGACTTCAGTCTTAGTAGGACCACTAGCCAAGCCATGTGGTCACAGAAGCAGTGGGTGCCATATGTAACAGGACTGTGAATAGCAATGACACCTACCTTTGAGGCAGGACCTGAGCTTTAACATCAAGTGACCCTCTTGGTGGGAACCATGATGGACTTGAGACCAGAGGCACCCCTTTAATTTTCCTGCATTGTATCCATCCCTCAAGCTTCTTGTCAATTAAGATATTAGACATCTTCCCAATACATGCAGATTTGACTTGATTTGACAAAGTTAAGTGCAATGATTCTTGTACCCAAGTACTGGGGAGAGAGAGTGTATACGTATTAATGAGGAGCTAGGGGTTTCCTTCCCTACTTTCCTGCCCTGTGGCTAAAATGACTGTTTCTTAACTAATGAGCAGCAATCACTGCAGGACCTGAGCAGGAGTGGCCACTAATAGGGGAACTAAAGGGAATAAGGTCAGCATAGAGCTGAAGGCAAGTGTTAAGTCCAAATGTAAATTTTAATCAGAATAATTTGGGTTTGCCTAGAAGCTAATGGATGGGATACCCAGCAGCAAACAGCAGATAGTCCATGATGTACTTGCTAAGAATGCTGGAATGAAAAGTGGTTTGAGCATTGGTTGGTTCCACTTTTACCTTACAAAATTGGTAATAAGCTATAGGCCACAGATGAAGACACAATTCCCAGATCTACCCAGGAATACTCCTAACCTTCATTCCTGGGTCTGGGCCCATACTTCTGCCCTTGACCTAGATACTTGCTCCAAAGCTGCAAAGTGTTTGTCACCATTAAGTTCTCATTGTGCAGAGCAGTGATGGAAAGCCCATCTGGGGTCATCTTTCCAAGCCAGAGCTGGAAGTCGGAGGACACGCCGGCCACCAGGCAGAGGCAGAGTGGACATCAGAGGCTGGCTTGGGGTCAGGACCTGTGAGAGACACGTGAACCCTGGCCACCTGTCATGAGGTCTTTCCAGAGAGAAGCTCGGATTGTCCTGGCTCGGCCTCCTGTCTCCTGTCTAACCCTCTTCCCTCATCACCTCCAGGCCTCTGCTGGCAGCTGCACTTTCCAGACTGATTGGTCCCATTAACTCAGTTTCAAATGGTGATTTCTGTCTACATAGATGAGTGAGCATTTTCCTTAGTTGCATCTCATTTTACTAACATCACTAATTTCTCTGCTTTCTTGCATCCAATCAATCATTCCACTTCAACTGTGCATTTTATTAATGAGTCATTCACTCCTTTTTCCAGATCGTTAGTGAAGATGTCAAGTTCTGACTGGACCTAATACCAATTCCCACGACTCCACGCTGGCTTCCTTGAGAGTTCCCCAGGGAGGCATTCATCACTCTCATACATGCGCCTTCATTATCCCAAGCTGGTTTTAACACTTTTTGTTAACTAATTTTTAAACACTTTTGGAAACATGGCTATTAACATTTCCCCAATAAGCTCCTATTTGGGGTGGGGGTGAAGGGACAGATGGCTACATGATTCATAGCACAACATACATAACCATGACATTCTAGCTGCCACTAAGTGCACAGTGCAGGCTCATTCATTCATTCACTTTTGTCAGTTATAACTCTCTCTGCTTTTTATGCTGTCCCAGCACTCACCCTTGCCTTTTCGACGGACAGGAGCTTCTGATCTCAGTATACCTTCTTGGCTAGTTCTAGGGTATTTTATGAACATTAGTAGGTTATTGAAGGACTGTGAATCCCACACAGGTGGCTAACGTTTAACTTTGAACAAGCCAAAGGTTTAATGGCCAGAAGAACAGGAATTATTTCCTGGGCTTTACTTGCTTGTTTTCGTTCACTGTCAGTGTAAACATGGTTCTAAATTTGTGGCTTAAATACAAGGAAATAAACCATTAGATGAGGTTGATCTTTCTTTTCTTTGTATTTTGAGGTTGCTAGGTACTGAGTGTGTTCAAGTTCCGGGCATGCCTCCTCACCAGCCTTTTCATCTTTGATATGACCCCTGAAGCACCTTTCTTCTTCTATTAAAATACTTAAAAAACCCAAAGCTTGGTGTAATGAAAGCTGAATATAAAATCAGTTCTGTGCTATCATTTGAACATGTAAAAATATTCATTTGAGCACAAGTTGAAAGGAAAAAAATAAGAAAAGCTTGATTTTCTAAGGTTGTATAACTCAGTAAATTATTCTTTATTTTAGAATAATTTTCTTTAACATTATAAAAAGAGTTCTTTATGCAGCATGCTCTTATATATTCCAGGTTAGGATATATTCTTCCAAAACTATGAAGATTAGGGGTGTTTACAATCTCTTTAGGGAAAGATATTCCTCCCAAATCTTTCAGTTTGGAGCCCAAAGTGAAAATGGATCTCCAATTAGCCAAATGCGGTGGCATTTCCTGAGCAAAACCAAGAAAAGTTTCCCAGGTAATAGACTCTCTGATGTTGCAGCTTTCCCACCTCATCCAGGTATCCTGTGGGCTTGTCCATGTGATCAGTAAACCGTTCAGGAATGTTAGTCACCTCTTCCATGTATGCATGCTCCAGCTACAGTGATGCTGATTTAATTTAATTTAAATTAAGTTGTTAAATTACTTTATGCTAAATAGTATAGCATAGTGTAACATATTATAGTATTCATATAGTTTATATGGATGTGTATCCATGTATGGATAATAATTGTGGTATATTACATTGTATGTTATATATTAGAATGGTATATTATGGTTTGGCATAACATAGTGTGATATGATATAGTACAGTAGGGCATACTTGAACCTAGCATATGGTAATATAGTAAAGTATAAATTAGAGTGGTACATTCTAGAGTAGTCCAGTACAGTACAGAGCTGCAGAATAGTTAGAACAACAACTTTGGAATCACAGGCTTACTTTTCAAATGGTGGTCCCATCATATATTAGGTGAATGATCTTGAGCCCCTTACTTAATGTTTCCAAGCCCCAGTTTCAACATCTGAAAAATGTGGAGGAAAAATACTTACCATGCAGTGTGAGGATTCAGTAGTGAGGATCACGAAAGTGATGCACGTGAATAGTAAGCACTGACAGTTCATAAGCCCTCAATACCCACTCCCATTTCATGGGCCTCAGTGCCAGTGGGGCGAGTGAGGGCAGTCCCAGCTTTAAGAGAAGTGCCTTGCCAAAAGCATCTAATAAGGTTTGGCTAGGACACGACTCAGGAGTGGCTGGGTATTTCCTATTTACTTCTTACGCCTAGCATCCTAAGTGAACCTCCCAATCACTTACTGTATTTCACAGAGACAGGAAGTGACCCTGGAAGGAGATGGAGCTATTACCTCTTGGCGTTACTGATGAGCTCAGGAGAGAAGGGGGGTTTTTAGAATTTCTCGTAAATGATAAGTAGCCGCAGTCCTCTGTGTCTTGGGAAATGCAATCTAACACCATAAACAAGGGCCGTATTTTATTTTGTGGTTCTCTCTTCCAAAACATCGGGAAGGAAATGCTTCAGATGTGCTAAAAGATTTGCTCCCTAGAATAATGAAAGCAAGGAATGGAAAGAACCAGAAAGCCCAGTGACAAATACTGTGGGAACCAACCATTTAAGACATTAAAGTGAGTACAGATACATTTGCCACAGATTTCTTCCTGACTTGACTGCTCACACTGCCCTTAACCCTAGCTGGCTCTGATATGTCTCAGAGTTGGAAGTGCTTGGCCAAGACATTTGTACTCTTCTACACAGAATCTCTGTGCCATTGAAAAGCAAATTTTTGCTAAAGGATCACACAGGGCTCAAGAATTCATGGACTATGGAAATAGATAAGAAATGTGTAGGTTTTATATATTTAGGGTTAATTTCATTTTTTAAAATAAGATGTAATGAAAAGCACATTAAAATGCCCTGGCGAGTATTACCAATGGTTAGAGCGTCAAACTGCACACCTGAGGGTCTCGGGTTTGATTCCTGGTCAAGGGCATGTACCTGGGTTGCAGATTCGATCCTTGGCCCCGTCAGGGTGCATGTGTAAGGCAACCAATCGATGTGTCTCTTTCGTGTGGATGTTTCTCTCTTTCTCTCCCCCCTATCCCCCTTTCCCTTCCTCCACTCTCTGTAAAAAATCAATGGAAAAAATATACTTGGGTGAGGATTAACAAAAACCACAACAGCAATAACGAAAAAGCACAGTGACATGAGATTAGGAGACTGAATTCAGTGCCTAATTTGACATTTCTTAGCGTTGTGACCTTGGGAAGTTTCTAAGCCCCTGTTCCCACACCTGTATTACTGAACAAAAATCGCTGCCCTTCCCTATCATCCAGAGGAATTGTGATGATCAAATGAGACCACGTATATGAGGCTACTGTGAAAAGTGAAAAATACTGTGTGCTGGCCTCATTGTCCTTATTAAAAGAGGAGGAGAGAGGCAGGAGGAGAAAGTGGGAAGGGGAAGGGCTTTGGAAACAGGCAGGCTTGTGTTTTGTAGCAACTTTCCCCCTCCTCTTAGTAGCTTTGTGGCCACAAGAAAGTCACTTAACTTTTCATGACCTCAGTTTCCTCATAGGTAAAAATGGAGTTACTAAGCACTATCTCACAGCTGTTTGAAGGATTAAGAGGGATAATGCAGGTAAACACCTAGATATTTTTGTTTGCTGTTTTTAAGCCAGGTCCCATGCCCCTGAGTGTGCCAGGCCTATTTCTTAATCATAAAAGCACTGACATTTGGAGAGGCCAAGGGGTGGGCTCAGGTTTATTGAGCCATTGAGCAGCAGATACAGAATTCCTGCTAAAATTCTATTGATCAAATTATTTAACAAATTGCTTTTGAAATATTTAAGAATCCAGGACATTGAAAGATTCAAACTATGACTATAGCTTCAGAAAACAATGAAATACAGCTTACAATTTAACACTAAGAAACAATTAGAAAGCTTATAGTGTTTTAGAGGCTTTTTTCCTCTTATGTTGAATGATTTTCCTGCAGCTACATTTCAACTAAGCTTCAAATGCACTCATCTTTCTCTTTCAGATCAAGTTTTCTGTGTTAAAAGTGGGGGGAGTGGTGAGATTCAGAGAGCTTTAGGTTTCCTAAGCAAACCAGATATATCTAAGAGAACCCTGAAGGTTTGTGCCTCTCCCAGTGACTGGAACTAAGCCAGCAAAGTAACCCATCTGCTTTCCACTGAGATTATTATTACTGTTATTGTTTGGTCCTCTGGTATGCACCAGGAGCCTCTGGAGCAAGCTTACAATGAGGCTGGGTAATGTCCTCTTGACTTATCTCAGTTCCAGCAAAGCCAAACTTCTGTGTAACTGTTATCTGCTTTAATCTCTCAGTCATAGATTTCAGTGGAAACTTTAAAATAAATAGGAAAACATCACATCTGATTTTTATCATATGAAGCTAAGGAGAATTTCTGTCTTATAATAATACTCTCAATAGAACTAGGACTCTCTTACTGCTTTTGAAACCTCCGTTGCATCTGCACTGGAAGGGAAGTGACGAGGAAGACCAATGCCGCTTAGAATCCAGCCTATGGTGGGCCTGTTGAGAGACATGTTGGGACAGCTATAGTTGTGTGGTGTCGAAGAAGTGTTTGGGGCTTGACAAGCTTAGAAACCTTTCCCAGCTTTTTTGGACGTATTAGAGGTATTCCTATATTTTCCACGTGTACTGGGTCTATTTTTCATGTGGTATATGAGAAAGACAGTGGAAAGTTGCCTGTGCCTAGTTCTATTCGAGCTACTGTAAGTTTCTCTGATCTACATACAAGGTAGGACCTGGGCTCAATCAGGAGAGCAGCTTCCACTAACATATCCTGTTACTGAGCTTTAGATAATGTGAGTTGTTTAGGCATTCCGATAACAAAAGCTGAGGTAGTGCAAGACAGGGCCATGAGTGGCCTCAGTCACATTGCCCTAATTGACTTAATACATTCTAAATTACTAATGAGATACAGGGTATTTTGCAGTTCAGGAATAATAACGAACTGAAACACAGATGTGCACACACACACACACTCACATACTTACACATACACATACTACACACATGTGAAACTTTCTACAGTGATTACTTTTAAACATTTTAAAGATACAAGTTAGTACTACCTCTATGTTTCTAAACATAAAGTGATAGTATCTTTCAGCACCATGAAGTCTCTTTTGTAAATAATTTTTTAAACTTTTTGTTGTATAGTTTACATGTGGTAAAATGTACCTCTTAAAAGGTACAGTTAAGTGTTTTGACAAATGCAAATCCCATGTAAACTCCACTCCAATGAAGATACAGAATGTACTCTGTATCTTTTATCACTTTGAATAACGCTTTTGAAATTTCAGCCATAGCATTTTATTTGTTAGTGGTTGGTTCCACTTTATTGCTGTTAATAATCTCTGTCTTCCTATGCTGGAAGTCCTCTTTCTCATCTACACTAATGTGTTTAACTTACAGGGTCAGCAAATGTAGGTTTACGGTTGTTGGTATGGAAAATAATATACTAATTAATAAATAATAATACAAGAATAAACTGTTTTGCATACAGCTGTAAACCTACTTTTGCCCCATCCTGTATTTGTTTTATCCTGTGAAACACAAATTATTTCAGATTTATCTTGTAGTTCACTAACCTTGTTCTGATCATATTTCTTACTATTTTTTTTAACTGAAAGGTGGAACTGTATAGTAAGTCCTGCTTTTAAAGGGCAACTGGGGCTGCAAAAGTTGGGCCAAATGGATGCCATGGCAACTGAGCTTGGCTTGGATAATTTTCTAGGGATATGGCTGCTCCATTCTTTGTAAGCTGTGTACTTTGAAGTGACCTTTGTTTGGTTCTAGTGGCTTTACAGATTTGCTATCATATTAACAAATGTCACTGAACATGTAAACTTCTGTAATAAAAACAGAACAGGTTTTATTTAATAAATCCTTACTCTACATGTTTGTGCATGTTATACCATATCTCATTTTATTCTTAAAATAGTTATGCAAACCACCTCTTATTGAGCACCTAATGACTACCAGCTCTTAAGAAGCTTATAGTCTAGGGAGAAGGCAGACATTAATGAAAGTATGATCCTTGTGATGCTAAGACTGGGAGCACATATCAGGGGGACCAAATCTAGTCTCAGGGGCAACTAAGACTAACTGAAGAAGTGACCTTTTAGCAGGGCCCCGAAGGACGAGGAGAGCTAACCGCGCCAGAAAAGGGACTAGGAGTGTTGCCACATGAACAAATGTATGCAGGCCTGGAAGTGAAAGGCCTGTCAGGTAGGAGGAATTGGTAAAGTTTTTGTGTATTTGAAATCCAGACTTGGAGGCCAAGGGGGGCCAGCTGAGCCCAGCTGTGCGTGAGCTGGGACCAGAACCACTGCGGAAGCCTGCAGTTGGGAGTGGGTTTTGAATATTGCCCATTCTGGAATGGCAGTGATGCTGTACAGGCACCTAGGTATGAGGATTCAGAGAAATGAATGCCAGTGGGCTCTGGTAAGAGAATTCAAAGGGGAAAAAAGTCCACTTGTTTCTCACGTTGATCATTGGAATAACATGATGTCAACTTACTTATGACATTCACTTTATAAATTCCTTTAATATTAAAATTCTAATTAATATTTTCCACCCCTGGAAAAATAATTCTTGGTATTTCTGAGGTAGAATTCAGAGGACATATTAAGTTGGGTAGACAGGTTTTTACCATGACCCTGTCTTAGCTAAATAGAGTTTAATTTGCAAATGTTAATCTGATACTTTTCACAGATGATATTTATTTTAAAAAAGTTAATGGTTATCACACAGAACACTTCTGTGTGCAAAAAAGTAAGAAACTGGTTTTAAAAAAACAGTCAAGATAAATATCTGTGTATTATAAGAGCGACATTTACACTGAAAATTGCACCTTAGTTTTGCATTTATAGTAAGCGAATAAATCCAGTATTGCAGATTCTCAAGGCAATTGTTGGGAGACCAAGACAAGTGTGGTCATTAATCATATTGTGAAACCAGACATAGCAGAAAAAGAATTGAAATGAAATTCACTGAACCAACATAGCACATACAGAAAAGTGTACAGACTGCCTGGTTCAGTATGAGATTAAAGTTACGTTTGTGTATCTGTTCTGACCAAGAATAGAAATCAATGATGAAGAAAACATTATAACTTTCTTCTTGGAATGAACAGGTTAGGAATTAAGGGAATATGACTTATATGTTGCCATTATTTTAAAAAATAAGATTAAGCGATCATTCACATTGGTATTAATATAATATTATGGAGGTTAAAATATAGGTGGAGACTGAGAATTGGGTGCTTGACCTAATTCCAACAAATGTTTACTCCAAGAATATTTACTTACTATGTTGAAATAATACAACATTAGAAATAGACGAAGATGTTCATCATCAATGAGCTATCCGTTTGATAAAAAAATTTTTTAAGGTTTGTTTTTGTTGCTAGAAAGGACTTCTCGTTACAAATTGGGGTTTTAGAAACCTTATAAATGTGGAAGAGATTGAAAAACTTGGTGTTACGGTGTCACGGCTGCTGTTCCACAGCCTTCGACTGGTCTTTCTTTTTTCCCTTCAGTGTGTTCCTCACCCACCGGGGGAATGGAATCCCTCAAAGGGCTTTTCTCACGCCATTTCCTGGGCTGGGGATCTGCAGAGGCCCCCTTTGTTTTATTACTTTAGTCCCAATTCTTCTGCCTGCTTTGGGGACCATCACTATTTTCTTTTCACCAACAACCAGTTCCTATTTTTAAACATGAGTGACCTATAAGTTTCATAGATTAATTCAGCAAATATTTATTGAGGAAAGGCAACATCAGATGAGAGTTTTGGAAAGATCATGCTGGATCGGGGCTGGGTGTGCCAAGGGGAGCTGTGGCGTGGTCTGTCAGAGCCTGTGCAAGCGTCCTAGTGGGAGATGAGGAGGGTTCAAAGCAGGGTCTTGGCCATGGAGATGGAGTCAAAATAAATAATTCTGCAATCAGTTTAGGAGGTGGGTATCCCCCACACTTATCAGAAATGCATTGTTCCTAAGTTTTCTACCAGTTCATTTACCTTGAATTCCCACTTGAATGACCATGTCTAGCTATGTGACCTACCACTCTAGCTGTGAATGTCCAAAAGCCTATTACTAATTTGTTTTTTCCCATTTCCAAAAGATGTGGATAAAAAAGGGGCCACATACTACACCTGAAATGCTCATGGGATGCCTGACAAACCCAGAAACCAGAAGTAACCACACAGAGTGCTATGAACATAAAAATCTCTAACTAAAAGGGCTCATGGTGGGTAGCCACCAGTGATGGCGAACCTATGACATGCGAACTCATTTTTTTTGGTTGAGTTTTCTTTGTTAAATGGCATTTAAACATATAAAATAAATATCAAAAATATAAGTCTTTGTTTTACTATGGTTGCAAATATCAAAAAATTTCTATATGTGACACGGCACCAGAGTTAAGTTAGGGTTTTTCAAAATGCTGACACGCCGAACTCAAAAGGTTCGCCATCACTGGTAGCCACAGTCTAGGCCTGGAGCTTCCTTGACAAAGGCCTTTGAAATTGCTTATTGTCTTTGTGCTTCTAAAATAGCATATCTTTGAAGTGTCAGAGTAGTGTTTTCCCCAGACTCCTCGAAGGCGCAACCGCATGTGGCCAGAGCAGGAGACCACAGAACCCTTCACTGTACTTGTTGCCCACATACCATCTCGATGTGCTGGAAAAGTTAACTATCCTGCACCCACCAATGGAAAAGAAGTGCAAGTCTCTTCTTTTCACTGTTTATCCAATTGCAGAGATATTCCTGATTTGCTTTCTCCTGATTCCCTAATCTACCAACAACGCATTTCATGTGACCTCCTTACATCTCCTCCTTTGATTCCAATGCATAAAGTAAGCGGCAAAACCTCCACTCTCCAGAACATTTTCTCAATCTGTTGAGATTTTGCTTCTGCGCAATTGTCATCAGTTTGGCTCAAATAAACTCTTGTAAGAATTTTTCTCAGGCTAGACATTCTTTCGTTGACAACAGAATAAACTAATAGTACCTGCTGTACATAGTTGTTTTAAAGCTTAAATGGTTCAAAGCTTGTGAAGATTTTTAGCTCAATGCCTGCCATATAATAAAAACCCAACAAAAGTTAGCTACCCTTATTGCTACCATGTCTTTCCTGATGAATTTAGAGCATTTGGTTTATGTATAGAACAAAACCATTTTATCTTTCAGCTGAAAGAGACATTAGAAACTGTCCCATTGTTTTCTTTCATTTACACATTTAGAAATGTAGGCACAGGAGTGGGGAAGGTGAGAGTTCCTCAGTGGTAGTTCCAGAAACAGACTCTTCCACCTCCAAGGTCAATGGATTTTTGCTCTGGACCACAGACCGTGGTTGTACACCAATGTGTGCTTTTATTTCAGGCAAAATTTAAGCAACTCCAGGGTGTGGCCCCTCCTCTGTTGATTGGCCCAGTGCTCAGCCCAAAGCTTTGCACCAAAACGCTTACTGTAATGTGGAATGAAATTTGATGCTTTTATGTTACAAATTATATTAAACAGATTTATGGGTTAAACCATTTTCAGTTCCTACTTGCCACATAATGAGAGAGATTAAAGCAACCTAATGAGTAATATTTTATTTAATAACCATCTCACCAGGTGTATTTTCTGAATTATTAGCTCTAATACTTCCTAACGATCTAATGTCGGAACTGCTCCCTGAGAGGAATTGAGGCACTTCTGGGGCTGTGACAATAGGGTTAGGAGTCTACTCAGGTGAGCACTTGCAAATTTGCTCTTGCAGTTTATGGGGCCCTGAGGGAGGATCTGGGTCAGCAGCTGGGGTCTATGTGATCTCTTGCATAAGTTCCTTCACTGAGTCAGTGGTGTAACAAGAGCTAGAGATAGAGAGAGACACAGAGAGATAGAGATAGAGAGACAGATAGGGAGAGATTTATTCCTTTAGATTCCTGTATTAAGAAAACTTTTTACATAATTTGTTATTTGCTCTGTGTGATCATAGAAAACTGAGCCTTCCTTGTAAGTGGCCTAATTGGGATGTGTAGACTGTTTATGGTCCTACGGCATAACACGGAGATTCAATTTGCCCAGCTACTTAGTATTCACTGAGGTGATGATTCTAAGACTTTCCACAGGGAAATAAATGTATTCACAAGTACCATCTTAAGAAACTTTAGTCCTCATTTTATCATATAAACAATTTTTCATATTACCTGTGCCTCCTTTTTCTTACTCCCCTGATTCTGTATTATCTTTCTTATTCTCAATGTCTACATTTTTATTTCCATCTTCTCTTATTTATTTTCCTCACCTCAGATTTTAACAATAAACTTCGTTGTTAAAGTTTTCAAATTATCCCCCAAACAATAATAACTATGATAGCAAAAGACTGTCATATTGTTCTTAGAATATCTAACTTGAAGAATACCAATTGTTATAGACTGATGGAATTGTAGTCTTGGAAGTGATGTGAGAGAGTCTGACAGCCGTCTGGCTCTTCTTGTTGTCCAGAGCCTGCTCAGCTGGTTTGCCCCTTGAAGTAGGTTGAATTATGGCCCCAAAGATATCCCTGGAAACTGCTAATGTTGCCTTACTTGGAAAAAGGGGTTCTGCAGGTGTAATTAAGTTAAAGATCTAGGATGGGTAAATAATTCTAGATTATCTGGGTGAGCACTAAGTGCAATTACAGGGGTTCTCATAAGAGAGAGGCAGTGGAATGTGTGTAGGATAAACAACAGCTTTCATTTTTGTGGTTATTTTTAATGCTTCAATTGGTACTCATTGTCTTAACTCCACCATTATCCATTCTAAATCCTCACCTTCACCTTTCACTTCTACGGGTCTTGGTGGTTTAACCTGTGGGATATTGTGAGTTATAATAATAATAATAATAATAATAATAACAACAACTATATATATATATAGAGTCTTTTTCCAGAACAGAGCTTCTAAAACCTGTGGAAAATCCCTAAGTGGTAAGAGATATAAAGGTGAAAAGAGTGTCCTTTGTTATTCAAAACAAGCCCCCCTTTTTAAAATTTATTTTTCAATTACAGTTACATTCAATATTATTTTGTATTAGTTTCATGTTTATAGCACTGTAGTCAGACAATCATATACTTTACAAAACAATCCCCCTGATATTTCAAGTACCCATCTGGCCCTACACATAGTTATTGCAATATTATTGGCTTATTCCCTATGCTGTACTTTACATCCCTGTGACTGTTTTGTAACTGCCAATTTGTAGTTCTTAATCTCTTACCTTTTCACCCAGATCCCCAACGTCCCTTCCCTCTTGCAGTCTGTTCTCTATACCTACCATTCTTTTTCTATTTTGCTTGTTCCTTTATTTTTTTTCTTTAGATTCCATAAATAAGTGACTTTCAACCACATTTTAGTTTATGTTGCTGAATTTTGGAAAGCCCCAAAGGACGGGGGGCTGGTTGCCAGGAGAACCAGCCAGGTGAGTAGAGGGCCTGAATTTTCAGCTCCACTCCCTTGACCTCCTGGGAGGGGAGAGAGGTTGGAGGTTGAATTCATCACCAATGACCAATAATTTTATCAGTGAAGTCTATGCAATAAGTCCTCCATAAAAACCCCTAACTGAACTTCAGAGAGCTTTTGATTGGTGAACATTTGGAGGTGCTGGGAGCCTGGCCTGCCTGGAGAAGGCATAGAAACTCCACACTCTTTCCACTGTAACTTGCTCTTCTGAGTTGTATCCTTTTACATTAAATTAGCAATCTAGTAAGTAAACTGTTTTCCTGAGTTCTACGAGCCATGCTAGCAAATCATTAAACCAAGGAGGGGACTGTGGGACCCTCCCATTTATAGCCAGTAAGTCAGAAGCACAGGTGACAACCTGGACTTGCACTGGCTTCTAAGGTGGAGGCAGTCCTGTGGGACTGAGCCCTTAACTTGTGGGGTTTGATGCCGTCTCTAGGTAATAGTGTGAGGATTGAGTTATAGGACTAGAGGCCCAATGCACAAAATTCGTGCACTGGGGGAGGGTCCCTCAGCCTAGCCTGTGCCCTCTCTCAGTCTGGGAGCCCCACAATCCAATGCCCTGCAGAGGGAGGCCCCGCTCACCTGCCACAGTGCTGCTGGCCAGGTAGCCTGGGCCTCCCTCTGTGGGGCAATTGTGGGACGATGGTGGGGCCCCCAACAAATTGCATCACACCTGCCTTGGCTGGCCTGGAGCCAGTGCATGTCATAGCATGATCAGATGGTTGTTCTGCTATTCAGTCGTTCGGTCAATTTGCATATTATACTTTTATTATTATAGACTAGAGGCCCAGTGCACAAAAATTTGTGCACTCGGGTGGGAAAAGGGGGGTCCCTCAGCCCGGCCTGTGCCCTCTCGCAGTCTGGGACCCCTCGGGAGATAACGCCCTGCTGGCTTAGGCCTGCTCCCAGGTGGCAGAGGGCAGGCCCAATCCCTAGGTGCAGCCCCTGGTCGGGCTCAGAGCAGGGCCGATTGGGGAGTTGGGGCACCACCCCCTGTCATGCACAGAGCAGGGCGGATTGGGAGGTTGTGATGCCACCCTCAGTCATGCTCAGGGTAGGGCCAGTTGGGGGGTTGGGGCACCGCCCCCTGTCACACTCAAGGCAGGGTCGATGGGGAGGTTGCGGCGCCACCCCCTGTCATGCACAGAGCAGGGCCAATCAGGGGGTTGGGGCGCTGCCCTCTGTCATGCACAGAACAGGGCCCATCAGGGGGGTTGGGGAGCTCCCCCCTGTCACGCACAGAGCATGGTCGATCAGGGGGTTGGGGAGCTCCCCCCTGTCACTCACAGAGTAGGGCCGATAGGGGAGTTGGGGCACTGCCCCCTGTCACACACAGAGCAGGGCGGATCAGGGGGTTGGGGCACCGCCACTGTCACACTCAGGGCAGGGCCGATGGGGAGGTTATGGCTCTACCCTGTCACACACAGAGCAGGGCCCGTGGGGGGGGGGGGTGGTTGGGGCGCCGCACCCTGTCACACACAGAGCTGCAGGGCGATCAGGGGGTTGGGTAGCTCCCCCGTATCAGGCACAGAGCAGGGCTGATCAGGAGGTTGGGGTGCCTTCCCCTGTAACGAACA
This sequence comes from Myotis myotis, assembly GCF_014108235.1. NCBI lineage: Eukaryota > Metazoa > Chordata > Mammalia > Chiroptera > Vespertilionidae > Myotis > Myotis myotis. The sequence goes on from NW_023416335.1 coordinate 175,555,657, forward strand.
GAGCAGGGCGGATAGGGAGGTTGTGGCCCCTCCCCCTGTCACACACAGAGCCACAGGGCGATCAGGGGTTTTGGCGCTGCCCCCTGTCACGCTGATCCCGGTGCCGGGAGGCCTCTTGGCTCCACTGATCCTGGTGCTGGGAGGCCTCCGCTGATCCCGGTGCTGGGAGGCATGTTACCCTTTTACTATATAGGGTAGAGGCCTGGTGCATGGGTGGGGCTGGCTGGTTTTCCCTGAAGGGTGTCCTGGATCAGGGTGGGGGTCCCCACTGGGGTGCCTGGCCAGCCTGGATGAGGGGATGATGGCTGTTTGCAGCTGGTCACACACCCTTCAGAGTGGGGGTCCCCACTGGGGTGCCTGGCCAGTCTGGGTGAGGGGCTGAGGGCTGTATTCAGGCTAGCGGGTGACTGAAGCTCCCAACTGCTCCTTTTTTCCTTTTTTCTTTTTATTCTGGGCCAGCTTTAGCTCTGGCTCCAGCTCTGAGGCCTCTGCTGCTGAAAGCAGGTATCTGGTTTGTTTGGGTTCTATAATCGAAACAATTTATAACTCCAGCTCTGAGATCCTGGCAGTCTGAAAGCAGGTTTCTGGGGTTTTGTTTAGCTTCTATATTTGTTACAATGTTTCAAACTGCAAGCTCAGAGGCCGGCAAGGCAGGCGGGGAACGTTGGAGTCCTCCGTCACTGAAGCAAGCAAGCCTCATGTTTGCTTCAAGCTGCCTGGCTGCCAGCCGCCATCTTGGCTGGCAGTTAATTTGCATATTTCCCTGATTAGCCAATGGGAAGGGTAGCGGTCGTATGCTAATTACCATGTTTCTCTTTTATTAGATAGGATACCCAACTGGTGTTGAAGAATTGCTTGGTGTGGGAAAAACCCACATGCATTTTATGGTCAAAAGTGGAAAGTGTAGTGTAGAAAAAGATCACCATCTCCTTCTTAGACCAGCATTGCTGTGAATGTCATTTACAGTTACATTTGGGCAAGGAAATACCAAGAGGCATCACCCGACTTTATCACATGTTCCCCTCTGCTTCATTAAGGAAGAGCAGTCTTGTCTCATCCTCCTGACCAGGGTCAATTGGATACATGCTACCCCTGGAAGGGGAAGATGGCCTTGGTTGAGATGACCTTGGTTGAGATGATTCAGAAGAGAACTGGCACCTGCGGGCTTCCTGTCTGCAGGGCTCCCAGGAACTGGGGAAACAAGCCCTGTAGCTCTGAGGGAAGATCTGGGAGACTCATCAGAGGCCACTACTATTCCCATGCAGCAGTGGTCCTTTACAATGGACCTGAAAGAGTTAACAGACTTTCAAACAGAGACTTAGCTAGTGCACAGCACTCTGGGATATCAAATTATTGACAGCTTATAACTCACACTTTAAAAAGAAAAACGACCTTTGAAGAAGACAGGGAGGATTAGGAGCCAAAGCTAGATGACTCCCACAGTTCTTTGGGTGTGGTTAGCAGGAACAGTTCAAACCCCTGCAAAGCTCAGGGAATAATAATCAGTCCCAAATGATCATTTGGGGAAGGAAGGGAAATTTGCCTGGTATCTCTCAGGTTGCCTCAAGAGTTTAAATAAAAAATAAATGGGGATATGTTGCAGAAGCCAATTCAGCATTGAGACCCAAAACAAAAATCAAAACTGGATTATTTTAATAGTCAGTGGCGCCTCTGGACAACCCGGGCAGGGCGGGCAGGCAGCCCACAGCCAGGGAGACGCTTTCTCCTGCTTTTCGGAAAGGGGCTTGGGACACTCATTTCCCCGGGGTCCCCTCCACCCACAGCTGCAACCATGGACTCAACGCCCGGTGGGGGACAGAAGGGCCGGGGAAGGGGTGCGGACAGGGCAACGGGACTAGAGCGCGGTGGGTGCCGGCAGGAGAGCCTGTCCCGCATCCCCGGCTCAGCGCTGCTGTTGTCCAGGGTGCTGAAACCCGGGGACTTCCCGGGGGCAGCGGCCACTTTTCTGTCTGGGGGAGGGGCGCGGGGATTTGGGCCCCAGCTAAGCCCGCCCTGGCCCGGGGCCCGAGGTGCCACCAGATGAGGTCCTCCCCAGCCCGTTAGGGGAAGGAGAGAAAGGGGCTGGGGTGAACATAGCCGGGCAGGGCAGGCGGGGCCCCTGGTGCCCGTTCTTTGCCTCTCTGGGTGGCCCTGTGCCAGGACCCCGGCTCCACAGGCGCGGGAAGTGCTGCTACCGGCTGCCCAGGGCACAGCGTCCGTGGTCTAAGCACCACTGCGAATTGACGGAACTGCTTGCGTTGGACTCTCTCTCTCTCTCTCTCTCTCTCTCTCTCTCTCTCTCTCTCTCACTTTAATGCCTAGCAACTTGTTGGACTGGATTTTTTTCTTCTTTCTCTTTTTCCTTTACTGCCTTCCTCCCCTCCATGCCCGCTGCCAGTCACTGTCCTATTAGCTCCTCGCACCGTCTTTGGGCGTGTGGGCCTGGTTTGCCAGGCAAAACACAGACGCCCTGTATATTCTAGCGCTGGCCTGCTGCGGTCCCAGGGGGCTCCCTGCGGAGCCTGAATGGGCTTTCCCTAGAGTCGCATCCCGCGGCTCTTCCTTAGGTGCGGCGCTGGGATACATCACCACCCCACCCGCCAGGCCCGACCTACCGACCTACTGACCTACTGTGCAGAGGGCCTGCATAGCCTCTGTGGCCTAGGCTGGATTGGTGGGGGCGCTGCTTCCCAGGTGGGAATTTTTTGTAGGCTCATGGGCAACATTGCAGATACTGAGAAGGAAGTACTTTGAAGAAAAGAGGATCCCGACCCTTTGGTGCTCTCCGGGGCTCACCAATACATAAAAAAAGTTCGCCATCAAGATTGTACAAATGCAAAGTAAAGGAACACAGAGGCGTGCAGGCTTCCCAGTGCTGGCCTCCCAATCGAAATAGTTTTTGTTTATTTTTATTTCAGCATTTCTGTTGTCATTGCCCAGCATTTTTAGTGTGAATAATTTACTAGTGCATAAAACAACCATGATGCCCCCTTCCGCATGATCTTTTTTTTTTTTTTTAAATATATATATTTATTGATTGCAGAGAGAAAGGGAGAGGGAGAGAGAGATAGAAACATCAATGATGAGAATGAGAATCATTGATCGGCTGCCTCCTGCACGCCTCCTACTGGGGATGGAGCCCTCAACCCAGGCACATGCCCTTGGCTAGAATTGAACAAGGATGGGTCAGTCCACAGGCAGATGCTCTATCCACTGAGCCAAACTGACTAGGGCTCCCCCCATGGTCTTAATGACGAGCCCTCATTGGACTGTTAGCAGTGCCATTATATATCAATGAGGAAAGGAAGTCTTCCTCAGGAAGAAAGAATTACGGAGGGCATAGGTGACCTTTAGGTTGTTTCCCTTAAATGCATATACAGTGGGGCCTTGACTTATGAGTTTAATTCATTCGGAGACCGAGCTCGTTAAGGAGCTCGTTAACTCCAATTACTGTATCAACTCAATGCAAAAAATCCACGGAGAGACAGCTGGTATCTCAAAAAACTCGTTAGTTGGGACACTCGTAAGTCAAGGCCCCACTGTACTAGTAGACCATCCTCAGTTATCAGAAAAATCTTACTGGGCCCAGAGAACCACATCTCCCTGTTACAGATGGACAAATACACTGTTCATTCATTCATTCATTCATTCAATCAATCATTCAAGAAGTATTTATAACATTTATGTGCTTATGATACTTATAACTTTATGTGTAGTTATTCTTCCAGCCCTTGGGGTAAGGGTCTGCAGTGATATAGCTCAGGGAAAGCAGGATTGAAGGCAATGGAAGTTTTACAGAGAAAAATTAATTATTACCTGAGGCATCAAGAGATGATGAGTTAATGACTGGGGACTGAATGTGTATGCCTTAGATTTCAGCTTTGTGTGCAGGAGAAAAATGGGAGTGTGATACTCCTGGGTAATGGGATGCTTCCGTGTATCATCTGGCGAGGCTCTGGATGAAGGCATCTTCTGGAGCCATCTATTTTTTATCAACTAAGTGATTTTCTCACTTCTTTGGGAGCAGTATATATTTTTCCTAACTTTGAGCACTTAGTTATCTCACTTAAAAAATAAAAAAGGAACACTCGGTGGTGCCAATGGCATCTCCCCCACCCCCACTTCCAATACACACACATAATAATCCATTTTTTCTGTTTAATAGGCTCTGTTTGATCTGACCCTTGGTGACCTCTGCGATGTAATCTTCTATGCACCTCCAACTTGCTCACTCCACACTCTTGTTGCATTCTAGACCCCTTGTTCCTTGTATATTCCAAGTGCATTCAAGCACACTGCCCATTCAGGGGCATGTACGTTCTGCTTTCTCTTCCTCCAGATATTCTCCAGGTTTGTCCCCAGTATAATAATGTAAGCTCCATGAGGTGTGTCCCTAGGCCCTAGAACAGGTCCTTGCACACAGAATCGATGCTCACTAAATGTTCATGAAGAATGATTACTTTTGTGACTATTAAGGAACTTTTCCTGATAATTAATAAGGTTGCCTCTTTCTTTTTAAAAAAATTGTTGGTGTAAAGTTACCTTGGACCTATTTCCTAACTAGGATGTCTCTGGACATCCCAGAGTCCTGGTTCCTGTGCAGTAAAGGAGCAGCTCTGATTTTCGGGAAGGCACTTGTGGCTTTCAGCTGCAACCTGCTCTAGCTGCAATGCTCCGTGGAAGGGGAGGATCTTCAGCACTTCCTCCTGGACAGCATATTGAAGCATGACTGTTGGTGGACCCTGCTTTAAAGTTTAAGTCTATAAATACCCTAAGGGCAAACCCAGAACTACAGGGAGTTCTCGTCTTACCCTACTTAGTCTGAATTAAATTCCTGTCATGTTGGTAACCTGCTTTCTGGAGGAGGGTCAATATTTTTTGTTCTCTCAGTCAATAAGCAGGAAAGCCAGGGAATGTCCCTTCCTCTTGGATTAAATAGAATATGAGGGACTGAAAATAGCTTCTCCTCAAAGCAGTTAACATGGATCCCTGCTCCCGGCAGCACTCCACTGATACCAACCTTTAAGAGAAAAACAAACAAACAAAAACCTTTTCTAAACCCTATCAACCCTGAAATAACTTTTAAAGTGGATTATTAATGTTTTTTTTTTGATGTAACTTGTATTATTTTCTGACTTTCTTTTTTCCCCCCTGGGACTTGCCACCTTCTACATGGAGTTAGTGATCTTTCTTGTCCTTGGTCCCCACACCTCTTCTTTGGTGCAGTTGTTGCTGTAAATACTAAGGTGACAATAGTGACAGTAGCTGCCCCTGAATTTGGCCATGAGTTTGGGCACCTCTCTACCAGCTTCCCTTCCTCTTTCCCTATGCTCCCCCCTCCCCATCCTTTTCTTTAAAGGCATGTGAGGATGTCATGCCTTAAACTTGGATCACAACTATGAACTTTGCTTTCACCTCCAAGTGCTCTGCATGTTTGCATTGGTGCCTGGGAGTCATATCCTTTTGTACTTCAGATACATGAAGTGAAGATGATTTGATGATTTTTCCTGGTACAGATTCCTGGGAGGAATGCAGAAGAAGAGCAATCAAAGTGATTGAGGGCCGGAGGGACTCTCCTCAGAGGAAAAACAAGAAGAACCAGATGTTATGTATTGGTTGAATGCTCTAAGGAGACCATGGAAACCACTTATACGCATTTGAGCGCTATGATGATGGCAAGAGAAGGGGAAGAAGAAAGGCCAGCGGCGTTAGAGAAAGACGGGGGGGGGGGGGGGGGATGTGCTGCGTGTTTAATATCAGGCTGCGGCAACTCTCTCAGGAAGTGTTGTAGAACCCATCATTTCAGACACTGAAAACAGATGATAAAAGAGTCTATTTCTTTTTTCTTGTTGGAATTTTAGCTTAAATGGCAGTGAATGTGTGTTGAGTTACCAGAGAGAGCTGGGTTTGGCTGGAAAGTGTGACTGTTGACCCTCCGTACCGTGCGTTGAAGTTGGTAGACCTGTGTTGGAACTGCCCGCCTTCATTTAACTGAGATGCTTAGTAAACAGGCAGATCTCTGGGCTCCCCTACAGATGCAGTGAATCGGAATTTGTGGAGTGGGGTTTAGGAAATCTGCAGTCACAGGATTCACTCCTGGGGTGTCTCAGATACTTAGAAACATAAGAACCATGGGTATATGTAGCACAAAGACTTTGACGTTTTTCACTTGTATTAATTCATTTTAATGCTCACAGCTACTCTATGAATTATGTTCTTTTATTATTTAAAATAAACACACGTGGAAACTGAGGTACAGAATTTGAGTGACTTGCCCAATTGACACAAATAAGAAGGGTCAGAGGCAGATTGCCCTCACCTGACAGTCTGGCTCCTAATTCCATGCTCTTAACACTACACCAGGCAGTCTCCTTGAGGATAGTTAACTGAAATCCTGTTGGCTTTATGGGGTGGAACAGCAGGGTAGATGGTTTGCCCTCCCCTTCATCAAAGGTAGAATGTACAAATTGATTGTTATCTTTGCCTTTTGTTTTTAAACTGAGGCAAATGAGTGATTCAAGGCCCTCTATGCCTGTGAAATGAATGTGAGCATGTGGTGAAATCAACTTTGAATGGAAGAACCTGGATTTGTCATTTGTTTTGACAGCAAAAGTTTGAGAGAGCTTTAATTTTGATAAGTGGCACCTGCAATTGAAACAGGGAGGAGCTTTCATGAGGGTATTTATTGCTTTTCCAGAAATTAGGTTGAGATTACCTGCTTGCAAAAGTAGTTCAACTCTAAGGCTGACACACTGATCTTGGTGTTGGACACAAACTGTTGAGCAAGACAGATGAAGTTCCTGCCCACAGGTACTTAATAATCTACATATTAGGTTGAACCATATGAAATTGCTAATATGTACGAGTTTTTGAATTTCAGAAATGGCATTTTCATGTGGCTCAACTTCATAGCAGGGGGAGGCCGACAACAAACAAATGTATAAATGAATAAATAAGGAAAACAAAAGTGATACAAGCTTGTGCCAGTTATCAAGCTATTTGTTTGGTTTCTGAACGAGAGAGAGAGAGAGAGAGACTGCAATGCCGGAGAAGTGACTCATCTTTCCTGTCTGTTGTGAACATCAGTCACCCCATGCAGGCTTCTTGCTACAGCCACGGTGCCTCCCTGTAGCAGCAGCTGAATCACAGCCGCCTCCTTTGAGATCTTTATTTCAGCTCTGCCAGGTCCCTATTCTGAGCTTCTTCTTTTGAATAATTCCAACCTCTTTCATTTCTTTGTTCAGCCCTATGAATTATGCTCTAGGGTTAGAACCTGCTTCCAGCAGTTGATACATTATATTTTTTTCTCTTTGATTTTGGTATTGAACATATTTTATTTCTTATGTTGGTTATGGGGATATAGAAAGTTTATCATATTATTCTCTATATAATTTATTATGGAATGTTTTCACATAACTTAAAAATAAAAGCTAAAAAAGTGATTTTTATACTTTTGGATATAGTTGGCTAGGCTATTTCAATTCCTTTCCTTCCAACTCAGTTTTCCCTACTTAAAAATTTTTTTCAAATTACAGTTTACATTAAATATCTTTTGTATTAGTTTCAGGTGTAACTCCCCCCCCCCCAATTACCTAGTAAACAACTTCAGACCTAGTTAACATAATATTAAATTCTCTCTTAAAATACTTAGCATGGCTTTTGTTTCCCGGGGGGTGGGGTGGGGGGAAGGGTCTCACCTTCTGAGGGCCATACAGAAATTAAAATTGGGCGATGTGAGAAACGACAATTTAAAATTGAGTGGTCAGAGAAGGCTTCAGCAGAGGTAATGTTTAACCTAAAAGACAAAAAGTGTGTGCTTGTGTGAGGGCCATTCCGGCAAAGGGTGCAGCTAGTTCAAAGGCATTAAGATGGAAGCCAGTCAGGGAGTTTTCATTTGGTTGTAGTAAGTTGGAGGATGTAAAGCAGAAGAATGGAGTGATTAAATTATGTTTTAAAAATTCATTGTGACTTTGTGTGGAAATGAATTGTAGGGAGAATAAAAATATACAACTGGCTAGGAGGTGTTTGCTGGGTCTAGATGAGAGATGATGGTGGCTTCAACTTGGTGGCAGTAATAGAGATGGTGAGAAGTAGAGACAAATTGGGGGCATGCTTTGGAGAAGTTCAAAGGACCCAACAAAGCATTAATGTAGAGGGTCAGGAAAACAGGGGAATTGAGGAAAACTTGCAACACAATGTGTATGTGTGTGTTTGTATGAACTCTTCATTAATCCCACTCCCCTATCCATGCATATGTACACATAAACTTATTAACCCGCCCCCATATCCATTTACTCACACCCATACACTCACACACATTTATCCACTTACCCATGTGGGGGAAAGGAAGAAATTTCCTCTGCCTTCCTGGGTTCTTCCAGCTGGTCTAATCATTAAATCTACATGAGAAGATTAGCAAGAGAAAAATAACCACATTTAATTACATATGCACATATGGGAACCCTATATATGTGAGAGAGCCAGAGATCGTACATGCACGAGAGGTTCAGAGACAGAGAGTTAAAATGAGGTATATATGACATTCTGAGCTCAGGATGAAGTAAGCAAGGCACCTTGGAGCTTCAGAGGGGAGGGAGCTCATTTGCAGGAGAATGAGAAAAGCAGATGTTCATTCATTAGAAGTTTGCCCTGCCCTATAGCTAGGTCATAAAAAGTTATTTCTGGTGATAACTCTTATGCGCAAGGCCCCAATTTAAGATCTTGAAGGGAGAGGTAAAAGTTTCTCTCGAGCCTGCAGGGTCTCCATTGCCTTTGGCTCCAAATAGTGCACATGCCTCAGTGGCTCATCTTGGGGGGCATGTTCTGAATCCCTTTACTCACATACTGGAGGTTTCCATTTCAGATGACACGGACCATCAGTCACTGCTCTTTGCAAGTCCTACCAGTCTACCTTACTGGGCTTTCATCTAGCTCACCTTTCTCCATCTTAGATACCTAGGCTCCGAAAAAAGCTGAGTTACACAGAAGCTGTTCCAACATACAAGTGGGTCAAGCCTTGTTATAGAGCACTGGGGTTAGATCCTTCCCAACATTTAATTTTTCTGGCTTTTGGTGGACACATGATTACTTCAGTGTATTCCAGTGCGAATGGAAATGAAGTGGACAACCAAGACCTCCACTACTCTCATTAGATTGACTTGCTAAACTATAATCTGGGATGTTCAAAATTCTGTAGGTTGCATGTTATCCACATAATAGGTATTTAATATAAGCATATGCCATATATAAACTCTAGACTTCCAGATTCTCAAATCATTTGGCACAGAGGAAGTGTTTGCATGAGAGAAGCATGTCAAGGGCACGAGAATAAAGACATGTACTATTGTTTTGATAAAATGGCTTGGAGTCTAGACAGTATAAACAACTTTAATGAGAGTTTCTATGTTCTCCTCCATGCCTTTTATCCTTTGCTCTTCATCATCTGCATGTACATTTCTTAGTTGGGAATTTATAGCCTGTTTAAAAAAAAATCAAAGACAACCTTTAGAAGTTTCTGTTCAACATTTCTATCTCAGGATTTTCTTTTTTTAAGAGTGAACAATAGGTTTCTCCTCTTTTTCTCTTTTTTATTAGTATATTTGTAATCTTAATATTCAGCTACTCAGTTCAGTAGGGATTTATATTAGTAATCCTCTATAATAAAAGGGTAATATACAAATTGACCAAACAGTGGAATGACCAGTTGCTATGACGTGCACTGACCGTTAGGGGGCAGACGCTCAATGCAGGAGCTGCCCCCAGCCTACAGGCCCTGATTGCCCGAATGGGGCCTGCTGGCCAACCTCTTGGTCCCTTTCCTTGGCTGGCAGGCTCCGCTTGACCAATGGGAAACAGGGAATTGGGGGTGGGTGGTGGCAGATGTGGGCGGTGCCAGGCCAAGGCCCCTGCCCCACCAGTCACCCCACACACAGAGGGTGACTGGAGGGGGGGGGGGTAGGGCTGGCAAGCACGTGGGAATGGCCAACCTCTCGTTCCCTCCCCCTGGCCTGCAGGCTCGGATCACCTGAGGGCAAAAGGGGAACCGGGGATGGGTGGTGGGGGGGGGTGGGGCCAGCTGCTGGCAGCAGGGGAAGATGGCTCTGATTGCAAGTCAGGCCTAGGGACCGTACCCATGCATGAATTTCCTGCACCGAGCCTCTACTCTTTTAATAAAATTTCCAAATAGTTATGGTTTGCCTATCTCTTTAAATCTCAGCAGAAGCTACTAATAAGTCTTCTGATGGCCTGAGGATTCCTTCATAGGGCAGTAATTAGATGGTGTGTACAGATGCATAATCTGGAAGGTTGATTCCTTGTGGAACCCTAGGTGAGAGGACACACTCATGCCTGGTTTGTCCCAGTTACAGGTATATCACAGCAGGACAAGCTCAGTGATTTCCTCCCTCATCTTTAGTCTCTGTGACTCTGACCCAGAAAGCACTACATGACTTGTCTTTGAAAATTCAGCAGGTTAGGAAGAGCCTGACAGTGTGAGCTCAGGAGTGGGAGGGCTGGGAGTGCACTATGTGTGGGATGAGGAAGGAACTGGGTCAGCATCTGCCACGTGCCGTGTATCTGGAATCAGAGTTTCTTGAAATATTATTGTACTGCATTTGCAGTTATTTCCTGCAATTTGGTTTATAACAAAAAAGGATATTTACTCAAATATATAGAATAACAGATTTTAGAGTAATTCTTAACTTATTAATTGAATAGCTGTCTTTATAAATAACAGATTCCCTCTGCTTTCCCTGTTTAGAATGTTTTGAATGCAAGAATCACATTGCATTCAAAATATGTATTTTTGTGCAGCAAATACCACTTCACACTGCCTAGTGACTCTTGTGTTGACACACATTTGTGACAAAACAGGCTGCAAGAATCATGAACTTTTGTTAATAGTGTTGCTTGTTGCTATTTACTCTGTTCATACTGAAGTGGTAAGTATAATTGGAATATGGAATAGTAGACCTAAAATACAGTAAAAATGAAATTGATCTTTCCCACTCCCCCATCTCAAAATCAAATGTTCCACTTGAATTGAAATATGTGATGAGCAGGGAACAAAAATTCCACTGGTTTCTGTATCTTTAATAAATCATTAGCTGGATCTACTTGACAGCTTCCCTTTATTAGTGTTCAAAACTGCATTTGTTGTACTCCCAGGACCAACTGCTTTTCTAATTAACTACCATTATCATTATAAGTAAGAACAAAGACTGTAGTTTTCATTGCAGAAACTTCAAGATCCTTAGTGTTTTAAGCAGCAAGCATCCTTTGAATTGTCTGTCATGCTGGATTATTATTCTTGTTCTTAAATTTATGCATTTTTCTTACTATTCCTTTATAGTTACAATATTTTTAATGCAGAGCTGTGACTACCCAGTAATAACCAAAGAAAGTAGACCTGGCATTCTTCAAATGAGAAAGACAGAAAGAATTATGTGACCTGTTTGTCTAGAAAGCACAAATCTCCTCTCTACCACTTAGCAATTGTGTGACTTTGGACAGATAATTTATACTTGTTATGCCTCAGTTTCCTTGTGTGTAAAATGGAGATGATAATGGTACTTGTCTCACAGGGATGTTGTAATGATTACACATGTAAAGTGCCTGGGACTTAATAAGCATTAACTGTCTACTATTATCATCAAATAGTTCATTTCTGTTAACCAGACTTGTATACAATTGCTGGTATGTCAAATTAGCCCAGGGCTAAACTTTTAACTTTCGAAAATATCGAATAATTTTTATACTTTACCAAGATTCAAAGATATTCACAAATTTTGGAAGTGCTAAGATTTGTATAAATAGAAACAAGATATTACTTTTGGTTCCACTTGCTGTTTTTCTATGGAAAAAAATATTCAAGTGGGCACCTAATTGCAAAAAAAAAGAAAGAAAAGAAAAAATAAGAAAGTATAGTTATTCTAGCTCAATGACCTTCCTTTGATCATACACCAAGATAGTTTTTTTAAAAAATGTATTTTATTGATTTTTTACAGAGAGGAAGGGAGAGGGATAGAGAGTTAGAAACATCGATGAGAGAAACATCGATCAGCTGCCTCCTGCACACCCACCACTGGGGATATGCCCACAACCAAGGTACATGCCCCTGACCAGAATCGAACCTGGGACCCTTCAGTCAGTAGGCTGACGCTCTATCCACTGAGCCAAACCAGTTAGGGTGCCAAGATAGTGTTTTGAGACTACTTTTTTTTTCCCTGTTACAGTACCCACAGCTAATTTACACTAACCCAGCTGGGGTCATGTATTGTTGAGAAAACACGAAGACTTTATAAGGGATGCAGTGGGAATAAAAGAACATATTTCTAGTGCCTCAATGTCCATTTCCCTACAATTGTTTGAGTGGACCAGCAACAGTGACATTGGACTAGTTCTTTCTCTTTTCTCTTCCACAGTTTCCTTGATCTCAATTTACAAATATAAGACATGCCTCTACCTAGAGTAGTGTTGTGCTGCAAGTGTAAACACTTTAGTGGCCCCAGACAAGCACACAATTTGAAATACTGGTGTCAGCAAGCCTTCCTTTCATTTGTTATTATCTTTGTTATAATTAATGATCTTTGTTTTTTGTTCAGCACTTAACAATGAAGTGATACTTCCCATTACTCCCTTATTGAAACCCTCCTTTCAACAACGTCTTTATATCCCCTACTATATTCTTATTTCTGTAAAGCAGCGGTTCTCAACCTGTGGGTTGTGACCATCGGAAAACACATATAGCATATCAGATATTTACATTACAATTCATAACAGTAGCAAAATTACAGTTATGAAGTAGCAACGAAAATAATTTTATGGTTGGGGGTCACCACAACATGAGGAACTGTATTAAAGGGTTGCAGCATTAGGAAGGTTGAGAACCACTGCTAAAGCATGTCATTGGAAATAGGATCCAGGCATACATCAGAGACATTGTGGGGTTCAGTTCCAGACCACCACAATACTGTGAGTCATAATGGTTTTGCACATGGAGGGTCTTGCTTTTGATTTGTAAAAATTTCAGCATCTGTGAATCACAGTAAAGTGAAATACAATAAAAGGGGGTATGCCTGTATTTGTCTCATGTCAGTGTTGGCATAAATGAAATTCAGAAAGGAGCTGGTTGTTATAGGGACTTATGAAAATACATTTATTTGAATTTAAAAATGAAGTCAGCTTTCTTTTTTCACAGGAAGTAGTCTCATTTGGCCAATTGATTTGATAATGAAGAATGACTTTGTCTATTATATTGTATGGAGAGTATTTTCCATTATTGCTTTAACTAATCTACAGCTCAACAGCTTTGATGAAAATATATTCAAAGTACATGTTACAGAGACACTTTCCCCTGAATAGTTCATGTTCCAGCAGAATCTGAGCCTTCTGAGCAGAGGAAATGTTTGGGTAACAAACAGCCTTGGAAGCTAGAGATAGTGTATTCCTCAGGAGAGATTTAGAGACATCCCCACCCCCTAAATATGTTGGTTAAATAAGGTGCTTTTATGTAAAAGAATAACAAATATGAGTGATAATATTTTTTTAAGTGTTGGCAAAGCTTTTTTTATGGACTTCCCAGAATCTGAAAAATGAATGAATCTAAAAACAGGGTAGTAAGTTTGGTGGATTCCAATCATTTACTTTCAACCAAATGGAATGGGGATCTAATGAGTTGTTACCTGATACCTTAACAAATATATGTTTGAACATAGACCATTATATAATTTTTGGCATATAACATAGGAAGAGCTCAAAGAATTAAATCATTGCAGTAACACAACCCCTCCTACTTTCACTAGTTCATGTGAACAATCTATAGAGACAAGAACTAGTAGAGTTGATGCTGCACGCTCTCTACTTCCAGAAATAAGTAATAGTGATCTCAGGGGCAAGAAGTAACAAACAAAACCAAACCCAAAACATTCAAAAGACACCTCCATCTTGTTGAAGGTGCATATTTTATATTTAACACTTAAAGATTATAACATATTTATGTTAAGTTGATGGTGTATTGACAATAACAGTAATGATAACTTCATCCAAAATAATTTTTAACACTTATAAAGCCTTATGGTCAAAAGGAAAAAAATAAATTTATGTGCATATTTTGATACAGAGAAATAGGACAATCAGCAAAAGAATTTCAAGCATGAAAATATGTTACAGTAAGAAAAATGCTAAGAGGGAAATGTAATGGAAATATAACTTTCAGGAGGAAAAGGGGATATAAAATGTGGTTGTTAACTTTTATGTAAATAGAAGATCATGGGCTCCAGTTGTTATTGCATTTAGATACCATGAGGTACAGTGATTAGGTGATATCACTTTTATAATACCAGCCCTTAGGATACACTAGAAATAACATCATTTCAAGTAATTAAACCAATGATGAAAAAATTTAGGTATTGATTTCAAAAGGTGAAATTGAATACAATTTAAAAAACTATTTTAGAAAATACATGAGGAATAAAGACCCAAGACCCATACTTTAAGTTCTATAGAATGTCCCATGACATTCTCTGTAGGCAGTGTCTTCCTATTTTTAAAGTAGAGCTCATACACAGTTTTAGTCTAGTTAAAATCTGTGCTAATAGCAGTGTGAGGATAATTATTGGAAGAAAGAATAACTGAATAGGGCAGGTAACTCTCTGGGCTCAAAGCTTGCAGAGAGGGAGTGCATTAAACCATGGGAGACTTGGGCAATATGATCATAAGCTGATAGAATTTAAATTGAAGACTAAGAAAGTTAAATATCCTATTAGTAAAATGACCTTTTAAAAAGGGTTCAACACACTTTGGCACTAATAGAAAAGAATCCATGGAAACAAGATAGAGAGCAAAGTACTTGGAGAATTGGACATTTACTTAGGGGAAAATGTTAGAGAAGGCCATTTGCATTCACAGAAGATGGGAGGGGGTGTAGGAAGGAGGTGAAAAACTTGTTTGAGGAATCAAATTACACTAGGAAATGAAAAAGAGAAGACTCATTTAAGTAGACTCCAGTTCAGATGCATTTTATGGATGACAAAGGGATGGAAAAGTACACACACACACACACACACACACACACACACACACACAAATACATACACACAAGGGAGTATCACTTCATTGTTAAGTGGTGAACAAAACCCAAAGATCATAAATGATAACAAAAATAATGGCAAATCTATCAATCATTTTTTGTTTCATTGAGATATATCAGCATACAACATTGTGCAACATGATGATTTGATATATGTCTATATTGTGAAAAGATTGTCACAATTTAGTTAATATCTGTCACCTCATGTAGTTACAAATTTTTTGTGTGATGAGAACTTTTAAGGTCTACTTTTCTAGCAACTTTCATATATACATTATAATATTGTTACCTATAGTCACCATACTGTACTTTTCATAAACAGGAATTATTTGTCTTATAACTAGAAGTTTTTACCTTTTAACCACTTCCACCAATTTCCCACACTCATCTCTGGCAACCACCAATCTCTTCCCTATAAGTTCAGTTTTTTTTAGATTCCACATATAAATGAGATCATACAGTATTTGTCTTTCTCTGTCTGACTTATTTCACTTATCATACTGTCCTGAAGGTCCATCAATGTTGTCATAATGGCAGGGTTTCATTTTTATGACTGAGTAATATGCCATTGTGTATCTTCCTTATCCATTGGTGGACACTTAGCTTGTTTCCATGTCTTGGCTATTGTAAATAACACTGTGGTGAACATGGGAGTGCAGCCATTTCTTCAACATAGTAATTTCATTTCCTTTGGCTATACACCCAGAAATGAACAGCAGATTTAAATAGTTTTTGTTTTTTTTGGCATAGATGAATGTGTTGATGCGATATCTTATTTTATCTTCCACATTATTTATACACTCAACAAATAATTGGACTATTTTATCTTCCACATTATTTATACACTCAACAAATAATGAGTAACTTCTGTTTCAAGGCACTCTGCTAGGCGTCAGGGGGTGTGAATAGCCAAAACCTGGTTCCTGCCCATCAATTGCCCACAGTCTCAGAGAAAAACACAGAAGCCTATAAATGGCTATAGGAACAAGCAGTCTGCTGTGATACAAACAAGAGAAACAATTTTAAAATTGGGTAGATGGGGGAAATCCCTTTACTCCTTGTCATCACAAGTATTCATATCCACACTACAAGTCAGACAGCACTGAGGGGAGCTGGGATGCAGCGATAGAGATGGACCCCGGCCCCACCCTCCTGGTGGTACTGATCCAGAGGGGCATGTGAAGTCTCCCTAGTGGTAGCAGCTTGTAGTTTGAAGCAGAAGTACTTTCCCCCCATTACATGCATTTTTTTTTTTTATCATCTTGAGATGGTTTTTCTGCGATTCCTAGCACCTCACAATTTAGCACTTCTTTTTAATACAACTAATTCCACGCATCTCAGCATGCATTCCAAACTTTCCATAGTGTGGCCCCAACTTCCCTTCCAGCTTTGCCTCTTGTGATCCTCCCTCACTCCTTTCATTCACTTGCTTCTCTTGTCACTCTACCTATGCTTCCCCTTCCAGAAACACCCCATACTTTGTAGACACGCGTTCCTTTGCTCCTCTTGCTTACTTTGCCTAGAATGCAACTTTTTCTTTCTGGCCTTGAATGCATATTTCCTTGACTTCTGCTTGTTTGAAATCCTCCTCCTCTGTCCACAGCTCACAGGCCAGCTCTTCCATGAAGCCTTCCCAGGTCTTCAGTCTACATTTCTCCCTTTCTTCAGTGTTTTCCCATGGCACTTAGTTCTCTTTATTAAAGTGTGTGTAGTTTCCAGGTGTCTTGACTGTCCCTCAGATCTTAAACTCCTTACACAGTACCTGACAAATAGGTGGTACTTACTGTAAATTTTTTTGTTTTGTTCATTGAGTAAAGCACTCAATTGCTGAACTGCTGGAGTTGACTAATTGAACCACAGTGTGTGCCTCATGTAGACATATAGTGGTTGATTGCTGGCATCTTGTTTTTCAGAAATCTGACCCCATCCTCCAAGAGGACCCAGAAAGAATGCAGCACAGGTAAGTGCTCGATGCTTGGTGCTTGTGTCTGAGTGAACTGAGGTGGCTGATGAGGCCAGATGGACAGCCCTTCTTAGTGTGTTCACTCATATGGTAACTGGCTTTCAGACTGGCATCAGTGTTCGCAGCTCTGACACTTTTTTCCTCTCACTCTCTGCTCTGGGGATGCTACAGTCTTTATGGTGGGGTTCATGGGGCTGGCACATTGTGCGGATGCCATGGCCTCCCAGAAGTGCCTGACTGGACTGTGAAGTGACGAGAATTGCTTCAGGATGTCACTAAAGCATGAGCCATGCTTGCCCAGTTTGTGATCGCCTCATTCCAATTTGCTACACTCAGGAGCACTTGCAGGTCATGGTATTGTCTGTTTGTCCACATGTGCAGTGAATGTTCATCCAGACCCAGGCTCCTGGCTTTGCTCCAGGATCTCATTGCTGGTGAGCCTGGTTCTCTGTTTAACCTTCAGGAGGCCCTGTAGGTGATGCGGAGCTAAGTGCTCGAGGAGCCCCCATACACACGGAGCAGATCTGGGCCTCTCAGCTGCTCTGTCACAATCATGGTCTTCCAGACTGTGAGTTGGAGCTGGGTCTTGACACCATGGTGACACCACCCTCCTCTGCCCGCCTCCTTTAAATTGTGCCAGCCTTCCAGATTTCCACTTCCTCTCAGATTCACGGATCAATGGACTGTGTGTTCCAGCAGCAGCACTATAATAGCTTTCAGTTCTCTGCTCCCAATGAAAATATTCAACTATGCACAGAGTTTTCCTGGTTGTTCCAATGATCTATTTCTGTATTGCAAACTACTTAAAGTGTAGTGGCTTAAAATATTTTATTATTATTCTGTATCTGTGATTCTGGGGGTCAGGAATTCAGAGCATAGGAAGGATGATTTATTTCTGCCTCATCTCTTGGGGCCTCATCTGTGTTGCTTTAAATAGCTGAAGGCTGGAATGACTACAGGCAGTGGGGGCATAGCTGGGCTTCTTACATAAAGGTCTCGGGCTCTAAGAATTAGTTTCCAAGGTATAGTGGATGGAAGCTGCCAGTCTCTTATGTTCTGGTCCTGGGAACTGGCACTACTTTCATCATATTTAGTAAGTCATATTGAGTCCCAGAGCCAGCTCAGGTTCAGGACTGAATACTGGGCAGAGTTGGCACACTGGGATCTCTTTGGAGATAAGCTTTCATGATGGTATATGTTAGTATAGAATTTCTCTTTATGTGTGACTTGATATCAGTACATATGTGCACATACAATTAAGTTGATTTCATATAGATTTATAACTAATATATTTATTAAGTTAATAAAGGTAACCAAAAAACAGCATCCAATGAAACCTGAGTTACTAAGATGATGTCTACAAGCTACACAGGAAAACTTCTCTCCTTGCTTTGTGGCCCCACCTTCTTAATCTAAAGGGAATGGAGGAGAGAAAAACATTGATATTTATGGCACACTTCTAATGTAGCCTGTGAATTTTGCATGTTATCCCATTTAGTACAATTGTATGAAGTTTTGTACATGTACAGATCAGATCACCAAGTAGGTGATTACAAAAATGACCACAAATTCTTCCCTTACTATGAAGAGGGGGACTCTACTTCTCCAGCCTTTGAATTTGTGCTGGTGTCATGCCCTGCTTTGTCCCATAGAATGGATGCAGTAGGGGACGTTCTGAGCTTGGGTTACAAAAGGTTTTGTGCATACTTTCCTCTCCCTCTTTGAACCCTGTCACCATGTGAACAAGCCCAGGTCACCTGCTGGAGGATGAGAGGAGGAGAGAGCATACACAGCACAAAGGAACTGTCCTAGCTGAGGCCACAGACATGGGAGAGAGATCAGCCAAATCAGTAGTACCTACATGGTTGTGGGCCGGAGATGCACCGAGTGAGCCCACAGAGCCAGAAGAACCACCCAGCGGAACTATATCCAAATTGCCGACCAACACAATCCTGTGCTAAATAAAAAATCTTCAGCCACTAGATGTTGGGGGTGGTTTAATATCCAGTAAAAGCTCACTGAGCCATGAACTCACGGAGTTTAAAGTAAAATTGTATCCATGGGTTTTCAGCTAAAAAGCACTGAAAATTTATAATAATGACAACTATTTGTAACAGTGGAGAGTGCCTCTAAACCTTGTGCCATGTGTATTTGAGCTGAACGCCTATGTGTAGCTTGCACTTGTGTATATAATTTCCTTGTACCTCGAGCTGATATGGGCAAGTCTGAATTATAAAAAGATTTAGGCAAAATATAGCCTTGAAATTAATGACACATTTCCAAGAGTTCAGCTTTACCCAGAGGAGGCTTGGGAATTTTACTGACCTGGCAGAGCATTAGTTTATGTGTTGATGGTCTCCTTTGGTATATGATATATTCGATACCTTTATTATTTTCTTATCACTTTTTAAAATAGAAAATATATTATTTATTTGTTTTGTTTCTGTTAATCCTTGCCCGAGGATATTTTTCCATTGATTTTTTAGGGAGAGTGGAAGAGAGAGGGAAAAACAGAGAAAAACATCAATGTGAGAGAAAGACATCGATTGGTTGCCTCCTGCACGAGCCCCAACCAGGGCCCAGGCTGGGGAGGAGCCTGCAACTATGAGACATGCCCTTGACCAGAATCAAAATGGGGACCCTTCGGTCCGCAGGCTGAGGCTCTATCCACTGAGCAAAACTGGCTAGGGATAAAATATATTCTTAAACATGTATAGAATATCTGGAGCACGTTCCAAGACTCTAAGTTTCTACATAACACAGTTTAAAAACGTGTTATCTAAAATGTTAACATTACTTAACCAAAAGTTATTTGTACCTGGTTCAAACTTTTTGCAAGAGTAGTTAATGAGGTATGTACCAAAAATTTCAGAAGGTCTGGGGATAAGAGGATAGAGGCTGTATTCTTATTTATTCATTTATTATTATTATTATTATTATTATTATTATTATTTATTGTTTAAGGTATTACAAATAGTAGTACATATGTCTCCTTTTTTGTTTCCCCCAATGACTTCCTCCGGACTCCCCTAACCCCCAGAACTTGCCCTCACCCTCCCCCCCGCCAGTGTCTTGCGTCTATTTGTTGTGCTTATATACATGCATACAAGTCCTTCAGTTGATCTCTTACCGCCCCCCCCCCACCCCAACCCTCCCCTACCTTCCTCCTGTAATTTGACAGTCTGTTTGGTGCTTCTTTGATGGAGGCTGTATTCTTGACTTCTAGTGTAAAGTTCTTATGTGCACCCTTACGTGATTCAGGCTCTATGCTGGGTACTACTGAGCTGTCTAAGTAACATCTTCCCACTGGCCGCTGTTCCCTATGGCAGGCTGCTACCTTGCACTGTGCAGATGAGAGGGATGATGACCAGTGTTTGTCATCACAGATGCCCTTGACCTGTCTGTGATGCAGGTCTGGGCAAGTATTGATGAGTTTTCTGGGGAGTTTCAATATCAAGTGACCCAGAAGATGGGTAAATATTGTATTTGAGTCTCTAGTCTCAGCTTATTTTAAATTTAGGCAATGTCTATGACCTCAGGATCTGGCATGAAACAAATACAGTTAAACCAAATGGGAAGAGTAGAGTGATATAGCATACTTCATAGGTGATCAATTGGGCTACTGGGTATTTTGAAAGTAACTAGCTCATCCAGAAAGTTCTTGCCTCATCATCTATCCAGAGCAATTGCAACAGATTCAGGCAGCTGCACCCATGTGCAAAGCAGTAGGCTAACTTTTAAAACTATAGTCTACAGTGGGAAGATGCTAGCCTACTTGACACCCATTTCCTGCCCACAAGTTAATTAACAGAGTGGAGTTGGACTGTTTGCTCATCCCAGGGAGAGAACAGGTGGTGACCACTTCTGCTTCATTGGGTTCACACTGATGGCAAAGAACAGTCTGTCAAGGCCAATGGTTTTGGTTAATATTTTGTTTTGTTTATTTTTAAAATCCGTGAAGGTAGGTAAAGGATTTTTTCCTGTCTATTGCCATAGCAATGCATAGACAACACAATAGCAGTCCATAACTGAAAAAAGAGAAAAGAAAAGAAAAAAATGCTGGTCGTCAGTAGCTTTTTAATTTGTGAAGGAAAAATAAGATTTGTGTTTATAGTCAAACCCTTTTTCCTTTTCAGTGGAGTAAATCCACCCTTCAGTTAGAACCAGCTAATAGGCTTTAAGTTTTAGCATTATAAAAAAAAACCTGGATTATACTAGAAAAAAAGATAGCGAATGGAAGAATTGGGACATGATTATTTAGATAATAACAATAGTAATTGTAGCATTGCAGTTTTATAAGTCTTTATGGTTTCAAAAATACTGATTGTGCCATTTGGCTTTATTTTTCCCTATGAAGTGAACAGGGCAGAGATTTCCCTCATTTTAGAGTCGAAGACACTGAGGTTAGATGACTACTGCTGGTTGCTTTCTGGGACACAGACATAATTTAGTGGGCAACATGTTTTTTAAGAATCAATCCATGTGGAAGGGGGTAGGAAGAAGCAGGATAAGACAGAGGGAATTGCTGATATGTGATACAGCCCCGTGACAGCCTAGGCCAGTGATGGTGAACCTATGACATGAGGTGACACGCGAACTCATTTTTTTGGTTGATTTTTCTTTGTTAAATGGCATTTAAATATATAAAATAAATATCAAAAATATAAATCTTTGTTTTACTATGGTTGCAAATATCAAAAAATTTCTATATGTGACACGGCACCAGAGTTAAGTTAGGGTTTTTCAAAATGCTGACACGCCGAGCTCAAAAGGTTCGCCATCACTGGCCTAGGCTGACCTGATGGAGAGCTCTCTAGCTAGAATGGTCCTTCAGATTGGTCCTGAGTTTGGCTGAGATGGCCAGGCCTTTGATCAGTCATTGGATGCAGGCCACTCTGAGGAGGGCCATGACCTTGGACGAGGCAGCACTCTGTCTCTATGGCAATCCTTGGATAGTTTGCTTGTCAGCACTCTCAGCATCAAGTGAGTTATTTCCTACAAGGAGATTTGGGCAATTCACTCCTGACAATGCTTGAATCCAGTTTTTCCTATTCATCTGGGATTGGCTGTTCTAAAATTCCAGTGGACTTCTTCCTGGGGGGAACTTGAGGGAGAACTATGAATGAGATGAAACCATAACTTCACTGCTGGAGTTGGTCTCAGGGCCACAATTTCTTTAGTACCCATTCTTCCTCTTACATTCGGCTAGCACCTCTGTGCATCTTAGTGGTTTACCTGGTGGCCGGACCCAGGCCCTTATCACCCAAGAATCAGCCCTGATCATCATGTTCTCCTAAGGTCTGGTTGCTCCACTTGCCCAATTAAT
This sequence comes from Myotis myotis, assembly GCF_014108235.1. NCBI lineage: Eukaryota > Metazoa > Chordata > Mammalia > Chiroptera > Vespertilionidae > Myotis > Myotis myotis. Next base: position 175,578,034 of record NW_023416335.1, read on the forward strand.
AAAAATTAAGCAAGGAGGTTCCAAAAGGCACGCTGGTGGACTGCCTGGATGCCAAACAGCCCTCTCTATTTCTATTGTGCAATGGCAACCCCACCACTTACTGATGATCAGGTACAATTATTCCTGCTTAGAATGGTGACTCTTCTCGCCTGCTGGTCCCTTGGCACAAGGAGCCTGAAGTTCCCAGGCAGCAGTTACAGCAAACCAAAGGGGTTCTTTGTGTATCCTTTGGCAGAAGTAGAGAGGAAGAGAGAGATTGAGGGTGGGAAAAAGCAAAAAAGAGGTACCCCACTGACTGGAGCAGCAATCTGGGACCCACCACATGGGATGAGTGGGGATGTTCTCCTCAGATCAGTTGGTGCTGGCTCCCAGGGGGTAGATGTTGCCCTGAGATCTGTCTCTGTGATAACTTGGCATGAAGATTAAGTATAATCAGGACTTGCAAAAACCTATCTTGTAGCCTGTGTGGTATGATTACACAGGGAAAGCTACTGGTTTTGTCACATTGATGTTTAAAATAACTAACGAAACATCACTTTGCTTCTGGCTCTTTATGTATGTGTGCGTATCCCAATTCTTCTCCAGGGTCTGATGTATCCTGTCTTCAGGGCTTTCTTAGGGCCCACTGTGGTGGCCCCGGGCTTCACAGCTTCAGTGTTGACTCCTGCCTCTAAATAGGTAGGTGATGTAGCACAATGTGCTGCTGATCCTGGAGGCTGTGTCTTCCTCCAGTGATGTTGCTGAAGAAATCGGCCCTAGCCTGGCTGGCATGGCTCAGTGGTTGAGCGTCAACCTATGAACCAGGAAGTCAAGGGCACGTGGCCAGGCTGCGGGCTCGATCCCCAGTAGGGGGTGTGCAGGAGGCAGCTGATCAATGATTCTCTCTCATCATTGATGTTTCTATCTCTCTCCCTCTCCCATCCCCTCTGAAATTGATAAAAGTATATTTAAAAAACCCCCCAAAAACTGCCGCAAACAGTCCGGGCATTGCTTCTTACAAGTTTGCAGAGGTTCAGTTTGAACCGTAGGGCACACTGTTTACTTCCTTGTCATACTTCATATTCAAACTACAGCAAAACTTTATTTAGAGCCCATTTAGCTAAAAAAAAGTATAAAACATAGGCATTTTAATGTGTGGAGAATTGATAAGAATGTACTGACTAAGCATATTAGAAGTTGAAGCATATACTGAAAATTTCTTTCCCTATTAAATCCCAAAATAGCAACCATTTGACATGAGGACTCTAAATCAGTAATTATAAGGCAAAATCACGTTTGATCTTTTTCTTTTTGTGGCTGATTTATCCTCCTAACTTGTCAGTTGAAGAATTTTACCTTAAAAATATTCCTTTTCTTTTTCTCAACATTTCCCACTTCTTTATTCTCCCTGAAATGAAGATGACAGCAGCTCTATTGAATGTCAACAAGCTGAGATGTGTCATTAAATTTTAATCACCTTCCTGCCTGTGAAGTTGATAATTGGAGATCATTTAATGGAGCCTGCTGCTCTGTCGGCTCTCTGTAAATCCAAGCCATTTGAAAAAGGCTAAGAGCCCAGTTCTCATTAGAAGCCAAGCTCCGCTTGAGCACGGATTTTTTGCCAAATGCCCCAGTACCCAAATGCCATGAGCCTGAGGACCTCCCGGGGGCTCATATGAGATTTTCTTTCTTTTCTTTCCCCTAAACCGATGGAACAATTATAATGTAATGTCATGTGGAAATTGGCAGATCAGCCTTACTTTAACAGAGACTGAGCTATTGATCTTTGCTTTTCTCTTTCTTCTCAAATACACTCAAAAGATTTCTCCTAGCTTTGTTCTACTTTGCTCTAGGCAGCAAATGGATGTGACAACTAACTGTTCTCTCTTGTCTGGTCCAGTCCAGAGCTGTTTTAATTTTATATGTGAAATAGTGTCTCTTGTGGTCTTTTGACTCTCCAGCCAATGGTCATCTACACGTCCTACTCTTTTTCGTCACATCTCCATAGAGCCAGGCTTCTTATCCAAAGGGTATAACTCTTTCTTCTATTTTACAAATCATCCTTGACCTTCATCATAACAAACTACCAAGCCTGTAGAAGGAATTAGGCCGCTGATATGTAGCTTAGGAGCCTTATAGCTCAGTTTCCAATTCTGTCCTTTGAAAGTAACTTTAGCCCTCACATTCCACATCTCTGCGTTAGGCACTCACTCATTCTTCCTTCATCTATTCACTCAACATAGATTTGTTTTGTATAGGGCACTCTGCTAGCATTAAAGGTATAGATGAAAAGAAAACGTATCGTTTTTGTCCTTGAAGAGCTTTTAAATGGGTGAGGAGACAGATATCACATAAGTATTACATGAACACTTGATTACAGTGGTTATAGCTGTTATACTTGTTATAAAGGAAGCATACAGAGTATGATAGGGAGACCAGGCCAACAGTGGTATTTAACATTTCTAGAGTCCTGGCCATGCATCAGGCACTGTGCTGCACTATTGCAGGTATGAAGTTATTGAATGCCTGCAATTAGCTTGTTACCTTTGTTTTATACAGAGGGAAACAGAGGCACAGAAAGTAACCTTCCGAGAGTCACATAGTCTGAATGTAGCTGTTCATACTCACAGCAACATCATGTGGTAATTCCTTTTGTGCTTCCTCCTCACCAATACTTTGTGATATTAGCTATTTAATTTTTGACAATCTGATAGGCACAAGATTATATTCCAGTACGGTTCAAGAAAAAAAAAAGTAACTGTAGTAAACTGTGAAGCAGTGACGAACACTATTTACATGGCCATAATAAGGAAATGTGAAAACTGATTTAACTGAGTGTTCTGAGACGGTCATCTTTGGAGGATGCAGGGGAAGGGAAGTGTGTGTTTGTATGTGTGTACACGTGGTGGTTGGTAAAGATGATGTAAGGTGGCCAAATCCTAGTTTCCATAGAAAGAAGTCAATGTGATAATGCTTAAAAATGAAAAATTAGGTCCTAGTAGTATACTCGTGTTATTTTAAAAAATGGAGGTAAATACTAAAAATAATAATAATAATAAAAACAGGAATGAAAAGATGTGAAAATGTTTGCTTTTAGGGAGCAGGACTCGAGAAAGGGGCGGGTAGGCCAGGGAACTGTTGTTTCTTTTTGCAAGCCTTGTTATTCTGCTGAGTTTGTTTTCCCTCAATTCCACGGGTAATCGGGGGCTCTGGGGTCATCCATCAGGGCAGCCCACAGCCGCATGGAAGCCCCCAGCCTTCCTCCCTGCAAGCACACCCTCTCAGGAAGCCAGAAGCATGGTTTCTTCACAGAGGAGCCTTGAGTGGCTGCCACTCCCCATTGCCACCAGGACCCAAGGGCTGTGGAGTCCCCATGTCTGTCTGAGCTGTAGGGTCTGCGATGAGGCACTGGGCTGGGAACCTCAATCCGTGTGTGTTAACGCTTAGTGTCCCCTAGTGAAGTATATGATGACTGGAGAAGTGAAGCACTAGGTCAGTTCTTTGTGACCTCCCAGTGTTTCCCTCCCTCCAACCCTTCTCCCTTGCTCTTTCTTCCTTTCTTCATTTCCTAAATTAGATTGGAAAGCAAGCAGTAGCAGAAGGGGAGAAAGAAGTAAGCAGTCGCCCAGCTGTCTGCTCTCATTTAGAAACAGGGGAGTGAGGTGTGGGCCTGTGAAAGCTCAATTAAGAAGAACAAACATTTTGCTGCCTCCCCGTGAAAGAGCTCTGGGCATCAGAGAAGAAGCTCCCTTAGAATTCTGGGGGAGGCGAGGATTCTACCTGCCCCCTGCTCTGCCTCTCCCTTGTCTTTGTGTTAGAAAAGAATTTATTACAGCACAAGTAGGGGAGGAAGCCCAGGGGACTCGCTTCTAAAAAACGTTTGTGAAGAGGTAAGAAAATGCTTTTAGAGCACGGGCTTTCCAAAGCCTTTGTAGTTTCACTGTTGTCTTCTTTGATCCAGCTATGAAGACTGACATAGATTTACCTGCACAGGTGTCTGCTCAATTAGGCTGCTTCTGATGGACAAGTAAGAATTTTAATAAGTACAAAGTTTTATTTATAGTGTTAGTATTTTACCACTTCAGGTTATGTTTTCTGTGCAGTCCTGAAAACCCCCTCTTTTCCTGATCTTTGTTCCTAGTTATTCCCTCCTGTTTTTATCCACTCATTCTTTTATCCTATTAGCTATTCATTCAACAAATATTTTTAAAGCATCTACCACGAGTCTGGAACACTCCAGGCACCAGGGATGCCCTGAGGACTAAGGAAGACAATGTCTCTGCCCCCCTTCCCCCGCCCCCCATAGCTTTCCTTCCTGTAGAGGAAGCTGGGCACTGGCAATCGGCATTGAACCCACGTTGGTGAGCACTGTGAGAGCAGGGACCTTGCCCGTTTTTGCTCACAGTGTATTCCTGGCACAGAGCCTGGCAAATGGTAGCTGCTCGAATGCTTGTGAAATGAATCAATGAACGAGCGGGTGGTAAGACACTGCTGGGAGTGAGTGTAGAACACTTTCAGTACATTGGCCTATGAATAGAGGGGAAAGGATATTAGCTGGAGCAATGGAAGGTTTTATATTCATTTTAAATTTAATGGACAAGGGATTCCTGAAGCTGGTTATAGTTACAGGGAGAAAAAAATCTTAAGGAGGACTGTTGAAATGGGTTGGGCCAGGAGGGTACCTGACAGAATGAGGTTCTACAGGAGGGGGTGGGGAGGATGAGCAGAGTTTGGGGGACAGGGAAGAGGAGGAAGAGGAGAAGGAGGAGGAGGAGGAGGAGGAGGAGGAGGAGGAGGAGGAGGAGGAGGAGGAGGAGGAGGAGGAGGAGAAGCATGTGATACAGGGTGTGTGCTACGCTCTTAGGGATATTTTCTCATGGAACCATCACAATAGCCATTTGGGATTGATATTACCATTCTCAATGTACATGTGAGGTGACTGAGGGTCTGAGAAGTGAAATCTCTAACAGGTTCCAAGTGAGTAAGTGGTAGCATGGGCTTGTGTCCGGAACCCGTACCTTTACCACTAGGCTATGCTGTGGGCAGGTTGCAGTTTGGAGTCCGGGCAAGGAGTTAGCGTAGGTGAGGAGTCAGGTGGTGCACTTTGAAGGTTATTTTCATGTTTAAACCCAAGCACCAGCAATTAGAGGGTGAGATACCAGGACTTCTATCCACAAGCCATGGGACAGTTTATAGGTGGTCAAGTTCATGAGCAAGGAGGAGAACTTCCTTCTTTTGAAAAGAAAACTCTCATGGTTTTATGTATATTGTCAGAGTATTTGGAATCTTGTTCTTTTGTAGCAGGAGCGAGATTGTGTTTAATTAAGAAGTCTGAAGAGGGCACATGTCTAGTACTTCATGCTCTGCCAATGCAGGCAGAGGGCTGGTTTCAACCATGATTCCAGCGCTTCTCGGGCCACTTATTTCCTCTCTCTGGGCTTTAATTCCTTCGTGTGTAAAATGACAGCGACAATAATACCTGCCTCAGGAGAGGTCGAGGGCTAACTGTGACAGTGTATATCTAAACTCCTAACACAGAGGTAACTGCTCCCTAATGGGACTGTCACATTATCTTTGTTTCATTTTCATTACTATTGTTTTCCTGTAAACATGTCTTAGTCACCTTGGAACAGAATACCACAGACTGAGTGGTTTCAAAACAGAAATGGATTTCTCACAGTTCTGGAGGCCAGGAAGTCCAAGATCAAGGTACTGGCTGATTCATTTCCCCAGTGAGGGCTGTATTCCTGGCTTGCAGATGGCTTCCTTCTCACTGTGTCCTCACATGAGGCAGAAGGAGAGGGAGAGGGAGAGAAGGCAAGCTTTCTGGTTTTCTTTTCATAAGGGCACCAATCCCATCATGTGGGCCCCACACTTATCATCTCATCGAAGCTTAATTACCTCTCAATGTTCCTACCACCAAATGCCATCACCTGAGGGTTTAGGGTGTCAACATATGAGCTTTGGGGGAACACAATACAGCGCATAGCAAAGCATGAATGCATTGTGATATGCGGTGGATCAGAGATTCTGGGATACATAGATTGGGAATGAAGAAATGAAGTTGTGTGGGGTTTTGTTGTTGTTGAGTTCATTTGTGAGTGCAGTTTCTGCGTAAAACCCCAGGGTGAGATCACATTGAGCTTGTTACTCTGAGGCTGACACAGATCGGACTACATACTTTATCTGGTAAATAAAATATGGGTTACAGATGTCATCAGACATGGGGAAAATCCTTTCCTTTTCATTGCATTTACTTAGTTGCCTAATTTTATTTTCTTTGGCTTAAGAGTAGAATTTATTGTATTGGCAATCTTGGACTGTGTGTGTACACAGCTCTGGGTCAAAAGAAGTTTCTTTACTACTATCTTTTCCTTGAACTGCTACACGAGAAATAAGAAATGCTTTTTATTTACTCTTTCCCCACGTGAACAATTTGTCAAATTAATGCACACAATTCCCCCCCCCCCCCCCAGGCCCCCGGCCCCTTAACATTAGAAAGCTCAGGGGTTTGTATATGAAGTCTCGTCTTTATTTTCCTTATTTCTAATCACGTGTATGTTTCATATTTTGATGACAGTCGCCATAATATACATTGAGATAGTTCTTGGCTCAGTGAACTCATGGGTGTTTATTTTCTTCTCTGCAGTGGCCTGTGCTGGAGGGCCTCTCGTATTCCCTGATTGATTTAACAATTTTTCCTGAGTGTTTGTTACATGGCAGGCATCATTCTAGGTGTTCGGGATGTGGCAGTCAATGAAACAACATCCTGCTCTCATGGAACTTAGCGGTTGATGGCCACTAGGATTTGCTTAAAATGGGCTGATTTTCTGACTTTGGTGGATGAAACATTGGTGAGATTTCTACTTAGTGAATCTTTAACACTCTTTAATTACCTTGCAAAAAAGCATGTAAATCAAGTTACTGAGACAGGACTTGATTCAGTGTCATATTTGGCACTAAAGGAAAATTGTAAGGTGTGTACAATTATGGACTATACGGAGGCATATCATATTTCAATTGGTACCATTGGAATGAGTAACCGTCTTGGCCTGTTCAGGCTGCTGTAACTAAATACCATAGACCCGATGGCTTATAAGCAGCAGGAGTCTATTTCTCATGGTGCTGGAGGCTGGAAGTCTAAGATTGATGTGTTAGCAGGTTTGATGTCTGGTGTGGGTCCACTTCCTGTTTCATCTTCTTGCTGTGTTCTCACGGGGCGGAAGGGGAACATTCTCATTTTTTTCAGCCCCTTCTAAGGCACAAAACCCATTCATGAGGGATCCACTCTCTTGGACTAATTACCTCCCAAAGGCCCCACCTCCAAATGTTACCCCACTGGATTTAGGCTTCAACATATGAATTCTAGAGGGACAAATGCATTCAGTCCACTGCAGAAACCAAACTCTAAGTGTCATTTTAATATTTTATTTTTCTAGACCTTGTGCTTTGTTCCTTTCTCCCCACAGTAGAAAACACTGTATAAATTATCCTCTTATTATTTAATATCTCCTTAGGTGGAATGTTAAAGTTTTATTCATACATGTGCTAGGAGAGGCCAAATGCATTTCAGATCACTATTATCAGCATTACACTGGTTGGAGAGGGACTTGGTGAGGTAGGGCAGTGAGATTTGTAAGGGATAGGAAAAAAAAACTTGTTATTAAATTATGTATTGTTCATAAATAACATTTTATTCTGCAAGACTGTCTTTAACCTGTTATTTCTCCTTTCTGTATTTTAAACACCTTTTCCTGTTGGCTGAGTTTAGATGAGTAGTTCTTGACTTTATTCAGCTGCTCCCTGTCAAAAGTGAAAAAATGAATGAACAAGGTGCGAAGTTAAATAATGAGTTCCCACAGAACATATAGCCACTTGTTAAAGTGATGTTTGTGGAATGATGTTTGCCTAATGGATTAATCTCCTCACTTTAAAGTGTTTTCATAAAAGTTTGAGCCTAATTAATAAGTAAATGTTCTTAATTCAGAGCACAAGTAATAACATGAAAGGGGATCTAATTTCAAAACTTTTTATTCCCTCCCGAATTTCAATGTGTTTCTTCCAATTTCCTTCCATTTATTTTAGTATGAAATTTCTTGCTAAAAGATATCTTAGGACATATGTTGCTATGAAAGTTTTATTTTTTAGGGAGAGAAATATTCCAGTCTTTAGTCCTAGACGTTATGATGGCCCTTATCAAGACCATTATCCGTTAAGTCGACAAAGCAGAAGGTGGTGGTGGGCACTAAGGGAGCAGTAACTTCGCTGCAGCATTTGTTACTGGTACAAACCAAAACTATTATAATACCATTTATTATTTCTATATTTGAACTCCATAATTAATTGTATACACAGGATTGTTATGCTAATGAATAAAACCATTTATCATTATGGAATGTCCCTTTTTATCAACAGTAATATGATTTGTTCAGAAGTTCAAGTAGTCTGATATTATATAGCCATACCTGCTTTCATGTATTTATTTTTAAATGTATTTTTAATTGTTGATAGTATTACAGATGTCTCCCATTTACCTCTCTTTGCACCCAGCTACCTGGCCCATGCCCCACCCCAGGGCTTCACTGCCCTGTTGTCTGCACCCATGGGCTAAGCATATATGCATATAAGTTTTTGGTTAATGTCTTCCTGTTTCCCCTACCCCCTTCCCTCTGAGATTTGTCAGTCTGGTCCTCTTCTTGGTTCTGTACATTTCCATATAAATTTTAGAATCACTTTGTCATTTTTGTTAAACTTTATTTTATTTTTTATCACCATTTATCCCCTTTATGCCCTCTTCCACATCCATCCCCTCCCCACAATCTTAATTAGTATTTGCATAGTATATTTTCCCCATCCTTTTGATCTATGTGTATTTATTTATTAAATATATTTTTATTGATTTTGGAGAGGGAGAGAGAGATAGAAACATCAATGATGAGAGAGAATCATTGATTGGTTGCCTCCTGCACGCCACCCCACTGGGGATTGAGCCTGCAACCCAGGCATGTGTTCTGACCCAGAATTGAACTCTGACCTCCTGGTTCATAGGTTGATGCTCAACCACTTAGCCATACTGGCAGGGCTCTGTGTTTTTTATATTTAGTCAGTTTCCTTTAAAAAGAATGTAATTAGGTCTTGTGTTTTTTCATCCGATTAACAATCTCTGCCTTTAATTGAGGTGTTTATGCCATTAATGGAATTGTAGGTATGTTTATATTTAAACCTGCCATTTTTTCTATCTCATTCTAGTTGTTTTCTATGTGCCTCAATTGTTCCTGTTCCTTTGTTTCTCTTTTATCATCTTCATTTTGAGTATTTTTATGATTATATTTATGTCCCCTATTTAATTATTAGTTTTTCATCTTTTTAATTACTTGGGTTGTTCTATAGTTTTCAATACCAATCTTTAACTATGACAGTTCACTTTCAAATAATATTATAGGACTTGTATTGTGCAAGACTCTTACCTTAGTATACTTTTATTTCCTCTCTCTTTTCCTTCATGCTATCGTTTTCACACATTTTAAAGAGATTAAAGTGAAGAAAATGTCTATCATATTTACCCACATTTTTTCTTTTCTCATGCCCTTTATTTCTTTATTTCTATCTGGTATAAGCTTCCTCCTGCCTGAAGAACATTCTATAACATTTCTTGACGTGTAGGTCTACTGGTGATTAATTCTCTCAGCTTTTGTTTTCCTGGGAAATTCTTCATTTTGCCCTCATTTTTGGAAGGTATTTTCACTACATATAGAATTCTGACTTGACCAATTTTTTCTTTCAATTCTTTGAGGTTGTGACTCCTTTGTCTTCTGCTTGCCTAATTTCTGACAAGACAGCTGTTTTACTTCCTATCTTTGTGCATCTGTAGACATGTTTCTTTTTCTCTGGCTAGTGTCAACATTTCCCCTTTATCTCTGGGTTTCAGCAGTTTGACTACGATGTGCCCAGTAGAGTTTTCTTGGTATTTATACTGTTTAGACTCCCTGAACTTCTTGGATCTGTGGTTTGTTGTCTTTTGCTAATATTGAAAACTCTCTCTTCAAATATTCTTTCTGTCCTACTCTCTTTTATCCTTTTGGCACTGCAAGTACAGGTATGTTAAATTATCTGATATCATCCTACATCTCTTGGATGATATGTTCTTTATTTTCCTCACTCTTTTTTATCCTTTGTGACTAAGTTGGGATAATTCCTATTGGCCTATTTTCAAATTCATTAATTCTGTTTTGCTCTAATGTGTCTAGTCTGTTGATAAATATGTTCAAGGAATGCTCTGTTATAGATGTGTATGCATGTGTGTTTGTATTTATATGTTCTAGAATATCTATTTGATTCCTTTTTATAGTTTCTCTCTCTCTGATGAAACTTCCTATTTGGGAAAACATGTTGTCTACTTTTTTCACTAAATCCTTTAACACTTCAATTGTAATTATTTTAATGTTCCTGTCTGTCTAATGGCTCTAACATTTGAGTCATTTCTGGGTCTGTTGACTGCTTTGTTATATGTCTTTTGTTATTTTCCCTTTTGTGTGTCATAATTTTTCATTGGATGCTGGACTTACTTTTCAAAGAGTAGAAAAGATGGAGGTAAATACTACTTACACCTGGAATTGGTGCATGGCCTCTTCTGTCAGGCCCCGAGTACCTATCAGTAGTGAACAGGGTTTGTTGTTGCTATAGTTACCTTCAGGGCACCTGTCTTCAAATTTCCCAGAATAGAGGGCAGCTGACACTTGGTGCTTAGCATGAGGCCTGCATCAGGGTAGGGTTTTTCCCAGGGCTCCTGTTCTGCTCTCGGGTATCAGCAGGCCTTGCAGACCTGAGCTACACATGGGTATTTTTCTATGGTCTTATTCCTCCCAAGCTGCAGATTGTTAAAGCTGCCTATTTGGTAAAGGGTCGTGGTGAGGGCTAATGGGCTTTTTTGCTTCTCCTGATGTAGCCTCAATCTTAGGGAGGGCCTTGTTCACCCGCATTTTTGGGGTGGAGCTTTCTTAGAGTTTCAGATCTGTGTCCTAACTACAAGTCACCCTTCTTTTCCCCTTTACTCCTCCCCTACCTCCTACCCATAGCCATAGTTTGACCTACATCTGTGAGGGGGTTTTGAAGGGTGAGTGGGGACACATGCCCTGTAAGCCTCTGCTTTGGATCACACAGCTGTCCCACACCTCCCTCAGCTGCAGGTCCCCTTGGCTGCTAGCCCTCCTTCCCCCACACTGTACCGTGTCCAAGAGCAGGGGCAAAGGGTTTCTACCCCATGTTTCATATGAGATGGGGTTTAGTGCCTGTTCCACTGAGAGGGCTTATGCCAGTACCTTCTCTGTCCCATCCTGTGAATCTACAGGAGAAACCCCGGGATAAAAGCTGGTCAATGAGCATATATTCCCTTAGATCTGGGGCTCCCAGACATCTAAACTGACAGGCTAGTGTCTATTTACCATTTCAGAATTTGTTATGATTTCACCCAGTTTTTGTTTTTTTACTTACCTTAATGGTTGGTAATCTCTTCCTCTCACACTATGCCAAAATTGAAACAGTTCGTGTGCCATTACTTCTCAGAGGAGCTTGTCAACCTTCAGATTTCAGTGTAACCTGTTTGCTTTAAAATAATTTATAAGTAACCCTTCACAACATATCCTTTATTTGAATTTAATAATTCTGATACCCCTATGACCTTTTCCAAATTTTATCCAGTTGCATAAACAATATTTTATATTGTTTACAAATAGTTTCATTTTATAAAATAATTAACTATACATAGATTTTTGTTACTACTGAGGCCCCTGAGGTAGAGACATTCTTAGTGCATGATAAGGCATTGGAGAGGTAGTAGGGTGATAATGATGACCAGGCAAATGTCCCTAACTAGGGAAGGAAATATTTAACTGGGAGCATGTCCAGATATCATTTTATCATGGGATAAACATAAATGATGAGAGCCATTGAGAAGTTTATAAAAGAAACTTCACTAGTCTTGTATTGTTAGTTTTCTAAATTATGAGCCATCTTCTTTTGGGGATTATCATTAGGGAATAGGATTTTGTTCTAAAGTCCTGCTTCTATTGCTTTTTGGGTTGGTTGAGTTATCCAAGCTGGACCCTCAAATTCCTTTATAGTGCAAAGCAGAGAGTACATTATATATATACTAGAGGCCCGGTGCATGAAAATTCATGCACTGGAGGAGGGTCCCTCAGCCCGGCCTGCCCCCTCTCACAGTTTGGGAGCCCTCAGGGGTGGGAGGTGACCTGGTGATCAGGGAAAGGTGACGCCCCCATCACACCTTTGCTGCTGCCACTGCTGGCAGTGCAAGCCTCTGCTGGCCCTGGTTACCTGAGCCTCGGGTGGCCCTGGCAGCCATCCAAGGCTTGCCTGCACCTCGGGCTGGCCCTGGGCGGCTGGGGGGCTAAGGGGCCTGGGGGACTCCAGAGACAGGCTCGCAGCAAGGATGGGCCCGCCTCGGGGTGGGCCCGGCTTTGCCATGCAACTGCCGCCCCAGCAGGGCTGAGGGGACTGGGCACCACCATCTTGTGGCTGTGGGTGCCACCATCTTTGAGGGCGGGTCAGTCAATTAGCATATTCCCTCCTTTTTGGCTATGGGTACCACCATCTTTTGTGATGGCGTGAGGGCCAATTAGCATATTCCCTCTTTATTAGATAGGATTATATACACTAAGTGGCCAGATTATTATGACCAGCCAGATTATTATGACCATCCCATCGTACTTCGTTGGGCCACCTTTTGCCTTCAATACTGCAGCAATTCTTCTTTGCATTGACTCCACAAGATGTTGAAAGGTGATGCAAGGAATCTGACACCATGCCTGATGAATAGCACTGTCCAGTTCTGTGAGATTTGATGGTTGTGGAACCAGCTGCCTGATGGCTCTTTTAACTTAATCCCACAAATGCTCAATTGGATTGAGATCTGGTAATTGTGGGGGCCACCTAAGCAAGGTAAAGTCTCCCTCATGTTCTTAAAACCACTCCTGCACAATAGGAGCACCGTAGCATGGCGCATTGTCTTGTTGGAAGAAGCCATCTCCACTGGGATATGCCATCAACATGATAGGATGAACTTGATCTGCAACGATACTTAGGTGTGTTGTGCTATTCAGATGTTTATAATGGTCTGGCCCTCTAGCAACTTCAGCGGGAAGTTATAGCTAATTTTCCTACAAACGTCAGGTGGTCATAATAATCTGGCCACTCAGTGTATAGTATGTATATATATATATATATTATATGTTATATTACATTATATTATTTATGTTATAGATATCTCCTAATTGAGTCACCAAAATATGTAGTAAAACACGAATTACATTGATATATTCATTTAAAAGCTTATTTACAACTTTGTTGGTACTTAAAATGACTCAACGCTAAAGTGGTTCATTTAAATAAAATCTTCTTGGCTTCATTCAGAAATTAGCACTAAAAGCTTCTTCCAAATAAATCATATGCTAAAGAGACAAAATTTCTTTAATTTATCGGTAGCATTTGGTAGAGGTTCTAGTTACTGCTGTCCTTGGTTCATTTTGCTTAATGTTAATTGGGTACTGGTGCTTGGCATTTTTGATCACCCATGTGAATTTCAGTCAGTGGAAGATAAATTCCTTCCTTTCTCAGTTGAAATTAATTAAATATATGCATCTGCTTTCTAATAAATGCCCAGGATCATATATTGAAAAAGATGCTCTCAGATTATAGGCATTGGTATGCAATTCAGTTACTGTCATAACAACTTCTTGGTGAGTATCCCAGTCCCAAGCTTTTCCATCAGTCACCATTTGGAGGCACAATTTGATGATCATCAAACATCTCTCCATTCTTTTGAAAAATACAAACTAGCTCTTTCCCCCCTCTTTTTCTCTTTCCCTTAAAATTTTCTTCTTCCTTTTCATGTAGCTGGCTGAAAGGTTGTGATTATAAAAACAATCTTAGTTTATGTTGTAAAAATTCAAATTATATAGTTATAGTTCTTTCATGAGAACATAATTCTAGAATAGGCAGCAAATCCTTGTGATCCCAAATTACTTGGTTAAAAACTCTAACATTTTGACCTTATTAACCAATGTCACCTCAATAAATTAAATAAAACCTCTAAGTTTTCCCCCATGAAATCATATCACATATTTTGAATACTGAGTGATACTCTGTTTTGTAGAGAGTTTGTGACAGAATACTAGATGTGTACATTTGAAAAATTAAAAAAACAAACAAAACATGAAGAGTTTAGAGGGCGTTTTTTTTCATCTAAGAAAATTGGAATTGTATATTAAAAAATAACAGAATATAAATATTTTATAATTAAGTAACAAGAATCATAATTCATGATCATGATTACCAACCAATAACCATTATAGTGACTGCCATACTATCAACTGAGTGTTTACTAAATGGTGGGAACTGTGTTAATTGTTTTAAATTATGCCAATGGATCTTAAATTTTTACAATTACAAAAGCATATGAGGTGTGCAGTATACGGAGTGGTTAAGAACATAAATTCAAGAGTGTCTGGGTGCTTATTCAGGTCCATTCTTTCTCAGGTATCTGATCATGAGCAAATTTCTTAAACTCTGTGCCTCAGGTTCCTAATGTGTACAAGAGCAAAAATACTAGTACCCATAGGGTTGTTATGAGGAATAATGAGATAACACATGAAAAGGCTTACAACCATCTGATTCACAGAGGCAGCTAGTGAGTAGTGGTAGGACTTCCCTATGCGTATTTTATGCTAAGTCAACATCGAAAAATTGTTGTTGAGAACCATATTCTTTCTGCAGTGCTCCCTCCTTCTCTGTTACATTCATTAGGGAAAATGTCTGGATTTTACACATTAATAATATGTTATTTTCTCTCTTTTGATGAGCTTATAACATTTGAAAGGAAGCAAAAATAGAGTGTAAATAAATAGAAAATAAAAAGCATTTTGGGAAAATGTAAAGTCATCAGTGTTTAGAATGCTCATGGAATGCCTGGGTAACACTCATTCCTAACAGAAGGGTGTATTTGTTTAACTAATAAACACCATCCTCATTATAAATTGATTGAAAAAAACAACTTGGGCTTATTCTTTATTTTTCTGTGACTAACAGTTAAAAAATATGCCCTTTTGATATTTTTGGTGTCTGTGGAATAAAGAGGCATTAATTAAATATAAACATCATTAGGTTGAAGTGTAAGAAATAAAGATATAAAGTTTACCAATATTTAGATAAATAAACTTTATTTTCATATAGGAAGCTATGTTTTTTGTATGTACACTTTAAAAATATTAATACTGTTTGTATTATGCAAATCATGGTCTTCATTATCCTATCTAATAAAAGGGTAATATGCAAATTAACCATCACTCCATCACAAAATGGCAGCACCCAGGCCCCTCAGCCCCACTGGAGTCCCTCAGTCCTGGGGAGTGGGGGTGGCTGCTGAGAGTGGGCAGCATGAGCACCCTGGCGGAATGCTTGTTTCATTGCCGTGGCAATGAGGCAAGTGTTCTGCCCCAGTCGCAGAGGGCCTCTAGGCCGTGGAGAGCCTCTCGGCAGTGGGTGTGGAGAGGCCAGGCCCCGCAGAGAGCAGAGAACCATGGGGAGTGGACCTAAGCTGTCACAGCTCCTGGAGAGGAGCTCCCCTGAGGGCTCCCAAATTGGAGAGGGTGCAGGTGGGGCTGAGGGACCCACCCCCATGCACAAATTTCGTGCACCGGGCCTCTAGTTTATATATAATCTAGAAAATGCATATTGATTTTGAAATCATTCTAAGCAGCAGGCTCTATGAGGAAACTGACATTAAGGATTTTCCCTTAACAGTTTAACCTCTAAAGTAGTGGTGAAGTATTTCAAGAGAACATAAATCTTGATTTCTAGGGAATGGAGGCAACTAATTTATCATAATGTGAAAAAGAAAGAAAACAAACTTAACCATCCAGATTTGGGTAGGTGAAAGGATAATGTTTGCGTTGAAATTAAGGGCTGGAATCCTGCTGCATCCAGTGAATAATCAATAAATTTATTGATTGATTGATAGAGCTTTATGTAACAGATAATTGTCTTTATCATAGATTTTTAAAAAGTACTTTTTTCTTCCCTAGCTGGTTTGGCTCAGTGAATAGAGCATCAGCCTATGGACTGAAAAGTTCCAGGTTCGATTCCCATCAAGGGCACATGCCCAGGTTGCAGGCTTGGTCCCCAGTAGGGGGTGTGCAGGAGGCAGCTGATCAATGATTCTCTCATCACTAATGTTTCTATCTCTCTCTCCCTCTTTTCCTCTCTGAAATCAATAAAAATATATTTAAAACATGTTTTTTTCTTTTATATTGAAATTATTGGGGAGACATTGGTTAATAAAAGTATATAGATTTCAAGTATATGATTCATCTGTATATTATATTGTGTGTTCACTATTCCAAGTCAAGTCTCCTTCCATTTATTTCCCCTCTTCTACCTCCCTCCATCCCACTTTCCCTCTGGTAATCAGCATCATGTTGTCTGTGTCTATGAGTTTTTTTATTAATCTTCACCCAAGGATATTTTTCCATTGAATTTTAGAAAGAGTGGAAGGGAGGGGGAGAGAGAGTGAGAGAAACATCAATGTGAGAGAGACACATTGATTGGTTGCCTCCTACTAGGGTCAGGAATCGGACCTGTAATCAAGGTATGTGCCCTTGACTAGAGTCCAACCCAGGACCCTTCATTCTGACTGCCAATGCTCTATCCACTGAATCAAACCGGCTAGGGCTATTTTTTCTCTTTTATACTTTTTATTTAGCGTTAAGTAATTTTTATTTTTGACCAATGGTGAAAGGAATTATATACTTCAAATATGAGGAACCTATATTAATGGTTAAAATGATTGCTTATTTACTTTGAAAACTGAAATCTTGATTTTTATGGAAAGAAAATGAGTGCTCATCTTTTACATCTCCATTCAAAGCACCTAATTTACAGCTGAGATGGAGAGCCCCTCTGGTGCCTCTTTAATACCTTCTTTAAGTTGATATCATTGTGAAGACTATGAGAACAGAATGTCTGAAATTCAGTAGGTCCTCGGGTTACATCGGAGATCCTTTGCTATAGCGTAACATAATGTGATTTTCGCCATAAGTTGGAACCCACCTACATAAGCACCTACGTCACTCACATGGAGCACATACATAGCAGTAATGAAGTGAAACAGTAAAAAAAAAATTTAAAAGAAAGATACTAATTCCTGACCTTTACTTGTGATACATAAATAATAAAAAACATAAAGCACATATGTACATACGTTGAAATGACGGAACTTTTTTTTTTTTAATGAATACATGGGAGATGGCGACGTAACCATGAACCATGCCTGTACATGGACTTTTATTATTAACCCTCATTGCTACCTTTGATCTGCAGGATATAAAACCACTGTTTGGTTTTGTTCTTCTAAAAGTTCATGTCACAATGTAGATATTTCCCTGATTGTGCTTGAGTCAGAAGTATAAGAAAGCATGTTGGGTACGAGAGGAAATGGCTTGCCCGGTAGGAAACCTAGACTCTACTGTGAATCTCACTTTCTATATGACCTGGGGCCAGTTTTCTCACCTCTCTGGATCTCCTTGTTCTCATCTTTAGAATAGTGGCAGTTAGAGGAAGTTAAAGTTTTTGAATACCTTCTAAGGTCCTTCTATACCTAAAACCTTATAAAACTGTACTGCTATTTTTTTTCTTTTAAAAATTGCTATTCTTTCAATGGTGGGTACAATATTGGAGGTTCTGCTGGGTGTTGGGGGCTGAGAGGGAATCCTTGTTCTGACCTAATTCAGCAAAAGACACTCATTGGCTAATTTGAGTAACAGATACATATTCATCACTTATTGTATACTAGAGGCCTGGTGCATGAAATTCATGTACGGGTAGGATCCCTAGGCCTGGCCGGCTATCAGGGCCAATCAGGTTCCCCACCTCCTCCTTCCCTCACTCCCTCAGCTCCCAGCCACCACCGCCCACCATGTTCCATGCCACCCCCTGATGGTCAGTGCATGTCATAGCGAACAATCATACTCCTGGTCTCCCAGTGAACTCCCAAGGGGAAAGTTTGCAAATCAGCTATATATAGATGTGTGTGTGTGTGTGTGTTTTAGGGATCATTTTCTTGTTAAAAACAAAAATACTTTTCAGATTGTTTAAGCAAATTTGTTGGAAAGGTACAGAAGAATCTCACAGAACCCAAGGTTGCATGTGTGATCCTGGTTTCTGGACACAGGAAACGGTAAATAAAATTGATTTATTTTTTGCCTCTTCAAGGATGGGTGCCTTCCCTCTTGCTTTTTGTCCACACGGTCTTCCTTTTCCTCCTCTCTTCAAAGATTGGCTTTCCCCAATGTGTTGAGCATAGCGTTGCCTCCATCCCAGCCTTGCATGGTGTGTTTGTCTTGAAAGGAGATGAACTAGATTTACTCTGTTCTGATTGCAGGTCCTCATAAAAGAGACTATTCCAGCATTATTTAGAGGTCTGCTTATACTCAAGTGGGCAAGTCATATAAATAAAAAGTACAATGATAGATGCATGTGCAAAGTGCTTTGAAACCACAGGACGGGATGCATCTTACCCAACTTGAGGTATTTAACTGGAACTGAGTCCTAATAGACCCTGAGCTGAGGAAAGGCGGGAGAGTTTCTAGGCAGAAAGTGAAGCATGAGTGAGGTATGCAACTGCAAAATGTGTGTGCCCGACAGCAGACAGCTCAGGCCTTGAGTAGTGGCCTGAGGAGCCCTGTCATGGAGGAAGTTCAGGAAATACCAAGGAGACTCCTGTCCCTGGCAACAAATGTGGTGACATGCTCATCTTTGATTTAGATTTCTGTGTGGAAAAACATGATCCAAAGTCAGAGGAACATATTATCTAAATGTGAAGATTAAAAATATTCAAGCCACTTGATTTTGTTATTTTTAAACAATTAACTGGCAATGACAGTTAATTGTTGATCAATAATTCTGATTTTTACCGTAATTCAATCCTGCCTATTCATGAAAGTTCAATATTAACTAGCTCTTACATTTTTTCTTGTACCTATTTGTAGCTTGAAATAATTTTAATATTTAAACATGATTTTATTCTACAGGATGGAGAAACTATGCCATTATTTGTACCTATTAATTGATTTGACCCTCTAAAATTTTGTTTTTCCTCCAAAGAAAGTAAAAACAAATGAGAAATTTCTTATTATTTATCCAATATCTAAGTTTATAATTTAATTTCTAGCTTCTAATTACTCTCTTTTTTTTTTTTTTTTTTTTTTTTTTTTTTTAACACTTTCAGTTGGCGATAGTTGGGTAAAATGACAGCTGTCTACTGGCCAGGGAGATCTGAGACCTTGGTTGGAAGAGGACAAATATGTGCCCACACAGTTGATAATTAGAAATAAAATGAATACATTGGCAGTAATGTCTTGTTTTCTTGTTATTACAAATACATTAAGCATTCATCACCTAATTTTTAAAGTTTATATTACATCTAATTTTGATAATGTTATCATAATAAAATGGCAGCTAGTTTATGTTGAATAAGGTGCACTAGAGTGAATTCCCTTGAAGAGTAGGGGAAACAACAGCAAATGTATTTCATTAGTGTTCTGTCCGTGAAAATTAAAATTAAAAGGCCATTCATTAAACACACTTCCATCTGGACTCTTTTTGTGTACCTGGCTGGTATGTAAAACTCAACTAATTATGTGGTTTGGCTTGGATTTAACTCATGCTCTTTGCATCCAGGCAGCTGGTAAACTTGGTACTAGAGCAGATCATTGCTTATTTATTTGGCAAAGAAAATAAACAGATGTTAAGGTAAATATATTTTTCTGGCTTGGTCCTTAGGAAGCTCTGTAGCCTAATTTGACTGTGTTTTCTTAAGGGATGTAGTAAGTGCAGCTCAATAGCAGACTGCATCTATTAATTGTCAGGACTTCATTTTGATCAAGATTATATGACAACGCCCATACTATCAAACCTCTAAGAATTAGGGCTCAAACAGTAAGAAACAGAATTTGGTTTTCATATAAGGAGAATTGCATAGTGACTTGAATGGTCATATTGGTGTACTCTTTTTCTGAAAAATGGTTCTGGAATGTCCTGTCTTGTTTATTTTTAACAATGATGGAGTAACATGGCCTAGTGAGTCAGAGTGCCAGGTTCAAGACTTGACTTTATTAATGAGTAGTAGTAGCATGAATTTAGGTTATTTTCTCACTGTAAAAATGGGAGTAATGGAAATATAGCCTCAAGAGGTAGATGTAAGGTTTAAACAGGATTAAGTACAGAAATTGTTTAGCATAGGACCCAGCATAACTTAAAGCATTCAATAGAAATTCATAATTGTTATTGCTGTTATTATTGTACTAGAGGCTTGGTGCACAAAATTTGTACACAGGTAGGGTCCCTAGGCCTGGCCGGTGATCAGGGCCAATCAGGGCTTTCCGGCTGCCGGACAGGGTCTTCCTTTGTTCCGTGCTGCCCCTTGGTAGTTAGTGCACATCATAGCGAGTGGTTGAATTCCTGGTCAAACTTCTGAGGGGACAATTTGCATATTATCCTTTTATTATATAGGATTATAGTCCTCATGGAATTGACTAGTTTTTCTGAAATTGGGAATGGAGGATAGGGCATCAGACCAGTTTCCTGTTTAATCTCTGCTGCTATTTGTCAGCTTCTTGAGAGTTTTGCATTAATTTTTCATTACTTCTCTCTATTGGAAAGGAAGGGGAGATAACATGGGGTGTCTATATAAGCCAGAAATTAATGCATTAGCCTCCACCATGTCCCTGTGCAGTAGTTGTTTTTGCCACAATACACATGTAAAAGGCAAGGCTCAGAAGTTTAAATTATTTGCACAGCATTACAAAGCTAGAAAGTGGAAGTTGCAGGATTTGAGCCCAAATCTGCCTGATTCTACTCTGGTTGTCCCAAGTTCTAGAGATCGAAGCTTCATAGTGCCTTCTTAAGCAGTTGGAAACATTCAATGACATGGAGGGCATGGTTACCATCTATTTTTCTTCATATCCTGTGTGGCTTCAGCCTACATTTTACACATGTTGGGCACTGCTAATTTATTCTGCTGTTAGCCATGTCATCATGATGCTGGAGATAAGTGGGATTTCACTGTACAGGGCCTTGGGCTCTACATTTTTCAGAAGGACCTTATTCACCTTGAAATAAAATATGAAATATGTCACAATTCTGTCTGTAAGCAGCCCTTTAACACATTTTTGAAGGCTGTCAAGTGACAACAAGCTTGCTCATAGAATGAAGATGTGGGCCCTGATTATTACATCTGATTTTTGTGGTTGTTGTTGGATTGTTCTGTTCCTCAGTGAAATAACTTTATGTGTAACATTTCTGGGATATATATATATTTTGGGGCAAGCAAATAATTACTTTTATGGGCTTTTGGCCAAAACTTTTCAAAATGAATGCATGTCTGTGCAAGTGTTCACTGAAGGCATGCTAGAGCAATGCTTCACTATAATTGGTCATGGCCGTGCACTAGTGAGTTATTAATTTCTTGGGGGGGAAAAAAGTGAGGCAGTTAAAAAGGGGGAAAAAGCAAATGTGGTCTAGTGTGCCTCCTATTTGAAATGAAATGTTCTATAATTTTAATGTTTATAGTTTTCTTTTCAATTCCTTATCTAGACTACACTAGTCCTTATTCCAGCATATTTTCTAATAATTCTTTCATAGGCTGCTTTTCCTTTCCCCCCATCTTTCTGAAAAGTTAAAAAATTAGAAAAAAAATACATAGAAAAATAAACACACAGCAAGAAAATTTTGAACAGTTGGAATTCTAGACACTCCAGGAAATGAAACATTGTAGATACAGCTAATATTTCCCTTAACTACATTAAAAATAAATCTCATTCCTTTCCCCTCTTCTCAGTGGTAACAACTATGGTAGGCTTGGTTTATAGACTCCCACTCACAGACTGCTTCTCTAAGACCTTGCCTATCTTTTCTAAATTATCGAGGAAACTAAGTCAACCTTTGGTTAATCAGGCCATATAATCAGTTCCCTCATAAACAATGGATTGGAAGTGAAACAAAATATACTTTAGAAATCCCCAGGTTTTACCCAATCTTGGTCTCCTGGGTCTTTACGGTATTATGTGACCAAATATTTATTTATTTATTTTTGGATCTGAAATTACCCAGAAAGATCTATGCTGGTATAGCTATAAATTCTTAATAATTGGTTTAGAGAAGGAAGTTGTTTCCCAGGCAACACTGAGATTATAAGAATCTAAAAAGTCTTAAACTTGTCCCTAAACTTCTAGCCCCTCTCAGCATCTTCATGCAAGGATAACATGGAAGAGATTCTTACATCTTATTTTGTCTGGTTACTAGATGGCCTTCACTTATCCCTGGTCCACCATGCTACTGGGAATTGCAAGTGGGAAGAGTTGCCCAGTGGCCCCAGGCCCTCTAGTTTGAGTAGAATGACACGACCCATTTATTTAATGCATCTCATTTCCTCTGCTTCCATTGCTACCAGAAGCCCAAACCGCTCAGGTTATGTGTCAACTACTTTATATACCTTTTAAACTTTCTTCAGATTATGGTCAGTAAAGGACATTAAAAATAAGTTCAATATATAGGTAGTAATTTTAATAACTTTTGTAACTGAGAACCCACAGTTACTAGTAAATAATAGAATACTTTAATGGCGATTTAAATCTAAGTTAGAAAAGGCTTTAAAACCTAAATATAAAACATAGGAAAACCATAACAATCTCTTTCCATCTGAGGCTACTGATTTGGATTTGTCTTTTAGGTCTACTGAGCATCTTTGAACAGTGTTCCACATACTATAGGTATTCAATAAATACTTATTATATGGCTATAAACGTGGATAATTTGCTAGATAAGTTGCTCTTTCTCATGGAGGTAAGAAGATACTCTGGGTGCTACAAATATGATAATATCATAAAATCATATTGAGGGAAAATGTTTAGAAAATTATTTCATTAGAAAACAATTTCTAGAAGTTTTAACTATGTTCCTTCTTAGTTTTAGGGCAGGGCCCCATTTTTATTTTCACTTAGTCTACCTTCAGCTGTACCCAGTAGTGCTGCAGCAAACATTCCATGACTACGGGTCTGCCTTTAGAGAGCTTATCTCTGATTGACAAAATAAGTGATTACTATATAGCAAGCAACTTGCTGCTTATTTTTTAGAATATCAATATTGGCATTGTGAAGAGCAAGGTCGAAGGATTTGAAATGCCAGGAAGGAGAAAGCAATCAACAGTGGAGGACATTTTGCTGGTACCTAATAAAGGACACTTGGAGGGATGGAGATGTGATAAATGATCAGCAAAATGCTGTTATTTTTCTTCTTAGGCAGGTCCCCAGTGTGTGAGAGCCAGCTACAAGGATCAGGAATAAATGAGATATGGCAATTCTCGTAACTACCTACATTGGAAAGAAATGAAGAATATGTTTTTCATTATTTAATTTATTTAATTTATTCCTTATTATTTAATCTTCATAAAAGATTCATAAAATCCTATGAAGCAAAGTTTGTTTTTGTATGATTTATACAACATATATGACATTGATGTTTAATAAAAATAAAATTAGTTGTCATCTTTTAAACACAAAGCTATTGATGCATATGTGGTAGATATCCTCAGTGTGTAACTGTGTAAAATTAAAGTAATGGGAATGACTCACTTTCTGAAGGTCCTAGGTAGGATAAAGTCTTAGACTATATTTTATTCTTTTCTCTCATCTTTCCTCTCTGCTCTCAAATATTGATAGTTGAAAAGGAAGTTGAGTTAACCAGAACTGTCACTGTATTAACCATGTTGTTTTATGTGGTAAAATCAATAGCAGAATACTATTACTTAAATTACCATGGTTGTCCAAATCTATATATTGGGTTTTCTTTTTCATGAGCTAGCAGAAGGAAATTCTGTTGTCTATCAAAAATAGAGACACATTTCTCCCACTTACATTATTTAAAGGGAAAATGGTGTCCCACAAATTACAATGTAAGCGCCTTGAAGGCAGGGACTTTGTTCTATTTTCTGTTGTTTCCTTGGCACCTGTACCTGGTACATTGGAGCTCAATAAATCTTTGTTGAATGGTAAACAAACAAACAAAAATGCTCCAGCAATTATATTTTTAAATGATTTTCTCAGTTACTTTGGCTCAGGAATTTGAGAGCTGCTTGGGGTCTCGTGAGGTTGCCATCAGATGTTAGCTGAGTCTACAGTCATCTGAAGGTTCAGCTTGGACTGACTCCCTCATATGGTTTCTTCACGGTGCTGCTTGAGTGTCCTCTCAACATGGTGACTGGCGTTCCTTTGAGTGAGCAAAGAGAGCTAGGAAGATGCTGCAATTACCTTTATGACTAAACCTTGAAAATCATACACCATACTTCTGTATTCTATTGGTCACATATGCTAGACCTGATTCACTGTGTGTGTGGGGGCGGTTAGTGGGTACTACACAAGGTCTTGGACACTAAGAGATGAGAATCATTGCAGTGGTTCTCAACCTTCCTAATGCCGTGACCCTTTAATACAGTTCCTCATGTTGTGGTGACCCCCAACCATAAAATTATTTTCGTTGCTACTTCATAACTGTAATTTTGCTACTGTTATGAATCATAATGTAAATATCTGATATGCAGGATGTATTTAGGTGTGAAAGGGTCGTTCGACCCCCAAAGGGGTCGTGACCCACAGGTTGAGAACCACTGCATTAGAGGCTGGTTACCATGACACATATGCTGACTGCTAAATGTTGGCATACCCTAGATCTCTAAAGAGAGGTTTCTTTTCTTCTGTGTCTATCCAGCTCTTATAGTCTAATGGCTTTATATATCATCTATAAGCTGGTGACACTCAAATTTATCTCCACTATTCAAATGCCCACTTGACATTTTCAGTTATATTTCTTCTCAAATATTTTTCAAGCTTCCTCATCTAAATAAATGGCATCAGCATCTGTCTAGTCACTCAGACCAGAAATCTGAGAGTAATCTTGAATTTTCCCCATTTCCTGATGAAATTGCTAATTATACCTCCAAGCACATCCCAAATGTTTGCACTTTGTTCTACCTCTGTTGCCACTATCCTAATTCAAGCTATCATTATTTCTCATCTCATCTAAATCAAAAGCTCCTAATTGGCCTTTCCATCTTTGTTAATTCATTATTCACCCATTAATCACAATGATATTTAAAAAGATTAATAGTGTGTCTTAACCATACTTGCATACCTCTACCAGCTTCCCATTCCACTTAGAATGAGATCCCTCTTTCTCATCCTGCTTAAAAGGTCTTCCAGGAATGCCATGTGCACACCTCCAACCCCATACCCTACCACTTCGTCCCTTGCTTACAATATTCTACCTCATCATCCTGTTTTACAGTATGTTCTGCACCATACTTTAACACCACTGCTATTTCCTGATTCTTCATTTGTTTGGTGTTCAACTCCTCAGTAGAATGTAAGCTCCATAAATACAGACACATCAAGTGTCCTGCTCACTACTATATTCCCAGCTTTTGAAATAGTGCCTGGCTCATATTAAAGGCTCAAAAATGTTTGCTGAATTAAAAAATTAAGAGTTGCTAATGGGTGATTCACTAAGGTATCCTTCTTGTTATTATTTATATTGAATTACCCCTGGAATACTTAGGTTATCGTAAGGGAAAAATTATCTAGGAACTATTTCGTTTGAGGTCAATTCTTTGGGATGTTGTAGTCCAGAGAAAACAATTCACAAGACATCTTTTTCTCTGTAAGGCAGATATTGACTTCTTTACATCAAACATCTGTCCTTTTATGTGTTCTGCTGTGAAAATTCTCTTTACTGCTGTCAGTATTTAGGCACATTTGCCTACATTTTAAGAATGTTGCAATTTCAGTTCTTGATAGTTATGTCTTTGGGGTGCTACAGGTTGAAGACATCTTGTGTTAACAAAAATGCATATGCTTTTATGCTGTTTGCTAAGGCTTTTTTCATTTGCAGAGTTATTCTCTACAGCTCTGGCTCTCAATTTTTATTGCCAAATTCATTGTTAAACCTGGATCTACATTGTGGAGAAAACATTTAAATGTTTCTTTTTCCTGGCAAACCACCATAGTCTGTTTTTTGTTGTTGTTATCTTCAGACTGATCATTCTTCTTTGCTGCAAAGCACTGTGCTTTTCCTTTAGAATATCCCTGCTATCCAGACCTCTATGAGACCCTTCTCTTAGCTCCTCTTTACCTCAAAATCTCTTTCCCTTTCATGCATGATCATTGCCCTCTACTTTGTCATTTAAGCCCGTATGCATTATTTTTCAATTATGCTATTGATGTTGCTTAGTAATGTTCTATGATTCTGTTTCCATTGCAGATAGCTTACTTTGCTTTTCTCCTATTTTATCACCTGAGACAGCACGCTACACAGCTGACATTCAGTCTGGGTAGGTGCATACAGCTCTCCTGTTCATGCTTGCCAGACCCACCTGAGTCAACCAAGACTCTTAGGGACACACCCCACCTTGTGAGTTAACTTTCCTTCATTCCCATCACATTCTATACCAGAAGGTTTATCAAATGTAGTCTTTTCTATCAGGTGAATTGTATAAACATCCTCCTATCTAATAATAGAGAAACATGGTAATTAGCTGTACGACTGCTACCCTTCCCATTGGCTGATCAGGGCAATATGCAAATTAACTGCCAACAAAGATGGCGGCTAATTTGCATACATAGGTGCAATGCTGGGAGGCAAAAGGGGAAAGATGGAAGAAGGTTGCAGGCAAGAGCTGGGGGGTAGGCAAAGGCAGCCCACCACAGGGCTGCCTTTGCCCAACCCCCAGCCGGTGATCCCCATCCAGGCCAGGCGACACCCCCCTGGGGTTGCTGGTGATTGCCATGGCGATCAGAAGAAGAGAGAGCCGGGATGCAGGACCCCCAGGGCCAGGGGTGCCGGCTGGCCTGCAGCCCCCTGATCTGTGATGGCAAAGGGAGGGGTGGCACCCCAGGGACTGGGTACCGGGTGCAGCTGTTCCTGGGGCCCCCTGGTATGCGGTCACGAAGGGAGGGGCGGGGCAGCAGGCATGGCAGCATCCTGGGCACCAGGTGAAGGCCCAGGGTGCAGCCTGCCTGTGGTCCCCTGATCTGAGATGCGAAGGGAGGGGCGGGGTCACAGGCACAGCTGCACCCGGGGGACCTGATCGCATCCTCCGCCATGAGTCAGGGAGGGACCCAGAACACGCGGAAGCCGTCCTGCCTGGCCATGGGGGACAGATCATATCCCTGGCAATGAGGCAGGGAGGGACCCAGAACAAGCAGAAGCCAGATCTTTTTTTTTTTTTTTTTTTTAGATTGTGTAATTATTTATTACAAATAAACGGTGGTTTCACATCTGTCAAAAACGGGTCCTCTTTTTACATGTGTGTGCAGGTTCTAATGTACAAGAAAGGGTCATGTGCTTAGTTTGTCCATGCAAAGCTCACAGGTACATCACTAAATACTTTAAAAATAGAATGATCTCTTTTTGAACCAATCTATTTAGATTCATGGTTAGTAAAACAGTATGGCACTAATGAAATACAGTGATAGGAATTGGGAAGTGTGACACTGATGGTTCTGGGCATGTGAAGGGTGAGGGACAGAAGGGTATACATGGCCTTCCCTTCAGTTCTGCTGGAGAGATGAGCTCCGAGGGCCCAAGCTGCTCCATGCCCAAAGGAGGTGGGTGTGGTCAGTGGCTCTGTTTCAGAATTTCTTGCCAAGCAGAGACCTTACCCTACCCACAGGAACCTTTTTCTCCAGAAAACAGAAACAGTCAGTTCCCAATGTGCATGGGAAAGCCAGTGTCCCCTCCTGTGCACAGCGTCTTGATGGAGTGATGGGGGAGGTGGGTGAGGGGAGCAGTGCAGAGTTGTTAGGCAGCTGGAGTGGGAGTGGAAAGGCCATGAAATGTCCACAGTCCTGGCTGTGCCCACGGCCTGGGCTGCTCCTCCAGGCTCTGGCTGAGGGATTAGGGCTGATTCTCTCGGGAAGGGAATATTCCATGGATGGAAGATTTACAGGCTCAGGGTGGGCTGTGTGTTAGTTTGGGGCAAATCCCTCAGCATTCCTGCTGCCAAGCCCTCAAAGGAATGAGGCAGAGGCACCCCTCACCCCCCAAGACCCCTTCGTGGACATTTTAGCATCTACGTGATTTTTAATCCCTTCAGGGAGACTTTCTATCCTGCAGTCCCATCCCACCCCACTGTTGCTGTTTGTCCGCCAGCTGGGTCGAGCATCAAGGGGAAGGGGGGGGTTTATACTTACTGAAAGACTACTGATCCTACCCGGAAACC
This sequence comes from Myotis myotis, assembly GCF_014108235.1. Classification (NCBI taxonomy): domain Eukaryota; kingdom Metazoa; phylum Chordata; class Mammalia; order Chiroptera; family Vespertilionidae; genus Myotis; species Myotis myotis. The sequence continues at coordinate 175,606,352 of NW_023416335.1, forward strand.
AACCTGTTTACTGTACTGTTGTAAGTATCATACCCTTTATATCCTGTATATTGGCTTCTTTTAAATAAAGTGAAATGTCTTAGAAAAAAAAAAAAAGGCAAGGCAGGGCGGGACCCAGAAGACCCATATGGGGAGTGCCTCTCAGCCAGAAGCTGACTCATGGCTGGTCAGCGCAGTGGTGGTGGCAGGAGCCTCTCCCACCTCTGTGGCAGCACTAAGAATGTCCAACTAACAGTTTAGATCCAATCCCTTGGGGGCCTAAGTCTTTGGTCGGACGTCCCCCGAGGGCTCCCTGGCTGCCAGAAGGATGTCTGACTGCAAGGTTAGGCCTGATACCCCAGGGAGTGGGCCTAAGTCAACAAGTGGACATCCCCCAAGGGGTCCTGGACTGTGACTGGGCACAGGCCAGGCTGAGTTCCCCGCCCCCCCCCCACCCAGTGCACAAATTTTTGTGCACCGGGCCTCTAGTCTATATATATAATAGAGAAATATACTAGTTAACTGGGATGCCATAACGGGTTGACCAGACAGGAGGAGGTTGCGCGCACAGCGTCCGTCCGGGGCAGGCAGGATGGCAGGGGCCTCCGCTGGGGGAGAGCCTGATCAACAGCAAGGGCTAGAGAATGAGGCAGGGCCGGACAGGCGACTGGAGGGTGGGCGATGCTGCGTGATTTCAAATCGTAAGATGGGCTCCTAGTTTATTTATATTTGTTTAACATCTACTAATCAGATACAATTCTGAATTCAATAAAAAATGCCTCAGGGATTTTAGGCACATCCAGTGTAATGAATAAACTGGCTGTAATAGTCAAAGTTCTACCCAAGAAACAAAACCAGTAGCATGTCTATACCCGTATCTGTATGTCTCTGTAGCTCTATAATCTAGTTTATAGATATATAGTTGATCCTCAGTTTTGGATTTTGTATTCGTGAATTCACCTACTTTTAAAATCTTTTTTAACCCCCACATCACTATTTGCAGTGCTCAGGGGTCACTCAGGAGCATGCACAGAGCAGGGGAAAGCTTGAATTGCCTGCAGCGCATGCTCACAGCTGGGGTTGAACATGGCAATGGCTGCCTTCTGGTTTCAGCGCTCAGACTGTAAACAAGAGTCTTTTTCCAGTTTATCTAGTGCCATTTTCCATATTTTTGTTCTCCTTCTACTTCTCCTCCTCCTCCTCCTCCTCCTCCTCCTCCTCCTCCTTCTCCTTCTTTTTTGATGATTTCTCAGTTTAAAGTTGACAAGCCAAGTTGACACATAAAACAAACCCTCACACTAACATTTATGGAGTCTTTCCTATGTGCAGGCACTGTTCACAATGCCTTCAGGCTTATTTAACCCTCACAACAATCCTAGGCGATTGGTACTATCATTTATCTGAATGTTACAGATGAAAACACGGAGGCACAAGTAAACAGAAGTAACTTGCTTAAGGTCACACAGTAAGTGTGTAGAGGCTGGAAATCAAACCTCTGCAACCTGGCTCCCTTGTCTCACTCCTAACCAAGTCACTCACTCACCGTGTAAAGAGAAGTTAGCTATGGCAGGGCATTGCATAACTTCACAGGTGGACAAGATTTTTATGTTAAAGGTGCTACTGCCTTGGCCAACATTGAGGGCCATTTTTTTTTGGCGGGGGGGAGACTCCAGCCTTCTGTGTGGAGGTTGCTCTCTCTTCTGTCATGAGCTTTTACCTCTGCCCATCTAACCCAGGCTCAGCAGGATTCTGAATTTGATGAGACCACCATTATGATATAATTGGTTACTTCTCCCCCCCACCCCCATTGATTTTTAGAGAGAGTGGAAGGTGGAAAGAAGGGGAGAATGAGGGAGGGAAGGAAAGAGAAGGGAGGGATGGAATAAGGGAGGGAAAGAAGAGAGAGAGAGAGAGAGAGAGAGAGAGAGAGAGAGAGAGAGAGAGAGAGAGAGAGAGAGAGAGATTGATTGGTTGCCTAATGCATAATCAAACCTGCAACCCAGGTTATATATCCTTAACCGGGAATCAAACCTACGACCCTCCAGTGTGTAGGCCGATGCTCCAACCACTGATCCACACCAGGCAGGGCATAATTGGTTATTTAAACTATTATGCATTTTTTTAACCAGCCTGGAATAGGCTAATGCTTACACCAGAAACCAAATACTGTTGAGAAACAAAGTTCACAGAAAGACATTCACTGAATTATGTTCTGACAATGTTTACACAGAATGGGAATAACCCTAGAGGCCCCAGGTAATCTCTATAATCACAGTATGGCTTACAGTAGTTGTTAACCACTAACTGCCTTGAGGCTGGAGGATCTGTGATTGCTGGAAATATAACTGTTTCAATTGTAAAAAGCAAAACAGGTCAAGATAGAAATGCAAATGATTAACTTCTGAAATGGAAATAAAATGAACTTAAATAAAATTGAGCTTCACACAAATTTGATAATGGCGGTCCAACATGCGTAGCATGGGGAAATGTGGCACATTCCAAAAGATTGATTCTGTAGCTGTTTCCATAATTTGATTCAAAATGATTTGGGTTTTATGCTGTCTGGTTTGTAGAACTCTCAAAATAACTTGTGCTCTTCCAGCTGATGGATGCTGGCCACCCATCTACTTACGGAGGCAGCCCTGGAAAGGACTTGCAAACTGTGAGGGGAACTTAAGAAGTATTGACGCCCTAAGTCAGTGATGGCGAACCTATGACACTCATGTCAAAGGTGACACGTGAACTCATTTTTTTGGTTGATTTTTCTTTGTTAAATGGCATTTAAATACATAAAATAAATATCAAAAATATAAATCTTTGTTTTACTATGGTTGCAAATATCAAAAAATTTCTATATGTGACATGGCACCAGAGTTAAGTTAGGGTTTTTCAAAATGCTGACACGCCGAGCTCAAAAGATTCGCCATCACTGCCCTAGGTAGAGGTTAGAGGTTCATCCATATGAAAAGTATGCTGTGTCCCTGCAGCCTCATGCAAAATCAGGCCAGGCCACCTCTTCTTCAGGTCAGCGAGGCCTGTGGCCTCATTAGATAGAGGCCGACCCAGGTGGGTGTTTGAGAAGACATACACCATCCCAGTGTGAGTCACGCTTTCCTGTCCCAAAGTATAAGAGGCATGTGGAAGAGTGAAAAGACAGAATGTGAATGCATATCAGAAAGTAGTGAATCATGGTTTCAGGAGGTAGCTTTCAGCTGCTGGGAGGCAACAGATGTTTCAACATATATTTTAAAATGTGTCATATACTTAAGAGACTAAAAGAGAGTGGTTGATCATTGTACTATAAAAAGGCACAAAGACGTGAGCCCTATTCTTGGGAGTAGATTATATTTATTTTCTGCAGTGAAATGCTGGGTAGAGGTCTTCATAGGAATGTAAGTGAACCATTTCAGGTACATTAATGTTTCTGGGGGAAATGCCCTTAAAGATAGTAGGCCTATGTTGTCAAAGCAAAGAAACGGGGAGCTTCTCAAGATAAACAATAAAAGGAGCAGGCAATATAGAAGCAGGTGAAGAAAAGCAGGTGGTGTTGAGTGCAGAAAAATTACTGTTGGCAAAGGAGCAGAGGAGAAAGCTGACAAGGAGTGAGGACTTGGATAGAGAAGTAGCTCAGAAGGCGTTGAGGCCCACGCCAAGGCAAAAAGCCAACCTGATTGTAAATTTTGTCAGGTTGCAGAGGGAGAACGCCAACTGTGTTCAGAAGATGGTAATTTTGACCAAAATTTGTTTCTCTGGGAGGAAAAGCAACGTGACGGGTGAACATCTGAGACCTTAGCTGACTCTTGCAGCTTCCCTCTACACTAGCAATGGCTGTCAGCATCTGCTTTAAGGATAAAATGCAGGGTAATAACTAATGACTTCCTAGAGAAGACAAAGGATTTCCCTGGGACTATGGCTTTTCTGTTAACAAAAGGCCTTCTGATGAGTGAGTCAGTGAAGTAGGGAGGCCCTGGGCCTGGGGAGAGGACATTGGCCCAAGTAATCACTTTTTCAGGGTGAGAAGTGGGGGGAGGAGAAGGTGATGTTGTATCTCTGGGTCAGACTACCTGGTTCACATGCAGTTCTGCTACCCACATCATCTGTGATTTGGCAAGTTACTTAACCTTTCTGAACCTCAGTTTTCCCATATGTACAATGGGAATAATAACAACATCTCTCTCATAGGGTTGTTGGGTTGATTAAACTAGGTAATGCCCAGTGCTGGGCATGAAGTGGGGCCTGAAAGTGTTTATCAGTTTTGCCACCTTCCTAGTGTGTCTGCTGTATGCCTGGTTATCTTTTGAAATATGCTTTACTTTATTTATCTCTTTTTAAGCCTCATAAAAAATATGCAGTTTACTTTTATTATTTACATTTTTCTTTTACCTGTGAGAAAATTGAGTTCAGAGAAAATACCTTCTCAAGACTAAAACATGTAGTCACTATTTGAATTGAGGTCTTTTTTTTAAAATGTATTTTTATTGATTTCAGAGAGGAAAGGACAGTGATGGAGAGATAGAAACATCAATGATGAGAGGAAATCAATTGCCTCCTGTATGCCCCACACTGGGGATCAAACCCGAAACAGGGGCATGTGCCCTGACCTGAAATTGAACCATGACCTCCTGGCTCATACCAGCTGGGCAGAATCTAGGTCTTTTTCGACCTAGAAGGGAGAGGGAAAGAGAGAGATAGAAACATCAATGATGAGAGAGTATCATTGATAGGCTGTCTCTTGCATGCCCTCTACTGGGGATGGAGCCCGCAACCTGAGCATGTGCCCTTGACTAGAATCAAACCCGGGACCTTCCCATCTGCAGTCCAGTGCTCTATCCACTGAGCCAAACCAGCCAGGGGTAGGTCTTTCTTGACCCAAGTCCATGTTAACAGTACTGTGATGCTTGGCATGTATAAGAGCAGACATACAGCATTATTAGAAACTGACAGCTGAGTATAGAGGTGAGAGGCGTGGTTCTGGAGACTCTTGGTTATAAGCGAATGCTTCATCATGTCACTCTATTCTAAGACCCTTCAAATGGTGACAAGACCCAGACCCCTCAGTGTGGCTGATAATAGGAACACATGCTTTTTATCCCTTAGTACATGCTATACGCTATGAAAGAAGTTTTCCCTCGTAATACTAGCAGGATTTCTCAGAGTTAGTTACTATTATCATCTCTGTTCCTACTCATACACTAACGGATGATGTTTGTAAGAGAATTTGAGACCTACTATCCCATGACTTTTCTCTTTTGAATATCACCCCATCTTTCTTTCAGATATATTTAGAGGACAGAATGTAGCATTGTGTATCATTGTTATTATACCTCCCATAAAGCAGGGAATTAAAAAATAATCAGTCTCAAGGAGAATTTTCCCTGTTTGGATCAACATTAAGTAGAATTTTTAAAGTGGTTCCTGCCTTATTATTATTTTTTAATCCTCATTAGAGGATATTTTCCCATTGTTGTTTTTTTTTTTTTTTTGTAAAGAAAGTGGAGGGAGAGGGAGACAGAGAAACATCAATGTGAGAGAGATACATCAATTAGTTGCCTCCTGCATGCGCCCCATCAGTGTTGGGGATTGAGCCTGCAACCGAGGTACATGCCCTTGACAGAAATCGAACCCAGGGCCCTTCAGTCCATGGGCCGATGCTCTATCTACTGAGCCAAATCGCCTAGGGCAGTTCCTGGATTATTTATACCCCAAATAATTCTTACAAAGTTGACTATTAAAATGCAAGAGCATAGGACTCATTATTACCCTCGTTACTGGCTCTTTTAAATGTGCACAATTTATTTTAATGTGGAACAGCTGGAGAACAATCAGGTGAAACCTCTGTTGGCATCAAGAAATAATGAAATCATCCTTGTGCTAATACCCACCATCCTTTGTTGCAGATGGCAGTGCCGTCACCCTCCAATGATCTTTCTCATAATGGTTCTAACATCCTTGCCTGCAGTAAACCTGACTTTATTTTAAAGGCTAAATGGAAGATAGGACATGATAGCATCTCCTCATCTCTAGGTATGGGTATTATTATTTTGTTGAAATTGTAGACAGATGTGGAAGATGGTTTTACCGGGCACTGGAGCCCAGAATTGTAAGTGGTAGATGCTACTAATACATTTAGTATAATCTCTCTGCCTCTTCTAGGAAGAAATGTAGCTGGTTTTTACAAAATGCATTTTGGAAAAACTACCTCGGAACTTTGTGTGTGGGATAATTCTTGAGAAGATGGTGGGTTGAGTTGCGTGTCATCATTTGATCTGATAGGCAAGCTCCTCAAACTTCCTTTCTGTGTTTATTTTTAAAATCTTACTTCTCAAGTAAAATATTTTAACTGCTTTTGATTTATTTGGTAAGAATAAATGGATTCAGATGGAATAATTATACTTTTTTTTCAACTTATAGTACCATTTATGCCCCCCACCTTGACTTGTCTCCTCTCTCCAGCCATTGATTCCAGCATGCATAAAGATTTGAAAAAGACATTATGTTTTGAAATAACCCCAAACTTACCTGTATGAAGAAATTAACAAAGTTACTAGATTTTTTTTTTTATTGCAAAACTAAATAGATTCCTAGAGCTGCACTTTTCTAAATTTGGGGGGGTAGGGTGGAAATGTGGCTTGCTTTCTGAGTGTCCTAAACATGCTTGACCTACTGGGTTATCCAGAACTCTAGGCATAGTGGCAAAGGATGAAACTGGAATAGTGGCCCTTTTATATTGAGCCTGGAAGTTTTCTTTGTTCTTTGAAGACACCTGGGAGTCACGATATTAAATCTTAAAAGCTTGCAAAATCCATTATTTTTTTAAGCAGAGGCATCTGTATGCAGAAGTTGATAACTTTTCTGATGTTTCCCCTGTCAAATCAACATAAAAATCCCATTAAGATAATAATTGCTAAAACTCCTGTAGAATTTCCTTTATGCTAGGCATCATGCTAAGCACTTTCCATACATTCATTTGTTTACTCCTCACAAGAACCCTAGTAGGTAAGGATTGTGATGATTTTGCAAAAAGAATTGAGAGACAGATAATTTAAGGAATTTGCTTAGCTTGAAAGTGAAGCAGTTGAGATTGGAACCCAGATCTGCTTTGCTGGGTTGGGAGAGTTAAACAGTGCTTTTCAAACCTTGATGTGCATGGGAATCTTCTGGGGATCTTGCTTAGAAATAGTTCCTGGTTCAGGTGGCTTGAGATGGGGCCCAACACTGTTGCTCTGTGTTGTGTAGGGCGGAATGGAGGACCTGGAGTAGAAAAGTGGAGCCCAAGTCCCAGGACAGGGCTCTGGGAGCTCAGCCCTTTCGTCTCTGCTGCTCCTTTTCCCGATGTGTGAAGTGGGCAGGCTGGGTGGTTCCTAAGGCCCAGCGGAGCTTGGAACACAGTGCACCCCCCTGACTTCAGACTTCAGGGGCTCCTTTCAGCTCATTGGTGCAGTTTTCCTGGTCAAGACTGTCTGGGGAGGAGGAAGAGGGTGCTCTGAAGAGGGCACTGGTGTGGGCAGCTTCCTCCTCCCAGGGGCTGAGTTCAGAGGACAAGGCCTGAGCTTCTGGATGGACAGGGGCTGCTTTGTTCTCAGCTGTTTCTTTCTGAGTCTGAAAGGTCTCCCAGCATCTGGGGCTGTGCCCTGTTGCCCCCTGGAGACTCATCCTCTGTCACAGCTGATTAGGGGTCTGGATCTAAAAACAGAGTCTGATAATCAAGGTACCACATGGTGTCATGTTGGTTGCACCCTGTAATTTCAGCTCTAAATTGTAATACTCCTATGAAGAAACCTCTAGCAACTTAAAGCTCCTACTTCTTTTACAAGGTTTCCCACTATTAGACATGCAGAAGGCACTTAACTCTCAGTGTGGCCAGCTAGTGCTGTGCTTAAAACTCACAATTTTCAAGCTGCTTTGGCTTTTGTAATAGTGTGAGGACCTATGAATAGAAAGTGATAAATCCTCTTATAGCTTCAAAGGAAGTTTCATTATTTGGTTCCCTGAGTCTCCAGGCATTGTACCTGTGATTTAGGGCCCCGTTTCCCGGTAATCCCCGGGTCTATATTCACTATGCAAATTGCAGATTTGTGTTTCAGATGATCAGGCTGGGCCACCACCATGGGCCTTTCTTCTCTCCCTTCCTGTTGCTTTGATTGTGCAGCGCGACAGCACACACTCCATAAATTATGCAGAGGACTTCTCCAGATGCAGAGCCTCGACGACATTATGTGTTATGGTTTCCATGCTGCATTTTGACATCTTGTGAGATTTAATTACATCTGTTGAGACTCTCCGCCCAGCCAGGCCGGAGCACAGGCCTATCCCCCTGCTCTGCTCAGCCAGGAGCTCCTCCTGGACATTGTGGAAGGGAGAGGGGTGTTTGCTGTCCTGTTACTATGTTTATGTAGTTCATTATCTCTTAACTCATCCAGGGCTAATTACAAGTCATGAAGATGTTTGCTCAGGGTAATCTTTTAAGCATACATTTAGTTTCTAAGCAGCAGCAAGCCTTCCCATCATTAGAGTGATTTCTATATTGGAAGTATTGAATGCCTGGGCTTTCTAATTTTTCCTGATCTGTGGTTAGGGATTTTTTTTATTATGATGATGTGCCATTGATAATGATTATCCCAGTACCTAACCAGGCATGGGATTTTTAGGATTGTTAAAGGGTAAAAGGTATAGACTATCATAAGCTGATATAAAGATTGTGCTGAGTGTGCTGAGAGAGGAATTGGGGGTTCCAAAAACCCTTGAAAAAACACACACACACAGTTGGTCTGTATCTCTGTCCAGATGTCTGTCTTGGCTAAATGCTCCATTCCCATTTGAGTGGGAATCAATGGAAGAGAGCCAGGCAAAGCTAGGAAACCCTTCTTTAGGCTTTTCTTAAGATTAGAAAGATAGTGGAATCCTTGTTACTAGCAGAGTAAATACTGTATTTAAATGTCCCCCATATTGCTGCCAGCTGCTTTCATGTTAATTATAGTAAAAATATTAAAACATCTATAGAACAGGCAGAGGCTAGGGCAGAAATCGGGGGTGGTTTCATAAGTCAGGCTGCTTCTCCCTCCCAGGCCTCACCTCCTATATTTTATATTCTGTATTCTTATTCTATATTCGGTGTTCTATATTCCATATTCTACATTCTATACTCTATACTTTAAATTCTATGTTCTACATTCTATATTCTATATCCTACATTCTATATTTTATACTCTACACTCTATATTCTATATTCTACATTCTACTTTCTATATTCTATATTCTGCATTCTACATTCTACATTCTATATTCTATATTCTATATTCTATATTCTATATTCTATATTCTATATTCTATATTCTATAATTTTCAGCCTAGCAGCCCCAGAATGCAGGCAGCAGCTCTCCCAGGCTTGTGGGGTTGGATGGTGTCCTTGCGACTGTACTGTGTTTTCTGGAGCAGTGTTAGGTGAATCAGGACACAACTTATGGTTTTTCTATTCCTTTAGGGCTCATGCTTGTAAGTCTGTCTGGCCATGAAATCCCGAGTCTAGCTAGTGGCTCTGTATATGAAGACTTGGGCCAAAAATGGGATTTGTCTCTCTCTGTTATTTGGATTCAGATTCCCTTCCTTGAAATTGCACTTGCATGTTTATACACTTGTCTGCATTTTAAATGTGACTATTTGATTTAAAAAATTGGGACCTATGTCACATTTTCCTTCCCCAACCCCAAATCAATTCCAGGGTAGTTCTGATGACTTTGACATGGTATATATGAAAAAAGGAATATATGTTCCCATAATAGCCTATTGTGAAATAGATCAAATGAGCATCTTTTTATACATGACAGGAATTTGATACGGTAACATCTTGTCTTCACAGAGCATTTGATTAAGATTTGTGGGGAGAGAATAATTTTATTGGCATTTATCTGGGTGCAGTATTTTACAAATAAGATTATTCGCTAGTAGATTTTTTTAATTCTGCTTTTAGTACCTGGTGAACTTCTGATTTAAAATAAGAAATGACAATGCCTAGAACTCAGCACAGATATAGTTGCTATATATAGATTAAATACAGTTTAATTAGATAGTTCATTTCTAATAAAAAGCCTTTTATAGCATTTTATCTCACATTCTTTCATCTACTTTTGTGTTCTAAATTTTACTTTAATATATTTTAAAGTATTGAATATAAAACAAAAATTGTTAAAAATACACTCATTAGGTTTAGAGTTTTGAATGAATTCAGTAAATACCTCTGTATTGTAGTAATACCCTTCTTCCAACCCATTCTCTTCCAACTGCCTCAGAGGATTTTGTTTGTTTTTTTATTTTATTTTTTTAATGGTTTTACCACATTTGTTTAAATCCCTAAAATATAATTTTTAGTTTTTCATGGTTTGAAATTATATAAATTAAATCATTATTCTGTAGGAATTAGTTTTGAAATTGCTTGTTTACTCATCTTTATGTTCCTGAGATTCATCTGCATTTTTGTTTTAGCTGTAGTTGACTCCTTTCAATGGCTATAGAATATTTAATTATAGGATTGACTGTTATGTATCCATTATGCAATTGATAAGCATTTGGTTTCCCACTATTTTGTTACCACAGTTGTATTAAGAACAATTTTTATGTGCTCATTGATGTAAGTGTACAAGACTTTCTCTAGTTAATATTCCTAGGATTGACATCTCTGAATCTTAGGGCATGGACACTATTAACATGACTGGCTGAACAAAATTTTTTCTAAGGTCGTTAGACAAATGTTCAGTCCCATCAGCCAAGTATATGCAATCCCGTTGATTCATATCTTTGCCAATACTTGCTGCTGTCAGACTTTAAAATTCTGACCAACCTGGTGGGTATGAAACAGTGTGCATGGCGGTTTTCAACTTGTTTTTCTGTGAATACAAATGAGATTCAGCATATTTTCATAGTGTGCTATTGGCTATTAGAGTTTTCTTTTCTGTGAAGTGCCATTTTAAGCCTTTGCCCATTTTTCTATTGCATTGTTTTTATGGGCTGAATTGTGTCACCTGAAAATTCATATGCTGAAGACCTAACCCCTAGTACTTCAGTGTATGACTATATTTGGAAATAAAATGTTTGAAGAGGTAGTTAAGTCAACATGAGGTTGTTAGGGTGGACTCTAATCCAATACAATTACTGTCCTGGTAATAAGAAGAAATTTGGATACAGACAGGTACAGAGGGAAGATGATGTGAAGACACAGGGAGAGGACAGCCATCTGCAGGCCCAGGAGAGAGGCTTCAGAGGAAATCACTCTGCCACCCTTTGATTTGGACATCTATGTCCAGAACTGTGGGAAAATAAACTTTTATTTACATAACTCAGTCTGTGGTACTTTCCTGTGGCATTCTGAGCAGAGTAATAGTTATTAATTTTAACAACTTCCTCTATGGTTTGCATTACTGTGTCATTTAATAAATATGTTCTCCATTCCAAATTCACAAAGATTTATTCCTATGCTCTATTTCTAACAGTTTTTAGTTTTGCTTTTTTATATTTATACTAGAGGCCCCATGCATGGATTCATGCACCAGTGGGGTCCCTTGGCCTGGCCTGCACCCTTTCGCAATCCAGGACCCCTTGGGGGATGTCGGAGAGCCGGTTTTAGCCTGATCCCTGCAGGCCAGGCCAAGGGACTCCACCAGTGCATGAATCTGTGCACCGGGCCTCTAGTATGCATAGAAGATCTTTGGTTAATCTCTTCCTGTCCTCCCTACTCCCCCTTCTCTCTGTTCCATGTTTCCATGCCTGTGTGTTGAGCATCTGCCCTCTGGTAGTCAGTGCATGTCATAGCGACTGGCCGAACAGTCGCTTAGGTTTATATATATATAGATGCTTAAGGAACCTATAATTGATTTTTTTAGTGTGTATAGGGTAACCTGGGAGTACAGTTATTCTTTCACTTTAAGAAAAAACAGTGACTGGAATATGATTTAGAAAAAAAGTCCAGCCCATTCCCCCAATGAAGTTTCCATATATCTGTGAGTCTGTTTTAGCTCTTCCTGTGCCAACACTACATGGTTTCAAGTATTATAGCTTCATATTATTGATGTTTGATACCATAGCTACTCTCAACTTAGTTTTTATCCTATTTTTTAACACATTTCGTACCGCATAGAAATCTCTAAGACACACGCCAGGGTCTGCACGTTTTGGGGCAAACTACACGTTATTTAAATCATCATAATGCACTTTAGGTGTTGTTTTTCAATAATTATAACATTTTTATTTACAAAAACAATTAAACAATTAAAGTTCCTAGTACTTTTTTAACGTATGGTACTGCGTAAAACATTTTTCTCTATGAAGAGGGACCAAACAAAATTTATATAAGTATCTAGATTCGCTCCTTTTTCCATGGGCGGCACAAACTCTGCAGGCTCTGGTCGGAAATTTTTTCTTTCCACGCGCTGGAATACATGTAGGTTCTTGCTGCTTCATATCACCTGACAACCTTTTGGGTGGATCTTTACGAGGTGCTCTCCTTGCACCCCCAGGGGAAGGGCTGGACAGATTTGTCTCTGGTTCCGGAGAGCCTTCATTATTGTCATCCGTTATCCAGTCTCTCGCCACCGATAGCAGAAACTGTTTATACTTCATTTTTGCTTGTGGATTGAGGACGTTGTACACTCTAAATGAATTGAAAAGTCCACAGTTTATAAGGTACAGCACTACTTTTTTTTGTCCATTTCATAATTTTCCTTAGAATGGAACAACATGAAAGAAAGTGTATCAGTTTCGTTGGTTTCCTTCCTTTTTCTGAGAGAGGGCATTTCTAAAAGTGCCAGGAACTTGAAGATGAAGACTATTCAAATGAACAAAAGACAATGTAACTGCAATGCTTTATGGGTTCGTGCAATTATATAGTTTTTCGTAGACTGACCTGCAGGGTTTCCACCAATGAGATCGCTTCATTCGATGTGGGCAAGACAGTGTGTTGACATCTAAGGTCCATAACAGATGGCGCGTGAAAAACGAGAAAACTCATGAGCGGTCCTTAACAGATGGCGCACGAAACACGAGAAAGCTTGTGAGCATTACAAAAGGTGTTAATAAGTTTTTTGGTGCCAATCGGCAGGTGAGTGGATTAGAAAACTGGTACATCTACACAATGGAATACTACGCTGCAAAAGGAAGGAACTCCTACCATTTGCAACAGCATGGATAGACTTGGAGAACATTATGCTAAGCAAAATAAATCAGTAAGAGAAAGATAAATATCACAGATATCACTCATTTGTGGAATATAATAAGCAACATAAACTGATGAACAAAAAATAGATCCAGAGGCAGAGAAGCACCTATCAGACTGTCAAACCTCAGGGGGAAGACAGGGGAGGGTGGGGGGAAGGGGGAGAGATCAACCAAACGACTTGTATGCATGCATATAAGAATAACTAATGGACACAGACACTAGGGGGGGTTGAGGGCATGAGAGGGGGTGGGGGGCAATGGGGGGGTAGGACTCATATGTAATACCTTAATCAATAAAGAAAAAATAAATTTAAAAATTTTATTAAATTGATTTTTAGAAACAGAGAAGGTAGAGGGAGGGAGGGAGGGAGAGAGAGAGAGAGAGAGAGAGAGAGAGAGAGAGAGAGAGAGAGAAACATTGAAACATTGATGTGAGGGAGAAACATCCATTGGCTACCTCCCACATGCCCCTACCAGGGATCGAGCCTGCAACCCAGCATGCATCCTGAATGGGAATGGAACTAGCAACTTTTCAGTGCACGGGATGATGCCTACCCAGCTGAGTCACATTTCCCTATGGAGTCTTAGCTATTCTTGGATGTTAACTGTTTCCAATTGATAAGGTTTTGATTAAAATAATATTGAATTTATAGATCAATTTCAGGAGACTTGATTTCATTAAGATATTCAGTTTTTCTACAACTGCTAAGACTTGTGCTGTTTTAAGTGAAGTCAATGACTCTTGAATTAGGCATGCATGTCTTAAGCAACAGTTTTAGTGACTCAACAAGCCAATTGTCTGGAAATAAATTCTAATTTTGTGCTCTGGCTCTTCACCAGGTATTTTAGGATCCCCTTTGTGCTCCTGCTTTTTATAGCATTCTGTATTTTTGAACTCATTGTTTAACATGCAGTTAAAAAGTCATTGTGATGTCAGGATGGCTATGCAATGCAGAATAAGTATCCTTTTCACAGTGAAACTTTTAATTTTTGGAATCAGGTAGCTTTCCCATTCAGTTTTCATTCATTTTGAACTCCTGAATGTTCTTTGCATAAAATACCATGCAACTTTGTCTTCTTAGTATTTTTTATGTTTGGAGCAACTTTATTGAAGTAATAATTGGTATATAAAAATTACACACAATGTATATAGTTTTGTGAGTTTGGACATATTTGTACACTCCTGTTACTATCACCCACAGTCAAGGTAATAAACATATCAATCACTTCCAAAAGTTTTCTTGTGTTTTGTTTTTGTAGTAAGAATATCTAACATGAGATCTATCTGTTTAACAATTTTTTAAGTGTATAATATCTTATTGATGATTAGCACAATGTTGTACAGCAGCTCTCTGGAATTTACTCATCTTGTATAACTGTAACTTTATACCCATTGAATAGCAACTCCCTCTATCTCCCTCCATCCCCTGAAAACACCATTGCCTACTTCCATACATTTTAACTATTTTAGATGAAAGGAACATGCAGTATGTGTCTTTCTGTGACTGATTTATTTAAACTTGGCATGTCTTCTAGGTCTACCCATGTTGCTGCAAGTAGTAGAATTTTCTCTTTTCTAAAGGTTGATTAATATTCCATTGTATGTAATATACCACAATTTCTATATCCATTCATCTATTATGAACATTTTGGGGTATTTTCATATCTTGGCTGTTGTGAATAATGCTGGGATGAAATGGGAGTCAACAATCTCTTCAAGATCCTGATTTCAGTTCATTTGGACGTATACCCAGAAGCAGGATTGCTAGATCATATTATAGTCCCATTTTTAATATTTTGAGGAACCCCCATACTGTTTTCCATAGCAGCTGGACCATTTTACATTCTCAGAAACAGTGTACAGATGTTCCAGTTTCTCCAGATCCACCAGTTTTTATTTTTATTTTTATTGTTTTTTGTTTTGGGTATCTGAAGAATGCAGATAGTCACCATGGCAGCATGGCTGCCTCCCCCCCCCCCCCCCCCAAGCAGCAGCATGTCAAGAACATTTAAAAATATACCAACTTTTAATCTTATCAATGAACTCATATTTGTCAAATATAATAAAATACATAAACCTAATAATAGAGCAGCAGATGGTCTTTTACATGGTGACAAATTGCGTCTCTGGTTATTAAGCCCTGGGACTCATATCCACACTGTTGTCAGCGCTTAACAATGGTCGCTGACATCTACTGACTGCTTATTGTGTGCCACAGCTGTTTTGCAATAAGGTGTACCACCTCACTGATTCTTGCAAGCACCATGTTAGGTAGTTTGGGCCATTACCCTATTTTCCTGATATGGAAATGGAGGTGAGGAGAGTTAAGCACTGGACTCAAGGTCACTTAATAATAAAAGGCAGAGAATTCAATTACATTTTTTAGCCATGAAATCACCAAATTTTTCTAGTCAGCTGTCCATATACTCCCAAAGTAGAAGCTGATGTAAATAGTTAATAAAAATCCAGATTTCCCCCCTGAATCCCACATTCTCCATTCTTTAATTCACCCTGTACTTACTGTCTCTACCTTAAAGCTTATCCTTTTTATTTCTCATAATCCTTATTTGTTCTTTGATTTTGTTGACTCCACTTACTTATCTCTTGTTTCCCTTGCATTTGGTTTACTAATGTGTATTCAAAGAACATTGTGTAATTTCATTACAAATGTAATAGCTGTGTTAACAAGAAACATGCCTTACATAACATGCAGAAGATATTTTCCAATGTTTATACTTTTTTTGTTCATTTTTATATATTTTTAAATTTTATTTTATTGTTTAAAGTATTACAAATAGTAGTACATATGTCTCCGTTTCCCCCCTCCCCCCCCCATTGACCTTCCCCCAGCTTCCCCTACCCGCCGGCACATGCCAGTTTGCATTCCCACCAGCAGTGAAGGAGGGTTCCTTTTTCTCTGCATCCTCTCCAACACTTGTCCTTTGTGGATTTGTTGATGATAGCCATTCTGACAGGTGTGAGGTAGTACCTCATTGTTGATTTGATTTGCATCTCTCGGATGATTAGTGACTTTGAACAGGTTTTCATATGTCTCTTGGCTTTTTGAATGTCCTCTTTCGAAAAGTGTCTATTTAGGTCCTTTGCCCATTTTTTGATTGGATTGTTTATCTTCCTTTTGTTAAGTTGTATGAGTTCTCAGTAAATGTTGGAGATTAAACCCTTATTGGAGATAACATTGGCAAATATGTTCTCCCATGCAGTGGGCTTTCTTGTTTTGTTGATGGTTTCTTTTGCTGTGCAGAAGCTTTTTATTTTGATGTAATCCCATTTGTTTATTTTCTCCTTAGTTTCTCTTGACGTAGGATCTGTGTCTATAAAGATATTGCTATGATATATGTTTGCAATTTTGCTGCCTATGGAGTCTTATAGGATTTTTCCAATGTTTATACTTTTAAATTATTATTTTTTTTGGAGTAGGGAATGCTTGCACATGGCATTAGAAGTGAAATTCTAAATGTCCAAAAAAAGTAGTAAGTGAAAAATAAGTCCTCTAGCCCCCTGTCCTTCAACTACTATTTTACTCCAGAGAGGGAATCACTGAGACCACGTTAAGAATATATTGGAATGTAGAAAGGAGAAATTCAATACTTTGTGAAATACATTTGTCCCTCTTAGATGCTTAGTTTTTTGTTTTGTTTTACATTATTGTCCTCTACTTGTTTTGATAGTTTTACATATCTTATGCATGGTAACTGGTATAATAATGCTTATTTTGAGAGGTTTAATTCATTATCAGTGATCTGCAATGTTTTATAAAGTATTTAATTTTGGTAAGTGCTTGTCATTGCTTTATCATAAATCTCTTGAAAGCTCAGGAGGCAACTTGCCTAATTGAAGTGCAATTATTGGTCTGTGAGATTATAATTCAATGCATATTTTGGGGAAAGAATGATAAACAGCTAACAACATTTTGAGAATTGCAGAGAAATTGCTAAATGACTATTACCTGTCACTTTCTAATTATAAGTGGGTGTTGCATGATATCTATAAGACTAGTATTATACCTAATATGAAGCATCAAAACTAAAGAAGGCAATTGCTAGCCTAATTTTAACCCTTAACAATTGGGTTTATTTTTTAGAATATATTTTTATTGATTTCAGAGAGAAGAAGAGAGAGGGAGAGAGAGAAACATCAATGATGAAAAAGAGTCATTGATCGGCTACCTCCTACAGGCCCCCAACTGGGGACTGAGACAGCAACCTGGGCATGTGCCCTGACCGAGGTTCAAACCCTGACCTCCTGGTTCATGGGTCGACACTCAGCCACTGCCACACTAGTCAGGCAACCCTGAAGAACTGTTAAATGTGTTTAGTACTTATTTTGTATGTGGTGAAACTTTTGTAATAGGATACAGAACAGAGTCACTTTTACTAAAACTGAACCATTCCAGACAAGGTCAACATGCATAATTCAATTCAGACCTGGTATATTTCAAACTATTAGAGACCGAGGAATTGGATCTTGAAACTTTCCTGTTTTCTAGGACTGGGAATTTAAATTTTTGGTTTATGTACCTACTAAATCTTTACAAACTACACATGCCCTTACACATTTTTAAGTCAGTATCTTAAGTTTTTAATCATGTTAAGAGTTTATGAAGTATGTCATTTCTTATATACTGTAAATGTAGATGATTTAAAACAAAACTGTTTCATCTCACTTTTAAATAATACCCAATAGAACCTAAATACTGGAATGATTTGTAATCTATCAGCATCCACTTTAACGATACAGGAATAAGAGGGTTTTGCAGTTATGGCAAAGTAAAGAATTTGGAGAAACCTCTCCATAAGAACCAACTACAAAACTGCACAAAATTGTGAGAAAACCTACTTCAGGGCAGGCAACTCAATAAAGATGGAAAAAAATATTGAGAAGCCTTTATTACTCAAATATTTCCTGAGGTAAGAACATCAGGATACCTGCAACCTTCCAGTGGTCGGCAAACTCATTAGTCAACAGAGCCAAATATCAACAGTACAAAGATTAAAATTTTTTTTGAGAACAAAATTTTTAAAACTTAAATTATATAGGTAGGCACATTGTTATTAACTTAATTAGGATACTCTAAGGCTTAGGAAGAGCCACACTCAAGGGGCCCAAGAGCCGCATGTGGCTTGTGAGCCACAGTTTGCCGACCACAGGCGGCTGTTCCTAGCCACCTTGCCAGCTGTAGTTTTGCCAGCTTACCAGAGTAGAGATAGATCCAAAACAAACAAATAACTTTGCTGTTTGGGGAAAAACACTTTGGGGTGGGGAGCAAAATCACTGTTTTGCCAACCAAAACTTAAAAACTCAGTGGAAACTTTGCTAGCCCAATGTCCTGTTCCTAGCTGAGGTGAGCCAGAAAGTTGGCAGGGAGATTCTGCAAGTGAAAGTGTCCTAGGAGGGCTGAGATAGACACTGTACTCGCGCCAGGTTGGACTGGAAAACTACATACACGCAAACAGCGAAAGTCAAGACAGACCTTAGAACTGGCTGTCACTGGGAGCAATTTGGAATGTGCTCCCTAAACCCCATGCAGATTAATTCACTGAAGATGGAAGGTGTATAGCCCAAGGTGATAGGCGATGTCAGCCCAAATCATTAGTTAACTTCGAAGGTATGCAGACCTAGGAGCAACTCCTGGCAAATCAAGTAAAAAAATAAAGATTAAAAAAAAAAATAAAAATAAGACTAAAAATGGAACAGAGACATCAGAGGCTAATACTGCTAGACATTCCATAGTTTAAACCCAGGCAAGTTACAACGACAACAACAAAACTCTCAGAAAAATAAAATAGAGCTCATATAATTTTTACAAAATATCATCTGAAATGTCCAATTTTTAACCAAGATTTAGGCAACATGCAAAGAAATAAAATATAACTATTCAGGAAGAAAAAATAAGTAACATTGAGAGGGACCAAGTATTGGATTTATTAGACAAAATCTTCAAAGCTGCACTTACAAATATGTTCTCAAAGTTAAAGAAAACGATGTTTCAAGAATTAAAATATGACAATAACTCAACAAATAGGGAATATTATTAGAGAAAAAGAAGCTATAAAAGGAACCAACAGGAAATTCTAGAATTTAAAAAATACTAACAAATTATATAGTGCCTAGATGGTCTCAATAGCAGACCTGAGATGGTAGGAGAAAGAAAGACTCAGTGAATTTAAAGATAAATCAATAGAAAGTGTTTGATCCAAAGATCAGGAGAAAAATAAGAAGGAAGAAAATACACACCCTGTACATTTCCCATGTATGCTCAACTACTCCCTCAACCTCCCTCATGAGAGATGTGTTAGAAATATACTGTCATTTGCCATTTAAAGCTTGGGTTAAACGCAAAAAAAAAAAAAAAAAAAAAAAAAAAAAGCACCAATCCTAGGTCGATGCATTTAATTTCTTGGTATTAGAGCTTACAGGAACAATGCAAAACATTTCCATCGATCTGAGGGAATAAAACAGCAATCTTTTGAACTAAACACCAGAAATCTGTTTCCCTTGTATGTTTCTTCTTCCTTGCCCCGAAACAAGCAGTTTCTATGTAAATACTCTCCTTTTTTTTTCCCTTGTAAAACGTTTAATTTTCATATTTCCTACTCTGAAAATGGTCTTCTAAGATTCTGGTAGGGTTTTACAAGGACATGTGAAGTCCACGTTGATAACAAATATTTGACATCCGCACTGTTTGGTTCTCAACACATGGTTCCCAAATAGGAGTGGGTCCCCATGGCTGCAGAGCAAGAGCAGCCGGAGCCAAGCAGCTACGTGATGCCCAGGGACAGGCTGTGCCCTAAGAGGCCTAACGCTTTTCTGCAGACCCCAGCAAGGCGGTGCGGCTGTGTTTGGAGTAGCTCAGTCTGGAAGCCAGTTAGCAGCGTGGCAGCTGCTTGATTAAAGAATGCTGTTCAGTAGAATCAATGGCAAGAGAAATCAACTATAAACTCTGCTTGCTTCTCTAAGAAGGAACAGAGTGTGTTCTTGCACAGAAGGCCAGAGAGGGGTCTGTCTTATTTAGTGAAAACTTGTCAGAAAAACATCCCTCGGGCAGATTCTGCCCTAATGTTGGACCTTCTCTTAGCAAATTAACCCTTTCCTACTTGTTCAAGATAATTTGCCTCATGTTGTGAGTGCCTATCTTTCTGCGCGTTATTTTCTTCACATACATTTTCATATGATGGTGAGACACTGGCGTAGGGTTTTATGTGCATTTATGTAGGATTTATGTGCATTTATGTACGATATAAACCTTACAGGTCAGCATCAATAAACACTGAGTTACACTCTTACGCAGCCCTATGAGGCCATCATTATTCCCACTGTTATTATTATCTCCCCCCTCTTATGGCAGATGAAAACAGGCCCCGAAAAGGTCAAATGCAGAGACCAAGGTCCCTCACTTCAAAAAGGATTCAGATTCATTTGGATCTAAAAATTTGCCTCCATAGCCTATGCATTTTTGTTTGTTTTTAATATATTTGTATTGATTTCAGAGAAGAAGGGAGAGGGAGAGAGATAGAAACATCAATGATGAGAGGGAATCATTGATCAGATGCCTCCTGCACGCCCCCTATCGGGGATTGAGCCCCCAACCTGGGCATGTGCCCTTGACCAGAATCGAACCTGGGACCCTTCAGTCTGTAGGCCAATGCTCTATCCACTGAGCCAAACTGACTAGGGCACATAGCCTATGTTTTTAAAATCACTCTATAAAATGGCATACCTAAACTTTGAAACTTTCCTCTGAATTAGAAACATATTTTTGGTTCTATGGTGTAAAACAAAAACAAAACAATGATTTCTTCTCTTCCTCATTTACACACAGTTTTTGCAAAAGTATCATTTTGCTGTTTCACACTTCACCAGTATCCTTTCTTGCTAATTTTCCTCCTACTAGGAGAACTATTATGGAAGCAGGTATACTTGCCAGAAACAGCACTTTCTGTCATTCCCATGTTTATAAGAGACATTGAATAGCTCACTTTACTCAGAAGAAAATTAAGATAACATTTCGTTTGACTTTGTTCTTATTTGAGATATGGGTTTGATTTGCAAAAGTTCCAAACATCTTGAATCTATGTGTTTTCTATAGAAAATTTCTCTCTCTCTTTTTTTTTTTTTTTTTTAGTTGCAGCTTCCAAAAGCAAGGTTTAAGAGAATATATTCTAGATTTATATTTGGAGTCTTTTTTTTTTTTTTAGTTGCAGCTTCCAAAAGCAAGGTTTAAGAGAATATATTCTAGATTTATATTTGGAGTCTTTTTTTTTTTTTTTTTTTTTTTTTTTTTTTAAAAAAAAGCATCCTTCCTTTGTGATTTAGTTAGTTTTTCAGAGGACCTGCCGTTCTGGGTATGCTGTAGCTCTGATTGAAAAGTTCTAATATTCCCTGACTGTACACATATCTAAAAGTATAGTGAGAAACATGCTAGGGGACTGTTGGAAATTGGTGATTGGGAAGAGGGCTTTCAAAAGGAACAAGGGCAGCACTGGGAGCAATAATAAGGCTCTGAATGGTTGCCTTGGAGCACAGAGTGCCCCAGGGTGGAGAACAGACGAGAGTGAGACTTGAGTGGAGTGTAAGGGTGAGATGCTAAAAGGAGTACATAATAGCAGCTAAGAAAGCCCTGTTCTAGGAGATAAAGTAGGCCAAGCATCATCCATATGTCTCATGAACCTCTTGAGAAGCGGTTCTCAATCTGTGGGTCGCGACCCCTTTGGGGGTCGAATGACCCTTTCACAGGGGTCGCCTAAGACCATCGGAAAACACATATAATTACATATTGTTTTTGTGATTAATCACGATGCTTTAATTATGTTCAATTTGTAACAATTAAAATGCATCTTGCATATCAGATATTTACATTACGATTCATAACAGTAGCAAAATTACAGTTATGAAGTAGCAACAAAAATAATTTTATGGTTGGGGGTCACCACAACATGAGGGACTGTATTAAAGGGTCGCGGCATTAGGAAGGTTGAGAACCACTGATATAGAGGATGAAGATGAAACTGGCTGGGGTAGAAGCCAAGCCAAGAAAGGAGCATCACTATGCTCATCATAGGAGAGGAGGCCTTGGCGGTTGGGTGGCCTACACATATGGTCAGTCCTGGAGTGTGGCTCTAAAACCAAGATAGCCCCAAGTATCCACTTGTGTCTATTGAGAGTCATTCAGCCTTTTGCCCAGTAATTGTTTTCCCCTAACCCCCCTGTATGTCTGCTTCATGAGACCCAAGATGACTCCCAGATATAACTGTTTCATCCTCTCAAGGACAGGAATTCTGACACCTCCACCCACCACAATCCCTAATCACATGCTCTCCACAACTAAAGTCCACTTTTTCTGTTAGCAGGTTGTCTTTGTTTTTTTACTGTTATTGCTCTTTCCCCCACATTACACATCATAAATAAAGATTGATCTATAGGCTTTGTTTCCCTTACTCTTTTTTTTTTTTGAGTCAAAATTTAAAAACAAAACAAGAATAACAACAAAAACTCCATCTACTTAAAAAAAAATAGGATGGGGAGTTGGGGAACTTTGTAGAGTAAGAAACCACAACCCAGAAATGAAAGTTTACCCTTAGAGAGTGTCATCAATAGTGTCAACAGTAAAATCCTGGGAACTAGGAATCTGATTCCAGTCATTCATTTCGAACAGAAATAGTGATTTTTATGGATGACCGTTCCCAAGTGGTTGATGAGTCCTGGAGTTAGTGTTCCAGATGAAAGCATCTGTTCTAAGCTCTGTTAAAGTACTTCCAGAATTGCTTCTTCGCATCTCCACATTTCACTAAAGAAACCAAATGCAGCTAGAAGTAATTACTTCAGCCAAGCCCTGATGCTAATGGCGCTTCCTTATTAGCTTTGTGGCTCAGTGAGGAGCCAGAGTATATTTTTAATGAGTTGAGAATGGTGATAAAATTAAAATGGAATGTTGGGCAGAAGGAATATGTAATCCTATTATACTAATGTCTCAACATAAAGGGAATATTGACGGGGATTGTATTACTTCTGCTCTTTTCTTTGTCTTTTATGTTTCGGCTGCTTGAGCTCTCTCCCCAGCTTCTCCACACTTCTCTCCCCAGCTACACCTTTCCCTTCCTGCAGGTGTCAGATCATATTGCAGCCTCTCCACAAAGCTCTTTCTGACCACCAGATGCATCTTCCCCTGAATGCTGGTGGTGCTGGTGGTGCTGGTGTTTGAGCACCAAAAACTCAGTTATGTGTTTCATGCCACAAGTCTCTCTCCTTCTGTGGCAGTGCCACGAGCAAAGCAGCCACAGTAGGTTGCTTTTATATTTAGAAAGCATAGAAAGAGGATATGTAGAGAACATGGGCAGCATTTCATTTTGTTCAACATTTTTTGAGGGCTTATTGCCTTTGAGCACTGTGAGAAATAAAACAATTAACTGGAAGCCATTACTTTTACCCAAAATGTTATTGAAATATACAATCATATCACACTTACCAGGAACTCATCCAAAAGTATGTAATCATCTTCATAAACATCATATGAACTATTTCTAATGAGAGCACTATAAGTGATCGAAGGCCTGAAAGACATAAAGTCATTCATTCATCTATTAATTTATCCATCCACTTATTTAGAAGCATTAGTGTGTTAGGTGTTGGGGCACAGATAAAAAACAGTTCCTAGATGAAGTTCCTGCCCGGATGGAGACTCTATGAACATAGGGAGACAAAACCCAGGTTAGAACCACATCATGAAGGACTGTGTATGCCATGCTTAGGCATTTAATTTTATTCTGTATCCTGTGAGGAATATATTGAGAATGTTAATCAAGGAAGTAATGAGAATGATTTATGTTCTAGAAAGATCTTTCCAGCATTATTAGGAGTGATAATAGCAGACTAGAGATATGGCAGAGAAAATTTAGATATTGGGAAATCAGAAAAAGATAATCCGATATACAAGATAATTTCTCCAAACAGAATGTTTTAATAGGTATCTTGATCACCACTTGGGGAGCTGGAAATATTTCTGGCTGAATACTTGTACCAGTTTAAAATCTTTTAGGTCATATACATCAAAGACAATTAAAACAACTGGGAACTTGGCTTTTGAAAAGGAATAAATTTTGAAAACAAAATTTTGCTCATAATTATATGCATTTTTATTAAAGTTATGTGCAATGAGAAGCTATATTTTTCGAGTTGGCTGGCTTAAACATGGAACCATTCAAAGTAAAGTGGCACTCAAATGGAGTTGAAAATATTTTATGGTTTAATAGAACTTTTTTGTCTCTCACATAGGATTTTATTTTATTAATAAGACACTAAAATTCAGTTCATTTCCTTTATCTTTACTTTGTTCTCTTCCACGAGTTGAAGTATTCATTTTCATATAAAAGAATATGTAGAAAAACAGTTTATAAAATTCAATAAAAGTAGTAAAATTTTTCTAGACATGTAGAGGGAACAATTTCACATGAGCAAAATTTCTTTGGTTAACACACTAGAGCAGGGGTCCTCAAACTATGGCCCGCGGGCCACATGCGGCCCGCCGAAAACATTTATCCGGCCCACCGGGTGTTTTTGCCACTGCTGCCTGTCCTGCTTAGCAGCCGACTCATCCCGGGCCCGCAGTGCGCATGTGTGGAATGTCTGAGGGACAGTGAACTGGACCCCTGTTTAAAAAGTTTGAGGACCTCTGCACTAGAGGAATTAACAGATCTTGTTCTGCACAGCTGTAACCTTCCTTGCTGTAAAATTTGGTTAAAAGAAAAGAATTCCTTAGTCTAGACCCAGTTTCTCCATCTCCTTCCCCTTCTTCCTTGGAATAAATAGGACATTTCTAGGTTGAGCATCTTGTGAGGTCCATAGTTAAAGATTCTACTTGTGTACATAAACTTCGGTTGTCCTTTCCAGTTTTGATGGTAGATTTATAACCCCACCTATCAAAAAGTCAAAATTCTGTTGCCTATTAGTCTTAATAAAGCAGCAGGAGTTTCCTGAAGGTAATCCTGACAAGCTTAATTGTTCACAGCTGGAGGGTGTAGGTTGGTTCCATGCATGAGAGTTTAACCCTTTCTTTCCCCATTTTCCTCTTGACTTTACAAATAGGAGTTGGGCTGCAAGGATCTGTAACAGAGATATTCATATTTTCATTATAGTGATGATCTGTTTAAACTCTGACAAGACAGTGAGATATTGATTTGCGTTTGGTGATTTAATTAATGCTATCTACACATGTTGGCTGCTTCACTGAAATGTGGCAATGTGAAAAAGAGATTCTGGAAGTAATTAACCACAATGGGAGCACAATACGCCCACTAGAACGGTCAAAACAAAAGACTCACAATACCAAGTGTGAGGTTGTAAGGCCACTGGAACTCTCATACATTTCTGGTGACATGTAAAATAATTTAACTATTTTTAAAAAATTGGTAGATTTAATAAAGTTAAATACTCTTAGCATAAGACCCAGCAATGCCATTCCTTTGGTATTTAACCAAGAGAAATGAAAACATGTATTTGCTAAAAGACTTTTACATGAATTTTTATGGAAGATTTATTCATAATACCCAAAGTGGAGACAACCCAAGTGTCCATCAACAAATGAATGTATAAATAAACTGTGGCATATCCACACACTAGAAGCTATGAATTACGGATACATACCACAACATGGCTTCATCTTAAAAGCATAATGCTGAGTGAAGGAAACCAGGCCCCAAGGAGCATATGCTGTATGAATTTCTAGAATAGTCAAGTCTGACCTGTAGTGACAAAAAGCAGATCCGTGGTTGCCTCGTGCAGGGGTGGTAGGGGAACTTTTGAGGGAGATGAAAATGTGTACATCTGTCAAAATATATCTAAGTAGATGCATTAAGTGTGTGCATTTTATTTTATGTAAATTATACCCACTAAAGTTGATTCAAAAAAGTAAAAAACATATGATATAATATATGTAAATTTTATTATTTTGTTTTGTCTGTAAAAATAGAATTAATGTTAAAGGTTGCACAATATCCAGTATAAGAATATGTGATATAATGAAAAATTAATAGTAGAATCTTTTTAGTCCAAGATATATGTTATGTTTGAATTCAGCTCATAGAAGTCATTAAACTCTTATTCCTCCCATATCTTCCTTTTCTACTTATTATTTTAATAAAAGGAAACTATGACATATACTAGTGGCCCAGTGCACAAAATTTGTGCACATTAAAAGGGGATTAGAGGAAATATTTTAATATTGCTATTTGACCTTTCTCTATAATAGAAGTGTTAGATATGAAAGAAAATTAGTAAAATGTATATGAAAATCTTCCTTTTGTCAGAGTGTGGGGCACGCTGCAGGACCCAGAGTCAAGTCCCCGCCCACCCATGGTGCCTCAAACTCACGCGAGACCCAAACCCAGCTGGCCCCACCCCCATTGGGTGCGATCCAGACCCAGCCAGCCCCACCCTTGTTAAGCCCCACCGGGTGGGGGGCGTGGCCTGAGGTCCCCCGTCAAGCCCCACATGGCGGGGGGTGTGGCCTCAGGTCCTCCAGTCTGGCACTCGGGCAGGGGGTGCAGCCTGAGGTCCCCTGGCCTGGCACTGGGGTGGGGGGGCATGGCCTAAGGTCCCCTGTCAAGCCCCACCAGGTGGGGGGTGCAGCCTCAGGTCCCTGCTGATTGCTCATTAAGGCTCATTATGGGAACTCGGCCTCTGCTGTGGGTACAGCCATCTTGTTACAGAATCCCTGCCTCCACTGTGGGTGCAGCCATCTTGACCTTTATGGAGCGATGGTCAATTTGCATATTCCCTCTTTATTAGATAAGATGTTATATTGGCTGATTTCAATATGATGAAAGAATTCATCTGATGGCTATAAAATGCGGATGAGAAAATTCTAGTTCTTCTATTTTTTATTTAAAAACATTTTTAATGTTATTGATTTTTTTTAAAGAAAGAGAGAGAGAGAGAGAGAGATAGAAAGAGAGAGAGAGAAACATCAATGTGAGAGAGAAACATTGATAGGTTGCCTCCCACATGGACCCCAATGGGGACTGAACTGGTAATGGGAGCATGTGCTCTGACTGGAAATTGAACCAGCAATCAGTGTCCAGGACTATGCTCAACTAACTGAGCCACACCAACTAGGGCAAGTTCTTCTATTTTTAGAATGAATGAGCTGAAACCAGTTAGCATTTATTTTCCACTTTGAGAAACATTTGCTTTTGGTACACTTTTTATAGACAATGGGTGAGCTATGGTTCCCAGAGACATGCTCAGGGTGAGATGAAGGAAGTGTTGTTGTTTTTATTTGCATTTTACATTAGTCTATACTGCATTATTCTTTTGCATTGCACCCACTTGCTGGACAATGGCAATTTAGATGCATCTGTAAATCTCTAGAATCTATAACTCTATGGTGGAAAAATTTTAGGGGACTTTGATTTAGGCATGAGTTCAGGTTCAGGACAAAAAAATTGTAGCTTTCAAAATAACAATTTAAAATATGATGCTAGTCAGATTTTTTGCAACTAGGGTATGAATGGAATATTTCTTTCATAAGTTCAATCAGATGAAGTAAATGCTCACTGTGCAAAGCCCCATGTTGGGATGGCAGGGAAAACACAGATGACTAAGGCACCCACTGCTCCTACATATCTAGAAAAATTAGATGACCTTTATTTGAGCATTAATTTACACATGGTTTGGTGATTGGATATACAGCAACAGTGTATCACTGAGAAAATGAAATTGGCTGCCAATAAAATGGAAACATTTATTAAGCAAATCTCTGTGAAGGTCATTAGCATTATGAAACTGTCTGATACTTAAGTGTTCAATAGTAGAGGGTGTGCATTGTGGAGGGCAATTTTTATACATTAGTACAAAGGCTTTTCTTCCCTAAGACAGATGCAGCCTCCAGCCTGGGTACACATGTTGTGTTTCTGCCCCTACTTGTCAGCTCAGTTGGACATCTTTGCCCTATTGCACTGTAGCAGACTGACCTCAGTATCCAAGCTGAGTGAAGGAGAATGTTTAAAGTCCAATTAAAGTTTTATTTTTTAGGACAATACTGTGGGGCCACCAATATACAATAACTAGTATTATTTGCTGCCTGAATAATATAGGAACCAAAAGGCAATGTCTGGATAATAAAAGAAAGGAACAAACAAAAACCTATTTTTGATAAGAACAGAAAGAGGTTTGGGAGATAAGTTTGGCTTTTGTTTTGTTTATTTTTGTCCATGTGTTTGTACTTGACTGTCTCCCTTCTGTCTGTGTGGCCGTGTAATTACTGTTCACTCCCACACCCAGCACACCTAAGGCCCAGGTGGCTGCTGGGGCTCTGCCGAGAGACTTTCTCATTCTCAGGACACATCACAGATATGGATCATTACACATGGGGTGCTTTTGATTGACTTCTGATTTGTACATCAGAAGTGTCATGTACTTTGGTTGATTTGATTAAAAACATTACATTAAAATGTAAACATATTGCATAACAGGACAAACCAGAATTTCTAGTTTCTTTAGCAATTTTCCAACTTAAACTTCCTTTTTCTGACCTAAATATAGATTCTCAGGTCTACAGAGAAAATCTGAGGTTTTGAAAATTATATAACCAAAAGATGCATGCATCTTATTGTTATATAAATCATGAGTATGATGTGTACATTACTTCTACAATAGTGATAGACATACTAACCAAATTTCAAAATCCTGACATGAATAATGTCCGTGCACATGCCTTGAATACTCTGTGCGAGGGTCAATGTGGTTCTTATTTCTAACTCCAAAACCTTATTTATGGCTTTCCCCTAAGGAGCTAGCTTTCCATGTGAGTGAAAATTCAAAATCAAAAATCAAATCAAATACACATCAAGTATTCTAGAAGTGAAGGCTTTTTAAAAAAAATCTACAGGCTGTTTTTAACATAAGACAGAGCTTTGTCCTTAGGTAAAAATAGCCTGAGTTCCAACGAAAGGTCTACAGGGCTCTTTGTCCAGGCAGCTCTCTCCTCTCCACACCCTTTGAACTCTGGCCACTGTGACCTGCTGGCACTCTCAGCTCAAGTCGCGTCCAGGAGACCTTCATCTGCCTTCCCTGCCCTGCACTGTGGCCTGGAAACAGTCTGCAGGCTGGTAAGCAGGGGCAGTTCTTCTGTCTCTCAGGGATCACTGGCCTTCATGGCTTGATGTTTTGTGGGTGTGTTGTTGTTGTTTGTTTAATTTTTGTAGAAAAAATAAATTTTAAAAGTGTTTGTGCAGAGAATGACGTATTCCCCGCTTTCTAACCCCATCTGCAATGTAGTGAAATCTTCATACCTTAAATATAAAGCCACATTGAGAGCGGGAATAGGGGCCATGACCTGTTCCTTGGATGAGTGTGTCTGGGCTCAGGAAAGATTCCTTTTCTCCTGTATCAATATTATTTATGCTCTTCAGTTGCACCGTGTTGTAGGAGGGCCACCTACTCAGCTGAAGGGCTTTGACCACAATTGTGAGGTGATCTATTTGAGGAAGAGCTGTGGTCTGCGGGAAGCTGAGGCTGCAGAATGTCTTCCTTGGCCTCTGGGTGAACTCAGCTAAAAAAAAAACTCATGAGCTTTCATGAGTTTTTAAAAAACTCTTCATTTTGAAATTATTTTAGACTTAGGGAAAATTTGAAAAAAATCACACTAATGTGGAAATTAGCATTGATACATGTTATTAACTTATCTATAGATCTTTAAATATATATATACTTCTATTGATTTCAGAGAGGAAGGGAGAGGGAGCGAGAGATAGAAACATCATTGATGAGAGAGAATCATTGATCGGTTGCCTCCTGCATGCCCCAAACTAGGGACTAAGCCCACAACTGGGGCATGCGCCCTGATTGGGAATCAAACCGTGACCTTCTGGTTCATGGGTCCATGCTCAACCATTGAGCCATGCTGTCTGGGCCTAATCTATAGATTTTATTAAAAATTTGTCACTGTTCCCACTAATGTCCTTTTTCTGGTTCAATATTTCATCCAGAATCCCCATAAAAATACATCCATCTTAAGTATATATTTCAGTGAGTTTTGACAGCCTTATGCACCATGTAACTAATAGCATTTTAATAACTTGAGTGGAGTGAAAGGGGAGACCTAAAGTTATAAGCATGCCATTTATACAACTTTGCCAAAAAACTGCATTTAACATTCTCCAAGTCTGTTCCCCACTGATTGACTGGGGGAAGGGACTAGACAAAGGCAGTTGATACTCATGCCCAGCAAAGTCTAAGTGAGGTGGGAGACCAATTGCCCATCACACCTGAAAAATGAATCGGTGGTCAGAATGGGTGTGGCCACTGCAAGCACTGGAAATCTAAATATATAAACTTCCAAACAAAGGAAATTAGCCCCTTTTCTCTCTTGCCTGCAATGTGCCATGTGGCCACATGGCACCAGGCCATGCTGGGCTCCACACTTGAATCTGGCCTGAATGCTGAACCACACCCGGCTGCAACATGGAATGGAAACTCTGGACGCTGGGCCTCTTTCTGGCTCTGATGAACTCCCAGCTGCCCTTCTTCCGGGACTGGCTTGGGTGAAATGGGACATTGAAATCAAAGAAATGTAACTCTACATCAGGGGTCCTCAAACTATGGCCCGCGGGCCACATGCAAATACAAATATTGTATTTGTTCCCTTTTTTTTTTTTACTTCAAAATAAGATATGTGCAGTGTGCATAGGAATTTGTTCATAGTTTTTTTTTTTTAAACTATAGTCTGGCCCTCCAACGGTCTGAGGGACAGTGAACTGCCCCCCTGTTTAAAATGTTTGAGGACCCCTGCTCTACACAAATAAAATCTTCTATTTACCTCTCATCCTCCCCTGGGAGTTTCTGAAAATTCTTATTTCAGCCATGCCTCATGAGCCCCACAAACAATGGAGGGTCACCACTCGTGTACCCCTCTGGCAGTATAACCATTCCCAAAAGTAATATATAGAACATTTTCATCAATTCCAAAAGAATCCCTTACATTTCCACCACCTGGTTGTGCCCTTCCTATACAGTCTCTACCCACTTACAGCCCTGCAAGCACTGACCTGCTTTCTGTCACTGTAGATGAGATCTGTCTTTTCAAGGATTTCAAATAGGAGGGATCATATGGTGCACACGCCTCTGCACTGGCTTTTTGTGTTCAGCATAATTGCTTGGAAATTTATCCATGTTGTTTTATTAGTAGTTCTTTTCTTTTATTGCTGAGTTTGGAAATACCCTACAATTTGTTTATTTGTTCACCTCCTGACGAACATTTGGATTGTTTTGGGGTTTGAGGTACCCAGAGGAAGAATCATAGGAAGTGATTATCCTTCTGTTTATTCTTCTTCCATGTAGGATTCTTAGCTACACAAGATAAACACACAGAACAGTAGCAGGCTGGACGTCAGGTCAGAACACCATTGCCTGTCCCTGGGTCGATGCCCTCACTTCAAAGCTGCATTGGAGAAGTAGGTTTGGGCTTAAGGCTTAAGTGAGGCTTCTTCTTCCCTCTGTCTTAAATCTGAGACATCTGGGATTATAATAATTCAGACTAAATTATTCACCTAATTTCAAGCACAAAGTTGAGATAAAGAGAAAGAGCTGGTGTTGAGAGTATGGGCTCAGGTTCAAGTCTCAGTTCTGCTAATTACTGAACAGATTAATTCACCTCTGTGCCTCAGTTTTCTCTTCTATAAAATGGGATAACAACAACAACAACAACAATTCCTAGAATTTTGTGAGGATTAAAAAAGTTACTACATGAATTTAGAACAGTGAATTCAGTCAATTTTGGTTATTGTCTTTCAAATATTGAATATGTGCATCTCTGTCAGGCTTGCCTGGGTGTTCCTTGTGGTCGGAGATGCACAGATATGTTTTCTATCTTTTGCATTACCTCTAGGTTTACCACAGGGCTGGGTAGATAGTAACTGTCCAATATTTGCTTTTCAAGTAAAATATTGGTGTCCAAAATTTTTTATCATTTTCATAATGATGATGTTATAGCTGATCTTTCGTTGGTTTCCCAAATTGAATAATGATATCCTGCTATCCTAAGTTAGCATTCTTTCAAACATATGCCACTGATGTATTTGTATTTCTGAGAATAGTATTTGAAGTTCAAGAATCCTCCTGGGAATGTGAAGACAGAGATTTTGCTGATGATAATGTGAGAAGTGGCAGAACATCAGTGATTAAGAACAGGTTTTCATTCAGCATGGCCTAGGTTTAAATCTGACTTTACCCACTTACTTGCTATGGGACCTTGAGCAAGTTACTGACCACTCAGAGCCTCAGTTTCCCCTCTGTAAAGTATCCTATAGAATAAGGCCTAATATGCAAATTGTCACCTCGGGCGGTTGATCAACCCGGGAGTTCCACCAGGAGACCAGGAGTTGGACCGCTGGCTATGATGTGAACTGACCACCAGGATGTGGCACGGAAAATGGCGGGCAATGGCAATGCGCTACGACCACTAGCGGGCTACTTGTGGGCTGGGATGACAGGGACAGAAGTGCGGTGAGAATGTGGGGTATCTGCTGAACTTGCTCTCACTCCCCCTGCCACCCTCCTCCAGGACACTGGTGCTCGGTGCTCATGGTGCGCTGGGGAAGCCCCTGCGATCAGGTGCCGGTGCCTGCAAAGAGCCCACCCTGCACCTGTGCGGCCTTTTCCCAGTGAGCCCAGCCACAGCCACAGGGGCCGGTTTGGCTCCCTGTGGGTTCTTTCAGGAGCCAGTCTGCGAGGCTGGCCAGGAGAGAGCGCACTGCCCGCCCGGCTTCCATGTGGTGCTGTGGCCCCGCTGGCTGGCCCAGAGCCCCATGCTGTGCCCTGGCCTGCTTCGTAGGGCTGTGCTCACCGCATCTCTGTGTGGCACTGTGACTCAGGTGAGGGGTGGGCTCCCCAGGGACCAGAGATCAGCTGGGACTGCTATTCCATGCCAGAAGCTGGCGCTTCGATCACCGGCCAGGCCTAGGGACTGCACCCATGCATGAATTTTGTGCACTGAGCCTCTAGTAGAGGCTCAGTAATACTACCCAGGTCATTGAGTTATACTGAGATTGATATATTATTGCAAGAAAAGCACTTGGGAAAGTGCCTTGCACAACGTTAGCATTCGATAAATGTTATTCATTATAATTATTGTTATTGTAAGGTGGTAAAGTTCCAATTTTCTAAGACAGTCCCAATGTCAAATATTCTGCTTCACTAGCTTAATTGTACTAAAAGTTATTGGCCCCTGTATCCAAATTAAGGATTCAGAAAATATGGTCACAGCAGCATTGGATGTTTTTCATCTTCTTAGTGCCAAGCTTCCTTATGCACCTGCAGGAGCATGTGTGGCAAGTAGCAGTGATTTAATTCCCACGGATTCCTTGGAGTCAGCACTGTGCAGCACTTTGGACAGATGGAGACACTAAAAAAGACACTAAGTTACTTACACTTATGATCATGTAGCTTAGAGAACACTGATCTTCAGAAGATTCAAATTCTGGTTTGTTGTTCACTGACTCTGGCCATTTTACCTCTGTGAGCCTCATCAGTGATATGGACATAGTGCTTGTTGTTCTGCCAACTTCATAAGGGTCTTTCAAGTATTAAATAAGAAAATAGAGGGAAAAGCCCTATGAAACCTATGCAATGATATATAAGTGCATAACGTGTTTGTTTATGTGAGTGGTGAATATTCTGACCAATTAATTGTTCGGATAGTGGAGAATTTTCATACATAACAAATGAATGACCAATTAGCAGACAATTAAAATGCATTGAGAAAATATGTAGTACCTAAATCATATTGCTATATAAATATAATGTGCTTTTCTCATTCATTCCCTTTCGTGATAAAGGGAGTCTTCACTTACTACCACTAGAGTCTCCTCAGTATTTCTAGACATTCCTGTGATTATATCCCAAATGTTCTCCCAAAGTCCTGTTTCCACCTCTTATTCTGGCTCCTATCACTGCTGTTGCCCTCTGATCCTTGGGCCTCCCCTTGACACCCTTTACCCATGGTGATTATTTCTGCCATAATCCCCAGAGTGGCGATGTACAAATATTATGTGCTGCAGATACTACTGTGTTCAAAATTTGATTGTGTTCTCTCTCTGCTTAAAGCCCTTCCCTGGTTCTCCACTGCCCTCAGAAAAAAGGTCAAACTCCTTAACAGACCTCAAAAGACCAGTTTCTTCTGACCCCTCCCTCCTTCTCCAGCCTCACCTGCCACCACTATGCCAGTAGTTGACACTGCCACCATATTGAATTTCTTGGGTTCCTCTCCACATGCCTTGCTTTCATTCAACCCAAGCTTTTGTATATGCTCTTTGCTCAAGACATCCTTGGTTACCTTATGAATTCTCTTCACCATCCATTATGTGCTTCAGCTTGGGACACAGATTTGCATCCAGGGGGCTGGTTAACTGGTCCATCTCAGAAACTCCAGTGCAGCCAGCTGGTCTAGGGTTTGCCCTCCCAGCTCTGTGCACTCCCTCTGTGGTCAGCTGTTTTCTCTGTTTTTGAATCAGCCTGTCCTATGCAGGGTTCTGTTTTACCTTGCAGTAATAAATATGTACA
Source organism: Myotis myotis (assembly GCF_014108235.1). Classification (NCBI taxonomy): domain Eukaryota; kingdom Metazoa; phylum Chordata; class Mammalia; order Chiroptera; family Vespertilionidae; genus Myotis; species Myotis myotis. The sequence continues at coordinate 175,641,105 of NW_023416335.1, forward strand.
TTTATCTTTTAAAATGTTTTATAGAAGGCCCTTTAAGACCGCATACAGACAGGGTTCATTCATTTCTGATGTGTATTTTGTACCATGTGCTGAGACTGTTATAACTTAAGGCGACATCAAAGATAGATGAATAAGGTTGTTGTTTTTTTTAAATAAAAACAAATAATCATTGTATTACAGATACTCATCCATAAAAGATATGATGAGGAGAGGGTAAGCCGCTTTCCCAAGACCACTGAGTTCTTAGCTGGCAAAGCTAGGATTGTGACCCTGGTCACTCTGCGTTGAAATTTGGCCCTCTGTGACCAAAATAAGAATGCTGGGTGGCAGGAATTTCACTATTTTTTATTTGGTCAAAATTTGTAAGCAGTTTTTAAGTTCTCTGTTTTTATCTATTCAGAATGTATGTATTGATGGCCCATAGGTTATCTACCTGTGTCAGGTACTGAGGTCAGATCTGTGAAGCAAACAGGCCTGTGGCTCTTAGAAACTAGTAGGGTCTCGGTGATGCTCAGCTCAGCGACAGCCAGGCTGGGGTCACCTGTGTCTGGGGTCACCTGTGGTGGTGGTGGGGAGGTTGAGGAGAGGCTCAGGGTAGCCCCACATGAACTCCATGGAATGTGTTCTTCCAAGGAGGAAGGGTTTTCTGATACCAGAAAAGAGAAAACGAGCTGTGAGACTGACAGAGCAATGATATCATTTATAGGGCCTGACACCATTGTGGGAGGGGGGTCAAGGAAGCAGTCTGAAGAGGTCACATCTATGCTTTCCCATGAGTAAGAGAGGGGCATCCAGGGGATGGGCAGGAAGGCACAGAGGGCAGCCTGGAGGAAGGAGGAAGGAGGCAGCAGGCTTACATGCCTGGGGTGACAGTGGGGCAAGGTCACGGGAGATTATGCTTCTATCATCTCAGCAGCTCTAGAAAGCTTCTCTTTGTGGACTTCTGACCAAGGGAGGGCTCTGATTGGCTCTCTTTGGTCATATGTCCACTCTTGGACCAATCACCAATAGCTGTGGCCAGCCTATGGCATACTATATTAAGTGGCAGAGCCATGAGCCCTACCCACACATGACACCCCTGTGGAGGGGGCTGTGATTGGTGATTCCATCAGAACTAGAATCATGCCAGGGGATACATTCTGAGAAATGTGGCCTTGGTCGTTTTGTGTACATCACAGAGTGTGCTTACAGAAACCTAGATGGTGCTGCTGTAATTCTCAGGTGTACTTTCATGGCACTGGCAGTGCTGTAGGTCTGGGTACGCCAGCATCACCACAAACACCTGAGTAATACATTACGATGTTACAAGAGTTACAGTGTTACCAGGCAACAGGAGTTTCTCAGCTCCTTTGTAATCTAGTGGGACCACTGTCCTGTATGCGGATCATTGCAATGTCCCAATGGAGGGGGGCGGGCATTTCCTCAAATGCTGTATGTGTGTGAGAGAAACCTTTATCAGAAAACAAACAAAACCAACGAGAAGCCAGGAGGCTGGGCAGACTATAAGGATGTTACCACCACAAACATTCCCTCTCCTCTTTTCTCCCTGCCTTTTATACTGGGGAGGGAATCTGTGTTTGTGTTTAGTAAACACGGGCCCTGCCAGGACCTGCTAGGGCTGTGGATAGAGGTGGGAGTGTGGGCTTTGGATTGAGACATGTCTGAGATCAAATTCCAGCTTTTCCCTTTACTAGCTGTGTTACTTTGGGGAAGGTACATAACTCTCTGAACTTCAGTTTCCTCCAGGTAAAATAAAGGTCATAGATCTGCCATATATAACAGTTGTGAAGATGAAATAAACAGTGCTTCAATAAGTGGTAGCTAGTATAGTCATAAAAAAAAGATATGATGAGAACACACTGGATGAATGGACTTTTATTTTACTTCTATAAGGTATAGATGAGTTGATGGCTTTGGATTTGGGTTTGGGTCCTATCTCCACCACTCACTGACTCTGGGCTCCTGGATAAGAACCTCTCTCAGATTCATCTTCAAGGCAGGGAAGACTTCTGACTCAGATGGCTATTCTGATTAGACTAGAGGCCTGGTGCATGAAATTCATGCATGGGGGGTAGGGGGATCCTCAGCCCGGCCTGCACCTCTCCAATCTGGGACTCCTCAGGGGATGTCCAACAGTCAGACATCCCTCTCACAATCCGGGACTGCTGGCTCCTAACCACTCACCTGCCTGCCTGCCTGATCACCCCTAACCCCTCTGTTCACCCCTAACTGCTCTCCCCTGCCAGCCCGATTGCCCCTAGCCATTTTCCCCTGCCAGCCCGATCGCCCCTAATTGCTTCTGCCTCAGCCCCCGCCACCATGGCTTTGTCCAGAAGGATGTCCGGAAGACATCTGGTCTATCCAGTCTAATTAGCATATTACCCTTTTATTAGTATAGCTAAGACAAAGTACTTGATGTGCTTTACACTGGGACCAATATACTAAATACATTAAATATCAGATTTTAAAAATTAAATTGAAATGTTCCTGAGACTATTAACAATAGAAGTGGCCAATAGAATAAAAAAAATGATTAAAGCTGTTAATGGCAGAGGGAATAGAAATTGTTACTCTGGGATCTTTGACTAAATTAATGGTATGTTATATTGAGACAAACACTGAAATAAGCATAAAGAACCTGAAACCCAATTGACTTTTGACACTTTGACATTAAATGACTGTATGACTTGATGTAAATCATTTGATAGTTCTGACTTTATGTTCTTGTCTGTAAAACTACAGGAGTTCATATGGTCCCTTCTAATAATACTAGAAATTTCTGTACTACAACTTTGACTGTCATCTCTTGAATACTTTTCAAATTGGTTTAAAGAACTGAAATTATATGCCCACCTGCCTCTTTTATTCCCTATTTCTACTGTCCTAGGATAATAACAGGAAGCATTTTCTTGTACACAATTCTTTCTTTGTAAGTAGTATGTTGAGATAAGAGTTTAATGTTTGAGGGGGAAAATATATTGTAGTTGTGGAACAGGATATTGAAGTTTAATTTCAGCTTCAGTGCAGTGGAGACATTTATGAGTGCCTTTGACTCATTGGACAGCTTCTTTCCTTCAGCATCTGACATCGAATATCAAAGGAGACATCAAAGGTTGCTCTGGCCTCTGTAGAATGCCTTTAGTTATTAAGGTATAGATGAAGCACTTCATTTGTTCAAGGGAGTGCATTCCAGAGAGCATCCACAGACACCAAAATTCTCTTTGTTGTTTTTGTTAAACTGCAGTCTTTCCTAATATGAGCTGTGTCATCCCTACTTTGGTTAGCGGAGAAATCTTTTCCCTACTGTTCAAAAGGAAATAGGATTTTTCAATTTTTCTTTTAAAAACTTTGAATTCAAATTCTTTTTTGAAGATGTGAGTCTTTCTTCTTTTTTATCGCCTTAAAGAACAGAAAAAATATATGATTATAGCTAATGTTTTAGAAGAAGTTTTATATAATCTCTGCAATTTGTGAACAAAGTATAAAATAGTTACAACTTTTTTTGCCATGAGATGCTGGTCCCAGAGCCAATATTTAGGCAAAAGTTGATAAGTGTTTATATATTCTGTGAAGGGCTGGAGGCTCTAATAGAATGTTTTCATTTAAAATAACAGAAATTAAGATGGAAAAGCAATACTTTCTGAATGGTTCTTCTCTTCTATCCTATCCATATCCCAAACTGTGAGCATTCTCACATTTCACCCTAGGTTAGCCCTGAATGATAATAAGGGAAAAAGGAAGAGCAAGCAAGAAAGAAAGAGTGGGAGATATAGCAGGGGTGGGGAGACAAACTTCTAATTAGAGGAGTGATAGAGATTTTGTTAAGTTCATGTCAGCTCAGTAGATATTTGTTGATAGTCTTGCTATATGTAAAGTATATGGTAGTCATTTGGTGGTACAAATGAATAAGAAAGAGAGGGTATTCATTATCCAGGAGTTCAAAAACATGTGAGAGATGGGTTAAGTGCATTTTTGACTGCTATCAGGTTGATTCTGGTAAGGACTAGTATATAGACACCAAGAATGAGTATACACAGAGTTAAGAGAAGAGGCTCCCAGAGAAGATAGACTCTGCTTTTTACATTTTGTTAACTTTGGCCAAGTCATTGACCATTCTGAAGACCCAGCTTCTTCATTTATAAATAGAGATAATAACATCTACCTATAAGGGTCACTGTGAGGAGGTAGGCATAGAGGATTAAAATCATAGATACTTACGTGTATTGACACAATGTCAGACATATTGCAAGAGTTCACAAAAATGGCGATTAAGTTATATGAATGTCCACAGAAGGGAAAGATTGAGTCCTACCAGGAAGACAACCTCTTAGAGAACCTGAGATTTGATTTTGATCTTAAAGAATGAACAGGTTTCTGATAGGGGTCAGGGCAAGGAAAGCCATTCTGGGCAGAAGCAGCTGTATATTTCAGAGATTTCAAGTGCAGAGGAGGACCCTGAGAGCATGCGGGGGGGATTTGGGTGTGTCTGTAGTGAGAGATTGTCTAGATTTGCAGCTCATGGTCAAATATTGGAGGATGAGAGTTGGGAACAGAAGTGAGGGGCTCTTTGAGGTAATCAAGGGGAGAGAACACAGGGACCTGAACTAAGAAACTTCCAGGAAGTAGGAAAGGAAGTTCAGACTGAAGAGCCCTTGTGAAGGTAGAATCAAGGATGGGAGGACTGATTAATTATGAAGTGTCAACTTGAAGAAGACATAATTTGTGGCTCTGAGGTTTTGAACCTGATCAGCTGAGAAGGTAGATGTCAATGCTCAGAGATGTTTTTATTGTTGGCTGTCTTTGTAGCAGCAAACCTTGGAGGAATTTGACTGAGCTTGCAAAGTAATGACATTTGGGTAGCGCCTTATGTTTACATAGCACATTCCAGATCTTTATCTTGTGATTGAATTAAGTAGCTGAGAATATTTGATATAATGCTTCAGTATTATTTCTAGTTCTTTGTTCCTCTCATCTATAAATTGGAGATTTGCCCTTGGATTTATAGAAAATGAGTTAATATATTTAAATCACAGTGTCTGACACGTATAAATTGTTTCCCATTATTATTATGGTTTTGTTGTTATTAAGTTGTAGTTCTGAAGACCCCATATAATGGACTGATGAGCAAAATCCCCAGCCCAATTTTCTCATGGAGAGGGGGTGAGGGAAGAGATTTAGAGAACTCAACCCCTAGAGTGTTCTCGGTAAAAATGTATGAATTTCAGCCTCTGATCTAGAGAGGGGAAAGGCCAGATCATTTTTGGCTTATTTTCTCTTTTAATATGGGTTGTCAGAGAGGAATAGAAACCTTGAAATAGAAGTCCTTTCTTCAACCACTGATCACCCTAGTCCAGTGGTCAGCAAACTCATTAGTCACCAGAGCCAAATATCAACAGTACAACGATTGAAATTTCTTTTGAGAGCCAAATTTTTAAAACTTAAACTATATAGGTAGGTACATTGTCATTAACTTAATTACGGTACTCCTAAGGCTTAGGAAGAGCCACACTCAAGGGGCCAAAGAGCTGCATGTGGCTCGCGAGCCGCAGTTTGCCGACCACTGCCCTAGTCCATCATTTCTATGGGAAGTTGACTTTTAATTAAGAGTAAATTATTTGGCCCCTTTAGAATCATTTCTTGAGGACATGGAAATTTTCATGAAGGAAACATTGCCAGAGGAGGGAGAGCCCTATAAATAAAACTCCTCAAAGTAACAACCCAAACATATTTTGAGGGAACCAGAATATGAGCAATTTACCTCAATATAACATTAAAAAAAATCCCCAAAGATGAAGTTTGTTGGTGCACTGCTAGTTTCATTTTCTATGTTAATATACATGACCACAAGAAGCTGAGAAAATGAGCTTTCAGGATCATTTTCCACTCACCTCCGGCCCTCCTGAGAGCCTTTCCCCACACCATTATTCTCTTTCCCTTCCTACCACTGCTTATTTTCTTCTCATAAAGAAGTTGCAGGAGTGTCCAGTTTGTTCTTTGTGGTGTTGAGCTGAAAACAATACCCATTAGGGTGGCAGGCAGAGAGGAGGAGGACACTTAGCAGAGCTTTGGCAATTTGGGATCACAGATCGTGTGGAGTTCGAAAGTCAAAGATAAACTTTTACTTCAGGAAAATGTATTAATGCAAATACACGCAAAATGTTACATATAATTGCAAGACTTGTGGACTCCCTTAAGTCCATCTTGGAACAGGAATTGCACCTGATTGGGGAAAGTTGACAGTTTCTCTGGGTTTCCTTCTTACCAAGCCGACTGTTTGGAGCTAACAGAGAAAAGAGGAAAAAAATGATAAATATGGTGCTTGGGAGTGAATTCAGTCCAGGGCTTACTGCAAGTGATTCAGTTTTAGTGCTTTCCAGATTCTTCTTATTTTCTCCATTCCCTAAATTCTTAGACAGTCAGTTTCCTAAGGATTGTAGTTCTGGTAACAGGTGACCTGATATTAGGAAAGATGGAGGAAGGATGGAGAAAGAAGACACATGATCTGAGTGAGTTGGTCATTTCCTCTCTCTCTGTTCCATTTGAGTACATTTAACTGTTATAAAATATATGAGACCACATATTTTCATAGCATCAAAATAGATATTTAATTTTGAATTACTACTTCACTCTGGTAGTCAGGCCTTACAGAAGGATTTTCCAAGAGACAATCTCATTCTAGTGCAAAATTTTAAGGGATTTGGGAAGATGTTTTTTGAGAGGAAAATTGGGATAAAAAATGAGTAAATGAGCAGGGAGAAAGTCAAAGTGTGTGAAGAGCGAAGATAAGGGACGTGATTTCAGAATTTTATGATTAGATACAACTCATTTTTGTCTCCTCTCTGACCTTTAATATGTACTCAATTTGCATGTAGTTTGCACAAAGTAATTACCTCTAGATAGAACCAAAGAATTTATGCAAAATTTGACATTGAATAGGAAGTAAACAATCACATAATTTAAACTTGTGAAGCTCATAGTCTCCCTTTACTTGCCCTTACTCAGCCAGCCAGCCCATGTATTGAAGATGGACTGAAATTCCTCTCTTGAAGAGTAGGTGCACTATGGCTGACTCAAGGCCCGTATATGCTTTCTGCCCGTTCTGGGAAGATCATATCCTGGTAGCCAAGCAGTAGTAATTACCTCTGGAGACAGCCAACTAATCTGTGCATAATTTGACCTTGAAGAGAAAGTAAGTGATCACATAATTTAAAATTGTTTTTCTGAAGAGCATAGAGAAAATGATAACATAATACAAAGCAGGTGGCCACTGAGCCCACCTTTGATGCGTATTAACTTTGTGACTTTGGGGACATTACATAAGCTCACCAAATCATGATTCACCCTCCTTTTTTAACATAAGAAACAGGTCTGTTTGGGAGATATTCAGTAACATAAAATAGCTTGTTTATTCTTCAGAATAGAACCAGGAAGGAGATACTATTATTGCCTCCATTTTATAATTGAGAAAAATACAGAGATGTAGACAGGTTAAGGCACTTGCTCAAGGCTACCCACACAGGAAGCAGCAGAGCTGGCGAATTGAAATGAAGGTAGTCTGGCTCCGGAGGCCATGCCCTTAGCTTTGGTCTTTGTCGGTTCACAAGTGGGCCCCGTGCACAAATAGCAGGAAGAGACTGAAGAAAGAGCCACACCACTCCAGGTTGGTAGGTGGTAGGTTTAATCAGCAAGAGAACTTAATACAGGCTTGTCTTGGGTGACCGCAAATGAATAAATCTCTATACTTGCCCTTAAGAATCTTAAAAGATTATACAAGAGGCTTTAATTGGGTTTGGTTACATATTCAGTGCAGATGGTCTCAACACCTTACTCTCTGAAGGCCATGTCCTTGGCACAGCTCCCACTGTGTGAATGGTGGGCAGAGTGTACATTTCAAGGGCAGCGGAAGGGCTGAGGAGCCTCTGATGACTGAGGTCCATCCAGCTGAAGGATCAACCAGCAGTTGGTGACTTCTTCCAGTAGCTCTTTCCATCTATCTGCAATTGATGCAGTTTGCATGAAACCTTTTTTGAAGACTAGAGCTTGCTTTTGAAAGAAAACATTATGCATGTGGTAGATTCTTAACATTGTTTGGAAGGGAATTTTTTCTTCCTGTTTCAGGTATATGGCTAAAAGCAGCAGTAGACACTTCTGTTCCCATTAGATCATTTTTTTTTAAAGGGGACTCTGTTGATGATGTTATGTAAGTACATTATGTTTTTGAAAACGAATGCTTTATTTTAATTGGGCTCAGAGTCATGGCCTGGGTATTTAATAAACTCTGCTTTGGAGTCTAACACCAGGGTCTAGTGACACGTTCTAACAGCAATGGGTATGGCACATATTGCTGAAGTTGAATTCAGCAATTCAAGTTCCTGAATCAGAAACTGGTGCCACAGATCTCCCCATTCCCTTTTGTTGATGAAGTCTCCTTGTGTGATGTTGCTCTTTCTTATAAATTTTATATCAACAGTTATATATAAAACGCCTTTCTGCTTGTTTGTAATATCAGCCTCTAATATAATGTGATTATTTACCCATTGTTAAAACGTATTTTTGGGAGAAGAAAATTATCCTAAAAATGGAATGAAATGAAGATCGTGTTTTGTTTTTTAAAAAAGAGGCAGGGACATGTGTTTGGGAAATACACTTCAGCATCTTGCATGGAATTAAGATGCCACTGCCTGTCTTCAAAGTATTTGTGTTTGTGTGTTACCTGGGAATTGCGTGTGTGTTACTGTGATGAAAATCTTCAAATTTCAGTCCATCTGTTCTTTGAATAATTTACATCTCAAAAGCCTATTTTACTTTTTTCAATTCATTATTTTTGTTTCTATTATCAAATTTCTTTGCATATTATTTTCAGTGAAATTGTATTATTTGAAGGTACATTCCTTACAAGTTTTGTAGTTGGCATTGCCACTAAAATGTCTTTAAGAATTTAAATTTAGTCAGAAAATTTGCCAGTTACTTTGATCTACCCTAATAGAGGACATTTTATAAATGCGAAACTGAGAAAATGTTACTGCATAGTTACTATCATACAGGTGAGATACAATATACTGATGCTATATGCTTATTCCAAATTTTAGATTTGGGCCATTTATACAAACAAGTCCATAATTTTCATTTTTAAAATCCAGCCAGGACTACTTCAAAACATAATTCCTTATTGTTTATTCAAGCAAAGGACGCTCAGTGATTTCAACAGGGACAATGCAATGGGTCCCAACTGAAATGAGAGAGTGCCCAGATTATGAACAAAGTTCATCATGGCAGCATTGTCACCTTGGCCTCTGCAGTCTTCTTGTCCAAGGTAGTCATGGGGTCTCACTAGTCAATGAAGTGAAAAAAGGAAAAAGAAAAATCACCTTTCTCTGGGGTCTGTTGAAATAAACCTTTGCTGGTGTTTTGTCTCAGGACATTCAAGAATTGGCATTGTTCCAACTGTTTTCATGGAAGAAACAACCATATTATGAATCACATTAACAATAACTCTCAGAAGGGCTGCGTGAGCAGAAATGTTAAGAGCCTGGGCTTTGTGTTTTTAAAGCCTGGCTCTCATAATTTACTAGCTGTATGCCCGGAACAGATTACTTAACTTCTCTCAGCCTCATCCTGCCAGTAAAGCGGGAGGAGAACAATGATATCTCCATCCTGGAGTGTGATGAGGATAAAATAAACTGTGAGGCATTTAGCCCAATGACAAGAGGGGCACAGTAACTCAGCTTTGCCCTTGCCTCATCACCTTCTTCCTTGCTCTTCTTTCACCCCGGGCCTCCCGCTTTTCCTAGTTAGTTCATTATTAGGGTGAAATGCTCATCGTAAGAAGTGTTTGTAAAGTGCCTTGAGATGTCCAGAAAGCTGTGTCACTCTCCTGAGTGGCTATTTACTCACCTTTGTTTGGTGGTGGTTCTCTGGAGTGACTGTGCTTATGCTGCTGCACTTCTGCCTGTGGGTGATGGAAGGGTCCCCACTACTGTACAGATCAAGAGCAGACAGTTTCATTCCTGCCGTACATGTCTGCAAGGTCAGTGGAAATGACATTTTTGAAACCTCATCTAGGTATATGTTGGACAGGTTTTTAATAATCCCACAATGTTCTATTTTGGTTTTGTACTTTGAGGAAAGAACAGTCACATTCTATTCAAGGCACAGAGAAGTTCGAATGACAAATAGAAATGAGTAGCTATTTTTGCAAAGCGATTTTTTTTCTTGGTTGTCAATTTATTTTCATTTGTGTCAGTTTATTTAGGAAAAAAAAAATAACACGGGCTAATGAAATATCCCAGTGTTACAACAGAGTATAGAGATGTCTGGAAATGTCTAATTGCATTATGTCACCATTTGCCCATAATAGTTCTAGAAATATTAGGACCAGGAGAGATGTTGATCAATGAGTCTGATTCGATAGGCTTTAATAGAAATGGGTGGCATTGTTAGTTTGGTTAAGGGGCTATTTAAACATTTTGCTATCTAGTATATATACCATATGGTATTATATGGGAAGTTGTATAAATAAGGCTAAATTAGTTTATGATGGGGTGCTTTTTCTTCCTTTATATTTAACTTCACTTTGAAGTCTACCTTTGAAAAATAGGAACTCAAGTGTTTTATTTGAAAGGAAAGTTTTTGGAGGATATTTATTGATTGTCACCAAGTATCAGTGATGATTATAAGAATAATCATGAAAACATAGAGGCATTCAATAAACTCTCTTTCATGTTCTTTCAAAACCTCTAAAATCAATTCTGAATAGCATATGGAGAGCTAGAGGCAGCTATTTGGAAGTGAGACTAAAGCAGAGTTGGATTTCATTTGAGAAAGTGAAATATTAATGAATATCAACATCTTAATTTCTGTGGCCTTGAAACTGTTTATAAAAACAGTTTCTAATATAAATAATAAAATGTCATGTTTAATAAAATGCTAACACTTCAAATTCTTTCCCTTTTATCTTGAAACCACCAACCAGTAGTAATAGCTTTTTTTTTTTTTTGATTTCTGTTTTAGCTGCTTTAGAATGATTTAAATGTGTTCTACTCTGTCATCAAAATTACTTATAAATTAGATCTTTAATGAAAGCCTCCAGCAGTTACGCCAACCCTTACTCTATATGATAGGCCAGTTTTTATCGCATGTGACTTGGTGGAAGCTGAAAGTAATGAGCAGGATAGATGATGGAGAGTTGGAGGTTAATGGGATAAAAATGAAAAGTGCTGAGCACTGTAAGTGGTCTAGAGTAAGTGTTCCATTTGTAGGAGATTTTTATTGTTACTTATTATTATATCAATAATATATTTTGCCTCCAAGATCTTGATAAATCTCTTCCTTATGACACACACATATACACACACACGCACACACACACACACTCAGACAAAGAAATTTGCCTTACCTAGATCTTGCTTTATAGGGCTATACTCTCTAATTTTTAATAAACTTAAGCAGGTCTATTGAAAAAATAAGACTCAATGAGCATTAGACTCTATTTATATCTCTTCAGTGTTTACATACTTTGAAAATGTTTATTATTCTCTATATAAATAATTTTAAAAATAATTTATATATCCTTTAATAATACATTATTGTAATCTGAATTTTATCCATGACATAGTCATTAAGGGGACAATTTTAACATCACATAGATGAGCTGTTTTAAAGTCTTTTCTTATTTATCACATTACAAGGTAAAAATATAGGATAATAGGTTTTATACATTTACTAAGGGGCCCAGTGCACGAATTCATGCACCTTGAAAGGAACTGTGGGCCACGAGGCTTCTGTAGGCACAGGGGCAGGTCTTGGCCCATCCTCTGTGCCCCAACTTGGCCCCTTCCACCACAACTCCCAGTCCCCTGTCTGCCAGCAGCACCGCTCCCACCACCAATGCTCCCATGAACATGAACTGATGGCCCTAGCCCTGCTTGCACCCGCTGATGGCATGGAGCAATTGGGGCCGGTGCCAGCATGGGTGCGAGGGGGCCAGCACTGTGAGCGGAGGGAGGTGGAGAAGCCCTGAGGGACAATTGGGGCCAGCAGCCGCTGCTTGCACCCGCTGATGGGACTGAGAGATCAGGGCCAGTGCCCAGCACTGGTAGCGGGTGCAAGCGGTGGCTCTGGCGTCAGCAGTGGGTGCGAGTGGGGCCAGCACTGGCAGCAGGTGAGAGAGTCAGGCAGGACCACAGCATGCGGGAGCAAAGAATTTTCAGTAACTACCAGAAGCTTGCCCTGATGACAGTGACTGGCAGGCCCTGCCTTGGTCTGGCACCCCTGCTCACCTGCTCCACCATCCCACCGTGGCCGATGTCCGCCATGTTCTGCACGTGCCCCCTCGTGGTCATAGTGACCAGTTGTTTGGTTATTCAGTAGTTCCGCCATTCAGTCTATTTGCATATTAGGGTTTTATATATATATATAGATAGATGATATTTATCAATTATGTTTTTCTTTTCTAAGCAAGTCTAAAATATAATTTATGTGACTTAATAAAAATAGTTATTTTGTCTTGATATTAGGTTTTAGTATTCCAGAGATATGTTAATTCCATTTATTATTTGGTACAGTTTTAAAAATTGCATTTTTTATTTTAATTTTCTGTCTATTAAACTTGACATTGTAAACTGATAAGGCTTTCAGGTACAATGATATTTGACATTTTTAATCCATTTTTCTTCAGAATATATTGTAAGTATCTTGCTTAGAACATATACTTGCAATATTATTAGACATTCTCTTAAGATAACTTTATAAATTTATTTATTTAATATAATAGTAATCCTAATATCTTCTAAATGTTTTATGTTAATATCTTCTAAGTTTTTGCCATAGTAGAAACCTCCATTTTTTATTTTTATATCAGCACAGGCATGATAGTCTTTAAATGATCCCTTAGCTTTTGGCCACATATTTTAATTTTAAGTCTGTCTCTTGTGAGCTTCAGATTGTTGGATTTTGTTTTTATACCAGTCAATGACCTGTGCTTTATATTGGAGTTTAGTTTACTTGCCCTATACATTATAATGAATAACTTCCTATTACTTTCTTTACTCTGTAAGCTTTTCTTTATTGTTGCCTCCTTTTATTCCATTTCATTATGACATTTCTATAGCTGATTTTAAACTTTTCATTTCCTATTGAAAATATTATCTACTAATTCGATTATATATTTTTAACAACATGTTTTGATACAGTTGTTACCATTACTTTCAATATATATTTAATTAAATAAGTTAAACTTAAGTACCCTTTCACGTATGATATGTTATCATAGTCTGGTATACTTTATAAAGTACTATTTCTATGTTATGCTTTTCTAAATGTGGTCTAATTAACTCTTTTATGTGGTATTTCTAACCATTACTTTTAAAAATCTTGCAATTTAGCAGATCTTATAGTTATCTTTGATTGTTTTTAATTTGTTTCTCCTTGCTGAAATATTTTTAGCTGTACAACTTCATTGATAATTTTCTTCATTTTTGAGGTTTTCTATCACTTTAAAAAGCTAACTTTTCCCTCCATGCTGTCTCTTCTTTTACTGCTGCATAGTATTTCATGTTATAAATGTATCTACAGCTTTTTTATCCACTTAGCTGTTGATAGGCTCTTGGGCTGTTTCCAGATCTTAGGTATTGTAAATTGTGCTGGTATGAACATAGGGGTGCATACATTCTTTCTGATTGGTGTTTTGGGTTTCTTAGGATATATTCCTAGAGGTGGGATCACTTGGTCAAATGGCAGTTATATATTTAATTTTTTGTATGAAACTCCATACTGTCTTCCACAGTGGCTGCACCAATCTGCATTCCACTAGCAGTGTACCAGGGCTCCCTTTTCTCCACATCCTCGCCAGCACTTGTCATGTATTGATTTGTTAATGGTCGCCATTCTGACAGGTGTGAGGTGATACCTCATGGTCATTTTAATTTGAATCCCTCTGATGATTAGTGACCTTGAGCATTTTTTTCATATATCTCTTGGCAATCTGTATGTCCACTTTGGAGAAGTGTCTATTGAGGTCCTTTGCCCATTTTTTAATGGATTGTCTTTCTGTTGTTAATTTGTATGAGTTCCTTATATATTTTGAATATTAATCCTTTATCAGATGTATTATTGCCAAATATGTTCTACCATATAGTGGGCTCCCTTTTCATTTTGTTGCTGGAAAGTCTTATGCTAAGCAAAATAAGCCAGTCAGAGAAAGCCATGTATCACATGTCATATATATGATCTCACTCATAAGCCAGACAGAGAAAAACATTATCACATGATCTAACTCATATGTAGAATTCGAAGAACAAAATAAGCTGATCAACACAATAGATCCAGAAACATAAAAGCTTGGAACAGACTGTCGAATCTCAGAGGGAAGGCAGGGGTCAGTGCGTGGGTGGGAAGAGATTAACCAAAGAACTTATATGCATAGATGCATAACTCATGGACCCAGACAATAATGTGGTAAAGGCCTGGGGCAGCAGTAGGTGTGGTCTAGAAGGGGTCAATGGGGGGTGGGGGGGGGGGCGGAAAGGAGACATCTGTAATATTTTCAACAATAAAGATAAAATTTTTAAAAAACTACCTTTTATCTTCAAAGAGAAAATTTTTTTTGCTAGATTCTATTCTCTTATAATGCCTCATTTTCCCTTAAATTTGGGTTTATTTTTATTTATTTATTTTTTTGAGCCTGCCTTATACCTCTAATCCAAACATCAGGGCATTCTTACCTTTATAGTAAGATTAGAGGCCTGGTTCATGGATTTGTGCACCAGTGGGGTCCCTTGACCTGGCCTGTACCCTCTCACAATCTGAGGCCCCTCAGGGGATGTTGGACTGCTGGTTTCAGCCCGATCCCTACAGGCCAGGCTGAGGGACCCCACTGCTGCACGATCCGTGCACCGGGCCTCTAGTATGCATATAAGATCTTTGGTTAATCACTTCCTGCCCTCCTCCCTCCCCACTTCCCTCTGAGATTCATCAGACTGTTCCATGTTTCCATGCCTGTGCGTTGAGCATCTGCCCCTAGTGGTCAGTGTGCATCATAGCTACTAGTCAAATGGTCAAACAGTCAAACGGTTGCTATATATATACTATCTAATAAAAGAGAAACATGGTAATTAACCGTACATCTGCTACCCTTCCCATTGGCTAATCAGGGCGATATGCAAATTAACTGCCAGCCAAGATGGAGGCCGGCAGCCAGGCTACTGACACGAACAGGAGGCTTACTTGCTTCAGTGACGGAGGACTCCAACATTCCCCACCTGCCGCTGCTGGGCTCTGAGCTGCTAAGAAACATTGTTACAAATATAGAAGCTAAACAAAACCCCAGAAACCTGTTTCAGTCAGCCTGGATCTCAGAGCTGGAGTCGCAACAAAGTTTCAAATACAGAAAGTAAACAAAGCCAGAAGCCTGCTTTCAGCAGCAAGATCTCACAGCTAAAGCCGGCTCTCAGCTCCAGTGACAGCCATAAATCCAAGAATAAAAAAAAAAGGAAAAAAGGAGCGGTTGGGAGCTTCAGTCACACACCAGCCTGAAAACGGCCCTCAGCCCCTCACCCAGACTGGCCAGGCACCCCAGTGGGGACCCCCACCCTGAAAGGTGTGTGACCAGCTGCAAACAGCCATCAGCCTCTCACCCAGGCTGGCCAGGCACCCAAGTGGGACCCCCACCCTGATCTAGGACACCCTTCAGGGCAAACCAGCTGGCACCCACCCATGCACAAGTCCTCTATCCTATATAGTAAAAGAGTAATATGCCTCCCAGCACCAGGATCAGCGGAGTCGAGAGGCCTCCCGGCACTGGGATCAGCGTGACAGGGGGCAGTGCCCAAAACCCCTGATCGCCCTGTGGCTCTGTGTGTGACAGGGGGAGGGGCCACAACCTCCCTATCTGCCCTGCTCTGTTCTTGACAGGGGAAGGCACCCAAACCCCTGATCAGCCCTGCTCTGTGCCTGATAGGGGGCGCTCCCCAACCCCCTGATCGGCCGTGCTCTGTGCCTGATAGGGGGGAGCTCCCCAACCCCCTGATTGGCCTTGCTCTGTGTGTGACACGGTGCGGCCCCCCAACCCCCCATGGGTCCTGCTCTGTGTGTGACAGGTTGGAGCCACAACCTCCTCATCGGCCCTGCCCTGAGTGTGACAGGGGGAATGCCCCAACCCCCTGATCGGCCCTGCTCTGTGCATGACGGGGTGGCACCCCAACCTCCCCATCGACCATGCCTTGAGTGTGACAGGGGGAAGCGCCCCAATCCCCCAATTGGCCCTACCCTGAGTGTGACTGAGGGTGGCATCACAACCTCCTGATCGGCCCTGCTCTGTGCGTGACAGGGGGGAGCTCCCCAACTCTCTGATCGGCCCTGCTCTGTGTGTGACAGGGTACGGAGCCCCAACCCCCCTGATGGGCCCTGCTCTGTGCATGACAGGGGGCAGCGCCCCAACCCCCTGATCGACCAGCTCTGTATGTGACAGGGGTGGCACCATAACCCCCTGATCCACCCTGCTCTGTGCGTGACAGGGGGTGGCGCTGCAACTTCCCCATCAACCCTGCCTTGAGTGTGACAGGGGGCGGCGCCCCAACCCCCGAATCTGCCCTACCCTGAGCGTGACTGAGGGTGGCATCATAACCTCCCGATCCGCCCTGCTCTGTGCATGACAGGGGGCGGTGCCCCAACTCCCCAATCGGCCCTGCTCTGAGCCTGACCAGGGGCTGCACCTAGGGATTGGGCTTGCCCTCTGCCACCCGGGAGTGGGCCTAAGCCAGCAGGTCGTTATCTCCCGAGGGGTCCCAGACTGTGAGAGGGCACAGCCGGGCTGAGGAACCCCCCTCCCCCCCAAGTGCACAAATTTTTGTGCACCGGGCCTCTAATATATATATATATATATATATATATATATATATATATATATATATATATATATCTCCATTCCTTAAGGCTACCAGTTTCCAAACAACTAAGGTGCATAGTCCAAAGAGACAGATAGATGAAAACGTGTAAGCTGCCACACCAATTATTCTCCGCTTATCAAACAATGATTTCTATCACATGATCTGTCCTCAGTAAGGAAGTGTCTGCCCTGTGCTCCTTTGATCTCTGACATAGGGCTCTCCAGTCTATGCCACTTTAGCTGTAAAAGAGGTTGTGTAATGGCTTCTTCCCGTATGGTGGCCTGGAAAAAAATTCTTCCCTTTCTTTGGTGGATCTCATGGAAAAATTAATATACTGGGCATTGCCTTCAACTCCCAAGAATACAGACATATACACATAAAAGTAATAATATTCCTTAGCAGAGGCCTCTGGTGAAAATTTGACCCACAACTTCTCTATATGAGTCTATCCAAGTGTCTGTAAATCAGGCTATAGCTTCATAGTGTGCTATCAAAATATCCTCTATATCCCATCTTCATCTTTTTTCACTTCTTTCTTCTCTAGACCTCATACTCTTTTCTTTATGTGTTTCAAACTTTTAAAATGTGACAAGTAGGTGCCCAGGTATATTTCAATGAAGATTATTCCCAATCTATATTTCATATTCCTTAAAGTTATCTTTATTAAAATTTGATATCTTGACAGCCCATAAATTATCTCTAATTTATTCCCTAGGTGAGATTTATGCTTTGCCTGCATTTTTATGTCCTTTGGTACACTGATTATTCTCATATTGAATATGCTTGGTTGGTTCTGTGGTTCTGTAGATTTCTCTTTATCATTGTCTGTACTAGTATTACTTAGCTGTGGTTTTATTTGTTTTATTAGGCTGTTTTTCTTATCACAAGTTCTTCCTTCTGGATGTCAGTTCTGCTTTTAATGGTCTTCTTTGATGCTTGACTTCTTTTATAGGATTTATAAATTTCACACAATTTTAATAGTATCTTTGCGCCTTGTTTTGGCAATAATTATGCCTTCTTTTAAAGCAGTGAGAATAAACTGCTCTATATCATGTGAAGTAGTTTGCAGATGATGGATGCTTTTCCTACCTTTCTGTCCCATCACTAGTTGCCTGACTACTAAAACCTGGCCTTTCGAACACCTTATTTGTGTTCTGTGTATGACTTCCCTGTTTTAAATAGTATCTTCTTGTGAGTTTCTCTCTGAGTTTCCTTCTCTTTAGACTTATCTTTTTTTCTTTATCTAGATAAGAGGAAGTCTTCTGCCACTTGTTTTCAGTCTTTCTCAGCATAACTAAACCGAGGGGAAAAACACACAGTGGTATGTTCATGTGAGAAGGCAGAGAATGCCCCCCTCCAATTAATCTTTCCTTCCTATTTAGCTCAGATGCATTCATATAGCAGATTCTAGAATAATATTACTTAACTGAAAGGGTGAAAGGGTTGAGAGAATAATGGTGACAATCATACTTATGAAAACTTATCAACAATTAATATTATTGAACCATAGAGTACCTTCTAACCCATTACCTGTTTGCAACCTTACAAAGCCCTTGTGTGGTAAGTAGGCTGGTTAAATGGTTTCCAAATTTACAAAGGAGGAAACTGAGTCTCATAGAGGTTCAGGGACTTGCTATTGGTCACCCAGCATGGTTGGACTTTAACTAATGTATTCTGGCTGTAAAGCTTGAACTCTTATCTACTCTAACATTCTAATTTCTAAACTAATGCTAGAACTTTCAACTAAGGAAAAATAGTCTTAGTCCAGTAAGAGATAATGTTGGTCTAGCAGGGTCTTTCTGACCCACTGAAGTCACGCTGAGCTGGTTAACTTCTCAGGCTGTTTATGAATGGGCTACTCTGAAGTTCCCCAGCATAAGCTCTTCCTAAAAAGAGCTAACAGCACGACTGGGAAATAGTTTATGTTTCCCAAAGTTTGGATATCTTTTTGAACTTGACTTCTTAATTTTGATCAGTTGGTCTGGCAAATCACACAGAGAATCATTACTAATCAAGGATCATTATTCAAGATATGCTAGTGACAAGTCCCTTTAATCCTTCACATTTCTCTCTTATCTCAAGTGGCCTTTTGCAGGGCATTAGCACTTCTGTGTGTTTGATAAATAATGTTTTCAACCCAGTGAAAACGTGTGCTGATCCACTGAATGACATGACATTGAATCGTAAATGTATCTACTTTTATGTTGTGTAGGAAAATATAATTAAAAGTTAGAGGGTAAAGGAGTCATTGTATTTTGACTGGAAGGAAAGTGAAAGGAGGCTTATGCACTAGCAACCTATGAAGAGCGAGACACCTTCCTCCTGCCTACAGAGCCCCTCAGAGCTCAGTCATCTTACTAGCTGTCCAAGTCCAAACACCTGGCAAGCATTTTTTCTATTGCTTCTCCTTCACCTGTCACAGCCAAGCAGTCACTAGGACCTGTGCTTTTGATCATTAATTTCTCCAGAATTTGATCACTTATCTCCATCCCCACTGCCACCACCTTGGTTAAGGCTCTTATCTCACCTGAGTTACTGCAAATAGCCTCCTAACTCACATAAGGCAAGTCCTGGTCCCTGAGCGAGTGGGTGTTCTGCCTGGTGATTTTGTAGCATGAGCCCTCTCTGGGACAGCAGGTCCAGGCATAGGTGATCTGGTCAGAGGTCTGGGACAGGTATATACTATGAGAGACAAGAGGAGCAGCCACTCATTCACATAAATGATATAAGTAAGTTAGGTGAGAGAGTGTGCTAATGAGAAACCGAAATATTGCCTAGTTTTTCTTATATTCCTGGGATTGGCAGCAGTATTGATGGCACCTAAAATTTCTTAATGTAATTATTAGCTTTGGTCAATTAAAATAATATGTCTCCAACTGAATCCTCTAAGCATTATGAAATGAAGGAAGGATGATGCCTGTAATGCACTTAGCACTGAGACAGGAGTGGGACTCGTTGAGGTACCTTCTGAAGGAGTGTCACTCACCTGATGTTCCATCCTGCATCTGAATTTGATAATCATTTAAAATGTCGTGTCCCATCCCTTGTCTAGTTTTTAAAAATTTTAAAATATAGTACCTACAGATGTTTGTACACTCACTGCTTTCCTTGAGAGTTCCTACATGTATGCAGTGAAATAAGAAATGTGACTTTCTAGTTAATTTAACATGAATGCCCTCCAGTGGCCCAACCTGTCTCGGCTTCCGCTTCTGTTGACCAGGTTCTCTGATACTCACCGATGCATTCTCCATGGCTCTCCTTCCAGCAAAGCCCAAGAGCTGAGGCTTCTTTTGGGTCAGAGTGTGTTATGTTACTGTCAGAGAGTTCTCTATATTTTGCATGTAGTTCTTCCATAGTTCGCTAGTTAGCCAATGCCCCTAATTTAGAAAGTGTAGTTTGCTTGTGTCCAAGGTCCTGTATCTCTCCTACCCCAACAAATGCTAGAACAGATATTTTCAGGAAAAACAAAGGATGTAAGTCAAGGCAAAAGCAATGCGGCAAGCCTGGGAGACAAAAAGCCCGGGTGTCTATTTGGGAACTCCTGAGAGTGAAAGCCAGTCATGGAGGGTGAGTATAGGCTCAGTAATCCTGAACTAAAAAGGTACAAACAAGGGTGTATGAGAACAAACAAAGGTGCCAAAGGGTTTGAGGGATGCAGTTATTGTCTAGAAAAAGCTCTGGGCTCTTGATTAGCCATTATGAGCTGGAAGGGTTGGGTGGATTGCCAGGTGAAAGGCCATATGGGACAGACACAGTGCCCTGTGCAGCCTCTGTCAACCTCTGGTTCTATCTCCTCTCATCCAAGCGGGGCGGGGGGGGGGGGGGATTTGGATTTCATTTCTGTTTTTGCCATGATGAATAACTTAGGTCTGAGTTCCATCTGAAATGTTTCCTGCATGACCCACAGCACGGTGCGATGACGCCCTGAGGATGCCCGTCCCTGAGCTTGCCCTGGCCAGTGCCATGCAGGGCTATCTGGCTCACTTTCTTTCTTTAAATTATTATTTTTTAAATTTACTGATATGAGAGAGAGAGAGAGAGAGAGAGAGAGAGAGAGAGAGAGAGAGAGAGAGATAGATTTGTTGTTCCACTTATTTATGCACTCATTTATTGTTTATTGTAAGTGTGCTGACCAGGGATCAAACCTGCGACTTTGGTATATGGGGACAAGGCTCTAACCCACTGAGCTAGCCTGCCAGGGCCTCTAGCTCACTTGCTAGCTGCTGTAGTGCAGAGCGCAGTTCCAAAACTTGGCTGGGCATCAAGGACACAGCAGAGCATGTTAAACATTCCAATTCTGGGCGCTGCGGCCAGAGATTCTGGTTCAATACACTCAGTGGACTTGAATTTGGGAACTGACATCGTAGAGTCATGTAGTTTATTAATCTGTCAGATTAATGTCATTTATATTTCTGTGCATATTCATCTGTAGAAACTGGGTACTTAGCACTCAACTGTGGAAATCTGAGATTAAAAACAAACATATAAACAAGAAGCGTGAGTTAATTATGATTCTCCAAAGGGTCGGAGCCTGCGGTCGACAGCACAAGCTGACTGTTTTCAAGGCAGGCTAAATGTTGTCCAAACTCTACCTCCTAGAACTTGAAGGAGAGAAGTAATGCAACGTCTGCCTTAATAATATTGAAAATCTTGGCTTTCTTATGTACACAATGGATAAAATTGGGCCCATGGATAAAGAACATTAAGACTGCCCCATTAGCATTGTTTATTTCATGAGATGTGGTACAAGATCAAAGATGATATAGATTTATGTAAGTGGACAGGTCTGTTTCTGCTATGGAGAAATGTGAAAGAAAAGACATGCGCAACTTCATAAAACAATAGGATAAGACACAACAGAAAAGGTTATTTATTTAAGACAGAATTCAACATTTTTCTTTCCAAAAAGAGCTCTTTCTCCTGACTTCTGATTTCTGTTGACAACTTCACAGACTCTCAAATGCTCAGATTTTGTAGGTCATGGCCGACCTGGCTTTTAGAATGAGCCACTACCCACAGGACAAATATGGCCTCCATCTGTTGCTATGAGGCACCCCACCCCCCCCACTCATTTTTTTTGTATATGTTTTATAAATGGTTAGAAAAAACTCTAGGGATGAATAATATTTCATGACAGGTGAAAACTAGATGAAATCCAAATGTTAGTGTCTATAAATGAACTTTGGTTGGAACACAGCCAAGCCCATTCATTTACGTATAATCTCTGGCTGCTTTTTAAATAAATATTTTTATTGATTTTTTTTTAGAGAAAGAGGAAGAAAGAGGGAAGGGGGGGCAAGGGGGAGAAACATCGATGAGAGAAACATAAACATCTATCGGCTGCCTCCTGCACGCCCCCTACCTGGGATAGAGCCTGCAACCCTGGCATGTGCCCTGGCTAGGGATCAATCTGGCATGGGACGCCACCCATCCAACTGAGCTATACCTGCCAGGGTTCTGGCTGCTTTTTAAATGGCAGAACTGAGTAGTCACACAGAGGCCATGGTGCCCACACAGCCTAAAACACTTTCTCTCTGGCCCTTTGTAGAACAAATTTGTCTTCCTAAATTGGAAGCTCCTTGAGTCCAGGAACTGTATCCTCTGAATGCCTGTATTCTAATAAGACTCTAACAGAGTGCTTAGCACATAGTAAATTCTCAATAAATGTTTGAAGAAACATACATTTTAAAAATTATATAGTGCAAATGCACTAATCCTTTTTTATGCAGCAATGAACCCAGGCATTTGGTCCAGGAGGGTCTTAGTATTTGTGGGTGTTTTTTTTTTTATTGAAATGTAACTATCCCCTTGTTTAAATCATTGGTGCTCAACCTTCAGTGATCATCAAAACCACCTAGAAGACTTGATAAGACACAGACTTCTGGGGCCCCACCCTGCGAGTCTGTGATTCAGTAGGTCTGGGGCAGGACCTGAGACTTTTCATTTCTACAATGTTCCCAGGAGATGCTGATGCTGCGGGTCCAGGGACCGCCCTCTGAGACACGCTGGGTAAATAATGCTTTCTAAGCCAGGGTGGGCATCAGAATCCACCGAGGAGGAGCATTAAAGACACAGATTTCTAGGTTTCATGGCCAGAAATTCTGATTCAGTGGGAATCTGTATATTTACCAAGTCATCCAGGTGTTTCTGGGATTTCGGGCGTGGGGAGGTCACTTCTTTGGGGATCCATGTGTATAACCACATTCTCTGAGCTGTGAGTGCTGCTCTATATTCATACAATTAGTGCCATATTCGTAAAATAATAGATTCATGGGTTTCAATGACACAATGGTTGACTGAATTATTTAATTTAAAAATATCTTGAACCCTAGGCATGAAATAAATAGCATGTGGTCAGGTGGAGAGGAGAGCGGAGCAACCTGTGTTGTCTCTGGGGAGACCATCAGAGGAGGCTGCTGAGGGAGGTGACAAAAATGGATTCTGGATGAAGGACCAGCAGTTGGAAAAATAATGCTCTAGTCTAGCAATTGGTTTTTCACTTCTTGGAGGAAACGGCAGGAACCTACATATTATGTTTCCATTAAAATCTTCTGTTACTGAAAAACTGATAAAAGTTGAGGGAATAGCCCTTTTTCCAAAAAAAAAAAACAGAAAGGAAGAAAAGAAAAAAGGGGATATAATGGCAAAAATAGTTTTCATTATGACAAAAATGCCAGGCTCTAGTGAAGGCTGTGTAAAGCTTATAATTAACAATTTTATTCTGGCTGTGTGATGCTCTAACAAAAATTTCAGCAGTGTAATCTTCTATTGGCTGTGCTGTTAGAAGAGATTCTGCACTCATTGTCATCAGGCCTGGTGTAGTCACATGGAAGTTCAAGTTCACCTGGGTTGCACTGCTGAACAGCCTGGGTCTCAGGCAGGTGCTTCCACAGAAGCAATGTTTGGCAGCAAGATAGAACATAACATATTCCCTTGTCCATTCTCCACATGAATAAAAAGAAGAGGCTATATGATGCAGTAGAGCTAGCATGTCAAACTCGAGGCCCGCGGGCCGCATGCAGCCCATAATGACTATTTTTTGCAGCCCAGCCAATACAATGGTATGTAAGAAATGTTTTAATAAAAATTTCGTAACTTAATTTTTACAATATCCTGTTATACATAATTATTAATAACGAACTATAACGTTCGCTAATGACTGATTACTATAACTGTGTTGCATTCATTTCCCTTACACGCCTTACTCGCAGCCACACCATTTCTCTCCACTAATACTCTGAATGTTTTAGCAGCTGATTGCCACATCATTAGTCTTGTGCTGACGTGTTTGGTGTGCACAACAGGAAATATTTCGCTTTCGGAGAACAAGAAAAATAGGTTTATTTGTGTTACGCTTATTAATTTGTACAGTTATTCAGTGTCTGGTAAGTTCATGTTCAAGAAAAATATTAATTTTTATTAAAATGTTCTATTATTTTATGTTAACGATTACTCATTTATTTCAGCCCTTTGTATTGAGTACGTCTCTATCAAAATAAACCTACATTTCCATGAAAATTGGAATTTTTTGTTGTTTTTTGCAGCCCACATAAATGTAAACCTTGCTTATTTGGCCCGTGTTAGCTTTTGAGTCTGACATGTTTGCAGCAGAGAATTGGATTTGGAGCCAATCAAACTATGTCACGTGGTGTGGCACTCTGCTGGGTACTTGGAGTGACCTTGAGAGAGTCACAATAACTTCATTAGGCTGTTTCTTTGACTGTAAGACTGAAGGGGTTTTGTTGGTGTCAGATGATTCTTACACAAAAGTGTTTCGTAAGCCAGAGAGCACTGCACTCACTTATGGCATTGTTCATGTGATTGCTAACCTAGTCACTATCAGGGAAGCAAGATTCCTGTCTGGAAGTCTGCAAACGTGTGCCTGGTGCAGAGTATGCAATCTGTACTTGTTTGTTAAATGAAACTGAGAGAAAAAAAAATGAGAGAAAATATATTGGTTTAAAATAAATATACTCAGTGCTTTATAGAGCCGAACTTGACTATAGGTAAGAGATGAACCAAGCATATGTTTTAGAGAAGGGCTCATTTTCTTTTCTGCAGGTATGTGGTTAGAATTTGTTGCTGGAAGTCGTAGGTGTAGAAACTTACTTTTTAAAAGCCCCTATGAATCTGTCTCTGTTAATAATATAAGTGCATTAATAGCATATTAGACAATTGAGAGTCTTAATGGCATTTTGAGTACACTTTAGATTTATCCAGAGTAAGAGTAGTCCTCATTTATATACTGTATTGTTCAATGCAAATAAAAAAGAATCCAGTGTAAGTTTATTTATTGACATTGCTGTAG
Organism: Myotis myotis; assembly: GCF_014108235.1. Lineage (NCBI taxonomy): Eukaryota > Metazoa > Chordata > Mammalia > Chiroptera > Vespertilionidae > Myotis > Myotis myotis. Next base: position 175,666,296 of record NW_023416335.1, read on the forward strand.
CTGGTAAAAAGGACTGAATTTTCATTCATTTCTCACTTGTCAATTTCACTAGGTCCTAAGGGTTTTTCACCAGCAATTTTCATCTCATGGCACACATAAACTAATCACTAAAAGTCTGCGGCACACCAAAAGCATATTTTTTGCCAATCTGACAAAAAAATTGGTCTAATTTTAATTCATTCATACTAGCCTGCTATTGTTGTATTGGCTGTTGTCAACTTTTTTTTAATTTGACAACATAAGAGAAAAGAGGCCAGTGCCACTGACTAAATAATCAGGCATTGCATGTTTTAAAAATTCTTGCAGCACACCGCAATTGCTGGGTTATTCAGGAGAAGCAGATCTTCATCTGGATGCCTGAACAACTAGCAGGATAGCAGGTGCTTTTTTAGAGACATAGCAGTGTATAAGGTGGCTTCAGCAAGAGCAAAAAGTACAGACTTAAAGTATAGCCAGGTTTGTAGGCATCATTTAAGCATAGAGTTGGTTTATTAAAACCCATGAAATGCAGGTGCATTTATTTGAAGACATGGGTGCTAGGAAAATCACTATATACAAGAAGTTGTCCCATACCCGAGGAGTTTCTATTTTAGTGGGAAGTCAGATGTTCAAGGGAAGTTACAGGGCAGTAAGTCCTGAGGCAGTGGGAGCTCACAGGAGGGACCCCAGCCTGGCCAGGGGGCTGTAACAGTAAAGGTTTGTCAGAGGAGGTGACATCCACACTAGGACTTGAAGGACCAGGAGGAGTTAGGGTTCAGTGACCTGTGAGGGTTGATTCCATAAGACGAGCCGAGCCAATTAGGTGCTGCTCTTGGGAATTTGAAACCTGAGAGGGAGCTGTGAAGACTGTAGTGACAGTGTGTGAAGATGAGAAAAGGAGAGGCTGGGGAAGCCCAGTTGGCCATGTTTCAGTCTCAATTAAGAACAAGCATGAGAAGCCCATGGACAGAGAGAGGAGGTGGATCAAGTGCACGGAACAAAGCAGAGTGGCCACAAAGGAGACCCATGGCCCAGAGAGTGGGTATGGTCTTGTTTCCAATGGCTGCCAGTCCAATTTCCATGATGCCTGGAGATACTATTATTTCCTATCCTTGGCTTCTGTGAGATTCCTCTCTTCTCAAAGCAGCCTCATCTTTATTTGAGCTAATTTAAGTGGGTCTTTGTGCTTTATAAGCCAGATCTTTAAAAAAAAATTATTGATTTCAGAGAGAAGGGAGAGGGAGAAAGAGAGAAATACGAATGATGAGAGAGAAGCATTGATCAGCTACCTCCTGCACGCCCCCTACATGGTTAGATTCCCTGGGCTGGGCACATGCCCAGGTTGGGGATTGAGAAGCAACCTGAGCATGTGCCCAGCCCAGGGATTCTAACTGTGTCTTCCTGGTTCATGGGTCAATAGTCAACCACTGAGCCACACCGACCAGGCCATGAGCCAGATCTTGAACTCAATGAGGCCCAGTGGAAAGTCTACGGGTGTCTCTTTTGAAACAGTCTTGCTTTCTTTATTCCCCGGTGCTGAAGCAAGGTGTTTCAGGGTCCTGGTAGTCAAAACCCTGCAGTACCCTCCTGGGAGAACCACGCCTCTTGTCTGGACCTTCTACTTTGCTCCCAGGGGTCCCAGAAACTCTTCTGTGCCTTCCTTGGGGAACGAGTTACCGAGAAATACCACCCTCTATTTTAACTGACTGGGAATTTGCCTGTAGTTTCTTACTACAAGGCCAGTGATTAAGGGCTTCAGCCTTGTTTCAAAGGAGTCCAACCTTGGTTCTGCATTTTTCTTGAATGAGCCTCCTTTGTTGTACATTCTCATAATTTGCTCCCAGTGCTTTTTAAGCACTGTGGTCTATACCCCCTTGGTCTTCATGCCTTCTTAGTAGTTACTGGAATCTGCTACGACTCCACTTAAACTTGAGCTGTGATTGTCAACCCCTCTCAAGGTGACAGTGTTGCAGCAATATTGCCATATGGCCCTTATAAAGTCACCAGGAAATTAATAGCTGAGTACCAAGTTTAACTTTTGAATGTCAGTTGTTGAAGTTATTCAAATAATGATCCACAAATATATGAAGTGCTACCTTTTTTTTTTCTCTCTAAAAGTAGAATTGAGCAAAAAAAGGTAATGGTTATTGGTCGCTGCATGATGCATGATCATGTCAGTGAGTGAGGAATGGGTAGATGGGTAGAGGTGATGCCAGCCAGTATGAAGATAACCATAGTGAAGCTAATGGGAAACTCCCAGTGAGAACAGAATTGAAATAGAATCTCATTGTTTGCAAGAAGGGGGAACCCCTCCCCAACTGAAACTGTGAATTGATTATCCACATTTGACATATGTTAGAGCCTGATGGTGATAAAATTTTGGTCAATACTAGACTCCATGCCTTCTGGCTCCTGAAGTGACTCAAATTCCTGAGATAATCGGGAAAACAACTTCTCTAACTCTACACACACTCCAACTACTAGACTAGAAACACAAGAGTCAGGCAGGACCCTGGGTCTCATCTTGCCTACTCCAGCATACTGTCTGAAGCAAATATTCTCATTGTAACATTCTTGAGCAGCAAGCTTTTTTTTTTCCCATAATACCAAACTCAGGTTGCGAATACATGAATTTTTTTCTTCCTTCACAGTTTGAATTCCCTTGCCATACTCTATACTGACATGCACTGCCCGTGACCAGTCATCCAAGCCAGGAGCCATCTTTGACCATGCTTTGTTTTGTTCTGCTTCTCTGAAGCAGCTTTCCTCCTCTTCTTTTTGTTACTACTGTCTACCCCTGTCAAGACCTTCATTATTTTGTGCTCCATTAATAAGTTTCACATAATATCGATCTTTCTATGTCATTGATTTTTGTCAGATCTCGCTTCTTCTGCTCAAAATCTTCTCCAGGGAAAACTGTAAAAGTGAGTTTTATTACCACCTGGAATTTAAGGCTCTCCACAGCTTGCTGCAAATGGCAACCTCTTCAACCTAATTTCATAATTATTACTACTATATAGTACACAGTCTGAACTCTGTTTTTTACTTTTATCAGAAAAGACACATTTCTTCATAATATTAAGCCTTTGTATTCATTAATTTTAATTAAGTAATTTTTAATTGTAGGTGACATTCATTATTATATTAGTTTCAGGTATACAGCATAGTGGTTAGACATTTATACAACTTAAAAAGTGATCCCCTGATAAGTCTTGCACCCACCTGACACAACATATTGTTATTACAACATTATTGACTATATTCCCTGGGCTTTGCACCGCTGTGACTATTTTGTAACTGCCAATTTGTACTTCTTAATTCCTTTAATAATATGAAGACTTTTTTATTCAGTGGCTCCTGCAGGATCTGACCCTGTCTCACCATTCCATCTATCTAAATTCTGCCTAGAAAATAGATAGATAGATAGATCTTCCTATATCCCTCCTTTCTTCATTTAGCTCTCATTTGTTGAACTCTGTTGATACCTGGTGTTGGTGAACATAAACCCCTCAACTGTGTAAAGTGATTGTGCATGTTTGTGATTATTAGCATTGGAACATAACATAAGTAGGTGAAGGGCAGGATCCGCACATCACTTAAATTTAAGTAAGAGCCCTGGTTCTACTTAGGAAGAGAAGTGCTGATAGTAACTTTCTTTGGTTGGTTCTGGAGAAGGTAATTGACAAGGAAATGACATACTAGGGATGTTCAAGAACAGAGAGTAGGTGGTAGCTGTATAGACCTATTGTAGAAGGTCCTAAGTGAGACCTAGAGGACCTTTGAAGTATCCCTGCTAACTTGGGAATGTTGAGGAAAATTTGGGGGCAGCCTTGGCAGGTAGGTGAGATCACTAACACCTGGTAAGTAGAACAGAATGAGTTGGGGCAGGGTGATGTGCCACGGGCTAGTCTTAAAAGTATTTGATATTGAGACTAGTATCCTTGACAAAGTTGGACATTGTTCTTCCTCAAGAAGGAGGCAAGTTCTATGAAACAGACCAACATACTGTGACTTATAGAAAAAAAGCGGGGGGTGGGGGGGAAAGGTTAAGTGAAAGAATCAGCGAGATCCATTGGCTTTGAGCAGTAACATTCTGATACAAGGCAAACAATTGCTGTTTGTGTGGTTTTTCTTAAATTTTTATATGTACCTATCATAGGCTGAGGAAATATTTTGGAATCCTGTTAGTTCTTTGCTGAATATAGTTCTCAAAGACAAAAGAACAGAGCTCTGATTATCATTTTGAACTTAAAGCATTCTGAAAATTTTTCAAAAATTTTCTTGATTACAATTATAATTTGAATTCGAAAAGCCACACAATTTAATTAAATGCCAGTTTATGGATGCCAATTGTCCCACAGTCTCATCTTCCCTTTCCTGTTCATATATTCTTGTTATGAATTCCTTTACTTTTCTTGATTAACCCACTAAAATGCATGACTAAATTGTTTAAGCTTAATTCTTGGCTTATTTTTGCTGTACATTCTATTTTCTTGGCAAGTTACTTTAGTGTCTCTTTCCCATTAGCAGAATTTATGATAGAAAATTGCTTTTAAAAAAAGAGAGAGACCCGGCAGGGCAGATATTTTAAATTCATCAATTAGTTTCTGAAATTTTAGCAGAAATAAACAAGATGATTGGTTTGAAATGTAATCATAGTCAATGAGTTTAAAACACACACACTTGAGTTGCTGATTACAGCTAGCTCAAATAGACCCCCTAAAATGTAATTCCCTTTTGGAGTGCTTCCAAATGGATTCTTTCTGCTTAAATTTGCAAAAATTCCCAATGCTTTGTCAATATTTTCAAATAGTATTGCAAATGTGTACTAGCAGCATTGATCTGACTTCAAATGCACTGAATATAGGCGGAATTTTGAATTTTCTGAGCACAATATACATGTATTGAAAGGAGACCAGGTTAGTCTCTTGATACTCCTACATGCACTTGCAGCTCTTTTACTCTTTTTTTCCCAAAATATTTTTCTTTTTTCATTTTTAAAACTGATTTTTTATCCATGAATAATTTCAAAGATATGAAAAGGAAGAGAGAGCAGCATAGTGAACCTCAGAGTGGCCAATATTCAATTTCAAGAATCATCAACTTATGGCCAATCTTGCTTCATCTCCACTCCTACTTTCTTTCTCGTTTCCCCGACACTGAATTATTGTGAAGGAAATTCGATATGTTCAAGTCATTCAACATGCAAATATTTTAGCATGATCTCTGAATTATGATTCCTTCAAAAAGTAACTTTAATATCATTACCACATCTAAAAAAAATTGAGACTGTGGATTTCCTTCATCAAATATCCAAGTCAGATTTCCTGTTTTGTCTCATATGGTTTTTATAGTATACTAGAGGCCTGGTGCATGACTGCACGGTCCCTCGGCCTGACCGACGATCTGCATTGAGCACCTGCCCTAGTGGTCAGTGAGTCATCATAGCAACTGGTCGACCAGTTGTTTGGTCGACCGGTTGTTACGGTTGCTTAGGCTTTTATATATATAGATTTATTCAAATCTAAACAAGGCCCACACACTACAGTTGGTCAAAATGTCACTTAAATCCATTTTAATTGTAGGTCTCGCCCTCCCCTTTTTTTCTTACAATACATTTGTTAGAGAAACTGGTCATTTATTCCTATAGATTTTTCACAACTCTGGATTTTGCTGATTATATTCCCATGTTTTTGTATACTTTCTTCCTCTATTATATTTTTTGAATAATCTGGTCATTGCATGATCTGCCCTTGCCTGACCCTACAAGATCATTTCACGCAGGGCTTTCTGCACACTACCTGCCCTAGAATTCCCTCTCCTCTACTTAAAATGGTCTTTGACTGCTGAGCTCAAATGTCTCTTTCTTAGGATATCTCTCTCTGACTGAAGCAGAAACCTACTTTTTTCTTCATAGCAATTACCTTTGTAACAGATTTGTTTGTATGACTTTATTAATATTATTAAATTTTTTTAAAATATATTTTATTGATTTTTTACAGAGAGGAAGGGAGAGAGATAGTTAGAAACATCGATGAGAGAGAAATATCGATCAGCTGCCTCCTGCACATCTCCCACTGGGGATGTGCCCACAACCCAGGTACATGCCCTTGACCGGAATCGAACCCGGGACCCTTCAGTCCGCAAGCCGACGCTCTATCCACTGAGCCAAACCGGCCTCGGCAATTATTAAAATTTTTAAAACATGTGTCTTCTTTTTGCATACCACTAATTAGTCTGTACCTAACTTAGCAACTAGTCCATACAAATATACTAAAAAGTAATCAGTGATGTGCCAAAAATGATGAACTTAATGATTAACTTAATGAATCAACTTAATGAATTCTATCCTCCCTTATTTTGCTAAATATTATTTCATAAAAATGAGGTGATCGCAAGTTGTGCTTTAGTTATGCGTGACCTTATTCCTACCTCCTGGCATTTTACTGTGGCTACTTCTCAAGCCCACTGTCCAGTGAAACTATAGATGGGGGTGAATATTCCCCTGGGAGAGACCAGAATAGAAACATGAAATTTAGTCACCTTCCTTCTAGTGGTCTTGATGGGCTTAAGAGTCTGCATTGTGCCCAGTCAGTGTGGCACAGTGGTTGAGCATTGACCTACGAACCAGGAGGTCATGGTTTGATTCCTGGTCAGGGCACAAGCCAGGGCTGTGGGCTCAATCCCCAGTGCGGGGTGTGCAGGAGGCAGCTAATCAATGTTTCTCATCATTGATGTTTCTATCTCTCCCTCCCTCTCTTTTCCTCTCTGAAATCAATATATATATATTTATATATATATATATATATATATATATTTAAGAGTCTGCGTTTTTTAGCAGCCTTCAGGGAGATTTTTTCTCAAAATGCAAATAAACTCTCTTTGTTTAAAAGACTATGCTTATCCTCATGTATTAGTCTGCTTATAGACGGGGCAACTTAAACAACAGAAATTTATTTTCTCACAGTCTGGATACTGGAAGTTCAAGATCAATGTGCTGGGAAGGTTGGTGTCTGGAAAGACATCTCTCCCTGGCTTGTAGATATCCACCTTCTCACCATGTCTTAAAATGGCCTTTCCTCTGTGGACCTGAGGAGAGCTCTCTGGTGTTTCTCCTTCTCCTCATAGGGACACCAGTCCTATTGGATTAGAGCCCCACCCTTATGACCTCATTTAACTTTAATTCAAATACAGTCACATTGGAGGTTAGGGCTTCAACATAGGAAGGGAAACCATTCAGTCCACACCTCAGTAATGCATTCCCCGGGGCTCTGGGTCTAAACTGAACCAAGTATCCTCATTATTAAACCTTTCTTCTTTTTTAATTCCTACTGCTATGTGACTAATTTTAAAAGGTTTTATCAGGGGTTAAAAGATTATGACCGCCTTAACTACAGCATTATTTTATTAATGTCTACCATTGGATCAACAGTCTGGAATTAGCATGTATAAATTATTTTTCTGAAATTGTATAATATTTAAATTAAATGTTTGAATATAATGGTTAAATGACATAATTTTAAGTACTAAAAATGAAGTTAAAACTTGCAAACAGTCAAAGCAGGGATAAAGTTAGAACTAAGATTTGAATATAAAACATAATGTGTGTTTCTGAAAATTTTTGTAATGTACTTAAAATATACTTATTTAAAAGTAACCCTGACATAAACACCTCTGTAGATCAATTTATAAATGGGCCTTTAAAATGATATAAAAAACATCCTCTAACAAACTCAGACATACCAATTAGGTACATGATCCGAAGTTCAATTTTAGCTTCTCAGTAATGCAGACTCTGACCACCTTATTTAAAATGTGTTAATGCCCCTCTCATCAACTCTTCCCTTCATTGCTTTATTTCTTCCAAGGTATGTATCATTTTTAGAAATATCATATAATTTACTTATTTTGTTTGTCTGCCTCCTTCAACTACCCGTGGTTGCAAACTGTGGCTCATGAGCCACATGCGGCTTTTTGGCACCTTGAGTGTGGCTCTTCCTAAGCCTTAGGAGTACCCTAATTAAGTTAATAACAATGTACCTACCTATATAGTTTAAGTTTAAAAAATTTGGCTCAAAAGAAATTTCAATCGTTGTACTGTTGATATTTGGCTCTGTTGACTAATGAATTTGCCGACCACTGAACTAGACATAAGCTCCCCGAGGTCAGGGTTTGTGTCCATTTTGTTCACTGCTCTATCTCCAGCCCCCAGAGCAGTGCTTATCACATGCCCAGCAGTTAATATCTATTGGCTAAATAAATTAAAAAATCTGTAACAAGTCAAATATTCTGTCCAATTAGATTTTGACAGCCAGATCTTTTTTTAACGTAAACTAAATATAACTTATAAAGGGATGCATCAGAATTATCCGAAACACTTGTTACAGCACAGATTATTGAACCCCATCCCTAAATTTTGGATTCTATAGATCTGGAACGAGGCCTGAGAACTTGCATTTCTAACAAGTTCCCAGATTACGCTGATGCTGGTGACATAGAAAAAACACTGATTTACAGAAACCAAAAAAATAGCATCATGAAATGTTGGGAATGGAAATGAATTATTAGCATCTGGCCTTAGCTCATGCCGTAGTACACCTGCTATACTGTAATTAACCTGCAGGAGAAAATGTAGTGGAGCACAGGATTGGTACGTCAATAAGTGGTTTTCTTGACTCCCTCCCAATAAATTAAGGAGAGTGCTGAGACCCCACAGGCTGCCATCATTCAGATGTGTTACATATGGACTCTGAAGCTGGCAGTAGACTCACATAAGGCAAATTCTGGTCCTCTCCAGAGCATTGCTGTTAACGTGATGAATGGAAACTTCCCCTTTGCAAGGATGTTAAGGCTTTTCTTTTTGTAGAATCTTAGTTTTTCTTTTTCTAATTCAACATGAAAACACACACATAGTATTTCAGATATTGAGACAGTAGTAAGATTTAGCCGTTCTAATGTGGCTTTCATCCTGAAAATGCTTTGCAAACATTAACTAATGCCTCAGGCAATCCTTGGAGGCAACTTACACTCTCTACATTTTGTTCTTTTTGAGGTTGGAGACAGGTTTGGCTTCTATCACATGTTTCTGTGGTCTTGTTTCTCTCCTTTTTGGTTTGTTTATGCACTGGGAGGGAAATGGAAATCAGGTATTAAAAGTCAGATTCTCCTACTATTTAGTAACCTCCTGAGGCAGGTTAGTTCCTGCCTCAATTGTTATTTTAGAATCCTGTTTTTTTTTTATGTGCAATGATTAGTTATTAAGGCAATAATCTTAAGAACTCTGATTCTGTTTATCATCCAGTAGGAGGTGAAGTTAATAGGGAAACAGATTTTGCTTTTATGGACCTTCTACGTAGAAAAAGAATAATAAGTAAGCTGTATGCAAAATTTTCAGCAAAATAAGCACAACTATTTTGACCTAGAAATACTTTCAGTAACATGCTCACTGTATTCAGTAATATCAGGTTCAATTTATCTTATAATTCCTATGTTCTTAAATTTTGAGAGGGTGGAAAAATATTCTCAGAAACAACATCTTTATTGGATGAGAAAGGATACATGGAGTCCAGAGGATCAGGAAACATATCTCTTTCATTAAGTATGCCAAATCCAGCTTGAGCAGTAAAGGGAGCACAGCTGCTCTTACTTGTCTTTCTTCATTTACTCACTGAGTATTTGTGGAATGCCTAGTACAGGCTAAGTACTTGACTAGTTGCTGGGTTTAGAGCAATGAACAAAACAAAGGTTCTGACCTTGTGGACTTAGATGATTGCAGAAGGGAATAATTAATAAACAAAACTGTATGTGTATATCGGAATTAAGCATTGATAAATGCTGTGTAGACATCAAGGCAGAGCTCTAAAGTAAGATGACACGTGGCAGAAATCCAGAAGAAATCCAGAATCTGGATATCTGAGGGAAGAGCATTCCAGGCAGAGGGAAACTGGGAGCCAGTGCCCTCAGGTAGGAGCATGGCTGACATTCTCAGGAGCAACAGGGAGGCGAAGGGCTGCAGTAGAGTGAGTCAAGAGTGCAGTGGTACTATGCAAAGTCAGAGAGATTCAGGAATATACAGAGATACAGATGAAATCTCCTCATTTTTTTAACTCCCTATAAACTATTTGGAGGGTTAGCATTGTCTGGAATTAGGTAAAATAATTAAGATATGTTAGCTTTTCTCTAGAATAGTGATTTTTAACCAGTGTGCCACAAGAATTTTTAAAATATGAAACACCTGACTATTTAGTCAGGGGCACTGGCCTCTTTTGCCTTAGATGGTCAAATAAAAAATGACAACAGCAGCCAACACAACAATAGCTGTCCAATGTGAATGAATCAAACTTATACCTATTTTTTTGTCAGATTGGCAAAAAATATATTTTTTGGTGTGCCACAAAATTTTAGTAATTAGTTTATGTGTGCCATGAGATGAAAAAAGTTGAAAATAATGTTGCTCTAGAATAATTGCAGGTTGAATACAGGGATTGTTTCAAACTTGTGTGTGTGTTTTTGTTTTTTTTTTCATAGCACTAGAATTGTAAGAGTTCAGGTTAGCTTCTTATTTATCACAAAAGAGCTCAGGTTGCATCTCTAAGGACTGTGTCCCTTGAAGGGAATCACAGTAAAATTTTGTGTTTAGAACTTGCGTCATGCTGCGCCTTTTCATCAGTATCCTTCTCCTATTCCCATTCTGCAAGCCCTATGACTGAAATTGAACATATAGTACATCATGCAAGCAATGGTTAAAAATTTAGAGTTGGATTGAGTCCTCTGATAGCAATACATTTTTAAATAAACTAATTTGTTGTTAGCCATTATGATTAGAATAATCAACCCATTGGAATGTATGTACAGTAGAGATACAGAGAATTAAAATTATGAAGGCTGATTATTCCATTTTCCTCTGTGAATAGTTAATGTTACACCCCAGGAGGACCATAGTCTAAAAATGCAATCAGGTTTCCTTTATGACTCCTGCAGATTTAAGCTGAACTATGCACGTTGGTTTGTAATAAATAGTGACATAAGTCAGGAAAACAACCAGTCTTATTTTGATTGGCAGAATTAGTCATTGGATCTATTTATTTATTTTTTGGTAGTTTTCTGTTTCCTAGGTCTTCTAATGTGGTTTCCCTGTATAAAAAGAAGAATTATCATTGAATTTTGATTTTGAGTAATTTATTTGTTATTTGTTTTTCATTACATTCTCACAGGGTGTCTTGAGGTGAGAGATTATTTTTATTATGTATTTTACGATCAGATGGCCTACTTGTAGGTGGAGAACCTTGGGTGGGCTTAGGGGTATGAGAAAAGGGGTCTTGCCTAATAATGACCAAAACAAATGTCCTTTGCTCATAGTATGGGGCAGTGGAGCCCCTTTGGAAGACTGATTTGAAAGATTTTTATCCCAGTAGAGGTGACCAGCTGTCCTAATCCATCTATCTATCCATCCATTCATCCATCCACCCATCCATCTCCATTCATTCAAATTATTTCATATTATTTCCCTTGTAACAAACACAAATCATAGGTTACAGCTCTGGGACCTGGGAACAGGCCACATCTTTAGGTCTGTTTTGGAATGAACCTGCGGCTTAACCAATGGAGGCTATCATTAGTGACAACCTAATGGAAATAGATGGGAGTGGGCTAATATATATCCTCTAGGGAGGTGGCTGTACTTATCTCAGGGGTCTCCCTTCATATCTGTTTTCATCCTTACTCTTGATTAGTCTGCATGCTCATCCATGTCACATCCTTCCAACAGTTTTCTCCCCAAAAGAGTAGACATCTGACAGACACACAGAAATTATCAAACATCTCTCTTGCCACACACATGCATGAACACACATGCATGTCTGAAACAGTTTTCAGAAATGGCTGATCCTTTTTACATATCCACAGCAAAGTATGAGAGTTCTAGTTTCATAACCAATATGCTTATCAGTTACTTTTATTTTAGCCAATCTAACCAGTATGAAATCATATCTCATTGTGATTTTAATTGCCATTATTATTTACTAGAGGCCTGGTGCATGAATTCATGCATGGGTGGGGTTCCTCGGCCTGGCTGGTGATCGAGTCGTATTGGGGCAGGGGGAGCCGGGGAGGGGGGGCAAGGGAGGTTGGCTGTGGGAATGCACTGACCACCAGGGCTCCTGCATTGAGCATCTGCCCCCTGGTGGTCAGTGCGTGCCATAGCGACTTGTCGACCGGTTGTTCCGGTTGTTCAGTCTTAATAGTCGCTTAGGAATATATATATATATATATATATATATATATATATATATATATAAATGCTGAGCAAATTGACCATCATGTTTATTTGCAACTCTTCCTTGCCCGTGCTGCACTCCAGATAATCTTTATTTGTTCAATCTTTTTTATAGTATTTATCATCTTCTAACATGATACAAACTTTATTATATTTATTGATTATTATCTGTTTCCTTGACAAACTAGAATGTTGGCATGGAATTTTTTCATGTTTTTTTTCATTGTTTTGCCCAGAGAATCTAGAATAGAACCTTGTATTTATTTGATATTGGATGCATATTGTTTGGAAGAATGAACAATAACTAGTCCTTTATTATTAGGAGCACCATTGCTGAGATTGGGAATGTTTTCAAGAAGATTCACACAAAAGAAATGAAGTGGAAGGGTCTTGTCTATGTCTATGAGTTCCCTCCACCATCCATCTGCCCCGTGTGTTTCTGTACTCCTCACAGGCAGAGGCCAGCAGTCTGAGTAGAATGACTAGTTGCAATCAACAGCTACATATATAATTGCATGTACTGAACCATATGGCATTCTCCCTTGGAAAACTTGATGGAAATGAAAAAATTACTATAAATATGGCAATGTAATCAAGTAAAGCAGAATAGTTTTATGGGAGCGAGAGGGAGGCATATATACAGGGCAATTTCTTTGCAAGAAAAAAAAGTGAAGTATAAGACAAAATACTAGATATACTGAGTGTGGCATAAAGCTAGAGAATAAGACCTAATAGTTACTTTGAAAATACTGGCTTGCCCTACTTTCGTTCCATTCACTCTACTATGAATATGATCTATACATACCACTCCCCTGCCAAGAAATTGTCATGGTTCCTTTGTTCCCCATTAAGTTAATATTCCTTAGCAGAGCATTCAGGGTCCTTCAAAATCTAGAGCAATTAAATTTATGGTCCTTCTCACTTAAAAAGGTAATGGAAAAAGTGGATGATTTCAAGTAGAGCCATAAAGATGGCTAACACTGGTATATTTAAGAAATACTATTCACTGTACTTTTTCACTTGTGGCAAATAAAGTAGATGGGTGTCCTAATAAAAGTCTCTAAACAAATAATGATTTCTTATCTGGAAAGTGGTGACCAGTTGGTCTTCTCCATGGGAAAACGATAGCAGGACATGTTTAAAATGTGGCGTGAAGGATTTATCTCAGCTACAAAAAGATTTTCTGTTTGCCAGACACCGAGATGACTATTTGAGAGATGTTATGAAATCTGATGTGGAAGCTCTTCTCTTTAACCTCATTCTGTCTGGAATAGTTTATGTCAGCATTTTTCAAAGTATGCCCAGCATTTTATGGATTGTTAAGGGAAGTTGCTCAAAATAAAGATTCTGTTATCAAATACATTTCAAAACACTAGGTTTAACAGAGTTAAACAGACCCTTTCACTGAAGGGCCTCATGGGCCTTTGCTCTGAGCTTTGTAGGCTCTGAAGGAGGTAGGGGCATGCACAGTACAATGGATACCTAAAAGTTATTCCGTCATATAACCTATTTTTACAGGGTTTTGTTAGTACTGTGTTTCTTTGAAGGTGGCAGATAAATTAAATGGACTTTTGTACAATGTAAAAATTGCATAATTCCTACTTTTAAAAACAACAACAATCCCCACAGAGATCGCCATTTTTTAAAAAAACCACCTAAACACAGAATCCTTGGGAAATATTTTACAGTTTTGGACATTTTCCAGTGAGACTCAATGGAGTGACAACAATGAGTGCTAAGAACCAGAAACAGCTTCATGGAATCTTAATCCTCATTCTGGTTTTCAAACACATCAGTTGTGATAGTCACAGTAGAGGCAGGAGCCTATAATTATTAATGTACATGCTAGTTTTTGCTACTGTGATAAGTGATACTCTATAGACATGTAATAAAATAAGAGAAAAGTACAAGGCCATTCATTCATAAGAGGGTATAATTTGGGGATGAGAATTTCACCTAAATAGCTTACTTACCACTATATAGCACATATATTACTTTAGTGAAAAATGCAATTTACTGTAGCTAATATTTTACAAGGTTGAGAGGTCACAATAAGATTATATTACTGGGACATTAATAGAAATTTTTATGAAGTAAAGAATTGTGTATTAAAGAGAAACATTGTGGTTGTGATGACAAGGAATGGAGGATGTCGGGAATGAGTTAAAAAGAACCTAGTCCCGCCTGGCTGATTTCCACTGTGCTGTTTGTTCATGGCCCCTCTGTGGTCCTCGGAATGTGGCTGATCTCCAGCCTTCTCTGGATTTTCTTACTGAGAAGGGCGATTTCCACAGAGCTTGTGAATGCTTATGTGAAAACAAACAGGGAGAGAAAGATATGAGTGTATAATTTTTTATTCCTAAGGTAAAATATTGTGGCTAGTGCACACGATGTGTCCATCCTTTCAGATGCTGGGTGCTAGCAGATGCTGGGAGAGACTAATTGGTGAGAATCTCAGATACTGAAGTTGCATCTCCCTAGGTTATACATTAGCTGTATCTACATTCACCTGGGGAAGCAAAGCAGGGATTCACCTCAGATCACTGCATCTCACGTGCTGTCAAAGTGCATTTTGGCTGAGTAAGAGACAAGCTTCCCATATTTGAGAATGGCTTTGGGGTCCAAAGCTAGATGAGCTGTGGGAAGAGAACAGGCTTTGGAGTCAGCCAAATGTCAGATTGAAACCTGGCCTTGCCTCTCGCTGTTTGGATGAACTTGGCTAAGTGATTAAATCTCTTTGAGCCGTAAATTCTTTGTCTTTAACATAGGAATAATTGTCCTTACCTGGTAGGGTTACTATGAGGTCTCATCTGGCACACAGTAAACACTTGAGTGATGATAATGTTTCTCCTACTCTCCACCATTTGAAGCTTATTAGTTGTTTTGTTCCTATCTATTTATTTTTCCTTTGAGATGTCTACCTCTCATAGCACACATAGAATTTATGATTTGGAAATGATGTTATAGGTTATCTAGGCCAACCACATCCTTCCATCTCCTTTTTTCCACTTTACTCTTAAAACACACACACATGAGTTTTCTACTCCCTTTCCCATTTCTGGTCATAACCATATATTATAAAGAAGATTCATGCCATTGGACACTCCCCAGATCTCCATAAAACCCTATAATGGTTTCTTTCCAATTGTAAAAATGTTTATTAATGCTTGTAATGAGCTAAAACCTACCTCCTCTCTATCAATTGTTTACCTCAACCCATAAATGGATCTCCCATGCTGCACCTTTTCCTCCTCCTATCTTGCCCCTTCTAGAGAAGTGATTCTTAAAAGGCCTTTGACATATTTCTCTTTGAACATTTGAAAACATTTAGGTAGAATGAATCTCATTTCCAAATAGAGCTATGAATTTGTTCACTCATGTTTGTTGTACAATAATATTTTAGAGCTGCAGTATCATACCCCACTTAACTCAAAAAGTATATTTTTTGTTTTTGTAAAAAAAGGAATTCTGTTTTTAGTTGAAATGTAATTCATACACAATAAAATAAACTGATCATAACTTTATGAAGAAACTAGAGGCCCGGTGCACAAAAATTTGTGCACTCGGGGGGGAGGGGGGGTCCCTCAGCCGGCCTGTGCCCTCTTGCAGTCTGGGACCCCTCGGGAGATAATGACCTGCTGGCTTAGGCCTGCTCCCGGGTGGCAGAGGGCAGGCCCAATCCCTAGGTGCAGCCCCTGGTCGGGCTCAGAGCAGGTCCGATTGGGAGGTTGTGATGCCACCCTCAGTCACACTCAGGGCAGGGCCGATTGGGGGGTTGGGGCACCACCCCCTGTCACACTCAAGGCAGGGTCTATGGGGAGGTTGCGGTGCCACCCCTGTCACGCACAGAGCAGGGCCCATCAGGGCGGTTGGGGCGCTGCCCCCTGTCACGCACAGAGCAGGGCCCATCAGGGGGTTGAGGAGCTCCCCCCTGTCACTCACAGAATAGGGCCGATAGGGGAGTTGGGGCACCCCCCCCGTCACACACAGAGCAGGGCGGATCGGGGGTTGGGGCACCGCCCTCTATCACCCACAGAGCAGGGCCGATCAGGGGGTTGGGGCACCGCCACTGTCACACTCAGGGCAGGGCCAATGGGGAGGTTATGGCTCTACCCCGTCACACACAGAGCAGGGCCCGTGGGGAGGGGAGGTTGTGGCTCCGCCCCCTGTCACACACAGAGCCGCAGGGCGATCAGGGGGTTTGGGCACTGCCCCCTGTCACATTGATCCTGGTGCTGAGAGGCCTCTTGGCTCCGCTGATCCCGGTGCTGGGAGGCATATTACCCTTTTACTATATAGGATAGAGGCCTGGTACATGGGTGGGGCCAGCTGGTTTGCCCTGAAGGGTGTCCTGGATCAGGGTGGGGGTCCCCACTGGGGTGCCTGGCCAGTCTGGGTGAGGGGATGAGGGCTGTTTTCAGGCTGGCGGATGACTGAAGCTCCCAACCGCTCCTTTTTTTCTTTTTTTTAAATTCTGGGCCAGCTTTAGCTCTGAGGCTTGGCTCCAGCTCTTGGGCCTCCGCTGCTGAAAGCAGGTTTCTGGCCTTTGTTTACCTTCTGTATTTGAAACAATGTTGCGATCCTGCTGGCTGAAGCCCGGCGGACTAAAGCAGGTTTCTGGGGTTTTGTTTAGCTTCTATATTTGTAACATAGTTGCTTAGAATTGCAGCTCAGAGGCCTGCAGTGGCAGGCGGGGAACGTTGGAGTCCTCTGTCACTGAAGCAAGCAAGCCTCATGTTCGCTTTAAGCTGCCTGGCTGCCGGCCGCCATCTTGGCTGGCAGTTAATTTGCATATTGCCCTGATTAGCCAATGGGAAGGGTAGCGGTCATATGCTAATTACCATGTTTCTCTTTTATTAGATAGGATAAGACGTTTTTAACTCATGACCTCATTTGTGAGGAGTTTAAGACTACTTATTAAAAACCACACCAAACCAAACCAAACCAAAAAGGCAATACAGAAGATCATGATCAGAACTCAGAGACTGGAAATGTAAAAATCTCAGTGCATGAACACTAAATTTTCCTCTGTCTTCAGCTCCTGAACCATTATTGCAGGTGGCAGTGTTTCCTGAAGAAGAAATTTGGCCTTTGAAAAGACCAAATTGTAAAATTTGTAAATTGTAAAATCTGTAAAATTGTAAAGGTGAAATTTAATCCTAATTAGCTTCCTCATTGGTCATATTAACAAGTACAAGGATTTTCTTGGATTCAAAGTTCTGTGATGTTTTAAATAAACCCATGGTTTACTCCATCAAAAACTTCCAGTTTCATATTCTGTGCTCAACAGCAAAGACATTGAGCTACTGAAAATTCTTAAAGTGTACAACAGCTCCTGAATTTTGTCATTGTCAGACTATATAGTCTTCACACATTCTGGCTTAATATTTGTTAAGCCCGGCCTTCCGCCCCCTCCCCACCACTCCACCCCTATCCCGCCCATCTCATGTAAAAGGGATTCTGAACATACTTCTCAGGAAAGTCAAAGAAGAACTGTGCAATCAGATGATATATGGTGGGTTTCAGTTGATTAAAAAAACGTAGTTTTCTCCATTTAAACATTATTTCATAATGAAAACAATCCATGCCTCTGAAACATATTGATTCTCTCAAGCAAGAAAGCTGTTATGGTCATTAGAGTAAAAGATGATACCAAGAGCAATAAATACTATTTTTAAAGTTCAGACAGCAAATATTGTATCCCAATGAAAGATATCTTCTGCTAGTGGCAATTCTGTCGACCATTATCAAACTCTTGTGTGCTAAACCTGAGAACTGCCACCTCACCTTTGTGTCACATGTGCTGTGTGTCGGTGGGTTATCAGAGACCGACGAACTTAGAGGGAGGTTCCATAAAGCCACAAAGGTACCTGAAAATACCAGAAATAAAGGTGCAGCCCTAATCACGTGTTTTTCCTAAAACATCACATTTTTTTTTGTTGTTGTTGTTGTTTTGAGTACCTATTTTGTATGTGGCTGGTCCTGAGACAATAAATTTGAATATATTGTGTGGCCTCCTAAGGAATCTGCAATGTAATAGAGAAATGGCCACATAAACAGATACAAAACAATGAGTTAAGGGCAATGATAGAAGTCTATACAGGGTGTTGGAAGTACCCAGGAGAAGAGTGTCTAACCTGGGTGATAGGGAGGGATGTGTGTAGAGTAGTCAAGGCACATTTCCCTGGAGAAGAGATATTGAGTTTTAAGGATGACTAGGAGATCTGAAATGTCCATGACCTGTTTGCTCAAAATCACCAATTGTCTTGCTACGGTATAAAAACACAAACACACAGATAGAAATGGCTGTACATTTCGATCTGCATCTCCCGTTTCGCTCTCTGGATTGTCATTGGAAGCACAGAGGAGAGAAGCAGGATCTTTACTCCGGGAGGAAAGGCAGGAAGGAGAGGAAACCCCAAGGGAAAGGCTGGGATTTCTAATTGCAGATTTGGTTATTTACTGGGTTTTGCCCATGCCTGTTGAGCAGCTATTTCCTGGGTCGGCTGTATCTTAGACTTGCCAGTGGGAAAGTTATGAATTTTCAGAATGTGTGGCCTTTGATGTGAATGCAACAGGGGAATCTGAGTCAGCAGAGATGCAGCTGTGTCAGTTCTCAGATTGGCAAGTGTCTTAATCCGGGGCTGAAGGGGTAAGCCAGACTGTCATCAGCTTCCCCGAAGACTGATCAATTGGACACAGACAGCTAGGGAGGGCCTAGGGCTGCCAAACAGATCTTTAGGGTTGAAATATACTGCTATATGCAGCACTCCAAGAAACACACATACACCACCAGTGCATCAGGATCATAACTTGTTATATTAAAAATGATAATAGTCATTAATATTATGACGCCTATTTTCTGCCTCCGTGAGAAGGCAACAGCCTGCCATGGGTGGAGTCTATGTCTAATGGGCAGGGCGGCCTCTACCTCTCACACATACTCACCCCACACTGCTGGCCACAGCCATGTCTGCAAAGTGTGCATGGGATTGTTTGTGTCGGTCTCCTTCTAAAAATGTGCATGGGTGTGTGTGTCTGTGTGCTTCCGTGTGTGTGCATGTATATATGAATGTGTCTGTCTGACTGTCCATGTCTGTTTCATCTATGTATGTGGGAGGCTTATGTATCTCTGTATTTAGTGTACATTTGTGGGTATGTGCATGTATCTGAGTACCTGCCTTCATATAAATGTGTGGGTGGGTGTATCTCTGTGTGTGTGTCTGTCTTGTCTGTGTATATATGTGGAGGATTGTGTGAGTATATCTGTGTGTGTGTCTTTGTGTACATACACATGTGTGGACATACGTATGTGTCTGGGTGTGTGACTGTGTGTAGCTGTCTATTGTGCTTCTACCTTATACTTGAGCCTGAGGCTGGATTTCCTCGGTAGTAATTAGTAGCCCTGAGAAAGGCCCCTGCTGTTCGTTAGCTGCTCAGCCAGAAGTGTTGCTGTGCCGTGTCAGCTTAGTGACAATCTGGGCTTACACTTAGTCACCTCGGAGACTCGAACCAGAGTGCTGAGAAAAAATAGTTACCCCCTTGCAGCTCAGAGAGACCTGCCCAAGCCTGAAAATGAAGTTCAAGTTCAGTAATATCTGCTGTAGGAAATCTATTAATATCCCACCAATTCTTTTCACAGATTTGCACGAGGTGGGATAGGTCTGCAATAATCACATTTGTGTGCATGTATGTGACAGATTAAAGTTATAGAGAAGTCTAAGGTCACGTAGTTAATCAGAGGCGGAGATACTGTGTGTCATCGGTGGCTGTATCATTAGCTATTTTAATTCTCACGTCTCTTCCGTTCCTTGTGTAATTAGGAATGTGCACCTCTTTTCCTAGAAACGACTGTACTGTGTTTCCTTCGGAAAATGCCACAAATTCCTTCTTTCTGGTTTCTCACATTGTGTTTGAGTTTCATCTAAATTTATTTGGCTGAAATAAGCTGTAATTTTATAAGACATTTTGTCAAATAGACTCTAAAAATGTTTAGCCAATCTTTGATCCCAAGTTTCAAAATTGGGCTCCTCTCCCAGTCTTTTTCTGTCCTTGGAAACAGACATATCTCAGTGACATATTTTTGCCCAATTTTCCAACTTTCTGCTTGGCAAATGCACATGCAATTTAAAGACACATCATCTTAAAGACTGGGGTGGGAAATGGATGTTAAGAACAATAGAATTTGAGGATAAAGAAGCATTGGTGAATACTGGTGTTTTCTCTAACCTTGTGGAGTGTGGGTACATTGTCAAGGTCTTTCATAGAACATTTTTAAAAATAAAGAAAAAGCACAGAAGCACAGACCTCTCCTTGATTTTCAGGCCAGTGCCCTGGAAGAAATAGAGAGGCTGCCTCCCCAGCTCACAGCTCACCCCGTGCGATCCTCACCTTCCTCGCCCCATGATGACCTCATGTCTTGGGGTCACATAATTCAGACAGGGTGGATTTTCAGACCTGGGGAATCTTTGCAATCAGAATCCCATTGAGCCCTGAGCCTATTGGACCCCTAAGGACATGAAGAGCCAGGACGTGGTTCCAGGCCCGCTGACTCCCGATCCAGGCATTTTCCTCCTCCTGTGCACGTGGGACTCTTCAGCGCCTTCCCACCGCTCAGGCGAGCGTCCACTTCACCACAGAGCATGTGAGACCACACCTCTGCCTCCTGCCCGCAAGTCTAGACTGATTACCTGCCACTCCTCCCTTGTCACTTTACACTCAAGAAATCTAGAATGGCTCTTATGTCCATTGTGGCATTTTACATATCCTGGAACTTCCCGTACCTTCTGCCTCGAATGCTCCCAGCTACTGGTGTCATTTGAGAGGTGCCAAGAAAACTGTCGAGCTCAACCAGTCTCTCACAAGGGCACCTAAAACCCCACCATTCATTCCCTTAATACTCAGCATTGCTTCCCTTGGTATTTCCCCCCTCTCCCCTATAATTCATTTTGTTTCTAAAAAGACTGCAACTTAAAATTTTCATTGGTACTTTAGTGTGACTGAGTTTTTCAGGGGCTTTGATGTTGGGAGGACTGGATGCCTGGGCAACAGGATCGCCGAAAGGGGCAGGAAGCAAGGACCAGGGGCAGCTAAAGGCAGTCTCCTCTGATTAGGGTTTTGCTCAGGCCCAGCCCATTGACTGCACCATGCGAATAGCAGACGTTTCTGCACAGCAGTGGCCTGTCAGAGGTGCAGCCTGTGAAGGTTTTGATGTGCCAGCTTCTCACCCATGGGCTTTCTCTGTTAAATTCAACACCTGATCAAAATGTTGACACTGGCCTAATCTATTCATTTCTTCAGTGAGAATTTGAAAATGAGAGAGATGGTTAAAAGCCAATAGAATAGAAGTAAATGGAAATGCATTTGTCCTTCATGATTGCATCTTTCCAAAACTGGGTGTTCTGGATGTTCTCGTCTATTGCTGGGTAGCAGACCACAAAAGCAGTGGCTTACAATGACACTTACTTTGTTCAGAAATCTCCAGTGTGGGCTGGACTCTGTGGGACTAGCTCCTCTCTGCTCCACTTGGCATCGGCTGGGGCAGCTCAAAGGCTGGGATTAAATTATCCAGAGGCTCCCTCCCTCCCAGGTCAGACAGATGAGGACAGCTGTCCTTGAGATCCCAGCTGGTGTTGTCAGCTAATTACCCACGGGTGGCTTCTTCCTGTGGCCAGCATCCTTGTGACCTGTGGCTGGGTTCCAAGGTGAGTGTCCTGAGGAAGCGAGTTGAAAAGCCCTCTCTCCTTTATTACCTAGCCTAAGAAATGATGCAGACTCGCTTTTTCACATTCCATTCATCCCTGCAGCCACAAAGCCCTGCTCAAACTCAAGGAGGGACACATGGGACCGGAAATATTGCTATGGCCATTTTTAGAAAACTCAACATGCTACAATGGAGCATAAAGAAATTTTAATTGACTTGTTGTTTCTGGTTTTCCCATTCATTACAGCCAGCAAACTCTTCTTCAGGGTGGGTTTTGTGATGGCCAAGTTAAGTCTTTTACATGCCTAAGTAATTAATGTATTTGGTTTCTTTTTAAATAAGGCCTGCCCTTCATCACCAACATCTATTTGTCCAGAGGAAAAAAAAATTATACATATAGCAATTAGATCCATGTGGATCTAAGGTTTTATTACAACAGCTTTAAAAACAACCTCTCACACACGGGTGCACAAGATTAAATTCAGGCTTGTCCACGTTAGATTTTATACTTTAATGTATACAGTGGAAAGATTTACAGGAAATTTGAAATGTTGATTTGAATGCATATAGGTTCTTAGCCACAACAGGTTAGCACAAAGCTTTGACCAAATATCTCAGTTTTCTAGAATGTCATTAAAGTACAGTTGGCCCTTGAACAATGTGGGTGCTAACCTACATATAATCCATGTATAGCTTTTGACTTCTTCCAAAACTTAACTACTAATACCCTACTATTGACCAGAAGTCTTAAAGATGATATAAATAGTCGAGTAACTCATGCTTTGTATGTTATATGCATTATATATGGTATTCTTATAATAAAGTAAGCTACATGAAAGAAAATGTTTTAAAGAAAATCCTAAGGTGCCGGGGTCCAACCCCAGCGGGTCCAGGGGTCCCCAAAGGTGTGGACGGAGTCGGCGAAGAAGGAATGACATGGAGACAGCGTTCAGTTGATCAGCAGCCTAGCCAGGATCTCTAGCCAGGATCTCCAGCCAAGTTCAGGTCTGGATCTCCAGAGAGGTTCTGCTTCGGATCTCTAGCCAGGTTCTGTGTCCATGTTCTCTTGCAAGGTTCTCCAGCCAGGTTCAGTATCCATGTTCCCTCGCTAGTTTTCCAGTCAGGTTCTGTCCAGGTTCTCCAGCCAGGTTCAGTCACCAGGTTCTAGTCAGGTTCTCTTGCCAATTTCTGTAGTCAGGTTCAGTCCAGGATCTTTTGCCATGTTCTCTCGCTAGGTTCTGAGGCCAGCTTCTGTCCAGGATCTTTTGCCATGTTCTCTCCAGCGAAGTTCTTCTGTCTCTAGAGAACGTTCTGTGTAGGTTCTGTGCCTAGGTTCTATCTCTCTTGGTTCCGTATTCTAAGTTCTGTGTCTTACTGTCTTATTACATCTGTATTTATACCAGTTGATTCCAATCCTATCAATCTCTATTTCAAAGGTTAGGGTGTTTCTTATCTCCATTCCAGCGAGTAAAGATTATGTAGCTTAAGCATGATTGTTCATAGTAAAGTGATTAATTACCCACCTGGCACTTAGTTAAGAGGTTTTATTCCCTCCCTAACTTCAGGGGAAAATCCCTACCTGGGGAAACAACCTTTCTCAGAGACCTTGGTTAAAACACATAGTGCCAAGAAGGTGAGAAAACATATTAAGAACAGTATGCCATATATGCCAGGTCCCTTGAAACAGCAAGCATGGACCGGCTCCCGGCAAATTCCCCCTTTTTTATTTTTTAAAAGCGGGCATTAAAAAGAAAAACCCCAAATGCTCTCTTGTATCCATTTTAAGAGTAGGATTGACGCTTTCCGCTATTACCTGAGTCCTGATCTATCACCCCAGGGAGAGCTTGCCAATCCTGCACTTTCCCAGGGTTTAAAGGCTGCAGTGGGGTTAAGGATAAGGCTCCTTGGGCCTACCTTCTCCCATGCCATTACATTTACCTTTCCTTCCTCAGAAAAGCATGGACATATTTCTTGTATAAAACGTTCTGTCTGACTGGGAGTAACCTTAATTCCTCTGCTAGCAAGCATATATGTTAAAAGATCAATACAGAGTCTTTTTTCTTTATACTCAGTATGGCACATCTTCTTAATCTAAAGATCAATACAGAGTCTTCTTTCTTTGGACTCAGTATGGCACATCTTCTCAATCTAAGGATCAATACAGAGTCTTCTTTCTTTGGACTCAGTATGGCACATCTTCTCAATCTAAGTTCTGTCCTATCCACCTTCTTACCCTACTTATCTTCTATAGGGGGGTCTGTAGCACCCTGGTGGAGTCCTATCCATCCCGAGTGTGGGGGTTCTCAATGGGGGGGGCTTACCTAGGGGAATCCTGTTCCAGGGGTTCCCAAAGGTGTGGACGGAGTCGGCAAAGACTATCCACCCTCTTCCTACGGTGGAGTCCTATCCATCCTGAGATTGGGGCTTACCTAGGGGTCCCTGTTCGGGCGCCAGATGCCGGGGTCCAACCCCAGCAGGTCCAGGGGTCCCCAAAGGTGTGGACGGAGTTGGCGAAGTAGGAATGACATGGAGGCAGCGTTCAGTTGATCAGCAGCCTAGCCAGGATCTCCAGCCAGGATCACCAGCCAAGTTCTGGTCTGGATCTCCAGAGAGGTTCTGCTCTGGATCTCCAACGAAGTTCTGGTTAGGATCTCCAGCCAGGTTCTGTGTCCATGTTCTCTTGCTAGGTTCTCTAGGTTTTCCAGCCAGGTTCTGTAGCCATGTTTCCTTGCTAGGTTCTCCAGCCAGGTTCTGTCCAGGTTCTCCAGCCAGGTTCAGTCACCAGGTTCTAGTCAGGTTCTCTTGCCAATTTCTGTAGTCAGGTTCAGTCCAGGATCTTTTGCCATGTTCTCTCCAGCGAAGTTCTTCTGTCTCTAGAGAACGTTCTGTGTAGGTTCTGTGCCTCCTGGTTCTGTCTTCTGAGTTGTATTCTAAGCTCTGTATTCTAAGTTCTGTGTTCTAAGTTCTGTGTTCTAAGTTCTGGCTCTCTTGGTTCCGTATTCTAAGTTCTGTGTCTTGCTGTCTTATTACATCTGTATTTATACCAGTTGATTCAATCCTATCAATCTCTATTACAAAGGTTAGGGCGATTCTTATCTCCATTCCAGGGAGTAAAGATTATGTAGCTTAAGCATGATTGTTCGTAGTTAAAGTGATTAATTACCCACCTGGCACTAGTTAAGAGGTTTTATTCCCTCCCTAACTTCAGGGGAAAATCCCTACCTGGGGAAACAACCTTTCTCAGAGACCTTGGTTAAAACACATAGTGCCAAGAAGGTGAGCAAACATATTAAGAACAGTATGCCATATATGCCAGGTCCCCTGAAACAGCAAGCATGGACCGGCTCCCGGCAAATTCCCCCTTTTTTATTTTTTAAAATCAGGCATTAAAAAGAAAAACCCTAAATGCTCTTTGTATCCATTTTAAGAGTAGGATTGGCGCTTTCCGCTATTACCTGAGTCCTGATCTATCACCCCAGGGAGAGCTTGCCAATCCTGCACTTTCCCGGGGTGGAAAGGCTGCAGTGGGGTTAAGGATAAGGCTCCTTGGGCCTCCTCCCATGCCTTTACATTTACCTTTCCTTCCTCAGAAAAGCATGGACATACTTCTTGTATAAAACGTTCTGTCTGACTGGGAGTAACCTTAATTCCTCTGCTAGCAAGCATATGTTAAAAGTTCAATACAGAGTCTTATTTCTTTAGACTCAGTATGGCACATCTTCTTAATCTAAAGATCAATACAGAGTCTTCTTTCTTTGGACTCAGTATGGCACATCTTCTCAATCTAAGTTCTGTACTATCCACCTTCTTACCCTATTTATCCTCTATAGGGGGGTCTGTAGCACCCTGGTGGAGTCCTATCCGTCCCGAGTGTGGGGGTTCTCAATGGGGGGGGGGAGCTTACCTAGGGGAATCCTGTTCCAGGGGTTCCCAAAGGTGTGGACGGAGTCGGCGAAGACTATCCACCCTCTTCCTGCGGTGGAGTCCTTCCTATCCGTCCCAAGTGCGGGGGGGCTTACCTAAGGGGTCCCTGTTCGGGCGCCATTTGCTGGGGTCCAACCCCAGCAGGTCCAGGGGTCCCCAAAGGTGTGGACGGAGTTGGCGAAGAAGGAATGACACGGAGGCAGCGTTCAGTTGATCAGCAGCCTAGCCAGGATCTCCAGCCAGGATCACCAGCCAAGTTCTGGTCTGGATCTCCAGAGATGTTCTGCTCTGGATCTCCAGCGAAGTTCTGGTTAGGATCTCCAGCCAGGTTCTGTGTCCATGTTCTCTTGCTAGGTTCTCTAGGTTCTCCAGCCAGGTTCTGTAGCCATGTTTCCTTGCTAGGTTCTCCAGCCAGGTTCTGTCCAGGTTCTCCAGCCAGGTTCAGTCACCAGGTTCTAGTCAGGTTCTCTTGCCAATTTCTGTAGTCAGGTTCAGTCCAGGATCTTTTGCCATGTTCTCTCCAGCGAAGTTCTTCTGTCTCTAGTTCTGTGTAGGTTCTGTGCCTCCTGGTTCTGTCTTCTTCGTTCTGTGTTCTAAGCTCTGTATTCTAAGTTCTGTGTTCTAAGTTCTGTCTCTAAGTTCTGACTCTCTTGGTTCCGTATTCTAAGTTCTGTGTCTTGCTGTCTTATTACATCTGTATTTATACCAGTTGATTCAATCCTATCAATCTCTATTACAAAGGTTAGGGCGATTCTTATCTCCATTCCAGGGAGTAAAGATTATGTAGCTTAAGCATGATTGTTCGTAGTTAAAGTGATTAATTACCCACCTGGCACTAGTTAAGAGGTTTTATTCCCTCCCTAACTTCAGGGGAAAATCCCTACCTGGGGAAACAACCTTTCTCAGAGACCTTGGTTAAAACACATAGTGCCAAGAAGGTGAGCAAACATATTAAGAACAGTATGCCATATATGCCAGGTCCCCTGAAACAGCAAGCATGGACCGGCTCCTGGCACTAAGGGCCCAGCCAATGTTGCTCAATGGATGAACATTGACCTATGAACCAGGAGATCACAGTTTAATTCTCGGTCAGGGCACATGCCCAGGTTTTGGGCTCGATCCCCAGTAGCAGGCATGCAGGAAGCAGCTGGCTAATGATTCTCTCTTATCATTGGTGTTTCTCTGTCTCTCTCCCTCTCCCTCTCTGAATCAATAAAAACAATATTAAAGAATACTTTAAAAAAGAAAATAATAAGGAAGAGAAAATAAATTTACAGTGTTGTACATATTTGTTTGACATAATCCACATATAAGTGGACCCACATAGTTCAAACCCATGTTGTTCAAGGTTCACCTGCTGTTCTCTAGAAAAGTGTTGATTTGCATAAAACCATTAATTAATTGTTAGAGTAATTAGCTTAGTTTTTTAAATGTTTAATTAGCTTAGTTTTAATAAACCTATTGTTCAAAAAAATTAAAGATAAGGAAAATCTCATAAGAATTTGCCTTGAGAAAAATAATATGGGGTTTAAACATTTTAACAGTATTGAGATATTCTGATTACATGTACCACTTAGTTTTTGGATGTTTGAACTGTTCTGAAGCTCATTTTTTGTCTTATTCAACCTGCATCTTTCTGAGGCCGTGTTTCTTTTCAGATGCCTGGAAAATCCCTGAATCAGGAAATAGAATCCTGGTTCTGCTATTAGTCAGTTTGATGACCTCACTTGTAGGATGGAGGCATTTGACTAAACAATCTCTAAAATTATTTACTTCTTGAATGATGTATAAGAAATGGCATTTACTGGGAGTATAATAAAACAAAATAATATGAAGAAATAATAATTTTTATTCCAATGTTCAACCAGTAGTTAGAAATGATGAAAACCATATATTTTACCTAGATATGCACTTAAAAACCTTTTATTTTCCAACAACCAATTATTCAATCTCTCTTGAGACATTTCAGGGTCTTGTTTGGACTTGATTAAGGGAGCATGAGCCCTTAGGTTGCTTATATGACTTTATTACAATTTGAGAAGCAGATGGTTGCTTAATAAATACTATTTGTTAAGGACAAAAATAGGACAAAGTTATTTACATCTTGAATAGGTCTTAAAATACAGTCTTACAAAACCTTGCCAATTATGATAGCCAAAATGATAGCAGGGCCCTGTATTCTAGGCCAATTGCTAATGCCAGGATTTTTATTTTTTGGGATTTTTGATTATTGTGACAGATTAAATATTCATAACCAATCTGAACCCCTTTTATTTATTTATGTAGATCTTTAAAAATATTTTCATTGTTGACAATATTACAGATGTCCCCATTTGTCCCTCCTTCACTCCTTCTCCATACAGCCCCTAGCCAGCCACAGGCCTTCACCACACTATTGTCTGTGTCCATGGGTTATGAATATATGTATATACATTTTTTGGTTAATCTCTTCCATCCCCTGATATCCCTCCCCTCTGAGCTTTGCCAGTCTGTTCCATACATCCATGCTTCTGGACCTATTTTGTTCATCAGCTTATTTTATTCAAGAGATTCCACATATAAGTGAGATACTTGTCTTTCTCTGACTGGCATATTTTGCTTAGCATAATACTCTCCAGGTCCCTCCATATTGTCTCAAAGGCTAAGAGATCCTTATTTTTTTTACTGCTGCATAGTATTCCATGGTGTCAATAAACCACAGCTTTTTTATCCACTCATCCACTCATGTGCACTAGGGCTGTTTCCAGATCTTAGCGTTGGTAAATAATGCTACTATGAACACAGGGGTGCATATATTCTTTCTGATTGCTGTTTTTGGATTCTTAGATATATTTCTAGAAGTGGAATCACTGGGTCAAATGGCAGTTACACTTTTAATTGTTTGAGGAAACTCCATACTGTTTTCCACAGTGGCCGCACCAATCTGCATTCCCACCAACAGTGCACGAGGGTTCCCTTTCCCCCACATCCTCCCCAGGACTGGTTATTTGTTGATTTATTGATGGAAGCCATTCAGGCAAGTATGAGGTGATACTTCATTGTCATTTTAATTTGCATCTCTCTGGTGATTAATGATGTTGGACATTTTTGCATATGTCTATTGACCATCTGTATGTCCTCTTTGGAGAAGTGTGTATTCAGGTCCTTTGCCCATTTTTTAAATTGAATTATTTGTTTTCCTTTTGTTGAGTTGCATGAGTTCTTCATCTATTTTGGAAATCAACCCCTTTTCAGATGTATCATTGCCAAATGTTTTCTCCCATACAAATGGCTTCCCTTTTCATTTTTTTAATATATTTTTTATTGATTAAGATATTACATATGTGTCCTTGTCCCCATGTTACCCTCTACCCCCCCCCCCCCCCCCCCCGCTCAGGCCCTCACTCCCCCGTTGTCCGTGTCCATTGGTTAGGCCTATATGCTTGCATATAAGTCCTTTGGTTGATCTTTCCCCCTTACCCCTACCCTCCCCTACCTTCCCTCCAAGGCCTGACAGTCCAATCAATGCCTCTCCGTCTCTGGATCAGTCCTTGTTCATCAGTTTATGTTGTTCATTATATTCCACAAATGAGTGAGATCCTGTGGTATTTATCCGCTCTCCAGTTCCATCCATGCTGTGGCAAATGGTAAGAGTTCCTTTTTCTTCTTCCTCTTCTTAAAGAATACCTTTCAGCATTTCATATAATGCTGGTTTGGTGGTGATGAACTCCTTTAGCCTTTTCTTATCCGTGAAGCTCTTTATCTGACCTTCTATTCTGAATGATAGCTTTGCTGGATAAAGTAATCTTGGTTGCAGGTTCTTGCTATTCATCACTTTGAATATTTCTTGCCACTCTCTTCTGGCCTGCATGGTTTCTGTTGAGAAATCAGCTGACAGTCGTATGGGTACTCCCTTGTAGGTAACTGACTGTCTTTCTCTTGCTGCTTTTAAGATTCTCTCTTTATCTTTTGCTCGTGGCATTTTAATTATGATGTGTCTTGGTGTGGTCCTCTTTGGATTCCTTTTGTTTGGGGTACTCTGTGCTTCCTGGACTTGTAAGTCCATTTCTTTCACCAGGTAGGGGAAGTTTTCTGTCATTATTTCTTCAAAAAGGTTTTCAATATCTTGCCCTCTCTCTCCTTCTGGTACCCCTATAATTCTGATGTTGGTACGCTTGAAGTTGTCCCAGAGGTTCCTTACACTATCTTCATATTTTTGGAATCTCTTTTCTTTTTTCTTTTTCGGTTGGGTATTTTTTGTTTCTTTGTATTTCAAATCTTTGACTTGATTCTTGGGATCCTCTTGTCTGCTGTTGGATCTCTGTAAATTATTCTTAATTTCAGTCAGTGTATGCTTAATTTCTAGTTGGTCCTTTTTCATGTCCTCCATGGTCTCACTATACTTATTGAGGGATTCATTAAATTTATCGGCGGTTTACATAAAATTATTGAAAAACCTTATAAACGTGGCCTTGAACTCTATATCCAGTTGTTTGCTTTCCTCCATTTCTGCCATTTATGACCTGTTTCTTTGTCTCCGCATTTTGGCTGCTTCCCTGTGTTGATAGAGTGGCCCTGCGCTCCAGGTGTCCTGTAGGGCCCAGTGGCTCAGCCTCCCCAGTTACCTGAGGTGGACACTCTTGGTGCACTCTTGGTGTCTTGGTTGTTGTAGGATCACTGGAAGGAATTGACCTCCAGGCCAATTGGCTGTGAGAATCAGCTGTGTCTGAAGTGGGAGAACTTCTGTGCTGAAGACACCCTTCTGGGGCAAGACTTGCTTCAGTGGGGCTTTGGTGCTCACTGAGTCTGCTCCCTGAGTGTGTCCCTTATGGATCTGAGGAGTTGCAATCTGGATGGTCCCCCTCTGACCACTGGGTACAGTGGCTCCTGGATCTAAGGAGGTGCTAATTCAGCCTCTGCCTGAGGCCACACAGCAGGAGCCACAAAGAGGCTCAGCTGTGAAGCAATGCAAGCCGCTGCGGGGCCTTGGGCCTTCTCTTGGAAGTTCCGGGTCTGCCTGGCTTGGCTGCAGTTAGGTACATTCACATGCAAAAGCCTCTGCCACAGCCTGGGTGGGGCGGGGTCTCAGGGAGTAAAGGGCGGAGAAAGCAGCTATGGCTGATTCTCCTAAGGAGTCGTGTGTCTCAGTGACCCGACAATTGCTGCAAGCACCTCTGAGGGAAAGCCGCACTCAAGCTCGCCCGCTGCCCGACAGACCAGCCTCTCCCTGCATGAGTCCTGGGTCCCCAGAGACTTCCCGGAACCGGAGTTCAGAGCAGTCGGGAGCTTGTGATTCAAAAAAAAAACAGCCGCGTCCTCAGGTGCCACCCCCTTTCTGCGTGCGCACGAGCCGCCGTACCTCTGCACTTCACCTCCTCAGCTCCTCTGGCTCTCAGTGCGCTTTTCTTTCCTTCTAGTTGTAGAATTTACACTCAGCCAGGCTTCCTGTTGTTCTGGATGATGTCTGCTCTGTCCTTTGCGGTATTTTTCAATTGTTGTGGGAGGCGGCAATTTCTCGGTGTTTATCTATGCCGCCATCTTAGTTTCTCCATCCCTTTTCATTTTGATGATGGTTTCTTTTGCTGTGCAGAAGCTTTTTATTTGATGTTGTCCCAGTTGTTTATTTTTTCCTTTATTTCCCTTACCCTAGAAGATGTATCAATGAAAAATCTGTTACAATCTTATGAAGCTTTACCAATTATGAGAGCCATACCCATAATAAGACAGGCAAAAGGAAGCAGTGGCCTTTATTCTAGGCCAGTTGCTAATGCCAAGGTCTTTATTCTTTGGGAGTTTTGATTATTGTGATAGTTTAAATATTCATGACCATTCTGAACACCTTGTAATTCAACTGGCATTTATAGACCACTGACTCCAAAGTAGATGTTTAGAATTAGAACCTCAGGAACAAAAATAAATGGTACTCAGTGCGTGTCTTCATAGAATCTATGGCTGTCAAGTGTCAGTGCTTACCCAGAACAAGCACAGAAATCCCTTAAAAGGTTATTATATTAATTCTCATTGTATTAATTGAAATACCATTTTGATATTAACAAAAGAATAGCAAACTTTTATTGAGCCCCTATGTCCAATGTATTGCTTTGCACTTTATATCTGTTGCCTCATACAATACCCATTTGAAGGGGTCTTTTGAGCATGTGCCCACAGTCAGAGGTTCTGGATTTGAATTCCAGATTACCCAATAGTTATGATGACTTCACGCCTCATTGCATTGACTGTTGGGGATTAAATGAGATAATCATATAAAATACCTAATGCAGTGTCTGGAATAATAAATCTTCAATAAATGTTAACTCTCTGTAATTATTATTTTCACTATCAGCTCTACGGGGTAGGTAATAGAGAAAAGTGTGGCTTTGAATAGGAAGGTAACTTGCCCAGTCACAAAGCTCTTGAACAGCAGAATTATAATGTTAATTGCTGTTTAATTCCAAATTTCTTTTTTTATTGATTTGAGAGAGAGAGAGAGAGAGAGAGAGAGAGAGAGAGAGAGAGAAAGAGAGAGAGAGAAACCTTGATTTGTTGCTCTACTTATTTATACATTCACTGGTTGATTTTTGTATGTGCCCTGATCAGGGATCAAATCCATAACTTTGGTGTATTGGGATAAGCTGAGCTACCCAGCAGGGCTAATGCCAAATTTTGTAACTTCTAAATGATAATTCTGCTTAATAGTTAAAATGAACTATCAAGAACTTAGTAAAATATTTCCGTACATTAATTCTATTAAGGGATTAAAACTTGATACTCGTACTTGAAGAATTCGATGATCAAAATCTCAAGTTTCTGGTTTTGTGTGGCAAAGATTTGCAAGTGAACAAACTCAATTTTCTCATCTAGAGTTTCTGGAACTGGGAAATAGTTTATGAAGGAAAAAAAAAAAGCCAGAAAAACAAGCAGGAATTATGGGTGCCCTTTTGAATAGGCAGAAATCTTTGTGGTTTGGACGATTCTTTCTAAAACTTTTGAACTTTTATTCTTATTCTAAGAGAAACTTATACATTTATGCTTTTTTTTGTCTTTTATATACCCACATTAGAATGGGTCAAATGTCTAAAATTTCCTAAGATTAATGAAGCAGAAATAGTTGATGAGAGCTCTCAAAATAAAGTGGTAGAATTCAATCAGACATCCATTCACATGCCAGATTAAGGGTGATTTATTCACTGTAGTGCCAAAAAGCAAATTCCTAAACTATTTTAGCAAAACATGAATGAGAAGAGTGTGAAAAAATAGCCTGGAATGAGAAAAATGGAATTAATATCTTCAGATAGAAGGCATCAAAAAGAACACAGTATACGGAAATAGAAATTGGATAATGTTGTTAGTGAAGGAGAAGAAATAACTTTAAGCTTACAAAGAGATGCTGTTGACTGCTCAGTCCCTGAGCTTACTTAGTAAGCACCTATGAGACATGGAAAAATTTGAAAAGAGTGTTATTTTAAGTTTTGAGCAAAATCTTGAAATCTTGGCAACCAATTTAAAAAGCAAAACTTTGCCAAAGAAGAATCTCTATGAAAACAATGCTGCAGTACTTATTTCTTGGAATAAAAAAGCAAGGATGTTACCACTGAAGTTACATTACTTTTTTTACCTGATATCGGAGACCCATTCGGGTGAGACGCCTATGAACATAAACCTCTGATTCTTGAGTCATTGGAAGAAAGGGATGGTTAATTGATGTTAAGTATATTTGTTGCCAATATTAGCAAACACAGAGAAATCATTTAACATAATCCCTGTCCTGGCTTAATTTAAGATTATATTTCTTTAAATTGTAATTTTGAAATTAATTTAGCAAATGCAGAAAAAAAGAACACTGCACTGGAAATCAGCATGTGCCGTTGGTATTAGTAACCAACAGGGTAAATGTATCGTTTTCTTATCTGTAAAACCAGAGGGGTGTTCTGTCTCAGGGACTGGGCCACTACTAAATGATGAAATAACTAAATACTGGTAAGTGACAGTGTTGGCCTATGAAATAGTTTAAGTGAGTATGAAACCAAGTAAACAAACAAATAAAAAAGACAATATAAACTTTTAACAAAGCCAATCTATGTAATTTTTAAACTCTGTGATTGCTTATCCCATATTATTGTTGTTAAAATGCCCTTTCTCTTATTAAATAATGGTGAAAGCAGATGTCCCTTTTAGGGTAAAACAAATTCTCCCTCCTATCCCCCTTCTATATTATAGTCACTTGGGAAATTGGAAAATCCAGAAGCACTATTCTGCATAGCTTCTATCTCTCTCCAAAGTTGGATTTTACATGTTTGTGATCCAAAGTATGTGAGGTTTCCCCCTTAAAGTTTTATACAATGTTTCTTCCCCCCTCCCTCCCCCCTCATATATTGGGGCATGTCTGCCTATGTCTTGTTAGATCAGCAGGAGGGACACTGAAGGGAGAGGCATGGATCTAGCTGCATCTGATGCATCTCCTGGAGTGAGACAGAAAGGAAGTGCATCTCTGACAGGCTCTCTGAAGGGCTTGGCAGTGGCATGAGGAAGTGTTCAGGAAGCGTTTGTGTGGGGCCTCCACTGTAAGGAAGTGGGGTGTCCTCATGAGCAGCAGGAACTGGTGGTGCTTAGAAGTTCACGGGGGCCAGCAGCAACAAGGAATGTGTGTCCTGAGGAAAGGGGACCCTGGCCACTTGAGGGGGCAGAGGGTGGGGGTTGAGACAAGAGTAATACCAGACCCTGCTCTTCAAGGAGCCATAGTACAGGTGGCTTACCAAGAAAGGTTACAGTCCATGAAGGCAGGGCAGATGTTTGCTTGGCCATATGAAGTCTTGGGGTGGGACTCAGGAACTGAGCTGAAGTCTAACATCTAAGCGGAAGTTCAAGGTGAGAGCAAGAAAGCCCACAAGGATGACTGGTGACATTCAGAGTTGTTGGGAGTTAGATAGCGTATGCCTCATGTAAGGCATACTTGGTGGGGACTGGAGAAGGCTGAGACTGCCAATTTGACTCAAGTAGGTCCAGATTTAAAAGGGGCCAGGCCACAAGAATAGTAGAGAGCCCATGAATGAGGAAGATGCCTTTAGCTTGACGCTTTGTTAGACATCTCACAGTGCTGTTTATTAAAGGGATAGGAAAAGGAAACTGGGCTTGTCAAAAGCCATTCTATTGAGAACACCAGTAAATAACTGCACATGCATTTTTCATGGTTCTGGGGTCAACTATCTCACCCTCTGTATCTGTATATGCCTATATATATGTGTGTGTGGCTGAGTTATAAAAATCCTTTAGTCATTATTTCTGGGTGCTGAGTCCATTTGCTACACATTCCTTTTAGTTAGTCTTCATGTCTGAAATTATTTTAAAATTTTTTTTCTGTTTTCAAGTTTGTCAGACTCTTCAATGCTTCCCTCTACTTCTGTGCAGATGCATATAAGCCATAGGTCTAAAGGCTGCATATATTTAAAATTAAGTTGGACAGAGTTATAATTTTTGCTTCAACTGTCAATTTATAAAACTCAAGAGGAAAAAGGAAAATCTATTTATTTATCCATATTTTTGCTAATAAGGTTTTCTTTTCAATGTTCCAAGTTTCTTTCTTCTATCATTTTCTATCTGTTTAGGGAATTTCCCTTAGTCATTCTTTTAGGGTGCGTCTGCTACTGAGAAATTTTCATTATTTTTCTTCATCTAAGAATGTCTTGATTTCCTTTTTATTCCTGAAAGATATTTTCATTGAATATAGAATTCTGGGTTGGCAGTTCTTTCTTTTAAGATTTTTTTATTGGCAAAATATTTTGCCACTTCCTTCTGGGTTCTGGTTTCTAATGAAAAAATCCACTGTCATTCAAATTGTTTTCCCTTATAGGTAATGCATCATTTCTCTCTGGCTACTTTAAATGTTTTTTCTTTATCTTTAGTTTTCTGAAGTTTATGATGTATTTGGCATGGATCTTTTGGTGAATTATCCTGTTTGGCATTTGCTCAGCTTTTGAATCTGTCGGTTTATGCCTTTTGCCAAATTTGGAAAGTACTCAACCATAATTTCTTCTAATACTTTTTCATAAGTTTTCATTGAAACATTTTAATGACATCTGCTTTAAAATCTTTGTCAGTTATTTCTAGCATCTCCATTATCTAGTTTTTGCATCTATTAATTGTCATTTCTCATTCATTTTGATACATTCCCAGTTTTTGGTATGATGTGTGATTTTCAACTGCAATTGAAAATTTGAGGTGTTATGATGTAAGACTCTGGACCTTAATTAAATCTCCAGATTTAGCTGTCTTCCTTTGACACCTTTCTGGCAAGGGAAGTGGGTCCATCTTGCTACTGTCAGGGGATTAGAATTTCACATTCATCAATGGGCTTCTGTTGACACTGAGATACTGGTGGAGGAGAAGGCACCTCCCTACTGCTGGGCAGGGGTGGGACTTTTAGCTCCCTCTAGATCTCTGCTAAAACTTCCCTGGGGAGGATAGGAGGGCCTGGTTACTGCTTCCCTTTGCCCTCCTCTGACGCCTACTCGGTGATAGTGATAGTCCTGACTTCCTACTAGGCCTCTTCTGACACCACCCAGAGGAGAGAGAGAGGGATGCCTCATTACTGCTGGATGGGGTGGAAATCCAGGCTCTCCATTGACACTGGGAGGTGGAGGGTTTACTACCACCCAGTGGAAATACAAGCCCCAACTCCCTAGTTGGCTTCATTGACATTACCCGCTTTGGAGAGGGGGAGAATTGAGGCACTTGTTACAGGTGAGCAAGGGTGGAAGTTTGGTTCTGTACTTGGCATTTGCTGTGTGGGTGAAAATGCAGCCACAGTTTATGCCTGTGATTTCTGGCTGGGGTCAAGCAATTATTGTCTCATAGTTTACTGTCTTGCTAGGCTGCCCCTTTGCTGGCCCTTTGGCTAAAGAGCAAGGTCATTTGTCTTTTAGTCTGCACCTGTTGACATTTCTGAGTTGCTGGCTTCCCCAGTTCCAAATCTGGGATATATAACAGCAAAGAGGGGAGCCAGGAACCTACCACCATGCCCTTCCTTGGATCCCGAAGTCCCTAGCCAGTCTGCCTTCTTCTCACCACTATGTAGAGTCTCTGTGCATTTGTTTTGTTTACAATATCTAGAGTTTGTAGTTGTACTTAGCAGGCAGAATAGGGAAAAGTAGGTATATCCATTCAATTTTCCCAGAAGTGGAAGTCAATTGCCTGCATTTGACATGAAGTTATTTAAAAGATCCATCCTTCATCTTGCAGAGTTCATGTATTTACTCACTCCCTCATTCACGCAGGAGCACTGACTGAGTGCCAGGTACTGAGCACCTCTCAGTGCAGGAAGGCTCAGGACTTCCAATGTTTCCTGCTGGAAAAAGCGGCTCCAAGAAGAAGGGGAGGCATGGCCTGGCCTCTTTCTCACCAAGCACAGCTTCTCCTTGATGTCTGTAGATCCGTTGCCTGCTGCCACACCGACTCTTAGCTAGGCTCAGCTGGAATCAATAGGATTATACTAGGGCAAGGAAAGGAAGTATTCAATATTTGTTTATAGTTACATAACTAAGTTTATAAATAAAGCATGAAAGAATTTTCCAGGGAAAAAATGTTCTAAGGGGGCTTTTTAATTAATTTTTTGTAACATGCCGTTTTAAATTTTTTTTATTAGGTAGTAATCTCCTAACTTACTAAAAAGTTGCAAAAATTGGAATAGTAAAAAGAAGACTCACATACCCCAGATTCACCTCTTGCTAATTTGTAAAACTTTTCTTTATCATCAGTGCTCTCTCTCTCTCTCTCTCTCTCTCTCTCTCTCTCTCTCTCTCTTCTCTCTGTCTTCATACATGCATACACACACACTAAATAAACATGCACTCTGACTTTGTCAGTTGACCAATAATGTCCTTTATAGCATTTCCCACTCTAGTACAGGACCCGGTATGGCATCAGTTATTGCAAGTATGTGTAGACTGTGTGTGTGTGTGGTGTGTGTGTGTGTGTGTGTGTGTGAGTGTGAGTGTGTGTGTGTGAGTGTGTGTGTGTGTGAGTGTGTGTGTGAGTGTGTGAGTGTGTGTGTGTGTGAGTGTGAGTGTGTGTGTGTGAGTGTGTGTGTGTGAGTGTGTGAGTGTGTGTGTGTGTGAGTGTGAGTGTGTGTGTGTGTGAGTGTGTGTGTGAGTGTGTGTGTGTGTGTGTGTGTGTGAGTGTGTGTGTGTGAGTGTGTGTGTGTGAGTGTGAGTGTGTGTGTGAGTGTGTGTGTGTGAGTGTGTGTGTGTGTGAGTGTGTGTTTGTGTGTGTGTGTGAGTGAGTGTGAGTGTGTGTGTGTGTGTGTGTGTGAGTGTGTGTGTGTGAGTGTGTGTGTGTGTGAGTGTGAGTGTGTGTGTGTGTGAGTGTGTGTGTGTGAGTGTGTGTGTGTGTGAGTGTGTGTGTGTGAGTGTGTGTGAGTGTGTGTGTGAGTGTGTGTGTGTGTGAGTGTGAGTGTGTGTGTGAGTGTGTGTGTGTGTGTGAGTGTGTGTGAGTGTGATGTGTGAGTGTGTGTGTGTGTGAGTGTGTGTGTGAGTGTGTGTGTGTGTGAGTGTGTGTGTGAGTGTGTGTGTGTGTGTGTGTGAGTGTGTGTGTGAGTGTGTGTGTGTGAGTGTGTGTGTGTGAGTGTGTGTGTGTGTGTGTGAGTGTGTGTGTGTGTGTGTGAGTGTGTGTGTGTGAGTGTGTGTGTGAGTGTGTGTGTGAGTGTGTGTTTGTGTGTGTGTGTGAGTGAGTGTGAGTGTGTGTGTGTGTGTGTGTGTGTGAGTGTGTGTGTGTGAGTGTGTGTGTGCGCACGTGCGCGTGCCTGCGCTTAGTTTCCTTTAATCTGGGACAGTTTGTAATGTATTCTTTGTAATGTATTCTTTAAAACAATAAAATAGTAGAACGGTATCTATCTTATATCATTAATGCTATTTATAGTTACTCTCAGCAAATTGTAAATTTATTAACATGCAAAAAGGTAAAATTTTAGTAGCCTGTAGTAGGAAAGAGGATATTTTAGCAGTTGGTAATTAAATAAAAAAGTGAAGGCACAGCAAAATCATAAAAACCAAAAAATGCTCAACCCTAAATAGAAAGTTGTTTATGTAAGTTTGAATATAAAGTATTGTTCTTACATTCTTCTGGTGGTGATTAATGAAAGTGCATTTGTATAATTTACATAGAAATTAAATGTGAACAAAGTTCTCAAATTACAAGTTTTAAAGCTTAGCTAGAAAATTTGTTTAATTCTAACTTGAACAGTCAAATATCGCTAATCTGCCTGATTTATCCCCTTCAAACATGCATCATAAAGGTCTAAGTGAGAGAAACACAGTATCTTTAATTAAATGCTGAATTCTGAACACCCCCTGGTAAAATCATGTTGAAAATTGGCGGTACCATTAATTTGGAAATGTGCGACCACCTTTATGTGCCAGGAGAAGCTCCAGTCCCTGAGGCTGCAGTGTGGTTTCTCAACCATGCTTTGAAAATGCATCGTAAAACCTATTCTTAGTATGGAGCAAAACCAAACATTTGGCACCCAGTGGTTATGTGTTGGTCCTCACATGTCAGTGGCTAGCAGTGGCTCCTCTGTTCTTCATATAGAGATCTCTGGTCTCAAACCAGACTTTTTCTGACAGCAAGGACCAGCTGGACTCTGATTTCATCTCCCAGGAGGCCAGAAAAGCAAATTTCTTTTTCACTTGAATTTTCATTTACAAAAAGAGGCCCTGCTCTGGACCTAGAGATGGAGAGAGAGAGGGCTCCTTTCAATGCCTTGGATTGATGAGGTCTGGATTAAATCAGACATTGAAAAATCTCTTGTATGAAAGGAGCATCTTAATCTCTGTAATATTTTTATTAGGATTTTAAGCAATGTGACACTTGTCAAGATATTTTCCAGTCTGAATAGAGATTATTTTAGACGAGGTATGACTTCTTTAAACCACATTTCATTTTAGTGGTTTGGAAAAAAATATCTGAGTTTTGTTTTCTTGGGTATCTTTTGGTTATCACATTGTGTTGGGGTGGGGAGGGGCAGCCTCTGGAGCAGGACTGCCCAGATGGCGTTCTATCAAGAGTGGGCCAGGGACTGAACCCTCTGAGTCTCAGTTTCCTCACCTGTCAAAGAGGATGGTAAGAGCAGTGACTTCATGGGATTTCAGCAGTGAAAATTTTGGCTTAGATGATGCATTAAAGCCTGTATACCTCATACCCTGACATGGGATTCCCTCCCTGAGCCCTGGACTTCAGAGGAATCCACTCTGGCCTCCCTATAGCAGTGTTCTTTCCTACAAAGCAAGGAATCAAATCGGAAAAGTGGAGGGATGGCAATGAAATGTTCACTCTCCCACTCCCACCCCTGGCCTCCCTTCTTGAACAAGTTCTGGGTACCAGGACCTCTAGATCCCTGCCCAGACATTCCTATGTCCACTGGCAGGGCCTTTGCAGGCTTCTTTTCTTCATCAATCCACATGAAGTTGAAACCCCCCTGTCGGTGTGAACTCTAATTTCTACTAACAACAGTGTCATCTCCTGGAAACAATGATGGCTGCCATCTCCAGCCAGGGACAGTTATAATTTATACTACCTTACCCC
Source organism: Myotis myotis (assembly GCF_014108235.1). Lineage (NCBI taxonomy): Eukaryota > Metazoa > Chordata > Mammalia > Chiroptera > Vespertilionidae > Myotis > Myotis myotis. The sequence goes on from NW_023416335.1 coordinate 175,706,726, forward strand.
TATCTGGAGTAAAGTAACACCATAACAACATAATTTAATAGCCCTTTTCTCCAATTTTCAAAATATCAGATAAACATGGAATAATGTCATCCTCAGTTCTTTCCTATATTTTATCATCTATCTTTCCTTCCTGGCTGACCTCATTACCTTGCCTCCCTCCCCAGACCCTCTCCACAAATCTAGTCAACAGAAGTTCCAAGCTGTTTCCTCCCAAGTGAACTTCAAAATCATCTACTGTTATATTTTCCAACTGTCATTACCTTGGTCCAGGCCAGGGCACAGACTGTAGAACCAAACTCCTTGGGCTGGAGTTTCAGCTCGGCTGCCTTCCAGCTGGGTGACCTCAGTCAAATAACTGAACCTCTCTGTGCTCAGTTTTCAGTCTGTAATTTGGGAAGTATAGGGCATAATTCACAGGGTTATAGAGATAAAAGAAGATATCCTATATAATAAAAGCCTAATATGCTAAGTATCCGGTCATCTATTCAACCAATCAAAGTATAATATGCTAATGATATGCTAAGGCCACTCAACCACGCACTATGTATGCACTGACCGCCAAGGGGCAGGCAGTCAACTGGTTGACCAGTCACTATGACGTGCAATGACCATCAGGGGCAGACGCTCAATGCAGGAGCTGCCCTCTGGTGGTCAGGGGGAGCGCTGCTCAGCCAGAAGCCAGGCTCATGGCTGGAAAGTGCAGCGGTGGTGGCAGGAGCCTCTCCTGCCTCCGCGGCAGCACTAAGGCTGTCCAACTGACAGCTTAGGCCCGCTTCCCCCGGGGCTGGGACATCCCCCGAGGGCTCCCAGACTATGAGAGGGTGCAGGCCGGACTGAGGGACTCCTCCCCCCCACCCCAAGTACATGAATTTTGTGCACCAGGCCTCTAGTGTAATATATAAAAATACTTAGAATAATGCACTGCACGTATCAGATGCTTATGGTTAAAGGTCTAAGATCTACAGTCTTTTAAGCTACCTACCTCCTCATAATCATTTTCATTTTAAACTCATTTTGTCAGGAAAATTATCAAATACTTGGATGTGGGGGAAAAAGAAATTGATGGCCATCTTTTTGATGGAGTGTCTGCCCTCTCCAGTGGACCCTCCAGGATTATCGGATTCTATAACTGTGGTTACCTGTGATTGTTTTTGCATTGATTAGGCTATTTTACAACTTTGCATGCATAGAGTTAGTGGAAAGCTGATAGTAATGCAAATGATCGTTGACATTAAAAAATACAAAAGAATTTTGTCTTGTGGAGACACAATTGATTTCCACTCTGTGGAAAAGATAACTTCAAAACATTGCATTTTTCTGCACAATATGGTATCAGCCACTTTTACATCTATTAGCAAATATATTTAATCATTTCTGAGTGTGTGTGTGTGGTGTGTGTGTGTTTGCGCACATGTGTGCTTGCGTTCACTGACTTCTCCTTTGAAATAGGGTTGACATCTTACTGGTACATTCATTAGTCACTGAATTAAATAATATCCTTGAAATGTGCAAAGTTCCCAAACAACATAACTAGTCCAAATGAGAGTCCCTGATTAAAAAGAAACAAAACAAAACAAAACAAAAAAACTTTCCTTCACTCATCATTTTCTAAAACCCAAAGAAAGGCCCCAAGATTGTCTTATATTAATACTGAGAACTTATCAACTTTGTTTCTAGCATATTCTTCTCCCTTTCTGTTACTCCACCTCTTCCCCTGCTGCCTTCTCCCCATCACAGTTGGTGCTGAGCATCTGATGATGATGATGATGGAGAACATCACATTTCCTGCTCCAGCCCAGCCCCACCTCTACTCCAACCCCAGCTGATGCCCTTCCATGATCCTCAGTCCTCACGTTAATAGAAATTTGTGTCCTGAGTCTTCCTTCATCACCATGCTCACCCTACCTAATAAAATTAGGCCTACCAGTTATGATCCATAGTTCCTCAGATACTTAATAGCTAATAATAATATGAAAGAATCATTTATTTATTGAGCAAATATTATTTGTTGAGCTCCTACTAAAGCTCCAGGTGCTTTGCTGGTGTCAGAGGTAGAAGCAGGAAGAAGACAGAATTCTCAGCCTATTGAGGAAGACAAATAAACCACAGATTTGGGTACAGTTTATAGGAACTCTGACTAGGGTAAGGACAGGAAGCTATGGCAGTGAGAGAACAGCTTCATGGAGATGACACTGCAGACCTGAAGACAATGAGATGGATGTGGGGGAGAGCATCCTGGGAAGTATACATTCTTCAGGCTTACTCTCCAGAAAAAGGCCAACAGGTCCTCTAATTGAAGAAACTGTAATGACCAACAGACTCCCCTGTTTTGCCTTCAAAGTATTATGATCTCTAGGCAGATGGCATGGAGAAGCAGAGAGAAAATTCTTTAGCCAGCTGTATTTGTTCACATCTCTTGGTGTCTTTCCTGATGAAAAATTCTAAGGAAACAAAGCAAAAATGGAACCCTTTCTTCTGCATGACATGAGAAAGGCCTGGAAAAAGTGGTTCCTTCACTTGTGGAGGGCTTCAATACCTCTTCTGCTAGCAGCAACTCTGGTGGCATTTGCATGGCTGTACTTCTATGCCTGATTAGAGAGCACTCTGCTCTTCCTAGTAGTTGTATGCCTGGGCTTTTGAAGTCCATCAGAAGTCCATAAGGTTCAAAACCTGGTGTCTTATTTGCTAGACAGTGACCTTGAATAAGTCATTAACCCTCTCTCAGAAAAGCCTCCCTTTCCTTACCTGCAACTCAAGAGATAATCTATGCCAGTTCTTATACAAGTGCCCAGCACAGTGCCTGGCACATGGGAAGGGATAATAAAAGGGAGCAATACTCAACCTTCCAAGTAAAACTTACCAACAGTCTACACACAATCTAATCTGTGCTGTGGCTTACAAAATTGTGTCCAAACAAGCATGCAGAACTATTTTTACATTTGCTAGTTTGGAAATATGAAGGTGATAAGTTCAAAGCTATCTATTTCTGTATGGATGACAGTCACTAATGCAGTCAGGAGTTTAGTGATACTGAAATATTCATGTATTACACCATTCAGGTGTTTTATATCCCTTTGAAAAGTAATCATTTCTATGTCCTTTTCATGTGTGGGCCTCAGCGCAGTCAGTGCACTCCTGGTCTGCAGCAGAGATGAGCCAATTTACAACTCTGTCTGGTGTTTTACTCCAAGGTCATTAGAAGGCAGACTCAAAGGGATCTCAGAAAGGCTGTTGCAGACTCGTGAAGTTTCTTTAAGCAGGAATGTGTGACACCTCTGTCCTTCCCCATTAATAAGTTCAACCCACCCTAAAGTGCATTGCATTATGGAATTACACAACAATTCCCAGAGCTTACACATGCTGTGTTACCTGGGAATTATGCCTTTGTAGCAATACACCTGTAGTGTAAGTCCTCGCTTAATGTTGGTGATAGGTTCTGTGACCTTTAGCATAACAATGTATAATAAAACCAATTTTACCACAGGCTAATTGATATAAGCAATAGTTAAATTCCTACGGCACCTCATCAATGTTATAATGAAACAACATTGAATGAAATGACTTTATAAGAGGACCTGCTATACATGTATTTTTATATTCAGGAAATTCACCTTAACCAAATAGCATCAACAGTAGTGTTGGGAGCAGAGTATTTATCTATCTATATAAAAAACCAGTGACCAGAATGACTGGTCGCTATGACACCTACTGCAGCCAGCAAACCGGCCAGATCAGGGCTGTGGCCTGCTGGCCAACCCCCCGCAGCCCCTCCCCCTGGCCGGCCCCACCCCTGATGGACCCCACCACTCCGATCAGGGGTAGGGCTGGCTGGCCAACTGCCTGTGGCCCCTCCCCCCTGGCTGGCTCCACCCCTGGTGGACCCCCATCACCCCGATCAGCCCATGGCGCCCCCCCCCCCCACAGCTGGCCCTGTTCCCAATCAGTGCCCCCACACCAATCGGAGGAGGGGCTGGCCGGCCAACCTCCCACAGCCTCTCCCCCGGCTGCTAACCCCCGAGAGGCCCCCCGCACCCCATTCACCCCATTCAGGGGCAGGGCCCACCACCAATCACCAGTGGCCCCTCCCTCCAGCTGGCCTGGCCCTGATAGGGCCCTGATTGGGGTGGGCCAGCTGGCCAACCTCTCGCCATCTCCTCCTCCTGACTGGCCCAGCCCTGATCCTCCCAAATTGGGGCCAGGCCTGCCGGACCCCACCCATGCACAAATTTGTATAAATATAAAGATGAAGAAGATATCATGTCTCTGTTCTCCTCTCCTCCCCCTCCCCACAGAGCACAAAGTTGAAAAAGGGTTATCTACCAATGCCTGACTATTTATGCAAAGATATAGTGGGAATATGAACACTGGGCCAGAGACCAGGTGAGTAATCATCTGTGATAGGACAAGTGGAAAAGAGAGGTCATTGAATATGCACAGAGGAAATAATGTCTTCATTGAGCTTTGAAAGATGAACAGGATTCCACCAATGGAGATGAGGGGGGTACTACCAACTGACACAGCATTCAGAGGAGGAGCAGTGGCTGGGTGATGATTCTGGGGAAGTTACCTATAGATAGGGATAGGGAGACAGAAGGATATAAAGGAGATTCCCAAGTTAAGGGACTCTAAAAAATATGTGATGCTTGCTTGTTATTTTTTTTTTTCTTGACACTCTCAATACAAAGCTGTTGCTAACCTGTTATTATTTACTTATCTCAGCACAGCTAAAGGGGTTTTCTGTATTGTGCTCAGCAGTGTTTCTATGCATGTACAAAGTAATAGCCACCAAGAATAGCTTCCATTGTGTGAGATGTCAGTAATGGAGCTGACTTTGTTCTGTCAGTGTCCTTGTCCACCTTCCTAATGCCGCTGGAGATATCAGAACAATTGCCATATCTTTGTGAGGTTTGCAAATTCTGATGTTGATGCTTTACGTTTCATCTCCATCCACTCCCAATTCCATTTTCTTCATTATGTTCTAATTGCCACAGTAATAGGGAATGCAGTGAGGAAAGGAAGATTTTGATGAGAAAAAGAGGGTATTAATAAATTGTTTTTCCCTGGTTTAGTGTACAGTCCCAGCAGGATATCTGGAGGTTGGACTAATAGACAACCATGAGAATTAATCTGGAGCCGGAGGGCTTGGTGGCATTGACTCCAGCTGGAATCCATGACAGAGTGGGAGAGGAAGGCAGGCGGAGTAGTTGAGGACATTCACAAGTGACGTCCCTCCTCTCAAGGCCTAATTAAACATGCTCTTCATCCGAGAACAGGAAAATAAGATGGATCAAGACCCCAAAAGAAAACGATACACGTTTGGAATTATTGCATTGGATAATTCAAAAGACAGCTTATGAATAGCAAGTGAAGGAATATGTGAGCAGCACTGATGTCTAAAATGAAGTGGGAAACCATGGGGTGTTACACTATTCATTTATGCAGTTTGACAACCTAGGAGAAAGCAGGAGGTTGGGCTGATTCAGAGTTGTGGACGGGTCAGGCTGGTGCTGTAGAAAGTCAGGCAGTTTTCTGCTCATGCTTCAGTGCCTGATTTCAGGATTGGGTGGTTTTAGGTGGTGCTATGTACTCTTCATACCTACCCCGGATAAAGCTGCATAATGTGGGTTTTCGACCTGGTAAGATAAAGCAGCACTCACCCTAGAGGTGGACGTGGGGTCCATTTTCCTGCCCAGATTACATGCCTATTATATCATCGGCAGCAGTAAGATATTTGCTAGACTAACAACCAGAATTTTTACTGTAGTCACTGAAATATTAAAAAATAAGTATAGTTTGCTTAATTAAGATTGAACAGGAAATTATTCTCCTAGGTCCCCATAGAATTGTTTTACTGTCATGAGAGAGATATGATTTTCCTGAATAAACCACTGGTCCTGCTGCATAATTATTGTCAGAAAAACGGTTGTATTAGTTTCCTATGGCTGCTGTAACAAATTACCCCCAAACTTGGTGGCTGAAAACAACAGAAATGTATTCCCTCACAGTTCTGTAGACTAGAAGCTTGAAATCAGTATCAACAGGCTGAATCAAGGTGTTAGCAGGGCCACACTCCTTCTGGAGGCTCAAGGGAAGAATTTGTGTGTGTGTGTGTGTGTGTTTTAAATTAATTTCTTTCTCTTTTTTTTGTCTTTAATTTCTTTATTGGTTAAGGTTTTTTGTTGTTGTTGTTTTGTTTTGTTTTTGCCTCTTTCAACTTCTGGTGGCTGCTGGCATTCCTTGGCTAGTGGCTGTATCACTCCAATCTTCAACATTAGCACCTTCAATCCTCTCTGCTCTGTCTTCATTCATATCACCTCCTCTGTGTATGTCAAATGTCCCTCTTATAAGGTTCTATGGGATTGCATTTAAGGCCCACCCTGATCATCCAGGATAATCGTGCTATCTCAAAACCTTTAAGTTAATCACACCTGCAAAAATTTTTTGCCCCCTAAAGTAATAGTCACAGGATCTAGAGATGGGAACTGATATCTTTGTGAGCCATTGTTCAGCCTATTGTAACTGTCTTTAGATCAATTTCAGTACTTATTTTTCAGTGGTTTTGTTTTCCAGGGTTTTAGGTACCCATGGTCAACCATGGTCTGAAAATAGTAAATAGAAAATCCCAGGGATAAATAATTCATATTTTTAAATTGCACACTGCTCTGAGTAGTATGATGAAATCTCTTGCCGTGGCAGTTGGTCCTGCCCAGATCGTGAATCATCCATTTGTTCAGCATGTACACACTGTGTTACCTGCCTGTTAGTAACTTAGTAGTCCTCTGAGTTATCAGATCAACTGTCACAGTATCACAGTGCCTGTGTTCAAATAATCCTTATTTTACTTAATAATGGCCTCATTGCCCTTCACATAACTTTTATTATAGTACTAGAGGCCCGTTGCAGGAAGATTCCTGCAAGAATAGGGCTTCCTGCAGCTGGAGCAAAGCAGAGAAGCTGAGGCAGGCTTTGCTCCCGCCCCCAGCCGCTGTGGCTGGGTGGGTTTTCCCAGCCCACCCTCAGCCGCTGCGGATGGGTGGGCTTGCCCAACCCGCCCCCAGCCACTGCTGCTGGGTTTGCCCAACCCACCCCCAGCCACTGCTGCTGGGTTTGCCCAACCCACCCCCAGCCACTCTGGCTGGGTTTCCCCTCCCGCCTCCCACCTCCGCAGCCTTGGCTCCTTTACTGTGCTCACGGCCTCTACTTTGCTCCCTTCTGTAGCGCTTGGCTTCCATGTTGTCTTCAGTCTTCACTCAGAGCCGGTATATGCAAATTAACTGCCATCTTTGTTGGCGGTTAATTTGCATATCACCCTGATTAGCCCATGGGAAGTGTAGCGGAGGTATGGTTAATTACCATGTTTGTCTATTATTAGATAGGATGCTGTTGTAATTATTCTATTTTACTATTAGTTATTGTTAATTAGTTAATTTCTTAGTATTCCTAATTTATAAATTAAACTTTATCATAGGTATGTATTTATAGGAAGATAACCTTTATAATAGGGTTCAGTATTCTCTGGGTTTCAGGCATCCACTGGGGGTCTTGGGAAGTATCCCCTACAGGTAAGGGGGGACTACTGTATTCTAAAATAATTTTATTTAGTGTTGGTAGAAACCCTTATATAACCAGTAACCCAGTAGAGAAAAACCACTTGTTACATAATTATGTCAAAGGATGTTACACAATCACCATATACCCTTACTTAGATGACGTCCTTAGCTGCAAACAGCTTTTGAAATGGGGAAAACAATAAGCACTTCATTATATGTCCATCCATATCTATCCCGATTTCAGGAACATAATGTAAGGAAATGTGCATTTTAGAATTAAGGAAATGTGATAATTCATCTTGGTAATATCACCAGGAAATTGCATAGTTTAAAACTACATGTGTAATGGGTAATTACTAAGATTTTCCTAAAGAGCTATCCAAGGTGAGTAAAATCATCATGGCTATGAGAAATGCATAAAAATCACTCCTCTGTTGGTGTGTTGCAGATCTCAGAACCATTTCTAAAGGTAATCCTTGGCCATTTACTCTGATATTTCCCTTGAGCCACTTCAGCTCTGACCTCTTTTTCTATATTTACCCGATTTTAATGATTTGATTAACTAGGTATTTCTGCTCCCTCCCCCCAAATAATGCAAGGCTATCAGCGAGTGATGGACAGAAGAGAGGAACAACTGAATTGACTGAGCACACAGGGTTGTTCTCCAAGGAATCATGTATCACCAAGTGTAGTTACTTCTGCTTCTTGAGTATCTCCTGAATCCTTTCACTTGTCTCAGCACCAACTGTGGGAGGCAGGACAGTGACCCCCAAAGATATCAACACTCTAATTCCCAATCTGTGAATATGTTATGTTACATGGCAAGAGGCAATTAAGATGAGATTAAGGTTGCTAATCAGCTGAATTATCCAAGTAGATCACAAGGGCCCTTAAACGGGGAGGAGGGAGACAGAAGATTCCAAACCAGAGATATGATAGTATGAGAAAGAGTTGACCAGCCATTGCTGGCTTTGAAGATGGGGAAGGACTCCATGAGACAGGGACTGTGTAAGTCTCTAAAAGCTAGAAAAGGAAGGGAAACAGAAAGGCTCACAGTCCTGCTGACTCCTTAATGATAGCCCAGAATTGTAAGATAATAAATGTGTATTGGTCTAAGCCACTAAGGTTGTGGTAATTCTTTATAGCAGCGCAGTTGTGGTTCCTGCCATTCTCTTTCCTAGGTTGCTGAAACATGCCCTGATATGACTTCCAGTCTTACCTCCTTCCTATCTATTTTCACTCTGCAGTTAGCGTTTTCTAAAATACTACACACTTGGTCTCATTCATCCATTTAACACCCTCTAGTTACGCTCTACTACTCATAAATAAAGCCCCAAATCTCTAATGAATGAATGTCTTATTACGTTAGCTATAAGAAAATGTCCATTTAAACTGAAAGGACACAGATCAGGTGATGTTAACCTTAGCAATTAATTAAAATTTAGTAATTTTAGATGACATTCTAGAGTGAAGAAAAAGAGCACTAGGTTTGTCTAAAAATTATGGAATAGAAAGAAATGTTTTAGTAATTTCTTTTTATTCTAAAAGTCTCTTTTTCTGTCAGGTTCAACAACAACAACAAAAAAAGAAGGAGGCAGTTCTTAAAGCAAAGCTCAGAGTAAGGATATAAAATGAGCAAAAATCACTGGCAGTTAATTTCACAGAATTATTGAAGCTGGTTAGGTACTTTTAGCTTCTTTCTGACAAAATTATAAAAATAACTCATGTTTTATCAACTGTGCTTCTGGAAGGAACATGTCTCTTGAGAAATGAAAAAAAAAAAAAGCTACAAATATACTGCATAGTGATTTCTGAAATATGTTATCTTCTCATGCCAGGCTGAAAACATTCTGCTTGAAAAATGTGATCATGTTTGTGTGGAGCCCCCTGTTGCAAATATGCAAATGATGTTGGTCATTTTTGAAATAAATCGTCATTTTTTTAATGTGCTCTGGAGAGAACGGAGGAAAGGCAAGGAGGATTCATCATTTTAATGATTATTTACACCAATGATTGGAAGATGGCTTTTACTTTGATTTTGCAGAAGTTCTGGAGGGAGGGGTCCTTCCCCTTGCTCTTGTCCCTTCCCATGCTAAGTTCTGTGTTTCCAGTGGTCTCCATATTTGCACCCAGAAGGGAGAAAGAAAATCAAGAAAATGCATAGATAAGGGGATAGTATCAGAAATCAGTTCTAACAATGGTCTGCTACTGCTGCAATGACCCATTGATCCAAGGACAATAGTTACATTTGTCACCAAGGTTATATTTCTCTATAACAACCAATCTGTTTTGTCTGGCTTCCATTTTTCAAATTAGCACAGTATTAAGTTGGTATTCATAGACTATATGACTGTTCTGCTGTTTCAACTTTCTAGTTTTGTTTTAAAATATTGTGAAATTAGCCCTGTACTTTCTCTTTTTAGCCTCACATATTTTATTTCTGCAGTATGAACAAAATTGCCCCTGAAAAATGTTGCTTCTAAGGTTGTAAATTTAACTTAAAACCTGAATCGTAAAAGGAATTGTTAGAATCCTTTTCTTAAAATTTCAACAAACATGAGTGCTAGCTTTCCTTTTCTTGTGCAAGGCAGCTTTCTTACTTTTACAATTGCTATTACATTAAAGTGTATATATATACACACACACTATATATATATATATATATATATATATATATATATATATATATATATATAGTATGGTGATATTATATATATACTAGAGGCTCAGTATATGAAATTGGTGCAGGGGAGGTGGTGTCCCTCAGCCCGGCCTGCGCCCTTTGGTAATCCAGGACCCCTCAGGTAGGGTCCCTAGGCCTGGCCGGTGATCAGGGCCAATTGGGGCTTTCCTCCCCCTAGCTGCTGGCAGCTGGCCCCACCCCCATTGCTGCCACTGCTTGCCATCTGTGAGGAGCTGCCCCCCTCCCCTGCCACCAGTCACCTCCCTCTACAGGCAACAGGCATGTGATACAATTGCTTGGCTGGCCTGGGCCTCCCTCTGCGAATGATCACTGGATGGCCCCACCCACTCACCGCAGCGCTGCCAGCCGTGTAGCCTGGGCCTCCCTCTTTGGGGCAATCGCAGAATCCTCCCCACACCACCCTGATCAACCACCCCACTGGCCAGTGGCCTGGGCCTCCCTCTGTGGGGTGATTGTGGGGTGATAGCGGGCCCCCCAACCAATCGCATCACACCCACCTTGGCTGGCCTGGCACCAGTGGGTGTCATGGCGTGGTCGTCTGGAAGGCTGTCGGGACGGTATTTCTGCTGTTCAGTTGTTCAGTCAATTTGCATAAATGTTTTTATTATAGATTTTTTTCAGACATCAGACAACCACTGGATTATTTAACATAGGCTTCCATTTAGTTTTGTGACAGATAGTTATTATTGTATAACAAACTACCTCTCAAAAACCAGTGGCCTAAAATAATAATTCATTGCTTAGAATTCTGCCAACAGGCTGGGCTCAGCTGGGCAGCTTGCCTCTGCTCCATGTGGTATCAGCTGGGTAAACTCCTGTGTTTGTAGTCAGCTGGTGTCCTGACCAGATCTGGGGCATCCAAGATGGGTTTATTCATTGTATTGTGCATCTCATCTATGATGGTCAGATCAAAAGGGTGCTGGTTTGGCCTCTCTTTCTTCAAAGCTGTCTTCCATCTCCCAGGGTCTCTTTGTGTGGCTTATATTCTATTCCAGTGATGGCGAACCTTTTGAGCTCGGCATGTCAGCATTTTGAAAAACCCTAACTTAACTCTGGTGCCATGTCACATATAGAAATTTTTTGATATTTGCAACCATAGTAAAACAAATACTTATATTTTTGATATTTATTTTATATATTTAAATGCCATTTAACAAAGAAAAATCAACCAAAAAATAAGTTCGCGTGTCACCTCTGACAGGCGTGTCAAAGGTTCACCATCACTGTTCTATTCTATTAGGAGGCTGGCTTGGGCTTCCTGGCTTGGGCACCTCATGGAGGCAAGAGAACAAAAGCAAAAGGTCTGAGACTTCTTAAAGCCCAGGCCGAGTTATTGTGTAGCATCATTTTTTCCATACTCCCTATCCTATATAATAAAAGCCTAATATGCTAAGTGTCCAGTTGACCGGTCAGCCATTCAACCAATCAAAGCAAAATATGCTAATGATATGCTAAGGCTGCTCAACTACTTGCTATCATGTGCACTGACCACCAGGGGGCAGAGCTCCAACCGATAGGTTAGCTTGCTGCTGGGGTCCAGCTGATTGGGGCTGATCGAGATGGACTGGATGCACCTTAGAGCCCTCCCACGGCCCCTCCCCACCTGGCCAAACTCCCGCATCCCTCCCTGGCCCCAATTGTGCACCAGTGGGGTCTCTTGGCCTAGCCTTTGCCCTCTCGCAATCCAGGACCCCTTGGGGGATGTCAGAGAGCAAGTTTCGGCCCGATCCCACAGGCCAGGCCAAGGGAACCCACTGGTGCATGAATTCGTGCACCAGGCTTCTAGTGTATAATAATTAAGAAACTAATATTGGTAGGTTGTACCCAATGATATGAAATCAAGGAGGAGTGACTCATGGGAGACATTATATAACAATGAACCCCAGTTATCTGAAGGAATGTTTCTATCATTCCTTACATTGGATATAAAAGATAAGTTATACATATTTTCCTCCTTCAGTGACCATCCAAAATCAGCTCATTATTCCTACAAAAGAGCTTCAAAGTAGTCATCCAATGAAACCACAGAAGTACAGCAAACCCACCTGAATGAAATACAGAATTCCTCTAAGTTAATGGGTACTTTGTTGGTGGATTAATTTTAAAAGTGAAAAAATGGAATACACAAATACACAAATTTTATGTAAATTAAATATTTCATTTTAACATGAAATGAGCAGATGTTAATTCATTCACCGATATTTTAATGTCAGACCAAGGCTTTTGTTTGAGTAAGAGTTCATGGACTAGAAGAGTGTTTCATTTCTACCGGGAGCCGGTCCATCCTTGCTGTTTCAAGGGCCTTGGCATATATGGCGTACTGTTCTTAATATGTTTGCTCACCTTCTTGGCACTATGTGTTTTAACCAAGGTCTCTGAGAAAGGTTGTTTCCCCAGGTAGGGATTTTCCCCTGAAGTTAGGGAGGGAATAAAACCTCTTAACTAAGTGCCAGGTGGGTAATTAATCACTTTAACTATGAACAATCATGCTTAAGCTACATAATCTTTACTCCCTGGAATGGAGATAAGAAACACCCTAACCTTTGGAATAGAGATTGATAGGATTGGAATCAACTGGTATAAATACAGATGTAACAAGACAGAACTTAGAAGACAGAACTTAGAAGACAGAATCAAGAGAGACAGAACTTAGAGACAGAACCTAGACACAGAACCTACACAGAACCTAGAGACAGAAGAACTTCACTGGAGAGAACATGGCAAAAGATCCTGGACAGAAATTTGACACAGAACCTAGAGACAGAACCTAGGGAGAGAACATGGCAAAAGATCCTGGACAGGACCTGGCTACAGAACTTGGCTGAAGAACCCGGCTACAGAACCTGGCAACCGAACCTGGCTGGAGAACCTAGCAAGAGAACATGGCTACAGAACCTGGCTGGAGATCCTAGACAGAACTTGGCTGGAGAACTGGCTACAGAACCTGGCTGGAGACCCTGACAAGAGAACCCGGCTATGATGATCACCTGAATGCTGCCTCTGTGTCATTCCTTCTTTGCCGACTCCGTCCACACCTTTGGGGACCCCTGGACCTGCTGGGGCTGGACCCCAGCACACTTCCCTTGTATGAACCCACCAACAGTGATAACCATTGATTATCAATCTTGATAGCTTTGAAGTGTGATAAAAGCTCAAAAAGTTGCATATCAATCTGTTTAGAGAACCTGAAATTTCTTTATAGATACATTTTTATTTATTTTAGAGAGAGAAGAGGTAGAGAGAGAAACATTAATCAGCTGCATCCTATATACCCCGTACTGGGGATCAAGCCCCCAACCTGGACATGTGCCCTGACCGGGAATCCAACCAGTGACCTCTTGGTGCCTAGGATGACACTCAGTCCACTGAGCCACATAGGCTGGGTGAATTTGAAATTTTTACATTTTCTTCCATTTTCTTCTAGTTGTCTCGCCCATACCTTATTCACTACCAGTTATTTGAGCAACTTCCTAATCATGATATTACCTTTCCACATTATTTACATAGTTTTCATAAAAATAGCAACTAGTCCTTTTTATACCTATTCTGGATCAATTTATCGATATGTTAATTTATGCAATTTTGATTAAAAAGTACAACTGGGGTAAATTGGGGAATCAACAGGGCTGGCTCTTAGCAACTGTGCAGTTCAGTACAATGGGAGAGAAGTGCACAGGCTGACTGTAGCATGTTTTTTAGGTTGTGAGTATCCACCAATATGTTCTCCAGAGGAAATGGGGGATGTCTATTAATGTGGTGACATGATGAAGTGGAGATTGTTTAAAAGAGTTTCTACTATAGGTGAAATATATCTATGATAGGTAAATTAGTACCAACTCAGAATATTGCTATTATTCAAACTCCCTGCATGACTTAATTATTGGTTGATTCATGTGGGCTGGTCATCAAAACTCTGCATCTAAGAATGTAAAATAAAATTCCTTATTGCCTTGTCATTTGGAAGGTCTCAGTGCTGTCATCAGAATCTCACCCATGTTCCACTGAACATTGTTCACCAAGATGCTCTTTCTCAGACTCCACTCCCACAAGTCCCTGCTGTACCCAGTGGTCAAGATTTGCTGATGTGCCCTGGTATTTGGTTGTGAGCTGTCCACTGGATTCCAACCTGACCAAATGCTGTGATCCTCAGTTAAACTTGAAGGCCATTTTTGTCTCCAAAGTATTGGGTTCACTATAAAAATGTGTAAGTCAAAGAAGATTTATTTTCTCCCTGCTGATGTGGACCAACGAGAGGTTGCATTGTACTGAAGGAAACTCAAATGTACTTAAACAATCAGAGAACTTTTGGAAGTGTCTGGTCAATTTCCAATGTACCTGTTACTGACTGTTTGAATAGAAAATACAAGCTGAAAGAAAACTGTGCTCACAGAGTTTAAAATCCTTGACTTTCTATTGGTAAGCTAAATGGAAAGAATTTGCTTTTAATGCTTCTGTCTGAAAAGAATCCTCACTCAATTTTTAATTTGCTAACACACGGGAAAGGGAATGGTTTTGATTAAAATTCTTTTAATACATTAGGTAGAGTCTTGTCATGAGAATGGTGTCCACTAATATACTGCTGTCATCCCTCCTCTATTTAAATTCCATTTGATTCTAATTAGTGTAGATTCAGTAAATAAAGTAACCAATGAATGGATATTGAAGAAACACCGTATTGTTTGCATCGTAATGAAATTCAAAAAATCTAATTTCAGTTATAAATTAATCTACTATTAATGATAACTTATTATATCATTTAATAAGATCATCCTATCTAATAAAGAGGGAATATGCTAATTGACCCTCACACTGTCACAAAGATGGTGGCGCCCACAGCCAATAAGGAGGGAATATGCTAATTGAGGGCCACACCCCCAAAGATGGCAACACCCACAGCCAATTAAGAGGGAATATGCTAATTGACTGCCATGCCCTCAAAGATGGCAGCGCCGACAGCCACAAGATGTCGGCACCCAGGCGGGCCCAGCCTTGCTGCGCACCTGCCTCTGGAGTTCCCCAGTCCCCTCAGCCCCACAGCTGCTCAGGGCCAGCCTGAGGCACAGGTAAGCCTCAGATGGTGGCTGCCCAGCCGCCCAGGGCTGCCCGAGGCTCAGGTAATCAGGGCCGGCCGGCCAAGGCTTGTGCCAGCAGCAGAGGTGTGATGGGGTGTTGCCTTCCCCTGATCGCCAGGTCACCTCCCACCCCTGTGAGCTCCCGGACTGTGGGAGAGGGCAGGCCAGGCTGAGGGATGCCCCCTCCAGTGCATAAATTTTCATGCACCAGGCCTCTAGTTTTATTATTCCAAATGAAATTTTATTAACTAATAAAATTAAAAAGTAGAATTCACTGAATAGTACAAAAAAACATTTTTCATTTATATTGTGTACTAGTGAGAACATTTAAAAGAGCTCTCTCATGCTATAGGTGGCCTTAGACATCAGCTGCCATGTATTTCTGGAAGAATTAAAAATACCAGCAACATTTGTTACCCTGGTTTAACAATTGGAGAGAGGGTTTTCTGCTGGAATGGTCTTACTGTTTTGGAACTTTCCTATAGAGTCCTCAAAAATATATTTTTTATATCACAAATAGAAACTTGAAATTATATCTTTTTCCTTGTTAATATAATTATATTCTCAGTATATGTGCTGTGTTAATTAAGTCTGGCAAAATAAATGGATGTTCATAAAAATCAAAGAAATATTTATTTTAAAAAATATACTAGCATTTCTGTTCATAGTGGTCATATTTATAAGCAAAATTTCAAAAATAAAGTATAATATTTTTTATTTAAAAAAGGGTCTTCTTTTGGTTTTGGCCTCACACATCTCTTACCCTTCAAAAATAGTTTAATTGATATTCTGTTACATGTCAATATGCCATTTTGGAGCGGGTATTCTTTAGGTAGTTAAAATGGAGTTAGTGGTATATATCTCATAGCATTATTGTGAGAATTAAATGAGTTAATTCATGTTAGTTTTCAGAAGTATTACTGGCATTGATGAGCTTTGTATAGTGCTAGCTATTACTATATCCAGAATCTAACCCCATCTCTGCACTCCACTGTCCTCGACACATTCCCAGCGATGTCACCATTCTCACCTACTTGGATTACTGCCTAACTCTTACTGGTCTCCCTGCCTCCTTGTCTGTCTCTGCCCCATCAATTCTCACCTGGCAGCCTCAGGATTCAGGATCCTTGGTCCAAGTCACTCTTCTGCTCAGAGCCCGGCACTGGCTCCCCCTCATCCAGAGTCAAAGTCAAAGGCCTCACATCAGTCTGCACACTCCCTAGTCTGGCCCATCCCTCCTGTCCTCATCGCCCACTGCTTGCTTCTCATCCCCTCAGTTCCAGCCTCAGTGGGCTCTTTGCTGCTCCTGGAGCTCCCCAGGCACAGCCCTGCCTCTGGGCTTTTGCACTTGCAGGTCCCCCTGCCCCTAGAGAGTGCTTTCCCCCTCACATCTGCATGGCTCACCTCCATGCTTCCCTCAGGACTTCTGCCACCTCCTCCGTGAAGCCTTCCCTGACCACCCTACTTAAATCAGGACACCCCACCCTCAGCATTTCCTCTCCCTCTGAAGTGCTCACACTCTCTGACAGTTTTAATTGCTGTTTTGTTCACTGTCTGTCTCCCTCCACTAGAAGAGCAGATACTTTTATGCCCCAGCACAGGTGACAGTATCAAGTACCATATATAGGACTCCCTACTCCCCTAACCTCCTTCCCTCTGGCAACCACCACATTGCTGTTTGTGTTCATGAGTTTCAGTTTTACATCCCACATACGAGTAAAATCATATACTTCTTAGCTTTTTCTGGCTGACTTATTTCACTTAGTATAATATTCTCAAGGTCCATCCACGTTGTTGCAAATGACAGTAGTTCATCCTTTCTTATGACTGAGCAGTATTCCATTGTGCATAGGTACTGCACCTTCTTTATCCAGTCTTCTATTGAAAGGCACTTTGATTGTTTCTATGTCTTGGCCACTGTGAATAATGCTGCAGTGAACATAGGTGTGCATATATCCTTGCAATATAGAACTTTTAAATGGAGCACGCCTGGAATTCCACTTGATTTTGGCATTTCAGAGGGGCTTGAAGAAAAAATGCTCAGGTGTCCATAAGATCATCTGCTCTGGATAATGAAGGCTTGACAAACTTTGGAGGGAGCTCTTGACATCCATTTTCTCACAGCCTTGAACTACAGAGCGACAGTCACTCATCCTTCACTCCTAAAAGCATTCTTTGTAAGAGAAAGTTGTCTCGAGCGTCACGGGGTTAGTGATGGAGAAATAATGGATGCTATCTTGACTGATGGGAGCAAGCAGAAGGCTGTTGACAGCAGGGAAGGAAATGGTTTGGGGGAAGATGAGAAAGGATAGGAGAGAAGCAGAGCTGCGCGTCTCCGCCTGGCCTGGGTTCATCGGCCGTGGCGCCAGCTGAGCGCCACTGGCTGGAGGTCCCCTGCATCTCTAGGGAACAAAGCCACGGGTCCTCCCCCACAGGGTAAGTCCAGAATGGAGACAACCACATTTAAATATTTAAGTACAACCACATATTGTAAATGTGCAGTAGTGGCTGGCTTTACACAAATAGTTCCATTTGTTCACATAGCAACACAAGAAGACCGGGAAAGAGACTGCAACACAGACATCAACCCAACATCACACAGCTAGAAAGTATCCTAGTCAGAAAAGTCGCTTAGGGCCTCTGAGTCCAAATTCAGGTCTTGTTCCATTTCACCAGAGCAGTTTTCAATCATCCTGTTACAAATACTGCGGTTCATTTTCTTCACGCCAAGCCACCAAGAAAAGGTTAATTTATAGTCACCATTATCTCTTTAATCTCTTTTTAATTTTTATTTAAAACTAGAGGCCCAGTGCACAAAATTCATGCATTTGCTGGTTAGGGGAGAGGGTGTCCCTCAGCCTAGCCTGCACCCTCTCTCAGTCCAGGAGCCCCCTGGGATGTCCGACAGTTGGACATCCTTAGCACTGTCGCAGAGGCAGGAGAGACTCCAGCCACCACTGCTGCGCTTGCCAGTGTGAGCCCGGCTTCTGGTTGAGCGTCGCTCTCCCTGTGGGAGCACACTGACCACCAGGGGGCAGCTCCTGTGTTGAGTGTCTGCCCCGTGGTGGTCAGTGCATATCATAGCCATCAGTTGTTCGGCCGTCAGGTTGAAACCAGCTCTCCGACATCCCTCAAGGGGTCCTGGATTGTGAGAGGGCACAGGCCAGGTCAAGGGACCCCTACCATGCACTATTGGGGCTGGGGAGGGATGCAGGAGGTCGGCCAGCCTGGGAGGGACCGCGGGAAGGCTTTAGGGCGTGTCTGGCGTATCTCGCTCAGTTCCAATCGGCCAAACCCCAGCAGCAAGCTAACCTACTGGTCAGAGCACCTTCCCTCTGGTGGTCAGTGCATGTCATAGCGCCTGGTTGACCGGCCAACTGCCCCCTGGTGTTCAGTCCACATCATAGCGAGCAGTTGAGCAGCATTAGCATATCATTAGCATATTACACTTCGATTGGTTGAATGGCTGACCGGATGACCAGACACAGCATATTAGGCTTTTATTATATAGGATGTTTGTCAATTATAATTTGCATTCAATATTATTTTCTATTAGTTTCAGGTGTACAGAATAGCAGTTAGATGAGATAATTATATACTACAAAGAGATTCCCCTAAAGTTTTCAGTACCCAATGGCACAATACATAGTTATTACAACATTATTGACTGTATTCCATGTGCTGTACTTTACAGTCCTGTGACTATTTTGTAATTATCAATCTCTACTTATCAATCCCTTCAACTTTTCACCCAGTCCCTCCCCCCTTCTCCCCTCTGGCAACCATCAGTCTGTTCTCTGTATCCATGAGTCTGTTTGTTTTATTTATTCATTTATATTGTTCTTTAGTTTCCACATATAAGTGAAAGCATATGGTATTTGTCTTTCTCAGACTGGCTTATTTCACAGAGCATAATACCCTATAGTCCATCTATGCTGTTGCAAATATGGTAAGATTTGTTCTTTTTATGGCTGAGTAATATTCCATTGTATATAGGTACCACTACTTTTTTACCCAGTTTTCTATTGATGGGCACTTGGGTTGTTTCCATAGTTTGGTTATTGTAAATAATGCTGTAATGAACATAGAAGTACATATATTCCTTAGAAGTAGTGTTTTGAGTTTCTTCAGATGTTTTGCCAGAAGTGGAATAGCTGGGTCGGAAGGCAGTTACATTTTTTTTTTAAATTTTTTGAGGCAACTCCATCCTGTTTTCCACAGTGGCTGCATCAGTCTGCATTCCCACCAATAGTGCAGGAGGGTTCCCTTTTCTCCACATCCTCACCAACACTCGTTTGTTGTTTTACTGATGATACCCCTTCTGACAGGTACGAGGTGATATCTCATTGTGATTTTAATTTGCATTTCCCTGAGGATTAGTGGTCACCATCATCTTTTTAAAAGAGCAACATAACAGTGCAATTTAGAAAGAATTTCATTCAATAAAATCCCTTTTCACTGGTACTTTTAACCCTCAGCTATCAGCCAATTTAGTTATTTACCAAGACTCATTTCCTGAGGAAATGGACAGCAATGGTCTCACTGTAAATTGTCTTGGGAAACAAGAAGGGCCAAGTCCTTCTAGGTCATTCCTAGAAGTAATCTGCCCGCGCTGTGGAAGGTTGGGTTATTTAGTAGATGACTTATGTAAAAAAAAGTCACATTTTTCTAAATCACCTTAAAGTTTTTTTTCAGGCTGGTCCATTATGGGCCAGAAGCAGTACAATTAGAGCAGAGAGTGACTATCTGAATTGTTTAAAACACTTCCAAATAGTGAAAGAAGCAGGCCCGTAGGGATAGCTACTTTATCAGTGGCATTTTATTGACAGGGTAATACAAATGTTATGACAGGAATTAAGTTCAGGTTAAGATCACAGACAAATGCTTCCCAGGGATAAGGAAGGATCTAGGCACTTAATGAATGGCAGAGACTATCATGGGTGAGCTAGAGTTTCTTTGGGTATTTTTATGTGTGGTGAAGGTCAGGTTTATGAATTTCCAGTCATATTTTCTTTTTGATTATTTTTAAACATGAAATTGAAAATAAATATCTTACGCATAGTTAACTTCAATAAATTAACGTGTGAAAATGGCAATCAGACAAGTAATACACATTCAGAAAGGAAATTGCAGACACGTGTACAAGCTACAGTAAGAAAGTGACTGAAACAATTAAAAATCATTGAATTTTAAACAGAGTATTAAAAAAACTAAAGGAGATTATTAAAATTAAAAATAAAACTAAAATTTAATCATATAGATTTCATCAATAAATAATCTTTGCTTATTATCTGGATTAGAGTCCTGTTTTATGGCTTTCTAGACTTCAGCCTGTAGACTGATAGTTGAAGTTAAGAATAATAGAGCTGAATACATGTTACATTTTAATTCGTGTTTTTCTATAAAACTCAGAAAGCTAAGTTTTACATACTTTATGAATGTCATCTATTCTAAATTGGCTCTCCATAATGCCATACTTTTAGGAATGTAATGTTCATTTTGTATGATCAGAAACAAATATTTTATTAAAAAAATTTTGGTTGCTAAGTTTCCTGAAATTCAAGTTTATTTGTTGTCTATCTTTGAAAACTGGTCTTTATAAGCAGACTAGATTGGCTAATGAAACAACATGAAGTAATTATTCCAATGGAAAATTTCATTAGTAGCTACATATTTACCATTTCCTTAGTGGGATATACTTCCTGAAAGTTTAACTGAATTGTCTTTAAAACTCAGATTGACAGGAGACATTGGTCTCCTTGCATTTTCTTTTTAAAAATATCAGTGTTTAATCATGTAATTGAAGTAATAATGATTTATACATATTTTAATAATCCATTTTTTTCCAAATGTGGCTTCCTGAATTGTAAAGTAGGGACAATACTAATTTTACCATAAAGAACCATGAAGATTACATAATCTAATGAATGGAAAACATTTTATAAACTCTAAAATATAATAAAAGTATCAGCTTTACTAACATAGTTATTCGGATATTTTTTTTTCTTCCTTTTGTTCCAGCCTTCCATTTTTCCCTTAGGCACATTCTCCTTCCCAAAAACTGTCCTATTCACAAGCCACAGATACACTGCCTTAGCTGAAAAGAAGTAACGATGTTGTGTTTAAGGAAATGCTGTTAAATAGAAATTAAGAGCCTCTTAAATGATCAAATCGTTGTTTGTTTTTCATTGACCTGAAAGCCAAAAAAGGAGATAGAGAGCAGAAATTGTGCATGCATACAACAATTATTAAGCATTTAAGTTTTCTATGTTTTACTTAGTATTTTCAGTGGATTAGAGATTATTTCCATGACAACCAATCTTTTTTCCCTTCAGCGCATTAAACCATATTTCTGTATTTATTTTGTCTTTTAAAGAAACACCTTTTCCAGTTCAGATTAAAACATCAAACACAATACCTCATAATAAATTTTAAAAATTCAATTCACAGAAAAAAACGAAAAAGCAATAGTAAGAGAGTCCCTGTAAACATACAAATGTTGAGTGAGACTGAGAAGGAAAACCCAGCACTGTTTATACTGGTTTTCAGAAGAGGGCGTGAAAATCACCATTCTGATCTAGTTCAGTGACGTTTTATTGACTTATACCAATGGGACTCTGTTTTCTGAGATGAGAGGAATAATTACCAACAGGACTTTTGTATGACACACCTATAGAAATAAAAATCAAGATGTGCTTACATTTATTCAGACAGACATCTCTTGACTTATTCATCTTTCCCAAAGGAAATTCCCTACTTGACCTAGTGGGGACCTCAAGCCCCAATCTAGTTCAAACACATATTTAAAGGGGACATACACAAAATGTGCACTGTTTCTGCATGAGTCTATGGTAAATAAAATGTATGTGTAGATATTTTAAGGAAGCATTTGATTTAGTGAGTCAGAATAAAATGTGATAGTTTCCTGACCTGGTTGATAAAAAATCCTTTTAATAAAATGGAGCTTCGTTTCATAACTAGTGCAATGCTTGCACATGATTAGGTGAACCCCAAAGGATTTTTCACCTAATCACCTACCTGGTAAGAGAGGCTATTGCTTCCAGACATTTACCATCACCAGGAACAACAACAACAAAATCTCTGCACAGGATTCATATGGAGGGCTATGCTTGGTAATAGAATCAGTAAGTTGCTATAAACAATAGCAATCCTACACTCTGACAGTGTGAAGCTTTTGTTAAAACGAAGTCTCTGCTCTGATTGTGGTCATCCCGAAGTCCTCTCCCCACAAACGTCATGGTTCTACAGCCGCAGACAGACTGCGCATAGGACATATGAAAGGTCTTCTCTGCTCACAGACTTTATATTTGTTTCTCTCTCCTAAGGAAATGGTTGGGCTTTAAAAATTACTTCTTCTGTGATGAAGGGAGGAAAAGGTCCCAGGTAGGCTCTCTATGACTGCATGTCATCCAGGAAACCAGCAGCAGGGGAATTGTCCCAGTGGACATTCCTTAAAGCTGTCAGTGGTCAGAGAACTTGGCGGTGGTGGGAGGGGGTGGGGGGGGAGATTAAGACAGATAGAATGACAGACAAAAGAAACATTTGAACTACTTTCCTGGCTGCATGTGCTCTTATAACCACCTCCCAGATGCAGCAAAGTCATTCTTAGACACAACTGTCCAGGGAAGTTTCCAGGACAAGGCCTGAGTGAGTGAGTACAAGGGTATTTTATGCTGCAGCCATAACTGAAATCTACCAGCTGCCTCTCAGAGACAGAACCTGGGGTTTGCTCTCCCCTAGTTACTGACTATAGTGTGGTTGGGAGGAAAGGCCCTGCTACTGTCTTTAGAGCCAATTAAAGACATGCCCAGAGAAGCAGTGGGGCATTCTGAGGCTCAATGTGTTTTCTTTGTCCAGCCATCTCTCATGCATCTCTCATAATAGCTTCCTAAGATCTTGTGTGGGCTTTTTAAGCTAATGCAAGTTGTCTCCCTGGCCTTTCAATAGAAGCTACTTCTGCCTCATGTAAACTTATCTTAGATGGGGAGGTCCAGGGGAGCAAGCTTGGCATTTAATTGTCCAGAGACTTGGACAAGCACTGATCCTGTTTTTATTACTGGGGCCTTATCTTGGCTTTTCTACATTAAAAGCAAGCCCCATAGGCTTATTTCTAATACCTTGGGTGACAGAGAAGAAGAGAATGTATGATGCTGACTATGTCTACTATAAATGTGGCAAAAATAGCTACGTCATGCAGCGCTGCTGACTTGGCCTCCTTGTAGTTTTGAGTTAAGGAGGTAAGAACGCTAACTCTCTTGCTTCCTTAACTGATGCAAAATGGGCTTTCGGATCTACATACATGCAGACAATCCTCCTTGGCCCCTGCTTCTGAACATTGGGAATGTTCGCCTGGTTTCTGTTTTGTTTTATTTCCTGATAATTGTGCACTGCTTGAATATTTTTAATAGTATTTTGCCAGTATTTCAATGCTAAAAAACATATTATGCCAGGCAGAGTCTAGTGGCAGAAGAGGAAATGAAACAAAACAGACAAGGAAATCAAGAGAAAGAACCATTTGGGCAGGCATTTTATACACTTTCCTTCTTTTGTAATGTAGATCCTTTATCCAATGAATTTCCGCCATCGTGTGCAAACAGAGAGCACTATAAGAACCGGTGGGCAGCAGCCCCACTGGGCCAGAAACTCAGCACCTGAAGCAAGGGGGATTTTTTAAATGAAAGAACTTGAAAGTGATTTTAGCCCCGAGTGAGCTAAAATTTATTTAATGCCAGCAGCTTTTGCCTAGAAGCTCCAAATTATGC
Organism: Myotis myotis; assembly: GCF_014108235.1. NCBI lineage: Eukaryota > Metazoa > Chordata > Mammalia > Chiroptera > Vespertilionidae > Myotis > Myotis myotis. Next base: position 175,730,835 of record NW_023416335.1, read on the forward strand.
ATTATTACCTGGCTCTTTCTTTTAATACTCTGCAGCAGTGGTTTTATTATGGGGGAAAATTTGCCAGTGTTTGATTTTGATAGTGGACTATCTGGGGACAAAAGAACAAGCAAACTCTGCCTAATTTAGAGCTTTTTGCACAATCAAATGACTTACCATTTTCACCTTTTCAGCTATGTCTCCATCATGTGAGTGCCCTGAACAACCATGGGCTCAGCAGAAAAAAAAAGATGTACTTCTCAGAGGGCTCTCCAGTTAGATCCACAGAATAACTGGACCATTTTAAATCTCGGACATAGCTTTAAGGAGTGGAAGGCCAAGGGCATTGTCATTTAACACTGCTTTTGGTACCCTGTCAAAGTCTCTACCTAGGGCAGAGTAATTAGGGTTTTCAAGCTTTCAGAGGATGTGATATTCCTCTGAATTAATTTTTTCCCTTGTCAGTCAACAATAATATTTTTCCAAGTATATTCCCAGAAATACTACTTCTGAAGGATATCCATTGCTGTACTTAAGTGAGTGAGGCAGGAGCACGGAGGTCCCTGGTCAAATAAACTTAGGAAATGCTGAGTTGAGCAAAGATAGATTTCTAAATTGCAGGAGTCTTTAATATGCTAGCGCATCCTGTGAAACTTCAAGATGGAAATATGAATAGAGCATTACCTAAGTAATGGCGTTCAGGGAAAAGCATTTCTCAAGACCAGCATTCCAAGAAATGTAATCTGGGGAAAAATATACGGTGTTATAACCCAGTTATAATGACTGGTTTATGCCATATCTAAGAAACAAAGTGAGCTGGGATTGGTAGTGGTGACTTTTGCTTCTATGAATAGTCTTTGTTTTTTGCTTACTGCTAGGTTGTGGGTTGATAATGCAATTAGGTCATTGAAGACTGGATTAGAGTTGGGTGAATCTTGTATATTTATTAGTATAAACTGTAGGCATATGGGTGATGTTGTTGGCCATGGTAGTGGTGGTGATGGTGTTTTACTTCTGAACTAGAATGAAAACAAACAAAAAAAATTGAAATATTTTTTAAATGCTTGGAATAAAAAAAAATGAAATATTTGTATATGTCTTTTGAGAGGCTGAGAGGTCACAAAAATGATGAAATAGTTGTTGTATTTAAACTTCTGTGGGGCAAAGACTATGCATATTCATATTTGTCCATCCTACAGAACTTGCCCTGGTCCCTTGTATTTGCTAGGTAATTGATAATGTTTTCAACTGAATTAAAATAACTCATCAGAAATTCAGTCATCATAAATCATGCTATTGGAATTCCTGTTTTATCTACAAAGAAGAAAAATTAAAATTAACAATAAACTTTTCCCCAAGAATATTTTGAATTTAAAGCTTCTGGAATTAATATAACTTGAAGAGTTTTGTTTTTTAATTTGAAATTTACTAAACTTACTTTAATATTGATGACAAGGTTTTTTTTGTTTATAAATGTTTTTGTATCATCAGAATAAAATTTATTTTAAAAAATCTGGTTATTCTAAGCAGACATTATATTACCTTTTTTTTTTCTTGTAAAGCCATGGTTGCACAGCTGAACATACAATGACTGACATGGTTGCCTTCAGTTCTGTCTTTCATTAATGCTTTGTCAAGGGCTCTTTCCAGATGGCTGTTAAGTTCACAGGCTGCTTGTGTTCTTCTAGCCTCTCCATAACAGAACTGATGGAACTGAATTGCAGTATAATGTGCCTGCCTGTTTACCTCCTGAATCTTGGGGTGATATTCACAGAGATACTTGTGCTTTTGCGTGCATGCGTGTGTGTGTGTGAGAGAGAGAGAGAAGAGAGAGAGAGAGAGAGAGAGAGAGAGAGAGAGAGAATTTGTGTTTTTCTTTAGTCCCATTAAGTGGAAGAATTGGTGTTGGACAATTATGGAATAATTTTATGAGTGTAAAGTAACATTCATCTTGGGTGTGAAGGAAGTTGTATGTTTAAAAATGGTCTTAGATCTCAGGATGGAAAACAAAATAAAGGGGCCACACAGCACAAAAAATAAATGCCATTATTATAGTATTACAGTTTCTAGATCTTAGCTATTGTAAATAACACTGCAATGAACATAGGGGTGTTTATTCTGATTGGTGTTTTGGTCTTCTTAGAATATATTCCTAGAAGTGGGATCACTGGGTCAAATGGTAGTTCCATTTTCAACTTTTTGAGGAAACTCCACACTGTTTTCCATAGTGGTTATATCAATCTGCATTCCTACCAACAGTGCACTAGGGTTCCTAAAAACCTTCTGCACAAATAAAACAGATTGTAAACCAGGTTGACAACCCAAACAAAAGAAACCAGCATCAATTGAAAAGGGAAACCATTCTATGGGAGAACATTTTTGCCAACGATACATCTGATAAGGGGTTAATCTCCAAAATATATAAAATAGTCATACAGCTCAAGAAAAGGAAGACAAACCACCCAATTAAAAATGGGCAGAGGGCCTAAATAGATACTTCTCCAAAGTGAACAAACAAGAGGGCAAGAGACCTATGAAAAATGCTCAACATCACTAATTATCAGAGAGATGCAAATTAAATGACAATTAGGTACCACCTCATACCTGCAAGAATGGCTACCATCAATAAATCAACAAATAACAAATGCTGGTGAGGATTTGGAGAAAAGGGAACCCTCGTATTCTACTACATCTAGATTTTATGCCCACTATTTTTTGATGTGTAGTTCTAATGACTCTTTCTTAAAAAGTTATTGCTGTTTCTCAATATGTTCTATTTAAAGCCCAAATAGCAGAAAGGCTGAAGGCATTCCTTCTTATACTCTGTTAGATCCCTGGTTTATACAATATAATGAAAAAAATATTTTAAATATTATACAGATGTGATTTTTTTTCTTGGCTAATTCCTTTCAAGGAAGCCAGCTTTAATGGTCTGGCTGCAAAATGACATTTTGTTCTTATGCTATAACATTGTGTAAATGTGACTCCACGGAAAAAGGATGGCGAGGTTCCTTTTAAATTTCATTTTGCCAAGACCTAAGCAAGAGATCGATACTATAATCTTCCCTTTTCAATTCGCATACATTGCCAGTACTCTTTTCTTGAATGAGTACAGATGAGTTCAATTTAGGGAAAACAAATTTATTCTGAAGGATGGAAATGGCTCCCTTTCACAATAAAAACCATTCAAGAAAAACCAACATAGGAATTCTTTTCTCTAATTCCATTCCAGTAAAGTCAGTTCTTGATGACTAACCCAGCTAATGACAATGCCTTACATTTGTGTAGTAGTTTGTAGTTTTCAAAGTGTGGTCTTTGCTTTATTTCATGAGAAGCTCACGGTAAGCATGCAAAGTAGATCAGGGCAAAGAGAAACAAGTTCTGAGAGATGAAGGGACTTGTAGAAGGTCACACAGCTAACTGATGATAGGACCTGGATGGCCACCCTGGTTTACAGTCTGTTTTGTGTTGTTGTTTTTTGTACAAGCAGAATGGCTAGTTAAGAAAAATTACAATAGTTAATATCAGTATAATACCTTCTACTTTGCAGAGTTATTTCAGGTCCTTTATCTTACTTAGGTTTTAGGTGAACGTATCCACAAATATTTTTATCATTACCCCCATTTTACATCTGAGGAAACCAAGATTCAGTGATCTCAGGTGACCTTGGTCTCAGCTGCGGCAGACCCAGGATTGAGTTCCTACCCTTGGACTACTGCTCTGCTCACTTAGCCATACTGCCCCTCTGGCTCTTCGATCTAAAACTGGTTTGTGTTCAATGTCATGATTTCTGTTTTTCTCATTGGGGAAAAGCACCCTCCAAACTGTGTCTTTCTGAAGGAGATATTAAATACTAGAGGCCTGGTGCACAAAATTTGTGCACTTGGGGGATCAGGGGGAAGTCAGTCAGCCTGGCCTGCACCCTCTTACAGTCCGGAAGCCCTTGGGAGATGCCTGACTGTCGGCCTAAGCCATCAGTCAGATATCCTTAGTGCTGCCGCAGAGGTGGGTGAGGGTCCTGCAACCGCTCCTGCCCTTGCCAGCCATGAGTCTGGCTTCTGGCTGAGCAGCACTCCCCCGTGGGAGCACATTGACCACCAGGGGGCAGCTCCTGCATTAAGCAACTGCCCCCTGGTGGTCAGTGCACATCATAGCAACTGGTTGTTCTGCCATTTGGTCGATTTGCATATTAGCCTTTTATTATATAGGAGTAGACGCCTGTTGCACGAAGAGATTCTTGCAATAGGCCTTCCCTTCTCCTGGCTGCCGGCACTGGTTTTCCTCCGGCACCCGGGACCCAGGCCTTCGCTCCGGCCAGAGCCGCCTTCCGTCTTCCACCTTCACGGCTCCAGCTCACCTTCAGTCTTCGCTCTGCCGCTTGGAGCCTATGTATGCAAATTAACCACCATCTTTGTTGGCGGTTAATTTGCATATCACACTGATTAGCCAATGGGAGGTGTAGCGAAGGTACGGTCAATTACCCTGTTTGTCTATTATTAGAGTAGATAGTCTACAGCTCCTGAGCCAGCATCTCTGAGTGCAGAGTGGTGACCCAGAAAACAGCGGACTAATCCACATGTAGCTAACTCTGAGCTCTATTTTAATTTTCCTGAAGAGATTTATACTTCTAAATAGCAGTGGGTCAAAGTCTGGAAGCAGAAAACAATACTTTGTACTTGATTTTTACTTTACTTGTTTTAGATGTATTTTGTCTCTCTGTCTTACAGTGGCATGGTATATTTTTCTTTAAACCATGCCCTTTACAGTTATTATGCTTTTTATTATTTTTTTTAAACTGAAATTTAATGTTTATTTTAAGAACCAAAGTTAAGTCTTTGGATGTGAGCAACTTGGATTACATTTGGGCGCCTCTGTGAGGTAGGCTATCCTTCTTCTTGTTTTATGAATGAGGAAACTAAGCATGGAGGTCCCAGGAGAAGACCTGGAACAGAACCTGGGTCACTTGGTTCTGACGTCTTTCACTCGTATTCCTCTTCAGCAACAATAGTTTGGTGCCAGCCTCAAACAAAAGTGCCTTTGTGGGAGCTTTGGAACCCAGGTAGGACACTGAAACCCAGGTGGGGCCCAAGACCAAGCTGTTTTGAGGAGACAGGACCACACCCAGGTAGCTGATTCGCTCATTAACTGTGGTCTCAGTTAAGGAGACAGAAATAGCTCCGTATCCCTGAGGACTTGGCTATAGTCCAATTCGACTTGGTCCTGTCAGCAACACCACACACCCAGAAGGGGTCACACTCACCTGTGCCTCAGGTGCTGGGCAGAGACCATAGTCTGGCTATGGATCCTTAAGTGGCCTGTGCTCAGCTCAAGCCCCCTTGGCTGTGGTCTGGGAGTCCCTTAAGGTAAGCCTGCCAAATTAGATCTGACTGTAGATTCTGAAAACTCCCTGAAACTGGGCTCCAGCCCCTCCCAGCATAGCCCATGAGGAGTTCTGCTGACAGGGGGACTCAGCAGAAGACATTCCCATCTGCACCCCCAGGCATCCTGAAAGGGCCCTAAACTTTAGGACCCTCCCAGCCATAGTCCCTGTGTGGGCCTGCTGGATGAGGATCCAGCAGGAGACACTCCTACCTATGCCCCTGGAGATCCTGAAAGTTCCCTATAATTAGCTCCAGCCCCTCCCACCTGCAGGCTGCAAAAGTCCTGGTTGTGCCTCAGGAGATCCTGAAAATTCCCTATAGCCCCTCCCAGCTGCAGTCTGGAAGCAGTCCTACCAGCACAGCAGAATCTCCTGTCTGTGTCAGGAGATCCTGAAAAGACCCCGTACATGGCTTGTACCTTAAGGGAGCTGTCCAGCCCCACTCAGGGGTTGGGTGAGAGACACCCATTCATGCCTCCAGAATGAGGTCTATAGACATTGGTCTTGGCAGTAGATCCTGGAAGTGCCCTGGGATTCAGTTCCAGAACCTCTCAGCCATGGTCCAGGGCAGTCCTGCCCACCTGGGACCTACCTAGTGACTCAGCAGGAGCTATCCCAGGGACCTCGTAAGAATACACCTGTTGCAAACCTGGTGAGAGGCCCACTGCCAGGGGAACCAACCGTGGACCCTCAAGTGGACCCTTGTCCCAGTGCAATCCTTGTGGGGCGTGGCTACAGCGTTTTGGCCAGGTTCAAGCCTCGGACTAATGAAAGGACAGAGTCCTTTCATTGCCACGTGCAAGTCCCACAATTATAGCAAACAGCTGTAGTTGTAAGCTTGAACCTATGGTCCAAACACGTGGCCCCACGTGCCTTGTGCTAGAGTTCAGGTGCATGTAGTTGAGTAGGGTTGGAACTCATGAGAATGCTGTAAACAACTTGATCACGCCCCTACTTTGCCTCGTGGCATCAGCTATAAAATAAATACGTGGCTTGTGGGCGCTGGCGCTGTCTCCTCATCAGGGAGCAGCATCCCACCGAGACCCAACTTTCATTCTCTTGTCTGTCTTTTCTCAATCCTTTCACCCCACCCCCACTCAGGATCACCTTTGGCCATAACAAATCCTACTGAACGAGATACTGGAGGCAGTCCCCTCCACCCAGGACCTCACAGGATCCACACCCACCTGAGCCCCTGGTGACATCTCACCAACTGAATTCCTGTCAACAACCTGCAGATGGAGCAACAGCTTCCTAATCCAGCTCTAACCCAACATGATTGCAATTTGAGGTAATTCCATGAGACATTTAATAAAGAAATAGAAAGCATAGAAAGAACCAACTGATACCTCAGAAATATGAAAAATCAAGAGACTACTATCAGCAATTGCATGCCAACAAACTAGATAGCCTGGAAGAAATGAGAAAGTTCCTAGAAACATACAACCTACCAAGACTAAATAATGAAGGGAAAAAATCTGAACATACCAATAACAACTGAGAAGCTTGAAGCAATAATAAAAAATCTGCCAACAAAGAAAAGCCCTAGACCAGATGGCTCCTCAGGTGAGTTTTACTAAATACTCAAAGAAAAATGAACATCAATTCTCAAGCTCTTCCCAAAATTTGAAGGGAAAGTTTCACTCCCACACTTACTGTATGAGGCTGTACTCTTACTCTGATACAAAAACCAGATAAGGACACTACAAGAAAAATATAGGACAATATCACATAGATGTAAAAACTTCCACTATAGAAAACAGTATAGAGATTTCTTAAAAAAATGCTTTGAGTGCATTATGCTAAGTGAAATAAGTCAGATGGAAAAATATAAATACTGTATGATCTCATTTATACATGTAATTAAAAAAGTTGCACTCATAGAAACAGAGTATATTGGTGGTGGGAGAAATGGGGAGATGTCAATCAAAGGGTGCAAACTTTCAGTCATAAGATAAATAAGTTTGGGGGAATCTAAGGTACGGCATGGTGACTATAGTTAACAATACAGGATTGTATACGTGAAATTTGCTAAAAGTGTAAGTCTTAAATGATCTCACCACACACACACACACACACACACACACACACACACACACACACACACTGATTAAAAGGAAGAACGAAAAAAATGCCATTTGAAACTGCTATTCTGGGGAGACAAGCAAGCTTCCTAAGATGATTAATTTTTTCAGGAGTTACTTAAATGTAAAAATGAGAGGGGATACTAACAAGACTTACAGGAAATTTCAGATAGTTATGCATTTTCTTAACAATATGAATGACCTATTTACTCTGACAGCACAGATCACCCTTGAGATGGCACCAGACAACATTAAATCTTTCTAATGCATTTATTCTGTCTGTGTGCTACATAATTTAGGGAAACCAGAAGCCAACTATTGATTTAGGTTCATCTATAAAGGAGTATCATTTTAACCACTTGACAGGTGTATTCAGAATGGAAAAATAATTAGTAAACTAAAATTGGCTCTGAATTGGCCATGTACTTGTACACTTGTCTTATGGAACAAACTCTACAAGTTGTTTTTTTTTCTTCATAATGACAAACCCTAATTCATATGATTTGAACAAATGGATAAAATAAACATGATTGGGTCAACTGTAGAAGTAAATAACCCTTCAGTACCCATTCTGTCCAATAGGTAACAGGTCTACTTTGGTGAAGTCAGAGAAAAGAATGTCTGAATAGTTTTTGAAAATCATGTGATATCAAGGGTGACACACTAATCACTCTCTGAACTTCTGTTAAAGGTGTGCAGTTGGTACTGGATGGACCACGGAATTCTGGTTTCTATGGTCTGAATATTTTCCACCAACATTGGTCGCAGGGTTCTATAGTGTTAGTTTGGTAAATTTGTTAATGGTTATTCTGATTACTTATATTCTTCCTGATTGTATATGTAGGCTTGTTCTACCAGATTTTGAGAGAAGTATGTTAAAGTCTCACCTGGATGTGGAGTATCTAATTCTCCTTTTACTTTTATCAGTTTATTCTTTATATATTTTGAAGCTGTATCACTGGTTGTATACAGAGTAAAATTGTGGTATCATCTGGTAGGTTGATACCTTTATCATACCTTAAAAGTCCCTCTTTATCTCTAGTAATACTTCTTGTTTAAAAAGTGTACTTTGTCTGATTTTGGTATAGTTATACCACCTTGCTTTTACTTTATGCTTACAAGATATATATTTTTCTATTATTTTACTTTCAAATTTTCTGTCTTTATTTTTTGGAGTTTTGAGATAACTGTTTTATTGAGATACTAGCCTGGCCTATGGGATCGGGCTGAAACCAGCTCTGTCACATCCCTTGAGGGGCCCTGGATTGTGTGAGGGTGCAGGCAAGATCAAGGGACCCCCGCCAGTGCACAATAGGGGCCAGGGAGGAATGTGGGAGATTGGCCAGCCAGGGAGGGGCTGTGGGAGGTCTCCAGGGCATGTCTGGCCCACCTCGCTCGGTCTTGATTGGCTGGACCCCAGCAGCAAGCTAACCTACTGGTCAGAGCATCTGCCCCCTGTGGTCAGTGTCTGTCATAGCGACTGGTCGACTGTCTGTCTCCTGGTGGTCAGTGAACATCATAGCGAGTGGTTGAGCGGCCTTAGCATATCATTAGCATATTATGTTTTGATTGGTTGAAGGGCTGACCGGACGACCAGACACTTAGCATATTAGGCTTTTATTATATAGGATAATTTACATATCATACAATTCACCCATTTGAAGTATGAAAGTTAATGATTTTAGTGTATTCACAATGTTCCATAATTATAACCACAATCTATTTTAGAATATTTTTATTATCCCAGAATGAAACCCTATTCCCTTTGGCTATCGGCCTCCATCAACCCCCATCCTTCCTAGTCCTAGGCAACCACTCACCCACTTTCTGCTTTTATAGACTTGCCTATACTGGACACCTCATATAAATGTAATCTTACAATATGTGGTTCTTTGTGCCTGCCTTCTTTCATTTAGGATTATGCTTTCAGTGTTCATCTATGTGGTGTGTATTCTGATACTCTATTTCTTTTCTTTTTTTGACAAATTATATTCCTCTATATGAGTATACCAGATATGGTTGTTTCCATCTTTGGCTATTATGAATAACTAGAGGCCTGGTGCACAAAATTTGTGCGGGGGGGGGTGGGGGGGTGGGGAGTGTCCCTCAGCCTGGCCTGTGCACTCTCATAATCCGGGACCCCTTGGGTAGGGTCCCTAGGCCTGGCCAGTGATCAGGGCCTGTGAGATCTTTCTTTCCCCTGGCTGCTGGCAGCTGGCCCTGCCTCCGCCTCTGCCACTGCTTGCCATCTGTGCGGTGCTGTGCCCTCCTCCCCTGCCACTGGTTGCTTCCCTCTGCAGGCGATAGGTGTGGGATGCGACCGCTTGGCTGGCCTGGTCTTCCCTCTGTGGGGCAATCGCTGGCCGGCCCCGCCCACCTGCCTCAGCACTGCCAGCCTGGTGGCCTGGGCCTCCCTCTTTGGGAGGATCTATTGTGGGGCTCTGTGACAGATTGCCCAACAGAGGGAGGCCCCGCCCACCTGGCCAGGGCTCTGCAATTGATCATCACACAGAGGGAGGCCCAGCCCACCCAGGGCTCCACAATCAATCACTGCACAGAGGGTGGCCTGGGCCTCCCTCTGTGGGGTGATCATGGGGCAACAGCAGGGCCCCCTGACCAATCGCATCACACCTGCCTTGGCTGGCCTGGCGCCAGTGCATATCATAGTGTGGTCATCCAGAAGGTAGTCCGGATGGTCGTTCTGCTGTTCGGTCATTCGGTCGATTTGCATATTATGCTTTTATTATTATAGATGCTTCTGTTAGCATTTTGACTCAGGTTTATGACTCTGTTAGCAGAATTACTTTAAATTTAGTGCACTTCTGTGGTTTGGAGATGTATTTTATACCTGGGTATGATACTGTGATCCTGTCAAAAGTTTGTTCAGGGAAAAATTATATTGAAGTATTACTTAAATTTCCTGTGGGTTATGAACTACTACATTTTCCTTGACTTTATAAATTAATTAAGAAAGGAGAGGTCTAGATTTTAATTCATTATTTATAAAATTTAAATAAGATAATAAGAACAAAAAATTGCCTTTATCTGTGCCAGGCACTTTTCTAAGCATTTTAATTAGTTTAATTCTCATGAATTATATAGGTACTATTATTACCCCTTTGTGAAGATGAAGACACTGAAACATGTGGATATAAAATAATTTCCCCAGGAAACACAGCTAATAAGAAGTAGAGGTAGAATTTACTAGTAAACCCAAGATGTTTGACTTTAGAGAATGTGTTTTGACTTCTAAATGGGAATAGGCAAATAAATTTCTCTAGCAGAACCTGTTTGATAGTAAATGTTCAATAATTGGAGGTTCTAATTGTCATTTTCTTATTATTCCAAGTGGGATTATTCTGTTTTCTTTAGGAGCATGTCTATGCTTTGCAATGCTGCATAAGAGCAATTAAAATGTTTCTCATATTATTTGACAACAGTAAAACTTAGATTTTTTAAAAGCTTGAAATATACAAAATTGTAATAGTATTTTATATATTTAGCAAATATTTATCAAATTACCACTGTGCATATTACTGGAGTAGTCTCCAGGGCAGTGATGGTGAACCTATGACACGCGTGTCAGAGGTGACACGCGAACTCATTTTTTTGGTTGAATTTTCTTTGTTAAATGGCATTTAAATATATAAAATAAATATCAAAAATATACATCTTTGTTTTACTATGGTTGCAAATATCAAAAAATTTCTATATGTGACATGGCACCAGAGTTAAGTTAGGGTTTTTCAAAATGCTGACATGCCGAGCTCAAAAGGTTCGCTATCACTGCTCTAGGGTCAAGGAGATAGAAGAAATTATCTTACCCTTGTCAGAGCTTATAACCTGGTAAAGATCACAGACCAGTGCATAATTACATAAGAAATTAATTGGAGGAAGGAGTGATGCTGAATATGACCTGCCTGTGGAACTACCATACCTGGATTTGAAATTGTAGTGTGGAAGTATTTGGGAATTAGACCCCTGCAATGATTAAGGAACTGGACTCAGGCATGCCCAGGTTCGAATCCCAATGGTCTCACTGAGTTGAGTGACTGGGAAAATGCTGTGACCTCAGAAACATTTTCCTATTTTATTTTAGAATGGGAATAATACAGGATAGGGCAAAAGTAGGTTTATAGTTGTGAGTATGCAGAACACAGCTTATTCTTGTATTATTTATTAATTATTGTATAATTTTCCATACAAACAACTACAAACCTATGTTTTCCATGCCCTGTATTGCCTGCTTCAAAATGTTGAATGAGCTTTAAAACATATTATGCATCACTAAGCATGATATGTGGCAGAAAGAAATTGGTTAATAAGTTGGGAACTTTCTGGAGTGATGGAAGTGATTGAGGTGATGGTAATATGGATGTATACATTTATCAAAACTCTTTGAACTATACACATAATTGCACTTAATTGTATGTAAATTACCTCAATAAATTTTATTTTAAAAATAAATACCTCTTACAAACTTCTTGGGCTTGATGATCTCTTAAGAAAAGTTATTTTAGAGGTTGGGGGGGGGGTAGATGAGGGTAAAGGAGGGATAAATGGTGACAGAAAGACTTTGGGTGGTCAACACACGATAAATCAGTATACTGTTGAAGTATGCAGTTGTACACTTGAAACCTGTATGATTTTATTAGGCAATGTCACCCCAATAAATTCAATAAAATTAGAAGAAAGGTTATTTTAAACCTCTTTCAAAGTGGCATGAGCCAAATTTGTTAGCCTAAGTCTTCAGCACCTAATGACTTTCTAAAAGCTTCCAAGCAAAGGTATAGTGCAGAGCTAAGAGGAAACATTTTCTATGCCCCAAGGCTTTGCACCTGGTAATACTCCCTATTGTGCCAGTTAATTTATATGCCAACTTGGAGGGCATTTTTTGGATGAGATTAACGTTTTTATTGGTGAACTCTGAGTAAAGCAAATTGCCTTTGGTAATGTCAGTGGGTCTCATCCAGTTGGTTTAAGGCCTGAACAGAACAAAAGTACCAGGCTCTCTCTAGCAAGAGAGAATTGTCTCAGTAGACTACCTTCAGACTTGAACTAGAACATCAGCACTCTTGGGTCTCCAGCTGCTGGTTTTGGACTTGTCAGCTTCATAATTACATGAGCTGATTCCTCCTTATAAATCTCTTTCTTTATGTATACACAACCTATTGGTTTGTTTATCTGGAAAACACTGACAATACATATACTAAATTAAATTATGTGATCAGATCCTTTTATTTATACCCCACTCTAAATGGGGTATAGCTTAAGGGTATAGCTTCCCATCAAGGAGCAGAGTTTACAGAGAATGACTATAATGACATTTTTTAATTTGGCAAATGAATGTATAGGTGAACCTGAAATATTAAAATTCATCATCTGAAAATGGCAATGAGGAGTCACTTCACACCTGTCAGAATGGCTATCATCAACAAGTCAACAAATGACAAGTGCTGGTGAGGACGTGGAGAAAAAGGAACCCTCGTGCACTGCTGGTGGGAATGCAGACTGGTGCAGCCACTATGGAAAACAGGATGGAGTTTCCTCAAAAAATTATAAATGAAACTCCCATTTGACCCAGTGATCCCACTTCTAGGAATATATCCTAAGAAACCTGAAACACCAATCAGAAAGAATATACGCACTCCTATGTTCATAGCAGTGCAATTTATAACCTCTCTATATAAAATCCTAAGCGACCTTTAAGGTGAAACGACTGGAATAACCGGTTGCTATGACACGCACTGAGCAGGCAGACAGGTGAGTGGTTAGGAGAGAGCAGGCAGGCAGGCAGGTGAGTGGTTAAGAGTGAGCAGGCAGGCGAGTGGTTAGAAGCAAGTGGTCCTGGATTGCGAGAGGGATGTCCGACTGCAGGATGTCTGACTGCAGGGATCGGGCCTAAACCAGCAGTTGGTCATCCCCCGAAGGGTCCCAGATTGCAAGAGGGTGCAGGCCGGGCGGAGGGACCGCCCCCCCCCCCAGGGTGCATGCATTTCATGCACTGGGCCTCTAGTAGCTAATATGTGGAAACAGCCCAAATGCCCATCAGCAGATGAGTGGATAAAAAAAACAACAACTGTGGTACATTTACACAATGGAATACTACGCTGCTGTAAAAAAGAAGGAACTCTTACCATTTGCAACAGCATGGATGGACTTGGAGAGTATTATGATAAGCGAAATGAGCCAGTCAAAGAAAGACAAGTATCACATGATCTCACTCATATGTGGAATCTAATGAGCAAAATAAATTGATGAGCAAAATAGATCCAAAGACATAGAAGCATGAAACAGACTGATGAATTTCAGAGGGAATTCGGGGGTGGGTGTGGGTGTGGAGAGATTAACCAGGAAACTTATATGCATGTGCAGGGTGGAGGGGGTCAATGGGGAAAAAAGGCGGTACATCTGTAATACTTTCAACAATAAAGATAAGTTAAAAAATAAAATTCATCATTTGTGTTCAGTGCCAGATACTCTAATACAGGGGTCCTCAAACTTTTTAGACAGGGGGCCAGTTCACTGTCTCTCAGACCATTGGAGGGCCGGACTATAGTTTAAAAAAAAATTATGAACAAATTTCTATGCACACTGCACATATCTTATTTTAAAGTAAAAAAACAAAATGGGAACAAATACAATATTTGTATTTGCATGTGGCCTGTGGGCCGTAGTTTGAGGACCCCTGCTCTAATAGAATCATTATATAAAAGTTCAGTTTGGGGATAAAATCAAATAAGTTAAACATTATTAAATCTTTACTATCAGTTGCTGTCTTTTTTTTTTTCTGTTGGTTTTGAAAAGCATACAAGTTCTATTATTATGGAAACAATAAATCCCATGAATTTTTACTATTTGTTTCCTAAATCTACACTCCTTGGAACACATTTCCAAGGAAAAAAATTGGAAAAAAGTTTTCAAGTCCTCAAATGGGGTAGAACTGTTTTAGCCATAAAATTCATGATAAATTTACCAGTGCTTTAAAAACAATAACAAAAATATATGTAAAAAACACATGCTTGTGGAAGAGTTACTTCAGAGGATACTTTTGTGTAAAAGCTGAGTATGTGTAAACATAGTGGGCTTTTACAGTGCATTGCATGGGCTCTTGAAATACTTGTCGACTTAATGGGTGAAACAACAAGAAAGCAGCATTAAGAGAGGTGCAGAAGCAATCTACACTAATAAAAGAGAAACGTGCAAATTGGGGTCACTCTGCTACGCCCACTAGCCAATCAGGATGAGTATGCAAATTAACCCAACAAAGATGGCGGTTAATTTGCATATGTAGGCATAGAGCAAAGACTGAAGGCTCCAGCCCCAGTGAAGACTGAAGACTGAAGATGACTGAAGACTGAAGACGACTGAAGACTGAAGAGGCTTGGTTTCTCCGCTGCAGCCAGAGCAGAGAAGCCTCCAGGCTTGGCTTCTCCACTGCGGCCAGAGCGAAGGCCAGGGTCCCAGGTGCTGGAGGAAAACTGGTGCTGGCAGCCAGAGGAAGGAAGGCCTATTGCATGAATCTCTTTGTGCAACGGGCCTCTAGTTTTATTATAAATATGCAACTTTAAAACCAGGAATTATCTGAATCACGATATGGCAAAAGTAGCATGGACAGCCACCTCCCATGGGAAATCACTAAGACCTGCACCTCCCTCACCGCCTGGCAAATAACAGACAATGGTAAATGTTTGCTAAACTGAATCATTGAATATAAGGTCTGTGGGGAAATAAGTTTTTTTTCAATGTCTGTGATAGGAAACTGCCTTCTAGGTGATATTGCCCTGTGATAAGCTTCTGTGGTGCTTACAAATCACAACTTACAGAGTCAAATTAGTTTCCCCTTTTCAGAGCTTGACCCTGCAGGCTGGAGCCAGAGGGGTCCTGTAGCAGGCGCTGCTCTCAGCTGCCTTTGATGATTCATGGAGGCATTTGGCTGAGATCTCAGCAGGCAGGCAGTCTGGGCAGGGGTGGAGGGTGTTAAAATGTAGGGTCTGATGCAGCAGGTCTGAGTGGGCCAGAGACTGCATTTCTGAGAAGCCCAAGTGATGCCCAGATGGAGTCCATGGGCTACACTTGAGGCATCAAGTTCATAGAAGAAGAGGGGGATTTCTTAGTAGATGTGCAGAATAAGCAGATATGGGGGTGATGGAAGACACTGAATCTGGCCTCTGAAAGCTGGTTATATGACCACAGATGAATCACTTAATGCTAATCTCATCCAAAAAAATGCCCTCCAATTTGGAATAAATTCTCTGAATCCGAATTGTCTCATGAGGAAAATGGCTATAATAATAATAATAACAATAATAACTACCTGATGGGATCCTTGCAAGAATTGATGAAGAACTTACTATAATGTAGGACTGTGCTGTATATTAGCCATTGCTCAGTAAATGCTTGCTGACTGAATGGCCAGCACAGGTCACGTGCTCTCTGTGGTTCAGTGGGCTCCACTCCTCACACCCCTATGTGCCAAGGTCAGTGCCCAGCTTCAAACAGATGCTCAGATAGGGTTTGCTCAATTCAGTTAGAAGAGCGACTGATGTCCGGAAGGACATGATGGGTTCTGTGGCCCCAACAAGAGAGAATCTTCACTGAGAAAGTGGTAACTTTAAGCCTTGGGTAACTCCTTGGCTTCTCTGAGCTAGTGGTGGGAGACAAAACCAGCTCCTTCCATTAAAAATACAGTGTTATGCCCTGGCTGGTTTGGCTCAATGGATAGATTGTTGGCCTGTGGACTAAAGGGTCCTGGATTCAATTCTGGTCAAAGGCACATGCCCAGGTTGTGGGCTCGATCCCTAGTAGGGGGCATGCAAGAGACAGACAATCAATGATTCCCTCTCATCATTGATGTTTCTCTCTCTCCCTTCCTCTCTAAAATTAATAAAAATATATTTTAAAAAAATAAAAAATAAAACAACGTAGGATAGCTGATCTTTTTTGATGATATTTCACATCCTCCAACATAAATTGTGTATAAAATTACCTGCCTTTGATATATGGCCAGGCCTGTCCAGGACAGGTGGCTCAGCCTGCAGTGGTGTGATTAGTACCTTAAAGGCCCAAGTCATCCTCCAGATCACCGTGAGCCTGGCTCCCAGCCACTGGTGTTGTTCTGGGTGCTGCTCTGCTGAAAGTCAAGTGAAGATTGGTAGACAACTTGTAAACATCTTGTAAACTGCTGGACGACTTGTAAATTACTGAAAACAATTTGGTCCTGTAAATAACTTGTAAGGTACTGAATAAAACTCCCAAACTGTGTAGCTGGAATGCAGATAAAAAAACCCAGAGAATTACCCCCAGCTCCACTTGAATCGTAACAGCTTTTCCATGAGGATTCAGAGATATAGAATCTCTTGGCACCTTGAGAAGGCCTGGTTTAATCAAATTTCAGTAAAAATCTAGAGTAAATCACTTAATCTTTGCTAAAAGAAATTAGATATTGAAATCTAATCAAAGTATTTTGATAAAGTGTTTTTAAAAGGTATTTTTCTCTCCCTGACATAATCTATAGATCCCAGAACAAAGAAGATGCTATCATCTTACTGAAAAGGTCCACTATCCATGGTCCAGAGTTGGCAGATGGGTATTCAAATATTGATGAGAGAGAAACATCAATCAGCTGCCTCCTACACACCTTCTACTGGGGATGTGCCCACAGCCAAGGTACATGCTCTTGACTGGAATCGAACCGGTTTGGCTCAGTGGATAGAGCATCAGCCTGGGACCCTTCAGTCCACAGGCTGATGCTCTATCCACTGAGCCAAACCGGTTAGGGCAGATTGCACAAATTTTCATAGAGTGGTTCTAATTTGTAAGCTCACAATTGATATCGTCTCTTCATGACTATTTTTGTTACAAATTACAAACCTGGTTTCTTACACACAGATTTACTACTGCAGAATAAGTAGGTTTTAGGCTAAGGTATCCATTATATTTATATATTCTCTATCACTTTGGAGAAAGTATTTCATGAAAAATACAAGATTATTTGCAACTTTTATTACTCTTTATTCAGGCTTTGCTTAGGAATTGGTTATATCCACAATTGAAATGGAGTCAATTACTGATAATCTTACAGAATCTGCATCTTAATACCTTTTAGAAGATCAAGAACAGTTGTGATGATGGCTTTCTTAGATAAACTATTCCTAATGTTATAAAATACAGATGTTATTTGCCCCTCCTGTGTTTGTGTTTGTGTGTGTGTGTGTTTACTTTAAGTGAGTAGATTCTGTTTTTCAATGTCCTGGATATGTGCTCCTTGCTATTGAAATTAAAAATATAAATGACCTTTTACAATATAACTAGAGGCCTGGTGCATGAAATTCATGCACTGGGGGAGGGAGGGTGTCCCTCAGTCCAGCCTGCCCCCTCTCGCAGTCCGGGAGCCCTTGCTCCTTACCATCCACCTGCTCACTGCTCCTTAGTGCTGCTGCGGAGGCAGGAAAGGCTCCCACCACTGACGCTTCTCTTGCCAGCTGTGAGCTTGGCTTCTGGCTGAGTGGGGCTCCCCCTGTGGAAGCACACTGACCACCAGGGGGCAGCTCCTGCGTGAGCGTCTGCCCCCTGATGGTGAGTGTGCATCATAGTGACTGGTCTTTCTGGTTGTTCCATTGTAATGGTTGCTTAGGCTTTTATTATATAGATTACATAGTTGTGTAATACCTTGAAGTGCCCAAAACAGGCAGCACATCCTCTGTTATTTTATTTTTTGCCAGATAGAATATCTTTAAAATCAAACAAAAATTTTGACAGAGGTCCACAGTATTTAATCAATAGGCTTATATCCAGTAAATGGCTCTATCCTGCAGATCAATTACCTGGGGCTGCAACTTATGTTCAGTTAATTCAGGAAGTTTCACGGAAGCAAAACTTTGGATATTTTAGGAGATTTGTTTATGGTTGTGTATGTGTGATTTTAAAGCAGGAGGAATTTTTGTTTTTAATATTTTAACTAAAACTGTGTTGGCCTTCCTCTATGGTATATGTCATCAGGCGTCACCCCCTACCCTTATCCCCAGCCCCTCACCCCCTGAACTTGTTCATGTACTGAAGTAGACACAGAACTTCTTTCTTAAGAAGGTACTAGCTCTGTCCATCAGTGTTCTAGGCCTACCTAACCCTCACTCTTGCATTTTCTAAAAAGGACCCTGTCTGCCTCCACCTGACTGATTATTAAATACTAGAGGCCCGATGCACAAAATTCATGCAAGGGCCTTGGCTCTGGCCCCCACCCGCTGCTGCTGTGGCCAGGGGCCTCTGCTGTATCTGCCTCAGACCCTGCCTGCTGCAGCTTTGTCTGGAAGGAAGGATGTCGGGAAGGATGTCCAGTCTAATTAGCATATTGTGCTTTTATTATTATAGATATGAAGTGTTCTTCAACCTGAAACTGATCATGTTTCCACTTCAAGTTCTCATCAGAGACTATAACCTTGGAACTTTCTTCTACCAAATTTCCATTAAAGCCCAGTTCTGAGAAATGATGTTTATAAAGAGGTCTCCCTGCTATTATTACAAGACTATCATTATAGGGATTTTTCACTATTTCTTGTGGCCACTTTTCTCCCAGATATTCCTATAGCTTCCTTCTTCAGCTCAATCATGTCTCTATCATATTAGAAAAACCTTTCCTATGGACTCTTTCTAGAGTATCAGTGTCCACCCCCATCATGTTCTCTATCACCTCCTTCTGGTTCAGATTTTTTCAAAGCGCTCATGATATAGACTTTATCCCATTTGTTCATTTATTTGTTGTTACCTGCATTTCCTCAAAGGCTATTATTCATTGCTATCTGCCTAGTGACTGTCACATAATGAGTGCTCAATGAAATTTGTGCAACACCTCTATGAGTACAAAATGAAAAACATGTAGTCTATCATTCCTATATGTATTAGAAATTTTAGTCTTGTATCAGGTATTCAGATTATCAGAGATCTGGGGCAGGCAGGGCACATAATTGGAGGCCTCTCATAGAATTGCTTTCAGCAATTGTTAACCTGCTTAATGTTCTTGCCCTATACTAAGGGGAATTACAAGAGCGTCCACGTTTGTTATAACTAGTGGTTTAGAGATGGAGTCAAGACCATCACCTGTACATCATCAGGTGAGTTTGTTATGCAAACACAAGGGCACAATTCCTTTCTGGAATTACAGATTTGTCTTTAACTGATGGATACATATCTTTGCTCATTAAATCTGTGTTCCTGGAGAACAGCCATTCAGTCTTGGATCCTTTGCTTCTCTGTTGGCTAGTCTTCCTCTTCCTCTTGGCTTAATTATTTTTTTCCTCAGTAATTTATTTTATATGAACCTTGTATGTATTTCACATGCTTCTTCACTTACTTTGTGAAACGAAAGTACATAGGGTACACAAACAAATAAGTAAAAGCTTTGAGTTAATAGTTCCTAGTTTATTCCCTTGAACTCAGCCAGGATGGATATTAAACATGTAAATGCCGTTCCTAACTGAAAATCACTCTTAGGACAGTATCTCTCATCTAAAACAAATGATAGCACATTCATTGTTTTTGGGAAGTACTTTACAGATATGAATGTGATTTATACTTACTCATAACTTCCATCTTCCTTCAAGATCATCTTCTTGTTTTCTCTCTTTAAATCCATCCATTCTCCAAGATCTAATTCGACTTCTGCTTTCTCACATGGAGAAGATGAAATCAAATAGAGACAAATATGAATCCTTTCACTCAGGTTTCATCCTATTGTTTTCAATGTGTCTGTCATTTAGTAGGTTTTTCATAGCTATCTTCTGATAACATCTTACATTAAAGTGCACAGTAGTCATGCACTTTTATTTCCTGTACTACTATCTTGAACCATGATGTAAGCCTTGTGTTGATTTGCAAGTCTTCAGACTTATCTCCCGAACTAAGACTATCAATTTCTTTAAGGAAAGTGGTAAGATTTCTGGCATAGCCACTTCTCTCAAAGGACTTAGTGCAGTTCACAGTATAAACCAGGAGCTCTTTACAGTATCTCAGTTACTTTACTTTGTGCTTCATTTATTCTGCTGTGTGATATAAGGACCATTGGATGTGAACTGGGAATTCTGGGTTCTGGGATAAAAGAGGATTCTATGAGCAGCAGCACATATTAGCTGTTATTTCCCTTTTCTCAATCCAAAGTTTTACAAGATGCAGGGATCCACATATGTAATACATACCCCCCAGGGAATTTACAGCACCTCCCTGAAAACTTCTAAGAAAAGGCATCTTGCTCTTATACAAGAAGACATATTTTATTTTGAGGAAAATCAAATGTTTACAAAAATCTTTCCTACACTGACCTGAAATCAACATTCCTGAAATTTGGACTCATGGCCCTGACCTTCCTTCCTTTCACCTGAGAGCCTGTTAAGCGTATGACCATGGCTATCGTGTTCCTTCTCTAATCATCTCTTTTCTAAGCCAAACACCCTATTGTTTTCAATGTGTCTCTCATTTAGTAGGTTTTTCATAGCTATCTTCTGATAACATTTTCTTGCCTAGTCTTCAGATGATTTGTTTCCACCATTAAAATGTAGCACCCAGAATCTGAAATGGGTTTTGAACTGTAGTTCAGCAAGTTCCGGTGAGGGACAATATTTACTCACCTGGCATTGTCTATAAACTACCCTGAAATAATATATATTTTTTTATATTCAGATGACTTGTGGCTCAGATTGGAGATGCAGTCAACATAAACCTCTGTCATGTTGTTGTTTTTTAATGTGAACATTAGCTATGTCTCGCCCATGATGAAGTAAACCTGAGTGAAAGGATTCATATTTGTCTCTATTTGATTTCATCTTCTTGATATCACCTGAAATATTAGTTTCCTGGAATTTTTTCTTTTTCTGATACTAATTGTCGTAATAAATTTTTCCAGCTGGTTTAATTGACAAATTTGGTAAAAATGCCTTCTAAAGTTAAATCATTAATAAGTGTGTTAAGTGAAAGCAAAACTGATGTTAAGCCCGTGGCATGTCTGTAGGACCTTCTTTTCAAATTGTATTCATAACTTGTGAGTACAGTTATTTCAAAAGCTATGAATTTATCTGCTTCATTATCATCCAGCTCACAGTTCTCAGCCTCATCTACAATGATATCATAAGCTCCTTTATCTGATACTTTGCTGAAAGCATTCCCTTAATCAAGAGTAATTATATCTATCAAAAATACGTTTAATTCTGTCAATTGGACCTAATAAAGCTGAAAAAATATGGTTAGTTTAGAATGACATTCTTTTTGCTTCTAATGATCATATTTCCCATCTTTAGTGACAAAAAAAACCCATGAGTGTCATAATCTCTTCTAGTATTTTGCCTATGACTGGTATTATGCTTACTAATCTATTTTCTGAACATGAGTTTCCAACTTTTAAAAATTAGAAAAATATTAGTTTTAAGCATTCTGGGGACCTTTTCCATCAACTGTAATATTTTTAATGATTATGCTATCTTATAACAATATCTTACATACCAGCTGCGTTTCCTCAAATACCTTCTCTTATTGATCCTTACTAATACGTTGGAAAGTCCACAGAAATAAGTACTAAAGAGACCAGAAGTAAGGTGTCATCAAACTAATAGCACTGAACAAGAAAGGATAAGTTAGATGGGTGGGTACAGAGCAAAGGGGTGAACCCAGGAAAACTTGCTTGGTCAAAGAAGAGAACTTGAAATGGGGAAATTGTAAAAATACATTAAAAAGTTGAAGAAAGATTGCATAAAGGGATTAGTAAGACACACACTGGAATACAAATTTGAATTAATAAAAAATAAAAGCAGAGGTTGTTTTGAGGAGGGAATTTTGAAGCAACATGTGAGAAGAAAGATTCTTGTGGAGATATTAAGAGTATGTGGGAATCTGTTACCAGTAAATGCAATCTGATGAGAGTGGCTGAGAGCCTGGAGTTGGGCAGAGAGTGTTGGAAGGATAGAATCCATCTTGAAGAAGATTTGCTTGCACTGAGGACTGCTTGAATGTGAGAAAAAAGGCATAAGAGAAATAGAAAATTAAGGACCCTAAGATATAGTACTCAGAGGACCAAGAAGAAGCTTAGCCACTGATGTCGTCGATAGGGATACTGGGAGGAGGCAAGGTTTTAGGAAGGGATTAAATAAAGTCAGATCAGTATTTTATTTACACAAGAAGTATTAAAATGTAATGAAATTTTTGAAAAAAGAAAACAAATAAATAAATAACCCTTTTACCAACTATAATATACATACATAAAATTTATTATTTTAGTGTTTTTTCATATAGAATATATGCATGTTTGGCATTTCCTCTTTAAAGTGCTATTTATCTCCTGCTTATATTGTCACACTTTGATATGGACCATACCCTGTTAGATGCTGAGAAAACCCCAGATTAGAAAAGAACTACCATTTTCTGAGTCATTAAATGACTCATTTCAGCTGTATGTAAAAGATGAACCAGAGTACAGATTCGGAAAGTGAGTTGCTTATGAAATGTCATACTGGGAACAGAGGAGTGTCATAGCTATTTTGTAGAGAACATAAGTGTAAAAGCAGAGGATGAAAAAGGGTGTGTGTCTGTTGTACCTTTTGAATTAGTGGGTTTTGATATTATGTATCTTAAACAAATAATTAGGATAAATTTTAATTCCCATGGGTCTTTGTCCTAGTTTCCTGTGGCTGCTACAACAAATCACTAGAGACAGGTGGCTTGAAACAACTGAAATGTTTACTCTCATAGGTCTGGAGGCCAGAGTTTGAAATGAAGAGTTAGCAGGGCCATGCTTCCCCTGGAGACTCAGAGGAAAGCCTTCTTTGTGTCTTCTGTCTTCTTGACTTCCTTGGCTTGAGGGCACGTGGCTTCAATCTTTGCCTCCATTGTCACATGAACTTCCCCTTGTGTCTTCTTCTCTTCTATCTCTTATGAAGATACTAGTCATTGGATTTAGAGTTCACCAGGTAATCCAGGGTTATTTTTCCCAAATTCCTTAACCAATTATATCTGCAAAGACCCCTTTTTCTATGAGGACACATTTAGAAATTGTAGGGATTTGGATGTGGATATATCTTTTGAGAGCTACAGTTAAACCACTACTCTCCTTAATTTATTAGCGGTATTCTATTTTGGGGGAAAAGGGCTTATGGGAGATAATGTATGAGGCATCATTAACTAGGGTGAAAAATATTTCTAGAAAGTGGTTCAACACTAGAACCACCTTCATCGCCCTCTTTATAGCTCCTTCTTGCCATTGAAATGCCACCCCTACCCTTCTAAGCAGGAAGCATATGTTATTAGAGATTATCCATTAAGCAATATTTACATGTTAATATTTCTGGGTGTAGCATTTGACAATTTTCATAGTGTGAGGACTCCAAGCTCCCAGTGTGATGTCACTGAACACAAAGGTGAGAGAGGTGTGCACAGTGGGATCCAGGACACCACTATCAGTAGACAGCAGTGTCACTGTCAGAACCATTCTCTGTGGCACATGCATTTTTAATTACAGGCGACTTCTAAATATTTTATCTTTTCCTTCTCAACTTTCAATGTCTGTAGAGTCCAAGAATAGCTAGGCTTAGTTCAGGAACTTCTAAGTTGATAAATTAAGCTTAAAATTAAGCTTCAATACATAGATAACATTATTACTTAGGATAAATGCACTGTGTGTACACAGAACAAAACAATACATTGATTTTTAAATATATTACATGTCATGTATTTTTCTCTGATAGTGATTTCTCCTCATATTTTAAGAGTGGAATCTTAATTCCTCCTTGAAATTCAGAGTCACTAGTGAATGGAAAGATGAATATTGAGGACATTTGCTATTGAAGCAGAGTGGGAAGACTGCTCTTTGGGGCTAAGGAAGTTAGAGGTGTCATCCTTTGATCTTGATATGATTTGAATTCCCTTGACTCTAGTTTGGACTTCAGAATTTGCATTTCTACTTGAAATGTAGGTGAGTAGCCCAGTATAGGAAAGAGAAGTTTCAGATGAAAAAAACTGTGCTCTTGGATTGTTTGAGAAGAGTAAAATTCATTTGGGTAAGATAGCAATTGCGCAATTGTTTACTGTTGTATTCTTTTTTAGGAAGTCACCTTGGGAGGAAATTGATTTTAATCTTTTCAGGATTAAAATCAATTTGTGGTACCACCATTCCCCTCTCCTAGTTGATAAGGTTCATATGGGGCACGGCTGCTGCTCTCACCAGGCAGCAACATACAGAAGTGTTGTCAGGTTTCTTCACCATCTTTCCTGTGAAATCCTATAAGGTTGCCACCTTGTCCTAGTTATAAAACTAAAAAGCCTACATCCAAGGGTCCCCTTCAGTTCCAGGTAAACCAGGGCAGGACATTTGGTCACTAGAGCTTAGTGGAGCTCCCGGAGGGAAGTCCAGCAAGAACATGGGGGAAGGGACATCCCCCTTCCCACATGTCAGTGGTTCCCAGGGGCTTCACACACTCCCAGCTGGCCTGCACTTGACCTTTAACAGTTTAACATTTCCGGTTTAATCTTCCTACTGGCTTAGATGGCATTTGGTGGCGCCTGCCCCAGATAAGCGAATGCTCAGGTCCCGATTCTCCCGGCAAGCACCTGTCTCTGAGGTTGGCTGTTTGCTCTGTGACCTCAGTTATCTGGTAAGTTCTAGAAAAGTCATTAATTTATAATTTGTCCAGCTTTTTCCCACTGTAAGAATGGGAGTAATGTTCTTTCCAGCTCTTTACATCTTCCAGCTGACACCAGAAGTTACCCAAGGCTTTTACTAACTAAATCTGAAGTAAATAAATGCGGATATAAATTGTAGGTATTTTCACATGCTTAATATTGACATTAATGCATCCAAATATTTAAAGAATGAACCATGGTGCCTGGCACATAGTAGATGCTCTGCAAATGTTAGTTCTTTTCCTTCCGTCTCTCTCCATCAGTGGAGGTTATAGTGTTAATTTTTTTTTTTTTAAATCTCATGTATTTTTTGTTGTTACTCTCTTTTAAAGAATCAATTTAAGGAAGATGAAAAAATGAATTAGGCTGAAATAAAGAATTGTGGGGAGAGCTCAGACTTACACAGCAATTGGGTTTCTTAGCTGACACGGGCCAGGGAGATAAGGAGAACCTGTTCTGTTGAGATTAGATAATGCTGATCATGTCTATCTATCAAACAAATGGCAGGGACCCAAATAATGCACCAGAAATAAATTCACTGAGCTTGGCAGGAAGTTCAAAATGTCGACAGCCACATTGTACCTTGGGAGCATGAATTCTCCAGCTCTCCAAGTTCAGCTCAGTAAAATTTGCCCAATTCTTGTGATCATATCTCTAAGGAAAACTTCCCAGGCTGCAGGAAGCAATGTTGATGATTTATGGAGTAGTGGGCTTCTTTTCACATCATTTATACAAGCTTTTACAAATCCATGGTAAGGAAATTT
The DNA here is from genome assembly GCF_014108235.1 of Myotis myotis. NCBI lineage: Eukaryota > Metazoa > Chordata > Mammalia > Chiroptera > Vespertilionidae > Myotis > Myotis myotis. The sequence continues at coordinate 175,756,697 of NW_023416335.1, forward strand.
TCCTCTGCAGTGATCCAGAAACTTTATCTAAATCTAGACATGGGCTCAGGGTAGACACTAGCTTTCTACAGATGACATTTACAGATGTTTCTTTCCTCACTCAATATGCATTGCATAGCCTACCTTATAATTGATAGAATGCCCTTATATAGCAGGCACTCTATCAAAAACTCTTACTGCAGTTTATTTAAAGCAACACTATTTGGGAAAGGAACCTATTTTTTTATGGTCTGTGCAGAACCACATATACTCTTGGCATATAATGAATACTTATAAATAATAAAAAGAAAAAGTTTAGGTTTAATGCAAAAACATAACATCATTCTCATTACCCAGTCGACTGCATGCCCTGAAGTAAAATTCTAATTGAATTATTTTTCCAACTTGAAATACACACAAGGGTTTTTATTTTCTGGTAAATTTGAAGCTCTCTTGTTTTCAAGAATATAAATGTATATTTTGGATTTAATATCGACCTGCCTAAGAAATTTGTTTAATTTGCATTTAAAATTGTTGTATATTCCTCTTTGCTGACCTGTTACATAATGCAAATTAGGAGTTAGACACATTAATAAACTAACAAAATTAACACATTAACAAAAACTAGAAGAGAATTCAACAGCAAGCACACAAGGAAACCTCAAAGCAGTCCACTCACTGCTCTATTTATCTTGCCAATGATATTCTTTCTTTCTCTTTGTGTTTCTATACTTATGAAGTACCCTCAATCCTTCCCCTGCCACCGGCTGTATATTCGTGTATATAGATTTGTTTCTTGTCATCTGTCAGTCAAACTTGCATTCTAAAATGGCATGCTTGAAAAGATTACCATTGCCCATTAACTTTCTTTTCAATTACAGTTTTCATTCAGTATTATTTTGTATCAGTTTCAGGTGCACAGCTTAGTAGTCAAACAATCATATAGCCAACAGAGTACTCCCCTGTTATTGCAAGCACCTGCCTGCCACCATACATAGTCACCACAATATCATTGACTATATTTCCCGTGCTGTACTTTACATCCCAAGTCTATTAACCAACTACCCATTTATATTTCTTAATCCCTTTACCTTTTTCACCCAGTCCCCCGGTTTGTGTAACCTCTGGCAGCCATCCATCTCTTATCTGTATCTAGGAGTGTGTTTCAGTTTGTTTGTTCTGTTCTTTATATTCCACATATAAGTGAAATCATTGGTACTTGTTTTTCTCTGACTGACTTATTTCACATAGCATAATATTCTCCAGGTCCATCCATGCTGTCACAAATGGTAACTTCTGCGAATGTATCTGATGCCCATTAACTTTTTAGCTTGTTGGAAGAGACTGGCTCTTTAAGTATTAGAAAATTTCAAAAGTTAAGTAGCATTAACTCTCTTCCTCAAAAAGAATAATAAAACCCTATAAATATTGTCCTAATTAATGACTGACCAGCTTGCTGATTATCAGTGAAGCTCAAATTGGAACCCATTTTTCTATATCTCACATAAAACCATTATTCAACATCCATAACAAAAACTATCCATTTTTGCCCTGGCCGGTTTGGCTCAGTGGATAGAGCCTGCGGACTAAAGGGTCCCAAGTTCGATTCCAGCCAAGGGCACATGCCTGGCTTGCGGGCTCGATCCCCAGTAGGGGGCGTGCAGGAGGCAGCTGATCATGATTCTCTCTCATCATCGATGTTTCTATCTCTCTCTATCCCTCTCCCTTCCTCTCTAAAATCAATAAAAATATGTTAAGAAACTATCCATTTTTAAAATAGGAATAGATGAAAAACTTTGCATTAGCAGACAATTTTATTACTGCTAATGGGAATGACCCTTGGTTCCGTATTAGTAACTCAGGAGAGGGAAGCATTCTTATATCCAGAGGATAGTGATGGGACTATCACTTTTTCTCTTTCCTTGATATAAATTCAAACATCATGTTAAAGCATCATTTCAACCTGAAGATAGTCCTCCCCAAAATTCTGACAGCATTTAGAAATGCAGTTTTTGAAAGAAAACTATTTTTTTAAAAAAATTTTGTTTTACTGCTTAAAGTATTACAAAGAGTATTACATATGTCTCCCCCCCCCCCCCGCCTTTGAAAATCCCCTGGCCTCCCCTACCCCCCAGTGTCTTGTGTCCATTGGTTATGCTTATATGCATGCATACAAGTCCTTCAGTTGATCTCTTACCCCAACCTCCGCCCCCCCCACCCCAACCCTCCCTGGGCTTCTTGCTGTAGTTTGACAGTCAGTTCAATGCTGCTCTGCCTCTGTATCTATTTTTGCTCACCAGTTTATAATGGTCTTTATTATCCATAAATGAGTGAGATCATGTGGTATTTTTCTTTCATTGACTGGCTTATTTCACTTAGCATAATGCTCTCCAGTTCCATAATGCTGTTGCAAATGGTAAGAAAACTGTGGTACATCTACACAATGGAATACTATGCTGTAAAAAAAGAAGGAATTCTTACCATTTGCGAAAGAAAACTATTGATTCTTAAAATTGAGTGCACTGCAGCGGGGAGGTGAAAGGGTGACATTTCCTTGGGAATGCTGTTACCACAACGGCAGTATGAAGACACTGCAGATTCACTAGGAAGTTGCTGCACACAGGTTGTTTAGCACTGGTGAATGGGAGACTACAGAGGCTAAAAATAGGAAAATAAGTATGGTGAGGAATTTCAATTCTCAGTTCTATACACTTCATTCTCATTAAATATGCAGTCAGTGACAAACCGCCCCCCCTCCCCCGCCTGCCGCGCAAGCATGCTCCTCTCTGGCATATGAAAACATTCAGCACTATGGTGCAGGGTCGTGATTGGCACACTTAACCAATTTTTTTTAAATTAAAAAGCATGAATTACATAGTCTCCCCTCATTTGCGGGGTGTCCTTCCAAGACTCTGGTGGACGCCTGAAAACCTCAGACAGCACTGAATCCTATATATACAATATTTCCCCTATGTATTTGTATCTATATAAAGTTTAATTTATAAATTAGGTAAGGGATTAACATACGAATAATAAAATAGAACAATTGTAAATAGATACATAATATCCTAATATGTATATATAATCTAAACAGAACTGCTCTTTCTGTCTCAAATTCCTAAACAGAGCAGTTAAGTTTCTAGAAGACTGCAACTACTTTTTCCTATGTTTACATCATTGTGTTTTGCAACTTATAACTCAGCATTCAACATATATATGTCATTGAAATAAAATTAATACACAGCTTGCACATTAATATGATATTATAGATTATATAAAACATCATGCCTTTTTCTATTTTTCTGGTAAAGCAACTAGTGGAGTTATTGAAGTCACAAGAACACACAATTATATTATTGGAAGGTACAATTCCAAATGACAAAACTCTATCATAAAATTAAGTGCTGAACTACTTAAAAAACCATTATTAAAAAGCAAGTACAAATACATTTGGAGAAATGGATTTGAACTTGAACCCTCAACACAGGAAAATATAACAGTCTTGAGACAAAAATTACCTGAAAAATCTTTCTAACTCCCACCTTCTTAAGTTACCTTCTATAACTAACAGCATCATTTCCATATAAATATAAATGTAAATATAAAAATAATATAAATATATTGTTAAATGCATTGAAACAAAGTATTAATGGTCATTATAAGAATTACAGATGTATAAAGATTAGAATATTAGACTATAGTAAGAAAGTATGTTGAGCACTTACTGTGTATCAGGCACTATTCTGACACTTTTACATGTATTAATTAATTTAATCTTTATAACAATCTTATAAGATAGGTACTGCTGTTATCCCCATTTTAGAGATGAATCAACTTAAAGATAGGTAACTTGTCCAAGGGCACACAGTAAGTGGCATAACCTCCTATGCACTACTCCTACCACTGTTCAATAATAGTGAATCCAAAGATTACTCTATCCAAAATCTATTTGAACAGTTAGTTACTTTCGAGAGAATGTTTTCTCATTTGCTTGTTTATTATGAAACTAAAGTGGAAATGGACGGACTGGATTTGTTTACTTAATGCATCTGCTCAGTTTTATTTTTGATAATTAAAATAATAAAGACCATTACTGTATATCACTAATTTGTAAATAGAATCCATATTTCAATGGGCAACATCCATTAACTTTCATCTTTATTCTGAGCTAACATGTTTATAGTGATCCTGCTATTGAAATTGGAAATTGCCAGGGAGAAATTCTTTATTGAGAATCAAACAAAATATTTAAAGAAAATCCTCACAGATATTACAATCAATATATTTGTTTTCTAGATAAAAAGAAAAGTGTAAGAGGAAGCGATAATGCATTTCAAGCATTTGAACACCTTTCACAGGGCAAGAGAAATTCATTGTGCATTACTCTCAACTAAGCAGCTAATTTTGGCTTACAGGTAGTCTAGTGATTAAAACTCTCTGCTGGTGAGACAGGCTTCCTAAGGGGCAGTGAGCCCCGGGACATGGAGGTATCTGTGCACAGACTAGATAACTGTGGCAGTGATGTTGTAAAGGCATGATGCCTTGAGGGCTGAGGTGGGTTAGGCAAATGCTCTAAGAGCCGATGGTAATAAGAAATTTTTATTACAAACTTCATTTATCGTGAAAAGAGAGTGCCCAAAACTACAGTTTTCTTACCAGTCAAAGCCAGTGAGAAACGATGCTCTGTAATAGGAATCGCCTGGAATCCCTGCAGGCATCGCCAACCTCTTTTCTTCCACAAGGTTAACTCTGCAGGGAAATTACACATTTCAGTTTCCTCCACTTTGGAATCAGCAACTTGGGCTGTGCCTGGACTTCAGAAAATAATAGGAAAGAAAATGGGTCATTTTGTGAGCTAGTAGTGGCTGGTTCCATGATGATGATTATTGCATTCATCATTTAAGTTCTTGAGTGTGAAGAGAGTGCTTTCCACAAATCTGTAAGCATCTGGTTTTGTGACATGAAGATACAACCAAAGGCCTTGTATGCATGCATATGAGCATAACCAATGGACACAGATGTTGGGGAGTGAGGCAGGAGGGCATGTGCTGGGGGGTGGTGCAGTCGGGGAGAGGTCAATGGGGAGGAAAGGAGACTTATGTAATACTTTAAACACTAAAGAATTTAAGTGTTAAAAAAGAAAATATGAAAAGAAATTTATTTAGAGCCCTGGCCAGTGTTGCTAAATGGATAGTGTCAGCTCATGCACCAAATTGTGGAGGGTTCGATTCCTGATCAAGAGTGTGTACCTGGGTTGCAGGTTCAATCCCCAGCCCCAGTCAGGTGAGTGTGGGAGGCAACCAATCAATGTGTGTCTCTCACCTCTCTCTCTCTCTCTCTCTCTCTCTCTCTCTCTCTCTCTCTCTCTCTTTCTCTCTCTCTTCTCTCTCTCTTCCTCTGTATCTGTCTTCCCCTCCCTCCTCTCTCTTCCACTCTCTAAAAATCAATGGAAAAAATATCCTCGGGTGAGGATTACCCAAAAAAAATCTATTTAGAGCCAAAAAAAGTTGTGGAAATAAATCAAGATCAAGAACGTGGGTGGTCTCCAGCATATCAGTGCAAAAGAAATACTTTTTATATGGAGTGAGCTTTCCTGTTTTTTTCTTATGTCTTCTTCCCTCAAGTAATTGAAAGCAATAGGCTATTTTCCCTTTGAATTATTTTAAACAAAAAGAGAGATTTCTAAAAAGTGAAGTTAGTGCAGTATGTGTTAACTAGCTACTGAATATCATGACTCCCTTGTCTTGTTGCATTTTCAATGTGCTGTAAATTGGGTACCATGATTTTAATGATTGTAAACAGAATTGTATGTACTTATGGGAGGTATCATTTAATAGTAGTTAAGATCTGTTTTATTGAACCAAAATCATGTTAGAGCAGTGTCTCTCAATTAAGGAGAGTTTGTTCCCCAGGCAATGTTTGGGGACATTTTTGGTTGTCACAACTTGGGAGTGCTACTAGAGTCTAATGTGTAGAGGTCAGGGATGCTGCGAAACATCTTAAATCACACAGGACAACAACGACTTGTTCAGCCCACCAGTGGCAGAAGTTGAGAAACCATGTGCTAGAGCTTAGCGTGGCTCCATTTCTTCATAGCCTAACTGAAGTGTTTTCTAAAGTGTTACTTCAAATATTATTTTCCTATTTCTTATGTATAGAACACTTGTTCTTACTGGTAAACAAGTTTGTTTTGTTTAATAGTCAAAGCTACCCTTGATGAATCTCCTTTCTAGGGAGACCATATTGCTGAAACCTAGTGAATGCCAAATTCACCATAATTCATTTTTTCATCTATTTATCTAACTAATATTTATGAAACATACACTACTAGGTGTCAGGTACTTTTGAAGAACCTGACTGAGAATATAGCAATGAACAAAATCCTGACTTCATGGGCTTCTATTTACTAGAGGAGTACCCAGCAATCAATGCATATACACTGAGTGGCCAGATTATTATGACCACCTGACGTTTGTAGGCAAATTAGCTATAATTTCCCCCTGAAGTTGCTAGAGGGCCAGACCATTATAAATAGGAAAGCAGATTGTTTGCCATGACAGTAGAAGTGATTTTTTTCTGAAGATATGGGTAAACAATGCGATTTAACATCCTTTGAATGTGGGATATATATATATATATGTGTATATATATACATATATATACACATTGGACAGATTATTATGACCACCCCATCAGTACTTCGTTGCCTTCAATACTGTGGCGATTCTTCTTGGCATTGACTCTACGAGATGTTGAAAGGTGATGAGAGGAATCTGACACCATGCCTGATGAATAGCACTGTCCAGTTCTGTGAGATTTGATGGTTGTGGAACCAGCTGCCTGATGGCTCTTTGAACTTCGTCCCACAAATGCTCAATTGGATTGAGATCTGATGATTGTGGGGGCCATCTAAGCAAGGTAAAGTCTCCCTCATGTTCTTAAAACCACTCCTGCACAATACAAGCACCGTAGCATGGCGCATTGTCTTGTTGGAAGAAGCCACCTCCACTGGGATACGCCATCAACATGATAGGATGAACTTGATCAGCAATGATACTTAGGTATGTTGTGCTATTCAGATGTTTATAATGATCTGGCCCTCCAGCAACTTCAGCAGGAAATTATAGCTAATTTGCCTACAAACGTCAGGTGGTCATAATAATCTGGCCACTCAGTGTATACAGACAGACAGACAGAGATACAAAGATGAACGCTGCAGAGAAACATAAAGCAGTGAAGGGATAGGGACTGCTGGAGGCAGAGGTTACAGTTAGAAAGTAGGGTGGTCAGGGAAGACCTTGGTGAAAAGGCCATTTGAGTGAAGACCGAAAGGCCGTGAGGGAGCAAGCCATGCGGCGATCCAGGAGAATAGCTTTCAGGCAAAGCAAGGAGCAAGTGCAAAGGCCCTGCATTTCAGGAAAGGGCTAAGGGGCTGAGACAGATCAAGTGACAGGAAATGGTAGCAAGTGAGTCAGATCTCAGGGGCCACGTCATGTGGGGCCCTGAAGGCGACTGCACAGACTTGGACCTTTACACTGGATGATAGGAGAACCTTCAGAGGACTTCAGGCAGATCCACTCTGGTTCAACTGAGCTACTCTCAGCTTCAGCCCTATCAGCCTCTGTGCTCTTCAGTTGATGTCCAGAAAATGTAAGCAGATTAAATGTTAGCCTCTTCCTGTAGCTGTGATCAACAGAGGGCTTAACAGGACTTACTGTTGTACAAAACCTGGACCATCCTAAAGAATACAACACAATAAAACACCCAGACCAGAAAGGTAGTCTATGGTGCTGGGGTGGGTTGGGGTGATGTGGTGTCACCCGGTGGCTAGCAGGCCTTGATCTAACTGAGAGCTATGGTCTTAATGATAGTAAACCTGCAGGCCAGGTACACTGCATCTTATGTGGCTCTGCTGATGCCATTGGTGGATGGGGCTTATTCTTAGATATACTGCTGGGTACATTGTACAACAGGCTGCCTTGCCCCAGTCCTCAGCCTCGCTCCTTTCCTGAGACTGGATAAGCCTTAGGATGAGCTGCAGGCTGTGGGAAGAAGGTAAGGGTGCCAGACAGAAAGCCTTCTGAAAGGAGGTGAGGCCGAGAGGTGAGGTGAGGGTGCTGGGAAAGATAGATGTCTCTGGTTCAAAATATTTGGTAATAAAAGGGAGTGATTTTCCAGTTTGCGATGGGGTTGTTAAATACTAGGTCAAAAAAGCAACACTAACATTCTCCATGAACAAATGGTAGCATCAATCCGGCCATAGAATAAACTGTATTCTCTTTATAAAATGTCCTCTGACAGTAATAATATTACCTAGAAATGACAAGATTTAATTCCTTAGGATATAGGTAATTAAGATACTAAATCAAAGGTTCTGAATTGATTTTTTTAATGGTTTATTTTAGGGCATTTTGAGGGAGAAAAATGAAAGGAAAATTTGGGGAACTACTGTATTTTTCTGTGTATAAGATGGCCTCCACTTTTCCAGCCCAAAATTAAGAAATCAGTATTTTAAACATTTTGCTGGTTTTCCTCTTAAGGCCTTCTTCTTTTTTTGGCGTCTTAAGGCGTTGTTCCTGTTTTCTCCTCTGTCTGATCATACACTCAGTGGGAGGAGGTCCAAATTGTCTCTCTGCAGCTCTCTTTCCTTGCTCTTTTGCATAGCTGATCACATTCAGTTTGAATTTTGCAGAATAAGACATTTCACCTACCAGTGTTTATCTTTTTATTTTTTGACATCTTTATGGGCTCCGAACGCTCTGGTCCCTGTTGCACCTGCACACTCTCTACCTCCACCTCCAATTATAGCATCAGCTGACATCAGCAACAATAAGGCTCGTGATTGGTGGAAGCCTGTTTGACAAGGTATGGGCAGCTACGCACCCATGCAGCTCCCTCCTTGGCTGACTTCCATGTATAAGTTGCCCCTTGATTTTCAGTCTAACGATTTTAGAAGAAAAAAAAATAGCGTCTTATACATGGAAAAGTATGGTAAGTGTTGCCACATTCTGCTTGGATTTTCGTGAAGAGTCAGAGGAGAGAATCCTGGGGGTGACCAGAGGAGGAGATTCCAAGGCCTCCGACTAGAGCCTTTAATTCAGGGAAATTCTTGGAAACACGATTTGATAACCAGCTGCCATAGAAACACGTTTTGAAAACTTGCAGTTAACTGCACTTATGTGTGAACCTTAATACATATCAGAAGTACTTGTAAGACAAATGTTTGGGTTAAAAAAAATAATGAAATGTAGCAGTCCCAAATTCTCACTGACTTGGGATTTTGTTAATCCTCCTCAGAGTAAAAATTCACAATAAAAACATTTTAAAAATGTGCTGGAACACACAGAGAGCCCGAGGACCCACTCACCCAGAAGGGGCAGTTCTTTGTTCATTCACCCCCACTCTCCTTTTCCCTTCTTGACAAGTGATGCTGTAGAAACAGACACTTTCACGCAGTGCCTGGGTGGCAGTCATAGTACCAACATTGGCAGCAGGACATGGAGTGCTCACTGTGAGGCAGGCTTTCTGGCCCTTTACATGTGGCCCCTCCCCTGGGACACAAAACACTTTCGCTCCAAGAGATTCTGTTTTAATCTGCTATTGAAATATAAGGAGTAAACATTTCTCATCCACATGTGAGCTTTAAACAGAGAATACAGTGGAGAGAACTCCTGTTTGAAGGCATAGGGGAAATGAAAAGATGTTAGCCCTGAGACTTTGCAGGACATGGATCTGAAAAGAGGAACAGTCAGATAAAGGAGAAAATGGATTTACAGCTGGAAAGAGGCTGGAGAAAATGAGTAGTTGGGACTGATTGGCAATGACCGAGGACGAGGCAGACCTGACAATGTTGGTTGGGAGGTTTTAACCAAAATGGGTGGGGGTAACAGAGGGTGGGGACAGTGTGTTTAGCAGCTCAGGAGATGGACAGGTGGGGCTACAGCTTTGTACCTGCCCTCCTGCATGTGTCCAGTAGGTATGTACTGCCACATATCTTGGGGACTGGGCAAATCTAATACTGTTATTTTTGTCTGTTCTTTTTATTTAAATAAAAACCTGACATTTTCACTTAAATTATTCTATGTAAAATGTATTTATATATACACATTTAAAGTTGAAGATTAGTATAACTCTGCTCAGTAGCTATGATATACTTAAACTCTTTCATAATCACTCTTAAAATTTCTTTTATTTTTAAAGGTAATTTAAAAATATAGCTTTTATTGATTTCAGAAAGAAAGGGAGAGGGAGCGAGAGATAGAAACATCAATGCTGAGAATCATTGATTGGCCGCCTCCTGCACAACCCCCACTGGGGATCAAGCTCACAACCCGGCATGTACCCAGACCAGGAATCAAATCACGACCTCCTGGTGTACAGTTCAACACTGAACCACTGAGTCACACAGGCCAGGCCACTCTTGAAGTTTCAAAACTCTCTCCCCTTTCCTTCTCTCCTTCCAATCATATGAATCTCTAGCCAAATCTGTAGTTAATGAGAACACTATAAAATGATAGCCCAGCTGTTACTTCCAGAAGGTTCAGCTGATGTCCTCAGACCCTTCCTGAGCAGAATTGACAAATCTGCTCTTCTGCTATTTAACCTTGTGGAGTAACTCTTTTCTTTCACATTCTCTGGCTGCTCGGGTCCTTAACACTGACAGTGAGTTCTTCAAGGCATGCACTGGCCAGGATCACATCACTCATCCGGGCAGCGTTTTCATAGTTTCCCTATTCCATCATGACAACCGTGCAATGAATCAATAATCTCTTTTTTTTCTTTCACAAGGGGCCTGGGTGTCTGCAAAGGATCGTTATGAGAAAATCTTACTGCTGGTTTCAGAAAGCAAATTAGTAAAGGAAAATTCTTGCCAAACTGGAATGCCGAGGAAAAAAACAATTGCAGGAAATTCAAGAAAAGGGTCAGATAGAGCAGCACCTGTACCCAGTCCCATGAGACAAAGCTGGTCCCTCTAGGGGAGAACAAAGGGATGGAAAGCCACATTCTGCCATTGGTTAGGGGCAAGACCATTCTGAGTTCAGGGTGGTATATTTTGGAACTTGTGCCCGTGGCCCTGGTGCTGAGAGGTCTACATTTTCATGGCAGAATATATCAAATGCAAGCAAAGATAAAGGAAGGTGGGGGGATCTTTTAGTTAGACTTATGCTTGATTTAGCTCCTTGTTTACCATCACAAGTTGCTCTGCACTTGTGGGAGATGTAATTCCATTTTTGTGTCATTTATGTTCAAAAGATTCAAAAGCTTAGAGGGCGATATGGCAGAGCCTCTGCTCTTCATGGAGTAAGATTATTTCAAAAATGGCAAATGCTCCAGGGGTAAGCGATTTGGGGAATGCTAGCAAGAGGAGGTGTGTGCAATTCTCCAGAACAGTCTTTGTAGAACATTCAGCATGATGTGAGGGAAAGGGATAACATTTACTGATCCAGGCATATATTGATAGAGCCCTGTTAAGAAGTAAACTAAATTCCACTCTAACAAAAGCTTTTCCATTATCTGATATATCAAAATGAATCGCCAAAGTCATCAGTGGATATCTTTGCCCCCAAGAAATATCAAACAGCTTGGCACTACTAATTCTTTATAGAAGTGTTAAAACTTATTTTAGGTATATGACAAGTTTTACTAAAATATTATTTCTCCTCTTAGGTTTCAAAGTGTTTTTAAATAATATATTTTGCTCCTCAAGTATGTGGTTATTTTGGAGGGAAAATAATATGATTCTACAACAAAAATAGTATACTATATACTATACCTAGTTATGTCTCTGATTTCATTCCCGATAATGTTTCTTTGGGATTTCGTTGCATTTTAAAGTCATTTGTGCAGAGGACATTAGTCTCTATAAATCTTGATTTTAAAAAAACTAGCTTTAAACTTGATTCTATTGTATAACTTTTTCTATTTTAATAACTTCTATTGCATCTTCACTTTTCATTTCTTTAAGTTAATTCTATTGCTCTTATAACTTCATGAGTTGGAATTTTAGCTCATTACCTTTGTAGCCTTTCTTAATTTCTAATACAATCAAACTCTAATATATTCTGGGTGCTTTAGTTTAGGTGATAATTTTTTTCCAAATTTTATGTATGAAGATGTTCATTGCTAATTGTTTACAGAAGTGACAAGACATAATGATAAGGAAATTGTTTAGAATATTTGGTATTTGCATACTACAATATTATACAGCCTAAAATGATCAGAAAGCCCAAATGGGAAAGTGGGTAAATGTTTTTCATTGAAAAGCAGAGAATATTAAATATATTTACCTGTATGAAAATATATACATATAGACAAGTAGTTGAAAAATCAGAAAAATTAAATGATTACCTTATTGTTTGAACATATTAATTTAGTTTTATATCATTTTTAAAATTAACTTTAGATGAATAATTTTCAAAAATGTCTGGACAACTTTTGCCTCCAAGAGAAATGTTAGTTATTTGGGCAATTAGTTGATCTAATCTACTACTTCATTAGGACAAAGACAGAGAAGTGATTCATTGTTGTTCATTAATATGGGATTAGAGTGGATAGAGAAGATAAATGGACTTTGTTTATTTTGACCTTCTTCCTTTGGGTTGGCAAGGTAAACTTGCAAAGCAAGCAAAGCTATGATTTCTTTAGCTAAGAATATGTGAGACAAATGCTTTACATAAAGTTGGTTAAACTGTATGAATGTACTCACTGCTGGGCTAAATTGTAGTAATGCTGCAGATGTTGACTGGAAGTTCAGAAAAAGATGCAGTATGCATGCCCTAATAATAGGACACGAAAAAAAAAAAAACATTTGTCAGGTGGGTAGAAAAATAAATGTAGATATGAAAGACCCAAAAAGCTACTTAATAGGACAAATCTTTTGGATTTATATCAAACCACTACGCTTTGTCAACAGAGAATATACATTGCTCACTGTTGGGGGAGTTACAAATACAGAAATGGGGAGAACTAGAATGAACCCTGTGAGGAACAGTGACACCCCAAAAATAATCTACACTGCTTATGAGGCACTGATCTAACTTCTTCCAATTATGTAGGCATCACTTAAATTTCTTCTCTATAAGCTTTCTTAGAGAACCCATTCCTAATAAAGTTTTCTCTCTGGAACTGATAGCTCTTATTGCATTTGCTAGTGCCTTGGGAAAAATCACATGCTTATATTTTTATTCCTATGAAATTTTATTCTCACTCAAATCCTCTATTAGAACTGTTTTCTTTATATTCATCTTTTCTCAGATCTTAATCTCTAACACCATTTGCTCTTAGGACTCCTTGTAGAAGTGGCTGATTTCAGGCTGGAGAAGGGTTGATATAAGATAGGCCTGGAACATTTTGTTATACCAGAAAATTTCAATAAATAAATATTCAATAACTCGATGGGAAATATCATAAGTCCATTTTGAAGGGATTTTTAATGACTAAATATGGGACAATTTGAACACCAGTGTAAAGGAGTGTTTTCCTTATGTTTTATTCTAGAAGTTTTACAACTTCAGGTCTTGCATTTACATCATTAATTCATTTTTGTGAGTGGTATAAGACAGGGGTCCAGTTTCATACTATTGCATGTCTGCATTCAATTTTCCCAATAGCACTGACTAAAGAAACTATTATTTTCCTATTGCGTATTCTTAGCTCCCTTGTCAAATACTAGTTTACCATATATGTGTGAGTTTATGCATGGGCTCTTGATTCTTTTCATTGGTTTATGTGTCTGCTTTCAATGCTACCATTATGCTGATTTGATTACTATAGCTTTATATTAAAATCAGGACATAGGATGCCTCAGGCTTTGTTCTTCCTCAAGATTGTTTTCACCATTCAGGGTTTTTATGGTTTTATATGTATTTTAAGATTATGCTTCCTAATTGTGTGAAAAATGCCGTTGGAATTTTGATAGGGACTGCTCTGAACCTATAGATGGCATTGAGTAGTATGGACATCTTAGCAATATTAACTCTTCTGATCCATGAACATGGGCCTGGAGCTACTTAGCAATAAATAGGGGGTGCACTGAGGCCAGATGCTGCTTGTTTGAGAGATTTTTAGGAAAATCTGAAGCATGAGCCAAGACAAGCCATTTGTATGGAAAAGCCAAAAAGTATGTGGGTGGACCAGAAAGTTGGGGCAAGGCCTCGAGGAATCACCAGGACAGGGCAAACAGTGTGAGCCAAGTTGATGGAATCTCAGATATGGCACTCATCTGCTATCTCTTTGTGGAATAATGACCTCTGCAAGTACTTCTGTCGGGGAGAAAGCTGCCACCACAGCTCTTGCCTTTTTGCTGGATAATTCAGTTCCTCCATGTATGTCTCTGGTGCTTTTCAAGTTGCTGCTCCAGTGCTAGAGCTCAGAGGGAGTGAGTCAGAATAAATCTGTGCTGTGGGTCCTTTAAGAGGAACTGCCTGGGATAGTAGGCAGTTCCCTCAGTCACAATCCCTGATGGCTTTTACAGCAGAAGTTATGGAGACTTCTCTTCCTGGCACTTGAACCTTGGACTGTGGAGACCCCTCACTCCTCAGGGGCAATCTTCTCAGCCGAGACACCCCTCACAATTTTTATCTGTTAATCATGGGTGTGGGACCAGCCTATTCTGCGTCTCTGCCCCAGCTACCAGTCTCAATGTGGCTTCTTCTTAAATTTTGTAGTTGTAGAACTTCCATTCAGCCAGATTTTAGGCGGTTCTGAATGATGGTTGTTCAGTAGTTGTAATTTTGATGCAGGAGAAGGCGAGTACCACATTTACCAACCCTCCATTTTGACCAGTATTTTCAGATTTTATAGTAAAATGTTAAACCAGGGTTTAGATCTGCTGAGTTTGAGGTAAATTATCCAAATGGAAGAGTTCAGTTGGCTTAGATGAAGGTTTGACCTTAAGGTACTGATTTTGAAAGTTCTTGGTGTAGGAGTCATACTGAAGCTGCAGTAGTGTGAGACTTTCAGAGAAGAAGGGGGATAAAGAAACAAAGTGCTTCCCAATACCTGGATTTTAGGAAGCTCCCATAGTTAATGAAATGGTGGAAAGAAAAGGAGACAGCGAAGGACACAAAAATCAAAGAGCTATACAAACCAGAGACTTGTGATGTCTTAAATTTCCTCTGTTATTCTTCAGAGTTAAGTATTTAGACAGCACACAAAAATATGTTTTTGCTTGAATGAGCATCATGTCCTGGTGTTTGTAGTAGTTATTTATTTTTGTATCTTACCGCCCAAGATATTTTTTTACTGGAATTTTACCACATCACTGGTTGTTTTCTGATGTAAGGATTGTCACTTGCCGTTCTTTATTTTCCTCCTCTCCTTGTGACACCCCAGAATGGGACAGTTGTGCAGAATTGGAAAGCTCATTGCTGTCACTCAGTGAGGTTTACATGTTGACTGACACAGAAGTACAGTGGCTGATCAGCCAGAGTAACTTGGAGATTGGAATGCATGTGTCAGATTTGCAAGTAGTGTGGCTAAGTTTACAAACTGGCTCGTGCTTAAATGCTAACCTTTAGGTATCAACCTATCAACAAATAAGGAATTGGCATTCTTTTAATTGTTCATCATTTTAATTGTTTATGTTATACTAGAGGCCCGGTGCACGAAATTCGTGCACTGTGGGTGGGGGGAATCCCTCAGCCCGGCCTGTGCCCTCTCACAGTCTGGGACCCCTCGCTCCTTACCACCCGCCTGCTTGCTGCTCCCTACCACTCGGCTCGCTGCTCCTCAGTGCTGCCGCGGAGGTTCCTGCCACCTCCGCTGCACTCACCAGGCATGAGCCCGGCTTCTGGATGAGCAGCACTCCCCCTGAGGGAACTCATTGTACCTCCAGGCCCTGGTTGGTGTGGATCAGTAGTTAGAGTGTCCTCCCATGCACCAAAGGGTCATGAGTTCGATTCCAGGTGAGGGCACATACACAGGTTGTGGGTTGCTTGGGCAACTGATCAATGTTTCTCTTTCTCTTTCCCTCTCCCTTCCTCTCTCTCTAGAATCAATGAAAAGAACATATCCTTAGAGGAGGACTTAAAAAGAAAAAAAAAAATGCTGGTTTGGTTCAGTGGATAGTGCTTCTGCAGGCCGACTGAAGGGTACCAGGTTGGATTCCAATCGAAGGCATATACCTGGGTTGCCGGCTTAATCCAGGGCCCTGGTTGGGGATTCAGCAAGAGACAACCATTTGATGTCTCTCATATTAGTTTCTGTCTTTCTCCCTCCCTTCCACTCTCTGTAAAAAAAAGAAATAAACAACAAAAAAAATCAATGCAAAAATGTCCTCAGGTGAGGATTAACCAAAACAAACAAACAAACAAACACCCATTCCCAGTGTGATTATTAAGGAGCATATGAAGTATTTGTTGAATGAACGGGAAGGGATGAGACTTTGCTTTCTAACTGTTTTAGCAACTCTGCAAGCCAGAGGGTTTATTTTTATTTTCTTTTAAATATATTTTATTGATTTTTACAGAGAGGAAGGTAGAGGGATAGAGAGTGAGAAACATCGATGAGAGAGAAACATCGATCAGCTGCCTCCTGCACACCTCCTACTGGGGATGTGCCCGCAACAAAGGTATATGCCCTTGACCAGAATTGAACCCGGGACCCCTCAGTCCACAGGCCGATGCTCTATCCACTGAGCCAAACTGGTCAGGGCCAGAGGGTTTATTTTTTATTTTCATTTTTATTGATTGATTATTTTAGAGAGAGAAAGGGAGCGAGAGAAACATCAGTGTGTTGTTCCACTTACTATGCTCTCTTTGGTTGCTTCTTGTCTGTGCCCTGGCCAGAGATCCAACCTGCAACTTTGCTGTATCAGGAGGAGGTTCTAACCCACTGCTCAGGGTGCTGCCTGTCAGGGCCCCTCAACAAAATCCCTCTGGTGTGCCCTGGCCCCTGCTGTGGGTCGGAGCTCCTCTGCCACAGCAAAGGTTTGGGTTCCATTCTGTTATGTTTTGGGTTTGATTCCTGGTCCAGGCTGACTGCTGCTCAGCAAGTGACCGAGGACCATTGGAGTCCATGTGCTCTAGTCATTCGGCGGGGACCCGGGGTTCCATGGCTGACTTGGCCGACTCTGATCCCTGCTACCCCCAGTCCTCCATCCAGGGCTACTTCAACTATAAAAGCTGCGTGGCCTCCAGGTAGGTCGCCCTCTCTATGGCTCACCAGGCTTGGTTTCTGTGCAGTTGCCCTAGGAGGTGGATTTCCGGGTTCCCAGGGAGAGCTCCCTCTGATCCAGACTCCCAGGGAGAGCCGGTTGGGGGCTGAGTGCTGGCTGACCCCTGAGGTAGCCCCACCAGCCCCGATCTCCCCTGCCTATGGCCCCGCCCCTCACTTCCTGATCTCAGATCAGGGGACCACAGGCCCCTCAGTACCCAGTCCCCTGGGTGCCGCCATGCCTGTAGCCCCGCCCCTCCCTTTGCGATTGCAGATCGGGGCCGCAGGCAAGGCTGCACCCGAACCCCAGGGGCAGCCGTGCCTGTGACCCCACCCCTCACTTCCCGATCTCAGATCAGGGGACCACAGGCACCTCAGCACCCGGTGCCCAGGGTGCCACCATGCCTGCGGCCCAGCCCCTCCCTTCACGATTGCAGATCAGATGGCCGCAGGCAGGCTGCACCCTGGGCCTGCATCAGGTGCTCAGGGTGCTGCCATGCCTGCTGCTCCACCCCTCCCTTTTCCATTGCAGATCCGGGGGCTGCAGGCACGGCTGCACCGGATGCCCTGGGTGCCGCTGTGCCTGTGGCCCAGCCCCTCCCTTCGTGATCGCATATCCGGGCCGCAGGCACGGCTGCACCTGGGGGACCAGGTGCAGCCGTGCCTGCGGCCCCACCTCTCCCTTCAAGATCGCAGATCAGGGGACTGCAGGCACAGGGGCACCCGTGCGGGGATGCCACTGTGCCTGGGGCCCCGCCCTTTTTTTGCCATCGCAGATCAGGGGACGCAGGCCAGTGGGCACCCCCCGGCTGGGGTGGTCCTACACCCCGGCTCTCTCTTCCTCTGATCGCCATGGAGATCACTGGCACCCCTGCCGGGGGTGTCGTCTGGCCTGCTGGGCTTTCTGATGGCGATCACTGGCTGGGGGGCGGGCAAAGGCAGCCCTGCGCACTCCCTTTGCCCGCCCCCCAGCTCTTGCCTGCCACCATTCTTCCCTCTTTCCCCTTTTGCCTCCCATCATTGAGCCTATGTATGCAAATTAGCCGCCATCTTTGTTGGCGGTTAACCCCCATCTTGGCTGGCAGTTAATCTGCATATCACCCTGATTAGCCAATGGGAAGGGTAGTGGTTGTATGCTAATTACCATGTTTCTCTTTTATTAGATAGGATTAACTTTATACCATCTGTACATCTTTCACATGCTTATGGACAATATTCTTATTCACATCATTATTCTATTTTGGAAGCAAAGGTAAAAAAAAAATAAGAGTCAGGATGAGTCTTGCTGAGGGAGATTGATTAGCTGGATCACCCACCTAAGCATCTGAGCCACACATGGCCCAAGGCACTTTACATTCTTGCAAGGAGCTTGTATTCCTAGAAGTACAGGAGAAAATACTCTCCATTTCTCTTTGTTGGATGTTATATGGTAGTGATTCTTATTGTTGGCTGTTAGTCCTTGAACTAGAGAAGTTCTTTTTTGTAGGGATTATCAATTATTACAGTTAATAGATCAATGGAAAATATTTTATATTTACAAAAAATATATTTTCAGGAAACATGATAGAATAGGCATCTAATTCAGTACTAAGGTTCCTCTGTTATTCCCATAGATTTAGATATTTCTGGGGTTTTTGTACCAACCTTCCTGGAATCATATGAGAAATTCAAGACTCTGCAATAGAGATCAGAATGCTAGTGGAAACCAACTTAGAAAATGGTTTTCCTTTTGTTCATTTTAAAACAATTTTCCCATATTTTTAATACTGACATATGCCAGCAAGATGTGCTTAGTTCTACTTGAGGGAATGGTCTGTTTCTGTAGGAGCAGGGACAACTTTTATTGCAGCAGTTAAATAAAGAGTTGTATTTGAAAATCAGAGTTAACTGGCATCACATTTTCAAAGTGAAGAGAAAACAGTTTCAGACTGCTTATTGGTTGGTACCCCAGGACACTCCCTAGTTGGTCAGCCTTTAAATTGGGCTGTGGCTGACCATAAAGCCTGTCATCATTAAGAGGCAGTTCCTCATTTCTGAAAGCAGAAACATTTCAGTGAAGAGAGCACTTATACATTTCAGGTGTGCCCATATCTGGAAAGGGTATGCGCCTCATTTTTCTACCCGTGCTTTCTACCCAGCATATGGCATATCCTCACCCAGGCACAACCGAAGGTGACACTCTTTCCCTGCTGCGCTTTCATGATTCATCTACTTGTTTCGCCTCACCAGTGGCTATCCTTTGTTTGGCTGCTGTATTACAGGCCATAGTGAGATGTGATGTCTTGCCTTGAAATAAAGTCTGAAGTACTGACTAATATTTTGGGCCAGAAATTCTAATTTCTGAATCAAGATCATGTTTTGCACCTTAAAATGTAAAGTGATCTCACTCATTTGTGAAATATAATAAACAACATAAACTGATGAACATAAATAGATCCAGAGACGGAGAAGCATTGAACAGACCATCAAACTTCAGAGGGAAAGCAGGGGAGGGGGAGGGCAGGGGTAAGAGATCAACCAAAGGACTTGTACGCATGCATATAAACATAACCAATGGACACAGACACTAGGGGGGTGAGGGCATGTGCAGGGGAGTGGGGGTGGCTGGGAAGAGGTCAATAGGGAAAAAAGGAGACATATGTAATACTGTATGTAATACTTGAAACAATAAAATATTTTTTAAAAGCTTAAAGTGATTTACTGCTACTTAAGAGTGACGAGGATAGTCAAGTCTGCCAGAGATTTTATCCAATGGAAAGGGATAGATACATGTCTAAAAGGACATTGAAGGAAAAGATTAAAATTTCATTTTTAATATCTACCATGAGTTGTACTTGTTTAATGTACTTTTTACAACTGTGTAAAGTCACACGCTACCTAACAACAGAGATACATTATGAGAAATGCATTGTTATGTGATTTAATCATTGTGCGAACATCACAGAGTGCACTTACACAGACCCGGATGGTCTAGCCTACTACACTCTTAGGCTACATAGTATTTAGCCTATGGCTCCTAGGCTACAAGTCTGTACATTGTTACTGTACTGGATAAACAACACGAGATTGAATCAAGCACAAAAGAAAATGGCGCAATCAAGAGACACAGTAAACATGAGAAATGCGAGGCTGCTGCCAACATAAAGTGACACACTGTTTTACAGCAAACTTTTTTTATAAGTAGAAAAAGTACAATCCTATCTAATAAAAGAGAAACGTGGTAATTAGCCGTATGGCCGCTACCCTTCCCATTGGCTAATCAGTGAGATATGCAAATTAACTGCCAACCAAGATGGCGGCCGGCAGCCAGGCAGCTGATGCGAACAGGGAGGCTTCCTTGCTTCAGTGACAGAGGAAGCCAAGCTTCCCCGCCTGCCTTGCCGGCCTCTCAGCTGCACTCTAAGCAACATTGTAACAAATATAGAAGCTAAACAAAACCCTGGGCTTCAGCCAGCAGGACCGCAACATTGTTTCAAATACAGAAGGTAAACAAAGGCCAGAAACCTGCTTTCAGCAGCGGAGGTCTCATAGCTGGAGCCTCAAAGCTAAAGCTGGCCCAGAATTAAAAAAAAAGGAAAAAAGGACAGGTTGGGAGCTTCAGTCACCCGCCAGCCTGAAAACGGCCCTCAGCCCCTCACCCAGGCTGGCCAGGCACCCCAGTGGGGACCCCCACCCTAAAGGGGGTGTGACCAGATGCAAACAGCCATCATCCCTCACCCAGGCTGGCCAGGCACCCAAGCAGGACCCCCACCCTGATCCAGGACACCCTTCAGGGCAAACCAGCTGGCCCCCACCCATGCACCAGGCTTCTATCCTATATAGTAAAAGGGTAATATGTCTCCCAGCATCGGGATCAGCGTGACAGGGGGCAGCGACCAAACCCCCTGATCGCCCTGCGGCTGTGTGTGACAGGGGGCGGGGCCACAACCTCCCTATCCACCCTGCTCTGTTCGTGACAGGGGGGAGCTCCTCAACCCCCTGATCGGCCCTGCTCGGTGTGTGACAGGGGGGAGCTCCCCAACTGCCTGATCGCCCTGCGGCTCTGTGTGTGACAGGGTGTGGCACCCCCCCCCCCCATCGACCCTGCCCTGAGTGTGAGAGTGGAGGCACCCCAACCCCCTGATTCACCCTGCTCTGTGTGTGATAGGGGGTGGTGCCCCAACTCCCCTATCGGCCCTGCTCTGTGAGTGACAGGGGGAGCTCCTCAACCCCCTGATTGGCCCTGCTCTGTGTGTGACAGGGTACGGAGCCCCAACCCCCCTGATGGACCCTGCTCTGTGCGTGATAGGGGGGTGGCGCCCCAACCCCCTGATTGGCCCTGCTCTGTGGGTGACAGGGTGCAGCGCCCCAACCCCCTGATCGTCCCTGCTCTGTGCGTGACAGGGGGTGGCGCTGCAACCTCCCCATCGACCCTGCCTTGAGTGTGACAGGGGGCGGTGCCCCAATCCCCCAATCGGCCCTACCCTGAGCGTGACTGAGGGTGGCATCGCAACCTCCCAATCCGCCCTGCTCTGTGCATGACAGGGGGCGGCGCCCCAACTTCCCAATCAGCCCTGCTCTGAGCCCGACCAGGGGCTGCACCTAGGGATTGGGCCTGCCCTCTGCCACCTGGGAGCAGGCCTAAGCCAGCAGGTCGTTATCTCCCGAGGGGTCCCAGACTGCGAGAGGGCACAGGCCGGGCTGAGGGACCTCCCCTCCCCCCTGAGTGCACAAATTTTTGTGCACCGGGCCTCTAGTCTAAGATAATGATAAAAATATAGTATAGGAAATACATAAGCCAGTAAAATAGTCATTATCATTGTCAAGTATTATGTACTGTACATAATTGTATATGCTATACTTTTATATGGCTGGCAATGCAGTAGCTTTGTTTACACCAGCATCACCACAAACATGTGAGTAACAACATTATGGTGGCTATAAGGTCATTAGGCAAAAGGAATTTTTTCAGCTCCATTATAATCTTATGGCATCGCTATTTTATACATGGCCCATCATTGACAGAAATGTCATTATGTGGTGTGTGACTGTACAATAGTCCCTCATGCAAAATGTCATGTTGTATTTCAAATTTAGCATGTTATTCAACAAATACTTATTGAGTCTCTGCTCTTCACTAAGCACTATCTAGATACTGAAGGTATGTTTTGAACTAAACATACATTTTGCCTACCCTGAAGCATTTTAACTATTCAGAGACTTGACATTCAAGTGCTCTGCCACCTACCCAAACTTGAGAAGCACTTTATTCAGGTAAAATGGTGACTCTTCTCAAGTCCAGCCTATCTGAACTTGATCGTGCATGGGCGTAGAAGTGGTAGTTGGAGAAATCTGATAGAGCTGATTATTTAACTAGATGACTTTCCTCTCTAGAGGAGATGGCAGTGACCGCAGTTTTCTCCTTCTCCAAAGAGACCTCCTTTTTAGGAGGTATTTCAAAACTTGGCTGGCCCAGCTGGCGTGGCTCAGAGGTTGAATGTAGACCTATGAACCAGAAGATCATGGTTCAATTTCTGGTCAGGGCATATGCCAGGGTTGCTGGGCTGAATCCTCAAAAGGGGACGGGAATCCCACAGGAGGCAGCCAATCAACGATCCTCTCTCATCATTGATGTTTCTATCTCTCCCTCTCCTTTCCTCTTTTTAAGATTAATAGATCACATACTTCTAAAACAACAACAACAACAAAAAACTTGGCTGATTTTTACTTTGAAAGCCACTTAAGGGATGTAGTTGACATTTGCCATTTTGACAACCAAGAAATTGGAATCTCAAGGGAATGTATCCAAAATTCAAGACTCATTAGAAATTATTCTTGGCAGCAGCATCAAGGATCAAGTAGCAGAATCTAGAGAAGGGCATATGGAGTGCTGGGCAGCATCGAGTGTCCTGTGGCAATGATGTTCGATAGGATGGCAGGAGGGGCAGGGGTGCCACCAGGGGCACAATTGGTGCAATATCAATGCTGGTGCCTGCTGAGGGCTCTCTTACTTCCTGACATTTCCCAAGCCTAGTTTCCCACCTGCCTTTCCTGAGCAAATCTCAAGTCTTTCTAGTAAATTCCTTTTCTACTTAAATTAGCCAGGGATGATTTCTTTTACTTACAAACAACAATGCTAACTGGTACAGGAAGCAAACTGGCACGTTGCTCCCAGATGGGTGGACCCAGATGAATTATTACGCTCTGTTCCTAAACCCAAGTGAGACAAGGCAAGAGCATTTTCTCCTTTTCATGGTTCAGAGGAGCAACTTTTTATGTATGTAAAGCTTAAAGAACAGGGCGGAACCATTCTCTTTTGGTTGGGATAGATGATGGACTGCAGAGATGGGTCTATCTGACAACTTAAGGGCACCTGGAATTTATTGAAGTCCAACCATAAAACAAGCACTGTGATAGATGTTGTCTCATATCTACTTAATCTCTTACATCCATTTATAAACTAAGCACTTTTATTCCCATTTTAGAGAAGCTCAGAGAAGTTATGGTATTTACACAAAACCATGTAACTAGTGTGTGGTGAAGAATGAATCCGTAGTTCATTCTCCTTCTCTACATATCAATGGACTTAAAGGAAACCAGGTCCGCAGAGTTCGGGATGGATCTCGTCTGGTGCACGGGAGCTGGTTCTCCAAGGTTAATGTTCCATCTGTCCCAGAGCTGTGACCTCAGGGAAGGAGAGGTGGGGGTTGTCACTGAGGAGACAGTTCCCACAATCTGCAAAGATCACAGTCCCCAAGGTGCAGGAATCATCCCCGGAGCTGGGGCTGCAGTCAACCTTGGAGATCTGCTTCCTAGAACCGAATTTTAGGAAAACCACCTGTTATTCTGAGTCCTCCATTTCCCGGGATGTAAGTCTGTAGTAAGCAAAAGTCCAAATGCTTTCTGGTATGCTTCTGCCTCGATCATTGCTATCTATTTTCTTTTAGAAATCACTTCAAGGTCTCCTATTCAGTGGTAGTGAGCTGTTGTATTGTTTAGGACAGCTTATGAAATTCTGAAAGTTTCAACATTTTCTTCAGTAATTTGTGGAAATGTGAACATCTGTGAGAAATACAGAGGCATCAATATTAGAAATACAGTAGGTCAGATTATTTTCTTTGGGAAGAAGGACGCGTGACATAGATCATTAGAAAAGGAATTGAACAGAAAACAGATAGTTATACGTTCTATGGATGACTGGTGTGATTTTCATTTTGATAAGTGAGATAGGAGTGTTATCTTTCATTGTACTTATTTGAGAATTGTAGAATGATAGCCGACATTGCTTGACGTTGTGTCCTTCTTCATTAGGGTCACACAACCTGCCCTATGCTTTGAAACATAAATAGATACACGGACCTTGAGCTGTTAATAAAGGGATAGGTATTGACTATACAGGAGATTAGGAAATGAAAAGTCAGCATCAGATTTGAGGAAGAAATAGATCATCTTCAAGGTCCCTCCTCTTCCTGAGACTCTGTGAGAGGTTGACCATGAAGAGTAAATGATAACTGAATTTTCCTAGAATGGTGTTTTTTATATATTTTCAAACTGTTATACTTAAAAATGGCTGTGACGTGAACTCAATAACTTAGACTCAGGTTTATATCTGTTGGGCGTTATGTCTCAGGGACTGTCCTGCCCCATCCCTGCCACTTTTTCTTTATGTTGCCTCCATTTTCAACATATAACACTTTCTGCAAGTGAGAAGACATGATTGAATTTATAGACTTCATTTATATGGCCTTAAAGTCCTGTTTGGAACTGTGGTGATTTAAAAAAACATATGTAGACATTAGCTTGAGTTGATAATTGTTAATGTGCTCATCTGTAGTAGTAGATATGTTTGTTCTATGCTAAGTGGGTCAGCTCTACCACCACAGGTGATGTATTTGATAACTGCAAATGTTTATAAAGGCAGAGCAAAGACAGTGCCTCAACAGGACTTTAATATGCACTTACGTTGCTGCAAAACTGATCCTCAAAATCACTCGAGAGTATTTGTAAGTCTGGACATGCCTTTCTGCCCTTGGGTTCTATTTTCAAAATCTCATGTTTATGTTCAACTTGAAATCCAATTTTCATAAATGTCTGGGTTTAAAATAGGCTGTGGGTTTAAATATAAGGACAGGGCTGTTCCTGTAAAATAATAACCAGGCTTTTGACTCCTAACGTCTTTTATTGAGCTGTCACTTTGTGATAGTTATGTGGTGACATCATTAATTATATTCTGCCATGCGGAGAACCAATAAATTAGAATAATGGATTGTGCTTTCGATTAGACTCCATACAGCCTTGTATACCTTAAAAACTGAATAGACGCAAAATGCTTTAAAGGGCAATTCTTTATAACAGCTCTATTTTCCCACTGCACATCTTCATAGTGTTGTAATTGTGATCCCAAGGAAAAGTATGTAACTCCATGACACTCTTCCAGCCAATTTTAAATGTTAGGTTTTAAAATATTTGCTTACTAACAATAATAAAAAATGAAATTGTGAGGGAATACGTTAGAGTTATGTGCTTTTACTTAACTTTCTCTTAAAATATATAAAAATGATAAAACATCACCAGACTTAGAGCTTCATTATTAAGGAAGAATGTGCAGAAGTTATTAAACAAGGATATGGTAGTGAGCTTAGCCATTGCCGGATTCTACCCTGTGCCTGTGCACACTGTGGGTGAGTAGCAAAGGGACTACCTTCAGATTCTGTTACCAACCCAAGGCAGAGGAAGGCAGCTTTCCTGTTTACAGAATCTTAATATTTTTACTCGCAAATATAGGGTGGGGCAAAAGTAGGTTTATAGTTGTGAATACACAAAATACAGTTTATTCTTGTATTGTTATTTATTAATTACTAGTGGCCCAGTGCACGAAATTCATGCACAGGAGGAGGGTGTTCCTCAGCCTGGCCTGCACTCTCTCCAATATGGGACCCCTCTGGGGATGTCCGATTGCCAATTTAGGCCCTGCCGGGGTCCAACCCCAGCAGGTCCAGGGGTCCCCAAAGGTGTGGATGGAGTCGGCGAAGAAGGAATGACACGGAGACGGAGTTCAGTTGATCAGCAGCCTAGCCAGGATCTCTAGCCAGGATCTCCAGCCAAGTTCTGGTCTGGATCTCCAGAGAGGTTCTGCTTAGGATCTCCTGCCAGGGTCTGTGTCCATGTTCTCTTGCTAGGTTCTCCAGCCAGGTTTAGTAGCCATGTTCCCTCACTAGGTTCTCCAGCCAGGTTCTGTTGCCAAGTTCTAGTCAGGTTCTCTTGCCAATTTCTGTAGTCAGGTTCAGTCCAGGATCTTTTGCCATGTTCTCTCGCTAGGTTCTGTCTCTAGGTTCTGAGGCCAGTTTCTGTCCAGGATCTTTTGCCATGTTCTCTCCAGCGAAGTTCTTCTGTCTCTAGAGAACGTTCTGTGTAGGTTCTGTGCCTCCTGGTTCTGTCTCTCTTGGTTCCGTATTCTAAGTTCTGTGTTCTAAGCTCTGTATTCTAAGTTCTGTGTTCTGAGTTCTGTGTCTTGCTGTCTTGTTGCATCTGTATTTATACCAGTTGATTCAATCCTATCAATCTCTATTACAAAGGTTAGGGCGTTTCTTATCTCCATTCCAGGGAGTAAAGATTATGTAGCTTAAGCATGATTGTTCATAGTTAAAGTGATTAATTACCCACCTGGCACTTAGTTAAGAGGTTTTATTCCCTCCCTAACTTCAGGGGAAAATCCCTACCTGGGGAAACAACCTTTCTCAGAGACCTTGGTTAAAACACATAGTGCCAAGAAGGTGAGCAAACATATTAAGAACAGTATGCTACATATGCCAGGTCCCTTGAAACAGCAAGCATGGACCGGCTCCCGGCAAGGCCCTATCCCACCAGCAGTTGGACATCCCTCTCACAATCTGGGACTGCTGGCTCCTAACCGCTCACCTGCCTGCCTGCCTGCCTGATTGCCCCCTAACCACTCTCCCTGCTGGCCTGCTCACCCCAAGCTGCCCCCCCTGCCAGCCTGTTTGCCCCCACTTGCCCTCCCCACCAGCCTGCTCACCCCCAACTGCTCCCCTGCTGACCTGCTCACCCCAACTGACCCCCGCTGGCCTGATTGCCCCCACTTGTGCACCCCACTGGCTCACTCACCCCCAACTGCCCCCCCACTGGCCTGATCACCCCCAATGCGCCCCCTCACTGGCCTGATCACCCACAACTGCCCTCCCCTCTTAGCCCCTAACTGCCTCTACCTTGGCCCTGCCACCATGGCTTTGTCCAGAAGAACATCCAGAAAGTATCCTGGAAGGTCTCCCTGTCTAATTAGCATATTACCCTTTTATTAGTATTGATAGAGGCCTGGCGCATGGGTGGGGGTTGGCTTGTTTTCCCTGAAGGGTGCCCCAGATCAGGATGGGGGTTCCCTTGGGGGGTGGGGTGGCCTGGGAGAGGGGCCTGTGGTGATTTTCAGGCTGGCCATGCCCCCATTGGGGGGAACGTGACCAGCCTGGGTGAGGGGCTGAGGGCCATTTGCAGGCTCCTCCTTTGGCGCTGGCCAGGAAGCTTGGCTTCCTCCATTGCCGGGGGTGACCCAAGCTTCCCTTTTCCTCCAGCCTGCTCCTTGGCCACCATCCACAGGCCCCTCCTTCAGTGGCTGGCCCAGGCGGGCAGGAATCTTGGCTTCCTCCATTGCCAGATGCAACCCAAGCCTCCTGCCAGCTCTGGCTGGCTCCGTGGCCTCTGCTATCTTTGTCCTGCTAATTTGCATATTCCCTCCTGATCAGCTGTGGGGCATCATGGAGGTATGCTCAATTTACATATTTGTCTATTATTAGTGTAGACTAGAGGCCTGATGCATGAAGATTCATGCAAGAATGGGCCTTCCTTCCCCTGGCTGCCAGCACCACCTTCGTTCTGGCCAGAGCTGCCTTTCTACCTTCCCACGCTGCCCAGAGGACCAGAGTGGCTGGGGTGATGCAGAACACCTGTGTTGTCACCATGGCAATGACACAAGCATCCTGCTCCATCCACGGCCACTTGGCGCCAGCAAATGCAAATTAACCCACCAGCTCTTTTGGGCTAATTTGCATACTCACTCCTGATTGGCTGGTGGGCATTGTGAAGGTATGGTCAATTTGCATATTTCTCTTGTATTAGTGTAGATTATATTATTTTCCATACAAGCAACTGTAAACCTACTTTTGCCCCACTCTGAATTTCTTGTTACTTTGTAAAACTTTACCTGTAATTTCTGTTATGTTCACTCTTGTCTATAAAAGGAAGTGTATCTATGAGACATCATGTCATTATAAAAGCTATTAATACTATTTTTGGTAATATTTCAAAGTTCATCATCATCTACTCCCCCTTTTATTTCTAAAATATCTTTATATCTTTGGTACTTCTTTTTGTCAACTTACCCAACTATTTGAAAACCTAGTTTGTATTATTAACAGACCTCCTATCTGTATCAAACTTATTAGACATTTACTTAGACTTTTGAAGGTGGAAAGTTTTGTAATCTAAAGAATTCTGAATATTTGCAATTTTGATGTAAAGTAAGGAAAAGATCATGAAAAAAAAGTAAGTGCAGAACAAAGATGTCATGGTGAAAATTATAAACATACTACCAGGAAAAATGACAAAATATTTTTTTAAAAGCTTCCAAAGTTCTGTATGTTTGGGCTTTAAAATCAGGCATAATATATGTGATTGTATATGCTATGCTATATAATCACTTATCACATTGGATATGTAGGGATTGGAAAATGGAACTGATGCTAGTGATTCAATGGTAAAGTACTGAAGTATACACAAAGACAGATTTTTATATATCTTTAAGATGTAGATAGACTGACTAGATAGATAGATAGATAGATAGACAGATCCTTCTTCTCTCTCCCACTTCACTCTCTACCCCAATATTTGGCATTAAGCTGGGAATACACTCTAAGTTAGTCTTTACTTACTGATTTTTGAGTCCTCAATTCTCCGTTTACTTTTCTCAGTAACTATAGAATACATTCAAGAAAGTGCTAATTTATATTTCCATGAAGGTCATAAACATGTAATTGACTTCATCATCCATTCCTTATGTACCTCAGTCTTTTTTTTTTTAAATATATTTTATTGATTTTTTACAGAGAGGAAGGGAGAGGGATAGAGAGCTAGAAAAATCGATGAGAGAGAAGCATCAATCAGCTGCCTTCTTCACACCCCCTACTGGGGATGTGCCCGCAACCAAGGTACATGCCCTTGGCTGGAATCAAACCTGGGACCCTTCAGTCTGCAGGCCGACACTCTATCCACTGAGCCAAACCAGTTAGGGCTACCTCAGTCTTTTTGAAGATGAAAAGAAACTGGGGGGTAAAGTAGAAAAGGGTTTTGTACATGATGAGCATGCTGGAGCTGCCACAGGGTTCCTGGCTTATTAAGAAGTGTTGAGGGTAACATTTTAGGAATAAAAACCATTTGCTTTTATTCCTTTGGAAGCTCACTCTCCTCCTAACTCTACTTGCTGATAAAAAAGAAATCAACAGAATGTTTATGGTTTAAATGTCAGGTGCACTCTGCAAATCAATTCTTAAGCAATGATAAAATTGCCAAAAAATAAATCTTTTTAAACCTTAATTTAGTTAAAAGTTAAAATAAAGTTACCATAATTTTTGTGTAACTAGAGGCCTGATGCATGAAATTTGTGCACTGGGGGGGTGTGTCCCTCAGCCCAGCCTACACCCTCTCCAATCTGGGACCCCTCAGGAGATGTCTGACTACCCTGTGGGATCAGGCCTAAACCAACAGTTGGACATCCCTCTCACAATCTGGGACTGCTGCCTCCCAACTGCTCACCTGCCTGCCTGCCTGATTGCCCCTACTTCTGCCTGCCAGCCTGATCACCCCCTAACCACTCCCCTGCCAGCCTGATTGATGCCTGACTGTTCGCCTACCGGCCCGATCGCCCACAACTGCCCTCCCCTGCCAGCCTGGTCACCCACAACTGCCCTCCCCTGACAGCCCGGTCGCCCCCAACTGCCCTCCCATGCTGGCCTTGTTGCCCACAACTGCCCTCCCCTGCTGCCCATCTTGTGGCTGTGGGAGCCGCCATCTTTGAGGGCATGACAGTCAATTAGCATATTCCCTCCTTATTGGCAGTGGGCGCCACCCTCTGTGATGGAGTGAGGGTCAATTAGCATATCCCCTCTTTACTAGACTGTGAAAGTTTTTGCATTTTAAGTTAAAAGTTAAGCTTTTTTAATGTATTAGGTTAGGTCCCATGTACCATTTGCAGAAAAAGCTGGTCTCAGTACATGGCTCTTAAATATTGTGTTTGGAATGATCTTCACTTAGGTATGCTGGTTTTATCTGTGCTCTGTTCCCTTTATGTCATGTACCTGCGGGTTCTCAATAAATGTTGATTGAATGCATTAAGTTGTTAAAGGCAGCAAGGGATGGAATTAGGGGAGAAATTATCTTCCTATTTTCTTTGTAGAATAGGTGTCATTAGGGTAGGTGCTAGTATGGCAATAAAATAAAATCAGGAGATATCACATCTACCAGTTTGGTTTGCTTCATTATGATACAAGAAAATTTCCAGTGATTCATCTGAGCAATATTCTCCTTTTCCCCTGATCTGATAAATGACAGTTTCTGTTTATAAATGCATTTGACCCTCTCTTTGAAGCAATGGTGTATTTTCAGATAGCATGTTACCAAAGGTGTACAATTTTACAGTGCAGTACATTTATCCACCTGTTAGCTTTATTACAACATCTCCTATTCTTGTTAAAAACTATTAAATGCATGAATGGGAAACGTCTCATTCAGAACCCCATGGTGGTCTAAAGAAAGACTTCTAACTTGATGACAGTTTAAAAAAAAAAAAAGTAACTCACAGCAGGGAGAATTCATTCATTCATTCAACATAAATCTCACAGAAGTCATGGAGAGCCTAAAACATGTGATCCATTATTCTAATTTAATGTTTCTGGGAGAGCAGAATAAATCAACAGCTATGTGCCAGAGATTGTAGTAGGCCCTGGAGCTACAACAGGAACAAAACAGACAAACATCTGCCTTTTTCAAGCTTACCTTCACTTGCAAGGAGACAGGCAATAAACAAGTAACCAAAATACCATAATTTATTTTGAAGATACACATTTTAACACCTCAGAGATTTGTTTGTGTCTTACAGTTGCTGTTGGTCTGGTGTCAGTCAAGATGTGGCTTTATTGCCTGTTTATGCACCAAAACTTGTGAAGTCAGCAGTTTGGGACAAATCCTGGAGACTGCAGAGCACTCTTGAAAAATGCTGAATCCCCAAAGTTCCTGATGGCACAAAATAAGGTGAGTGGAGAATACCATGTGTATGATGTCATGTGTTCTTGTCACATGACCCAGAACAAATGAACCCTGAGTATGATGAAGTTTTAGGATTATCTTAATTTATTTTGCTAGTAATTTTCTCTTAGGTTTACACAATAGTGATATAAAAACCAATGTCTAAATAAAATGGCTTTTTCCTTACTACTTTTAAGGTAGTGAAAAAGCAATGGGTCAATCCTATTGACAGCAATTTTTCATTGAATTAATTTCTTAGTAGTACAAAAAATTATACTTCCTTGTAATTTATGTTTTCTTATATGTGAGGAAAAACATTTGTATAGTAGATGGTAATACGTGCTTTAGAGAACTCTAAAACATATAAAGGTGAATAAGAAATGCCATTGAGTTGGTAAGTTTGCAGTTTTAATCAGGGTAGGCATGGAAGTCCATCAAGAAAGTGATATTTAATTAAGACTGAAGAGAAACCAAGTTATTTAGACAGCTGAGAGAAGAGTGTGCCAGGCAGAGTGAACAACCAGTGCAAAGGCCCGAAGCAGGAGCACACTCACATTATTTGAGAAGCAGCAGAGGGAGGCCATGTGGCTGGAGTGGAATGAACTAGAGGTAAAGGAGTCAATGAATTTGAAAGTTAATGAGGGACCAGCTCACAGAGGGCCCTGTAGGAGACTGTAAAAGTTTACTTTGACATTATAAGGATTTTCATGTTACTCTCAGATAGCAATCTATCACAGGATTTGGTGCAGAGGAGTAATAGGATCTGTCTTACATATTTCAAGGATCATTGAAATTGCTAAATGGAGAAAAAGTCTTCAGGAAGATAAAGGTTGAATCAGAGAGAATGGTTAGGTTATCACCATAAACCAAGTAGAAGGTGATGGTGGCTTGGACTCGTGTGGTAGGGTAGCAGGGATTATGAGGAGTGGTTGGATTTGTAACCAATTTTGAATGTAGATCCAAAAGGTGTTGCTGATCATTTGAATAAGAAATGTGAAAAAATATTCAAAGGATCCCAAGGTTTTTATGTCTTAGCAATTATAAAGATGAAGCTGGCATTAACTAAGATGGGGAAGACAACCAGAGGAACAGATTTGGTGGGGCTGGCCATTCATTTTTGAACATATTAAGTTTGAGATGTCTATTGGACATCCAAAGGAAGATGTCATGTAGACAATCAGATATATAAAACTGGATTTTACCAACAGTCCTTTATCAACATTTCCCCAGTCTTCTAGTCATTGGCTGGGGTGTGTTCTCTTGTAGTTTCCTTGAAAAGAGTAATTTTTCTATTGGGTTACATGTTCACATAAACAATATTCCCATGTTCAAACCTCTCTGATAATGCCAAGTCCTGGAGAGAATGTCTAAAAACAGGCTCTATCAATCCCAGGTCACAGTATAAATTGGTGCAATTACTGTAAAAAAATAGTTTAGTAACATATTTTAAAGTTGAACATTTATAAACTCTATTATATCCAAGAGAAATTCTTAACAAATATATCAGAGGATATGCACAAAAATATTCACAATGGTATATGCAGTAGCAAAAGCTGGAAATGATCCCAAAGCATTTCAACATAAGAATAAATTGTGGTGTATTTCCACAACTCAATGTTATATAGCCATCAAAACGAATGATCTACAGCCAAATCTAACCGTATGAAGCCATCAGCAATGTACCATATTTCATCTGTTCTAACATGTAATTTTTCTTAGAACATTTTAGAAATATTAGCTTACTTGGCATAACTATTTTATTAATGGTTGTGCCAGCTATTAAGATATTGCCCCTTAGCTCAAAATTTACTTTTCTGTAATCTGCTTTGTGGTATAGGGCAACTCACACTTGTGCTTTGCCAGTGGGCTATGTTACTAGGGGGCACTAGAGGAGAGTTTGGTGTTAGAGGAGGAAGAAGGGACTTCCTCCTCCTGTTGGCTTCTTGTCTTCTGTCCCTGTGACCTCCTTCCCCACCCCAGCAACCTTTCTTCACAGCAGCACTGGAAATTCATTCCTATAGCAACAGCTGAACCCAGGGTATAGTTTTTCCATCACTTGCAGAACCAGTTGGGTAACACCACCTCAGCAGAGGCAGCCACCCTCTCCTCCGAGGTCTGGATCACAATGTCATTAACTGAGCAGTGTTTCCTCCTTATAGATCTAAGTTCCAGTGTCATAGGGCTCCTTTTCTAGGCTGTGTTCTTTGTTTCCTCAGGCATAGGAGATGGTAGGTTCTTTCCACAGTTCCTACCTCCACGATACCTAAGAGTTCTCTTTGTACCCTTTCACTCGAAAACAGCTTTATACCTGATACTGGTGCTTTCTTTTTTTTTTTTTTTTTTTCAAATCCCTCTGGTCAAATGACTGGTGTGGTTTCAGTCTGACTAGTGCAATGCTACATGAAATAATTGTATTCTTTATAATCCATGGGATATTTGATTTGAAGTCTCAAAAGATCATATTCAGCAAAATACCTTCTGCACAAAGTTAAAAACAAAGAAAATGATATATTTTAGGAATAGACACACACACGCATGCACACACATGATATAGGATAGTTCTTAACTCTAGTATAGGGAAGCAGAGATATGGCATGGTGGAGGAATCCATAAGTAGGTGTAAGTTACTATAGCATTATAGTTCTTGTAGTTGATTTCTTGAGTTTATATTTTGTTACATAACTAACCTACCTACCTTCATAGATACATACATGCATAATACATTCATAACCCATATACACACATATGCATGCATGTATTCATACATACATAAAATAAGACAGTGTGTTGAACATTAATGAGATTATAAAGAAACTAATTAATCCGATTCTCTAAAGATAACATCAAAGTAAAATAAAATTATTTCCATTTTTACTTAAAGTAAGGTTTGGCTGAATAGGAGAGTCTAGACTCCCTTTCTTTCCTTTAGTGAACTGTAGATGTTTCTTCACTGTCTTTTGGTACAGAATGTTTCTGTACAGAAGTCTGATGCCAGCCTGCTTTTATCTTGCTTAAAAGTGAGTTTATCCCATTGCCTGGCTTCTCAAATGGCAAGGATTCTTTCTAAGTCTTTAAAGGATTCCAAAAAAGATTTGTTCTCTAACTTTGAAGACAAAAACTTCACCCAGTGTTGATGGTTCTGTGCCCTGAATTTTCTGTAATTATTTGTTAAAATATTTGATCATTGCTGTCTTTAAGGTTTCTCCTTTGAAGTTCCAATCAAGCATACCAGGGCTATGCTTTGCTTCAGTCCTTCACTCCTGCAGTGTGACTTGCTAATCCTATCTCTTTATTGCTCTTTTGTTTTGTTTGTCTTCCCCATTTCTCCCCTCAATCCCCTTTACTCTGGTCTCACTTTTGTCAAATCTCTTTTGTGTCCTTTCTAATTTCCTTTTTAATTTTTGTAACTTTTTGTCTTGCTTTTTCCTGACTTCTACCATCACCTTCTGTTGTCTGTTCTTCTCTTCCCTGAGTCTATCTTGGCTTTCATATTTGGGATTCATTTAAATTTTTTTCACATTAATGATAAATTGTTTAGTTATAAGTTTTGTCTGCTCTGTGGCAACTTTCACTGGAAACTTTCTTTGTAGACATGTCTTACTGTTCTTTCCCACATATTTTCTTAGAGTATTTTTGGATGACTACTACACACATCTTTACAAATATTATATTGTCCTAAACCAGCTTTCGCCGGAAGTTAGAGGCAGAGGGATAGATGAGGAGGAGTAATGGCCAGCGTAGCTTCCCTGGCTTAGAAACTCAAGAGCTCTCCCTCCTCGGTTAGTATATAATACTAGAGGCCCAGTGCATGAATTCATGCACGGGTGGGGCCCAGCCAGCCCAGCCCCAATTGGGGCAGATCAGGGCTGGGCCTGTCGGGAGGAGGAGATGGTGGGAGGTTGGCTGGCAGGCCCACCCTGATCAGGTCCTGATCAAGGCTGGGACGGCTAGGGGGGGGGGGCCATGGGCGACCGGGGTGCATACTTTCTGAGTGTGTGTTTTGTGGGTGCTTTCTGAGATATGCCTGGACAGCTTCCACACCTTGCTCCTCATCCTTTTCCAGAACTTCTAACCTCTTTGATCTAATCCCTGCCTGCAGCAGTTCACTTGTGGGGTGGGACATTCCCCTAAACCTCTGGAGATTACTGGTACGCACCACTGCTAACCCCTCTGTGCTCCCCATTTTTGCCTGGTGCCTCCCCCGGGGCTTCCTGTAGAATTTGCTGGCCTCAGCAAATGAAAATACAGTTAGCAGGTTTTCTCCATCTCCTGGCTTCACTGTAAACAAATTTTGTGACTTAACCCCCCCCCCCCCCCAAAAAAAAAAAAAAAAACAACCTCTGTTTTTCTCTGTGTAGTCTTCAAGAGGAGTTGAGGCAAGATTTAGGATTAAGCTGGCACCTCGACTAAACTTTCTACTACTGCATTTTAAAAAGACTGCTATTGAATTCTCTTGGAAATCTCTTTTCAATCTTTCAAAGAAAGAGATGAAAAATGAACGTGGCTTAAGGTTTGAGGCAAATATTTTGACTGACTGTGTTAATCTCAGTCAACTGTTTTCTAGGGCTTGGGAGCAGACTGGTGTGGCAGGAGTTGAGTGGTGTGGCAGGAGTTGAGTGGTGTGGCTAATTGAATATTGAGCATGAGTGGGCAAATGCTTTCACAAGACCAAATTGGGTGCATGGATATCATGATTTCTTGGTGATTTCCTTTGATGAACCATGGCGAGAGACATCAAAGGAGCAGAGGGAGAGAGAGCACGCTGGAACTCTGCCAGGAAGCCTGTGCCAAGGAGAGAAGGTGCCAAAGGAGACTGGGTTCTGAGCCTCAGGGCAGCCAGAAAAGAGAATCTCCCTTAGACAAAAAAAGTATTTAACTAAAAGCTGGTTCAGAAATGTAGTTTCAGAGCTTTGCAATCTTAAGAAAAATCTCACCTTAATTTTGGAAGCCGACAATAAATCAGATTGCAATTGATAAGACATTTTAAGGTAAAGTAGTATCATGTTATTCATTTCAATCTTGCTGAATGAAGTAGCTCTTACATTTAGCTAGTGTGTCTTTTTTCATTGTCATGTGAATGTGGGGAAAGTGTACCTACCTGGATTGTCAACCTCATCACACCTCTCAGTTATCCACACTGAAATCATTGAACTACTACATTTAGCCTTGGATGGTGTTATCAGTGGGCAGAGTGTCAGCCCGCACGTGGTAGGGTCTCGGGTCCAATTCCCGATCAAGAGCATGTATGTGGGTTGCAGGTTCAATCCCCAGCTCCAGTTGGGGTTTGTTGGGGAGACAACCAATCGAAGTGTCTCTCTCTCACATCAATGTTTCTCTCTCTCTTTCTCTTCCCCTTCCCCTTCCATCCTCCCTTCCATTCACTATATAAAAGTAATGGATTCTAACTGGTGTTGCTCAGTGGTTGCTTGTTCACTCATGAACCAGGAGGTCATCGGTTTGATGGTTTGATTCCCAGTCAGGGCACATGCCCAGGTTGTGAGCTTGATCCCCACTAAGGAACGTGCAGGAGGCAGCTGATCAATGTTTCTCTTCACAGATGTTTTTATCTCTCCATCTCTCTCCCTTCCTCCTCTCTTAAAATCAATTAAAAATATATTTAAATATATATTTTTAAAAGGAATGGAAAAAATATCCTTGGGTGAGGATTTATTTATTTAATATATTTTTATTGATCTTAGAGAGGAAGGGAGAGGGCGAGAGAGAAACATCAATGACGAGAGAGAATCATTGATTGGCTGCCTCCTGTACGCCCCCTCCTGGGGATTGAGCTGGCAACCCAGGCATATGCCCTTGGCCAGAATCAAACCTGGGACCCCTCAGTCCGCAGGCCAACACTCTATCCACTGAGCCAAACTGGCTAGGGCCTTGGGTGAGGATTTAAAAAAAATGAAAGAAATACTATGTTTAGCTAATCACCATCTATTTAGTGAGAGGTAACCAGCAGAACTGCGAGTCTCATTTATTCCTTGAAGAAAGAACTAACCAGTCTCTTTAGCAATAGAAATGAGAGAAACCAAAAAACAAACAAAAAAAATAAAACAAAAAATAAACACTATAATCCCTGTGGCTGGATTTCAGACATCTTGACAGAGAGCAGAGAATATTATTTTGGTCAAGAGACTCTTTCCAGAATCCCTCAAATCACAGTTAGGTGGTTGTTCTCTCACTTTCTGCCTCTAGATCTGGCCTCTAATAACTCTGGCATCCCTGGAAAGATGCATTATTAACACATTCCTCAGACTGCTGTGAGTGGGCATCAATATGACAGCAGGGCCTTAACCGGTTTGGTTCAGTGGATAGAGCGTCGGCTTGCAGACTGAAGGGTCCCGGGTTCAATTCCAGTCAAGGGCATGTATCTTGGTTACAGGCTTGATTCCCAGTCGGAGGCAGCTGATTGATGTTTCTCTCTCATCAATGTTTATAACTCTCTATCCTTCTCCCTTCCTCTCTGTAAAAATCAATAAAATATATTTAAAATAAATATATATGACAGCAGGAAAGTGCGCCTGAATGTATCTCCCAGCCCTGGGATCTTATTCTGTTCTGCAAATGCTGTAATGCTTGACTTTATTACAGGGATTAAGACCTATGATTTCAGTTATGTAACATCAACAGTCCTCTGTTAATCCAATAATGATTCAACAACTGCTCTTTAGATCCTTTGATTTAGTGAAATGTAAGGGAGTAGCTTTTTGATTCCTGAATTTCACCCACATAAATTGCTCTACTTAGAGTGCAGCTGTCAAGCCTTTAATCCCTCTTTACTGCAATGATATTTAATTGAACCAAATTATATTAAATTACCCTGAATGTACTAATGACTGTTCATTTGTTTGTACTATATTAATTTTTTAAAAGTTTTTGAAAGCAATCAAACTTTGAGGTACAGACCAGATTGCTTCCTTGTCTCTCATGTAACCCTAAAATGTAGTAACTAAAATAACGCACTGTGAGGCAAATGGGGGAAGTTACTAACCTTTTTTTTTTTTCAGGAACATTTTTCATTCCTTAATGATAAATGATACAGTGATATGTGCTGCTTTTCAATTGCAACTATAAGCACTTAAAATTTAATAACATAAATATCTCTCTTCCTTATGAGATGGAATCTGCATCAACACATTGTAAGTCACAAAACACAGGGACAGACAAATGGAGATAAAGACTAAAAGCAGTGTTGCTTAGAAGGCAACAATGTAAGAGAACAGAAGAGGTAGTGAGTCTCTACTGTGCTTAGGCAAGCACTAAGGATAACACATTTACTTTTTCACAAAGTAACGCGCTGTGGCAGAGCTCCTGGGTGCCCATCAGCCTCTGAGTTAGTTTTCCCTTCTCCGCACCTCACTGGTGCAGCCCCTAGAGCAGCAGTTCTCAACCTGTGGGTCGCGACCCCTTTGGGGGTCAAACGACCCTTTCACAGGGGTCGCCTAAGACCATCAGAAAACACATATATAATTATATATTGTTTTTGTGATTAATCACTATGCTTTAATTATGTTCAATTTGTAACAATGAAATTGGGGGTCACCACAACATGAGGAACTGTATTAAAGGGTCGCGGCATTTGGAAGGTTGAGAACCACTGCCCCAGAGGAAGATCCATTCCGCCATCTGCATGGCACACTCCAAGCTTTCTTCTGAAGGAAACAGCCCCAGGAGTTCTTTGTGCACAAAGTTACTACAGCTTGAGCCCAGTTAGGGGAGGGAAACCAACCCTGCTAACCTGGTTACCACTGATGGACCAGGGACTGTTGCCTAAACTAGAGTCACCCATGAGGAAGGTCAAGAATCTCTGCCAGCCTTTGGCCAAACTCTGCCCCACAGAGCTCTTCATGTGGAGTAGTGACAAACTGACCCACTGAGGTCTTCTTTCCTTTCGTTTCTTTTCTTTTTTAAAAATATAATTTTATTGACTTCAGAGAGAAAGAGAGAAGGAGAGATAGAAACACCAATGATGACAGAGAATCATTGACCAGCTGTCTCCTGCACTGGGGACAGAGTCTGCAGGCTAAAGCCTTATCCACTGAGCCAAACCAACTAAGGCTGAGTTCTTCTTTCTTATAAAGATGAAATTCCCAGAGTGTACAGGGATGCCAAGTACATCCCAAAGCTGGTAGTGATGTTGCTCTTCCTCCATGAGGTCTGCCCTCTAGCTAGGTGCTGAGGTGTGTGGGACCAAGAGCAGCTGGACAGCTGAGAAGGAGGTGATAATAGTGCGACTAATGCACCTCTATATCACAACCCTTATCTCAAAGGCAACCTGAGCACCTCCCTTTCTCGTAATCTTAAAAAACTCACCTTATATATCAGAAATTCCATCAGGGGTTCTGCTAGTGTTCCATTTCCCCTCCAAACCAGAGAGTGTGAGGAAGCAGAAAGGGGATGAGGTTTGCTGCTCCCCAACATGGGGTCTATTTCTAACTCTGCTACTTACTGCCACGGGCAAGCCTTCTCAGATTCCTTAGACCTAAAGTGGGCTGCATTTTCATTTTGGCCTTGAATGTGACAGTATTTTCTCCTTAGGATACATTCGTATTTTTAGGCATTATTCACATCAGCTATTATTTGAAATCAAGTTCTCTGTGGAAATGCCATGGTCAGTGACCAGAGAAAAGAGAAAGTATGTCTTGTTTAGAAAAGTTGCTCTCTAGATATGATAAATGGTACCCAAGAATCAACAAAAAACTGAGATATGTCTAAAAACATCATGCTACAGGAGCTTAATAATGATAGGGTAATATCTCTAATAATGCTAATGAAAATGTTAACTTTAAGTAGCATTCTCCATTTTTTCAAGCAACTTCACATGTATTATTGCATCAGATCATTGCAGCAATCTTGTGTTTAGGCATAACATGTAATTCCTCTTTTAAGATGCAGACTCGTAGAGAGGAACTCCTCCTGTTCTCACAGCCAGACCAAGTAGCAAAGTTGGAAAGAGCATCCAGTATTTTTCACCCTTTAGCCACTTCTATTTTCACACAATATTGTATTTTTCATTACTTTATTTATATTCACTAATAACCTTCACTTAAATGAGTCTTAAAAAAATCCTTTCCAAGTTGGGTTTGATTTTATTGCATCGGATTTTAGCCACATAAACGTCTAAGCAGTGATCTCTCCCTGGAGGTTTAACTGAGTTTTCCGCTGGCCAATGCATTTATCTCCAGGGCAGCAGAGCTGGGGCCACCCTCAGTTTCTGGGGACTTCTCTTTGGGCCTTGAATGTGGTCCGTACAGTTCAGAGCCAGCATACTGGATCTTTCTCATGCTTTCCATCTCTCTGACTTCCCTTCCTGTCCATCTTTTCTGACTTCCTCTTCTTCTAGCATGAGACTCTTCTCTCCCTTGAAGAGCAGACAATTTCATTGGGTGGGCTGTTCCAAAGTTTCAAAATGAGAACAGGGAGTATTAGCAGATCTAAGCCCTGTTCCCCAATATCAACTTTACAAGTAATATGTTACAGCAATATTTTCATCTCTTTATAGCTTCCATCTGCCTGACTTCTGTATTTAACTTCCAATTGGTTTTGAACTCCAGTGAGGAAAGGATTATTATTTATTGGCTTCTTTCAAATCCCAATGCAAATAAAACACGAACATAGCCATAGCTTCATTAGGATTTTTAGCATGATTTTTTACTTGTTTGTTTGCTATGCCCTCTGTCTTAGTTTTCTAATGCTGCCTTAACAAATTAATTCAACTTTGGCAGCTTAAAATAACAAAACTTTGTGGCCTACCTAGGAATTTTTTGTCTACTCTGAAGTTATAAATATTTTCTCATATACTTTCTTCTGGAAGTTTCATAGTTTTCACTTTTATATTTAGATCCATGATCCATTTTAAGATGGTATGAGGTAATGGTGTGGTGTGGTAAAGGACAAGGCTCATTTTTATTTTCAAAATGGGTATCTAGTTGTTCTAATACCGTTTGTTAAAGACTAGTCATTTCCTATTGAATTACCCCCAGTAACTTGTCAAAAATTGATTGACCAAAGTACAAATAGTAATCTAGTATGCCCCCCTTTAGGTAAGAAGTAAGGAAAAGGGTGGATATGAGAAATTTATCCATGTAATTGCTCACTTATACAACAGACATTCAGGAAGGATAAATCTAAAAAAAATGAGATTGCCTACAGAGAAGAAGAAAGAATGCAGTGGGAAAACTGGGAGAATGGAGCAAGGTACAAGGCAGTAGATATTGGGCAAGGACGGGGGGCAGAGGGTGAAGAGACAACTTTCTGATTATAACTTTCTGCATAGCTCTGATTCTTAGAACCATGACAAAGTTTCATATAGTCAATGAATACAAAAGTAATCAAAACTCAAGGATAAAAGGGACTCAAAATGGAATCAAAATGTATTACAAATGAGTAACATAACTATTCTGAAGGGAATGGGAAAAATACTAACTTAAGCGACTTTAGAAAACAGTATTTTGACTGTTTACCATAAAACTAAAAGCAAAAAGAACTGGAATTATACACAAATATTGGACTTGAGTTGGTAAATTGGTTTCCCAAAGGAGTGTGGGTTAGCAATTAAGAGCTACTTATGCGAGTATGAGAACTGAAAGAATAAGTAAATATATTGTGGATAATAAGAGCCAAGTTTTTCACTGTCAGAGAAAGAAGTTACAAATTTTAAAAAAAAGTGACCCTGTGGAGTAGGATTAGGAAAATATCTGTTGAGGTCATGCTTTTTAATACCCATTCAGTGGTTCTCAACCTTCCTAATGCTGTGACCCTTTAATACAGTTCTTCATGTTGTGGTGACCCCCAACCATAAAATTATTTTCGTTGCTATTTCATAACTGTAATTTTGCTGCTGTTATGAATTGTAATGTAAATATCTGATATGCAGGATGTATTTTCATTGTTTGCGACCCACAGGTTGAGAACCGCTGCCATAGATAAACATAGGAATAAATACATGTATGCAGGTGTGTGTGTGTGTGTGTGTGTGTGTGTGTGTGTGTGTGTGTGTGTGTGTGTACACCTCTGGGAAGGGACAGGCTTGGTCTGGGATTTGTACCTGAGTCTCTCTGACTGCAGGCCCCACACTCCCTCCATCACCTGGCACCACCCTGTCGGCCTGTGCCTGCCCTGCTTTGTGCTTTTTCGCACATCCCTGGTGCTGTGAACAGGTCTCCCAGACTCAAATGCTGAAGGAACGAGGGGTGTGGGAATGCTCCTTGGCAATGTTATGAGGAAAAAACTCTTTCTCCTTAGACTGATTAGCTGCAAGTTTAAGGTTTCCAAACGTAATTGCCTTTGAAAATTGGATAAATCTGGGAAGGGGTGGGAGTCTTCAGCCGGCTGGCAGTGTGTGCGGATTGTTTGACTTTCATATATTTATAGAAGTTGTCTCTGTCACCAGGCCTCTGGGAACACTTGTACTATTTCAAATATAAATCAGGAAAATATGCTGATGTAATTGTCTGCCCTGAGGAATTTTCCCCTAATCACAGCCTTCATGCCAATGTAAAAATCCCACTTGGGGCAGATGAAACTTAAAAGTAAGCTCATGCTTAGAATTTAGCCTGAAACGCTTTGCTCTAATACAAGTTCATTTCAGACAACAGTTCCCCATAGACAGCATCCTCAGCCTTTCTTCTCCTTCTGCTTTCGCCAACCAGGAGCTTCCCTCCCTGCCCCCCACACCCCACACTCCCAACCCTTGCAGGCATTTGTGGCTTTGGGGAGTTAGCCCTTCTTGGACTTCTTCAGTGGCTCCTCCTGCCCATCCCTAGTCATAAGACCCCATCAGTCAGCATCTGCATCCAGGCAACTCCCCTGGCCTCCTGTTGTCCCTGCCTCCTCCCTGTGCCCCCACATTTGCCCCTGTGCTCTTCCTGACAACCGGTTACTCCCTGCTGGTACCGGGACCCACTACTCAGAGTGTTTGCTCAGTCCTGGGAGCTCCTATCAGAAGTGACCTCTTCTGTTTCATGAAGCCAGTGGTACTTTACCTGTATGCTGGGGGGTCCTTTTATAGAGTCCTGCTGTTGTTGATGCATGTTGCTTATATTCCCTGCTAACCAAAGGAGGGAATAAGAGCACAGAGATAGCAGAGGTAAAGTGCCTGGCACCCCACCCGGCAGGCACACAAA
Source organism: Myotis myotis (assembly GCF_014108235.1). Classification (NCBI taxonomy): domain Eukaryota; kingdom Metazoa; phylum Chordata; class Mammalia; order Chiroptera; family Vespertilionidae; genus Myotis; species Myotis myotis. The sequence goes on from NW_023416335.1 coordinate 175,800,250, forward strand.
GGCCCTTGATAAATAATGGTTTATGCTTCTTTCTCCTCTATATTAAAAAATAGTTACCCACAATGCTTGGCTTTTAGTAGATGATCAATAAATATTTTTAATAAAGACTGTATTTTTGCAGAACTTACAGAGAAATTTGAAATAATTAGGTGTTTTTAAAAGTTTCTGGACTCAGGTTTTCTACTATAGAATTGTATACCTGAAGCCTATTTGATTTTATTTACCAATGGCACCCCTATAAATTCAATTAAAAATAATTATAAATGTTAAAAAGCCACTTTTATGCATTAATTAAAAAATATCTACTGGGGGGTTAAAAATAAAAATATATATATTTACTGAGAGCCCATCATGTCCCAGGCCCAGTTCTGGGAGCTGGGGTCATGGAGGTGAGCATAACAAGCTGGCCTCCTGGGCTTTGTGCACAGACAATGCACCAATAAGCACGTGATTCAGGTTCACTTGAAGCTGGGAATAAAATTAATGGAGGATGAGAAGATAGAGAGTGACGGGATCTACTTACATAGGGGGGTACGGAGAGAATGTGAGCAGAGATCTTAACAAAGTGAGGCATAAAGTCCTTTGACAAGAAGGGGAGAACATTTTTTGGCTAAAGGAGCAGCAAGTACAAGTTTCCAAGGCAGGAATGAACTTGATGTGTTTGCCAACCTGATCTCCTTCGCTGCTGCTAATGGCTTTGGGAAGTAGGCACAAAAGGATCAGTGGACCTGTCCCTCTCTCTTCAGGGTAGAAACAAAGAAAGGAAGAGGAAATCTGAGCAGGTCTTAGTCCCTTGTCTTTAAAAAAGATGAAATCAGTGCCTATCTACTGTAGTCCTTGGACTTACAGCACCAGGATCACCTGAGAGCTTGTAAAATACAAACTCTTGGGCCACACTCCATCCTTACTGAATCACAAGTTATGATGAGAGAGCTTTAAAAATTGGATTTAGGCAAGCCTTCCGTGTGATTCTGATGCACAACACAGAGAGAAGTTTGAAAGTATCTAAGCTCCAATGTTTTCATTAAAATGGAGCAAAGACGAGGAACTAGACTGAGGTAGCCTCCATGTTTGAATGGCAAAGAGAAAAATGTGAAAGCTCTGTCAACTCAATCCTCATCTAGCTTCTCTCTGCCCTCCCTCTCAAGAAGCATTCTGGAAAGCGTGTGACTATCTAACCACGATGCTGTGCACCTGGAACTAACACAAGATAATATTCTATATCAGGGGTCCTCAAACTTTTTAAACAGGGGACCAGTTCACTGTCCCTCAGACCGTTGGAGGGCTGGACTATAGTTTTTTTAAAAAAAAACTATGAACAAATTCCTATGCACACTGCACATATCTTATTTTGAAGTAAAAAAACAAAATGGGAACAAATACAATATTTGTATTTTCATGTGGCCCGTGGGCTGTAGTTTGAGGACCCCTGTCCTATATAATAAAAGCCCAGGACCATAAGGGCTTTTATGGTCCAGAACCAGTCTCCATGAGGTGTATTGACCACCTCCCAGTCCCTCCCCCATGTCCCGCAGGCTCCAATTGCAGCATGGCGAACAGGGAACCATGGGGACCCAGGTGGGTGGCAGCTGGGCAGAACTAGGAACTGGGCAGAACTAGGGACTGGCGAGTGAGCGGAAGATGGCCCTGATCACAGGCTAGGCCTGGGGACCCTTCCCATGCATGATTTCATGCACTGGGCCTCTAGTTGACTATAAAAAAATAAATATACTTTTGATTTTTAAAAAGAGAGAGAAAAAAAGAAAACTGGGGGAGGGTGAGGCATTCTTTAAATCATTCATAGCCAGGGACTTCCAGTCCTATCTTTTTAGAAAACCTTTTTAAAATTCACAGATTACACAAAGATCCATAATTACATATGTGCAACGTTAGGAAATAAAAAGAAAATTAAAGGGTCAGAGAAAGTGGTGCCTGTGGGATCAGTGACCTGTTGAATACTCCATAGCATACATCATAACCTTTCATGTCCTAGAGTTTTTATTGTGTTTTGTTCATTTGAGTCCATGGTGGTTCAGGTAAATGTTTAAACTCCTTGAACTTTTGTGCAAAAATGGTGTTTGTATCTTCATTTTTCAGAGGAGAGGGTCAGTAGTTTCAATACAATATTCAGAAGGGTCCATGACTCAAAAAAGTTTATAAGCACAGTATAAAATGGGTGGTTATTGAACACTTGCCAAATTTTAAATACAACTTGAAAGCCAAAAAGATTGACTTTCTTACCCCAGAGATTCTCAGCCTAAATTCAAACATGAAAAAGCATTAGGTCTGTGGGTGGTATTTTTCTTTGTATATACAATATATGCTTTTAGGACATATAACCTCATAAATAGCAATTTCATGCCTGTCAGTGTTGTTTTGGCTTAAGAGGGTGGGATTACAAATTCTGCTGGCCTCACTCCAGACCCATCATTTTTCTTCCATGGCCACATGGGATCACAGAGACTTTAGATTCTATCTTTAAAAAGATCCACATAAGGACACACATGCCCACACAAAGTAGATGTTCCTTTGGTCCTAAATGCTCCTTTCCTTTTTTTTCCCCCTTCACATATACATCCCCTACCTTTTTTTATTTCATCAGTTTCCCCTCTGTTCTTATTCTGTTCACAGCATGGCAGTGTTTACCCTAAAAAAACAAAACCCAAGTATTGTAAGCAGGTTTGGGACTACTATGTGGTCATATAAGAATTCTCTTTAGGTAACAGAGTCAGGAGAGGGAGTTTTGGGGACAGTAATAGTAAACTTTTAAGGTGATCTGTACTGTTTTTGGTCTGATACAATGCCTCTCATTAATGTCTTACCTGGGTCTACTTCATGTCTCACTCTCATGTCAGGTTCTTCCAGATTGCCGGGAAGAGAGACATGGTCAGGCTCAGTTATGGGGTTTATTGTGGAAATTGATGGAAAGAACAAGGACAAAAATCTAAGTGGCTGAATACTTAAGAGTATAATTTGTAATTGTTTATTTATTTATTTGCAATGGTAGAGCTAATGGTCTAACAGTCACTTTGGGGCAGGGGTTGGGTAGAGAGGAGCTAACTCGGGGAGTAGAATTCACGGATTCTCTGATGAGTTCCTGAGTGTCTAGCTCTCCCTCTCTTGCTTTTCCTTTCACCTGGACTACTTGTATTTGGCACTCCAACTTCTCCGCAAGTCATGGCTTCTCTTTACTGCCTTCACTCCTTGTATCTCTGCATCTTCATCACTCTATTAATAGGCCACTGTCTGTATCTCTGCAGTTGAAGCACCCTAAAGGACAGGACCTGATTGGTTTGACTTTTTCTCCCTCTTGGATACAATAGCTCTGTTGGGAAGAACTCTAAAAGAAGTCCTTTGGATGGACAACCATTGGGTCAGGAGGCACATTCCTGAGTGAATGAGTGTGGCTACCTTTATCATGATTAAGTCTATCTGTAATTACTTTTACAATCCCCCAAAAAAGTTATAAATATGACAACAGTTTTCAAAATTGGGCTGTGACAGGCTGTGGTGGGCAGAACAATTTCCCTCAAAGTTGTACATGTCCTGATTCCTAGAACCTACGGACATGTACCTTCTATGGCAAAGAGGACCTTGTAAATTTGATTAGGTTAAGGTCTTGAGATGAGGAGGTTATACTGTATTATCTGAGTGAGGCCAATAAGAGAGACAGAGAGGAGTATTTTTAAATGCTACTCTGTTGGCTTTGAAGATGAAAGAAGGGTCCATGAGCCAAGAAATGCAAGCAACTTTTAGAAGCTGGAAAATAAAAGGTAATGGATTCTCTCCTAGGGCCTCTAGAAGGAACACAACCTGCTGACACCTTGATTTTAACCCAGTGAAACTCTGTCAGACTTCTTATCTCCAGAACTATAAGATGATATATTTATGTTATATTAGCCATTACATTTTTGGTAATTTCTTGCTGAAGCAATAAGAAAGTAATGGAGGGGCCCTCAAAACTTTTTATTTCTATAAAAATATCCTGCTTGTAAAAAAACAGCTTCAGAAGGAATTATAGATGAATTCATCTTCATTCCATACTGGGCATAACTTTTGTGCTACTTTCCTGCCTATATACACAGACTTTTCCATAATCTACTCTCACTATTGGCTTGGCTCTTGACTAGTCGGGAAACTTGGGTGTCACTTGAAGTGTGATTGGGACTGACACTGCCCATCCCACCCATACTCCTACTTTTTCAGGGAGTGGACATATGTCCCAGACTTGGCTGTCATTGCTGACACAGGGTTAAATACAGAACATAAACATAATATCCACTGATGACAGATGAGTGTAGGGCTTTATGTGAGCATCATGTCTTCTATGTGTAATGGGCCAACTGAAAACAAAGAGAGATGGTACCCTGACTTTATTATTTCAGCTCCTGGACTGAGCTCTACCTGATGTCTGCCTTATTCTGGTGTTTCTAATTAAATGGATTCCATATTTAATCCATCAACACATGCTTTTAGCTTATTTTCAAAATATATCCAGAATTGTCATCACTGTGCTGCTATTGTAGTCCCACTACAGTCATCTTACTATAGTGGCCAATGACCTGGATTTCCTGCTTCCACCATTGCCTCTCTTTACTCCATTCTCAGCCCAGCAGCCAGGACGATACCCTCAAAGTGTAACTTGGATCACATCCCTGTCTCCTCATTTTACTCAGAGTAAAAGTCACAGTTCTTGCACTGGTCTACAGGACCCTATTTCATTGGCTCTCCCCTGCCTCTTATCTTTCCAACTTCACATTCTTCAGATCTTTACTCAGATTTATCCTTGGTGCCTCATGCTCTAGGTTTTTTCACAGCACCATATTTTATTCTTTTGTCTTAAAAGACACATTTGATGCCTTGCTACAAACTACAAAACAGTGGTCTTTCCTCCGAGCTAACAGTGCAGCCCACTGAGATTCAAGGCTTACAGTTCTGATCTGATTTGAACTCCACTTGCCCTCTCACCTGGGTGCTATTGGGCATTGAATAAACTGCACACTGTATATATATATATGGCAGCCCATATCTTTACTGTCTGTTCCCCCACTAGAATGTACACTTTATGAGATCATTTGTGTGTGTGTGTGTTGTTAACTACTGTATCCTCAATATTTAGAACAGTGCCTCACATGTGGTAGGAGTTCAAGAGATGTATTCTACAACAATTATGTTTATAAGTTTTCTTTTTTGCATGAACTAGCCTGAATTGGTTTTCTGTCACAACCATAAGAGTCCTAATATACCCATGAAATGCTCAAATATTTATGTAGAACAGCACTAGGGACATAAATCGCTGCTGTCCTGAACAACTCATTTTATGTTTGGATATTTATGCTTCTTTAAAAATTCTTTCTAGTATTGTAATGAAATCTATCTCCCTGAAAATTCCACACATTTCTTACATACAGATTATGCAACACAAAAGACATTTAATTTTTTTACCATTCACCCCTCAAATATTTGAAGCAGCTATAATTACCTTTATATCTTCTCATTTTTTATTAAAAACTCCCAATTTCTTCAACTGTTTCTCTTACATTTTTGTTTTAAGAAATCTCATTTTCTTTGTTAGCTCTCTTTGAATGTCTCAGGTGTTTTTTTTTTTTTTTAATGTTTCTTTGTATCAGATTAAATGCGATACTCTGAGTGCGACATGACCAGTATAGAGCACAGCAGAATTATCACCTTACACTTAAGATGCTCACATTATCTTTATGATATCCTACTTTCATTAATGCAATTTATGTTTAAATTAGCATTTTTGGAAAGTCAAAACATAACAATGATTTACATTGATTTTACCACGAATTAAACTCCAAAGTCTGTATCACACGGCTGTTGTTAAGCAACCCTACATTACATAATTGGACAACTGATACTTTGGAACCAAAGTTGCCTGCACCCAGGTGCTTGATCCTTATATCAGTCTCTGTCCTTTGTGGCTTTCTGTAGGCTTCATGTTTTATAGAACTCTGTGTTTTCTTCATCCAAATCTTTCCATCTTCTTTCTTCTGTTCACTTTTCTTTCACCTGATGGGTCTGAGGCAGAGGCACCTAAGCTGTTCCAACCTCACACTCTGGAGCTGGAGGACAAGTCGCTCTTTCCTGTCCTGGGCTCCCATCTCATATCCAATGCCCAGTGTCCTCCATGCACCGGAAGATACTTGTTTTCCTGCCTGGGCTCTATTTCCTGTTCCAAGAATTTGCCTAGATAGAGCCTCAGTTTTCCCCGGTCTCTGTGCCTTGCTATGATCTTTCTGGGATACTAAGAGGCCCCATGCACAGATTCATGCACATTGAAAGGAAATTAATTAGAAGGTGGCTGGTGGGGCGGGACTGGGTGAGACAGGCCAGACATGCTCTGGATCCAACCTCTTGCAATTCCTCCCCAGACAGTCACACCTGGGGTGGTGCCAGGGCCCCAAGGATGTCTGTGGAGTGAGCGGGGTCCCTCTGGCAGGTGGGGTCCCTCAGCCCGACCTGCAGGGATTGGGCCGAAACGAACAGTCTGACATCCCCCCAAGGGGTCCCGGAGTGCCAGAGGGAACTCTGCAAAGTTGCTGTCGCTTGGCAGCTCCTGCAGTGAGCGTCTTCCCCCTGGTGGTCAGTGTGCATCATACCTAATGGCCAGTTGGCCAGTCAGCTGGTAGGCCAGTGACTTAGCCTTTTATATGTATAGATTGGCACCTTTCTGCTGACCATCCTTTGGGTGAAAGGAGACCTAATACCCAATGGCAGGATATAAGATGCTGACCTCTGAACATTAGCCAAACCCTGTTTCCACAACAAGATCTGCCTTCCTATTGAAATACTCACTGATAACCATATTCAACCATAATTAGAAATTATTTTCTCTTTTACTTAGAGCATGCTAAGTGCATGAATAAGTGGAAAAGACCCAGTCAGAAAGGTAGGATAAAGATAGAATAGGATGGAGAGAAAACAGTTTCAAAGAGAAAATTGTCAGCAATGCCAAATGTTGCAGAGAGATCAAAGAATTTTAGCACCAAGAAAACACAACTGTGCTTGGTAGAGTGTCTCTGATATCTGCAAAGATAAGCTTTTGATACCTGTCTTCAGTCTATTACGGCACAATCATTGCACATCTTGAGTACAATTCAAAGCTGTCATCTTTGTCAGATTGTGTGGATCTGTCCTTGGTTCACAGCAACATTGCCCCATCCTAAGCCACCACATGCAGGTTTTCTATAGCAGGAGAGTGGAATATAAAACTAAAAATTACTATTTGTACTGACTACCTACAACCGATAGGATGAGTACATTCCATTGCTTGCAGGAGACAGAAAAAATTCAGACTTATTCTTATTCCACAGAACTAGCACAGCCATGGGGTTCTGAGAGATATGCATGATCCTCAGGACTTTTCAGATCTATGCACAGAGGAAAAGGTAGAGCAGGAGTACCATGATAAGCTCTGCTCTCTGGGAGATGCTTCTAGGAACTACAGCTCTACAAGAAAGGTAGAAAAAAAGAAAACCAGTTCATGTTCAATCATTGCTGTGCTAGACTCCTGGGATTGTCCTGGCTACTGCCCCTTCATAAAGTTCCCTTTTTACCCACTCTGATTATCCAAGAGCTAACCACTATCCTACTATATTTCCTGCATGATAGTCAGAGTTGGTTCTGTTGCTTGCAACCAAAGAACCCTGACTGTACCGTGGTAAGAGTGGACCAGCTCCTTTTTCATCTTCCCCAACCCATACTTCCTTTACAGAAGCCTGAGCATACCCTCCTTTTTCCTCTGATATTAATAGTAAAGCATTTGCTTCTCCTCTCACACTGATGCTCTTCAAGCCACTACTCACCCTCTTTTCCCACGTGTTGTGGCCTAAGCCACAGCAGAAAAGGGAAAGCCTAAAAATCATTTGACTAAATGTATAAATGAGACAAAGTTAGACATAACACACAGGCTACCTACAAAGGTTGGCAATGCAATAAGAATTGAACACATGAGACAAAAATAATATAATGTGTTCCAGAGAGGAATGTGGTAACATTTTGCTAGAAACCTCAGGTATAATGCACAACTCTTTATTATCACTTTTCTGGCCATCACAGAAACAACCAAACTCAATGAATGCTGGGATAGATTACATTACTTTCTTTTTGTATTATAGTCAGACGTTATTTCTGCTTACAATTACATTTTCTGACAAAACCAATCATCTACCCCAAATCTGATCAAGTTACAGTCTGCAATTTCGGTAGGTCCTGGGACATGCTGATTTTCTATCCAAGTTACCCTAAACTTAAATAGCATCTGTTTAATCAGTAAACATCTGGAGGGCAAACCCAATTCCCAAGTTAATTAATGTTTGCATGGTTTATCTTCCCTACAAATGTGTAAGCGTTGAGAAGACAGAAACCATGGTATAGTGGAAAAAGCATACACTTGGGAGGCAGACAGACCTGAGTGTGAGTCCGTCCTCCATGCTCTGCCACTTACACCCTGTATGTCTAAGTTACCTAACCATTGGATCTCCATTTCTTTATCAGAAAATGGAGAAAATAGTTACAATCTGATTATCAAATATGTTAATGTTTATTAACCTCCATCCCATTTATTCTCTTTCCTTATCACAATGTCTGCATACAAATAAATATCAAGCATTATTCATTCAACATTTATTGAACACTGTTGCTAAGAACTGCTATTGGTTCTGGGGACACAACCAAGAAAATGGCAGCCTTCAATCAGCCTGGATTCTCCATCATTGGGATACGTGGCTGCTAATGGCTTGTGACACATGGCATTATGTGATACATCAGAGTCAGAATAGACTAAAACTTGTTCTTTATGGTGAGATTCAAAACTTCCAAAAAGGACTCCAATTGACCAAACTTGAGTAAGGTTTCCACCTGATTCCAATGATCTGTGGCAAAGATTTAAGATTCTTTACTGTGACTGTCCCAATTTGTATCTATAATGTACCCTAATGACAATCAGTGGTGGCTATGAAAAAGCAAATTCCATTGGAAAATAGTGCCTCCATTTGATTTAATCAATAGGTACTGGGGCATTTCCCAGAAGAAAGAGGATATTATTTTAAGCAGGCAACATAGTGTCTGTCTAAGTTAGTATTTCTTAAGAGTGAGATCATTGTCTTAATCTGCATTCAACCAGTGCCCAGCCCAGTGGCACATGTATATGTGGACTTGCAAGTATAGGTGCAATGGAAGAATATAGAAAATCCAGAGAATATTTAATTGCTGAATTATGGGGCTATGGCTATAACTGCAATGCAAATTCAGAGAAAGAAACAACTGTGTGGAATTTAGAGAGATTATGGAAGGGATAGAACTTTAATTGGGCCCTCATGAATGATTTAAGAGTTGATTAAGTGAGTAGGAAGGGAGAAGGCATTAGAGAAATGAGCAGAGCTTATGTGTTTATGTGAGCGGTAGGGGAAGGCAATCAGGGTGCTGATGGGCCTTACTGGATGAGTGATGAAATAGTGGGTGAAGATGAGGAAGTTATTGGAGGCAGACACTACAGGTAGCCCAAGAAACAGGCAGAGGAGTCTGTTCTGAATGTATTAGTGGAGAATAGCTTCTTGATTAGGGAAGGATACAAAAATGAATTCAGGAACATTGAGAGTTGCAATGGTGATGAAATTGGTCATGGAAATGCTTTCTTGGGAAGTTAGCAATGGGGCCTTGAGCTGAGGCCCTAAAACAATAGATAAAAATAACTAATTTTGTGACAGGTTTTATATAGAAACTCTATTATTTCACCAAAGGGAAATTCAAAAATAATTTCAAGATGTCTATAAAAATAGTGATACCACTGTAATATATTGGAATGTAGGGAAGAGAGCCAGCCTAGTTTGGGTTGATGGGAATAACAAACTTTTTTTTTGACATGCTGAATTCCAGGGGATGACGGAACATCTGGGTCAGTAGACAGCTGGAAATACCATCCTGAAATTCAAGTAAAATCTGAAGGGTTATTTCAGAAACCCAAAATCATGTTGATTATTTTATTTAACAAAGATGTGTTGAGTCTTTACTAAATCAAAGGTCTTAACTAGGTGTTCTGTCAATACAAGAAGAATACAATCTCTGCCTTTTAGTCACTTGCCTTCAACTGGGAGAGGTGACAAGAAAATGCACCACCACAATGTTAATAAGTGTATGACTTTAAGCTGAGGCTTGTGTTTCTTCACATTTTTTTTTTAAAATATATTTTATTGATTTTTTACAGAGAGGAAGGGAGAGAGATAGAGAGTTAGAAACATCGATGAGAGAGAATCATCGACCAGCCGCCTCCTGCACATCTCCCACTGGGGATATGCCCGCAACCCAGGTACATGCCCTTGACTGGAATCGAACCTGGGACCTCTCAGTCCGCAGGCCGACGCTCTGTCCACTGAGCCAAACCGGTTTCGGCTCTTCACATTTTTTTAAATTGAAAAGTGGGATTCTACATTAAAGACAAAATTAAAAAGTATTTCTAAAAATGATGATGTGCCTGGCTCGCGTGGCTCAGTGGTTGTGTTGACCCATGAACTAGGAGGTCACTGTTTGATTCCTGGTCAGGACACATGGTTGTGGGCTCAACCCCAGTAGGAGGCAGCCAATCAATGTTCTCTCTCATCATTGATGTTTCTATCTCACTGTCCCTCTCCCTTCCTCTCTCTCTAAAATCAATAAAAAAATATTTTAAAAAATTGCCGAAACCGGTTTGGCTCAGTGGATAGAGCATCAGCCTGTGGACTGAGGGGTCCCAGGTTCGATTCCGGTCAAGGGCATGTACCTGTGTTGCGGGCACATCCCCATTGGGAGATGTGCAGGAGGCGGCTGATCGATGTTTCTCTCCCATCGATGTTTCTAACTCTCTATCTCTCTCCCTTCCTCTCTGTAAAAAATCAATAAAATATATTTTAAAAAATATTTTAAAAAATAATGTAAAAATTAAAAAGTAAAAATGATGCAACATTTGTTTTCATTGGTTGCCATGACAATCGAGATTGGCATTTCCTGGAAAAAATGTGTCCTTAAGACTCTGAGCTAGGGCATTCTGAGGTGTCCACTATTTGGCTACACAGCTTCTAAGACTTGCTATTATCTCTCATACCATGGCCCAAGGGGTAAACTACTCTGATAAAGACAGCTCCCATTTATTAAGCTTTTACTTTTTGGAGTTATGCACTCTATGTACGTTATCTCTTTTAATTATTGGAGTCGCTCACATAAAGTCTCAAAGTGATGCGTAACTAGATTTAGATTGCACAACCTTTCATTCATCCATTCACTCAAAAGGTATTTATTCAGCACATACTCCCACCCAGGCCCTACAGTCCCTACCCTTGTAGTGTTTACAGTCTCTAGGGGAAAGAAAACATTAAAGAAATGAGTTACAATATTATACTGGAAAGATATATGTTCCAAGGAGCTATGGAGATATATATATATATATATATATATATATATATATATATATATATATACTAATAAAAGGGTAATATGCTAATTAGACTGGGTCAACCGGACATCTTCTGGTCGTCCAGTCCTCTTTACAGACAAAGTCATGGTAGAGGCAGTTAGGGGCCATCAGGCCAGCAGGGGAGGGCTGTTAGGGGCAATCAGGCCGGCAGGCAGAGGGGTTAGGGGCGATCAGGCCAGCAGGCAGGTGAGCAGTTAGGAGCCAGCAGTCCCAGATTGCGAGTCGGAAATCCCCTGAGGGGTCCCAGATTAGAGAGGCGGGTTGAGGGACCCCTCCCTGCCCAAATTTTGTGCACCAGGCCTCTAATATATATATATATATATATATATATTGGGAAATTTAGGCTGGTAGGCAGAGAAAGCCTTGCTGAAGAACTAATGACCTTTGCCCAGCAGGCTTGGCTCAATGGTTAGTGTCAACCTATGAATCAGGAGGTCACGGTTCGATTTCTAGTCAGGGCACATGCCTGGGTTGTGGGCTTGATCCCCAGTGCAGGAGGCAGCCAATCAATGATTCTCTTTCATTATTGATGTTTCTGTTTCTCTCCCCCTCTTCTTTCCTCTCTGAAATCAATAAAAAATATATTTAAAAAATAGTGACCTTTAAGCTGAGACGCAAAGGACAAGTGGTATTAGGTCAGCTGAAAGGGGACAGAAAGAGTATTCCAGGCAAATACATTGAAAAACATGTCTGCAAGCTGGAAGTGAGAGAGGACCTGGCTTATTGAAGGAAATAAAAAAAGTTCTGTGTAATTGATCATAGTATTGGAGGGAGAAAGAGGGCCCAGCTGAGACAACAAGTTACTAAGCCAGGATTAGCATTTAGGTCTGTTGTACTGCAAAACCTGCTCTTGACTCCTCTCTTCAAAGCCTGTTGAAGCTTGTAAAGCATCTGGATTAAAGTGTCATTTTCAGATGTCCCAAAGCCAGAAAAAAAGTGGATTTCTCATTTCAGGGTGACAGTGTAGTCCCATTGCACAGGCCTGTAGTTCTGAATGTCAAGAATGGGTTTTTTAATACTCCTAACTCTGTTAAGTCAGGACTTTCCACCAGCATCTATGCTTTAAGATCAGAGGAAATTCCAGTGGGTTATGAGAGAATTCAGAGGAGAAATGTCTGGTGTTTTCTCAGATTGGAAATTTGAAGCAGTTTGCTGTCAATATTCACTGTACAGATGACTGTTTTAAGATTGAAATTCTAGTCTATATATTTTTTTTCTCTGCGAAAATCATTCTTATTTATAGAGTGACCTCTCTGAGAACTGAAATTACATGTCAGAAAGAGGGTCATATTCTGCCACTGTAGTGCCTTTAATCTACACAGAGGGTTTAGTCTATGATGTAAATATGATGCTCTTCACAGCAATATTTTTATCTCAACGGTACAGGTGAAAAGTGTGTGTGCCATATAGAAGTGTTCTATGTATTATCAATAAAATGATTAAAGCAGTTAATGATGAATATCTGTGCATTTTAGCAGCAACATTTGCATTGAAGATTTTATTATTTTGCCCTTACAGTAAATTAATAAACCAATACTGTAAATTCTCAAGGCAACAGTGGGGAAGACAAGGAACATGCAGTCATTAATCATATTGTGAAAATAGACATAGCAGAAAATGAATTGAAACAAAGCTCACTGGACTGAAAACAATCCATATTGGAAAATGTAGATTTGCCTAGTTAGATATGAGGTTCAAGTGATGCTTTTCTGAGCTGTCCCTGCTCTAAAATAGATAGCCATGTTGAGAATAAAAAACATTATAGGTTTCCTTTCTGGGACCAGTAACTTGGGAACTAAAAGAATATGCTTCATATATTAGAAGTACTTCTCCAAAATCTCATATAATTCAGCAGTTTAAAGTTATGGTAAAATTATGAGGACTCTTATTGGCATAGTTAAATATATTATGAGAAATAAATAAAAGCAAAAATTGTTCCCTTAGGATATCTGTAATATAAATGTAAAATAATGGATCTAACCTGAGGTTACCAAAACAATTAAACATGTGATAGATTACTTAAAGCTTCTCATTATTAATTAGCTCTAGAAATTTTACCCTTAAAATTTCTTTTGTTTGCTAGAGAGAATTTCTAGGTAAAAGTTTGAGTTATAGCAGAAACATTGTAAATGTAGAAGAGCTGATAAAATTGGGGCTTGCCACAAGTAGATTTCCTTTGAAATTCCAAATAGTTCAGGTGCTAAAGAAGTAATACACCAAGAACTATTTGTTCCCCCACTGATGATTGTCTCTATGACTCACAAAACTATCCTTAATCTTTCTATTTCCCGTTCCTTTCATTCAGACCTTCCCCACGTCCTTGGATTTTTTTTTTTTCCTGAGAACCTTTCCAGCCTGAGTTCCTCTGTCAAGCTGCAGAGCTCAACCCTGGCTGCGCTCATCAGCCCACCTGGGAAGAAGCACCATCCCTCTGTTCTCATTCTACACACAACTTCTAGAACTACTTCATCCACAGCAGTTTTATCCTGCCATTCCTGGCTCAGCCTCCACTGTCCAATCTCATTCTCTCTCTCTCTCTCACCCCCTACTGCCCCTTCACCAACAATCAGTTCCCAGACACGGATGGACTCCACTGTACTTTTCACATATTCATTTAGCAAATATTTATCAAAGAACTGACAACATCAGACTCAACTTTTGGGAAAACACTCTGGCTACAGTGTGAAATTGCCCAGGGGTGGGTGTGACCAGAGATCCCACTGGGGTTGTCTGCTGGGAGCTAGTGAAGTAGCCCTGGCAGGAGATGATGAAGGTCTCAGCAGTGGAGATGGAGTGAAATAATAGGTTTTGCGATCTGTTCAACAGTTGTATATTCCCTATTCTAATTGAATGTGACTTTCCAGACAGTCAGTAATTATCTCCCAAAACTTTTACCTCTAAGTTGCACTTTATAAAATCATGACTAGATATATGACCCATCGCTCTGTATCTATGAGGGAACTTTAACCCCTCCATGCCTCCATTTATCTGTAAAGAAAGCCTACCAACATAATCTGCTCCACAGAGTTGTTTTAAGGCTTAACTGAGAGATGCTTTAAAGGGAAAAGCTCAGTGCTTGGCCCATAGTAAGACCATAATCCCTGTTAGTCATTGTATTGCTGCTACAACTAAATCTACAACCGAGTCTTTCTTGATTAACCCACAACATCCTGAACACTTTGATTCATACGCATAAAAAAAGAATTAAGTAATTTGGGAACTGGAAGAAATTTCAGGCACCATCTTGTCTAATCCCTTTACTTACAGATTTGGAAGTGTGGGTACCACGTGGGGAGGAACTTGTTCAGGCTCACAGAGTTCAGTACTAAGTTCAAAGCCAGATCCTGATGCCCAACTCCCTGAGTGACAGGCCTTTTGTTGTATCTGTTTAACTGAAATTTGAGCAACTTGAGGATGTGTCCCCTCTTCTGGTGGTTGGCCCAGTGCTCAGCCAGAATCCTTGCACCTATCTACTGCCACATGGTAAGGTGGAAATAAACTCTGATGCTTTCTGCTGCAAATTAGGTTAAACAGATTTATGGGCTAAACCAGTGGTCGGCAAACTCATTAGTCAACAGAGCCAAATATCAATAGTACAACGATTGAAATTTCTTTTGAGAGCCAAACTTTTTAAACTTAAACTATATAGGTAGGTACATTGTTATTAACTTAATTAGGGTACTCCTAAGGCTTAGGAAGAGCCACACTCAAGGGGCCAAAGAGCCACATGTGGCTCGCGAGCCGCAGTTTGCCAACCATGGGGCTAAACCATTTTCAGTTCTTGCTCACCATATAATGAGACAGAAATTCTGCAAGCTAAACAATTAATAGTTTATCTAATGACCATCTGGCCTACAGTTCAAAGTCTTTTTAAAGGAATCATCTAACAGTCTCAATATCAAACTCTTCCTTGGGCGAATCTAAGACCACGATACTATGGTTAGGGTACCACTGAGTGCACGCAGATAAACACCTATAAGTGGGCTCTTCCAGCTCACGGGGGCTCCAAGGGAGAATCAGGTTTCTGGTTTCCTTACTTGGCACAGCCCCCTGTGAAACCAGCACCACCAAAAGCACATCACACTGGAGAGGCTGCTGCCAAAGCATTTCACGGTTCATCTTCTCCCAACCTGGGAGGCGTGTCATTTCAGAAGGAACCTGGTGGAGGGATTCTCTCCTCTGGAACTTTAAAAACACACACAACATACTGTGTTATTCTTTGCATTTTTTTTTTTTTATCACACAAAACTAAGCATCCCTCTTAAGTGGCCTAATTGGAATCTTAGAATGTTTACTTTCCCACTGACCCTAGAGGAGGAGGTGAACTTCACTGGCTCAGTTACTTAGGACTCAGCAACATTAAATTGATGGTTTGAGACTCTCAGTGAGAAAATAAATATAATCACAGTGTTTTCTTGGAACACAGTTCACCCCATGCTTTTCTTTGTATTATCCATCTGTCTGTTTTACCCCTTGACCCATCTGTCTTTCTTGTATTCAGTTTTTAACTTAATTCTTCTTTTACATTTTTTCTCACCTACTTTTAAATAATTTTCCCTGGTAAAACTTTGTTGTTAAAATATTTCCCACAACCCCTTAAGTTATAATGCCAATGAAAATAGGAAAATAAAAGTACTGTCATTTTATTCTTATAATAATTGAACTCAGGGAATATCCATTCTATTAAAATCATAGGATTTTATAATAGAAAGGGGCCTTAGGAAATTTGACAAAGTTAAAGTACAATGGAAGTAACTAGAATGTTTTATGAAGGGCTCATTTTAATTCAGTAAAGAAGTTTTACACATTGTATGCGGGAAACATATTTATACGTTTTACGTTGACTGGTAGCGTTGACTGGTAGTAGAGCGCGGGACACGTATTAATACGTTTTTTATAGACTAGCGGTAGAATGCGGGTAACGTATAAATACGTAAACTAAAGTTATCATAATATTACTGAACGTTGCCATTTGCGCAAAAAATTAGCAAAAATGGCCCGCGCCACCTGTTAGCGTGCGATAAAAACTACCTGCAAACAATGTGTTTATTTCCTTTGTCAGGAACAGTTACCCAAGTCTTGGAAATGGGCAAGAGAGATTACCCAGTCAGATATGAGGTTCAAGTGGTATTTGTTTTCCACTTGAACCTCATGAAGTGAGTATGGGAAGGTCTGGCAGAATTTCCAGGGTGTGGAAATTTTGTTGTCTTTGACAAACCTATTCACAAATCTGTAGTGATAGTTTTATTCATGTAGAAAACTGATGATAATACAAATAATTCTTGTCCATAGCAAAAGATCCCTGTTCATAGTGATACAAATGAGTTTTGTCCAGTAGACAATATAAATATCTCTAAGTCAGTTTCTCATTTGACTCAATTTTAATATCGTGCTGGTTTCCTCATTAATCAATGCATTAAATAAAGTATTTAACAGGTGTTCATTTTGTATTTGCCTGAGAATTATAATTTGGATATTTTGAAAATTATACTTTAACACAACTTTGTTCTGGATGAGTTTTTTAAAATCTATTCACTATTTTTTATCTTTAGTAAATAAAGTATACTTCTTTAGATTTTTGAGGGTTTTGCATTGTTTCCAAGTGTGGATGAGAGACACTGATTTTCAGCTACGTGGGTGTCTAGGAGCAACAAGTACAGCATGATGATTAAGCACATGGGGTTAAAGCCAAGCGCTCAGGTTGAAATCCCGACTCTGCCTTTAACAGCCACTCACTTCCTGGCCAGTTACTTAGCCCCTTTGTGGTTCAATTTCTTCATTTTTTATGTAAATGGAATGTGATATTTAAATAAATAAATGTATGTAAAGCACTTGGGACAATCACACACTTTTTTAAAAATATATTTTATTGATTTTTTTTGCTCAATAAATATTTTTTAATTGATTAAGTTATTACATATGTGTCCTTATCCCCACATTATCCCCCATCACCCCCACTCATGCCCTCACCCCCCTGTTGTCTGTGTCCATTGGTTAGGCCTATATGCTTGCATATAAGTCCTTTGGTTGATCTCTCCTCCTTACCCCCACCCTCCCCTACCTTCCCTCTGAGGTTTGATGGTCTGATTGATGCTTCTCTGTCTCTGGATCTGTTTTTATCCATCAGTTTATGTTTTGTTTTTGTTGTTTTTTTTTCAGAGAGGAAGGGAGAGGGATAGAGAGTTAGAAACATCAATGAGAAACATCGATCAACTGCCTCCTGCACGCCCCCTACTGAGGATATGCTGGCAACCAAGGTACATTCCCTTGACTGGAATCAAACCTGGGACCCTTCAGTCCGCAGGTTGATACTCTATCCAGTGAGCCAAACCGGTTAGGGCAATCCCACACTCTTACTGTGATTTGCCTTAAGTTGTTCTCAAGCACAGTAAAGTCTTATGGAGCATCACAGATGTTTCTAGCTTTTGAAGGCTCAATCCTGCTATGGGAAGAGAGAAACCATTTAAACTATGTGGACAACTCTTCCCTACCCAGTGTGCCTGAATCAGAGGTTCAGTGAGCAGGCAGCACTCGGGTTCCCACTCTGACCTACATTCCATCTTGGCCTCTGCAGTGGTTTTGCAGTGTGTCAACTTGGCTAGTCTGAACTGCATAGCCAAGGATTGTTCTTACAATTTCTGAATAGGGAAGGTCACAAGTGAGATTCTTGCAGGATTGTTACAGGCAGAGGGAGCACGTAGTTGACACATTGCTGCTGATTGACTGACTCCCCTCATTCGAGCAAGGCAGCTGCTAGGCCTGTAGAGATTCTGTCTTCCCCTGAATCCCCCTCTAGTTTTTCTGAAGGTGTGTGTGTGTGTGTTCAGTTTCATGACAAAAGACTCTAGCTTCTGCAGGAGAGCCTTGTCACCAAGGACAGAAGCAACAAAAACAGACACAGGTTGCAGTTTATCCTTGTGGAACTCTGGCTGTCTTGTGGGTTTCTCTTCCTGAGTGTCTATCCTGCACTCATCTCCAGCAGCAGACATGGGTACAGCCTTACCAGAGACTGCTTACACAGCCCCCAGAATCACAAAGACCAAACCTCTGCAATAAATCCCTATATTTATAGCTAGCTAGCTAGATAGACAAATGGATAATAGACAGGTAGATATCAATACTGGTATAGATATATCCTACTGATTCTATTTCTCATGTTGAACTGTGACTCATGCAGAATTTGGTACTAGGAGCGGGGAAGCTAAGAAGTGCTTATTCAATTATTTATCCATCTACTAAACAATGGACTCAAGCTAGACATACGATTATATAATCTACTTTTATCACCTAAAATGTATTATGAACATCCTGTTCTATGTCCCTCATCCATTTTTAATGGTTAGATAATCCTTGTAAATATGTATCATAATTTATTTAATAAGAGACATCATGTGAGTATTCAAGTTGCTTCCAATGACAATACCGCAATAAATTCTCCACATAAATATTCACATGCTTTTCTCATTACATTCTTAAAATAAAGTCCCAGGAGAGTGATTATTTAGTCCAATGATATGCACAATTAATTTTTTTATTTTATTAGAATGGTTGTTCCAATTTATCCTCCTACCAACTGTGTATGGAATGACCTATTTCTTTAGAAATTCCTTGGTATTTTAAATCAGGGCATTCTGATTTAAACCAGTGGGTTTAACTAGTTTGTTTTGTGAACTAAACTGGATTTACTGTTGCTTTTAGAGATGTCTAATCACCAAAACTTTCTAGTAAGCCAATTAGCTGCTCTCCTGTTGAGGTGGAATTTCTAATCTTTGACCTCTTAGGGTCAGTGACTGAATCCAGAATCCCTCTGTTCCAGTTTTCCTGCCCAACTCCCAGAACCTCCATCAGGGTCATCTCCGACCCTTCAAGACCGTGCTCACAGGGAGCCCTTTAAATAGCTCAGTGCTAGCTGAGGAAGTTTGCCGAAAGCAGCTTGCTTGTGGGTAGTGCTGATGAGCTTTCATTCACCAGTGTTTGCAAAGTACCAAATTAACTGGAGATCTTTGGCAGAAAATTCTTGCTGACTGAAAGAGGAAGAACTGGTGAAATTCTTTAAACTCCAACAGCATTTAGTCAGAACCATCTGAATGCATTTAAAGTATCTTTTAGAGGATGCTAAGAGGAGTTTGAAAGTTATCACCAAAGCCTACCCAGATGGCAATGCTCACATAACTGTTTATTTTCCATCATGTTTAAAAGAATGTGCTCCCACTGCAGGTTTAGAGGTGATGCGCGGTCTCAATATGACATAATCCATTGTAACTATAAAACATAAACACCCATTAAAATCTTATCCCACCCATTCTCTCTCTTTTATTTTTCAAATGCAAAAAAAAAAAAAAAAAAAAAAAATCACTGTGAAAGCTAATCCACTGTAATTACAGCAGTTGAAATGGCTTTGAGCTATAATTCCTGGCCTTTTCTCCTCAATCTTTCTTCCCTGGTTCTTAGATCAGGTGAAGAAACTCCATATCTTTTCTACAGATATTCACAAAAGAACTTCAATTGGAATGAGGAACCAAGATAGCGGCATAAGGTAAACAACTGTACGTGCTGCCTCTCACAACCACATCAAAACTACAACTAAAAGACAAAACAGCTATCATCCAGAACCATGGGAAAGCTGGATGAATGGAAGTTCTACAACTAGAAGGAAAGAAAGAAGCGCATTGAGACTGGGTAGGAGGTGCAGAGGCGCAGAAGAGCAGAGGTATGAAGTCGCACAAAACAGGCTGGCAACTGAGTGCACTGTTGTTATTTTTTAATTGGAAGGGAGATACAAGCTCCCAACAGCTCTGAACTCCTATTCCCAGCGAGACTCTGGGTGTCAGGAGCCGGTCCATGCTTGCTGTTTCAACGGACCTGGCATATATGGCATACTGTTCTTAATATGTTTGCTCACCTTCTTGGCACTATGTGTTTTAACCAAGGTCTCTGAGAAAGGTTGTTTCCCCAGGTAGGGATTTTCCCCTGAAGTTAGGGAGGGAATAAAACCTCTTAACTAAGTGCCAGGCGGGTAATTAATCACTTTAACTATGAACAATCATGCTTAAGCTACATAATCTTTACTCCCTGGAATGGAGATAAGAAACGCCCTAACCTTTGGAATAGAGATTGATAGGATTGGAATCAACTGGTATAAATACAGATGTAACAAGACAGAACTTAGAAAACAGAACCAAGAAGACAGAACCTAGAGACAGAAGAACTTCGCTGGAGAGAACATGGCAAAAGATCTTGGACAGAACCTGGCAATAGAACCAGGCAAGAGAACCCAACCATGCTGATCAACTGAACACTGCCTCTGTGTCGTTCCTTCTTCACCGACTCCATCCACACCTTTGGGAACCCCTGGACCTGCTGGGGTTGGACCCCAGCATCTGGCGCCCGAACAGGGACCCCTAGGTAAGCGCCCCGCACTCGGGACGGATAGGACTCCACCAAGAACCTAGCAAGAGAACATGGACACAGAACCTGGCTGGAGATCCTAACCAGAACTTCTCTGGAGATCCAGACCAGAACTTGGCTGGAGATCCTGGCTAGAGATCCTGGCTAGGCTGCTGATCAACTGAACGCTGTCTCGTTGTCATTCCTTCTTCGCCGACTCCGTCTACACCTTTGGGGACCCCTGGACCTTCTGGGGTTGGACCCCAGCATCTGGGGACCCAGACTCCTACGGGAAGAAACTGGACTCTCTGGCATCTGGTCGGAAAGCGAGGGTGGCTTTCTCGCAGAGGTGCTCGCAGGGATCATTGTTACTGTGTCGGAGAGCAGGACGCAGAGATACGGAGACACGGATGTGGAGACACAGAGACGGCTGACTGGCAGCCATCGCTGTTTGTTCTACCCTGGTGATTCCCTGAGACCCCACCCCACCCAGTTTACAACCCCACCAAAGTTGTGTGCAGTGACTTTTGCATATGAATGGCCTATCCTTTCTCAGCCTAACCTAACAAACTGCAACTGGGCCAGAGAGCTCCAATAACTTCCAAACCCCAAACAAAGAGAATAAACCTGCAGATTTCGCTGTAGCTCCTGCTAGGTAGCTTCAGGCAGTGGCTGACTTTGCACCTCCTTGGAGATCCAAGAGCCTTGGAAATCTGTACCCAGTGGTCAATGTGAGATAATACCAGATTTCAACTCCTCACACCCATAAGCAACACACTCAAGAGACAGACTGAGTGAGCACCAAAGCCCCACTGAAGCAAGTCCTGCCCCATAAGGGTGTCTCCAGCACAACAGTACTTCCATTGTAGACACAGCAGGCCTGGAGGTCAATTTCTCTCAGTGATACCAACAGCAATCAAGGCTTAACTAAAACAAGACTGTGCACAAAGCCCACAAAGGGGTGCACCAAGTGTGTCCACCTGAGGTGATTGGGGAGGCTGAGCCACTGGAACCTATAGGACACTAGCACACAAAGCCATTCTATCAACACAGGGAAGCAGCCAAAATGCAGAGACAAAGAAACATGTCACAAATAAAAGAAATGGAGGAAAGCAAACTACTGGATATAGAGTTCAAAACCACAGTTATAAGCTTACTCAAGAATCTTCTACAAACCTCTGAGGAACTTAGTGAGACCTCCGAGGAACTTAGTGAGACCTTCAAGGATCTTAGTGAGAATGCCAAAAAAATGGAAAAGGACCAGTTGGAAATTAAGCATACACTGTCTGAAATAAAGAATATACAGAAATTCCTCTAGTAGATTAGAGGATCCCAAGAATCAAATCAAAGATTTGAAATATAAGGAAGCATAAAACACCCAACTGGAAGATAAAAAAAAAGAATCCAAAAATATGAAGATAGTGCAAGGAGCCTCTAGGACAACTTCAAATGTACCAACATCCAAATTATGGGGGTGCCAGAAGAAGAGAGAGAGCAAGATATTGAAAACCTATTTGAAGAAATAATGACAGAAAACTTCCCTTACCTGGGGAAAGAATTAGACTTACAAGTCCAGAAAGCACAGAGAACCCCAAACAAGAGGAATCCAAAGAAGACCACACCAAGAAAAATCATGATTTAAATGCCAAGGGCAAAAGACAAAAAGAGAATCTTAAAAGCAGCAAGAGAAAAACAGTTGATTACCTACAAGGGAGTACCCATACAATGGTCAGCTGATTTCTCAACAGAAACTATGCAGGCCAGAAGGGAGTGGCAAGAAATATTCAATAGCAAAAACTAACAACCAAGATTACTCTACCCAGCAAAACTATCATTTAGAATTGTAGATCAGATAAAGAGCTTCACAGACAAGAAAAAGCTAAAGGAGTTCATCATCACCAATCCAGGATTATATGAAATGCTGAAGGATATTCTTTAAGAAGAGGAATAAGAAGAAAAAGGTAAAGATAAAAATTATGAACAACAAAGTGACAACAAATACATATCTATCAATAGGTGAATCTAAAAATCAAGTGAATTAAAAAATCTGATGAACAGAATAAACTGGTGAATATAATAGAATCAGGGACATAGAAAGGGAGTGGACTGACAATCCTTGGGGGGAAGGGTGTGTGGGGGGTGCAGGCAGAGATTGGACAAAAATCTTACACCTATGGATGAGGACAGTCGGGGGGTAAGGTCATGGGGTGGGGCAGGAACCGGGTTGAGGGTAGCTATGGGGGGAAAAAGAGGAATGTCTGTAATAATCTGAAAAATAAAGATTTATTTTTTTTTAAAAAAAGAACTTCACATGGGCAATTACACTGTTTCAATGAGTAAAGGATTAAGGAAGGACTAGTCAACCCATGAGTACATTGAAATAAGTGATCACCAGTATCAGTGTTGATATTAGATGAATAGATTTAAGAGGTTTTATACCTGGCTTGGAGATCAGGAAGCCTATTAAACCGGTGGACTAGGAGACTAAAAACTAATTCAAGTAATGGATCCGTGACAAACAAACACATAGTAGCATTCTTTATTTCAGAAATGTGAAACAGGAGGAGTTTTTGCAAGTGAGATTTATTGAAAAGACTTGGGACGTGTGCCACTTCTGAGTAGCTTCTTGGATGTAAGATTGCAGCCTAATTAGTGAGATAAATGTGTGGATGTGTTTGTGTCCTGGCAACCACCTAGGTGAATGTGCCTCTTCTTATCAACAAGAAAAGCTCCTTTATCACTTAGGGTCATCTGAAACAGTTTTTGGTGCATCTAAAAATGTCTGGTCTCTATTATCTAAACAATCTATAAATGAAATGCTTCTCCCCTCCTTACCACCCCCCCCCCCCCAACAGCTTTCCTATTGAGCAGTGTCTTTACAAGTGGCAATCTGTCAGCAATATCAATTATTTGTAAGAGGGGAAAATGTTGTCTATAGAAACAAAAGGGGCCCTTCATCTTCATATATGCTGTGCCAGGCAGCTGCTGGCCAGCTACGGAGACAGAGCAGCTTCTCATTGTCTTGGTGGTTAGTAGGTAATGATCATTAGAAGATTCCAGGATTTGGATCCAGTAACATTTTAACCCTCAACTAAGGATATGTCTTTATTGATCTGAGAGAGCTGTGAAGAGAAAGAGAGAGGGAGGGAGGGAGGAAGGGAAGGAGGAAGAAGTAAGAGGTAAGAGAGAAACATCAATCAGTTGCCTCCGATTACTAACCACTGATCAAACCCGCAACCTGGGTATGTGCCCTGACTGGGACTCGAACCCGCTCCTTTTGGTGCACAGGACAATGCTCCAATCAACTGAGCCACACCAGTCAGGGCTGGATCCAGTAACATTTTTAAAAGGAGATTTAGGCAGGAAAAGAGAATAGGTTGAGTGAAAGTGAATTTAGATTTTTATTTTATTTTGGAGTTTAGCTAACCTGATCAATCTGAAGGCAACTTAGGAGGCCTAGGATGAATATCTGATGCAGATCTCTACTCTGTTAGAGAATTTTAGAGGTTAACTCTAGTTCAGATTCCTCATTTTATAGATAATATAAGTGAGAAATTTGACATTTTCTTCATCTATAAGCTTTGTCTGTTCAGTAAATATAGTTGCAGTGAGTGAGGACATGGATGGAGAAACTGAATGGATAATAGAACAAAAGAAATACTGAAAACTTGTCAGGCTTGGCTAGAGGAAGTACTGAAGTTAATGATTCTAAGCGAGTGCTACAGGTTCCAAGAATACACAAGACTGAGCAATGTAAATGCTTTGAAGCCTCCTGGTTTGATTGAGAGGCAGAATATGTGTATAATCCTTCCAGACCTTTGTGAACACCAGGCATCACTGTACTGGTGGAGCTCTGAAGCATCATCTGTAGACACATCTGCTAGATATTAACTCTTACTGGTGGGGTAAGAGTTAATATCAACAAACTAGATCCCTGCCCTCTAGGAGCTTACCAACTAAGTTGGTAACCTCAATAGGCCCATTTATTCAGGATATATAAGCACTGGCCCTCAGATCATGTGCCAATGATGTGGACTCATTGTTTAAGCAGGAAAGGTATGTTTAAATAAGGCATCTTCAATATCTAACCTGGTGCCATGGGTAGGATGGTACTGAATGGAGAGTGAGTAGGGCCTGTGACTTTGGAAAAGAGTGTCTTTATTTGCAAAACTAAGTAGCCCACACATAGGGAACAAAGCTATATTCCTGATTTCTAAACCATTGTGCTCTAACTTTCTGACTGTAAACTTTTTTGAATCATGTACCCTTATCATGCTTTTTAGCATGTACTCCTGATGTAAAAGTAGATATATTTATGTTATCTGTGTATTGTTTCACTAATACATAATATGTTAACATAAAAATGTGCAAGGATAACATAAATATAGTCATCTAATGGTTTCTTCCTGCACACATGGGGTGGGTAAAACCCATAGTGTAAATAATTTCTAGTCATCTCTGGAGTACATTAATTATACTTCAATTTCAATTCCAGTCTTAGCCACATATAATTTCCTAAATATTAAAACCATAGATTTAACATTCAATAAAACATGTTAAATAACAAGTAAAGGGAAAAGAGAAGAATGAAACAGTTAATATTTGCATACACAGCGCAAGCAGAGAAGAAACTATGGGAAGCTGCTGCCATACGCATTCTATTACTCAGCACAGGGCTGTGGCTGTAGCTACACTTGCCTTCTTCCACTGCATATTCCATGTTTCTTTTTCCAATAGCCAGAACCTCAACCGGTCGGGGTTCTTCCTAAAAATCTGGATCTTCAGTGGCTCTTTTTTTTTAATTGGTGTATGTGGTTTTCAGTTCATTTTTACTATTGCAAATGATGGTAAGTAATAAGAGACATCACAGATAATCCCCTAGGTTCCAGGAATAGGCCTGCTTGTTCACATTTTCTGGCATCGATTCAATTTCCTCTTGGTAATTAGGATCAACCACCTAGGAGAGAAATCCTTTTCTTCGCTTGTTGATGTAGTGGTATGAAGAACTCAAAATGATCCAACTGTGGTCTCGAACTCCAGTTCCATGTAACCATTGTTCTAAGGATTTCTCTCTTAGAAACCAAGACCTCCAAATAGCAGAACTTAAAGTTTTAGATAAACTCTGCAGTAAAAACTCTTTAGTAAAAACTCTGCAGGTGGGTTATTTGGTATAATAGCAAGAGGCATCATCCCCACTTAGACCCACTGATTCCTAGACACACCATGTATTCTAGCTATAGGACAGGCATTGTCATCTATTATTACCTGATCAAAAGTATCTACCAAATCCTGGATGACAGAATCATATCTTCTCAGGATTTTGTAGGTTTTGATGCTATTGTATATGGAAGTTTTAAAATTTAATTTACATGTTGTTTGCTGTTGTATATAAAATACAACTGATTTTAGTATAGCAACCTTGGTCCTGTGACTTTGACAAATTCATTTATTAGTTCTAACAGTTGTTTTATAGGTCCTTAGCAATTTCTATAGAAATAACCCTATAATCTACAAAGAGAAAGAGAGTTTTACTTTTCTCTTTCTGATCACTTTTCTTTTGTATTACTCTTATTTCTTTTTCCTTCTTTTTGCCTTAATGCAATGGTGAGACCTCCTGTATGATGTTGAAGAGCAGCGGTGAGAATATGCATCCTTTGCGGAGGGTACACTCCACACTGTTGAGCTGTGGTGTCTCTGAGGGGGTATCATGAGTCTGGATCTGAAATTGTTATAGGTATTACAAGAAGAGACTTCCTGCAAAGGTGATATAGGAACAGAAAAGTAGGCAGGAAGCCCACAGGCAACAGAAAGAAAGGAGCAACTCTTCCTCCTTAACTTTCCAGTCTCTGTCCAGTGCCCCCTATTGACAAAAAGAGCCTAACATAGAATCAGTTGGCAAAACAGATGTGGGTTGCAGAGTGTGAGATCCAACATCACAAGGCTGACTACAGACCCTATAGACTGGTGGGTTTGGAGCCAAGAGGCAATAGTAACAGCACTCAGGAAGTACCTGTGATTGTTTAGACTCAAGCATATCTTCTCTGCAATCCCAGAGTAAGTCCCAAGAGTCATTAGAACTTTACCTCTGTTTTATTTTGTTTTCCTAATTTTTAGATTTGTTTAAAAAGATTATTATGCTCCTGTCTAAGGGAGTTTCATTCTGCACTGAGGTCTTTCTCCCTCTGGGATTCTGGGAGTTCAAGGCTGTGGATTTGAACTGCCTACCTGAAACCTCTTTTCAGGTTCACTTCTAGTCTAAACTGAGCCCATCCCAGCTTATCTCCTTTATTCCTTTTCCCACTTTCTCATTGTAACTCTCTTCCACAAAAGTATTTTATTCTCATCCCTGATAACCTCTCGTGTTTCCTGTGTTAAACAGTATGCTTCCATTCAATATATTATTAGTGCAGCAATTTCATCTCTTTCTTCTTACACATCCATGAATACAGATTCACACACATACTCTCAAGTATACACACACCTCAAGCTTCAACACAGAAAACCTGACATTTTTCTGCTCAAAGAGGTTAAGAGGAATTCTCACAGTCACACAAGTAGAGAGAAGCAGAACTGATATTCAGCCTCCAGATTGGCTGATTCTAAAGCTCCTACCCTCTCCATTTCCCCATTTCTCTTCTTTTTAATACTAAAAATAATAACTCCACTTACATCCTTTTGTTTTTCAATGTGAGTTCACATAATTGCTGTCTGTGGTGACCACAACTCCTTTGGAAAGTAGAACAGGTCATATTATTTTCTCTATGTTATAAAAGAGAAAACTCAGCTTAATAAATTTCCCAACAGAAAATGTTTTTAAAAGGCAACATCCAAGCAGTTGTTGTTTCTCTCTCCATTTCATTAAAGCTCAATTATAATTTTTTAAAAAATTAATACTCCGTTGATAACAACTGGAGTCTCTTTGACTTCCATTGCTCTGTACTACTCACCATTGTTTGTACTTTTATGGATGGTTTTATTTACTGGTGGTGGTGGTGGGGTCATGTGTAGTATGCAAATATCTTTGCTAAGTTCTTCTAAGTCTGACACATATCAGATCCAAGCAAGGTCAATATCAGTAGTTGCTGAGACTTCTCACACGGAGCACCACCTTGCCAGGGCTGACCAGCAGCCCCTGAACGACGGATGAACAGATTACTCCCACACAGATTCACTGTGAAAGAGAGGGCTAAGGGGTTGCCTGGCTCAAAGGTCCAAGCAGCCTCGATTGCCTGCCTCGTTAGCCTTTTATTGTAACAGCAGTTTGAAATAAAGTTTATCTTTAAGATACAATCAGTAGGAGAAGTAATCTTGGGAGGACACATGTATTTGTAGTGTCTTTTAAGCAAGGACACCCAAAAGATTAAGCATAAGGATTCCAGTAAACACCTGGGGGTTTGCACGTGCATAGACTTGTTTGGAAAGATCAAGGAATAATTAGGGGCACCAGCTTCGATACTCCCCTAAATCTCCCCTAAGTCGGAATTCCGATAAATAGGGCACACACTTCCCTTTTCTCAGAATGTCCTCCTTACAACTTTCCAATCAAGTCTCTTGTGCTCCCCAACAAGTAGTCAAATCAGAACAAAATTTGTGTTGAATTTACTAGTATAAAACTTTAATGGCTTAAAAGTGTGTTCCCCACAGTATTAATCAGTGCATTTACATTTTTATTCTAGCACTATCTATTCTCTACTTACACTATATTGGTTAGAACATCTGGTTCTTCACTTTGTGCATGGTTTGAAAGATAAAAATACAAAATGAAAAGTACGCACTTATTTTTCACTATAGTGTTGGCCTTGCATTACCCCAGAACTAGGAGAGTACAGCTATTTATCATTGATGAATCATCATAAAGATCTTCTCTTGTGTTTTACATTAGTGGTGTGAGAGTTTGTAGTTCCACATCCTTTCAGTATCTTCTTCTTTTTGTGAGAAATACAGTAGCCAATATGCAGGGTCACAAACAACTCTAGTCCTAAACAGTGAACTGGCAATCACTCTACCTCTCAGCCATATATCAGCTGATCCTTATCAGAAACTTTCAGCAAAGACCTTCTCTTAAAACCAACAACTTCATCCTTATCTTAGGTCACTGGGATACGTAAGTTTTATTGAATGCTTGCTATTTGTATCTCCCTCTTCACAAACCTTACCCTACTGTGCAATTTCATTTTTTAAATATATTTTATTGATTTTTTTTTTACAGAGAGGAAGGTAGAGGGATAGAGAGTTAGAAACATTGATGAGAGAAAAATATTGATTCAACTGCCTTCTGCACACTCCCTACTGGGGATGTGCCCGCAATCAAGGTACATGCCCTTGACCGGAATCGAACCTGGGACCCTTCAGTCCACAGGCCGACGCTCTATCCACTGAGTCAAACCGATTAGGGCATGCAGTTTCATTTTATTATGTCAGCTTGTCTAAGCCACAGTGCCTAGATATTTGTTCAGTCTTCTGGATGTTCTTATGATGGTGTGTTTTTTTTTTTTTTTGGATGAAACTAACATTTACATCTTTAGACTTTGAATAAAGCAAATTACCCTCCATAATGTAGGTGAGCTTCATCCAATCCATTGGAAGCTTTAATAGAACAATGATTGATCTCTCCAAGACTGTCTTTTGATTCAAATTGCATCTCTTCCATGAGTATCTAAACTGCAAGCCTGCCCTATCAGATTTGGGATGCTGCAAGCCTCCACAATCATATGAGCCGGTCCCTTCAACTAAATCTCTCTCCCTCTCCCTTACCTATACCTGTATCTGTATAATCTATATCTACATACAGTAAATTCTGTTTCTTTGGAGAATCCTAATATACACACTCACTCAGTCATCATAATTGGAATGTATAATTACCACATTTTCATATGGTGAAAGTAGGGCTCAAAGAGATCATATAGTTAATATGTAGCAGGACCAGAATTTGAACTTATGCTATTTCTAAAGTCAATGCTCTAATATTATGCTGTATATTTGTTTTAAGATGCTATGTTATGCTATATTACTGTCCATTATCAAATAATCCTCATTAAAACTTGGAAATGCATCCAAAGATGCAATGACATTGCACCTTCCAGTATAATTTTTGAGTTACAGGATACAACCTACATGTGATTTGGCATAAAGTGATTAAAGAGTAATATCCGATATCCTGTTTCCTGGAAAATGTTCAGTGTTGTTACTCAGGAAATGCGACATCACATGGCTAATGGGAGCTCCATTTTCAGCTTGGACTCTAAGCACAAGGAAACTATTTACCCAAAGGTTTTAAGCATTGCTCCTCTTTACAGCTTTGAAAAAAAAAACCCACTTATTATCTGACTGTTTAAGAGTATATTGCACATTATATTATACTAACCAAAATTGTAATAAAATAATGACAAAATTATCTTTAATTTTGCCACTCCAACAAACATTTCATTTTATAGTTTTCAGTGTACTTCCATAAGCATTTTTGCAACTTGTAATGACAGTAGAGATAAAATTTTATATCCTTTCATCAAAAGAGTATTTTAATAGAAAGAAAAATGCTCTTTTTTAAGTTCAGAAGGAAATTTCAAGAAAAAAAAGTTGGTGTTGAAACTTGAATTATCTGCACAACCAAGCACCTAGGAATAAAAATAAAAGCAAATTAATCTCATCTACTAGATTTAAAAAGAAAAATTAGTTCACATATTTGAACCCAATTTATAGAAATGCCCAGGAAGCAATACCTGCTTTCAAGCTTTTGAGCACAACATCTTCTATAAACTTAAATTTTAGCCACCTATGTAAGCCCCAAGCCCTCCAAAAACATGCTAATTTGCATAAAACACCCTAAGAGTAACCAAGTAACCACAAAGATGAACTGAAATCAGAAGCTTCTGTCAAACAGAAAAGGCAAATTGATAGACAAAGTGTGATGGTGGAAAGAATTAAGAAATAGATAGCAACAAATGTAAGCCTTCTATTTTTCCAGAGACAATAATGAATGGATAAATGAGCCTACACTGTGTGCTTAGTGGGGTGCTGATGTTTCATGAGTGCAGCATGTGGCCATCTGTCGGATTCTATGAAAATTAAGAGTTCCTTGGGAAAGCATTAATTTTTATAACATCCTAAGTGTTTCTTGCAAAATAGATTACAATTGGTTTGGGATAATGAAGGCGCATATACGAGAGTGATGAATGCCTCCCCGGGGAACTCTCAGGGAAGCCAGCATTGAATCATGGTAATTGGTATTAGGTCCAGTCAGAATTTGACATCTTCACTAATGATCTGGAAGAGGGAGTCAATGGCTCATTAATGAAATCCACAGATGAAGTGGGATGATTGATTGGATGCAAGAAAGCAGAGAAATTAGTGATGTTAGTAAAATGAGATGCATCTTAGGGAAATGCCCACTCATTCTTTAAACAGAAAAGCACCATCTGACTCATTTAATGGGACCGATCAGTCTGAAAAGCAGGCTGACAGTAGCGGCCTGGAGGTGAAGGTTAGACAGGAGCCGGGAGGCCGAGCGAGTACAATCTGAGCTTCTCTTTGGAAAGACCTCATGATCGGTGGCCAGTGTTCACTCACATGCCTCTCACAGGTCCTGACCCCAAGCCAGAGCCTCTGACGTCCACTCTGCTTCTGCCTGGTGCCCAGCCTGCCCTCTGACTTCTAGCTCTGGCTGAAAAAGATTGTGCCAGCAGGGCTTCCCATTATCACTCAGCACAATGAGGAGGTGACAGCTTTCAACACTTTGTTCCTTTGAGCGCAACGACTGAGTCAAGGCCAGAGGTGTGGGTCCAGGATCAGCATGGAAATTGGATACTGTTCCAGTTTGAATCATGAAATATTGTCATCATCTCTGGCTCATACCTGCATTATAAGGTGGGTGTGTGTTCCAGTCACAGTCCTGCTGCCTGTGGCACCTGCTGCTTCTGTCACCTTGTGACTTGGCCACAGGATCTGCTGGGGCTTCCAAGGTTGCAGCACCGTGAGTTCACGTTCCTGGCATCCATGTGGACCAGTCACTGCCCTGTGACCTCCTGAGGTACCCTGCGGGCTTGAAGAATGTGAGTGTCCACCAGTGAAAACCCATGGTTTGAAAGGCCTGGTTTCAATCATCCGATCCTTTGTCTCAAAAGAGCCCAACTCTTTCCTCAAGGTCTGGCTGCACTTCTCCCTCTTCTCCCTTCCCCCTTCTCCAGCTTAATAGGTTCCTACCTTTGCCCTGAGGTCAAGGGAGCTCAGTCCTCCTCGATTAATAACCTTTTCTCTCTTTATGATGGTCCCATCCCCTGCCGGGCAGTAAGGTACAGCCAGCTTCTCTATCTTAACACATCATGTAACTTAACCTCACATTAGGATTTTAAATCCTGAAAATATAGGTTATTTTCAAGTGAGAGCCAAAAAGTCCATTAAAAGAGAATTTTCCAACATTATTTTGTAGGCCATCCAGAGACCTTATTTTAAGTTTATAGTTCTTGGACATTTGGAATAGTTTTGGGTTGCTGGGTAAACCAGGAAGTAAACTATTGCATGATTGTTAAATTGCCATATATGAAACAGCCATGGTCATAATTCAATCCATTTTAGATCGGAAACTATTCAATGGACTGTGGATTGGGATGGGGGACCCAGAATATGTGCTTCTTCAGGGTTAAGTTTAATTGATTACTTTTACAAAACTGACTTATGGG
This sequence comes from Myotis myotis, assembly GCF_014108235.1. Classification (NCBI taxonomy): domain Eukaryota; kingdom Metazoa; phylum Chordata; class Mammalia; order Chiroptera; family Vespertilionidae; genus Myotis; species Myotis myotis. The sequence continues at coordinate 175,832,782 of NW_023416335.1, forward strand.
ACAAAGACCCCACGGATAGCACCACCCATCTCTTGTGTCCAGACCTCCTTATGCTGAATGTCTCTTTAGGGCACTGAGTCCAGGACATACAGCCCTTCTTTTCTTGTCATATTAAAAGACCCTATTTGAAGGCACAGCCCTCTGAGAATGCAGTGTGTGTGTGTGAATGATGCCCAAGATGAATTTTACACAGTCTCATGGACTTCACCGGGAAGGGGCCAGAACCATTTACTTGCCAAATCATGACTAGATGCCTCCAATCAAGTTGTCATGAGAAGAGACCTGACACTTCCGAACCCCTGCAGCCTTGGCTTCAGCTTTCCTGACAGGAAGCCTCCACTGAGGCCGGCCCAGAGCCCAGCTCTTCTGACTCCTGCTCCAGTGGTCCTTCCCTTGGAGCCCATACAGCCGCTGCTGCTGAGAGTACACTGACTGTCACCCTCAATTAACCTGACAGGACACAGTCCTCCCAACCCCTCCTGGGACCGAGAGAGAAGAAGAGGCTTAGGGTGGGAAAGTAAAAAAGGCTTTTATGTTTCTGGCTTTTCCTACAGGCAAATCTCTTAGAAAATTGCTGTTTTATTGTTTCCAGGCGCTGAGCTCATATTATACCAACTGAAATCTGGAAGGCTCTGTCAGCCCATCCATCAGCTTTTATGGGGTGAAGACCTCTGAGAATCATGGAAACGACTCAACTGGTTGGAAACGATAATGACATAGTCCATGTAAACACCACATCTTGATGCCTAGATGTTACCTTCCAATTTCTCATTTCACTTAAAAGTAATAGAACTCAACTGCAACAGAAACAAACAGAAAGTGTGTGTGTGAGTGTGTGTGTGTGTGTGTGTGTGTGTGCACTCGCGCGCGCATACACACACAGGATAGTGTCAGAGCCAAATGCATGGGGAATTTTCCAAAGGAAATTAAAATATAGTTCCTGTCAACCCTTCTCAGAGAAGCCATTATTTCATCTCTGGAAATATTTTTCTGACTATATGCAGTTCAGAATCATTGCAGTCTTTACTGAAGTGATGAGGTATTCGATATTTCTCCACATGCAAATATGTTTTTTATTACTTAATTACTTGCTTTTTATCCATACAACAATTCAATAACATTTGTTATCTACAACTTAACTGAAAGATAAGAAAGAAACCCTGTTAGTTTGTTCAATGCCCTTTTAATTTAGGTATTTATCACATTTATTTTGCAAAGTTCCTAATGGGTTATGAACTATTATTTCACTGAGTTGTATTAATCATTACAAGAGCAAGAAACAGGATAGACAGATTAAACAAATAAAAATTCAGGATACCCAGTTAATTTGGATTTTCAGAAAATAACAAATAATTTGTAGTATAATCAGCAATGTTGCATGGGGCATACAGTAAATTTTTTTTTATCTGAAATACAAATGTAAATGGCCATATTGTATTTTATCTAAAATACAAATTTAAATGGGTATGCTGTATTTTATCTGGAAATTCTACCAAGAGATAAATTTTACCCAAAATGCTTCTGGAGTATGTTTCACATCAGTATGTATCGAACACCCTGGCTTGCCCTTTAGAAACTAACCACTTCTTGATCTAACTGCTTGGATGTCAGCAAAGAAAATATTAAGGAGGAACCGAAGAACAGTGAAGCCTGACTATGTTGTCATTGCTTCTCCAGGTTGTCACACTCAATTTGCTGCTCTTTATTCTTTATTCTATTTATAAAATAATGAAAATTGACAGGTGTTTTGTTTTGTTTTGTTTTCTCAGAAAGACTTCTGGACCACAGTAAATTTCTTAATTACTCTGAAGGATAAACATGAGCATGTACATAGGTCAAACAGTGTAGGAGAAAAAACAATTCATGCTGATATTTGAAATTGTTATAATTGTGTCTGAAATTTAAAAAAAAATATTTCTGGGAGAAAAGGGGGACATTTGTCCCCCTTTTAGTGTCAATATGATTTAGTGTCAATAAAAAATATGATTTCTAAATTAGGCAAGGGACATTTAGTATCAAAGGGGTATCTTGAATTTGATATTTAAATGCTTTTCATTAACTCTTGGTAAGAAGTTTTCTGACGATTGTCTTCATCCCCAGAAATTAGTATTTCTAGTTTTCTACTATGAAAAATGTAAGAATATAAAAATGTGCTTTTTAAATTACCATTATTTTAAACATATTTTTTGTGGCAAGAATTCATGCAGGCAAGATGAGGTTTTGAGTGAAGAAGGGAGTATGATGTCAGTCACAGACAACCTGAGATTGCAATTGCATAACTAATACGGATGGCATTACAGTCCTGGAAGCCTCCGTTTTAGCCATCCTCTGACCAGTCTCGATTTGGCCACAAAAGCAATCTTGCTTCAGATCTATATGGCTAGAGATCTATAATCTCTAGATGATTCTGTTATCTCAAAATGAGAATTTGGAGATAGAACAGAATCTGGCTTTGTTGCTTCTTTAATCAAATGTCAGTGGCTGCATGGTAGTACTTGAAATTGTGGGAATCCACATTATACAATTGCAATACACATGAAGAAGAAGGGCAGGAGAATGGTTAGCCTTTGTAGAATGCTTTGAGGATATAATCCTAAACTAGTGAATCTAATCCAAGGACAATTCTCCCAGCATCCATTTGGGTATCACCTTGGAGATCCAGACATCACCTCCTTTAGGTTGGAGATGGATTGGTCTACCTGTCCCATGCATCACAAGTTGTTAACAATGGCACAGGCACTACCTAGGTTAACTCTGAAGAAATTGAAAGAATTACATTGTCTAATACTATCTGTTTGGCAGCAGAAGTATCTTTCAATATATTTTTATTGATTTCAGAGAGGAAGAAAGAGGGAGAGAGAGAAACATCAATGATGAAAGAGAATCATTAATCGGCTGCCTCTTGCATACCCCCTACTGGAGATCGAGCCCACAACTTGGGCATGCGCCCTGACCAGGAATCAAACTGTGACCTCCAGGTTCATAGCTTGATGCTCAACCACTGAGCAATGCTGGCCAGGTTGGAAGTATCTTTTATAACTTTGGCCAAGTTAAATAATATATTTCCAACAATTTTCCAAATTTTATAATCTCCACTATAGGGTGGTGAGTATAAAATGTGGATAAATCTCCAGAGTATAGTTCATTCTTCATTTTGTAAGTTGCTGGACACACATTTCAATGAAATATGGCCCATAGATTGTAGAAGATTCTGAAATATATGAAAGTCTCCAAAAATTACCCAATGGTCATAAATCAGGTTTGTGGTGGTAAACAAGTAAAGACTAATGTCCACATGTGAAATAGTACTCAAGAAGGGTAGACACTGTTAGGGATACAGGGCTGTTTAACATGACCAGAGAATGCCAGTTGTCTTTTCCTGGCAGAATTGGGCAGAATTCACAGTGAAGTTGAGAAATTCTCTGAGGATAACAAGTGCCGAAAAGAGAGTCCCAATATTTATTCCTACTTCTGTGTTATCGCTAGCTATAGGGAAGGCACTGTAATTATTTTTGCAGTATTTTTTCTGTTTGGGGTAAGGGTCCAGTGTTTATATGACTGGAGGGAAGGGGTAAAAATATGAAAAGAGTAGGGTGTCTGAGGGCATTAAAGTTACCTACCATTTGGGTCTTTGGTTGATTTTGAGAGAGACAAATAAACACAAGCAGTAGAATTTATTATCAACTTTGTAGTACTCATTGCTATAAGAAAACTGAATTTGCCCTTAACAGTTAATAATAATTCTTGTAAGTTTAAGAGAAAAAAAAAGTCAGGTGCTACTTTACTTAACTTGCAAAACCATTACCTCATTTTTCTTTTGTTCTAAGAATATCACAGAATGTTTGGCCCAATCCAGTGGTGTATTAAGAAAGCCATTTCCAATTCTCGCCCTTGCTTGTAAAGCCAACCCTCTGTTCCCAGCTTAAGGCCATGCACAAAAATGAGAGTAATGCGCAGTAGCAACTGCCTGTGGATCTACACAGAATGTTGTCAGGAGGAATTGAACAGATGATTTTCCAAATCTCCTGTGGATGTACCTTTTCTTTGCTTATAAATTCGATTAATATCAACTTAGTCATTATGGAAAATGCAGCAGAGATGACCCCATTGAATAAGTCTTGCCTCCACCTCCAAAGTCTTCTATTGTCCCTTTTCTGTTTGAAGGAATCATGAATAGTAGATCCTTTTCTGAACCCTCCACTCATCATTTTAGGGCCAGATGTTAGCTTCTAAAGAACCTACTATGTTCAAGCTGATTTTGTTCAGGAAAGCTGGGATTCCTAGCTCCTACTAGTATTTTGAATTCTTGGTAAATTTTCGTGTGTTTTTTTTTTTCCCTCTGGGGACTTAGGAATATCCTTTTGCTTAAAATTTATCTGCTCTTCATCCTATTTTGGTGGACTTATTTTTAGAAGAAGTTATATTTAGTGTTGGGAGCAGAGCAGAAGGATATGTCAGGATAGGGGACTTTTGGGGGAAAGGATCCTAAAGAGAGTGAGGAATAGAAGGAGTTGGCAGCTGGAGGCAAAGGAAGAGGGGCGTGATGTAGGAAATGACAAGATTTTAGTGGAACCAAAAGGTCTTAAGTTTTTTCACATTTTTCATTAGCTTTGGAGACACACACACACACACACACACACACACACACACACACACACATCATGACAACCTTTAGTGAACCTTTTTAGAAGTCAGAATTTTTGTTAAATGCTTCTTCACACTAATAAAAGGCAAAGCATTGAATATTAGAAATTGTTTTTGCCTTTTGCTCTAAGCTATCTCTAAGGTGAATAATTTTAATCATATTAAAACTTTATCAAACTGGCCATTTACATTCCAAATGAACTTTAATGAAATCATATCATTTTGTTAGATATGCAGAAGAATTTAGCTTATACTGAGAACATCAGATGAAGGTAGTTGGCAGGGAGGTGTTAATATGGTATGAGATAGTCCCGTTAGAGTTGTCAAGTAAGTCACAGGTGTTGTTTTTATACCTCTTTTCTCAGGCCCCCACTCAGAATTCAACCATCTCTGACTTCAGGCCTGTCTGCCTCCAGCAGATGGAGATTTTGGAAATTTCACCTCCCAGATCAACCCTCAAGAACACAAAGATGGGACAGAGGAAAAAATAGAATGTGTGAGTTTTCCAAGTGGTGATCCAAAATACATTTTTTTTTGAGGGATGTTGTCCTGATAAGGCTCTATAATTGTCAGTGGTTAGGACCAGTATTTAAGTACAGTGACTGGTGTTTACATAGTGATTTTTAGATTGGACTTAACTAAAGGGGTTTATAAGAGTCTTCCCCCCCTCCTTTGTTTGAATCACTGATGTACTGATGCTGGTGATAAGAAATATTGCCAGCACACCTGTGTAAGGTGGGGTTTTAGGGTGGGACTAGAGCAGAGTTGGCAAACCCATGGCACTTAGCATTGCCAGTAACCTTTCCCTAGCCTGTGGAATGTGTTGATAATCAATCATCATCATTTTTGAGCTCTATTTTTATGCTTTAATTCCAGATAAGCACTATCAATAGATAATACTGATTTCTGAGCATTTACTATGTGCCAGACACTTTTTTCAATACTTTATAGAAATTAAGTCCTGTAGTCCTCATATCATTGCTCAAGGACTCACAGCAGTCTGGCTACAAAGCCTTGGGCTTCCTCACTGTGCTTTCAGGCCTCTGGTCATAGTTAGCACATGAGCTGTAACCAGCGCAGGTTGTTGAAATGCTGAAATACTTTGTAAGGTACTGGTAAAGTTGGGTCCCTCTGTGCCTTAACCTGGCCTCTCCCTGGGGACCACCTTTCCTAACTCCCTAACAATAAAGAGTTCATGCCCAACACAGAGGAGAGTTTCCAGCAGCAAAGCGGGCTCTATTCTAGTCAGTGTTGGCCAATGCCCAGGCCTCACAAGTCGTTAAATGTGGAACTTTAAATATCATCTCTGGATGTGACCCTTTTTGATCTTGGCTCTATGAATATTCACTATCAATATTATTTACATAACATGTTACCTATAATTAAAAGGGTAATATGCTAATTAGACCAGACATCTTCCGGACCTCATTCCAGACTTCCTTCCTGACGAAGCCAAGGCGGGAGGGAAGCCAGCTGGGTCCTGGGTGCCTGTGGGCAGCTTGGGGGAAGGCAGACTGGGTCCGGGTGCCTGCTGGTGGCTGAAGGAGGGAAGCCCAGGTTCTGGGTGCCAGAGGGAAGCCAGTGCCAGCAGCCAGGGGAAAGAAGGCCTACTCTTGCACAAATTTTTGTGCATCGGGCCTCTAGTTTTAAATAACTTTAATTCACAGTTTGTACTATAATAAAACTGTATCAAAATATAGAAAAATATTTTTAAAAAGTAAACACTTGACAACATTACTCTTTTCTAGTGAACTCATATTTTTCTAAACCCCTTTCTCATCACTAGCCAAAGCTAATTTTCCATTGATAATATCATGCTAATGTTGCTTTCTTAATCCCTTTCCAAGAATACTAAAATTGGGCATTTTTCTATCTTTTTTTAAAAAATATCAACTATCTGATTCTAAATTTCTCAGTGGAATGAAATTTCGCTTTTATACCTCTAGTTTCTGGTTCACACTTTTTTGTTTGGATTAATTTCCCAGTCCATCCCTGAGCTGTCTTATTATCAGAAGCTGCTGGGTATCTTTGAGATACCCCAGAACCAGAGACCCCACACAGAGCAGGCAGTCAGCGAAGGCTGGTCCTACCACAGCCCAGGGAAGGTGAGGCTTGTCCGGGGAGTGGGTGCTGGAGCCCCCTCTGCTCTTATCTTTCTGCACAAACACCCAACTCCCCTTATACTCCAAAACTCTGTTTCATTCCAGGACTCGGATTTTCTGGCTCTTGTATTTGAATAACCCCTGGCATTTCCTCTTAGGACTCTGGCTGCTGATCCATTCTCTGCCTTAGTTCCTCCATTCCTCTTTCTGCTGCAGACCCCGCTTCATGATGGCTGCCATCACTGACCCAACCAGGCCTGAGCTCCATTTTTGCCAAGCCCCATGGGGCAGACCTGGCATGTTCTGAGCTAGTTTCTTCTGAGATGTAAATGAAACCCTGTAAAGTTTCCACTGAGTTCAAACTCCTCAACAGAAGCAGGGCCAACAGTGTGGTGAATTGAATATGAAAAAGACTAAGTTCATGATGACATTCAAGCATTTATATAAAGAGAACCACTTAACAGTAGTTAGGAAAACAACAAAACATTTGTTTTAAAATTGGTTGTCTATTCACACTGTAAGAGTGAAGAGAAATGATCTCAAATTGTAGTTATTGAATAATGTGAGATAGAGGAGAAACTCAGGAAGGAGTATAGAGTAAGAAACTGTGGACTTTCCTCCTCAGAGGTTCTGCAGGATCTGCAATAGTTTTAGACCAAGCTGTCTGGAGGAAGAGCTCTGACCTTCTGCTTCCAGAAGAAAAGCAGCTGGAAAATGGCTCTGAATCAGAAATCAGGATTAGCATCACTCAGTAGAAGTAACGATGTAGAAAGCAAATCTTGTATCTAGGATAACTGTTGCCTGCCTCCAGAGTGTGAATATGTTCAATTTCAGAGGTTTATAAAATGCTGTAAATGTGTTACTTTCTATTTTGAAGCTTTGAACATACTTGTAATACACATTGTCATAGGCAAAGGAAAAGAATAAATTTGCCTCCAGGACATCCCTACATACAGCTTTTAGAAATCCTGTCTTCTTTCCATTTATGAATGCATTCAAACGTTTATTCATTCCATCGATTAATCAATATCTGATTTGTTGCTGTGAGCAGGCAATCAGCTAAGCTCTGGGGACAGACAGATCAGTGCTGGGCCTGTTCTTGGTAATTTAAAGCCCAGTGAACATGAAAAATACAGAAAAATATTATAAAAGCTGTAGCCTTCCTATTGTAGGTCAGAGGTATTACTTAAAACTTTCTATTTTCATTGTCTGAGGTGATTTGTATCTATTGTGTCCACTAAGTTTATTCATATTCTTTATTCCACTGTTGCCTTACACATGCCATTTTTGGAAGAAAACAAGAGCTAAGCTTTATCTTTCTACTCTGTCTACTTGGAAACCACACCACTGTATTGTTAGGGGGTCCTTAAGAAGGACCTGGCTGGTCCGGCTGGCGTGGCTCAAAGGTTGAGGGTCAACCAGGAGAACATGGTTCGATTCCCAGTCAGGTCACATGCCAGGGTTGTGGGCTTGATCCCCAGTAGGGAGTGTGCAGGAGGCAGCCAACCAATGATTCTCTCTCATCATTGATGTTTCTATTTCTCTCTCTCTCTCCCTTCCTCTCTGAAATCAATAAAGATATGTTTTTTAAAAATGTGTTACTAAAGAAAAAAAAAAGAAACTGGCTGGAAAAATGGAGTGTGTTAGTATTACCCCTTTGGCTTAGTTACTTTTCTTTTTAAAAAATGTGTGTGTGAAAGTGTGTCGGTGAGTGACAACATGACACACCTATAGAATGTGCATCAGACATCATTGTAAAGCCTAATGACTAATTCCTAATTTGTGCTCTTCCCAGACAATTTCATGATCCAGAACACTTCCAATCCATGGAACCTTTCTTCATTTACATGCTATTGAGATCATATATTTTTCTCTTCTCTCTCTTTTTTTTTAAAAAATATATTTTATTGATTTTTTACAGAGAGGAAGGGAGAGAGATAGAGAGTTAGAAATATCGATGAGAGAGAAACATCGATTAGCTGCCTCCTGCACATCTCCTACTGGGGATGTGCCCGCAACCCAGGTACATGCCCTTGCCCGGAATCGAACCCGGGACCCTTCAGTCCGCAGGCCGATGCTCTATCCACTGAGCCAAACCGGTTTCGGCTCTCTTCTCTTTTTTATTTTTTTAAAAAAGGCTTCATTGAGAGGTCACTTACATACCATAAAAATCGCCCTTTTAAAGTGTACAATTCAATGGATTTTAGTGTGCTCTCAGAGTTATGCAACCACAGCCACAATCTAATTGTAGAACGTTTATTTAAGTGATCTAAAAAGAAATCCTGTATTCATTAGCAGTCACTCACCACTACCCCTTTCCCCAGGCCTTGGCAAGCAGTCTCTATTTTCTGCCTCTATATATTAGAAAGCAGGTAGTTTTCAACTAGATGTAATCACATATGACCATATTTGCCACTTAAATTGCATCCTCTTTTCTTCCTCTATCTCTGTGCTTTCATCTGAAATCCTCTCATTCTGTTGGAAGACCCCCCATTAGCATTTCCTTGTAATGGTCTTCTGGTGATAAGCTCTTTTCATTTTTGTTTGTAAGTCTTCAGCTTTACTGAGATGAAGCTCCCTGGAAACTGGGTTGGAGTCAGAAGCACTGGTTGACTTCCAGTTCCTCTGTATTTCTAGGATGTCTTCTATGGGGTCCACTCGCCATGCACAGGGTGGGTTACCAGGGTACCCTGGATTGCAAGTGTTTTAACCTTCTTCTTCCCTGGATCGAGTCAATGCTCAGCTCAGCCTCTCACTCATTCTGAGGGCACAAAGGCCTCCAAATGCTGTGCTAAGCCTTTATCTTTTTCTGCCCTGGTACTTTTCTACTGTTAATCAACATGAGGCAAATGTTGTTTAATTTGGATTTCTATGCATGGAGAGAGAGAGAGAGACAGAGAGAGAGAGAGAGAGAGAGAGAGAGAGAGAGAGAGAGAGAGAGAGGGAGAGAGAGTTAGAGTTGATTGGAATCACCTAGTGCCCCATTATAGGGTGAGAAAGTCCCTCATTTTTTCATACCATGACGTTCCTATTTTCCCCAGGGTTAGTTAACATTACAAGGATATTAGTTCGCTATCTTCTACCTTAGAGTTACAAGTAGAGCTTAGGAGCCTAAGCTCCAGACCTGCACCTTTAAAGGAAAGAAACAAACCCCAGATTTCCTTGAAAATCCTGGGAAAAGAAATCTTTAGAAAAATATCTTTTAATCACCTTTCTATATTTTTCTTGATTTCCACCATAGACTCTGCTTCACAAGAAAACATAAAAGTTTTTAATGCAGAGTGAGGAAAGGGATTAACATTAGTGATAAAATAGCCGAATAACTTTGCTTATAATTTCTTTCACAACCATGGGGAAATATGAGCATTTTCCTATGAAGTGATTGTTAAAAACTTGTCATGTAATGTTAAAGGTTAAAGTTTTGGAAAGAAAAATTATTAAACTTTCTTTGAGAAGCGATTTGATTCTGCAGTCAAATTAGACACAACAGAGCAGCTGGTGAGTCGTGGGTGATGGAGATGTTCCCTGGAGCCAGGAATGGGAAAGGTTTATAATCTTGGTGCCATAACTGCAGGGAGGCAACAGTAAGCAAAATGGACTATGGTTGTCCAGAGTAAATCCAGGGTAGGCTGATAGCCACAATTCTCATTATAAATGAATAATCAATCAAGAATTGGGAAGTAGATATCTAATAGTTGTTTGATAACATCTTTTCTATTTTTCAATAGTGGAGAGAAATAGGAGTAGCAAAAAATTATTGAGAGCAAAGAAAGAAAGATCATCATCATCATCACCTTTATCATAGCTACTTTTACTGAGCACACTTACGTGTGTCAGGCACTCTCCAAAGCTCTTAACTTGGCTCATTTAATATCCACAGTTCCTTTCTGAGATACTTTCACAGTTGAGGGAACTGGAACCCAGTCTAGTGGTGATTTGACAGAGAAAGGCCCCATCCTCTGTGAAAATCTGGACTATAAACCATTTGAAGCAAAATAGAGGCATCAGTTCAGGAACTAATGAGTAGCTGGAGTGTCAAAATTCTGCTACTTCTAAGGAACACAGATGAAATAGAATCTTCCTTTATTCATCAACAAGTAATTTTCAATTTTGGAGAAGAGCAAAAACTCAGGATTAGATTTAGTGATGATGAGTTACAGCTAAAACTGTATTAGTCATCAGGGCACTTATTTGTGCCTACATTATTGACTGTCTTATTGACTGTCTTTATAAATGGCTCCTTTAGCATCTTAAATGGATTTTTTTAATATTTTCTAGGCATATATTCATGTAAATACTCTAATATGGCAATAATCCTGAGATGGTGATTTTCATGTGTCTTATCATATATTTGCAGAATAGAATACTTATGGAAAACTATGATAACACCTCTTTATAACTGTTCTATGAATTTTAGGCCAAGTATGAAGGAAAAAAATTTGAACATGTCTATAAATACAAATAGGTCAGCAATGATGTATTATAGGACACTCTTTCTTAGAAGGTAGGTATAATGCTCATTCTCTTTAAAAAGGTTGTCAGGTAGATAAAATGCTGTCCTAATCCCTCACACTGTATAAGAGGGAAAGAATGAAATCACTGAATGCATGGGAAATGAAAGAGACAGAGTAGGTGAAACAGACTGTGAAGCAAGAGTCTGGTTCTACTTTGTCTTCTGTACAACTGGAAAGGCCACAGTATTCAGCACTTATCCAAGATGTGCAAAGAAGACTTACAATTATTTATAAACAACACTATCACCACCACAACAGAAAACCCTGGCTGTCTCATTCACAGAAACAGGGCCAAAAATAAAATCCAAAAGACAGCTTTCATTTTGTTGCTAAGTCACAGTAGGGCCTGAAAAGTTTCACATGTATCCCTCACATGGAAAAACAGGCCAAGAAATAAGACTTAGAAGCCAGCACAGTGAGAAAAGATGAGCAATAGTTATTTCTTAAGGGAAAAGGGTATTTCCAGATGTAATCTTTACTTGGAAAAGAAAAACTGGCATGGTATGCCACATCCAGTATGGCTAGGGTTCAGGATCTGAAGAAGGGGCCATGCACAAATGAAAATACTAGATAAGAAATAAGAATTTAGAAGGCATGAGGGGCCAGGTGGAAACCTCTCTCTAGAGGAAAAGCTCACCGACTTCAGGTCAGTCTGCTGTTTTTTGTGTTTTTTTTTTATTAATATATTTTATTGTTTTTTTACAGAGAGGAAGGGAGAGGGATAGAGAGTTAGAAACATCTGTGAGAGAGAAAAACATTGATCAGCTGCCTCCTACACACCACCTATTGGGGATGTGCCCGCAACCAAGGTACATGCCCTTTACTGGAATCGAACCCGGAACCCTTCAGTCCACAAGCCCATGCTCTATCCACTGAGCCAAACCAGTTAGGGTCAGTCTACTTTTTATTCACTTAAATACACATTTGCCCTTTAGGAATGCATACAGGCATATGAAAGGTAAAGTTTGGTAAAGAGTAAAAGGATTATTAGGTTAAGGAATTGTCTTCAACCATTGAGCGCCCACAGCAGTGCAATATTATGCTGATTTTCATGCCTGCTGAATATCAAAGTCCATTGGCCTTCCAATGGGTCTTTTTGCATTAATATACTAATTAATGTTGGTTTTAGCCTCCAGCAATGGTAGGTTCTCCAGCTTTTTATAACATAGGATGCCAGTGATGTCACTGGCTTATGGCAAGTGTTTCATTAGGTCTCTTGTGCCCTAAGCTCACTAATTTTGGCTGTCTTCAGACCATTGTTTGCAACAAGTACTCAAACTAGCTTGGAAGAATTATACGAACAGGACTACTCTCAGAAGCAGGTCTTATTTCATGGATGTGCAACCTGCACAGTCACACAAGGCTCTGCTCTTAGAAGGACTCCACTCCTAGTTTAATTCTCCACAGTCACTGTCTTGAACACAATTCTTTAACAAGAGGCCTCTTCATTTTACAGTTTTCATTTTACATTGGGCTCTCCAAATTGTGTAGCTGGGCCTTCTAAAGAGAGGGGGAGGGGAAGTGGACCTCAGGTCCATCTGCAAAATAATTTTTATAATCTCACTAAACAAAAATAAATGTGACACATTAAATTAAATACATTAAAACAAAATGTTTCTGCCCTAACCGGTTTGGCTCAGTGGATAGAGTGTCGGCCTGCGAACTGAAAGGTCCCAGGTTCAATTCCGGTCAAGGGCATGTACCTTGCAGGCACATCCCCAGCAGGAGGTGTGCAGGAGGCAGCTGATTGATGTTTCTCTCTCATCGATGTTTCTAACTCTCTATCTCTCTCCCTTCCTCTCTGTAAAAAAATCAATAAAATATATTAAAAAACAAACAAACAAACAAAATGTTTCTGTATGGCATACAACATTAAAACTTAATATTGGTGATTGTAATAAATATTTTATATAGACTGATCAAACTTTTCAGCTTTTCTCATTATTTGTTCTCTTTCTAAAACAGTAATTAGTTTTGAGCTTCATCATCTATTTTTTAGTCTTCCCCAAAGATTTTCAATGGGAAAAATGAAGAGAATTTAATATTATAATTTTGGGGGATTATTTCTTCCATTCTTCTTGGAGGGGGTAGCTATCCAGTTTTTTTTGTTGTTGTTGTTTTATTTTGTCTTGTTTTTTGTTTTTGTTTTTTTGTTTTGTTTGTTTTTGTGTGTGTGTGTTTTATTTTAAAAGTAGGAAATCATTTGAGCACAATTTCCACAAGAGTCCTCACTTTTGACACCAAATGCAAATTTGGCGGGTTCCCGAAACCACCCTCAATTTAGATAATCTGCTAGAAGGAGTCACAGACTCACTGAAAGCTGTTATTATAGGACGGTTACAGGGAAGGATACATACAGATGAGAAACAGCCAAGGAAAGAAGCACACCGGGCAGAGTCCAGAAGACATACCAAACACAGAGCTCATGAAGTCAGCACGTATCACCTTCCTGGCATTTATGTGTGACAATATGCACAGAATATTGCCAACCAGGGAAGGGCACACGAGCCTTTGGTGTCCAGAGGTTTTACTGGGGCTCATCACATACTTCCTTTATGTCTGACCTTTAGTCATTAGCCCCTCCCACAGGTCAGGCTAATAACTGCAGTCTCTAGTTCTCCTGGAGGTCAGAACTGAGATGTCAACATAAACCACACTGTTAGACTGTCCAGTGGCCAGAGCCCCTAGGGAACAAAGACACTCCTGTGAGGCAGTACATTCCAGAGGCTTAGATATTATCTCCTGGTAGCCAAGGGCAATGACCAGACCTCTCTTAAGATAAGGTTAATTGTTCACTACACAAGTATAATGATTCCCCCTCCCTTACCCTTCTTACCCCTTACTTATTACTCAAATTCAAAATTATCCTATATAATAAAAGCCCAGAGACCAAAATGGTGGAACGACCAGGACTACCAGAGACCAGAATGACCACGGCCCCTTGCCCCCACTAGCCCTGCCCCTCAGGGAGTGGTTAGGGGTGATGAGGCAGGCAGGCGAGTGGTTAGGGGTGATCAGGCAGGCAGGTGAGCAGTTAGGAGCCAGCAGTTCTGGATTGTGAGAGGGATGTCCGACTGCCAGTTTAGGCCCGATCCGCAGGGAACCCTGAGGGATATGGCCTAAACTGGCAGTCAGACATCCCACGAAAGATCCCAGATTGTGAGAGGATGCTGGCCGGGCTGAGGGATGCCCTGCCCCTCTCTGTGCATGAATTTCATGCACTGAGCCTTTAGTAATACCAATAATGGCCAATCTTATTTCATCTGATAGTGTGCTAGAGTCCACTCATAACCAGTTCACAAAAGCTGATTGTTAAATATTTAGGAATTTTGTAAGCTTGTGTTAAACACAGCCATTATTAAAAATAAGTTATATAAACTTATAATTATATAAGTTAGATTAAACAAAGATAATAAATGCTCAAAACTCATTATTTTCTAATTATGTATTATATTTTACCATTAATATGCTCTTAATCTAATTTACAGCTACTATGTCTGTATGATGAAATATTGTAGAACGATGCTACTGTGCATCTCTTCCCCTCTGTGTTAAGTGACATTAGAGTGGTAGTGTTGTAGGTGGCAGGAACGCACAAGGCGTTAGATTGGTGGGGTCAGACCGGACCTGAGCTCAGTAACCTAGGTACTTGAGTTCTGGCTAGGAAAGAATTCAGAGCCAAGACCCAAACTATAAGAGAACATTTATTTGGTAAATCACAGAGGTAGAAAAAGTAATTCCTGGAAGAAATGGGTTTAGGAAATAAGTTATAGAAGTAAAGGAAGGGCACTTGGAGCTTGGGAGTGAGGAAGCTAATGGTAATGCCCCTGGAGGGTGGGGGTAGGGAAAGGCACTGGGAGAGATTTTAGGGGAGGTCCCAGGGGAAGGTCTTAATAGAATATTCAGCAGCTTTCCAGGTGCATCCTTTTACTCTTGTCTGTCTAACTGCCTACCACAGTAGCATGAAATCGACCATGGTAAGAATATTTACACAATGAAATTCAGGAAATGCTATTAATCAGGGCTTATGTTGCTACTCTTTAATCAGCATCTTTCTGCTGATCTGATTCTGAAGCTGTTAAGAGTAGACTGTGACAACCCTGGGGTAAATTTCTGTTAAGTTATTTAAAAATATAAATCATAGTACTTCTAGAGCTGATGATTCTGATGGAAAAATTTTTTCTTAAAAAAATTAACTTTATACAAATCAGTTTAGTGTAAGTCTGCATTTAATTTTAATTTATACAATTGGAATTTTAGTGTTTCCTCTGACATTTTCTATAAGTTGTGGAGGCTGTATTAACACCAGAAGTGGAATTTTTATTTGTATATAACTAAAATGTAAAACAAAGATGTATATAATTAAAATTTCATTTCTATGAAAATACTGTTTTTCCCCTGTTGTATACAATAATCTTAAATTTTAATTTCTGTTTCTAAGACTGTAGACATTTGCTTTGCAATGCAGCTGCAGTTTTCCAAACCGGAGACTTTAAACTCTTTGAAAAATCTAGTAAGTATTTGATTTGCTTTATTACAATGCACATGTGTATGCTTTTATCTTATAGTAATTTGCTGACCAAATCTATTGCCTGTGAGTCAGAAATTATCAGATCACAGTGAGTTTTTGCTAGCCTTTTATTTAATTCTGTGCAGATGCCACAGAGATGGGCTCTGAGGATGGAAGGGGAAGCCAGTTTACCTCCATGAGGGGCCCTTCTTCTTTCCTGTGGCTGCTGCAACCAGACTGGGTCCACGGCTGGGCACAGCCATCCCTCAGACCACATGGCACCCCAGACTGTCCCTTACTTCTGCAATAGGTGCTGGGCCAGCTTCTTCTTTTTTTCAAAATATATTTTATTTATTTATTTTTAAAATATTTTTATTGATGTCAGAGAGGAAGGGAGAGAGAGAGAGAGAAACATCAATGATGAGATAGAATCATTGATCAGCTGTGTCCTGCACACCCCCCACTGGGGATCAAACCGTGATCTCCTGGTTCATAGGTTGATGCTCAGCCACTGAGCCATGCCAGCCAGGTTGGGCCAGATTCTTAAAGTGCAGGTTGACTGCCCTACAATAGATCCCATGGGTGGTGGGGATAAGGTATTTTAATTTTCTCGTTTTTCTAGTTTTCTGTATTTTATTTAACATTTGGTAATAGTTAAATAACTAAACAACAAAAAATATTGTTAATATAAATTATGTTATCAGCTCTTTTCCTGAATTTCTGCCTTTGTAACATTGCATTTGTTCCTTTATATAGGGTGTATCTTAACAAGTATATAAGACTAAAAAGGCATAGTGTAGTAATTTGAAATTGGTTTTATTAAAATAGCTATTTGCCCTTGATTTATTTTTAGTTGTGTCCTCATTTCTTTCAGGAATCTGGTCCATTTTAATCTGTATAAGTGACTTAATCTGTATGAGCCTCAGAGAGGCACTTTGGTGATAATTTGTGTTAAATTGCTCTGAGTGGACAAAAGGTGTCTTAGAAAGTAGTATTGCTCTAATTATAAGCCCTTTAAAAATAATCAGAGACTAAATAACAAGAATTCAATCTAATTTCCTGTTGGGCCCCTTCATTAGTCAAGATGAGTGCTTTACACCTTATGAGAGAGGCATAAGGGATAATGGGCCAACAGCAATGTAAACACTTTTACAGTATTTTCCTGTAGCACAGAGCAGTATTGAGTCAGAAATGATGGAGCTGCAAAGGATATGTCAAATTTCAAAAAGTATTTACTTATTGGTTTGTCCTTAAAGGGACTTTGAAGTACCTCACTGTTTTTAAGTAAATTAATCCAAACTTCATCATCTGTACTAACTAGAATTGAGATGCCACTGAACTTAGAGAAAAGCTTAATGAACTCTCTGTGCTCAGAAATATGGAATCCCTCTTAGAGGTTTCCCTTATGTCTTCCTTCCCCTTTCTATTTCTTTTTGGAGTTCCAGCTGTGATCCTCATTCTCTTCTTCCCATTGTCATAGAGAACTCTGATACCATTTCATCTTAAACAAACAAACAAAAAAGCAAACAAACAACATAGCTCAGATAAGAAGTATGTGGGCAGAGCGGTGCCTCTTACAAGGGTGAGTTGAGGATGATTTGAGGGAGAAAAGTTCTGCTGTCTATAAAAATAAATGATTAGAATTACTCTTTGAGAGTAAGACATTGTCTCTAGAAAGGCCTTATTAATTATAGGTAAGGATTGATACATTGGGCTATTGTGACTGCTATCATTTCAGCAAGGACAGCTTCCCTATCCAACTCAGCTGTTAACTTAGAATGTTAGACTTTGCCGCTTGAACTTGAGTCTTGGCTTCTCGCCTTCCTCTCTGAACAACATGAGCTTCAGTATCTGCTCCAGTTTCTCCTCAAACTACTAGGTATTGGGCTCCTGCAGTCACTCAGCTACTGGGCCAGGCCAGCCAGCAGCGTGGCCAGCATCTATGCAGATACCTGGGGCTTGGACTCCCAGATCTCTGTGTCCCACTCCAGCAATGTGCGGAGTGGTTGAGGATACAGGGGCCTGGCTGTGGGGATGGCTGGGGGTCTGTCGGATATAGGGGGGGCATCCAGAGCTAGAAGGAGACTATACAATGCCTGAATGACGGCCTGGCCTCCTTTCTAGAGAGGATGAGAAGCCTGGAGGCTGATAATTGGAAACTGGAGATCAAAATCGGGAACACCTGGACAAGAAGGGACCCCAGGTTAGAGACTGGGGGCATTATTTCAAGACCATCAAAGGCTCAGATCTTTGCAAGTTCTGTGGACAATGCCTGCATCGTTCTGCAGACTGATAACGTCTGCCTTGCTGCTGATGACTTCAGAGTCAAGTATGAGACAGAATTAGCCATGCACCAATCTGTGGAGAGTGACATCAATGGGCTCCGAAAGGTCACTGATGACATCAATATCACTCGGCTGCAGCTTTAGACAGAGATCAAGGCTCTCAAGGAGGAGCTGATCTTCATGAAGACCCACGAGGAGGAAGTAAATGGTCTACAAAACCAGATTGCCAACTCTGGGTTGACTGTGGAGTTGGCTGCCCTCAAATCTCAGGACCTCGGCAAGAACATGGTGGTCATCCAGGCCCAATATGATGAACTGGCTTGGAAGAGCCGAGAGGAGCTAGAGAAGTACTGGTCCCAACAGATTGAGGAGAGCACCACAGTGGTTACCTCGCAGACTGCTGAGATAGGAGCAGCTGAGATAATATGGGCCTGAGACATACAGTCCAGTCCTTGGAGATCGACCTGAACTCAGTGAGAAATCTGAAGGCCAGCTTAGAAAACAGCCTGTGGGAGGTAGAGACCCGCTATGCCATGCAGACGGAGCAGCTCAACGGGATCCTAATGCACCTGGAGTCAGAGCTGGCCCAGGAGTAGGAGGCCCTGATGAACATCAAGGTCACACTGGAGGCTGAGAGTGCCACCTACCGCTGCCTGCAAGAAGGAGGTGTGAACTTTAATCATAATGATGCCCTGGACAGCAGCACTGCATTCAACCCATCCAAAAGACCATCACCCGCCAGATTGTGGACACCAAAGTCCTGAGGTGGTAAAGGCAGCAGAAGTGTGGCACCCCTTGGGCAGGAGGCCAAAAAGTAGTTCAGAGATCATTGAGCATTAAAAATAGAAGTTAGACTTTTATGGTATTAACCTTACACACACACACACACACACACACACACACACACACACACACAATTTGAGCAGCTTTGGTCATCCAGCCCAATACTTAGCACATTATAGCATAAGATCTCTCCCTCTCCCCTTCCCTCCCCTCTCTCTTTCTCTCTCTCAGCATGTGTGTGTGTGTGTGTGTGTGTGTGTGTGTGTGTGTGAGAGAGAGAGAGAGAGAGAGAGAGAGAGAGAGAGAGAGGGGAACATTGATGTGAGAAAGAACCATTGATCAGTTGCTTTCCCTTAGTTCCCCCACTGGAGATCAAACCCACCACCCAGGTATGTGCTTTGATGGGCAATGAACTGGCAACCTTTTGGTGCTCAGGATTACACTCAACCAACTGAGCCACTCCTGTGGGGCTACCTACCCTTCATATATTTTTATTAAATTACTGGCAGGCAAAGTGGAAAGGCTGTAGTGTGTTCAGGTGTGTGTGGAGTCTGGATATTAAAGCTACCAAGGGTCAAAATGCTTTGATGCAAGGATGAAAACATTACTCAGTCACTAATTTTCAAGTCACCAAAAAACAAGTGTAATGGATGAAATGCACCCTGCCTTGGGATATTTGTCTTAATTCATTGCGTTTTCAACTATTCAGATAGACCTTTAAGTTAAAAAAAAATTAGTGAAGTAAAGAGTCACACAAATGCTGAGTCAGTATAAGAACAGTATCTTTTATTTTACTTTTTTTTTTTTTTTTAGGTCCAGGAAACTTTTAAAAAGTTTGGAAAGATGGGAATAAAGTGGCACGTTTTGTATTTTAAGTTATATTTTATTTGAATTATAAAATCCCAGGTAATCTCATTAACCACAGCAATAAAAATTTACAAGGAGCCTCAAAGAGTTAACAGGTTTTTCAAACCTGGTGAACTTCTAGTACTCATCACCTAACTTATTTACATATTAAAATTAGTAATTTTTAAGAAGAAAACCGTTCATTAAACAGGAAGATTGGGAGCCAAAGCCAGAGGCCTTAACACAGGGGTTTGTTTTGTTTTAAATCTATTGATTTAGCAGGAACAGAACAAACACGCCCCACAGCCCTGGATATAATAATCAGACCCAAGTGATAAGCCTAGATGGGAGGAAACGGTAACTTGCTCAGTACCTCCCGTATTACCTCAAGAGTTTCAGTTAAAAAAAACAACAACAAACTACGAGGAAAATGTTTCAAAAGCCAGTTCAGCGTCCAGACCCACACCGAAAATCGAACCTGGGACTTTTATAAGTGCGAGCAGACCGACGGAGGGTAAAGGAAAACAGCCGGTGGCGCCTCTGGACAGCCCGGGCAGGGCGGGCAGGCAGCCCACGGCCAGGGAGACGCTTTCTCCTGCTTTTCGGAAAGGGGCTTGGGACACTCATTTCCCCACATGGCTGCAGCGCCGGGTGGGGGACAGAAGGGGTACGGACAGGGCGACGGGACGCGAGCGCGGTGCGGGCGGGAGAGCGTGTCCCGCGTCCCGGGCTCTGGCGCTGCTGTTGTCCGGGGTGCTGAAACCCGGGGACTTCCCGGGAGGCAGCCGCCACTTTTCCGTCGGGGGGTGGGGGGTGGGGTGTGGGGGGGGGGGGGGGGGGGAGGGCGCGGGAATTTCGGGCCCCAGCTAAGCCCGCCCTGGCCCGAGGTGCCACCAGATGAGGTCCTCCCCAGCCCATTAGGGGAAGGAGAGAAAGGGGCTGGAGTGAGCAGAGCCGGGCAGGGCAGGCGGGAACCCGCCTCTCCGGGCTGCTCAGCGCCGCGAGCCCCGCTCCACCTGCGCGCGAACTCTCGCCGCGGGGACGCCGCGCCCGGGGACAGACCGCGGCGGCGAGCCTGGCGCGGGCGGCGGGCGCCGGGGTGTGTGTGGGTGAGCGGCTCCAGTCCCGGGATGGGGGGGTGGTGGCGGCCAGAGCGAGCGGGGCATGCGCAGTGGTGCGGAGGAGGTGGCGATGGCCGAGGGAGGCGGGGGGACTGCTGTTTATTTGCAGCTGGGCCAACTCGGAGGCGCAGGCGGCGGCGGAGCGCGGGGCGCCGGCGGCCGGTCCAGTGCCCGCCGCGTCATGCCCGAGCCCACCTCCAGGCAGCCGCCGCGCGCCGCCGGGGCCCCGGCCGGGGAGGATGCCAGACGCCTGGGAGAGGCCAGGGCAGCGGTGGCGGCGCGATGGTGGTGACCAGCTCTGCCCGAGGCGGCGGCGGCGGGGACCGCGCGCCCTCCCGGCGGCGGGACTGCGGACTCGCGCCGGCCGGTGCGGCGGCGCTGCTGGCCGGGGCGAGCTGCCTGTGCTACGGCCGCTCCCTGCAGGGCGAGTTCGTGCACGACGACGTGTGGGCGATCGTGAACAACCCCGACCTGCGGCCCGGCACCCCGCTCCGCTGGAGCATCTTCACGAACGACTTCTGGGGCAAGGGCATGGCCGAGAACACCAGCCACAAGTCCTACCGGCCGCTCTGCGTCCTCACCTTCAAGTGAGTCCCCACCTCGCGCTCGCCGCGGTTCCAATCTCTTCACTCCCCCCACGCGGGCTGGGCGAAGTTGCGGGACTGGGTTGGGGGGCGTTTCTGTTCTTGCCGCCCCTTCCCCTCCACGCCTCGCTCCTCTCCAGACTCTCCACGCCGCTCTGTTCCATGGACCTCGGTCCCGCTTCTCTGGGCTCCCGGGCGGTTCGGGAGGCGCGGGCTGGGGAGTTGGGATCGAGTTTCTCAAGAGTCTGCGCTCCGGGCGGGTTGGTCTGTCGGAACAAGACTGGGAGAGGGGCTGGGGGAGCTGCCTCCGCACCCCCCACCCCTGCTGGAACGGGGTCAGGGGGGACCAGTGCGGGGCCCCAGGAGTTCCGAATGGGTGGCTGTGATGGTCGATGCTTCCGAGTTGGGAATTTCTCCGAGGCGTTTAGGCAAGGCAGCTTTGCAGATGGGGACTGTCAGTGCCTGAGGGGTCGCGTTCCGAGGAGATGAGGCAGGACCCCTGAGTTGCTAGGGCTGCCTGAGTTTTGGGGAGGAGCAGGGGAGCGCGCAGAGGATCTTTCCCGGCCCCCAGCCTGGGCTGCTCCCGGAACCTCTCCAGTCTGCGGAAAGAACCCCTTTAAAAGGTGCAAAGCAAAGGAATGCAGAAGCGTGGGAGCCTCTGGGGATCCTGGCGTCCCAGTCGAAATAGTTTTTCTTTTACAGCCTCGGAGTCATGATTCAGCATTTCTGGTGTGAATAACGTGTAAAAGGGGACCCGAGGGAACGCCAGTGTTTTGTAGGGTGGAGATTTTCTTGAATTTCAAAGAGAGCTAGCTTCAGACGGAAGGGGCGAAGGGCTGCTGTGAGGGAAGTGCTATTTCATACATCATGAGCTTGACTCGGCCGCTCCTAATTTGACTCAGCATCAGAGCTGGTAATGTGTCGGATAAAACTGTTGAAATCAGGTTGGTTCTGTATCATCAGCGTTCTGAGCCTTTTCCAACGGGTGTAATCTGAACCCTTCTTTATGGTAACGATTATTTGAGACGGGATCCGCAGTTTGAAAAGCCTGCCCGGGCCTGGCGGCGAGGGTCCCTTGACAGGTGTCTCTGAAGACTTAGAAAAGGAAACCATAGCAATTGGCAACAACCCATGGGCTTTTGACTTAATTATTTCCACTGCAAGTTTAATGTTTTAAGGGGGGTGAGGAAATTGCACATTTGACTCTGAAGAGAATATTTCATAAACATTTGTCCCCTTGGAAAGTGGTTTTGGTTTTCAGCTGAAAGTCAAAAGCCCATGAATTGTTGCCAATTGCTATGGTTTCCTTTTCTCAGTCATCAGACACCTGTCAAGAGACCTCACCCTGGCCTCCAGTTAGCGTTGCTCAGTACTTTCAGTTTTCCGAGTGTTTCTTTAAAATCTGCTAAGATGGCACAAATATAAATGTTTAACTTCCAGACTGACCTGATTTTTAATCTGTTACACTGAGGGCTGGTGGTTAATTTAAGGTATGGAAGCTCACAGCATGAGGTGTGCAGGACTTAGAACTGCCACGGAGACCATCTAGGTCCCCGGTCTGAGCATCTTCCATTTAGAAAAGGTCAGTGCCAAATGCTTCTGCCCAGTTGGTGGAGGGTGAGGAAGTGGGTTTTCACTTCTTGACTTTGTAAAAAGTTTTTATTCTTTCTTTCTTCCTTTCTTTCTTTCTTTCTTTCTTTCTTTCTTTCTTTCTTTCTTTCTTTCTTTCTTTCTTTTTTTCTTCTTTCCTTGTTTCCATCATTCCATCGTTCCATCCTTCCTTCCTTCCTTCCTTCCTTCCTTCCTCCTACCTCCCTCCCTCCCTCCCTTCCTTCCTTCCTTCCTTCCTTCCTTCCTTCCTTCCTTCCTTCCTTCCTTCCTTCCTTTCTTTTTAAATTCATGCAAGAGATAGCAGGGGCAGAAGAGAGGAGTGTAGGAATTGAGTAGACCATGAAGCAAGGCCTTTGATGAAGAGGAAAGTTAGTAGGGATATGGCAGAACAGAGGCAAAGGAGAAGGAGAGTTGGGGGTGGGATGGGCAGAGAGCATCTCTTGGAATCACTGGTTATAAGAAGCAGCTTGGTGTCTAAGGTGCATTGCTCTTTGTATGGTGCATCTTACTGGCTATGTAATGTATACTTTTAAAAACAATTATTTTGAGAAGATTCTGTTGCAAATCTGGGATGCAACCAAGCACTAATTAGAAAGGGATGGGTGCCTCTTCAGAAACAGAAGTGAAATAAACTTTCTGTACTCATAGGTGTTGATTTAAATAAGACCTGGAGCCTAGATTGTGGGCATGATCCCCAGTAGGGGGTGTGCAGCAGGCAGCAGATCAATGATTCCCTCTCATGGATGTTTCTATTCTTCTCCCTTCCGCTCTTTCTAAAATCAATAATAACACACTTAAATAAATAAATAAATAAATAAATAAATAAATAAATAAATAAGACCTGGACGTTTCCTTTACACAGTCATCTGAGGTGAAACTTATGCAATAGCCTAAAGCCAGGCATGTATAAAGGATGACATAAACCATCCTAGACCCACACAGCTCTAAGATTGTTGCAAGGAAGGGCACAGAAAATCACACTTATTAAGCTATTCAGTGTGAACCAAGCATTGGCCTTTATGATTTTTATTTTAGGGAGTTGGTAAAAACACCAAGTGGCCTTTTACGTATGTTCAGACTACTATAACTATATCTAAGTTAGGCCTGTGTGAACAAAGATCTTAGAGAATTTAAAACCACTGTACGAAATTTATGTATGTATGTATGTATGTATGTATGTATTTTTATTGTGGTAAGAACACTTAATATGAAATCTACCACCATAAGTTTTTAAGGGTACAGCACAGCATTGTTAACTATAGACACAATGCTGTGCAGTCGACGCTAACACATTTCTCTCGAGTAATTGAAACTATGCACCTGTTGGACAGCAACTGCTGTCTCTCCCAACCCTACTGTTGGCAACTACCATTTTCCAAGCTGTTCCTATAAGTTAGACTGTTTTAGATACCTCATAAGTGGATGTCTGCAAATGGCAGATTTTACTTAGCATAATGTCCTCCAGGTTCATTTATGTTGTGACAGATGGCAGGATTTCCTTCTGCTTTTTAAAGGCTGAGTAACCCATTGTATGCACACACCACTTTTCTTTATCCATTCATTTGACATTGGACACTTCAGTTGTTTCCATATCTTGATTATTGTGAATAATGCTGCAATGAACATGGAAGTGCATATATCTCTTTAAGACCCTAGCTTCAGTACCTTTGGATATATACTCAGAAGTAGGATTGCTGGGTCATATCATAATTGTCTTTTTAATTTTTAAGGAGCTTCTATCCTGTTTTCTATAGTGGCTGTACCATTTTACATACCCACCAATAATGTACAGCAAGCATGTCAAGCTCACGGGCTGCATGCCTCATTTATTTGGCCCGTGTTAGCCTTTGAGTTTAACATGCTTGGTGTACAGGGTTCCAATTTCTCCACATCTTTGCCAACACTTATCCCCTCCATCCTAACAGGTGTGAGGTGATATCTCATTGTCGTTCTGATTTGCATGATTAAGTTTTGATAATTAGTGATGTTTAGCATGTTTTCATATATCTGTTTGGCCATTTGTCTGTGTTCTTTGGAGAAATATCTATGTCCACCCATTTTTAAATCAGATTATTTGTTTTTTGTTCTTTGAATTATCAGACTTTCTTACATATTAATAACATGACAGATATATGGCTTGCAAATATTTTTTCTCCTATCCCATAGGTTGCCTTTTTTTCCTGTGGGTTGTTTTTTTGTGCTATGCAGAGGCAGAGGTTTTTTGTTTAGTGTAGTCTCATTTGTCTAATTTTGCTTTTATTGCTTGTGTTTTTTGATGGCATATCTAAAAAACCATTGCCAAGCCTAATATCATGAAGTTTTCCCCTATGTTTTTCTTTCAGAAGTTTCACAGTTCCAGGGCTTACATTTAAATTTTTAATACATTTTGAGTTGATTTTTGTGTGTGGTGTAAGATATGGGTCCAATTTTATTCTTTTCCATATGGACATTCAATTTTACCAGTTCCATTTTTTAAAGACTATTCTTTCTCCATTGTGTATTCTTGGCACCCTTGTTGAAGATCATTTGACCCTATAGGCCTGGGTTGATTTCTGGGCTCTCTGTTCTTTTCCTTTGGTCTATATGTCTGTTTTTATGCAAGTACCATACTGTTTTAATTATTGTAGCTTTGAAGTATATTTTGAAATCAGGAAGTGTGATGCTTCCAGCATTGTTCTTCTTTGTATATTCAGTATATTTGTGGTTCAGTATGAAATTCATGATTTTTTTTCAATTTTTTTAAAAATAAAAGCTATTGGGATTTTGATAAGGATTACATTGAAACTATAGATGACTTTGGGTAGTATGGGCATTTTAACAATATTAAGTCTTCTCATCCATGAACATGTGATGTCTTTCCATTTATTTATGTATTCTTTAATTTTTTTCATTAATGATTTGTGGTTTTAAGTGTACAAGTTTTTCACCTCTTTGGCTAAGTTTATTTTTATGTATATGTTATTCTTTTTGATACTATAGTAAATGGAATTGTGTTTTTTTAAGTATGTTTTTATTGATTTTAGAGAGAGAGGAAAGAAGAGGGAGAGACAAAGAGAAAAACATCTATGTGAAAGTTGAACAGTGATTGGTTGCCTCCTGCAAGTCCCCTACCAGATATCGGATAATAGAATCTGCAACCTGGGCATGTACCCTGACCAGGAATCAAACCAGCAGTTTTTCGGTGCCCAGGACAGTGCCCAACCAAATGAACCACACCACCCAGGGTGAAGCTGATTTTTTTAATTTGAATTCATATCCTGCAACTGAATTCATGTATTATTTCTAATTACTTTTTGGTGGAGGCTTTAGAATTTTCTAATATAAGATTATACTATCTGTCAACAGACATAATTTTACTTCTTCCTTCTGATTTAGGTGCTTTTATTTCTTTTTTCTTGCCCATTGCTCTGTTTAGGACGAATAGAAGTGACACAAGTAGGAATTCTTAACTTGTTCTTGGTCTTAGAGGAAAAGCTTTCAGTTTTTCACTAATGATTATGATAAACTGTGAGCTTTTCATAAATGTTCTTTATGTTGCAGTAAATTCTCTCAAAACCTAGTTGTTGAAAGTTTTTTTGTCATTAAAGGGTGTTGAATTTTGTCTTTTATACTGTATCTATATATGATGAGCATGTAATTTTTATTGTTTGTTAGTGTGGTGTATTACCTTAATTGGTGAACCATCTTTGCGGACTAGTGATATGAATCACATGTTCTTAATATAGTGTAAGTCCTTTGGTAGTTAAGATTTTGGCAAATAATTTCTCCCAGTCTCTAGATTGTCTTTCATCCTCTTCACAGGGTCTTTCCTAGTGCAAAACTCAAATCTTTTTTTAAAATTAAAAGTACTATATTACCTTTGATTCAATAAATCAATGTTACACATATGGAGAGCTGGAAATTCCCATAAGAATAAACAATAAATAAAGAGGCATAATGCTTGTAATTACAAAGGTGCTTGCTTGTATACAAAGATACTATTCGCAGTTTTTTTCTCAAATAAGAAATGGGCTGAATTTGAAATGAAGAAATGGGTTTATCAGAGTGTCTATTTTTTACCAGTTTGCAGGGCAGGGCACAATGGAAAATGAAGGCAGCTTATCAAGATGTGGTGGCTTTGTTTTAGCTACACTGGAACTAAATTCCTTTCCTGTACTGTACTGGGTTAGAGATTTAGAAAGTGAAAGTGAAATGGCCATGTTTCCATTCAGAAGGTTGGTGTAGGTTTCAGTGCTCCTGCAGCCTTAGAAGCTCTGGATACTCTGCCGCTGGTGTGAGCGGTTAAAGCTGGGTCCACAGCTCCTCCAGACTGCTCCAGATGCCCTTTACTGGGAAACCTGGTGCGGTGAGTGTGCAGCTCTGGGGGGAAGGGTATTAATCTGTTTGCAAGCCATTTGCATCATTAAAGTTAGAGCCTCAGAGGTTGTGAGAAGTGGAAGTATATTCCAGCTCATGTTCATGGGTTCCCCTCACCCTCCCTTTCCCTTACTTCAAGTGCATCCATCTTCCCTTCCCAAATGCCTGCTGGCTTTCCATTTGTCTTAGAGACACAGAGCAGCCGCCTTCCAGAGGCCATCAAACCAGCTTCCACATTATAAAAGGTCAAGTCTCTATAGTAAATCCCTTCTGCTCTATCATTTCTGGTGGTTCCACTTCCCTGGTCAAACCTTAACTGATACAAATGGTCATCTTTTTGTGCTCCTTGAAGTGAATTTAGAATTCTAATGAATTTCTGGTCAAATTTTCCATTCAGTCTTTTGATAAGATCATTTCCAAGGGCACATAGGAATATTTTTGGACCATTGTAGTGCAAAGTCAAAACATCTGTGAAAACTTAATCTGCAGCAGTAACCTTTTTATATTTTTCTTCTTTATCCTTCATTGGCCATGACCTGGTTTTAACTCTGGAATCAGGAGAAACGCATTATGTCACTGTATATCAGGCGTGGGGAAACTTTTTTCTGCCAAGGGCCATTTGGATATTTATAACATCATCCACGGGCCATACAAAAAATTATCAACTTAAAAATTAGCCTGCTATATTTGGTCCAACATTTAATTAACTCACTCCTAATGCCTTGGCAGGGCCAGACACTGAATTGACACAACACCCCTCCCCACCCCACCCCCCTTGGAAAATGGCCTTGATTGATTTAAAAGGTGCTTAGCTTGTTACTTTTATTTCCTCCCTAGCCCCTTGCTCTTGAAAAGAAACTCCTGCTGGCTGGTTGGCAGTGCCATTCAATATCAGGAAGCAACCAAAGTTTCCTCAACAAGAAGGAACCAATGGTTTTTCTGTTTTAAAGATGGGGAAATGAAGGCAAATTAAAGGACCTTAAACTCATTCTCTCTCTGTGTTTAGGCTATTAGATCCTAGTGTTTGCTATAAAGTTTTATTTTATTGAAGGCTTCAGATGGAAATATAAGCCATAAGAGTGAAAGTGGGTGGTTTAAAATGTCAGAGTTAAAAAATAGAATATCTTAATATGTGCAGCTGTAAGGATTTGCAGCACTTTAATGTTTGCATCTGGAGAGTTGTTTTTTGCATCAGTTTGCATCTTTTAGTCACAAATGATATGGCAACCATGAAAGTCAGCTTTATCCTCTATGCTCAAAACCAAAAGGAAATGGTGGCATGTTCCCTTTGGCCCTGTTCCTTTTGATTTGACTTGTATGGGAATCCATTGTGAGATAGGTTACTGCTATAAGACTGATAAGTTTGCTTTCTAAGTCTGTGATAGGAGATAAGTAAAGATTATTCAGGATGTTTGATTAGATTGTCTAAGATGTTCAGTGGTGGATGTAGCCAAGGAAATATGATTGGAGGCAAAAAAGATTTTGTAGAGAAATTTTTAAAAATGGCTTCTGAAAATTCCATGCTGAACTAAGTTTATTGCAGAAATTTCAGGAGTGGGAGGAAGTTGATCATTGCCTCTGAGCACATGCTTTATATGTAAGATAGGCTTTACACTACAGTCTAGCAGTATAGAAGGGATGGAAAATGAGAGGAATATCTATATTTTGTTAATCCTCACCCACCTGAGGATATTTTTCTATTGATTATTTTTTAGAGAGAGTGGAAGTGAGAGGGAGAGACAGAGAGAAAGAAATATGGAGAGAGAGAGACAGAAACATCTACGTGACAGAGAGATATCGATTAGTTGCCTCCCACACGTGCCCCTACCAGAGCCGGGGGATTGAGCCTGCAACTGAGGTACGTGCCCTTGACTGCAATGGGACCCAGGATCCTTCAGTCCAGGGATGGAGCTCTATCCACTGAGAAAAACTGGCTAGGGTGAGAGGAATATATTTTTGATTCCCGAGGGTTTTTTTTTTTAAAGGCTAGTTCTTTATTTTTTATGGCTCGGTTGTCTGACAACCCTTTCTTTTTCTTTTTCTAAAATACATTTTTATTGATTTCAGAGAGGAAGGGAGGAGAGAGAGAGATAGAAACATCAATGATGAGAGAGAATCATTGATCAGCTGCCTCCTGCACACTCCTCACCTGGGATCGAGCCTGCAACCCGGCATGTGCTCTTGACCGGAATCAAACCTGGAACCCTTCAGTCCGCAGCTTGATGCTCTATCCACTGAGCCAAACCAGCTAGGGCGATTCCTGAGGGTTTTTACACGTGAATTTCTGAATGAAGGTTTGGAGAACATCTTCTGAAGTAGTTTCCCCCCCCCGCCTTCCATTCAACAACTGTCTTTTCTATCTTCCTTTGTAGCTACATTCATATTTTTCCTAACTTTGAATATGTGGTCATTCCACTTAAAAAAAGAGGTAAGGAATGTTTGATCAAGCCAAAATGATGGCAGTGTTTCTTTTCCAAATGATAACAATGGTTTCTGTTCTACAAGACCCTGTTGGATCTGATTCCTGGTCACTTCTCAGACCTCTAGTCTATCAACCTCATTCTGTTTACAACAACATTCTATGAACAGCATTACTTTTCCTTATACGGGCCCAACCTGCTGCTACCAGGCCTTTGCACTTGTGTCTTCTTCCTGGAATGCCTTCCCTAGATCTCTGCAGTTTTGCTCTCAGCTTCTTCTCACCTTCAGCTTCTTCTCAAATGTCACATCATCACAGAGCCCTTCTCTGGCTACCGATCTAAAATAGCAGACATTCATTCCTCCAAGTTTCAGCCTTACTCTCTTACCCTCTTTGCCTTACTTAGTAGCCCTCACTGCTACCTGGCATCCTATATTTATTGTTAGTTTTAATCTCCTCTCACGACCCTGCGAGCTCCAACAGCTGTATCGTTAGCACCCAGAACGGTTTCTGGCATGCAAAGTAGGGGCTCAATAAATTACTGTTAATAGAATGAATTCATCATTTTCATGAATTCTTGACTTCTTCAGGTAAATATTTAGGTAGGACTACACCTTTATAATGTAGAGGGAAAAGTCTGCCTGACTTATTTCTTGGCTTATTTACTTTATTTATCTTCCTCTTTCAAAGGGAAAGGTGGAGGCAGGCAAGGAACCACAAGTGGTTCCAGTGGGGTCTGCTTACTGGTTGGTGAAGAGGCAGCTTTGATTATGAACAGGGAAGTGTGGCTCTATTGTAATCTGCTGGGACTGTGACATTTGAGAATAAGGGTCTTTAGCACTTTTGGATCAAACTCCTCTTGCCTGGTGTACTGCAGTGTGATGGTAGTTGGATGTTTACCCTGGAGCTTAAGGCTGGACACAGCAGTTATACCTTCTGAGGCAAACCCCAGAATTACACTGAGTTCTTTCCATGCTCTGCTTTCCATGCCCTGCTCTCAGGGGACTAATGGTCATCCATGCCAGTGTCTATTGTCTAGAAAAAATGGTCATTTTTGCCCCAGTCAATGAGGTTGACATGAATTATCGTTTCTGATTTTATCAAATGGAGTCTAAAGACCCAAAAGTACTTTCTCAAAGGAATTATGACGACTATGACTTCCTCTCATTGAGTGTACAATAAAGAATTTCTCTGGTCTTTGACCCAGGTTCCTGGGAAGGAGATTCTAAACCTTGGAATTTCTGGAGTGATAGGTGAGCATTTATTGTTCATGGTGGGCCCCTGGGGCTACAACTGAGTTTATGCTAAAGAGGAGGTCACTCATGGTGGGCCTCCAGAGAGTTTCAGAATGGGGGCTGGCCATGCTGGAAAGACCAATCATGTTATTAGAGAGTTGGGACTTAGAATCACATGATATCATCCCTACCTTCTAATCTTCTGGAGGGGAAAAGGGTGCTGGAGACTGAGTTTACTCATGTGGCCAATGGGTCCATCAGCCTACCTGGTATGTAATGAAATCTCAGTTTAAAACTCAACATTGAAACTTGGTTGAGCTTCCCTGGTGGGTAATCTTATATCTGTACGCAGAGAGGGTGATATGTCTGAAGACATGGAAGGTTTTTTTCTAGGACTCTCTCAGGTCTCACCCTATGAGTCTTTTCTTGAGACTGATTTTTTTATTTGTGTTTTTTATAGTAACACTATATAATCCTAAATATAGTGTTTTCCTTAATTCTGTGAGTTGTGCTTGCAAATTATTGAATCTGAGGGAGTTGTGGGAATCCCCAAATTTGTGGCCAGTTTGTCAGACATGCCAGTGGCTTGGGGACCATTGAAGTTGCATCTGGTGTCTGAAGTGAGAGGACTCTTGTGCAGGATTTTGCCATCAACTGTGAAATCTGCATATACTCTGGGTAGTGAGTGTCAGAATTTCATGACATCCAGGAACTCCTGTAAACACGAACCTTTAAAAAAATTTGCTCAAAATTGACAACTCAGAGTTATAACTAACTATATCATACTTAGTGTTGATCTGTCAATTTTCATTATTTGCTGCCTCTCTTTTTGAAGATTTTCTTCGGGAACTTGTCTAGATATGGTTACTGCTCTTCCTATCCTCAGTTTTCTCACCCTTTCTTTGATGCACTGAGTACTTATGAGATAACTAGAGGCTCAATGCACAAATTTATGCACCTTGAAAGGAACTGTGGACCGTGAGGCTGCAGTGGGCACAGGGGTGGTTCTCAGCCCAAATCTGTGCCCCTGCCTGGCCCCTCCCGCCACCTCCTCCATCCCCTTGCTCCCATGCACTGGCCCCACATGCACCCGCTGGCAGCAGCTGCTTCCCCAATTGCCCCTCAGGAGCAAGAGGAGGTGGAGAAGCCTTCAGGGTAATCAGGGCTGCCAGCTGCCCCTCACACCCGCTGATGGCACCGAGCAATCAGGGCCAGTGCTGGCAGTAGGTGCAAGTGTCCGGCAGGATCGCCATGCATGGGAGCAAATAATTTTCAGTAACCACCAGAGGCTTGCCCTGATGACAGTGACCAGCACCCTGCCTTGGTCTGGCGTCCCCGCTCACCTGCTCCACCATCCTGCCATGGCCGATGCCTACCATGTTCCGCGTGCCCCCTTGGTGGTCAGCACATGTCATAGTGACCAGTTGTTCAGTTGTTCCACCGTTTGGTCTCTTTGCATATTAGGGTTTACATATATATATAGATAGTGACAATAATTGCCCATTGGGGTATGGTCTCCTCCTGACCAGCTCCCCTTCCTCTGTTCTCTCCCTATAACTTCCTCACAGTGAGGTGAAGATGTGATGTCTTGAGCTCAAACAAACATCATGAATTTTGCTTTTGCCTCAGAGCACCAATCTCTCCTCTGTCCTGCTGTTTGTATTGATACCTTCCAGTAACATCCTTTGGTTCTTTAGATATATTAACTGATGATGGTTTACTGATTTGTTCCTGGTACTGAGGGAAATGCAGAGAAGAGCAACCAAAATGATTAAGGGCCAAAGGGATTGCTTTAGAGGAAAAATGAGAAGAACCAGATGTTGTTATTTATTGGTTGAATGATCTAAGAGGACTATAGAAACCACTTGCAAGCATTTGAGAGCAGTGATGATAGCAAGAGATGGGAAGAATAAAAATGGTGATAGAGGAAAACAGGAGAATATACTGTGTGTTTAATACTGAGCTGTGGAAACTCACCAGGGAAGTGTTGGAGAACCCATCATTTAAGACAGCAGAAACAGATGATAAGGGGTACATTTAATTTTTTTCTTTTCCCTGATTTGTAGTTCTTATTGGAAAAGAATGTATGTTGTGTTATTCCTGAGAAAACTGGATTTTTCTGGTAAGCATGGTAACCATCTGTAGTCTTCCCTTAAGCTTTGAGAACTCTATCTCTGTTCCTAGTATCACCTATCTTGAATCACTGGGTTGCTTGGGGCAGATTTCTGGGCCCCATTTTAGATCTCCTGACTAAGAATATCTTGGGATGTGATCAGGGAATCAGCAATAATAGCTACCATACCAGGTGGTTCAGAATCCTCGGAACCACTGAGACTCAATGGGAACCTATATTCAAATAGGTTGAGATGCCAAAGTCTCCCTAGCATAATGTAGAGAAAGAAATCCAAAGCTCTTTAACATAGGAATATTAGGATGCCTTCAAACACCTCCCACCCATTTCTCTACTTTATCCTCTGAAAGGGCCAGGCGATTTCCCTTCACCAGGACACTGGGAAATGCATTGGTGAGGGAGCATCTGCAGCTTTGAGAAGCTCCATGTTGGCTCTTTTCTGAAGGCGAAGGAAGTGTAATGTGGGAGATGCTGCCATTGAGGTGGGCTTTCTGGTTTCGGTGGGTGTGATGGAACCCGGAGTTCCAGAAGGCAAGAGCTTAGCTGCATTTACTGTGAAGGCAGCAGGGGCAAGTGGAAATCAGAATGTTTTGACCCACAGGCATCATTGGTGGTGGCATATTAATTATGTTGTCCCAGGGAATGAAGTAGATGGTCCTCTTAAGTGTTGCTGGATCTGTAGACCAGAAAAACTTCAGGTTCGGGGCCAAAAAGCAGACTTGAGTCACTGCAATGAAGAGTCATGGCCTCTGTGCCTTTTCCAGACTTCTGACAGTTTCTGAGGGTAGACCTGTCTGACTGAGGAAGGACCCTAGCGCAGTCCCTAGTACAGTGGTTCTCAACCTTCCTAATGCCGCGACCCTTTAATACAGTTCCTCATGTTGTGGTGACCCCCAACCATAAAATTATTTTTGTTGCTACTTTATAACTGTAATTTTGCTACTGTTATGAATCGTAATGTAAATATCTGATATGCAGGATGTATTATCATTGTTACAAATTGAACATAATTAAATCATAGTGATTAATCACAAAAACAATATGTAATTATATATGTGTTTTCTGATGGTCTTAAGCGACCCCTGTGAAAGGGTCGTTCGACCCCCAAGGGGGTCACCACCCACAGGTTGAGAACTGCTGCCCTAGTAGAAGTCTGTTCCCGAGATACAGCTTGTTTTTATTTTTCTAAACCAGAGCTATTTTTTTCAAAAAAGAAAATTGAAAGAGAGGCATGGGCTTTTTCTGAAAGAGAGCTCTGGGCTGTAATAGTGTGAGGAGATGGGGTGGGGCAGCCAAAAATTTTTCTTCTCCCCTCCCTATCCCTCTTCCTGAGACTGCTTGGTGCCAAACTGTGTGAACCTGTGACCTTTCCTGAGGACTGGTACCCTCTGATTGTTGTGTGCTCATTATGGCCCAATCTTTCTGGGCAGTTGTACAAGGAGGCAGAGGAGTTCAGATGAAGGAGGGATGCTGTGCATTCATATTTGCCAAAATCTGGAAGGCTTTCAACCACTCAAACATGATTATTAAGATTATTTCAGAAAAATATTTTATTTCCCATTGCTTGCCTAGTTTTAAATGAGAAGTGAAGGCTAAATCAAATAAAAATTAGATATTGTAGCATTGGAAGGGAAAGGTGATCTTTTCCAACTTCCCAGTTATGGTAAGTTTTATTTGTTCATTTAGTAAACTTTCATTTAGACTCTACTGTGTGCTAAGTTCAATGGATACAATGATGAAAAGAAATCAATTTCTTGCAATGTCTGAAAAATGCTATAATATTTGAAGAATATAATAAAAGAATTTAAGAAAAATGAGTACATACTGTAAAGGAATACATTCAGGGTGATGTGGAATAGGAGAGACTGTGCTTTTTAGATTGTATTTAAGGTGGACTGTTGTCATGCTTCTGTGTGGACCTATTCTAGTTTTAAATATTCTGTCTTTGAGCTGAAGTCTGCCTCCTAGTAGTTGGCAGGCACTATGGCAAATTGTGAGTACTTGTGCCATCCAAATGGGCACCCAAATATTTCCATGCCATCTCAATGGGCACTCAAATATTTCCCTGCAGCCAAGTAGACCCAGAGTTGCCAGGTCTTCTAATATTTGAAGAGAAGCTGGATTTTTTTTAACTTTTTTTTCTTTATTAAGGTATTACATATGTGTGCTACCCCTCTAGAGCCCCCCCAAAAAAACCGTTCATGCCCTCACCCCCCTGGTGTCTAAGTCCATTGGTTATGCTTATATGCATGTAAGTCCTTTGGTTGATCTCTCTCCCTTACCCCCACCCTCCCCTACCTTCCCTCTGAGGTTTGAGCATTTGATCGATGCTTCTCTCTCTCTGGATTTGTTTTTGTTCATCAGTTTATGTTCATTATAATCCACAAATGAGTGAGATCATGTGATATTTAACTTTCTCTGACTGACTTATTTCGTTTAGCATAAACGAAAGAGAAGCTGGAAATTTTTATATGAAAAGCACCTGTTTTAAAAATGTTGCTTTTTTTTTTTTTTAAGTGTATACAGGTGAAACAAAACAATTTGCAGGCTAAACCTAGCTCTTTGGGTAGTGTGTTTGGAACATTGTAATTGGATCATAGTTTCCCCTTTGGGAGCTACTTAGGATAAGTGCATTGCTTCAGTATTTCACTCATTCATTCATTCATTCATTCACTCGTGCTTCCATCCATTCATTAATTTATTGTGTGACCACTATGCACCACACATTGTGCTACACTGGGCATACAACCATAAATATGGCAAAGATCCTTTCCTCTGGAGAACTTGGTATAATTTCTGTCATCTTTCTCTAGTCTGAGCATCCCAATTTCCTCAAATCTACTTTCCTGAGATATCACCTTGAGATCCTCCCATCCCCCTACATCATGGAACTCTCTTGTAAAAGTGCCTTCATATTTAAATAGCACTCCAAGGGACTGCTGTCTCACATTGGATACCGCCCACTTTCCCACACCTGCCTGCAGTTAGAATACCTCCCTCTTCCCTATCTCTGCTCCTGGTAGGTTCTTCCATTGCTAGAATTTTTTAAACTAGCCATTAATTATCTGTTTAAGTGCCTCTCTTTCTTTTACTATGCCGTTATCTCGTTGGTAGCAAATGCCATGTCTTCTCTTTGTATCTCCGGGCCCTACATCATACCTGACATGTAGTAGGTGCTCAATAAACATCCATTGGAGTGAATTGAAATGAAAAATAGTTTGACTTACTGTCTAACTATTGTCTGTCTGTTGGTGGATTGGTCTTTCTGGATATCCAAGACACAAAACTCTTGGAGTTTAGGGCAAACTAACAGCCCTCGGACAATACCATGTGTACAGTTTTAATGTGATCACACGTATTTTGTTCTCTTTTATGTCTAAATGTGGGTCTTTACTCTTGCCCATATTCTGAGTTAGAATTAATGAACAATTTCAGGCATTTAAACTCCTTGTGACTCTCCATCAGTCAGTTTCCCAGGACAGCAGTTCTCCTGCCCAGTTACAGAGCTCCTGCGAGCTTAGTCAGCATACACCATAGATTCATTTAAGTCTTTGATAAAAATATTGGACAGACCAGAGATTATATCAGAATCCTGTGACATACACTAGAGGTCTTCATCCATGGAGACATTGATTTATTATTCACCACTCTTCATGTGAGCTACAAATCTATCTTACTCCATCTTGTACGCAAGGAGATTCTGAGAGATTTTGTACATGCCTTCGTTAAAATAAAGACAAGCTGTGTCTTCCACATCCCCTGTCCTATTAAAATATGAGTTTGATCAGTTAAAGCTCCTTTTTGTAATCCCACATTGGCTCCCCAAATCAGAGATTCCCCCTTCCCCCCCAGTGCTCACAAATAGGATAAGTTCTAAAATTTTGTTTCTCATTTTGTTTCATGGTCCCTTGTCTATAGTTTGGAGAGTTCACTCCCCATCTTTTTAGACATTTGAGGAGCTCTACAAACTCTAGATTCTAGGTGATTTCTCAAAGCTGAGATTCACCAATGTTAGGTGCCATGTGAGAGGCTCATACTTTTACCTTATTAATGCAGTGATTCCCCATTCAGCAATTTATTTTTATATTTTGGAATCTAATTG
Source organism: Myotis myotis (assembly GCF_014108235.1). Classification (NCBI taxonomy): domain Eukaryota; kingdom Metazoa; phylum Chordata; class Mammalia; order Chiroptera; family Vespertilionidae; genus Myotis; species Myotis myotis. The sequence goes on from NW_023416335.1 coordinate 175,870,025, forward strand.
AATTCATTTAAAATACGAGGCACTCTGTCCTAACCCATTTCCAGAAATAACAGTCTATATAGTTGTTACCTGCACATTTTCAGATATGATACATATGGACCACAAAGGTGACTTATGTCTACCATTTTACATCATTTTTAGAAGGACAGAGGAATATATGTGCCTCATAAAAGCGTGGTGATCTATAATAATAAAAGTGAAATATGCTAATTAGACCAGATACCCTTCCGGACGTCCTTCCAGATGACCTTCCAGATATAGCCGGGGTTGTGAGGGAAGCCTGGGTCCTGGGTGCCAGAGGGAAGCCCGTGCCAGCAGCTGGGGTAAGGAAGGCCTACTCCTACACAAATTTTGTGCATCGGGCCTCTAGTGTAGTAATAATAACACTATCTTTAATTATGCTTTTGTACTTTTCAAATAGTTGAATAATTGGAGACATTAGGAAAATATTGTCTGATATTGCCCACCTGTTAAAACCAATGCTGTTATTTGTAATTCCAAATTATTCTCTACAGCATCATATCTGTGGGAATAGCCAAATACATCAGCGATTTGGGTTTACTAGATGCTTTCTCTTTATTGCCATTTTTATAACTAACAGAGTAAGACGTATCCTTGTACATTGAAAAGAATACTCCTATGCATTCTCCTCTACACACACTCACAATACCTCTGACAGCAGATATGTGGGTTTACTCCAAACAACTGACCAATTCTCTGACACCAGCTGGATGTCCGACATTTCAATTTAATTCTGGCACTGTCTGCCTGGAGTTAGCATCCGATCCCCCAGGTTAACAGCTCAGTCTCATAAGACTGCTCCCACTTCAGATGTCAGTCAATCATAAGTAGTGGATCCCTATGTTACCTACATTTTGTCCAACTTGACTACAAATTGGGAGTTCCCAAGGCCATGCCTCAGGTTCAATAAATAATTCATGATAGTGGCTTGCAGAACTCAGGGAAACACATATGTTTAGTGTTAATTATATAACAAAGGTAAAAAGAGACTGGAGGGTTCCGAGCACAAGTGCTTCTGTCCGCTTCAAGTTGGGGTACTCAACCCTTTTGTCACTTGGATGGGTTCACCAACCTGGAAGCTCTCTGAACCCTGTAGTTTAGGGATTTTTATGGAGGCTTCATCATGTAGACATGATTTATTATTAACTCAACCTCCAACCCCTCTTTCAACCCTGGAGGTTGGGGGTGGAGCTGAAATTTCCATTCTTCTAATCAAGGCTTGGTCTTTCTGGGAACAAGCATCTACCTTGAAGCCAGCCCACCAAAAGTCACTTCATTAGGACAAAAGACACCTCTATCATCCAAGGAATTCCAAGGGCTTTAGGAACCAGGGACAGAGACCAAATATTAGAACAATAGATGCTCCTAGCACCTTCATTGCTAAGGAAATGATGAAGGTTTTATAGAATCTCTGACCAGGAGTCAGGGTGAAGACTAAAATATGTATTTCTTATCATATCACATATATGTATGTTTATTTAAATACTTTTGTGGTTATTTCCTTATGGAAAGTTTTTAGAAGTGGAATTTTTGGTCATAGGTATGTATTTTTTAAAGCCTTTGATACATAGTGACAGCCTCAAGACTTTCCAATTTGGACATCCCCTAACCGGATTTGAAATTGCCTATTTCTCTTAAAATCCCAGGTCTGGTTGAAATTTAAATTAATGGCTTAGTAGTTAGTTGATTTGCCAAGCTCAGCCTGCTGATGTGGAAAACAGTGTAAAATCAACCCCAGGGGATAGGCCCTTAGGGAATTGCACCTGAGTAGTTCGAGGATGGGGACTTGGCCTTGCCCTTCTCACAGCTTAACCATCCACAGCTTTCTGATTTCCAGTAGCTCTCACCATATGTGGGATCTCTCACCCTGGAATGGGACACCGTTCTCCCTTTAGTTGGACCTGCCAGTCCCCTAGTTCCTTGTGGTTCCTCCTTCCCTTTGGGTGAGTTATTTCACACCAGGCTCTCGTCTTGAGGATGCTTAGGTGTTCACAGACTCATGGGTCTGCCAACACAGCTGGCGTCAGAGCCCTGGAGTTGGATCCCACACAGTAATTCACTTTTCTAAGCTTAGTTAGGACCATGATGACTTCAATGGGAATGAAAGTGGAGGCAATTAGTAACTATGACATTTAGATTCATGTGTCCAAATAAAGCTTGAGGTGTTTAAAATTCTGTAGGTTAAAGCTGTGCATGAATCAAAGTCAGATACTGAGAATATGTATATGTCATCACTAAAGTTGACTTTTACATTCTCGATTGTTTTGGCAAAGAGGAGATGTTTCTATAAGAAGCAGATAAAAGACATGAGAATAAAGATGTGGGATTACTATTTTGGATAAGTTGGCTGGAGTATAGACAATTATGGGTAATACCACCTAGGGTGTATATGTTCCCCCAAAACAACCATACCCCATGTGACTGAACTTTTTCTATAACCCCATAAACTCAATTGGGAACATTACGTCCTATTATTAAATTTAAGGCAACCTTTTGAAGTCTCTCTGTCCTGCATTTCTATCTCAGGAAAGTATTTTTTAAGATGTTGAACAATACATTTCCTTTTTCTTTGTGGTTCTCTTTTTAGTTTTTTTTCGTAATGATCTTACCATTCAGAGATCTGTGGGAATTTATGTTAGGAAACATTTAATACAAATTCTGAAATGCTATGCTTTTGCTCATCCTTTTAAACTCAACTGCAGCTGGTACCAGGATGTAGGTGCCCTGAAGCTTGCTTGTGGGCTGGTAATTAACAATGATTTCTGGTGCATAATCTGGAAATTTCCTGGTAGCACCATGGAAATTCTCTCTGGGTGAGAGAATACTTTTATGCCTTTTTTGTCCCAACTGTGACCACAGTCACAGTCCTGTGGTTTCTTTCTCATCTCCATCGGCTGTGGCTCTGACCCACAGCCCTGTGGACTTGCCTTTGAACACTTACTCACCCTGGAAGAATCAGGAGTGAAGCAAGAGTGTTGTTGGGGTGTTTGCATTAGCCATGAAGAGAGGGAAAGGTTCAGCACCTATCTGTCTACCTTCTCAGTAAGACCACATAGTTTTCTGAAATAATATTGTATTGCATTTGCAGTGATTTCTGCAGAGAGGAAAAATCCGAGATAGGAAAAAGTGATACTCATATGTAGAGTAGCCTGGTGTTGGGAGTCATCCTATATAATAAAAAGCTAATATCCAAATTGTCCTCTTGACCGGAAGTTTGACCCGGGGTTCAACTGAGAGGTCAACTAGGGGGCAGGGCTGGCCGGCCAACTGCCCATGGCCTCCCCCCCCCATTTCCCGGAATCCCCCTGGGCTGGCCCGATCGGCCCCAATTGGGGCGGGTGGCTGGACCCCACCAGTGCACGAATTCGTGTACCAGGCCTTTAGTTTAAAAATAATCACTTGAACAGCTTACTTTTTTAAATGATGGATTCCCTCTGATTTCCTGTACTTATGTTCTGTTGGTAGTTAATCATTTTTGTTTTTGTCTTCTTTGTTCCAGGCTAAACATATTTTTGACTGGCATGAACCCATTTTACTTTCATGCAGTGAATGTAATTTTGCACTGCCTGGTGACTCTTGTGCTGATGTACACCTGTGATAAAACTGTCTTCAAGAATCGTGGACTCGCTTTTGTTACAGCATTGCTCTTTGCTGTGCATCCTATTCACACAGAGGCGGTGAGTGTAATTGGAACTCAATGAAATAAGAACCAAAAAACCCACTAAACTGATCTTTTTTTTCCATTTCAAAACCCTGTTAATTTAAAGCTCTACTAAAGTGTTTATATATAAATCATACTGCTTGGCAACTTCTCTTTTTGAAAGTTTAAATGGACTTTATTGTACCTCCAGGATTTAATTGCTTTTCTGAATAACCACTGTTATTATTACAGGTAGTAATAAATGGCCACCGTTCTTTATTTGCAGGAAATGTAAGTCCTAATGCGTTTTTAACAACAAGGGGAATTCTGAGATACTTATCATGCTGGCTCATTGTTCCCACTCTGCATTTATATTTTACCTTTTCTCACTCTGCTTTCTATTTAAAATATTTACAATGCAGAACTGTAAGTGCTGGGAGGAGGGCTATAAAAAGTGAAATTGACATTCAAGTTAGAAAGACAGAGTTAGGAAACTAACACATCGTTTTTCAAATTATCTAATATGAAGTGTTGTTATTTTGTGAAAGATGAGTATCCTATATAATAAAACCCTAATATGCAAATTGACTGCACAGCAGAATGTCTGGTTGCTATGATATGCACTGACCACCAGGGTGCAGATGCTTAACACAGGAGCTTACCCCTGGTGGTCAGTGCACTCCCACAGGGGAAGGCCAGAAGCCCTGAGCTGGGCTCATGGCTGGCGAGTGTGGTGATGGTGGCGGGAGTCTCTGCCTAAGCCAGCAGGCGGACATCCCCCCAGGGGTCCTGGACTGTGAGAGGGCACAGGCCAGGCTGAGGGACTCCCCTCCCCCAGTGCACAAATGTCGTGCACCAGGCCTCTAATTTACTTATAAAGTTAGATAGTTTAGATCTCTGGTCCCCTTTAAAATGTGACTTAGCCCTGGCCAGGCAGCTCAGTTGGTTGGACATTGACCATACACCAGAAGGTTGAGGGTTCTAGTTCCCGTTAGGGTATATACCTAGGTTGAGGGCAGGGAACCTGTTATCCTCCCATATTTTTCCTTGTCACTCAACAGAGTGCCTGCATCAAGCCAAGTACTCATGAATTATTTGTTGATTATGTAATTAATAAAACAAATCCTTAACCATGGCAACATGTTTAAATGTAATCGCCACATGTTTAAACTAAACCTCCTTCCCCCAAAATTTAAATTTTCAGTCCTTCCTGAGAAAATTTATGGTCTTGGTTTTGCTTTTGTTTAACAAAGGAGAGCGATATGTCCTACTAACCCCCTCTCCCACCCACTACATTCTATTTTTCTTTTTAAAAATAATGTATTACTATGTCTTCTAAAAAGCACATCTCTTTTGTCTAGTTCTCTGTCCTCCTCCTTAGGAACCTGAACTATTATCTATAATTAAATAATAGTCTCTTGATTTTACTTCCTAGTATAGATTGTTATGTAGGTCAAATTTCTTTGCCTCCTTCATCTCCTTGTGAATGCAAATAGTTTTTCTAACACTTTTTCCTAAATAAATGTCTAACTCTTTTCCCCTTTTAATCGTGTTACCATGGATTTTTTTTCCCTGATTACAACAAAAGCCTGTTAAAACCCTTTGTTAAAGGTCAATTTGCTAACAGGATTTTTCTTTTTTTTATTTAGAATTCAACCTAACTTTATCAGCTCATGATCACACTGCCAAAGGCTACCTAAGTTTTATGTTCTCCTACTCTGAAAGAATAGAATTAGGACTGTTATCATCCTATGCATTGTTCTTTCCTGAAGAAAATTTCACCCTAATATTCTAAACACAGATTTTCAACTGTACTTTAAAAATTATGTCAGAAACGTAATATGGTCTATAATTTAAAAAAATTGGCTTTGAGGACTGGCTGGCATTGCTTAATGGTTAGAACGTTAGCCCATACACCAGAGGGTCATGGGTTTGATTCCGTCAAGGACAGTAACGGCTTGCAGGTTTGATCCCTGCCCGCAGTTGGGGTGCATGTGGGAGACAACCAATCGATTTGTATCTCTCACATTGATGTTTCTGTCTATCTCTGTCTCCCTCTTTCTCCCTTTCCCCTTCCCTTCCATTTTCTCTAAAAATCAAAGGAAAAATTATCCTCACTGGAAAGGCTAAAGCACATACCCATAAATACATAGAAGACCCAGCAATATCCTAATATATAAAAAGCCAGGGGCCATCACAACAGAAACAATCAGACGGATGACCAAACAGCAGGCTGCATGGGGTGACCAGTCCGGCAAGGGGTTAGTGAGGGATGACCAACCACTGAACAGCAGGCTTCATGGGGCGGCCAGGCTGGCAGTGGGGGCAGTTGGGGGTGACCAGGGAAGCAGGGGGGGGGCAGTTACTGGCAACCAGGCTGGCAGGGAGGGCAGTTAGGGGTGACCAGGCTGGAAGGGCAGGGCAGTGAGGGGCAACCTGGCCGGCAAGGGCGGGGGGCAGTTAGGGACAACCAGGCCAGCAGGCAGAGGCAGTTAGGGGTGACCAGGCAGGCAGGCAGGTGAGTGGTTAGGAGCCAGGATTGTGAGAGGGATGTCCCAGATTGGAGAGGGTATAGGCTGGGCTGAGGGGGACCCCCCCCCCCGCATGAATTTTGTGCACCGGTCCTCTAGTCTATACTAATAAAAGGGTAATATGCTAATTAGACTGGGTCAACTGGTCATCTTACAGACATCTGACTTCCTTCTGGACAAAGCCATCGTGGTGGGGGCTGAGGCAGAGGCAGTTAGGGGTGATCAGGCCAGCAAGGGAGAGCAGTTACGGGAGAGATCAGGCTGTCAGTGGGTTAGGCGCGACCAGACCAGCAGGGTAGGGCAGTTGGGGGCAATCAGACCAACAGGGGAGGGCAGTTTGGGGTGACCAGACCTGCAGGGGAGGGCAGTTGGGGGCAAACTGGCTTGCAGGGGAGGGCAGTTGGGGGTGACCAGGCCTGCAGGGGAGGGCAGTTGGGGGCGATCAGGCCTGCAGGGGAGGGCAGTTGTGAGTGACCAGTCCAGCAGGGGAGGGCCGTTGGGGGTGAGCAGGCTGAGAGGGGAGGGCAGTTGGGGGCATTAGGCAGGCAGGCAGGTGAGTGGTTACTAAAACCAGAATCCCAGCAGAGAGAAAAATTATTTCCAATTTAAGTAGACAGGCACAAGTCACTTATTTACTCAATTTTTCAATAAATATTTGAGAGACTGTAATGTAGTTCTCATGCAGGGAAATAACAATGAATAAGATAAACACAGACCTTTCTTCATTTAAGGTCTTGTGATTCCTGGAAGGGTTTCTTGGTGGTTTATTTCTTAGAAAATTATGAGAAAAATCAGTAATTGGGAAAATGGGAAAATCATTGTAATTCTCTTATGAGAATTAAAATTTACTCATGATGGAGACAAGACATTGCTGGTTTGAAGGAATGCACTTTAGTCAAAAGTATGAGCAGGAAATGCTGGCATCTGGAGTTGAAAGTCAATGTCAATGTTTCTAGAATTCGGACAAGATAACAGAGGAGAGAATTGTCATGATCAAATCAGTTAATCCAGCCTTTAGCTGTTGCCAGGCATTAAGTGTGTGTTCCTGGCTCTGTCTGATGCTAATGGAACTCATCCTTGCAGGTAAAATGATGAATAACTTGATACAAATCCTATGAGTGGTATTCCAAGAAGTAATAAGTTTTGGGAGCAAATTAAATCCATAATTGGCAATTTCCACATTCTCTTAAGCTTGTCCAGAGATCTGAATGTTACATTATTTAAATTCTTACCAATTCTCTGATGTTTTTCCACTCTTTGAATATTTAAAGGATATAGGTCTCAGGTTATAACTACCCCCTTGGAGATGGAAACCTGCAACATCAGGCAGAAATACATGCTGTCCATCTGCATGTATTATTGAGCAAGTCTTTTTTCGCTTCCAGTACCCTCCAGTTCAGCCGACTTTGTCACGGAATCAAGCCCAGGGGCTCCAACTTAACATTCCAGCTCTGCTTCCCATTGCCCATGTCTGCCTCCTTTTCGTTTACTCCATGCTCTCATTCCCTTATGCCTTGTCTCCGTATGTGCTCAGGCCTCTCTTTCCTTGACCTGGAATGCTTCTGCGTCCCCTCTCTGGCCCAGGATTCACATTCTCCCGTCCTGAGCTCCCTGAAGTCTTTTTCAGCTTCCCTGTGTCTTAGTGTATAAGGCCAGCCTTTCCATGAAGCCTTCCCAGATCCTACAGTCAAAATTAATCCTTTTAGTCTTCCCATGGCAATGATTTCTCCTCTTTACGAGACATGCAGTTTCCCTGTGGCATATTAATACACTCTTTTTGACTCCTCACCAGATGTTAAACTCCTTGTGGCAGGCTGTATCCCTCCAGCTGGCATAATACCTGGCAAACCGGAGGCACTTGGAAAATGTTTGTTGACTGGAATAAAACAGGCAGTTACTGAACATGATGCTATTGGCTAATTGAATCACAGTGAGTGGCTGGTCTAGGCATATAGTCATTGCTGACAAGCATCTTTATTTTAGACATCTAACCCCTAGCCCCAGAGATCCTAACTGAACACGAATTTAGAATAGGTGTTCAGTGAAGGCTTGGTGGTTTGAAATTGGCAACAGAGTCTACCAGTATTAACACTAACATTTTAACACTCATGCTGACCTTCTGCTCCAAGGGACACTGCATTTTTTATATCTGGGCACACACAGCTGGCATATTCTGCCACTGCTGTTTCCCAGCAGCACTAGCTGGCTGCAATTCGAGAAGCAGGGCTTCAGGCGCCTTTAATGCATTAGTTATGCTTGCCTTGCTTATTATTGCCTCATGCCAGCTTGCTACACCCACTATCAGCTTGCAAGTCTCGCTGTTGTCCAAGTTGGCCACATCAGTTGTGCTATGATGGATGTCCCTCTGGGCCCAAAGGCCTGGCCTTATTCCAAGACTTTGTTGCTGGCCAGCTGGACTCTCTGTTTAACCCTCAGGAGGCCCTACAGCTGATGCTGAGCTCAGTGCTCATGGAGGCAGAGGTGTATACTGAGCAGATTTGGGCTTCGCGGGTGAACCATGTGCAATTAGTTGTTGCTTTACAGATGGTGAGTTTGAGCTTGGCCTTGACACCAAGGTGACACCACATTGTCACTGCCCGCCTCCCTTGAGTCATACAGTCTTCCTGATTGGGAACTCAAGTTCTTCCTAGATTAATGGATCGATGAACAGTGTGTGGTCCAGGCAGCCACACTGTTAGGTAACTCTGCACTGACAATGAAATTATTTGATCATGTCCAGGTTTCTCTTGCTATCAATTGAACTAGAATTTTTCTCAATATGTGACTTGCCATCAATCTATATGCAGGCATATAATTGAATTACTTTTATTCCTAGTTTAACTAATAGATAGATTATTCAATAAAGTTAAAACATCATAGAGGCAATCCTTAAAGTAGAAAGATGACTTCCATAGGCCACACAGAACGTCCTGTCCCGGGGCTAAGCGCTGGCCCCTTTCTCTGCCGGGAGCAGGAAGAAAGAAGGGCGCCAGTGTTGAGCGGGCACTTTATATGTATCATCTCATTACTTACAGCAGGAACATGAGGTAGGGGGTATTGTACACATTTTATAGATAAGAAAACCAAATTTCAGAAATTAAAGATAACAAAAGTGAGTCTCACTCTTACTCAAATGGCAAAGGTATCTATGTTCAAGCCTGGGATGGTCTAGCTCCCTGGTGCGGCATTGCCTCTCCTTTATCACTGCAAAGTGTGCTCATTGTATGAGGAGATTTATAGGTATATTTCCCAGAAAACTATTTTCTGCCATTAATTATTGACTGAGTCTCAAATACACTGTGGACTTCAGGTATGATTTGGGTGATGCTATATTCTGTGCCTGAAATGTTAACCCAGTTCGTTTCCCTGGTGAACTCCTAATCTTTAAGGTCCAGCTCATCCGTGACCTTGTCTTTGCAGCATTCTTTGAACCATATGCCATTTTTTTTTCCTTTACAGTTTTCTTCCTTGGATTTAAAAAAATTAAGAGAAATTCACACACATTTTAAGCTGTGTAATAATACAAAGATTTATAAATAGCCCTCTGTCTCCCACCTCTATTCCATTTCGGCTCCTTTCTGAATAAAAAATTTTAAAAAAAATAATATAAAACTTAAACAAATATAATGAACATATATTCTTTGTCCAGACTCACCAATTTTTCAAATATTGCCACATTTGTTTTACCATTCTTTTTATCTTTCTCCCTTAATATATAAAATCATTGTTTTCTGAAGCATTTGAGAGCAGGTTGCATTTCATGCCCCTTTACATCTTAATTTAGATGTATATTCTAAACTAAGGCCATTAGTCAACATTTCACTTTAGTCTCCTTAAGTTTGGAACAGTTACATATCTTTCACTTTAGTCTCCTTAAGTTTGGAACAGTTACATATCTTTCTGTAATATAATATATAGCTTTAAATGTAATTTAAAACTTATGTTAGAATGTATATAACAAAATTTTATTAATATGATCTTTATAACTTTGAAATCCATAATGTTATATAACATATGCTATATTACACACTTAAAATATAAATATGCAATTCATACTACATATTATATGTTTTTAGTATTTAATGCAATATTTAAATGTAGTGTATTAAAATTGTATAATATATAAATAATAATATATTCTATGTAAATACATAATATAGAAATATATAAAAATAAAATATATAAAATGTAAATACATAATATATATTATGTAAGTACAACATATGCCTACAGCATATAATGTGTGCAATATCATATTATCATAGATTATAGTGAGTTGTGATATAATTAGTAAATCAAGATATAATATAAATGAGAAGATATATTTAATATTATAAAATTATAATATAGAATTATTATATTTTAGACTTCATTAATTATTAATTTAAGTATATGTTAATTTATGTATTTTATTAGAATATTCTTATTTTTGGTTTGTCCTCTGACTTTTCATGATTATATTCAGGTTATGTGTTCCTGGCTGTCATACTACACAAGGGATGTGTCCTTCAGGATACCACATGCTTAGGTGTGCCATGTCGATTTGCCCTTTATTGACGAGGTTAAATTCTATTCCCCAGTCAAGGCATAGTGCAATGTAGCACATTTTCTCCATAGTAGAATTATTCTTTTTACTTATTCAACTAATACGTAATTGGTGAGGAAATGGTTTGAAGCCCTGCAAATATCTTGTGCCTCATTAAACTTTCATACCTTAGATTTAGCATACATTGATAATTTGTGATGTTTCTTGAGCAAGTCAATCTTTACTCATATGGAGAAGCAAAATGGCTATTTTCCAACTGCACTACTCCCTCTATATTCATTAACTGGATTTTTAATGTAAGGAAGAGCTCTCCATCCTTTTTCTTTCACTTGCTTACTGTATATATGTAGGTACTTACACATGCATTGGTCCACCTAGCCATCCATCCATCCATCCATCCATCCATATCTTTATTATCATTATGCATTCATGAATGCCTTTTCAATGATTTATAATTTTTAAAGTCTTTCTTATTTTGATGTTCAAATTGTCTCATATTTGGTCAGTGGCTTGTCACTGGCTTCTGTGTCCTTTTGACACATGAACCTGTCATTTTCTGTGCACTTTCTTAGTTTCTAACGTGAGAAGATGATCCATCCAAGCTTCTCTTGCAGCTCCCCAGCCTCAGCCCTGCAGCCCATGCTCTCCTTAGTGGAGGAATGGCTTGCAGTTAGTGCCGGGATGGCTCTTTGCTCCTGAGGTGTTTGCTTTTAAACTCTTTCAGTGACAGAGCTAAGAAATACACACATGTGCATATACTCACATATAACAACGATGAGTTCAGACTCATTCCCATTCTTGTTAGAATTATTGATTCCTCAACTTATTTTTACTAGTGCTGTGTAGATGTCTTCTGCTCCACTAGCATTCCAGGCCCAAAGACTAGCACACTGTCTGGCACTCAGTCATTGCTCAAAAAAAGTTTTTTGAAAAGCCCTGGCTGATATGGCTCAGTTGGTTGAGTGTCTTCCCATGTACCAAAAGGTCTCTGGTTTGATTCCCAGTCAGGGCACATGCCCGGGTTGTGGGCTTGATACCTAGTAGGGGGCATGTGGGAGACAGCCGATCTATGTTTCTCTCTCAACTGTTTTTCTCTCTCTCTCTCTCTAAAAAAAATCAATAAAAAACATATTTAAAAAGATATTTTGAATAAAACAACAAATGAAGAAACTTTGATGCTGTGAATTAACCTTCTATGGGAGAAAGGTTAAAAATGAAAAGAAGCATGGAAGTCTTGCCCCTTCTTCTTTTCTCCTTCTATAAATGTATTATTAAATATATATGATAAACAGAGTTGGTTAGAATTTGAATAACAACGTGTTTCCCATTTTATTACACTTTGCAGTCATCTAAATCCAAAAACATTTTTGTAATACTCTACTGAAAGTAATTTTCTGAAGTTTTAATTTTTAATTTTTTTCAAACATCCTAGGTAGCTGGAATTGTTGGCAGAGCTGACGTATTAGCGTGCCTGCTGTTTCTGTTGGCCTTTCTCTCCTACAACAGGTATGAATAGCTAAGGGTGTCCTTCTCTGTGATTACAGTCATGCTCTCCTTTGGGAATTTCTGCTGTGTGTGTGTGTGTGTGTGTGTGTGTGTGTGTGTGTTCGTGTTCTCAGCATCTGCCTGAGAGAGGAAGGAGGCTTCTTGGTGTTGAAATGCTCAGAGAGCTCCCCCGAGACCTGGCATAGGACATCCTCTCCTTTCCAAGTGCCAGGTGTTCTCTCTTCCAGCCACATTCTGAACCATGTCATAGCCTTTTGTAGGAACTGCACTCCCAGGACTAGGAAGACAAGCTCTTGCTTCTTGTTTTCCTTTTACTTACAGTTTCTGACTGAGAATGGAATTTGGAATCATAGCTCTGAGCAAAAATAAATTGGGTGTAGTCCTTTCTCTTATTTGCCTATGATTTGTTCAATTTTTCCTTTTCATTTTTGGTACTCTTCCCCCCACCCCACCCCTTCTTATCCTCATTAAAGTAGCTCAGAGCTTAAAACCATTCTGAATTGAAAGTCATGGTTCTCAACTGTGGTTTTCCAATTTGCATATCCTTTCAAAATATACAGAAGCTACTTGCTTTTGGGAGATTCAAAAGCAATAAAATAATTTTCCATTATATTGCCTGTTTCCCCCCGGTGTGATCAGGTTATCACCTGTGTTGTGAAATATCCCCAAAGGGAAAGGAGCAGATTGAAAAGAGAATGTAAATAAGGGCAGATGACTCAGAGGATGGCCCAGAAAAAAGGGGTCAGTGAACCATGTTGCCCTCCTTCGTGGAGGATGGCCTGGCCTGGCTAAGGATTTGTGAACCTTGATCTTTGGATCATTTCATCGATCTATATCCTCACAAAGCCCAGGGACTCTGGCAAACACTGTTCTAAACCAGTGGTTCTCAGTATGCGGCAAATTTGCCCCTACTTCCCCAGGGGACATTTGACAATGTCTGGAGACACTTTTGCTTGTCTCAACTTGCTAGACCGAGGATCCTACAATGTACAGGGGCAGGCTTTACAGTAAAGAATCATCTTCCTCAAAACGCCAATAGCACTGAAATTGAGAAACCCTGTTGTAAACCAATTTAGACTTTGGATCCGGAATCTAATGAATTAAGTCTTAGGAAGTTCGGGTAAAGAGCAGAGCCTTTAGTATAGTACCAGTCTTCTAGTCCTGGCTTTGTGACCTCCCATTGCATTGCTAGTCATGCATAAAGATGTGAAAATCTTAAAACTATAAATCCAAGTGCAACAATTGTTTCCTGTTTACTCTGGTGTCAGAACAAGATTAATAATTGCTTTTAGTTTAGTTTCAACTTGTTCTTTTGAGCTTTCTCTGTGTGTTTAGGAACACGATTGGGCCTGCAGCGTAGCCATGTTTATGCGATAATGAGCTATAGCATCACAGGTTTCTGTTGTGCCTGCCATTCTCACTTTTAGCAATTTAAGCTATAGCTCAGCATTGAAGAAGAATGCATATCCACTGGCATATACTTTTATGCAACTGCTTTTAGACATAAGAGTAAGGGTAAGACATCACAACTACAGAAATATTGGCCTTTTCTTCAAAGGAGTGGGAGCTGATGGGCGTGGCACTTCCTGGAGGAACAGTGGTGTTTCTTCGTGTGGGGCTGGTTCCCTTTTGTGAGATGAAAAAAAGACTTTACAGCTGGAGGGCTCTTGAAAATCCCTGCTGGAAATTATACTGAGGAAAAAAAAAAACACACCTTTATCTAATATGGCCTTCTGGGAAATAGATTTAAATATACAGATTAGGCGTAAGAAAAGAAAAAAGCTAAATCATCTGTATTTTCATCACACAGAGAAATGATGATTATGTTATGTGTGTGTGAGTGTGTGTATGTGTGTGTGTGTGTGTGTGTTGTGTGTACTTGTGTGCGTATATATATCTCCACTGATTTTTTTGTGTGTACAGAAGCATATAAAACACCTTCACTAAGATAATAATGGTGATGAACACTTAATATATATTTGGTTACTTAATGAATTCTCCCTCCAACACCGTGGTCCCATTTCACAGGGAAAGAAACTGAGGCAGAGAGGCAAAGTAACCTGCCCCCTATGACCCTGTTACTTAACTATAGAGCTATGATTGGAACCCAGGAAACCTGGCTCCGGAGTTCATGCATATGGTTTAGTAACCTGTGTTATTCACTTAAAATATATTCACCTAACCATCTTTCCATGTCACTAACAATGTCTCTATGGTAGCATTTTAAATGGCTTTTTACTGTTCATTTATTATATGCCAGGTTTTGTCGTAATTTTCACATACCTTAATTTAAGTATCAAAATCGGTACTAGGCATTTACTTTTTTCATCTTTGCAATTTTACATGATTCTATTAAAGAAATATTTGCTCACCTACTTATTTAGATTAAAATGAAATTGATGCTAGATCTTAGTGTTAAAAAGTGGTATTTCTTAGCAATCCACATTCTTCTTATATTAGAAGAATCTCAACCTTGTTTTTCAGGAGTGTGGACCAGTGCTGTGTTGGGGAGTGTTTCCCTTCCACGGCCTCTCCTTTCTTCTTGCTGCTCGGTTTGTTTCTGGGGACCTGCGCAATGCTGGTGAAAGAGACGGGCATCACAGTGTTTGGAGTGTGCTTGGTTTATGATCTCTTTTCCCTATCCCACAAGCAAGAGAAATCGTAAGTCCATTTGAATGTTTTGATGTTAAGCAGTGCATGGCTACATGGAACAGACTGGTCGATGCCCAAGGATAAGGAAGGGGAAGGGATTAGCTAAAGAACACATATGTATATGCCATGGACATGGACAGTAGGTGGTGAAGGCCAAGGGGGAGGGGGAGGCAGGCCAAGGGAGGAAAAAAAAGGGACACCTGCAATAATTTAAAAATTAATAATTTAATAATTTTTAAATTAATAATTACAAATTTTTAACAAAAAAGTTATCAATTAAAAAAAGAAATAAAGATTCCAGAGCCAAGTCACAAGAAAGTACTTAAATCAGTAATTTAAAAATTTCATTAAAAATATAAAAATATTTTCGTTAAACGTAACTTCACCTCAGACCATAATATAACAAGTGAACCTTGTTTTATTAAGATAAATGTTCAAACTCTTCACACTTTTATAAAAAAATCAGTGGGGACTATAACATTTCTGTGAGCCCCAAATTAGGAATTGAGAAGTATCTATACTTTACAAGTTTATATTAGCAATATTTTCTGGTTGTAAACCACTGAGAAATTTTGATTCACACAGAGAAGTGGTCGCAAGTGGAAACAGTTTGTTAACAGCTTGCCTTGAACCTGTGCATCCAAATTAGTGTTATCCATCAAGGGGCACTGCTGCTTTGGAGTCTGTTCTAGAGTTGAGTTGTTACCTAAGAGTTTTGTTTTGAAATTTCACAAATGGCTAATCTAAACCACACAGGAATACTCACACATCATATGCAAATCAAAAAACACATTTTATTTAGTAGCCTGTTTTTATTTTACAAACTTAAGGCATATTCATTTTATCCTGTGTACTGTAGCCAATAAAAATGACTAAGGCATATTAATAGTTCTGACACATACCATAATTTGCTTCCTCTATTAATTCCATAATTACTAACAATTTGACGTGCAGACCCCATTTTTCAGTAATTATAAGGTTCTTATTTTTGAACTTTAAAAAATGTGGTTGATTTATTTTCCTGCCTTGTCCAGTGAAGAATTTTATCTTTGAAACAAATCCTGCCTTTTTATTCTATCTCCTACTTCTTTATACTTCTTGACATAAAGATAAGAGCAGGGTTGTTGAGTGGCAACAAGCTGAGATTAACCATCACATTCTGATCACCTTCCTGCCAATCTGTACTTGGACATCATTTAAGTGGAGTTTAGTGCTCTGTTGACTCCCTGTGGATCTCCGAGGAAGGAAAACCCCATTATCATTTTGACCCGAGCTACTGCCAAGAAAGCCACGAGCCAGCGGACCTCCGCTTGGCTATGTGAGAGCATCTTTCCTCTATATCCTCTTAGCTGATGGAAGCAATTGCATTGCTCGCCTTTTGTTTTGTTTGTTTTAGAAAACAACCTGTTGACCTCTCCTGCTTCCCACTTTCTTCATTTACTTTCTTGCATTCTTTTTGTCTCCTCCTCCTAGCTTCTTTCTGCTTTGCCTCACTGACAGCAGCAGGGTGTGACAACTGACTGCAGACCCTCCCCTTTGGTCCTGTCCAGAGCTATTTGAACCTAATCACTGAAGTCCTGTCTCTGTCTCCTCTGGCCTCGGGACTCTGCAGCCCAGTGTTATCTATATTTTCTTCTTTATCCAGTTACTGTGGAGCCAGGCTTTTTTCAAAGGGGATAATTGTCTCTTTTATTCTTTTAATAATCTTTCCTGACCTCCATTGTAAACCACTAGAAGGTCTATGGAAGGAATAATATGCCGATATATAACTCAGATGTTGCACGGCTCATCATCTGTGATTTTTTTAAAAAAGTAACTTTGAACTCTCAAAACCAGCAGCTCTGCATAAGTGAAGACATTCATTTTTTCCCTCCACCTATTCAACATATACTCATTCTGTACCTGGCCAAGAATAAGAGATAAGATTCCTTCCCTCAGAGAGCATGCCCAGTATTGGGGGAGACAGACATTGCATGAGTAATTACATGAGTAACTGACTGCAGCTGTGATCCTGGTGAGAAGAAACCAGAGCACGTGACAGGGAGACCTGGCCCATGATGGTTAATGCCTCCCAAGTTCTGGCCATGTGCCAGGCATTGTGTGTGCCAGGCCATTTACAGGCATGAAGTCACAGGATGCTCACAACCGTTGCCCTCATTTTGCAGGGAAGAAAACAGAGGCACAGAAAGTAACCTCCGTAGAGTCACCTATCCCTGAGTGAAGCCAGAATTAGGTCCCTTGTCTTTATGGCTCCATGAAGGAATGCGAGGCAGAGACCTGGAGACTTCCCAGAGCACCTCTGCTCAGGAATGGGGTGCACACTTGTACCAGGACACCAGCTCTGAGGTTCTGAGTGTATTTCTTGGGGGTCATGACCCCTTTAAGAATTTCACAAAGTTGTGTCTCCTTCCCCCAGAATAATGTACACAGTTTTGCACAAAACTCTTAGGGATCTACACCTGTTTATTTGCTAATTTAAAATAAATATCTTGGCACTAGGTTGTTTTTGAGGTCTTTCCTTGTATGATTCAGGCAGCAGGAAAGAAACAGTAACAGAAACAAAGGTTGGAAGCACTTTCCTACACGAAGAGCAATTTACTCCTAAATTTTAAGGGAACCACACCAATGGAGTGGGATTTCTTTTATTTGACATCACCTATAGGAAAAAATATTTTTAGTGAAAAATGAGCCCCTGAGAGTTAAATTTCTGTTTTTATTTTTTTTAATTTAGGGTAAAATTTCCAACGTACAGACAATAACATTCCCTGACCCCAGTCCCTAACACCT
The DNA here is from genome assembly GCF_014108235.1 of Myotis myotis. Classification (NCBI taxonomy): domain Eukaryota; kingdom Metazoa; phylum Chordata; class Mammalia; order Chiroptera; family Vespertilionidae; genus Myotis; species Myotis myotis. The sequence continues at coordinate 175,887,708 of NW_023416335.1, forward strand.
CTCTCTAGAAGTAACCACAAGTGTGAGTTTGGCACTTTTCATTTCTATGATTATTTCTATGCCATTATTTTCTATGTATATACCAGTGAATACCAAACAGTATTACTTAACATATATTCAAACTTGATATAAGTCACTTGCTTTTCTTTTCATTTACCATTAGGCTTTAAGATACATCATTGCTGATACAAGTAGCTATAGTTCATTCACCTTAACTGTTGTATGGTATTTAACCATCCCAATTTATTTATCCAGTTTTCTGGATTTGGAATTTAGGTTATTTTCACAATGTTTGCTATTCTAAACTATGCTGCAGTGTATTTTCTTGTGCAAATACCATAGGAATGGGGTTGCTGGGACCACAGACCGGTGCCTGTTCACTGTGTCACATGCTGAGATAAGCCCTTGAAATGATTGTAGCAGTGTCTCGGGATCCCTTTGTTCACCATCACTTGGTAGAATCAGACTTTTTCAGATTTGTCCATCCAATTATCATGAGTTATGTCTCTGAGGATTCATGAAAGAAAAATTTAATCACAGTACTTTGGATGGAACAGCAATGAATGGGATTTTCCAAGTTCATAATTATGCAAATCCTGAATACTACTTCCATCAAATATTATGAGAAAAATATATTTGGAGAATCAGGGGTGAAGAAGAGTGTGTGTGTGTGTGTGTGTGTCCATATATGAAGGACTGAGTCCTAGTTTTCTATATTAGGAAGTCAATAAAATAATTTCTAAAATCAAAAAAAGAAATAATATTATACTTATGTTAATTTTAAAATACTGTAGTCCATACCAGAAACAAAAGAGCTAAACCACTTGAGAATGGTTGCTTCTAGGAGCAGGACATTACAGGGGGGACAGGGACTGCTATTTCTTGTTGCCAGCCTTGTCGTTCTGTTTGACTTTATTTAGGAGCAATGGGGTCATCCCTCAGCGCAGCCCCCAGCAGCCGGGGAGCCCCCAGCCCTCACTGCCAGCGCACCCCCTCCGGCAGAATGGGAAGCAGCAGCGGTTCCCTCACAAAGGAGCCTGGAGTGGCTGCCACTCCCCATTGCCACCAGAACCCAAGAGCAGTGGATTCCCGGTGTCTCCTCGAGCTGTGTGGTCCATGATGAGGTACTGTGCTGGGCTCTTGGACTGTGTACGTTTTCACCATCCAGCATCACCTATGTGGGCTGATAGGAGAACGGAAGCCTTGAGTCGGGTTTTGTGACCTCCCCCTCTCTCCTTGTTTCTCTGCCTTTCTCGTTCCTTCCCTTCCTTCCCTGTATTAGATCAGATAAGAAAGGAGTAACTGGAAAAAGCCCTGCTCTCTGCTGTTATTTAGAAGCAGGGGGTGAGGTGTGGGTCTGTGAACACTCAATTAAGGAGAGCAAACGTTTTCTTGTTTTCCTGGTGGAAGAACCTTGTGTGACTGGCTTAGAAAGATAAATACCACATGATCTCACTCATTTATGGAATATAATGAACAACATAAACTGATGAACAAAAACAGATCCAGAGACAGAGAAGCATCGATCAGACCGTCAAACCTCAGAGGGAAGGTAGGGGAGGGTGGGGGTAAGGGGGAGCGATCGACCGGAGGACTTATATGCATGCATATAAGCCTAACCAATGGACAGACAACAGGGGGGTGAGGGCATGAGTGGGGGGGACGGGGGGTAATGTGGGGATAAGTACACATATGTAATAGCTTAATCAATAAAAAATTAAAAAAGAAAAAACCTTGTGTGGAGACCCCAGCCCTTGGTTTTCTGGGGAGGAGAGCACTCTACCTTCCGCTTGCTGTCTCACCTGGCTCTTGTGTGTGGTAGGAATTTATTACAGCACAAGTATGGGAGGAAGCCCAGGGGATTTTGCCTCTCAGAAATGTTTGTGGGGATGCAGGAAAATCTTTACAGCATGGGACTTCCTTTTTAAAAATAATTTCACCTAGCCATAACACTTAACATCCATTTATCGGAACAGGTGCTCACTAAATTAGGTTGCCTCTAATCTTGCTGAAGCCATGAGCAAGCCAGAACTTAATAAAGATGGAAATTCAATTCATACTGTTAGTACTTTACTACTTCAGATTGCTGTTCTTATTTTTCTGTTCATTTGTAGAAAAATCCTTTGGTTTCAGGGTCTATGTTTCCCATTATTTCCACCTCTCCCTGTTTCTTATTTTTTTTGCCTCTTGCTTTATTCATTCATTTATTAAATATCTGTTTTAAATAAAATACCCACTGAGTGTCTACCATAAGTCAGACACTTTTCTCGGTACCAGGAACATCCTGGTGAGTAAGAAAGACAAGGTCTTTGCTGTTATGTTGCTTCCTTTCTAGTAGAAGAAGACAGGCACTGGATAAACGACAATGAATGAAGTGATGGAGAGGGACACATTTGCATTGGCTGGTCAGAGCAGGCCTCCTGCAGCCTCCTGAATGAGAGGAGGAGCTAGCCCTGCAAGGATCTGGGCACAGGCTCCCAGACTTGGGGTAATGAACATGTGGGGATTGGAGAGGCAAGGTCAGGAGGTGGGCAGGTCCCAGATGATGAACAGCCATGTTAGCCAAGGAAGCAAGTTTCAATTTTATTCTGAGTGGAATGGAGAGACTTTGGAGGTGATGTTGTTTTTGCTGTTGTTATATTTTGTTTTAGGTTGATAGGAAATGGTTACATTAAATATTCTGGCTTCATCTTGGTACATGAGGTTGGGGACACGAGTAAAGCACGGAAAAGAGTTAAGTTTTACACAGACTGAGGGAGATGGAGACTGGGGTGAACAGGTGTGGTGGGTTTGGGATACCTTTTGGATTCAGATCCCACAGGACTTGCTGATGTGTGGGGTGGGGGAAAGGAAAGGAAGGAAACACGGATTTGGGGGAGTTGGCTTAAACAGTTGGGTGGACTGTGGTGTCAATTACTGAGATGGAAAGTCAAGGGGAGAAATAAGTTTCCCGAGGGTTGGGGGGAGAAATTCCTGAGAGAGAGAGAGAGACAAACAGTCAAAACATTGAGGAAATCTTGACCTTTATGTGAAGGGCCATGGAGGCAAAGGAGATAAAACATTTGGGGAAGTTGTTTTTAAGGAGGCAAAGGGGAAGAAAACAGAGGAGTAAATAGGGATTTGTAGATTTCCAAGGCAGGACAGAAGTCAGATTGTAATGTGACTGAGTTCCCTGAGGGCAGGGGCTATGCTGTGTTTTGCTCATATCTGTATCTGCAATTCATCTCATAGTGTCTGGCTAATGGTAGTGGCACAAGTATTTGTTAAATGAATAAATTAATGAGAGGCTGGTAAAAAGTGTTGGAATTAAGCATACTTATTCAGAAAATTTGGCAATGAAGCAGTGGGGAAAAAGGATGGTAACTGGAGGGGGGGTTAGATTTTTGTTTTCATTTTCATTTTAAATTTGATGGACATGTGTCTGTATTTAGACAACGTGTAGAGAGTAGAGATGAAAGATGCTGGAGCAGAAAGGGATACGATGAAATATGAATACTAGGGTGTGCTGGTAAATGTTTAATAACTGGCTCCCAAAGCAAGGAAATCCTGACTTATAGTGTTTGCCAATTTCCATGTAAATAACTCCTACCAGGGTATATTTCAAGCTATAAATGTGACGGCACTGAAAGTGAGTTGGGGGAGAAGTGCTGTAGCTCACTATGATGCAATATTTCCACTGCCTAATAGACAATAGACATAAATAACCTGAAGAGCATAGATAACAGTAAAGCAAAGTAAATGAATCAGGAAATAAGAGATTTCAGTATGTATCACCTTTGTTTCTAATAAGATTAATTTTAAGTTAATATAATTTAATTTTAAATGATGGCTGTATTTAATAACTGGCTTGCAAAATACCTAAAAATCAAATAGTCATTTCTTGCATACCACTGTGAGTCAGCTGCCACCCACCAGTGAAGATGGTCCTTCAGGGGAAGGAAGACAGTTTCATATCTGTTATTCATCTACTACGTTCCAGGACGTGAACTAGCAGGTCCCATACAGCCATCACACTGATGCATTTTAGGTAGATATCATCGTTCCCCTCACTGGAGGAAATGGAAGATCTTAGAAGTTAAGACACCTGGTTCACATTTACATAGTAAGGGGGAAGGTCAGAATTGGAATTCAAGCTGTGTGACCCCTAAACGTATGCTTTGCCCATTTGCTGGGCTCTAAAGTCCATATCCTAGGGAAGGGCTTAGCCCTGGGGATGAGGCAGGACACTGGTTTCATTCTCTGTGGAGCTGGCCTCCCTGCTGAACTCTCAGGGGTGGACAAATTCTTGCTGCCATCCTTGGATCACACATAAGGCACCTCTTGACTTGCTTTGATCTATGGTATTGGTGCTAATACATTTAATTAGACAGCATGCTTTTGTAGGTTCTGTTCTGTTCTTTTTTCACCCTGAGCACCAGGCTGTTTTAGAGAGAATGAAGCTCGGAGAATAATACACAGCTCAGCTGGAACTGGGTCAGAGTCTCACTATGCTAACCTGTTTGTGGGCGGGAAGGACAATTATCCCTTCTTGGGAAAGAAAATTGTCAATAATTTCCCCTTTTGGAAAGTAAACGTGTCATATACTGGAGTATATATTTAATTAGTATTAAAATTATTTTTGAAAACTATGCTTATGTCAGAAGGTGATCAGGTTAAGCAAACAAAAGTTCAAAGAGGCAATCTTATCTTAATTCTTAAGATCTCTGCAGCCCTGGCCTGTGTGGCTCAGTTGGTTGGAGTGTTGTCCCATGCACGGAGGGTTATGGGTTTGATTATGGGTCAGGGCACATACCCTGGTTGCAACTTTGATCCCTGGTTGGGGCACATACAGGAGGCAACAGATTGTTGTTTCTCTCTCTCTCTCTCTCTCTCTCTCTCTCTCTCTCTCTCTCTCTCTCTCTCTCTCCCTCCCTCCCTCCCTCTCTCTCTCTCCCTCTCTCTCCTCACTCCCCCTCTTCCTTCTCCTCTCTCTAAAATCAATAAGAACATATCCTTGGTGAGGATTTAAAAAACAAAAACAAAACACAAAAGAGAGCTCTGCAGACAGCAGTTAAATCATGGCTCCTTCGCTTACTTGATCTGGACAAGTTGTTTTATCTCTGCGGGCCTCTGTTTTCTCACCTCCAGAAGGGGGAGGTAATAGTAGAACCTTACTCCCTGCCGGGCTGTCAGGACTGCAAGCTGTAGCACATATATAAGCTTATAAATAGGTGCCTGGCACAGGGTGGCCACTCAGTGCGTGGCAGCCAGCAGTGTCATTATTAGTAGTTTAGTGTTATCACTGCGTGGGTTTCTGGACACCAGGATGCATGGTGAAAATGGTAAATCTGCAGTTTGCAGGCAGGGAGTGGGATTGTGTGGGATTTGTTGTTGTTTTTGAACTTCAAGACTGTTGGCTAGTATTTATTTGCATTGTATGTATGGCATTAGATTGACAAAATGTTGGCTAAATACAATCAGGTAAAATGTTTTTCAGAAGTTTCTATACACAGGGAAAAATCCCAACCCAAGGAAAAATCCCACTGCAAGTCATTTTCATTTAGTTGCCCTTTTTTGTGTGTGACTTAGTAATTGGCATATAGGTAGAAAGTGCAATGAAAAACCTAGGACATCAAATTCGTTTACATGTGGACACACCTTCCCTTTTACATTAGGAAGCTCAGTGAGTTCTACATGAAATATTATCTTCAAGACTCATATATACGGTGTCCCCAAAAATGTATACGCACTTTAACAGCTGATAACTCACTTAATTTTCACTCCTTTTCAGGTTTGTTTAACTGATTTGAAATAATGGGTGAAGCCAGATTAACCTTTGAACAAAAAAAAATTTATCCTAAGGTGCCACTAGACTTTTTTTTATGGGGACACATAAAAGATAAAGTTTATGGTTCAAAACCAGCAACAGTCAATGAATTGAGGGCACACAAATACCGGAAGAAATGATTCTTGATGTTTGTGATTCCATTGCTTCACATTATCAGCAATGCCTGGACCAGAACGCTCATCAGTTTGAAAACAGGCATTGACAAAGAAAATTATTCATTTCTGTAGATTCTTTTAAATTTTGAAAATAAACTGTATGTTAATAAACACTGACTTTATAATCATTCAAAATGCATATACATTTTTGGGACACCCTGCATATGGATATGCCTATATATCTATAGAGTCATTTTTTCATGTATACTTACTTGATTTAATATTTAAATAACAGTGATCACTGTAGGTATTGAAGACCATTCTTGCCTCAAATTCTGGTTCATTTCCTCTTTTGTTCTGCTACCCTGTAGGGTCTGTCGTGAATCATTCATTCAGCAAAATTGACTGAGCACCTACTACGTTCCAGACACCATTTTTGTCAGTGAAGCAGACAAAGCCCTGCCCTCATAGAACTTAGCTGGATGATGATCATGGTATTTTAATTGAAAAATAGGCTCATTTTTTTGTGGGTGAGGTAGTGGTTAGATTTTTCACTTTAGTGGGTCTTAATCATTTATCTTGTAAATGCCTTGTAAGTAGGAATGCAAATCAAGAAACCAAGACAGGTTTAGGACTTGAGAACAATTTGGCACGAAAGTGAACTTGTGAGGTAATTAAAGTCTGGGGACTTAGAGAGGCATTTAAATATTTTGACCTTCACTGGTGGAATGGGTAACTGATCTCTTAAGTGTCGTTTTAATGCTTTATTTCTATAGACCTTGCATTACACTCCTTTTCCCCAAAGTAAGCGATGCTGTGCGGATTAAACTTATGAGGTGGGATTTTGAACTTTTATTCCACACATATGATACTGTGAGTAGGGCAAATGTATTTCAGATCCCTATTAATAATCTCATATCAGCATTGAGAGAAACTTAGCAAACTAGTGAAGTGAGATTTATAGATGACAGAAAAAAACCTGTGCTGAAAGCCTGTATTGCTGATGAATAATTAGGTTCTCTTGCCCTCCCCACCACCATTTCACACACCTTTTCCATGGACTGATCTCAGACGTACCATTTTCGGTCTCACTTAGCTGCTGCTTTCAGAGGTGTAGAGATAACGTAAGTCTATAAGGAAAGTGTGTCCAACAATTAAAGGTGAAGTTTGTGCGTTCATATTAATAAATCTCCTCCCCTACTTAAAAGTTAATGCAAGTATAAACCTCAATGATTCCACATCGAGAACACAAACCACCTCAGATTAAATTAAAAAGTTATTTTCGAAAAGAAACACTGTCAGTTAGTTACCAGGCTTCTCAATTAGGAACTGTGTTTATTGGGATAGTGTCATTAATGTGTCGTAAAAGGTCTTTGGTGGGTTGATTTGCCCAAACTGGGCTCCCAACTGCCTTTATAGTAGCTTCTCTCAAATACAGAGCTTACCAGAAAAGTATTCCCTTTTGCGGATGGAGAATTTGAAGAGGTTATTTTTTTCCCCTCTTTTACTATCTGCTAAACATTAACTGAGAGTAATGTTATTCCTCCTGAACCAGGTTTGGCCCTGAAGTGAAACTGTGGTGTAATGAAAGTCAGGGGACTTAGGCATGTAAATATTTTGACCTTCACTGACCAGAGGATGTGGTTAAGCAGGAGTCACCTTGATGACGTCACCTGAAAGCTTATTGAAATCTGCTTTGGTTCTTGAACTGAACTTAGCACTAAAGTGGATCATTTCAATAAAGGGTTCCCTGGCTTCTTGCAAAATGTAGCACTACATGCTTCCCTATAAATCACATGCTAATTAGGCAACATTTCTTTTAATTTATGGATAGCAGTTGGTAGAGCTCCTAACTGCTGACAGCCTTTGGTTCATTCTGCTTAATCTTGATTGGGTACCCGTTCTTGGCAATCCTCTATCCCCTGTGAATCTCAGTCAGTGGATGATAAGTTCTTTCCTTTCTCAGTGTAGAGCAATCAGGCTTAGGCATCTGCTTTGCAACCGGATGCACATATGTTGAAAGAGAAAACTATCAGAATGTAGGCATTTCTGGTTGGCAGGCGATTTTGTCACTGCTACGGTAGCTCCTTAGAAGAAGATCCCAGGCCTATATTTCTGTGTCAGCTCAACAGTCACCTTCTGGAATACTTCACCTCTGTCCTGTGTGGTTAAGGGGCTGGGGGACCTGTAGGCCGCCAAGCATTTCTCTCTGCTTTTGCAGAATACAGCTAGGCTCTTAGGGTGTTGTAGGCAGTTTGCTGTTGATATCTTTGCTCTTTTACTTAATGCTACAGTCATCCAGATTAATATTTTTTCTCTTTCTTTTTTTTTTTAATGTAGCCTGCTGAGAGGTTGTGAAGTGATTGTTTAATAACACCCGTATTAGCTCATCTTAACATTATAATCACTCAGGTATATGTAAATAATTCTTTCACAAGAACATTATTTTATGCCAGACATTAGATCATGGTGGTTTCAGATATATTGGTGGCATTTCCAGTTTGTTGCTCTGGAAATTGTCTGATAAAAGTTTTGGTCTGGTACTATGTTCTGAAGATTGACTCTTAAAATCTATATGCTTGAAAAAAAATATTTTTTAAAAAATTCAAGAAGAGTATGGAGGGAACTTTTGTTCAGCAGAAGGAAAAACGAATTGTAGAAATAGAAATGATTTGACAATTCTCTTATAATTCAGAAACAAGCACCATGGCCTTGATTCTCACCAGTTATCAACATTGTGGGTACTTCTATAGCTTCAGGGGAGTGGGCACTTACCAATGGCCAGGAATCATGCTGCAGGCTTTATGTACAGCTTGCAATTTTAATTCTTACAAAAAGCTATGAAGTAGACGTTTACAGAGCAGTTACGTACACACATACAGATTACGTGGCTTCTAATTCTACTCTACTGCTTGCCAGGTATATATGCTCTTTGGCAAATTACTTCAACTTTCTGTGTCTCCGTTTCCTCATGTGTAGATGGCAGTAATATTAGTACCTATTCCATGAGGTATTCTGAGGAACAAATGAGTTAATACATGGGAAGAGCTTCATATGGATTTTAATCTTGGCCTTTATAAATGGTAGTGCTATGATTTAGGTTCCCCACTACCATACTTATTTTATGGCAAAGTCACTGTGGAAGAATTATTGTTTAGAAATACTTTTATAGCATTCGCCTTTTCTTTGCTGTGTTTATGAGAGAAAGTGATATGGCCTTGATTTGACTTGTAATGATTTAATTATTTTCTCTCTTTTCACAAGCTTACAATATTTTGGAGGGAAATGATTGTGAGAGAAAAACATTCCTGTAGCAATGCTGGAAAGTTCAGCGGGGTTTAGAGGGTAATAGAATGCCTGTGTTAACACTTATTCTTAAGTGATGAATGCCATCCTCATTATAAGTTGCTGCAGAAGATATGCTTAGTTTCTGAGAATAACAGTTGACTTTTTAATTAAAATTTTTTGATATATTTAGAATTACCATTGAATAAAACATCACTTTAATAAACAAATCATTAGATTGGAAATCAAATAAAAACTTAACTTACTAGTTCTGTAGATAAATGACCTTGTACCGATATAGGAAGATATGTTTCATGTTGTAGATTTATGAATTTTTAATGCTATTCATATTATTCAAACCATGATCTTTATTACTTTATATATAATCTAGAAAATGCATATTGATTTTGAAATCACCCTAGGCAGCAGTCTCTATGAGAAGTCTGCCATTAAAGATTTGCTCTTAATGATTTAACTTATAAAAGTATTGGTAAAATATTTGAAAGGAATATACGTGTGGTTTTTAGGGGATGAAGGCAATTAATATATCATAATTTGGAAAAAATATAAAACAACTAAACCCAAACAACCATCCAGAGTTGTTTGGAAGGAATAATGTTTGTGTCTTATGTTGAGAGCTAGACATGCCCTCAGTACCTAATGAATAACCAATACATTTGAGTTTCAAGTGGTAGAGCTTTTAGTTCCTGACAGTTAAGTCTTTATCTTGGATATTTTTGTGCTTTGTATTTGGCTGCCTTCAGTAGTTTTCCTTGGCTACCGTGAAAGGAGTGTGACTGGGTGAAAGGATGTATGATCCATCCTGCATTGAGAACAAAAAAAAGTTTTGATTGTAAAAGGTTGTCTACTTAATTATAAAACTGCACTTTTGATTCTCATGTGTTCAATGAGAGACCACGTATATCCTACATAAAGTTTGTTTTCTTCCTCTTTACAGCACATAATTTACAGCTACAATGGTCAGGTGAATCTTTCATATTAGGTCGAGATTGGCTGTCAATCTCCAGATATTTTTAAACAGAAAATACACCTGTGATAACAGTTAATGACCAATGAACATGATGTCTTGAAAATTACAACTCTCATCATTGCCCCTTGTTGCTGTTTATGAAAAATCTGAGCCATGTAGTGTTGCTCATCATTCTGAAAGGGAAGAGCTGTTTCCCGGTTGTGCTGGATATAAAGAAACGGAGGCAGCAGGGCGTTGTATAAGGGGCCATGGCCTGGCCGGTGGTAAAACTGGATTCTGCTTTGATTCTGATTTGCTCTGGCCCTTGAGCCAGTTACTTTACTTCCCTAGATTTCTGTTTTGCTTAAGGGAGACCGGGTGGGATGGTCTCCTGTCATTGGATACTTTTTCTAAGGTCTATTGGGTCAGATTCTTTTGACACTGTGCTGTCACTTTCCCTCTTGTCTTTTGATTACTGTATTCCCTTGGCAGGTACATTGTTGGAAGTTATGTGGGAGTTGGAGGTTGACCCTAAAATGGGATAGCAAATGAGAGGCTCTCCTAGTGACTAAATAGACTGCACAGGAAACTTTGCTAATGCGCATTTTGTTCTTTTCTCCTTTTCCTTTTCCAACCTGGGTCCTTGATATTTAAGTCAAATGTATTGATGGAAAATGTCAATATTTTTAAAAGATTAAATTTTGCCTTATACATGTTTTGCCTTCAACCGTTGTAGATGTAACTAACACTGTACATTTGCAAACTGACTTTTGTTGACTCTTCAGTTAGTTTATTTCATTTGATTAATAAATATTTATTAAACACTTGCTACATACAAATATCTTAGGGATCATTTCTTGCAAAGAACAAAACATTTTAAAAAGTTGTTTAAACAATTTGGGGTACTTATTAAAAGGATACACTAGACCAGGGGTGGGCAATCCCTGGCACGTGAGCCAAACATGGCACGCCAATAACTTTTGCTGGCATGTGAAACCCTCTCTTATAATCTTCCATTTACAATTTTTTTCTTAATATCAACATTTTTATTTTTCAGATAAATTCAGTGTAAGTGCATCTTAGATAAATAAATAATTTTACATAACATGTATACATTAAAAAATAAATGTATTCTTCATCATCATATACTATGTTTTTGTCGCTCGAATGAATTTTATTATTTCTTCAAGTTTCTTCACATACGTACACCTTAAGAGATATCAAGTAGGCATAATATGTTCTCAAAAAATTAGTTTTAGAACGCAGAAGAATTTTGAGTCAGAGATTTTGCTGGTTTTGGCACGCACTCACAAAAAGGTTACCCACCCCTGCACTAGACTAACAGCACTCTATTGTGGGTATTGAGCCTGATTTCTGGACACAGAAACTGGCAGCATCAAAACACTTTTTTTTGCCTCTTTGGTGCTTCATGGTCTCTTTTTCTTTTTAAAATCCATGTATTTTCCATTTAGTCTCTTTTTAAAATGTGTCTTTTCTTAATTTGGTGGGTACAGGGCTGCCTGCACTCTCATTTCGAATTTCCATAGGAGAAGGACTATGAACTGACTCCAGAATCTCACAAAGAGAGACTCTGATTGACCCAACGTGGATTCGCTCACCTCCCGGTGGGGAAGTCAAACAGTGATGAATAGATGTACACTGAACTATGGGATACCCAGGGTAGGGGCTTTTGGCCAGCCTGGGACGTTTGGTGCTTGGTTCAAGCTGAGTCTTAGTAGATGAGACGATGAGCGGAAGAAAGGTAGGGCTGTCTTCCTAGGCAGAAAGCACAACATGAGGGAGGACACAGAGGAATGTACCTGCAAAGCGTGTGTGTGTGTGTGTGTGTGTGTGTGTGTGTGTGTGTGTGTGTAACTACAGGCGACTCAGGAAATGAGTCCTGGGACCAGGGAGACAAGTCCGGGAAGGTAGGTAGGAGCCCTGTCACCAGGGAACTTGGGAGCAATACCAAGGGACTTTGATTCCTATAGATAAAGAGCAACTAGTGTGGTGTCATGCTCATCTTGGTTTTAGGAGACTCTGAGCATAAACCCAGATGGAACATATTATTTAAATGTGAAGACTAATAAATTCAAACCATTTGATATTAATTATTATATTTTTGAGAATGAAAAAGCAGTAGTTCCGAGATTGTTACCATAATTAATCCTGCATATGTATGAGTGATCAGTATTTTCTCTTTGTTTTCAAGATCACGTCTTATATAAGATTTTCTTTACACTTTTTTTGGTCATTTTAGGAGAATTTTCAAATTTAAAAACATTAACAGGAGCCTTTAGAATGCATTTCCCCATGATAGGAAAAAAACAATGCTGTTTATCTACACCTGTTAATGGATTTAAGACTTTTCAATTTATGATTTTCTTCCAAATAACAGAAATTAATGGAAACTTCATGGAAGTGATAATCCCTTCCTATTATGCATTCAGTATGCTAAGGCATAATATGTGTGTTCTTATGTGTATTGTGTCCAAGCAGCTGTTATATTTTGTATTGGTGCAGATAATTGCTTTTCTACTTGGCAAAGAAAATGAGCAGATGTAAAATAAATATCCTTTTCTGGAATGATCGATTCAGAGCTCTGCAACCTGAGATTTTATAAGTGATGTAGTAAGTGCTGTCCAATGTCAAGCTGAAGCTATTAATGGCCAAAAATTCACTTGGGCCAACATAAATTCTGACCAACCCTGTATATCAGACTCATAATCTTTTCAGCCAAAAATTCACTTGGGCCAAGATAAATTCTGACCCAGCTAATATATCAGACTCATAATCTTTTAGAGCTTGAATATAAGAAAGAGCATTTAGTTTTCACAGAAAGAAAATAGTATGTTGACTTAAGACCTCTACTGATGCAATTTCCCCCAAAAGTGATTTTAGAAAATTTTTGTTGTTTAACTTCTAAAATGAGAGAGCAAAGGCATACCCAGTGGTTGGTGCATGGGTACTGGCATCACACAAAACGAGATGTCCCAGATTTCTCATTTAGTAGCAGTGTAAACTTGGATTAAGTGATTACCACATTTATACAATAGGAAAAATTAGTAATCACCATTATAAACGGCAGGATGTATGGAGAGTTTAGCATCAGATCCCGAACAACACAAGCACCCAACTGCACATATTATGCACTAATCTGAAGATGTCCAGTCTTTCTACAGCTGGCCATGGGGGAAATAAGCTGTCTGCCTATTACATCTGTGCTGGTTCTTTTCAATGTCTTGGGAGTTTTGGCTTAATTATCTATTACCTCTTTCCCATTGGGAGATAAAAGGGAGCTGATATGAAATACCTATTACAAGCCAGGAGATAAACATGGATCAGCTCACTTAAATGTCACCATGTTCTTGGGAAGTAAGTCTTCCCACATTTACATATGTGTAAGGCAAGGCTCCGGGAGGTTGCACCATTTGCACAGCATTGCACAGCTAGAAAGCGGAAGATCTAGGATTTGAACCCACATCCATTTGACTTTCTTACATAGGCTTCTCCAGGTTAAGCCCTTTATAATGTTTCCTGGAAACAATGACAAGAAACTTCCAGAAAGGACTGTTGTGGTAAAAGCAGAAGGATCCTGAAAGCATTAATCTGTTCGTCTCTTCTCTGTGCCTCATGGAGCTTGGGTGGCTGCTTATTTACAGTGCTGATGCTCTGCTTGGCTCTTGACCATGGCATCATCACGCAAACGAGGATTTCTCTGTTTAGAGAACCTGGCTCAGCACTTTTTAGAAGGACGTCCTTTACCTTAAAGTGAAATGCTGGCTGGGATGTGTCACACTTCATCTGTAAGCAGTCATTAAATACCATTTTTTGAAAGTTTCCTAAAGCAACAGTGAGGTAGCTGTCCAGTGATAGATGTGTTCCTAGATTATTGTGTCTGCTGAATTTTATGTTGGATGACTGTGTTGCTCTGCAGTGAAATTATTTATGTGATATTTCTCAAAGATGGAGTGTGAGTGTGTGTGTGTGTGTGTGTGTGTGTGTGTGTGTGTGTGTTGAGATACTGCTTTGTGGACTTTTGATTGTGACTTTTTAAAGTTAATACATATCTGGGAAAGAATTCGGTGGGTGTGCCAAACCAGTGTTTCATTGTGGCATGGTAGTACAGTAGTAAGTCATTAGTTGTTGTGTTTTTAAATGTATTTTTTTAGAGAAATTTTAGGTTCATGGCAAAGATGAGAGGAAGGTACAGAGATTTCCCATATACCCATTTCCCCAGCACATGCATAGCTTCCCTCATTATCAACATCACTCACCAGAATGATACATTTGACACTTAAGGATGAGCCTACATTGACACATCGTATCTTCTACAGTTCATAGTTTACATCAGGTTCATGCTTGGTGTTGTACATTCTAAGGGTTTGGACCAATGTATAATGACATATACTCATCATCTACACTAATAAAATACAAAGATGCTAATTGACCATACCTTCGCTACGCCCACCCATGCCCACCAGCCAATCAGAGCAACTATATACAAATTAACCCAACGAAGATGGCGGCTGGCAGCCACGGAGCTGGAACAAGCAGGAGGCTTGGTTGCCCCAGTGATGGAGGAAGCCAAGCTTCCCACCTTCCCTGGCCTGCTGTGGCCTCCTCTAAAGGCAACAAAGTTTCAATTATAGAAGATAAATAAATCCCAGATACCTGCTTCCAGCCAGCCTCCACTGGGAGCTTGGGTGGCTGAGGGCTGTGGCCAGCCTGCAAACAGCCATCAGCCCCTCACCCAGGCTGGCCAGGCACTCCAGTGGGGACCCCCACCCTGAAGGGGCTGTGGCCAGTCTGAAAAAGGCCCTCAGCCCCTCACCCAGGCTAGCCAGGCACCCCAGCGGGACCCCAATCCTTATCCGGGACACCCTTCAGGGCAAACCTGCCGGCCCCCACCCATGCACCAGGCCTCTATCCTATATAATGAAAGGGTAATATGCAAATTGACCCTAACAGCAGAACGACTGGGAATGACTGGTCACTATAACACACACTGACCACCAGGGGCCAGATGCTCAATGCAGGAGCTACCCCCTGGTGATCAGTGTGCTCCCACAGGGGGAGCTCTGCTCAGCCACAAGCCAGGCTGATGGCTGCCAGTACAGCGGTGGTGGTGGGAGCCTCTCCCACCTCCTCAGCAGTGCTAAGGATGTCTGACTGCAGCTTAGGCCTGCTCCCTGCTGGCAAGTGGACATCCCCCGAGGGATCCCGGGCTGCCAGAGGGATGTGTGACTGCCAGCTTAGGCCCTATCCCCCCCGCAGAGCGGGCCTAAGCCAGCAGGTGGACATCCCCCGAGGGGTCCTAGACTGCAAGAGGGCACAGGCCGGGCTGAGGGACCCCCCCGAGTATACAAATTTTTGTGCACTGGGCCTCTAGTTGTAACATAATACAGGGTATTTTCACTACCCTAAAAATCCTCTGTGCTCAACCTATTTGTCACTACCCCTTCTCTAACCCTTGTCAATTAATCATCTTTTTATTTTCGTCATAGTTTTGGGTTAGGGCACTATATATAGTTTTTTTTTGTATTCACATAGAGTCTCATGCAGTTGGAATCATACAGTATGTAGCCTTTTTAGATTATTGTTGATTACTTTGGATTTTTGATGTAGGCAATCATGTCATTTATTTTTCATGACATTAATTTTTTTTAATCCTCTCCTGAAGACATGCTTAGAGAAAGATAGAGAGAGAAACATCAGTGTGAGAGAGAAACATCAATTGTGTTGCCTCCAGTACACCCCCAAGTGTGGATCAAACCTGCAACCTAGGAATGTGCCCTGACCCGATATTGAACCTGCAAACTTTCTGTATCTGGTTTGAATCACCAACCAACTGAACCACACCAGCCAGGGTTCCTCTCATTAATTTTTAATTTGGGGGGGGAGAAAATTTTAGTAAGAAAAAGCCTGCTTTTCTTTAATTTTTCATTTTTGTTTTTAGGACTGAGAAATTGTAAGTATTCAGTGTAAAAAGAATAAAACAACTACTCATATTACATTAGGTCATATTTATTTTCAGTCTTTTTCTTTTCACTTTCCCTAAGGAGTGAAGCAGTATTGGTATAGCTGAATTCTACTTTAACATTGCCATTGGCATCATTTTCTTTACTGTCTCCTCAGGATGACTGTCCTAGGATGTATATGTATATGTACATGTATATATACATGTATATGTATTAGTATATGTATATGTATGCTATATCTATATACCTTATTATGCTCCAACTTCTGGTTAAACTAGTCATTCCTTGTCTAAAATAGCTTGGAAGATCTATGTGGAAGAAAATGTTCCCATAGGAAGCTTCGGGTTTCACCTTATTTGGTCTCCTTAACCTCAAGTCCACAACAGACCTGGGGAGTAACTTTGGATTTGGAATAAACCAGAGAGATGTAATCTGAGAAAGCCCTGAGTTATGTGAGGCTGACTCGGTATCTGTCTCCTTTACTCCTCCTTCCTTGTCACCTGGAACATCTGTTGTACAGTTGATGCTCAGTCAGCAGCAGTGGACACGGCTCTTCTGCTCCCCTGACCCCAAGACCCTTCCAATCCCTTGGCCCATCTGAACCCACAGTTACTCTTAGGAAATACTTGCCTCACCTTTTCAGGCCTTGCACCTGAGTCACAAGCGCACTCACCTTTCTCCCATGCCCATCGACTTTTATGCTAGAGTGTTTATGAAATGTCATCACTTCAATGAGTGTAATTTCACAAATATTTATTAAACTCCTGTCAAATGATGAGGTAATCATTCTCTTATTGGATATAATAGTGATCCCAATAGCTGATCCTCCAGAGTATATTGACTATGATTACTAACAACAGCTAATGTTTATTGAGTATTTGAAACACAGTTTTAAGATCTTTACATATATTAACTCACTTAATCCTCATAAGACCTCTGCAGTTAGATGCCATTACCATCCACATTTTACCGATGTGGTAATAGAGACCCAGGGAGAACAAGTAACTTGCTCTACGCAAGGCAGCTAGCAAGTAGAGAACCTGGCAGTCACACCCAACAGCCTGGCTCTTAAAACCAGCTCACTATATATTTCTCTTTCTCTCTCTCTTTTTTTTCTTTTTTGGTTAATCCTCACCTGAGGATATTTTCTCAATTGATTTTTAGAGAGAGTGGAAGGGAGGGAGAGAGAGAGAGAGAGAGAGAGAGAGAGAGAGAGAGAGAGAGAGAGAGAGAGAGAGAGAGAGAGAGAGAGAGAAGCATCAATGTGAAAGAGACACATCGATTGGTTGCCTCCTGCACACACCTGAACCAGAGTCGGGGATCAAGCCTGAGTCTGCAACTGAGGGACATTCCCTCCACCGAAATCAAACCTGGGACCCTTCAGTCCGAAGGCCAATGCGCTATCCACTTAGCCAAACTGGTTAGGGCACTATATATTTCTTCTACAGAGAGAAAGCTGGTTTTCGTGAGAAATCTTCTAAGTTCAAAACATAATCATGTTGTCAGTATAAGGATGGCTCCGCCTTGCAGAGCTGTGAGGGTTATATGCCTTCACGACAGCCCAGCCTCCTGAATGGGGTCTTGGAGTTTCTCCTGCCATGGCCTTTCCCTCTGCTCACCTAACCTAGTCTCAGCGGAGTTCTGGGCGTCAGTGAGAACACAGTGGGGGTATGATTAGTTGTTTCACTTATAAGTATTTTTAACTCAACTGGGGTAGGCTAATTCTTATGACAGAGGTGAAATATTGTCATGAAGCAGAGCAGAGACAAACAGATCTACCAAATTACGTTCTCACTGTGCTCACACAAGGTGGGAATAGGCCTGGGGGTCCCAGGTCATCCCTGGAATCATAATACAACTTAAAGTGGCACTAGATGTCTTAAGGCAGAAGGATCCGTCCCTCCTACAAAGAATCTGTCATAATGGTGCTTGTCGTAAAAAGCAAAAGAAGAAAATAAAAATTCCAAATAACGAATTCCTGAAATTAAAGTAAAATTATGTTATAGTATTGAAAAGTGAGCTTTGTGGAAAAATTGCTAGTGGCAGTTTGATATGAAAAGCACGGGAAATATTGTATATGCTTAAAATCTTCTGCTCAGATATTTCCATAATGTGATTATATATTTTCCGTTTGGTTTGTAGAACTGTCAAGAAAACTTACAATCCTTTGGCTTATTGGCTTGGGCACCTGTCTCTTACTGAGGCAGCCAAAAGGAAGGGCGTGTCAAAGGGAGAAAACGCACAGAGCGGTACTGGTATTCCAGGAAGGGGTCAGCGCTCCATCCAGAAGAAACAGCCTTGTCTCTCTTAGAACCCGCTTGACAAAATCAGAGCATGTCAGTTATTCATTAGATGAGAGAAGGCGTGTGGCCTTATTATATTCATTCAAACTCAGCAGGGGGCTCAGAAGAAATAAATCACCCAGTGGATGTCACACTTGAACTTTTCTGAAGTTCAAGAGACATGTAAAAGTCTAAGAAGACAAAAGGCAGTATGGGATTAAGAAAGAATGAATCATCATTTGAACAGGTATCTTTTTTTCAACTACTATTTTTTTCATCCAAAAATGTAAAAACAATCTGAAAATATATATATATATATATATATATATATATATATATATATATGATTTCAGAGAGAAGGGAGAGGGAGAGAGAGAGAGAGAGAGAGAGAGAGAGAGAGAGAGAGAGAGAGAGAGAGAGAGAGAGAGAGAGAGAGAAACATCAATGATGAGAGAGAAGCATCAGTTGGCTGCCTCCTGCATACCCTCTACTGTGGATTGAGCCCACAACTAGGGCATGTGCCCTGACCGGGAATTGAACTGGTGACCTCTTGGTTCCTGGGTCGATGCTCAACCACAGAGCCACACCCTGCTGGGCAGAATAGCTATCTTTTGTCTGTTCAGTGAGAAAGCAGATGCACCAACATGCACATTAAGTTTCTGGGTTGAGTGAAAGAGAACAGGGGATCATTGCATTATGAAAAGGTAATAAGACTCCAGCAATAATATCAGAAGCAACTCCCCCCCACCCACCGCTGCCCAGAAAAAAGTGTTGGATATACGTCTTCAAAGAAAAATAAGTAAGCAGCTTCACGTGCATTAATATTCTGTGGAAACTGCAATAAAAATTGGCCTGGGATTGTCAAAACAGAGAAATGGGAAGCCTCCCAAGAAAAACAATAGAGTGAGCAGAGCAATATTGAAACAGGTGAAGAAAAGAACACGATGTGTTGAGTAATGAAAAACTAGTGAAGGCACAGAAGCTGAGGGAAAAGACTGACAGGGAGTGAGGAAAGGAGTAGCTCATAAGCAATTCAAGCTCACACGAAGGCAGAAAGCCAACCTGATTGCAAATTTTGTCAGGTTGCAGCTAGGAGAGAGAGCAGGAAGAATGTGTTCAGAAGATGAAAATTTTTTTACCAAAATGTGTTAATTCTGGAAGAAAAAGAGACATGAGTATGGTAATAGCTGGGACCTTAACTTCACTCTTGAAACTTCCACTTCTGTATGCCATCAAAATGCCTGTTGGTTTTTGGCATTAGGAATAGAAAAAATACGATAATAAGTAAACCAATTCCTAAAGAATACTAAGGACTTCCCTGTGACGATGGCTTTTATGTCAACCAAAGACATTCTCGCAAGTGACTCAGTGAGGTCAGGTCGGCCCTGGGCTTGGGGAAGCTGACACTAGTCCACGCAGTTATACTCTCGGAGTTCTGAGAAAGTGAAGGAGAAAGCCAGGTAGCGCTGGAAGCTCGAGGTAGTCCTGGGAGAGCGAGGTAGTGCTTGAGTCGAACTGCCTGACTCTGATGGGGCTCCGCTACCCATGTTGTCTGTAACTTGGAAGCCTCATTTTCATCTGTAACACATCCTATATAATAACACCCTAAATATGCAAATCTACTGAATGGTGGAACTACCAGTTGCTATGATGCACACTGACCACCAGGGGACAGACTCTCAATGCAGGAGCTGCCCCCTGTTGGTCAGTGCGCTCCCATAGGGGAGCACCACTCACCCAGAAGCCAGGCTCACAGCTGGTGAGCGCAGCAGCGGGAGCCTCTCCTGCCTCCTAGGCAGTCGGACATCCCCTGAGGGTTCCTGGACTGTGAGAGGGCGCAGGCCGGGCTGAAACACCCCCAGTGCACATATGTCATGCACTGGGCCTCTAGTGGATAATAACAAGCACATACCTCACAGAGTTGTTTTCAGGGTTAACTGGGTAATAATTGGTGCTTAACATTCTGTTTTTAATGACATGTTCACTGCATTTACGTATCTCATTTAAGCATCATAAGAACATGCCCAGGTTAGTTTTATTATTTCCATGTTTTACATGTGAGAAAATTGAGCTCAGAGAAAATAGCTTGTTGAGAGCGACACATGGGATCAGCAGTTGAATTTAGGTCTTGCTTGACAACATCCATGTCTGCTGTATTGTGGAGCTTAGCATCTATAAGAGCAGACACCAGAGCTTTATTGGTAAATGGCAGCAGAGTACAGAGGCAGGAGCTTGGTGCTAGAGGCCCTTGGGTATGATGGAATGAGGTGGCTGGGTAAGAAGCCAGTTCAAATTCATGTTGTTGGATTGGCTTTAAAATGCAACGGGGGAAAATAAAATAAAATGCAATGGGAAAGCTGAGTAAAGGGCCTGTGGGAAGAGTGGCCACCCCCTCTGGTCAGGAAGATGGGCCTCGTTTGCCAGATGAATGATTCATCACATCACTCTACACCAAGACCCCTTTAACAGTGACACAACAAAACCAAGACTCCTCAGGAACAAACTTAAAAAATTTTTAAATCCCTTATATATGCTAGAATTTTATTATTTATTGCTTAGGGAATCTCTTTGAGATAGGGGCTGTTATTATCAACATTTTACGGCTGTGGAAACCCAGGTGGTAGGTAGCAGAACTGAGCTGAGAGAACAGGATTTGTCTGGCCGCATAGGCAATCTCTGACCCTCCCATAGGGCCTTGCTCTTGGCATTCATAGCTTCCTTGGCTTCAAGCCCATCTGTTTATCTTCATCTCCCAATGCTTTCCTACTGGACGGATTTACGCCAGTCAAATGGCTCTCCCACTTCCATTGAAATATACCTTATGTTTCTGGTTTCCTTTTTTTTTCTTTCTTGTCATTCACCTTTATAACCTTTTTTCCTCACTCACTTAATAATTTCTTCCTGCCTTGATACACTTTCCTGAGCAGCCCGTCTGGTTGTCTCTTATCCCAGGCCCACTGCCCTTGGTATTGCTTTACTAATTTTGCAATTATCACTCGCTGCCATGTATTTGTAACCTTTCCTGTGTGCCCTTTTCAAAAAGAGTTCAAAGCCTCTGTGGTGTGAGTTTTTAAAAAAATCCCAACAGTGTTTAATACCACATCTCACACATAGCCTTCAATTGGCTAATTCCAGGAAGAGAACATTCTGGAAAAAGGAATGAGCAAAAGGAAATAGTAGCCAAGAAAAACTGTATAGTAGTGGGAAGACTATACTGGAACCACATGGGAATTGATATTCAGGTTAGAAGAATTAGGTCAACTGTGTGCCAAAAACCTTTAAATGTGTCAGAGAAAAACAGTAACCAAAGTGAGTGAGGAAATGTGTCCATTTGTATAGCCATATAGCAGCATTCCATTTTTTTGTATTTTAATGGATTCAAAGCATAAACATTTTTATATTGCTATTATTTGGTTATCTTTCCAGTGAATGAGAGGAGAAAATAAAATTAATGTTAGATTCAGAAGTTTTCTCTATTTTCTTATAGAATTGCTTTAGAAGGATTAGATGGTTTCTAAGTAGTTTTTTTTCTTTTCTTTTCCTTATTATTTTTGTTCCCAGAACAAAAACTTTACTCTCCACCATGTTGCTGTTATGTTGTTAAAAAAATCTACCTTGTTAGACTTTTAGATTATTATTCATCCCATTTCTTTGATGGATTAAATTATTTTAGTAAGAATTCAAGTTCCTTGTCAGAAAATGGATTTTCCTTAACTTGACTCTTCAATTGCTCACTAGTTTCTTCTGTCTCCAAATTCTCATCTATGACCTTCTTCAAGAATCTGTAGAACCCGCTACTGTTTCATTGAGTGTCAATTAGAGATGGTCCTTGCAGGAGGACCTGTTCTTACTGCATGAATCTCCTGCAGGTTTGATCCCTGCCTTGGTAGGGGTGCGTGTGGGAGGCAGCCAGTCGATTTGTCAACGTGTCTCACATCACTTTCTCTCTTCCTTCCTCCCTTCCTCCTCCCCTCCCTTCCTCCCCCCGCCCCCGCCCCCCATTCTATTCTCTCTAAAAATCAATGGAAAAAGTATTCTCAGGTGAGGATTAACAAAACAACAACAACAACAAAATCTTCATGGGCACCAACAAAGCGAGATCCTTCTGCTTATTTTGAACAAGTACTCAGTGGAATGTCTCATGGTGGTCCTCTTCTTTTCTATATGCCAAATGAATCCACTTCTAAGTTGACCTTTAAGAATTTGGAACCTAAGAACCATGATCACTGATGTCCCAGTCTATTCAAACTGGGGACGGCTGAAGGAAGAGCAGGGGACCTTTGTTAGCATCAGGAGGTCATTGTGCCATCTTAGTGCTGATGCCCACCACCCTACAGGGCAGATGGCAATGCTGTCATCCCCTGGTGCTCCTTCCCAGAGATGGTTCCAAAGGGAGCGTCTCTGTGGGCTTGCAGTGAGTCTGACACTTGGGGGAAGGGAGGCTGGGAGAAAAGAATCAAGGGCATCTCCGGTCTCTAAGGCAGGGGTATTAATTTGATGAAACTTTCAAGCAGATGTGGAAAGATGAATTTGTGAAGCTTCGAGCTCAGAATGTTAAATGACACATATTACTAATTAGACATTTAGCTTAATCCATCTGCCTCCTAAGAAATGTAGCTGTTTTCCACAAAAATCCGTGTGTTTTATTAAGAAAGCACCAGCCAGGATATTTGTGTGGGACCGTTCTTTCACAGACGATGGAGTTATAGATGTTGCATGCCGTGGTTTCATCTGGTGGAAAAACCGCACAATTCACCTTCTGTGCTTATTTTAAAAGTCTCACTTTCTCAGGTGAAATCTTTTCAAAGTCTTTGATTTTATTAAATGGAAACAAGTAGATTTGGGTTCAAATCTTCCCTTGGGGGACTGTGATTCTGGACCTGGACCTGTGTCTGGCACAGAGCGGACACGCTTGGTTTCAGCTGTGCCCGTCCACGAGGCGCCAGTTCACTCTTGTGGCTTGTTCCCCACCCTCTCAGAGTCCTGTTGGCACCTCTGTTCTGCATAACCAGCAGGCTCTTGGTGTGCACTTCTTTTATTAATCCTCACCAAAGGATATTTTTTCCATTTTTAGAAAGAGTGGAAGGGAGGAGGGGAGAGGGGAGAGAGAGAAAAAATGAGAGAAAGAAACATCGATGTGTGAGAGACATAGCAATTGGTTGCCTCCCACATGCACCCCAGTTGGGCTGGGGATCAAACCTGCAACCCTTTGGTGTATGTGTTGGGTCGGAGGGGCGGGGGGGCACCGAGTACACTATTCAAGGCTTAGTGTGCACTTTTGAAACAGGATTGAGGAAAAGTTTTAATGAAAAGAGGAAGTTATACTTATCCATTTAGAAGGGTGTCTGCTCTGTGCCAGACACAGTGTCAGGTCCAGAATAGCAGTTTCACAAGGGCAGGCATTTTGTCCTTTTTCTTTTACCAGTACTAGT
Source organism: Myotis myotis (assembly GCF_014108235.1). NCBI lineage: Eukaryota > Metazoa > Chordata > Mammalia > Chiroptera > Vespertilionidae > Myotis > Myotis myotis. The sequence goes on from NW_023416335.1 coordinate 175,911,580, forward strand.
ACTTCTGTACCCTCAACCCCTGGCATCACTGACAGGCAGGGATATTTATTGGGTGAATGGAGGGAGGCCTGGTGTATTGGTCAGTATCACAAAGCAAAGAGATGGCACATTCGATGTAGGACAATAGGATGAGTATTATTTGCAAAGGCACTGTTTACACAAGTTGATGGCAGTAACCTCAGAGGAGCTGTTCTCACCCAGAACCTTGGAAGGAAGAATGTTGCAGGAAAAGTCACCTTCATGGGGGCCTGTGGTGGATGCGCCAGCCTGCCTGAGATGACTCAGCCAAGAGGAAGTCTGGGTAATAAATTCCCTGATCTTCTTTGCCTCTTAGTATCAGGCACTCCATTGTGAACTAGAGGCTAAGGCAGCTCATTGGTCCAGCCTTCTTAGCAGAACAAATAGGACAAATAGGGGAGATCTGGAATACACAGATGAAACTCCCTGCCGCTGGAGTGACATTTCAGCATAGTTAGAAGAATAATGAAAAATGATTGAGTACTCTTGTAAGAACCCTGTGAGATAGGTATTGTGATGATTTTTACAGATGAAAACAGAGAGAGTTAAAGGAATTTACCTTGGGTCACATAGCTAGGAAGTGAAAGAGTCGAGATTGGAACCCAGAAAGTTTGTGTGTAACTCTGCGTTGCTGGGTTGGGAGAGTTAAACAGTGCTTTTCAAACCTTGATGTGCTTGGGAATCATTTGGGGATCTTATTTAAAAACTAGGGGCCCAGTGCACAAATTCATGCACCTGGAAAGGAACTGTGTGCCCTAGCCGGTTTGGCTCAGTGGATAGAGTGTTGGCCTGAGGACTGAAGGGTCCCAGGTTTGATTCTGATCAAGGGCATGTACCTTGGTTGCGGGCACATGACCAGTAGGGTGTGTGCCAGAGGCAGCTGATCGATGCTTCTCTCTCATCAATGTTTCTAACTCTCTATCCCTCTCCCTTCCTCTCTGTAAAATATCAATAAAATATATTTTAAAAAATCAACTTTTAAAAACAAGGAACTGTGGGGTGCAAGGCTGCGGTCTTGGCCCATACTCTATGCCCCCATCTGGCCTTTCCTGCTGTAGCCCCTGGTCCCCTCTCTGCCTGAAGCCCCACTCCTGCCTCCACTGCTCCCACGCACTGAGGTGCTGGCCCTGCTCCCACCTCCTGACGGCGCAGAGCAATTGGGGCTGACGCCAGCAGCTGGTGCAAGTGACGGCTGCTGCCCCGATCGCCCCTCAGGAGCAGGGGGAGATGGAGAAGCCCTCAGAGGTGATCGGGGCCGCCAGTCACCTCTTGCATCCACTGACAGTGCCAAGTGGTCGTGACCAGCGCCATGCACCAGCAGCAGGTGCGAGTGCCGGGCAGGACTGCGGCACACAGGAGCAAAGAATTTTCAGTAACCACCAGAGGCTCGCCCTGATGACAGCAACTGGCACCCCGCCTTGGTCTGGCACTTCCGCTCACCTGCTCCACCATCCCACTGCGGCTGACACCCACCATGTTCCACACTCTGCCACCTGCTTCAATGCCTGCTATGTTCCATGTGTGCCCCCTGGTGGTCAGTGCACATCATAGTGACCAGTTGTTTGGTTGTTCTGCTGTTCGGTCTTTTTGCATATTAGGGTTTTATATTTATGGATAGTTCCTGGGCCCTGGCCGAGAAGCTCAGTTTTTAGAGCATCATCCTGATACACCAAAGATTGTGGGTTTGATCCCAGGGTAGGGCATATACAGGAGTCAACCAACAAATGCATAAATGGGTAGAACAACAAAACGATGTTTCTCCCTCTCTCTCCTTTCCTCTCTTAAAAAAAATCAATAAATAAAATTAAATTAAAAAGTTCCTGGTTTAGATGGCCTAAGACGGGGCCCACGAATCTGCATTTCTACCCAATGCTATTGCTCTGCTTTGTGTAGCGTGGGATCGAGGGACGACCTGCAGTTAGAAAAGTGGAGCCCAAGTCCCAGGACAGGGCTCTGGGAGCTCAGCCCTTTCGTCTCTGCTGCTCCTTTTCCCGATGTGTGAAGTGGGCAGGCTGGGTGGTTCCTAAGGCCCAGCAGAGCTTGGAACACGGTGCAGCCCCCTGACTTCAGACTTCAGGGCTCCTTTCAGCTCATTGGTGCTGTTTTCTTGGTCAAGATTGCCTGGGGAGGGGGAGGGGGTGCTCTGGAGAGGGCACTGGTGTGGGCAGCTTCCTCCTCCCAGGGGCTGAGTTCAGAGGTCAAGGCCTGAGCTTCTGGAAGGACAGGGGCTGCTCTGTTGTCGGCTCTGTCCTTCCAAATCTGAGAGGTCTCCCAGAATCTGGGGCTGCTTCCTGTTGCCTCCTGGAGTCTCATCCCCTGTCACAGCTGATGAGGGGACTGGATCTAAAAACAGCCCAATACTCAAGGTACCACATGGTGTCATTTTGGTTGCGCCCTGTAGTTTCAGTCCCAAACTGTAATATTCCTGTGAAGAAGCCTCTAGCACAGTGATGGCGAACCTTTTGAGCTCGGCGTGTCAGCATTTTGAAAAACCCTAACTTTAGTGCCGTGTCACATATGGAAATTTTTTGATATTTGCAACCATAGTAAAACAAAGACTTATATTTTTGATATTTATTTTATATATTTAAATGCCATTTAACAAAGAAAAATCAACCAAAAAAATGAGTTCACGTGTCACCTCTGACACGCGTGTCATAGGTTCGCCATCACTGGTCTAGTATCTTCAGGATCCTTCTCTGAACAAGTTTCCTGCTCTTAGACACGCAGAAGGTGTCTAACACTGTGCGCCATAAGTTTTCAGCAGGATTAGAGCTCTGCTTAGAACTCTTAATGTTCAAATTCACTTTCCTTTTGCAATAACCAGAGAATGACATTGCTTCCAGGAGCACCTGAAAATGAAAAGTGATAAACGCTCTTACTACCAAACAGTCCCCTAGGTTCCCAAGCTTTCTGCCTTGATTTGGGTCTTTTTGGGGGGGGCGGAGGGAGAGGAAGGGTGGTCTTCTGTTTCATTATAATCCACAGCTGTATACACCGTATGCAAAATCTCAGACTTCATGTTTCAGAAAATCAGTCTGGGACCACAAACCTGAGCCTTTCTTTTTCCTTTAGTTCCTTTTTCTTTGATCATGCAGTGCTATAGCACATGCTTCATAAATCACGCATCAAATTTTTCCAGATGCGGCGCCCCTACAATATTATGTGTATGGTGTCCTTGCCATGTTTTGACATCCGGGGAGATTTGATTGCCTTTGATGGTGCTCTCAGCCTAATCCGGCCAGAGCAGCAGTGTTATCCCCACACCGTGTTCAGCAGTGCCTTCGGAAAGGTGGTGGAGAAGGGCGTTTGCTGTCCTGTTACCATGTTCTCAGGATTCATGATCGCTTAAGTGGGTCAAGTGCTACCTGTATGTCATGTAGGTATTCGGAAGGGATCATCTTTTATGTGTCCATTTTATTTCTCAATATAAACAAACCCGTGTAACTGTAGAATAATCTCTATGTTGACAGGGTCACCTTACCTGGCTTTCTGACTTTTCTGGTGTGTTCTCAGGAATGTTTGCAACATGTGCTGCAGATACCCAGTGATGATTCCTATGGTACTTTGATAGGATCATGTTGGTGTGATCAGGACTTACCAGGGATGGGATTTTTTTTTGGCTTGGTAAAGGATAATGGCGCGGTGGTGTCAGACATTGAAATAAAGCCTGCGATGAGTGTGGAGACAAAAAGTAGGCTTCCAAGAACACTTGGTCTGTTCCTCTGTTTATCTGCTTGTTGGCCACATGCCTTATTTCCACTTTGAACTCTCAGAATCAGATGTAGGTGAAAGAGGGCTTTATTAAAAAGCCAGAGAGAGCTTTTCTGGGGTTATATTCAAATTGGGAGATGGCATGGATTCTCTGTTACTCAGAGAGTAAATACTGTCTTTGCATGTCCCTCCTATCTATACAGAACAGTTTTCATTTTAATTGCTTGTATCTTACAGGGAAGATATGAACTACTGCCAGTGAGCTGGTTTGAGATGTTGAGCAGGCAGAAATGAGGAAGCAAATCTGGGATGTTTTCCTGGGACAGGCTGCTTCCTGTCCCTGCTCCTTAACTCTGCCTCTTGGCTCAGTCAGCCACAGTGCAGGCTAGAGTTCTCCCAGGGTTGTGGGGTGGGGTGGTGTTCTCTGGGACAGCAGTGTTGTTTCCCAGAGCAGTGTTAGGCAAACTAGAACATGGTGTATGTTTTTTAATTCTGCTCAGGCCAAATACTTGGCAACCAACTCAGTCGATTGTGGAATCTTGGGCCTAGGTGGGTCTGTTTATAAATACTTAGGTCTTTAAAAAGCTCAGGGGCCAGAATGGAATTCTTCCAGCATGCAGCCTGTTGTTTGGATTCAGATGCACTTCTTTAAAATATCATTGGCAGGAGGAAAAAAATAAAGTTTTAGATTTGAAGATTGGATTTTAAACAATTGGAAGCCCTAAATGTCATCCCCCACCCCCAGGGCCGGAAGTCAGCTCCAGTGATGTCTTTGAAATGCTTATTTATGAAAGATTGAACAGTGTAGCAAATGATAGACTATCGTGAAATAGCAGATCAAGTAAATGTGTCTCCAGAAATGACGAAGACTTTATTACTGGAACATCTTTTCTCTTTAGGGCATATAATTAATTATGAACCAGGCATAAATAATATATTTGGTAGTACTTTTTCCATTTATCTGGGTTCTGTGTTTTATAAACACAATTATTCACTGGTAGTCTTTCAATTCTGCCTTTATTACATGAGGGTCTAATAATTCAAAATGAGAAATTACTATGCTAAGAACTTGGCAGAGATACAGCCAAGTTTTATGATGGATTTTAGGTTTCATTTGTGATAAAAAGTGTGAACTATATGGCACGTTAGCTTCTGTTGGTTGATTCACTTTTATATAATCTTTTTGTTTGTTTTACTTCAAAAGTTAAATGCTAACTAGATAAAGAATTTATTACATTTACATAAAGTTTAGAGAATTAATAATACAGTAATTTCTGTGAATTGGGTATCTTTCCCTCAACCCATTCCCTCCCAGCCTCCTCAGAGGTAACATCCGAATTTTGTGTCTCTGTTTCCCTTTATTTTCTTTATGGTTTTACCACAAAATATGTTAGTATCCATAAACAATAAATTTATGTGAGTTGAATCATAAAATGGATATTATTTGGCAACTTGCTTTATACTCAACATTATATTCCTGAGATTTATATTTCTTGTTGCTAGTAGCTATATTATATTCACTTCTACAGCTGTGTAATATTTTGTAAATACCATATAAGCTGTGTAATGGCTCTATCACTATTTATCTAGAAGATAATAGAAAGAAATTTGGTTTCCCATTTTTTTTCTATTAGTTAGTGCTTTTGTGAGCATTCTTCATATGTCTGATGCATTTCCTGATCTTTAAGAGATTGTGCTATTGATTATCCACTTAATTGTATTGTGATCATAGAATACAGTCTTTAACATACAAATCCTTTAAAATTTATTTAGACTTATTTTATAGCCTAGTATATAACCAACATTTATAAAAAAAACCTTTATGTATTTTCTTCATTTGTGGGTGCAAACTACTGCATATTATATTTTGCAAATTGTTAAAGTATTGTCTAGGGACTCTGAGGAGTTCCCTATCACCTTGTCCAGAGATTCATGGGGTCAAAACTATTTTTAGTATTATTATAAGACATTATTTGCCTTCTTATCTTTCATTCTCTCATGAGTGTACAGTGGCATTTTCCAGAGGTTATATGATGTGATATTGTCAAATGAATTTTGAAGCAGATAGGAGAATACTACAGTCAACTAGTAAGTGAGATGTTTAAGAGATTTGCAAAAATGAAAAAAAACAAAGTCCTTTTATCATTCATTCCTTTTTAAAATTTATTTTTATCCTTACTGGAGGATATTTTTTTTGCCATTGACTTTTTTTAGAGAGAGTAGGATGGGGTAGAGAGAGATAAATAGAGGGAGAGAGAGAGAAACATCGACCTAAGAGAGAGACATAGATTAGTTCCCTCCCTCACGTGCCCCTACCAGGGCGGGGGAACCTGCAACAGAGGTATGTGCCCTTGACTGGGAATTGAACCTGTAGCCCTTCAGTCCGAGGGCTTAGACTTTAACCACTGAGCCAAACTGGCCAGGGCTCATTCATTTCTTTTTGATTTTAGGAAATAGAGTTATTTCTCATAAAAGCTATGTTATTTATAACATGTCATGGGTTTATTGTAATTTTAAAATTATCAGTCAATAACTTTTTTTTAAATTCTCAGTCTTATTTAACAGTAAATACCAACAGAAGTAACCCATGTAAATAAAAGATTTCTAGGATACTCAATAATTATACAGAATGTAAAGGAGGCCTGAGATAAAAATTTTTGAGAAGCACTGGTTTATGGGATAAAACTTCTTACTATATTCAAATATCTTATGTTATGATTGATTTTTCTTTTGGTCTTTTTGATTTATCAATTACTGAAAGAAATGTGTTAGAATTTCTCCCATTAATGTGGATTTGTTTGTTTCTCCTTGGCGTTCTGTCAGTTTTGCTCTATATATTTTCAAGCTGTGCTATCGGGAATAAACAAGTTTAGAAATGTAATATCTAAGGGATATGAATCTTTTATTATGTAGCAGTGGTTTTTGTCTTAAAATATATTATGTCTGAAATTGTTATAGCTACACTAGCTTTTGGGGGGGTTGGTGTTTGCTTGATATAATTTTTCTCTTTCTAAAATTTTGTTCTTATAGCTCAGAAATAAGTATTGTAAACAAATTTAAAAGTTATTGAATATGTCAAAACATACAGTCACCTTCTCATGACATATCTGTTATTATCATGTATTAAATTTCTCTCTGCGCGTGCGTGCGCGCGCGCGCGCACACACACACACACACACACACACACACACACACACACACCTCTTCAGTATTTAATGTCAGTTCTTCATTTCTTATTGACCTCAGTCCTCCTATCTGAAATCATTTCTTCACCTGAACAAAATTCCTTAAAATTTTCTGAAGTAAGTCTATGATGGTGGCATACCCTTTTAGTTTTATATGTTTAAATATCTTTATTTCACTTTACTGTTTGAAATCATTGTATTACGAGATAAGCTCAGGGATCAAGCATAGAGGGTTGTAAGACAAAGGGGGGGAAGAATATGGATCTAGGGCTGTGGAATGTTTAAGCTGCAAGATGAGCTAATACCGTTCCCCCTCTAACATGATAAATGAATGGTATTCAAACTTTGGGTTATAGCATGATGACATAATAAAACCCTGGCCCCATCTCTGTTCTCCCACCTCAGTATTCATGTTCAGGGGAGCATGATCAGGATTCTGATGTCCAAGCCTTGTGGTTGCAGCTCAATAGCAGACCATTGACTTGATTTGTTGCCTCATTCCTCTACCAGGACTGATTATGAAAAGCACTCAGCAGTAGACGGATTCCATGGAGCATCCCAGGAAGCCAGTCTTCAGGCAATCAGTCCTGGACAAGATGATTCCTGTTATTCAATCATTTTAACATACTAACTGAGGATCATTCTTCCTAAGATAAACATTTCCCCCCACATTGACATCTCTGAAATTGGGATGCAGCTTAAAATTCTAATTGTCAGTGTTGTTTTTTCTTCTTTCTGTGTTAAATAAAATAAGGGTGCATTTAAAATTTGATAGGTTTTTATATTTGAAGAAATATAGGAGTTTATATTCTGTTTCAGGTAATTCCTCTTTATGAAGTCTTTGTAGGTCTGATTTGGCATCTTAACTTTTTTCTATGCAGGCTCTCTCATGGTGCTTTGTTTACTCATCTATTTTTTGATGATTACCTCTGAGGTCATACTTATTGGACCTTTTTCTGTGTGAATACTTGGATGCCTGGGTGGCATAATCTGCATTTGCTTTGTTTGCTTGGGGGACAGTGTTGTAAACCCCAAGAGTACTTTAAATTTCAACTGGAAGTTTTTTGGTGGTATGAATTCAAGCTGTAAAACCTTATGTTGGCCAGTTTGTGATTGCAAATTATCAAGGGAGATTTTTTCCAACCTTATCCAATGCCAAAGCTTAGGTCGGTTAAATTTCCTTGCAGTGCTGTCACAGTGAAGCATAACCCTTTAGAATCCGAGTTTTATGCAGGGCAAGAGTCTCTTACTGACCCCCCATCTTGGGTGGTCAATGAACTTCTTTCTTTTAGTCTCTAGTGTCTGCAAGGCCAAGGACTAGAAAGCTCTACTGCAAGCTTGCTTAGCAAATGCTTTTGTATTCCTCTTACCTCTATGGTGTCCCACTTTCACCTGAGCTTTGGTCTCTGAGAAGTTTTCAATTAGTTCATCAATATATTTGCAAACTGACTTTAAAAAATATTCTATCTAGTGGTTTATTTTTCTATGGGAGGCTCTAGCTGCGACGCTACAGAATAAGAAATTCACCTCCATCTACTCCTAACTGCAGGTATGGTGTGGACTGAGCCCTGTTCCACTTCATTTGACAGCTTAGTGGTTTTTGAACCACAGTTGCATGTCTTAAGGAACAATCTCATCTTGGAAATCCCATCTGCAATCTAGAAATGAATCTGCACCACATGCTCTGGTTGGTCACAGGAATTTCAGGGTCATGTCTGTCCTGTTGTCATTTAACACATTCCTTATTTCTGTACACACCTCCTTGCAAGGTGTTCAGCGACCATGGTGATGTGAAGATGTCTAGGCCACACAGAGGAAACATCTCTTTGTCAGTGAAACTTTTTATTTTTGGAACAAGGTAACTTATCCAAGTCATCATCCCCATCACATACCACCTCCAAGAAATATTATTAAAAAAATAATTTTAGGCTACATACTTTTGTTTAAATAAGAATGAGCACTTCACCAATAAAGTAAGCAATATCAAGATAATTCTGTGGGAAAAGTAGAACAAATATGAGTATAAAAGAATGAGTTGCAAAATTTCCAACTGTTAAAGAAGAGTTTGGGTGCTTTTTAAACAGCTTTATTGAGATACTAGAGGCCCAATGCATGAAATTTGTGCAAGGGTAGGCCTTCACCGCCCCGGCTGCCAGAGCCCTCGCAGCCCTGGCTGCCTTGTGGCCCCAACTGCCTTGTGGCCCTGCCCCCTACCTGCACCTGCCTTAGCCTGGCACTGCCCGCATCCACTGACACACACCCTGGTACCCCAATTCCCCAGAGCCCCCCCTGATCGATCACCCCTGAGAGGGCGGCCTGAGCGTCCCTCTTTGGGGCAATCACGGAGGCCCCCAATTGATCCCCCTCCCCCCGCCGGTGGCCTGGGCCTCCCTCAGTGGGGCTATTGTGGGGTGATGGCATGGCAGGCCCCCCGACCAATTGCATCGCACCCGCCTTGGTTGGCCTGGTGCCAAAGCGTGTCATAGTGTGGTCTTCCAGATGGTCGTTCTGTTGTTTGGCTGTTTGGTCAATTTGCATATTATACTTTTATTATTATAGATACTGCCATTCACATATTATGCAATTCTACTTTTAATTTAAAATTTTCTTTTCTTTAAATACTTTGTGTTCTTATGTTTGAGAAAGGTCCTGGCAGAGTGTGTACATGGCACTGGGTGACAGGGTAGCTTCCTTTTCTCAGAACAGCAGATCAGAGCCATTATAAAACTCAAAACTTTTGTAACCTTACTTCAATAGCTTATACGTATCATGTTTAATCAAATGCAAATGAATAAAAGTCATTGAAGATATTCTACACAAAGACAGATTGGTTTTTAAGCAACAGAGTTTATATTAACACTAATGCTTAATTGAAATACTATTTAACATTTATAAACATAAATAAATATTATTTAATGTATAAAATACTGTTCTAAGCAATTTAATACTGTGCTACCTTATTTGATCCTTACAACATCAATATGTAGGTATTATTTAATATTTCCATTTTCTGGATGAGGAAACTGGGACACTTATTCACGATACCTGATGAATGAAATTCATTCATGGGTAAGGTCCCTAAGCCTGCCGGCAATCAGGGCCAATCTGTGGGGCAACCGGCGGGATGATTGAGGGGCCACACTGGCCGCTGCCTTGGCTGGCCTGGGGCTTGTGGGCTGGGGGAAGCTCCTGTGTTGAGCAACTGCCCTCTGGTGGTCAATGTGCATCATAGCGACTGGTGTTAAGTCGATTTGCGTATTAGGCTTTTATTATATAGGACTAGAGGCCCGGTGCACAAAAATTTGTGCACTCGGCACCGGGGGGGGGGGGGGTCCCCTCAGCCCAGCCTGTGACCTCTCACAGTCTGGGACCCCTCGGGGGATGACCATCTGCTGGCTGCCATCAGTCTACCTTATGGCTGAGCAGAGCTCCTCCCATGTGAGAGCGCCCTGACCACCAGAGGGCAGCTTCTGCATTGAGCGTCTGCCCCCTGGTGGTCAGTGTGTGTCATAGTGACCAGTCATTCCCAGCCTTTCGGCTGTTAGGGTCAGTTTGCATATTACCCTTTTACTATATAGGATAGAAGCCTGGTGCACGGGTGGGGGCCGGCTGGTTTGCCCTGAATGGTGTCCCGGATCAGGGTGGGGGTCCTGCTTGGGTGCCTGGCCAGCCTGGATGAGGGGCTGATAGCTGTTTTCAGGCTGCCCACACCCCCTTCAGGGTGGGGGTCCCCACTGGGGTGCCTGGCCAGCCTGGATGAAGGGCTAAGGGCCGTTTTCAGGCGGGCCAAGCCTGCAACTGAAGCTCCCAGTCTTTCCTTTTTTTCTTTTTTTATTCTGGGATTTATTTACCTTCTGTAATTGAAACTTTGTTGTGACTCCAGATCCGGGGCCGGCGGGCTGAAAGCAGATTTCTGGGTTTGTTTAGCTTCTATAATTGCAACATTGTTGCTTAGAGTGCAGCTCAGAGCTGGGCCGCGGCAGGCGGGGAACCTTGGCTTCCTCCATCACTGGAGCAAGCAAGCCTCCTGTTCGCTTCAGCTGCCTGGCTGTCGGCCGCCATCTTGGTTGGCAGTTAATTTGCATATCACCCTGATTAGCCAATGGGAAGCATAGTGGAGGTATGGTTAATTACCATGTTTGTCTATTATTAGATAGGATTGCATAACTAATAAATGATGTAAGCATGTTTTGAAGGAATTTAGACCAGATTAAGACTGCTGTCAACCATTATGCTAAGCTGCTTCTCTTATAAAGTAATAGGGAATTAAATTGTGGCTTTTAAGTATGAAAGCATCATTTTTTTTCTAAGTCTGTCTGTCATCCACCTTATAAATGGAAGTTATTATAAAATTAAATAAAAATTCAGCTTTTCTCCCAAATTCCAGACCACTTTATACTATCATGAACCTTAGCCTTGGTTTTTATTCATATTATTTTTCCTTAAATTTTGCTGACTCTACTTATCCATGGGGTAGTTTTTCTCATGATTTCTAGATTTATTAAGGCATATATTAATTTTGGACCATTTCATTAAGAAGGAAAAAGCCAATTCATCAAGAACATAGTTTTTAAAGCAGACGGAAACAGTTTTCTCCCTATGTTGGAGCTGCCTTGTTTATTTCTCAAATTATTTTTCTGATTTTAGTTATTTCTCTCCTGTGTGCTCATTTTCATTTCTTCTAGGTTTATTAATGTGCATTTTAATAACTTTAGAACATATCATTAGGAATGAAGTAGTAGATTAATAAGGAACATAAGAGTTATAACAGATAGAAGATATTTTTTTTTCACTATTAGACTTTTAAAGTATTTAGGGTTTTTAAATAGCTAAATGGTATTCTAAAGGTACAACAGGGCATTCAGTGAAAAATGGTCTCCTTGTTTTTTCTATTCTACCCATTTCCTTTGATAGGAGTGACCACTGTAATTATGTTATTGGGTTGTGGGAGAGAGATTTATATCTTCATGAAATCATTTTGTCATAATCAATTTATTAGACTTACTTTCTTTTAATGTTTGCTTCCTACTTGTTTTGTTTCAGCATTTTAATGGTAATAGCCCTTTACCATATGTTGTCCTTTGTATTCAATATCTGGTCATCAAATATTGTATTATTTTTACCCTGTATTTAATGTGTTATTTTCTTCCAGGTGTGATTTTTCTTTGCATTTGTACTGCATTGGGTTTGCTAAATTTCTTTCATCCTAAATGTATGCCTTTTACAAAATTAATAATATTTTGGTTATTCTTTCTTTTTTCTTTTTTCTTTTTTTCTGCAAAAAGCTTTATTTTTTCATTTGGTCCGATGCATGGGAGAGGGTTTCAGGGTGGTTAAAAGAATGGCTAGTAGTTTGGGGGAGAGGCTCAGGTAAAAGCCAGACACCAGGGAAATGCAGAGGGGCCTCTCAAAGGCCTGGGCTCCAAAGGCTCCTAGTCCTGCTTGAGGGTGAGTCTTTCGAAGAGATACTCGCCCAGCCCACCTGGGGGCCGGCCAGCCTGCGGATGTTAGTTAGGTGTTGCCCATCTTCTTGATGAGTTTCACCTCTTCACTCAGGAAGTGGTTCTGCAGGAGTCACTGGATGAGGATCTGCGCGGGTAGAACCCAGGACCTGCAGCTCCAAAAGGGCCTGGTTCAGGCTCCTCTCCAAGGCCAGGGCGGCTTCCATGGCCCTGACTTTTGCCTACTCATCCTCGGAGGCCTCAGCACGTCCTGGAAGAGAATACGGCCACCGTGCTTGTTTTGCAATTTTAAGAGATGCTCAGCGCCTTCCCTTCTTCTCCGCCAACTCGAAGAAGAAGTGGCCCAGGCCCTCGAGAGCCACATTGTCAGGGTGGAAATAGAAGCCCTGAGAGAGGTAGGTGCGGGAGGCCCGCAGATGCAGGCTGGCCAGGCGGGTGACCGCAGCCTCAACCTCGGTGGAATAATTCTGACGAATTTGGGAGCTCATGGTTGTTTGGCAATAAGGAGTTAAGGATGGTTGTTTGGCAATAAGGAGTTAAGGTAGAAAAAAAACCCGGTGTATTGGCTGGTCCTGGAGGTGGTTCTGAGGTGGTAACTGGATAAGATGCAGAAGAGTGGCCAGAGTCTGGGAGAAGGGGCATCCATCCCTGGGTCTCTTCTGTCCAAACACTGTTGAAGCAAGAGACAGATGCAGGACTGCCGAGGGCACTGCCTGGTTATTTTTTTATATATATATATTTTTTTTTTTCAGTTCTACTCTCTTCTTCCTCTATGATTTCAATTATATACACTGGGACCTTTACTTAGGAGTTTAATTCGTTCCATGACTGAGCTAGTAACTCAAATTACTCGTATGTCAAATCATTAAAGTGAACGAGTGAGACACATGATGCTGGGCTGATGTTGTGGCATTCACTGTGACGTTCACTGTGCCAACTAGCGGTGGGGTATCTGAAGCTGGCTCATAACCCGAATTTTAGCTCGCAACTCAAAGCAAAAAATCGGCCGAGAGACGGCTCGTATCTCGAAAAACTCATTAGTCGTGACACTCATAAGTCAAGGCCCCACTGTGTGTATATATGTGTATATGTGTATATATATATATATATATATATATATATATATATATGCTAGAATGTTTAATGTTTTCCATAGTATCATTGAGATATTACTCATTTTTAAATATTATTTTTATTTATTCAGATTAGATCACTTATTTTGACCTATCTTCAAGTTTGCCAACTCTCTCCAATAGGCTGTTAAGCCCATCCAGTGAATTTTTATTTTAGATATATTTTTACTTGTAGAGATTTTATTTAGTACTTTTTCATGTGATTTCTGTTTTATACTGAGATTTATTTATTTATTATGAGCATATTTTTCTAGCATAGTTATAATAATTCCTTTAAAATTCTCAACTCCTAATTACACCTAGGTATCCATATATTGCCTTTTGTCTGAGATCACATTTTTCTGTTCATATGTCTAGTGATTTTGGATGGTATCTTGGACATTGTTAAAAATATGTTGTAGAAAATATTGGTTCTTTTATATTTTTCTGAAGAGCATTGGTCTTTTTATTTAGGTATGTTGGCTGAATTTAAACTTCCAAAGTGTCTATTCTGTAATAGGATGGCAGCTGAAATCTCTGTTCAGGTCTTAGAGCTTCAGCAGGCCTGTTAGGAGTTCTGCTTTGCACATGGATATTGAAGTCAACCAGAGATTTGGGGAGAGTATAAATGCAGAATTTGGGACAGTCTTCTGGGGGTCTCATTTTCCAGCTAACTCTTGTGCTCTGGATTCTATCATTCAGGTCCTCAGTCTTGTGGGAGTAGGAGTTTCTATCAAGTTTAGCTACCCTCCAGGGTGGAGCTGACTTTGCCCTCCACTCAGCTGAAGTGACAAAATTAGACAGGAAAACATAAACATAAAAAACAGTGCTCTAAGCTTCTTCAGAGTATTGATTCCCCCTCTGGTTTCTGCCTGCTTTTGACTTCTCTCTAGCTCCTTCAGGTCGTTATTTTTGATATTTTTATACAAAGTGTGTTTTTGTGTTTTTGTGTGGGAGGGTTGGTCCAATATAAGACACTCCACCATTACTAGAACAGAACCTTCCTGCATTTGTTTTGACATTTTAACTTATAGGATGCATAATAACTAGGAAAACTGTGCTTATTTTAAGTGGTTTAATTTATTGCAAGTGATCTGCATTGTATTATAAGGTATTTCTTTTTGGTAAGTGCCTGCAATTACTTAATCATAAATCACTAGCAAGTTGAATATACAAGTTGCCTAACTGAAGGGTAATTATTGGACCATTAGTTTATAATAAAGTGCACACCTTTCTATTTGTGGAAGGAATTATAAATCCCAACATGACAAACTTTAAGAATCCCATAATAATTACTAACTGATTATGGTGCTGTGAAGTTGGGAGTATTGCAGGATATTACTATTTCATATCTAATATGAAACATTTAAAGTAAAGAACATAATTACTAGTTCTCTTCAAACCCTTAGAAATTGCAAATTTACTTAATTTTTATTCAAAATCATAGGAGTGTTAAACTTAGACATAAATAAAGCTGTTCCTCTGAGTGAGTATGGAGAAAAGATACATTATCAATGGAATGACCATTGGTAAAAAAACAGAGATAAGGATGGCATCCCAGTGAGTTCCACAGGCCCCATTTGTTTCAGACCCGGTGATTTCAAGCCATTCTCTGAAAATTCTTTAGGCCAAGGACAGTACTCTTTAAATATTTTAATCAACATATCCTCTACATTAATTTTAGAAAACCATGGACCCTCTATATTTAGGTTAGCAGTTAACATTTTCTTCATAAGTTTTCAGTAGTTACAAAGGCCATAATTGTCAATATAATATTGACAGCTTAAAACAAAACTCTGATATCCTTGTTTTGCATATGTCCAATGGAATATAAATACTAAAAGTGATTTGTTACCTACCATCATACATTTTTAAAACACATCTTTAAACTTCTCTCCTATCACTTGGAGTAGTACATGATTCTTTTCTATTTTGAACTCCTATTTCCCTTCCATTTGGCTTGTAGAATCTCAGTCTGTCTTAATATAGTTTTATGTTTTTATTAATCACTATCATTTCCTTACAATAAAACTGCAAATAAAATAATATGTTTTTTTTTAATTTCCCATTTCCTTAGGCTCTAAGTATTAAAATTTCTCTGGATTAGTTATGATTATAATTATTACTGTGAAACTTATCAAAATAGTAATATTTTAAATAATGTATTGAAGCAGCACAGACTCTGGAGCCTGAACACGTGGGTTCAAATCCTAGCTTGAACTCTTGTTGCTCTGTAGCTTTGGTTGCTTTATATGTAAATTTGAGGTTAAGAATAATATTAATGTAATATGGATGTTATGAGGGTTAAGTAAGTTAGAATAGTTAAGTGTCTAGTACAGTTTCTAGCCCATAATAAATACCATATAATAAATGCTTGATTATTCTGTTAATAATTATTAAAAATTAAAAGTCAAGTGTTATTGTTCATACATCTCTTAATGAGATAGGGATATCTTTTCAATTTTTTAACAATTAGTTCATATATTAAATGATTAATATGATTTACTGCTGGAGTGAATCTGGGTTCACCATCATGGCTATCCCAGTTTTTCACTTATATGCTAAGAATGAGAAAACTTTTTACATAGATGCACAGGTGGAAATACAAGTAGTCATGTTATAACAAAGTTTCTCAATTCTTTGAACAACTCCTGCTGTATGTGCCAAAAAATCACTTACTGATCTTCCATCAAATATCATTTGAAATGATCTTTCAGTGAATTAGACCCTGCTTCAATTTTATTGAAAGCATTCAATTGGAAACTCCCTCACTTGCAAAATGCTTTTTCTCTAGTCTTCACACTTACTATTTTTGCACCACCGATACCAACATTTCCAGTTATATTTTTGTTGGGTGCCCTGGGAGGATATACCATTCAGACAGTGCACTATTGTAAATGGGATGGGTAGAAATGTTATTTCTTTTATAAAGAGAGAGGACTACTGTGAAAGGGAAGGCACAAACAGAATCAGAACTGGTATCTGGATGCACTTGTGAAACAAATCAATTTTGGGAAGTCTTTGTGTAACCTGGTACGTGTGCCCCAGTTTAAAGGTCATGCCTCTTGGAGCTATCCTTTAACACTGGACAATATGAACCAGGGACACTTCATGCCCAGCATCTGTCAGCTTGAATTTTCTCTTCTGGCCCTTGTTGGAAGTGAGCGTGGGAGAGAGCAGGTCAGCTCTATGGTTTTTAAACTGTGCTCCACAGATCCCTGGGAGGCCCCAGGACATTTTAAGGGGTCTTTGAGGTCAAAACTATTCTCATAATAATCCAAAAACATTATTTGCCTCTTTCACTGTGTTTATATTTGCACTGACAATACAGAGGAAGGAGTGCATAAATCAGATGGCCCAGTATCACAAATCAAGGCAGTGTCACCTCACTGTACTAGTTAGTCACTGTATATACTGCCACATACTTACAAATTTAAGAATTTTCATTTTCACTTATGAATGCCCTTCATAAATCAGTAAAAATTATTTTTGTACTGAACCTCAACAGTTGAGTATATTCCATGTGATGAAGTTGGCAGGTGCACAAAGCACTTTCTTCTGCACACCAAAGAACAATGTATGGAGGAAAAGTGTTCATATGATTGCTTGAGTGGCAAGTCCTAGTAGCCACCTCTTTTTTTAATGAAACATTGTTTTTAATAGAAAGGTTTACTGACAATGATTTATTCAGACTGGGGTTTTTAATTGGTGTTTTCTTCAGAATGAGCAATGAGCTTGGAATTCCAAGGAATCTAACTGACAGTATTTATTGCTAGTGTTATGCCGGGGTCCAACCCCAGCAGGTCCAGGGGTCCCCAAAGGTGTGGACGGAGTCGGCAAAGAAGGAAGGACACGGAGACAGTGTTCAGTTGATCAGCAGCCTAGCCAGGATCTCCAGCCAAGTTCTGGTCTGGATCTCCAGAGAGGTTCTGCTTAGGATCTCCAGCCAGGTTCTGTGTCCATGTTCTCTTGCTAGGTTCTCTAGGTTCTCCAGCCAGGTTCTGTAGCCATGTTCCCTCGCTAGGTTCTCCAGCCAGGTTCTGTGTCCATGTTCTCTTGCTAGGTTCTCCAGGTTCTCCAGCCAGGTTCTGTAGCCATGTTCCCTCGCTAGGTTCTCCAGCCAGGTTCTGTCCAGGTTCTCCAGCCAGGTTCAGTCACCAGGTTCTAGTCAGGTTCTCTTGCCAATTTCTGTAGTCAGGTTCAGTCCAGGATCTTTTGCCATGTTCCTTCGCTAGGTTCTGTCTCTAGGTTCTGAGGCCAGTTTCTGTCCAGGAACTTTTGCCATGTTCTCTCCAGCGAAGTTCTTCTGTCTCTAGAGAACGTTCTGTGTAGGTTCTGTGCCTAGGTTCTGTCTCTCTTGGTTCTGTCTTCTTACATCTGTATTTATACCAGTTGATTCCAATCCTATCAATCTCTATTTCAAAGGTTAGGGCGTTTCTTATCTCCATTCCAGGGAGTAAAGATTATGTAGCTTAAGCATGATTGTTCGTAGTTAAAGTGATTAATTACCCACCTGGCACTTAGTTAAGAGGTTTTATTCCCTCCCTAACTTCAGGGGAAAATCCCTACCTGGGGAAACAACCTTTCTCAGAGACCTTGGTTAAAACACATAGTGCCAAGAAGGTGAGCAAACATATTAAGAACCGTATGCCATATATGCCAGGTCCCTTGAAACAGCAAGGATGGACCGGCTCCCGGCAGTGTTAAAATTCAAATTTCCTAGCAGAAATTAGAATTTTGGGAAACTTCTAATTGCCATTGTGAGCTTGACAACTTCCCAATACCAGAAGACCTTTGATGAGATCTGTGGTGATGTTAGCAAATATAATTTTCAAAACATTGTGTAATGAAATGTGTGGATGTTTTGAAAATTTGTATAATTCAGTGACTTAAGTCCCTCACCTGATTGAATGAGGCCCCCCCACTGTATGGAGAATAATCTGTTTTGCTTAACACCTACTGATTTAAATATTAAACACACCTAAAAAAATACTTTTACAGCAACAGTTAACAGGAGTTTGACCAAATAACTGGAAGTTGTGGCCTAGCCAAGTTGACATATAAAAATAACCATCAAAATGAGTGAAAGATGTATTCAAAGTTTAAGATAGATCTATGGATTCTACATCACAACTAAGCTTTAAGAAACTACCACTTTTTTTTTATTGCTTAAAGTATTACAAAGAGTATTAGATAGGTCTCCTTTTTTTTTTTTCTCACCTTGACATTTCCCCAGCCTCCCCTCTCCCCCAGTGTCTTATGTCCATTGGTTATGCTTATATGCATGCATACAAGTCCTTCAGTTGATCAGTTACCCTCCCTTCCCGCCCCCCCAACCCTCCTCAGCCTTCCCGCTGTAGTTGACAGTCTGTTCCATGCTGAAACTACCACTTTTTGAGTGATGTATTATCCGAGAAGGATATCCACAATTCTCTGAAAAACTATTACTAGTAAAATACTTTTCTTTTTCCCACCTACAACTGAAAAGGGCAGATTTCCCGCCTATACTTCCACCAAATCAACACATAGCGATAGATTAAATGTAGAAGGAAATATGGGATTATCGTTTCTATTCTCTTTTGTTGAGACAGATATTTAAAGATATTTGCAAAAATATTTTTTAAAATTTACTTCTAGTTTTCTTTTGTTTGTTTTAGAAAATATAGATTTAAAAATGAATTATGTTATAGGCAAATGGGTTGATTGTTACTTCTAGTGGATTAATAAATTAAAATTGGTTTTCCTTTTTTAGATTTAAGACTCATAACACTTCTTGGGTTTCTTTAGAAATTGTGAATGAAAGGGGTCCTTACACAAGAAAATTCTTTGATGATTGCTACTTTTAATAAAAAAAGGTGATAATAGGTAAAAATAATGGTTATTAAGATAGCACACATAGGTATATGTCTTTATCTAAAAGTGGTGCACACCCCCCACAGCGGTGTTGGTGGTGGTCCTACCTGATGTAAAAGGAAGGGTTGCCGTGAGCAGGCTGGTGAATTGGGGGATTCTCTTCCATGTAGGCTTTGTCGGAGGGGAACCCCTGCTCTGTTGGAGAGAAGTGGCCTCGCAGACACAAGTGGCTGAAAGAGGCTGCCCTGTACATGACTCTGGGCTGTGGGCAGGCAGAACTCCAGCAGCTCTTTAAGTTATGCCTCAGCCCCAAGTCCCTGACTATCCCATAAGGTCCCAACTCCTCATCCTCCTCACTCATCTCAGCAATGTTAGAGATATGTGCCGCCTGCCCTTCACAGCTTGAGTTAAATCAATGACACTAGGATCCTAGTCAGTGTCCATAGGGTTTTGTGTTGGAGCCTAGACTACTGCAAGCATGTCAAACTTGCGGCCAGTGGGCTGCATGCCTCGTTTAAATAACAACTTTGACATGCTTGGGTCACTAGAGGACAGTATAGACAGTGTCGACATGCTTAAGGGGAAAGGCGACCACCGTGCTCACGCACATGCTGGACTCATGGAAACCATTTCATTTTCATGGCTCTGTGTCCTCCTTTCCAATCACCAGGTAAAACTAGTTCCTGTGTAAACACTTTCCCTTCCTACCGTGTAAAAACTTTACCTCTCATGCTTGCTTCTCTAAAAATGGTCTGTGGAGGATTCAGGTAGGTTTTGCCAAGGACATTTGAAGTCCAGGTTGATGGCAAACACTGGACATCAGCATCATTGGGTGTCTCAGTCACATGCTCCTGAGATGTCCCCGAAACAAGAGTGGGTCCCCATGGCTGCAGAGCAAGAGCAGCCAGAGTAGCCACGTGACACCCAGGGACCCACTGTGTCCTAACAGGTCTAATGTTTTTCTGCAGACCCAGGAAGGTGGTGCGGCTGTGTTTAGAGTAGCTCAGTCTGGAAGCCAGTTAGCAGCATGGCAGCTGCTTGATTCAAGAATGAACATTGTTCAGTAGAACTGAGGGAAACCAATGAGAAAGCAGAAGTGGACTCTCACTGTTGTTTGTTTGAGCAGAGCTGGAGAGACAGGTTACACCAGTGAGTGTGCCAGGGTGCTGCCTGTCTTCGGCTTATCATCTCCCAGTGTCAGCTCTTGTAGCAGTGGTTCAGGTGTTGTGCTCTCCTGCTATAAGTCGGCTGTCCTCTGCGAGGACAGGGAGACTGATAAGCTGCCCTGGAGAGCACTTCAGGCTCTTCACTGATTCATTTCCACTCTCTCATTAGTTTACTGCAGCAGCCTCTGCAAACCCATCTCACAGGTTAGTAGCTAGCAAAGAATAAGACTTAAATTCTAGAAGCATTTTTAGAATATAAAGGCGTTGTAAACATTTTAAATGCACTTTTGAAGGCAGATGTATATCTGGCAAAATGTTGTCCAGTGTGATTGGTTCTCTCACCATCTGGCAATTAGTTCCTTCAAAGGGAAGGAGGGCAGAGAATGAATAGGCAGGTTCAGGAAAGTGGGGGTTTTCTCTTATTTCTTTCCTAGTCTTAACACTTTATTTTGAAAATCTGTGACATTTCATTCACAAGTTTTTCTTTTGAATGCACTTGTATTTTAAAAAAGGGGAACACGGAAACGTTTGGTCTGTTCCTTCTTATCTGTATCTAATGTGGAAATATTTTCTCCTTTTTTCTTTTTTCACTCTCTTGCCTATGTTATTTTATTTTTTTCACATGCCAAGTATTGTACTACCACTCTTTACGTGGATTCTAGACTTTTGTCTGGGCTTGTGTTGTATGTGTGTCTAACATGGAAAATATCTCCTTTTCAGAATGTATCGTATAAATACAAATTTTTCAAAGGCCCCGACAGTGGGTGTACTGGAGCTCTGGGAACGTGCAAGGTGGTTCAGTCCTGAAGTGGGCATTATTGGATAAAATTTCTTTAAATTATTTCTTAACCTGGGCCATGGGCTTTAGAGGATCCCATTGCCACCGTATGCAGCATTGGTTTGTTTTCAGATTTTAGAGAGGCTCAGTGGTTAGGAACCATTTGGAAGTGACTTCCATTCAAACTGTTTGTTCCTGTGATTTTTTTTTTAGCATCTATTATAATTGGATTTTCTCTGTGCTTTTCATATTCATTTATTTGGTAAATAAATTACGTATAGTTTGGGGTATCTGTCTTCACTTGAATTTCTCATTTCTTAGCTGTATTTAATAATTCACTCATGTAGGAGATCCTTAATGTGTACGCACCGTACAAAAGCAAAGGCCATGTCCACTCAGAATAAGTCATGTTTCCTCATTACAGTCATGCAGTCCTTTGCACTTCAACTGCTATCATGGTTTGCAATTATTTATTTGTGTAATGTCTTCCTCAGGAGACTGAAAGCTGCAGGAGGTCGGGGCTTGTGCCTGTTTTCCTCTCTGAAGTCGAGTGGGGGCGTACTGCCTGGCAGGTCAAAGGGCAAACTTTGTGGAATGCAGACACCTTTGTATCTCTTCAGAGTGCCCATATCTTAGCAGGGCTACATTTCATATCTGTTGTGAATAAGTAATCACCAGGAATTTGGGCGCTTGACTCAGTTCTAGATGCCGTGGGCATAGAAACAGAAAATAGGGCGTGATCCCCAACCTCCTACAAGCGTGTAGTGCAGTAGAGAAGGAGAGAGGAATATATCCAAACCCTTTCAGTGTTTGTGTCGTGGGAGGTGGAAGCAGGGAGAGGGAGTAGGCAGCAGACAGGTATGTCAGTGGAGAGGAGATGGGGGTTAGGGGTGCAGGGGGAGGACTTGGGGGACAGGAGAATTGCAGAGAGAACACTTCAGGGGCAGCTGAAGAAAAGAGTCAGCAAGAAGGTGGGATGGCCACTTAGTGCAGAGACCAACCCAGGGATAAAGTGAGAGTCTGCAGTTTTCCCAGTTGCAATGGTATCTTCCTTCCATCACCTCTGTCTAAAACTCAGGGCTTAAGTGAAGAAGGGCTAGCATCTCTTGGTGACTTGTGTTGGGGAAGGGCTTTTTAAGAAGGAGAAACGGAGATGCTGGGAGTAATAGGAGCTCTCTGAACCCTGGTCTTGTAGCACAGGGTGCCTGGGCTGGAGAGCAGAGGGGAAAGAGATGCTGTGTGTGAGGGGAGAGGTCAGGGGAGGGAGGGGTTGGGGAGAGAGGTAGTGAAGGTCACACAAGGGAAGATTTGGAAAGAAATTGCACTTAACTAAGAAAGCCCTTTTCTAAAGGAAATGTGGAATATATTATACATTTAGAATCTATAGCCAAGCTATATCCATGACTGAGGCACTTCATGTGGACCAAAACGATGACCACTGGGTCAGAAGCATGTCCAAGGAAGGGGCATACCGTATATAGGGTTCTGGGTGGGCTGCGGATGTAGAGGGTCCTGCAGCATGATGCTAAAACCAGGACAGTCATAGCATATTCCCAAGCCATCTCTCAATATCCACAAAGTAGGAGCAGGGATTCTGTGGGGAATTGATCTCCTGACTAGTCATTATTGCCACCAGGTCTATTTGTACCCATAGACCCAAGGCCTCCAGGCTGAACAACCTCTCTTTAGGGTTTCAATACTGTTGCCTTCTGGTGTCACCCTAACTCCCTTGTTTTCCACATACAATGAAATACACTTTTTCACTGTTTTTTTCAGTCCTCTCTCCCTGCTATTCCCTGCCTCATACCAGCAGCTTTTTGGGGGGACACAGACATACGTGATATCCTCAACAAAATGGTGCTGTAGAAAGAAATCTCAGAGCAGAAACTAAAGTTTATCAAAAATACCTATATGAAATGGCATCAACAGAATTAATAGTAATCTCCAGAGAACCGAATCTAGCCATACACTGTGAAAATAATTCTTTTTATGGATATCTGTTCCCAAGTGGTTTAAGATTCCTGGAGTCAGTGTTCCAGATGAAAGCATCTGCTCCAAACTCAGTGAAAGCACCTCCAGAATCACCTCTTCACATCCCCACATTTCAACGAGGAAGTCAAAATGTAGATTAGAAGTAATTATATCAGACTAAATCCTAGTGCTGATCGTGCGACCTCATTAATATTGTGGCTCATTCAGGAGTCAAGGTATATTTTTCATTACTTAAGAGCAGAGATAAATGAGTGTGCAATGGTTGGGCAGAAGGAAAATGCAATTACTTTATGACTCAATACACAGGGAATATGAAGAGAATTGTATTACTATTGCTCTTGCCTCTGCCTTTCATGACTCTGTCTGTCTGAGCTCTTTTCCTTTGGGAAATGCTCACCTCCTTCTACATCTAAACTTCCTCTTCCTGCAGGCCCCAGGTCATATTTCACCATGTCTGTGAAGATCTGTGTACCCCATTGCATCTTTCTCTGAGTGCTGGTGGCATTGTTATATGGGCACCATATGTGGAGTGTGATAAAAATCTCTACCTCCCTAGTATATTGATTTAATTTCTGGGAAGCAGAGGGGGAATTGTAGAAAAAAAATCCTGGGCCTCAATGGATTCAGTGAAGATGAGTTAACAGATAACTTGTAAGGAAAATTACAGCTTTTCTTTACGTGGCATATTATAACTTATACTAGAGGCCTGGTGCACAAAATTTGTGCACTTGGGGAGTGGGGGGTGGGGGGTTCCCCAGCTTGGCCTGTGCCCTCTCACAGTGCGGGAGCCCCTTGATCCATCTCCCCAAAGAGGTAGGCCCCATCATCCACTGATCCGGGGATCCTCAATGGCTTGTCCCAAAGAGGTAGTATGGAGCCAGGGGTCCTGCCCCCAGCATCACCACAGGGAGCTGCTGGGACTCGCCCCCGCAGCTCCTCGCAGAGCCACCAGGACCCCTGGCATTGCTGCACAGAGCAATGGGACCTGCCTTCATGCTGCGCACCAGCGTCAAGTCCCCGCCCACCCGCGCATGCCTGTGCACGCAGTCTCCTGGTGATGGATTGTTATGGCGTGATGACCACATAGCGGCCAGCCGTGGGCAAACTACGGCCCGTTTGAAATGAATAAAACTAAAAAAAAAGAGACTGTACCCTTTTATGTAATGATGTTTACTTTGAATTTATATTAGTTCACACAAACACTCC
Organism: Myotis myotis; assembly: GCF_014108235.1. Taxonomy (NCBI): domain Eukaryota; kingdom Metazoa; phylum Chordata; class Mammalia; order Chiroptera; family Vespertilionidae; genus Myotis; species Myotis myotis. The sequence goes on from NW_023416335.1 coordinate 175,936,066, forward strand.
ATCCATGCTTTTGTTCCGGCCCTCCAGTACAGTTTAAGAACCCATTGTGGCCCTTGAGTTAAAAAGTTTGCCCACCCCTGAGTCATAGCCTTTAGATAATGCTTTTTTTCTGGCCCAAAGCAGAGAAATCTTGTGGATTAGAACTTCAGTAATGTAAGAAGTTGAACACATGTTACTTTGAGATCTACCTGCACATCCTGAGGTCTCTTTAGAGTAGGCTAGCAGTCTTGACCAGGGGACCAGTTGTCGTAGGATTTGAAGACACCTTGGTGGTAGTAGGCTACCCCGCCACAGCACTCTCTCCAGCATAGCACTGTCATCTGTGTTTGGCCTCTACTCTGAACTCTGAGCAACTGTGGGCTCACTACTTCCGGAGGCTGCCCTCCCTCTGGGTAAGGAAGACTTGTCTGCCCCCTTTCCACTGATAGTCCTGCAGATATTTGCAGGCAGAATTTTTTCCTAAGGCATTTCTCTTCTGGGATAAAAACCTGTAGATTCTTTAACTTTTCTTCGTATATCCCAGTTTTAACTTATTCTGGTTGCTCTTCTTTAGATGGTCTACAATTAACCAATGTCTCTAAGAAAGTGAGATGCACCAGTGCTGAATTCTACTCCAAGAGGAGTACACCGTGCACTTTTTTCCTCATGGACTGACTAGGCATCTGTTCATGCAGCTGTAGGGGAGGAAAAATAATTTTCCCTCTACCACTCTGAGTTCTTGGCCGAGACCCTGATTAATAAAAGACAGGTTAACAGGAGAAAAACAGATGGAAGTTTATTAACATGTGTACCTCATGTATTCATGGGAGGGAAAAATGAGTAACTCAAAGTGGTTCCTTAGAACACTGGTTTATATAGCATACTTAACAAAGAACAGTGCATTTATAGAGAAATTATAGGACAAAGGAAAACAGTTTTAGGCTTTCAAGAGTGGCAAACTATGAGAAGGTAAATATATGGGAGAAGATTAATAGTAGATAAAGGCTTGTTTTCATTTTTAATTCTCACCCAAGGATATTTTCCCATTGATTTTTAGAGAAAATGGAAGCTAAGGGGAGAGACACACAGAGAGAAACATAGATGTGAGAGAGACATATCGATTGGTTGCTTCCTGCACATGTCCCAGTCGAGTCCAGGGATCTAATCCACAACCTTTCAGAGTGAGGGTCAATGCTCTATCCACTGAACCAAAGCTGGTTATATAGATTCATCTGGTGCCTTCTCTAGGGTGACAGGGCTTAAAGTTTTCTCCAGTGATTAACTTTTGTCCTTTCTAGTAGAGAAGGGAAGAAGGACGCCTATGAAAATTTATGCCCTGCATTTAGGCAAGTAGGGGGAGATCAGGGAGCTTTTCTTCCATCTGCTTCTTCCCAGTGATCTTCAGCTCAAAATAATCCCATGCCAAAGTGCATATTTTGGGGTGGCATATTCTGCTACTCCTCACAGCCTACTGTGAAGTCGTGTGGCAGACAGATCACTCTTAAATCACAGTAAATGCACTGTCAGCACCTCCCTCCCACCCCTGCAAGATCTCATCATATTCCTGTTACACTTTATCTTTCTTCACTTCTGCTTTCTATCTTTGAAGTTATACACTCTTAAGTTCAGTTACTAAAAAAATAACTGCCCAATTAAATTTCAGTATATTAAATTTGGCCTCTTTTTCTTATCTATTTGAGATATATTTGGGTGTTGATTTTGTCACTCATCATAGTAGTTATTATTGCACTTCTCCCCCAATTCCCAAAGTTGTACCACCTCTAAGAGTTGGGGATGTTGAAATTAATAGGTAGGCTATTTCCTTGTGAAATGACTTCATCTTCCCATGCCTCTGAGATCCATTCCTTTTCATTCTGACTTTCTATCATTAATTAATTTATTTATTAGTCCTTCTAGGTGCATGGTTTGAAATCCAGCCACTTTAGTTTCTGATGCTATAAACTTGAACTTGGTATAACTTTCTGTTACACTTTAATAAAGCATATCAATATTTTCTCATTAAAATGTCATGGCGTTATATTATGAAAACTAAGACTGAATTTATAAATATAAAATTGGATTTAATTGAGATCAGTAAAATCTATAAAATTGTCATTTTTAGCTGATATCAGGTGCCAATTATATTAATAACTCAACCTAAGTAAAGTCATAATTCTTGGAAAAAGTAATTGCAACTACAAATTTAATGTTTCCCAAGAGGTGTTAGTGGCAGGAAATTTAAAAGGGTTTCAAAGAGTTTATGCAGATTTATGAAACACTGAGCCATGAAAGTTTAAAGACAAGCTCTGCTAAAGGTAACCATTAAGACTGACAGCCAGGAGCATAAAAGAACAAGAACAAGGGGGCTGGACTAAACGACGTAAGTCTTAGCAGAATAGACTCCTATAATTGTATATGTCTCATTGCCTCATTGTGGTTCTCGTTGGGGGGAAAAATGCAGCAAAGGATTGACCAAAATATAATCATGTTAGTGACACCTTTAAAAAACCAATCAGGTTTTCCATAAAATTAACTTAAGTCCATAAAGAGAAAAGTTTACTATATTTTGCAGGCTACATTAGATGCTGTTAACTATGAAATGCTATAAGAATCTTTAAGCCAATCATGGAAATTGGCAGTGAAATAAGTTGCTCTAATACAAACAAACATACAAACAAACCAGAAAACTTTCTGGCCAGGCTTGTTTGCAAAGGCTCTGGCCAGTGTCAACATTGGGAGCCTCATCTGCAATGTAGGGGCTGGTGGACCTGCCCCAGCAGCTGGTGGCGCACCAGCAGGAGGTGCTGTTCCCTCCACCACTGCTGCCCAGCTGTGGAGAAGAAAGCAGAGGCAAAGACAGAAGAATCTGAGGAGTCTGATGATGACATGGGCTTTGGTCTTTTTGACTGAACCTCTTTTGTAACACATTCAATAAAATACTGAACTCTGAAAAAATAAAAATAAAAACGTTCTCTGCATAATGACAAACCTCAAGCTTTTTCTGGGCTTAGTTAAGAGAAAAGTCTTCCCTTTTGAAAGAGGGTTTTCACACTAGCCAGTTTTGCTCAGTGGATAGAGTATCGGCCTGTGGACTGAAGAGTCCTAGGTTCCATTCTGATCAAGGGCACGCACCTCAGTTGTAGGCTTTATCCCTGTCCCTGGTCTGGGTGTGTGCAGGAAGCAACCAGTAATGTGTCTCTCTCACATCGATGTTTCTCTCTCTCTCTCTCTCCTTCCCTCCCTTCCACTCTCTCTAAAAATCAATGGAAAAAATATCCTGGGGTGAGGATTAACAACAACAAAAAAGAAAGAAAGAAAGAAAGAAAGAAAGAAAGAAAGAAAGAAAGAAAGAAAGAAAGAAAGAAAGAAAGAAAGAAAGAAAGAAGAAAGAAAGAAGAAAGAAAGAGAAAGAAAGAAAGAAAGAAAGAAAGAAAGAAAGAAAGAAAGAAAGAAAGAAAGAAAGAAAGAAAGAAAGAGAAAGAAAGAAAGAGGGTTTTCTAGGTTATCTTAGACTAGAATACTTTTTCTGAGCACCTTACATAACTCTTTAATATTTCAAAGGGCAGTTTTTGTTTTTTTTCCCCTCCCACATATTCATCCCTGTGCATTCCAAAGGACTGGCTCTTCAGTTTGTTTATTTCTTAATTTAAAAAGGGCCACAATCCTTAGCTGTTTTGTGTGGGTTTTGTGATGTTTGTGTTGACTCCCATGAAACAGTCTTTAGGCACTGGAGGAAAATAACTCTTAAATGAGTTACAGTAAGTGTGTGGGAGGCGCACTCAAATGTTGCCCTGATGCTCCTTGCTTTTTAGTGTACATGCGCGTGTGTCATCCCTCCTCCTTGAGTGTGGGCTGGATTTAGTGACTCACTTTTGTGGACAAAGGAGGTGGGATGTCACCTCTGAGATTAGGTTACAGAAGCTGCAACTTCCATCTTGGGGGTTCTCTCTCACACTCTTGCTCGCTTGCTCTGAAGGAGGCCACCTGCCTTACAGAGAAGCCCCAGTGGCAGGGGATGAGGGAGGCCTCCAGCGAACAGCCAGGGAGATGTGAAGCTTCAGTCTACTAGTAACAGCCCATGAGGAGCTGAATTTGGTCAATGACCACCTGAATGAGCTTGAAAGCAATTCCTCCAGCCCAGCGATCAGATGGACCGGCAGCCCTGGCCAGACTATCGGATTGCAACCTGGTGATACAGCTTGAGCCACAGGCACCAGCTGTGCTGTACCCACATATCTGACCCACAGAAACTGATAATAATAAATAGTGATTGTATACTGGTCAGTTTTGAAGAAGTTTCCTGCACACAAAGAGATAATAAATGTAAATATTCAGTGGGCAACGCATTCCTTTATTCTGCTCATATTAGAAAAATTATACTTCCTCTTAGAAAAAGAGAAAAATGCTGTCTCAGTGGAGATTGGAAAAGCTTATTAATTAATCTATAATTGTATCTTGGTTCTTGCCACATCTTTCTCCTTTGAAAAACTCAAATTAGCTTGCTTTTTACCTTTTCTATTTTCTCAGAGCTGGACTACTCATTTTTATGGCAAAGATTATTTAAAAACTAGATTCAGAGAAAGTCATAAAATTATTACTAACCACAAAAAAAAGAATGGTGTATGAGCAAATACTTCCAAGTGGTACACCATGGATATTCCAAGACCTTGCTCTGCATAGCTGTTATCCACCCTTATGTATAATTCCATTAAAAGAAAGAGTTTCCTTAGTCACAAGCCTAGTTTCTTCATTTCCTCTCACTTCTGGTTTAAACACAATAGGGCATCCCTAATTTGAACATCTTGTGGGGTCCATAATTAAAGATTCAACTTGTGCACATGAACCCAGCTGATCCCCTCCCAGTCTTGATAGCAGATTTATAACCCCACCTATCAAAAAGTCAAAATTCTGTTCCCCATTCATCCTAATAAAGCAGCAGGGGTTTCCTAGGGAGACTGCTGACAAGTCTAATTGTTCACAGCTGGAGAGTGTAGGGCTGGTTCCAGTGGTGAGATTTTAACCCTCTCCTTCTCCATTTCCCTCTTGACTTGACAGATAGGAGTTAAACTCCAAGGATTGGTAACAGATATTCAGATTTTCAGGAGAGCGAAGTTCTGTTCATACTCTGGCTCTTGAGCTATTGATTTGGATTTGATGAAATGCTAAAGCTTAAGAGCAGAGGTCTATGTTTCAGGCAAGAGTGTAGCTATGAAAGTATGGCTGTTTTTTTTGTGGTTAAACAAGTGAGATACTGGAGCAGCTGAAGAACAAAGGTCTCTTCCTGGTGTTCTATGAAGCTCTTCTCTAACTTAGAAACATGAGAACCAAGAGGACACAGGAGGAGATGCATGGGACACATATGCTACATGATTTGTAAAGGTGGTTATTTTACATCAGGGGTGGGGAACATCCGGCCCAAGGGCAGTATAAGGCCCGCGAAATAATTTGGTCTGGCCCTGCCAAGGCATTAGGAGTGAGTCAATTAAATGTTTGAGCAAATATATTAGGCTAATTTTTAAGTTGATAATTTTGTATGGCCTGAGAATGATGTTATAAATATCTAAATGGCCCTTGGCTGACAAACGGTTCCCCACCTCTGCTTTAGATACAGCACACCTTACGTATCAGAGAGAGTCTCCATCATTGTCATCATCTTCAGAAAGTTTCTGAGTTGTGAGAGCGTGCCATGATGGATACTGGGGATATAAAGAGAGAATGGAAGTATAAGAATAGATCTATTCTTGCAATAGAACCCAGGGAAACAGGACACATGTGCTCATAGAAAGGGACAAGATATATCCAGGCAGATGCTATGCCAAGTGCTAAGTGACTGGGGGAAGAAGTGGAACTCAGCTAGTAAGTAGCAGGCAGTGGAACCTATACTCAGACTTAGGGCTACGTGACTGTGTTCTTGGTTCCTTTCGTATCTTCCTTCATTTATTTGACAAATACATGGTGTGAACCTACCACATGCCAGGCACTGCTCAAGGTATGGGGAATAAATTGTTAAAAGAAGCTAGCACATTCTCCTGCTCTGGTGCAACTTATAGGTGTAGTTTTACAGTGAATGAGGATGATATATAAGAAAAATTATACTTCTGTAGACATTCATGGTTGTCAAAAACCCTTTGATATCCTCTTATTTCATTTTTTTTCCAATAAGAATAACATTTCTTCTGTCAGTTTATTAATAAGTTGTTCAAATTCTTCAAGTTTATTCTGGTGCAAAGTAGAAAATGAAAAAATTAAATATTTAAAATTAAATAATGTTAATTTGCACAAAATTCTTCATATATTAAAAATTATAGGCCGTGACACTGATGGTTGTTAATTCTTATATTTATTTAAATCCTACATCTTAATGTATGTTACAGTATTTGAATCATGCAAATACTTTGAAAAAATTTTTAAAGAAATTTTTTGGTATGCAAGAATTTGAGGCAACCTCATCAACACCAATTCCATTCTTTTTCCCCCCAATTATTCCATAATATGTCATTACTTGCAGATGATCTGAAATCTTCCCACAATGCACATTTTTCCTCAAGGAAATTAAAAGGAAAGGAAGTAAATATTACATTTCTTTTAGAGCTTCTGCCTAATTTATTTCCCAAAGGTGAGCTTTTGCTGCATCATTATGACAGGGACCACCATCATATATGCAGTCTGTAGTTGACTGAAATATAATTATGTGGTTCATGACTGAAATATAAAAAATAATGCATTCAATAACCTAAAGGCTTGAATTTGATGAATTTTTAAGCTGGAATATATACATGAAGGCGATATTTCAGGCTGTTCTGCAAATACTAAGAAAACTAAAGTATGACATACAGGGTGGGACAAGTGTAGATTTACAGTTGTGAGTACATGAAACATAAGTTTATTCTGATACTATTATTTATTAATTATTGTATTATTTTCCACATGAACAACTGTAAACCTACTTTTGTCCCACTTTATATAACATGCTATGAATCTTCCTGGGCATTTTAACACTTTTTCCACCCAGGCTGTCAGATTGGTCTTTCATGAAAAAATATCTCTAGTTTTACAGTGGAATCCACTGATAGATTCTTGTCATACTGATATTTATCGCTACTATATAAAAAGATATACTCCTAGAGCTTTTAAAGCTTTATTGAGGTATAATTTACATATTATAAAATGTCCCCATTTTAAGCAATGCTTTTAAATAGCTTTATAGAGTTTTGCAAACATGGCTACAATACACTTTTGGAACATATCTCTCACCCCAAAAGACCCCCATGTTTATTTACAATCAACCCTCACCCCCAATCCCATCCCCAGGCACCCACTCATCTGCTTTCTGTCTTTGCAGATTTACTCTTTCTAGACATTACTTTTAAATGTAGTAATAAAATCAGTATTCTTTTGTGTTAGATTTCTTGAACTTAGCATAAAGTTTTTGAGGTTTATTCATGTGATTGCATATGTCATTATTTCATTTACTTTTATTGTCAAATAGTATTCGGTTGTATTTTGTTTATTCAGATAGTGGACATTTAAATGGTTTTATTTTGGGTCATTGTGAATAATCCTGCTCTATATATTTGCATATAAATGTTTGTATCACTAAAGATACAAGACATATCAGTATATTAAGATCATTGGAACAATTTTAATATTCTCTATCAAGAGTAATAATAGTGTAGCCCTAGCCAGTTTGGCTCAGTGGATAGAGCATTGGCCTATGGATTGAAGGGTCCTGGGTTCGATTCCTGGTCAAGGGCATGTACTTTGGTGGCAGGCTCAATCCCTAGCCCTGATCGGGGTGCGTGTAGAAGGCAACCAATCGACATATGTCTCTCACATCAGTGTTTCTCTCTGTGTTTCTCCCCCTCCCTTACACTCTCTCTAAAAATCAATGGAAAAATATCTTCTGGTGAGAATTAAAAAAGAGAGCAATAACAGTGTACACAGAGGTCATTTAGATCAAAATGTTCTCATGAGCTGAGAGTACTTTCGAGTTATTTATTTTTAAAAATAAATTATACTTGTCTAGTCTCTACAAAAAGAATACATTCTCATCTATTCATAGCTTCTTTCTTTGATTTATTAAGATCTTGAGTTATGTCCTTTCCTTCAGTGATCTGCTACCTTCTGAGCATGGCATCAGGTCTTCTGTGGTCACTGGTGCCCATCTGAGCCTCATGGCATTGAGTCTGAATAATCCCACTTCGTGTCTTTTCTTTCTACTAACACACATTCATCTCTGCAGCTCGCTCACAGTTTTGCTTTTTCTGCCTCTGCCTTCTTTATCATAGACCCAAGTATAACATTTTGGGGGAGTAAGCTTATTTATTTATTTTTACTTTTGGGATCATGACACACATAACACATAATCACATGTCTTATGAAACCTCCTAAAATATTTCCTCTGTGAATGCTAATATCTGAATGCTTGAGAATTGCTTCCTTAGTTTTGTCTTTAGATGATAGTCAACTGAACAGTCATGGTAAAGAATCCAAAGTAGAGTTTTCATCTTAAAGCAGTTATTTAATCCTGGTCTCAAGGGGGACCAGGAAAATTTTTTTCAAAATGTAGTAAAATAAAATGAAAGACTGTCTTGAAAAACTCAAAGAATAGGAAAACACACATACTCTTTAGTGATTTAATGTTTGTCACCAAATTAAAATGTTTGTATATATGAGCTGTGAAGTTCAAGTACTATGACAATAGTTTTAATAAATAGACCAGAACTTAACATATATAAAAATGTTATATATTTTGAAATGAATGATCTTGGCTATAAACTTTCCCCATCCATTTTGCAATTCCTCAGACGTATTTTAGAATTTCCATCAGTGCCAGTTTATGAACCAAATAAAAAACTGATCTCATTACTTTATTGTCACATCTCATATATAAAATGCAAAAGCAATATGCCTTAGTAATTGAGATTATATAAAAATGGAGATTCCTATCTCATATACTGCCTAGTGCTTGGGTTAGCCTGTTTTGAGATGCAAACATGTTCCCCCCCCTCCCCCATCTCATCTCATAAGAAAAGCAATATGTTTAAAACAAAGAAGGCGCTGATTGCAGCAGTTCATTTACTGTCTTTGCTAAAATTTAGTACCAAGCCCTTTACCACCTATTACAAAACAAAACAAAAATTCTCTAAGAGGCTGTGAGATGACCCAGTTTGCATTGTGATGAAGGTCACTTTGGCAAATTGTCTTATTGGAGGGATTGGTTTCAAAAGATATCCATTCATCCCATTATTTATTGGGTTGTCAATAAGGGCCAGCAGTGACTTATGTAAATGTGGATACTGCAGTTGGTGGATGCAGTCTTGCTCAGGTAAAGGACTTGGGTAAATATGCAATGATCTATTCTGTATGATCAACATCATTACCATGCAGTGGAGAGGTGAAGGTCCAAGCAGGGTCATCTTCTTTACCATGACCACTGAGCAAGTCAGTGGTGAATGAGTGGCTTCTGTAGGAAAGGGATCCTCCACAGCGGACAAGAGAGAAAAAATTATGGAATGCAGATGGGGGCATATTTATGCACTCATTCATCTAACAAGCCTGGAAGGTAATTCCTATTAATTTTAAAACATCCAAGCTTGCATTATAAATTTAAGTTCTGGATGTTCAAGAAAGTATTAGAAATCTCTGTGCCTCAGTCTTCTCAGCTATGTACCCTGGGAAAGTTATAAAAGTTAGAGAATAGAGATAAATTTCAGAGTCCAGAATCAGCCACATTGTATATATTTTACTAGAAAAATAGGTATAATTTATAGAAGTTCAGCTACTATATTTAAAAAAGCAACACAGTAGATTAAGTAAGATAGTAGCTTCTTTTTCTCCATTTCAATGAATTGTGGAGGTAGATAGCCTAAGTTTGGTGTGATGGCTCCTCAAACTTGTCTAATTCTCTTTGTTTTGCCAGATTTTTGTCCAAGTTCTCTGTTCTTCCACTCCCAGGTTATGGTCCTTATCTTTATAGTCTAAAATAATTGCTAGCACTCTGGCCATTGCATCCAAGTTTACGGAGTTAGGATTGTAGTAGGACACAAATGGGGTTCTTCTCTGCTTTTCAAAAAGATTTCTTAGTAGGCCCACCTGACATTTTTACTTTTTTCTCATTGGTCAGCAATGAGTCCCGCTAAAAATTGTGTGTCTGTTACTAAGAAAATGGGGAGAATGGATACTGCAAGGAAGGACAAACTCTGTCATAAGATATAACTATTAATGTCCTGTATTTATACTTACCAGTTTAGTCAGGTTATTGAGCCTTACTTTTCTCATCTATGTATGGGGACAGTACTAATTTCAAAGAGCTGTTATGAGTAAATGATAAAAGAGATCATGCATGTAAGGCCCCCATAGGTGGCTGTATTCCAAAACTGGAGCATTAGGCTTTGGGAAGGCCCAGATTTGGAGCTTCCTGGTTCTAAGAGACCATACTGCCTGGACAGAGTCATGAATATCTGAGACCCGGTCTGATAGAGGACCTGCACCTCACCTGGCTGCCCCCATAGTGGCATAGATAGCACTAGGGACTGGCATATTGGGATTCTTACCTAGCCTGGAGCAGGTTTGTGGAAACCTCTTTTTTTTTTTTTTTTTTTTTTTTTGGTTGCTTAAGATCCAACTTACTTGGTAGAATCAGAAAGGCAGAGGGAGTTTCAAGAGTGTGATATGGGACTTTGACCAGTATTTAATGTAATTTGAGAAATAAGGTACAGGGCATTACTTAGTCTCTGAGATTATTATGCAGAGTTGCTTAGAAGAGCTATTAACCATTTATAATAATAAAAGCATAATATGCTAATTAGACCAGACAGCCGTACGACCTTCTGGATGTCAATCTGGATGTCATTCTAGATGAAGCCACGGCGGCAGGTGCCAAGGCAGAGGTGGTTAGGGGTGTTCAGGCAGGCAGGCGAGCAGTTAGAGGTGATCAGGCAGGAAGGCAGAGGCAGTTAGGGGCAATCAGGCAGGCAGGTAGGTAAGTGGTTAGGAGCCAGCAATCCCGGATTGCGAGAGGGATGTCCGACTGCCAGTTTAGGCCCGATCCACAGGTATTGGGCCTAAACCGGCAGTTGGACATACCCAAGGGGTCCCGGATTGAGAGAGGGTGAAGGCCAGTCTGAGGGGACCACCCCCCATGCATGAATTTTGTGCACTGGGCCTCTAGTACTTAAATAATCTAGCCCCTGCTGCTGTGCACTCTGGAGCACATTGTATGGAGTTGTCCAAGGGGCAAACAGCACTGTTACAAATAAGCATTGCAGTCTGGGGTACCCTGTCTGGTAATGTTTGACTAGTCTCAGATACTAGAGCAGTGGTTCTCAACCTTGGCTGCACATTAGAATCACCTGGGAATCTTTTTAAAATCCTGATTTCTGGGCCTCATCCTCCGGAAATTCTGTTTCTTTGTTACTAATGTGGTGGCCCCACCCCATAACAAAGAAACAGAATTTCCGGAGGATGAGGCCCAGAAATCAGGATTTTAAAAAGATTCCCAGGTGATTCTAATGTGAAGCCAAGGTTGAGAACCACTGTACTAGAGACTCTAAATTGAACTTGTGATGCCCTTTCCCTCATAGATATTTCCCCCTTGCTTTCCTAAAAACAAGGTATTGTGAATGAATTGTGCACCCCAGCCATATGTTGAAGCCCTAACCTCAATGTTTTAATATTTGGAGATAATGTCTTTAAGGAGATATTTAAGGCTAAATAAGGTCATTAAGAATGGGACCTCAATCTGATGGAACTGGTATCCTTAAGAAAAGGAAGAGTCACCAGAGAGCGCTCTCTCTCTCTCTCTCTCTCTCTCTCTCTCTGAGTGCACAGAGGATATAGTGAGAAGACAGGCACCAGTAAGCCAGGGAGAGTGGCCTCACTTGGATTTCTAGCCTCCAGAACTGTAAGAAAAGAAATTTCTATTGTTTAAGTCACCCAGTCTGTGGTATTTTGTTATAGCAGCCATAGCTTACTAATGCATAAAGCCATTCTTTTCCATAACCACATTATCAAAATCAGGAAATTAATGTTAAAGCAATAATATTCTTTGTCTGCGGACCTAATATCAATTGTCCTAGTAAAGTTTTTTATTGCAAAAGAAGTCCCAGATCATGTGTTGCGTTCACTTGCCATGTCTCTTAGCCTCTTTTAATCGAGAATATTTCATCATTTTTTCTTTTTCTTATGACATTGAGATTTATTATAAGTATAAGGCCAGTTATTCTGTAAAATGTTCTTTAATTGGGGTTTTTCTAATATTTTGCCAAGATTAGATTTAGGCTATGTATTTTTGGCAGGAATATAACAGAATTGATGTTGTGTCCTTCTCAGTGCGTTATATCAAGAGATACCTGGTGTCAATTTGTTACATTATTGATGGTGTTAACTTTGATCATTTAATTAGGGTAGTATCTACCAGGTTTCCCTATTGTGAAGCTATTTTCCCCTTTTGTAACTAATAAATAGATTTGTGGGATCATATTGAGATTGTAAATATGCTTCCACCCAACAATTTTAAAATTCACTAATGTTTTCTTGCTTGATTCACTTACTGCTGTTATGGTTGCTGAATTTTCTAATTCTGCTATTCCCTGTACATTTATTTGTTTTCTTTCAACAGTTAGAATGAGCTTTCCCTTCTTCCACATTTATTCATATATTTATTTGTAACAAAATAGACTAATAAATATTAAAATATGCTATAATCCATATTTAAATTCTGGTCATACTACATAAACTCCAAATTTAGTGAAAATATATCCATTTGTTTAATGAGATATAGCAATGAGACAAAAAAAACACAACAACAACACTTCAATTAATTTATATAGAGATGAGATTCCCATAGCTGGAATGGATTTTCTGGCTGATGAACAAGAAAGAATCAGATACGACTGTCTGACTTCTAGGTAGGGTATAATAGAAAATATATGAGGGGGATTTAGAGATGAAAGTGTTGAGTTGAAATTGCAGAACATCAGACCGTCAAACCTTAGAGGGAAGGTAAGGGCGGGGGGTGGTAAGGGAGAGAGATCAACCAAAGGACTTATATGCTATCATATAGGCCTAACCAATGGACACAGACAACCAGGGCGGGTGAGGGCATGAGTGGGAGGGTGGGAGGTAATGTGGGGATAAGGACACATATCTAATAACTTAATCAATAAAAAATTTAAAAAAATAAAATTAAATAATAGTACCGGTTTAACACCCACTTTTTAGATCAATATTGACTTTTGTTGATTATGCGTACTTAATTGTCCATATGTTAATTAATGCTATAGATATGTACACATTCTCCTCTTAGAATTTGCCACTTAAAATGTATAAAATTCATGTTTTTATTAATATATTTGTTTCAAAATGTGTTAATGTTCTTACTTCTTTTGGCAATATGTTAATTACTGACAAAAATAAAGATGCGTTTATGTAGTCATTATTTCAACCAAATACTGGAAAATTTAGTTTGTATTTTAAGAAAAATAACAGCACGAATTAAATAGCCACTTGTCCAATAAAGATGGTGTCTGACAATAATAAAACACACACACACACAAAAAGAAATTGCAGAACGTCTGTTTTAGGGAGAGATGGTTTGATGTGTGAAACAAGCTCAGGGATGATGTCTGGCAAGAGATATGGGTTAGAGCACAGCTTTGTGCTGGGACTGGCTCCTACTGGGTCAAGAGCCAATTTTGTGCATCTCTTCCCAACTTCATCTTCAGTGCCATCATATGGGTGACTTGAAATCAGCCATGAAGGGAGGATTTATACCACAGATATCAGCAAATGAAACAAACTGTTCTCTCCTAAAAGTGAACGAGATCATTAAGTGATAGTGTTTAATATGAAAATAAAATCTGTCATTGAAAAAATAGCATATTAGGGGTGGATGGAAGAAGAAAAGCCACAGAAGAGATTCAGAAAGGATGGAGAAATATTTAAAGGGAACTAGAGATGCAGGTTTTCAAAGAATCCAAGATATTTCCAAGAAAGAAGGGTTGATAAACAATGTCACATGTAGCTAAGATGTCCAGTCAAAGACTCAAAGTGTGTTAGGGTATTAGATTGTTTGGTGGCTTTAGTAGAAGTCTTAGTTTAGTGACTTGAGTAGATGCTGGATTGAGCTGAGTAAAAATTTAATAACTGTTGAGTGGTGAATGGATAATAATGCAGCTTTTAGAGCCAAGAAAAGTGAACATCCCAGGTTCACTTTTTTTGTTAAACAATCCTACTATATAATAGTCTACAGTTTTAGACCACAGTAAATGTGAGGCCAATGAGTAGTTTGTTCACCTTCTGTAGGTGCCCTCACCTACTTTGCTTATAAAGGAAGGAACCCATTTAGAAAGTTGAAATTTGCTTGATTTAATCTTGGTATTGCTCCCCATCCATTTTGTCAAGTTTCAGGTTTTATTAAGCTTCTCAGCAATACTACTTGCAGTATTGCATACCAGGCCTCTTCGTCTTTTCTGGCTGGCAGTTATGTTTTCAGTGGGAACTAAAACAGTAATTTGCTCTTTCAAAATTAGTGGTCAGGTTTGTGAAATTTTTGTTAGAACCATAAGTACATAGAGTGGGATATTATTTCTTTACTTTTTGTCTTTTTTTTTTTAAAAAAAAAAACATGTTAATTTAGGTAGCGAAAAATTGAATCTTTAGGCACAAAAATCTTCATGTATTGCATTTAATATTAGTTTATTCATAATTGTATGACTTCGTGGGGAGTCATTTATTTTCTTTTTGAAATAAATTTGAAAATAAGGAATACTATACCACTGCATTTGAATGGAGAAAGACATGAAAAAATACATAAAAATAAGTAGGGCAGTTTTAAATTCTAGAATGTTGACTATTTTGTATTACGCCTGGGAATTTTTTTTCTGAATCTTTGTGCCAACAATATAAAAGTACTAATTAATTTATGTTGATATCTAGTAAGGAAAATCTTTTCTTGCTTGGTTGAACTAAGTTTAATTTACAATGTCTGTGAATGCATTTTAGTTGTAAAATAAAAACATGTATTGGAAAGATATGATCTCATCATCCTACACTCACTCTTTAAAAAGCAGTTTCTTAGATTGGCAATAGAAAGCACCATTTGTAACAGAAAGGAAAAGTTCTTGGAGTTTTATTAAAAATAGCATGGCATATCTGAACAAGGGACTTTTTCACACATTTTCTATGTAACTATTGAGTTGGAAAAATTTTGTATGTTCACTATAACCAGTCACTTGCATAAGTGTTAAAAAATAATGATGGTAGTCAACTGTGTGTGTGTGTATCCCAGGCCTTTTGCTAAGTACTCACACTGTATTTTCTTCCTTCATCCTTCCTACTAGTTACAGCTCACAGCTAAGAAGTAGCAGTCAGTCTGAATCCAGGTCTATCTGTCTCTAGAATCAGAGACCAATGTCTGGTCAGTATATCCGACTGAGAAAGAGAGTCAAAACAATAAATAAACAAGAGCAACATTTCTCAATGACCTTAATTATGATATTCCTTAACATTAGGAAAGTAATCAGATGTAAATTTGTGCAAAGCAATTTAGGATTAAAAAGAAAGAGAAAGCCATCTTTTCATTGTTGTTATAATTGTCATCTTTGTATTTAATGATAGAGTCACATGAGATAAACTTTATATATTTCCTCTGATATGAGAAAAACTTTCTGAAATTATTTATGATTAGCTTAAACTGTTAGGAGTTCACAAACATTTGAGATTAAAATTTTCTTTCTAGCCTTATTTTTCTCTAATTAGTCAATATCGATAAAACAGCTCTGGAAATCCCATGCTTTAACCCCAAAAGAGTAAACATGAAAAGTTGATTCTTATTTTTTAACCACTCTGACCTGCCAATACTGCTAACACTGTGTTCTTTTTTCCCTATGAACTTTATAAGAAATACATTCTTTTCCACTTATTTGTAAGCTACCCTGTTAGTGAAAACATCTCAACCCTTTAATAATTAGGAGAAGCTATTTGCAAGCTTAGCTTCCTTTGGGTATGTTAACTTCTTTTTATTTCCCTTATTTTGTTGGGCTTCCCACTTTCTATGAACTTTTGAATTGTTTAAAACAGAAAATTTGTACGGTTACATTTAGCAGCACTTTTCAGAAACAATCTGGCAAGACAGATCATAATTAGTGTTTATTTATGTTACACACAATTGACTACAGATTTTAAATATATAGGCATTTTTAGCCATTGAGGTTTATGTGGAGTTTTGATGTTATTTAGTTTCAGATGTTTGAGGGTTTTCTATAAATTACTTCTCTGTGATTTAGTATGACGATGTTTATCTCAATTTTACGCATCTATCTTATATTTTGGGGAAATTTTATATTAAATTCCTGGATGTTTGTTTGTTTGTTCCTGGAAGAATGATATAAATAAGTTTGACTTCACTTCTTAAAAGTCAGAGTTTCCACTGATTTCAGTTGTGAACCCTCTGTAGTTTGAAACCGTCTGGGCAATTGCATCCCAAACTTGGTATATTAAAGGAAGGAAGCCAGGGGTTATGATGATTCAATTGCTTACAACAGAAACCAAATTCAGCCTACACTAAGCTCCCTTTCAAAACAAGGTAACTGCAGGTGCTGAAGATATGAGTTTTTAACACCGTTCATGCTTTGAGCTTAATGTTCTTCAGTGATGAGGCAGCATGGTACAGGGAGAAAGACATGGACTTAAGAATTAGATTAGCTTGATTTAAAAAAAAAAAAACAAACACGTTTTATTTTAAAATATTTGGAGATTTCATAGGAACATGCAAAGATAATACAGAGAGGACCCCTTAACCTTCATCCAGTTACTCTTAAAGCTTAATTGTGCATACAGCTATCCTCCTATATAATAAAAGTCTAATATGCTAAGTGTCTGACCGTTCATTTGACCGTTGGGCCAGTCACTATGACAGGCATTGACTACAAGGGGGCAGATGCTCCAATCGGTAGGTGAGCTTACTTCTGGGGTCCAGCCGATCGGGACTGGGAGAGACAGGCCAGACACACCCTGGAGTCCTCCTGCAGTCCCTGGCCCTTCCGCAGCTGGCCCCTATCGGCCCTGATCAGAACTGGGCAAGATGGGCCTGACATGCCGTGGATAAATCTGTGCACCAGGCCAATTTTGGCCCGATCTCCTGCAGGCCAGGCCGAGGGACCCCACCAGTGCACGAATCCATGCATCAGGCCTCTAGTATTACAATATCAAACCCAGGAAATTGGCATTGGTACATGTGCCTACCCTTTACTCTGTGTTTTACAAACTCTAAACCCTGACAACCACTAATATTTTATGCCTCTATAATGCTACTTTGGGAACATTATATTAATGGAATCATGCAGTATGTGGCCTTTTGAGTTTAGGTTTTTTTAAAGCATAATGTCTTTCAGATTCATCCAGGTTAGTGTGTGTATCACATTTGTTCCTTTTTATTGAAGTGTGATTTGGGGGGAAGCAGTGGGGATTATTATAAATAAGCTGTTATGAACATTCATGCACAGGTTTTGTGTGGACATGAATTTTCATTGCTCTATGATGAATGCCCAGGAGTGTGATTCCTAGGTCACAAGGTAACTGTATGTTTAGATCTTTAAGAAACTACCAAACAGCTTTCCAGACTGGCTGTACCATGTTATATTTTCTCCAGCAATGGAGAAGAGATCCAGGTTTTATGGATCCTACCCAGCATTTGGTATTGTCACGATTTTTTGTGCTTTTATATTTTTTATGTTGGTGTTCTGAATGATATGTAGTGATATCAGTGCTATCTCACTGCAGTCTATTTTCATTCCCCTGTGGCTACTGGTATGTGTTTACTCATCGTTCATATATATTGTATAATGTAATGTCATTTCATGACTATGCTTATTTTCTAATTGAATTGCTTGTTTTATTTAACTTTTTTTTCCTGTTGAGTTTGGAGAGATTTTCAATATAATATAGATACTAGTCCTTTGTCAAATAACTATCCTAGTTTAAAAAGCACACATACATAAATTGTGGAAAATTCCAAACATGTACAAAGTCAGATAAAACAGTATAATGAATCCTCATGTACCAGTCCCTGTTTCACCCTCAAATTCTTTGGAAGCAAATCCTAGACATCATAGCATTTCAGGTACATATATGTCAATAAAACATTAAAATAAAAGGATTCTTCTTTTAAATACAATGATAATAGCACTGTCATATCTAAAAGAAGACATTCTTAATATTATCAGATAGCTAATTAATCAATCCATTTCCTGTTTTTCATATTTTTTCACCTGTTTGTTCTAGAGAGCATACAAATAATGTCTATACATAGCAATTGTTTGATTTGTTTTTAAAATCAAAATTATTCCATAAGCTCTCCCTTTTTATGCTACTAGTTTTTTCCCAAAGATAAACACAGCCATGCTTTAAAGCCATGAAAACAGATTTTATTCAGCCACTACTGATGGTAGGGCACTCCATTCCAATTTGTGCAGAGGTGATTGGGCGTTTTAAAGGGAGAGTGAGGTAGGGAGGTGGAGAGAATGGAGACTCAAGTGGAAAATGACAGGGGTTGGTCAGTGTAAATGTGATTATGCTGGTGTGTCTGCAAGCTGGCAATTACTGAAGTGAGGCTCGTGACCTCCCATGGACTGGAAGACAGAGGCCCTGTCCTTTCTGACAATTACTTTCACAGGAATGGCTTTCAGATCCTGGAGAAAGACACCGCAAGCTTGTAGGAGACACATATATCTCAAAAGGACTGAGGAAGGATTTACAATTATGAACCCTTTTTAGTAAATCCTCTAAGAAAGGGAATGGGGCCTATCTTCAGGAGTTAACTGGAACAAAACAGTAAATCCTCTGGACAGCCCTCCCTGAGCTCTTCTAGAGGAGAATTCAACAGGGGGCTGGGTCATTCCAGGAACTAGGCTGGAGGCTGCTAGAAGCCATGCTGAAGTTGGAATGCAGTGCTCATACTGAGTTTATGCAGCTCTCACTTTTGCTGAGGGTTTTGCTTTTTTGTTGTTGTTGTTCTTTGAAACTTCCCACAGTCTGTATTTTGGTTACTTCACCTCCATGATGTCAATTGATATGTTCTTCTATCTGCTGTATTTCTTATAAATTGATAGCTAGATCTAGAGATTTGATTGCATCTGGATATATATATATATATATATATATATATATATATATATATATTTCAGAGAGAAAGGGAGAGAGAGAGAAAGAGAGAGAGATAGAAACAACGATGAGAATCACCGACCGGCCACCTCCTGCACATCCCCCACTGGGGATCAAGCCCACAATCGGGCATGTGCCCTGACCAGGAATTGAACCGTGACTTCCTGGTTCATAAGTTGACACTCAACCACTGAGCCTCTCGGGCTGGGCTGTGCTTTCGATTTTTGACAAGAATACTTTATCAATGATGGTGTGTATTTCCAGGAGGAAGTAAATAATTCTGATTGTTTTCTTTTTCTGAAGTGAGTTGTCATATGCCTAGATTCATTATTTCAGTGGGGATTGAAAAATTGTGCTAGTCTAATTCTATCATTCTCTCTTCATTTATTGGATAGAATGAATATATATATATATATATATATATATATATATATATATATATATATATATCAAAAGAAACATTTCTTCATGAAATACTTGGTTATCCTGGGGGTCCAGTATATATAGACAACACAGGACAAATGCTTGATTCTTTTGCTTTATTTGCTAGTTTTATTCTTATTGATACTCAAATGTTTATCTTTGGTTAGTAGACGCATTGCTGATGGAAATAAGATTATTTCACAGAGTCACAAGAAATGCATTTTGGGGACCCTTGGGTAAGAGGACTTGAGGCACAGTGGCAAGATTTATTGGAGTGAAAACAAAGGCTTGCCCTCAGGAGCCCTATGTCTCTTCCACGACCAGGTGGCTCAGCTCCGTCTCACTGGGTATGAAGTCCTGGGCCTGGAGAACACAGTGCCCACCAGGCAGGTCAGGACCCAGAACTGTCATGCCCTCACATTGGGCTCCGTTAGTCCAGCATAGTCTCTGCTCCCTGCTGCGCTCTGGCCCAATTGGTGCCATGCTTCAGCCCAGGCTTGCACAGCTCATGGAGGAGAAAGAGCTCAAACAAGTCCTGAGCCTTTGTTAATCTTTGGTTATATCTCCGTGAGTTTGGGAGGGGGTAAGCTTTCTTTCAAACTAACCAATTTTCTTCCTAATTCTTCGGTGGCTTGTGCTGTGCCCTCCACCATCCAAACCCTTTCCTGCATCTTCTGGGTTTTCATGCCCTTACCTTTCCGGTATTTTTCCCAGGTTTTTCCAGGCTAGACTCCTCCCCTTTATGTTGCCATTTTGGCTTCTACTGCACATGCCTCAAAAGCTCTGCTTCGTCATCTGGCTTTTACCACACATGGACTTACCTGCCCATACAGTGGTCTTGGCTCTACCCTCTACACTCAGCAAAAGAAATTTCCCCCATTGTTCTATCCCTCCCTCAGTAACCCCAGCTAAGGAGCCAGTTGTCCCACAGGGAGATTGGAAAGCTGACCTCGGGGATTAGTGTCCTTTGTGACTGTCCCCTGAGGAGTCTGAATGCTACCACTTCCTAGTTAATCACACTTAACATCTGCTTCCATTTGCTGCCCATTTTTTTCCTTCTCTTATTAATTACTAGTTAGCTACCTACGCTAACGGAAGCACATATAGGGGACTCTGTACAGTATTAGTTATTAAACTCTTGTTTCTTCCTGTCATCTTTTCTTTTTTGTTACTTTTATAAAATGATGCTATACAGGATACCTTATATTGGCTTATTCAAATCGAAAAGATTTAGTAGACAGATACAATGTGCGGATGAGAAAATTCTAGTTCTGATGTTTTCAGAATTAGCAGGCTCAACCAATTAGTAGATATCTTCCACCAGAGAAACACTTGCTTTTGATTAAATTCTTATGTATGAGAAATAGCAAGGCAAAGATCTGGAGGGGTGTGTGTGTGTGTGTGTGTGTGTGTGTGTGTGTGTGTCCAGGACAAGAAAAAGAAACTATCTTTCACTTTGAACTTTGTAGAAAATGGTATGCAGGGCGACCATCTCCTTCTTTTTTCCCAGGACTTGCCCAGTTTTGACCCTGAAAGACCCATATCCCAGCAACCTCCTCAGTACTAGGCACACTGGACTGGCTGGTCACCCTTGATGAAGATCCAGTCTTTTATATGAAAATCTCTAAGGTCCAGAAACTCTAGAGTGGAAAAATTTCAGAGGTCTTTCTTTTGGGCTTGAGTTCAGTTTAGCACAGGAAAATGCATTTCCTAAAATAACAATCTCAAATTGGGCCTTGATGCCAGTGGGGTTTGTAAAGGTAGTGTTAAGACTTATATGATTAGGATTTTTTAAATTTACTTTGATGAATTAAATGCTTACTGGGAAAAACATTGTGCTGAATCTGCAAGGAAAACTCAGCTGAGTTTTGACAGAAACAAGTGCTATTCTTCACTTGACCGTTAAGTTACTTTGCACATGGTTTGCTGACTGGAAATGCAGCAGCACCATGTTAGTGTGCCAGTGAGAAAGTGAAATGGGCTGCAAAGAAAATGGGAACGTTATATTAGAAAAGTTGCTGTGAAAGTCATTAGGACAATGAAGCTCTAGTGAGTATTAAATACAGTCACGCTGCTTAACAACAGGGATATTTCCAAAACATGCATCATTAGGCAAATTCTTCATTGTACTAACATCACAGAGTGTACTTACACAAACCTAGATGGTATAGCCTCCAACACACCTAGGCTATATGGCGTAGCCTACTGCTCTGAGGCTACAAACCTGTACAGTGTGTTTTCTGAAAACAAAACAACAAAACAAAACAAAACAAAAAGCAAACAAAACATGAGATTCAATCAAGCACAAGAGAAATGATGCAATCAAAAACCTGGGTAAACACGAGGTGTGTGAGGCTGCTGCCAGCATAACATGGCATATTGTCTGATAGAAAACATTTTTTGCTATAAAGAAATAGTACATTCTAAAATAATGATAAAAAGTATAGTATAGTAAACACATAAACCAGTTACATAGTTGTCTATTATTATTAGCAAGTATTATGTACTGTACATAATTGTATGTGCTATACTTTTATACCACTGGCAGCGAATAAGGTTTGTTTACACCAACATCCCCAGAAATAGGTGAGTGATGCATTGCGCTGCAACATTATGATGACTACGATGCAGTAGGCTGTAGGAATTTGTTGGCTCCATTATAATCTTATGGGACCACTGTTGTAAATGTGGTTCATGGTTGACAGAAATGTTATGTGGTGCATGACTGGTAATAATGGATCAGGGCTGTTGCTGTCCTACCATAGGAAGTAGAAACAAGTGTGGGTATGGGGCATGGTGGGTGCATGATGTTTGAGTCAGGGCATCTTTTGCTCTTTTGGACAAATTAGGAAAAGTCTGCCCTTCTTCAGGGCGGATGCAGGAATATATATTAATCATGACTGGGACTGGAGTTTCTACTTACTTTGGCAACATCACTATTTTAGGCTTTTTATATTATGTTTTGAAATAAGACTCAGGTCTAGAAGGAAATTAGGAGAAATTTTTAAAAATTACTATAACCAATGAATCATTTGAAAAGTATATAGACAATTATTATGGTTTTCTGACTTCTACAATACTAATTGGCATTTTGCACAAACATTAAAACTCTGACAATTATCTGAATGATGATTGTTTACCGTATACCTGGTACACCCTGTTAGGCATACTCTGTACTAAGTCTCAAGCGTCATTCTTATTTCTACTTGGAAATATTACTTATAGTTTCCTCCTCAGGAGCTTTCAGTATCTATGAGCATTGGAATTTAAAATAAAACCAAATTGCCTAGACTTGAGGCCTTAAAGGTTTCACCTTTTTAAAACAACAGAGTATATTTGTCTTTAATGTAAAACATGGAGTTCCAAGTGAAATAAGACTTGAATCTCCCAAAGTAAGATTCTTGTAGGAAAAGTGAATTTTAAAGGTGCTTGGCAAGATTGTGCAGGAATGACCCCTCCCCACTTCCTGGTCTTTTGCAACTCTGATGCTCAGACCCTCCCCCCCTTAAAATCAAGGGCATTAGGGCTGGGTGCCCAGGAAATGGGCTCCTCTCTGGACCACGGAAAGGTTTCTCTTCTTCAGCAGCGATGTCGCTTGTATCCCTGTGAATGGTGCTGTATTTTCTTAGACCACCTTCTCTGCTGTAGGCCTTTGACCCTAGTGGCCAACACTGCAGGGAGGTGATGTATTTGGGAGGAGCCCAGGTCTGCGGGAAGCCCAGGTCCCCAAATGTCCTTCTCGGCCTCTGCGTGAACTCAGTACATGGAACCATAAGTGTGTGAGAGCTCCTGGATTGACTGTCTGAGTTGCTACAGAGCATGTACATGAGGACTATCCAGGCCCTAGAATGGAGAAAACTGGTTTGGAGCATGTGGCTTTATAAAGATTTAGGTGAGTCTCCTCCTCTCCGTGCCCTAAATTAAAGCTGCCTGGATCTGTGGCATAAGACTCCAGCCTGTTACTCACCCAGTAACAAGCATAAAAATGGATGGAGAGAGACTGAGCTGGGCCAGCTGGCCTTTATTCCACATGGATGCAGCATGTGGAGGGGAAAGGGTGCTGCCCTGGACCACGAAGTGACCTCTCCCACTAGCAGTGGTGGCCCAATCTATGTCCTAGGTACTGACCATAAGGTTTGAAAATCCTAAAGAGCAGGTTGGAGGTGGGCCTTTTGGGCTATTATGGTCCAGGGCAAGCTCCCAAATACCTCACATTGGCATATTGATTATTTTGCATTTAAGTTACTTGAAAAGCAAACAGTGCAAGGTGATGGAAGGAGACTTGACTTGGGGTAGTGAACACACCATGCAATATGCAGATGATGTCTTATAAAATTATATGCTGAGACCTATATAATTTTATTAACTTACATCATCCCAATAAATTCAAGAAAAAGAAGGGTACACTGATCCTCCTTTATCTCCCTGAATGCAGGCAATAAATCTGTCCTGTGAAAGGCACCCTCCTTCCTTTGGGGGAGCTGGAGCTGGAGCTGAGATAGACATCCCTAGAGCCAGAGTTAAGAATTCAAGGCTGAAAAGCCTATACTATAAACAAACCTTGTTATTTCTTTCCTAAATTCTGCCCAAACTCTAACTTTGCTTAGATTACTTACTGAAGAGTACTGAAATGTAAATTTCTTTGTCCTGTAGAATCTTCATAAATTTATTGTTTCTTTGTCTAAATAGAATAAAAGCTGCCTGCTTTGATCATTTCTCCAAGCATGTTTTTTTTATTTCCGAGGTGCACATACTAAATTGGATTTTTCTCCTGTTAATTTGGTCTTGTGTCAGTTTTATTATCAGTCCAGTCATAAGAGCTCAAGAGAAGTCGAGGAGGGAATTTCCCGCTCCTCCACAGTATCTATAGGGCTCTAGTGACAAGGATGACACCAGTAAAGACTGGGGCAGGCTTAGGGGAAAAGGATGTGTCTGGGGAGAGATCACTTTGCCCATATGTGGCTGAGGAAATGGGAAACAGAATCGGCATCAATCATATTTAGGGATAGTCTACTGCTGTTCAAGTTTAGAGGATTTTGAAGCTCTAGTTTAATGTTAATTCCTTTATTTAGATTTCAGACACTTGACTAAAATACTGTGAGTAGTGGACCAGGTACAGGAATGGGGGCTGCCTATGGTGTTTGTTAGGAGCCCTCATTGTCCAAGGTGGGCTGTGCTCAGTCCCGCCCCTTTGCCTACTCCAGTCCCTGTGCAGCTGCCAGTGTTGTTAACATGCAGAAATGCCACTTAATAAATAATTTATGTTGAAACTGTGCTGAATAAACCATCTCCATTTTACTTTTATGCTGTATAGAGTAGTGCTTGCTTTGGTTTTGGATTTGGGTCTTACCTCTGACACTTGCAGATCCTGAGTAAATACCTTAACCCTCCTTCATAAGATGGGGACAGGCAAATGAAACGGGAAAATTGGACTGGAACCTGGAACGCATGGTGTTCCTCTGGGCAAGATGGTATAATAAAAGTTGGAAATTTATTGAGAAACAAGCACAGACTCCCAAGTGGGGAGGGGGAAAGAATCCCACTAAGTCCCCTTTCCTTAGGTTTATAAAGACTGCAGTTCTTTGTGCCTTGATATCCCCTCTGATTGGTCACTATGGCAACTTCAGAGCTTAAACCTCACATGAGATATGTGAGGTTCTCCTCTTCTCCTTTGTTGTTTCCCTATTCCTTTTGGGCTTTCCTCTTCCCTCTCTGAATGAGGGGGTTCCTTCCCTTTATTCTGTAAATGTATACCTTCTGCAGCTCCCAGCTCCCTTATTCTATGGGAATGTACCTTCTGCTGCTCTGTAGCCCTGTGCATTTTTTCCAGGGACCACTTAATTCCCAAAATTTCCTAAACCTGCCTATTTTACCCCTAGACACTCCTTTCACAAGTATGGACTCACAGAACTGGTGTGAGGATTAAATGAAAGTAAAAAGCTAATGTGCTTAGTACAGTGACTAGCACAACTAAATGTATTGAATATTCCCTACTATTAATGAATATAAAATTACCTGGAGCTGTTACTGACAGAAAGGGTGCTGTCAACAAAACTAAATTTTTGCTATTACATGTAGGAAGCATAAAAATTCCTTCTAAATTCATTATAGAAAGAATATAAATTAGACCATCTGACTAAATTAATGAAGCTTAAACTCATTGACCTTTGACACTGAAGGACTATGACCTTTTGCAAGTCAGTTAACATTTCTGTATTTTTTTCTCATCTGTAAAACTACCTGAGCTGTTTTGAGTCCTTCCAATTCTAACTTGAATTTTTAGAATAGCTAAGAAAACTGAAATTATATTCCCCCTTGTCTTCTCTGACTTTATTTCCAGCATTCTATGTGTGATAATCTAAGTAAATATTTCTTTATAAGTAACATACTGAGTTAAGAGTTTAAAATTTCTCAACAGATATAGTGACAGCCACAGAATGTGGTATTGAGAGTCAATTTGGGTTTCTGAGTAGATTGAACTGAGAAATGCATCCTTGTCTTAGAATAGTTAGCTCTTCCCTTCAGAATCTTCATTTAAATATCAAAGGAGACATCAAAGGTTGTTCTGCTCCTCTGTGGAATGCTTTTGCTTATTAAGATTTTAGATGAAGCACTTTATAGGTTCAAGGAGAGTGCATTGAAGAGAGAACCCAAACCCACTTAAATTTCCTTTGTTGCTTTTGTTAAGCTTATAATCTTTTTCTAATGTAAGCTTTATCTTTGTTACTTTGGTTCACTGAAATGTCTTTTTCTTGTGTTTCAAAGAGAAGCAGATTTCTGAATTCCTATTCTAAAAAGCTTTGGATTCAACATTTTGTTCATAATTTGTGACTCTTTATTCATCTCCTTTATTACCTTGACAGAGCAGGAGAAATTAAATTAGTATGACTGATGTCTGGAAGGAATTTGTTATATAGCATTTTATAATTTACTAGAGGCCCGGTGCACAAAATTTGTGCACTGGGGAGGGGGCTGGTCCCTCAGCCCAGCCTGCACCCTCTCCAATCTGGGACCTCTCGGGGGATGTCCGACTGCCAGTTCCTGTGGGATTGGGTCTAAACTGGCAGTCAGACATCCCTCTCACAATCCGGGACTGCTGGCTCCTAACCACTCCCCTGCCAGCCTGGTCACCCCCAACTGAACCTCCCCTGCGGCCATCTTGTGACGACATGGGGCGGCCATCTTGTGATGATGTGGAGGTGGCCATCTTGTGATGAGGGTGTGAGGGTCAATTTGCATATTACCTCGTTATTATATAGGATCGGTACAATGTTAAATAGTAACAACTCTTTGTGTCTGAGATGTTTGCTAGTGGAGCTGGTATTCAGGCAAAGTTATTGGGTTTTGAGAGATTCTGAGAAGAGCTGGAAAGAATAATATAATATCTTCATTAAAACCACCAGGATTTAAGGTAAGGGAAACAGTACCATTCTTATTTTGGACCCTGGTATAGTACCAGAGGGTAAGGAAAACACAGAAAAAGAAAGGGGGTTGATGTGTTAATGGCAAACTGCATCAGAATGTTAGACTTTAGTCCTTGAGTTTGGCTAAGAAAATAATCCTGAGCCAAGAAATTCAAATACTAGCAAAAGTTTATTCAGAAAGTCACATGGGTAGAAGAAGTGAGCCGTGGAAGAAATGAGCCAGCTGGGCTGTGTGGACTCGGGAAATAAGTTACAGAGGCAAAGGAAAAGCATCAGAGCATAGGATAAAGATAGGCAGAGAAAATGTACCTTAGGGAAGAAGATGGGGGAAGGTGCTGGAGAGCTCCAGAGAGAGTGTGCCTTAGAGAAGAAGGGGGTGGAGAAAGCCAGAGGCCTGCTCTAGAGGGAGAGGATGAGTGCCCTGGGTCCTTTGGCTTAAGGCAGGGGTTCTCAACCTGTGGGTTGCGAACCCTTTGGTGATTGAAGGACCCTTTCACAGGGGTCGCCTAAGACCATCCTGCGTATCAGATATTTACATTACTATACATAACAGTAGCAACATTACAGTTATGAAGTAGCAACGAAAATAATTTTATGGTTGGGTCACAACATAAGGAACTGTATTTAAAGGGCCAGAAGGTTGAGAACCACTGGCTTAAGGGCTTTTATCTGTAGGTCTTACGGGAAGCTCCCAATGGAGTATTCTTCAGCTTTTCAGGTGAGGAATACCTCAGGGTCCTGGTCTCCACTGATTGGTTGGCACCAGAGCAGGGTATCATCAGTCATTGCACCTGGTTCTGGTGTCAGCCATGGTGTCACCCCACCTTGCCTTACTGCTTTTCTGGGCCTGGAGCTGAAACACAACTGAGGCCTAGATGTTATCTCCAGGGCTTGTATGGGAGCCGTATGAGGCTGTTCCCTGGCCCCTTGTTCCTTCTTCAGTGGGGTCTACCACACATCACTAGCAACATGCCAGGAGAGGGAAGGTCAGGGGAGGATTACAACTGCAAGACAGGAATGAGAAAGATCAGGTCTCAGTTGCATGACCAGCAAGGTGGTGGAGACACTGTACAGTGTACAGATGATGCGTTGTGAAGTTGTGCACCTGAAACCTGTATAATTTTGTTAACCAGTGTCACCTCAATAAATTCAATAAAAAGGAAAGTACACAAATAAAGCACATGACCAGCAATATGCTAGGGAAGGAAAGATCACCCTGGGGGTGAAGTCCTTCCTTATAATTGTTTGTTGCTAAGCACCCGGGGCTTTTGGCTCTGGTGACCTTCTGTACCTGGCCTATTGTTCCCACTTTGCTCATGTCTGTCTAACTGCCTACTATATCAGATTGGAAGCAGATTAATATTTTTAAAATTTTATTTGGTTTTTTAAGCATTTAATGTATATATATATATATATATATATATATATATATATATCTTCTATTTTTTAAATATATTTTATTGATTTTTTACAGAGAGGAAGGGAGAGGGATAGGGAGTTAGAAACATCGATGAGAGAGAAACATCGATCAGTTGCTAATGTTGTGGCCCCACCCCATAACAAAGAAACAGAATTTCCGGAGGATGAGGCCCAGAAATCAGGATTTTAAAAAGATTCCCAGGTGATTCTAATGTGCAGCCAAGGTTGAGAACCACTGCTCTAGAGGACTGCAGGGGTCTATCGGGTAGATTATCTCACAGTGCTGACCAGATGGACTGATTTAAGATTCCACTCCTGGGGGAGGTTGTAATTGTAATTAGCTTACAATTAGGTAGCATTAAGTCTTGGTTTGGTGACATGGGCTTAGAACAAGTGACTCCAATTTGGGTGTGTTGTCTCTATTTTAACAACCCAAATTAATGTTAAAACATTTTTTATTGCAATAACGTGGATGGGCCTTGAGGTTATTATGCTAAAGAAATAAATCAGATGGAAAAAGACAAATACTAGCCTGGCCAGAGTGGCTCAGTGGTTGAGCATTGACCTATGAACCAGGAGGTCATGGTCTGATTCTAGGTCAAGCCACATGTCCGGGTTGTAGGCTTGATACCCAGTAGGGGGCGTGCAGGAAGCAGCTGATCAATGATTCTCTCTCTTTATTGATGTTACTATGTTTCTCCCTCTCCCTTCCTCTCTGAAAATAAATAAAAAAATACATTTAAAAAGGAAATGAAGAAACAAAAGAAAAACAAGCTTATAGAGGCAGGCAACAGATTGGTGGTGAGCAGAAGGGAACAGCGATAGAGGGAGGTCAAAACAGGTAAAGGGGCTCAATTGATGGTGTTGAATGGAAACTGGACTTATGGTGGTGAGCATAACCTGAAACTGATGTAATGTTATAAGCCAATATTACCTCAATAAAAATTAAATTACAAAATAAATAATGTATTTTATAGGCAACTGTACATTATGAAGGTTCCACTCAAATGGGAGCCAATTAATATTTGCTTTCTCCTAATCCCTTGGCTTTTTCTTTACATTTTCAGTAGGTTTCTCTCTATTTTTCCTCAGTTGTCATTTCTGATGTCATCATTTGGTGAAACACCTAAACCTCACAATGATGTATAACTCCAAGAGACAGAGAAACCATTTAGTCCAACTCTCATTGATAAAGGGGAAAAAAACAACAAAAGACGGAACGCCTGTGGACTCGTTCCAAGTCACATAACAAATGAGTTGGAAGTACAAGAATAGAACCCTGGACCCTTGGTTCCCATTCTAGTGGTTTCCTCAGTGGTTTGGTTTTGTTGTTGGGATTTTCTCTGGCTTCCTTGGAAAGTAAATCAGTGATGGCATTTGCATAGTGCCTTATAAGGCACCTCAGATATTTTAGCTTGTGTTTGAAATGAATAGCTGAGAGACCCTGATATAACAGTTAAGTATTGCTTCTAGTTTTTTTTTTTTTGGTCTCCTCCTCTGTAAAAAGGAATTACAATGTTCTGCCTCATAGACTTGTTGTAAGTGGTAAATAACTTGCTACAATGTAATCACTCAGGCACATATTAATTATTTTCCATTTTTATCATTAATAATAATATTGTTATTATTTGTTTTTGTTGGGAGTTGGGGGAAGAAGAGGAAAGGATGCAGAACGTTCAGCCCTGGGGTGCTCCCTCTCTGAGCTCAGGGATCTCAGCTTGGCCTTGTGTTTATCAAAAAAAGGGGGCCATGCCATTTTGGCTTATTTTGTTACTTAATATTGGTAAACAACTAAAAATAGAAGACTTGAAAAGAGGTCATTTTTTTTTCAACTGCTACTCTCTGCATCATTCTAGGCTGTCATTGCTTTGGGATGCTTCATTTTAAGAGTAAATTATTTGGTGCCTGCAGGAGGTTAACATTCAAGGAAATGGAATTTCTCACAGAGGAAGAATTTCTAAACAAAAAGATACCTTATAAATATAACTCACTGAAATAACCATCATAGTGAACTCAAAGTGAAACGAACTATGAATTTACCAAAGTTTACCATTGAAAAAAAAATCCTAAACCCTATGGTTTGTTGCTTTATAGAAAGGAAACCACTTCTAAGTTTTACACTGTGTTAAAATAAACCAGCTTCATGGAGAAATGAAGCTTCCCAAAGCAGAACAACCCAAGAAGTGCTTTTTCATTCAGATGTATTGCAACTCCAGCCTTCCCCAGCACCTTTTCCTTCCCACCCTGCCATTTCCCTCCCTGCAGCCATTTATCTCACAGAGGAAATGGCAGAAATATCCAGGGTTGGTCTTTGTTATTCTGAAAATGATAGCCAGAGTAAAGGCAGAGCTGATAGGACATGCTTAGCAGTGATGGCATCTTTTTTGGAATCACAGACCAAGTTAACACTGAAGATCAAAGCCAAGGAATTTGCCTCAGAAAAACACACAGATGCAAACATACCGAAAATCTAGTGCGTTCAGGATGTGTGGGCTCCCGGAGCCTATTTTGGGACATTATTGATGCACCTGGATGGTGGGAGTTGACAGGATTCCTGGCCTTGCTCCTTGCCAAGCTCTCTTTTGAGAACCAAGGGAGAAGAAAGGATTTACATATAGTGCTTGGGGATGGATCCAGTCCAGAGCCTGCTAAAAGCTGACTCTGGGTGGTTTTTTTGGGCTCACCTTTTCTCCACTCATTAAATACGTAAAAGGTCAGATCCTCAGCTGTTTACCAACCAGGAGAGGAAAAGGAAAGAGACCCGCCCCTGAGTGACACTGTCACCTCCTTACAGTGCTACGTGGAAACATTTTGTTAATATGTCCAATCAAAGCAGAAGAATCATACATATTTTGATAGTAATTACCAAGGTGGACATTTCTTTGTAGTACTAACCCACTCAGGTTTTATAAGAGGATCTCTGTTCTACAGAATAGTCCCATTGTGTAAGAAGACCACATTCAAATGCAAATTTTAAGAGATTCTGGGGATAAATTCTTTGAGGAGAAATTGAGCTTAAAATAGTCACAGAAAAAATGAAAAGGGTAGGGGAAATAAGGATGAGTTGGAGCATGCTTGCTGGATGATGCTATTCAATTTGACTCCCCCCCCCCCCCATCCTGTACTTTAAAATACAGAAATGTGCATGTGGGTGAACATGCCTTGCGTTAGGTTTTTGCTTGGGGTTGTTAACAGAGGGCCCCTCTTGCCTCCCTTTCATTGTCTTTATTAAAGCCAGCTGATCGCATGTGCTATTGGTGGATATATGGAGCTCTTATTTTGTTCAAGTGAGAGCTCTGTGGCAGATGCAGGGTCCATGTAAGTAAGTTCCTGCTCCACTGGAAGTTGACATTCTTATAATCTAGTTTGGTTCCAAAGGTCTTAAGCAGGTGAGATAGTTATCTGTTGCTTGAGGGTGAGCTTCCTGATCCCACCACCGGTGCTTACTAACTTTGTTACCTTGGATAAATGACTTAACCCCGCATAGCCTTGGCATCCTCTGTTTTCAGGGGTAAAACATCTGTGAAATATTTTGTGAGTAGAAGACATTGCACTTCTCAAACTATGTGAAGTAGGCAAATAAACTCCAACTTTGTTTTAGATCATCCCTGTAACCAGTGTAACAACAGAATGCCTGGGTTATTGGGATTACAGTGGGGCCTTGACTTACGAGTTTAATTCGTTCCGAGACCAAGCTCGTTAACTCAAATTACTCTATCAACTCAATGCAAAAAATCGACCGAGAGACAGCTGGTATCTCAAAAAACTCATTAGTCGGGACACTCGTAAGTCAAGGCCCCACTGTAGATGGGATAGTAATATTTATAGCTGACAGTACTATTGGGCCCTGTTCTACATATTGTCTCACTTACTCCTCACAACTCTTCTGTGAAGTAGATACTATTATTACCCCCCCTTTTATAAGTGAGAAAAATAGATGTGCAAAGAGGTTAAGAAACTTGCCCAAAGTCTTCCCGTCAGGAAGCACCTAGGCTGGGGGACTGAAACCCAAGTGGTCTGGCCCCCGAAGCCACACTCCTAGCTTTGCTCTTTTCCAGCCCTTTTCAGAGCTGCAGCATAGACTGAAAGGAGAATATTAATGTGTGGTGGACTCTGACATGTATTTAAGATGTTTTTTCTTTCCTGTTTCAGGTATCTGACTGCAAGCAGTAATAGAAATTTCCTGCTTACCATGCGGCCATTCTTAAAAAGGGCCATTTTGGTCATAAGTTATGTAAGTACATATACGCTTTTGAATTATCTGCTAAGGGATGTTTCACTTTAACATGGCTCAGAGGCATGATCCAGATTATTTAATAGAATCAGCAGTAAATTCTAATACCTTGATCTTAGGATCCAAGAGTTAACATGCCATAAATGTCTCAAAGCATTAGAAGGCACATGCGAAGCATTCTACAGACATGTAAACTCCATGACACAGACAGTGTGAATGAACTACAGTATTTTACAAGCAATGCTTTTCTTACCAAATCTTCTTTTCCCTGAAGGTGATTGTTGTGTTGTACTTCCGCCTGTGGATAATGGGAGGATCGATGCCCCTCTTTTCAGAGCAAGATAATCCAGCTTCATTCTCCCCTTACATTCTCACAAGGTCAGTAGAAATACATTTTTTTAAAACTTTACTGGGTATTAATTAAATTGATTTGTAATCTTAAATGGTAAGTTGGATTTTAAAGAAAGGAGAGTTTTGTTCTATTCAGGTTGTGGGGAGAAAAGAAACGACTATTCATACATTTGGAATTCTTTTCAACGAATGGATCTATTTTGTTATATTGTTGCTATTGTTCTCATAATGCAGTGGTTCTCAACCTTCCTAATGCCACAACCCTTTAATACAGTTCCTCATGTTGTGGTGCCCCCCAAGCATAAAATTATTTTCGTTGCTACTTCATACCTGTAATTTTGCTACTGTTATGAATCGTAATGTAAATATCTGATATGCAGGATGTATTTTCATTGTTACAAATTGAACATAATTAAAGCGTAGTGATTAATCACAAAAACAATATGTAATTATGTATGTGTTTTCCGATGGTCTTAGGCGACCCCTATGAAAGGGTCGTTCGACCCCCAAAGGGGTCGTGACCCACAGGTTGAGAACCGCTGTCATAATGGCATGTATGTGTTTATTCAACAAGCATTTTATTGACTACTAATCATCAATGATAAATATCTATTAAGTGGCCCATATGGTAACTGTTACAGAACAATGCATAGCATGGCATAGAGCTTGGTTGGACATCATAACTATTTTTAAGATTAAAATGAGTGGAGAAGTTGAAAGTAGCAAACAGAAATGAGCACAAACTTTTGTTAAGATATACCTAACTATATCTTACTATTTGTCTTTAAGAGATTTCGAGGTATTGGATCAAGAGGGGATGTTGATCAGTGGATCTGGTTCATTGAGAAGAATCTAATTCCTTATGTCTTCAGTCTGCTGTGATGTTCTTCTGAGGCTTTCAGATATAATTATACTTCACAGTTTTAATATCTTTCTTCAGGGTATATTGTTGCTATAATGTTTAAACATTAACATGCCGTCTTCTTAACTTTGCGTAGTTTCGTACACTTAACATCTACTAGTAATATTATTTTCATAAGAGTAACCTTCCATTCTGGCAGGTTTGCAATGACATATAAATCTTAAATGAAAACTTGATTTGTAGAGACATTTATATTTTGGTTTACTCGTATCTTTTAGGGACAACAGATTGTTGGACTTTGTTTTTTTGCCAGGCAGTGATCTTTGTTTTATTTCATTCATTTACCTTATATGTTTTAATTGGTAAAATTCTAACTTTCTTGGCCTTCCATACTTTTCTTTATTGTTCCTAAAGACTATTTCCCACTCAAAAAGGAGACATTCACATTTGATTAACCCATTTTTTAAATAGATATTATGTCACAATTGTTTTCATTGCTTACAACGTATTTTAAAAATCTTGAATATACCTTCAGAAATCATATGGTATTCAACCTCCAATGTCGGCTTATTCCTTGGAGGCAGTTTAGAGTCTTATAAATTGTTGTTTATAGCTTATATTTTTCAAAATGCTGCTTAATTAAACCTTTAACTAAGATTGGCATCTCTAACTCAGATTTTTGTTAATGTTGCAATCTACTTGTCCTTTTTAGGCATCTCTCACGGGCTTTCAAAATCTCCAGGGCTCCTTGTCTGGACATTTTTAGCTCATTGATAAATTGTTTCAGTTTTTGTAGCTCCTTAAATAGCTACTTTCTGCTTTTAAGAGAAAAAACAGCGTGGCCAGATCCTCTTCTTGCTTAATGGCTCCATTTGCTTTAGCTTTGGGTTGGGTTTCCTCCAAGCTTTCTGGTCTCCTGAATTTGAGATTGTATTCTTATCTCTGTAGTTAGATGCAGCCTGTTCCCTGCATTGTCGGTCTCTAAAAGCCAAGATGCAGTCAGAGAAACAGATGGGCAAGAACAAGAACAGACTACTTTCAACTCACCAACCAATTATTTCGTGTATGTCTTCTGTTATCAGTAAACATGTGCCTGGCCCCAGGTCCATGGTGTCAGGACAAGGGCCTTTGGTCTCTGTCTCAGAGCCCCTCTATCTGTACTGTCAGGGAGGGGAGGGGTCTACTACATGTTTTATCCAGGATTTTCTGTCTATAAATCTATCTAAGGCAATTCCAACAATATAAAGATACAGAGATCTTGTGTGCATATATGCATAACCCATGGACTCAGACAATAGGGTGCTGAAGGCTTCAGTTGCGGGGTGGGGGCAGGCAGTGGGGGGAAAAAGAAGACATATAATACTTTCAACGATAAAGGATTAATTTATAAAAAAGATATAGAATATCCTATTACACCTTTATAGTCTTCCTCTTCTTTCTTTCAACAAAACAAAACAAAACAAAGTTTTTATTCCTGTGTTTTGTACTTAAAATACACAGATACCTAGGGACATTTCAATACAGTTGTTATATATGGAGTTTCACATTTCTCTAATATGGCAGCACCATAGTTCACTCTTTACAGCATCCAGAAAATTGTCTTCAATTCCTTTCCCGAGTAAGGTTTCTACTCTGCTTGCATAACTTATTGGGCCCCTGTTAAGCTGATGATTCTTAAATTGGATTACCTTGGTCTGTTTCCTAGTTCTGTTGTTTTTTCTTTCTTCCTCATCAGCTGTGATTTAGCTATGATGTGGCCGCTCTGTGAGTCCATCTTTACTAACCACAGGTTTGTCATTCAGCTCTGTCACTCTGTCTCATTAATACTTGATCTCTTTTATTGGATGTATAAATCCAAACAACTTTTATAGCATCTGTGCTTCTGTCCTTCACATACTATATCTTCTTTTAAAGTATGTTTAGTAAACTACTCTATTAATACTGGAGTTACTAATTAAGATAGTTTTAAAAATTCTAATAACTTTTAAGAGTAGCTTGGTCAAGTTTTGCTTTGTTTCACATGATTTCTTATGACTTTAGTTCTGCAATTCTTTGCCAACACTACCCTTTGATAATCTTTTTGTTTGTTTGTCTTAATTGTAGCCATATGAGTGGGTGTGAAATGGTATCTCATTGTAGCTTTGATTTGCATTTCCTGAATGGCTAATGATCTTCAGCATCTCTTCATGGGCATATTGGCCATGTCTATATCATCTTTGGAGAGATGTCTATTCGGATCTCTTGTCCAGTTTTGAATTGGGCTATTTGTTACTTTATTATTGAGTTATAACTCTTCTTTGTATGTTCTAGATATATGTCGCTTATTATATATATGCTTTATAACATTCTCTACCTTTCTGTGAATTGTTTTACTTTCTTGATGGTGTCCTTTAAAGCACAACGTTTTCTCATTTTGGCAAACATCAGTGGTAAGAGAGAATCAGGAATCAAAGCCTGACCTCCTGGTTCATAGGTTAATAATCAACCACGGAGACACGCCTGCCAGGAGAGGGAATCTTTATTTGACCAGCAGCCTAAGTGTGTCCAGAGGGTGGTGTGTTTCACTCTTTCTGAAATGCTCAGGTATAAGCTGTGTCCTCCTTGGCTGAAGAGCTCTCTACAAGGGGGCTGTTGTCCCCACTGTATATTCTATATTATGTTCATAGAAAAGTAGCTTCTTAGGGATAAAAGATATTATAAAGGTTATCGAGTTTAGTTTTGCCAACTGAAATGACACTATGCAATAGTAATGTATCTAATTGGTATTGGATCTTGGACATGAGGGGGAGAAATACAAGAAAGAAGAGAGAGGAGGGACTTAGAAGAGGGAGCCTGTGGAGGTAGCAATTTTACCTCCAGATTGGGGATCAGTTGTTGGCAAGCATCTTACAGAAAACTATAATTCTTTAAATCTACATATTGTGTTTCCATTACAATCTCAAATCCCTGAGAAGCTGATAAAATTAAAGAATTCTTTAATTTTTTGCTAACATTAGGACATAAAGGCAAACATTGCTTTTCATAATTAATAACATGAGGCCCAAGCTTTTATGTAAGGATTCTCTTTCTCGTTGTGTGCTCCTCAACTGTTTGCTGTGTTGTAGATGACATTACACTCTGGTTTAAAATTTATGTCAGCCTTGCTTTACTAAAGGGTCTTCTGGGCTACACTGTTCAAGGAATAAATCAGGGTCTCCAACAGGTACTTCTCCATGAAATATCAATATTTGATCCATCATATTGCTGTTCAGTTCTCTACCTTAATAAAGGTGTGCTAATGGAGACTACACATCACAGGAATCGAACAGGGGAACTGTATGTGGAGCCAGAAAACCCCATGCTGTGTGCAGGCTCTGCTATGGGCTTGCGGTGGGACATTGAACAAGTCTCAGCCTCCTCAAGGCTCTTCCCCTTCCTGGGAAAGTGAGTCATAGCCACTGCATAAAGGTCATGTTGGGATTAGATAATCCTTAAATGCAAATGCATTATGAGCTGGAAAATGCTGCACATGTTTAACGGGTTTTAATGTTGGATGAAGTTCGTTACTATAGCAATGGGATTCTTGTATGGAAATCTGAAAACCTGTGCCTGATGCGCAGTAAGCACATGTTTGCTCAGTGGAGGCTAAACCTTGCCTCGATGAGAGAGGGTGAGGGACTAGGTTTTATTACCCTTTAGCACTTAGAGAAGTGCAAAGTAATTACTCAACTTTTATTGAATTCTGGTGAGGCTCTCCTGTCTATCAAGAGGGATAGTGTAGGAAGGGGCATCTTTGGCTAGTTCCGGGGCAGGTGATAGGCAGGGGAAGGAGATGCCAATGGTGATATGAGCAGGTTATGCCTGGAAAAGGTCTGTCATTTTTGCTGGGCACAGTGAGACTGTGGAGGTCCTTGGAAGCATCCATAGGAATTCAGGAGTTGAAAATAGGGAACAGCCTAGGGAAGGGCAGGGCAGATCTCTCAAACTAGTAGGTAGAGGCCGAGTCTGGGGTCATCCACTGTGGCAGTAAATGTGGTTTACACCAAGGCTGCTACATTGACAGTTTAGCCACTGTCCTTCCCAAGAGGCCACCAGGTGGATATAGTCCGGCCATGCTCTGTAGTATTTATGAAACAGTGGATGATTTGGGGGTGAATGAAAAAGAAGGATCCTTTGGGCAGTAACATTTTTCATATAAAACATGCAAGTGCTATACACTTATGCAGTGCCTGATTTTTCATATGTAGCTATCATAGGCATCTTTCTAGGGTAAGAAAATACATTAGGTTTACATTCTTTCTTAGCAAAAAAAAAAAAAAAAAAAAAAAATGAAAGGTTCTTTTCGAAGGCAAAGAACAGAATCTATGCATATTTTTGCACATCAAGCACTCTAGTTTTTTTCTTGACAAAAGTGAAGATTTAGATTAAAGAGCCTCACAGTTTCATTAGGTTCCCGTTGATGCATGGCAGTTCCCCACAGCCTCATCTTCCTCTTACTTTTCATGCATTTCGTGGCTTATCGGTGAAAATACATGACTGAATTGTTTAAGCTGAGTTCCTAGCTTCCTGTGCTGTATATTCCATTTTTTTCACAAGATATTCTAGTGGCTTCCCTCCTGTTAGCAGAATTCATGGTAGAAAATTGGTAAATAATTCATTTTGTTCTTGCTCCGGTTTTAAAAAAGAGAGCCCAAGCCTCGCCAGGCAGAGATACTCAACATATCATTTTATTTCTGAAATTTTAGCAGAAATAAACAAGATGATTAGTTTGAAATGTAATCCATAGTCAATGAGCTAAGAAGAAATACTTCAGTTGCTGATTCCAACTAGCTCCACTAGCCCCCTAAAATATAGTTAGCTTTTGGTGTGATTTCAAGTACCTTCTTTATGCTTAAATTTGTAAAAATTTTGCAATGCTGTTTCAGTATTTCAAATAATGTTTAAACCATTTATTTACCAGCATTGATCTGAAATCATATGCAATGAAAGGTAGGTTATATCTCTGAGTTTCTGGAAACAATACATTTGTATTAAAAGGAGTAAGTTGACAGTATTATGGTATATTAATACTCTTGACCTAGTATTACAAGAAGGGAAGTTGCTTTTAGTCTGTGATTTACATTACTTTTTAAACCAATTTGGGTTACAATCTGTGTCAACAGTCTCAATGAGCATTTTTGGAAAATCTAAATAATGAAGTTGAAATTCTAACTTTTAAAAAATAATGTTCTTTATTTGCGTTTTTGTTAGTATGATATTGCAAGTCTCACAAACATAAGAAACTGAGGACAACTTGCAGGGCAAGGGGGAATGTGAACTTAATATTCAAATAAAAAATTCTGCATAGTGTTTGCAGCTATAATATATGGAAGCATTCCTGTTGCAATTCTGTTGTTGCCTTCTCTGCCCATTTAAAGATATAGTCTTTGTTATGGAAAATATCAGATCTGTGCAAAAGTAGAGTAAATGGCATAAAGAACCTCTATGTACCCCTTATCCAGTTTCAGCAATCCAAACTTATGGCCAATTTTTCATTCATACCCCCATCCGCTTCTTTCTCCTTGCTTCCAGTCCATCACTGTGAAACAAATACAAGATATCAGATCCTTTGATATGCATATATTTTCGTATATTTTTCTAAAAGACAAGGACCCTTACAAAAGAGAACTGCAATACCTTTATCATACTTTAAAAATTAGCAATGATTCTCCAGTATCATATATCCAATCAGTGTCTCATTTTTTTTCTGTCTCTTAGGTGGTTACTTTTAATAGTTGTTTGTCTGAGTTGGCATCTAAACAAAAACTGTACTTTGTTTGATATGTCTTTTAAGACTCTTAATTTATGTGTTACTCTTCTTTCTGCCACACGCCCTACCCCCATCTCATCACCATTATTTGTTGAAGAAACTGCCATTCTTTGTGTTTTAGAATTTGCAACATCCTATATCTTGCATATTGCATGCCTGGGGTGTCCTTTAGTGTGGTCCAGTGTTTTCTGTATTTGATGTGAACTGGTAACAAAGGGCTTGGTCAGATTCAAGTTTAAATATTTTTGACAAGACTGCTTCATATGTTGTGGTATCTATATCCATCCGGTGGACAGCTGGCTGTTGGTCTCTGTTCTGTGATTTTGAAATTATTTAGCAAGTTCTAGGCACCTGATTTAGCCTGATCTGTTCATTATAAAGTATTCCATCAGTTTTTCACCTAATAATTTTTTGCAGCCATTTATAATCATTGCTTATTACTGTAACTAGAGGCCCATTGCATGAAGAGATTTGTGCAATAGGCCATCCCTTCCCCTGGCTGCCAGCACCGGTTTTCCTCCAGCACCCGGGACCCAGGCCTTCGCTCTGGACGGAGCCTTCAGTCTTCGCTCCGCCACTTCACCCCTATGTATGCAAATTAATCTCCATCTTTATTGGGTTAATTTGCATACTCCCCTGATTGGCTGGTGAGTATAGCAGAGGGATGGTTAATTTACATGTTTGTCTATTATTAGGTAAGAATATCAAGAAAAAGAGATATTATTTTTTAAAGTAATTTTTGAGACCTGGGGTGTCACTGAGCAACAAAGCTGTGTGACTTGCCTGCTAAGTTTGATGATTCAGCATTCTTCCTTAAAGCTGTCACAGAGACTCTTACTGAGCTAAGAATTAGGTCATTTAGAAGCTCTGTGAAAAACAGAGGTGCAAAGTAACCCAATCCCCTTTCCATGAAGTTGGCATTCTCATAAGACAATTTCTCAGAATCAAGCCTAAAAGGGAGACAGCAATTTTTTGTTTCATTTTTGTTAAATAACAAAGCGTGGACTTCTTCAAGCTTTCAATATATACTGCACTATTGGTACATTAACATTTTACTAAAAATAGCAGAGAATAATGTTGGGAAAGACCATTGCAATATCTCTATCCCTTCAACCCATTCATCTGTTCAGATTTGAGAGCTGAGTTGATGAATACTAGTAATCCCCATCAAGAAAGGGAAGGAGATCGAGTTGGGAAGGCCTGGGAAGGATATTCCAAAGAAGCAGCTAATGTTGAGAGGAGTGCAAAGTGATTTGACTCATCACACTGGAAGGCAACTTAGAGATTCTCTGATCTAATGACTTTGCCAATCCAAAGAATTCCTCCAAAAGAATCCAAGAAACAGGCGAGGACTTTTCTTCACATTCTGCACTCTTATGGTGCTCATCTTGTTCAGCTTCTTTAATTCTATACATCTGTTTTCCATATTGGGTTGTACATTCCTCGAGGACAAAGAATTTACCTGATTATTCTGTTGAATCCCATCTAGAATGTCAAAGGTAAAAACAGCTGGACATCAGTTAAAGCATTGAAAATAGATTTTATTCAGTAACAATAATTGACAGTATCAGGAAGACCTGAGCACCAGTCTCATTTGTGCAAAGATGACTAAAAACTTTAAAGGGAGAATGAGAGAGGGGCCAAGCTGGGGCTCAGCAGAGTCAGAGAGGTGAAAAACGACCAAAGGTCGGTCAGTGTAAAAGGGATTTGGCTGGCCTCTCCTCAGGTGTTAGCTAGAACACACAGTAAATTCTTCTGGCAGTGTGAGCTTTCTCAGCCAAGCGTTTTCGTGGGAGGTTGGGATCATCCTAGGCATGTGGCCTTATGGTGCTAGGATCAATGCTAGGGTTTGGTCCTCTCCTAATACAGAGGTTTGGATGGAGTTTGGTATGTGCTGAGAGTTCTGCAGTTCTCAGGGGTCTAGAACATGACTTAATGAATTTGTGTTGACTGAATAAATTTAAATAAATTTCATTTTCTCTACCCTTAAAGGAAGGGGATCAGTTAGAATGCTTTCCACTGTCTGGTAGTGCCTAGACACAGCCAGGAAACGGGAGTAATACCTCCATCTGGTCCACCTGGCTGTTCCCATGTTAGCAAGGACAGTGGGACTTGCCTCCTCTGGATGGCTAGTCTTTACACTTGTGAATAAGAAACATTGTCTTTCTACCACAGATAATTTGATTTTTTGGAAATAATTCAATATAGATCAACTTGTTATAAAAATGATAATCTGTTATTAAAATGATTAAATCTTTTCATATCTACTATAGGTTTCTGAGAACTATTAAAGATGGACAGTTCACACATTTCTTACCCAGGGAATTATACCCAACAGGGCAGCATTTCTGTCATATGCTTTCATCAAACTTTTCCTTTCTAGCATTTATCTCAGGTTATAGTGTATTTATTTGCATGATAATTTTAAAGTGTACGTCGTGGAAAGTAGGTCTTTATTTGTTCACCACTGAAAGGCCAGCGTCTACCACAGTGACTAGAAACTATTAGATATTTTCCAAAATGATCAATGTAATGACTAAAGGAATTCCACCTTACCTTGCCTTTTCCTATAAGATAATGTTGATAGTGTAGAAATGCTATTTAATAGAAACAGGGAGAATGAATATTTCGATAATGTCATGGATCATGAGTTATGTTTCAGCTATTCTTCCTCTCTTTGTAGATTCCTTACCTATTCCTACCTCTTGGCCTTCAACGTGTGGCTTCTGCTTGCACCTGTTACCCTGTGCTATGACTGGCAGGTCGGCAGTATTCCTCTGGTAGAGACCATCTGGGACATT
The DNA here is from genome assembly GCF_014108235.1 of Myotis myotis. Classification (NCBI taxonomy): domain Eukaryota; kingdom Metazoa; phylum Chordata; class Mammalia; order Chiroptera; family Vespertilionidae; genus Myotis; species Myotis myotis. Next base: position 175,978,511 of record NW_023416335.1, read on the forward strand.
CGGAATTTAGCCACCATCCTTCTGGCGGTAGTGATGGCCTTACTGAGTCTGCATTGTTTAGCCGCCTTCAAGGTAATTTTCTTAAATGTCAATGAACTCTACATTTCAAGAGAGATACTCTATAGTCTATACTCAATAATGCTTTTTCCCCCTCAACAGGAGGTTTGGGTCTAAATCAAATGGACTCTTTTGTCTAAAAAACTTCATGTATTTAAAATTTCCCTGGTAGGTGTATGTATTTTAAAGATCTTGGTGGGATTAACAGACCGTGGTCACATCGTATTTCTTTATACTGTATTTCTTTTACATTTTTCTTTTACTATTTCTACCAACCCTATAGAAATTAGATCTGAAATTTAATTTTTGCCAACAAGAAATTTGTTTCCTGCTACTGTGGTTGGCTAATTTTTAAAGTAATCTGATTTCATATAATGTTCAATGAGATCATGATAATATATCATAAGTGCTTAAGTTATGGTTAAGACTCTACTTCCACTGACGGCTGCCTGCCTCATTTGGATGATACTTCATAAAAAATAGTATAAAACTACAAGAGTTATTGATTGAAACCATTTCAAAAATAATCAGAGACAGCAAAGAACTTGAAAATGCTTACTTATGAAAAACTGCTACTGAATTGGGTAAGACGCCAGAGGGTATTCTCATCTCCCCATCTTCCCCTGCCCTTCTCCCCTCAACACACATACACCAGTGTTAAAAACAGGTTTACTGGTTAGAGATGGCTGATGTGGTTTTCGGGGAGTAACCAAGCAGCTAGAAATTTAAGGCGGAGATTTGGAAGCCAAGAGCTATGCAAGGGCTGAGATAATGTACTCTTCGCATTCATGGCTGACTGCTGAACAGCATGTGTACATGGAACTCCCACAGGAGCACATGCAAATGGAAAGCCTGGGGAGACTGACTTATTTGCTGCAAATCTGAATGAGTTCTTAACCCGTACATAGTTTGGGTAGCAGAGAGCAGACAACACTTCACTGGCTTAGGTCGTCTCTATATACCCTCTGTTGAAAGCACTGGCTGATTACAAACTCTGCAGGCACAAGAGAAATCCCCTGGAGACCCAGGAAAAAGAAAACAAACAAAAAACCTGAGCAAAACAGTCAGCTCTCTGCAGAAAAACGAGTTTTTCACTTTGAGTCCAGGCTAGTTCATCAGATAATAAACCAGGGAAACCAGCATATGTCAGAGAATAAAATAGAATATGGAGTCACTATAATGTATGGCATACCATGCCTCGTCTATAATAATAAAAGCGTAATATGCAAATCGAGGACCTTCCGGACGACCATGCTATGACACCCGTTGGCACCAGGCCAGCCAAGGAGGGTGCTATTCGATTGGCCCAGGGCCTGGCCATCGCCCCATGATCGCCCTACAGAGGGAGGCCCAGGCCACCGGCCGCTGGGGCAATCAATCAATGGGGGGCTCCACAATTGCCCCAAAGAGGGAAGCCCAGGCCACCTACCAGCAGGCTGTGGCAGGTGGGCGGGGCCTCCCTTTGCAGGGGGGGGGGGCGGGGGGAGGGCGGAGGGGTGTTATCACATGACTGTCAGCCTTAGATCTGTCTTTCATTAAAGCCCCCACACATCACAAAAAGGAGGGGAGCCACTGTTGGAAAGTGATTATTTGCTCATTGACATTCTTACCTCATTCCAAAAGGGACTTTGAGCAGCATAAGGGAAAAGAAAAAAAAATACAGTACAGTTGAATAGACCAGGAGATGGGAAAACATTTTTTTTTTTTTTACAAAGAATCAGATTGTAAATATTTGAGGCTTTGCTGATCATACAGTCTGTCACAATTATTCAATTCTGCCATTGTATCCTAAATTAGCTGACCCCTGGTACAGAACAGTGTACTGCCACAGACCCACACAATCAGATGGAACATGCTTTCAGATTTCTAAAATTTATTTTGCATTTTGTTCAGCCACATAATAAGTTAAGTTATCATTATGGTACATAGATTACTATGGGATAACTTAAATTCCAGAATAGCCATTATGAAACCTGGAAAAATCAGCATGTTGTTTTAATATACCAATGGTAAAATAAAATTGAACTTGAGGAATGAAGGTTGTCTTTAATGGTGAATGGCTCTGTGCCAATGTTGATTTTTTTTCTTTTAAATTTCTGGGCTACATTCTCTTTTAAGTTCCTGTTCTCTGCAAACTCTATGTTCTCTATGCTTTTTCTGTCCTCAATTCATGAAAATCCTCTTCATACTATTAAAGGTCCAGTTGTTCTGGCCCATTTGCAACCCATCCAGTTTTGTCCTGCTTTGGGACTATTGTAATCACTGATGGAAGAGGTCGTGACCATATCTTGACATGGTTTATTTGTTCATGACCACCAGTGCCATGGGAGTAGCCATTGTCTGGGATGCCTCTCTGTTTCAGGTTTAGCCAGCCCAGCTGATCCAGCCTCTTATCACTGTGCTCAGCTCGCTTCTTTCCCCACCACCTTTTCAACTATGGTGATAACACCCTGCTACTTGGCCATGGTTTTCCAGTTCAGTAGCTGAAGTCAACTTTAGCCCAGAGGCCATGCTCCAAAGCTGAGAATTTTGTTGATATCATTTTTCTTCTGAGAGTTTGAGAATGAGCTTACTGCTTCATCAGATGCAGTGTTGGAAAATAGAGAAGTTGAATTTACACCACACTATAAAATGGAACATATTTAAAGGTGCATTGCAACTGCCTTTTCCCACATACTTTTATGTCTTTGCTATGTGTGATACAAATTGTGACTTATGTTAATTCACCCTAACCTCACTGGTAGTGTACTTTACTAGGTGTACCAGTTAATAATGCGGATCTTTTTAAATAGATGAAGTTACACATATGTTGATATATATGCGATTTGATAGGTATGCCATTTTGTTGTATTGACAGCAAGCTTCAAAACTTCATATGTCAAATTTGCTGAAGGTGTTAACATCATAGATATTTTTACACTTAAAAATGTTGAATTTCATGACAAAAAAAGAGCATTTGTGGGAAGTTTTAATTCTTTATTTTGAAGAAAAGTGCTGCTGAAAGTTATCATATACTTCGGGAAGCTTATGGTGAAAATGCTCCATCTCAAGATACTTGTGAACGTTGGTTTAAATGCTTTAAAGGTGATGATTTCGATGTGAAAGACAAAGAACATCCAGGTCAACTGAAAAAGTTTGAAGACCAACAATTACAAGCATTATTGGATGAAGATGCGTGTCAAACTAAAAAACAACTTGCAGAAAGATTAAACTTTGCTCAGAAAATAATTTCCAATCATTTACAAGCAATGGGAAAGATTTTAAAGGAAGGAAAATGGATGCTACATCAATTGAACAAAAGACAAATGGAAAACGGAAAAGTCTTCAGTAAAATGTTGCTTCAACGGCACAAAAGAAAGTCTTTTTTGCATTGAATTATGACTGGCGATGAAAAGTGGATTTCTTTTGAGAATCCCAAACACACAAAAATCATTGGTTGATCCAGGTCAATCATCAACCTTGACTGCAAGGCCAAATCGCTTCTGAAAGAAGACAATGCTCTGCGTTTGCTGGGATCAGGAAGGTGTGGTATATTATGAGCTTCTAAAACCAGGTGAAACCATTAATACTGATCGCTACCAGTATTAATCAATTTGAACCACGCTTTGATCGTGAAACCACCAGAATGTGCCAGAAGACATGGCAAAGTAATTTTGCTTCATGATAACGCACCATCACACACTTCAAAACCAGTTAAAGACACGTTAAAAGATCTTGCCTGGGAAGTATTAACCCACCCGCTGTATTCACCAGACCTTGCTCCTTCAGATTACCACTTGTTCCATTCGATGGCACATGCACTTTCTGAGCAGCATTTCAAAACATACGAAGAAGTAGAAAATTGGGTCTCTGAATGGTTTGCCTCAAAACAAGAAAAGTTCTATTGGGACGGTATCCACAAATTACCTGAAAGATGAAGGAAAAGTGTAGCTAGCAATGGACATTATTTTGAATAAAGCACATTTGATGTTTCTCTTGAAATTACCATGTTTTCTTTGATTACAAAATCCGCCATTATTAACTGGTACACCTAGTAAATTCATGACCGCAAATCTCAGGTAGGAGCCAAACCTGTCAATGTTGGAGGCAGCCCACGTGTGCACGTGGAGGGGCACTGCCCAAAGTTCCAGATCAAGAGTCCTGAGGCTGGAGGAGGGGAGTCTGTGGGGTGGAGTGATTAGCACTGAGCTGAGGCTGAGGCCAGGCTTTGCCACTGACCTGCTGTGAGTCACGTCCTTCAGCCTTGTTCCTGCACCAGAGTGTAGGATCACAGAAGGCTGTGCCAGGGTAAGCCACATAAGCCACTTGGCATAGTGACTGGTATGTGTGAAGCATTGAGAACCTGTCAGGTGTCTTTATAGTCTTGTCATCACCATCATCACCTCATCATGAAATTGTCTCAGGTTAATGTCAGGAGCACAATAAGGGTTCCTATTTATATTTTTTAAGGGGGAAAAAAAAAACAGACATGAAAAAACATAATCCAGTTGACTGCTATTTTGGTTCTGTATGTTTCAATATGCATTCATGCTTTACATGACCAAAAATACTTGTAATGCTACTGAAGATTACTCCCCCTCCCCGCAACCTCCTTTTACTAGTATTCCCCACCCTAAGAAACAGAGGTTAAATTTTTACCCAAAAGCTAATGGTAGTAAAATATTTTTGTTTTTAATGCTTTTGCTTATTTTGGAATTTGGAAGTAGGTATATTCAAATGTAACAGAAGGGAAAAACATAAAACTACTAACATCCTAACATAAAACTACTCTGTTAGTTAAAAGTGAATGTTTATCAAGAGAAAGGAATAGTGACAAATATCACTGACTTATTTACAAATGAACATTGGAGTCGGCACCTAAAACACCAAAGAATAGAAATATATCATTGATGTCTTTAAAGGTATTTGAAAGTTTAGCAAAAATAGGCAGGATATAAGAAATAATTATTTTATTTTACTAGAGGCCTGGTGCATGAATTCATGCACGGGTGGGGTCCAGCTGGCCCACGCCGATCAGGGCCAATCAGGCTGGGCCAGCTGGGGGGAGGGGGGAAACAGAGGAGCTTGGCTGGCTGGCCCTGCCCCCAACTGGATGGGAGGGGGCCGATCAGGGATGGGGCCGGCTGGGAGGAGGAGCCATGGGTGGTTGGCTGGGCGTCCCCACTTTCTGGTCAAACTCCTGGTCAAGGGGATAATTTGCATATTAGCCTTTAATTATATAGAATGTTTGTTGTTCTGAAAACTTACTGTCATTGCTGAATTTCTCCATTCCACTCAGTGATGAAATTGGAACAAAAGAGACTCTAGAAATACAACTTTTAATTCAGTGGCTGCCTGACAATCAGAGGCCCTTGAGCAGTCTTCCCAAGGCATTCCTTTCTGTTCATTACTCGTATGACACCTGTGAAGTCGTTCTCCTGGTGCTGGATCTGAACCGCATGCATGTTTCCTCTTCAGGTTCCGAGTAACACACAGTTCGGCTGTACCTGAGGGGCTCTGCTCGGCTTTTGATCTAGGTCTGGCTGCAGTTTTCCACGTCATTAAGTAGTTTGTTTTCTTCTTTGCCTTCACAGGGCAATTACATTTTCACAAGCCTCATTCTTTTCTTTTCTTTTTTTTTTTTTTTTTTTTTTTTTAATATATTTTATTGATTCTCCACAGAGAGGAAGGGAGAGAGATAGAGAGTTAGAAACATCGATGAGAGAGAAACATCGATCAGCTGCCTCCTGCACATCTCCTACTGGGGATATGCCCGCAACCCAGGTACATGCCCTTGACCGGAATCGAACCCGGGACCTTTCAGTCCGCAGGCCGATGCTCTATCCACTGAGCCAAACCGGTTTTGGCTCATTCTTTAATAAGAAAATGATTTGCTTACCCTTCTGATGTTTATACCTTAGTTGGAAGACACACTGCATTTATTAATGGAAGAATTAGTTGCATCCTGGGGAGTTTTCAGACATCAGTAACAGCTTTATTTCTTTTTCTTGATGGTATGCTTTATGATTCTCAGCAAGATTTTACAGTCTATAGCATTTTTTGCCTTTACGCAAAATAATTGCCACTTTTGCATGCCAATCATCATTTTTAACTTATTTTTTTAAACTGAATGATTCATACTCTTATAAAAGCAATTTATTACCACTAAGCCTTATAATGCCTCTGATTGTTATTAAACTCTTAAAAAGGTCAAAAGACATTTTAGTTACTCCTGGAGCCATTCTTTCCTTACTGTTTTCATTCAAAGGGTAGATTTCTGTTTAAAGAGCCACACCTTTTTCCATCTTGTTTTGAGAAAACCATGCAATATGTAATTGGGACTTGCAAAGATAAACAGCTTAAACAAGTCCCTCTAAATAGGAAGTCCATTGGAAATTATTTATTGTATTGGACAATACAAAGGAGACTGAAGTGATTGCCAAATTCCTTAGGTGATTTGCTATTTGTACAAAGCCCAATGACCCTATGAAGGGATGGCAATTGTGATAAATACAACTGGATAGAATTACGCCCCCCCCCCCCATAAAAAACCTAAAATTCCTTATTTTTACACATAAATACTCTAAAGAGGCAGCATAGAGTACTAGAAAGAAAGAAAGTTTGCAATATGAGCTTTACTGTTTCTATGTCTACACTGTTGCACATCAATGTGTTGACCATAAGGTCTTCAAACTTGTTTCCAACCTGAAATATAATAAGAATAAATGAAAAAATATATATGGTGCCTGCAGTTGTTCTGAAAGAAAAATGTGAATTTCTACATGGAGGTCTCAAACTCAACATTCTGTGAAATTGAACTACTGAACCTAACATATTCATTGTTTCTGCGACGGTGGTTTTGTGTTTATTTATTTGTTTTTAAATCTCAGTGTATTCTACCAGTTGCCCAAACCAAAATTCTTGGGTTTCCTTGATACCTCTCTGTCCTTCTCTCTAATATCATATCTAACCCACCAATAACTCAATTATATTTTCAAAATATATCTGTCTCTCCCCATCTCTTCTAAAACAATCAATGGGGAAAATATCCTTGGGTGAGGATCAACAACAACTACAAATATATATATGGTTAACTATACTTTCAAAATGTATCTAGAATCTGACAACTTCTCTCCAAATTCATTGCAATCATGTGGTCCGAGCCTGGATTATTGCCATAGGTACTACCTAATCTCCTTGTTTCTACCTTTGTGCCAGTCCTCCAGTCTATGCTCAACACAGTGGCCAGAATGAGTCTTTAAAAATGAAGGTCAGAGCCTGTCCCTCTTGTACTTAAAAATTTTCCAGTGGCTCCTTATTTCTCCCAAAGTAAAAGTCATTCATAGCCTTTGTAATGGCCCAAAAACTTTACAAGATCTGGCCCCAACCCATCCCTACTCCATTATTTCTCCTGTTCCTTCCTGAACTCATTACCTACTATGAAATGAGTCCTGTGGCTGACTCCTTCATTTCCTTTGATTAATTACCACCTTCCCAATGTGGCCCCACCATATTTACAATTGCAACCTACAAATATATATATTTGTTGTTGTTAATCCTCACCCAAGGATATTTTCTCCATTGATTTTTTAGAAGGGAGGGGGAGAGACAGAGGGAGAGAAAAAATCAATGTGAGAGACACACATCGATTAGTTGCCTCCTGCACGCACCTTGACCAGGGCCAGGGATTGAGCCTACAACTGAGGTACATGCCCTTGACTGGAATCGAAACCAGTACCCTTCAGTCCATAGGCCAGCACTCTATCCACTGAGCCAAACAGTTATATTGCAGATGCCCCTTACTAGGTCTCTCTCTTTTTTTCTCTCTCCCTCACTCCTTCCCTCTCTGTCTGTCTTCTCAAAGGGTAGAGATGTGTGTGTGTGTGTGTGTGTGTGTGTGTGTGTGTGTGTGTGTTTGTGTCTGTTTTGCTTACTGATATATTCCAAAAAGAATGTAGAATACTGTCTGGATAATAAAAAGGAGACAGAAGTAATTGATAGCTAAATTTTTAAGTGATTTTTATAAGCACAATGCCCAAAGAAACTACTAGTATAAAGAGATGGCAACAAGATGTATTTGTTGAATGAATGAATAACCAGTGGCCATGTTTTACAAAGACAACCATTGCTTAGGATGAGTACTTTGACATGGCGAATGAATTGGGGGGAGTGTCCCATAGTGCCCCCCATGCACCTGTACTTTTTGTGTCTCTCACAGGCAAGAGGGCACTGAGTAGCATGACCAGTCAGGGTTAGCCGCTATCTCTATAGCTGTGTGATGGAAATGGAAACTGGTCTTAAAAGCTAGCAGACTATTTAGAGCTAAGAAAAATAACTTTTTAAAGAATATGTAAGTTCAGGATGGTGTACTTGGAGAGGAAAACAGTAAGATAAAAATGTTAGGTATTTAATTCATTAACTACTCACTGGTTCCAAGCAATATACTGACTATGGAAAATAAAAATAAATAAAATATAGTAGCTGCCTGGAAGAGCTTGGTTTTCTCTACCTCCATTCCATTCTCCCCTCCACCTCTAAGATCATTATCCTACTGAACACAGATATGATCTAAACAAGCCTCTGACCTGCCAGAAAACCTTCTTGCTCTCACAACTTATCTTGGCCAGAGCCAAGACTATGCTGATGGATGGCTTAATACAGTTCTCTAAGTGTACAGTGATTTTTTTTTAACCTGGAGAATGGCAATCAGCTCTTTCACATCTACCAGGGATGAACAACAGAAAATGTATTTCAACTGTAGCATGAAGGCTGTCGCTGAGATGCAGGGACATTTTTCTGTTCCAGACAGTGAGATGATGTTTTGGGGATAGCTAATTGAAACTCCTTAGCAGCACTTTTCAAAACACATGCCAGCATCATACAGGCTATTAAGTAAGGTCACCTGAAATGAAGATCTGGATTTCAGAAGCACTAGTTAAGGTTTTGTGTTTTGGTTTTTTAAAACTGGAAGATTTCACAAAGCCTTTACTATGCTCTAAGCAGCCTTGTGAGTTTCAAAATGGGGTGTATAGTAAATGGCATTTCTGAAATGTATTTGAATTTGGAACCCTTTTTATGGGCTTCTTGCAGGATCAGTGTTTTTGTGACATGCTTTGGAAAGTATTGGCGTAGATATACTAATATAAGATTGGGTGGATAAGAACTTTGAAGTCCATTCTTGGGCAGCATTTAAACACTTTCCTGCTGCCTTATTTGTACCTTCAAAAACAGTAGCCAACACCACAACATCGACAATTCACATTATTTCCCTTTTAGTGATACCCCTGTAAAAGGATTTTTTTAATCATTTATTTTAGAGTTAGTGTTTCCAACCAGTCATTAGCAAGTGAAAGATAAAACCTTGAAACAGATTCATGGAATTCTCGTTTTCCATTACATTGAGGCTGTAGTTAGAAATGCAAATACGGGTATTTGATACAATGACTGACTTCTAAGACTCTTGTCACTCCATGGCCATCCATAAAATGTTACAGTATGCCCCACGAGCATGGCACAGTGGTTGAGCATTGACTTATGAACCAGGAGGTCATGGTTCAATTCCCGGTCAGGGCACAGGCCTAGGTTTCAGACTGGATTCCTAGTGTGGAGCATGCAGGAGGCAGCTGATCAATGATTCTTTCTCAATATTGATGTTTCTATCTCTCTCCCTCTTCCTCCCTCTCTGAAATCAATAAAAATATATAAATAAATAAAAAGATGTTACAGTGTGAGGAAGTGTCACCGAGAATAGCAGAATCATAGGTATATGAAGTGACAGTTTCCAACGTAAGACCAAAGTGACATTGCATGTATCTGTCTCCATGCAGTTGGACTTGAGAGAAAGAAGGACTTGAGAGAGCACTCTGTGCATGACCTGAGAGTAAGGTGAGCTTTTCTTGCCTCAGAATCTTGTTCCATCCATGGAATATTCCTGTAGGAGAGCAGGGGACAGTGGAAGGACTTCCTCGAGCCTCACGATTAGTCGGTGTGTGACTATTTGCTAGTAAGTGGTTATGCTTTTGGCAGAATTTCATCTAAAACTTGCTTTTATTTTTATATCCCATCCGGCTCTAATTGCCAGGGGCCACCAGTATTTACAGAGGACCTGGCAACTTTATTTATATTTATTTTTTCCCTTTTTTTAAAAAAATCTTTATTGTTTAAAGTATTACATATAGTATTACATATGTCTCCTTTTTCCCCCATTGACCTCTCCCCAGCCACCCCCACCACCCACCGCATGTCCTCCCTCCTTCACCTCCCCCCCCCCCCGCCAGTGTATGTGTCCATTGGTTATGCTTATGTGCATCCATACAAGTCCTTTGACCTGGCAACTTTAAATGGCCAAATTGGCTTAGTCTTTTTTCAACCCAGAACTCTGGCATTTGGTATGAAAAGTGATTAATTGGGAAGAACATTTTTTTAATGTCAGCCTCCGTGGCATTGCCTTGAAAATTCTCTTCTTTCCAGGCAAGCACAGTTCCTTTTGATTTGGGTGACTGGCCGTGAATTCTAGCTTTCTGCTCATGATGACAGTGCCTTCTCTTGGGAATAATTCAGTGCCAATTCTTGTAGGAGAAATACTTTTATTCTTTGTTTTTCTGTCTAAAGCATTTTTTTCCTGTTACCTTATAAGAATTTGCCGAGGGAAAATTACTCCCAATTAGGGATTACATAATCAAATTTTTACTTGTATCTTTATCTCAAGTCTCATACAAATCATTTAAAACTGCTTCTCTCTTATTTACATTTTACAGATATGTGTTGCTATTTGATGCACAGCAGTCCTAATGAAACAATAGGTATTTGAATGTCTGAACTCAAAAATGACAAATATTTGATACTATTTTAAAATACAATAAAAAGATGTTACAGTGTGAGGAAGTGAGTGTCACCAAGAATAGCTGTTTCCATACTTTGCTGCATTTATTAGTCCATTAAATTTGCCCTTTTAAGCCGTAGTAAGTTGGCTGTTTGAATGCACATTAAAAGGTGAGGGAAGAGCATTATTTAATCAAGTCAGTTATTTGGAAAAAGAGCTGTTTTAACAACTTCTGATGAAACATAATGATGCAACCAACTTTTAATACCATGTGTTTCAGAAGCAAGAAAGTGGCTCTTATTTAAAAAGATGCAGCATGTCTTGATTATGTAAGATACTTTGATTTTTGATGGGCACATTAACAGATAACAGGAATCAAATCCACTATTAATAGTAGTTTCTCTAGAAGCTCAAGTGTACAAGTAAATCTTACTTTTTTTCTTCGCTATTAAGAGAGCTTACTAGATTTCTTATTACTTTCATATATCATAACCTTAAAGTAGGCCAAATATTTCTCTATAATTTGATAAAGTATGGTGAAGTATAGTCTTTTTAAAATGCCGCTATAAAATTTTGGGATCTTTACCATGGAGATCTGTGGGATTTTGTTCTTCCTTCTCGTCATTCATTTTAGATTACAGAGGGAAGGGCTATCTTCTGAATGACAATCCCAAGTGGGTCGGAGGGACATCTCCTTGTAGAAGGCTTCTTCTGCCAGGCATGCATATGTCCACAGGAACAAAACTACGTACAAAATGCATCTGATTTTCCTCTGCCTCCCTTTCCTATTCATCAAAGCTGAACTTACTCAGAACTTCACTGGCATGGTTAAATCCATCCTGGTTTCTAACAGAATCTTTACAAAGGGGAAAAATTGGTTAATCATTTCTGCCTCCCTCTTGCACTAGGGTACCTTATTATATTATAGCTCTTGATCTAGAATTCCATGGCATTACTGTGTCATCTCCATTTCTCCAGCTAGAGCATGTTGCAAGACTTGGGACCCTAAGCAGTGGGCTCTCTCTCTCTCTTTCTTCCACCCTTAGCTCTGGACAGGTACCAGGCACAAGATTGCCCTTCTGCTGACATTTTCCCTCCTTGGTTCTGACAGGTATCCTGTCTAATGCACCACTAACCTTCCTCTGGACAGGAACTCCCCTGAATCCAGTGGTGTTTCATGGGAGTCCTCCCCTCTAACCACTCTTACTTTTGAATCCACCATGCTCGCTTTGATGTCAACATATATCTCTTAAAACACCATTATTTTGGTTTTCTAAATCCACCCTCTTGAGTGAATGCCTTGTATATATGTGTGTGTGTGTGTGTGTGTGTGTGTGTGTGTGTGTGTGTGTGTAAAATATATGTATATATAATGTATATTAAATAGATGAATATAACAAATATTTTACAAGATTAAATTATCATAGTGTCACATTTCTAAGATTTATGTATATATAGTTCTCATGAGGGACACACAGGGAGAAACTGAATTGTCTGGCATCAGGGCAAGGGCAGAGAGGGGGGCAATTTCCTCCTACACAGAAGAGCTGGCAGACAAGTCCTATATCTGAGTCTTCATCAGCCTGGCTCACACTGTTTGCCCAGCCCTACTGACTCCCTTAGGCCCCTCACCACCCAATTTATGGACCTATGCTTGCTGTTTCCAGTGGCTTTTCCATACCACTGACCTGTCTTGGCTCATGCTTCAGACTTTCCTAAAATCTCTCAAACAAGCAGCATCTGGCCTCCACATGCCCCGTACCTCTCACTAAGTGGCCCCAGGCCAGGAACCTGCAACAACCAACCTTGGTTGACAGCTTGGCTTCTCCTAGGCACCTCCAAGCCCAGCACATATAGCAACTATCTGCAGATTACTGTGTAGCTCATGCCAGGAGGTAGAACACAGGTGGTGGCTGACCTTGGCCTGCACCTCCTTGGAGGCCCCAGAGCCATTGCACATAGTGGATACCTTCAGACCATGTCAAAGCACCACCCAATAACCTCCACAACGGACACAATCAAAGGACAGACTCAGCAGGCACCAGAGCCTTGCTGAAGTACGTCCTGCTCTATGGGGTGGCCTGTCTCTGCACAGATGATCCTCCACAATGGTCACAGCCAATCCTTGCAGCCACTTAACCTGGGGGGTAAATTCCTCCAATTGACTTGCCAACAGTAATCAAGGCTTAGCTGCAACAGGAAGGTGTACCAACCCACCCCGGGGATGGGGGCTACCTGAAGTGCTCAGCTCAGGTGAACAGGGAGTCTGTGCCAATAGATTCTATAGGACATCTACTATATTGGGCCACTCTACCAAGCCTGGGAGACATAGTAGCTCTACCTAATACATAGAAACAAACACAGGGAGGCTGTCAAAATAGGGAGACAAAGAAACATGTCCCAAATGAAAGAACAGAACAAAACTCCAGAAAAAGAAATAAACAAAATGGAGACAGGCAATCCACTAGATGAAGAGTTCAAAACACTGGTTATAAGGATGCTCAATGAACTTAGAACTTCAGCATAAAAAAGGACATGAAACCTATAAAAAAGAACCACTTAGAAATGAAGGATACACTAATTGAAATGAAGAATACATAACAAGGAATCAACAGTGGAGCAGATGAAGGGGAGGGTCAAATCAGATATTTGGAAGATAAGGAAGCAAAAAATCCAGTTAGAACAGCAAAAATAAAAATGAATCCAAGAAATGATGTGAGTGTAAGAAGCCTCTGGGATAACTTCACGTGTAGCAACATTCATATCATGTAAGTGCTTAAAGGAGACGAGATAGAGCAGGAAATTGAAAATCTATTTGAATAATGACAGAAAACTTCCCTAACCTGGTGAAGGAAGTAGACATACAAGTCCAAGAAACAAAGAGAGTCCCAAACAAGATGAACCCAAAGAGGCCCACACCAATACACATCATAATTAAATGGCAAAGATTAAAGACAAAGAGAGAATCCTAAAAGCAGCAAGAGGAAAGCAGTTATGGGAGCTCCTACAAGGGAGGATTGTAAGCTGATTTCTCAGCAGAAAGTTTGCAGGCTATTAGGGATTGGCAAGAAACATTCAGAGTGATGAAAAGCAAGGACCTACAACCAAGATTATTCTACCCAGCAAAGCTATCATTTAGAATCAAAGGATAGATAAAGAGCTTCCCAGATAAGAAAAAGCTAAAGGTGTTCATCACCACCAAATCAGTATTACATGAAATGTTCAAGGATCTTCTATAAGAAGAAGGGTGTGAACAATCAATTGGCAATAAGTACATATTTATCAACAATTGAATCTAAAAAAACAAGCATAATAGAAACAGACTCATAGATACAGAGAACATTTTTATTGTTGCCAGATGGGAGGTGGGTGGGTGAAAAAGTTGAAAGGATTAAGAAATACAAATTGATAGTTACAGAATAGGCATAGGCATACAAAGTATAGCATAGGGAATATAGTCAATAATATTCTAGTAACTATGTATGGTTTCAGATGGGTATGAGATGTATTGGAATGCTCACTTAGTAAGTTATATAACATCTAATTACTGGGGTGTATACCCGATTCTAATATAATATTGTATGTAAACTGTAAATGAACAATGAAAAAATAATTTAAAAAACAACAACAGTTCAGCCCTAGCCGGTTTGGCTCAGTGGTTGGAGTGCCAACCTGTGACTAAAGGGTCCTGGGTTTGGTTCTGGTCAGGGGCACTTACCTCGGTTGTGGGCTCAATCCCTGGCCCCCATCAGGGCATGTACAGAAGGCAACCAATCCATTTGTCTCTCTCACATCGATGTTTCTCTCTGTGTGTCACTCCCCCTCCCTTTCAATCTGTCAATGGAAAAAATATCCTTGGGTGAGGATTAACAAAAAAAAAACCAAACACACAAAAAAACAATTCATAAATAAACAGTTAATATTAGAAATGAAAACTTAGACATGCTATATGAAAATTTAGAACTATCTCTGCCCCATTTAGCTATCAACTTAGCTTATTCATTGTACCTCTGTGGTAACTAGAATGTGAATGTTCTTTTATTTTCCTTTTTTAAAAAGGCAGTTTCATCATAGTATTTAATTTCTTGCATCAAGAATAATCATTATCCTCCTCTCAAGACTTCTCAAATATAATTTTGATCAACGATTCAATAACTAAGATTGGTCAAATAAATTACTATATCTTGCCCTGTTCTGGGTTGTGGACATGGATATGTCCATTCTTCCAGAGGCTGGTTGTCAGAATGAGTGCATGGACCATCTAAAACCACTCATGCAAACAGAACACTTGAAAAGGAATATATATTAGTATGTGCCACACACTTTGCTGATCCCTGTAGACTATAGGATATTTGAGTCTACATTTATCTGGCAAAGTGAATCAATGGTACCCTCTGTCACAAGCCTAGGGAGTGATTTCCTAGACTATCACAGCAATGCCTTGCTTGGCAACCTCCAAATTACTGGGTCTTATCTGCTGTCAGTGTGTTTCTGTGACAAAACCAGAAGGCAGTGAAGGGCTAAAATACTGCCCTCCAGTACACACACACACACACTTGACATTAGCTTTGAAGTCTAAAGCCACGTGGACTGTGGGAAAAGGATTGGCTTTAGAATTATTCAGATCTCAGTTTGCACACCCTGCTTCTCACTAATTGGATCAATTTAGGTAAGTATCTTAAGCCCTCAGATCCTTTATTTCCTCATCTATAAAATTGGGGATAATTACCTAGTTTGTAATGTTATTATGAAATTCCATTGGGACAATTTAAGTCAGATATGTGGGATATGATATGACCATAGGAGATATTTATTTTTCCCTTACCCTCTATCATTGCCACTTAAGAGGTGGCTCGTATTCTCTCTGCATGCCTCCCTCCCATTGGTACACAGAAAATAATTTATAAGGTGAACACTGCTTTAGTAGAGATCTTGTCTCTCCCCTTTCCTTTATCTGTCTCATCTTCCTCACTCTTTTTGGTCAATACATAGCTTTTGGTACCTTTTCCATTTATGTTCAGTATCACAGATAGAGATAATGAAAGCTGATTTCTCTGACTTCTCTCATTTCTTCAGAAATTCCTGTAGTAGTTTCATTTCTAATCGGAAATATGTTTCTTGAACAACATTTTTAAAATGTATTTAATTTTCATAACTCCTTACTAGGGCTCGATTTACCTAAGCATTTAGCACTATTGCTGTAGATTGATATTTGCCAGTTATATCACTTCCAGAGAGTCTTTAAAAAGATTTTTGCTTTAATTTTTCTTTAAACATTTGAAGCACACCTGAGTAGAATGTAACCTACATTTCCAAATGAAGTTAGGAGTTAGTCTATTCTCAGTTAGAGTAAAGCATTCTGAGAGCTCTACTCTGCCACCTGATTTAACCCTGAAACCTAACTGTGCTCTTGTGAGATAAGAAATTTCAATCTCAGGAACTGGTGTTGGCAAGAAGATTCAGACTGCTTATTAAAAGCAAGTCAAACAAAAAACCCTCTGCAAAAAAAATGCAGTCCAGAAAATTGAGACTGCCCATTTAGGAATGCTCTGATTTTAATCTGCCTTGGGCTCTGTGTTCATGAGTGCATCTGGTAGTTCTTCTTGGTGAAGAAAGTTTGGCATGGGGGAGCGCCATGTTTGGATTGGCTCAGAGAAGACATGGAGTGTACAAATCTGCTTGTGTCTCTGAGGAGGTATAATTTCTTCATTCATTTCCCCCTTTTTTTTATTGCTTAAAGTATTACAAAGGGTATTACATATGTGTCCATTTTATCCCCCCGCCCTAGACAGTCCCCTAGCCTCCCCTATCCCCCAGTGTCTTATGTCCATTGGTTATGCTTATATGCATGCATACAAGTCCTTTAGTTGATCTCCATTCATTTCCCCTTTTAAAATTCTTCTCCCCATGCATTTATAAGTAAATTTTAGAGCACATGAAAGCGAGGAAATGATATCACCAGCTTGAGCCAAGTAGACTGTGGGTTGGCAGCTATGCTGTTGAGATCTTGAACCTGGGCCATTTTCTGTCCCAGCTCAGCCTGTCCCGTTGCTTTCAGACTAGGGAGAGAAGAGTTATAGGTGGTACCTTTCCATGCTTTCATGTGAGATGTGAATTGTGTGCATGTCCTGGGAGGACTGTCCTTCAGCCTCTTGTCGTGCAGCATTGTGTTCAGTGGGACTAACTCGGGGCCCCAGTTGAATATATAATCACCAAGGGATTTGGCAATGGTGGCTGAGGCTCAGAGAATCAGCTTCCAATTTTTCTTATTCTTTCTACCCTAAGACTGCCTCCAAATTCCTCTTGCTTACTCGTTGCCATTATGGAGTTCAGATTCTAGATCTTGTTTGAATCATAAGAAGTAGTCTGTTGCCTTTGATATACAACAACAGTAAAAGTTCAAGACTTTCTCTTCTCCACCTATTGAGAGATTGGTCTCAATCTCATTTGCCAGATAAAAAGCTCTCTCAGATTGGCATTTGTTTTTACTGGTTTTATATAACATTAAAAATTTTCTATAACCACAATGGCCTTAAAAATAATGGTTCACCCAAGGGCTGAAAGAGAATGGAAACACAATAAGGATGGGACCATGTCAGGAGTGGGCTGGAGCTAGCTCATGTCAGCTCACAAGAGCCAGAGTTCTGTTCCTTCTTTGGAGTTCACATCTCTGCTTCCATGCCCAGGCTCTTTCACTTTGAGCTGACCTATCAGTCACAGTCCTGACAGGAAACATGGAGCAGCCAACAGGGTGGTTGAAGATTTTATGAAGGAACCATGCGCAGTTATGTGGGCAAGTTTAGTGGAGCCAATAGGCAAAGTGACACCTACCAGATGGCCTGACAAGGCAAAGGAAGGGACTGTCACCAGCACCAGGTGAGAGCTGTCACCATGGAAAAGAGCCCCAAAGAGGAGCTGTGACTATAGTCAACAGGAAGTCAAAGGAAAACACAGACAAGAGTGAAGATCAAGTAGACAAGAGGGTAGCCCAGAGGGAATGAGTTCAAGGTATGTTTGTACACAGCTCAGACAGAAGCCTATTGCCCCAAACAGCCAAGCTCCTTCTGTCCTTCCTCTAGCCTGGGCTGTTCCCATTCTGGCCTTAAAAGCATGTTTTTTGGCTTTTGAGTTAGTGTTTTGAGACCAGTTCTCCATCCACTTGATGCAGTCTGTCTT
Organism: Myotis myotis; assembly: GCF_014108235.1. Classification (NCBI taxonomy): domain Eukaryota; kingdom Metazoa; phylum Chordata; class Mammalia; order Chiroptera; family Vespertilionidae; genus Myotis; species Myotis myotis. The sequence continues at coordinate 175,996,545 of NW_023416335.1, forward strand.
AGCCTATCAGGGCTTTTGCAGATTCAAAGTTCATGCCGTCGGAATAAACCTGAGCCTCTGATTTGCTCAAATGGGGACTCAAGCTGCATTTCCTATGGACAGTAATAGGGGTTTTGGGCCACCTAAAATTTTTTAAAACAGCACAGTGAGAACTCAGGTCCCCAAGTTTTGCAAGAAGGAAACCAAGGCCTCTGCAGCCTTGAAGAATATTGCTCATGGACATAATGTAATAACCCTCTGGCATTTTTGCTGATTGCAGTTACAGCTATTTGTGAAGGACCCAAAGGCCTGGCATATTAGAATTTACAACAGGGATAATATCTCCACAGAGTTGTAGTGAAGATTAAATTGGAATTCATTTAAACTTGCACAAACTGCAGGGTTGCAATTTGGGAGTCCCTTAGCCAGAGAATGAGGCTAACTCAATGCCCAGCTCAATAACTGGAATTCAGATCAAGCCCCTCAAAAGAAATGAGACAGTCCTATGCAGTCAAATAAATCAACAGGGGATTCCAGTTGATTAAATAAATAACCTGTCTTTCTCAATTAAAAATAACTTCCATCAAATAATAACAGTAATAAATTATGGAATATTTTAATAACTTGAAATACTCAAAATATTAAAATTAAATTTCAATAAGATGAAGTATATCAGTTTTCCTGAGCACAAAAGTCAAACAATCATGAAAGACCTAGATATAGTTAAGTAGCAATTAATGGAATTAGAGAAGGGCATAAGATATGCATATGTCTGTATTGGGGGCAACTTGCCAGACCCTTATAAGAGACTCATGGATGCACAAAGACCAAGGGCTTTCCACTCCAAATTAATGTTGCAAATATTGTGTTCCCGAGGGGGACCAAAAGTAAAACTCTCCTTAGTGGCAAGTCCCTGAATTGACTGTTGGGATGCTTGACAAGCCCACCGATTTACATGCAACTTCCATCTCTGATCTTTATTTGTCGAATGTTGATTATCTAGGTGCCAGGTAGAGGCACAGATACAGGGAAGACTGACAGCTGTCAGTAGGGAGGAGGGTTCAGGGACTGGATGAAAGAAGGTGAAGGGATTAAGTGCACACACACACACTTACACTCACACACACACACACACACACACACACACACACACACCTCACACAGACACAGACAACAGTGTGGTGATAGCCAGATGGAAAGGGGGGGTGAGCGGAGGGACATAAATAGGGATGAAAAACAACTCTGCTTGGAGGTGATGGTACACAATGCTGTGTACAGATGATGTTTTGTTGAGTTGTACACTTGAAACCTGTATGATTTTGTGAACCACAGTTATCCCAATAAATGTAATCTAAGTAAATAAAGTTTAGGGGACTGACATATTGCTGCAGGCTTTTTATATTTCCAATTTATGAACATTAAAACATTTATTAAATAATTTTAGTTTATAACTAAAAAGAAAAATTCACATGAAATGGTGACTGTCACGGAGGAATCCAGTCTATTGGAGGAAGTAGACCCATAAACAGATACAGAAAGGTGGGCCTAGTAAGTGTTCAGCCGTGCAAGTTGTCAGCTAGACAAGTGCCTTCTCCCAGGGTGGAGAGCTTTAGTCATCAGCTTCCCTGAAGAATGATAAATAGGATGCAGACAGCTAGGGCCCAGCACTGCCAAATAGACCCTTAGGATTGAAATATAGCTGAGCTCTATGTTGAACTGAGAACATGCGCACACCCTGAATGCACTGTACCATTGATCTGAAACGTGTTCAGAGGTGAGAGAAAATACGATAATAGTGGTGATGATAATGTTTACTGTAATAGGGCCTTTCTCTGGTTCTGTGAAAGGAAACAGCCTGCAATGGATGTTGCCTTTGTTGAATGGGACAGGGAGGAAGTCTTCTCATGAGCACACACCCACATGCTGCTGGCCGCAGTGCACGTGAGTGTGTGTGTGTGTGTGTGTGTGTGTGTGTGTGTGTCCTCATTCATGACCCGCGCTTTGAAATGTGAACAGAGTAAGAAGGACAGGGGATAAACCACAAGCTACCAGCCTAGATTTGGATTCTGCAGCTGGATTTTTTGGAGGTAATTGCTGGTTCTGAGAATACCATGAGCTGTGTGTTCAGATACATGTGGCTGTGCCCAAAGTGGCTGAGTGAGTCTCTGAGCACCTTGAGAGGGCTGTTAAGAGATTACCACCTCTTTACAGCTCAGGAGGCTGCTTCTTTGTATTTTTCTAAGCCAAGCAAGAAAATCATAGTGAATCTATCACACATTTTCCCTATAAATACAATAGGTATCAATGTCCTTGCTCTTGTTTGATCATCAAATTAAAGCTCAGGGAAGTAAATTAATTTGTCTGAAGTTGCACAGTTAATCAGAAAATAACATGTATTATTAATTGCGCTATAATTAGCTCTTTGGATTCTCATGTCTTTTCACCCCCAGTGTAATTTGGATAAGTATATTTCCATTTGCCTCTTTTCCCATAAATAAATGTACTTTTGTGTACTTTGGAAAATGCCACAGATTTTCTCTTTTTTCCTCACTCATATTTTGTTTGCATTCCATCTGACTCTATTAGACTGAAATAAGCTATAAATTATTTAGGCAATTTTGTCACATCTGTGATCCGCAGGATATAAACTTGGATTCCCTCCCAGTCTTTCTCATCCTAGGAAATTCAGCCATGTTCATGACATATTTTTTCCTAACTTTATGCTTGGTTGATTGGCTTAAAGCTTAAAGAATTATGTTCCTAAATTTTCTATTCCTCTTGACCTAAAGAGGAAGACAAAGAATATAATGATCAATTTAATTTGAGAATAAATAATTTTTTTTCAAAATAAAATACAATTTCATTGATTTTGGGCACAGTGCCACTGTCTTCAATTGAATACTTTGAAAACAAAGAAAAACACTGTAAGACCAGTCCCTCCGGGAGCAGTATGAAGTGGTGGCCTCTAAATCCACAACTCACAAGGCCAATCATGTGGGCCCTTGTGATGATCTATCCCCACTGAACCCTTAGCCTCACCTGTCTCATTGATAGTTGTGGCATGGGAGAGGGAATGAGGTACCCGCTCAAGTTGACTGATGGTGTATTGATGGCAGGACCACAACTTGAATCTGGACATCATCTCCTGGACACTGACTTGCTCTTCTTTCTATGCATGTTGGACACTTTAGTAGTTCCCTGTTGGCTCTAAATAAAGGTCAGCTCCACACAGGGCATACAAGAGCCTCATGATTTGCCAACCACCAACATGTATAGTCTTAGTCCCTGCTTTGTACATTCTGTATCTGCTCCCTGGAATTAGATTAGCTGTGACCCCCTCCCCACAAGCACCACCAAATTTGTCTTGTAGGCATTCATTCATTTTTCAAACCCAGATTGTCACCTCCACCAGGAGGTCCTCTTCACCCTCTTCTCTTCTCACACCCCATTTTCTCTCTTGCTTGGTATATTTATTCACTTACTGATTTACTCAGCAGATATTTCTGAGGACCTACTAAGTGTCAGGTACTGAGCTAAACAGAAGTTATACACCCATGAGAACACCTGACCAGCTCCCTGCCCTCATAGAGCTTGCAGTCTAGTGGAGATATTAAAGGCAGTAAACGCACAGATAGATAGATACTTACAACTGGAATGATTGCCACAAAGGAAGTAAAAACTGTGCTTGGGGTCTGAGAATCCTTCTCCATGTCCCCAGCAACAGTGTGCATCTGGGGATCCTGCCCACTCCGGGGGCTCAGTGACAGAGGAGGGAGGCTGCAAGGAGCTGGGCTTCTGCTAACACCTGACGCCCGCCTCCTCCCCACTGGCTGCTGAAGCACTCAGTGTTCTGTTGAATGAAGGGCATAAACATATGGCCATGATAGTGAGGAAGGTGGCCTGTGGTTAGGCAAGAAGGTGTGATATTGTGGGGATCAAGGTGATGCCTCTTTCATATCCCTAGTTAAGGCTGTTCTCTAATAACTGTGATGAGGGGCAGGGAGACACCTCCTTGGTTTAAACACTGACTAGTGACATGGTGAATAGCCCAGTTGGAGGTCTATTTATACCCTCCCTTATTCTTCTTAATTCTATAGGATTAATAAGTTGGAAATATTAAAATCTCTTTAGAAATTTCTGTAGGAAGATAGATGAACATTTTCATAAAAAGCATCTCAGTTTTTGAAAGATTTGAAAGAAGTATTCAACTATCTTTAAAAAATAAAAGTACACCGATAGAACACACCAACCTCTTGCTTAAAAATAGACACAGAGTTTATGCGGAACACTCGACAAGACACTAATTCTCTAAAATTTATCTATCTAATATATATATATATATATATATATATATATATATATATATATTTAATTTACTTACAGTTTGAATTCAATGTTATTTTGTATTAGTTTTAGGTGTACAGCATAGTGGTTAAACAATCATGTATTTTACAAAGTGTTTCCCCCTATATTTCCAGTACCCACCTGGCATCATGCATAGTTATTACAATATTGTTGACTATGTTCCCTATGCTGTACTTTATAGCCCCATGGATATTTTGTAACTACCAATTTGTACTTCTTTATCTGGGATTTATTTTTAATTTTAGCAAGAAATAGTTGCTTATGATGTCACAGGATTTTTATGAAGGTATTTATTCTTTTTAAAATTATATAAACTTTTAAGTCCTTGAACTGAAATGTATTTTGTAAGCTCCAAGTATAACCTAAATTACAAAGATAGCATGCAGCTTTTCAATGTAATCAACTTGCCACTTTTCTCACCCGTTTTTTTAATTCATTTTAGTGGGACATAGAATATATAACATTAGTGCATTCATTTGAGTTGAAATCTTGTTATGCAAGCTTTTTCTTTCATCTATTAATTCTATAGTGTGGCTTCTTTAGGTAAAAAATTAGATCACTACTTACAGATTGTCCACCATTAAGGGAAATTGTCCAAATCACATTTGTTCATATGGACTTGCTGTCAGAAATTTTAATACTCTGTGTTGTGGTAAAAATAACAAAGATTTTAATAAAATCCAGATGACAAATATCTCAAGACTAGAGGCCTGGTGCATGGATTCGTGCACCAGTGGGGTCCCTCAGCCTGGCCTGCGCCTTCTCGCAATCCGGGACCCCTCGGAAACTGGCAGTCCAACATCTCCTGAGGGCTGCGCTACTCCCGTTCATCCTGGCCCTGCTGCGCTTGCCACTCCACCACTCAGGCATGCAGGGGAAGTGTCCCCAGGAGAGGCTGCACCGCTGCAGCTGCGCTCGCCAGCCATCAGCCAGGTGTCTGGCGCCCATCTGTCAGCTGAGCGGCACTCCTGCTGTGGGAGCATACTGACCACCAGCAGGCAGCTCCTGCATTGAGCGTCTGCACCCTGGTGGTCAGTGCATGTCATAACTGCCAGCCAGTTGTACAGTCACCTGGTCATCTGGTCGCTTAGGCTTCTATATATATAGATGCTTAAAGTCTTTTATTTTGTATACTTAAAGTAGTTTGTATTATGGATTCTTATTTATATGTTTGAGACTTTTATTTAGTCTTCTACAATTATTAAAAGTAATAGACTATTTAAAATGTTTGTGAGGAACATTTAAAACTGTAATATGGAAAGTTCTACTTTATTTTCTTAAACTTTTTTTAAAAAGAAAAAAAAATGCAATCCAGTACATTAAGATTTGTTTTAAATAGGCCTCTCTTCAAATATTTTCATGCCATATACACTCATGGAAATACAGCTACTTTTTACAGTGTACTTATTATTAGTTAGAAACTAAACTGTAAGTGAACTATAGTGACAGGAAAACCTTTACAAATTAATATGTACAATATTAGAGAAAGGTGCTTTGTCAATGTAATGAGTTATTATTGTATGGGTTTTGATTCCAGAAAATTTCTTGGACTAAATACTTGCTTACTGGCTTTATTTGAGAGGTGCTAAAAACTCCTCAGCTCAAATGATCTCCCTCATTGATACCAAACATTACCATTTGCATTTAATTTTCCTTATGCTAGCTCTGCTTCTCCTGGTAGGATTTATATGTGGGCTTTTTTTATGCATTCTATTTCTGAGAGGACAATAGTGCCATATGATACCTCAGTGAGCTGGAGTATATCAGTTTTGCTCCCTGGGAATGAGTTTCCCCAGTGAAGAAGGAGGGCAGAGATTCTGAAAGGGGACAGAACCAAGAAACAAGGTTGCTGTAGGCCTCACAGAACAAGTAATGGTCATGGATTGCATTATGCAAATAGCAGCTGTTTCTGGGTGGCAAATGTTTGTTGGTTATGTATGAACACCTCCGACATGGTGTTAGCCTCAGGGCTTTTCTGATGAATTCGGCACACTGATCGAAAGGTTTTCATTGGTCTAATCTATTCATTCCTTCAATGAGAACTTGAAAGTGAAAGAGATGGTTAAATGCCCAATGAAGTGGAATTAACCTGAAATTAATTTGTCCTTCACTATTATGTGTTTCAGAGACTGGAGCACAAGGAAGTTTTGGTGGGCTTGTTGTTCCTGGTTTTCCCGTTCATCCCAGCCAGCAATCTCTTCTTCAGGGTGGGTTTTGTGGTGGCCGAGAGAGTCCTTTACATGCCCAGGTAATTACTGCTCATGATTTCGTCTTTATGGGACCTGCCCTCTGTCACTAACACCAGTAGCTCCAGAGAGACTGTCCTATAGGGTATAACAAATAGATCCTTGTGGAGCTAAGATGCTTATTACCTCAGCTTCAAAACCAGTCGAAGGGCAGGTTGGATGAGCTCACTTTGCACCCATTCACTCTAGTTGACAGTGGTTTCCCTCCAGCTGGAAGCTTGACAGTTAAGTGGGAAAGAGTGACTGGAGTGTATTCAGGTTTTTAGCAGCAATCATTTACCAATACATTCTTTTCCAAATATCTATGTTTTATTAAGCATTATTATAGTAATTTTGTAGTAATATTTTTATGTGTTTAAAATTATTAATTATGTTAAATAACATGATTGTATTTGAATTCTGTCTTCTTTCTTTCTCTGTCTCTTTTTTCTTTGGCTTTTCATTAAAAAATAGAAACAATCTCAAAAAAAATTTGTCCTTGAGGGAAAAAAATGGTTACAAATATAAAGGGCATTCAGACGTATGTGATTACATCACACCACTTAGCTCTGAATGTCTGGACTGTGCTGAAGCTTGTCTGTTCTCTTGTCTTATTCAAATGGCATCTTTCCAAGGCCACGTTTCTTTTCAGGTGCCTGGATGTGTCCCTGAAATGGTTCTGCCATTTATCTGTTGTGTGACTTTGAATAAAACATGTTGCTTTTCAGAAGCCAGGTTTTCTAATTTTTAAAATAAGGATTTTAGTGAACTTTCTAAAATGAGTAATTTAACGATTGATATATAAAAATGAATTTTTCTAAAAGCAAGTATCATAAACCAAAATATTATAAGGACATTATTTATTTATTGATATTTGGTTAGAATTTTAAATTGATTTAAACATCAATAAGTAAGATTTAATTTTTTATTGATACTGAATTAGAAGTTTAAATATACATAAAATTAGAAATGAATTTCATAGCCTTTGAATTCTGCCCAAACCACGTACCTGACAGCGTTCTTAAGGCTTTGGAGCATCTGGTTTTGACTTGGTTCAGGAGAGAGCATCCCTTAAGTTTTTTTATGTGTCTTTAGCACAATTTTGGAAGGAGGTTCTTTCTTGGTAAATACTATTCGATAAGGACAAAAATACAACACAAATATTTTGTATTCTCTATGGCCTTATGATAACAGGCTATGAGGCCTTGCCAATAATAAGAAATATGAAGGGCTAAAGGGGACATCAGTGTCTATTCTCGATATGTTTTCGCTTAGACCAGTTGAAAGTGGCTTCAGTCAGGTGTTCTCTGTAAATACCTATTAATCCGAGTGGAGTCGATATTTAGTTTTCATTTAACAGATATTCACAAAGCATCATTGCTAGGCATACTGTTCTGGAATCTGAGGCTACAAAAATAAGTGAATCTCAGTTTTTCCCCATTAATTTAATAGCTGCTTATTAATAAAAAGGCATCTTTCTCTCTAAACATTTAACAGGTCATAATATTCTTTGAAATATTAATACTATTTTAACACTCATTGTAGCAAAACTTTTATGGAATCTTTATTATATGTCAGCACTATGCTAAGCATGTGGTATTCATTATATCAATTAATTCACGCTGTAGGCGGTGGTTGACAGCATGGCCCTGACGCCAGAGCACCTGTGTTGGAATTCTGGCTTAAACATGAGCATGTGTTTCCTAAGCCTCCGTTTCCTTATCTGTATGCAGTGAAAGTAATAGCACCCAACTCAGTGAGATATTGTGAGCATTAAATGAGATGATCCCTCATAAAACCTAGAAAGTGTTTTGTATTGTACATGGTCAGTAAATATCAAGTATTATGATCACATCGGTTGGGGTAGCTGACACCAGTATTCCTATTTTACAAAGAGAAGGCGTGGGCCTGAGAAGTGAAGTGACTTGCTCCGGGTGACCAGGTGACATAGCTAGTGAGAGGCAAAGCTGGGAAGCAGATCCTTGCCTACCAACATATCTCGCACCTTCCAGACTACATTGCTTCTGCAACAGTGACTTCTTAGTGTTCTGCTCAATTGAAAAGGAAGGAGGAAATGTGGATTTAGTTAAAGTACTTATAGCACAATTCCATTTGGTAATCAGGACTTGATACTTCCAAGAGTAGCGTGATCTAAACCTTCTAGGGTCTGGGTGACAAAAATTGCATGTGCAACACACATTTCTAGTCCAGATGCAAGAGAACAATTTGTGATAAATAGGAGGCTAGATTTTATGTTTTTGAAAGAGACCCTTAGGTGAACATTATGGAAGTCCATAATATTGTCATCAACCATGTGTGGAATATCTTATTTAAAACAAGGGGTTCCTTTCACCCAGGTGAGTGTGTCCTCCAAACACCTGCTCTTCCCGTGCTCAAATAGACCTTTCTCTGACTTTATTTCATTTTCTCTAAAAAAGACAAAGTGGTGTCTCTGCCCTTTTTGTGCTAGGAATAAACTGACTTGGATTAAAATAAATGTACGGAATATGAAGAAAACATCAATATTACCAAGAGCAAGTGCCTGCCTCTCAAAAGCAATTTGGATTCTGCTGCATTGTGCACACTTGGTGCAGAGTCATCCAAAATCAATTTCAGTAAACCAGTCTTCATTAGAAAGGCGCTGTCCTCTTCCCTTCACGTTCCTGCAGCTATGCATTACAGTGTTGGAGATGTGTCATCATTTTCCGAAGATTTCCCTTTACTGCCCAGCATCTCCTGTATTCGTATCCCTTTCATCACTGTGCTCAATCAGGCCACTCCTCCTCCAGAGATCCATGTGACAGGGAGGTGGAGGTGCTCTCCCGCCCTGTAGAGGTGGTCCTGGGGGCTGGTAAACAGGTCAGGTAACTGGGCCAGGTCTACAGCTCTGAGCATAAACATGAGAGGGTTTTTGTTGTTTTGGGTTTTGGTTTTTAAAAAATATATATTTATTGATTTCAGAGAGGACGGGAGAGGGGGAGAGAGAGAAACATCAGTGATGAGAGAGAGTCAGTGATCAGCTGTCTCCTGCACTCCCCACACTGGGGATGGAGCCCACAACCTGGTCATATGCCCTGAATGGGAATCGAATTGTAACCTCCTGGTTCGTAGATTGACAGTCAACCTTTGAGCCACGCCAGCCATGCCAAACCTGAGAGTTTAATACAGATTTTGAAAGGCTGAAATCAGAGGAAACTCAGGATTTTTTTTGTGTGTGTGTGTGAGACATTATCACTCTAATGAATCCCAATATTCTTTACAGCCATCATTGTAACTAACACCAGAGGGGAGCTGCTTTACTTATGCAGATGGATGGATTCCATTGTTACCTAAAATTGTGCAACTGAGATGGTCGTGGCTGAGTCAGAAATTAAAGCTGAGGTGGGGAAACTTCTATGCTGTGAGCTTAGAGAGTTCTAATGACTCCAATAGAGCTGTTGTAAATATTGACAGTTTTCTGTGAAAATGGGGGCTTCTTCTGGAAAAGATTTTACCCACAATGATCAGCCACCCCATCTCAGTGGAGAATGGTAGAGAAGTGGACAAAGAGTTGCCCAAATCTTCCTGGGAGGCCACAGAGAATTTGGCAGATGCTGCTGGCACCCCTTGGAGGGTGTCAGGGCTCTGGATTATGCTTGTTGCATTTAATGAACCTACACATTGGCTTGGATGATGGTGAAGAACATGTTCCAAGACTTTTAGATACACAAGAATTTGCTCTGCATGACCCTCTTCCCATTATTGACCTTGACAAGAAACAGCCATTTCCACATCATCGGTACCAGAACTTTCAGGAAAACATACACACAATGTGTTCAGTGGCATCCCAGAAAATATAGGTCATTATCTTTATGCTGACCTTCTGTGTTGTCTCAAAGACTTTACCAAACATTAGGAAAATGAAGTAAAGAGCTGATCCTTCTGAGGAAGGTGACCTTCCTACTCATTAAATATTTTAAGTTATTATAGAGCCCACTCTTGGCCTTAGAATCTCATTCATGAACACCACAAAAGTAACGCCCACCCTCACTGGAGACTGGGTGAGTCCCCTAAGTCCCAGGGGGCCGATTTGTCCATGTTACAAGATAGGCCCAGAATGAGTCAGACCAGCAATGCTCTTTCATCTCCCATCTTTATGTCTAATAATGAACAAGCCATGTATACCTCACATCCCTCCATCCTAAGCTAGAGAAGACGGAAAATTCCACCTTCCTCTCACTTGCACTTCCTTTCACTCCAAAGCTGTGGATAAAAGGAACAGACGTAGGCTGTCTGTTCAGCACTGCATGGCTTTATGGTCAAAGCTTTACCACAAAAAAAAAAAAAAAAAAAGGAATAATCCTTTCTTCTGATGATAAATGCCATTTTATCAATGTCCTTTTTTAATAGGCAGGAGAGTTTGGGGCTTAAATCATTCTTTCACAGGAATTTTGATCTCTTATTCTTACCTCAAGAGAAGCATACACTTTTCTGGTTACCTTTTTTTGTATTTTATAAAAACCACATTAGAATGTTTAAAAGGCCTAACATCATTTAGAACCAATGAAGCAGAAATAGTTATTGAGAGCATTCAAATAAAGTCATAGAATGTGCTTGGATATCCATTCATATGCCAGATTAAGGGTGATTTATTCACTTTGGTGCCAAAGAGCAAATTCCTAAGCTACTTAAAACATGAATAAGTGGAGACAGGAAAAGAACAGACAGGAGTAAGTGAAGGCAGCAACAATATCGTGGATAGAACTGATCAAGAATAATTGAAACCACGGAAAATTACATGTATTTCAGGGGGAAAAAAGATAAATAAATTGCCCTACTCTTAGAAAGAGATGCCATTTGAATTGTATAGAACCTAAATGTATGGACAGCCCTAGCCAGTTTTGCTTAGTGGATAGAGCATCCGCCCGAGGACTGAAGGGTCCCGGGTTCAATTCTGGTCAAGGGCAAGTACCTCGGTCGCAGGCTTGATCCCTGGCCTGGATTTGGACACATGTGGGAGGTAACTAATCGATGTGTCTCTCTCACATTGATGTTTCTCTCTATCTCTCCCCCTCCCTTCCACTCTTTCTAAAAGTCAATGGAAAAATATCCTTAGGTGAGGATTAACAAATAAATAAAATCAATGTACGGGCAGACTAAATATGGGAAATTAGAGAAAAGATGACTCTCGTTCATTTTCAATTTTGAGAACTATCTTCAAATCATACCTATCAATTTGAAGTGGAATTTTTAAATCCTACATAGGTTGCTACTAAAACAATACTGCAGTACCTGTTTTCACCTGGCAAATTGAGAAATCTTACCTCTGAAGAAACACTACCTCTGTTACTGATATTGGGGACCCTTCTGATGAGACAGCTATGCATTTGCTTCTTCCAAGTTGCTGGAGGAGAGTGATGATCACTTAAGAGTGAATCGAAGTTTTACCAGATACTAAAATCAGCAGAGAATTTTTTTTTTGGTAACAACTTATTTTAGCAAATCCAATAGGAAGATGACTGAACAGGGAATCAGCACAGCCCAACCTGTCCCCACAACGGCCAGGCTAAGCTGCCTTTAACACAGGCAATATGAAGCCCTAGTAATATAAACAAATAAGGCCTCATGAGCTTGAGCAAGTCTCCTGTGGCCACAGAACTGGAGAGTGGCACAGAAGATGTAGTTCCAGACTCTTTATTCTCTAGTGAATTTCTTTTCCTCACTGCAAACCCCCAAACGCAAAGCCTGTACCAGAACGCTTTTGTTCTGTTGCAACTAATAGTGGCCTGGGGGCCTTAGGACATTACTCTATTTAGAGGAGTCTGGTATAGAGACATCTGTTTCTACCTGGAATACCAACTCTGTGCATTTCCTGCCTTTAGTTTCCTCATTTATGAAATGGAAGCTACGGAGGATTAAGTTTAAGTTAGTAGATAATACAGTGGGGCCTTGACTTACGAGTTTAATCCGTTCCATGACGGAGCTCGTAACTCAAATTACTCGTATGTCAAATCAAAAAGTGAACGAGTGAGACACGTGATGCTGGGCTGATGTTGTGGCGTTCACTGTGATGTTCGCTGAGCCAACGAGCGGTGGGGTATCTGAAGCAGGCTCGTAACCCGAATTTTAGCTCGCAACTCAAAGCAAAAAATCGGCCAAGAGACAGCTCGTATCTCGAAAAACTCGTTAGTCGGGACACTCGTAAGTCAAGGCCCCACTATATGTAAAGCCAGTACTGTCCTGGTCCCATATAAAGTACTTAGCACAGTGCCTGGCAAATAGGAAGCATTTAGCAAATATATAAACATAAGATAGCTAATTATATTTGCTTATATGTGCGACCTTTGCTGCTCCTTGTCTTCGGCCATTTGTTGGCATTGCCCTGGGGCTATTGGAATCTCAGTGCTTTTCTTTCCCGCTGCTCTGTTTCCTACACAGAGGCAGAAGACAGCAATTAAGATTTCATGAGTCGAGCAGTTGGGAAGGAAGTAGGTGAAGCTGTGTGTTAGGTGTGAGGAAGCATGGGCTCTGGAATCTGTACGAGCTCTGTGACCTCATGCAGCAGGTCAGTTCACCTTTCCCTGCTCTTTGTGAAAGCCAGGGTGAGAAGGCAGCTGCCCTTGCTGATGTGTCTGCGGGTGTCCCGCCCCCGTCTCGTTTCAGAACTTTGTTCACAGGTCATCTTTTCACCGAGGCCTTCCCTGAGCCCGCATATTAAATCCCAACCTCCACCCCACCTTGGACTCCCTTGTTCTCTTTCCTGCTGACTTTTTCTCCACCCAACACAGCATATTACTTTCTGTGTGCGTACTCTTTGTTTTATTTGCTTACCAGCTGTCCTTCCCCACCCATGTGAGTTTCACAAGAATAAAAATTATTGTCTGTCCTATTCACTGGTATGTTCTTGGTGCCTGTCAGTGTCAGGTACATAATTAGTGTCTGTTAAATGCCTGATGAATGAAAGAGTGGAGCCCAGAAGGCCTTCGTATGGCCAGAGAAACAGCCTGCTTGGTCAGGATTTGGGATTGGACTGGGGCCACAAGAGTAAATGGCAAGCAGCCTCATGAACAGAAGCCTTCATATGATGGCATCAGGGTGGTCATTTGTACAAAAACAGGAGGTTTTTAGAAAAATCGGAATACCTTTATGGCCAAACATAGGGCGTTGTGGAAGTGTGAAGAGGATTTTTTTTTTTAGCATATATTTTTATTGATCTCAGAGAGGAAGGGAGAGGGGGAGAGAGAAACATCAATGATGAGAGAGAATCACTGATTAGCTGCCTCCTACATGCCCCCTACTGGGGATCAAGCCTGCAACTCCAGCATTTGCCCTTGACCCTTCAGTCTGCTGGCCAACACTCTATCCAAGGCAGTGAAGAGGGTTTTTGTTTTTATTTTTTGTTGTTTTGTTTTGCACTAGTGATCATATCTGGCATTTACAAGGCTCTACAAGGTACTTGTGGCAATCAAATTTAGTGACTGGGATGAGGGATCAGGCCATGGGCCTCCTTGGCTCAAACCATCCTCCCCAGTGGTGAGTGGGGTGGTGACTCCCTTTGGCCAAAAAGTGGACCCTAAAACTTTAGGGAGCTGGACCAGTGAATGTCTGGGAGTTGAAGTATGGAATTGGAGCTCTAACTTGAATTGATTCCAGGGCCTCCAAGTGAGGAACTTCAAATGCTTCTCTCTTGCTCATCTGCCCTTGACACCAAAGCACAGACATTTAGAAAGGCAAAGAGGAGGAAAGTAGAGAGGTGTTTCTTTTAAAGGAGGTGTGTGAGAAATGAGAATATTCAGGTGTTTCCTTTTAGAAAGCCAACCTCCTTCATAGGCTGGAGTTCTTTGAGGGCGAGGCCTCTGTTTTGTTCACAGTTGTATTTTTAGTGCTCAGCATATTGCCAGTCACATAATAGAGAGAGAATGAATAAATCATTGAACAAGTGAGTGCGCTCTACCAATTTTGGGGCTTCTTGTAGCATTAGTAGTCTGACTAATGTAGGATTTCTTTACACAAGCTTGCTTTGTTCTTTAAAAATTCTGTAATAATCTGTTGTTATAATCTTTAGAATGAAGTGAATTTTGACTGAAGTGCACACAGCAATAATGTGTACAACTCAATGCTTGTGTTTTTCTGAGGCCAGTCAGCACACAAGCAGCATCCCTGTGGGTGCGTAGATGATGTTAGGAACCATGTTCTGTCCAAGTCAAAGGTGTTTAGCGACATGATTTCAGCATGCTGAAATTCTACTCTCATAACGTAAGGGACTCTTCATGTCTATTTGGAAACCAAGCCAGCCTCAGCAAGAGAATCCTATCCATACAGCTTGTCTGTGATAAGCTCCAAACTATGAGGCTCAGGAGTTGGCCTGTGGGTAGATTTTCCTTCAATGTAAGGACTTGACTGGCCAGAGTGGAGACATACTAGGGGTCACATCTCTGGAGAGAGAGACCAATGGCCTCGGTGTACAGCATCCTTCCCTCTCAGGGAGCTCCTGGGGACTGTCTCCCACAAAGCTGTGATGGGACTTGCTGTAGCCTAGAGTCCACATTTGGACACATGGTGCCAGCAGTGCCGCACAATGCCAGTAACATGAGGGGTCAAGGGTCAAAGAGTCCATTCAGTGTGGGGAGCCGATATAGGATTAAGCCTCGGACTGACCTGTTGGCAAAGTCACAAACAAGTCTTCTTCCGAGTCTTAAACAACCCAATCTGAGAGGTGGCCGCCGATTTACACCCGCTGTCATTTAAAAAATAAAAATGGGGGAATTTGCCGGAAGCCAGTCCACCCTTGCTGCTTGACACAGTTGCTGCAGGGAAGAAACATCTGCATAGCTTATGTTTCAAGGGACCTGTCGTATATGGCATATATTTGCTCCCCCTCCTAGCACTATGTGTTTTAAACAGGAGCACCTCCCTGAGAAAGGTTGTTTCCCCACGTAGGGATTTTTCCCGGGAGTTAACCCCCTAGTGTTACAGAAATACCATGTATGAAGGACTTGGACTAAGACTGTTGGCAGTAAATTTGGGACTTGTTGGGCCTACATCCCCAGGGGTCTGCCCACCAGGGAAGGCACCAAAGCCTGTACCCCTAGAGACCCACCAACACAGGGTAGTCCCAGGGAAGGCAAGCAGCGAGGCTGGGAGGACATAACCTTTACTGGGTAGGATAATCTCCTTCAGTCACTTCCTTGTAGCCTTTCAGTAGAGCAGTAACCTTGGAATAGCCCTTGTAATGGAACACAGAGATTAACCTAGACAAGATTAAAATCAACAGAACTAAATAGAGACAGGATTTTTGGCAAAGGTCAGATAAGAAACAAGGAACTGTAGAACGTTGGGAACCCCTGGACCTGCTGGGGCTGGACCCCAACAATTCAGGACCCAAGAACATGCATGAGGGGCTTGTCATGAGGCCTGGGCTGCTGAGATCCAAGGCAGTTTAGATCTCCACACTAATGCCAAGGAACTTGCCAGTGTCCTGAGTGCCTGTTAAAGGACTGACATGTAGAGGTTGTATAAGACAGGGGTGTTTATATTTGTTGTTTCTCTATCACAGGACAAGCTTCATTTGAAAATTAGTTATATGCGATGGAATGCTCAGGGGGATGCCATTGCACCCCCAAAGTAACCCTGCCTCCCCCCTACCCTGTTTTCCAGCATGGGCTACTGCATCCTTTTTGTGCATGGACTGAGCAAGCTCTGCACTTGGCTAAATCGATGTGGAGCCACCACCCTGACCGTGTCCACTGTGCTGCTGCTGCTGCTTTTCTCTTGGAAAACTGTAAAGCAGAATGAAATCTGGCTGTCAAGAGAGTCCCTCTTCAGGTATGATTTGATGGTATAAGAGTGACCTCTTCCCATTCATTCTTTTGCTTATATACTTGTTTCGAAACAAATGAGCTAACATGGGTCTAGCAATATTTATTGATCCAGAAATTTTTTTTGATTAAGTTTTCAATGGAAGGTGTTATTTTTTGTTTTAACTTTGATTTTTGTAAAGGATATATAAAGTTTAGCAGAAGCTCGTGCTAAGTGAATTTATGAAAATAAGGCTCGTGGGAAGGTTTTTGGGTCTTAATGATGAGCAGGGCTGTAAAATGAGATCTAAATACAAGGAAAGGAGCCTAATATCTTTTCCAGTGAATGGGGAAGATAAGCATGTGACAAGAAGGAAGAGAAATGCAATGCGTTTTCTTCAAATATTTCAGAATATTACGTTGTGATTTGTGATCTGGCTGCTTTATTTTAAACATTATGATGAATGAGGAAATTAAAGACTGTTTTATCTCCCAGTAAGTTTTCATGTGGAAGCTGCTTCTGGATATAACAATGTCAACATATAGCCCTAAACTTGTCATAAAGTATAAACATCCTTTGGGGCTGTAGCTCATCACACTCTGCTCCTGGGCTTCGTCTGTCTCCCTAGTGCTGTAGTGTTGGCGACCTTCACCTTTGCTCCCCTTTCACTACCACACGTGGCCTCCCACAGTGTTTCTCCAGTCTCCTATCCTGACCTAGGACACAGTCGGCCAGTTCAGTCAACATGGTTTTCACTTGGTTCCCTGATCAGCTGGTAGCCACCACTTATTCTTCTGAGGCAAATAACTGGAACAGAATGGGGGTCACTTGGAAAAAAAGGGTAAATATTGGAAGAGCATAAAAACGTGCCCAGAATGACGGGCAGTGAAGAACCTGGCATGTAGCCAACAGAGAACGGGCATCTGGATAGTCTGTCCTGAGCACAGGTGCACCCTCAGGAATGAATGGGTAAACTTACACCATTATTTTCCTGTTTCACATCCAAGTCCTGGGAAAATAAAGTCCTCTGGCTGAGCTTGAGCCTAAGTCACATGCCTACCCCTCGTCCTCACAAGGGCACTGGGATGACCGACCTGGCCAGAGAAGCCCCTCTGACTTCCCCGAGGCAAGTTATGGCGGGCAGAGCACCTCAGGGTTCCACTGAGACCTCACAAAGGGAGACAGGAGAGAATTCCCCACAGGAAATGTAGGAGGGGCACAGACTCTGGGCTGCCAAAAATGAGTGAATGAATGAGTAAATGAATGAGTGAACAAACAAGACAAATTTTCACTGCACTCTTCTACTGTTTTAAAATAATAGATCTGACCCTACAACTTAGCAATTTAACTTTTTAATAGAAAAATTAATCTGGAATGTATGTCTTATTAGCTTACTTATTACTGCTATATCATTGTCATCATTATCATTGCCATCATCATTCTTTCAATGGATACTGTAGGGACCTGCTGCCATGTAAGGTGTTTTGTGTGGATTTGATTTTTTTTTAAGAATTTTTTTTTCATGTTTAGTTGTCAGATCCTTTTTAGTCTCTGTCATACCCTCCACCTTCAGTGCAGTTCTTACCCACAGTAGGCTTGTTCCCTCTTACTACCCAGGGCTGAGGCCATTCTGCAAACACAAGGGCATTGAAGTTCAGGAATATAACTGTTGGCTTTTCTTTTTTTTTTTTTTGCTTTTGCTTTCAGTAGTGAGTGCTTTAATGAGAAACTTAAAAATGGTTCTTCCCTGTGTTAAATCCTTTCCTTGGATAAAAATACTAACGGTGGTTGTGTCTCCTAATGATTTTTACTGCTCAATCAGAGCAGCTTGGGGAATGGATTTTGGCAGGCAGCAGTTTATTTCAAGAGTAATAAGCTAGTGTTCCAGCCCTCCACAGTTGATGCCAGTAGTTTTAAATAAAAAAGAAAAGAAAAGCAAAATGTTCATTGACCTTACATCCAGAAGCTTCTGTTCTTTTACAAGGAAGCATGTAGTAAGTGAATAGTTGGTTACTAAAACACATATGTTTTAGTATGTTTATTCCACATATGTGCTTAGAGAAACTTTAAGACAAGGTTAGTGGTTGAGTGTGGGGTCTGGAGGTCAGCTTCCTGGCTCCACTCCAAGTTCCCCCATTTAATAGCTGTGTGATTTTGGGCAAGATACTGAAACACTCCATGCCTTCATTTCTTCATTTTAAATTTGAGAATCATAATAGTGTTAATCTCCTGAATGAAGTGTAAAAAAAAAAAAAGTATGTGAAATATGCATAAGACAGTGTCTGGCATATGGTAAACACCATGTGAGGTTTTCAGATTCTTATTATCCAGTGTATTCTAGGATGGGGGGTAGGTAGAAATTGACTGTAGAGAAGTCAGAAGTCGCCATGGGTGTCAGATGTGTGAGCATATTTTGATACAGTGTAGCAAGCCGTAAACAGAAGTAGATGCAAGACACTGTAAGTGCAGGCAGATGACCAAGACCAACCCAGGCCTTCAAGGACTGTTCTCTTGCAGGCCTGAGCTGAGTATGGAAGGATGAGAAAAACCTAAATTAGCCATAATGGCCAGAAAACAAAGAGGTGGCTGAATTGAGTAAGAAAACCTTGCAATGGTTCTACATAAGCTGGTGTCCTTGGCAGAGGCCCCATTTCAGTATTCTCCTCTGTTCCAAACAATAAATCCATTGAGCATCATTAAGACATATGATCTCATTGAGGCCTCACTAATTATGTGGGGTGGTTTTTCTTGACAATATATAAAGAATCAGTCCAGTCAGCGTGGCTCAGTGGTTGAGCATTGACCTATGAACCAGGACGTCACAGTTTGATTCCCAGTGAAGGCACATGTCCGAGTTGTAGGCTCAATCCCCAGTGTGGGGTGTGCAAGAGGCAGCCGATCAATGACTCTCTCTCATCATTAATGTTTCTGTCTCTCCCCCTCTGAACCCCATTCATGAACTGTTTACGTGATCATAGACCACCAATTAAGATTGTCTGGCCTAGATCATCCTCCCCCTATGTAGGAAACACATTTTTCTTTCCTCCCCTCTGAATTACTGAGCCATAGAGATCAGTTGACTTTTCAGGACATATAATGTAAACCAGGGCTGGCAAATATTTTTGTAAAGGGCCAGATAGTAAATATTTTAGGCTTGGTGAGCCTTGTATTCTCTTTTGCATCCATTCCACTCTGCCTTTGTCTCAGAAAAGAAACCAAAAGGACAATAGATTGACAGCACATTGACGTATCTGTGGTCCACACAGCCATAGTCTGCTTACCAATGATATAAATGTTGTGATCATGTAAGTCGAAAGTTACTAGTCTCTTGTGGTACCATTCATAAATGATTCTGACCATATATTAAACTTGATTGAAATCTCTGCTCAACTACTTACTAGGTCTCTAACCTTAGAAAGAGGTCTTACTACCTCTTAGCTTCAATTTCCTCATCCATGATATAGAAAGCACATTAATACTACCCATCTGATAGGTTGTTGAAGGGATAAAATGAAATCATCCATGGAAATGGGTGCTTGATTCAAAATGAGCATTCCTTAAGTATTGGCCATACTACGCGTGGCATTGCGAAGCCTCAGGTTAAAGCAAGGTCAAAATTGAGGAGAATGACAATTTCTTCTTAATCTTTCCTGTTAACCTTTGGCTGAACACCACTCTTTAAAAAAAGAGAGAGAGATTATTATCTAATCAGGAATTTGCGGATGGTTCTCCTGACCTATTGTTCAGTCATGCCAACAAAACAAATTGATGCTCTATAAACTTGGAGATAAACTCTATATAGAAGTGGTCTTTTTTTTGTTGTTATTTCTGTTATTTTTTCAAGTTTCTGCAAATGAAGGATGTGAGGGAGAAATACAAAGTGCATGAATTAAGATCCTGAGTTGAAAGGGAGATTTTTCATAATCATTATTGTAATTATTAATAGGGTTTGGGACCCAGCCATATGATTTATGGACACTACATTTCCTTGTGGAGAGAATATGTGTAAAGCTGTATGTTTCCTTTAAAACAGTTGTGAGTGCTCAATCACAGCACCAAGAAAACAGACTGAGGAGTCTGGCCCCAAGGGAAGAGCAACCTGCCCAGGGATAGCAACATGGAAAGTTTTGCCCTTGGCCAATTGTTTATTTGCCTTTTTTTTTTTTTTTTAAACAAAAAGTTCATTGCAAAATGAGAGGCTGAAAAAACACAACAACAACAATAACAAAACCACAAAGAGAATATAAAGGTCAAAAACAACAATGGGAGAATGTGTGTTGTTAGGATTCAGTTGCTCCACCCACAGCTGCTTGCCTGTTATGAATATTATTATTTCCTCTCGCCATCATTGAACAGTGCACTGATCTCATCCAGGAACTTGATCCCAGAGGCCTAATTGTCTGTTCCTCAGTTGGTGCAACGTAAATTAGAGCAACTACGCTGATCACACAAGGAAAGCTCTGTCCCAGTAAATAGGCCAGTAATACTCATGCTGAAATTGAAGTTCTCTTTAAAACCTACCTGTTACCACCCTAGCTGGTTTGGCTCAGTGAATAGAGCATTGGCCTGAGGACTGAAGGGTCATGGGTTCAGTTTCAGTCAAGGGCACATGCCCAGGTTGTTGGCTCATCCCCAGTAAGGGGTGTGCAGGAGGCAACCAATCAATGATTCTCTCTCATCGTTGATATTTCTATCTCTCTCTACTTCTCTCTACCTCTCCCTTCCTCTCTGAAATCAATAAAATATTAAAAATAATAAATAGATAAATAAATAAATAAATAAATAAATAAATAAAACCTGTTACCATGTACTGTTTAGTTCTGGGTAGAAAAATCAGAAATTTTCCTGGAAAGAAATTGGATTTTTTTTTAAGCCATTACTCTCACACTAACCCAGATCATGCCCCTGTGACTAAATTCACTTGGGTAATATTCATTTTAAATATTATGTTAAAATCCTAGCTCTGTGTGTCAGCTGGGGGGCCTCACCACAAGGGTGGGGAAAGGAAACGATGGTTTCCCTGGAGCACCCGCTGAAGGTCAGCCTTTGTAAATCTTTCCACTGAGAGCAGAGGATTCCTCCAGCTCCTCCCTGGGGGACCAGTCCTGCTGCAGCATCCAAAGAGCTTTCCGTGGGGAAGGAACTGGGGGATCCACAATGTTCAGAATACAGATTTCACTTAATCTACCTTTGAGGAGCAGTTCTCCCCCAAAACTTCAACTGGCCCTGTTGTTCCTGAGTGAGGGTCTCTCTGATGCAGCCTTTACAGAGAGTAAACTGCCTTCTGCTGGGGGAGCGAGAGCATCATTGAAAAAAGTCACCTGGATGTGCTGGGAGGGAAGTAGATCAGGATGCCAACTGTTCCTGATATGAATTTATGGTCCATATTTTCAGCCTCACCCCTCATCCCCAAAAAATCCTACCTACCTTTTTAAAAAAAATTTTTTAAATATATTTTATTGATTTCACAGAGGAAGGGAGAGGAAGAGAGAGAGAGAAATATCAATGATGAGAAAATTATTGATCAGCTGCCTCCTGCACAACCGCTACTTGGGATCAAGCCCGCAACCTGGGCATGTACCCTGACTGGGAATTGAACCTGTGTCCTCTTGGTGCATGGGTAGATGCTCAACCACTGAGCTACATGGGTGGGGCATTTATTTTAAAAAATATCAGACTTAGTCCATGATAAATGTTCATTTTCAATAAAATTTAGTAGGGAGGCCAATCCACATTCATTCCTCCTATAATGAATAATATAGATAATCTCAGTTTTTTTAAAGGAAGTCTATAGGTGGATGCAAGAAGCAAGGAAGGAGCAAATTGAATTAACCTGAGCATGCAGGGTTGTTCTCCAGCCATTCACCCATCTCCATGTCCTGCCACCACTGCTTCAGGTGCAGTTAGCATTACTGTTTAGTTGTGGGCCACTATGCACTGCCTTCATTGTTTTCTATCGAAGCATGTTTACTAACTCATATAATTCACAAATTGTGGAAGACTTGACTTTAAAGGGTGCAATGGAGACTTCAAATGCAGGGTCATGAAACTGTGAGTAGAATATGAAGGGAACTGCCCCCTGGCCATGTGGCTCAGTACTTTGGATCATCATCTCTTATACCAAAAGGCTGTCGGTTTGATTCCCAATCAGAGCACATACCTGGGTTGTAGGTTCAATCCCTATTTGGGGCTCGTATTAGAGGCAGCCTATCGATGTTTCTCACAGTGATGAGATGTTTCTTTCTCTCTTCCTTCTTTTCTCTCGAAAAATCAATAAAAAAAATCCTCAGCTGAGGGTTTAAAAATATATATAAAAACTAGAGGCCCAGTGCACAAAATTCATGCATGGGTAGGGTCCCTAGCAGCTTCCAGCTGCTGGCTAGGGCTTCCCTTCCCTGGCTACCAGCTGCCAGCAGGGCCTTCCTTCATTCCGCGCCGCCCCCTAGTGGGCAGCACATATCATAGTGAGCAATCAATCTGGTCGGTTGAACTCCTGCCTGAGGGGACAATTTGCACATTAGGCTTGCAAATATATATACATACTAGTGGCCCGGTGCATGAAATTTGTGCACATTAAAAGAGAATTAATGAGAAGAGATATTTTAATATTGCTATTTGCCCTTTCTCTATAATAGAAGTGTCAGAGATGAAAGAAAATTAGTAAAATGTATATAAAATCTTCCTCCTGTCAGAGTCTGGGGCATACCTCAGGCCCTAGGATCAAGCCCCCGCCCACCTCCTTCATG
Source organism: Myotis myotis (assembly GCF_014108235.1). Lineage (NCBI taxonomy): Eukaryota > Metazoa > Chordata > Mammalia > Chiroptera > Vespertilionidae > Myotis > Myotis myotis. The sequence continues at coordinate 176,019,637 of NW_023416335.1, forward strand.
TGCTTGGAAAACACAGGAGAACCAGACCCGAACAGCCCCACCCACATTGGGTGAAACCTAGACCCAGCTGGCCCCACCCCCATCAAGCCTCTCCAGGTCGGGGGGCACAGTCTCAGGTCCCCCAGCCCAGAGCTGGGGCAGGGGGTGCAGCCTGAGGTCCCTGACAAGCCCTGCCAGGTGCGGGGTGTGGTCTAAGGGCCCCTGTCAAGCCCCACCGGGCAGGGGGCACAGCCTGAGAGCCCTTGACCCGGCAACGGGGAAGCGGGCACAGTCTGAGGTCTCCCAGCCTGGCTCCAGGGTGGGGGGCATGGCCTGAGGTCCCCTGTCAAGACCCACTGGGTGGGGGGTGTGGCCTGAGGTAGCCCTTCAAGCCCTGTGGCTGAGGGGCACAGCCTGGGGTCCCCCGGCCCAGTGCCAGGCGGGGGGTGCAGTCTGAGGTCTCCCCGCCTGGAACTGGGGTAAGGGGCGCAGCCTGAGGTCTCCCCGCCCAGAGCTGGAGCAGGGGGCATGGCCTGAGTTCCCTGTCAAGCCCAGCCCCCCTTCCCCCGCAGCGTCATACCAGTGCTGAATGGGGACACACGCAGGCAGTGTGACATTAGCGCTGGGGGCAGAAGTCCCCGCCCCTGGCCCTGCCCACAGACTGGTCATGACTGGGACACCATAATGGAAAAATTAGCATATTACCTCTTTATTATATAGACTATGCACTCGGGGGGCGGGGGGTCCATCAGCCCGGCCTGTGCCCTCTCGCAGTCTGGGACCCCTCAGGAGATAACAACCTGCTGGCTTAGGCCTGCTCCCGGGTGGCAGAGGGCAGGCCCAATCCCTAGGTGCAGCCCCTGGTCTGGCTCAGAGCAGGGCCCATTGGGGAGTTGGGGGCGCCGCCCCGTGTCATGCACAGAGCAGGGCAGATCGGGAGGTTGTGATGCCACCCTCAGTCACGCTCAGGGTAGGGCTGATTGGGGGGTTGGGGCACCGCCCCCTGTCACACTCAAGGCAGGGTCGATGGGGAGGTTGCGGCTAATCCCGGTGCTGGGAGGCATATTACCCTTTTACTATATAGGATAGAGGCCTGGTGCATGGGTGGGGGCCGGCTGGTTTGCCCTGAAGGGTGTCCTGGATCAGGGTGGGGGTCCCACTTGGGTGCCTGGCCAGCCTGGGTGAGGGGCTGAGGGCTGTTTTCAGGCTGGCGGGTGACTGAAGCTCCCAACTGCTCCTTTTTTTCTTTTTTTTTTTATTCTGGGCCAGCTTTAGCTCTGAGGCTTGGCTCCAGCTCTTAGGCCTCGGCTGCTGAAAGCAGGTATCTGGTTTGTTTGGGTTCTATAATCGAAACACTGTTTTAACTCCAGCTCTGAGATCCCGGCTAGCTGAAAGCAGAGATCTGCGTTTGTTCTATAATTGAAACAATGTTGTGGTCCTGCTGGCTGAAGCCCGGCTGGCTGAAAGCAGGTTTCTGGGGTTTTGTTTAGCTTCTATATTTGTAACAATGTTTCGAACTGCAAGCTCAGAGGCCGGCAGCAGCAGGCGGGGAACGTTGGAGTCCTCCGTCACTGAAGCAAGCAAGCCTCATGTTCGCTTCAAGCTGCCTGTCTGCTGGCCGCCATCTTGGCTGGCAGTTAATTTGCATATCACCCTGATTAGCCAATGGGAAGGGTAGCAGAGGTACAGCTAATTACCATGTTTCTCTTTTATTAGATAGGATAGATATGAAGGACAACATTCCTAAGCAGTACTCTTTGTTGCTCTTTTTTTTAAAAATTAATTCTAGGTCTGGAGTTCAAACTCTGCCCCATAATGCCAAGGTTCACTACAACTACGCAAATTTCCTGAAGGATCAAGGTCGGAACAGAGAAGCAATCTACCACTACAGAACGGCCCTCAAGTAAGCACCATGCACCATATGGGTGTACCTGTTGTGCCTTTCAGGTCCTGTATTTCACTCACCCCTCTGAGCATGTGGGGGGTTAGTTTCTTTCTCATGACAATGAACATCTCCTTGGAAGTGGTACAGACCTTGGATTCTGAGTCTGATGACTCAGTGTTCAAATCTGTTATTAGTGTGGTAACTCTACCTTGCTCTTATCTCAATGCTGTCTTGTAAAAGTTTCACTGCTACACATTGCAAAATGAAGTGATGCTCAGTTGAACACACACACACACACACACACACACACACACAGGCAAACTGGAGTTGGTTGTCAAAAATATACTTGTAAGTTCTCAGGATATTTATTCTGATGAATTGTCCCTACTCTAGGCTTCCGACTGTCTGAAAGGATTTATATGAAGACATTTGAGTATACCAAATATGGCTTGATGTATGACTTTAAGAGAAACTAAAAATTCAAGTTCTAAATTACCAGCAACAGTCTGTAATGCTCTTAAGCACTCTTGAAAATTGCAACTCTGGATTTCAAAATGGTCTTCTCCAAAAGGTCCCAGATAATGAACATATTTATCTTGGAACCTGTGGAGACGTGATAGCTAACACAGCCTCAGACTCTCCAACTGTGGGAAAAATAGAGCAAGGTGCATCCTCTCTTTTACTGAATCCCAGGGGACTCACCGAAGCTTCCTGAAGAGTTTTCCATGACCCCACAGATTGACTCACATCTGGTCGAATTTTCTGTTCCTGTTCCATCTTAGGACATACTTAAAATATGCAAACCAAACAAATATATTTGACTGAAGCGCCAACTCGATTGACTCAAAGCTCAGATTGAAATTGTCATTCTTAAAGTAACCGACCTGATTTTTTAAAAGTATCCCTTTGAACAGTGTTCTGCTCAAGTGTGTTGTTCATCAGTCAACATCTGTTAGATTTTAGGACCTGTTACTTAATATTCAGTAGAGCAAGCATTTTCAACTGTCGCATCAAGTTCGCTGTCAAATACTTTCCCAAAGATTTCAAGAAACGTTAGGTTCTGGAAGAATACTTGTAACAGAGCTTTTTATTGAGGAATAGACGTTTTTATTAAGGAGTAGAAGATAGCTTTTAAAATGTTAAGGAATGATATTCTTTCACTGGAAGGCAGTTTACCCAAATGTTTACGATGCTTATCATGGGCTGGTAAGATTATGGTTTAGATTTTTTTAACTTTCTTTTGTGCTCCAGATATTTACAATGAACATGTATCACTTTGGCAATGAGGAAATGTCCTTTTTAAAAAGGCATATTCCTTCAAGGATACACATAAAGTGTGTTCTGGCTTTAACAATTGGCGTTTCAAGATTTTAGCTGGCATTCTTGAAGGAAAGAAAAGAGCAGTAAGTTTGTGTGAAAAATATTGATTGGAGGGAAGTGTATCGGTATCTTTTTAAATTTGTTTTATTCTAACGGACTATTTTCTCTCAAGTTCGCACAGGAAAATATCGCAGACCCTGAAGCACAGCTTGGGGCAAAGGTATAAGTTAAGTAAATTCTCTGGCAGGTGATTTTACTGAATTATAGTAGCCAGTTGGGTACTTCGGCTTCTCTCCCATGAAACAATAAAAATAAATGTTCAGCAACTGTGCTTCTGGAAGAAACATGTCCCTTGAGAAATGAGGAAAAACAGTGAAAGCAGTAAATATACCGCATAGTAATTAGTGAAACATTTCGCTCTCTCAGACCAGGTTCAAAAATACTTCTGATCTAAAATAAAGTATCATTATTTTTGTGTGGATACCTCTGTGGTGAATTTTCAACAGATGTGGGTATTTTTTGGTGTGTGTGTGTGTGTTTAGAGACAGAGGAAGGGAGAGGAGTAGAAAGGTAGAAACACTGATGAGAGAGAAACATCATCCATTGGCTATCTCTTGCACACCCCCAAATGGAGATGGAGCCTGCAACCCAGGCATGTACCTGAACCAGGAATCGGAATCGGTGACCTCTTGGCTCCTAGGTCCGTGCTCAACTGCTAAGCCACAATAGCCTAGCTGTGTGTGTTTTATAATTTAAATAAATTGTCACTGTGTGTTAGAAAATGAAAATACTAGGACTGTTCATTACTAGAAGAAAGCCCTTATTTTGATATTGCTATTTCTTTGTGGGAGTTGCTGAGACAGGAATTCCTCCCCCTCCCAACTGTTCCACCTCTGTTTCAACTTCAATGTATCTGATGTTTTCCATATTTGCACACTGCAAGAAAAAGAATGATTAGGAGAGATGCAGGGTTGAAGGTCATATTATCTGAAATCAGGTCCAACAGTTACTCATTCCTGTTGTACTGACTATGTAGATCCCAGTGGGAATGGTGAAATTAGTCATTAGGGTTGTGTCAATACCAATATCTTTTTCGCTGGCGTACAGTTCTAAAAATAGCACTATATTAGATGGGTAATTCTATATCACATGATTATTCTGCTTCTTTTAAGTTTTATTCTATTTTTTTTTTAACCATGTAGAAGTATTTCTGGAGTACAAGGGAAATCTCCCCAGGAAAATGCTACAGCTGAGGTTATAGATTCAGATTAAGATCCACATCATCAAAGAAAAATGTCAGGACCCTTTCCTAACACAAGAATTAGTTTTGCTTTGCTGTGAGGGGCAGCTCTCATGTCTGTGCCTAGTCTGGGTTCTGTAAGGCTTGTGATTCTGTTTTCTGGAGAATCAGAAGACCCATGGTGGATGTTCCAGGTAGCTCCAATGATTTCTGACCATTGCGTTACCCTGAGGAAGGTTTCTGCCATGACGCCTTATTTTATGGAAATAGAAAGACTAGAGATTGCCCAATATCTCAGCTCTCCCACGAAATGCCTCATCCCATAAATCCCAATGGAGAGATGGTGGCCCTGCCTGGATGAAGTGTAGAAGACACTGAATGTGTACTTGGCCAGTGCGTTGTTGATTAGCTTAAAAGGTCTGTTAAAGGTGAAGAGTTTTAAAACAATTTATGCATGCCCTCAAATTTTATATTGTACCCCAAAATTTCACATCTACATCTGTTCACCAATCTACTACTGTCAAGCCAAGTCCTTTCCTCTGAGTAAGAGTCTGCTGATTAGAAGCTGCAAAACCACACCCATAATTCACTTCTATGATGATCAGTTTCGATACTTTAAAGTGGAATAAAAATTTTAAGTCTATTTGAGAATTTTCTAATTATACTCCTCCAGTCTTTTACAATGATCTCACATGTCTAACTCAATGGCAATTTTTTGAACAGCTTCTCTTTTTTAAGTACTTTCAGAGTATTTGCTTAGTTTTAATGGAAATAGCAACTCTCTTATTTATATTTACATTTTATCAGTTTGAAAAATATTTTATTATATTGTACAATTGCAATAAAAGCTTCAACTGGAATAATTTTGTTAATAAACACAATAGACTCTTAGCAGTCATGCAGCTCAGCCGACAGAGCAAAAGGGCCCAGGCTTACAGAGAAAGTTAAGTTGTGGATATCCACTGATATGTTTTACAGAGAACATCTGGGAATCTGATGACATAATTAGAGGCTGTTTTAAAAGAGTTTGCACTAGGTGATAGAGTCATGGAATCTATTTTTTCATCTTGTATTTAAATTCCAGACATGACTGGATTACTGGTTGGCTAAAATGGATGGATCATCAGGAATCCTGCAGCCAGGAATGAGAGTAGAGTTTGTCTTTGTCCAGGTGGGTCAGGAAGGTCTCTCCACAGATTCTGCTGAACATTTGTTCACCTAGATGCTGTCTTCCTCCCACCCTACTAGCATAATGCCTGGCCACACCCAGGTCTGCTGATGTGTTCCAGGTGCTTGGATACCAGCCATATGTACAGGATTCCATCCTGATAAAAGGGCTATGATCCCCTCAGTCACTCAGACAACTATTTTATTTTCACAAATATGCTTTCAACATGAAATACACAATAAACCATTTTAAGATCCCCCCCCCCCCCCCCCCCCCCCCCCCCGCATAACCCTATCATGTGGGAGATGCAATGCCTTGCCCTGGGGGTACTGAAGTTGTTCTGGGACAGCCCTGGGTCCCTTAGAGCCACCTTGTCCACTCCTAATATATCTGTTATTGATGTTTTAAACAGAAAATCTGAAGGGAGAGAAAACTATGTTCAAAGGGGGTTGAAGTTCCTGAGCAGGTTCTTTTCTATGGGCATAACTAAAAGGGAAGGAATGTGCTTTTAATGCCCCTGGACACAAGAAATCTACACTTGCTTTTAACTGGTTAATGCATGGGAAAAAATAGACTTCTTATTGGAATTTTTTAATGCATGAAGTAAAGACTTGTCATGAGAGTAGTGCCCATTGGTATCGTCCTTTGTATTTCCTCCTATGTGGGTAACTGGAACTTGACAAGGAGATCCCATTAGACTACAATAAATGTATGTGGAAATGGGAAGTAATAAAAGAATGAGTATTGAAGAAATGCCATATCATTAGAGTCTAGAGAAATCAAACTGTGCCCCACTGTTCACTGATGTCCTGAGTATATCAATAAGATTACTTTATTATAAATCCTTTGCAAAATGCTATCTATAAAACTGGTGGGGTTTGAGCATCTTTTAAAAATCAGGGTTTATGTAAAAAGTCTTTCTTTACACAGCCTGTTTTGAGTGAACATTTGAAATAACTCTACTGACGGCAGGTGGCCTTGGATACCAGCTGCCATGTGTCTCTGGAAAGAATTAAAATTCCAATGTCTTTGCTAGCCAGGTTGAAGAAAAGGAGATGCTTTCTTCTGCTGGTGTGGTATTTTCACTTACAGAAGTATAAATATATACATATACACACATATATATGTTAAGTCCCACAGTTTTATTCATTAATTGAAGAAATTAAGTATACTTCATTCAGACAAAAGACAGAATTTTGGTCACATTGTGGACATACTATGGACTAAATTTCCAAATGGAAGTTCCATAATTTATACTGCCCTCCCTGTCTCTTTTGTGATTCCCCAGGAAACAATGGGAGGCAGAGTTTTGCGTGCAGAATGTTTATTCAGGAATGTTCTCTGAAACACCAAGTAAGAAAGCCAGGGAAGCAAGAGGTGCAGAGAGAGTTGAGGTGCAGTGCAATTACTAGGAGGCTTCAGTCGATCCCACAGGAGCTCTGGAAAACCCCTCGGAGTCCTCCTGAATGGACAGGAGTTGGAACCTTTATACCCCCTTAAAACTAACCCCTGCCCCCAGGCAGGGAGGGGAGTCTTGAGTGAGGCAACTCTCGAGGCTGAGAGCAATGCCCAGGGAAGAAGTGTGAGCTGTCAGCAGCTAGGGAACACGTGCCTCACACTTGAATAGGGCCTCTGGGTGGTGCAAGACAGCATCCACTACACACCAGCTTAATTTATGATTTTTCTATATGTCAATATAGAAAATCATTTAGATTTTCTGTTAAAATTAGAATAGTGGTGTTACCTACCTCTGGGTTGGAATAGTACAAAACAATTCATACAAAAGGCTGAAAGCAATGTCTAAATACCTGGCAATAATAAGCTCAGTAAATGTTATTAATATATCCAAAATCTGACCACTTCTGTCCACATGCAGTACCCATCATCTCTCACCTAGATTACTGTAATATTCTCTGGTCTCTGCATTTTCACCCCGCCCCCACTCCCTTCAGACTGTTCTCAGCACAGCAACCATAGGGATGTTCCATTCATAGCAGTCCATGCTCAGAACATTGCTGGCTCCCATCTCATTCATCGGGAAACTCAAAGCCCCTGCAAGTCCTGGCCGCCTTCCTGCTGAGACCTTGCCTCCTACTATTCTTGCTCGCTCAACTCTAGCTACATAGTGCTCCAGACACATCCCAGTCAGGCACACACCAGTCACATTGCATTCCTATTTCAGGGACTCTGTATTTGTCATTTCCTCTTCCCAGAACACTTTCTCTTCTCTAAATGTCTGCTTCCCTCCCTTCCTTCAGGATTCCTCACATAATGTCATTTTCCATAAGGCCTTCCTGGTCACCCTTCTTAAAAGTGCAGCCACACCAGGCCAGAGTGGCTCAGTTGATTAAGTGTAGTTCTGTGCACAGAAAGGTTGTTGGTTCGATTCCCAGTTGGGTCACATGCCTGAACTATGGGATCCATCCTGGTCATGGCGTGTGTGGAGGGTCTCTCTCTCTCTCTCTCTCTCTCTCTCTCTCTCTCTCTCTCTCTCTCCCTCTCTCTCTCTCCCTTTTCCTCTCTCTAAACATGTCTTCCCATGAGGATTAAAAAAAAGTGTAGCCACCCCCAATATACCCTATTTCCCTTCTTTGCTTCATTTTTTCCTACTGCATTGGTCACACTCTAATGTGGGCCATTAGCAGAAGGCCTAGCACATTGTAGATACTCAATGAATGTTTGTTGAAAGAAAAACTGAATTAATATAATGCATAAAATCTCTCTCACAGGCCCCTTAGGTTCAGAGGACACCTCCATAAAGATAAGCCATGTTTCTCACTGGGAGAGTGGTCAACAGTTTAGTTGAAACAACTTCATTATGCAGGACAATCCTATGCATTGCAAGATGTGTAATTCTCCTAGTTCCTGCCCATTGTATACCAGTGGTGACCCCAATTCCTAACATGCCTGTCAGGGAAATGCATCCCCTTTCCTCCCCACTCCTCATGATCTCCTTGGTTGGTAGTTATTGGTTAGGAATATGGTACCCTTTTCCTGCACCTCACTCTCTTTTTTCTAAGTTGATCCAATAATCAGTATTATTCATGCTATGAACTGTGATTACAGTAAGGATTCCAGAAGCGCATTGATCTGTCACAGAGGACTTTGAATCCCCTTTATAATCTTGGATGCAGTTGTTAAAATTGCACGTGTCTAAAATTCCATTTGGTGTCGAGCATATCAAAAAGGCTTGGAGGAAATTGCTCTGGTGCCTGTGGGACCATTTGCTTCGGAGGGTGAAGGACTGACAGGCTTCGGAGTGAGTGTTTGACAAAGAACATTCCTACATTCTTCAAATGGAGAAGGTCACCCGTCCTTCACATCTGAGAACCCATGGTATGGGGGAAACAGATGGATGCAAGATGACTTGAGTGTTCACTGGGTTAGCGATGAAGAAATAATGGATGTTATTTGGACTGATGGGAGCAAGTCAAAGGCCATGAACAGCAGTGGAGAGAATGATTTTTTGGAGGCTAAGTTATCCATATGAGAGAAGGAGAGCTGGCAGCTTCAGCCTGGCATGGGTTCATTAGGGCTATGGAGGGAGCCAAGTGAAACCACCCAGAGGTCCTGCAGCTGACCTCAAACCTTAAATGGATGCAGTGTCATAGGTACGATGATGGGTATTTTCATAGCCACTAGCTCATTGTTCACATAAAAGCTGATTTGTTCTCACAGAAGGTCAATATGTTATTAACCTTATTGTTTCAGAGAAAGCAAACTAAAGCACAGACATGCATTCAAAATCAGACAGCTAGAAAGTCACCTATGGCTTCTGCTTCCACACAGAGTTATTTTTCCACTCCACCAAAGGAATTTCCCATCCATCTGGCACAGAAACCGAAGTCTGCCATGATCACCCCAAGCCTCTGAGAAAGGTTAAATTATGTTCATCATTTCCAACTTTAAAAAGCAGAGAAGTAGTTAATTCAGTACATTTCCCAACCTCTAGAAGTAAATACTCAGGAATCAGGAAATTGTCAGCCATTTAAAATGACTCATTTCCTGAGGATATTGGAGAGCATGGTTTTACTCTAAATTGTCTTAGAAAATCAATTGGGCGGAGTCTTTCAGAATCCTGCTGAAGGTCACCCATTGTGAGAGGTCAGATCATTTGGCTGGCCCCTCATGAAGAGTGCATCCCATTTCCCTAAATCTCAGCTGAGGGGTTTTTCCAAGGCGGGTCTGCAATGGACCGGAAGGATTGCATTGTAAAAAGAAAATGGGAAGACATTTGCTGGGTGTTAATGGTGATGTCACACAATTAAAGAAGCAAATGAATAAATAATCAATGTCATCCAGGTGCAATTACTAACATGATGATTCAGATTTTATAACATGAAGGAACCAGGCACTTAGCAATGCCAGAGACTAATTATGGTTGAAAATATGTTGCAGACTCCTGAAATGAAGTTTACTTTGGATATTTTCTAGTCCAGTGAAATTTAGGTTTCATGGTTGAATTTTTTCCCAGTCAGGTTTTTCTTTTGGATTCTTTTTATTTCATCTCAAAAGGAAATAGAAAATAAATATCTGACCTTAGCATAGTTAACCTAAAATAAAATAATGTGTGGAATGAGAATCAGATAAATAAGTCAGGGTGGCCATAACTGGTTTGGCTCAGTAGATAGAGCGTCAGCCTGCGGACTGAAAGGTCCCAGGTTCAATTCTGGTCAAGGGCATGTACCTTGGTTGCAGGCACATCCCCAGTAGGGGGTGTGCAGGGGGCAGCTGGTCGATGTTTCTCTCTCATCAATGTTTCTGACTCTCTATCCTTCTCCCTTCCTCTCTGTAAAAAATCAATAAAATATATTTTAAAAAATCCTCATCTTTGCATAAACGCTAGTCCTTTAAAAAAAATAAATCAGGGTGTGTATATTCTGAAATGAAATTGCAAATTTGAGCACATGATATAATATGACTTAAAACAATGAAATGAATTAAAAGGTAGTCAAATGATGAAAATTTTGAGCAGATTGTACAAAATTTAAAGTAAAATACTAAAAGAAAATGTAAAACCAAAAATTAGCCCTATACATCTCATATCTTTAGTAGTGGTTAAAGCTTGAGAATAGTGGATCAGAGAGTATATGTATCTGTCTTATGCACTGAGTATTGTTGATCGTGGATTGCTTTGCATAATGCTGTGCTTCTCAGAGACACTATGATTATTTTGTATGGCAGGAGAAACAGTTTTTCATTGAATAAAATCTTAGTAACTATGTCTCCCAAGTTTATTTTACTTCTGTCACTGAACAGTATAGTTCCTATAAGATCACAGTTGAATGGATTGGTCAAGGAAACAAAAAGATAACTTATTCAAAATGCAAGCTTTAATTTGTATTTATTTGCTGATGGTGGAATGACTCACATATTGTTTGGGAAAATAGACCTATAGGAACCATCTGCCTTCTTAACACTAACACAAGGGCCTGGCCCCTGTGGCTCAGTGGTTGAGCATTAACCCATGAACCCATGTGGGTTCCATCCCCAGTAGGGGGCATGCAGGAGGCAGCCAATCAATGATTCTCTCTTATCATTGATGTTTCTATTTCTCTCTCTCTCTCTCTCTCTCTTCCTCTCTGAAATCAGTAAGAACATTTTTTTTTTTCAACAAAGAACACAGGACTTCTGAGATACTTCTTTGTGTTTTAATAATCTATTATTTACTTAATTTTTCCCAGCATCCCTTTCCTTAACTGTAAAATAATACAATAATTTTACTTAGAGAACAAGGGAGGTTAAGTGATATAATGTATGTAAAAACCCTCTAAAATGTAAAAAAGTGCCATGAATACATACTAGGTCTTTGGGGACCCATTTTCTTCTGTTTTCCATTTAGACTCCTGTTCCTGTTAACATGCTATTGATGTTCATTCTTCCCAGATAAGAGGACTGGGAATGGAGGGGAATGCTAATGTTCTTAACTATCTACTTCCTTAATTCTGCCAATTGATAAAAATCAAGAATGCTTTAAATGCTCAAATGGATATGTGTTTATTACAAATGTAAATTAATAATTGAAAAATAATCTTTAGTTCATGGAACTGTATCTCTGTACCTAAAGTTCTTTTTTAAAGAGGAAAAATAAACTTTCTTATAGCACATAACTATTTGACAATATAACATTTTTTCTGTACAATAAATTTTAAAAATTTTAACTGATTGAAATAAAAATAGTAAAGAAATAGTGAGAGAGTCCCCATAAACAATGCATATGGCGAATAAAGCTATGAGAAAGTCCAGTTACACTGATCTCTAAAAAGGAGGCCTGCCCTGGCTGGTGTGGCTCAGTTGGTTGGGCATCATTCCGTGCACCAAAAAGCTGCTGGCTCAATTCTGATCAGGGCACATGCCTGCGTTGTCAGCTTGATCCTTTGTAGGGGTGTGCAGGAGGCAGTCAGTCAATGTTTCTCTCTCACATAGATATTTCTCTTTCTTCCTTTGCCTTCCTTTCTCTCTAAAAATCATAAAACAGTTTTTTTTAAGTAGGCCCAACAATGACCACTGTGCTGCAGTTCAGTGGCGCTTTTGTTGTGGTTGTTTTTAGTTGGAGAAGGGAATGGTCACTAACAGAACTTATGTAAAACATACCTGCAGAAGTCAAAGTCCAGATGGGCTTAATTTATTCTGACAATTGATGTAGCTACATAGGCATCTCTTAAATTTATTCACCTTTTCAATAGAAAACTCCCCCCTAGAGAACTCAGGTTTGACATATTAGATAAGTCGTGTTCTTGCATAGGTCTTCAGTACATAAGAGAAGACTCTCTGTTTTAAGAAAATATCTACAACTATATAAAAATAAAAAGTGATATTTTTTTCCTGACCTGGCTGTTGAAGAATCCTTTTAATGAATTCAGCTTTGTTTCATAAATAATGCAGTACTTTTTTGTGATGAGGTGAACCTAATCAGATAACCAGTGAGACGAGGTATTGCGAGAAGACCCTTACTATTACCAGGAATGAACAACAGCTATTCATTTTCCAGATGAAGGGCTGTGCATGGTAATAGCTTCAGTAAATCACCAGACGTGCCAGCAGTCCTTCCGCAGGAAGGGTTGAGACTCTGGTAATTAACATGGAGCCTCTTTTCCTAAGCCTCATGGTTCTGCAGCCTTGGAGCACAAGGCATACTAAAGGCTTTCACTTTCCTTCTCACGACTTGGTTCTCATTTTGAGAGTTCAGTACAGACTTACATTTGGTTTCTGATTTGACAAAAAAAAAAAAAAAAAAAAAAAAGAGGGAGAGAGAGAAAAACATTTTTGTAGTTGGTGACCTTTGAAAGTGCATGCCATTCATTTAAATGGCAGTGGGGTCCTGAGTGAATAAAAAGTCAGGAAAGAAGGGCTGAGGACCAGCTGGAGAGGCCAGCTAGCTGCTTGGCGGTGCAGACCAGAACTTTGACACAGAAGTGAGCCCACTGTGGAAGCTCTTACTGAATGTAGACCGTCCTTTTCCATAGTTTGTGCTTTCACCTCAGGCATTTATTTTGGTAGCTCCAAAGCCTAAAGAAACAAGGGAAAGATCACGTTTTATGAAATTACCTCTCCTGTGGAGGCAGATATCCTGGGATGCTTTTTAAAAAAATATTTTGTTTTATTGATTTCAGAAAGGAAGGGAGAGAGAGAGAGAGAGAGAGAGAGAGAGACAGACAGACAGACATATCACTTTGTTATCTGGGAAACAAAGAGAATTACTCTCACCATGTTCACTGGACAACTCTTTTTTTTAATATATTTTATTGATTTTTTTACAGAGAGGAAGGGAGAGGGATAGAGAGTTAGAAACATCGATGAGAGAGAGAGAAACATCGATCAGCTGCCTCCTGCACACCCCCTATTGGGGATGTTGCTGGAAACCAAGGTACATGCCCTTGACCGGAATCGAACCTGGGACCTTTCAGTCCGCAGGCCGACGCTCTATCCACTGAGCCAAACCGGTTAGGGCTTCACTGGACAACTCTTAAATCATCTGGCAATCACAGAGCCTTGCTCAACATAAAAAAAAAAAAAAAGTTTCTTTGGAAGAATTTGAGCCCTGGCTATAATGTGCTCTCCATATCCACTTCCAAAATAACTGCTAGACACAAGCGTCCCAGGAGATTTCTGGGCATGGAGTGAATGTGGGGATACAAGAGCATTTTATTTTTGCCTCTCATCATAGCTCTGATACCCTGTAGGGTCATCTCAGAGAGAGCACCAGACACTCACCATGCCTCAGGAACTGGGAGATTGGGTGTGAGGGGCTGTAGCAGAGACTCTGGTGTTGTCTTTGCTAATTAAGAAGTCACTAAAGAGAAGCAAACAACAGCCGTTGTCTGGCCTGAGATGTTTTCTTTCCTCCAACTTCCTCTTATAATACAACTTTCCCTATAGCCTTCAAATGAGAAATGTTATTTTCTTGAACATGAGAAATGTTATTTTCACATTATTGTGTATTATTTAATTTTTTTAGTGTTTGTCAGGATTTTTATTCTGAGATCTATATCAGGCCAGGTGGGAGCACATTACAGAAAGAGGGGGAGATCAGGTAAAATGGAAAAACAAAGTCAAGATAGATGGTTATTGGGGGTTAAAGATTATTGTTATGGGGAGACATTATGCATATTCTTTTCTCAAAAGTCATTGTGAATAATTAGGACTTTTAAGCTTTAAGAGGGTGTAACATTCATTTGAATTGATTCTATTCCTTGTCAGTCAAGAGAAGCATTACCCAGAGTGTCTTCTTAACAATACTAGTTCTGAGGGATATTCATAGTTGGTCAGTGAGGGAGTAGGGAAGGGAGGATGACATAGGCAAATAAACTCAGGACACTCTGGTTAAGCAACGATTTGGGGGGGAAGTGGAGCAACTTGTCTTTTTGGCATTTTAATAGCAACCCGTTCAAAGCAAAGATTTGAAAAAATGATGCAACTTGTCTTTCTGGCCTTTTAATAGCAACTGATCTTCTTAGAACGGACAGAACACGGTGGGAGGGGCAAGTATGGCATTTGATTGTCAAGAGACTTGACAAGGACAGATCCTATTTTTATTACTTGGGCATGACCTTGGCTTTCTTACATTAAAAGCCAGCTCCACCAGCTTATTCAAAGTACTCTGGGTGACAGAGATGGAGCCTCTTAGACTGCTAAATATGTCCACTAAATGTAGCAGAAACAGCCAAGTCATGTAGCTGTGCTCATTTGCCTTCTTTATAGTTTCATGTTAAGGAAATAAATTGATTCTCTTGTTGATGCATACCCAATCCCTTACATTTGCTTTGAACATGAGAAATTTTATTTTCACATTATTGTGTATTATTTAATTTTTTTAGTGTTTGTCAGGATTTTTATTCTGAGATCTATATCAGGCCAGGTGGGAGCACATTACAGAAAGAGGGGGAGATCCGGTAAAATGGAAAAACAAAGTCAAGATAGATGGTTATTGGGGGTTAAAGATTATTGTTATGGGGAGGCATTATGCTTATCCTTTTCTCAAAAGTGATGGTCTAACTAATGCTCCAGTCCAAAGATGTTTATGAAGATTTCTCACCCAGGAATTCCCAGCATCTTGTGGAAATAGTGGGCACTATAGAGGCAGCTGGGCAGTAGTCCCACCAGGAGAGAAACTTAGCACCTGAGGCAAAGAGGATTTTCTATTAAAGGAAGTTGAAAGTAATTTTAGTCTCCAAATGACTAAAATTTATTTATTTTCGGCAGATTCACATACTATTTTTTTTTTGCATTGTTTGGGAGTTATTTACTAATACCACTAATATTTGCTTCTCTGCCTTATTTATATGCTCACATCTGCAAAAATAGTTGACCATTAAGATTTGGCATAAGAAAGAAAAACAAAGCTGGGAGAATCATGCTCCCTCATTTCAAACAATATTAGAAAGTTATAGTAATCAAAACAGTATGATAGTTTTTATTTTAAAATAAGATATATTGATCAATTAAAGAGAATAAACCCACACATCTATGGTCAATTAATTTACTACAAAGGAACAAAGAATACACACTGTGGAAAGGACAGTCTTTTCAATGAATGGTATTGGGAAAATTGGACAGCACATGCAAAAGAATGAAACTGGTCCATTATTTTACACCATACAGAAAATTAACAACATGAATTGAAAACTGGAATATAAGACCAGAAACCATGAAACTCCTAGAAGAAAACATAAGCTCCTTGACATCAGTCTTGGCAATGATTTTTTTGGATTTGACAGCAAAAGCAGATGCAATACTAGTAAAAATGAGCAAGTGGGACTACACAAAACTAAAAAGCTTCTACACAGCAAAGGACACCATCGATAAAATGAAAAGGCAACCTTCAGAATGGGAGAAAATATTCGCAAGTCATGTATCTGATAAGTATTTACCATCCAAAAAATATAAAGCTCTCATACAACTCAAGAACAAACAAAAAAATTGGGCAGAGCCTCTGAATAAACATTTTTCCAAAGAAGACATGCAGATGGACAACAGGTACATGAAAAGATGCTCAACATTATTAATCATCAAGGAAAATCAAAACTACAATGAGGTATAACCTTGAATCAGTTAGAATGGCTAATATTTTTAAATCATTTTTTTAATTTTTCAATTAAAGTTGACATATAATATATTAGTTTCAGGTGTACAGTTTAGATACATTAGATAACTTACTAAGATTATCCTCATAAATTTCATACCCATCTGACACCATACATGTCATTACAATACTATTAACTATTTTCTATGCTATACTTTACATCCCCATCACTATTCTGTAATTATAAATTTATACTTTTTAATTCCTTCACCTTTCTCACCCATCCCCCCAAGTCCTTATCTGGCAACTGTGACAATATTCTCTGTATCTATGAGTCTGTTTCTGCTCTATTTGTTCATTTATTTGTATTTTAGATTTGATTGTTGATAGATATATACTTATTGCCATTTTATTGTTCATATTTTTTATCTTTTTTTTTTAAAAGAAAACCCTTTAACATTTTTTGTAATACTGGTTTGGTGATGAACTCCTTTAGCTTTTTCTTGTCTAGGAAGCTCTTTATATGTCCTTTGATTCTAAATAACTTTGCTGGAAAGAGGTTGAAGGTCCTTGCATTTCATCACTGAAGTTTTGTTATAATTTTTATGTGATTGTGGGGGGATGCAAGTACCACATGTTCCTATGCCGCCACCTTGATCGGAAGTCTCGAATGGCTAATATAAATAAATAAATAAATAAATAAATAAATAAATAACAAGTGTTGGTAAAATATAGAGAAAAGGAAATGTACATTAGTGCAGCCATTATGTAAAATAAAATGGAGGTTCCTCAAAAAATTAAAATTCGAACTAGCACATGATCCAGCAATTCCAGTTGTTGGATGCTGGGGTCCAACCCCAGCAGGTCCAGGGGTCCCCAAAGGTGTGGACAGAGTCGGCGAAGAAGGAATGACACGGAGACAGCGTTCAGTTGATCAGCAGCCTAGCCAGGATCTCTAGCCAAGTTCTGGTCTGGATCTCCAGAGAGGTTCTGTTGTGGATCTCCAACGAAGTTCTGGTTAGGATCTCCAGCCAGGTTCTGTGTCCATGTTGTCTCGCTAGGTTCTCCAACCAGGTTCTCCAGGTTCTCCAGCCAGGTTCTGTAGCCAAGTTCCCTCGCTAGGTTCTCCAGCCAGGTTCTGTGTCCATGCTCTCTTGCTAGGTTCACCAGGTTCTCCATTCCAGGTTCAGTAGCCATGTTCCCTCACTAGGTTCTCCAGCCAGGTTCTGTCCAGGTTCTCTAGCCAGGTTCAGTCACCAGGTTCTAGTCAGGTTCTCTTGCCAATTTCTGTAGTCAGGTTCAGTCCAGGATCTTTTGCCATGCTCTCTCCAGCGAAGTTCTTCTGTCTGTAGGTTCTGTGTAGGTTCTGTCTTCTTAGTTCTGTGTTCTAAGCTCTGTATTCTAAGTTCTGTGTTCTAAGTTCTGTGTTCTGCTATCTTGTTACATCTGTATTTATACCAGTTTGATTCCAATCCTATCAATCTCTATTTCAAAGGTTAGGGCGTTTCTTATCTCCATTCCAGGGAGTAAAGATTATGTAGCTTAAACATGATTGTTTGTAGTTAAAGTGATTAACTACCCGCCTGGCACTTAGTTAAGGAGTTTCATCCCCTCCCTAACTTCAGGGAAAAATTCCTACCTGGGGAAACAACCTTTCTAGGAGAGGCATCCCCTCCCTGACTTCAGGGAAAAATTCCTACCTGGGGAAACAACCTTTCTTGGAGAGGTGACCTTGGTTAAAATACACAGCGCTAAGGGGAGCAAACATATTAAGAACAGTATGCCATATATGCCAGGTCCCTTGAAACAGCAAGCATGGACCGGCTCCCGGCAGTTGGAATATATCTGAAGGAAATGAGAATACTATATCCAGGAGTCATCTACAACCTCATATTCATAGCGGCATTATTTGCAAAACCAAGATGTGGAAACAGAAGGTGTGTAAGGAAGTTGTGGTGTGTATTTGTACACAGTGAAATATTATTCAGTCATAAAAAAGGGTGGAAATCTTGCCACTTGTGACAACATAGCTCTATGCTAAGTGAAGTGAGTCAGAGAAAGACAAATACAGCATATCTTGCATAACATAATTTCATTCAATGAGGTTTAGTTATAATTCTAATGAATACCTTGGGAGATTAAATCTTGTTTATAACAATTGTCCTATGATAAAAATAGATTTCATTATAAAGTCGCAGAACTGATTGACAATGTTAAATGAGTTTTACTGTACTGTATGAGCTCACCTATATATGAAATCTAAAGTAAATTTAAAAACTGAAATAAAACAAAACAAAACCATAGAAAACAAAATCCATGGTTGATTACCAGAGCTGGGGAATTGGATGAAGGTGGTGAAAAGGTAGGTACAAGCTTCCAGTTATAATATAACTGAGATCCAGGGATATAATATACAACATGATGACTATAGCTAATAACACTGCTGTTTGGTGCATCTGAAAGTTGTTAAGTGAGTAGATCCTAAGAGTTCTCTTCATAAGGATGAAAACATTCTTTTTTTGTATGTATTTATATGAGACTAGAGGTCTGGTGCACGAAATTTGTGTATGGGTAGGGTCCCTAGGCCTGGCTGGCAATCAGGGCTGATTGGGGCCTTCCGGCTGCCAACCAGGGCCTCCCTTCCCAGGCTGCCAGCTGCCGGCTGCCAGCTGGGGCCTTCCTTTGTTCTGCACACCTCCCGCCCCACCCGGTGGTCAGCACACATCATAGAGAGCAATTAAACTCCCAGTTTCCTGCTTGAACTCCTATGGGGACAATTTGCATGTTAGCCTTTTATATATATAGATGATGGATGTCAGCTAAACTTATTGTGGCAGTCATTACACAATATATATTAGTCAAATTCTTACGCTGTATACCTTAAACTTACACAGTGCTTCATGTCAGTTATATCTCAACAAAATTGCATTAAAAAGGATTTGGCATAGATGTACCATTAAAATAAAGGAAGAATTCAGTGTTTCTTTTTGGTTGTGGCATAGGTGGGGGAGGTGGAAAGTAGAACAAGCAAACTGTCCAACTTAGAAGTTTTTGAACACTCATAGCTTAATATTTTAAATTTTTTTAGGCTGTATCCACGCCATGCAAGTGCCCTGAACAACCTTGGAACACTGACGAGGAACACAGCAGAGGCAAAGATGTACTATCAGAGGGCTCTCCAGCTAAATCCACAGCACAACCGGGCTCTGTTCAATCTTGGGAATCTCCTCAAGTAAGTAGAATGTACCTTTGATCAGGCGGCCTTGTAATTTCCCGAAATCCTTTTCTTCTCAACACTTGGTTATGCTATTGTCTTCTCTTCCAAGAGTGAAATAATTAGAGATTTGAAGCTTTGGAAAGACGCAATACTCATCCGAATTAATTCTATCCCTTATCAGTCAAAAAGAGTATTTTCCAGAGTGTCTTTCTGGAAGTATTAGTTCTGGGAGCTGCTCATAAATTGCCTGTAGAGAGGCGAGATTTGGAAGGGATTACATGGTCAAATGAATTTAGGAAATACTGAGTTAAGTTAAATATAGTTCTAGAAAGAAAGAAAGAAAGAAAGAAAGAAAGAAAGAAAGAAAGAAAGAAAGAAAGAAAGAAAGAAAGAAAGAAAGGGAGAGAGAGAGAGAGGGAGGGAGGGAGGGAGGGAGGGAGAGAGAGAGGAAAGAAAGGAAGGAAGGAAGGAAGGAAGGAAGGAAGGAAGGAAGGAAGGAAGGAAGGAAGGAAGGAAGGAGGCAAGGAAGGAAGGAAGAAAGGAAGAAAGGTCCTTTTTTGCCTTAACTAGTTTGGCTCAATGGATAGAGTGTCAGCCCAAGGACTGAAGGGTCCCGGTTAAGTTCTGGTCAAGGGTGCATACCTAAGTTGCAGGCTCAATTCCTGGTCCTGGATGGCAAGGTGCAAGCAGGAGGCAACCAATATATGTGTTTCTCTCACATTGATGTTTCTCTCTCTCTCCCTACCTTCCACTCTCTCTAAGACTCAATGGAAAAAATATCCTCAGGTGAGGATTAAAAACAACAACAAAAAATAAAGAGTAAATGTTCTTTTAAAAAAAATAGTTCCTTTATTGCAAAAATTTCTAATATGCTAAACGCCCTGTGAATCCTCAAACAGGGACTATGGAATACAGCATTTTCCAAGCCACTCTTTTTTTGGTAAGGCGTTTCCCACATATTTAATGAATATACTCTTGGCAAAGTGCTGGTCTAGGGAAAGCAGTCTGTCCTAAAGGTGTAACTAAATGGCTTAACTACAACTTGTGCCCACTTTGTACTCTTGGTAAGAAACACAGTGAGGCATACCTGGAATTAGTAATGATTAGAGTAACTCTTGCTCCTAGGAAGGCCTCCCAGGCATAATCACTGGTGTTGGCTTTTCCCTCACTGCCCTATAAAAGGTTAATCGTGCAATTAGTATCACCAGAGACTAGCACACCAAGGGGTACTTTTGCCTCGTGTATTGTAATTAATAGGAAGACTAAGTATGTTGGTGATGGTACTGGCAATGATCGTGAAAATGGTGGTGGTTCTGGAATTTAACTTCTAAACTTTAAAAAAAAGGTTGAAACTGAAATTAAAAGGTAGAAATGGTTGGAATCAGACTGTAGTGCTGTGTTTATCTGTACTTGTTAGGATGCCGACAATCTGTACCCTTTCTGAATTGGCTTCCATGCCTCTGAACTTTAGAGAGGCTAATGGTGTGTTTTGTTCCTCTATCCTCTCCCTAACAGGATTGTTTTCATTGCCTCAGTAACTTTTATGATGCACCTTCTTCACTTTCCTGTTTACTCCTTGAATGTTATATGTACACATAGATATTAGTACTAACAAGCTCCCTTCAGAAACAAGAACAAATCAAATGTTTTGGGAGAAATGAGTTCTAATTATTGTAGATAACAAGTTACAGGTTGATAGGGTGTTTTACTTTACTATTTTTATGAGCTCTTATTTTTATGTGAAGTTCTAAGGACTCATTTTTAATGTCATGTTACATCTGTATATATCTTTACTTAGGGCCCAAATAACTTCAGTCTGGGTACAAGCCTGTCAGTGTCTTTTGGTTACATGGATTATATAATATTGAGTTCAAAAATCACATAGTTGAGTGTTTTCCCCCAAAAGCCAGCTTTAAAAGCCTGTCTTTGAAATGAGGGTCCCTGTTAGGAGTGATATCCTGCGGTTATGATTATCATATTGTGTTGAATGTGCCTGCACTTGAAAAAGAAGACAGAGATTCTTTTAAATTTCATCCTGTCAAGACCTGAACAAGAGATATACACTCTAACCTTCTATTTTCAATTCCCATAGGAGTGCCACTGACTATTATTTTGAATTAGTATATGTGAGTTAAAAGTACAAGGACATATTTTTTGGAGCATGGAAATGACTGCTTTTCACAGTGAGAGGGATACCTACCAGGATTGTTTCTCTTTCAGTAAAATCAACTCTTGGTGATTATCCAAACCAACAACCATGTTTTGCATTTGTATAGAACTGTAGTTTTCTAAGAGCTTTTTTATGGGGCCCTCTCAGAGATTAAAGTAGATGTGGAAGAAGAGAGGAGGAGGGTCCTCAGGGGTTAAGTGTCTGCACAAAGCCACCCTGGTTCACCTTCTGTGCTTTCACATTATACCAGAGAGCAAGGAGGCCATCTATGTGTATATTATTCTTAGTTTCCAGTAGAATAAAATGATCATAATAGCTAACATTTATATAATACTTTCCGTTTTACAGATGTGGTTTTATATCCATTATTTAATTTAATCTGCATGCAGTCTATTGTGAGAGGTATTATTATCCTCATCCCCATTTTACAGATGAGAAAACCAAGGTTTGGAGATCTCTTCTGACCTTGGCCTAGGCTGTGGCAGACCCAGGATTGAATTTCTGCCCTTGGACTTTATCCTGTTCATATCCCGTTACTCATGCTGCTCAGATAGCTCTTCTATCCCAAAATTCTTGATATTTAGCTATTTAATGGTATACAATTGCCTCTTGATAGAAAGGTCCTTCCTGTTTTTCTTAAGCAAACAGTAAAGGCTGTTTACACTATATCCCTCAGTAGCAGAGAGAGGTGGCTCAGAAAACAGCAGAGTTAATCCACATGTAGGTAACTCCAAGTTTTACTTTTGCTTTCCGTAGTATTTTTCTGCTAAGTAGCCATGAGTCAAAGGCAAAAAGAGGATAAAAGAAAATTATAAATTGGGTTTGATTGATTCATTTTACAATTTTATTTATTTCTCATTATACAGGTAACTTAAAATTGTACCCTTTTTTGTAATATAGAACTTAATTGTCATTCTAAGAACCCAAGTTATCTCTTTAGATATGAACAGTTTAGATTTGTTTCTTAGGGGGGAAATAGAAGACCTGGCAATTGAACCTAGATCTGTCTGACCCAGTATCCTTGCCCCTCATCACCACCCTCGACTGCCTCCTTGTGGTTCACCTCAAAATTGGAATACAGCCCACAGCAGCACTGCCAAACGAAAATGAGTCAGATCTGTAACTTAAAATTTTCAAGTGGCAATATTTCAAAACCTAACAAGGTGAAATTAATCTTAATAATATATTTTATCAAACCCCAATGTATCTAAACTATTATCATTTTAACATGTAATTAATCTTAAATATTAATTTTAAAATTGAACATTTAAAAATATTAATGAGTTGTATGAGTTCTTTAAAATTTTTGGATATTAACCCCTTATTAGGTGCATCATTGGTGCTTATGTTCTCCCATTTAGTAGGTTGTCTTTTTGTTTTGTTGATGGTTTCCTTTGCTATGCAAAGCTTTCTGTTTGATTTAGTCCCATTTGTTTATTTCCTCCCAAATATCCAATTAAAAAAACTGGCAGAGGACCTGAATACACACTTCTCCAAAGAGGACATACAGATGGTCAATATACAGATAAAAAGATGCTCAACATCACTAATCATCGAAGCAATGCAAATTAAAACCACAATGAGATATTTCCTCACATGTGCCAGAATGGCCATCATCAATAAATCAACCAATAACAAGTGTTGATGAGGATGTAGAGAAGGGAACCCTCATGCACTGTTGGTGGGAATGCAGATTAATGAAATCACTATGGAAAACAATATGGAGGTTCCCAAAATAGTTAAAAATGGAACTGCTGTATGACCCAGTAATTTTACTTTTGGGTATATATCTAAAGAAACCAAAAACATTAATTCAAAAGAATATATCCACCCCCATGTTCATTGCAGCATTATTTATAATAGCCAAGATATGAAAGTAACCCAAGTGTCCATCAATAGATGAATAGATAAAAATATGATGATACAGATATACGATGGAATATTACTCAGTCATAAAGAAGAATGAAATCTTACTATTTATGACAGCATGGATGGACCTAGAGGGTATTATGCTAAGTGAATTAAGTTAGAGAAAAACAAATACCATATGATTTCACTTATATGTAGATATAAAGAGCAAAATAAATGAACAAACAAAATAGAAACAGACTCATAGATATAGAAAACAAACTAATGGTTGCCAGAGGGGAGGGAGTTAGGGGACTGGGTGAAAAAAAATGGTGAAGGATTAAGAAGTATAAATTTGTAGCTGCAAAATAGTCTCAGGGATATAAAGTACAGTATAGGGGGTATAGTCAATAATATTGCAATATGCATGGTGGCAAGTGGGTACTTGAAATGTTGGGGAGATCACTTTGCAAAGTATATTAATATCTAACCACTGTGCTGTACACTTGAAACTAATATAAAATAATATTCAATGTAAACTGTAATGAAAAATAAAGTTAAAAACCCCACCCATAAAAAAAATATTAATGAGATGGTATACTTTCTTTTATATAATTAATCTTTGAAATCCAGTGTATATTTTACAGGACATCTCAGGCTACTCATATCTCAAAAAATCAATAGCCAGATATAGTTAGTGGCTACTATATTGGACAGCCAGACCTTAATTAATGACCTTCACTTTGAGAGAAACCTGAGTCTTTTCCAGGACAGAAGTTCTAAATAAGATGTGATGCTTTTACAGCATCTCAGAAATCTTATGGCACTAGGACAAATTTCATTTGCATTCTTGGAATTATATGACAGAGCTTTCGACCTGTTCATAGCAGTAGACTTCACTGAGTCTACTGAGTGTTAACCAAATATATTTGGCCTCTTTCAAGACCATTTTACTGGACTTTGAAGTTAATCTATTCTGAGTCTGTGCAGCACATTTACAGTGTGACAAATTGATAAGGATCAGCTTTCCATGCCAGCATTCTTAATTTATATTAATTATTGTTGGCCTTGCTTGGAACTGAACATGTAAAAGAAAATAGACAAGATTAGCATAACCTTTTTATGAATGAAAAGAGTAAAAGTCCCTGATGGCTCAAAAGAGTATAATAGAATATTTAAATTCTGGGCTTGAGTTAAATAGTTGCTGCTATTTGAAACACAATATGAAAAGAACCTCTTTAAAAAATCATATCATACATCCCTTCCAAAAATCGTATTATTGCCTAAAGTACCCTCCATTCATATGATTGGCTATAGATAACACAGGGGTGTTACAATAAATCTTATAATTAAAACTCAGAAGATAAGAAATAGAATGTCCAATAATTGAACTATGTAGAAGATGAATTTGATAACAGCATACATTTGGTTTTCTTCAGTCCAATCCTTTAGAAAATTGAATATCTAAAGAATAAAATAACACAAAAAGAAGGGCAAGTAACTATTATCTTTGAAATAAATTTAAATGTTAATAATGCATTTTCTTATGGATTTGATACTAACCACTCGCCCTTTTATTACACAAAAAGGACTTTAATACACTCAAGATAGTAGTATTTCCCTTCTGTACTTTTTAATTGAGGCCCCAGAGAATCCAAAATGCCAGCCTACTGTGTAAAGAAAAATGTTTTGAGGTTCTTCCCACCACATAAGGATGTCAAGTTCTGCATTCTCCCCTGGGGTGAAATCATACTCCTCACCCCAGGGTGACCTATGAGTGAGTATCCAGCTTTACTTACCTGTAGTCCTAACCCCATTACAGTTTCTCCCCTTCATCTTTATTCAACTCAGACCAGTCTCTCTCCAGGTCTCTTTCCCCAGCTCTTTAGAAGCCCAGCCCAGCCCAGCATCTCATGCACATCATCGCCATCCTCATCACTGCCACCTCACAGTTTTTGGTACAGTCTCCCATTGTCCTCAGGGACTTGAGCATCAGAGCAATGACTTTCTCTTGCTCCCAACCTATGCTGCCCTTTTTAGCAAATTCAGATATTACATTAACCTCCCAGTTTCTCTGCTGCCTTCATTCCAGGGCCCTCCAGTTCTGCTCTGCCTTTCAGACCTTTTCATTCTTTAATACCTGAATTCTGAAATGCTCCTCCTTGACCTTAACCTCTTACCCTTCCCATCCTCCTCTCTGTTACTCCTACTGGCATGTTGACAGGGTCATGATTATGGCCTGCTGCTTCCTAGCTTTCCTCTGTGCTCAGTTGTCTTCTTTTAAGACCTTAATGTTGACATGACTTCCATGACAAGTTTATTCTCCTCATTGCTGCTGGCCCTGCATTGAGACAATAAACCATTGTTAGAATCTCTGTTCTCTTGATTCTGATGTTCATAATTTATAATCCCATCTCTAATTTATCTGATCTATTTTAGTAATGTAGGTGACATCAACTTAGACTCCTTCATATCTTAACTGTCATTTACTTGCCTGACCAGACCCCTGACCTAAGGTACTCCCGTTGCCTGCATTTTGCTTTCCCTAAAACAGTATTTCTCAACTTTTTTCATTATCACCCATCTTTTTAAAGCATTTTTTTTCTAATTACCCTCTACCCCAATTTAAAACGCAAGAATACTATTTGTAGGTGGGGTTGAGCACTGGGAGACAACAAATCATTGTAATATCTAAGATGATTTTTCACTGTACCCCCTATCGTCCAAGAAGCAATTTTCACCCCTACCCTAGACCCTCCTCTACTCTAAAACACAAATCTGAGTTGAATGGGACTCTTACAAAACTCTGAAGATAGCATTGTGGAACACACAGGATGAGGTGGGGTGTAGAGTTGTTAGAAATTCATCCTCTATGATCTTATAATATCTCCCACATATTTTCTATCTTCCTGATACATGTATTCTTTGTTCTCCTCCTCAGTGTCCTTACCATAACCAGAAGATAACATCATCCCGTACTTTTACTAACAATATTCAAGTCATTTAGGGTGAATTTTCGCAGCTTTCCTTCTGCGTACCTCAAAACTCCCTTCTTCTTTTTTTCTTTCATGGGAGGATGAATTGTGCTGCCTCTTTCATATTTTATGTTTAGATTTTTTTTTGTAAAATTGAGGCATAATTAACGTGTAAAAAAATGCACAAATCTTAATTGTTCAGTGTAATGAGTTTTGACAGTTTTACATGTTCTTGTAATCACCCCCAAATAAACACATAGATTATTACCATCACCCCAGAAACATCCCTCGTGCTTCTGTTGAGTAATGTTCCCTTCCTGTGAGGCAATCATTATTTTTTTCACCCTAAACTAGTTTAGCCTGTTTTAGAACTTCATTTACAGGTGATCATTTACTATGTACTTTTTTGCTGTTTGGATATTTTTCTTAGCATAAGTTTTTGAGGCTTATCCAGGTTTTTACATGTTACATTTTTTTTAATGCTCAGTAGTATCACGTTGTATATACATGAAGTACTTTGTAATTTTTCGTGCATAGATACTTGGTTTGTTTACAGGTTTGAGTTATGAATATCTATGTTGTGTATATTCACATCCCAGTCTTTCATGTTCATTTTTTGTGGTAAATATCTAGGAGTAGAATCGTATCTTTAACGTTTTAAGAAACTGCCAAACAGTTCTTTAAAGTAATTGTACCACATTTCAGTCCAACTATGGTGAGCGATCCCTTTGCTTCACACCCCAACATTTGGTGTTGTCAGTGTTTTTTATTTCAGCCCTCAGTAGTCATTAGTGTAAAACCCACATGTGTTATCGATTCTGTTTCTTTCCTGTCCTCCCATCCATTATCATGAGTTCTCTCTTGAGTCTTCAGATTCTTCCCATTCCAAACTTACGACCCTAGGGACTCTTTCTGGGTTTAGCTACTCTTGCCAGTTGTTCTCCTAACCATTCCTTTCTCTGATTAAATTGACAAGAGGAATGCTTAGCACATGGTGCTCCTCCTCCCCTCCCCCCCCACCTGTTCATTTGACATTCCAGCGGAGCTGTGGTCTTGAACATCAGCTATGAATTTCCAAGGTTCTCTCAGCTCTCATTCCCCTTGATGTCTCTGAAGTGAAGAATATGACACCATTGACCGCCTTCTGCTGCTTTTGCAACTCTTTAGTTCATTGCTATATTACAACACATTGTTTTTCTCTTCTGTTTCCAATATCTACTCTTCTTCCACCCTCCCTTTAAATTTAGGGCACCTGAGAAATTCATTGATTATCTATTATAGACACACATGCAGTCCAAATGCCATGGCATCCGGGACCTTCCACAATCCTGACACCTTCCTCCTTTTTTTCTCCTCTTCCACACTGTGTGAACCCGGAGGCTGGGCCAAACTGAGGACTTGCCAGTGTACAAGGAATACACATTCGCAAACTACAGTTGAGAAAAACATTACAAAGGGTTCAAAGCGAGAACTCCTGCAGTTCATCTGATATAAGTTTTATTCTCATTTTTATAATTTTCAGTGTCTTACAAAACGGAGTTATCTGGGAAATGATGAGAATGTTTGCCTACTTCCTCAGGATTTGAGAGTTATTTGTATATAAACACATTGCTAATTGTGAAAATATTTTTGTAAGTATCTCTCCCCTACCAAAACCCTGCTCATTCACGCTGTGATTACTAAAGAACTGGGCATGAGTAAGTTGTTTTAAGTCCACAGTGTGGTTTGCAAGGAAAGGTCCCTCTTCTCATTCCTCTTGGCCCTGATGGCTACAGTAAACCCCGTGGAGGCCGGGAGACAGCTCTGAACAGGACGTGCTGTGCGGGAGGGCATGCTTTAAGGATCCCCGGGTTTTGTTTACATTCCCTTGAAGAAATTGGACTGTCATCATTTTCTTTCCTTGCATACCTATTTCTGGCAGAGCATAAGTAAACAGGCTGGACTGCGTTGTGAGGGACAGGAGTTTTCAGCAGTCTCCTCTGTCAGGAAAAGCACTTGTCCCACTCCTTAACCCTCATCACCTTTCCCGGCTGCATCTGCAATCTAGTCCCCTTATCCTGTGCTGGGGAATGACTTGGAACAACTCTTGACTAGAAATGTAGCTTAAAGAAGGTACAAATCAATTAAAAGATAAATGAGGGTTCCCTGCTGGCGTGGCTCAGTAGTGAGCATGGACCTATGAACCAAGAGGTCCAGGTTTGATTCCCGGTCAAGGTCACATGCCTGGTTGTGGCTCCATCCCCAGTTGGGGGTGTGTAGGGGGCAGCCAATCAATGATTCACTCTTATCATTAATGTTTCTATCTCTCCGTTTTCCTTCCTCTCTGAAATCAATAAAAACATGTATTTTTAAAAAGAGAGAGAAATGAGGGTAATCACTGGAAATTGCTTCTTGCACATATCATCTTACTTTAAGGGGCCAGGCACCTCAACGTTCGATCTTAAATCCTGTAGGAAATCAGCTTTGCCCTGACACGGAGACTGAATGTGGAACATAACTTGTTAGAGATTATTTAAAGGCTTTCCGATCTAAAACTCCTGGAGAGTCCAGGAGGAGAAGCAGAAGGACAGGAAGGAAAGGCCTCATCTGTGTGTTTCCTCGGCCCCCCACCTGCCTGTGCCCCGCAGGGTCTATCTGGGAAGCGCTGTGGGGAGATGAAGCTTGCCTCAAAGGCTCCCTCCCTTCTTCGTGACCCCTCACCAATTTTGCCAGCCTCCCTCCCAGGGTCCCCTCCCTCGAGCAGACCCACCGTGTTGCCACCTGCCTGCTGGCAGCATTGTAGGGCTCTCTGCCCTCAACCTTTTTGCTGCCTCTCCTTCTCCAAGTGAAAAGAACACTAGTGACTGACAATTGAATGACAAAGTGCTCCTCCTGGCTTAAGAACCTGCCCACTCTGCCACACTCACCACAGGTCCATCAGCTGTAGGCCTCAGTGCGTTTGCGTCTCACCTCTCCCATGTAGTAGCCAGCAACCTTAGGAAAACGACTTTACTTGCATTGCCTCCCATTACTCGTTTATACACTGGAAATAATACTAGTAACTACATCCTTCGTACGTACTAGACAGGAGAATGCATGGAAGTACTTAACATAGGACCTAGCCCCCAGTAAAGATGAAATAAGTTTTAGCGATTTTTAATTATTACTAGCCCAGGGACATAATTTCTCACTTCTAATTTGAAGCTGAACTTCTTAGTATAAAATTAATTATGAATGAGAAGTAGGGAATACATTTTCTTCCCCCGCAGATGAACAGGTCTTAAGGCAATATTCAACCTCCTTGAGACTCCGTTCACTCATGTTTGAAATAAGGGCCGGAACCGGGTGATGCTGTAAAGCTCTCTCGAGCTGCAAGAATCCGTGGTTTTAACTATGACTCCAAGTTTTTGATCTCTTAACTGAAGTGTCAGTAGAAGAATACAAAGGAACGTGAAGGTCCCTTTTGTCTTCAGAGGCAATCCTTACATTCGAGCAACACCCTGCTTTTGCTGAGAAAGCAATCCCTGAGGCTGCCGTAGAAATTCCAGGTGGGACTCTGGGTGGAGGGGGTTGAAGGAGCCCGTGGACCTAGCATTTCCTGCATCAGCCCACGTGCCAGACACTCTGATGAGCTTACTGCCTGTGAGCGTTTATTTCACCCCCACAGGAACCTGGAGAGGTAGAGATTCATGTGCACATTTCACAGATTGGGCCACTGAGGCTAATGGAGATGGAGCATCTAACCCAAGTCACACAGCAGGTGAGGGTAGAGTCGGGATTTAGTCAGCCATCAGCCTGAGCCTAAAACCAGGGATATGCCTTCAACTATACCCTCCAAGGGGCCCTTTACCTGAGGGTAAATGAACCCTGTCCACATCAGGCTATTCTCAGCTACCCTCTCCTCCAGGCCCCAGCCTAAGAGCATTATTTCCATACCCTCCTTCAAATCACTGAAGGGTTGAACTTAAATAAATATTTGCCTGCACTTTGAAGAGATGCTGGCCTGGGATCATTATCCCCATCCCCTCCCAGCCCACCTTCATGCCCTCGTGGCTCAGAGCTGGCTCCCTACACACAACAGCCAGGCCACCGTGGGACATGCATCCTGCTTCCGGGGTTCAGGGCAGTGGCCGCTCTGAGCTGATGACAAAGAACATCAAGAGCCATTCGCAGGAGCGAAGGAGGAGGAGACTCAGGAGGAGCACGTCCTCAGAACCTGCCTGTGCCTGGTCCTCACGTGAGCCGTGTCTCCGTCTCTGCTGCCCTGTGACTAGACAACATCAGAACTTCCCATCGTTCCATCTCCTCAGTGTTCAGCTGGGACACAGGTGTTCATGACAGCCAAAGCCTGACCACTCACGCCACACAGGCGGGCACCCCAGCTGCCTCCCGTTGTTGCCACAGTGACTGAGTCTGATCCTGCAAACCCACCCTGTGGGGAGGGCAGGTGGTCTACTTAATGCTGAGTGTGGGTTTGGAGTTCAGAAAAAAGATTCGTTCTTTACCACCACCGCACAATATGAATCTGTCTTCCAGACAGTTCTGTGCAGCTTCCATAAAACGTCAAGCAGAAACACTAGAGTGAACGCCAGTAACCTAGATGCAATATTTCCATTGCATCACCCAGAGATGAGCTCAGTAAACTTGATCATAAAAGAGGCATCAGAAGGGATGATCCAATTTTTAAAAATTTACTGTACAGGAAAGATAGTAGTAGAGCCTCAGAAAAATGTTTGCTTTGAAAAGATCGTCTCAGTCGGACAGTTACAATTTGACTTTCATGATTCAGTTTTTCACAAGAGCTGGTAAGTCTATCAGCCAGCTCCCCTCCTCCCCACCACCTCATTAAAAAAATACTCTTTTCCTTTGTGAAAGGCATCAGATTTTGGATCCAACAACAACAAACACCCTAACAAAGAAATAGAAATTAAAAGAGCTGCCCGGCACTCCAAGTTCACAACTGTGGTTAATGGGAAATTGTACTACTGCCAAGTGGTTGCCAAATCCATTTATTTCTGTTACTGGCATTTCCGAAATTCTCCCAAAATGTCAATACTTTTTCAAAGCAAGCATCTGCTTCCAGTTTAAATGAATGTGTCATGAGATTTTAGACAGGAGTCCAAAAAGTTTTCTAAATTGACACTTAACAGGTCCTTAATTACTTAAAGAAAATGTGGTGAAGTTTTATTTGCTTTTGCTAAATATCTGTCCTTGAGAGAGAGCCAGGAAAGTGAGATGGTGCAAATGTTTTTACTTAACACACCAGAGGACCTGTCTCACTGCTGTAGAACTGAAGGGGAAATTCCCTGTGAAACTACAAATGTTTAATGGCAAGATTTGCACATTATGAACAAGATCTAATTTCTTCTTGATGTTTCTCTTACGGAATCAATGATGAAGATGTTATTGGTTCCAGGAATCCCTTCTCGGGAATCTTAGCCTTTTGGAAGTTCCCGGGGGATACTTAAGAGAGTGGAATTTTGCTTGCAGCATACTAGGAGCTTTTTATTTATATATGATGACTATATGGATAGCACAGGAGCTAGGACTTGGATGCAAAGTAGAGGACATTCACAGCAGAGCTTCTATGAGATGGAAAACTGCCTCTTCCAATTGCAATATTCCCCAGCATACCCCTCCACCTCCAGCCTCCTCACAACGTTGGCCATCCAGAGGTATCAATCAGCTGGCCACGGTGACCTTTCTCTTTGGTTCAGGTCGTCCCAGGAGGTCTTCTTTCTCTCTCTCTCTTTTTAGGCGTTCTTAATCCTATAGCAGTTAGCCTTACATCAAGGATCAATTGATCAGGCAAATCCCACATGGTAATCAGTGCCTTAAAACACAGACTGAAGACCACCTTCAACAGAACCGCCTGAGGGGTTTATTAAGATTACTGACCCGGCTGGTGTAGCTCAGTGGTTGAGTGTCAACCCGTGAACCAGGAGGTCAGGGTTCTATTCCTGGTCAGGGCACATGCCTGGGTTGCAAGCTCGATCCCCAGTAGGGGGCTGCAGGAGGCAGCTGATGAATGATTCTCTCTCATCATTGATGTTTCTATCTTTCTGAAATCAATATATATATATATATATATATATATATATATATATATATATATATATTTTTGAAAGAATACTGATTCTAGAGTTCTACCCAGGACCTACTGGACCTTATGAGGCCTGGGATCCTGAATTTTACCAAACACTTAATTATTTTTAAGCACTAAAATTTGAGAACTATTGACCCACGGGAAAGTGAAGATGGAATATTTTAGGTCATGGAGAATTCAGTCATCAGCTGGTGGCTCATTTGAGAGGTAAGGAAGTGCAGGATGCTGAGGGCAAGAGACATTACTTAACCCTGGTGCAGCCTTACTCCCACCTAGTTCCCTCACCTGTGCAGGTGTCCCTGACAGTTCCATCAGTGCCAGTGGAACCCCTAACAGAAGCACTGACCGTACTCAGGATCCTTAGTGTGACATGAGTTTCCTAAGGGACTCTGTGCCCCTTTGATCCCACAGAAAGTGTGCCCATGGCTAAGTGGACGGGGGTATGTACTGAGGTTCACTTGGTCAATGTGTTCACTAGTTATGGATTCCTTCATTCAAACGTTTTCCACTGAATTCAGAGAAACAGCCTGGGGACTTGGTTACCTAAATCACATGCTTGGTCAATTCAGAGGCACATGTTCTTTTCCTATTGCTTCCATTCGAATGGACTTGTCGATTCAGTGTCAATGGATAACAGAGTAGCTCTTTGTAGATGGTGTTCACATCGACAATGGGCTACTGATTTCCCTAAATAGCTTCTTATAGACCCAGAGCAAATGCTTGGCAAGTTTTACCACTGTCTCCTGCTGACCCAGGGGGGATCTGTACTGTCAGAATGCATAGGTAATTCCCATTATTAAGGAGTCTCATTATATCTATCTGAAATTGTTTGCATCCCTTGTTATACCTTTTTAGTTGGAAATAACTGCTTAAGCCTTTCTTTTCTAAGAAACTTCCCCGGCTTGGCTGAAGAAGAGTCTCAAAATTGCTCCTGATTCTTTCCTGCCCTTAGCCATCACCCTTAAAAATGAAGACCCACTGCTTTGGATGGGTTCACCATCCGCTGAGTGGACTCTGAACTGTGGGCTGCCATGTAGGCCTCCTCAGCTCCGTGTTTGCCTTTGGAATGAGGTTTCCAGGGAAATTCCTCTGTTATTGGCGTTATTTTACATTTCGTACAACGCTGTTTGTTGGTGTACTTAATGATGATTATCATATTAAAAATCAATTGTGATATCAGATATCTAATATCACTCCGATATCTTACCTAATTCTTTGTGAATGGTTTAAAGTGTGAAAGCATATTACTTTTGAGGGAATTTCAAAAACACCGCATTCTGCTTGTTTTAAAAATTAATTTTAAGGAAGGGAGATATAGGTTTCAATGGGTGATTTTTAGAAACATTAAATGAATTAATAAAAGCCAAAATATACATAGTACCTACTGTGAGCCTGAGACACAGGGAGGGAGGTTAAATAATTTTCCTAAAGAAACACAGCTAGCAAATGGTAGAAGTAGAGTCCAAACCCAGTCCTGGATTTTGAGTCTGTGCTTTTAACTACTATGTAGACTTAAGGTAGAGAAGCCACTTAGCAGTGCTTGGTAAGTAAGAAGTGCTCAATACTGGTAAATGGACACTAAACTTGTATTTTTTTTTTTTTTATGATTCCAAGCCTTGGGTGCTTCTGCCTTCCTTAGGATCACTTCTATAATATTGAATGAGGTGTAGAAAGAGAGCTATAAAATGAATTATATAATCCTCATCTGTCAAATTTTTATTAGAATATTGAGAAGTTTATTTCAGGAGATTTATAGAAAAATCTAGGACTAAAGAAAATAGTAAAACCATGGCTTTTAAAAAATAATTTAGCAATTATTGAATTTCTACTATGTGCAGATCACTGGGATAGAAGTAAATAAGATGAATAAGACATGGGTCCTGTCTATGAAGGAATTTAAAACTGGTCACAGACAGAGTGCACAGCATTTGAGAAAGTGGATACAAAAATGTGGACCGTTGACTGCCCATGGGTCTGGTGTTAGAGTAGCTGTGAGCTGTGTGCAAACCACTTGAGCTCTCCAAATCTCAGTTTTGTATTGTTGGGGTGGTGATTGCTAGTATTTACAGTAAAGATAATTATGCCTCATTTGTACCATTTAAAAGGAATTAAAATAAATAATGCAAAGGAATCACTCTGTCCTTAGCAGAGAGAACATGTGCAGCAAACAACTGTTGGAAAACATGGAGCTTGAAAAACTTGCCTGGTTGGCACGTTCACTGATACACAGGCTTGTACCCTCCCGCAGGGGGCAGTGTTAGGAACCCTTCACATACTGTGCCTGCCAGGACCTTGGAAGAGAAAAATAATCTGGGGCCCAATTACTCCTTAGAATGTTGGGCTGAAGAACAAAGAGCAGCTGCCCTTTTGGAGGCCAGGATAGGGCTTCTAACATGATTCCCCTACCACCTGTTTTGTTATGGAGATACAAAAAGAAAAGCAAAATATAAAAAAGGTAGCATATGTGTGGTTTCTGGTTTTGTTACATGTTTCGGGCTCTGATGAGGCCATCATGCTGTGAGCTGGTTAAATCAGGGAAGGCTTCCCGGGGGAGCAGAAGGGTGGTGAGGAGGGGCAAGCCACCTGTGAAGTGACAGGCAAAAGTCCAGGCTGAGAGGCACAGACTTGGGGGAGGCCGTCCTTTGTGCTTGGGCCCGGGGCAGGTCACCGAGGCCCCCTGAGTCTCAGTTTCCATTCCTGTAAACTGAGAAGGTGAGATTATATCCATAATTCTCAAATCTGGATGGCCATCACTTTCCTGTGGAGAGCTTCTTCTTAAGAGGCCCAACCTCAGAACAGGAAGGTCTTGTGAAAAGCACCCTGCATAGTTTTAAGGTACAGTCAGGCTAGAGAAGGAGTAGGTGACCTCTTAGGTTCTATAGAAAAGATGTCAAAGGCCACCCAGTTTAGCTGGACTGACTAGTGGATACCTGGGTATGTTTAAACATTGGTCAGAATTGTATCATAGAGGGTTTTAAACTATAAGTCTACCTGTAGGCAGTAGGATATTAATGAGTATTTTTATATAAGGAAATGTGTTGAAAGCCATGCTCTGGGGGGAAATGCTTTCAGAGAGGAAGGGAGAGGGAAAGAGAGAAACATCAATGAGGAGAGAGAATCATTCATCAGCTGCCTTCTGCACTCCCCCTACAGGAGATGGAGCCAGCAATGTGCCCTGACCTGGCCAAGAATCGAACCGTGACCTCCTGGTTCATAAGTCAAAGCTCATCCAGTGGGCCACACTGTCTGGGTTTGCCCCTGTTTTTTAATATGGGATAAGTATCAGAGAAACATGGGCCATAATGTAAATATGAAAAGGGATGCTATTCAGAAACAGGTTGAAATGAAGTTCAGTTCTCATGTGGTAACTTTAAGACCAAGGAGAGTCCCATATGGATGAATTATCTGCCACGTAAGTTACTGTGTCAAAACCACACCTATTTCATAAATTCCCACCAAAGTGTGAGCAAAGGAGAGACTATAGAAGAAATATATCTTCTATTTCTTTCTATATGAATATGCCTACTATTCCTCTCCCTTTCAGAAACAAAACAGCAATAACATTACCACATGTGAATTTCTTGGGCTTTTGTAAAAGGCATTGTAAAATATCAGTTAAGGTGGTATGTGCCTCACTCTATTGGTAGGTAATGACGGATTCTCAAAGGCTCCCATGGAAAAGCAGAGTCACCTAAGAGTGCAGAGCCCAGAGAAAATGGCCTGTCTGCCCCCGCAGCTGCACCTTGCAGTGCTCATATACTAACGAAATTGTGAAATACAGAGGTTTCCTGAAAGTGCCAGTCAGTCCCTTGAGAGATTCTTAGAAATGCAGTTTTTCATAAAGAATCCACATTCCCTATAAGTAACCTTGATACTAATTTTCTGTTGGGTCACAAGAATGTTAATGGATGACCTTAAGTATACAGGCTCGTAGACTATATTCAGTGGTAATTATTTGCACTGTGTTCTTATATAAAAGACTTACATTGCCATTCTAACTGATATGAGGCATGACAAATGAAAAATCATTAAATTTTATTATCAAATGTTGTGTGTGTGCATTTTTTTCCCTGCAGATCTTGAAGAATATCCAAGCTAAATTATGTCCTGAGGGACTTAATTTTCAGCCTTAATTTCCTAAGTCCATAACCCCCTTTGGATTTGGAGAGGATTTCCAAATGAATATTAATAAAGATTTAAAAAATCCTTGGAGGAAGAGTTCTGCTAGCCATGAAATCAATAGTAAAATTACCAGGATTAAAAAATAAGTTTTTTTAAATATATTTTATTGACTTTTTACAGAGAGAATGGGAGAGGGATAGAGAGTAGGAACATCGATCAGCTGCCTCCTGCATACCCCCTATTGGGGATGTGCCTGCAACCAAGGTACATGCCCTTGACCGGAATCGAACCTGGGACCTTTCAGTCCGCAGGCTGACCCTCTATCTACTGAGCCAAACCGGTCAGGGCTAAAAAATAAGTTTTTATTTAAGAAGTTGTGCCCCTGGAAGAATACTTCAAGAAATGTTTTAGAATAGAAATGCAGGAGTAAGTACACGTGTGCACTTCTATAGAGTGTTATGAGCACTCATTAAGTGTTTGTTGACTAAATGAATTAATCAACAAGAAAGCAGCACCAAGAGAGCTGTAAAGCAACTTTTTTATAACCATGCAACTTTCAAGCCACATTCCAAGGACGATCTACTTAAGGACATGGGCGTCACACTTTGATATTTTGCATCGAGAGGAGCCCAGTAGGAGTTAGCTAGACCCCAATAAAGGGAGGATGTCATGGACAGCCACCTCCCTCGGGGAATAGCCAGCACATCATAGACAGTGATAAATGTTGGCTCAATTGAATAGTTAAATGCAAGGTCGATGCTGGAAACATGACTTTTTTTTTCCTCAAGGTCTGTGATAAAAGACTATCTTCCAGGTAAAATCACCTTGTGATATGCTTGCTGCTTCTAACATGTGGAACTCGGACACGGGGAGTCAATATTAGTTTTCCCTCTGTAGGGATTTGTCCTGTAATAATTGAAGCTGTAGGGGTTTCATAGCAGGAGCTACTCTCAACTGTCTTTGATAATTCACTGAAATCTTGGCATGGGTTCAGATTACCCAGGAATCTGTTTTAAGTGCAGGCTCTGATTCAATGGGCCTGGCTGGAGCCTGAGACTCTGCATTGTTAACAAGCTCCTAAGTGATGCTGATGATACTAGTTCCATGAATCACATGTTGAGCAGCAAGGTCACGGAGGTAGATTTATGAGTAGAGAGAATAAGTGCAAGTGGTGTGATAGACGAGCACTGGCTCTTGACTCAGAAGATGGATTATGTGAATATGATGAGTCACCTGACTCTTCTGAATCCAAATGTTCTCATTAGAGAAAAATGAGTATAATAAGACACTAATAACTGCTCCATGGAATTGTTGTAAGAATAAAATTAATCATGTTATGTGAAAATTTACCAGAGCATATGGTAGATATTCATTGCTGATGAAAACCATTGTTGATTCTAAATAGAAAGAACATAGGCACACGATTCAGCATTGGTAATGGCAAAAGATGGGGGGATCCTTTGGCTTTGCACTCTGTAGTTCCAGTCTTCCTTCCACTTCTTTTGCCAGTTACAATATCTGTCACTTAGCAAGGGATCAGTGTTTGTGGAACTGTACTAGCAGCGAAGTTGATCATTGCGAGTGTACATTTTTTTTTGCTTCAAAGATATTGATATTAGGAAAATGACCCAGTGTTTCCCCAAGGCACTAACAGGAGAGAGAACTGTCACCCCAAATAATGGGAATAACTTGGGGGCCTTGAGTCCTTTTTGAACCAGAAGCATAATCCCTGGGAGAAGATTAAAATAAAGAACAAAGAACTCAGCCTCAATTCTGCATTAAAATATGATGATAAAATAGCCTATTATTCTTAGCCAGCCATAGTCACAATATTCCTAATTTTATAAACTATGTGTAAAAAATGTATCTCTCTTAGTTAGAAAAACAAAGACTGACATGGGCAGTTTGGCTGACTTGTCCCTGATGGGTGGTGTGGCTCGGCCCCCATAAGGCGCCTAGTCCGCATTGATGCAGCTGGTACTACAGGGCCGCAAGTCAACTTCCACAGCCTCGCTACGGGCTCCTGTGCACCCAGGGAAGGTCCCCACATTCCCTCTGAAGGTTTACCTTTCTGGCTAACACACTTGTAAGATATGAAATAACAACTCCCCAAAAGTGCACAGCAGGATATGGAAGGTAGAAAAATCAATGAATAATCTGCAGCTTCATTTATGTCTTAACATCTCTTTCCACAGAGAATTCAGAGACAGAAACTGTTGACTCGAGACAGTGTTAGTTCAATTCATTTGCAATGACACCCTGAGGGAATCAGTTAATCTTTGCTAACATAAACAGATCTTAAAGTCTAATCAGAAGGTTTCAATAAAGTTTTATTAAAAGATGTCCCCTCTCCCTCTTGTAATCTACAGGTCCCAGGAGAAAAAAGAAGAGGCTGTCACTTTACTGAAAGATTCCATTCGATATGGCCCGGACTTTGCAGATGCGTATTCAAGCCTCGCTTCATTACTGGCTGAGCAGGTGATTGTTTCCATTTCATTTCACTTAATTTTTTTTCACAGAGTTTTGCTACTGATGGTTGAGTTTATAAGTTCATATTGGACAACTAATCTCTATGTCAGTTTTCTTCTTGACAAAAATCACAAGTATAGTATTCTCACTCCAGTATTGTCTGTGAGGTGCAGGTGGTCCTTAGACAAAAGTGGCCCGTTATGCCCTGGCCTGGTGGTTCAGTTGGTTGGAACTTCATTCCATACACCAGATGGTTGTGGGTTTGATTCCCAGAAGGAGCACATATACAGGCGACCAATCAATGTTTCTCTCTCTCTCTCTCAAAATCAACAAAAACATATCCTCGGGTCAAGGTATTTTTAAAAAGTTCATTATAGGCCTTTTGACATACTCTCTATCACTTCGGGACAAAATCTGTCAAGAACAATGCACAGTATTTGCTGGTTTTATTACTATTTACTTGTCACATTTTTCTGGGGGGATTGTTAATGTACTGAGACCTCTAAAGTCAATATGGAGCCAATTACCACTCATTTTATAGACGCAGCGTCTTAATATCGGTTAGGTCACAGAGGCTTATGGCACAGGTTCCTGAGACAACATTTCTCTCGGCATCAAAGAGGGGTATCTCATTCCCCTCCTTTTCACCTGTGTCTAAGTGATTTGTTACCACTTCTCCGTGTCCTGGATGCCTGCCCCCTGCCATGGGGAAACAAATGTAAGTTGTCTTCTCTAAAATGATAAGTTTTGTTGACACACTTAAGTGCCCTCGATAGACAGTAGGTTCTGCTTTCATGCAATTGCCAGATTGTCTTTAAAATCAAACTCAGCATCTTTGAAAGATGCCCTGCACCCTCAGTTGGCTTAAATGTAATGAATGACTTGGTACGTACTGCATGTCAGGTTCATAGAGGTGCAATTTGCAGGTGTCACTGGGAAATAAAATTAAAACATTCTGTGAATATTTAAGTATCAGAAATGATAAGTCTAGTTGTCTTGCTCTAATACTCTACATATAATGTAGGCGGGCTTTAGCAAAAAAGCCCATGTCTAGAATGGGTGATTTTAATGCAGGCTGTAGCACATTTAAACTAAAATGATGATGGTGATATTCTATGATATACTCTGGCAACCTCAGCTGCCGTTGGCTTAAGCTGAAACAGACACAGCAGGGATTTTCTGAGGAAATCATTGGCTCCATCATTATTCCCTTTTCTCACTTAATCCTGGGTCCTTTATTTTGATAAGAAGACCTTTACTCTGCCTATGCCTGACTGGATGTCTTGCAGCTGCTCAGACATGCCAAGCATGCTTCTCACTCAGAACCTTTGCACTAACTGTTCCCTTTGCATGCAACACTTTTCTCTCATATCTTAGTTTCCTTCCCTGTGTCACGCTGGTTTTAACCCAGACATTACCATATCAGAGATGTTGTCTGTGACTAACCGTTCTAAATATTAACCTCACACTGCCCGTCTTGTTCTCTATCACCTTACCCTGCCTTACTTGTCCCCATAGTGTTTATCACTACCTCACAGGTATTTATTTGTCTGTGATCCTTCTCCCACCACCAGAATACTTAACTCCATGAGAATGGCTGTCGGGTTTTATTCATGGTTATTTCCCCACATCTGTCACCTTGCATGCAATCAATACATTTTGAGTAAATAAGTGAGTCAATATGAACTGAAGAACATGGAGTCCCTCCAATCTAGCACATATTCTAAATTTACTCATATATTACAAGGGAGGCTGGGCAGGTGGGCCACACTGTTTTGTAGCTGAACTGTGCCTCAGAATGATGCTCTTGTCCTCCACTGAGGAAAAGCATGTGAAATTGCTCAATTATAACCATCAGGTCGGGGATGGAATTGAGGCCAGCACCTCCTAAAGCATTCAGTGGCTTCTTTATGACATCTCGAGGGAGAAATTTCTCTCATGTTTCAGGATTAGGAAAGGCTAGGCTGTTGAATTGCAAGATTTTTGTTTTCTTTTTAATCTAATGCATAATAAATCTTGCAAATACTAGAAAGGTTAAATCTCTCCTATCCCCTGCCCCCCACCTTTGACTAACAACCAGTCTGGACTCTACAATCTGCTTTTCTGTGTGTGCTGCTTTTACTCCTGGCTTTATTATCATTTTTCTTAATAATTTATTTTATCCAATGTATGTCCTACATTTTTGAAAACTGCTTCAGTTTCTTTGTGGAATCATAGGGTGTAAATAAGTAAATATATAAGGCATTTCATTAATAGTTCCCATGCATATTTTTTCCCACAACTCACCAGGACAGCTAATAAACATTAAATTTCTCTTCTTTTTTTTTAAAATATATTTTTATTGACTTTTTACAGAGAGGAAGGGAGAGAGATAGAGAGTCAGAAACATCGATGAGAGAGCAACATCGACCAGCTGCCTCCTGCACACCTCCCACTGGGGATGTGCCCGCAACCAAGGTACATGCCCTTGACCAGAATCGAACCTGGGACCCCTCAGTCCGCAGGCCGACGCTCTATCCACTGAGCCAAGCCAGCCTTGGCTAAATTTCTCTTCTTGATGAAAATGGCCCTTAAGATAAATGACAATATCGCTTACATAATACTAGTAATAACCCAGTATTTTGTTTGAGGAAAGCTCTTTACAGATATTCACACAGTTCCATCTTTCTGTAATGGCATCTTTTCTTTCTCTCCCCCTCAATTCTCCCTTTTTCAAGATCCAAGTCAACTTCCACTTCCTCCCTCAACATTCTTCCACCTTTCCCATCTCATGGTGAGTTATATTGAGTTATATTTCTTTGGAGCTCTTATAACATTTTAGGAAACACATATCAATTAATCATATTTTATTTCTTAAATTAATACCTTGAACTATAACTTAAACAGTTTTTGAGGTTTATTTTCCTTGCAAAACTGCAAATTTCTTTAACAACTTTCGTACCGCCTACGAGCTTTCCCGTGTTTCGCACGCCATGTGTTAAGGACCGCTCACGAGTTTTCTCGTTTTTCACGCGCCATCTGTTATGGACCTTAGATGTCAACACACTGTCTTGTCCACATCGAATGAAGCGATCTCATTGGTGGAAACCGTGCAGGTCAATCTACGAAAAACTATATAATTGCACGAACCCATAAAGCATTGCAGTTACATTGTATTTTGGTCATTCGAATAGTCTTCATCTTCAAGTTCCTGGCGCTTTTAGAAATGCCCCCTCTCGGAAAAAGGAAGGAAACCAACGAAACTGATACACTTCCTTTCATGTTGTTTCATTCTAAGGAAAACGATGAAATGGACAAAAAAAAAAGTAGTG
Organism: Myotis myotis; assembly: GCF_014108235.1. NCBI lineage: Eukaryota > Metazoa > Chordata > Mammalia > Chiroptera > Vespertilionidae > Myotis > Myotis myotis. The sequence continues at coordinate 176,061,948 of NW_023416335.1, forward strand.
CTATACCTTATAAACTGAGGACTTTTAAATTCATTTGGAGTGTACAATGTCCTCAATCCACAAGCAAAAATGAAGTATAAACAGTTTCTGCTATCAGTGGTGAGAGACTGGATAAGGGATGACAATAATGAAGGCTCTCCAGAACCAGAGACAAATCTGTCCAGCCCTTCCCCTGGGGGTGCAAGGAGAGCACCTCGTAAAGATCCACCCAAAAGGTTGTCAGGTGATATGAAGCAGCATGAACCTACGTGTATTCCAGCGAGTGGAAAGAAAAAATTTCCTACGAGAGCCTGCAGAGTTTGTGCCACCCATGGAAAAAGGAGCGAATCTAGATACTTATGTAAATTTTGTTTGGTCCCTCTTCATAGAGAAAAACGTTTTACGCAGTACCATACGTTAAAAAAGTACTAGGAACTTTAATTGTTTAATTGTTTAATTGTTTTTGTAAATAAAAATGTTATAATTATTGAAAAACAACACCTAAAGTGCATTATGATCTGTAGTTATGATGATTTAAATAACGTGCAGTTTGCCCAAAAACGTGCGGTCCCTGGCGTCTGTCTTAGAGATTCCTATGTGGTACGAAATGTGTTAAGAAAAGCAGTATTGCCAGGCTTGTGTGGTTCAGTGGTTGAGCATCAACCTAGGAACCAAGAGGTCACAGTTTGATTCCCAGTCAGGGCACATGCCCAGGTTTTGGGCTCAGTCCCCTACTGGGGACGTGCAGGAGGTGGCCAGTCAATGATTCTCTTTCATCATTGATGTTTCTCTCTCTCCCTCTACCTTCCTCTCTGAAACCAATAAAAATATATTTTAAAAAATAAAAGTAATAAAATCAATCATGTGATAAATATATTTTTGTGAACCACAATGGCAAGTCGATGTAAAGTTATTACATGTCTCATAGTTGAAGTTATGAAGAATTTTTACGAAAACCAAATTGTGACTATGGCCATGACCTTTTCTAACATGCAAAGGTCACATCTTTTGCCGGTCTTTCCTATTCTAGGTTCAAATGAAAAATGCTATGAGACCTAAGAATGTAATTGAAAGAGTGGAAGGTTCTCTGTTCTGCTCCTTTGGGCAGTTGATTTTAACATCAAAGAGACAGAGCAACCGATGAGTATAGCTCCGGATTGCCTCCCTCTCTTTCAACATCTTGTCTTCAAGTTTTGAGTTCTTTTTTTTTTATTGCTTAAAGTATTACAAAGGGTATTACATATGTGTCCATTTTTTCCCCTGCCCTAGACAGTCCCCTAGCCTCCCCTATCCCCCAGTGTCTTATGTCCATTGGTTATGCTTATATGCATGCATACAAGTCCTTTGATTGATCTCTTACCCCCCTACCTCATGTCCCCCAACCCTCCCCGGCCTTCCCACTGCAGTTTGACAATCTGTTTGAGACAGCTCTGCCTCTATATCTATTATTGTTCAAAAGTTTATAATGGTCTCTATTATCCATGAATGAGTGAGATCATGTGGTATTTTTCCTTCATTGACTGGCTTATTTCACTTAGCATAATGCTCTCCAGTTCCATCCATGCCGTCGCAAATGGTAAGAGTTCCTTCCTTTTTAGAGCAGCATAGTATTCCATCGTGTAGATGTACTACAGTTTTCTAATCCATTCATCTACTGATGGGCACTTAGGCTGTTTCCAGATCTTAGCTATGGTGAATTGTGCTGCTATGAACATAGGGGTGCATATATCCTTTCTGATTGGTGTTTCTGGTTTCTTGGGATATATTCCTAGAAGTGGGATCACAGGGTCAAATGGGAGTTCCATTTTCAGTTTTTTGAGGAAACTCCATACTGTCTTCCATAGTGGCTGCACCAGTCTGCATTCCCACCAGCAGTGCACAAGTGTTCCTTTTTCTCCACATCCTCTCCAGCACTTGTCGTTTGTTGATTTGTTGATGATAGCCAGTCTGACAGGTGTGAGATGGTACCTCATTGTTGTTTAAGTTTTGAGTTCTTTAGTGATAAAAAGGTGCTTCGGATACACAAGCAAGGCACAGCGAAAGTATTAGAAGAAAATCCACCTAGCTTCACATTCTTTGGCAGCAAGATGAATTCATTTTTGTGTGTCACGACCTTGTTTAACAGCATTCCGCAATTTCAAACATCCAGGTTATACGAAAGCAACATTCACAAACCTTTGTCAATCTAAGACACACTTGTGAAACTCTCCCCTCACAGGTTATCTTCCGGGCCACCTGTGCACATGGATGGCCATGCTTACTGTGGGGTTGGGATGGGGTGGGTGGGGGCAGGCTAATGTTAGAAAACTCTTTCCTACACTGAGCTGAAATCCCCAGTCCTATAATTTGCTCTTATTGGGCCCAGGACAACAGAGAGCTTCTTGGCCACAGCTTATGAGCACAATTACTTTGTCACTTCTCTAATTATATATTTTGTTTTCTTTTTTTCAAAACAGGCAGAAGCCTGGAGTGGCCTTAAATATTCAGTTTGCTTATCCATGATTTAATTTTTCTTAAATGTATTTTTATTGATTTTTAGAGGGGGGAAGAGAGAGAAATAGAGAGATAGAAACATCAATGAGAGAGAGAAACATCAATTGGCTGCCTCCTGCATGCCCACACTGGGTATTGAGCCCATAACTCTGGCATATGCACTGATGGAGAATCAAACTGTGACCTCCTGGTTCATGGGCTGACACTCAACCATTGAGCCACACTGGCCAGATTAATTATCTCTTTTCTAAGCCAACCCCACTTCTTTCAACTTGTTTCTCATTTACCCTGGTTCTAAATGCTTTCCTTCTGGTCATGTTACTTTGTCTGGCCTCTGGATTATCTATTTTCTTCATATGGCTCCCTAACAGAATAGAAATACTTACTTTCCTGTCTTGAGTTCCCGTGTATCTATTCTATCACACCCTAAAATGAATAATACTAGTTGTTTAGCTTCCACATGATACTCTGGCTCAGATTGTAGATTCATTCCACTGAAATCCCTAAAAATGGGAAGTTTGTTAATCCAGGTCTCACTCACTTTGCAGGCAACTTTTCATAACCTGCATTAATGAATTCATCTTTATCTGTCTTTAATCTCTCTTTATATCAGCCTGAAATTTCAGGTGTTCTAAGACTTTTTAGTCCTTTTTCTGCCATTCATTTGACTACCTTTTCCAGCTATTTCAGTTGGCAAATTGAGTAAGAATAGCTTCTAGGTATTTATTTGCATTTTTAATAACATAATGTTGCCTACATCACTAGCAGGTAGAAAGCCCACATCGTGTCTGTAGAATTTTCTCTCCAGGTTGACCTCTATTTTACCCAAGACTCTTTAGGTACAGTTATTCAAATTTTGGCTAATTCATTGAATTATGTTATCATCCTAGCTCACCTCTCTCAGTCTTGTCCACAAGAATGTTGTGAGACACTTTGTCGGACTCATTCAAAAATCTTTCCCTTGATCTAAGGTTGTGATTCTATCAAAAAAAAAAAAAAAAAAAAAAAAAAACAAGGAAGGAAGGAAACAAGGTCGCCTTGGCGTGTCCTCCTGTCATTGTAAGCATGCTGCCGCCTGTTGACACCATTTCCTGTCCTCACTGCCAATAAAACCACGACTGTAATAATACCTTCTAGGTTTTTTCTGTGACTGATATTGTATTTCTCACTCTGTTGGAACCTGAAGGTAGTTAGTAAATCTTGTCAGAGTAGAGAATCTGAGAAGGGGACATTTGAAAAATAGGTTAATAAGCTTGAAAAGACATTCTATGGTGGAATATATTAAGGCCCAAAATGAAGCACACTTTTGAAATTGATCTATAATAGAAAGCAAAGGTTAAATGTCTGAGGAATGGGTTTTTAAAAATGTGAAGGAGAAGGTCTGGGGGATATATGTGAGGCTTTTGATGCATTCAGGTAGTGTGAGTGGTTGAGAGCCTTGTTTCAGAAAGAAAGTGTGGGAATGGCTAAACTCTTCTGTGGAAAAAGAATCCCTTTGTACTTAAAGACTATCTGCATGAGGAGGCTGAAAGGAAAGAGAAATAGAAAAGTAAGAACTCCAGGGCAGAATGCTAAAAGACTGAGAAGATGCATGGCCACTGGTGGCTAAGGGGACGCCAGGGAGGAGCAAGATGTTAGGAAGGGAGAAAATGAGATCAACTTCAACATTTTTTTTTTCAGTCACACAAGTAATATAAAAACATAATGGAAAGTGTAGAAAAATCAGAGAAAATAAAAGATACCTTTTGTCTATAATATAATATAATATAATATCTGGAAACAACAAATACTTTCATTTTTTTAATATACTGCAGGTCTTTTTAATATACTTATTTTGTTTCCATACTTACATTAACATATCATTTGTATTCTATTCTTTTCACTTGCTCTTAAATTATACATAATGTGGTATGTATTTTCATGGTGCTAAATGGCCTTCATAAATATAATTTTAATGGCTGCATACCAGTTTATCAAAATGATGCATTGTAATATGAATAATTATATCCTCGCTGTTGGTCATTTGGTGTGTGTGTGTGTGTGTGTGTGTGTGTGTGTGTGTGTGTGTGTGTGAACTTTATGTTTCTTACGGCTTTTTAAAAACAATATTCTGAATCGTTTCCTAATGAGGGATTCCTAGAAATAGAATTCCCATGTCAAAGAGGATTAGCATGTTTTGTTGAGATATCTTACTAAATGGCTCTTGGGATACATCACTAAATTGCTTTCCAAAAGAGTGGTACCAATATGCTCTGCCACCAGCATGTGTACACTCTTCACATCTTGAATGTTAGTGGAACATTTGAATGAAAATAGCATATGGACAGATGGCAGTGAGAGAGATCAGGGATGGAAAGATGGATTTAGGACTTCAGTTAAGTGAAACCATGATATGAGTGGGTGATTTCTCTGAGGGGGAAATGAAGACTATTATAGGGAGGAGAAATCTTAAAGTATCTTAACTTTTTCATTTTACATGTAAAAAGTGAGGTGGACAGAATTAAGTGCTGCTCAAGATCCTACAAACAACTAGTGTCAGGACCTGGACTAGAGCCTCATCTCTCAACTGGCCCCCACAGCTTTCATTGTGTGATGCTGGGGTCCAGTGACCGGACTGTGGTAAGGGTCATTGTTTATGAGATTGGGTATACCAGGGGCCAGAAGGGAGAAGAGAAGTGATAGAGGAAACCCACGGGGGTGAGTTATCATAGCAATTAGATACATAAAAGGACCCAGAAGAAAGCTAATCCCCTCGTGCCTATTACAGCAAATAAGAAAACAAAGAACAAAAAATAAACTCTTAGATTCAAAGTCAGGGTGGTCTCTGGCTTGCTCCTCGCCTCTGGTTCTCCATTAGCATTCAGAACTGGCTGTACTCCAGCTTCACAGATAGGATGATAAACATTTACAGACCCACCATCATTTTTAACCAGCTCATTCTTGCCATACATTAGATAGCTTGCAATACACTAGCAGTAAAGGAAATAAAATTAACATTGTTTATGACTCTGACTCACTGAAAATTATGGCTAGCCCCAGGTTTATAGCCTATTGAAAAACTCATTTAATTAATTTGATAACACTTAAAATAAAATATTTCCTTTCTTGTATTTTGGAATATGACCTCACCTGATATAAGAATGAAAATTGGAACAATAAAATATACGTTGGAAGTGTAGATCAGCATTAACAGGTTCAGGGTCAATTTCTGTCCTTCTAAAAATGCCCCCTTTAGGGTATTTTCAGCCATGGATAGCATTGCATGTGTGGCCAAGTCAACTTGTACTGGACCCCACTTTAAGAATTCATGGATTTAATTATTTAGTACACGTTTATTTAGCATCTAGCTATCACCAAGCATTAGAGATTGTTGAAGCAGCAAAGGATGCACCTTATCCTTATGGAATTTAGAAGCTAGAAAGTAAGGCTACCCCTAAAGAAAGAGTTATATCGTTGGGCCCCCTCCCCAATATCAAACACAATTGTGACAAGTGGACAAAGGGAAAGCACCAGTGTAAATGTTAAGGGGACCTAACTAACCCCATGAGGTTAGTTAGGTCCCCTTAACATTTAATCTGAGTCACATTTAATCTGACACCTGAAGAATTTATGGATTGTAAAAAAAAATGGAAATTTATAGATTAGGAAAAAATGAATAGCACAAGCTATCTGGCCAGAGAGAATAGACCATGTGCAGCTCTGAGGTGGAGAACAGTAGAGGTGTCTTCTTCTAATAAAAAGAAAGTCATGTGCCTGGAAATGCAACGAATGAGGATGAAATAGCATAAGAAGGAAGCTGTAATTCTAGGAAATGTGGGTTTTTCTATTTTCCAGGCCTCCTGACAGTGCTATACCCATGTCGTTGTTTGCTTTTTTTTCGTTATTGATTAAGGTATTATATATGTGTCCTTATCCCCCCATTGCCCTCACCCCTCCAGTGTCTGTGTCCATTGGTTATGTTTATATGTATGCATAGAAGTCCTTTGGTTGTGCCCTGACTGGTTTGGCTCAGTGGATAGAGCATCAGCCTGCGGACTGAAAGGTCCCAGGTTCGATTCCGGTCAAGGGCATGTACCTTGGTTGCAGGCACATCCCCAGTGGGAGATGTGCAGGAGGCAGCTAATCAATGTTTCTCTCTCATTGATGTTTCTAACTCTCTATCCCTCTCTCTTTCTCTCTGTAAAAAATCAATAAAATATATTTTTTTAAAAAAGAAGTCCTTTGGTTGAAAGGACTTCCCCCTTTCCCCCACCATCCCCTGCCTTCCCTCTGAGGCTTGACGGTCTGATTGATGCTTCTCTGTCTCTGGATCTGTTTTTGTTCATCAATTTATGTTGTTCATTATATTCCACAAATGAGTGAGATCATGTGATATTTATCTTTGATTGACTTATTTCACTTAGCATAATTGTAATTGCTTACTCTTGTCATACTTTTTTGGGGGGTTCTTTTTATTATTCTTGGCATTTCCTCTTTAAAATATTTCTCTCACCTGAAATTGTTACAGGGTGGTGTTGATCACAGGCTACTGAATGATGAGAAAATTCAGGTCGAGAAATACCAACATTTCTGTGGTGTGGAGGCTCGCCAAGTTAATTGATTCATTTCAGTTGAACGTGAAGGAGAATTAGACATCAAACATTGACAGCATGTTTCTCATAAATGTTCATGTTGATGACTGATGGGTGAAAATGTTTTATGAAAAGGAAAAGCAAAGAAGAGGGTGAGAAAGCAGACACCTTTGCTTTGCGTTTTAAGCTGCTGTGTCATGAAGATTTTCTCAGAGAAGTCACCCACATGAGTTTAAACACCTCCATTGGTCTAAAACTTCCCAGGTTTGTCATAGTAAATAAAGTCATTTATTAGTCATAATAAAGTTATGACTTTTCTGAAAGAGAGAGGATCTCTAATCTTCTCCATGTTTAATGTTGTAGGTATGTTTCTATCCTTTTTTCAAGAATTCAGATCTCTGTCCAAGATTTAATCAATATCTGATGAGGAGATAGCAAAATTGCAACAAGTACTTCCCAGTGCTCTTCCTCCATATATTATTGGGTAACCGGGGCTATGTGGTTTGCAGTAAGTCCACTGGGACTTGGTATCAGGAGACCTGGATTTTAGGCATCTTTGTCACCAAATAAAAAATAAACAAAATAAAGGCATTGGGTTGGTGTGGGGAGGGGTACCTTATTACTCTGTGTGCTCATGTCATTGACTAGAGTGAAAGTACTTCTCGAAAGTAGTTCAGCAGCACGACCATAATGTCAGGGCATGAGGACAACACCCTAGTCCCCATCTCTGTAGGCCCTTCACATTGTTAGAATTCCACACCCTATAATTTCTGTACAGTGAGTACACATTGTTACAGGCCACTCACTAGGCCAGCTGATCGCAAAGTGTTTGCAGGGGACCCCTAAGGTCCAAGAAGGTCCATGTAACTTTCAGAGTAGTACCAACAAGTAATTTGCCTTTTTCATTCTCATTTTCTCATGAGTATACAGTAGTTTTTTAGAGGCTACATGATGTATCCACAATCATGAAAAATCTATTAAAATATTATCCCCTTTTTCAACTAAAAAACATACACGTCAGGTACTTCAACTAAAAAACGTATAAAAACAGATTGAGCATAAAAGTAAATATGAGTGTCCAGCTATCTTCTATTAGGTTTGGCATTAAAAAGATTTGCAGAAAAATAGAAAATAATGTCACTATTCTATTTATTTATTTATTTTGCTTTGGAGAATATAGTTATTCTTCACATAAATGTCTTATATCTGAGTTTATTATCATTTTAAATAAATTAAGTATTTTTAAAATTTCTCAGCTTTATTTCTGCTGTGGTAAGTACTTGTAGCCCACATAAATAAAGCTCTATTGGGTCCTCAGTAGTTTTCAGAGTGCAAAGGGTCCTAAAACCAAGAAGTTTGAGGATTGATACATTAATCTACTTGTTCTCCTGGTTATTGCACTTGAACTATTAGAAATGTTTTCCAAACATATCAGTTTGTTCAAGAGAGTTCCTTGTTCAGAAGATCTAGTTTTCACTTCTCCCCTCCCCCCTTACAGTAGAAAGCATACAGCATGTAAAAAGTGGAGATGTGGAGTATGTTTTATTTCTCCCCTAAGGCCCATTTTATTTCCACCCCACTGAAAAGCTTCAGAGTCTTGGAGAGGAGCCCATGGCTGCATGCTGCCCCTTTTAAACCACTGCCCTTGAAGGCTGATTTCATGCTGAGGCAGGGGAGCAGTTGGCTGGGGACTCGGATGTACAGCAGACAGTATTTTTTGTCAGACCCATTCTCTGGGTCCCAAGCATTTTTAATTAAAGTTGTTCTATAAATAGTTATGTTCATTTCTCCTGGATCTTACAAATCAGTAGACACTAAGAATGGTCAGGCTTAGGTCAGGATATCTAGCCAGAAGAGGCAAATAAAAGTGAGTGCATGAAATTGAGCTTTAGGGATTGAATACTACTACTTTTTAAAATAAATGCATTGTCTTTCCAAAGAAGGTTGAATTTATTTTAAATAAATACCTAGAAGGTATTTTTCTTCTTTCATTTTTCAATAACTGGAGTTAATCATTCCTTGAAATTTACAGTCAAGTGAAAGGAAAAGAAAGACAGATATTGAAGACATTTTTCATAGAGCCAGAGTCCTGAGACTGCCCTTGGGGGTTACCAAGAGTACAGAGGTATGATTACTTGCTTCTGACACGCCCGGTCTTTTAAATCCCATTACTTCTTTCGACTTTGAAAATTGAATTTCTAATGGAAACCCAGCACATAAAGCCAAACATAAGAGAAGTTTTAGACGAAAAAGGTGATCTCTTTGTCTATTTTGGAGCAGCAAGGAAATGAGGGGAAAAGTAAAATTAAATCAGGTAAAACAGTAATTGCACTTGAAAACTGTTGTTAACTGTTATATTTGACTTCAGCAAGTTGGAATGTGAAGACATCAACTTTGTTTCTTTCAGGAAAAATGCCTTTCAACTCTCCCACAATTTAGTTACAAGGAAGTTTTTAAGGTCTCAAGCAGCCATTGATTTTTTTCAGGCACATCTTTAAGTTACACAGCTGCGAGAGTTCATGGTCACCAGCATCCTTGGGTATTTGGATCATAATGGGTGTGCAGTTCCTATCCAACCCCAAGCCTGGGGGTCACTTCTTGTTGCCTCCCAAGTACTTTTTGCTTCCCCTCCTGTGACAATGTCACCATACATTGCAAAGTTTCCTTCTTGTTTGAATCCTACTTTATTGTCTGTAAGGGCAGGATTGTGTCTGTCTCATTCACTCTTCTGTCTCAGCTGTATATTTGGCTCATGGATGGTGCTCATGAAATATTTGTTGAGGAGATGGATGGATGGATGGATGGATGGATGGATGGATGGATGGATGGATATCCAAAAGTGTAATTGTTTCTTTTGATGCCAGACACTCTTGTTTATTTCCAGAAACTTATTTTATGCAGGGGTTACCAATTCCCTGAATGTTCAATGAAAACCTAGGTTTTTCTCTGTCCTCTTGTAGCTATGAGGTCTTGGGCAAACATTTTGTACCCAAGTTTCTCTATTTGTTAAAAATGGTAGTTCATTAGTATCTATTAATGTTCTTTCCAGCTCTAATAGTCTTTTATTTCCTTTTATTTCTCATCTATTGTATTTTAAATAACTGCTTTTTTATTTTTATTTTACCATGACTATTTAGTGTATGTAAAAGTGCCTTATAAAATATTTAAAAATCCTATAAAACTAAAGATTTGGCATTAGTGCCAAACATTCACATTGGTCAGGTGATAACACTGGAATCTCAAAATTTTCAAGATATTGCTTATTGATCTCTGTATCAGAAAGTGATTAAGAAAAAATAAAAGAAAAAAGACATTTAAGTTACTTGATTATTTCTTATATAGAGTTACTTAAGTTTGATGGGAGAGGAACTCCAAACTGTGGGCTGAAATGCCCCTGGGACAGCGTCCTGATGCCTGATGCCCTAGGCCACCTGAGCTCAGAGCATCTGTACTTACCTCTTTAATACACTGCTCACATTGGGTTTATTTGTAAGTTCATTCATCTTTGAGCTCCTTAAATAGAGGTATTTTGTTTTATTCATCTTCATGTCTTTGGTATCTATCTCTCAGTGTGATAAGTAGTAATATTGACACTAGTTGTACTTCTGATAGTAGTAGTAGTAAGGAAAATGGTTAACATGACCAAGTGCTGACTATGTATTAAGCATTGTTCTAAGGGCTTCACATGTTTTAATCCATTTAATCTCACAACAACCCTATGAAAGGTACTCGTTATCCCTATTTTCAATTGGGTACATAGAGGAGAAGTAAGATCACACAGACAATAAATATATGGTGAGGCTGAGATTCCAATCCATAGCCCCAAACACTGGCAGTCCAATTTTTAATCACTGTGTCATACCTTCTATAGCCATTGCAATAAACATGTGCTGAATGAATGGATAAATCAGTAAATATTAAATGGTTCCCTCTCTTCATTTGATTGGAGTCTTATATAATTTGTGTTCTGCCTGTCTCCATTTAACACACACCTATGCCCACTCATAGATTTGCTAGTCCTCTAGTAGATGATATCTTTCTAGAGTTTTTCTTCTCCTCAGTAGATTGAGAGGAGATATTTTAAAATTTTCATTCATCTTTCACTTTTTTGAGTTTGGTAACTTACTGGGCTTGGCAATTAGAAAAAAATATTTTAAATATGGATACTCATTTTTGCTTGATTATCTATAATAATAAAAGCATAATATGCTAATTAGACTGGACCGCCAAACAACCTTCCAGACATCATTCCGGACATCCTTCCAGATGAAGCCACCACAGCAGGGGCCGAGGCAGAGGCGGTTAAGGGTGATCAGGCAGGCAGGTGAGCAGTTAGGGGTGATCAGGCAGGCGAGTGGTTGGGGTGATCAGGCATGCAGGCGAGTGGTTAGGGGTGATCAGACAGGTAGGTGAGCAGTTAGGAGCAATCAGGCAGGCAGGCAAGTGGTGAGGGGGGGATCAGGCAGGCAGGCAGGTGGTTAGGGGCAATGAGGCAGGCAGGCAGAGTGATTAGGGGAGATGAGGCAGGCAGGCAGGCGGTTAGGAGCTAGCGGTCCCAGATTGCGAGAGGGATGTCTGACTGCCAGTTTAGGCCTGATCCCCCTGGATCAGACATCCCTGGAGGGGTCCTGGATTGTGAGAGGGTGCAGGCCAGGCTGACGGACCCCACCTCCACCCCCCATGCACGAATTTTGTGCACTGGGCCTCTAGTGATTCTATAATTTAGATAAGTGAAATTTGCCAGATTCAAACCACACTTTGTTCCCAAAATGGTACTTCAATGTGTGGATTTGAAGAAATGGCCTCGGTCATTCTACAGAAGGTAAACTGTCTTTACTTTTCTGGGTCAAATCAGAGTTAGGCTTCTTGGCTTATGCTGAGTGCTCTCAATACATTTTCATTCACAAGCTTAAGGTGTCATGTCTGAGAAAACTGATGCTATACCTTCCCTTGTCATTTGGTTGAATGCTTGGTAGTAGTAACTTGTGATAAAATTACAGAAAATGTCCATGTTCCAAGCATATTAAAGGAAAAGTTGTGATGTGCTTGATGCCAAATCATTTCTTTTCACCTGACCTTACAATAGTACTAGAGAACTATGAACTTGTTTACTTGTGAGAAATTGTTAGAACCTGGGTAACGTCGATTCATTAATTATCTGTTACCTTCTACATTGTGAGGTGTATGTGACATGACAATCTAAGGTGGTTGTGGAGAAAAAGAAGTGCTTAAAAGCTAATTCAGAGTTATTAAAGTATGTTCTGTGAATGTTCAGAGAGTAGATCAGGGCAACTAGAAAATGATCCATTGGAGAAGTGGTTGACTTGGACCTTGCCACAGAGGTAGGAGTTGCAGGCATGCCTTTGAGAGGATGTATATTCCTGTTGGAAGGAATAGCTTAGAGATGGAAAGCACAGGTTGGATAAAGGAAAGTGGCAAATAGTTTGGTGGGCTATAAGAAATATTTCAAAAAAGAAGGGATATGACAAAGCCTCCCATAATCTGCATCCACCTCTCCTCCCACTCTCTGCGCCCCCCCCCAAAACCTCTCCAAATAAACCATACAGTGCAGCTAAAAAGAGTACTACCTATACAAATGCAGCTGTAAGACAACTATCCCAGGCCTCTCTGTCTCCCAGTCAGATTGCCACCTAGGAAGTATTCCTGTATTGATGAGTCACTCATTTTCATCCAGAGACTTACTGGGTGGAGGGCATCCCATTCAAACAACCATTTTGAGGCTATTTCCAGCTATAGAGCAAATCCTTCCAGGCATCACTTCTCAGTAAACATCAGCTGTTTGCCATAAAGGAACGAAGCACAGGTATGAATTATAGGTGTGTGTGCAGTTATCATTGACTTTAATTCAGAAGAGTACCTCGTGTTGATCTCAGTGCCTATTGCATAATAGGTGCTCAGTAAATTTTTTCCTGCTTTTCTCACTTCTATTCAGTTTATTGTTAATTCTTTCAACTTTCTCATTTATTTTTCTTTATTCTCTTGTAAAGGAGAGATTTAAGGAAGCTGAGGAAATGTACCAGGCTGGAATAAAGAACTGTCCAGATAGCTCAGACTTACACAACAACTATGGAGTTTTCTTAGTTGATACTGGTAAGTGAAATTAGAGAGAATCTGTTCTGTTGAGATTAGATAATGCTCTCGAGCAAAATGGCAACCACCCAAATAATGCCTCCGAAGTACAATTCACTGGGCTTGGCAGGATGCTAACACCACTGACAGTCACAGTGTGCCATGGAGCTGTCATTTATCTAAATCTTCAGGCTCAGTTCAGTAAAAGTGCCCAGTTCTTATAATCATATCTCTAGGGAAACTCCCCAGGAGACAGGAAGTAGTCTTGATGATTTAATGGCTCTTCTTTGAGTACCGTTTATACAAGTTTATAAATCTATGATAATGAAATGTTCCTCTACAATGATGCACAACCTGCTCTGAATCTCGTTACTGGCAGATGGTAAATACTTTTCTGCAACTGATTTTTTAAAAGCCTCCAGAATTTCTTTATTGTTTCCCATGTGGTATACGTTACAGAAACTGTATTATTGTAATTGATAAAGTATTCTTATATGACCGTGCTATGTAAAACACACTTACTCCATCCTATTTAATGCAAAACTTCACAGAGCAGGGATTCTGTTTTCTTTATGACTTGTGCTCCATATACTGTTGGCATGCTATGAACACTATAAAAGATTTTAAAAAGACATTTGAATTTAATGCAAAAGCACTACTTTGTTCCCATTAACTGTTATACTACCTGCTACCGGCCCTGCAGTAAAATTTAATTTTAATCATTTTGTCAGTGTGAAATATTCTAAAGGGTTTTGTTTTGGAGGATGTTGGAAGTTCTTCTGTTTTAGAGAACATAAATTTACATTGTGATACACTTAGAAACTGCCCATATTTTTACATGTAAAATGGTTTTGTAGTGCCACCTGCTGGTTCATTAGCAACATAATAATAAAGCCCATAACACAAAGATGTAAGCACCAGAAGAGACCCCTAGGCCTGATCTAGTCCTCTTCCTTCTACTTCAACAAAATACCCCACCCCAATAAACACCACTGACAATACTATGTACCTTCCCACCACTTTCTCTGTATTTGTGTTTTTATACTGGTGCAATTCCCCCCATCACCAGTAATCTGGCACTCCTACTTAAACTTGCATTCAAAAAAGGTGGGTTTCTCTTGAGAAGATGCCTGTGCGGGTCATAACGTCCCACTCCATCTAAACGTTAGACTCTTCTACCGCTCAATTACTTAGACATACTCTCACAGGAAGCTTCTGTGGAGAACCTTATCAGACTAGAGAGACTTGATCCTAGTTCTGGCCTTTACCCTCACTTGCCCTGGGATCCCTGTCAAGTCTCTTAATGTCTTTGCACTTTAGTGTCTGTATCTGCAAGCAATAATTTTGTTTACCCTAAAATAGGTCCTAAGTCCTAAGAGGCAGCTAAGCGGTATCAATAGGCAGCTAAATAGCATCAAAAATACCTGCAAAGATCATATGAGACCACTTAATTAAAGTGTTTTAAAATGTACAATATATTGGACAAATGCAAGGTGGCATTATTTTTTTAAATTAATGCCTTTTAAAAATATGTGGTTAAAAATATTTTTAGGTACAGCTAATACATGCTAATTTGTTTATTTACTTTTAATTTATCTTTATTGTTGAAAGTATTGCAGATGTCCCCTTTTTCCTCCGATTGCCCCCCTCTAACCCACTCCTACCCCCTCCCCCAGCCTTCACCGCACTATAGTCTGTGTCCATGGATTATGCATATAAGAATATGTTTTTGGTTAATCTCTTCCTGCAATACATGCTTATTTAAAGCAGTGTCTCAGGTGTGATGCTGTAGTATAGTAATTGAGACAGACCCTTAGAAATTACTTCAAGACAGTTTTCTTTCTATAATAGCCAATTCCATGTTTTTGCATGATGAGTAGCAGCACATCTTTATAAATAACAACCACTGATAATCTCAAGACATCATATTAGCTAGGGTAATGGCCAGAAAACACTTTGACTAAAATTAATAATATATAATATATATATTAAAAGAAATGGGTTTTAGTTTCTGTTAGGGTCGCCGAAGAAAGAATGCATGAGGCCAAAAGGGGTAAAGAATTATGAATTATAGGTTTATTGTTATATCTGCTAGCAGAAGGGCTGAAGCCAAAACTGCATCAGTAGGGTAGAGTGGAGGGGGGGGATATTTATGTCTCTTGTAAGGGTCAGTCAGAGTAACCAGTGGGACCAGGTGCAGGTGGGGCCAGGTGTAGGTGCTTCCTAGAAACTGGGTGAGGCTGTTTGCTGGAAACCAAAGCCGTTAATCATGAAACCTACAATGAGAATAACAGGAAAATCACCGGGAGGGGCGAAAGCCCCAAGCAGAGCATAATGGAGTGCAAGAATGTGCCTAACCGTTTCTATTGCTTTTTTATTGTTAATTTCTCTGGAAATGGGAATGAATAGTTAAATGGCTCAAAGTTAGGCAGTGGCAAGGAGAAGAAGCCCGAATGCACAGTAATTCGCACGCTGAATAATTGATGGCGTGGCTCTGTAAGAAGATGATGTACATCAGAAGAGAAATGAAAGCCCTCTTGTATTTTATAATGAAGGCGTGTTCTGCTCTTACTCACGCACCTCTGGTTATAGGCTCTCCCGAGAAGGCAGTGGCCCATTACCAACAGGCCATCAAACTTAGCCCGAGTCATGACGTGGCCATGGTGAACCTGGGGAGGCTCTACAGGTCTCTGGGAGACAACAGCATGGCTGAAGAGTGGTACAAACGGTAAACGTCTTTCCTTTCACTTTGTAAGTCGCCCAAAGACCTCTGCAATTGCCCATCAACTTAAAAAAAATGTTTTTAATTTTTTTAAGCACAGTTGACATATTAGTTTTAGGTGATTCTACATTTATATACCTTATGATGTGATCACCACGATAAAGCTAATAACCACCTGTCCCTGTACTGTTATTATATTATCGACCACAGCATCAAATTTTTAATTCATTGGGCCAGGTATATTATCAGAATGCTAACAAATTTTGCCAGTGCAGTCAATACAGATTCTTATCACCAAAGAGAACAGTGCAACACTGTCAGGGATATCCCAGTTAATGACTTTCTTGCCCGCTGGTTAGAACATGGTGCTAACCAAGGTTGGAATTTAATTCCCACTGTTTTCTGAAGCGATGGACTGCAACCCAAAGCACCAATAGCAGTTTCAAAAGTGAATATAAATGAAATATTATGCATACATCACAAGTCTATCACCATTGCTGGAATAGACCCTGAGGGCTCAGTTTCCACCCTGTTAGGCCACTAGAGATGTTCATATAGTCAGAGAATGGCACTGTGATGTTGTTTAAACATGCTTCTTGATATAAAAACAAAGATCATAGTGGCACAAAATCTCAAACCTGGACAGCCATCCCTCATTTTTTGACCTTCGGAAATGTACCTACCAGAAGAAAAATGTTAATCCGCCTTTCTTAAAACTCAGCGCCCTGAAGGTGGCACGCAAAGCGGAGACCCTGTCGCCTTTGGGAGCACTATTCTACAACACGGGCCGTTATGAAGAGGCCTTGCAGATTTACCGGGAAGCTGCGGCACTTCAGCCTTCTCACCGGGAACTCCGCCTGGCCCTGGTGAGTATGTGGGCTAAGCACATGAAGCTGGGAACAGACGCAGAGCATGCAGCTGAGGGAGCTGTGGTCAGCAGGCCTCAGAACGGGAACCGGAAATTGCTATAATATATCCATGTTATAAATATTCATTTAACCAATGTTAGAGCCATTTATACAAGGCCTGGATGTTAAAAATACTTTTTAATTTTTGTTTGGAAATAATTTTAAACTTGCAAAAATTTGCAAGAATATTAAATAACTCCCGTATCCTCTTTCACCCAAATTGAACAGTTTTCAGCATTTTTATGCATTTGTTTACCACCTTCTCATGGATGTATATATGTGTGTATGACATATATGTATACATGTGCATATTTAGGCAAGTATTATGTGCATATACACATTATTAATAAATGTCATTTCTTCCTGAGCCACGTGAGAATTATAGGTCTCATTCCTTTGATTTCTAAATAATCAGCATATAGTTCCTAAGAATAAGAACATTCTCTAACATAACCGCAGTATGGTTTTCAAAGTCAGGGAAATTAACAATAACAATGTTTTTTATTTCAACCTTGGAGCAATACTTCTTTTCCTTAGATTTGCAGTACATGAAACTTATCTTGTTACAAACACAGGAAATCATTTCTCTTTTGACATATTTAGTCAACTTTTAAAAAAGGCACAAGTCATTTCATTGAATATTTTTAATGTTCCCGCCATTCACATGGAAATGCATGCACATACATAAATAACAGGCAACAAAAGTTAAAGCCTCGATGCTGTGGTGATTTGTCCCTCTCTGTGTGTCACAAACAGATGCTCAGCACTTTTGTCTGGGGTGTTTCTCAATGCCTCCGTTCAAGGATGCTTTATTTGATGAGGTAATAATGAAATGTCTCTAAAGCAAGGTCAGTGTGGTTTTGCAGGCTCAGGTTTTGGCCATGATGGGTCAGACGAAAGAAGCTGAAAAGATGACCAATCACATTGTATCAGAGGACACTGGATGCCTTGAATGCTATCGCCTGCTGTCAGCAATCTACAGCAAGCAGGAGCAGCACGACAAGGTACAGAGGACACTGGAGTTTCTTGGATTCATGGGTAGAAAATGGGGAGCCCCTAAATGAGCTCCCGGCTGCACGGTAACAAGAATGAGCTCTCTTGAATATCATCAGTTGGCATATCCTATCTCATGGGTGCTTTTCACAGATACCCCTTTAACTCTTAAGATATCCCCTGACATAATATGGGCTTAGCTCACTCTTAGTCTGAAGATTTTAATGTGGTATTATCTCAGTTTGTTTTCAGCTGACTCTAGAAAAGATAAAGACTAACATGTGTATACTTTATCATTTTCCATTTTCTTTAAATATTTTTTATGCAATCCTTACAATAAGCCTGTAAGGCAGGTCATTAACCCTGTGTTGCAACTGTTATTGTTTCTCTCCATTTTAAAGGTTACATAACCAGTAAACTCATGAACTAATTCAACAAAATACTGATTGAATACCTACTATATGTCAAACACTGTAGTAGGCACCAGGAATAAAGTGGTATGACCAAAATAAAATCATCACCCTTGTCCTCAAGGAATTTACAGTAGACAGTTTACAGGAGACAGAGATGAATAGGAATTATTAAACAAAAGGCAGGCAGTGAAGAGCATTCCAGGAAAAACAGCATATGCAAAGGCCCTGTGGTAACAGCGATTAGCCTGTCTGAGGGATGGGCATGAGGGAGCAGGGTGCAGTGTAACATATGGCTGCAGAGTATATTGGGGACTAGACCTCAAGGCTTGGAACCAGGACAGAAGTCTTGTTCCTTATCCTGGCAGAAGCCTTGGGGTTTTAAGCAGAAGAGCAACACCATCAGGTGTGTGCTTTGAAGAGATCTCTGGCTGCGTGGGCTGGAGCAGTGCACGGTGAGGGCAGAGTGAGCACCAGGCACCGAAGCAGAGGCTATGGGAGGGTCCAGATGGGCACACAGTCAGGGAATTATTTTGTTTTCTTTCAACTAGATCATATAACCTCCCTGTAAAGTGATTCAGGGACATTTCATTGTCACTGATACAAATGGAAACCTGGAGCATAAGGAAGTTACTTCATCAGAGCTAAATTCTTATTGAGAACATTAGAGAATGAAGAATTGATTGTCACTCACCACCCCCGCTAGTTCATAAGAACAAAAAGTAGCCCTAGCCAGTTTGGCTCAGTGGATGGAGTGCCAGCCTGCACACTGAAGGGTCCAGGGTTTGATTCTGGTTAGGGGCACATGCCGGGGTTGTGGGCTCCATCCCCAGTGGGGGTGTGCAGGAGGCAGCCGATCCATGATTCCCATCATTGATGTTTCTCTTTCTCTCTCTCTCCCTCTCCCTTCCTCTCTGAAATCAATAAAAAAAATTTAATAAAAAAATAAAAAGAGGACCTGGAAAAATATTTTTAAAAAAGAACAAAAAGTATAAATTTTATCATCTAAATTTGTTTTCCTTTATCTAATCTACATTTATTCTGTTTTGATTTCCAACCCATACAGGCACTTGACACTATAGACAAGGCTCTCCAGCTGAAACCAAAGGACCCAAAGGTCATTTCTGAACTTTTTTTCACAAAAGGAAATCAACTAAGAGAGCAGAACCTTCTGGACAAAGCTTTTGAGGTACATACACTTAGTCAAATTATGTTATTAAATTCATGAATTGAAATTTAATACTTCCTGAATCTAAGATCATTGGCATGTTTGTGAAGTTTCTGATTAATCAACTTGACATTAAAAGTTTATTTTTTATAATTGAGCTTCTAGTTTTTGATTATTCAGAATTCTGTGATAACTCTGCATTATTTCCTGAATTACCATCTTTAACTTGTTGTTTGACGCATTCTATGTCTTGCCCTCATATCAGCTTCTCTTTCTCTCTCTCATTCTCTCTCTGTCTCTCTCTCTGTCCTCTGTCTCCCTTTCTCTCTGTTTGTATTCAATCCCATCTCTTCCAGCTGATCTAGTGCCTGACTAGCGTTGGGCCTATCCACATGGCCCTGTACCCCCTCTCCTCCCCTCGCTGATTCCCGCTCATCCACCAGCACAGCCTGGGTCGTCCTCCCCGGGAGGCTCTCTGGACCATCCTTTCTCCTAGTGACCATGATGCCACCGAATGCTGAAAACACTTATGTCTCCACCAGTCATTTGAGCAGGCCATGTATTAAGTTGTAGTATTGGATCCTTTCTTGCTCCCCTCCCTGACCCCTGTGTGCGCTGTGTGCATGCATTTTGACTCCCCAGTTAGGCTGCACCCGTGTGCAAAGGGTCTGATTCCTTCTGTGTTCTAAATACAGTATGATGCATCTTACCGGTATTCACTATGTACAGCTTTGGAATACCACCGATGCCCAACTTGAAATAAAAAAGACATTTACAAATATGAGTAGAAATGTTACAGATACCAGACATCTCCCTTGTAACTGGTAAAGCCACAATTTGGAATTAATGTAGTAAAAATATGACACTAAATATATCATGGGAAATAAAATCTCAAATGATGTAATTTTTTTCTTTAAGTAAACTGTGGGTGGCTTTTAAAATATGATTGAAAAACACTTGTGAAGATAATTGGGGGAAAATTAGACCCTTCAAACAGTAATGGTGGCATATTTCAGAACCTTGCATTTTCTCTTGCTTTATGCATGTTTTCTACACCATCGTTCTTAAGTTATTTGTAACTACTAGGACAGCTTAATGATTAAATAATTAGTAATTTAATTATGAATATTTACATGGGGTCTGTATCTTATATATTGTGTGGAAAACAAAAGTATCGTCTAGTTGCTTGACCAGTGGATCAAATACTCATCATAGAGTAGCTGGATTTCTGAAAACTAAGAGTACAGCCATTAGTTATTAGTAACAGCTAAAATGTGATAGCACTTTTATGTATGATTCACATGTACTTAGTAATTTAATATTCACAACAAGCATATAAGAAAGTCATGGTCATTGTCTCCTTTTACAGTTGGAAAAAAAACTGAGAATCAGAGGTTATGACCTTGCTCAAGGTCACACAGAGGATAAGAAATAGATCCAGGATTTGAATCTATACCCCATCTATACTATACCCTATCTCTGTTGATAAAAATTAAGACATATTCTTCAAGTCTTTAAAGCAGATTTTTAACAGTATATAGTTTCTTAACAGATTCTCATCACTTTATGGATCTGGTCAGTTGCCTTCTTGCTAATGAAAATAGCAAGGAGTATTAAACTACACACACACACACACACACACACAGATACCTAGCTTTGTAATTAAACACTTCATAAAGCCAACACTCATAACATTTAGTTATATTTAAGGTGACTACTCTTTTTTTAAAAAAATATATTTTATTGATTTTTTTACAGAGAGGAAGGGAGAGAGATAGAGAGTCAGAAACATCAATGAGAGAGAAACATCTATCAGCTGCCTCCTGCACATCTACTGGGGATGTGCCCGCAACCCAGGTACATGCCCTTAACCGGAATCGAACCTAGGACCCCCCAGTCCGCAGGCCGATGCTCTATCCACTGAGCCAAACCGGTTTTGGCTAAGGTGACTACTCTTAAAATCAAGACTCAGTGGTGAGCTTGCCTTTGATGCAAAACAGCAAACAAAATATTAAAAATATACCTCACAAATATAAATCAATAGGATACAGGTAATTTAGGCACAAAAAAAGTATTCGAGGGTCAAGTAATTCTCTTCAAAGATTGAAGAACTTTCATATGGAAGAAAAAGAAAAGAAAGGTTTTTTAATGATTAAAACTATCCCCTAGGAAAATAGAAATCCTTAAAGGAGTAATGAGCATCCTGCAAGATTTCAAGCATAGACCAAATAACCAGGTCAGTGATCTTGTAGGGTTAAGCTGTTTAGGAAACTAAGATCATATATATATATATATATATTCCCTACAAACTCCATTTATAGTGAAAAAGGCCAAAAAGCACCAAGTTCTTGCAGGTCAAGGCCAAGGGGAAATGATTCACTATAATAGAAATCCCCCGGATTCCCTGCAGGCGTCTCATTCGCAAGTCTAAACATTAGCTCTGCAAGGAAATTACACATTTCCGTTTCCTCTACTTTAGACTCATCAGCGTTAAAAATTAATAGAAATAAATGGAACTCCTGTGAACCAGAAGTGGTTGTTCATTTTCTTAACCATTTAGATTGTCACATACAAAGAAAGTAGTTTTCACAGTTATGTATTGGTAAAGGTGGATTCTTTTTGATTCCCAACCTGAAGATATTTCTTATATATTTAGAGCTATAAAGCCGCTGTGGAACTAAATCCAGATCAAGCACAGGCCTGGATGAACATGGGTGGAATCCAGCACATCAAGGTAGGAGAAGAATACACTTCCGGGTGAACCAGCTTTTCCATTATGTTTTCTCTTTCTGTCTTTCTTCTCTCATAAAAGATTGAGAAACTATTCCCAATTTACTCCTCGAATTATTTAAATACCCCAAACATAATTGTTTAAAAGTAAAATTAGCAAAGTTTATGCTCACTTTGTATCCTAGATAGTCAATATCAGGAAGCCATTTAAAGAATAAATCTATATAAATTAGATTCCATGATTTTGTTTATCACAAAAAAAGTCATATGCACTTGAGAGGTATCCTGATAGAACAGGTAAAATCTGCACGTGTGAATTAACAGCCTTGTTGGACTTTAGTGTAGTTTATTTTCCTGCAGTTTCACTCGCTGTCTAGAGCAAGTGTTACTTTAAATATTACGTTACTATTTCTTATACCTAATCTATCTTTTATTCTCTAACCTTCTACTAAAAAACCAGGTTGCTTGTTTGTGGTTGCTTTGTTTTGTGAATTATTGAAAATGACCCTTTGGGAGATTATATCTATAACTAATAAAATCAGAGATTCATTCACTCGCCCATTCATTTGAGCGGCATTTATAAAGTATCCTTTGTGCCAAGTACTCTTCCAGTCACTAGGAATACAACAATGAACAAATAAAACAAAAAGTCCTGTCCTCTTAGAGTGAACATTCCAGAAGGGGGAATTAGTCAATAAGTAAATAAATACATATTTACACACATAAAATGTATCAGTTGGTAATAAGTGCTATGGAGAAAAAGGAGAGAAAAAAAGATAGGAATGTCAGGGGGTAAGGGCTCAAATTTTGAATTATAGTGGTTAGGGAAGGCCTCAGTTAAAAAAGCAATAGTTGAGCAGAGACCTGAAGAGAAGAAACCATGGTGCAAAAATAACGAATGATCATGTGCCGAGGTTCTGAGGGGCAAGTGTGCTTACTGTACTTGAGGAGGCAAGTGAGAGAAAATGGTAGACACCGGGGCCAGAGGATCTAATCATGCAGAATCTTGAAGGTGATTGTAGGGTCTTTAACTTTTATGCCAAATGAGGTAGGGTCCTCAGGGGACTTTGAGCAGAGAAATACCATGGGCTGACATGTTTTTAAGGATCACTCTAGTTTAGCTAACTTATTTTCAGACTTCTATCAGTTATCTGTGACTAATCTAAGAGAAGAACATTGGTGGTGAATCCAAGCATGAGCCACATAACCAGAGCTTTGATCTTAATAATGTTCTAGGTCAGTGATGGCGAACCTATGACACGCTTGTCAGAGGTGACACACAAACTCATTTTTTGGTTGATTTTTCTTTGTTAAATGGCATTTAAGTATATAAAATAAATATCAAAAATATAAGTCTTGCCGAAACCGGTTTGGCTCAGTGGATAGAGCGTCGGCCTGCGGACTGAAAGGTCCCAGGTTCGATTCCAGTCAAGGGCATGTACCTGGGTTGCGGGCACATCCTCAGTAGGAGATGTGCAGGAGGCAGCTGATCGATGTTTCTCTCTCATCGATGTTTCTAACTCTCTATTTCTCTCCCTTCCTCTCTGTAAAAAATCAATAAAAATTTTAAAATATATATATATAAGTCTTTGTTTTACTATGGTTGCAAATATCAAAAAATTTCTATATGTGACACAGCACCAGAGTTAAGTTAGGGTTTTTCAAAATGCTGACACGCCGAGCTCAAAAGCTTTGCCATCACTGTTCTAGGTTATCTAGCAACATCTAGTTGGGAAACATAGAATGAGTTTACTTTTAAAATAGTAACATAATCATTTTAAATATTTAAATCATATATTAAATAGTTGAATTTTCAAATAATATGCTCACTATATATTTAGATGCAGTGCACCTGCATTTAAAGCAATGGGCTTAATTATTAATTAGAAAAAAGTAAAACTATATACTGAAGAGCATTTAAAAAGTCTACAAATACAAAGAAGATAGTACATTTATTATACCTTCTTAAATTAACAAGTGAACCTGTTATTTAAATTTCAAAGTACTGCTCCTTGAAAAGGTGTCTGGGAGTTAAAGAAGAAAATATTGAGTGTGTTTTTTAAATATAGTAAATGCGCTGATTAAAAAGTTAATATATCCTGTTTTTCATTTTTTATAACATCATGTATTAGTTGGACAACATAAAGTTGCTATGTTTATATTTTTAAAATGGTCTAATATCAGTGAGTCATATCCTCCTATCTAATAAAAGAGAAACATGGTAATTAGTGTACGACCGCTACCCTTCCCATTGGCTAATCAGGGCGATATGCAAATTAAGTGCCAGCCAAGATGGCGGCCGGCAGCCAGGCAGCTGATGTGAACAGGGAGGCTTGCTTGCTTCAGTGATGGAGGAAGCCAAGCTTCCCCGCCTGCCTTGCCGGCCTCTCAGCTGCACTCTAAGCAACATTGTAACAAATATAGAAGCTAAACAAAACCCCGGGCTTCAGCCAGCAGGACCGCAACATTGTTTCAAATACAGAAGGTAAACAAAGGCCAGAAACCTGCTTTCAGCAGCGGAGGTCTCATAGCTGGAGCCGAGCCTCAGAGCTAAAGCTGGCCCAGAATTTTAAAAAAAGGAAAAAAGGACAGGTTGGGAGCTTCAGTCACCCACCAGCTTGAAAACGGCCCTCAGTCCCTCACCCAGGCTGGCCAGGCACCCCGGTGGGGACCCCAACCCTAAAGGGGGTGTGACCAGATGCAAACAGCCATCATCCCCTCACCCAGGCTGGCCAGGCACCCAAGCAGGACCCCCACCCTGAAGGGGGTGTGACCAGATGCAAACAGCCATCATCCCCTCACCCAGGCTGGCCAGGCACCCAAGTGGGACCCCCACCCTGATCCAGGACACTCTTCAGGGCAAACCAGCAGGCCCCCACCCATGTACCAGGCTTCTATCCTATATAGTAAAAGGGCAATATGCCTCCCAGCACCAGGATCAGTGTGACAGGGGGCAGCGACCAAACCCCCTGAGCGCCCTGCGGCTGTGTGTGACAGGGGGCGGGGCCACAACCTCCCTATCCACCCTGCTCTGTTCGTGACAGGGGGGAGCTCCTCAACCCCCTGATCAGCCCTGCTCTGTGCGTGACACGGGGGAGCTCCCCAACCCCCCGATTGCCCTGCGGCCCTGTGTGTGACAGGGTGCGGTGTCCCACCCCCCGCCCCCCCATTGGCCCTGCCCTGAGTGTGACAGTGGCGGCACCCCAACCCCCTAATCCGCCCTGCTCTGTGTGTGACAGGGGTCGGTGCCGCAACTCCCCTATTGGCCCTGCTCTGTGCGTGACAGGGGGGAGCTCCCCAAACCCCTGATGGGCCCTGCTCTGTGCGTGACAGCGGGGAGCTCCCCAACCCCCTGATGGGCCCTGCTCTGTGCGTGGCAGGGTATGGAGCCCCAACCCCCCTGATGGGCCCTGCTCTGTGCGTGACAGGGGGTGGCGCCACAACCTCCCTATCGACCCTGCCTTGAGTGTGACAGGGGGCGGTGCCCCAACCCCCCAATCGGCCCTACCCTGAGCGTGACTGAGGGTGGCATCGCAACCTCCCAATCCGCCCTGCTCTGTGCATGACAGGGGGCGGCGCCCCAACTCCCCAATTGGCCCTGCTCTGAGCCCGACCAGGGGCTGCACCTAGGGATTGGGCCTGCCCTCTGCCACCCGGGAGCAGGCCTAAGCCAGCAGGTCATTATCTCCCGAGGGGTCTCAGACTGCGAGAGGGCACAGGCCGGGCTGAGAGACCCCCTCCCCCCCACCCCCGAGTGCACAAATTTTTGTGCACCGGGCCTCTAGTCCTATATAATAAAAGACTAATATGCAAATCAACTGAACAGGGGAACAACCGGTTGCTATGAGTTCACTGACCACTAGGGGGCAGATGCTCAGCAAAGCAGCTGCCCGCTGGTGGTCAGTGTGCTCCCACAGGGGGAGCACCACTCAGCCAAAAGCCAGGCTCATGGCTAGCTAGCCTAGTGGTGGTGGTGGCAATGCTAAGGACCCCTTGGGGGATGTCCGACTGCGAGAGGGCGCAGGCCTGGCTGAGGGAGAAAGCTGGTGATCAGAGAAGGCGATGCCAGGGCACCAGGCTGAGACCTACCTTTAGAGAAACACCTTTGAAGACAATTTCAAAATCAACTGCAGTAGAAACATACTTTGAGGCCACTTGAAGACCCACAAGTTCAGTTGTTTGCATGTGTGTGCTAAGCTTAATAAGTGGCAGAAGACACTTGGAAGATAAATGTTTGAGTTGAAAAAAATAATTTAATGTAGTAAGTCTAGGTTCTCATTTGTTTGGAATTCTTTTTAGCCTCTTATCAGCATCAGTGTTAATAATCAGAAATATCTTCATTGTGTGCATGCCAGACCCTGGATTCCCAATGTACAATTTCCTGTTCAGTCATTTCCACCCTCCTTTTCACAGATATGCCAAGTGAATGCCGTAAGAAACAGACAGTGTTTACACAGAGCCTGGAGAGTCATTGAATTATAAAATAATGATGGTATCAGAATGACTGCTCACTGAAGCTCTTGACACATATTAACTCATTTGGAAGATGGATAAGCATCCAGTAAATATTAGTTGCTATTGTTTACATAGAGAATACTTTCATGCCAAGAGAATACTACTTTAAATTGTGATGGAAATTGAGAGAGAGACCGGTTTTCATCCACACTGAGCTATAACTGAATTAAATAGACCAAATACATATTTTTTGGAATGGAAAGATTTCTAACAGTCTTAGAACATATTTAGTAGCAGAAAGGGGGCTGGAAAAGGTTAATACTTGTGACTAATTCACCAGGGACCATCTGGAACCAGGTATGCATGGTTGCCAGTTAGATGGGGCCAACAGAGAACAGAGACAGGTGTCTCCAGCAGGTCAGGAATGACATACCTGCTCTCCTCCTTTAAAAGTATCCAGCAGGTACATATTGTCACACACCTAGAATATTAGATAAATGTGACTCCATGTACTTACCAGTTCTTTTCATTTTATAAAAATCTTACATTTGCATCAAAGGCTGTATTAGCAAAGGGCTGTATTGGTTGCTTTTTTGTTGTTTGTTAGTTTAATTTGAAGATTAAAATAACTCCTACCACTAAGGAGGCATTATAGATTTCTAAACTATTTACTTTTGTATTATTACTCTAGAAGTTTCAAAATCATTTCCCCACACATGCGCGTCTCTCTCTCAACACAGGAGCTGCCCCCTGGTGGTCAGTGTGCTCCCACTGTTGTTTTCTCTCTCTCTCTCTGTCTCTCTCTCTCTCTCTCTCTCTCTCTCTCTCTCTCTCTCTCCCTCCCTCCCCTCCCTCCCTCCCTCCCTCTCTCCTGCTATGGCTCCATTTGATTACAGAGGAATAGTGCTAACCCTATGAAATGCCAGCCTCATACCCTGCATTAGTAGAATTGAAAATCTGTTTTCTGCCATTTGACCTGTGGTGTAAATTCTATCCTTCACAGTCTCCAGCTGGATTGGTACTTAAAACAAATGGATTCTCCAAAAGCACCAGCAGATAAGGATACAGTTACCCATGCAGACAGGTTGCCTTAGTGGGGACATTCATGTTCAACTGGGCGAAGGGCTGTTTCCTAGTCTCCCCATCCTCCTACAGAACGTTCTGGAGGATCAGATTATTCTCTTTCTTTTTCTCAACAGGGAAACTATGTGTCTGCAAGAGCTTATTATGAGCGAGCCTTACTGCTGGTTCCAGACAGCAAACTGCTGCAGGAAAATCTGGCCAAATTGGATCGCCTAGAAAAGCGATTACAAGAAGTTCGAGAAAAGGATCAACCATAGCAGCATTGGATGTCATCTGGAGGGATGGTTGCTGGTGCCTCTGGAGGAGGAAGAAGTGATGGAGGCCTTGCTGTCACATCAGCAGGACAACCAATGGAGTTTTCCTCTCACTCCCAGTCCAGGGGGCACATTTGGAGACACTCGCTGGTAACCGTGTGCTGTGGGACTTGCATCTTCATGAAAAAAAAGATTAAAAAAGAGCAAGCAAGAGCAAGGAGGCCGGAGAGGGAAGGAATACAACAGCATTTTACAGATTTTCGTTGTTGTTGTTGCTTTAACTCCAAATTTCCCTCCATATATTTCTCTGCTTTTGCAACCCAGAGATCTGGTTCTCTCTCTTAGTTTAAGCTTTTATGTCCCAGTAATACAGAAATTAGAAATGCCATGAAGTCAGGTCTTTGCTTCTTAATGGGATATTTCAAAGAGGATAATTCCTCTGAGATAAGCCATTTGGGAAATTCTACCAAGAGGTGGCTCATTTAATTCTCCAGAACCAGAAAGGAGTATCAAATAATTTTTTGTAGAACCTTCCAGAATATGTGGAGAAAGGGGCTGTTGTTAAGTGAGCTTGTTCTAATATTCCCCTAAAGATATTGCTAGAGTCCTACGGAATAGTAAATTAAATTCCACTCTGATGCAAGTTTTTCCCATCGCCTTATATAAAAAAGGAAGCTTCTGGAATTATGTATGGATATTCTTACCCCTAGGGGAAAGTCAAGAATCTTGGTCCTCCTAATTCTTTATGGAAAATTTAAAATTTATTACAAGTAGAGTAGTAGTTCTGCTCTAAGATTTCAAAAGTACTTTTAAAATCATAAATGTTCCTGCCTCCACATATATTATTATTTTGGTGAAGAAAAAAATAGTTTATTCTACATGAGAATTATTAAAGATGTTAACTGAGAGAAATGTTCTACTTTATTATTTTAACATTTAGACATCATGAGATTCATTATTTTTTGAAAAATATATTTAACCACCTAGGAATCTTTACAGTATATCACAGAAATCTTCATAGACTATGGACTAAATAGAAAGAGAGCTTTATTATTTTGTCTTCCTAGGCTCAATGAGAATTCTGTGCTTAGAATGTGAGTGATGTAAACCCAGAATTCTTGGTTCTGTATTTGTAATTTTGGAGAATTCATAGAGAATGCTCAAAAAAATCTAGGAAAAAATTCTAAATTTATAATTTAAAAAATATATATTTATACTTTAAAATAAGGAAGGCAAAGTTGAACTTATCAATTGACATTTGTTTTTTAGTGTTATTTATTTCATAACTTATAAAATATTTAATATATGTACACACACAGGTTTTTTTTCATTGTACATAGTTGTTTTAATAACAGCTTTTAAAACCGACCATACAAGCATTATAAATCTAAATTGCAAAGCAGTTAAGTTTTAACAGCGCCTCAAAAAAGTTGCATTGATTATTCGCTTGCTAAAGTTAACGAAATTGGGGCTCAGCCTCTTCAGGGTTTGGGGTAGTAGGATATTTGGTTTATATTTTGAAATTGGAATACCTGATTTTAATTTGGTCATCGTCATAGAAAATTAAACAACACCTCTGAGCAGTGCTATTCATGGTGCTGAGCCAGGCTCCATGGAGACGCGGTAATTTGAAGGCACACATATTTCCCATGCTTAGGCCAGGTATGGTAAAAAAAAAAAAAAAGAAAGAAAAGAAAAAACCTCTTCTGCTCCTTTTCACCCCAGTATCAGAGAGCAGTGCCCCTGTAAGTTTTTTTTGGCGGGGGTCAGGAGGGAGAGGGAAGGTCTAGATAAAGGGGGAAAAAACTTCTTTAGAAAGTGATGGTACAAGGAATATTTTAAATGCAAAGGATTACAGCAATTGCATTAGCATATATTTGTGTACATCAATAATCCAATAATTTTTATATTACCATTCTGATCTTCTGTTTTTAATACTCTTTTAATGTTGTATATCAAAAAATTTTCCAAAATTTTATTTATTTTTATTCCTCTCCTAAAAATATATTTCTATAGTCTTAAGGCCAAGAAAGGTTCCATAGTACATTTGAAAAATATACTATTATTATACCTACCCCTATAATTAATAATATGAAGCTCTACCTAAAACTAATATCTAGGGCTTTGATCACAACTTTTTAGAATGATCTGTAACCAAAACTCACACCTAGAAAGTTAATGGGAAAGACTGAGCCCCAAATTTTGAAAAGCAACTATGCCTTACTTGCTGAAGTGCTGCGAAAGCTATGAGAGTACATTTGTAGGATTAATTGAAATAGCAATTATAGCCTAAAGGTCTCGGGAGGCGGGGGAGGGGGGGGGGAGAGGGACAGGGGTGGGGGGAGAAGGGTCACATGGCCTTCAGGAGACTTTTTCTGTCTTCTTTTGGGTGCTTCCCCTCCCCCAACTCCATGTCTGTTTTGTTTTTGTTTTTTCTCTCTCTCTCCCTTCCCCCCCACCCCCTTTCTCATTCTGTGTTCACATTAAAATTTAGCACTGTTACGTCAGGTATTTTGTCCTGAGTAAATACCTTCACTGAGATGTGGCCAATGAAGTAATTTTCATAGTTGAAATGGTGCCTATAAGAAAATAAATCACATTATATTTTCAAGGATATTAAGTATATTTTTAACTATTTTTGTTTGGTCCTTGTAACATGAAGTAATATGTGGAATCCATGCTTATCAAAATAAAAGCTGAGTGCCCTGGCTAGTCGTGGAGGTGCATCCAGGTTGCCCTTCAGGAAGCGTGATTGGCATGCGAGTCGATAGCCCCTCTCTGCGATGGAATTGCGGAGCCTGCTTCATGGATGTGCAGTCTACACAGTCCCTCAGGGTCCTGTGCCCAGGAGCACCTCATGCTTGGTTGAATTCCCTGATTGAAATTCTTAATAATTTTAAAAAGGATTCCTGCAACTTTATTTTGTCCCAAGGCCTTAAATATGTAGCAGGTGCTGAGTAGGAGACAGTGGCTAAGGAGTTGCTTTAGTCTGGCTGAACACTTGATCCAATGATCAGAGTTTCACTTGTGTCTGTTACTCTGAGCATCATTTGCTGTTTTTCTTAGCTACATTAGAGTTCCTTGTGTACACATCTCCCCCCTCCTACTGCCAATCTGTCTAACCTGTCCATCAGTCCTACCCAGGACCCATTCTCTTTGCCTTCAAAATCTCCATAGGTGGCAGGCCTTTGACATAGGAGCCATGAGAATGGCTTTACAAAATTATTCAGGATTTTTAAAACGATTCAGTTGTTTTCAGTTTGTTAATGGCATTCATAAGACATGGTTCAGTGATGTAACATAGTTGAACTAAACCAAAGATTTAAATACCTTGGAGGAAATTAAATTTTATTTTAGAAACTCCTGATTCTATTATGTAGTTAGACCACAGGTTAACAACTTCAATGGGAGTTTATGAATTTTACAAAAGAGATGTTTGTAATATTTCACAAAAGAGATGTTTATAATCTTTTGCAGTTTTAACTTTTAAATCTAGACTAAAATGAGCCAAAGAATTCTTAAGAAGGATTGATTTGTGGCACAATTGGTTGGTTGAGGTTACCATTCCAAGATTGACAAACCTGGTGGGTTGCTGGGGTGCTTTTACACTCGTGGCAATTGAGCTATAATTTGACCTATATTTACAGAGTTCTTAATTCTAAGATGGACAGGAATTGCCTTGCCATTTACATGTACCCAGACAAGATGCTGAGTATATAAAACTCATATTTTTTTATGACTCAAAGAAGGTGTCCATGATAGAGAGTTAATGCCTAGATCCTATAATTCTCTTTCTTTGGGTTAATTATACATACTTCAGCTTTTATTAATTATTTATTAATTGTACTCATTAGAATCAATTTTAAAAAACACACAACAATTTTGCTCTGATTTGTGATAGATTTGTACCTTAGATTAATAAATCTATAGAGTATTAATAACAATAATCAAAGGAAATATAGTTACAGGTAGTTTGTTTTCTATTTTTACCCTGATTTCCATATCACATTTACTTGGATTAAACTGTATGTTGATATTTCCCAGTAATAGCAAAACTTATCTAAGTGCCATCTTTTAGCGTTTAAAAAGAGAAAAAATATATAGGGAAATATTATAACTTTTTTTATTATTCTGGACGTTTTTTATGTAAAAGAACAATATGTTAAACACTTCTTCTACAATAGCACTTTTCCATTATTTTTTAGTAACCATGTAACTTAAAGAGAAGAAGTAAAATAACTGCAATCAAAGGTATGGTTTAATATCAATCAAGAAAATGGCACAATAGAATTGATGGCATTCCTATCTATCCATTGTCTTGTATAAAATGTTCCATTATTATTACCAAGGGTCCTTGCAATTAAAACCTTAGGGTATGTAACTCATAAAATTAGCACCTATCACAATATACAATCATTATTAATTTGCAAGTTTAGATCACCATTTACCCCAAACTGGAAACAGATGTCTATATCCAGAAATCCAGAAGTTTCTTCCCATTCTCAGTGGTGCCCGTGGTGAACATGTGTACCACATTTGGAAGTCTCCAATGCGCATAATGTCCTCCTGAGGTCGTCTTGCTGGTCTGTAAGGGGATGCACCAAGTCAGGAGTCCAGAGGTCTGGGTTCCTGGTCCCTCCTCTGCCACCGAGGAGCCGCCTCACCCTGGGCAGGTTGCCAGTGTCTCGGTCATTGTTTCTCACACATTAAAGAACTGGTTAGTTCTAAGAAACTATCAAGCTCTATGAGTCTCCTGACACAGATTGAAAGCCCTCTACATCTGAAGACGTAACTGATAAGTGTTGCCCTTTGTTTTAAAAATGCTTAAGATAATCACCACAACAGAACACATACACACACAACGCTGAAAGTGATTGGACTGCCCAAGTGCTTTCCCATGGCAGAGAAACCTACTCTTATTTTACATCCTGGACACATAAAAATTAGTGATTTCGTTATGTTTCTGGGGGGAAAAAGATGTTTAAAAATTTCCTCCTCAGAAATTAAAATATCTGTAGAAGCCATGGCTTGCTTTTATAATGTGGCTATCATTTGACTTGCTGTAACTCAAACCAATCCCTCCTTTTTTCAGGGGAAAATGACTTGCGCCATGTTCTTTGTTCATAATGCTTTTATTTCCTACTTTGATCAGTTGTATATAAATATACATTTTTGTTATGTTTGCTGTGCCAGTTAGGAATATATCTCCCATGTAAGTCTGATTATGTACACTTTGCCTAGGTCTTTCCAAAATAAAATTTATGTAAATGTCTATTTTATATAAAATATGACGAAAATAACTGTCTTGTTTCAATCTCTAAAGCGCTTCATGATTTTACCCATTGAAATCCATGTCATCAGTCGGTGTCTGCTTTAAAAGTGAAAAAGACCACCTTCCGTCCTTCCCTCATTTATTCATTCAGTGCATTGCATTGCTTTGTTCTGTGTGCTGTGAGTCTGCTCTCTTTCCCATACGCCACAATGACTATGTCAGTACTTACTCTTTATACATCTCCTCCCTCATTTTGCTGAGTAAATACAAGGTAGAAAACAGGAACTCTCTCAGCATCCTGCACTCCATCTACAAACTTACCTGCACCCACTACTTCCTTCCCTCCTGTTGCTGCAATGGAACAAAAGGGCCCTATTTTGCCTCTTGTAGAACTTCATTCTATTCCTGAACCTCTTTTTCATCTATAACTTGTTCTGTTTGCTGGTTCTTGTCCATGTGCTTCCATTTTATTGATTTACTAGAGGCTCAGTGCACTAATTCATGCATGGGTGGGGTCCTTCAGCCTGGCTGGTGATTGGGGCCATCTCACCCAGTCCTGATCTGGGCCGATTGGGCCCACCGGCCGGGGGTAAGAACCACAGGAGGTTGGCTGTGGGAGCACACTGACCACCAGGGGGCAGCTCCTGCGTTGAGCATCTGCCCCCTGGTGGTCAGTACGTGTCATAGTGACTGGTCATAAGGGTCGCTTAGGCTTTTATATAGAGAGATTTTTAATTTCTTTATTATTGACAATATTACAGATATCCCCTTTTCCCCCGCTGACCCCTTCTAGCCCGCACCTGTCCACCCCAACCCCAACACTCCACCCCCACTCCAGGCCTTCACCACACTATTGTGTGTGTCTATGGGCTATGCACATATGCACATAAATTCTTTAATCTCTTCTCACCCACCCACTAATCCCCCTTCTAACACATATACAGGTAACCACCATCAAAATCATTTGGGGGGTGGGGGCGAAGCCTTTATTTCTCTTCATCTATTGCTGCTACTACATATCTTTCTGTCATTCACAGACAAACTATTTGAATGAATTTTTTTCACCCATTCTTTCTACTTCATCGTTCAAATTCCCTCTGCATCATAGTAGTATCTGTCCCTGCAACTAATATTCAAATGAAATTGCTGTTTTTTAAGGTCATCAATAATCCCCTTAGTGCTGAATCTTAGGTCTTGTGGGACTTTGGAGGATTCTAGAGTTTAGATCAGTGGTTTAGCTGGGGTGGAAAATTTTATTTTTTACATAATATGTTATTTGTCCATAGTTTGCTCATTGCTCATGGGTCAGTCACCTAATGCTCCTAATTTTACAACACTCCTTAGAGTTGGGGCTTCCATCAAGAATCTTGGAAGTCTTCCAACAGCGAATCATTATTATTCCACCCTAATGAAGATATGTTCAAATTAAAGGCAAATTTCCCATACATCACAAGTCCAAACAAGGGTAGGTAGTGTAATCCACTCTTCCCTTCCCTGATGTCCTTCCTTTTCTAACGTTTATTTTCTAAATAAGAGAATACTTCCATTTGGGCACTTGAACATCTCCATAATCTCAACTTATACTTAAACCATCATCTTATACATTTAAACCTAAGTCTAACAACTTGACTATTGAGTATTATGCAACTTATATTGAATGGACCTTTCCCTATTTCATGGAAAAACCTTTATTTTGTTAGGCCTGTAAGAGACCAAAACTTTATATAGAAGAACAAGGTCTCACTTGAGGCTGTGAGTTTAGAATTTTGGAAGAAAAGGGAGCTGTGCTGTAGCAGGAAATGAGATTGTATCCAACCCCATGGGGATTTCTGGGTGGAAACAAACTACTGAAGATCCTGCAAAGCTGTGTGCACTGCATGCAGCAGAGTGTGGGGGGCAGGTCTGCGGGCCTCATGAGAACCTTAGCCATGAACTTCAACACTGTAGATTGGCACAGCACATTTTTTTTCTTCTCCCATATTGTAGTAGTTTTAATCGGACTCCCTTTTGCCAAGAAGAACAAGAGGAGTTGGGTCCATTTGAAAAGTCTGAGCTTTTATTGTGACCTTGAGGCCAGGGATGGTTACGGTAATCTTTGTGAGAAAACCACAGTGAAAGCAAACCTCTGGGATGAAGATGACGAGGGCCACTGGTCAGGCTGCCACCATCTCTGGAAATTTCCTGGCCAGTGCTCAAGTCTGGAGGTGCAGTGCTTTATTGTTACAAAAGAGCTGCTTACCTCACCAAACCCCTGTGTCCCCCAGACACCCAAGCTGGAGACCCAGGTGAAACTGTCATCCAAGGCATCCTTATTTAAAGTGACACTTGAAATAAAATGGTGCTACTCTCAAAAATAGTGCAGCCCAATAGAACCATCAGCAAGGATGGCAATGTTCTCTGCTATCCAACATGATAGCCACTAGCCATAGATGACTAGTAAGCCCTTGAAATTTAGCTAAAATTTTAAATTTAATTTTAGTTCATTTCAAGTTAAATAACCACACGTGGCTAGTGTTCACCCTATTGGACAGGGCAGCTCTAGGTAGTTCAATGTAATAAGACACAAAAATCACAGGAACACTTTTCGGGGTCATGAGACAAGAAGGTTGACAAGTGTGCTCCAAGTTTGTAAGCTCTTCACCAAAAGCTGCCCATTCACCTTCTGCAGTTACAGGGGTCATTGTCCCAGCTGATTGTCACCTGCCTAGTCCTATACCTGCATCCCTTCCACCTGACTATATTCTGGTTTTCTGTTCATCTGTCTACAGCCTGCTTACCACCCTGGATTTGTTTACCATCCCACCTCAAGGAGCTTTTATCTCTCTTTTACACAGAATTGAGACAACTGAGCCAAGTTAGTTGATTTATATAGAATGTCCACTTAGCCTTGCCCTAATTTTTTGATAAGATATAAGTCCATTTCAAATTCTGGCTCTATTCCTCTCCCAATCTCAAGCTAAATTGTTACAAAATAATATTTATGGGAAAAATGCTGACATGATAGTCTTAGCAATGAATTTATTTTAACAATCTTAAATGATGGGTCATATAGTTCTGGTCCATTCCACTGAAGTTGATTGCCATCCAGAAACGTAATGACATAAATCTGATCTTTTATGTCTACACTATTTGAAAACTTGAGTGTCAATGCCTTTAACAAGCTACTTAGAAGCAGGAGCAGTACCATAAAGTACTCATTAGGCCTTCCTGGGTCTTCCTTCTCTCAGAAGTCGGCTATCCTGTGTCTTGTATGGGTGACCAACTTCCTTGCCCAGCGTGGGACAGAATTCACCTGCGTGAATTCACCTTGATCACACACCTGTCCCTTAGGGACTTGTGCACACATTTGAGCGTCCCAGCCTTGTGGACACTTAGCGCCTGTCTCCAGGGGCCACTGGCTGGGCGTGTGAAACCCGAGACCGCCAGAGGGCTGCAGCATCGGGATAACCAGAGGAGGTCATGCTGGGAGGTCTGGCAGCCTGGCAGGTGCTGCCCATCATCCTGTGGGCGTGGGCGAGAGTGAAGAGCTCTATAGGCAGGCAGGCGCCTCCAGGAGTGCAAGGACCTGCGGGGCACAGACCAACTTCCTCCCTTGGTTTTCTCAGCCTAAGACACATGAACAGAGGAAGACAGACGAAGTCACCGCATGGGCACCATGCCGGCATTGGCTGAGCTTGGGGTGCTGCCGTTTCTCGCTGTGGGCCTCCCCTCAAATCCAGGTGAGTGGGCCCTGGGCGCCCAGGGTGCAGATGCTGGGGCAGGAGTCTGCATAATCCTCAGGCTGGAAGAGGCGAAGGGGAGGGGGACAGTGCAGGCCCAGATGTTCCCAAAGAAGCGCCTGGGCCCAGTTTCCTCTTGAAATTACTGGATTCTGGAGTTCAAGTTTGTAGGCACATCTGCTAACCCTGCTCGTGCTAAGCAGCCTCCTCCAAAGAAAAAGAGCCAAGTGGAAGTTACTTATCCCATCTAATAGAAGGCTAACATGCAAATTGTCCCCTCGGGAGTTCCACCTGGAGTTCAACTGGGAATTCCACCACTTACTATGATGTGCGCTGACCACCAGGGGGCGACGCGGAACGAAGAAAGGCACTGGCCAGCAGCCAGAAGGCCCTAATCAGCCCTGATCGCTGGCCAGGCCTAGGGACCCTTCCTGCGCGTGAATTTCGGACACCCAGCCTCTAGTAGCCAAATATCTGTCTTCCGGGGAGGAATATGTTGTTCTCCAGGATCATTATAGAACCTAAATTATGTAGTGCTCACCCTCCCCCAGAATCAGTCACCACAGGAAGAGCTGGTGCATCCTGCCCCAGGTGTTTTCTTGTTAAGGCAGTTCAGGCTGCAAAGGGGCAAGGGATGCCTGAGGCAAGTTCTTGTCAACACAACCTGAGTGGGGGGTGGTCTCGAGAATATTTTGAGAAAAGAACAGGGACAGCATGCAGCTGAGTGATGTCAGAACATCTGTGCCAAGCCAGGAAAATCTGAATGTGAAAT
This sequence comes from Myotis myotis, assembly GCF_014108235.1. Classification (NCBI taxonomy): domain Eukaryota; kingdom Metazoa; phylum Chordata; class Mammalia; order Chiroptera; family Vespertilionidae; genus Myotis; species Myotis myotis. The sequence continues at coordinate 176,099,567 of NW_023416335.1, forward strand.
CTTGATAGAGTGAGCTTTTACATAAGGTGTTCTGTGTGCACACATATGCTCTCCCTCACAGGACTGAAGTGTGGGATTCAAGCAGCTGATCTGAAAAGTACAGAAACTGCCTTGGAATCTGAGTTTTTCTCTGAAGTTACTAGTTAGAGAAATTCAACAGCTGGTAGACATCCATGCCAGGTCAGTATAACAAAGGCACTGCTTTCTTAATGAGAAAATGGTAACTTATTTCTTTTGTTTCAAATATCACAACTCCAGGTTAACAAGTAATTTCTGTCTTGATCCCACTCGACCTCTATGCCAAAAATTTTACTTCATAGGTAATAGCTTACTGCTCAACTTATATCAGTATCTAAGGATGTTATATTAGATGAGTTGATTTCAAATATTTCTGGAGTCGACACCTATGGGGAGATGTATGTTAGTTGTATCCATAACTATTGTCTTGGGCAGGTCTCCCTGAAATTAGATGAGCACCATTTCTGTGGAGGAAGCTTGATTCAAGATGATCTGGTGGTTGCAGCAGCACACTGCCTGGCTAGCCTCACAGAGTAAGTTATGAGTTTTCAACATTTGTTAAACTTTGATTAATGATGATAGATAGAACTTGGAGATTTGATGATCTAAATACCTTTCAAGGTCAAATTTCAATTCCTTTCTTAATTTTTCTACTTGGTCTACCCCTATTGGCCTTCCTGATCCTCAGAAACTGTGTCTGTCCAAGATTTCCCATGCTTCCTATCTTATAACCAGAAATCCTGGAGATCCCAGACATCATCTATAATTTGTGGATTGGTGGTGGGAAAAAATAATTACCTATTTTAATAAAGTATTGATGTCAAATATTAAGTGGGTGCTCAAAAATTTGAATAATCTGAGTTTTAGGCAGTAGGAGGGAAATAACAGATACTTGTCTAGATTAAAAGCAAGTACTAATAAGAGGGAAAAATGGTAGTTCTAGGAACAACTTTTATACTTTGTTAAAAAATGAAAGTGCATGTGTAGACTGGTTTATGTACAAAAGAAGAAAAGTTGCCACACTTAAATACTTTACACAGAAAGACAGTTGAGGTAGGAGAAAGACCTTCACAGAATGTAAACATTATGACTAAAAACCATGACTTTTTATAGATCCCTATAATTGATAAAGTCTTATGTCAATTTGTAATCCTATATAATAAAGAGGTAATATGCAAATTAACCCTCACACCCTCACAAGATGGCTGCCAAAGACCAGGCCAGCAGGGGGATTAGTGAGGGACAACCAAACAACTGAACAAGCAGGCTGCGTGGGGCAACCAGGCCAGTGGGAGGGCCATGGGGGCGACCAGACTGGCAGAGGAGGCAGTTAGGAGTGACCAGGCTGGCAGGGAGGGGGCAGTTGGGGGCGACCTGGCCAGCAGGGGGGGCAGTTAGGGGCAATCAGGCAGGCAGGCAGGTGAGCAAGTAGGAGCCAGCAGTCCAGGATTGTGAGAGGGATCCCGGATTGGAGAGGGTACAGGCTGGTCTGGGGGGACACCCCCCCACACACACGAATTTCATGCACTGGGCCTCTAGTCACTAATAAAGGTATATCTTTTAAGACTTAGTAATACTTATAGGTACATTACTCAATTTTCATTTAATTGCATGAAACCAAGAGTCTTTTCTGGGGGAAACAACTGCTTATTGAAATATTTTTCTTTGTTTTTAGGGAGCTAATTAAGAGTCTGATTATGATTGCTGGAGAGTGTAACTTCTTTCAGAAGGATAAGCAAGAACAGAATATTCCTGTCTCAAAAATTATTATCCATCCTGACTACAACAGACTTGGATATATGAATTCTGATATTGCACCGCTGCATCTAAAACACAAAGTCAAGTTTGATAAAGAGAGTTAGAATATAAAAAAATGTAATGGAGAAAACTGTTTTCATTATTCTGTACCAGTTAACTTTAATATCTATTTATATATCTGGTAATATTAGAATTGCTACATTTTGTTTCTTTTTAAAATAATTTTGTTTAATGTACAGAAAGCACTGAATGGGCCAGTGATGGTGAACCTACGACACGCGTGTCAGAGGTGACACGCGAACTCATTTTTTTGGTTGATTTCTCTTTGTTAAATGGCATTTAAATATATAAAATAAATATCAAAAATATGTCTTTGTTTTACTATGGTTGCAAATATCAAAAAATTTCTATATGTGACACGGCACCAGAGTTAAGTTAGGGTTTTTCAAAATGCTGACACGCCGAGCTCAAAAGGTTCGCTATCACTGGTATAGGCCATAAGTCCTAGCCACACATTCTATGCTTAACTTAAGTAGCATTTTAAGTACTCCAGTGTCTTACCTGGGCTATACTGTTTACCATCTACCTATACTCAGCTCTAGCCATGGAGGTTGGGACAATTGAAAATTTTATCAAAATCATCTCCTTTCTGTCATTATTGTGAAATAGATATCTGACATACTCTCAGCACAGGTTAAACAATCTGAATAAAGTATAAGAAATGTGTTTTTTTTTAATGCAAGAAAGGAAAGTGTTTAGTGACAAAAACAATGAAAGAGCACAGATCTAGAGTAGTTAGCCAGGCACTGAAATAAGCAACTGTGCTTGAAGCATGTAATTGATTTTTTAGAACCTAGAGCTTTAATTGGCCATGTAAGGAGCCTGCATTGGAGTTAAGGATCAGGGATGGGAAAGTCTGATTGGAGCCTTTGTGTACCTGGAACTTCCTGAAAGGTAATGCTTTGGAAGTAGGGGGAAAGAGAGGGAAATACAGCACACGAAGTGAGAAAATAAGGAAGCTTACTGGATGGAGGGTTCTCGAAGAATCTGTAATTGTAAGCAAACCCTCATTCGGGGTCATGCTGAAATTTACATTATCTGTGATTCAAAACTCTAAGCCAAGACTCTAAAGTTGTTACAGGTGAGTAATCAGGGCTTCTGGCAGAAGCAAAAGTCAATCCTTTCTGAAGAGAAAAACTTTAAATCTCAGCTTTACTATCCTCCCATAAAGTTTTAATGAATATGAACACACAATTAAATCAAAAGCATACAGAGAAAGTTGCCACCAAAGAGAGAGTCAGAAATAATAACTAATTATTCTTTCTACGATTATAGATGTTAAAATAAGGTACATAATATAAAGTATGTTTTACTTAAGTTTATGTATATGAAGGTCTATCCAAAATGACTAAAGAACAGGAAACTATTAACTTAGGAGGAAAATTTTTAAAAGAGCCAATAAAACACTAAGGTATAAAAGTATAAAAATATAAATGGAATTGGAAACACAGCTGAATTAGTTAGCAGATTAGATCAGATACAGGGAACTAGAAAATCTGAAATAATTATTGAAAAGTGACAAAGTAAGAGACAAAGGAGATATATTAAAAGCATTTAGTGCCCTAACCGGTTTGGCTCAGTGGATAGAGCATCAGCTTGCAGACTCAGGGGTCCTGGGTTCGATTCCAGTCAAGGGCATGTACCTTGGTTGCAGGCACAACCCCAGTGGGGGATGTGCAGGAGGCAGCTGATCGATGTTTCTCTCTCATCGATGTTTCTAACTCTCTATCCCTCTCCCTTCCACTCTGTTAAAAAGAAAATCAATAAAATATATTTTTTAAAAAATAATAATAATAAATAAAAGCATTTAGTAAACATCCAGTTTGAGCTTTAGAAAAAAATATAGGTAATGGGACAGAAAAGCTATAATTTAAGAAAAAAGTGCTAAGGAATAAACATAACTGATGAGGCACAAATCTCCAGATTTAAGAATTCAATAATTCCAAACTATGATATTAAAAATTATATATAGACTAGAAGTCTGGTGCAAGAAATCCGTGCACTCAGGGGGTCCCTCAGCCCAGCATGTGCCTTCTTGCTGTCCAGAAGCCTCTGGGGAATGTCCAACTGCTGCAGAGGCAGGAGAGGCTCCTGCCACTGCAGCTGCTCTCGCCAGCTGTGAGCTCGGCTTCTGGCTGAGCAGCAGGTCCCCTGTGGGAGTGCACTAACCACCAGGGGGCAGCTCCTACATTGAGCATCTGCCTCTTGGTGACCAGTGTGTGTCATAGCGACCAGTCATTCTGCTGTTCAGTCAATTTGCATATTAGCCTTTTATTATATAGGATATGTTATGTTGAACTATAACATGCTAAAAACAAAGAGTGGATCTCAAAAGCATTGAGAAGAAAACCTATATTACCAACAAGGAATGACAATTAGACCAACAGCTAATTTTTCAACAGCAGTAATGAAAGTCAGAAGACCATAGTACAAGATCATCAAAATACTGAGAGAGAATAACTCAAACTAGATCTGTATATTAAAAAATTATTGATTTTTTTTTGCTCCTCATTATAGAAACACTCTATGAAGATCCAATTATGTTAGGTATTTCAATTTCCTTTCCTCAGTTCTCATAATTGCATGTATTAGGTTTGAGATGTCTATTAGACATCCAAGTCAATCAGACTTTCAATCGCACCACTCTATCAAATTTGTCTTGTCACAGTCACCAATGACCTTGCTAAATTCAAAGGTAAATCTCAGTCTTCAGCTTACTTGATAGGAGCTTTGACAAAGTTGTGCACACTCTCCTGGAAACATTTTCTTCACTTGAATTCCAGGAGTCCCTTGGTTTTTCTCCTACCCCTTTACACACTTTTCCCTTAGTGATCTCATCCAGGATCAAGGCCTAGTGATCTATTCCAGATCTAGGCTTTAAACACTATCTGCTGGAAGATTACTGCAATATTATCTATCTAGTACAGGTTCCTTTTATTACAGAAATGCTACTTGGATTAATAGGGGTCATACAGTCAATTACCTAATAGTTATCTGCCTGGATGATTAATAGGCATCTCAAACTTAATATGTTTAAATAAAAATCCTAATTATCCCCTACATCCTAAATCTGCTCTACCCATAGCCTTTCATCCCAATTAATGACAGCTCTACCCTGCCAGTTGTTTAAGCTAAAAACTTTGTACTCATTCTCCTTTCTCTCGTACTCTACATCGAATCCATCAGGAAAATCCTATTGCTTCTGCCTTACCTTCTACACTCTTACATCCTGTTTCAGGCTACAGTCTTTCTTGCTTGGGTTATTTTCAATCGACTCTTAAATTATCAGCTTCCTCTTTTGCACCATTAACGTTTATTATTAATCCAGCAGCCAGAATAATACTTTTTGAAATGTAAGTCAGGTTATGCCTCTCTATTCAAAACACTTCAGTGGTTCTCCATTATACTCAGATGGAAATCAATATCCTTATTATCTGACATCTCCCTCCTCCTAGCCCAACATCTAACCTCTTTTTTGTTTTTCACTGAACATTCTTTTGTTTAATCTGCCCCAGGCACCCTGGCCTCCCTACTGTTCCTCAAACAATATGACATTATTCCACTACAGGGGATTTTCCATTCTGTTTCTTCTTCTTCAAATGCTTTCCACCAAGCTAACTGCACGGGGCTTTCCCCCAGCTTCTTAAGACTTTGTTCAAATGTCACAGGCTCAATGAGACTTGTCATGGCTGCCCTATTTAAAAGTATACCTCCCATGCCATCCTCTTTAATCTCCAGACTTATCTTCTTTCCCCTGCTTTCCCCTACCCCCAACTCATACACACACACACACACACACACACACACACACACACACACACACACACACATTATGCCAAGGCAGGGATTTTTTTCAGTTTATTCACTGAGGCCTAGAAGAGTGCTTACCATACAGTAGTGCTCAATTTACTATTGAGAAAAAAACTATTCTTTAAGAACAAGGGTACACCTTAAAATGTTAGTAGCTTTGGGGGAGGGGGGAGTTCATTGTGGTATGTAGAACAATGAATTATGTTTTTTCTTGTTTTACTTTTCCTGCATTTTTCTAAATTTCTATATGAAATAATTTTTTACAAGAGGAAAACATTTAAAATATATGTCAATATAGCATTTAGGAATAAATTGTAGAAGAAATGAAATCAGCCAATGTCATTTTCCAAATATATTCAGCATCATTTATCTGTGAACCTCATGATTTTGTTGTTGTTGTTGTTGTTGTTGTTACTGTTGGTTTTCAGGAATTGCTGTCCAGCCAATCTGTCTTCCCCATGGAGATGATAAGATTGAAGAAAGGATTCTTTGCATGACCAGTAGATGAGGCAAGATTTCAGAGAGTGAGAGGCATCAAAAAATAAAATAATGTTTCTTCCAGGCCCCTTTGCATGCCCAGTAGAAGGAAGAATTTTGCTGGCCATGAGTAATTCATTATTTCCTGTGTTTTCCTTTCCCCTGAGTTCTGACCCAGTGAAGATCTGTGGCTCTCTTCACTGTATAAAAGTCTATACTTGAGGCTCTATGTAAACCTTGCTGCCACTGTGGTCAGTGTGTCAGATAAAACCCAAGGTAACTATAACAGATGAAGAAGACTATAGGAAAGGGATAATTGGGAAATAGTAACAATAGTTAAGCTTCATTATATTTAATATTATGACTTTTAAAGAAAAAATAAAGAACTTTACAAAATATTGCTTTATTGACTGATGTTTTCCTCTTGGGGAAACATTCAAGCATATATTCAAAGAAATCACCACTGCCTATGTTACCTTAAAAATATGCTGGATTTTTTTAAAAAGGGTCCTTTATAACATAATGATTTTAGGAAAGAATATAATTCACCCCTAAAAAACAAAAAATAAGAGCTTTTACAATTTGGTTAAATGTCTATTTGAAATAGTTTTAAACTTGAAGGCTTATTACTATTTGTTTAAGCGCGGACAGTTGTTGACTAACTTACCAGTCCCTTCCCCACAGCATCGGAATATTTAAATTCCCTGCAAGAACTGGACCTTCCTATCATGGATGACAGAATGTGTAGCACTCTGCTCAAGGGTATGAACGTTCCTCCCCTGGGAAGGACCATGTTTTGTGTTGGTTTTCCTGTCAGGTACAAAGCATAAACAAGCAGATTATTCTATAATACATGGTGATAGTGAATTCTGCTTCCCCATGAGCTGCTTTTGGGAGATACTGCTTCAAAATCCCTTTTCCTTCATCTTTCCACCTGGCTTCTACTGAAAAAGTTTACTCGACCTGGGCTGAGAGAATTCTTTCTTGACCTGTGCCCAATCTTACCCCCCACCCCCACCACCACCTCTTTTTTTCACGGTGGGGTGGGGAGCGAGAGGCAGAGGAGGTAGTTTGAACATGTCCAGCCTAGTTAAAGCAACCTGATGACCACTTTGGCAAACCAATTAAGTTCAGATGTGAACTTTGTTTCATTCCACCTTTTGTTAAATTTTTTAAACGTTTAGTGCAGAATGCAGTGTTTGCACAAAGGTTGGCCAAAGAAAGCATTACTTATAGTAACTGTTGGGTAAAAGATGTTGTGAATGAGTGACCTCCCAAAGATAACAATTTCACAGAGGAGAACAATCTTTACAAGATACACAGGAGAAAGGGAGACCAGTTTGTTGAAGACATGCGTTTTAAGTTTTAGGTGGCTTAACCTGACACAAAATTGGCGCATGTTCTCAAAGCAGCATATTATTCCGAAGGATTATTAAAGATAGGATCCTGAAATTGTGAGTTTCTTATCCTCAGAACCAAAAGTGTTTGACATATAGTACTTGGGACAAAATTAGTCCCTGTTTTCAAAGCCTTGAATCATTGCATAACCTTGGGGGTTCCATTCACTGGTGCTATAGTCTTGGGGTATGACCTAATCTTTTCCAGCAATTTCAGGTGGCAAGCGATTGCAGAAGCATGTATCTGTAAACTCATCCTTCCATTGATTTTGGTATGTATATGTTTGTGGCCAAAAAAGGAGGAGGGAGAGAGATATTATGTTAGCTTTATAGGATTGTAGGCAATGGGTAGAAGCAGGTTACATCTGTGCCAAACTATAGTACCTTGAAACTAATGGTAAAAAAAAAACACAAAAAGATGGACAAAAAATATTGATAGATAATGACCATTGGGCATCTATTTGCTTCTACTTCTCTGAGATGAGTGCTGATATTTGTGGACTTGATAAAACATTTTTAACTAGTGAATTTTCAAGTTTTCTCTTTCTCTACTATACAAGGGGGGACTCCGGAGGTCCACTTGTTTGTAGAAGAGACAATGGGATCTGGATTCTTGCTGGGATAACTCCTTGGGGAGCTGGTTGTGCTAGAGGTCGGGCTCCTTTAAGAAATAACTACAGAAGGACATCAGTTGGTATTTCCGCCAATGTGTCTGAGTTGATGGATTTTATCACTCAGAACATGATTACAGGTGGGTGTAATTTCTGTGAATTTTCCTTTATTTATTGCAAGTCAAAAATGTATTGTACTTAATTATTTCAAGGGTATTTTGATATATTGCAGATATAATCTGGACTAAGCTTTAAACCAAAGCAAAATTATGACTGGTTTTCAATTTGTAATTCAATGCGTATAAACTTTTGTCTCTGAATTCATGAGCACTTATATCTGTCCATTTAACTTAAACATCAGCTGGTTCTTCAAATTTATGTTCATGTAGATTTTAACAAAATTTATATCTTTTTGTATTTCTGAGATTTAAAAATACAAGAAAGGATTCAGAAGATTCTTTATCCATTTGACTTCTTTCCCCTCTGGATTACTTAAAAATACTGAATTAAATCCCTCCTCTCCCATTTCTCTCATTCAGCCTTGTTCATTTTACCTGGAGACAGTGGGAAAATATGGAAGCTTTGCAGTTACCTTTGTTCTATGGCACTAAAATCTAGATTAGGAAAACAAATATGGGTGTGGAGATGCTAAACCTGTCCTCCAGGAACTTTCCAGCTATTTGGGGAGACAAAGAAGCAAAAGGACAGTTGCAATAAAAGATGGGTTGTAGGTCAGCCCAGAGAGTGGTCAGATCACTGAGGAGGAGCCTAGGGGCTGAGTACTGAGAGGCCTGAAGGTTTTCCATGCAAAGGGGCAGCATCTTTACAAGAAAATGGCACAGGAGCGGCCACTGCAGAATAAAAAGGCATGAGAAAACACAATTTACAGGACAGGTCATTTAGTATAAGAAAAAATTTTTTGTTGTTGTTAATCCTCACCTGAGGATATTTTCCATTGATTTTCACGGAGAGTAAAAGGGAGGGGGAGAGACATTTCAATTGGTTGCCTCCTGCATGCACACCAACCAGGGCCAGGAATCCAGCTTGCAACCAAGGTACATGCCCTTGACTGGAATCAAGCCGAGAACCCTTAAGTCTGCAGGCCAGCGCTCTATCCACTGAGCCAAACCAGCTCAAGAACCAATTTTTTTCTTATTAATAATTTGTCTTATTGATTATACATTGAAGTGATATATTGTGTTCAATAAAATATACTAATATTGTTAAAATTAATTTCGCCAGTTTAGTTTTATTTTTTTAATGTGGCTACTAAAAAAATTTAGAATTTCATGTGACGCTACTATTTTTTCCTTTAAAAAAAACTTTATTTTTGAGAGTGTTACAAATGTCCCCTTTTCTCCTTCATTGTCCCCCTCCACCCAGTTCCCACCCCACCTGAACCAATAGTTTTTAAAGGCCAGGACCCAGAGCAGCAGAACTGGGTCCTGCTCTTTCCATCCCTCCCTCCTTATAGTCCAAGATCAGCCACTTGGATGACGATTTGGAACGCACTGCTGCCTTTGGGCCAGCTGAGCACCAGCTCTACCTCAAACCAAAGGGGCTCTCAGCTCACTGTCGTTTGGTCTTCAGAGTAAAAGTGTTCTGTTGCCATCACTGCAGGGGGAAATTCTCTCCTGGCGGCACTCCTGTTCAATTTTTATCACCTGGATGTGAAGATTAAAAAGCTTAACAAACCTTGAACAAAGGTTAATGATAACAACACTGTAAAATAGCAATGAAATCGGGCGATAACCATTAATTCCAGAGTCAAATGAATATCGGCATGTGACGTGTACTTTATTTAAATAACACTTCCTTATGACCATCTTTTGTCTGACCCCCTGGTTGCCTATTTCTTCTGGCTTCTAACAAAATGTGACACTGTCATCTGAAATGTCTGAGTGACTTGCTAAAATTTGTATACTTTCACTTTAGCATCTTTAAACAAAGGTGTTTCATTGTAATCTAGGACAACCTAGTTAGAAATGAGAAAACACCATCTTAGTTTCATCTACTATAAATTTGAGAACTTCAGTGTGATACATGATTTGAGAAAACTGCATAAATGTTAAATCTGAAGAACTCAAATAAAGAACATTATAAATACTATTCAATCATAAAAAGAATGAAATCTTGACATTTGTGACAACATAGATCTTGGAGACATTATGCTGAATGAAATAAGTAAGAAAGAGATATAAATACTATATGATCTCACTTATATATGGAAATAAAATAAAAAAACTAAGCTTATAGATACAGAAAACAGATTGGTGGTCACCAGAGGTGTGGGTAGGAGGGTGAGCAAAATGAGTGAAGGGGGTCAAAAGGTATGAACTTCCAATTATAAATATGTCATGGGGATGTAATGTAAACATTGTTAACTATAGTTAATAATACTGTATTGCATGTTTAAAAGTTGCAAAGAGAGTAGATCTTAAAATACTCATTATAAGGAAAAAATTTTTAAATATGTGTGATGATGGATATTTATTAAAGTTATTGTTTTGCAATATATATAAATATTGAATTATTATTGTATACCCCAAACTAATATCATGTTATATGTTAAAATTATGCCTTAATGCCTCACCCATGTGGCTCAGTGGTTGAGCATCAGGTTAAGAGCTCAATCCCCAGTGTGGGGCATGCAGGAAGCAGCAGATCAATGATCCTCTTTCATCATTGATGTTTCTATCTCTCTCTCCCTCCCTCTCTGACATCAATAAAAATATTTTTAAAAGTTTAGAAAATTATACCTGAATAAAAATAATATAGGAGGAAAAGTATTATAGAAGTATGTCAGATGATTAATTAATAAGACTATTATTTTAAAAAAAGAAAAGAATGTATCACTTAGAAATTTTACTAATGAAGTCTGCAAATACAATGTCTTGGTCACAGAACCTAAAAACATACCAATTCCTATAAATATAAATTAAACATTATAAATTGTATAGTTTCAAGCTGACTCTACCATATGTCTTGAAATATTGTCCATAGCTGAAGTAAATAATCAACTTTTTTCCTATGTTTTGGAAGATTGCAGACCTCAGGGAATACAGCCTAGCCAGGTTCTCTAGCCAGATTCTTTAGCCAGCTTCTTTAGCCAGCATCTGGTAGTGATATTGTTATGGGAATTTAGTGGGTAATCTGTTTCACTTATTTCTGTAATAATGATAATATTTTGTTAAGTGTTGCCTCGAAGATGGAAACTAATTCATGATCTATAAGCTTCGATGTCTTTGAAATTTTTTCTACATACCCCATCTTCTATATGGCTAATGATATCTTTAAGGTCAAAAAATTAGTTTTGCTAGTACCTCATCTCCTTGAGTGTTCTACATCCATTTTTTAAAAATTGTATTTATCATTGAAAAGTATTCAAAGATAGATGATAGTTCTAAGAGTTTATAATCTGGTAGGAGTAGAGAACTAGACAAAAATAACTATACTATAAAACAAGACAAAATAAGCTTTATAATCCCAGGTGTGTTGATACTATGGAAAATGGAGAGACTAATTCTCATTGCAGGGTTTTGTGAGGTGTGTGTACTGTGGTTGGGAGGGGTTGGGGTAGGGATGCTTTAGTGAAGGGGTTGGTATTGAAACTAGGCATTAAAGCAGGGGTGGGCAAACTTTTTGACTCGAGGGCCACAATGGGTTCTTAAACTGGACTGGAGGGCCGGAACAAAAGCATGGATGGAGTGTTTGTGTGAACTTATATAAATTCAAAGTAAACATCATTACATAAAAGGGTACGGTCTTTTTTTTTTTTTAGTTTTATTCATTTCAAACGGGCCGGATCCAGCCCGCAGGCCGTAGTTTGCCCACGGCTGCATTAAAGGATAGTTATGATTTTATAGTTCATGAAGTCTTTTGTAGCCCTAATATCTAAGAGATTTCTACAAACCATTCTAGACAAAGGAAATTGTGTATAAGCAATGTCAGAGAGGTGAAGATTGTCAGTTGTTTGAATAATGTGTATCCCAGTGCTGCTGGAGGTCAATGTTAATGTAACTAGGAACTGGGTTAGCAGTGGGAAATGAAGATAAAAAGAATGCTAAGGCCTTACTCATAGAGGACCTTGAATTTCATGTGAATAAATTTAGACTTTATGTTGTAGGCAATGGAAAGCTAAAATGATGGTGAGATTCTAATTTATAAAATGAAATAAAATGTATGTAAATATTTTTATGAGTACAGGATGAAAATGAAGTGGCTTATTGCAGCCCATATTTAAAAGGCTTAAGAGTCTAAGTTCTGTGAGTAAACCTAATAATAATATAATACCAATAAAGCCTTCGCCATTGTTGCTTATTCTTCTTTTAGAACAGGGTTGGGGAACTTTTTTTCTGCCAAGGGCCATTTGGGTACGTATAGCATCATTTGTTGGCCATCCAAAATAATCAACTTAAAAATTAGTCTGCTATATTTGGTCAAACAATTAACTCACTCCTAATGTCTTGGCAGTGCCAGACCAAATAATTTCTTGGATCTTATAAATGGCCCTTGAAATGGATATTCCCCACCCCTGTTTTAGAAGAATAGCATTCAGAACAAAAATGAGAGTCCTGGTATTAGAGTTCCAGGCAGGGGAAGTAGGGAGGAGGTCTGTAGGTGCCATCTTTAGAAAAGGACATGGATAAGCTGGAAATTATCTGAAGGACAATGCCCAAGATGGAAAGAAATTCAAAACAGTGTCTTGGTAGATATGTTGGGAGGAACTAGGAATATTTGTGGTCCAAAGAAGACTTGAGAGGAGGAAGGAACTATCTGATTTATGTGAAAGGCTACTGGAGAAGCAGAATTGGACTTTTTCTGATTAACTACAGAGCTGAGAATAGATGTTAGGAGGAGCAGAGGGTAGATGTTAGGAGGAGGCAGATTTCAATTCGATGTTAAGTAGTTTCTAATTTGAGAGATTTTTGAGACTTAATGGACTGCCTGAGGAGATAATGAGTTTCCTTTATAAGTGTTTATTTGAGCAGATCATGAATGGCTATGGGTAAGATGTGAAAAAGCATTTATATATTAGGTAAGAGACATGCAGATGACAGCCAGTTTACCCTCAAACACAGAGAACCTGAGATTCAACTTAGGCAATAGAGAACTGAAGAGATATTTACAAGGAGGACTTTCAAGAAAAAAGGGGTTGGTAGTAGTGTCAGATATTGCAAAAGTCTAAATAAGTTCAGGTTAAATGCTGTTGGATATGACAGTGCTTATTTGGGAGCTGATTCAGTAGAAATTGTCTATCAGAAGCTATATTCATAATGGGTTAAGTGATTATTTAGGATTTGGTATCTTTTCTTCACCAAATGGTCAAAAAAAAATTTAAGGCCTTAAGATGTGTCAGGCTAATTTAGGTGCTAGTAATATAGCAGTGAATGAAACAGACAAAAATGTTCTCCTTTATGGGGCAAGTTGGAAGATGGAGAGTGGGGATAATACAAGTAATGTTACATATAATAGTAGAAGGCGGTAAGTACTATATAAAGCAAGAAAGGGTATAGAGCAGTGGTTCTCAACCTTGGCTGCACATTAGTATCACCTGGGAATCTTTTTAAAATCCTGATTTCTGGGCCTCATTCTCCAGAAATTCTGTTTCTTTGTTATGGGGTGAGGCCACAACATTAGTAACAAAGAAACAGAATTTCCAGAAGATGGGGCCCAGAAATCAGGATTTTAAAAAGATTCCCAGGTGATTCTAATGTGCAGCCAAGGTTGAGAACCACTGGTATATAAAGTGATAGGTTGTGCAATATTAGAGAGGATGGTCATGGAAGACTGCCTCGAAGATGATACTTGAACAAAGACTTGAATAAAATGAGGAAGGAAATTATATGATCATCTTTGGGAAGGGACATTCTTGGCCAAAGGAATGGCATGTGTGAGTCAGGAAAACTTGTGGTATATTTAGGGCACAGAAAGATCTGAGAGCTTGAGCTCAATGAGAGAGGGAGAAGTGGTTGTGATTAGTGGTGGCCAAACTTATAGGGGTTTTACTGTAAGATATGGAGCCATTGGAGGACTTTGAGCAGAGGAGGAGCATGATCTGAAATGTTTTAAAAAGATTGCTTTGGCTGTTGTATTGAAAATAGACTGTAGACAGGCAAGACCAAGAGCTGAGGGACCAACTACTGCAATAATCCAGGTAAGGAAGATGTTGGCTTTAACCAGGATTGTAACAGTAGAAGTGGTGAGAAGTGACAGAACCACAGGATTTGCTAACAAGTAGAAAATTTGGGTTTTAAGAGAGAGAACCTTATGATTGATTTGAGACTTTTTGATCTAGGAAAAAGATGGAGCTGCCATTGTTTGAGATGAGAAAGATAGCTAAGCAGTGAAGAGGAAGATGGAACAGTGGCTTTTGGTAATAGGGCAGTTGGGCCAAGAGAAACGTAGTTTTGTTTTTGCTTATTTTCTGGACGTATAGGCTTAACTGTCCTTATGGGCAGAAGAGAGGGTAAGAGTGATAACTCAAGAGAAATACATCTACTTGTGAAGAAAGTTTAATAAGAACACTACAGATAAAGGAAATTTAGCTTTGGAAAGAAAAATCAATTTCTTTTCTGGGAAAGCAACAAAAAATCTTGATGTAATTTATAGGAAAGTTGAAGGAATTTACATCAAATGCTGTTTTTGTAATTATAAGGTTTTAATTGCTTCAGATTTAGGGGATGAAGTTGAGATTAATAGCTAAGAAGATATTAGAGTTTAGGGACTAAACTAAGAAGTCAACTAGAGCCCAACCAGCATGACTAAGTGGTTGAATGTGGACCTATGAGCCAGTAGATCATGGTTCAATTCCTGGTCGGGGTGCATGCCTGGGTTGTGGGCTCGATCCCAAGTAGGGGGCGTGCAGGAGGCAGCCAATTATTCTCTCTCATCATTGATGTTTCTCTCTGTATCCCTTTCCCTTCCTCTCTGAAATCAGTTAAAAAAATATTTAGAAAAGAAGTCAACTAGAGAGAATAAGACTTTCAGTAATATCACAATTCAGTTTTAGCATGAATTTGTTACATTTCAACAAGTTTAAAACAAACTGGTTGTAAAATTCATTGTTATTTCATGTACCACCAATAAAGCAAATAAAACATCTAAGACTGAGAAATCTCATGTAAAGCTGGGACACCCAAGGCCTGCAGTGTTAGGCTAATCAAGGCATAAACCCACCCACATGGAAAGTTACATGCCTCAATCTTGGCACTGGATGTAGGGAGGAATAAAAATCTTACCTGATAATTTGAATTACAAGCTAATACTTGTGTAAGTCTACAGCCTAAAATCCTCTACACCAGTGTAGTCCAAACTATCCCAAGCAGAAAAATTAAGTAGTAATCAGTTGAGAGTTTCCCCAGGTGACTGGGCAAAGCTAATACAAGTCCTTCTGGAAAAATTCTTTCTATCTGTGACTAACAGAATTGTAAGATCTTTCTGATTTTAAAATGTTCAAATGTGAAAAGACATGTGTTTTAGAATTGTAATAAGATATGGAGCCAAGTTGCAGGCCTGGTGACTTATTCAGCATGCTAAGCAGCATTGAATGGTACAAGGATTTTATAAATTCCAAATGGAGTCAATTAGCTAATGGTAAGGGAGAAAGAGATAATGAGAAGTGGGGAGTTTATACAGTCTTTCCAAGCCTAATTTTATTCTGGCAGGTGGTAGCTAGGCTCAGAAATGGCAGATAATAGAATTCAAGTGGTCTCCTCTTTTTTTTTTTCATGCCCATGGTAGACATTGCATTTCTTAGAGGCTAGAATTGTGACTCTCATATCATGAACACTCAGTAGATATTTGAATGGATAAATCCATGATTAATTTTGGTACCCATCTCTCACTTAGCTTGACTAGACATCAGAATCCTTTTTGTTGTTGTTGTTGTTAATTCTCCCCAGAGGGTATATATTTTCCATTGATTTTTAGAGAGAGTGGAAGGGAGTGGAAGAGACAGAGAGAGAGAAACAGCGATATGAGAGAGACACATCAATTGGTTGCCTCTCATAGGAACCCCGAACCAGTGTCCAGAACTGAGCCTTCAAATGGGGTACTTACCCTTGACTGGAATCAAATCCTTGACCCTTCAGTCCACTCTAACCATTGAGCAACCAGCTAGGGCCTCAGAGTTCTTTTTAATAGCAACCACTAACAATAAATCAAGATTGGCAAATGATTTTAAATCTGTTTTCCATCTCTGAGTTAGAGATTTTGAGGCAGAAAATAATTTAATCAAAAGAGGAGAAAGTACTGACCTTTGAAATCATAAAGCCTAAACTGCATTTCCTGTTATATGAGATGTGATGAGTCCCTTAATATAAATGCCAGTTTTCCCATTTGGAGAGGGGGAGTCATTTCTCTCCCATCTGCTTCAGAGGGAGTGTAATGAATATCAGGGAAAATGATAGATGTGGGGTGCTTTTTCAATTGAAGTGCTTAAAAAGTGAGTTTTATAATATTTTTAGCTGGCTTATTGCTTTTTAAATTGAAGTGCTTAAAAAGTGATTTTAATAACATTTTAGGCAGCCTATTTTTACATCTCTGTTCAGGATGATGGACCTGAATAGAAAAAGAGTAAAGCAAGTTTTTTCTTGTTAAGAGGAAATATTTAGTAAGAATTATTGTGTTTGGTTTTTGGAAACTGGGTATAAAAGAGTTGGATAGTTCCTACAGTCCTGAGCATTTATTTATCACTTAGAGGGCAGTGGGGCTATTAAATGGTGTAAAGTTGTTGATAAAGACTACCAAGTTTTAAGAAAAAAGTTCATTCTGACATATGAGATTCCAGATAAGATTGCTTTGCACTCAGATGAGCCTGAGACATGGAAGCCAATGAGGATTTATGGTCCACTGAGGCTTCTTTTTCTGAATAATAATAATAATATGAATTAATGTAGGAAAATAAAGATGTAAAGGATTATGTGTTAAATTATGTTAGACTACTTACGAAATGTTTAGACATGTTTCTAAAGATGTTAGGAAAAGGTCACAGCCGACCTCACTGGCAGTTTGAGAGACGACATTGCAACCACAGGGACTGTGACTTCGGCTGACAATTCATAATTCAACTTCTAGGTGAATCTTATGAATTTCTAATGAGGTTTAGAACAGAGAGATGACTCTTAGGTTTCTTCAATTTATAATTCATAATTCTAGCATTTTATAACTAAGTGAAATTTAAAAAGTGGTTTCTGCCCATTCTCTAATTAATACTCTTCTGTTTGTTGGATCAATGTCAGAAATTCAAGCATAAGCAAATCATTCTCCCATAAGGAACTTCCACTGCTTTTTATATTCTAATATCCTATAAAATGTTACTGTTGATGAGTTATGAGGCAAAGACCAGATAATAGACCTTATTTGTCACACTCAACTTTGTGGTTTATTAATGTTCTCCACTTTCCTCTATCCAGCTTATGTATTTGGAAAATAATGGTGCCAGAAAATAAAATTATCCTGTTAAGATTTACAAGCTTAGACATAGAAAATCAAGTTGGATATGACCATGACTATGTATCTTTGCAATCAAGCAACAGTGTGCTTATTAGTAAGTATGTTACATTTATTTTCATTTGTCATATTTTAGTCCCTGGATTGGTTCAGTATTATTCCTCTTAAAATACGGTTCACAACAGCGGAGAGCACAGTAGATAATCTGCCACCTTGATCACTGGACTATTAATGAGCTAAAATTTTGATTAACTTTCAAATAATGCTTTCAAATTGTGAACTGTGCCATGATATGAAATGTATATAAAATATATATAATTTAAAGAACAGTTATTACTATACATTTGTGTCTGTAACACCCAGCTTAGAAAGGACCTTTTTACTTTCAAGGTCCCAAGAAGTAAACAATATGCTAAATTTTGTGTTAATAAATCATTTTTGAAATTAGTTTTAAAAGCTATAGATCCTGGAGAAAAACTAAGATGGCGGCATAGGTAAACACCGGGAAATTGTCGCCTCACACAACAATTGAAAATTACCGCAAAGGACTGAGCAAACATCATCCAGAACAACAGGAAGGCTGGCTGAGTGTAAATTCTACAACTAGAAGGAAAGAAAAGCACGCTGAGAGCCAGAGGCGCTGCGGAGGTGAAGTGCAGAGGTACGGCGGCTCACGCGAGCGAGGAAAGGGGGTGGCGCCTGAGGACGCGGCTGTCTTTTTGGAATCACAAGCTCCCCACGGCTCTGAACTCTGGTTCCGGGAAGTCTCTGGGGACCCAGGACTCATACGGGGACAGGCTGGTCTGTCCGGCAGCGGGCGAACTTGAGGGCGGCTTTCCCTCAGAGGTGCTTGCAGCCGTTACCGGGACACTGAGACGCGCGACTCCGGGCGGAGAATCGGCCATAGCTGCTTTCTCCGCCCTTTGACTCCCTGAGACCCCGCCCCACCCAGGCTGCGGCAGAGGCTTTTGCATGTGAATGTACCTAACTGCAGCCCAGCCAGGCAGACCCGGAACTTCCAAGAGAAGGCCCAAGGCCCCTCAGCGGCTTGCATTGCTTCACAGCTGAGCCTCTTCGTGGCTCCTGCTGTGTGGTCTCAGGCAGAGGCTGAATTAGCACCTCCTTAGATCCAGGAGCCACTGTACCCAGTAGTCAGAGGGTCACCATCCAGACTGCAACTCCTCAGATCCATAAGGGACACACTCAGGGAGCAGACTCAATGAGCACCAAAGCCCCACTGAAGCAAGTCTTGCCCCAGAAGGGTGTCTTCAGCACAGAAGTTCTCCCACTTTAGACACAGCTGATTCTCACAGCCAATTGGCCTGGAGGTCAATTCCTCCCAGTGATTCTACAACAACCAAGGCACCAAGAGTGCACCAAGAGTGTCCACCCCAGGTAACTGGGGAGGCTGAGCTACTGGGCCCTACAGGACACCTGGCGCGCAGGGCCACTCTATCAACACAGGGAAGCTGCCAAAATGCGGAGACAAAGAAACAGGTCACAAATGGCAGAAATGGAGGAAAGCAAACGACTGGATATAGAGTTCAAGGCCACGTTTATAAGGTTTTTCAAGAATTTTATGGAAACCGCCGATAAATTTAATGAATCCCTCAATAAGTATAGTGAGACCATGGAGGACATGAAAAAGGACCAACTAGAAATTAAGCATACACTGACTGAAATAAAGAATAATTTACAGAGATCCAGCAGTAGACAAGAGGATCCCAAGAATCAAGTCAAAGATTTGAAATACAAAGAAACAAAAAATACCCAACCAAAAAAGAAAAAAGAAAAGAGATTCCAAAAATATGAAGATAGTGTAAGGAACCTCTGGGACAACTTCAAGCGTACCAACATCAGAATTATAGGGGTACCAGAAGGAGAGAGAGGGCAAGATATTGAAAACCTTTTTGAAGAAATAATGACAGAAAACTTCCCCTACCTGGTGAAAGAAATGGACTTACAAGTCCAGGAAGCGCAGAGAACCCCAAACAAAAGGAATCCAAGGAGGACCACACCAAGACACATCATAATTAAAATGCCAAGAGCAAAAGATAAAGAGAGAATCTTAAAAGCAGCAAGAGAAAGACAGTCAGTTACCTACAAGGGAGTACCCATACGACTGTCAGCTGATTTCTCAACAGAAACCATGCAGGCCAGAAGAGACTGGCAAGAAATATTCAAAGTGATGAATAGCAAGAACCTGCAACCAAGATTACTTTATCCAGCAAAGCTATCATTCAGAATAGAAGGTCAGATAAAGAGCTTCACGGATAAGAAAAAGCTAAAGGAGTTCATCACCACCAAACCAGCATTATCTGAAATGCTGAAAGGTATTCTTTAAGAAGAGGAAGAAGAAAAAGGAACTCTTACCATTTGCCACAGCATGGATGGAACTGGAGAGCGGATAAATACCACATGATCTCACTCATTTGTGGAATATAATGAACATAAGCTGATGAACAAGGACTGACCCAGAGATGGAGAGGCATTGATTGGACTGTCGGGACTTGGAGGGAAGGTAGGGGAGGGTGGGGGTAAGGGGGAAAGATCAACCAAAGGACTTATATGCAAGCATATAGGCCTAATCAATGGACATGGACAACGGGGGGGGGGGGGGGGTGAGGGCATGAGCGGGGGGGGGGGGGTAGAGGGTAATGTGGGGACAGGGACACATATGTAATATCTTAATCTAAAAAATATATTTAAAAAAAAAAAAGCTATAGATCCTTAAAACCAGTATATTGGTATTTCTTAGTTTTGATATTAATTGAAAGAATTATAGTTTATATTGTTTTGACTTACTTTTGTCCTCATAAAATGTTATATAGATTAATCTGTGTGGATGTGTATATGTAATTAAGTCATTTTCAGTCCAGACTTGTTAAGATAATCACTTGTGGGTAGGTTCTGGACACTGTATATTTAGATACTCCCCAGATGATTCCAATTTATAGTCAAGATCAAGAACCACTCCCAGTCTCTCTAATCCAGTGGTTCTCAACCTTCCTAATGCCCCGACTCTTTAATACAGTTCCTCATGTTGTGGTGACCCCCAACCATAAAATTATTTTCTTTGCTACTTCATAATTGTAATTGTGCTACTGCTATGAATTGAAATGTAAATATCTGATATGCGGGATGTATTTTCATTGTTACAAATTGAACATAATTAAAGCATAGTGATTAATCACAAAAACAATATGTAATTATATATGTGTTTTCTACTGGTCTTAGGCGACCCCTGTGAAAGGGTTGTTTGACCCCCAAAAGGGTCGCGACCCACAGGTTGAGAACCACTGCTCTAATCCATATTGACCACTCCCCACCTTGCTCACGGTAGGCCAGGCCCCTTCCTCAAACATGCTGCATGTTCCTGTCTCAGGCTTCATAGTTGCTGTTCCCACTGCCTTTCAGGTACCACATTACAGTCAGGTGTCTTGCCTCCTTAGGCTCCTCTCAGCTGTAAGTTTCATAGCCTTTCCTTGTTTTTGATGGTTTTGACTTTTGGGGAGCACTCATCTTAGAATGTCCCCAGTTTGATTTTATCTGATCTTTTCCTCATGGTTTTGCTCTGATTATGAATTAAGGGAAGGAAGTCCATAGAGGCAAGGTGCCATTCTTATCACATCATAGCTAGAGGACATGCTATCAACATAATTTATCACTGATGATATTAACCTTGATCACTGGCCAAGGTAGTGTTTGCCAGATGTCTCCACAGTAGTTACATTTTCCCCCTTTCCATACTTTCTCTTTACAAGCAAGTCGCTAAGGGTAGCCCACACAAGGAATTGGATGTTAAGCTCCACCTTCTTGAGCAGGGAGCATTTATA
Source organism: Myotis myotis (assembly GCF_014108235.1). NCBI lineage: Eukaryota > Metazoa > Chordata > Mammalia > Chiroptera > Vespertilionidae > Myotis > Myotis myotis. The sequence continues at coordinate 176,120,987 of NW_023416335.1, forward strand.
TAAAATATTTAAAATTATGTATGGGAGATTTGTCTCTTCACCATTTATTTATCTATTAAATCATTTCTTTATATCAGTATGGACTCAGGAATATTTATTTTATATGACTACATATTTATTTGGTTGCTCATATTGTTCTAGCTTTAACCATCATGAGCTTTTTCAGTGTGGCTTCTTGTCTTATTGACATGCCCCCATCATTTTGTGACACTATAAGATGCTCCAGGCTCCACTTAGATATTCCCTGCTCAGTCCAAGAATCAGTCAATTCCCCAGTGAACCATGATTCATTTTAATGAAGAATGATATGAGAAATCAAGATTTGGTGCTGGGCATAATAGTTGCTATTAGGGTTTTATTTATTTTATTGAATATATATTTATTAATTTCAGAGAGGTAGGAAGAAGGAGAGAGAGAGATAGAAACATCAATGATGAGAATCGTTGTTCAGCTGCCTTCTGCATGCCCCATACTGGGGATCAAGCCAGCAACCCAGGCATGTGCCCTGACCAGAAATCGAACTGTGACCTCCTGGTTCATAGATCATGCTCAACCACTGAGCCACGCCGGGTGGGCATAGGGTTTTATTTTTATTTTAGTAAATTTCTAGGCTCTCTCAGCTGACAAAGGTAGAAAATATAGGAATGCATACTAACTCATATATATTCTAGTTTCAGCTAGAACTCATATATATAAACATGAGTTCATGTAGATATTTCCAACTCTACCCAAATAGTTCCAACTCTATCTATTGCCACATGGTTCATTCTAGGGGCCTCCCAGCCCCTTAAAGAAGCCTATTGTATAAGAATTCTGTCAAAGTGCATTTTTATGTACTATGGAAAAGAAGCCTCAGTAGTAGTGATTAATTCGTGAAAATTAATGTATTAGAAAAGACAAATGCTCATACTGATGCTAGAGGGACAGAAGAAACTTTGGCAGAGTCCCTTGTCAAATAATATAGCCTATTCTTGAATGTATGTGATGGACCATGACACTTGCAACAAGATGGAGACCACAGCAAAGCCATTCTACACAAGGTGGATGTTCAACTCGATGAGTCAACTGAAATTAATAAACAAAATCATCTGTGAATAATTGTAAGCCATTCAACTTAATCACACATAAAAATTTGTCTGCAATTTTTCCAGTGACTCTTCTTGATTTATTTTAAAAAATTTTATTGTAATAATAATGCTTGAGGAAAAAGACAGTTAAAAGAGAGTTTTCAGGTAAAATCTAAACCACCCTCTCCATTTCACTAATCAGTTCTTCCTTTATATTAATTAATCAATATTAAGAATGTTGTAATTATCTGATTTTCCATTAATATTATGCACATAATATGTATATTTGATAGTATTTGTATATATCATATATATTGTTTTATAATATTTTTGCACATAACACTGTGCCTTATATTTATACTTATATAAAAAATGTCTGTGAGGGTTGTTTTTTTTTTAAGTCTCCATAATTGCCTAATATTGGACCAGAGGAATATCTTTTTGAAGCTGTTCCTTGAAGTTTATGGACCTTTACACCAAGGGTGTTTGATATGCTGGTATAGCAGCAGTGGTGTGCTCCATTCAGCCCTGCCTTTGTTCTCCCTGCCTCATTTTCATCAACCTTATAGGCACATAGGACTCTACCTCTATGGAAAGGGGCTGCTGAGTACTCAAACCCTTTGCAAAGGGAAGTTTGCCATGTGGAATGAGCCTGTTGGAGAGATATGCAAGGTACTTGTCAAGTTCTTTACCTCGGTTAGCTTCCTTAATAACGGCATATGGAAACACATGAACAAGTCAGACTCACCATGCAAGGAATTGAAATGAGCATGGTTATAACTTGAGAAAAGATGTCTCTGTGTATTAAGAAACTTATCCTTTGAATAAAGAGTATTGAAAAATAGTTTCAATAACTTTACTTTTCCTGAATAAATACTTTTGAAAAATGAAAGATCTCTAAGCTGAAGTGACAAAATAGTCATTGCAATTGAAGGATTCTTTTCTCAGATATTTTTTCAGCTAGAAATCTTAATGTGACAAATTAATGGATATTGATTCAAGTTTTTTTTAACTTCCCGAAGTATATAAAAATGTGCAAAACTTAGAGGAATTTTCACAAAGTGAGCACCCATGTAACCAGCACTTAGACAAGGAAACAAAATATTGCAAACACCCAGCTTCTTCCAATCATCTCCCTAAAATGATAAGTGATTTCTAATACTGATTTCTAACACCATAAGTGAAGCCTACTTATTTTTGAACTGATCATCTCTCTTGAACCTCAGTTTTATCAATTCATGTGATTTCATAAAAGATGGCAATTTGAGATATATTCCTGTAAGATAATGTTTTGATACTGTTAACAGTAAAACACAGACCTGAATCTACCTCATTTTGAATGCAATTTCTTTTTTGATGTATTCTTAACATCAGGGTAAGATCAAAATAAGCTCTAACTTTTCACCTTTGCTTCTCAATTTAAAAAATAGCCTTCAGTGTCATTTGGTAAAGGCTCCAAAGAACTCCTTCGCAAGTAGACCAGGAGGCTTGGTGCACCTTCCCAGATGGCAGGGAACTGACTGGGTGGCACCTGGCTGAACTGAGCAGCGCATATGGGTAAGGCCAGGTGGGGTTAGCCAAACGGTGAAAAATGTCATTTCATGTCAAACTTTTTTTCTTCTTTCTTTAGGAAAAATAATCCACTCTTCTGGACTGTTGTAGCTGGGGACCATGACAGAACCGTGAAAGAACTGACCAAGCAGGTGAGAAATATTTTTAAAGTTCTTTGCCTTGTTGTCACATGCTAGGGACTTCCTTTCACAAAACTGTGTAATTAGATACTCGTATCCTAGTACCCCTTTACATTTATCATTTATACCAACATTTAAAGATGTCATTTGGGGTCACGTTTTGGTCAGAGAATTAGGTGAAGTTGGTCAGGTCGTACAAATTGAAGTGCACGTGCAGAAGTCCACATAGCCCAGTTTCTCCAGGACTTCCAGTCCTTAGTCACGGCCTCCTACAAATGATAAACAAGGTCACCCTTTTAGTACAAAGTCATCCCCACTGCTGATATTTGGACGTGCAGACATTGAAGGTTAATTTTGGACCATTATGCAAGGAGGTAGTTTGACTCATTGACTTGATCTTGTAATTCCCCTGCTTGCCCCTCCTGCAGGTAAGAAAGGCAAAGAGCATCGTGGTGCATGGAGATTTTAATGGAAGGACCTTGGGCTCTGACATCGCCCTCATGCAGCCGAGCTCTCCTCTGGAGTTCAGCTCTGTGGTGAGGCCCGTGTATCTCCCACATGGCACGGAGCCTCTGTTTTCCTCTGAGACCTGGACTGTGACTGGATAGGGAAGTATTAGTGAAGGTAAACATTTTACATTTGCAGAAATTTTACTACAGGTTGTTGATTTTGAAAAATTGTCATGGAAATGATATACGGCAGTATCTGCCTTAGCCTTTCTTCCTTCCAGAGGAGAGAAACCATGTTTTATTTAGTTGTAATAAGTGATCAAATTAGAGAATGAGCTATTTTATATGTTCCCTTCAGAGTGCCTAATTTTAAGTAGGCTAGATCCATAAGGGATAAGAACGTTTTTTAGGCTGTGCAGGCCATATGGTCCCTGTCACACTACTAAATTTTGCCATTGTAGCACAAAGCAGCCACAGACAATATGTAATACAATGGATGTGGCTTTGTTCCAATAAAACTTCATTCATGACATTTAAATTTTATATGATATTTATGTCACGAAATATTATTTTTATTTGGATTTTTTCAATCATTTGAAAATGTACAAACCATTATTAGTTCCTGGATTATAATAAATAGAACCAGGGGTGGGGCTGGAGGGTGCTGGCATGAAATTGACCCATTGGCTATAGTTTGCTGAATGCTGGGCTAGTTTGTAGAGTTATTAAAGCCATAATGAGATGCTGATCAATCCGAATGGGTTGATGTTTACATTTTGCTTCATTTCACTGCATAAGAGCATTTTCTTTCTGTTTTTGTGTCATTTATTTGGAATCTGTGAATTTGAAAAAGAAGGGATTGCTCTTTGTGTACAATATTCATGTTCACAGCTATTGTACGTCCTGCAGCCAAATTGCATTTTCCCAAAACCTTTGCAACCACTATCTGAGGAGGTTTTATCTTCCCTGTTTTGCAAAAGAGGAGGTTATGGCCCAAAGATGTATGTAACTTACTAAAACCCTATGACTAGTAGGCATCAAAGCTAGGATCTAAAATCAGCGGTGACTCCGCTGATAATCTGTGAATTCCCAGCCTGACTTCAGCTCCATGTGATTCAGCCTCCACTTAACTCTCCAACTTCATTTCCTCCTGTGTCCCTTCAGGCAATGTGGTCTTCTTCCATTCTCTTAAACACCAAACTCATCCTGCGTTCTGAGCTCTGCACTTTCTTTTCCTTCACTGAGAACACAGTCTAGTCTCCCAGCTGCCTCCTATCACTTCAGTCTCAGATGCCACGCCCTTTGCTCAGACCCCTTTGCTGCAGCAGGACTGCTCTTCCATCACCTACTTTCTGCATAACCCACTTTTATCAGCTCATTGCACATAAACCTTCTTGACTGTATTTTATGTGATTATTTTTTGCATCTTATCCCTGAGACTGGGAACCTCTGGGAGGCAGATCTCTATTTAATGTAGTACTCTCTCCCCAGGGCTGACAGCTTACCTAGGTTAGAGTAAACAGGAAATATTTATTGACTGACTGCCTTCAACACCCTTGCATAAATATATCCATCTCTAACACTTTCAATCATTGCCACCTCCATGACCACCAGATGACTGAGAGGTAGTTATAGTCTGATCAAAGATGAATCCATTCTTAGCTCTGGCCGGTGTGGCTCAGTTGGTTGAGTGCCGTCCTGTGCACCAAAAGTTCACTGGTTTGATTACTGGTCAGGGCATGCGCAGGTTTAGGACTTGATCCCCAATAAGAGACATGCAGGAGGTAGCTAATCGCTGTTTCTCGCTCACATCATTGCTTCCCTCTATCTCTTTCCCTCTCCCTTGCATCTCTCTAAAGAAAAGCATGTGTGTGTGTTTTTTAATTTAAGAAAAGATGAATCTATTTTTTCAATCTAAGAGAAAATGAGTTTTTGATTTTGAGATATGGTAAGTAACACTAATGGGATGGATGGTCCCTAAAAAGAGGAGTTTAAATACTTTAAATTATTTATGTGTTAGATTTATGCATCAAAAATAGCACAGGACTTAGAGTCAGACGGAGGCTGGAGCCCTGTTCTGTCTCCTAGGTGCTGTGAGGTCACATTTTCAGAGCTGTGGCTTCTGCATGTGTGAGCTCGGTGGGACAGCCCATCTCAAGTGCTGTTGTACTGTTAGGTTGGAGTAAAGGACCCCATAAATATCAAGGGACTATATAAATGTAAGGTAATTCTTATTTTGTCCAAAAAGGTATAAGGCTATGAAATAATAAACTTATTTTTTTAATGTCATGAATCTAAAGTGATAGAGCAAATCATACAGAATACATGTTAACCCAGGCCTGACTGAGGGTCAGTTATGAGAAGAGATTTTTTTTTTAAATATATTTTATTGATTTTTTACAGAGAGGAAGGGAGAGAGATAGAGAGTTAGAAACATCGATGAGAGAGAAACATCGATCAGCTGCCTCCTGCACATCTCCTACCGGGGATATGCCCGCAACCCAGGTACATGCCCTTGACCGGAATCGAACCTGGGACCTTTCAGTCCGCAGGCCGATGCTCTATCCACTGAGCCAAACCGGTTTCGGCGAGAGAAGAGATTTTTTAGTGTTCATTATTAGCATCATTTTAAATTGGAGTTGAGTTTTGGTCACAGTGACAATTGAGGGAAAAAAGGAATATGATTTTGGCTTATAGTAGGAAATCATAAAAACAGGTTGCTATCCCATATTTATATTGTATGTTTACATAACATTTATCTGTATAAATATGTAATCATGTCAATTACATGTAACAATTCATATTTCGTTGAATCCTCTTTCTGAAATCTTATGTAGCAATATTTGAAACACTGACATTTATATTGGAAATGAGCTAGGAAAAAGTGTTTCTGGCCTCGTTCTCCTGCCAACGTATTCCCTTTACAAAGATGCCACATCTGGAAATGAAGATCGCCTGCGTGAGACACACAAATTTTGACTCAATGCTCTGCATCAACACAGGCATACCTGAATGATTGCAATTACATTGGTGCTAAGCAAGTCTGAGCTTCAATATATTTTCTAACTTAATTTCTTGCTCACTTCATTATCACGCTCTCTTTCAGAATCTGCTCCTTAATTAGATGGTGGCCTGGCAAGTCGCTTGCAGCAGATTCAAGTGCCTGTGTTAGAAAGAGAGACCTGCGAACGCACTTATTATTCTGCTCAGCCAGGAGGGATCACAGAGAAGATGATCTGTGCTAGCTTTGCAGCAACTGGAGGGAAGGATTGCTGTCAGGTGAGACAAGTAGGATTTTGCAGGGGAACAGAGAAAGCTGTCATCTGCTGGAGACTGTCTTCACACAGGAGAACCCTCTCAAATCACAAACAGCTCCCTTTGCCTGCTTCATAGTATCATGCCACATCCCCTCACTCAAAGGCCTAGTAGGACCATAGGAAGAGTGAGTTGCAGTATCCAAACTTGCTGAGGTGGCAGAGAGAGAGGGTGGAAACAGCCTGCAGCCAGAAGAGCAGATGAGAACACAGAGCAGCATGAGGAGGTAGGAGATGGCAGCACCACTAAACTGACCTGCGGGTGGGACGATGTTTGCAGTTATATTTAAGTCTTTGGGAAAACAGGAACAAGCAAATAAGGATTCTAAATTAGTGTGTCCTATTTATGACTTAAGAGTTTAATTGTTTAAAATTGTTATTAACCGCCAGTGTGCTCACACTTGATTTTCCTTCACAGATTAAAATAAAATAATCATGAAGAGAATGAGAACCTTTGAAAAACAGTTTTCATGTGCAGTGAAAAAAGTCACAAAGCAATAGTTTCATTTCAGTGATATTGTAGAGGCACAAAGCTGTACAGTTATATTCACAGGGGCGAGCATACTATTGGCAAGTTCAGAACCAGCTAAGAAAAACAAAAAACACAACAGAATATGGGCAAATAGATTGCAAACACCAGCTTTACTCTTCACAATGCCAACTGAAGAATGTGACTTTAGATACATTCAAAAAGCATTTCTAACACTCTGTAGCCCATCTTCAATATCTAGCCTCAATCTGAGCAGCCCTCCTAAAAGAAAGCCGTGGTCTTCAGGGCAGACATACTTCCCCAGATTTATCATTTCATACTGGTCTAGAGTGGAGGGGGAGGAAAAAAATGAATCTCTAGTCTTTATTGCTTTTGATAGTCCCTCCCCCTTGCCCTCAAATCAAGAAACATGAACCAATGGATGTCACTTTTATGGGGAGAAAACTGGGCATTAACCTGAATAGAAGTCCTTTCACATGAAAACATGAAGAGAGAAGGGAAGAGGTCCCTTCTTAACACTGAGTATAAATGCATTGTACTTAAACCCATTCACAGCATCAAGCATTACTCACATTCTGTTATATGTTGAGTAGCTTAATTTGCATTCTCCAGAAGCACACCCTGTGACAAGTACTCAAGTGTAATGGTCTGTTTATGAAGTGCAGATCACTGGTAGGAAAGTGAGTAGGTTGGAGGTATAGGGAAGGGAAGGCAGCTTAGGATGTGATATTAAGTCACTACCACAGTGAGGGGCTGAGCTTCATCCTGCGGCAAAAATCTGGCAGTGACACAAAACACACTAAGAATATTGATTCCCTATGAAGGGTGAGGGAGCTGGGATATTTATACACTACTTCCCCAAGGTCATAGTTGGAGGGCTGCAGGAACAGCACTTCCTACATTATGGCCTGCTTTCGGGGGACTGGGGGGTGGGGGAGTGGAGGCCTGGGGAGGTGGGGGGAGAGCCCACAGGCACAGAACCAGGATGTGGCCAGGAAGATCTGAGGAATATGGGAAGTCCACTCCCAGTTCTGCTAGAGGACAAAGTTGTATTATTAAAAATAAAACTCTAAATTAGTGTGTTCATTCTTCCCCTTTTGAGGGATTTTTTTTTTCCTTCTCTCTGCTTTGAATCAGGAAAATCACAAATGGCTCTACTATCTCCGTCATGTGGGACAGCATATAACATTGAGGGAAGACCTTACTCTGCATCAAGACAGCAAAGACCCTGGCTGGTTGCACAGTGGTTAGAGCGCCGGCCCCAGGACTGAAGGGTCATGGGTTCAATTCCAGTCAATGGTATGCCTCTTGGTTGCAGGCTCGATCCACACTCCAGTCGAGGCTCATGTGGAAGCCAACCAATCAATGTGTCTTGCTAACATAGATGTTTCTCTCTGTCTTTCCCCTTCCCTTCACTCTCTCTGGAAAAAAAAAATAATAATAATGGAAAACAAATCCTTGGGTGAAGGTTAACAAAACAAAAGAGAGAGAGAGAGCAAAGAGGAACTGGGGAAGAAATTAGGTTCATGCCCAAGGTGACCCGCATATTGTGATCTCGGTTGGCACTTGTTCTTATTTCTGCTTCATCCAGCAGTCATTTTGGCTGCAGCATGACCAAATTTACAGTCATTGTAGGGGAAGGAAAATATGGAGATGAGATTCTAACTGGTAAATGGGGCTAGATTTCTTTCACAAACGGGTGACTTCAGAAATTTGCTTTGATAAAATGGACTCTGCTATTTCTATCGGCCAATTGATTTTTTACCCTCTTGTGTATGCTCAGAGGTAATGAACCTGCTGATGTAATTTCTCATCCAAGAAGATGAAAATAAAAATGTTGGAATGCAGAGACATGAGAGTTTTAGATATGTGATGTAGAATCCTATGGCTTTTGTTCACAACAAATTTCAGATTTTAAATTTTTAAAAAATTTCAAATTCTTTGACCTACGAAGGGATTTGTGCAATCACAGTGATGCATGTCCCACTCCTGCTGACTTTTCCAATTGCTTTCATACTTCTCTCCTCTTGCTTACATTTCAGCCACATTGATTTCCTTCTGACCTTCCAACTTGCCACATATTTGCCCAACTGGTGCCTTAACCCAGATATCAGTTCTGCACAAATACTTTTTCTCCAGGGTTTTGAAAATCTGTCTGAATTTTTTGTTTAGTATTTTTACATCTTTGTTCATTAGGGATACTGGCTTGTAATTTTTTTGCCCCTATCTGTCCTGTGTCTCAGGGTAATGCTGGCCTTATCAAATCAGCTTGAGAGTGTTCCCTCCTCTTCAATTTTTTTGAAGAATTTGAGAAAGAGTGGAATCAATTCTTTAAATGTTTAGTAAGTTCATCAGTGAAGCCATCTGGGCTTTTCTTTGTTGGGATGTTTTTGATTCCTGAATCAATCTCCTTACTGGTATTGGTCTGTTCTGATTTTCTATTGCCTTAGAATTAGATCTTGGTGGGTTGTATGATTCTAGGTCATGCACTGTACTTAATGGTAAGAATACATTATGAGAAATGAATCATTATGTGATTTCATCTTTGTTCAAATATAATCTTTTTACAAACCTAGATGGTGTAGCCTACTACTGGAACTGTATATCTATACTTTTATATGGCTGGTGGCACAGTGGGTTTGTCTATACCAGCATCACCACAAACTTGTAAATAATGCATTGCATTCCCATGTTAGAATAGCTAAAACATCATTAAGTGATAGGGATTTTTCAGCTTCATGATGATCTTATGGAACACCATTGTATATGTGGTTTGTCATTCACCAAAATGTTGTCATGTAGTGCATGACTGTATTTCTTCTAGGTGGTCCGATTTTGGGTGTATAATCTCATAGCAGTCTCTTATGATTCTTTGTATTTCTGTGGTATCAGTTGTAATGTCTCCTCTTTCATTTTTTATTTTATTTATTTGAATCTGAGTATTCTAAGGTGTACAAATTGATAAAGAATAATTCTTTTAGAAATTAAAAAAATGTCTTATGAATAAATTATGGGTTATTCTTGTTCCAAAATTGAAAACAGGAACTCTGATTAAAGAAAATTTCTAGGACACATTTCTTTGGTGTTTCAGGGAGACTCTGGTGGGCCACTAGTGAGTAGACATGAGAATCGTCTCTTTGTCCTCTAGGCCATCATCAGCAGGGGAGTTGGCTGTGCCTGGCCAAGGAAGCCAGTGAATTTGCCAGAGTGAGTGTCTTCTTGGACTGGATCCAATCCAAACTCAAAGGTAAAAATATTTCAGATATTATGAAAACAATGCCTCTTTCTTCAGATTTTTATCAGCATTATGAAAGAGAAGACTATAAAGTAGTACTTTAGTTTTGAAATACATTAACATGCACATAAAGTTCTGTAAAAATATGTTCTCCCTTGGACAGTTAGGATAAAACTGACCTTTCCTGAGGCTGTTTAAATCCTAGATATGCATTCTTTTTTAACAAAAGCTGCTTTGGTACAGACTACATGTTGTCTCAGGCACTCATTTGTATTTATTTTTAATTGGTTCTCTCCAGATCCAAGCTTTGTTTCACTTCAGATAAATAATGAAAGCAAAAGCTTACCAAGGAAACAATTGCCACCACTCATATCTCCAGCAGACCGGGCCAGGTAATGGATATTCATGTTATCCCATTAACACAGCTAGTAAGAATTTAACAAAAAGCATTGTATGTCTGGGTCCCCTTATTTTCTTTGGAAAACTATAAACTTGGTGTTGGGTAGTTTAAGCTGAAAGAGAGGAGAGATGTTATGGTGACTGTCTGGGGATCTGTTCTACCTCATAGATACAGTGATTACAGGTTAAAAAATAAATCTTGTGGTTGTGAACAAGTGCCTGAAATTTGGAGAAGTGCATAGAATTATTTTGGTCTCTGAGCTATTTATTCCTACATAAACCAAGGTCCTTATACTTTTAGGTAAAGACTCTAGCTGTGAGATAACCAAGACCAGTACCAGGGTTAGTGTCTCTCTCAATTCTCCCACAATTGTTAGTGTCTGTTTGCTAATAGGGTTTTGATTTTTAGTTAATAGTAAATAGCAGCTTGAGAACTAGAAGTCTGTAGTTGACTTGTAGGGAGATGAAAGTTCTATGATACCATCATTCTTGGTTTTCAAATGGCCAGGGTCTTTCCCTTCTCATCTATTTCTGCCCACTCACCCTCACATACACTCAACCACAGTAGACAACTAAGATGACTTGGAGGAAAATTGAAGAAGATGCAGGAGAGAGGGGGTGGGGAATTGTTAGAACGGTGGCTTCAGTAGAAGAGAAGGATGAACCCTAGTGCTCAGCTGGAGGGGTTGGTCTTAGGAAGAAGCAAAACACAATTCATCCATAACTGCCAGATGGAAGGCAGAAAATTTAGTCACTGATACAGGTGTGTGGGTACATGTGGGGATAGGAGCTTCTGGCAGTTCTCTTCTAATTGCTTCTATTTTCTCAGCAGATGAAACAGGGTTGTGAAAAAAGGCTCGAGGTGTTAAAATAAAAAAAGAGAAAGTATGAAATAGCTCGCTTAAAAACGACAAAGGGCATGGACTAGAAAAATGTGGTAGGATTATTAGGCAGCATACGCCTCAGAGATTAATGATTATACATTTAGAGGGAGACCAACTATTGGGTGAATTGTATGTTTTCCTCTGGGGACACTGAGTGGTACATGGATGCAGAGCAGGTAGAGAATTGATTCAGTTAGAGTGGATTTCCCCAAGTATGCAAGAGTGTAAGGGAATTGAGAGTGTGTGTGGAGAAGGGATTAAGACAATGGGTCACAGGAATTAAACTAAAAAAAGAGTAAACAAGGGCCCTGACCGGTTTGGCTCAGTGGATAGAGCGTCGGCCTGCGGTCCGAAGGGTCCCAGGTTCGATTCCGGTCAAGGGCATGTACCTTGGTTGCGAGCACGTCCTCAGTGGGGGGTGTGCAGAAGGCAGCTGATTGATGTTTCTAACTCTCTAGCCCTCTCCCTTCCACTCTGTAAAAAATCAATAATATATATATGTATATATATATATATATATACATATATATATGTATATATATATATATATACATATATATATATATATATATAGAGAGAGAGAGAGAGAGAGAGAGAGAGAGAGAGTAAACAAGGGTGTGAGAGGAATTAGGGATAAGGAAAAGGTGATAGGATAGTCAGTGGTCGGCAAACTCATTAGTCAACAGAGCCAATTATCAACAGTACAACGATTGAAATTTCTTTTGAGAGCCAAATTTTTTAAACTTAAACTATATAGGTAGTTACATTGTTATTAAGTTAATTAGGGTACTCCTAAGGCTTAGGAAGAGCCACACTCAAGGGGCCAAAGAGCTGCATGTGGCTCGCGAGCTGCAGTTTGCCGACCACGGGGATAGATGAATTGCAAGTCTCAAAAGGTGGAAGTGTTGGAGGAAGTTGAAAAGATAAAAGTTTGTGGCTGGAGATAGTGGTGCTTAAAACCAAGCTTATGAAAGGCTTGGGGTTCCTACTAATGACCAGGTCTCTAAGGCTGACCATTGAGATAAGGCTGAGGTCCGGTGGGGGAAAGTTGAGAAATTGAGAAGTATCAGTACTGGAATCATTACCTATATGGCTTCTGAAATCAGCAAGATTTAAGGGAAGAATCGTGTTGGAGAGAATGTCTGCTAAAATCTAGGAATAACTCGAGATCAGTTGTGGTTGATATGGTTTGACAACACAAGGGTTGAAGAGTCAAAACAAGAGTCAAAGAGTCGTGTCTGACAACATAAGGGTCAAAGAGACAAAACGAGGGTGGAAGAGTCATGTTTAGATTAAAAGGAAATCTGGAATTGGGGTTGAAATGAAGAGCAAACTTAGGTCCAACATCCCCAAACCTAATGATCCAATGGGTCGAGTTAAATGAATAATTTCAACGAGTGACTGACTACTTTAATGCATGTAAAGCACTTAGAATAAGTGGTGGTGGTATTCTTTGACTTGTCCCATTCAGGCTATTAGGAAAGAACATTGTTCAAATGTAAAGATATTTCTCATTTGCATATGTTCAGAAATTCTTATACATGCCGAAGAACTTAGAAAGTTTTACATATGAAAGGGCATTGTTTTATTTTAGTTCTATAACTATCATATGCGATAAATGTTAGTATTATGCCATATTTAACACTCCCCACCCTCACCACTTGCTTTTTATACTAGGTAATTAATGAATCCTAGCTATGGTTTTTTTCATTGTTCCCCACTTATATAAAGCAGTGACTGGTTGGAAATTCATGACTTTTAGGATTTGGCTCTTTTTCCAGGCAGATTTGTCATAGAGGATTATTATGGAGAGGAAAAGGAGATTGAAAAGATTGGAAAGATTGGGCCACCCTGTAAAAGACATTGCAAGGTATACTACTTTAGTTGCTTTGAACAAGGAAAGAGCTCAGTTATTTTGTTTCATACACAATTCCCAGATTGGAGGGCAAGGTGGGGGAAGATTAGAGACTGGGAAACCAGTTAGGCTAGACCTAATAAATCTATAAATTAGATCACAGTAGCCATATAAACGAAAAGGAGTATTTGCAAAGAAATAACAGAGGTCTGGGCAATGGAATAGAATCCTGAATTCCTGTAGCATTGTATTTCCTTTCTACCACTCTTCATGTCTACTGTTCATAAAAATATGTTTTTGTATGTATCTCCTTGGTTAGATTATTAATTTCTCTACATAGACTGTATATAATAATGCATATACTAATTAACTAATGCTCATACATTAAAATATGTTAATTTTAATACAGAGTATTTAAATATGTAATTGATAAGAAGATTTTTATGTAGGGACTAAATAGACATAGGGGAGGAAAGAAGAGTCAGGGATGTAACCCGAAGAAGAAGCTCAGTTAGCCAGAGAACTACTGGCATCTGAAGCTCTGCAGGTATCCCTGCAGGTCTAAAGGTGCCCTTGAACTTAAAGGTAAGTAAGAGAAATGAGAGACATTCAAGTGCTTTCAGCAAATTCTTTCCTAGACCTCAGTCACAGACTCCATGAATGTAATCATTTGTCCCAGTAGGATAAATGCTCAGCAAAATCAGTGAAGATTTTAGGAAGAGATCTTCAGTAGCAATCTGAAAGAAGAGAAGGAATAAAAACATGCAGAGAGTAAGGAATGTAACTCACTGTGCATTTTCCAAGAAAATTTTAAAATTCAGTGAAAAGTCATTTTACATAATTATAACTTAAGTTCTACTCTTACAACCTCATTTCAAGAAAATAGGACACATCAAATGGGATGATCCTTTTTTATCCAAGAACTTGTAACTGATTGTGACAAAGTTTTAATTTTCTTCTTGTAAACCTAAATTTTCCAAGTTTGTGATAGAGCCTCATTCTGCTTTGTTTAGGCTGGTCCCTGGTGTCTGTGTGCTCTGCGCTGCATGCTGTTACTCTGAAATGGAGCTAGGAGAGCCCAGAGGCTTTCTTTCAACTCCAAGATATCCACTGGATTATAAAGGAAAACTGGAATGTTCTTGGGTTCTCAGAGCTTCACCAAGCAGTATGGCAACATTTATGGATGAGGACCTGTCACTCCCGGAGCCTCATTTGTGTGAAGATTCAGTCCTGACTATTTATGAAGAAAGCCACAGGGAGAGAAGGATGTCAGGTAACCCTTCCTGGAATTTGCACTGTGGGGTCTTTTCTGTAGAAGCAGCTAATGATCAAGAGACTTTGACTTGGTAACAATAGCACCGAAATGTTGATTCATGTAATACGCATGTCTTTTTTCCTAGACACACCTAATATTTTCAAAAATTGAACTTACAAAACAGGTATACCAAAGGTTGAGTGTGTGTGTTTTATGTAAGTGTATTCAAGAAAAAGAAAAAGACGAAAGGGCCCAACTTCTACAAACATACCAAAACTACACCAGCATGCCAGAAATGTGTACATGATAAAAAGGAGGAGATAAGATGCTTAAAATGGGGGTGAGGGGTGGGGGGTGAGGGGACTAGCGGGATATATTTTAAAATAAAGCAAAAATACATTAACGGCTTTTAAAATTGCAGATTTAAAAAGATTGCTACTAATGTGCCAGCCATCATTTTATTTCATGTACAGGCAAACCTATTTTTGTTCAGCAAAACAAACTTGCCACCTCCTGTTTGTAGAGGTGTAATACAGGCTTTTTTTGTATTACCAAAAGGAAAGAGGAAAGTGAGAAGGTGTTAGAAATAATTTGGTTTATGGGGAAAGCTGGAGTGAAAATAAGTTTGTGCACGTCGTTTTGAGTGTGTAAGCTACACACACATATGCACACGCTTGATTCAGGAGTATATGGAGACCAGGAAAATTGCTTTGAAAGTGGGATTATTTTTTTTAGGTTTACACTGGGATAAGAGATCAAATCATTGACTGAAAAGGCACACACATTTGTTTAAGGGACCTTTCTTTCAAAATATTAAATGATTTAGACTTCAGAAAAAAAAACTGTTAACTATCCTGTTCACTTTGCACATTTTTCCCCTACAATCAGATCACCTTTGCCAATCTCCTCGATTAAAATTGCTTAAGGTCCTCTCCTTATAGCTGAAATAAAATCTAACCCCTAGCACACCTTTCCCCTCTCTCTCTCTTAGCTTCCCATGCTCCAGGCCCTTTCATTCTCATCTGAGGGCCCCTGTGCATCTACTTCTCCCAGCTCTTCCCTCACCTCCTTCAAGTCTTGACTAGAATGTCAAGAGGCCTACTTTGATTCTTATAAATTAAATCACCTCCTGCCTAAGTACTTCTTAGTGCCCTTTCCTTAGCACTTCTTGTCTCTAACATATTTTGATTTTTTTCCATGTCTGTGATTTGTTTGTCTGTGTATTCTCCTTTGAATGTGAGCTTCCTGTAGGCTGAAATTTTGGTCTCTTCACTTTGAAAATTCCCAGTACCCAGAACAGTATCTGACACCGATGGCGTTGAATGAATGAATGAAAAATCACCTCAAAGAGTCCTTGTCAGTCTAAAGTAGCATCATTTGTTGCCTCCCCCACAATGAGTTTCCATCA
This sequence comes from Myotis myotis, assembly GCF_014108235.1. Lineage (NCBI taxonomy): Eukaryota > Metazoa > Chordata > Mammalia > Chiroptera > Vespertilionidae > Myotis > Myotis myotis. The sequence continues at coordinate 176,137,034 of NW_023416335.1, forward strand.
TATTGCACTTGTTATTTCACTGTAGCCTTGGTCTCTATTTGAAATCATCTTCATTTTCATGACTAAAATGAAAGCTTCATGAGAGCAGAGATTTTGCTATTTTGTTCCCTTCTATATATCTCCAAAGTAGGCTAATGCCTAAAGACTCAGAACATTTTTTTCACATGAATGTGTACTGCTAAATTACTTTTCAGAAAGGCCAAATCTTTTGCTGCCATTAGCAATACATGGGAGCCTCTTCCACCATGCCCACAACCTAATATATCAACTTGGTAGGCCCTTTTACTTCTTTTTTTAAAAAAATATTTTTATTGATTTCAGAGAGGAATAGAGAGGGAGAGAGATTGAAACATCAAACGCCCCACACTGGGGATCGTGCCCGCAATCCGAGCATGTGCGCTGACCAGGAATCAAACCGCGAGCTCCTGGTTCATAGGTCGATGCTCAATGAGCCACGCCAGCTGGCCTCTTTTACTTTTTAAAAATCATTAGTGGGGATACATATATTTTTCATATATTACTTAGCTATTTGTATTTCTTATTTCTTGTCATTATTATCCATTTTTAACTATTATGTATATATGATATATACATATATATTATCACAATTTGCAAGTGCTTATTCATAAAGTTGTAACTTGCCTTTAAATTTTATTATATGTTGATGTAAACATTTTATAATTTATTTGTTTAAATCTATTTGTATGTATCTCTGATCTGTGACTTATCTCTTTGTTTTTATATTTAAAAATTAATTCATTCTTAGTTCAGAAAAAATTGTAATTAAAAACTGTACTTTAGTCCTGCTAAAATGTATTATCTTATATAGTAAAGTGATGCTATACCTATTTCTTTAAAAATAAGTTATTTTCTTTCCAATTTATATCACTATCTTTATTATACACTAGGTTCTCCTATAAAAGAAACATTTTCTGGGAAAACTTTCCCCTTTACTATAACCTATTGAAAAACATGCTTGACTTTGATGTGGACTAACTGGGAAGCCGCTGTAATTTTTCAACCTACCATTTCTTTTCTTTGAAATTGACATCTTGACCTCTGCAGAATTGTTCTGTCTCTTCAGATGATAGCTAGTAGAACTACAAGACTATAATGGAAACATTACCCCTTATTCAAGTTGGATAGTATTTTTCTATTCGGTAGAATGCTATCTTTTTCCCTGTGGGAATCAGCAATTCATTCAAGAGCTACATTCATCTCTACTTGCTACAAATAAATATTTGCTCATTCTTCAAATAGTATTTCAACATAATTTACCCAAATATGTTATGCCAACTAATGTTGTATTTTCTTCTTGGGTACAGTCTCCTCCCTCTATTCCTCTCTGTAAGTATTTGTGGAGCACCTAATATGAGCCAGATTTGGACTCTTTTTGGTTGTGGGGATCCAGTAGTGAACAAAATGGACAAGAAAAAAAAAACCCTTTACTTATTAAGCTTATATTCTAGTGGGAGAGGACACATAATAAGAAAAATAAAATATATAATATATTAGGTGGACAAACCAGGGGGGACATGAAGTGGGAAGAGAGAGAGAAGTAGTAACTGGGATTGTAGGTACCATGTAGTTATATGTAGTATACACAGCAAATGTCTTTCTGAGTAGTTGTCATTTAAATAAATGTTACAGAATGATGCTGCATTATTCTTAATAGCAGATAAGTTTGATTCTAAGAAACTCACAAGTTCTTTGCATGTCTTGTTAATCAGTCATCTAAATTATTTTAGAATTATCATAATTTTTCCTTCCATCTTTGACTTCAGTTTCTCAAAGTAAAGCAATTAAAAAAGACTGACTATAGGGAAATAATAAATTTTCAGGTAGAAAAAGTTTTCTATTATGGATCTTCATGGTGAGATATTTTTAATAAGTGGGTTAATTTTCTAGGAGAAAAAAATGGCATGTCAACGTAATTTTAAAGGTAAAATAATTTACTTCCTACTGTCCTTCAAGGAGCAATGTAACATGGGCTATGATGGGTATTGGATTCATGGACCCTATCTCCCCAGCCCACCAGTCTGTGACTTTGGATAAGTCACTTGAGTTATGGAACCCAGTCTCCATGTGTTGCAACGTGGAATGAATTCCTACCTCATGGGTACACACTTACAACAACAGACAAATAAGTCCCAAAGATCTAATAATGCACAGTGCAGTGAATATAGACAACAGTATTGTATTATAATCAGCAAACTTACTGAGGGACTAGGTCTTAATTATTCCTATTACAAAAGGAGAAGTAATGATGTGATGTGATAGAGGTGCTAATGATTGCTACAATTGCAATAATATTACAATATATAAATATATCCAATAACATGTTGTATACCTTAAATTTATACCATGTTTCATGTCAGATATATTTCAATTAAGATAGATAATACACGAAAATAAATAATTCCAGTGCCTAAAATAGGAAAACTACAAAAAAAGAACAAACAAAAAAACTTGAGTTCTTGTTTTTCACTAGATTTTATTTTTTTTAAACGTAGGTGAAGTATGTGCAAGAAGGCTTTACCCAATGATTTTTATGAGCCCTGAACCACTGGTGAGATTGACATAATTTACTCAAATATGTTATGCCAACTAATGTTGTATTTTCTTCTTGGGTATAGTCTCCTCCCTCTATTCCTCTCTGAAAGTATTTGTGGAGCACCTAATATGAGCCAGATTTGGACTCTTTTTGGTTGTGGGGATCCAGTAGTGAACAAAATGGACAAGAAAAAAAACCCTTTACTTATTAAGCTTATATTCTAGTGGGAGAGGACACATAATAAGAAAAATAAAATATATAATATATTAGGTGGACAAACCAGGGGGACATGAAGTGGGAACCATCTCCCTTGTACAAGATGCTTTTAGCATAAGTTATATTATCATTAGAGTCCAAGGTACGTTTGATCATTTTGTAAACTTATGAAGTTAAAATTCATTGTTTTTCTTTTTAAGAATAGTCAAAACTTATACATTGTTTTGTAAAAAATTGTGTTTCTGTGGGAAATGGGTTTATGTTTGGTCCAAAAGAGAAACTGCTCAGTGGATAACTTAATCGACTTGTAAATCATCCAGAATTGTGATTTCTGGACATAGCTAGAACACATTGGTTGCAAAATAAAATTTTTGACCGTGATTATGATTCTACACCACAGAGAGCCTTTTCTGCAGTGGTAATTCTTGTGGATCAGAAGGTCTGTATTCAAAATCTTAGCTGGCTGATTAGCTCTGGACAGGTTGTTACACTGTACCAGAGTATTCTTTATAGTGATATCCTATATAATAAAAGCCTAATATGCTAAGTGTCTGGTCATTCGGTCATCTGTTCAACCAATCAAAGCGTAATATGCTAATGATATGCTAAGGCCACTCAACTGCTCTCTATGATGTGCACCAGGGGGCAGACAGTTGACTGGTTGACCAGTCACTATGACATGCACTGACCACCAGGGGCAGATGCTCTGATCGGTAGGTTAGTTTGCTGCTGGGGTCCGGCTGATCAGGACTGAGCGAGCCAGGCTGGATACACCCTGGAGCCCTCCTGTGACCCCTCCCTGGCTGGCCAACTTCCCGCATCCCTCCCCGACCCCAATGGTGCACCAGTGGGGTCCCTTAACTTGGCCTTCACCCTCTCGCAATCTGGGACCCCTCAGGGGATGTCAGAGAGCCAGTTTTGGCCTGCTTCCACAGGCCAGGCCGAGGGACCCCAATGGTGCACAAATTCGTGCACCAGGCCTCTTGTTATAATAATAAAAGGTCAGAATGAGTTTTGAAAACAAACTACACAAATATTAGATGCTATGCAATTCAGAGTTAACAGATTACTTTTTAGAACATGTAATTGGTGAAGATTTTCGATTCTTTATGAGCATAGATAACTGAAAGCTTGTTTCTCTTCTTGGCACCAAAAAACAGTGCAGATATATTTGAGGAAAAATGAGGTGAGTAATAAAGAAAAGTATGCATACCATCTGAAACTTTTTTCCCCAAGAACTATATTAAGAATACTAGAGGCCCAGTGCAGGAGATTCATGCACTGGGGGGGAGTTCCTAGCCCGGCCTGCACCCTCTTGCAGTCTGGGACCCCTCGGGGATTGGGCCTAAGCCAGCAGTCAGACATCCCTCTTGTAGTCTGGGGCTCTTGCAGTCCAGGACCCTTCGCTCCTTACCGCCTACCACTGCTGCTGAGCTTGCCAGCTATGAGCTGGCTTCTGGCTGAGTGGTGCTTCCCCTGTGGGAGCACACTGACCACCAGGGGGCAGCTCCTGCATTGAGCGTCTGCCCCCTGGTAGTCAGTGCGCATCATAGTGACTGGTTGGGTTGTTCAGCCATTTGGTCAATTTCCATATTACTCTTTTATTATATAGGGTTGCTTTCAGATGGAACTTCGCGTGGAACCAGCATTATCTGCATTTATCCCACATAGACCCTGGGCTGTGCAAATATCATCCTGAGAAAGGTGCCAGTTTTCTGTATGTTTCAGGTAGAGACTTCTCAGTGACACTAACTACCTCCTTTTAACTTTTTTCTATAACAATTAGAGAAGAAAGCTGGCAGCTTTGATCTGAAAGGGCATATAGCAAAGCCTCTTTAAAATTGGTTTTATACTCATTCCCTTTTCTTTCTTTATTTCTAGGTCCAAAAGTCAGTAAAGTAACCAGACTTCGTCAGAGTTCAAAACAAGAGCATGTGGCCACTTGTAATGATGTTACTCTGACCAAACCAGCAGGAATCATACAGATTTCAAGATGTTTTCACAGAACCACTATGAGGTGAGACGGGAACGTTTATTTTGATGAAAGAAGTATGTGAATGATTACTTGACAGGTGGCAACACTTAGTATTTGCCTTAAATCTTATTTTTCACCTTGTTTCCTTAAAGAATAGACTTTCAGATAATCCCTGATCTTGGCCTTTAATATGCAAAAGCTGATTGTAAGATTACCCCTGTTGATAAATTGTACTTTTTCAACAAAAGAGATAACTTATCAGGCAAAGTGAAAATTTAAATCTCTATCAAAGAGTTTTAGAGATTAAAATAATGTGTGTAGAATCTTCTGGCACTTAGTAGGTACTCAGTAATTGTTTCTAAATATTGCCATGATGACAATAGAACTTTCCTCGAATTAAACAACAGATAAATTTAAAGGATAAGTGAGTCCTCTTCCCCCCAACCCTTTGCCTATTAAAAAATTAATAATAAAAATAATAATAAAGTACATAAGTAAAAACTTAAAGGGATAAATGAAAAGTGAAGATTTATGTAATATCAATCCTAAATAAATTTATATGATTTGGGGGAGTTTGGAGAAAATTTAGGCAAGAGTAAGTCCTTAACTCTTACAGATTTGCCAGTCAGAATTTTGAATACCTTACATGACTCACCAACCATTTCCCATGATTAGTGAATTTACCTAAGCCTGTTGACTCATTAAGGATTAGAGAATATTTTTTCATTGTTGTAAATTAAAGTGGAAATCTTCCTCTTACTCAAGCACAAAGGAGTAAAAACGAAGGCGAGCTAAGTCAATGACGGTGATGCATTAAATTCTGAACAAAGTAAATAACAGTGTATGCTGTTTGGAAATCATTTCTGATATTCTTCCATCTGTGCCATAGCTGCCACTGGAGGTTATTAGCCCCTTTAAATCACTTCATTTGCCTTTTACCAACTTCCAGATGAAGCCAGCACCGTTGGCCTGTCAGGGTCACCTGTGGGTTTATGAAGGATTTGGATTAGGCAAAAAATTAATAGGTACTAATCTTCCATGAGAAACTATGTTTTTTTAAAATTTTCTTTTATGAAGTATTGTTTTATATTCTGTGTGTGATGTAAATTCATCTCATACGATGTTGAAAAACCTTACTATTACTATATTTTTTTAGATTTATGATTGAGATTAATCAAATACTCTCTCAAATTAAGTTGCAAACAAAACCCAACCATATGCTGCTTACTTGGGTCATAGTTAGATTAAATTTGCCCACAAACACCAAAAACCAAGGATGAATAAGGCAGTTTTAGACAATAGTAACACAAGAACATTGAGCCTATAATATCAATTAGGCAAAACAATGTAGGAAAAGACATTAAATAGAAACAGGGTTTAGGCTGGCAGACCAACAGTACCCGATGTGATGGGATCTGATGGTCCAGGGTTCAAATTTCAGTTCTACCACACAGTAATTCAGTAACAGGTGCACTATAAATTCCCAGTTTACCTAGTCAACAATACGCATGCCTACCGAAATAAGGTGACTGCCCAGAGGGAGAGGATATATGGCATTTCACTGGCCTTTGACTTCCTAAAAAGGAAAAACAACCCAGGGTCGTGCCAGAGTTGATAAATCAGCCAATTGTCAAACCACTGTTCTTTTTTTCTTTGGACTTACATGTTACCATCCCAGAAATAGGCACAATGACAAGCTTTGTGTTTCTACTTAAGGGAATGTCAATAAGCACGGAGCTTCCTGGTTTCTGAGCCAATTTTGCATCAAAAGCTTCATAGCTTCTTGTGAGGAGAATGCAGGCTCTGGGCCAGGGGTGGGCAAACTTTTTGACTCGAGGGCCACAATGGGTTCTTAAACTGGACCGGAGGGCCGGAACAAAAGCATGGATGCAGTGTTTGTGTGAACTAATATAAATTCAAAGTAAACATCATTACATAAAAGGGTACGGTCTTTTTTTTTTTTAGTTTTATTCATTTCAAACGGGCTGGATCCGGCTGGCGGGCCGTAGTTTGCCCACGGCTGCTCTGGACTCAGTATCATTGGAAACTATCTGTGCTTCTTCCTTTCTTGCCTTACAGAATGCCTGTCACTTATACTGCCTCATAGGGTGGTTTTGAGACTTTAATAAGGCCTGTTAATTAACAGAAACTAAGCTTCTTCTGTGTTTAAATTAAAAAAATACATTCCCCTTTCTATTCTTTAAACTGTGCTGCTTGGAAGAGAAGATTAGACTGTTTTTTTTCCCTACTGTCTTTCCCTAGGTGGGATGTCTGAGTGTACACAGTTTGGAAGAAAAAGGGGGAAACTTACATTAGCTATATCAGTTATGACATATAATGTTAATGAACTACACACCTGTTCATCTTTACTTAGAATTAGTTCTTAAAACATATGTACTACTTCCTATCTCCACCCCCTAAAGTTTTAATGACTCTATTTCAATTTTTGCAAGTAAGGTTTACAAACTCTAGGTGCTAACTTAATGCTTGAGGTCAGTAGATTATTCAATGAATATTTAGATTGACCAAGTATTATGATTTATCCCTAGAATGCAAGGATATTTTTTTAATATTGAAAAATATATTATGCATCATATAACTAGGTCATATTAAGAAATCTAGATATAAATTAATCGTATAGTAATTATATCTTTAAAACCATGTCAGTAAAAATTAATTAACAGATGTAATGAAAAAATTATTTCCATTATGGTTAACAATAAAAACCATGAAGCTAGGAATAACCATAAAATGATATATGAGACTTATCATCAAATGTAAAACTTTATACACAGACACATATACACACCGACACACAGGCACGCACACACAAACAGATCTGAATAGAAAAAAAATAATATGTTCTAATACTGGAAGACAGAATGAACATTAATTCATTCCAATTTAATTTACAAATATAATATACTAGTGGCCCGGTGCACAAAATTCATGCCCATTAAAGGGGGATTAATTAGAGGAAATATTTTAATATTGCTATTTGCCCTTTCTCATAATAGAAGTGTCAGAGATGAAAGAAAATTAGTAAAATGTATATGAAAATATTCCTCCTGCCAGAGTCTAGGGCATGCCGTAGGACTCAGAGTCAAGTCCCCGCCCACCTGCGGCACCTCAAAATCACATGAGACCCAGACTCAACTGGCCCCACCCCCGCTGGGCAAGATGCAGACCTGGCGGGCCCCACCCTTGCCGAGCCCCACTGGGTGGGGGGTGCAGCCTCAGGTCCCCTGGCCCGGTGCCGGGCAGGGGTGCAGCCTTAGGTCCCCCGGTGCATGCCAGGCAGGGAGCACAGCCTCAGGTCCTCCAGCCGTAGTTTGCCCACGGCCTGGAGCCTGGGTGAGAGGCATGGCTTGAAGTCCCTAGGCCCAGTGACAGGGCGGGTGGCGCAGCCTGAGGTCCCCTGTCAAGCCCTACCAAGCAGGGGGTGCACCTTGAGGTCCCCCGTCAAGCCCTGCCAGGCAGGGATGCAGCCTGAGATCCCCCATCAAGCCCCGCCGGGCAGGGGACACAGCCTCAGGTCCCCCAGCGCTGGGGTGGGGGAGTGCGGCCTGAGGTCCCCTGGCCCAGTGCCAGGGTGGGGGGCACAGCCTGAGGTTCCCCATCAAGTCCCAAACGGGCGAGGGTCATGGCCTGAAGTCCCCTGTCAAGCCCTGCTGGGCAGGGGGCATGGCCTAGCGCTGCGGTGGGGGCCATGGCCTGAGGTCTCCTGTCAAGCCCCACCGGGCGGGGGGTGCAGCCTCAGGTCCCCTGTCCCAGCACAGAGCCACACAACCTCTGGTCCCTGCTGATTGCTCGTTAAGGCTCGTTACAGGAACTCGGCCTCTGCTGTGGGTGCAGCCATCTTGTGTTATGGAAACCCCGCCTCTGCTGTTGGTGCAGCCATCTTTGTGGTGGCGTGACAGTCAATTTGCATATTTCCTTTTTTATTAAATAGGATTTCCCATACAATTCTAATGGGACTTTTTTTCAGAGAGTAAGGAAGAACTTGATAACTCTAAAGTTTTTCCTTAAAATAAATACACGAGCCCTAACTGGTTTGGCTCAGTGGATAGAGCGTTAGCCTGCGGACTGAAAGGTCCGAGGTTCAATTCCAGCCAAGGGCACATGCCCAGGTTGCAGGCTCGATCCCCAGTGGGGGGTGTGCAAGAGGCAGCCGATCAATGATTCTCTCTCTCATCATGTTTCTATCTCTCTCTCTCTTTCTCTCCCTTCATCTCTGAAATCAATAAAGATATATAAAACTAAATAAATAAATAAACAAATAAATACATGAGCTGAAAATGCTTTGGGGGGAAAAAGACCAGGTGATGAAGCAAATTATCAGATATTAAAATATATTTTAAAACAATGATAATTGAAACAGAGTAGAGCTAGTACAAGAAGAGGCACATATAAGTGGACCAGAAGGGAAATCAGAAATACAGGCATTTATATGATAAATTTGACATTACAATTCAGAGAGGAAAATAAATTTTATTCTGCATCATATCATAGAATAGTTGATTAAAGAGTTAAACATTTTTCTTAAGCCATTAAAAGTAGAAAAATAGGTAATTATTTTAGCTATAGATGGAAAAGGACCTTCCACCAATGAAAGAAAATGGAAAATTATCAATAAATTTCTATGTAATTAAAACCTTTTCTGCTCTAACCAAAGCAAAGTCTAAAAAAAAAAAAATGAGATTTTCAACAACTCTGGGAAAGGGTTAAGGTAACTAACATAGAGAATGTTTAAATCAGTATTAGAAAAGCTCAAATCCGTAAAAATAAATTTATAGGTCCAATATCTTTGACTCGGCCTTGATTAAATTTCAAGTTAAAACCAGTCTCCAAAGCTTTTGACTTTTGTTCATTTTCCTAGAGAATGACAAACTATTGACCCAAGTGATTTTGAGAACAAAAAGTACTGGATTAACCATTAGCCTCTTTTAATAGATAAGAAGAGTTAGTGAATGTTTGCATATCAGTTACTATACAATCTAAATTAAATCTCTTCTTATTTTGTGTCTTGTCACAATGAAATTAATTCTCTGGCCATTGGTTTACCAAAAAGGACAGTTTTCCTATAATAGCAAAACACCGTAATAGTTCTTTATTGACTTGAAACCTTGAAACTGTGAATATTATAGCATACCACCTTTGTTAGAATGTTTGTTTCAGAAAATACCATGTTTGATCAAAATTGAAATGGTTTATCATAGGAAGCAAATTTAAATCATCAACCTTATGATATCCATGACTATGACCTTTGTAATGGACCACTACTTGACTCAACAAGTATAAAACACACATTTATTTTTTTAACAAAGAGAATCTCTAATGTAATTTTTTAAAAAAATAAGTACAAAAAATAAGAGTTTAACCAATTAACTTTTAAATACAATTCAGAATCACTGTTTTTGTAGATGATACCCTAATAGAAAAATGAGTAAGTAACCTACGTGAGCAATTTATAGACAAATAAACGCATATGAGAAAAAATATTTAGCCTTGTTAAACAGAATTGAGAAAAAATTTTACATAGTAAGTGTAAGGTGGCTCAGGAGGTGGCATAAGAAACAAAGAGAATCAAGCCGGTCAGAGAGGAGAAAGTTTAATCTGCATCCTCGGGCGAAACCCATGAGCCCCAGAGGCAGGGCCAGTGAATTCTCGCCAACAGGGAGGGGGAGCACTTCTTTTACACAGGTGTTTAGTGAGGGGTGGGGGGCATGATTTGAGGAAGTTCCCGCCATGGGTATCATCACAGTATTCAGGAAGGAGTCAGTATCTGTGTGGGGGTCGTTGTGGATTCCAGGGAGGAGTCGGTATCTGTGTGGCCAACTGTCTGGCATGCTGGCCTGTTAGGAATTCCAGGGAGGGTCCATTATCTCATCACACATCTGCATGCATCCGATCCTGGGCTTCCTCTGACCTAACATCCCGGCCTTTTAGTGACAGGGGGTGCGAGTTCATTTTGACTACTTCCAGCTGACCAGGGACGATGAGGGGTGTGGTTAAAGGCCAGGGTCAGGCAGAGGCAGATCAGAGGGCAGCCAAGTGTAGGGATGAAGCAGGAGCTGATTCACAGTCACCCATGACATCTCCGTGATCCGGGAGCAGATAAACTTGAGGAGGCAGGGGGCTAGGAGAAAAAAGACACAGATGAGAATCAGGGGCCCTATCATGGGTAGGACCCAAGTAGCTAAGGGGCTTTGGAACCAGCCTAAAAGAGAGTTTTCCCAGGAGTGTCTTGCATGTAGTTCTTCACTCAGCTTAGTCAGGGTCTGCACATTTTGCTCCACTATTCCGGACTCCTTGATGTAGTAGCAGCATTCTTCCTGAAGGAATATGCAGGTTCCTCCTCTTTCTGCAGTCAGAAGGTCTAAGGCACGCCAGTTCTGTAGGGCTACCTGGGCTATGGATGTTATTTGTCACTGTAGGGAGGCTAAAGGGGTGGTAGTAGACTCCAGGGCTAACTGGAGCTTGTCATTAAAGTCCTGAGCAGTGACCAGACGGTTCCCAAGCCCCACCCCCACCCCCCACCCCCGCCCCCGGCGAGGCCTATCGAGGTAGCGATACTCACCCCTAACATGACAAGGAGGAAGACGGCCTGGCGGGCCTGGGGGCGGGATGAGGGGAGCAGCCAGGAAAGCTCCGACTCTTCATACAAGGTTAGTTGGGGAACAACTGTGACCACAAAGCAAGGCCCGGGGTCAGAGGAGTTTATGCGGTTGCTTAAGGTGCCATTGCACCAAAAGAAGGTACCCGGGCTGGCCTTGGTGAGACTGGCTGCGGTGTGGTTTTGGGTACAGTTCCAAGTGACTTGTCCCCCAGTTACCAGATTACTGGTCTGGTAGCATATCCGTGGGGGCAGGGTGAGCTCTGGAGTTTCGGGAGGCATCACAGACCTTGAACCTCCACACATAAGCAGGTGGGGGTGGGTGTAGATTGCTCAGGGCCAGGAGGAGGAGGAGGGGGAGGGTGACTAAGGTGGACCTTAGTGGGGCCCAACACCTCACATGTATAGAAGTCATGCTGCTCTGGGGTCTTCTTGAGTCTGGAGAGGTGGTGCCATGACGGGTCGCCAAGCAGCTTGGCCGCGGTGGGGGTTGTGAGGTTTACAGTGTGAGGTCCCGTCCACCTAGGCTTTTGGATGTAGATTCTTAAGGAGGACCGAGTCACCAGGGTGAAGGGCTGGTCCTCGGGAGTCCTGGTCAGTCAGTTCTGGCTTGGGCAGAAACCTGTTCTCGTGTTCTCAGAGCAATTGCCTGGGTAAGATATGGAAGATAAGTACCCAGGGGAGGGGGATCAGTAAGGAGATGGTGGTTGAGCAAGAAGGGTCAAAAGGGCTTAAGAAGGCGGGGCTTCTTGGGGTAGCCGGATTTTGGTCAGGGCCATGGGCAGGAGGTCCGGCCAGGGGCTGCGAATTTCTAGAGAGAGTTTAGTTAGATGGTCCAATAGGTTGGGATTGGAGTGGCTATGATGAGGGTTCGAGCCAGTGACAGACAAAGAGTAGATGGAAAGTTGTGTTGATGAGGGTGGGCAAAGGAGTAGGTCCAGGTTCGTAGGGCGAGAAAGCATGTCCTTTAGTGAGGGAGGGATAGGTTGGGATTAATATAGGTTTTGATAGACAATTATAGTAGAATTGATGATTCCTTCGATATCCCAAGTCTGTCTCACCTGAAAAGACCAAAAACCTTCATTGGTGCATTCACTGCTAGCTGCCTGTAGGAGGATTATGGTGAGGAGATGAGACATATAAAAAGAAACCTGAGCTTCTTCCGGAGTAAAAAATTAGAGGGTCCTTTGCCAGGTAAGAGCCTGTGAGGAATAATGGGTCATCAGGTTCTGGATGGTACCGCTGAATCTTCTTCGGGGATGGTGGGGAGACATTTGGTGAGCCTGAGAGAGGTAGGTATTGCAGTGAAAATGGGAGGGAATGTTAGAATGTCCTGTTATCCAAGGGAAAAGAAAAAGGGAAGGAGCAGTGGAAGCCAGCGACCTGGATATGAGGCTGGAGAAAAGGCAGGGAGAGGGAGGGAGCAGGCTGCACAGCCTGTTACCAGGCCTCTGGCCGCTTGGATTTTAAAGTTGCTGCATTTTTTCCTAGAGATAATGATCTCAGTTTTTGATAATAGCCGGATTGTTGAGTAAACTTGTGCATTCAAGGAAGTTTCCTTTGGGAAGGGTGGAGTGGGGGAGGGGGGCAGGGTGAGAAGGCGCCGAGGTCAGAGGGCACGCATGAGCTCTACTTCCTTCTGGAATCTCATGGCCTCCAGGACACAACTTTCCCGTGGCTCTCCTCTCACCTCGCTGATCTCCTTCAGAGTCTTCACTGGTTGCTCCTCATATTCTTTACCATGAAAGGTTGAGGTGTTCCAGGACCCAGGTCCTTGCCTCTCTTTTCTTCTTTACCTAAACTCACTCTTAAGTGAGTGAGTGTGCAACTCCTCACTCTAAATACCTCCATACACAGGTAACTGCCAAATATTGTCTCCAGGATGAACATTTTTACTGAACTTTAGCACTGTGTGTGCAATTTCCCCCCTCTCCATTAGAATATACAGTAGGCATCTCAAACTTAACATGACCAAAATTCAACTCTTCATTTCATGACCCTGCCTCCAAATTATTCTTCCACCAATCTCTCCCATCACAGTAGATGGCAACTCTATTTTACTAATTAGTTGCTCAAACCATTAATCTTGGTTATCTTTGACTATTCTTCTCGCATCTCACTTGAATATAGTTCATATGTGGGCCGTTCTGCAAAATAGATCTAGAATCAAACTATTTCTCAACAATTCCAACATATTCTCATGAGTCTTTTTTTTTTTTAGTCTATTTTACTCATAGCATCTAGAATGACCATTTTAAAATAAATAATTCAGATCATGTTATTCTGCTTATAATCTTCCATTTTTTACCCAGCTCATCCTATCTAATAAAAGAGAAACATGTTAATTAGCAGTAACTTCGCTACCCTTCCCATTGGCTAATCAGCAAGATATGCAAATTAACTGCCAATCAAGATGGCTGCCAGCAGCCAGGCAGCTGACGCGAAGAGGTCATCCCGCCTTGCTTGCTTGCTCCCCGCCTGCCACTGCGGCCTCTCAGCTGCTCTCTAAGAAACATTGTTACAAATATAGAAGCTAAACCAGCCGTGGGCAAACTATGGCTCACGGGCCGGATCCGGCCTGTTTGAAATGAATAAAACTATTGAAATAAAAGATCGTACCCTTTTATGTAATGATTTTTACTTTGAATTTATATTAGTTCACACAAACACTCCATCCATGATTTTGTTCCGGCCCTCCGGTCCAGTTTAAGAACACATTGTGGCCCTCGAATCAAAAAGTTTGCCCACCCCTGAGCTAAACAAAACCCCAGAAACCTGCTTTCAGTCAGCTGGGATCTCAGAGCTGGAGTCGCAACAAAGTTTCAAATACAGAAGGTAAACAAAGCCCAGAAATCTGATTTCAGCAGCTGAGATCTGAGCTAAAGATGGCTCTCAGCTCCAGTGACAGCCATAGAAGGTAAATAAAATCCCAGAATAAAAAAGAAAAAAGAAATAAAAGAGAGGTTGGGAGCTTCAGTCACCTGCCAGCCTGAAAACGGCCCTCAGCCCCTCACCCAGACTGGCCAGGCACCCCAGTGGGGACCCCCACCCTGAAAGGGCTATGACCAGCTGCAAACAGCCATCATCTCCTCATCCAGGCTGGCCAGGCACCCAAGCGGGACCCCCACCCTGATCCAGGACACCCTTCAGGGCAAACCAGCCGGCCCCCACACGTGCACCAGGACTCTATCCTATACAGTAAAAGGGTAATATGCCTCCCAGCACTGGGATCAGCTGAGTAGTGTCAAGAGGAGCTGCGAGGCCTCCCAGCACTGGGATCAGTGGAGCTGCAAGGCCTCCCAGCACCGGGATCAGCGGAGCAGTGAGGCCTCACTGCCCCTGGAGCAGCATGACAGGGGGCAGCGCCCAAACCCCCTAATCGCCCTGCAGCTCTGTGTGTGACAGAGGGCGGGGTCACAACCTCCCTATCCGCCCTGCTCTGTTCGTGACAGGGGAAGGTGCCCCAACCCCCTGATCGGCCCTGCTCTGTGCCTGATAGGGGGGAGCTCCCCAACCCCCTGATTGGCCCTGCCTTGAGTGTGACAGGGGGTGGCGCCCCAACCCCCTAATCGGCCCTACCCTGAGCGTGACTTAGGGTGGCATCGCAACTTCCTGATCCGCCCTGCTCTGTGCATGGCAGGGGGATCTCCCCAACCCCCTGATCAGCCCTGCTCTGTGGGTGACAGGGGGGAGCTCCCCAACCCCTTGATTGACCCTGCTCTGTGTGTAACAGTGTACGGAGCCCCAACCCCCCTGATGGGCCCTGCTCTGTGCGTGACAGGGGGCAGCACCCCAACCCCCTGATCAGCTGGCTCTGTATGTGACAGGGGTGGCACCACAACCCCCTTATCTGCCCTGCTCTGTGAGTGACAGGGGGTGGCGCCGCAACCTCCCCATCAACCCTGCCTTGAGTGTGACAGGGGACGGCACCCCAACCCCCAATCGGCCCTACCCTGAGCGTGACTGAGGGTGGCATCACAACCTCCTGATCCACCCTGCTCTGTGCATGACAGGGAGTGGTGCCCCAACTCTCTAATCGGCCCTGCTCTGAGCCCGACCAGGGCTGCGGGGCAGGCACCTAGGGATTGGGCCTGCCCTCTGCCACCCGGGAGCGAGCCTAAGCCAGCAGGTTGTTATCTCCTGAGGGGTCCCAGACTGTGAGAGGGCACAAGTGGGGCTGAGGGACAACCCCCCCACCCCCCGCCCCACCAGTGCACAAATTTTTGTGCACCGGGCCTCTAGTCCTATATAATAAAAGAGAAACATGCAAATTAGCCATCCCTTCCCTATGCTCAAGCCATACCCACCAGCCATGCCCACCAGCCAATCCGAGTGACTATGAAAATTATCCAACAAAGATGGCAGTTAATTTGCATACACAGGTGTCAAGTGCCCCAGGAGGCGACGGCAGCCGTGGCCATGGGCTCCCAGGACTTTCGCCGGCCCCAGGAGGTGAGGCCATAGCCATGCCCGCGGACTCCCGGGACCTTGCTGGCGGAGAGCGGGAGGTTTGGAGGACTTGGCAGAGCAGGAGACCGCTGGACATAGAGCAGAGTGAGAGAGAGGGCGACTTGGAGGGCGTGGCTCCCTCTGTCACCCCAGCTTCCTCATCACAGCTATGGAAACTGACAGCAAGGATGAGGAAGTCTCACCCCAACAGAATCAGCCAGAATCAACCATTGGTCAGACAGCTCTCAGCGGTCTGATAGCCAGGACTCTCATTCACCTGCATCTCAGACCCTGACAGTAGAGAGGTGGGACTATGTTTAAAGAACAACTGTTGATTCAACGTAGCTCTGCAGTCGAAAGATGCTGGCGTTATCAACAGAAAGTGTCTGCAGAGCAGCGTGCGTCTGATCTTGAAAGAAGGCGGTGCCTGCGACAGGATGTATCTGAACACCAGCTACTAGAAAACGTCTCTCTGATGCTGAAAAACACTGGTATTATCGACAGAAAATGTCTAAAGACTAATGTGCCTTTGAAGTTGAAAGAAGGCGGTAGCAATGACAGAATATGTCTAGAGAACAGTCATCAATAAGTACTACTAATACCGGTAGGAACTGCCTTCTCAGCGAAAATGGAGTACATGAGGATGCAATCCTCAAACATAGTTGTGGTGGAATGACTGTTCGATGTGAATTTTGCCTATCACTAAATTTCTCAGATGAAAAACTACCCAATGGGAAATTTACTCGATATTGTAGCAAAGGGAAAGTCTGTCCAAATGATATACATTTTCCAGATTACCCGGCATATTTAAAAAGATTAATGACAAATGAAGATTCTGACAGTAAAAATGTTGTGGAAAATATTCATTCCATAAATAGTTTTTTTGCTTTTGCTTCCATGGGTGCAAATATTGCATCGCCATCAGGATATGGGCCATACTGTTTTAGAATACATGGACAAGTTTACCACCGTACTGGAACTTTACATCTTTTGGATGGTGTTTCTTGGAAGTTTGCTCAACTCTATATTTTGAAAACAGCCAAAGCTATAAGTAAAAGATTAAAGACATTAAATCTTGTAAACATTAAAGCTAGATTCAAGAAGTACTAGTAACTCAGCTTTTTTATTACTGTGTTAAATATTCTTTTTCTTTTGCCTTAAGTATGTCCAGTATTGGTTTGATTCCTATTGATTCTGTTGTAATTACATCCCCCAATTACCCTATTATCTATCCAAACATGCTGAACTGAACTTGGACTTTTTATTCCATATCAGGAAATAAAATTAAGGCAGTGATTAAAGATGAAAACAGAAGAATCTTGGAACTGTGAATGGGATTGCTTCAATATTTATGATGGACCAGATCAGCAATCAAGATAACTTGGCAAATGGGCTGAGTATGAGACATGCCCACTGGATCTTGACCTTTAATCCCAGCTCTTCTTGATTTAAGTCCAGTGATTTTTACCTCCCTTTACCATTAGGGAGCATTCAAATTTGTTTTTTCTCAAGAGGTAATATATTTTAAGATATTGTATTTTCTAAACTGAATACTTAGGTAACTTTTTTGAAGATTTGCTTATTCAGGTTTCATTCTCACCATAAAAATGGCCATTTTTTAGACCCAGGGTAAATTAAAAAGGAAAATGCTAATAAGATTGAATAATCTTTACAAATTTATTGACCACATGGTGTCTATCATGCTTAGATATCCTGTGCTGAGACTGACTCACAGAGGAAAACTTTTCCAAAGATTTTTGTAATCCAATATTAGATCACCCCTCTCCAGTCTCCTCCCAGTTCTGCCACTCAGGACACCCTTACAAATCACCTATCACAAAGGGCAACAGGAGAATATTTGATAGTATCTTTTCCAAGGACCTTGACCTCTTCTGTGATATTCCAGGATTTATAACACCAATATGTTCAACAATTTGCTTCAAAATTCCAAGATTACCTAACTCTTTCTTATTGGTGAGTTTGGTACCTATCAAGATTTCTAAGGCAATTAGAGTATGGGGGAGGGGAAGATAGAACATTTTAAGCTATTAGTTCTCCTTAAGATTAATTAGAGATATCTAGAGCAACAGACCTTACAATTCCTAACTCTCATTAAAGCCCTTGAGCCAAAGACCCATGGAACACATCCGTAGTTGAAAAATTTGGATTTGTTACTCACTGCAGAGAGGGAGAACATACACTATGGGAAACCAGGAGGTCTCAGTTAGAGGGTGTTAGAAAGAGTCTACTATAGGATTTGGGTTTTGGTTGGATAGTTTTGCAGAGAGTCTAAAGCAGTGGACTTGGCTCTAGATTAGTTGCTGTTCAGGAAGTGAGGCAATTTTATGATTGGGTATCTCAATTACAGGGAGGCCTGACTTGAGTAAAGATAAAACCATAAATGAGTAGTACTCCCTCATTTTAGCTGAGAAAAAGGGGCAGGGGACGAGATTTGTTTGGTACTTTGGTGGCTT
The DNA here is from genome assembly GCF_014108235.1 of Myotis myotis. Lineage (NCBI taxonomy): Eukaryota > Metazoa > Chordata > Mammalia > Chiroptera > Vespertilionidae > Myotis > Myotis myotis. The sequence goes on from NW_023416335.1 coordinate 176,155,318, forward strand.
CGAGTGACCTTGTTTTCATCTCACCTTATTATAGATGCAGAGAGTCCTGTCTGATGTTGATGTTCTGTGAGATTGTTTATTTCTGAGAGAACAGCACATTCTAGCTGTGAGCATCACGTCACACGCGTTTCAGGGGCTGCTTTTCTCGTTTTCACTCTTTAATACTCTCCAACCTGGCAACATTATTCTTCTTTAAAAGTTCTGATTAATCTAAAATTTAGAGATGTCAAATGGTTACAAATGAGACAACTTGTTTTTCTTTAATTAGCTTGTATGATTCTGTGTAAAAATGAGGGAACTAGCATTTGTTTACTCGTTTATACAATTTTATTTCATGAAAATTTTATACCTCACATAATTTTATTTCAATGAAACATGCAATTTCTATAAGGATTTTTTAAAACTATTGGGCATAGAGCCCATTACTATTCTCTTAGCTAGTTAGAAGGGCTATCCCTTATACAGAACCACACTGTCTACAATTCTACATAGTCTTAGTTATTTTTCCTTGCTAAATCTTTTTGTTCACCTAAGTAGAATTCAGCAGTTTTTAGCTAGTTTTTTTTTTTTTTTAAATATAGTTTATTGATTTTTCACAGAGAGGAAGGGAGAGAGATAGAAAGTTAGAAACATCGATGAGAGAGAAAAACATCGATCAGCTGCCTCCTGCACATCTCCCACTGGGGATGTGCCTGCAACCCAGGTACATGCCCTTGACCGGAATCGAACCTGGGACCTTTCAGTCCGCAGGCCGACGCTCTATCCACTGAGCCAAACCGGTTTCGGCATTTAGCTAGTTTTTAATTATTGATGAGAATGTGAATGGAGTGGTAGTTAGCTGCCAAATTCTTTCCATTGCAAATCTTTTACAATATTTTAATGAAAGTAAATTAGCAAAATTAAGGTCATCTGGTCACCCTTCTTCCATTTATTCCATGAAAGTAAGACATCAGTAATTATTAAACACCATATTAAATTACAGGTTAAATTCATTCATTTCCTGATGTGTTAGGCACATTGGAGACACAATGGTACACAAGTCAGATGATCACTGCCACCTTCCCTTAGGAAGACAGATAATAAAGAAAACATAATACTATTTAACAATACATCTCCAAGACCTCTTCTATCCCATAATCTTAACAGCCCCTTTCTACTTTTTCTTCTTAGCATTTATCATGACCTGGCAAATATATATTTATTTGGCTAAAATCTTTCTCCTTCTACCAGAATGAAAATTTCCTGAGAACAGTACTTGGTCTCTTTGCTTCATTGATGTATCTCTAGCGTATTGAGCATGAACACTTAGCATTTGAGGGCTGTTCTGGCTGCTGTGTGGAGGAGTAGATTTTAGGACAACAGGGTTGATTATATCAACAGCTATGAAGCTATGGTAGTAGTCTAGACCTGCATTGTCCAATCAGTGTTGCTATTTAAATTTGAATTTGTTAAAATGAAATAAAATGTGCTCAGTTGCTACATGTAGTGATTGACTACCATACTGGACACACTGATATAGAACTTTGCATCACTGCAGAAAGTTCTATCACTAGTTTTAAATAATAGATTATCTTACCTTACAAGAGGATGGCAACAATAGGGGACAAGTGAAGTGGACAGATCTAGAAACAGAACTGGTAGGATTTCCTGATGGCTTGAATATGGAATTAAACATGCAAGTCAAGGATGAGATATTGGAGGTGGTATTTCTAGAGATGGGAAGTACTAGAGAGCAAAATGCATTGGTTGGAAGAAATCAGTTAGGGACATGTTAAATTTTTAATCCTATGCTATACGCAGATGGAGTTGGCAATAGTTAGCTAGAGGTAGAACTCCTGAGCTACAGGAAAAGTGTAGGCTAAAAATATAAGTTTGAGAGTTATTAGGTTGCTTCTCACACATTTCCTTTAGTTATCCTCTCTCCCACATCATCAATCTCCTCTATCATTCTCATCGGTTTCAAATATGGTCTAGTATTGCCCATCATTTAAAAGAAAGTCAAACAAGAAATATAACTGTGGCCTCAGTATCCTGCTTCATTTTACAGTGAACTCTCCCACTTAGAGGCTGATGGATTTAGAAAGGTTATGGGATCAATGGCTAGATGGCCATTACAGCAGGGAAATACTAATAGAATTGAAGGTAGTGATTTAGAAAGTGGGTGTTCAAAATAAAAATTTCAGAGGTGTCAAATTATTACAACTTTCCAGACCAGTGTTAGTAAAGAATTAAAAAATAAAAGGAATGGTAGTTCTATTGTATGGTCAAATTTAGTGTTGCCAGCTAGCTGGCATCCTCAGTCTCACAAATATTCACCAATTCCAATCATATGGGCTGTTGCCCTGTTTTAATGGTTATTTTGTTCTTGGTCAAGCATCAGTTTTAAGGCTCATTGACAAACTAGAACATATGCATAGAGCAAAATGACCAGGATGTTATAGGGTGTGGACACTGGGGCATATGTTTATCTTAGAGGAAAGAGAAGACAGAGGATCATAATTCTTCTTTATAAATATTTATGGAATTATCATCGAAGCCATGTATGAAACTTGTTCTGTGTAATAATACCTAATAGTTATTGAGTATTTACCATTATTCAGGCATAATCCTAAGAATGTATAGCTCTCTTAATCTTCTTAAAAATCCTACAGAAGTATTTATGTTAGTCTCATCTTAAATAAAAGGAAACCAAGTCACAAAAAGATTGAATAAATTGTTTTCAGTGACATAATAGGTAGAGAAAGTAGAATTTAACCCAAGCATTCTGATTTAGCATTCTGATTTAAACACCTACATTCTTGGCCATTATGCTAATGGTAGTCATTACTTTGATGCCTTTTGATTTAACATGAGAGAGAACAGTCTAGCAGTTAGAACTGTTCAAAAGGAGGAAATGCTCACAATGTCCCACGTCCTATTTTCAAGGCTAGTAATCATATGTCCAGGGTTATTTTAAAAGGAACTCAATGTTAGATGACATATTACCGTAAACTAAATGGTCTCTAAGTTTTATATTTAATCCAGTCCCTTCTCATCTAGCTACCACCCATCTTAAACCTAAAGACTGTGATTTCTGTATTACTAATCGTTAGTAGCAATGCTGTATTTGGAAGAACCAAGGATAGAACCATTTCCATACCATTAAACCTTTCCCTCCAGGTTAACACTGTTTGGTTATTTAATCAGCAGTGAAACTGCTTAGCCACATAATTATCCACTTATATTCCATATCTGTTCACAGGGACATCATAAGACACTTTATTAAGTGCTTCACTAAAACCAAGATTCATTAAGTTTATCTCATTTCCCCTAGCCACCATCTAATTATCTCTTTCAAAAATTAAATCAGGTTAATTTAATGTGACATGTTAAGGATTCCATGCTGATTTCACGTGACCGCTGAGTCCTTCTCCAAGTGTCCAGAACCATCTGTCTAATAATTAGCTGTACAATTTTCCTGAGGTCTATTTTTACTTAACAAACACAATACTTTATAAATTCCAATTTACTTAACCCCATGTGAGTATTATTATTTGTATCTCCATTATGCAGATGAGAAATCTGAGGCACAGAAAGAGTTTAAGTAATTTACCCAGGACCACATAGTTAATAAATTGCAGCACTGGTTCAGACTGGCAGTTGGTAGATGGAATCTGCCTTTAAACACTAAGCTGCATTACTTCACTGATATATATGACCTTGGAAATCCCCTACAACTCTGGTTTCTCTGTCTCTTACCCACCCCCAAGCCTCCCAAATTCCTTTTTAAACAGAGAAACATTTTCCCATTTCCATTATTTTTAAATGTCTGGGGTTTTTGTTGTTTCTACCCCGAAGCCCCTTATTTGACATGGTATATCCCCAAAGTTCCCCATCACTTCTAATTCACCGTACAGTTTCTTTGAAGTTAACAATAATGTAGAGAATAACTGTTCCCTTATTCCCCATATTTCTTTCTCAGATTTCTGAGATAACATTGTCTTTAAGACAAATCAATAGTGTGCCATTATTTTAATTTAGGAGAATTTGAATTACAGCATGTACAGATGAATTACATCAAATGTCCTGTCATTATCAGAACCACCTTTGTGCCAACTTTCATGTTTCTGAATTAGGAAAGGATCCTCATTATACCATATTTGGGCAACCTGTATATCTTAGTTTGAGCTTCTATAACAAAAATGCCATAGTGTGGGTGGTTTAAATAACAGCCATTTATTTCTGAGTTCAGGAGCCTCTAAACTCCTAGATTTGGTATCTAGTGAGAACTGGCTTCCTACGTCATAGGCATCAGTCTTTTTGCTATACCCTCTCATGGCAAAAAAGGGACAAGGTAGCTCTCTGGGGTCTCTTTCACAAGGAGACTAATTCCATTCATGAGGGCTCCACTCCCATGACCTAATTACCTCTGACAATCTCATCTCCTAATACCATCACATTGGGGCTTAGGATTTCAACATACAAATTTCAGGGTATGCGGGGGAAGACACAAAACATTTGGCCCATACACTGTTTCTCTGTACACTTACTTTCACCAAAATGCTTCTTTTCTTATTTTTCACAGCCACAGATTGGTACACAATCCTACATCATTTCGTATCAATTGCTAACCCAGCCTTTCCCCCTTGACCTTTTAAAATCTCTACCCTTCCATTGTTGCAATCAAATCATGAATTCCATCCTACAAATCTTGATCTTATATTGTTCATAATCATTTCTTTGTCAATATTAACATTTAGAATTCAATATCTCCTCTCTATTGTCTTTTAATTATTGAGTATTTCTCACATTGCAGCTCATTTATGTGGTTCCAAAAAAGAATGTGTCTTGATATCCAGTGGTGCTTACCTGATGGTGCAGTTTAACGCTTATGAGTCTATGGGAAAAAGAGGTTTTTAAACTTATTTTGGAAGATATGATTCAGAAAAGCAATACTGGGATCAAATTGCCTACCAATGGTAAGTAATTGTTTTAAAAATGTTTATTAAATCAGATACCACATAGGTCTTGAAGGAACGCTAGTTTAAAGGTCACTTACAGATACTTTCGTTTCAAACCATTTCTTAATGCATGAAAATTTGGTCTCAGGTAACAAAATTAATTGGTGTGTGTGTGTGTGTGTGTGTGTGTGTGTGTGTGTGTGTGTGTGTGTGATTTTTATTTAAGAAATAATGATAAACATACAAGTCAGTTGCTACTTAAAAGATCCAGTGAGGACTATTCAAGCTAAAACAAAAGTAGAGTTCAGTGTGTTTCCATGTCTGTTACCATGTCTCTTTTATTAAGTAACTGCACCCCATTTCTATAAAGGCCCCAAGAGAATATGTTAGTTGAACATATACAAACTTATCTGCATAAAATAGAAACAAATTTAATGATTTTTGTATTGACCCAATCTACTTTTTTAAAAATATATATATACTTTATTGATTTTTTTTACAGAGAGGAAGGGAGAGGGATAGAGAGTTAGAAACATCAATGAGAGAGAAACATCGATCAGCTGCCTCCTGCACACCCCCTACTGGGGATGTGCCCGCAACCAAGGTACATGCCCTTAGCCAGAATCGAACCTGGGACCCTTGAGTCCGCAGGCCGATGCGCTATCCCCTGAGCCAAACCGATCAGGGCTGACCCAATCTACTTTAATCAAGAATTCCATTAGTTGTGCTTAAGATTTAAAAATCTAATGAATGTGTTATTAAGAGATTATTTTGATTGGAGTGTAATTCTGGGAAGAATTCTAATCAACTTGCAACGCGAGGTTTTGACTTTATTATGATAAGGGAAGAGAATGAGCTCTTGGAAGAGTCCTTGATTTGAGCTATAGGGGACTGACCTTCACTATTCCACAGGTGTGCTTTTTTATTGTTTAGGATGCTCGCCTAATTGATGCTTCTGTCTCCATTGCTTTTATCTTTCCATCTCGACATGTCTAAATTGAACCTTTAGTCTCACAGTAAAAATATTTTGGCTGCCTCATTTCCTTTTTTAACTATTCCTTTTTTGGAAGTAATTTGAATACTAATAAAATATTGATATGGTATATGTAAACAAACAGCCCAAAGTTATAAGACTTACTACATATTACCACATACAATGTGGCTTATAAATGCAGTAACAACATGCAGCAAGACAGAAAACCTTAATGGACAAAACCAATTTTGAATAAATATCTTTTGTAGGGTTTTTTTGCCGTAAGACTAAGATAGCTTAATTTTGAAGTTTGCATAATTTTTAGAATATGTATCTAAAAGGAGGAAGGATCCATTTTTATACATATCTGAAAAGAAAGTTGAAATGAGTTTTTGCTACAAGTGTTGAATAAATAAATCCACTCTACTAGAAACTTTTTGTTTTAAATGGATTTCTGGTATAAAAAATAAATTTCAAGTAAGAAATCTAACAAGTGAGCACATTTTATAATTCTTAAATTATATGGCTATGGAGAAGCTTAACTTTCTTGATATTTAAGGAAATACTTAAATAAGCCTTTTTAAAATTTCCTAGTGGATTCTTTTTAAAACTGAGACTGGAGTAGACATTTTCCTTACGCATTTCCTTTATGTATATGGCTATGGAGAAGCTTAACTTTCTTGATATTTGAGGAAATCCTTAAATAAGCCTGTTTTTAATTTCCTAGTGGATTTCTTTCTAAATCTGAGAATGGAGTAAGCACATTGCTAGACATTTTCCTTATGCATTTCCTTTATGTATACATTGTATTTGAATAGATTTAGTATAAAGTATTTTGGTTTGTTATACTGGGATAACACAAATAATGCCACAGAAAGGACAATGCCCAGTAATTTCGTAGTTAAATGCAATATTTAAATTTTTATTTTAAATTGATTTGTGCTCCAATTTGTCTAAAGATGTGTGTATCAATGCTTAGTTAACTTTACTGATTTTTGCTCATTTTAAGAATTCTAGTTTGAGCCTACAAAAGAAACAAAACATCTTTATTCTGAGATTTTCGTAAGTATTTCTAGCTAATGTTTTGCTGTTACTTTTCTGAGGAATGACACTAGAAAACAATACAGAAAGAAGGCCAACTGACAGCGGCACACTGTGCCTTTAGCTGTGTGCCTGTGCGGTGCAGGGGTGCTGGAGCTCTTGGAGGTCCTGCCGTGGGTGTATCTGCTCTCTTCCCGTCACAAGGAACTTTAAGCATCAAGCTCCCTCTTGCCAATGAATGGACATACTGTATAAGGCTGATGACTCTTTCTGGGCTTCCCTAATACATTTAGTACTAATAGCTTTTAATTTTAAAAGTCGGTTCCTGCTTCTAGGTGTAATTTAGTTAATAAACAACTAACAACACTTTCTTCTCTTTCCTCTATAAAATGGAGATAATGATGTCTTAATATTTTCTCATCAGTCTTTTAAGCCCATACCGAGAGGACAAGGGTTGCACAAATGTGGATTTCTTTTTTTTCAAGCTCTCTTGTTCTAAGTTGTCTGATCATTATACCCACTTCCCAAATAAATATCTAAAGTTTCAAAGAATTTTTTAAATGCCCTCTTTTTTTCAGGTTTTAAACTAAAAAATAAATAAATAAAAGGCTTACCCATTTTTGCAACCTCAATCCTTGCCTCTGGCACCCACCAATCTGTTCTCTGTATCTGTTAAGTTTTTTGTTTTTGTTTTATAATGTGTGTGTGTGTGTGTGTGTATTAGATTCTACATATAAGAAAGATTACTTGGTATTTGTTTTTCCCTGTCTGACTTACTTCACTTAGCATAATGTCCTCGAGGTCTATCCAAGTTGTCACAAATGGCAAGAATTCATTCTTTGTTATGGCTGAATAATATTCTATTTTATATATACCATATTTTCTTTGTTCACTCTTCTATTGACACTCAAGTTATTTCCTTATCTTGGCTGTTGTGCATACTGCAGTAAACATGGGGATGCAGATATTTTTTGGAATTAATGTTTTCTTTTTCCTGTGGATAATTACTCAGAGTCGGATTGCTGGATCATATGTTAGTTCCATTATTATTTAAAGAATGTCCTTTAAAAGAAACAGCCTTTTACTTTTATCTGAATCTTGGTCTCAGTGTGATGTGGAAATAGCTAAAGACTTCTTCCTCAGAAGTGTTAGCTTGATGTTTTTCATATGGTCTCCCAGAAGTGTTGATAGTTGACACCATCACAGTGTCCTATAGCTAAGTGAGTAGATGTAATGTCTTCTGTGTCTCTAAAATAGGCTTTATAATAAAAGTATCTGCTCAGATAACTTGAAGAGCAGGAACCTTCAACAAATCAAAAACTCATTTCCTTTACCACCCCCAACTCTTGCACTTAAGTCATAAGAAGGCATCCTTATTAAGGCAGATTTCAGACTTCCATGTGCTCAAAATTACCTGGGGAGTTTGCTATAAATGGAGTCTTAGAATCTTAATGCTGAATTTTTATTTCATGAGTTATGTATGGGATTCTGCATTTTTAAAAATATATATTTTTATTGATTTCAGAGAGGAAAGGAGAGGGAGAAAGAGATAGGAATATCAATGATGAGGGAGAATCATTGATTGGCTGCCTCCTACATGCCCTGCACTGGGGATTGAGCCCACAACCCAGGCATGTGCCTTGACCAGGAATTGAATAATGACTTCTTGGTTCATAGGTTGATTCTCAACCACAGAGCCATGCAGCCTGGAATGGGATTCTGCATTTTAAATGCACATGCCATGGAAGGGCATTGTAGTAGGTAATAAGACAGAAAAATACAAATATCATATGATTTCACTTATATGTGGAATCTAAAGAGCAAAATAAATGAACAAAGACAATAGAAACAGACTCAGGTACAGAGAAGAGACTGATAGTTTGCCAGAGGGAAGGGTATTGGGGCGTTGGGTGAAAACATTGAAGGGATTAAGAAGTACAGATTGGTAGTTACAAAATAGTCACAAGGATGTAAAAAACAGCATAGAAATTATAGTCAATAATATTGTAATACCTGCATGCAGTGCCAGATGGGTGATTGCAATAGTATATGATTATTTAGCCATACAGTGGGGCCTTGACCTACGAGTTTAATTGGTTCCGAGATGGAGCTCGTTAAGGAGCTCATTAAGGAGCTCGTTAACTCAAATTACTCTGTCAACTCAGTGCAAAAAAATCGTCCTTGAGACAGCTGGTATCTCAAAAAACTCGTTAGTTGGGACACTCATAAGTCAAGGCCCCACTGTATACTGTATACCTGAAACTAACAGAAAATGATATTGAATGTAAACTGTAAGTGAAAAAAACATTTTTAAAAAGAGGAATTGAGGGATAGAGGGTAAAGATAGTGGTAAAATGAGATCAAAGAACAGGGAAAATTTATAACAGCAAAGGCTTACAGGATCTTTAGGGTTTGTAGGAGTATTGGTATCTGGACACTATAGAAACTATGCTAGAAAGGATTATCTAGGTGGATATTAAAGTCACCAAGAATTTTGACAGGAGTAATGAAGGAAATGGTGATAGTGAACCAGGAGCTAAACTCTCAAGGCCTGAGGACTGCATGTGGAGGGGTGGGTGGTATGAAACTCAAAGCACAGGAGCAAGGAGAACCATTCCACCAGCAGACCTAGTTTTATGGGCTGCACTTGCATTTTCTGAGCAGAGATTAACTTGTCTTTTCTGTAACTTATTAGTTCCCTAATCTAAATTCTGAAAATGTCTTTAGAAGGGTAAGGAAAATAACAGCAACTTTTATTTTATAAAAATTTAGTTGATGCTTCTGTGAAGTTTTATTGATAAAAAGAAATTGACTTTAACCTATCACTTTTTAGCTTTATATTCAACAGTATAGCCAACTGAGTTATACCTCAAAACTTTTAACATGTTATGGAAAGAAAGCTGTGCTATATGTTCTCTTTTTATAATTTTTATATGACTAGAGGCCCAGTGCACAAATTCGTGCATGGGTGGGGTCCCTCAGGGTGGCCTGCGGGGATCGGGCCCCAGCTTGTGCCCCCAGCCTCACAGCCCCGCAGCCCCACCTGGCACTCCGCTGTGGCCTGGCACCTCCCCCTCACCTGCTCCACCATCCCACCTGCGGGGTGACCGAACGCCCCCCTCCCCCCCCTACCTGGCTCCCTCAGTGCCTGGGAGCCGAGCAGCGGCCCCACCCCCCACTGCTGCTGCTGGTACTGTCTACAAGGTGATCAGTGGGGCAATTGGGCCCCCACTCGCACCTGCCTTGGCCTGGCATCATCCGCTCTCTTGTTCCTCCATCCTGCTGTGGTCCTGCTCTCATTGGGGCCCATCAGTGCCGGCAGCACCTCCATTGCTGACCATTGCCAGTGCCATGTCACTTATGCCCGCCATGTTCCACGCTGCCCCCTGGTGTTAGCACACGTCATAGCGAGCGGTCGAAATCCTGGTTGAACTCCCAGTGGAACAATTTGCATATTAGGCTTTTATTATGTAGGAATGTTTATTTTGTGTTGGCATACATTACCAGAGATCATTTTTGTGTACTTACTGTGAACTTAATAAATTATTTGCCTAATAAAGAGAAAAATAATGAATAAATAAATAAATGTACATGCCAGATTGAATACATGTAGTCCTCAGATATTTCTTTAAGAAACATTGTACTAGGGAGTAGAGTAACTATAGCTTTCAGAATAGCTTTCTGTGACCATTAGATAGACACATAATGTATAATATTATGATTATAATAATATGTAGAATTATTACCTTAAGGCATCATAAATCTTGATTGTCAAAGAAATACTACATCATTTCATTTAATGTTATAAAGGCAAGAAAGTAGATACTTAAATTTTTCTCTCAAGGATTTAATGAGAAATCCCTACTTTCTAAGAATTCAAGATAATAAAGATTTTAATGTAATTGGAAATTGCCTGGGGGAGAATGCAGGTGGAGGAGGGTGTGGAGGGATAAATGGTGATGGACAGAGACTTGAATTGTGGTGGTGAACACACAATAGAGTGTACAGATGATGTGTTGTACAGCTGTGCACCTGAAACCAGTATACTTTTGTTAACCAGTGTCACCCCAATAAATTCATGAAAAAGGAAAAAAAGAGAAATGTTAAAGAATTTATTTTTAGTAATTTTGAAAAATTATGGCATCATTAAAAGTGGTATCTATTCTCCTACTCCTTTTCTTATGACAAGCACTGTCATGGACAACCTAGTATTAGGAAGAAGTTACCTCTCAAATGTAGGAAATAGTGATTTGGCGCCAGTGAAAGCTGTATATACTCAGTCTGGCTTCTCACAATTTCCTCCTAATGATGACCTATCCTTGTTGTGTCCGGAAAAGCCTCTTGAACTAGGTCAGTATGATTAATTCTTTCCCATATTTTAAAGTTTGCCATATAGTTTATGTCCTTCATCTTGTTTAAAAGTTCTGTATGTACTTTTGAAGTTAAATAATTTCAGAACTTTTTTATATTCAAATATATTTTTCTGTAAAAGCTGAAATGCCTACCTAAAACTTTTTTCTTTTATGCATTTTTAATTAATGGAAGTCTAGAGAAGATGTCAAAGCTATACATTTTTACTTTATTCTATTTAATCTTCTGAGACTGTTGTATACTATAAGGTTAACCCAAAAACTTAGAACAGGAATTTGAACCATTAGATGTTCAATTTTCTGTCCCTTCATGACTTACTAACATTTTGTCCTTTTAAAATGTTTATTTAAACCAAAGCTACCATAAAAGTGTTAACCTGGCCCTATGACCTAGTAGTCAGGCAGCCTTGGGCAGGTGATGTAATTGTTCTGAACCATGGCTTTATCATTCATAGAAAGGGAACAACAGTAAACCACAACATGGGCAACAAACCAGGAGCACTGCATTTGGTGTTCTGTGTATGTAGTGTGTAACCACAGAGACACACATATAAATGCACAATATTTATGTGTACCCAAATTTCATAAGAAAAAGAGGGAATGTTTAAACGTATAATGTATAAATATAGTTTGTAGCATGCCTTTATTAAATATAAAATTAAATATAACTACTTAACTATATATATAAAAGCCTAAGTGACAAGCTGACTGGCCGACCCTTCAACTGTCTGACCAGTAGCTATGACGTGCACTGACCAACAGGGGACAGATGCTCAACACAGGAGCTGCTGAGCTGCGGTGACTCGGTAGCTGTGGTTCTCGGGTGTCAAGCCCGATTCCAGGGTGCATCACTGGAAAACCACCCACTCGTAATCTGGGACCCCTCGAGGAATATGGGAGAGCTGGTTTTGGCCCGATCCCCACAGGCCAGGCTGAGGGACCCCACCAGTGCATTAATCCGTGCACCAGCCTTTAGTTAGCTATAAGATGCATAAAAGGTTTAAATTGCTACAAATGTGGTTTTCCCCACTCCTGTTATGTAGTTGAAAAAAGAAGATAATTATATTCTCCTCCACTATCATCTCAAATTCAATCAGGTGATGTCCTGGAAGTACGTGGACAAAAAGGCAGACAGATTTTTAAAAACTGTTGTGGATGAGAAACCAGGAGCCCCACATTCCAGTGTGGGGCATGTGTTTCTAGTGTCCTGGGAGGATGTGGAACTACCTGGAACAAAGGAGTAACATGTCAACTGGGATGATGCCTTCTAGGTAATTAATAGATATCTTCTGGGAGACTTATTAAATTACAGAGTTAAAAAGGGTACTGCAGATCAGAGTAGATATTTCTAGAATCATCACTGAAAAGCAAACAATGTTAACATCAATCCTATGGACTAAATGATATTTGTCTCTTTCTCATCTTTTTGATTAGGAGAGTTTGTTTCTCCAATCTGTTTGCCAGGAAAAGACAATAAAATAAATGTACTTTCCAAATGTGTGACTGCTGGATGGGGACTAACTGAACCACATCATGAGTATATTCACCACCTCTTCCAACATTAGAATCCAAACAAATATATGCATAGTCTGAGTATATTGTCTATTCATTTTCAATTTTTCTGTATTTTTAATAAAAATGGTAGTAGAAAAAAGTTTTTTTCATAATGGATCTAAAGGTGACTGATTAGGTTTTAGGCCATCATATTTATTGATGTTAGTTCACTGATAGTAGTTCATTGATACTTGTAAAAACTTGTGGTGGAGAATTTCTAGTGGTTTTATTACTTAATAAATATTTGTGTGTCTAATTTATATATAATTACTCTCTAATTGCACTGTGAACACACGCACTCACACACAAAATTGTTTTCATAACGGTATACTACTACAGCGAAACGCCATACTTGGAAAATATGAGCCTATTTCCAAAGATGTGAGACATTTTTCTGAAGTGATAGTCTGATAAAATGGTAAATGGGTATAAAGATTATGTGACAATAACTAGCCTGTGTAAAGATCAAACCCATAACTCTGGTCTCATTTCCACTGTATTCTGCAACTGAATTAACAAGTTACAAGTAAATATATGATGAACTAAAGACAAAGTCACAATGCAATTTAACTTGTCAGTTTCCAGATAGTCAGCACTTAAACATATTGTCCGTTAAACAAAATTCAGGTCAAAAGAATGAGAGAACCCTGAAAGCAATGGAAGAAAGTATAGATTTAACTTGAAAATATGAATTTTGTATTGTTTGTATTGTCAACAACTGATTTGGGTGTAAACTCTGTCTTTTTCCTTTTATAAAATGATATTTGTTTTCCTATCTTCTTAGGACTGTACTAAAGGCAAAAGACCCACATAAAATTTTTTGTTGTTATTTCTGTTGTAAAAGCCACTGTGGAGTAATAATATCAGTTTGCTTCTGTGTGTGTGTGTGTGTGTGTGTGTGTGTGTGTGTGTGTGTGTATTTAAACAAATTATCTAACAGTATCATTACATTGCTGAAAGGAAAGAATAAGGGTCCTTAACCTATGAAATACATATGGGCTATTTTTATTTATCACTTAAAAGCATTTATCTAGGTTGTTATATATGTTTTTATTCCTTTTCTACTAGAAGATGAATTTTCTAAAATTGTGCAGCTGACAGAGGTTCCATTGATCAGTAGTACATTTTATCGAAGCTACTGGGGACTGGACATTAAAAACACCAATATCTGTGGTGGGGCTGCAGGATCATCCTCATGGGTGGTAATTCAAGGATTGCATTGATGAGTGTAGGAGTTTTCTTCAGTGTATCTCATGAATGGGTGTTTGCTGACAATAAAGAGGTATAAAGTTATGGTAATTTTAAAATGAAAAGTGAAAAGAATAAGTACATTGCTAAATTGATGTGCTGTGATTATTAATTTAATACTTGAAGTTAATTCAATTCTCAGAAGGAATTATTCATTTGCTTAGTTGAACTATGTGAAGTTGGTAATATCCAACTATTTTGAACCTTAAAAAAATAATAATTTCTTATGGTTTGATTTCATAGCTGAATTAGGTAGCTCAAAGTGCCTACTTCAAGTAGCACTAAAGATATAAAGAGGTTTTCGTGTAATTCAAAACCATTATTTAGCCATTGTATTTAGTAGATGCTTGAAGTTTTCTGCACTGCACACTTTATTGTCAGTATTGAATTAATTTATACTCACTGTATCTTTTAGCCTCTCCTTGAAAATATGGATTTTGATATGATTCAGATATCTGTAACATCTGCCAACTACCTGAGTGGCTTTGGTTCTCTATGCTCTTGTGGGTAGAAATAAAAGATGCAAGAGTTACTTATGCCTTGTCTGATCATCCTGTGGATTCGGGATTAGCCTCAACTATAGATCATGCAGCCAGGAGAACTTCTGTCTTTGCTGGTTTCAGGGAGAGTGTGGAGGACCACTGCAATGCGCCCAGGATGGGCAGTGCAAGCTCATCGGTACTGTGAGCTGGGGAAGTAGTAATTACCATCCTACTGCCTCAAAGGTCTTCACCAGAATTTCTGCCTCCAGGGACTGGATCACATCTGTCACTGGAGGAGAAGCATGATCGCTGAGACAGCAACGAGGTGGAACTGTGTTATAACAGTATACTTGGAAAATAAGTCTCTTGTCGGTACTAAAAAACTCACCGTCACTTCTCCCAACCCTTATATTGAGGAACTTGGATTTGGTGTGTTTCATACCTTCAGTAATAAACATCAGTCGCAGAAATTTAATGTTGCTTCATGCCTCCTGAGAATTTAGTAGTATCTGCAATGTCATGAAGTTCATATCTAGTGGATCATGTATATACCATAGTTGAATACTATAATATACACTTTTACTATTTTTTTCTAGTTTGGTAAATATTGGAAATGTTATTAAGCCCATAAAATTATTAATTTTATTCACACAGAACAATACCCTGCGTACAGTCAGATAGGAAAGGTTCCTGTAAGTTTCATAATTTCAATGAGGAATGGACATTGAAGAAATTATTTATCAGGCTTATCACTTGATTTTTAAATTTTTAGTTAAAATTTTAGGACATTTCAATTATTTACAAAACATTTAATTTACCTGTACCTCTTTCTCTAAGTTGTAGCCAAGAACTAGGGAGCAAGTAACTAAGTCTATGGTGTTAACCAGTACACTATGCTGCTTCTTAAAAAATGTGAGGGAAGTAGAAATAAAGCAACTTAAGGTTGATTTAACATTTTTGGACTACTCCTGACAGGAAAGTCTAGAAATGAAATGGCATCAGTGGAAGCTATTTGTCCTTATATTCTAGGATAGTAAAATTTAGTATTTCAATAAATGTTAATTCACCAAATAAAAGGGTAGTCTAGTGTTGTGGTCATTATGTCCCTGCCTCTCCTAATTATCTGACTTTGGGTAAATCACTTAATGGCCACTTGACTCAATTTCCTGATTTATGAAACAGATAAATAATAGTATAACCTTACACCATTAAATGAGATAAGTCAAGTAAAGCAACCAAGGCAGCACTCACTGGGAAAACAATGCTTAAGTATTAGTTGTCAATATGCCTTTGTAAGACTTTTCTGGTCAATCAATCAGAAAATTAAAACCTCAATATTTGATTGGAAAATATAACAGATGTGCTTACTCTCAAATAGTCCCCATTTAACCTTTCTTTCCAAAGTCCCTTCTATTACCTCTTCTACTGTGAAGTGTTAGGAAAAGATGAAGTACTTTCTCAAGAAATATTTGACTGCAAAATACGTATTGGCAACAAAAGGGTGAGAAAGATGTGCTTTCTTAAGGAGCATACTATCCGGAAGACAAAAACACTGAGCAAATAAGTAAAAGCATTACCTAAGCCTGGACAAGGAAGCTTAACTATTCCCAATGAGGGGAAATGAGGAGGCAAAGACAGGGAGCGTGGTGCAGAGATTGAGAAGTAATATGCATTAATTAGGATTGCAAATGATAAATCCTGCGCCCAAGCCTTTCATCAGAAATGCAGTACAGTAGCAGGAGCTGCGAGAGATTCTTTCTGTGGCCTCCAAGGGTCAGTCAGAAGGTAAACCTGCACCCTTCCTGGAGAAGCGGATTCCTTCTGGCCACGTGCTTACACCTAAAATAAGTTGCAACCTCCTTTCGGTTTAGTCACGCCCCTCTCATCCTGACCACGCCTCTCGATTCACAACACACTTCGTCAGCAAAGGACTTCTCGCGAGAACTCCACATTGTCTCCCTTCGCTGTTTCCAGCGGTGGGAGTCGCCTTGGCTCTCGCGATATTTCCGGGCAAACGGGAACCCGAGCGACCCGGGCTTCTGTGAAACATGGCGGTCGGCTGGGACCGACATACAAGGTAAAACGCCGAAACCCTGCCTGGTGCTGTTCTCGCGGTTGTTCCCGAGCGGTTCCGGGCGTGAATGTAGTTGAGGGGGTTGAGCGGCGGCCATGGAGTTGGCTTCCTGCCTTCCTCGCTCTCCTCTGGAGAGCGGGCCGGACCGGGGAGCCGCTGCACTTCCCCCGGGGGCGTTACTGGCAGGACCCTGGGCAGCGCTAGCCCGGGCGCTCCTCTCTCCCCGGCTCGGTTTCCCTGCGCTGCCTTGCAACGGGAAGGAGTTCGGGTGCTGCCCCGATCGCGGCTGACGCGCACCCATTGCTTCGCGCGGTGCCCGGTGCTCCGGGGCACCTCCCGTCCGCGGGCGCGGAGGGTCCCGCCTGGTGAAGACCGTCGGGTCCTGCCCCGATCCCCCCGGGGGTCGGGCTCCCACCACGGTTCAGACAAATACCAGATGCTCGGCAGCAGGTTGCTCGCTCTTTTTAAGAACCACTGCGGTCGCGGCCTCGCCTGGAAGGGGACTTTCGCACCTCGTGGGGGAGATGAGGAAGGGGCAGGGCAGGTGAGATGTCACAGGAGAGACAGGTCCCTGGTCCCTGCTTTTCTCAAACCCTTCTCGGATCGAGAAGCCCGTGGAAAGCAACTCGCCAGCTCGTGGTAGCGAATAAAGAGCCTTGGGTCAAAGGTGGTGCATAGAGTTGAAAGATCATCATTGGAGAAAATATCTTTAAGTTAAAATATGTAGGACTTGGTGCCCTGGGGACTACGCAGAGTTACATACCTGTGAAAATGTTGCAAGACTGGCTTTCAGAAACCATTAAAATACGGTTAAAAGCAGGATTTGTTCATGCGTTTGAAGTTGTACTTGAAGTACTCCAGGTGATTGCTTAGCCTGATACTTTGAACTCCAGCCATTATACAGCCATTATAAAGATAGAAATCACAAGCTCGTTCACTTCTTGAGGAATTCAGGATATATATGGGCTTACTGAACTTGTTTATTGAAATCTTTAAGTTGACGCAATTATTCCAACTCTCTTAGAGGAAATACGAGAAAAAGAAATTCCATGATTTAGGGTTTAGGGGTGGGGTGGGGGGTGGGTAAGGAGTTTCTTTTAGAGAATAAAGTTTACCAGTCAACTCTGAGTATTGGTAATGGCTGGAGGGTACAGATCATAAAATATATCAAGCTTGAAAGATCTCTTGAAGGAAAGCAGGCCTCCTCTGGAACAACAACAACAAAAGAATTGGGGAAAAACGAATTTATTTTCTTTGGGGGTTAGTGGTTTAATTGGAAGAAATAGTGGTTTTATTTCTAATAGAGTTACTTTTAGGCAGTCTCTTCCTGCTACTAATCCTAGTTAACAGTTTTCAGTGTTGTTATTGTCTCTTAAATGTCATGATAGGCAAATTAAACTCTTTGTGCCTTAGTTTCCTTATCTGCAAAATGGGAATAAGTAATAACTCATGTGGTGATTGATGAGGATTAAATGAGTTAAAACATGCAAAGCACTTAGAACAGTGCCTGGCATACAGTAAACATAAAGTATTAGCTCTTGTTATTTTTAAATTTTTGTTTTCTAACTTCTGTGGTTACTCACAAAATGTTGCTTTGGTATTTAGTCAAAATACAGACTGAAGAAGACCTTTTTTTAAAAAAAAATTTTTTCTTAAAGTTCTTACAGACCCCTAAACTGCTGAAGCACTCTTCATTTTATTTTTAAAATAGAAGTTAACTCATAAAATGTGTCTGACTACCTGGATGGAGAGACAAATAGAGTGGGAAGGGGAGCAATAGAACTGGATAACAGAGGAGTCCAAAAGATTGAAAACACAGGGAAAATGAAGCCCGGATTCTGTCCTAGTCAGGCATTAAGGAGCTGGAAGGATAATTGGTTCGGCTTAGAGAGGAAAGTTAGTCTCTTGGATTTTAGAGGTGGAGCGGTTTAAAAATTAAGAGGAGCCAAAACATGGCCCTGCTTGTGTGAGGCTTTGAGTAGAATTAAGATGGGGGTCGCTGGAGAAGACCTGTTAGGTTTGCATGGTAAAAGGGTTATAATTGTGAGCGACTACCGTAGGATGAGGGTCATCAGGTTGTGAATTCCAAAGGATGGTGATGGAATGGGGAAGAAGAGAAGCAAATCAAGAGATCCAGATGCTGAAGTCATTAAGGAAATTTTTGTCTTTTTAAAAAAGTTTTTTTACTTTGAATATTGAATGTATTGGTTGACATTGGTTAATAACATTATATATGTTTCAGGTGTGCAGCTCTATAATACATCATTTGTATATTTTATTATGTGTTCGCTACTCCAAGTCAAGTCTCCTTCTATCAACCTGCATCCCCCCTGAAAATTATAAATATATCCAGATGGAGAAAACAATAATAAGTATTAAAGTGAGAGTGTACACTATGTTTTGGAGCGTGAACTCTGGAGTCAGGCTGCTTGGGATCAAATCTAGGTTATTCTACCTGTTGAGTGGCCTTACAAAAATTACTTGACTTTTCTGTGCCTCAGTATCCTTATATATAAATGAGATAAAAGTAGTATCTACTTCATAGAGCCGCTTAGAGGGTATTAATATATAAAGTCCTCATAATATCTAGCACATAATATGAAAATTAGGCCATAATTCTATGTAGTATATGAGTTTATTACTAGAAGATAGACTTGAAAAGGGAAGAGGCGGTTGAGAAATCATGATGAGACATGCTAATATTTTACCCTTTGAGTCTCAGAAATAAAGTAAGGATTTAAAGGAATTACCACCAGTTGATTGTTAGGTTTTCATATTGAGAGATGGTAGAAGGATTATTTTTAGTAAAATTAGGAGTTACGGATAACTTGTTCATATCAGAAGAGTGGTGCCCTGCCAGTGTGGTTCTGTGGTTGAGTGTCAACTCACGGTTTTTGCAGGGTCTATTCCCAGTAGGGGTGTGCAGGAGACAATGGATGATTCTCTCTCATCATTGATGTCTCTCTCTCTCCTCCTTCCTTTCTGAAATCAATTGAAAAAAAAAAAAAAAGAAAAGAACAGTGGCTCTGTAGAATAGTGACAAGTACTGGAAATGCAGTGAGTTTCTTGGATGTAGGTTGGTGCTGAGTTAACAGGAATGGGGCAGGAGTAGCAGTAGAGTGACAAGGTACTCCATTCTAGAATAGTAATCATGGAAAATAGGAATGGAAGAAGCTAAAGACTGAGAAGCAGCCAAGTGGGATAGACTAGCTAGACTTTTAAGGGAGGAGAGCTGAATAGGCTATATGAATTGTTAGAGGCTTTGTAAAACTAACTTTTACATATCTTTGTATTACATATAATTTAAAGAAAGCATCTTTAAAGCTTGTAAAAGTATAGACAATTTAGGAACTAATATTTACAGTTTTATTTATTTGCCCAATAATGCTAACTGCTGTGTGCCAATCATTGTTCTAGGTACTTGTGATATATGGTAGTGAATAAAACAGAAAAGTCCTTCTCTTTGTGGATCATATACACTGAGTGGCCAGATTATTATGACCAACCCATCAGTACTTCATTGACACTTACAAAAATACTGAATATTGAAAACTTCCTAAGCAAATACTCTCAAGGTTTTATTATTATTTGCATAACTAATTCACTTCATTGTACTGATGGGGTGATCATAATAATCTGGCCGGTCATAATAATCTGGCCACTGTATGTGTGTGTGTGTGTGTGTGTGTGTGTGTGTGTGTGTGTATTTATCTAAAAATGATAACTTGTTTCTGTTGGAAAGCTGTACAATCATGGGTGTTTCGGGGGAAATTTCCCACCTTCCGTATTTTTTCCCTTCTACAAATGTTTATCAAACACTTACTGTGCCAGGTATTGGAGATACAAAGATAGGTTGACATGATTCCTGCTGTAATATTATAATGGCAAAAACAGAAAATTAAACAGGCAATTAGAAACAGTGCTCTTGGAGCACTTACTATAACTAGTACTATGTATGAGGTCATAGGTTTCTTTCCCCTTCAAAAGAGAGATGTCTCGACTGAGACTTAAAGATAAGTGGGAGTTAGCCAAATATAGAGGTTTGGTAGAGGGAGAAAGGCTATGGCTGGCAGAAAGAACATGTTAAAGGACTAGAAAGTGATTTGGTTTGGCTAGAATTTAGACATTGATGGATTGGGTTTGAAGGGATAAGCAGGACCTGTTTTTGTTGTTGTTGTTTGTTTTAATATGTTTTTATTGATTTTAGAAAGAGGAAGGGAGAGGAGAGACATCTAAGTATCAGTGAGAGAAACATCAGATGGAACTGCTGCCTCCTGCAGGCCTCCTGGTGGGGACGAGCCTGCAACCAGGGCATGTTCCCTGACCAGGAATTAAACTGGTGACCTCCTGTTGCATGGGTCAATACTCAACTACTGAGCCATACTGGCTGGGCAGGACCTGGTTTTTGAGGGCTTTTTAACCTTTGTTAGGATAGAATCCAAACTTTTCAAATGTAATAGGTATGAACCTCTACAAAGATTTTAAAAGAAAATGCATATACTCACTTTTATGGATTAAAAAGATTATTGGTTGTAGTATGGAGAGTGAACAGAAAGATTGATGAGTAAACGTTTTTGAAGCAATGCAGCGATAGATTGTGGCCATTGGGACCAAGGTCCTAATAAGGAACTTCTCAGTGAGCCTGGAAAAGAGAAAACAGATTTGAAAGAAATTTAGGAAGAACTTAAGTTTAAGGATGTAACTCATGTTTCTACCTTGTGTTATTGCCTTGTGTTTTTGGGTACATGGTGTCATCATTAATTATGGTAGGGACACAGGAGAAACAAGTTTGGTAAAGTGAAGTTTTCATTTTTGGACTTCTTGAGTCTGAAATGTATTTGGAATGCCCCCATGAAAATGTAATAGAGGCAACAAGATAATACATGTCTGCAGAGAGCTTTGGACTGGGACTAAAGATTTGAGAGGAATCATGTAGATGGAAAATGAAGGGATGGGAGATCACTTGGGGAAAGTGTGGAGGTTGGGAGGAAGGCCTAGTGTAGAATTGTGAGGCAGAAGAATCTGCAAAGTAAGCCAAAGAAGTCTTAGAGGTAGAATGAAAATCAGGAGTATACCATCACTTATGCCAAGGGAAGAGTGTTTCTAGAAGAAAAAGGAACGGCTGTGTATTTTCTTCTCATAGGCAAAATTAGGTAAAGACTGAACCTGTCCACTGGATTTAGTACGAAGGAAGTTGTTAGTGACCTCGCTGAGAAATTTACTTAAATGAACCTGTGCTGAGAAGTAGTCACAGTGGATGAATGGGGACAATTTACTCTCTTGTTTTGTTAATACTCTCCCAGGATATTTTTCCATTGATTTTTAGAGAGAGTGGGAGAGGGAAAGACAGAGAGAAATATCCATGTGAGAGAAACACATTGATTGGTTGCCACAATCCTGCACCCGCCCCAACTAGCGCCAAACCAGGGAGGAGCCTGCAACCAAGGTACATGTCCTTGACCGTAATTGAACCCTGGACCCTTTCGCCCACAGGTGGATACCCTATCCACTGAGCCAAATACTCTGTCTACTGAGCCAAACCGGCTAGGGTGACAACTTACTCTTTTAAGTTTGCCTATAGGTATGCAGACAGAGATCAGTAGTTGGACTTGGACTTGAGCTTTAGTGGAGAGTTTTAAAGATAAGAAGATTGAACATATTTAATATGTAACTCCAGTAGGAGACAATGAATAGGAATTGAAAGATTGAAGGAAGATCGGTCTTGGTGCAGTTACTACTAAGCAGGTACAGAAAATAAATTTGATTATTTTCTCAGTTGAACCATTTTAGGGAGCAGGAGTCTGCTTAATGCCTAACAAACACTCAGAAGCTTAATTTACAAATGAAAATACCAGTTTTATGACTTTCCTGGGAATTAGAAAATGTCATCTATTTTGTCTACATGTTCTTTTTTTCTTAGAAAAACCATATACATGAGAATCATAATTATAACCCGAAGGCCACTTTGTGAGCATGGAATCTGCGAGGGGAGTTAGTTGGATGTTTCTAATGGCAAGTGAAATCAACCTATGCTAGTACATGCATCCAGCTTCACTCTAGAGCAGTAGCGCCCTCCTGGACCAATTAGTAGTGTCCCTAGTTAGGCCTGCTCTCTTTTGGACAATATTCATGATTGCTGCCACTTTTTATTTCTCTGACTCTCCTTTTCCTCTAAGAATGCCCTTTCTATGGCTTATTCTTTCTATATTAACCCCACCCATTAGATTTTAGACAAATCTTTCTGCTTTTTTTTCTAGAGACATTCTTTTCCTTTTAATGGCTTCTGCAACCATTTGATTTATTCTCAGTTAAGTGTTTATTGTATTAATATAGCTCTGATTTCTGGTAGTGCTTTATAGTATCACCTATATTATTTCTATAAGTCAGTCATAAAAATCACATAAATATTTGAGAATTCAGTTATTTTATGGCTTTGTAACATACTGTATGTAGTTGGCATACTGATAAAAAGAATAGCAATCAATTTTCAAATATTTTTATTGTAAAAATAGATAATTTGGTAAGTCCAACATTTTGTAAATGAAATAGTTAAAATCCTCCATGATCTACTTTTAACATTTTGGTGTATACGTATATTGGATACCACGAGTTTGTTTCTATCTTCAATATGAGAAATATCCCTATGACCCAAGTTTTGTGCATAACTCAGATTGTTGCCTTAAGATAAGTTTCTAAAAACGGAATTAGTCAAAAGGGGAATGGTATATAGTTATAGTCTCATTAGCAATGTATGAGCATGCCTATTTTACTTCATTGTCATTTACTAGTGAGAATGTATTATTTTTTCTACACAGGCTGTCCCCCCAAAATGTATACTCACTTGGAATGATTATAAAGCCAGTGTTTATTAACATATAGTTCATTTTCAAAATGTAAAGGAATTCACAAAATTGAATTTTTTTTTGTTTATTAATGCCTGTTTTCAAGTTGATGATTGCTCTGGTCCAGGCACTGCTGATAACTCGAAGCAATGGAATCACAAACATCTAGAATCATTTATTTCATTATTTGTGTGCCCTCAATTTGGCCACTGTTGCCAGTTTTATGCCGTAAACTTTATCTTTTATGTATCACCATAAACAAAAAAGTCTAGTGGCACTTTACGATAAATTTTCTTTGTTCAAAGACTAGTCTGGCTTCATCCCTTTTTTCAAATCAGTTGAACTTGAAAAGGAATGAAAATTAAAAAGGAATGAAAATTAAGTCAGTTATCAGCTGTTAAAGTGTGTATACATATTTTGGGGATAGCCTATATTTGTAAATTTAATAGAAATATGTATTTTGATTTGTATATTTAAATATTACAAATATGATTGACTATTTTTCAGACTACTTTTCACTATCCTTTTTTTTTTTTTTTTTTTTGCCCTACTTTATGTGTTTGTGTGTAGAAATTACCTTTCATTAGTATTTTTTGTCAGGGTGGGAATGGAAAAAAGGAAAGATGTGAATAAATGTTAAGTTTTTCTCAAGGAGGTTTGAAAATATTAAGTTCTTCCAAGGACATTTATCAGTTTTTTAAAAAAAGTAAACCTTTTTATCTTTTTCAAGGATACATTTATTCATTGTTTATTCCTTAGCATGACTATATGAAAGGAGAAGGTTTTCCTGAAGATGAGGCGGCTGAATCGAAAAAAAACCTTAAGTTTGGTGAAAGAGTTGGATGCCTTTCCAAAGGTTCCTGAGAGCTATGTAGAGACTTCAGCTAGTGGGGGGACAGGTGAGTATCAATTCAAATTAAAACTCCTACACTAAATGCAATTTCTGAGTGATCCAATTAACAACATACAGAAATAGAGTCATGAGGAAGAACTCATCAACATATAATAACTTTGTAACTGGTCTGTCCTTACGTGATACTGTTTTGCTATAATTTTATTATACATATTAGAGGCCCGGTGCATGAAATTCGAGCACGGGGTGTGGAGGATGGGTCCCTCAGCCCGGCCTGCACCCTCTCACAGTCCAGGACCCCTCAGGGGATGTCCGAATGCCAGTTTAGGCCCAATCCTGTAGGGATCCCTAAATCGGCAGTCGGACATCCCTCTCGCAATACAGGACCACTGGCTCCTAACTGCTGGCCAGCCTGCCTGATCGCCCCTAACCACTCTGCTGCCTGCCTGATAGCCCCTAACCACTGACCTGCCTGCCTGATCACCCATAACCACTCTGCCTGCCTGATTGCCCCTAACCACTCCCCTGCCTGCCTGATCGCCCCTAATCACTCCGCCTGCCTGCCTGATCGCCCCTAACCACTCTGCATCCACCCGCCACTGCGGCTTCGTCCTGAAGGATGTCCGGAAGGTCGTTTAGTTGTCCTGTCTAATTAGCATATTACGCTTTTATTATTATAGATATTCTCTTTGGCAACTAACTCAGTGTAGTCTGAGCATTTAGCAGTATTCATTAAAACATTATGGAATAAGTTAATCCAATTTTACTGCTTTATTGCTGGTGAGTTATGTATAATAATATTAATAGGATGATTATATACAAACATAATTTAACTTCAAAGAAGTTATTTAATGATGTGAAACTGCCTCAGTGCCTTTTTGGTTAAGAATAAATCAATTTATATGTGATAATAAAAATTCTTAAATTTCACTTTACTGGAGAGAGGCAGCATAGGGTAATAGTTAAGAGCTTAGACTTTAGAACCAGATTGTATAGATTTAAATCCCACTTGTTCCCTTTCCTAACTAAATGACTTTGAGGAAGTTAATCAAATGCCTCTGCTTTAGTTTCTTCATCCATGAAATGGGGATGATATCAGTATTTACGTAGTAGGGTTGCTGTAATGATTAAATAAGTTAATATTTATAAAATGCTTAGAATAGTACCTGGTACAGATAGAAGTATTTGTTAAGGAAAATAAATAAATAATGGAATATATAAGAAAAATATGGAACTATAACAGTATTTACTATTATTTCTTTTCCTTTGAAGAGCTAATAAGATAATATGTTTCACATAAGATTGACATTTCATTTGGTAAATGTGTACTAAGTTGCTTGCTATTTCTAATCTTTTGTGATTAAATTTGTTAACAAAAAATAGTGCAAGTTCTTGTGGCACAATAAATTTTAAGTATGTTTTGTCATAGTATATGATAGTTCTTTCCTTTTTCTCACCTTTGAGTTGCTTTTATAAATGAAGTGGTTTGTTTAGGAGATTCCAAAGTACATGAGAGTGTTATGAGAGATTTGAGATATATGTTATTTTTTTTAATTGTGCTGCAGGCATGGATCCATTTTTAATTATGAGGGGATTATTTTCAAATTTGTATTCTAAAATATTTGTTTATTATGTCTATGACTAGAGGCCTGGTGCACAAATTCGTGCACCCGTGGGGTCCCTTGGCCTGGCCTGTGGGGATCAGGCCAAAACCGGCTCTCTGACATCCCCTGAGGGATCCCAGAATGCGAGAGGGCACAGGTCAGGCCGAGGGACCCCACCGGTGCATGATGGGGCCCGGGGAGGTACTGTGGGAGGGCTCCAGGGTGGGTCTGGCCCATTTCGCCCAGTCCTGATCGGCCAGACCCCAGCAGCCAGCTAACCTACCAGTTGGAGCATCTGCCCCCTGGGTGTCAGTGCGCGTCATAGCAACTGGTCAAATGGTCGAAAGAATGGTCGGACACTTAGCATATTTGGCTTTTATTAATTAGGATGACACAAGAAAGTAAAAGTTTGATGTCTTGTAATATTGAAGAAATAAAACGCTTTCTCAATAATACAAATATTTGAATTAATTTTTGTGTTAAATATTTTTTGAGCTGTTTTAGAAAAAAATCTATCCTGGACATTGTAAGAAAAACTTTTTATTGTAATAATTCACATGACATGCATTAAGGCATTCTGTGATATATTTAATTTCACTTAAAATAAAATTGTTTATTATTTTGTAATAAAATTAAAATTTTTATTAAAACATTTATTAAAATTTTGTAATAAATTAAAACAAAATTGTTTTACAAAACTGTTTTAATTCTCTTATTCTTTTTTTTGTTTGATTTCTCAGTTTCTCTAATAGCATTTACCACTATGGCTTTATTAACCATAATGGAATTTTCAGTATATCAGGATACATGGATGAAGTATGAATATGAAGTAGACAAGGATTTTTCTAGGTAACTTTTTTTTTTCTTGAAATACCTTTAGATTCAAATTGTTTTAAAGATAACATACCTTATTAAAAAATGTCTAACTTTTATATTTGGCTTATTTTAGTTCTGAAGAAATAGTTCTGATAAATTCTCATAACTAATGCTTTAGAATCATTTTAGAATAATTTGAATACTGGTTAAAGTGTAAAAGGGAGGTTCTCTCATTTAGTATGCACTGTATAAAAAGATTAGGAGAATATAATATGTTTTTATTTTAATGTGTTGAACTGGTAACAATTATTTAATGTTTTAAAATTGTTTACTCTTTAGAATTTGAAATAGATACTGATCTGTGTAATTTGGGAAATATATTGTTTAAATATACGTTATTTATGCTTGTAACTTGATTTTTATAAATTACATCTAAATTAAACTTTAATGTAAATAACATCACTTAAAACTTTGAAAATATAGCACCTTAGTAAGGAGACAAAGTATACCTTATTTTATTTGTAGTATTTGGATTTTAATTGATTGAAGATAACAGATTTATATTATTAAGATTGTACTAGGTAGGAGAGACATTTACTTTTCAATTTCAATCCCAGCTCTGTATTTACTAGCTATGGAAGTTACTAAATCTGTATATCCATGTGCTTCAGTTTCTTTTTCTATTAAATGGGGATAATAATTATAGTACCTTCCTCATGACACTAGTGAGAAGTAAATCAACATTTATAAATTGCTGTGTAACCTTGGGTAAGTCACACAATTGACTTCTTTTGGGCCTCAGTTTCTTTATCTATATCTTGTGTATTATTCTTGATAACGTAGGTTTTTAAGGGATTTGTTATTTTTCTTTGTTTGTTTTTAGCACCAATGAAGCACTTTATTTTTTCCAAGTGGAGTCTTATATAGCTCACCACAGAAGTGTAGTGGGTATGCCCAGAAGCTTTTCTAATTGGTCCTGTCCTCTGGTTCCTACAGTATCTCTTGTACCTAAACCCCAGGGTTACTGGAGCACAGCTTGAATCTAGACAACTTGAAGACTCTGAAGCTCTAAAAATGTATTGAAAAATCTTTTGAAGCCCTAAAAATTTCTATTGAAACCAGATGCAAATTATTAGAGTGAAGAAAGTTTTGATAGCCCAGGGAAAATTGATATTGATGGTACTCATTCTGTTATTCATGGTGCTTAATTGATTATAATATTTAAAAATTAATTCAATTTGAATTCATCATTTGGAAATAAAGCATTAGTTGAACCTTTTAGGAAGGTTCATGCAAAACTTGAAGCATGAGAGGCTTTCTCTGGCAATTTGGTTGCATTTATCAAGTCACACAGACCTAGTTTTTGATATGCCATTTCAGTGGGTATGTAATTTTAAGCCAGGCATTTATACTGCCCTGAACACCATTGTCTTTCCTACAGAACTGTGAAGCTACCCAATTTACATGTCCATGATAAAGAATAAAGGAGATAATATTTATAAGGATTCAGGCATAATGCCTGATGTATAGTATTTATTGGATAAATAGAGGAGAAAGACTTGCAATTCCTAACTCTTGATTTTAAAAGTTTTAAAGGAATATTCTACATAAAGGTTTATGTAAACAAAGTTTAAAACTTATTTTTCTGAGTTTCTTGGAGTTATTTAATTTAGTAAAATTAAATTGTAGGGTACTATATTAAAAACCTGTGAAATCAGAAAGTCTTTTGGAATAATTGCAAAATAGAAACTTTTTTATTTTTTTAATATATTTTATTGATTTTTTTTACAGAGAGGAAGGGAGAGAGACAGAGAGTCAGAAACATCGATGAGAGAGAAACATCGATCAGCCGCCTCCTGCACATCTCCCACCCGGGATGTGCCTGCAGCCCAGGTACCTGCCCTTGACCGGAATCGAACCTGGGACCCTTCAGTCCGCAGGCCGACGCTCTATCCACTGAGCCAAACCGGTTTCGGCCAAAATAGAAACTTTTAAAGCAACTTTGCTTTCGCCATAAAAAATACTGTCCAGGTTCTAATCGACATTTTTGAAATCCAAGTTTTTCATGAAATTGATTTATATTTCTCATGTTTTGTTGATTACTTGGTAGGTACTAATGTTTCCTTTTTGTTTTTTAGCAAATTGAGAATCAATATAGATATTACTGTTGCCATGAAGTGTCAGTGTAAGTATACCTTGAACTTGATGAATCCTTATATAGTTGTGTTTAAACAATTGCTAGTAAAAAGTGAAAACCACTCATTGTGTTTTAACTTTATTTTTATTTTATGATATCTTAACATGCTGTTGCAGTGCTATTTAATAATGTGTGTTGTTTTTCTCCCCAAATTATATTCTTTAAATTTCTTATCCAGAAAGAGAAGAGATTTAACTTTCACATTCATATAATTAAAAGAAATAGGTGGAAATTTTTGTGAATCCAAGTTTTAAAATATGTGTGTGTGTGTGTGTGTGTGTGTGTGTGTGTGTGTGTGTGTTTTTAATTAAGTTCAGAACAAGGAAGGGAGTGGGAGAGAGAGATCTATCTGAATCAGAGTTTTAGTTTAGGTACATCCTTTATTTATTTTTTGTGTGGACTACCAGTTTTTATACCAATGTTCCTCAAGAATATCCTGTTTCACTCTTTTTTTAAAAAATATATTTTTATTGATTTTTTACAGAGAGGAAGGGACAGGGATAGAGAGTTAGAAACATCGATGAGAGAGGAACATCGATCAGCTGCCTCCTGCACACCTCCTATTGGGGATGTGCCCACAACCAAGGTACATGCCCTTGACCAGAATTGAACCTGGGACCTTTCAGTCCACAGGTCAATGCTCTATCCACTGCAAACCGGTTAGGGCCTGTTTTACTCTTTTAACTTGCCACCCTTTACTTTTACTCTTGCATATTAAAATACAGATCCAAGTACTTTAAGTTAATAGTGATTTCTTTTCTGTTTTCTTCAGACTTTACTTGATTATACTGGTAGAAGTTAAAAAAAAAAAAAAAAGCTAATATGTATTTTAGATAATGTTTGAATCAGTAGTGCTCTTAAAAAATGAGGATGCTTTTGAATGAAAGTCGACTTTTAAATTACCACTTGAAAAGTAGAGACAAGAATTCAGTAGTTCAGATAAAATTTTTTAAAGTGTTAAATAGTATTACCCAATTAAGGAAATTAATTTTAGGGAGATTTTATCTCAGAACAGCCTTAAATTTCTTTTCCTTTTCCATTTATTTTTCCTTACATTGTGGTTTTAAGAGAAAAACTTTGTATCCAAATTTTGAGCTAGTATTAATGCTGAATATATCATTTTACCTTATTTTAGGTATTTTAATACCATTAGAATTTTAGCCTTTTCAAGATAACCTTTCTATTGATATTTAAAAAGTCATCAGTAGCTTTGCCTTAAGATTTCTTTTAATTGTTAAAAATAATCCTTGTAATTAATAGTTTGTATAGCAGCCATTTAGTACTTGTAATTAGGTTGCCAATTTTTGCAAAGCTCTTCAATAAAGTTTATATGTTTATATATATATATATATATATATATATATATATATATATATATATAAAATTATTATTATTGATTTTTCACAGAGAGGAAGGGAGAGGGAAAGAGAGTTAGAAACATCAATGAGAGAGAAACAATGATCAGCTGCTTCCTGCACACCTCCTACTGGGGATGTGCCCGCAACCAAGGTATCTGCCCTTAGCTGGAATCGAATCTGGGACCTTTCAGTCCGCAGGCCGACACTCTGTCCACTGAGCCAAACCGGTTAGGGCAAATTTATATGTTTTACCATGAGATGCTGAGTCATTTTCTTTTTTTTAGTAGAAAAAGCATTATTTTTTTAATTTCTATCAAATCTATATAATGCACTGTTTTAACTTTTAAAGAAGCAGTATAGGAAAGTGAGTTTTCTGGTAGTCATCTTAATTTGTTTACTTTATATCAGATACAGTTTGACTCTTAGCATAGAATGTAAAACTTTTAATTTTTTTTAAATGCAGATATTGGAGCAGATGTATTGGATTTAGCAGAAACAATGGTTGCATCTGCAGATGGTCTAGTTTATGAACCAGTAAGTTTGATTCATATGTTTTTTAAAATAATATGCTTTTAGAAATTGCCAGTTAAAAATGGTTTTAATATTTTCTTTTGGTTTTGTTTCAGCTAGTTTTTAAAATATGTTTTATTAATGCAAAAAGTAATCCATATTCTTTGTAAAAATTTGGGGGGGGGACGTTTTATCTAATACTAAAATTTTGAGATAACCATTGTTAGCATTTTTAATAATTTCTGTTTTATAACTTTAATGTCTGTTTTATAACTTTACTAGAGGCCCGGTGCACAAAAATTTCTGCACTCGGGGGGAAGAGGGGGTCCCTCAGCCCGGCCTGTGCCCTCTAGCAGTCTGGGACCCCTCGGGAGATAACGACCTGCTGGCTTAGGCCTGCTCCCGGGTGGCAGAGGGCAGGCCCAATCCCTAGGTGCAGCCCCTGGTCGGGCTCAGAGCGGGCCGATTGGGGGGTTGGGGCACCACCCCCTGTCACACTCAAGGCAGGGTCGATGGGGAGGTTGCAGCGCGACCCCCTGTCACGCACAGAGCAGGGCCAATCCGGGGGTTGGGGCATTGCCCCCGGTCACGCACAGAGCAGGGCCCATCAGGGGGTTGGGGAGCTCCCTCCTGTCACGCACAGAGCAGGGCCCATCAGGGGGTTGAGGAGCTCCCCCCTGTCACTCACAGAGTAGGTCCGATAGGGGAGTTGGGTCACAGTCCCCTGTCACACACACAGCAGGGCGGATCAGTGGGTTGGGGCGCCACCCTCTATCACCCACAGAGCAGGGCCAATCAGGGGATTGGGGCGCTGCCACTGTCACACTCAGGGCAGGGCTGATGGGGAGGTTATGGCTCTACCCCATCACACACAGAGCAGGGCCCGTGGCGGGGGGGGGGGGGGGTTGGGGCACCGCCCTCACCCACAGAGCAGGGCCGATCAGGGGGTTGGGGTGCCGCCACTGTCACACTCAGGGCAGGGCTGATGGGGAGGTTATGGCTCTACCCCGTCACACACAGAGCAGGGCCCGTGGGGGGGCGGGGGAGGGTTGGGGCGCCACCCTCTATCACCCACAGAGCAGGGACGATCAAGGGGTTGGGGTGCTGCCACTCTCACACTCAGGGCAGGGCCGATGGGGAGGTTATGGCTCTACCCCGTCACACACAGAGCAGGGCCCGGGGAGGTGGGGGGTTGGGGTGCCGCACCCTGTCACACACAGAGCAGGGCCGATCAGGGTGTTTGGGCGCTGCCCCCTGTTATGCTGATCCCGGTGCTGGGAGGCATATTACCCTTTTACTATATAGGGTAGAGGCCTGGTGCATGGGTGGGTGCCAGCTCGTTTGCCCTGAAGGGTGTCCTGGATCAGGGTGGGGGCCCCACTGCTGTTCCTGGCCAGCCTGGGTGAGGGGATGATGGCTGTTTGCAGCTGGTCACACACCCTTCAGGATGGGGGTCTCCACTGGGATGCCTCTCCAGTCTGGGTGAGGGGCTGAGGGCTGTTTTCAGGCTAGGGGTGACTGAACTCCCAAACGCTCCTTTTTTCCTTGTTTTTTTTTTTTTATTCTGGGCCAGCTTTAGCTTGAGGCTTGGCTCCAGCTCTTAGGCCTCCGCTCCTGAAAGTAGGTTTCTGGCCTTTGCATACAATGTTGCGAATCTGCTGGCTGAAGTCCTGCGGTATTTGTTACAATGTTTGAAACTGCAGCCTCAGAGGCCTGCAGTGGCAGGCGGGGAACGTTGGAGTCCTCCGTCACTGAAGCAAGCAAGCCTCATGTTAGTTTCAAGCTGCCTGGCTGCTGGCCGCCATCTTGGCTGACAGTTAATTTGCATATCTCACTGATTAGCCAATGAAAAGGGTAGCGGTCGTACGCCAATTACCATGTTTCTCTTTTATTAGTGTAAATTCTTATTTTATATTTTTGTTAATGCTTTCTAATAGTTTTCTTTTCTCTTTTCTTAGAGTTTCTATGCTTTTTTTCCCTTTTACTTTTGAAATCAAATATTTATCCTTTATATCCAAGTGTGTATCTCCTATAGTTTTTGTTTCTTTTGCTTGGAGATCTTAATTTTTAAGTGTTTTTGCTTGTTTGCTTTAATGATATTCAGAGCAATGCTTTTACCTCTGTTTCAAATGATCATATGATGTTGAATTTTGTGGAGTGGTTCTCAGTATCTTTATTAATTCTCACATTAAATACATATTTTGAACTTTGCGTCTGAGTTCTGGGAAATTATCTTGATCCAAAAGGACCAATCTTCTTTTCAGTGCCCTCATTATGTTTTAAAATTTAGTAATTACATTTTCTACCTTTAAGATTTTGCAGATCACTCCATTTTTTTCTGTCCCTACTCTAATTCACAAGGTAACTGGGGAGAAGTTGCATGGTGATTTTCAGATATTAGCATTATCCTTATGTGCAATGACGTGAAAAGAGTTGGGAATCATGCTGCAGACAAGTTCAGCAGGAGGAGAAATCAGAATAAATTTATTGAAATCAGAAAGATGGGACAATTTAACTTAACGTACATGATTTATAGAGTTTAGAAAGAAATAAGGGTCAAAATTACAGGAGAAGGATGTTCCAGGTTGGTATAATTAAATAACCAAAGGCACAGAGGCAGAACTGTTTGATAGAATGAGGGATTGTTCTACTTGTATTAAAAAGCAACTATTTGTAAAGAGAGAATAGTAGATTAGGGCCTGATTATGGAGGGATAACTAATAATGTTAATAAATTAAAAAGTAGAATTAATATGCTTTATTAAAATCAAAAGTGGACTTTTTGTTGCAAATTAAATTGTAGATATTGTATCAAACCATGAGAAACTTGCATATTTTACTCTATATAAATAGACAAGTCTGATTTTGAATTGATGAAGGTAATGCCTGAATAAAATTTCTTGAATTATTCTTTAATGATTAACACATTTAAGAATTAGAGTGCTCTTTTCTAGCTCATTTTAAAAAATGTTGATTTCATCATGGTATTATCCCAGCAAGAATATGGGCTTTGGAAGATTGAATATTACACTTAAGCTGTATGATTTTTTTTATGTTTTTCCTTTTTAAATACTTAAAGTTTTATACTGGCATTATTTAAATGATTAATAACATTTCTTTACACTATTTTTAAATGAAAATTATTTAAATTTTTTAGGTTGACTTATAGAAGATTCAGTATAAACATGAATACTTCTTTACAACACTATAAATTTGTTTCCTGTTCAAAGAACATTTTAAAAAATCTGTACTAATAAAAGCCTATGTGGTCATCACACCCTCACATGGTGATGCCCTCACACCCTCACACCGTAACAATCCATCACCAGGAGGCAATCCATCAAGGAGCCCTGGATGGGTGGGCGGGGCCTACCTCTTTGGGGAGATAGATAGCGGGGCTCCCGCGCTGTGAGAGGGCACAGGCCAGGCTGGGGAATCCCCTCCCCCCAAATGTACGAATTTTGTGCACCTGGCTTCTAATCCTATCTAATAAAAGAGAAACATGGTAATTGGCGTACGACCGCTACCCTTCCCATTGCCTAATCAGGGCAATATGCAATTTGACTGCCAGCCAAGATGGCGGACGGCAGCCAGGCAGCTTGAAACTAACATGAGGCTTGCTTGCTTCAGTGATGGAGGACTCCAACGTTCCCTGCCTGCCGCTGCAGGCCTCTGAGCTGCAACTCTAAGCAACTATGTAACAAATATAGAAGCTAAACAAAACCCCAGGTCCGCAGGGCTTCAGCCAGCAGGATCGCAACATTGTAAGCAAAGGCCAGAAACCTACTTTCAGGAGTGGAGGCCTAAGAGCGGGAGCCAAGCCTCAAAGCTAAAGCTGGCCCAGAATAAAAAAAAAAAAAGAAAAAAAGGAGCGGTTGGGAGCTTCAGTCACCCCCAGCCTGAAAACAGCCCTCAGCCCCTCACCCAGACTGGAGAGGCATCCCAGTGGGGACCACCACCCTGAAGGGTGTGTGACCAGCTGCAAACAGCCATCATCCCCTCACCCAGGCTGGCCAGGCACAGCAGTGGGGCCCCCACCCGTGCACCAGGCCTCTACCCTATATAGTAAAAGGGTAATATGCCTCCCAGCACCGGATCAGCAGAGCCGTGAGGCCTCCCAGCACCGGGATCAGCGTGACAGGGGGCAGCGCCCAAACCCCCTGATCGCCCTGCGGCTCTGTGTGTGACAGAGGGTGGAGCCACAACCTCCCTATCCACCCTGCTCTGTTTGTTACAGGGGAAGGAGCCCCAACCCCCTGATCAGCCCTGCTCTGTGCCTGATGGGGGGAGCTCCCCAACCCCCTGATCGCCCTGCGGCTCTGTGTGTGACAGAGTGCGGCACCCCAACCCCCTGATCAGCCCTGCTCTGTGTGTGACAGGGTGCGGTGCCCCAACCACCCCCCCCCCGCCCCCCAAGGCCCTGCTCTGTGTGTGACGGGGTAGAGCCATAACCTCCCCATCGCCCCTGCCCTGAGTGTGACAGTGGCGGCACCCCAACCCCCTGATGGGCCCTGCTCTGTGAGTGACTGGGGGCAGTGCCCCAACCCCCTGATTCGTCCTGCTCTGTGCGTGACAGGGGGTGGCGCCGCAACCTCCCCATCGACCCTGCCTTGAGTGTGACGGGGTTGTGCCCCATCCCCCAATCGGCCCTACCCTGAGCGTGACCGAGGGTGGCATCACAACCTCCCGATCGCCCTGCTCTGTGCATGACAGGGGCGGCGCCCCAACTCCCCAATCGGCCCTGCTCTGAGCCCTCCAGGGACTGCACCTAGGGATTGGGCCTGCCCTCTGCCACCCGGGAGCAGGCCTAAGCCAGCAGGTCGTTATCTCCCGAGGGGTCCCAGACTGCGAGAGGGCACAGGCCGGGCTGAGGGACCCCCCTTCCCCCCGAGTGCACAAATTTTTGTGCACTGGGCCTCTAGTTATTATATAAAAGCCAAGAGAAATTGACAATGTTGGTGATTATGTTTTTCTTTATTTTAGGTAATGTTTGATCTTTCTCCACAGCAAAAAGAGTGGCAGAGGTAATAAGTAAACAAAGAATTGTGGTCCAAAGAAATCTAGATCCCATTTTGTCTATTTTGTTTATTGTGACTTCATAGATTGGCATATTTGTCTAGGCATTTCTCTGGATGAAATATTAGCAGAATATAGTATATAATGTAAACTTTACACTTTCAAAAATTTTACCAGATCTTAAGAAAGTCATGTTAATCCTCTTTCTAATGTACTTTGGATCATAATATACTGTAGGTTTCATTTAAAATTTTATTAACTATTTAAAAATTTTTAAAAGCGGTATTTGATCATTGTTTAACATTCACTTAGGACAGAAAAGATATAAAGTAAAAGTAAAAGCCTCCTCAGCATTCCATAAACCTAGTAGTAATGACTAGCAGTAATAACCAGACTTCTTGTGTAGCCTTCTAGAAATTTTCTATTCATATATAATGTTCTATATGTTTACATATGTATGTTATTCATATGGGATCATTTCATGTCTGTTCATTAACTTGCTTTTTTTCATCAGTGGTATTTGGTACAACTTCCTATTTAAGTACATATAGTAGTCTGTTTTATAAATAAACTATACCTAATCAGATCATTATTGATGGATAGGTTGCTTGCAAGATTCTAATATTGAAACAGTGCTCAGTGAAAATTAAAGAACTTAAAATAACTTTGAAGATACAAAGTTATTGCTGAAAATGGTAGGAGATAATATGGCCCAAAGGTAGAAATATTAGAGGAAAACTTTTATTTTTGGTTTTGTTGTTTGGAATATTTTCATAAGTTAGTGTGAACATACAAATTTTGTTCAAAAAATCTTTAAGCCACCAATTTATTCTTGGTGGCTAGATATATTTAAAAAGAAAATCTGCTCATGGGTTCTCGAATGTAACTTTGTTTTTTATAATCCACTGCCTTATATGTTGATATTCTTTGTAAAAGTTACAGGTAGCATATAATACTTTCCTTTGAATGGTCTTGGAATAGAATAAAGTTCAGGTTTCTTCAGAAAAGGAGATACCAGTTGATATTAAAGGGCACAGTGGCCTGGGTTGAAATGAGAAATTGATACTTGTGTTCTGGCTTTATACTCCCACTTTAAGTATATCAGATCTATTGTGTGGCCTCTTATTTGTCTAATTTCTTTTGTATTTATAACAATTTATTTAATGTCTGACAAAAAGTAAGAATTTTATAATTGCATGCATGCATGAATTGAGATATTCAGATGAGCAAAAGCTACTTATTGGTGACTGAGACTGCATGTCCATTATTGATGAAATCAGACAGTTTTATTGTGGAGCCCAGTTATAAGACCTATAGCCACCCTACCTCACTCTTCCTGCTTTCAAGGAAAATGATCAAAGAAAACTTGGTACTTTATATTAGAATAAAGTCTTATAATAATAAATGTATGGCTTAGCTAAGTCATCTAATTATTATGATTATTTAAAAAGGGTTGGCTTCCTTTGTGTACCTTACTGTATTTATAAGCTATTGTTTGTGTTATATTTAGGATGCTGCAGCTGATTCAGAGTAGACTACAAGAAGAACATTCACTTCAAGATGTGCTATTTAAAAGTGCTATTAAAAGTCCAATTCCCCTTCCATCAAGGTGAGTTGTATACTCTCCAGGTCCACCCTATGATGTTACAAAAGGTCAGATTTCTTTTTTTTTTTTTTTTTTTTTTTTTTACCGCTGAGTAATTGGGTAGATGTAACACAGCTTTTTTATCTACTCATCTACTGATGGGCATTTGGGCTGCTTCCAAATGTTTGCTATTGTAAATAATGCTGCATTATGTAGGGGTGCATATATTCTTTTGAATTAATGTTTTGGGGTTTTTTCAGATATATTCCCAGAAGTGGAATTGCTAGGTCATAAGGCAGTTCCATTTTTAATTTTTTGAGGTAACTCCTTTCTGTTTTCCACAGTACCTGCACCAATTTGCATTCCCACCAACAGTACACTAGGGTTTCCTTTTCTCTACATCCTCACCAACACTCGTTAGTTGATTTATTGATGATAGCCATTCTGACAGGTGTGAGGTGGTACCTCATTGTAGTTAATTTGCATCTCCCTGATGATTAGTGACATTGAGCATCCTTTCATATGTCTATTGGTCATCTGTATGTCTGTCCTCTTTGGAGAAGTGTCTATTCAGGTTCTTTGCCCATTTCTCAATTGGATTGTGTTTTTGTTGTTGTTGTTGAGTTTTATAAGTTCCTTATAAATTTTGGATATTACGCCCTTATCAGATGTATTGGTGAATATGTTCTTCCATTCAGTGGGTTGTCTTCATTTTGTTGATGTTTTTAATAGTTCAACAGCACTCCCACTAAGGTGAGGTGTATATTTTAAATGTGCAACTATTTATTAATGTACTTACTTTGACATCATTTTAGTATTGATTTAGTTCTCTGGATCTCATATTTCTCAGAGAAAATGTAATCATTCTGTATGATTAAGGTGTCCTTTTACTCTTAAAGTTATAGTCTGTGATACTGATCAGGATTATCACAAATATAGTTGATCCTTGAACTACATTGGTTTGAACTGCTCAGGTCCACTTACATACATATTTATTTCAATAACTTACCTGTACTGTTTTCCATCCGTGGTTGGGACCCCACAGGTGTGGAGGGCCAACTGTATGCTTTGCCATTTTATACACGGGATTTGAGCATTCCCGAATTTTGGTACCCTCGAGTCCTAGAACCAATGCCCTACAGATACTAAGGGACAACTGTATTAAGTTTTGGTGGAATCAAAAGTTATATGTGAATTTCAGTAATCCTAACACTTGCGTTTTTAAGTGTTCACTGTATTTTAGTTTATTTAATTTTTCTCTTTTATGTGTGTATGGTATACCTCTATATAAAATTGTTATGTTTTAAGAACAAATTAATTTTATTTCCTATTATGAGGATGTATGAATTTTGATTAGGAATTTTGTGTTATTTTACTTACTTTTTTTTAGATTAGAATAACTGATAGTTGAAAATGTTATAATCATGAAATGATCATTTAAATCTAAAAGTATTGAAGAGGTTTTACATTTGCTTAGAAAGAAAATGTCATTGTCTATTTGAACTTAGATGGCATGCCTTTCTCTTACCTCATTTATAGTCCCATCCTCCCCTATCATCTTAAGCAGGGGTCCTCAAACTACAGCCCGCGGGCCACATGCAAATACAAATATTGTATTTGTTCCTGTTTTGTTTTTTTACTTCAAAATAAGATATGTGCAGTGTGCATAGGAATTTGTTCATAGTATTTTTTTTTAAAATATATTTTATTGATTTTTTTACAGAGAGGAAGGGAGAGAGATAGAGAGTTAGAAACATCGATGAGAGAGAAACATCGATCAGCTGCCTCCTGCATATCTCCTACTGGGGATGTGCCCGCAACCCAGGTACATGCCCTCGACTGGAATCGAACCTGGGACCCTTCAGTCTACAGGCCGACGCTCTATCCACTGAGCCAAACCGGTTTCGGCAGTTCATAGTATTTTTTAAAACTATAGTCCGGCCCTCCAACGGTCTGAGGGACAGTGAACTGGCCCCCTGTTTAAAAAGTTTGAGAACCCCTGCTCTTAAGTAACAAAAATAGATGATGAAAGTATGTCTTTGTTGGGCTGATTCTTTACTTTTAATCTTTCTTCTATCATGGGACTTACTCCTTTGGTTAGATTTGAAGAACCATGGAATTTTAGATTTGTGTAAGTGTAATATGTAAATAATAATGTAATTTTTTTCTATTTCATAGCTATATGCTTTTTTATAAATGTACAGACTTCAAAAAACTGCTTTTCCACTTTTGACATTTGGAACATTACCTGAAAATTGATCCTTACAGATCAGTATTGGTGATAATATTGTATGTGCTGTAAGTAATCCTAGCATGTCTTGTTATAATAGGGAAGATGATTTATCACAGCCTCCCGATGCTTGCAGAATTCATGGTCATCTATATGTCAATAAAGTAGCGGGGAATTTTCACATAACTGTGGGCAAGTATGTTCTTTTCACCTACTGAAAATACTTTAGACAAATTGTCAGTTTGTTAAAAATAAATTCTTTGCTAAAATAACAATATATGATTAACTACTAAAAGACAGCTTAAAATATTTTGTATCTGTATTTGATGACTTGAGATTTGTCCGGGCTTTAATTTCAGGATAGAGAAGACTACTAATTTTAATACTACTTCAAAATAAAGTTAAACAGTCATGTCATATTTTATATGTTAAAGTAAATGAGCTGTAGGTACAATATGAATTAAAACCTACTTACCAAGTTTTAGTAGCCTGGAAGTTCTTACGTAGACATTTCATTAATTTGCTCATTTTGTTGGATGGTGGTGTTGTTTTTCTGTTTGGTGATTATCACCAAAATATAAATCCTAACTAATTCGAGACAGGTATTTTGATATAGTTAGAAATTAGTAGTGTCTGGGGAAAAGTTAAATTAGATAACAGTTAAGGAAAAATATTAGCTCATCAGCCTTCATAAGCAGCACCCTGCACAGAAACTGTTATGCAATGAATAGTTGGTAAATTTCTGAATGGATTCTCTGATCCTCTCTCCCTTCCTCTCTTCATCTTGAGTTGCAGAACTGAACAATTCTTCATTGTAAAAGACATTTTTTGAGTACTTGTTATATGCAAAGTAACATGCTAAGTTATATGCAAAGTAACATGCTAAATACTAAGAATGAAACAGTGAAAAAAGGGAGTTTTTATCCTTTTGGTACTGACTGAGAGAATCCAAACTTTAAACAGTTAATTGAACTAATAACTATATAATTATAGTTGCATTGAACCTAAAAAGGAGAAGTATGATTGAAAAGAAACTATATAACAAGGTACCTGACTTACTTTGCTTGTCAGCAGAGGCTTTTTTGAGGATAACCATAACTGTTCAAACTAGTGGGTGATTAGCAGTTTTATATATAAAGGAGAGAAAGGCATCTATGCTCAGGGAAAGGTTACAAAGCAGGAAAGAGAGTAGCTGAAGATTGTATATATATTGAGAGATAGCATGAGAATTTTATGCAAAATTATTTCAGTATTTATAGTGATCAGATCAAACATTTCTTTGTCTTTGTTGTCCAATTCTTTTTAACATTCTTTTTTTAAATATGTATTGATTTCATAGAGTAAGGGAGAAGAGAGATAGAAATATCTATGGTGAAAGAGAATCATTGATTAGCTGCCTCCTGCACGCCCCCTGCTGGGGACCGAGGGCAACCCAGGCATGTGCCCTGACCTGCAATTGAACTGTGACCTCCTGGTTCACAAGTTGACACTCAACTACTGAGCCACACGGGCCAGGCTATTTTTGTTGTTGTTTTATTACTGTTGTCACCACTCATTCTCTTCATTCCCAACCTATAGCTGGGAATCTTAGAATTTCTTGGTGTCATACAGGCAAATACTAGTTGGCTCAGAGAAATATAGAAGGTTTTATTATATTTTTGGAAACAAACAATATCCTACTTCAAACCTAACAAACAGTATCCTACTCCAGAGCTAACTATGAAAGGGCAAAACTCTGTTAACAAATACTGTGTGAGCATCCATAATTACAGTCTTCGTTCCTAGTTTCACCTATCTCTTCATGTGAAAACTTATTCCAGCAATAAGAGAGGCCAAATTGAAAAGCATCTGGTTTGCATCTTATCCTTATCATCTCTGAAGTATCCTATAAACCACTCCTAATATTTTGATAATAGGTTTGTCAAAATCAATATTGATTTTTTTTTTTTTAAAGCTCACATTACCTCACAGGCACAGAATCATTTTCAACTGTATTATTAAGGAGAACTATTTCAATATGCAGATTGTTGAGCATGACTACATTAGATAAGGCAGTGAAGTAGGCAGATGTTTGCCACTTATATGTCTCATTACAACAGCTGCAAATGCAAACAGATGTGTTGGCCACTCAAATATCATGAATGGTATTTCTTTTTTTTTAAAATATATTTTATTGATTTTTTTACAGAGAGGAAGGGAGAGGGATAGAGAGTTAGAAACATCAATGAGAGAGAAACATTGATCAGCTGCCTCCTGCACACCCCCTACTGGGGATGTGCCCGCAACCAAGGTACATGCCCTTGGCCAGAATCGAACCTGGGACCCTTCAGTCCGCAGGCCGATGCTCCATCCACTGAGCCAAACCAGTTAGGGCATCATGAATGGTATTTCTATTGTTGAACTGATACTCTGAAATAGTGAACAGCTTTTGTAATACTATGAACAAAACAAAAATAACATTACATCTGTTTCCTGGGAAATTTAGTGTATATTGAAATTACAACAAAGTACTTTTTTTAGATAAATGGAGTTAAGTTCTAGACTCAGGTCA
Source organism: Myotis myotis (assembly GCF_014108235.1). Lineage (NCBI taxonomy): Eukaryota > Metazoa > Chordata > Mammalia > Chiroptera > Vespertilionidae > Myotis > Myotis myotis. Next base: position 176,197,561 of record NW_023416335.1, read on the forward strand.
TTATACATAGGTTTTTCACCTATGTAAATGCCTTTTAGAGTGTCATGCAAGATGTGGGACAGTTTTGTATGATGTGGGACAATTTTATTTTGTGTGAGACTGTCATTGCCTTGCAGGATGCCTTGCTTCCTTGGCCTCTGTCCACTAAATGCCAATAGAGCTTCTCCCCAATGACTGTGACAACTGAAAATGCCTCCCCCCAGTGCCCTCTGATTTTCAATAACCTTTTCTTCATGGAAATTTACATGGTAATATATCATAGCACATGAAAAACATATAAAATTCAAATTTGAGTATCCAAAAATAAAGTTTTACTGTAAAATGTTAGCCATGCTCATTTGAAGTTGAAAGTTTATTTATGTACCTAATTATATAATATCTTCAATTTTGTATCTTGGTTCACAAAGCTTAAAATATTTACTATCTGAATCTTTACAGAAAAAGTTTGCCAACCCTCAGTTTATTAAATTGTTTAGATGAGTAGACTAACAAATCACAGGCCAATGTTAAGAAAATTATATAACTTAGAAAAGATAAGATCCCTCTTCAGATTTTAATTTAGTTATGTATTTAACTAATTATTTTAGTTTCTTTAATCTTTTTTCCTTCTTTCAGGGCAATTCCACATCCCCGAGGTCATGCACATTTGGCAGCACTAGTCAACCATGACTGTAAGCAATTTCTGAAATACTTTTCCATGAAGAGGTCCTTGAAAGAAAAGTGTTTTATTTGTTTAGTTTAGTACGGGTGCAAGATAGGGCTTTGAAAGTGGACTGTTTTGAAAACATATTTATAGGAGAAAATAAATGATTAAATTTACCGACTCTAATCCATATTCTCCTGTCCTTAAGCGCCTGTCTTCTGTTTAGTCATGGCTCAGGTTAGGGAGGACAGCCTAGTGTGCTTTATATTACTTTGTGCACATTTCTGCTAATTTCTATAGATAATGAAGGAAACATATTTCAAGTTTATTTTAATATCTAAATATGGACATATATAGTATTCAAGTTAGTTCCTTGTAATGATTGTCATAAAACTTAGTTTTTAAAGTCTGCTTTAGAGAACAAAAGTAATAAAGTCCATAAAATCTGTTTGGTCCTATATAGCAGGGTATTAAAAATATACCTGACCAGTTAATTATTTGGATTCATGGACATCATCCTAGTGGTTTCAACAACATAATCCTATTACTAGGTGGTGATTGGACCAGGAAAGACTTATTTTGGGGGTTATCAGGCTTAGATGTAATATTATTTCTCAGACATTGATTTATATATAATCATGAAATTTGAGATACAGCATTTTATCAGAATTTACTTACCTTTATGCATTTAATTCCCAGATATGTATATGCGTTTTTCTCAAAGTTAATATGGTTTTAAATACTATTTTATTACACCTGCAGATTTTAGATGTTTTCATCTGAAAGTAGATAAAAATGTGAAGCCACCTGTAATATGTGTTTTGAATAATAATAATTCTCCATTTAATTGGTTTTATTTTTTGCCTTAGCATACAACTTTTCTCACAGAATAGATCATTTGTCTTTTGGAGAGCTTGTTCCAGGAATTATTAATCCTTTAGATGGAACGGAAAAAATTGCTATAGATTGTAAGTACTTAATACTTATTGTTGGAATTTGCATGTAGGCAATTTTTTTATATCTTTAATATTAATACATTTTTAATAATCCTCTTAACCCCCTTGTAACAGATAAGCATATAAATCTTTAAGTAGTTTAAGTGGTTAATAAACTTTAAGTGGAGATGTGTGTGGAAAGACTTTGTCCTACCAGTGGATAATATTTAAAATGTTAAAAAAATGAACCATAGAGCAGAGTAAAAAATTAGAATTTAATTTAGGCTGGAGGAGTAGTACTTAAAAACTCTCTAAATGTATGAAAGATTAATGTGTTAATAGGGCATAACTGCTTTCCTATAGTCACTAAAAAAAGAATGAGAACAGAAGGAAGTTTCAACATTCTAAGAAAAATTTTCTTTTTGGTATAGGTTCATAGTTCTAAAATGCATATTTACCACTATGGAAACCTCTCTGCAGAATTTTGCAGGCATCAGAAACCTACAGTTATTCTAGAATGGTTTGGTTATCAACACAGATAGAAGTTGCACATCAAGCATGTCAAATTGAAAAGCTAATATGAGCCAAATAAACAAGATTTAAGTTTATGTGGCTCGCAGAAAAACAAATGCTTCAATTTTCATAGAAACGTAGGTTTATTTCAATAGAGACATGCTGAATACAAAGGGCTGAAATGAATGAATAATCGTTAACATAAAATAATAGACTGTTTTAATAAAAATATTTTTTCTTGAACATTAATTTACCAGACACTGAATAACTGCACAAATTAATAAGTGTAATGCAAATAAGCCTATTTTTCTTGCTCTCTGAAAGCGAAATATTTCCTGTTGCGCATACCAAACAAGTTAGTCCAAGACTAATGACGTGGCAATCGGCTGCTAAAATATTTGCTGCTAGTTTTAGTGGAGAGAAATGGTGTGCCTGCACGTAAGGCGCGTAAGGGAAATGAATGCAACATGTTTATAGTAATTATTAGCAAACATAGTTCATTATTAATAGTATAACAGGATCTTGTAAAAATTAAGTTACGAAATTTTTATTAAAACATTTCTTACATACCATTATATAGGCTGGGCCGCATGTGGGCCGCAAGTTTGACATGCTTGTTGTACATTATAACAGATACCTTTTGTTTCTGTTTTAACCTTCTAATCCACTTAAAATTTAAGTTTATTTAGATATGGGTGGGTTATTATTACGTTTTTAACTTTTGTAGCAAGTAATCTCTTGAGCTTCCTGATGGTTTTGGTTCCTTTTCCTCTTCTTAAATAGTCATATTGTATGACATGTCCCACTTTTAGGACCTTTTAAGGACATCTAAAGCTTCCTATACTAGTGGGGATTCAAATCTTTACAAAACTGAAATTAAGGATTTCATTTTTTAATTAAAAGAGCTTTATTAATATTGTTTTCAATATCTTATTCTTTTAGTATCCTAATATATAAAAAGCCAGGGTCCGTCATGACCAAAACAACTGGACAGACGACCGAACAGCAAGTTGCATGGGGCGACAAGGCTGGCAGGGGTGTTAGTGAGGGGTGACCAAACGACTGAACAGCAGGCCGCATGGGGCAACCAGTCCAGCAGGAGATTAGTGAGGGACGACCAATCGACTGAACAGCAGGCTGCATGGGGTGAACAGGCCGGCAGGGGGGGAAATTGGGGGCAACCAGATAAGCAAGGGGGCAGTTGGGGGTGACCAGGCCAGCGGGGAGGCAGTTGGGGGCGACCAGGCCAGCAGAGGGGCAGTTGGGGGCGACTAGGCCGGCATGGGGGGCAGTGAGGGGCAACCAGGCCAGCATCGGGGGGAAGTAAGGGGCGACCAGGCCAGCGGCTGGGGGTGGGGGCGTAGTTAGGGCAATCAGGCAGGCAGTCAGGTGAGCAGTTAGGAGCCAACGGTCCCAGATTGTGAGAGGAATGTCCCGGATTGGAGAGGATGCAGTCTGGGCTGAGGGGACACCCCCCCCCCCCCGTGCACAAATTTCATGCACTGGGCCTCTAGTACAGTGTTATAGTCAGATACATTAAAGATGTTTTACTTAAAATACTGACTTACCTTCAGAGTATTTTGTGTTTGTATGAGAATGTTTTCAATTAAGGACACTTGAGTGTACTGAATTTAGAAATGTCTGAGTAGAAATTATAAACTCTTATAATCTAATTTTTAATCTAAGTATATGTTCATTGTATACCAAAATGCATTAAATATTACTTTAGAAATGTTCATTTGAAAACAAGCTGGCTAATACTATGTTTCATGATGCTAAAATGAACTATTAATTTCTGTGCCGGGAGCCGGTCCATCCCTGCTGTTTCAAGGGACCTGGCATATATGGCATACTGTTCTTAATATGTTTGCTCACCTTCTTGGCACTATGTGTTTTAACCAAGGTCTCTGAGAAAGGTTGTTTCCCCAGGTAGGGATTTTCCCCTGAAGTTAGGGAGGGAATAAAACCTCTTAACTAAGTGCCAGGCAGGTAATTAATCACTTTAACTATGAACAATCATGCTTAAGCTACATAATCTTTACTCCCTGGAATGGAGATAAGAAACGCCCTAACCTTTGGAATAGAGATTGATAGGATTGGAATCAACTGGTATAAATACAGATGTAACAAGACAGAACTTAGAAGAAGACAGAACCAGGAGGCACAGAACCTACACAGAACGTTCTCTAGAGACAGAAGAACTTCGCTGGAGAGAACATGGCAAAAGATCCTGGACTGAACCTGACTACAGAAATTGGCAAGAGAACCTGACTAGAACCTGGAGAACCTAGCAAGAGAACATGGACACAGAACCTGGCTGGAGATCCTAACCAGAACTTCGCTGGAGATCCAGACCAGAACTTCGCTGGAGATCCTGGCTAGAGATCCTGGCTAGGCTGCTGATCAACTGAACGCTGTCTCCGTGTCATTCCTTCTTTGCCGACCCCATCCACACCTTTGGGGACCCCTGGACCTGCTGGGGTTGGACCCCAGCATTTCTGTACAAAAGTGGTTCTGAATATAAATATTAATTTTCAAAAGGCTTTTTAAAAGTCTACTTGTTCCAAAATTCAAAAGACTAGTAGGTATTTAGAGTTACGTTATAAAATGCCACTAGATGAATGTCAGTAAGTTATTCAAAGCTTTAAAGCAGATATACTCCTCTCCTCCTAACATACTTTCTCTTGGGCCTCTTTTCAAAAAGGATAAAAGGTTAGCATTAGAAATCTACTGTGTTCAGGTAACCATCTTCTCCTTAATGTTCTCCAGAAATTTTGAGGGGATTACTTAACAGATACACCTTTAAAACTATGCAGATTTGAACATATCTAAAACCTTTGGAACAATTTGTAGCTTGCAGCAACATTTTATTCAACTGCATCCCACCTGCCTCCCACCCCCCAGACTGGCAATTAAGTTATTTAACAAACATGTAGCCCTTTCTTGAATTAACATTAGACAAATAGATCTTCAGTAGTTGTCTGGCCACAGGTTAAAAGGATTCTAGTTTTTCCTGTCATATTTCTTTGTCCATGATTTGTTATTTATTGCATTGAAACTTCACTCCAGCTTGTGGAGAGATTCCTTTTGTCCTTCATTTTTACCCACAAGTCTAATTATCTCACCTATACATGAGTGAGATAATTGGTTATTGCCTCACCACTCTCAGTTTCAACTTTTGTCATAAATACTTAAAGCCTAAACACCTTTTCTATCACTTTCAGCTTGCTCTCTCTATGACATGATAGAGCAGTGATGGCGAACCTATGAACTCATTTTTTTGGTTGATTTTTCTTTGTTAAATGGCATTTAAATATATAAAATAAATATCAAAAATATAAATCTTTGTTTTACTATGGCTGCAAATATCAAAAAATTTCTATATGTGACACAGCACCAGAGTTAAGTTAGGGTTTTTCAAAATGCTGACATGCCGAGCTCAAAAGGTTCGCCATCACTGTGATAGAGTTTATTTGTAAAACACCTAAATCTAAGCACAGAATGAGCAACTCACCTTACATCAAAGAACAAGCTAAGGGATGAAACTGAAGACCACCCACAATTGATATGCTATGTACTGGTGGTAGACAAAGTTGACACCCTTTCACCCTAATATTGTCTATGATAATATTTAGGATATTAAGTTGAAATTAATAATGGGAGAACTGGTAAAAAAAACTTTATTTTTTAAAGTTAGTGTGGTACAAGTAGTAAGAGAAATAAGTGATGATATTGAAACAAGCTTTGATTTATTATGTTAGAAACTTGTTTAATGCTATTGTGTGAAGAAACCATTATACATACCTCTCTGCCTCATATCTACAGTTTCACCCTTCCTTCCCCTATTCAAAACCCTTCCCTCTCCTATTCAGAATTAGACTGAGATAGGAGACAGACATTGGATTGGTAGAAATAAAAATTCATTTATGCTAAGCAAAGAAAACAACTAGACACACAAAAGTATATACTGTTTACTTCCATTTATATGAAATTCTAGAATAGGCAAAACTAATCCATGAATTTCATAAAATACTAGAGGCTTGATGCACGAAACTCGTGCAAGAGTAGGCCTTCCTTCCCTTGGCTGCTGGCACCAGCTTCCCTCTGGCACCTGGGACCCGAGCTTCCCTCCAGCAGGCACCCAGTATCCGGGCTGGCTTCTCTCTGGCTGCTGGCAGGGACCCGGGACCCGGGACCCGGGACCTGGGCTTCCCTCGTAGCCCTGGCTTTGTCCGGAAGGTCGTTCGGCTGTCTGGTCTAATTAGCATATTACGCTTTTATTATATAGGATAGACCTAGAGAATTAATGTTTTGTACTATGTAAACTGTTAATGGTTTAGAATCAAAAATTAGTAATAATAATAGTATTTATGACTTGTTCTAAACCTAGACATGCCTAATTTTTATATATAAAAGCCTGAACAACCGAACGACTGGTCACTATGATGCACACTGACCACCAGGGCACAGACGCTTAACACAGGAGCTGCCCCCTGGTGGTCATTGTGCTCCCACAGCCAACCTCCCAGGGCCCCTCCCCCTGGCTGCCCACCTCCCACAGCCCAATCACCAGCCAGGCCAAGGGACCCCACCCATGCACAAATTCGTGCACTGAGCCTCTAGTGACTATAAATATGATCCTTTTGATTACACAATAACCCAAGCCATCATTGAATAGTTCCTTTAGTTAGTTTCTGCTGTGGTATCAATTTCCTTACATTTAACCAAAGGGTGGCTAATTCAGTGTTGGTTTACTTACATATTTTAAGATATTAGTAAAAACTGAAAATATGTCCTGTGATGGTTAGAGTATTGTAACTTTTCTCTTACTAGTTTTTGTACTGTAAAGGAATGCTACTTTTATTTTCCATATTTGATATAAGGATGGTAATGATTACAAAGATATCTAAGTGACTAGTTCATCCTTTTAAATATCTTATATAGGATATGTATGTGACTATTTGAAATATGCTTACTGAGAAATTATTTTATCAAGTATTATATTGATTTCATTTAGTCTTTTAAAATTACTTTTTGTTAGATGTTTAGTCACAAGCATTACATTTCTATTAGTGTATTTAATAGAAGGAGGATATGTTTGGCAGTAGTTTTGTTGCTATTGGATTGATGGAAAACACAATTTGTTTTTATTCTAGACAACCAGATGTTCCAATATTTTATTACAGTTGTGCCAACAAAACTGCATACATACAAAATTTCAGCAGACACCCATCAGTTTTCTGTGACAGAAAGGGTAAGTTAAATCCAATTAATAAAATGATTTTTTTTAGCATTTTATATTCCTCCTGCTACACAATAAGGTTGTACTTTCAGTTGGTGCCCTCCCCCATTTAATTTGTTGAAAAATTGAAATGCATTAATATTTTAAGACAATAAAATACCAGAAATGGGTCTTAATATGTTCTAGTGAAAGAAAAGAAGTAGAGAAATGGGTGTTAATATGTTCTAGTGAAAGAAAAGAAGTAGTATATATATATATATATATATATTTTTTTTAATCTGGAAGGTTTTGTATTCAATTAACTCAAAGTTATTAAATTGATGGCATTAATTATTTTAGTCTTAATATCTTAATTTTGTAATGTTTTCTCATGTATTGGTATAAACAGTTTTCTTATTTGCTGGCAGATTCTCTGATTGCTGTGTTACTTCTTTTTTAATTAATGTATCTAACCTTGGTCATGCATGCTTATTGTGGCTCAGATAACAGATTTTGAGGGTTTGTCTTCTGACTTGTGCTTTGTCTACTTAAGAGGACAAGTGTTCTGCAACCTTAGGGTGCATTGGCCTTATAAATAAATATGACAGGATCAGAATGCTGGAATTGGACAGTTTAATATTTCTCATCTATTCTGGGGTCATGTTTTCTTACTGTGTTTAAGAATGGTAAATATTCAAATAGTAGTGTTCAGAAGAATTCTAAGGCAAATTTAAGTATTTAAAAATTTGCTTGAGATGGAGTTTTCTTTTAATAGTCTTATACTTTGTGATGGCTTTGTCCTTAATGCTTATAGAATTTTCCTTATTCTTAGATTAAATACTAAATATTTTAGGGGTGAAGTGTCATGTGTTTAAAACTTTTCACATGGCTCAGCAGGGGAATCAAGTATGTACTGGTATAATAACTCTGTGTGTGTGTGTGTGTGTGTGTGTGTGTGTAACTAGGTTAAGTGTACACAAGTATATATTGTGCATTTCTGTATGGGTAGGGAGACACCATTTCTCACTAAGATTGGCACCACCTGATGTCGGTCTACATAGTGGCCAAGCTTTGGGGAAAACAGGCACACATCATTGCTATGGCAATGCAAAACAGCATAGTCTCTAAGGAAGGGAATCTAGCAGTATCTATACAATGACTCAGTAATCCCAGTTCTAGGATTTGAATACAAGGATAAAAGTAGAGAAAATATCACAGTGATGTGTGTATGAGGGTATTCTTTGTGTTATTTATAGAATACTAGAAACAACTTAAGTGGTACATCCACAATTGAGGAACATGCAACTTTAAAAAAAGAGAGAAAATATATAACTGTATACCAATATGAAATTATCTTCATGATATATCCTATATAATAAAACCCTAATATGCAAATCAACCAAATGGTAGAACGACTGGTCGCTGTGACATGCACTGACCACCAGGGGTCAGACGCTCAATGCAGGAGCTGCCCCCGGTGGTCAGTGCTTTCCCATAGGGGGAGTGCTGCTCAACCAGAAGCTGGGCTCATGGCTGGTGAGAGCAGGGCAGTGGTAGGAGCCTCTCCCACCTCTGCTGCAGGCGGGTGGTAAGGAGTGAGGTGTCCTGGACTGCAAAAGGGATGTCCGCCTACTGGCTTAGGCCCACTTAAGCCGGCAGGCAGATATTCCCCAAGGAGTCTTGGACTGCGAGCGGGCACAGGCCGGGCAGAGGGACACAAACACACACACACACACACACACACACACTCCAGTGCATGAAATTTTGTGCACCAGGCCTCTATTTTAAAGAATTAAATAAAATAAAAAATAGAATACCAGAGCATTTGACCATTGCAGAGTATTTTGTGCCAATAAGGTGACTAAAACAGTTGTGTTTCACTTAAGAAACAAAAAACACAAAAGGAGTACCTGGAGTTGGTAAAGTGGAAGATGAGGGGGACAGAAATTGGGAGGAGTGGCCTTCATTGGTCCTGCAACCCAAAGGGGATCATTATTAGTCTTTTGTTCCATGGATATTCTGATTGATCCCTGAAATATCTTTCATCCATAAAGGTGGTGAGAGCATATTTTGGCATGGCTGAACTTATCAGGGCTTTAAGATGAAGTCACTTTATTGGAAACTTGAACAATGGCTTTATAAGGCTCTATTGTGTTAATAGGGAGACAGGTTTTACAATGTCCAAATAAAATTGTTTTAACTTACCTTGTTATTTGTATTCTAAAGCTTGCAGTTCAATTGTAGCTGAGTCAAAAAAAGGTAGGGCCTAACAATAAAAGTCATAACAAAGCATTGTGATAGTATAGTTGTTTTGAGCTATAATAGAAATGTTTTAGGAAGTTTGCAAACTTGATTTTGAAGTGTGAACAGAAGGAATGAAGTAGAATATTTTCTTAGTGTGCAGTGTGGTAGGTTTATAATTTTAGTTTCCTTTCTTTCAAGAAAACAAATTTTTAAACACTGAACCAGTTTAAACCAAATATTGATATCTTTAAAATTAATGCACTATTTTTTTCCTGTACTATATCTCATGTTTAAAAGAACAGCAGAGAGTGAAATTGTTTTTAAATCTGATCATTTAAATAACAGGAAGTAAATGATTATTTTGTAAGTGCTTAGCAAAGAAATATAAAAAATATGTCAAAATAAGAATTTAGTTTTCATTGATTTGGTCAATGAAGAATGTCCCACATAGTTAGTTATAAGCTCTTGAGCTCAATAGAAAATTTGTATGTTAAGTGACCTTTAAGAGAAAATCAGAAAGAATAATTTTCTCCTTTAGATTGCTTCTAAAGCTAACCACTCAAAGAATACAGAACAATTCGATTGTCTCTTAAGACCCTAGACTAGTGGGGCAATTCGTGCAGAGGTTTGGCTGTCCCTCTCCCACAGTAAGGGTGTAGGGCTTCCTAGTGACTGTATGTAAGTAACCAGCTGACATAAGCCCTGTTTTGCTTCTCCTCCTCTCTCTCCCCTTCCTCTGCCTTCCTTTAGGAACGTGTCATTAACCATGCTGCAGGCAGCCATGGATTCTCTGGGATATTTATGAAATATGATCTCAGTTCTCTTATGGTGACAGTTACTGAAGAACATATGCCATTCTGGCAGTTTTTTGTAAGACTCTGTGGCATCATTGGAGGAATCTTTTCAACAACAGGTTAGGATTCATTCCTTTTTTGTCTAATTTCTAAAACTGTTGCTGACACTGAAATTAGGATGTTTGTACTTAAAAGGGGCAAAAATATATACACTTTTTCATGTTTTGATATTTAAAGAACTTTTTCTTTTAAGACTTCATTCCAAATCTCCAAAATTAATGGATTAAGCATACCTAAACTCACTGCATTCAGTGATTTAAGGGAGATTACTTAGTGAGCTAGACAGATCCTGGAAGTGAATCCAGGTTCTCCCATTTACATAGTGATAGCCTTGTATAAATCGCCTACCTTTTCTGAAATTGTTCTCATCTATAAAAAAGGGAATAATGGTTCCTAACTTGCAAGTGTGTTGTAGAATTAGATGAGAAAATGCCTAGAAATATTAGACACGTGAATGTAAATTTTCTATTTGTTTTAAAGTATTTTTAATTGTATGATATGTAAAATAATATCTAATGGTACTTGGAGCTATGTGATAGTTCAGTCAGTGTTTTTATGATTTTGACCTTTTTGCCCTGATATTAATGGGATTCTCTCAAAGATAATTACTTGCAGAATTGTAAGAGTTAACTAAGTACAATTAATAGAGAAAGGAAATAGTTCGTTCTTTATCCCCAACCCATATTGAGTATTACATGGATTGAGTAGTTTATATACTTTGAATTATATTTTTTAGATAAATGACTAGCTTTTCTTATAAAAGTCTTTGTCATTGTTTCATTTAAATGCATTTAAATTTGTGGTGCTGGTATTTATTTTTTAAAATTATGTGGGTGGAAGATGTATTAAGCACTCTTGAAAAGATTACTTTGTCAAGTTCAGGAATCATTGGATCTTGTGATTTTGAAAATAAATTCATTTGTTTTAAAATTTAACTGTCATTTCTTTTAACTGTGGGAGTAAAGCTGACTGCTTTCTTTCCTTCCTTAATCTATACCATTATAGTTCAGTTTTATATTATTTAGGAAATAATTACATTATAGCATAATTTAATTAAAACATTTTTTTATTATAGGCATGTTACATGGAATTGGAAAATTTATAGTTGAAATAATTTGCTGTCGTTTCAGACTCGGATCCTATAAACCCGTCAATTCTGTAAGTGGTATAGTATAAATGGTACTGATCTCTAACTCGTAGTACTATTGTTAAATCTAAACAGTATCTTTTGGTGCCCAGAAAAAAATTGTCCCCAATAAAGCCTTGTGTTTAGAGGAACTAGTGTAATGAGTAAAACTGATGCTCTGGTCTTTTTTCCCTAGGTTTCCTTTGCGGATGGCCACACAGACAACCACTTACCTCTTTTAGAAAATAGTACACATTAGCACCTCCTAGGTGAAGGAGAAAAACTTTTTGCCTGAGACATCAAACCTTTTTTAATAATAAAATATTGTGCAATATATTCAAAAGAACAAAAAAACATGAATGAAAAGCAGGAATCATACCTAGAAAAAAAAGAAAAAACCCAAACTGAAATCCTATATATGTTGTGTCTGTTACAAATGTCTTAGAAGAAATTATGCAGCTAATCAGTGAATAAGTCCAACTGGAATAGTGCTTCGAAGATGACCCCTTCTGATATTTTCACAGCAAATGGGCAGTGTCGAAATCGGACCTTGAAGAGGCTGAAGGAAAGAGGTCAAACCACATCTAAAGAAAAAGGCATTAATAGTGCTAATGTCTGCGTCCTTTTGTTTTTAAAATATGTCAGAATAAAATATGGAAAACTAGTCTAAACTTTAAAAAGTTGTGATCAGGTCACCTTGTTAATAAAGGTAAACAGGGATGGGTTCACATGCCATAGCCATATTAATGTTAAGCCATAATGACAAGACCATTTATCCCATAGTTTGGTCTTTTGAAGGTAACTGCTTTTCTTTAACCTCTGGCTATTGACTTTTTTAACTATTGAAGGCAGGTGAATTCAAAGACTAAGGTGAATTCTTACAGGGGCAGATACATAGGTGCTATAATATGTAACAGGAATCATTCACAAATTGGATGGTGGGCACTTATACAGGGAAAAGAAAGCACATGTTTTTAAAAGATGCTAAATTTTCTAATCTGATCATATTGTTGGTATACTGTGGGAGCAGGGGGTGAGTAATAAAAAGATACACTACTGATAATGAAAATTATCAGTTTGTAAAATATTAAGAAAAGTAGAATATTTTATACATGCTGTGGTGAGTAGGCGACAGGGTAACTTTAAATAAAATAAAAGTGTGAGGCAGCTATTTAAGCAAAACAAGATGTCATATCTGAGAGGTTATCATTAAATGATTTCCGTTAAACTATCAAACTGGATGAAAGAGGTATTTGCATTCAGAATGTTCTGAATGTGGTTGATTCTGTATTAGATTGTGGTGTTCTGTCTTTCTTACTATTTAAGACTTGATTTAAAATTTTCAGACTATAAAAAGATTAAAAATGAGAGGGAGATATCATTCAGGTGCCATTAAAACCTTATTTGGAATATGTGTGCCAACATCAGTTTCCTTGGTAATACTTAATGTTAGTAGAAGAATCTTCACCCAGTCCCCGTGGTGTAAATCACTTAGGGAAATAGGGAAACAAAAATTCCGGGAAGGACCAAGGCCAAGGCTAAAAAGCTAGATTTAAAAATCATGGTTTTTAGAGGACAGGCTGTCACAAGTTGTAGTTTTTCAAACGGATTTTTTTAAAAAGTAAAATGGTTTCTTGAAAACAGTTTGGACAGTAATGTAATGGAGAGGAGAAATACTGAAAAAACTTTGCAGTAAAGCTTAATGTTGAATGGTATTTTGCAGAAAATAACAAGCATCAATGTTTAAAATGCATTTTATCATTAAAAGCCACAAAGTTAACTGATTAATACAGGTGACATAACAGGCTTTGAAACTTATTTGAATCCAGAAAATTCCAAATAATGAATATGTTTTTTTATTTCTTCAGATATTTCCAATGAAAGACTAGAAACTAATAGAGCATCTCTCAAAATGAATTTTAACTGGAGAGAATTAGAATTTTAGCTATTTTTATTAGACTGTTGGTTCTATGAGTCTGCTTGTCAGAGAATTCCATCAAATTCCAGGGGTTTTGTTTTTTAATGGGAGGAAAGACAATAACCATTTAGAATTATTTTCTTTCTTATAGGATTATAGCAGTTAACTATCTCTTAAAATTTTTAAATCTTCATTGTTGAAAGTATTACACATGTTCCCTTTTCTCCCCCAATAACCCCTTCTAGCCTGCCCCCCTGCCCTAGGCCTTCACCACCCTATTGTCTGTGACCATGGGTTATACATCTATATATGCATATAAGTTTTTGGATGATTACTTCCCACCCATCCACCTTCCCCTGCCTTCCCTCTGAGGTTCTGCAGTCTGTTCTATGCTTCTATGTACCTGGATCTATTTGTTCATCAGTTTATTTTGTTCATTAGATTCCACATAGTTGTGATATTTGTATTTCTCTGACTGGCTTATTTTGCTTAGTATAATACTTTCCAGGTCCCTCCATGCCATCTCAAAGGGTAAGTGATCTTCCTTTTTACTGCTGCATAGTATTTCATGTTATAAATGTACCACAGCTTTTTTATCCTCTCATCTACTGATGGGCACTTGGGCTGTTTCTTGATCTTAGCTATTGTAAATTGTGCTGCTATGAACATAGGGGCGCATATATACTTTAAGAAGAATTTTAAAAATTATTTAGGTACTTATATGATTTTTAATTGTTTTCATGTTTTTCAAATACCATATTGAAATGTTAATGGAATTATTTTTTCCCATTAAAACTATAAAAGGAATTTCTTCAAAGCAAAATCTTGCTTTGCTATTGATTTTCATTTTAAAAATTAAGAAAGATTTCCAGCTGAAATTCCTTGAATAGCAAGATCAGATTTTTTGGCAATCAAAACATAAGATTCTTGTCAGTCCTTTGGATGATGGATGATGAAATATACGTGTATATTAAGATTTGTTAGGTGTTCTGATTTCACCAAGTGTTGCTTTGAACACTATATGTAGTGACCTATTTGGCTTATGCCTGGGGATGCCTTCAGTAGGATACCTACCTAACTTTATTAACTCAATCCTTTTTATTAGGCTGTTCATAATATCTACACATATATTTCAGCCTAAATATTTTGAATTTGAGACCTTGAATTATATGAAATGTTTTTTTTTAATTATTTGCATACCTTGGCCTATAAGAAGAGATGAAATATTTAGGTGAATAATTCTCTGCTACAGTATTTGTACACTTCAGACTACCTCTTGGAAAAGCTTAACTCAGAATTACAAAATTCTATTTTCAACTCAGATAATTTAATATGCTTTTCTCATGCATTTTATGATACAAAGCACTGAATTTTTTAAAAATTTATGAATGCAAACAAAATTTACAATCTTTAATACAAACTTAATTCATAAAGGACTAAGATGTCTTAATTTTTTAATGGCGTAAGAGGAGGGCTAAATTACATACATTCTGTTTTCATGTCTGAGGTTAGTAATTCAAGTACTAACTTATATATGTAAAGTAATCTAGCACTGAGCATTTTTCCATACTTCTGTGCGGACATATGGAGCAACCATTACATTTTAGTATAGGTAGTTGCTTATGTTTCCAGAACATTAGATTTGCAGTTTTAGAAAAATAGCCATGTGGAAATTTGCATGTAACTCCTGTGAACTTTGCAGATTATTGATGTTTTTGGAAATTTTAGGCTGACCTACATTAACTATTAAGTTTATTGTGAGAGAACACATTATTTGGGTGTTAGTCCCTTGGGTCAGTCTGTTTACCTTGAGATTCTAAATCAGTTATTTTAAAGTAATAAGTGGAGATAATGATGTTAGGTTAGTATAAAATTGTGAGAAATGTTTTTTTCTGAGTTCTGTGTCCATCTGTCCTAACTTTCTCTAATATTAATTGCCTTACGTGGTGACTGTCTTCAACTCAGTAGTATTTATTACTGTATCGGGTATTTAGTGAGTGCAGAATATAGGGGTTACCAAAACTTTCAATTATAAATACCTTTTCTTTCTACTTACCATCCCCTTCCCCCCCAAAATAGGAGGGTTTTTTCCCCCCTCATTGCACTGTATATCTTAGGCACTCAAATAATTGTTAGTCTTGATTTAAAATCACTTCTTTCATACAGATACCTATCTGCTTTCACTGCTTACAAGAGAACTATGTCATGTCTCTAATACGACAGGTAGAAAACACTGCAGCATATAAATGCTACCCTATTAATGGTCAGCAAAAGTGGAGCATTATGTTCTTATATGTTAATTTGTATTGAACTGGTAGGTTCTTGGGATGATTACATTTTTTATCAGGGAGGGTTAAAGACACAATACTGAAAAAGAAAAACAATCTTAATTCAAATTTCCATGTAATCAAAAGTCAAAATGACTACTTGATCAGTGGAATTTATTGAGTTGGTAAAACAATCAAAAGATAGTAAATTCTTAGAACTATTATGTTTTATCCAGTCTCATTGAATTATATATATTTCATTTTTACTGTATCTGTAGTTATCAGTGTAACTCAAAAATATTGTATAGACATCTTAAGCTAAAGATCACCAGCTGTTTTTTTCAGAGCTGGGTTGTGTGCCCTGGAAAGTAATTCCCAGAACTTAGATGAGATTGGGGTGGATATTGTCCAGAAGAGTTACCCCAAAATGCCTTTTATGGGTTCAGAAAAATCTCAAGTAATCCTAGAAGCTGCCCTCAGTTACTTCAATGTGCCATTTTGAGTACCAATTATTCCAGCTAGTGAGCATAAACATGTTAACATTCTGTGTTCATGTAATTGTCTAGTAATTGTGATTATTTTTAATTGGGCCCCAATTATTAAACTTGAATAATAACCCATGTTTTTAGCATGAGATAACTGCAATCAGTATGCACTGATCTCTCAAGATGAAAGTTAGGGTAATAGTTATATAGAAATTTAGGAATAAATAGTTTTTAGTAATTCATTTTTATTATACATAAAATATTTTTAAACAAAACACCTATTCTCTAAATGTAGTCACTTAATGAAGTCTGTCCTTTTCTGCTGTACATTGTACAATTAGCAATGTGCGATTGGAATGATCGAGACACTAGACACACTAATGATCTGGTGCTCACTAGAGTAATCTTCCCCACTTTATAGAAAAAGACTGAGACTAGCATTTAAATTTGTGTTTAAAGTTTTGTTTTTCCTCAATGCCAAGATCAAGAGACTGGGTTTTTATATGATTCCAGCCTAGGAGCTTCCTCTCCATTTCATCACTCTTATTGAGGCCTGAGTAAAATAAGCTTAAGTAGAAGGTTACAGCATCTGTGAGGATGTTGAAACCATTCTTCCACTTAGATTGCTTTTAAACCTTTATACTGGGTACCCCAGACTGGTCTCAAGGCTAGAACTGCCTTTCTTGAGCATATTTCCACTTCTGGGTGTTCTGTGTTTAATGAGTTGCAGTTAGTCCTCTCAATGAGAAGAACGCTAAATATGGAAAGAGGGTTGTACTTTGGTGTTTTATATTCAAGGACATAGAGTGTTAGGAAGCAATCTGGAAATTATTTTTTCCTAAAATATGTTTGGCTATGACTTTCATTCTCTCACATTAAAAGAAAAAAAAAGATATAGAAATAGGAAATAGGGGTAAATACATGACAGGACATTTGACAGGTGATGAGGTTGGGCATAGTCTGCCACTTCGTAGTCTTGAGGACCACAGTTTGCTGTTACAGATGTATCTGAGAGGTACCAGATAAATGAAGACTGCCAACTGTTCTTAGACCTTGAGCGTGCTGGGCGCCCTAAAGTAGGAGAGAAACTTATAACAGAAGCTCACGATGAAGAACCAGACGTTCCGAGCCATCTGAGATCTTGCCATAAGAAGGCGCCAGGCGATGAGGAAGAGGGCAGTATTAAAGAGGTAGTGAATATTTCGGAGCCTGGGGAATGGACATATATAGTCAAAGTTAAAACAGTGCCAAATACCCAACTATTATCTGAAACATAAATGTGTTTCTTTCTGGCTATCACAAGCAAATAATTAAATGCTTACAGGTATGACCTGATAAGCCTTTGAGTTTCATCTTTCATTTCCACAACATTGTCAATTATCAGATTTCCATAACATTGCCTTGACTAGTTTCTATTTATCATATTTCTCTCTACTGTAACCTATCTTACAGACATGGCTAACAGTCTTTCTTAAAGGTACTTTGATCATATTACCATATCACAAATTTTTACTGGTTCCTGTTCACTAGAGGGTAAATCCTAATGTTCTCAACCTACTGTTCAAGGTTCCACTCTGTTTTCAGCTTACTTTTTCATCCTTACTATCTCTATTAACCCTTTGCTTCTGCCAGAATTATACCAGACTGTTGTGAGTCTTTGTCCTTGAAGGGATTAATGACAAATTTAAGGCAGCTGAAGGACTTGAAGTGTGGTTAGGCCCATTTTACATAGTCTGATCAGTCTCCTGCCTACTGGGTATTCTTTCTCTATATCACATGGTAGGGTGTGGTAGAAGAATCAAAGACACGGGTTCATGTGTGACTATGAACAAATTACCATTGTTATTGATAAAAATGGGATAACAGAAAGAATGCCTCATAGGGGTGTGGTGAAGGTAAATGAAACAGTGTATCACAGGGCATAGTATAAAGGGAAGGACCTATTATTTAGTAAAAGCTGAAAAAATGTTAATTCCTCCTTTCCTTGGCTCAGATTTCATGTCTGGTGTAAAATCAGATACACAAATATTAACTGACCGACTATGCTTACCTTTTTAAGTGTTGCTTTGCTTCTGGGACCCCAGCCATATCCTCTTTCAATAAGTACTTCTTGACTCCTAAAACGTAATTTTCAATGTATTCCAACCAGTTCAACTGGCGTACATCAAAGTTGAATACCTGAAAGGCAAAAAGATAAAAGGATTGCCAGAATTGCACGGCTGGACAATCACTTCGTTCACTTAATTTTCTTTTACATAAATGAGCAACAGTCAGTTTAGAAGACTTAGCTGGATCCCTCCAAATAAGATTATTTGAGCAGCTATTTCGAAGGCCCTGATAATATAGATTACCATTTCCTTGCAATATTTAAACATGGATCAAGCACAAACACTTTATCTTCAGGAAATCTTGTGAGGGAAATTTAAGGAACTGTTATTAGTCTGGTAAAAGCTAATTTCATTTCATGTAAAGATGGATTAATTTTTAAAAGTGATGGAATAATATGTTAGGGACCAAAACAAATTATGCATCATTTTCTTTCCATTTCTCTTAAATGTTGATGGTGTCTCTTGGTCTACCTACTTTTCCTACAATATCAGCA
Organism: Myotis myotis; assembly: GCF_014108235.1. Lineage (NCBI taxonomy): Eukaryota > Metazoa > Chordata > Mammalia > Chiroptera > Vespertilionidae > Myotis > Myotis myotis. The sequence continues at coordinate 176,216,369 of NW_023416335.1, forward strand.
CTTACTTATGCAGATTAAAGCAAACTTTGGAAAGCAAAGCCTTAAGGAGTAGCTTAGCAGAATTTATATTTTGTATTTGCTTTAGAGATATCCATTATGTCTCAGTGTGCCATTAAATGAAGCCATTCAAAACAGTTCTTTTAGTGTTAAGTGGTAAGGAAAGCTTTGCTTCTCTTGAAACACTAGTACGTTTTCTCCTGGACAAAGAATGCCATGAAACTATTTTCCCTTTTCCTTTTCCACCAAAAAGCTCACCAAAAAAATTCACTGCTTCAACGGGAATGACTTAGGTAGGATCTTGTATACTATAGGTGGACATTATATTTTTTCAATTTTATCCTTGACTTCGTATTCTATTTCAATTTATTTCTATTTTGTTTACATATGTGTTTATTGTAAGATATATCAAATCTTTGAGATGATTTTGAGTATTATCAAAGAGAACAGATGAGATTAACAAGTTACAAAGAGTTTCATAGATTTGTCCAAAGCTGAGTTGCTTTCCAAAAGTAATTCTGTATCATTTTGTTTGGATATGTTTGTTTTCCACAGTATCACTATTACGTACTCATGGATATAAACAGCGGCCTTTTCTTTTATTCTATTTCACTTTTCTAAGGGAGATTTCAGTGAAGCCCTGGTTAGGAAACCTGATTCTGTGGGGCAAATCAAACTGGAAGCCGAGCCATCCCAGAGTTTGGCAATTAAATCCAAGTATTCAGGACTGTTATCTTTGCTAAGGCATTTTGAAATTGTATGTTAAATCCACTACAGATTTGATTTTTTTCATGACATTTTTAGTGATTTTAGCTTAAAATAGTAAAATGTCAAAAATGAAACTCTAAGCTCATTTACCTTTTGCATTATTTAGATGGTTAAATTCTGTGGAGAAATGCAATAAAGATAAGCCTACATAAAATTTGAAGCTATTTTTTAAAATACTGTACAATAGCTTGAGGTTTTATTTTAAATAAGCTGGTTTGATCAATCAACCATGCATTTCAAACAGGTGTTTAGAAGAATTTTGTACAAGGTATGTAAACATTTCTGAAAGTAGGTCTACTTCATGTTAATTATAGAGGTACTCAGTGATGATTTCAATTAAAATATCCTTCTAGATCTCATCTGGTTTATCAGCCTAACATTTATAGCGTTAGATTGTGCAAGTAACCGTTTGGTTCCGTGGCATAAATTCTAGGATTGGATTTGAATCGTGCTCTATGAGGCTGGTATGTTAGGAGTAAAATCCTTAACCTCAAAGCTAGGCTAGCTACCCACTTAGTGTTTACTTCTCAATATGACTTGGTTTCTTGTACATGCTGTCAAGAATGAGTTAAATCAAGAAATGCTTTTTTCTTTAAAAAGAAATTTCAGTGGAAAAGTGTCAATCAAGAGAGTGAAAATTTTAAAGTTAAATTGCAAACTAATAACATGATCAGGGAACTCTTGACTCCTTAAGAAGGAAAGCTAGGAGCATGTACAAAGCACAAAATATTTCTATATTTGTGAATTTCAGAATATGCAAAGATTTCAGGGCTTATTGTTTGTTACCAAAGCTAATATAAAGAAATAAATGGCGCTGATGCTAAGCAATTAAAGTGAAGGCATGTTTTGAGAAATAAAAGTCTGAGTTGAAGAAATCATTATAGGGAGGAAGATTGACAATGCTGGGGAGAGGGCAGTACTGATGGAGGGAGGTCTTTTATGGGATAGGATAAATAGGAGTTGAGTTTAGCTTTAAAAAGATAAACTATTTTAGAGATGCCAAATGATTTTGATTTGATAAGAACAGTGGAGGAGAGAGTGTACAAGCAGAAAATTAGAAATTTTTATCGAAATGATATGCTATGGCTATTAGGGGAAAGATAGAGGTACCCAGGATTTGTTGAGAATGCAACAACTGGGAGAGTGAACAAAGAATTAAAGATAACTATATGAAGACCCCAGAACAATAGTGAGGATCTAACAGAAGACCAAGACCCTTGATTTCTTACCTACATTGAGCTTGTTTCCTGCAACTGTGTTGATAGCATTGACTGATTTTCTTAGAGAAAAAAAATTCTGTGTATTATAGCCCAGCTGGTGTGGCTCAGTGGTTGAGCATTGATCTATGAACCACAAGGTCACCATTCAATTCCCAGTCAGGGCACATGCCTGGGTTTGGGGCTTGACCCCCAATAGGGGGCATACAGGAGGCAGCCAATCAATGATTCTTTCTCATCATTGATGTTTTATTTTTCCCTCTTACCTCCTCTCTGAAATCAATAAAAATATGTATATTTTTAAATTCTGTGTATATAACTAGAACTTTATTCATCAGCTTTTCAGGTCAAATACTTCCAAATTCCAAGTGAGTAAGATTTTCCTATTGGCTAAGTCAGTGCTGTACTTACTCTCTGGTCTTCAGGACTCAGCTTGGACATCAGCATTTCTGTGTTGCTTGTGCTCCATTCCCAGCTCCGGTTGACGAAATACTCCAGCATGGAAACAGTTCTTAAAAGCCGATTCATGAGCTTTGTCATCCTGAGTTAAAGATCAGATAGGAGCCACTATCATCAGCATAGCAGAGATGGCTGCTTCCCTGTTACTCTAGGAATTGTCTTTGAGAAAGAAAAACTGTCCCTCCACCAATTTTCATCTCCACGAATTCTCATAGCATCCCAGGTAGGTAGGTATAAATCTGCACTGTATGAATGCAGTAAAGTGAATTTAAGATAAAGTGGCCACAATAATAGGTGTGGAAGCCAAAATTCCAACCAGCTTTGACCTCAAGAAGCCTCTGCTTCTGTAATCTCGCCATCCTGTGTCCCATTACTTAAAGTGGACCATGGCTTCCAATCCTGTGGTCAGGACTTGGACCAGCTCGGCTTTGTGAACTTGCCAACTTAACAACTTACAAAAACTTCCATATACAGTCTAATTGCTCTTCACAGTATTACTCTGAAGTAGTCGAGATCTGTATTATCTTCATTTTACAGAAGGATTATTAATAGGTTTGTGGTTACATGGCTAATGCTTAAACCTAGGACTTACGGGTACAAGTCACCTTTGGCCTATAGAACAATTGATTTTCACCTTAATCAGGCAGATCGTGATAGTAGTAACTCAGCAATGATTATGCTGTTTTGGGAATTTGGTTTTATTTATGGTCAATCTTAATGCCCACATACTTAATGACTCCTGAGGGACTCTCATTGTATCATGGGAAATTCTTTGGCAGGAGATAAAATAATGCATCAGAACAGGGTTCTATTTAGCTGTTATTATCTAACATCTTTGCTGCAGACTAAATATTTGTGTTCCCCTGAAATTCATCTTGAAACTTACATCCCCATAGTGTGATGGTCTTTAAAGGAGAAGACTGGGAGTTGATTAGTGCCCTTATAAAAGATCATTCGCAGCATTGGAGGGCACAGAAAGATGACTGTCTAGGAACCAGGTTGCAGGTACTCAACATACCTAGTCTACCAGCTTCTGGATTTTAGATATCCCAGTCTCCAGAACTGTGGGAAATAATCTATGTTGTTTATAAGCCCTCTATTCTGTTGTAGCAGCCCAAATGAAATAAGACATTCTTCATGCATTCTATAACTCTGATGTAACTGATGTAATTTCAATAGATTTGTTTTAATTCTTAATCATCGTGCAATGATATTATATGTACAGGACTTTATCAGCACAGTAGTATTTTTTTTTATAAAGAAAAAATACAGTTCTTATTCTCATAAAATACATAAAATGCAAAAGCCAAAACGTGATTCATTTTATCACATAAAAATTTAGAACTTCTTTTAGTAATAATAGTGTTACTGTATTCTACACGCTCTTATTCAAAACCATATAAAATAGCTATTACTATCTTTTTTTTTTTTTTTTTTTTTTTTAACAGGTGAGAAAGTTAGGCTTCAGGCAGGTTAAGTAATTTAGGGCTCATGTGGCTAAACTGGTGAAGTCAGAAGTCAGACTCCAAACTTACATGTAGCTCCCCTTGTATTATAAAAATTTCATTTTCAAAGCTATAAGGAACAGACTTAGAGGAAATAAGTCAAATATAGTTGTGTACACATACACACGAGTTTCCAGAAATTATTAAGGCCAACCCAATAGAAAAATAGATGAGAAATAGCAACTCAGAGTAGAGAAAATTTGAATGTCTAATAATGTCTAATGAACAACTGATGGAGGAGAAAACTTGAATGTCTAATGAACAAAACTTGAATATTTTATGAACACAAGGGAGTGCTAACGACTTGGGGCTCAAATAAAAGTAACAAAGAGATGCCATTTGTTGTTTTTATTTTGACAATTGCAAATGGACAGAACCTTTGTCCATTGAGGGCAACCAAATATACTTCAATCCAGCAAAACCACCCCTCAGCATCTTCGCCAAACCAGTGGCACATTCTATAAAAAAATTCATGTGCACTGGTATTTGTTTACCTCAAAGCAAACCTATATGTATTTCCATATGTGGTTGTAAATGCATAGATCAAATACACGAGGCGAGGGAAGGTTCTAGAAGGACTCTAGCATTTTCTGCCATAAAGATTATTATTAAAATGTCTATCAAAAACAAACCTACCAATTTTCCACAAATATTACAATTTAATTAATCAAGAACAAAATTCATAAAGATTTGTATTGGGTCCCTTCTTTGTCTTTTCTACTTACTAAAATTTGCTCTTTATATAGGTCTTCCATCCTTGATATATTTTATAAAGTCTTTAGCATTTCTGCTTACAATGTTGTTTTCTTTTCTCATTTTATGTAATAAGCCCCATACAAATATTTTCCTCATAGCCACAGTGTCCCCTTTTCACTTTGTTCAAGGAGAAATTGACAGTTACTGAGTGATGAGCTCTTAATAAGGCCTCTGCAAAATTTAAATAAACTCTACAGTGCCTATGTTTTAGTCACTTGCTCCGCTAATAAGGATGGAAATGAAACATGCTGAGAAAAACTTCCTCCTTTATAAAGAAGCTAGCACCAAAGGCAAGACTATTCATATTTCTGATTCTTGGTTGCAGAAGTTGCCTTTGGTAATGACATGATGGCTCCTCAGACACATGTAATATTCAAGTGAGACAGAGATAAAACAGTATGTCCTGTGTCAAACAGCAACATGGTGACAGCATCTAAGCTCTGCATACTGTTTACCCTGTTCCCTCTAAGCAGTGATTCTCAACCTTCCTAATGCTGCGACCCTTTAATACAGTTCCTCATGTTGTGGTGACCCCCAATTTCATTGTTACAAATTGAACATAATTAAAGCATAGTGATTAATCACAAAAACAGTATGTAATTATATATGTTTTCCGATGGTCTTAGGCGAACCCTGTGAAAGGGTCATTCAACCCCTAAAGGGGTTGCTACCTACAGGTTGAGAACTGCTGCTAAAGTCTTTACTCACCTCCAGGTGGCAGTAAATCTAGCCCAGAGTCCTCCAGATCTTTCCTCCATCACTTCCTTTGAGACTATTTGCAATTTTCCCCTTAACTTCTGTTTCCTCATTTGTGAAATTGGGATGATGAGCATGTCCTCTTTGGGCATTATGAGAATGAAAATGCATCTTCCCATGTGTGTGTAATTGAGGCTGGTATCATTATTGTACATTTGAAGATTACCTAACAATTTAGAAAACCCCAGACACAAGGGTCTCAGATGTTTTTCTTTTTTAGTGGATGAGTACTTGCTAAATTCATCAAGCAAGTTCCTTAACATTTAACTTCCTTTATTATCATGGAGGATTTTAAAGGTATGGGGCTTGTCACTACTGTTGCTTTGGTTATCCCAAAAGTTGTACGTCTGTGTGTGTGAGATTCAGTTTTCACCTCTGATCCCCAGCTGAAGGGAGGACTAAGGATTGTGGGGCCCTAATCTTCCATGTAGCCACACTCTCAAAGCTGTTGACCCAGCTTCTCACCTGGGCTTCCTTCCTGTGAGTCGTAGATAGAAGTCGTAGATGATGGCAGGGGCCCAGTGGCTGACGGCATTCCAGTACTGGGTTGTGATGGTGTTGGTTGTAAGATCAGCATATGGCCTCCTAAAAGCTCTCTCAAATGGAATTTTTTCAAAGGTTGCCAAGACTTGGAATCCTGGGTGAGGTTGGGGGGAGCAGGGGATGAAATAAGGAGTAAGTCTGGAGCACATAAACCCATTGTGGTGGATGGCATTTGCAATCGGTCAAAACAGTAAAGAAGAAGTATTTGCTTTGTAGAGTCAAGACTCAATTTCTGAGAACATTACTAAGATTTTTATCCTGGCAAGTAATCACCTGCAAATTTTAAGCAGTGAATAGATTAAGAATTGGGTCATTTTTTTGAAATCTTTAGTCTAAAGCAACTTCTACAAGAAATAGTTTTAATCAATATAGTGAATGTTATTCAGAAAAACTTAAATCCATCATTCAATTTCAGGGTTATTTAGCCTGTTCTAAAAGTCCCAAGACAGAGTCTAAGGGCCCTATTTCCTTGTTTGGATCACTACTTTAGGAACCAACAGGAAAGTTTCGTAACATTTTACTTAAACCTTATAAAGGGCTACTTAAACCTTAAACCTCAGGGCTTCAGGGGAAAGAGAGATGGTAAAGGCAGGACTCCTCTGTGCAGGTTCACTTTAAAGACCACAGTCTTTTACTTCTTTGGGATTTCTACTTCTCTGAGAATACATCAGACTCAATTATCTACTCTTATCTCCAAAGGTTTTTTTCATAATATATTTTTTCTTTACATATTTTTACTTAGGAAAAGCCACGTTAAAATTTTTAATGTACATTTGCAAAGTCAATAATAATTTTCAATATTCATTTGTATTCCGTTTTCATTTTATCTATGTAGAATGTTCAAAGAATATGCATAAATGCATTATTCAATTATGATGAAGACAGCAGTTATTATGGTAATAAGATTATTGCTTTAAAAGATACTTAGAAATCTACATGAAAAAATATATACCTTATACAGAACAGATTCTCAAGAAACATCTGAACCAGAAACCTGGACTGTTTTCCTCCCAGAGGAATTCATATTTTTAAGAATCACTAGTGGAGTGGTTACTACACATTCAAGGGAGGCAAGAGACCTGTCTTCAATCTCAGGCATCAGCTCCCCATACGAATTTGAATAAGTCATTTAGTCTCAGTCCCATATGTAAAATAAAGCAAACCCCCAGATTATTTTTAAGGTCACTTTCAACTATGAGATTCTATAATTCCATAAAAAAGATATTAAGAATTATTGGCATGGAAGAAGACTATTTTGAATCTCAGCAATAGAGTTTACACGTAACATCTTTTTATTCAAGAGCTTAAAATATCTTGTTTGTGGCTAATGCCTCTTTTTATGAATGATATTTTAATTCTGTTATTGTGGTAGAGGAGATATATTTTTTATATTTTTATTTCCATATGTTTTCAGAATTATTTAGATAATCTAAATAACTGGATATATGCTCTAAAGAATTTTACTGCTAGAGAATTTCACTTAATTTTCATTGAAGTGATAACTTTGCAGATAGCAATTAAGTGTTCTGAATTAGAAATCAGATTCTAAAATATTAAGTACATTTGATTTTTTTCTACATCTAGTACTTAAAAATAGCTAGGTGATCTAAAGTTTCAGATTTTGACAAGAAAATCAACTCCTAAATTGACAAAGGAGTTCAAGATTGGTTAGCTAATTTTCTCTTCTATGCCGGATTCATTCATTCAACCAGACACCTTCAAGGTTCCTCTTTTTTAAAGGAAATATTTTTATTGATTTTGAGAGAGAGAGGAAGGGAGAGGGAAAGAGAGAAAAACATTAATGTGAGGGCAAAACATCAATCGGCTACCTTCTGCAACTCGGTCATGCCCCCTTGCCTGGGAATCAAACCAGCAACCTTTTGGTGCACAGGAGTGCACCCAACTAACTGAGCCACACCAGCCAGGGCTCAACTTGACTCTTATGGCTAACTGCATAATTAGTGAAGAGTATCCCTGACTCAATAACAGTTTATATTGTTGGACTTTTCTAAATCTATCGTTTCACATTGTTAGGGATGTAGCAATGCAGTGAACAGTGGCTGCAGCAGGAACAGTGGCCCCCACAGGAGCAGTGTTTGATCACTGACATTGCTTATTGCTGACATCTACTTGGTTTTACTTATTTTTAAAAATCTTTATAACTAACGGACTGCTTATTTCTTATAGTCATGCAGATGTTCCCACTGACCCTTCTTTGGTATATTATACTTACCTCTTACACATACACAGTTGTAATTATTTTAGCTCTTATTTTCGTGTGTGTGTGCTTTTCCCCATTAGATTCTAAGCTTCGTGACACAATTGGTCTAATTTTTCCCCTGTGGCAGACATAGTAGTGATGTAGTTACATTGCTATGGGCACTTACCCATTTTGCCCCAGTAACAGGGATTCAAGTTACCAGAAGTACAGTGGTAGATTAGCGTTGACTTAGGTCTGGAAAATAGAAGAAAATTTAGGTAAATAAAACAAAATGGAGAACTCACCAAAGAAAGATAAGGGAAAATAATATTTTAAAAAGGATGTTTCAATAATTCTCATGAGTAAGGTAACCTAGGCAACCTTCCTTCTTTTGGTTAAGCAAAATGGAGGAAGTGGAGGAAAAGTGTGTGTGTGTGTGTGTGTGTGTGTGTGTGTGTGTGTGTAAGAGATTGAAGAGAAATAGGCTGACATATTTGTGGAGCAAATGGAGGTGTCATGATGAGGAGTTAGAAGAGACTAGGCAGTTAAAAGCAGAGACCCTGAAGTTTAAAATGTATGGATATTGCTAGAGCAGAATTTTTCAGACCAACCAATGGGAAGTTAGCAGGGCACATATTAACTCCTAGACAAAGAAGCTTTGGTGGTAACCCATTTGGGGACCCCTCTCTGCTGCAGGGAGCTTTATTACTTTACTATCTCTAATAAACTTTGCTTTTGTCCATGAACGCATTCTTCGGTTTTGCAAGACAACAAACTTAGACCCAAACAGAAATTTTGGCATCAATGATGATGAGAATGATCATATTTCTAAATTATGGACATGTTTATTGGGCAAGAATACAGGCTAGGTTTTTTCCTAAATCCAACTAAGTCCTGCTGGTTTGGAAAGTCTGACTCAAAAAAGCATTTAATTCTATTTGTCATTTACTAACAGAGCCAAATATGCAAACAACCTTTTTTTTCTTTTCTTTGTTTCAGTAAATAACCCATACATGGTGGTCTGAACTTTAGGCATTTATCAGGAACTGAGCAGGTCAGTGAAACATAAAATATGCTCTCATTTTATCCCCTTTTTTTCCTTTGTCTTTAAAACAGGAAGCTCTATTTTAGGTTACTAACTAAAAAGAAAAGCTTTTTTGTTATCAAGAAGTATATGATTCACCTAATCGGTGTGGTTCAGTGGCTGAGCTTTGACCCATGAACCACGAGGTCACTGGTTCGATTCCAATTCAATTCCCAGTCAGGGCACATGCCGGGCTTGCAGGCTCGATCCCTAGTAGGGGCCGTGCAGGAGGCGGCTGATCAATGTTTCTCTCTCATCCATGTTTCTATCCCTCTCCCTTCCGCTCTCTCTACAAAGTCAATAAAAACATATTTTTAAAAAAGAATTATATGGTTTAATAATTTAAAGGGTGTTACTTTATGATCAATGAAGTATTAAGTAGTACTTACAAAACAACTCAATGCATATATTTGGAACTATGTAAAATATTGAAACATATACCCTGTCACATTTGGGATCTTCTACAGTACAATGCATATATTTTGAAAATAGGCCTAATATATTCACCCTCCTTATCATTAAATATTTGAAAGAAAACCAACTTAGCATCCTCACCTGTGAACTGCTGTGTACCATCCCACAGCCAAGGTGAGATTGACGACTGTATCAACGGGAATCACATCTGCCACAGCCATTGGAGTAGCTCTCAGGGCCCGGAGAAACCCTTTCCCTGTCTGCACAGGAAGAAGGACATAAAATATTAAGCCAGGTCTCAAGTAACAGCTGGAGAGAATACTGATGCTGTTAGTAATGACAGCTACCATTGACCCACTGCTTACGAGACTACTATACCAAGGCTGATGTCACAGCCTGTCCAGCCTTTCAGCCACATTCATCTCAAATGCCAACACTTCTATGAACCACTAGTGAGTGGTCCTGGGTTCCTCTAGGGAGTGAAAGTCCTCAAATTTGGGAGAGGTAATATATTTAGTTAATTAACAAACACCAAGAATAGTTTTTCACATCTTAAAAATTAATTCATAAGCATTAAGTTTTCCCCAATTTCCCATTTATACTGTATTAGTTTACCATTTCCTAATGATGCTTTCTGCTAGTGCTTACTAATTTACAAGCAAGAGCAGACACTAAAAGTTAAAGAAATATTTATTTTTAAAAATTAATAAAAATCTACCTTTTAACAACTTTGTTATTACTTGGGAAACTTTTCCTTTGGTATCAGTTCACCTCACAGATCACTGATGTTATATAGATGTAAGAATTGGGAATTATTCATGTTAATAAGTCAGTTAATAACTAAAAAGTTGTGTTTATTTTATGAATTAAATATTTATACCTTGCATATTTCCAACATCCTTTTTCACTGGTGTTAGCACTTTCTTATGTTCCTAATTTGTTGTAACTGATTCCCCTTCCTTTGGACATAAGAAATCAGTTTGGAAAATTTTAGATAACTGAGTAAATGTGCAGTTTTGTAAACAATGTAATAAGACACACTCTAGGGTCATGTGAAAATAATTAATTATATTCTAAGTTACCAATGTCCACCCATAACTAAACCTTAAAGAAGAGGAAGGCAGGTAGAGAACAAAAAGAGAGGAGCTGCTAGAGCAAAAAAGAAATCAGAAGGGTCATTCTCACTGTCTTTGACAAGTGGTCATAATTCACTGTCTTATATTTGAATTTTAGTTCCTGTTGGACCTCGCTCTGAGAACACAGGCAGTGTCTGAGGTATGAGGTTTGTAAACTCAGAGAATTGAATTGCGGTTCATTGTCCTAAAGAGTGGAGTTGTGGTTCTGGTCCTAAAATGCTTCAATATGAACTGTGACCACCCCCCACCCCCACCCCCCGCCCACCAGCTCAGGCTGAACCAGTCTTCACGGCAGGGGACACGTACACAGGGCTGTTGGCCCAGAGGAACCAGTAACGTTTCTCCTGGTCTGTGAGAGGTGTGCTGAAAAGTGTTTCCTCTATCCGTCCATTTTTAATTTGAAATCTTTGCCCGAGTTGGTGATTCTCTTTCTTGTATCTATTAAGAACTGGTTACTGATATATTTTATGCATTTATATAATTTATATCCACACACAGAGAAACTCTTGTATGTGTTTTATAATCAAGAATTTAATAATCTTTGTGAATATGGTTTTTATTGCATCCCCAGTTCGCTGCATTCAAGCTATTAATGGTCAGCGCAAAGGAGGAAACACCCCCATCTTGTGGTAATGAGAGAGAACTACAGGCATGGTCCTCAATGCTCAAAGGCTTTCCAAAAAGAAAACTCCTAAATGGTCGTTGATATTACAGTACATCTGTTTTTCTGATAATAAAATTTACAAGTAAAAATAATTTTATTCTGCCTCTATTTTCCAATAACCATAACTGAGATAAGGTACTTCAATTGTAGTTAGTAAAGTAACATTTATGGTTTTGGATCAATGAAGTTAAGCCAACACTAAGCATGTTGTTAGTTACTATCTCTCCACCACATTTCAAGGAGTTATTTCCACGTTAGTATACATACCGCAATAATGAGCCCACTAGGTCCATTTACGTTATCAACCCAACCCTAAAATAAAGAAGAAGATCTCTATTGATTACACATGTCAGAAAAGTGTAATACCTTTGGAACATTTGCAATCTAATCTTGATACATTTCAAACAGGAGCACTGAGACTCCAGCTAATATAATTGTCTAATCCAGTAGGTCTCACATCACACAGAAAGGTCAATGGCAAAGCACTGTATATTTCTGCACTTTATTTGTGCAAGAATTAAAATTCTGCCAGGAGGAGCCATGGGTAGTTTCAAGTTGTTATAATGACATCCTGGGGGCTAAATTGGACTTGCTAAGCAATTCATCAGTCATCATTTTCCTCCAGCTCGGGCCTGATTTTTATCTCCCTGGGGGAACACTTCAAACATGATTTCTAGGAATTATCCATTTCTGGAGAATTTATGAATCATACCATCCACGCTCTCTCTGTATTATAGTAGCTTGCTAGAAATGTTAGAGGAGAGATTATGCTTAGGAGCCGTAGGAGGAAAATGTCTTTTTGAGTTTGTCTCCTCAGCCCTAAGCAAGTCAGTGGGCCGTATTATGTCTGTTTCTTCATCTGTAAGAGTCAAAATGCACGAGGGAGAGGAGAGAGGAGAAGATGCAGGGATTATTCGCCGAGCCGTTTACTCGGGACCAGGCACTGCGGAGCACTCCCCGCACACCATCTCATAGTCTCGGCACAGTGGGGAGCAACAGCCCAGTTTTACAAGTGAGACAGCTCAGAAGTCTGCATTGTCAGTAAGTAGTGGAGCTCAATTTTATCTGCCCTAAAACTTCACAGAAGGACAAAGCAGTACCCAGATGTCAACAGTGACTATTCCCAAGCTGAGAAGCTTTTGTGAGCTTTGTGATTTTGATTTACCCTGGCAGTGGTGATGCCAACGATTTTGCCATTAAGAACAGTCTGCTAAATTTATTTATTTTTATTTTTTATTTTTTAAATGTTTATTGTTTTTTAGGGAGAAAGGAAGGGAGAGAGAGATAGAAACATCAATGATGAAAGAGAATCATTGATAGGCTGCCTCCTGCACACCCCACCCTGGGGATCGAGTCTGCAACCCAGGCATGTGGCCTTGACCAGAATCGAACCCGGGACCCTTCAGTCCATAGGCTGACGCTCTATCCACTGAGCCAAAATGGCTAGGGCCAGTCTGCTATATTTAAACTATAGTGGAAAAGGCAAGAAATGAAATTACCTCCTATGGAAATTTTAAGACTAGAGTTAATGAAAAGCTAATTTAAGATCTCCAGCCAACTCCAGATCAGTAAGTCCCAGAGGAGTTTCATGCTAAATAATTCCTGAACCAAATGTGGAATTTTGCCCTAATATAGCGGGTTCAGCTATACATCTGGGGGTGGGGGGGAGGGGAGAGAGAGCTAGAGAGAGAGAGAGAGAGAGAGAGAGAGAGAGATCAGAAAGTGACTGGGCTAGAAGGACGCTGGCCTGGAGGCAGAGCAAGGAGTCCTGTGAAGGGGTGAAGGGACTTACTGGGAAAGGCTCCTGCCAGGTTGCTCCCACGATGGAGGGCCTCACGATGGCAATGTTTAGGTTGCCGCCCTCCTGGTGCACCACCATCTCTCCCAAGGCCTTGGTGTAGGTGTACGTATTGGGCCGATCTCCAATCAGCTTGGGCGTGATCTCGTCAATAATAGCATCATCTAACCACCTAAAGTTAGTCCAAGGAAAAAAGAATTCCAGCAACAATTGTTACACAATAGACCCAAAAACACTGTGAGCCACAGACAATCAAATAAAACACCCATGTTCTAGCTTGAGTTCTGGAATTGAGAACAGTCACTGGAAAGTGAGGCTGAGTGGGAACCTGTCCAAATCATATACAATGGCTGAGCCCAGTCTCACCAGGTGAATCCTACCTCCTCCCACCTAGATGGACAGGTTTAACAGCTATGCAATCTACTACATTATTGCAAACTAGAGGTCTGGTGCTTGAAATTCGTGCCCAGGGGTGTGTGTGTGTGGGGGGGGGGGCGGTCCCTTAGCCTGGCCTGCACTCTCTCACAATCCAGGACCGCTGGCTCTTAACTGCTGGCCTGCCTGCCTGCCTGATCACCCCTAATTACTCTGACTGCCTGCCTGATCACCCCTAACCACTCGCCTGCTTATCTGATTACCCCTAACCACTCTGCCTGCCTGCCTGATCACCCCTAACCACCTCTGCCTGCCTGACCACCCCTAACTGCTCCCCTGCCTGCCTAATCACCCCTAACTGCCTCTGCCTTGGCCCCCACCACAGCAGCTTAGTCTGGAAGGTCGTTTGGCTGTCTGGTCTAATTAGCATATTACACTTTTATTAGTATAGATAATCTCTATCTTCAATGACTTTCTCTCCAACAGGGTCAGAGGTATATGTTCATGGAACACGTTTGTGAATGCCAGTCATGAGCCCAGGAGCATGCTGGGTGCATTCATGGCTTTTAAAGGCTCTCTTGTCTAAGGTGCTTCTGTGGCCACCCCACTCAGTCATTGCCATCCAGTTAAAACCCAATGCACGAACCAATCTTGCAAATTTTAGCTTCTAATTTTTAAAATTCCATTCAATGCCTCAACAAATGAAAGCAACTACCAGTACTTTCAACAGACTTATAATCTATTTTAGCAAATCTATGAAAATATTTTGAAGGTCTCTTTGGAGCAGTGGTTCTCAACCTTGGCTGCACATTAGAATCACCTGGGAATCTTTTTAAAATCCTGATTTCTGGGCCTCATCCTCCGGAAATTCTGTTTCTTTGTTATGGGGTGGGGCCACAACATTAGTAACAAAGAAGCAGAATTTCTGGAGGATGAGGCCCAGAAATCAGGATTTTAAAAAGATTCCCAGGTGATTCTAATGTGCAGCCAAGGTTGAGAACCACTGGTTTAGTCTATGTTAATAACTTGGTAATTATTTCCAGAGATTGCCAATGAATTCTGAAAGGCCTTAATAACTACTAATAGTCTACCATGTGGAGTGGTTACAGTACTCTGAAGCAGTGGTAATAGTGATTATGGAACACTTCTACTTACAACAAGACATGTATCATAAACAACTGAGTTACCATGGCATCATCTCAATCCTTTCTTTAAAGGTCTCAGAACCATTTTTGATAATCTTAGAGTCTACTGCAGTTCTTGAAAGAGCAATACAATTATTGTCAATTAAATACTTAATGTTTCTCTTTGCAGGCAGACCTATTTGCTCAAACTTTTTGTATCATATAGTTTTTAAAAATTAGATTTCTTTTTTTTTAAATTAAATCTTTATTGTTCAGATTATTACATTTGTTCCTCTTTTTTCCCCCCCACAACTCCCCTCCTCCCAGTTTCCACCCCACCCTCCGCCCTCACTCCCCACCCACTGTCCTCGTCCATAGGTGCACGATTTTTGTCCAGTCTCTTCCCGAATCCCCCACACCCCTTCCCCGCCAAGAATAGCCAGTCCATTCCCCCTCTATGTCCCTGATTCTATTATAATCACCAGTTCATTCTGTTCATCAGATTATTTATTCACTTGATTCTTAGATTCACTTGTTGATAGATGCGTATTTGTTGTTCATAATTTGTATCTTTACCTTTTTCTTCTTCTTCCTCTTCTTAAAGGATACCTTTCAGCATTTCATATAATCCTGGTTTGGTGGTGATGAACTCCTTTAGCTTTTCCTTATCTGTGAAGCTCTTTATCTGACCTTCAATTCTGAATGATAGCTTTGCTGGATAAAGTAATCTTGGTTGTAGGTTCTTGGTATTCATCACTTTGAATATTTCTTGACACTCCCTTCTGGCCTGCATAGTTACTGTTGAGAAATCAGCTGACAGTCGTATGGGTATTCCCTTGTAGGTAACTGAGTTTCTTTCTCTTGCTGCTTTTAAGATTCTCTCTTTGTCTTTTGCTCTTGGCATTTTAATTATGATGTGTCTTGGTGTGGTCCTCTTTGGACTCCTTTTGTTTGGAGTTCTCTGCGCTTACTGGACTTGTAAGTCTATTTCTTTCACCAGGTCGGGGAAGTTTTCTGTCATTATTTCTTCAAATAGGTTTTCAATATCTTGCTCTCTCTCATCTTCTGGCACCCCTATAATTCGGATGTTGGTACGCTTGAAGCTGTCCCAGAGGCTCCTTACACTATCTTCGTATTTTTGGATTCTTTTTTCATTTTGCTTTTCCGGTTGGGTGTTTTCTGCTTCTTCGCATTTCAAATCTTTGACTTCATTCTTGTGTTCCTCTGGTCGGCTGTTGGGAGTCTGTATAATATTCTTTATTTCAGTCAGTGTATGCTTAATTTCTAGTTGGTCCTTTATCACAACATCGAGGGTCTCATTAGATTTCTTGAGGATCTCACTATATTTATTGGCGGTCTCACCAGTCTTTTTGAGGGCCTTACTAAATTTATCGGCGGCTTCTAGACAGTTCTTGAGAGACCTTAAAAGTGTGGTTTTGAACTCTATATCCAGCAGTTTGCTTTCCTCCATTTCTGTCATTTGTGTCCTGTTTCTTTGTCTCTGCATTTTTTTTATGCTTTCTTGGTGCACCCCCTTGTGGTCTTTGTGCGCAGTCTTGTTGTAGTTAAGCCTTGATTGTTGTAGGTCACACTGGGAGGGATTTGACCTCCAGGCCAACTGGCTGTGAGAATCAGCTGTGTCTGCAGTGGGAGGACTTCTGTCCTCTAGGGAGGTGCTAATCTAGCCTTTGCCTGAGGCTATCCAGCAAGTGCCTCTGTACAGGGCTTGGGCAGGGCGGGTCGCAGGGGATCAACGGGGCGGGCGGAGCGAGCAGTTATGGCTGCTCTCAGTCCCATCCCCAGAGGCTCTACCTCTCAGTGTCCCAGCAACTGCTGCAAGTACCTTGGAGAGAAAGCTGCCCTTGAGTTCCGACCGATGCCAGACAGTCCCGCTTCTCCCGTTTGAGTCTGGGTCCCCAGAGACTCGTCTATACCTGGAGCCCAGAGCCTGAGACTCCCTCCCGATTGAAACAGACAACCGCGCCCTCAGCCGCCAGCCCGCTCCACACACACCACAGCACCTTTGTATTTTACTTCCGCACCTCCTCTGAGTCTCGGTATGCTTTCATCTTTCCTTCTAGTTGTAGTTCCCCTCAGCCAGCCTTCCTGTGGTTCTGGGTGATGTCCGTTCCATCGTCTAGTCGTATTTTTGAAGTGGTTGTGAGAGGCAGCAATCTCTGGTGTATACCTATGCCGCCATCTTGGTTTTTTCCAAAAATTAGATTTCTTAACTGTGTTAGTGTGATTTGATACATTTATTCCTGTGTTATAAAACTGAGCTCAGTTATACTATTTTGATTGTAGAAAAATCTTAGCTGTTACCACTTTGTTCCCATTGCATACTGGTGAGCAGTGAAGATGTATTTATGCCAGGACTTGTTCAGAAACTCCACTCTCCATGTAACACCTCTCCCTTGATGTTGGAGTGGAACATGAGCATTGCCTATGATGTTTGGTTTTTCTCTTTGCTGCTATTTATTAGTGCTGAATGCTTTCTAGATACTCACATGCCTTTTGTTTGAATCGAATAGGGAAAGTTTGAGAAGTTCCTAGAATTAAAAAGCTGTGGTACACTTACTAGTACACTATGGAATATTATGCAGCTATAAAAAAAAACTATATCTTGCCTTTTGAGACAGCATGGAGGGACCTGCAGAGTATTACACTAAGTGAAATAAGCCAGTCAGAGAAAGACAAGTATCACATGATCTTATTTATATGTGGAATCTAATGAACAAAATAAACTGATGAACAAAATAGATCCAGAGACATTGAAGCATGGAACAGACTGACGAAACTCAGAGGGAAGGGGGGTGGAGGTGGGCAGGAAGAGATTAACTAAAGAACTTACATGCATATATGCATAACTCATGGATAGATGATAGAGCAGTGAAAGCATGGTGAGGGTAGGTTGGAGGGGGCCAATGGGGGGGGGGGGGAAAGGCTGTGAAGAAAAGCCATTCTAAGAAAACTGCACACCCAACCACACACTAGGAGTGTATGTCACGCGCTGGCACCAGCTGCTGTTCTGATGTTGATCTGCACTGAAAGGGCACTCTTAGAGGCTTTATCAAGTTGGGTGAGCTAGCTTCTTAGAAAATGTTGGTTTCATAAGTTTCTAAGCACACAAACACAAGAGAAGAAGGTATAGTGTTCTGTAGATGGTCTCCCTCTACCATTCGTAGCTCCACCTGTATTTTGTCATATTATCTTCTCATTTCCCCCATTTTTACTTTTAAAAATGGCAATGATTACATCTGTTCTAAATGTTTAGGTTATGATGAGGACCAACAGAAATAGTCATAACTGCACTTAAAGCTTTTTGATAAAACAAAATGAGCCCATCAACCTAAAGCATTCTTAATTTTGGTGAAGCAACCAAGGAGCATAAATCTACAGAGGCAGTCCCTGGTTTCAAATTAATCTTTTCTAACACAGCCAAACAGGCCATTGTTTCCCCCAGCCACTTCCCGAGTTCACAGAGAGGAGTGTAACAAGTACGTACATCCCTGATGAGTGTACAATCAGTTCATGCTCTTCTTTACCCAACTTTGATTTGCTGCTGTGGTTTGTTCTCCATTTGTTTTCAAAACAGCATATAAGTTAGCATGGAAACCAAAAGGTATTTCTGAAATTAACCCAATGTCCTTTGGCACACTCAAGAAGGCATTTTGAACCCACTGGTCCCAAATTCTAAATTACTTAAATTGATTAGAAAGAAGCAAAAAGTTATTAAAGATTTCAGAAAGCAATGTCTGTGTGTGTGTGTGTGTGTGTGTGTGTGTGTGTGTATACATGCCCACAATTTCCTCTAAATATTACTTACCTTTCTGGTTTAAAACTTATTGAATCAACCTCTTAATATCATTCATCTATACTAATAAAAGCCTAGGTGATCCTTGCACCCTCTCACAATGCCCTCATGTCATCACAAGATGGCCACCACAAGATGGCCGACAGGGGAGGGCAGTTGGGGGTGACCAGGCTGTCAGGGGAAGGTAGTTGGGGGCAACCAGGCCTGCAGGGGAGGGCAGTTGGGGATGACCAGGCCTGCAGGGAAGGACAGTTGGGGGCACAGGCCAGCAAGATAGAGCAGTTGGGGGTGACCAGGCTGGCAGGGGAGGGTAGTTGGGGACAACCAGGCCTGCAGGGGAGGGCAGTTAGGGGTGACCAGGCCAGCAGGGGAGGGCAGCTGGGGGTGACCATGCCTGCAGGGGAGGGCAGTTGGGGAGGACCAGGCCTACAGGGGAGGACAGTTGGGTGCAACCAGGTCGCAGGGTAGGGCAGTTGGGGGTGATCAGGCCAGCAGGAGAGCAGTTAGGCGTCAATCAGGCTGGCAGGGGAGCGGTTAGGGGGTGATCAGGCTGACAGGCAGATGAGCAGTTAGAAGCCAGCAGTCCATTTAACAAAGAAAAATCAACCAAAAAAATGAGTTCGCGTGTCACCTCTGACACGCGTGTCATAGGTTCGCCATCACTGTTATACAGTACACAGACTTTTCAATTTTGTGTCAGCTACTTAGATGTCATCTTGAGATAATACATTCTAGAAACAAAAAGATCCAGAAACTCTTCTTTTTTTTTTCATATGGCAAATTAGCTGTGGCTTTGGGTGACCTGGTAGCTTCAAAAGTGTGATTTTTAGTAGGTACAAATCTATTGGGGACTTTTTATTGAATTAGAGCATTGAGAAATTAAAGGACACCAGAAGGTGAGGGGTGTGGGAAAAAGAGGCTACACTGGTTACTGGAACAGGAGTGAACCCCACTGCTGATGCAAACTGCTCAATGAGAGAGCACTTTAACACACTGTTTCCCAGATATGCCAGCTCATAAATCACTCACGTGAGGCCTCGGGTAAACTTCCAGATTCCCTGGGTGGTCCTAAGGTACCACTGTGGAACCACTAATTCCATTTTTAGGGCTGATAACCTAATAATTTGGTGATTCTTATGGCCAGGCAAATTGGGGAATCACTAATTTAAAAGAACTCCACTTCACAAATTTAAGTCATTACAACTTAAATTGGGATTAGCTCTCAGAAAGGCATTGCTTCTTTGAGTAAAAAAATTCAATACAATGAAGCTTTAAAAGAATTAAATTCCTGGTAATAGAAATGCAAGCTGTGACAATATGCATATTCTAATCTGGTAGCTAATTAAATATGTGTAAGGCCCATATGCAAAGCATTACCATGTCTTATAGTATTTCTTTTCCAAATTCACATAGATGTTTCTTTTATCTGTTGCCACGCCCGTTCTAGTTCTCTCCACCACTGGATCTCTGGTAATGGGTCTGCCTCTGGCTACTCCCCAAGCCAATCTATGTAAAATCCTTCCCTTCCATGACCATATTACCTAGCTCACTTTCATCCAAGTCTTTCCTTAATTAAAGCAAAATAAAACAACTGACTAAAGCCTTTGCCATCACACACACACACACACACACACACACACACACACACACACACACACACACACACGGTCCTCCTTCAATGGATCCCCACTGCCTGCAGAGCTAAGTGCAGTCTTCTGCACGGTATTCACAATCTTCCCTGGGGCTATCCACAATCTCCACAGCAGGGCCCCAGCCTATCTCTCCAGCTTGATCACTAATGGATTCCCTGCACAGGGAAGGTATGCTACCAAAGTGGGCTGACATCTATATCCCAAATGTGCCCTAGGTTTGCTGGTTCCAGTTGCTCTGCCTAGCATGCACCCTAATCCACCTGTTCTTCCAAGTTTATCCCCTATGCCTGTCTTAATAGTCTTTCCACTCCCTCCAATTCCATCGACTTAATATGTCCCATCTTCTCCACCACTCCCCAAGTACAATTCTACCCTGCTCTGTTTGCGTTTGATTGTGAGCTCCTTGAGAGCACAATCTATCTATATTTTAAGAAAGTACCTTTTAACCTCTGGCTCTGCCAAGTCTGTGGGTAAACTGGAAAGACAAAAGCCACGTGGCCAGAATCACAAGGCTATGGAGGAAATTCTCTCTGTGACTTGCTGGATGAGAGCCTTTTGAAGAGTTATTTAGCCTCTCTCAGCATTTGTGCCTTTCTTAGTACAGCAGTGATAATATCAACCCTACAATATTATGTTAATGAATTATCTAAAAGTGTCTTTGCTGACAATAGTTGCTCCACAATGATTCACAGCCATCCTTCCCTTCTTAGTGTTTATTTACTGAATTGACCGAAGTATGTCAAATAAAGCAGTAAATATGTATGGATCCATGTTTCTACTTATTAGTTGTTTCAGGTTTTTATAAAGGTGCAAAAGCCCTTTTTTCCATCATTAGCTCCATTAAGAGAAGTTACCTTGGCTTGAAAAATATGGACAGCAGCAGCCCAAAGCCCTATCTTTTCTGGTCAGTTATATGCATTAAAAAAAAATAATAACTGCACTGAAAAAAGTGAAATTTCACTGCTAATCCCTGGCCCACGTATGCACATGAGTTCCTAAAGGTGAATATCACCAACTATGTAGAAGCTGGAAATATAAAAGCAGAGGTGAGTCAGTATGGTAGCACATATCACGATAAAATGTCTGTGATGGTTGTGACGAAGGGCAGAAGACAAGGCAGGTATAAGAGCCAAGAAAATCAGTTGCTTCACACTGATTAATGGCCATGCTTGTCATGCCAATTAAAAGCATTAACTCTTAATTGAAGTTTTAATTTTAAATGTGTTTATGCTGAAGTTTTTATACTGCTACAATCAGATGTTATCTTTTGGGAATGGTTCAGGACCATCAGGATTCTGGAAGCCTCAGATGTGGGCTGAAGGAAGGGGGTGAAGAAAGGGGGCTGTGGGAGGGACAGAAAATGGGGTGAGCTGGGAAGGATGGGGCAGGGATGGTACGTGTCATATTAAGACTCACAGTCCCATTCCCTTTATTAACAACACTGAGCAGGATCACTTGGGCTTAGGCAACTAGGAAAGTTTTTGGAAAAAAGTACAAATCATCTTTTATTTCCCAGACTGGAATTCCCATTAAACTGGCTTTCTGGGAAAAGAAATTCATTTTAGTTTGTCATTTGGTGATTCTCTTTTTTTATTATTCTATTTTTCAGCTTTACTAAGGTATAATTGACAAATAAAATTGTAAAGTATCTGAAGTGTACATTGTAATGATTTTATATATGTACTAGAGCAGTAATGGCGAACCTTTTGAGCTCGACGTATCAGCACTTTGAAAAAGCCTAACTTAACTCTGGTGCCGTGTCACATATAGAAATGTTTTGATATTTGCAACCACAGTAAAACAAAGATTTATATTTTTGATATTTATTTTATATATTTAAATGCCATTTAACAAAGAAAAATCAACCAAAAAAATGAGTTTGCATGTCAGAGGTGTCATAGGTTCGTCATCACTGTACTAGAGGCCCAATGCACGAATTCATGCACAGGGGTCTGGCTGGCCTGGCCCCAAACAAGGTGGATCAGAGGCAGGCCTGTCAGGAGGAGACAGCAGAAGGTTGGCTGGCGGGGCCTGCCCCAATCGGGGCCCAATCAGGGCTGTGCTGGCTAGGGGAGTGTCCAAGGGTGATTGGCCAGTGGGCCCTGACCCCGATTGGGAGCGGGGCCAGCCATGGGGAGGGACTGTGGGTAGTGGGTCAGCCAGGCTTGCCCCCGAATGGGGTGTGGGAGGGCCTGTCTGGGGTCAGCGGCTGGGGGAGGGGCCATGGGAGGTTGGCCAGTCAGCCCCACCCCTGATTGGTGTGGGGGGCTGATTAGGGGTGGAGCTGGTTGAGGGGAAGGGCCGTGGGCCAATCAGGGTGGCAGGGGCTGATTGGGGGTGAGGCCAGCCATGGGGAGGGGCTGTGGGCAGTGGGCTGGCCGGCCCCACCCCCAAATGGGATGGGGGGGCCAATTGGGGCCAGCAGCCTGGGGGAGGGGCCATGTATGGTTGGCCAGCTGGCTCTGCCCCTGATTGGGGTCTGGGGGCCAATCGGGGGTGGAGCTGATTGGGGGGAGGGGCCATGGGCTGATTGAGGTGGTGGGAGCCCATTGGGAGTGGAGGGGCTGCAGGTGGTTGGCTGGCCAGCCCTGCCACCTTTTGGGGTAAGGGGAGCTGGACGGGTGGAGGGGTTGCGGGCTAATCGGGGTGGGGCGGGCCAATAGGGGGCGGGGCCAGCCATCGGGAAGGGCCATGGGGATGGTTGGCCAGCTGCCTTGCCCTCGATTGGTGTGGGGGAGGCTGATCAGGGGCAGGCCAGCTGGGGGGAGGGGCCATGGGAGATTGGCCCCACTCCTGATTCGGTGGGTTTGCTGGCCGCAGTGGGTGTCATAGCAACTAGTCATTCTGGTTGTTACAGCATTCCAGTCACTGGCTTTTTGTGTATATAGATACCTTGTGAAAATATTCCATCTAGTTAATTAACACATTTACATGGGTGATTGTTTTGAGATCATAAAGCCCAGAGTACAGCTTTAAGATCTTCTTGTCTAATTCCTGGTTCCTTTTTTTTTTTTTTTAATGAGCTGGATTACTAAGAACAAGGACAGTTGTTAAACCCTGTGGGGTTATTGTTAATAACAATTTTCAAGGAATTAGAAACCTAAAAGTCTTGGAAATAATTTTATTTTAACCTTAGGCCCATTAAAATACAGAGAAGGATGAGAATAAATACATTAATCAACAAAGTAACTAAGCCTAGATTTAGGTGAATTAATATTTATTCAGAATAACTTTAATGATATTTGATGTTATTGAACTTCAAGAAATTCCATCTGATATAGGAGTCCTTGCAACAGTCATAGACGATGTAGTTGGTGATGGGTTGCTGGGCATTGCGTAAAGTGTTATTGAAAACTTTTAACACTTAGGTTTTATTTGAAGTTTAAGAAGAAAAATGGGCAATCAGAAACAGGGGTAATATATGAGCTTATAGTTATTTTACACATAGGACTTCACATCCCAAAATATCAACTTGCTATGAAATTCTGTCATCTATTTATTCTTGCTTTTGTCAAAACAAACAAACATCAACCCATTCCACCCCGTCACCGCAAGCCAGAGCAGTATGATCATCATCTAGTGACACCAGAAAGTTTTCATTCATGCCCTAGCCAGTGCAGCTCTGTTGGTTGAGATCATCCCATGCACCAAAAGGTTGCCAGTTTGATTCCCGGTCAGGACACATACCTAGGTTACAGGTTCTGTCCCTGATTGGGGTACGTACAGGAGGCAACCACTTCATGTTTCTCTCTCATATCGATGTCTCTCTCTCTCTCTCTCTCAAATTAATAAAAACATATTTAAAAAAGTTTTCATTCATTCAGCAAATATTTGAGTCTCTACTGTGTTGGCACTGGAGAGCAAAAAAGAGCCAGATACCTGCCCTGCTGGAGGCAAGGACCAAAAAGTGGTTAGCATGTAGATGCGAGGAGTCTGTGAGAAGGCTGATGGACTCTGATATTCAGCAGGGCTGAAAATCTGCATATTATTACCTGTTGCTGGCTGAATAATCCTTTTATTGTTTACCGAACTTTACCATTGAAATGTCTGTTTGCTTTGCTAAAGGGTAAATGTGTATTCCAGTAAATAAAAAGCTGATGGGTCTGGAGATTCAGCGAGCTTCGCCACTAGACTGAAGCCTCCGCCTGGCTTTCCCCCATGCCTTCTAAATTTATATTTCTTGTCTAGTGTATCCATTTATGTGTGGCCCCTTCTCCAGATTCTGAATCCTTGCTGCAAAAGGTTGTGGCACTGTCCTTCCCTGTCTAATGGAAAATACAGATTAGCAACCAGTGTTGAGAATGAATATGGGGTACTATGGTTCCACTGAAGCCTGAGGGACTCTAGGGGAGTTTTGCTGTCTGAAGCAGAAGTGAAGTCCTCTTTAGGAACAGAGCTTAGTAAGCAAAGGCAGGTGGTATGCGAGAGAAGCAATTACTTCTTTATTTATTGTCTAAAGTTTTACATATGTCTCCTTTTTCCCCCGCTTGACACCGCCCCCCGCCCGCCCCCCCCCAGCCATTCCCTGGGCAAGCCCCCACCGCCCCAGTGTCTGTGTCCATTGGTTAGAGGAGCGATTACTTCTGTGTGACTGGCACAAATGGAAGGGGAGGGCCAAGAGGTGCAGTTGAACAGGTGGTCCCAAATATAAAGTTTTGAATTAATAAATGGTAGTTATGACTTTTTTCCTGTTTTAAAAAATACCTAAACTCCTTAATTGCATTCAAAATATATTCTGCTGAGGTAAAATATAATTTCATTCGTAGTTCTGTTTGGCTGCCTATTTATTTAAATAATTATTCTCCTTGGAAAGCAGCAAATGACAGAAACATAAATTTTTTGCAAGTGTCAATGAGAGTCTGATCACAAATCATGTAGCAATCACCTGCCTTTATGGGCTGACATATAGTGGGGGAGTGGGGGAAAGGCTGAACACCTGAGATAAATCAAGGTATTCTCTGCTTTGAAATCTAGGGGTGTTGAGTTTCTGGACACAGTTTGGGAGGCAGGGAAGTACCTGGAGAAATCTCTCGCTGTGGTTGAGCGGAGTATTTGCTGCCTCCCTCTTTTTCTGGGGGACTCTCAGAGACTACTGTGTGCCTCAGACTGTGCTGTAACCTTAGGTGTCAGAGGGGTCATCAGCGAACTGAGTGTGGACTCTCAGTGCCAGGGTCTGGAATCAAAGGAGGTCTGTCCCCTTCCTGGCATATCCATATGTAAGCACCATATGCACCAAGAGACAGCACTTTAAGGAGGCAGCTCACTGACAACTCAATTCCACCCTGAAAATGCCCGAGGCTTTAGACTTCCCTGCACTGACCTAGGGCATCAGCGTGTCTTTTCTCTATCTATCCCGACAAACTCCCCACTCTGATAGCTTTCTTTTCACCAATTAAGCAAAACATGATTTATTAGCAACTAAGTCACCTCCAGGTCCTTTAAAGGACTTTCATTCTTCTTTGTCCTGGATATTTTTGATGACAGGTAAAAATATCTATTCTCAGAGCTACACGAGATAAAAACATTGGCCCTGAAGGGAATGAACTCTCGATTTAGCTAATGCTTTCTTTTGAAGAGTATATCTTAAATGGAAATACAGTAGTATATAACATTAAAATCTGACAAGTTCACTGTGAAATAGTCTATTTTCTCTGCTCTGATACTTTTTATGCAGAATAAAAAAAAGGCGGGGTGGTGGTGGGGGGGAACAAGGCAAACTTAGTAAATAGAGCAGAAGAACAAAGAAGCAGAAAACAGAAGCATACTTATTCTGAGACTGCGGTCATGTCCTAAGAATAAAGTGGTTCCTGTTAGTTGGCAAGAAGGGGAAATGCTGCATATTATTTCTCCTGCACAATAGGAAAGTAAGGAAAGTGTATCTTGGCCAAACAGGTCAAGAGACTGACTCCTACCAGAT
The DNA here is from genome assembly GCF_014108235.1 of Myotis myotis. Classification (NCBI taxonomy): domain Eukaryota; kingdom Metazoa; phylum Chordata; class Mammalia; order Chiroptera; family Vespertilionidae; genus Myotis; species Myotis myotis. The sequence continues at coordinate 176,242,548 of NW_023416335.1, forward strand.
CTGGAGGAATCCTTTTCTCTTTCCATTTTTCTTTACTAACCTTTTGATTACTGCTATTGAACACCCCTTAACACTACAATAATTGCTTGTGTTTATCAGTTTATCACCACAACTATAAGATGGGCACTATTATTAGCCTCATTTTACAATGAAGGAACTGAAGCTCAGAGAGGCCAAGGAACTTGCTTGGCATCACATAGCCAGTAAATTGCAAAGCCTCAAGTTGAATCCTTGTCAATCTCCAAAACTTGTCGTCTGAGCTTTCATAGGCTAATATGCAAAGTGTCCCCTTGGGAGTTCGACTGGGAGACCTGGAGTTCGATCGCTCTCTATGACATGTGCTGACCAGTAGGGAGCTGTGTGGAATGGAGAAAGGCCCTGGCTGGCAGCCAGAAGGCCCTGATCAGCCCTGATTGTCAGTCAGGCCGAGGGACCCTACCCATGCACAAATTTTGTGCACCGGACCTCTAATATACTATATTTTCTTTAGTGATAATACTGAGTTTATTAAGAAGTGAGAAACCACTTCTATGTAAAGTATCCCCAAGTACCTCTTTTAATCCTAAATGATATAACAAGACTAAGCTATTTAACAAGACCTGGGGATGGAGGGACTAGCAGGGGCAGGGTAGCTAAAGCTAGCACCATTTCAAAGCACATTGTTTCAAGGGTGTTCCCCTTTGCTATCTCATCAGTGAATGACAACAAAGAATCAAAGACAAACATAATCTGCTCACTCCTGTCCCCTCACTTAAGCCAACTTACTCCATAGAGTCGATGATTTTTTTTGGCTCCACAGGGCATGGATATATGACTTCATCAATGTGCTTCAGGTTACAGTTGGAAAAGGCAGTAGAGATATGTATGAATGCTTCGAGCTTTGGCATCTGACTGGCCATGAGCAGGAGCTTCTGGGTGGCAGTAACGTTGAGCTGCACGGCATGTCTAAAGAGAATTAAGCAGAAGGAAACACAGCTGGCCTGTATCATGCTTCTTGGTGAAAAGAGGGTCAAGTATATCTACAATCCCTACTCTTAGCACTGCTCTGAAGTTCCAGCCTTGTAATTAGGAAAAAAAATTCACAGATATAAATATTAACAGATGTAAAGCTGTCACAAACCCAATGTCAGATTACATCACTGTATATCTGGAAAGCAAACAGAAACAGCTAAAAAATGTTGGATGGACAATAAGATGACCCAGTAAGGACAGAAACAACAATTAGAGAATACAATGGAAGAAAAGCACAGATTCAAAATCCAATATTTAGATATATATCACATCCTATATAATAAAGAGGTAATATGCAAATTAACTCTCACATCCTCACAAGATGGCTGCCTACGACCAGGCCAGCAGGGGGGTTTAGTGAGAAATGACCAAATGACTGAACAGCAGGCTGCATGGGGTGACCAGGCCGGTAGGGGGGCTGTGAGGGGCGACCAGGCTGGCGGGGGGCAGGGCAGTTGGGGGCAACCAGGCCAGCAGCAGGGGGCAATTAGGGGCAACCAGGCCAGCAGAGGGGGGCAATTGGGAGTGACCAGGCCGGTGGGGGAGGGGGAGGCCGCAGTAAGAGGTGACCAGGCTGGTGGGGGGGGGGGAGCAGTTAAAGGCAACCAGGCTGGCAGGGGGTGGTGCAGTTGGGGGTGATCAGGCTGGCATGCAGAGGCAGTGAGGGGCGATCAGGCTGGCAGGGTGAGGGCAGTTAGGGGTGACCAGGCAGGCAGGCAGGTGAATGATTAGGAGCCAGCGGTACAGGATTGTGAGCGGGTGCAGGCTGGGCTGAGGGGACCTCCCCTCCCCCACCCCCATGCACAAATTTCATGCACTAGGCCTCTAGTTAATAATAAACAAATAGACTCTATTAAAAATGATAACACTTCATTAAGGGTCATGACAAAAAATTTGAATAAATAGAAAGAAATATATTGTTCCTGGATAGAAAGAACCAATGTCGTTTTCTAAATGAATCTACATATTCAGGTAAGCCCAATAAAATTTCCAACCATTTTAAAAAACTGGAAAATTATTGTAAGTTTAATCACGAAGTATAGCAGGTGATAATAGTCAAGAAAATCCTATTGAAAAATGATGTGTGTATACTTGCCTAATAAAATAAAAATTATAGTAATTAAAATACTATGATGTTGAAAGAGAAAACTGAATGAAACCAAAAATGAGAATTTAATATGTTACAAGTTTCCTTTTCAAATAAAGAAGTAAAAATAAATCATTCAATAAATGTTTTAGAAGTAACCGTGTTAGAAATAATAAAAAAAGGTTACTCTACATTCACACCTACCTCACTCTTCTTTTTACAGAACTTTCCTGACTTCTCATTCCCCCTTAAAGCTAAAGAAATGTTAAATGGGTCAAAATTGAAATGTGAAAATGAAACTAAAAATACTAGAAGAAATTTCAAATAACTGCATACATAATAAAAACAAAGTTGAGGACAAATGATAAAGTGTTAAAATATTTGAAGCCTTTTAAAAAACAAAGAATTGTTAAATCTTTCAAGAAATCTTAAAATTTATAAGAAAAAAAATGCTTCAAATGAAAAATAGGCAAAAACCATGGATAGGTATTTGAACAAAAGAATAAAATACCAATCAGCATTTAAACATCTTCAACCTTTCTAATTATCAAAGAAATAAAAATCAAACCTCACAATGCCATTTCCATGATCATATTAACAATGTTAAAAAGAATTAAAGAATTATAATAGAGTATTGTTGTGGGCGTTGAAATGGGGAATCATGTGCATAGTGATGGTGTAAATTGATGATACCACATTTTGAAGAGCAATTTAGCATTATATAACAAATTATAATCTGTTTCTAATCTGGGCACATTTGATACATACCTAACAATTCCACTTCTTGGTATGTACCCAAAGGGAAGCACCCAAAGGTATATAAAAAACATTTATGTACAGAGGTGTTCATTGCAGAGTTGTTTACAATAATAAAAAATTAGAACAATCCACCAATATAGAACTGGTTGAATATATTACATATGTGTACAAAGAAATATCATGTAGTCATTACAAATTATAATAGAGCACTCATTGACAATGAAAGATAAAAAAATAAATGAGCAGTTTGCAAAAATGTTCTCAATATGATGACTTTTTTGTAGATTTGAACATAAATCTATTTTACTATGGATGCATAAAGAAAAACTGGCATGGCTTAGTGGTTGAGTCTTGACCTATGAACCAGGAGATCAAGGTTCGATTCCCAGTGGGGGGCACATGCCTGGGTGGCAGGCTCGATCCCCAGTGGGGGGGGGGGGGGTTGCAGGAGGCAGCCGATCAGTGATTCTCTCTTATCATTGATGTTTCTATCTCTCTCTCCCTCCCCCTTCCTCTCTGAAATCAATAAAAATATATTTTTTTTTTTTAAAAAGGGGAAACTGGAATGAATGTTCTCCACAATATTAAGTGGTTAGCTCTTGCATGTGAGGTTTTGGAGAAGTTTTACTCCTTTGTACTTTTTTCACTGGGACTATCTTTTATAAAAAAATCCACAACAGAAACCATAGAGAGACTTACACACGTGTATGCACACACACATATCCATACAAGCCTCGAGAGGGGAACAGGAAGTACCTCAGGTGGTCATCGAAGCGCACGGTGGCGGCACAGTGGAAGACGATGTTGGTGCAGGAGAGCAGCTCCTGCATGTCCCCCTTGCTGATGGCCAGGTCGTTCTGGTTGAGGTCCGCGTAAACCGCTCTGATCTTCTCCTGCACGTTGGGACAGACCTCTTTGACTTTTTCAAACAGCTGAAACATAAATATAAATCAACATACAAAGATCACCAGCACCAGCATCTTGTTCTCACTGACTTGTTTCATTGTAATTCTCAAAAATGGGTTTTAGTTGTAACGTCACTTAAAGAAGGCATCCCAAGAGCATTTGCTTAATGTCATGCAATTCAAAGTTCGTTTGGGATCATTCCTGCTCGTCATAATTTGATAAACATTTGAAAAAGTCAGTTCTAATAACCAGGAAAAAGTGTGTTTTGAACTTTCCTGCAGAGTGGAGGAGTAAGAGTAAATTAAATATATCCGGCTCCATCCCCTCCTCCTCTATGAGGCATCTCTGTGTTTATACACATTGGTGGTTCCATTTTGTGCTGGAAAATACTGTTTTCAGTGCAAAATTACCAGCCTATATAAATTTTCAGGCTTTACAAAGTCTCATGAGGATAAATTCAAAACAACATGTTTAACTGGCCAGATTAACAAGATGTCCTAGTAACACAAACATAATTGGAAACAAATTAAGCACATTTATAATGGTTAAAACAAATACAAATTTTATATCGTCTCTTTCTAGTATAAATGGCAGTTATTGCCTAGTAAGATAATTACATGAGCTCATGAACCTTTTATGGGATTATAATTGATTTTTTAAAATACTCTAATTTATAAAGGACCAAGGGAGGAGCAGTGGCAGCTTCAGCTTTCATTACAATTATTCACTTGGCTCAAGGTCTCTACTTTCGCCTCCACACAGAAGTTCTCAAATTAAGTTGGTGTTTTCCATCTTGTCAGGAAATATGATTTTAATAAAATGATCTTGGTCCCAACCTATTTTGGTAAAATGGAAATTTACTGTAATATTGGTATGATATGTTAACAGCGGGGGGAAAGAAATGTAAGGCTGAATGTTTAGAAAGGCTAAGGGCAGAGAAAATTCACCTGTGGTTTTAATCATAATAGAGTAGCAGAGACAGTCCTCTTCTACCCTTGAACCACCAAAGAACGTTTTCATCTATTCCTTGATCCTTAGAAGCAGGCTTCTTCTCTCTGTTAGAGATCTACCCCAGGCTTTTCTTTGGGTAATAAGTAGTTGATCTCAGGTAGTCAGAGGAATCATGCCTCATTTGTGTTAGGCAAGACCATATTCAGAGGCCATGATGGGAGTTTTATGAAGCTGATCAGAGAAGGAAATTAAATCCACATATTGCTTGGCAAGTTCATATATTCTATCTCTAAGCTACTATTTTTCTGCAAAGGGTCAGTCTTTTCCATGGGGTGTTACTTCAATTCTAAAGATAACTAAGTTTGTAGAAGGCTCTTGTTTTGAATCTGCTTGATAGATTTTATTCACAAAAATTTATTTAAGGTTCTGTGGCGTCTTTGACTTCAGTCTGTAATGATTTTTGGCCACTTGACAGTAAGAAGGGGAAGGTGATTTCAGTGTCCACCCTTAAAGCAATGGGGTTCCTCACGTCTGATGTAAGCTGCTATACACAGATTTTCTTTTTCCTTTATTTATTTATTTATTTTTGTGATTCTAAAAGGCAGAGGATGCTTCACACCATATTGTACTTTCAGAAAATCAATGCAATGTTGAACAGCACCCAAATACTTATTTACAGCATTACTGTTATAGGAGATAATTATTATTTCAAGAAATAATGTCTCAATCTATATTCTATATATTGACTTATTATTTCAAATGAGAGGACATATTTGAATGAAATAGTCTACTTAAAAAAGTCTGAGTTTTCCGATCTAAGTAATAAATGACTATGGTGAGTCAAAATAAATCAATGAATTAGCTGCATTATATGACATGCCTTGTCTGAATCTCATCATATTGCTATAATTTTAATAAAACAACACTGTGTAAATACTGCTACATCCTACAGAGAATGCTAGATGTTACAGCCAACTGCCATTCACCAGGTCAGTACTTTTCAAGGTGTTATCCTCCAATCAACTGCATGAGGATCACTAGCAAGTATGCCTATTAAAAATGTATATTCCTGGGCTCCATGACAGAAACTGAAGAAGACACAAATAAGTAAAAAGAAACATTCAATGGACTGAAAGAATCAATAGTGTTAAAATGTCCATCCTACGTAAAGCAATCTATAAATCCAATGCAATCCCTATCAAAATATCAATCACATTTTTCAAAGAAATAGAACAAATAATCCTAAAATTTTTATGTAGCCACACAAAACCCTGAATAGCCAAAGCAATCTCAAGAAAGAACAAAGTTTGAGGCATCACACTCCCTTATTTCAAAAAATAATACAAAATGGTAGTAATTAAAACAGTATGGTATTGGCATAAAGACAGACACATAGATCAGTGGAACAGAATAGAGAGCCCAGAAATAAATCCATTCATGTATGATCAATTAATTTACAACTAAGGAGCCAAGAATATATAAAGGGGAAAGGACAGTCTCTTTAATAAATGGTGTTGGGAAAATTGGACAGCTACATGCAAAAAAATGAAACTGGAACACTATCTGATACTATGCCCCCAAATTAGGTCAAAATAGATTAAAGACTTGAATGTAATACCTGAAATCATAAAGCTCCTAGAAGAAAATATGGTGGTAATCTCCTTGACATAGGTCTTGGCAATTATTTTTTAATCAAAGTCAAAAGCAACAAAGGAAAAAAAATAAATAAGTGGGACTACATTATAGTAAAAAAAACTTCTGCACAGCAAAAGAAACCAGTAACAAAAATGAAAAGGCAACTTACTGAATGGGAGAATATATATGTAATCATATATCTGAAAATGGGCTAATATTAAAAATATGTAAAACCAAAACAAAACCTATACAACTCAATAGCAAAAAATATCCAACTGAAAATTGAGCAGAAGATCTGAATAGACATTTCCAAAGATGACATAGAGAGAGCCAATAGACACGTGAAAAGATGTTCAATATCACTGATCATCAGAGAAATGCAAATCAAAACCACAAGATATGGCCTCATACCTGTTAGCATGCCTATCATAAAAAAGACAAGAAATACCAAATATTGGAGAGGATGTGGAAAAAAGGGAACCCTTATGCACTGTTGGTGAGATTGTAAATTGGTGTAGCCACTATGGAAAACAGTACATAGATGTCTCAAAAAATTAAAAACAAAATTATCATATGACCCAGCAATTCCACTTCTGGGTATTTATCCTAAGAAAACAAAAATACTAACTCGAAAAGATATATGCATTGTCATGTTCACTGCAGCATTATTTACAGTAGCCATGATATGAAAACAACCTAGGTGTCCATTGATGGGTGAATGGATAAAGAAATTGTATATAGATAATGGAATATATATATATATATATATACTAGTGGCCCATTGCATGAAGATTTGTGCAATAGGCCTTCCTTCCCCTGGCTGCTGGCACCAGTTTTCCTCTGGTACCCGGGACCCAGGCCTTTGGTCTGGCCGCAGCAGTGAGGCTTGGCTTCTCCGCTCTGGCTGCTCCCAGCCACTCCTTTTTTTTTTCTTTCCAGCTCCACGAGCGGAGGCCAGGGCGGGCTGGAAGCCTGGGTCGCCCCCGGTGACCCAGGCCCCCAGCCCCTCCTTGAGCGGAGCCCAGGCCCCCAGCCACTCCTTGAGCGGTGTCCAGGGCCGGTGGGAAGCTTGGCTTCCTCCGTCACCGGGAGCAACCCAAGCCTCCTACTTGCTCCAGCTCCTTGGCCGCCACCATCTTCAGTTGTCTTCAGTCTTCACTCTGCGGCTGTGTATGCAAATTAACCGCCATCTTTGTTGGGTTAATTTGCATAGTCGCTCTGATTGGCTGGTTGGTGTAGCGGAGTGGCAGAGTGACAGAGAGATGGTTAATTTGCATGTTTCTCTTTTATTATATAGGATAATGGAATATCCTATATAATAAAGGGCTAATATGCAAATTGTCCCCTCGATCGGGAATTCAACCAGGGGGGCGGGGCCAGCCAGCCAACCTCCCGTGTCCCCTCTCCCCAGCTGAATTGGGGCAGGCTGGCCGGACCCCACCAGTGCACGAATTCATGCATAGGGCATCTAGTCCTATCTAATAAAAGAGAAACATGGTAATTGGCATACGACTGCTACCCTTCCCATTGGCTAATCAGCGAGATATGCAAATTAACTGCCAGCCAAGATGGCGGCCGGAAGCCAGGCAGCTTGAAACTAACACCAGGCTTGCTTACTTCAGTGATGGAGGACTCCAACATTCCCCGCCTGCCTTGCAGGCCTCTGAGCCTGCAGTCTGAAACATTGAAACAAATATAGAAGCTAAACAAAACCCCAGAAACCAGCTTTCAGTGAGCCGGGATCTCAGAGCTGGAGTTGATACAGTGTCTCGATTATAGAACCCAGCAGAGGCCTCAGAGCTGGAGCCAGAGCTAAAGCTGGGCCAGAATAAAAAAAAAAAAAAAAAAAAAAAAAGGAGCAGTTGGGAGCTTCAGTCACCCATGAGCCTGAAAACAGCCCTCAGCCCCTCATCCAGGCTGGCCAGGCACCCCAGTGGGGACCCCCACCCTGGTCCAGGACACCCTTCAGGCAAACCAGTCAGCCCCACCCATGCACCAGGCCTCTATACTATATAGTAAAAGGGTAATATGCCTCCCAGCACCAGGATCAGCAGAGCTGCGAGGCCTCCCAGCACCGGGATCAGCGTGACAGGGAGCAGCGCCCAAACCCCCTGATTGCTCTGCGGCTCTGTGTGTGACAGGGGGCGGGGCCACAACTTCCCTATCGGCCCTCCTCTGTTCCTAACAAGGGAAGGTGCCCCAACCTTCTGATCAGCCCTGCTCTGTGGGTGACAGGGGGGAGCTCCTGAACCCCTTGATCGCCCTGTGGCTCTGTGTGTGACAGGGTGCGGTACCCCCCCCCCCCCACGGGCCCTGCTCTGTGTGTGACGGGGTAGAGCCATAACCTCCCCATCGGCCCTGCCCTGAGTGTGAGAGTGGTGGCGCCCCAACCCCCTGATCGGCCCTGCTCTGTGGGTGATAGAGGGCGGCGCCCCAACCCCCGCTCCCCCCACGGGCCCTGCTCTGCGTGTGATGGGGTAGAACCATAACCTCCCCATCGGCCCTGCCCTGAGTGTGACAGTGGCGGCGCCCCAACCCCCTGATCGGCCCTGCTCTGTGGGTGATAGAGGGTGGTGCCCCAACCCCCTGATCCGCCCTGCTCTGTGTGTGACAGGGGGCGGTGCCTCAACTCCCCTATCGGCCCTACTTTGTGAGTGACAGGGGGGAGCTCCCCAACCCCCTGATGGGCCCTGCTCTGTGAGTGACAGGGGGCAGTGCCCCAACGCCCTGATCGACCCTGCTCTATGCATGACAGGGTAAGGAGCGCCAAACCCCCTGATGGGCCCTGCTCTGTGCATGACAGGGGGTGGCGCCGCAACTTCCCCATCAACCCTGCCTTGAGTGTGACAGGGGGCGGTGCCCCAACCCCCCAATCGGCCCTACCCTGTGACTGAGGGTGGCATTGCAACCTCCCAATCCGCCCTGCTCTGTGCATGACAGGGGGTGGCGCCCCAACTCCCCAATTGGCCCTACTCTGAGCCCGACCAGGAGCTCCACCTAGGGATTGGGCCTGCCCTCTGCCACCCGGGAGCAGGCCTAAGCCAGCAGGTCTTTATCTCCCGAGGGGTCCCAGACTTCGAGAGGGCACAGGCCAGGCTGAGGGACCCCCCTTCCCCCCCCGAGTGCACAAATTTTTGTGCACCGGGCCTCTAGTATATATATAATGGAACGTTATTTTGCCATAAGAAATAATGAAATGTTGCCATTTGTGACAACATGGGTGGACCTCAAAGACATTATGCTAATAAAATAAGTCAGACAGAGAAAAGCAAACACCGTATGATCTCTCTGATATGTATAATCTTAAAAAACAAAGCAAAATAAAAAACAACAAGCTCATAATACAAAGAACATATTGGTGATTGTTGCCAGAGGCAGGGGCTGGAGGTTGGGAGAAATGGAAGTGGGGGTATATATTTATTTAAAATCAATGAATCGAACTACTAATCCTGTGTGGTAAGTGTTATTATTTTCATTTTAAGGTTTAAATAGCCCAGCCATACAGAATGTAGGTTCTTGCACAAGCTCTTATTACTCAATTTATCCTGAGGTGTTTGCATCCCCAAACCTATGTTTTTTAACCTCAGCATGTACACACATACACAGTATATTCCTGGGCCCACTAAATAAAAAATTACTGGGACATAAACAGGACTTTGCATTTTACATGAAGTTCTCTAGTTGATTTTTACTGATCCCAAGATGAGAACTTCTTATTTGGAATGATAACACAGATAATTACTGATGAACAAATGTCATTTCCCTTTATAACTGCCCAGGGCAGTTACAGGATATCGGTGGTTTTCAAGCAATAGGCATAAGAATAATCTGGGGACTGATTACAAATGATTCCCATACTCCACCCTCAGAGACCTGGGTGTGGTAGGTTTGGTATTTCACCCAGGAAGTTATAGTTCTTAACAGGCTCCACTGATAGGTCTGACATACTTGGAGAAACACTGACTCTGAAAAACTCATGTCCATTTGTAAAGCCCGGGCTTACATTTCGCCCCCGACCCTGGTTTGTAAACTCGTTGATTCTTGTGCATCTATACTTGGCAGCTCTCAGTTCATTGAAAGGATTCAAATTTTGTTTATTAACTTAAATTAATTACTGTGAGAATACTAATGGAATCATGAATGGGAGCTGGATTCCTGAAATTGCTTGGCTCCCAGTTCTTTCGTGGTGGGAGGATGAAAGGTGGCAAATCACTACTCCTAAAAAAAGACACCCTGGGCCCTCTGTGCAAACTGCTAATGGCAGCTGGAAATTCTCAGAGGAGAGCAGACCCTTTTCCTTTGTAATAATGACAAGCCCAAAGGACAGACGAAATGATGCACATGGATCCTCAGTAGATATCAGCTCTTCTGAACATTTCTTTTGCTAATGAAAGGATTTTAGAGACAGGAGAGGCAGTTAGGGAAAAGGCAGTTTTAGGGTAAGGGTCCATGGGAGAGGAATGCATACTTGATGGGCGGGAGATAGATGGCTCCAACCCACCCGATTGTGTACAAGAATGTTACAAGGTAAGGGGAAGAAGAGGAGGGCGGCACTGGGTGAGCTTTGAAACTTGGAAACTGATACCATGCAGGGAAAAGGGGGAAAGAGGCCAAGTAGGAAAACATGGGGACATAAAAAATAAGGAAGGGTCCAATTAGAAAGTAGGATGAACAGACAAAGAAGCTTCGAGGGGGGAATCCGCTCGCATCGCCGCCCTCGCCGGCCGGGCGGCCGCGGGGCCTCGAGCGCCGGAAGCCGGGGCTGGGACGGCACCGCGCGGCGGCCCCGGGGTCCCGTTAGAGCAGCCCCCGGCGGCTATGCCGAGGGCCCGGAGCGGCCGGCGGAGCAGGGGGGCCGGCGGGAGGGAGGAAGTAGACCTTCCTGCGAGTGCGAGCCAACCGGCAGACCCGGCTGAATGCTCGGATTGGGAAAATGAAACGGAGGAAGCAAGATGAAGGGCAGGTATGTCCCCTGTGCAGCCGCCCCCTGGCAGGATCGGAGCAGGAGATGAGTAGGCATGTGGAGCATTGCCTTTCTAAGAGGGAAGGCTCCTGCATGGCTGAGGAGGATGCTGTGGACATCGAGCATGAGAACAGCAACCGCTTTGAGGAGTATGAGTGGTGCGGGCAGAAACGGATACGGGCCACCACTCTCCTGGAAGGTGGTTTCCGAGGCTCTGGCTTCGTCATGTGCAGCGGCAAAGAGAATCCGGACAGTGATGCTGACTTGGATGTGGATGGGGATGACACTCTGGAGTATGGGAAGCCACAATACACGGAGGCTGACGTCATCCCCTGCACAGGCGAGGAGCCTGGTGAAGCCAAGGAGAGAGAGGCGCTCCGGGGTGCAGTCCTAAATGGCGGCCCTCCCAGCACGCGCATCACACCTGAGTTCTCTAAATGGGCCAGTGATGAGATGCCATCTACCAGCAACGGGGAGAGCAGCAAGCAGGAGGCCATGCAGAAGACATGCAAGAATAGTGACATCGAAAAAATAACCGAAGATTCAGCTGTGACCACATTTGAGGCCCTGAAGGCTCGGGTCAGGGAACTTGAATGGCAGCTATCCCGTGGGGACCGCTACAAATGCCTCATCTGCATGGACTCATACTCGATGCCCCTAACGTCCATCCAGTGTTGGCATGTGCACTGCGAGGAGTGCTGGCTGCGGACCCTGGGTGCCAAGAAGCTGTGCCCTCAGTGCAACACCATCACAGCACCTGGAGACCTGCGGAGAATCTACTTGTGAGCTAGCCACCCCAGGCAGGCCTTGCCTCAAGCAGCCCCACCTGCCGCCTCTGTGATGTGACCCTAACCCTTGTACATACTTGCACACAGGTTCCCCATGTACATACATGTACACACACGCACGCACACACACAGGCCTCTGGAGTCAGAGTGGATGTAGAGGCCCAGGCCCTGCCACACTCCCACCAGGATTGGGGACCATACCTGTTCCAGGTTCTGTTCCCAGGGTGGGGCAGGGAGGTGTAGGTGGGGTGGGTAGCAGGGCAAGGCTCCTGAGATCCAGCCCCCAGACCGACCGACTGACAGACAGACAGACAGACAGACATGCCAACACCAGACTGAAGCACATGTAATATAGACGTGTATGTTTACAATGTTGTGTATAAATGGGATAACTCCCCGCCCTCGCCTCTCCCGTCCCCTTTGGTTGTATGATTTTCTTTTTTAAGAACACCTGGAAGCAGTGCCTCCCTCAGGGCTGGCTGGGGGCTGGGCCCACCCACCTCCTGGGGTGCCTGCCTCTCCCTCTCCCGTGGTGTCCCTTCCCCTCCCATGTGCTCGGTGTTCAGTGGTGTATATCTCTTCTCATGCCCCAAGGGACGTGATCCTCTCCTTAGTCTTAGCTCCTGGGGCTCTTTATAAGGAGTTGGGGGGGAGGAGGCACAAGAATGGGAACCGAGCCACAGCAGGGGCTGAGATTGGGGCTGGATGAGGGTGCTCCTGGCTGCCCAGCCTTCTACCAAGAACCATTCCTGGGATTAGAGCTGCTGTTCCCAGGGAAGAGTGTCGTCTCCCCGCCCCTCCCGTGGGCCCATAGTGTGATGCTGTGTCTGTATATTCTATACAAAGGTACTTGTCCTTTCCCTTTGTAAACTACATTTGACATGGATTAAACCAATATAAACAAAAAAAAAAAAGAAGAAGCTTCGAGCATTTATAAACCTGTAGACAAAGAGACTCACTGTACTGTTTTTTTCCCATCTTAGAGAGAGAACAGGGGTCTTCATTTTGGGGACCCGTCCCAGGGGGAATTTGTATACACTCGCAATAAACTTCCACACTTTTGCTTACAATCTTTCAGTCTGCAAATTTATTCTTCAAACTTCATAGGACAAGAACCTGCGAGAAGAGTCCCAGCTTGACATTCGGGGTATCACTAATGTGAGACATGGTCGAAAGGCAAGAAAAAGTAGATGGAATAAAAATGAGTGAAAAATATAATTTCAAAAATTTCACTGAAGCCCCACCAATGAAGAACTTAATATAATTATTTTAAATTTTAAGTGCTGATCTTATTCCTTCTCATATATTCTTTACTTAGTGGCATAAAACTGAGACGGTAAAGAAGGAACAACTACTCGCCATTTAGGAAAACTCAAGCTGAGGGGCTGCTGCTTCTCCACGTATAAAACCGTGTGGCAGGAGCAGGCACATTTCTGTGGTCCCTGCAAGATAACAGCTGGCCTGTGAGCCAAGCATTTCAAACTGATAACAAAGCTATATGTTGTTTTTTTCTTGGAAAGTTCAGGAGTGTTTCCTTGATTTGACACTACACTGGCGAGTATTTCTCTCTCCTAATTTGTTTTTAAACATGAGTGACTATCTTATTTATGGCAATAGTAACTTATCACCCAGAGGCAAGAGAGAAACTTTGCAAATCCTAAGTAAGAAAATTCAGCAGAATGAGAAAACCAGAAAGAGAAATTATTTTGGAACCAATAAACTCCTTAGGTACAACTCACCTTAGGTAGCCAGACACTAAGATTGCATTTTTCTTAGAAGCAGGACTTGGGTGAGGGATGGGGGCAGGACATTTATATCATGCTTTTGAAGCAATGTAGATGTCCTGAACTTGAACCCCCATGATCCACATGACCTCACGTTGGAGGTATGCACAAAGAGGTTCGGTCACTGTTTCCTGGGCACTGTTGGTGTAATCAAATCTTTTATGATCATGAGAGTCTTTAATCCTTATTCAGTTTACTGAGTCCCTCTCTTCAAATATAACTAACTATATTATTTAGTCCCAAGAACCCACTAAAATGTGCTTAATATTAAAAAAAAAAAAAAAGGTAAGCTCCCTTCAACTAAAGAGCAATCTTTGTGAAACATTTGGTATTCTAAAGCAAAAGAGAACCTATAACATCTGTGGGAGAAATTTTAGAGTGTGGAGGAAAAGCAAACCAATGGGTTGTGCCAGTTAGCTCTCAAATAAGAAAGACTTATTAAGAAAGGATATAATGTACGCTGAGAACAATTAAACACAAATAAGTACATGAAAATTAAGAAAAATAAAACCATCATACCCAATGTAAAGACTCAAAAATTTAAAAAATGTTGGGATTTGGCTAGCTCATCAATTAACTCCCATAAGATAAAAAAACTGACCTAGAAGTTTTTACTGCTTAGTGAGGACCATTTCTTCAGGACCACAATGCAGTGTTGTGTGGTTGTGTGGTTATCAAACTTTGGCACAGAGCAGGGTTGCTTGGGAAGTTGTTCATAAAACCAAACACCAAAACCCCAGATGTCCTCACTGTGGAGAGCCTGACTCCACAGTTCTGAGTGGAAGCTTGGACCCCTGTGCTTTGTGCAAGTCTCTAATGAGTCTGATACACAGGGAAGAGGAGAGCCATCGATGATGTATCAGAAAGATCAGTCAGGTTCTTGGAATCAGGAAGGCCAGGGTTTGCATCCTAGTTCTATCATTTATCTGTGTGACTGGGGCAAATGACCCACCTCTTAGGTGAATGCCTTCTGGTGCCCATCCTATCTAATAAAAAAGAAACATGGTAATTAGCCGTACGTCCGCTACCCTTCCCATTGGCTAATCAGGGCAATATGCAAATTAACTGCCAGCCAAGATGGCGGCCAGCAGCCAGGCAGCTTGAAACTAACACCAGGCTTGCTTGCTTCAGTGACGGAGGAATCCAACATTCCCCACCTGCCGCTGCCGGCCTCTGAGCTTGCAGTTTGAAACATTATTACAAATATAGAAGCTAAACAAAACCCCAGAAACCTGCTTTCAGCGAGCTGGGATCTCAGAGCTGGAGTTGATACAGAGTTTTGATTATAGAAAACAAACAAACCAGATACCTGCTTTCAGCAGCAGAGGCCTCAGAGCTGGAGCCAGAGTTAAAGCTGGCCCAGAATAAAAAAATTAAAAAAAGAAAAAAAGGAGCAGTTGGGAGCTTCAGTCACCCGCCAGCCTGAAAACAGCCCTCAGCCCCTCACCCAGACTGGCCAGGCACCCCAGAGGGGACCCCCACCCTGAAGGGTGTGTGACCAGCTGCAAACAGCCATCACCCCCTCATCCAGGCTGGCCAGGCACCCAAGCGGGACCCCCACCCTGATCCAGGACACCCTTCAGGGCAAACCAGCAGGCCCCCACCCGTGCACCAGGCCTCTATCCTATATAGTAAAAGGGTAATATGTCTCCCAGCACTGGGATCAGTGGAGCTGAGAGGCCTCCCGGCACCGGGATCAGCGTGACAGGGGGCAGCGCCAAAACCCCCTGATCGCCCTGCGGCTCTGTGTGTGACAGGGGGCGAGACCAAAACCTCTGTATCCGCCCTGCTCTGTTCATGACAGGGGAAGGCACCCCAACCCCCTGATCAGCCCTGCTCTGTGCCTGATAGGGGGGAGCTCCCCAACCCCCTGATCGCCCTGTGGCTCTGTGTGTGACAGGGTACGGCGCCCCCCCTCCCCCATGGGCCCTGCTCTGTGTGTGATGGGGTAGAGCCATAACCTCCCCATCAGCCCTGCCCTAAGTGTGACTGGGGGCGGTGCCCCAACTCCTCTATCGGCCCTACTCTGTGAGTGACAGGGGGGAGCTCCCCAACCCCCTGATGGGCCCTGCTCTGTGTGTGACAGGGGGGAGCTCCCCAACCCCCTGATTGACCCTGCTCTGTGTGTGACAGGGTACGGAGCCCCATCCCCCCTGATGGGCCCTGCTCTGTGCGTGACAGGGGGTGGTGCCGCAAC
Organism: Myotis myotis; assembly: GCF_014108235.1. Classification (NCBI taxonomy): domain Eukaryota; kingdom Metazoa; phylum Chordata; class Mammalia; order Chiroptera; family Vespertilionidae; genus Myotis; species Myotis myotis. The sequence continues at coordinate 176,258,629 of NW_023416335.1, forward strand.
CTCCCCATCGACCCTGCCTTGAGTGTGATGGGGGCAGTGCCCCAACCCCCCAATCGGCCCTACCCTGAGTGTGACTGAGGGTGGCATCGCAACCTCCCCATCCGCCCTGCTCTGTGCATGACAGGGGGTGGCACCCCAACTTGCCTATCGGCCCTGCTCTGAGCCCGACCAGGGGCTGCACCTATGTATTGGGCCTGCCCTCGGCCACCCAGGAGCAGGCCTAAGCCAGCAGGTCGTTACCTCCCGAGGGGTCCCAGACTGTGAGAGGGCACAGGCTGGGCTGAGGGCACCCCCACCCCCCAAGTGCACAAATTTTTGTGCACCAGGCCTCTAGTCCTATATAATAAAAGCCTAATATTCAAATCAATTGAACGGCGAACTTACTGGTGGAAGGAACGGTTGCTATGATGCACACTGACCACCAGGGGAAGATGCTCAATGCAGGAGCTGCCTCCAGCCCACAGGCCCCAGGCCAGCCAAGACGGGTGCCAACAGGGCCCCCCAATTGCCCTGCCAGTTATCCTGCAGAAGGAGATGACCGACCAGCAGCGGCGGGGGGGCATGGGGCCGGCTGACAAGCAGGCGGCAGCGGGGGGCGGGGCTGGCGCTACCCCCCAGTCACCCTGCCAGTTGCCTCCCACAGATAGAGGCTACTGGTGGTGGCAGTGGGGTGACCGAGGGGGGGCGGGGCCAGCTGGTGAGCAGGCGGCACCACCCCTCAATTGCCCTGCTGGTCACCTCCAAGGTAGACACCAGCAGGATCCCCCCAATTGACCCACCTGTCTCCCCACAGATCGCCCCTGATCGCTGGCCAGGCCTAGGGAACCTACCCATGCATGAATTTCGTGCACTGGGCCTCTAGTTTATCTACAATGCTAATCACTGGACTATCTTATTAGATGACCTGGAGAACTAATGATTCAGCAGACACTCTACTATTGTTAAAAACAATTTTGCATTCAACAAGATTTTAATTTAGTTTACATAAGTGCTAGAGGCCACACAATGTTCAGTCCATCACCTTGGGAATGCCTTGTTCCCACACCCAAGGCCAGTTTCACAGAGTTCTTCTGGAGAATCAATTACCTGGTTAGAAGCAGCAATATCCTAGGGGAGGCAATGCAATGCAGCAGGGAAAGCATGGGTGTTTTAGAAAAGAAAGAACTGAACTGAATTCCTGCTTTGTCGCCCAGTGGGTGTGGTTCAGTGAGCATCAAACCATGAACCAGGAGGTCAGGGTTCGATTCCCAGTCAGGGCACATGTCCAGCTTGCAGGCTCAACTGGGGGCGTGAAGGAGGCAGCCAATTGATGTTTCTCTCTCTCTCTCTCTCTTCCTCTCCCTTCCTCTCTCTGAAATCAATAAAAACATATTAAAGGGAAAAAAAGAGAAATTCTGCTGTCATTCCTTGGATAGATGTCAACTTATTTGGATTAATTTCTCATCTGCAGAGGTTGCAATAAGGCATACCACAGTTTTGTGAAGATTAAATAGGGTAATGAAAGTCAGATGTCTAGGGTAGTGCCTGCCACTTAATAGGTTCCTAATAATAGAAAAACTCCCTTTCTGCTTCCACAATAGTCCATTTTCCAAAGCTGCTAATCTGACAGCTGCGCATGTATGTGTGAGTAGTTGTGTGTGTCGGGTCATCTCAAGGTTTCTGGTTAGACCATGTGATCCAGATACCTCTGAAAACTGAATGTGTTCCAGAGTCATGTTGAATCTTGTGGCTTAGTGACTGTTTGTGTGAAATTATTACAGGCATTTGGAAGTTTTTTAAAAAAGGCTTGGCGTTATTGGAAACAATTTAAAAAGAAGGAATGGAGATGAACACCTGAAATCATGTCAGTGATTGAGGTAACTAGTGAATGGTTATTGTAAAAGAAAATGAGGAATCGAGAGAATAAATTGCTTCTGTTCCTGTGATCTTTAGTATTTCCACAGGACTAAATCAATCTCTTTTTTTTTCTTTTTCTCTTGAAAGAAAGGAAATGGCCCACAGGGGAGAGGCTTAACATGCTTCAGCTAATCTCAGCTGAGTAACTGTCAAACTGAAAACCAGTTACAGGCTTTTAAAAGTGTGTGTTTGTTAGTCATGGGAAATTTAAATGCTTGGCAAGTCCCTCTAGTTGTCCCAAGTTTATAGAGGCCTCTTGATTTTTGTGGGATAATTGGTTTCTTAGGAAAAAATATAGTAATGGAACAAAACTGGCTTTGGGGATTTATAATATAAACTTGTTTTCAGTTGCCTTTACCTTATATAGAGATATAAAAGAAATATTCAAGTCAATTAGAAATTCATTTTTGGAAGTAGGGATAAGCAGCTTTTACAAAACTGCTTTTGTGAAAGCAGTTTTGAAGATTTTTTTGTTTTGTTTTGTTTCTTTAATCAAAGGGTCTTTAAAAATTGATAAGGATCTTCACAAAAAATGAAATTAACATTTCAGTTGGGTGTTTCTTAATCTCAACAAGTTCAGATTGTTGGTCTTTTCTTTGCAGATGTTATTTGGTTCAGTGTTAATGTTTTTAGTTCGAAGTTGTTGGCTTTTTATTATTACTTCAAAGTTAATTTCGTTTTTTAATATATTTTATTGATTTTTTACAGAGAGAAGGGAGAGGGATAGAGAGCTAGAAACATTGATGGGAGAGAAACATCAGTCAGCTGCCTCCTGCACACCTCCTACTGGGGATGTGCCTGCAACCAAAGTATATGCCCTTGACTGGAATCGAACCTGGGACCTTTCAGTCCGCAGGTCCACGCTCTATCCACTGAGCCAAACCAGTTAGGGCCAAAGTTAATGTCTTTAAATGCATTATTTTTCCTCTTAAGGATTAATTTACATAATGTTTTCTAGAAAACGACCAAACAGTGATAGTCTTGCAAAAGGACTCAATTAACTGTTTCATTAACTTTTCCCATCTTCTATTGTCTGAAACACAATTAATCAGTTCTGTGAACTGAGGGCCTGATGTGTGACCCTGCATGATTCATTACAGAAAGCTCCCCAGGGTATTTCAAAGTTGATTTATTTCAGGGCCAACTGAGGGCTTATTGAATAATTCATATTTTCCAGAGAAGTTGACTTGAATTATACAATACAACCTGCCAAGCTCTCCTTTGTTTATAAATCCACTTTCTGGTTACATCATGCAGGATGGGCCCTTCCTGGAAACCTTGACTTGTGCCTGATCTTCTCTGATGCTGAATTCCAAACCCAGCATAATCTCTCTGTGACCCTTCCCTTGTCTGATTACCATAACTTGCTAGGAAAAGACAGACTCATTGTTGGCACCATATTTTTCTGTGTATAAGACACCCCCATGTACAAGACCACCCCCCCTTTCCCAATCCAAAATTAAGAAATCAATATTTTAAACATTTTTCTGGTTTTCCTCTTAAGGCCTTCTTTTTTGGCATCTTAAGGAGTTGTTCTTCCTGTTTTCTCCTCTGTCTGATCATACATTCAGTGGGAGGAGGTCCAAATTGTCTCTCTGCAGCTCTATTTCCATGCTCTTTTGCATAGCTGATTACATTCAGTTTGAATTTTGCAGAGTAAGATAATCACTTATCGGTATTTATCTTTTTATTTTTTAAAAATTGTATGGGCTCAGAATGCTCCAGTCCCTGTTGCATCTCTGCACTCTCCACCTTCACCTCCACCTCCAATTACGGCATCAGCTGACATCAGTAATAATAAGGCTCATGATTGGAGGAAGTCTGTTTGACAAGGTATGGGCAGCTACACACGGTGCCGTTTCCTCCTTGGCTGACTTCCATGTATAAGACACCCCTCAATTTTTAGTCTAACGATTTTAGAAAAAAATAGTGTCTTATACACAGAAAAATATGGTATCTTCTCAATGAAACTTTGCTTAGATGCTGGCCTTGTGATCACTCTTAATTAACTACCTCGGTCTTAATGTAATTTCAACTATTTGGGGTTTATTTTTCAGGTATGGATTTTGTCTTGATGTTTTCTTAGCAAGTTATTCAGAGTAGATTATAGCCAGTTTAAGATCCTAAGTAGACATACATGGAATGTGGTTGTTGTGGAAAACAAAACAAAACACACCAAACAACCCACATCTTTATGGCACTAATAAACCTCAAAATACTCTCAATATTTCTTGGAATTTCACAACTGTAAGATTTATTTCCAACTACTTATCTGTTATAGCAGGGGACATCATATTTTGTTATAGATAGCAAAACAGAGAAAATATCAATTTCTGTATCTGAAATTGGTTTGGTTAAGATGGAAAGCTGATTAGTTCATAATTAAAAGAGCACATTTTTCATAAGTAAGAGACTAAGCAGCTGGCTTAGGAAACCTCAGCACCCACAAGTTGAAAAGCATGGGGTGTGGTGAGCATGTTCATATTGCAACACATGAAACATGGCTTATTTTCCTTAGAAGCTTCCCAGCTGTGAAAGAAACAAAAATATTTTTTTTAAAAGACAATGTTGAACACTTGGAGTTCGAGGGGGATGGGGGAGGGAGAGAGGAGTAAAGGGGATATAAATGGTGATGGAAGGAGACTTGACTTGGTGTGGTGAACACATAATACAATATACAGATTATATGCTATAGAATTGTACACCTGAGACATTTAATTTTATTAACCAACGCCATCCCAATAAATTCAATAAAATTAAATTTAAATTTAAAAAATACATATTCCCTTGGAATCCCCTCAATCTCCTGACGGGCAACCACTGTGCTGGACAATATCGCAGTAGGCGGCTACCTGGCTGGGTTATATTGCAGCAGGCAGCTATCCAGCTGGGCACTATCGCAACAGGCAGCTCCTATTGCCAGAGGCAGCTTCCCAGCTGAGCACTATCTCAAGAAGCAGTTACTATCAGTGAGGAAGTCACTCATGAGAGGAAGTCACTATTTCCTCTTGGGGTTGACCAGGACGGGGGGGGGGGGGGGGGGGGGGGGGGCTTTGTTATCCTGAGAGGGAGAGGCTGTCACTATGGCAACAGGCAGCTACCACAGGGCAGGGCACTATCCAGCATTGGGCACTATAGCAAGAAGCAGGTACTATCACCAGAGGCAACAACCTGGCCAAGAACTATCAGGAGAGGCAGCTACAGGGACGAGACTATGTTGCAACAGGCATCTACATGGCCATTTCTGTGATATCTACACTAATAAAAAACAAAGAAGCTAATTGACTGTACCTTTGCTATGACCTAAGCCATGTCCACCAGCCAATCAGAGCGACTATATGCAAATTAACCCAACCAAGATGGTGGCCGGCAGCCACAGAGCTGGAGCAAGCAGGAGGCTTGGTTGCCTGGGCGATGGAGGAAGCCAAGCTTCCTGCCAGCCCTGAGCCGGCTGTGGCCTCCGCTAAAGGCAACAAAGTTTCAATTATAGATGATAAACAAATCCCAGATACCTGCTTCCAGCCAGCCTCCACTGGGAGCTTGGGTGGCTGGGGGTTGTGGCCAGCTTGCAAACAGCCATCAGCCCCTAACCCAGGATGGCCACACCTTCATGGGTTGAGGGTCCCCGCTGGGGGGGCTTAGCCAGCCTGAAAACAGCCCTCGGCCCCTCACCCAGACTGGCCAGTCACCCCAGCAGGATGCCCTACCCTGAAGGGGCTGTGGTCAGCTTGCAAACGGCCCTCAGCCCCTCACCCAGGCTGGCAAGGCACCCCAGGGGGAACCCCCAACCTGAAGGGGCTGTGGCCAGCCTGCAAACAGCCATCAGCCCCTCACCCAGGCTGGCCAGGCACTCCCGCCTCCTCAGCAGCGCTAAGGATGTCCGACTGCAGCTTAGTCCTGCTCCCCGCTGGCAAGTGGACATCCCCTGAGGGCTCCCAGGCTGCCAGAGGGATGTCTGGCTGCCAGCTTAGGCCCGATCCCCCACGGAGCGTGCCTAAGCCAGCAGGTGGTCATCCCCCGAGGGGTCCCAGACTGTGAGAGGGCACAGGCCGGGTTGAGGGACCCCCCCGAGTTTTGTGCACTGGGTCTCTAGTGAAATAATAATAAGGGAAAAAATACAATATGGTCTTGAATGGAGAAAAACAAACAAAGAACCCTTCCTTGGATTGTTGTTGTGAGGACGATAAAAGCATCTGTCCTTTAGCTGACACTCATTAAGTAAGTAGTTGTTATGATTATTATAATATCATTGATGCTAGTTTTGCAGGACTTGACTTTTGTGTACTTCTTTGAAAACTGGAGGATTCCATGCTTATTACAATTCTGGAACTGCCAGAGAGCTGCAGGTTATTCCTCAGCACCTGACCCTCCCATGTCAGATTTCCTTTCCTCTCACCAGCCCCTAAGTCCCTAACATGCCCACCTCAAACTGAACCACAAGTGATCCAATTTTTTAGAACTTACCTGGGTCCTTCCTTAAACAAAACCCCTCTGCATTAAGTCATTATAAGCTTTCACCCCGGCCTTATTTTCCTTTCTATCGCTCCAAGCTTTCTGGATTTCTGAGGGATCAGTGAAATGTCAAAAGGAAGAATAAAAATAAACTGGAGACAATTATGTTAATAATCTTTGTCCTTACTAAACTTGGTTTTCACAAATTAACAAACCCTGGTGCTTTCTCCAGACTGAAGACTGCTTTCAGTTTTGTTTATAGTTTTTAACATAATCAGTGTTCCAAAGTACAACTTCTTGAGGTCTTACAGTTCAAGAACTCATCAAAGAAGGTATGCAAGATGCCCAGCTTCTTTTCAAACAACTATTTTAGAAAATATCTCATAAGTGATAAAATCAAAATATCAAGCCCAAACCAAAAATATAAGCACTACCCAGCCGAATCCCTTTTCCACTAAGGAAAGACTATGAACTTCTGAATTATAGACAATCTGAAGCCCACAATCACAACTAGCCCCCTTGTTGTGAATCCTTTGCAAAATTGCCTGCCTGCGCTGCAACGATCTACACCCTACACCCGAGGTCGGCAAACTGCGGCTCATGAGCCACATGCGGCTCTTTGGCCCCTTGAGTGTGGCTCTTCCACAAGATACCACGTGAGGGCGTGCACATACAGTGTGATTGAAACTTTGTGGCCCATGTGCAGAAGTCTGTATTTTGTGGAAGAGCCAGTATTTTGTGGAAGAGTCATACTCAAGGGACCAAAGAGCCACATGTGGTTCGTGAGCCATGGTTTGCCGAGCCACAGTTTGCCAACCGCTGATCTATACTGATAATAGAGGCATATACAAATTGTCCGGGACACCATCACAGTAACAGTAATGACCAAACAGCAGGTTGCATGGGGTGACTAGGCCGACAGGGGGGTTAGTGAGGGATGACCAAATGACTGAACAGCAGGCTGTGTGGGGTGACCATACTGGCGGGGGGGGCAGTTAGGGGCGACCAGGATGGCAGAGAGGGACAGTTGGGGGTGACCAGGCCCGCAGGGGGGGGGCAGTTGAAGGCGACCAGGCTAGCAGGGTGGGAAGTAAGGGGCAAGCAGGCCAGTGGGGGGAGCAGTTAGGGGCAATCAGGGAGGCAGGCAGAAATGGTTAGGGGTTATCAGACTGGCAGGGGGGGCAGTTAGGGGCAATCAGGAAGGCAGGCAGGTGAGCAGTTAGGAGCCAGCAGTCCCGAATTTTGAGATGGATGTAAAACTGCTGGTTTAGGCCCAATCCCTGGGATTGGCCCTAACCGGCAGTAGGACATCCCCTGAGAGGTCCAGATTGGAGAGGGTGCAGGCTGGGATGAGGGGACCCCGCCCCCCTTGCACGAATTTTGTGCACTGGGCCTCTAGTCTCATAATAAATAGATAACACCTACTTTGAAGAAGTCTTCTAATTACTAGAAATAAAACCCCAAAGTACCTGCACATGACAAATTTTTTACAGGCTGGAGGAAAGCTCCCTCGGCAATCCATGCCGTTCTCTCCTGGTTCATATTAATCCTTTCTGCTGGGGTCAGAAGAGCTAGTTCTCCTTTTACATTAACCTATATTTCTTTTTCATTAATTCTTCCCTTAGTGTTTGTCACAAAGGTGACTCCTTGAAGCTGATATAACATCTTGACTCCCGAATGAACCCTGAGTCTTGACTCCCCCTGGCTTGTGGAATGTACAAGAGAGCTCTGGGCTAATTACCAATTCCCATTAGTTCTGCCTCCAAGGCAAGCTGCCCTCAATGTTATCCATGTCTTTCTTAACAGGCCCTGGATCCGGAGCCTCGCAGCACCTGGTCCCTTTGCTCCCCAAACATTCCTTTCCCACATGGAGGTTCCCTGCTCACTTGCCCAGGACAGAGCCTAAGCACTCTCTTTTCTCTTATGGGAAAGCACGACACATTCCCAGGAGCAGTTGGTTGGTATCTTGTTGGTATCCTCTCCTCCCTCTGCCCCCATATCCTGGCCTTCACCTGCCATTTGAGGCCACATAAGACACTGTAGGGAGTCGCCTTGTAGAGAGTCGCCTTGCCCCAAGTGTCTTCCCAGGAGACATACCTTACTATTTAAGATCTGGATGACCCTCTGCTGCAGTGTCTGGCCGGCCTTGGGCCTCACAAGGATATAAATGACTTTCAGGTCCGGGCTGGTGCGAAATAGCTTTTCCATCAAGACTTTCCCCAGGAAGCCTGTGGCCCCGGTGATGAGAATGGACTTGCCACCATAGAAAGCTGCAATCGAGGACATGATTCTTCCCTTTGTCTCTCACGGCTCCAGAAAGAGGTTCCTGAAAAGGAAGAGAAATAACAGAAGATTACATTCCTGAAAATTCTAAATTGCGGTCGTTTAAACTGTTTTTGGGGCTCTCAGAATTTTGAATGCGGAGAAAGGTTAGAGTGATAGCATCATGGCTTATTGACAACATGATTCATGGCAATCAATATTTTTTCAGCTCACTGTACATGCCAGACTTTATGCTGGGAACTGTGGGCAAGAAATGAGTAAAACATGGTTCCTGCTCTCAAGGAATTGCTCACAGATGAATGCAGGGGACAGACACATAGAGATTGTTATGCAGTATACAGCATGGTAAGTGCTGAAACAAGGAGACACAGTGGAGGGGTGCATAGCAGGACCTGGAAATTTCAGGAAGGCGACACCTGAGGTGAAACTTGAAGACAGAGGAGGGCTGTGGCAAGTGTGTTCCAAGCCAAATACAGAAAGAGAAAGAACAAAGGTCCAAGGTGTGGTGTAGCATGCTGTCCGGGGGAAATAAAAGGAGTTCAGGATTGCAAAATGTAAATAATAAGGCGAGGAGTGGCTCTATAACCTGTTAACCCAAAACTTAGAATAGCTATAAAACTTTTAAAATTATGATGTAATAATTATTTCATTGCAGTTTTTTTTAAAATCCTCACCCAAGGATATGTTTTTCATTGATTCTAGAAGGAGAGAGAAACATTGCTGTGAGAGAGAAACATTGGTCGGCTGCCTCTTGGACATGCCCAACTAGGAATCGAACCTGAAGCCTGGGTATGTATCCTGACCAGAAATCGAACTTTCAACCCTTTGGTGCATGGGGTGATGCTCTAACCACTTAGAAACACCAGCCAGAGCCCATTGCAGTTTATTTAGAGACATTATTGGAACAAATAACTTTTGGTTTCACTTGAGCTAACTGGCTCTGTCCTACCCAGTCATTTCTGAATTGTTATGTTCTCTTCCTTGAGCTGAAAATGGGTCTAGTGCAGGGGTGGGCAAACTTTTTGACTCGAGGGCCACAATGGGTTCTTAAACTGGACCAGAGGGCCGGAACAAAAGCATGGATGGAGTGTTTGTGTGAACTAATATAAATTCAAAGTAAACATCATTACATAAAAGGGTACGGTCTTTTTTTTTTTTTAGTTTTATTCATTTCAAACGGGCCGTAGTTTGCCCACGGCTGGTCTAGTGTCATCTTTTCCTTCATATGCTGCTTCATATTGAAACATTGCAAACGAGAAAGGGCAGAGAAGGTTGCACAGGGAGGCCACAGACCAGAGGCTGGTTAAGCCCTGAAATAGCACCGGTGCAGCCCAGCACTAGATAAATCCACTGAAGGCCCTGTTTTCACAGCCTGGGGAGAGGGTGGCGGGAGCCAGCTGCAGCACTTGGATGCTGGGACTCCTGACCGACAGTCCCCATGCAGTAGGAATGCAGCATGAAGTGCTTGTCTATAAGCCCCAGCTAAAAGACTGTTGACTGGAAGCAGCATCTGAGTTTTGAGTGAAGGCAGTGCTGGCTCTAGGGGAGCAGACTTCCTTTCCGTCCATTGGCTTTTCCGGCTACAGCAAATCCTCGGCTGTCTGCTTGGACGGGGTTGGTGTGGATCTTGCATAACACAGCTCCAGGGACTGGCCTTGGCATCGGGGTTATAAAGAAGAATATGCAACAAGTCCAAGAGTCCACACCCAGCCTCTTCAGCTTCAGTCAAGGTCACTCTGCCAGTAACTCCTCAGGAACAATGAATGACCTTTCATAGTTACAATGTACACGTTATAATTTATAGTCATGATTTATACTTTGAGGATCTTGTGGCTATTCTCTTAAGCAGAACTCTTTGCCTTTAGAAGATTCATTCATTCATGAAATTATGCAACAAATGGTTTTGGGTACCTGCCATGTTGTCACTCCAGCAGAGGAGGCCCGGGATACAGAGATAAGCACATACATAAACAAGACTGTTACAAATGTAGATAAAACTGGGATGGATGACAGAAATCACACCCCATCATCAATACTCTTCACTTTAGGAAATCTGGGTTTCAGATCTAACATTTGTTAGACCGACTGAACTGCTATTTAAACCCATTTTATTGAGGGTTGATGTGAGAAATATTATTTTGAGAAACACATTTGGACCTTGTGCAAAACATCAATTAATGATATTTTTGTCATATTATATAACGTTATTCATATCACAAGCTATCCAACCATTTTCTCAAGAACTGAGCACTTTGGAAAAATACAGACTCATCTTGCCTGGCCTGCCTTGAAGCTCAGAAAAGTGGTGTCACCTGTTTAGATAACATCCTAGGTTAGGACACAGGTTCTAAGGGAGACTGCCCGAAATCAAATCCCAGTCTATCACTTATTAGCTGTGTGACCCCAGGCAAATTATTAATCTCTATGCTGCAATAAACTAGGGACAACAAAAGTATCCCCTTAATAGTGCTGTGGTGAGAATTCTATAAGTGAACACATGTAAAACTCTTAAAAATATGTTACATAGAGTATATTAAGTATATACTATTATTATCAGCTATCAATACAGTCACTAGTTCCACATTTTCCCTCTTAATTATTCTTGCTTTTCCTTTTGACATTTGCTTTAAATGTTCTGTCTGAAGCATTTTCTATACCCTCTTTTGGAAATAGGAGGAGACAATTGGTAACTCAATTCATTGTCAAGCCAAATATGGTGTTATCACCAAACACAACTCCACTAGATGATGAATCTGGCCAATTCTTTTCTATATGAAAATGTTTTGGCACCATACTCCTCCACTCTAATATTTGGCACAAGTGAGCATGGCTCAGGGCAGAAAAATTAAGGAAGGGAAACCAAGTTTGGATAGAGTGACTTCCAACCTTATTTCTTCTGATAATATCATTGTTTTGTAATCTCATATGCTTTAGTGGAGTCATATTTTCTAGAAATGCAAATATACTGTTAAGACATTTTGGTTCCAGACAGTTTTGCAACCTGTGATGAAGAATCTTAGAGAGCAGGAAACATACCTCTCCCAAGCTTATTTCTCATGAGACAACGGAAGGCTTGATATGTCCTCAAAGAATGGAATTTGCCTGCTCTGTCCACAGCCCAAATACTTCTCAAACACAACAGAAACCATAGCAGGGTACACTGAGTGCCCGAGAGGAAAACAAAACATACACCAGTGTCTCCCGGCACTGATCGCCCGGTCGTCAAGACCAGGTGACCACGGTGACTGTGACTCCAATTAAGGCAACCGATTCTGAAAAATGTCAAAGAGAATGTCCATCCTCAGTTCAAAGCTGCTTCAGGGATGTTTCCTCTGTTTTTTGCTTCTACTCTCAGACTATGGCTTGGTTGCTGCCCCCAGAAACTCCTATATAAAAATTGGCTCCCTGAAACTTTTTCCGTATGGCATAGCTTTGCAAGGTCCAGGAATTGTTAAGTCCTAATGTAATTAATTCATTAAAAGACTTACTTTAAACATTAAAATAATTTTAGAGTCATTTGTGGAGGATATGCTACTCTAGAAGGAGAAATATGTTTCGAACTGCTGACCAGGCCAGGGCTTGCCTTTTGTTGTTGTTGTTTTTTTTGTGTGTGTGTTTTTAAATATTTTATTGATTTTTTACAGAGAGGAAGGGAGAGGGATAGTTAGAAACATCGATCAGCTGCCTCCTGCACACCCCCCATTAGGGATGTGCCTGCAACCAAGGTACATGCCCTTGACCAGAATCGAACCTGGGACCCTTGAGTCTGCAGGCCGACGCTCTATCCACTGAGCCAAACCAACCAGGGCAGGGCTTGCCTTTTATATCATCTCAGATCACAGGTGCAGACAGCATAGGACAGGTTCCTATCCTTCAAGCCCATGATATCGTTTGTGAAAAGCCTACGTCACTTTGCAAACTCCAGACTCATCTCGTACAATGCAGGATATCTGATGCTTGAATGAGAAAAATAAGGAGACTATGAGAGTCACCCAGTGTATTTTTTAAATATATTTTTATTGATTTCAGAAGAAGAGAGAGGGAGAGAGAGATAGAAACATCAATGATGAGAATCATTGATTGGCTGCCTCCTACAGGCCCTGCACTGGGTATTGATCCCACACCCGGGCATGTGCCCTGACTGGGAATCAAACCGTGAACTCCTGGTTCATAGGTCGATACTCAACCACTGAACTATGCTGGCTGGGCCAGTGTCTTTTTACTAACTGTCCACTCTGAGCTAGGCACCGTCTAGACCAGGGGTGGGCAAACTTTTTGACTCGAGGGCCACAATGGGTTCTTAAACTGGACCGGAGGGCCGGAACAAAAGCATAGATGGAGTGTTTGTGTGAACTAATATAAATTCAAAGTAAACATCATTACATAAAAGGGTACGGTCTTTTTTTTTTTTTTAGTTTTATTCATTTCAAATGGGCCGGGGCCGGCCCACGGGCCATAGTTTGCCCACGGCGGGTCTAGACTCTGCGATGGTAGTAAACCGGCTGTATGCGGCTTAGAGTCTTCCTTTTATTCTGGAGCATTTTCTCCTTAGGATCACCAGTTTCCCCATGATCATTAATGAAAATAGTTTTTACTCTCCTTTTGATAGTAAAATGAGGCTGTTCTCACTTCTAGTGAACAGATTTTAAAATACTGAATTGTAATAGTTGTGCCAAGTTATACATTTTTTTTTTTTGCACAGCATATGGGAACTTTAATTATTCTGTGAGTAGTTCTGGAAAAAGAAAAAAATTAAGATTCAAATATTTAAGGGAGACAAGTTTATCCAAATTTCTTGGTTGTCCTTTAGATAAAAGCACTTCTATAAAAGAAACTTTGCCTCTGAGGAATCTTACTCTTATTTATTTTTTAATATATTTCTTTGCTGATTTCAGAGAGGAAGGGAGAAGGAGAGAGAGATAGAAACATCAATGATGAGAGAGAATCACTGATTGGCTGCCTCCTGCACACCCGCTACTGGGGCTCAAGCCCGCACCCCAGGCATGTGCCCTTGGCCGGAATCGAACCTGGGACCCTTCAGTCCGCAGGCTGATGCTCTATCCACTGAGCCAAGCTGGCTAGGGCAGGAATCTTACTCTTGATGAAGGTTTCCGGGCCTTGGCTCTATTAACCTTCTGGGACAGATGCATTTTGTTGTGGGGCTGCTCAGTGCAATGCAGGGTGTGAACTTTGTTAAATGTGCTCTACCCACCACCCCGCCTCCCCAGAGAACCATTGCTCCAGGGCCTTCTTTAATTCTCATTTTATAATATTCAGCACATCCTATTAAAAAGTCAAGATTCAAGGATGAAACTTCTGCTTGTAAAGCTACGTATAAATATGACCCCTTGCCACACCCTATTTTGTCTATATTGGATCATTCGTAACTAATTACAGTTACTCAAGCAAATTATATGTGTGGCAAACTGGATAGTCTTCAAAGTGGAGATGAAGGAAGATTTTTCCAGAGAAAGATTTCCCACTTTTTATTTAACAAAATTTCTTTCTGTCTCATAAATTAGATTACTAACCTCACTTTTCATTTAGATTGACTCTCAGTTTTATGAATCTAACCTATAATGGGCTAACTTAAGAAAGAATGACAAGGACCAGCATGAGATCAGCTGAGAAAAAGACCACTTAGTATTGGTTGGCGTATATTAATAATTCTGTAGATAACCAAGTCAATCTCATCTATAAGTAATTCTGTTGCCTTTTTTTGGAAGATACCAAGTATGCTGTGTGTCAAGTGATATCTCACATAGACAATGGGGTTTTGGTTGGCAATGTGCCCAGTAATATGGGCCAGACTACTGAAAAACAATCAATGCTATTTATTTCAAATTCAGTAAATTGAAGTTGTTCATCTCCATCAAAAGTAAATACTGTAAACCTTTCAATAAGTATGTTGAATTAAGGAAATACACTTAAAATAATATTCAAAGAAAAAGAGGAGAACACTAATTTGTAGAATATCATTACGTCCATTACAAATCCCCATGGAATAGCCTGGAGGGGAATGAAATAGAAGACAGTAGTTGTATAATAGTGTGATGGGATTAAAGGGAAAGAGTGTTGTTTCATGGTGGTAATTGCTTTCCATGATTTTAAAAGGTAATTTAATAAAAACATACTTAAAAAAAAAGTTCTTAGAAAGTAATAACAACCAGTGCTGTGGGCAAAACTTCCTAAGTTTAAGATGCATTTAAATTATTTTTAAAAGTGTGGCTCAGCAGACATTGCACACTGTTTTTCAACTAAATTGTGTCCCCTTCAAATTCATATGTTGAAACCGTAACCCCAAATGTGAAGGTATTTGGAGATAAGGCCTTTGGAAATAGATTCAGGTTAAATGAGGTCATAAGGGTGAGGCCCTCATCTGATAAGACCAGTGTCTAATAAGAAGATGAAGAAATGCGAGGGAATACTTTCTCCTTCAACAAACACCAAGAGCAGGCCACGTGAGGCCACAGTGGGGAGGCAGTTGTCTATAAGCCAAGAGAGCTCTCACCAGAAACTGAATTTTCTGGCACCTTGATCATGGACTTCTGGCCTCCAGAAATGAGAAATAAATGTCTGTTGTTTAAGCCAGCCAGTCTGTGGTATTTGTTATGACAACTCTAGCAAACGAATACATGCACAAACACACTAGAACAAAAACATGTGCATTTTTGGATAAGTGAGTAAAATAACTCTTGACAATACTATATATCAACCTTTCCAATTCTGATGTAACCCTTTATTATGTAGCAAATGTATCTGTCTCATATTCTCATCTTTGTGGCATAAAGGTATGATATCAGTGCTTGGTTTTCACAGATTTGTGAAAATATGTGCAGATCTTCTTTGATAAACTACAGAAACCTTATTAACCTAAGCCTTAAAAACCTGTATTTATGTCATATGTCTGTGTGAAAGGCCTAGTGATAAAAAAGTTTTCATCAGAGAGATCTTCCATTTTCTTGCTTTGGTTTCCTGCATATATCCCAAATTATACAACTTGGCAATGAAATCAGGTACTTTTTACTGTGGGCTTCTTATGTAAAGTTTTTCTGAGAGAACTTTTACTAGGATGTTCTTGATGGAAGAATATTAACTCCCCGAGGTACTGTGGGCAGCTGTTGGGCATAGGCCTCACTAATTGGATAAGCAATGCTCCATTGTCAAGAAAAACAAAGTCGGAAACAGTCCCAGATGGAGAGGGATAGTTCAGGCTGGCTTTAAGAACACAAAATTTAGCAATCACGCCAACTCATTCTTCTAAGTTAGCTTCTGCTTAACTTATTATTAAGTCTTTTTTTAAAATCTCAATTTAACAAATGAAAAAGGAAAAGGATATGACCTAAATTCATAATTTCATAGTAATTGATTAAATAGGTGTACTTGGTGCCTACTGTGTACTACATACCGTATTAGGTGTGGATAATTACTATGCAAACATTCTTCCTAAATGGTGAAGCATTTAAAAATGCATGGTTTCATTATCATTGTTTATAGGTAAGTCAAACATCAGTCGGCATGGGAAGAATCTAAAATATTAAGAGAATCACAAATACAAACCACGAAGTTCCCTATTTCCTCTTGGTGAATTATAAATTGGTCAGATTATAAATAAAAGAATGGTTGGTCAACACAATGACCACCAAGAAACCCTACTGAATGAATGGTAAACCATGTTCATGTTCTCCTTGGAATTAAATACTTTTTATTTTGGAGATGACATGACAGCTCTCTCTCTCTCTAGAAAGAGAGGGAGAGAGAGAATGGGAAACAGAGAGGGAGGGAGACAGAGAGAGAGAAAGAGAGAGAAGGAGAGAGAGAGAGAGAGAGAGAGAGAGAGAGAGAGAGAGAGAGAGAGAGAGAGAGAGAATTTTAAATTGTGGAGGTTTGGTAAATCCAGAATATCCAGAACAGGTGTCTGTTCCAGTAAGAACAACACACTGACCCTTCCCTGATGGAAGTGGTCCAATGTAGTCAGTCTGCCATTGGGCAGCTGGTGGGTCACCCAGAGGAATGGTGCCATGTCAGGGACTCAATGCTGGAACTTGCTGCTGGCAGACTGGACCCTCAGCTGTGGTTACAGCCAAGGTGGCCTTGGTGAGCAGAGGCCCATGTTCCTGAGCCTGTGCATAGCCTCCATTGTGTCTCTATGACCCCTTTGTTCACGAGCTCATTGAGTGATGACAGGGTGGCTGGGGAAAGAGGCCGACTGGTAATTACAGAATAGGTCACCCTATCTACTTGATTATTAAATTCTCCCTTTGTTGAGTTCACTCTTTGGTGAGCATTTATATAGGACACAAGTATCTCCATGTTTTTGCTCATTCTACACACATCTTTCCCAGACTTCCTTGTCATCAATTTTCCAATAATGTCCCAAGACCCTGACCACCCAGCCAAACCATTGGCCACAGGCCATGAATCAGGTGCCACATCTGACCAGGTGCACTGCTCAAAGATCTGCTCACTGGGATGATTTTCCTTCACCATGGTCCTTCAGGAATGGTCCAGAAAGGGGCTGTACTGCTGCAGATATCCACTTTGTGTGGTACCCACATATCATGCAGAACCATCTGTAAACCAGGCCTGAGAATTCTCTCCTCTGTCAACTGAGTAGTGGGAATTCCCCATAAGGTCATAGGTGTAGCCTGGGGGAGAGAAGGCAGTGTAACCAAAGTGGGGACCATGGGCATTTGGGTCACTTCTTCACGTGACTTACTTGTGTCTTCGGGGCATGCTCGGGCCTGAGCAGATACATACAACTTTCAGTCAATGGAGTGCTGCTGAGCAAGCACAACTTTATGGGTCGGTGGGTCAGACAACAGCCACTTCCGGATGGGCAGCTCAGGTTTCATGGTACGTTGGTGGCCCATGGTTATGTGTTCAGTGTCTACTAAGGCCCAGTATCTGGCCCAGAGCTGATTCTTAAAAGGAGACTAGTTGTCCATAGAGAATGGCAGGGCTTTGCTTTAAAATCTAAGAGCCTGTGCTGTGATAGAGGCTTGCTGAAGGCCCCAAACAGCATCCCTATCTGCCACTGGCACTGCAAGTACTATTAGGTCTGCCGGGTTGTAAGGCCCACGTAGCAGAGTAGCTGGCACAGCATCTTGGACCTGTTGCAGATTCTCCTCCTGTTCTGGGCCCCATTCGAAACTGGCAGCTGTTTGGGTTACTCACTAAGCAGGCCAGAGTAACACCCCCACGTGAGGAACGTGTTGCCTCCAAAACCCAAAGAGGCTCACTAGGCATTGTGCTTTTTCGCTTATATATACATATATTTATTTACGGTTGTGGGAAAGGCCAGATGCAATGACTTAGCTTTTACTTTAGAAAGGATATCTCAACACACCCCACACCACTGGACCCATAAAATCTCACTGAGATTAAAGGCCCCTGAAATTTTGTTGGATTTATTTACCACTCTCTGATACTCAAATGTCTTACAGATAAGTCTAGAGTGGTGACGACTCTAGACCATCAGGTCCAATCAGCGTAATATCACCAATGTAATGGACCAATATGATATCTTGTAGGAAAGAAAAGTGATCGAGATTCCTGCAAACCAAACTATGACATAGGGCCAGAGAGTCAAGGGGCAGTGAAGGTATTGCTGGCCTTGCTAGCTGAAAGCAAACTGTTTATAGTGTTACTTTCCTTCTCTCTCTCTCTCTCTCTCTCTCTCTCTCTCTCTCTCTCTCGGAAATAAGATTACCAATATTTTATGTCATTTTTTCCAGTATGTGGAGATATTATTGGTATACATCACTATATGAGTTTCAGATGTACAGCATAAAGGTTTGAGTTACATATATTGTTAAGTGATTACCACAATAAGTTTAGTTAACATCTATCATCTCATATAAATACACGAAAAAGAAATTAAAAAATAATTCTCCTTGTAGTGAAAACTCTTAGGATTTACTCTCTTAACTAAGTTTTACAGCAGTGGTAACTACAGTCATATTTAAATTACATACATAGCACTTATAACTGGAAGTTTGTACCTTTTGACCACCTTTCTTAAATTCCCCCTCCCCAAACCCTCCTCTGGTAACCACAGATCTGATCTATTTTTTTTACAAGCTTCTGTTGTTGTTGTTTCAGATTCCACATATAAGATCATACAGTATTTGTCTTTCTTGTTTGAATGGCTTCACTTAGCATAAAGCCTTCAAGGTCCATCCATGTTTCTGCAAATGGCAGGATTTCCTTTTTTATGGCTAAATAATGTTCCATCATATATTATATATTATACTAGTGGCCCGGTGCACAAAATTCGTGCGGGGGGGGGGGTTCCCCTCAGCCCAGCCTGCACCCTCTCCAATTGGGGACCCCTTGGGGGATGTCCAACTGTGGGATTGGGCCTAAACTGGCAGTCGGACATCCCTCTCGAAATCTGGGACCACTGGCTCCTAACTGCTCACCTGCCTGCCTGCCTGATCACCTCTAACTGCCTCTGCCTGCCTTCCTGATTGACCCTAACCCCTCTGCCTGACTGCCTGGTTGCCCCTAACTGCTTCTGCCTGCCTGCCTGATCGCTCCTAACTGCCTCTGCCTGCCTGATCTTGCCCCCAACTGCCCTCCCCTGCTGGCTTGGTTGCTCCCACAGCAACCCAGCACTGACTGCAGGACTGACTTCCGGTCGGTCAAGTCTTCGGTTGTTCTGGACATTACAGACCCTGGGTTTTTATATATTAGGATATTTTTTATCCATTCATCTTTCAGAGGAGACTTAAGTTATTTCCATGTCTTGGCTATTATAAAAAATGCTGCTATGAACATGGGGGTGCAGATATCTTTTTGAGTTAGTGTTTTTGTTTCCTTTAGATATATCCCCAGAAGTAGAATTATTGGATCATATTAGGATTTCCTTATTACTTTTTTGAAGATCCTACATACTTTTTTTCCATAATGGCTGTACTAACTTATAATCTTTGGGTGTTTTTTTTATTTGTTCTTTTTTAACAGAGATTGAGAAGAAAGCTTTTGCCAAATAACAGGAATGATGGGATATGTTAATTTTCTCAGGCAATAAAACCACATCCGGTATAGTTTCTGTAACTCAGCAGCTCTCAACCTGTGGGTCACTACCCCTTTGGCGGTTGAACGACCCTTTCACAGGGGTCGCCTAAGACCATCCTGCATATCAGATGTTTACATTACGATTCATAACAGTAGCAACATTACAGTTATGAAGTAGCAACGAAAATAATTTTATGGTTGGGTCACGACATGAGGAGCTGTATTTAAAGGGCCAGAAGGTTGAGAACCACTGCTAACTGAAGTCACAACGAAGTTAATGTTTATATCTAAAAGCATACAGTTCTTTTGCAGCTATGTGGGTTACCAGAATTTGTTACTGTCAATAATTAGACACAATATTTATAAGCTATATCCATCCAAGGAAAAAGCACAGTGTTAGTCATGTGGTGTAGTGAGATTCCAGCACCTTAGTCATGGCCACTTACCAAGTAATTATTCTTGGACCATGTCGGCAATGACATATTTTTAAAGGTTAATACAAAGGTTAGTTAATTATACCTAAATCCATATAATATGGTAAATTAGAAATCCTTATTTCCTAATGGAAGTTATTGATCAGAATCTGTGCCAATATATTGAAAGCCTTTCAAGAAAAACCTGAATAAATGTAAATACAGTTGACCCTTGAAAAACATGGATTTGAACTGTGCAGGTGTGCCTAAATAAGGCAGATGTGGGTTTGACTTTCAGCTCTACTATTTACTAGCTATGATCTTAGGCAAGAGAGTTAGCCTTCACCAGGTGGTTTCTCTGTTTGTGAAAGGGGAACAATATTATTGGGAAGATTTAATAATAATAATAAAAAAAAAGGCTGGACAGAACCTGGCACCTTTTACAGTTGGGGCAACAAGGCTGGAAGGGAGGAGATGGGTGGTAGGAACATTGGAAGGACATTTTGTTTTACTCTTACCATGTTCTATCTTATATGTTTGTGTACATGAGTTTTCTGCTGTACACAAGTTGAGGTTACTTAAGGGCAGAGACCTTAGTGGTCATCATCATGTGCTCCAGAAATTATAAGTGAATGAATAAATTCTGTCCTACCCTGTTCAGCATTGATTTTATATCAGACCCTTGAGCTCTTACAGGGCAGGGGCCGTAGGTTCATGTTTAATACCTAATGCTTGGTAAACTCGAGGGGCTCGATCAGTGTTATGTAAGTGAAATGAATGGTTGAACAGACAATGGATAAATGGATGTGTGTGGGATAATGTGCATCCTAGTTCTGGCTGGATGCCAAGCCAGGTCTCTTGTCTTTGAAACCCTGGTCTCCTGCAAGAGGTTCTGCTTGTCACATGGAAATGTGCAGTCTCCGACAGGCTGCGTGAGCCAACTGGCTTGGGAAATGTTCCTGTGAAATTATTTGACTAAGTTTAGCATTTAAAGTTCAAATTCTGCACCACTTTCCATGGACTCCAATAAGATAAGCTACTTCAAGTCATTTTTCCTTTCTGTTCATTGAACAGGGCTTTAAAATTCCACTTTGTGTGTGCATTGATACTTTCCAGAATTTAGTATTTTGTGGGGGAAGAAGTGACCAAGATATCAACTGCTGATTAAATGTATACTATGTTCCAGGCATTGTGCTAGGTGCTGGGAATACAGCAATAAACAAGACACTTACCTGTTCAGGATAAAGTGCTTTGTCTCTCATCATGTGAGTTCTTATTACAGAACTTTGAACAACTGTAAGTGGCTTTAAGCTCATTGGTATCCCCAGAATACATCCTAAACTCAGGATGAACTGAGAGACCTGTTAGGACCCTGCAGTTTCTTCTGGGCTTGGACAGTTCCTAAAAGTGACATTAATGGGATGGGCAATTTCAGACTCTCCCAAGGAATTCACAGGTGTTTTTCTTACAACTGATGTACCATTCCAACTCTGACATAATTCCACAGAAAAGGACCTAGTTATACCAACATAATCTGGCTTTCCTGAGTCTACCCAGTTCTGAAACAAACTCCAGCACGGACATCAAGGAAAAGGTGCCAGAGAGCAGTGGTTTCAAACACTTGCTGAGACTGTACTTTATTTATTGAGCACCTGCCAAACGACAGCGCTGTGATGGATGCTTTCCATGGGTGCAACTGAGAGACTGCACGTGAACAATGGCCAGACCGCCAGACCTTGTAGAAAAGGAGAGCTTTGACCTACAACCTGCAGCAATCTGCTCAGAAACCCAACCTCTTCTCTACAATACACAACCCAGGAAGCCAGCCAGCCGTAAATCTGATTGTCTGGAAGTCAAATTGCTACTTCTAATGGCAATCCAAACAACCCATAGCTGCTGCAACAGTCAGCCCAAAGCAGCCAGGACTTGATTAACAATTGACAGCTTCCCTAGTTTTTGTCCCTATTTTCAATTTAGCACCAATCAGAGAGAGCCACATATACACCACTAACCGATCACACAGGGCGCCCCACTGGTAGTTAACCTGCCTACTTGTAGCTTCTCCACGCCAGCCAATAATCTCCAACAGGGCAGCCCTGAAGCCTCCCCTTTCTTCCCCAGGAAGCTTTCTAGCTCCTTTGCTTTGGCGTCTGTGCCAAAACACAAGCGAGGGTGACAATCTCGTACTTGTTCCCAGCTTGGTTGGTCTTCCTGTATTTCCACACAACTCTTACGCTCATTTTACAGTTAAGGGGAACTGTAGAGGTTAACTTGCGAATGGGGCCACACAAGTGGCAGAGCAAGGCTTTCAACGTGATCTCACTAATTCGAACGTTATTCCAGGAACCCTTATCCACGTGCAGAAAAATAAAAGAGGCTTTTTCTCCACTGTCCTCTGCTAACCCTAATTTTTACTGTTGGAGTACTTTTATCTTTCCTTAAAAGGTAGTGACTCCAAGGATAATGCTACTAATCCATATGCCTATTGGTGTAGCAGTTAAATTCAATTCAGATGCACTATTGAGAGTTTAAGAGGATTTCCGGGGTTATAGCAGTAACTCTAATTCCACATTTCTTTATCGTGAATAGAATATATGAGCAGATCTAGAGCACGGTAGGTGGTAAGACCTGAGTTGCTTGTGGGGAAATGGGACTACAGTGCTGCCCACTTCGGCTGCATCCCAATGACTGAATCAGGGCACGTGGGCATTGAATGTGAGCCTCAATGTAATTTAAAGGATTTAAAAATAGCATGCGCCTGTCAGGATGCAGACTTTTCGCATGTGGATAGTCACTAATTTAGAAAAGGGGCAAACTCGCCAGTCAAACGGTCTCCAGGGTTCACAAAGGGGAGTTGATTTAAAGGAAGGAAGCTCTTTGTCTTATTACTACATTTTGTCATTTTGGGTTACCAGTTCTAAATGGAGTCAAGCTGTCAAGACAAAGACCTCAAACTCACATCCATGTTCCTATCCAGGACACAGAAACCCTGCAGTTCTGTGTCAAAACCCTTGTGGATCATTTGTTTGTAACATGAAATGCTGTGTATTGAAATGGACTTACAAAAACACCCCGAGGCCAGGTGCATG
The DNA here is from genome assembly GCF_014108235.1 of Myotis myotis. NCBI lineage: Eukaryota > Metazoa > Chordata > Mammalia > Chiroptera > Vespertilionidae > Myotis > Myotis myotis. The sequence goes on from NW_023416335.1 coordinate 176,281,784, forward strand.
CTCAGCGTTCAGACTCAGTTCTCCAAAACCCTCACGTGTGACTCTGTCGCTGTCACTGGGTGTGCTGACGAGTGGTTTCTCCACAGAGACCCTAGAGAGGCAGGGGTGCTCCTCACCACTCAGACACACACCCTAGGGTCCTGGGCCACACTTTTCCCAACTGTCCCAGGAACCAACCACTCCCTGGGGCCGCGGAGGTGCCTCCTCAGGAATGAAAGGCAGGCAAGACAGGGAGCAACACAGGTCTGGCTATTTAATATGCAACAAGAAAAACAAGACTCTTTGCTCTTCATTTCAAACATTAACACGGAAAGGAAGGAAAGGAAGGATTTTACATTTTATACATATTTTTTTGAAAGGAGTACAAAATACAACATCAAAGGAAATATTGGGAGTATTGTCACATCACAATGAAGTCTGCAAAACACTGTAGTCTGTGAAATTAAAAAGAGAGAGAGAGAGAGAGAGAGAGAGAGAGAGAGAGAGAGAGAGAGAGAAAGAAAGAAAGAAAGAAAGAAAGAAAGAAAGAAAGAAAGAAAGAAAGAAAGAAAGAAGTTGAGCTAGAGAGACCAGAGAAGGGAGGGAGCAACATTTTTTTTCCTGAGAAGGGAAGGAAACAGTCATGTATATGCACAAAAACAGAAATCACAATTTGGAGAATATCTAGACAAAATAAATCTAAACTACAGAAAATCCTCCTTCATTTTCTAGAGAAGGTTTTTTTTTAAATTTCTTTCAAATGTAAAGTCACAGAAATACTAGAGGAAGACAGTTAAGTGCATTTAGCACATGTTTACATCCATACATAAACATCCATACATTATATCGTATCCACACATATATGCCCACTTTATCTATGTAGCATATGCATAGCTTACTCTTTCTCTAGTACAAATTCAGAATGCATTTTCAAAACTGGCCTTTAAATATAGAGTATAATTCCTAGCATTAAAAAAACAAGCTCCTGAACCACCTTTCCTCAACCTACTCCTCTTATAATCTTCCCCATCTCAGTAAAGAAAAATTCTATTCCTTGTGTTGATCAGTGCAAAGACAATGAGGCCACCTCAACTCTTTTTCTCACATTATCCAATCTTTAGCAAATCCCATCAGCCCTAACTACAAAGTGTATTCAGGATCTGACCACTTCTCATCACCTTTGCTCATGACAAACTGGTCCAAACCATTACCGTAAAAGCCTCTAAGTCAGTGGTTCTCAACCTTCTGGCCCTTTAAATATAGTTCCTCGTTTGTGACCCAACCATAAAATTATTTTCATTGCTACTTCATAACTGTAATGTTGCTACTGTTATGAATCGTAATGTAAATATCTGCTATGCAGGATGGTCTTAGGCGACACCTGTGAAAGGGTCGTTCGACCGCCAAAGGGGTCGCGACCCACAGGTTGAGAACCGCTGCTCTAAGTGGTTCCTTTTGCCCTTACCCTTGCTCCACCAACAGGCCATTCTCTATATATCAGCTCAAGTGATCCTTCTCAGAGGCAAGTCAGGTCTACCAGTCCTATGCTTAAACTCTCCAGTGGTTGCCTTTTGTTTGCATTCCTCCTTCCTCAGAGATTTCCCACCAGTTCCCTCAGGTTTGCTCTGTCCTCTGGAATCCCTCCTGCCCCTCCTCTTCCCCTCTTTCTTCTTCCCCGATTCCCATCCCAATCCCGGCCTTAGAGGGGGTGAGAGGGAGTGGTTCTTAGGACTAAAGGTGCTCATATTTACTTTCCTGAACAAAAAAAGAAATGATCTCCCTAAGATTTCTGAGTTGCATTTCTCTATGTGCAATGTCATCATGTTACACTTTATTAGCATTATTATCTTTTTCTCCTTGTAAGCCTTTATTGAGAAGGGACTATAGCTGTTAAAAATGTTTCCAAGAACATCTAGGTCAACACCAATTCCAAATACACTGGCCTTTCTCACTCACATAAAAGGCACTGAGTGACTTGGCCCCATTACCTCTAGTAGATGATGGCATCTACTACCACTGCCTCCCTCCTTCCTCCACCTCCCCACCCCCGACTCAGACCCAGTCCCTTCTGCTCAAGAGAAGCTCAACTCCAGGCCTCAGTTCCCATCCTTCTCCCTGCCCAGGGAGGATCCCCACCCACAGCTCTTCTCTTTCAGGTCTCAGTTCAAAGGCCGCTTGTTAGGAAGACCTTCTCCCAGGTGTCCCCCCTAACACATCCACCTCATCTCCACACCCTGTACTCCCTATTCAGTTTATCATTTCTTCTTCACAGTACTTATAACCACCTGGCATCATTTATATTTATTGGGTTATTTGTTTATGGTCTGTTTCCTCCAACAACTAAAACATAAGCCCCAGCCCTAGCCGGTTTGGCTCAGTGAATAGAGTGTTGGCCTGTGGACTGAAGGGTCCTGGGTTCAATTACAGTCAAGGGCACATGCCCGGGTTGTGGGCTCGATCCCCAGTAGGGGGTGTGGAGAAGGCAGCCAATCAATGATTTCCTCTCATCATTGATGTTTCTATCTCTCTCTCCCTCTCCCTTCCTCTCTGAAATTAATAAAAAAAAATACTAAAATATAAACCCCAGGTGGGCAGGGAGTTTGTTTTGTTCACCACTGTCTGCTCAGCGCCAGCTGGACACATTGACTACATGATGTTCCCTTTATCGGAATGTTCTCAAGTCCATATTTGTCTTGTCATCATCCAGTCAGCCTTCAGATATCAGTTTGTCCCTTCCACTGAGAAGCTGTCCCTGATCTTTCAGTCTAATCTGTAATTTAAACTCTTTCATACACCTTTCTCTGTCAGCACTTACCACCATTCTAATTTGACATTTATCTGTATGATGTCCTGATTAAAAGTGCTCCCTAGCTAGACTTTAAACTCGCTGAGGGCAGGAACACATCTGCCTATGCTCATCACTATCCTCGGGACTTAGGGGAGAGCCCACAGTTGGTAGGCACTCAATTGTGATTTTTTTGAATACATGGATGAATAAATCAGAGAACAAATAAATATAATCTTTTTAAAAGGTTTCTGGCTTCTTTACTTCGCCAACCAATTCTCTTTGTTGTTCAGGACTACTTTGTTTTTTTGTTGCATTTTCTTTAAATTGAGAGAGGAAACTGTCAGCAGGTACATCGTAAATTGAAAGTGAGATTGCTAGAACAGCGATGCCCATAGGGACTACCTGTGGAGCTTGTTTAAAAATCAGGCATCCAAGATTTTCATATGGATCTATTGAAACATATCAGAGGCTTTTCAGGATCCTCACACTTTATCTTTGTTTCTTCATCATTAGAATAGTTAAAAACAGACAACTTCAAACTATATCAATCCTGATAGCACAGGTGAACCGCAATCGGAAGCTCAGCATGCCATACTCAGTGGGGAATATGAGCTTTAGAAGATCCTCTATCATGGGTGGAATTGCTTTTGAAAACAACCTTTGTTGACCTGGCTGCAAAGAATGTCACAACTGAGTAACTACAGAAAGAACTTTGCTGAGTTTCTGCAAATGAAGAAAAACAAAACCCTTAATAGTCCCTGTTTTTCTTCTGCCTCAGACAAAGACAGTCTTTATGAGTTTCACCCTAACTCTGTAGATGTCAGTCAGGGCGTCTACACTTCAGGAAGTTTAAGATTTTCTGCTAGAATATGATGGGGGAAAATGAAATAAATCACCACAAAAATAATTTTATAGCAAGTTCCCCAAATGAAATTTTTATAGTACAATACTTATAAATAATAACTTGTTTAAAATTTAAACCTTTAAAATAAATGTAATCTTAAGAAAGAGGGTGTCATTTTTTTCAGAAGGAAACACGGAGACATTACCCTAGTATTTTTAAAATGAGAAGTCCTGACTATATTTTTGTTTCATTTGGAAACAACATATATGCAAGGTTGAAATACAGGACTATTAAAATATTTAATGAGGGCAATGTATATTAGGTTAGTACTTGTAATGAGGTTTGAAAAACCTACTCTTTATTAAAAACAAAATGAAAGCCAATTGTATTGACCTTAGCAAAGTATACCAATGAAATATACATCATTTGTGGCTATTCTGTCCAAGTGTCAAATCTAGAACGGGGCAGAGGTTAATTGCCCTGGAAAATTAAATGTGACATAAAAATTCTTCAAAAAAATTTTTTTTCCTACAGTCAAGAAAATGCTGCTTTTTCAGATGTTTCCTTGGCTGACACTAAAATTTCTTATTTTATAGTGTTCTTGAAGAAAATCGATTGTTTAATAAAGCAATCTGCCTGGATAAAACTTCCTGGAAACAATCCATTGTAATACCCTTTTGTAAAGGCAAAATGACAACATAATCATGTTGAAAGTCTTGGGGCAAATATTAGAATACATAGAGTACATACTCAATAGAGAAGAAAAGTGACCTACTTCTTACCTGTAAGTTAACATTACCCATACAGTGTGCATTGACCCTAAGAAATATGGAGGGGAGAATTCATGTTAATGATCAGAAATTAAATAGATAAGAAGAGACCACGGTGTCAGAGATAGTGGATTAACCTTTCATACATTACCCATATACACTGAGAAGCATCAATGATGCGAATCACTGATTGGCTGCCTCCTGCACACCTCATACTGGGGATGAAACCCAAAAACCAGGCTTGTGCTCTGACCGGGAATCAAACTGTGACCTCCTGGTTCATTGCTCCTAGGTCATTGCTCAACCACTGAGCCACGCTGGCTGGGCCTTGGTTATTTTCTACAGGGTGTGTTGTTGGTGGATAACCTTTTAATTTAGTCTTCAAGTTACAGGATGGCAAAAGCAAGTTGCATTGAACTGGAAGAGGAATGGACATGAGAGATGGATAGTGATGGACAGGAGTCTGGGAAGAAGGTGAAGCGCCTTGATTGCATGAAGGATAGTTGTTGCATCACATTAGGTAAAAGCATGATGTTGTTTGGAAGTTTAAACCTAGCGGGAAGGGTGTGAGCGAGTGCCCAGTACCAAAAGGCGTGGACTAGGCGGGTGTTGCCGTTGATGCTCCAGACTAGTCCTGCCTTCTCAACTCTCTCTATTGTAGGAAGTTGGAGGCTACCCTTCCTTGACTCTCTTGCTAGATGGGTTTTACTCGCAATTAACCAATGAGAGAGGTCCATGTACTATTTGAAAAACAAAAGAGAACAGAGGCCGCTATTGTTCCTTGGGCCTCAGAGGGCAGGTGTGAGGGCTTGTTCTGATGGCATACGTGAGCTTTTTTTTTTTTTCCAAATGAACTCTTAAAAATTTTAAATATGCATCATTTTTTTCAACACTTCTTAGTGCAAATATCATCCAACGAAAGAAATGGAAAGGATTACTAGCATTGATTGAGCACTTCCTATGTTACAGACAAATGTTCCATGTACCATGTAATTATTTTCTCAGAGAATTCTTGCAATAATTTCAAGAGGTAACAAATGAGGACTCTCAGCCCAGGGAGTTTAAATAACTTGTGCAAGTCTAATAATAGAAGAGCAGGGATTTGAACCCAGAAACTCTGTCTCCAGTGACTCTTTTCTTCTATATGAAACTAATAAGATGCCTTTATCTGAGCATTCTCCAGGGTAAAGAGCATGCCCCTTTATATCCTCACCTTGTAATGCAGTTTGGAAATAACTTACGGGAGCTGCAATCCTTTTAAAAACCGAAACCAGGTGAGGCTTCAGGGTGTCTGAAGATACACTAATGTACGACTATTAGGCAACTCCACTCTAGAAAGAATATGATTGTCTTCATTAACTTTTTCTGTTTATCTTACGATTTCCACATCTGCATTTGTCCTATAGTCTTATTGGATAGCTGCCCTGTAACTGTAAACTTGGACCAACAATATTAACAATAACAATAGCTTAGATTATTTGCCCCAGGCCTTCCCCTAAGGGTTCACATGTGTTAACCCATTTAATCCTTATAGCAATCCTATGAAGCTGGCATGATTATGTCAGATGAGAAAAGGGAGGCTTAAAGAGAGTAAGCAACTTGCCCAACAGGTGTGGTAAAGAAAGTTTATTCAGTACAAAACAGCTCAATTGTGATACAGCACAGCTGTGAGGCCCGAAAGTTTCTCATTCACAAAGTTAACTAATTACTTGTTATTTGATGTTATTTTCGTATCCCTTAGTTTCAGAAAAGGACATGAGGCAATGAAGGGCTCACTTGGGACCCATCAGGTAGTCCACAAAATCACACATCTTTCATATCATTGCACTTTCATATATTCACAATTTAAATATCTTATAAATATCTTTTAAAGATATTGCTTAAGTCTAATAAATCACTAATTTGGTATGTATAGAGTTTGAGCATGACCCATGGAGAATCCAGTTGAAGAAAAAAAGAGGTGAAACATTTATGGAATGAAGGCCCATTCCAATTACACCCCACCCAACAGAATAGAACCATCAGCCTTTTGAGCACTTTAGAGTTGATTATTTAAAGAACACACACACACACACACACACACACACACACACACCCCTATTGTCAGACATGAGCTGGAATAAATAACCTCTGATTTGAGTATGAAAATTAAATTCTTTTTTTAATCAATTTTTCCAGGCAAATTCAATAAAATGATCAAACGCAATTGAAATATTATATTCTTCCCTGGAGCTCTCAAGTTCCCTGCTATTATGATCTGTGTTTGACTCCCATAGGAAAATCCTTGGACTATAAATCTGTACCAGATGTGCCCAAATGACACTTGCTAATGCACATACTCCAGGCAAAATTGAATTTCAGAGACTGGCAACAACTATCTCGCCCCTCAACCAATACCCCACCACCACTAAAAGTTCAGTATTTCATATAATGCAGTCATAGTACAAAGCAATTTTTCTCCATTCAAACATTTAAATCACTTGCAACAATTATTAGGCTTGTGCTTCACAGCACAAGTTGAACTGAGCACTTATTTTTAATCAATGTAAACCACTACAGATTTATTGATTTTACCTCACAGGAAATTAGTCATGGGTTTCTTAGGATAAATGAGTTCTGATGGGCTATAGTGAAGACCAAGGAAAAGTGAAAATGAGTAAGAAAGTCAAGTCTCTCACCCCAAGACTCATTCAGCTTGTCACTACTACCAATAGCTTTAGCAACATCTGAGACTTCATTGCTTGCTTGCTTTTCTTTTACCTTTTTGTCTTCTCTCTCTGGCTTCAGGTTTCTCTAGGACCAGAAGGTTTGAATATGAAGGGTTGAGCAGGAAACGTGGCAGAAGAACCTAACTCAAGTCTAAAGAGCTGTAGGAGTTCTCACAGAATCCCACAACCAGCAGCCTTTCGTTAGGGGAGCTTTGCCTAGGGAAGAAAGGTTCGTCTCACTATTATATCTCTGTGCCTGGGGTCCAGTTCACCTCAAGCTGACATTGGGAGACTCTATAGGCTGGGTTCCCAAGGACAACTGCAATCACCTATGTATGGTGAAATGCAGACAATGCCTTCTGGGTTCTAAAATGTTGCCATTGCAGTGCCTGGCACACACAGTTTGAAAATATAACTTGAATCTTAGCATTTAATTGTACAATTTATCTATCGTGGGTGGTAGGTCCTCTCCTTGTCTATTCTTAGAGCAGTGGCACCATTCTCTAAACGAGCAAAGCAGGAGATCACTGTCTTAACCAAAGTCACATGGGCAAGACAAGATTCAGACTAGGTGCCCGGGGTCTTCCTGCTGGGGCACTTTCCTGGCATGTCCTAAACTGACTAAGAGTCCAGGTCCCATGTCTGGGGAGCTGTCCTCACCTCCCTCAACTCCTGCTCTTTCTGTTCACCCTGGGCTTCTGTCCTTTCATAAACATAGTTCTCACTTTTCCATTGATCCATATTCTACTCTGCCTTGGAAACCTTCACTTCTTGCTGCTCATTGAAGCTTCATTAGGAGGCCTGTTCTGCAGATGAGGCCCGTTGCAACAGGCCAGTCGCATGCTGACCCCAGAGGTCAAAGAAGGGATAACATGAGAAATGAGCCTTCTTACATCATTGTTGGGGATGAGGAACTGTATCTGATTTGGTATGTTCTTTAAGAGCCAATAAGCTATTCACCTGAAATAATGGGGGTTTAGAGTAGCAGTTAAAAGTAGTTAACTATTCTTTAAAATATATTTTTATTGATTTCAGAGAGGAAGGGAGAGGGAGAGAGATAGAAACATCAATGAGAGAATCATTGATTGGCTGCCTCCTGCATACCCTACACTGGGGATTGAGCCCATAACCAGTGATGTGCCCTGGCCAGGAATCAAACCCTGATCTCCTGGTTCATGGGTCAATGCTCAACCACTGAGCCACACCAGTCAGACAAGAATAGTTAGCTATTCTTTAGAATAGACTTAAGAATAGTTAGTTTTTATCCTTTCCATCTCTTTGGTTTTATTTAAAAATTGTTCTTTTTTTTTTGTTAATCCTCACCTGAGGATATTTTTTCCATTGATTTTTAGAGAGAGTAGAAGAGAAGAAGGAGGAAAGAGAGAGGAAAGGAGGGAGGAAGAGAGGAAGAGAGGGAGGGAGGGAGGGAGGGAGAGAGAGAGGGAGGGAGAGAGAGAGAGAGAGAGAGAGAGAGAGAGAGAGAGAGAAACATCAATGTGAGAAAGACACATTCATTGGTTGCCTCCCACATGTGTCCAGACCAGGGCCAGGGTTTGAACCTGTAACCCAGATATGTGCCCTTGAGCAAGAGTTGAACCCGTGACCCTTTGGTCCATGGGCCTATGCTCTACCACTGAATCACACCAGAGGGGTTGGGGGAGGGGTGGGCAGGAAGGGGTTGTCTTATGTTTTTTTAAGCGATGTGACAAAAAGTCCTTTTACATTCTTGAAAGCATTGCAAAACTGCTTAACTGTAAATAACTTAATAAAAGTCTGTCTGCATAAGAAAAAAATAAGAAAAATATAACTTGATTATCTTGTTGGTGATCAGGAACTGATATCACCTTGTAATTCATTCAATCATTTATTTATATAAGAACAAAAATTATTCATGACCTGTTATGTATTAAACACTGTGCTAGGTAGTAAAGATAAAGAGCTTGGAAAGTAAAAAGAAAATAAAGCACCAAAATATATGTACTTTCAAAGATATCTTTCCACTTCAGCTTACTAGTAATCAGTTCCATGTGTTCGCTTGGGGAAAGAGAAGAAAAAAGATTTTATAAATGCAGAAATGCACAATGGTTAAGAGCAACATCTCAAAAATCAGGTAGTTTAGGCTACAATTGTAATCCTGACATATTCTAATTAAGTAACTTTGAATAAGTTTGTAACTGCTATGTGCTTCATGCTCTCTGTCGATCATTCTGGGATGAGGTTAATAATAGTACTTCCCTCACAAGATTATAGGGAGGATTAAAAGAAGGAATTTCCAGAAATTAGGATAATACCTGACAAATAGCACATTATATTACACATATTTTCATCATCTCTGAAGTTGATCAGATTTTCTAGATTTCATTATAACAAAATGTCAGTGTGTGGGCAGTTCTGCTAAGGGTTTTGTTCTGATAAGACAGTTGATATTACTCATCCATGGATGAGCATTACGACAGAGCTTATTGTCTGGAGCTATAAAACAACTAGTACAGTACCACTAGCATTCCAAATTGGGTCTAAAATTCCAACTTAGAAAGGTTATGGTGACAAAACTTGTTAATTAACCAAGTTCCTCTCCCCATACCATTTGCTTTAGGCATTTTTTTTTTCTAAGAGAGATTGTAGCAATTTATAAACCCAACTGCCATGTGGATTTTATTTTGTGTAACAAACAGTTCTTTAGAATTATGGGCCAACTACTCTTCTATGGACCAGATTTATAATAATGACCCATTTAATCCTCATATGAGCCATAAGAGGTAGATAATAGTAGTACCTACCTTGGATATAGAATTCTAACTGGGCAGGTTTTTATTGTCAGCATTTTAAAGATATCATTCCATTATCTTCTGATTTTCACTGTTTCTGAGAAGAAGTTAGTCATCATTCTTACTGTGGTATTCCTGAATGTAATCTTTCCCCTGCTCCAGTTGCTGTTGAGATTTTTCTCCTTATCTTTATTTTACAGCAATTTCCTAGGTGTTATTTTTTGTGTGCTCATCCTTCTTGGGGATCTGGAAACAGGTGAGGGCTGGACACAAATCTATATATGGAATAGAATATAAATGAATAACTTTGCCAAATGATGGTGGAAGAAGACCTAAGAGCAGGGGGTTAAATATAGCATCCTGAGTAACCTTACATATTAAAAAAAATGAAAAATGGTCAGAGAAAGAGCAGCTAGAATAGAATCCAAAGGTGGAGGTCACAAATCACAAAATGGAACTGCCAAGGATATAGTGACCAGTGGGAAATGGATGAAGCAGGTCAGCAAGAATAAAGACTGGAAATGGAGCTTTAGACCTAGCAATTTTTTTTTTCTCTCAAGAGAACACATTTGTTTTGTTTTTAGAGCAGAGGCAGAAGTGGAATCCAGATTTTTAAGAATTTGCCTTATATTATTTCAGGTTCAGATTCATATACTTTTATTGGTTGTATCTTGATGAGCATGTATTTATTCTCAATAAATAGAATAAAAGATTTCTAAACATGCTTTGGGAATTTCTAATTACTATACTTTTAAAAGTGACTAACTGAAATGTCATTAATGGAAGCAGAGAATATGTCAACCACAGATTGTAGTTAAAATCTATTTTCTACTCAGATCAAATAAAGTCCTATACAGATCCTCCAGGTTTCTGTTGGGCACCTTCCCAACAAACAGAAGAATGGTTCTGGGAAGCACTGCAGACACATACGTCTTCAAAAGGCACCTTCCCTTCCTGAGTATTGTTATACGTCTAAGGCTTCCTCCAATATCATTCAGCCTTTTTATTTTTTCTTGATTTCTCAAGACATATGAAGACCGGTCCTATTCTCTATAATTGTCTATTATCCCTAGTAAAATTTATCATTGTTCATTACTGCATTTCTTATAACCAAGTGTGTGTGTGGGGGGGGGGTCTGAAAACAAATATCTGACAATAAGAGAATAAAGAAATTAGTTTAGTCATGGAGTTAAACACAATGAGGTTATTTTAAAAAATGGCTGGGCATAATTAATAATATGGAAAAGTATCACTATATTAAGTGAAAAAGTATGTCTGACCTATATTCTGGTTCATAGAATAGGAAGATTCTTACAGAAATAATAAAATATTTGAAATTGGATTTGCCTGAAAATAACATATGGCCCTAAGCACCATGTTAAATAGTTTGGGGCAAGGAGTCCCACAGTTATTATTATTTCCAAAATAATACAACCAGGTAAGCATGTGCTGTAGTTATGGGCTACCTTACGGCTGTATGTGAGTCACTTTTCAATTATATGTCCTTTGAGTGATTTTTAGAGAATGTCATATCTCAACACAAAGTTTGGATTTTTCATTAGAAGATTAAAAAAATCATTCTGACATCTTTCTTACACCAGTAAAGTTCAGTAGCTCTTCTAACAAAGAAACAATGGAAATCCATGGAACAGTGTTCCTTATCATTATATGAGCTGTACTCTTGATTAATGTGGTTTCCGTACATGCCACTAAATCAAAACTTCTGGACCATCTGTTTCTATATTTTGCTTTAGAATTTTTGATTGGCATTGAAACGGAAAACTGAATATTTACTCATGTTTTGTTTAAAAAGAGAAAAACTAACACAAAACATTTCCTCATTAAAATGACTCAAGTTAAATTAATTTGACAATAAGTCAACCAAGAGACCCAAAGCATGTCAAATAGAGATTCCAAGCTATTCAAAATATTTCTTGTGACAACTACTTATTTACAAAAGAATCTGAAACATTGATTTTTCTTGGTATACTGAGTATTCATGTTTCCATCAAGACGCTGTCAAAGTGAGTTTTCCTCTAATTCACATAGTGCATATATATATATATATATATATATATCCCATCAGTCCTTTAATATCCCTGTGAGTCAAGGAGAAACATTTTCTTCATTTGATATACAGAAAATCTAGCGCAAGAGATCAACTCAATTATTTTAGAAGAATGAATAATTCATTGGGAAAAATATGTGGTAGGATAGTTAACTGGCTAGAAGAATAAACACTATTCTCTGGCTGAGTTTAACAAAAGAAGTAAAAATAAGTAATGTTCTCTCATTGGAATTAAAAAAAACCAACACCCTGCAAATTCAGGGAGGATATATGGTTTACTATTAGTACGTATATTCATTCATTCATTCATGACCTGTCAGCTCCTATTACGTGCCAAGCTACTTCTGGTACTTGATGATCAAGCCAGAGTTTACTATGCAACTTATTTAATAGGAAAACAAAGGCATTTCAGTGCAATATTATGGATCACCGTAATGTCCCCCCAAAGCTAATGTAATCTTAGGATGCATTTATTGAAGGATAGTATCTAGAATAATAGTATATTTAATTCCATCCTAGTCTGCACTATTGTGACCATAACCACTCTAAAGAAGATATAATAAACTGATTTCTATGTTCCACTCTAAAATAGATACAATACACCAAAACACATATAATGGAGCTGGCCATGGAGGTTAATAAACTAAAACTTATGTCATATGAGTAATCGTTGAAAGAACTCAAGAGCTAGTTTAGAGAACAAATAACTTAGGAAGGTCATGACAGCTCTCAAACACTGAAAGGACTAACACGTTAAAAGGGAATTAAATGTGTTCTTTCTAACTTTAAGAAACGGAACTGTAATAAATGGGTGAAAGATAGAAATAGATATAGTTCAGTTTAATATAATAAATCATATTTTGATCATTAGAGCTGATAGAGTGTATTGCCTGAGGAGTTAGCAGATGTATATCCAAGCAGAGGCTGAAAAACCACTTTGCTGGTACACTGCTGAAGATACTCAAATATCCAACGGATGGCTGAGCTAGATGACCTTTTTATTCCTTCAGAACATGAAAGTCAATTCATCTACGACGCAAGTTAGAGAGATACAGGATAACACTGAATTTCTTTATCTTTTCAAACGTGTTTGATTCTATCAAAAGATTTACTTTCTGAATGACTTTGATCAACAGGGATGTTCAGGGCAAGATCTTACGTTTACTTTGTGTTATAATCCAGTTTATATTATCTTGTTGCCCTCATTGCTCTAGGACTCACTGTTTCAGTTTCCGGGCTGCTGTGACACAGTACTCCAGGCTCAGAACAATGGAAACCGAGCATCTCACAGTGCTGGAGGCTAGAAGTGCAAATGAAGGTGCTGGCAAAGCCATGCCCCCCCTGGTCCAGGCTTCTGGTAATTCCCTGTCTTGTGACAGCAGAGGCCCCATCTTCACATGATGTTCTCCCTGTGTGTGTGTGTCTCTGTATTCAAATTTCTTTTCTTACAAGGACACCAGTTATTTTGGATTAGGGGCCCACTTACTTCAATATGTCTTCATCTTGACCAATGACCCTATTTCCAAATAGTCACACTCTAGGCCATTGGATGTTAGGATTTCAACATACACATTTTGGGAGGACAGAAACCAGTGGCAAAGAGGCAGGCCTACACAATTCATTTCTACCCAGCCGGCCTAGCAAAACTAACTTCCAGTTTTCTACTGCGAGGTCTGGAAGCTCAGCAGCAGAGTCAGAGGGAGTAAAATCACTGCTCCCACCATGGATTCAATGAGGCCTTCATAAACTATTAAAAGGTATTGATCCCAAAGGAATGCACCCCTTTCTGAACTGTATAAGCTTGACCTGGAGCCCACGATGGCCTAATGTCAACATAAATACATTGATGATCAACCTAACCCACTTCATGTACTGGAAAAAAGAAAAAGATAGAGAGAAGACTTTATAGGACTACACTTGTAAAGTCAAAAGCATTTCTAAAGACGAAATTGATATCAGAGGGAAAATTATTATTATTCATTAAATTGTGATCTCTACTGTTTCTTTTTTTTTTTAATCAACAGTAGTTTATTTATATAATAAGTTAATTATACTTCAATACAGCTGTTTGAAAAGATTTTGTTTTAATTTTATAAGCAATGGGAAACCACTTAAGATTTATAAATGAAGAAAAACTATTGAAAAAATTGCCAGTAAAGAATTATTCAGATTAAAATATAAAACTAGACAATGTCCTTGAGCATCTCCAGGAAGGCCTGCGGGGATGGCGCCTCCACATTCTGGAAGGTGTCCTGGACTCTGCCGTACCAGAAGAAGTATTTCTCCTCCAGCCAGATGAACCCGAAGTGGTCCTCATCGAACAGGATGAAGGCTCCAGGGCAGCAGTGCCTGGGGTAGGAGAAGTGATCAATGTCCACACCAAAGAAACACATCCTGCAGGTTCGGGGGTAGTTCTGGTCACTTGAGCGCACGCCCACAGGCAGAACAAACGGGACAGGCTGCTCCTCCGAGGCTGCAGCCCCGGACTCCCCGATGCTGGGCTGGGCAGGGCTCTGCCATTCATGGCCTTCGCTTTCCTCAGTCCCGTCTTCTTGCTGCTGCTGCTCCAGGGTCACCTGCTCGTCAATCTCCCGGACCACGCAGGAGAGCTCGTTGAAGTTGCGGAAGATCTCGCCATCTCGCAGCTGGATGCGGCGCAGGAGGTGGATCTCTAGCGCCTTCGTGCCGATCCCCATGAGCCTGGTGACCCTGGCGTACTTCCCGTGGAAGCTGAGCATGACGGTCGTGGGGCCGAAGGCATCGTATTTGCGGTGGAAGAGGCCTGGCCGGATGAGGTCGTCCGGGCGGCGAGGCGGGAGGTAGAGGCGGGAGTAGGTCAGGCAGTCATACCGCTGTCCGTCCTCCTGCACCCGCCCCCGCCCCCGCTCTCCCCGAAGCCGCGTTGGTGCATCCGTTCGGTGGTCGGTCCTCTTGCACTGGATGGTGAGCCTGTCCTCCTGGATCTGCATGTGGCCGCGGTGGGGCCTGCCGAGGCCTGCCATGCACTCCACCGCGGCTGATGTCCTCTCCGTCAGGCGAATTCTGAACGAGGGCTCGAAATGTATTAGGTCACGCACATGGGGGTTAGAGGAAGACCTGTACGTCCCGCCAGTAATGCATAAGCCGTCCACCACGACATTCAGCAGCGTTCTACAGCTATAATTTAGCTGCCACAACCCCAAAATGTGTCTGTATGGGAACAGCTTCGCATAGAATTCTCGGTAAGACATACCGACCATCTCCAGGTTCTGCAAGGTTTCACGAACGCCAAACTCCACGCGGCAGCGCCGTCTCCAGATGCTGTCGACGTGCAGGATGTGGTGGAATCTGGTGCAGACCTGGGCCAGGCTGGGCAGATCGGTGCCGGGGAGCGAGGTGAAGATCTCCACCAGCATCTCCACCGGCAGGTCCTGCAGCGAGCAGTGCGGGGGCGGCGGGGGCGGGGGCGGCATGGGGCTCGCGATTCCTCCACTCCCCGCGTCCACCTCGCCGTGCTTTTCTGCCGGGGACGGCTTGCTGTGGGCCGCTGGCGTCTCAGCTGGGCGCTGACACTCCTGACGACACCGTTTGCCGCCGGCTGCTGCCATCTCAACTGGGCGCTGGCGCTTCTCATGACACCGATGTCCCCGCGAAGAGCCCACGCCGCAGAGGCCAGCGCACTCCTCCATGCCGCCACGTGTAACCGCCACCACAGCCGGGGCCTCTGCTCCTCAGCCGGGCTTTAAACTGGCTGGATCCGCTCTAGAGTCCAGCCACGCCCCCAGGGCCTAGCCACGCCCCCTCAGAGAGGCGCCAATTGTAGGACTTTTTTTTTTTAATTAAATCTTTATTGTTCAGATTATTACATTTGTTCCTTTCCCCCCCCCCCCATAACTCCCCTCCTCCCAGTTCCCACCCCACCCTCCGCCCTCACTCCCCACCCACTGTCCTCATCCATAGGTGCATGATTTTTGTCCAGTCTCTTCCCGCATCCCCCACGCCCCTTTCCCCCCAAGAATAGTCAGTCCTTGCCGAAACCGGTTTGGCTCAGTGGATAGAGCGGCGGCCTGCGGACTGAAAGGTCCGGGGTTCGATTCTGGTCAAGGGCATGTACCTGGGTTGCAGGCACATCTCCAGTAGGAGATGTGCAGGAGGCAGCTGATTGATGTTTCTCTCTCATTGAAGTTTCTAGCTCTCTATCTCTCTCCCTTCCTCTCTGTAATAAATCATAAAATATATTTAAAAAAAAAAGAATAGTCAGTCCATTCCCTTTCTATGTCCCTGATTCCATTATAATCACCAGTTCATTCGGTTCATCAGATTATTTATTCACTTGATTCTTAGATTCACTCGTTGATAGATGCATATTTGTTGTTCATAATTTGTATCTTTACCTTTTTCTTCCTCTTCCTCTTCTTAAAGGATACCTTTTCAGCATTTCATATAATACTGGTTTGGTGGTAATGAACTCCTTTAGCTTTTCTTTATCTGTCAAGCTCTTTATCTGACCTTCAATTCTGAATGATAGCTTTGCTGGATAAAGTAATCTTGGTTGTAGGTTCTTGGTATTCATCACTTTGAATATTTCTTGCCACTCCCTTCTGGCCTGCAAAGTTTCTGTTGAGAAATCAGCTGACAGTCGTATGGGTACTCCCTTGTAGGTAACTGAGTTTCTTTCTCTTGCTGCTTTTAAGATTCTCTCTTTGTCTTTTGCTCTTGGCATTTTAATTATGATGTGTTTTGGTGTGGTCCTCTTTGGATTCCTTTTGTTTGGGGGTTCTCTGCGCTTACTGGACTTGTAAGTCTATTTCTTTCACCAGGTGGGGGAAGTTTTCTGTCATTATTTCTTCAAATAGGTTTTCAATATCTTGCTCTCTCTCATCTTCTGGCAGCCCTATAATTCGGATGTTGGTATGCTTGAAGCTGTCCCGGAGGCTCCTTACACTATCTTCGTATTTTTGGATTCTTTTTTCATTTTGCTTTTCCGGTTGGGTGTTTTTTGCTTCTTCGCATTTCAAATCTTTGACTTGATTCTTGTGCTCCTCTGGTCTGCTGTTGGGAGTCTGTATAATATTCTTTATTTCAGTCAGTGTATGCTTAATTTCTAGTTGGTCCTTTATCACAACATCGAGGGTCTCATTAGATTTCTTGAGGATCTCACTATATTTATCGGCAGTCTCACCGTCTTTTTGAGGGCCTTACTAAATTTATCGGCGGCTTCTAGACAGTTCTTGAGAGACCTTAAAAGTGTGGTTTTGAACTCTATATCCAGCAATTTGCTTTCCTCCATTTCTGTCATTTGTGTCCTGTTTCCTTGTCTCTGCATTTTTTTTATGCTTTCTTGGTGCACCCCCTAGTGGTCTTTGTGCGCAGCCTTGTTATAGTTAAGCCTTGATTGTTGTAGGTAACCCTGGGGGGGGATTTGACCTCCAGGCCAACTGGCTGTGAGAATCAGCTGTGTCTGCAGTGGGAGAGCTTCTGTCCTCTAGGGAGGTGCTAATCTAGCTTCTGCCTGAGGCTATCCAGCAAGTGCCTCTGTGCAGGGTTTGGGCAGGGCGGGTCCCAGGGTATCAACAGGGCAGGCGGAGCGAGCAGTTATGGCTGCTCTCAGTCCCATCCCCAGAGGCTCTGCCTCTCAGTGTCCTAGCAACCGCTGCAAGTACCTCGGAGAGAAAGCTGCCCTTGAGTTCCGACTGATGCCAGACAGTCCCGCTTCTCCCGTTTGAATCTGGGTCCCCAGAGACTCACCCGGAACTGGAGCTCAGAGCCTGAGGCTCCTTCCCGATTGAAAACGACAACTGCACCCTCAGCCACCAGCCCGCTCCGCATGCACCTCCACACCTTAGTATTTTACTCCCATACTGCGCCTCCTCTGAGTCTCGGTATACTTTTCTCTTTCCTTCTAGTTGTAGAATTTCCACTCAGCCAGCCTTCCTGTGGTTCTGGATGATGTACGTTCCGTCTTTTAGTTGTATTTTTGAAGTGGTTGTGCGAGGCAGCAATCTCCAGTGTTTACCTATGCCGCCATCTTCTACTGTTTCTTTTTAATTAGAAACATTTTATGACCTTTGGACACTTCCATTAAAATTCCTCTTGGATCCTCTTTCTCTTGTGCTTAGTTCAGGTCTAAATTACCCCCTGCCTACATTTCTGTAACAGCCTTCTTGCCCACATTCTAGCTTGCCTCTTCGGGGTGTCTAATCTTCTATAGACTAACCCCCCCAAAGCATATTGCTTTCCCCATACTGGTTTCTGTTTTGTCACGCCAAGTTTGCATTTTGCCATTGGACATTCTTCCATGATTTGCTCATTGGAGGATTCTCCCATGATTTTGTTCATTCTCTCTCCCACCCCCACTCCCCTGCTACTCAAAAATAAAATGCTACTCATTAGTCAAATCCCAAGTTTCAGATAAACACTACAGTGATCTTACGAAAATCATTCAGTGATCTTACGAAAATCATTTCATTTTCAGAACGTGTACTGCAGCTGTTGTATCTCTCACTTTAGTACCCATTTATTCTCTGATTAGCTCATATTTTATAATTTTGTCTCCAGACTTAGCCTGGCCGAGGCAGGCTCTTTTTATTTTTATTTATTTATTTATTTTTGTCTAAAGTTTTACATATGTGTCCTTTTTTCCCACCAGGCTCTTTTTCTTTCTCCTCTCTACCACTTAGCTTGAGACCCGAGTTGTCTGAGTTCTCAGTAAATACTTCCCACTGCCTGAATAACAGAAAATCACATTTCTCCTCGGGAAATGGACCATAGGGAACCTGCTAGTTAATCTGATAGTAGAAATGTAAGTGAAGAGTAAACAAGATAACAATTCTGATACTTGCATAGCTTCAAGCCAAGGAAGGCTATACACACACAAGTCAGAGGAATCATTCTTTGATGTCTGGCTTCTAATAAGCCTGTTTCTCGCTTTTCAAGGGACTGAGCAGCAGGCTCTAGTTTCCTCATCCTTGAAGTTTGGGCAGAACTGTCTAGTCTGCAGCTGTTCAGTGATGAGTACAGGTGTGAGAATAGATGGCAGAAACCGAAGCATTCTCTGGAGGTCCCAGAAGTGCCCACAGCCTTTAAATTTCAATTCAGGGTACAAGCACCTGGAACAGAATTTCAGTAGCTTTCAGAACGTGTGTTGTTGTTGTTGTTGTTGTTGTTGTTTTCTTACACAGGGGTTGTGCACAAAGCTCTTGTCCAGTCAGGAAATGCTAAGCTTCTAGTCCAATGATGGCGAACCTATGACACGCGTGTCAGAGGTGACACACGAACTCATTTTTTTGGTTGATTTTTCTTTGTTAAATGGCCTTTAAATATATAAAATAAATATCAAAAATATAAGTCTTTGTTTTACTATGGTTGCAAAGATCAAAAAATTTCTATATGTGACACGGCACCAGAGTTAAGTTAGGGTTTTTCAAAATGCTGACACGCCGAGCTCAAAAGGTTCGTCATCACTGTTCTAGTCAGTTGTGCATTTAATACTGAAATACACACTTACTTGAAATAGTCTTTTAAGTTATTATGTGAATAAGCAGAGAATCATGTCCAGGTTCCTGAATTCGTGAAAAATTTATCTCCTTTCAAGGTGTGAAATTTATCTCTTCTCAAGATCTAACAGAATTCTTTTTCCAAAGAATCCTAGGAAAAGCTAGCTATAAACAACATTTCCATCTAGTTAGATGACCTTCTTTCATAAAATCTATCTATCTATCTATCTATCTATCTATCTATCTATTCACCCACCCATTATCCATCCATCCATCCATCCACCCATTTAACTTGTGTCAGCCCAATATTAGCCATAAAATGAATGAATCTTTACCCAGGCCTGCCCTTCAAACAAGGAAAATGAGAAAGAAGCAAGGACACCAAAACAAATCAGCTTACAAACCAACGTGTAATTCAGGAGGTGGAAAGTGCAGGGTACCCTCATTATAGGTAACAATGAGGCCTGGTTATGCTGTGGGAAACACTGGCTTTGCTGCCTTAGTGGCGCCCCCTTCTGGCTATTCCTCAGGGGGGATTTTATACAGTAGTACTTCTGTCTGAATCATCACATCCACATAGTAAGGGGCAAGATCCTGTATCTGAGAGGGTGAGGGACTAGTGAAGTATTAGAATGTGTTTACACTTAATTCCTGTCTAACTTAAGCTTCCAAGGAGCAGGTGGAAACGGGAAGCAAGGAGTTATGTGATACAGAGGAATTCTAATATATTTCTCCAGCTGTAAAAGTCAGATGTAACTAAATGTACCCCACTATCTTGAGCCAAATGTTTCCAAAATGCCTGGGCCTGACACACATGGCTATTTACAAATCAGTTGAAATGTGACTTTTCTGCCCTACCTGGTTTGGCTCAGTGGATAGAGTGCCAGCCTGTGGACTGATGGGTCCTGGGTTCTATTCCAGTCAAGGGCACATGCCTGGGTTGTGGGCTCAATCCCCAGTAGTGGGTGTGCAGGAGGAAGCCAATCAATGATTCTCTCTCATCATTGATGTTTCAATCTCTCTCTCCCCCTCTTCCTTCCTTTCTGAAATCAATAAAAAATATATTAAAAAAAAGAAATCTGACTTTTCTGCCTTCTTTCTTTTTCTCCTCCTACACTAACGCTGTACCTGACCAAAAAAGCTTCATTTCTTTAAACTTTTTTCCTTCTCATCGAACCCCAACTTTTCTGCCTGTCCAGGGTATCTGACTTGGAATTCTTTGAAACCTCCCAAGTTGGCCCATCCAAGGCCCAGATCAAACCCTGCTTCATCCATGATACTTGCCTGGGCTACTCTGGGACTCAGCCATGCCTCCCCCTTCCACCAGTCCCAGGGCAGTTCCAGCTGTCAGGCCATGGCACACATCATGGATTGCCCTACGTCATTTTAAAAATATATTTTTTTATTGATTTCAGAGAGGAAGGGAGAGGGAGAGAGAGAGATAGAAATATCAATGATGAGAGAGAAACATTGATCAACTGCCTCCTTCCTGCACACCTCCTACTGGGGATTGGCCCGCAACCGGGGCATGTTCACTGACCGGGAATCAAACCGTGACCTCCTGGTTCATAGGCCAACACTCAACCACTGAGCCATGTCAGCCGGGCTTCACTACGTCATTTTATGTTATGATCTTCTTTTATTCTTAGCACTTTCAGTGTTCTTTTCCTTCCTTAAATGCCTGTATGACTTAATCCCTGATCAGAGGTGGAAACAATGAGAGTTGACTTCCACTGTGCCTTCCACTTAGTTAGGGGTCAGTAAGTATTTTTGATTGTCTGAAAAGGGACAAAGGCGCCAAACTGTTATTTTATCCATGGAAGCCAAAAAGGAGCTTTGTGGGAAAGCTGTGTGCTCTGTAGTGCTGTGGGTGAAACTTTCAGGGT
The DNA here is from genome assembly GCF_014108235.1 of Myotis myotis. Lineage (NCBI taxonomy): Eukaryota > Metazoa > Chordata > Mammalia > Chiroptera > Vespertilionidae > Myotis > Myotis myotis. The sequence continues at coordinate 176,303,070 of NW_023416335.1, forward strand.
ATGGGTCCTTGTGCCAGGTTGACTATAAGCCATAGTTTAGGAAACTCAACACCGTGTCTCAATCAGTCTTAGTTCAGATGAAGCAAGGATTTGTGTTAGGTAAACCTGGATGATTCTTTACGATATGGGTATCTTAATTGTTGAGTAGCAAACCTTGTAGGAACATTGCAACAGTCTGTCAAAGTTCAAGAAAGCTATAAATGTCATTGTGATAAATGACACAATGAGAAATAAGCACTCGGTCCAAATCTGCACATGGGGGAGGGTTGCTGGGTCCTTTGGTGATTCTTGCCCAGTTCTTGGGGGAAAAGTCAGGTAAACAGGTGGTGCAGGGCCATTCTCTCTGGGTGAGGATGCTTTCTCATGGAATGCGCTTCTCCGTGATGACACATATTGGAGAGTAAATGTAAGGAAAGCACCATTTACTAGTAAGAAACTGCATCTTTACTATGGAAGATACTATCATTAAGACATAGTCCCTAGGTTCTAATCAAAGTAAGGGGAATTGATATTGATTTTTTAAAAAAACAACAACACGGACTTATAATGAGTATCTGGTAGCCACAAGTCAGAAAAAGAAAATACAGTTTTTTAAAAGACAAGTGAAATTAAGAATCAATAAACTCTGGACCCCTACCTCCCTGCTGACAGCCTCCTTTAACATCCACTGAGGTGAGACAGCCTAGAAACTGAGCCTTCTGAGAAGTTCAGGGTCTCTGAGACCCTTTCAAGTTTTAAGGATGCCTTGTAATCGCCCTCTATCTGAGACCCTCTGAGGTTGGCTAGTACCATTATTTCATTCAGAATTAAAGGATCATATGGTGTTTCTTCTTCATTTCACTGGTATCCTTATCTTCAGAGCCTGGATTGTAGCTTTTGGTGCCACATGGCTGTCCTTTCACTACATGTTCACCAAAACAGCAAGTGCTTTACACATGGCATAAATGTTAGTATCCACATTTTCCTTACTTACTCTCCCACTTAGTCATTCAGCAATACTATCGAGTGGAAATATTGTGCCTTCAGATCAGCAGAACAGGTCAGGTAAGAGAGCAAAGGTTTGTATAACATGTAAGTACACTGATAATTACCAGGCCTCTTCTTCCGATTTTCATAGACGGAAAAGAATGAATACTTCCAAGTGGTAGTTTTCACTGTAAAATAATAATGCCATGGAGAATCCAATTTCTCCACAAAAGCAACAATGTAACAAATATTTGCAATTATTATATTATTCGAAAGGAATCATCGGTCTGATTCTGTCAGGAGAAAAAGACCTGTAAGAGTGTGTGGCAGCTGTGTAGGTACAGAGTCTCACGGCTGGGACTTTGTCCAGGCTGCTTCCTCTGTAGAGAACTCATTGACTCCACAGAGCTCATTTGTTGCCACACCCAAGAAACAAGTGGCTATGGATTGACGGCTGTTGGTCAAGTCTGTTATTACAACATCATGCGAGGTCTTAGCACACTGGGTCTTACTGAAAGATGACATTTTACTTCTGAGATACTATCTATCTAACTCAAAATATTCTGCAATTTGTAAGCTGCCGGTAGTAATGGATGTCCCACCCCGTTACAACCTTTATTTCTGCCCTGACACACACAGTTATCATGCAGGTCAAACCATATTGTGGAAAATGAAATGGCTTTAGTAACCTCAGAGGTCATACCATTGCCATGACTTAGAGATTTTCTTGGGGTTCAAGGATACGCACGTCGACCCTTCCCACTAACTAAGATTTACACTAGGAGCTTCACTCTTGGGTGAGTCTCCCATGGGAACCCAAGAACCAAGAAAACCTCTCACCAACGCAGTAATTCTTTGCAAAGAAAGGTAGATATGCAGCATGAATTGTTTTCCTGCAAAAACGATAAAGGCAAAAACAACTACACTGTGGTGGGGAGCTACTATTTTTCCATTTACTTTTCTATGGTTTAAGGAGGAGATTTTTGGCTTATTAGAATGCCACATAAACCAAGACCATGGTTTTAGAGCCAAAACTTTAGCAAAATCAAATTTTGTAAAGCATTTCTCCTTTTTGTAGTATACTAAGAATCAGGTATTAGTTCTTTCTTCAAAAGTCATCTTTAAAATAAATTATAAAATTATTTGTACTATCTTATCTTAATTCTTTAGCTCTCATGTACAATTTAATTAAAACAGCATCCATCTTCTGGGGAAATGTTACTGAGATTTATTTCATCTATAATTCTTGGATTTTCCATGAAAATATATTTAGAATAGGTTTGGAATCATTGTTTCACCAGAATGTTACTGATTACTCCTGTCAGAATTTGGTTTTTGATGGTAAGAAAATAAATGAGCCCTAGCTGGTTTGGCTCAATGAATAGAGTGACTGCCTGCGGACTGAAGGGTCCCAGGTTCAATTCCAGTCAAGGGCACATGCCCAGGTTGCGGGCTCGATCGTGCAGGGGACAGCCGATCAATGATTCTCCCTCATCATTGATATTTCTATCCATATCTTCTCCCTTCCCCTCTCTGAAATCAATAAAAATATTTAAAAAAAAGAAAATAAATGAATCTCTCAGTAAGTTCTTAAAAGAGTCAGTACATAACTACCAACATGTTCATCAGTTAAAGAAAACACTGTTCACCTGAGAAAACAAATATTTCCTTGAAGAGTCAGAAGGTCCTGCCATTGTCTCTGTACACCCCAATGTCCAGCCTTATTTTACTCTAAGGAAAGGAAATGTAACCATGTGGTAATTTTTGTAAGGCATCAAAGAGTAGTCTTTGGACCAGATCAATGTGACTTTGGATTTTAATCCTGCCACTTGCCTACTCTTAAGCATATTTCCCCTCATTTGTCAAATGATGATGGAGATGAATGTAGATAATGAGTATAAAATACTTGGAACACTAATGATGCTAATTAGAAGTAAGTTTTTCTCTTTCTTAAAAGATGAACTTAGATAATGAGTATAAAATACTTGGAAAACTAAAGATGATGACTGGAAGTAAGTTTTTTCTTTTTCTTAAATTAGTACTGCTGGCCACTAGACATGCTTAGGGGAGTGTGCCCTGCTCAGCTCCAGTGCCCATTCACCTTGTACACATCACAGATTTGAAAATTCATTATGACCACTTTCTGGCTGATGGCAGTCAAGGTGCCCTCTAGTTCACACCAAGGTACCATATGGCCTATAAGTCCTCCAATTTGGCTCCTAGGAAGACAATACTTCCCTTAGGGGTACCCTTCGCCCTTCATTGTTTTCATTTTTAATGTAGTTAGTGGTTACCTCATTCCTACTTATGGCTTTCACCACTACCTACTAGTACATGGCTCTTTTGTTGGGTTATCCACAGCCCAGATTTTTCTCCTCAGCTCTAGACTTACATCTAATTGAGTTCTACACAGTTGTATTCAGAAGTCTTAGTGGCACCACAAACACAACATATTAAAAAAGTGAATTGATCCTTAATGCTGATTAACACCACAATTCACTTGGCAACTCAAGCCGGAATGTGAGAATTACCTCCATCTCACTCAATCCGCACATAAGATCAATGGAGGAAGCCAGGAGCTTCTGCCTCAGTTAACCTCTTCCCTGCATGTCCCTGCTGCATTCTTACTGCAGCTGCTCAGGGCCTCTCAGTGCTCCTAGCAGCCTGCCAGCTCTTCTGACGATCTGGTCCACGCGGCCTCCACCCGGCTTCTGCTGGAATCTTGCTAAAACGCATATATAATCCTGTCACCTCTGCTGAAGCTTCTTCCCTGTTTAGGCCTTGTTAATGTGATTTGTGATAAAGTTTAAATTCTCAGTGTGGCATAAAGCAAGGAACAGGTGAGCTGGACTCTGCATGCGTCTTCCTTTACAACGGCTACCACCTCTAACATAACCCTACACTTAGTCATACACATTACCTATGGCTCCCTTAACAGGCCCAGCTCAACCCCTCCTGCCTAGAACTCCAGCAGTACCCAGCCAGGGCCATTGCAATTCTTTCCAAATCTATCTTTCCTTTTAGTCTTTAAGTGCCTTGAGAAGAGAAATGTGATTTTTATCTTTGTATCTCTAGCACCTACCCAGCTACTCAATATATCTTTGTCAACTAGGTGGATGAATGGAAAGGTCAAAGAGAAAAGAAAGGGGGAACTTCAAATGCCTCTGGAAGCTCAGGAAAGGTAGGAAGTTTGAGAAGATGACGTAGGACAAAAATAGTGACTGTGATGCAGAAAGTGCCTTTAGATTTAAAAATCCCTCTGCTTTTGCTTCCCTCGCAGGTGAAAGGTAGGGTTGATTGCATGAGTCTCCCAGAGGCCTAACATTTTTTTGCCTCCGTGTGTTTTTTAATCTACACGAGGGCAAGTGTTACTTGAAAGCATTAATGCTCCAAAGCCTTTGTCCTCTGTGACAAAGTGATGGATATTGGTGGTGAACCTTAAAGGAAAGGTACTATGATATTTAAATGTAAAATAATAATGGGAAAGGGTATAAACTGCCTTTGAACAAAGCTGTTTTAAAACATTAGGCATAAATAGAGGCCCTCCAAGCATATTTTCTTTTTTATTCTTTTCCCTGTCACATCTGTTTGGAGTACATTTAATGTCACCATTAAGCTGTACCAATCATTTCATATGTGGTGCCAACAAGGAAGGTGGTTTTCTTGGTTCACAAAAATTGTCAAGTCTGAGGTTTTGTTTGGTCTTGAGTTCACATACCTTGGGGTATATGTTTGTTTGGTTGCCACCATCAACAGAGCCTGTGATGGGATACATTTTTTTTTAAAATGAACACACATACAGTTTTAGAAGTCAACTCTCCATATCATTAGTTTGGTGTAAAGTTTAAACCATAATGCTGGAAACTGCATTTCATAATTTCAAACACAGGTATTTTTTTAGTTCTAAAAGTTTCCTGAGCCAATAAATGTTTTGTTTCATTTATGTCTTTATTTATAGTATCAGACAGTCAGGAGGTGCTCAGTAAGTATGCAGACAAATTGTTTAACTCTGGAAGCCTCAGTTTACTCATAAATGAAATGGGATTAATACCATATCATAAAGCTATCGGAGGATTAAATGAGGTGGTGCTTTGTATGGTACATAGAAACCATTCAATCAAAGTTTGCTATCATTTGCATATCTGATCCTTATAAGCCTGGCTAAGGGCCCTTTTCGTCATCAACATATTCATAAAAATGTAAGATTATGCTTCTTATATTTCAGTTTGAAGCATGGGGTAGTAGTTAAGTAACAACACACGAAGTCAAGTTCAGAGAGAAATTGGAGACTCTAACTGAACACAGCAGGCCAATAATGAGGAACTGTTCTAGTAAGAACTAAGTAGCTTATGAAATAACTCCTTTGGAATGATTCTCGCCTACCATGCAGCATTAAGTTAGTGTTGAATAACATAATACACATTACAGGTCAAATGCAAATGTTGCTTCATGTGAATTTTCTCTCTACCAAGGATTTTTATCAATTCTCCTGTTTCCAAGATCAAGAACCACTGACGTAGGCTGTTGCATCCCAGAATCTGTTCTTCTTATAAACAGATTTTAAAATAAAGCTTTAAAAAAAGCCCCAGAGAAGGGTCGTTTTTTTTGCAAATGTTTCTTGTTTTAGCAGATGTTTTTCAAGTGTATTCTGAATCTTTTCTATTTCTTTTTGGGTATATTTTTTTGTTCTCTCCCCAACGAAGACACAGTCACAGTCACTCAGAATTGATCTCACCTTTGCTACTTTACTCTTTATGCATTAAGTAGTTGTTTAGAGGGATGTTTTCTGCTACTGCTAACATTTCACAATGTACATGTTATTTTCCTTTTAATCATGATAAGAGAGAATAGGGTCAGAGTTCTGGAATAACATGCAAGATGAGAATTCCTAAGTAATAAAAGGTTCACTATCATCCAGTTTAGAGAAAGAATATAAAAATGGTTGTAGATAGTGAAAAGTACAATTTTCTTAGAATACTAGGAATTTAAGTAGTTTAATTATATCTACAACAGATAAGGTTTGCTAATCTGAAGAAATCACTGGAAAATATGTTTTGATTCCCAGGCTAAAATGTAAGGAAGACTGGGTAGAAAAAAAAAGTATTGAATTTTCTAATATCAAAGAGAGTTTTGAACAAAAATCCCATGAACAGAAGTAAAGAACAATAATTTGTAAATTTTCCCCCCTCCCCCCGCACTGATCAAAGGCAAACACATAAAAAACCAGGGATCTGGGAGCCAGAGGGCCTAAGCTGTGGGGGCACAGGGATTCCACTTAGTCTTCACCATGCATTGCATGAACCCTTCCAAGAGTGCTCACCACATTTTACTTTAATTCCGTGTTAACAAAACAATTTTTTTCTTACAGATCTGAAGACCAGTATAATAGAGTCTGACTCCAGTTTTTGACGACTACAGACATCTTTTAAGCCTTACCCTTCCCACCGCCCCTTCTGCCCCACACCTGGGTGAGCTGATAAGAAAGCCCAGGTGTTTTGTCACCAGCAGTAAGTTCACATCACGTGCTACAACCCTCACCCCAGCCCTATCCTCTGACCACCACAAACATCAAACCCAGCCTCCTTTCCTCTTCCACGGCTCTTTGAAGCCATTTTCAGCTCAGTTGGAGAGGTCTGTCCTTCTCTTCCCTTCTCTTCATTATGGGCATTAAAAACTGTGTGTGTGTGTGTGTGTGTGTGTGTGTGTGTGTGTGTGTGGGTGTGATCAGCAGTTTGGAAGTCAAACCAGATTTTGGGTGAGGAATTCTCCCAAACTCTATGGACTGGCTAAAACACCCAGTTACCATGGTACTGGGAGGAGGATCCATGGCAATGGAGAGGCAATAATTTTAGTACCTAGGGAGAAATATGCATCCAATTAGCCAAAGAACATATACACATGGGCACAGACAATACCGCAGTGAAGGCCAGAAGAAGGGAGTGGAGGGGGCGAGGTGGAGGTGGGGAAAGGGGGAGGGGGGGACATCTATAATAGTGCCACCAATAAAAAATGAAAATAAAATAATAAAAAGAAATATGCACCCAATAGAAACGTAATAAACTGGGAATTCCAGTTTATATATCAATTTCTTGTGAGTTCACATACTGATAATCCATTCTATTGAACTTAATCAATGCAAAATGATGATGCCAAGTCTGAATTTCAGAACCCGAGGAGTTGAAGACTAGTCTTTGGAAACGGTAAACCTGCCAACAGGCTACTACCACAGCCTTTTCTTTTTGCTTCATTAACATATGGAAGCACAACTTTATTCCTCTAAGAAAAAACACATACTGCTTTGGAAGGAATAGCTCTATATTATGGGAGGCAAGCTTGAATGCCTGCAGGAAGCAGTAGTTAACTTCAATGGAGCAAGCAAGAGAAAAGAGGTGTGTTCCGTTTTTGTATTACCACCCAGAATAACCTGGCTCTACTGCATTGTCTATTAAAACACTTAACTGTTTAAAGGGCATGTGCTTTAAAAGGCAATGTATGGCCAGCTTTGAGCCCTGCTGTAAATGCTAAGGTTGAAAGTTACATAGCTAGAAATATCAGCATTTTAACCCCTCTGCTATCAAAATTTTTAAAAAATCTCTTGATATCCATAATGTAGACACTTACAGGTATGTGTATAAATGGGAAACGAGTGTCACTGAGGAATCGACACCTTTATTCTGACGCTCTCTTGCTTTCATTTATATTTCATGTTGACCGGATCCTTATGCTTCACTGATTGTTATAAAGGCCGATGCTCATTCATTGGATCTTATTCCTTAAGTAAATTTAGATGTATTCCTTGGCTTGGGTATTTCATGCATAAATGCAATATTTTTTGGAACCTTTGAGCAACTTGATAAACATACAGCAAATATTACCTGCTTAAGTAGTAATCTGCAAATACACAAATGGTTTCTAAAGAACTCAAGGGTTTTTGAGTTTTCCAGAACTAGGTTCAAATACTGGTTCCGCCAGTTACTAATTGTGGCTAACCTTATCTGTTCCATGGAGGTTCTTGTAAGGATTAAATGAGATTGCATACATATAAGCATCCATCACGGTACCCTGGATGCAGGAAGTGCTTAATAAATGTTAACCCCTTTCCTTTCTAAGTTCGTCTGTTGGGGTCCTCTGGCTTTTGGTACTCGGAAGCCTTGGAGGTGCTCCATGAACCTGACAGTTCATGTTCACTCAGAATATTTAAATTGGCATAATCCTAAGGGAGAGTGTAATGGATTAAATTTGTGGAGGTGCGATGATAAAACAATGGCAGGAGTTACTATGATATGTTGGTTCAGCCATTCTTGAATTTGATGCAATGGAGGAAGTGAAAGATTTAATGATGGTAGCCATGGCTACTCACTGGACCATGACAATTCTTCTCTTGCTTTTTGACAAGCCAAAGGAATCTACCTGCTTGGAAACCATAGCCAACGTCCCAATCAACCAACACAAATAGCCAGGCAACTGACTTTCTGACAAATAGGACTCCACTGTTTACTTTAAAGGAGTAGTCCCTACATGGGAATTCATTAGCTAGTCTCAAAACACACTGTTACAAACTGATTCTGCAGAAGTAAACCCAGATGCTAGGAGTGGATGAGATTCTGAAAGGAGTCAAGCTTTCTGCTTTTCTGTCCTAAACAATCTTTTCAAGCTACTCTCTGCAGGAGAACCACTTACAGTCACCCAGAATCAAAAGCCTATTAATACAATGAAACTCTATCAAAGGCCGTTTCAGTTACAGTTCCCTTAGCAATTGTAACGTGGCCAGTTTACACTTCAACAGTAACAACCCAGGGTGGCCACAACCAGAGAAAGCACTTCTGTAGCCGTTCTAGACCTTTCTGTCTTCGAAGAGTTTTAGCTGTTGTATTGCATTAGTTCCAGTGTGTACTCACATCAGTATTTCCAAAGCATCTCATTTAGGTTTTCCTACTGAAAGCTTTTCAAGTCGGCCCCACTGTTTCAGTGGTGGCAGCTGCAGCCTCGTGTACCTTGGTTCATTCTAGCCAATAGCATTATAAAGGCATCCTTATCCCTTTATGGAGAAACATTTAGGATGAATCCTCCTTGGTGAGCTGGAAGGCCGTTTTCACACTGTGGTGTAAATCAGGAAGTTTAGGCGTATTTCACCACTGAGCAAATGAACTCAAAGTTGGAAATATGTAAAAACAAAGGATCAAAAACTAAAGCTTGAGAGGGAGGTTTCATGGAAGCTACTGAAATAAAACAACAATGTAAACCTTGGATAATTTTGTTTTAAAAGCAGAGCTATAAATGAGTTTTATAATACACATAGCAGGAAAACTAAAACAATAGTTTCATAGTCAGGCAAGAGTTAGTGAACTCTGATCTTGTCTTCTTTGTATTCAAAGCTCAGGATAACAACTAAACCTTATGCCAGAATCACATTGGGAGTTCGAAGGGCAAGTCTACATAGTCAGAATGAAGTGAGTGATTCTGCAACATGTAGAACAAGGACCAACAAACTATAGCCTAAGGTCTGTTTTTGTAAAGTTCTATCGCAACACAGTCAGGCTGTTACCTTTACATATTGTCCCTTCTGCTTTCATGATTAATGGCAAGCAGGCAGAGTCGTTGTGACAGACCATTAGATTGGCAAAGCATAAAATATTTACAATCTGGACCTTAACAGGAAACTCAGCCAAAAAGCTTACATAAAAGCAGACATACATATCCATGGCCTGCAATACATAACTCCTCATTTTGGTTGAGGAAGAGTGAACAAAAAATACACAAACCCCACATGGACTAGAAATGACCATTTATTCTATTCTGCTACCAAGCAATAAAGTTACCATAGCCCAACTAAACTGTGGATAAATCACTCCCTTTAAAATACTCAGAAAAGCTTATATGATTGTCTCTTTTGCATAATCTAAGCCACTAAATACAAGTTTGATACATTTTAAAACCTGTCTTGCTGAATTTAAAGATTTCAAGTTCAAATGTCCTATAATTGCTATTGAAATATTAAAAAGTATACTTGTGGTTGCTTTTTCTTTTTACTTCAGAAGTATTTTTATTGAAAGTCAAGTGGAAATAAAATATTTATGAAAAACAATTAAACAATACCCTAAGCAAAGTGTTCATCATTTAATAACCAAGCTCTAGAAAAATCAGGAAGAATGGACAAACTGGCTATATTCAATGAAAGAATGGCAGAAGGAACTTAGTAACATGTAAAAAAATGATAAGGGATAAATAAATGGTTTATTAGCTGGAGGAAGTTTCAGCAAACTATTATTAGAAAGAGAGAGAGCCATAAGAAGAACTAAGTTGCATACAATTCTGAAAAGAAGGCTAGAAATTTGTGTTCAGGCAATATCCGAATAATGAAAGCTATTATGGCAAATGTAAAAAAAAAAAAAAGAAAAAGAAAAAAAGAATATTTTTCAGAAAATAAGTCAAACTGGGAATTATAAAATGGTTAATTTAGCTTCATACCTAATCATCGTTATTATCATCATCAACATGCCTTTGGCTTTCTGAAAAACAGGCAGACCAATCCCATTTCTTTCTATGACACAGTGACAGGAATAGGAGATGAAATCAACTGAGGTCTTTCATTCAGTTTCTATCTCATGCATCTTGTTAAAAAGACAAAGACCATTGAGAGAACACACAGCATCTCCTAGAGCTGCACTACAAGCCACTCGCTACAGGGGGCTACTGAGCACTTGGAATGTATCTAGTCTGAATTGCGATGTGCTGATAAGTATAAGTAAATAGCAGATTTTAAGAACTTAGTATAAAAAAATCATAGAAGATTTCATTAATAACTGTATATTGCCCACTGGCTTGGGTCAGTGGTTGAGCATTGACCTATGAACCAGGTCACAGTTTGATTCCAGGGCACATGCCTATGTTGCAGTCCATCCCTATTGGGGGTTGTGCAGAAGGCAGCCAACCAATGATTCTCTCTCATCACAGATGTTTCTCTCTCTCTCTCTCTCTCCCCCCTTCTCTCTGAAATCAATAAAAATATTTTAAAAATTGTATACTGATTACATATTGAAATATTATTTTATATATATTAGATTAAATAAAATATATTAAATTAATTTTACCAGTTTTGAAATATTTTAGTGTGTCTGTTCATAAATTTTAAATTACAAGGTAGCTCGCACCTGTGGCCCACGTACTATTTCTGTTGGCTAGCACTGTCTATAATATAGACTGATGTTAAGCCCAGGAGATTGCAGGAGAATCTCTTATCTGTCGTGAGCATCCGTTTTTTCTGTTATGGGGCAGAAAGGTTGGGAGGTTAGGAGGGGGATGGACGGACACAGGACAGTTTTTTACCGGGCTGTTTGGAGGGTGTGCCCCCCGCATTGCACTGTGTTTAGCATTTCTAGGCCCCACCCAGTAATGTTTACCCTTCTCTAGTCACAACAGCCAAAAACCATTCTTCTCATAGTTCCAGTGCCCCGAGGGTGAGGTGGGGTGATAGATATCCTCTCATCTCGAAAACCAATGGCCTAGAAAATGCTCATAAAGTCCTTTTGGGTGCTGATGTTTTTAATTCTACAGGGTGAGTTAGCCTTGGTTTTATGAAAAGTACTTTTTGTGCATTTATTGACCCCGTGTCTAATGATAGCCTACTCAAGGGCTGCACTATAAAACTCCTCTGAGTGTTTACCCTGCATGCTGTTCTGAGGTTATATGAAGCTTATTTGTCTAGTATGCTAGCACTTTGTTCCTGCTGCTTTTTACTTCATTCCTTTGCATACAAGTTGTGTGCTCCAAGCAGGATGATAAGCTGATGGCAGGAATAGTTTCTTATACAAACTTTTTGTCCTATAACAAGTGAATAATAGATACCAGTGAAGTAAAGGGATCCAATGCTCAAGATAGCCTCCTGGATTGTTAAAATGTGGTGTTATTTAATACTAGAGGCCCAGTTCACGAAATTCGTGCACAGGGGCTGGGTCCCTCGCCCAACCTGCCCCCTCTCCAATCTGGGAGCCCTCAGGGGAAGTCCTACTGACGGCTTAGGCCCGCTCTCCGTGGTTCTCTGCCTGCATGATGCCACCACAGGCCCTGGTGACTGCTCTCTGTGGGGACCTGCTGGCCCTTCGCCGCTGGGGCCAGGGGCAAGCAGGGCCCTGCTGTCTGCTCTCTGACTCACTGCCGAAGGGGCAAGCAAGGCCCTGGTGTGTTCTCTGTGGGAGCACTGCAGGGGACTTCTTGCCCCTTGCTGCCATGGCCAGGGGTAAGCAGGGCCCTGCTGTCTGCTCGCTCACTGAAGGGGACGTTCCTGCCCCGCCCCCAGCTGCTTGGGACCTGAAAGCATAGGCCTGGAGTGGCCGGGGGTGTTCCAGGACCCGGCCACTCTGGGCCTACATGCGGGCCTACACGCTCAGAGTGGCCTGGGCCCCCGGCTGCTCGGTGCCTGCCTATGCAAATTAACCCGCCATCTTTGTTGGGTTAATTTGCATGCTCACTCCTGATTGGCTGGTGGGCGTCGCAAAGTGATGGTCAATTTGCATCTTTCTCTTTTATTAGTGTGGATTTTCAGCAGTGACTATGGTGGTGGAATATATCATTCATTTGACACTTAACCATATGCTGTCTTATCCTATATAATAAAGAGGTAATATGCAAATTGACCATCACTCGGCCACAAAGATGGCGGCACCCACAGTGGAGGTGGGGTTTCCGTAACACAAGATGGCTGCACCCACAATGGAGGCTGAGTTCCTGTAACGAGCCTTAACGAGCAATCGTCAGAGATCTGAGGCCGCAGCCCCCTCCCCTCGCCCCCATGGGGCTTGACAGGGGACCTCAGGCTGTACCCCCCACCCTGGCACCAGGCCAGGGGAACCTCAGACCACACCTCCCACCCAGCAAGGCTTGATGGGGGACCTCAAGGCACACCCTCCACCTGGCGGGGCTTGATGGGGGACCTCAGGCCACACCCCCCACCCAGCGGGCTTGACTGGGGACCTCAAGGCGTGCCCCCCGTCCTGGTCCAGGCTGGGGGACCTCAGGCTGTGCCCCCACCCCAGCACCGGGCCAGCGGACCTGAGGCTGAGCTTCCTGCCCAGCAGGGCTTGACAAGAGTGGGACCGGCTGGGTCTGGATCTAGCCCAATGGGGGGAGGGCCAGCTGGGTCTGGGTCTCGCACAATTTTGAGGCGCATGTGGGTGGGCGGGGACTTGACTCTGGGTCCCATGGTGCATCCCAGACTCTGACAGGAGGAAGATTGCCATATACTAATTGTATTTCATCTCTGACACTTCTATTATAGAGAAAGGGCAAATAGCAATATTAAAATATTTCCTCTAATTAATCCCCTTTTAATGTGCATGAATTTTGTGCACCAAGCCACTAGTGTATTATTATAAACATTTCAGAGATTTAAATTTGATTATGCAAATTAAGTAGAATTCTTTGAGGGCAGAGAATTATGTCTTACTGTGGTGACAATAATATTTAAAAGTAACTTTATGATATCATATACAGTTTTTAATTCAAGAATTGAAAGAACCCTAGAAAGCGGACATCATTGTCATATCCATTTTACCAAAGAGGAAACTGAGGTTAAGGAAGGTCGACAACCTGACATTAGTGTAGAATTTGAACCTAGAATTTGAAATTAGGTCATCTGATGTTTGTGTCACTCTTCAGCAATGTAATGTCTCTTCCTTTGTACGTGTCCTACTTTTCAGTCCCACAGATGTTGATCTTGAGAAAAGGATTTGAGTGGAAGTTTAGAGAGGTGCAAGAAACACCTGCAGGGGAGTCGGCTTGTGATACAGGGAAAGGAAAGTACCCAGGAAGGAGTGATAATAAGCCAGCTACAACTCTATGCAAATGGGCCTTAATTTCTCAGGGAAACCATTAAATGGTATAAAACCCATATGTTGTGGGCTAACCATATGCCCAAGCCCTAACCCCCAGTGCCATAGCACCTGAGTGTATTTGAAGATTGGGCCTTTAAAGAGGTGAGTAAGTTAAAATGAGGGTATTAAAGTGGGTCCTCAACCAATCTTACTCATGTCCAAATCAGAGGAAATTTGGATACACAAAGAGACCCAGGGGTGTGCACACACTGAGAAAGGCCATGTGAAGGCACAGCAAGAAGGTGGTCATTTGCAAGACAAAAAGAAAAGACTCAAAGAAATGATACTGGCCAACACCTTGATCGTAGACTTTTTAGCCTCCAGAATAGTGAAAAATAAATGTCCGTTGTTTCTACCCAGTCTGGGATAATTTCATATGGCAGCCCTAGCAAATTAACACATTACGCCTCAGAATGTTCCCTCCTAAGTAGGAAAGGCATTTGAATGGTTACACTTGAGTTTCACCGTCTGTACTCATGGCTCTCAGATTCTCTCCTTGCCAGCCTGCCCGGCCTATGACCTGCAGGCCACGTGGGATGTCCTCACTTTTCCTCCTAAACTTTGTCCTGCTATGTTCCAGTATTTCTCACAGGCAACAACACATCCATTTCCACTTGAATAAGCCGTTAGGGGACAGTCCTTCCCAGCTCGGATCGAAGTAGGTGAACATTATGAAAACAGGATCAGAATTCAGAGTTGGAAGAGCTGGAATGAAGTGTACAGAATGGGTTCTAATAGCAAACACACAGAGAATTAAAAACATTTCAGAGAGACCAGAATCACCAGTCATTGCCAATGATATGGAATTAATAAAACTGAATTCTAATGTAGGGTTTAACACAATCTTAGTGTCATCGTAAGTAAAGGGCACAGAACTGACATAGAACAGATGAGATAAGAGTGCGAACACACATTTTAATTCATTGCACCCATAGTGTTTGATGGTATTGCTATGTGTCTAGAGAAGAAAAGAAGAGCATGCTCAAAGAATAAATTGTTTTCATTATACATCTGGGTAACAATCATCTCTACTTTGGAATCCTATGAAATAATGTATGAAATGGTTAAAAGGCAAAAAGTAATAGAGATGGTTTAAAATTTGTTTAAAAAACTCTCAGGAAAAGCTTATAAAATTTGAGAATAAAGACCAGCAACAATATTACAGTTGTTTTTTTTTTTTTTTTAAATATATTTTATTGATTTTTTACAGAGAGGAAGGGAGAGAGATAGAGAGTTAGAAACATCGATGAGAGAGAAACATCGATCCGCTGCCTCCAGCACATCTCCCACTGGGGAAGTGCCCGCAACTCAGGTACATGCCCTTGACCGGAATCGAACCTGGGACCTTTCAGTCCGCAGGCCGACGCTCTATCCACTGAGCCAAACCGGTTTCGGCTATACTACAGTTTTTAAAAAGGTATTGCTGGATTCATACCAGCTGTTATCTACTACTACTGAGAATGTAAAAGAGAAGAAATAGATTTTAAAAGCTGAAGGAGAGATTTAACTGGGCCTCACAAACTTTGAGGGTCAGAGTGAAGTACTAAAACATGCCACCAAAGGTTAAAATAACTCCTCTGTAGGAATCGTTATGAGCAAAGATGAAATATTGACCTTCACAGTGGATCTTGGGATCAGGCCATGTAATGTATCACAGTGAGAACAAATAACTCAGAAGTACAGTTTTTGGACTCTGAGTAGTATTTAAGAATTCAATGACAATTTAACTTGCCTACAACTTCTTTATTTAAAGTCTGACCTTATCTCTCCCAGAACGGCAGATTCAAACTGATTTCTGTGGTCTGGATAGATAATTATCCTGCTGGAGTTATGGAAGGTTCTTTTACAGAGGAGGGAGATGAGCTTCTGAGATTTTCTATCTTTGTGCTGATTTTTTTTTTTTTGAGGTGAAATTCACGTAACATAAAATAAACCATTTTAATATGTACACTTTAGTGGCAGTTGATACATTTACAATGATACACAATCCTCACCTTTATCAACTTCCAAATTTGTGTTGATATTTGCAGTTAAGACAGTCTTTAGTACATCTCTTTTTGAGGTTCCCTAAATAATAACAACAACAATGTGGCATAAAACTCTGGAAATCTGAAGGGTTCAATAAACTTTCATTTGGAATTCAGATAGCCACTCAAGTCCTGGCTGGTGAGGCTCAGTTGGTTGAGTATCATTCCATGCACCAAAAGGTTGCCAGTTCGATTCCCAGTCAGGGTACATGCCCAGGTTGCAGGCTCAATCCCCAGTAAGGCGTGTGCAGGAGGCAGCCGATCAATGTTTCTCTTCTTGACAGTAATTATAGTGGGAGTTTTCAATTTTATATGGAAAATGGCATTTCAGTCCCATCACCAAACCTCCATATCTGACTGATACAGCTAAGTTCACAACAAATCACTGAAGTAGTGGAGACAGATGGGGCCAGGCTGGGCTCGGTTCTCTCTGGTCCTCAGTTTTCCCATTCAAAACAGGAAAGTGTTCCTGAAATTAGATCGGACAAATTTGAATGGCCATGGATTGCCTGTCAAGGAACTGAGTAGACATGTGTCACTCTGTCGCTGTGAAGAGAGAACAGGGATTCTTGGCCTGAGAGGCCTGTGTGTGAATGCCAGCTCTGAAAAACACTTCCACTTCCATTCTGTCTTCTGCTAAGTGGGAATCATGTCTGGCTGGAAGCTTTGTTGTGAGGATTAATGAGAATTATGTAAAGTTCCTGGCACAGGATAAGTATGGAAGGTGGCTATGAGTACACATAAAGTCTCTGAACTACCTAGCCTAGCGCTCCACACTGGAGAAGCATAACAGATGTCGGATTCCTTTCTCTTTCCTTTTCTCATATATCTCAGCAACTTCCCCAAATTGCCATCAGGATTCAGATGCAATGTACGGCACTGTCACAGTTGAATGTTTCCCCCCTTCCCAAATGCATATGTTGAAACTCTAACCTTCAGTACCTCAGAATGTAAATGTATTTAAAGAGATGACCAAATTAAAATGAGGTCTTTAGGGTGAGTCCCAATCCAATCCAACTGGTGTCCTGATAAGAAAAGGAAATTCACACACCAGGGACAGGTGTGTGCACAGGGAAAAGACCATGTGTGGACATATTGGGAAGTTGGCCATTAGCGAGCCAAGGAGAGAGGCCTCCTGCCAGAAAACCAAACCTTCTGACCCCCTTGGTCATGAACTTCTGCCCTCCAGAACTGTGAGAGAATACATTTCTGTTGTCTAAGCCACCGATTCTGTGGTATCCGGCTATGACAGCGCTAGCATATTCGTCCAGTGATATAACGTCTGTAAATCCAATAAGCATGTACATCGAGCCATGCATTGTCAGCAAAGAAAGATAACTTTTCAATAAGTTGTCTAGCATAGGGTTTATCTAGTTTTTATATCTTATATTCCAAGAAGCAGTATCAAAGAGCGTGGGCCTCATGTGCAAGAAAAATAAAACTATCCTTCCTTTCCATCCTAAGAGAGACATTTATTTTACAAGCATACTTTAAAAAATGACGACTGAATGTAAGTTTAAAGACCATAAACGAGTGGCAGTATAGCAAACCAATTTTATTGAGAATTTTTATAGTTATTTTTATCATTGTAATTGTTGTAACACATCTGCATCCACTATACTGTTTCTGAGGGCCTTTAATTTTACACCCACCAGATGAGAATTATTAGTTTAGCCTCCACAGAGCAGACAACAAGCGGTGTGTACCACAGGACGTGGCACTTGACATTTTGCAGGCAAGGTGTAGATTATCCGCTGTTTTTAAATTGCTAAGAAGCTCATTCATATCAGCAACATAGGTCAATTCCATTTTCCTTATTTCTTTTTGTCTGGCTCTTGTTCATAAAGGCAATTTGTCTTCTGAGCAGAAATACAGTTACTGAATTTTTTAGGCTTATGTCACAATTGGTAGTTAACTGTAAAGTCGATGATTACATGCAATGAGCACAATAATACCTTCTAGATCCCAGAGCAAATGCTCACTTGAAATTTGTCCAGATCTAAGATCTGTGAGTGTGTGAAATGATTACAGTTGAGCTAAACACCTTGTTACTTATCCAACTGTAGGGGGAAACCCCAGGATAGCCCTTCTGCATCAGCCACAGAAAAAATGGTTACATTTCATTGTTCTTTTCCTGGAGAAATGACACTGGGATGATGAACAGATTCACTGACTTAATTCTCAGTGGCATCATTCTTTGGTCCCTATTCTTTCTATAGAAGCATTTACTATGTTAGTAAAAGCTTAACAGAAGCAGAGCCTCTCTTTAAATTTTCTCATCAAGACCACAGCCATAGCCAGCTTCCTGTTACAGTGGAAGCTCAGTTCTTGAACTTAATTCATTCTGGGAAGGCTGTTTGACAAGTGATTTGTTCGAAAACAGAATCATTTTCCCTAATTAGAAATAATGTAAATTGAATTAATCTGTTTCAGATCTGCAAATGATTCTTTGTTTTAACCTTCTTATATATACTGTACTTCTTTTTTAAGCTCCATTGTTGCTCTCACAACTTTTTTTTTCACTTTGCTATCACTAATCTTCTTAGGACCATGGTGATTTACTATACATATCTATGTATATAAAAGGCTAATATGCAAAGTGTTCCCTCAGGAGTTCTATCGCTCACTATGACATATGCTGACCACCAGGGGGTGGCAGTGGGGCACTGAGGGAGTGAGGGAAGAAGGAGGCCGGGAGGCGGGAAACTGATTGGCCCTGATTGCCAGCCAGGCTAGAGACCCTACCCATGCACGAATTTCATGCACTGGGCCTCTAATTTAATAACAATAAGCAGCAACAAAAGCAAAAAACCACAAAATACTCACAGCATGATTCCCTGAGATGTTAACAACGTGAGGTTTAGCAGTAAACTGACTCATCCTCATACCCGTGTTTGTTGCCTGAGAGATGCATGACTGATCATACAGGTCCAAGCCTGAAAGGGCTGTCCAGTCAAGAACTGAAGTTTGTTTTGACAATGGAGACATTGTTTTTTCAATGAACAACTTGGTCGAGAAACGAACTGTTTGAGATGAGAGGCATTTGAGAACTGAGGTTTGACTGTCTTTGCTCTGTATATTATTTGGAATTTCTGTGGCAGATCTTCACCTGCACTGCTCTCTCGACCCAATTCAGCCCCAGAAGGTTGGAAGGAGACTTACGAGAGCTGTGCCAGGTGCCAGGATCACTGAATGTCCTGAGAGTATCCAACCACCATCTCTAAATGACTGGGCTCCATGTGCTGCTGCATCCTTCATAAACTTCCTCTGGCTCTTACCGGGGTCATTTTATGTTCCCTGCCCTTCAGAAAGCTCTCTGGCTCTAGATCAGGTTGGCCATTGCTTCATTTTGTGAGGCGAGTGCTGGGTGTAGGGCAGTCTTGCTGCACCAAGTTGATGAAGGATTGGAGGTGAGCATGGCTAAAGGAAACTCACTGGTAATTTGTTAAAGAATACTGACTTAATCTACCAGTATAGTTTCTGGCTTCTCCACAACCAAATGTATCACTTTTTCTCTGAAAAATATTCAAGCTGATTTACATAAAATTTCCTTTTTGCCATTTTCTGTGGCATTGCTGTGGGTAAAAGCCCAAATGAACAGAGTTGCTAAGGCCTAAATAATGCCACAGTAGATTAAAGATATAGGGCTAGGGTAACACACCTATATGGTGTATAAAGTATACTCATAGCATCATTTTCTCAGCCTTTGTCATAAGCAGTTATATATTTAGGTTTTTTGTTCAAATACCACAACAATTGTTAACATAAGGGGCAGAGTTTTCGCTACAGTTCTTATTTTCCTCTAGATCAGCGGTTCTCAACCTGTTCTCGACCATCAGAAAACACATCCTGCATATCAGATATTTACATTACGATTCATAACAGTAGCAAAATTACAGTTATGAAGTAGCAACGAAAATAATTTTACAGTTGGGGGTCACCCCAACATGAGGAACTGTATTAAAGGGTCGCGGCACTAGGAAGGTTGAGAACCACTGCTCTAGATGGTCTTTCATCTAAGCTTTATTTTCTTTAAATAAAAATGTGGTTGATTTTTTTTTTCTGAAAGAATGTTTCTTTTCTAGGTTGGAGAAAAGAACGCAAGCTAAATAAGAATGTTCAAAATATTGTCTCTGCCACTGGTCATTTTCTGCCTGCTTTTGCTGTTCTTATCCAGACTCAGCTGGAATTCCAATTACCTGGGTATCACTGAGCTGAGTGGCAGGCCAGGGGCCCTGAGGGCACGATGCAGACCCCAGTCGATACTAGTAAACTGACCAAGAAAAACAAATGTACACCTTGCTTTAATAGCAATGATTCCCTTTTGCAATCATTAAAATAATAGCTTTTATCTATTAGGGATTACATTTTCTCTTTAAATAAATTTGCTAAGCATTTTCCCAAAATTTTCATCAGAGGCAAGAGCAATTTAGGGAGGTTAAAAATAAAATTTGATAATGAAGATCATAAACAATAATCTCTTATGTTTAGTGCTTTTGAAAACTTAAGCAAGAGGTGCATTGTTTCATAAAAATAAAGGAGTTCCATATTTAAATTATTCGTCCTTTAAAAGTTCAACTGAGGTCAACTAGTTTCTACTCTTGATACTAAAATTTTGGTATTTTATTTTTCAATATTTACCCTAGCATTTTATAAGATAAATACTAAATTATTATTATTTATAATTTGAATTACTCTCTATTCATTTCTTTCTGAGCGGGGTTTTGTCTCCTCCTCCTCCTCCTCCTCCTCCTCCTCCTCCTCATTCTTCTCTTTAAAAAATAGGCTTTTGCTGCAGCTAGACATGCTCTGTCAATCAGTGTGTCTCAGGGGCCGACTCCATCAGCGGACATCCCTCACTCTCCACCCCCAGAAATGAGCTGACATCTATTAACAGTAAAAGGTTCCCCATGCCACTTCACAGTATCATCAATCCCATTTATTTCTGTCAACAGAGTTGAGGGTTCGTCAAAGTGCCCTCTCTCCTTTTACGGAGCAAGAACCAAAGTTCAGCTCCTCCTAACTGGTCTCTGCTTTCAACCCAGGATAAACTGTGAGGAAAAGGCTCCTCCTGGCATCGTGTTTACTCTTGACCGATACATTATCAAGAACTCACCCTCTGGGACTTCTGGAATCTCAAGCACAGAAACTATTTTAACTTCATCTATGAGGATATGCACATTTACTTAGACTATACTTTCTTTTTGAGGCAACATTTCTCTAGGAATTTCATAACTGATCATGAGAAATGTATGTGTTTGTCTCTCACAATTCCTACCACTGTCCTTGAAGTTCTTGTTTCCAGCATGAGGTTTCATGGTTAGTGTGCTGGTACCAGCTACAGTTATTGGTCAAAACAGCAAGTTAAGTCGTGTACTCATCCAAAGCAAACATCCTTATTGAGGAAGGTCAAATGTCAACGTAGAAGGAGAAAGTGACTGGAAAAAAGGCACCAAATTAAGTCTCAGAAAAAAAATCACAAACTGTTTTTTGATTGTAGTATTTCATATGACAACGCTGGACAGATCACTTAATGAAATGAACAGCTAGGGTAAATTACCTTTGTGAGAAGTTCAACCACAGAGGGAAAGTGATGTAGTATCACACAGTAGTAGTAGTAGAATAGAATTTTATACAACTGAGAGTATGTGGGGGGAGTTCATTTGCTGGTGAAGTGCGATATTCATAGTCTGGGAGGAATAAGAGAGGAAAGAAGGAGCGATCAAAAGTAAGTGCAACCAAGGTCCTAGAGAAGCTCAGAGGGAATAAAATTAGTAGAAAAGATGGAGTGGCCAACCCTGAACACCGAAAGGTCATTTCATCCTCTAAAAAGGAGGAGAAGTGAGACTGGGTGGGTGGGAGGTAGATACATCTGTAGATTAGAGCAGAACCCGAGATAGAACTTTGGGTACTTCCCTCTACAGAGTATGAGGCGACCCCTTTGTTATCAGGAAAAGAGCTGCAAGTAAAGGAAGGTGCTCAGGGAAAAATGGTAAATATTTGTAAGTACTGCTCTAGACAGGAAAGAAACTAGACCAGAAACAAGCAAAGAAGCTGAAAGCAGTGGAGTGTCCTGCTGGGGTTAGAGATGAACTTGACCAATGCCTGTTTCACACAAGTTCTCTCCAGCAACCCTGAGTGGGGGTGTGGGGTGTGGAGCAGGACATATGGACTGCTGGCAAGATGCAAATCTGACTATACAAATAGTGGAGTTAAGGAGAAACAAAAGGAAAAGGTAGGGAATAGAGGAAGCTGACAAAGGAGTAGTTCAAGCAATGAACGGAAGCTGCAAAGGGAAGGAATAGGACCAGGAGGAACCTCATGGACCATGAAAAAGTGTATTTGTGCTGAACTGGAACAGTAGCTTTGGGGGGAAAAAAGAAAACGAGAGAGCTGGAAGCATAGGATGTCACCGTCCATGTGTGAACTGTTAGATTTAGAGATTTCAGACACAGCCGTCTGGAGCAATGCTGAAGCCAAGGACTGGCCTTGGAAGCAGGCTTCTCAAACTTAGGTGCCTTAGAGCGGGAAATGAAAGCTGGTGAGGGTGTGAGACCAGGCACTAGAGTGCTGTGTGCTCCTCCACATGGATGTGGAACTGGATACGCTCCGCAGTTGGGATGGAATAGACATACGTGAGTCACATATTTGACAGATATCAGAAAATGAGCTGGCAGTGAAAATAACAGCAACAAGGACAGGCAGAAGATGCAAAAGAGGAGAGGCTTTCTTTCGTTTAAAAAGCAGAGGTCTGCATTAGCAACACGGCAGGACAACACCTTTCCCTCCTCGCTGGTTGTTCTGAGGCTTGTATGAAATAATGGATGTAAAAGTCCTCCAAGGAGTGTAAAGTACAATTACAATTATTATTATATATAGACATATGTATTAGAGCCCCTAGACACAAAATTATCAGTCTTATATGCTATTAATACCATTAACATTAGCAGCTCATAATGTCTTATTCTTTATCTTAACAGTTCTTGAAGCATTTCATGTGCACACTTCAGCATTTTCTCACAACAATCCTGGGAGGTAAACAGAGAGGGCCATTGTCCACAGATGTGGAAAGTGAGGACGTGATTTGGCTAAGGCCCATACCAGTGACAGAACCAGGACTTAAATTTCGATCAAAGAAATGAAGTCTTCTAACTCATATCCTATATAATAAAACCCTAATAAGCAAATCGACTAAATGGCGGAATGACCAGTTGCATGACACGCACTGACCACCAGAGGGCAGATGCTTAACACAGGAGCTGCCCCTTGGTGGTCAGTGCGCTCCTACTGGGGGAGCGCTGCTCAGCCAGAAACTGGGCTCATGGCTGGCAAGCACAGCAGCGGTGGCGGGAGCCTCTTCCGCCGCCAAGGCAGCGCTAAGGACCCTACTGGGAGCAGGCCTAAGCCAGCAGTCGGACCTCCCTCGAGGGGTCCGGGACTGCGAAAGGGCATAGGCCAGGCTGAGGGACACCCCCCTCAGTGCATGAATGCACCAGGCCTCTAGTAAGTAATAAAGAAAATAAGGGATTTCTCAGGTGTTCATTTGCTTCCTGCTTTTCCTATAACTACATCTAGGACACCTGTACTGTGCACCTGGTAACTCTCTGTTCTGTATTTTTTCTTAAACACTGCATAGTAGAATATTAGAAATCTAGGAACTCAAAGGTACTGAATTTGCAAGGAGACTCTATCCTCAACAGCCTCAAATATTTACCTATTGGTACAATTACTTCCATATACTCTTGGTAATAAAGAAAAAACCCATGAGTCTGTTCCCATTGAAAATGAATACAGAATCATTTTTTGTTGATTTTCAGGAAAATATGATGCCATTCTTAATACAAACATGTCTAGTCTATCCAAACAATGGGAGCATTTCAAAATCAAAGATATTTTCAAAATACATTCTTTAGATGGAAGTCCCTCTTTACTGAAGTTATGCTTCAGTAATGACTATATTTTTATGTTGATACTTGCCTAATGACCATATTTGAAATTTTGTGAGCCTTGGTTTTCTCATCTGTAAAATGTGTAACCCCTGGGATTGATGTAACATAGTTTTTTAAAGTGCCTGCATGGGGCCTTGCACCTGTGATTTTAATCAACCATGACTTAGTATCCTGCACGTCATCGTTAGAGTATTTCCTTCCTTTGTGTGAACTGTGTCACTGCATTGGCACCAACAAAAGGAAATCAACCGTTGCAATCTTGAGTCTGAAACCACAATCTGAGGTGACATTCACAAACAAATTGCTTAAAAAGCGACGTAGACAGGGAAGGCTCTCTTTAAACAAGACACAAAAATCTCAATACCAGGAGAAAACCTTTGGCAAATTCACCAACATGAATAGCCAGAACCTCTGCTCTTCAAGACACACCAAAAAGAAAGTACAAGGCACAAATGAGGACCTTTATCACATCACCCCAACAATGTGAGTCATGGTTACTATATGGGACCCTGAGCTACGACCAGTAAATGGTTTTGCAAAAAACTGAAGCTGGTCCTCCTTTACAAACTCAGGAAAGGCAGGTTTTCCGTTTTCTCTTCTTCTTGCTACCTCTCTAACATCTTTCTGCATCTGGGTCCATGCACAGTTGGATCGTCATCATACAAACACACTAACACTTGTCCAAAGCCACGCAGTCAGAGCCTGGCTCTTCCACAGCCTCTGCCTCAGCCCCACCCCCTCACTCATGGCTGAGGTCTGACTGGGGTTCCAGCCACTCTCCTTTCAGTTCTCCCCTTGGATGGATCTCCATCCAGGACCACTCTTAGATGTTCCCTTCTCCCACCTCCTTGCAGGGCCAGCCCAGGGTCTGGACTGCCAAGGAGTCTCAGAAGGTAGATGGCAAGTCCCAACATTATACTCTGAGGCAGACTGAAATTGGACTCCCTGATGCCATGGGCTGGGCGGGGGAGGAGGGTGCCAGGAAAGAAAGCTAGTTTCAATTCAGGAACTTTGATGGTAAGTTTCCCTTTGGAGTAAACACCTATGTCTATCTAGAGAAAGTACTGGAAATAAGCAAAATGGCAGTGGGAGCCAGCACTGGACACACAACCCAACTGTACCCTCACAGACTAATGGGCCATTCAGGTCCTCATGCCTGCCTCAACGCCAGGATGGGAAAGAGGCCTAAGCAGACGTTATTATGCGATGCCTAATTGTTCTTGCCTAATTCAACTGGTATAATAGATTTTGAACAATCCAGATAGCCTTAATAGTAAGGGAATCACGTCTGGGGCATCTTATGATGTGCCAAGACCTGTCCTTAGCATGGGACCCATTTGAACTCACTTATTTCTCAGTATAGCCCCTTAGAAAGTGTCTATTGTTAGGTTGAAACACGTAAAATTACCAATATGCAACCATTTTGACCTGCAATTGTGTGCGGTACGGCCTGCATTCTGTCTGCATTTTACAGAAGAAACCCAGCTAGAGGCAGAGCGCTTCAGTCACTTGCTGGAAAGTGTCCCAGGCAATCGGGCTTCTGAATCTATGGTTGTTATTGACTACTGAAATATATCACCTCTCCACCACAGGAATACAAAGAACAGAAATGGTGTCTTCCTATTTAAAAATTCTGTCCACGCATCTGTGCCCCATCATTCCCAGTCTCCACACACACCAACCTCTTCTTTACTTGCCTATTTCTTTTCACCTAGTCACTCAGCTGGAAACATCAGAATCAAATTTGATTTCTCTTTTTTATTTCTCTATGACCAGAATCCAGATCCTATTGATTAAGTCTGCGGGAGCTGCAGAATCATAGGGCGTGAGAGCTGGAAGGGGCTTGCGAGATAACTAGTCACTTTTCCAGCGCAGATCGCCACTGAGCGAGCCGGTAGCGAGTCAGGACAAGAGCCTGTACTCCTGGGCTCAGGCCTGCCCTTCTCTCTCGACCTCAGTCCTCACACTGGACCAAGGCCATTGATCATGCCTCTGCTTCTCCGGAGCTTCAGGACCAAAGCCCTCCATGTGACAACAGCTCAGACTCCACGGCACTGACTATTATAAACTCCATTTTACAAAGAGGAAACTGAAGCACAGAATTTAAAGAGATTTACCTCGGGTCACACAGTGTGTAGACCAGTTCCAAAAACCATGCTCTAGACCACCCAGCCATATTCCCTTTGTCTGAGTCGGCAAAGCTCAGACTCACGCCTTTGGGAAGTAGTTCTGATTCTCCTTCCACTCAGGGAGGAGTTGAAAGTCTGATCTGCCAGACCCTCAGAGCCCCCATTAAATATCACATTATATGTAAATGACAGTTTATTGGTCTGTTCTCTCCACAGACACCTTAAGAGAAGTGACTGTTTTACTATCTACACTAATAAAAGAGAAAAATGGTAATTGGCGTACGACGCTACCCTTTTCATTGGCTAATCAGGGCTATATGCAAATTAACTGCCAACTAAGATTGGCAGTTAACTGCCAACAAGATGGCGGTTAATTTGCATATGTAGGCACAATGCAGGGAGGCAAAAGGGAAAGCAGGAAGAAGCCCCCTGCCACTGACAGTGATCGGAAACCCAGTGGGGAGCTAAGAGCTGGGGGGCAGGGAAAAGGTGGCCCTGGGGCCGCCTTTGCCCTGCCCCCCAGCCATGATTGGAGAATCAGGTGCCTTTGCCACCCTGGCCAGTGATAGCAGGAAGTAGGGGTGGAGCCAGCGATGGGAGCTGGGCACGGTCGAAGCTGGCAGTCCCAGGAGCTAGGGGTCCCTTGCCTGGGCCTAAAGCGAAGTCCACGATCGTGGGGCCGCTGCAGCTGCGGGTCCCTGCTGCCCGAGCCGGACGCCTCAGCTAGAGGCCTTAGGCCTGGGCAGGGGCGGAGCCTGCAACCACGGGGAGCTGGGGATCCCCTGCCCAGGCCTGACACCTCTGTCAGAGGCGTCAGGCCTGGGCAAGGGGCTGATCCTGCGATTGGAGGGTGATGGGGGTCAATGCCTGAGGGCTCCCAGTATGTGAGAGGGGGGCAGGCTGGGCTGAGGGACACTCCCCCCCCCACACACACACACCCAGTGCACGAATTTCGTGCACCAGGCCCCTAGTTCTTAATAGTCACAGAAGTTGACATAATGCCTGACCATAATCACTAAATAAATATGCGTTGAATGGCTATCTAACTAATCCACCTGCCTTCAATTTCTCCTTATTCCAGCCACCTTCTAACCTCAAGTGAGTCAGGGAAACTAGGGCGACATTTAGTTGTAAGTACAATGGAGAAAGAGAAGCCCTTCCTTAATAACCACAGATAAGCCCTTTTACTGTTATTCATTAAATGTTTGGTCATCAACTTATCACTCTTGACACAGTAATTTTTTTTCCATCCATAGTCACTGTATCTCAGCCCCAAATTATTTAAAATTTTATACTTAGATATTTGAGTGTGAAATAAATTCATTTATTTTATTTTACCTAATTTATTAGACCAGAAATTAAATCCTTACAAGCAGGTCAAATAAGTACTTTGATCTTAACATAGAGGGTCCTAAACTATTCATAGTCACAGTGGGCTTCAGAAGTCATTACAGTGAAGTAGATTTGAAATGACTTCATTTCCGAAATTTGTCAGTTCTGAGGTGTTCAGACAGCTACTGTTTGAAATCACATGCAGAATTATAATAAACTAGGGGTCCAGTGCACAAATGTGTGTACCTTGAAAGGAACAGTAGGCTGCTAGGCTGCGGGGGGCACAGGGGCGGGTCTCGGCCCATCCTCCGTGCCCTCACCTGGCCCCTCCCACCACGGTCCCTGGTTCCCCTCTCTGCAGGCAGCCCCGCTCCCGCCGCCACCGCCACTTCCATGTGCTGACAGAACTGGCCCCACTCGCACTCGCTGACAGCACAAAGTGACCAGGGCTGGTGCCAGCAGCTGATGCAAGCAGAGCTGGCAGGCACCGTCAGCGGGTATGAGCGGCGGCTGCTGCCCTGATCGCCCCTCAGGAGCAGGGGGAGGTGGAGAAGCGCTCAGGGGCGATTGGGGCCAGCAGCCGCCACTCGCACTTGTTGACAGTGCTGAGCGATTGTGGCCAGTGCTGGGCACCAGCAGCAGGTGTGAGCGGTGACTCAGGCACTGGTAGCGGGTGCAAGCGGGGCCGGCACCGGCAGTAGGTGCGAGTGCTGGGTAGGACCGCGGCGTGTGGGAGCAAAGAATTTTCAGTAACCACCAGGGGCTAGCCATGATGACAGTGACCAGTGCCCCACCTTGGTCTGGCACCCCCACTCACCTGCTCCACCATCCCGCTATGCCATATTCCGCGTGTGCCCCATGGTGCCTCAGCACACATCATAGTGACTGGTTGTTCGGTTGTTCCACCGTTCAATCTATTTGCACATTAGGATTTTATATATACAGATAGATGGTGCTGAGTCAATTGGATTTCCAAATGGAAAAATGAATTTTTAGTTCTCACATTATAAAGAATTAATTCCAGATAGATAAATCTTAGTATGAAAGGCAAAACAATAAACTCTTTAGAAAAGAACATCTTTCTGACCTAAAGTAGGCAAAAGAGCACTAACCACAAAAGAATAATACTAATAAATTGGACTCTATTAAAATGTTCATCAAAAGAAAAAATTAACAGACTGAAAAGGAAAGCCACACATGAGAGAAGACAGATAGCCAACAAAGGTACTATATCTAGAATATATAAAGCATATTCACAAGTTATTATGAAAAAGACAACAGAAAAATGGATAAACACTTGGGCACTTCTCAAGACAAGATATCCAAGTGACCAAAATAAAATGAAATAAAAATGTGCTCAATCTTGTCAGTCATCAAAGAAATATAAACAAGACCACAATGCCATACAATAATTCTTCCACCAAAATGGCCAAAATGAGGAGAGAAAACAAGAAGTGTTGATAAGGATCTGAAACAAGGGGATCTCTTAACTGCTGCTCTGGGAGCATAAATTATATAGCCACTTTGGAAAACTCTTTGGCAAATTTCATTGAAGATCTCTCTATATAAAGCAATTCAATGCTTAGGCATACCCAACACAATGCGTACATATGTTTAACAAAGACCTTCATAGGAATGTTCCTAGTAGCCCTGTTCCTCAGAATCCCCTAATAGAAACAAAGGGATTAAGTGTGGTATATTCACAGCATGGAGCACCGTTCAGCAGTGAGAATGAATAATCTACAAATTTACACAATTTGGGTGAATCTCACCAACAAAATGTTGAGCAAAGAATCCAGACACCAAAGAAAGCATACTATATGAATTTATATAAACTCTTCACAACTGGCAATGCTAATCTAGGTTTGAATCCAGCTAATCTATGGCATAGAAGTCAGAATAGCAGTTACTTTGGGGGGGAAAATAGATAGTGACTGGATGGGAGTTTATGCAGCACTCAAATATTTTGTTTATTTGATCTGGAAGCTGGAATCTGAAAGAAGCTTAAACATGTTCCACTTACTGTATTTACAATCTATTCACTTTCCACATGTATCTCATAAAAATAATAAAAGTAAAGTTTCATCACCACATTCCATTCTGGTAAGGAGGAGTCAAATATTAGGTCAGGTACTGGTTTCCTAAACATTAGAGGTTGAATTGTGCCCCCTGCTCAAACTCATATATTGAAGGCTTAAACCACACCATCTCAGCATGTGATCTTATTTGGAAATAAGTTGTTGTGGATGTAACTAGCTAAGAAGAGGCCATAATGGATTAGGGTGGGCCCCTAATTCACAATGACTAGTATGAAAGAGGAAATCTAGATAGAGACATAGACATGCATAGAGAGAAGATGATGTAAAGACACAGGAGAAGATGGCCACCTACAAGGCAAGGAGGCCTGGAACAGATCCTTCCCTCACAAGTCTCAGAAGGAACCAACCCTGCTGATGCCTCAATTTTGGATTTCTAGTCTCTAGATTTGTGAGACAATGGATTTCTGTTATTTAAAACACTCAGTTTGAGGTATTTTTTTTTTTTTTTACAGCAGTCCAAGCAGCCCCAAAGGTTAAGTATCTTGCCTATAGACACCCAGCCAGAGAGCAGAGCAGGAAGGGAAGGTGATGTTAAAAGGCGCCTATGCACTAGGGATCTCTCTCTCTCTCTCTCTCTCTCTCTCTCTCTCTCACACACACACACACACACACACACATACACACACATATACACACACACCCCTCATCTAGCATCTCACACACTTTGCAGAACTGCTCTAAGGAATGGGGAGCGATGGAAGGTGTTATGCGGGGGAAATGACATGATCCTTTTCCTGTTTTGGAACAATATAGTGCTCTGAATCATGTGACAAAATGAAGATGGAATATGGAAACCTAAGCCTCCCTGTGAGGAATCTTTACAAGGAAATCATTCCTGACCTGGCAGTGGCTTAGGTCTGGACTATTTCAAAGAGGGGAAACGAGTAACTCGATTGTTCCAAAGCTTCCATCTTGCTTGCTCATGGCCTCTTTGAGAATCTGCTGAAAGCTATAAATCCTCTCATCAGACAAATGTCATACTCATCCAGATGTAAAATGATGGGTAAGGGTTTTTAAGGCAGAGGATTGGTTTTTTTTTGTTTTGTTCTTTCTTTTGGAAATAAAAATGAATGGCTAAAGAAAACGGGGTTTCTACTTGTCATCTCAGAGGAAGGCAGCAACTAACTACTGGCTCTATGCCAAGACTCACAGGTATTCTGGAAACTTTGTAACTTTCCCACATTGGTTGTTTTTGCTCTTCCCCTATATCTTTTCCCACAATGATTAGTAGTTAATTACTTAAAACACAAAGAGATTGTGGGTCTGTCTTTCCGGGCAGAAAGTAAAGGGGAAGCCTGAGGAGGGAACCCACTCCATAGCCAGGTTTGGGGAAAGTGAGAAACTAAGAGGAGAGGAGCACAGGCTGAAGAATCCTCAGGCCTTGTGAATGAAGGAGGCCATTGTCTCCTTGGGAAGAATTTTCATTCTCTTCCCTGTGGACTTTTTAAGATTTTATGTGAACTCCATTTCCCATCATACCCTCATTGCTCTCTCTCCCCCTCTTTCTCATTCTTTCCCTTCCCCTTCTCCCTCCCTTCCACTCTGTCTAAAAATAAAGTAAAATGAAATAAAATAAGATAATGAATGGAATGGTCATGGGATTGAAGTAATAAGATTTGGATACTAGTCTACTCATCCATTAAGTAGATGTGTGACAAGTTACTTTATGTCTTTGGGACTGGCTTTTCCTTTCTATAAAATTAGGGGACCAAATATAGATAAGGGACTCAGACATTCTACAATGTAGAATATGAATATATGCAATTAAAGCAAAGCTATTTGTAGTCGCCACTATGCACAGTGGATAAGTTGGTGTGATATGTACCAACATACAGGAGTTCAGGAAAGTCTAATTCGACAAGTTTCATTCTGTCCCTAAAGAAATTGAAACCTAATTTACCTATAGTGTCATCCTGTGATCAGCATGCTCTCCCTGCAATTTGCATAATCATTGCTTCAGGCAAGACTAGACCAAAATTGTGGGAGGAAGGAAGAGGCAATGTCTCAATTCTACAAAGGAGAAAGTTTTGACAAGTACAAGATGCTGAGAAAAAAGGAAACTGCTCAGTTGGATGAAAGAAATGAACTCTTTTCAAACCATCTAAGATTCCTGCAGCTTTGAGAATAGTTTGTAACTGGCTTTTAATACCCTTAAGCCTTTTGTTAGAACAAGTGTCCAACTTTTAGATTACACTTATCTTGAGGGCAGATATGTCCTACAGGTCTTGTAAAAACATACAATAGGAATGAGATTCAATTCAGAATGAGACAACAATTATAGTGTAATAGAAACAAACAAATGAACAAACAAAAAAACCCACATAGACTGACATAAAGTTGATTTCATTCATATTTATCAGGGTATCCTTCTCACATTTCTGTTTCAAGTGGAATTAAGTGAACAAATTCTCTTAAGTTTTCACTAAATGGGTCTATTTTTATTAAATGATGACTGTCCCTCTTTAAGATGCTTTCATTACTAGATAAGACTATGCTGCTACTATCCGGACATCTTACAGTCTAAATGTCCTTTCTTCAAAATAGCAAGCAAAAGCCTTCAATATATGCACACACTGAATTGTTACACCCAGCTGGGCAGATTCCTCCAGTTTCTTGACAACAGTGTGCATTGGTAGATCTAACTCTACTTGAAGTACTTAAGTGCTTTCAAGTATGTTGGGACCAGACACATAACGTAATGTTCTTCCTAATTTCCAATTATCCTGTTGTCAAGACTACCTGGGGTTTGCAGAATGTGTCCTCTCACTGACCCCTGCCTGCTAAATAAAGCCCTATTTTTCTACAATGTGGAGCATTTTCACAATGACTTTTTCTCATTTCTTGACTGAGAAAATATTATTCTTGCCTCCCGTGGTCATCCTGTTATTCACCAGCCAATGTTCCGGGCCCAACAACTCCTCAGCTGAGGTGGAGGGATGAAAAAGTGGCTAGGGAGGGCGTGTTTCTGCCTTTCCCACAGGGAGCCACAGGGAAGAGCCCTGGCTTCCCCACCCCCTCAACTGTGTGCTCTAATGGTGTGGGGCCATTTCTGGAGGAGCCCGGGAAGTTAAAATGCCTTAAATACAAGAGAATAGCCCAAAAGCCATAGGGGACACCTGTTGTCAATTGCAGCTTGGAAATCATTTTGCTGGACTGGAAAGGATAAGCATACAAAATTATCTCTACGACTTGTTAAATAAACCATGATGAGAACAATAAGCAAATGCTATTCTCAGTGTCTGGTAATTCATTTTTTTCACTGTCTACTTAATCAGATTTTGGCCACACAATATTCTTTGCTTTGATGCAGGTGTTTAGTAATAAAAAAAAATACCTATTGAATGATCTCACCTAAAACACATTCTTTTTTTAAAGATAGGTCTCTGAGTTAGTCATGGAAGATTCCTGGATGAATGTGGCTGGCCAGGAGCCTCATATTTCATAGTGTTTGATTCCCACAGAACACCCTGTTCTGGGGAGCTTTCCTGATAGCAGTGATCGACTGGCAGCGGCCCCGGGAATTCAGGTGCACCCACAGCCCTGACTTTGCCAGTCAGGATGGGAAGTTGTATTTCAGCTCCATGTCCAGAAAAGCAGCAAAACCAGACCAGTGACCCAATGGCTGACCTCAGGACCAGCTGCATTGGATAATTACCCTTGCCCTGGTGCCAGCTAATCAATCAGTGGAGACCACAACCCTGAAAGCACATACCTGGAAAACTGTTGAATAGTCTATTGAGATCTCCCGGACCCTCCCTTAAAACCCTTAGGATGGAGGACCCAGTGCACTCTATCTCCCAGGGAGCACGCACCCTGGCCTATGCCCGTCCCTTTTCCCTGGCCCAGGCAGGTTACCATCACCTTCCTCATTCCCAAGCTCCTAGGGCCCTTCCTTTACCTCTATAACTTGTTTCTTAATCCCATTTCTTATAGGAATTACTTTTTATACCTCTGTGATTAACCAAATAAATGTTCTCTTATAAAAATATATCTATACAAATATCATTCTTAGTTCCAGCATTATACCAAAACAGGGTGGAGCCAAATTTGCCCTCAGGCTACTGGGCTGGAGCACCAAATAGGTAAAATCACAGACAATTTTATAGTTGTGTGAACCTGTCCCTTCCGTTCCATTTTACTGCATTGTTCTTTGGTCCCATATTGCACTTCTGCCTCCACCCCACCAGAATGCAAATGCACTGGGGACCAAGAAAGAATGTCTGAGATTCATTGCAAAATCACACGCTCTATGTAGTCACACTAGAGGTCCTGTGCAAGTTAGGGTCCCTAGCGGCTACTGGCTGGGTACTCCCTCCTTTCCCCTGACTGGCCCTGCCCCCTGGTCGAACTCCCGGTTGAGGGGACAATTTGCATACTACACTTTTATTATATAGGATGGTGTGGCTCTGCCAGAGATACAGTACAAACATCAAGTAGGCCCAGACCTGCCATGGAACATGAGAGGCCCCGTGACATCTTCTCCACTGTTTATGCTCCAGGTTCCTCACGTGCAAATCTAGACTTGACAGAATGTACTCCAGAGAGGTCCTGCATAGCCTGGCCAGCATGTAGAAATTTTTTTAATGTTTTTAATCAGACTGCAGATCTTGCAGGTGAATATCTCTTGATTTCTTATACATATAGCAGAATTGTTTTCATCATCCAATTTCAAGCCTATTGACAGGGTCAATTCTGATCTCCTGCTTTCTTCCAACTAAGGAGCATGAAAGACATGAGAGAAGCTGATGGTTAAGAGAGCTATGGATGTTAAAAGGTTTAATCTACTAATACAAGGGTAGCATTTCCCAAAGCATGTTATGCTGAACACTGACTCTGTTAGATGTTCCACCAAAAAAGCATTTCAAGGACAAATAAGTTTAGGAAATATGGCATAAAATACCTCTTCTCTTTCAATGACTCTTAGTGTGCATTAGTATATGAAAGGCTCTGAGGGTTCCTGTGATGAAGCTGCTTAACTGCTCAGCTGGGGTGGCTCAGTGGTTGAGAGTGTACTTACGAACCAGGAGGTCACAGTTCAATTCCCAGTCAGGGCCTATGCCCAGAGTTGCAGGCTCAATCCCCAGAGTGGGGTGTGCAGGAGGCAGCCAATCAATGATTCTCTCTCATCACTGATGTTTTTATCTCTCTCTCCCTTCCTCTCTGAAATCAATTAAAAAAAATGTTTTTTTAAGAAAAGAAACTGCTTAACTACGTTGAATCAAGTGTTTCTCAAGCTTATATGATCAGGACAGCTTTCTTTCTCTTTTATGTAACTGTTATTAATACTGCAAGAAACAAATGACCCACAGACTACATTTTGGGAAACACTTCTATAGACCGGTGGCTGGGGGCAGGGGGGGAGGGGGGGGAGGGGGGGTAGCTAGAATCTAAAGGTTTTATGCAGGGGAGTGAGTTATGTTTTAGAAAACCACTTTGGTGCGAATCAGGTCCTTCTCTTCTAGTTGTTGTCATTTTAGGAAATTACCCTGTATTCTATCCATATGCTCAATCCAGAAAAACAGGAGCCGTATTTGTTGTGGTGGTAACTTTTAAACAACTAGAGGCCCGATGCATGAAATTTGTGTGAGGGGCTCGGCCCTCACAGCCCCTCACAGCCTCAGCCAGCCCTCACAGCCCCGGCTGCATCCAGAAGGTTGTCCAGACGGTCGTCTGGAAGGATGTCCAAACAGTTGTTCTGCTGTTCGGTCTAATTAGCATATTAGCTCTTAATATATAGGATTCTAAAATGCATGCATGGTTTAAAGATAAGCCCAACAGTGCAAGTGATAGTATGAAAAACAAAAGCCGCCTCCCTCCCCTCTCTCACTTTCTCCTCTACCCAACAGCCTGGCCTATTTCCTAGAGGTACTAAGTAGGGTTAGCCGGTTTCATTTCATTTTTCGGTTTTTTATATGCAACTCTAAATCATACACATGCGAACCTATTGTTTTAAATTATACACATTCAGCAGTATCTATTGACGAAATTTGTTCTCACACGTCTTCCTGCCTCGCTCACCTCTAACCTCCTCTCTGTCACCAAGTTCTATCAATTTTACTTTCCAAATGCATCTCTCCGTCCTCTCCTCTCCATCTGCCCTGGCAGCACCGTCACCGGCACTCTGTCCATTCTCTTATTGTACTCATAAAGATGTTAAAATATAAGTTAGATGATCTCTGGCTTCAAAGTCTTCAAGGGCGCCCCACTAAAATACAATTCAAAATCCTTGTCAAGATCTGTGAAGGTTTGCATGATCAGGCTCCTACCTACCTCCCCTACCCATAGCCAGCCTCTCAGCAAAACCTTCACCAAACTCCAGCCACAGGTGCCTGCTGTCCCTTGAACACTTGGGGCCTCTTCTTCTCCTTAAAGCCTTCCCATTTGCTCTTTCCTCTGCTCAGATGGATTCTCCCCAAATTCTTTTTGGCTAAGTTAACCCATCTAATCTGAGTCAGCCCCTGTGTCTTTTTCTTCATAGCACTCTGTTCTCCACACTACTTTAAATTTGTTATTTTATGTTTATTTTTTTAAATGTCTCTAAGTTCCAAAAGAATGGGGAACATATCTGCTTTATTTAACACTATATCCTGTAAAATTGGCACTATGTCTAGTCACAGGATGGGCTTAATAATTATGTATCAAATGAATGAATTTAGACAGTGAAAAGTTCTCTCGCGGTTTTAAGTTCCTGCTTTTTCTTAACGTGAAATGTAGTCCCATCCAGATTTTCATGTTTTGCATACCTATCTATCACCTAGAAGACTCACTCATTCATCTCTATGAGGAGCAGAACTTATAGGGACATCTCATGTAACTCTCTGCTTAAGCTTCTCTGTCCTCAGTTTATTCTCTTCTTGGGAACTCACTGCACTTATTTTCAGTACCATTCATTTTGTGCCAAATCTTATAATGCCTTGTAACACCTATCTGCTATTATTGGCACCTCTTATTTACACATTTTGTCTTGCCAATAATGTCATAAGTCTATCAAGTATAGGACTTGGTACTTCGTATCCTAAAGTATACAGTGTGCCCCTGAACAGGGCAGTTGCATGAGAGGAGTCTCCATCCACCCCCTCTGGTGCCCCCATTATAAGACTTTGATGTGGGAGTTTGACCCATTTCCTTTCACTCTCTTTTCCTCCTCTGCCCTTCTGAATGCGTTGCCATTATGCCAGGAATAAAGGCTGGTATAAAGATAAGCTCTGAGGTCAGGAGAAGTAATTAAGGGGAGTGTGCATACAGAGGACTTGCCAGTGTTTCATTTCCTCCCCAGTGTTACAGGAGGGGAAGATCACGCGATAAGGGAATAGGTGTGTTTTATATTGCTAGGTATCTCCTAGAACATATTAAAAAGTGACTTGTTCAAGATTTTGAAAATATGGATTTTTAAAACTTAAATGAAACAAAGAGGATTACATCCTCAAAAAAATTCAGTCATTGACTCAGTCTCTCTTTGTTCAATTTTTGGGTTAATTAGACCCAAACATCAACTTAATTCAGAAAGTGTCTTTGAGATCCAAGAAGTTATTCTGTACTTCGAGTTGCCATTTCTAATCTTGTGATATTTAAGGAATATTTAAAAAAACTGAACACCTTAGCTACTCCCCCCGCCCCTGCCACCAAAATATAAGGGCTATAAGGGATCCGCAAGCCTTTTATTGTACTAAGCCAAACTTCCTCAACTTACTTCTGGAAATGGAGCAGAAAAGCAAAGCCTGTAATACTGTCTTTGTTAGCACAGAACTATTCCAGGAAAGTAGACATTTTCACAATTACTTCCTCTTTTTACCTACTGTGTCTTCACAACAACCCTTTAAGGTGGACAGAGTGGAAGCTATTGTCTGCTGTCCTTATTTTGTCAGAGAGGAAGCTCGCCACAGAGGGCTCACTGACATAAGTATGCAGCTGATAACTCGTGTTGGAGAATTCCCCTGAAGAATTGCTATGAGATAATGCTGCTGCTCAGAATAGGGCTGTTAACCTGGGGTCAGGACTGGCTGAAGAATTTGCAGGGTCTAGTGCAAGCATGTCAAACTCAAAGGCTAACACAGGCCAAATAAACAAGGTTTAAGTTTATGTGGGCAGCAAAAAAAAACACACAACCCATAAGCTTCCATTTTAATAGAAACGTAGGTTTATTTTGAAAAATATAGTATAAAATAGAATAAAAGCAACGATGCAATTAATGTTTCCTTACATACCATTATATCGGCTGGGCTGCAAAAATATTCGTTGTGGGCTGCATGCAGGCCACAAGTTTGACATGCGTGGTCTAGTGCAGTGGTAGGCAAACTGCGGCTCGCGAGCCACATGCGGCTCTTTGGCCCCTTGAGTGTGGCCACAAAGTTTCAATCACACTGTACATGCGCGTCCGCACGTGGTATTTTGTGGAAGAGCCACACTCAGGGGGCCGCAGTTTGCCGACCACTGGTCTAGTGTACAATGAAAATTTGGAGCTCCTTGTTTGAAAGTTCTTAAGACAGCTGAAGGTAACAGCAGGACATTAAACCGAGCGTGGGGGCCCTTCCAAGTACAGGGCCGTGTTTCCATGAAGCTGGGCCTGCCTGGGGTCTCTGGATGGCTAACATTTGGGTGGCTGGGTTTCAAGGAAACTGTGAACTCCTGACATTTAGGCAGAATTCTGTGTCAAT
Source organism: Myotis myotis (assembly GCF_014108235.1). Taxonomy (NCBI): domain Eukaryota; kingdom Metazoa; phylum Chordata; class Mammalia; order Chiroptera; family Vespertilionidae; genus Myotis; species Myotis myotis. The sequence continues at coordinate 176,341,095 of NW_023416335.1, forward strand.
GTGTATAATATGATTGTTTCTTATATTCCATAGCTATTGTCAGATTTCCAAAGTGGTCTGTTAACACAATGAAGTGTTAAGAGTGCGTCTTCGAGAGCAGCAAATGTTCCCACAGAGCCCAGCATGTCACAATACATGGGCGGGACCAGCCTGCTGGTGGGCCCTGGGCAGGATCCTGCAGGACACTGTCTGTGAATGAGTGAGTTTTCATGAATGCATGGGGATGAACACAAAGCAAAAAACTGTTAAGCCTGCCCAGCGGCTGCCAGAAAGACAGACGCTCGAGGATGCATCCTCAAAATATAGGAAAGCAAGTAGTGAGATATTCAGGATGAGCCCATTCGTTACAAACCCGGAAGTACCACCTAAACACAAGCTAGTTTATTTAGTTTCACCCCTTTCAAGGAAGGGTCTCCGTCTTCTTCTGTAATTAGACACCACATTCCCTCCTGTTAATCAAGGAGAAATGTATCACCGGAAGACCTGCCAGCTCACACTTACTTGTATCTATTTTACAGATAACTCTAACCCAATGTTAGGAACTGGAGTAAGGCAGGATTGTTGATAAAGCAGGCAGAGGAGACGCCCTCAGAAAGAGAAGTGGTGGTCATCTCTTAGAGGCGCTACACACAGATATCCCTACATGTGCATTTTGCTGAAAAGCCTGCTTCTGCCGTGAGGGGCGGCATTCAAATTGTATTCAGTTCCTTTGCACTTTTAGACTAAAAATGCTCTTCAGCCAAAACTCCAGCTCATAGAAATGGGGATAGGGAGAGATGGGTAATTGAATCCACGGCATAATCCTCAAATTTCCATTTGCTCAGTGTCAACCTTGTCTAGATGCAGCCTCTGGCGCGCAGAAAAAGCACCGTCCACTGTGTCCTGGTCACTGTTCTTGCGCGTGGCACAATGGGGCACTCCACGGGGCACAACGACCCAAAGCTCGTGGGTTCCAGCGAGAACCTCGGTTGCTCACACCAGGGGACTCACTCATGGAAGAATAAGTGCTCATAATTCTCCCTGTCCCGACAGCTGAAAGAGCAGGAGGCTGGCAGGCGGGCGCCTTCCTATGGCTTCTAGGACTCAGGTGCTCATTATTTCTCTTAATGGAATGGAATTGCCCGCGGGAATCTGACTTGCCTCCCCGCACGCCATGGACTCCAGCTGGAGTCTTCCAGTCCTGGCTCCCGGCTCCCCGCAAGACGCCCAGGCCACAGCGAGAGGTCCAAACTTTCAACCAGGACAGACTCCGCCCCGGCGCCCCAGACCGTGTCCAGCCAGAGCCGAATGGGAGGGTCTGGACGCTCGCAGCCCCGGTGGGGCTGGAGGAGGGGGGGCGGGGGGGCGAGGCCGCGATCTCGGGTCGGGAAGCGGGAAGCGCAGGGAGGGCAGCCGGGGCGGCGCCGCGCCGCACGTGGCCTGCGAGTCGGCGCGCTCTTTCTAGGAACAGCCGCGGGCCAAGGAGGCCTGGGCGAGCCCCGCGGGCGCCCCTCTCCCTCGGTCCCGGGCTGCCCGGGAGCAGCACCCCACTGTAACCCTCGCGATCCGCGGTTCCCGCCCCTGCGCACCCCACTTTGGCGACTATGCGGGCGCCCAACACGCCCTAGCGGCTGGCTGCGGGCGGGGTGCGGCGGGGCAGCTCCAGCGCGCACAGCCTTGGAAACGCTTGGTGCTCCCGCCCGGCCCCGCGCCCACCCTGCCCAGCCCAGCCCAGCGCGCGCTCTGCCTTCCCGGGCGCGGGCTCTGCCAGCCGCGGGGCCGCGGGCTCTGGAATACCTGCTCCTCCGGCTCGGGGTGGGGCTCCTCTGCTCCGGTCCTTCCCCGGGGCTCCGGGAAGTGCTCCCGCCTCAAGGAAACGGCTCCTGCCTCTCGGCTGTCGAACGTGAGACTATATATCCGGCAGGAGACTGGGTGTGGGGCGGAGGAAGCCACCCTCCCCCCACCTTCCCCGCCGCGCCGCGGCCTCGGTGTCGGGCGCGGAGCCGGCAGCAGCCTCAGCCCCGGGCCGGCGGGGGGCGCGGGGCTGGCGGGGGCCGCGCGCTCAGTCCCGCCCTGAGCCTCCATTCATTCAGCACCAGGCAGATCCACTATTACTCCACGGGTTCCCACCCCTCTCCTCGTTTTTTAATGGGTGGGTGAGGGGAAAGGGAACAGGAACGGCGCCCCTCTCCGGTCTGGAAAAGGAGAAAAAGAGGAGAGGACGGAGAGGGGATAGAGACAGACAGACACGGGGTCAAAGGCTCTGGTCTGAACGCTTGGAGGACACGTTTCCCCAGCCACCCTAACAGGATGGGCAGCCCCAAATCCGAGTTGACTCAGCTCGTCTCTTCTGCACGCGCCCCCCGCCCCCCAAGAGGGATGCTTTGTATCTATCTGCTCCAAACTCTGCTAGGCGCCCCGCAACGACCCACAGCGCAGGGTTCTTCCGGACACCCAGGAGGGGCTGGAGGCGCGGTTGACTCAGACCTCCCAGGCTTGGAGGACAGAAATCTGCGCGCGGTGCGGGTGGGAGTGGGCAGGTGGATGCAGACTGGAGAGGATAAGATGCTGAAGGAACAGCGGCGGGCTAGCTTTGCTCAGCGGCCCTTCAGGTTCTTCAAAAAGACATTTGGTTTCTTAGCCAGATAGATTTTCGCGGGGGGGGGGGGGGGGGGGATTAGGTGTGGCCATTGGCATCAGGGCGGAGTTGTAGAGGGAAGGACAGGCATGAGAGTGGAGCTGTCACAGGTCTCATCCAGGATGTGCGGAAACCCAGCAAACGCCCAGCCTAATTCCTTGGACAGGTGGAAGGTAAATTCCCGCATAAATATGCTACATTAAGGAAATCCAGAAAGGAATATTGCTCTATAAGCTGTCTTCATTCCCCTCATTACAACGATCGCCATAGATAAAGACATAAAATTCATGAAGGTTAGAATGAACGCAATAAGCTATTTCCTTCATTAAAACAATTTACACCCAATTTGAATTATCTTCTACTGGACTCTCTTCAATTAAATGCATCAAGGAAAGTGTAACCTAAAGACACCTGGCTAGTTTCCTCTGGTGACTGCCTGAAACCAACAGGGAGAGGAAAAGTTAGGACCAAATAAACATACTCTGCTACCCCTCTCCCAACTCAAGAATAAATCTGAATGTGTCCTCAAAACGTGTATGAGAGTACTTGAGAAGACACAGTCACACGTTGGTGAGAACGTGCTGAAACCACTCATCACGTGGCAGGTGGAAGGTAAATTGCTACAACTCTTTGGAAAGCAATTTAGCCCACATTTCCAAGGCATACAATATTTTTAGTCACTTTTTAAAAAATGTTCTCAACAGTAAAAGACTGGTAAACGATTCTCATTTCTTAGAATGCATCCAAAGGAAATAACCCACAAAAAGAGAAATGCCACATGAACAAATTGCAGGTTTGTTATAGCATCTATAATAATAAAAGTGTAATATGCTAATTAGACCGGATAGCCAAACGAACTTCCCGACAACCTTCTGAATGTCATTCCGGACGAAGCCATGGCAGGGCCAGTGCAGAGGCAGTTAGGGGCAATCAGGCAGGCAGGCAGAGTGTTTAGGGGTGATCAGGCAGGCGGGCAGAGTGGTTAGGAGCCAGCAGTCCTGGATTGCGAGAAGGTGCAGGCCAGACTGAGGGACCCCCCCCACCCCCACTGTGCATGAATTTTGTGCATAGAGCCTCTATTTATTAATAAAGGAGAAAATAAAACATACTTTCAGTGGAATATTGATAGGTAAAATGCAACATTATTTTACCTATCAACATTATTATAAAATACAAAATCATAATTTGATTATCACCATTAAAATTACATTTATGTATGGATAATGTATGTATGAGTTTGCTAGGGCTGCCATATCTAACTATACAGGCTGGGCGGCTTAAACAACAGAAAGGTATTGTCTCACAGTTCTAGAGGACAGAGATCCAAGATGGAATTGTCAGCAGGGTTTGTTCCTTTGGAGGATTTTGAGGAAGAATCTGTTTCATGCCTCCCTCCTGATGGGTCTGCTTGTAATCTCTGGCTTTTCTTCACCTGTAGAGGCATAAACCTGATCTTTGTGATCATCTTCACAGGGTGTTCTTCCCTTGTGTGTGTGTCTGTGTTGAAATTTCCCCTTTGTAAGAAGACCCGATTCATATTGAATTAGGGCTTACCCTAATGGTCTCCTCTGAATTTATTACGTCTTCCACATTTCTGTTTCCAAATAAGGCCGCATTCTGAGGGTTAGGACTTCAGCGTGTAATTCGGTGGTGGTGGGAGAGGGGGAGCAAAGTCTAGGGGGAAGGGCAGTCTCCAGGGTTTTATCTCAAAACCACTATTGCTGAAGGTCAATGTTGAGAAATACATTATTACAATAACTGACATCTGCTTTCAAAGTCTTCTCTACCTCACCATTGCTTAATGATTTACCATTTTATTCAACCTCATAAAATGAATGTTTCTTTGCAAATCTGCCTGGAAGATTTTATTTAATATGCAAAATACTTACAAAATGTGCTAGACCTAATATAATATGTCAGATCATTCAAATGACATGTTAAAGTTGGAGACTGTGAATAAATACAGTGTTCCAAAAGAATGCCATCATTCCCCATACTATCTCTTTAAGCAAATACTGTTTCTGCCCTGGCCAGTATGGCTCAGTTAGTTGGACATCATCCCATGCATGCCCCAAAGCGTTTCCAGTTAGATTCCTGGTCAGGGCACGTGCCCAGGTTGCAGGCTCAATCCCCAGTAGGAGGCGTGCAGGAGGCAGCTGCTCTCACGTCGTTGTTTCTTTTTCTCCTTCTCCCTTCCTTCCTCTCTAAAAATCAATATAAAAATCTTTAAAAAATAAAATAGTTTAAAAAACATACAAATACCTTTCTGTTGACTGATAGTAGCATGGAAACAAGAGGTTTGATTTTGATCTACAGTAGAATCAAAAAAATATGGTGTTCTGGAACTAGAAAGCTAGTTCTTTGGGCCCACTGTCTTACGTTATAGTGGTGAAGACTAGACTTTGTGTCTTGTCTAAGGTCACTTTATTAGTTTTAGATTTTCCCATAACCAATTGCCATAAAGTTGGTGTTTTAAAACAATATCCATTTATTATCTCAAAGTTCTGTAAGCCAGTCTTCTGGACACAGTGTAACTGAGTTATTCGTCCAGGGTCTCACAAGGCTGAAATAACAATGTCACCCCAGACCCTGATCTCACCTGTGGCTAGGGGTGCTTTTCTGAGCTCCTCATTGGTTGGTGGCAGGATTTAGTTCCTTGCAGCTACAGGACGGAGGGCTCATTTTCTCACTGGCTCTTGGTGAGGGTTTTCTTTCAATGCCTAGAGGCCATCCTTTCTCTGGTCTTATCCCTGTGCTCTCTCTCACATCATGGTTGGTTGCTTCTTTAAAACCAGCAGAAGAAAATATCTCTTTCCCTCTTGAAATCTCTGACCCTTTGTAAGGGCTGCAACCTGGGATCATCTCGCTTTTGATGAACTCAAAATCAACTGATTTGGGGCCTTCACTTTCATCACAAAAACAATGACAGGAGTGAAACCCATCATAGGCACAGCCCCATCCCTTGTAGAGGAAAGGATTCTACAGAACACATCCACTACCGTGCGGCGACCCGGGGCTGGCTTAGAATTGGGCCATCTTATCACTGACCTCGGTGGCAGGTGGTAGCATCAGCGGTAGCAGTGTTGTTTCCTACTTTATTGAAGAGAATCTCCTGCATAAGAAAAAAAAAATTATTTTCATTATCTGCCCATTATACGAAGCAGATAGTTATGGATTTTCATGGGTTTTTTTTTTTTTTTTCTTGATTCCTTTCCCCTACAGAGATATACAGGTCTTTGAAAGTTACATAACATCTTCATTCACAATTGTAAAAGTGTAACAGGTGAAGACTAAACTGCTATTTTCCAAATCTAAGTGCAATGCATTCTGAGCTGATGGCTCCTTAAGCCTTGCATCATAAACATCAAGAGTCTTTTGAGAATGCTATTGAGAATTCTTTTGAGAATCCTGTCTTGAGAATGCAGTAGAGTTGCAGCTGAATTAACTAAAGGACATCCTCTCTATTGACTATTATGTCGACATTAAAAAGAATAAATTAAAGCTATTCCAGTTGAATTGCAGTAATTTCCAAGCAGTTTAGTTTGTGAGGAAAGTAATACGCTGAAAAACATGTCTAATATGATCTTGTTTCTATTAAACCAAAATCAAATAACTTCGAATAAGCACTTGCATACATAGATATATAGGTCTATGGAGGCCTAGAGAAAAACATGGAGAATGTGTACTGAGTTATTAACATGTTACCTTGATTGGTGAGAAAGGGTCCTGCTACATGTGGGGGAAGTAGGAAGGAGGAAGGAGTACCAGGCAAAGATAGACACAAAAAGAAAGACTAAAATATAAGTTAAGGTATAGTATGATCACATTTATGCATTTATTGAAATTATTTTAAAACATTTTTACTAAAGAAAGAATGCTATGAGCCTCCACTCCCTCCTAACAAGTAAAAAGCTAAGCAAATTGAAAAAATAAACTATCCTTAATTCGTCAGGGCAGTACAGTCACAGGGCAAACTGCTGCCACCAAAATTGGAGAAAGTGACAAGTAGATACAGAAAATCGCAAACAACAGGAACAGAACCCATGAGCAGACACCTCCAAATTACTGGTATCTAGGGAGAAAAACTGAATTGTACTTGACCAATTGCTGGAGGCTCCGCGTGAACAACCTTTAAGTTAAAAACTCCCCCAGTGGAACCTAGTCATGGGGCTGGAGTGGGGAACACTTTTGTGAATTTTACTCCCAGGACCTCTACCACGTCCTCACAGTGAACAGCAAAGAAAAATGCCCTGGTGCTCCCAGCAGGAGGAGGGGAACGTTTGAAATAGCCAGAACATTGTGTCCTTCTTAACCATTTTACCAGAGACTAACCTGGTAGGATTTTATTGGAGCCTAACTTAACTAAGTGAAGGTCGGTTCCCAAATCCAGCCCCCCTCTAGTCATTACCCAAGGGGGGAAATCTGAGAAGCACTTGGGTTGCTCATAGCCAGGGCCATAGGCTCACCAAAAGACTAAGACACAATTTTAGGACTAAAGTGCTTCTCTTCTCCTCAAACCTTACCATTACATCACTAAATACCTATTTACTGCAGTTCCTTTTACCCAGTATTTATGCCCACCCTACAAGAAAAATTACAAGGCACGTTAAAGGCTAAAAGCACATTTTAAAGGCACTGAACAAGTATCAGAACCAGAGTCAAATACGGCAGGACTATTGGAATGATCAGACGAGGAATTTTTAAAAACTATGATTAAAATGCGAAGGGCTTTAATGAATAAAGTAGAAAACATGCAAGAACAGATGAATAATATAAACAAAGATAAAAATTCTAAGAAACTATAAAAATAAATGCTAGGGGAAAAAAACAACTGTAGCAGAAGTGAAGAATGTCTCTGATGGGCTCATTAATGGCCTGGATACAGCTGAGGAAAGACTCTCTGAGCTGGAGGACATGACAACACAAATTCCAAAGTTGAAAAGCAAAGAGGAAAAAAAGACAGAGAAAACCAGAACAGAATGTCAAAGGACTGTGAGACAACTATAAAAGGTGTAACCACAACATGTTGATGAACGATATCAAAGAAGAACTAAATAAATGGAGAGATACTCCATGTTCACGATTAATCAATATTGTCAAGATGTCCATTTTTTCTAGCTTGATCTGTTGATACAATGCCATCTCAAACAAAATTCCAGCAAGATATTTGGTGGATATCTACAAACTGATTCCAAAGATTGTAGACTCAGACTCAGGCTAGGAGAACTCAACATTGGCGAATAACAAAGTTGGAGAACTGACACTGCCCAACTTCAAGAATTACTATGAAGCAAGAGTAATCAAGATAGTGTAGTACCGGTGAAAGAAGTGACAGATAGATCAATGGAACAGAATAGAGAGCCCATAAATAAACCCACATAAATATAGTCAACTGATATTTGTCAAAGGAACAAAGACAATACAATGAAGCAAAGGTAGTCTTTTTCAACAAATGGTGCTAGAACAACTGGACATAAAAATAAAAACAAGAATCTAGACACAGATCTTATATCCTTTACACAAATTAACTAGGAATGGATCACAGACTAAATGTAAACTCATAACTATAAAATACCTAGAAAATAAACAGGGAAAATCTAGATGAGCTTAGGTTTGGAAATTACTTTTTAGATATAACAACATAGGCACAATCCATGGAAGAAATAATTGATAAAATGGACTTCATTAAAACTAAAACATCTGCTCTGCAAAAGACAATATCCAGAAAATGTACAGACAAACCACAGACTGGAAGAAGTATTTGTAAAAGCTATATCTGATAAAGGACTTGTATCTAAAATATTTTTGTTATTATTTAGTTTAAATATACTCCTAAAACTCAATAATAAGAAAATAAACAGCCCAAGATCAAGATATAAGGTATCCTATATAATAAAACTCTAATACGCAAATCAACTGAATGGTCGCTATGATGTGCACTGACCATCAGGGGGCAGATACTCAATGCAGGAGCTGCCCCCTGGTGGTCAGTGCGCTCCCACAGAGGGAGCACACTCAGCCAGAAGCCAGGCTCACAGCTGGCGAGTGCAGCGGCGGTGGCGAGAGCCTCTCCCTCCTTCGTGGCACTAAGGACCCCTCGGGGGATGTCCGACTGCTGGCTTAGACCCGCACCCCAGGGAACTGGAGTGGGCCTAAGCCAGCAGTCAGACATCCCCTGAGGGGTCCTAGACTGCAAGAGGGCGAAAGCCGGGCTGAGGGACCCACCTCAGTGTACGAATGTCCTGCACCAGGCCTCTAGTAATATTACTATAAGTTTTTCTCTTCTTTTTTTTCTGTGATCACTGGGAGTGGGTAGTCTCTATGATTCATGATGGCTTAATATAGGTTTTGATTAAAGAAGACCACTGAGCTTATTCTTATAGATGTTTGATGGTTTGGGCAATGATGGTCCATTCCACAGCACCAATTCTGCCTAACAAGTGATCCACTAAGCACTCTCATTTTTGGGGCATGCAATGCAGCTGGGATTAAAGAAGCCCACTCCTAATAACCTCCTATAACCTGTTGGAGTTTGAAAATAGGCATGAAGAGGAAGGGTCAAAGAGGCACGTCCCCCACCAGTGCAAGCTGTTCGGTATTGCAGCAGGTTACAATGAATATATCCTGACCTGAGCCTGTATTTCCCAGGCCTAGAATTCCAATAGATGAGTGGATACCAAGATAAAACATCACCTTTTGTCCTCCATAACTTAGGTTAGGACAAAACTTAGGTTAGGGTGAGAATTGCTATTAAATTTATATCCACATAATCTTTTACAGTCTTCCTTTAATAGCTTTTCTAAGCAGGAAAACTGAAGTTTTCAGCTGTTTGCTTAATAATTAACATGTTATCCTCTGAATTTCAAATACTCAGAGGCATGCTCTATTTCTATAATTATCTTCATCTCCATACTTTTTCATATTACTAAGGCCATCTAACTGTAGTGTTTGGCACATGTAAGTAAAATCAAATGCCATTCCTATCTACATTTTCCCAAATAAATATTATCAATTTTTTTTCCCAAAGGGAATATAGCTATGCAAAGTAAAAAAAAAAAAGTTACTTGCATCCTGTAAAATATTAAGTATGAATCAGTTTGGGGTAAAAATTCTGCCAATTTTGTTTTCAAATTTTCAATCAGTCAGTTGTCATCATGATCAGGTGCTAGATAGTGTGTAAGGTGATGATCAGTTTCCCTCTTTGAGAACTGCCCCTGAAGCATAAGGGTGATCCTTCATCAACCATCGTTTGTTCATTCATTCATTCATTCATTCATTCATTCATTCATTCACAAATATTCATGGACTGATTGCTATATATCAGGCACTGTGCCAGTTTTGAAACTGAGACAAAAGAATCAAAATCTCTTCCCTCTTATAGATTATAGCTGGAGAGAGTAGAAGACAGAGATTAAACAAACTCCAAAGTAAACATCTGGTTACAGATTGAGATAAGTGCTATGAGGTATAGAATGGAACTCTGTGAGAGTAACAGGGGAAACCTGTTTTAGATGTGGATGAAGGTAAAACTCTGTCAATTGACATTTTGGTTGATATGTAAAGAATGAGAAGGAGTGATGGGGAAAGTTCTAGGCAAGAGAACAAGTATAAAGATCTCAACGGACAGTGTATTTGGGTAACAGGGTATGTGGTTTGAGCAAATTCAGAGAACAGGTAGGCTCCAGATGAAATAAGATCTTGTAGGTCCTGGTAGGATATTTGGGCCTAAAGGGAAGTAACAGTGCTATGGAAGGGTTTTAAAAAAGATTTTGAGAGCCTACCTTTAGTGATTGAAACTGATTCATTCAAGGATAATCACCTGACCTTAGCAAGCCAATCAGGTTTTTCCTTCCAGAAATGTGAAAATTTTGACCCAAAAGACACAGACTCAAAGTTTCTGGAACCTCAGTAACTCTAGACAGCATTCTAGAAAATCCGTGAATTTTTGCTACTGGGTCTTTAGAATTTTCTAAGTTCCTGTCCTTTTATCTATTTTGGATTCTGATATATATATATATATATATATATATATATATATATATATATATATATATCTCAGTATTCTAAGAAAAGTTATTTATCATTAATTATTATTATTTTGTTCAAGTTAAGTAGATTTCATTTACTTTCATTTTAAAAAGCCTTAACTGCTGTAGCTGGTTTGGCTCAGTGGACAGAGCGTTAGCCTGTGGACTGAAGAGTCTGGGTTCGATTCTGGTCAAGGGCACATGCCTGGGTTGCAGGCTTGATCTCCAGTAGGGGGCATGCAGGAAGCAGCCAATCAATGATTCTCTCTCATCATTGATATTTCTCTCTCTCTCTCTCTCTCTCCCTCTCCCTCTCCCCCTTCCTCTCTGAAATCAATAAAAATATATTTTTTAAAAATAAAAAAGCCTCAACTAATATAACTTACCAGTTGACAATTTTCTGCAGTTTCTATTGTATTTTATTATTACTTTGAGATGTCTAACCCAAAGACCAAATATAGAAGAAAGATGAATTGAGAGGATAATAATTTTTTAAATATATGTATGTTTTAAATATATTTTATTGATTTTTTACGGAGAGGAAGGGAGAAGGATAGAGAGTTAGAAACATCAATGACAGAGAAACATTGATCAGCTGCCTCCTGTACACCTCCTACTGGGGATGTGCCCACAACCAAGGTACATGCCCTTGACTGTAATTGAACCTGGGACCTTTCAGTCCGCAGGCCAATGCTCTATCCACTGAGCCAAACCGGTCAGGGTTTAAAATATATTTTTATTGATTTCAGGGAGAAATGGAGAGGGAGAGAGAGAAACATCAATGATGTAAGAGAATCATTGATTGGCTGCCTCCTGCACGCCCCCTACTGGGGATCAAGCCCACAACCCAGGCATGTTCCCTTGGCTGGAATCAGACCTGGGACTTGTCAGTCTGCAGGCTGATGCTCTATCTACTGAGCCAAACCAGCTAGGGCAAGAGGATAATAATTTTAATAATATTTCTGGTCACCATTTTTGCTTTGTTGATCAAATAATATTTGAAGTTTTTTTTATTAAGCATACTGGATACACTTAGATCCTTAAAAAACAAAGATACCACTCAACTAAATCTGGAAAGGAAAAGGAAAAGGTTAAAGATTAGAGATGGCTTTTTCTTTTCCTCTTTCAATTGCTTTAGTAAAATTTCTGGTTGTAAGAGAACAGTGGTATTATCAAAAGCCCTGCGTGTTTTTAAACAAGACAGTCCATGTCCTACAAGGACTTTCTGTTAAACCTTAAATCAACAGGCTCCAAATTGGGTAGAATTGAGTCATGTGCAAACATAGCACTAAATCTTTGTTCTTTAGCAATTCTGTGCCCTCTTTCTTGGAGGATTTTGAAAGTCTAGTGTGAAAGAAATATGTTACAAATCAAGCATTTATCAGGATTAAGCAGAGTGAACACTCCCTTGGGAGGTTCTTAGGAGACAAGAGCTTGAAATAAAAAGATAAATTTGAAATTCAAAGCAAAATACTGCATTATTTCAATTATTTCAGCATTAATGTGGAATTCATTATTTATGAAAATGTGGACAAAAAAAGTTTACAACTTTAATATGATCTTCTGAATTTAATATTAAAAGAGAAGTAAACAAGTCTAGTTTCTCTTTCTCCCTCGCTTGCTTTTGTTTTCGCCCTTGCTCTCATTCTCTCTTTTCTCACTTGTAAAAACAGAACTGATAATGCTAACTCGATAATCTTTCAATGATCACTAAATGAGAAAGATGTATGTAATAATGAACAATAAAGTATATAAACTATATTAGCTTCTCATTGGAAATTCTGCCCCCCCCCTTTTTTTTTCTTTCTGGACAATTAAAAATTGTATGAAATGAATTGTGGATATAGTGATTAGGAGATTTAATTTAGAAACAGAATTACATAGTTTATAAAAAAATCAAAACAAATGCTTATTATTAAACACAAAATGAGCCTATAGAAATAAAAGACATAAAATACTCACAGCAATTGATCTTGTTAATAGCTGTTTCTTCACTTTGAACTATATTCTTTTACTGTTGATTGGTGTCCTTATTAGGGACTATGCAGACCAGAGTGATATTTTCCTTCCTGGAAGTAACTTCAAGAACAAAAGATCCAGCATAGTCACAGCTTGTCATTTCCCCAGCTTCACCAAACCCAGAATGCAAGTCCTGAGTACAATTGTTAAATAAATCAAACTGAAAGAGCTTAACCATAATTCAATTGAGCAATTTGCTCATCTTGGTGTACAATTGGCAATTGGCTAACTTTAGCTGTGATGTGTGGCAGAAGCTATACAGTGCCTAAGACTCCTCTGTAGAGAGAAATGGGCTGGTGAAGTCAATTTTTTAAAAAGCAAATAGTTAAAAAATTTAACAACCATTTACATAATGTTTACCATGTTCATAGCTCTAAGGACATAATACATTTAATTCATTTAATTCTTATTAAAACCCTATGCAGAAGGTACTATGATTATTCCCAGTTTATAGATTGAGAAAATGAGGCACAATGATGCATCTTGTCAAAGTCACTGTTGAATGAATTTTGTTAGTGCTCCTCATTTTACTTATCGTTCCCGTAGAACAAATGTCTATTAATCCTTGTAATTTTTCTGGGTACAGTTTACTTCCAGTAGATTTTACTAAGGGACATTTTGTCACCTTCCCAGATAGAGGGACCATAAGGGTGGTGTTTGGTACCAAAAGAGAGGGGAGAGCAATATTTACCTAGGTCCTAGGCTCTAGGACCTAGGGGATTATTGTAAGGAGCAAATGTAAGCTATTTTTCCCCAACTTTACTGAGATACAATTAACAAATAATTGTAGTATGTTTAAAGTATATGGTGTAATGATTTAATATATAAGGTGTCCCAAAAATGTATATATACACTTTGAAGAATTATAAAGGCAGTGTTTATTAAAATACATTTAATTTTCAAAATTGAGCTACCAGCTGTTAAAGTGTGTATACATGTTTTTGGGACACCCTGTATATACACTGTGAAAGGATTACCACCATGGAGTTAACACAGCAATCACCTCACATGTCTATTTACTTATTTAATTAGGTGAGAACATGAGTTCTACCCTCTTGGCAAATTTTAATTACATGATACACTATTATAAACTGTAGTCACCTGGTATACATTAGAGTCTCAGACCTTATTCATCTTATAACTGAAAGTTTGTACTCTTTTACCAACCTCACCCTGTTTTCCCAGCCCCTCCTGGAAAGCACCATTGTCTTGATTTCTATGAGCTTGACTTTTTTTTTTTTTTAGAGTCCACATAAATGTGATGGCATACTTGTCTTTCTGTGTCTCACTTATTTCACGTAGCAAAATGCCCGCTTGGTTTATCCATGTTGTCCCAAATGGCAGGATTTCCTTCTTTTTAAAAGCTAAATAATGTTCCATTATATACATACTAAAGGCCCGGTGCACAAAAATTTGTGCACTCGGGGGGAGGGGGGGTCCCTCAGCCCGGCCTGTGCCCTCTCGCAGTCTGGGACCCCTCGGGAGATAACGACCTGCTGACTTAGGCCTGCTCCCGGGTGGCAGAGGGCAGGCCCAATCCCAAGGTGCAGCCCCTGGTCGGGCTCAGAGCAGGGCTGACTGGGGAGTTGGGGCGCTGCCCCCGTCATGCACAGAGCAGGGCAGATTGGGAGGTTGTGATGCCGCCCTCAGTCACGCTCAGGGTAGGGCTGATTGGGTTGTTGTGGCACCGCCCCCTGTCACACTCAAGGCAGGGTCGATGGGGAGGTTGCGGCGCCACCCCCTGTCATGCACAGAGCAGGGCCAATCAGGGGGTTGGGGAGCTCCCCCCTGTCACGCACAGAACAGGGCCCATCAGGGGGTTGGGGAGCTCCCCCCTGTCACGCACAGAGCAGAGCCAATCAGGGGGTTGAGGAGCTCCCCCCTGTCACTCACAGAGTAGGGCCGATAGGGGAGTTGGGGCACCGCTCTCTGTCACACACAGAGCCGCAGGGCGATCAGGGGGTTTGGGCGCTGCCCCCTGTCACGCTGATCCTGGTGCTGGGAGGCATATTACCCTTTTACTATATAGAATAGAGGCCTGGTGCATGGGTGGGGGCTGGCTGGTTTGCCCTGAAGGGTGTCCTGGATCAGGGTGGGGGTCCCGCTTGGGTGCCTGGCCAGCCTGGGAGAGGGGCTGATGGTTGTTTGCAGCTGGTCACACACCCTTCAGGATGGGGGTCCCCACTTGGGTGCCTGGCCAGTCTGGGTGAGGGGCTGAGGGCTGTTTTCAGGCTGGCGGGTGACTGAAGCTCCCAACCGCTCCTTTTTTTTCTCTCTTTTTTTTTTATTCTGGGCCAGCTTTAGCTCTGAGGCTTGGCTCCAGCTCTGAGGCCTCGGCTGCTGAAAGCAGGTATCTGGTTTGTTTGGGTTCTATAATCGAAACACTGTTTCAACTCCAGCTCTGAGATCCCGGCTGGCTGAAAACAGGTTTCTGGCATTTTGTTTAGCTTCTATATTTGTAACAATGTTTCAAACTGCAAGCTCAGAGGCCGGCAGCGGCATGCGGGGAACGTTGGAATCCTCCATCACTGAAGCAAGCAAGCCTCATATTTGCTTCAAGCTGCCTGGCTGCCGGCTGCCATCTTGGCTGGCAGTTAATTTGCATATCGCCCTGATTAGCCAATGGGAAGGGTAGCGGAGGTATGGCTAATTACCATGTTTCTCTTTTATTAGATAGGATACCACATTTTTAAAGTCCTTCTTTCGGCCAACTCAAACATAGGTTGTTTCCTTATCTTGGCTATTGTGAATAATGCTGCAATGAACATGGGGGTGAATACATCTCTTTGAGATAGTGATTTTTTCCTTCAGACAGATGCCCAAAAGTGGGATTGCTGATACTTTTGTTTTTAACTTCTTGAGGAATGTCTAAACTGCTTTCCATAGTGGCTACACCAATTTACATTCCCCCAACAGTGCACTAGGGTTCCCTTGGTTCCACATCCTCACCAGCACTTGTCATATATTGATTTGTTGATGGTAGACATTCTGACAGGTGTGAGGTGATATTTCATTGTGGTTTTGATTTGTATTTCTCTGGTGTTTAGTGATGTTGAATGTTTCTTCAGGTATCTGTTGGCTATCTGTATGTCTTCTTTGAAAAAATATCTACCCAGATCATCTCTCCAATTTTTAATTGGATTATTGGTTTCTTTGCTCTTGAGTTGTATAAGTTCTTACATTTTGAATATTTAACCCTTATCAGATATGTGATTTGAAAATATTTTCTCCCATTCAGTAGGTTGCCTTCATTTTGTTGATTTCCTTTGCTGTGCAGAAGCTTTTTAGTTTGTTATAGTCCCACTTATTTAGTTTTGTGTTTGAAGTCCGATTTAGAAAATCATCACTAAGACCAATATCAAGGAGGTTACCCCTTATATGTTTTCTTTTATGACTTTTATGGTTTCAGGTCTTAAATACAAGTCTTTACATTCAAGTCTTGATGAATCAACCCCTTTATCATTATATAGTGACCCGTGGGGACCCATCCTTTAGGTAGGAGCTAGAAAAGTTGGGGCATTTGGCATATGGTCCAAAGGTAGAAGCTGGAAACTTGGGAGTCCCTCCCCATTGTATGGTGCCATGGGCTGGCTAATATATTTGGATGCTCCAACTTAGTTGTACTGTTTGAAGATATGTATTTTTACTGGGTCAGAACAAGGGGAACAGTTCCAGTTTGCGAAAAAGCAGATCTCAAGATACTGTTCATAATTTAGTATTACCTTATCTCTAGTTTTATAAATATTATTTTGAACTCAATTCTCCCAGGACCAATTTGAATTCTGTTACTCAGTATGATCTATTTTAAATTTTCCAGATTTTAAATGTGAAGCATATCAAGATAATTAAGGGTTGTTCAGTGATGGAAGACATTTCATATGGAATTTAGGTTTTGAACAAAGAGACTGAAAAAAGAGAAAGTTCAGTTATTTGTCAAATCTTAAGTCAAATAAACCATAATTCTTGTGAGCAAGGATTATTCATATAAATGCTCAACTTGGTTATTACTTAACTTCATTGGAAACACAGATAAATCTGAAAAATATAAAAGCAAAGAATTTTCTTTTCTTGCCTTTTTTATTGTGATAAAATACGCGACATAAACTTTACAATTTTAACAAATTTAAGTGTGTAATTCACATTGTTGTGCAATCATCACTACTACCCATGTCCAAAAATTCTACATCCTCTCAAAGTAAAACTCTGTACCCATTAAATAATGATTTGTTATTATCCCCAGCCCCTGGAAACTACTATTATATTTTCTGTCTCTATGAGTTTGTTTATTCTATGTATCTGATATAAGTGGAATCAGATACTACTTGTCTTTTTTTTTTTTCAATCTGGATTATTTCACTGAGCATATTTTTTTGCGGTAAATTTATCTTGTATATATCAGAATATTTTTCTTTTTTTCTTTCAATAGACTTTATTATCTAGGATATTTTCAGTGGATAGAAAAATTGAGTGGAAAGTACTGAGTTCTCATATTCTCCCTTCTTGCCCTGCCCCTGGCAGCCTCCCCCACTATCAAAATCCTGTACAGGAGTGGTGCATTTGTTACAACTGATGAACCAACTTTGACACATTATTAGCACCATCATTACATTAGGGTACACACTTGGTAATGTGCGTTCTATGATTTTGTCTAATGTAGGACATATACACATCATTATAATATCATACAGAATAGTTTCACTGACCTAAAAATCCTCTCTGCTCTGTTTATTAATCTTTCTCTCTCCTTGCCTCTGGCAACCACTGAACTTTTTACCGTCTCCATAGTTTTGCCTTTTCCAGACTGTCATATAGTTGGAATAATACAGTATGTACCCTTTTCATATTGGCTTCTTTCACTTAGTAATATGCAGTTGCATTTCTTTCATGTCATTTTGTGGCTTAATAGTTCATTTCTTTTTAGTGTTAAATAAAATTCCATCGTCTGGATGTGCCAGAGCTTGTTTATCCATTCACCTATTGGAGGACATCTTGATTGCTTCCAGGTTTTGGCAACTATGAATAAAGC
The DNA here is from genome assembly GCF_014108235.1 of Myotis myotis. Lineage (NCBI taxonomy): Eukaryota > Metazoa > Chordata > Mammalia > Chiroptera > Vespertilionidae > Myotis > Myotis myotis. The sequence goes on from NW_023416335.1 coordinate 176,358,784, forward strand.
TGCTATAAATATCCATGTGCAGATTTTTGTGTGTGGATGTAGCTTTTCAACTCATTCTAGTAAATACCAAAGATGTGATTGCTGGATTGTGTAGTAAGAGTATATTTAATTTTCTAAGAAACTGTCAAGGTGTTTTGCAAAGTGTCTGTACCACTTTGCATTCCAAACAGCAATGAATGAGAGTTTTTGTTGCTTCACATCCTTGCCACTATTGGTGTTATCAGTGTTTTTTGTTCTGGCCATTCTAATAGGCATGTGGTTGATCACATTTTAATTTGCAATTCCCTAAGGACATACAATGTTGAGCACTTTTTCATATACTTCTTTCATATATATTCCCCTTGGGTAATTTTGTTTGTTGAAGTTTCTATTCAGATATTTTGACCATTTTTAAATTGGGTTGTTTGTTTTCTGTTTGTTGTGTTTTAAGAGTTCTTTGTATATTTTTGCACAACAGTCCTTTATCAGATATGCTTTGTGCAAAATTTTTCTCCTAGTCTGTGGCTTGTCTAGTCATTCTCTTGTTGTATCAGAATTATATTTCTTTTAAAGGCTGAATAACATTCCAGAACAGGTATATACCACATTATGTTTATCCATTCATCTTTTGATGGACATGTAGATTACTTCCACCTTTCCATGACTGAGAATAATGTTACTATGAATATTGGTGTCCAAATATCTGTTCAAGTACTTGCCACATTTTGGGGGGTAAATATCCAGAGTGGAATTGATGGACATCTCTTTGCTTTTAAAATTTCTGCAGTAGTTCAGCTAAGCCATTGTTTTCAATTATTACTCCTGTTAACAAAGTAGTCATGTAGCATTCACAAAAAGGCACTATCGCAATAATCTTTGCTTTTAGTATAACTTTACCATTTCTTGTTCTTAAGTGTAGAATGAATCAGCAGTCTGCCAGCTTCTGGAAACTATTATCTTTAATTGCAAGTGGCTTTGCCTGAAGGGTCAGTGAAATGAATAAAAGCAAATGGAAATTTATAAACTACTTTTAAAAATAAGAGATGTCCTATAGTTCCCAGTTGAAAGAATAAATCCTGATTCCAAGTAGAAACCTGATAAAATTAGATTAGAATAGAAAGACCTGAAAAAGGACCACAGAGAATCCAAATGAAATCTTGTCCCTTGCTTCTTCAGAATTTACACATATCCAAAGCAGCAGCAATATAATACAACTGTGTTTTCTGTGTAACAAAAAATCCAGCTTTCCCATTTATTCTCCAAGTACCAAGAAATAGGTAGAAGATTCTTATGGAGATTTACAATGTTAACACAGGAATGGGGAACATTCTTTTGGATACCTAACCTTTATCCATTGTAACTTATCACCAGGTAGACATAGGGATTGGGCTAAGTGTGTTCATGATCTGAATATAAAGCATATGTTTTGTATCTAGGATCTAAAAAAAAGAGTTATGACATTTCCACTTAATATCTTCTAAAAATAAAAATATAAGAATGGGTAAGCAATATAACTAAATCTTACATTAAAAATATCATTCTTTTTAGATATTTGACTTTTATCTTAGTCTAACTATGGTCAAAGTTTACTTTTAATAAATGCTTGAGGACTTCCTAAGTTCTTTTCAATTCTTGAAGAGTAATAAAGAGTAATTCTTATAATATATAATCTTTTCTATGTTGTAGAAAAAAATAAAAATATGAACCAATTGAACAGAGAATAGATCTACTACTGAAAACTAACAAAGGTGGCTCATGATAGACTATCTTACTTATGTGTGTAGATTAGGAAGTCTAGAGTTAAATACTCAGCAAATGGAAGTAAAGTGAAATAATATCCCTCCACAATCAAGTGGACTTTCCCCCAGGAATGACTTAATGTGAGAAAAACAATTATTATGATAGCTCATGTTAACAGGTCAACTCACAGAAACAAACAATCCTTTCAGGAGCTGCTTAAAAATGGCATAGATTAAATTAGATAGCCATTTCTTGTTTAAAAACTTTTTTTAGCAACTCACATTTTGAGGTTAATTTCCTTAATAGAAAAAAAAAAAAACACATTTGCTACAGACCAATCGCCAAAATAATAGTTAAGAGTGAAATATTAGAAACTGTGTAATTAAAACCAAGAAACAATTAAGTATGAAAATGGTGTCATTTAGAAATCTATTTGATTTAAGCAGAAAGGGAATTTCTTGGAAAATTCTCAAGTATTCACAGATTTGTTGACAGGCTGGAAGACCAGACTTGGAAACAACAGGATTCGAGGAACTCAGGAGGGTCAGGAAGCAGGACACATGGCAGGGGCAGGGGCATCTGGCCAGAAATAGTCCTGGTGCATCCCATCCACCAAAGCTGCCTTAGCTTCAATGATTATAATCTCCAACAGTAAGCATATTGCCAGGTCACTGACTCAAGATGCAAAGTCCCAGGAGAAGGTCACTTGGCTAACTCTAAAGTCAAGGGCTTCTCCCACCAAAGCTACAATACTATGTGTAATGGGAGCGATGATTGGATCGTTGGACATCCTGAAATAACACGTTTACTACATGCTATCACTGCTATTATTTACCATCACTGTTTGCAAATTAAATTATCTCAGGGAATCAACTGAAGCGAATAGCAAAAGAGAACTTTGTGAGGAATCTGGATAAAAAGCATACGGAAAATTATCATTTTCTTATGTAATATCAATAACCAGTTGGCGAATATGGAAAGAAATATTACTTTTACAATAGCAAAATATAAATTTTCTAGAAGTTGCTGTAAAATAATAATTATTGCAAAATGTTGCATTCCATTTCAGAGGATTTATGGATGATACTTTGTGTTAGGTCGGAGAGAGCCCAGGATCGGATACCTGCAGATGCATGACGAGATAATGGACCCTCCCTGGAATTTCTAACAGATCAGCGTGCCAGACACAGATACAGGCTTCTCCCTGGAATCCACACCCCCCCACACACAGATATCGACTCCTTCCTGAATACCCTGCCGACCGCCTGCGGCGGGAGCTTCTTCCTCAGTTCCTGTCCCCGCCCCTCACCCAACCGCAGTATAAAACAAAGCGCCCCCCTCCCTGTGGGCACGAAAACACTGGCCCTGCCGGGGTTCGTGGGCCGCCCGGGGACGCAGAATAAAACCTTTCCTTTTCTTTCTTTTCTGGTTAACTCAGCTCTCTTTGTTCTCTATGCCGCTTCCTGAGCCACCTAACACTTCGAAGCTTCCCCACGGACATTCTATTGAAGCCTTTGCAATCTTTTACCCATGAAGAATTCTTGCAACAATGATCAAGAACCAGGAACTCTTGCACAAACATTGTGTTTACAGCTCATGGTACATTAATGTGATAAATAAGATGTAGATATAATGAGTCAATTATTGCTAATGATTGTAAAGAATAATATTTTTGTTATGATCTGGTGTGTTTTTTTTTGGCCAATTTATTAGCTTACTCTTTTTTAAAAATATATTTTATTGATTTTTTTTACAGAGAGGAAGGGAGAGGGATAGAGAGCTAGAAACATCGATGAGAGAGAAACATCGATCAGCTGCCTCCTACACACCCCCCACTGGGTACAGGCTCTTGACTGGAATCGAACCCGGGACCCTTCAGTCTGCAGGCCGACACTCTATCCACTGAGCCAAACGGGTTAGGGCAGCTTACTCTTTTTGTGTGACTTCCTTCTCCCCACAAAATGCAAGCGGTATAGATATCAAAACAATTTTTTTATTAGTTGATTTTTTTTTATAACCAAGTAAGTCTAAAAGTCTTACAATGAATTTTTACTCTGAAGATGCTAATGAGCTATGATACATGGTATATGTAATAGATTGTATATAGACAAGTATTTTTTTTCATTTAAAACTAAAAATAACATTTTAGCCCAAAATTCATGAAAGTAAGCTTTGCTTACTTTTCTCACAATTAATCTTTGATTTTTTGTGAATTTTAAAATCCATAAGGTGAACAGTAAATTACTACCTTAAGCTGAAATGGAATTTCAATTTTCTAAAGATGTCTTTGATAGTTTAATTTAAATAATAATTATTAATTGATTTGAACTAATGCTACTTACAACATAAAAATTTATTAACAATGCTGAACAGTAAAACTGCTAAAGTCATAAACAGAAGTTATATGAATGAAAATATACCCCAGACACAATTTTCCTCCTACTTTACTCAAAGTGCATGACCAAGCTCATAACCCTAACTGTTGCAAAATTATTATACAAGCATTCTTGATCTTTTTAATGGAGTTATCTCTATATATAAAAACCTAATCAACCGTTATGACTGGAACAAGCGGAATGACGGATCGGCCAGTCGGTATGACATGCACTGACCACCAGGGGGCATATGCTCAATGCAGGAGCTGTCCCCTGGTGGTCAGTGCACTCCCACAGCCAAACTCCTGTGGCCCCTTTCCCTGGCCTGCCAGCCAAACTCCCATGATCCTTTCCCCCTGCTGGCTGCCCCCCCAATAGGCCCTGATTGGGGGACTGGCAGGCCACCCTTCTGGGGTCCCTCCCCGCACCCGGCAGACCCCCTGATAGGCCTCAATCACCAGCCAGACTGAGGGACCCCACCATCTACAAATTCGTGCACCGGGCCTCTAGAATATGCATAAAAGTGCTGTTCTGACACTAAATGTAAAGAATCAAATTCACCTCCTTATTTTGAATCCTATGCTTGATTTTTGCTAACAAATACTCAATTCTAGATTAAACTTGAGAAAAGTACACACATTTTATTTTTAACTAAAATGAGATTTCTGTCCTTGTTCTTTTTTAAAAAAAAAAAAAAATATATATATATATATATATATATATATATATATATATATATATATATATATATATTGATTTCAGAGAGGGAGGGAGAGGGAGAGAGAGAAATATTCATGATCATAGAATCATTGATTGGCTGCCTCCTGCACACCGTCTACTGGGGATTGAGCCCGCAACCTGAGAATATGCCCTTGATTGGAATTGAACCTGGGACTCTTCAGTCCCCAGGCCTATGCTCTATCCACTGAGCAAACCAACTAGGGCTGTCCTTGTTCTTAATGATTGTTTAAACAAGAAAAGTCTTGATCATGCATGTTAAGAAATTGAAAAGCTCAGCAGAATGTTCATTGCTTCTCGATGACTTGGATGGTACTCTTACACAGAAATCCAGAACTTCTCCGGGGCAGATTGGTAACTATCATTTTAAGTGTAGCTCACAAAGTTCTTTCTTCTGTCAAAGTCACAGTCTCAAGCTGAGCAGCAAATTCAGAGAGAAGGGATTGAAAATATTGTTCAATTCTAGCCTGTAGTTCTTCTAGCTGATTTTCAACAATATTTGAAACTTGTTGATATCCTTTCTCACTCTCAGGTCCAAACAGAAGTTTAAAGGTTTCATTTGCAACATGATTTTCCCAAATATTGAGGGTTTGTTTTGTTGTTTTACATCCAAAACTCATGTCCTGTGAAGTAAAAACATTGACTCCAGGCTTTGCATAGACTTGTTCAGCTGGTTTATATGAAGAAAATGTCTGCAAAGAAGGCTAGTTTCTGCAGCCATTGTTAAGTTGTAAAGGAAAATCTAGACTAGTAGCTTCTTGAAAATGCCCCTGAAATTTATCTTTCAATTCAAACAACTTGGTAAGAACTCGTCATCAGTTAAATCACCAGATTTCTGTGCACAGCAGATTTATTTGTTTAGTCTAAATTTTCACACTGGTCTTTTCTTGAGCAAACTTGTCTTGTTTAATAATGTTAACAATTTAGTGTCATCCTAACAATTTTAATTTTATTTTCAAGAATATTGGACACCGGAATCCCTCTTGAAAAAAGAGATGTGTTGTGACAAAGTCAACATTTTCAGATATTTTATAAGAGAGGTGAAAACGTTCATGAACATAATTGCTTGAAGAAGCACCATACATACATACACCAACTGCTTCCAGATATGATGACAAAACATTACCTATATCTAGGGCTTTGCTTGTGTTGGCCAGCTCTTGAAATGTTTAGACATAATTTCTTTATGTTCACCATCATATACCCTTTTTACAAATGCTATACACCATGGCTTTATTGGTTAAGTATGTTGACCTATCAAACTGGATAGTGAAAGTGGTGTTCTTCAGGTTATTACACAAAACCTCTTGAGATTCATGTGGGAACATTTCCATTAATCTAAAAGGTTTTCTTATGTCCCTTTGTGGTAAATCCTATTTTCTCATTACAGGACCCTGGAAATCACTGGTCTGTTTTCCATCACTCTATATTTACCTTTTCAAAGTTTTAAATAAATGGAATTATATATTATGTAGTCTGTTATGCCTGGCTTCTTTCACTTAGCATAATGTTCTTGAGATTCATCTATGTGGTGTGTATAGTAGTACATTTCTTTTCATTATGGAGTAGTGTTTCATTTTATAAATATACCATACTGCTTATCTATTTACTAGTTGATTAACACTTGGGTTGCTTCGAGTTTTGTCCTTCACATTTCCATATGCATTTTGTGGACATGTGCATTTTATTCTGGTAAATACTTAACTATAAATTTCTGTGTTTTATTGGAATTGCATTGAAACACTTTATATTTCTAAGCTGTTTTCCAAAGTATCTTTATCATTTTGCATATGATAAAGACATATGTAATGTGTGAGTGGGTTTATTTGCTGCAAATCCTTGCCAACACTTGATGTTATCAATCTACCTAATTTTTGACACTTTAGGGTGGTATCTCATTATGATTATAATTTGAATTTCCCTAGAGGTGCTGCTAATTATTTTCTCATGTGCTTATTTGCTATTTCTATATGTCTTTGGTGAAGTGACTGTTCAAAATATTTGTTTATTAAAGAATTAGGTTGTATGGCTTTTTGTATTGAGTGGTTAGTGTTTTTTTTTTTATAGCTTTTGCACACTAGTCCATTTACATATAAATGCATTGCAATAATTCTCCCAAACTAGGCTATCTCTTAATTTTTGTAACATTATTTTTTCAATGGTACAAGCTTTAATTTGAACAAAGTACATAGTGTCAATTTTTTGCTTGTATGATTTATTTTGTGTGTGTATGTGGTTTACTTAAGAATTTATGCCAAGATTGGTGATGCCTGTTCCAATTTCACAAAGATTTTTCCCTCCTGTGTTTTCTTCTAGAAGTTTTATGGTTCTAGCTCTTACATATAGTTGTGATCTAATTCATATAAATTTTTATGTGTGGTGTAAGGTTAGAGTAGAGATTCATTTGATTGTATTATATACGCACTTTTGTTGAGAATCTATTTATATATGTGAGGTTTCATTTCTGGATTCAATGTTTCATTGCTTGATTTGTAACACTATGTCGGAATTTCATTGTGTTACTTATTACAGTTTTATAGTAAATATTGATGTGTTTTATTCTATTGGACAATTTCTTTTAAAAAAGCCCTTTGTAATTTTAACTGTAATTCTGTTCAACTGTAGACTAATTTAGGGAGAATTTATTTCTTTACACTATTGAATGTTATAACTCATGGACATAGCCATCTCTGCATCTGTTTAGGTCTTTTAAAATTTCTCTCAGCAATGCTTTGTACCCTTCAGTGTTTGATTTATCTTTACTTTGTATTGTTTGGTGCTCTTACTAATGGTATTGCCTGTCAATTTGCAAAATGTTGATTGCAACAAGATAGAAATACAGTTGTTTTTTGCATACCAACCGTGTATACATTGACCTTAGTAAACTCACTTATTAATTCTAGTAATCGGGTCAACTATGAGTAAAGACAAGAGATGGAAAGCGAGAAAAGGAAGAAATAAACAGAGAACATTACAGGGCAACCAAAGTTTTAATAAACCCCAATGAACATCACTGAAATACTGTGAAGAACCTTGAAGAAATCTCACAAAATTAATTGAAAAAGAACAAGGATATAAACACTTTTATAGAAAAGATGGCAAATATGGAAGAGGATGAGGAGACCCAGCTCTTCTGTAAGTAGTATTCAAGAAGAAACAAACCAAACCAGTGGGACAGAGAAAGACTTACAGTTACTATCTCCACTTTGGATGTACCTATGTAATGTATCTTTGCATGTTGCCTAAACGACCTTATGAAAAAGAAAATCTAGCTGATGTTTTAAATATAACTTTGATGTTAGATTCACTTGGTTCAAATTATTGCTAAATTTGTTACCTGTTACCTAATCTGTGACTTTGGAAACATTATTAATCTCACCTGGGTCACTCACTTGTCTCATTGGTAAAGTGGAGTTAATAATAGTACCTATTATATAGGTTTGCTCTGATGTTTAACTAAGATACTTTATATAAAGTGCTTAGTATTATGCCTGGCATGAAACAGTACTTAATAAATGTTATTTATTACTATTAATATTGTCTCTTAATTTTCCATGTTTCAATTGGGAATGTTTCTGAAATTTTAGAAACATATAACTCTTACCCAAATGGTTTAAATAATAAGAGAAAATTAATTGGATCTTGAGGAGATGAGGGAATGAGTTTACCCAGGGTTAAAACTACCTGTTCAGGACTTGGTCTCTCTCTCTCTCTCTCTCTCTCTCTCCCTCCCTCCCTCCCTCCTTTTCAAATTAGCTTCTTTGGTGCTAGCTCCATTCATAGGCAAGAGCTCCCCTCATGGTAGTAAGATAGCTATCAGCAGCTTCCAGAACTTTATCTTTCATGCACATAAAAATAAAAGAGTAGAAGGTTTTCTTTGTTTGCTAGTTGGTTTTGTCCCCCCCCCCCCCCCCCCGGCATGTTACACAGAAATAACGGGTTCATTATGAGTAGACCAATGTTAGTCACAGGCCCATTCTTGAACCATTCACTATGGCTGAAACATTACCTCTAGAGATGAAGGTGGGGTCATTTTTTCTTAAAGCATTTTGGTTACCTGAGGGCAGGGTGGGTACTATTAATAAGAGAAAGGGAAGTGGATGCCAGATAGGCCAAACCAGCAAATATCTATGACATTTTATCTCATTCATGTTGCCTCTTCTTAACAGAGATCACATTTCTATATCAAGTGGAGAACTACTCTACCTACTTTCTTGACTAATGCTTCTATTTCTTTTTGATAAACTGCTCTTTATTTGCCTTGTGTGTGTGTGTGTGTGTGTGTGTGTGTGTGTGTGTGTGTGTGTGTTTGTGTTGGCAGTTTTTATGTATTAGCCCATGCTGGTTTCTTCATAATTATTACTCATTTTCAAATGGAAGCCAGCCACTTGATAAAAATAAGTAAATGAATAAAATAATAGACACTGTGGCTAGGAGTGGTTGAGGATAACAGCAGAGTCTCTTAAGTCACAAGCTCTGTTGTAGTCTGGCCATAACTGCTTCTCCTCCCTCTTTCACCCCACTTCACCTCCAGAGGTCTCCCTTGGCTAGGACAGCAGATTGTGAATCTTTCCTTTCCCTGCCCGTGTCTTCTCTTCTCTCACTCATACAGACACTGGGTCAGCGGGATAGATTTCTTTCTACTGCGCCTTCCCTGCATTCTGAGATGGCACCTTGGGTCTCTATAGGGACATCCCTCCTTTCTCGTGGACTGCTTGCTCCCACAGAGCTCAGTTCAACATGCCAATCAAAGGATGTTCCGGCTGTTGGTGACAGGAGCTTTGGGGGAAATTAGTTATCCTGTTCTAGATCCTGGGAGGCAAGGGTTGGCTCTTCATGCTCGCTTCTCTCATCTTAGTCTAGACTTCACAGTATTTGGCAGATCTGCCTCCTAATTTGTGGCTTGTGGTTGTGTCCTTTTCCATGTTTCATTGAAGATAGATTATTTTCCCTCTATTTTTTCGGTTGTTTTTGGTGGAGCTTGAGGGAGTGGAGAAGAGTAAAAATTCCGCCACTCTCTCTTCTTTAACCAAAAATCTTCTTCAGAATGATTTCAGTCAATTTGATATTTTCACTTGGATGTGCCCCAGCTACATCAAAATTAACATGTTAAAAAGTGAAAACATATTCCTTCTACCACAATTATTTCCCTTCTTCAGCTTTTCCTGCGTTAGGAAGAGGCACCATCATGTCTAGTAACGCAATTCTGAAATTCTGGAGTTTTTCTAGACATCTTTCTTTCTCTCTCCTAAAACACCTACTGGCTTCCAGATCTTGTATATTTTTATCTCTTTTATACCTTTTAAAGCCATCTCCCTTTTCTCTGTCCCTGCTGCCCTCGCCTGCACTCTAGGCACCATTGATTCTTGTCTGTTCTGCCTTAACAGCCTCTGATCTGGTCTGCTTTTCTTCCATCTTATTCTCTTCTTATCCAGATAAGAATATTGAAGCCAGTGGGGAATGGGGTGGTTTAACCAATAGCCATTTAAGATGATCTTAAGCCAATGCTTCCCTCCAAGCACATACTAAAAGTCAAGGTAGTGACTTTAGTCCCTTCTTTTCAAGACGCCCCCACTTTGCAATTACTTCTCTCCTTTAGGGCTCACATTGATATTGTTTGAAACATTTTCCTGTTGTGTTATAGTGCTAGATAGGAGGTGGGAGATGAGGGAGCTAAATTATCTCTCCCGAATCTATTCTTAACTCTCAGAGAAATCATCAACCAGTCTCTGGGTTAATCATTATAATGTGATAAAGGCTACACTTTTGTTTCTGAGAAGAAAGAATGATCAATTAAACAACGCTTTTAAAAATAGAGAGCACACTGTTTCCATTTTCCAATAAAGTTGTGTTTTAGCAATGATGGCAGAAGGGTGGAGTCCTGGGTCAACTTGTGATGAGTTCAGCCAGCACAGTCAAAAGGAATCATAAACAGGGAAAATAGTTTCAGTCTATCAGTTGCTCAGTGAAAATTATAAGTAGAGGACACCTAGTGGCGCTTTGTAGAAATTCTCTCATGTTAACAAATAGTACATTTGCACATTAATAGCACTGGCCATACCAGGATCTTGTAGCCAAAATAAAACAGGCATGATAAGGCAACAAAGTACAAACCAAACCTGACATTAAGTCTGACTGTATTGCTGGTATAGGCTAACTGCTGTAACTAATAACCGCCAAATTCTTAGTGGCTTCATAAAATAGTTCATTTTGACCCCCAAACAGTGCAGATGCTATTTGTGACCTTCCATATAATGATACACAAAAGTGATCTGATCACATGGGAGAAAAAAAAAACATGCTTTATGCTTGCATAGCAAGATGCAACAATATAAAAATACCATTCTTAAAAACAAATAAATTAAAATATAACACTGTAAGTTGAAATGGGCATGGCTGTTTTTTTAGCTCATTAAACTTTGCACTTAAGATTGATGCATTTCACTATATGTAAATTATACCTCAATTTAAAAAAGAACTTACAATACACCTAGTATAAAGTTGGAGAAGAAAACCAATAACAGGCAGAGGAGAAACCCTTATATTAAAACTCATAAAATCTCAATAATTAAAAAAAGTGGTGTTAAAAATTTTAAAAATAATTTTTTAAAAGGAGTGGTATGGACATATAAAATAGGTAGATTATTAAAATATAGTAGAAAACCCAGAAATATACCCAAGTGCATGTAGAAATTTAATAAAAGATAATAAAAGTATAAAAGTAGCCATCAGAAATCTAATCAACTATTCAATATATATTTTGAGGATAATTGAACATATCTGTATTCTTTTTACTTATTTATTTTTTTAAATCCTCACCCAAGTATATTTTTCCATTGATTTTTAGAAAGAGGGAAAGACAAAGAGAAATATCGATGTGAGAGAAACACATTGATTGGTTGCCTCCTGCACACACCCTGACCAGGTCCTGGACCGGGGAGGAACCTGCAACCAAGGTACCTGTCCTTGACTGGAATCAAACCCAGGACCCTTGAGTCAGCAGGCCAATGATCTCTCCACTGAGCCAAACTAGCTAGGGCTGTATTCTTGTTTGGAAAAGGGAAGGAAGGAAGGAAGGAAGGAAGGAAGGAAGGAAGGAAGGAAGGAAGGAAGGAAAGAAAGAAGAGGAAAAAAGAGGTAGGTAGGAAGGGGAAAGTTCATTCATGTTTGAGAAAAATATTCTTGGGCATTGCATTAGTCAGGGTTCTCAGAGAAATGGGACCAACAGCATGTATACATGTATATGTGTGTTTGTTTATTCACTTTTGTTGTGTGTGTGTATTTATTTTATTTATTATAAGAAACAGCTTACATAACATGGAGGGTGCCAAGTCTTAAGATCTGCAGGTGAGTTGGCCAAGTGGAGACCTAGGAGAGTTGATGACGCAGTTCCAGTCTAATGAGTGGCAGGCTCAAGACCCAGGAAGAGTTGATGTTTCTGTTCAAGTCTGAAGGCAGGAAAAAGTTGATGCTCCAGTTCAAAGGCAATCAGGCAAGAGGAATTCTCTTGATTCAGGGGAGGGTCAGCCTTTTTGTTCTATTTGGACCTTCAACTGTTTGGATGAGGCCACCTACATTAAGGAGGGCAATCTGATTTACTCAGTCTACCAATTTCAATGTTAATCCAAAACATGTCTACAGACAAGTCCAGAATAATGTTTGACCAAAATCTGAGCACCCCATTAACCATCACAGGCATCTTAGAAGATTTGCATTCTTTGCTTATTCTCTTTTAGAAATTTTGAAGTCACAAAGGATCATGATATCTGACTTAGAATGAACCACAGAAGAGAAGCTTATTGAAGAATCCTTTAGCTATAGTTCTAATATGTGCCCCAAATTTCTCCTTTCTGCAGTCCTCTACTGCTTATTAAATGTGGATATGCTCAAATCGATAACAAAGTATTTCTTTAATATATACACATAGAGAACTTTTGCTCTTTTAATACGGTGTAACAGCATCAGATCATGGCACCTCTGGTTGCCCACTAAATTAAAATGGTCACTTGCCATTGATTTTTACATATAAAGATGAGTATCACCATGTCTCTAGCTATTAGAATACACACACTTCTCTTCATGCTCCTCTTTTTTTCTTTAATGGGTTTGAATTTGATCCATGCTTTAGGTCATCATTAACGGTTACATTACTCTGGTATTTGACTTGCATGTATTTCTGTGCAATTGCTCAAAGGCATGTGAAATAATCGAATAGTTAAAATATTGTTGAGTCTAACATAGCACTCATGCTTGGATCTTGTATGGTCTAGAATTATCTAAGTTATCTCACAATTTGAAAGGATCCCAATGAGGCAGAACTGGCAGAGCAGCCTTTGTAAGTGTCTCAACCCATGTCACCTTTAATCATAAAGCACCTTTCTGCAGAGCACTTCAGTCCTGGGAGAGGACACACTAGCCTGAGCAGACATCACTTTTGCAGGGTTAAGCTCCTTGGCACCAATAGCTCATGTGATTTTTAAATTTTGCACCTGTTTTTCCATTGGAGCAATTCAAAACTATATTCTTTGGTATCTCAATTGAATCAAACTAAGAGAAAGTCTTTCTGGCTTTTGGGGGGAAAATTAATAACCAAACTTAAATTCTGAGTTAAGGTGCATTCCTTTCTCTGTATGTAACAATGGGAATATTTTATCTGGTAGAATTATCAAGAATGAACCCTGTAAGTGACAAATGGCCTTCTCAAATTAAGTCTCAGTTACCATGACTGGGACATGTGCCTAGTATACTGGCAATTCTTTGTTCCTTTGTTTTTCCTTCACTGCAAATCATGTGTATCTATATGTGTAACTGGAAGAGTTCACCACTGACTTTATTCACTTGCAACTGTGTGACCTGCTTTGCATGGTCATGGATCTTGGTGTTTCCAGGGAAGATCACTAATTAGTTATTAGACATTAGAGACCCAGTGCACAAAATTGCACGAGACCGCCCCCCCTCCCCCACGCGGGACCCTGGACTCCCTCCCACTGCCACCGCAGGACCCCGGAGTCCCTCCTGTTGCTGCCACCACCATGGGACCCCGCAGTCCCTCCTGCCCACACGGTGGGACCCAGAAGTCCCGCCTGCTGCAGCTGCCGTGGGACCCATCAATGCACCTCCTGGTGAGTCTGGTCATTGGTCATTACAGTGTTACGGCATTAAGGCCACATGCCTTTTATTATATAGACTAGTGGCCCAATGCACGAAAATTCATGCACAGGGCGGGGGGTCCCTCAGCCTGGCCTTCCTCCTCTCACAGTCCAGGAGCCCTCACAGGATGTCCTACTGATGGCTTAGGCCTGCTCCCCTTGGGGAGCAGGCCTAAGCCACAGTCTGGCCTCCCTCTGTGGGAGGCGACCAGCTGATCAGGTATATAGATACTTTCTGAAGGCAGCACGGACTCCTTCCTTATTTCTTTCCTCTGTGGTTGGAGAACAGGGGACTAAAAGGTGGAGACACAACTGTGGCCAGGCCTGGGCTTTTGTAGGCAGCGGAAAGAGAGAGAGGGCTGGGGAAAGTCTAGACACAGTTTCCTTCAATTGTTCTCCCTTCCTCCAGGCCCCTCCTTCAAGTTTTTCCTTGTCCTGGTGGACGCTCGGGCCTCAGAATGTCAGGAGCCCAGCGATGGTAGGGTTCAGCCCCCTCACTTCTCAGCTGAACATATAACCACCTCACATTCCAAGCAGGGCTGCTTTCAAGTGGCTAAAGCGATGGGAATTCATGCCTTCGGGCCTTTCCCCTCTCTGTTTCCTCCTTGGGTCTGTTGCAAACTTCACCAAGACACTGAAGCAGCTCTGCCCTGGTAGTTCTGCACCAGCCCCCACCCGGGCCCTGCCGGGCATTCTTCCTCGAGGTCTCCGGGCCCATAGTCTGAGCTCAGGGAGGATGCCCAGAACCCCTTCCCCGGGCAGGTGGGGCAGGGGGGCTAGCTCGGAGAGCTGGAGGAAGATGGCAGAGTAAGAGTTGGTATGAACCCGCCTGCTCAGCCAGACTTCCTAAGCTCCCCACCGGGTCCAGGCTGGGGATCCTGGCTGAGGTCCCCTCCCTGCACCCAGTACTCTCCTCCTTGTTCCACCACTGGGGGGCAGAAGAAGTTTGCCCGCTCTGGACCTTGCCAGCCCAGTAGGGGATGGCACAGGTGGTGCGGCTGTGAGCCTCCTCCCCCTCCCTGAAGCGTGGGGCGGGGTCGCAGAAGCTGGTGGCCACCCCTGGGCATAGTGCATGGAGACACTGCTTGCTGCTGAACCACCATCCGGCCCAGGGCCTGTGGGGGCTGGGGTGGCCTCGGGCTCCTGCTGGCCTCGTTGCCTTCGTAATCATTTCGGCTCAGCCATCCCATCCCAGGAAGTGGCTGTCCCAATCGCCATGGCTCCCTCCCCAGGGCAGTCAGGCCTGCTTGGCAAGCACATAGGCAAGCACATAGGAGCTGGGTCACCGAGGGGAGGGAGGAGGGATGCACAGGCTGGGGTGGAAGCAAGGAACTTGGTGGCATAAACACAGCGCCCCCCCCCCCTACTCTGCCCTGTCCCCTTGCACTGCATTCCCAGACCCCCGGGTGCCCCTGCCTGGTGCCACACTCTCGGGCCTGGGGTGGGGGCGAGGGACCTGGGACTGTGGCCTGGAGGCAGCTTTTGCTGGCTTGGAGTCACAGTGGTTGGTCAGGGAGGGATGCGGGGTACCATGAGGCAGCCTCACGCAAGTCCCTGCTGCAAGTCTCTGCCTCTCTCTCTTGGAGAGGTCAGCAGTTCAGCCAGCTCGGCATGCTGGCACACAGCCTGGCGTTTGGTCGAGCCTTTGATTGTTTTGGATGTTATGGACACTGGCTTTTTATATATATACTAGAGGCCCGGTGCACAAAAATTTGTGCACTCGGGGGGAGGGGGGGTCCCTCAGCCCGGCCTGTGCCCTCTCGCAGTCTGGGACCCCTCGGGAGATAACGCCCTGCTGGCTTAGGCCTGCTCCCGGGTGGCAGAGAGCAGGCCCAATCCCTAGGTGCAGCCCCTGGTTGGGCTCAGAGCAGGGCCGACTGGGGAGTTGGGGCGCCGCCCCATCATGCACAGAGTAGGGAAGATTGGGAGGTTGCGATGCCACCCTCAGTCACGCTCAGGATAGGGCCGATTGGGGGGTTGGGGCACTGCCCCCTGTCACACTCAAGGCAGGGTCGATGGGGAGGTTGCGGCGCCACCCCATGTCACGCACAGAGCAGGGCCCATCAGGGGGGTTGGGGTTCCGTACCCTGTCATGCACAGAGCAGGGCCGATTAGGGGGTTGAGGAGCTCCCCCCGTCACTCACAGAGTAGGGCCGATAGGGAAGTTGGAGCACCGCCCCCTGTCACACTCAGGGCAGGGTAGATCAGGGGGTTGGGGCGCCGCCCTCTATCACCCACAGAGCAGGGCCAATCAGGGGGGTAGGGCGCCGCCACTCTCACACTCAGGGCAGGGCTGATGGGGAGGTTATGGCTCTACCCCATCACGCACAGAGCAGGGCCAGTGTGTGGGGGGGGAGGGGTTGGGGCGCTGCACCTTGTCACACACAGAGCAGGGCGGATAGGGAGGTTGTGGCCCCGCCCCCTGTCACACACAGAGCCGCAGGGCGGTCAGGGGTTTGGGTGCTGCCCCCTGTCATGCTGATCCCGGTGCCGGGAGGCCTCTTGGCTCTGCTGATCCCGGTGCTGGGAGGCATATTACCCTTTTACTATATAGGGTAGAGGCCTGGTGCATGGGTGGGGCTGGCTGGTTTGCCCTGAAGGGTGTCCTGGATCAGGGTGGGGGTCCCCATTGGGGTGCCTGGCCAGTCTGGGTGAGGGGCTGAGGGCTGTTTGCAGCTAGTCACACACCCTTCAGGGTGGGGGTCCCCACTGGGGTGCCTGGCCAGTCTGGGTGAGGGGCTGAGGGCTGTTTTCAGGCTGGCGGGTGACGGAAGCTCCCAACTGCTCCTTTTTTTCTTTTCTTTTTTTTTTTTTTTTTAATTCTGGGCCAGCTTTAGCTCTGAGGCTCCAGCTCTTAGGCTTCCACTGCTGAAAGTAGGTATCTGGTTTGTTTCGGTTCGAAACAATGTATAACTCCAGCTCTGACTGCAGCTCTGAGATCCCAGCTCACTGAAAGCTGGTTTCTGGGTTTTTTTTTAGCTTCTATATTTGTTAAAATGTTTCAAACTGCAGGCTCAGAGGCCTGCAGCTGCAGGCGGGGAACGTTGGAGTCCTCCATCACTGAAGCAAACAAGCCTCATGTTAGTTTCAAGCTGCCTGGCTGCCGGCCGCCATCTTGGCTGACAGTTAATTTGCATATCGCCCTGATTAGCCAATGGGAAGGGTAGCGGTTGTACGCCAATTACCATGTTTCTCTTTTATTAGATAGGATAGGTGAAGGGAAACATTTCTTTCCTCAGTATCACTGTTCTGTCACAGGAAACTGATATATCTGCAAGACAGAAGTGTTTTTGTTTGATTCAACAGGTTCAATAGTTAAAGAAGTAGGAGTGCCTGCATTCCACACTTCTCTGTATTGCTTACTGTTAGAATCAAGCCTCCAGAATAGAATAGTGCCCAGCATGTAGTGTTACAACATTTTTTTTGACATGTCAACAAAGAATGTCCAGCCTAAGGAAAAGTCTTATAAAAGTTAATTTGAGCAAAACTGATGACAATTTCTGAGAAGCAAAATCTCAATAGATTGAGAAAATGCTCTGGAGAATGGCAGTTTGCAGCTTATTTTATACATTAGAATTAAAGGAGGAGATGTAAGAAGGGTTACACGAAATTCACTGTTGGTAGAATAGGAAGATAGGAGAAAGCAAATTGGGAAATTTTGCGATTGGATAAATAGCAAAATGTAGAGACACATTCTTCTCTTACATTGGTGGGTGCAGGATAGCTAGCATTTCCAGCACATAGAGATGGCATATGGGCAACAAGATAAAAACGAAGGGTTCTGTGGGCTCCTGCCCACAGCTGCACCTTTAAGGGGTCTGGAAAAGAAAGTTACTCTGACATTTCAAAGATAGGTTATCTTAGGTGCACAAAGACAATGTACAAGTTCAAAAGTAAAGACTGACCATCAGGGAAACTACAGGCTTCATGTGTGATGACCCACTTTTAGTTAAGATTTTTATGTTTAGACCACCCAGTGTGGTTACATTCTGTCTCTGAGTTTGTAAGGCTCGCATGGCGGGTCTCTCTAAGTTTTTCAGGTTACATACGTGGCCTCTTTTTTGTCTACAGATATGTGACCAAACACCTGATTTGGTAGACTGATTCATACCTGATAAGAAAATGACAATTATTGTATGTAAATACATTCATGCTTAAATGTACTCATATAGCTACGTTAGTAAACAAAACAAAAAGTTAACGTCACACTGTGAATTCAGTTTTCCTTGCCTTTTTTTCTTGGAGCTTTAGTTTGTCTCTAGCAAAGTGAATTAGAGTCCTCCTGTACCCCCAGCTCCACTCCCCCTCTTCCTGCCATAAGGTGCAGGAATTCGTGGGGGGGAGGCAGATGCTGTGACTGAAGAGAATTTCCCATCTGCGCAGGTAGGGTTGACAGAAGGATGCTGCTTTTAGAGCATATTTACAGATGCTCTAAAGGCCTCTGTCACAGTAGTGGCCAAAGAGAGGGATTGTGGGAGTGGTCCTTTTGGGTGGGCAAAGGTATATCATTGTCCTTGTTTAGAATTTCCAGCATATGGTGATAATAAAAAGCAGACCAACATTTAATCAGTTTTATGACTGTTTTAAAGTGATCTATGGAATATGCACCTTTTTATTTGCCAGCCCCCTGGCTAGACCACCAAGGCTCTGCAAGTGCCTATTACGAAGGAAGCTTTGTGATGTGTGACTCTGATTCCAGTGCTCTGTCACCTCCCAGAAGAGCCTCGATCTACCTACATCTCACTCTACTCCCAAGATGAGGTTCTGATAGGGATTCTTCAATGAACACAAGATGGGACCATGGAAATAGAGGCAGAGGTTATAATGGCAGGAATAAAGGTTACTATTAAAGTGGGAGAGGATCCAAGCAATGCTTTCAACCGTTTTTCTCTGACTGCTCTGATTTTAAGGTCTCTTAGGATCTTTTCAGAAAAAGATCCTCTTGGTCTCTGTATTTATTGCCTTGGCTACTGAAAAGCCACACAGACCTTGGGTTGTATCTAACTCTATGCTAAAGTAATAAAGGCCGGGCAGCGAGCCAAGTGTGATGGCTAATTTTATGTGTCAAATTGGCTGGGCCATGGCACCTCAGTATTTGGTCAAACATTATTCTGATGTTTCTGTGAGGGTGTTTTTCTGGACAAGTGTGTGACTGAGTCCATCATGAACATCATGAGCAGCTTCTTCAATTCTCCTTTCTCAGACAACAGTACCAGCCTCCAGGTAGCTTAAACCAACACATGCAAAGCATTCTTCCACACAGAATTTATGTGCCTTATTTGAGTAGAAAAAACCTTCATCTGGTCAGGAAGTCATTTCCTATGTTTCTGAGGATGACTCTTCTCTCATGTTAATTATTGTTATTCTCCTTTCTGAGTTTACAGAATTTTATTTTAAATAAAGAAACCCTATCTTCAAGTTAAACGAGTCTTGCTCTTCCTTTAAGCATAATGGGAACTTTCCTATTGTATAATGACTGTTTACCAAGTATTGAAATAAATGATACGATTCTTTAAATAGATATAGGCATTTTTACTCAATAATTCCACTTTAGTAATTTATCCTGAAAGAATTAGCAGGGATTTATATACTAAGATTAAAAAAAAAAACTTTTTTAAAAGAAAAATTAATATTTAAATCCGTGGGTTTTAAGTAAAGTGGATTATCCTCTCTAATGTGGGTGGGGTTCTCCAACTAGTCAAAGGTCTGAATAGAACACAAGATTGACCTCCCCTGAGCCAGAAGGAATTCCGCCAGCAAACTGCATTTGGCCTTTGGTTATTGGACTTGAACCACAGCATCGGCTTTTCCTGTCTCCAGGCTGATGGTCTACCCTGGGGATTTTGGACTGCCAGCCTCCATAATCGCATGGGACAATTTCTTAAAACAAGTCACTATGTACATACACATCCTCTTGGTTCAGTTTGCTTGGAAGGCTCTGACTGATATACTAGGTTATGAGATTACATGAAAATTTGGGAGAAAGTACCAGCCAGTAATAAAAGGTGTCTCTTCATAGAGGATTTTTTATGGACATATATTTCAGGGGTATAGCTGGGGTGCTTGCTGGAGACCATGGGAAGTAGATGATCAAGAATTCAGAATCCTAGTTCTGAATATCTCTCTTTACAGATGACTTTACTAACCATTACATGTGCCTATAGCTATCTTTGGGGAAATAATACACTTAAAAATAATGATTTTTTTTTTTTTTGGTTTAAATAACACAGTCTCAAACTCCTAGTCTAACAATATGCTCCCCAAGGATTTTAATTAGTAGGTTTTCTTTCTCAAGCAATAATAATAGGCAGAAAAATAATGCATGTTAATTGCAGTTACCTATAATAAATGTGGAACCACCAAAAGCTAGAGAAATAACAAGTGTCCCATACAACGTGTTGTACTGTTTTGAGACAGTTTTGCAGAGATCTCTATGAGGAAAACTATACAACTCTGATTAAAGATATAAAGGAAGAATTAAGTAAATAGAGAGATATTACATGTTATGATTAAGATGACAATACTGTTAAGATGTCTTTCCAACCTGATATATAGATACAGTGCAATCTACATAAGAATCCCAGTAAGGTATTTTGTGGTTATGAACAAACTGATTCCAAAGAGTTTATAGAGCGGCAATAAACTAGCCAGTTCCACATTGGAGAAGAACAAAGTTGGAAGATTGACACTCCCCAACTTTAAGACTTACTATGAAGCTATAGTAATCAAGACAGTGTGGTGTTGGTGGAAGAATAGACAAATAGATCAATGAACAGAATAGAGAGCCTAGAAGTAGGCTCACAAGAAGAGAGCCAACGGATCTTTGACAAAGGCACAAAGGCAATACCATGGAGCAGAGATCATCTTTCCAACAAATGGTGCTGGAATAACTGGACATTCACATGCGAAAAAATAAATTTGTTCCAAACAAACAAAACTGAGGGAGGTCATAACCACTAGACCTGCCTTACATGAAAAGCTAAAGGGAGATCTTCAAGTTGAAATGAAAGGATGCTAAACAACAACAACATATAAAAGTATAAAACATATGAAAGTATAAAACTCACTGAAAAAAGGTAAATATACAAATTCATAACACTCTGATACTTTAATGCTGACTCATAAATCACCTTTATCTCTAGTATAATAGAAGACAGCAATGTAAAGGTGGCTATAATTTGTTAAATGGAAATACAATATAAGAAGATGGAAAATATGACATCGATAGCATTGAATGTGGTAGGGGTGGGTAAGAGGTAAAAGTGTAGGGTTTTGTTTTTTGTTTTTTGTTTTTGTTTTTAAATGAGATTGAAGTTAAGTTGCTATCAGCTTAAAATAGACTTACAACTATAAGGTGCTCCATGTAAACTTAATGATAAATAGAAAAAAGAAACCACTAGTAGATACACAAAAGGTAAAGGAATCAAAACACACTGCAAAAATAACAAATAACATTTTATGTTAACTTAAAACATAAATGGATCTTCATATACAGTTATTTATCTTTTTGTGGATCTAAAATATTTTCTTTGAATATGGGTGCACTGTTTGAAATTCAACGTTGTTTCCCTTTCATTAATCACTTGCAATATCCAGTGTCTTTTTTTTTTTTTACTGTGAAACAAAAACTTGAAAAAGAAAAATATTCTAAAGTGAAAAATCCTTGATTTTTATTATTTCCTCCCCTAATTTGTTTACATTTGTTTGCCTCCACCTACCTGATTGTTATTTTTATTGTCATTTACATTTTTTGAGTCTTTACAAAAATTCTACTCAACTTTCATAGAAACCGCAACCTTATTTTCTTACTCATGGTTCAGAGGCTTTTGTAATGTTTCGTTAAATTGTGAAATAAAGATAATAAATTGAATTGGGATAAACAGGTTTGGAAACAAACATAACTGTGTCTTGGTACATATGCAGCATGTGAGTGCAGGAGTAGGCATACCTACTAAGTGAGCATTTGGTGGGACTTGGTTATCAGTCAACATGTGTTCCACTGGGAATGGAGAGCTTTGATTAATCTGGTGAGTTGGTTATGGATTAGTCTGAGATTGAGTTTCTGTCACATTATAGTAGAAGAAATATTTTTATGTGAAAAACATGGAAGTTTTTGAAACAGAATTGTGTGTTTCTGATTTTAAATTTTATGAATATTTTATAGGTTTAAAATATTATATTAATGGGGACAAGAAAGATATACAGCTAACAGTATTTGGTGAGGTGATACATAGCACTATGTAGAAGCAAATAACACTGTGCTATTCCTAAGTCTTCTAAAAAGATCGCTTTGAATTGTATTATAAGGAATATTTCTTTCACCAGCATTATTTTCATAGTTGTTTTTGTTGTTGTTCCAGAAGGTGAAAAAAAGTTTCCTTATAGGAACTTCTGTATAAATAGACCTGGAACACACATATAACCCTGAGAATAGATCATTTGAGTAAGTAACTCTTTCAGATACATGCTCATTATTTATTATCAACTACAGAAAATAGTTTCTCCCAGAATGCTTTGTCAGTGTGGGTTCTCTGCAGCTACTGTATAGATTTTATGTCACCTAATCCTCCCAACACGCATATGTGGTAGGCACTTGGATCTCTACTTTGCATTCAAATAATTGAGGCTCAGAAAAATTAGGTCAATTACCAAAGATCAAACAGCTAGTGAGTGTCCAGTGCCAAACCCAAGCTTGTTCCTTCCTACACGACCTGCTCCCTTCCTAGCTTGAAGTTTCCATGTGTGCAGGTCAGAAATATATGAATATGCTAAAACTAACTAAGTATTGCCCTGTAAATTAGAATGAATGTTCCCTTCACAGAGATCCCATATTGTATGAGTTATGAAAGTCTAGTAATAATACCAACAATGAAAATCACCCTCTCAAAAATGATTTCTCATATTCTTGTGTTCGTTTAGAGGGCAAAGTTTCTAAATCCTTGTCCTGCAAATAGAAATCACTATTGAAATAACTATAATAATGAGCTAAATTAATTTCCCAGTTATTATGTTTAGACCAAATTATTCAGAGTTGTTTTTCATTTATAAAAGTGTTAATCATCACTAGTATTGCTCAT
Source organism: Myotis myotis (assembly GCF_014108235.1). Classification (NCBI taxonomy): domain Eukaryota; kingdom Metazoa; phylum Chordata; class Mammalia; order Chiroptera; family Vespertilionidae; genus Myotis; species Myotis myotis. The sequence continues at coordinate 176,381,842 of NW_023416335.1, forward strand.
TTTGTTTATGAAATGAAATAAATGCAATAATGCCTGGAAACAGAAGGATTGATTGGATAATCTCTGGAATTATTTTAAAACTACCGTTAAGCATAATGTTTTTCTCTTTATTAAAGAAATAAAGCAAAGAGGCTGGTAATTTCAGAGGGAATGTATGGAATTTAATTTGATTTTAGTATGGAGAAAGAAAACAAAATAAAACTAGGACTTCAAAGAATTGTTTTGCATCAAGTGTATTTGCTATTTTTATTTATTTGTAATTGAATTTACTGGGATGACATTAGTTAATAAAATTAGACAGATTTCAGATATACAATTCTACCATACATCATCTGTATATTGTATTGTGTATTTACCACTCCAAGTCAAGTCTCCTCCCATCACCATTTATCTCCTCTTTACCCTCTTCTGCCTCCCCCCACCCCACTCTTTTTTCCTCTGGCAATTATGATACTTTTGTCTGTTTCCATGAGTTTTTCTTTGCTTAATCCAGCGGTTCTCAACCTGTGGGTCGTGACCATTGGAAAACACATATAGCACATCAGATATTTACATTATGATTCATAACAGTAGCAAAATTACAGTTATGAAGTAGCAACAAAAATAATTTTATGGTTGGGGGTCACCACAACATGAGGAACTGTATTAAAGGGTCATGGCATTAGGAAGGTTGAGAACCACTGGCTTAATCCCTTCATCCTTCTCACCCAGCCCCCAACTCCCTCCCCTCTGACAGCTGTCAGCCTTTTCTCTGTCTTCATGAGTCTGTCTCCACTTTGTTCATTGGTTTATTTTGTTCATTAGATTCCACATATAAGTGAAAGCATATGTTATTTTTCTTTCTCTGACTGGCTTATTTCTCTTAGCATAATTTTTAAAATGTAACTCTAACTTGGCATATATAAGTTAGATGACCATGGCTCCCAAGAATTTTGAGTCTCATGTGAAAAGTAATAGAATGAGGAACAACACGGACTTTTAGCTTGTGTTAGAGTTGCCAAATCAGAGACTAGAAAATAAATGGCAGTTTCCTTGACGGTTCTGTGGAAGCCCAGTGTACATCGACACACTCACATGAAAAGTTAGTGATGCCCATTCTCCAAACCTGCCTTTCCCCAACGCCTTTGCTCATGGCCTTTTCCCCACCCAGAGTGTCTTCCTTATTCCTCGATTCATCAGTTGAATCCTTCATGGACAACTTATTATCAACCTCTTCCCTGAAGCCTTCTGCGAACCCCTCAATTAGAAGTTTCTCTCTATTCTCTGAACTTCTAGGGAATAGATGATCTTTTAAAATTACATGGTCTATATTAAAATTGTTGCATATTTGTTTAGCTATGTACATATCTTAACTCCTCTGTTTGTAAACTCTTGGAGGGAAGGAAATCTGACTTATAGTTCATTTTACTTTTGACATAACTTACAAAAAGATATTCAAAGAAAAGGTGCTAATGCATATTTTAGGAATAAATGACTATGTATTGAATGCTATTTGCTACCAATATTTTTCCAACTTGTCACTGATACCTGAAATTTAATCATTAATGATGCATTTCAGTGGCTTAAGCACTATAGATTTTTTCCATAAAGGCAAATAGTCCAACATTAGTAGTCATTTGTCACTTATTACTTATATGATTATACCAGTATACTAGTATGATCTGGGATTTAATATATATTAATGTATATTAATACATATATTTATATATATTTATTGTTTGGAAAATCATGTGGAGATAAGACTTTTGGGTAGTAGGAAGGGAAGGGTTGCTCAAACAGAAGATGGGATAGAAAAAGGGAGGCAGAGCTTTCTAGAAGAGCCAGGGGGTATCTTTGAGTTCTCTAAGTCCTGCTAGGTATGAATATTTTCATTAAAGAACTCCTCTAAGAAAACGTTTTAATAGCTCCCCCCCCCCAAACCTAATTCCAATATGGAATTGGTCAAATCTAAGGCTGCCTTGAAACTTGGTAAGTGTTGGCAAGTTGATTGCTTCAAACCTGGTCAATCATTTGTTCAGAAGCAACTAGACCTAGAATTTGTTTTCACCACATTAAAACATCTGTCACCCTTCCACCAACCTGTGGCAGGACATAGTTTTTATGACTGCCTTGCCAATTAAGCCCAGTTAGAGCTTTCTAATTGAAGCTTCAAATAGTGTCATCTGTTCTTCATCATCTTAATATGTGATTATTTTCCTGAAAGCCCAAAGGTGGCCATTCATCCTTAGACTGGAAAACAATATACCTCTAACCTCATGTGACTCAGATTTTATGAGTAACATCCGTGGTTTCATTCAGTAATATTCCACCTTGCTTTGATTCTTGGAAAAATAGAAATCATTCTATACTTTGCTTCCCAGATGGTTCTGTCTTTAGCTGCTGTTCAGCAATGAGGCAGAGCCAGTTCATTAGACTAGATCTGGGGAAATGGTTTCACTAGTACACTGTCAGGGATCATATCTTTCTCATTAGATGCCCCTGAAAATGGCTCTGTGCTCAAGTGGAGATTCTGACAGTTTGAACAATGACAATATTTCCTTCCTGGGTTGCCCAGCCTGAAAGATTTTCCACTAAACAGAGATTTCAGTAATAAATTAGTAGAAACTTTCTAATGAAGGTTTATATTCAGGTTTGGCACATGGGATGCTGTTTCCCACCAAGTAGATTCTACAATCAGCATTATATTACACTTACTGCACATTCGTCCATCTATTCATTCTATGTGTCATCCATCCACTCATCTGAATTTTTGATGCATTTCAAAGTACATAATAAATATAAGTATACTCCTCCCTAAATGCTTTAGCATTCTTCTTTTAACTAAATTTCAAACTTTTTTACAGTAATTTTTATTTAATGACATAATTTATAAATTTGTAAATTTTAAGAGCAACTTTATTAAGTTTTGACAAATGAATACATCTAGGCAACCTAAACATCTATCAATATATAGAACATTATCCTCACCCTGGAAACTTTTCTCATGTCATACTGTTACTATTATGTATAATGTTAGTTGTACAGTTTTTGTAGTTGCCCTTCATTAGATTGAGAAGTTTCATTTTATTACTTCTTTGCTGAGAGTTTTTATTATGAGTAGTTGCTGAATTCATTAAATAATTTTTCCAACTACTGAAATGATAATATGTTTTTACTCCTTTATTTTATTAAAGTGAATCCCACTGATTTATTTTCAAAGATTCCACTTCCTGATTTTAAACTATACTACAAAGCTATAGTAATCTAAACAGTATGTTATTGGAATGAAAACAGACATACTGCCCAATGGAACAGAATTGAGAGCCCAGGAATAAACTCACATATGTACAATTATTTTTGACAAAGGAGCCAAAAACATGCATAATAAAAATTGGATAGTCACATGAAAACTAATAAAACTAGATCTCCATCTTACACTATATACAAATATTAACTCAAAATGGATTGAAAACCACCTAGAAGAAAACATAGTTGGTAAGGTTCTTGACTTATGTCTTAGCAGTGTTTTTGTGGGTCCAACTCCAAAGACAAGGGAAATAAAAACAAATATAAATGAATGGGACTATATCAAACAAAAAAGCTTCTGCATGGCAAAGGAGACAATTATCAAAATGAAAAGGCAACCTACTGAATGGGAGAAGATATTTGCAAATCATACATCTGATAAGGGGTTCATATCCAAAAAAAATATAAAGAACTCATATGACTCAACAACAACAACCAAAACAAATCAATTTATAATACCACAAATAATAAGCAGAAGAATTGAATAGACATTTTTCCAAAGAAGACAGACAGATGGCCAGCAGGCATATGAAAAGATGTTAAACATCACTAATTATTAGGAAATGAAAATCAAAACCACAATAATATATCACCTCATATCTGTTAGAATGGCTATTATAAAAAATACAAGGTATAAGTGTTGGAGAAGATGTGGATTGTACATTACAAATTGATGCAGCCACTATAGAAAACAATATGGAGGTTCCTCAAAATATAAGAATAGAGCTATCATATAATCCAGCTAGTCCACTTCTAGGTGTTTATCTGAAGTAAATGAAACCACTAATTTGAAAAGATATATGCACTCTTACATTCATTGCAGCATTATTTACAATAGCCGAGATTGGGGGGGGATTAAGTTTTCATTGATGGATGAGTGAATAAAGAAGATGTGGCATATGTTTATACACAATGGTATACTACTTGGTCATAAAAAAAAGAATGAATTCTTGCCATTTACAGTCACTTGGATGGACCTTGAGGGTGAAATACCAGACAAAGACAAATCTGTATGATTTCAGTCATATGTTGAATATAAGGATAATAAAAAAAACCATATGTATAAAACAAAGCAAACATCAATACAGAGAACAGACTGGTGGTTACCAGAGGGAAGGGGTTTGAGGAGTAAAGAGGGTCAATTGCATGGTGGTGGATAGTAACTAGACTTTTGGATTTGATCTCTTTATAGTGTATACAGATGTTAAAGTAATTTTATACACCTGAAACTTTTCTAATAAAAAAAAGAAAAGAAAATTAAAGCTGAAGTGAGTAAAAGGGAAAGAAATAAATGTGCAATACATTGTAGTGACAGAAAGCGGATCAGTAGTTGCTTGGGCTGGGAGTTGAGGAATATTGGTCATGACAAGACAGTACAGAGGATTTTAGGATTTACAAATTTTTTCTATTTTTATTGTAGTGGGAATTAAATGAATGTATATTCATCAAAACTTATTGAACTTTACACTTGAAACAAACATGTTTTATTGCGTATAAATTCTGCCCCATTAAATTTTATTTAAATTAAAAAAAAATCTCTCAAACTTTCTGAAATTTATGAGATAGTGTATGTAAAATTAGTAGCAAAATATCTGTACCTAGGTGATGTTTGATAATTATTTGTCCTCTCCCAATTTTGCTTGTGAATGATGCTTATAAATGTGCTTCATTGTTAAATAGCTATTCCTGAGCTCATTGGACAATTCAAAATGTGAAGCTTTCTTTGGTTACTAAATAGTTTTTGCTAAAAACTGAGAGACTCCTCTCCTTGTTTAAAGGTAATACCAAGATTGGGGGAAGGAGAATAAGGGGGAAGCTGTAGCCATTGGAATTGCATCTTCATGGTTTTGGTTTATGTGTCTCACTTCTACTCCCTTCTGATCCCAACCCTGAGATCAATAAATTATTTAAAGAAAACGTCTCAATTGATTCTGATGTTGGCCTTTTATTGTTAGGAGTACTTTTAACTGCAAGTAACAGAAAATTCCACCAACAAATAGCTCGAAGAAAAAGAGTGTCTTTCCCCACATAATAAGAAAACGTGGCAGTTGATGATGGTTCAGCAGCTCAAAGATATCACATCTGGAATTTCTGAAGTTCTCCTGATCTTTTCTTCAATTTCACACTGCAGCTGCCACTGTTTCAGGCATCAGGTTCATGTTCAAGCCATGAGGTGCCATTGCCAACTATCGCTGCCCCCTGTACCAGTGAGGCAAAAAGTTTTCCCGATTACCCCAGCAGACTTCTGCTCAGTCTCTGGCCAGAAGAGTATGGCATGGCCATCTGTAGCTGTAAGGGTGGCTGGATAAGTCCGCTTCCATGGAAAGGAGAAGGTTAGTTCAGACTAACCACCCAGTCTCCCTTAATAGGTACTTGAGAACTTCTTCTTTAATGGGGTTTTTATCGTCTGCACAGTTAGAATTCTGAGCATTTAACACTAAAATATATGATGGGCAGTAGTTTATTTAGATAATGTTCTCAAAGAGCTCAATTGTTAATCTTGGTTACTTGCTACAACTAGTGTTTGTGGGTGTTATTGCAGCAATTCTTCCATTTGGTGATAGCCAGTAGTTGAACTGGATTCTTCTTTCTTTGCCAAGGGAGTAGATGACTTAATAAAACTGTGGTGTTTCTATATAATATTAATAACATGCCATTTTGTTTTCCGGTAGGTCATTTGCTCCAGAGAAGAAGTTTCAAAGTTTGGTCACCTGTTTTTCACTGAGAATTAACTCAAAACAGATCCACACTAAATGAAAGAGCAACTCTGTCCATAGTTCTCTGACCATTGGCCAGAGAACTATTGGCGGGTCAACGGTTCTGAGGGCAGCACAAAGACTTGTTACTCCCAAGTCCTGTGGTGTCGAAAGATGTTGCCAATACTCTAAATAGAGACTGGTCTGATTAAATCCTTATGAACAAACATCATTGGGAGAATATTAATTTTTTAAAAATGTAATGCAAACAAAGGGTCATTTCCAATTTTCTCTCCCTTAGGAGCATGTCTATTTTGATACTTCAATAGTTTTAAGGGATGTAGGCTTTGTATTTTTTTATAGACTCCTTCTTTAAATTTTTTTTTAATTGACTTTAGAGAGGAAGGGAGAGGGAGAGGTAGAAACATCAATGATAAGGGAAAATCATTGATCGGCTGCCTCCTGCATGTCCCACACTGGAGATCAAGCCCACAGCCTGTGGGCATGTGCTCTGACAGGGAATGGAACTGTGACCTTCTGGTTCACAGGTCGATGCTCAACCACTGAGTCACTGGCTGGACAATATAGATTCTTTTCTATTTTGTTTCTGATACAGTGACTTGTCATCCACAGAATCTAGGAATTCTATAATTTTCAGGAGTAGAATCTGTCCTAGGCTAGGAATAAAGCAATTACTAACAAAATCTAAAATTGTTCTTGAATTAAAATGATGCTAAATCGAGCTAACATAAAGGAGAAATTGCATCCGATAAGTTCAGAGATGTGGGGCTGTTAATTTACCCTTCTGCCACTGTCCTGAGACAGTGTGTGAGGCCCTAAGGAAAACCCCGGAAAAAGCCAAAATTAAGGGAGAGGCATTTTAGATCACTCGAATAATGCAAAATGACGCTGAATGCTGCCTACCCCACCACCACCCCACAAATGAGTATCTTCCAATTACAGAATTTCCATTCAATCTCTTTTCAAAATCCTAGCCTACCAATGATGTCTTTCTTCACTTTCTTCCTCTTGTTCAGGGTTGGCTTCGCCTCACATCTGTGATGCTGTCTTTATTTCAAGAAATCAGGATCCCTTACCTTCTGAAGATTGATTTACTATTTGAGAATGGTCTTTGTTTTGCCAGGGTGTCAACATTGTCCAAGACTGTGTTCCTGAAATAGTTGAAATCATGTTCAGGCCAAACTCCATAAACATTGCATTTTATTATCCTAGAAAGAACCACAAGACATTAGTCACTGCTAGTTGCATTCCTACACTATGAAAGACTTTTATGACTTCTGTTTCCATATTTATGAGTGTGCCCCAGTTTTCCCCACGTTATTTAGAACAACTAGTCACCATGCTCCTAGACTGTCATCCATTCTGTACCACAAAGATTCTGATAAGCTCAGTGTCCATTTCAAAGTTCCTGGTCTGAGCCAGCTGAGGCTTTGTGTGTCCTTTACCTCTGGTTTGTGGTCAGTGGCCAGGACAACATATTTCAGTTCTTCAATCTCTAAGGCATGCAAGTCTGGGAATCTACCAGCAGGGACCCTTGGGTTCACCTTCTATAAGTGATCATTCCTGTGAACAATCCCTCCACTTCACAATGATGTTCTTGGAATACCCTCAACAAGGTCAATCTCATAGTGACAAGAAAATACACCACCTTACTTGTCTAAAATAAAGACTCAGTAATGATACAGGCAATTTTATATTCTGCCTTTTCACACTTGCATTTATACTGTGCCCATGTTTAATATTCTTAGATATTTTTAAAAATATGAGATGAATAGTAAGTAACATCTTAAAAAAAGATGGTATGGTATAAATTATGTGACACTTTTCTTAAATTCTGACATTTAGATTTCTTATTAAAGTTTCTTCTGTTTTAAACACAGTATTACATTAGGTATCTTATTTGTAATGACATATTTTGGTTTATTTTGGGCCTGTCTTGGATTTGAATATCAAAGTAGTAACAGAGGTGTGTTTTTTTTTTTGTTGTTGTTGTTGTTTTTAACTTTCCCTTTATCTCCTCTCATATTTATCTTGAGGGTCTTTGGGAATAGAATTGAGAATAAAATAGAGGCAAGGAGCTTCTGGTTCCCTAAGCAGCGGTTTATTGACTGCGCAGAACAAAACAGGAGAAAGGCTGCCAGGTGTTGACTTTCAGGCCTCATTTGTGTGGTCCTGGAAAACGGGAGAGTCCTTCTGGGCAGTAGGAGCATCTGAGCCCTAGGGTCTTGTGGAGATGATTTGAAAGAATAGTAGGTACTCCCCATCTTTAATTCAGAGGTGGAAACTGCCTTGAATCTACTTTGTCTTAAAGTGGCTCAAAACCTTGGATCATAAATTGGATGTAGTTTGACATAAGAAGTGAAAGCAAGTTAGACAATCGGTCTTAGGTTTGGTGCCCCTGCTTTTCCACCCGATTGGGCCATCTCACACCTCCTCTTGGTGCTTATATTTATTTAGATGGTTCTTTCTTAGTGCTACAAATGAACTTTCCTTTATGTGTCTCACCTTTTAACTACACCTCTGATACCTAGGTCACTTCCCTTGGTCCACCTCTGATTTCAGCCATTCTTGAGAGTTCAGCATGACCTCAGAGTCACCTTGCACTGACAGCATCCCACTTCCAAGGGCACCAGGCTCTCTCCATGTTCTGTTTCCTGGGCTTTCCCAGCTCCGCAGGAGCCCAGAGACATTGCTTGGCCCATGCACACACTCAGTCCAGAATTCAGGAAATTTAATTTTTGTCAACAAATATGGGATGAAAGCTGATACTTGAGGATTATAGCCTCCCATTCTTTGTCCCATTAAGTGACAATTCTAGGAAATATGTTGCATGCTTCTCTTGGTGTCCTCATTACCCACAGTAGAGACAGATAATGTTTTCTCATAGTTTCTTCTCCTCGTTCCTTGTCTCACTCTCCACATTGCTTCACCCCTGTATCCTGGGATCATATCCCAAATAAAAATAATGTCACCCAAGTTCTTGTCTCAGCCTCTGCTTTTGGAGAACCCAAACCAAAACAGTTAGCAGAGAAGTGGTCCTTAAAAGCCAGGTCTCAGACTTGGACCATAGAACTGGCTCAATAACCTATCAGGAGCAGTCAGGTGGCATTAATAGTGATAAATGGAAAACTAATCACCTGTAAGATGACTATAACTCCTGGCAAGCTGTAGCATTACAATTTATTGGTAGCATTACAATGACCAAAAGGTTCACCTGTGTTGGATTCAGAAAAGGCACAGATATATGGAGGAGTGATAGTGCATAGCAGGGGTCAGCTTGCTGTAAGCTATTGGCCTAGTTTGGTACATAAAGATTTTTTGAAACAAAACCATGCACTTTCATTTATGCATGGTCTGTGGCTGCTTTTATGCTATGACAGCTGAGTTTAATAGTTGCAACAAAGGCCATATTGTTAGCAAATTCTAAAATATTTATTCTCTGGCCCCTTACAGAAAAAGTGGGTTGATTCCTATTGTAGAGCATGTGTTAATCTCACCAGACTGGATTGCATACTTATCAATTAGACGTTTATCTTGAGTTGCCTGAAGCATGGTAACAATCCTTGAGCAAAACTACAGCATGAGTTAATTGAGATAAATTATATTTTGCAACCAGGAGTCTTTGAGTTGCTTGGGGACAGTTGAATGGGCTGAATGGAAAGTATGTTAGGATTAATACAAGAACTACAATTAGAAGCCATTTAGACAGAGATAAAAACCTCAAAGGAGAGATAACCTTGGCCACATAGTGGCAAATGACTTACTAGTGGACAAGAGAGTCTCATGTCTTTATCTCTCCAATCCCATTCCAGGTACATGAGAATGGACAAGGGAGAAGGCACTATCAAGACTACTATTCCTTCCAGTGATATAAAATAAATGATAGTTGGAAGATAAAAGAATTGCAGCCATTGAGTTTTGGGGAACCTTATTATGCAGCAATATGCAGCAATTAGATAACTGCTACAATATCCATGGTGGATTAAAATGTGGGGTCTTTGGAAAGTTCCAGTAATAGACTCACAGCTTATACCTCTAAGGATCTTAATGAAGGCTATGCTTTTTAAAATATACATATTTTTATTGATATCAGAGAGGAAGGGAGTGGAGAGGGAGATAGAAACATCAATGATGATGATGAGAGAATCATTGATTGGCTGCCTCCTGCACACACCCTTCTGGGGACCGAGCTCACAACCTGGGCATGTGTCCTTGACCAGAATCAAACCTGGGACCCTTCAGCCTTCAGGCCCATACTCTATCCATTGAGCAACACCAGCTAAGGCAAGGCTATGCTTTTCTGACAGAGAACTCCCCATTATATGAGGGAGCTTGTCCTGGTGTCATACATGATCCTAGGAAAGACCAAGAGTCAGGCCTTGGGGCATCAAGAAGGTTACTTATAAACCCAAGCTGCCCATCATGAGCTAGATAATATCAGACCCAAGCAGTAACAAGATTGGATGGGCACAGAAGTAATGCATTGTACATATTGTATATTGGTTTTGGCAAGTCCAAAAAGCACAAGTGAATTCTTTTAATTGATATCCCAAACTCCTATGACACCAACCTTTGTTGAACAAATGCTTCTTCCTCAACTCACAGCATGCCTCATGGAAGATTTCCTAAGGCCAGCTGATAAAAGATGAAGAAACTTGGGACTATTTCACAGATGAGTTTATGAAAATGTTCTAGTAGTGATTTAAATGCTACAGAATTATAGCCCCACTCAGGAATGTCCTGAAAGACTGTGGTGGGGGAGATCCACCAAGTGGCAAAATCTTTAAATGGTGCACTTGGCATCCCTTTTGTGGTTAGAGAAACAGCTCACTGTAAGAATATACACAGAATTCTGGCTAGTGGCAAGTAGGTTGGCAGGAGCAAGATCCAGGAAAAGGAGATCTGGGAAAGTGGCATAAAAAATTATTTTTTTTGGTGAAAATGAGCACAAAATATGAGGACTTTGTAGTAACAATATGCTCACATACTGCACCCACTACAGAGAAGTCAACCAGTAGTCATGCAGACTAATATAATAGATGTTCGCCAGTCTCTACCATTAGACATCCTTTTGTTTGCCCAAAGGACCTTTGAAGGCAGATATGGTGGCAGTGATGGAGATTCTGCCTGGGTCTAAAGCATGGGATCCTTCTAATCAAGACTGACTTAGCTAATGCCATGGCTGTGTTCAATCTACTGGCAATTAGGCCAACACTGGGCTCTTAACATGGTATAATCAACTTTCTACTGGAAAGCAAGTTAATTATATCAGGTCCTTTCATCCATTAAAAGGGCAGTGATTTATTCTTAACAAAACTATCTATGCTAAATTTAAGATTGCTTTGTCTATATCTAGTATCTTGGCCAGGACCACCTGAGAGCTTATAGAATAAGTCATCTGTTAGCATGATACACCAAACATGTTGTTTTAGACCAACTGACCTGTTTTATGATAAAATAGGGATAACACTGTGTGGCAATGGACTCTATTTGTTTTACCACATACCTCCCCATCCTGAAGCAAATGACATGTTAGAATGATGGAATGTTCAGTTCAAAGCTCACCTAAGGTGTCAGCATGAGGCTAACACTGGCTAAGTGTTTGGGGTTCTGTCCTTCAAAATACAGTATGTGTGTTGAATCAACAGTAAGTATATGGGTCTATATCATCACCAGGTAGACTAGATGGGTCAAGAAAAAAAAAAAAGCAAGGGATGGGAGTAGATTGGCCTCTTTCATGTTCACCTCACTTTTGGATACCACTTGTGGAATATTCATAACCTGAGCTGCTTTATCAGAGGCTATAGTTCCCTAGGACAGAATAAAAAATCTATTGGTTCCAAATGCCATCAGACCAGCAAGCAAAGAATGATATGACTAAAAAGATGAAAGTGATTAGCCTGACTTTTAGTTTAACACTCACAATATGCAATTAGAAAGTGTAGGAGAGTTAAGGTTGTTGGGGACACAACTGATCAATGGAATATAGGAGCTCATGGATAAATGCATCCCTCTTTTGCCTCCTGGTCAGATAACTGTGAAATATATTTCCCAATGTGTCTTGGACAGTTTCACAAAATCAAGAAATAGTTATCTGGAGTAGTGACCAACTGTATAACACATGCTTCAATTGTGTTTTCTTTTTTCTCTCACTTTTACTTTTTAGTCCCCCTGGCCCCACACCTGCATCCTGGTTCATATTCTCAAATAAGCCACCTGCACGCGAGGCTTTATCTCAGAATAAGCTTTAAGAGGGAAAATATGTGTTAGATTATTCATTGATATGCTCTCCTCCCTATTGTATTGTGTATTTCTTGAGGTCAGAAACAACAGTGCTTAATGGGTGTTTATTGAATGAATTGAAGTAAGAAAAATTCAACACACATAAATATTTCCCAAGTATGGCATTGTCATAATCTATTCTCATAACAGAGTAAGGCATAAGCACCCAAGGAGATTAAATTTATTTTAAAAGAGTTGATCACCTGTTAAAACAAAGGTGGCTGTTCTTGCCATTATCAATTGTCTGTCAGGCAAGGAACAATTACATAGATAGGTCAATAGAAGATGGAATATCTGAGAATTGGCTGCCATGATGTGGCCTCACTTGGAAAATAATGAAACATAATTAAAATAATTAAAATTAACAGAAATTTGCCAGCTACTGGAGTTAGGTGTATTTGTCACACATGAGGGAAAGTGCTACTTTAATTAACATAATTGCAACATTTACTGAGAACCAAGTATGTGATAGACATTGTTGTAGGTGTTTTACATGTATTGTCTCAGTTAATCCTTCCAGTTTCATACATAGAGACTTACAATTTGTATTCATGTGGAAACTGAGTTATGGAAATATTCAATAACATGCCCAAGTTCACACAGTAGAAAAATGAGTCAAGACATGAATGTAGACTCTCACTTAGAGCATGTGTTCTCTTGCATTGCAGTACAGCTGAAAGGTACATGGGAGTGATCTATTAATTCTGCACAGGGGCCCCAGGTCATATCTGAAAAGCTAAATTAATATCACTTTTAAATCTCTGACCCAAGATTCCTGACTCTATATTCCGGATTAAGCAAAAACAATATTTCATATAAATTAAAATGTAATAAGAGTGAGCCTAGATACAGTATACAGAAACACCCCAGTGCATGCTTTATTTCTCACTAAGACATCTACTATTAAAGGCACAAATTAAGTAGTATACAAAAAGGTCTATATCTAGAGCTGTCTGAGTTCCAGACTTGTACTTTTGTTGACTACCACATGAGTATAATTTAATAGGAAAGATATCATCTGGAAATTCAGAGACCTGACTTTTAATGCCAGTACAGCCATCAACACTTTAAACAGATTAGCCTTTTGTGTTTTAATTTTCTTCAGTTGTCGTATGATTACCTGCTCTCCACTTAACCACAGGGTTCTTGCAAGGTTAAAAATAATGTGGTTTGAGAAAGCTGAAAGACCTATTTAAGTGTTTAGGACTATTAATCATTGCTTTCCATCACTGAATTTATTATGCATCTGCTATATAACCCCACACTTGCTCACTGTGTAATATCATCTTTCCTATAATGAAAATAGTCTTCAAACCAAAAATGTTATTATGAACCTTGGGGTTAATGCAATATTTTTAGAGATGAGACAGAGAAAAAAATGCTTAAACCTCTGTGAATGCATCCATGTTTTCTTTTCCTCTTTTTTTTCATATTAAAGAAGCCATTGAGTGTTCTGGACAAACACTTCCTTTTGGGCGAGGTTCATAGCCTCACCAGTTCAATCTCTCTTCTCTTGGAAACTTTGTGATGGTTTGTGTAACCAGAATCTTTAGAATACTTGTTCATGATGGAGGCACAACAAACGTCAAGTGTTGGTCAAATTACTATTTGTCTTCCAACCCAATTTAGCTGCCACAAGAATGGTGAGACTTCTCTCAAACCGAAACATGGGCGATTTCCAAGCAAATGCTACAAAAGGATACTCCGTGTTCCCTTCACACCAGGGAAGAATGGGGAATGGATTTAATCACCTCAGAGGGAGAAAATAGAAGAGTATTGGGAACCAAACTGAAGCTCAAACATAAGAGGACTGAAAATTCTAAAGGGCAGGGACTGAATCTTCTTTATTTCTCTATTCCTGAGACCTAGAAAAGCACCTTGTAAGCATTTTAATAAATGACTTGAAAGGAAAGAATAAACAGATGGTTAGCCTAAGAAAATCCATTCTATTTACTCAATAAAGCGAATAATTGTGAAGTTGAAGTTAGAAAATCAGGATTCAAGTGTGGTTTATTCTCTTTATAGTCTGGGTATTTGTTAAACTTCGTAATGCCTAAAACTTCTTATCTGTGAAATGGAGATGAAACTAGCCTCCATGTGACTGACAGAGAAATCTATCTAAAATGCAAATTTGACAAGAAGCTCTGGCTTTAAAACCTTGTAGTGTCCAGGAACTACACTAGGTCCAGGTTCCCTAGTGAAACACACACACACACACACACACACACACACACACACACGCACACACACACACCCTTCCCTGGTATGACCTTTGGCTTTCTCTTGGACAAATTAACTCTTAAAGATGCAAAGTGAAATAAATAACTGGGGGAATATAAGCCATAAGAACTAGCTGACTACACGATGGAATACTATGCTGCTCTAAAAAGGAAGGAACTCTTACCATTTGCAACGTCATGGATGGAACTGGAGAGCATTATGCTAAGTGAAATAAGCCAGTCAATGAAGAAAAAATACCACATGATCTCACTCATTCATGGATAATAGAGACCATTATAAACTTTTGAACAATAATAGATACAGAGGCAGAGCTGCCTCAAACAGATTGTCAAACTGCAGCGGGAATGCCGGGGAGGGTTGGGGGGCAGGAGGTAGGGGGGTAAGAGATCAACCAAAGGACTTGTATGCATGCATATAAGCATAACCAATGGACATAAGACACTGGGGGATAGGGGAGGCTAGGGGACTGCCGGGGTCCAACCCCAGCGGGTCCAGGGGTCCCCAAAGGTGTGGACGGAGTTGGCAAAGAAGGAAGGACATGGAGACAGCGTTCAGTTGATCAGCAGCCTAGCCAGGATCTCTAGCCAGGATCTCCAGCCAAGTTCTGGTTCAGATCTCCAGCTAGGTTCTGTGTCCATGTTCTCTTGCTAGGTTCCCCAGGTTCTCCAGCCAGGTTCTGTAGCCATGTTCCCTCGCTAGGTTCTCCAGCCAGGTTCTGTCCAGGTTCTCCAGCCAGGTTCAGTCACTAGGTTCTAGTCAGGTTCTCTTGCCAGTTTCTGTAGTCAGGTTCAGTCCAGGATCTTTTGCCATGTTCTCTCACTAGGTTCTGTCTCTAGGTTCTGAGGCCAGTTTCTGTCCAGGATCTTTTGCCATGTTCTCTCCAGCGAAGTTCTTCTGTCTCTAGAGAATGTTCTGTGTAGGTTCTGTGCCTCCTAAGTTCTGTGTGTAGGTTCTGTCTTCTTACATCTGTATTTATACCAGTTGATTCCAATCCTATCAATCTCTATTTCAAAGGTTAGGGCGTTTCTTATCTCCATTCCAGGGAGTAAAGATTATGTAGCTTAAGCATGATTGTTCGTAGTTAAAGTGATTAATTACCCATCTGGCACTTAGTTAAGAGGTTTTATTCCCTCCCTAACTTCAGGGGAAAATCCCTACCTGGGGAAACAACCTTTCTCAGAGACCTTGGTTAAAACACATAGTGCCAAGAAGGTGAGCAAACATATTAAGAACAGTATGCCATATATGCCAGGTCCCTTGAAACAGCAAGCATGGACCGGCTCCCGGCAGGGGACTGTCTAGGGCGGGGGGGGGGGGGAATGGACACATATGTAATACCCTTTGTAATACTTTAAGCAATAATAATAATAAAAAAAGAACTAGCTGAAAGAAGTCATGAGTATGTAAGACAGAATAGTTCTTACAATATCAGCTCAGCGATGGAACTCCAGATGTTAGGAATGCATCTACTGCAAATAATAGAAAACCCACTGCAAAAGATGGGAAATAATATCAAGTGCAAAAGCCCTGAGGAGGGAAGTAGGGCGACATGTTCCAGGAAGAAAAGCAACCAGTGAGGGATACAAAACAATGCTGGAGAAGAAGGCAGCGGTCAGATCAAATCATGCACAGCTCTGAATGATGCTCATATGAACCAGTTTGTATTCTATGCGACATGCTATGGGATATGGTTGAAAGGATCTTAAGCAGGTCAGAATAAATGTGAGGTGAGAGACAGGAAGGAATCAAGGGTTTGGCTTCACAACCAATTGAATGGTGGAAACATTTACTCATGGGGAAGGTAGAGGAAAATGGACTTGTGGGTTGTGTGGGCAAAGAAAAGGAAATGAAGAGTTTTATTTACCAGTAGATATGTTAGAGATGCCTGTTAGACATTGCTGTAGAGAGGTTTAGTCTGGGTTTTAGGAGTGAGATGTAGGCTAGGAAAAGCCCCTCTTTCTCTAATGAGTTATGGGTTTCCTTCCAGTGTCCACCATGGAGGATTTCAAACTCTTCTTCTGGAGTCATAGAGTTCCCAGGAAATACCACAAATTGGTATTGGGGCAACTCAACAAACTGAGCAACAGTTGAAGGGATGGAGCTCTTTTTAAGAAAGCAGCTTTTATTTATTTGATAGTTCTTTAAATTTATTTTCTACATATGGATTCCACATAAGATTTTATTTTCACATGTTTCAATTTTAACAAATGTTTGAAAGTTACATCATAATAATAGCTAGAATATACTAGTACATATAGTGCTTACTATATTCCAGGCCAGTATAAACGTATAGACCACACACAAATTTGCTATATATTAGTGTGATACATATACTAATTTGAATATCACAACAACTTGGTAATATAGACATTATTATTAACCTTATTTTATGATGGGGAAACTGAGGGAGAGAGCTTAAGTGATTTACCTAAAGTCTCAAAGCTAGGAAGAAGTGGAGTAAGAGTTTGGTTGGACTCCTCACTGCTATCACCTTACCAAGAATAATATTGGAATTTTCTAACAGGATACACAAAACTTTACCCTATTTTGCTGTTTCATGCCTTTTAAAAATACCCAAGCAGCCCAGGTCCCAACTAGTCTGGATTGTGACTATTTCTCCAAGTCATTCATACTCTTGCCTCTATGCCTTTGTTTATTCTATCCTTCAAAACCCAGCTAAATGTTAATGTTTTCATAAAAGTTTGCTTGACTCCTCATCTCTTAAGGACAGAGAAAATCACAACTTCCTTTGAACCTTTAGAATGCTCTGTTCACAGTCCAATTACATCAATCATGATTTTTTATGTACTAATCTATCCTTTACCTTCACCACACCCATACAGATTGTGGAAACCTTAAGGGCAGCAACACACCTCCCTTGTTTAACTGAGATTCATAAGGTCTCTTCACTTCTCAAATTAACGTTTCACTTCTTGAAGTAAATATAGGCACAGAAATAACTATGACCCAAGAAAACAATTGCGATAAAGAACTGGCATTTCACCCATTCTCGGATCGGACTACTTAGGTTCAAATCCTGGCCCTGCCACTTGTTTCCTATACTTAGAGAAGTTATTTAAGTTCCACTTGCCTCATTTTGTATATTTGCAATATGCAGATAATATTACCTATTTCGTAAGCTGTTATAAGGATTGAACAAGACATGGAATGCACTTCGAACAGTGATTGGCACATAGTGTTTTACAAAGATTTGTTATTATTATTATCGCATTACCTTTATTATAGAAATGTATTCCAATGTGTCCCAGAAGATTGTATTTTGTCTTTCTAGCACTTATAACTATGAATGGCATTTCATAATTTTAAAGCTTTCTTCTATTTTTTATCTTTATTGTTAAAAGTATTACATGCTTTTTAATGAATGATTCAGTTAATAGATAGACTACACCCACTGAATCATTCATTAATGCAACAAGTATTTATCATGTATCTACAATGTTCTATTGTTATGCTACTTTCTGGGGTTTTATGGCTGAACCACATAATTAAGGTTTCTGCCCTCTTAGGGATTATACGCAGAGGTTCTCAACCTGTGGGTCGCGACCCCTTTGGCGGTCGAACGACCCTTTCACAGGGGTCACCTAAGACCATACTGCAAATCAGATATTTACATTACTATTCATAACAGTAGCAACATTACAGTTATGAAGTAACAACGAAAATAAATTTATGGTTGGGTCACAACATGAGGAACTGTATTTAAAGGGCCAGAAGGTTGAGAACCACTGGATTATAGTCTCACTTGGATAGGGCATAGGTGGCACTAATAAATAGGCAATTCCATCAAAGATAATGATTCAAGAGTATGATAAGGAAAGCACAGAGTGCTATGGCAATACAAGAAAGATACCTTCTCATATTTGGGCAGTCTAAATTTTTCCTAAATTATACCAGCAGCTAGACAGATTAGTGGCTCAGGGGGAAAAAGAATACAAGACTGGATGTTTAAGCAGAGCTCATACAAAAAGTTTTGGAAGCCAAAGTGAGCAAGGCTTATTAGAGGAACTTTAGTGTGCTTAGATCCAAGGCACCTGGAGGGGACAGGCTCAGATCATGGGCAGGCTCTGGTCATTTTAGTTAGTTTGGACTAGATTTGAGAGCGATGGTTAGTTATTGAAGGTCTTAATTAGAGGAGTAATGGATAATGATTTTTTTTTAAATGTATGGATTTTAGACAGAGAGAGGAAGGGGGAGATAGATAGAAAGAGAGAGATTTATTGTTTCACTTATTTATACATTCATTGGTTAACTCTTACATGTGACCTGACCAGGGACTGAATCTGCAACCTTGACATATTGAGACAACTCTCTAACCAACTGAGCTACCAGGCCAGGGACTTGGAATTTTTTTTAAACAGTATCCTTCTAGCTTCAGTGAACAGAATAAATTGGACAAGGCCAAGACTGAACGCAGGGAGACCAATTTGGAGGCTATTGTAGAAGTCTAAGAGAGAATGGAATAAACGAATGGAAGTGAGAATGAAGAAACAAAGACTAAAGCTAAATCATCAAGGCCTGGTGACAGATTGGAAATGAGGGCTGGTGAGGAGGTAGATGAGTCGAGTGTGATGTTTTATTTCTGAGAGACAACTAAATAGAGCATAGTACCTGTATGAGGATAACACACAGAAGGCCAGAACCAATGGGAGGATGATGAGTTCAGTTTTGGATATTGTAGTTTCAGTTGCTTATGACATTCAAAATGTAAAAGGAGCTAGCTGAGGTAACCCAGGGCTTGGGTTTTGCCAGGCAGTGATCAAATCAGTAAGCATTAGCATGACTAGCTACACCATAAGAATTTAATAGAGGCAGTGATTTATGAAATCTAGATAGATAGAGATGGAAGAGTAAAGAGAAAGTCTGGATAAACATAGATAAAATAGAGGGGTAAAAGACACAGCAGTACTGTCAGAGTGTGGGCACAATGACAGTAAGTAAGTAGGAAGAATATAAGAACAGAAGTTATGGTCTAAATTGTTGGGGTTGATTATGTCAGGGATGGACCCATCCAGGTTGATGACAAGGACAAAATTTTATTCCTGAGAGTGGGAAACAGAAATGGAGTAAAGACAACAAAAGTCCACAGAAATGAGTAAATCAAGAAACCAAAGGGTCAGGGAGTTGGATGTTTCATACAAGCACATTTCCCAGAAATCAAGATGGTGGCAGAACTTGGGACAGAGAGGAAGACTTTAAAATGGGAATGAAAGCCCAGCCAGTATGGCTCAGTTGGTTGAGCATCATCCCATGCACCAGGAGGTCATAGGTTCAATTCCTGGTCAGGGCACATACCCTGGTTTTGGGCTTGATCCCCAGAAGGAGGCAGCTGGTTGATTGGTGTTTCTCTCTCCCTCGCCCTCTCTCTTACTCTCTCTGAAATCAATAAAAACATATTTTTAAAAATAGAAATGAAAATCTTTGGTCAATATGATAGAGCAATTGGGATGTTAGTAGATGACACTAGGGAGTGGGTATTGAGGGCAGGAATTTTGACAACTATCTGGGCTTTAGACTTTCAGAGAGTCTCTGGGGGGAGCCTAACACATTCTAAATTTAATATACCATTTTAGAAAGGATATGAGCAGGGAAGATAATGAAACTGCGCATTCCAACTCCCCAGTGGGTTATGTTGCCAGACACTGAATAAAAGCAGATTTTTTATGTCAGTTCCAGCAGGTTGGGTCCACCTGGGAGACCCAACCACCTCATGCAGTTCATTTCTTCTCTGGCTTTGAAAAATTGGCACCTAAGGTAGAGAACAGTGAATGAAAGAAAACAGGAAACCCTTAATAAGAATTTATTCTTTCTGAAAGGCTATTTTTAAGACTAAGATTTTTTTTATTTTTTAATAAAAAAAAAATGGTTCAAAGTT
Source organism: Myotis myotis (assembly GCF_014108235.1). Classification (NCBI taxonomy): domain Eukaryota; kingdom Metazoa; phylum Chordata; class Mammalia; order Chiroptera; family Vespertilionidae; genus Myotis; species Myotis myotis. The sequence goes on from NW_023416335.1 coordinate 176,402,260, forward strand.
TCCCACCACCCCTTCAGAATCTAGGTGGAAGGAAATGCAAAAACAAATCAGTAAAAAGAACTGGAAATTCTCCACTGCCATGATGTGTTCCAGAATAAACATCATGGGAGATGTGGAAAACTCCACTAGGCAACGTTTCATAGGGTCGTAGAATTTTTGAGCTGGAAGGCACCCGGATCAAATGGACCAGGGCTTCGTTTTAAATGAGGATGCCCTGAAATGGCCAACAGAATGGAAGATAGTCAGGAGGGAACACTGCTGATTAGAAAACTCATTGCATATTTCTCACAAAATGACCCTTTCAATTTTATTGAAACAAACAAACAAACACACAAAAAACAATCCTCAATGATGCTAATGATTTTAAAACAAGAATCTTAGATAAATTTCACTATGGAAATGTAACTCAAATCAGAACTTTAACAGAAATTATATTGCTCATAAGACCTTGTTCACTGAACAGTTCATATCAATTTTTTATATTCTTGCCTCTAAAACTGTGAAATAGCCCTGTAACTCTGGGATGACAAATACCCTTAGATGCAAAGCCATTTTTCCTGGCAATGCAACTAGCAAATCAGAAACAATGCTACTTGGGAAGATCAAAATGATGTATCTCATTAATGTTATAACTTACTATCTCTCAGTAATTACACGATATTCTAGTTTTCCCTTCTTTCACTTAAACACTTTACCCACATATACCTAAAGTGGACTTAATACAATAAATTAGACAAGAGAAGGAAATGCTTATTTGTCACTGACTTAAGAAGTCAGGTAAATCTAAGTCCCTTTTCTTCACCATCTGATAATACGGCATAATTTGCTTAACTATATTTCCAAGCATATCTCCCTTTGGCTTTGTTCTGGCATCCTAAGACATTTTCATTTTTTTATTAGCAGGACTCTTTATTCAAATAAAATCTTACCAACTATGTGAAATACATAAAAGCCAAAGTTCCACTGGAAATAGCGATGGCATGTGGCCCACATCTCAGCCCACATACATCTACACTCCCTCCATCTCCCTCCATCTAAAAGAGTTTTGTGGAGCTGAGGTTAAAAACCAGGACCCTAAGGGGATCTATAAAAAGCACAGGCAAATAAATATTCTTAGATTAGTTTATTTACACACACACACCTCACATGTCTTCACACACATATACATATATACACAAGATGTATGTCTAAAAGCTACACATAAAGTCAGACCTGGCAATTTCGCAAAAGTTAGCACCGTAGAAGCCAAATATAAAATGTTATTCCAATACATTTGGAAACGTTAGTGAAGAATGGGTTTCAATATTTACAAGGGTTTATGGTACAATGCATGGTCTGGTTCATACCAATTGACACTGGCTTCTTTTGACAAAGTGCTGGATTTTATTTATATTCTGGTTGGAACCTTTGACTCATAAGACCAGACACCCACACAACCAGCTTAGTTTAAAAAGCTCGAGTTGTAACACACACACACATACACACACCAGAATGAAGAAGGTAGCATGTTGCAGTCTTCTTTGTGGATTGTGGTTAGTGTAACAGGATCATGAACAAAAGGGTCACGAAACCACATGGTTTGGACAGGGAACACTTCAAAGTAGCAGCTGCCTTCAAACCCAAATGGTTTATAACGGCAAATTGAGCATATGGTTAGTTAGTGTCCTAAGATGACTTGAGGGAAGGCTGGACCCACAGGAAAGGTAAAAGGCGTAAAAGAAAGATATCTTTGGCTGAACACGTACTATGTGTCAGAGGCTTTCTATGCAAAGACCCCTGTTATCCATAGTGCAAAGTAGGTTATCTCCTGTTTACGAAAGAGGACACTACAGTTAGGAGAGGTTGATTAATTTGTTCAAGATTATACCACCTGTGTTTCTTTAATCATTTCACACCATTTCCTTGCTCTTTCACAAACTAGCCAAGCATGTTTCTACCTCCAGGCCTTTGCTATTTGCTGTTCTTTCTGGTTAAAATTCCTCTTAACAGATATCCTCATATATCACTGTCTTGTGTGAAACAGATCCCTGCTCAGCTGTACCTTCTTAGCAGGGCCTTCTCTGACCACCATTCATGAGGTGTCCCTCCTTGTCATTATCTACTCATCCTGCTTTTTTATGGCATTTATTGCCACTTGACATTATCCTATATAATAAAAACCTAAAATGCTAAGTGTCTGGTTGTCCAGTCATCCGTTCAACCAATCAAAGTGTAATATGCTAATGATATGCTAAGGTTGCTCAACTGCTCACTATGACGTGCACTGACCACCAGGGTGGCAGACACTCTGACTGGAAGGTTAGCTTGTTGCTGGGGTCTGGAGGATCAAGACTGAGCAAGATGTACCAGATTTGCCCTGGAGCCCTCCCGCAGTCCCTCCCTGGCCCCGATCGTGCACCTGTGGGAACCCTTGGCCTGGCCTGCACACTCTTGCACTCCAGGACCCCTCAGGGGATGTCGGAGAGCTAGTTTTGGCCTGATCCCACTCAACACAGGAGCTTCCCCCTGGTGGTCAGTGCACTCCTACAGGGGGAGTGATGCTCAGCCAGAAGCCAGGCTCATAGCTGGCAAGTGCAGTAGCAGTGGCAGAAGCCTCTCCTGTCTCCACAGCAGCGCTGAGGGTATCCAACTGACGGCTTAGGTCCGTTCCCCATGGGGAGTGGGCCTAAGCCGTCAGTTGGACATCCCCCGAGGGCTCCCGGACTACGAGAGGGCACAGGCTGGGCTTAGGGCACCCCCCCCCCCAGAGTGCACAAATTTTGTGCACTGGGCCTCTAGTAATATATAAGCACTTACCCATTAGTTTATCATTTGTCTTTCACACTAGCATATGAACTTCATTAAGACAGGGACCTCGTTTATATAGTTTACTGCTCTAGCCTCAATATCTGGCACAGCATATGTCTGGTACATAGTAGATGATCAATAAATGTTTGCTGATGGATGAATAAATTAATGAATGTATACCAATAAATTAAATAGTAATTAATTTAAATAATAATTAAATGATTGGCAGAAAATTTGGAGATTTTGTTCTAATTTTAGCCCTTTTCTGAGTTAAGTATTTGTTAATGCCCTACATGAGTCACTTGACCTTAAGGCTTGGACTAAAATTAACATTTGTAAGATCTCGTATAGGTTGGGTGGTACAGTGGTCAGCTTTTGGCAATACCAGTGAGTATACCTCTTTTTTTTTTTTCATGGTAATTGCATCAGAATATTCTTTGGGGGAACTGCCTCTTTCACATATTTACCAAACTGATTTGAGAGGATTCTTCCTACCCACTCAATATGATGGGACTTGAATGGCTTAAGTCAACTAGTGAATACCATGATTCTGGCCAATGTAATTGCCTCAGAGGTAGTCACATGTCCTAATACAGGCCAGTGAAAGCAGGAGACTTTTTTTGTGTGTGTGACTTCTTGGGGAAAAAAAAAAAACCAGCAATCTTATACTTCTGAAAGTGTTATTAAGAGAGATCATATTTTCTTTGGGGGCATGAGCAGGTTATTGGGAAGAGATTCAGCAGAAAAAAGCCTGAGTTGTGGTTAGGGTTTATTCACCTAATACTGTCTCTAATAGATGTCACACTGTTTTAGGCACTGAGAATATAGTGGCTAAGAAGAGAGAGAAGGTCTTTGTATCGTGGAGATTAAAATTTTGTGGAGGAGACAAAGTAAGTAATGAAATAAACTGATAACTTCAGCTAGTGATACAGAATGAAGAAACTTAAACTATATTATATAATGGAGAACAAGATAAGAACTCTTTTTGGGAAGGGTTGCTAGTATCCATATACAAGCCCCTTTGTGCAAAATAAACAAACATTACATTTTTTGTAATAAATCAATTGCATTATTTTGAGTGATTTGTTGGCCTAGTCAATCAAAATTGAAAGTGAAGTTGTAAAATATAAATCGTACTATGTATTGTTGTCAATAGCATTTCCATACTATCATCCTGCATCTTTCAAAATTTGGTAACTTTTATCAAGTGTGTCAGAACATGGCTTCTCTCATCTCATTGACTTGTACTGAGTGGATGTGACCATTTCTAAGCCAATCACCTTGTCTAGGGTTATCCAGGTCCCTAATTAGCTTAAACCCATCCATGGACTTGAAGGTAAGCTCAATCCTACCAAATTGTCTACCCAATCACAGCCAGGGAAGTTGTTAAATGGTGTTACAGAGGAATTATGAGAATAGCTAGAAACATGGGTATTGAAATGAAATAGGCCACGGAACCCACAACCTCTTCTGATCCTGTTAGGAACACACTGAACTTATGGAGAAGCATAACTAAGTAAAAATGAGATATCCTCGGGTGTCAGAACTCAGAGGAAACTCAAGGCAAAGACACAATCAGGAGCTGATAACAGAGCGGAATAGAAGAGCACAAGCCCCTGACATAGGCCACAGAAGATATAATCTGCAGTCCATACAAGGAGGAGAGCGGAAACTAAGCTCTGCATAAAGCTGGAAGCCTTTAAGTCCCACCTGGGGAAAAGCACTAGAACAACTGCACCAACAGATCTAGAAACAGGAAACAACAACAGAATACTTGTCATCCACCTGGAAATGCGTATAGAAAAATGTCACCTCTAGTTATCAACAATCCAGGCTGGAAAACTAGTCCTAAGTTAAAAGCTTGGAGAGTCTTTTGAAGAATAAAATTCAAAAACATTCTGAAAGGAACGCTTTCACAACCTAGGGTACACAGGACTTTCACAGGAGGAGAAAAAACTGAAGATGAGTTCACAATCCAAGTTTAAATAACACACAAGGAAATCTACCACTTTGAGGGAATATCAGCAAAGTCAGCAATCACTTAAAAATGACAGTAGTAAAAACAAGCCTGGATTTTCTAGGGTACAGAGCCTGGATATTTATGGCCAAAGCTGAAGCGGGAATGCTTGGAAGCCAAACCAGTGTGGAATGAGTGAGAACTACTAAACCAGAGTGGCAGAGACTCTGTCTGGGCCAACAGGCAGTGAGAATTTCCCTAAAGCCAGCCAGATTCCTATAGCATCGGAGTGGAGGGACTACCGATTTCAAAAAACAAAGGGGTGAGGGAAGCTAAGTCTGAGATACCTGCTCTGAGCCAAGATAATCGAGGAGTCTGAGATTGGCCCAGCATAGGGGATCAATCATATGGCTGATCACAATTTGGAGAGTTGCTCAGAACTGTCTCAGCATAATACTCTTAAAGATAAAAGTAAGCATAGTTTCAGAAACAAGATTGCTGAAAAATGAGAACTCAAGCAATCATAGTGAGTGCTTGTCAACAGAGGCAGTATGCAAAACATGGAAATGCTAAGAGACTGACAATATTAGAATTGGCAGATACAGGATGCAGATAAACTATGTATGATTATCTTACATATTACAAGAAAGCATGCAATTACAATATTATCAAGAATAGACAGAGAGACTTTTCTGAAACAAACAGGAATTCTTGAAATAAAAATTATCGTGTATATTTCATGTAACAATATTAAAAATAGAAAAAATATGACAGAACACACTCTATGTGGTTAAACTCATTAGAGAGGCATACTTTTCTCAGGAGAGGAGAAGGCAGTGAGGTCGCTTGGGAAATGCATGGAGCTCTTCAGGTCTCTGTCTCCAGTAAATCACTTCACGAAGGAATAATCACACTTTTTGTTGTTGTTACTTTTACTGTTTTCCAATCCAACTTTACCAGTAATAAAGCCGATTTTGGGATCCTTAATCTGATTCTTGTATCTATTTTTAGATTTATTCTTATTTTTCATATGCTCTAAATTTATTTTCTAATGTTTTATTTAAAAAAATTATAACCTACAACAAAACCTGCAAGAGTAAGGTAATGAATACACATATATGTTTTATCTAGATTCAATTGTTAAAAAGTTTCTCACACATACTTTATCTCTCTCCACAAATAGGTGCATATTAATACAATTATTACTGCTTAGAACCATTTGGGACTAAATTGATGATTTTATAAACCATCACTTCTAAATATTTCAGTATATGTATACTAGGAATAAAGACATTCTCCTATGCATATGTATACTAAGAAGAAAGGCATATCCAATTCAAGAAATTTAGCACTAACACAATATTGTATCTAATTGAACTGCATATTGTACTTAATATACAGTTTATATTCAAATTTTTCCAATTGCTTCAGAAAGGTTCTTTATAATAATTGATTTCCCTAATGCATGTTTCAATACAGGACTCTACATTGCATTTGTGTTCTTAGTGTCCTTGAGTCTGGAAGAGTTCCTCATTCTTTCTGGCTTCATGACACTGACATTACTGAAGAATACCATTTAGTTCTTTAAGGAATGCCTTCTCTTTAAATTTATTTTTTAAGTTTTTAGTTTATTAATCTTCTCATGAAAAATCTGCACAGTCACCACAAAGTCACTGAAACTTTACTGCTTCTGTTGTCCAATCCCCAGCTCACTTTTGCCAGCACCAGCATTGGCCTTCATAGTCCCCTTGACTTTCTTCCTCCTGTTCTTGCATTCCTCTCTCTGTTTCCTTGGGGTCTTCTTTTCAGATAGGCCATGTCTTGCAAGTTTATGCTTGGGTTCATTTTTCTTTGCATAATCCAAGGAATCATAAATCATGCCAAAGTGGAACAGACTGTCAAATCTCAGAGAGAAGGCAGGGATGGGTGAGTGGGTGGGAAGAGATCAGCCAAAGAACTTGTATACATAGTATATGCATAACACACGGACATAGATAATAGGGTGATGGAGGCCTGGGACAGGCTATAAGGATCAATGGGACATATGTAATACTTTAACAATAAATATTTAAAAATCAATCAATCAATCAATCAATCAATCATGTCAAAGGCACTTGTCTTACCACCACCAAAATAGGTTCTGAATACAAACATGACATCTGGTGTGATTTCATATATTTTGGCTAACTTTTTCCTAAATTTCTGTATTGGGTAGTGTTGCCTTCCCAAGGTGAAGAACGTCAATGACCATTTGTTTCTGTTAAAGTTGGTCATGAACTTCCTGGTCTGAATAGGTACTGTGTCGTTCATGATGGACATTGATCTTCAAGCAGCCAGGGAGGAAAAGATGAATGCCCTCTTAACATGGGTTATCTGATTGTCTTCTCATGACTAGATTTAGGTTTTGTGTCTTTGTCAGGCATACAATACAGGTAGGTGATCAGTTCTTCTCAGTTTATTAATTACATCAGGAGGCACATGAAGTCAGTTTGTCCCAGCCAAGCAGACATTATCTTTGATTACTTTGACAGTGCCATTTTGCAACAATAAAGGAACAATTTTTCCTATATGTAAATAGTTTGATCCTGTTCAACAATATTGATGCATTGGTTATAGATTGTACTGATGATTTTTGGCTTAACAAATTATTGCTGTGTTGGTAGCCAAATGTTTTGTCTTTTTATTTTAACTGGATCAGACTCTGGAAGGACAAGGAATCTGATGCATGGTACATTAGCTTGGAAACCTCAAGAAATCAACATAAAAGTTAGAATAGCAAGAAATCGTGTCTTGGAGTGGCTTGGGTAGATAGCTTCAAACAGAGGCCTTGCCAATCTTTGAATTTGTGGGCTGTAGCAGTTTATATTGTGGCTGGTGTTTGTAGGCATGTGATTAGTTATAAAAAGCACTGCCAGATTTGGAGGATTCACCCAATTTTTTGTCTACTGTCTTTAAGTATGGAACCCTATCTGGGTTTAGTGAATAGAGGGATTCAGTTTAGGGATTAAGGTAATTGGGGCATGCAATAGAATGAGTAGATTCTGGACTTGGAAAGAAATTGTGATTATCCCCCCTAGTAGTCAGAAAATACTCTTGACTCTGGAGAACAAATTTATCTTGTGATAATTTCAAAATCCATTGAGGGCGGAAGTGGGGGTGGTAGGAGAGAAACACCCTTGTTAAGCTAGAACTGGTTCACCTCTAAGAGGTGTTGCTTCTTTTCCAGCATCTCTGCCAGGACTGAGCACACACAGCTATATAGCAGGCATACACTGATCTCTGCTGTGCCTTAGTTTTGGAGTGCTGAGTATAAAGACATAAAAATATAATTGATTCTTCCTTCTAATCTTCCCACCCTATTTACCTTGTTTCTCAACTTGTGGTAAGAGACAGGCTTTTATAGAAGTTCTGGTTCTGCTGCAAAAGGTACTGCTACTGTAGATAGACAGAGACCAGGCAGCTGGAAGCAGGGTGCAACTGCTGGCCACTTCAGGGGGGTGAGTGGCTAGTGGGGGTCTGCACAGAGGATGTGGCCACATTGGGATCCAGGCATGCCCTGTGGACTCCAACTGGCTCCCCTGCATGCAGATGCCCTCTTGTCCAGTGTAGGGAGGTGGGATAAGGGCTAGAATATCTCTAGGCTTCCTGATACTGGGTCCTGTAGCCCCTCTCCCCGACTGACCCTGAAGATAGTTGGGGAACCATGGGAGTCTCCCCCATTGGCCAATATGGTGCAGGGTGGGGGGTGGTGGTGGTTCTTGTGCCAAAAGATGAAAGGATAAGCAGCCCAAATCTAGAAAGATAAATGAACAGGGCCCCATTCCTATCCTTATAAGAACCAGGGGCTTGAGCAGGAAGAGGGGATGGTCTTTGAAATGGGTGTCCACCGTTCTCCCACGTTGTGGCACCTGAATAAACCTCTTTTGCATGCATGCGCACACACGCATGCACACACACACACACATACACACACGCTGAGGACAGTGGAGATGTTATCACCTTAAGGCAGCGGTTCTCAACCTGTGGGTCGCGACCCCTTTGGGAGTCAAACGACCCTTTCACAGGGGTCGCCTAAGACCAACGGAAAACACATATAATTACATATCGTTTTTGTGATTAATCACTATGCTTTAATTATGTTCAATTTGTAACAATGAAAATACATCCTGCATATCATATATTTACATTTGATTCATAAAAGTAGCAAAATTACAGTTATGAAGTAGCAACAAAAATAATTTTATGGTTGGGGGTCACCACAACATGAGGAACTGTATTAAAGGGTCACGGCATTAGGAAGGTTGAGAACCACTACCTTAAGGAGAGCAGAGTTCAGGAAGCAGTAATTATTCTATGGGGTAGAGTGCCACCTTTCTTATGAAGTTTGCAGGTGTCTATAGAAAACAAAGACTGGCATATGTTTCTTTGAAGGATGACTGCTGAGCAAGAAGACATGAAGAACTGTGCAAGGGCCATGACAAAGGGGAAGCACTTAGGAGAGAGGATGGAGCACCTGCCCAAGTCTCCACAGAATGATGGCTCTACCCTGTGTCCACACATCCCAATTTGGGGATACAGAGGGTAGGTGAAATTACCACTCTGCAATTTTGCCATATATTTCCAGAGCATGAGGAAAAAGGCTTATGAAACAGGAAAATGTAGGCATGATGCCTTCATCTGGTGACCAGGCAGAACCTCTAACTGCATTTTTAAAGAGACTCAATCCCTCATGACAAGAAACCTTTGAGGCTTAGCCATCTATGCATATAGAATCCACAAACTGGACTAGATGAGTGGGCATTCATTCACTCAACAGAATATTTACTGAGTACCCACTATATGTCAAGAACTGTTACTGGCAAAGGGACAGAAGAGTAAACCAAACAGATCAAGGCTCTGCTTTCCATTCATTGAGGGAGACAGAGAATAGACATATGTACAAAAACATAATCCTATCTAATAAAGAGGGAATATGCAAATTGACTGTCACACCATAACTGTAAAATGGCTGCACACACAGCGGAGGCTGAGTTCCCGTAACGAGCGAGCAATCAACAGGGACCTGAGGCTGTTCCCCCTGCCTGGTGGGGCTTGACAGGGGACCTCAGGCTGCGCCCCCCATCCAGCAGGGCCTGACGGGGGACCTCAGGCTGCACCCTCTGCTCCAGCGCTGGGCCAGGGGACTGAGGCCATGCTCCCCACCCAGTGGGGCTTGATGGGGTACCTCAGGCCTGGGCCAGGGGACCTCAGGCTGCACCCTCCGCCCCAGCACCGGGCCAGGGGACCTGAGGCCATGCCCCACACCCCGGTACTGGGCAGTGCAAACTGAGGCTGAACCCCCCACCCAGTGGGGCTTGATGGGGGGGCCTCAGGGTGCACCCCCTGCTCAGTGGGGCTTGAATGGGGACCTAAGGCCGTGCCCCCCCAAACCCGGAGGCAGGCAGCACCCCCCACCATGCGGGGCTTGACGGGGAACCTCAGGCCATGCCCCCTTCCCCAGCGCCAGACTGGGGGGCCTCAGGCAGCACCCCCCACCATGCGGGGCTTGACGGGGAACCTCAGGCCATGTCCTCTACCCCAGTGCCGGGCCAGGGGACCTGAGGCCATGCCCCCTACCCATCAGGCCTTGACGGGGGACCTCGGTCGTACCCCCCGCCCAGTGGGGCTTGACTGGAGACCTGAGGCTGTGCCCACTGCCCCAGCACCAGGCTGGGGGACGTGAGGCCATGCCCCTTGCCATGTGGGGCTTGACGGGGGACCTCAGGCCATGCCCCCTGGCCCGGGCTGGGAGACCTCAAGCCACATTCCCTTCCCTGGCACTGGGCCACATGACCTGAGGCCATGCCCCGCACCCAGTGGGGCTTGACGGGGGTGGGGCCATCAGGGTCGGGATCTAGACCATTGGGGGTGGGGCCGGCTGAGTCTGGGTCTTGCGCGATTTCGGAGCACATGTGGGTGGGTGGGGACTTGACTCTGGTTCCCATGGCGTGCCCCAGACTCTGACAGGAGAAAGATTTTCATATACATTTCACTAATTTTCTTTCATCTCTGACACTTCTATTATAGAGAAAGGGCAAATAGCAATATTAAAATATTTCCTCTAATTAACTCCCTTTTAATGTGCACAAATTTCATGCACCAGGTCACTAGTATGAAACATAAAAATAATTAACTTAAAAAAGACAGAGGACAGCAAAATTATGCAATAGGCAAGTATATAAAATACTAGCTACTGCTATATAGTACACGCCTGACCAGAGTAAGAGAGGAGGCAGAGGAAAAGCAAAGAGGATGAGAAAGTGATACTCCACAACAAAGCCCTATGGCTCCATATAGTTTGGAATAGAAGGAGAAAGAAGAGAATAAAGATATGGGATAGAAGGAGGATATTTGAACCAAAATAAGACCAATATAGTAATAACAAGATTTTTTAGGTAAGCCATTGGATTACAAATAGACTTCAGGAAAGCTTGGGGTAAAATTTTTTGGATTGGACTGATATGAAACATAAAAAAATTGTAAAGTTTAAGCAGCCCCATTTAACATTAGGGTAAGATCTTGGCAAAGCAAAGATGGCAGTGATTATTGAAAATTTTCAAATCCATTTCATGCTTGTAGACTGATGAATTGAGACTGCTTGATCAGACCTGCATCCTCAAGAGTCCATCAAGTAAATGCTACAGTGTTTGACAGGCATCCCTCATGTGGTCAAAGGTTATACTTTGTGTGGTTTAGGGAAATATTTTCTTATATAATAAAGAGGTAATATGCAAATTGACCATCATGCCCTCACACAAGATGACCACCCCCATGTGGTCACAAGATGGCTGGCAGGGGAGGGCAGTTGTGGGCAACCAGGCTGGCAGGGGAGGGCAATTAGGATGATTGGACCTGCAGGGGAGGGCAGTTGGGGGCAATCGGGCCAGCAGGGGAGCAGTTAGGAGTTGATCAGGCTTGCAGGGGAGTGGTTAGGAGTGATCAGGCTGGTAGGCAGAAACGGTTAGGGGCATTCAGGCAGGCAGGCAGGCGAGCAGTTGGGAGCCAGCAGTCCTGGATTGTGAGAGGGATGTTCGACTGCTTCATCGAGCCTAAACCGGCAGTCGGACATCCCCTGAGGGGTCCCAGATTGGAGAGATGCAGGCTGGGCTGAGGGACACCCTCCTTCAGTGCATGGATTTCATGCACTGGGTCTCTAGTTCTACTATTATAAGCATTTATTATGCTTTTTATATTTTCTTGGTATAGGACTGGTGCTTTGATAATTTTATATATCTGATCTACTCAGACTTCTTTAAAAGGGCTGGGGACTTGATTAATTCAATGTTAGAGATGCTGAACAAATTACCTGTTTTGGTGAAATACTCTCAGCTATAGCTATGTAAAGAAGTCCAAGTCTACACAGATACTTAAAATGAAATCACTCTGGCTAAGACTGAGCAGAATAAAAGATGGGAAAATGAGGAAAGAATATTGTTGTTTTTTAAAGGTCTTTTTGCTTTACATATAAGAGAAGGAAGGATATTTAATTTTGGGCTTTTATTTCTTTTGAGGAATTTATTACTAGAAGTGTGCTCATACTCAAGTTTGAAAGCATTTTAATATTGCTGGCACTATGCTATTAGGAGTTATTTATGTAGTTATTTGGGCTCATTACATAACTTCTACTGAGTTTTAATGGAGAAGGTAGCTGGTTATCATTTGTAACTGGAGAGAGATCAAGGATTTCTGGCCTCCTAGAACAGTAACGTATGCCCTGGTGTGACTCATTTCAGAGTTAAATCAATACTGTATAGCTCAGGTCTCAGGTTGGTCAGTAGAAGAGCAGCTATGGGAATTGGAAAAAGGGCCACATTGGAAAAAGGGACATGGTACTGCTTGATTAATTGTGGGACATTTTGTCTAGGGTTCCAGCCATAAAGAGTGGGCTCCAGTGCTTAAGCATATTAGTTTATAGAACAAAAATTATAGGAGGACCAAAAGAAACAAGAGTTTGTAATAGGAATTCAAATAGGTATTCCTGCCCTCATGGGACGCATGGGAGGGATGCTTTGTGTTGTTCTCCACCACACTCTCACCTTGCCCCTTTCCAAAGTTCATCTCTCAGGCATGGTTGGGTCTCCCTGACTCCCTCTTTAGATCTGCAGTGGCCAACAGGCAGCCTGTAGCCCCCTTTCCTCCACATGGAAAGCCCTCTGGGGCAGGTGTAGTATGGAGAAGTTGAGTTTAGCCAGTGGCTCTGCCTGAGAAGGGGTGGGTTAATCCAGTTCATGCGAGAGGAGTTTGAAGACCATCCTAGTCTTGGGTACAAGCTTTGGCCTGCAACCCAGCTGATACTGAATCTTCAATTTCCCTCTGACTCTACTATTTTCTCAATTGCTTCAGACTCCAGAGGGGAGAGGGGGGAACAAAGCTTTGCAAACAGTACCAATGATCTCTGGGTGAGGGCGAGAGAGATCATGTGCATAAACAGATGTCAAGGACAGACACAGGCTGCACAGCCACACACACAGAGGTTGGCTGTGCTTAGCCTGGTGGAACCTAACAGTGCCATTTAGATGTCTTCTTTGAAAAATATACTCAGTTCCTCTGCCCAAATTAAAAATCATATTGTTTGTTTTCTTTCTTGTTATCGAATTGTATGGATTCTTTGTATAGGATAGATATTAACCCTTTATCTAATGTGTGCTTTGCAAATATTTTCTCCCATTTCATAGGTTGCCTTTTCCTCCCTCCCTCCCTCCCTCCCTCCCTCCCTCCCTCCCTCCCTCCCTCCCTCCCTCCCTTCCTTCCTTCCTTCCTTCCTTCCTTCCTTCCTTCCTTCCTTCCTTCCTTCCTTCCTTCCTTTTCTTTCTCTCTTTCTTAGCTTCTTTTGTTTCTTACTTTGATGTAGATACACTTGTTGATTTTTGCTTTTGTCCCTTGTACTTTGGGCACATATAAAAAATAATTGCCAAGACCAATGTCAAGGAGAATCTTTTCTATGTTTTCTTCTAAGAGTTTTATGGTGTGAGGTCCTATGTGTAAGTCTTTAAACCATTTTGAGTTAATTTTGTGAATGGTGTAAAATAAAGAGCCATTATTTTTTCTGCATGTGGCTATCTAGTTGTCCCAGCACAATTTGTTGAAGACACTATTCTGTCCCCATTGAGTGCTCTTAGCTCCGTTGTCAAATATTAGTTGACCATAGGTATGGGGTTTATTTCTGGGCTCTCTATTCTGTTCCATTGGTCTATGTGTCCATTTTTATTCAACATTAATACTGTTTTAATTACTATTGCTTTGCAGTATAGTTTGATATCAGGAATGCCTCTGGCTTTGTTCTTCTTTCTCATGATTACTTTTGGCTTTTCTGAGTCCTTTGTGGTTTCATACACATTTTAGGAATGCTTTTCCTATTTCTATGAAGAAATGACATTAAATTTTGATAGGAATTAGATTGAATCTATAGATGGCATTGGTAGTTTGGACATTTTAACTATTAATTTTTTCAACATGTAAGTATGGGATATCTCTCCATTTATTTGTGTCTTCTTCAATTTATTTCATCAAGGTCTTATAGTTTTTAGTGTACAGATCTTTTACTTTCGTGGTTAAATGCATCCCAAGGTATTTTAAAATTGTTTTTGATGCTACTGTGAATGAGATAGTTTTCTTTATTTCTTACTTAGGTGTTTTATTGTTAGTGTGAAGAAACACAACTGATTTCTGTATGTTGATTTTATATCCTGCAATTCATTCAAATTTATTTATTAGTTCCAACAGTTTTTTCCCCCAACTTCCTGTCATTTATCTTATTTGCTCTACTTGACTGCAGATGCTCTTTATTGAATATTTTATTTCATCCATTGAGTTCTCTAGGTCCAGAATTTCTGTTTGGTTCCTTTTTTAATGATTTCTATCTCTTTGGTAATTGTTTCATTTTGAACCTGTATTTTTAATGATTTCCTTGAATTGTCTTTCTGAGTTTTCTTGAAACTTATTGAGTTTCTTCATGAAGATAACTTACAGCATTATATGCTTATATTAGAAAAGAAGAAAAACCTTAAATAAATAATCTCATCTCTACCTTACAAAACTTGGGGGTGTTGGATAGCATTCAGCTAAGAAAATGAAGTGGAACTGCTGATTTCTGAAGCTTCTTCCTATGCAGCCTTCTCTTTTCTGGCACCCCATCCTGCACACTCTAGCCCCTTTGGCCCTCCTGGGCCTCCAGATCTATCTGTCCTACTCAGGGACTCCACTGGGCTCTCCCTGCATTACCCTTTCCCTGTGCGCTGGCATGGAAATTCTTGCTGAGGCAACCATAGGAATCACCTTGTTTTCCTTCTCTTAGAGGCCATCACACTGCTAACACCTAATGTCTGGAAACTACATTTATTATGGTAGCTACGTAGCAAATTTATTATATTTTATCTGCTTCTAAAAGGAGTTTGAGGTTGGAGGGTAAATATTCTCCTGGTCTCTCCATCTTTGCAAAAGTGAAAATCCTTTTAATTTTTTAATAGAGAAATCATTTTCAACTTCAATAAGTTTTAGAATTATTTTAAATTCCGATTACTTGTCTCTACCCTATAGAAATCTACTTAATCTAACTTTATGGTAAAATTTGGGTATTTGTATTTTTTTCACACTTTCCTAAAGATTTGGCTGTAGATGGCTAAAGATTAAAATTTAAAAAACCACCTGGGTAAGAAATTTGAAAGGAAGTTGGACAGAAATGTCATAATCTTCTTGCGGAAGCTTTTATATAAATAATATGGAGTCGTTTCAGACTTCATGGTAGCCAAGAGAAAATTTATAAGACTATTCTATCAGCTTTCCACATTAAGGCCAATATATACTTAAAAGTATAATACCCGTATCTA
The DNA here is from genome assembly GCF_014108235.1 of Myotis myotis. Taxonomy (NCBI): domain Eukaryota; kingdom Metazoa; phylum Chordata; class Mammalia; order Chiroptera; family Vespertilionidae; genus Myotis; species Myotis myotis. Next base: position 176,417,869 of record NW_023416335.1, read on the forward strand.
TGGATGACAGAAAAACCATATAGTATTGAAAGTGCCGATGACACTCGTAATTTAAGTTGAGAAGGTTGTTAGTGGCATTTTTAAATACAATTAAAATAGGATACCATATTTGTGGGGCTTCATTTTTAAAAATGCCAAGATAATACAACTGACTTTAAATAAATTCTTCTTTTTTATGTTTAACTTTATTCCTCTATTACCAGTGCTTAGATGAAGGAAACAAATTAAAACTTCCTTCCTGATGAAGACATCAAAGACAAAATATTTTAACTAGAAATTAATAATTGTAAGGGCATGAGCCCAAACAGTTATGAAATAATTAAAAACATGTTTCATGCCATTAAATGGGAGATTCACTCCAAGTACATGCACTGCACAGACAGGGATATTAAGAGACGCAGACAGGCTCTGATGACAACCAAATGAAACGTCTGATTCACTTTGCCTGTGTAACCTTTCCTTTTCCTCTGTCAGTGTAGTTGTTTCACAATAACTTTTTTTCTATTTAAAACTTATGAATATTTTTATTTCTGTAATATTCCATTTAATATTTTTGGACCATGGTTGGCAGCAAGTAACTGAGACCACACAATGTGAAACTATCAGTGGGGACAGGGAAGTACTGTGGCTGCTGTTTGGATGATCTATCTTTTTCCATCTTTTTATTTTCAACTGATTTTTGTATATTAAAATCAATAAAGTGTGTCTCCTGTTGAATGTGTCAAATCCATTTCTATTTTGTGATTTATTTCTGCCATTTTACCTTTTATTTCCTATTATGTCTTTTGTTCCTCTATTCCTCCCTTATGGTTTTATTTTGCGTTTCATGGTTATTTTTAAAATATATTTTTTATTGTTGATAGTATTACAGATATCTCCCATTTTCCCCTCCTTTACCCGCCTCCTCCAAACCTCTAACAACCCCCCAGGTCTTCACTACCCTATTGCCCATGTCCATGAGCTATGCATATCCTATATAATAAAAGGCTAATATGCGAATTGTCCCCTTGGGAGTTCGACTGACTGGGAGTTCAACCACTCGCTATGACATGCACTGACCACCAGGGGATGGCGCAGAATGAAGGAAGGCACTGGACATCAGCCAGAAGGCCCCCATCAGCCCTGTTGGCCGGCCAGGCCTGGGACCCTACCCGTCCATGAATTTCGTGCACTGGACCTCTAGTAAGTATATAAGTTCTTTGGTTTATCTCTTCTCAGCCCCTAAAACCCACATCCAGGTTTGTCAGTCTACTCTATATCTCCATGCTTCAGATCTTATTTTGTGGGTCAATTCATTTTTTTTTTCATTAGATTCCACAAATAAGTGAGATCATGTAATACTTATCTTTTCATATTGGCTTATTTCACTTAGCATATTTTCCAGGTCTATCCATGCTGTTGCAAAGGGTAAGAGATCTCTCTTTTTTTTTAAGCTGTATAGTATTCCATAGTGCAAATGTCCCACAGCTTTTTGTTTTTTTATCAATTCATCTACTTATGGGCACTTGGGCTGTTTCCAAATCTTAGCTATTGCAAATAATGCTGCTATGAACATAGGGGTGCATATATTATTTCTGAGTGGTGTTTTGGGGTTTTCACAATAACTTTTAAAAGAGTGGACAGATTCTGACAAAACTTGAAAAGTTCCAAAATTTACCATAATTTAAAGTTTGATTTCTGGTTTGTTCTGCCACTTTGAAACATAAATGCTTTTCCATGTATTTATTTTTTCAAATGGAGATAGCCATCACAATCTTATAAGAAATTTCAATAAAATTCTGTAGCTATGTAGCAGTCAGAGTGATATAGACACTGTGTAACATCAAGTCTATAATTTGTGGCATCATCAGTATTTTAAATAACACTATAATTTTTCCTCTTTCATCCTGTTCATCAAATTCTATCTACTACTAATCATTTTGTTAGTCCTGTGACAACTTTGAACATCACGGAGTTATTAAATTTTATGTGAGTGAATCTATGACTCATTCATTTTCTTGATTTAAATTTGCAATCAATGTAATTCGCCAAATGCTTGTCATTTATAGTTTTGAAGATATTTTTATTAAATTTCATACATTGTTTTGAATACTGTTGCTGTATAACAAAGTATCTCCAAACTTAGCAGTTTTAAACAATGAGTCTGTGCTCATGATTGGTGGGGTAGGAATTCAGACAGGCTTCATCTGGGTAGTTCTCGCTTGGGGTCACTCCTGCAGATGTAATCAGACATTGGTTAGAGCATATTTCTTTCATTTGACAGCTCAACAGGGTGGTTGCCCAAGCTGGCCCAGGATACCAACATGTAGCCCCTGTAGCAATGTAAGAGTAGTCAGCCTTCTTACGTGAAAGTTTAGGGTTCCAAGTGCAAGGTTCAAGCAAAGTGGAAGCTGCATTGTCTTACATGACTTGGCCTTGACAGTTCACTGTGTCACTTCTAATACTAGTATACTCTGTTCTTAAAAGTGGTCAGAAGCCCACCCAGATTCAGGGTGTCTGTGAATTAGACCTCTCAATGGGGCAAGATCACATTGTAGAAGAGCAAATGAGATAGGAGATATTGTTGTAACCATCTTTGGAAAATACAATCTGCCACATATAAAAATACAGGTGAAATCACACTTTGGATCCCAGAAAGTGATGGCCATATCACTCTATATAAAACCCTAATATGCAAATAGACCGAACAGCGGAATAACCAGTCACTATGACATGTGCTGACCATCAGGGGGCACATGCAGAACATGGTGGATATTGGCAGCAGGTGGCAGAGCACAGAAGATGGCAGGCGTCAGCTGCGGCAGGATGGTGGAGCAGGTGAGCGGGGACGCCAGACCAAGGCAGGGCACTGGTTGCTGTCATTGGTGTAAGCCTCTGGTGGTTACTGAAAATTCTTTGCTCCCATGCACTGCACTGCGGTCCTGCCCAGCACTCACACCTGCTGCCAGCGCCAGCCCTGCATGCACCTGCTGCTGGTGCCCAGCACTGGCCCTGATTGCTCTGCACCATCAGTGGGTGAGAGTGGTGGCTGCTAGCCCTGATGGCCCCTGAGGCTTCTCCACCTCCTCCTACTCCTGAGGGGCGATCAGGGCAGCAGATGCCACTCGCACCTGCTGACGGCGCCAGCCCTGCTTGCACCTGCTGCTGGCACCAGCTCCAATCACTCTGCACCTTCAGCAGGTGCAAGCGGGACCAGCACCATCAGTGCGTGGGAGTGGCAGTGGTGGGAGTAGGGCTGCCAGCAGACAGGGGACCAGGGGCCGTGGTGGGAGGGGCAGGGTGGAGTGCAGAGGATGGGCTGAGACCTGCCCCTGTGCCAACCACAGCCTCATGGCCCACAGTTCCTTTCAAGGTGCACAAATTCGTGCACTGGGCCCCTAGTTTATTCATATTTTACTTTTTTTTTTTTTTTATCATACAGCTTTCTGAAGTTTGACCTATTCAGTTCTATGCCCGGCTTTATACTTATCCAATGAGTTATGTCTGAGTCTGTATCATCAAATGCTAATATGGAGTGATTAGATGATAATTCTAGGAATTTCTTTAAGCTTGTCTGACTTACTATTCCACTCTTCTTTCATTCCTCTGATGTTTTCACTACTCTTGCTTGTTTTGGTAGCCTTTAATCAAACTGGTCTATATGCTTTCTATAGTTCTCCTCATTGGTACTCTCAAAGTATCCTCATCTCATTTCACCACCACTGACAGGAAAGACTTTAGAACCTGTAATATTTAAAACATAGTTTCAAATTTCAGAAGATACTGAGAGTTCTTCATAGTATCTAGTGATAAATATGAAGCAAGGTTGTTAAAAAATATATATCTTTATTAATTTCAGAGAGGAAAGGAGAAGGAGAGAGAGAGATAGAAACATTAATGATGAGAGAGAATCATTGATTGGCTGCCTCCTGCGTGCCCCCCACTGGGGATAGCACCTGCAAACTGGGCATGTGCCCTGACCAGGTATCGAAGACCTACTGGTTTATAGGTCGATGCTCAACCACTGAACCACACCAGCTGGGCAAAGGGTTTGTTTTTTTTTTAAATAATTTTATTGATTTCAGAGAGGAAGGGAGAGGAAGAGAGAGATAGAAACATCAATGATGAGAATCATTGATTGGCTGCCTCCTGCATTCCCACTCACTGGGGATCGAGCCCACAACCCAGGCATGTGCCCTGACTGGGAACTGAACCGTGACCTTCTGGCTCATAGGTTGATGCTCAACTACTGAGCCATGCAAAGAGTTTTTGATGAATAGAAGCATTTGTAGCAGAAGATTAATTTTAACCCTTCAGTGTCCACAATGGACCTTATAAATGGTGTGGAGTCATTATCATAGCTTAAACCTCCCTAGGTGAGATTTTTTTGGTTTTTAATTAAATTAATGAGAGAGCAAGAGAGCATAAGAGTGAGGGAGGGCGAGAGTGCCTCTTTTAACTGGGGATACAGTTTAATCCCGATCAAAGTACCCCAGGAAAGCACCTGATACAGTAGACCCTGAGAAGCATTTGCTATATAGTAAAATATAATCCACATTCAGCTGCTGCTGACCACATACTAGACACCACTCAATCACAGAAGTAGACAGCAAACAAAACAGTTCTGTTCTCTGTAAGGTCCAAAGTTAATGGTACAGCCATAAATCATGATCTTGGGGAAAGTAGACAGACCTAATATTCTTAGGACACCTTTTGTGTGCTAGTTGGTCACTCCTCTATCTCGCTGAATCCTCATAACAGTGATGCAAGAGAGAAACAGATTGAGGAATTGAGGAAGCAGAGAGGGGCATGAAGGGCCCAAAGTCAGGCACTTTGCAAAGGGAGGGAGAACAAACGCAAGTCGCCAACTTCAATGTCAACTTCTCTCCCTGGCTGTGACCCATATCCTCAGGAGAGAGCAAGACTCCCTAATCTTTCTTAAAGAGATATCCTCTTCATCTTACTCTTAGATTCAATGCATGACTGAGGCTAATTTTTAGGGAATTCTGTAATATTGATTATACCATTTCTAAGAGAGTATCTGATGTCCAAACTGACCAGGGTTCAATTTTTCCAATGGCCACTGGAGGGCTCCCCACTGTAAGCTTTATAGGCAATCACCAGGTATTACTTTTTTTTTTTTTTGTTCTCTCTGAAGTTTGATTAATCCCAGGCCTTTGGGAGTTGGTGAGTGACTGTGTCACTCTTAAAAAGGAGGAATGAATAATATTTATACTGAACTAGATTGAGTCAACTTTGGGCAGAGGTCATACAAGGATCTTGCCACACAGTTCTTTATGTAGCCCTGGGGCCAGATTTCCCACCTGGAGTTCAATCAGTGCACCTGCACTTCTGACCCACAGCACTGCATCTACATTGTGCCTCCTTTGCTGACCTCCAGCTTCTCCCTGCTCTCTACCTTGGACTCTTCCCCTAGGGGCTGAGGCCTCAGCCAGGACAAAGATTTAATCTGTTCATTTCTGGAGCCTCCTCAGAATATTTTTTTAAAGTGGCCCTCCAGGCTCTTCCCTGTGCTGTCTTAAAGCAAGGGGGCTCAGGAAGTTCGAGTTTGCTCTCAGACAAAATGCACTCTGCTCTCTACAACTTTTCCCTGTTGGGTAATACATTACCCTGCCTGGTGCATTTAGATTAAAATACAGAGAGAAAAGGAAATGGTGAACACAGTGCAATATATTGTGATGGCAGAATTTATATCGCAACAAGTGAAATTTTTAGACCTAGAGATCTCCAAACTCTACCAAAAGAATCAAAACTGTGGTGTTTAGATGCTCAAAGATAGTTGAACATTTCATAATGATTTCAGAGGATTTATTCCACTAGAAAGTTGTTTGAAAAATAAAGTGAAATGTTAAATAGGGTCTTCTCAATGAAAAACTCTGCCAAAGTTTAAACAAGAATTATTTCATGGAAAGGTAAATTACTCCACCTCTGAAATGACTTTCAACAGGATGCTGACCTCCATCAGAAGAAATCAGCAGAGGGTCATGTCCTTCATGACAAAATCAGGTAGACACAAGGACTAGGTATGTGCTGCCTATGGTGTCAAATCAGCAACAATAGACAAAACTTGGGAATGATGGGATGCTGAATATCAGGCTCATTACTATGTTTTTGAGACCAGAGAGCCAATGCAAAGCATATCTCTAACTTGAGCTACCACATGCAAATCGTCTATTCACTTAGAAACCATTGGTCTACTTAACCACCTGGTACCCTTATGAGTTGAAACACGGATGCATAAAGCAGGCAAACAGTTGACTCTCAGGTCTGCCTGGTTGTGGTGTGTGGTAATGAAAGTGGCTTAATCCATGATTTTTGCTCATGTGTACTGAATGTTAAATAACAAGGTCCCACTGTTATTGTCATTTCTATCTTCACCCCCTCCAGCAGTGACCTCAGATCTTTGAGGCCTTTTGGCAAGAGGCCTATATGGGCACAACTATATAGACTTTTCAAGGGTCCCCTTCCCCCAAGTGGCTCCATGTTCTAAATCACAAAAGTCAGAATCAAGACAACGAAACAAACCTGAGAGTAGAGCAGACACTCTTAAGGGCTCAGGTTTGACCAGTCCAGTCAGAAGCCAAGTAAATACCCACCAACCTAGGAGCCTGACAGCAAGTTTCCACCCCCACAGGAGAGAAGTAAGCAGCAGTGCCTGTCTCTGTGGTTTGGTTCAAATGACATTAAATTGCCAACCCCAATCTCTGCAGCTTTCATCTCAGAAAATTCCACCCTCAGACGTCCATGGTCTGCATTTCCACCCATAGCCTGGATCCTGAGATGCTGCTTGGGTGGTATGCAGGGTACATCCTACCCTGGCTAGATCCCATCTACAGCCTGAGCCATCATCATGGCTAAGTAGCTGTAGGTGGAAAGGCCTTTAAGACATGGGCTGCTAAATCCTGAGGCAACCGCCTCTGCACCACTCGGTATTAATTATTTAATTGCCTAACAGAGGAAATAGATACGTCATACCCTGAGAGCTTTAGCCTTATCCTAGGTTCAATTTAAGCTAATCATCAGTCTTTCTGGAAAATGCCCATGTGGGTTTTTCTCAGTCAGGGCACTCAGCAAGTCTGAACAAAGCCTTCCTGTGCTGTCTGACACAGCTACGTTTGGACTCACATCCTGCAAGATTGCATGACAGAGAGGCTTCGGTGGCACTCTGGGCCAAGCGAGATGGGCTCACTGGCCAACATACGCCTCTATGAAAGAAAATCGACATTTCTCTGATGGAAAGGAATGTGAGAGAATTGGGTACTCCATGTTGAACTTGAAAAAAATTAAGCACGAAAAACTTATTCTTTTCAACCATCAGGGGCACAGAGTAAGGGAAACATTTTTTCAAGAGATGAGAGGGGAAGTAATAAGAGGAACTTCTCTATCCAAAGCCTGCACAATTTAGACAAGTCAGAGAATATTTTTTGTTGGTTCTTGGCACTGCTTTATCATAGCATGGCTGGACAGCTTGCTGGATACAGAGTCTGGAACAGCAGGGAAGGCTAGAGAAACCCCAAAGAGCTTCTCAAAACAGTTTGCAAGATGTAGGGGCTTAGATATAGAGGTCACGATCATTTGAAGTAGCCATTCTTTTAAAAACCCATGCAAAATAAATATTACATATGAGCCCAAGATCTCAAATGTAGAGCCGTGTTGCTGCCAGTTGGACTAAAATAAGGAATCAGGTAGGATAAATAAATTCGTGAATTATCTGGCGTCCTTTGCATTTCCATTAGAGGGCATTCTTGCTACAGGAATTGCTGGGTTTTCTTGTCATCAGAGAGCCTTTTCTTCCCAGGCAGGTCTGCATGATAGGTGGTCCAAACTGGCAAATAGTATGCCAAGCAAGGTAAGAGAAGTCGAGAGGAAACAATATGGCATTTCTTTTTTCCTGCTTTCAAATCAGAAGTGCATACCCAAGGTTAACAGAAAGAGGCTTGGGCCCAAACTGTTTTCCTGGGACTTTTTTCATTTCACAGACCTCGTACACAGTACATCCATGGACTGCCAGAGCCTTCCCAGGGGGAGGCTGAAAGGGGAGACAGTTGATTTTTCAGAGAGATTGTGCAAATGCAGCCAAGCAAACAGGAAGGTGCCTTGAGTCCTAGACGGGGGCCCTTCCTCTCCATGTGCAGTCACTGGGGCCCTGTGTGTGGGGAGTGAGGCCCAGCCTGAAGCAAACTGAGCACCTTCCTTGGCATTCTCCAACTCCAGTGCTGCCTCTCCAGCCCCCTGCGTCCCCAACCCTGATCCAGTCAGGCACATGTGTTGTTTGTGTGCACGCGTGCGTGACATGTGTGTGTGGTATATAATACATGCACACATCCCCAAATGAGTCCTCAAGGCATGCACATGGGGGGCCTGGAGTCATTCTTAGAGTATGAGATACAGGGAATGGTGTTGACAAAGAGGATGATCCTTGCCCTGGCCATGCTCTGAAGGGGGAGCCACGTGGAAAGTTCTGGCTTCTCCCGGATGACAAAGCACCCTGTGGACCCTACCTATACCTCTGAGTGCACCTCTGCAGTGGGGATGAGACAAAACAAGAAGTTGCTCGCCGTCATGCAAGACACTGGACGGTCTTTATCCTACACCTAGAGGATAGTGCTCCGCTGCCTGGGGACTATCCGCCTCTAAAGCTGTGTGTCTCAGGTCGGGCTGCTCTAACCAAGTCCTGGGGGCTTATGAACAGCAGATATTTCTTTCTAACAGCTCTGAAGACTAGAAGTCCAAGATCAGAGGGCCAGCACAGCCGGGTGTGGATAAGAGCCTTCTTCCCAGTTGCAGACTGCTGACTTCTCCCACGTGGCAGGAAGAGAGTGGGGGAGCCCTGTGGGGGTCCTTTTATAAGGGCACCAATCCCATTCATGGAGGCTCTGCCTTCATAACCTATTTACCTCTTAAAGCTTCCACCTCCTACCATTGCACTGGGATTAAGCTCTCAACATATGGATTTGAGGGGGACACACTCATTCGGTCCTTTGCACTGAGGGAGTGCTCAGCGGTGTGAGCACATGGGAACTTCGGAGCTCTTGCTAGTCACCCTACTAGCGCATGTACAGTCTCTGTGCGCCTCGCAGGGGCTTCCCGCAAGCAGGAGGGTGCAGTGGACAGCGGTGAGGGTTATCACGGCATTGGGTTGGGAAGCCAGTCTGTGAGAAGAGGGCCGCAGACACGAGATATAAAGCTCTCCCTCATTTGGGGCTGAAGAGGACAGTAGCTGGGATCACAAAACACTTGGACAGGAAGACATAGTTGTATTGTACCGTGACAAAAAGGGTTTAATTTGGAGTGGCTCTAGAAAATCATGTCAAGACAGTGATAGTAAGATAGCTTTTATGAGCCTCTCCAAGTACATTGCTGGCAGAGGACTCATGAATCTTGGGAGAACTCAGATGACTAAACCTGTCTCTAAGGTGCTGAAGTTAGAGACCCTGGGCAGGAAAAGAAACCCCTCAGCCGGAGGGTGAGAGGGCAGGGCCTGAGAGCAGCCCCCTTGGCATGACACTGATGCAAAGTAAGAGTAATTACAGTTCTCCCTGCAGCCCCACACCCGGGTTTTACAATGGAAGCTCCTGGCCCTGGTTTGCATGCTGGGCTCTGCAGCAACAAAGCACCTTTGGCCCAAATCTCTCTCACTTTCTATTTTTAAAAAGCAAGGATTTAAGAGCATAGGGGAGCCTATAATTTACCCAGCACTTGAAACAATCAAATCTGCCCCAAAGGCATGGCTGAAGCTCAGATCCTCGGGCACAGGTTTTGATGGTCCTACCAACGCACTTCAGGCTTTCTTTTATGTGCAGGGTAATCACCATAGTTCCCTCGCGGAGCGTGTTTTATGTCTCACATAATGTAGCACAGAGGTGGGTGTGCTCATGGACAGAATGTGGAACCTAACGCTAGGTTCTGTTTATAGGCCTTCGGCTTGCAAAACATGGGATGCTTTGCCAACTTTAGAACCCCCTGGAAACCTGTGGATTTGGAACTCCAGATAGAATTCCTTTTTTTTTTTTTTTGGAGATTCAAGTTCTTTTAACGTTTGGCACAAATGTGACTTCCTGTTTCTAAGAAAAAATAAAAGCTTAAAAAAGTTCCATTAAAAGAACTCCTAAAGAGCCCTGGACAGCCAGTGGTTTTGCACAAAACAATATTTTGATGAGTTAAGTGTAAATGTATCAGAAACATATGGATTAAATTTCCCTTGAAACATGCAGGGGTTTGAAAAAGGAGGGAAAGAGCAGGCCAAACACACTTCAGGGGTTTGCCGAGCCCCAAACATTCGAAAAGTACTTTGAGGTGTTTGAGTAGGTCCAACCCTACAGTGCTGGCCCACCCGGGATGGCAGTGGCAGACTCGCAGCCAAGCAGACACCCATTTCCCAAACGGTGGTAGTGTTTGTATAGGCACGGAGACATGGAGTTCATGGTACAGTGCAACCTGGAACCGGAGTAGGGGTTGTCCAAACCCCAAAGAAGGCACATGCCTTACCTCCTTGTCTGAGTAGTTCAGCTCTGAGCAATGCATAAGGAAAGCAGTTGGCTGGGCTTCTTTTGGGCCTGATTACAAAAATTTCTTATATATGATATTGCAGTGAAATGGATTCAACTGAACCCATAAATGAGAACCAACTGAAGCCTCTACTCTAAATGTTAACTGGTCCAATTGCTAGGAATGGAGAGGTTCCCCCAACTATATGTTTTTCTCTCTCTCCCCCTCCAATCCAGCATCTGCTTTTGTCTCTTCTCATCTTGGCTGGGACCAGAGCAAGAAGTCCCAAAAATCACTCTCCAGGAAACATGTTGTCACGAGATTTCCAGCTCCATTCATTGAAGGCAACATTTGAGTACGGTTCACAGAGCACCACATTTGGAGGGGTTTGGTGGGGGCGGCAAAACCATTTCTTGGGAATCACCCACTTGCTAGGGTTGACTCTGGGGCGTGGGGACCATGGTGCATAAAGCAATTGCCTTGGAAAGGGAACAAGGGACCCAAAACAGCGTGGCAGCCGAGCAATTCAGTTTTTCCAGTAAAGTAAGAATCCCCAAAGAGAGTAAAGGCATTGCCCTTTCCCCCCATCCTCTTTGCTTTTTTAGGAGATGATGTAGGTCTTTTTCCTTTGCTGCTCAAAGCTTCCTGTTTTCAGCTGTATACTATACTCCCAGTTATCTAAAACTTGGCCACCTTTTTGTGGATAAGTAGGAAATAAACGACTGAGAATGCTTTCAATTTCTGTAGTGCAAATTGTCCTAGGTCAGGCCCTCTTAGTCACTTCTTTTGAAGCCTTTTAGGGGATTTCCAGCAATGGGATTATTTATTGGTGGGTCAGCTCAAATGATAGAGAAGCTGGTTCTCAGCCCTGACAAGGTCAAAACAGATTAGAACTAGCTTTAAAGAAGTCCCTTTTAGTTGAGAGGACATTTGGCTAGGCCTCAAAAGAGATGGGCAGAGGCTGGCCTTTATTTTCCCCATAATTAAGCCAGTTGTACTATTACTTCCTCAGTTTTCCCATCTTCCAGACAGAATGCATGTATATATTACCCGAATAATTGCTGAGAGGATTACGTGCAATGTCTCAAACTTCTTGAGGGCAAGGCTGTTGGAGTAAAAAATAATAATAATAAACTGAATTACACAAAGCCTAGAATTAAGGTGAAATCAAGTGTAGCACTGAATGTGTTAGGAAAATTGTTTCATTCTTACTTCCTGATAGCTTACAATTAATAATAGTAATTATTAATGTGGCTCTTGCTATATGCCAGGTGTTTTAGGTATATTCACTCATTCAATCTTCACAGCAACATTAATAAGTAGGTGCTTTTATTATTATGGTGGGGAAACCAAGGCACTAAACAATTTGTCCAATTTTCCACCATAATGTAGGCAGAGCCAAGCTTCAAACCATGGCAGTCAACAACTTCGGAGTCCATATTTTTAATGTTTACAGGGGTAAGAGCTTTCATCTTCTGGCCAGATGATTCCAATTCTACTTCTCAGGTCTCTGATCTCTAAAATATCCTCAAGTATTTTTCTCCCTCTCATGTACTTCACAAGCAAATAATTATGTTAAAGTAAAGCAACACAAAATCATTTCCCTGTAATTTGCCATCTCAATACTCCCTGCCAACAGAGCCTCCTTCAGACAAACATGCTTTGTGTTCATGTGGATCAACTACTCTGTTGGCTGATACAAAAACCTATTTTAAAAAAATGATCATAATGGGAAAATGGTCTGTCTCCTTTAATTAACTCTCTAAAGTCTCTGGAAAATCAAGGGAAATAAATAGTCACCTATTGAAGTTGGTGTAGAAAATTCTGAGGACAATCTCCGGGTGAGCTCAGACTCTTGGAGGAAAATGAGTTGGGGTGTCTGGCTTCATCAGCAGAAACTTGTTGCCTGCTGCACAGGTGAATGTGGAGGGCGTGGGGGGTGGGGTGGGGTGAGCTTTCTTTTAGGATGGGGGCTGGGATCTGAAAGCTTCTTCTCCCACTAGCCCAGCAGGAGGGAGCACTTCTGATACTTGGAGCCTAGAGAGTACAAACTGAACGGTTTGCGCGTAGGTAGTCCTTGCTAGGAGAAGGCAGGGTCTGCCAAACAGCACTTAAGCTTCAAAGTGCTGCGGAAGCCCCATGGCCCTGGAAGGCTATTCTGACTTTAAGGAAAGGCTTGTGGTGAGTTTTGTTTCTATGGAAATAAAGCAATTAGGTTAAACAGCAAGTGAAAACTATTGAGTGAAAAAGATACCCAATGGTATTTCTTTTCCTTTTACTCTAAATTGTGTAGTATTTTTTGTTTTCTTAGTTAGTGACTGGAGAACAATGCATATTTATGCTTAGTTTTAATTAAAGGTTTATTTCTTAGAAAAACAGGCTTGATTGGACTGGGCACCATAATGGGTATCCAGTTCTATTGCCAGAGGAAAGCCTGCCATTGTGTGTGGAACACCATGGTCCTGCTGGATGCACCCTTTGGATTTCAGGTTGATCTCTAGGATCAACCTGAACACATCCAGACATGCTTTGAAAACAACGAAGCGTTCATAATTGTCCTACTTTATAGTTCTTTAAGGATGAGTGGTCTGGGTCACACAGGCTGCAAACAGGGTTAGGGCACTCGCCACTCTTCTCAATTCATGCTTCTTATACCCTCTCTTCTCTCTTTTTCTATTATGCTCCTCCTTCCCCCTTTTAGGATGGCTTCTTTTTGTTTTGAATTGCTTCTCAAACACTTCCCCTAGGCTCTCTGTGCAAATGCAAAGCCTGAGTCCATGGGTGTAGGGTGGAGCCCAAGATTCTGTGTTTCTAACAAGGTGCCAGGTGAAGCCCAAGCTTCTGGTTTAGGAATCACCCTTTTGAATAGCAAGCAGATCATGGCCAACCTCTCTCTCTCTCTCTCTCTCTCTCTCTCTCTCTCTCTCTCTCTCTCAATGGTTAGTGATTATAATTCTTGCCCAATTGTTCCTCTTTTCAAATATTCAAATCTAGAAGTTGAAAAATTTTAAAAAGCTCTCATTTCCTCAGTTCTAGTTCACACTTGATTAATAAATGGTGCTGACAAGGTAACAGATCCATCAAAGTTACCAAGGTTACTTGTAGCACAGAGCCATTCCTAATATTTCTCCTCCTACCCCTTAATTATGGTGTTAGCTCCCACTCCTCACATCCCCCAAACACATCTTTCAGTAAATTAGGTACTTGGCATAGGTGACCCTGTTTACCCACAGTTATCATGGTCCAGCTGTGTCCTCACATACAGAGTTATATTGCCTTCATTCTGCCCAATGAGCATTTATCAGCTCTCTCTGGTACAATCATGTCAGCCCTTTTTATTTCTGGGCAAATCCAGGGATTCAAATAAAGGGCAAGTTGTAATTTGATTCAGCTTCTCTCAATTTGCTCAAAGATGAACAGAGAAAGGTTACTCAATATTTTCATTCTCATCTTCTTTCTTTCATTCTCAATAATTTACCCTATTTTTCTATAAATAAAAATAGTTGAGATCATAAAAAATGTGTGCAAGTGAATATATTATTTTATCAGCTATTGACCAGTGGAGAGATAGGTAGACTGTATTGTGTAGGTGATGATTGGGGCCTGCAGGGGGAAGAGCTGAATGTTCCCTGAAATTCTTGAGACCTGAGGTAGACTGATAGTTAATTCAATATCTTACCTGCTCACAAATAGTCAAGGGACAATAAGGCCATAGGTGTAGGGCAGAGGGAGAGGAAACAGAGAGAGATAGGTGGGGTGGCGGCTGGTCCTTAAGGAGGGGAGACACATGGAGAAGAAAACTAAGATGATACAAATGATGACCTGGAAACTGATAAGGGAAGGGAGAGACCAGTAGTAAGAAGAAAGTTTTACAAGTTGCCCTCAAATGAAGCTGAGTTTAAACATACAATTTTGGCTAAAGATTGATTATTCAAAGATATAAGCCTTTATTGCCACCGAGGCCACAACTGAACAATGAATTTTCTAATAAGAAGGGAGCTACACACTCATGGCATAAAAGTGTATTTCAAATGTAATACAAACAGACTGGCTGGGCTGGGAAGGGAGGAAGAGTGAGGGAGGAGGGATGATGGAGGGCGCTGTTCCTGCCCCTTTGGGTTCAGTAGGACCTAAAACTCACATAGGCACCATGTTTTCTAAACTTAATCTATAGAAAACACGAATGGAACTAAACTCCAAAAGCCAAAGCATGAAAGAAAGGCCCCTTCTCTTAACATTCCATGTTCTCCTAAGACAGGTGGAGAGCAGGTTGGCAAATCAGAAAAAAAGGGGGGAGTCATTTTCCCATAAGTCTTGCTTAAAACCAACAGCAGTTTGGGGCTCTTTGAATGTTTTAGAAATAGAAAACATCTTGCAGGCAATATGACTTTGTGCTCTTATTTTATAGGAGAGGAAAGGGGAGTAGCTTGCTGCTGGTCACATAGCTGGTTAGTGATTTGATTAGAACTTGGTTATTATTTCATTTTTTAAAACTCTCAGCATAGTACTTTTATTATTTTCCTTATAGTACTTTAAAAAGCATGTATCGGCCTTCTTTCAATAATGTTTTGCTTAAGTATAGAATGAAGTCTTCTATCAAGTAAGAACAAAATTAAAGAAAGAAGGTCCGTGTAAAGGTTGTGTCTGTGAGTTAATGCTGTTCTTCAAGTAGTGATATTTTTAGGGGACACTTTGAGACCTCTAGCAACTTTCAGAACTCCAGCTGGCTGTTTTGCCTCAGGGATTAATTAGGAAATAATAGAGAAAGAACCAAGGCATTGGTTTTGGCATGTTTCCTAGTCACTCCAACTCTGTGTGTAGTATGACATTCCCACTGGTCACTTCTGACTTCAGAAAGAATTTGAGCTTGTGTGCTTTTTATTAATTTGGACAGTTCATTCTCAGCCAGTTACCTATGAATGCTTCTATGGGAATTACTCTTGATCAGAACCACATCCCTTAGGGGAGAACAGATCAATTATAGACACACTGTTCTTTGCACAGAGCAATCAGGCCCTTGGGACCCCAGTTAGTGCTCCAACTTTGAGATCACTTGGCTGTTTCCCCTCCAGCCAATTTCAGCAGTAGATACAATCTAGAACCTCAAGAGGCTGGGCTGGAAACTAAACAACAGCTTGGCTGTCAGCATTCTGGGCTTGAACCTGCGTTGGCCTGGGGGCGGATAAGATGACCTCATAGGTCTTTTCCATCTCCAAATTTCTGTGAACCATTGTTCTTGGGAATAGATGATTCAATAGGCTCATGCATATTTGTATTTGCCCACTCTGCTGTTCCTTGTATTTATTATATTTCGCTTGGTTACTCTGGGAAGAACAAATACATTATGTAAGTCCAGAGACACTCAGAGGTCAATATCTGAAAAGGGCAGAGTCGGAAGGGATGTGGTCAAGAAAGAGAGATGGCGATGAGTAGGAAACCTGAGCTCACAAGTGCATTCTAGATGTTCCCAGAGCAAAATCTGAGGAAAGTACCAGGATGTGATGTTTTCTGGTACAATGGAAAGAATATAAATTTGGGGACAGAAGACCTAGTTTGAACTCTTACTTACTGGCTTCTAATGATTTCAGTTTCCACACAGATAATGGTAATAGTTAGCCTGATTATTTCAAGAGAGTTTCTTTGAATATCATATGACAGAACATGTGCCTGTGTATTATAAGTATGAAGTGCTATGTAAATTAGGGATATTATTATTTAATGAAGTGATTCTTATGCTTAGAACTGAATAGAAAAGTCTGTGTAGAAAGAGCTATGCCAAAAACAGCTATGTTTTCTGAAAGTAATTTTGGGAGAAAGGACGAAAACTGACAATAGGAAATTAAATTTCATCAGTGCACAGGAAGAAAGAGAAATAAAACCTCAAATGTTCTCATCTTCTGGTTTGTTCAGCCTGTAAGCCAAAGTACATTTCAATCTGAGAAATACTGAAAATCATCATTGATTTTTTTAATGATGAATGACTTCTCAAAAATTTTAAAGTAATATGCTAAATGGTATAATATTCAAAGAATCTGATTTAAATAATGTAACTTATCATAGATTTTACTGAGCAGCATCTATATGCAAGACCATGACCCAGCCTTAGACGGAAAAAGCATTTCCTGCCTTCAAGAACTAATTTAAAGGGGAAAAGATGAGTTCATAAATACATCCAGTGTTTTCCAGGGATTAAAATAGGATCAAAATGATTCTTGCAAAAATGTTTTTCTGTGTCTCTATTACTGCTCAAATTACTCATTGGTATCCAGGAGCTGTTTTATGGGTGACCCGCTCACTAAGCCATTGGTTACCATATTGCAAACACCATTTTTGTTCTCTCCTATGCCAGTTCATTGTGGTAATGCTCCTGACTGTATGAAAATCTACTGAAGGTCCTGCTACTGCTGGCCCTCCGAGGTGCCTCCCCGACTGGTTTCTGCTTGAGGTTCCACTGCTGCCCATAATGCCTCTACTGGTACAGCACAAGTAACATTACATAAGTCATACAGGTGTTTAAACAAAGTGTAGTTGGAATGTAAGTAGGAACCTACTGATTCTGCTCAGCTAGGGGTCATGAAATACTCTCTGTGAACAAACACTTTTATTTTATTTTTAATTTGTTTGAAAAAATATTTTTATTTATTTCAGAGAGGAAGGGAGAGGGAGAGAAATAGAAACAACAATGATGAGAGAGAATCATTGACCAGCTGCCTCCTACATGCCCCACACTGGGGATTGAGCCAGCAACCCAGGTAAGTGCCTTGACCAGGAATGAAACTGAGACCTTCTGGTTCATAGGTTGATGCTCAATCACTGAGCCATGCTGGCCAGGTCACATTTATTTTTAATATGAAACACGAATAGATGTCCATAAAGACAGGGAAGTGTTCTAGGATTATGGACGTGTATGGACAAACGTGCAGAGATGTCAGACTTCATAATAAAATCTAGTTTAGGAAAATCAAGTAGAGCCTTCTCTCAAACGCATCATAATAGGGTATTAAGAACAACAAAAGGAAGTTAAATCAAGGGCCAATAATCTGTAAAAGGTGGGATGTACATTTCTACTTTTCCACCATTTCACCTTCCTACGGTAGAATAAGACTTAGAGTTAATAGTTTTTTTCTTCTCATAAAGCAATAAAAAAGGATTTGAATTAAAGGCCCTCTAAGTGAAGTATGAGATGGAGAAGAGGAATGGTGAGTTCAGAGAGTAATGGAGCCCATTTTCAAAATGCCTGGACATCTGATTACTAAGGGCTCAGAAACCATAACTATGATCAGCAAGTCACCTGGTAAAAGCAAATATAAATTAAGCTCAGGGTCTGAGACTTTAGATTGAAGTATCTTCATCATGACCTGTGAATGTCTAGCAGTAATTAGTACACTTATTATTGTCCCAGAAATTTTCTGGACAGAATTCTCTGTTCATGTGCTCCTAGAGAATGTCTCACTGTCCTACCAGACTTATACCTGCTCGCAACACTTCCCACACAGGGCAAAAAGAAGATACTATAAAAACAATAGTGTTGAAGACATATGTTCTATTAAACTGCACTAAACAGTTTCCATAGAGATGACATTTATTCATCCCAGTAACTCAATGATTCTCTTGTTAAAAACACAGTAACTGAGGCTCTGGACAGGTTAAGTAAATGACCCAAGGTCACATGGCGGGAAGATAGCAGGGCTGGAACTCAAACTCAGGTCTGCTGTTTCCAAAATCCATGTTTTTCAGCAGGACACTCTTGGTCTTCTCCATTCAAACAAGAATAAGGCTGATCTGTGATAGGGGAGGACAGGGTCAGGGGTTTATCACTATAGATCTTGGGGCTGCTGTTATTCCATCTTCCTTCCAATGACATGAATGATAAATGTAGAAATTAGCTTCTGGATGATGTTGTGTAAAGACATTAATAATAATATCTTGAACTCTTTTTTAAAAAGAGAAAGTCATAATATTAATAATGAAATGATGGTTAATAAAAAATACAAAGATTTGATACAAACAATAGAATACAAAACAGGGAATGACTGATTGACACAAGCAAATCTGAAAATGATCCAGGAAATAAAACATACATTGTATTATCTTTTTTAAAAAAGATAGGAAAATAATTAAGATAGTTTATGGCATAGGACTGGACAGAAGGAGACAAAGAAACGAGCTTTTATCATATACTCAGAAATGGTGAAGCCTTTATTAATATATTATTGGAAAATCTGATTTACACTTAAAGAAAAGATAGAGTTAAAGATGATTTAGTGAAAAGCTACTAAGAGATGGAGAAATTGATAGGAATTGTGGGTAAATGTTAATGGTGTTTAGTTTATTCCATTTAGAGAAAAGTTTGAGAGTAGCACTCACTATACCTAATATCATTATAAAAACTACATATTTTTGTTGCCTTCTCCCTTTTACAGAGGGTGGAAGGATCAGTTTTTGTTTCAGATTTGCCTCATTTTAGGCAAATAAGTTTTCTTTTCTGAAAAATTATATGTAAATCAAGAGGTTTTACCAAAATCAAACTATGAGCTAAAAAGCAGAAGGCGTTCCATTAATAGATTCAATTTGGAAAGAAATTAAAACCCCGAATTATTCTTTTCTATGGCACTGTGAACAAACCACAGGTTCCCTCTACTCTCAACCCCACTCCCTCCAAAAAGCCTCTATGAGTCAGTTCAAGCTATGACTATTATAAATTTTTCTAAAGCAATTGAAATGGAACAAAACCAGAACATCAAAATACTCTCCAACCCAACCTGACCTGACATGATATTTCACTTGGTCTGAGTCCCTGATATAAAAAATAATTTTTTGAGTCATACTTTAAATGCACCAGAGAGCTCTTGTATTTCAAAAAGAAATCCTATGGTGGATGCTTTAGAAAAACAAAGAGTTTTGTGAAATGAATAATCAACCACTGATCTATTTCTTTGAAACTGTTGCTTTTTTGGAGTCTGATTGGCTTAAACTACCTCACTATCAGTAGATTTTGATTACAAGGGCGTGGCCCAACTAGGTATAGATAAAACTAGTTTAATTCTCATGCCTACAATTGTATCAAGACCATGTTGATGATTAATTTACATTAAAACTTGCTTATGTGTTTTGGGGGATGCATAGCATGATTTAATTCAGATAGAGAAGTTTAGAAATTTGACACCTTAGACTCTCCATGTTTAGACACTTTAGGAACTTCAAGAAGTCAGAGTTGGCCCATTCATTTTTACAGCTCTGTGTCACATCCACTATGCTATGCTCACAAGAGATCCTGCTCCTTCCCCTCATACCACAGGAAGACTGGCAGCTCTTCTGGACAGCAGCCTCAGCCAGGGAGGGAACACCATGACTGGTTTTCCTTTACCTCACCACTGGGATGGTTCTGAATACTTTATG
Source organism: Myotis myotis (assembly GCF_014108235.1). NCBI lineage: Eukaryota > Metazoa > Chordata > Mammalia > Chiroptera > Vespertilionidae > Myotis > Myotis myotis. Next base: position 176,437,756 of record NW_023416335.1, read on the forward strand.
GAAAGTGTTCACTCAAGCTTGTGTTTCTTACTTCTCATGGAAGCAAAAGGTTGCATTTATTTTTCCTAATAAAAATGAAAAGGACCCTCCACTCCATTCCACAGTTTCTTGTTCTTGGTTTCTCTTTCCTTGAATTTGACTCCTTGATGGGGTCCTTGGGATATTAGAACCTCATTATTCTAGGTTTTGAGTTGTACTTAGAGGCTAATTTAAATCAATCCCTAAACAATTGCAAAGGAAGTATGTTAGGAAGGTGTGGTGGTGGGGATGGATGCTGGGAGCCGGTCCATCCTTGCTGTTTCAAAGGACCTGGCATATATGGCATACTGTTCTTAATATGTTTGCTCACCTTCTTGGCACTATGTGTTTTAACCAAGGTCTCCTCTCTGAGAAATGTTGTTTCCCCAGGTAGGGATTTTCCCCTGAATTTAGGGAGGGAATAAAACCCCTCAACTAAGTGCCAGGCGGGTAATTAATCACTTTAACTATGAACAATCATGCTTAAGCTACATAATCTTTACTCCCTGGAATGGAGATAAGAAACGCCCTAACCTTTGTAATAGAGATTGATAGGATTGAATCAACTGGTATAAATACAGATGTAACAAGACAGCAAAACACAGAACTTAGAACACAGAACTTAGAACACAGAACTTGGAACACAGAACTCAGAAGACCTGACTAGAACCTTGTGACTGAACCTGGGCGGAGAACCTAGCCAGAACCTGGCTGAAGAACCTGGCTACAGAATCTGGTGACTGAACCTGCCTGGAGAACCTAGCAAGAGAACATGGACACAGAACCTGGCTAGAGAACCTAGCAAGGGAACATGGCTACAGAACCTGGCTGGAGAACCTGGAGAACCTGGCTGGGGAACCTAGCAAGAGAACATGGACACAGAACTTGGCTGGAGATCCTAACCAGAACTTCGCTGGAGATCCAGACCAGAACTTGGCTGGAGATCCTGGTTAGAGATCCTGGCTAGGCTGCTGATCAACTGAACGCTGTCTCCATGTCATTCCTTCTTCGCCGACTCCATCTACACCTTTGGGAACCCCTGGACCTGCTGGGGTTGGACCCCAGCAGATGGATAAATGTACCTGTTCTTCCTAAGGTATGAAGCCCTCATCTCCTAGAGGGGCACATGTAACAAGCCAATAATAGGATGTCTCCTTTTATTCATTTCACCATTGCTACCTATTAGTCTAATGGTAGGTCTGGATCCACAAGAAAATGATTGGGGTTTGGTGAGGGATTGGCTACTCAGATATAGATTAGGCAAGAAATGTAAGACCAAGTGAAGAAATGGAGTCTGATGATTATTCTGACCCTGAAATGATGGGGAGCTATTCTATAAAACAGAGAGCAGGTAAACATGGATAAGATATCAAATTTTACTGCCTGATAAGTTATATTCAAATTATTTATGGCAAAGACACTTTTACTCCAAAACAGCCTATCTGATCTTAGGCAAGTTATTCAACCTGTTGCATAATATGTTTCCTTAATACAATCAATTAGGAATTATATTTACTGATTAGTATTATTTTATGGATTAAATTAAAATATAGAAATTGGCTGATGTAGTGCCTGAAGCATAGGAGACTCAAGGAATATAAGTTCTCCTCCTTTCTACTAAACTGTTAATACACACAAGTGTATAATAACAATTGTATCACCCACTTATTGAGTGTCATTGAGTGACTATTAAATATCAGGTGCTTTACATATTTGACTGTATTGTATAATTTAACTCTTCCACCAATCCTATCAGATAAATGTTATCATCCTCTTTTTACATATAAGTTGATTGGGACACAGAGAATGTAACTCACCTAAGGTCTCAACAGTGGATAAATAGCAGAATAAAGATTTGGACCCATACAATATGACATAAAAATATTGTTACAGTGTTTTTTTCCTAAGTCTGCTAACCAATGCACAGTTTTCTTTAGGGAAAAGATCCACAACTCTGCCTCAGATTTTATCTAAGAGAAAGGGTATTTTTTACTCAATGATCAAGAAGAGTAATTTTTCCCTGAGTTACCTTAAGAAACCTTGAGATATGTGGGTAATCTAAAAAACATCTGGTCATTTCCTCTTTGACTTTCCTGACACTTAACACAACACTATTCTTTTGTGTCTGATGTTTTTCACTCAGCAGTATATTTGCGAAGTTCATTTAAGTTGTGCATGCAACTATAGTGTATTTGTTTTCAATGATGAATAGACTCCCTGGGAGGAATATACCATAACCGGACATTTGGACAGTTTCCAGTTTGGAGCTATGATGAATAATACTGCTGTGAATATTCTTGTGTCTTTCTATGGGTGCACATGTGCTTGCATTTCTGTTGTAGTAGAATTATTGCCTTATAAGGCATGTGTAATGTTTAGCTTTAGTAGATGCTTCCAGTTTTCCAAAGTGGTTATATGCTTTACACTTCCACCAGTGATGAGTCCAACAGCAATGAGTTCCAGTTGTTCTACATCTGCATCAACATTTTTTATTAAGTCTTTTTCATTTTAGCCTTTCTGGCAAGTGTGTAGTGGTATTGCATTGTGGTTTTAACTTTTATTTCCCTGATGACAATGAAGTTGAGCATATTTTAATATGCTATTGGCCACTTGTATAGCCTCTTTTGTGAAGTACTGTTTTGATTATTTTTCTATCAAATGGACCATCTTCTTATTGATTTGTAGGACTTTCTATATATTCTGGCTATAGGACTTGTATTAGTTTTAAAGATTATAAATATCTTTCTGTGGCTTGCATTTCTCACTCTCTTAATGATGCCTTTTGAGGAATGTAAGTTTTAAAATTTAACATAGTCCAATTTATTAATTTTTTTCCTTCAAGAATAATGTTCTTTGTGTTCTGGTTACAAAATCTTTTCTTCCTCTGGGCAATGCATGTACTCTTCTTTATTATATTTTAGAACTTTTTTCTTTGTTTTTCACATTTAGACTTACAATCTATCTGAAATAGATATTTGCATGTAATTTGAGGTAGAAGATATTTCCTTTTGTCCATAGTATATCCAATTGTCCTGACACTGCTTATTGAAAAGATTATTGTTTCTTCCAGGATTGTATAGTGCCACCTTTGTCTTCCATCTAGAGTCACCACAGGGGTAGACCTACATATACTCTAGTTTTTTTTCCTCATACATTTGCCAATCATTAGCCAATGATTTAATTACTGTCACTTTATACTGTCTTTATATCTGATATCTCAGAGAGCAAATCCTCTCACCTGGTTTTCCTTCAAATTGCCTTTAGGTAGCCTTGGCTATTTTAATCTTTTGATAGAAATTTTAGAATTAGTTTCTCAAGGTCCACCAAAATTACCCCAAAACCCCACACTTCAGGATTTGAGGGGGGAGGAAATTAAATTAAGATCAAATTGGGGAGAATTGACGTCTTAACAATATTGATCCTTCTATTCCATAAGTATGATATATCATCTATTTATTTAAGTTTTCTTTTATTTTTATGCAATAGATTTACTAAATTTCTGTGTAGAGGTTGTATAAGGCTTTCTTTATATTTATTCCTAGAAATTTGGTAATTTGATACTACTGAAAATGACATATATTTTTTTTTAAATTCAACTTTCCTTTTTGTTAGTTGCAATTAAATAAAATGCAATTGATATCTTGCATACTAATCTTTATCAATTTTTTAAAAGTCATTTGTTATTTCGATTTTTTCCATATAATCATATCACCTATGAATATTAAGAATTTGGCTTCTTCCTTTTCAATACCTCTTATTTTTCTTACTTATGATTTTGAATAGGAGCGATGTTAGTGGGCATCTTATTCTTTTTCCTGATCTCAAAAGGAAGGATTTCAAAATTTGTTTCCATAAAGTAAGATGTCTGCTAAAGTTTTTCTTAGATACGTGCTCTTCATAATATCAAGGAAGTGTCTTTATATCCCCAGCTCACGAGGCTTTTTGTAATCATAAATATAAATTGAATCATTTCAAATGTTTTTTTTTTCCTGCAAACATTTAGAAACCCATATTATTTTTCTCCATAATTTTCTTAATATGGTAAAGTACACTAATTGATTTTCTAATGTTACACCAACTTTGCTTTCCTGGTCTAAACCAAAATTGGCCATGTGATGTATTAACCTTGGCATGGATTGCTAAGATAGTGTTCAAGAATGTTGCTTCTATGTTCATGAGTTAGATTCATCTGTAAATTTTTCCTTCATATCCTCTTTCAAGTTTTGTTATCAAGGTTATGCTGGCTTGATAAACTAAGAATAGGAATCTAGTTCCAGTGTTTGTGTAAAAATATAATTATTCCTTTCTGAATGTTTGCTAAAATCCACTGCCAACCACTCTCAACCTGGAGTTTTCTTTGGGTGAAGATACTTATTTACAGAGTTTATTTGTTTAAGGTTATATTTTGTTTACATTTTTATTCTCCCTTTCATCTTTGGTAGTTCTATATTTTTAGGCATTTTTAGATTTTTAAAAAAAATTTGTTTATGTTAATTTCAAAATTCATTTTCTTTACATTGTTCATTATTATAATGACCATACAATTTATAATCCTACTGGAATACTTTTGACAGTGAGAGGGGTACTATAAATAATTGAAGTTGTATAATTTTTGAAATGCTTACTCATGGATCTAAGGCTAATTTTGTTATATTTATAAAGTGGTTTTATTGAAAATCTATTTTCAAGAGATAAAATATTTTCTATAAAAATAAATAGTATATTAATTTTTAGTAATACAAACACATTTTTATGTAGAGTATCTATGCATTATCAAGTGACCTAAAAATACTTGTTCTTAGTCAATCCTCATGTCACATAATAAGTTTCTTGGTTGTATTTGTCACTAATATTACTCTATCACTGATATTTTATGAAGAATATATTCTCAATATTATCATGTTTTTAATTTTTAATGTACAGCAATAATTTGCTTAATGATGGGGATATGTTCTGAGAAATTCATTGTTAGGCGATTTTGTCGCAGTGCAAACATCATAGCGTGTACTTACACAAACCTAGATTGACTACCTTACTACATACCTCGGCTATATGGTACAGCGTATTGCTTCTAGGCTACAAGTCTGTACAGCATGTTACTGTACTGAATACTGCAGGCAATTTTAACACACTGGTAATTATTTGTGTACCTAAACATAGAAAAGTTACAGTAAAATTATAAAAAATGATATGCCTGTATAGGGCACTTACCATGAATGGGGCTTACAGGACTTCGTCTGGGTGAGTCAGTGAGTGAGTGATGAGTGAGTGTGAAGGCCTGCCTAGGAAATTACTATACACTACTGTAGACTTTATAAACACAGTCCCACATGTCATCCCCTGCTTCCTTCCGACAGGGTCAGAAATAGAACATCGAAGCTGTCAGTACTGCTCCAAAACAGGGATGTGGGCTGGATTGATTGGAAATATCCAGGAGAAACTAGCTGGGTAAGATGTAGATTACTAAAACAGTGACTGTCAGAAGGGATTGAAAAGTGGCTCAAGGACCAGCAGGACTAAGAAATCAAAATGGAGAGATAAAGGAGCAAAGGGGATTGCTATGGCAATGTGGTCTTGGCTATTGCAGGTTGTAGCAGGTAATTTTGTGTACTCAAAACACACACACACACACACACACACACACACACACACACACACACACACACCCTACAAAAAATGGTGTTTTATATGGAGAGGGTGTAGAACTGAAGATTTAATATTTTGACTTTAGAAATTTGTTTTTGGTTCCATTGACCCTATCTGGCACAAAGGACTCTCTCTGTCTTTGAACTGATGTCAGAAATAAAACTGATCTATGGTTTACATCATTAGAACCTGAAAATATTTCCAAAGTACAGGGACAGGCTGGCTCCATACTACCAGAGAGAGCTTTTACTAAAGTGACAGTAACACTTGATTCTTCTTAGGTAGCTCCTTTGCATCTTTGCCATACACAGGATTTAGGCCCTCAACAAAGAATTTACAACAACGTACTCTGGAGACCATCAAGCTAGATCTGGGAGGGCTGTAGAACCTCTGAATACATAGCACTGGGGAGCCAGGCTCGTCTGTGCTGAAATATGTCAATGGCTGACTGATTAGGATGTAATCTGTGCATTCAATATTGAGGTGTTGTGACTGAGAGGACATATGTTGCTGAGCCCATAGATATTCCTCCCACCAGAGAAAAATAAAATTCCTCTTGAACCACATACCCTTCCATTTCTCATAGGAAATTCAGCTCCATTATAATCTTACTAGGGGCCCAGTGCATGAATTCGTGCACTTTGAAAGGGACTGTGGGCTGCAAGGCACAGGGGCAATCAAGGTCAGCAGCCACTGCTTGCACCCGCTGATGGTGCCAAGTGATCAGGACTGATGCTGGGCACTGCAGCGGGTGCGAGCGGTGGCTCTGGTGCCAGCTGTGGGTGTGAGCAGGGCCAGCACCGGCAGCAGGTGTGAGTACCAGGGGGGACCACGGTGTGTGGGAGCAAAGAATTTTCAGTAACCACCAGAGGCTTGCTCTGATGACAGCGACAGGCACTTCACCTTGGTCTGGCGCCCCAGCTCACTTGGCTCCACCATCCCATCATGGCTGATGCCCACCATGTTCCGCACATACCCCCTGGTGGTCAGTGCACATCATAGCGACCAGTTGTTCAGTTGTTCTGGTTGTTCTGCACTTTGGTCTATTTGCATATTAGCCTTTTATTATATAGGATGAGCCACCATCATATATGTGATGTGATTCATCATTGAATAGGCATTATGCGGAGCATGACTATAATGGCCTGCAGTGTTTTCTAAATTGAATTTATCTTTCTAAATTTGAAATTGTTGACAATTTCAATGGACTTTTCTCTGTAGATCAAAATATTTTTAATTGAGAACAAACTATAGGTGTTGAGATACCTCAAAGCTCATAGTAGTTTCCTGGAATAAATTTTATTATTTATTTCATAATGAAATGTTTAATATTTTGCCCCAATATTTTCATAGGCTCTGTCTTTTGCTTCCATTCAGAGTAGATTTCTTTGAAAAATATTTTTGCAAGGCAAAATTCATCACACACATTGTCTATAGTTCTGATTCTTTTGAGCATTCACTAAATTTATATGCTGCAAGATTATGGGGCTTTTCAATTTCATTCACTCCAGTTCTGAATATAAATTTATCCAATTAGAAAGAGGAGCTCCATTAAAAACCTTTTCTGACAAGTTAAAATATCACAAATCTCAATTATAATGTTCTAATGTTAAACCTTGGTTACCATTTGAATTCTCATAGTTTATTTCTCCTGCTCCTCCTTGCTTTAAAAGTAATACATTTATATGTCTTTCTGTCTGAGGGCTGGGCTACTTAATTGCAATCAGTAACTCCAAGAACTGAAATTTTATGTTGTCCCATTTCTTTAATATTTTCATTAAAGATTTTCAACTGATTTTTGGGAAAAATGAAACCAAATCATAGAAGTTTTATTTATGAAGAACTTGGAAAGTATTGTAGGACATTGAGGTTGAATTGCTCTGGAGGTCTTGAAAGGCTTGAATATTTTTTTACTAGCATTTTATTTTATTTTATTTTTATTGAATTTATTTGGGTGACATTGGTTAACAAAATTATATAGGTTTCAAGTGTACAACTCTATAATACATCATCTGTATATTGCATTGTGTGTTCACTACCCAAAGGCAAGTCTCTTTTTGTCACCATTTATCCCCTCTTTACCCTCTTCTGCTTTTCCCACCCTCCTTTAACTCTGGTCATCACCGTACTCTTATCTGTGTCTACGAATTTTTTTTTTTTTGCTTAATCTTTTCATCTTTTGTCACCCCCTGCCCCCATCACATCTGACAGCTGTCAGCATGTTCTCTATTATCTATGAGTCTGTTTCAATTTGTTTGTTTATTTTGTTCATTAGATACATATAGGTGAATTCATATGGTGTTTGTCTTTTTCTGACTGGCTTATTTCACTTAACATACTTACAGCAGGCTTGAATATTTCTAAAATCTGATGGTGGTGGCAAAGGCAGAATATGTGCCCTGCTTTTGTTGATATATATAGGATGTCCCCCCAAAAATGTACAGTAGGTCCTCGGTTACCTTGGAGATCCATTCCTATGGTGCGACTTAACACGATTTTCGCTGTAAGTCAGAACCCACCTACATAAGCACCTACATCACTCACATGGAGCTCATACACAGCAGTAATGAAGTGAAACAGTAAAAAAAAAAATTAAAAGAAAGATAACAATTCCTGACCTTTACTTGTGGTAAATAAATAATAAAACACATAAAGCACATATGTACATACGTCGAAATGACGGAACTTTTTTTTTTATAAATAAATTGGAGATAGCGACGCAACCACGAAATGACATACATCAAGTCCAACGTAACCCGAGGACTGACTGTATACATACAGACTTTGAATAATTATAAAGTCAGTGTTTATTAAACAACATCATTTTAAAAATTGAGCTATCAGCTGTTAGAGTGTGTATACATTCTTTTGGGACACACTATAAATATTTAATTCAATAACAAGCTCATCACAATTTTTTATCTTAAAATTTAGTTCATCTTAAAATTTAAATGTATATGTAAGTACTAGAAACTAGACCTTTTTAAAAAAATATAGATTTTTATTGATTTCAGAGAGGAAGGGAGAGAGTGAGAGAGAAACATTAATGATGAGAGAGAATCATTGATTGGCTGCCTCCTGCACGCCCCCTACTGGGGATGAGCTCACAACCTGGGCATGTGCCCTTGACCAAACTTGAACCCGGGACCCTTCAGTCTGCAGGCTGACGCTCTATCCACTGAGCCAAACCAGCTAGGGCTGAAAATTAGAGCTTTTATTTTAATTAGAATACAGCAGCTTCTTTGGGTATAATTATGAATTATGTGTGCACCACAGCCAATGATTAACTAAGATATAAGTTTGAAATTTAATAAGAATATTGCCTTATATTGGTGTCATGCTTTGCCAAACCTTGCTAAGCAAAATTAGCCAATCAGACAAAGACAAGTATCACATGATCTCACTCATATGTAGACTCTAGTGAACAAAATAAACTGATGAACAACAAAATAGATCCAGAGGCATAAAAGCATGAACAGACTGTTGAATCTCAGAGGGAAGGCAGGGGTGGGTGGATGGGTGGGAGAAATCAACCAAAGAACATGTGTGCATATATGCATAACCCATGGACACAGACAATAGGGTGGTGAAGGCCTGGGGCCTAGGGGCAGGGGTGGGCTAGAAGGGGTCAGTGGGGGGAAAGGGAGACATATGTAATACTTTCAACAATAAAGATTTTTTTAAAAAGAAAATTATTTTGTCTTCATTGTTGAATTTCTAAACAAAGTTTACAAGAATATACACAAAGAATGTGCTATTTTGAATTTCAACATAATAAACTCCTAAGCATTTGACTCTGTGTAAACAACAAAGCATTATTGAATTAACTATGTTTCTATTGGAAGCATCTGATGACACTAGGATAAAGCCAGCATTCACACAATTGGGAAGTTATTGAACTAATGGAGCCAGTACACTCATAGCTTCCACTTCGCTTTTCCTACGTGCACCAGAAACCTTATCATAACAAATGAGTGGAATTAATTTAGAGCACTCATTTGATCCAGATGAAAAGCCATGCTTCACAGAATGATATATAAACACACCTTCTGTGGCTGCTTTTGATAATTTTTGTCTTCAAGAATAGTCTTCTCAAAATGATTAATTTTGAAGCCGAATGTGAATACATTAGCTAGCAGATTTATAGCTTCCGTCTTTTCTGTGCGTACAGTCGGAAATAACACTATAACTCCCATGATGATGGGTAAATGTAAACTAATGTTTTGTATAAGTAACATGTTTAAGAGCAACATCCTTGAGAAGCTAAAAATCATGCATTTTTTTAACCAAATATATATAATTTAAAACTATTTAACAAAAAATAAAAAAAATTACTTGACAGTAAAAGAAACATTTATAGATTTTACTCCCTTTAACAAATGACAAAAGCACTATAGCAAGAGAGTTTAGAATTTTCAAGTCTATCTACTTCATGGCAGGACCCCACAGCTGTTTTCCCACATAAATTTCTCATTTAACATGTAATTTTTTATTTTTTTCACAGACTCCACTGCTGGCAGCCTGGAAGTTTCATGCACCACAGGTTGCAGAGAGTCAAGGCCGAACTTACTAGAACACTGAGTGAGCTGATGGGCAGTGGTGCCAAAGAGTCTCCCACCTCCCTCTACCAGGACCAGAATCAGCTGGTGCTGCCCCTCCTGCAAAGGGCACCTAATTCAATTAGTGAGGGGCTGGCAGTCGCCTGTGAAGGGCGGTGTTATGCTGTCTGGTTAGGGTTAGCCAAAGAGTGGCAGGTCATTACCTACTATCTTCAGTTTTATAATGAAACTTTGCTGAACATACATCTCAACACTACTAAATAAAGCCATGGCAGAAGGTGAAAGTACAAAGAAGGAGTCTACTTAATTCATCTGGTTGATTGTACTGCAAGTATTACAAATAACACTTTGTTACTAAAGGAAAACTCAGGCGAAATGGGAAGAAGCAGTTGGGATTGATTGCAGGACAAAAGGTGTAAACTGGGACATATAATAATACTCTTTGATAAATTCTTCCTTCCTTCCTTCTATCCAAGCTTCCTTCCTCCCTCCTCTTCCCTCCTCCTTTTCCTCCTCCTCCTCCTCTTCCTTCCTATTCTCTCTTCTTCTCCCCCTCTCTGTCTCACTCTTTCTCTCTGAAAAAAACTCAAGCATATATCAAGTTAGAGACAATAGTATGATGAACTCTAAAGTACTTTAATGTCACATCTTTAACAATTCTGAAAGCATGGCCAATTTATTTAATCTATAGTCTCCCAGTTACCCCATTCTCCTGGATTATTATATTTTTAAAGATTTGTTAATTGACTTTTAGAGACAGAGTGAGGGGGAGGGAGAGGGAGGAAGAGAGAGAGAAAAGCAACTATGTGATTGGCTGCCTTCTGCACACCCCTTACTGAGGATCAAGCTAGCAACCCTGGCATGTGCCCCAACTTAAACCTGCAACTCTTCAGTGCAAGAGAAATCACTCAACTAACTGAGCCACACTGGCCAGGGGTTACCCTGGATTATTTTAAAGTCAGTCTCAGACACCATCTCACTTCATCTGATGACACTTTCAGAGGCTCACAGGATCATCGGTAGCACTGCCCCTTCTTCATTTTTCACATTGGTTATTTGTGCTTACTCTTTTTTTCTTTTTCTTGATAGTGTTGCCCAGCATTTATTTATTTTGTTAGGCTCTTCAATGAACCAACTTCCTTCTTTATTGGTCTTCTCTATTATTTGTTTGCTATTTCACTGAATTATTTTATCTTTATTATTTTCTTCCCTCCACTTTTTGTTCAACTGGATGTTCTTTTCCTAACTTCTGAAGATGCATGCTAGTGCAGTGATTCTCAGCCTTTCTTTCTTTCTTTCTTTCTTTCTTTCTTTCTTTCTTTCTTTCTTTCTTTCTTTTTAGACTAATTCACCCACCATTATCCATGTTTAATGTATGGTTTTAGTGGCACTTCACAATTTTTGATGTGCAGTTTATGTTTAGTCAGATCAAAATATTTTCTAATATTCACTGGGATTTCTTCTGACAAGAAATGGGTTGTTTAGAATTAAATTTCTTAATTTCCAATCACAAGGGGATTTTCTAGTTATCTTTTTATTATTGGTTCCTAGCTTCATTGCAATGTAGTGAGGAATTAGACTCTGTATGCTGTAAATGTTTTGAAATTGGTCGAGCTTTGTTTTATGTCCCCAGTCATTTTTAACAGACAGTTTTTCTAAATATCCCATACACACATAAAAATAATATGTTTTTTGCAATGGTTGGGTGCAGTGCTCTAATAGTCAATTCATTAAATTGGTTAATCATGCTTTAAAATCGACATATTTACTGATTTTATCTTATCTGCTTGTTATACCAGTTACTAAGAGTAATGTGTTAATATCTCCCTCTACAATTGGGAACTCAATGTTTTCTCTTTATATCTGTCAACTTCTCTTTTTATATTTTGAAGCTATGTTCTTAGGTACATGAAATTTATAAGTGGTATCTTTCCTGTTGATTTAAGCTTTTTAGCATAAAGAAACATCCTTCTTTATCTTTTATGATACTCTCTTTTTCTTAAAGTTTTTTTTGTGTCAAATATTAAATAAATTTGGTGATATATCATCTTTCTTCTGTAAGCAGTAGTTATAGTTAGTGAGGAGTAGTTATACTCAGCACCTGTGATTTTGTGGACTGTACAGGTTTCAGAATTACAAACCTATGAAGGATCCAGAGCTGGTGAGAAAAGTGATAGATGTTACTTAATAGCTTTCATTATGATTCTTACATGCATCCATAACACCTGTGAAACAGGGGAAACCTGGATTTCCTGGCTTGAGTGATGACACTGTGTTTGTAAGTGAGCTCAGGCAGTTCCTCCTGAGGACTTACAGAAATAATGGAATTGAGCCCCCGAAGGCCACTACTGCAGCCAATGTGCTCAGCACATTATATGACTAATGTTGCCTCATTATTAGCCAGCTAGGGGCCACCAAGGGGGTTGAGCTTTATTCAGAAAAGAACTTCGCAACCAAAGTAAAGTACCAGACCTCGGAAAAGCAGGGTCTATAATAAAATTAATCCAGCCGAGACTCAAATTAAGACCCTGCTTCTATGGAAAATAATTGTACTGAATTTACCTTGTAGGAACTGTGCCTTTCTCCTATGCTATGTAAGCTAATGTGTGTTATGTAAGGTGGCTGTTTTGCTTTGTTCTTTACCATCAATAAAAAATATTTGTCCTTTAGGCACATACTATGCAATAGGCATTGCATCAATACTGTACACGCAATTTCTCAATGATCCTCACTGCAGTGCTACATTGCAGGCATTATAAGAAACTGAGGCAGAGAGAGTTTATTAACTCAACCATGATTATAGAGCTAGCAAATAGCAGAGCTAATGTCTGAAGTCAGGTTCATCTATTTCAAAGGCTGTAATTGTTCCAACTCACAACACTGCCTCCCTTAATCATGAGAATTTATAAACATGTTGTGAAGGAAATGTTGTGATATGGGATTTCTTTGCAGACTACACTGGGGACATTCACCTCTAATTTTTCGTTGCCAGTGTTATCATTCAAGGCTGGACCATGTCTGTTACAAAAAGTACCTAGCTTTGGGATGGATAGGGTTTCACCATAAAAGCACTGGGGAGATTTGAGATCAATTCTAACTAGGTTTCTAAATGCTATGCACATTTCTTCAAAACTGTAGAATACATAAATAAGCACAGGTCTTATCTGCAGCAATGAATTCATTTTAAGATGACAAAGAAAGTTGTGAGTCCCAAGAAGATAATGTTACACAAAGACAAGAAAAGCACTGCTATTTAAGTAAAAAACATAAACAAATAAAATGATGATCTAGAGCAGTGGCTCTCAACCTTCTGGCCCTTTAAATACAGTTCCTCATGTTGTGACCCAACCATAAATTTATTTTCGTTGTTACTTCATAACTGTAATGTTGCTACTGTTATGAATCATAATGTAAATATCTGATATGCAGGATGGTCTTAGGCGACCCCTGTGAAAGGGTCGTTCGACCGCCAAAGGGGTCGCGACCCAAAGGTTGAGAATCATTGATCTAGAGTCAAAGGATGTGAACTTATGGGTAGAGAAAGAGAAGAAGGGAAGAAAGGAGGAAAATATGGAGAAAAATAGAGAGAGAAAAAGAAAAAGTAAGTAGAGCAAGGAAAACTAATTCAGTCTACTTCTATGGGAAAAACCTTGGGTGCAAAATATCAACTCTATGTGTAGAAAGTCAGTAACACTTAAAAATTAGGGTTTCCTACTTATAAGGTAAATATAAAAGCTTATTTTCTCTTTTTGTTTTGAGGTTATATCCCTATATAAATGCTGCTGTATAACTATTAACATTAATTTTATATAGTCTTTCAGCATAATAATACTTTTTGATTCTTAGCAGATTTACAATGCTTTGTAGGTGTACCTGGGGCTTGACTTTACACATTGCAGAAAACCTGGAGTTTTCTTCCTTACATCATAACTTAAGTTAAAAAAAGAAGGAAACAAAGAAAAGAAGATTTAAAAAATGTAAGAGAAGTGTAGAGTTAATTGTTAACAGGAATCATCAGTTAATGAGTTTGTTTAAGAAATGAGAAGATATTTCTTCACGTTGTCTAGCCTTATTATGTATCTATTCAAATGACAGAGTCTCCATGTTCCTGATTTTATGCTGAGATAATGTCTTGATGATGCAATAGCTACACAATAAATCAACTATGGAATTCAATCTGCTGTTGCTAAAAATCACGGTGGCAGGTCCTTGACACAGGCAGGTGAACTGTTTCCAGAAATTGTACAATAAAGGAAATAAATAAACTGGGCAAAACCCAGGAAAGCCATAATTCTGAGGCTGATTAGAGGCTACAGGTCAAGTTGACACTGTCCTGGTCCAGCCTTGTTCCCCCATTGCTCAAGTGCTCAAGATGCAGCGCTTGCTGTTTGTTTCTTCTTTTGCCCTGAGCTCCTCACCCCGCTGAGACTGGATGAAAACTGTTGGGTTTCTCTTGGAGACCAGAAAACTGCTCCACAGCGTTTCATCAGTGCCTCAAATGGGATTGCCAATGGCGAAGGTCTCTCAGGGAGAAACATGTCATCAAATATTGCAAGTTCTCAGTCACACCTTTTAATGAAAAAAAAGAAAAAGAAAAAAAAAGTCCCTCCTCTATCCCATCCCACCTCTGCTCTTAACAGGGAACTTTTTAAATAAAACAAACAAGTTCTCAAACCTCTCCAGGGTCCCTCTTACCCTTGTCAGGACTGTGGTGCCCACTTTTGGCTATAAGATCTGTTTTTTTCCCAGTCTCTGGTGGTCTTGGCAAAACCTCATGCAGGTTCCCATGCCACACACCCAGGGAGAAGATTGTGGGGTTTGGTGGTTACAGGGAATGAGCCAGAGACGCTTATGCTTTAGTCTCTCTGAGCAACTCAACTCTCTGACCTTGCAGATGAGTCACTTGGATACCATTGACTGAAAGAGAGAATTCGGGGGCAAATATAGGAACCTTCTCTGAAATCCAGATGTTGTTGGTGAGCTATGTTTTCCCAGGTCAAATAAACAAGCACTGAAAGCAGTCATCTAGGCCCCGTGGAAAAATATTATGTACCCCAGATGCTTTCCTGGCTAGTGGGTGGCTAAATTAGGTTCTTGTTTTGTCTAAAGGCATTTGAGTATATATATAAAAATTACATAGCAAATATCTTGTGTCCAGACTCTCTCAAATTATGAAAACTACTATGCAGTCTTATAATATGTTAGTGGCAAAGCATAAACATAAATTAAAAACCAATTTACCAATAAAACATGTTGCTTGCATATTTTAGAAATGCAAAAAAGCATCGAGTCAAAACATTTTAATGCCTTAAACTATTACTCACAGCTATGCTATTCTGGAGTCACATTGCAATCATCATTAACTGTTGAAATGAAAACTTGAAGACCCTAAGATTTCTCAGGAGAGAAACTACACATGATTTGAGATTTCTTGTATGACATTTAGTCTTACTAAGAAAAAATCCCACTGAGTTCCAATTTCTGTCGAGAGGGTAACCGACATTTAAGTTCTTTATCTAGGAACGTTTTCTTTTAGGACATTTGTTGGGTTTGGGCGTTTACTTCCCTCCAACTGTGAAGTTCAAGAATAGATGCTCTGGAAATCCCCAAAGAAAGCCTGATTCAGTCATCCCAACCTTTGTTAATTCCTGTTCCTCCCCTTTTCATCCCCTCAACCAACCCCTAGGAAATGCAGCGGCTATCTCTATCTGGCACGACTTACCTTTACCCATATTGGAAAAAGCCTTCTGAATTAGGTAAACGTTGCCCTCCTCCTTACTCTTCCTTTCCTCTTCTTTATTTTCTGGGGATGATCCTTGGTTGATAATCTTTACTGTCCCTTGCCTACCAGGTAGGATGTTTCTTACTTTTCCTTCAGCTGTCTAGGGTCTTCTCTGAAGGCCTTTGAGCACCAGCCAATCAGTGCATATCATCTTAGCAATTATAGCAATGGAAGAAAGTTTGATGTAGAAGTAAAATAGATTAGGAGGTAGATAGATAGAATGATAATATTGGGTTCACCAGTACACTTGGAGAGGAAACATTTTCCTTTCCAGGACCTATTTTTCTTATGGTTATAATGATGGGTTTGGATAAGATACTCATAGACTTTTCTAAGCTCCTTGTATTAGTTGGGGTTTTCTTCACCAGCTCCACTGAAATCTGGGGCACACCTGCATTGTACCACATACCAGGTGCATGGATTCATTCATTCTACGGCTTCTGTAAACTTATTAGTTCACACATCTTATGTTGAAAATTATATCAAAAGACTTTATAAATTTTACTGGAATTACAAGATATTGGGAATAAGAAAATTGTTGAAGGAATTCTGGAAAAATCCTTTTATTTTTCTGAAATTGGTCTTTAACTTCATGGATTGAGATAGCAATGGTTCTCCAAGTTGTACTATATAATTGATTAATACAAAGCCTATTTTTAACTTTTTGTTTGTTTGTTTATTTATCCTCATTACTGATTTTAAAAAATTGATGTGAAAGTCACATAAGATAAAATTAACCATGGTTAGTGTCATATTCAGTGGCATTTAGTACATTCCCAGTGTTGGGCAATCACCACTTCTACCAAGTTCCAAAACATTGTCATCACCCCAAAGGAAACCCTGTATCCATTGCTCATTGATTCCCCTCCTGTGCCCCAGTGCCTGGAAACCACTCAGCTGCTTTCTGTCTCTGTGAATTTGCCTATTCTGGCCATTTCATATAAATGGAATCATAATTGTGACTGGCTTCTTTCACTGAGTATAACATTTGAGGTTCATCCACTTTGTAGCATGCATCAGAACTTCATTCATTTTTGTTGATAAAAAAATGCTCCAGTGTATGGATCTGCCACGTTTTCTCCGTTCGCACATTGCTACACACTTGGCTTGTTTTCACTATTTGGCTATTGTGAATAAGGCTGCTATAAACATTTGTGTTCTTGTGTTTTTATCCAGACATGTATTTTCTTTTTTTTTTTTCAAATATACAATAAATTATTAACTATAGTCATTATGCTGTGCAGTAGGTCTCAAGAACTTAGACATCTTGTAACTCAAAGTACCCTTTGATTAGCATCTCCTCTTTCCCCCTAACCACCATTCAACTCTGTTACTATGAGTTTGGCATTTTTTTCTTTTTAGATTCTACATGTAAGAAATCATGCAATATTTGTCTTTCTGTGTAGAAGCCCATTTTTATATATTCTGAGCATATCTATAACTAAAGGCTGTTCTCACGGCTTCTGGAGCTCTCTCTCCTAACCCTATTAACAGGCTAATTCAATTTCCTTCTTCAAGTCTTGACTTAGACGTACTTTCCTCAAGATGCCTTTTCTAACTCTTCGTCTGCCTCAGGTGCTTCTCCTCTGTGTCTCTAGAACAGCCCATAACAGCACCCTACTACTCATCGTTCTCTCCCAATGGACTGAGATTCCTCTGACTCTTAGTGCCACCAGAGATGAATATGACTCCCATCATTAGCTCAGTGCTGGCTCAGTAAGTGCTCATATTTAACTATAAATGGATGAATGAAATACATGTTCCTTTTGACCTCTCTTTGAGGAAAAAGAAGATTCTTAGAAAGGGTTTAAATAGAAGACAGCATGTTCTAAACAGTACCTCTTAAAGGTAGGTAGATTCATTTAGCTAAATGCAGCCTTTCAGGAAAGCCAAATGTAATACTTTGACAACCAATCCAGTTTTATTGTGAGTGGCACCTATGTCTTTGTATGCCCATTAGCTAGTATAAAATCTCTTAAATGGTAGATTCTCAGATAACAAGGCCACAACACAAGCATTTACCACAAAGCATTGAAGGGTCAGCTGGAGAAGTAACTTGGAAAAGAAACCCCAAGGGAGATTGAAAAGAGTTATTTGTCCAGCAAAAATATGTTGAAGATAGGAGGAAGAGAACTGAGGCATTGAAGAGGGTCACTGATATGACGCTATCAAAGGCAAAGCCATAAATATGTTACTTAGGATGTGGAGATAATAGTTTAAAAAATATCTTTACAGTTGACCAAAGGATAACCAAAGTTATTTGTGCCCTTTCAACTTCAAGCATCCAAGTTATTTTTCTCTCTTAAGATTAAAGCAGTTCTGGGGCCTAGGAGCTGTGTTAGATGTCTCTCTTCTTTACTTTATCATTGTACTTATCTATGTTTGCTAACCTGCCTCCTCTGATGGAATGTGTACTGCTAAGAGCACCCGGACAAGTGGCTGGCACAGGGCAGGGGGAGTGGGTAAGTGTTTCAACAAGTGAATGAAATGGAAAAGTGGAGGTAGAGTTTATGGCTAAATGGTTCCTTCACATTTAAAGAAGGAATCTGATTTTCTTCCCAGCCAGTTTTTCAATTAAAGATCCTGAATCCCTGGAGGATGGGAACAGATAATCTGTCAGCTTTCAAATGTGTATTGATCAATCACTTTTTTCATGACACTCAAGTACTAAGAATATACAGATTCATAAGAAAAATCCTGC
The DNA here is from genome assembly GCF_014108235.1 of Myotis myotis. Taxonomy (NCBI): domain Eukaryota; kingdom Metazoa; phylum Chordata; class Mammalia; order Chiroptera; family Vespertilionidae; genus Myotis; species Myotis myotis. The sequence continues at coordinate 176,456,462 of NW_023416335.1, forward strand.
CTGTAAGGAGCTGATGATATAGTAGACAGATGATTGTACACAGAGATCAAATATCGCTTCATATCAGCAAATAGTGATGGATCATCTTACTCTCCCGAATCTCTAAACTCAGGAAAATTGTTTGGCTTACCGAGCAGAGAATGATCCGAACATACGGGCACAGGACCACCTACTGAAGAAACAACCTGAGTTTATGTACTTATTTAGCTGCAGTGAAATTTAATAAAAAAGCAAGAATAGAAGATCTTCATGTGATTATTTAGTTGGTTGAAATTTAATTAAAAAGCAAGTATAGAAGGCTTTCCCCCTGTTTTAATTTGAACAAAGATAAGTTTTGATTCTCCTAAATAATCAGAAAGTCTTTTCTTCTATTTATGGGAGCTCTTATTATTTATGATGGAAAATTCACGGAAGGAGTAGAAAGATCAGTCATGTCCTAGGACTGAAAAGGAGTGAGTTCACCTGACAGAATTCAACTTGTCTCTATTTCACAATTAAAGGGGGAACTGCACTTATTCCCTGCCAACTGATTTGGTTTCACTCTCAACTGACTGTAGGAGTAAAGAAAATAAATAAAAATCTTATGTTTGAGTGCTGGCTCCACAGTTCACTACCTTTGTGTCCTTAGGCACATCACTTACAGTTTCCTCATTTGTTACAGGAGGCAGGCAGGGTGGCTCTGCTCTGGTGGGCGCAGATGAGCTTGAAGGTTTGCTCTGGTGTTAGGCTCTGATTCTGAGGGAGATGCAGGCAGGGTGGCCCGGCTAAGCATTCATCTCTTGAGACACAGAATTTCAGGGCTTTGTAAGGCAGGTGGCAAGAGCTTGGGCTTTAAAGTCAGACAGACCTGGATTTGAATCCTTGGGCTAGAACTTACTAGAACTTTTTAGTGTAATTGTCCTCAAGGAAGTTATATACCTAGAATCTATAGCTGAACCTATAAAATGAAAATACTATATGTAGCTCCTGAAGTTGTCATGAGAATTAAAAATATATATAAATGAACAAATGTCTTCGTTTTCAGCAAATGGTTGTACACCCCAACCCCTTTCTGCAAACACACCTGTTAGCGGGGATATAGGCCATGAAGATGGGCATGGGGCAGGGCCAGAGGCAGCTTTGTCTCTTGTACCCTAGATCACAACCAGGAAATTTGATTTTCGTGGACTTCAGCAAACCTAAGGTTGGCTTCCCTAAAGTGAGACGAGATGAAAACAATTTCTCAGACAAGGGGACCTTGGTTGCAAACACCCATTTCTAGGCATCCGTGATGCCAGCCATAGCTGGCAAGACTGACTTTTCCAAGAGGGAAATTCCCTTCATGCTGGCTCAGGGAGAAAGTCCAGACTTCACCCTGTCTCTTTCCAGAAAACAAGAATCTCTCAGTTTGTGTTTACGAGAAGATTGTAGGTTTCACTCCAGCTGAAGGTGAAAAGAATGTCCCCCTCCTCTGAGCGAGTGGAGCCCACAGAGTTTGCTGAAGGTGTGGAGGGGTTGTTTCTCCCCAGCATGCCTGTGTGCTTGTGTGTGGGGGGCGCCAGGCAGGCAGGAGACCTCTTGGACCAGGGGCCTCCGAGCTGGGAGTCGCCACGCACACTTTTACACTGCATATGTTGTGCCTATGGGGTTGGAAGTCAAGCCAGAAATAATTCCCTCTTGAGACAGAGGAGGGCAGTTCCTACTGGCTCAGCCAGGGGCTGGCTCCCCCTTCATCTGTCCTGGAGGAGCTACTGTTGACAAGTTGCTGGGTCCCTTCAGTTTAGATCTCCACGTGGAGCTTGTGTAAGGGACAGGGGCAGAGTGGGGGGAGAGAAGTCCTATCTGGATGTGAGGAGGAGGCACAACTTGGCAGGTGGGGCATCTGCTGCTGCTCGGAGCCCAGGACCATCATGAGGGTCAGAGGGGGTCCATAGATGTGCACTCAGGTTCTGTCCAGAACAGACCACAATAGCAGATGTCTTGTGTGTGGCCCAAGTGTGTTTGTACTGACCAATGTCTTGTGCTGCTTTATCTTGATGGGATTACAGCTGAGCAACCCAATTACCCAGAGTGGAACTGAGGAGACATAATCAGGCCTATCCTGATATCACCGTTGGAACTTCTATTCCTAATCCTTGGGCAAATGGGCCAAAGAAGATGTCAGGGGAAGACTAATCCACAGTGAAGACTAAAAGGACTCTCTGGGCAGAACTATTTTGATGCCCTGGACCTGGTTCTAACATGGGATTCTTGGGTAAATAGTGTGAGCTCATGCTCTACATTCAGCTCTCTTTACTGTCTCCCAGGAGTTGTGTGGCTGGAGGACCATCTGTAGCCTCACTCCTCCACCTCCCAACCCACTGGGTCTCTATTCAGGATGAACCTAAGAAGCAAATGAACTTCCCTGTGGTCATCTATCTGACCAAACTTGAAAGCAGTGAGAATATTATTGAGGAGAAAGAGATGATGAACATTCATTTTAAAAACAACAACAGCCATAATAATTATGGTAACACCCTCGGATGGGCCAGGCTCTAACTTAGTGCTATGCTACTGTAGCTCTGGTTTGGCTGGCCTCCTTGGCTTGGCAGGCTCCATCCACTTCATCTCCCCCTTCTCCTGTTGGCTGAGCTCCATCCTCCTCTTGGCTCCCGCAGCTCGATTCCTGGCTGGCTGCGCTAATCCCACATAATATTTTACGCAAATTTATATGAACCCCGTTACAAAGCCTAGCAAAGAGGCACTGTTTCTTTTCCTTGATAAAATTAATCATTTATAACTTGGCTCTGAGAAACCAGTCCAACCTGTGGGTGCTCCGTTTTTGCTCATAAGAAACATTCCCAGCCCCACTTTAAAGGAAAAAGATTTCCCATTCCTCTGCCAGGCTCTGGCCCCCCAAAGTGCCATCTACTTTGGAAATTCCCACCAGTCTCATTTAGAATCACACTCACAAGTTGCCTGGGAATTTCTCCCAGAAAGCTCCTATCTACCCCATTTTTTGGGGCTTGATTTCCCACAGACCCCTGGGTGGTTTAGATTGTTGTCTATATCAACAACATGATAGACTTACTGTGTTTATCAAGCTTCTCCAAAGAGTTGTGGGAATCATTTGTGAATTACTTCTTTGCTTTTTCTTAAACGAAATTCTGTTTTTGCTCATGTTAAGTGACTGTTCCCAGGGAGCGGTTTCTTTGGTGGCATTGTTACACGAAGGAGGAAGACGTAATCCCTGGTTCAAACAGAAATCAAGAAGGCACCGAACTCTGGATTTGCAATTAGGACAAACAAAGTTCAGCCAAAAAACACCTCAATCAGCCCCTGATGCCTCATTAATAAAGAAGGTAACTAATTTTTCAGCACTAAAGAGAAAAGTCTAAGGACTGCACTATATGTGTCGGCACATACAGACAGCCTCTATACATAGACTGCTCTAGGAAAACAGAATAGAATTTCTCTACTCTTGTTTTCTTTAAGCAAAGGCAAACAGTAGGTTGTAGCATCTAGCACCTCAAACTTTTCAACAAGTCACGGGGAATGGAAAGAGCATCTGTGGACCCAGTCACTTTCCTCAAGCAGCGTGGGTGGTGGTGGGCTTGTGTGTCTGTGTTTTTCTACCTGGTGCTAGTGAAGAGTTAGTCAACTGTGCTTATAGCTCCAGCTTTGGGAATATAATTTCTGCTTTCCATTTAAACACCGAACTCTCCTTTTTTTGTAGCAAGGAGTCATGACAAACATACACTCAGGAAAGCTTTCTCGGATGGCAAGTAAAGTAAATTGGAATGGATACCAATGAACAGCACTTCCCAGGTGAATGACCAGAATCCCATCTAAAGCTCAGAAATGTGGTCAGATTTGTTCAAATCATGTGGCAATTTAATAGATATAGGACTAAGATCTAATTCTTCAAATTCCTAATCTAGTGTTTTGTTCTTTTTCAAAAATATATTTTTATTGATTTCAGAGAGGAAGGGGGAGGGAGAGAGAGACAGAAACATCAATGATGAGAGAGAATCACTGATCGGCTGCCTCCTGCATGCCCCACACTGGGGATTGAGCCCACAACCCAGGCATGTGTCCTGACTGGAAATTGGACCGTGACCTCCTGGTTCATAGTTCGAAGCTCAACCACTGAGCAACCCTGGCCAGCTAGTGTTTTGTTCTTAACTTTATTAACTTTCATTCTTTGTTCCAGATATTTCAGGCATTCTGGATGTTCAAGGTATATATTATAATTCTTTCCAGAAGCATTCCATACAGGATTGCTTACAATATATTCATATAATCTAATAAATAAAAGGAGGTCAATGAATATCTAAATCGGTACCTGCCAAGCAGCCTTGTTCAGTTAATGTATAAGAGATAGTAATGACTCTACAAGAGACAGGGTGAACACACACACACACATCCGGGAATCAGAACTCAGGACTAAATATCTAAAATAACAACAGGGTTCATGTGACCAAATTCTCCCATTAGGAAACAGAGGAAAGGGGCACTGTCTTTAAAATTTTAAAATTGATCCTTTTAAATTAACTTTTTATTTTAAAATAAGTTTATATTTACAGAAAGGTAGCAAAGATAGTACAGAGTTCTGATATACCCGGCCTCCAGTGTGCCCTATTATTAAGGTCTTGCATTAATGCGATAAACTTGTCACAAGTAATGAATCAATATGGATACGTTATAAACTAAGTCATTTTAAACTAAAGTCTGTATTTTATTTAGATTTCTTTTCTTTTTAGCTGTTTTCTTTTTCTATCTTTGATTCCCATCCTGGATACCACATTTACATTTATGGGTATTATCCCCTTATGGTCCTGTACACTGTGCCAGTTTCTCAGAATTCCCTTATTTTTGATGAATTTGAGGTGGACCGGTCAGATGTTTTTGGTAGAGTGTTGTTCACTTTGGAGTGTCTGGTGTTTTTCTCGTGGTTAGACTGTGGTTATAGGTGTTTGGGAGGAAGATGAGAGAGCTTAGGTGCCAGTCTCATCACATCTACCCAGGGTGCATACTGCCAGCATGACAACACTACTGAAGTTAAGCTCGATCATCTGGCTGAGGCAGTGTGAGTCTGGTTTCTCCTCCTTCTCGCCTGCTTTTCTAGTACACCTTTTGGAAAGACACCACTATGCACAGCCCACACTTTAAAAATGGGATATGATGCTCTCCCTTCTTGAGGGAGCAGTGTTTACATACATTCTTTGAAATTTGCTTTTGCTTTTCAAATCACGATATCTATGAAATCATAAGAAACAGTAGGTACAACATTAGAACATTAAATGAAACATAAGGTGTGAAAAAGTCTCAGGAAATACCTAGTTCTGCCTTCCTGATTTAATGGGGTCTGTATTGATTAATTCGCACAGAGCACACTCACATGTGGTCAAGTTAAATTGTCAACATTTATTATTCACTAAGTGTTTTTTCGGTGCATATTGTTTGCGTTTTAAACTGTGGGTCCCATCATTTGAATTTAAAACCACACTGGGTAGCAGGTAAGAAAAGTGCCACAACTCTCTCTTTCAGATGAGAAATCCACAGCAGAAAGATTTTCCTGGTTGCTACTGATCAAGCAACAAAGAATACACAGGTTTTTGGACAACAAGCGCAGTGCTTGACTATACTCAATGGTGTGGTCTTCCTGACACCAGGAAGCAGAACAGAACAAGCTGTTTTTATTAAATATTTCCATGGGTAATCCTTATTTGCTGAACCATACCTGCCACTGAGAGATCAAGGATTCAGCTTAAAGTTTTATTTGGCTCATCCTAGGATTCCATCTCCTCTAGCCACAACCTCCTCCCTATCCTTGCTCCCACCACTGTAAACTATTACGCTGGCTATGTCTATATTCCTGCTCCTGAAAATAAGTAGTGTGTGGACTGCTTGAGACTTGAGTGCCTACTGTTTAAATATATTATCAAGGTGTTTGCCTGAGATCTGTTGCTGTAGAACTCTGGTGTTCCTTTATAAGAGCTCAATTTATCCTGGCACTTTACAAATCAGTCCAGTGGTCTTTTAGGGAATAAAGACTATCTATTATACAAAGAACATTGTATTATATGTCATAGAAAATGCATTCAAAATGAAGGGAAGAGATTACAATGGGATGATTGGTACTGGAAGGTTTCTAATCTAAAAATTGCCAAAGAATTGGAAAAATTCCATGACTTGGAAATGTATTTCTCACAATAAAGAGAAAAATAGAGCTGTGAGAGGGATAAGGATTGAATGAAACACTGAAGTGAACTTAAGAGATTGAGCTGAAATGAGCCAGAAAAACAGGGTTAATCTGAGAGAGATAGTGGATCATTGAAGATCCGATCTAACATCTTTACCTATATGCATGATATTCATGCCACACTCAAATTTTACCCTCCTTCTCTTCTCTAAGGCTTCTCCTGAATTATCCTTTATAATAAACCACTATAAAATATTTGGCACCAGAAATAGTGATGCTCCATGGTCCTCTCGGGAATGGTTTAAGGCAAACTCAAAATATATATTTTTCTTTCTTCAGAGTTTTAGGAGGAGAGACTATCAAAATTCAAGTTCATCATACATTTATTTCTAATACAACACATTCAACTTTTATACAGCCGGCTTAAAGAATCTTATTCTATTTTTTTTTTAGCTCTCTCAATTTTCATTTTATTTTGGCTGCTTTTGGTCAGACAGGCTCTCCTGAGATAGTTCACTCAGTATGCAATTACCCACTGTGAAAACATTTCCATTATTCTAAAACCATTCTTCTCTTCTCCCTTTTGGTATTGAATTTATTGACATCAAAAGAGACTAGTTTTAGAAGATTTAAGACAGGAAGAAAAGTGTCTTTCAAGTCTTGGGGTCTTTGTTCCATGTGCTATATATATAGCAGGTAAAGGGAAGCAATATAATCAAACTTCAGAGTAGGATACACTGAACTAAACCTACCCCCTACCGCATACATTTGGGTGGCATGAAAGGGATAATTTAAAGGTTTTGGCAGTCAACATAGAAGTCTTAATGTCATTATGACTCAGGCCTATGAAGAGAGAAAATAGGTTATAGCAAAGGAAAAGGACAATGGAACAAAAGAGTATGTCACCTCCCTTTCCATCCACAAGTCAGTTTTTCCCTATTGTTACCATACTCCTTACTAACTTGTAGCCAATGAATATTAATATCAGACTCATATTCTGGCAAAATAACTAAATGGACTTTTGTTTTCAGACTAAAAATATGTTAGAAAAGCTAAGAACTTTCAAAATAAATACTGGCCTTTTTTTCTTATGACAACTGACAAAGAGAAGAGTAAGTTACAGCTCAAAGCTTTCTCATCTGTCCTAGCTAGTTTGGCTCAGTGGATAGAGTGTCAACCTGTGGACTGAAGGGTCCCAGGTTCAATTCCTGTCAAAGGCATGTATCTTAGTTGCCGGCCCTCTGGTCAAAGCATGTGCTCAGAGGCAACCAATGTGTCTCACATTGGTGTTTCTCCCCCTCCCTTTCTCTCTCTCTAAAAATCAATGGGAACATATACTCAGGTGAGGATTAACCTAAATAAATAAATAAATAAATAAATAAATAAATAAATAAATAAAAGCTTTCTGATTTACCTGCCAAAATTTTAGAGAGATATGGAGAATGATTCTCAAGAAAATTCAAACCTCAACCCTTCTATCAATACTAAGAGGATTTTGTCAAAGTTACCATTTGTACTCTATAGTTAGTTATTCTAAAAAACTGTCTCTAAGAGAACTTTGCAAATTAAAAGGATAAAAATATATATTTCAAATGTAGAAAATATGCATAATAAAATCATAAATATGATTTGTCCCAAATGAGGAAGGTCATCATGATGTAAATGTTTTCAAGTTACAAATTATTGTAATATTTTAGCATAAGATAGATTTATATAATTTCCCCCATCTCCCCTGCACTTCTGTGTATGGAGCAATAAGGAGAGGAATCAGAACCAATAAATTCTAAAAGATTTAGTGGTTTTTTAAAAAGTTATTTCAAAAGATATTATTCACTGTAATCCTTAGAAACGCTGACTGAAAGGTTATACCTCTGTAGGTTACCCCTGGGGAAATGCATTGGAGACTCAAGGACGGGGGAAAAGAAGGTGGAATCATAAATGCAAATGCATTTGTATAATTATCGAGAACTGAGAGAACAATAAACTACATCTACCATCTATCTATCCTTTAGGCTACTGTTCTGCCCAAGTACATATAATAGTTTACTTTTGGCAACAACATAAAATCTTATTTTATTTCTTTTTAATGAATTTCTTTTTTTTTAATATATTTTATTGATTTTTCACAGAGAGGAAGGGAGAGAGATAGAGAGTTAGAAAGATCGATGAGAGAGAAACATCGATCAGCCGCCTCCTGCACATCTCCCACTAGGGCTGTGCCCGCAACCAAGGTACATGCCCTTGACCGGAATTGAACCTGGGACCTTTCAGTCCACAGGCCGACGCTCTATCCACTGAGCCAAACTGGTTTCGGCATAAAATCTTATTAATATAGTACCTATTCTTCCCATTCTGGCCCCACTCTACCAAGCCAAGCTCATTTTGTCTTCTAGTTGGCACATACATTCATTCTTACAGATTGATCCTTCCACTCTTTGCCTAAACTGCCCCATTCCCTTACCACTGGACTTCACTGATGTTACCCACACCCTACCTGGAACACCTTTCCTTCAAACTTCTGCCTACCCATGTCTTACAGATATTTTAACATTTAGCCCAAACTCCTTGAAAACTTCTTTTTCTTCCTTAGACTACTTGGATTACTTTTTTAAAAAATTGAACCTCAAAAATCCAGACCACAATTTATTCCTTTAACTGTTTTATAATGGTTTTCAAGTGTGTTTGTTAGTTTGACTTCTAGGATATACCATTAAATTCTCTCACGAAAACATATCTGAAATTTCTACTCTACTTAACATGAACCTTAGTGGTTCTGGACTTAAATATGATGTCACATAAATACTAGAAGATGATTGATTTGGCTTTGCCCATTTGACAAAAATGCATGCAAAATCTTTCAATTATTTTAACCATCTGCATGAATTGATTTTGTTACATCAGAACAGAAAGAATATAATAAAGTGGCTGGAATCAGGTGGGGATGAGTGAATGGGAGTGAGTACAGGATACAGAGTATATAGTATACCTTATCTTATTTAGTCTTTCCTCTGAATATGATATTATAACTACAAATTTAAAGTTCAAAAGCTGATGCTCAGAGAGGTTATATAACTTGCTCAAGTTTATAAGGCAAATATGTGACATTAAATACATTCATAATGCTGTACAACCATCACCACCACCCATCTCCAGAACTCTTTTCATCTTGTAAAACTGAAACGCTATACTCATTAAACAATAACTCACTATTGCTATTCCCCAAGCCCCTGGCAACTACCCTTCACTTGTCTCTCCGATTTTAACTAAGTACCTTATATAAGGGGAATAATACAGTATGTCTTTTGTGAATAGCTTATTTCATTTAGCATAATGTCCTGAAGGTTAACCCATGTTGTGCCATGGGTGTCATATGAAGTTGGATATTCAGGAATTACTCAATTTTATAACTTCTCTGAGTCTCTACAATTCCTCATCTCTAAGGTGAAAATAGTACTTGCCCAACTTCTGGGCTGCACTGGATTTTTTGGGAAGATTAAATGTGAAGATAATGAAGTGAAACCATTTTCAAAAATCATGATTGTTTTTATCAACAGGGAAACAAACTTTTCATTTTTGCATGATGTAGAAAACTATATAAACGGCAGTGTGGTGAATGAGAGGAAAGTTTCCCTGGCCCGCCCTGCACACGCACACACAGCCACACTCCCAGAATGATGAAAACTCCTTCCATGTCTCCGTTTAATGACACAGCCGGGTTTCATGCTGTTTTACAAAATACAGCATGGGTTTGAAAATCCTTGGACATCAGAAAGTACATGATGGCCACCTTTTTATTTGGGGGTTAAAAGTGGGCATGAGATCCAAGGAACCTCAAGTCACCGTGTGCAGGACAGTCAGGCTGTGGTGAGCAGAGCATCCAGGCTGCAGATATTTGCACAATTTTACTAGTACAAACACGCAAGGTACCAATGCTTTCATGGAAATCCTGGCTGTGTAACTGTATTAACATTGGCGGAGGCTTGAAGCTATTTTCAGAATCCTTCACAAACTTACAGGAAGTACCTTCCCTTTTTATTTACATTCCGTATTGTTATTTTTAAGTAATGCACTTGCAGGAAGATGTTTCCTTTGCCCCTACTGAGAGTCACGTTTTTAAAATCACACATGTATGAACAATCATGAAAACACATAACAATCTGGTTGAGCGAAGCTTAAGAGAACAACAACACTCCAACTCTCACCTGATTGAAATGCTAGACTTGATGGCTCTTTCTAGCAAAGCTTGAATGCTGCAGACTTGGTGGACTAGACTGCACCCCCCTCCCCGGGCCCACAGACTCCAGTGTGAGCTGTGGCAAAATCAATAAACAAATAAATAAAGTAAAGTAAAGACCAGAGGCTCCGTGGAGAGTTGGGGCTCCCTGTCTCTTTTATGAGTAATGAATGTGGTAACCACAGAGACTTGGAAAGGACTGGGATTCTCAACTCCGCAAGCTGACTTTCAAGTAGGTCTGCGCACTATTACAGGGGCTTGCTGGTGGTTGGGGGATCAAGGAATAAATAAGAAGAGGGAATTCAGGCAGAAAAGCAGGGGCCTTGGAAAGGAAGACATGATGGAGATTGCTGTAAATCGACCCTCTCTCCCTCTGGAGCTTTGTGTGTACTGAAGTTTGAATCCCCAGGAACTGTTGTGCAATGTGACTGAAATTCCCAGCCAATCTCTTGAGAAGTAAGACAACTTGTGCCCAAAGAGACCCACCTGACGAAGCCATCTGTTTTGAGACTGTTTCACTGTCCTGGGTGGTCCCAGGCTTTTGAAAGGGAACATCTTTCTCTTAAGAAATACACACGAAGTAAATAGAACAGAAGCTGGCTCTTACACATTGGCCTCCCCTCTCCATTCCAAATCCTTCATGTTTTCTGAAATGTGGGGGGTGGGGGGGGATTTCATGCGTCAGTCCTGTATGTGCCTATTCTTGAATGCCAGCAAAGAAAGTCGGCAAAGGGGAAGAGAGGGAGACTGGAGGGACCCATAGAGCACTTGCAGATCCAGACATGAGTAAAACAACTGTGGTCACCTTAGCAACTTGACCTCTTCCACAACCCAGTATTCAATTAACAAGGTCATGGGAGGTCAGAAAGGTAGAAATATGGTGCCTCGTTCCATGCAAAATAGTTGCTAGTCTACAACACTAATTTTTTCCTGGGTTCACAATGAAAAATATCTTTGGAACACTAATATGGACTTTAATTTGCATGGTGCTTATCTTTTCACTAATGTATCCATAGGAGTCAAGAACAAAAAGAGGATTTATTTTTCTCTCTCAAATTTGTTAAAAGAGGTACTTGCTCACTTCTGTACAGGACGCAAGACTGCCTCTTCAGTGTGGCACTCCACCCACTCTGAATATTTAAAGCATTTCATGGCTCGAAGAAGCTGCCAATAATTCTTCAAAGAGAGAACGATGTAGCTAAGGAAGCTGATTCTTTAAGAGAAAGTCAGAGCAGAAAATGGGTATAAGAGGGAACCAAGTGGAAACTATAATGTAATTCTCTTTACCTCCTTCTGGAGTACCAAGGCCTGCGAGGCCTCTGCTCGGTTCTGAAAGTGTGTGTAAGAGCCTGGGGAAAGAAAGAATCTCTTAGCTGCACTAGTCATGAAAATGTTCATCTCTGACTCATCTAATAAGAGGAGCTCTGGGAGTTTAAGGCATAACGAAAAGAGAAGGAAAAGGAAAGAGATTTTGAAAAACTGCCAAGTTATATGATTAGAGAGGATAGATGAATATTGGAAACTGAAGAGGAAGAAATGAAATGAAAATCAATCACAATACAGTGACTCATCTGGCTTTGATTTTTTTCCATTTAAAAATAGTATCGGGATACAAGTGAGATTTCAACCCTTGTCCCATTAAAAATGTAATTCTTTGTTTTGATTACTACTAGATTCATTTCCTGAAACACTGATTTTTTTCCCTTCATATATAAAAAGCAAAATCCACTTCTGAAAAATGAAGATATTTTTATGCTACATGCAGGGCAGTGTTCTCCCCAACTCTTCCGAGGATGGCTAAAAAGAAATCATGCCCTTTGCCAAAGGGCCTCCCAACTGCAGGGCTCATCATTAAAGAAATTCTTTGACAGAGGAGAAGAGTAGGTGTCTGTCCCAACTGTGAAGAAGAAATGCTTTAGAGGAAGCCAAGAGTGCAGTGTTGGGAAGGATAGTAAGGCTTTATTCTGTGAAAGATTAGCCCAAGCGTGAGGGGTAGCACAAACGACATCTATTTGCTACCCTTGACTAGATAGGATGGTTCTAGAGGCACCGGCAAAAGGTGTTACTCACATAAATATTTCATCTAGTGGTTCCTAAGAATGGAAAACCACTTGACTGGATAACTTTAGCCCATAAATACAGAAGCTTTGGCGGAAATACCTTGAGATAATGAAAAAAACAGGACTTGTGCTCTGGGTAGGGAGGAGGTGTTTGATATCAGATCCTCCTGCCTTGATGATGGAATTGTGCATGTGAAGGGCAAGGGAAGTGGAGAGGGGTCAAGGCACTAGATGCCTGATTACAGGGAAACAAAGATGCAGAAATACAATGCTCTAAGATTCACCCTTCGATCAGTCATGGTCTCTTAGATCTGAAATGACCCAGACACACCTGCTTCAATGAATCCTGAAGCTGAGGAATAAGTTTCTTTTTAATGAAGTAGTTTCTAGAGAAATCCATTGGGAGTGCAGAAAATTAAGACACTGCAATGTGTTTTAGTTTGGAAGCCCTGCCCTCCATAAGGAACACTCACTACTCTTAGAACCGTGCAGAAATTAAAAGCTAAAAAATTTTCATGCAGTGTTTCTGCATGAAATAGATCAGTGATGGTGAACCTTTTGAGCTCGGCGTGTCAGCATTTTGAAAAACCCTAACTTAACTCTGGTGCCGTGTCACATATAGAAATTTTTTTGATATTTGCAACCATAGTAAAACAAAGACTTATATTTTTGATATTTATTTTATATATTTAAATGCCATTTAACAAAGAAAATCAACCAAGAAAATGAGTTCGCGTGTCACCTCTGACACGCGTGTCATAGGTTCACCATCACTGAAATAGATACATGTATTTAAAAATCTACCTATATATAATACTGTTATGTCCTACTTCCCATTGACTTATGTTTCTAAAGTGAAGTTTGTTCCTGGAATATGACAGTTAAAAATTACAAGATTAATTTAATAGTTGTTGGGGGTTGGGGTTTGACAGGAGTGATCCTCACATATACCCACACATATACCCCACTTCACTCTACTAAAAATCTCAGGAAAAGTATCCTAGTAAAAGACTTGAGATGATATTAAGCAAATAGTTCTATGTCCAATTTCACAATCACCTCATATTAATTGATTATTCTGTTCTGTGGGGCACAGACTTTTGAAAACCCTTTTTTAAATTAAGACCCACCTCCCCCTAAAAATCCTCCCAAATATAGATGGAAAAAAGTCCTGTTGGGAAAATTTATATTTTCTGATAAAGGTGCCAGACATTTTTTTATGCTACAAAACTAAGGTCATATCTCTAGCTTTCTCAATTACCCTTGGTGGTACTATTACCTATTAATTTAACTAACCATTCTAGAGTCTCATTTTTTCCAGTCTGTAATGTAAGTCCCCTTAAGAAAACTTTTGCTCTCTCTATTACATAGTCATACATTTTGTCCTAAGCTGCCACTTTCATGCTTCAAAAGAATGTTCTTATTTGAATACTAGAGGCCCAGTGCATGAAATTCATACACGGGTAGGGTCCCAAGTGGCTGCTGGCTGCCGCCCGGGGCTGGTCAGGGGGAGGGGCCACAGGCAGTTGGCCAGCCAGCCCCACCCCCTGGTCGAACTCCTGGTCAAACTCCAGGACGAGGGGACGATTTGCATATTAGGCTTTTATTATATAGGATTAGTGAACAAATCCACCTCCATTTTCATCTTAATTCCTTAGATTTTTGTCTTTACAAACTAAGTAGCTCCAATTCTTTAAAGGCCTAGGTTCCCATCGGTAGTTCTTTTAATTCAATTATTATTTCAAATGAAGCTTTCTACATGGTTGCATATACTAGGTGTACCAGTTAATAAGGCGGATTTTTTTCAATAGATGGAGTTACACATATGTTGATATATATGCAATTCGATATGTATGCTATTTTGTTGTATTGACAACAAGCTTCAAAACTTCATATGTCAAATTTTCTGAAGGTGTTAACATCATAGATACTTTTTACACTTAAAAATGTCAAATATCATGCCAAAAAAAAAAAAAGAGCATTTGTGGGAAGTTTTAATTCTTTATTTTGAAGAAAAGTGCTGCTGAAAGTTATCATATACTTCGGGAAGCTTATGGTGAACATGCTCCAACTCAAGATACTTGTGAACACTGGTTTAAAAGCTTTAAAAGTGATGATTTTGATGTGACAGACAAAGAACACTCAGGTCAACTAAAAAAGTTTGAAGACCAACAATTACAAGCGTTATTGGATGAAGATACGTGTCAAACTCAAAACAACTTGCAGAAAGATTAAACATTGCTTGGCAAACAATTTCCGATCATTTACAAGCAACGAAAAAGATTTTAAAGGAAGGAAAATGAGTGCCACATCAACTGAACGGAAGACAAATGGAAAACAGAAAAGTCATCAGTAAAAGGTTGCTTCAATGGCATGAAATAAAGTCTTTTTTGAATCGAATTGTGACTGGCGATGAAAAGTGGATTTATTTTGAGAATCCCAAATGCACAAAATCATGGGCTGATCCAGGTCAACCATCAACGTCAACTGCAAGGCCAAATCGCTTCGTAAAGAAGACAATGTTCTGTGTTTGGGGGGATCAGGAAGGTGTGGTGTATTATGAGCTTCTAAAACCAGGTGAAACCGTTCATACTGATTGCTACTGTTAATACTGATCGAACCACGCTTTGATCATGAAATGACCAGAATATTCCAGAAGACACAGCAATGTAATTTTGCTTCATAATGACACACCATCACCCACTTCAAAACCAGTTAAAGACACGTTAAAAGATCTTGCCTGAGAAGTATTAACCCACCCGCTGTATTCACCAGACCTTGCTCCTTCAGACCACCACTTGTTCCAATCGATGATACACGCACTTTCTGAGCAGCACTTCAAAATGTACGAAGAAGTGGAAAATTGGGTCTCTGAATGGTTTGCCTCAAAACAAAAAAAGTTCTATTGGGACAGTATCCACAAATTACCTGAAAGATGGGGGAAATGTGTAGCTAGCGATGGACATTATTTTGAATAAAACACTTTTGATGTTTCTCTTGAAATTATCTTGTTTTCTTTGATTACAAAATCCATCCTTATTAACCAATACACCTAGTACATCATTAAATTAGTGTGGTTTATAGTTCATTCTAAACTCTAGCAATTTTGTTTCTCACAGTGTTTTCAGCTAAGTTAATTAAAATAAAAGTTGATGGATTTATGCGTTAATTTACAAAACCTTTTTGCCTCACCTTTAACGATGAAACCTATTTTTTCCCCCTGCCAAAGCGGATTTTCCATTACTAACATGCTGCTATTGCATTAAGTAGTTGCCATTTCAAACACTACTGGAAGGTTCCATTTCTACTTGGAGCCTATTTAAATTACACTTTTAGAAGCTTTTAATTACAAAAAGGTCTCCTGTGCCCTTTATAGCCATTTTCAGTTTTCATTTACCATCTTTAAATGGAGGAAAAGATACATCTTAAAGTTATTTTGCTGGAAAGTAGTTGTAAGATGCTGGGATAAGAAGCTTTTGCACTCATTCATATGTCTAGGTGAGTTGTTTTACAAAATCTCGAATTCTACGTGAAATCAGGACAGGCAGGAGAAAATGGAGATCAGTTCTCTGAGCCACTTCTTCCTGTATAACCACAGCTGCATAATGAAAAATGTGTGCTTTCTAGTGGTTGAATTTTATGAAATAAGCAGAGTTTACAAAACATACATGGGAGCTCCTCCTTCTGGCCTTCCAAATGCCACTACACCAAGGCCATTCCCATCCAAGGGGCTGTCTTGGCAGAGAAAGGTTAAAGGCAGCTGAAAGTCACCATCTTGAAGCATTTGCTGATTTTTCTACTCATCATTCATTTCTTCCTTTGCTTTAATTCTATATACTTGGTTCATATTCATTTTTATATTCCACCATTTTTATATTGCTCCCCTTAACCAAAACAGCCTCATTCTCTCTTTTCATAAAAACTGGTGCTTCGAGGATTGTAATCCCCCCTAATGTGAATTGTTGGTATGTTTGAAGTTGTCCCAGAGTATCCTTACACTATCCTTATTTTTATTTATTTATTTATTTTTGGATTCTTTGTGCTGTTCTGATTGGGTGTTTTCTGCTTCCTTATCTTCCCAATCTCTGATATGATCCTTTGCTTTATCTCCATTGTTGATTCCCTATAGTGTATTCTTCATTTCAGTTAATGTATTCTTCATTTCTGACGGGTTCCTTTTTATGTTTTCTAGTTTTGCTCTTAAGTTTCTTATCTCTTTGTTGAAATTCTCATTACTGTCTCACAAATCTTCCTTAAATGGCACGTGATTTCCGTGTCCTCCTTACAGTGCTGATAAAGAAATATTAAGCTTGATCAGATACCTGTAATTTATGTTCATAGCAGCTCTATTAACAATATCTGAAACGTGGAAGCGACCCAAGTGTCTATGGAAAGATGAATAGATAAACATAATGTAGTAGGTACAAATAATTAAACATCATTCAGCCTTAAAATGAAGAAAATTCTGTTATATGATACAATGTAGATGAACTTTAAGACATTTGCTAGGTGAAATAAGCCAGTCACAAAATAACAAATATTCAATGATTCTACTTATATAAGGTTCTTAGAATAATAAAATTCATAGTCAGAGAAAGTAGAATGGTGGTTGCCAGGGCTGGGCAGGAGGAGGAAAGGAATGGACAGTTACTCTGTAATGGGCACGGAGGGGTGTGTGTGTGTGTGTGTGTGTGTGTGTGTGTGTGTGTGTGTGTGTGTGATTTTTGTTCCTGATATTCCATTCTGCTGTCGCCAATTCTTCTGTCTTTGAACAATATTCCCAAACACAAAGTGCTAAACTCATTACCTAAAAAATCTCAAAAGGCATTTTCGTTTATTTAGCGGCAATGCCTCAGAACCGAGATGTTTAGTTATGTTTAGCCCCATAGAGAAGCTGTTTTGAATACACTGAAGCAAATAATTAGTTACACTAATATTACAATCAGAGTCATGGGAAGCTACTGAGCTCCCTGCTTTCAAGTTCAGAGCAAATATATCTTTAGAAATTAAAGATGCCTCATTTTCTGAATATATATGAACATGTAAAAATAATGTTGCCTCATGGAAAAGCTACTTAATTAAAAAAATTAAATTCAGGTTTAAAAGAAAAAAATCTCTACTGTATTTTCTAATTTGTCTTCTATTTTCTATTAAAAAGTAAGCTGCATACAACTGCTTATTCAATTTCTGCTTCCTCTTGTTCTCTCACTCTCTCCTTTTCACGCCAACAGTTCCTTAGAACTCAGAGGAAAAAAATCTAAACTCTTTGTCACAGAATATAAGGTTCATCACAATATTACCTCATTTTTTAATGCTGGCCTAACACAGCCTAGATTTGTTCCATTCATATCACAGCAGCCACCTTTCAGAATGGATCATGATACATCATATTGTTCTTTCTTTACATGTCCTATATGCTCAGATCAGAATACCTTCCCAGCTTTCTCCAGGTGACAATTTCCTATCATCTTTGAAGCAGTTCTCTTATCACCTTCTCTGTGGAACATTCTGTGTGTTTCCCTCCTCTGCCCAGTTACCTTTCCCTCTTCTGTGATCCCGGGATTCAGGGACTTCCTGCATAGTTCTCCTACCATGCTCATAGCACACTGTCCACATGTAGATGTCAGCTTTTAGACTAGAGGATTCTCCAGGGCGGTGTCACACTTGTCTTATAGCACCTGACGCAGCACCTTAGAGTAATGAATAATGAATAAAGGAATGAGTGAAAATCAAGACATAAACATTCATTATTAGGGATTTCACAGAGAGAATACAGAGGCTTATGTGTCCAGGAGCAGGAATGAAGGTAAAGTTTATTTAAAACGGAGAGGACAGAGTTTTGTAGTTACTGGGTGAATGTCAACTCCACTTACAACTCAAAATCACTTACTCTGCTATGAATCTGTAGAATATCACACACAGGGGTGTTGTGAAAACCAATTCACATCAGTCAACTGTTTCAAGGTTGAAAGGTAATAAATTGTCTTCATTATATGAAATAAAAATAATGTTGTCCTCTAGCAATTTTTTTTAAAGTTGAAGAGAATTCCTTTCTACCCAGAAAATGTGTGGTGAGAAAGTCAATAGAATTGTTTCTACTTACAATGCTTTCAAGTTTTATCCCTGGAGCCATTTGGCCTGAGATACAAAGGTGGAAAGAAACTTACTTTTATGCACATGCATACTCACACACAGTACACTCTCTTATGTAAACCAGGCAGTGACAAGTTACTTGGATGGCTAAATCAAAACTGGTCCACCAAACAAGCTTCTGCACTGTGCTGGAGAGCAGTAGGGCTGCTGGGTTTTAAGGTTTGCCTTGGCTGGAATTCACTGTAACACCACCCACCTCTCTCCAGCTCTCCAGTTGCAGTATTCTAACCAGGTCACCTAGATGCTGGGAAACAGATGTTCATTGAAGGGAAAAGGAAATAGGTGGTGTCCATTGAAAAGTGATAGCTATGGCAGAGGAAAGAGTATATTTTTACCTACAACACAAGCTGAATATTATGGCAACTTACTGGTAGAACAGAAATTCCTAGCTCTCCAGGAATCAGCAGCACTTGGTAAGCACTTCAGTAAATGGAGAGGCTCAGGCTCTGGGGTCAGACTGGCTTTAACTCTTAGCTCTGTACTTCCAAGTCATATGTCCTCAGGCAAATTACTTAATCTTTATTTTCAGTGTCTTATCTATAAATCTGGAATCTATTTCATGTGGTTCTTGTGACAATTACATGTGTTGGTGCAGGTAAAAGACTTCAAAAGGTGCATAGTGCTGCTCACTATTATCACGATTGTCTCTTTGCCTAGGGATCTTATTGCTGGTTGGGTTAGCAACCTAACCTAAAGTTCTAACAAGGGACGGACAGTGATCAGAACTTCAGCAATGGGCTAGAAAACCCTGTGAGTTCCCAGTGTTAAGATTTGCACTTACAAAAGCTAGGGAGGAAGATGGCAAAACAACCAAATACCGAGGTTAACACCATCCTTTGACATTCCAGGAGCTGCACTTTACTTGTGGCTAAGAAGTGCCACAAGCAGTGGCCTGGTTGCAGCCCTCTGCCTAGACATCTGAGGAGGCAGAAATCAGAGTCCAAAGGATGTGATGGAATTTGAAGGGCAAGGCACCGACGTCATGTGTAATTTTCGGTGGGTCTTTGACTGAGGGGGCCCTTGAGAACTACAGGGTAAATATCTTGATATTTTGTATCTTTTCCAGTTCATTGTCTGACTAATTTCTTTGAAAATCCAAGAAATAGCTTATTTGGAATATTTTCTTATCTCTTAGGTATGCTTTGGAAATGTATTCATCTGGTTATAATAGCCTTTGCTAAATTTTCATTTTATTGACTATGTACCTATGTTTCATGTTGAATCCTTTCTGTTTATTGCTTATTTTTTTAAATACATAATGTTATATCCACATCTGCTATGTGCTCAAGAACGATGTGGGAAGGTGTAGAGAGGGTGATGTTGATCAGCAGTGGACTTTGTCATTTCAGAACACTTTCTCAGCATATTTTCTGTCTTTCTCTGGAAAACACCTCTGTTCATCTTCCTGGAATTCCTTCTACATCTCCCTTGACACACTGTGGAGTGAGCAGATTGCTCAGCAGGAGGCCAAAATGGGGTTGCCTATTGTCCAACACTTAAAAAACAATTGTTTCATTTGTGTTGTGCAGTTTTCCAGGTACTTGCAGTGGGCGGGAAGATCTGGTCCCTGTTATTTTACTATGGCTGGACGCAGAGTTGCACTGTATTTTATGCCGGGCAGAATTCAGAAAGAAGGGAGCAATGGAGAAAAAAAATTCTAGAAATATGCACATTAGTACCCAAGTCTTTCCTGATACTAAGGTGTGCATGCAGGGCAAAACTCCATGCAGTTGGGAAAACAATGACCAGGTATCTGTGAACTGAATGGGAATGGTTCCAGGAACTCAAGCAGGATGTGAAGTTTCAACTGTCAAAGTTGTAAAAATTCACTGATTGTTTGGGGCATTTGTTAGAGACCATGGACTGGGTCAGACCTTATGAATGAGACTAAGTCATTGCTACAGTAAAGATTGCTTTGGACCTTCCCTAACAAAGCTTAACACAAAACTCAAAAAGATCAACTTAACTTACAATTAATTTTACTACCTATAAAAATAGAGTCCAACAGTCTATAGGGGAAATCAACAAATCCAGACTTTAAAAATTTCACAATGCCCCAAATCCAGTGAAAAATTATTAGACTTTTGATGCAGGAAAATATCACTCATAATATAAAGAAAAATCAGTTAAAAGAAAAAAGATAAAAATGATGGAAACAGGAGGAAATGATAGAATTAACAGTAAAAAATGTTAAAACTATATTGCAACATGTAAAGAAAATGTGAACTGCATGAGAGAAAGGGAGATATAAAAAAGAACCAAATGAAACCACAGGCATAAAAAATACAGTGTCTGATATGAGACATTCACTGGATTGGACTAAGGGCAGATTACATTCTGCTGAAGACATAAAATAGAAGCCAACCACAGTGAAGTAAAGTACAGAACAAATAATTTTAGTATATCTAATCCATATATATAATCCTATATAATAAAAGGGTAATATGCAAATTGACCCTAACAGCAGAACAACTGGGAATGACTGGTCACTATGACACACACTGACCACCAGGGGGCAGATGCTCAATGCAGGAGCTGCCCCCTGGTGGTCAGTGCGCTCCCACAGCGGGAGCTCTGCTCAGCCACAAGCCAGGCTGCCAGCTGCCAGCACAGCAGCGCTAAGGATGTCTGACTGCAGCTTAGGCCTGCTCCCCACTGGCAAGTGGACATCCCCTGAGGATTCCCGGACTGCCAGAGGGATGTTTGACTGCCAGCTTAGGCCTGATCCCCCAGGAAGCGGGCCTAATCCAGCAGGTGGACATCCCCCGAGGGGTTTCAGACTGTGAGAGGGCACAGGCTGGGCTGAGGGACTCCCCCGAGTGCACAAATTTTTGTGCACTGGGCCTCTAGTTTTAATACATAAAAATCCAGCAATATATATATTATGTAAATAAAATGTGGTGCTTATCCCAAGAGTGCAAGGTTGATTTAACATTTGAATCAATTAATGAACTTTACTATGTTAATAAAGGAAAGAATGAAAGCTGTCACTTAAACATATGCAAGAAAATTAATTTTAAAAATTAACACTCAAGCCCTAGGCAGTTTGGCTCAGTGGATAGAGCGTCGGCCTGCAGACCAACAGGTCTGAGGTTCGATTCTGGTCAAGGGCATGTACCTCTGTTGCAGGCTCCTCCCTGGCCGGAGCCTTGACCAGGACTCGTGCAGGAGGCAACCAATTAATGTGTTTCTTTCACATGGTGTTTTTCTCTGGCTTACCCTCTCTCTTCCACTCTGCCTAAAAAATTAATGGAAAAATATCCTCAGGTGAGGATTAACAAAAAGTAAAAATAAAAATTAATACTCACTCATGATAAAAATTTCAGCAAAGTAAGAGTAGTGGATTTATCAAACCGATAAATGGAATCGGCAGCACTTAGTAAGAACTTCAGTATATGGAGAGGCAGGAAAGCAGGGTGGGGAAGGGCTCGAGCTCTGGGGAGGAAGAACTCTTACCTTTTGTAACAAAATGGATGGGCCTGGAGGTTATTATGCTAAGCAAAATACGCCAGACAGAGAAAGGCAAATGCCATATGATCTCACGTATATGTTGAGTCTAAAGAACAAAATTAAGTGATGAACAAAATAGAACCAGAGGCATGGATACATGGAACAGACTGAAAATCTCAGAGGGAAGAGGAGAAGGGGGCAGGACTGGATGAAAGAAGGTGAAGAGATTAGACAAAGAACATATATGCATAGCCCGTGGTCAGCAAACTGCAGCTCTCGAGCCACATGCAGCTCTTTGGCCCCTTGAAAGTGGCTCTTCGGCCCCTTGAATGTGGCTCTTCCTAAGCCTTAGGAGTACCCTAATTAAGTTAATAACAATGTACCTACCTATATAGTTTAAGTTTAAAAAGTTTGGCTCTCAAAAGGAATTTCAATCGTTGTACTGTTGATGTTTGGCTCTGTTGACTAATGAGTTTGCTGACCACTGGATAGCCCATGGACACAGACAACAGTGTGGTGATGGCTAGAGGAGGGGAGGTGGGGGCTGGGAGGAGGTGGGTTAAGGGGGAAGTGGAGATGGAAGATATCTGTTATAGTGTCAAGGAAAAAAGCACAAAATAAATAAAATTTAATTTAATTTAAAAAGTAAATTTTAAAATACTGAAAACATTTAAAATGTTGATAAGGAAAAAGACAAAAGGATTGCTTTAGGTTTTGAATATAATCTAATCATAATTCAGGTGAAAACTGACTTCAATGTGCATGCACTCATACACACACACCTGTAAGCCAGAAAGAAGTGACAATTATAACCGTGTAGCTGTGACACTCTGTAAAGGTCCTGCTCATGGACACAGAGCAGTTGGCTCCGTTTAAGAGGCAGTGGTTTGAGAGGTATTATTAGCCAAGGAAAGCGTTGGGACTTGTCAATGAACCAGAATTATTTTGAATTATAAGAATTTGGAAGAGAATTTTATGAGTATTGTTTAAACGTGTAACAATTCCTGAATGATAGTTCCTGTGAGTCATGCTGCACTTATTGCTTCGGGGAGTGTAGGGTGTGACGCCCATTCACATTCTTGCACATACTGGCCTATTCACTCACAGGGGATGGGTGTTTATGGACATAACCTCATTCCAGCCTGTGCTCCTTCTTGCAGAGTGACAAACATTACACAAATGGCTGTCATCTTGCCTCAAACTGTGTGCATTTCAAGCACTTTTTCTAACCTACATGTGGCTTCAAACTCTTACTTCATCATTATCTCATATCGACCTGGTAGCCAATTGAGGATGCTAAGTAGTTTTTCATGTAGTCACATTTTCTTTCTCCTGCACTTACAAATTAGGGACTTTAGGAGAGGACTTTGTTATTTTGATTATATTTCAGTTTGATAATTTTGGTCCATCAGTCCTGTTGAATTAAGATGGTCAT
The DNA here is from genome assembly GCF_014108235.1 of Myotis myotis. Lineage (NCBI taxonomy): Eukaryota > Metazoa > Chordata > Mammalia > Chiroptera > Vespertilionidae > Myotis > Myotis myotis. The sequence goes on from NW_023416335.1 coordinate 176,479,957, forward strand.
CTAACAAATTTATCATCCATTCTGCTTTTGGGTGCTTAGGGTATCTGGTGAACATACATTCTATAACTTCATCCAAACATTGATACCAATATTGAAAAGAATAAGATCAAGAACAAAACCTTAATGCAAGTCACTATAGAGATCTCTATAACTTAATGTTAATTTAACAATTAGCTTGATTTAGGTATATACTCTAATGAGCTATAGAGAAAAGACTATATTATTCATCCAAGCTGTGGAATCCTATAACTGGAGGACTATCTATAGCCAGGAAGTTGAGGGGAAATCTCTTAAGCTGAAATCTGAAGATGTGGCTCTGATACTTCACATACACTATAATTGTTCAAATCCCCAAAGCTCTACTTCTTCTGAACCATAAACCTGTGTTTTTAAAGAGCACACAGGACCTCCTATAAATCACTTAATGTGGGTTTCTCATAGCTCTAGTCCTGGGAGATTTTGTCTTAAAATCACAACAGGCATTTCATAGTCAAATATATTCTGTAGATGTTCCCTATTGTGGAACTCTTCACATTTTGTATTGCACGTTAGCCTCATAAAGACTTAGAAAATCCCTCAGTGAAGAGGTACTTGTCTATGAAATACTTGTCCAGGAGACACCACTTAATATTTCATGGAATTGCAGCACTAAAGCATTGTACTTGTACACCTTAGGATCCTGTGAAATAAGGTCTAACACCCAATACGGTGTGGGATGGAACACCATTGTGTATAGAAGCTGAAATCGTGGGGAAGGAGGTCCAGATGTATTCTATTGGCTCTATCTCACCCTGCTTGGAGTCTCCAGTAGCTCAGGGTTCTTCCTCACTGGCTCTGTTAGTTCCTGAAGAAGAATATGGAGGACAAGGGATGGCAACTGTGATTCCAGGAGGGTAGAGGAACTATCCCCTGGCCCAGACTGGGATTTTCCTGAGTGGAGGTGTCTTCATAATTCTCCATGACAAAGGACAACCATTAGCTGTGCAATATAATGTGTGTCTCTAAAATGTGTGACTCAGGTAACATGCTTCTCATTCCCATGGCTGGCTCGCCATTATGCTGTACGGTGTAACCAAGGTGGCAAAGGCTATCACCTGGGGGGAAAAAGGAAGGAAGAAGATATTGTTCCTATTTTGTGCATTTTCTCCCACTTTCTGGAACTCCTCTGTCAGAGTGTCAGAGACAAGAAGAAATAGAGAATAGGCTGTGTTTCGTTTGTTGGCTGAGTGGGAGGAGAATGCCCTGGGGAGAAGCACGTGAGTACAGAGAGAGGGCTCTGCCTTACCTAAGCCCAGACTGACGATTGCAAGTGTTGGGACTGTGGGATTATGAGAATGTCAAGACATGATTTCAGTTGTCTAATTATCCAGGGGTTATGTCAGCCAGCCAAACAACACGCTTCTGCCGCTGCCTCCCCTGCCCGATCGTTGACCCTGCCTTAGCAAGACCACCCTCTTACTAGCAGAAAATCAAACCCTCCTATTTGTTCATCCATGACTTCTCCCACACACTGAAGAGGCCAAATGCATGTAAGTACCAGAGATTAGTTTGTAATCCACTGGGCTACCACCCTGCAGAGACTCCCACTGAGATCACAGTGTTCATTTCTCTGTCAGAAATCTGCTGTGATTTTAATCCATGTGTCTCAAATGTTCAGAGTTCAAGGTTTTCCCTCAGCTCAGTTATTAGACCCTATGTCACTGATGGGATGCTTTGGCAGCAGCAGGAATCCTGTTCCCAGACCCCTAAACAATCACTTTTTAAATTCTTTCAATCTCTAAACACATGCATGCTCCTACCCATTCCACCTTCTTTGCTGCCTGCTTTTCTTGGCAGGTGTTGGTGTTGGATAAATCCTCCTTCATGGAGGTGCTTGTCTGTCAGGCCCCAGGGAGAGGAAAACAAATGGCAAGTTCATGAATTCAGGATTGTGTCTGGCAGAAGGCGTGATCCAGTCCCAGGTGGCACATCTGGCCGCAGATTATGACAAAAACAAAATATAACAATGGAGTAAAAAAATGCAGCACTAAGAACCTTGTGGTTAAAACAGAGTTAAATAAATGTCCTAAATGTGAATGTCCCTAAAACCAAAAGCATGTGATGAAAACAGAGGAGAAAAGACCAGCAAGGCACAATTTCAAAGCAATTATATCAGGGCAATTTAAAAATTACTTAAAAAGCAGCAATAAAAGCTTTCACAATGAAATTGATCCAGAAATGTGCAATGTTTTGAGGATCTGGCCCTACATGTGTTATCTGATGAAGGCAGCGGGAATGAACTGCCATAGCACAGCCAGATGTAAGTCCCTCTATATCTTATGCTCTGAGCTTTGAAGAAAATGCAAGACCATCGGTGCTTATTATTTCAAGTGGGCTTGCAAAATTAATATTTTTCAAGAACTTCATGTGTTGTAAAATTATTTCTGTATTCCTGGTCACAATATACAAGCGTTTAATAGGGTAGGGTAGGGGAGATAGGGACATACACCTTGTCTGTGCAGAAGCAGAATTTAATATGCACCACAGCAGAGCACAGCCTTACAGAGAAGAAGATTTCTTGGGATTTGCTATTTTATATTTTAAACAGAGGAAAAGTGAAAGAGTGAATATTGAAAGTATGTAAAAACAAAAGAAGGGACTTACTGAAAGTGGGACATATGCATCAACGATTTGTGTAAAATGATAAATATCACGGTGACACCAGCAGAAGATGAGAACATTTGAAACTCTAAGAGAGTGCTAAATCAGGGCTCTGCTTAGAAAACTTTTCAAAAGAAACCCTGTCCTTGGAAAAAGGAACATTGCCTTTGGGCATCTGAGAGCCTTAAGAGTATGGCACTGTGATTCCACATAAAGCCATAGCATCACTTTCTATGCGAACGCTTTGGGCAAACAGATCAGATAATCATGTCTAAAGATGTTTCCAGTTGAAAATGGAACATTTCATTCTCTGTACTTCTAGAATGTGGCAGAAGGTTTTGTTTGCCTAAGTCACTAACAACAAGTCTTCCTTGGCCAAATGCAAAACAACGGCAATAACAAACACTGCAGATGAACAAACAAATCATCGGTGGTGCAATTAACCTCAAGAAATCCCTGTGTTCTTTGGGCACCTTGTCATCCCTGAGTTCTTGAGAAGCTGGTACTTGTACCTCATTCCTCACCAGATGTCAACTACAGAGTCACTGCAATTAGTATTTGCTTAACGAAAAACAGTAACAGGATGGGAAGCAGAGAGTAAATAAAAAACACTTGCCCAGATAGCATGACTCAGGGGTTGAGCATCGAACTATAAACCAGGAGGTCATGGCTCAATTTACGGTCAGGTTACATACCCAGGTTGTGGGCTTGATCCCTGGTAGGGGGCACGCAGGAGGCAGCCGATTAATGATTCTCTCTCATCATTGATGTTTCTATCTCTCTCTCACTCTCCCTTCCTCTCTGAAATCAATAACATGTTTAAAAAACAACCAACCAAACAAACAAAAAACACTCATCTTCTTTGAAGACGTGAAGGTAAAGAAAATGAAGGCAAAAATTCCCAGGGGAAGAAAATTTGGCATTTTGGTCTGGACAGTTAGGTATTCGAGGGGTCTTTTGATGTTGCCTGTTGGAAGGGTGGAGGGAGTCCCTCTACAGAGGAGGCAGAAGAGTCCCTAGAGCCATATGGACTTCGGTTATGAGTTATTCATCCAGAGACCAAGACTCCCCTAAGGCCTCATTAGATAGGGCTCAGGCTGAGCAGGTATTATGGAAGGATGCTAGACTATGAGCAGAAGCTCCTGTATCTGGAAGATAAGGTGGGCAGGCCTGTCAGAGGTCTTTCTGCAAGGATGCGGGGTATAGGAGAACCTGACCATCAGGATAAAAGCAGACTCCCTGGTTAACCTTAGTCCAGGGAAGATAAGTCCAGGTGAGGTTAAAAGGAGAATTTTGATACCAGCGGAAGATGTGTCCCTCTATTTTTCCGCTGCCTTGTGAACTCTAACCCAGGGACTTGGACCAGATACCTGGGAACAGGGGCTTACAACAGGTAGAACTGCTTGGATAACATTGCTATTAAACATTGAATTCAAGGTGCTGCTATTTATGTACGAGTGTAACAAAATGAGTATGAAGGACTTTTTTTCCTTTAGTAAAGGGTGATAGGAGCACACTGGGAGAAGTAATAGAAGGGTGGGTGTTTGCCACAAGAAGTGACAGGGGCCCGGAAGCCACAGTTGCCTGCATTAAGATCACAGTATTTTGCTCTTCAAAATCCTCTAGTTCAGTGGTTCTCAACCTTGGCTGCACATTAGAATCACCTGGGAATCTTTTTAAAATCCTGATTCCTGGGCCTCAACCTCCAGAAATTCTGTTTCTTTGTTATGGGGTGGGACCACAACATTAGTAACAAAGAATCAGAATTTCCGGAGGATGAGGCCCAGAAATCAGGATTCTAAAAAGATTCCCGGGTGATTCTAATGTGCAGCCAAGGTTGAGAACCACTGCTCTAGTGCATTCCCATCATACTCCATATAAAGCTGAAACTCCTTGCCAAAATGGAAAAAATTCTATGCTCGAATCCTTCCTTCCTCACCAACTGTATCTTCTCCACTTTCTCTCCTTCTTTCTGCTTCAGTCATTATGACTTCCTTGCTTTTTCTTAGGTAAGCCAAACCCACCACAGCCTCTGGGCCGCCCTATTGGCTTTTCCTTCTGTCTGGCCTGCTCCCTCCCTAGATCTTCCCCTCGCTTCATCTCTGAATTCATGCAAAAGTGTCTGCTTAAATGTCACCTTCTGGGAGAGGCCCTTCCTGAGTTCTAGCACCAGTGAGGAAGAATTAGAATTGGATTAGGCTCCCCTATTCTGAAGGTTGACACCAAATCAGAATCATGCTCACTGGTTCAAAATACCCCACATGTGCTGAGACGAGTGGGGCCAGGGAACATGGTCATCAGATAACAGATATATCTCAGGGTCAGACGGTTATACCTTTTTATTTTATTTTTTATTACAGCACTCTTCAATGCCATGATTTGGAGTTTCTTTGAACTATTGTGCTTCTATGTAGAGTTGAATGCTTGAAGGTACTCTACCAAAACTCTTAGCATTTAAAAGTAATACATCACCACCATAGCTAAGATCTGGAAACAGCCTAAGTGCCCATCAGTAGATGAATGGATTAGAAAACTGTGGTACATCTACACGATGGAATACTATGCTGCTCTAAAAAGGAAGGAACTCTTACCATTTGCAATGGCATGGATGGAACTGGAGAGCATTATGCTAAGTGAAATAAGCCAGTCAATGAAGGAAAAATACCACATGATCTCACTCATTCATGGATAATAGAGACCATTATAAACTTTTGAACAATAATAGATACAGAGGCAGAGCTGCCTCAAACAGATTGTCAAACTGCAGCGGGAAGGCCAGGGAGGGTTGGGGGGCAGGAGGTAGGGGGGTAAGAGATCAACTAAAGGACTTGTATGCATGCATATAAGCATAACCAATGGACATAAGACACTGGGGGATAGGGGAGGCTGGGGGACTGTCTAGGGCGGGGGGAAAAAATGGACACATATGTAATACCCTTTGTAATACTTTAAGCAATAAAAAAAAATAATAAACAAATCACAAAACAGCAAAAAAAAAAAAAAAAAAGTAATACATCAGACTATAGAACCATAGGGGGAAGGCAGGAGATGTTGGGTGGGTGGGAAGAGATCAACCAATGAACTTGTATGCATATATGCATAACCTATGGGCATAGACAATAGGGTGGTGAAGGCCTGGGGTGGGGGGGAAAGAGCGAGATATGTAATACTTCCAACAAAAAAGATTTAAAAATAAAAGTATTTAAAAATGCATAAAATAAAATAAAAGTAATACATCAAACATGGTAAGCAGATCATTCTGAAAAATTAAATTTATAAGAAATAAGGACCTCTACCACGCCATATAACAAGATCTAATAATCTTATGGAAGAAATCACCTTTGTGTAAACACTCAAGACCTCAGAGTAGGGATGGGCTTCCTTTATAGTGTTTATCAAATATCATCAACCCTGAAGATTTCTTGGGACATCGAAGAATGAGTCTAAAGATAAGTTGTGTGACATCCAAAATTTGACAAACAAGCAACCTCTTTTCTCTATGATACAAAGTAATAATAAAACTAACAGAAAAGAGAGCTTTATTGCTAACTTCTTTATTCTCAGATACCATGATTGAGTATTTTTACCGTGATTATCAAATTTTAGTTTTAAAAACATGCTTTTAACTTTGGAATGTTTATAAGCAGGTTTGTTTATCTAAAATAAATCACACCCCAGCGACGTTCCTAAAGTTACTGCAATGCTAATTCATTTAGTACCAGGCATGACTAACTCAGATCAGTTTAATAAGCTTTGGCAGGAGGCAAGTGGAAGAGATGGAAAGAGATATTATCACAGTTTATAAACAAAAAAGGGGAACGGCTAATGTTACGTGAATCTGTTCACACTTGAGGGTGCCAAGATTTTGTTAAAGCTACAATGCTGATCTTTGTGATAATTAGATAGACACTAGCTTCCCTGGTTTTCATTCATCAGGACAAATGAGGTGTGGTTTCTGCATGTACAGGTGTGCATGGCAGGTGTGCACACATGCCCAAGATGTCAGATTTTGCTCTGCTCATGCAGGAGAGGTGTGTAAGAGGGGAAATATTCTGGATGCTCTCCTCAAAATTTGTGGAGCACAGGCCCAGGAAAAGGCTGCCATCACCAAAACATAACTATTAAATATATGGGCTATGTTCTGGGATGGGCCCCAGAATTCTATTTGAAGTTTAGTGGTTCATCCAGAACTATAATTGAGAATTTAGGAGGATCACAAGTACCTGGGTGTGTCTCAGATCTCACTTCGGAAATGGACACCTAGGCAGTGCTGATTAATTAGAATGGTATTTGTCCTGATATATTCTTTCGTAAAATATATATGACTTGGAGAAATGACTAGTTCTAGAATCAGGACAGAGAAAATCCAAGATGAGCCTGGAGTAACTTGTAATGCAAATAAATAAGGCCGTGCTCAAAAAACCAAAAACCACCACAACAACAAAAACAAATAAAAACAACAACAACAAAAGGGAAGGTTTGTATTGGGCAATCTATTTTTTTAAATAAGTAATCCAGATGATGCTAAGGTAGTAGATTCTGAAGCATATTTTGAAAGCACTGCTCTGAAATTACTACTCCAGTGTTTTGCCTTTTGGTAAGCAGATGAGGAGTGTGATATGGTGTTGTTTTCCAGAAAAAAGGTAGATTGGCTGCAGGATTGGCAGCTTCTAATGTAAATGTGCCCTTAAGTTGAGCTGAGAAGCATTATTTATGGACCATTTACAGATAAATAATGCTCCTTGCAGCTTATTAGGGTACTGAATATGCTATGAAAATAAACAATGGAGACACTGTCTGGCAATGTTTATGTTTCAGGGACTTCTATGGGAGCATGGCCCAGTCACCCCAATATATATAACCCCCCGGTTATAAAGCAAAAGGAGTGAGTGAGCTTACCCAGGCTCTGCTTCCCTCCATTGTTACATTTCCCCTCTTGCTGATTTTGCTATTTTCCTCTTTCAAGATTTATTCCCTCATTTTAGTGAAGCATGTCCAGGAGAAGTCTCTTAAGAAACAAGAAATGGAAGGTAAGTAATGTTCAAACTAGCCTGTCTGAAAACAATTTTTTGTATCCACATATTTGATTAATAGTTGAAGTATCAATTATGTTAAATTAAAATTAATGATAAGGTTAGACATAGAAATAGAGCAAGACAGGGAACGATTCCATTTCTCTAAAGAAAAAAATTTCACCCATTTTCTGCAAAAGATGTGGTTGGGATGGTCTATCCTTGGCTGCCAGCATCTTCAAAGGACAAATATGAGACACCGTTTACTTTCACTTAGCCCTCTTTCAGTTTGCACTTGACTTTCTTTTTAAATCTTTATTGTTGAAAAGATTACATATCTCCCCTTTTCCTCCCCATTTGTTCCTTCTAGCCCCCACCCGGGGCCATCACCACCCTATTGTCTGTGTCTATGGGTTATGCATAAGTGCATACAAGTTCTTTGATTGATCTCCTCCCACCCACTCATCCACCCACTGACTTTCTTTCTACTCCCCCCCCCCCATTCTCTTTGTCCTTTTTTGGTTTATACATTTTTAAAAATTTCTTTGCTTTCATGATTTGAGCCTGTGGTTCATCCACCATGTTTTACCAGTCTAGCTTCCCCTTGTCCCAAATGCCTAGAATACAACAGATTCTCAGTAAATGTTAACTGAATGGGTCACAGACATTTAAACAAGAAATGACAGGGGGTGAGGGCATGAGTGGCGGGGGGGGGGGGGGGGGAGGAAGGGTAATGTGGGGATAAGGACACATATGAAATAACTTAATAAAGAAATTTTTAAAAAAAGAAATGACAGGAGAGAACATTCTCCTCTTTGAAATTTTTGTTTGATAAGAAACATTCATTTTTTCCTCAAAATAGTAAATTCTTCTATTATAAGAAATGAATTGTATTCCTGCCACTTTCTCCACACAACATCTCACATTTAGAATTTCCATTACATGCCAGCCGTGGTTAGAGTGAGAGCACCGCAAGGGCAGACTCATGGATGACTTTCTTTTTGCCTGGCACATCGCTCCTAACAATGTTGAATGAAATCTTCCTCTGGATAACAACGAACCTAGTCTAAATTGATCTTAATCAAGATAGAGTTCAGTAGCTTGGCAACAAGATAGGAGAATCAGTACCATAGTAAGATGGATGCATGCCCTGAGCCAACGGATGGCTTGTTGTTCTAGGCAGGCCTTTTCAAACTGGTATTTTGAAATTTCAATCCACTTCAGTTTTGAAGAGAGGCAAGATTGCATATCAAAGAGTGGGATAAGAGGACCAGAGGTGGCATGCCTCTTCTGGCCCTAAACTTGCATATCCCACTTTGTAAAAAGAAAAACTCGCATAACAAAGCTTTTCAGTTAACTGGAACAGCAACAATATTTTGGGCCTATTTTAGACACTCTCTGTTGCAAAAGCACAATTCTTATAAGGAATTCTGGTGGTAGTGGTGGTGGAAATTCTTATAGTTTATCCCATGAGGCTCATATGGTTCTCTGCCTAAAAAGAGTTTACATATGTTTAATTTTCTCTATTCCCATTACATTTCCAGTGTCTCTTAGAAATTCATGTCCTGGGTAATTGCTCAATAAATATTACCCTTAATTTAACTTTAGTCAATGTATATATAATTCAACTGTTTGTTTCTTTAAGTTGGAGAACTGATGTTGGAAAGAGTGATAGAGTAAAAGTAATTGCCTTCATATTATTATAGCCTGTCTAAGTATAGTCTCACTTTTCAGTCAGTTTTCTAGTAACTGGGCAGGAACTAATTCAGTGTTATAGTCTTGCTTAGAATGATCCTACTGGTGTTATCTTAAGATTTTATGTCTTTGACTTGGTAATGCTTGGCAGGTGCAACTCTTAGCTTATTAAATGAGGTTTCTTTGGACTAGAATGATGGTAAAAAATGAGATCACAGTGAAGTTAAGCAAGCAGAAAATTTGAAAGTGTTGCATCTAAAGCAGATAACCAGATCTTGGACAACTTTGAAACCAGAGATTTGAAATGTGGAATTTGAAATACTTGTGAATGGTCGTGGTGTCTTCTCAGCATATTGCTATATATGGTTTTACCTTACTTTGATGATATTTTCACTTCTGATGTACACTTTACAGTCCACACATTATGTTTAACCTAGATTAGGGCTTGCCTTCAAGCACTCACCATCTCATTGTCTTCTTAGGTAACTTTTGGATGTTAAACCACTTTAGATGAGTGAGGCTACATTTACTTACACAGCAGAAGGTGTTGTTACCAATTACCTATTATTCTTTTTTTTAACTTTTCACTCTTGATTACTACTGTGTCCAAAACCATCTTCTCTGGATGTCTTATTGTTCCTTTCTTTTTAGAACATTGACTGGTTTCGGTCTTTCTGGGCCTAAATTGCAATAGAACTCTCTAGAAGGCAGAAATAGCATGTTTACTATTGCTAAAATGCCAACTAGGAATAGCTCCTTCATTATTTATTTTTAAAATTAATTTAATTATTTTATTTGTTTAAAGTTTATATGGTCTTGTGGAATGAGCATGTAATAGCATGGAGCTAGCTTGGGGAATCAGACAAACTTGGATTCAACTCACAAATCTATCACTTGTTCTCTTGGCTTTGTGACCTTGGTTGAGTTCATTAGTCTTCCTAAGCCTAAATCTAAGATATGACCAAATATACTGATTTCACACAACTGTTACAAGGATTTTATATAACAAGTAAATCTTGTCTTACTAATTTGTAACTAGACTTTGATAAGTATATTCTATAATTTGGCTAGCTAAGTGTTTCTCAGGCTACATTGTACACCAAAATCATCTGGGGCACTTAAAAAATTTTCAAATATCTGAGCTTCAAAAATTCTGATCCAACCAGTCTGGGGTAGGATATGTACAGTTGTACTTTTTAAAGCTCCCCAGAAGATTTTAAAGTTCAGCAAGTGTTGAAAACTATTAAATTCGAGCTCAATGAGTGTTAGTGATCATCATTCTAGGGTGATGATGAATAACTTCTCAGGAAACAAAATGATAACAATTCTGCAACCACCAAAGAGAAGACAAGAGTCTCTGGGCTACAAAAATAATCAGTTCATTCTCACCTTAGCAGTACCGGAGGAAAGAGAGAGTAGCATACAGAATTCCTTCTTTCCTCTGAACCTACAAAAGCCCATGAATGTGATGTTATAGGGTTTGGGCAGACAGTAGAGACCAGTGTTCTCAGTAGCAGCAAGATTCAAAGAACAACAACAACAACATGTTATTTTAGTAGTTATTACTCAAAGATATTCTTCTATAGTTGTATACAAAATTTGATGTAAAATTGAGGGGGGAATTTCTTAAGTGAGTCAAAATAATTATTTCATATAAATTTACAGACCCATCATCCTGAAATTTTATGACTTCTGATATTTCTTTCTTTATAAGGCACCAAACAGGAAATACATTAGAAAAGCTTTAACACGGGTATTAAAGAAAGGTTTAAGCTTTTTTGAGAGAAATGTAAATCAAGTTTTCAACCATTTTATTTGGAAGAATCTGCACAATGATTTTTTTACACTTAGTCTACAAAAAACAATATAAACAACTAAGCCATAAGTCTCATAACAGTTTGTTACTAGTATTGGGGGATCCATAATTAAGTTACTCCATACTTAAAAGGTAACTCTAGAAAGTAAGTCAAAATGCTTTCACATGCTAATTAAACCAACATAGAGGTCAGGCCACCAGGGATGAATAAAGATCTGATTTCTTTTGTAGCTTGTCAAGAGGTCTGTCTACAAGGAGAATTAATATATAGCACCATGTAGAAAATAAATATATTATTATTTAATTATTACCAATCATAATAAATTTATTCATTGCACTACAGAGACGATATAAAAAAACAAAAGTAACCACTTAAAGGAATTACTGCAATGTTTGGAAATGTAAAGTAGAAAATTTGCAATGAGATGTTTGTCCCAGAATACATATACAAATTCACATCAAAGGAATATAGTAGAGCTTCATGGTTTATTTTTCATAGAATGCAATTACTATACAGCACTATAATATAGTGCTGTATAGTACTATATTGAGCATTTATTATGTACCAAATGTAGTACAAAATGTAGACCAAATGTAGTACAAAATGTAGTACCAAAATGTAGACACACTTTGAATAATTACAAAGGCAGTGTTGTACTTCAACTGCATTTTCAAACTTCCAGTAGCATTTTAGGATGAATTTCCTTGGTTCAAAGCTTAGTCTGGCTGAAAAGAAAGAAACATCAATTGAGCTATCAGCTGTTAAAGTGTGTATACGTTCTTGGGACACCCTGTATTTTATCCTGTTATCAAGCACCTCACAGTTGCCAGGCACTGTGCTAAGCACATCATCTCATTCAATCCTCATGACATCCTAACCATTATTATCCCCATTTTATAGATGATGAAATTGAGGCTGAAAGAGTTGAAGTCCCTACAACTTAGAATGGTCCAATAGCAGCAGCAGTGGCAGCTTTAGCATTGCCTGGGAGCTTGTTAGAAATGCATAATGATAGGCTCTTTCCCAGGACTATCGATTCAGCATCAGCATTTTAACAAGATTGCCATGTGATTCTTATGTGTGAGTAAAATGGTTTCAGTAAGTTGCCCAGGCCATGCATGTAGATACTAGCTGAGCTAGGGCTCAGTTTAGTCAATGTTAGTATAAAGTTGGTGCTAAAATATATATCCTAGGATGTAAATGGCAATTCTTTTATAAACATAAGAAAGATATAAGACCTTGGCAATGAGCACTGTGCCAGATACACATATGTAAACCCAGAGTGATTGAGTATAAACAGGGTTGCAGACCTCACACCTGCAAGTGGGAGATGAATCCTTCCACATTCACAGCAATGTGGCCCTATGTCCTGACTTTGAGGAGTAAGTGCCTCTGTTTCTCCAATGACCCCAAGGGTCTATCCCCTCTCTACCCCACACAGGTAAGGAGGCATTGTCCTTCATGGGGTCAGCAGAGGCCCCTCTCCACTGCTTTTGCTCTGACTGTCATTACCATTGCTGAGACTGCCCTCTGAGCCCATGTGGCCCCTCATGCTCCCATAATAGAAACACCACCTGTGAGTTTCCCTGGTCATCGAACACACCTCTTGCTATAGTTCTACATGCCCTCATCTGTGCCTGGGAATCCTCACAGGTATCTTATATTCACAGGTTAAATCCTGTCAGCTGACACTTCACTTGGTGCCCTCTGTGCATGTTTTCCTCCCTCAGTTTTCCTATAACCCATCCTGTTCACTATATCCACAGAGATTGCGAGCCAAGTCACGAGTATGGTTTTCCTTGAAATCTTCTCTGCTCACCAGGCAGCAGCCAACACAGTGTCCTGGAAGCCCATTGAACTCAAGGTACTCTATCTCTTGCACAGCCTTTGAGAAGAGAAATACTGTTCCTCTGTGTCCTCCTCTTCACAGCTCTGGGGAACTCATATAAAAGGCTGAGCCACATGACCATATGACAGCCTCTCACTAAGACTTCACTCTTGGGCCAGGCTCCTCTGCCTGCTTCTCTCTTCCTGTACAACACTATTAGTTCACATCACCGTATATGACGGCATTATGCAGCACTTAGTACATAATAAATGCTCAATAAATATGGATGGTTTTGAATGGATGGCTAATTCTCTTTCCGTAGTTCCTCATACAAATTCTGGTAGGTCTGGCCACCAAGTCACCAAACATGTTCAGACATATCTGAGCCACCTCGTTGGAGACAGCTTAAGCTTTTCTTGGGGAGGAGGAGTTACTTCATTAATGAGGAGGATGGATTCTACAAAAATTGATGTTATTCAAAAATTTGAGAGAAGGCACAGCTGTCTTCCTGCCTCTCTGCATACCTACCTGAGCTATGGTGTTCCCTGCTTCTCTCCCCTGCACACCTGTAACCTGCAGCTCCTAGGAGGCTGCCTCCTCCCCTGAGACACTTCATTTACTGATTCTCAAGCTCCATGAGGTTGAGGCCCAGACCGGGCTTCCCTGACTCCCTGGTGATGAGGTCAAATGGGGCTTCACAAGACTGCCCCGGTCACCTCCTTGCTGCAGATTCACCCGACCCAGCACCAAGGAACTGGGATGTCTCCCAAGGACAGTCCACATGTGCCAAGAAATGTCTAATATCGTTGGATTTGTGAATCAAGACACCAGGGAGTTGGATGTTTGGGTTCACTTCTTTTTATTAGGGGCAGGAGTATATAACCAAAGATTTAGCCAAAGGCTGTAAAATTAATTACTGCATTTCATTTAATCTTTACAGTCCCTTTGTGAGATAAAACAATTTTTTTAATGAGGAAACCAAGGCTGATCTAGGCAAATTAATAAGTAAGGTAGCTAAGAAGTAACACAGCTAATAAGTGGTATTGGCTGGATGAAAATTTATATCTGGCGGTCTCCACATCTGGTCAGTCTTTGGACAAGTGCAGACATTGGTCCAAGGAAGTGATGGGCTCTGTCTCCTGATGGGGCACCTTTGTGATCCAAAGCCAAGACAGAATGAGTGACTCTGAGCTTAAATGAGGGAAATGGTATAAGTTGTGTTGTTTAGGTTTGCACCTCATTACACCTCTGGAGGCTGTTCAACACGTTCTTTTACTGACTGGTGTGGAGTCACTCCTACTGAAATGCTCTGGTGGGACCCTGCTGTGGGCAGCCATCTGAGGTGGTGCTTAACTGTCCCTACCTATCTGTCAGCAAGAGACTCAGAAAAATAGTGTGGGCACTGTGAACGGTGCTGACAGAAGAATGTGCCGCCACTGCCAACAGGAAGCCATGCCAACAAGAGTCACCACCGTTGTGACTGGGTGATGAGACATGCCCGGGAATCTACCACCAACAGCTGCCTCCACTGGGAACCAAATCCTCTCTGGTAGCTGCACGCTGACACCTCCCTTGGGAGACGGTCCAAGGCCACCTTCGGGAGCCCAGATAGCATGTAGCCTGGGGAGACCTGGCTCCCCTCACTATTCCCAGCCTGAGTCACATCTGTGAGGATAGAGTTTGTTGATCTTTCAGGAAACTCCTCACTGAGAATGAATAACAAATCCCCAAATAAAAAGCTGGTAGGCTTAGAGGCACCAAAGCCTGAGGTTTGGGGGAGTCTTCTGTGAGAATTTCAGTTCTGCCTGGGTTCCTGGGCTGGGGGGCACCTGGAAAAGGCGGGGTATGTGCTATCATTTGCCATTTGCGTTGGGACATCTGGCCAGCCCCTGTTTACAGGAAGTCATCTCAAACTTTGGGGGTCGTCAACAACGCTACCCAGGGATTTATTTCCCTTAGAGCTGGTCTTATCCTTCTGGCACCCCAGTCTTCTGACATCTATTTTTGAGGTGTAACCTAATTCCCTCCTGAAAGTTCTGGATGTTTCTCGGAGGCTCTCGCCTGGCCCTTTATTTTCCAACACTTTTCTGGAAGTTCTATTTCCATGACTTTGAGAGGTTCCCCAGACTCCTCTCAATCAACTGAGCGCTCCTGGCAGCACGGGCCATTCTTTCATCATTACATTCCTGTTTGGGTTCTGCCTTGCAGCTCCCTAATGTTTCCTGCATGTCCCCACTCCCCAAACATGTCACTCTTCACTCTCACACAAAAACACCCTCCGCAATGTGGACTTATAGTAAGCGGCCTTTTTCCAGGGCTTGAGAAATTCTCTAGGAAAAACTTCAGTCATTCCGGGAGGCTTCTTTAAACTCTATCGTTCTGCTGAGTTTCCAGGTCATTACTGCTCGCTGCAATGCTTGTGGCCTAAGAGCAGCCTCGGATTACCTTCTCCAAGCAGGCCAAGAACATTCCCAGGGCACGAGGCAGAGTTTCCGAGGGTGGGAGGTCACTGCCAATCCTTCCCTCAGTGAAATGTGCCACAAAGTACTGGTTGTCCCACAGGCTTGGTGTGGAGACGGAATGACATATCAATGTATTAATGTAAATTAATAAAATAACGTATATTAATCAAATAAATCTGGCCTCCTTTCCATCTACATTATATGTCTTTGATGCTAGCTATGTTTGAATTCCTTTCAAGTCCTCATTTGCATTCTCACATACCTCCAGTCTCTTGTGATCAGGTGTTCCTACAGAGACTATATATTTATAAATTTGATAAGTCTTTGTAAAGACTTTGGCTTGTATATATGGATTATATTTTAAACAAATTGCATTTTTAAAGTTTACTAGTACCCAGGTAAAAACTTTCTGAAGTTTTCTTTTCCCAGTTTCCCTGAAGCTCATGGGTGGTTGATCCATGGGTGGCTGCCCAATTAATTATTCTTGCTGTGGGAGGACACGATCAGGGCACCTCCTCTTCTGTCATCTTGCTGACATCACCTCTGAGTGTATTGATTTGTGTGCTGGAAAACAGCCCTGTCTAACTCAATAGATTTTTTTATCACTAAATAAAGCATGAAAACCTGACAACCATAATTAAAGATTAGAAATGAGGTTAAAAATGAAGGGGGCAGTGCAGCTGGGACTTCCGTTTAAGGTATTATGATGAGGTTGGTGATCCTTTCCTAACCTCCCCTCACTCCTCCCACTCCCACCCTCATCCCCCACAAAAACAACAACAACAACAAAAACTGGACAAAATTGGCAACAGCAACAACAACATGTCTTGTTGATTATAGGTGAAAAATAAACTGAGAACCATTTATTGTTGACAAACTTTTAGAGCACCGGGGAAGAATGTAGGAGTCTATGGCCTATTTGCTAGGGGTATCCCCCATCCTACCACAACTGGGTGATAACTATAGTTTTCATAGATTGGGACTAGCTACAAAGCTCGCAGCTTTGCCACTGCAGGACACAGGTTTGATTTGTGGCAGGTATGGGAACTCACAGCTTTGTAGCATGGCTATATTTACTGATGGTAAGCTAATGGTAGCCTGGAGTGGATTATGATAAATTGAAGATTCATCTTGTAACCTCCCCTCCCCCTGCCAAATCTGAAAATATAGCTAATAAAATGAAAGAGAATTAAAATGACATGCTAAAAAACTTCTATTTAACCAAAGAAGGCAGTAAAGGAGGGACAAAATCAAAACGTTGTGAGACATTTAGAATGCAAATACTAAAATGTAAATGGACTCAACACTCCAGTTAAAAGGCATAGTGTGTACACTGGATAAAAATGACACAACTGTATGCTCCCTACAAGAGATACTTTTTAGATACAAAGACACCAATAAATTCAAAGTAAAAAGATGGAAGATTTATCATGCAAATTTAATTTAATAAGTGAGTTTAGCAGGGTCACAGAACGTAAGATCAGTGATCAATATACAAAAGTCAAACAATCAAATTAAGGAAATGAGTCCTGGCTAGTTTGACTCAGTGGTTAGAGCGCCAGCCTGCAGACTGAAAGGTCACAGGCTAGGTTGCCAGTGAAGGGCGTGTACCTGTGCTGCAGGTTTGTCCCCAGCCCTGGTAGGGACATATGCAGGAGGCAACCGATTGATGTGTCTCTATCACATTCATGTTTTTCTCTCTCACACCCCTCCCTTCTACTGTCTAAAAATCAATGGGGAAAATATCCTTGAGTGAGGATTAATTAAAAAAATTAAGAAAATGATTCTATTTACAAAGAATATTTTTGTTAAAAGAAGTAGGGATGGGGGGGGGAGAGAGAGAGAGAGAGAGAGAGAGAGAGAGAGAGAGAGAGAGAGAGAGAGAGAGAGAACATTCTTCTTAAGGTCGGAGAGTGGTTTGAATTAAAGTTATAGAGGGCCCAGGAGGGGTGACCACAAAGTTCCTTGCAAGCTATAGAACGAAGTTTGGACTTTAGCCTGAGAACTAGTTGAATATATTTGAGGGTTTTATGTTTTTAAAGAAGGAAAGATCTTAGCATATATTTTTCAGAAAGATCATTGTGGCTGCAGTGTGGACTGGAGACAGACAAAAGAATTTAGGCAGATAGGACGCTGTTGCAGTACTCAAGGCAAGAGTAGAATTAGTAAAACTGGAAAGAAGTGGTCAGATTTGAGGGCTACTTTGCAAGATACTTAATCTAAAAATGATTAGGTATATAAAGCAAAAGTATGACTGAATATCTAATATTCTCAGTGTTTCCTCATGAATGGAGTTTCCCAAGAAAGCTGCATAGATGAGCTATAAAAATTGGTCTCTAAGAAAAAAAAAATTTTGGTTCCTCAGTCTATTTTACCTGTTTGCATTCTGAGTACAGGCCTCAGCTGTGGCAGTTTGGTTAGATGAACATAGGTTCTCTTTAGATGTTAAGACCCTATGGACAAAAAAAATTCCCCAACTAGCTGCTGGACAAAATGCTCAATGCATGAATCAAGTCAAGAAAAAGGGAACATCTGAAAATGAGCAGTTAATATAAAACTCTTCTATCAAGGGACAAACACTCTAAGACCAAGATGAAATTATAAACTGGGCCATGTTTTTAAAAATATTGTATAGTTACTTATTTACTCATTCAACAAATATTTATTGTGTGTTTACTATGTGTCAGGAATTATTTTAGGGATTTAAGGCATAAGAATAAACAGAAAAATTGGGATGTGAAACATATTCTAGTGGGAAGAGCATAATAAACCTATAAATAAATTAATAAGATGATCTCAGAGATTCTGAAGTATGCCAGAGGATACAAACTTGGAGATGTAGTAGAGAAGGTGGCTGAGAGGGAGTTCTATGAGTAGGGTGATCTGCAAAGGTCTTTCGGAAAAAATGTCATGTAAACTGAGACAAAAGAGCGCCCAAGGCATCATTATATATATATTTCTAGTGACCTGGCATGCAAAATCACATGGCCCCGTCCACCCATGCATTCCCCGCCCACTTGCCCACTGCCCCACCTTGACACCCTAACCTCTCTACCCAGAGCATGAGGGCACCTGGCCCCGCTCCCGATCCCTCAGGCCTTCTCTGGCTGCTTCAAGCCCTGCCCTTGGTCCTGTGAGTTGCCTCGGGTTGGTCCCACCTCCTCCAGGTACCTCCCTCCTTCTGCCCTGTCTCCAGAGCAACGTGGCGGCTCCACCCCATCATGGCGCCGGAGGAGAGTGTGGAAGCCTCCCGCCTGCTGCGAGTTTCAAGTGCCACTTCCTGGCGGCATGTGTGCTGCGCTCCTTCCCCTGTCAGGTGTGCGGTGGGTGCACTGAATGCAAACAGTGAGTGGCGAGGGACTGGTGAGGGGGACGCTATGGGCTCTCATCCCTGCCCTCCCCGCCACGGGATGGTCCCGCCTCCTCCAGGAGCTTCCCCACTTCTGCCTCATATCTGGAGCAATGCGGCGGCTCCGCCCCACTGCGCATGCAGCCTCCTGCTGAACGATCATTATGGCGTGAGGGCATCACAACCATTAGCATATTAGCTCTTTATTATATAGGATAGTTGTAACAAATAAAAGATTAAAAATAGTGAAGATGTGCTCATAATTTACTTAGGTATAAAATTATATCATGGATAGAACGAGTGAGTGTTTGAGAAGTTGAAGTAATCTAGCTGGGTTGTTTTATGTTATCTTAATTTTTTTTTCTAAAAACTTAAAAACTGACTATAATAGGAATTATGTATGGCCAAATTTTAAAGCGAGATGCTGACCACACCAATTTATGATCAATCGCCATCACTCACTAGCCTAACTAAGAAAAGATCAGATATTTGAAGGCATGGTTTGAGAGTGCCATTAACATAATGAATTGCAGGTCAAGGGGCAAGCACCCCTCTCCTCCTTATTGGGTCAGTCAATAGTTCACGGCTCCTGTCTGCAACAGGCAATGTAGAGGTTCTTTCAGGTCATTCTTCCACTCATTTGTGTCCCTGTATTCTGGAGCCAACAGTGTTGGGGTACATGAGGAACTATGTCCTGGCAAATGCTCAGAACTAATAACTGGGAAAACTAAACAAGAGACACATGAGCCCGTTTGCCGTGCTACAGTCCTGGATAATCTGTGCACAGAGATCATCCAGGCAGGAAGAGTCCTTTGCCTACAACCATTCATCTCTCTCCTTCTTGGATTTGATGTTATTTTCCCCGATTCTGTTGGCCTTTCCCAGTTCTGGAGTGGTGCCCTGTTTTCTACCCCTCTGGCAACTTGTCTCTGGCATCTCTTTGGTTCTTCTCATTAGCCTGAGACCTAGGATGATTGTTTTCCAAAACAGCTCAACCATTTCACATGCCCACCAGCAGTGAATGAGGGTTCTGATTGCTCCACAGTCACACCAACCCTCCTTACTGCCTGCCTTTTTAGTTAGAGCCAGGCTGGTGGTTGTGAAGTGATATCTCACTGTAGTTTTAATTTGTAATTTCTTAATGACTAATGATGTCACATATTGTTTTATGTACTTTTTGTCCATTTGCACTTTTTTTTTCTTTTGAGAAGTGTCTATCCAGATCATTTGCCCATTTTTAAATTGAATTATCTGTTTTATTTTTCAGTTGTGATTGTTCCAAGTGTACTTGTAAGAAATGTATATTCTACTGTTTTCTGGTGGGTGTTCTATTGATAAATTTTAGGTGTAGTTTTTTTTTTATGGTGTTATTGAAGTCTTTTATTACTTTCAGTTGTTTTTTCATTATTTAAAGTGAGATAAAATGTCTCAAACTATTATTGAATTGAATTGTGTATTCAATTCTATAAGTTTTTGATTCATGAAACTTGGGGTTCTCTTGTTTATAATCATTATATCTCCTTTTTCCAAATTAATTCTCACCTGAGGATATTTTTTCCTATTGAGTTTTACAGAGAGTAGAAGTGAAGGAGGGAGAGGTGAGGAGAGAGAGAGAGAAAGAGAGAGAGAGAGAGAGAGAGAGAGAGAGAGAGAAAGAGAGAGAGAAGGAGAAAGAGAGAAATTTTTATGTGAGAGAGACACATTGATGGTTGCCTCCTGCATGTGCCCCAACTGGTGCCAGGGATAAAACCTGCAACCCAGGTAAATTCCCTTGACCTGGAATTGAACCCATGACCCTTTGGTATGCAGGCTGATGCTCTAACCCTGGAGCCACACCAGCCAGGGAATATCTTCTTATAATTGTTATATCTTGATGTACTGACCTTTTTATCATTATAAAATGTCCCCCTTTGTCTCTAGTAACAATTTGTCTTAAACTCTATTATTGATTATTTTAGTGTAGCCACTCAAACTCCCTTTACATTACTGCTTCATGGTATATCTTTTTATATTATTTTACTTTCAACCTATTTTTAATTTTGAATATAAAACATGTCTCTTGTGGATGACATTTAATTGAAGCATGGAGTTAAGGAAGAGAAAACTGGTATAGGGAAAGTTAAAAATGCCACAAATCTCACTATTCTTAATGAGTGTTTGCCTTTAAAAGAAGAAATTTTCCCTTAATTTCTGTAAGCCTTTGGTTAATTTTAAGAGTTCTGAAAAGGCTGACAATTTTTACTAGTGTTCTCATTTATTTTATGAATGAAAAGATTGTTGGAAGTTTTATGCCACCATTGTCACTGATGTAACTGTGTAATGTGATTTTCTTTCAGTATCAACCAAAGATACTGAAATATTCATAAATAACTATAAAGTCTAAAATGTAAACATTAATACATCATTGAAAATTATAAATTATAATTGAAAATCCTGCATGTATGCCTTGTGATGATTGCACTATATAATCGTTGTTAATAGTTCAAAAACAGAATTTAGAGCAAGGAAAAAAGACTATCTGCTTGACTTATGAGAATGTGTGAAATTATTTCTATACCTTTATACTTTAGTTTAGACATAAGCTACTTTTGTTCCCCTGAATGAGCAATTTTATCTTCTTGTGTCTAGGTCTCTGAGAATACATATGAGATTTTATATTATTAAGAACTAAATATGGTCAGAACTGATAGATGAGCTCTTAGATAGTGGTTGAAAAAGATCATGATTATAAGTGCCTAAAACACTCAAGTATTTGAGCAACATTAACCTACTGGTGACAACTGTATATGTTGAGTTGCCATGCAAGGCAATAATAATAATAATCCTATATTATAAAAGCCTAATATGCTAAGTGTCCAGTCGTCCGGTCATCTGTTCAACCAAGGTGTAATATACTAATGATATGCAAAGGCTGCTCAATTGCTTGCTATGACATGTACTGACCAATAGGGGGCAGACACTCAATGCAGGAGATGCCCCCTGGTGGTCAGTGCGCTGTCATAGGGGGAGCGCCGCTTAGCCAGAAGCCAGGCTCACGGCTGGTGAGCACAGCGGCGGTGGTGGGAGTCTCTTCCTCCTCCATAGCAGCGCTAAGGATGTCCCATGGGAAGCGGGCCTAAGACAGCAGTTGGGCATCCCCTGAGGGCTCCTGGACCGCGAGAGGGTGCAGGCCAGGCTGAGGGACACCCCCCCAGTGCACGAATTTTGTGCACTGGGAGAAGAAGAAGAAGAAGAAGAAGAAGAAGAAGAAGAAGAAGAAGAAGAAGAAGAAGAGGAGGAAGAAGAAAGTTGTGTCACAAAGGAACAAGTGAATAATTTAAGCAAATAAACCTGAGAGTTCAAGTACGATTGCCCTAGTACAGTGATGGCGAACTTATGACACGCGTGTCAGAGGTGACACGCAAACTCATTTTTTTGGTTGATTTTTCTTTGTTAAATGGCATTTAAATATATAAAATAAATATCAAAAATATAAATCTTTGTTTTACTATGGATGCAAATACCAAAATATTTCTATATGTGACATGGCACCAGAGTTAAGTTAGGATTTTTCAAAATGCTGACATGCCGAGCTCAAAAGGTTCACCATCACTGCCCTAGTATTTCAGTCACTAACTAAAGTCTTCCTATAGGTATATGTCTGACATTTATAGCTCAGTGAGTGGTTCCTCTGGGGCAGTTGCAAATGGTAGAGATTTTTCTCCATGGGCTTGTTCATTCACTGCATTTGGCTTCTTGCTGATCTTGCTTAAATCTATTCTTATTTTCTATCTTTTTTTTTTTTTATTTCAGTCTCTTAACATCCTTATCTTGGGGAATCCTTAGTCTTGGACTGAATTTCCATTGCTGTATGCACTTCAAAATCACACAAACAACATAAACTCTCTTTCTGTGCATAATAAAATGAGGTTGTTGTGTACTGAATTGTGTCTCCCTCAAGGTTCATATGTTGAAATCTCAGGGTTGTTGCAGATGTAATTGTTGTGCCCAGATTTCAAAGTTCCCAAGACCTCCAGGGAGCCAGTCAGTCCGATGCAAAAGCAAAGAGTCATTTATTTCAAACCTAGGTTTGGCTCCCCTGCCACACTCACCCATGCAATGGTAAGCTCCAGTGGCCGAGAGAGAGCGAGGCCTGATGGGACAGGGGATTTTAAAGGGGGGTGGAGTGAGGGCAGGAGAGGGGACTGTGGGCCCCGCCGATTGGCCAGGCGTGAGTCGGTACAGGATGTGGTCATAGTGATGGCGTGCACTTCCCTTGATTATTATTGGTTAGTCCAGAGAAATCCTGGGTGTGGCTAGCAGCGGCTTCTTCCCGTGAGGAAGCACATGGCACCGTCCCAAAATGGAGGACCCAAGGCAAGATGGAGGGTACACATGGCTCTGTCCCAAGATGGAGAACCCAAGGCAAGATGGAGGGCGCACATGGCTCTGTCCCAAGATGGAGAACCCAAGGCAAGATGGAGGGCGCAGTCCTTGTCCGGCTCCTGCCGCTGCCGCTCGAACTCGCCACAAGGCAGGATGGCCCCCCCCCGCACAGCACCCGCAGCTGGCCTGCGGGCAGACTGGGACTCCAGCGCGTCTGGGCGGCACAGGCCCAGCAAACGGGGTGCGGTCGGTGGAGTGGCCATCCGCTCGGAGCAGGCCCAGCCCATGGGGCCGGTGCACTGCAGCATGGCGGCCTCCCCGAGCTAGGGCACGCGCCCCACTCCGCTGCCGCCGCTGCTGCACTGGGCCCGGTCCGGGGGGCAGCGGGCGGGTGGCAGCCCGCGCCGGGCTCCCGCCACCCATGGGGACCGGTGGTCGGCCCCACGCAGGCCCCGGTCCCCCCGACCGGGCCCCAAGGGCCGCATGGACCCCCGGCCCCAGTGCGGGCAAGCGGGGAGCCGACCACGGGGGAAGGGAGGAAAGAGCCAGGCGGTGAGGCCTTCCGCTCCCGTGACCTCCCCTGTGGTCGGTCGCCGCCCGGCCCCACCCCTCGGCCTGCCGCCGGCCACCACGCAGCCGGTGGGGACACTCGGACCCGCTCCGGGGAGGCCAGGCCCTACGGTGGGCGCGGAGGGATTTCAGAGCCCAGCGGCCAGACTCCTCCTCCCGCACCGCCCGGAGAGGCGGGCGGCGCGCCTTTCAGTAATTAGTTAAGATGAGATCAAACTGAAGTAGGGTGAACACCCTAGTCCCATGGTCGGCAAACCTCGGCTCTTGAGCCACATGCGGCTCTTTGGCGCTTTGAATGTGGCCATGAAGTTTCAATCGCACTATACGTGCGCGCCCGCAAGTGGTATTTTGTGGAAGAGCCACACTCAAGGGGCCGCAGTTTGCCGACCACTGCCCTAGTCAAATACCACTGGTGTCCTTATAAAAGGGGAAAATTTGGGCACAGGCCTACACCCAAGGAGAATGCCATGTGCATACAAAGGCAGAGACCAGGATGATGTTTGTAGATGCCAAGTAATGCCACAAATTGCCAGAAAACCACAGGAAGTTAGGGGAGAGGCATGGAACAGAAGGAACCAACCCGCTGACATTTTGGTCTCAGACTTCTAGCCTCTGGAAGGGAGAGACAATAAATTCCTGTTGTTTAAGCCACTCAGTGTGCGGTACTTTGTTATGCAGGCCTCACAACCTAATGCAGAGGCTTTTGTTTCTGTCCCTTGGTATTCCAGTGGAAAGAATTCTCTTCTTTTTTTTAACTTTTCCTTTTCTCCTCAGACAATCACTTTCTGAATCTCTTGTGACTTTCCCTTTCTAATCAATCCTCGAAGGGCTATTCTCTATGATACATTCTTGAGATGGTCCTTGTTACATTTGTATTTCAAAACCAAAAGCCTGTTAATGTACCATAGTCTTTCTGAAGCTAGGGTTAGGAATCTGGAGAAGGGCTGCACATAAATGAATAGAGACTAGACAAGAAATATAAATTTGGAAGGCATTTGGGGGAACCAGGTGGAGGCTTCACCTTCTAGTGGTGTGGCTCCCTGAATCTCCCGACCCACAGCTTTTTATTTACTGGAAAACACATTGGTCCTTTAGGAATGCAAACAGGCATATCAAAGGTAAAGTTTGGTAAACAGGAAAAGATTATCAGATTAGGGGACATGCCTACAGCTGTTCAGCAGCAGGTAATAATATGCAGATTTTCAGCCCTGCTGAAAATATCCACCAGCCTTCTGATGAACTTCTCGCATTTATTATGCTAAGTGCTGTTCTTAGCCTCCTTCATTAATGCTCTTCCTCTGGATGAGTGCATTGGAGAAACGTTGATTGGATCCCCTCTTTGAAGTGTGAGTCAACATTCATTTATCTTCTTACTTATTCTACTGACTTGGCAAAGAGTGTGTGAGAATGAACTGCCATGGAGATTTTATGGTTTTGACGAGACATTTGTATTCAGAGTTAAAATAAAACATTTCATTTCAGACCCATCCCCTTCCTATTTAAAGTATCAGGATTGCCGAAACCGGTTTGGCTCAGTGGATAGAGCGTCGTCCTGTGGACTGAAAGGTCCCAGGTTCGATTCCAGTCAAGGGCATGTACCTGGGTTGCGGGCACATCCCCAGTAGGAGATGTGCAGGAGGCAGCTGATCAATGTTTCTCTCTCATCGATGTTTCTAACTCTCTATCTCTCTCCCTTCCTCTCTGTAAAAAATCAATAAAATATATTAAAAAAAATAAATAAAGTATCAGGATTTAGTTACCCTCAGCTTAAATTGAATGGAGAGTTTGATCTAAAAGAATATAGGGAGATACTTTGCTATTCTTCACTGCTGTATAGTATTCCATTAAATGAAAACTACACATCATAAAAAAAGAACATAGGCAAATATGGGAGAGGAAATTTGTGATGAGTACTGTTTTATTTTTAAAAAATATATTTATTGATTTCAGAGAGGAAGGGAGAGGGAGAGAGAGATAGAAACGTCAATGATAAGAGAGAATCACTGACTGGCTACCTCCTCCATGCCCCACCCTGGGGATTGAGTCCCCAACCCAGGCATATGCCCTGACTGGAATCAAACCTTGACCTCCTGGTTCATAGGTCAAGGCTCAACCACTGAGCCATGCAGCCTGGGTGTGATGAGTACTATTTTAGATTATAGAGAGGTAGATACAATTTGGAAGGAATAAGAAACAAAAGTTAAAAGGTGAAGTATGACTGTACTTGAGCCCAAGAAAGGCTATTCCACCCTCTTTAGAGAGCAGCATGATTAAAAAAGGGGTGCAGCCAGTGACCATCTACATAATAGCAACACCAGAAACAACCTGGATCTCCATACCGGTGCAGGTTTCTGCCAGGCCACAGGACCAGTTGGGCTTATTTTTATATGGATGCTTCAACCACGCATAGACCGTTGTATAAGAGGAGATTAAATGACAATGCATCCATCTTTGCCATAATTCAATCTAATTCAAGCCACATTCATCAAATGTTACTATGTGGCATATACTATGCTCATTATGCAAAGATGAATAAGGTTTGGGCCCTGCCTTATTCACAGTTGGGTGGGGGAGTTCAAAAAGTCTTCATAAAATATATCAGACTCAGAATATATATATATATATATATATATATATATATATATATATATATATATACAGAGACCTAGTCATATTCTTCTTTGTATACCCACAGTGCTTCACATATGGTAGATACTTGGTAAAAATTAATGCTGATAATTGTAAGGTGGCTATAGAGACCTCCCCCCGCAAAAAGAAACAACTCTACCAGGAGACATCAAAGAAAGGCTGATAAATGAAGCTTTAATTACATTGGGACTTAAAAGCTATTTAGAACTTTACTTGGTTAAAAGAAAAAAAAAGTAGGAAAAAAAGTATTCCTGGTTGGTAGACAAAAATTAGGCAAGCAAGCATGACTTGATTAAAACAAAAATAATAATAGTATTGATTAAATGCATAATTATTCTGGGTGTAATACTTGATTCCTTTTATTCTTACAACAATACTGTGGGGAGACTAGTGTTATACCTAGTATACACATGAAAATGTGATGGTCACACAGCCACTGAGCTTCGGGGCCAGAATTTGAACCATTACTCCTCAATGTACAATGTTCCTTGGGGAAAAAAGGGATGGGGAGTTTCTGATGGTTTTTAATCAGAGGAATAGCATGTTCTGGTTTGTTTTCAGCCAAGAGGATCAAAGATCGGAAGGTGGCAACTTTCTGCTGAAGTTACCTAAACCAAAGTCAACAATCAAGTTAGAAAACACACACCTTTGACAGTCTAATTCAATTAAACTGATTTGAAGGTAGGTACTACATTTTGTAAGTTCTGTACATATAAACTTTCAATACCAATGAATGTAGAAATAATACATAATAAATTTATAAACTTGTATTTTAAATTCATGTAGGCCCCATGGACATACATTTGGAAGTAGGGTTTTTAATATACTCTACATGTTTTGTGTTTTTATTCTTTAGGCAGCCAAATACATAAGGATTCTGTGTTAGAGCTCACGGCAAACGATATTTCACTTTGGTATAAGACATGACTGCATGCTCTCTCATGAAATAAAGTTGTTACTCTTTTGGTATTATTTAGAGAAGTTACTTTGGCTAATAGCATACAACTTTTTTTTTCATGTTCCCTTCAGAATTTTTAGGGACTAACATCTCATTCAAGCTCAGAGGGTGGAAGATATGGCAGCCAATTGGTGCTTTATTTAGTGGCCTGCACCAAAGGTTTATTGTATCTAGAAACAGTGTTTATAAATAACTAAAAGGTTGCTATGGTCTTTAACTGGGAATGGCCTCTGCGGGAGGACAAGAAATAATTAAAACAGGAGGTTTAGAAAAACTCTTTTTAAAAGGCAGGTCGATTTACCATGTGGACTGTGCCAGTAGAGGAGGTTTTTAGTTCAATTTAACTTACTTTTATTGAAATCTTACAAGTGACCTTACAGTATATTTTTAGATGGGAGTTTTATGTTGGGTCATGTGCTGAAACAGAAAATACAGAACAGATATCTGTGAACTAAAAAAGAATGGCATTCGCAGAGAAGTCTAACGTATAAATTGGAACCCCAGCCATTTCAAGGACAGAAATCATTGTGGCAAAATAAGTGGGAAGAATCTCATTATTTGATGACCGTTTCTCTTAAATGTTAATAAAAATATAGTGTATTTATACTCTTTTAGCTTTTAAGGTGCTGGTATATTATCAAAATCATTATGATTTCAGAAATTGATCCATTCCCATGTAGTCACTGAATTTCCCAATAAAAGACTCCCAGAGTAAACATCTCTGTTTGCCCAATGCATTCCACAAAGCATCTTTAGAGACCGTTAAAATTTTTATTCCAAGGTCCTTGATGAAGGTCCATCTTATTCCATGGCTAGTGTTGAAATCAGTTCAGTAGGGAGATAGCCCGGTGAATGATCTCATGGTAGAATTCAGAACTCCTGGACATGAGTGTTTCCATGATAATAGTCATCCTCATTTTTCCAGGGTAGTTTCTTTCTTTAGTCTATTTGCTA
Source organism: Myotis myotis (assembly GCF_014108235.1). Lineage (NCBI taxonomy): Eukaryota > Metazoa > Chordata > Mammalia > Chiroptera > Vespertilionidae > Myotis > Myotis myotis. The sequence goes on from NW_023416335.1 coordinate 176,508,256, forward strand.
TAAAACTGCTCTAGCTACGGCTCTCCACAGGACTCCCAAAGCCCCAGAATACTCACTCAAGGACATTCAAAAGTATTCAATTTTTTTCATTAACATTATACCATAGGGTCTTCGGGAATAGATCTGTATTCTGCTTATGTTATCCCGATTAAGTTTGACGGAATTGGTCTATATAAAATGATAAATGATACAAGAAGGCTCTTTATATGAATCATCCTAAGAAGAGGTTTCCTTATTCTGCCTTTATAGTCTGTGAAAAGTATTATTTGATTCACACAAGTCCAGATATTGTTGATTAAAAAGTAATATGGTTAGGCTTTTAAGACTTTATATAAATTTCTAAAGGACAAAAGTAATATTGTGAAATATTTTACTCTTAACCTTAACATACATATATAATACATACAATAACTATAGGTAATATATAAAGGCATAACTGGCATGTGAGTCTACCAATCACTGTCAATCCTACCTCACTAGAGAAGATGAACTACTTAGCTAAGAAGTGAAAAAGGTCTCTTCAGGTGTGGGTTGGAGCCTTCTCCATTATCTCTCATGCTGTTATACAAAAACACTAGAGGCCTGGTGCACGGATTCATGCACCGGTGGGGTCCCTTGGTGTGGCCTGCAGGGATCAACTGGCAGTCCAGTGCAACCTGCCACTCCTGCCTGCTGCTCCTGCTCATCCTGGCCCCGCTGCGCCTACCGTGGGCTCAGGCCCAGTCAGTCCTGATTGAGGGAGGCTTGCACTACTGCAACGGCACTCACCAGCTGTGAGCCCTGTGTCTGGCACCCGTCCCAAAGGGGTGTGTGTGTGTGGGGGGGGGGGAGGCGGGACACAATCGGCCTTCTAGGTGAGCAGTGGGATGCTTTTGTCCACTTGGGATCCTGATCCGTCCTGCTGACATCCCTGCCGGTTGTCGGGAACCATCTGGTGGCCGCTTTTATATCCTTTCCTCCTTGTAGAATGTCTAGGGAGGGGAAGCAGCCATGGTGCCTGAGGCTGACTTCCAGGAGGCCAGTGGCACTGTTGGGATTGTTCTGGTGGCGCCAATCCATCAGTGGCTGGCCTGTTCTCTGGAGATTGGACCTGCAGGACTATTGAGGGAGTGAGTGGCTGCCACTGGGCTGGTGGGCCACCAGGATAGGTCAGTCAGTTGAGCAGCGCTCCCGCTGTGAGAGCGCACTGACAACCAGGGGGCAGCTCCTGCATTGAGTGTCTGCTCCTTGGTAGTCAGTGTGCATCATAGCGGCTGGTCGTTCAGTCGATTAGGCTTTTATATATATACTAGAGGCCAAGTGCATGAAAATTCGTGCACTTGTGGGGTCCCTCAGCCCAGCCTGCACCCTCTCACAGTCTGGGAGCCCTCAGGAGATGTCCTAAGCCACAGTTTGGCCTCCCTGTATGGGAGGCAACCAGCAGACTGATCAGGGGAGGTGCCGGTGGCGAGCAGCCATCCCTGTCCCCCATTGCCCTGCTGCTACTGCCACTGCTGGTGGCCTCCCTCTGCGGGAGGCAACCGGGTGGGCCAATCAGGGGATGGTGCAGGCCAGTGACCAGCTGGCCCCACTGCCCCGATCACTCCTCCACTGCCGCTGGTTGCTTCCATCCCCCCATCACCGTCCCCTTCCTCTGCCTACTGGCATGTGCCTTGGCTGGCCTGGTGCCACCTGCTTGCCAGCCCACCCCCCGCCGACCCATCATTCCATCATTTGGTCAATTTGCATATTATGCTTTTATTATATAGGATATATTATTCTATAAAAATGTCACTGCTATCTGCAAATAGTTAATGCCCAGTCTAATCCCTCATTTACCAGTCAGAAAGCTCACTTAATAAAGACATGTTGTTGACAGACCACAGTCCCAGAATAACATCAAACCAAACTGAAGATTTGTCTCTAGGCTTGGAATAGAGTCACAATTCTCCTTATTGAACCTGCTAAGAAAATTATATTTGTGCTTTCTGGGGGTGTCCCGTTAAAAATCCCAGAGATGCCATTTTTGCATAATGTTGGTCTTGGGACAAAGGTTATCCATCCTGGAATTTTCATAACTACTGAAAGCAAGCAAGACATTACCATTAATCATGAAAACCAGTGCTAAGCGTGTGCATGCATGCTCACAATTTAAAATTTATATAAATTTATGTGCAAATTACGTGTAGCCCTCAAGCTCCTGGCAAGTTTCCATTGCACCCTGTGGAAGTATAGAACTTGGGCAGCTCAAAATTTATAGCTTTTTCCACTGAGGTCTGCTTTATTGACTTTTGCTTTTTTGTGGTCTGCTGGGGACTTGATGGCTGATTCTAAAATGTACATTTATGTTCTTATCTCTCCACTTGGGAGACCCAATGAATGAATTATTTAAGATTGGAGGAAATATTTTGAGCTCATTTTTCCAATTTCAAGGCTTTCTGTTAAGCTCATTGAAAACCTTCATTTGCAAATAATTATGTAAACAGAATAGTAAAGAGGTGGATAGTCCTCTTGCTTTTAACTGGCTCCTATCAAAACCTACCTTTTAAAATGGTTAACCTTGTGAACATAAAATTGGCCTTCACTTATTCAAAGATCACTTGCCCAGCAAACTCTGCTAGCTGATTTCCAAATACCTGGAGGAATGCCTACAAAAACAGTCAAAACTGATTTTGCAGTCTCTGTACCAAAGGTCATGTACTACACCCATTAAAGAGACTTCCTGACAATCAATGAAAACCCATTGTACATATACTTTATCTTTAATTCTAATATATTTAATTAGTTTGTTTCCTGGTCTGTATCAATTTGGATGCCACAATTCAGAAGAAGCAGTTTTGTATCTAAGTCTCCTGATTCTACAAAGCAGTAACATTTGACAATCTGATAATACATGGGAGAGGAAAAACCAAAACCAAAAGCAAAGCAAAACCAAAAAAAAAACCCAAACCCCCAAAACAAAAAACACTGGCTTAAGAATGTCAGTCTGAGTCTGAGGACATTTTTTATGTTGTCAAAAGCTCCATTCACTCCTATAGCCTGTGAGGTTATTATGGCTTTACTATACAATAAAAATATGGCTTAATTCATTCAACACACATTTATTAAGAACTTAATACATGTCTGGAGTTGGGGAAGCAAAGACAAGTGAAAGGTAGTGTATGTCCTTGAAAATATTGCAGTTCAGCTGGGAAAGCAGAAACATGGGCAATTATGGTAGAGATAGAAAGTGCAATGGGAGTATAGAGAAAGAAAAAGCTGATTTATCTTGAAGGCTTAATGGATAAGTAACTTTTTAAGTTGTTCTTAAACGCTAATCAGAAGTTTTCCAAATTGATAATGGGGAAATGGATGTAGTAGGAAGAAAGAACAGTACATGCAAAGCCATCGAGTAATGAAAGAGCATGTCTTGTGTGGCAGGCAGAATTCTCAAATGGCCCCCAATATTCCTACCCCTATTGCACATGTCCTTCCCTTGAGTGTGAGAAGGACAAGCCTCTGAATATGATGGGATATTACTCACATGCATATGTTGTATTGTATGTGAAAAGAGATTTTATAGAGGGAATTAAGGTCCTTAGTCAATTGACTTTGAGTTACTAAAAATGGACATTATTTTAGTGGGTCTGACCGAATCAGGTGAGCCCTTAAAAGACATTAAGAGGTTGAGAGAGAGAGAGAGAGAGAGAGAGAGAGAGAGATTGATTCTCCTGCTGGCCTTGAAGGAGCAAACTGCCACATTGTGGATAGGGCCTATATTAGGGATGTGAGAACCACTTCTAGGAGCTGAGAGTAGCCCTTAGTTATAGTAGTCCCTATAACAGCTGATAATAGAACTGCTCCCTCAGTCATATGGCTGCAAGAAAATAGATTCTACAAACAACTGAAGGAGTATGGAGCTGAATTCTCCCTTGAAAATCTCCCATATAAAGATGCAGGTGGCAGACACCTTGACTTCACCTTAATGAGACCCTGGGTGGAGGACCCAGCTAAACTGTGCCAGAGTCCAATTTCACAGAAACTGTGAGTTAAAAAAGAATAAATTGTTGTCATTTAAAACTGCAAGATTTCTGGTAATATGTTACACATCAATAAAAATGAATATAGAATTTTCAGAAAACAGAAGTTTAAAATTTATGAATCTTGGGGTAGATGGATAGACAAGGGAAAAACTAATTAATGGTCTGATACATAATGAAAAAGAACTCTGAATTTATCCTGTGAGTCACAGGGAATCATGAAAAGTAACTAATGTAAAGGGTTCCTATAACAGGTTTGTATTTTAAGAAGTTAATGCTGGCCCAAGGAGCAAAGATGGATTGAACAGGAGAGATGATGACTGATGGCAAACAGGTTTACTAAAAATAGCCCTAATAAAAGGTTGTAAAAGTTTCTTGAAAGGCAATGACAACAGTGAGGAAGCAGAAGGATAAGGTCAGCAAAATATTTACAGGGAAAGATCAACATGATGACCAATGTGAGATCAACATGAAAAAAAAATTAATGGAGAATAATTCCAAACTTCTTTGTCTCAATGAGATGAGCATAAGGGAAGATAAACAATTAGGAAGAGAAGTTACTTTGGATTTTGAAAATGGCATGTTTTAATGGCATGTAGGATTTCCCAGTGCTTAAGAGAGAGCTACTCACTGTCAGTTAGAGTCATAGTTCTGGAGTCTAGAACAAGGTGGAGGCTGGAGATTTATTTGGGGAGTTAGTTATCAACAGAGTTGAAGGCATGGAACTAAATGAGAAATTATTCAAGAAGACAATGTACTCTGAAAAGATGATGGCAGATCATACTCTGGGGCTTTAACATTTAAGTGTAAGTAGAAGAGGAGCAGAGGAAAAAATAAGGAATTGCTATTATTAAAGGAGTGAAATCTGGAGAAATGGTATCATGGAATCTAAGGGGGAGACATTTTCAGAGAAATAAAGATTGAGCATTGCCAAATGTTAACTGGAAAGTAGAGGGAGCATTAAGAAAAAGCCTGATAATTTAGCAATAAATTGGCTCAGAAAGATAAGAGCAGATTGGCCTTAGTAAGAGGGTTTCAAGGGAATGGTGGGTGTTGAAACCACATTGAAGTGGATGTCAGGAATAAATGGGAAGTGAGACATAATGCACCACAATAAACTTCTTTCAAGTAGCAGGGCAACAAGAAAAGAAGGATATTAAAGGAAAAGAACAGCATTAGAAAAGTGTGAAAGCAACCCATAGCGTGGGAGAAAATATTTGCAAATCATATACTTGTTAAGAGACTTGTCACATAGATAGAGAGATGATATATTGTAGATAGATAGACATATAGATATGCATATATATAATACAAAAGCCCTTACAATTTAATAGTAATAACCCCAAATATTCCAATTAAAAGAGGGCAAAGGATCTGCATAGACATTTCTTCAAAGAAGATACACAAATGGCCAATAAGCACATGATAAGATTTTCCACATTATCAGCCATCATGGAAATGCAAGTAAAAACCACAATAAAATACCACTTCACACTCAGTAGAATGGCTAGTATCAAAGAGCAGCTCAGTTAGCTAAAGCATCGTCCTGATACGCCAAAGTTGTGTGTTTGATCCCTAGTCGGGGCACATACCAGAATCATCCAATGAATTCATAAATGAGTGGAACAATATAAATTTACATTTCTCAAATCAATTGGAAAAAACCTCTTATTCAGTTATCTGGACAAGTCAAAACATTTTTTTAAAGAGTCAGATAACGGGTGCTAGCAAGGATGTAAGGAAATTAAGCCAGTCATGTACTGCTGGAAGGGATGCAAAATGGTATACAGCCACTTTAGAAAAAACAGTCTGGTAATTCCTTAAACAATTAAATATAGAATTGCCATATAACCCAGCAATTTTAGTCCTAGGTATACACTCAAGAGAAACAAAAAACACATGTCCACATAGACACTTGTATAGGACTGTGTATGGCAGCATTATTCAAAAGAGTAGAAGGTAGAAACAATTCAAGTATCCATCAATGGGTTTACGGATTTGAAAAATCTGCGATATCTACACAATGGAGTATATTTTGATCATAATAAATATTCATATAATCAACATGGATGAACCTTTTAAACAATAATCCAGACACAAAAGACCTTGTACTATGTGATTCCACTGATATGAAAATCCAGAATAGGAAAGTCTAGAAACAGAAAGTAGATTAGTGTTGCTTTGGGGCTGGAGGGAGTGTGGGTGGCACCAAAGGGTGGGGAGGATGTTAGCTAAAGGGGATGAGTTTCTTTTGAAAGTGTTCTAAAATCGACTATGGTGGTTTTGCACATACCCGTGAATATACCAAAACCATTAAATTGTATACTTTAATTGGGTGAATCGTATGGTATGTGAATTATATCTCAATAAAGCTGTTTTAAAAAAGAAAGTAAAGGGAGTACTTCAAGGTGGATAGGGTCAAAAAGAACATTTCTTTTAGCTTGTGAGAGATTCCAGTCTGTTTGTACTTTTGAAAAAAGAGTTGAGGGCTCTTCATAGTGATTGATGCTCCTGATGATAACTCTGACTCATCTGCAAAGGTCAAATCCTGTTCAATATGTAATATCTTTTAGAAAGTCTTCCAGCAAAAATATTTAAATGAAATTTACTCCTTTGAACCCAAAACGCATCTCCTTTTATTGGAAAATTAATTTGTGAAGCATCAGCATTCCCTCATTGACGAATGACAAATGAGGTGTTACTCTAAGTAGCGGAACAATGCTTACCAAAAAAGTGTCTTCTTTCAAATTTATTTTTTATTTCTAAAGTTTTGAGGCAATTTTTGGACTGTGAAAAAAGAAAAGGAAAAATATACAAAACCTCCTGGTTCCCATACAATTTTTCATAGGGTCTGCATTACCCTTTAGCTGCCTGGCTCCTAGGTAGTAAAGGCTGTAGCATCAGGCTACACACCTGCCACACTGCTCTGATTCAGAACCGAAGGGCCCTCGTGCTCAGCTATTGGGCTGACAGATATCCAACCGGCAAGACTTCGGGCACTCCTTGTGTTTCAGCCAAAATGTTGGCTGTCACCATTTCGTTTCTCTTTTGAATCTGTGTTCAGCCTTATTATTTCTTTCATTTATTTATTTATTTTTTTATTTTACAAAGTACTTCCTTGCTCTTCAATGCCTGACCTTGTAGCATATCACCTGGCTATTAAAAACAGATTGTTAAAGGCTTACTTGCAAAACCCCAGAGGATCTATATGGATTTATTTGTTTTAAAATGTATAAAAATTCTCTGGGTACAGATTAATTTCGCTTGCTCCATATACTTTTTTTGTTGTTGTTATTTCACCTGCTACCGAGTAGACACTGCAACTGGGGAGGTTTTTGTTTTGTTTTGTTTAATACCAAGTTCTATCAGAATTGTCTGAAAGAGCCTAAACATTTTTTCACTGGAAGGATCCGCTTTCAAACAGCCCACCATCCTCAGGAGGGGTTAGTCACACAAGGTATCCAGATGTCCCGGGTGAGGAGCAAATATTCAGCATCTTTAAGGAAGGGCGAGGCCACTTCGGAACTTGGCAGGAGCTCAGCCCATGAGGAGAAGAGACCGACTCCCCAGCTCTCTGTTGATGACCAAGGAAAATGGTCTGCTGGATTCCGAGTGTGAGAAAAGGCAGCTGAGCCTTCTGTTGATGGAATCAGCCAGGCAAAACAACTCGCCTAGTGCTGTGAGGATGAGCCAGATCAGAGCGTCCTGTGAAAGGAAGTCCGAGAGGGGCAGGGATTCATTTCTGGGAAGAACATAATGAGAGCAAACGGCATAATAAATAAGAGCTGTTTTTCTCTTGATTTGGATTTGAACTTCAATGTGGAGATCAAGTGGTTTTTAAAAAAGAAGTGTCTCTGGTTTAAATAAAAGTGATAAGTTTCCATTGTGTACCTACCTATTTAATGAAGAAGGCTTCAGAGAAAAAATAATAATTCTTAGGGCTGTTCACTAAGGTCCTCCTGTCAAATGTGAAAAGGGGCCTATTTTGCTTTTCCTCCAAAACTTACCACTATATCCTCCTGCTTTTCTACCCTGACATTAAATCTCCAAATAAGTGCTGTCTAGTGCCTTCAGAGGTCTGCACAGTAGATCAGGACTAAAAGAGGCTTGGATTCTAAAAAACAAATTGGTATCCAACAGATTCATTGGTCTGCATCTATATGCTGTCAACATATTCACGAGAATGAAAAAAATGTAGGCTTTGGCCTGCAAAAACCTTAGTTTATAAAACCCCTGTTTCTCCACTTAGTAACTGACTAACCAGTAGCCTCCTTAAGCCTCAATCACCTTATTTTTACTTGTCTGTTTCTTCATTTGTAAATTGGGAATAATACCATTATCTAATATTATTTGACAACTGAGATATATATATGTGAAAGCTCTTTGTAGGTTATAAAACATAACACTTAGGTTAATTGGAAAATATCTTTGAATATTTTTCATCTAACTTTACAAAGCCAGGATTGGAACACAGGGCTATATGACTCAAAAGTTTGTCTTTTTCTAAAATTGCCTTGTTTGTCCATTATAAGTAAATACATACTTATAAGTAATATTTAATAATAAATTTATAAAGAAATATTTTCAACATGCAAAGTATTTTTCTTTAAGAGATACTAAACAGAATCAAACATAAATACTGCTTTCAAGGAGCTAATAGTTTATTATGGAAGACAAGACATGATACAAACTTTTTTTCTCATGAGTTAAAAAATGCATCTTAAAAGATGTTCATCTAACTATTTGTTTGATAATTACCTACTGAGCATCTACAATGTGATAGATGCTGTGCTAAAACCTGGGGACAGAATGATAAGCAAAAATAGTCATGGCTTTTGCCCTATTTGGAGTTCATTGTCTAGGACAGTGATGGCGAACCTTTTGAGCTCGGCGTGTCAGCATTTTGAAAAACCCTAACTTAACTCTGGTGCCGTGTCACATAATAGAAATTTTTTTATATTTGCAACCATAGTAAAACAAAGACTTATATTTTTGATATTTATTTTATATATTTAAATACCATTTAACAAAGAAAAATCAACCAAAAAAATGAGTTCACGTGTCACCTCTGACACGTGTGTCATAGGTTCGCTGTCACTGGTCTAGGAAAAGAAAACTATTGATCAAGTAAATGAAAATATAAGGGCTATGAAGTAGAGATACTTATAAAGTGCCAGATTATTCAGAGAGAAATACTACATTTAATGGAAGGTATAAAGGGCTGCTTCAAAGAAAAGGGTTCCTTGGAGCTCAGCTTTTGAAGACAGATAAAGGTTGGCTCTGCTACACAGAAGGGAAAGTCCTTTCAGACGGCGGGCACAGACAGCAAGAGCCAAGGAATGAGGCTAATGATGTGAGTATTCAAAAGTGTTTGGAGGAATTGAAAGTAAACTCATTTACCTCATAGATAGGAAGAGGAATAGAATTTGACTGGTATGTGGAAGCCATATTGTGAGAGTTTTGAACGCCAGGTTAGAGTTTGGATATGATTCTGTGATCCATAAATAATTTCTGGAGGTTTATGGGCAGTAGGGACATGACCAGGTCTATGCGCAGTAAAATAATGTGCCAGGACTCTGGAGGAGTGAGGAGATTAGAAGAAGAGATGACATTTAAGAAAGTACTTCAGCAATGAACTCCTCTAGGCTAAGACAAAGAGGATCCAAGTCAGGCAGTTAGCAATAAGGATACAACAGAGGAAAAGACGCAATTTTGGTTGTGGAAGACAAAGACAATAAAGATTCACTAGCGAATATGGGCACATTTTAAAAATCAGCTGTAAATTGGCATCCCTGTTTCGTTTTGTTTTTCCTGAATGGAATTCCTGTACTAGGCATTGCATATATGGTAACATATAACTTTTAGACTTCGATTTGTTTATTTATAAAATAAGGTGAGTGATAATCACTTAAACAAAACAACAATAACAAATGTATTCGATAAAGCGAATAGATGCATTGGAGTCCTCTGTGCTAAATGGATGACCTAGCTTCACCTATTCAAGTAGAAAATGTCTAAGCTAGATAGAAGCTTAGTGACTTGAGTGAGCAGTGGGTTTTGCAAGTAAGGAAGCAGGCGTCCAGAGAGATTAAATGACTCAAGTGAGGCCAAACAACTAATAAGAGCAGAGTCCAGATGTCCGTCTTCCCAGGCCAGGGCTTTTCTGCCACTTCATGGAGCCTCTTACTTTTAGAACTGATGTTTATTTAAGAAAATGATACTCTCATTGCAGCTGGGCTTGCCCAACCCATAACGACCTTACACTGTTCAACCAAGTCAGTGAAGGAGAGATTCATTCTTTGCATGAGAACAGCTGGATGTAGGCTATTACTGCCAGGGCTCTAAACAGATTCTCTGCTCTGTCCCTCCTAGGATTCTGTCCTATGTCTGAGAAAAATAACTGATGGGAAAAGCTGCAGAGAACTGAGAAGCCACTCAGGAAAGGCCTCTTTCCAAGGAAAAAAGAAGTCAAAATGTACCCCTTTGGATTAAGTTGCATAAGCCAGATCTGGGAAAGAAGAGAACATTTCCCATGGTGGCCTTATCACTCTCTCTTCCATTTGAGTCACTGGGTGAAGAGACTGTACCAAAGAATATGTAAAACTTAGAAACTGCTGTTTCTCCACCTTCTTTGTGAATGTGAAAATGACTGCGGTGTCGCAGAACTGGCATTGGTGGCCTCCATGGCAGTGGGTTGCCTGCAGTGGCAGTGCTAGCATGCGTCATGTTGGTTGTATGCCAACCCCTGGTGGCAAACATCTCTTTCTTGGTCTGGGGCACTGAAATCATCAATGCAGATAGCAGCAGCAGCAGCAGCAGCAGCAGCAGCAGCAGCAAATATGCCTCCACTTGGCATTTGGTAGCTTAATTGTCACTTTTACTTTGGCACCCTGGTGGGGAATGAGTGAATACAAATGGTGAAATACCAAAGGTATTTGTGGGAATCACCTAGGGCTGTGGTCGGCAAACTGCGGCTCGGAACTACATGCGGCTATTTGGCCCCTTGAGTGTGGCTCTTCCTAAGCCTTAGGAGTACCTTAATTAAGTTAATAACAATGTACCTACCTATATAGTTTAAGTTTAAAAAATTTGGCTCTCAAAAGAAATTTCAGTCTTTGTACTGTTGATATTTGGCTCTGTTGACTAATGAGTTTGCCAACCACTGACCTAGGGGATTCTCAGAATTCCTAGTGTGGAAATTGAGAGGGAAGAATTTCCTACAGAGTGAGGTGGGGTGAGCAGGTAAATTCTCTTATTATCTAACATTTCTTCTATAGGTAAAAAACAAACAAACAAACAAAAAAGAATTTAAACCTGCTATTATTTTATTACTAAGTTTGTAGGGTTTTTTTTTTTTTTTTTTTTGGACTTTTTTCTTTTTAGTTAGTCTTAGTCTCTGGAACATTGTTGGGGGTTTGGTTAGCTGACGGATTTATATTTCTGATTCTGAATAATCAGTTTCTGGAAAAACAGACCTCTAAAGAGTTGACCCTTTTTCTCACAAGTATTTTAAGCTTCTTAGAATCTGGGTGACTCATTATCACCCATGGATGTTTTCTCAACTCTTTTTTTTTTAAAATATATTTTATTGATTTTTTTACAGAGAGGAAGGGAAAGAGATAGAGAATTAGAAACATCGATGGGAGAGAAACATCGATCAGCCGCCTCCTGCACATCTCCCACTGGGGATGTGCCCTCATCCCAGGTACATGCCCTTGACCGGAATCGAACCTGGGACCCCTCAGTCCGCAGGCCGACGCTCTATCCATTGAGCCAAACCGGTTTCGGCATCAACTCTTAATGGAGGTGTAATACACGTGTACCTTAGGTACAGAGTAGATACTCTAATTGTCTCCTGGGAAAACACAAGTAATGGCAGTGAGCTCCTGGAAACATCCATTTGAACAACATGACAATAAGAGCCTCACACATAGTTGATTGGTTCAGAAGGTGGGCCCATGACTTAGGTTGAGCCAATCAGAATCTTTTCTCTAAAAATTCTGAATTGGAATAAGATTCTGTGCTTAGTGTTGGTTTTTCTCTTAACTGCTGTCACTTATGCACAGTGTGCAAACCTGTTCACCACCAACTAGACTGGCATGCAGAGAAAATTTGTCTTTGGAGCATGGTAAGGGTGAAGCTGACATGCAACAGAAGACGTGAGAAGTGGAGATTCCAGCTCTCTAGTTCCTGGTTCTCTCCCCTCCTGGTAGCCAGTGCATTTTAGATCTTGGGTACTGCAAGATATCTCTATATTCTATCATGTTACCTCTCAGGAAAAACTTACATTTGTTCTTTTTTCCAAAAAATGTTTAAATAATATTGTTCCATACAAAACAGTACAAAGGGAACGATATTGTTCCAAATACTGGAAGTTTGGTTGGTAAATCAGAAGGGTCAAATTGAGACAAAGTATAACTTAGTGGCAAATGCATAGCCTTGGGTGACAGCCACACCTGAATTTGAATCCTGGCACTTCCAATTGGAAGAGCCTATCAATAGTGGATAGCATTACCCTCCCAGGGCCTCCATTTCTTCATCTGCCAAATGGGCATAATAAAATTCGCTACTTCAAAGAATTTGGGTGTGGATTTAATAAGCTGATGCATAAAATGCAAAAAATGCAAAAAAAGCAACATAGCACACAATGAGAATTCAATAAATCTTATAACCATTATTATTTATATGACTCCTGGAAATAACATTAATCAGCTTGTTCTTGACATAGTTACCAAAGATCATATGTTTTATAATGGATTTGCTTTTGTTTGTTTTCATGGGTGTTCTTTTTGAGTTTTGTGATACTGAAGAGGTATAGATAGACATGCTGCCTTAGCTGGGCTTTGCAAGGGACTCTGGGCAGCCAAAAGGTACAGATGCTGGGGCATATGAAAAAAGAGGCCACACAGGTAGGAAAGGAATACATAATGAAGGGAGAGAAATCATCAAGACCAGTCCTGGGAAGGATGTCCTGCTGCTCTGAATATCGCTGAAAATCACTGCAAGGCCCTTCTCTCTCAGAGCACTTCTTTCACATTTACAGGAAGGAGTCAAATCATCCCTTTCACTTCATTCTCACCACGAGTAAGCTCTGTCTTCTGGATTATTTGCATGACCATCCCTTCCACTTTCCCAAGAACAAGATGCCTACAAATTACAAGAAAGTAAAGTTGGCTTGGTGGAAACAAACTGCCCTTCTGTAGACAAGGGTCCCTGGAGCTTCTGAGGAGGGCAGAAATAGCCTTAGGCTCTCTTCCAAATGCTCACTGTCCTGGGGGCGAGAACTGCTCTGCAATCCTCCCCTTGCCTGGCTCCCCTGGCATTTGGAAAGCAAAGGAAACATTGCCAACATGGCTGTCAAGGGGGCCATTTTTAAAAAACTTTTTCTAACAGGAAAATGGACTGTTGTCAATACATGTTTTCCTTTTTTATCGGTCATTTTCAATGAGTTTGTCTTTCTATCCTTTTTCATGTTGCCTCTTTGCAGTCTGTAGGATTAATATTCTGTTGGCAAAGGAAATTGTGTAGATGAGAATATTTTTATTTCTGCAGGGGAGAAAAAAGATTTAAGTGAACTTCTTTAGGGGTAGGGCTTAAGCTAAAGAAGATTCTCTAGATTAAATCAATAGGAGAGGGAGGAGAAGGAAAGGAGAACCAATTGGGGGCTGGGAATTGGATAAAGTACTGAGGGGCTGGCTCCGGGGGTGAGGGCAATAACTTCCCTCTGCTCTCACTGATGGCAGCCAGCAAACACTGCAGCCTAGCACATTCTTTTATTGAATTCCGCTGTTTTACTGGGTTGGCACACACAAAAAATAATATCTCCTGGCTACCATGGCATAACTGTTCTTTTGTATAGAACACAGAAGACTTCTTTTGGAGATGCCACAGGTTAAATTCCTTGTGATCTTATTTCCTATCTAAATAAAAACGTGCCTCAAATCTTGGTTAAACGCAGAAATTATTTTTGATAACGTATTTTAATGCCATCTCTCATCTTTTGTGGCTCCTTCTCTAAATATACACATCAATCTCAGCAGGTTTCCTTGCTAGAACTTTCACCCCTCCATTCTTTCAGAGGTTAATTAGGTCTGTTAGGATTCCTTTTTAATTCCAGAGACCCTTTAGAGATGTTTAGGAAGACTGGTTAACAATTCAGCTCTAGGTCTTTTAAATTATCCTAACTACAATTTAGAGACAAATGGAATCCATGAGCATCTATTAGCTATGTTGCTGTTTTATTGGTGGCACAGGATTCAGTTCATAAGGTTTCAGAGAAAAACAATAAAATAAAGGAAGTTCTCTCCCCCATTTATTTTTATATTGAAAGGTAACCCCATGCTTCCCAATAGGTGAAGAAAATACCCACCCCAAGTAAAGGAGGCTTTGAAAACCTAATCTAGTGATTGATTGATGAATTATCTCAGTTAGTTAATAAACTTGGGAATGAGTTTTAAAGAAACTGTGGAGAAGAAATGTGTTTTTAAAAATATATTTTTCTTGATTTCAGAGAGAAAATGAGAAAGAGAGAAAAACATCAAAGATGAGAGAGAATCATGGATTGGCTGCTTCCTGCATGGCCCCCTCTGGGGATTGAGCCCACAACCCAGACATGTGCCCTAACCAGGAATTGAACCTGTGATCTCCTGGTTCCTAGGTCGATGCTCAACCATTGAGCCATCCTGGCCGGGCAAGTGTTTTAGAGAAACAGGGTTCATGAAAAGATTGGAAGATGGATAGAAAAGCTTTGAGCCTGCAGAGCAGACACTGTGGGAAACTTATCCCAAACAAGGGCCAAGGGAGCTTAATTTCACCTCCTTGTGGAACTTTCTCAAGTCAATGTCTTCTATCACTTCTATATTATTTCCCTTTCTACCCTAGTGGAACTGTAGAACGCAGAGCCCTTATCCACTATCTAAATACAGCCAAATAAATAGACTAAATAAAAGCACCACAAGGCAGTCATTTTCATAATTAAGGAACGAGAAAGCCACTGGAGAAGACCATTTCAACAGAGGAAGAATGAGGACCTATGAACTGGAACACTAGAAAAGTCTTGGGTTGCTTTTTATTTTATTTTATTTTTTTTATAAACCTAACCAAAGATTATAGTGTTTCACTTTTATAGAATGGCTTCATTCATTCATTCCACAGACTCACCAACTCCCAACAGGCAGGCATTATGGTAAATGCTGAAAGTATAAAATGTCACACACATTCCCTCATTGCAAGGATTTAATGATCTTAGGTGGGAGATTTACTTGTAAGCAACTTAATACAATAATCACATGGCAAGGATTGGTAATATGGTATAGAAAATTACAATGTTAATTCAAAGGAAATCACTACCAATTCAGCTCAAAAGTGTTAGTATCATTTCATAGAGGTGCTGACAGTTGAGTTGTAATTTGAGAAATGAGCAGCAGCTCACCAGGTGGAATAGTAGGAGTGTCTTTCCTGGTGATTAGGAGGGCTTAAAATAGAGGCAAACACATGCATAAGTTTAATGTGATATGGCAAAGGTGTGGCTGAAGCATGGTGTGGATGGGAATGTAAATGGAGGATGATAAATGGAATTGAAGCATAGGTTAGCACCAGATTGTAAAGGGATTTTTCTGCTGCCTTCCCTAAATTAAGAATTTTGGACTTTATGTTTTATGCATTAGGATCTATTGTCTAGTTTTATTTGCACTTTTTTTCTGTAGCAAAGACACAGGAAAAAAATTGTGTCTTAAAGGGTTAATTTAATCAGAGACAAGATAGGACATAATAGAAAAGACCAGTTTGTTGTAGTAATGTAGATGAAAAATAATTGGAGCTTGAACTAAGGTTGTGGCAGAACAGATAGAAAAAAGGGATTCAAGGTATGCTGATGAGGTACAATGAACAAGAATTGGTGAGTGGTTGGGTCTGAATGTTGGAGGTGAAAAACATTTGTAAATAGCTCAAAGATTCTTAGCTTAAGCAACAGGATGATGTCATTCATTGCTCTGCCATATAGAAAGGGAGCAAGTTGTGAGAGAATGCAGTAAATTCAGTTTTGAACGAGTTGAATTGGAGGTGTGCGTAGGTTAGTCAAGATGACCTGTCTTCTAGAAATATGGGACTAGAACCTCGGAAAGTGAGAGGACTAGAAATAGTGTTTGGAAGAAAAAGAGTCGTAGAGATAGAAGAACCAGAAAAGAGCTGATGGAAAAATAGTTTCAAGGTAGAGGGAGTGATCAATGGCATTGAATTACTCGGAGACATTTTATAAAATACAGACCATGTCTTTTGAACTTGGTAATTACTAGTGATCTCAGTAAATTCAGTTTCATGGTAGTGATGGGGCAAAAACCAGATGATAGAGGGTTGAAGAATAAATGGAGGGAGGAGGAAAGCAAGAATCAGTGATGTGGAGATCATTGGAAAAAGAACAGGATCAAGAAAAAAGCACATTTAAAAGGAGAGAAAGGCATACTTATGGACTTAGGACAAAGCCAATGGGAGAGGGGGCCATTGGAGATTCAGGAGAGAGCGGTGATATTGAGTCCCATCGGTATCAACCAGCCTAAAAAGCAACTTTGTGAGGCACTGAATAGTAGCCAGTTAAAAGTAAAATTAGCCTGGCTGGCATGGCTCAGTGGTTGAGCGGTGTCCTATGAACCAGGGGGTCACGGTTCAATTCCTGGTCAGGGTGGGTCAGGATGTTGTGGGCTGAACCCCCAGTGGGGGACCTGCAGGAGGTAGCTGATAAATGATTGTCTCTCATCAGTGATGTTTCTATCCATCCCTCCCTTCCTTTCTGAAATCAATAAAATACTTTTTTAAAAAGAAAATAACTTTTTTATTGGAATTAATCTATAGCAAGATCTACCTGGGTGGGGATCATGTATTTTGTTTTTAAAACCAAAACAAAAATAATTGCGAACTCATGAACCATTTAGAGTTCTTTTTTATTCCTCCACAAACTATTCAAGTGAACAGGGGAAAAATAAAGTTTCTAAATAAAGTCTTCCCCTAGGATTGCATTTTTGACTTGCCAAACCAAACGAACCAAATCTTTTGTTTCTCTAGCAATCGTGCTTCCCAAGAAAAATACACCTGCAAGTATCAGGGGCCAGGTTTCCCCACCCTCAGCCAATTTTTTTTTGTCCCTAAAGCAACGTTAGAGGGCACTTCTACATTGTGCTATGCTATCCTTGAGCCAAGAAGGTTAAGAAAATGTAAGTTAAAGCAATCAAATCATGTTCTCTATTTCGGAGGTGAAGTAATTGCCCCTCATTTGCTCCTGCAGATGCTCAGGCTATGAAGTGATTCCTTCAGTGTAGTCCCAGGCTATGTAGTCTGAGGATTCTTGACAGTTCTGGCACAGTAGCATACAAGTCACCATGTGTTAGTGCTTGTGATAATAGCTATTGTCTGTACCATCTAATTATCTCGTCTGGCGTTCTACAATCAGTCATTCTTCCGTGGCTTGATGAGAAGCAAACTCTTCATATTTTATGTGCATCGTGGAGACACTAATTCCCTAAGTGCAAAACCCAGACACTTTATGTGAAGTTCTGGCATGTAGGCGGGCTTTGCAACATTCCAAACCGTGGAAACTTTACCCAGTGTATTTCACTTTGGAACTTTGGGGTTTTTAAAAAATTGGACTAAAAGATGATAGTTCTTGAGATTATTCTGGTATCTAGAAAGTCAGACACACCTAAATGGGGTTAGTTGGTGATTTTTCCGTGCTGATTAAAGGGAAAAGGGGAGTTAATTTTTGAATGCTTCCTAAATGGTAGGTAACATGAGAAGTGCATCATCGCCTTATTTATTTCTCACAACAATCCTGAGATATATATCTATAGACAGACAGATAAATAGATTGATAGATGTATATAGATATAGATATAGATATAGATATAGATATAGATATAGATATAGATATAGATATAGATATAGATATATGGACTCTCCATATTGTGCATCTAGAAATTATAGCTTAGGTTAAATTGTTTCAGATATTATATCTAGTGACATGTAGAGCTGACAAGTAATTCCCCATCTGCCTGAAAAATTCTAGTACCGTCTCTTAGTGTCATTTTAAGGGATTTGATTCCACAGGAACCAAAGTATTGGCTCTATTAAGAGCAGAGTCGTGTTAAAAGAGAACCATCAATAGATCCTATTAATTCACTGTATGAAGTACAAATGCCTCAAGAAGAGCCCTAGGTCCTCATGGACACAACTTCTATTCCTTTTGAGACCACATTCAGCTCCCATGTGCTGGATGCGTTCACTGACTCTGACAGAAGCCGTAAGTATTCAGATACATCTGCGACACCTTCTCTGCTCTTCCTCTACCCAGGTCCTCCCTTCTGAAGTCAGCCCATCTCTCCCATTTTCCATGAAGCCAGCTAGGAGCACACAAGCCTCCAGTGAGCCTTTCCTTCTCTGCTCTCTTGTTTTAGTTATGGAGCGCTACACCTCAATTCATATTAAGTTATATTGCTGTATATTTTCACCCACCTTCTTATTGGCCTCGTCTCCTTACTAACTTTTTTCCCCCTTTTAACATTGTCTGGTACTTGACCTGAGGCCTATAGCAAAGAAAAAGGTGCTCAATCATACTTTTGAACGAGAAGTCGATTTGATGTTGAAGTGCTTGGGAGAGAGGAAGAAAGACAGAAAAATATTTCATTTTTGAAGTGTGATGCCAAAGCAAATCCCCATGAGTGTGCTATTTATTATGGATCCAAACATACATTTTGACAAGCTAAGACTCCCTGTTTCTTGACTGTAGGAAACAATTGAGTCTCATCAGCACTATCAGCTTGGTGGAGGCCCCACTGAGGCCAAGATATAACTGCTGAGAACAGTGCAGGGGCAGGGGCAGGGGACCACCCCCAAGGAGAGGTTGCTGTGCATATTATCTGCTGGTTTATTCAGCACCACCGACACCTATTCTATATTCTCTCTTATAGGACAGGGGCCAGAGCCTTAGCAATGCTTTCCACAATCACCACGGAGGGGCAACAAACCTTTGAACAAGATGTGGGGCTATATTTATACCAGCAGTGGTGTCCTGAAGTCTCCTGGCCTGTATGTGGGTGAAGCAGCATTTCCTCACACTTTGCACCAGAGAGGCAGCAAAGTTAGTGAATGCTCTCGCCATCTTTGCTCTTTCATCTCTTCCAACAGTTTTTTTTTTTTTTTTTAGCACATTTCCCTTTATTTCATCCCTTTTCAGTTGGAAACTCCTAAAATGTTTCCCATTTTATTTCCTTTAAAAATTTACTATTTATTTTATATCTGTTTATGTTAAGTAAATGCATGAGGAAAGAAAAGATTCACTTTTTTTGCATTTAAAAATTAAATGTAGTGGGGTGACATCAGTTAATAAAATTATATAGGTTTCACATATACAATTCTATAATATGTCATCTGTATATTGGTTTGTGTATTTATCATTCAAAGTCAAATATCCTTCCATCACCATATATTTGGACCCCTTTTTCCTTTACTGCCCACCCCCCCAACTCCTTCCCCTCTGGTAACCACCATACTGTTGCCTGTGTCTGTGAGTTTTGGTTTGTTTGTTTGTTCATGTAGTGTTTTCAGTTTTATATATCCCACATATGAGTTTTCTTGACTTAAACAAAAAAAGACGTGAGCTAGGACCAGAATCCCAACTCCACTTTCAGTGAGAAAGGTTAAGAACATGAAGTAGTTACAATGAAAGGTGTCTAGCTTATCTAATAAGCCAGACTTTTCTCTCCTTTCCATGATCAATGCTGAGCCTTTTTCTCTGTTACACATTTCTATCGACTGAATTGTGCCCTTCTTCCCCCCAAGTTATATATTGAAGCCCCAGCCCCCAATGGGATTGGAGGTGGAGGCTTTGGGAGGCAATTAGGCTTGGATGAGGTCATGAGTGTGGGGCTTTCACAATGGACTAGTAAGTGACTTTATAATGATAGGAAGAGAAAGAGGTCTCTCCTTACCATGTGAGAGCACAGCAAGAGGCAGCTGTCTACAAGCCAGGAAGAGAGTTCTCAATAAGAACCAAATGGGCCAGCACCTTGAACTTGGACTTTCAGCCCCCAGAACTGTGAAGCAATAAATATGTGTTGTTTAAGCCACCCAGTCTATGGTATTTTGTTACAGCAGCCTTAGCAGATTAATAAAACAAGGATTACAATGTGGAATGCACTAAACCTATTTCGCTGCTTTCACTCTATTTCCTCTTATTATTACGGAGCTGCTGACACTGGCACTTTAGACCAGAACAGCTAAAAGGAGTGGCCTATGTTTCTGTAACACATGATTTTGAACTGCATTCTGATATTCTTGAGTGACCCTAGAGTCTGAACCAGGTGGGCCCACTACATCATAGAGAGACAGTTAGAAAGATTACTGGGGGCTTGCCCTGACACTAGAAACAACCAAAAAACCACTTTCAAGTGACTGTCACTCTCCTCATCCTCCATTTCTTCTAGAGCTTTGGCTGAGGGTGGTCATGATTCCTGAAAATATTCTGGAAAGCAGTGACTCCTGTAAATGTCTCCCTTTTTTTTTCAGGAGAAGTACATCACCAAAGTTAAGAGGTGTCTAATGTGCCCTTGGAAATGGAATGATCTGGTTCTCCCAACTTTACTAGAGAATAAGAGCTGGGATTTACCAGAAGGGTCAAAACCCTAAAAGAATCCCTTCTCCCACCCCTTTAAACATTCCTCAGAAACCCCAGGAAATATACTGCATGGAATTACTTTTTTTGCAGCCACCCTTAAACTCAAGGATTGGGAGAAATTCCTTCCAATGGTCCAAAATTTCTGTGCAGGATGGAAGGAGAGTTTTTCTTTTAAAATATTGGGGCAGCTAATTGATAGAATGTTGGAACAAAACCCAGGAGTGTTCTATTCATCTGCAGCTCTGAAAATAGAAATCCTCCCTCCTGATGGTCATGGTTTGTGGTCATGACTAGCACATAACTGGTATTAAAAATGTAATGAATCAATCAGTGAGATGAAGACAAGCTGACGAGGAAAGGAGGCCACCCTGTGCTACAATCTTTCTGAAAGTAAAAACTACAGAAAATGTTAACAGTTGGCTTGAGGCTACATAAATTCTGTTGTGGGGATCTTCATTCTACATTTGCTTGAAATGATAGTTTTTCATTGTGATATGATATAGAATTTCTTGGGAAGAATCCAAAATTATTTAGTACCTTCAACTACTTCCATGGGGACCCCCAGTACATCTCTATTTTATGTATACTCTATATTGCTGCACATGGCTTTGGCCATACATCCCTATGCTGGTGAACTGTACTAGATCACAGATGTAGCATTACATCTCATTTTCCTGTTTAATGGAATAGTTTGTGGTGAGGGTTGGGAGCTAGTTGGTAATATATAGGACATATTTTCAGGTATGCTGTTCCAGATAAAAGAGAAGGGAGACCCTATTTAGAACTCTGTATACCAACTCTGCCTTGCCAGTAGGGGTAGCTGCTGAGCTGCCAAAAGATGATATGCTGATGGAGAGGTTCTTTCAAGTCTGGTGAGAACTTAAGACCTGGTCCAACATTTCCAGTTTATTTCTGGCCACTCCCCCTAAAATATTGTGTCTTTCAATCATGCATATATACTCATTATTGCTTTACCACATTTAAATTTGCTTTTGTTCATGTTGTCCTCTCTGCCAGGAATGTTATCTCCTTCTCATTCTTCAAAGTCAGATGAGATATGACCATCTCTGACCACTCATTCCAGAAGCCCCCTAAGTGGAACAAATCCTCCCCTAGACAATATGTTCTATCTATCTATCTATCTATCTATCTATCTATCTATCTATCTATCTATCCATCCATCCATCCATCTACTTACCTACCTACCTATCTAGCAATGTATCTGCCTCTCACATGGTGTTGCAATAGTTTTTGTTTTTTTTTAATCTATTTATTCTCCATCTGGAATATGAGGTTTCTTTGGACAAATTCAAGTGGTGCCTACCTTTCATCCTAGAGCCTGGTCTAGTTCCTGCTACAAAGACACTCCCCTGGACAAGAAAGAGGACACCATTGTGAGATCATGTCAGGATTGATTACAGAGTCCATATTTCAAAAGATACCATGAGCTGAGCATCGAAAAGATGTTTATGTTTCACTAACCCATCCAGGGAGTAGGAAACACACTTCCCACTGGACTCTATACAAGCATATTGGTAAGTGTAAGGTGGGCGATTTCTGTTTGAGTCAGGACACAATATTGACAGGACAGGACTGGCAGGGGAAATTGGACAATTAACGTGATTAGAAACACGAAAAAGAAAGGTACCTAAGGTGCCCAGGCCATGCCCTGGACAGACAGTACACACATGTCTGAAAATTGTCAGTAAAAATTGTCATCCCAGGCAGAGAAGCCTGGGCTGTCTAGGGTCATCACTCCAACTACCAAACTGGTTTCACTGCAGTATAATCTTAGTGCTGCTGAAGGAATTATTCCCCACTGACTCCTTTCACCACCAGGTAGTTTTAAGAGACGAGAGAGACAGGAGGGAGATTTCAGAATCAGAATTCTTATAACAAGGAAGACTTTTCACATCAAAACCTAGTATGTGTGTGCCAAGTGTGAAAAGGCATGAAATAGCTAGGCATGAGCTATTCCCCAAAGACTTGTCTTTTACTAGAAAGAACTTTGTAAATGTTAATAGGTATTAGACTAGCTGGAAGCAGATTTTCTCTGGGCCTAGAGACATAAAATAATCATCACTTTGTCTGATTCTAAATGGGCTTAGAATTGATTTGCATTATAAGAATTCCAAATTCCCACTACTCTGGGAAAGTAATCCAAACCCACTACTTTTCATTCCTGGTTGTTTCCTGCACATAAAACTCCTTTGAAATTCTGCACCAAACGTGGAGAAGGATACATGTGAGAATAAGCCTGACAAAATATTGCATCAGCTCCCCCTGCATGGTTCCACCCCAAAGACTTGAGGGTGGGTGCCATTTCAGCTGGTTCGCAAGGGTGTGGCTGGAGTCCAGTCCATACACAAAGGGAGGAATTCAGGTGAATAATACAGTCACAGGCCACATAACAATGGATCACATATACAATGGTGGTCCCATAAATTATAATGATGCTGAAAATTCCTATCACCTAGCAGTGTTGTAGTTGTAGCTGTTGCATCATCATAGAACAACATATTATATTATAGTTACCTACAGAATTCAGTATGGTAACATGCTGTACAGGTTTGTAGCCTAAGAGAAATAGGCTATACCAGATAGCCTAGAGCAGTGGTTCTCAACCTTCCTAATGCCGCGACCCTTTAATACAGTTCCTCATGTTGTGGTGACCCCCAGTTTCATTGTTACAAATTGAACATAATTAAAGCATAGTTATTAATCACAAAAACAATATGTAATTATATATGTGTTTTCTGATGGTCTTAGGCGACCCCCGTGAAAGGGTCGTTTGACCCCCAAAGGGGTCGTGACCCACAGGTTAAGAACCGCTGGCCTAGATGTATACTAGTAATAGGATAGGCCACCTAGGTTTGTGTAAGCACACTCTCTAATATTTGCACAATGACAAAATCACCTACCAATGCATTATCAGAATGTATTCTTGTTGTTAAGCATTACATGACTGTAGTCCTAAGAAAGCTTGAGAGAGTAGGCATGGTGTGTACATGGGACTCAGGACACACATTAATACTACAGGGCATGTCATAAAAACACTGAGCTCAGAATTTTAGAGTGAAAGGGACTTTAGATGTTATCTTCCCCCTACTTTCCAGTTAAGGATCAGAACAGTGAGTTAGCAGTTTTGAGACTAGACACCCGTCTAGTGACTTCCGTGGACACACTTTCTCACTGCCACAAACTCTCACCAGTATAGGACATTCTAATTTTTAAATATTTTACAAGCATAAATGGAACTTAATCCATACTGCAAGCCTGTTCGTTCACTCATGGATTCAACAAATAGTAATAGTTTGCTATGTGCTAGTCCTGTTCTAGCTGCTGCTTGACATATTTCAATGAACAAAACAGGCTAAAGGTTTACACTTGTAAGGTTTATATCTTTTAGTGGGATACTTAAGGCCTGTGAACTAAGGCCCACCTATCAGATGAGGAAATGGAGCCTCAAAAACCAAAAAAGTGGTTTTGGAAACAAGCTAATTAATGGCAGATTTCACACTAGGATTAAGAGTTCTTGCTCCAAATTCATGGTTCCATCTCAAAATGTACCCAGAACTACAAGAGGTGGAAACTGTGTTTGCAGAGTCCTTCTTATTCAAGTCACGCTGAACTCTGCCCAAGTTTGGAAGCTGTGCGAGGAGGAAGAGACAAAAAATTTCATGTAAAGAATGTAGATTTATTAGGTTGACTTCTGAGTCTGCATCATTTTGATTTCTTGGTGACCATTATAGGTTGAATTGTCTCCTCCGAAAAAAGACACGTTGAAGTCCCAGGTACCTCATCTGATCTTATTTGGAAATAAGTTCTTTATAAACATAACCACATTAAAATGACATCAGTAGAGAGTGGACCCTAATCAATAAGAATGGTGTCCTTTTGAAAAGGGGAAATTTGGACATAGGAATAGATCCTCACAGAGGAGGAGGAGGATGCAAAGACATAAGGAGAATGGCATCTCTTAGCCTAGGGATGCCTGATGCTGCTGAGGCTGGGAGAGAGGCGTGGGAGAGGTTCTTCCTCACAATCTCAGAGAGAACCAGTCCTGCCAATGCCTTGATTTTGGACTTCTGGCCTCCAAAACTTTGAGGCAATAGCTTTCTCTTGCGTGGACCACCCGGTGTGTAGTACTTTGTTATGGCAGCCTTAGGAGACTAATGCAGAGACCCTGGGATGTCCATTTGCTTCATGTTCTTATCAAATAAAATCACTTTTATTTTATTTTTTGTTTATCCTCACCAGAGGATATTTTCCCACTGATTTTTAGAGAGAGTGGAAGGGAGAGGGAGAGAAACATCCATGTGAGAGAGGCACATCTATCGGTTACCTCCACAAGAGCCCCGACCAGGGCCAAGGATCAAGCCTGCAACTGAGGTATGTGGTACGTGCCCTTGACCGGGATGGAACCCGGGACCATTCAGTCTGTGGGCCGACGCTCTATTCACTGAGCCACACCGACGAGGGCTAAAATCACTTTTTAATGAGAAAAAGTTTTTCACACTCCTCTGAATTCTTCCACATTACTCAGATAAGAGACACAGACTTCTGAGGTTAGAGGTGGGAGATGAACCGATCTCAGGAAAGTGTTATGCTGATAGAGACCGTCTGTCCCACCCACTTCCCCAGGCCAGTCACTCACATATTCAACACTTTATAGCTCTGGGCAACTGTCTGAAATAATGGGAGACCCAACCCCAGAGATAAAGGAGGTCTGTTCTCTTACTATTTATTGTTAAGTCAGATATTTTCAAAAGTTTTAACTATATGACTCATGCAGTTAACAAACCCATACAATGTGAGAAGATATAGGGAAAGGAAATATTCTGATTTCATTTGCACACACACACACAATCTCCAAATTGATGATAAATCACAGAAGAAATATACATGACCTTTCCTTCATAGTGCACTACTTTGGAAATTCATAGAGAAGGGGCTTTGCTTACATGCTCTCAGATACCACCAGTCAAAACAAAATACTTTATTTATTGCCATAAATCAGTGTCAAATTTAGGGATGACTAAGTTTGGTCACTAAAAGGATGAAAAACATAACCATGTGCTAGACTGAGTAAGTTTCTTCAGGAAATCCTGGGTACATAGCAGATGTTCATCATAATGTTTGTTGATTGGAGTAAACTAAAAGCTAATGGAAAAGTAAAAAAGAGCCCTCTTTATTATAAGTCGGAAAGGCATGGAGGGGTGAGATGATGAACAGGAAAGAGGAGAGGTGCTATGCTTTCACATTATAATAATGGAAGTCCATGTTATAATGCATTTCACTGCACAGGGTTGTTCACAGTCGTCTGAATACACGTGATTGCTTACAGGAACCTTGCTGAGATGCCCTCAGGAGAGCACTTGAAAATGTCTAGCTGCATGTTGGTATCTGGCAGAGGTCAGTGTTAAGCCTTTCAAGTGTCTGTATTTGAACAATTCCATTCCATTCTTCATGTGCATCTCAGAATTGCCACAAAACCCGATGTAAGACCTGCAGTCTCAGTCGCTTCTACCAGTCCACTCACTGAAACACTTAAACCTAACTCAAGGGTCTGAAGCACTGCTTAGTGCATAGCAGTTCTGTAGGTGCTACACAGCACAGCAAACATTAAAGTAAGGACATCAGTCACTTTAATTCTGAGCCGAGCTGTCCCTGGAGTACTCTCCTAGGCAGAGTTGACCTAGTGGCTCTGTCTTGGTGCCACCACTGTGACATCATCTTTTTCCTTAGTTTTCAACTTTTTCTTTCTCAGAAGAACATGATGATCAAGAGCACACACTTTGGAACCAGAATGCCCAAGTTCAAATCCAGGTTCTGCCACTCACTAGCTCTGGTGACCTGGGAAAAGTTGCTTAACCTCGGTATACCTGATTTCCTTGTATTAAAGAAGACTAATAGGCTAATAACAATACCTGTATCATGAGGTTGTTTCAAGCATTAAACATATCAATATACATAAAATGATTGGAACAGTTTCTGCTAAATAGTATCCTCTATGTAAGCATTTGCAATAGTTACTACTCTAGGGTGTCACTAGATACTGATGAAAGATGGAGGAAGAGCAGCAATACAGAACAATATTAATAAAGAGACTTAGAAATCTCCCCAAAGTCCACTAAAAGGAAAAGAAAATTTGATAGCTATTGACAATCTATTTTCAGACGGAAGACTGCAAAAGGAAGCTGTTTTGTGACAGAATACACAGTTTTTTATGAAGGGAAAGGGGGCAAAGTATTTGTATTCGTTTAAATAGTAGCCTCTTACTGAACACGGCTGTACAGTCCAGCACTTGGGGCAGATGGTAAAAGCCACATGCTTGTGGATTTTCCCACTTTTTCCACACTCGCAGACTCACAACCACTTTTGGTGCCCGTGGTTTAACCTCTGTTTCTCTAACTCCTGTTTATGAGTCAAGCGGTTTCATGTCATCAGATTGATGGGGAAAGTGTGAACAGGGGATAAGGATGTGGAAGCAGTTTCCACACTGGCACACTGTGGGCCAGTGCTAAAAAGGAAAAAGGAAGTCAAAGCCTTTGGGCTTTGAGGGTTTGGGTTCAGTTAACTTTGAAAGCCCGCATGCAATCAGAGTAGCTATCTAAGTACTTAAAAGGCATTATTTATTGGACCATAAATAAAGGTCTCAGTGTTGGTGGAGGCTGAGATGATGATGGTGGTAGCCAAGCAGGGTGAGGCTGGGGTCAGCGTCAGGCAGCCAGATTCTTGATAACCTCTCTCCCTTTCGGCTTGGAAAGGGTGTGGGTCAAAGTTCACCAACAATGGCAGCATCCTGTCTGGTCATGACGCAGCTCAGTAATGAGGGCAGCGAGGACACCGTGAACCCTACAGAACTGTTGGTTTCAGCTGGCATGCTTATGTAACAATTTGCTGATGAAAGCGTCTGGAAAAAAAATTCTATTCCCTATTTTTTGCTCCTGCTTGACCCCAGCAATGTCAAGTCTCTGAATTCCGTGAAATCATAGCTGGTCAGAACTACCAAAGCCCTCAGAGATTTCTCCCCCAACCCCCACCTAATTCTAGAGGCAGAGCAACAGAGTTTAAAGAGACTAGTGAATAAGTTGGGACTGGAATTCAGTTTTTCTGGCTCCTGAAGAGGAAACCTGTTACCCTTTCCTCTGTCCCCTCCACACCTCGTTGAATTCTGGTGGGCTTCTGCTGCAGAATTCTTGGAATAGAATATTTTCAGTCTCTAAATTACCCACAGAGATAGTTGGCAGCAATTCCAGGGTCAAAGACAGAGTTCCTTCTTGGGGATGTTGGTATGTCCTTTCTTATTGACCCTGTTGTGTTATTACTAAGGAAAGTTGAGCAGCCCTGGCCAATTTTGCTCAGTGGATAGAGCATCAGCCTTCAGACTGAAGGGCCTCGGGTTCGATTCTGGCCAAGGGCACGTACCTTGGTTGTAGGTTCGATCCCCAGCCCCGGGGTATATTCAAGAGGCAACTGTGGGCAGAGCTCAAGAGATTTACCTCAGTGCTGTGGCCGGTGCAACTCTGTGAGCACACTCCAGCGAACAGGCTTCCTTGGCACACCAGGAAGTGGCAATGCCCACCTGACAAATCTCCAAGAGCCACCTAATCTTAGCCCCGACCCTCATGCCCATTGGATAACATAGCAAGCGTGTCCCTGTTGCATTGGCTGCTTACCCCTTTATATACGGCTGTACTTCCTCAATAAACTTAGATCTGTATCTCTGAACCTGGTCTCCGGAGTCGTGCATGCAAGCGCCCCAGCGCGTTGGGTTCCGTCGTCCTCACCCCTGAGAGACCACCTGTTCCAGGCAACCAATATATGTGTCTCTCTCACATCAATGTTTCTCTCTCCTGCTCTCTTCCTTCCTTCCACTTTGTCTAAAAATCAATGGAAAAAATGTCCTCAGGTGAGGATTAACAATAAAAAAGAAATTTGATCAAACTTTCTTTGTCTGGAAGACTGAAGAGCAAAGCAGTATTAAGGGGGAGGGTGGTTTTTGAGAAACCTCCATGTAAAAAAAAAAAGAAAATTCTTAACCTCCCTAAGTATTTTGAATATTTCACTAAATTAATGGATCTTTCAAAAAAAATCCAATCTACCTCTGCTATAGTTAAAAATGATGTCCCCCTAATTTACCACATTTCATCTTCTTCCTAACCTACTACCATTTCTTCTTTTGCTGAATAGGTCTAATTTTTCTTTCCATTTTCCTTTACAGACCAATGTTTATAAACTTCTCATTTAAATAGTTTCCATTATAACTTCTCAAGGATATCCACATCCTTCTTAAATTATATTTTGCCTAACCAGATGTAAAATTTCATTTGAAGTGTTCCCAGGAAGGAAGTGAGACAGTAATAATATAGTAGTTATTTATGTATATTAAATAACATAATACAAATAAAATACATTTGGCAATTTTCAGAGGTGAGCGTGTACTGGGACTTTTGTTGAACTTCTGTTGAACTCTGCATTGAACTGATGATATAGTTTTTTTCCCCTTTCAGTTCAAATACTATCAATTCATGTGTGGGGGTTTTTTCCAGTTCACTCATTAATGTTACATTCCCAAAAATAATTTAGGGAAATTTTATAATGGAGATACCATTTGGAAACAGTATTCAAAAATAAATAGGTGAAGGATGGAGATAATTATTTTCAAATCTTAGATAATAATACAATTAAGCATAACATTTAGTTCTGAATTTCCTGGAAGCAAGGCACAAAAAGAAAATTTGTACTCTAATTTTAAAGATTACTTTGCTCCAGAGGAACAAACAAGATAAAACATCTCTGCTCATAGCTCTTGGCTTGGATTTTTCAGCCTCGGACCCAATGCTTTGATACGTTCTGCACCTCAGAGGCTCTGGGCTTTTTGAAGATGGGCTTAATTTCTTATATAACTAGTTTTTACTTAACTAATGCTATTGAATGAATGAATATTACTTACTCTGGTTTCCCAGAAACTCTTTATTAGGTCTTCATATTTTCTTAAAATATCAAGTAACTGCATTAATGTTTGAACAGTTTAGACTTCTTACGACTGAGAGTTTGAGGTTCAAGTGACCATTGACTATATTTGTGTATTTTCAAATTTCATTTTGTAAAGGGGCTAGTAAGGATACTTGTTTTGGTTGTTTTATCTGCAGTTGTGTGTAATCCTACCCTGAGACCTTCCATACTAGTTAAGGATCAGGATGAAGTGGTCAGATACAGAACTGTGGTGATGGTAAAGGTCTTGTATATTAATTATTTGTTTAAAAAAGTTGTGGCGTTTAATGGCTTTGTTTTTTAGGCCAAATCAATATACCCTTTATAAAAAACTTTGCTATTAAAGGAGCTCCTTCAAACACACTTGATAGCCCTAATGTGAAGAAACACTTAGAAATCATGCCCAATATAATCTCTTAAAAATCTTATTTTATTTTTATTATAAGTTGTACATTAGAAAACAAAAACTATGAAGAAAGTGGAATAGAAATATAAGTTTAAGGATATCTAAAAGCATCTTACTCATTAAAAAAAAGGATATCTAAAAGCACCTTATTCACTAAAAAAAAGGAAGAAATACTTAATGGATAGTGGTGTTTATAAACCTCCTATGCTATTTAGATTCCATTTGGTTTATTTACTAGCTATCTAAAACATCAGTGTTATAAACCATCCTAAATTATAACTTTTGCAACTATTTAAATGTTTGTTGATATTTTTATATTTCAACTTGAACATGTTTCAGAGAGTACATAGCTTTTCCAAATATGTTTAGGGAGTATGAGAAAAACATTTAGAGGAACGCTGTCCACTTTACAGGCCTGTTTTATTGCTGGTGCCCCTCATCTTTGAATGCATCTTTGGTAGCTTAAATCTCTATAAAAAACCTGGAATTAAAATTTTAAATTATTTTCATTATAGATTTAAACAGTTCTCTTTAGGCCAAGAGAAATATATACATCACACATTTCCTTCAGTTAATTCTAGCTTCCCCTATTTTATTCCCTTTTATTCTGAATAGTCAGATTTAAAATTTCCAGGCTGAAAATTCACAGAAAATAGGTATCTCCATCAAAGCACACACTCCCCCTTTTAAGCTCTTCCTAGATGATGATTTCTAAGAAACATATGCTTTTCCATCAAGTATAATATCCTAGCTTCTGGTCTCTGCAGACTCAACTAGTCCTTCAAGCATCAATGCAAATGTTCTCCCTTGAAGCTTTTACCATACTCTCAGGCAGTCAACCACTTCCTCTTAGGTGCTTCTATAGTACATGAAACCCTCATCCATTATGCTCAGGTCTAAAGCAGTGAATATACAGTTGATCAAAATCACTTCAGGTGTGAGTTCAAAGTCAGTGTGAAACTTAAACTGGAAGAAAGAGGTGGAGAGACAAAGACTCCTGGACACAACACAACATGACAAAGACTAGCTGTAGAAGCAGGCCCAATTAGGCAGGCTCTAGGATTGTCACATCAGACAACTTTCCCATTGTGATGATATCTGGAGAGGAGCTCAAGCTAAGAGAGAAGAGTAATAAAGTAAAAGCGATAGGAACTGAACAAAGAGGTAATCATTTTCCATCCAGGGCATTCACGGAGACTGGGGCAGCCATTACCATACTTCATCTTGTAAAGCTGTGTTTGTTTATCCAGAGCTGGCAGCTTTGAACCCTTGCCGAAGCCTGGTTTAGAAACACAAACCAGTAGAGAAACTTTCCATCTGCTTACACATCCCATCACAAGACTGACATTTTCTGTTCTGTTTGTTATGGGCTGGTGGGTGGCTTTAATTTGGTTTTGCCTCCAGTTCCCGAGTCCCAATCTTTGCCAATCTAGATGCAGGCAGGGAGAGGGAGGAGGGGGGGGGGGGGAATACATATGCATTTGCATTCACCAACTGATCTCAGAGGTAACTTAATACTACTACAGGTCGTCCATGTCTTACAAATCAGTTTCATTCTGGGGATTGTTTACACACCACTTCTAGTGTGTCTCTAATAAATTAAAATCTGCCAAAATGGTAAAAATATACTGAAGATATAGTGAATGCTCTACAGGCTACACAGAAGGGCCATTCTTCTAAGAGGAAGTAGGAAAAGCAATCATAAAATTTTGAAAAATTATGCAGTAACTTTGTACTTATTACCCATCTGTATTCATTACAATGATCTACTTCATAGACATATAAATAGAATGGGAGAGTAACAGATCCACAGTGTGCTCTAGACATGGCTCTCAACTTTAGTCAATGAAATTCAATTAGTGTCTTTAATAAAGAAAACTCTGAAAAGGCCACGCAGTTGTCTGCATATTTCTTTATGCTGTTCTGAAGTCATTCACTTCGTTTTCTTCCAGTGCTTTTCCTTTTCTCAGAAAGTCTCTTTTGTAGAGAGACCAGGAGGCACGTTTGCTCGGGTTTGCTGGGGGACGTGGTCACATCAGTGGCCTCATTCTCAGTAAGCACTGAGCTGTCCGTAACACATCTTCCATAAGCAGCTGGTGAGGTCTAATAGGACAGCATGCTGAATGTTCTCTATAGAAAAGGACCACACAGATAAGACCATAAAATTGCCAGGGATTCAGAACAGGTTTTACGACAGGCACGCTGATCAAAAGGGCTTAACCAAGAGGGTTTTTAATCATGTTTGGGCACTGGAGAGTTCTCAGGTTCAAAGAAATGGTTCTGTATTTTGTTTAGTTTTAGCAAACCTCTCTTTTCTTCAATAACCTCAGAAAAACAAAGCCAACAGAGTGAGGCCATGCTAGATTTTCTTTCTGTGTTCAAGCAAAATATACCACCTGGAAGAAGTCTTTTTCTTACAAGCAGTACTGTATATTTTTAAGACTATTTTGGATTGGACATGCTCATTCTTGAATACTTATCCTTTTGAAACTAAACCACCTTTAAATTGTGCAGGGAATCACACAAATTTACTATTGTGGAAAAAATGTTCTAGTTGTGTCTTTCATTGTTTTGCAAAGCTCAATGTCAAAATATTTAGCATCACTGTTTTTTTTTTTAATTCAAAATACAAAAGTACTAGGTATTGTGTGAAGTGATAATGTGGCCTAGGAAAGATGGGAAATTGACCACCTTTGCAATCCAGAGGCCAAAATCTGAAGGAAGATGTTAGGCTAATTTGGCTCATTCAATACACAACTGCTTCTTTGTCTCCTCCTCCTTTTTTCTCCTCTCCCTTTCTTCTTCTCATTCCCCATTTCCTCATCCCCTTCCTTCCTCTCCTTTCCTCCTATTATAGTAGATCGTCAAACACATGCAAACTTTGAAAACTCTGCCTAATTCCCTGGTAGAGGGGGTGCAGATAGTCTTCCTTCACTTACTCACAAAAGTGCTATTCTCTCAGTACAATATCCTCCTGAGCCCTTCTAATATTTTGTCATATATTTAAAAGAGAGGGGAGGAAAGGAAAAACAAATCTCTACCTACTTTTCAAATACTTCTTTTTTAGTTTTTGCAGAAAAATAAAAAAAAATGAGTATGCCTAAATAGTAAAAATAGGCTAGGCAGTTGGAGTTACAAGAATTATGTAGTACATCACTTAATCACATAAACCACTAGGCAGGGGGAAAAAACCCCAACTCAAAGATGCCACTTAATAATCACTGAGGGTCAGAAAGAACCCACAAGCATCCCAGAGTCTGTGTCCTTAGCTTACCTCCGACTGGAAGGTAGTGGGAGGCAGTAGAACAGAAGCACCGTATGTATGCTTAATCACTCTTTACAGGTCTACACAGAGCATTTAGCTGTGAAGCCAATTAAGGAAGAAGTTAGAGCCTGGATCTCTCTTTTAGTTTGATAGATTTGTAGGAGATCCCTGAATGGCGATTTGTTTTTGTCTGTTTGTTTGTTTAGCTTTGTTTTACTTTATCCCACCCACAATTCTGGGAGTTCCTCTGGAAAAGAGATAAGTTTTGAGGGAAATTTTGAATGAAGGGAAAAAGAGGAAAATTTCAAAGTAGGTGTTTGTAGAACATGATCTTGGAGATTATGTGGTAGCCTGGGAATGGGGCAGGGGAGAGGGTGAAGAGAGTATGAGGTGAAGCAGCTGCAGAAAGCTGGTCAAAGCCAGGACACAAAGTTCATCAAGCCCCAAACAAACCTTCACAAAGGATTAGGAAGAGGCATCCTAAAACAAGAAGGCTCAGAGGACATTTGAAAATCAGAGGTGGGGAGAGGAAGCAAACTTGATGAATGGAAACCCAGAAAAGAAGCTGGCAAAGCGTGGATGGGCTTAAGCCTGGGAACTGTGGGTTGGCAATTGAGATACCCACATGGAGTAGTTGATAACCTTCTTGCAATTCAGAAGTCTGGGTTTATCATGTAAAAGTCTACTTGAGGAAAATATGATAACATCCTTTATATTCATTCATTCACCAAAGTGTTTGACTCCATCTAGGCCTAAAGTGGGTCTTTTTACTCCTTTAAGGATCCTGTAGAGACTCAGATGACCTCATTCAAACTAATAAGTATCATTTTCTTCTTCTCTTAGCTCCACACCCCTTTGCCTCTTAAACATCATGGAAAGGGAATGTGACATTTTAGAAGGTGTTTTGCTGACAGCCCCACAGACCAAGGCTCCTTCTAACTAGAAAGGAGAGCTTGTGCTATAGCTACTAAATGTTCTCTCTCCAGTGTCCTTCACAATGTGCTTAACCCAGCTAGGTTGGGATCATGGGATAATTCGAATGCATTCAGTATCAGTAAAATACAGATCACACTCTGTTATTTCTTCTTCATGTGTCTGTCTGTGAAATTCTTAAGGGCAAGGCCATTGCCTTCTTCATCTTTGAAGAGAAATTTGTACTGATTGATCAAAGGACTATATCCAGTATAGTTCCTTAGAACATAAAAGGTTCTCATTAATTGCTTCTTTGATGCATGGAAATTATTTGGCTCCTGAAACTAAGTGTCCAGAAACAAAAGTATCTCAGTAGAAAATTTCAGAGTAGAAATGTCTGATTAGACTTGAGTGATTTTTTTTTCTTTCTCTGAAAGAGCATAATGGGGGTCCCCAACCTCTGCCTCTGAGTTTCTAGAATTCTCTGGGACAAAGCTGTTACCACTATTTGAGCACTCATAAAACAAGTAAAGATCCATGGTTTTCTTTTACATACATGTATAATCAAACAGATCCTCTGGCTTTTCTTCTGGTAGCCTCTGGAACAAGCCAAATGAAAGCAAGTGTGTAATATTATAGGAAAGTTTCTATATCATATATTAATTCTTTATCTACCTTTATGTTGTAACTATTTTTCTATTGCTGAATTTTTGTTATAAACAGATTTTCAATTCAATGTAGTCGAATTTATTGTTCTACTTTGTATGGTTTATACCTTTAGTGTTCTGTTTAGAAAGGTGTAAGGTAATATATATATATATATATATATATATATATATATATATATATGAAAGGTTCATAATGTATAATATATATACTAACCTATTATTATTTCATTGTTTTAATTATTTCACATTTTACATTGAACTTATTTGGAACTGAATTTGATGAGTTAGTGGGGAAATATAACTTTATATATGTTTGCCCCAAATGTTTAACCAGTTGTGGTAAAACTACATATTAAAAAATTCAATCTTTACTTACTAAACTTTTATCTATATTCAAGCCTACTTCGGTACTTTATATTACATTATAATGAGTTTCTATATGAGTGAGAACATTGTTTTATATTTTTTAATTTTTTAAAAATATTTTTTTTATTTTTCAATTATAGTAGACATATAATATTCTATTAGTTTCAGGTGTACAATAGAGTGATTATATTTATATAACTTATGAATGATCACCCTGATTTGTCTACTAGTCATCTTACACCATACACAGTCTTATAATTATTTTGTACTTCTAGGAGCTGCAACAATGTTTAGTACTGAATAATCACTAAGTCAGTGGATAAAATCTCAAGCCATCAGACTTAATAATTCTACTGTATAATACATCTGAAATCATTTCTCTTCCTCCTTTTAGCCACATTGCCTGCCTTTGTTTAGGACCTAATAAATATGGTCTTTTTTTCAGTGCATCTTATACTGGAATAAGGTTCTAGTAACTTTCCCAATAAAAATCTGTAAATGACTATTTCATTTCATGTTCCATACCTTTGAGGGCCACCAAGGCCCTGAGCTCAACCAGGTGAAACTCTTTGTAGTTTCTCAAACATGTCTTGTTGGTTTGGTTTTGTCTATTAATTAAAAAAAAATCCTTGCCTTTGTAAAAGTTGTATAGCTTGGTAGGTACTATGATAGGAGTTTGGACAAGTAGATTAATAAGATTGGTGGGGATTCTTGGAAATAGAAAGTTAAGTGAATTTTGGCCAAGATAAACAGAACACAGAGGTGTGAAATAGCACTTATTCTGTCCCAGAACCACAAATCCTTGAGAATGATGAGGGTACAAGAGAAGGTGACAACATAAACGGGGCCCAAATTATGAATGCTCCTGCATGTCACACTATGGACTTTGAGTTTTTCGTACAGGAACATGGAGTAAAATTTAAATGTGGAAATATCTTGGTTACAATTTTTTTGGGGGGGGTGGGGGGGAGTTAAGTAGGATAGAAGCATGCAGGATGGATTGACAGAGAACGAGTCCAAAAGCCAGAAGCTAAATTAATAACAGAGCCTTCAATAATAGAGGTGACATATGATAAGGGTTTGAGCCCAGGCAATAGAATTGAGAGTCAGAGGAAGGGATACGTATGATATTAGTAAATAAAACCCTTTTAGATTTTGTTACTGACCAGGTATGAAAATGAAAAAAGGAAGAGCTAGTAATTGATCCCCACCTACCACCATTCCTCATTTGACTAATTAGGTAAATAGTAATAGTGATGATCTTTTCTAAGATGGGAAATGCAGAAAGAATATCTGTTTAGGGGACGGTGGGGTGACGGAGAAGAAATAAGTGGTAATATACTTAATGTTGGACACGTGGAGGGTTTGCAGAAGGGAGTTGCCCAGAGTGTCATATGCTCCCCAGGGGCAAGTCAGATGCCCATTTGGACTTAACGGTGAGAAGGTTTGTCTGCATCTCCCAGAAGCTGGGAAGTCAATGGAGACTGTCAGTACAAACATCTCTGCCAATGAGCTTAGGTGTGAAGAAAAGTAGATCAGCGGCTACAGAAGGCACATGTCCCACACCTTTTATTTTGCCATGGAATTCCTGAGCGTTAACACTGTCACCCAAGCTGGAGTGTAACCTCTTTGAGACCAGATACTGTGTCGTGGTTTCCTGGATGACCAGTTCATTCTCAAAACCCTCAAATTTTACAAGTTTCTAATCCTCCACAGTGTCTATAATTATCCTGGTACTCAGGCAGTAGCATTCAATTAAAGAGTTGTTGAAATGAATATTGTGGATAGCTGACTCACAACACTGAACTGGACTATTCAAAATGTCAGTGCCTCAATTTCCTCCTCATCAACAGCAATTATTATTGGAGCTCTTTTAATAGTAAATTGAACATGGAAACATTGTCCTTGCTGTCAAGAAATGTTCACATTCATCTACTTAATGAAAAGGCCAGTCTCCCTTCCTTCCTAGAAATATTATGAGGAGCAGCTCACATCTGAGGGCTAGCTTACACATCAGCCCCACGACACGGCCAATACGAACAATCTCCCTTCATATATTATGCGCTCTGGGTAGGTATAACCACGAGTCAGCTAACCGCACGGGATGCTTTTAGGTCTGGCACGGGGGATGGAAAGCTCGCTGCATCAGGCTCCTCTGTGAGCCTGCACGCTTTCTGGTTTCAGGCTGGAAACATCCCGCGGTGCGTCTGGCCTGGCCAAACCCAGGAAGTACTGAGCTTATTAAAATTGAAAAACAAACCAAAGTTGTTTGGAACCTCCCAAAACACTCACATTGTGTCTGAGAGGGAAGGCTCGGATTCGTTTCTGATTTGACATGAGCACCATACCTCAGGAAAACACAAATAGTGCGGGGTAATCTTATGAAAGGGCTACACCCTTGCCTTTGGTCTTGTGACCACCTTGCAAAGCAGCCCCTGTCCGGGGCCTAGAGGAATTTAATGGAGCTTTCACTCCTCTTTTAATTCATTTGTGTTAGGTTGTCATAGGAATACATAGGAATATGTGTTTGTGAAAATACTTTTAGGCAGTTTGACATGAACCTTCTAAAGCATAGCTGGGGGTACCTTACCTCGGGCCCCGCCCAGATGTGGAGGCTTGCTGGGGTCTGGCTCTGTGGTTAGATAAATCTGCCTATAGTGGGCCCTGGGCAGCCCCCAATCTAGCCTATTGCTTAAGAAGAGCCAGACCACCCAGGGGTAATCCACAAGCAACTGTGAGTGGGTAATCAGGAGTTGGCTAAATCAAGCTGATGACCAAAAGTGAACCTACTGGTCAGGAATGAAGCTTCCGAAATAACACACAAGGGCGTGTTTGCCTGAAAATTATGTTTAGATCATCGAAAAGAATTATAGAATTATCTAGAGTTGGAAGTAACTGGAGCAACCATGTAGCTCCACCCCTCATGTTTTTCACATGAGGGAAGTGAGGCACAGAAATGTTTAGGTGAATCATCCAAAGTCAATAGCAGTTAGTGATGCAGCCAAAATGCAGAGCCTTGAGCTGACCCCTCTCTCCTTTTCAGTGCTAGCACACACACACACACACTCCACACTCCACACAAGTTATTTTTAAAATAGCTTGTAATTCATTAGAGCAGCGATTCTCAACCTGTGGGTCGCGACCCCTTTGGCGGTCGAACGACCCTTTCACAGGGGTCACCTAAGGCCATCCTGCATATCAGATATTTACATTACGATTCATAACAGTAGCAATATTACAGTTATGAAGTAGCAATGAAAGTAATTTTATGGTTGGGTCACAACATGAGGAACTGTATTTAAAGGGCCCGAAGGTTGAGAACCACTGCATTAGAGATTTACAGAAATCAGCTCTGTAGTATAATATATAAAAGGTGTAGATGGCAGTTTGTAAACCCTGATATACCCACTTTTATATAGTTTGGAAGTTAGAGGTAGCTAATTTAATTTACATAAGATAATAGGCATTCTAAGAAGAAAATGGACTTCAACTCTTGTCTTTGAAATCCAAAGAAATTGAAACATATGGCTTAACCTGACATGGCCCAGTTTAAGGGTCAAGCAGAAAGGGAAATGAAGTTACTGAGACAAAATTCACCTGAGACAGAATCTATCATGACGGTGTACCAGTAGATACCTGGTATCCAAGGACTGGGAAGAAAACAGCTGCCTAAGCCAGCACCTGTGACCCAGCCATTCTAGAATCAACTTCTGGGGAAATGACTGTGCTAATGAAACCATAGAGCCCAGGGCAATTTTGACCCAGAATGTCCGGAGCCCAGTGTTCCACAGAGAAAAGGAGCCACCTTCTAAACACTGTAAGAAACTCGTACATTCTGAGCAGAGATGTATTTCCGCAGCAGGGACTGGAGCACAAGACTGCTATCAAGCCACATTTCTGAGGGCAGCCATGGTCACAGCAGGCACCTCACCGAGCTGTGGTTTCAGCATTCACAGCTACAGCAAGTGGGTGCCAAGGACTTTCTGAGCTTGTAGTTGAAGACCCGGGACTACTAGGATTTTAGGATGAGGCAACAACAAGCTCTGGCTTTATCAATGGTACCAGCAACTGGTGGGAGGAGACTCTGTTTAGACTGATTGTTTTTTAAAATATATTTTTTATTGATTCCAGAGAGGAAGGGAGAGGGAAAGAGATACAGAAACATCAAGGATTAGAATCATTGATCGGCTGCCTCCTGCATGCCCCCAACTGGGGATTGAGCCTACAATCTGGGCATGTGCCCTGACTGGGAATCGAACCATGATCTCCTGGTTCATAAGTCCATTGAGCGATGCCAGTCAAGCTAGACTGTGTGTTTTAGTGGTGTCCCCTGGTCACAATTACAGTAGGGCAAGGACATATGGATCACCTAGTCTGGGCAGTGAATATGGATTCCTCCAACCCCAAAGAAACCCAACTTTAATCTCATGTGACTGGAAGTCAGCAGTCAGTGCCGGGTCTTTGGACTTGATTAAGCACCCAAGGAGATTCTCGTATGTGTCAGGAGAAAATGGGCTTGAGAGAAGACTGGTATTAGGACATCATTGCCTGGCGATACTGTGTGTCCTCCAGTCAAAGCAGATTGTGCCAGTGTAAACATTTTACTTAAGGTCATGACATTTCAATTGAGCAGATTCTTATTTTTTCTAATAAGAATGATCTGTCTGAGCTCTTTCTGAAGTATGGTGACTCTGTGCCTCCTCAAGACATTTCTTCCTTTCTTATAGTTTGACTATATTTCATCCTGCAACAAGTTTCTAAACCCGAAAGGCTTCCTTCTTTATACATTTGATACTGTCTCTATTAATAAAGGGGACTCTTCTCTAAATCAATTAAAGCATCCACTGCAGCTCCTTGCCCCTTGAGTTCACAAATGGACATAAGAAGAAAGGGATATTCTCCAAACCACGTCAATGGTAGGTGTTTAACAAATTCACTTTGAGGTAAAAGAGACTGTTTACTTAGAGCTATTTTTTCTCTTATACAGGTGATAAAATAGTTTTCTTTCAATAGAATTCATTTTCATACAAGTTTCTCAAGCCTCACTGAAGGAAAATTGTATATTTTACCTCCATGACATTCTTCTTAGTCTCAAGTGTCCACTTTAAATGTAATCTCCTCTGCAAAGCCTTCTACAAAAACCTTATTTGCCAAAATTGTCTATTTTCCCCACATCCCCCAACCCCCGATTTCCTTTTTCTCTTGCCATTCGATGCAAGAAGAGTGTATATGCACCTGTTTCCTCTCTTACAGTCAGTTTCTTGAAGGTAAAGACTGTGTCTTACTCATCTTTGTGACTCCAGTGTCTCTCATGTAGAAGGCATCTTTAACAAAGTCTTATTGGATTTAATTGAACCCTATATAATATTTCAAAAATATAGAATTAGTTTTAAAATGTCAATTTTAAAGGGCTATGAGTCTGTCTTGGAGAATCAATAAATTATTTAGTATGTAAAGATTTGGGGAATATGGAACCAAACATATCCACTGAATGGTTTATTACATGTGGATTTGGTAAAACCATCATTGTCAGAGTATGTCCATTTTCCACCCAAAATATGATAGTATCTGCTCCACTTATGTGAATTAAAAACACATCCTATCTAATAAAGACAGAATATGCAAATTGACCATCACTTTGCGACAAAGTTGGCGGAGCCCATAGCTATAAGAAGACGGCACCCAGTCCCCTCAGCACCACCGGAGTCCTCCAGTCCTTTAAGCTTTCGCCACGGGGGCGAGGGGCAAGCAGCATCCAAGTCCCCCATGGCAAGCAGACAGCAGAGCATTGCTTGCCTCTCCTTAGGGGGGTGAGGGGCAAGCAGCACACCAGTCACCTGTGGCAAGCAGAGAGCAGGGCACTACTTTCCCCTCACTGTGGTGCCAATGGGAAAGCAGGCCCCCACAGAGAGCAGACAGCAGGGCCCTGCTTGCCCCTGGCTGAAGCAGTGAGGGGCAAGCAGGCCCCGCAGAGAATAGACATCAGGGCCTGTGGTGGCGTTGAGCAGGCAGGTCCACAGAGAGCAGAGAACCACGGGGAGCGGGCCTAAGCCATCAGTAGGACATCCCCTGAGGGTTCCCAGATTGGAGAGGGTGCAGGTTGGGCTGAGGCGAACCCCAGCCGCCATGTGCACAAATTTCGTGCACCAGGCCTCTAGTTCTAATATAAATGAAGGCATTTTTGTAAGTAGTAATATTCCCTTTATAATTATTTAAGTTATTTTAATTTATCTCATGTATTTTTGTAATGCTACTGTGACTGCTTCATTATTTCAGTCTTTAAAATATACAAAGGCTAAGAAACGAAAGAGAAATGTAGTTTAGATTATGTATTTTATCCATTTGATGCTGATACTTATTCTTTATGTAGAAAGTGTTTAATTAAAATTATTGCCGGAACCGGTTTGGCTCAGTGGATAGAGCGTCGGCCTGCGGACTGAAAGGTCCCGGGTTCGATTCCGGTCAAGGGCATGTACCTGGGTTGCGGGCACATCCCCAGTAGAGATGTGCAGGAGGCAGCTGATTGATGTTTCTCTCTCATCGATGTTTCTAACTCTCTATCTCTCTCCCTTCCTCTCTGTAAAAAATCAATAAAATATAT
Organism: Myotis myotis; assembly: GCF_014108235.1. NCBI lineage: Eukaryota > Metazoa > Chordata > Mammalia > Chiroptera > Vespertilionidae > Myotis > Myotis myotis. The sequence goes on from NW_023416335.1 coordinate 176,550,132, forward strand.
TAAAAAAATAAAATAAAATTATTACATAAAAAATTACTAATAAGATTGGTTGCAATCTATTGACATTATTTCACAGCTTTATTTTTTTATTATTTTTATTTATTTATTTATTTATATTTCACAGCTTTAGTCATAAGTCACCTGTTGTTTGAAAGTTTCCAAAGGGAATTTATTCTTTTCAATTGACAATGTTATAGACTATAAAATCAGTGACTTTAGGATGTCATCCAGCTTTCTCCTTCTGCATAGGGGGCTACATGACCATGTATGGTGGTGTTTTCTGTAAAAATTTTCCAATTTACTGTTATCTGTAAATGCCACAATTCCATAGTTAATATTTTTGCTTTAGTCAATTCTATTTTAAAGAAATTTTTAAAATGAGAAAAAAATGTTTTTACATTTACCTACTTATTTTCTATTTCTACTGCTTTTTTTTTTGTTACAGTGGGGTCTTGACTTATGAGTGTCCCGACTAACGAGTTTTTCGAGATACGAGCTGTCTCTCGGCCAATTTTTTGCTTTGAGTTGCGAGCTAAAATTGGGTTACAAGCCAGCTTCAGATACCCCACTGCTAGTTGGCACAGCGAACGTCACAGTGAACGCCACAACATCAGCCCAGCATCACGTGTCTCACTAGTTCACTTTAAGATTTGACATACTAGTAATTTGAGTTACAAGCTCTGTCATGGAATGAATTAAACTCGTAAGTCAAGGCCCCACTGTATAGATATAAATTTACAGCTGGTACAATTAATCTTCTGCCTGAAGCATTTTGTTTAATATGTTTTATAGTCCAGGTCTACTGGAGATGATGATCCCAACATTTTTGAATCTGTGAAATTATTTATTTTAGCTTTAATTATTAAAATATAATATTGCTGGATATAGAATTCCAGATTAACTTTATTTCTCCACCATTATTTTAAATATATAAATGTATTGTCTTCTTTTTTGCCTAGTTTCAGACAATAAATGTGCTTCAATTCTTATCTTTATTCTTCTGTACATATTGTGTCTTGTACTTTGTCTGGTAGCTTCTAGAGTTTTTCTTTAATAGTAGTTTTCCAGATTCTGTATGTATCTTGCTTGGGTTTGTTGAGAGTCTTAGATCTATAGGTTTCTAATTTTCATTAAATTTGGAAAAATTTTAAATGTTGCTTGTTGAAATATTTCTTCTCCACCCTCTCTTTTTAGTTTCCAATTACATGTACTGTCTCCCACAGGTCACAGAGGCTCTGTTAAAAGTTTTAGTTCTTTTTTCCCCATTTTTACTTTATTTTGGATAGTTTCTACTAATACAGTTTCAATTTCACCAATCATTTCTTTCATAATTTCTAAATTGCTTTTAATCCCTTACAGTAAAATTTTAATTTGAGTTATTTATTTTTCATTTCTCAATGTTCCATTTGGAACTTTTTTATATTTTCCACTTTTCCACTTATTATGCTATGCCTTTTTAAAAATTCTTGAGCCTTTTTTGGTAATATATTAGATACTTTAAAGTTCTTTTCTGTTAATTCCATCATCTTTCTCATTTCTGGCTACGTTTCTATTAACTGGTGATGTGTTACATTATTTCTATTTTTTTTCTTGCTATTGTGTCATATTTTTCTGCTTCTATGTATGTATAGGAAGTTTTTATTAGATTGTGATTTTTATGTTCTTAAGTGCTGGATTTTATTGTATTCTCTAAAAGCTATTGGTTTTTGTTTCAGCAGATAGTAATATACTGTGATCAATGTATTCTTTTTATTATTTTTAATCCTCACCCGAGGATATTTTTCCATTGATTTTTAGAGAGAGTAGAAGAGAGAGAGGGAAAGACAGAGAGAAATATTGATGTGAGAGAAACACATTGATTGGTTGCCTCCTGCAAGTGTCCCGACCAAGGCTGGAGTCGGGGAGGAGCCTACAACCGAGGTACATGCCTTTGACCAGAATCAAACCTGGGACCCTTCAGTACACAGGCCGACATTCTATCCACTGAGCCAAACTGGTTAGGGCACCAATGTATTCTTTTGAGGCTTTTTTTCAAGTTTTTGAAAAGGAAGCCTGGAATAGCTTGGATCTAATGACAGGGTAGGCCCACCATTACACCTTGGCTTTTTCTGGGGTCTTTACTAAGGGCTCAGATGTTTAACAAGGACTTTCTATTCTGGGCAGTTAGGACTTGAATGCCTCTCTCACCTGGGTGAACTCTAGAAACTACTTAACTTAAAGTTCCGCAATCCTTTCATGATCTATTCTAGCCTCACGGGTTCTACCCTGTGCATAGGCATAATAGTTATCTCCCATCTAAAAAAAACTTATGCATATTTTGGGGGCTTTCTTTCTATGTATCTCCCGTTTCTTGGATAGTCTTCCCTAAAAATGCCAGGCACTTCCGCTTCCCTGAACTTTCTTCCCTACTTTCTTCACTCAGCAGGTCTGCCATGCTTGGTTTGGGATGTTCTCATCATTACTGAGGCCCAGACAAGCCTCTCAGCAGAGAGCCAAGCAATTGTAGGGCACTCTCACTCATGTCTCTTCTCTCACGATTGGAGTGATCTGTTGTCTGCTGTTCAATGTATGAAACCATTGCCACGTGTATTTTTTCAGCTTTCTAGTTGTTTACCAAAGGATAGTAAGTCCAATCCCAAGTATTGTAACTGAAATGCACTGAGTGAAACAAAATTGTCTTTTGCTTATAGCCTATAAATCATATTGTTGGAAGATAATTTTTCCATGAGTCTCTGATATTTTTTTATAATATGTTGTTTTTTTAAAATTTTATTTCAGAGAGGAAGGGAGAGGGAGAGAGATAGAAACAATGATGAGAGAGAATCATTGATCAGCTGCCTCCTGCATGCCCCACACTGGAGATTGAGCTCACAGCCCGGGCATGTGCTCTGACAGGGAATTGAACCATGACCTCTTAGCTCATAAGTTGATGCTCAACCACTGAGCAACACCAGCGAGGGTGAGTCTCTGACATTTTTGTATGTCTTATGAATAAGACACAAATTTTCTCTTCACTCCCAACTATATTTTTAAGTGTTTCTGTATAGCAAACAGTCTTGAAAGATAGAGTTAATATCTTTCAGAATAAAGGGTGGGTTTCTTTACAGTTTTGGAAACTGTATGGCAGATGTACTTCTCTTTAAAAAGAACTCGGTTCCTTAACTCTTGTCTTATAAAGCAACTCATTGTATTTACAGGCACCATCTGGCCCTCTTCACAGTGGGAATTTGGGCTTGAAAAACTAGTATGAAAATGCTGATATTCTGTCTACTGCTATTGCTCTCAGCACGGAATTGTCTTGTCTCTGACTCAGGAGTGTCATGCCTTCTATTAGCATCCATAAAACTGTGGTAGACTAAATTGTTAGCTTGACAGTAAAATTTCAGACTCTTCACAATTTTTGATACATATTTTCTGAATATACCACTTACATTTATATTGGAGGAGATAAAAAATATATGACAACTTATAATAGTAGCTAATATTTATTCAGGGAATACTTAACAAAAGATGCTTTTTATAAAATGATTCCCAAAACCCAGCAAAGTAAGTTTTCATTCCCATGGTTCATACAATTAACAGGTTCAGAGAGATTATGATTTGGGCAAAGCCAATTGCATTGTCAATAGTAAGCCAGCATTTAATGGTAAGCCTTTCTGTTCTTCCAATGGCATGAAAACTGCTAGCACTACACAATTATAACAACATTAACCTAAAAAGCATATAATTGAGGTTTAGACTATGTGGTAGGCTAAAATAACTAGAAATTCAGAAGAAAAAGAGTCTGATGCCAGCTAAAATCCTCAGAAAAGACTGACTGGAGGAAGGAAGACTAAGTAGCCGATGTTAGTGCCCACAGTCTGACACTCAAAGGCTTTCCTGTAAAGGTTTCTATAAACCCTGCGGTCCAGAATGGAGCTGTGCTCTTACTTGTCTCAAGCATGAGAACATATCCATGCGCGATCATTCCTTCACCTTCACCTACAGAGCTCTTGCTCTTGTGCTGTCCATGATTGGCCTGCAGACTGACAGAGTGGCTTTCACTACCTATGGGCACAATGAGAGACATGTGCTTCAGTCTCCAAAGGTATCAGTGGTGTGGGGGTGTTTCTTGGTAAATGACTTCACAGGATATATATATATATATATATATATATATATATATATATATATATATATATATATATATATATATATATATGAATTCTCAGCCTGAAAAGTAAATATATGGAACAGCCATTACTAATGAAGTACTTACTTTTAATAAATCATTTATAAAATCTTTGAAAGCATTTAAAAGTACCTGCATATACCAGAACATTGAAAATAAAATCTTCCCTTTAATATTCTCTCTTCTCCAAAATCCTAAATCTAAAATGATAGAACCCAAGAGAGAACACAAGGAGCCAACCGGCCCCTACAGGTCCCTGGGGTAAGGGGATGGGTAAAGGAAAAAAATGAGCAGTATCAACTGTCCTTTAAACATGTTCAAAATTCAGTCTTGACATACTATTCTACATCTGACCTTTCCCTCTTGAGCAGTGATTTTCAACCAGGGTGCCACAATAATTTTTAAAACATGCAATACCTGACCATGTAGTCAGAGGCACTGAGCTCTTTACCCTTAGATTGTCAAATTTAAAAAATGATAACAGCTAACACAACAATAGCCATCTGGTGTGAATGAATGAAAATTATACCCATTTTTTGTCAGATCAGCAATATATATATATATTTTGGTGTGTAGCAGAATTTGAGTAATTAGTTTTTGTGTGTCATGTGATGGAAAAAGTTGAAAATCATTGCTCTGGAAGGTCAATTGAAAAAGAGGAGAAAAATATAATCAATCTTGCAAGTTTTAATGAGAACATAAAATACTTATATAAACACCTAAATTTGACTAACAGAGAAAAATGGATATTATCTTGAACAGAATTCTGTAACCAGAAACTCCCTGGATCTGACCTTGAATTCTTTGGGAACCTGCTAGGGAGAACAAATTGGATTCCTCCACAAGTTGAAGAACTGATATTAAATGTATTTTTTAGCAACCAGAAGAAATAACTTTTTATATTCTTTTTAAAGCAACAAATATTTTTTGAGAGAATTTTGTATTGGTAGTTGTAGGAGACATGGAGGCAATGGACAGAATATGTCTCCAAAATGCTTAAAGGAGCAGGGGATTTTGTGGTGGTAATAAATGCATTTGAGTTAGTATATGGAGTCAAGACTTAATAAGGAATAGGTAAATTGGACACAATGGAATGGAAAGACAAGCTAATTATTAGTAACAGATGAGGAATAAAGAGCTATTCCAGGGGACATGAGAGGTGTAGGAAATCAGTCTGGAATTACAGTAGCAAACTAGAGGTGAAGATCTTGAAGACCTCCTATCATCCTCATGAATATGATCCTGAGGAAGGAGGTAAGACAAGCATGATCATACTTGGAAGAAAAGCAATAATATTAAGACAGCACAGTAGCAGTTTGAGATTTCAGTATACCAAATTGAATTCTAATCTAAATTTTTTAAGTTAGAGCATCATAAAATTTTTCTAAAATTTAAGCTCTGGTGTCATAGATCAAAAAAAGTAACTAACAAAAAACAAGGAAAACTTTGTTTCCCCCATGAGAATAACTGATGGGTCCAAATGTAGTCAGTAGTCACCAAAGTTTACTGCCACTTTTAGGAAAAGAGTGTAACAAAATATTTAGGGAAGGAAAGTGAGGCCCTGAGAACATGGATTAGATACCACAACAATGAGAAAACTAGACTACTCTGTCCAAGAAGGCAACTGTAAGTCAAGTTGAGGAAAACAAAAAAAGAGAATGAAATAAAGAACACACCAGGGTTGGGTGGCTGGAATCTAAGTTAATGACCAAGAGGGAGTCTGGAGAACTGGGAAGTCTAATATACAGTTTGGAAGAACTGCTGGGTTGTTCCAAATCCTCCCACCATTGCCACTGGGCCTCTAGTTGACACACACGGCTGTCAATGCGAGCACACTTGGGAAGGAGGAAATCAAGCAGAAGGGGTGGTGAAGGGAAGAGATAACTACCCACCTGAAGGATGCAGATTGGATAACATTGGCAGATGCCAGAAACCAGAGCCAGATGTAACTAAAAGAAACCAAACACCAAACCAATTAAAGAAATCTTGGGAAGACAACACTTCTTAAGGGCAAAGTGACCCAAGCTGACTTCTGGATCACATGGATGAGAAAGGATTCTTTTAGGCATTTCCTAATTTGTGTCTTAAAATGGCAAGGCAGTGATTCCCTTGTGGAAGAAACTTAGATATATTCCATTTGAGAAACTTTAAGCCATTTAGCTGTTTGTGGGCACTTCAAGAGTTTTACAGGATGAGTATTTGAAAGACTATTACATATCAGTATATAGTATATTTTCAACCAAAATTTAATTTTATTATTGTTTTAATGTATGATTATACTATTCTATATAGTGATTAAAATTAACTCCACTAGTTAATTATTAAATAGTAATAATACCAAAGGCTTAATATGTACTAGTTCCTTTTCCAGTGATAGATTTTGCTATGTGATTAGTTGGGCTTGGTGGAGCAAGGACCCCAAGACATACAGCTTGAAGAAGATTGACACTTATTTTCTCTTTTCACCTATAAATTCTGACTGATAAAGAAGCTCTGCTCTACAATATTAGCAGGACCCAAGCTTCTACTAACTGCTGCTCCATCATTCTTGGGGTATTCTGCTTTGTTTGCAGTCCAAATGGCTCCTCACCAAATCTTCATTATGCCAATAGGAAGGGGAAATGAAAAAAAAGGAGGCATCATTCTAAGATACACCCAGATGTTGCACATGCCTATTTCTTTGATATTTTGCTAGCCAGAAGTTAGGAGCACCGGATGCTAAAGAAGGACTGATAAATGAGGTGTTTTTACAAATGACAGTGTGTTTAGCTACAAGAGGGGTTTCTGTGACTGTGGATGAGAAGCAATATGGAGGGCACTCTCTGACTCCCTCAGTAGACTGTGGATTCCACAGTGGGACAGAGCATTTCTAAACCCTCCACATCTCCATAAGAGTGCAGTTGTTTGGAAACTGGTGAAATTAAGGCCATTTGTGGAAGGCCTTTACTAACAAACACAAAAGTCACCATAAAAATCTTTCCATACAATCCAATCAAAATCATCATCTCCCAATACTATTTCACTGTTTGTTTATGTCATTGGAAAGTTAAGTATATATATATATGAAAAGCCAACTCATCTCAAAAATGTCTAAAAGGATCTCCCTAGGGTGGCATGGCCTCATTTCCTGCTTTGCAAGTGATCAAACTGTGGCTGACAAGAACCACATTCTCATATTAAAATGCCAACTTATTATGTTATAAAAATACTAGAGGCCTGGTGTACAAATTTGTGCATGGGTGGGGTCTGCTGGCCCAGCCCAGTCGAGACCGATAGGGCTGGGCTGGCTGGGGGGAGGGGCTGGGGAGGTTGGCAGGCCGGCCCTGCCCCCAATCGGGTTGGGGATTGGGGGGTGGGGCTAGCCATGGGTGGATGGCTGGACGGCTCCACCCCCTGGCCGAACTCCCGGTTGAGGGAACAATTTGCATATTAGCCTTTTATTATATAGGATGAACTTCAAGGTAAAGTCTGGGTGCTGGCCCAGCATCTCTCTCAACACTGCATGCTCACTTGTGACTGAGGCTCACTTCCTTGCAGCCACAAAGCAAACAGGCACCCCTCACTTTTTTCTTCAAAGCACAGCACACAGGGGGAATCATGTTGACAAATGTACTAATGCCAGAGGATAACAAGAAGAAACTACAATAGGAAAGAGGAAAGGAAAAAGTGATGAGCGCTCATTACTTCTCCCACCAGCCTTACTGCCCCTACAAACTTCTGTGGCTGCCCCTGTGTTCAGCCCGTCTGGCTGCTGCCATGTAGAAGGTCCATTCGTCTTCTCTCCCAAGAATCCTCTTTTTATGACCCTTCTCCCTGAGTCCAGATCTCTAAGCATTTAACTAGTATCTAGCTACCAATGCAGAGAAATACAAATATGAGTTGGTGCTTTCATAATCTCAGCAGTGATGCACTTAGCTCACACTGAAAGTTGTTTTTTTTTTTTTTTCTGTTATTCAACAAAAGACTTACTATTCTTAAGCATAGGTATTTTGCTAGTTTTCCCATTCAGAACATCCCTAGGAAGAATGGATAGGTACTTGCTATCTGCATGATTATACATAAAGCTTTCTAAAGATGATAAAGTTTCCAGAACTTAGGAACTCCTCACATGGACTGATTTCTGCTTCCATCCTAGAATTCAGAAACCCCTACAGTTTTTCTTCTTAATGGAAGCTTCTTTCTTGTAGAGACCCATCATTCATGTAGTGACCCATCACTATTAGCCCTGTGTACTGCACATACTAATAAATATTGAGCCACCAAAACACTACATCTGCTGTTATTAACTATGAGCATGTCTCCCCTTTCCTTGTAGATGGTAAGCTTACAGTCTCTAAAGGCAAGGGTATTCATTTTTGTAACCCTACCGAGTACAACACAAGCTTTGTGCATAGGAGGAGACCAATGAGTATTTTCTGGGGTACTGTTAAGCAAGAGAAGTATGCATAGTCCAACAGGGAGAACGAAGCTGAAGCACTGCTGTCCAGGAGAACTGTCTGTGATGATGGCAACGCTCAGTATCCGCCCTCATTTGCTAGTCACTAAGATTAGAGGTGGCTGTTGAGCACTTGACTTGTGGCGAATGAATAAAGAATTGAATGCCTAATTTTAGTTAGTTTTCATTAAGGCTAGTGACTACCTTATTGGACAGGGCAAATAGAACATGCAGGAAAGATCTCAACCGCCTTTGTATTTGGAGTCATGTTTTTCTTTCTACTCCAAATAAACAGGATTCTCAGGAATGACTTTGTTCTGAAAGCTGCCTTAGGGGCCAGGCTCTGTGCTGAGTGCTCTAATCAGGTACTCATACCTTACGGCCACCCAAAGCATAGAGGCTCACCGTGGTCCTTTAGCTGGCACTGCTTTTCTTTTAAAAAATGAATGAATGAGTTACTGAGTGAATGGATGGGTTAAGATTGGTGTTCAGACATGGTGCCAGGTCTAAGTGGACACACTTTCCTCTAACAAGTTCCCTTAGGTGTGAGCGAGATGAAGAACTCTAGAGCTCCCACCTGCCTGGAAACAGAATGTGAGTTACTGCCCTGCCCCTGACTTTTCCAAGCCTGCAGGTCCCTGTGCCCTTGCTTCTCTCATGCTGCACTTTGCAAGCACCCAGTGAGAAGAAAGCTGGAGCAAGGATTTTTCCGAAATTCAGGCTCTGAAGGAGAGCAATTGGAAAACAGCCTTTTTTCCAGGGAACTAAACTGACTGATGCAAACACATTTGCTCAGGAAAACTGCTTCACAGATTAAAAAAAAATAGTGCTATACTATTTGGGCGGGGGTGGGGGGTGGGGAGGAAGACTGGGCATAGGGTAAGAGGCTCAGAGGGGCTTTCTTTCAGCACATAGAATTCTCCTAGGGTTTTTGGTTGAGCTTTGTGCATATGTTTATTTGCTTTTTGTTTCCAAAAGGCAGAGCCCAGTGTCTAAAGTCTAACAGACTTTAATTTCAATAAATGCCAGAAAGGGGCATTCCTTGCTCCTACACACATTAAGGGTGGCTAAGGTTAGCACTTAAAGAAGACATTAAATCATACTGGGTGGGAGGATGGGGTGAGAAATTCATGACACAAATGGCTCATTATGAGGGCTATGCAATGGGGCAAAAACATCCACCCCCACTGGATCATGCATGGTCTTTTGAGGTTAACAAAAGGAATGCCATGGTAGAAGTGATGGAAATCTGCAGGAATGAAGTCCTCAGAGCCAATCCTGTCATCCTCCCTGCTTTCATCTCCCCTAAAATTGGCTCATTACACCACTAGAAAAATACACCACAGAATGAAGTTATGTTCCAGAAAGGAAGAAAAAAAGTATTGCCTTGGGCATTCTCTATACAGGAATATGATTTTCCTTTATGATATTGAACATGTATGTAGTTACGTTAGCCTAATAATTAGTTGGCCTGTCCTCGTTAAAAGATGACTCTGTGATTTGTTTTAAATGTGTTCATATAAAAATATGTTTCCATCTTTAACTGTTTATCTCTATTTGGATAGACTGTTATGAGCATCCACTACAGTTCGTGACTTCCATTTTGATGGTGTTTATTATTACATATTGCACAACAAGCAGGTGGTGATGATAATAGTGCACTTGAAAGAACACCTATATTCTCACGGCAATAATTTGCAATAGCGCTGTAGGGATAAACAAGGGACCCAAGATGGGGTTTGTTGTTAACAGTTGGGTTTGCACACCTGTATTAATGACACCCACCTAAGGAGAAAAAAAATGTAAGGGACACTCCTGTAGGCTCCTGGCAATTTTTAAACATGAGTAGAACAGCTGCTCATTGAAACCCTACAATGTGCATGCGTATGTTCAAGACAATGAATGCATTAGGGGGGTAAAGATAGGATTTGACATCTGCTACAGTGAACAATTGCTGTTTCTGCCCAGCATCCTGTCTCCCTTCTCCTGGATACAACATTCTGATTTTACTTTTTGGAAATTCCCCCACTGTCAGCACATGGACTTAGGTACAAGATCCCCCAGCTCCAGGTTTGGTTTCTTGACACAACTTGAGTCACAGTGATTGATTCAGGGAGGACACACAACCAAATGGGCCAACGAAGACCTATACTTAGGAATTTGTAGAGCCACTGAAGAAGATACTTAATTTCTGAGGTTGCAAACTGAATAGGATTTGCACCTGGACTTCTTACCACAGTACGGGAAACATCTGCCTGAGAATAAAACCAATAGGGTGAGAAAAAGAGTTAGGACGAGAGAGATAGAGAGACCTGTATTTTTTGAAGGTCTACCACACTTGATGTTCTCAATTATGTGAGTCACAATTTTTTTTTAACTTAAGCTACTTAAATGAGGGTGGTATTTCTATGGCTTGTCACCATAAGAGACCTGACTAACACATCTCTCTCTAGGAGAATAGCATATTTAAAAGAAGAAAAAACTAACACTTATTGACTCCTACCATCTGGTAGGTAATTTAAGGACATGTTGTCATGTAAGCATACAATTGTAGGGCATTGTATTCCCACTTTATACACAAGGAGTGTTCTATTGAGTGGTTGTACTATAACTTGGTTAACATTCACAGAGTTTCAGGCATTTAGATTGTTTCTAGGCTTTGATCATTATAAAAATTTGTGTAAAACTGTTGTTTAATTTGGTCCTTAATGCATTTAAAAATCTCAAAGCCTTGCGACTTAATAGTTTGCTACTGCTGTGGTAAAACATTCAGCCTCTTCAGCAAGTTCTATGACCTGTCTGGCCCAGCAGGTTCTTGAATTTTCAACCTCTTTAAAATGTCATAGTGAATATTTTAGTACATACAACTTTGTCACCTTCTTCAATTCTTTCTGAGCACAGATTACTAGATGTGGAACTTCTGAGATAAAAGGTTTTAATTTTCTAGGACTTTTGTCATCTATTTCCAACCTGCCTTCTAGATAGCTGTATCAATTTACTTTGTCCAGCAGTGTGCCTTTTTTTTTTTTTTTTTTTTTTTTTTTTTTTGCCAGTATGATAGGTAAAATTATTTCTTTGGCATTTCTCTGCTATTAACTGAGTATAAGCATAGGTAGGGTATCCAATATTCTTTTTCCCTCTTTCTATTTCTGTTATTTTTATAATTGTCTACTTATATGTACATTCCCTGGATAGAATATTCACAAATGCATACAATCTGGAGTCAGCAAGGGGATAGGGGTAGAGGGTACAAGGAAAACAGGGGCTATACAGAGGGTAAGTACCATCCTGTACTATAAGAATTAAATCTCCAATAAGAAGCTGACAGGAGAAAACTTGAAGTGGGTCCCTAGTGAATGAAGTAGATTGAACCTCAGGGACCCAAGAAAAGGGTGAAGGTGAGTTGCTTATTAAACTGACTGGCAAGGCCATGGACTGTTTGAATGTAGTTGATGGCACTGATTCTCTTGCTTTATTTAAATATTCTCTTTAGAATTAGTGAACATCTTTTAATCCTTTTAAAATCTAATTTACACTAAATCTGGCCAGATTTTGTAGGTGCCTCTGCTCTCAGGACTGAGGCCCAAGGCCATTCCCTTTGTGATGTTTTCCTTTTTTTGCTATGTAACACTGACTTTGTGAATGTCTTCTTAAAATCTGGATGCATTTATGTTATGAAATTATCTTAAGATTTTATTAAGGCGGCTCTAATTCTTCATCAGAATTAATTTCTATATTTTCCTTCCCATTTTGTCCCAAGGAATCCATCTCCTTGATAATTCTAAAATCTGAAGGGCTTCCTAATAGCTGTGCTCTCCTCTCATTCAAAGGGTTAAGCAGAAGATGTTACATTCAATTATATGAAGAGTCCCTCAAGACCATGTCAGGTACCAGTTCACTGTGCAAACCAAACCAATAAAGAGTTAAGGAATAGGCCTGGCCCATGACTCAGTTGGTTGGGTGTCTTCCTGTGCACTGAAGGGTTTTGGGTTCGATTCCCAGTCAGGGCACATGCCTAGGCTGTGGGCTTGATCCCCAGTAGGGGACATGCAGGAGGCAGCCAATCAATGTTTCTCTCTCCCTCTCCCTTCCTCTCTCTCTAAAACAAATCAATTATTTTAAAAAAGAGTTAAGAAGTATCTTGTCATTATGTGTACTATGTATACTATGACTATTCTCTTCCTAAATCCAAATGACAAGTATCACATGATCTCACTTATATATGGAATCTAATAATCAAAGTGAGGAACAAAATAGATCCAGGCACATAGAAGCATGGAACAGACTATCGAATCTCAGAGGAAAGGCAGTGGTGGGTGGAAAGAGATCAGCCAAAGAACCCATGGACACAGACAATTGTGTGGTGAAGGCCTGGGGCGGGGAGAGGGGGAACAAGGGGCAGGGCGGGCTAGAAAGGGGGGAGGGGGAAGGGGACATATGTAATACTTTCAACAATAAAGATTTTTTAAAAAGGAATTACAAAGTTACCTTGATACATTTGAAAAAAATTAAGAACAACTATTCTTGAGTTTATTAAGTTCTTCAAACAAGTTTAAGGGGAACAGTATCCTATCAACATCAATAGTAGAGGAGTGAAGAAATAAAATGGCCATTAAATACTCTGTAAACTTTGAGAGGGGACATGTGCGGTGGCAGAGCAACCACTCAGCAGCCAACCACCTGGAAAAAATCCCAGCCCTGTTGTCACCGTCATGTGATCCTGGGCAAGTTCCTTACCTTCCCAGGCCTCAGTTGCCTCATTTTTATTAAATGACAGAACCATTATGAGAGTGAACATAAAGATTTCAATAGTGGTGATCACTGAGACTCTTCATTGAAGTAACTGAACCTATTTTCATGATAATGCTAAGATGTCATTTGCCTTGGTCTCTCATTCTCTCTGGAGGGTCCCATTGAGGTTTTCAGAGGCTATATCCTGTGAGATATCACAGCCAATTGAATGCAGAGCATGGCGAGAACCCAGCTGTCTCGAAGAGATTTACAAAAATGTGAAAGTGCCTCTTCTTTCACGAAATTGTTTTTGAGAATATAGTTTGTTATTGTTCATAAAACTATGCTCTTGTTGTTAGCATGTAATGGGCCTTATTCATGTTCTTTTAAAATAAATTCATATAAAATGTGTTTCAATTCAGTTTTAATGTCTAAACCAATAAGGGGTAAATATCCTTAGATATAACCTACATACACAAAAGCTCTTTGCAACCTCAATAATATTTAAGAGCATAATGGGTCATGAGACCAAAAAGCTTGAGAAGTATTAATTTTAAGCAATTGTGTGCCAGAATTTTTTTTTCCATGTAACTAAATTCATAAGTCAGAAAACTATTTTGTTAAACTATGTAGCCCAAATTTGCTTGTAGAATGTGTAGTGACTATAGCTAAATTATTTCTCAACTTTTTAATAAATTGTCAAGAGCAGTAGTTCTCAACTCTGGCTGCACATAAAAACTTTCCGTGAAAATGTTTAAATAAAAGGCTGCTGTTTGGGGCCTCATATCCTGTCATTGATATTTTAAAAAAGCTCTTTGTCTCTGTACAGATTAATTTCGTCATTCAAATAATAAATTTAAGAATTACCTAATCTAAGTAGGCATCTCATCCCCCAAATCAAAACACACCAGATTCTACCTTCTGTTATAATTGTTGAGGGTCACACCTAACTTCCCAGCAAACCCTGAGCAACCCGAGGATATCAGTAGCTCTGGTGTGTGAGACATTTTTCCTAAAACTTGAAACTATCGAAAATATCTCTCATAAAGAGGGAAAAAATTGCAAATAAAACACAGGAATATTAAATGGACTTACTGAACTCAGTCATAGAAGCATCGAATATTAAATGAAAAGAATTTCATTGGAGAGCTCATCTATTTTATAAATAAGGAAACTTGAGTTCCAGAAAGGTCAAATGGCCTGCTCAAGGTCAAGTGTTGATGTTATGTTCTCAAGTAAAAAAAAAAAAAAAAAAAAAAAAAAAAGAATAAAGCTCAAAAGCCTCACAAAATGAAAGAAATAAAATAAGTACTTGTTTGAGATGTTAAAATGAAACAATTGAACTACATTTATTGCCTTCCTTGCCAGCTTCAGGTGACACACCCTGGTGGTGATAAACGAGGTGACACAATCCTGGCCCTGGATAAAGAGAGTTTGCATCTTCCCCTCCCAGGCTGTGGCTGACCCCAAGGTGGGTGACAGAAGAGAGGTGTTCCCTGGTGACAGGCTAGTGAGCTCATGCCATAGCTCTGGGGTCCAAACTGGAAAAGCAGAAGCATAGCACTGGCAGTCCTTTTACTCCCAGGACCCTCACCTGGTCAACACAGGGATAAATCACTTCTCCACACATCCCCACCAGGCACCAGGGCCTTACTGTACCAGAAAACAGTAGCATTTGGAAAGCCCAGACCTGCTGTTCTTCTCAGGTAGTGGTATGAACACTCAGAGGCACACTGATGGCCAGATTAAGTTCCTGGGTAGCAATGGCTAATCAGAGCACCCAGCCTCCCATGCTAACTGTGTTTAAACTACAAACTATCCTGCCTTGTGCTCAGTTAATAGGAATTCTGCTACTAGTCGACTTCTGCTATGTGGCTTTTAAAAATTGCTCCTGACCACCAAGCCCCAGTTTCTCCAGTCCTCCAAAGGAGGTTTTCGGTTTCTTCTTGAGTCAGCCAGAGCTGGTTTCTGTTGCTTACCATTAAGAATCCTGACTGACACTACTTACTCCAGATAAGAGTAACACCACAGCTCTCAGATCCGCCATTGGTTACTTTGCAACTTCAGGCAGCGTTGCTTAAGTTTTTAGCGCCCTTTTCAAGCATGGAGAGAACCTCAACTTCCCATTTTGTGAAATGAAGACATTAGTACCCCACTACTTGTTCCACATCTCCTCTCTCTAAAATAAAAATATTTATATTTCATTCTATAATACAGTTGTCTTCTGTACTTTGTAAGTTGATTCTAAAAGCTGAAAAACAATTAATAGCCTTTATATCATGCCCATATAAAAATTATTCAACTCTGAGAGCATAGTGTTCTATATTTAGATTTTTAATATATGTCATATATATCACAGTCCAATATCATAATCCTCAAGCCACTTACATAAAAATGATCCTGAAATCAAATTGGAATGAATTGTCTTTGTTTTTATAACCTGTATTTTACCTCTATCAGAAACTCAAACTGTTTCCACCATAGTTAGACATCTCTAGTCCTCTGTTCCAATCTGGATTTGCTAGGGCTGCTTCAAGTCAGTGAACCTGGGATAAGATGCCACTTTATTCTTTTAGCTCAGTGGTTCTTGGAAACCATTTTGCTTTTCTTGATTTACTTTCTTGTTTTATAGGGCTGATAATGTGATTCATAATGAGCAATATATATTCTCTATACATACATAATCCTATATAATAAAAGGCTAATATGCAAATCGACCGAATGGTGGAACAACGCTCACTGACCACTAGAGGGCAGACACTCAACGCAGGAGTTGCCCCCAGGTGGTCAGTGCGCTCCCACAGGGGGAGTGCGACTCAGCCAGAAGCCCTGAGCCGTGCTCACAACTGGGGAGTGCCAGCAGCAGTGATGGGAGTCTCTCCTTTGGGGAGCGGGCCTAAGCCGTCAGTCAGACATCCCCCGAGTGTTCCTGGACTGCGAGAGGGCACAGGTTGGGCTGAGGGACACCCCCCCCCCCCAGTGCATGAATTTCATGCACTGGGCCTCTAGTATAATAAATAATATGTAACAAATCTATAGATTTGGTCTTCATTCATTGTTCTTCTTACTTCTGGTGCAGAGCTCCCAATACCCTTGAGATTTCCTAAGAATAATGGGGACATCTTTTGTTGTACTATTTGATCTCTTATCTTTAGTTCCTGAAATTGCTTCAGAGCCATAAAGGTGAAATGGGCATCCTATTATTCAGCACAAGTCCCTTTCCACCACAACTGGGTTTATATTAATGAGGTGAGTTTTAGAAAGCACCTAAGGATGAAGCTGGTTGCCAGGGGAACCAACCACAAACAGAGGGTTGAAATTTTCAGTCCCACCCCCTGATTTCCAGGGAAGGGAGAGAGGCTGGAGGCTCAATCAATCACCACTGGCCAATGTAATGAAGCTTTCACAAAAGCCCAAAGGGAGGGTGCTTGGAGGACTTCTAGGTGGAGGTACCAGAGGACTTCCACGTGACACCATGCAGGGGCCAGCACTCTATGTGGACAGAAGCTCCTTTGTACAAGACCTCGCTCTATGTATCTCTTCATTCAGCTATTGATTCTTATCCTTTAATATGATTTACAATAAGTTGTAAATCTTCAATAAATCAGTAATCTAGTGAGCTGCTCTAGCAAATTATTCAAACCCAAGGAAGGAGCTGTAGGGACCTCCAATTTATAGCTGGTTAGTCAGAAGTACAAGTAACAACCTGGGTTTGTAATTGGAGGTAGAGAGGGGAAGTCTTGCAGACCTGAACTTTTAACCTGTGGTATCTGATGCCATATTCAAGTAGATAGTGTCAAAATTGAGTTGAATTGTAGGACACCCAGCTGATGTTTAAGAATTTCTTGGAGGGGTGGGAACCCCCATGCCCCGCCCCCCACCCACACTCACAGTGGGAATTGGGTGCATAACCAATTTAACAGGCATATAACCATTTTAAAAGGCATACATATCTAATTAGTTTTCTAAGAAAGGATATGTGAAAGATAAACAGTTGGAGACCTTGCCTTGCTTTCTAAAAAAGACTTTTATTATAGCCTTTCATTTGATTGAATTTGACTATAAGTGATATTCTGAGTTGAAAATAAGTTTTATATAGAAATCTAAAGGTCTTTATTCACTGTTGCTGGTGAGATGTCTGGTGCTGAATGAAATCTTATTCATTTATTTTCGCCTACTGTTTCTGAAGGAATAAATGCTATAGTTTGATGAGGGTGTGGAGGGAAAAGTAGATAATAGGAAAGGTGCAGAGCAAGAAGTAGTGTCCAAAAAAGTTGATTGTAGACATTGTGCTGGTGTGGAAATTAGGGTAAGAGGGAAGTTCTTAAAAGGAAAGAAAATTGAGTGGAATGGTAAATAAACTCATCTACTTGACAACTGCTTAGCACCTGTGGATTGCTCCACTTTAGTGAACTCCATAAAGATGACTGCTCTTCTAGAAATAATTTTCTCAGAGAAATTGCTGATTTTTTAAAAAAGAATAAGACAAATGTCTTTTTACCCTCCAAAATACACATGTGTATGACATAGGATAGCACTGAGATTTTTGCCTCTTCTGCAGAAAAGAGGTAGCAAATCAGAACATAATATGAATATTTTGCATCTTTAATAGCACAATGAAGAGAAAATTTACTCAATTACCAATGTAGTATATTGTAATTGGAACATTTTCTTTTCATAAAAATATATACTCATATACCAATTATAACTCACTGGTTAGTCAAAATTTATTTTGCTTTATGGACCATGTAGAATGAAAAGCAATCATGCTGTAACATGGTACCCTGTGTATGATAACGCCTTCTACCATTTCAATTTCAACAGACTTGACCTGGGATTCAAATGAGCAGTGTGACTCCAAAGGAAATGGTTACATAATGGCATCCAGTGTTCTTAATTAACACAGGAAAGATTAATGGCTCTTTTATCCCCTTTGGCGGTCTCTGTTGAGAGGAAAAAACATTAGTTGCCATTTGATTTTTCCACTCCAATGCATTTTACCAACTGGCAAAGAGACCAACCAGGAAAGATCGTTCATCCAGTGGTTGGATTCGCCATGGGCGTGGCACAGGCATGTTACCAGGGCTGATTCTCCATGATCTAAGTAGTCCACAGACAGCAACTGTCACCAAAGGGAGACTCTGAGACTGAACTAG
Source organism: Myotis myotis (assembly GCF_014108235.1). NCBI lineage: Eukaryota > Metazoa > Chordata > Mammalia > Chiroptera > Vespertilionidae > Myotis > Myotis myotis. The sequence goes on from NW_023416335.1 coordinate 176,568,625, forward strand.
TAGGAAATACATCAGCTGTACATAATTAGTAGGGATTTTCCCCTTCTCATCTATTTGTCTTAACCCTCTAATTCGGTACCTGTTGATCCTCTGAGAACATCCTACGTCTAGGTCTGATTGGCAATTCCCAGAAGGGAGCAAACTACAGATCAAAATGGATTTGGTGCTTCTCAGTAAACTGACAAATCAGCTGGAGAGTGAGGAAAATAAAAATATTAGGAATATCATCCTGCAGAAAAAAATGGTGATGACTGCTGTAGGTTGGAAGAGTTATGACCTGTCAGAATCTTCTGTTACAAGGAACAGCTTAGCCATACACCAGTGCTCCATGGCTGCTGCACTCAGGAATCTGAACACGGACTGGAATTCTCTGAGGATGTTATTCATAAAGGCACAGTTAATCAAACTCAGACCTCTCTTCAAAAATCTCACCCTGCACGCCAAACTTATTGCCAACAGAAGGAAGGTGCCAGACCAGAGAAGGTAACCTAAAATCATATGCCCTGGCTTTAGAACTATGAGGTCTCAACCCATTTTAATAAGTAAAAAAATGTTTTGTGTGTATGTGTGTTTTTACATTTATCAAACAACTAGCTTTCTATCCATACAATTGGAGCTCTGTACTTATCCAAGGTTTTCAGCCTCCATAAACATATATTTTTATTTACTTTACTTTAGTTTACAAAAAAAGGAGGTGGGGGAGATAACCCCTTCTCTCTCTCTTTTACTCTTCAGAGAAATTCAGAAAGGATGAGTATGAGCCAAAATCTCTTCTGGCTAGACTCCATGGTTACCAAGCCAAAAGAGCAGGCAGTTTTCTGAGTAAATGGTCTTGCCTCAAAGGCCGATGCCTGCTGAAAGTATCTCAGGCTCTCAGAAGATTTCTGCGCCTCCCTGCCATCACAAACACTGATAGTGGATCTTTCATCAGAGTTGCCGGCATCTTCTCCACTGATTATACTCTCGGGCTCAGAGAAGAATGATTTTCTTTATTCTTGGCAGAGGGAAATCTTTATACCAAAGGTGGACTCACTGGATTTGTTTAGAACTGACTCCAAGTGATAAAACATTGTCTCTAAAACACTGTCATGTTTTCACCATTGAAAGGAAAGAATAGACAAGATGATTTGGGTTCCCTCAGTCTGTACATTTCTCTTGTAGGTCCACATGCTGACATTTTTCTGAATGTCATTTTGTTGGTTAGTTGGTTCACTTTTTTCCCCTTCCTAACTCAGGTACAAATTTGTCCAAAGTTCTTAAAGATGAATGGGAAGCAAAAGTATAAATATGTATATTGTGGGCTCTCCTTCCACAGGTAGGATCATGAGCTGAGTCTTTAGACACAGATTTGGGTTTGCCTTTAACTCTGTTCTGTGTCTCTGCTTTGTCTACTGTGAAATACAGATGAAAATTCCTACTTCACACTATTGCTGAACTTTATATTTTCATCAGTAGACTTTATTTTAGATTTATAGAAAAGTTCAGCAGAAAGTGCAGAGAGTTTCTATATACTTCCTCTCCCCTTGCCCTCAGTTTCCCCTGTCATTATCTTGTAGCTATGTTGTGGGCTATTGAATTTTAAATTACATACCATATATAAAGCACCATATTTTAAGTATTAGAAGGTGTTTACAAATGAATGTGAACTATTATGACTGTAACTCAAGACCCTCTCATTTGCTACTACATAAGGCTTTTATTTCTTTGATGACATTTTATGGGTTTCTCAACAAAAACCATTCCTAGATCCCAACCAGATCACCATATAGCTTGTGAAATACCATCTATAAAGATTTGTTTCTTTAATAATATTTCTTTGAAAATATTTCTTGAGTAATATTTCTTTGAAATGCAAATACTCCTCAGAGAAGACTAGCTAATTTATCATTAATAATTTGATTGCTGATTAACAAAGTCACAATCATCATGTCATTCAAACTCTAGAAAGATACTGACCATTAGTTGCTTTGATAAGCATAAGAGAAAGATCCAAGGGGGTTATTAAGTACAATCTTGCTTAAGGGGAGGACTGGAGTGGTCTTATATGGCTCAATGACCTCAGAAAGGAGAGGAAAGGGAACCAGTTTTGACAGAAGGGAGTTCTGACTCAGAGCCTTTATTCAAGGCAGACAGAGTTACCTCTGAGCAAGGTGGTAGAGATGGGTCTCCAAGTCTGGTCCCATAGGGCTCCATTTCTAACAGATTCCGATGGGTAGGAGTGACAGGTAAATATCTTTAAGTCACTTCCTTGAACCTGAACTAATCATCCTTCATATTTGAGGGGCTGTTTAGTTTCTACAGTCTGGTATATTGCTCAGGTCACCTAGATACTCCCAGGCACTGCTGGCCAGAGCCTAAACCAGACCTAATAATTCCCTTTCCAGGAATCTACCACAAGAAAATAATCAGAAGTGAGTGGCAAATGTTGCATGCACAGATGTTCATTGAAGCTTTATGTATGTTAGCAAAAAACACTGAAAATAACCTGCCTAAAGTTCAATAATAGAGAAATGGCATATCCATATTATGAAATGCACAGTATTCAAAATTATTTTCCAATCACTGTATACTACAGAAAAAGACACATGATGTGATATAAAGCAAAAAAAAAAAAAAGCCCATGAAGACAGATATGTATACATAATATGATCTCTAAAATTCTGAGCACCACCACTTACCCATACCCAGGAAATAGCAAAATGTCAACATGGTGTGTTGTATTAGCCAGCGTTCTCCAAAGATACAGAACCAAAGGATATATAAAGAAAGAGACTTATTATAAGGAATCGGCTCATTCAATTATGGAGTCTGGCAGGTTCAAAATCTGCAGTTGTTGTCTCAGTTCAGGTGTGAAGGCCAGCAGGCCAGAGGGATTCCCTTTTATTCAGGGGAGAGGCAGCCTTTTGTTCCATTTAGGTCTTTGACTGATTGGATGAGGCTCACTCACATTAGGGAGAACAGCCTGCTGTACTCATTCTATCAATTTAAATGTTAACCTCACCAAAAATATCCTCACAGAAACACTCAGACTAATGTTTAACTAAATATCTGGGTACCTCATAACCCAATCAAGTTAACACATAAAATTAACCATCACATGGAGTGACTGGGTCTGCAAATTTAATGAAAGTGGGGACCATATCTTTTAGCATGATTTATTATTATTATGATAATAATGAATAATGTATACTTTATTAGCCAAGCTGAATTTAATCTCAGTATTCAAGAAAACTAAATCATATCTTCACTGATGTATTATCCAAAGCAGTGATATTCTTTCATTGGATTTGGTTACTTTTATTAACATGTGAAGAGCAATTAAATTAGTGAAATCTTAGAGGTCATCTCCCTTTTCCTGAAGGTAGTGGGTAAGCCCGCAGTGGTTAAAACCTCTTGTCTCTCTTCCCCCATCCTCTCTTTGCCCTGTCATTGCTCTATTGACACAGTTTTAAGAGAGTCCACTTAGCCCCTAGAGCCAGTGATTTTGATTTCTAGCCTCAACCACCCTGACAAGGTGAATCCCTACTGACGTGTGAGGCCTGGGCCTCTCTGAAGTTGCCCTGCCAGCTGTCTTCTCTAGTAGCCAAATGCCAGGTTCTAATGTCAGCCTGGTTGTGTGACCTCACACAAGCTACTTAAATTCCCTGTGCCTCAGTTTCCACTTCTATAAAATGGGGATATTATCAGTACCTACTTGTCAGGGCTTTGTGAGAATTATATGAACATGTAGTGCTCTTTGAGGAGTCTTGGCACATTAGGAAGATTTGCCCATTAAATAACAGTTTTGTTAATATTATATTATTATTTATTGCTGTCATTTATTACTATTATTCTCCAGTAACGGTTCACTCTACTGTCTGCCTCATATCTCTTCCTCCCACATTGCAGAGGTCTAAGCTAAGGCTCAGTGCTCACTCTTCTATCCTTCGGTGTCCTCTCATCCCCAGAAATTGTCTTGGCTCCTGCAGTTTCAATGATTGTTTACATTTGGTAACCACCTGATTCATAGTCTGCCCCCAACTTTCTTTGGAATTCTGACTTCCTGCTTCCAAGTGTTTGCTCGTTTGTATTGCTTGCTGCTCTTGCTCCAGTCTTGAACAGAAGGTATCCAAGGCCAAACTTTTATCCTAAGCTCAAAATTGTTTATTCCTTCTGATTTTCCTGCTCACTCAATGTTCAAACAAACCCCAAGATGGCCCTGAATGATCTCTCACCTCCTGGTGTCCATGTCTTGGAGTGATCCCCCTCTCTTTGATGTGGGCAGCACCTGTGATTTGCTTTTAACCAACACAAAGGCAATAGGATGTTGCTCCTCTGATGGTATTATTTTAGGTGACCCCCAGCTCAGCAGACTGGAGCTAGAGCAGTGATGGCGAACCTTTTGAATTCGGCGTGTCAGCATTTTGAAAAACTCTAACTTAACTCTGGTGCCGTGTCACATGTAGAAATTTTTTGATATTTGCAACCATAGTAAAACAAAGACTTACATTTTTGATATTTATTTTATATATTTAATGCCATTTAACAAAGAAAAATCAACAAAAAAATGAGTTTGCGTGTCACCTCTGACACATGTGTCATACGTTCGCCATCACTGAGCTAGAGGGTTTTCATGCTGGCTTGATGAAAAAGTAGGCAACCATGTTGAAAAATATCCACACGGCAAATAAATGTGGGTGGGCTCCAGGATCTGAGGGCCCCTTCCAAGAGAGAGCCAGCAAATACAAGAGTCCTTAGTTATATAGCCCCAAAGGAATGAGTACTGCCAACAACCTGAATGAACTTAGAAGTGGATTTTTCCCCAGCGGAGCCCACAGAGAAAACACTGCCCAGCTGATATGCTGGTAACAGCCTGTGCAACCCTAAGCAGAGAACCCAGACAAGACATGCCCAGACTCCTGTCCCATAGAAATTGTGAGGTAATAAATGCCTACCTGTTGTTTGAAGCTGAAACATTTTTTATGCAGCATAGAAAACTAATACACTTGGTGTCAGTTGATATCCGTGGTAATACCATTGTCTCAGTCTTCTTGAAATTAAAGTTAGCATTGATTCCTATCTACTCCCTGTCATTCAATCACTATATGATTAAACTTAATAATTATAGTTAACTAGAGGCCCAGTGCATGAAATTCCTGCAAGGGGGGTTCCCTCAGCCCAGCCTGCACCCTCTCCAATCCAGGACCCCTCAGGGGATGTCTGACTGCTGGTTTAGTCCCGGACATCCTGGGGAGCAGGCCTAAACCGGTAGTCAGATATCCCTCTCACAATCCGGGACGACTGGCTCCTAACTGCTCACCTGCCTGCCTGCCTGATCACCCCTAACTGCTCCCACTGCTGGCCTGGTCACCCCCAACTTCCCCCGTCCCCGCCAGCCTGGTCACCCCTAACTGCCCCCCCTGCTTGCCTGGTCACCCCCAAATGCCCCCCTGCCGGCCTGGTCGCCCCACACAGCCTGCTGCTCAATCGTTTGGACATCCCTCACTAACCCCCCTGCTGGCCTGGTCACCCCACACAGCCTGTTTGGTCATCTATTTGGTTGTTTCGGTTGTGATGGTCGCTTAGGCTTTTATATATATAGATATCTATGGAGTGATTTTGTAAGTCACATGTTGTACTTATTGTATTTATATAATAATGACAAGCAATCCTTTTATAGATGTTGAAGTTAAAATTTGGAGGAGAGCTTGTTCTAGATCTGTGAAGTATGCCGTTGGTATTTTAATGGGAAGTGCGTTGAATTTATAGATTGCTTTGGGTAGTATGGACATTTTAATGATGTTGATTCTACCAATCCAAGAACATGGTATGCTCTTCCATCTGTTTATGTCTTCCTCTATCTCTTTTTTCAACGTCCTGTAGTTTTCTGAGTAGAGGTCTTTTACCTCTTTAGTTAAGTTTATTCCTAGGTAGCTTAATTTTTTTGGTGCGATGGTAAATGGGATTGTTTTTATAATATCTCTTTCTGAAAGTTCACTATTGGTGTATAGAAATGCCTCAGATTTCTTGGGGTTAATTTTGTATCCTGCTACATTGCCAAATTCATGTATTAAGACTAGTAGTTTTTTGATGGAGTCTCTAGGGTTTTGTAAGTATAATATCATGTCTGCAAATAAGGACAGTTTTACTTCTTCTTTTCCAATTTGGATGCCTTTTATTTCTTCTTCTTGTCTTATTGCAATGGCTAGTACTTCCAGTACTATGCTGAACAGGAGTGGTGAGAGTGGGCATCCCTGTCTTGTTCCTGTTCTTAGGGGAAATGGTGTTAGTTTTTGGCCATTGAGTACGATGTTGGCTGTGGGCCAATTTGCAAAAGGTTTCAGTCAATCAATTTAAGATTTGGGATTCAAATCTGATACATCTGATCCCAATTCCTATGCCCTTTCTACTACACTAAACTAGCCACCCAGATGCTCTGTTAGCTCAGAAGTCCTAAGTTACAGTTACAATCAAAACTCCTTATATCAGCATTTAAAATCATTGAAAATCTGGTACTGGTCCTCTTTCAGACTCTTTCAGACTCTTTCCTACTATTCACCTGCTCTTTCTGAAATTGTTTGATGCTTTTTCTATCTCCTAATATCACTTCACAGACTTCCCTAGTCCTCTAGCATCCTCAGTAAAACAATATACCCTTTGGTAAGTTATCATTAGAGAAGGAATTTTCAAGTGTTGAGAGGTGGGCTTACCAAGGAACCCTGATTCTGTCATCTCAAATTTCACCTTCAATTCACACCTGAATCAGAAGGATTACTTCTGCCAACGTCAAGACAATCTTCATGGGTTGCTGCTTCCCAACATTAATATATAAGCAGCCTTAACTGGTTTGGCTCAGTGAATAGAGCATCAGCCTGTGGACTGAAAGGTCCCAGGTTCAATTCCAGTCAAGGGCATGTACCTTGGTTGCAGGCACATCCCCAGTAGGGAGTGTGCAGGAGGCAGCTGATTGATGTGTCTCTCTCATCGATGTTTCTAACTCTCTATCCCAGGGGTCCTCAAACTTTTTAAACAGGGGGCCAGTTCACTGTCCCTCAGACTGTTGGAGGGCTGGACTATAGTTTTTAAAAAAAACTATGAACACATTCCTATGCACACTGCACATATCTTATTTTGAAGTAAAAAAACAAAACGGGAACAAATACAATATTTGTATTTGCATGTGGCCCACGGGCCGTAGTTTGAGGACCCCTGCTCTATCCCTCTCCCTTCCTCTCTGTAAAAAAATCAATAACATATATTTTTAAAAAAACATATAAGCAGATGTCTACCATTACCTGCCCTTCCCTTAGTCACTTCTGTAAGAAGTTGCCTTAATCACTGCCTTCTTTAAAAGCTGAATGGATTGTTCAATACCAGCACCATACCCAGTCATTATAGCCTAAGGCCAAAAAAAAATGTGTGCCCTCACATGCATTAATCAAAGCATTCTTCCATAATTTGAACCAAGCCAGAGGGTTAATAAAAGCTTTGCAATCAAACACAACTACACATGAAGCTCTGCATTGCATAATCAGTTCACATGTCATTGTTAATCTTCCTAAACCTACCTGGTGAGGAAGGAAAAACTGCGGGATCTGGGCCCCACAGGGTGATTGAAAACAACTCATTGCACAACAACACAGTAACTTGTACAAGATGAACTCCTCTATGGCCCCCTAACCCAAGGGCAGCCCACATGAGAGATTTGTACTTGTTGACGTTATTCTGCCATTAAGAAAACTGCTGTGAAAATACAGTCCAGAAAATACTACAGCAATGATGCAAACTTTCACACATAGGGTGACATCATCCTTTCCCCTAACCTCCCTTCCATTCTTCTGTGTGGAAGAGAGGGGAGGGACGCGGGAGGGAGCAGAAAGGAGAGTTCCCAGGCTGGAACTGCCATGGATCAGGACCTGGGAACTCCGCTCAGAAGTTGACTATAGAAAGATAATACAGAAACCTAGACTTTGTAATGTTGGGTTTTGTATTACTTTTTCTTTCTTGCTCAATTTTGTTGTGTTTTTTTCTTCTTAAATTTTCACTAAGTTCCCTTCATTTTATAGCACAATGCTATTCCTAGGGCCCTGATCCTCTGGTTCAGGTTGCCTAAGGACTGCAATGGGGAGTAATCTTTTATGCGCACTGTCTGTCCTACCAATAGGCTGTCTTTGACACATCAGGGCTTCATATTTCAGCCACCTGGGGGAGCACCTGAGCTGCCTCTCCTAGCCTGGCAGGATCAGTTCCTGGGGTGTCTCAGGAGTCAGAAATTTGAAACGAATTCAGTGACCTTCCACACCAGAAAATATAACCATACTGGCCACCCACAAATGACCAACAAGGAAAATATATTTATTTTTTATAAACTACAAATGTTAATAAACAAAAACGTTAATAAATGATCATTGCCATCATCAATTTAAGAGCACCCACCTTGGTGATTTGGACAGCCCTGCTGACATTAATAAGAGAATATCTTTGTTTCTCACTCTTCTCCCCTCTGGTGCCAGGAAGACTAGCTACATTCCCTCCCTTCCTTACAATCATAAAAGTCCGCTTATCTCCTGGGAACCAGGCCTTCTCCTGGGTTGGCCTGAATCTCCCATAGCCACAAACACATAAAGAAGTTTTAATGCTGCAGGAAGGAAATATTGGCTCCTAGCAAGCTGGTGGAAATTTTGTGTAGGCCAGTTTTTGGAACCTTTCCACAATAGTTATGGAATCCAGAAGCCTATCCTTATTATTGAAATAAAATTTTCAAGTACATGATGTACCTCCTAAAATAAATTGTAAGTTTCTTCTCGGAAGGACCATGTTTTAAATGATTTCCACTCCCCAGAGTGCCCAATACAAATCACTGTAATTAACTCCGTAAAGAGTAATAGATCAGACAATTTTGAGCATCATCACTTCAGTTAACATTTATGGCATTCTCTTTAGGCTGAGCCATAGGCAACAGGTTAACTAGGTGAAGTCTCCATTAATCCTCAGGGCTTCAGAACAAAGAGGAAAAGACAGGCTGTCAGGAATGATCCAGCAGAGTCAGAATTATTCTGCAGCTGTGTGAAACGGGTCTAGTTCATTAGGATATCCATTCAAGATATCCATCAGGGCAGATCCTGAAGGACCACCTTCATGAGAAGGGTAGACATTCATTGTTGTCCAGGAAGGAAATGCTGGAGGTCTCCTAGGGCAGTAGGGCAGTTCTAAGCTGCATGTGTATAGCACTGACCTCCAGACCCACAAGTAGGAGGTGTTGCTTTGCAGGTGGTGAGCTGGAAGAACGAAGTAGACAGAAAGGGGAAAATGAACCAAGAGTTATGCTGAGTGAAATAAGCCAGTCAGAGAAAGACAAGTATCACATGATCTCACTTATATGTGGAATCTAATGAACCAAATAAACTGCTATCAAAAGCAGACCCAGAGACACAGAAGCATGAACAGATTGTTGAACCTCCGAGAGAAGGCAGGGGAGGGTGGGTGGGAAGAGAATAACCAATGAACTTGTAGGCACATATGCACAACCCTTGGACACAGACAATGGGGTGGGTGAAGGCCTGTGGGCGGGGGAAGGGCTGGAAGAAGTTAATGGGGGGAAAGGAGGACCTATATCATACTTTCAACAATAAAGATTTTAAAAAAATAAAAATAAATAAATAAATAATATCTAGGGCCCAGAAACACAAGGAGGCAATGATAACCTGCAAATAGTTTGGGGATTGTTTCACTAATTCAGCCCATCGTTGGTGGCATCCCTCTTATGGACTTTCCTAGACTAATCTCAGGGATGTTAATTAAACTCCTCAAAGTCACATAGTTAGAAAATTGTAGGATTGGGCTTTGGAATCTAAGCAGTAGGAGGGACTTTGGAGCCTGCCCTATGCATACTGCCTCTAAATAGGAAAATGTCTTCATTTCCTCCACCAAATAACTATACAGTATTTGACTATTTTTATGTTTTTCTAATACTCCAGTGTCCTGGCAGTTCTCATGTTACTTTTGTCACTATTTTAATTTCTCTTACCTTACAAAGACTTTTACTCTAGTATATGAGAGAACAGGGGAATTATTTTTTCTTCTAAAAATTGAAAGATCAACACATTTGAAGTTGTTAGATGGATAAATCATTGCAACAATGATGCAGTTCTAGAAGCCCAAATCATTAAAAAAAACAACACCTTCTTTACCTAGAAATATCAACGTATCCAGTTACATTTGGTATTTGCAATATGCAATATTGATAGAAACATATTCTCATTGGACTTTGTGGGTCCAAAGCATTTATTTCATCAGTAAAATGACATTAAAATGTAGTTTCTTGTGATCCCACACTTTGTAATAAGCTCAAATCCACAACTCTTTAAAAATGATTCATGTTTAAATGCACTGATTATTTTTCCAAAAGGTGAAAATGAACGTGATGAATTTTATTTAATAATTTGAAGGTATGTTTCCAAGAAAGTGTAGTATCTAATTTCTCCTCTTTAAATATGAGTGAAAATGTGTCCTTATTTGTTTGAGAAATAAATATTGATAAGAACATGAAAAGACAGAAAACTCAAGCAGATGGTATTAAGGTTGTGACACAAAGACAGAAACTAGGATGCTATGGACTGAATGTTTATACCCCCTAAAACTCATATGTTAAAATCATACCCCACAATGTGGTAGTATTAGGAGATGGGGTCTTTGGGAAGTAATTAGTTCATGAGGAGGAGACCCCATGAGTGGGATTAGCGCCCTTATAAAAGATGCACTGGAGAGCTCTCTTGTCCCTTCTGCTTTGTCAAGACACAGTGAGATGAAGACCATCTATTTGTACTAGAAAGAGGTCCCTCACCAGAGAAGGAATTTGCTTGCATCTTGATCTTGGACTTGCTAGTCTCCAGAACTATAAAAATAAATTTCTGTTATTTATAAGCCAGCCGGTCTGCAGTACTTGTTGTAGCAGCCACAAACTAAGACACAGGACTTCCTCAGGGAGTTTTTCAGCTCCCTAATAACTGAAAATGTTCCCAGCCATAGCCTAAGTCAGAGATTGGAAAGCACAAAACTTCATTTCCTGATGATAGGCCAGAACTATCCAATAGAACTCTCTGTGATGGTGCACAAATTCTATATTCTGTGCTCTTTAGTACAGTAGGTACTAGGTATATCCATGTGGTAACTGAGCATTTGAAATGTGGCTAGTGCAAATGAGCATCTGATTTTTAAATTTTTATTTTATTTAAACATAAATAGCATCATGTGGCCAGTGGCTACCACATTCGATAGTAAAGCTACAGAATGTCCTTATAGTCTTCACTTCCTATGCTTAAGGAAGGGAAAAAAACAAAGTCTTTGTATCCATTGTATGCTTCTCAATTTCAGTTTGCAGACCAATAAAATCCAACACAAATTGCACTATGGTTTTACTGTGAGCCACAGCCTGGATGGTGAGCGGAGCATTTGACAGCGGGGAACCAGGGGGGAGGGTAGCTGATCTGGAATTCAGTCTGGGTGTTCTGTTGCCTGAACAGGCCTTCATCTCTCTGAACTTTTATTTTCTTGCTACAAAATAAAACTGTTGGATTCAACAAATACTAAGGCATCACCTGGCCATAATCATTTACGTTCCCATCCAATTGACAAGGCATTACTAAAATGGTTTTTTCAAATCAGTATTATTGCTTCACAGAGATAGAAATAAAAATCTTAGCAATCTACTGATATAAAATAAAGTTTAAAAAAAATAAAAAATAAAATAAAATAAAAATATATATATATAAAAAATAAAATAAAATAAAATAAAATAAAATAAAATAAAATAAAGTTTTAAGGAAGTGCCAGAAATGCTTTGGATTTTCTGCAGGAAAGACTTCTGTGACAGATTAGGATATGCTAGTGACTCAAATGCCTATCTTCCTAGAAAAGAAGTGGGCAATAAGCATTTGTGTGTGTATAGCTGCATCGCTTATTCCCACAAGTTCCCTTTGCTTCATACACGGAACAGCCTTAATAAATCTGCAAAATTATCTCAGTGTTGGACTGCGCAGTAGAGGCAATGTTTACACAAAGTGGTTAGCTAGGGTCTTGTGAGAGGCCTCTAAATCAAATTTGCACATATAGGGAAGGGTTTGCAAGGACTAATCAGATAATTATACCTCAGGCAACCAATTTGCATGGCAAGTGGGCAGAGTTTTATTTTATTTGCTTTACATTTCAGCCTTGGTGAAATGAGGTACCATGTAAAATCTCAACTTGGGTGGTGTTTTGTTTGTAATTACTCGTGTTTGCTAAAATAGGTTATGGGTTTACAAGGATCGCGTTGTGCTCAATGACTTGCCATGTGAAATGACCTCACACCGAAGCCACCAGCAAGGTCCTGTGCGACCCAGAACGGTTTTTCTCCATACCCATCCCCCAACATAAAAGTCCCAAGTTTCTTTGAAAAAGTAGACAAGGAAACTTCATCTCTGGCCTCTGTGGCTTATTATTCTACCTTCACATGAGTGGTTTGCAACATAAAAGAGTATGTAAGCCAGTCTACACCTCATATTTTAATAGAGAGATGACCAGTTGAAACTTTAAATGTCTAACACTCTTCTCTCTGCCCTTTAGCAAACTCTCTATATAGTTCTAATGGGCTCTTAAAATATGAGGTAACCACCAGAAATAGCTGCTTTATTTAAAAAGCTCACTGTTAAGGTGCTTTTGCTAATCTGACATCAGGGAAAATCCAAGTTCAAATTTCATGCTTTGGAAAGCAATAAAAATCACCACCTGGAAATCCAGAGGCACAGGCAAACTGATATTCAAAGCAGGTGTGTCAGCCTCCTAGCAACCCGGCAGAAGTCATGCAGTGGTTCTGGAAGGAAGGTTAGGGTCCCAGCAGGGCAGCAACTTCCTGGAGGGCTTTTGCCCTTAGAGTCCTGGCTGGGCATGGCATAGGCACCCACTGTCTTGCAAAGAACATCTATTATGCTTAGGATGGGGATAGGTGAGTGGAACTGCCTGGTTCAAACCATCACCTTCAAATAAAGGGACTGAAAACAGCAAACCCCACATGTTTATGAGCTCAAATACTAAAGGGGATTTCTATAAATCTTTTCTACTTTTGACTCTTTTTTCCCCTTCTTGGCCCAGGCCTGGATCATGAAAAGAAATACTATCTACTGCCAGAAAGAATATTTGCCGAGCTCACAGTCCTACCTCAGTAAGTCCCTCTGGGTCAGATCACACTGGAGTAATTTCCGAACTTGCAATTACTTAATATTAACTAACTACTAATACTATTCTAAGAAAAAAACAGAGCATTTGATACAGTTATTAGTTAGGAACTATAAAGAGACAGGGCAGGAACATGGACTCATTCATTCTCTAAGTTTTTATTGAGTAACTATTGTGGTAGATTGCTTAATATTTCCAGTTTTTTTGCTCTATTCTGTATCCACGCCTTTTGCCATGTGACTCTGAAGTTTCTTCCATTAAACAGGGAGTATATTTCCCCACTTAATTAATGTTGAGCTTGATCATGTGACTTGGTTTGGCCAACAAAATACTAATGGACATAACAGTATCAAAAGTTTGAAGTGTGTGCCCTGGCCGGTGGGCTTAGGTGGTTAGGGTGTCATCCCCCTACACCAGAAGGTTGCGGGTTTGATTCCCAGTCAGGGTACATACCTAGATTGTGGGTTCAATTTCCTGTTGGAGTGGGTATAGAAGGCAACCAATCAATATTTCTCTCATATTGATGTTTCTCTCACTTCCTTCCTCTCTCTGTAAAAATCAATAAAAACATATCCTCAAGTAAAGTTTAAAAAAAAAAAGATGGAAATGTGTGTGTATGCAGGAGAGTCTGTTGCTCCTGTCTCTGTTCCTGGGAACATTTTTTTTTTCTGATTACCTGCTGCCCTTATAGCTTGGTTCCAGAAACAGCCCACAGCACAACTTAGAGCAAGGAGCCAAGCCAAGGGGACTCACAGCTTGAAAGGAATCTCCAAGTGGAGATCTTCTGGTCCACAGTTAATCTCAGAGCCATGCTCGGGAGTATAAATGCTACATTTTCTTTGATACTGAGTTTGAATGTGGCTGGTTACAGAGCTTTTTGCAGTAATTGTTGTCACAGATAGTGTTTATGTGTGAGGCATGGAGCTGGACCCCGGGGTCCTCAAGAGGAATCGGAGATAGCTCTTGCCCTTGAGAAACTTTGGGTTTGATAGAGGAGATGTGTCCATATAGTTAGCGCTTGAGAGGAAAAAAAACAAGTTGAAGAAACAATGGATGTCTACCAAAATTGAGTTTCTCTACATTTCTCTACATTGAATTTACTTTAGTCCTTTTTTTGGTCTTAAAGACATTTCCTGAGAAAACGGACCCTTATATAACTAATCAAATCCCAATCTGCTGGTTAATAATTTTGTTTGTTTTTAAAGTGTGTGTTTACAATACACTCATTTTGGCCTGACTGGCGTGGCTGAGTGGTTCAGAGTCCACCTATGAACCAGGAGGTCATGTTGCGATTCCTGGTCAGGGCACATGCCTGGGTTATGGGCTTGATCCCCAGTGTGGGGGCATGCAGGAGGCAGCCAATTAATGATTCTTCTCTCTCCCTCTCCCTTCCTCTCTGAAATTAATAAAAATATATTTAAAAAATTAAATATACTAATTTTGTCCTCTATAGATCAGCCCCAAAATGACAGCTGATCAAGGTTAAAGTTAGACTAATTCTCTAACATGAACTAAATTTTCTTCTATTCACCAGCAATATGTGAAGTGTCTCTTTCTACCCACCGAAGAAACTATTTAAACCATCTAGGGATGGACAACAGGATATGTTTGTTTCTCCATACATAAATTCAGGTCCTGTGGAAATGCAAGCCTAGAAGACATTTTCACATCTGCAAATTCCTCCCTACCATTTGGGACATCCAACCTGAATACCACTGTTCATTTCCATTAAAGAAAAGATCCCACCCTTTTTCTGCAGAGGGATTACTTTGGATCACCTCCAAAGACAGGAAATTCTGAGGACAGCAAACAAGGAAGTGAGGGGTGGGGAAATAGATGTTGAAGTTATTGATCTCAGTTGGGGAGAGGCTCATGTTATATGTCTGTCTTTTCAATTAAAGGCGTGGTTACATCTGCCACCAGTCTGTCTTAGCCTGCTAGGAGGCCTGAGGAAAGATATCTAGGCATTGTGTTAACAATGCAAATATTCCTCTGGTTTTTATCATTCAGGGATGTTGGAGGCTCAGCAGGCATTCAGAGTGAGTGCCCTGTACTCTATACTTCAAAGTTCTTGGCAAGCATCAATAATTAATCATGGAATTATTTCCTATAGAGGCTTTCAAATTCTTCTAAAAACAATGTTGCAAAAAGCCACTGTAGTTTGAAGCTAAAGCCCATGAACTTTGGAGCCAAACAACTCAAGCTCAAATGTTGCATCTACTAATTCCTAGAGGTGTTATTTGGGAAAATCAAACTCACTCCATACCTTGCTGTCCACATCCATAAATTATGTGTAGCAAAGCCACTCAGTTCACAAGGTTGCAAGGAGGAAATGAGAAAAGTATGTAAGTTGCTTAGAAAAGGCTCATGCACATAGAAATAACTAAGTAATTGGTAGCTGTTTTTATTGGTCTCCATCTACTAGACTAAGCATGTTCTAGCTGTTTCATTTGACCATCCATGCATTAGGACATCATCATCAGAAATGTCTGCACTGAGAAAAAACATAAACACTAGTTCACCCTCTCATCCAGCTAACCATGCCTCTGGCCCATCACATCTGATAGACTAGGAAACAGGCTCAGAGAGGTAAAATAATTTTCTCAAAGTCATTGGCAAAGTCATGACTAGATTTGTGTAATCCTGGATTCTGATAGAGTGCACTCTCTATTAAACTAAGCCCAGTTAAGCCACTTTATCTTGGGGAGGCGAGGGACATGATCAAAGTTGGAGAGAGGTCTTTGTGCAACCTATCATAGAGAATCACCGTAGAGGGAGGTCAGGCCACCCAGGACCATTGCTATGGTTTGCCATCAGAGCTATAGCTCTTTCTTACAACTTAACTTCTCTTTTGCAGAAAAATCTGTGGAGTGAGACCCTAAAAAATTATTTATTCACAGTGATGTTGCCAAGGTATTTAATGTCTCTGACTCTTCAGATGATAACATTCTACCTGGGACTAAAACCATACATGACTATTGATTTAGCTCTGCAGTAGGCATAGGGCCCCTTTCCAACTCCACTAAATCCATGCTACTTTGCACAGTGCAAAAGCTCCTCTCCATTTCCAACACACACACACATTTCCTAACATGGACTAGTGCCACTCTTCCTTATGACAAACCTGTTAGGTAGACAAAGATTATACTCCCTGTTGTCAGTGAGAAAACTGGACTTTAGAGAAGCTTTAAGGGTGGCTAAGGATTAGAACTTCAGAATGAGGACTCCCACCCAGTTTTCTATCTTCAAATTCTTTGTTTTGAGTAATGATGGACCTGTTAGTCATTCTGGTCTGGGATGCGCCATTTCAGTGTTCATAGCCCGACTCAGTGTCAAGGCAATGCAGTTGATGCCAAAGATCCTTCTACATTTTTTCCTTCTACATTTTTTCTTCCCAAAGAAGGGAGTTCAAGAAAAACTCACTTTTGACAAGTGATTTAAAACAGATAACATACACTTTCCTTTCTGAACTCCAGGCTGGCATGGTGTTGCCCTCAGCCTCCATGCTTAGATCTGACTGCTCTCCGGAGAGGCAAAGTGTTGACATTCAGTTCTATGTTTCTAAGTATTAATACACTGGTGGGGAGCCTTCCCAATTACTCACTCAGGCTGAGGTCCTGGGTGGCCCCTCTGAGTCCTTCTCTCCCTGTTGCCCCATCAAGCCCGCATGGAGATTGTTGTCAGTGTTGGCAGGAAACCTGCCTCACTGGTACCCCCACAGCAGAGTGAAAAATGTGAAGAGGAGCCAGTGATATGGGAACTGAACTGATTTTTGTAAGAATGATTTTAGTTGCCCTTGGAGGATCTGGAATACCTAATACTCCACCCCTCCGACTCTATGTTGATTGTTCTAGAGCAAGTGCATTGGTGGGAACATTCTCCCCCCCTTCCCATCACCACAGTCCCTCCCATCCCTCAAACCCCACACAGTGGAGGGAAACCCCCCATAATTTCTGTATGACCCAAAGGAATGAGTCCTGTCAAGTTAGTTCCATTTTCCTAATTTGAATTGTTATAATAAGTTTAAGAGGCCACCAGAGCCCTTTGAGTTAGGAAAAAATCGCAAATCATCATAGCGCTACACCTATTTCTGTTTTATGACAGCAATAAATCAAAAGCAGCCTCAGTGCGAAAACTAGCTGCAGCAGTCACAAGTGCCAGGTTCTTGGAGATGCCAATGCCCAAACGTCTTTAGCTTTGCAGTGTATGTTTTGGCTCCTGAAGGCTCAATTTTTCAATTAAGGATTTTTTTTTTTTAAAGTATGTGTGTGTGTATGTAAGAGAGAACAGCTTCAGGTAAATTTGCCAGGCCAGACAACGAGGTTCTTGTTCTTTATGAATTTTATTTATTTATCTTAGCTTTACTTTTGTGTTCATATGACTTTAGGAAAGAGTATTGGATGTGGGGTCCAGCCAAAGAGTATTTACACAAAATTTAATGTGACCTTGATTGTAAATGAAGTGCAAGTCTCTTGAAGATAGTACCTGGTATGGTACCATCAAAGGCTCTAAAAACCTGCTCGGATTTCACCTACAAACCATGCTTCCTAGGTCTTGGTTAGAATTCCAGGTGGCTTTGCAAAATATTTCTTGCATGATTCTAGGCAGTTAGAATAACGTAGGAAGAGACTTTGTGCCTACCTACCACTTCAAGTTGGTCTTTCCTGGTAGCCAATTGAATTTTTCATCATGCCATTATCTTTCTCTACTAATTTGAGCATTATATTTCAGAGAATATTTAGCTCTGTACTTGCCTCTTGAAATTATTTATAAATGATTACTAATTCACAAAAATGTAATGTCTGCTAAGGCTTAAAACAATGGTGCTGTTCTCATAGTTCAAAAGTATGTCTGAGTGCTAATCTTTTCTACAAATATATACTAATAAATCTTTTTTTAATTTCCTGACTTTTTTCAAAAAAGAAAATGATATCTAAATTATTTTACATCTTTAATTCAGAGACCACTAAAACTTTTATTAAATATCTCTTAAGTACAGATTCTGTCAGGTTAGCCTCACTTTGGTGTCCATAAGCAAAATCAAAGTCTCATCCGAGGTTGTTGCTTCTTTCATAGTGTCTTAACACCTCCATCTCTTTCTTTCCCAGTCCAGAAGCTGACCCATTCGGGTAGCATTTTTACAGGCTCCAAACCCTATAATCTTTTGTGCAAAGCAATGTCAGGTTAATCTCTCTAAAGTCCCATTTTCACCATCTTCCCTGATGATTTAGGAAATTCACTTTCCTATCCTATTGCCTGCCCATGGAAGCATACCATCACCTAAGCTGCGGAACTGTGTGAGTCAGAAAGTAACCATCGCATTAGCACTCACAGACAGAGAGTCACATGTCCAGACAGACCACAGAGAGGGTTATATCCTCCTGGGCTGGCTGAGATCAAGGGCTGGTCCTTGCCATATTTTTAGATACATTATATTTATTAGGCTTCTACTAAGCCCTGGAAAATTGATTCATTCTAATAACAAAGACAGTTATAAACTGGGGCGCAGTTTATTAATTTTTCAGCGGGTCAACCGCCACCAGACCTGGGAACAGGACTGGTCAGATGTGAACCAGGCACTCCCTTCCTGGTGAGTGGTTCCCCTTGGGAGACTACACTATTTATCAGTGGGTGTGTGGGGAGTACAGAATTGGAAAAAGGAAATTGATTGTTGCCTGAAGGAAACATGCGTCACATTCATACAACCCAACTTTGACCTTCTCCACCCAAGGGACACAGACTAAGAAAGAAATAGAACTAATCTTATCATCTAAATCAAAGCACTAATCTCCCTGGAAAGTGATGGATAAGTGAGGATGGTTCTCTTTTATTGTTATTACTCATTTGTTTTTGTTAGTTTCCCATACACGAAAAAACACCAGTTTCCAGATTTTTGTCATTAATGGCATCACCTTATGACGTTATTACATACAGCCTTCCTTTCCTTTTAGGCTCTCTTCCTACAGAGATAAGATTTCATAAATAAGCTACTCCTAAATTGCTGTATAGTGTGAGACAAAATTGTACATATTCCAGCCATTGCATACTGTTAGTGAATGGTGCCTGTTTCATTGAGATGGACTTCTCAACCTTGTCTCATTCATATATTCCTATCCTTTCACCATATGGCCCTGAATGAAATTCACTTTCCTATCTTAAACCATTCACCCTGCTTAGAACCCTACCAATATTCTATTTACCTCCTCCACTCCACAGGGGTCAGTTCAGCAGTTTTTCATTTAGTGCTTGCTCCTTGCCAGACACAAATGTCTGGCTCCCCGGGAGTGACGGAGTCAGACTGCTACACATATAATCACTGCACAATGTGTTAAGAGCTGTAATTAGAAGTAGCCACTATGTGTGGAAGAAATTCTGAGGACATAATTCAATTTACTTGGTGGAGTCACCTTTGCTTCATAGAAGTTACACCTATGTATGACCTTTAAAGGTGTGGTAGGAAGAATAATACCTTCCAAATATACCTACAGCCTAATCTCCAAATTTGTGAATAGGTGATCTTATATGAAAAAATAGAGTTAAGTATGTAGATGAAATTAAGATTGCTAATCAGCTGACCTGGAGATGGGGAAATTATCCTGGATTATGAGTGGGCCCAATGTAACCACAAGCATCCTCAAAAGTGGAAGCAGAAAAGATTCAGTGTGATGCTATATAAGAAAGACCACTATTGCTGATTTTAAAGATGGAAGGGGACCAAGAAACAAGGGGATGTGGGAAGCCTCTAGAACAGCCGTGGGCAAACTATGGCCTGCGGGCCAGATCCGGCCCGTTTGAAATGAATAAAACTAAAAAAAAAAAAAGACCGTACCCTTTTATGTAATGATGTTTACTTTGAATTTATATTAGTTCACACAAACACTCCATCCATGCTTTTGTTCCGGCCCTCGGTCCAGTTTAAGAACCCATTATGGCCCTCGAGTCAAAAAGTTTGCCCACCCCTGCTAGAAGCTAGAAAAGGCAAGGAAACAGATTCTCCCCCTAGAAAGCAATGCAGCCCTGATTTTAGCAGATTGATATTTTAGCCTTGACTTTAGCCCAGTGAGACCCATTTTGAACTTCTGATCTCCAGAACGCTAAGAAAATAAAGTTGTATTGTGCTAAGCAGCTAAGTTGATGGTAATTCGTTGCTGCAGCAACAAGACCTGATATGAAGAGTAAGTAGGATTTCACCTGAGGAGGTAGCTCATGAGGGTCAGAGGACATAATGTTTAATTGAGTACTTGTGAGACTAGGCACTATGTCAAGTGATTTTCATGCCACAATCGAAGAGGTGCTTTTGTGTAGTAGCTGACTATTAGAGGAACTATCAATAAGGGCTATTAGTGACATAGACCCAAAAAGATGCTTTGGTATCAGTTGATAAACAATAGCAATAATTATGATGTTACAATATGACTTAGAGGTTATATTATCAAACTCTAGATGTCTTTCTAATCAAGCAATGGGACATGACTGGTTGGTGTAATGTCACCCCTCTAGCCTACAATTCCAACTGCCATCTCAACATTCACACCAAGAGGTTTCATTTGTACTTCATGTTCAATAGATTTTAGATTAAACACATTATCTGCCTCCTGTGAAATCTACTTGTTCTGTTCATAGCACAACTATTGCTAATAACTCAAGCTTGAAATTTCCGAATCACCCATCTCTCAACTTCCTTACCTTCAACCAACTGTCATGTCATAGAATTTCTATCACTACAACTTTCTAATATCTTTCCCCTCCTTGACTTTCCTGATGTCACTCCTAAATGTGCCATTTTAATATCAAGCAATTATTTATGCTCTTTTCCCAATGAATTTTGAATTTCCCTTCCCTTCGTCACACCTTCTCCATGACGTTTCTTTAGCCTTTGCTTTTTCTGAACTCTTGAAAGACGAATTGTTCTCCAAAAACACTTAAAACTTCCTGAATGTTTTTACTCATGTTTCCCCATGACCTGTCTTACTCACTCCTTAGCTCACTGCTGCTGACTTCACTACTGATGGCATTCTATTGAAATGGCTTTCCCTGAAATTATAATTGACCTTCTATTTACCAAATTTCAGGATCAGTTTTGAGCCTCCCTAAACTTGACCTCTCTGTGACATTGACATCATTGGCTGTTCTTTTATTTCTGAAACTCTTTTCTTCCTTGGATTCCAAAGGATCCCATTTCCAGTCTTTCATTTTATTGTGTTACTAATTATTTTAAATCTCTTCTAATGACTACCCAGCCTCTTCTATCCAGCTAATACTGCTGCTTCCTATACTTCTAATCTAAGTCCTCATAACTTTACACTATATTGATATGTCTCTTCTCTAGATATTGGATATGAAAAGAGTTTGAAAAAAAGAAAAGAACACTAAGATTTCTTAACTCTGTGATTATTGGAATTCTAACTTTCTACATAGTTTTTAATAACTGCTTTCTGCTCAGTAGCATGCTAAACATAGAAGAGAATTTAAAAGTGATAAAGATACAGCTCCTATGTTCTGAAAGCTGGTAACCAATTTAGACAGATGCAACATATATACATACAATTTTTGAGAAATGATTAAAAGCAGAATTTATTCAATTACCAATCAACAGTGACCACTAAACACCAGTTGAGCACAGTTACTAAATAAATATGACAATAAAGGAATGTCTTTTCTTTTATGGGTAAAGAGGACAAAAACTAAGCTACCAAATTAATATCTTCCCCCTCCCTTTTCTTCAATTGAGGCACAAAGAGGAAATTATTTTGATTTCTGGTCAGGTCACATGCCTGGGTTTCCTGCTCGATCCCCAGGGTAGGGTGTGCAGGAGGTGCTGATCCATGATTGTCCCTTATTATCGATGTTTCTATCTCTCCCTCTCTCTTCCTCTTGAAATCAATAAAAATATATTTAAAAAAGAAAAGAGAGAGAAAACTTATGAGAAATGATAGCAAGAAAAATGTCTCCCAGATGAGTCAGACAGAAACCTTCAAGACTGCCCCAGCTCTTCTTACTGAAACATCTATTTATTCATTTACAACTAAAACCAGGCATCTGAATTTCCAACCATTTCTTTCTCTAATAAAATAGTTTCAAATATCTGATCAGATAACAAATTTTAAAAACTGTAATTTACCCTAGATTTATACTGTACTCTCTCTGGTTTATAGTCACTCCTGGCAGACAACATGCAGCAGCAAAACCTTTTGATTTTGGCCTGAATGAGAATCATTATCTCAGACATATCATGATGAAAATTTCTTTTTCTGGACCATTAGACTGCAGTTTCAAATGATCTAGAAAATGTAGAGTGTCAATCTCCATCCTTGATTCTCCATCTGAAAAGTTAGAGCCCACATTTCTCACTATTATACAAATAAGAAAAGTTTCATTCTTATACAAAACAATAATTATTCTATTATATAATTCTCCATGGGCAAAGGTAAAGAAAGCAAATATTTTTTGTTAATCCTTACCGAGAATATTTTTTCCATTTTTTTTTTTAGAGAGAGAGATTGGAAATGAGGGAGGAAGGGAAGAGAGGAGAGAGAGAGAGAGAGAGAGAGAGAGAGAGAGAGAGAGAGAGAGAGAGAGAGAGAGGTTGCCTCCCACATGCGCCCCCACCAGGGCTGGGGATCAAACCTGCAACCAAGTTAGTGTCCTTGACCAGAAATTGAACCTGCAACCCTTCGGTCTGTGGGCCAACATTTAACCACTTAGTGCACCCTGCCAGGGCAGGAAGCAAATCTTTTATACACTGGTGCCTACCTAATTTCTGGTATTAATACTATCAAAAACCATAATAGACATAAGATATCACTCTAGGAATAAACGTCATAGCTGAAGCTTTGTGAATTAAAAAGAAAAATGCTTTTGAACTACAAACATTTCAAAAACTGTTTACCAAATACATTGAACCAGAAAAAAATAGGTATCCTCATGACATGTTTATTCAAATCCCTAGCCAGTCAATAAGGAGTATGAAACAAACGCTTTCACTGTTTCAAATCCAATTTCTCTGCTAAAACTTCACTTCAGGTGAAATCTGCAGGCCCATGCATCTCTTTGCCACATTTCTCCAGGCACAGACACAGGATTTGATCATTCCCAAATAGTAGCCCAAACTAGGCCATAACATTTTCAAGATGGTTTCAAAGAGAATACAAAAACAGACTGGTCCATCCATGGTCATCTGATTTATGACAAAGGTGAGAGTATAACCGCAGTAAGAGAAGGATGTTTTTTTATTTTGTAATGAATGCTACATGGTTAATTAGATAACCATAAGGGAACAATATACTTTTACTTCTATCTCAATCTATTTACAAATATAAGTTCCAGGTGAATTATGATCTATGTATAAGAGATAATAAAAAAAAAATATTAGAAAAAAAGTAAACATCTCAAACTTTTTTAAAAAATACATTTTTATTGATTTCAGAGAGAAACGTTGAGGGAGAGAGAGATAGAAACATCAATGATGAGAAAGAATCATTGATTGGCTGCCTCCTCACACCCCCTACTGGGGCTCGAGCCTGCAACCCAGGCATGTGCCCTGACTGGGAATAAAACTATAAGTTCCTGGTTCATAGGTTGACATTCAACCACTGAGCCAAGCCAGCTGGGAAACCTTTTTAATAGATACAGAAAGTATTCAACAGGAAGAAAATATTATACATTGACTATAGTAAAATTAAAAAGTTTTGTTTTTCAAAAGACATCATTGAGGAATAAACAGGCAGTTCATAGAATGAAGAAATTATCCACAATATATGTATCCAAAAAAGTCCCATATCTAGAAGTTTAAAAATCTGTAAATCAGCAAGAAGAGGACTGACAACCCAAAAGGAAAATGTGGGAACACTTGAGCAGCCATGTCACAAAAGAGGATAACTAAATGGTCAATAACATCTGAAAGTTACTCAACTTCCTAAGTACAATAGATCACACAAAAATGGCTCACTTCTCCCATCCCTGTCTTCAGGCCCTTTGCCGTGTAACTTGTGGTACTCACTGACCGTGAATCTGAGCGAGGCTGTGACTCACTTTGAGCAACGGGATATTAGCAAATGTCATGAAAACAAAGGTTGAAAAAGCACTTGCACAACTGGGCTTGTTTGCTTTTGCACCTGTGCCATTTCCATGAGAATGCTGGGGCTAGTCTGCTGGCAACTGAGCAGAGATGAGTAACCCCAAATGCTGCAGCTGCAGCCAGCCTGGATCATCTGACAGCCACCTGACACCTCCAGGCATGTGAACAATCCCAGCCAAGAACAGTGGCGCTGCCAAACCAGCTCCTCGCGGACTCCAAACTTGGGATCAACACATGCTTACCAGGGAATATCACTGACATTTTGTGGTTCCTTGTTAAGCAGCATTATTGTGGCAGTAGATAACTGATACAATTATTTATGAAAAAGGTGCAAATCACAAATAAATGCATTACTACTTCATACATTAAAAATTTGCTGAAATGAAGAAGAAGGAAAATCCCAGGTAGTAACAAGAATTTAGAACAGATTTGTCCGGGAGCTCTAATTTGCTGATGCCTGTTCTAGATGCTCTAGAAAATCAGTAAGACCTATGAAGACAGAGACAACTTTTGACTCATTCTACACAGTGTCTCCAGGCCCTGGCATGTAGTCATTAATCAGAAAATACTGATAAAAAATATGAGTACCTATTTATAAATAACTTCTTCAGGATATTACAGTTTTCACACTAAGGTTTATGCCAAGAAAGAAAAGGACTTAAGTTGAATTTCAGTAAGAGATGGTACAAAGCTCAAGGTGAACAGAGAGGAAAAGATGAAAGGTAATGTGTGGAAGGGATACTAAAAGAATAATCCCCAAAAATGACTTCCAAGTCTGGAAGGGTCATGAAGACTTTATAGGTTGTAAACAAACAAATAAAAAAAAATCTCCACTTCCCAGATTTTTTTAAAAGTTATTTTCATTGAAGAGGAATGGGCCTGGAGGGCTAGGAAAGGTGTCATTTCTCACAGTTAGAGGACCTAACTGTGCCCTACACCTAGGGAAGCGTTATTTCTTCTCGTTGAGCAATTCTTTTCTTTCAGGATAAACTCCCTCACCCCATTCATCCTTCTCCCTCTGAAAACGATCCAGGGAAACTGTGTGCTCCTTCCCCTGGCATTCCACAAATAGAACAGAGCAAGACATTAATGAAGAGAGAAAACAGTTTCCCATTTATTTTGCTTTCAGAAATATACTTGGACTGACCTATGCCAGAGTTGTACTATATAAAACAAAAAACAAAACAAAACAAAAAAAAAAACCCTAATTCAAAAGACTGACCCTTTTCAAATGATAACCAACTGCATTTTGTATTTTCATAGAATTACCTTATTCCAACAAAAAAACAGAATTTCCATTTTTCCAATCAAGGAACCGAGTCTCTAAAAGCTTCCTGTGGTCTATTTACATTTCCTACAGTAACCTTCTTAAGCAACAGACCAAGGAAAATATGAAACTTATTTATTTTATTTATTTTATTTTCCCCTTTTAAAGGAGCCTGTATGCTTTCCTGACCTCATTAAGGGCTCAGAGACAACATCAAATTCTAAATATAAATGAGCAACAAATTAGCAGATGCCTCTTTATTACAGAAATTGCCGTCAGTTTTCAGGGATACCTTCACCTCCAGCTATGCACTATGCATTAGATACTGGCATTACTATGGCACTTTTTTTCTCTCTCAAGAACAATTAGTTAGAAAAGCAGGATAGTAAGACTAATCTACATGCCTAAGAAGTAAAAAGCAGGATCCTTTAAGAGACTGACAGATACTGTGAAGGAGAGACTTATTATCAATTGTTTAAGCAACATGGTGAGGGTGAGAAATCAAGACCTTGGAAGGTTGTACTTACTCATTAGTTTAAACAATGCTTTTTGAGGACTTCTATTTGAACAGCGCTGTGTTAGGTGCTGGTAGAGGGATGCATGCCTAGAAAGGGTTGCTAGGCATGATGCTGTAGACCCATAAGAGGTGCCCTCAAGGCTCTGGGTAATTGCAGAAGAAATGATTCTGAACATAAGAAACCTGGAACTTCATCAAACAAAATTTTGAGGATATTCTTGACTTTTCCACATCTGTTGTGGAGCAATAGAACAAGACCACTGTTTAAAACCTGGAGATTTTAAATAGTTCTAAGGATGTCATTCAACAAAAAAATCCTGCTGACTTCCTCCACCTGTTATTATATCTTCAGTTGCCTCATTTATCTCAACACAAAATGGCCCTTTCAAACTCATGGCTTGAGAAGGCATTGTTTGAGGGGAATGGTTCTTCCCCCTTTGGAGGAAACCCCAGTTGCAACAGCACTCCTAGACTCTCTTGGTTCGCCCCTCCCTCCTGCCCCTGCTAGTGGAATTACTTACCTGGATGGTCAATGTGGACAGAAAAAATAAGCAGAGCTTTCCTCTCTTCCTTCTCTTGACTACACTCTGCCTGCAGGAAGCAGGAGTTCTAGGTTGACAAGAATGCCTACGTTTGGGACTCAATATTTGGAAACACTTACCTGCAGTTATAAACCATAGCCTCCAATCAGGCCTTTCATAATTAAAAAAAAATAATATGTTGACCTCCACATGTCAACTTCTTTATTTTATTTCTCAGTTGATTCAGACCTTGGATCAAGAAAAAAATATGTTTTTACTGCTCTCTCCAGCCATGACCCCAAAAATCTGGTGCAGTGGACCATGAATTTTGAGGAAAAGAAGACAGGGAAAGGAATTTGCAGGGGGGAAAAAAAGCACAAAACAAAATTTAAAGAAAACAATAACATCAAAAATGCTTAGAGGCATTTGATGGAGCCAGGGTGCATGCTTTGAGGCTTTGGCTTCAGGGAGGAGCATACACATCTTTGACCTTGACTGTGTTCTTTAATTCTTTTGAAAGTTCACTTCAGGACAGCTTCTGTGTCACAGTTGTCCAGGCACCAGTACAGGGGTGGGCAAGCCATGGCCCACAAGCCAAATATGGACTGCCTTTTGGTTTTGTAAAAAAAAAAAAAAAAAAAAAAAAAAAGCTAAACCGGTTTGGCTCAGTGGATAGAGCATCGGCCTGTGGACTGAAAGGTCCCAGGTTCGATTCCAGTCAAGGGCATGAACCTTGGTTGCAGGCACATCCCCAGTAGGAGGTGTGCAGGAGGCAGCTGGCCAATGTTTCTCTCTCATCGATGTCTCTAACTCTCTATCCCTCTCCCTTCCTCTCTGTAAAAAATCAATAAAATATATTTTCTTAAAAAAAAGTTTTATTGGAACACAGCTAAGTGTATTCATTTACATATTGTCTATGACTGCTTTCATATAGCAATGGCAGAGTTGAGTGGTTGCAATAGAGACCATATGGCCCACAGGCCTAAGATATTTACTATCCAACCCTTTACAGAAAAGTTCACTAACCCATTGCATTAATGGGTTGAATAGTGTGATAGCCCCTGCTGTTCTATAAATTATTAGGAGATTTTGGTCTTGAAATACAAAGTATTGACCTTCATCTTGTGCCAAGGCAGGACTGATCCAAAAATTGAGTGGCTTGTCTGCCTTTGGTCTACCATGTGTCAATTACTCACATGAATTTGAGATCTATATTGCAGCTTTACCCACAGAAAAGAAGAGGACTTTGTTATGGAAAACATAACAGAAATGAGGGTCTCTACCATACTGTGGATATAACCTGCACTAGGACAAGGACAGAGGGAAAAGCTGCTGAAATTCTCATTAAAACAAAGGCCAAAAAACTGTTAAAGAAAGCCAATACAAATGGTGCCTTCACCTTGAAAAATGTGCTGACAGGGGAATAGTACATAGAGCCAAGGCATCAGATGAAACATTGCAGAAAGCTTTAGATTGACAGACTTTGGTATTTTAAGAAACAATATTTTCCCTACAAATGGAAGAAAACATATAGCTAAGATATGGTTCAATTTAAATATATTTTTAAAATGTGGCTGAAAAAGGAGGACAGGTTTTAGTGGTGACCAGGACAGAAAAGTGACTGAGACTCAAAGAACCCTAACAGAATAAAGGTGGGATTGAACCTTAATTATACACTTACTGAAAGAGGAGATCAGGGGAATTCAGGAGGACTCCTCATTTGAGCCTCAGAAGGTAAAGCAATTGTGCTGGAGTGGGAGTGAGAGGCCATGTGGAATCAGAAACTGGACATGCTGTATAGCGAGGCGGCAGAGCCCATATAGACATGGGAAGATCAGACAGACATCTCTATCCAACCATGCCAGCTATTCTCTGAAATTCAGATCAGCCAAAATACCTTGGCACCAAGAAAGATAACTTGGCCAACAGTCTTTCTGTGTCCAATGGAGGAGACGGTATTGGGAGATATCCAGGTTACAAGGAGCTCATGTAAGTGACACTCATCTGAGCCAGTGATGTAGTCAGCAGCACTATCCAGCCCATTCCATTTGTATAATCCCAATTCAAAGACTCAGGCTACTCATAAACCCCACTACAGAGGGCAAAGTGGTTGCCATACCCAGTCAATGTGAGAGCAGATGAAATGACTCAAGGTTGTTCACATAATTGGGACATTGATGTTCCTGACTATGACACTTGAAATCAAAAGATTTGGGGTTAAATATTAGCAACATATGCATTTATGAAACAGTTTTTATATTTTCTAAGATAATTTCTTCACTCAAATGGAAAAAAATACCTACTCAATGGGTTTTTGTCAGAATTAAGTGCAAAATTGCATGTGAAAATCCCTTGTGCCATATCTGGCATATATGAGATAGTCAATATTCAGGGAATGCCATTTCCTTCCCATCTTTCTTAAATTTAAAAAGTGATAGACAGAAACCTGGATTCAGTACAAGATGTGTCTAAAAGGTCACTGTCCTCACCCAAACCCACAGCCTTTCATTAAAACCAAAAAGGGGACAATAATTTACAAGTTAAAATTATAGCAGACACTATGTATAATACAGCTTTTCTAAATTACCCATTATATTAAAATATCTATGAATTTAAACAGAAAGACAAAGTGATGATAGTACTGTAAGTAAAAATAAGGAAACACCATAGCTCAAAGTGCAGAAAGAATTTCCACTGATGAATCACCCATGAGGATGAAATGAAATGAATGTGCTTGAATTTTATAACATACTAGAGGCCCAGTGCATGAAATTCGTACACAGGGGTGGGGTATGTCCCCTCAGCCCGGCCTGCACCCTCTCGCAATCTGGGACCCCTTGGGGGATGTCTGACTGCCAGTTTAGGCCCAATCCCTGTGCACACCCCTCTCGCAATCTGGGACCTCTGGCTCCTAACCGCTCGCCTGCCTGCCTGCCTGCCTGATCACCCCTAACCACTCTCCTGCCTGCCTGATCGCCCCTAACCACTCTGCCTGCCTGGTCTGATCACCCCTAACTACTCACCTGCCTGCCTGATCACCCCTAACCATTTTGCCTGCCTGCCTGATCACCCCTAACTGCCTCTGCCTCAGCCCCTGCTACCACAGCTTTGTCTGAAAGGATATCTAGAAGGTCATTTGGCTGTCTGGTCTAATTAGCATATTATGCTTTTATTATTATTTATTATTATAGATACTCCACCCTCTGAATCAGAACTGAACAGGAGTCCCCAAAAAGGTAACCAAAAGCTTTGCCCCAACTCAAAGGGTGCGCTACTAAGGAAGACAGGAGCCCATTCACCCATTCAACAAATGCTTAGACTTGTGGCTCAGGCAAACTCATTTCCATTCTTTGCTCTCTCATTTCATTCAGCTATTCTTCAAAATCATCAACCTTCTTTTGTTACCTCCATTTAGAGACTAACATTCCTGGACATCATTGTAAGAAGTTGGGTAGAGTGCACAGGTGCAGAAATTTTATATCCTAAGATAATTTAGTCACCTAAGAAAAAGTATTGTAAGAAGGGATGGAAAGAGAAAGCAAACTGGTCATAGCAGGTCCTGTGGGTGAAGTCTTTGATTTGCTCTATTGTTCAAAGGAACATTGTAAATTGCATCTGAATCTCTAGCTTAGTCACAGGACCAGGCAATCTGAGCAAGAGAAGATCCCTACATAAGACCTGTAGAGTCATAATACATGGCTGCCTACTGGATATCATACTCAGCAGGTGGTAAAAACCAACCTTAATGTCAGGAGATGGGCTGGAGTGGGAATAGACAGAGATTCTAACATTGAGAGGAACTGAGAACAACTAGTTTAGAGCATTAACCCACACTGAGAGCAAATCCTTGCCTTCTTCTCCCCCACCCCCCCAAAAAAAATTAGCAAACAAAATTAATAGGTGGAGCCTATAAAATAAGCTATAAGGTAAACAGAGTCCTTAAAGTGAAAAAATGTTTAAAAATAATGTATTACAAATATTTCAAAATACATAAAAATAAAGAACATTGTGTATTAGTTATTCATTGCTGTGTAACAATATTACCACAAACACAGTGACTTAAACCAACACACTTTTACTATCTCACAGCTTCTGTGGGTCAAGAGTCCAGGCATGGCTTGGGTATGCCCCCTGCTCATTGTCTCACAAGACTGCAATCAAGCAGGAGCTGCGCTCTCATCTAAGGCTTAGCTGTGGAAGGATCCATGTCTAAGGTCACTCAGGTTATTGGCAAGATTTGGTTTCTTGTGATTGTAGGATTAAGGGCTTCAGATACTTGCTGTCTCTTGGCCAAAGGTCACTCTCAGCTTTTCACAGCTACTGGATGTTCGTGCCATGTCAGGTTCTCCAACATGAATGCTTGCTTCCACAAAGCAACCCCAGAAAATATACATTAAGAACCTGATCCATAGAAGGCAAATAGATTGAAATAACAACACATGCACTAGTAGGAGCACCTACCTGAGGTTTTTTAATTTTTTTAACAGAATGTAAAGAAACCTCAATTTCATTAACAACATTAAAATCTGCATTAAATCAGTAAATTGAAACATAAATTTGAGAACCTCCCAGAATTCTTGAGTTAATGATTAAAATGACTAATTCATTTATACAACAACCAGTTATTTATTGAGCATCTATTTTATGCCAGACACTGTAATAAACACTGGATATACAAAACAAATAAGACAGATTTGGTTCTGTGGTCAATAACAAACAAATAAAAATTGCAGATTTTTAAAAATGCCATGAGGGAAATAAATTTGATTTTGTTGTTGAAAATATTTGGGCAGAGAAGCTGCGATGCATAGGATGGCCAAGAAAGGCCTCTCTGAGAACAGCATTTATGATAAGGATAAGACAAAAGATCCAGGTAAAGCCTAAAAAGGAGCATTTCAAGCTAGATAATAACAACTGCATGGGCTTTTAGGCACACGTCCTCTCCCTCATAAATTTTGTTCTAGCACCAATTGTAAGGTCATGTAACTGGAGCATGATGTGAGTGAAAGAGAGAGATTAACATGAGATAAAATTACAAATGCAGATAGGCATGAAATCCTACAGGGCCTACAGAGACTATCAGAGGAATGAGAAGGTAATTATCAGTGAAACTGTAAAGCACAATAGAACTTCTAACTTAATAATGGGAAAATAGAAAGAAATATTTTAACAGCTACAAAATAAGAAAAAGAGGAAACCCTAAGTGATAAAAGAACTAAAATTAAAATGATAAAGTAATATAGTGGGCATAAACCACCATATTTTGTGAAAGCGCCGAAATACCTAAGGCAGCTTCTTTGAAAAGAATGAAACAGATGGAGAGTAAAATGAAAATAAAATCTTCAAAAAACCAATTAAGACAAAAAACACAATAATATAACTGAAATTGGATAAAAAACAAGGCATATTCACAAATCAAATTTTAAGCACATATTATGTCCAATTTTATGGTCACAAGTTTATAAATCTTAGAGAAGAATTAGATGATTTTCTAGAAAACCATAAATTACTAAAATCAAGTCGTGGATAACTACAAACATGAAAGGACAGATTTCCTGGGAAGCTACTTGAAATAAATTAATGGTTGTTCTATTGAGAGTATAAGCTAACTACTATAAGAGATAAAAGCCAAACCCCTGTGGGTTAATAAATGGAAGTTTAGTTCTCATTTACATTAAATCTGAACAGGTGTGACTGACTCCCTCCAGCAATATTTCAGGGACACAGGCTCTTTGACCAGGTGGACCCCAGTGACCCTCTGCTGACATCTACACTTGGCAGGAAGACAACAGAATAAAGAAAATAAGAAGGATCAGATAGGAGGTTTTATTATGGGCCCATGTTACAAGTGATTTACATAAATTCTGCCCACATTTCCTGGGCCAGAACCTAGTCTTAGGCCCCAGTTAAGGGATTGGGCACAGGAGGCTACATTCTCTGTGGTCCAGGGAAAGAATGGGAAAGGCTGTAGTGAACAACTAGCAAGTCTTTGCTACAACATTCTAATATCCTAATATATCCAGACAAAGAAGGTGGCTCATTTCACAACTCCTACCACTAAGGAATGGAGAATTCCTATAGTGTGCTGGAGTTCCTTAGCACAAGTGGATGCGAGCTAATTGTGTTCCAACGTGGACTGCAGTGACATCAGATTGGTAGCCATAGTGGGAGTAATTAAATCACAGGAATTGGTATTTGCTACAAACTAGGGCATCGCCTTCCCTAGACCCCATAGTTGGTGTTTTGCAAACACCAACACTACCTACCACTTCATTTAAATACTGTTTAAATTATCCCAAGCCATAAACAAGATGAAAAATACAATTCACTTTAGAAAGCCAGAAAAATTGGCAATGGTGAAATCTTAAAAAGTTACTATAGATCAATACCTCTAATTAAGATGGATTCAAATCTAAATATAATATTACCAAATCAAAAATGCTCTGAGGTTCTGTTCCTAAACATCATCTGTCTACATTCCCTTCCTAGAGAAGTGCAGGTCCTGATCCTCAGGTCCAGCTGCAGGACACAGAGCAGTATGATTGCATTTCTATGTGGAACCTAAAGAGCAATATAAACGAGAAAACAAGACAGAAACAGACACAGAGGCACAGAGAACAGACTGATGGTTGCCAGGGGGCAGGGCAGTTGGGGGACTGGGTGAAAAAGGGGAAGGGATTGAGAAGTACAGATTGGTAGTTTACAAAATAGTCATAGTAATGTACAGCATAGGGAATATAGTCAATCATACTGTAGTAACTATGCATGGTAACTATTCAGATGAGTATCAGAAATATCAGGGGGGGAACTTTGTAAAGTGTATTACTGTCTAACCACCATGCTGTACACCTGAAACTAATGCAAAATAATATTGAATGTAAACTATAACTGAAAAATAAAAATGAATGGTTCTCTCTGAACAGCAGTGCCATCTATATATATATATATATATATATATATATATATATATATATATATATATATATATATATATATATCTGTTCCTAAAGAGAGGAAGAGAGACAGCATTTCTAGTGAGACAAGTCTCAGGAAGCAAATCATCAGTTTCCAAGTGACCAACAAATAGCCATAAGTAAATCTGTAATGAGGAGGTCAGGCCAGAGGAAGTGAGGAGGTTTGAGTGAGCAAAGAGGAGGTTTAGCCAATGAATTTCATGGAGGCCTGGCACACGGTGTAGGTGCCCTTTACCCTGTGTCTATGGTTCAGCACTTCATGCTGAGCCATCTTAGTGTTTCTTCAAAAACTCCTTCCTCCCAGGGAAGATGCCCTCTCAATCACTTGGGAATGTCTTTAACAACTCAGGCCTTTCAAACAATAGGAAGTGAATCTCTGTGATGATTTTTCCAAACTTTTCCCTTCCCTTTAGGCCAGTGGTCGGCAAACTCATTAGTCAACAGAGCCAAATATCAACAGTACAACGATTGAAATTTCTTTTGAGAGCCAAATTTTTTAAACTAAACTATATAGGTAGGTACATTGTTATTAACTTAATTAGGGTACTCGTAAGCTGGCCTTTGCTAAAAAACGTCCTCAATCTGATGGAGGTACACTCTCTGAGGTCGACCCCTTCCAACTCTCCCATCCACACTCGTCTTGTATACTTGTTTCATCTATCTCCTTTCATTCACTCTCTCTATATGTCCACCCCCCACTTCTTCTAACGCCACTTCTTCAAAATAGACACGCCCAGGCCGAAAACCGACTTCTGCGCATGGGCTACGAAGTTTCAATCACACTGTACGTGCGCACCCGCACGTGGTATTCTGTGGAAGAGCCACACTCAAGGGGCCAAAGAGCCGCATGTGGCTCGTGAGCTGCAGTTTGCTGACCACTGCTCTAGGCTAACTGCAGGAGCTGATGTGGTATTACTAGGGTCCAATGAACCATTCTACAGGTCTCTGTACCTCTAAGTAATTATTGGGCACAGCAGAGACTAGAGGGTTTCATTGCCTCAGAAATATGATGCAATTTCAATTTTTTCAACTATTAAGACTATTCACTAAGCCCTTAAAGAAATAAGGCAGCAAAGAGAAATGTAGCTTTGAACAGGAGACAAAAAGTATCATTATTTACATTTGATATGAGGGCGTACTCTAAAATCCCGAGACTATTAAATGGAGATGTATTTTTATTAAATATATTTTATTGATTTTTTTAAAGAGAGAATGGGAGAGGGATAGAGTTAGAAACATCGATGAGAGAGACACATCAATCAGCTGCCTCCTGCACACCCCCTACTGGGAATGTGCCTGCAACCAAGGTACATGCCCTTGACCGCAATTGAACCTGAGACCCTTCAGTCCGTAGGCCGATGCTCTATCCAGTGAGCCAAACTGGTTAGGGCAGAGATGTATTTTTTATGATAAAGTTTATATGACCAGATACAAAATCTAGAAGCAGGAAAATGAAGATTTAAAACACAAGGAAGATAGAAGAGAAATGGACTGAGAGAGCTAACACAGTGCCATCCCAAGGAAGCCAAGCTTTAGGAAGCTTTGAAAAGAAGTTATAAAGAGTGTCAGAAGCTGCAACTATCATGAGGACAGAAACTATCAGTGATGCCACCTACCGGGCCCCAGTTCACCTAAAGCTCCTGGATATGACGGCCCTGGTATCCTCTTAATCCTCTGAGACCTCAGGCCCTCATTCCACTGATTACTTATATGTTCAATAATGACAAACAGACACACTCTTCCTTTAAAATCAGAAACCAAATATTATAATTTTACATAACACCGCTGAAAAATTCTCTCCTAGTGCGGGTCACATATGCCAACAGTGGATAAGACATCTGCCAAAGTCTACAGCCTTCTGGCTCTGAAGTGCTGATTCTTGCAGCTGAGGAGAAATAATTTGACACCTCTGAAGCATATTCGACAACTGCTTGTTCCACCATCTAAGCCTTTCAATCACATTTCAAAACATCTCAGTCAGCAGTATCCACCCTATATTTTCCCCTCATCGGAGCAGTTTTTTCTCCTCTCTGGTGTGGTCTCCCAGATGCACTCTGTGGTATCACTGCTAAGCTTTTCGTCCCTCTCCCTCCGCCCCTCCCCTGCTACACACACATTCACCTATACAGAAAAAAACTACTCCTGTTAGCTGCCTACTCAAATTATCTGAGAATACTTTTTTAAAAGCTTCCAAAAACTGTAGAATAATGCCTTCCTAACACAAACAGACCTGACAATCCAGAGAAAAGCAACACTCATTTTGCTTGAAATATGCATTTTGTTGTAGGACATTTTCTCCTGTAGGTTGGTAAAGGAACATCTTGCTCATTTGGATGATAAGAAATGCCTTCATTTACACATATCTTTGTTTTGAGACCTCCCAAATATTATTTTGGATATGAGGTTTTAGAGTCTTTGATCAAGTTGATTTTTGTACACATACTCTCAACTATGTGATTGTAAGGTTCTCTTTCAAAAAGGGCCTCAGGAATGTCACATAAGTCTTGAAGAACTAAAAATGTAAGACACCACCATCTGTCAAAATATCAATTTAGGATAGTCTGAGCACTAATCAAATTGATTACATAATGGTTACAATCACACATACACAAAATGCAACCTAAGGCTATTCTTTTATTAGATAGCTTTAAGCTAAAGTTAAAGTGATAGGGTATTTTTTGTTGTGTGAGTAGGTGAATCCACACTGAAAGATACATTGGTTGTAAAATGATGTGTTCTGACCATACTCTGAGAGGATGGATATGGAAGAAAGTTCTATGTAGTAATGAAAAATCATTTCTCATGATATATTATTTATTATATTTTATTGTTAAGTATACATTATGGCACGTTTACATATATAAAGCATTTACACAATTCAAAAGTTTAAATTTTTTTTTAATATATTTTATTGATTTTTTTACAGAGAGGAAGGGAGAGAGATAGAGAGTTAGAAACATCGATGAGAGAGAAACATCGATCAGCTGCCTCCTGCACATCTCCTACTGGGGATGTGCCGGCAACCCAGGTACATGCCCTTGACCGGAATCGAACCTGGGACCTTTCAGTCTGCAGGCCGACGCTCTACCCACTGAGCCAAACCGGTTTCGGCCAAAAGTTTAAATTTTATATTAGAAAAAAAAGTATAGTCTGCCCGGCTGGGGTGGCTCAGTGGTTGAGTTGACCTATGACCTATGAACCAGGAGGTCACAGTTCAATTCCCAATAAGGCACATGCCCTGGTTTTGAACTCCATCCCCAGTAGGAGGCATGCAGGAGACAGTTGATTGATGGTTCTCCCTTATCATTGATGTTTCTATTTCTCTCTCCCTTTCCCTTCCTCTACTGAAATCAATAAAAAATATATTTTAAAATGTATATTCTGAGAAACTTTCCATTTCCCTACTCTCTCATCCTGTTTCTACCTTAGAGGTAATAATTATTTTATTTAAGTTGTGGTTTATTAGCCTTTTATTTCTTTTTTGTAAAAATAAGCACACAAGTATATGAATATATGTGTATTTATTCCTTTTTTTAACATAAACTGTAGTATAGTGTATTTACTATTTTGATTATTTATATTTTTTACTTCATAGATCTTGAAAATAATTCCATATCAGTTCATAGTTATTTTCATCCTGTTCTTTAATGGTTCATGTGAATGTTCAATAGTGTAGTCAACCAATTTCCTACACATGGTCATTTAGGTTGTTACTAATATTTGGCTGTTGGGAATGTACCTCCTACATATGCTATTTGTTATTTTAGGAGGTGCTCCTTTAGGGGAAAATCCTAAAAGTCAGATTATCAAGTAAATGCATATTTAGTTTTGCATGAAATTGTAATATCCAATTCCATGCTAAGAAGTATTCTTGTAAAACAAATGAGCAAACAAACAAAAAGAAAACTAAATATCATCAGGTCTCTAGGTTACAAATAAAGATGGCCATCTAGGAAGTGGCTCTCACCAGACACCAAATCTGCTAGCACCA
Organism: Myotis myotis; assembly: GCF_014108235.1. Classification (NCBI taxonomy): domain Eukaryota; kingdom Metazoa; phylum Chordata; class Mammalia; order Chiroptera; family Vespertilionidae; genus Myotis; species Myotis myotis. Next base: position 176,606,163 of record NW_023416335.1, read on the forward strand.
GGATCTTAAACTTCCCTGCCTCCAGAATTGTGAGAAATAAATATCTGTCGTTTATAAGCCACCTAATTCATGGTGTTTTGTTATAGCAGCTTGAACGGGCTGAGATAATACTCAAACATTTCTCCAAAGAAGACAGACAAATGGCCAATAATAGCATGAAAAATTGCTCAACATCATTAGTCATTGGGGATATGCTAATGAAAACCATAATAAAATACCACTTCACATCCACTAAGATGGCTATAATGAAAAATAACATGTTGTCAAAATTACAGAGAAATTGGAATGCTTGTGCATTGCTGGCAGAAATGTAAAATGGCTCAGCCACCATGAAAAATAGTTTGGCAATTCCTCCAAAAGTTAAAGATAGAATGAGTGTATGAGCCAGAAATTCTATTCCTGGGTGTATATCCCAAAGAGTTGAAAACAGATATTGAAACAAATACATGTATGTGCATATTCACAGCATAACAATTCACAATAGCCAAAGGGGGGAACAGCCCAAATGTCCATCAGTGGATGAGTGGATAAACAAATTGTGGTATATACATACAATGGGATATTATTTGGCCATAAAAAGGAATGAAGAACTGATACACAATGGACCTCAAAAACATTACCCTAAGTAAAAGAAGCCTGACACAAAAAGTCACCTGTCCTATGATTCCATTTATGTATATGAAATATCCAGAATAGGTAAATCCACAGGGACAAAAGCTGAATGGTGGTTGCCAGAAGCTAGGGCGGGAGGAGAGAAAGGGAAACAGAAATAACTGCCTAATGAATGCAAGGTTTCCGTTTGGAGTGATGAAAGTATGTTGGAACAAGAAAAAGGTAGCAGTTATACAACGTTGTAAATGTACTAAACGACACTCAACTGTTCAATTTAAAATAATTAATTTTATATTATGTGAGTTATACCAGAAGAAAAAAAAAGAGGTATCATCTTCTAAGGCTCTGAAGCCTGTTGTGTGCGAGAGCTATCGCCATGTGCCTTGACATGCTCTCACATTTTGCCTTTATTTTCCCCTAAAGATAAATTTCTGGGCAATAATTTTAAGTGTGATTTGAATGCAAGAAAATCATAATAATCATCCCAAAGTTGAAGAATCTGGTGAAAAAATATTATGTAGAGAGATTACATTTTTAAAGTTTAACTGTTCAATAAAATATGTGTGTGACAGAGGATCATCCGACTCATCGCATCTTCCCAAGACCTACTCCTTGTGGTCCTCCATACCAGTCACCACGTGCCACCAAGTGTTTGTTTTTGTTTTTACTTTGGTAAGGACAAGCTGTCTTACAATAGCACACTTTCTCTGCAAACTTCACTTGCTCACTTTCAAAGTTATATAAACTTATTTATATAAAATGTTTGCTTCTGTAAACTTGTTTAAAATTTTGAAATACTAGGTTTTTCTATCTGTGAAAATTGTGCACTTTGGGTTAAGAAGAAAAAGATAATTGTCTATTAAAATAGATGGAAATCGTTTCTTCATTTAGCAACTTCGGACTTAGTGGCAGGGTTTTCGGGAATGAATTAGTCATGAAGTAAGGGCTAGATGTACTGTTTTATATCTCCCACTGGACTTCATGCCTGACTCAGAGTTGGCACCCAAAAAGATTTTTTAAATAAAATTTTAAAATATTAGTTACAATTTGCAAGACCTAAGTAACTTAAATAAAGGAAGACTGTAAGACTAAAGGCAAAAGAAAGTATGCACAAACACTGTGCTTTAGTTGGTAAAGTTGTTTCTACTGGGAGTAAGAGCTAGGAATTCTGAAACCACTCTACACATATATGAAAACTGAACAATTATAAAATAGAGGATGAATGATAAGAGACAGATTTCAAGAACAGTGCAAACAATACTGGATCACTTTTTACATCTGTAGGACAAGATACCATTTTGGTGGTATATTATCCAAGCCTGATGGGAAATAAATGGGACACTCACACAGGGTGGTTGAGCAGAGTTTAATGGACAGACTTTCTCCAGGGGTGATATCAGGTATAAAGAAAAGAATATGAGGAGAAATACTAGGAGGCCAGCAACCTCAGGAGGCCTCTAGGCCTGAAAGGGCAAGGGAATTGCAGATAGAGCTGTGGCGGATAGCCAAGGCTGTAGAAGAAGGCTATCAACAGAAATAGTGCTGTCAACCCCTGGCCTGGACGAGAGTTCGTTCAAGGGAAAATATTCCAGAATCCTCCTACCCTCTGACCTCTTGCCAATGGCTCTCATTGGCCAAATGCAAGTGAAAGTCTAACAGTAAGAAAGGATTCCAGCTGATGAATTCCAGCTATGTCCATCTCCCGGGCCCAGAGAAAAGTGAAAAAGAGTAGAATGCAATCTTACGGAGCAAGTGGAGAAAACCAAGCACATTGGGTGGCTAAGTATAGAAAATTTAGCTGAACATATGAAAGACCAATTTCATTCATTTTATAATTTTTCTCAACTACATATTCCCATTTATCTCTGTGTCTTGAAAAACAAAAGCTTTGTACGGAGGTATTTTTGTGTTGAATTGTCATAGCATAGAAGACACAATGCCTAAATAGTTATTCTATGATGGTGTGATGTGGGATATTAAAGGAACCTCCTATTTGCCCCAAGTTTCCACTCACAGATTCTGAGTTTCAATCCCATGAGGTTTTAATAAAAAGACAAATACTTCTCATGACCCTGACAAACAAAACTCAATCTGATCCTTTATAAAAAGATTCAAAACCTATTTGAACTTTTTATTAGCCATAAGGGTCTGGCCAAGCCTCCATTTCTCACCACTACTACCACCCTCCCTTGTTAGAGTGGGATAGAGGGAGTGAAACTCTTTAAATTGATCTCTTTTGATAAATACCAAAGACCTTGATCAGGTTTCTAATACATCCAAATTGGCCCACATGTCTCAGCTTAGTCTCAAAAGAGTTGAAGTCAAATTTGCTCAGCATTTAAAAATGAATAACCACTTGTTTTTAAGCAAAGTTGTTTTTGTTTCAGTCAATTGCCCTTTAAGCTCTAAACTCTAAGGAGAGTTCGGATTTCAAAAGTAAAAATTATTCTGTCTATAGTATGCAAGACTTCTAATTCTCCTCTACCAGTTTGCCTAGACTTTCATTCTCTCCTTGCCCTTATGGAGAAAAAAAAAAAAGAGGCGGGGAGGAAGAGCTGAAAATATACCTCTTAATTATATAGGGTAAACTCCATCTCTTGTCACTTGAAATCTATAATTGCCTAATAAACACTTACATTTTCATATTTGTATTTACCTGCTTGTTTCATTTTTTTTAACCAACCAAATAGATGAGGGCAACAGTCACTGTGCATTCAAGCAGATGGGTGTATCATTATACTCCAAAGAATGCTTTCTCCCAAAGACAGAATTTTGCTGCTGCCTATTCTCACAATCCAAAGAAATTAAAGGCATTTGGCCTTCAAATGTTCACTGCCTCTCCATCATCTTTATTGAATTTGACTGTTCACTCAAGAAACACATATCAAACTAGCCTATTTACATGAAGCACATTAGAGTAACAATCAGTCTGCATCAGGCCGCTCAGAGAATTGAAGGAGAAAAAAATAAAGAAGTCAACAAGTTTACTCAAACTTTTGTGGAAAGTGTAATATTTGAGAATAATTATAAGGCAATGTGGTGACCTGTGAAGAACACTGAACTCCATTTAAGGTGATCTCAACTCCAGCTCTCCACTGTGCCATCAAGAAGCAGTGGAACCAGAGGCAACCTACTTAACTTCTAAGATCTTTAATTTCCTCATGTATAAAAAAGATTATGTGTATGAAAATACTTTATGTAGTATATATATGAACATGGTATAGAACAAATTCCACGGAATATGTAATCAAGCCAACATAAGATGATTCTTAAAAAGAACAATAGTCCAGAATAGCATTATAAGGCATAAGGAGTTCTTTGGATCTGCTCCCCAGAAAAACAACCATAAACTGGTGAAAATTATAAAAATAATGATTTAAAGTCTCTGAAAACTGTACTAAGGGTGTTCAGCAAAGGGAGAAACATTTATTCAAGACATTTAATTCACTCTTGGTAAAGCAGGGAGAGTCTGGCATTTCAGCCACAACCTGCCCTCTCCCTCACCCTCAACATCATAGAAGTTCAACTCCAGTTGGATGCAATCAAGAGCAATCCCTCCATCACCACACCTTTTGGTCTAGAGCTATGGTTTCTCTTCAGGAGAAGCAAACAGCCAGTATGTCTTCTTAGTCCTTGCTCTATGTTTCAGAAGCTCTATATCAAGCAGGTGCAGCAGAGAGGTGCACTTCCAATATGCATTCTTGGCTAGATACTTAGCCTTTCTGAGCCTGTTTCTCCACCTATAAATGAGGTTAGTAACAGCATACCTTAAAGGTTTTTTATGATAATTAGGTAAGGTAATGCATATGACGCAGGTAAGGCAGTACTTGGCTCATTATCAAAAGTGTGCAGCAAATGATATTTCATTTGTTTGGTTAGGACTTCCATAACAAAGTACCACAGACTAGGTGGATTAAACAACAGAAATGTATTGTCTCGCAGTTCTGAAGGCCAGAAGTCCAAGATCAAGCTGTTGGCAGAACTGATTCCTTCTGAGGGGTATAAGGAAGAATGTTCCTTAGCCTTCTCCTTGGCTTGCAAATGGCTATTGTCTCTCTGTCTTCACACTATCTTCCTTCTGTGCCTATTTCTGAGCCCAAATTCCCCTTTTTATAAGGATACCAGCCATACTGGATAAGGGCTTATCCTAATGACCTCACTTCAACTTTACCACTGTAAAGAGCCTTCCTCCAAATAAGGTCACATTGTGAGGTATGGGGCTTAAGACTCCAATAGATGAATTTTGCAGGGACACAGTTCAACCCATAACATGCACCTTTCATTATTATTCTCTCTAAATATTCCCATGAAATAGAGGAAATCATTGTTTTAAGTTAGGTCAACACAAGGCCAATGCGGTAGGGAAAAAGAATATGGAGATCTGAGACTTCATAGAGCAATTCCCTGCCTAACTCTCTCATCATCTCCCCTCTGTCCACAAAACATTCTGCTTGGGACACCACAAAACCAAGGAAGGCCACTGTTGATGAGAGTCCCTGCCCAGTGCAGATCTCAGGGCACTTCTCTTGAGTCATCTCGGTAAAGGCTGGCCCTAATTCTATTTGTACATGGCTCAACCTCAAACACCAGCTATAGATGAGTACTTTAATTCAGACTGTTGAGTGGCATTTGTGGTCATCCTCCCCTGGGAAAACCTGAAACTTCAGTTTCTGGCAAACAGACAGCTATGAGTGCGTCTTTACTGAAAAGGTTTCCTTAGCAAGAGAGAGTGAGTTCTTTCAGAAGAGAAAGATCATTTAAAAAAATCTAGGCAATATTAATATGTAAAGAAGATTCAAGATATATGCCATACCATTTGTTTAAGAATATGTCTCTCTATTGTGGCAGCCTTTTAACCACAAAATCATAGAGAATTAAGTATTTTTCCTGTGACAATGTACTCATCTACTATGAGAAGAAAATGGCAAACCCTGGTGATATTGATAATAAACTCTCTCCTTTTCCATAAATGATCTGAGAAATCTAGGGCAAAAACTGCAAATGAATGCAATGAATTCAGACAGACTTAAATTTCAGATCTGCCCCGGTGGCCAACATATGAGCTGTCTGTATTGAGGGCGAGCCTTTTTTGCTTCTTTTTTTTGGCAAGAATACTGACTGTTGGATTGTTTTCCTTGCATATTTTTAATACCTGAACGAGCTCATATAGAATATCTTTAAACAGATAAGCATTTATCTTCAAAGAAAGAAGTACTCACTTGACTAAAAAAGTAGGGGATTGTTTAACTCTCAACTCTCCCAGTTGTTAGTAAAGATTATGAAGATTTTCTTTATCCTGTTTTCATTTCTTTGGCAGAATAAAGCAATGTATGAAAACCTCTCCCAAACTGGGCCTCTCAGTGTGAGTGCTCCTGAAATCTGGCTTGCTGCATGGACACCAAACTACAAAATCAGTTTTCCGATTAGCCTACCTCTTACATGTTATACAGATACAGGGAGAGAATGGCTGGAAAGAATGCAGACTTTGACAGATGGGCTCAGGTCTGAAGCTAACATCATAAATTCTCAGCTGCACCCTTTGGCAAATTATTTAACCTGTCTGAGCCTTTTCCTTCATTTCTAAAGTGGTGTTTGGGGAAATGGAAACAACTGTGAATCCCTAAGAGCAAATGCTACAGTGGAAAAGGAGAGAAAATTCTATTCCTAAGGAGAGACAGCTAGAGAGTAGGTGAGTTGGTACTTTGCTCTCAGAGGGAAATTTTGTGCAAAAGCCAAAGGGTGGGCCTTGGAACAAGAGAGAAGGAAATGACCATTTACTTGCATTGCTATTTCCTGGAGAGCATCACAGGCCCACTCACATAACAGAGCCCATTTGATTCTTACATTAACCCCAGGACAAGATATCACCATCCCCTTTGCACAGAGGCTAAGTGAAGTTAAGTAAATTATCCAAAGCCACAGAACTTATAAGATGTGGAGCCAGAAATTAAAATCGTGTCTGTCTGACTCCAAAAACTGTGGTTTTCTGTAACCCTAGACTGCATTAAATAATAATAGCAATAACCACAATCCTGTTCCTGCAGAGTCCAAAGGGAAGTTGGATGTATGTCCCTAGGTCAGTCTTCGTTAGCATAGAAACTGTCACCTCCCCAGCTTCTGCCTGAATGCATGTCTTGTTATTGCCTGCTGCCAGATGCTGGTAACACTGTGCTTTTCCATCTTCCCAGATGGACCCTTGCCCTCTCCAATCTCCTATCTGGACTTTCAAGTCTCTGTTTTGCCTTCACGACCTGATCATTTCTATTTGGCCTTTCACATGGCCAACCGAGTCCTGCTTCAGACAAGGTATCCATGGAAAAGTGAGAGAGTGAAGAAAATACTTTGATCCAGAGAAAGCATTCTTCATTCTGCTCACTATATCCTCCTAGAGACCTCAGTTTTTTTCAGCAGCTCTTCCATGAGCACCAAGTTAGGAATCAATCTACAAGTTCCCACATCCTACCTGCCTATCCCTATCACAGCCCTTTGCAAACCCTGTTAGATCCCGCTAATTAATGTGCCTGTCTCCCTCACCAGATTATGAGTGCTTGAGAAAAATTAATCTATACACCTTACTCATCAGTTCCCCAGCACTTAATATGGCGTTCCACACACAGTAAGCACTCAATCAGTACTTGTTGAATAAAGTAGATACCACAGGACATTGAATGATCCAGTAGACAGTTATACAATTAAGCTTGAGAAACATTATAATTATATTAGTACATTATGGCTTATTCCCACAGATCCTTGGTGTGGTAACAAGTGAAGTTATTTAAGACAGCTTTTGGTGATTACATTTAAAATAGTTTAAAGATAATAATCTAAATGTGAAGAGTATTTTGTAAATGACAACACAAGTTAGAAAACAGACAATTTGTTGCCATCTTATTTCCTTCCCATCTTCTATCTAGAGCTTTCTATCACTGCCTTGGATGTTCTTCAAGTAATAGATGCAACATCATCCAAAGTTGATTCAAACTTATCTGAACCTTTTGGGGCTAGAAATTAGGTGGGAACTGTTTTCTTCATGAGATTTCTAGTGCTTTTTGGCTTTCAATGGCTGGAAATATAACAAGAATAGCTTTTCTTGCGGTATTTTGGTTTCTATTCCCAACCAAAATCAGGAAGTGCAGAGATGCACAAAAATTAAAATAAAGGGGAAAAAGTTAACTCAACTTTTTGAACCTTAAACAAGATTCGGGTTCAATTTCAGTTTAAGACAAAGGTTCAGCTAAGATCTTGTTTTATCCAAACCACTTGGCCCTTTCATTGAAAGAACTGGTAAACTCATATATGGGATTTTTTTTCCTCCCTAATGTATGGATAAAGGGAATTGCTGTTTTGTAGAATGACTATGTCAACAAAATATTCTGTTATTGTCATTATAATGATAGAACTCCATAGGGCAGTGACTGTGGTGAAGGCAGAGAACCTAACAAGTGCATTTTATTTCTCAGAACTCATTTTTGTTTTGTGATATATATATAATAGATTGTGACCCCAACAAGATGTGTTTTGTACATCCTGAGTTTTTCACTTCTTTGTTTGGGAACAGCAAGATAAAAAGAGGTTACTCTATTATAATGCCTATTTAGAATGAAAAGTTGGCTTCTGAATTATCTGATTGGTTAGTGAATCAATCAGGAAGACTGAGAATTCTTGCCTAGATAGTCAAGGAAGGATAAACGAGGTTTAAAAAGCAACTAATCAAACTGATAGGAGAGTGAATGTTCAATTCCTTGAAATCATATTTTATTTTTTGAGATGCTGATATTTTAATGAGCAACAAATCCTATCCATATACAGCCCAGAACAGTAAGAATTTATGAATTAAAAAAACACACAACTAAGTTTTCTATAAACTGAGTGGATAAAAATGAGAAGATGAGATTTAAACACTCAGAGATAATTGGTATCCTGAGAAGAGTCTCCAGGTTAGATTTATTAGTTGTTCTATTACTGGAGAACTTGACTACAGAAACTTATTTGCCTGATAAGTTCCAAAGGAAATAAGTGGAACTTTTTTTCTCCTAGAACAGTGTCTACATTAAGAAAGAAGTTGGCCAAACAAGCCAAGGCAGTCAATTCACTTAAAGAACATCCATCAAACCAGGTGGTTGGTAGTAAATGCTCATGTTTCAACTTGTTGCATTGGTGTTATTTAGACGCTACCATAATCAAGTGTCTACACAGAATAAAGTTTTAATGAATTTGAGATCTGAATCTTCATTGAGCTTTAGTACTCCTGCAAAAGGATGCTACTAAGAACAATTGCCCTAATTACTCAATGAACATTCATAGCCTCTTAGTACAATTGCCTACCAAGATGATTTTGTTTTTATATTTCTGATATTTTGACCTTGGTCATAGCTCCAAAACATTAAGTGACAGATATTTAATGTATGTTTTGGTATTAGTACCTTGTGTTATGTGGCTTTGAGTAAGGGATCTCTACACATGTTATTTAGTACAACATGAAAATAAACTTTGAAATATTATATTTTTCAGGCCAATATACAAAGATGTTTGATTGGATAGATATAGAAGTTGCTTTATCAAATATCATCAACATTTTCAGAGTATTTGCAGAAAAAGTTAGTGATGTTTTGAGAAAATTTTTATGATTCAACTAGAGGCCCAATGCATGAAATTCATGCAAGAGTATACCGCCCTTCCCCCGGCTGCTGGCACCAGCTTCTCTCTGGCACCGGAACCCGGGCTTCCTTTGCAGCCCCAGCTTCATCCAGAAGGTCGTCTAGAAGGTCATCCAGAAGGATGTCCGGAAGGCATTCCAGTCTAATTAACATATTACCCTTTTATTATTATAAATATGTTCATAATATTTCAACAATCTTTGAAGTGCTATAACATTGTAAAATTAATTATTAGCATCTATTTTCTCCTATTTGAATATACTATAATAATCTACCCAATCCAGTTGGAGAAAACACAACAGTGCCATATTACAAAATAAAAAGTGAAATAATTTTCTAGGGGAAAAAATGTTGGTATTGGTAAACAAGAGAAATCAGCCAGTTTTCTCAAGTTATCACACAAAGATAAAGGTCTAAGTATGAGTTGGGGTTGACTCAAAAATATATGTTATATTTTACTATATCTAATGCAGAGAGAATACCAGGTAAGAAGAGGAAGTTCCCAAGGATATCTGAGCAGTGGACAAGTTGGGTGCATACTCTTCATTTCTTAATGGCCCAGGTGTTCTGTACAGCTATGGCTTTGAACTCACTTTACATTTCTCTGACACTGTGTGGAAATGGAAATTAGACCTTTTGTAGAACTTCCTTAAGTGCCAGGTTAAAAGATGCCAGATTTTTCAAGGAAAGTGGATTTCCCTTGTGTGTTCTGGCTTATAAAGCCTGTCTCTTTCATTTAAGGAATAAAATTATCGTACCTTCTAAAGAGCAGAATAAGCCAAATTCAACAATTCAAAGTCTTGTTTTTCTGTGAATGATCTTGGCCAGTCCCTTGAGAAAGGGAGTTGGGTGGGGAATATAAATGTATAAAGAAGGAGCATAAAAATTGGCTCATAGTACTAAAGTAAGCATTTCTTCTGTCCACTATCTGCCTGTACTGTTTTCTAAAAAGTTGATTCGAGATACAAAGTGCTGGCAGGAGTAACAGAATCTTAGATGTCTCTTTATTCAGAATGGAAAATAGATAGGAAACAATCAAGGGAATTTCCCCACCCAAGTATATCTCAAAACTAACTGGAGACAACCCCTTAGCAGTGAAGAACATTTGAGTCTCCTAAAGAATCAACTTCTTTGGGAGACCTAGAAATAACATTGTGCAGTTATATTGGTGACTTTGTGATATTGATATCTTCTTTCTTAGGGTAAGGCAAATCGAAAGTCCCTACCCATAAAAATCAGCCACACAGTAGCAACTTGTTATGCTTCACATTGTAGCTGTTCTGAGTCATCTTATCATTCATGTATGTATACATATTTTTGTACAGATTTTTGTTATCAGAATCAATTGACAGTAATCTTTAAACAATTACCTGCCTTTACCAGGAATATGGCAAAGTGTAAGACGTTAATAAAGATAGAAATGTTAGAATTATATAAAACCAAATAAGACATCAAATTTGAAATAAAGAGCCTTTTAATATGTAGTTTATCTTCTGCCAGGTGAAATCTACACTGAGTGGCCAGATTATTATGACCGGCCAGATTATTATGACCACCCCATCAGTACTTCATTGACACTTCCAAAAATACTGAATATTGAAAACTTCCTAAGCAAATACTCTTAAGGTTTTATTATTATTATTATTTGCATAACTAATTCACTTCATTGTACTGATGGGGTATCTTCCTTGAAGATAAAGACTGCATCATAAATTTCTATTTGATGGACCAGTGTCTGTCTTCACAGGCTACATACTGAAAATGTATTTGGTGAAAAGAATTTAACCCTATTTTCATATTTAATTGTTATAGATCACTGTTCTCAAAGTGTAGTCTGGCCCCTCTGAGGCTCCCAAGACCTTTTCAGAAGTCTACATGGTAAAAAACAATTTTCATGGTAATCCTAAGGCATGATGTACCTTTTCATTGGGTTGACATTTACAAACAAAATGACATGTTGCAAAGACCATGGTGGATGAAACTGCTAGTGCCTTAGCATGAGTTAAAGCAATGACACCAAAACGTGCTAGTAGTTGTGGTGCTCACCTTTACACAATGGCAATTAAATAATCAAACAAGTCAAAGCCAGTTTCACTGAAGAATGTCACTGATTAAACAGTAAATGTTTTTAATTTTTGAAATCTCAACGCCTCAGACTATAGTTTTCAAGTTTCCCCAAAATGATCGCCCCACACTTGAAAACTTCAATATGCTGTGAAGGAAAGCCTTGAGGGGCATGAATGCACCAAGGAGCACAGGGTTATAGGTCACTGGCAGGCTGGAACCACTCCCCTCTGCTGCACCTACACCTGGTTGCCTCCACCTTCCCTGGGCCCCCTCCACTGGTTCTCTGTGCATATAGGAGGGAATAAAGTGTCTACTATGATCATGAAGAGGAAATATATGGATCCTGTTTTCATACCTCAAACTTGTACTTACTCTAAATCAATATGTAGTTTTAGAGATTTTAGTTAAAATAACTCACAGCCTTAGTTGTTGGCAATGCTCGTACATACCTGGGAAATGCTGTCTGAGAGCCAAATGCTGAAAAAATCACAGCACATTTCAGGCCCACTCTGTTTCATATGGCACCAGCAACAAATACGGTGGGAAAGCATTTTCAAAGATCCCAGATTCTCTTAAGGGCTCCAAGTCTAATTACCATGCTAGCGGGAAGGCCTAGAAATACTTATAAATATTAATTCATGACATCGTAATTTCAGCTAGTTATAGTATAATTACACAAGACCTTTTGTTTCTGTACCTGGCAAATGAACGTGCTAACTGCTACAAAAAGGGTGGGGCAAAAGTAGGTTTACAGTTGTGAGTATGTGAAACAGAGTTTATATTCTTATGTTATTATTTATTAGTTATTATATATTTTTTCATATAAACATATATCGGTGAGCAATGGGGTGTGTTGTGTGGTGTAATAAAAAAGCATTCCCTTTGCATTTCTTCTTCTTTTTATTTTTTTTAAAACACAACTCTTGGCCAAGGAGTCATCTTTCTGAACTACAGCAGGAGCCTATACATAATCTAATATTCCTTCCCCATTTTCCACTTCTCTCTGAGTGCTCAAAGTCATCAAACCCGCAGAGAAGCTTGCTGCCCAACTCCAGCATCACTGTTTGCTACTAGGACCATTGAGCATTTTTATTCACCATAATCCCAAAGCAGTACAGAGGGAAAGGCAAGAGTCAACCAGCTATGAGCAACAGGCCACTATGACTCCCAGAAATCACTCTTCAATAGACAGATAGAAGTCAGTGGAATTGTTTTTTGATTATTGGCTGAAATAGGGTTATCAGTCTCATGCCCCTCTCTCTGAAGACAGTTCATGGCATCTTGGGAAAAATAAATTAGAATGGAAATGGAAACCTGGTCCTGCCTTTGGGCACAGGTAAGGCGTTCCTCTTCTTCAGGGAACATTGCACAGTGGGGGATGACACTTAGGACAGGGATTTAGATAAACGTGGGGCCAAATTCTAGCTGCATGAGCTAGAGAAATATATTCAACCTCTCTGAAGTTCAGTGTTCTCCTCTGTAAATTGAGAATTGAGGTATTTTCTCCAGGGAGTTGCTGTGAGGGTTAAATGGGTGAATGGGAAGTTATCCCTCTTTTCAGGTGTTCCCTGCCAGCTCTGTGAACACACCCCACAGGCGCATTACATTACCTGACAGCTCCTTCCGCCACACCTGACATACTGCCCTGTCAGGGGAATCATAAAATAAGATTTCAATAATAGTTGATGCCACGAGTATTTCTGTGTTTTTAGTATAAGAAATCATCCCACTCGGTTTTAACTTAATCAGACAAATAGTTACTGAAGACCTACCAGGTGTGAGGTACAGAGCTTAAGCTCAATGAGAAAAACAATCAATGAGAAAACAAGTGCTTGTTCTTTAGAAACATGCAAGAGGGAGTAGTGCTCAGCATGCACACACACCACAGTTACATGTGGTGGGATGAGGAACTGCCTCCAGAAACATGTGGTGTTAAAGGAGTCATGGCTCCTCTAATTTCATCTTTGTGCAACTCTTCAACCATGACTACCTTTGAAGAGTTTCTATCTGCGGTGATCACACATATAAGAGTGAGGGCTCTTGGTGACTTTATAAATATTTTATAAAACACTTCATTCAAAGGGAGGCTCTGTAGTTGATAAATATGATAGAATCCCACCTCATTGTTAGCACGCAGCACATGTGTGGCAAGCCTGAGTTAGAATGTTAATACACATTAACACAATGCTATAGACCTTTATCCTTTCCTGGAGTCAAAACAGTTTGTCTTCCCTTGAATGTAGAGGGAAAAAGTTGGTAAATCTATATTGCTCCATAAACAGTACAGCACAAAGTCTGTTGCAATTCTGTGCAATTTTCTGTAATCATGTATACTTAAGTGAAATTTACATTATCATTACGAGCTGCACTATGGAAATGATTCTTATAGCCTACAGCTATTAGAACCACTCCGGTGCCAGCACCAAGTTGTCAGCACCAGAGGAAGCAATTTCATCGGGTTTCTTTTTACATGGACACACGGCTCCTATTAGCGCTTATGCCTCCTATTTTGTTTTTATTCCCCCCGACTCATGCAGTTGGCCTCTTTGGGTGGAAATGAAAACATTTTCAAGAATGAAAAGTTTCAGCTTGTAGCTAAAAATATCCCCAATCATCAGCAGGGGAGGCAATTCCTCAGCCACTTGCAACAAAGATGACCTCTTTGCCAGGCTTGGCCTACAGCAGGAGGTGTCTACTCATGAGCTCCTTTTACTTGGGCTCAAAATAAACAGCCAGTTCCTCTGGCTGGCCTCCCTCCTTGAATGGAGGCAGGGAACATTCTGTATAAGGAAAACTTTCCCCATCAAACTAGGGGCCAATTCTAACCAAGTCAAGTGAAGCATCTGCTGTATGTTAGACAGCAGTTTTTAATTGCAGGTGCCCAAGTGGACCAATTTAGTGTTTTTCAACCCTGAGGACTCAGCACATTTAGGGTATTCACATTACAAAGGTAGTACATCATGCTATTTTCTAAAAACTAAAATCAAAGACTTTTTTTCCCCACATAAGCCTCTACCTTGAATACACATCTCTCCCAAGGTTGCAGGAATACATTACCTTATTATAAGGCACCAAGTAAGCATAAACTATCAAAATGAATGCCAAGTCCAGGGAAGCTCATACTTAAAATTCCCGTCCATTTTTAAGACAGACGATGAAACTTACACACTGAACCAGCACTCTGAAAAATTGAAACCACATGGTGTCCTTACCCCAGGTAGCATTATGTATTATGAGAAGGAAGCATGCCAAATTTGCTTTTACAAATAGAGAAATTGAGGCAAAACACCATAAGGAGCTGGTAGAAATTTTAGAATTATGACCCATAGATCTCTCTTCTCAATGTCTTTAAGCTGGTAGCTTAATTGACTTCCCAGAGTAGAGGTACAAAGTGCAGAGAATTTTAAGAAATGTTTTTAGATGCTCAAAACTTTAACTTAAGTTTTTATAAATCAATTGGATATCTACTTTGACTCCCCATTGCGCCTGGTGTTAGGAAATGTAATCTTTAGCAATTCCAGCTAAATTCAGTAATATAAGATTTATCATTGGTAAATTCAAATTTTCCCCTGTGACTCCTCCCTAGTATGGTACCCAAGTCCTGGTATATTCCAGTTGTGCTGATGGAGTTCAGGTCAGGCCAGGAGAGATATCCATCATCTTCTGATATAGACATTATTGAATCTAGTTGCTCAATATTACTCTTTCTCCATTTTTGCATCCAGTGAGATGTCTGAATTTCCATCCACTGAGAGTGTTTTCTTATCCTGACCATGAGACTGCCATGTTTTCCAATTCTCAGCATCACATCTTAACATTAACCATGGTAAAATATTTGGCTATGCCACATCTTTGGGGGAGTGGATACCTAAGTTCTATCCCCCTTATACACACCATGCAGCTGTTTCACTTCTCTCCCATGCCATGATGGAGCAGGGAGCTTGAGAGTTTGCCCACACTCGACTCCTGGAGGCTACTTTGGGCAGAGGGGAGGGCATAAGAGAATGAAAGCCTAGTTCAGAGATGTGCATAAGGAGCTTATTATATTTCTTTCTGTCCAGATCTTCTTCCCCTCATCAAAACTTAAGGATTTGGGGGTTAATATATTTATTAATTTCAGAGAGGAAAGGAGAGGGAGAGAGAGATAAAAAGATCAATGATGAGAGAGAATCATTGATTGGACGCCTCCTGCACACCCCACACTGGGGATCAAGCCTGCAACCCAGCATATACCCTGATCAGAAATCAAACCATGACCTCCTGGTTCCTACATCGATGCTCAACTACTAAGCCAAGCTGGCCGAGCAAAACTTAAGGATCTTGATCTAAGCTGAGGGGCTGAGAATACACATTCTCAGATATTTTAATTAATACTTCATAACATTGCCTTACCACAGTTAAAAGAGGTCTAAGGTCATTAAATAAAAAAAAAAACAAACAAATACTTTCTCACTTTTCTCAAAGAACTAATATGATAAAACTCTACAGAAAAGTAAGGAGATGAGAACACTGGACTGAAAATTATAGATTTAAGAATTTAGAAACTATTATTTTTATTTAAAAGACATCCTCTATAGTTTCCTAGTTTTTTCTTTTCTTTCTTTCTTTTCTTTTTCTTTTCTTTCCTTTATTTTCTTCTTTACTTCCCTCCTTTTTTTTCTTTTTGAACAGATGATATTAAAAATAGGTATTATATTTGTACAGTGACTGGCCTAGATGTCGTTCTACAATCTCACAACTCTTGACTTATCTGAGCTTTCTCATGATGGCACATCACAAACTGTCTCTCTCCCCTCTATTCTGGACATTATTCTCATTTGCTTTTCCTGTACCTCATTTTCCCTTTATCCTATCCCACGACTCCACAATATTTTCACTTCATAAAACATGATAATTATTTGACACTGATGGATAAGTGGATGGTTTGTGGTCCCAGGCACTCTGAGTGGGAGGACTGATATCCTAGACCAGTGGTCGGCAAACTGCGGCCCCTTGAGTGTGGCTCTTCCACAAAATACCATATGTGGGCGCACATGTACAGTGTGATTGAAACTTCATGGCCACACTCAAGGGGCCAAAGAGCCGCATGTGGCTCGCGAGACGCAGTTTGCCGACCACTGTCCTAGACATACCTCATACATTTTGTAGAACACATCTGAACCTCAGTACACTAATTAGAAATATTTGATCTAAGCAAATCCTCTCTACTCATCAAAACCTTACTCTTCTCATATGTCACCCATGTAGGCACTTATCTACACTAATAAAAGAGAAACATGGTAATTGGCGTACGACCGCTACCCTTTTCATTGGCTAATCAGCGAGATATGCAAATTAACTGTCAGCCAAGATGGCGGCCGGCAGCCAGGCAGCTTGAAACTAACATGAGGCTTGGTTGCTTCAGTGATAGAGGAAACCAACGTTCCCCGCCTGTGGCTGCAGGCCTCTGAGCTGGCAGTTTGAAACATTGTAACAAATACCGCCGGACTTCAGCCAGCAGATTTGCAACATTGTAAGCAAAGGCCAGAAACCTACTTTCAGGAGCAAAGGCCTAAGAGCTGGAGCCAAGCCTCAAGCTAAAGCTGGCCCAGAATAAACATAACAAAAAGGAAAAAAGGAGAGTTTGGGAGTTCAGTCACCCCCAGCCTGAAAACAGCCCTCAGCCCCTCTCCCAGACTGGCCAGGCACCCCAGTGGGGACCCCCACCCTGATCCAGGACACCCTTCAGGGCAAACCAGCCAGCCCCACCCATGCACCAGGCCTCTATTCTATATAGTAAAAGGGTAATATGCTTCCCGGCACCAGGATCAGCATGACAGGGGGCAGCACCCAAACCCCCTGATCGCCCTGCAGCTCTGTGTGTGACAGGGTGCAGCACCCCAACCCCCCCCCCCCCGGGCCCTGCTCTGTGTATGACGGGGTAGAGCCATAACCTCCCCATCAGCCCTGCCCTGAGTGTGACAGTGGCGGCGCCCCAACCCCCTGATCGGCCCTGCTCTGTGGGTGATAGAGGGTGGCGCACCAACCCCCCCCCGCCCCCCCCCGGGCCCTGCTCTGTGTGTGACGGGGTAGAGCCATAACCTCCCCATCAGCCCTGCCCTGAGTGTGACAGTGGCAGTGCCCCAATCCCCTGATTGGCCCTGCTCTGTGGGTGACAGGGGACGGGGCCCCAACTCCCCTATCGGACCTACTCTGTGAGTGACAGGAGGGAGCTCCCCAACCCCCTGATGGGCCCTGCTCTGTGCATGACAGGGTACGGAGCCCCAACCCCCCTGATGGGCCCTGCTCTGTGTGTGACAGGGGGCAGTGCCCCAACCCCCGGATTGGCCCTGCTCTGTGCGTGACAGGTGGTCGCGCCACAACCTCCCCATCGACCCTGCCTTGAGTGTGACAGGGGACGGTGCCCCAACCCCCCAATCGGCCCTGCTCTGAGCCCAACCAGGGGCTGCACCTAGGGATTGGGCCTGCCCTCTGCCACCCAGGAGCAGGCCTAAGCCAGCAGGTCATTATCTCCCGAGGGGTCCCAGACTGCTAGAGGGCACAGGCCGGGCTGCGGGACCCCCCCCCCCTTCCCCCCGAGTGCACAAATTTTTGTGCACCGGGCCTCTAGTCAATAATGTTAGCCTATATGATCTCTTAAGAAGCACTTCAAGAATACCACTTAGCAATAAAAAGGGATCAACCACCAACACATGTAACAATGTGGACAAATCCCAGATGCACTGTGCTAAGTCAAAGAAGCCAGACACAAAAGGCTGCAGAGTCTATGATTCCACTCATATGTCATTAGAGAAAAGGCAAAACCTAAGCAACACGAGTTAGATTGGTGTTGCCAAGGACTGGAAGTTCTATCAGTATTGCCTCACATGTTTTTCTTTTTTTCTTTCTTTTTTTTTTCTTTCTTTGTTTCTTTGTTTCTTCCTTCCTTCCTTCCTTCCTTCCTTCCTTCCTTCCTTCCTTCCTTCCTTCCTTCTTTCTTTCTTTCTTTCTTTCTTTCTTTCTTTCTTTCTTTCTTTCTTTCTTTCTTTCTTTCTTTCTTTCTTTCTTTCTTTCTTTCTCTTCTTTCTATTTAAACCCCATGAGAGAGAAATATCATAATTATATAATCTCTGTACTTCAAAGGTGTGAAATCTAGTTAAAGAGATAAAGATAATATGTAATGCAATAATGATTACTATAACTATACAACCATAAACTTAGTTGCTAAATTACAGGGGGAAAAGATCAGTGAGGGCTGCCATAATCACTTAAGTTTTTATAGAGAGAGGATCATACTGATCAAACTTTTCACTCGTTAATACAACATTCAACCACAGAAATTGATACCTAAAATAGTAATTTGATTATTTTTCTTTTTTTGAGGGTAAGATTAACATACATCTTTTTATTGGGGTGACGTTAGTTAAGATGATCATATTGGCTTCCAGTGTACACTTCTATGATACAGTGGGGCCTTGACTTACGAGTTTAATTTGTTCTGTGACGAAGCTTGTAACTCAAATTACTTGTATGTCAAATCTTAAAGTGAACGAGTGAGATATGTGATGCTGGGCTGATGTTGTGGCATTCACTGTGACGTTCGCTGTGCCAACTAGCAGTGTGGTATCTGAAGCTGGCTCGTAACCCGAATTTTAGCTCGCAACTCAAAGCAAAAAATCGGCCGAGAGACGGCTCATATCTCGAAAAACTTGTTAGTCAGGACACTCATAAGTCAAGGCCCCACTGTATATGATCTATATATTGCATTGTGTGCCCACCATCCACAGACAAATCACCTTCCATCACCCCTTTGCCTTTAACTACCCCATTACCTCTGGTAAACACCATATTGTTGTCTGTGTCTGAATTTCAGTTTTATAGCATACATATGAGTGAAATCATATGGTTCTTACGTTTTTCTGACTAACTTACCTCGCTTAGCATAATATTCTCAAGGTCCATCCATATTGCAAATGGCAGTATTTAATCTTTTCTTAAGGCTGAATAGTATTCCATAGTATATATGTACCACATCTCCTTTATACAATCCTCCATCAATGGACACTTTGATTGTCTCTACATCTTGGCCACTATGTATAATGTTGAAATGAACCCAGGGATACATATATCTTAGCAAGTAAATGTTTTTGAGTTTTTTGGGTCGATTCCTAGAAGAGGAATTGCTGATTCATATGGTAACTATATTCTTTATTTTTTACCAGAACATTCCCATCAGCAATGGATGGGTTCCTTTTTTCTACAACTTTTCCAACACTTGTTATGACCTGTCTTATTGATAATAGCCATTCTAGCAGGTTTGTGATAGTATCTCATAGTAACTATTATTTGCATTTCCCTAATAGCTAGTGAAATTGAACATCCTATATAATTAAATTCTAATATGCAAATTGACCGAACAGCAGAATGACCGGTTGCTATGATGCACACTGACCATCGGGGAGCAGATGCTCAATGCAGGAGCTGCCCTCTGATGGTCAGTGTGCTCCCAAAGGGGGAGTGCTGCTCAGCCAGAAGTCTGACTCACAGCTGATAAGTACAGCGGCAGTGGCGGGAGCCTCTCCCGCCTCCACTACAGCAGGCAATAAGGAGCAAGGGGTCCTGGACCGTAAGAGGGCTGTCTCACTGCCGGCTTAGGCCCTTGGGGGGATCGGGCCTAAGCCGGCAGATGGATATCTCCCAAGGGGTCCCAGACTGTGAGAGGGCACAGGCCGGGTTGAGGGATGCCCTCCCACTCCACTCCAGTGCATGAATTTCATGCACTGGGCCTCTAGTCTTTTCTTATATCAGTTGGTCATTTGTATGTATTCTTGGGAGAGGTGTCTGTACAGGTCTTCTGCCCATTTTTTTAATGGATTGTTTCTTTGGTGTTGAGTTGTAGGCGCTCTTCATATATTTTGGATATTAACTCTTCTCTCATTTGGTTCACTGACTTTTGTTATGTTGGTGGTTTCTTCTGTGTGCAGAAGTGTTTAAGTTTAATATAGTTCCATTTATTTTTATTTTGTTATCCCTTCCCTTGCCATTGTGGTCAAATTCATGAAATGTTCTCTAAGACCAAGGTCCATAAGTTTAGTACCTATGTTTTATTCTATGTAATTTATTGTTTCAGATCTTACATTTAAGTCCTTGTTGCATTTTGAATTGATTTTTGTAAATGAGGACAACCTGTAATCTAGTTTCATTCTTTTGCATGTGACTTTCTAATTTCCTCATCACCATTAAGTGGAGAGGCTTTCTTTTCTCCATTGTGTGTTTTTGGCCTCTTTGTCAGTTAGTAGTGGCATATACAGTTAAGATTTGCATTATGATTAACTCTATATCCTCTTCTTGCTAAATATCAGTTCATTCCTAATAACATTTCTTCTTTTGAAATCGACTTTGCATTCATTAATATAGCCATTCAAGCTCTCTCTAGATTATATTTTTCATGAGATATCTTGTCTTTTCCTTAATGTTTAACCTATTCTGTGCCTTTCTATAAAGTATATCTTTTGTAGACAGCACTTTAGTCAGGTTTTTATTTTTTATCTAATCTGACAATTTTTGTCTTTTTTGTGGTATGTTATATATAACAGTATATTGGTTTCAGGTGTATAAGAGACACTTAATTGAAGTGTTTGAATCATTTACATTTTATTAATCATTAATAATGTTGGATTTGAGTACATCATAGTGTAGCTATTTGTTTTCTCTGCCCCATCTTCTCTGTTTCCTTTTATCTACGATCTTGCTTTGCTTGGATTTAATTACATTTTTAAAAGATTTTATCTTATCTTTATATTGGTTTATTAGCTATACTAGAGGCTTGGTGCATGAATTCGTGCATGGGTGGGGTCCCTCAGGGTGACCTGCAGGGATTTGGCCAAAACATGCAGTCCAACACCACCTGCAACCCAACACCACCTGCAGCTCCTACCTGATGCTCCCACTCATCCCAGCCCCACTGTGCCTGCCATGGGCTTGTGCCCAATCAGTCCCTATCAGGAAAGTCTCGCTCCACCACAGCAGCACTCACCAGCCATGAGCCCTGCATCTGACGCCCTCCTGAGGGGAGTGGCCTGTGGGATTGGGACAAAACTGGCTCTCTGACAACCTCTGAGGGGTCCCAGATTGTGAGAGGGCACAGGCCAAGTTGAGGGACCCCACCGGTGCATGATTGGGGCCAGGGAGGGACTGCTGGAGGGTCCCTCCCATGGTCCAGCCCATCTGCTCAGTCCCAATCAGCCAGACCCCAGCAGCAAGCTAATCTACCAGTCAGAGCGTCTGCCCCCTGGTGATCAGAATATGTCATAGCAAGAGGTTGAGCAGCCTTAATATATCATTAGCATATTATGCTTTGATTGGTTGAAAATCAACTGGTCACCAGATGGCAGGCAGGACACGGCATATTGGGCTTTTATTATATAGGATATTGTCATTCATTTGGTTGGTTTGTTGGTTTTGGTGGTGCAGTTAGATTTAAAATATACATCTTTAATTTATCAGAGTCTAATTTTAAATAATATTGTACCTCTTTACAGACAGTATAAGAGTCTTACAATACTGTATCTTCATTTCCTCATCCTGGCTATTATACTATTGTTGTCATACTTTTTTACTTCTACATATGCTACTAATTCCATAATACATTAATCCTTTTGCTTTAAACATTCAAATATCCTTTAAGTAAACTTTAAGTAAAAAGTATTATTTTTACCCACATATCTATCATTTCTGGCACTATTTATTCTTATGCTCATATGCCAAGTCCATGTGAGCATAAGAATAAACTACCAGAATAAACTACCAAAAACTTTACCACAAGCAAGCTGGAAAGGCCCCAACTAACACCCCAACTAACAGGCATTTTTTCTTTCATGCAAGCTCAGGTTAGTACTCAGCAACAGACCGGAGAAGTCCCACCTGTACATATAGGAGCTCTCTTTCTCTTCCTGTGCAGCTCCCTTCTCTCCAATTCTCTTCCCCACAGATTAACTGACTTGGTCTCTACAGATTCTATAATCTGTCTCTTCCATTGAAAAGGATCATCAAGCTCTGTGTAGGTTCCCCATCTGTAGGTTTCCCAACTTGGAGGGTGTTTTGGAATGAGATTAACATTTAAATTGGTGAGTTTTTCCCTAGCCAGATAATTCATCTGGTTGGATTATTGTCCTGATGAGCCAGGTTGCAGGTTCAGTCTTCTGTCGGGGCACACACAAAAGGCAACCAATGAATGTGTGGAAGAGTGGAACAACAAATTGATCTCTCTGTGTCTATCTCTCTCTTTAAAAAAAATCAACCTAAAAATGTTTAAATTAATAAATTGGTGGGCTTTGTGTAAAGCAGATTGCTCTCCATAATGTAGGTGGACCTCATCTGATCAGTTGAATGACTAACCTCCCCAAGCAAGAGGGATTTCTCTTGGAGAGTGAGTGCCTTCAGATTTCATCTTCACCATCATCTCTCCTGGGTCACCTGCCAGCCTTTGTACTGGAACTGGAACATCAGCTCTCCTGGGTCTTAAGCCTTCAGGTACACACTATAGATTTTGAACTTTCCAGCCTCCCATAGTTGCATGAGCCAATTCCTTATAAATCTCTTTCCATTTATATACACATCCCATTGGTTTTGTTTCTCTAAGGAATTTTACTAATATATTGCCTTTACCCTGGAACCTGTAAGCTATTTCTATTTTCTTACATGTCACAGTTACCACCAGTTGTCTCATATCTGAAAATCCTTCTTTCATATGTATATATTCACCAGTTTTTTATTTGTGTAAAGTAGGCCAGTTAACTCAGTCGCTGTTACTCTATCCTCACTGGTAATATAATCTTCTTGCATTTTTTAAACCCCATTCATCACTCATAGATTCTCAGGATGATCCTAGTTGGAATTTGAGAAATTAATCCTATCACTTGATATTATAAATTAGAACTAAAGCCTATTCATTTATTTTATTAAGCCAACAATAATTTATTGAGCACATTTTAAGGACTTGATATAGACAGATAATATACTGGAAATTAATAGGTTGGTCTTTCTAATGAGGGAGCAAGCAAATCAACAGATAATTCTGATATGATATTGATATATACTGAGAAGGTACAGGTCCATTGATTATTTTTTTTTGCCAATTGTTGGGATTTATGAGGTCAATACAAAGCATCTTTTACCACCCCAAGTTCAGACAAAATTAATAGAAAGAAGTAGAAATGTCTGTGAAGGTAAATAAGATAATCTACTGAATGTGCTAAACTCACAGTGCCTAGCATATAATTGCTCAATACACATTAATCAATAGTAATAAAACAGTGGTATTAATTGAGCAAGACAACAGAGATTTCTTGATTTCTGATCAACAAAGTAGAATAAGTATAACTCCGTTGCCTTTCTCAGTTTGTTGAGAAGATCAAATAAAATGTTCATAAAAGAGCTATATGGATATAAGATATCCACATTAGATCATATTTTTAGGCTCCCACTGCTCTTCATTTTCTGATGACCCTAATAAAGTTGTAGGAAGCTAAATGTATTAGGCGTGAGGTAAGTGTTTCATAGGCTAAGAGGCTTCTCTGAGCCCATCTGCAAAGCTGCTGACAGTCTTTTAATTGGTGAGGGCTGTGCCTCTTAAGGAGGCTGTCATCATTTCTTTCCCTAAACTGGGTGTGGGTGGGGGGGAACCAGAGTTGAGAGGCAGCCTCTCTGGGTGGGCTGTCTGCTGCTGCTCAGGTTGGTGCTGCTGTTATTTCTTAAATAATCATCTTTTCAGCTGTTGTATGACCTTGACCTCTCTTGCATTCATTGATCTCTATTGCAGATTATACAGTTATTATACTATACTAGTAGCCCGGTGCACGAAATTCATGCACATTGAAAGGGAATTAATTAGAGTAACATAATTTGGACTCACTATCTAATATCAATAATATGTGAGCATGAGGCAGTCTGCGTTTCTGAAATTCAATGACATGAATTTTAGCTATTACTTTGCCAAATAAATGGAATTTACAGATATCATTTAAAAGAGCATTCAGCTTCATATTAAAAACTCTGGTTACCAAGTCAGGCCTGTTTTCAACTTTTTGCCAGCATTGTAAATTGTTGGTAATATCTGCCCATTTGGGGTTGCATGTCACGGTTATGAATAAAGGCTTGCCATACCTTGTTACAATTGCCATAGCATCCTGATATTGCTGCTGCATATTTCTGGGACGACCCTCACAAGATGATGGAAGTATTATCATTTTACCAATTGGCACATTGTCCTTTTCAGATCTAGATTTGAGATAACCTATCACACCACTATATTTTTCAACTCTTAACTTAGATTGGTTTGCTTTGATGAAATTTATCCGATTGGCCTCCATTTTTTAATATGAATCCATGATAAACTGTTAATTTTTCTGCATTTAAAATAGGATTTAACATGTCCTGCAGAGAGATTAAATCCATAATACTGCATTCGTGTGACTGGTGTCCTTACATTTTGTCTAGTATTATTGTTGATTACACTGTTGTCTCTGAGTCTTAATGCAATATCTGTTCCCCAGCCTTTTTCACCATGTGGAAAAAGAATAGGATGTGTCATTGCATCTAATATAGGAAACAAGATATTGATTTGTTTCATTTTAGTGGCATTTGGATTATTGGAATCTGGTTTATGAATGAGCAAGTCCCTTTCAAAAGGAGGTTCTCCATCTTCATTTCTGAATATAACAGCAATCTCGGTTACACGGGGAGAATTATATCTACCTGGGTCACTGTTACGATCGTATTTAATCGCCATTGTTACCTCTTGGGAGCAATACCTTTTGCTGCTGCTCCAGATTGGGCTTCGTTTTCTACCTTATGTAGCATCTTGTACGATTTTGTTAATTTATTTATGTCATGCATGAGGTTGTTGATGTTGATCATGAGTCTTTCTGAGCAGCCCTGGTTTACTGGCATTGCTAATCTTTTTATTGTAGCTTCGGCTGTATCCAAAACAGAGAGTGGAGCAAAGTTCTGAGAAACACCATCCGAAGGATGTAAAGTTCCAGTGTGGTGATAAACTTGTCCGTGTATTCTAAAACAGTATGGCCCATATCCTGATGGTGATGCAATATTTGCACCCATGGAAACAAACGCAAAAGAACTATTTATGGAACAAATATTTTCCATTAAATTTTTACTGTCAGACTCTTCATTTGTCATTAATCATTTTAAATATGCCGGGTAATCTGGAAAATGTATATCATTTGGACAGACTTTCCCTTTGCTGCAACATCGAGTAAATTTCCCATTGGATGGTTTTTCATCAGAGAAGTTTAGTAATAGGCAAAATTCACATCGAACAGTCATTCCACCACAACTATGTTTGAGGATTGCATCCTCATGTACTCCATTTTTGCTGAGAAGGCAGTTCCTACTGGTATTGGTAGTACTTGTTGATGACTGTTCTCTAGACATATTCTGTCGTCGCCACCGCCTTCTTTCAACTTCAAAGGCACATTGGTTTTTAGACATTTTCTGTAGATAACGCCAGTGTTTTTCGGCATCAGAGCAACATTTTTCCAGTAGCTGGTGTTCAGATACATCCTGTCACAGGTGCCGCCTTCTTTCAAGATCAGACGTACACTGCTCTGCAGACACTTTCTGTCTATAACACCGGCATCTTTTGGCTGCAGAGCTATGTTGTATCAGCAGTTGTTTCTTAGACATAGTCCCACCTCTCTACTGTCACGGTATGAGATGCAGATGAATGAGAGTCCTGGCTATCAGACCGCTGAGAGCTGTCTGACCAATGGCTGATTCTGGCTGATTCTGTGAGGGTGGGACTTTCTCCTCCCTGCTATCAGTTTCCACAGCTGTGATGAGGAAGCTGGGGTGACAGAGGGAGCTGCGCCCTCCAAGCCACCCTCTCTCTCACTCTGCTCTATGTCCAGCAGTCTCCTGCTCTTCCAAGTCCTCCAAACCTCCCTCTCTCTGCCAGAAAGGTCCCAGGAGTCCGCAGGCATGGCTAGGCACAGGCAGCCATGCCTCCCCGACCAGCAAAAGTCCTGAAAGCCCATGGGTGTGGCTACAGCTTCGCCTCCCAGGGCTGGTGAAGGTCTTGGGAGGCCGCAGCCACAGCCGCCGTCACCTCCTGGGGCACCTGACAGCTGCATATGCAAATTAATTGCCATCTTTGTCGGGTTAATTTGCATAGTCACTCTGATGGGCTTGTGGGAGTGGCTTGAGCATAGCAGAGGGACAGTTAATTTGCATGCTTCTCTTTTATTATATAGGACTAGGGCCCAGTGCACAAATTTGTGCACCTTGAAAGGAACTGTGGGCCAAGAGGCTATGGTGGGCACAGGCGTGGATCTAGGCCCATCCTCTGTGCCCCTGTCTGGCCTCTCCTGCCATGGCCCCCGGGTCACTTGTCTGATGGCAGCCCCACTCTGGCTGCCGCCGCTTCTACACACTGACAGCGCTGGTCCTGCTTCATTCAGCTAACAGTGTGGAGCAATTGGGGCCAGTGCCAGTAGCGAGTGCAAGAAGGGCCAGCACTGGCAGCAGGTGTGAGCACCTGGCAGAGCAGGACCGTGGCACATGGGAGAAAAGAATTTTCAGTAACCATCAGAGGCTCGCCTTGATGACAGCAACTGGTGCCCTACCTTGGTCTGGTGCCCCTGG
Organism: Myotis myotis; assembly: GCF_014108235.1. Classification (NCBI taxonomy): domain Eukaryota; kingdom Metazoa; phylum Chordata; class Mammalia; order Chiroptera; family Vespertilionidae; genus Myotis; species Myotis myotis. The sequence continues at coordinate 176,633,138 of NW_023416335.1, forward strand.
TCACCTGCTCCACCATCCCACCACAGCCAACACCTGCCATGCTCCACGCACACCCCCTGGTGGTCAGCACACATCATAGAGACCGATTGTTCAGTTATTCGTTTGTTCAATTGTTCCACCATTCAGTCTATTTGCATATTAGGATTTTATATATATAGATTAGTTGCAAATATTAATAGTCAAATAATTCTGAGAGCAGGAAACAAATTTAAAAGCACAACTTCCCAAATTATGTATATATATTAAGAGCAAAGCACATTTATTATAAGTGTGTGGAAAGAAAAAGAGCATTATTTCAGTATAGTGAATTGCTTGATAAAATTTGCACTCTTAAAACAATTGTGACCTGAGATTATAACTTAGAAGATATTGAAAATTGATTAGTCCTTTGAGAATGATTCCTCTCAACATGAATCATCCCAATCTGAGTGACCTTATTTACTTACAATTAACCATTCCTGCTTATGGTGACACTCCTGACATAGCCACACAATGTCCTCAGTTGTAAATAGTAGAACCAGCGAAAGGGAAGATGCATAAGAGAAATTTCAGACACAATAGCCATTCATCAACTCCAAGTAGCTTCAAGTGCCTGCTTTAATCAAGGCTTTCCTAGTTGGCAGTTTCCAAATCCCACACCACATTATTCTAAGAGAAAAATACACACAGATCAGAGTGACCACTAGTCCCAGTTCACCTGGAATTGAGATGTTTCCCAGAATGCAAAGCTCTTTGTACTAAAAGTGGGACAGTTCCAAGAAAATTGATATGGTTGATACCTCTAGCACAGGTGTTGCTGGGTAGGGTATATTGGAAAGATATTTGGGTATCTGTGAAGTTCAAGAGCAGGAAATACAGACTGGCTTCTTAAGAATCAAGAACAAGAAACAGGATATCCATCAGGAGTTACACAGCCATTCTTTCTTTCCCTGTCTTATCTGTATACTAGTGGCCCAGTGCACAAATTTCATGCATGGGGGGGTCCCTCAGCCAGGCCTGCACCCTCTCCAATCTGGGACCCCTCAGGGGATGTCCGACTGCAACAGGGATCGGGCCTAAACTGGCAGTTGGACATCCCTCTTGCAATCCGGAACTGCTGGATCCTAACCACTCACCTGCCTGCCTGCCTGATTGCCCCTAACCAATCTGCCTGCTGGCCTTCTTGCCCCCAACTGCTCCCCCCCCCCGCCGGCCTTCTCGCCTCCAACTGCCCTCCCCAGCTGGCCTCATGGTCCCCAACTGCCCTCTCCAGCCCACCTCATGGCCCCCAACTGCCCTCCCCAGCCAGCCTGATCACCCCCAGCTGCCCTCCCTGGCCGATCTCCCAGTCTAATTAGCATATTACCCTTTTATTAGTATAGACTCTAGTTCTCTCTGTGAATATATATTGTGTTCTCCCTTTCCCACCTTCCAACCCTCCCCCCCACCCCAGATTAGGTCATATTTTTACCCTTAATAAGAAGGTATAGGATATAACTTTGTGGAATTTAAGGGTCCATATCCTTATAAATATTATCTTCATGGATTTCAAGCAAGAGTAAGTTCTAATGTGTTTCTAGGAATGTTGTTCCAATGACTAGAATCCTAAAATCCTCATATTGTCTCAGAATTCATAGAGCACAATATGAAATCGTTCCTCAATTATCATATTGTTTATTAATTAAATAGTTGAGAAAAGGCTACATAAGATTATGGTAGTAACTTTTTCCTGATCAGTGAATTTTTAAGTGTCCTTAAGTGGAAACACTTTTGTCTTCTCAGAGCATATTCTAACCCTTTATTACAGTTCTCTTTAATATTTTAAACATTAGACTAGACTCAGCCTAGAACAATTATTTTATTAATTGGAACATTTATCTTAAAAACATTAGCCTCAAATCTCACCATTTGGGCTAAACCTGTAGATATTTCAAAGACATGTCTCAAGAATTTGTTTGCATATCTGAAATTCTCACTATGAGAAGGATTCTCTAAGTGGTTAGTTGAGTTTAATTAAAACATGGTGTGTTCAGTATTAGTAAAGTTACCCTCAAAATTACAAACAGAACAAACCAATTTATTAGCTCATTGCGTGCTAGCTACTGCTCTAAGGCAATTAAGTAATTCAAATTTCAATTTTCTGTAATGAGCTATTAGCAGAACCACAAAATTTTTTTTCATCCTATATAATAAAGAGCTAATATGCTAATGCTCATGACGCCCTCACACCATGATGACTGTTCAGCAGGAGGCTACGTGCGAAGCGGAGCCTCCGTGTTGCATTGCTCCAGAGATGGGGTGGAAGCAGGGAGGCGTCCGGGAGGAGGCGGGACCATCCCGTGGTGGGGAGGGCAGGAGTGAGAGCCTGTAGCGCCCCCCTCAGCAGTCCTTCACCACCCACCGCTTGCACTCAGCACACCCATCACCCACCTGACGGGAAGGAGCGCAGCATGCGTGCTGCCAGGAAGCAGCGCTCAAAACTCTGCAGCAGGCGCGAGGCTTCCATGCTCTCCTCTGGCACCATGATGGGGCTGAGGTGCTGTGTTGTTCCAGAGATGGGGCGGAAGCAGGGAGGCACTTGGAGGAGGCAGGACCAGCCCAAGTGGACTTGTGTGACCGAGGGTGGGGCTTGACGCAGCCAGAGAAGGCTGGAGGGGTCAGGGGGCAGGGCCAGGTGCACCGAGCTCTGGGTGGAGAGGTTAGGGTGTCAAGGCGGGGCAGTGGGTGGGTGGGTGGGGCCATGCAATTTCACACGCTGGGCTTCTAGTTAAGTTATAATTGAACATATTCCTCTACCATTGTTTTACAAAGTAACAACACTTTAACCAGTTAACTTGGTGAATTCTAAATAGATTTTATTCATTGATTGGATGAAATTGTTAAGTTTCCCCTAAAAGTTTAATGATTTTGTCCTGAAGAATCTGAAGTGCTTTATTACCTATAACATTTTTATTAATTCCTATTTTTTCTTATAATATTCCTTCACTGATTTGAGTACTGACCCTTTTCCACTGATTATATCTTAAAATTTTCCTACAAATTACTTGTTGGACTAACTCAGCTCACATATAGATTATTATAGCACTACCCTCCTAATATAGTGCTTATTTTATACATGTTCCATATTTATTACATTACTACCAATGCACAGTTTAAAAAGTCCAATGGTTCTCTGTGCCTTATGAAAACAAGCAAAGAGTAGTCTCCTTTTCCCACCCCTGCTCACCCACAAAAACCACTTAAATTCTTTTAGCTGTTCCTTTACATTTATATGCTTAAGGATATATAGCATGATAATACTATTATTTCTTAATTTTTTTAAAGAAATTTTTGTTTTACTTTGAATTCCTATTGTGGAACATAAGCATTTAGAAGTCTTAAATCTTGCTTTCTACCTCATTCTCCACACAAATCTTGTCCTCCCTTGTATTTATTCAGTGTAGATATGATTTGTGGTCCAATCAATATGTCAGATAGTTTTATGAAGATTATGTAAATATTATATTGAGATGAGCCATGTACCTGTGAAATACTCTCTCTCTCTCTCTCTCTCTCTCTCTCTCTCTCTCTCTCTCTCTCTCTATATATATATATATATATATATATATATATATATATATATTTCTTATCCTGAAATTGGGAGTTAATAGTTGCCTAGGATTATTCTTTATTCATTTTTTTAACCTCTCCTACCTACCTATGTTGGATTGTTCTGTTAATTTGGCAAATCTGGGTCTTGTTTTCCAGAATTTATTTTTCCACATTGTTCCAGGTTAGAGTCAGCTAAAAGAGAAACTTGTGCAGGATCTTAAATGTGGAGATGAAGCACTGAGAACTAGTTTTCAAAGGTCCTTTTATGGACAGAATTATGACAGACAAACAGAGGTGCCTGGTAGGTTCAGGTTGGGTTTGCTTTCTTCTGCTCCTCATCCAGTTCTTCTTTTAGATTGCTGGATCTTCTGACCAATAGTGACGTCAGGCCCACCATCACATGAGTTATCTACACAGAATAACTTCCCTTAGACCTCTCCACAACCTCCCTTCTTAAGGACCCACTTTACTGGTTGGATGTACTTGGTTTCTCAGATTTTCCTACAAGCTCCAACTTGCCCACCTGTACCATGATTTAGGAGGGCTGGCTATTCACTTAATTCTCTGATTCTTCTATTGACCCTTCTAGACCTAACATTCCCAGATTGTCCTACAATGTGTTGGCTTAATTCCAATACAATAATGCACCACATAATGGTGTTTCAGTCAACAGACCACATATACCACAGTGGTCTCATCCTATCTAATAATAGAGAAACATGGTAATTAACTGTAACTTCGCTACCCTTCCCATTGGCTAATCAGCAAGATATGCAAATTAACTGCCAACCAAGATGGCAGCCGGCAGCCAGGCAGCTGAAGCGAACAGGAGGCTTGCTTGCTCCAGTGAAGGAGGAAGCCAAGGTTCCCCGCCTGCCACTTCTGGGCTCTGAGCTTGCACTCTAAGAAACAATGTTGCAATTACAGAAGCTAAACAAACCCCAGATACCTGCTTTCAGCCATCAGAGCTGAAGCTGCAACAGTGTTTCAGTTATAGAAGTTAAACAAAGCCCAGATACCTGCTTTCAGCAGCCGAGGTCTCAGAGCTGGAGCCGAGTCTCAGAGCTAAAGCCAGCTCTCAGCTCCAGTGACAGCCATAGAAGGTAAATAAATCCCAGAATTAAAAAAGAAAAGAAAAAAAGGAGAGGTTGGGAGCTTCAGTCACCCGCCAGCCTGAAAACGGCCCTCAGCCCCTCACCCAGACTGGCCAGGCACCCCAGTGGGGACCCCCACCCTGAAGGGGGTGTGACCAGCTGCAAACAGCCATCAGCCCCTCACCCAGGCTGGCCAGGCACCCAAGCGGGACCCCCATCCTGATCCGGGACACCCTTCAGGGCAAACCAGCCGGCCCTCACCCGCGCACCAGGCCTCTACCCTATATAGTAAAAGGGTAATATGCAAACTGACCCTAACAGCAGAAGGACTGGGAATGACTGGTCATTATTATACACACTGACCACCAGTGGGCAGACACTCAATGCAGGAGCTGCCCCCTGGTGGTCAGGGCATTCTCACATGGGAGGAGCTCTGCTCAGCCACAAGCCAGGCTGACGGCTGCCAGTATAGTGGTGGTGGTGGGAGCCTCTCCTGCCTCCTCAGCAGCACTAAGGATGTCCAACTGCAGTTTAGACCTGCTCCCCGCTGGCAAGTGGACATCCCCTGAGGGCTGCCAGGCTGCCAGAGAAATGTCTGATTGCCATCTTAGGCCCAATCCCCCCGGGGAGTGGGCCTAAGCCTGCAGGTGGTTATCCCCTGAGGGGTCCCAGACTGCAAGAGGGCACAGGCCGGGCTGAGGGACCTCCCCTCCCCCGCGAGTGCACAAATTTTTGTGCACCGGGCCTCTAGTCCTATCTAATAAAAGAGTAATATGGAAATTAGTCATCACTCCACAACAAAGATGGCGGTGCCCACAGCCAATAAGGAGGAATATGCAAATTGCTGTCACTCCTTGACAAAGATGGTGGTGGCTGGGCCGGGATGCTTGCAGCCGACACAGGCGTTCTGCCCCAAACCGCCGGCAGAGGGCCTCTGGGCCTGCTTGGTCACTGCTGCCCTGGGGCAGAGGAGCAGAGACACAAGCCTTCAAGGGGGCCCGGCACCCAGCAGCCCCAGGCCCAGCAGCCACGGTGACGCTGGGGCCGCTGGGGTTGGATGAGCAGATACACAGCAGGGGGGCCCAGCACACAGCAGCCCCAAGCCCCATGGTGGCATTGGGGCCACTGGGGGCCGGAGGAGCAGAGACACAGCCCATGGGGGGCCCGGCACCCAGCAACCCCAAGCTCCATAGCTACAGCGGCACTGGGGCCACTGGGGCTGCAGCGGAGACACAGACCCACAGGAAACCTGTGGAAAGGGAGATAAACTATCATAACTTTATCTCCCTTTCCACAAGATGAGAAAACTGACCCTGATTTATTTAGTGATATCGCCCACACCTTTCTACAAGCACAGGGTATGTTATGACCACTCCCAGGAAGGTCTGGTCAGAATACTGTCTCCAGGGAATAACGCTACTGTAGCAAATCATTTAAGAGAGGAAACAAGCTTTTGTTGGGTTTATTCTGAAGGTCAGAGAACATGCCACCCCAACATATGCTGTGTTGTTATATTGATGAACTTGAGCTGCAGATGCTTGAAAAACAGCAAATGCAAGGAGAGGCTTTCACTGAAGTCTCCTGATCTGTCTAAAATTGGACCCCCCAAAAGGAGCTTAAATGTCATAGGTCCCCTTGATGGGAAAAATGTCATCAACCAGCGAAGACTGACTCCTGTCACAGGACAGGAGACTAGAAGTTGACATCACACCCAAACTTTGTTACAAACTATCTCCCTACACCCCCATTCATCTTTCCTAAAAATCATTTACCTCTAAGAGGCCTACATCTCCCATCCCCTTATCCCTAGGAAGAAGGCATTTAAATCTGGGTTCTAAGCCACCTTAAAGAGTTATTCATTTTTCCCTGGGATCTCCCACATATACACGAGGTACACATGTTAATGAACTTCTGTTTTTCTCTCGGTAATCTGTCTTTCATTACAAGGGCCTCCACTGAGAACTCAGAAGGGTAGAGGAAAACTATTTTTCCTCCTCCATAATTCTATCTCAGGAAATCAAGTCCCGGGCTGAAGAGTGAGGTTGACTCAAGTGCCAAGCAGTCCAGGCTGAGGGGAGGGAAACTTCTAGGGGGAAATCAATGATATTGGCATCAAATTAGAACAGAGGGCACACCCATGGTTGCTGGTGGGAGTTTAAAGTGGTTCAACATTTTTGGAGGATAATTTGGCAAAATCGATAGAAATGTTCAAGGTACATCCAAGAGTCTTCTAGGAATCTCATTTGCTGAGATACAGCATGAGTGCATAAGCCCTGGTCAGAACCCAGGATGCTACTGCGGACTCCCCTTCCATGATAGGAAAACCTGCTAACAACCTGCATTTTTAGGATTAGGTGGCATCTATACTAATTAAAGGGTAATATGCAAATTAGACTGAACATCTTCCAGACAACCTTCCAGACGTCCTTCCAGACAAAGCCATGGTGGCAGGGTTGAGGCAGAGGCAGTTAGAGGTGATCAGGCAGGCAGGGGAGAGCAGTTAGGGGGATCAGGCTGGCAAGCAGGTGAGCGGTTAGGAGCCAGCAGTCCCGAGGGGTCCCAGATTGGAGAGGGTGCAGGTCAGGCTGAGGGACCCCTGCTCCTGTGCAAGAATTTTGTGCACCGGGCCTCTAGTAAGATTATAATGGAGCTGAAAAATTCCCATTCCCTAGTGACATCATAGCTGTTGTAAGGTCATAGTGCAACTCACATGTTTGTGGGGATGCTGGTGTAAACAAATCTACTGCTCTGCTAGTCATTTATTTTATTATTTTTTTAAAATATATTTTCTTGATTTTTCACAGAGAGGAAGGGAGAGAGACAGAGAGTCAGAAACATCGATGAGAGAGAAACATCGACCAGCCGCCTCCTGCACATCCCCCACCGGGGATGTGCCCGCAACCCAGGTACATGCCCCTGACCGGAATCGAACCTGGGACCTTCCAGTCTGCAGGCCGACGCTCTATCCACTGAGCCAAACCGGTTTCGGCTCTGCTAGTCATTTAAAAGCATATATGATACTTTTTCCTTAGTGATTCCCTTTTGGATCCCTCTGTCTTTATCTATGTGGACCAGTCACATAGAAGTTCTGATGTACTTATATCTGGAATTCCCCTTCACCTTTATCCTGGGAATTCCCTTCATGTCTCATGGATAATGAGGTTTTCTGTTCCTAGATTCCATATTTCTCTGTCTTGATTTGGACCTTTGTCTTGTTGAAGCAATATCTGGAGTAGTTTCCTGGGAAAGATGCATGATGATACAAATATTCTCATACCTGCATCCATTCTACATATTTTAAATCAGACTTTGTTTTTCATCTCCATGACTTTTTGTTCTATTTTTGATGAAATCTCCTCAAATTTATGTTTCAAACTTCATTTTTTTTTCTCTTTTGTGCTTTAACTTTCTAATATTTGTTGTTCCCTAAATGTTGGTCTTGTATGGTCCCCTACTCCTATGTTTTTAGTGTAATAACTATTATTTTCAATATGAAAACATTAAATTTAAAAACTGTTCTGCTTCATGAACTGTGCCCTTTCTTCTGCTAGTTTCTTTTTGTTTCTGTTGTGTTGGAATAAAGCACCAAGAAGTTGAGTGGATGCTCCAGGCATATGAACAGAGCATATCTGTAAGTAAGGTTCCCTGTATGGTAACTGGGCAGGGATAGCATTTTGTGACTTTCCTTTTGTTTATTGGTTGTTCTGTTGTTGTTGTTTTTTAATTTGCTTTGTTGTCAGAGACTCATATATAGATTTGATATATCAGATTTATATTCTGAGTGATTTCACTTATTTCAGGGAATATTTACTCATTTTCTTATTGATGAGTGCCTCCGAATCTCTTTCAAAAACTTCAGATACTAGTCAATAAAAAAGCCATATTTCACTTGTATGTTCTACTCAAGATAAAACAGATAATTTGTTATGTTGTTGGGGAAAAATTAATTGGAATGTAAGCAACACAGGAAATAAAAATATCTGAAAAGAAAAAGATGTAAATAAAAATACTGAACCTTGACTGAGAACATAAACAAAATAGTACTTTTTTAAAGGAAAAAATGACTCTTCTCTCATTTAATAATTCCATTAAAATGTAATATTGTAAAAAAGGCCTCAGAATCCATATTTCTGAAAATCAACAGAATCTGTGTGTTCTGACCCAGATATTATGACAGAGTTCCTTTGCATATTTAATTTTTTATTTTGAACTTGTAAAAAGCTAACTTTTCATTTCTGGTTGGGATTAAAGTCTAGAAATCTCCTTTAAGAGAAAGAGTTTATGAAATTCAGTGTTTGTAGAAAACTCCAAAATGACATGTTCTTTTGTGGGTTTAGTTTATAATTAGCAACAGTGGCAATAGCTAATAATAATAATTTTATTTCTTTCTAAAAATTACTCTTTATTAGCACTGCTTGAAATTTTACATATACTATTTTATATTTTCCAGATGTCTTAGGTAATCCTTATTAATTTTTTATGTAGTGAATACTTAATGAACACTGTGTGCCAGACAAAGTCCTAGGCACTGGGTTTACACAATGAGCAAAATACAATCTCCTCCTCATCCTTGAGGCCCTTACAATTTGATAAAAGAGACATTCAAGTTCAAAGCCATCACAATTTGTTTCACTACATTATGATACATGCTAAAATACAGGCTGATTAAAGGGTCCTTATAGTGCATGAATGGGGAAACACAAGTCTTGGGGTAAAAAACGCTGGTCAGAGAAAATTGAAATCAAAGGAAGTAGACAAATCTAAAGGATGAAAGAAGGGGATCAGCAAAGCTGCCCTAGATAGATGAAACAGCCTTGCAGAGCCACAATGCTGAGAGGGATCACTAATGTTTGGAGAACTAATTGGTTCTAGTAAAATGTAGAAGGTGGTGGTGATGACGTGGCTTAGAAGATAAGCTAAAGACACATACGAAGCCTCTTATAAATCAACTGAAGGATTTGGGTGTTTTGAGCAGGGAAATAACTTGATCAGATTTGGGGTTTTTTAATATGTATATTTTATTTGTTTTTTACAGAGAGGAAGGGAGAAGGATAGAGAGTTTGAAAGATCGATGAGAGAGAAACATCAATCAGCTGCCTCCTGCACACCCCATACTGGGGATGTGCCCACAAACAAGGTGCATGCCCTTGACCGGAATGGAACCTGGGACCCTTGAGTCCGCAGGCCAACGCTCTATCCACTGAGCCAAACTGGCTAGGGCAGATTTGGGTTTTTTATTATTCTGGAGGCAGGATTGAAGGTGAATCAGACTAGAGGCAGGGAGAGCAGTTAGATGATAACTGCAAAAATCTAGGGGAGACAAGATGATGACCTAAATTAATTTAATATCAGTGAGAATGGTGAAAAGTAGCCTTCACCTAGAGTAAGAAAGATGATTAGAACTTGGTGATTGATTTGATATAGAGAGTGGATTGTTCAAAGAAGCAAAGGCTGACAAGAAAGCTCTGGCCTTTGCATCTGGGGAAGTGGGGAAGAAGAAATAATGAGCAAACTTAAATATCTATGGGACATCTGAGTGTAAGTGTCCAAGTCAGCATTTGGTCGTGCTGGTATCAAAATCAGAAAGTGATCCATACTACAGAAATCATTTGGGAACCTTTAGTAACCACATAGTAATTAAAGTTGCAGAAGTAGAGAGTATCACCTAGAGAGAACAAATAGAGTTGAGAAGAGAACAATTGTGTGAAATAGATTGTTGTTATACATGTGACAAAGTTCATTCCACAGAAGAGAACACCATCAGAGACAAACTTTGGCCTAGAGCAATTAGCAAACTATCCAGTTCAGAATTTATATATCCTGCATTTCTGACCCATTGATTCATTCACAGGAAGGGCTGATGTTAACAACTGCAAGTCAACAAATCTGAGAGAATCTCTTTCAAGACAAATTCAGGGGAAAAAAACCCTTCCCAAAACATATGAGAAAACTCTTAAAAACAGCTTTGCCACAGCTTGGAGTAGCATTTCTTAACTGAGAGATAAAGAGAATATTTCATATTAATAAAATCATTTGTTCATCAGGTGCCAAGAGAATGCTCATGTATATAAAGATTGAGAGCACAGCAAAGAAATAAAGTTTAAGGAATAACATAATCTGTCAATTGTTGTACAAAGTATTTTTGAGGTGTTTGTCCTGCTCTCAAATGGAGATTTCAGCAAAGATTGGGAAATCTGAGTTGGATTTCTGTAGGTCAGGGGTCAGAAACGTCTGGCTCCTGGGCTGTATAAGGCCCTCAGAATCACTTGGTCTGGCCCTGCCAAGGCGTGAGGGTGAGCTATAAATGTTTAATCAAACATAGCAGGCTAATTTTTAAGTTCATAATTTTGTATGACCCACAGTTAGTGTTATAAATATCCAAATGGCCCTTGACAGAAAAAAAGTTCTCCACCCCGGCTGTAGGGAAATCAATGCCAGAAATGTAGATTGGGAAGTCATCAGTGTTAAAAATGATTGTAAAGAAAGTTAGAAAAAGATGAACTTACCATAGAACCTGAACAGGAAGACATGGTCTGTGCAGTCCACATCATTCATCAGGATAGATGTTTTTAGTCTCTTTTAAAGGTTGAGTCAAGACAAAAAAAAAATGTAGGTAACTGGCTCAATAAATAATAAATGGTGAAAGATGAGGTTGAACCCCATGTTCCTGCCTATAAATTTTGTTATTTCCACCTACAGTAATAAATAATAAATCTTATAATATAGTTTGGTAAACTATAGACCATGTGAGCAACTAAAATGCAGAAACAACTGTAATAGAAATGCTCAATTGGTCAGTTGGTATTTCTATGACTTTCATTCAACTGTTATTTTATAAAACCACACCAAAAAAAAAAAAAAAAAAAAAGTAAGAACAAAAAGAAAAGAAAAAGGAAATCCAATTTCTAGAAACCTTTAGGTTGAATCCATTTCAACAAAAAGAAAATTGTCTCTTTGGAAAGAGAAAGCTCAGAGACACACAAGTTGGGGCTCATTATCAAGAAAAATGATCTCTAAATCATGTCTTTCATTATGAAGAGGGAAGTTCCATGAAGACAAACATTTCAGAAATGCAGCCAGCGGCATTTAAGCATTTTTTTTAGCAGTTGAAATTTTATTATAACAAACTAAAGAGTTCCATTCAATTCAATATCATGAGTGTTCTTGTATGTATTTAGATCTAAAATAAAAATAAGAAGTTTAAAAAATTAGAAAGATAGAGCCAAAATATTCACTATTTGGAAACAATGTAAATAAAATGGGCAGTAAATTTTGTCATATTAACCATTATAATTTATTTTTTTAATATGCTTATTTATTCATTTATATCAGAGAGAGGAAGGGAGAGGTAGAAAGAGATAGAAACATCGATGAGAGAGAAACATTGATTGGCTGCCTCCTGCAGGCCTCCTACTTGGGGTCAAGCAGGCAATGCAGGCATGTGCCCTGATGAGAATGGAACTGGTGGCCTCCTAGTGCATACTGGTAGGTGCTCAACACTGAGTCCACACTTGCAAGGCCAATATAATTCTTATTGGCTATTGCTAATATATAAGTTGATTTATTTTTGTAAGCTAATAACCTTGCTAAACCCTTTTAGTTAGTTTTTCAGTTAATTCTCATGGGTCTTCTAAGCTTAATCTCACATATAATCAGAATTATACAAATTCAAACAATAATGTGGGATGTTTTACCATTAAATTAGCAAACTTTAACAAGTTTGATAATATCAAATGTTGGCAAGAATTTGTATCATCTGTTGAGAGAAACTAAAGCTCCAAGAAATAGAATTATGAAATTTGTTAAGGATTTGCTAGGCATTATGGGTGAGAGAGTAAATCAGGATAGCCACTCAGGAAGGCAAATTAACAATTCAGTAGTATCTACTGAAAGCCAGATGAGCATGCCTTATGATTCAGAAACTACACTTGTTTGTTCCTTTGCTGGATAAAAACTCTCAATGTGTACCTAAGGCGATCTGTATAAAGATGTTAATTTCAGCATTGTTGACACTCGTGTAAAATCAAAACAATGTAAGTGTCCATTTTATGGGAGTATTTAATTAAATTTTGATCTTTTGCTCTGCATTGATCATTTAAAAATGCCATGGACCTAAATGTATTAGCATTTATATAAGTCTAAGTACATTATTGAGAGTTAGAAAGTGAGGTGGAGGCCACACTTCTACTCCTGCCTGCAAGCACTGACACAGTATTTGCTTCTCTGCCCAGTGCCCAGTCATCAGCCTTCATGGACCTAAGAAGAAGGGCATGGGCCGTCCGATGTGCTGGCGTGAACCATGGTTGCAGCAGTGAAGTCCTAGAGCAACAGTTGTGGCAGCAGTTTCCTGATACCCCAGTTCATTAATCACGGCAGAGGTAACAGCCCCTTGGCAGGGAAATAGTGCACTATTCTGGGAGTCCTTCCTAGAAGCCGAGCCTAAAAACTGCTTTTCTAGACTATCTAATTATTTTGGAAGCATCCAGTTTCCTGTATTATATCCTTTTTTTTCCCCCCTGAAACTAGCTAGAGAGATTTCTGTTATTTGAAAATAAACCTTGGAAGATGCAGTATTTGGTACCAAAACTGGCTGTGGGCAGATTTTTAAGGTTGAGTATCTGAGATTTTTATGTCTCTGCTGGTTAGTTTTGAGCAGTGACAATCTGGATAGCATTTAATGACAGGATATTGATAATCTAAGGAAACAGTATTACCTGTGTTCACCTGGAATAAAATACCAGCTGAAGGGGTGGTGTTGGCAGATTAAGAGGTGACTGCCTTTGCATAATACATATGGCAGGTGAAAGACAAGGATTGTGGGAGGGGTGGAAGCTTCCACAAATCCAAGAGAACATTTTTTTAAAAAAAATTACAGAATTAGGGTTTTTAGTCCTAAGTCCAGAGAATGAGAAGAGAATTAGGAAGTTTAATATGACTGTCCTGACAAATCCTTCCCTAATGGCCATAGGGCTGATGTCAAAACTCAGAGGCAGAGACAAACCTTGAAATACCTCAGCTACAATGAAATTTTAATTCTCTACCTCAGTCAAGCTCTCATTTGAAGACTGTGAAAGTTAGGACATTAAGAACAAATGAAACCCTGATGAGCAGAATTACAAAATTTTATCAGATATGGGAGACAGAGAGTATGTCCCATCCCTAAGTCTTAGCTCTGCCTAATGAAATGGATCCTTCCCAGCTAGAAGACACCTACTGATCTCCCTGGAGACAGTTACTCCTAAGGGAATGTAGCTTCTCTCAGAGCCTAATCTCCCTGCCTATCACAGCCTCCACACCCAAACTGAGAGTCAGATGCTAGCATTCCTCACAGGACCAATTTGAAAGTCAAAGGCGGGGTAAGAGGGTGGGAGGAGAGGTGGAAGCAGTCAGGCTGTAAAGGAAATGTAAGGATTTGCTCATTTATATCAGAAGGAAAACTGAAGAATATGTGCAGAAATGTCTAAGGATTTAGAGGAAGAGTGGAAATATACAATTTTGTTTCTGGCTGAATGTATCAGAACATACACATGAGATTCTCAAATCCATGGCCTAACTGAAGAAGCCAGGAGTGTCTCTGTTTGTACGGGTGATTTATCAAAACCTAGCCTTCAATGGAAAATATATGCTTTACATGTTACAGCATTTATTCTCAATGATCGTATAAGGTATCAACCAGATAAGACTTTACTATTATCCAGAAAGAATACACTAATTCTACTGAGGTTTTTTACCCACAGCACACCTTCCTATAGAAACACTATATTACAGACATTAGTAAAAGCAAATAATGCTGTTTTACCTCCCAAGTAAAGTCACCTAAATGAAAGTAAACAAACAACAAAAAGGAAAACAATAATGAGAAAGGCTTCTAATGGAAGCAAAAATAATTTAAAGGGGAACAAATATGAAGAATAGAGGCCAAGCCTGACTGGCATGGCTCAGTGGTTGAGCATTGACCTATGAACCAGGAGGCCATGATTGGGATTCCTGGTAAGGGCACATGCCCAGGTTGCGGGCTCGATCCCCAGTGTGGGGCATGCAGGAGGCAGCCGATCAATGGTTCTCTCTCATCATTGATGTTTCTATCTCTCCCTTCTTCTCCCTTCCTCTCTGAAATCAATAAAAAACATATTTTTTAAAAAATGATAGGAGCCCAAATCATAGGAAGATATAAATAGGATAATAAAGGTAAAACACATGAACAAAAAGCATTCTTAAATGCACTTTCCTTTAAAATAATAATGTGAATGAACTAATAATAATAATAATGATAATGCAGCTGTATAAAGTAGAAACTCAGTCATTAGGCAGGAAAATGATAGGACAATGCCCCTCACCCTTTCTTTTTGAAAGTAAATTTGGGTTTGCTATTTGTTAGAATTAAAAAATCATAGACTTATTAGAATAGGAAAGGATCTCAAAGGTTATCTAACCAAACCCACTTTTGATTTGATAGTTTATACGCCAAAGTGTTATATAAAGAGCTTTCTAATTTGTTTTTACTAACCTGCTTTCATGTACTATCAAATAATGTGTGTGCTGCTCAGGGAATTCTCAGACTGAAGCAAATCAGTACCATATAATCCTGGTCTTTGTGTCAGAGTCAAAATAACTAATGATATTTTTCAGATTAGGAATTGTGATGAGATGGATGTCATAAGTTTAAGATAAAGAGATGATCTTGTCTTGATGTTGGGAGGAATAGCAACCTAGAAATATGCTTCCTAGAGAATGTGGAGAATGGTATAAAATGTCTAAGAAAAAGCAGACATTTCATGGTTATGAAGACGTTTGAACTATAGGCATTTCAGAGAAAGGAAGAACCATTTATTTTGGCCAAGGAATAAATTGGCCAATTGTTCAAATCAGTGTCTGCTAACTTAGCCATATTGGTTTTTACTGGTTTCTCAACAAAACAGATTCCAGATTAATTTTGACATGTTTATTATGTCTGGTAATGGAAGATTAATCAAGAAGATGTCACTTTTTTTCTTAAGACTGCTCATTTTGTTTAAATACCAGCTGGCATTTAGCATTACCTTATCACTCTCATCTTTCACTCTCTAGATCATGTCTCATTTCCACATAGTTTATGGTTCAATTAATTATAACTAACACATTGTCTGAAAACTGTTTCATGAAAATATGATTATATGGTGTCATAAAAAATTCTCTAAATTTGTCAAGAATATATTATTTAGCTGAAGAAATCCTGTATTTAGATACAAAGTCATGATTATTGTAAAACCATGATTAATGTAAATCATCAAATTGGACTCAGTCTTTCTCATAAAGATGTCAATCAAAAGACAAGATGATTAAAGAATAGTTTTGACCTCAAATGCAGAATAATGAGAAAGATGGGTGGTTGCACTGAGTAATGTATATTTTGGATCTATGTGTCCTTCTTGTCTAAAAATATGGAATAAATATGCATTTGGAAAATTTTCTGAAGAAAAATAGATTTCGAAAATTATAATATATACTATTAAAATTATGTTAAAATTTATATGAAAAGGATAGTTTTTGAAAACTGACTCAAAAAGACAGATTAAACCCAGTAAGACAAAAACATTTAAAGAAAATAAGTCACCTTATCCCAAAGGAATCAGAACCAAATAACTTCAGAGATGACTTTGACCAAACTTTCAAGAAATGAGAAATTACCATATGCAGATTTATTTCAAAAAATAGAAACATTGGAAAAGCTATTTTTATTTTATAAAATTAAAATAAACTTTATGCCAAAGTCAGATAATTTCAGTTCAAGAAAAGAAAGTTATAGGCCAATTCATTTATGAATATAGATGTGAAGATATTGAATAGAATACTAAAGAACTGATTTTGGCAGTGCAAAAAAATACATTTAAACCAAGTGGGGTTTATCCCAGGAATCCTATATAATAAAGAAATAATATGCAAATTGACCATCACTCCAACACACAAGATGGCAGCCCCATGTGGACTCAAGATGGCTGCCACAAGATGGCCTGCAGGGGAGGGCAGTTGTGGGTGATCAGGTCAGCTGGGGAGGGCAGTTTGGGGGGGATCAGGCCTGCAGGTGAGGACAGTTAGGGGCAACCAGGCCGGCAGGGGAGGGCAGTTAGGGCTGGTGGGATCTGGTCTAAACGGGTAGTCAGACATCCCTCGAGGGGTCCCAGATTGGAGAGGGTGCAGGCTGGTCTGAGGAACATCCCCCACCCCTTGTGCATGAATTTCATGCACCAGGCCTCTAGTATCTTATAAACTTTTTTTTAAGACAAACCACACAGTAGAGAATGAGCAAAGAATATGTACAAGCAGGTTACAAAAGAGAAAATCTAAATGACCAATAAACCTGTGCACGAAACTGTGGCCAACTAACTTGTTGAATTATAAAGAGAAAAATATCTCTGAACCTTCACAGGTCTTGACAACATCTCAATAGCTAATAAAACAAGCACTCGAAAATATCACTAAAGGTATAAAAGATTTGAAGAAAACAGTTAACCTACTTGACTTAAATACAGAACATGACATTCAACAACTGAACAAATAAATACAGAAAGTAGATGTTATTTTAAAGCTTATTGGGTGCACTAGCCATTTTGGCTCAGTGGATAGGGCATCAGCCTGAGGACTAAAGGGTCCTGGGTCCCATTCTGGTCAAGGACAAGTACCTGGCCCTGGTTGGGGCACGTGCAAAAGGCAACCAATTAATATGTCTCTTTCATCAATATTTCTGTCTCCCCACCCCCTCCATTCCACTCTCTCTAAAAACAAACAAACAAACAAGTAAATAAAGTTGTTTAAAAATAAAGTTTATTTAGGGCCTTTAAGCAGGTTTCAACAAATTTCAATCTCAACACATTTCAAAGGATTGAAATTGTAAAGTGTGTGTTCTCTGATTAATATGCAATTAAATTGAAATGGTTGAAAATTAGGAACATGCTTCTAAATAACCCACATATTTAAAAAGAAATCACAAGGCAAATTAAAAACTATATAGAACTGAATGATAACAAAACCACAGCATATTCATATTTGTGGGATACAGCAAAAATAATGCTTTCAGTACCAATGTCAGAAAAGAAGAAAGATTTAAAATCAATGATCTATACTTCTAATTCTAGAATTTAGGAAAGGGGAAGCAAATTAAATTCAAAGAAAGTAGAGGATAAAAGTAATAAAAATAAGTGGTGAAATCAATAAAATAGAAAAATTAACAAAACCCTGGCTTTGGTTCTTGGAACACATAAGTAGCACTGGTTAACACAGCAAGAGAGAGGGAAGACAAATGACTAATATGAGGGATAAAAGGCATCCCAACAGGTTTCATCCACATAAAAAGGATAAGAGGATGTTATAAACAGCTTTATGCCAGTAAACTTGACAACATAAATACAGTGCACAATTTCTTGAAAAATACAATTTACCAAAGTCACCCAGAAAAAAAAATAGAACATCTGTACAGTTCTAAATATATTAAATAAATCATATCAATTATTTTTAAAAAGCTCATAAAAACTCCAAGGGCAGATAATTTCACTGGTGCTTTCTTCTTACTAAAGAGATAATAATACTAATCTTACATAAATTCTTCCAAAGAATAGAAAATTTCTTAACAACTCCCAACTCACCTTATGACCCAGCAAAAACCCTGAAACAAAAACCTGAAAAGAACTTACAAGAAATAAAAATATGAGCTAATATTTCTTATTAAAACAATATTTCATATTATTTATATAAAAAGGATAATACATAAAACTAAGTGAGATTGATCTGAAAATTAACCAGTGTATTTCACCTCATAAGTGAACAAGGAAAATAAACCACATGATCACTTCAATGAATACAGAAAATACATTTGATAAAATTCAAAATCCATTTATTATGTAAAAGAAAAATGCTCAATATGTTAGAAATAGCCAGGAATTTCTTTAACCTGATAAAAGGTATCTGTGAAATAAAATCTAAATAGCCAGCCTAACATGAAAAAAATACGGACCATTTTTTTCCCTCTAAGAGTAGCAAAAAAAACAAAACAAACACAAGATATCCACAACTACCAGCTCTATTCAAAATTCAACATTGAAGTTTTCAATTTAAAAACACACACACATAAGATCCAGAGACAAGGTAGCACTGATCCGATCGTCCAACCTCACTCAGAGAGAAGGCAGGGGAGGGGGGCAGTTAGATCAACCAAAGGACTTGTGTGCATGTATATTAGCATAACCGATGGACACAGATACTGGGGCAGTAGGGGCTTGCCCTCGGGGGTGGGAGTGGGGAGGGTCAATTGGGAAAAAAAGGAGACATGTAATACTTTAAATAATAAATAAAAACATAAATATTTTAAAGGAAAAGAATGAAAAATAACTAGTAAAACATTATTCAGAGGTGATAGCATTGTACATATAGAAATTTCAAAATAATTTACCAACTATTAGAAATAATTAGTGAATAAAGGAAGGTTGCTTGATATAAGGTCAATATACCCTGCTGTGTTTGCTCCAGAAAGGTAGGGCGTGAGCCCTCCCAATTAATAGGTACAATAGTGAGGCTGATGACTTTCCAGATGCCTAGAGAATTTGAAAGAAATTGTATTATTCACAAAGGAGATTCTTAGGGAGGATGTGGAGGGCACACGCAAGTTCAGGCAGGCTTGAGGGAAGTAGAGAGAGTGGGTTGGGTCGAGAGGGAGGCCAGGTTTGAATATCCCACAGGAGCAAAGGGAGGGGCTTGCTTGGGCTTCTTACCAATTCTGCCCAGATGTGAGCAGAGGGAAATAGGAAGGGAGGGCTTCTACGAAGTCAGGAGCCAACCATCAAAACGTGGAGTTAGGTTCTACGATGTAACTCAAATCAATTGGCTTTCTGTATGCCAGTATAAAAACAGCAACAAACAAACTAACAAAAAACCCTTGAAAATGAAATTTAAAAGGAAAGCTATTTATAAAAGCATAAAAGTGCATCAAACACCTAAAAAATATCTAGTGAAAAAAAAAGTTGAAAGAACTTTATACTATGAAAACTACTAGATAACTGAGGAAAATTAAAGAACGTAATACATAGAGAAATATGCGACTGTTAACTGACTGAAAGAGTCATGGTCTTTAAGATGTGGATTCTCCCTGAACCAATCTAAAGATTTAATGAAATCCTAATAAAAATTCCAGCAGGCCTATCGTGGAGACTGGCAAAACTGCTGAGGAGTATGCAGACTAAGCCTGAAGGCTGATCATAATGGAAGGTACCATTAAGCTGAAATCACCTGATGAATTCAACCTATGATGGGAAACAGTTTCCAGAGGGAACAATACTGTTGCTTGTAGATCTATAGCTTTATCTATAAACACTGCTGAAGATGTTTTCTCATGCTTGCCTCTTTTCTCTTCTTCCATGGTGCCCAATCTCCCAGGTGACTGACATATCAATACCTTTTAAAATCACTACGTAACTCTCCATAAACTCAGGGTGCAAATAAGGTCATCTTGAATTCCAACTAATAGCTCGACTTCCTCCCCCATCCCCAAACTTATTAACAAGAAAAGAGTCTTTTCTCCAAGACTCTTCCTCTTCCCATCCATTCCCAAATTGTCTAAGAACTTTGGGGCTCACGTTATGCAAATAATTCTGCTTCCGAAAGCAATGCAAAGCAGGGAGGAAACGAGAGATTTCCATCACTATTGCCTCTAGCTGCCATGTGGTGCCTTCATTCACAAGTCGCCCTGCAGTCAACATGCCCATTATAGCTGGGGAGCCATGGGAAGATTCTCCCTTGCCCCCTCTAAGCCCCCCGATCCCCACGCCCCGCGCTGCAGAAGATCCCATGAAGAGCGCTGTCTATTTAAATCTATAGCCCAGTGCTCGACTACAATTCCCCAAGCACAATCACTATGTCGGACAATTCATTTGGAGAATCTTCCAGCCTCAGACATAGGCTGTGCTAAAATCAGGCCCCTCTGTCAAATCTGTGTACCTGAAGTGAGTCTGAGTTACCCACCTAAATAAATACCTACCTAACCCCCACTGTTGACCTACTACCACCTTCCTTCACCCCCTCCTTCCATTTTCTTGAACAAAAGCAATGTTTTAAGGAAATGCCATGGAGAGTGTGAATCAGGAACCCACAGCATTAGTTAGCTTCATCTGGGAGCTGGCAGAACAGGCAAAGTATCACCCCTACCTTCTGACCTTCTGAATGAGAAACAAAAGGTAAGAACCTAAGAATCTGTGTTTCACAACATTTCAGGATGATTCTTATGCACAGTACAGTGTTACTCACACTGTTTTAAGGTGTTTTTATATCTCTGCCTCTACTGAGAACAGATGTGTCAGTGTTTTTAAACAGATTACAGCTCTCACTTGTCTAAGGAGCCATTCTGTTTCTCTCTCTTATTTAAATTAACATTCTATTTCTTTAAGTGCCTATTTCTACTCTGTATAATTCCTTAATTATGTTATTAGTAGTTGGAAGATTTGGAAAGTACAGCCATTTTCTGAAAGGAAACCCTAGCCTTAGACAACGCGTACAGACATGGATACCCAAGGGATAGTACAAGAGAAAAGTCACTTGTCACACGAGTCACCTATCGGCACTGAGTCACAGGGGTATAAGTGATGGAAGCCAAGGCTCTTGATTGGACTGCCACACTGCCTCTCTGCTATAATCCCCTGTCTTTTTTAAAATCCTCATTCTTTCTGCCATACCCTGTTCTTCTTGTCATTCCATGTGCATTCAAAACTATAAATACATTGCATAATACAATTTTCCCCTAAGGAATTCAGGAGTGCTTGATAAACCTAAAGCTGGTATTTCTACTTCTCTCCATATTCTGCTCTTGGCTTTTAGAACATAGCATTTTGGACAGCAACATGCATTTTAAAATAATTAAGGAAGGGATATAAAGATGCTCAGACTGTGAGGGTATAATATAAACAGGCCACCTATAAAACTGCAGGCTGTTAGGGATGCAGAGGGGTGAGGATGAGGAGAAGGGCACCGGAGCCCCCTTAGCTTGAACTGTAAATGCTCATGAATGGATGTTCCTACAACATTCTTGGGAATAGCCGCCTTCTCTGTGCATGGGGAAGCACATATTTCTTGAACAATGCATTCTTCTCCCTCCTCCCTTTTTTCTAATGCAATTTAGAACATGGAAAAGCCCCCAAATCCATGGCCAAATAAAGCCACTATGCATCCACATGAAGTTTAAAATGAATTACATTTTTCTGTTTAGATTACACTAATGCTTTAGTTTACAAAGCAAAAGGAAATTTTTCACAGACTTAAAAGGTTTGCCAAAATGTCCTCATTTTCCTACTTATCCCAGGTATAGAAGTCATATCAGTGGCCACTGCATTTCAGACACATCCCTAAGTGAAGCCCAGCGCCCCCACCTCCAGCCCTCATCCTCCTCTGCTCTCCACCAGAAAGCTGGTAGGCAAATTACAAAGAAGAATGTGGTCTTTTCTGACAGTTTGGCTTGGGAGCCCCGAATATAAACTCACATCCCTGCTCCCGATGAATGATTTTATTCATTTTTAGGTACGTATTTTATTTTATTCAAATATACTTTTTAAGACATGCAATACTCCAAGAGGAAGTGGAATAGGTCTCTTTCAGAAGGGAGAGACTTGCACGACAACCTCGACATGAAAAATATTAAAAATGACTCTTTCTAAATCTCCCATTGAAAACGGTATTCATTTGTGCATATTCCACCCCTAAAACATCAAGGTGTATGTGGGTGTGGGTATGTTTACAGTCGTGTGGGCCTGGTTTGTTTAGGGAGAGGTTCCACTTCACCATTGCCACCCACTCTGTCTCAAAACCCAAGGTATTCTGAGGTGCCCCTGGGTTACCTGGAAGGGAATTCACCATACTTCAGTACCAGCACGTCTCTCTTCAAAATGTGGCTCGGGAGTCACTAAAGGAAACCACACAGTGTTAAGACCAAACATTCTTGAGTAAGCCTCAGTTATGGCAAGTTCAACAGCCAGGCTGTTGAGAGAGCAGTTACCGAAATTTTCCAAATAAATAAAGCAAACAAGTTACTTCAGGAAGAAGTTCACATCCATATGATTTATAATGCTGGGAGTTGGCCCATCGAGGCAGGAGGAACCCAGTGAACCAGCAGTAAACCAGAGGCCACCCAGGCTCTCAGGGAAGCCTCCAAGGTTTTAGTTCCTGTTCAATCACCTACTGAATCCTCGCTAGGTGTTGCTCTGTTTGGGGGAGGCGATGGCGTCTTACAACATCCTGCAAGACTTACTGGCTTGAAATTTATCATTCAGCCTCTAAATGGGTTAATATTAACAGGGGAAAAAAATAGGGATCCTATTTAGAGGCTCCTGGCAGCAAGCAAATAGAGAAAAAAATACTCCTCCAAAATCAATGTTTGCTTTGCTGAGGGCCTCCTTAGGTGTACATTGGAAACAATTCTGTCTGTCTCCCGCAGTTAGGTCACCCTGCAGCCTCAGATGCCAGCCAGGAGGACTTAGCAGTCCAGAGTCAACAGGTTGCTGATGTTGAGCAGTACCAGAACCCAGGGGCAAAAGAGAATGGAAAAAGTGGCACAGCGGCTTTGATGGATGAGGATGATAAAAGATGAGAAGTACCCTGGAGAGTCCCGTCTCTCGTGACCCCCCACCCACTAACCTCAAACAGGACACCATCTTTAAGGATCATTTAAGCCATTAGGGTGAAAACTGCTGCTCTGTAACTGGCCTCCACGTCATTCTCAGGTACTTCCAAGACACACACACACACGCGCACACACACACACACACACACACACACACACACTACATACTATGTATTGTGTGTAGGAGGACATTATGCTTTGATGGAGATATTAAAACGTACTTTGAATTCTTGCCATCATGCCCATATATCTCTCTGCTTGATATATATTATACACATGTAGAATTAGACAGTAAAGCACATAGAGGGCATACATTGTATTTAATTTAATTACCCCATATATGTTCTTAGACTGAGGCCTAAACTCCTGCAAATGGACTAGGATTGAATTAATAATATTCAATTGTTCAACCTCAGTATTTCATTCAGATTATGAACTGTCTATTAAATTAAATATTTCTATAATTTACATATGTAGCTCAAAACAGCCAGTAAACTATATTGGTCTAATGCCATGATATAACTTTATAATCAGCAAATTACACTAGTGATTTATCTCCTGGTTATTGCTATCAGGGCAATAACAGACACATAGTTTTTACACTCCCAGGTAGGAGTGTTCTGTTCTGGGTTCATCATTATATAACTGATACACAGATGCCGTCTTTACACAAACTATATATAACCAAACTATAGGTCCTACCTCTAAATGGGCTAAAAAAAACAAGGATCCTATTTAGAGGCCCCTGAGAGAGAAATATTCGGTGAAACCTTCTTTGAGCATGATTAATATATGTATATATCTTTGAGAATGCCATATATATCTATATCTATCTATATATATATATCTATATACATACATGTGCATTCATACATAAGACATTGGTTATGTATTATTTTTTTCATGACATTATGATTACATGACATACAACAGGCAGGGAGAAACAACGGCTACAAAGATGGAAGAAATTATTTTTTAAAATAGAATTAATGATCATGAAGAAAAAAGTAAGATCAAATAATAAAGCTAAGAAATGGAAGCCAATCATGAGAAGGAAGTCTAAGTATCTAACAAATTTTAGAGTAGCCGAACACTCTTTAATGGCACAATATATAGGACACAAGCAAACTTGTTCAAATTAGAGTAAGAATGTGGAAAAACTAAAACAAAATACATCTCCTCAAAAGGGTATAAATAATGAAAAAGTATTTATAGATAAAAAGATTGAGAAGCAAACATTGTGACAATGTTGAATATTTCATAAATTTAATGAACTAATGATTGTGGGCCTCCTATTAAAACGTAGATTCTGCAATTTCAAAAAAAGAAAGAAAGGAAGGAAGGAAGGAAAGGAGGGAGGGAGGGAGGAGGGAGAGAGGGAGGAATGGAGGACCAGAGGGAGGGAGGTAGGGAGGGGAGGGAGGGAGGGAGGGAGGGAGGGAGGAAAGGAAAGAAAGAAAGAAAGAAAGAAAGAAAGAAAGAAAGAAAGAAAGAAAAAAGAAAGGAAAAGAAGAAGGAAGGAAGGAAGGAAGGAAGAAGGAAGGAAGGAAGGAAGGAAGGAAGGTACCGGCCGTCCTTCACTTCCTACCTTCAAGCCAGGGTGAAGTCATGTAACAAAGGAAATGAGAGCAGTCCAGATATAATTCAAGAATTCAAGCAAGTGTGTGCATGATGGGTACAATCCACAGAAGAGGGCTCAAAACAAAAAGAGAGAATAAACAGAAGGTGCAAAAGCAAAGGAGGAGATGAAAGCACATAATAACTTTCTCATATGAGACCATTTTCATTCTGTTAGAAATCTGGGTTTCATGCCCCCATGAGTTTGCCTAATTTGTCTGGAAGGCTTAGGTCTCCAACTCCAGCATCCAACCCACAGACACTGGTGATGAGTTGTGGTGAGAGAGGATCAGAGAGATAACCAAGGGTGACCCTGGAAAAGAGTGCATCCAAGAGATTCCAGAAGCACAAGCAGAAGCAGATTTTTTTTTGTAACCAAAAGTAAAGAAGCTCAACAAGTGGTCAAAGATACATTCCTGGCTTCTTGTTTAATAGGTGAATGAAACAGCATTGGGCCCCCTCAAATCTTTTGTGGTTAGTTTTGGTTGGAAAGTTGAAGTGTATGCTGTTTGTTTATCCCCTACTCATTTCCACAAATAATTTAAGTGCATAGGAAAACGATACCCACCCACTGCACTGGTATCCAAGTTAGTGAAGGACTTTTATATTTTCCTTCTATATGTTTCAGTAGTATTTGAAATTTGTACAAAGGGCATGGATTTTCCAGAGCTCTGTGCTAAAATAACTTAAGCCCCAAAAGATAGTAACATCTATTTAGACTTACTGGTGAGATGGACAGTGAAGAAATATAATCAGGGGAAAAGGCAGCCAAGTAACTCATATACAAAAACCTATACAATAGGAGATAGATACCAGGTGGGTTCACCTGAATACACGGGTGAAGCACAGAGGGTCACAGCTGAACTCCAGTCCGAGCATTCTTTTTAAAAATATATATTTTATTGATTTTTTTACAGAGAGGAAGGGGGAGGGATAGAGAGCTAGAAACATTGATGAGCGAGAAACATCGATC
This sequence comes from Myotis myotis, assembly GCF_014108235.1. Lineage (NCBI taxonomy): Eukaryota > Metazoa > Chordata > Mammalia > Chiroptera > Vespertilionidae > Myotis > Myotis myotis. The sequence continues at coordinate 176,659,023 of NW_023416335.1, forward strand.
AGCTGCCTCCTGCACACCCCGCACTGGGGATGTGCCCGCAGCCAGCCAAGGTACATGCCCTTGACCGGAATCGAACCTGGGACCCTTTAGTCTGTAGGCTGACGCTCTATCCACTGGGCCAAACCGGTTATGGCAGTCTGAGCATTCTTGTTTAGAAACATTTCTTACCACACATCGGTCTTATCAGTTACAAGTGTATGGAAGCAGATACTGGAGGTGGGCAGATCTGATGTAAAACCCACTTCTCTACATTCTAGCCATGAATCTTGAGTAAGTGATTTGAACATTCTGAATGTTTCTTCTCCTAAAAAAAAATAGAGATACTAATACATATCTTGTAGGACCTTTGTGAGGAGCAAATTTGTGCTGATAAATAGAAAACAGGGAGAAGGGAATCAACCCATGGTAGCAATCCATGAAAAGGCCTCTTTGAAAAAGAAGGATACAATTATTAACAAGTTATGCAAGGATATAAGAAAGCATATGACTGTAAAACCCTACATTTAAGTCTGTTTGGATTCTCTAGAAATGCATTGTACAGCTTAAAGCAAGAAATGAATTGTGTGGCTGTCAGAGTACTTAGTCCTAAAGCCTGCTCGACTATGCCAACTGTGGGAACACAGGTCCTCTGCCAGGGGCTGTACCCCTGGGGACATTGGGTATTAGAAAGAGAAGACATGAGAAGTTGTCATTGGGATTTAAAAGAGGCTTTATTTTAGACTAAGTAGCCATTGCTAACAAGGAGCCATCAGATAAAACAGTTCTGCTAAGTGGCCTTACTGAGCAGCTGCAGTAAACAGGAGCCTTGCTGTACAGTAGCAAACATGAGCCAGCACAAAGTAGCCGCTCCCTAACTGGCCAGTCACACATCTTTCTATCAACTTAGACCAAAGAGGCTTTTTGCCAAATAGTGACATCAATATTTGGGTTATAGAAAGGTATGCCTGCCCAGTGCATACAGTACAATCACTGTGTCTTGCTTTACACCTGCATATGGCAACTTGGCCTTGATCATCCGGCGGACTCTGGACAGGGCCCCCGCACCCAAATTGGCCTTGAACATCAGGCAGCCTCTGATTAGGGTTCCCACAGTGACAAAAGGGGAAAAAATGAAATTATCTAATGTGGAAAAAAATGGCTAATCAGGAACCCTAATTACTCTCAAAATAAATAAATCAGGTGGGAAGGAGGGATGAGGAGCCATTCTTTTTGTCCATACGAAGAAGTCAATTTCAGCAGAGGGCGAAGAAAAGCATTTCTGAGCGTGAGAAGCTCTGAGCCATCTTATTGAGTAAGGTCACGGGTCATTCTCTAGAGAATTTTTGGAGTAGATCGACAGCTCTAGCCTTGATGGCATGCATTTTGCTGAGCTCTGTGCTAGAACATCTCAAGTCCAAAGATAGAAGTGATGCAATGGAAGGAGGGTGACTTTGAACAGCTTTGGGAGGAAATGAAGAGAGAGACCAGAGTGTAGAAGAGGAGACCACTTAAGGAATCCAAGTAGAAGGAAAGATGTCACAAAAACCAGAGGGACAGTGAAAAGGATTCAGACATGTCTCTGTCTGTTAAATTCATCTGGACACGTTAGGTAGAGGCTGGTGGACAGAGCTTTGACACGGAATTTAAGGCACAGAGTGTGAAGGCAGCGATGTCCCCAAGGGTATTTCTCGCAGGGTGACAGGGTGACCCAGTCTCTAAGGGCAGTGAATGTTGCCGTTAAGTCCGCTGCCAACCAAAAGTCCACCTTAAAAGTCCACCCTGCCATCTCCCTGCCCCCACCTCCAGGACAGAAAATTACATTTTCTTCCTTTTAGCTGTTTTTAATTGACCTCCATTCGTCCACTTAGAGAGCCCGGGGATGGCAGGGCCATAACTCAACTTGACAATCATGTGAAGCAAGGTGATGGTTTTCTCAACGCTGGAAAATCTAAGAATTTGTCTCAAACACAGAACTTAGAGTGCCTGACTCTATGAAAAAAAATGGACGTTTTTACCTAAAATAACTTCAAACTGTACATTTGCTACGTTTTATAAACACCAGAAGGGCACCACTGACACCCAAGTGAAAAATCTCCACCTTTGCCAAAATGGTTTCACATGAAAACAACTTACCTACCAAGTAAAACTTTCTGTACCCCTTGTGCCCAGGGGAGTTGGGGGCAGGAGAGCATGTGCCTACCCTGCAAAGAAGCGAAGATTTTAACCCCCAATGGGAAAGGTGCTTTTAGGTTGAAATGCGGCTGGCTTGAGCATCTCTTTTTCTCTGGGGACCCAGTAGGTACCTCCTGAATTCACTCTTAGAGCAGCCCCACATGGCGATTTGCCTGTTCTCCACTTTTTACCTGGCTCTGTATAAACATTTCCCCCTCTGCCCGCAGACAGCCGCCCACCTCTGCCTGCCTCCCTGCTTGCTGGGCTCCCCTCCCCAGGCTCGGGCTGGAGGAGTGCCTTGCAAACAACTGGTGCTTTGGGGCTCAATGTTCCTCAAGCCTGCCAGTTCTTTCAGGAGGTCGTTTACACGCTTGGCTCTGACTTCAATGAGCTACTCTGGAGCAGCCACTGAAAAGTGCTTTTGCTCCTGAAAAACATGGGGAGAGCTTTGTTGCAAATGGTGGGTGAATCCATGACCCCAAGTCTTAAAGGCAATAGCCAACCTGATAGAACCAGTGGCTGCTGGAAGGTTATTGTATTCCCCTAATGATAAGGTACTTTGAGCTCCCAGATTATATTTTGTAAATAATTTGCTATTTTCTCCAATTCATCAAACTTCTTTTGGCCTTGTCTACCTGGTCAACCTCTTGTTTGTAAATTGCCATGGTGCATTACTCTTCATGGGCCAAAAAAGACACAAAGCTAACATTTGCTCATTACATCCGCATAAGAGTGTATGAAGAAAAATGCCCCCTTGCACATACCCTTTAGAAAGACATAAATTTTGACAGGAAAAATATTTCCAGGGGAGCTCTCTGTGGTTTTTTTGTTTGTTTGTTTGTTTGTTTGTTTTTTACTCAGTTGTAAGGGCAATATTATCAAATTAGTTTGTACTGCTTCCAGCTTAATATTTTCATTTGGTTCTTTTTCCTCTTAAGTGTTCTATAAAAAGTCAATTAATAAAAAAAGGGGTTATCTTTGATTAGGGTAGTTAATGATGAGTGGCTGACTTGATGTGGGTGGGAGGTTTCACTCAGCCATTTTATTTTCTTCTCCATGGGAGAGCTAGAAAAATGGGACCATAGGAAATATCACTAAGAATGAATCTCTGGGGTAGACAGACCTTTAAAGGAAACATCACCTTTCATTGCCATCATCAATAAGCAATGCTGAAAACGTTTCTTTGTTTATATCTTATTGAACATCTAAGGGGCCCCTAAGTGCTATACAAATATTAAATGTTTCCAAAATCCCATGATGGATTATATTATAATCACCATAATATTACACCCATTTCATGAAGGGGAAGTTGAATCCATTTGAATTATAAGAAAAAGAACTTTCATTATTATTGAATTTGCTCTTGGAGTCCCACAAAAAAAGTATTTCAGAAAAGGCAGGGTTGAGAGCTGTGTTTTGGAGCCAGAATGCTTACGATAGATCTCTGGTCCTGCCTTCTTGCTAGATGAGTGAACATGTGAAAGTATTTAATTCTTTAAACTTCCATTTTCCCATCTGGAAAATGGGGATAATAATGGTACCCACTATCAAGAGTTTGTTTTAAAGATTGAGTCATTGTATGAAAACTGGTTAATTTTTATATTTCAATTACATTTTCCATTCCATATTATTCTGTGTTAGTTTCAGGTGAAAAGCATAGTGGTTAGACAATCATATACTTTAGGAAGTTGTCCCCCCATATTTCCAGTATACACCTGGCATCATACACAATTACTATAATACTAGAGGCCTGATGCACGAAATTCATGCAAGGGGCTCAGCCCTCGCAGCCGCAGCAGCTTGCCTTGGCCTGCACAGCAGCCCCAGCTTCGTCCAGAAGGTCATCCAGAAAGACATCTGGAAGGCCGCTCGCCTGTCCAGTCTAATTAGCATATTACCCTCTTATTATTATAGATTATTGACTAAATTCCTATGCTGTGCTTTATATTCCACTGACTCTTTTGTAACCATAGTAGGTGTTGTACAGTAGCAGCTGTGCTTGTTGTTATTGCTGTTATTATAGAGGCCTCTTAATGTATAAATGATAAATGAAAGGAACAATGGTGAACAGAGAAAGCACACATGAGGCTGGCATTTAGCCTCCTCAGCTCCAGTGCATTTCTGTATGTGACTGGCCAGCCAGCCTGCTGCGTGCTTCCTTGGGCAAAGAGTGTGCCCCAAATGGAAGTCACCTTTAACTCTCCCTGAGTCCCTCACTTCCCGGGCATGCTTTTCTGGTGTGCTGGAGAACATCTTTGGTCACATTCTTGCTCCTCTTAGAGCTGTCCTTCTACAAGGCCAGTGGAAAGAAAGCTTTTCCCAGTTAGAATACATCTCACTCTACCACAGTTGCTCCATCTTGGGTAGGATGAAGGAGAAAACCTGGTGGCACAATTTATTCTGTGCCTTCTGGACTGAACCTAAAAATGGAACCACATTTCTGTTTCTAAAATTTGGTCTCTGGTCCCAAATCAGGTCCTGTGCCCTTCACATCCAGTGACCTCTCCTTGTGGCCTGGAGAACTAGGGTATAAATGAACTTGGCACAAACCAAGTGGACACATTTTCACAACAAACATTTCTCTTATGTGTCCTGATGCTCTCCATCTGGCTGTAGTCTCTGAAGCATGGTCTGAAAGTCAAAACCAAATGCTCTCTAAAGCTACCTTATTGACTGCCACACTTGGCATGTCGCTTTAAGACTGTATCTACATTTGTCATCCACGTAATAGTGGATGAGTGACTTAATCTTTCTAACCTTAGTTCTCCCATTTGTGAGAAAAAAAAAAAAACACACAGATAAAGGCATCCACCTCAGTTATTGTGGGAATTAAAGAAAATAGAGCATCTTTTATATTCAGAACAATATTTTAAATGCTTAGTAAATACCTAATAAACGATAGCTACTGTGTGCATGTGATGGAGTTTGTTTGAATGAGTGTATATTTTGCATTCTCAGATCAGATTACAAAGTTGGTTAAGGCAGGATCCATATCTTCCAGCTTCTTTGTTTTCAACCAAAGTAGTTTACACTATCATCCTGTGAGGAAATAATGTCCATAGTTTCCTATTTTTTTCTACCTGGAATTAACTTTTTTAGATATTTTGGTTTTGTCTGTAATCCCTGCTCATTCTTTAATTTAGTTGTCACATTCTACAGGGGTCAATATGGTGTCCTTCAGGTTCTCTTAGTGCAGTTTTTCTTACTGTAGTTCTTGTGACAGGGTTTGAATGGTTTCAGATATTTATCTATCTATCTATCTATCTATCTATCTATATATAATTTGTGTATATAATTTGTGTGTATATATATACATATATGTATATATGTAGAGAGAGAGAGAGAGAGAGAGAGCTCTTTTGCTTTTCTTGAATTTCTTGCTACATTAGAGTGAAATACAAATATTAACCCTACCTCCTTAAAAGATTTAAAAAGTAACTTCCCCCTCCCCCACCCTAGAGTCAAGGAAGCAGGTTTTTCAATTGGTCAAGATTTGACTCAGGTTTTAAGGAATCTTCAAAACCTTTTATAAAAGATTCAAAAGATAATAGAGGGTACACAAGAAGGAAACAGGAGGGGCAGGGGGAGATTCCCCCCAAATACCAGAGGAAAGGACAAGAATTAAGGAGACAACCAGAGGATTCCTCCAGATCCCAGGAGGGTGTCCGCAGAGGCAGGGAGCTGCAGCCCAGAGAACATCTTTCTGAAGGACCACTGTGGGAGGCATTCTTAGAGGCCCCAGGAGCTCACAGGTCCCGAGTCATGGCCCACTTACCTCCCAGCAGTGACTGGAGGAAGAAGGCCCCGCCCTGAGCATTGTCTTTACTCAGGGTGAGCTTGCCCTGGCAGCAGAGAGAAGGCCTAGCTTCATGTCCTCTCTTCTTGCCAGGTCAGCAAGAGTGACTGCCCCACATGCCTCCAAAGTTCACTCAGACAGCACCTGATGATGCCACCCTTACACCCCTTCCCCACCTGCACCTCAGTCCCAGAATCCCAAGATGCCCATACACTTAAAGGGGAAAGCAGCCCGAGAGGTGGGGGACTCTCACATTTAGGAATGTGACTGAACTGAAGGGGCTAAAAACCCACTAGCAGGGACAGTGCTGAGGACACTTCTGTCATTATAATTATTGGCTTGCCATTTGTTCTCTGTCCCCTCACCCACTGACTTGCAGGCATGTAGGGGTGAGGTGAGGTAGTGAGGTGAGGCATGGGCAAGGCGATAGGCTTCCCCACTCCCACCTCTCACTCACATCTGTATATTCCCAGTTCTAGCACATTTGCAGACCCAGAGCAGGGTATTTTAGTTATGCTGTTTCGCTTTTGGGGAATAGGATCACATAAACTAACTCAAATGAAGTGCTACCAGCCTTGCAACTGTCTCCAGAGAGAATCCCTTCTTCCTGTGTCATTAGTTCCAGGTTCAAAACCCCAGGTGGACACATCTGATTGGCCGATGCCTATAGGAGCAGGTATATTGGGGTTTCTTTGCATCCCATTAAGATTTCTAGGGAGATGACGTTCCCAAGCATAGTAGTAAAGAAGTTCAGAAGGAGAGAGAGAAATAGACTGAAAGAAAGAAAGAAAGAAAGAAAGAAAGAAAGAAAGAAAGAAAGAAAGAAAGAAAGAAAGAAAGAAAGGAAGGAAGGAAGGAAGGAAGAAAGGAAGAAAGGAAGAAAGGAAGAAAGAAAGAAAGAAAGAAAGAAAGAAAGAAAGAAAGAAAGAAAGAAAGAAAGAAAGAAAGAAAGAAAGAAAGAAAGAAAGAAAGACGGAAGGGAGGGAGAGAAGGAGGGAGGGGAAAAGAAAGCCTGAGTATGCTTTGTGAAAATGGCTCCTACAAAAAAGCGATACATGAGCTAAAGAAAGAAGAAAAGATTGCATCTTGCTCCCCAAACCATAACCCAGGGAGCTCTCTCTCCCTCCAGCCCCTAGATCCTAGTGTAGTATAGGCAGGAAAGCAGGTGGTACAGTTGCTTTGCAGCCATATTCCCCAAGTGACAAACTAGCTGTCCTTGGCTTCCCTTCTGTGTCAGTTAGGATTATGTATGACTGCATAGATCAGGAAAACTCAAATAGCAGTGACCAGATAGAAGGCCATCTCCCATGTTAGTGGCAGTTTTACTAGTGTCGGCTCCTTTTCACTTGCTGCTCCACCATCCTTAGCACATTGAAGGTCCAGGAGCACCTCTCCTCATGGCCCTTGCCTTCCAATCTTTACATCCACATTTCAAGGGGGCAGGAAAGAGGTGGCCAAGCAGTTCTCATGCTCTCCTTCTCCTTTTAAGAAGGCTTCCTGACACCCCACACAACAGGAACTTATGTATCTTACTAGTCAGACTTAGTCACAGGTGCACACCTAACTGAATGGGGGGCGGGTACTGGGAAATCTAGACTTTTAGCTGGGTGAAAAGTCAAAAAGAATGGCTGGCTGGATATTAGAGTAGTTAATTTTCAGTGCACTTTAATGACCAAATGTCTGTGAAATGCAGTAACACACCTACTGGAGAATAATTCATCACTTTCAAAACCATGCATCAAGTTGTCTCAGCCAGCTCCCTGGAACAATTCATTCACTACTATCAGATTCACCAACCAGCTATAAGCTGGATTTTTAAGGCTACTGTTAGCCTTCTTCTTCTTTTTCTAGATTCTGTTTTCCCAGAACTGTAGGAGGTGACACTGTTAAGTCTGACTCTTTGCAACCCAATCAAAAGGATAAAAAAGAGTTTGTTTTAAAAAAGAAGATGAAAACTAAATTAACAAATATGAAACATGTTTATTTCATCTCATTCTCTGCCAGAATGTACATTTGCTGTGGTGTAGATAAATGGTTCTCAAACTGTGATCTCAGGGCCACTGGTGGTCCTGTATGTCCTAGGTGGTCCTGTGGCCAATTACAAATATTTCTAAATATCAGCCTCAATGTGTGTTTTAAATTTATTTTAGCTTATTTGTTGAATTTAAATCAAAATATAAGAATCAAGATTTTTAAATCTTAACCTCAGCAATGATTATTAATTTAAGAAAAGATTTCCCAAGATTTGTGTGTGTGTGTGTGTGTGTGTGTGTGGTGGTGTTGGTGGTGGTGGTAGGGTAGGTGGTCCAGTAGACTTTTGCCCAGACTTTACGTTTTACAGTTTGAAAATTGAAAGAATAGAGTCTATCCTCTTTAGCAGAGGGTGAACCATGGGGCCGTTAAACTAAAATAACCAGTTATAGAGGACTCAACAGTAGACTTTATGTCACAATTTGGGGTCTGTTATAAGAACCCATGTAGGGTCTATGGGATGATAAGTTGATAAAGTCAAAAAATGAAAAAACATATTTGAAAATAAGAAAATCCTAGGTTTATATAGGTTGGTTTTTTTTTTATTTTTTCAGAGAAACTCTATTGTTCATGACAGGTTGGTCTACTTATTAATCATTGTTTGCTTTATGTCATTTCTAATATTTCCCAACTCTATTCTAATTCCGATTAATTTAATTTCATAAGTGGATAGCAGTCCCTGATTGACACATGTATTGATGTAAGCTTGGCATATGGACTTTAAAATTGGCTACTTTTAATTCATTGTTTTATTCATTCATGGTGCTTTACTGAGCATCTACTTTGGGCTAGATGTTGTGTTAGGTACTAGAGATTCACTAGTGATATTATAGGGGACAAATTCCCATGGATCAAATTTACATTACTTGGATAAATAAAAATATGTGTCTGAACCATGGATGACCAACCTAGGTGGTAGTATTCTGAAAAGCCCTTCCTAACATAGCTTTCCTTGCCTTACTGTTTGGCTTAGACTTGGTTCCCTTAAAATCAGGTACTAATGTTTGGATGTGACTTTAGAAAGTAGCAATAAAAAGGCAGGAGTAAACTAGGGTAGGGAAGGATAAAAAAAAGTCAATGGGATGATGCGTTAGTGAATTGGCCGCCAGTATAGTTAAATGGAACTCTATTCTGTGGAATTCTCTGAAGGATCTTAATGAAATAAATATCTTCATGGCCTGCCCAGGGGAAACAATCGGAAAGCTTTTATCCATCAGTTTACATCCCACTATGGTAAAGGATGGTTCCACAGGTATGAACTTCCCTGCATTCCTGGAGTCTGCATGTACAAGTGCCAGAGGTCCATGAGTATCGCATGCATCCATGCATCAGAGAAGCCGTAGGTCAGGAAGCAGGAAGTATGCAGCAAGGATCCAGGACAAAACAGTCCAAGTTACACCTGGTGAAGTGCTTAATTTAAACTTCTCTGATTGGTAGTAAACTAGGGAGTCTATTTTCATGTTTGTTGGTTGTTTGAAAGTCTTCTTTGTGAATTACTTGTTTTACTGTAAAGTGCTTACTTTGACCTTCCCTTTTTCCTCTTAGATTGTTTATCTTTTCTTCTTGACTTATATGAGCTCTTAATATAGTCTGAGTATTAATCTCTGTTATAGGATACAGATAATTTTTCCAACTCAGTCTTGCATTTTTATGTGTTGAATACATAATTCTAAAAATGTTATGTAATTAAACCTATAGTTTTATTATATAGCTTCTGGGTTTTGTGTTTGGGAGGAAAGCCTTTTCCCCAAATTATTTTTAAAATATTGCTGCATTTTCTGAATACGTCTATAATTTGTTTTTGACATTTTACACTTGTAATCCATCTGGATTTTTAAAGTGAATGATGTGAGCTAGACGATAATCTTTTTCCCCCCAATGTATTTTTGTTGATTTCAGAGAGGAAGGGAGAGGGAGAGATAGAAACATCAATGATGAGAGAGAATCATTGATTGGCTGCCTCCTGCATGCCCAACACTGGGGATCGAGCCTGCAACCCAGGCATGATGCCCTGACTGGGAATTGAACCACAACCTCCTTGTCCATAGGTCAATGCTCAAACTCTCAACCATGCCAGCAGGGCTAGATGATGAATCTTAATATAATATTTTCCAAATAAAACCAGTTTTTTCCATAGCATTATTTCTCCAACTGATTCATAATCACTTAATACGTATAAAATATTAATTACTGATTTTTGCTCTGTTTCTGTTCCTATACCAGTACTCTCTATTCTAATTAAGCAAGATCCCATAACTGTTCTACAACTACTTGTTTTTATTAACTATTAGAGGCCTGGTGCACGAAATTCATGCACTCGGGGGAATGGGGTCCCTCAGCCCAACCTGCGCCCTCTCACAGTCCAGGAGCCCTCAGGGGATGTCTGATTGATGGCGTGGGCCTGCAGGGAGCAGGCCCAAGCCATCAGTCGGACATCCATAGCACTGCTGCGGAGGTGGGAGAGGCTCCCACCACCACTGTTGTGCTCTCCAGCCATGAGCCCAGCTTCCGGCTGAGCGGCGCTCCCCCTGTGGGAGCGCACTGACCACCATGGGGCAGCTCCCGCGTTGAGCATCTCCCCGCTGGTGGTCAGTGCACATCATAGCGACCAGTTGTTCCACTGTTTGGTCGATTTACGTATTAGCCTTTACTATATAGGATTCTTGCAAGTGTTCTCTTCCAGATAAATTTGAGAAACAATTAGTCAAGTTCTATAAAATATCAAATAGAATTTTGAAATTATATACAGTTTATAGATTACTTTGGAGTAATTTGACATCTTTACAGTATTTGCATCCAAGAGCACAGGATGTTCCTCCACTTCTTTGTCTTCTTTTATGTCCTTGGGAAAGATTTATTGTTTCTTTCATGTAGTATCGTACATTTCTCACTCCATTTATTAACGGATTACTCTTGACATCTTGTTTCCCAAGGTATAAGACAGAAATGAAGTCATTAGACCCAAGCAATTACTTCAGTTCAAATGCCCTAATTTCACTCTAATATTTAAGGTTTAGAAAATGTCTACTTATTTCTTTCTGTCTACTCAAGCAAAGCATTATCTTTCAGTTGTGACAGTTTGGAACAACCCATTGCATTTGACCTGGACATTTCCTTTCATCTCTGATCCATATATATATATATTTTCCTGCACGACTGATGACAAGGTAGTTGATCCCAATTGGCTCAATTCAAATCAACCAAATGGTTCTTGCATTCTTATGATATTTTAAATAATGGCTCCCTCTAAATATGTTGCTTATTAAATCACAGTGAAATTCTTTGTGCATAACATGATGTTACATTTATATTAAACCCTTGAGGGCAACAGTATAGTACATATTGTATCCATGGGCCTGCAGACACAATTTAAGGCCTAATCATGTATAGAAAATGAAAGATTAGGCTCCTCTTAGAAGAAGAGACATTGGCATATCTTGTTAAGATCCAACGGGTGAATTAGTAATGGTGAAACAGCCATTATGGAGCCCATTCTCATTCATCACTGTGACACTTTAACTGCTAGGTTTTCACGGAAAACAGAAATTCTAAGACTTGCTTTGAATTCCATATTATGGCACAAAATGCTTTTGAAATGTTTACAATGATTTTTATTGAGAAATAAAAATCACTCTTCTACCCTTCATATGAGTATTTGCTTCTGTGTTTTTGAAGTTCTGTAAATTGAAGTAGAATATTAAGGCTTGGTTGAACTGATACAACATCTGTGATAGCAAAAATAAAAAGTGAGAAGTTCTTAATTTTTTATAATTCCCATGCTTTTTTTTTCCCCTTTTCTCTCAATAATTAATTTATTGTTTCTTCTCATTCCTTTCATTTTTTGAATCTAAGTAATAGGAGACATATTAATTCATCTGTAGCTCATTGGAGATCAGAATAGCTCCAGATTCAAATTGGGTGGTGAAGACTTGGGGAGGGGATGGGTGGTGGGATGTAAAGGGGAAAATGGTAGCCATCTGTAATACTACGAACTATATGTATACTTGAAAAAATAAATTAGGGCTGCACAGACAGAAATGTGAGCTTTCCTGTCAGCTATGACATAACTTACCAGAGGTTCCTGTGTTCATCAATGACTTTGTTTTATAGATTGAATCCCCCTAAAAAATACATAGAAGTCCCAAACCCCAGTACCTCAGAATGTGACCTTATTTATAATCCTATATAATAAAAGCCTAATATGCTAAGTGTCCAGTCAGCTGGTCATCCATTCAACCAATGAAAGTGTAATATGCTAATTATATGCTAAGTCTGCTCAACCACTCACTATGACATGCACTGACCACCAGGGGGCAGACACTCCCACCAGTAGATTAGCTTGCTGCTGGGGTCTGGCTAATCGGGACTGAGTGAGATGGACCAGACACACCCTGGAGCCTTCCCACAGTCCTTCCCTGGCTGGCCAATCTTCTGCATCCCTCCTTGGCCCTGATCGTGCACTGGTGGGGTCCCTTGGCCTGGCCTATGCCCTCTCACAATCCAGAACCCCTTGGGGGATGTCAGAGAGCCAATTTCAGCTCAACGCAGGAGCTGTCCCTGGTGGTCATTGAGCTCATACAGGGGGAGCACCACTCAGCCAGAAGCTGGGCTCATGGCTGGAGAGCACAGAGGCAGTGGGGGGAACCTCTCCCACCTCCGTGGCAGTGCTAAGGATGTCTGACTGCCAGCTTAGCTGGGAGCGGGCCTAAGCCAGCAGTTGGACTTTCCCTGAGGGCTCCCAGACTGGGAAAGGGCGCTGGCCTGACTGAGGGAACCCTTCTCACAAGTGAAGAATTTCATGCACCAGGCCTCTATTTACATTATAAATGTAATTAGCTAAGATGAAGTCATTCTATTGTATGTTGGGCCCTAACCCTACATGACTGGTGTCCTTATTAGAAGGCCACCATGGGAAGCCACAGAGACATGAGGAGATACCCTGTGAAGATGGAGGCAGAGAGTGGAGTGATGCATCTACAAGGCAAGGAATGCCAACTATTTCCCCTGTCACCAGAAGCTAGGAGACAGGCATGGAGCTGATTCTCCCTCGGTGCTCTTAGAAGCAAATGACACTGCCATCTTGTTTTCAGACATCTAGTGTCCAGAATTATAAAAGAACAAATTTCTATTGTTTTAAGCCATCAGCTTGTGGTACTTTAATACTAATAAACCCTTCTTAAGAATGTAAATATTGGTTCTTCTCTTTAGTGTGCAAATTTGGAGCCCAAGTTTGGTTCTTCTCCAGTATATTCTAGAACCAGACATTCTGAGTGTATATTGGACTTTACAGCAGTAAGGAGCATTTAGGAATGAAAATATAAACCAACAGATGAGCTATAGGTACTCATTTTGCTATATTTATAACTTGACACATAATATTAGCTCTTATAGTTAGAATCTCCATTATCTCCCAATCCAACACCTACCTCCTGGAAAGAGCTTAGGCCTTTAGCTTTCCTCCAAGCACATCTCAGCTCCATGTTGACCTACCCTGTCCATACCTATGTGACCCACTACCTGGATTACCTAGATCTGGGCCTAGAATCCTGTGACAAGTCTCTCTCCCCTTAGGTACCATAGGGTAAACAGAAAGCCATTAGTCAGGGATCATACCTTGAATCACTTTGTACAAAACCTCACTTTTGCTGCACCTTGCCCTGTTCTCTGTCATCTTTCCTACCTGCTGACCTTCTAACTGCCTGCCTTTACCTCTATTTTTATGGTCTCTTTTATGTATATGTGTGTGCATACATATAGAGGGTGTCCCAAAAATGTATACACACACTTTGAATAATTATACTGGCAGTATTTATTAAAATGCATTTCATTTCAAAATTGAGCTATCAGCTATTAAAGTGTGTATACATTTTTGGGATATACCCTGTATATATACACTTTTTAACTTATGTAAATTTAACCTTGCCCCCACACCCCACATTCTTCTTTGGAGTCTTTTGAACAGCCTCACAGTCCTATGTGTAAGTTCACAAGGCATAACTCTTCTGGCTCACTATGAAATTGATACCTTCAAATCCCTTATATTATTCAACAAGCTTAAGATTCAAGGGAAGGGGGCAGGGGAGAGATGCTATTCCCTCTAGCACACATAGGATTGAGAAGTATCTTCGTCCCTGGAACATATAAATATTTCATGTGCAAGCGTCTCTGTGGAAAAATTATTCTATGATATATATCAACCCATGAGGCACTGTTTGATCTAACACACACGTAGCATTTTTAGTGAAGTCAGTGGAAATCGACATGGGTTCGTGATGGAAGGAATTAAACTCAGATAGGGTGAGATAATTTCACCAGATGCCACGTATTTCCCATGTAAAACTGAAAATCGTAAAATAAGAAGATTAGCAAAAGGGAAAAATAGTTGCATTATCTGACATCCTTCACTAGGAGCCGTTCGAGGATAAGCAATGACCTTTCCTGTCGGTAGAATCTTTGAGAGAAAGGAGGAGTTAGAGCATTGTTTTGAATTATTTACAGGTTGTGTTATCGAAGTGTTCCCCATCTATGACAACTCAGATTACCAGCGTTTTTGTGTTTTCTTTATTTCGAATACTTCATGGATGGAGCAAGAAACTCACCACCAGGCAACAACTATCCTGGGATGGATTTCCAGAATTTGCCTCCAGGCATAATGTAAGAAGTATATCATTGTTCAGGTAGGGTAACTGACAGGAATGGCTCCCAGCCCTGAAATGTAGTGTCTGTGCCTATTGCCGTAGGTTTCTAAAAGGAACGGGAGGCTGACCAAACGTTTACCCAAGGCTGTGTATCTAAATGACTATGCTTTAAAAAAAAAAAAAAAAAAAAAAAAAAAAAAAAACAGGCAAATGCTTCTTTTTTAAAAAAAATATTTTTTATTGATTTCAGAGAGGAAGAGAGAGGGAGAGATAGAAACATCAGTGATGAGAGAGAATCATTGATCAGTTGCCTCCTGCATGCCCCCTACTGGGGATTGGGCCCACAACCTGGGCATGTGCCCTTGACCAGGAATCAAATCCAAGACCTTTCAGTCTACAGGCCGACACTCTATCTACTGAGCCAAACCAGCTAGAGCTGACTATGCTTTCTTGATCTGCCTCTCATCTTCTCCAAACCTTCTGAACACTAAACCCTGATTTGCTGGGTGATCAATTCTAGAGCTCAAATGGGTGAAAGCATTCCTTCCTGACACACCCACTCTGCCACACACCCCTGAACTCCAGCCTCATCTGTGACAGTGGGGACTTTGCTCTCAGCTTGATTTTTTCAGCCTACTGGGTGAGACCAAGTCAATATCAACAGGAGCTTCAGGTCCTCATTTTACCTAAACTAAATGTAAAAAGGGCTGGACTCTCACCTTTCAGATAAAATCCAGCCAATTCAAATATGAAGGTGTTATTCTTGGGGGTAGGGAAGTATAACCATAATTTTACTTTATGAATACATGATAAAGTTATTTTATAAATTTAAAGATGCATTGCCCTCAGGACAATGTTCAAACTCATCAGCTAGGCCCTCCCTGCCTTCCAGCTCGACCTGACTGCTATGGCCCCTCCCACACTACTCTTCAGCCAAACTAACCCCCTGGCAGCTGACCACACCTAACTTCAGCCTTTCCTGTTCCCTCTAATGCCCATCTCAAGGCCCACTCCACCTCCTCCCCACCTTAGGGAATTCTTATTCTTCTTTGAAGGTAAGGTTTTCAGCTTTACATTCTCCAATGTCCTCCTAGAGCCACCCACAACTTGGAGGGAAGTTCACTATCTGTGTTAACTCCAAGCCCAGCCCCTGCCACGTTATAATTTTCTGTTAATTTGCCTACTTCTCCCATTAATCTGAAACCTCCTTGAAGGCAGGAACTGGATCCCAGTCACCATGGTATCCCCAGAGACAGTACATATCAATTATTATGTTTCAAATAGAAAAGCCCTTTCTCTTCCCCTCAGAGCATTCCTGCAAACTACATCATCAGACACATGTTCTCAGTATATTGTCCCAGTTGAAGAATGTTGTGACTGGCAGATGTCTGAGTCACTGTGCTTAAACCAAAAGACTTGATATAGAAGCAACAGAGGTGAGGATAATGTCAGATTTAAACAAAACAGCAACAACACAACAACAAAAAAAACCAAGAGTTTCAACTGTAATTTCATTGCCTGTTAAATGGGATTATTGTACATAATGATATTTCTTTTCCTCACAAAGGCATGGTGAAGCTAAATGAGATAACCCATAGAAAGTCCTCTATTAGCATACCTGGTACACAGTAAACAACAAATGTTAGTTTAGGGAATGATGGTATAATAGAGTCTCAGTAGTCATTTAACACAGCCTCCTCCAGCCCAAACCAGGAAGGGCCTTGGCTGAGGGTCGGGCACCAGCCACTCAGACCACCCAATGGGCTTAAGGCAGCTGGTTCTCTCCATGAACAGTCCTTGTTGTAAGAAGTCCTTGTTAGAAAGTTCTTCCAACTGAGGTGAGTCTGCACACACCAATGTACTATTCTCTCTGTGAAGTCAGATTAATTCTCTTTTTAAGTGATTTTATCTGTGTAAGTAACATAAAAACATGGTTTCTTCTTAAAAAATTTCCCCACAGCCCTTTTAGCCACACAACCCACTTACTTAATACGTGCCAATTTCCCCAAAGCTACCCTTCTGTTTCTCTCCCTTTCCCTGCCTCCTCTGTTCTAAGGCCAAATTCCCATTTCTTCCTTATGTTACAAGGTTTCTCTTATGATAGTCTCTGTCATCCTCGTGGCCTCCCTCTGACAATACAAATATAAAGAATGTTAGTTTTTTTCAATGTGTTGTCATTTCTTAGGGGTGTGAGCGAAGAAAGGGGTTCTATGGAAAGTAACCTTATAGGTGATCAGATCATAAATTCCTAACTGGGCAGGTCAAGGTAGGTAGTCACACCCCAGAAATGTAACTTTTTTAGTAAGCCCTGTCCATCGTCTTTGTGCATCTAGGTTAACACACCTTTGAGATAAGGGTGACCACCTGTAAGAGAGCACACAATTTTAACTACCCTGTAATCCAATCCTAGCCTTGCTCTCTCCCATCCTCATCTAATCTTTCTTCCCCTTCTTAATCTCAAATGCATAAAAGAAACTGCAAAACTGTCATTCTCCACAGCATCTGAGATCTTAATCCCAGAAATTGTTGTCAGTTTGGCTCAAATAAAATCTTATAAAAATTCTTTATAGGCTTGGACATTCTTATATCAACAGCCTAACCCAGGAAAAGGGAGAAATAAAATTAATGCTTAATACAACCTGGCAATATTAATCAAATCTAAAGTGCACAAATCCTTTGACCCAGCAATTCTACCCACAAACACTGGAATAATACATATCTGATATAAATAATGAAGTTGATATATTTGGGAATATTTGGGAAGGTGGTCAAGACATATTTTAAAGGGAAGAAAGCAATTTGAAGAAAATATTTTGCCTACTCCCATCTATGTTAAAATTTTAATGTAGACATAAATATTTGCTTGTATTTGAATAGAAAATGTCTAGAAAACTACAAAAAAAAAAAGTTAAGAGTTGTTACATTTGGGAGAAAGAATGAGTTAGAAGGGGTAAACTTTTCCTTTTCATTTAATATCTTTTTAGAATGTTTGAAAATTTTTAAAATTTTTATTGAATTCACTGGCATGACATTGGTTAATAAAATAATATGGGTTTCAGGTGTACAGTTCTATATATTGTATTATGTGTCCACCCTCAAGTCTCTTTCGGTCACCATTTACCCCCAATCCTTACCCTTTTTTACCTCTCCCTCTATGAGTTGTTACTGTTGTTGTTTTTGATTTTTTGTTTTTTGCTTAACCCCTTCACCTTTTTCACCCAGCCCCCCAACACCACTCCCCTCTGACAGCTGTCAGTCTGTTCTCTGTATCTATGAGTTTATTTCTGTTTTATTAGTTTATTTTGTTTACTATATTTTCATGTAAGTGAAATCATATGGTACATACTACCTAAAGCAATCTATAGATTCAAAGCAATTCCTATCAAGATACAAATGGCATATTTCACATAACCAGAGAAAATTTTCCAACAATTTATATGAAAACACAAAACACCCCAAATAGTCACAGCTAATCTTGAGAAAGAAGAACAAAATTGGAGAAATCACAAAACCTGATATCAAATTATACTACAAAGCCATAGTAATCAAAACAGCCTGGAACTAGCATAAAAGCAGACATATAAATCAACGGAACAGAACAGAGCGCTGAGAAATAAACTCATGCCTTTTGATCAATTAATATTCGACAAAAGAGGCAAAACATAAGTTGGGGAAGTTAGATTCTTGCAAAAAAACATGAAATTAGACCACCTTTTTACACCATACATAAGAATAAAGTCAAAATGTATTAAAAGCTTAAATGTAAACTCAAAACCATAAAAATCCTAGAAAAAAACAGGCAATAAAATTTCGGACATTTCTCATAGCCATATTGTTTTCTGATATGTCTCCTTGGGCAAGGGCAATAAAAGAAAAAGTAAACAAGTGGGACAACATCAAACTGAAAAGTTTTTGCACAAGACCTAAATAAACACTTCTCCAAAGAGCACATACTGATAGCCAATAGACATATGAAAAGATGCTCAAAGTCACTAATCATCCGAGAAATGCAAATTAAACCACAATGAGATATCACCTCACACCTGTCAGAATGGCCAACATCAATAAATCAACAAACAGCAAGTGTTGGCGAGGATGTAGAGAAAAAGAAACCCTCATGTACTATTGGTAGGAATGACTGTGCAGCCACTATGGAAAACAGTATGAAGTTTCCTCAAAAAATTAAAAATGAAACTGCCTTCTGACCCAGCAATTCTACTCTTGGGAATATATCTGAAGAAACCGAAAACATTGATTCAAAAGAATGTATGCACCACTATGTTTATTGCAGCATTATTTACAACAGACAAGATGTGGAAGCAGCCAAACGTCCATGGATAAAAAAGCTGTGGTACATTTACACACTGGAACGTAGCCGTAAAAAAGAAAGAAATCTTACCTTTGTGACAGCATGGATGTGTGGTAGGCAGTAAGGAGCAGAGCACAAACGGTGGGCCAGGTACGGAAGGTCACCAGGGTGGAAGCCCCAGGTGCCTACCAAAGGGCAATTGAGGCAAGACCTTGCCCACAGGGTGATCTTTCCTCCACTACCATATCACTGGTCATCGTTTTGGGCCCCCTGATCTTTCTTCCCTAGAGATAACATTTAGGCCTCAGTTGTATTTCAGTTCCGGGCCCAGAAAAGCAGCAAAACCAGACCAGTGACTCCATGACTGACATCAGGACCAGCTGCATTGGATAATGACCTGCCTGGTGCCGACCAATCAATCAGTGGAGAACTAGACCCTGAGAGGACACACCTGGAAAGCTGCTGAATATTCTATTGAGATCTTCCCCTGGTGCCTCCCCTAAAATCTCCACCCTTAAACTCTGAGGAGGGAGGATGCTGTGCACTCACCCTCCAGGGAGGAGGGCTGCACTTTCCCCCTCACTGTCCCCCCAGGCAGGTTACTATTAGCTTCCTCATCTCAAGCTCCAAGGGCCCTTCCTTTACCCCTATAAGTTGTTTCCTAAGCCCATTTCTTCTATGAATTACTTCTTCCACCTCTGTGATTTTATAAATAAATATTCTCTTATAGTTTGAGTCTTGGCTCTGAAGTCTTTCCTAGCCAGAACTCAGGTACCGAGGTTGCTGAACCCAGGTCCAGTCTGACCCCACCAGTCTAACCCTTGGTGCCTTTCCGAACGCCTACAACAGATGGATCTGGAGAGTATTATGCTAAGTGAAATAAGCCAAAGAAAGAGTGCTTGAAAATTATTTTTGCCATGAGCATGTATTAATTACATAGTTTAAATTAATTCCACTAAAAATTCCTTTCTTACTATTAAAGTGTAAGAATCGAGTGTTGCCATAGCCGGTTTGGCTCAGTGGATAGAGCATCGGCCTGTGGACTCAAGGGTCCCAGGTTCGATTCCGGTCAAGGGCATGTACCTTGGTTGCGGGCACATCCCCAGTAGGGAGTGTGCAAGAGGCAGCTGATGAATGTTTCTCTCTCATTGGTGTTTCTAACTCTCTATCCCTTTCCCTTCCTCTCTGTAAAAAAATCAATAAAATATATTTAAAAAAAAAAAGAATCGAGTGTCATTAGCAAGAGAGCATCCCCAAAAGGAGTCACTCACGCATGTTTGTGGCTTTCCATGATGCCAGGTTTATTAAGGGAGACCTCCTAATAAATGCAGGTTACACACAGAAAGAGGGAGCTTAAGCTATAGAAGCGAGCAGAGCGAGGGTCCAGAGCAAGGGAAGTCTCCGTCACTGGAGGCATCCACAGATGGAGAGGTTGGTCTGAAGCCAGGTGGCTGTGTGGCAGTACATGCCTGTGAAGTGAAAGTCCGGCAGGGCTCCCAGAAGGGCTCCAAGAGTGACCTGTCTACAGTTAAGCTCTATCATTGAATGGTCAAATCTCTGAGTTCTCATAGCCCACAAGGGTCCCACTCGTATAATCCGTGTCCGGATGGAGTTCTTACCTTAGTGTCCAGACATGTGATTTTGGGTGTTTCGGGCTGACAGTGACTCCATACTGGATTGTAAAAAGTATTTAAAAAGTCAGCTCTGCTCTTGCTCTATATAAACAAGTAAGAGATTTGAGCAAAGAGTGCATTTTCTGTAATGGCATATAATCTGATTAAATTGATGAACATTTCTAAAGGACTATCTGTCCCTTAGAAAGGGGAGGAGAAAAGTCAGCCAAAGAAGTTCCCCCAAAAAATATCAAAGAGACAACTGATTACAATGAAGATCCAGCCACAATCAAAAGGAAATGAAGCCCAGAGAGTGGCTTTAAATAGCCCACACCCATTAGTAAAGCCATCATCATCATCATCATCATCATCATCACCATAGTGATGGTATTGGTGCCGTGGATGGTAGATTTCAACTATTTGGTTCCATTAGCAAGACTTTCTCAAGTCTGAGGTAATTGCATTAGGTTATTTTCCGTTGATATCATAGAATTCAAGGATTGTAGAGCTACAGTGACCAAGAATGAAGGGTAAAAATATTAAGAAGTAAAGCATATATGCTCACTTTGGATTTGGATGAGTAAAAAATTGAACTAAGATGCCTCCAGAATGATAGCTAATGCAGCTGTCATATTCCCTTTTGTTTTGAATTAACATGTGTTTCATTTCTCCAGGCATAGTGCATGTTTCTTAAAAGAAGAGGTTACATGTGTTGAGTGTCTGCGGATAACTTACACAACTCCTCCATAATCCTTGCATTGAAGACCTCCCAGTGTTCCAGAGCTATTTTCTGCCATGGTCTGTGAAGGGTCTGATGTTTTATTCTACTGGGAAGCTAACACGTTAGCTCTTTACTGTTTCATGGATGCTGGCATAAGATATGAAATCATGAGTCAAAAACAAAGGATTTATTACTCACTGCACAGCAAGCAACATTGAATTCCGATTAGTTTGCTTTGATTCCTTGTGCTCATCCCATGGATGAGCCAGTGGCATTAGATGGGCTTCTGCACAGGCATTTTGTTGCCAGATAGTATGGGAACAATGAATGATATATGCTTTTATAGGTAAGTAAGCTTGCTCTTTGACTACAAGGAGACCCCAAGGTTGCTACTGCAGATACAACTGGAGACTGCGCTCACTACAAATAGAACTACAACACCAGACTATGAGACTGAACCCAGGGTCTTCTGAGATGGAAACCCCTGTTGCCTTTCTGCCAGTGAATCCCTTCTATGTTTTCTCCTCTCTGGCGCCCTTTTCTTGGGGCTTACATTCTCTTGGAGGAGCTCTGGTATAACTTTGGGTAGATCTTTATCTTCCTGTCTACTACACACACATTGAAGCTTGCCCTGAACATTCTGCTAGTAGAGTATCTCTAACACTAGTTCTTTTTTTTTTATTATTAATACATGATTCTCATCCCTCAGAACATAATGATCCTCCCAGTGTACTGAAAAGTAAAATCTTTGATCTATTTTAGGTGCAGAGACTTTTTTTTCAAATGACTAATGTTATTAATAACAGTAACCCCAATAATAGCTAGCACTGAATGATGCTTGCTATGCCTCAGGAACTTTTCTGTAAGCTTTAATCTTCCCAGCAGCCAAGTAATATAAGTATTATTAACATCCCCATTTACAGAAGCACTAGGATGTGAAATAATTCATAGGGACAGAATCAGCATTTACACTCAGTGAGTTGGGCTCAGGGTCTGCAAACTTACTGTTAAGCAAAATTTGCATTATATTATTTCCTCTAATTTTTTGTTATCATTTTCTCTTTTTTTAAATAAAAAGTGATAACAATAAGATTGGTGAACTTTCTGCCTTTTCCATGTGAGTCAAGTTGAAAAAGCTTCTTGAAAACACAACACTTGGTAATGTGATGTTTGCAAACAGCATAGATGTCTTAAATCTCTACCTCCCCCATGTGTGGTAGGGTTCTGGCCCATAATAGAAGCTCAGGGAAGGAAGAGGGAGGAAGGGGAAAAATGAGAAAGGAAAGGGTGGAAGAGGACAGAAAATGGGGAGAAAAGAAAGGGTGGCAGTGGGGCAGAGGAAAGAAAATGCAAGAGGAGGGGGTAAATAATCCCAATAATCTCCATGCATTACTGACAATATTTGTTGACTGATCCAGTATCAGTAATAAAATGACTAGATAAGCAATTTGGTGCTCCAGAAAAGGAAGTACTCGATGCTTGGATGCTATTTGGCCATGGTTCCAGGGCCCTTTCATTTTATTTGGATGTCACAAACTACTTTTTTCTTTATCTCTTTAGCATTTCCCCCCTTCTCTTTCTATACACTTAATTGAAAAAAATAGAAAAGAAGGTAAAAGATGATATCCTACAAGATTTCAATACCTTGGAGTCAGATCATTATGAACAAGGTCAAAGGTATACACAGCAAAACTAGCAATAGAGCCTTTCTTTATACTGTGCTTTATACCATACTACAGGCCCGTCCAGTGCATGAAAATTGTGCATGGGGGGGGGGGGGGCGGAGGGGAGAGTCCCTCAGTCCAGCCTGTGCCCTCTCACAGTCTGGGAGCCCTCAGGGGATGTCTGACTGACGGCTTAGGCCCGCTGCTCCCCAGGGACATCCTTTGCACTGCCGAGAAGGCAGGAGAGGCTCCCACCATTGCTGCTGTGCTCACCAGCTATGAGCCTGGCTCAGGGCTTCTGGCTGAGCGGCACTCCCCCTGTGGGAGTGCACTGACCACCAGTGGGCAGCTCCTGCATTGAATATCTGCTCCCTGGTGGTCAGTGTGCATCATTGCAACCGGTCATTATGCCATTCGATCAATTTGCATATTAGCCTCTTATTATATAGGCTAGCCCAAGTTTTATTACACACACTAGGAGCATAAACCAATTTTATTCTAGATATATTTTTAAAAAGCAAACAAGTCATTCTTAAAACACACACACAATGCCAGCAGCCTAACATTCATGAATAGTCCTATAATAACAAATGAATGTGGGAAGATTAAAAATAATTTTTTTGCAAGGAATCTAATTCATTCCCAGAGTTTTCAAGGCTGAGTATAAAAAGCAGTGACTACATGTTTTGTTAAAACAAAAAATTGTCAGTGTTTAGAACTATTTTCAAAAGGAAGTTTCATGTCCTAATGAACTGTTTCTTGGATTTGAATTCAGGAACTTCAATTTCTGCTCTTTCTCAAACACTGTCTGGCTGTGTGGCCTTGGGTAAATTACTTACCCTCTCTGTATTTCCTTTTTTTTTTTTAAATGGGAATTATACTTATGGTACAGAAGAGGTATTGTGTTCAGTAGTGAATTAGTAACTAGAATGAATCATTCAAATATGAACAAAGAAGTGCTATGTCTAACCTAAAACACATATTTTAAAGGAGTTGGGAACTGTTCCCCCATTAGGTAAATAAAGCAGTTCAACTCGATTCCAACTTTAAAAATTAAATTATCCTAAAAGCCATATTTCTAAAAATAACACCAGAAAATTCAAATTTACTTTTGATATTGAAACTGTCTCCCTTCTGCAGTTTCCAAATGAGGATCACCTATTTTTTAAAAAATGTTTTCATGAAACAGGATGAGAAATTACTTCAGCATCTGTGTCCACTTCTACTCTTAGCAAACCTTACTAACCTTTGGAATTCTGACTCTGATTTATTAATGATCCCACAGTAAATAGTCAAGTATGATAGAGCCTAAGAAATCTTTTACATTATCCAATGAAAACCCAACTTGGATAAGCCCATAGTGTTTTGTACATACTTTCTGATGTTATCTGCTTAGGTGTCTGTTGTTCCATTGCATTTATAATGATCAGGGTGGAGACTTTCTCTCACCCATCTTTGCACACACAACATCTATAATAATAAAAGCATAATATGCTAATTAGACCAGCCAGCCAAACAACCTTCCAGATGTCATTCCGGATGAAGCCTTGGTGGTGGGACCTGAGGCAGAGGTGGTTAGGGGTGATCAGGTGGGCAGGCAGAATGCTTAGGGGGAATCAGGCAGACAGGCAAGCAGTTAGGGGCAATCAGGCAGGCAGGCAGAGGGGTTAGGAGTGATCAGGCAGGCAGGCAGGCGAGTGGTTAGGGGCAATCAGGAAGGCAGGCAGTTAGGTGCCAGTGGTCTCAGATTACAAAAGGGTGCAGGCCAGGCTAAGGGGTCCCCCCCCCCCACACACACACACACACACACAAATTTTGTGCACTGGGCCTCTAGTCTAGGATAATGCTTACCACCTGGACATTCTTAAATAAATATTTGTTTAGCAAAACTGAATTCAGAGCAGTTAAGTTGGTTTCTTCCAGAGAAATGGATTGGAAATAAAGTTCTTGGCCCTGGCCTGTGTGGCTTGGTTGGTTGAGCATTGTCCCATGCCCCAAAAGGTTGCCAATTAGATTCCTAGTCAGGGCACATGCCTGATTTGCAGACTCGATCCCTGGTAAGGGGCATACAGGAGGCAGCTGATCAATGTTTTTCACATCAATATTTCTGTCTCTCCCTCCCCCTTCCTCTCTCTCTAAAATCAATAAAATAATCTTTTTTAAAAAATGTTCTTAAATTGACAATTTTCTAACTAATAGAACTAAGAATTACAGAGAATAACTTCAGAAGTTTCTTCTATCAAATGGCTGGATGATGAAGTATAAAGAGGCATATATAGGTGATTTAATAATTTCAATAACTTCCAGTAAGGTTCCACTACTCAGATTGTGTAAACTGAACATGATTCTTGGGGCCCATGAGGCTCCATCACCATCCTTTTTGGTTAAAAAAAAATCTCCATCTTCGCTTTAACAATGGCAAATCTGTTCAAATCAGGCAGCACAAAACCAGAAGTAGTTAGAAGCTCTCCACACACAGGAGAGAGGAGCAAGGCTTTTTATAGAGAAAACACTGAGGTGAAGCAAGGAAATGGATTGGCTGAAGCGTACGCAGCTGCCTTATTTGAGAAAGACTCTGTTTGTCAGTGGTTGCCCTAGGTTTTGATTTCTTAAGCATGAAGCATTACAGGTTTAGCTTTTGGTTTGTTTATTATGTAGGCTGCTAGGGCATTAGAACCACCTAGTCTAAATTAACTAATTATCTTCATTTTGCAGATAAAAAAACTGAGCGTTAAAGTCACACAGCTAGGAAGCTTGAGTGCCATAATTCAAACTCAGGTATATCTGCTATCACAGCAGTCCCTTCTTCACACCTTATTGTTTCTGAACATCTCTGCTCATTGTTGGCAATCTTGTCTTTCTGCAGTAAATTCAGGCCTATCTTATGTGATGCTATTGAAAATGTTTGAAAAGCCAGATGCAACATCTCTGTCATGTTCAATTCTGATGTACACCAAAATCATGCCAAAGAAATCCACATGGAAAATTCCTCTAATTCTATCTGCTTCAAAAATGATGGATCAAAGCTGTTGGCAATAGAACAGAGCTTACAGATCATTCAATTTGGCACTTCTTAAATTTTACTTGCATTAGAATCAGTTTGAGGGCTTGTTCAAACAAGACTAATGGGCCTCAGTTTCAGAGTCTCTGATTCAGTCGCTCAGGTTATGAAGCCCTAAATTTTGCATGTCTCTCAAGTTCCAGATGATGCCATTGATCTGGGACACACATGTTGAGGGCCAGTGACCTAACCTCACCTCACTTAATTTTCAGGTGAGGAAACTGAGGACTTAGGACAGTGGTTCTCAACCTTCCTAATGCCGCAACCCTTTAATACCGTTCCTCATGTTGTGGTGACCCCCAACCATAAAATTATTTTCGTTGCTACTTCATAACTAATTTTGCTACTGTTATGAATCATAATGTAAATATCTGATATGCAGGATGTCTTTTCATTGTTACAAATTGAACATAAAGCATAGTGATTAATCACAAAAACAATATGTAATTATATATGTGTTTTCTGATGGTCTTAGGCAACCCCTGTGAAAGGGTCGTTCGACCCCCAAAGGGGTCGCAACCCACAGGTTGAGAACTGCTGCCTTAGGAGATGAAGGAGGTCTTCCAAAGACACTTGACGACTAAGAAGCAGAGGCATAATATAATCTAGATTCTTACCCCCTCATTATTCAGCCTCTGAAAATAACTGACAATAAAAAAATAGCATTACCTGGAGGGAGGAAATTAATATATTGACAGTGGAAGTATAAATTGCTACAAGGCTTACACACACACACACACACACACACACACACACACACACACATCTTTGTGCAAAAATATATAAAATTTATATATATATATATATATATATATATATATATATATATATATATATAAAATATGTTTGTTAGGGAGGGTGGGAAGATTGGAGCTAAGATACAGCCTTCTTCCCCTCAGAGGCTCACAGCAATACATTTAATGTTTACAATTGGGACAGTAGGTGTCTCTACTCTCCTTCCTCTACTCTTACTTTGTTCAGGGTTAGGGGCTATCTCTTCATGCTTTCACCACCTTTCTGAGTGTTCAAGCAACTCTTTCTCTTCCAGGGAACTACAATTATTTCTTGGCTATTGTACAAGAAATGTAAGAAGGATAAATAGCCATTAATTCAACCTCCAATGGAATTGACAATGGAACATGAATTTCAGTATTTCATCTCATTCTCATGTAGGAAGGTCCTTGTCCCTCATTTTCTTCATTAGCACCTGGGCATTTTTTTTAACCTGCTCTCCAGAGATTTAAAAAAATAAACAGACATAACTTGTTCTGCTGATCTGACCCTAATTTTCTTACACTTAGAACTGTGTCTATTAACATTAATAAAAGAGTATTTGCAGCTTTTTTTCCACCAAGTTGGTGACTTTAAGTTTAGTGTAGGATGGTGGATGGAAGATTTCAGAGAAGGAGTCTGTGCAAGGGGAAGGGAGGGAAAGTGATGGGCTCTGGGGTAGAAATATGAGCACAAAAAAAGGGGGAAACAGTCTAATGAATACTTCAAAATAAACCATACTGCCAAACAAGATATATATATTCAAGAGTTTAAACGATATTGATGAATCATTTTTTTAAAAAAATGTTTTTATTGATTTCAGAGAAACGGAGAAAGAGGGGTAGAAACATCAATGATGAGAGAATCATCATTCAGCAGCCTCCTGCACACCCCCTACTGGGGATAGAGCCCACAACCTGGGCATGTGCCCTGACCTGGAATCAAAGTGTGACCTCCTACTTCGTAGGTCTATGCTCAACCTGAGTCGTTTTTAAGGACAAAAGTTTCTCACAATTCCCTTTCCCAGAGGTGAACTGTTCAACCTCTTCAATCTTATTATCACCTCCAGGGCCAGGTTTGGGTTTTGTGGAGCCTGAAAGGTGTTCACTCTATTGGATTCTTTAAAAATAAAATTATTCATACATTTCCAGGCTTTGGAAGAGGCCTGGATGAGTAAGCATCCCTGAAGTTTAAATTTTATGAGTTTTGTGCTTAACCTCTTCTAGGCAATTTCTGTAACTCCAAATAACCTCTCCTGCTTGAAAAGGTTTGGGTTGAGTTTGCCCAAGATAATCTCTGCCTCCTTTTCTCCTCTATTGAAATATGCTACTTATATTTTTAGTTCTTTGGGATCATTTTTATCTTTAGGTAATATACTGAAGCCTCTATTGCTACTTCTTCAATAAAGTTAGATATAAGATTAAGAAATTAATGTCTGAAACTTCTCTCTTTTCTCTGTCCCATCTCTGCTATCTCTGAATTTCTGTCAGCTGCACCAATACTCTAAAATATCAACCTCGACAAAACACATATTTTGATTAGTATCTATAGGTAAATCCTCTCTGTCTGTCAACAAAATGATTTTAAAGGCTGAAAATCAATAAACAACATTAATAATATTATGATTGTGCAAGTATGAATGACTGAAGAAATATGTAGTGTGATCAGAACCTGGGGAGAAAAGGTAATCCTATGACACAAAAACTGGGCTTTTAGAGGAACCTACCTCAAACATTCCATGCAAATAAATTCTCTTTTATAACATTCCATTATTTGCTCAAAATTTTGTCATTTTTAGTTTCATTTATATTGAAACCATGAATTTCTCATACAGATTTTTTTCTTAGTGTTTCTAATTATGTTTCTCTTTTTTATAGTTCCCAGGATAATAATCTTCTAATGACCACTCAGCACACTAGCTTTTTCAACATGCTGTTACAGTAAATGCTTTCTTCTTGAAGACATTATGCCTAGAATTCTCTGGCTTCCTCCTCTAATTTTGAATGATTTCTTTCTAGGTCTGTGGCCTAGTAATCATTGGAAGAATTCTTTTCATAATATTTCTCTGCGAGAGCAACTGGGTCTTGACTCTCATGCCTTTCCCTCTCGTGGATCTCCTTTTGGTTCTCCAGTAGCACATCCTCAAGGAACATCTTCTACAGAAAAAAGAAAGAAACATTTTCTTAGGCCATTCATGTTTAAATATGTCATTACGTTGTCTTTAAATTTGGCTGATAATTTAACTGAGTATAAAATTCTAAGTTTAACAATCTTCTCTCAGAACTTTGAAGACATTGCATCACTAGTTCTGACATCCAGCATTTCTGAATAAAATGTTTGATGCACATCAAATTCTTATTCCTTTCCATATTGCCTGCTTCATTTTTTTCTCACTCTGTAGATTCTCTAAATAACTTCTTCTATCATTGGTGTTTAAAGATTTCAAAAGTCTATGCACAAATACGGCTAAATATTTTTTTCCTTGGGTGTTCTATGCTACCTTTCAAGAAAATGATTCATGTCTTTCTGCAGCTCAGGAGAATTTCCTTCAAAATTTAAAAAATTATTTCCTCCCTTATGTTTTCTCTGCTCTTTGATTCTAGAATTTCTCTTAGTTACTTAATCTCCTGAATTAATCATCTATGTCTCCGAGTGTTTATACTACATTTTCTTTCCTTGTCTTTTTGTTCTGAATTCTGCTTAATTTTCATGAGACTTCTTCCAGCCATCTACTGAGAAATTTGGCAATTATACTTTTAAATTTAAGTAAATCTTTCTTTTCCTTGGATTTCCCAATTTGTTCAAAATTTCAGTATCCGGAATTATCTCTATTTTTCCCAAGGTTAATTGCTGTGTGTGTGCCTTCTCGGTCCTTCTCTGTGTGTTGCTGACTCTCCTTGGCTATCAGGTTCCCCGTTCATGTCTGGAATAAAGGACTTAGACTGGATGATATTAGTAGCTTGTGCAGACTCCCTCTAATACAGGGGTCCTCAAACTTTTTAAACAGGGGGCCAGTTCACTGTCCCTCAGACCATTGGAGGGCCGAACTATAGTTTAAAAAAAAACTATGAACAAATTCCTATGCACACTGCACATATCTTATTTTGAAGTAAAAAAAACAAAATAGGAACAAATACAATATTTGTATTTGCATGTGGCCCGCGGGCCGTTGTTTGAGGACCCCTGCTCTAATAAGACATAGTATGTGTCCTTGTCAGAACTCTCTACTGAGTGGAGGCTCGTTCTTGGGCTGTTCGCTGGTCAGGGTAAGTCTCCTGTCACCAGGAGGGAACTGGTAGAGCAGCCATCATCAGAGTGAGGAAGGATTTTTGTGGAGCAGGTACATTTCACACCCAAAGCCTGTTGATGTCCAGGAAGCTTGTGCAGCTTCCTCAGAGAATTTCTTTTGCTGTGGCCTGCGGGTAACAGTCACTGTCCACTGCTATGTCTGTGCAGAGGTGGATGAAGGAAATAGAGGATGCGTAGGCAGGCGGATCGGGTGTTCCACAGCAGACCTGCAAGTACTGCTCAGATGTATGCCCTACTTTATACTCCTACCTTTTTAAAAAAACATATTTTATTGGTTTTTTACAGAGAGGATGGGAGAGGGATAGAGAGTAAGAA
Organism: Myotis myotis; assembly: GCF_014108235.1. Taxonomy (NCBI): domain Eukaryota; kingdom Metazoa; phylum Chordata; class Mammalia; order Chiroptera; family Vespertilionidae; genus Myotis; species Myotis myotis. The sequence continues at coordinate 176,689,402 of NW_023416335.1, forward strand.
ACATCGATTAGAGAGAAACATCAATCAGCTGCCTGCTGCACACCTCCCACTGGGGATGTGTCCACAGCCAAGGTACATGCCCTTGCCTGGAATTGAACCTGGGACCCTTCAGTCTGCAGGCTGACGCTCCATCCACTGAGCCAAACCGGTCAGGGCGATACTCCTGCCTTTTTTATTCTCCATTACCAAGCTTGGGATTTATTGGGGTCCAGCTGGGGAACTGGATTTCACCTTCACCAATTTCTTCCCCTTTCTGGCTGAGGCATTCCACAGTCCACCTGTTTTCGATATTCCAGAAATTCATCAACATATCCTGTCTGCTGATGATTCTTATCCATTCCCTCCCAAACGGTTTTGAGTTTACTTTATTTTGTGCTGCTTTGGTGTCATTTTGTACTATTTTGTACATTTTAGGTGTCATTTCAGTGATGTTTAGAAAAATCATAAAGTAAAATCTGTCTTCAAAGGCTCATTTTGTCTACTAAAACTTTGACCTTAAGAAACAACTTTCCTCTGAAAAGAGTTAGGTCTGTACACACACACACACACACACACACACACACAGCACACATATAAAAAACTGGAATTAAATTACTCTGAAGTAGGAAGAAGGGGAAAATCGTTAAATGCTCAAAAATACTTAGCTGCTTGATTTAAATACCTTGCTTAATAATAGACACTAGTTTTATAATATTATATGAAAAGAGAAATGTGGAAAATTGTTACACTACTGGCCACTAATTATCTAAGTTGTTTGGTGAAAACTCTGGGTAATGCTTGTCATTACACAGATTTGATGAATGATTTCAAAGGCGGCAGAATATTCCAGTTGATGAATTAGAACATAGCAATGTGCTCCCGATACTTAAAATGGAGCAGCTATAACCACTTTCTCAGTTTCACCTATACGCATGGTCATGAAACATTTTGCGAGGTTTATTGCAAATATGTCTTGTAAGTGAAGTTACATGAGCAATAAAATGTAGTAGTCCTTGCTTTACTAGGCCACTCTGGACTTTACCAAAACCCTCTTTCTCTCATACAGCAGCCACTAAGTGGGGAGCCATAACTTTGTGTAATGTAATTAAATGGTAATGGACTTTTAACAATTTTTATGGGCTTATGAAATATTATTCCCCTGGATCTTTGAAAACAGCGATGCATTGGCAACTTACAATATTGAAGATTCTTTTAATTAAGCACCTGACTTTGAATGAAGAAACCCTGTAAGGAAACATTTAAACAACCAAAAATGCTTTTGTTATTTTCTTAAGTATTGTGCCATGATAGAGAAGATTGGAAAATGTCACTTATGTTTAGGTTCCTTATCTTTGTGTCATATATATATATATATATAAAGCTAATATGCAAAGTGTCCCCTCGGGAGTTTGACCGTGAGACTGGGAGTTCAATTGCTCACTATGTTGTGTGCTGACTACCTGAGGGTGGTGGGGAACATGGTGGGTGACCAATGGGGGCAGCGTGGCACTGAGGGAGTGAGGGAAGGAGGAGACGGGGAGGAAGGGAACCTGATCAGCCCTGATTGCTGGCCAGGCCTAGGGACCCTACCCGTGCACGAATTTCATGCACCTGGCCTCTAGTACTAGTAAAATATAATTGTTGGCAAGATTATCTATTCCTGCTATCCACCCCACATCCCTTTCTCTCTCACTTTTCTTTTTGGAAATTTAAAAAATAGAAACAAGAACAAAGAATTAAATGGAAAATATTGTAACTCTTTCGTTGATAATTAAAATTATTAATATTTTGCTTTATTTGCTCCCAGTTTTTCCCCCTATGAAAACATGTTTAAAGGAAGTACACTACAAATGAAAACAGAAGTCCTCTGTAACCTGTATCCCTTATTCAAGATATTCCCCATTTCTGAAATAATCACTATAAATTGGTGTATAACCTTAAAATCTTTGAAAGTTACTTTTATATATTTTTTAAAATGTATCTTTATTGTTAAAAGTATTACAGATGTTCCCCCCCATTAACTCCCTCCCAAAAAAACTGTACTACACTTACACAATGGAATACTTTTACATATTCATGTACATATCCCTTTGTATGATTTAAAAACTTTGTACATGTTTTTAAATCATACAAAAATCATATCATAATTTTCATTTGTTATGCAACTTTTATTCATTAAATATTATGTTGTTAAGATCTATCCTTATTGGTATACATAGCTATAAGTCACTTGCTTAAATAGCTACAGTACAGCCAACATTAACTTCCATTTTGGTGGATAATATATTGCTAATAACTGATATTTTTGGTTCATATATATGCCATATATATCCTTTTATTTGCCTTTTAGTGTCATTTCTTCTCAATTAGATTTCTTATCAATACCTTAGAGCTAGGTAGTTCAATATAAAAATTTTCCTTCTCTAAATAGATAAATTTATCAATTGCATTTATTGTGATTCATAATAAATTCTAACTTCCTTTCACTTTACTTTTGGTTTGTTTTTCATTTACCATGGTTTCTCTTTGTTTTTCTTTAAGTCTTTCCCCACTTCCAATCGAATGATTGTGGTTACTTGTATCCATTTTTCCATTGGCTGATTTTGAATTTGTAATTCTACTTCCTACTTTATAGTGATTACTCAGATATTTAACATGTATTATAACTTGTGTTTCCATAGAAAACTCTCATTCATTACTATTGCCATCTTCTTATACAAAACCTGCTTGTACTTCCTTCCATATTCCCTCTCTCCATCTGCTTTGTTTTTTTTCAGAAGTGTGAGTTTACTTTTGTTATCAAAAACATAAAATAAATATTGGGATTGTTACTGTCATTACTTTTCATGGTCAGTATTGGTTTCTTCCTGCTGCTTTGGATCCTGGGCTGAGGAGCAGTTTGTATTTTGTCACTGTAAATTCTTTGCGGGCTGAAGGCATCGGCACCTTCTTACTGGCCTGGCCAGTGACCAGGTACACCTACTGAGGCTGTACTGTGCAGCCAGATGTGTCCCTTTCAAAGAGTTGGATTAGAAGGACACATTTGCCCTCATATTGAAGCTCCATTCTACAATCTATATTTCGCCAGAAAATTCCATGTTGGGGATTATGCAGTGCTAATCTGGATTAATAAAATTAATATTTGTTTGTTTCATGGATAATAGATGAGTGAGGGCACAGATAGTCTATTAGGATATGATTATGAAAACTATATAATAAAGTTAAAAAGAAATCAGATGATCACAGGCACTGGAGTGATCAATATTTCTCTTTGTTGGAGAGGTCACAGACAGCTTCTCGGTGAGATAGGTTTCGATTTGGTCCTTGAGGTGTGATGGAGCATGAGCCAGGCCAGGCATTGGAGGCAGAGGAAACGGCAAATGCAAAGTCCTGGAGATGTGAAAGAGCAGGGCCAATTCACCAAGGGGTACAACATTCCACAGAGAGACTAGAGAGAAGGACATGAGAAGAGTGGCAGAAACGAGATGGGAGAAATGAGAGAAACCGGAGTTAGGTGCTGACGTCCTGGCATGTTACCTAACAAAGTCACATCCAGAGGTGCTATGTGCTGTGCCTGGGGACTACCGGCACATGGGCTCACCTTCCCTCCCGCATTCCTTGAAACTGAACTAGTCATCCCAGTTTTGCCCACTGAGCTTAGGCACAGCCTTAGAAACCTTTTCAGCAAGACGCTCTAAGGCAGCGGTTCTCAACCTGTGGGTCGCGACCCCTTTGGGGGTCGAACGACCCTTTCACAGGGGTCACCTAAGACCATCGAAAAACATATATATAATTACATATTGTTTTGTGATTAATCATTATGCTTTAATTATGTTCAATTTGTAACAATGAAATTGGGGTCACCACAACATGAGGAACTGTATTAATGGGTCGTGGCATTAGGAAGGTTGAGAACCACTGCTCTAAGGCAAGGCAATGGTTTCCTGTTAAAAAGAAAAAGCACCTCTGCCATCTCTGATGTTAACAATGAGGAGCCTCTAAAATAATTGATTCAATTTTAGAAAAACAGCTTCGATAAGGGATGGACATAAAAGTGGGGCGGGAAATGATTGGAAACCAGAAATGACGAAGGTTGGCATTCATAAGCAGGGGTGGGAATGTCCTTATACGGCCTGCAAAATCATTTGGTCTGGCCCTGCCAAAGCATTAGGGATGAGTTGATTAATTGTTTGACCAAATATAGTAGGCTAATTTTTAAGTTGATGATTTTGTATGGCCCTTGAATGATGTTATAAATATCCAAATGACCCTTGGAAGAAAAGGTTCCCCACCCCTGATATATGGTAACTGATACAGACTAGAAGAAATAAATTTGAGAACAAATTTAACAGGTGGGCTCAATCCAGATTTGGCAACAAAGAGGGGGAGAAAAGAAGAGGGAGGAACAACGAAGAGGAGGAGTAAAGAAGACGGTGAAACTCAAGGGAAAATATGAGGAGAGCTCTAAGCTTTTTGACTTGGACAACTGGGTGGGTGAGTGGCTCCTGGTTCCACATCCCCCTGGCCCACCTGTGACTTCAGCTGCAGCTGTGGTGAGTGATTCCTATGCAAGCTGCCAGCATCCCACTTCAAATACCTGCCAAGTGCCTCTGTTTTTCTGTTTCATGGCTTTGGACATTCCTAGCACAGAAATAGCTCAGAAACGTGGGAGAACTTATGATCTCAGGAGTGGGGGTAACATGAACCAAGGAGGATTCGAGTTGGTGGATAAATATCCCAGCCTACTGTCCTTTTGGGGGGACAAATCTGAGATTCCTGAGGATGTCCCATAGGATAGAACTTGAGCTGCCAATGGTCATAATCAGATCAATAGCACACCTTTCATTGGCCTCACCGCCTTTTCTGGATTTTCTCAACTCCACACTCCTACTCCTGGGAGGACCCCTCAAATAAGCTACTTGCGCCTAAGTCTTGGTGTCACACTATGCTTTGGGTCATCCAAATAAAGACTGAGATGAAAATGTCCTTATTTTGAAAGGGAGGGGGACTTTAAGAGAAAGCTGGGAGTGGAGATCTTAGAGGGGGAAATAAAGAAGTTAGTTTGGGAAAAGTTAAATGTGAAGTTCCTATAGTGATTCCAAGGAATAAGGAGCAGAGAACGGCATGTGGGAGGCTCTCAGTAAGTATGTGATGAACAGATAGTATTTGAAGTCTAGGCGGGGATGAAATCTTATGTCAAAAGCTAATTAATTCCTTCATTGACTGGCTTATTTCACTTAGCATAATGCTCTCCAGTTCCATCCATGCTGTTGCAAATGGTGAGATCATGCAAATACCACATGATCTCACTCATTTATGGATAATAAAGACCATTATAAACTTATGAACAAAAATAGATACAGAGGCAGAGCAGCCTCGAACAGACTGTCAAACTACAGCGGGAAGGCCGGGGAGGGTTGGGGGGCAGGAGGGAGGGTAAGAGATCAACCGAAGGACTTGTATGCATGCATATAAGCATAACCAATGGACATAAGACACTGGAGGGTAGGGGAGGCCAGGGGATTGTCAAGGGAGGGGAAAAAAGGAGACATATGTAATACTCTTTGTAATACTTTAAGCAATATAACAATTTTTTTTAAAAAAAAATAAAGCTAATTCATCCTGAAAACAGACCAAAGGCATGAACTAATAATCCAGGAGAGGTTTATGGAGCCTGTGCTCTGTCCACTCTCTGTACACTAATTGGAAAATTTATAGGGTTGCTAAGATGGCAAGTTTATGGGTAAAAAGAAATCATATTTTACTAGAAAATGTCATCTGTGTTGTATTTAAGTTGCTTTTTTTTTTTTCTTTGAAGACAGTTAAGCTTTAAAAAGTTAAAAATTACAGGAAATAATTTGTAGATTGATGGCATTTGTGGAAACTTTGAGAGACCAAGAGAGTGAAGGTGGGACCCACTTCCTTTCTTCCCATTCATTGACTGTCATTGGCTCACTGGGGAGAATAGTTTCTGTATGTTGTTGAGCTGATGGGAGGTATAGTTTATGAGTAAGTACCTTTATTTATAAAGCTGAGCTATAAAATACATTAGCTACATGAGGACTTGAAATACAGCTAGGGCAACTGAGAAATGTTTTATTTTAATTAATTTAAATAAAGAAGCTGAAGCATCATAAAATAATTTTCCATGAAACACTATGTTTTGGTAGGGCTATATTATACTTAATTAAAAATTCAGCATCTGAATGGATATTTCTAAGACTTAATATGATAATAAAAAAATGTAAAATGTCTCATTAATGATTTTTAACAGCTTTGTTAAGGCATAAGCGACATGCAAAGAACTGCACATATTTAAAGTACACAATTTGATGAGTTTGGACATGTGTATACCCAGGGAACCATTACCACAATCAGGGTAACAGACATGTATCACCTTCCAAAGCTGCTTTCTTTCTCCCCTTGTAGGATGTGATAAGAACACATGAGATCTAACCTCTTAACAATTTTTTAAGTTCACACTACAGTACTGTTGACTATAGGCCCTATGCTATACAGCATGTCTCTAGAACTAATTTAGTTTGCTAATTTTTATGCAGTATTTTGCAATGGGAATTCTTTGGATATGTTGGATTTAATAAAATATTACATTTAATTTTTTTTGTTTTTGTTACTTTTTAATGCAGGTATCCTATATAATAAAGAGCTAATATGTAAATGGTCATCACACCCTCACACTGTCATTACATAACTTCTCAGACACTCAACACTGGGGAGAGAGGAATGGGGACCAGCCCGGCACAAATAAGCTTGCGAGAGAGGAATGGGGACCAGTCAGGCTGCGGCCTGGGAGAGGGACAAGTCACTCACCCCAAGGTCCCAGGCGCCTGTGACTGGGACTGCAGCCCAAGAGAGGGACAAGCCACCCATCCCACTGTCCCAGGCACCAGCGGCTGGGGCTATGGCCCAGGAGAAGGACAAGCCGCCTGCCCCATGGTCCCAGGTGCCAGCACCAGTGCCTGTGGCTGTGGCCCAGGCGAAGCTGCCTACCCACAGTTCCCTGCAGCTGCAGCTGGCCCAAGTGAAGCTGGCCCAGACCCTGGGTGCCTGCAGCCGGCCAGAGGGAGGGAAGCCCAGGTCCCAGGTGCCTCTGCGACCAGCCAGAGGAGGGAATCCTGGGTCCTGGGTGTTGGGCAAGGCAGAGGCGGTTAGGGATGATCAGGCCAGCAGGGGAGCAGTTAGGGGCGATCAGGCAGGCAGGCAGAGGTGGTTAGGGGTGATCAGGCAGGCAGGCAGGTGAGTGGTTAGAAGCAGCGGTCCCAGATTGCAAGAGGCAATCCCCCAAGGGGTCCTGGATTGGAGAGGGTGCAGGCTAAGCTGAGGGACCCTCCCCCTGGTGCATGAATTTCATGCACCGGGACTCTAGTTAAAAAATAAAATTATATATATATATGGCTAATCAACATTTTATGCTATTGACAACATGGGTGGAAAGTGCACTGAAAGCATAAGCCTCAAATTCTCTGGTTAATGAAGGCCTCTTGTGGGAAGGATTGTGAATGGGGCATCCTTCAGCAGGCTCCAGTTGGCCTCATGCCTCTTGTGTATCTACTACTACTATTAATATCCCTTACCACATTGGGGACAGGGTGGGGGGAAAGGCACAATTCCTATAACAAAAGAAAAGTATTCTAGGGCTTAGTTTTTTAATGTTTTAAGTTTTGACCCAGACTTTGACTCTTTAATATACTTGTCAGTTTGTTTGTTTTATTGAGGTCCAGAGCACTGGATTTCCTTTCAAAATGGCAGGAAGAGGCTGAGGGTGGGACCTGAGAAGGAAACAAAACAAAACAAAAACCCTTGGCCCTGCTGAGAAATGAGTGAGGAGGGTGTGGCTGGAACTGAACTGGCACCTACTCCTAGAGCCCAGGGACATGGGATCAGGTGGAGGACAGCCCGGGGTGGAGGCCTAGATAATTGGTGAGAGGAGGAGGCTAAGCCAGGGGAGCAAATGTTGTTCTGGAGACGGGGTCCAAGAGAGATGATGAGGCCAAAAGCAGCTGGGGCCAGGGGCTCACAACAGAGGCAGGGACCTCGGAGATTGGTGAAGGTCTCATAGATGAGCTGCTAGAGAAAACAAGGGTGGGGGGCAAGCCAGATGGAGAGTGAGGAAGATGGAGGCAGGGGCGGAGTCAGAGGTGCCCTCCCACAGTCCTCATCATTCTTGCAGGTGGAGGGATTGCTTCATTGCAAAGCCCGCATCTGGGACACTCCAACAGCCAGGCTGCTGACAAACATTTTATTTCCTTGGCCCTGCCATTTAAAGCAAGATCAGTTGGATTCTCTTCAAATTGATTGGTATTATTCAGGGATTTGTTTTGCTTTGTTTTGTTTTGTTTTGGCTCCTATACATATATCACACAAAATCTACCTTAATTGTTTGTTCTGTGCTCTACTAGCCTCCAATTACCTTACCCTTTTCTCTATTGCCCATGCCCAGCACCGTTACTAGCTATGAGCAGGTAGCAGGAGTGGTGAGCCATGGAGGTGGACTTAAATGAGAAAACAATGCCACTCGCCGATATGTCAATCCCAGCACTTTTTTAAAAAAGTTCCCACAAATTCCTTTTTGGAAGCACAAACACATATTACCATATTCACATGTGTACACGTATGAAAATCCAGTGTGTGAAATAACACCTCCATTTGGGTGTCGGTCTAGGCGAGGGGCCCTACTTTTAGGAGGGGCGGGGGAGGCTGTTTGCAAGAGCTATTCTTTGCAGCGGGATTGTTCACTAACTCGATGAAGCTAAAACCCTCCCAAAGAAGTGAACTGTCCTCACGGAAATAGCTGAGAGAAACACACCAAAGTTTCTTGGCGTGATGCAGCCAGGCAGGCTGCAATAGATTAGCTCTGCCCTTAACAAGTTTCACTGGGCCGATGAGAGATGTTATGGAAACATATCAAGGGAAAGAGGACTCCAGCCTCAGCTGGCCAGCACACCATACAGTAATCACTGCAATGAAAATACTGAACCAGCACCAAGACTCACAGAGGGGCTTATTATAAGAATTTAATATACAGTATTATGGAGAATCTAAATTGCTCTTGTAATGGGATATGGAGCCTTGCTCTTCTCAGCCCCTGGTTCAAATTTGGATTCAGTCCATTTAAACTAAAATTAGTTGCCATTTGAGATCATTTGAAGGCCTTGGCAAAACAAGTTGGTCATCTCAGCTACCAGGAGACCTGACGACCTCACACACAGGGGCTGCTCCTCAAAAGTAAAAAACATCCCAACGGATGCACGTTGCCACGTTATAGCTTTACTTTCAAAGCAGAGCTAGAAGTCCCCCTCGTGTATTCTAAGGATGCCCCCAACCTGTGACCAGAAGGGCCCTCATTCATCTCCGGAGAGTCAAGATTGCAGAGGTTAAAAAAAAAAAGAACTCTTCTAAGGTAAGTTTAATTCTTCAACCAGACTTCTTTTAAGAAAGCAACATGATGGTTGTTAAGTGTAAGCTACTGTAGATGTCAGGACATTCTTTCTCAGGGACCAAGTCTGCACTGTTTTCAAGGGCAGTAAGGAATTCCTGAGAAGGCATCACCCAGACCTACGTGCTTTCATTAATACCTACTCACCCTGGATCCTGTTTATCCAACTTTAACCAAATGGCTGAGTTTGTGAGGCAACAAGAACAAAATTAAGCCAGCAAAGGCTTGCTTTCTATCTTCCTCTGTGAAGAAGCTAGTCTCCTCCCAGCTACATGCCACACCTTAGTTTCAAAGATGGTTAGGAAATAAGAGGTTATCAGAAAAGTGCCTGTGAGCATCATGGTGCCTCTTTCCCTTGATATGTTTCCATGACATCTCTGTGAGCATCATGGTGCCAGAGGGGACAGTGGTTTAAGGGACACTGAGGTCCTTTGAGCACCACTGTTAGGTCCACAGTCCACTACCAGCTCCAATCATTGATTCAGACTCTCTCCTGCATGGCCTCAGTCAGAAGAATGGAGTTGCAGGTAGAGCTGGAGAAAAGGCTGATGTCCCTAAAGTTTGTGGGCTTCCCCCAGCCACCCTCCTGGGTTTTCCTGCACTCACTGCCACCATCTGGATTCTTTCTTGTAACTCTAGCTCCACAGCATATCTTCTGTGCACTAGTTACAAATCTAGATTGATACATGCTTTTCAGGATTGTGCAGCCTGACCATTGCATACAGATGAGCAGTCACACTTTCTGTATTCCTTCAGGAGTCTGGGTTACTTGTCAATCTTCTTAACCCAGACTCCTTAAAACTGGGTAAGAGAAGACTTGAAAGCACCTTTACCTAAACAAGTAGCCATTTCGTGGGCAGAGCCACAAAGATTGTTAATTGAGGGACACCATGAAAGGCATTCTTACACACCAGAGAGGAGGAATGGTACAGTTCTCCATCTGGCCTTTGGGATCTTCCTTCACACACCAATCACACACCAATCAGAAATGAAATTCATACATAAAATAAACTATAGTTATTCATTGATCCAAAAAGTCTATAGTGTCCTAACATAATGGAGTAATATAAAGAATGCAATTCACATTTTAGAAAGGATTGCAATGCACCTCTATGCTCCATCTTCATGACTGAGACAGCTCTGAATGTAACCTGATAGAGTTGTATTTTATTGGCAGTATTGGCACCAGTGGCATGCTTTTATGAAATTGTGGACAGCGCTTGTTAAGTTCTGAGTAAAACAAATCGTAGTCTTCACATTAGGTGCATTCCTTGAACATTCCGTTTATGTTCAAACTGGGCAAAAGATACTTCCTGTGTATCTACAAAACAGAGTGAGAGTCTAGGCTCAGGTCGTTTACTTTTAAAGGAAATAAAGGGGAAAAAATAAAGTATTTCACCTTTGTGATTGTTACAAATCAAGTACGATGCCAGATAATTCCTTGTATTGAGGGGAATGGGGGTACAAGGCAAAACAACCAGCCACCTTGCTTGCTGATACCCAAAAAGCCAGTAGCTTCTTTCCGGCATTGTAACAACCCAAAATGTCCCCACCACTTTCCAAACTACCCTTGCCAAGAACCACGGAGCAAGCTAAAATGTCAATCTAGGGATTTGGTTCCTGGTGAGGCTGTGGTGTGTTCCCCCATAATTTACTGTAAATTCTATTTCAATGTCTATTTCACACCCACTAAATTATAAGTTCTGAGGGAGCCAAGGCTATGCCTTTCCTGATCACCACTGCATCTCTTGACAAGGAGTAAGCATGCAATAAACAGTCTTTGAATGAATCAATGTGAACATGAATGAACGGATGAGTACTCTAGAGTCATCAGACCTGCATCCATTTATAAGCACAGTCTAAGTCTATATGCCAACACTTAAGAAACTTGCCTAGAAAGATTTTACAGGTGTCCTTGAACAACACAGGTTTGAACTGTGCAGGTCCACTTCTACATAGAACCTGCCCCCCCCGCCCCTGCCCCAGTAAATACAGTTGGCCCTTCATATTCACAGGTTTCCTATCTGTGGATTCAATCAACCATGGATCAAAAATAGTATTTCTTTTGCATTCCCAACTGTGGTTTCCCAATAACAGATTCACAAATGTGGATAGAAAATACTGTTTTCGATCCATGGTTGGTTGAATTCACGGATGCAAAGGGATGACTGTAGTTAAGTTTTAAGGAGTCAAAAGTTATCTACAGCAAAAAATATGTGTGGGGTTCAGCACCCCTAACTCCCATGTTATTCAAGAGTCAGGTGTACTTTAGGATATTTACTTACATTAGGTTTAAATGTAAGAAATCCCATGGCACCTCATATGGACCTAACAGCACTCTGAGCTCAGTATCTGAAGTGTCAGGGGCATTTGTTCCATCAGGACAATGGCACTTTGCCCCAGAGAACCAATATTTAGAGGAAGCAAAGAAGGATGGCCTCAGAGAGCTAATCTCCCACTTCGCCTGCCTTGTTCCTTGCTTTGAGGCTGCATTCAGCTCTCTGTCTGGAGTCCAGCAGTGGCATCTCAGGGACGATCTCGTGTCACGGTTACCATGTGGATCCCCACTTAGTTGGACTGGCAGTCAGGAAGTAGGTTCTCATCCCAGTTTTTGTCATTAACTAGCCGTGTGACCTTAGTTACTTCACTTCGCTAAGTCTCTGTGTCCTTGTTTATAAAATGAAAGGATGGCACTCAAAGTTTCCGACTGTTCTTTCCAGCTCTAACATCTAACATTTCCGTGATATCTCATAACTGGAATCAACAAAGACAGGTAGGCCCAAAGTTATGAAAAAGCTAGAACATGGTTCAAACAAACAAGCAATAAAAAGGCAATGGTTGGCAACCGAGCTTTGCCCAGTTAAGTCACAGAATATCTTTGGAGCTTAATGTAGGGCAAAGAAGAAACACATGTGTGTAGAGATTGCATGGTTTCCATAAAATGAATTTACCTAATTTCACTCTCCATCAGAAAGAGTTTTACATTTCCTTTTGCATTAATTAGTTGGCAGGTCTGTTGCATGATGCATTCTTATTTGCCTTTACTTTCAATGTTCAAAGTAGGCCTTAATAGCAGGTCCTAAACTGTTCAAGACAGGTTCCATATCATAACAGTGGCTGCTACTTATGGGAAATAAGAATCCAGGTATCTCAATGCTTATAACAGAAAATAAATAATTCTCTCCCTTGCAGGATCTTTAAAATGCTGGGTTTCAATTTAAAGATCAAATCCTGTAAATTCTTATTCAGGCCTAAGCACATATAAGATTAATACTGAGATTTTAAAGAGCTATAATTTGAGGTTCTAAGATCATCTTATGGTTAGCCCATGAAATCGGGAAATTGCTTTTTCTGGAAGAAAAGGAATTGAAATGCATTTATGTGGCTACAGGATTTTATTTGAACAGTAGTCAGCCTCCTGCCAGGGTTGCTTTCAGAAGGGTTATCACCTGCATTGAGGCACAGTGACTGCTGGTTTACAATTCTCATTCTATCGAGAGCTAGTGGGATACAGAAGCATCTCAATGCTGTACTTAGGTACCAGGCTATGCCCACTCCTTGTAGCATCTCCAGGGGTCTACTGATCAACTTTTCTCCCAGGTGCTAAGGAATACTGAAGCAGTGTGAGAACTATATGTGCATGGCAGGGAGGGAAGTCTAGCATGCATTAAAATAGCATGAACCGCATGAGGATCAGTCTTACTTTTTGTACTAAAACAATAAAGAAAAGAGTTGGCCTGTGTTGTTCAGTGATTAGAGTGTCGTTCCATGCACCAAAGTGTCACAGGTTTGATTCTGGTCAGGGCACATACACAGATTGCAGGTTTGATACCCATTCAGGGCACATGTATGAGACAACCAACAGATGTTTCTCTCTCATATCAATGTTTCTATCTCTCTCACTTCCTCTCCTTTCCTCTCTAGAATCAATGAAAAACATATCCTCGGGTGAGGATTGAAAAAAAAAAAAAAGAGTGGTGATTATTCAGCACTCTGTATCCACCTGCCATAGGTTCTAGAGTAAGCAAATGGTGGATAATTGTATTCGAAGCTTTATCCTTCTTCAGTGATTTGAAATTTGGCATGAGAGGGAGAGATACAATAGTGTGTGCGTGTGTGTGTGTGTGTGTGTGTGTGTGTGTGTGTGTGTGTGTCCAGGCAAGGCCCACACTTATGGATAGTCACCACTCATCTCCAAACTCCGAGAGCATGATACCAAACTGTGAATACTTTAATATGGAACAACATAGGAACTTCCTGGGTGCTATTTAAAAGACTCATGCTAGTCCTGGTCAGATAGCTCAGTTGGCTGGAGTATTGTCCCCTACACCAAAAGGCTGTGAGCTCAATTCCCGGTCAGGGCACATACCTAGGTTGCAGGTCCCATACCTAGGTAGAGCACATGTGGGAGACAATCAATTGATGTCTCTCTCCCACATCTATATTTTCCTCTTTCTCTCTCCCCCTTCCTCTCTCCCTAAAATCAGTAAAAACATATCCTCTGGTGAGGATTTAAATAAATAAATAAATAAATAACCCAGGCTACATTCTTCTTCACCTTTATTATACCCACTGATTGTCAGACACTTGGGCCACTTCCGCGCTAGGTTATAAGTGCTAGAGGAGGAAGACATTGTAGAAATCATATGGCATGTGAATCAATAGGCCTATCTTCCAAATCCTCAAAAAAATGGAATGAACTGTTGGCCAAGGCTGCTAAAAGGCCAAAGAAACAGCCTTGTCTCTCCCTCCATTAAAGTCTTTAAAAGCTTAACATAGTTTTCATTTTCAGCATTAAGTCAAATCTAAAAGTCTTTCCCCTCCCCCCAAGTCTTTCCTCCCCCCTCCTTGAATCGGCTGCTCTAGGAGCATCTTCCCTGCTATTATTAGCGGATAATTGCTTAACATTTTCTAGAGGTGATTAACCTGCCTTTAAAATGAAAGAAATCCCTAAATTGGGCAATCTGATGAAAGCCATGCTTTCATGTAATTTAGTCCCATCACCCAATACCAACCATCAGGTACATCAATTTCCAACTCAAAGGAAGTGCTGAAGAATAAGCAGTGACAATATTTGAAAGAAAAAACTCAAGGTCATAACACTGTCAATCTCAATTGTTTTCAGAACAGCGTTCCCCAAGGGGCAGCCTGATTGCAAGAAGCCAGTGGTTCTGTTCTAACTCCAGTGACCTTGAGAGGGCATCTGTCAGAGGGAGTCCTGTCCAGTTGACAGCAGTGGTGTAGGTTTTGTGTGAGTACCTGAGACTTTGGAAGCTCCCCAAGGACTTACAATTCTGTGTTAAATTTTAAATTTTCTTAATGTTTTTAGTAAAATGAATCTGTTGTATTGCAAAGAGCTCTGATACTCTACAGCAGGGGTCCTCAAACTTTTTAAACAGGGGGCCAGTTCACTGTCCCTCAGACCGTTGGAGGGCCGGACTATAGTTTAAAAGAAAAACTATGAACAAATTCCTATGCACACTGCACATACCTTATTTTGAAGTAAAAAAACAAAACGGGAACAAATACAATATTTGTAATTGCATGTGGCCCGCGGGCCGTAGTTTGAGGACCCCTGCACAGAGTCTGTCCATCCCTGCCAGCATTTGTAGGCATGCCTATTTTGTAATTAACTGGGTAAGATTCTCCTTTAAGATTATATGTTTGGGGTTTGTGAGATCACACAGACATGTTTGTCCCCTGTCTCCACCTAAGGCTGTGCCCCCAACTGATCTCAGACTGGTGGATATCAGCATTTTCCTCTCGCTCGAAGAACGATTTCCAAGATGGAGACTAAACAACATCCCCTGGTATCTCATTCCAAAGGTTGGAAAAGTTCTGTGCCAGCAAACCACTTTGTGGTTGCATTAGACGCTCTCTGTCGCCCTGCGGTTAACTGGAAGTCAGTTTACCGCAGAGCTTTTATCACCCAGCAGCTGCATTTAGCTTTCTGGGTGACCATGGCTCACACCCCAAACCAGAGGAAGGCCCTCAGGGGCTCTTTAAGGACCATTCAGAAATCCTCAGAGATGCAGGGGGTCAATGCCAGATCTACAGAAACATAGTTTGAAGGGGAAAAAAAAGGAAGAAAAAGGCGTGATGATCACTTTGGCGCCCTCTAGGGGCAGCACTTTGCCATCTTGTAGATTGTGAAATAGTACATTTGGGGAATTTCATGTCAGTATAGAGACAAACATCTTGTTAGTGATTTCCTCAGATGGCTTACCAGTACCCTGTCCTACATTCTTTTTGTTGATTATTTTACATGACCACAGGATCCCTTTTCTCATGGAAACTTCATCATAAAATCCTGTACCCAAGTGGGGGAAAACCAACAACAACAAAATTAAAGCCAGAGATTTTGATTGTGTCTATCAGTTCTGTTTATTTTGATGCAAGCACCAAAGGCAACTGTTCAGCTATCCTTTTTAAATGTTTCCCATTCACAAACATGTGATTGGAGCTGGTTTTAGCTCCCTATAACAAATAGGGCAACTCTGGTATGATGCATAATATTTAAGAGCATGGTGTTTAGAGTCTGACTGACTATAATTCCCAGACCACTACTTACTGTCTTTGGGTAAGTTACTGTCTCTGTGCCTCAATTTCTTCAAGTATAAAATGGGTCAAAAAGAATACCTTCCTCATAAGATTGCCAGGAGGATTAAGTAAAATAATGCCCATAAAGCAAGTCATCATCCTTCACAGGTATCCAGAGTTTCAAGGTGTGTGAGGCAAGAGAGTGGAGGAGGTTCAGGAGTCACATAAGAGAAACACCCACCTCATAGAGTGGTTGAAGGCCTTAAGTTAGTTAATAAAGGCAAAACACTGGAATAATGCTAAGCACCTAGTAAACACTTGAAATGGTTTGCGGTTGTTGTTTTTCTTGTTGCTATCTTCATCGCACAGTTGAGCAAACTAAAACGTACAGAGGTTCAATCATTTGCTTAGGAAATAGACAATTAGTAGGCAGCGGGATGAGGAATCCATCTCACTCCATGGCCCATGCTCTCTACCATTACACTCTCTATGCATAGTAACTGTTACTGCTAGCATTATTTTGACAGGAAAGACACGTTTCAGGCAGGCTTGCTACCTTCACCTGACTAAGGAGAAGTTCCTAATTCATCAGCCTGCAAAGTATGCACTGTAGCATGAGCCTTCTTATACTGAGACAAACACTGAAAATTTAACCACCCATTATCTGGTCTTCTGGTGGCACAGGGCTGACATCCTCAGCTGTTTTAGAGTAAGGAGCAAAAATCTGAGTAGGTCGGGGAGAGGGGAGACAATTGATAGATATGTGAAGAAGGGGTGTTCTGAGGAGAGTAGGAAAGTGTTCTTTGGGAGTCTTGCTGTCCAGGTAAACTGAGTCAAGTGCCTGATAAACTGACCTTTCTCTAGAAAAGGCCCCCAGCCACTTCACTTTCTGACTGATAGATCAGGAATGTCTAGCATAGAGGATGCTGCCTAGTTCTCTGAGTAGTGTCCTGGGATTTTCATAATTCCTACTGAACCTGGATAGAGACGGTCATCAGCATGTTCCTAAGGCTGTCCTAATAAATGTGCTTGCTCTACGGTTTTCTTCAGCTATCTTGCCAGCATATTACCAGCTCTGCTATCTAAGTTGTGAAACCTCAAGGATTTCCCATTGATTTTCACTTCCAAAAACAGATTTCCAGTGGGGCACTTATCACCGGATTTTTACCGTCGGTGTAAAGTCTCCTGCTAGTCAGCTTACTGTCTACAACTGCTGAGGCTGTGGAAACTCAAGTCTGAGGTCTCTAATTTTCCCTGAGGGCAGAAAGCTGAGCAAAGATAGTTTGTTGTTTTAGGGAAGACAATCACTCCTTAGACATTTTCTAACTATTGAGCAGGGGGAAACATGTACTGGAAAATACTGAGTTTTCCTGATGTTGAGATTTTTTTAAAAGGTATTTTTAAAAGGTGCTTTGCTCAGGGGTGTAGCCAAGGCATATGCCTACCTCTGAGTTCAATTGGCCATGAGACTTCCTAGAACATTTTTCCATCTTTTAGTTAGGTGGAGATAAGTGCTATTGGGAAAAAAAAAAAAAAGCAAAGAATTAGGGAATGCTGAGCATGTACCCAGGTCTTGTTTTCTATAGCATGGTCAAAGAAAGCTTCCACAGGTAGGTGGCATTTGACCAGGTACCTGAAGGAAGCGAGGGTTCTCTGAGAGTTGTTGAAGTAAAATTTTCAAAAATTCAAAAGGTGACTGTCACATAAATAAAAACTGAACATACATCGAAGATGTATTCTACCCAATAATCAATAAGGCAATCAATAAGATGTGAAGACTGTTTTGAAGAGCATTTGAGGACCCAGTATTCATGAGAAGTTTAATAACAGGGTTAGGCTAAGAAAGAGTGTTGGATTAGAGACAAAATTGGCTAATCTCCTGCACAGCAATAAACTAAATTCTTTGGGGTTATCCTTTCTACGGACATAAAATTGTTTGGATCTCTCCTGGGGGGTTGTATAAATTAACAAATAACTTCACTAATCTTGGACTTTTGATTGATAGTAAACAGAGAGTCAAAAAAGTACTTTGCCTTAAATAATTCTGTGTGAGTCTATTAAACAATGAACCCACAGGACATTGACAGGACACACTGCTCATAGATCTTTTCTTTATGTTCAAGTTTTCCTTTTTTTTTTTTTTTTTTTTTTTTACTGAGCCATGAATATATCTCCAAGAAGAACATTGCAGGCAGAGAGACTGTGGGTAAATTGGCCCATTTCCCTCCATTCATCACTCCAATAGCTAAGGAATGCCCTTCCCACACACTCACACACACACCTGGCCTTATGATGCAGTTGGGTGCAAGTAAATAGCTGGGGGTTATCTAGAGAACTTGGAAGGTTTCTATGGGAGGAGAATGGGAATTGAGGTTGGAATTTGTGAGTGATGGAGAGGCTTAAAAAGATATTAGAGAATGGTGAATATGAAAAATAGTAAAATAGGGGAAGAATGGAGTTATAAAACATTTCCCTCTTTTTCTATGGCATAAAAATGTACTTCCCCTACCCCAGCCCTACCTCTATCTCCAGAGAGGCTGATAAATATATGAATTAGTTATAATTACATTTTGGTTGCTTGTTGGACTGTGCTCTATATGAGATAAAATCATGTTGCATGACCTCGTTCTGTCTCTGAAATAATTCCATGCATTAGGGTGTTTCAGCAAGAAACACTCTCAGTGGATGCTGAGGAGAAGAGGGAATCGGAAAGTTTCCCACTTGGGAGAAAAAGTGTGCCTCACCCTCCTCCCACAAAAGGAGAACCAACCCTCCTTTTGCCCCTCTTCCCTTCCTTCTCCCCTCTCCAGCCAAACTAACCTCTCTTCCAAATTTCCTCCTCCTCCCACACTGTTCTATAAACCTCCCATGCCCTCATGATGTCTTAACTACCTCTCAGGAAACCAAGGATCCCCAGACTTTTCACTTGGCCAACTAGGTGTTGATGCCATAACCAACAGAGGTCCCAAAGGATGAGGAACAGGTATGGGTGTAAGAGAGGATGTTTCCAGAGTGTAATTTATAGGCCCTCTAGGACATCCAAGTAGAACTGTTGAGTAGGCAACTTCCCTTTTCTTCTATCACATATACTGAGGGATGAAGTTAAGACAAAACAGACACCAGACAAGAATCAGATGGAAGAGGAAGACAGCGGCACCAACAGACATCCCTTATCCCAGCCAAGAATAATATGTGGAGGGAGGTGGGGAGGTTTGGGGAGTAAGAAGATTTGTGACCCCAACCTCCCTGCTTTACTAAAGAGGCCCTGGCTCCCAAACATTTTCTTCACACTACCTGAAAGTCTACCGATTAGAGATACATTTGAGTTAATATTCAAATATCCCAAAATGATTAAGAAGAGATCATCATCCTTCCATCCCGTTCTGTAAATTGGTTAAATTTGTTTCCTTCCTTGCTTTATCTAGTTTTTTGAGAGGTGGAAGAGAACCTCACCTTTGGGACCCTAGATTATGAGGACAAGCACACAGTTGATTGGGATAAACAGTAATTGAAAAGAAAAGGGTGCTGACCATTTTTGTTCTTGTCTCAACCCAGAGTGATGATGCCAAAGGAAGGCCAGGCCAATGATGCAAACCGTGCACCTGAGCCCTGTCCTTGGGCATTAGCTCCAGGGTTTCCAACACTGCAGACCAGTGTTCTCTTAGCAGCCGTGGGCAAACTACGGCCCGCAGGCCGGATCCAGCCCGTTTGGCTGTTCTATCTGGCCCGCGGAGCCGAAAGAGCGGAGGGTTCTCTTGCTCTCCCCTCTGCTCCTTCACCAGCAGCAGGGTTAAGATGTATTAGTTCACACAAACACTCCATCCATGCTTTTGTTCCGGCCCTCGGGTCCAGTTTAAGAACCCATTGTGGCCCTCAAGTCAAAAAGTTTGCCCACCCCTGGTCTAGAGTCTCTGGCTATCAGCTCTGAGTTAGTCCTAGATGTTGGTAAAAACAATACAATGCCCAAGTATGTCCCCTTATTTATCCTGGGGGCATTTTCAAATGGCACCAAGAAGCATTCTGGTCTCTCTCCTGTCTTCAAGGTCAAGAATTTGAGTCCCAGTTGCTGAGAAAGGCCAGACTTCTCCTAGGAAGGGAATATCTTTGTTAGAGAAGTCTGTGCCGAATTATTTTGTCTGTTAACAGCACAACCAGAAGATAACAAGGACTATTTGACAAAGACTAGCATTGACAAATGGTACACATTTTTGGACTCATTTCAAAGTACAAACTCCTATATCATTTCATTTTCTAAAGCTCTGAATAACTTATTAGACAATTTAATTGCCTGTATTTGGGATAGGGAATTCCTAAAATGCTGAGTATAATATTTGGATTTAAAGAAAAAGACACCATAATAGAGGCCATTGTTCAAGTAAGTAGACACAGGTTCGTGTATTTCAAACTTTGGATAAAATATAAAGAAGATCATTGAGTTCTAATTTGAAAGAATTTCACTGAAAGATTCAGAAAACAGTTCACTGTGAGACTATGAGACAGAATTATAATATTTACTGGACAATTGTTTGCTATGAAGCATTTATTTTATATCACTTTTAACAAGACGGAACTGTCAAACTGTTTAAAATTCCATTGGAAAAATTTGGATTAATACTAAAGTGTTTACTCTTTTATCCTCGCCTGTATATTGAATTACTCATGGAAGACAATGGAAAGAATCTGAGAAATGCTAGTTTTAGCAACAACTCAGGCTGCATTTCAGAAATATTATAGACTATGTAAATGAAGGTGACTTTTGGACATGTATTAACATAGCTGCAATACTACTGGTGCGATGTAAGACACAAGAAATGAAAAATTCCAGCACTATCAACAGAAATGATCCTTTGGAAGATGATGGTACCAGTTAAACATCCTCCCCATCTAATGACCATGCTTACATTGGAAAAAGAAAATCACGTTCATCTGGTTGTGCTAAATGCCATTGTTAACTCCAGTGGCTGTGATTCATAACCTGTGCCACAATATACAACCTTTTAAAGTCATTCTGGAACTATGGAATTATTACCTATGAAGATAGTGTATATATATCCTAGATCACTCACTGAATGTACATCCATGTAAAAACCGTTTAGAACAGGGGTCCTCAAACTACGGCCCGCGGGCCACATGCAAATACAAATATTGTATTTGTTCCCATTTTGTTTTTTTACTTCAAAATAAGATATGTGCAGTGTGCATAGGAATTTGTTCATAGTTTTTTTTTAAACTATAGTCCGGCCCTCCAACGGTCTGAGGGACAGTGAACTGGCCCCCTGTTTAAAAAGTTTGAGGACCCCTGGTTTAGAACAAGGACTAATTTGTCTTGGTATTACAATCACTTTGGCTAATCCCTTCACCTTCTTTCATCCAGTCCCTTCCTCCCCTTCCCACCCCCCCTCCACCCCCGCCCTGCCATCTCCCGGACAGTTGTCAGGCCCTTCCATGTATCCATTCCTCTGTTTCTATTTTGTCCATCAGTTTATTTTGTTTGTTAGATTACACATATAAGTAAGATCATATGGTATTTGTATTTCTCTGACTGATTTATTTCACTTAGCATAATAATCTACAGGCCCAGCCATGCTGTCACAAAAGGTTATTCACCCTAATACTCAATGGCATTTCCACCTTCCTCCCCTTAATGCAGTGGTTCTCAACCTGTGGGTCGCGACCCCTTTGGGGGTCGAATGACCCTTTCACAGGGGTCGCCTAAGACCACCAGAAAACACATATATAATTACATATTGTTTTTGTGATTAATCACTATGTTTTAATTATGTTCAATTTGTAACAATGAAAATACATCCTGCATATCAGATATTTACATTACGATTCATAACAGTAGCAAAATTACAGTTATGAAGTAGCAACGAAAATAATTTTATGGTTGGGGGTCACCACAACATGAGGAACTGTATTAAAGGGTTGCGGCATTAGGAAGGTTGAGAACCACTGCCTTAATGTTTGAGTTCCAGAGGCACAGATCACCTGCAATGATGCACTGTTCTTAGCTGCATGAGGATCACCTGGGGAGCTTGTAGCCACCTCCTTTGTTTACAACTCCGAAGTTTCTGACTCAGTACAGCTGGAGTGGGACAGAGAATGCATTCTAACAAGTTCCACATGATGCTGATGCTGCTTTCCCAGGGATCCCACTCTGAGAACCACTGCAGTAAAGGATTCTGGGTAGGAGGAACTAAACGCAACTTTAGGAAGAAATGTTTATACAGTGGGTCCTTGACTTACGAGTTTAATTCATTCTGTGACGGAGCTCGTAACTCAAATTACTCGTATGTCAAATCAAAAAGTGAACGAGTGAGACAGGTGATGCTGGGCTGATGTTGTGGCGTTCACTGTGATGTTTGCTGCGCCAACTAGCGGTGGGGTATCTGAAGCTGGCTGGTAACCCGAATTTTAGCTCAAAGCAAAAAATCGGCCGAGAGATGGCTCGTATCTCGAAAAACTCGTTAGTCGGGACACTCGTAAGTCAAGGCCCCACTGTATGTGGGTCAAGCTGGTCTTGTGCAAAATGAAAGGAAGTCTAAGCTTCCCCTAAAGGTTCAGCCCCTGCACACAGAACCCTCTGCCTCCTGTTTTTCCAACTTTGCTACCTCCATTTCTCAAAAGTGCTTGCAGATCTCATTATCTTCATTTACCCTAAAATAGATTAATCCTGGCAGTAATTCTTCTTAGGGACCTTCCAGTATTAACATGGACCAAAACTTTATACCCAATAAATGAAATTCAAACATAAAAAGGCATTAATTTGAAATGGGGAAAACATTGTTGTATTTCTACTCTATCGCCTACATTACCCCAGAATGATCAAAAGCTGCATCTGTTCATGCTACGTTTTTACTCAAAGTCATCAGTGACTATCCTTTTCCTACAGGCAAATTCTAAATATTTAGAAAGACTTCCAGGCCTTTCAATATAGGCCCCTACTTATTTCTTAAACCTCATCAGCCACCTCTCCCTCCCTCCACTTAAAACACTACAATTTTGAACTATTTCAAACTCTCAGAAAATGTTCTATTCTCAACATCAGCTACATAGTTTTAGGGACCCAATAAAATATTTAAAAATGCAGGGCCCTTTGATGAAAATTTATTAAAGAATTTCAAGTTAACAACAGTAGAGCATTCATCCAAAGGAGGGGCTCCTTAGCGTGGGCCCTGCGTGACTAGCCACAGCCCACAGTGTGGCCCTGACTGTTCTAAGACAGTAACCCCAAATACCTTGGCACTTGTCTTGAGGCAACACAAAGAAACCAGTCAACATTTTTTAATTTTCTTTTGTTCTGAATTAGTATTGTTATATTTGTTGAACTTCAAATGCAAGGAAGCACTTGAGTCTCACCATGCAGTTGTTCATTTTCCAGGGAAACTCTTGCATAGCCAAAGAGCACAACATTTCACTTTGACCCGGGCACCACTGCTATAGATTCTCCTTCCAGGGCAAGGTACTCTTCCCTCTCCCTGAAATGCCATTTACCTGTTTCTTATCTGATAAACTCCCACTCAACCACTGGCTGCTCAGTCCAGGCTCCTTCTCTGCTGGGAGGCCTTTCCCCACATCCCAGGGTTCCCCTCGGCACAGGGCCACTCCTGTACTTTAGTGACTAGTTTACCATGTCTTAATCTTGTTTGCATGAATATTTTATTCACTAGACTCTAAGCTATTCCAGGGCATCTATACGCTTTGGTCTTTTTATCAGCAGAATCTAGCACAGTGCCTGGTCTAAAGGAAGGACTAAAACATGCTTGTTAACTAAATGGATGGGTAGTCATACATTCTAACATTTTCCACTAAATCAAAAAGAGTTTCTTATAAGAAAAACATTTCTCAAGCCAAGAGGTAGCTTAACTGTGATTCAGTCTTCTGAAGTTACTAGGTGAGATTGTAAATGAATCTCTAGTGTGCACAAAGATAGGACACTCTGGGGGCAGAACTGCACTTCGTAGTCTCAAAAATCTAATCAAAGTGCACTTGACCTCACCCTCCAGAGATGTGTTCAGTCCTGCTCAGTGGAGGAATCTAACACTTAGGGGAGTTCGAGAAATTCATCCAGAAGGCCTTTCCTAGACTGGTTTCATATGGGAACTTTTATTTTAATTCAAATATCAGAAACTGTTTGAAGTCTACAGTCGGTTTTCCAGGGCCAATGATCTAGTCTATGGTTGATTTAGTCCTTTGTGTCTCTCCCTCCTTCATGACTTCTGGCTCTTCTAATGCTGCTTTATCATGGGTGGGCGGGGAAATACCTTATAAGCTGAAATTCAAACTAATAGAGTCTGCTTTTTGTAAACTTGTGGTTTATCTATTAATTTCATCTACCCAAGCTGTCTTCATCCTGGCTAGCACATAAAATTTGAGCATTGGCAGGATATCATATTTACTTAGGTATTTTTCTCCAACTTGCATATACTGTTTGGTCACATTTTGAGAGAGAATCCAAGTACAATCTTTGCATGTACCTTATCCTTGGAACTATCTAGGAGGGAAGCAATGTCTGGTTGTGTTTTTCTGGCCAGGCCATGGAGAAAGGAGAGCTAGTTATTCCCGATGTTTTCACTAAATTGCTGCTTCTCTGTCTTTTTCTCTTCACTTTTGTTTTCTTCTCTCTTGAAGCTGGGGGCTCTCACTCCCTCAAGGTGCCTTGAGCCCTGTGGACATCACTAATGATCTGGGACAAAGGGTGGCCAGGTCCATGTCTGAATCTTAACAGGCAAAAAAATCCTCAACATGTTAGATCCATCTTCAGGCAGGTACATTTGCCCACCTGCTCTCGAAGCCAGTCCTGGGCTGCCTAAACCAAGCCACTACTTGTTGAGTAGCAGGAAACACATGAGAAAGTCTGAATTGAACCAGAAACTTGTCTCAATGGCAAGGCAACTGGATCCATCTCTTGGTTAATAGTTTAACCTATTAAGGTAGATTCCTTATTTCTTCCTTCACTCTGAACGTTTAGCAGCTGTGCATTCCCAAATCCAAGTCCCATTTGTGTAGATACTTGATTTATTTAGGAGTCTTAACATTTACTTCTGGACTCTCAGGATTGGGAGGGAGTTTGACAGGTTATGTATACAGGCTGTCCCCATCTTACACCTGAGCCCACTTCACCACTGCCATGCCTCGGGTGTGCATTTTTTCCTAAACACTACCAGGGATGGGAAATTAACTGCTGCCCAAGGCCGTTGACTTAATTCTTGAGTAGCTCCATTAGAAATAGCTCCTTTTCACAAACCAAATGTCTGCTAAAGTCAACATGCCCTTTCAGATTTAAATGAAATTGTTTTGAATTCTCATGCTTTATGAGGTTAGCCATGCAACAACTGTTCCAAGCCCTCTGTTAATTTTTGACACGTGGGCAGGAGGTTGTTTATAATTGTCCTGGCCACCTCAGAGTAAGGCCAAATCACTCCATTTATGGATCCTCACTTTCCTATGCTTATTCTCCCTTCTTTGTCACCTGTCCCTCCACACCACACAGTCCTCTTCTTCCTGTCGGGATAGCCACTGAGCCTGTCTCAAACACAAGGTTGTGTAAGTGTGTGGGGCGTAATGTTATAGAAAAATTGGGATACTTGCTGGAGTTTACAGTGCAGAAACCAAACAAATTATAATTAAACATTAGACATTCCTATTCTTCAAAGCCTCTCAGCCACCTCACCCGCAGGGACCTCACTCCCTGGTCACTTTTCTGTAGCTGCCACCTCCACCATGGTGCTTGGCCCTTCTCTTTCAACTCCCCAATTCTGTCTACTTTTTTTGCTTATATCCCAAATTCCAGTTAACTTTTTCTCTAGACAAATTTGGTTTTGCCTTTTACTAGACCTTGACCTTAGGACCTAGCATCCCACACTCACAGAAGTTTATCAATGTTGTCCTGAAGATAGTCCACTGCCTGAGAGTCCTGTGCCAGATGTTACCATCCCCATGGAACCACATAAAGCCCAGCTCTGACTCCCATTGCTTCTATCCAGTTCATTGCAACTTGCTCTCTCTTGCTCTGGAGTCACTGACAGAAAGGATACAGATCTACTCCTCATGAGGACTGTGACACCGGTCAGTCTACCTTCTGAGACCATGTTCGTCAGCTCTGAAATGGTGATAATGATACTACCTGAAGGATATGTGTAAGAACTTGATTGAATAATACACAGTATCTAGCACATAGTAGGCCCTCAGCATGTTATTTTCTTTAGTTAAAATAAAATTGAGAGCAGGCTTGAAATCTTCAAAGCAGACAAAACCATTTAAGCCATGAAAGCAAAATGAAATCTAGCTTATTACTTGCAATAGGCACAAGTACAACTTCACTTAGGTTGCTTCTTGTAAATGCCTCTGATAATGATAAAAGAAGCTTAAGTCATCTTCTTTAAATGGTAGAAGATAATCACTTTCAACCAATCCCCTGCCTTCTGGAAATCCATGTTGAAATAACCAATCATTGTAAAGGTTAAACAACTTCCTCACTTTATAAGCCATCTTGTAAAATCATGCCTCTGAGCTTCATTCCGCTTTTTGTTTGAAGTATCCCTGTTCGAGAACATTTTGTCTCTCACTTAACAAAACATTGACATTAAGTGCAGCACTCTAAATTTTCCTTAACACATTCTTCTCCCCCTGCCCCCTCCCACCCCCAGCCTCAGTCTTCAGCACTATTGTGACTGAAGCTTCCCCAGCCTGGTTGGATCTGCTTGCATTGACCTCTGACCCCTCCTATTTGATACCTGGTTCTCCTGGGCATTGAAGCTGGTCCCTGCTTTTGTCTCCAGCTTTCACTACTCTATGCTCCTGAAGTCTGGAACCACTCAGTGTTGCCAGACTTACTCTTGCTCATGTCTGGAGTCTTGCAATGCTATTCTCTACCTTTTTGCATGAGCAGCTTCTATTCAGCTCTCACTCAAACACCACCCTCTCTTCCAGAAAGCCACCCCTGATCTCTCCAGACAGAGTTGAATGTCACCACTGTCTGCTTCTTTAGTGCCCTATGATTATCCACATGGCATCCCCCATCACACTGTTCTGCTATACCTGGTGACTGGGCTACGCCACAGACTGTAAGCTTTCTGAGGCAGGGAGATAATCATTAAAGTTTTATCGTAGGCAATAGCATGTAGCAACCCTTCGAGCATGTTTGCAGTTGGGTACATGCACACTGCCTCGCCTTCATGTTGGGGACTCTCAGTCCTGACACTACAGACAATAAGCACCACATTTTAATTGCTTAAAAACAATTTTCCTTCTCCCTTGCCATCACCCCCTCCCAAGCACATACACATTACCAAGGAATGCATTTCTCTGAGCAATAATTACTGAAGAATGAGAAAATATAAGAGCTCTATTTTACTTACCTTTGATAAAGGAATTGCGTAACTTGGGTGAGATCTCTAGAGTTTTGTAAGTGCAGGTAAAGAACAATAAACTGCAAAAAAATCTGGCGAACAAGAATCAGATGCTATAGTTAAGTGGCATTTGACAATTGATAGACAACTGTGGAAAGAGGAGACCACATTTAAAGAAACTTCTTGTGTAAAAGACAAATTTCTGAACACAAAAGTGATGAGCCCACCCATGGCAGGCACTGGCCCAAAAGGCTGCCACAGAAACACTGTGGTGCATGGGCCCTGACCCCCTCTGCTGGGCCTCAGGGATAAGTTTGGCTACAGACATCAAAAAAAAAAAAAAAAAAAAAGTGATGAGGGCTTTTACATTCATGCACACAATGTGATATGTTATCTTTGTTGTATTCTCAGTTTAAAAGTGCTTGAATTTTCAGAAAGAAAATAAATTTCTCTTCTTGCCCCTCCCTTTGTTTGCCCATATGATTCCAGCTAACTTGGAAAGAGATGATTGGCATTAAGTTATGGATTATAGATATGACTGAGCTGTCTTACCTCTGTAGTTCTTAGATCAAGACCAGAAATTTCCAAATGGCATTAGAGCTGCTGAGATCACTTTGAAGATGCAGAAGAGCAGAGATAACTGAGGGAAATGCTGACGGTCACACCTCCTTTCTGGCATCTCACAAGTAGACCCTCAATTCCTCTGAAAAGACAATCATCAGAGAAATCATGATAGCTCTCACAACCCAAATCTCACTCACATACAATATTTAAAAATTTTAGATGAACAGATAAAATAGCGTGGAACACATCCTCTGTTTTGGTGCTAAACAATGTTGTATTAAATATATCAATTTTCAATCATAAGCCTTTAAATGCAAAATGCTAGTAATCAAGTTAGTACTAAGGGAGGATGATTATTTTTATGATTTATTGACCTACCATATAGGTTATATGAATCCCAAACTAACTCAGCCTCTGATGAGGTTGGAGTCCCAAGAAGGAGGTTAACATCTGCTCCTCCAGGCATGTGGTCCAGGATGCACATTTGGTTCAGACTTGGGCATTCCATTGGCGGGGAGAAAGCCCTATGATTTCATATCGGAGAGGAATTCTAAGAGAAAGAATCATATTTGAGCTGCTTGAAGGGCCTTCTCTATAAGCAGTTTCAGGCAAATTATTTGTCTTTTGAGTCTCAGATTCTCATTGCACAATGGGTTTAACAATGGATACTGGTATTCATTAGTAAACAGGTCTGGCTATTGTAACAAAAGTCAAAATAATTGTGGCTTCAAAGAGGCAGGAGTTTATTTCTCTCTCATGACACAATCTGAACATCGCCAGTGCAGAGCCCAGAGGGCAACTTGACAGTTTGAGGCCATTCTGCTCCTATTCTGTTTTGCATCTTCAACACTCAGCTTTCATCTCAGAGCTAAACTCTCTCTTTCCAACTGTTGCCTTCACATCCACATTCCAGCCAGTGGGAAAGGAGATGAAGAAGGGGAGGGCATACTCCTACCTTTTTAAGGGCATGAACTGCAAGTTGTTTATATCTCTTGTGCTCACATCCCATTGGCAAGCCTGGAGTCACGTGGCCACACTAATCTGTAAGACAAACTAGAAGAAGGGGTCTTTAGCTGGGATGTCATGCACCCTGTCAAAATCCAAGACTTAACTTGCTAACAAAGAGAGGGAGAATACATACTCAAGGTCAGCTAGCAATGACCCATAGGATTGTTTATAATCTTCTAAAATAATATGTAGAACACTTGACACAAAGTCAATGTTCAATTGGGATAGCTAACCATGTTTTTATTGTAATAAGCAAACATTTCAATCAGTCCATTTGATTTTGTTCTTGATAAGGAGATTTAAAAAAAAGGGTGTGTGTAACTCTACATAGGGACTCACAAAGTGGGTCGGATTAAGCAGGAGTGAGTTTTGGTGATAGAGTAACTCACTGCCTTGGCCTACTCCTCCTTCTTCATTTTAGGTTGTAAATCCTTCATCATGGGCCCGGGCTCACCCACTTCCTACAGACTATCAGTCATCTGACAGTTCTATGTTCAGAATCTGGGGTGTCTTGGGTAAATCCAAATTGCTTCCCTCCTTTAATGCCTGATTCATTCTTTCAGTTCATGCACCTGAGCTCCTGTTGCCTTTCTTCCCATTCTTCATTTGTCCAACCATACCTCATAATCAAGCCTACTCAACACATTACACAGGGATTGTTACCTACAACCCTGTGTGCACTGCTATACCATTAACATTTCCTTTAATGCAGAGATTCCCCTACCCCACCTCAAGGAAAGAACACGGAAGAGAAGGAGGAGAGAAAGAAAGGGGAGGGGAGGGGTGAAATGAGGAGAGGAGAGAGAATCAGAAACTGAGTCTGTAGGAAACTATGAGAGAGAGAGAGAGAGAGAGAGAGAGAGAGAGAGAGAGAGAGAGGTATCCAGATAGAAACCAAGATAACAAGAACACATTATGGCCCTGGTATTCTACAGTAATAAGTGGTCACGTGGCAGTGCTCCATAAACTTCAGATCACAAATATAGGAAAACATAGGACCAGTCTTACTATACTGGGGGGGAAGGATTGTGGGTGGTAGGAAGGGGGAGGAGGCTGATTCATGCATCATCACTTGCTCAGATGATTCTCACATTTAGCAGGATAGCTAAAGAAGTACATACCCACAAAGCTGAGTGAAAAATTGCTGGGCCACCTGGCAAAGTAACTTTCTAATATATTTCAACTGAGAACATTTCTAATTAATCTGTGGAGGGGTCCCTGGTGGATGTGTAAAAGAATAACATTTTACAATAGGTGTCTTTGGCTTTCTCTGTCAATTTACAATAGAACAGGACTCAAGGGGAGAAATCCCATATACTAGCAGATGAAGCAAGAACCCAGCTAACTCGACATGAGAGCTTCAAGGGCTCTTAGTGGCCACTCAAACATGATGCTTTATAGTTGAGAAAGCTATGGACCTGCCTACCCTGGGTGGTCAGATTGGGGCTCAGTCCAGTGAACTTCATCAGGGACTCTCTGACATCAGAGGAATCTGTTATTCTGAAAAGAAAATATCTCTTGTGGGAACTCTTTAATATGTTCTTAAAACTGTTTTTATAAAAAAGGACAAGACTTAAGATGGTGAAATAAATTCCAAGTATATAAATATCTAACTGTTGTATCATGGCCACATTCCTGAGGAGTTTGCCGAGTGACAAAATGACTTCAAACAAATGCTTGGTTGGGGCTGCACATTTTCTAAGTGGCTTTAGGGGAACTGTTGATTGAAGAATTCAGGAGATGGGTGAGCTAAATCAGCTGGGAATGAGGAACATCCTGTGCTTAATGAATGGAACAGAGAACGAGATACAGAAAACAGCCCTTCGTATCTGAGTGAAACAATCCGGACCCACTGGATGGAAGAGATGCCCCTTTAAATGAAGAGCTGCTCTGTTTGACTCAGGACACACTGGCAGGGGTCAGGGTGCAGGAGGGCGGGAGAGCAGCAGGCAGACCTTCCCATCAGCAACTAAAACAGGCGGGAGCTGGCAGGTGGGTGGGGGCTTTGCAGGCAGAAAGTTAGGTGAAAAGTGCACTGCACAAGGATTCCGAGGACCTGGGTTCCAGTCCCAGCTCTGCCACCTGGGCTTGTCCCATCCCCTCTCTGATGGGCTTCGGTTTCCTCCTCTATAAGGGAGAGGGTTGTGCTACACCTTCGCCAGCTCCAAAATCCTCTTTCCCAGGGATCACTACTCAAATGCCTACAGCAGTGGTTTCCAGTCAAAGCAGTGTGGCCTCCCAGGGGACACTTGGCAACGCCACACTGGCTGTCACAAGGAGGAGAAGGTGCTACTGGCATCGGGTACATAATGGACAGGGATACTACTTAACATCTAAAAATACACCGGACAGCCCCAACAACAAAGGATTATCTGTACCCAAATGTCAACAGTGCCAAGGTTGAAAAACACTGAGAGAACAATACAATCATGCACTCATTTCAGCCAATTATCATCTTGATTCTGAACATCTTGATTTTTATGTAAAATATCCACAATTTAAAATATAGCAACAGGTCAATTTTTTTACCAAATAAAACAGGTGGCCAAATAAAACACGGCTTTGGGACAACTCCTGTCTGCAGGCTGTGAATTTGTGAAATTTTATTTAGCCACATACTGTTAAGTAACTAGTATAGTTCAGCGGTTCTCAGCCTGTGGATCGTGACCCCTTTGGCAGTCGAACGACTCTTTCACAGGGGTCACCTAAGACCATCCTGCATATCAGATATTTATATTACGATTCATAACAGTAGCAACATTACAGTTATGAAGTAGCAACGAAAATAATTTTATGGTTGGGTCACAACATGAGGAACTGTATTGAAAGGGCCAGAAGGTTGAGAACCACTGGTTTAGCTGAAAGCGCAGTCTTTCATCTGTATCGGTTATCTGAGCCAGAGCTAAGCAGAGCAAGTTTCATCCACGTGTGTGCTCACACATGTGTGTGATAGAGTGGAAGAATGCTAGATGTGGTGTCCTGAGACATTGCACCTGTGTAACTTTGGGGTAGGAATTAGTAAAATTTCCAAATAGCAGGGTCCCCACTTTGTAGGAGCATAGCAATATCCTTGCTGTCTACTGCTCAAAATTGTTACAAAATAGTAGTATCTTGGCACTGAAAAGAAGTTTAGAAATCACCTAATACATGATTATACCCTTAAAAGTGCTATGACTTTGCCCTTGAACTCAGTCAGTAAGAGGAACGGGGCTTAAAAGCCAGGTGTTGTACTCCCTGTCCTGAGTCCTCTAAAGAGAGCGAGAGGAAGGAAGGTGGTATGGGGAGAGCGCCAGATGTGTCTCCCTGACACACACTCTTCCAGATGTTGGCCACCAACACTCGGTCTTCCAGATGTGCCTGAGCAGCACCAGATGCAATACAAGGACTAAATGAGAAGGGATGGGAAAGCATGCTGGTGCCTGTAAACTCTTAACCTGTGCCCCAAATGTAAGGTTGGTGTTGATATTAATTTTTTTCTGATGTATGACCATAGGCAGCTTTCTGGCTAATGGCTATGTAAATGCCTGATGTTGGCCAGAGGGAGGTCAGAACCAGAGAGTGTGATGGCTCAGCAGACACAACCACTCCTAGAAAAATGGTGCATAGATCAGTTTCACCAGTGTGGCTGCTGAAAGGCCCTGCTGCTACAATGCCTAAGGACAGAAAGTGAGGGAAGTTGCCATTATGCATTCATAAGAGCTGATGGCATCAGAAAATAAATCTCCAAGGCTAACCCTGGTTTATAGGCATCAAAAACTCTGCCCACCTCGATGCCTTTCCTGAGCACCTGGATGCTTCCCTGACTCAGCTTTGCTCTCTTACCACCACCTGTTGGCATCTTGCCCTGTGCCCTCTGCTTATCTAAGAGCCTCCTCTCTCTCTCCCTCCTTCTCTCTCTCTCCTGAACCCCCGGACTGCTTAGAGACTTTGCCCTAATGCAGAACGTGTCCTTGTTAATGCCGGCTCTCCTGGGTGTGGCCAGGCAGGGTCTGAGCCCACATTAGGCTCTGATGAGGACATGCCAACTGCTACCTTGCTGTCTGGCTTCATGCTCTTAGAGTCAGTCATCTTTCCTTAGCATGCTCTTTAGGGTTACATGGGAAATGCCCAGATTTTTGCATGAGCATTCAGAGATTTTTCTTTCCTTAAATGTCATGCTTGCTTAGTGCTAAAATGTCTCCGAAGTCCACTGTGAACATCATTACCTGTTGTGCTGTCTGTGCAGCAGGTGAGATGGAACCTGCTGCTGCTGCAGCTGTTGCCGTGGGCTCAACACAACAGGTTGCACACTCTTTAGTGCAATGATGGAGGTTTCAGTTACTTACAGGATGTAATTAGAAATGCATATTTACCTTAGAACCAGTTTGGTGTGCTTACTCTTCTATTAGGAAGACACTGTGCTTTCTGGAACGTGTGTACTTCCCTTTCTTTAAAGCCCCTTACCTCCCTATAGGCTTTCCAGACAATATCTTTACCTTCTGGTTTTCCTTTACTCATAATATAAAAAATAAAATAAGCATACTATGATATTGTTATGCTTACATTAATATATTATTAATCTAGTAATAAGATCAATATATTGATTATTATATTACTGTTATTATCACAAAGGGAGTGGGAGGAAACTTTGGGAGGTGGTAGATATGTTTATGGCCTTGAAAGTGGTGATGGTTTCATGGGTATATACCTATCCCCGAATTCATCCAGTTGTATATATTAAATATGTACAGCTTTTTACATACCAATCATATCTCAAAGTAGTTTTTAAAAAAGACAGAAACAGCCTCAATAGGAGTGGGCCCATCATATGTTCAACTATCAGACCTTGACCGTGTCCTGTTCTATGAACCCTTTGAAGAGGCGACAGGGACACACCAGGGAGGAGAGGAAGTGCAATAAGCGGTGATTTAGTAACAGAGATAAACTTAAATTCCCTCTCGCCTTTCCCAAATGTACCACAGGGAGGTGACTCTGAATGGGACAAAACCCTGACCTCTGGTTATGTATGGGAAAGTCACAATTGCCTTCATAACACAATTATGTTGTCTTTGCATATTAGAGAAAGAGCCCCTCTATTTCATCTGCATTTTTAAAAAGAAACTAACATCCATGCTAACCATTGGCCACGTAAGGGATGCTCAGTGATTGTTTTTCCTTTTTCGGTGATTCTTTAATCACAGCGTATTACAGAGCTGCTTCCTTTTCCTAAATTGTTTCTATAAATAACTTACAGAGTTGTGCAACATGCAGATGACACATGGAAATCAGAATCACGGCTTTTATGGAGACCACGTATTTTGCCTGTAAATTGCCTCCAAATGTCTTGGAAAAGACTCTTGCTTTATATGCTTTCAACCAAAAGGAGCTACCTGAGGGCCCTTACAGCTACTATTCAGTGGAGCCTGTTTCTGTGCTCCTCCATCCCACCTTTTGGATGGGACTATGTCAGCTGGTGTCCCTTCTGAAGGAAAAATCCCACCGGATTGCAGGAGAACTTAGAATTCTTGATAAAAAGATAAGACAGTACCAAAGGCAACTGTTAGGATCAAATCTGGAGCATTCTAAAAGTCATCGTAATTAAAACACAGCAGTTTGTAATTATCCTAAAGGGGAAAAAAATTATACGTAAGGCTCAAAAACACTAATGTGGTTACCCAAGGCCCTGCCACATTACTTCAAATTGACTTGGACAGATATGATATCCCCAGATGGACTGAACTCTAGTTGGAAGGCTTAAAACAAAAGAAAATGCAGTATAATTAGGTGGAAAAAGTAGTGGGTTTGGAGTCACTGGTGTATGGTCGGCCTGCCATTGACTAACCAATTGACCTTTGGCAGTTCATGGAACTTCTCGGTGACTCAAATTTTGAAACTGAAAAACAGGATACTACCACTTAACCTTGGGCTGAAAGAATGTGTGTGAAGGTTATTTCTGTTTCCAAATGCTGCCCTCCACACCCCTCTACCTGCCTCTGTTTCTCCTCTCTCACACAGTGAGAGACAACCTCCGGCCTAACTTCTCCACCAGCCACCTGCTTCATTTTAAATTTTACATTGAAATTCTTCTTTAGCATAAGCTCCTAACTTACAAATGTTTACGTTTTCAAATATTTCCTAAAGTCAGCATTCAACACATTTTTAAATTAAGCCATTAGTATATTCAGGTTCAGTATTTCTTTAAATTACACTTCAAATTCAGGAAAGGGGTATTCCTCCATCACCCCTCTGCTCTTTGGTTGCATTGCACTCCTTGACTCCTATTAGCAAATCTTTATTCACTGGTCAGATTCTTGGTGCAAGGGAAGTAGTCAAGCATGAAGGGGCTGATGGAAGTATTCCTCTGACAGAGCCAGTCACCTCTGTGATGGTTGCAGTGGTTCTCAACCTTCTGGCCCTTTAACACAGTTCCTCATGTTGTGACCCAACCATAAAATTATTTTCGTTGCTGCTTCATAACTGTAATGTTGCTACTGTTATGAATTGCAATGTAAATATCTGATATGCAGGATGGTCTTTGGCGACCTCTGTGAAAGGGTTCGACCGCCAAAGGGGTTGCCACCCACAGGTTGAGAACTGCTGGTTTAGAAACATTCCCCCAACTTCCCGGGACAATGATTGTAATTATGATTCAGGAGGAGTTATCCGACTTGGCTGTGTATGAGTCACCCAGGAAATCAGTTTAAAATGAAGAGTTCTGGTCTTCTGCAGAAGATTCTGATCTGAAAAGTTTAGGCAGCACACGGGATTCCTGCAGCTTTAACAAGCACCAGGGATTTGGAGGCAGGCGGCCCGTAGGTATCCCTCCTGAAATTCTACTGGAGATTATTTCAGCAATTTCAAGAGTGATCTGGAGCTCTGAATCCTTGTGGTTTAAAAGGAATATTTTATAAAGAGACATATTAGCCAAAGAATTTTTATATTAAAAACTGTGATGACAGCACTAACAGGTTTGGCTCGGTGGATAGAGCAGTGGCCTGCGGACTGAAGGGTCCCAGGTTCGATTCCAGTCAAGGGCATGTACCTTGATGCACATCGCCAGTAGGAGGTGTGCAGGAGGCAGCTGATTGATGTTTCTCTCTATCCCGCTCCCTTCCTCTCTGTAAAAAATCAATAAAACATATTTTAAAACAAAACAAACAAACGAAAAAACTGTGATGACATATGTATCAAAGCCCAGACTTGAGTTTGGATGTTAATTTGTTCACTTGTGTGTCTAGAGAGTTAATCTTACTTTCAGAATATGTAGCATCATAATAGCAGAAGCCACTCCAAGGAGGTACTGTAAAAATGAAATGCATGTAAAAAAGACAAACAACAACACAACTTAGTCATGAAAAGTAGGAGAGAAACATTAATAATTACCTCTTTAACACTGATAATTTCAAAACTAGATTGTTCAACTAAATGAAACTAAGTTGAGGCCAGATTTCCCACAGATTCCTTTCCCATTATAGTGTTCCCACCCACATGCAGCATGAGGCATGTGTTTGTCAGCACTCAATGGCACACCTAGGCCAGAGGCAAGCCAAGGTGTAACCATGAAACAGTGATGATTGAATAGCAGTTATCTGGCATTAACAGTAATTCAATAAAATCTGCATTTGATTTAGTACAAAGAGTTGCTACTAAGTATAAATACAATGTAACAGCAAAAAAATTTTTTTCTTATTGTCCTAATTCATTTCACACAACCCTGACCCATTCTGCAAAAGAAATAAAATAAAATTACTGCCCGACCAGCATGGCTCAGTGGTTGAGATTGACCTATGAACCAGGAGATAAGATTCGATTCCCACTTGGGACACATGCCCAGGTAGCCGGTTTGATTCCCCAGTGAGGGGCGTGCAGGAGGCAGCCAATCAATGATTCTCTCTCGTCATTGATGTTTCTGTCTCTCTCTCCCTCTCACCCTTCCTCTCTGAAGTCAATGAAAAAATATATTTTTAAAAAGAAAATTACTAGTTGCAGGTGGACTGGAGGAGAATTTTGTGATTTTCCTGTTATCTGGAAGTCATTTTTTATTGTGTCAAGTTGACTACAACTGCACTGATTATTACTGTATTCTGTCTATATTTTGGAATTTAGTGAAAGACCAGCTAAAGAACGTGGTGCCTTCTAAAATCTTTCTCTCCTCCTATCCCTTCAAATGTGTGTGTGTGTGTGTGTGTGTGTGTGTGTGTGTGTGTGTGTATATATATATATATATATATATATAACATTCGTACAGACCGAATGCATAATAATGCATAACATATACACATAATGTGTGTGCGCATGTGTCTGTGTGTGAGCATGCACCATTTTCAGTTAAATTTTTTGGTAAGAGAAAATGTTTTCAGTAAATTTCCCCAACACTGAATGGCTCAACATAACCTGGGAAGTACTTTTATAGCAATCTGAAGGCACATGTTTTATTCTCATCTTTGTATCTCAGGGATCCTGTGTGGTGCCCACAAACATTGGACACTAAACAATAGCCATTGCTATGGATGTGATTCTTTTTGGACTAGTAAGGTTTAGGTAGGTCTCAGTGAGTTTCTCAAAGAAGTGATAGTGCAAACAGGCCAGGTTTTCTCCCAAGTTTTGTTTTATCTTGTCTGGTTATATTAAGATAGATCAGATTACGCTGCAGTAGTAGAAAACTCCCAGATCTCAGTGACTTACACCCCAGAAAGGTTTCTTTCTCATTCAACTACAACCATCTGTGGAGATCCTCGAAGCCGACCATCCTTCACGTGGTCGGTCACTCGGTGATGTAGGCTGTTTCCATCTTTTCTCCGGTCTCAACACAGAGACTCCTCTACTCTCACCAGCAGGGGAAGAGAGTTTGGGCTGGTGGGTCTGGCAGCATAATCAAATGTTTGTCTTGGAACCACACATCACTCTGATCAAAAGCCATTAGTACTGGTAGCTCTGCTCCACCTAATTATAATCCCTCCTACAGAGCAGAGCTGGATAGAATAAGTCCAGAAGTCTCTACCATAGAGTTCAATGATTTTCAAGGAAATAAGCAACAGAGTGGTAAGCTTAACAGGGGGAGAATAATTAAAAATCTTGATGTATTGATTGATTTGTTTATGAAGAAACTATGTAGTCATATACAGTGGGGCCTTGACTTATGAGTTTAATTCGTTCCGTGACGGAGCTTGTAACTCAAATTACTCGTATGTCAAATCAACAGTGAACGAGTGAGACACATGATGCTGGGCTGATGTTGTGGCGTTCACTGTGACGTTCGTTGTGCCGACTAGCGGTGGGATATCTGAAGCTGGCTCGTAACCCGAATTTTAGCTCACAACTCAAAGCAAAATATCGGCCGAGAGATGGCTCGTATCTCGAAAAACTTGTTAGTTGGGACACTCGTAAGTCAAGGCCCCACTGTACAAAATTAACAGATCTTAGATTCTGGCTGTAAAGAATTCTGAAGTTTTAATACATTAAAAAATCTAATTGGTCTGGCAGGCGTGGCTCAATGGTTGAGCGTCTACCTATGAACCACAGATTTGATTTTCAGTCACATGCATGCCTGGGTTGCAGGCTCCATCCCCAATAGGGGGCATGTAGGAGGCAGCCAATCAATGATTCTCTCTCATCATTGAAGTTTCTATCTGTCTCTCCCTCTCCCATCCTCTCTGAAATTCAATAAAAATATATATTTAAAAAAATCTAACTAAAACTAACTTTAAAATTAATGTGAATTTACTTTACATGCTGCGTGTCTAATATTTTAAAGCAATCTATCTTTCCTTTGTCAATGTATAGCTGAATAAACAGTTCTAAATAATAATAATAGAAACTGATGACATAAAGCCCAATCAGAAGCTGATTAAAATGCTTTGTTCTAAAATAGATCCAGAAACATGGAAGCATGAGCAGACTGAGGAATCTCAGAGGGAAGGGGCAGGGAGAGTGGGTGGGAAGAGATTAACCAAAGAATTTATATGCATATATGCATAACCCATGGACACAGACAATAGGGTGGTGAAGGCCTGGGGTGGGTGGCCGGTGTAAGCTAGAAAGGGACAATGGGGAAAAAAGGAGACATCTGTTAACACTTTCAACAGTAAAGATAAAATAAAATAAAATAAGATGCATTGTTCTGAGGTAAATTTTATTCTGTCACTAAATATGTGCTATCAATCATTGGGAGTTTGATTAAAGAGATTTCTCCTTCCTTTGATCATGTGCACTTTTTTTCTTAGGGACTCCTTAGAAAAATCCAATATAATGTAATTATTTAAATTCATGCTAGGCCAAAGCTTGAAGTATTGTGCAGTATAGTTATAGTTTCTGGCCATCCCAAAATCTCTTTAAAAGTGTTGCTAGAATTGAGTTGATTCTCTGAGAATTCTTTAAAATAAATTTTCTCTGGCACTTTTTCAACACTGGATCACAGCTGGATTTAAAAATTGACCAATTTCAAGCCTGACATATAAAACTGACACCAAGAATTTAGAACTAACTTGCTAATGTAATTGATGATATTCAGCTTCCTCCTCACAGAAGTGTGAGTAAACTTACTGGTCCAGCCATTGGAGTTGGCTGGGGAGCCATGAACAAGAAGAAAAATCTGTATGAATTTATAAGAAATGGAAGCCAAGCTTCACTTTAATTTTTGTGTGAAAGAGTCTTTAATCATATAATTAATTTTCTTGTTTGGATGTCTTTTAGCTATGGGAGAGCTCAAACGCAGTGCCTTTTGGATGTGCTGGACTAGGTGAAGCCTGAATTCCCCTCCAAACCTAGGATTTGATGTGTAGACAGAGCATGCAATTTTGCAATCAGCCGAGCCAGAAGAGGATTTAATATTACATTCAGAACTGTACTCAAACTGTCAAAAAATGTTCAATAAAATAACATTGCAAATCATACTCAGCTAAACTAGCTGGCAAAGGCAGTATGACAAAGCAGAGAAATAAAGCATATGGGACATAGTGTTATTTACATGTTTTCAGAGCTTACGCCCTGGGTGGCTCCCTGTTTACAAGGCACCAGTTTCCACCCTTCCCCTCTGCTTTAGTTTGATACAAGGCCAAGTCCTTCATCTGACTTCATATGACTGTGGTCTAGCTCAGATTAGCATTTGTCACCACTCTTCACAGCAGTCAGGAATGCAGCTGACTGGGGTGGTGGGGGTGGTGGTGGGGAGGCGGGTAGAGAAAGTGGGGAGACCAGAAGGAGGAGATTAAGGGACCGAGTCTGTTCAAAGCAAACATACCTGAGACAATCACAACAGTGAAATATGGAGGCTGCTCACAATTGAACATTTTAGACAAAAGATGAAGGGAAAAGCATTTTAGAATTCTCAAAATAGTTACTGCCATGGGGGAGGAAGGAGTCATTCAGCAATGCACCCTCTCTGAAGATGTTTTACACAATTTGAGCCTCTTACTTAGAAACTAATGGGACAGCTGGCCAAAAGATGACAGGTCACAAATGCTTTTCAAACAAATGAAGACATGGTTTAATGGAAGAGAACTGGGCTGGAGATACAAATGTGGTGGTCTTTAGCACATGGGCGTACATAAAGTCATGAAGTTAGATGAGAATATAGAGAAAGAATAAAAAAATGAGGACACCAGCCCTGTTGCATTGAAGGTTAACGCCTATGTAACACTACCTTTTTAGTAATATAGAATTTTTCGGCTTCCCTGGTAGACTACTTAATATGTACAATAGAGAATATACATCTCAAATTCAAAGGAATAGCGATAAAACACATTTCTGAACAGAAAATTTTCATGTGGGGAATGTAACAAAAGTTTTATGTTAGGTAGAATCACTGTGACACTGAAAGAACTGCATTCATATAAAAGTGAAGACATCTTACTCTTCAGTGACTATAGCTGGATTGCTTGGAACCTACAGAGCAGAGTTTTCTAAACAATCTGATTTGATATTTCTACCTGGTTTACCTCATCTATACTAATAAAAAGGTAATATGCTAATTAGACTGGGAGACCTTCCGGACAAAGCCATGGTGGCAGGGCCAAGGCAGAGGCGGTTAGGAGCGATCAAGTCAGCGGTCGGTGGGGGTGGGGGGTGGGGGTTGGAGGCAAGCAGGCCAGCAGGGATGGCAGTTGGGGGCAAGCAGGCTGGCAGGTGGGGGCAGTTGGAGATGAGCAGGCCAGCAGGGGCGACAGTTGAGGGCCAGCAGGGGGGTAATTGGGGGTGATCAGGCTGGCAGGGGGGCATTGGGGGCGAGCAGGCTGGCTGGGGGTGGCAGTTGGGGGCGAGCAGGCCAGTCGGGGGGGGGGGGACAGTTAGGGGCAGGCAGGTTGGCAGGGGGCAGTTGGGGGTGATCAGGGTGGCAGGCAGAGTGGTTAGGGGCGATCAGGTAGGCTGGCAGGTGAGCAGTTAGGAGCCAATGGTCCCAGATTGTGAGAGGGATATACGAGGGTCCCAGATTGGAGAGGGTGCAGGCCGGGCTAAGGGACACCCCCCCCACAT
Organism: Myotis myotis; assembly: GCF_014108235.1. Lineage (NCBI taxonomy): Eukaryota > Metazoa > Chordata > Mammalia > Chiroptera > Vespertilionidae > Myotis > Myotis myotis. The sequence continues at coordinate 176,730,754 of NW_023416335.1, forward strand.
GTGTATGAATTTTGTGCACTGTGCCACTAGTTTTATATAACTGCTACCAAAATGCCAGCTTTGATTTGATACAAAGAAGAAAAGTCTTTACCATGCTTTATGAGGAAATTATAAGAAAAATAAATTGTGTTGATTATCTTTATCTAAAAGGCCATGAACATAAAAACATATTTGCCTATAAAATTATAACAGAATTTTAAGAATAGCTCACTGATTCACTACCTGAAATATTACTGAGTCACTGTTTAATTTTTTTTTTAATCCTTACCTGAGGATATGATTTTTTAATTGATTTTTTTAGAGATAAAGGGAGAGAGGGAGGTAGGAGGGAGAGAGAGAGAGAGAGAGAGAGAGAGAGAGAGAGAGAGAGAGAGAGAGAAAAGAAACATCAATTGGTTGCCTCCCGTATGCATGTGCCGTGATCTGGGATCAAACCTGCAACCTTTTGGTGTAGGGGATACTCCATCAAACTGAGCCACCTGGCCAGGGATGTTTAAAATATTTATAGTTTAAATTAAACATTTACATTTTGGAAGTTCTGGAAAGCAGAAAAATAAAGATAAAGAACACTACAGGAAAAAAATACGTTTCTAAAGGTAGTGCTTTCAACGATGTGGAGAGGTTACTAACATTTTCAGAAAAGAATGCCTACACAGAAGAGCAAGAGCTCAACATTCATTACGTATACTTTTGCCACAAGGAATTTTCTATAATCTGTTTCAGTATCAGAGCTGTGTTGGTCTTCTGTGGCTTCAGTTTTTCCTTTTGAAATCAGCTCCCAGACTTCTGAGAACTGAATGTTTGCCAGAACTGAGTCAAATTTTCCTACCTTTTGAATTAGTCTATTTCTTGATTTCTGTGTGTATTCCAAAAATACAAGACTAGTTTACATCGAAATTGGGAGACTATCAGATACTCCTTGGCATCCTTTATCACCAGAGCTCTCACATGACATTGCTCTGGACATTCCCTGATCCGGACACTCCCAAACACCTCTCCTCTCTTCACCCACAACTCCCACAGGATCACCCACTCTGATCACAAAACCATATGCATACAATCTCTCCAAATTTTCTTCTTTCCTCCTTGTAATAACTAAACCTGATGAACCAGGACCAGTGAATTTAACATATACCCTGTGGGAAACCGCCTATTGTCTTCACTGGCAGAGAAGTGTAAACAGAGCACCCGGAAGGCTGGTGACCTTTGAAGCCCTAGCAAAGGTCAGAGCTGTGCACCACCTCTGTTAATCCAGATAATGGTAGCTGAAGCAACTTCCCCACCTTTAATCATGTAAATCCTTATTGATAAGATAGTCTGTGTGTTACCGGAACATCCCTGCCTAAGGGCTATACTATGGGTGGATCCCAAACCAAATAAAAGGTTGGTGGCCTGAGCACCAGTGGAAGTCCTTCCTCTTGAGTTGGACTTACCCGCCTGGCCCCCCAATATTTCCAAATTATCTCTTGTCTCTTCTCTTTCATTTGTGTGCGGCTCCTCTTCCAGATCCTGAACCCTGAACCACGCGGGATGTGGAGGGAAACATTTACCACAATACCCTAAAGACCACTCTGTGGGATATTTCTTACTCTATGGCAGGGGTCCTCAAACTTTTTAAACAGGGGGCCAGTTAACTGTCCCTCAGACCGTTGGAGGGCCGGACTATAGTTTTAAAAAAACTATGAACAAATTCCTATGCACACTGCACATATCTTATTTTGAAGTAAAAAAACAAAACGGAAACAAATACAATATTTGTATTTGCATGTGGCCCGCGGGACATAGTTTGAGGACCCCTGCTCTATGGATAGGTACCTCTTGGCACCCTAAGAAATTATTTCATACATAATTTTTCCATGTTTTCATACGTTCACTCTTTAGAGGATCTTATAATTTGGGTAGCACATTTCTATCAATTTAGTAGCATCCTAGTAGCTACGATTTACTGATTTAGTTATTCTAGTAGCTTTCTGAAATGTGAAGTTCATTTCAATGTCCAGATGTTTTATTGATTCATAGAAGGCCAGTTACTGTTTTATGAGAGTTCTTTTATGAAAATACTATTTAATTGAGTTCTTAGAGGATCTCAGTTAGAAACACAGCAGTCTTAGCTATTTCTTTAAATTAGTAGTCAGAACTATTAGCTGGAGATTAGTTGGGTTATAAAGAGGTGCAATGATTGCTTAATTCAATTATTTATAAACTCACAGTTATATACTAAGTCCGCACCACCGGCTAGATACAGTAAACTGCCTTTGGGATACAAGAATCAAACCAAATGCGGGCTCTTCCTTCAAGAGGAGATAGATCTAAACAAGAACACATATTATTAATTATAAACGATAATTAACACAAGATATTAAATTCCATAAGTACTCCATAGAAAAAACCTAGTATGTAATCCCTGGGGAAGGGGGAGAGGTAATATAAAGGCAAGTAACTTGCTGAGAATGGATACTTCAGGGAAAAAGAAAACAGAACTAGATAAGAGCAAAGAAAATTTTACCCACTATTTTTCTTCTATTTACATGTACCCATGATTTATGCCCACATAGTCCCTGCATTATGGCAGCCTGCGTGTAGGCAATGTGTTTGTTTCTCAATTAAATAAAGGGCACAGTTTTTGTTTTGCCTGGATTGTAAAGTTCTGGAAGTCAGTCACAGCTGTAAATCCTCATATCTTGTTTCTACCCACTCACTATGATGCTGGCGGTGATGCCTACAAGTAAGTGCAGATTCAGAACACGCTGGCTTTCTGCTTCCTTAGTAGAGTCTTTGGAAACACAGTGGTTTAACTGGTTTGTAAACAGAAGACTCTGGCTAAGTGCTTTGATCCAACTCTCCTATTTCTCTTGGAGTTTTATGTTTTCCAGGTCCTTATATGTTTTTTTCCCAAATTCAGATTTTATTCTTTGCAAATAATATCTTTGTAATTCAGTGAATGAATAACTACTGTTTTTTAATTATTTAAAACATAGATAGCATTTCCTGATTCCATTCAGTTTAACTGTCATATTTTTTAAAAAGCTATAATTATAGATACTTGACTCGTGCAGAATAACACCAATCATAAGGACATTGTTCTGGTTTTGATTTCAAAGCAATCTTGAGCAAGACTCCTTTGAATTGGAACATGAGTCAGCATTTAGCAAAGCTGAGTTTAAACCTATACTCCAGATTCTAAGTGACAGAGAACTTCAAAGTAGGGCACTGTTTGTTCATAGTTTTAGGTATCTGTGATTTACTTGGCTTTGTTAGACAATAGGAGCTTTGGTTCTGTTATATTTTTAACATTCCTTAAAATAAGTCAGAGTGTTCCCATTTTGGATGTGGATTAGTATGGCGGAGGAAGTGAAGCACTTACAAGAGCTGAGTATCCAGGGATTACGTGTGCTCTGTGCTGGATTGCCTTGGTTAATATTTTTTTGGTTGCATGTAATAGAAACTGGCTCTGGCGAGCTTAAGGGGAAAAAGTAAATGGTGCTGGCATATTAGAAGAATATTTGGTTATCTCATAGAATCCAAGACTCAGGAAAGACAGGGATCAAGAGACTTCTGACCTCAGAGTTCCTGTCTGTCTCCCTAGGGGAAAGTAGTTGGAGTGTCTTAGCCTATGACAGGAGGCCCAGTTGGGATCAGACCTTCATCTGCGGATTAGTCAATCAAGGTCAGAGGGGCAGAATTATACTGTTTAGCCAGTTGTTTGTGGGCTACCACACCTGTACTTTGTGGGCAATTCCCAGAGAAAGGGGGAATTACTGTGAACTGGTAGCCACACCAGCGAGGTCTACCATGTGGGGTATTTTACAGGCTTAATTTAATTTGCGCAAAAAGCCTATAAAAGTCACTATTTCCACCTCACAAATGAGAAAATTGAGATGCAAAATGGTTAGGCAACGTGTCCAATGTTCCACAATTAGCATGTGGCAGACCTAGAATTCCAACTAAGCTTCGAAGGGGGAGGGGAATATTCTTCTCTTAAAGGATTCATGTGATAAAAGACTATCTGAGATAGAAACTTTGAGATATTTTCTCATGGAGAAAATGTTAGGTATCTCCAGAGTACTAGAAAGAGTGAAACTGAGTGTTGAAAGCTCTGGGGTTGAATCCCAGCTCCACCCTGCCATCATGGGCAAGTAAACATCTAATCCTATCCACTCATAAATGCTGAAATATCATCTACTTCACAAGGCTATTTTAACTTCACAGGGTTGTTGAGACAACATGTGAAAATACCTGGCACAAAGCAGAAACTCATTTTTTGGTGGGGGAAAGAACTTTTCTATAAATGAATCCTTAAGTATGCTACCAAAACCGAGTCACAATTTGAGATTGGCTTTCTCACTCAAAAAACTGAATGGCTATCCTACTCTCACCTTTCAAGATGACACCTTCTTCACCTAAACATAACAGTAGGAAATGCTACAGACAAAAGTTAAGGAAATCATACAATAGGCAAAGAAAATTTTACATTCAAAACATTTGACTACTTTGCTTTAAGACTTTGAGCTCACATTGCAGGAAAAAAACTCTTACTTCCGGTCATAGCATATACTTAATCACCCAATTCTCTTAGTAAATACTACCGGAGGCGGTAGGATAACCAGAGCAAAAGGTGACTTCAGTTCTGAATGTGGTAATCTCTGAACATCATTAGCTAATTTGGTTTGGAACGATTAATGTATTCAAACATTCTAAGCCCAGATGATAATTCTCAGTTACCTTTAAGAGCAGCTCTGTGGGAAAGCAAGCACCACAACACCCGAGAGTTTATTATTGTGCACGGTGGGTGTTCTGCACATACTCAGAGACTGATTGGTATTAATTTGTTCCAAATTACTTCAGACAACAATTAGTCTATGTCAACAGTGAAGTTGGGAGCTTAAATGAAAGAAGAAAAAAAATCTTTCTGTGGTGGTAGGGATGAAAGAGAGGTGTGGACTATTATATTCTCTTGATGTTTCCATTATCTCTGGATCTTAGTCTCCCTGGATCTTAGCTTGTGACCTTTGATGCTGCTTCATTTTCATATGAATCATATCTGAGTTAAGTTGTAAAATACCCTATCATTTTAAATTTGATGACAAATGGTCAAGTGGTTTTAAATATGACCATAACATTGTTATTGTTCCAAAATTAAACGCCTCTTCCATATTTTTTAAATATATATTTTTATTGATTTCAGAGATGGAAGAAGAGGGAGAGATAGAAACATCAATGATGAGAAAGAACCATTGATTGGCTGCTTCCTGCATGCCCTAATTGAGTGAGCAATGTAGGCATGTGCCCTGACCGAGAATCGAACTGTGATCTTCTGATTCATAGGTTGCTGCTCAACCACTGAGCCATGCCAGCCAGGTGCCTCTCCTATTTTTTCTATGCTGCAATTCAAGTCAGTGGCCTGCTTGCCTTAATTCCTCATTTAAATTTGTAAGAGGAAACTAGTTATTCACATTTAAAGATTTTTAGTAAATATTGTAAATATTTAGGGCAAGCATGTCAAACTCAAAGGCTAACATGGGCCAAATAAACAAGGTTTAAGTTTATGTGGGCCACAAAAAAAAGCTTCAATTTTCATAGAAATGCAAGTTTATTTCGATAGAGACATGCTGAACACAAAGGGCTGAAATAAATGAGTAATTGTTAATGTTATAGTTATGATTGTATTAGTATGTAGTGACCCCCGTATTTCAATATTAAGTTGTAACCCTGTGTGAGACCCCCAAGACCTGAATATACTTTCCTAAATGAGTGAACGCCCAGAACTTGTACCCTAGACCAGCGGTCGGCAAACTGCGGCTCGCAAGCCACATGCCGCTCTTTGGCCCCTTGAGTGTGGCTCTTCCACAAAATACCACGTGCAGGCGCACATGTACAGTGCCATTGAAACTTCGTGGCCCTGCTCAGAAGTCAGTTTTCGGCCTGGGTGAGTCTATTTTGAAGAAGTGGTGTTAGAAGAAGTGGGGGGTGTCGGTCGGTCGGGCGTCGGGAGACAGGGCGCAGGCGGGCCGAGGGATACGCAGCGCGGGGGAGGCGCAAACGATTCATGTACGAGTTGAGTGAGCCAGTCAGCCAGCAGTCTCATGGTGCAGTGGTTAGTGCTAGTCGCGTCCGCAAATCACGCGCGGGTGACAAAAGTAAAGTTTATTAAGTTAATTTTAGGGAATGTTGTGGAGTGAAAGAAGATGTAGTGTGAGGATTGAGAAAGGTATGTTGAGATGGTTTGGACATATAGAGAGGATGAACGAAAGGAGATAGACAAAACAAGTATACAAGACGAGTGTGGATGGAAGAGTTGGAAGGGGTCGACCTCAGCGAATGTACCTCAATCAGATTGAGGACGTTTTTAGCAAAGGCCAGCTTAGGAGTACCCTAATTAAGTCAATAACAATGTACCTACCTATATAGTTTAAGTTTAAAAAATCTGGCTCTCAAAAGAAATTTCAATCGTTGTACTGTTGATATTTGGCTCTTTTGACTAATGAGTTTGCCGACCACTGCCCTAGACCATATCGCACCAGTACAGCACACCACAGCCGCAGCCACCAATAAGGACCATCGTGTTTACTCGACCACATACAAACCCCGGACTTTTGACACACAGTGTCTCCTGCCCCAAGAGAGGAGGACTCCGCATAGCTCTGTGAGAGGACCCCGAGACTCTCCGCCAAGACCAAGCCGCTGCTGCTCCCATCTTCATCCTTGTCGGTGTGCATCGCCCGGTGGCTGCGCTGGTGCTAGGATCCACTAGGAACCGGTAATAAACCCCTGTGTGATTGTATACTAATGTCTGTCTCTGTGCGTTGATGTTTATGACTTGGCTTGGTTGCCTTAGGCCTTAAAGACCCAAGGGGAACGCCATTATCGCTGACCCTCGGACACCTGCGCTTGCGCCGACCAGGCTAAGGCAGAATAAGTAATTAATAGAATTTGGGGTCAACTGGGACAGTTAACATACAATAACAGAACATTTTAATAAAAATTAATATTTTTTCTTGAACATTAACTTACCAGACACTGAATAACTGCACAAATTAATAAGAGTAAGACAAATAAACCTACTTTTCTTGTTCTCTGAAAGCGAAATATTTCCTGTTGCGCACACCAAACAAGTCAGTACAAGACTAATGACGTAGCAATCGGCTGCTAAAATATTCCCTGCTGGTATTAGTGGAGAGAAATGGTGCGCCTGCGTGTAAGGCGCATAAGGGAAATGAATGCAACATGATTATAGTAATCAGTCATTAGCGAACATTGTAGTTATTAATAATTATGTAACAGGATATTATAAAAATTAAGTTAGGAAATTTTTATTAAAACGTTTCTTACATACTGTTATATTGGCTGGGCCACAAAAATATTTGTGTGTTTGACATGCTTGATTTAGACAGTGGTTCTCAACCTTCTGGCCCTTTAAATACACAAAAATATTCGTGTGTTTGACATGCTTGATTTAGACAGTGGTTCTCAACCTTCTGGCCCTCTCATGTTGTGACCCAACCATAAAATTATTTTCGTTGCTACTTCGTATCTGTAATGTTGCTACTGTTATGAATCATAATGTAAATATCTGATATGCAGGATGGTCTTAGGCAACCCCTGTGAAAGGGTCGTTCGACCGCCAAAGGGGTCACGACCCACAGGTTGAGAACCGCTGATTTAGGGTGTATGTTAAAAAATCATCATCCATGGATATATAAGTTTGAGTAAGGATTTTTTTTTTAAAGGAAGAAAGAATTAACTTAAAAAAGAAAGGCTAAAAAATGACCAAATAAGTTTCTGAAGTTCTTTTTATTACACTGATGAGTCCCATAAAAGTACAAAGCCCACAAAAGTAGAAGCATTTCAAAAACAAGACAAAATGTTTGCATAATTTTAATGACAACATTGAGTTTTGATGTTAAAAAAAAAAACCTCATGATTCTGCATTGAAGCACACTGCTCATGAATTAAGTACATTCTGAAATTCTGGGAAAGAATTTCATATCTCTTATTTGAGCCTGACTTCATGTAAATGGTTATGTTACATTCCTTTTCTAGAGATTAAGTTCATGATATGATTCATTTAAAAATGAATTTATTGATTCACAGTGACTTTGAAGAAACAGGAACTAAGCATATGTCATACACATACCCCTTTAAGTGGTACATTAGATCAAAGTGGAATTAATATAATAATCTTTAGTGTTTTCAATTGTTACCAACAAAAATAGATCCCACTACAGAAAAGAAGTGTGGTAATGTCAGACGGAGATGTTGAAATCTATGCTTTTTTATCCTTAAAATCAAATAAATGCATGATTACATTCTAGAATCATATCAAGAGTCACTGTCAAGCAATCAGTAAAGATATTTACTGCTTCTGCCAAATACAATATAACAGGCCAGAGGCTATAAATTTTACCTAATTAACTTTTGGTAATGTGGAAATTTTCAATGTTTTTTAAGTCACATTACACATTCTGTTGCTGCTGCTGCTGCTACTACTACTAAAATAATAGTAAACATAAAGGAGTAAATAAAAGAAAATAAATTAGATCTCTTGATCATTCTAAGTATTGTTTTGGTTTATCCTTGAAGTGGAAATCAGTTACCAAGGTTTGGAAAGAAAACAAAAGCATCTTTGTAATTCACTGCATGTATTATTTGAGAGGTCTAATGATTTATCCATTGCCAGTGTGGGTTAGCTTGTCATGTCCTCTTTACTCAATGTCAACCGGTTCCGTAGCTATCAAAGCACTTAGCTGTTTCTGAGCACAGGAGAGGAACAGTTCCAAACTGGACAGGCTCCTTTGGCGGATGACTTGATCAAGCTGTCATTTTTTTTTTTTTAAAGAGAGAGAGAGACAGAAAAAAATACACTTAGTTGGGGGATAAAGAATGTTATGTCATTGAAGGCCACTTGAAAAACCTTTTCAGATGGTGACTTAGAAAATCAAGTAGTGCTTTAAACTCAGAGACAATGTAGTAACTATTTCTGGGCTATTATCTAAGATGAGAAGATAAATCATTACAATTTCATAGTTGATGTTATTCAGTTTTTGAAGAAATACCATAAGTTCAATCAGAATGATTTAAAAATATATAAAATAGTATAAAATTCCAGTTCTTAAGGAATATACAGATCAAACATCCACAAAGATCACTCAAAACACAAAAGAAATATACAGTAGAGAAAAGCAGCATAGTTGCATCATGTATAGGGTTTAATGGGGCAAAGAATAAGGGAGCAATAAACAATTTTCTGAAATTAGAGAAAGTTCTTGGAAAAGGTGTACTTTAAGATTGTTGAAACTTATTTGACTTGTTCTTCCTGCTGAGTTAGAGGTTTTTTCATTAGGATTTTTTAAATGTTTCAATAAAAGTTAATATAGTAAGTAAGAGGTTAATAATGAGTCATCCTACATAATAAAAGGGTAAAATGCAAATTGACCCTAATGGCAGAACGACCAGTCACTATGACGTGCAGTGACTACCATGGGGCAGACACTCAACACAGGAGCTGACCCCTAGTAGTCAGTGCGCTTCCACAGGGGGAGTGCCACTCAGCCAGAAGCTGGCTCATGGCTGGCCAGTGCAGTGGCAGTGGCAGGAGCCTCTCTTGCCTCCGTGGCAGAGCTAAGCCGTTAGTTGGACATCCCCCGAGGGCTCCTGGGCTGCCAGAGGGATGTCTGACTGCCAGCTTAAGCCCGATACCCCCGGGGAGTAGGCCTAAGCTGGCAGGTAGACATCCCCTGAGGGGTTCTGGACTGTGAGAGGGTGCAGGCAGGGCTGAGGGACCCCCGAGTGCATGAATTTTCATGAACTGGGCCTCCAATATATAATAAAGAACTTTCAGAATGTTAAGGATTACTGAATACATCAAGGAAACTTTCTAACTCTTCTTCCCTAAAAAATTTGTTCATGGTGTAAAAATTACTATTAACAACACAATGAAGGGACTCAAAAGAAAGCCAAATAAATTCCATTTCACAATATATACTTGTGATTTTTATGCAAAAGTTAAAATATCCTTCATACAAATTCTTGCCAACATAAAAGACAAATCCAAACAAAAATTCTGTATTAAATTACATTTCTATATTAAAAAATATTAAAAAATGACTGAAAAAAACCAGAAGATTAAAATTTTGAATTATCCTAAGAATTAATATAAAAGAATATTATATGTAGTAAATGCTCATGTAAAATGATTGAACACTCCTAATATTCCCTTAAATGTTAATATTTTGAAAATTTAATATATTTACAGAAATAGGATTCGTGCTTATCCCTTTTCATGATTTTATTTCCTTTTCCTCTGAAATGATACCATTTGGGGAATATACACATTCTGCTTACAAGTGTCTATTAAACAAGCCAGTTCTTTGCATTATAATTCCCAGGTAAATGGAGATCTTGCCTGTCTTGCTGACTAGTGTACTCCAGCATCTAGAAAAGGCATGTTAGACACATAAAATATCTGCCGTGATTGAATCAATCAATACATATTTAAGCCTAATAGAGTAAGGCAATCTACTATGAAATGATAGATGCACTTTTAATCCTTAAAGTGAAACATGCTTGACCTAATCTAAAAGATAGGTAGAAATTAAAGTCTTAAAATTTTTATTTTAATATATGTAAAACAGATTGAAATCTAAATATTTGCAGTTTCAAAAATTATTTTGTACTTGGTCCAAATTCAAATAATAGAGAAGACTGTACCAACAACATCTACTTCCAGTCCACATCCAGTGGTTCCTGTCTACTTTTGGATGTTTTCACACATTTAAGTCTGTTTTTTTAAAACACATGGTCCAGATCTTATAATCGTAACTATGGGAAGAATCATACAATCAGTTAGTTTTATTGTCATTACTGGAAATTTTTCCTATCTCATTCTTAAGAAATTGCTTGACTATCTTCCATGATTTATTTAACTATATTACCACTGACAGACATGTATTTATTTCAATTTTGTCTTGTTTTTAGAGCACTAAAGAAATTTACAACCTGAGTACACTCCCTTCAGAAGATGGTCAAGCATTTGTCTTGGACAGATTCTAAATATGTGGAATTTCTAGGTCATAAGATTTGCATATTTTAAACTGTGATAGATATTTCTAAATTGTTTTTCAGAATGAGGGTACCAATTAATCAGCCCCATCTACGATGTATAAGAGGACCACTTTGCTCTGTTTTCTTCTTTTAAATGCTGGCATAGTTTTTCATTATATATTTATAATTTTACATATATATATATGAATAAAATGAATGTTATTATTTACTTTTAAGTTATTTTATTAATAGACTTTGGATTGTTCCTAATATTTTGCTATTATAGTTAATGCTATACTAAATACCCTTCAACACCGACTTCTGTATATTTATGCTAGCATATCTTGTAGAGGTTGTTTGAGCCAAAGAATATGTCACCTGCAACATTACCTCTATTATAAATCAGGTTTCCAAATCAGAATGAATATGTCTTCGGGCTCCCTATTCAGTTCCCATAGACCAGTGGTTGGCAAACTGCAGCTCGCGAGCCACATGCGGCTCTTTGACCCCTTGAGTGTGGCTCTTCTACAAAATACCATGTGCGGGCGCACATGTACAGTGCGATTGAAACTTCGTGGCCCATGTGCAGAAGTCGGTATTTTGTGGAAGACCCACACCTAAGGGGCCAAAGAGCCTCATGTGGCTCGCGAGCCACAGTTTGCCAACCACTGCCATAGACAATTCACCTACCCCTACAGAAATATATTACTGCACTTTATAATAAATTTTAATATGTCACATCTTAACAACCATACTGACAACCATACCATCAAATATTTCAGATGAATGGAAATTAGTGAACACTTATAATAAAGCATAAAATCCAAGCAAAGTTCAGAAGCAGATTCTTTGGAGAAACTTTTCTCCTTTGGGAGAATATGGCACAGACTCACAATGTGTATGGACCTAGCATTCAACCTGTGATTGTTGCTAAGTAACAATAATCATCTGGATTTATGCATTCAGCATGAATCTGTGATTTTTAAAAATGCAAAAACATGTATAAGGACAAAAAGTTTAAAAGATTTTTATTTAAACATACCAAGCGCTTTTCTCTTGCTTGTGTTAGGGGTCAACCTAACTTAGGACATACTGGTTTTGGGTTAGGCAGCTGCAAGGCTCACTTCACTTCTCTCAACATGCTTCCCTGAAATGTCTGATGGCAAGAATCCACTTAATAAAGAGGAACTCAACCCTTTGAGAAGCAATAAGGTGACACTGGGACTCTGTGACGAGTAAGACAAATTGGGCCATCACAGTGCTGAGCTTCTGATAAGTTGGGTCCTTCCTGGGCACAGTAGGGAAGACTGTCTGTGAGGGGGACACTTGAGACCTTTCTCTTAAACGGTGAATTCCTCTCCCTGAAACAAGTACATCAAACTGATGTTCTTGGCGAATTACTGAATTTCAACAGTTTCTGTTTTATTAGGCATGACCTTATTATCCTTTATTGAGGCAAGAAGAATTTCAGCAAAATATTCAATTCCTTTTGCCCCTCCAAAAGTGGGGCTTAGTTCTGCATTTGTGGCTTTCATTTCAAAGTGAATCAAAGATTTGTATTCTGTGACTTCACATTGGCAGTATCATGCGGAGAGTAGTGGTGGCAAACATTTTTGGGTATGGGTTTACAATCTCGTCTTAATAGTGTAGCTCTAACTGCTTTGTTTTCCCTTCCATTTTCTGTTGCTTCAGCTGCTCTTCAGCTCTTTCAGATACCTGGGGGGAAAAAACTTGGAAATTCTAAAGTCCCTCAAATGGACACTGGAGCTTTATAAATCTTTTTCTCCCCTCTTTATCATCTCTTCAGTTTTCCGGTATCCTGCTGAAAACAATTTGGACGCATACAACTTGCTAAAAGTTAATATTTATAAGCTTAGAGAAAAAAAAAGCACACAAATTCCCAATTATTCCCTATCTTAGATTTATCTTTTCATCAGTATTTCATGTCACAGCAAAAGAAAAAGAAAAACAAAATATCTCTAGACCTTTGCTTTTATTCCCTCATCACCAAAACACAATATGATAGGTGGTAAATTTATACTGATCTAAAGAGCAAAATACAAAATCAATTGTAAATATATAGGACTTATTTTAATGGGACTGTTTATAACACTGTTTACATCCCAAAAAATCTGAAACATTGTTTTTGACTATATATATCTTATTATATGTTATATATACATTTGTAGTACTAATTGTGATTTCAATATCTTTTGGGCATCTACAAAGTACAACAAAATATGTGAAAATATTAGGTTTACCTTTATCAAACTTACTTTTACAACCTATCCTTCTGAAATTTTAAACATGATTAAAAAGTGATATAATTTTTCAAAGAAGCTAGAATGGCTATTTGGCAAATCCATGATAGAAACTGACTCATAAACAAATGTTATCAGCTTAGTAATAATACGTTTTATGGATTCACTAACAAGCTCTTTCATGGGCATTGAAGAAAGGTCAAATATCATGATCCAGAACTATGACTATTTAGACAAATTTTCCAGTTAACGTCATCCTATTGAGTAAAAAAGGATTGTTTACCTTTTGATAAGAAATAAAATAATTCTTCAGTCTCTTATTTATTATAACTGCTATCCTTTGAACATTGCTATTTGGATATGAATGCCTCTTTTTTTCTGACTTTAACATCCTCCCACAAAGGAATACACTCAAGCTGTTGTTTCATTTACATGCTTGATACTGAGACAATCAATTAGTCAATTAGTCAACCAGTTGATCATAACAAAGTCAAGACTGCCACTATTTCTGTATTATTGTTCTGAGGCATGGGCAAAAAAAGTATGTCACAATGTCTTTGTCCTTAAAGCTTTATACTATTTTTTGAGAGATACATATACAACAATTAAAGAACAATTAGGTGCTGACATGTATAGTAATGACTGAGTCCATGAAAGATCAGAGAATGGGGGAGTTCATGGTGGGAGAGGATAGCAGAGAAAACGTCACAAAAGTGGAACCTGAGCCCTGACCAGTTTGGCTCAGTGGCTAGAGCGTTGGCCTGTGGACTGAAGAGTACCAGGTTTGATTCCGGTCAAGGGCATGTACCTTGGTTGCGGGCACATCCCCAGTAGTGGTGTGCAGGAGGCAGCTGATGGATGTTTCTCTCTCATGGATGTTTCTAACTCTCTATCCCTCTCCATCCCTCTCCGTAAAAAATCAATAAAATATATATTTTTTTAAAAAAGTGGAACCTGAACAGACACTTAGAGTATCAAGAGCATTTCCTTGGACAAAGAGGAGCAACATATGGAAGAAATCCTAGGAAAGCAGATTAGCAAGAACAGACACACAGATACGGAGGAAGGAGACATTATTTAGAGACACTGAGGATGGAGGCTTGAGTAATGGAGAAAGTCTGCTAAGAATATTCATATAGCCAGCTGATGTGGCTCAGTGGTTGAGCATCAAACTATGAATCAGGAAGTCATGGTTCAATTCCTGGTCAGGGCACATGCCCAGGTTGCAGGCTTGATTCCCAGTGGGGGATATGTAGGAGGCAGCCTATCTCTCTCATCATTGATGTTTCTATCTCTCTCTCCCTCTCCCTTCCTCTCTGAAACTATTAAAAACATTAAAGAATATTCAGACATTCTTTCATGTTCCCATTTATTCAATATTTATTTAGTACCTTTTATGTGCCAGGCACTGTTTTAGGCACTAGAAGTATAGTGGTGAATAAGGCAATCTCTGCTTTTATATAATTTATATTTTAGATTGAGGACACAAGTTAATAGAGATCAGCACTATAAAAAATAAAAAAGTAGGGAAAGGATTTGACAGAGACTAAGGGTCTATCTGTTGGGGAGGATGATTAGAGAAGACCACTGGAGACGGTCATAATGATGAGACCTGAATGAAGTGAGGGAGGAAAGGCACGATGCAGAGACATCAGGAAAGACAATTTCAAGGTAGATGAAACTGCAAGAGAAAAGTCCAAAATGTGGGTCAGACTTGGGCTGACTGATTATTGGCAATAAATAAGAGAATGGAGCAAAATGAGCAAGGAGGGAACTGATGGGAGAGAGGATCGGAGAAGTGGATGGAGGCCAGAGCATGTAGGGCACTGCAGGTCATGGGAAGAGTTCCAGCAACTCATGTTTGACAACTGTCACACTTATTACTGGGAAAAGCAGACTGTAGGAGCACATGAGTAGAAGAAGAAAACCCAGTGAGAAGACTTTTGGTCTGGGAAAGATGTAACCTTAATCAAACTGCTGGCAGTGGAGGCTAACAGCAGGTCAGATTTGGACATATTTTGAGATAGGACCAATTTAGATTGCTGATGGCTTAAAAGTGTAGATGAGAAGAGAAATGAAGGTGATTCTTAGAATGAGATATGATGAACTGGAGCTAGAGTGAGTTGGCTAGAGGAAAATTAGAGTTTTGTTCTGAACATGGTTAGTTTGCCCAATTCTAATAAACTAGAGGCCCAATGCATGAAATTCGTGCAAGGGACTTGGCCCTCGCAGCCTCGGCTGGCCCTTGCAGCCCCAGCTTCATCTGGAAGGTTGTCTGGAAGGATGTCCAAAGGCTGTTTGGCTGTTTGGTCTAATTAGCATATTAGCTCTTTATTATATAGGATACATAGGATATGTCAGAGAGATTGGATTATAAGAACCTGCAATTCAGTGGATTGATCAGGGCTAGATACAAATTTGGAAATCATCTGCATATAGATGGCATAGGTGAGATTACCTAGGGAATGAATGTGGATAAAAGAGAAAAGGTCAGAAGACTAAGCCTGGAGGCACTCTTATACACGATCTAGCAAAGGAACATGGGATATGAGGTTTGACAGGCAATTATTGTAATGACTGACTTATGTCCCACATAAGGATATCTTCAAGTTCTAACCTTTGAACTTATGAATGTGACCTTATTTGGAAACAGGGTCTCTAAAGATGTAATTTCAGATGAGTTCATCATATGGATTAGGGTGGCCTATAAATCCAATCATTGGTATCTTCATAAAAAGAGACCCAGAAACACAGACACAGGAAGAACACCATATAAGGAAGGAGGCAGAAATTGGAGCGATGTGTCTGTAAACCAAGGAATGCAGAGAGAATTTCCAGCAACACCAGACACTGGAGAGAGGCATGGAACAGATGTGCCCAGAGCCTTCAGAGAGCATAGCCCTGCCAACACCTTGATTTTGGACTTCTAGCCTCGAGAACTATGAGAGAATGAATTTCTGTGTTTTAAGCCATCCATTTTGTGGTACTTTGTTACAGCAGCCCTGGGAAATGACTAACAATAATTTTTCCAGATTGTTGAGGTCCTTATTTATATACCAGAGTAGTGTTTTCCACAATGTGAAAAACACCACTTCTATGCAGAAGGTGTTTTGTTTAAAATAAATACCTAAAAGGTTTTTTAGTCAAATAAGTTTGAGAAATGCAGGATTAAAAAGTTTCTTTTCCACCCGGCTGGTGCTGCTCAGTGGTTGAGCATTGACCTATGAACCAGGAGGTCACGGTTTGATTCCCGGTCAGGGCACATGCCCAGGTTGCAGGCTTGATCCCCAATAGGGGGCATGCAGGAGATAGCCAATCAATGATTCTCATCATTGACATTTCTACCTCTCTATCCCTGTCCTTCCTCTCTGAAATAAATAAAAAAAAATTATATATATGATTTATTTTCCATAGAACTTCCCAGACCTTTTGTGCTAAGAAGCACTGTGGATTACCAAAATGGCTATACAGTACAGGTAATGTCTGTCAGACTTTAAACCTTGGAGTCATGTGTGCACATGTATGTATAGTATACTTTGGAAAATGCCCCACAAATCAATTTCTCTTGACAACTCCTCTAGATGGGAAACAAATTGTTAATGCTGGGAGAAGACCACACTGCCTTTTATAACAAGTAATCATGAGGCTGTAATGGAAGGGACTTTGAGACTGCTTAGGCAAACATCTACATTCTACAGTTGTGGCAAGTGGATGCTACCAGTGGTTAAGAGGCTGACTTCACAAATCCAGTATGTCCTCCTACATTAAAAAATATATACATACTCCTTTAACATGTATTAACTTAAGTTTATCTTTGTTTAAGAAACCCTACTATGTATTATGGCCTCACTAAGGTTTTGACAATGGAAAGATAAGATATCCCAGGAGGACCAGCAGTATGACCAGAAAGGTGAGATATGACTACCCTTACTCTTGCTGTAGACATGAAGCAAGTGGATTATGAATTGATTTTAAAACTTAATATACAAATATAATTGTAATGGCCTGTTTCATTGTATGAAATCACCATATGAAGGACTGATAAACATTAAGAAGAGCAAGTCATTTTTGAGGGCTGATTATTTTTATTATAACATTTAAACATATTCCCTCTAAATACCACCATCTTTACTTTTCTCCTGTATCCTCAAATTATGCTTCTCATCATTTCAGCCTCAGAAAATTTAGACTTATCTATAACATTACTGGTTGTATTAATGGATATTCTATAATATCTATTTTATTACTGGTACACTAACCATAAAGAGTTTCTCTTTTAAAATAGTCTTGTCTTTATGTTTTTCAGATAAATAAATTTGACTGCAAGAGGGATATATTACATATAAAACTGAAGTTTAGCCATGAAATCCCCTCATTGGGAATATAACTATGCCATACCTGTAAATCATGTTGAAGGAGACTTTGAACCAACTCAGGATAATAGTATTACATGAAATACATGTTTAGAATGACTCCGACTATAAGATTCAGGTAGGGCAGTGGTTTGAACTAATGTGGTGCCAGTTGCCTCAACCCTGAACTTCAGAAAATACAGGCCTAACCGCTTTACCAGAATATGTATAGGCCATCATTCACATGCCATAAAGACTTTCAATCCAGAGTTCACATATCCTGTTCTCTTTGAGAATACTTTTCAACTCAAAAGTATATTTCAAGTCTATCTGACTATATAGTTAAAAAATGTCAAAATATAAAGAAGCTGTGTAACTTTCTAGCATGCACAAGATGAATTACAGATGCTCTTTTGGAGTAAATGAAAAATGGGCATAAAGAATCTTAAATCCTATTGGCCACAACTTAAAAACCGTGTTATTTTTTTTTCCTTGTTTTTTTTTTGTTTGTTTGTTTTAACATGTCTTAGGGTAAGTAAATTCTCTGGTTTTGAATCATCTAAAATAAATTCTACATTTTTGGGCAGTTCTTCCATTTTATTCCAAACTACCACAGAATCCACTGGGAAATGGGAATATGAATTTTTGCTCTTAACTAAATTATCTGGGCAGAATAAAGCAATATGTATTCCAGACTCCAATGTGCAGACACACCACCTTGGATACAATCTTATTCGATATTACAAGTTAAGCAACAGCAGTTGGCCAGGAAAGGATTCACCGTAGTACTGAGTCAAGATTTTACTTGTTTGATAGCAGGCACTACTCTTTCTAGTATAAACTTCCATATGTGAAGTTTAATGAATGTGAAAAGAAAATAATACTGTTAACAACTGCTTTACTCCTAATTCAGACAATTTCCAAAGAAAATCTAAAAATTCTAAAACACTTAAAAAAAAAGCTTTAGATAGAGGAAACTTTTAGAAAAAAAGTAAATTCAGATGAAACTATATTATAGTTGCACAGAAATCCTGCCTTCGTGCTAGGATCCAAGGGTTATACTTACCTACTAATACATTCCTACTTACTAAGTGTACCAGTTAATAATTCAGATTTTTTTTCAATAGATGGAGTTACACATATGTTGATATATATGCGATTTGCTATGTATGCTATTTTGTTGTATTGACAACAAGCTTCAAAACTTCATATGTCAAATTTGCTGAAGGTGTTAACACCATAGATACTTTTACACTTAAAAATGTCGAATTTCATGCCAAAAAAAGAGCATTTGCGGGAAGTTTTAATTCTTTACTTTATTTTGAATAAAAGTGCTGCTGAAAGTTATCGTATACTTCAGGAAGCTTACGATGAATATGCTCCATCTCAAGATACTTGTGAACTCTGGTTTAAACACTTTAAAAGTGATGATTTGATGTGAAGACAAAGAAAGTCCAGGTCAACCGCAAAAGTTTGAAGACCAACAATTACCGGCATTATTGGATAAAGATGCATGTCAAACTCAAAAACAACTTGCAGAAAGATTAAACGTTGCTCAGCAAACAATTTCTGATCTTTTATAAACAATGGGAAAGATTTTAAAGGAAGGAAAATGGGTACCACATAAACTGAACGAAAGACAAATGGAAAACCGGTAAGTCATCAGTAAAATGTTGCGTCAACAGCACGAAAGAAAGTCTTTTTTGCATGGAATTGTGACTGGCAATGAAAAGTGGATTTATTTTGAGAATCCCAAATGCACAAAATCATAGGTTGATCCCAGTCAACCATCAACATTGACTGCAAGGCCAAATCGCTTCGGAAAGAAGATAATGCTCTGCTTTTGGTGGGATCAGGAAGGTGTGGTGTATTATGAGCTTCTAAAACCAGGTGAAACCATTAATACTGATCGCTACGGACAATAAATAATCAATTTGAATCAAGCTTTGATTGTGAAACAATCAGAATGTGCCAGAAGACATGGCAAAGTACTTTTGCTTCATGATAACGCACCATCACCCACTTCAAAACCAGTTAAAGGCACGTTAAAAGATCTTGCCTGGGAAGTATTAACCCACCCGCCGTATTCACCAGATCTTGCTCCTTCAGATTACCTCTTGTTCCGATCAGTGGCACACGCACTTTCTAGCAGCACTTTAAAACGTACGAAGAAGTAGAAAATTGGGTCTCTGAATGGTTTGCCTCAAAACAAGAAAAGTTCTATTGGGACGGTATCCACAAATTACCTGAAAGATGGGGGAAATGTGTAGCTAGCGATGGACATTACTTTGAATAAAGCACTTCTGATGTTTCTCTTGAAATTACTGTGTTTTATTTGATTACAAAATCCGCCATTATTAACTGGTACACCTAGTACTTTCGAGAGTTCAATCAGAAGTAAAGAATTTATTTCAAATATAAGATGCATTGACTGTGGCAAGGGGACTGATTTTAATATGACATTATACATGAAAATTTTAAGACAATTTGTTACAGGCTCCCAAACCATGAACAATCTTTTTGTATGTTATTTTTTTGAGATCTTGTTTAGTGCAAATATTGCAATATGTAGAATGGTCTTTCACAAATTAAATTAACATAAAGATCCCAAACAAATAGTATTAATAATCTGTTCACATAATAAACTGTTGTATTTTTATCAATTTTATTTTTGAAGATTTTAGCAATTCTTTTGTGCCCATCTAAGGAATGATATCTGAAAATTACCATCTACCTCCCCCTTTGGTTTTGACCTTTAGTGATATAAATATTATCTTATTCTGGAGTAGAAGAAAAACTTATATGACCTCTTGGATTCTTCTTGTGCTATCTTAAAATTCTCAGATATATTTTTTCCTTGTAAGTTTCAATTTACAAAAACAGGCAAGGGAGACTGTCCACACGGCTTACTCTTGCACTCTCTGCACACATATATAGTGAAGCTGATTTACAGAGCACAATGAATAATCCTGTACTGCTGGGTTAAATCTGGTCTTTTCTTGTTTTGAACAGTGTTACTAATTCTTGATTGGCTGTGTTTGCTACCTCCAAAGCATAGGTGAACCTCCTTATGTGTTGTATTAGTTATCTATTACTGCGTAACAAATCACCCCAAACCTAGTGGTTTAAAAAACATACAAATATTTATCATCTCAGTGTTTGTAGGTCAGGAAACTGGGTGCTGCTTAATTGAGTGCCTCTGGCTCATTGTGTTTCCCGAGGGGTTGCAATCAAGTTGTTGGCTGCGATGTTGTCAACTCAAAGTTCAATTGGGGAAGAATCTGCTTCCAAGTTCACTCAGGGGTTGTTGATGGGCCTCAAGATGTTCACTTCTGACAGAGCTCGTGGAAGCTGCTCTGCAAGGTACCTAATAATATGGCAGCTGACTTCAATTCCCCCAAAGCAAGCAATCAGAGTGAGAAAGAGCAGGCGCACACCAAGAGAGTGAATGAACACCCAACACAAAGCCACAACCCTTTAGTAACCCATGTCACTCAGTCCAGCCCTAGCTCAAGGGAGGAAATTATATCCATGCAGGGCATCATTGGGAAACATCTACTATGTACTATCTCATTTTTAGTCTCTCAATACTCTATGAATGAGGCCACTGAGACTTAAGAGATGTCATAACTTGCCCAAGTGGCAGGGTCAGGATTCAAGTCCAGGTGTGCACGACTCCAAACCTATTCACTAAACCACATTACTACACTGCCTTCTCAGATAAGAACTTCAGTTATGGCTGGGGGCCTTGGCACAATATCTGTTTTGCTATAAATATGTAGGGGTTTCTTACATTTATACACTAGTACAAAAACCTGTCCAGATGCCAAAAGCCCTGTAGATACAGTCAATGAAGCATGTAATTATCTTCTCTTCCTAAAAAGTAGGTTCAGGAAAGTTTCTGTTATATTAACATACAAATGGTTCCCTGAAATGCAACAGAAGCATTTAAAGAAAAACTGGCATGTTAAATACATCATTCCTTAAAGCAGTGGTTCTCAACCTTCCTAATGCTGCGATCCTTTAATACAGTTTCTCACGTTGTGGTGACCCCTAACCATAAAATTATTTTCGTTGCTACTTCATAACTGTAATTTTGCTATTCTTATGAATCGTAATGTAAATATCTGATATGCAGGATGTATTTTCATTGTTACAAATTGAACATAATTAAAGCATAGTGATTAATCACAAAAACAATATGTAATTATATATGTGTTTTTTGACGGTCTCAGGCGACTCCTGTGAAAGGGTCGTTGACCCCCAAAGGGGTTGCGACCCACAGGTTGGCGACCCACAGGTTGAGAACCGCTGCCTTAAAGAATCTATAAACATCAGTGGCTGTATATAAAAACAATAGGCTACTTTCTTTAAGGTCCATACGAAAAATGGGGAAACATTCATAAAGGCAATGTGTGGTGCAGATCTCACCTTGTGGTACCTCTGAAGCTTAGACAATCATTGCTTGCTTACCTTCACAGTTCCACTGCTGACAGAACTGGCTAAGTTCACCAGTGTGAGCTGCACCACAGCTGGGATGCATACCTGATTCCCATTAGGAAATCCTCAGGAGCCAAAATTGAACCAATGGAACAAAGCACCATTTACTCAAATGAAAGTTAGTGTGACTACCGTTTTTCCTCTTCATTTTAAATAAACACAGTTGCTCCTCCTCATCACTCAGGATTTTATGGTGTGTGCTTGATTATGGAAGCCTTATAAAAAATACCATCTGTCTGGCACATTTTAAAACAGATTTATCCTACCAAGGGAACCAAATGGGAAACACCCTGTCAGCCTTCTAAAATTCACTGCTGCCTACCAGCTGGATCAGGAAAGTCAGAAAATCCTAACCTTCTTCCTTCTTGTAGGAATAAAGGAGGTGTGCTTTCAATTAAGAAAGCTAAATGTGGCTATTATTGCCTAAAAATGGAAATAGCATCTACTCAAATAAAGAGACTAAAAAATAATTAACAATAAACACCTGTCAAACAGAGGACATAAGAAGTCAGGGATTATGGCAAAGCCCTAGAGTTCTCTCCCCAATAGCCATCCTTCATTTCTTATCAATAAAACTCCAGCTTAGTTTTAGAAGCAGTGTGAACATGCTCAAGCCATCATTCCTAAGACTCCCTTGCAGCTAGGGGCAGCTCAAGAGATGTGAATGAAATTACTGGGTAGGATCTCCAAGAGAGCTCCTTAAAAGTGAGATGGACATCACTCCTAAATTCTTTTTTCCTTTTTTTGCATATTTCATTCTTCCTTTTCCCTCTTTCACATATGTGTTTAGTGGAGCTCTAACTGCCATCCTGTAGCCTTAATGATGTGAGCGAGTGCTAAAGACAGAAAAAGTGCAAAGACAGAGGATCCTGAATCCGTTATGACCTTGTTAAGCTTCCAAACGAGCTCTCCACTGTTTACCTTTGGGCTTGCTTATGCCATTGCTATTTCTAGTTTCTCTTACTAAGAGGCCAATGTAAATCCCAGTGATAAAGGTACAAATTTTATACTGTGAATATCTACTAATACACAGAAACCAAAATTTACTTTTTAGAGTATAAGCTCAAGAACTTGAGAATAAGCTCAGAATGTTAAGTGAATGAGATAAAAAATCCAGGCAAGTTGAAAATTTTAATTTTAATTTGGCTGAAAAAAACAAACCTAATGGAATACAAGCTCCTGTAATAGCTTACGAGTATAAGAATGGTAAATGATAAAAATAAAATGATCAGAATGATCAGATTATGCTGATCACATGAATGTGTGAGTATGCAGGCTATACTGGCAAGTGCTTACTTTTTCCCTCTGCTACATGGAGTATTTGCATTCACAAACTAGCAGACTTAAAAAGAAAAAATGCTTTAAAAAACTCCATATAATTGGGATGGATTTCAAATTGTAGCAATGAATTTTACCTAAGCAGACATGTTAGTTTGCGAGTATGGAAAGAAATAAAAAGTTCTTAAACAAAAATTATAAATATTATTTATAAAATATGATACCTGGGAAACTCCAATCTGAATTTCAGATTAACTTTGATAAGCAGACATGACTTTATGGCATGTGTATATTTATATTGAATCTCCACCGGTTTCACACTCAATAAATGATGCTCATTTCCCATTCACCATGATTTTTAACAATACTAGTATATATACTTTAAGCTGCCATAAATCACTTGTCAAAAAAGAGGTATTTTAACTAATAAATATTTCAATGCAGAGTGGGTAGAACCAAAATATTTTGAGCAAGATAGGAAAACTCATCTCAACAATAAAATAACAGCATTGATAGCTAACACTGAAAGTGAACTTTTTATACATTAGGAAATACTGTGACCACTTTACATGTGCTAAACCATTTAATTCTTATAACAATCCTATGTGAAGTAGGCCTTATTATTTTTTAATTTATTGATTTTAGAGAGAGGAAGGGAGAGAGAGAAAGAGGGAAAAAGTACTGCTGCTCCACTTATTTATGCATCCACTGATTACTTTTTGTATGTGCCCTGACTGGAGATAGAAGCTGCTCTAATTAACTGAGCTAATTACAGGCCAAGGCGATGTAGGCACTATTTTTATATCCAGGAACAAATGAACAAAATGTGGCCCAAAGAGTTTAAAGTACTTTCCTGTGTACATATCTAGTAAATAACAAAGTTTAGTTTTCATCCTGGAAATATGATTAAAAAACCCACACTCCTAATCATATACTATACTCTTTCACTAATATAAAATTTTTACCTGTGGCATGCTAAAATGTTAATGTTGAAAGGCTTTTCCATAAAATGGAAATATCTAGTAATATTAAACAAGAAAGGGCAAACCAGGTTTCTCTTCATTTCTTTTAAAATTTGTGGAAATTTGCCAAGCAGAATTGGTTGCATTTTGGGTAGAAATTTCATAAATTGATAGTGCACAGGCCAGAGACATTTCTGATCCTGGTATAAAAGCTATTAAATAACTTTTGTTTCTATTTCAGTTGCTCACTTTCTTTGTCAAGTAAGGAACACTGACCTACTGTATTTGCTTTTTGGGGATCCACACAATTCCTAGGGAATTGATTGTTTTTATCAATTGATTAAAATCCCCATTTAAAATTCTCCTTTCTCATCTATATTTCTAAGTAAGAAAGGTTCAGAAGAAAATCTAGCAAAGTTACTCTAAATGTTTTATGTAACCAATCTAGAGATTATAAAATGCATTGGCTGGTTCTTTGGGTAACCGAAGAATTTATATGCATATATGCATAACTCATGGGGACACAGACAATAGTGTGATGAAGGCTTGGGTAAGGGTGGAGATGTAGTAGATGGGGTTAGTGGGGGGGGGACATCTGTTATACTTTCAACAATAAAGACAAATAAAAAATAAGATGCATTGGAACTAGGAAGTAAGAAGAATGAAGGTTGGAGGTAATTTTTTTCAAAAAAGAAAACAGTAGTTATCCATAAGTGTACAGTTGAGATGCCCCTGAAATACCATATGTAGTAGCAACACTGGCCCATTACATCTGCTCTTTCTCTTCTGCACAGCACCTGAGGACCCAATTCATCAAGGCACAAATGCGCCAATGCATAAACACCTTTTTTTCTTGTGTTTTAATGTAAACAAATGACATTATACAAGGGAGTGGAAGGATCAAGTAATCTAAATGATGTGTGGTAAATCAAATACAAACTATATATATTTTCTGGTTGATATATTTTGCTGCACCTTTGGCAATGGGTTGTGGGAGCAGTTCCTCCAGCTGGTGTAGGGCCTTGCAGAGGCAGTTCAGGCCAGGTCTCTGTAGCCAGGAGCCAGATTGGACTGAGCCCCAGCGCCTCCTATGGAAAATGGCACAGGACCGGCCATTTTTGCCTGTGATTACCAATAAGATAATCATAACAAAAATAAAAACTCTCTGTTCTAACAATTCTTTAGGTTTTCCTGCTGGAGCAGAAGTATGCAAAGCTGCTGAAGTACATAAGCAGAGTTTTGTCTCAGCCTTAAACAGTACTGTCCCACTTTCCTTTGATAATTTGCTCAATTCAGCCAATGAAAACTATTATATAGAAATTCCATAGGTATGACCTATCCAAATGACTTACCACCTCATTTACTTTATAGGTATTACTACACTTGAATGAAAAACTAAGATAATTTGCCCAGCTGGTGTGGCTCACTGCTTGAGTGTTGACCCATGAACCAAGAGGTCCCAGTTCAATTACTGGTCTGGGCACATGCTCAGGTTGCAGGCTCAATTCTCAGTAGGGGGCATGCAGGAGGCATGTCTCTGTCTCATCAAAATTTCTCTCTCTCCATCTTTCTCTCTTTCTCTCTCTCTAAAATCATAAAAACATTGAGAGAAAAAAAAGAGGCAGCCTCTCTTCACCTGTAGTCAATTTTGCCAGATGGCTCAAGATTCTAGTTAAAAAACAACACCACACACACATAATAAAAACAAAAATACACACAATAAAAACAAAAACTAAGACAGTTTGTTGATGTATATCTAGATTTCTCCTAATAAAAAACACTATGGACTTTAAAGTCTTCAGGAATATCAATATATTGATGCTGAATATAACTATATGCATTAAAAATCTGTGGAATGTAAGTAGACCAAACTAAAACTAGAATCATGTTCTCTGAACACTTGGCTACATGTGGGCCTCCCCATGTGGGCCCTCCACATAGGCTAGCTTGAATTTCATCACAGGATGGTGGATAGATTCCACAAGTGGGTTTCAAGAAAGAAAAAAAGATAGGAGGAAGCCTTACTGCCTTTTATGATCTGGCTTCAAAGTCACACAGTGTCATATCCATCACATTCTATCTGTTGAGACAGTCACAAAGTTTAGCCCCAGATTCAAGGGGAGGGGGAACAGACTGCTTATTGACAGGGAATGGCTAGAAAATGTTGGACTGGACACACTACTGTGGCCATTTTTGGAAAATACAACCTGCCATAGGTCCTAATTAGATATTATTTCTTAGCAATCTCAATCTCCTGAGGATGTTAATCCTATCTCTGGTTCAGATAACTGTGGCAACAAGTCACACCCTTACTTCTAAATTCACCTAAATTACAAGAGGTAATATGGGTCTCTTAATTGTAGTCAGGAAGAATGACTTCAATCTTTATAGGACTCAGACGTAGGAAAACTCAAGGTTGAGAAATAACATATATGGAAGGATTAGCAAATGATGATGAAGACAATATATTTCAGGGACAAATTATTTTCCATATTAGTCTTATTTTCAGCAAACCGCTTGCAATTGGACCTGCTTTACTTTTTAAAAAGGTAAAACTTCCTTATAAATGCATCACTCTGTGTCTCCATGAAAAATATGCCCTTGCCTACACATAACATTTCTGTCCCCACTGTCTCAGGGTGCCTTCCTCAGCCAGTAGAGAACAAGGAGAGACCGGGAGCATGCACTCATTTTACCTACTGACTTTACATAAATCCCATTCTTAATCCTGTGTGTTTATATTGCTCTGAGAGTTGAGCAGTATAAAAACTTTCCTAAAGCCTCAATGTAAATGTTTCCCTAATCCTATTAAAGCCACAAAACAGACCCAGATGAATGCACAGGAAAGTGAGCTGAAGAACTCTCCCTGACCCTGATACCATTGTCAGTCTTGGCATTGGCTTCATGGGTCAGCCTTTCCCTCTGAGCATGGCATGGCTCAAATGGGAACCCATCACTCCTGCCTAGTCAAACCTCTGGAGAGGATTTGGAATATAACATTTAAAGAATAAGGGTTGAAATACTGGACATATAAAAGAAATAAAACAACAGAGCAGTCTATTTAAATTGCTTTTCTTTTTTTAAAGCTAAGACATAACATATCATATATTTAAAAAAAGAAGTATAAAACAGGAAGCAAAATTTCTCCCATCCCACCTCCCAAAGACAATCACCTTTGTCTTTCGCTATTTAAATATATTTTGTAATGCAAAATACACAAAGAGATACATAATAAAATGTACTTATATACACAGGATAATATGATTCAGAATATTTTGCAATTATATCAACAAATGCCGATAAATATTATTCTTCTTAATGGATGAACAGTATTCCACTGTAACTTAATTCATTTAACTAGTCCCCTATTGGTGGCCATTAAGGTTGTTTCTAATCTTGAAGATATAAAAACTAAAACTCTGCTGTGTGAACATGTGCCACAGAATACCAAAAACAAAACTTCAAATCTGATAAGAATTTACTGTTCAACTTTCTGTAGTTGCTTAAAGGGCTGTGGAAAGGGACTCAAGGGTTGTTTAAAGATGTACACATATAAGATGATACTCTTTCATAAAACAGAAGAGTCAGTTAAAATGTGTTGGTAGTAACTTTTAGTGCTTGGCCTCTCAATGAGACCTTGGGAATAATATAAGCACCCGTCCGTATTCAGATCTCGAGCCTACCCACCACACTCCTGTTTTCACTTCAGCCTGCAATGGAGGCCTCCCATCAGAGGCCAAACTAAACACGTGGGAGCAAAATTACAATGACCTCCTTTCTGTTTGTTTGTTTTAAGTAACGTAAAAAAATACGACATGAAGTAAAACAAAGAAAAATTAGGATGTGGGAATACCTCTTAATAGAAAAAATCTTCCAAAGCTTTTTTTTCCCCTTCATACATTTATTCAGAATAGGTAAGAAACTGCCAGTGTAGATTAGCATGGCCTTTGAAGCAGAGAAGAAGAAAGGGGAGATATGAAATCTCTCATAGATATTAGTGAAAACCCCTTCATATAAAATGACCCAAATGCATGGGCAATGGCAGAACAAAGATTCATTCAGATTCACTTTCCACATCTCCATGTCTTGCTAAGTTTGCATGACTGACTAATGGGCATTCTAGTAAAACCTCAACAGATTGATTGCTGTTGTTGTTTTTAATCATGAACTTTTTCATGTAGTTAAACCCAGTCTCACTCTATTTTAAGAATAAAATAATGGTCTGTCCCTGAAGGCTTTCATATGAAACATGTCAAAGCACATTAATGATGATGTAAAAAGCACTTTGACATGTTTAGCATGAAATACTTCAGTGTTAGAAGACTATTCTTAAAATGCCAGATTGTTCTCCAAGGCATAAAGAAGTCTGCGGACTTATTAAAAGAACATGCTAACATCTCAATTAGTCTTTACAATATATGTTCCTATTGCAGGAGAGGGGTTCCTTTCGGGGGAGAGCAGTGATTGGAATGAGGCCCGGGGAGAGGGTGGTCTCGCATGTTGGAAATAGTCTGCTTGACCTCAGTGCTGGCAACCCAGGTGTGCTTCCTTTGTGAAAATTTATTGAGTGGTATTCTTAGCATTTATGTTAAACTAAAATAAAAATTTTAATAAAGGAAAGCAGCTTAGTAGAAACAGCTTCATGTATTACAGTTAATTTCTCTTTGATATTTAAAAGATATTAATGGGATATTACTGATACTCAGCACATGGTAATAAAAAAGTGTTTCTACACTGATGAAGTGACAGCTAGTTTTACATTACTGTGAATGCCACTATTACGCATTTTCTAAATATAAATATTTTCTTAATACTTGAGAGAGTGATGCAATCAACGGTCAACTTATATGCTTTTCTTATTTTCATGTGCATCAGCATAGCTGGCACTATAAAAGGACATATGCAATTTCCTCTAAATAATGAAAGTGAAGATTTATTAAGCACTTCTCATGTGGTTTACATACCCACTACCATCAAATAATGAACCAGTATCTTTCCTGCTGAGAAGCATCATTCTAAGGTGGCACACTATG
This sequence comes from Myotis myotis, assembly GCF_014108235.1. Taxonomy (NCBI): domain Eukaryota; kingdom Metazoa; phylum Chordata; class Mammalia; order Chiroptera; family Vespertilionidae; genus Myotis; species Myotis myotis. The sequence goes on from NW_023416335.1 coordinate 176,760,180, forward strand.
TATACGTAGTAACATTAGCTATTATTTGCACAAAATTTCCCTTCCTTTATAGTTTGCATGACCTTTCACTTACTCAAACACAGTTGAGGGGAAATGGTCTGAACAATACTGCTATCTTAAAATCCTGCCTACTTCTCCAGTGCATCTCTGTGAGGGAATTATGGAGGACACAGAGCTGGGAGAAGCTCTGCTAACAAAGTTTTGAATATCTTTTAATTTTATAACATAGCTGGGATTTGACAAAGATAAGCACAGAAGAAAGGGGAAAGGCAATACAAGAAACCTTTCTGCACTTCAACATAATCAGCCCTTCTCTAAATTACATTTATTTCCCAACCAATAACCCTTCTGCAGTACCTATTCCCTTCCTTATACTAGTACAATTTGGCACTTATTGATTCATTGATTACTTCATGTTTTAACAAGCAGTCCCATTAATTTATAAACTTAGGAGAATGGGGGTCATGCTTTAGATCCCAGGGATCAGCAAACTATTTTTTATACAGAAAACATTTAAGTCTTTTGGGGCCATACTCAACTCTGTTCTTACAGCATGTGACCAGCTACAGATAATATTTAAACAAATGGCTGTAGCTGTGTTCCAATAAAACTTTCTTTTAAAAGCAGGCTGGATTTGGCCCCTTAGTCATGTTTGACGAATCCTGCTTTATCCCACAATAGCTTTTTATAGTGCTGGAAAGACATCTTGCTGGACAGAGTCAATGGCACTGGAAAAGGAAATTCAGGAAATGGGAGAGAAGTGCATTAATTCTGAGTTCTCCAAGAGAATATACCCATATTTCCTCTGCTTCTAACCTGAAAAGTACCTTTTCATCTCTTAAGTCATAATCTAGAGCTACAGAGAATATTCTTTCTACTGACTTACAGAGTTTTCTCATATTAGGAAAAGAAAAAAACCCTGACAAGAAATTCAACTTCATAGGGAAGCATAAAACTGGTGCTCAGTGTGGTATCTTCTTTCTTGCAGGTAGAAAACAGACATTTGTAGACACGGTAGAAAAATACACTGGAAAAAAGAACCCATTCGTAAAAGAATGTATAGAAACCCAAATATGGGTGGTCCAACCAGGCAAAAGTGGTTGGCAGTGGGATTTAAAAAATAAGATTAACACAAGATGTTAAGTACTGAAATCCATCTAGTCACAAACATGTGTCTTTTTAATGACATTCAGAGCCATTTCCATAAAATGAAAGAACAGAGGTTATTTTATTTCATTGCAAACATTATGGAAAATCCTAGAGTACCCTAGAACTAGGAACCTTTTATTATTTTCTCATGGCTGAAAATCATATTCATCTGCCAGTGACAAGTCATGCTAATGGTTATGGTGGAGACAGAAGCCTTCTAGCATAAGATGACAGCCAGAGACCACACCAAGACATTTTATTTTTCAACATAAAACTAACATGTGAGATGCAGACACAGTGCAGGGGGTCCTTCATAAAACAACACAACAAAGTAAGCACAGCTTTTTCTCAGACTCTACTAAATAAAACAACTATTTCAGTAAGAGATCAGCCCCAGGCTCAGTCCTTGCTGTGACCTCCACTCTCATTTATTCAGCGACTATTTATTGAATGCCTACAAAGTAGCAGGCACAGGTGTATGTATTGGAAATACACAGCTTTTTCTCTTTTAAGGCATGTCATTTTCTTTGGAAGAAACAGACAACAATCACTTAAAACACTAAATAAAATAATTTTAGTTAAAGATTGTTTTAGGAAAAACAATCAGGCATTGGTAACAAAGCAAGGCAAAAAAGGTAGGAAAGGTTAGAGTGATTTTAGCTAACATGAACAGGAATAGCCTTTCTGAAGAGGTAATTTTTGGGAAACTTTTGGAAGATTTCAATTATGGTAATGCGATGATCTGATTTATGCTTTGAGAAGCATATCACTGACTGCTGATGGAAAATGCACTGTAGTAGGGGGAGGGGGGACAAGAGTGGAAACAAGTAGTCCTGACAAGGATGATGGTGGCTTGATCTTGTGATATAAGAATGAGACAGTGGAAGGCACATTTGGTCTGCTGACAGACAATGCTGACATGGGCTAGACAGGATGTAATGGGGAGATGATGATAAATTGATCAATTCAGTATTATTATGGAGTACAATAGTTTTTCTTGCTGTAAGACTAGTATGTGTATTATAGAAAAAGGATGACTTCTAGGATTTTGGTTTGAGGAACTGGTGCTATTTATTGTGGTAGGAAAGACTTCTAAAAGAGAAAAGCTGGCAAGAGGACATTAGATGAGATGCTATGATGGCTCTTGGAAGCATACAGGAAGCAATGGCCTTCATAATGTGAGGTAGAGATGCCATTCCTGCTATGGCAGACAGTAGAAGTCCTATTACAGGGCATACCACCCAAAAGCTGCAGGCCTAATAGAGGGAATGGTTTATTGAAGGTACAGCTGAGATTCCACCTTGGAGATGATATCCTGTAATCCATTCACTAGGACATAGAATATGCCCTAAATCAACAACCATTATATGGAGCTATGATCCCAAGAAGTAGAATTCATAGTTCCAGGAAAGGTGGCAGTAAGAGTAGCCCTACTCCTATCTAATAAAAGAGAAACATGGTAATTAGCGTACGACTGCTACCCTTCCCATTGGCTAATCAGGGCGATATGCAAATTAACTGCCAGCCAAGATGGCGACCGGCAGCCAGGCAGCTGATGCAAACAGGGAGGCTTGCTTGCTTTAAAAGTGATGGAGGAAGCCAAGCTTCCCGCCTGCCTTGCCGGCCTCTCAGCTGCACTCTAAGCAACATTGTAACAAATATAGAAGCTAAACAAAACCAGCAGGACCGCAACATTGTTTCAAATACAGAAGGTAAACAAAGGCCAGAAAACTGCTTTCAGCAGCGGAGGTCTCATAGCTGGAGGCTAGAGCTAAAGCTGGCCCAGAATTAAAAAAAAAAAGGAAAAAAGGACAGGTTGGGAGCTTCAGTCACCCGACAGCCTGAAAACGGCCCTCAGCCCCTCACCCAGGGTGGCCAGGCACCCCAGTGGGAACCCCCACCCTAAAGGGGGCATGACCAGCTGCAAACAGCCATCATCCCCTCACCCAGGCTGGCCAGGCACCCAAGCGGAACCCCCACCCTGATCCAGGACACCCTTCAGGGCAAACCAGCCGGCACCCACCGGTGCACCAGGCTTCTATCCTATATAGTAAAAGGGTAATATGCCTCCCAGCACCGGGATCAGCAGAGCAGTGAGGCCTCCCAGCACCAGGATCAGCGTGACAGGGGGCAGCGCCCAAACGCCCTGATCGCCCTGCGGCTCTGTGTGTGACAGGGTGCAGCGCCCCAACCCCCTGATCGGCCCTGCTCTGTGTGTGACAGGGGGGAGGTCCCCAACCCCCGATCGCCTTGCGGCTCTGTGTGTGACAGGGGGGAGGTCCCCAACCCCCGATCGCCTTGCGGCTCTGTGTGTGACAGGGTGCGGCGCCCCAACCCACCCCCCATCGGCCCTGCCCTGAGTGTGACAGTGGCGGTGCCCCAACCCCCTGATGCGCCCTGCTCTGTGAGTGACAGCGGGAAGCTCCTCAACCCCCTGATCGGCCCTGCTCTGTGCGTGACAGGGGGGAGCTCCCCAACCCTCTGATGGGCCCTGCTCTGTGCGTGATAGGGGGCAGCGCCCCAACTCCCCAATCGGCCCTGCTCTGAGCCCGACCAGGGGCTGCACCTAGGGATTGGGCCTGCCCTCTGCCACCGGGGAGCAGGCCTAAGCCAGCAGGTCGTTATCTCCCGAGGGGTCCCAGACTGCGAGAGGGCACAGGCTGGGCTGAGAGACCCCTCTCCCCCCCGAGTGCACAAATTTTTGTGCACCGGGCCTCTAGTTCTTAATAACTGACTTGAAGAACCTGCACTTCCCAATCCTGCAAACTCTGGGCTTTAGACATCCTGATTCCGGATATAGTGATGTTCTACCAAAGGACACAGCATAAGTCCCATTAAACTGTAAGTTATTACTGTCACCTGGTCACTTCAGGCTCCTTATGCCAAGCACTGTAGGCAAAGGAAGAAGAGAGGGGTAACTGATCCTGATCCAGAAGAGGAGATGGCATTGTTAAATTACAGGTAAAGGCAAAACTATGTTTGACATTCAGGTGATCCAATATGGGCATTTCTTGGAACTCTCTTGCCTAATTTTGACTGTGAATAGATAAGTTCAGCAGCATAGTCTGAAAAACCATGGCAACAGAAACCTTAGAGGTCTTATGTATGCAGGTCTGGGTTATCTTGTCAGGTAAACTCCTACAATAGCAGAGTCCATCCAAGAGTAAGAGGAATTCAGAAAAAGGAGCATGCCTTTAACACCCTTTCAATAAAATCCCCTTTTCTAAACTTAAACTGACCCAGTTTCTACTACTTGTAACCAAAAAATTCATTAGCTATATCTCATTAGCTATATCAGCCGCAATCAACTAATCTATTTGATTAAATTATGTGCAAATAAGATATAGTGACCTCTCTGCTTTCAGAAATATTTTTAATCATTCATTTGTCTTTTGGTTTTAGCCCTAATGCATATCCACACACAGTGAAATCTACATAGGAACTGAAGATTGTTTATCTAAAAGAAAATTCTCCTGTGGAGCAAAGGTGCTGCTTAAGCAGCCATCTCTGTTTGCTCTCTGTTGGAGCAGCTCTTGGGAGACTTCAAGAAATACAAGGCAAATAAGAAGAAATGGAATGTCTGATTGATGTCTGATTGCCTGGACCCACAATTCTATAGGCTCACCTGAGATCTTAAATAAGAATCTTGCAGACACCGAGGCTTTCATTATTTTTGGCTTTGCTTCTGGGTCTTGGATGTGGCTGCTCTTGGGGTATAGCTATGGGTCAGACTCTGTGTGGTAAGTCTGAATCTGCCATTCCTGGCATCAGAGTTGAAGGCAAGGAGTGGAGCAGTAGTATAACTGCTTGTTTCTTAAACAAGGAAAAAAATGAATCATCACTGGCTTTTGCTTTACAGATGTTTTGACCCACTTCATTTTTTACTGTGGGGAGGTAGAATGGCAATTTTCTGAGTTACTTTAGTATTCACTACCTAGAATAACTCTTTGAAGGCCATGGACTATTACACTCTGTCAATGGCATTCCAGTGCAGGGCACAACATAAGTTCTTTCCCACCACTTGAAATACAAAATTCAGTGTTCCATTAGTTTTCCCACAGTCCTGGTTAAAGGATCCCTCAGGCAAACAGGAACAATTCTTTGAGCAGAAATTTTGAAAAACTAAATACATACTTACGAAGGTCAAAGACTCTTGTTGAATAATATGCCAAATACCAGATTGTTGTTAAAAAATATTAGGAGAAAAGAAGTCCATTAGCAGACACTACTATGGGTAACAGTTCTCATATTCAGTATGACTAAGCAGCTTTAACTAGTTACAATGTGCTTAGTTTAGGTTGTTCTATGTCACCATTACCCCTGTCATTTTACAGTAAGTTTCTAAAACTGAAATGGCAACTCCAACATAATCTTACAGATTAATTTATAGCTATAGAGAAGTTGTTCTTCTGTGAAACTGCACTTAGGTCAGTCATCTGCCAGACAGTGCATTTTTCCCTGATCTATAAGTGAGTGAAACATATGCACAGGAATCTTTTAAGTCACATAAGCATTTCAATGTGTATAATTTAATAATTGGTTCAAAACTTTCCTGAAAAAAAAAATACAGGGAATGGAAATATTTAGTTATTATATAATTTATCCTTTTTCCTAGGAAATATTTTACCTTCTGGTGGTAAGGAGGCAACTGATTCATGGTGATCTTTTGACTATTCTTTCTTCTTAGTTGTGTGCCCTCTTTTTAAGCCTACTAGTTAGCAATTCTACATTTTGTGAGAAGTATAGGACTCTGGTGAAAGATTTCATAATATTATGGATTATGCTGTACTGAACCCATAACAGAATTCATCAAAGAACTCTTTAATTATCAAAATGACATTTTGACTTCATGTCTTATAACACTTTATTCATAATAAACATTTCAAGTATCATAAATTATTTCAGTAGTTGCTGTTTAAATCACAACCTAATTTTGTAATTTGCAGCCTAGTTCAAAGCATGCTGTGACATTTAGAACACACTAATTTGAACCCTGGAAGCAGAGTAAATGTTCCTCCATGTGTAGCTGCACCTGCTAATTCATTCATTTCCCATGGGGAAGAGAAGAATGTGGTATTCCAGTGATTTCCACTATTTCCCACATAAAATCCACTAGCCCTATCTCACCAGAGACAAGCTGAGTGCTAACTACTTTTATTAAAGTATAGGATTTTAAGCATTTCTCATTTTATAAGACTGACATTTTTCAATTCAAACACAATTGAGCTAACATACTCACTGCCTTACATATTTTATTATTTTTGAGAATTTTCTTTTCCCTTAGTTTAAATCAGAGACTGATGTATTATACCTAGAAAACTATCAGATGGGATTATACTTTAAAAAATATGATTCTTTGAAATAATGCTGGTATCAATCTTTTATACAGATTGTCCCTCCATCACAATGCTGTTGACAAACTCCATCCAGGTCGGGAGACTAACTCTTCCCTGGATATACCGTGTCTGTCATGTAGACTTGTTGGACATAAAGGCAAACTTGCCACAGTGCCTTATCCTTGATGATAAACTAAGGTCTATAAATAATGGGAGAAGTGCGAAGAAGTCTATAATTGACAGATGGACTACTGAGTTTTTTAAATGCAGGGATCTATGTATTTCTGCCTTTGTTTAAGAAAACTGGAGAGAAGAATGACAAGTTCTTTCAGCTAATTCACAGATGACAAATAAAACAATTAAAATACTTCCCTAAAGTAATTAAGGCAATTTATATATTTAAAAGTAGTTGAATTAATACAAACGTCATTCTAGGGGCCTTAGTCTCTACCTTCTACACAGACAAGTAGCATCCACTCTGGTTATGAACAGTGTTGATCTCTCTGGTGACTTGATGCTTTGTTTCTTCCTTCGCTTTTTTACTTTTCAAATCTGAACCATTCCTATCAGCCAGAAGTGTATTCAGTTCTGGGTAACAGAAATCTGACAAGCAGTGGCTTAAACAAGCATTTATTATTTAATGCACTGGGCTCTGGGGGAAGTAGCCCAGAGCTGGTAAGCACTCCAGGAGCCAGAGCATTTTCCTACATGGGTATCTTTAGTGCGCGCGCGCGCACACACACACACACACACACACACACACACACACACACTGCACTTTTAACTTTGGCCATAAGATGATTGTTGCACCTTCAGGCATCAGTCTATGTTCAAGATAAGAAAGAAGAGAAAGGACAGGAAAATATACTTGCCAAAGGACTGTCTCCCTTTGAACCAGGAAAACAACTTTTTAAGAAGCCTCATTCAATATACTCCCTTTGGCATCTCAGTGGCTAGAGCTAAGGCTGGTTGCAGGGAGGAGTTGTGTGTTGGTAACTGTGTACAGTGCTGCTTTTAATAATTCTGGGTTCTAGGGAAGGGCAGAAGACGAGACTTTATATTATGTAGGTGTCTAGCACTGTGTGTCATGATTCTTCAACGCTAGAAGAAGAACTCTGGTCTATACATAGTCTTTCCTGTTACCGTTCAGTCTCTCTTGGTGTTCCATTCTCTAAATGCTCAGAGAGGTGATAAGCTGAGTCATGTATTATAATAATTATGTACTATCTTACAAAATAAAAATATATATTTAGACTCTTCACCCAAAAGTCCTTAAAAATGAGGGTTGCATTTTATATTACTTCCATATCATATAAATATATGGATGACTGACTAGTGAATTTACTCATGGATTACATGTCTAACCTGCTCTTTAGAGAAATACGAGCCTCTCATTGCTGCTTTCAACATTATTTTATTCTTGATTATCCCCTAAGCAATCTAGTTATCCTCTTAATTGCTTTAAGTCTTATTGGCTCTCTACTGTATTCTCTAAGCTTATACTTTCCTATCAATTTTACAACAATAAAACAACACAAATGAAATAAATATTGTCTTGTATTATATCAAAGGTCTTAGGGAATGAGGTATATATTAAAGTAACTTTATATCTAGTATTGAAACAACTAAGGTACAAATCAATTATGACAACTCGATTTTTTCTTTCAAACATGTCTTCCAACTAAAGGAAGTGGGAAAGCAGGCTGAATAATTATAATCTTTAAAAAGACAGTGAAACTTTCTCATGTGAAAGTAAACATGTAAAAGTACTCCCCTCTCTCTACTGTCTCTTTAAAAAAATGTTTACCTGTGCTTTTTCTTAGACATAAGTATGAAGAAAATCATTCGCTTAAATAGAAACTTTGTACTCCAAAGAAATATTTATTTATTAATTTATAAATATTGTATTTTATACTAATACTAGAAGCCCAGCGCGCAAAATCACGCAGCCCTACCCATCTGTACATGCCTCCTGGTGAGTCCGGTCTTGGTCATTCCGCATTACAGCCTGATGACCACAGGCCTTTTATGATATAGATGATATACATATTATGAAATATGAACTTTTTAAGAAGGTAGACTAATGCAATTGAATAATGCTACATCACATTTCAAAATCTTGATTTAGTACTGTGGAGAGCAGCTACAGCATTTGGACAGGTTCAAGCCCCAGACTAATGAGAGGGCACGATCCTCTCGTGGCAAAGCCACGTGCAAATCCCAGCACAATTATAGCTAAAGGCTCTAGTTTTGTAAGCTTGACTGAGCCTGTGGTCCCAGGGGGCTAAGTGATATGGGCTGTGGGAGGTGTAGCAAGTAAACAAAGCTTGATCAGGTACATGTAATTCAGTAGATTCGAAACCCATGAGAACGTTGTAAACATCTAGACCACACCCTCACTTTGCCTCGTGGAATCTGGTTATAAAATAAAGACTCGGCTTGCAGGCCATGCACTCTCTCTCTAATCAGAGGGCAGCATTCCACCTAGCCCCAGCTTTATTCTCTTGTCTGTCTTCTTTAATCCTTTACCACCCTTCCTCAGGTTCACCCATGGCTGTGCTGGCACGGCACATAGTACTTCATAATAGAGCAATTTGGCTCTCTATGTAGTTTAACATTTCACTTTAATGGCTCTCATAGCTGAAGAAATTTACCTGAAAATAATATGTAGGTCAATCAGAAACTGCGTACATTTAACTGTATTTATTAAATCGTGATTCTCATTTTTCAATTTCATCCACAGATTAAGTTTAGTAAATTTGTAAAAACACTGAATTGAATATTATATGACACTCTAAACCTGTGAAAAGAGTAGTATTTTACTGTTACGACTGGTGTTTTCAGGAGGTGAGAGAAGAAATGGGGGGCCAATAATGTGGGGCACCACAGCCCACTGCAATGACTCCGGCTTTCACGCTGAGCAAGGTGGAACCATTCAAGGCTTCTAGCAGAAGACTGGTATAATATGGCTTAAATCACAAAAAATGACTTTGTGCGAACTCACTTTTTTGGTTGATTTTTCTTTGTTAAATGGCATTTAAATATATAAAATAAATATCAAATATATAAATCTTTGTTTTACCATGGTTGCAAATATCAAAAAATTTCTATATGTGACACGGCACCAGAGTTAAGTTAGGGTTTTTCAAAATGCTGACACGCCGAGCTCAAAAGGTTCGCCATCACTGACTAGGAGGACACTTGTGCTGAAGTCTAGACCCGTGGTCGGCAAACTTTGGCTCCTTGAGTGTGGCTCTTCCTAAGTACCCTAATTAAGTTATTAACAATGTACTTACCTATATAGTTTAAGTTTAAAAAATGTGGCTCTCAAAAGAAATTTCAATCATTGTACTGTTGATATTTGGCTCTGTTGAATAATGAACTTGCTGACCACTGGTCTAGACAAAAGATGATAGTGGCTTGGAGAGTGGTTACAGAAATCACAGTGGTCAGAATGTGGATATGTTTAAAAGATACACTTTCCTATGTGTTGGATACACAGAGAGACAGATAATTCTTGAAGTTTTAGCTTAGACATCATTATACTGAGATGGGTTTTGTGACCTCTGGGGACTTCCTTAGGTCCTCATTTCATGTGCTCCTACAGCACCCTGTCCCATGTCTCCTAGCACTGTCATAGGTGTGGCAATTCCTATTGTTTTCCCCATATCCTTAATAGGCTATAAGCCTTGAAGGTAAGGATGATGGCTACCTTGCTTATAGTATATAATTAGGAGTATATAAGTATTCAATAAGCATTTGTTAATGAATGAATAGGATAAGAAAAATTTATCCCTCAGAACTCAGTACTCTTTTGGCAATAAAAATATTGGGAAATATTTTCTTGGTAAGATTTTACAAAATCTTCTTTGTTATTTTCAACAGTGCTGCATTATCAATTCTATAAAATATTTCATAATCACATATTTTATTATGAACCACTATATTTACTTATAGTATATTCTTCAGCCAGTGATGATATAGAACTTGGATGACTATGTTAATGACATCAAATTTTTTTCATAGCCTAGAGAATGAAAAAAAATTCTAAGAACCTAAAGTATATATGAGAATTGGTATGTCTAGTTTTGTCTGAAATGTGAGATTGGTCAGACCATATACTATCAGACACTAATAGGTTTAGAGTAAAAATAAAACAATTATAGCTTCAGAGATGTTGGTGGGGAACATTCCTGGGTTGACTATTGATAATGCAGTTCAAATCCCTATGGAACAGATCTATTTGGACAATCTTTTGTTAAGTTTTTGCTTGGTTTTATATAGTATATACATGCTCTGAGACAGAGTTCTTTAAAAAAAATATGTTTTATTGATTTTAGGGAGGGAGAGGTATAGAGAGATAGATGAGAGAGAAACATCAATTGGCTGCCTCCTGCACACCCCCTACTGGGGATGGAGCCCACAACCTGGGTATGTGCCCTGACCAGGAATTGAACCACTGATCTCTTGGTTCATGGGTTGATGCTCAATCACTAACCAACACTGGCCAGGCAAGACAAAGTTCTTGAAACAGAGCTTTAAAAGCCCAAAGCAAATGAGTAGCATGGATTTTCAAGTCTTAAAACGTAGCAATGTTATCTATAAATGAATTTAGCTCTTCACCAGACTCTTTGTACTTGCCATGTATAAACCTAACAGAAAAGGACTAATCCTATCTAATAAAAGAGAAACATGGTAATTAGCCATATGGCCGCTACTCTTTCCATTGGCTAATCAGGGCGATATGCAAATTAACTGCCAGCCAAGATGGCGGCCGACAGCCAGGCAGCTTGAATCTAACATGAGGCTTGCTTGCTTCAGTGACAGAGGACTCCAACGTTCCCCGCCTGCCGCTGCTGGCCTCTGAGCTTGCAGTTTGAAACATTGTTACAAATACAGAAGCTAAACAAAACCCCAGAAACCTGCTTTCAGTGAGCCGGGATCTCAGAGCTGGAGTTGATACAGTGTCTTGATTATAGAACCCAAACAAACCAGATACCTGCTTTCAGCAACAGAGGCCTCAGAGCTGGAGCCAGAGCTTAAGCTGGCCCAGAATAAAAAAAGAAAAAGGAAAAAAAGGAGCAGTTGGGAGCTTCAGTCACCTGCCAGCCTGAAAACAGCCCTCAGCCCCTCACCCAGACTGGCAGGCACCCCAGTGGGGACCCCCACCCTGAAGGGTGTGTGACCAGCTGCAAACAGCCATCATCCCCTCACCCAGGCTGGCCAGGCACCCCAGTGGGGACCCCCACCCTGATCCCGGACACCCTTCAGGGCAAACCAGCCAGCCCCCACCCGTGCACCAGGCCTCTATCCTATATAGTAAAAGGGTAATATGCCTCCCAGCACTGGGATCAGCAGAGCCGCGAGGCCTCCCAGCACCGGGATCAGCGGAGCTGAGAGGCCTTCCGGCACCGGGATCAGCGTGACAGGGGGCAGCGCCCAAACCCCCTGATCGCCCTGCGGCTCTGTGTTTGACAGGGGAAGGCGCCCCAACCCCCTGATCAGCCCTGCTCTGTTCCTGATGGGGGGAGCTCCCCAATCCCCTGATCGCCCTGTGGCTCTGTGTGTGACAGGGTGTGGCGCCCCAACCCGCCCCCCCTGCCATGGGCCCTGCTCTGTGTGTGACAGGGTAGAGCCATAACCTCTCCATCGGCCCTGCCCTGAGTGTGACAGTGGCGGCGCCCCAACCCCCTGATTGGCCCTGCTCTGTGCGTGACGGGGGTGGCGCTGCAACCTCCCCATTGACCCTGCCTTGAGTGTGACAGAGGGCAGTGCCCCAACCCCCCAATTGGCCTTACCCTGAGCGTGACTGAGGGTGGCATCACAACCTCCCGATCCGCCCTTCTCCTCTGTGCATGACAGGGGCTGGCATCCCAACTCCCCAATCGGCCCTGCTCTGAGCCCAACCAGGGGCTGCACCTAGGGATTGGGCATGCCCTCTGCCACCCGGCAGCAGGCCTAAGCCAGCAGGTCATTATCTCCCGAGGGGTCCCAGACTGCGAGAGGGCACAGGCTGGGCTGAGGCATCTCCCCTCCACCCCGAGTGCACAAATTTTTGTGCACCGGGCCTCTAGTATTTAATAATCAAAACTACTGTGGGTAGAAATCTTGAGGCAAAGAATATAATGTATCTAAAGTGAGCAGAACCTTATAATACATTGGGTGTCATATATTCCATGTAAAAATGCATTACCTTTAATATTCTGTACTATTTACAAGGAATTAAATGTATACTTAGCCAATGGTGTCTAGTTCTTAAGATGTTTCTCAGGATGGTTTTACCTTGGTGAGTTCACTACATATAAGGATTGGTTTTCAGCTGTGCAGGTATCAATCCCAGGTTTGCCAAAATACTAAGCATAGATCTTTCCCTCAAGAGAAGACTTGGAGTAACTCAAGTTCACAAAACTGACTATAAAAACTCCCTAGGTTGTAAACAAGTCACAGACAGAAAGTTGCTTAATGAGCATGGGATCTCAGAAAATGGATTAGATTATATAACTGTTTAATGACATTCCTTCATTCCTGAAACAAATTTTATTGAACCTGTGCTATGTGCCAGGATTATTCTAGATACTGAAAATAGAGTAGTGAACAAAACAGAAAAGGTCCTTTCTGTGTCAGAGCTTATATATTAGTGGAGACAGACAGCATGGACTTTTGCCTTACTTCCCGATTTATCCCTATTAGTAGAGTACCACCTAACACACATTAGGTATTTGATAATATTTGTTGATTGATTGAAAATGTAACAAACTATTAACATAGTTTCAGATAACGATAAGTGTTAAGAAAAAATAAAACAGAGTAGTAATATGCTAAAGTAAGGGTGTAGGAGATAGGGTAGCTAACTTAGATTGGGTGGTATGGTGGAGTAAATTATTGTTCAGCAACTACTCATCCATTCTTTCTCCCTATTTCCAAGAAAGGAATAGACTTTTCCACTCTATTGACATTACATTTGACCGTGCAACATGCTGGCTTCATGGTGGGTGGAATGTACCTCTCTGCCTTTTGACCTTGGGTTGGCCATGAGACTTGCTTTGGCTGACAGATGTCAGAGACATGACACAATCAGAAACTGGCAAGTGTTTACATGCTTGGGTTTTCTCTCTTCTGCTTCTCCCACTAAAGTGAGAAGAACATACCCTAGGTAGCCTATCATAGATTCCTTCTGAGGTATAGAAACTGTTCAAGTGGCTTAATTTCTTTCACTAAATTCAAGGACTTAAAATTCTTGAATGCCATGCTACTTTCACTATCTCATGACTACTGATGTGGGAGTTTTAAATATAAAGAAATCTGAGTGGACAAGTTGCATTTGGTGAGAGAGGTGAAAGGAAAATATTTTTACTATGAAAGTATACAATAAAAAAGGTAGATGAAAACTTTTTTTATTAACATGATTTTTCAGTAATTTAAGCACTAAAATAAACTAAGAGCAGAAGGAGAGCTTGTTTGTTTAGTCCAGTGGCTAAACTCCATCCCAGACAAGATATTTTCATTTTCAGCACATGATATATAAGAAAAGGAAAATGTGAACCACAGGAATGGAATAAATATTGAGGACAAAAGCAAAGTGCTGAATATGTTATAGTCACACTAAATTTTAAGTGAATAAGTATACTAAACTATAAAGGAAAAACTAAACAACAAAGGTATTTTATATGCCAAATATCTTCACAGATGAATAAAAATCAGACATTAAAATTCTTGTAAAATGGCAAAGAAACTATGATAAATATGTTCCTGATATAAGGTAACAATCACATCATACATGTACAAATATGAAAATATGAAAAATCATGGTGACAAGAAAGTCATTAATTATTTAATGATTCAATCCCAATGTACACTGAATGCTAGATACAGAATTTATCTTAAAATACTGTACTTCAAATCACATGGTTAGAAAGTCATCTACATTAGAAACTTCATTTGAAAAAGACTCAAATGGGTTGGAGAGATCTAATGTTGAAACTTACTGATATAACAATGTACTAGACCAGTGGTCAGCAAACCACGGCTCGCGAGCCACATGCAGCTCTTTGGCCCCTTGAGTGTGGCTCTTCCACAAAATACCACGTGCGGGAGCGCACGTACAGTGCGATTGAAACTTCGTGGCCCATGCGCAGAAGTCGGTTTTCAGCCTGGGCGAGTCTATTTTGAAGAAGTGGCGTTAGAAGATGTGGGGGGTAGACATATAGAGAGGGTGAACGAAAGGAGATAGACAAAACAAGCATACAAGACTAATGTGGATGGGAGAGTTGGAAGGGGTCGACATCAACGAACATACCTCAATCAGAATGAGGACGTTTTTAGCAAAGGCCAGCTTAGGAGTACCCTAATTAAGTTAATAACAATGTACCTACCTATATAGTTTAAGTTTAAAAAATTTGGCTCTCAAAAGAAATTTCAATCCTCGTACTGTTGATTTGGCTCTGTTGACTAATGAGTTTGCCGACCACTGTTCTAGACTAACAACCAGGTTTTAAGCAACGGTAATCTTCGTAACAACCCAAAATCTCAAAGGAAGACAGAAGTGAAAAGGACCAGTGAAAACAGTCATAAGGACTGAAGCCTCTTCTTTTACAGACTCCGAACATATATGACTTAATTTGATAAACAGTACTTTGCTATCTAGTTTTTCAATGTTTTCTTCAGTCTTACACTTGGAATCAGAGTTGCAAAAACAGCAGATGCTATGGATAACAGGGTGAATAGTAAGAAAAAGGAGAGGAGGGTAGAAGAAACAGACCCACTTATAAGAGTGTGAAATATAGAGAACAAAGAGGGTGCCAAGGACACAAAAGACAACTAAAATTTAATTTAGGCAAATTCAGTAGAAAAACAGGTATTGAAGCTCTTTTTTCTTTGCTAACCTTTGTGGCCATAATTCTATAAAAACTAGTGCTACATCCAATGTACATAAGATATCCCTGAATTATTAGGGGCAAACTGATATTGACTCACAACAATTTAATAACTAAAACACAAGTACTTTAAAAAATATATTAATATATACCTTCTAAAATTATCTATTTTTAGCATGCATACATGGAAACAAAACCTTACCTACCCAAAATATTGCATGTCATTTAAATAGTGTCACATAATTTAGGCATAACTGCACAAACCTCAGATTATTTGTAAAATAATGAAATAGTGGTGTCCAAATGGCAAAATTTCTGCAAGATGACACATGAACCTGGTGGTTGCTAAAACCCCGCGTTAGTAAGAATGAAACTCATCTAGTTTAACTTCAAAGGTATTTTTTTTAGAATTAGCCAAGAGACCAAAAAGCTGGAAAAATATTTCTACAGTAACCATAGCAACTAGGAAAAAATTCTCAAAGTATGTAGTGGCCATTTGTAACATTCTCTAATTTTTGATACCCTTTCTAGGTTTGATGAATGTCTAGCCTTATGAGGTAAGACTTCCCTAGGTAAAACCCAGAACACAGAGTTACCTAGCCTGCTCTACTCCCAAGGATCCACTAATCAGTCAACGAATCAGAAGTAAGCAATTAGAGGAAGGAGGCTCTCTACAGCATCCGTTTTCTTCATAAGGATGAGAAGCATTCGACTGTTGGCATCACAGTGTTAAGCAGAGGGTTCTCATAAAGCTTGATGGGAATGTTGCAGCAAAGGGAGACGTAGCTTTAAGCAAGTTTTGAGGTGTAGTTTTTGGTATTGTTTCTGGAAGCTTAACCTTGATCCTAGTTCTCCAAGTCTCAACAATTTGGTCAACTACTCAATTTATTTTTAATGAACATTTCTGCTGCACAACTAACCAGAGGCATCTTTGCTGCTTAAGGGAAGAACCTTGGTGGATATTAAATGGCTGCTAGAAGTTGCTGAAAGCAATATAACCTTAGGAAAATCAGAGAGATCTCTGATTAGTTATCAGATTCTGTAAAGGCTGATTATCCCTTTTCTAAAAAAATAAAAGGTATAATCTAGCAGCCCATTATATGTAGTAACAAAGTAAAGATTATTAACTCTAGTCTCCTGAAATGAAGTGACCAAAGAAGGCAAGCAATGTAGACAACAATGTGAAGAATTCAAAGACAACATTAGTTGCTTCTAATTGCACAGGGCATCTTTAGAACAATGAAATGCTCACAATCCTAAATTCTCACTTTGAGGCAAGAACCACACAGTCAAGAGCTGCTCCCTAACATGTTCCCTGGGAGGGAAAAGCCAGCATCAGTGAACAACACTGTCCACCTTCTGTAGGCCAGGAGTGCTCATGGGTAATGCTGTTTCAATGTAGATAATGGGATGCTGAGGTGGCAGAGTCAGGTAGCAGCACTTATATGCACGAGGCAGGAGGAAATGGTTACTGTTATTGCAAGCAGAACTAAGCTGTAATCAAAATTCTTTGACCTGCAGTGACCATTGGCTTTGGCTACTTGATCAGATGATCCGTATGGACCAAACATATAGGCAGGCAAATTCTCCAATGTAGTAAAGCTGTAAGGTTTAGGTTTGAAAACTGGAGGCCTGACTTGAGCCATTGCAACAAAAATTTGAAATGTCTTTTCCAATTACTAGTCATAAGTCAATTCAGAGACCCAGAGTTGTTGTTTTTTATGAGTGAAGGAAAGAATGCAAGTCCTTGTGATGACATCATAGGTATCAACTGTAAACCATCAACTTCGCCTTCCTCACAAGGTAACTGTACTGGAGAAAGGGAAATTCTGGGTCTTTTGGGCACTGTTGTGTAACTAACACTAAAACTGGGAATCTAGAATACCACTGTGGACTAGTGATCAGAAAAGATGCCTGTGGGAATCAAATGATGAATGGAGTTTAACCGAATCTGCCTCATATGCAGCCCAATAGGGCCCTAAACACACAGCTGGCACTGGAGAAGGAGAATAGATGGCTGGAGAATTAATCAGACAGTGATGTCAAACACAGCTGCGGTTGCAGAGGTACATTCTTTACTAGTGCTCTTAGCACCAGGTGTATGACTATTAATCTGGAAAAAGCTTTTTTCTCTTCTATCCCAGAGATGGAGAACACCTATAACAACTGTTTTCATGACAGGCAGAACAAGAAACTGTTTTATCCCAGGGTTATATAAATTATTTGGTTCTGAACAACAGTGTATTTCACAAAGACCATTACTGTCTCACCATCACACAGGACAACTACATGGAAGACATATGTCGCCAGGACCTGGAAAGCAGGAAGTAATAAGTACTCAAGATTTTTTTTGTAAAGAAAAGGTACATAAAACATATTTATGAGTCCCGTGTGAGTGCAAGAAGGTGTGAGATACATCACATGAACATTTTAGAACTACTCCTTAGTGAAGTTCTGAGGGTCCAGTAATCCTGAGCATGGCTACAAAGTTAAAGGTAACTTTCTGCACTTGTACCTCCTGCAGCTAGGAAAGAAGCAATAGTGCTCTGTGGACCTTTTTGAAGGTAACATGTATCACCTTAGCAATCCTGTTTTGATCTACTTATGAAGTGCTCTTTAAGCCTCTAGCTGTGAGTGAAACCCAGAGTTAAAAAAAGAGGCTTCCTAGTTAGTCCAGGCTACGGGTCATCTACCTGGTCTTTGTGACCAACAGATTCAATTGGTGTTAGAACTATTGTATTGATAACTTATCAGGATGCGCATGCATGTCAAACTTGCAGCTGGCGGGATGCGAGTTTGACACGCTTGCGGTGTTGTCTGTGGTAGTTGTGATAGAGGAATTGCAGCAGAGATCTCTAAGGTTTAGTAACAAAGTCATCAGACAGGAAATTTTGGTCCCTTTGAAAAGCAACATTTATCCCACTAAGTGCTATTAGAGTTTGTATATTTGACTGTAAAACAAATGTGACCTGTCTAAAAAGAACTTGGTTTTAGCTGATTCACCTGACTTTTAAATATATTTTTATTGATCTCAGAGAGGCAGGGAGAGGGAGAGAGAGAGATAGAAACAATCAATGATGAGAGAAAATCATTGATAGGCTGCCTCCTGCACACCCCACATTGGGGACTGAGCCCACAGCCTAGGCATGCGCCCCACCAGGAATCGAACTGTGACCTCCTGGTTCACAGGTCAATGCTCAACCACTGAGCCACGCTGACTAGGCTCACCGGACTTTTAAATCAGGCATGCTCGGTAGCAAGCTATATTAAGTGACTGCGACATATGTGAAGTGAGACACAAGAAGGTTCTGACAGCAGATGTTGCAGGATCAGATCACTCACTAGTACACACTCTGTAGTTGGATGCCACAAGAGACTTCAGGCCAGTCACTCTGTAAGCATGTTTTGTTTTATAAAGATAGTTAAAGTGTTTTATTACTATTTTTGTTGATGTTATTGTTATTATGTTTAAGAATGGAAGAAGGGTGTACTTAAGCCTTTAAGTATTAGCAAAAGGTGTATATTGTTGAATCGCCATGTATGGCAGTATACATTTCTCATATTTTCTTCTTTTGGCACTTTTTGAAAACTCTTAACCCATCAGGGGGATTACTCATTGCAAGCTAGCATGTGAGGGTTTTCTTAGCTTCTTTTGTGCTTAGTAGGTAGGCATGTGATCAAAGTTCTCCCAATCAGGGTTTCCCCAAATTTGAAGAGTGAAACTCATGTGGGACTGTCTTTGCTGGTGAGGGTGGTGGCAGTGACTTTGGCCTTTGGGAGAAGCAGAAGTTGTGAGATGGAGTGACAGACAGGTGACAGGAGTGGGGAAGTAGAAACAACCACAGTTTTCTTTAGTGGTTGGTGGGGAAGCAGCAGCAATGAGGTTTCCTCATCAGGTTTATTCTATGTCATGATTTGGGTTTTGCTTCTAGAAGCTGAGCTTCAAAGCCTGTTTCTCCCATATAAATAACTCCCCTTTCTGTTTAACCAGTCAGAGTCAGCTCGTTACTTAAAATTAGAATTTCAATCTGAATTTAAAAACAAAATCTACAGTTTTCAAAGACCAACAATCTGTCAAATATTTTAGGATCTTAATATGAGGTTAAGCAGAAATTCTCTGATAAAGGGATGCAATGATAAAAATTAGTACTTGGGGGAAAACCGATGTGAATATTGAAACCTTACGCATAAAACCGAGGATTATGAAATCTCAATTGAACCAATCAATGATGACAGCAATGAATGAAAAATTGCTAGGAAATTAATATAGGAGGTTAAATATCTTTAAAAAGAGAAAGAACAAGAAGAGATGTACACTGCTACATCAATTCCAGAGAAGGAAAAGAAGTGCTGGCAAAATTGGTCTTGAATACCCATTTTTTAAACAATATTCCTTGTTTAAAAAAATAAATATAGTCTAACAATTTAGTCAAAGTCTGACAATTTAGTAAAAGACTAAGTCAGACATGTGACTCACCCATAAGCTAGTGGATTTCATTTAAAAACAGTGTGGTGATAATAAATGATGTATCTTCTTCCTCTGTTACAGGCGAGAGTTCACATATATTAAATAATTGGCCTTCCTTTAAAGAGTGAGCAAGACAGGGGCACAGAGAGGTCATGGTGGTGCATATGAATCAGCACTGAACAGAATGCCAATAAGGTTTTCTCTGTTTTCACATGAGAAGAAAAATACCGCATCTCTTAGAAAATGATTTTTTTTCATGCTGTTTCCAAGACGCTATTAGTTACAAACCAAATTGTTATTTTTTCAAAGGAAAGATCTGATTGCTGAGGAGATATATATGATGAAAAACAACTATACAATAAATCAAAGAGATCAAATTTAAAAACTACCAAGCGTCTTTTAGTAATAATACCATCTCCTTTCTATTGAAAGATATTTTGATAATAGAACAAAATAAAAGTCATTTCAAGAGTTTCATTGAAAAAGCACAAATGTCAAACAACTAATTTCTTAACTGTTTATATATTTGAAAAGTAAGTAAAAAAATGGGGAGCAACAGATATTCATAAGTATTCAGGATAGTTTAAAAGAATATTAACCAATTATGCAGTAAGCCTACCATCCTACAGACATAATTTCTATAGTCCAATTATTTAAAGTATGTAAGAGAAAGTTTTATTTATAAATGTTTTATAAGAAATTTTGATAGATATTAGTGCAAAGCCTGAATTGTTATTTTTTAATTATTGCATATTTCTTACAAATGACAATTATTTCTTCTTTCTACCTAACAGACAGTATTAAGAACAGAGACTCACTAAAGTTAAGTGTCAGACTGGGGTCATACTGTTTAACTCTATGCTAAAATAGAATAAAATTAATTTTAAAATACTTCTGAAAACCAACATAACTTCAAACTTAACAAAAAGAAAGGTTTTCAACAGAAAATTTTGGGATTATGATTCAATCTTCTTAATTTGCTATGTACAAAACTTGTTTGTAATAATGACTTGTGTATTTAGATATATTTTAAAGGACAAAATAATTCTGACATGTTATTTTTTTAAATTCAAGTAACTGTAGAACTGATCAGAAACTAGAGTTCATTTTGGCCAAATATTGCCTATTAATAAATAGTTTGAGTTGTAAACACTCAAGAATATTGTGACAATATTGGATTAAATGAGTCCTTTTACAATTAAGAAATTCTGATAATGCTTTGACCATAAGACCTTTCAAGTAAAAGTGGTAATTACATATCATTCCTCTCTAAAGATCTAAATTAAAAGGATCCTCTAAAATGAAGATTATTTTCCTGGAGGTGATTTTGAAAACACAGGCCATCATTCAGGTTCTTAAGAGGAAAAATAATAATCTTTTATTACATTTGGACGAGATTTTATTTTTTAGGAATCACTGCTTGGCTGTGAGTTGTTGCTGCTTGCTGAATGTTATTCACACTTCCTCTCTCATAGGAAGCTCATGTATAACAGTCTAAACTTGTGGGATGGATTGAAACACTTCATTCTAATCCAAGGGCCATAGGTCATTATGAACCACAAATTCTTCCTCCCTAGGGAAGTGTCAAGGGATGTGGTCTTAACCCATATCGTATGTTTTTTCCCTACAATCTCCTTCAGTCTAAAATAAAGTTTATGGCACTAATGACTAGATTTAATATATTATAATGCCCTATCTGGCAATTAGTATCAAGAGAGAAATCTTTTATAGAATAGCATCTAAGGAATTTCAATTGTCTCCTTGTAATGAGGCATACTAAAAAAAAAATATTTTAAAGGGCTGTGGGCCCAATGGTCTCTCTCAACTACTTATTCTGCTATCACAGCATGAAACCAGCCAAAGAATAATGCATAAATGAATGGATGTGGCTATTTCAATCAAACTTTATTTATAAAAAATAAGCAGCAAGCCATATTTGACCCATGTGTTATCGTTTATTACCTTATCTAGATGCTATAATATTCAAGGGAGTATGAAACCAAAAGAACTACACTTGCAGGAACCTATGTGATTCTCAGACAAATTAAATATATTTTAAAATCTTTATAGATTTTTGTGTTTAACTTTTCTTCTGTATTGTACAAATTATATTCTAAATTCATTAAGGA
Source organism: Myotis myotis (assembly GCF_014108235.1). NCBI lineage: Eukaryota > Metazoa > Chordata > Mammalia > Chiroptera > Vespertilionidae > Myotis > Myotis myotis. The sequence continues at coordinate 176,782,135 of NW_023416335.1, forward strand.
ATTGTGCATTTTCCATTAAGTGATATGGAAAACTTATGAGAGTAGAAGCTGCAAAATATTAGCTTTTTAATTTCATACTAAATTTGTGTATTCAATGTAATTTTTTTCCCCTGGATAAAAGATAAGGTTTTACAGAGGGATTTTTAAAAACCTATCATTTAGAATACTTATAAGAAAGGAACTTTTATAACTGAAATTGATCCATTATTAATTTGAATTATTTTTTTGGTTGATCATTTAAGAAGTTCTTGATACATGCTTTGATTAGATACTAATTTTTGGTTATTATTTGATTTAGACTAACAGTACAAGTACTATGTATTCAACTTACTAAAAAAACTTAGGATGCAATTTCAGTGTAAATTATAATTCAATTAATTAATTAATATACAGGTAGCTACTTTGATCTCTCCAAAATATGTAGACCCAATGAATAGTGTGTATTTGTAAAGATCGGCGACACCCCTATTTCTTTGATAGAAAAAACTGGTAAATGGCATTTAAAAGTAAAACATTTTTTCAATACAATTCTAATTTTAACTCTAATACAATCTTAATTCTAATTCTAAGTGTAATTTGAATATTCACAAGGAGGGTAACTGATTAAAAACTTGTTAATTGTGCTCTTGCCGGTGTTTCTCAGTGGTTAGGGTGTCAGCCCACAGACAGAAGGGTCTCTGGTTCGAATACCGGTCAAGGGCAGGTACCTGGTTGCAGGTTCAATCACTGGCCCTGGTTGGGGAGCATGCAGGGGAAGGCAACCAATTGATGTATCTCTGTCACACTGATGTTTCTCTTTCTTTCTCCCTCCTTCCCTCCCTTCCTTCCACTCTCTCTAAAAAAAAAAAAAAAAAAAAAAAAAAAAAAAAATCAATAGAAAAAATTCCCTTGGGTGAGGATTAAAACAAAACAAAGAAACTTTTTGATTGCTAATAAACAGAAAAAGGTATGTTATCCTTTATGATTATCTGTGATTCCACTGCATATGGAAGGGTAAAATGTAATTTATTTGAAAAGTTAGGCATTTTTGTTCATTATTTTTTTTTTATCTATTTATTTTTATTTATTTTATTTATTTTTTTAAATATATTTTACTGATTTTTTACAGAGAGGAAGGGAGAGAGATAGAGAGAGTTAGAAACATCGATGAGAGAGAAACATCGATCAGCTGCCTCCTGCACTTCTCCTATTGGGGATGTGCCCGCAACCCAGGTACATGCCCTTGACTGGAATCGAACCTGGGACCTTTCAGTCCGCAGGTCGACGCTCTACCCACTGAGCCAAACCGGTTTCGGCTCATTATTTTTTATCTATTAAAAGTGAAAGACTGAAGGAAAAATGCAGGAAAAAAAGAGTCTTCATTTCAGTCTTTTAGAGAACTTGTTAAGGGTAAGATGATGTCAAAGGCAAGAATGTTAAGGACAAAAGACATGTAAAGACAGGAACTAACACAACATTAGATTTCTTCCTTCAAAGATCTCTGAAAACTTCAAGAGGAGATTACTGCACAGACTGGAATGTAGGGCCAGTTGGAATCATGGTCTATAGGGCTGTTGATGTGTCTAATGTTGAAAATCTCAAGTTGGCTCTTTAGTTAAAAAAACTGGAGAGAAGAGAGGAAAATTTTTGTTCTGGAAAAGTTCTCTGATGCAAAGAGAAATCCATTTTACAAAGGAAGAACTAGAGATGAGCTGCCTTAGTTTAGTAGTTTAGAAAGAGATAAGGGGATTATGCATTTGATAAAAAAACAAAACAAAACATTTGTTTCTTCTAAATATTATTTTATATGCTTTGAAATGTCTTATTTTTTGTGAAAAATTTCCAAACCCCCAAATTAATTTGAAACACAGAAATCAAGAATATATAGGTCTTAAATATATATTTGTAAAGTCTAGTAATTATTTGGTGCTTTCATCAGGTATTTTATCCCGTTTTCTTTTTTAGTTGTTATTATTAATCCTCACCCAAGGATATTTATTTCCTCTACTGCGTTTTTTAGAGAGAGTGGAACAGAAGGGGAGAGACATGGAGAAAGAGACACATCGATTGGTTGCCTCCCACACACACCCTGACCAGGACCCTTCCACCGGAATTTGTTCTGTTATATAATCTTTTGTCTAAAAGCAAAGCTCAAATAAGGACTGGCCGTAAATTATTCAAAGAAAAATGATGAAAAGGGTACATCTTGATCCCAAATAAACTGTTGAGAATATATATGGAAAGAAGAGTTTTCTGAGAATATATCACTTCCTGAGATGTTTTATACAAACCTCATGGTAACCATACTTAAAAAAACAAAAACAAGCCATCTAGAACAGAGACATAAAACATTAAAAAAAAGAAAAAAACTGAGGAAAAACATCATAGAAAACCACCAAACTAAAATGACAGACAAAAATAAAGGAAAATGAAACAATGGAGATACAGAATAATCAGAAAACAAAAGATAAAATGGCAGTAGTAAATCTTCCTGTACCAATAATTACCCTACATGTAAATGGTTAGAACTCACAATACAATAGCATAAAGTGCTTGAATAGTTTATAAAACAATACCCAACTATATGCTGCCTTCAAGAGACACATTTCAGGTTTAAAGACAAACAGGCTTAAAGTGAATGGGTTAAAGATGATCCTCCAAGCATATGTTAGCCAAATGAAAGTGGGCACAAACATTCTTATCAAAGACAAAATAGACAACAAGCCAAAAAAAGGTAACAAAAGACCAATATGGATATTATATAATGATAAAGGTGACAATCCATCAGGAAGACATATTCATTAATACAATGCACCCAACATAGAAGCATCGAAATATATATAAAGCAACTATTAAAAGACCTCAAGGGAGGAATTGACAGCAACACAATAATAAGAGGGGACTTTAATAGCATTTACATCATCCAGACAAAGTATAAAAGGAAACCTCAACCTTAAATGACAAATTAAACCAAATGAACTTAATAGATATAAACAGAAAATTCTATTCAAAAAGCATCAGAATATACAATTTTCCCAAATGCACACAGAACATTCTCAAGGAAAGGCCATATGCTAAAATAAAACAAGTTTCAATAAATTTAAGAAGACTGAAATCATATCAAGTATCTTTTCCAATGACAATGGTCTGAAAATACAATCAACTACAAAAAGAGAACTGGAAAAATCACAAGTAGATGGAGATTAACAATATGCTACTGAAAAACAATTGGTTCAAGGAAGAAATCAAAGGAAATAAATAAAATGGAGACTAAAATATGATAGAAAAAATAAATAAAAGAGCTTGTGTTTTGAAAAGATAAATAGACAACCTTTAGCTAGACTCACTAAGAAAAAAAAGAGAGAAAGCTCAAATAAATAAAAATTAGAAACAATAGTTACAACAGATATTACAGAAATATAAAGGATCACAGCTGACTTCTATAAACAGCTATAAGCCTTCAAATGAGAAAACTTAGAGAACATAGATAAATTCTTAGAATCATACAACCTTCCTACACTGAATCATGAAGAAATAGAAAATATGAATAGAACAATCACTAGAGTAAGAAGATTAAAACAGTAATAAAAAAATTTCCCAGAAAACAAAAGTCCAGAACCAGACTGCTTGATTGGTGAATTCTACTAAGCAATCAAAGAAGATTTAATACCAATCCTTCTCAACTATTCCAAAAAATTGAAGAGAAGGGAATGCTTCCTTATTCATTTTATGTGGTCAACATTACCCTGATAACAAAGCCAGAAAAAGACAAAACATAAGAAAAATTACAAGACAATATTTCAGATGAACATATGAGATGGGCAAAAGTAGGCTTACAGTTATAACACAAATAAATAATACAATTACAGACCCACACGAATACAGACAACTGATTTCCAGCAAAGGATCTAATAACATACAATGAAGAGAGGAAAGTATTTTCAAAGAATGGTGTTGGGAAAACTGAATAGCCACATGCTAAAAAATGAAATTAAACCACTATCTTACATCATAAATAATAAAAATATATTAAAAACTTTTCTTCTATGTATTTCATAGAAGAAAACATGGGTGATAAGCTCCTTGACATCAGTCTTAGTGTGTTATTTGTAGATTTGACTCCAACAGCAAGGGAAACATAAGCAAAAATAAACAAATGGGACTACATCAAAATAAGAAGCAAAGGAAAGCATCAGCAAAATGATAGGCAACCTAGTGAATGGGAAAATATATTTGAAAATTGTACATCTGAAAAGGGGTTAATATACAAACTATACAAAGAATTCATACAACTCAACAACAAAACAAACAATCCAATTGAAAAATGGGTACAAAATCTGAATGTAACAGACACATGAAAAGATGTTCAACATCACTAATACTAGGGAAATGCAAACCAAAACCACAATTAGATATCCTCTCACACCTGTAAGAATTACTCTCATTAAAGACAGGAAATAAAAAGTGTTGGAGAAGATGTGAGAAAAAGGAAACCCTCATACACTGTTGGTAGTAATGTAAATTAGTACAGCCACTATGGAAAACACTATGAAGATTCCTCAAAAGAGTAAGAAAAGAACTACCATATGATCCAAGTATTCTGTTTCTGGGGAAAAAATCCACTAATTCAAAAAGATGTATGCACCCCTATGATACCTGCAGCACTATTTATAATAACCAAGATACAGAAACAATCTAAGTGTCCACTGATGAGCTAATAGATAAAAAAGTAATAGTCATAACTGACTGTTGAGAATAATACAGGTTTGAACTGCTTGCGTCCACTTGTACACTGATCTTTCTCAGTCAATACTATAAATGAATTTTCTTTTATGATTTTCCTAATAACATTTTATTTTCTCTTGCTTAATTTATTGTAAGAATATAGTATATAATTACATATAACATACACAATGTGTTTGACTGACTATTTAGGTAATCAGTAAGGCTTCCAGTCAACAATAGAATTTTAGTAGTTAGGTTTTAGGGAGTCAGAAGTTATACACAAATTTTTGTGCAGAATGTTAAGTGACCCTGACCCCACCACTGTTCAAAGGTCAACTAGTATACACAATGGAATACTACTGAGCCATAATAAAGTCTTGCGATTTGCATCAACACAGATGGACCTTGAAGGTACTATGCTAAGTAAAATAAATCAGATAAATTCAAATACCATATGATTTCACTTATGTAGAATGAGAAAAGTAAAAGAAAATAAAACAAAGACAAATAGAGAGGCAGACAACAGATTGGTGGTTCCTAGCGGGAAAGAGGGGTGGAGGAGGGTGAAATGGATAAAGGGGGTCATATTTATGGTCATGGATGGAAATTAGACTTTTGGTAGTAAACTCGTAGTATATAGACATATTGAATTATAATATCTCACACCTAAAATTTATATAATGTTATAAACCAATGTTACTTTAAAAATAATCTAAAACTACCATCTTTACTCATGTGTAAAGTTAAAATGGTGGCAAGAAATTATTGTATTGCTTTTTTGTTGACAGATGGGATTTATGTCTATAGATATAACTATTAGAATATATATTGTATCAGAAAATAATCATAGATAGATATTCCAAATTACATGGCAAAGGACATTTTAAATATGTATAGATGCTCCTGCTTCTGTTTATGGAAGCACAAATCAGAACCCTTCAGGAGAAACTTACCCTTTTCTGTTCTTTTATGTACTCAATCAGTTCATCTCGTGTTCTTTTTACTGCCTCTTCCACAGCCTTTGCACTGCGCTTTTGCTCTTCTATTATTGCAGCCTTAACAGTTTCCTGTTTGTGGGAGGAGGAAAACAAGTCATGTAAGTATGCACTATGACAAAATTTGTGTCCATTTTATACCAACTAAAAATCCTCTTCAATGGTTTGAGCTCATTCTGTGCAAAATGTGTCTTTAAATAGGACTAGGAACTGACAAAATATTTTGAGATCTGTTAGAGATTCCACAGAATGCACTTTTCTAAACTGAGTGAAAGGGAAAGCAATGGAATGAGCCATTTATTGCAGGGAGCGCCTGACAGACTCCAATGGCTTCCTTACCAACCTTTCATTTGATGTTTACATGATTGATTGCCTTCCTGTACTTTGCACTATCCACATAAGACTTCCAACTTGTGTTTATTCTTCCAAGAACACCCTAATGCTCTAGCTGTTTTATTCACGTTTAATTTTCCCATCGTACAATAATCAAGTGTGGTCTGGGCGGTAAGATTTACAGCTCGTTTGGTTCTCCTGCCAGGTTAAGATGTTGAGAGCTGGACACCATGAATAAGAGGTAAAAATTCCACCCTCTGTGCTAATATTTGAAATGAGAAATCTAGGGAGAAAATTGTACACCCCGTTTTACTGAAATAATAATCAGGTACCCACCAGATTTCAGAATTTCAGACAAGGAGAAAAAGGGCTAAAATTTTGAAAAAGAAATATAATACTTCTCAAACAGTGGTAATATTTCCTGCTAAAATATTGTTTCATGACTGGATAAATGTCACAAAACAAACTTCCTTAAGTTCTATTTATCTATATAGGTAGCATCCTTTTTAAAAAAATATTTTTATTGATTTTTCACAGAGAAGAAGGGAGAGGGACAGAGAGCTAGAAACATCGCTGAGAGAGATCGATCAGCTGCCTCCTGTACACCCCCTACTGGGGATGTGACCGAAACCCAGGTACATGCCCTTGACCAGAATCGAGCCTGGGACCCTTCAGTCCGCAGGTCGATGCTCTATCCACTGAGCCAAAACGGTTCGGCCTTTTTTTTTTCTTTTGGACAGGCAATCAATGACAAAATGTCTTGAAATTTCTCAGTAACATTTCCTTCATTTTGTAGCTTTTCCAATTAATTTTAGACGTGTATATATAACTCAGAAAATATAAAATATTAACAATTTCCTATTCTGAATATATTTACTGTAGAAAATTTGCAAGTATAGAAAAATATGAATACAAAACAACACACATATACACCTCATAGTTGGAGAGCAAACTGTAAATACTATTTTCTACAGTTAAAACTGGCATTTTTCAGTTAAAATAGATTTGAATATTTTTAAACCAGTATATATTCTTTTATAATATGATGTATATTCCATACAGGGATATATAACTTATTTCACCAATTGTTACTCATGGATATTTTGGTTGTTTTTTTAATAGAATAAATCAGTGATGAGCATTCATATATGTATCTTTGTGATGCATGTTATATATTTTCTTAAGATCACTTCAAGAAGTAAAATCATTTTGGCTACAGAATATAATAGCTGTCATAGCTTTTGACATTTTGTTTAATTTTTCCCCCTGAAAATGGCTTTTTTATATCCTTGGTTACATTTAGGTTTACCAGATTTTGAGGAAGAATGACATCTAATTTCATTCTGCATTTTAAAAAGATTATCATGTGATACTCAACATTTTCATAGCAATACTGGCAATATATACATTATCTCTTATCATTTCCTTGATCCTGTCTTCTTCCCACTTTTAATATTGCTATCACCTTCATTTTGCTGATTTCTTTCCTAAATTCAGTAAAAAAATCTGAAAATCCCTCTAATGGTGACTTTAAAAATTAGTATTTTATTTTCAACATCCTTTAGTTCCACTGGTAAAATGATAAAACAGTCAGCTGCTTCCATAATTTTTAAAAGGTTGCAAAACTACAGTAATTTTTAAAAGAAATAAATGAGGACAAGTAAGATTACTTAAAAGCATCTACAATTAAAATTTCTGAGTTTTATAGTTGATAATTTGGAACTTAAAAATTTTCAGATTTTTATAAGGCAAATAATATTTCATATATTAATAAGGCCCTTGAAAAACATCACATTAATACTTCTGAAATGAATATTCACACTATGTGGATAAATTAAAAATATAAATAACTTCACACCAGTTCAGGTTTTTGCCAATAACTGAGTTACAAAAATCCTTAGTTTTCAGAACGTTTAGAATTTTAGAACTGCAGGTAAGGATTGTAGACTTGGATTATCTATATATATAAAACCCTAATATGCAAATAGACTGAATGGCGGAACAACCGAACAACTGGTCACTATGACATGTGCTGACCACCAGGGGTTGCACACAGAACATGGTGGTCATTGGCCGTGGTGAGATGGTGGAGCAGGTGAGCAGGGGTGCAAGACCTAGGCGGGGTGCCGGTTGCTGTCATCGGGGCGAGCCTCTAGTGGTTACTGAAAATTGTTTGCTCCCATGCACCACAGTCCTGCCCGGTGCTTAAACCTGCTGCTGGTGCCAGCCCTGCTTGCACCTGCTGCTGGCACTGGAGCCACTGCTCGCACCCGCTGCCAGCGCCCAGCGCCAGCTCCAGTCACTTGCCACCATCAGCAGGTGTGAGCAGCGGCTGCTGGCCCTGATCGCCCCTCAGGGCTTCTCCACCTCCCCATACTCCTGAGGGGAGATCAGGGCCAACAGGTGCAGCTCACACCCGCTGATGGTGCCAGCTCTGCTTGCACCCCCTGCTGGCATCAACCCCACTCCCTCCGCACCATCAGCGGGTGTGAGTGGAGCAGGTGTCATCAGCGTGTGGGAGCAGCGGCAGCGGGAGTGGGGCTGCCAGCAGACAAGGGACCAGGGGCTGCAGCAGGAGGTGCTGGGTGGGGGTGTGGAGGATGGGCCGAGACCCACCCCTGTGCCCACCACAGCCTCGTGGCCCACAATTCCTTTCAAGGTGCATGAATTCGTGCACTGGGCCCCTAGTTTGAAAATAAAAGATCTGTCCTCCATTAAATGTCAATCAGAATTTCTATCTAGCAAGGGTTATCTCGATAAAATTGACCAGAATTCTTTGACTGTAAGCAAATGCTCGATTTATTTTTTATCTTATTTATTTATTTTTAAATATATATTTTTATTGATTTCAGAGATGAAGGGAGAGGGAGAGAGATATAGAAACATCAATGATGAGAGACAATGATCGATTGGTTCTCTCCTGCACATCCCCTACTGGGGATCGAACCCACAACCCAGGCATATGCCCTTGACCAGAATTGAATCCAGGACACTTCAGTCCACAGGCCGATGCTCAATCCACTGGGCCAAACCAGCTAGGGCAGCAAATGCTCAATTAAAATAAAAAGAATACATCCAGAAAAAATATGAAGTATCTAATATATTCTTCAAACTGACATTTTTGGGGTGTGTTAGAGTTTCTGCTACATGTTCATCTGTCACATTTTTTAGATCTTCCTCTCCTAATTTCTGAGCTGACAACCATTTACAAAGAAAGTTTTTCTTGATTCTCTTCTCTCAAATGGGTGTTAGGTGAGAGTCAAGTTTTTGCAATCCGTCCTTAAAGAGTACTTGTCAATAAACAAATTCCTTTAAATACTAGAGGCCTGGGGTACGGCATTCGTGCACTGGGGGGTGGGAGGTCCCTCTGCCCAGCCTGTACCCTCTCAAAGTCTGGGACCCCTCAGGCAATGTCCACCTAAGCTGGCAGTCAGACATCCCTCTCGCAGTCTGGGGCTCTCGCAGTCCGGGACCCCTCGCTCCTTACCGCCCACCTGCAGTGGAGGTGGGGAAGGCTCCCGCCACCACCACTGTGCTCTCCAGCCCTAAGCCCAGCTTCTGGCTGAGCAGGGCTCCCCCTTTGGGTGTGCACTGATCACCAGGGGGCAGTTCCTGCATTGAGCGTCTGCCCCCTGGTGGTCAGTGTGCATCATAGCGACCAGTCATTCTGCTGTTCAGTCGATTTGCATATTAGGGTTTTATTATGTAGGATGATACAAAAGGAAAGTTTAAGTCTTCCATTTTCTTTTTTTAAAATATGTTTTAATTGATTTTTAGAGAGAGGAAGGGAAAGGGAGAGAGAGAAACATCAATGTGAGATCTGCTGTCTACTGCATGTCCCTTACTAGGCACCTAAACCACAATGTAGGCATGTGGAATTGAACCAGCAACCTTTCGGTGCACGGGACAACACCCATCCAACTGAGCCACACTGGCCAAGGCTGGAAAAGCCTTCCATTTTCTAAACCAAATCAAATTCTGGATTGGAGATAAAACTTTTGTGCACATTTATACAAGTGCTGTGAATATCTGCCTGCATGCTTTACTGAATTCCATGAATAAACTATATTTTCCCAATGAGTCATAATTAGTCCAAAATAAAATATACCTCATAAGGAATGAAGATTTGACACAATGAGCATATTCAAATAAGCAATTTTGCAAAACTATATTCCAGCTTATTTTAGTAATGGCCACACCATTGGTATATTGGAACATGGAATATTCTCTAAGGAAAGGTTTCTCAACCTCAGCACTATTGACAATTCTTTATTTGGGCTGGAGATGGGATGCCTTGTGCTAAACAGCATATTTGGCATTTACTCATGAGATCACCACCAGTTGAGAAGCACTGCTCTAAAGTAGTTTGGGGGGAAAAACAACCATTTGCATATATCTTATGGTTTATTTGTTAAAATGTTTAGTTACATTTCTAAACATATACTAAAATTTTTATCTAAAAATATATGTAAGAAATCATATAGTGGGAGGTAATCAACCAAAGACCTTATCTATAATAAAAGCACGGGTCAGCTGGACATCTTTCTGGACATCCTTCTGGACGAAGCCGGGGCTGCCAGGGCCAAGGCAAGCCACTGTGGCTGTGAGGGCCGAGCCCCTTGCACGAATTTCATGCATCGATGCATCGGGCCTCTAGTATGTATATATGCATAATCCATGGACACAGATAATAGAGTGGTAAAGGCCTGGGGTAGGGGGTGGGGCGGGCCAGAGGGAGGTCAATGAGGGGAAAAAGGGGATATATGTAATACTTTCAACTATAAAGATTTATTGAAAAAAGAAAATATTAAAAATTATTATATAGCTAGTTTTAAGTATGGAAAAGAGTTTTACATACTAATTTTTTAAAAAGTGAATGACTGGAATCAGTTTCTATACTGTTACAATTAAACAAGTCATGATAAATGTCATTTAGGGCTAAATGCTTATGTGATATCTGTACAAGATTTCTTAATTTCTCTTTATTGCTTAAAGTATAGTTAGGCTTTAGTAACCATTAAATCTACCATGCATTTCAGTAACCACATGATCCTGAACAAATAAATGATCGGTGGTTATTTGTTTTTATCTGTATAATTTAGTTAAGGATTGTAAACACAAATTATTTATAGACCAAATCTCAGCAATCAACTCAATTCTGGTTTGTAAACTATAATCCATTGTAGGCTGTAATCCATTTTCTGGGACAACTGTGTACTTTAGTAATTTTTTGTTTCTATACACAGTATTCTTATTATCTAATTGTGTATTATATAAAAAGTTTCACATAGTTGTGAAAATGCACCTTAGAAAATGAGTATTGGAATTACAAGTAGTCTAACTGTGTTATACAGTTCCTGTGCATCAAGTTAAAAAGAGAAGTAAGACTTCCATGCCTACACAAATTTATGAGCTCAAATTACAGTTCCATCAGTGCTTTTCAGATACTGATGCAAATATAAAATGTCCATATTTCAAAATCCATTTACTGTGCAACTGAAACACTTTCCTCTAACCTTTAATTGGAATTAATTGGCACTGTAATTATATGCTAAAAGGAACATATTAATAGAACCTAATTCTAAAAATGCTTGTCAAATGATGAATATGCTCAATTAAAGTCATGCTCATTGACTGATATCAAAATTTGGCAATACCTATCTTAAAAGACATATTAAAAGATGAAATATGTAGAATCTCATTCATATCAGCATTAATAAATGAGTATTTGCAACCATTTGTCTTAGTTAACTGACTTTCTATTTTTTTAAAATCTTTATTGTTGAGAGTATTACAGATGTCCTCCTTTTTTCTGCCCCATTATCCCCCCTTTCCTGGTTCCCACCCCACCCCAGGCCTTCACCACCCTATTGTCTGTGTCCATAGGTAATTCATATCTATATATATAAAAGCCTAAGCAACTTTCCGACTGGTAGCTATGATGAACAATGACCACGAGGGGGCAGATGCTCAAGACACAGGCATGGAAACATGGAATAGATTGATGAATCTCAGAGGGAAGTGGGGAGGACGGGAAGAGATTAACCAAAGATCTTATATGCATACTAGCGGCCCAGTGCACGGATTCATGCATTAGTGGGGTCCATCGGCCTGGCCTGCGGGGATTGGGCCGAAACCGGTCCTGAATATGGATTCGTGCACCAGTGGGGTCCCTCGGACTGGCCTGTAGGGATTGGGCTGAAACCGGCTCTCTGACATCCGAGGGGTCACAGGCCAGCCTGAGCAACCCCACCGGTGCACGAATCCGTGCACCAGGCCTCTAGTATACATATAAGATCTTTGGTTAATCTCTTCCCACGCCCGCCTCCCTTTCCCTCTGAGATTTGTCAGTCTATTCCATGTTTCTATGCTGCTGATTCTATTTTATTCACTAGTTTATTTTGCTCATTAGATTTCTTGTTCATTTGTTTTAATAGATATATATTGATTATCATTTTATTATTTATATTTTTTCTTTTTCTTCTTCTTCCTCTTCTTAAAGAATATCTTTCAACATTGCACGTAATACTGGTTTGGTGGTGATGAACTCCTTTAGCTTTTTGTTGTCTGTGAAGCTATTTATCTGACCTTCAATTCTAAATGATAGCTTTGCTGGTTAGACTAATATTGGTTGTTTTCCCCAAATACAAGGTGACTGGTTGGAGGTCCTTGCTATTCATCACTTTGAGTATTTCTTGCCACTCCCTTCTGGCCTGCAAAGTTTCTATTGAGAAATCAGCTGACAGTCGTATGGGTGTTCCCTTGTAGGTAACTGCTTTTGCTGCTTTTAAGATTCTCTCTCTGTCTTCAATCCTTGGCATTTTAATTACGATGTGTCTTGGTGTGGGACTCTTTGGGTTCCACTTGTTTGAGACTCTGCACTTCCTGGACCTATAAGTCTATTTCTTTCACTCAAGGATCTTAATGAGAGCTGGGGTTGATTTGGCTACTATTACTAGAATGGAATCAGACAGTATAGCCTGTTTGTCCTTCCTGTGGTCTCCCGTTCTCCAGCAGACTAGCTCAGGATTTTTCACATAGTTGCTGGACAGAGTTGCAAAAGAGCAAAAGAACGTAAGGTCTCTTAAGATTTGGGTTCAGAAATGATACAGTGTTACTAAAGCCACATTATATTGGCCTGAGCAAATGTGTGCTATCAATTGATTTCCAAATTCTAATTGTCTAAATATGTACTCAATATTTTCAAAGATATCAGAAATTATATTATGTTTATCCTCTTGGAGATGTATCTCCAAACTGGATTTGTTGTTCTCCAGCTGTTATATAGCTGTCTATTTTGGGATCTCCCTCATGCATACTTCTGGGTATTCACTATACCTCTCTCAAATACTCTCTCCATTTTTCTAAATACCGTGGGATTCTTCTTTTTTGGCTTACTCCTTTGTTTTGATAAAGAACCTCTCTCCATATTTCTAAGAAAAGGCACATGGGAAGTAAAGTTTTAATATCTCCTTTGTCTGAAAAATGCCTTTATTCTACTCTCTCATTTGATTTATTCGGTTAAGTGTGGATTTCCAACTTGGAAATTTCTGCAGTTTTAAGTTGAGTTCTGACTACATTCTGATTTCCTTATCACTTGCGTAACCTTTTCTTCTATGAGAACATTTATGTATTTAGCCCTCTTTCTCAAAATATTCTTGACAAACCTAGTTGTAGTCCTATCTAGAAATTCGTATCTTATAATCCTGAAGCTCATGTCCTTCAATTCTGGGAGATTTTACTTTAATAGTAGTAATCATAATAGTAATAATGATTATAAATTATTTCTGCATTCCATTTAGTTCCCCAAATCCTATTATTCAGTTAATCAACCACCTGAGTTGAGTGCCTACTTTTCTGATCTTTACACTCATGTTTTCCATTTCTTTGTATTTTTACAGCCTTTTCTCTGGAAGACTTCTATAACTTTATCTTCTGATTATTGTTTTAGTTTTTAACTTTCTACCATATTTTAAATTTCTAATGTTTTCATTTGACTTAAAAATAGCACTCTTTTCCTGTTTCATAGATGTAAAATCTTCTCTTACCTCTGAGGAAATTAATGATAACTTTTTTAATGTTTCATGTCTCGACATCATCTGTTTTATTCTGCTTTTCATGAGAACGTGACTGTTCTACTTGACTACTTGCTCTTGGTTACAGAGTAGAGCCCGAAAGTGCTGAGTAACATCTCTGTGCTTGCAGCTGTGGTTTATGGACTGTGATCTGAACAGCAGAGTAATATGGCTGGGTTGTTTCCTCGGGGCAATTTTGATACCAATATGTTTAGGTCTCTTTTCTTGAGTGGCCTAGATTCCTCAGAAAAGAATCTTCCAATTTCCTGTCTGGTTGTCAGCACTCTGAGAACTGGGATGGGGAAAATAGCTAAGGTTCTCAAAAATCAGCATAAAACTTTTCACTTTGCTCTCATCCCAACCCCATTTCATTATAGCACCTTTGCCTTCAACTGTGCCTAATGGTCCCTGGTTCAGATATTCTGCATTTTATTTTTGTTCCCAGATAATCTCAATATTCTGCCAGGATTGGAAAAAATGAGTGGAGATCTAACCACTTATTAAACAGATGTTTAAACTTTCCTTCCATTTGAAGCTTCATCTTCATTCTCACTTCCAGAGATATCTGGTGCCACAAACTAGGAAGCCCTTGGAGTTTGTACAATGTATATTGATATTCTCAATTGTCTCTAGTTCTAGCTTAGGCTTCCATTTCAGATTTTTATTTCAGTGGGGTTTTAGAAGGGAGTAGGTAAAAATGAGTATTTTATCTACTCTTTTTAACTAGATACGTTTCAGAAAAAGTAAATCAAACATTATTTGGAAACAATTTTATATTTACAGAACACTTGCAAAGATAGTATAAGAGTTCTCAGATACCTTTAATCTAGCTTCCCCTAATATTATCATACTAGAGGCCCGATGCACGAAGATTCGTGCAAGAATAGGCCTTCCTTCCCCGGGCTGCTGGACTGCCTTTGTTCTGGCCTGGAGCTGCCTTTCCACCTTCGCTCCGGCCAGAGCCACATTCCACCTGTCACCTTGTCACATCAATTTGCATATTCCCTCCTTATTGGCTGTGGGTGCTGCCATATTTGTCATGAAGTTATGGACAATTTGCATATTCCATCTTTATTAGATAGGATAATATTAAAGTGACTACAGATTTTATTTGTATTTCACAAAGTTTTCCCTAATATAGTTTTTTCTGTTCCAGGATTAATCTAGGGTAAAACATAGTACTCAGACATTATATCTCATTAGTCTTCTCTAATCTGTGACAGTTTTTCAGTCTTTCCTTATTATGATACTGATACTTACAAAGAGTGCTTTTCAGGTTTTTGAAGGAATTTGGATTTATCTCTCTTTCCCCCTTGTAATTAGACTGGAGTATGGATTTTGGCAAAGAATCCTAAAAATGAAGCAGGCTTCTCACTGTATCATATGAGGTGGTAAGTGGCATTAAACATAATTTATCACAGGAGATGCTAACCTTGGTCATTTTGTTAAAATGGTGTCTGCCAGATTTTTCTAGTGTAAAATTAACATAGTTTCCATTTCTACAATACATTAATTTGAAACTAGGTCCAGCAAATACTCAAGGGGAGGTAAATTAAGTTCCATCTACTGGAGAGGGGGTATTTACATTTATTTTTTATAGAGGCATGAATGTTTTTAAACTTCAGATACAATTTATTCTACAGCTACAGAACTATTCAGCATTTCTAATTCTTCTTGCATCAATTTTGAAATTTATGTTTTTCTTGGAAGTTTTTCATTTCATCTAAGCTTTACAATTGATTGGTATTATTATCAATACTGCTTATGTAAGTTTAAAATTTGTATAGCATCTATATTAGGTCCCTTTAGTCATTCCTCTAATACAGTGGTTCTCAACCTTCCTAATTCTGCGACCCTTTAATACAGTTCCTCATGTTGTGGTGACCCCCAACCATAAAATTATTTTCGTTGCTACTTCATAACTGTCATTTTGCTACTTTTATGAATCGTAATGTAAATTTCTGATATGCAGGATGTATTTTTATTGTTTGCGACCCACAGGTTGAGAACCACTGCTCTAATAGTATTAATAACATCCCTCTTTCTTCACCAATCTTGTCAAAGATTTGTGAATTTTATGTGTTTTAGAAAACAAAGTAAAGTATTTTGAAACTTTCCAATCTATGTCATGAATATCTTTTTTTCTTTTTTCTAATTTTTATCCTAGCTTTTTTTTTAATAATTAAATCTTTATTGTTCAGATTATTACATTTGTTCCTGTTTTTTCCCCCCATAACTCCCCTCCTCCCAGTTCCCGCCCCACCCTCCGTCCTCACTCCCCACCCACTGTCCTCATCCATAGGTGCACGATTTTTGTCCAGTCACTTCCCGCATCTCCCACACCCCTTTCCCCCCCAAGAATAGTCAGTCCATTCCCTTTCTATGTCCCTGATTCTATTATAATCAATCACCAGTTCATTCTGTTCATCAATTTATTCACTTGTTGATAGATGTATGTTTGTTGTTCATAATTTGTATCTTTACCTTTTTCTTCTTTTTCCTCTTCTTAAAGGATACCTTTCAGCATTTCATATAATACTGGTTTGGTGGTGGTGAACTCCTTTAGCTTTTCCTTATCTGTGAAGCTCTTTATCTGACCTTCAGTTCTGAATGATAGCTTTGCTGGATAAAGTAATCTTGGTTGTAGGTTCTTGGTATTCATCACTTTGAATATTTCTTGCCATTCCCTTCTGGCCTGCAAAGTTTCTGTTGAGAAATCAGCTGACAGTCGTATGGGTATTCCCTTGTAGGTAACTGAGTTTCTTTCTCTTGCTGCTTTTAAGATTCTCTCTTTGTCTTTTGCTCTTGGCATTTTAATTATGATGTGTCTTGGTGTGGTCCTCTTTGGATTCCTTTTGTTTGGGGTTCTCTGCGCTTCCTGGACCTGTAAGTCTATTTCTTTCACCAGGTGGGGGAAGTTTTCTGTCATTATTTCTTCAAATAGGTTTTCAATGTCTTGCTCTCTCTCATCTTCTGGCACCCCTATAATTCTGATGTTGGTACGCTTGAAGCTGTCCCAGAGGCTCCTTACACTATCTTCGTATTTTCGGATTCTTTTTTCATTTTGCTTTTCCGGTTGGGTGTTTTTTGCTTCTTCGCATTTCAAATCTTTGACTTGATTCTTGCGCTCCTCTGGTCTGCTGTCTGGAGTCTGTATTATATTCTTTATTTCAGTCAGTGTATGCTTAATTTCTAGTTGGTTCTTTATCACAACATCGAGGGTCTCATTATATTTCTTGAGGATCTCACTACATTTATCGGCAGTTTTTAGACAATTATTGAAAGACCTTAAAAGTGTGGTTTTGAGGTCTATATCTTCCATTTCTGACATGTGCGTCCTGTTTCTTTGTCTCAGCATTTTTTTATGCTTTCTTGGTGCACCCCCTAGTGGTCTTTGTGCGCAATCTTGTTGTAGTTAAGCTTTGAATTGTTGTAGGTAATACTAGAGGGGATTTGAGCTCCAGGCCAAGTGGCTGTGAGAATCAGCTGTGTCTGCAGTGGGAGAGCTTCTGTGCTGGATCTCTAGGGCGGTGCTAATCTAGCATTTGCCTGAGGCTATTCGGCAAATGGCTCTGCGCAGGGCTTGGGCGGGGCGGGTCCCTGGGGATCTACAGGGCGAGCGGAGCAAGCAGTTATGGCTGCTCTCAGTTCTGTCCCCAGGGGCTCTGCCTCACTGAGTCCCAGCAACCGCTGCAAACCTCAGAGAGAAAGCTGCCTTCGATTTCCGACCGAAGCCAGACAGTCCCGCTTCTCCCGTTTGAGTCTGGGTCCCTAGAGACTCGCCCGGATCTAGAGCTCAGAGTCTGAAACTCCCTCCCGATTGAAAACAACAACCGCGCCCTCCGCTGTCAGCCTGCTCCGCGAGCATTCCACACCTCAGTATTTCACTTCAGCACTGCGCCTCCTCTGAGTCTGGGTATGATATTCTCTTTCCTCCTAGTTGTAGAATTTCCACTCAGCCAGCCTTCCTGTGGTTCTGGATGATGTTCATTCTGTCTTTAGTTGTTTTTTGAAGTGGTTGTTCGAGGCAGCAATCTCTGGTGTTAACCTATGCTGCCATCTATGTTCCTCCTCTAGTGTCTTTATTGGTGTATTATCTTTCTAATGTAATGCTGGATCTGATTTGCTAGGATTTTGTTAAGGGTTTTAGCATCTATGTTCATCAGAGATATTGGCCTGTAATTTTACTTCTTTGTAGCATCTTTATCTGGTTTTGGGATTAGGGTAATGCTGGCTTCATAGAATGAGCTTGGAAGTGTTCCCTTCTCTTGAATTTTTTGCAATAGTGTGAGGAGGATAAGTTTTAGTTCCTCTTTGAATGTTTGGTAGAACTCCCCTGTAAAGCCGTCTGGCCTCGTGCTTTTGTTTGCTTAAAGTTTTTTGATTACTGATTCATTTTCCCCTGTAGTTACTGGCCTATTCAGATTTTTTTTTATTCTTCCTGATTGAGTTTTGGAAGGTTGTCTTTTTCTAGAAATATGTCTATTTCTTCTAGGTTGACCAGTTTGTTGAAATAGAGTTGTTCATAGTTTTTTGTTTGTTTGATCCTTTGTATTTTTGTGAGGTCTGTTGTTATTTTGCCTCTTTCATTTCTGACTTTGTTAATTTTGTTCCTCTTTTGGCTTTTTGGTGAGTGTGGCTAGAGGTTCATCAATCTTGTTTAGCCTGTCAACGAACCAACTCTTGGTTTGACTGATCTTTTGTAATTTTTTTTTTGGTCTCTATGTCATTTATTTCCCCTCTGATCTTTATTATTTCCTTCATTCCTGTTCATTCTGGGCTTTTCTTGTTGCTGTTTTTCTAATTATTTCTGTTGTAGAGTTAGATAATTTATTACCAGTTTTTCTTCTTTTTGGAGGTAGTCCTGTAATGCTATGAACTTCCTTCTCAGGACTGGTTTCACTATGTCCCATAGGTTTTGCATTGTTTTGTTTTCATTATCATTTGTTTCCAGGATGTTTTTTTTCTTCTTTGATCTCTTTAGAAACCTAATCATTGTTTAATAATAACATGCTACTTAGCATACATGTGTTTGAATTTGATTGTTTTTATTGTAGTTTATTTCTAATATTATGCCATTGTGATCTGAGCAGAGGCTTGATCGAATTTTAATCTTAATGAATTTGAAGAGACTTTGCCTGTTTCCAAACATGTGGTCTATCTTTGAAAATGTCCCATATGCACTTGAGAAGAATGTACATTCTGTAGCTTTGGGGTGAAATGTTCTGGGGATGTTGATTAAGTCCATCTGATCTAGTGAGTCATTTAGGATTGCTGTTTCTTTGCTGATTTTTTTTGTCTAGCGTATCCAGTGATGTCAATGGGGTATTAAAATCCCCTACTATGATTGTATTGCTGTTGATCTCTCCCTTGATATCTTCCATCAGTTTTTTTATGTATTTGGGTGCTCCTGCATTGGGTGTATATATGTTTACCAGAGTTGTATCCTCTTGTATCGATCCCTTTAGTATTACAAAGTGGCCTTCCTTATCTCATTACGACCTTAACTTTGAGGTCTATTTTATCAGATGTAAGTGTTGTTACCTCACCTTTATTTCATTTCCATTTGCCTGGAAAATATTTTTCCATCCCTCCATTTTCAGTCTGTATGAGTCCCTTGTTATGAGGTAGGTCTCTTGTAGACAGCATATATATGGTTCATGTTTTCTTATCCATTCAGCCACTCTATGTCTTTTGATTGGTGCATTTAGTCCATTTACTTTTAAGGTTATTATTATTTTTTTTAAAATATATATTTTACAGAGAGGAAGGAAGAGGGATAGAGAGTTAGAAACATCAATGAGAGAGAAACATCGATCAGCTGCCTCCTGCACACCCCCAACTGGGGATGTGCCTGCAATCAAGGTACATGCCCTTGACCGGAATTGAACCTGGGGCCCTTCAGTCCGCAGGCTGACGCTGTATCCACTGAGCCAAACCGATCAGGGATCAAGGTTATTATTGATAGGTACTTGTTTGTAGTCATTTTTATTCTTTATGCCTGTGTTCCTGTTTCCCTTTCTATACTTCTTTTTACACCAGTCCCTTTAGCATTTCTTGCATTGCTGGCTTGGTAGTGATAAACTCCCTTGGGCTTTTATTGTCTGTAAAACTCCTGATTTCCCCTTCAATTTTCAATGATTGCCTTAATGGATAATTCTTAGATTCAGTCCCTTGCTTTGCATCACTTTCTATACTTCATTCCATTCCCTTCTGCCCTGATGTGTTTCTGTTGAGAAATCTTTTGATAATTTAATGGGAGATCCTTTGTAGGTAACTCTTTGTCTCTCTCTTGCAGCCTTTAAGATTCTTTGTTGTTAATATTTTCCATTGTAATTATGACATGTATTGGTGTGGGTCTTTTTGGGTTCATCTTGTTTGGTATTCTGTACTTGTATGACTTTTTTCTTCCCCATATCAGGGAAGTTTTCTATCATTATTTCTTCAAATAGATTTTCTAATCCTTGCTCCTCTCCTTGTCCTTCTGGCACCCCTGTTATATGTATGTTACTTCATTTCATATTGTCCCAAAGATCCCTTAGGCTCTCCTACTACTTTTTAATTTTTTTCTCCAATTGCTGTTTAGATTGGGTGTGTTTTTCTGCCGTATCTTCTAACTCACTAATTCGGTCCTCCGCTTATTTCAGTCTACTGTTGAAACCTTCCATTGTGTTTTTTATTATAGCTGTATCATTTTTATTTCCTCTTGATTCTCAGATATGTTGATTGTCTCATCCATCTGGCTTATGAACTGTATGACCCTTAATCTGAATTCTTTTTCTGATATATTGCATGCTTCTGTTTCATTTAGTTCCTTTTCTGGGGCTTGCACCCTTTCCTTAGGGGGTTGTTTCTTTGTCTCCCCATTTTAGCTGTCTCTTTCTTGCTCTGGGCACCCTGCTTGGGGTTTCAGAGGCTGAAGTCCAGAGGCTAGTTCTTCCTTGAGTCTCATGCCTTTATTGTCTTTGCTCTGAGTTGTATCTCCTTCTCCCATGGATCTGGTCCCTCAGTTGTCTGCTTCAGATGTTCAGGGTGGTGGAAGCGCATGCACAGTCCCTTTGCTGTGTTACTCCTTGTGAGCACCCAGAGCCTCTGGCATTCAATTCACTGTGTGGCCCTAGAACCTGTGCCAGGGTGGCACCTTAGGTCCCTCGGGCGGCACACTTCCAACACGGTCCTGTGGCCCCTGGCTGGGCAAACTAGCTTGTTCTGGGTTACCCCGGCAGCACTCTCCTTCGGCCTGGAGTGAGGTGTGTGCTGGGTTGCTCCAGGTAGCCCCTGCAGGACTGTCGCAGGGGCTGGAGAGAAGTGGGTGCGGGTTGCTCTGGGTCACACAGTCAGAGCTCTCCTGAAGTCTGAGTGGGGTATGTGCTGGGTTACTCCAGGTTGCCCCAGCAGCAAGTCCCTGGGCTCGGGGTGGAGTGGACACAGGTTGGTCTGGGTCACACAGTCCTCACTTTTTTGCAGCCCACAGTCAGGTGTACACTGGGTTACTCCAGTTTGCCCCTTCTCAGTGTGGAGCGGGGGCGGGTTGCCCTGGGCCACTCAGTCAGCGCTCTCCTGTTGCCCAGAGTGAGGTCCGCATTGGGGTGCTCTGGATAGCCCCAGAAGGACCATATGGGGGCCGGGGTGGAGCAGGCATGGGTTGCTCTGGGTCGCACAGTCAGAGCTACCCTATGGCCTTGAGTGAGGTGTGCACTGGGTTGCTCTGGGTCACTCCTCCCGGGCCTGGGTGAGGCAGGCATGGGTTGCTTCGGGTCACCCCAGCAGGGCTGTCCAGGGGGATGGGGTGGAGTGGGCACCAGTTGCTCTGGGTATCACAGTCCCTGCTCTCCTATAGCCCAGAGTGAGGTGTGCTCTGGGTTGCTGTGGGTCGCCCCAGCAGCAGGTCCCAGAGCTTGGTGTGGAGCGAGTGCCGGGTGGCACTGAGTCAGGGTAGCAGCACAATTCTGGGGTCCAGGGTGGAGGTGGGCACAGGGTTTCCCCTGGCTTGCACTCACTGTGGGGTATTGGAGCTGGATCCTAGGATGCTGGGTCAAAGCGGGCTGGTGGCGGAGGCCTGGTGCAGGAGCTCACTCTGGTGGTGCATGCTCCCTGCAGACATCTGGGAGCCTGCCAGGAGGTACTGCACCCCTCACTGCTGGGACATGATGGTGGTTCCACGTGGGTTATGGCTGGAAAACGGCATTCTCTATGAGTTCTCTACCCTTCCTTATTGAAAATTGTCTCCTCAGTAGTGTCTAATTTGTTAATTCAGGGTAGATGTTCTCCAATTTAGTTGTTTTTCTGGCCTAGCCTTAGGAGGAGGTGCATGACACTGCTGCCTATTTGGCCTTCATTTTCTGAGCTACACAGTTTAAATAACTATTTTATTAATGATGTAATTATTTTTTCTTTGTGTTTAGCTTTAAAAAATTTTTGTACATAGTGAAATGCACAAACCTTAAGTGTATGACTCAATGGATTATATACACTATACAGATGAGGAAAAAGCCCATTTATACGCCTCAGGAACTTTCCTAATGCTTCTCCCCATCACAAATAACTACTATTGTGATCTGTATCACCATAGATTATTTTGTCTGTTCTTAAAGGTCATAAACATTGAATCACAATGTTTTTGAGATTCATCCATATTGTACAGTGTATCATTACTTTGTATTTTTATTTTGGTGTAGTGTTCCTTGTATGAATATACTGTAACTTATTCATCCATTCCACTATTAATAGTATTTGGAATGTTTCCATTTGGGATTATGATGAATACAGCACTTTTTATCATTCTATTATACATCATTTAGTAGATGTAAGCATTCACTTTTGTTGAGTGTACAAGCATACCTCTTTTTATTGGGCTTCACTTTATTGCACTTCATAGATATTGCATTTTCATGAACATTGAGGCAAGACCCTCCCCCAGCAAAAACAATTAATGTTTACTGAAGGCTCAGCTGATGGTTAATATTTTTTAGCAGTAAAGTATTTTTAAATTAAGGTATGTACACTGTTTTTAGCCATAGTGCTATTATATACTTAATAGACTATAATATAGCATAAATATAACTTTTATGTGCACTAGAAAGCCCAAAAATGTGCCTCACTTTATTGCAATATTTGTTTTGTTGTCATAGTCTGAAACTGAATTTGCGACATCTGCAACGTATACAATTATACACATAATTGTCGAAATGGGGGTATCAGAATATACGTGTGTTGAGCCAATTAGTAGATACTGCCATACACTTAAAAAAAATGGGTAGGCAAATTTACACTTCCTTCAAGAATGTAGGAGAGGTCCAGTTGCTCCACAACATCATCATCCACATTAAGTATTGTCAGTCCCTTGAATCAAACTCATATCCAGGGAAAAGCTATACTGGTAACTAACTTTGGCTTTAATTCACACTTCCTGGAAGAATAATGATATGAGCACCTTTTCACATGCTTATTGGCCATTTTTACATATTCTTTTGTATGTTGCTCATACTTTAGGTTTTTTTTATGAAGAGTAAAGCCCTTTGGGGTTCTCAAATGAAAGCCCTTGATTTACTAAAGCCCTTCCACCTTAGCTTCCAACTTTATTTCCCCCAAAGTGTCTGGTCAGCTCTTTAGCTTCCCAAATGTTTTTCTTGTTGTTGTTGTTGATGGATTTTAAGAGCCTTCCCTCTGCATCTGCTACTTTAGATTTGGCCTCTAACTTGTGGGGTGGGCGTATATCTGAACAGTCACTTGTGTAGTTCTAGAATTTGTTCTGAAAGTCTGCTTCTTGGTAGGCCTAAACTTCTGCCTCATCAACTTTCTAAAACTGATGTTTTCTACTTAAACTTTAATCCTACACGGGGCCAAATAGAAGATGCTTTTTAAAGCCTGATTGTAAAGTTCACCTTGAACATTTCCATTTTTCCAGTCTCAAAGTTCCTCCAATTCTATCTGCATTTGTTGCTCTATAATGCTTTCATAAAGCTGTTTTATATACATGGTACAGCTTTTATAGGTTTGTGTGTGTGTGAGTGTGTGTGTGTGTGTGTGTGTGTGTGTGTGTGTGAAAGGATTAGTCTTACATAAGTTATGTTGTGATGGCTAGAATAATAAGTTCTATTTATTAAGTTTTAAATTCCAATATTATATCTTTCATTTCTAGAAATTAACTTTGGTCTTCTTAAAAATTTAGCTGGTTATGTTTTCACAGCCTCTGTATTCTTCCTTACTTACAAAGATATACTTATAAATTAAAGATATTTTCCCCTTTAAAGAAGTTCTACAAATATAATTTTTATTTTCTATATAATGATACATTTGTTCCTCTTATCATTCAACATATTTTACTCTCCTCTCATATGATACATTATTGTGGATAGGCACAATGATATCATTACACAAAGGATTCAGTAAAAATATGTAGTAGTATGGTAAAACAACTTGCATTGAAACTTGTAAAACACAGATATGAATGTATCTATGGAATATAATGACCTTCAACCACATCTGTGTGAAGTAATGTATACAATTATAAAGCTGATAAACCAAAGGAAGTCCGAAAGTACTTAAATATTCTGCTTTCCATAAATATAGTGTAAATAGAATGAATATTTGTTACTTGACAGTTTGGTAAAATGTGTTTATTTTTGTTTACTCACTATTACTTAGAACAGGATCACACTGAAAATTATCAATTATTTATTGTTTGTCCCAGATATAAGGTTGTATAAATTCTGTCAGTCACTAAAATTTCATGCCTCAGACACGTTTGATTTCAAATACTGTTTCCAGTCACTATGTTCAGACTTTTCTCCTCCAAAATGTTTGTCTTTTCTTCGCCATTTTAACTTCCATCACTTAGGCTAAGCTGCTCATTTTTTGCATGCCAAGTATTCTAGCAAGTTCCAAGGAGTATTTTTAACTTCAGACTCGTCGCATTTAAGGCTGCCAAGGTAATCTTCCATAAAAGATATTGAGCCCTTGTCACTTATGCCAGTGAAGTCTGCAGTGGCATTTTATTTTTGCTAGCAATAAACCTGAGTTTGACTATATAACTTCAAGGTTCTCATAGTCTGTTCAAGCACATAAATTCCATCTTTGTTCTATATTACTTTCCTAAGAGACATTTTCAATTTCTGTAAAATTGATATCCACCACCCACTGTGCATTCCTCCTTTGTGTTTTCAATGCTTCAACCAGATGTGCTTTGTCATATCTCATTCTGCCTCACACTAGGACAATTTATGGATCTGACATATTTCCTAGTCTATTATAAGATCCTGAAGACAGCAGCAAAGTCTCATTCATGTTTGTAATCTCTGGGGAAGCTACCATTTTGTCATGCAAATAGTGAGTATTCAATATGGAGTTCCCTGAACATGCCATGCTCTCTCTTAGAATGATTTCCCTCATCCTTTACTTCTGATAACCGAGCCTTCTCCTTCTCCTGCACAATGGAGTTTGAGCATCACCAGCCCTACAAGCCTTCCCTGAAATGTTCCCGACCTTCCACATCTCCTCACAGTGTGTGTGGGTGGATCTACTATTGTTTGTATCTGCTCACAGAGCACCTTACATTCTATCTCTAAAAGCATTCCATAACTCAGATTTAACAACCTCTTTAACTGTCCATCTTACCAGATTGAGATCCCTTTTAAGTCAGGGATTATATTTATCACAGCTCATATTCCTTATGACTAGGACTCTAGCATAGTAACTGCTATTGAGTGTACATATATAATTTATCTTCAGTGAATGAGTGATTTGTTTCCCCAATTCAAGGGAAATCTATTTAAGGGTAAGGACTGTATCTTACGTTTCTTGTGTCACCCAGAAAACCTGATAAAGTGGGTACACACTAGGTTAAAACTCCCCAAACTTTCTCAGTTCATGGCTCCATTGCTGCCTGAGTAATGTTTTATGATGGCCTGTAAGCCAAAACAAATACCTAATTTTCCCATTTATTAATTGGATCATAATGTAGCAGCTATTTATGATATACAAAAATTGAAAGAAAAAGACTTTTATTTAATCCTCAACCACTTACTTATTCATGAATTTATCTACATCCGACATTGCACAACTTCTTAAATCTTGGCATAAAACTGGACAATAACAATCTTATTTCCTGTTCCACAATGACATTTGCATGGTATTTGCTCTTTATCACAACAATCCCTAGACCAAACCCTAATTCACTATGATATAAGAAAAAGCAAAATAAGACAAATTAGTATGGACAAGATAGTAGTTTACCTGGTTTCCATGAGATCTCAAGTATTCCTGTGTTGCCCTCTAATATTAAAATACCTACAGCACCTCTGAGAGTTCACTGCAGCATCACAGGGCACCTTAATGCAGGTTGGAAACCACAGCCTTAGGTAATCACAGTGATCATCCATTCACTCATGGTTTAGTGTGCATGACACTATACTGGGTGTTAAAATTACAAAGTGATTAAAAAGGTAGTAATAATAACGGATCAACAACAGCAGCGGGCATCTCAGCAACAACACATCCTATGTTCCAGGAATTATACTAAGTAAGTTAAATAAAGTTATGCCAGATTATAAGCTTGTTAATGATACTTACAATTAAAGATTCTGTCAACTAACAGAGATCTGTGTGAAAGACACAGTACATTTAAGCAAAATATAAAGAATATTAAAAATATATACATAAGCAATAATGTTTGGTGTTTAAAGCTAACAAAATAGTTATGTGTATTCTTAGTTAATTCTCAGAATCATTTTGAGAGGCAGGCATACTCTGAGGTTTAAAGCAGTCAAGCTATTTAACTAATGTTATATGTTTTAAAAGTGGCAATATTTTAAATGTATTTTAAAGTGATTTTATAGTAATTATTCCTGAAAGAGAATGTTCAGCAATTAAATTATAACAATGGTAGATTTTTAGAATGTTAGTAACTGAGGGTATATCTGTGGAGGTTGATGTTGCCATGTACCGATAATGACAGGAACAGGGATACTTAAAGTGAAAAAAATGACAGCAGAAATTATATCCTCTACACATACATTCTTCAGTCTCCCACCTGATCCATTTTTCACAATCCTGTATAGAAATGATATACTTTTTGCTAGAGAACTTGTGATTTGATAGCTTCATATAGCACTGAGTTAACATTTTTCACCTGCGTTTTCTAATCTGTCCCTTTTCATCCAAACCACATGGCTAAGAAGTAAAAAGTATCACTTTGGGAAGAGGAATCGATGCTGGGGAGGCACCATTAAATGTCTAAAATAGCCCCGTCCTGATTTGGAAAAGCCTCTCTGGAAACATGGTGTGCGGAGGCGACCATGCTCTCCCACGGGACCAGTGCCAGGCAGGGCACCACTTCACTGCGACCTGGAAGGACCGCCGGGACTCATGTAGCCACTAGGACCTCAGAGTCACCCATACCAGCTGTTCAAAGTAAAGATGCGTCTGAAGCTGGTAGATTACTTTCTACGTATTTCATTAAGAAACAATAATAATCATGTCAGTTTGGCACCCAATAAAAAATACTTTTTTATAAAGGGATCATAACACAGAACACTATTTTTGCACACCCAACTTTTGTTGAAATGTTCCATTTCAAAGCAACCAAAACTCTACAAGAGTCAAACTGTATTGTTACAGATCAAGTCTATTTTTAAAAGATTAATCTGTCTCAATAAAACAGTGCTGATCTCACACCATTTTATAATCTATTGTGGTTTGTTCAAGACTCAGTTCCTTCTTTTAAGGTGCCGATAATCTAGTGGAAGAGACACAAAGCAGATCCTTTAAATATAATATGGCTGGGCAGTGATACGATATATACTGAATACCAAAGAAGAAAGAACAGGTACTTTAATCTGAGAAGCGGAATATAAATTTTCTGGATTAAAAATTGCTAAATTATTAAATAAGAGTGGGTTTTTCAAGTTAGGAAAGACATGTCATCCTAGGCTGAAGGAACAGTATGACTAAAAGCCCAACAACCTGAAACAGCATGGTATTGTGCCCGCAGTGTGGTACTAAAAGCATGAAGTGTGAAACGGTGGCAGAAGATGAGCTGGAGTGGTGGGACCAGGCCACTGAAAGATTTATATCTCATCCTCTGAAAGATGTACAGGTCATGCTATGTAGCTTGAATGTTATCCTATCGGCTACAGGGCAGCACTGGAGAGTTTAAAGTAGGAAAACAACATTCTTTTTTTTTTTTTATTCTAAATTGAAAGAGGACAAAATTGGAAGCAAAGAAGTCAATGTAGGAGGCCAAGGTAAGCAATAAGAACCACAATTAAGAACATGGTAGCTGGTAGGAAGGAAGTGTATATGTTTAAGAATTATTTATCAAGTAAAATGGGGAGGTTTTAATGTTTAAAAAGGCATGAGAATGGGGATGAGAGAGAGAGAGAGTCTAGGAGAAATTCTAGTTCTCTGGGCTGGATAACTTGGCAGACAATGTCTCATCTTATGAAATGAGAAATTTAACAAAAGGACAAAGTCTCAAGAGATGAAAAGGTAAGTTGATGTACTATTTGCTCTCTTGTCCCTAGATAGAATACTTTTGGTAATTAAAATGTAATTATGATTTTTCCTATAATTAACTAGGTTACTATAAAAATTTCATAAATACAAATTTAAAACAAACCAATGAATCAAAACTAAGAAGTCAATACAGAAAAATTATTTCAGTGTTGTGAAACTATCTGGCCTGCTAAGCTAAAACAGAAATGCTGTTTCCTTTATAAAAAGAAGGGCCAGGTAGCAATACTAAATTTCTTAAAGAAAATATAACCACTGATTGTAATGTCTGTGGCTTTGGGGGAAAACATAACCCAAAATTACAGTGGCTGTGCTTATAAACTATTATGAAGAGCATTCAACGTCAGAAATAGTTTGTCTTGTATGCACTGGCGTCCTTTTATAGGACTTTTCTAGAACAGCAAAATTAATTACTCTCTTCTTTTTGTCCATGTTGGTGTCAATAACAAGTGTACTTTCCTTTCTTTAACAAAGATTTTCAAGGCACACAGAATTAATCTAATATGATAATCATGTAAGTCAGAATCAAACGTTCTACTTGATATCTCAGAGAAAACATAAAAATCTATAATCAACACTATGACTTAGTCTTACTTTATGACCAAAGTTAGACAAAATCATCTTTCAAATAAATTCGAAGCTATATGTGACACATCCTTAAGTATTGCATTTTCTGTCATAGTTTAATGTTTATCTCATCAGTTAAGCACACTATCAAGATAGAGGGGCTGTTTTATTTTCCTTACTTTCTCAGGAGTAATTTTGCTTGCTTAAGTTTACACTGATTGCTTTTTGCTTTGCCATATTCTATCCTTTCCTAATTTCTAGTGTGACTTGGTGGCTTAAGATGCAAGTTGCTACTAATTACAAGGTTTACTTCCAGAATTCTTTTTATTAAAGAAACATCTGAGTGCTGTGAAGTGACTTAAAGCTTAGAATTCAAAAACAAGAGCTTCCAGGCTTTTCTAAATCAGCCCCTTCATTCAGTCTGCAGCAGTTTGGCGTTTCCTGGACAGTAGTAGCTCTTCAGGATGTATGGCTCCCAACTAGCTGCCCAAGAACTAGAGGTCATGATGAATATTGGCCTCTGTAACTAGACAGGAGGTGGGCACACGGTGGCAGAAGCTACTGTTTACGCTGGTGACACTGAGCCTCCTAGAAAAGGCGCATGAAGCCCTGGCCTCTCAATCTTGGACAATAGTGTGATACAGAAAGCACCAATAACATTAATACTTTCACAGTTTCATCTGAAATACTGCATCTGTTAGTGTGAGAGACTACCTCCACTATTATACAGTTAATCTCAAATGGCCACATTTTTTCTAGATAGAAGATGGCCACATTCCATAAAAAAATTTCATGTAGAGGTCTGACCAGAAATTATTTTTCTTTTTATTTGTCTTTACATACCATTTCCTCAATCCCAAATTTTAATCTCCAGCCCTAACAAATCACCTGAACTCCAGAACCATATTTTACCTGCCTACTCAACATTTCCTCATTCTAGGATTAATAGGGACCTCTAATTTAATATGAACAAATTGGATTTTTTTGTGCCCAAGAAACTCGACCCTTCTTCACCATAGTAAATGAAGTCACCTTTTCAGATCACCACTTATCCAATAATTTATTCTGGTAGGCATTTGTTTTTAAAAAACAGCTTTATGAAATATTATTTGCATGTAATAAAATTCATCACTATGAAATAGATATTTTGATAAGTTTTGTCAAAAATCACCAAAACAATTATAATTAAATAGTTTCCATCACCTTCAAAGTTTCCCCCACCCTTCCCAGGCAACAACTGATTTCTTTCCCCTCAAATTAGTTTTGTCTTCTCCAGAATTTCATATAAACAGAATCATGTAGCATGCAAATTTTTTTGAGTCAGGCTTCTTTCTTAACTTCCTTATCTAAACAAGTCTCCTATCCCCCATTCTCAGATAAACACATAATCCTGATTTTTTTCTTCACAACTTATATCACTATACGGTATTACCTTATTTATTAGTGGGTTTTTTACTTGAATATAAGCTCCAGGAGTGCCTACGGACCTTGTCTATCTTGTTAGATGCTATACACCAAAATCTTCCAACAATTGTCAACGGTGCCAACACATGGTAGATGCTTAATAAATATTACTCAGTGAATAAAGAAATTAAAATAACCCATTCAAGTTTTTGCTATTGAAATTATACATGAAAGGATCAGTAAGCTGAATTCATGCTTTATTCTAAGATGAGAGCATTGGGAGGGAGAATAGCGAAGTGGCGGGCTGCACGGCCTCTGGAGTGAGGCTGCCTGATTTTGGATCCAAACTGTTGCCTTTTCCAAAGTCATTATAGCCTCGAGCAAGTTACATAATCTTCCTACGCTTTAATTTCCGATCCTGTAAAAATAGTTTCTGCCTCATAAGGTGGTTGTGAGAATTAAATGAGATCAAACATGTAAAACAATTAGAAAGTGCCTGGTACTTAGAAATAAATTAATGAGAGCTAACACTGTTACAATTATTGTCAGCCCTACCACCACCAGCACCAGCACTACAGCTACAATTTTCTTAGTATTTTTCTATAGCCAAAACTGAAGAACAAATTCCATAAAAATAGCTTTGTAGCAAACAGCCTGAAATATTTGTCTAGAATAAAGCCAAGTAAATGAAACTTGAACATGAAGGGCTATTATTACTTTCTTTATTGATATAAGTGATGATAACTTTCTGTCAATTTTTGTAATGTCTAATATTCCAGGTATTTTCCTGAAAGGAGTAACAAGGATGTGAACAATGAGACTGACAGTTAAAATCCTCAAAGGTATGAACAAGTTCAAGAGGCAGGATTTCAGAATCCCATCACTAGTAGTCCCTGGGTAAAGTATATTTACAGATTTTATCTCTGGTCCTGCAATTTAGTTAATTGGCATTATTTAATTAATGGGATTTTTACAAAGCAATTTGTAATACTTTATTCCTTTTTTAAATTTGCTTTTCTAGGGAATGAATGCAATCAATGGATGAAGGATGTCTATAAATGTCCATAAATTGGTGATTCCCTAAAAAGTCAATATTAAAATGTTAATGCAGTGGTTCCCATACTTGGGAGTTGATATGAATTTTCTTCCTATCGAAGGTGTTCCTCTAGAAAAAAATCATATATAGACAAAAATCTAAGAATATACATATTGTGATTTGTTCTATAATAAGCATACTCTTTATGATAATCAACCTGTCTAACTTCTCACCTACCTATTTATTAAAACTTTAAATTTTTTTAACTATATTTTTATTGATTTCAGAGAGGAAGGGTGAGGGAGAGAGAGATAGAAACATCAATGATGAGAGTCATTGATTGCCTGCTTCCTGCATGCCCCACACTGGGGATTGAGCCCACAACCTGAGTATGTGCCCTTGACTGGAACCAATCCTGGAACCCTTCAGTCCACAGGCCAACACTCTATACACTGAGCCAAACAAGCTAGGGCTAAAATTACATTTTTAATGTAGTTGCAATGACTAAAGATAAATTTGGATTGTGGTTTTTTTTTAAAGTAGAATAAAAAGTCAAGGTTAAAAGTATAAGGAGATAAAAAATATAGTTATATTAAGAATTACTTGTTTACCAAAGGCAAAATTATTATTAATACTGATATGTCCACTAAGTTGATTTCAAGTAAGATAAAATAATACTAAGAATACTGCATTTTGAGAAAAATAAGAAAAAATATTCACAAAGAATTAATTTTACTAACCTGACTAATTTTTCTTTGTTCTTGTATAGCTTTTTGAATTGCCTGAGATACTTCTTCTTGATCTTTTGCATGCTCAGTCTTCCATAATTCCCTTTCCTCAGCATGGACTTTTTCCAAAGTTTTTCTTTCTTCTTCTATGGCTTTTAAAACTACATCCTTCATTGCTTCTTTCTCAAGCTTCAAAACAAACAATGACCAAAACAAAAAGAATTGAAAGGATGACTGCACAATATTTCTTTGAATAAGACAAACTTGGATTAACCTAAAAAACACTCAACTTCATTTTGATTCCACATGGTTTAGTTCTGACACTGTTGTTTTTATGCATATTTAATAATTTCTGAAAAATAAAATCAATTATTTGTTTTGTACAAATAATAAACTTATTTCCTTGGCATTTCTAAATGCCAAAGAAACCAAGCCTTAGCTTAAAGGGCAGTGGTTAAACTATTTAGTCTTAGGATCTTTTTACATTCTTAAAATTTATTACAGACTTCAAAGAGCTTTTGTTTTTGTTGGTTATACATATTAAGATTTACCACATTAGAAATTTAAACCAAGACAAAATTAAAATATGTATTGATTAATTTAAAACAAATGACATTAAATGCATTGCATACTAACAAACACTATATTTTATAAAAAAATAACTATATTTTCTAAAATTAAAAAGTGAAAGGAATGTATGTAAACCTCCTTAATATCTGACTTAATAGAAGGTATCTAGATTCTAATATCTTCTTCTGTATGGATCTATAATGATATTATTTGGTTGAAGTATATTAAAAAGAAGAAACCCAATCTCACACACATAGGTAGTAGAGAAGGGAGAAATATTTAGTAGCCAGGTCAGATCACTGTAGATATTCTTGATGATTCCACAATTAAGTAGTAGTTCTTAAAAGTTAGTTGCAGCAAAGAAAATCAAATCATGTCAAATTTTTGTACTCTTACATTACAATCCTTTCTAGAACTTTGAATGAATCCGTTATCTATGCATGGTTTTAAAGATACTTTTTACTTGGGAAACATTGAATGAATGAGTTATGCATCTCCTCCAGATGTTGACAAATTTCATTAAATCATACCTTAAAAAGTCACATTTGTTAATCCCATTGTCAATTTCATCAGAAAAGTTTTAGGTATTAGAAAGCAGATAGAAATTTTCCAAAATTCTAATATTTGCTCCAAAGCTTGAATTTTATCATTAGCAATAAAAACTCTTAGTTTTTTTCTTAATGTGCTGGGCTCACTCCACCTTTTCAGAGTAAATGTCTGCCAAAAAGCAATGTAACTGTAACACTAGTTACTCAGTAAAATGCAGTCCACCCTCCAACAATGCCTACACTTCAGCTACAACACAAACAACTACACATGAATTTTCCTCAAGAAAACCATCCTACTTTTATGCAGTAAAGCCCAGGGACTTCCTACCCTAGTCCCTGTTGCTTCCAGTTCATGACCATTTTGACAAAAGTTATGGAAGTTGACCGTTACCATTTTCTGACCTTCTATTTTACTCCACTATTCTCTTAAACAACTCTTACTATGCTCACCAGTATCTTCCATGTTGTTTAATCCAAATGATATTTTTTGTTTTAATCCTTATTTTTGTTGACTTCAAAGCAACATTTTACACAGTTGCTTATTTCTATTTTCTTGAAGCTCTCTCTTTTCTTGGTTTGCACGACAGCATGAAGTTTATATTTCCCCTATTAATCTGGCTGAGTCTTTTTAGTTTTTTGTAACTTCTTCCTTTCTCTGGATTTTAAATTTTGTTGTTCTTTCAGGGCTCAGACTTTAGACTACCTTTATGTTACACTCTCCAGAGAAGTGATTATATATGACAGTAATTTCCATGGCTACCATTACCATCTATCTACTGAAAAACAAAACCATTATTAGTATCTTTAGGTCACTCCTTTCTCCTGAGTTATAAATGTCAGGTAGAGTTAGTCATCTACTTGACTTTTGTCATCTGAATATATCACAGGCACTTTAAACTCCATACCAAAGAAATAGTATTATTTTCCATGTTGCTGTTGAATCAATATTCAGAGAGTTTACAGCTTGCTCACCTCTTATATCATCCAGACAAAACATGTAAGTTGATTCCACCTTCGACTTCTAGAATTTTCCTTTCTAAGCTACTACTACTACTCTATTTCTGCCATTCACTATATCTACACAGACTTCTGATGCACTCAATCATTTCTCTGCTTCTAGCCTTTGTTGTCTCCAATTTCCCAAAAGTTCATGTCAATTACCATTATGTCACACCAATATTAAAAATGTCCATGTGTCTACTCTTACCTATGGAATAAAATTCAAACTTAAAATTCCAAATGCAAGCCTTCCTTCAACTCCTTTCAAAGTGATTTATTTGTTAAAAACTCCTATGACATGGAAATACTGTTTATACACTCATAATAATTTAATGCATTACTCCTTGTCTTATTGGTAAATGAATATTTTTTCTGTCCTGATGTAAGTTCTTTAAGAAAAAGAGAAAATTATAGTCACCCTTGAACTTCCATCTTGGCATAGTTATCCTATATAATAAAAGCCTAATATGCTAAGTGTCCGGTTGTCTATTCAACCAATCAACATGTAATATGCTAATGATATGCTAAGGCCGCTCAACTGCTTGCTATGACATGCACTGACCACCAAGGGGCAGACAGTCGACTGGTGGACCAGTCGCTATGACATGCACTGACCACCAGGGGGTAAATGCTTCGATTGGTAGGTTAGCTTGCTGCTGGGGTCCAGCCATTCGGGACTGAGCCAGACAGGCCAGACATGCCCTGGAGCCCTTCCAAGGTCCCTCCCTGCCTGGCCAAACTCCTGTGTCCCTCCCCAGCTCCGATCGTGCACCAGTGGGGTCCCTCGGCTTAGCCTGCACTCTCTCGCAATCCGGGACCCCTTGGGGGATGTCAGAGAGCCGGTATTGGGCCAATCCCGCTCAACGCAGGAGCTTCCCCGTGGTTGTCAGTGCACTACCGCAGGGGGAGTGCTGCCCAGCCAGAAGCCGGGCTCACAGCTGGCGAGCACAGCAGCAGTGGTGGGAGCTTCTCCCACCTTCATGGCAGCCCTAAGGATATCCAACTTCCGGCTTAGGCCCGCTCCCCATGGGGAGTCGGCAGTTAGACATCCCCCAAGGGCTCCCAGACTGTGAGAGGGCACAGACTGGGCTGAGGGACACCCCCCCCCCCACCCCCGAGTGCATGAATTTCGTGCACCGGGCCTCTAGTTTACATATAAGAGACATTTGTTTAGTAAATTTAAATGCAAATCTCAAAAGTCAGTATTATATATGTATTTGAAGGTATATATATTTTATATCTATGAATCATTACTGAGATTAGCTATTTCAAAATTGGCTTTAAAAATCACATATCTTGCTAAATAATTAAATACATATATACACATATAAATACACACTCACATATATTACTTGTATGATACCCACTAAATACCAAGTGGAAATCAGTGTCCACTGATTTTTACAATTTTTTTTTTAAATTCTTTTAACAATTAATTACTAATCTAAATGGAAAGCATTTCAGCATCATCATAATATTGTATAATGTGAATTTAATAAGAATATGAGTGTAGTATCCTAGCATGAAAGGAAAAATAAGAAAGAAAAACAATCATTTTTGTTTTTCTGGAATAAAATATTTTACAAAAGTAGATTAGTTGTACCACTAATTAACTGTTTTTTAATTCCACTTACCAAAATACACCATTATTACAGATGTGTTTATACCAGGCAAATAAGTGATAAATACAATTTTCATATGAGAATAAAAATTTCAAATCTAGGCTTTGATGTGGAGGTAAACATAACAACAAACAGAACAAATACAATTTATTGGAATTAGACTATATAATAAACTTCTCAGGTGGAAATACCTTTGCAGCAGATACTAATGAGTCTTTATTTCTTTGTCTTTCTTCCTCCAAACATTTTTCCAATATTTCCTATAAATGATAAAACAAAGACTAAATGTATTATTTGCAGTAACAGAGCACATTCTTTTCCCACTCTGAGCAAAGTTAAAGCATTACCTTCTGTTCTTGAGATTGCTGTACCAAAGCTTCCTTTATTTTTTCTTTTAACAGATCCTTCTCTGTATCTAGCATTTCAAGGAGCCTCTGATGCTACAAGGAAAGATAAATGGATTATGATTATACTCTGAAATCTATAATCTCTGAACAAGGAAGACAGCTGGTGGAATTCATTTGCCCAAAATATTGTATTTAACTACAGATTCAAAAGATGAATCTAGGGAAACAGTACTAGTGAAAAAAACACTAGTGAAAAAAACACTCAGAAGCATCAGCCAGTAATAATAAACTAAGCACTTAGATTTTGAATGGAGTTTTCTTATGGGGAAACACAACAAAAGAAAATATATTCCTATTCTCACGGATTTCTCTTTCATTTACAAAGGGCAAATAATATATTTTCTCAGATTTATAATGCTATTTATATAGAAGTTTCATTTAAATAGAAATTAATTCTGATACCCAATATTTAAAACCAGATCTATGTCTTTCAAAATAGTTCTGATTTAAAACTGGTAACCTCTACTCTATTTTGTCTCTATGAATTGGACTATTCTAGATATTTCATATACATAAAATCAAACAGTAGTTGTCCTTTGTAACTGGCTTATTTCACGTAGCGTACTGTTTTCAAGATTCATCCAAGTTGTAGTATGTATCTAAAGATCATTCCTTTTTATGGTTAAATAACATTCTATTATATGTATATGCCACATTTATCTGTTCATCTGCTGATGGACACTTGGTTTGTTTCCACCTTTTGGTGATCGTGAATAATACCACTGTGAACATTCACATACAAATATCTACTGGAATCCCTGTTTTCAATTCTTTGGATATAAATCTAGGAATAGGACTGCTGCGTCATATAATAACTCTGGTTAACCTTTTGAGAAACCACCAAACTGTTTTCTATAGCTGCTGCACCATTTTACATTCCCATGAACAATGTGAAAGAGCTCCAAATCTCTCTCTATCCTCTACAATATTTGTTACTTTTTTGCTTTTTAAAAAATAGTCATTTTAGTAGTTGTGAAACTGTATTTCATTATGGTTTTATTTCCCTAATGATTAAGCAAGTTAAACATCTTTATAAATGCTAACTTCTACTTCTGACACTAACTACTACTACTCCATTAAACTATTACTAGTATTATCTTCACAAAAAGAAAAATGATTAGAGCTCTTTTTGCGGCCTTAAAAAAGAACTATAGTAGAAAGTGCACTGGATTTGAGGTTTGTTCACAGTCTGAGATTCTGCCAGAAGTAGGGATGCCTTTCCTCTCTGGGCTAGAGATTATTTTAGTTATTTTACCAAAATAAACTAGAAATTATTAAGTATTAAGAGAGAGCTTGGTCCCCAAAATTTCAGCCTCCCCTCATTCTATCTAAAATAAATTATGGAGCTATTTGAAAATTGGCTATATTACTTCTTCCTTTTGCGTCAATATAGAATTCCTTAATGGTCCAAAACGTCCAGCACCTGGAAATGGTTCACGTGATTTGTGAAAGTATGAGGGATGGATGGTGAATACATTTTTTGTACCTTATTAACTGATCATTCCAAGGTAGGGATGTTCAGAACTGCTTTTGTTACATAGAGGCTGAAATTGAACCAGTGGCAACATCCAACCATAAGACTCTCTTTCAAATATTTATAATATTTAAACAAAGAGAGACTTTCAACAAGATTTGCAGGACATAGACTTATAGCATTTTAAAAATCATTATAACAATTAATTGAAATCTATACAAATACATCTCATTCAAGAACAGTGAGAAGTTTGCTACATTTTACTTATCCAAAATATTCTACTGATTGCTTCTTAAATTATATTGTAATTTTAGAAATTTTTTTAGCTAATGAAAAAACAAATGCAAACTATAAAGTTCTATTAATCTTAAAGAGTACTTAATGCAAGGGTGTCAAGGACAGTCCTTTGAAATTTAGCCTAAAACAAAAGGCACTCAGAAATAGGTTATTCCGTTTTCCCCCTTTGCAAGAAATTATTCCAAATGAAAAATGTTTGATGCAAACTCAAATATAAATATAGAGGTTCTGTGGTTTTTACTGATTCCTGTAAAAAAAAAAGAAATATAAAAAAGCTCTTTTTTTCCTGGAATATGATTCACAAGAGATATTGTAAACAGATTTAATCACAATCACACATGCACAGTTTTTTGTCTATTAGATTTTAGATAAGCAGTCATGGAAGCTCATGCTCAGTTATACAGTTATCCATGTATCACGGGCCCACAAACTTCACTTTACTTTGTATGTGGGGTGTGTGTGTAGTACATAGTCTGTAATGCAAACTCAAGAAGCATCTTCTCATACCTTCTATAAATCACAAACATTGAACAAGATCAAGCGATTTGGCAGGATAGTCTTAAAGCACATGCTCAGACATGCCTCCATTTAATACGATTTGAAAGAGGCTACATAAATTTAATAAACATCCTAACATAAAGTAAGTCACAGATATTTCACCCATTCATGGGCCAACATGAATTATTATTTGGAAAGAAAACCTAAAAAAGATAAACTATAAGATTAAATGTACTTGAAGCATTTACCACAAGCCCAATAATATCAATAAACTTTTTAAAGTGAATAAAATAAAACTATAATATAAGCTACACTAGATTTACTTCACCCAAATAGATATATTTATAATAGGCAAGAGAAAATGTAAGCAAATTAGTCACCCTTTTCAAATAGGCATTTGACTTAAGGGAATGATATAAAGGAATGAAACAAAATTGGGAGACACATCAGCTTTATTGAAAAGGCAGGGCTAGTTTATACTTCCATAATGAGATTTCCGTATTTGTATTATGTATATTTTAGTAAATGCCAAAGATATGTCACAATCCTGAACTTAAGCAGAAGAGTATTTCTGCTTCAATCATTTTCAAGGGAAATAGCTTTTAAAAATGCAACTCAATTCTGCTATTCCGTTTGCCTAAGCACAATGCAGTAAATGTGTTTCAACATAACAGTATCCTTCAAAAGGTATTTGAAATGGGTACTTGAAATAAATGACCCATGTATATAAGATAATCCCTTTAGCAAGAAGGAAAAAAAGAGACAGAGTTGTGCACTTCACGAAAAATGTAACATAATAGTGTAGTACTTTTCAGAAAATAATTTTTAAAATAATATATTTTTTTATTGATTTCAGAGAGGAAGGGAGAGAGAGAGTGATACGAACATCAATGATGAGAGAGAACCACTGAATCCACACCAGGAACTGAGTCCACAACGTGGGCAGGCACCCTACCAGGCATCGAACCATGACCTTCTAGTTCATTGATTGACGTTCAACCACTGCGCCACGCCAGCCAGGCAATAATTTGATGCTATGCTTAACTGTTATAAAAATGTTCCTGGTCCCTGCTTCCTATTCCTAAGAATTTATCATCAGAAAACACTATATAGAAAGCCCTCTATTTTTCATGCTGGTGGATCTCATAACCTTCACTTTCAAACTTTACACAATAATATTCCTATATCAGTTAGCATAAAACATTTTTCTAAAATCAGTTGACAAAAAAATATTCTAATTTATTGCAGGGTAAGGATCTGGTAGATAAGAAATCAGTTTTAGGAGCAAAACTTTTACTGTTTATATTGTTTCTTATGTTAGAAACACAGTTGTCCATAGATATATATATATATAAAAGTACTGATGCAAGTGATAGGAGACATGGGTGTGATAAAATGAATGCAATTATAAGATAGAAATAATTAAACTTGTTGAATGGATTATCACAATAACTGGATACTCACTGAACCAAGGACAGTCTATCTAAGGCCTATAATACTGAAGTAACTTAACTGAAGGGTCTAACAACAAAGGTAAGGTATAATTACTCACGTCTAATTTTAGCTGCTTAGGAAATGAAAACACAAATTATGTGTGTTTATTAATTAGTGTTAGCATATTTTCAAAAAAGCATGAAGTACAAAGGTAGGGGGCTGGATATAATTTAAAAGAATAAAACATCATTATGAAGATGTATACAGCAACATTCCTTATAAAAATGCAAAACCCCAAACATTTTAAATGTCCAAAAAGGGGGTACAGTACAATAAACTATGCTGTATCAACTAAAAGAAGTATCATGTTGTCATTAAAATAAATATAAAAATATGCATCAATATAGAATTATGTTTATAAAATAAAATTACTTGAAGACATTAAATTATTTAAAGCCATCATCATTAATGTAACTATATATACTATTGCAAGTATAAATACATATATGTATAACCATGCATATTATAAGCATATATAATGTTACATATATCTGAATTAATATTGAAAGGGATCACAAAAATAACAATGCTTTATTAGGTAACTGGTGGGTGGAATACTCTTTTTTAAATTTAATAATGTTTTTATAAAAATGCAAAAGTAAAAGTATAGAACAATTTCACTGAAAATGGCAGTAAGAGTATCAGGATTGATCTACAGTGGAAAAAAAAGTAAACAGGATAAACACTTGCTTAAAATACTTTAAAATAACTGAATAATTAAACATACATTTTTTTTTGTCCACATTCTAGGGAAAAAAATTAAATTGTTAAAATTAAGAATGTCCCACAAACAATTTACTCTTTTTGGCTAAATATTATAAGTACAGGGAAACACAGGCACAGGGGAAAATTAGGATTATTTTCCTGGGAAAAATATAAATATATTTTCTCAAATCTCATCTATTGGCCTATCGTATTAAATAAGCCATTTGGAACCCAAGACT
Source organism: Myotis myotis (assembly GCF_014108235.1). NCBI lineage: Eukaryota > Metazoa > Chordata > Mammalia > Chiroptera > Vespertilionidae > Myotis > Myotis myotis. The sequence continues at coordinate 176,823,341 of NW_023416335.1, forward strand.
TTCCATTAACTCTAACATACCCTTTTAAAATCTAACTTATCTTTGAACTCATTTCACCATATTATGGCTAACTTATTCTCTTCTATATTTCTTTGCTATGCCACAATGTCCATATTTCTTTAGATATTTAATAGATTCTTCCTATCAAAAATATTTTATGGATCAAAGAAGACTGAATAAAAGCTATGTATTTTTCATATAGAACCTTTAATAAGCTAGTGAACATTTTCAAGCCCTAGATAGGAACAGAGTATACATGGCTTCTTTAAAGTGTTTCATTATCATGTTTTTCCACAGAAACACCTTTTTAGATTTTAACTCTGAGCTGTGGTTTGAGAAGTGGTGCTTTAAACCATTATTATCTTTACTGGCTGTTTATTTATGAACTGATTTTAGCAATTTTAAATTAATTATGAATGTAATTAATATAAGCTCACTAAAACATTTCTATAATGTTTATATTTTCATAAACAAAGGGGGATAAATAAAAATGAATTTTATACTTTTCTGGTTACATGACAGGTATATCATGGAAAACCCAGCATAAAAATGTTGGATGGAAAAAAACAAAACAGCTCTTTAAATATTGCTGAGCTGGCAAGAAAGTTAAATAAATAGACAAAAATGATGAAAAGCACAAATTCCTAGAGGTAAGCAAGCTTTGCATCCAGTAACTGTCCTTAGGAGATCTGAAGAATGCTGAAATATTGGAGTTTTGATTTTTATGGACCATGCTTGCAAAAAGAAATCAAACTCTAGGGGCTGAAAAAGAAGTTAGTTAGGAGACTCTTGCATAAAACTAAAATGACTGAAAGGCAACACCCTAAGTGGGTGAATGAGAAAAATACCTACCCAGCAAAGAGAATCTAAAAGGGAACTTGTTAAACTAGGTTTTTGTTTTGAGTTTGGAATGGAGGAGTAGGGGGGTTTCCTGACAATTCATAATCACATGCTGCTACCTCTTTTGCAGGTTTGGGGCCAAAATTCCCATAAACTATGCTTTTCAAGAACTGAAGGACTATCAGAAGCAAAACAATTCTTTTGTGGAAGAATAGACCTTAAACCCAAGCACCAAAGACGATCACAATTAAAATTCCAATGAGGGTGATTTCAAAAACATAAAACAAAATATCTGAGGAAACAAGTTACTATCACTGTAGAAAGGCAGGTGTGCAGAAACAGCCCTTAAAAAAAGCAGACACTAGAACAACTCATACAGTGTATTTGCAGAAAGTACATTTAACAAATTTGTAAAGTGTCAAAAGTATGAGTAAGAGAAAAGACATTATAAAAATAAACGTATATTTGTCAAATAAAATGTGGTAATAAAATGTATATTAATTGAAAATTGAGGCTCCATGTTTGACTTAAACTTCAATTTAGACAAAATAAAAAAAACTATTAACAGAAAGACAGATCTGAAGTGATTATACAAAATGCAGAACACAAAGAATTTAAGAATATGCTACAGAAGAATGAGAAATCATTAAGATGATTTGACATATTAAATTAAGAGTTCTGGAGAAAAATAACAGAGAGAATGAGGTAGAGGTAATTTTCCAAAATGAAGAAACACATATATACTCAGATTTAAAGCCCAATACATAATAAAGAATTAAAAAACACACCAAATAATATTATGGTGAAATAGCATAACTCAATGCCAAAAGAGATTATATGTCATCAATCATAGAGAAAAGATTGATACTTATAAAAATTGTAATTAGTATTAACCCAGAATTATATATATAGTAAAACTACCTGAGGAATAAATCTATTTTAGTAAAAGCAAAAATCAAGAGTTTACCTACAACACACCTTCACTAAAAAACTATTCGTGCCATCCAATAGCACTTTCAATTTTACCTCATTAGATACAGAAAAAGCATTTGACAAAATTCAACACTGTTTCATGATTAAAAACTCAACAACTTGGCTATAAAAAGTATGTATTTCAACACAATAATGGCCATATATGACAAGCCAACTGCTAATATCATATCCAAAGGTGAAATGTTGAAAACTTTTCCTCTAAGATCATGAACAAGACAAAGGTGCCAAAGCTCTCCATTTGTATTTAAAATAGTACTAGAAGATCTCTAGCCAGAGCAATTAGGCAAGAGCAAGAAACAAAGTCACCCAAATTGTAAATGAAGAAGAACAATTATTAGTGTTTTCAGATAAACATAGAAAATTCCAAAGACTCCATTCAAAAACTGTTAGAATAAATGAATTCAATAAACTTTCAGAGTATAAAACAAACATACAAGAATTAGTTGTGCTTCTATACACTAACAAGGAACAAAAGAGAAATAAAGAAAATAATCCCAATTACAACAGCATAAAATATTTAAGAATGAATTTAAACAAGATAATGAAAGAATTGTATACTAAAAACTATAAGGCACTGATGAAAGAAATGAAAGACAGAAATAAATGGAAAGATACCCTGTGTTCGTGGGTTCAATTAATATTTTTAAAATGTTCATAGTACCCAAAACCAGCAAAAGATTCAATGTAATCCCTATAAAAGTTTCAAAAACATTTTTCATAAAAATAGAAGAAACAATACAAAAACTCATATGAAACCACAGAAGACCCTGAACAGTCAAAACAATACTAAGAAAAAAGAACAAAAGTGGAAGTATCACACTTTATAATTTCAACAACAGTAGGGTACTGGTATATAAATGGGTACACAGGCCCATGGAAGGAAGTTAAGAGCCCCAAAATAAATCCATTCAACTAATAAGCATATATAAATACGTTCAACATCCTATGTCATTAGAAAATCACAAATTAAAACAACAAAATACCAATAACACCTATTAGAATGATAAAAATCAAAAACAGATACCAAATGGTAGTGAGGATGTGGAGCAATAGGGTCTCTCATTCATTGATGGTGGAAATGAAATGAAAATTAATACAGACACTTTAGAAAACAGTTTGGCAGGTTTTTGTTTTTTTTCTTTTCTTTCTTTTTTTTAAAAATAAAACTACATATACTCTTAACCATTTCATCTAGCAAAATAGTTCTTGGTATTTACACAAAAACCTAGGTCCACACAAAAACTGGCACACAGATATTTATAGCAGCTTTATTCACAATTGCCAAAACATGGAAACAAACAAGGTGTTTACAGTTAGTGAATGTATAAATTGTGGTATATTCAGACAATAAAGTATATGCTAAAAGGAAATGCATTATCAAACCATGAAAAGACATGGAGGAAATCTAAGTGCATATAGCTAAGTGGAAAAAGTCAATCTGAAAAGGTTACATACTGTATGATTCCAACCATATGACATTCTGGAAAAGGTAAAACTGTGGAGACAATAAAATGAGTAGTGTTTGCTAGGGCTAGGCTGGAAAAAGCTATGAATGGGTGGAACACAGGATTTTGAGGACAATGAAAACATGCTGAATGACACTACAATGGTGGATATACACCATTATACATGTGTCTAGACCCACAGAATGAACAACACCAAGAGTAAAACCAAATGTAAATTTTAGACTTTTGATGATAATGATGTTACAGTATAGGTACTTCTGTGGTGTGGGATGTTGATGGTGAGGGAAGTTTGCATGTGTGTGGTGGGGGCTATATGGAGACTGTACTTTCTGCTTAATTTTGCTGTGAATCTAAAGTTGCTCCAAATAATAAAGTTTAAAATTAAAAAAGATCATCAGGCCAAATTAACAACAAAAATTCAGTTATATGTTGTTTATAGTAATTGTATCTAAACCCAGAAATACTGATAATTAATCAAGGGTAAAAGCTTTGGGCAAATTCTAACCAAGATAAAACTTAGTGATATTAATATCAACAACAGATTTAGGCAAAGGCATTCTTAGAATTAAGACATCACAGAAAAATGATACCAGGAAGATAAACATAGATTTGTATGCACTTAATAACATAGCCTCATGATATATGAAGCAAAATGGACAGAACTGCAAAGGAAAACTAACAAGTTCCTTTATCTGAGTACCAAAAAATCAGTAAATTAAAATTGGAACATAACTCATAGGTTTGATTAATGGATATATAAGTAACACTACACCAATAGTGGAATAAACAATGCTTACAAGCATGTATGTGGATTTAAAAGGAGCCACATACTAAATCTGACAAACTAAGGAGAGGCCTGCATGGCAGCTTTACAAATTCAGAGACCAAAAGTAACCACATAGGATGGTCTAAACATAAAAGTTTCTAACTAAAAGCAGCTCATGGTGGGTAGTCACATCCTAGGCCTGTGGCTTCCTTGATAAAGGTGAATCTTTACCTTAAGTGAGTTTGTCTATTGTCTTTTTGCATCTAAGATAATACACCTTTGGAACAGGGGTCCTCAAACTTTATAAACAGGGGGCCAGTTCACTGTCTCTCAGACTGTTGGAGGGCCGGACTATAGTTAAAAAAAAACTTTGAACAAATTCCTATGCACACTGCACATATCTGATTTTGAAGTAAAAAAACAAAACGGGAACAAATACAATATTTGTATTTGCATGTGGCCTGCGGGCCATAGTTTGAGGACCCCTGCTTTGGAATGTCAACCTACTTTTCCAGATCCCTCAGGGCAGAACAGCCCATCAGAGCAGGATACCACAGAGCACCCTCATTGTCACACAGTTTCCCACATACCATTTCTATGTGCCTGACAGGTTAATTATTAACATCCTGCACCTACCAATTTAAAAGAAGTACTTGCGTGTCACTCCATTTCACTTTTTATCCAACCCCAGAGATTTCCATGCTTTGCTCTCTCCTGTCTCATTTATCTATCACCAATAGATTTCATATAATCTTCCTAACATCTCCTCCTTCATTCTAATGTATAAAATAAGCTGCAAAATTGCATTCTCCAGAGCATTTTCTAAATCTGTTGAGATTTTACTTCCCGAATACTGTCATTAATTTGGCTCAAATAAACTTATAAAAATTCTCTAGGTTTGGACATTTCTTTCATCAACATATGGAACATTTATGAAATTTTCCAAATTTGTTGGTCATTTTTACAATGAAAGATTCAGTGAAATTTAAATATTATTCTCTGACCACAATGTAATAATTAGGAATCAATATTTAACAGAGATTGAAAAATGTCATACTTAGAATCTTAAACATTCTAAAGATAATTTTACACTGAATTAGATACACATTTGTCACAGTCAACTACAGGACTGAGCAACTAAAAGGAGTTTTTAGGAGTAAAATAGGCAGGTTTAAGGAGTTCTAGAAATAAAGGGGGGTCCATGGGGAAAGGCTGCATAGCTGGGGGGCTGGGAGCTGCCAAAAGGCATATATTCACAGAATAAAGGGAGAGGAAGACACTCATTCACAGAATAAAGGGAGAGAAAGACACCCATTCACAGAATAAAGAGATAGGAAGACAGAAGATAAAGGGAAAGCCAAGAGAGTAGAAAAACAAAAGGGAGAAAGAGGAAAACAGATTTTCACAGGGAATAGAGAAATTCTACCACAAAAGGGAGAGAAAAGGAGGGGGACATCCCTGGGGTCTGAGCTCTGAAGCCACTACAGTGACCAATCAGAGGGGATTATCAGGACACAAAGAACTGCAGCCTTTATAAACCATAGGAAAGAGGCTCTAAGTGGACTGCCTCTTTAGAACACCCTCTCCTACATGGGAGTCTGTGCTTGTTTCCCAATAAAGTTCCACCTTTTCCTATGCCACCTTTTGTCTGTGGCTTCATTCTTCAAATCCACCTGAACAAGGACCTGGGAAATCACCTTTGCATCCTGCCCAGAAGAAAACCACGCATTTCAGTTTAATTTCCGTGTTTGACAACTATAGGACATTCCCGGCATGGGCAGAGCATTCCTCTTCACAGAGAAACAAGTAGAGTATGAAATAAGTTTGACCACAACACATAAGTATGTACTTCATTACAGAGGAATGAAATATCTATCCAATAATGGAGTTTATTATCCCTTAACTAGTAATTTTTGATGATATTTCATGTAGAAAAATTTAATTAAATCTATATACAACTTTTTAAAGTTTCTTTTCAATATATACACAATTTCTTTATAGGAAATTTAATAAAATGTCTACTTTTTCTAAATAATCCTATCTAATAACCGACAAACATGGTAATTGACCATACCTTCGCTACACCTCCCATTGGCTAAGCAGCTCGATATGCAAATTAACCACAACAAAGATGGTGGCTAATTTGCATATGTAGGCACCAAGCAACGGAGCAAAGCCGGCTGGCCCCGGGCAGGAGCAGTGAGCGAAGGCCGGTGTGGCGAGTGATGAGCTAAGAGGGAAGCCTGCTGTGCCAGCCTCGCCCCCGGGGCCCGAGTGGCGAGCGAAGAGTGAAGGCCTGGGTTCTGGGCGCCAGAGGAAAACTGGTGCCAGCAGCCAGGGGAAGGGGCCCCCAAGGGGCCCCAGACTGCGAGAGGGCACAGGCCGGGCTGAGGGATCCACCCGAGTGCACAATTTTTTGTGCACCGGGCCTCTAGTCCTATATAATAGAAGGCTAATATGCAAATCGACTGAATGGCGGTATGACTGGTCACTGTGACATGCACTGACCACCAGGGGACAGACGCTCAATGCAGGAGCTGCCCCCTGGTGGTCAGTGCGCTCCCACAGGAGGCGTGCTGCTCAGCCAGAAGCACTGAGCCAGGCTCACAGCTGGCGAGTTCAGCGGTGGTGGCAGGAGCCTTTCCCGCCTCCGTGGTAGTGCTAAGCCATCAGTTGGACATCCCCCGAGGGCTCCCGGACTGCAAGAGGGAGCAAGCTGGGCTTTGGGACCTCCCCTCCCCCGAGTGCACGAATTTCATGCACAGGGCCTCTAGCATTTTATATAAATGTATATAATGTTAAAAATCAGATTCCTGCCCTGACCAGTTTGGCTCAATGGATGGAGCATCAGCCTGTGGACTCTAGGGTCCCAGGTTCGATTCCAGTCAAGGGCATGTACCTTGGTTGCAGGCACATATCCAGTGGGGGGTGTGCGGGAGGCAGCTGATCGATGTTTCTCTCTTATCAATGTTTCTAACTCTCTATCCCTCTCCCTTCCTCTCTGTAAGAAGTCAATAAAGTATATTTTTAAAAAAATCAGATTCTTATTTGAAGCTATAAGCTTCTTTAGAGAAGTAAAAAAAAATACCTGCTTTTACAAATTATATAAGAATGTGTAGAGAATGATATGGACAAAGTAGAATATATCCTAGATATTTAGAGTACTGCTTTCATTAATTGCATTAAGCATGTCAAAACACTCTCCTTTTCTCTGTTTTAAAATCATCAATTTGTCTTTTTGCTATGCCCTGGCCTTGATAAAAATCGCAAAACAAAGCTGAGTATTTAACATTGTTTTTTAATCACATTATTTTCCATAATAAAAATAGGTACTGTAATTTAAGATCTAAAAAATACATGCCTATAAATTATTAAACAATTAACTTTTATAATAGTTTTTCCTGAATTAACTTACTAAGACACCTATTTAAATCTAATACTCTTAAACTTCTGGCAAAATGTACCATATACAATGAAATTATTCAATATCACAAAAGTAAAACAAAACAAAGTTTTCACTCAAAATTTCTATATGATATATCTTAAAAATACATGTACAGATTGACTACAAAAAGACATTAGGAATTTGGGGGGAATGATGAAATGATTCTTAAATATTGATTTCGGTGGTAGCTGTAAAACTAAGTGTCAAAATTCAAAAAGTGGTACACTTAAAATGGGCGGTTTTTACTGTATATGATTTATGCTTCAATAAACTTGAAAAAAAATACACATATACTATTAGTAAGTTATTTTTGAACTTAGATTCAATTTAAGTTTATGATCTTATGGATATTAGTGTTCAAGAGAAGTCCTTCCAGTTATAATTGCCCAAAGATATCTTTTCTAAAAAAGAGTATTGGATTAATATCTGACTCTGATAACAGCAAGCAACTGTCTTTCTCTGAACTATGGTAAAAGAAAAAAAAAAAAGGTAGTGGTCACCTAAATACTGTACACAAATATTATTGGGAAACTAATTAAATAACTCTCCTAAGTGCAACCTGACCAATGCTTTAACAAGGTTACAGTTTGAACCACACTAATCATCTGGTTTGCAAGATTTCCTGCTGGACATCAACACTAACCACTCGTTAGACCCAAAACCACCTTGGGAAATAGCTGTGGCTAAGATTTACACAGACCAGTAATGGACTAAATTACTGGTTCAGTTGAAAAACAGGTCATAAGCATATATAACATGACAGAAATTGAAAAGTCAATAAAAAGAATTATGTATCAGACTCCCAGCCCCACTCCTCAAAATTTAGCTGAGAGTTTTAAGACTGAAGTTGTAGGAAGTCTTAAGTCTAACAATTTTTTCACATAAACCTTATAATTATCATGAAATGCAGATTTGGTGAATAACACCTTAGAAAAGATGACCACATTTTTAATATCTTTTAGATAGGAAATAAAGTAATCCCATCAAATACCTTTAACATATTTTCTTCAAAGATTATACATTAATCTAGAAGAGAACAATGTAGAAAAAAGCCTCTTTTTCCTATGCAAGATTAACATATTCCTTAGCTAAAAAGGATAATTTCTTCAAGCAGAATATATTATTTTCTACAGTCACATAAAATAGCTATTTTAAAATACAACACATTCCATTCTCCCCCCCCCCCCCAATAAACTATATTTCTATGAGGTATATGAGGGTAACACAGTAAACATAGGTAAATGACGAGTAAGCATATTATATAATTAAAAACGTAATATTAAGTACTAACATAAATAAAAGATAGGATAATTAACAAAAAATCAAAAGAATATTCATAAGGGTTTAGTTCTGATCAGTTTGTTTATAAAAGGGACCAATAGTTTTCAAATTCTGTTCTGCAGAGAACTAGACATCCCCATCCCCATTTCAACTAGAGTCACTATGTCTTTATTGGTCTTATTTGTAAGGAAAGTTTTCAATAGACACTTTTAATCTAAGGAAAGTTTTGATGGATAAATTTGTAAAGTAGATAATAAAACCATATAGTTACACTTTTATTTTCAGCTTTGACATGTAAAAATCTTGCAATATCACTCCAATTCTTAAAACAAGTAAAAAGCTGAATAAACTAAGATCAATGATGTGCCTTAGATCCATCAAAGAACTCTCACAGGGCCAACTGCCACCCCAAAATCTACCAAGATAGGAAAATCCAGTGAGACACAACCAAGATCTTCCTCCCAGAACAGAAGCTGCTGGAAACATAAACTGGTAGGAACACTTACATGATAAATTTGAAGAATCACTGAAGACTGAATGAGAGTAAGTATGAGAGGAAGAACTCATGGGGGTTGATGTCATAGGGTCCCCACACTCTTATGAGTTTTCTCCCCAGAAATCTGATCAGGATCTCAATGTGAAGAGCCAAGAAATTTCCCCTCTTAGTTCTGGCAAAGGGAGTAGAAAATATAACCACTGTGAATTATGCTCAGAGCATTCTCCATAACAAAGGCCTATTCTTTAAGTAAAAAGACTTTAATAAAGCCTTATAAAACCTTCCACCTCTAGGAAAGGCATTACCAAGATTCTAGCTCCCTCTAGTCATCTTGTGTCTTATAAAGTGGGGGAGGGTGTGTGTGTGCTAACAAATACTTGTAAAGGACTGAACCCACTAAAAGACGAATATTTATATCATATGAGAATAGGATGCTTCCCTTCCCCAATGCCTTACTTGCATAACAGTGGATAATAGCTGACAGCTGTAAGGTGCAGACTCGATCTAAGGAGGAATTCTTAGGGAAGCCAAAGACAACAAGGGAGATAAGAACAAGGACCATTGGACCTTTAGGAATCTGAATCCTGTGGCAACTTACAACAGAAAACATTAAATACAGCGGCTCAATCCTGACAAAATCACAGAACTTTCCACTAAAAGTCTACCACAATTTCTATTACAAAAAAATATGTTCATATTTTTGAGGTATAATTGACATATGACATTAGTTTCAGGTAATGTAATGAATCAATATTTGTATATACTGTAAAATTATCACAATAAATATAGTTAACATGTCATCACACATAGTTACAAAATCATCTTTTAGCAAAAAAATTATAAGGCATACTAAATAAATGTCTCAAGGAACAAAAAAAAGCATCAGAACCCATTTCAGATATGACAAAGATTTTGAAATATAAGACTGGAAATTTAAAATAAAAATGATTAATATGTTGAAGAATCTAATGGAAAAAGAAGATAACATTCAATAGTAGATGATTAATATATAGATGGTAACTCTAAGAAAGAATCAAAAGGAAATGCTAGAAATCAAAACAGCAAGGAAGAATGCCTTTGATGGGTTCATCAGTGGAGTCAACCTAAGCAAGGAAAAAATCATGAGCATGAAAATAGGCCAATAAAAACTTCCTAACCAAGCATGTCAAACTCATGGCCTACAGGCTGCATGTGGCCCACAACGAATATTTTGCAGCCCAGTCAATATAACCGTTTGTAAGGAACATTTTAATAAAAATTTCATAACTTAATTTTTACAATATCCTGTTATACATAATTAATAATTAACTACAAGTTCGCTAATGACTGATTACTATAATCCTGTTGCATTCATTTCCCTTACCACAGGCACGTCATTTCTCTCCACTAATACTAGCAGTGAATATTTTAGCAGATGACTGCCACGTCATTGGTCTTATATTGACTTGTTTGGTGTGCGTAACAGGAAATATTTCACTTTTGGAGAACAAGAAAAATAGGTTTATTTGCATTATGCTTATTAATTTATGGTTATTCCGTGTCTGGTAAGTTAATGTTAAAGAAAAAATATTAATTTTTATTAAAATATTCTATTATTTTATGTTAACAGTTACTCATTTATTTTAGCCCTTTGTATTATTCAGCATGTCTCTATCGAAATAAACCTATGTTTCTATGAAAATTGAAGCTTTTGTTTTTTGCAGCCCACATAAACATAAACCTTGTTTATTTAGCCCAGGGGTCCTCAAACTACGGCCCGCGGGCCACATGCAAATACAAATATTGTATTTGTTCCCGTTTTGTTTTTTTACTTCAAAATAAGATATGTGCAGTGTGCATAGGAATTTGTTCATAGTTTTTTTTAAACTATAGTCCAGCCCTCCAACGGTCTGAGGGACAGTGAACTGGCCCCCTGTTTAAAAAGTTTGAGGACCCCTGATTTGGCCCATGTTAGCCTTTGAGTTCGACCTGCTTGCCCTAGACTGAAGTGCAAAGAGAAACAAAAACAAAGAGGAAAACAAAACAAAATCACAGAGCAGAACAACAAAAACTGTGAGATAATTTAAAAAGGAATAATGTGTGTAATATTTGAAGTGATAATAGATATATTTGAATAATAAGAATTAATATGATATATTTAAAGTAATAACGGGAAATTTTCTAAAATTAATAACAAACATCAAACCACAGATCCAGGAAGCACAGGAAAAAAAAACAAGCAAGTTAAATATTTAAAAACCTACACTTATGTATTGTATTCAAATAACGTATCAATGAAAAAGTGGAAATCTGAAAAAAAGCCAGAGCAAAAAAACAAAAACTTGTAAATAAAACGTATATGAGGAAAACCATCAAGATTACAGTAGACTTCTCTTCAGAAACTATGCAAGTTAAAAAGTGGAGTGAAATATTCAAAATGTTAAAAGAAAAAAAAATCAAGAAGAGCAGAGATATGTCATACTATAAGGGCAGTGGGCAGTGTAAGGGGGGTGTGGGTGATTGTAGAGACAGTGTAAGGACAGCTTAACCCAGCCCCGGCAGTGACAGGCTGCTTGCTTATCTATAATCAGTCTAGCCCTCGCTTGCTGCACTGTGCAGACCCACATCTGGAACAGTAAGTTTGCAGAGGCTTTGAACCAAAACCAAGTCCCCAGGTATTAACAGCTAATGTCAGCTAGGGGACTTTCCATAACCTACTTTGCAGCAAAATAGCTTTTAGAAAACCCCATACAAAGACCCAGAAGCAAGAAACAGAATCTGGGGACGTATAAAACTGGGTTTAGGAGAATAGAGGCTGCTCAGTTTTGGGTACTGACCCCCTGAGTCAGCAGCGCTGCTTTTGGAATAAAGGTGAATTTCTGTATCTCCTGAGTGCTTGAAGGTCTGTTTTCCCATCTTTGGTTACTCTGCCATAACAATACCACATAAGATATACCACACTGTAATAAACAGGAATACAAATAGTATGGTACTTATATAAGAACAAACAGATAAATTAATGCAACAGAATAGAGAGCTCAGAGATAGCCCCATGTAATATATGAGAACTTAATATAGGATAAAGAGGCATCGCAAAACAATGTGTAAAGGGTACATTGTTTATTAGTTCAGTGGTTCTCAAACTGCTGCATACATCAGAATCAGCTGGAGTACTGAGATTGATGGGCCCAAGAGCAGAGTTTCTGATTAAGTAGTCTGGGATGGTGCTAGAGACTTGCATTTCTAACAAGCTCCAGAGTAATGCTGTTATTGAAGCTTCCGGTCCAGAAACAATACTCTGAAAACACCACCTTAGTGCTGTCAGGAACTCAGCTGAACTGGAGAGAGCAAGCTTGCAGGTGTGGGAGTTGCTGATTAAGCAACAATGAGGGAAAATGAAAGTAAGAGAGAAGTCTTTAATCACTTATGAGCAAGTGATTAAAACTTGGGAAGCACTGATTCCTCCCTATTCCATTTTCCCCACAGAACTGTGCACAGGTGCAGGTCATATGAAGTAGCACAGAAGTGAGAGTCATCTTACTACTGTTGGAATCCTGACCAACAGTCTCTGACAGTTTTATGGACCCTAGGGTGGGGGTTGAAAAAGGTAGTCTGGAGGAGGAGTGTGAAAGTACTGAATACTGAGTCAGAGTGGGGAAAAGTATCTTTAAGGTTTCTCCCTCCTACTCCCAGTAAGGAGGCCTAAGCAGAAGCACCTCAAGAAGACCGCTGTCCAAAGTTTCAGATAAAAAGAAATGGGAATGAAGACCCCTGAGTTAGGAATGCAGCTATGCAAAGAGCATGGCCAGCCACTGGGGCCTGAGTACTTGAATGCAATCCATTGATTGTGTACCACCTCTAGTTTGGGAAGAGTGTTTTTTCCCCTGAGGCTTGACAGGTAAAGCCTTGGTAATTCCCTGAAAAATCACACACAGGTTTTTAACCAGAAACTGGACTGAAACATATGCTACTAGGAAAAGTGGCTCATTTTAGGGAAGAACATACAAGTGGACACTGGGTCTTTATCTAATACTAGAGGCCTGGTGCACAAAATTTGTGAACTTGTGGGGGGGTCCCCCAGTCTGACCTGTGCCCTCGCACAGTGCGAGCGCCGCACGATCGATCGCACTAAAGTGGTAGGCCCCACCCACCCATCCAGGGCTCCTCAATGGATTGCCCCAAAGAGGTAGGCCAGAGCCGGCGGTTCTGCCTCTGCGTCACACATGCAGTCAAGCCTCCGCCCATCTGTGTGCACACACAGCCTCCTGGTGATTGCTTGTTGTAGTGTGAGGGCATCACGGCGTGAGGGCATGACGACCGCATAGGCTTTTATTAATAGGATTATATGCAAAGTTAGACTCTATAGGGAAAAAAACGTGAAATATACAGTTAGTAGAAAAAAAGTATGCAGATAAGCCTTTGCCTGTAAGAATGGTAAAGGAATTCTTTTTTTTTTTTTTTTTAAATATATTTTATTGATTTTTTACAGAGAGGAAGTGAGAGAGATAGAGAGTTAGAAACATCGATGAGAGAGAAACATCAATCAGCTACCTCCTGCACATCTCCTACTGGGGATGTGCCCGCAACCCAGGTACATGCCCTGGAACGGAATCGAACCCAGACCCTTCAGTCCGCAGGCCGACGCTCTATCCACTAAGTCAAACCGGTTTCGGCGGTAAAGGAATTCTTAAAGTACAAACCACAAGGCAAAAATTATAAATTGGATTATATTGGAATTAGGGATTTATTAATTTTTTTAGCAATAAACATTAATGACGAAGTTCATACTCCATTTACAGATAAAAGATATTCATTTTATCTAAAACCCTTTAGGGATTAATATTTAAATTTACAAAGAACTACTGGCAAAAAATATAGATCAACCTCAATTTTAAAAAAGACTAATGAATAGGCAATTAATTGAAAAGGTAATCCTATAAATTAACAAATTTATTATAAGAAATGCAAATTAAGAATGATGTATCAATTATTAAAAGAGTAAAAATTAAAAGCTGGATAATGCCAGGTTTGGGGGATGTAGGAATCTATATATTGCTGGTAGGACTGTAATCTGTCACCACCATCCTGGAGAACAAATCGGCAATATTTACATACATGCATGGCCTATCACACAGCATTTACACTCTTGTATGGAGATGATGATCAACAACTGATGGACAAATGGATGGACAAACATTTTTTTTCTTGCACTTAACTATAAGAACACATAAAAGTTATTGGGTTGGTTAAAGAGTTAAGAGACAACCTAGAGCTCCACAATGAGAGAGTGGATAGAGAAAATATGGAGGCTACAACTTTGAAAAATGAATTAGATTTACATAGTAACAGAAAGGTGCTAAATCATGGGAAATCATGTACATATTCCAACAGTTTTGAATTTTAAAAGCACAATGTATAGTGGTGGATTTTAGAAGCATAGACCTTAGTGGACAAAAGTAGGAAACAGAATGAGTTCTAATATAATGCCATTTTTGCAAAATAAAAATATATACATACAAAATAATAGCACATAGATTGCAAAATAAAGGCACATATTAAAATGGTTCCCCCAATGAAAGGGAAGACAGTATGAAAACTGGAGGATAAGGACAAAAATTTAATGTATGTGTACATACACACACACACACACACGAGACCCAATAGGATAATATGCCATGAACTAATGAACCGGGGAGTATGATTAACTCCCTTTACTTGAGGTTAAGTCAGAAAAAGATTACAATTATCATGATAAAGTAAAAGACAATATTACTGACAACTAACCCAAGAGGGAGAAGTATAAGCGGGAACAAAAACCACATTTTGCAAAACACAGTTGAGTCACAAAATAAATAAACTGTGTTGGACTTACCCATGATGTGCATAAAAGACTATCG
This sequence comes from Myotis myotis, assembly GCF_014108235.1. Classification (NCBI taxonomy): domain Eukaryota; kingdom Metazoa; phylum Chordata; class Mammalia; order Chiroptera; family Vespertilionidae; genus Myotis; species Myotis myotis. Next base: position 176,838,504 of record NW_023416335.1, read on the forward strand.
GAGGTTAAATCTTTATCAATACTTCACTCAGACCCATATATTTTAAGCTAAGGGCACAGAAAGAAACTAATCTAACAGTAATTCTAGACAAACTCACGTGTTCTAAAGATCACACAGACTGTTCCAGTCAACTTTTTAAATAAATTCTTACAAATCTCTGCAAGACCATTCCATTACTAATTCTAGCCCCCCAAATCCTGTAATATTCTTCCCTACTTGCCCTTTTAAGATATTCATAGTTCCCTTGGTGTATATTATCCCTTGTGCAGCAACCTTATAAACCAAACTTTGTTAGACTACAGGTGGGTTTCTGGTAGCCTTTGATTTATGGGCTTTAATAGCGCTGCATTATGGGGTACACAGAGGAGCTGCCCTGGAACAGCTGGAGGCTGCTGCCACTATAAAGCCCTTCCATTTACTCCAGGTCCCTTTTTCTTTCTCTCTGAGGAGAGCTGACAGAATTACTATTTTGGGAACAACTATACACTCTTCGTATAGCTTTGTTCTAGGTAGTCTAATCTATTTGTTTCATTCCAGCAATATCTAAAGTGAAATGTATTAAATGAGTTAATACAGTAAAATGCTTAGAGCATGCACCTATAATATCATGTGAATGCTTTTTTAGACATACTACTTATAGTAAATCTGGTAATTTCATAATCTGAACTTCAGTCCTCACTTTACTTATCTATTTATTTCCTCTTTTACTGCCATTCATACATACAAGAGTTATAGGCTCTATAATAATTGTTAAGTCACAACAGGAATAAATGGAGAACTCGTAAGTACCCATAAAAACATTTTTGAGATACCTAATAGGTCAACATTTTTGTTGTTGTTAATCCTCACCCGGGGACATTTTTTCCATTGCTTTTTAGAGTGTGTAAGGAAGGGTGGGACGGGGAGAGAAAGAGAAAGATCTATGTGAGAGAGGCACATGGATTGGTTGCCTCCTGCACATGTCCCGACCAGGGCCTGTGATCAAACCTGCAGCCCAGGTATGTGCCCTTGCCTGGGAATCGAACTTGTGACCCCTCAGTGTGGGGGCACTCTAACCATTGAACACACTGGCCAGGGTGCATCACCATTTCTTGAAACAGACCTTGAAAGTAATGCAAATGATGAGAACTTATTTTTTTCAAATGATAAAAATTTAAATGCAGAATATTTCAGAGTTCGATTTGGTTAATCCTTGTGACCAATGAAATAATGCTGAATTTTGAGTATACAATAAAACTATTTTCATCTAACACCATCTTCTTATTCATGAGCTTTAATTGTAAGATACCAAAAATAATAAATAGCTGTCCAATCTAAATTATTAAATTGCTCATGTGATAGATAAGCTATTAAATATAAAGATCTTCCTCATGCCTCCTTTTCATCAAAATTGTTATCATTTAAAACAGAACATAAGTTATTTTAAACATCTCAAAGCAGCCCCAGTGGCTCAGTGGTTGACTGTCGACCATGAACCAAGAGGTCACTGGTTTGATTCCAGGTCAGGGCACATGCCTGTGTTGCAGGCTTGATCCCCAGTAGGGGGCATGCGGGAGGCAGCCAATCATCGATGTTTATCTCCATCCCTTATCCCTATTCCTCTCGCTAATATCAATAAAAAACATATTTTAAAAAATCTCAGAGTAAAAAAAAAGAAATTTAGTGGGTAGATAGGTTTTCTATAATAAGCAGTTATTTTACTACTAAAATACTAAATTCATGCACTGAGGGGGGCGAGTCCCTCAGCCTAGTCTGCCCCCTCTCACAGTCTGGCAACCCTCAGGGGATGCCCTACTTGCCTCTGCAGGAGGCAACCAGGCTGATCAGGGGAAGGTGCCACACCCATCACCCCACTGCAGCTGCCAAGGTGTTTTCATCAACACGGACTCCAGACCCTTCACCACGAAAAAATGACAACTTTCTCTAGGCATTTTCAAGATATCTCTTTCATAGGATATGACATTTCTTTCTTTATTTCTTTTTTTATTTCTTTCTTTCTTTCTTTATTTTTTTCTTTCTTTCTTCTTTCTTTCTTTCTTTCTTTCTTTCTTTCTTTCTTTCTTTCTCTCTCTTTCTTTCTTTCTCTCTTTCTTCCTTTCTTCCTTTCTTCCTTTCTTCCTTTCTTCCTTTCTTCCTTTCTTCCTTTCTTTCCTTCCTTTCTTTCTTTCTTTCTTTCTTTCTTTCTTTCTTTCTTTCTCTCTCTCTCTCTCTCTCTCTCTCTCTCTCTCTCTCTCTCTCTCTCTCTCTCTCTCTCTCTTTCTTTTTCTTTCTTTCTTTCTTTCTTTCTTTTTATCCCCACATGAGGATATTTTCCCATTGATTTTTAGAGAGCGTGGAAGAGAGAGGGAAAGACAGAGAGAAACATCAATGTGAGAGGCACACTTCTATTGGTTGCCTCCTGCATGAGCCCTGATGTGGGCCCCAGCCAGAGAGGAGCCTGCAACCTAGGTACATGCCCTTGATCAGAACTGAACTGGGCCTCGGGGCTGAGACTGGGGGCCCGCTCCCCTGCGTGTTGTTCTCTCTGGCTCCAGGGCCGGGCACGGGCCGCCCTGTCTGTTGTTCTCTCAGGCTCTGGGCCCGTGCCAGGCCCCTCCTCCTGAGCTGGTCATGACTGTTAAGGTGTTCTGGCCTAATTTGCATATTACCTCTTTATATATATTATTTTTGCAATCTACTTTCAATACTCTATCTTCTATAAGTTAATAAAAAGTATTTCATAAGAAATTTTTTCTACCCAAGGAATTAATTTTATCTGGAGTGATATTTTTAAAAAAATATTAATCTTTCTGAAGAAAAATACCTAAGATATTGGTTTATAGAAATAAAATCATGCTTTTAAAAAAAATTGTCAATGTAAAGGTAGAAATTTTTTTAAAAAATATTCCCTTTAAGGATTGAAGTAAACAGCCTAACATTAAATAAAATATTTTATCATGTCCCTAAGTATAGTAAAAAGTCTTTATGTATATAGACAAATGAGGAAATTCTAAGGCAAGAATGGTAATGTCAGCTATACTCATGCCCATGTCTATCTGGATCTCCATTCAGCAAATGCCCAGGTAATGCAAATTAAAATCAATGTTTAGAATCACAAAATCTTGGGACCAGAACTTAAAGAATACTTAATCTGACCACTCAGCCAATGCTTAGAGCCCCTGCACAAATTATCCACTTAATGACTGTCATTGTTGTGACAAGGTTATTCCAGAGAAAAGTAATGTGCTACCTTGAGAAAACACTAATCACTATCCCTTTATACGTTAAATCATATGAAATAGAAATTATTTTAGGTAAAAATGGTCTAATATTGCTAATTTCATATCAATCTATACTAATAAAAGGGTAATATGCTAATTAGGGTAGACGTCTTCTGGATGTCCATCCGGGCAAAGCCACAGTGGCTGCGAGTCCTGGAGCTCAGGCAGTCGTGTGCCCCAGTGGCTGTGAGGCTCAGGCATCGCACCTGCCACGGTCGGCAGTGGCAACAGCAATGGGGTGATGGGGGCAGCGCCTTCCCTCTGATCAGCCTGGTCGCCTCCTGCAGAGGGAGGCCAGATTGTGGCTTAGGCCCGCTCCCCGGGTGGGAGCGGGCCTAAGTCATCAGTAGGACATCCCCTGAGGGCTGATGGACCCCCATTCCCCCCCAGTGCACGAATTTTCATGCACCGAGCTTCTAGTGTAATATAGTTAGGTGAACCCTAATACATCTTTGCGTTTTTGTGTTGAGTTAAAAAGTTTCTCTCTGCTTTCAATACACTGACCCTAGAATGATCCAAAATAAGTCAATTATTTTTTCATATAACACACTTCAAAATAGGTAACTTAATTCAAGTAGTGCCTTTAATTGTTCTTCATACTATATGTTTTTATGTCCCTTCAACTCTATATTCACTGTCCTTTAAATATGTTCCAATTTGAAAATAATCTTTAAAAAAAATGACACCTAGTACTAAAAGGAACTATGTGATATAAGTTCAAAAAGAGTGGGACTCCACTGTTTCTCCTCACCTCCCAATGCCCGTCCCCCCGCCCCCCCCCCCCCGCCCCTTTGGAAAGTTGATTTCAATTATATTAAAGTAAAATTATATTAGTTTTTAAAACCTGCTTTTAAAACTTACTAAATAAAACCCCTAAATGTGAAATATATGTTATATGGCTAGGTTGGGATCCTAATCCTCCACTGATGCTTAAGTTTTAAGTATAAATGCTAATATTTATTGCTTTTGAATTTCACTTTGGATACAGCCCAACTATGCCAGTCTCCAAAAAATGTTTTGAATACCATTTCATGCCATACACAAATGTGAAAAAATGCTTTCCTTATTCTCCCCCAAATCATTAATAACATTACTGAGCAGAATAGGGAAGAAGATAGTACCCTGTGGCATTTCACTACAGACAATTCCACAACTTGACATTACTCCATATACTTATATATGTGGTGTGGCCACTTACGTAGTCAATTATTTATCTAATGCCCTTTCCCTCATATGTATGTTTCACACTTTTGTTCCCAGTGATCTTGTGAGAGACTTCATGTATTAAAGTTTAGATAATCTTTAACTGACTGACTAGCCTAGCAAATCTCTCCCCCAAAAGGGTAATTTTAGCTGGACAATATTTTCTTAGCCAATCAATTTTGGTTCCAGAAGTTACCAGTCTTCTTTAGCAATCCATCTGGAATCAGGCCCGAGACCATCATTACAATCACCAGTTTGTGAAACATTCTTTTTGAAAGTTAGGAGTACTTTTCTATTTCCACTCTCAGGTACTTAGCTCATTTTTTTTTTAAATACCTCAAAAGATCATAGGCCATGTTTCACCATATTCATTTGTAAGCTCCTTGATCAAAATTTGCCTGGACAGGCAATCATGCAGATGTTATTGGCCGGTTGGTGCACAGTAGCAATCTTTTCACTACTCTAGGGCTTCTGTTCTCTTTGAACATGTCCTCTGTCAAAAAGAGTAATCTTTGTACTGAGGGAGAGCAGTGACAGGGAAAAAGCAAAATAACGGAATTAGAAAACACAGAAAAGTTACATGGGAATTAGGAAGTTCTAATTTCTCCTTATCATTACAAATTTTTCCTGAAGAATTGAGTAGGACTGTTCTTTCTGTGGCTTTCTTCTTAATGTAAACATCACATGTTATTTTAAATGGGGATAACAATCTGTCTATTCTCTCAGAGAATATATTCAAGAGAAATAGCAAGTAACCTCATTATTTTCTGTTTAGTAGATTTCAATGTAAAATTTCACTGCTTTATTCACTCTCTTAAATTTACTAAATATGGAGAATAAAGAAAAGTGAAGTATGTGGTAAGAGAGAAAAATAATTTTATGGCTAGCCACAACCTGCCAACATATCACTATATACCTTTGGGGCAATAATTAGCAGGTAGTAAAAGGTGTTTTTCCTCTCAGATAAATAGTCTCAAGGCACACTTTTTCTGCCTATTTTATGAAAATGAGACATAAGTGATCCAGATGGTATATTAAGAATGGATTAGAATAAGAACACTACAATTCTTCTACAAGTAATAAAATTAGTGTTGTTATTGTTTTATAACAATTACATATAAAGTTAAGTAAAACAAAAAGAGTAATATTTATCATTAATTCTTGTAAAATTTGGATTTTGATACCTACCCTTTTACTTATTATCCCTATAATAGTATGAAAAAAATTACCAAAACACTGATGTGCTGCACCAGCACGGCCAAGGGGGTGAACCTGGGGGGGCGGGCAGTGAAGGATCATAAAAGATAGACAAGAGAATAAAGCTGGGGCTAAGTGGGATTCTGCCCTCTAACCAAAGGGTCACAGCTTTGATTCCCACTCACTGGTATGTACCAGTGAACTGGGTTTCAGGTTCAATCCCGCCGGAGAGAGGCAACCAATCAATGTGTGTCTCACACATGGATATTCTCTCTCTCTCTCTCTCTCTCTCTCTCTCTCTCTCTCTCTCTCTCTCTCCCTCTCCCTCTCCTTCCCCCCCCCCCCCTTCCCTTCTCTCTGCCCCTTCCTCTCTCTTTAAATATCAATGGGAAAAATACCCTCAGGCAAGGATTAACAAAACAACAACAAAAGATGATTCACAAGAAATGTATTACAGGCACTAGAAAAAGTTCAGAAAATTAGGGACCTGGAGGCACAGCCATCTTCCCAACCTCAATCTGTAAAACAAACAACTGAGAAGGCCTTTGAGGAACAAAGACCAACGAAGTTCAGCCTTGCAGCAAGTATTAAAGCAAAGTTTATGTTAGTCATACTCACTGCTAAAGATTAATCGATTAAGGTGTCTCCAATCAAAGAACCAATAAAGCTGTGACTATCCTATATAATAAAACCCCAGTGACCGAAACAGCGGAACAACCAGAACAACTAGAGACCAGAACGACCCCGCCCCCCAGCGAGTGGTTAGGGGCGATGAGACAGGCAGGCAGAGGTGGTTAGGGGCAATCAAGCAGGCAGGCAAGTGGTTAGGGGCGATGAGGCAGGCAGAGAAGGTTAGGAGTGATCAGGCAGGAAGGTGAGTGGTTAGGGGCAATTAGGTAGGCAGGCAGAGTGGTTAGGGATGATCAGGCAGGCAGGCGAGCAGTTAGGGGCGATCAGGTAGGCAGGCAGAGGCAGTTAGGGGCGATCAGGCAGGCAGGCGAAGTGGTTTGGGGTGATAAGGCAGGCAGGCGAGAAGTTAGGAGCCTGTGATCCCAGATTGCGAGAGGGATGTCTGACTGCCGGTTTTGGCCGAATCCTGCAGGGACCCCTGTGGGATTGGGCCTAAACAGGCAGTCAGACACCCCCTGAAAGTCCGGGATTGTGAGAGGGTACAGGCCGGGCTGAGGGACCCCCAACCCCATGCACAAATTTCATACACTGGGCCTCTAGTATTATATATATATATATATATATATATATATATATATATATATATATATATATATATATTTTCATTTGGACCAAATGGTTTGAGAAAAAGAGGTTATTGGGATTTCTTTAAACCAGGTTTTGTAAATTAAGTTATTTTTAACCAGAAAGAGACAGACGCACAGATAGACAAGAATGAGGAGGAAAGCATTTAAACACATTAAATATAGGAAGGAGGTCTCTGAAACAACTGTGAGTTTGATTTGCCTTCGCTAAATGAAACCAATTGTAATCAAACAGATAAGAAGCTAAAATAACCATTGCCCTGAATTGTGACTATTTACTACTTAAAATGATCATGGCTCCCAATTTTCTATAGACAGAAAGCATATTGAAAAATGGTATAATTGCCAATACTAAATTAGATATAGCCAACAAAGATACTAAAAAATTTAAAACATACAAGAGCATAAAATACAATGGACTAGAGATCCTGCCCTAAACCCTAAAAAAAATCATGGTAAATCAGAGAGCAGTCCTATCCCCATTGCAGAGATTCTTATTTAATCTGTTCACTGAAATGTTAGAACTGCTACATGTTAATAGCTATACATCTCTGATTCTTAATATTTGCTACTGAGAGTAATTAAATGCCTTACCTTTGTCTCACTACTCTATACTAGATTTGTTGTAGGTTAACAACATATATTTTGGTTGCTAGTTCTTCAGTTCAAAAAGAACTACATATCTGGACCAGATAATATGGAAACTGCAGCACATCATTCCCCATCTACCACTCAGAAATCCTGGACTTTTTCAGCTTGAGGCATTGGCTGGATAGAACTTTCATATTTTCACCCTCAGGAAGAGGATAAGCATATTTGCCTGTGAGATGGAGACTGAATATTTGGTGACCAAAAGAGCAGACTGTGGTATATTAGTGCTGTTTATCATATACTTCCTGTTCTTTCCCTTCAAGGTTCATGGTAGGATTTCACTACCTGGCCCATTATGATTGTGAAATAAATTGGGAATAGAAGTGTCATTTCCAGTGCAGAACACTGAATTACTGGTAGTAAATCTGACTGGGCTTGTTTTCACTCTGCAACAATAACAGGTAATGTTTTACATAGGAAGGATAATATCAAGGCTATTTCCTAGGGTTAGGACAACATGAGACCAAGCTTCAAGATAATTCTCAGTGTATGTGTAGCATGAGTAAGGTATAGATCTTGTTATCTGAAGCCAGAGAGTTTGGGGCATAACCTAGCCAGTGGTGGGCAAACTGCGGCTCGTGAGCCACATGCGGCTCTTTGGCCCCTTGAGTGTGGCTCTTCCTAAGCCTTAGGAGTACTCTAAGTTAACAACAATGTACCTACCTATATAGTTTGAGTTTAAAACATTTGGCTCTCAAAAGAAATTTCAATCGTTGTACTGTTGATATTTGTCTCTGTTGATTAATGAGTTTGCCGACCACTGAGTCCTGGCTAATACATACCTTATGCTGTTTTCCAGTTCTATGACCTTAATTTTTCTCGGATTTTTCTGTTAAATTATTAAGTCATAGAAACTTCATTCCTGAGAAACCTAGCATTTCACCACCCAAAAGAGTACAACTATTAGATCAAATTATAAAATTCCCTGTGTATTTCCTTTTCTAAATCATTTATTAAAATGACATTGAATAATATTTAACAGGATTGACCTCTACTTTGGGGATGCAGTGGCATATTTATAAATCTCCATTTAAATTTACTACCTAATTCTGTTTTCCTAATTCTTAGTATATTTTCTTCCCATGATACAAAATAGGTCCTTTAAATAAAGTTTATTTTATTTTCACCTACCAAGTTTTGTTATTCAAAAGTATTGTTGAGAATTTCTTGCATTATTATTTATAGTATGACACATCCATTAATGTTTGATTGATTAATATAAATCAGCTAATAGAGTCTTTAATGCCTTCTAAGACATTAAATCAAGGAAGAAAAAAAGTGGAAAAATTCAAATAGAAACCAATGTCTTTATGCAACAAAAGGTAACTCAAGCATAAATAGTTTTAAAAATGCACATATTATTTATAAATCTTATACCACTAAAAATCATTACACATTCCCTAACACATTTAAATCAGCTATTTGCTTCTCTTATTTGATAAATAATATTATGACCCAGAAAGTAACATAAGAATTATCATTAATTTGAGAAAGTCGCATATATTTTAGTCCTTTAGCCCTATTTTTAGTCCATCATAAAAATCCCCTAACTTTAATACTGAGTTTACATAAACATATTCTTTTGCTCCAAAATACACCAAGGAAAGTAAATGGTTCAAAACTAAATAGTTATAAAGTTCTCCGGCGAGGAGAGGCAGAAGAAACGTATAAATAAGTAATGGATGTGCAATTTTATTACCTGAGTATTCAACAACTCCTCACACTTGTGTGCTTGTTTCTCAATTGCAGAAATGTACTGTTTTTCAATAGCTTCTACTTGTTGCTTAACTGAAGACTGTAGCAGTGCCTAAAAATAAACAAAAAAAGTAATTTGGATCAGAGACAAAACTTGGACTCTACTGTTGGCATGAGAATTTTTTTGACAGTTGCACATATCTGAAATATGATCCACTTCTGCATTAGAAAATTCACATTTGTGAGTATTGAAGCACAATCATATATAACACTACTTTAAGCTTTTGGATTTAAGTTTTCCTATTACCAAGACTACAGTTTTTTTGGCCAGATGTTCCTTCCACACACCTCTCCTTAAAAAGGCCAAGTCATAGAAGATGATAAAGAGAGTGAGTAGTTCTGTTAAATATAAATTCAGTTTAGTGAAGACCACACAGGATGAGGAGCGTATGAAAGCTGCTGAAAAAAAAGAAGAAGAAAAAAAAAGAAACCCCAGACATATTTCACTGGCTGACAAAACTCTACATCCTCTCGGCACACTGTACTATCCCATGGGCCAAGCATGATCTTCAAGACCACAAGTCAAGTAAAAGCAGATGGAAAGTCTGAGCAATTTCAAACATAAAAGAACAGCCCCCCAGGAAGTTCACATCCTTAATGTGAAAAGGTATAAGTCAATGTGTGGAAGTCAGTCGGAATGTCAGGGCAGTTTTCGTAAAAAGTAATAAAACCTGGGAGACTGGACAAACTTAAGTGGGTAGTGTAAATGCTGGAACCTCAATCAAAGACCTGCTGTTGTAAGAGAAGCAAAATCAGCATTTGAAGGCGTTCCACCCACTCACTTCCTTATTAGAGATGCTTAGAATATTATCATATTTTCCCTTCCTTTTTTTAAAGCATTATATGTTATATTAAACATGTTCCCAATATTATCTTACATGCTATTTATAAATCCCAAATCATTCTAAAATATGCATTCAACCATATATGTAAGAACTCTTAAGCAAATATTCTATTTTTGAAGGTCTATCTGGATAATAAACTACTCATAATCAAAATAGTAAGTTGAAACAGACACATGTCTTATAGAAAACAGACGTTTGGCACAGTTGCCAAAAAAAAAAAAAAAAAGCCAAATCTCTTAAATAATATCTGTTATGAAAATAAGATTTACGTGGTTGAAAACAATATGCATCAAGAAGCTAAATAAATATGCATGCATTTAAATAACATTAAGATAAAATACTTTTTGAACCTCTGGATAAGCCTCAAATTTTCAGATAATTAATTTTCACTTGCAAATGTTAGACTGTCTGATGATGCTACCACTCCTATAATTCAATAGTCACCACTCTGAAGCTGCAGAATTAGTAGTAAATTTAGTAAAGGAAATAGAGCTCTGAATGAGGTTTAATCAAAATACAAAGAACTGCTGCCCTAGCCAGTTTGGCACAGTTGGATAGAGCATCAGCCTGAGGAATGAAGGGTCCTGGGGGATCCATTCCGGTCAAGGGCACATACCTTGATTTCAAGCTAGATCTCTGGCCCTGGTCATAGAGCTTGTGGGAGACAACCAATCGATGTGTTTCTCTCACATCAATGTTTCTCTCTCTGTCTCTACCTCTCCCTGCCACTCTCCTACTCTCTCTAAAAATCAACTGAAAAAAATATATATCCTGAGTGAGGATTAACAACTATATATATACTAGAGGCCCGATGCATGAAATTCGTGAAAAAGTACACCTTCCTTCCCCCAGCTGCCGACACTGGCTTCCCTCTGGCACCCAGTTCCCGGGCTTCCCTCGAGCACCCAAGACCCAGGCTTCCCTCCCTCCACCCAATGGCAGGACCCTGGAACCCGGGCTTCACTCACAACCTCAGCTACATCCGGAAGGATGTCCAGAAGGATGTCTGGACTAATTAGCATATTACTTTATTATTATTATTATAGATATATCTATAATAATAAAAGGTTAATATGCTAATTAGACTGCACATCTTCCAGATGTCCATCCAGACAAAGCCACAGAGGCTGCAAGGGCCCAGGGGCGCAGGAGAGGCGGGGCAGCGTGGGAGAGGTATGGTGGCACAGGAGACACCTGGTGGCATGGGAGAGGTGCGGCGGTGCGGCCTCTTTTGCAGAGGCCACAGGAGAGGTGGTGCGGGAGAGGCAGCGGCGTGGGAGAGGTCTTGGTGCAGGCCGGTCCAGTGCTGTGGCCCCTTCCACAGAGGCAGTGGGAGAGGGGCCTGTGTGGTCCCAGTCCCAGTGCAGCCCCTTACGCAGAGGCAGCAACAGAGGCAGCAACAGAGGCAGTGGCGCGGGCCCACTCCTGGCACCATGCCTCTGCAGAGGCTGGACGGGGTGTGACCTGCTGTGCCTCAACCTCCCACAGCCACTTCCCCAGCTGGCCTGGCCCTAGATTGTCCCCCACCTACCAGTGGGCAGGGGTGGGGCCAGCGCTAAGAAGCAAGGGCTAAGGGCTGAGGGTCGGAAGCTGAGACGACCAGCATTGGCAGCAGCAGCGGGGTGATGGGGGCGGCGCCTTCACATGATTAGCCCAGTCGTCTTCTGCAGAGGGAGACCAGACTGCAGCTTAGCTGTCAGTAGGACATACCCTGAGGGCTCCTGACTGAGAGAGGGGGCAGGATGGGCTGAGAAACTCCCCCCGTGCATGAATTTTAGTGCACTGAGCCTCTAGCCCTACTTTATAAAGAGGGAATATGCTAATTGACCCTCACACTGTTGCAAAGATGGTGGCGCCCACAGACAATAAGGAGGGAATATGCTAATTAATTGCCCCACCCTCAAAAATGGCAGCGCCCAGAGCCAATAAGGAGGGAATATGCTAATTGACTGCCACATCCTCAAAGATGGTGGGGCGGGCCCGGCTTCTCCGTATGCCTGCCTCCAGAGACTCCCAGTCCTCTCAGCCCCGCAGCTGCCCAGGGCCTGCCCAAGGTGCAGGCAAGCCTAGATGGCAGCTGCCCAGCCTCCCAGGGTCGCCCGAGGCTCAGGTAACTAGGGCTGGCTGAGGCTTGTGCTGCCAGCAGTGACAGCAGCAGAGGTGTGATGGGGTGTCGCCTTCTCCTGATCGCTGGGTCACTTCCTGCCCCTGAGGGCTCCCAGACTGTGAGAGGGGGCAGGCCGGGCTGAGGGACCCCCCCTCCAGTGCATGAATTTTCATGCACCGTGCCTCTAATCCTATACTAATAAAAGATAAACATGCAAATTGACTGTACTTTTGCTATGCCTTAAGGCATGCCCACCAGCCAATCAGAGCAACTATATGCAAATTAACCCAACCAAGATGGTGGACGGCAGCCATGGAGCTGGAGCGAGCAGGAGGCTTGCTTGCTCCAGTGGTGGAGGAAGCCAAGGTTCCCGCCTGCCATGGCCCAGTTCTGAGCTCCACTGAAAGCAACAAAATTTCAATTATAGAAAGTAAACAAACCCCAGATACCTGCTTTCAGCCAGCCGTGGCCACAGAGCTGGAGCGAGCAGGAGTGGTTGCCCCTGGTGATGGAGGAAGCCAAGCTTTCCACAGGCCTCCGCTAAAGGCAACTAAGTTTCAATTATAGAAGGTAAATAAATCCCAGAATAAAAAAAAGAAAAAAGAAAAAAAGGAGAGGCTGGGAGCTTACATCACCAGGGTGTTGGCCAGCCTGAAAACGGCCCTCAGCCCCTCACCCAGACTGGCCAGGCACCCCAGTGGGGACCCCAAAAGGGGGTGTGGCCAGCCTGAAAACAGCCATCAGCCCCTCACCCAGGCTGGCCAAACCTCCATGGGTTGAGGGTCCCCACTGGGGTGGACATCCTCCAAGGGGTCTCACACTGCAAGAGGGCATAGACCGAGCTGAGGGACAGCCCCGAGTGCACAAATTTTTGTGCACTGGGCCTCTAGTATATATATGAAAGAACTGCTTTACCCTTTCAGTATATGTCCTTTAAAGATGCCATAATAATTAATTTATATAAGGCACCAAAATGTAACCTCTTAAACTGTGACTAAGTAATGCAAAGCTGCAATTTACATTTGGCAAAATATACTATATGTTGGACTTCAGAATATTTAAAGAACAGTATAGTTAGAGACAATTTCCTTGGGTACAGTCACTGCATCTTTTATATAGAGAAAAATGACAGTCTTTTTGTGGACTTGGGATATGACAATTGTTTTAGCTTAATGGTAAGAACTGTTTGCACTTCCCTATTTGATATGGTTCCAAATACTACCACATTTTAAATACCCAATTGTAATTTTTAGTAGATTATATCCTTTGGGGGTACAGGTAAGTTCATGAAATAAAATATTTTCTCATTGTATTTAAGAAACACAATTGAATATTATATTTTTTCCCTCTAGTGATTGATGTATACACCATATAATCATTTTCTTTCAAACTTAAAAGAGGCAAGCACTATAGGATAACAAGCCAACTAAGAGCCAAAACTGTGGTTATGGGCCATGGAGAAAAGCTATACATAAGTAACCAGCCTTTCCTATAGTTCAAACCTCCTGTTTTAGTCCCATTCAGTTATTTAAATCCAACCATCTACAAAAGAGACATAAAGGCAGGTCCTGGGAACATGAATATTACAAAAATATATGTTCTTACTGAATTATTTCTTTTGTTAAAGAGAAACAATCTCTAGAGAACCAAACACTATAGGTATATGCAAGGTGTGTATCAGAGAAAGAAAATATGCCCAAAGCCTGCTTATAAGGTTCACTGTTACACACTGAGAACATTAAACAGATAAGAGTAGCTTGACTAAGAGTGGAGGCAAATAGTAATGCAAGAAGGTACAAAGGGGCAGGTAGCAGATATCAAAAGAATTGTGTGCCATAACAAGGTCATTTAAAAATGTGTCCTATATTATTCAACAGTGGGATTATTAGTGCCATACTCTAAAAAGTATCCTCACAACTAGAATATTAACCATTTTGGACATACAGTACACATCTGGTACTAGCCACCTGCTTTTATGGCTTGAGATATCCTATATAATAAAAAGCTAATATACAAAAAGACCGAATGGCAGAACAACTGGAACAACCGAACAACTGGTCGCTATGATGTGCGCTGACCACCAGGGGGCGTGTGCGGAACATGGCAGGCATTGGCCTCAGTGGGATGGTGGAGTAGGTGAGCGGGGGTGCCAGAACAAGGTGGGGTGCCAGTCGCTGTCATCGGGGAAAGCCTCTGGTAGTTACTTAAAATTCTTTGCTCCCACACACTGCGGTCCAGCCCAGCACTCACACCTGCTGCCAGCGCCGGTCCCGCTTGCACCCGCAACCGGGGCTGGAGCCGCCACTCGCACCACTGCCGGCACCCAGCACCAGTCCCAATCACTTGGCAGCAGGTGTGAGCAGTGGCTGCCGACCCCAATCGCCCCTGAGGGCTTCTCTACCTATACCTGCTCCTGAGGGGCTATCAGGGCAGCAACTGCCACTCACACCCACTGACGGAGCCAGCCCCGCTCACACCCGCTGCTGGCACCAGCCCCAATCGCTCCGTACCATCAGGGGGTGCGAGTGGGGCTGGTGCTGTCAGTGCATGGGAGCAGCGGCAGTGGGAGTAGGACTGCCAGCAGAGAAGGGCCCAAAAGCCGTGGCAGGAGGGCCGGGCAGGGACACGGAGGATGGGCCAAGACCTACCCCTGTGCCCACCGCATCCTTGCGGCCCACAGTTCCTTTCAAGGTGCACAAACTCATGCACTGGGCCCCTAGTCATTATATAATTGGATATTTATTTTCCAATGTAAAACACCATAATAATCACCTTTAAATTTCTCATATATTGTAAATATAAAATAAATGTTAATCTTAACATTTCCCTGCAATTTACTAACTTTTTGTCTGTCATTTCTCTACAGATATCAAAGATACAAGGAAGCCTTTCCATGGGCTTATACAAGAATATAGAAAGATATATCAAATAATTTTTTTCCTCTACATGATATTTTAAAACTATTTTAAACATACATAAAGCATTGAAACTCACAATGTGTAAAACCAAGTAAAACAAAGATGTATTCAAACATTGTATAATGAAAGAAAATGCTGCCAAATGCAGGGAATGTCTTATTAATTTTCAACATATTTAGGTTTTAGCCAGAGTTCTTTCAGAGATTTTTCTGTATCATCCCAGGGAATTTAATTTACTGAGGAAACTGAGGAAAGCTATTTAGCATATTTCTTTAACAATAATTTTACAGATGTGAACAAGATTGTAGGTTCCTTTAGTATAGGAACTATATATTACTCATTTTATTTATCACACACAATTTCTTATAGAGTTCCTTGCACACAGTAGTAGTAGACACACGCAATAGCTATTTAGTAATTAATGATTCCTGTATTAAGATTAGTATTTTTTAAAAATCACAGTATGAATGGTACCAATATTCATTGAAAAGTTCACTAAGCTTCAAATTATAACTGCCAAGTTCAGTTACCAAATTTGTTGCTGAGTGTATTTAATCTCTACCAAGGATTTCAACATTTTATGTTGTTATTTTAGACTGGAAATGTCCATTCTTTCTACTCTACAGGATAAATTTTGAGTAAATAGAGTGTGTGAAGGACTACAAACTCCTTGGAAGGGAAAATATGTCATAAATTCTACAATTATTAGATTCACAGAAAACAGATATTAGGTCAAACACCACCCAAAACCAATACATGACGGAATTTAAATGAGTAGAGAAGTAGAGCCACAGCAGACTACTGCAACCTAAACTACACCCCATGTCCCAACAAATAGTTTTTTTCTTGACCTTGAGAGTATCATGCTAAGTGAAGTCAGTCAAGTGGAAAAGGACAAGACCATATTATTTTATTCATATGTGGGATATAAAATAGAAAGTAACAAATGAACAAATTAAACTCATAGACACAGATAACAGTATGGTGGTTAGGATGAAGAGGGTAAAGGGGGTCAAATATATGGTGATGGAAGGAGACGAGACTTTGGGTGGTGAGCAGATAATGCAATATGTAAATGATGTATTATAGAATTGTACACCTAAAACCTATATAATTTTATTACCCAACTAGAGGCTCGGTGCATGAAATTCATGCAAATTTGGTAACTGAACTTGGCAGTTATAATTTGAAGCTTAGTGAACTAAGCTGCCTTGGCCAGCCCCCGCAGCCTCGGTTTCATGCAGAAGGTTGTCCAGACCATAGTTTGGCTGTTTGGTCTAATTAGCATATTAGCTCTTTATTATATAGGATGTCACCCCAATTAATTCAATTTAAAAGTAAATATAAGTATAGTGTAAAAGGACTAGAAAGTATAATTCTCTAAGGCAGTTATTTTCAAATGATGTGCCACAAGAATTATTAAAACATGTTATACTACATCTCTTTTATCTGCTTCTCTACTGATGGGCACCTGGGCTATTTACAGATCTTGGCCATTATAAATAACACTGTTATAAACATATGGGTGCATATATTCTTTCTGACTGATGTTTTGGGATTCTTAGGATATATTCCCAGAAATGGGATCACTGGGTCAAAAGGCATTTTGGGGATGCATAAATTCTTTCTAATTGGTGTTTCAGGAAGTGGGATACTAGGTCAAAGGGCAGTCCAAATTTAATTTTTTTGCAGAAAGTCCATACTAGTTTCCAGTGGCTCTACAGTCTGCATTCCCACCAGCAGTGTACTAAGGTTCCCTTTTCTCCACAGCCTCACCCATACTTGATTTTTTATTTACTAATGGTAGTCATTCCGGCAGGTGTGAGGTGATACCTCACACAATGGAGTACTATGTAGCTGTAAAAAAGAAGGAACTCTTACCCTTTGAGACAGCATGGATGGAACTGGAGATTAGTATTATTATTTTTTAATATGTTATTATTGATTTTAGAGTGAGAGGAAGACAGAGGGAGAGATAGAAATGTCAATGAGAGAGAAACATCATCAATTAGCTGCCTCTTACACACCCCCTACTGGGGATTGAGCCCACAACCCAGGCATGTGCCCTGACTGGGAATCGAACCAGTGACCTCTTAGTGCATGGGCCAAGGCTCAACCACTGAACCACACTGGCCAGGCTGAAACCGAAAATTATTAAGCAAAATAAGACAATCAGAGAAAGACAAATACCATATGATCTCCCTTATATGTGGAGTCTAATGAACAAAATAAATTGATAACCAAAACAGGGCCAGAGGCATGGATACATGGAACAAACAGACCTCAGAGGGGAGGAGGGAGGGAGGACTGGAAGAGATTAGCCAAGAATGTATGTGCATATATGCACAGCCCATGGACACAGATAAGAATGTGGTGAAGGTTGGGGGGGGAGCCTGAGTGGAGGAGGGAAAAGGGGGAAATGGAGGACATCTGTAATAGTGTCAACAATAAAAAAAATTTTAAAAAACCACCACCCATACTTGAGTACTTAGTCAGGGGTACTGTCTGGCCTGTTTTCCCTTATATTGGCAAATAAAAAAAATGACAACAGCCAATATAACAACAGCTGTCTGGTGTGAATAAATCAAAATTACACCTAATGATTGGTAAAAAATATTTTTTTGTGTGTGTGACACAGAATTACAGTAATTAGTTTATATGTGCCATGAGATGAAAAAGGTTAAAAATCGCTGCTCTAGAGGGGAAAGATTTCAATCCAGACTTAAGGCTTTCATTTACTTAAAACTGTTTCCAAAGTCAAGTTCAAGTTCCTGGCCACCTGTTACCCAGGCTGGCAAAACTAAGGCAACATTCAGACCCTGTAAATTCAACCCTTGGGGAGAATGAAGGTACATGTTTCTCTAGACCAAATTTCAGATATCTGAGGAGGTATGGTAATGGATTTGGCCATATTTCTTTTTAGAAAACAACAAAGACATTATGACCAAAAATTATGGAAAAATGAATTCAAAAAAGATTTCTCCCTTCCTTTTTCCTTAATTTAAAAAAGAAAAAGTAACAAGGTCATGTTGAGGCTGCTGAAAAACGACCCTGTTACAGATCTCAAGCATCTGGATTTGCAGTGACCCCCAGGTTGTTCTATGTATTTGAGTTACAGTGCAGAGGTACTATACAAGTCAAAAAAGAAAAATGTTAAATTATGGGTGTAGATCTAAACATGGAAATCCAATACAGTCTAGCCATGCTATAAAGTGTTTTGGAGGCTCTGAAAGCCAAAGAAAATCCTCAGAACTGAGGGAATCATTCCCGTTGGCCTTGTTGTTAAGGGATTCTAGTAACATAAGAGTTGTTACCTCAAACACCACAAAAGTCTCCCAGTGAAAATTTCTTTTGTGCCATGGACAACACATTAAAATTAAGAAGTTTCTAAAATTAAGTACAGCACAAAGCCTCTGCATGTCTGCCTTCCAGATACTTTAAACTTCTGAAAAGCTGCCATATGGATATGCCTCTCCCTCAGATGCCACAATATTGTTCCTTGTGACTTGAGTAAGAGTGGCAGTTTCATTGAGAGAGAGAGAGAGAGAGAGAGAGAGAGAGAGAGAGAGAGAGAGAGAGAGAGAGAGAGAGCGCTAAAACAATCTTTACACTTTCATAGGGTTAAATGAAACACCTGGTTTTTAAACATTAAAGATGCTTGCATCTCATTTTCAGAAATATCAGAGACCATGGAAAAAGAGAAGCCCATCAGGATGTCAGAAATATTTGGCCTGCATACACATGCATTAACATTCCAAGGAGGCAATATAATTTGTTGAATAGAGCCCTGAATCACGCTTTGAGGGACCTGGTGCTTACTTAAAACTCCTCCTCTGTTTATACGTGTTTGATCAAGGCATTGCTTCTCTATGTCTCACATTCTTTATCTAGTCAAAGAGAATAAAAGAGTTTCTTCACTGCCAATGATGAAGGAATAAAGGACTTCTGTGAAATTATAAGTTATTTTAAAATGAAACTCATGTTGATTTTTTAGCTAAATTCCTCACTTGTTCATGACAAATGAAACTCATCTAAGTTAGGATTAACATCTTTTAAATTACTAGATTTAAGACCATTAAAGTGAAGAATTTTCCTCCAAATTAAGCAAGATCCATTAGTCAAATAGGGATCAAGAAGATTAGAAGGAAAATTTTTTTCATACTGAAAAGCAATTAACATTGAGAAAATTTAGTTTCATTTAAATCAATTTTTTAGAAGACAATTGAGAAAGTTTAAACTTTCTTCTTTTTTTTTAATGATAAAGAGAATAACATTGTGAACTTAGATGATAATGTAAGATACTTCAACTGGTTTCTTTTCCAGATAAATATTAACCATAAAATCCACTGGGGGTTGGGCACCAATTAGAAGTGCCATCACCTGGATTGGAGCAGGTGCCAGAGGTCCCTGCAGTGCTGGCTCTAGCAGGGTTGTGTGGGGTTAGGCAGAAGCCCCCGGGGGAGGGACAACACCATGAGAGTGGCTCAGAGGACTTGTTGATATACTAGCTGGTATGGAAGTATTTGACTAGTATAAGACGGCACAAAGTGGCGCTTCTGACTGAATAGTAGCCCACATTATGTTGTTACAGTGGAATAATTACCAAGAACATTTAGTCATGTGAATATCCTGCTAAACATCAAAACAAGATAACCTTTGAACTTTTGCTTTTGATTACATGGACTAAATCACACTGTATCTGGATTATAGATATAATTCTTTTCTCATTGCTATAAAGCGATTTGACAATCAATGCACTGAAAATTGGACACGTGATAACTTTAAGTAACTTATCTCACCTCTGGAAAAGATAAAGCCTGGGGACTCATACCCAGACAGCAATGGGAGAAAAATTTATTTGCAATTCATACTTGCATGTCTTTTGAATTATGTACTGAATATACATTACCCTGTCAAAATTAAGGTATTCTGAAAACATTACAGAAAATCATTCTATTCTCTCATAATTTATCCTTAGTATAAAATTTATATTCTCATATATCAAGATTCCCCAAATCTGAATAACTAGATCTTAAGGATAAAATCAAAACCAGCCTTCTATTTTGATACTGGGTTATACACTAAATAGAAAATGCTATCTTCCCAAATGTTGCTGGTTCTTACATCTCTGCTTTCCTTTTTCAGAATCTGTGTTTTATAGTTGAGAGAAAATAATAAAGTTAACCATTCCACTTTTATATCATTTCAAACAGGCAAAAAAAATTAAAAACTTAAAAGTAGTTTTTGCATACATAACTTTTCTGCCTTAAGAACTATGGTATGTATCCTTTCACTAAATGGAAAATTGGTGGCCAATAAAAAAATGAATGCTGGTTCGGCTCGGTGGATAAAACATCGATCAGCCTGCGGACTGAAGGGTCCTGGGTTCGATTCCGGTCAAGGGCACATGCCTGGGTTTCAGGCTCAATCCCCAGTAGGGGGTGTGCAGGAGGCAGCCATTCAATGATTCTCTCTCATCATTGATGTTTCTATCTCTCTCTCCCCATCTCCTTTCCTTTCTAAAATCAATAAAAATATTTTTAAAAAATGAATAAAAATATATCTGTAACACACACTAAAGTTTTTTTCCCCCTAAAGTCTAATTATGAAACACATAAGATTATTTCAGGCAATATCTAAAACTAAAAATGCCTGAATCCAGATAGACCCTCATGACAATTCAATTCATTAAGATTGAGATCCACATACTTGATCTATTACATTAACTACAATAGTTACAGAAATGACATTCTTTATAGCTACTACTAATCACTCTTCTAGCATTATTATTAGAGGTAAAAACCTGTTGAATAAGTTTAGATAAAAAGAAGATCTGAAAAAACTTTCAACCCCAACAGAACAGGTCAAACCTCATTCTGGTCAATATGGAGAGACAGTATTATTAAGAATAAAGATATTTATGTTAGAAATGACTGAATTTGTATGATAATAAGAAGAAAGCTATAATTAATAATAATTTCTAAGTGGGACAGAGCTGCTATTGATAAAATTTCCAAGTTTGATCAAAATTAATCACAAAAAAGAACCCATAACATTTAAAGAGCATTTCACAAGATAAGCAAAAAATAACACGTCTTAAGGAACTAATAACTAAATAAACCCTAATCACTTAATATTTCTTTATCAATGAAGGGATTTTTCAAGGTCTGTTCTGAAACAGAAATTTGAAATTTATATCCTCAATACAGAATAAAGACTTGCCCTTCACTCCTTTAATTATCAGGTTGATGATCCAGTCACAATATAAAGGCAAGTCTTAAATCTATATTAGAACAAGTTTTCTTGCAAGGTTTCCAAAGCCTTTTGGTTTAGGCCCAGCTAGAAAAACCACAAGAATAGCCTTGCATGCAAAATTCTGGCTAAGCCCAGGAAACTCAGAGCATACAAGAACTATTCTCAACTACCAAACCTTTCTCAGTCCTCTGCTGAGGTTAAGTTTGGTGGGAGGGACAAGATTGGACAAGCCAAGTCGTTATTTCCAAACCAATCACTAGTATCTAGCATGCAGTTAGGCCAAACTCTATTGGCAACAGTAAGTATCTTTATTTGTCCAGGAAAAATCTGATCATACGATAAAAGCTGGAATTTATGAGAATCCTTTTTCAATCAAATAACTAAAACTATAAATTAATTTCATACTTTTGGATGAACAAAATACTGAAATTCAAACTAAAAGATATATGACAAGTTTCAAATATCTTAATTTTTACTTCTTCCACCCTTTGCACAAAAAAAGTTAGCAATCTCTAATCAAGGGGAAATATAAAGAGAAGAGAAAACAAAGTTGTTTCCCCCTCCTTGGAGTAGAACTTCATACAATGCAAGTAACTCTACACCCTGGGAAAAATTGGTCTCTTAAATGCAATATGTTCTCCCTTATATAATAGTACAAACAATTCAAGAGTTCAAATAAAACACTAGCAAGTGGCTGCTTTTGAAAAATGGAATAGAACAGGCATGTGATACTCCAAGCTGGCATTTAACATAAGGTGCACTGCTAAAATTCAAAGTAATCCTTACCAAAGCTATTTAAGGCATACTTAACCTTTACAGAAAATGCACAGAGGACCATGACACTCAAAAAAATCAAGGTTGGGTAACATGGGAAATGAACATATCAATAACTTAATCAAGATAATTTCAGAACAACTTAAGTTTATGTAGCAATTTCACATCATTTTTCATGACAAGTAGCAGAAAATTTACATGCCTAAAAACACTAATTTATCAGATTCAATATTTTGATACTTAATAGAAAAAGATAAAATATTAATATTAAAAATTATTATTATAAAATGTACTAAGACTTTAGAAAAAAAAAATCTGCCATCCTTTACTTTATCATTAAAACAGTCAAGTATTTATAAGCACTATTCATGTAACTAGCACTCCTTGGTGTTTGGCATCTAGGTTTCCATACACAAAGTTAAAGATCATCAATTCATTCCAGCTTCAGAAGCAAAGAATATAAGAGAGAAATCAGTGTGTATGTCTATGTTTAGTTTAGCATAGAAATTTAGCATAGAAATCTTGAGAAGTGTAAATATATGTATGAATGGATGATGTTTGTAAATATACTCCACTTGGCCAAAATCATGTACACAAAGGGTAAGAAAAGAAAGCTCTAAGAGTGTGAGAAGAGGGTATACACCTTAAATCATTATAGTTATAAATTATTTGGTGTTTGCATATAAATAAACCAAATTGCGTTTTCTTCTTTTGCCTTTTCAGGCTATTTTTCTAACTAATCACCATTTTTGCTAATCTGTCAACTGTCAAAATTCAATTATGTTATAATACTTCTCCTATCTGCTATGATTTGAAAAATGTATAAATCTCTTAAGTTTAAACAACAAAAACTTATGGAGCTTGATCTTAGAGCAGATTTTATGCATTTGATCCCCAAAGGCAAGGGAAGTAAAAGCAAAAATAAATGAATGATACTATATCAAACTAAAAAGCTTCTGCACAGCAAAAGAAAATGCCAACAAAACAAAAAGGCAACCAACCAAATGGGAGAGGATATTTGCAAACAACAGCTCTGAGTAGGGGTTAATATCCAAAATATATAAAGAACTCATACAACTCAACACCAAACAAACAATCCAATTAAAAATTAAGCAGAGGGCCTGAACAGACACTTCACCCAAGGAGATGTAAATGGCCACCAGTTATATGAAAAGACTAGAGGCCCGATGCACAAGATCTGTGCACTGGTGGAGGGATCCCTCAACCAGGCCTGCGCCCTCTGGCAGTCTGGGACCCCTCGTGGGATGTCTGGCTGCTGGCTTAGGCCCATTTCCCATGGTGCTCACCAGCCTTGAGCCCGGCTTCTGGCTGAGCAGTGCTCCGCCTGTGGGAGCACACTGACCACCAGCGGCAGCTCCTGCATTGAGCATCTGACCCCTTATGGTCAGTGCGTGTCATAGTGACCAGTCGTTCCACCGTTCGGTCTGTTTGCATATTATGCTTTTATTATATAGGATGCTCAATTTCACTATCTATTAGGGAAATGTAAATCAAAACTATGAGACACTACCTCATACTTGTTAGATGGTTATAATTAACAAGATAAGTAATAACAACTGTTGGAGAGGAGGTGGGGGAAAACGAACCCTCTTTGACTGCTGATGGGAATGTAAACTGGTAAAACCACTGTGAAAAACAGTATGGCAGTTCCTCAAAAAATTAAGAATAGAGCTACCCTATGACCCAGCAACTTCTCTTCTGGTTTCTACCTGAAAATTTTGAAAACGTTTATTCTCAAAAATATATGCACCCTAATGTTCATTGCAGCATTATTCACAGTGGCCAAGACATGGAAACAATCAGTGTTCTGAGATAGAGGACTGAATAAAGAAAATGTGGAACATATAGGGTGTCCCCTAAAAAATATATACGCACTTTAAATGATTATAAAGTCATTGTTTAACAGTTTATTTTCAAAATTTAAAAGAATCTACAGAAATTAGTAAATTTTTTTGTCAATGCCTGTTTTCAAACTGATGACCGTTCTGGTCCAGGCACTGCTGAAAACAGAAAGCAATGAAATGGCAAACATCAAGAATCATTTCATTTTTTATTTGGGTGCCCTCAATACGTCAACTGTTGCCAGTTTTGTACTGTAAACTTTATATTTTATGCATCCCCATAAAAAAGTCTAGTGGATAAATTTTCTTGTTTAAAGCTTAGACTGGCTTCACCCATTATTTCAAATCAGTTAAACCTGAAAAAGAGTAAAAATTAAGTGAGGTATCAGCTGTTTAAATGTGTATACACACATGATGGGTTGTGGGCTCGATCCCCAATATGGGGCGAGCAGGAGGCAGCCAATCAATGATTCTCTCTCATCATTGATGTCTCTCTCTCTCCCTTTCTGAAATCAATAAAAAAAGTATACTTAAAAAATATGTATACATTTTTGGGACACTCTTTGAATAATTACAAAGGCAGATTTTGTACTTCAACTGTGTTTTCAAACTTTCAGCAGCATTTTAGAATGAATGTCCTTTATTCAAAGCTTAGTCTGGCTGAAAAGAAAGAAACACCAATTGAGTTGTCAGTTGCTAAAAGTGTTTATACAGCCCTAGACGGTTTGGCTCAGTGGATGGAGCATTGGCCTATGGACTGAGAGATCCTGGGTTCGATTCCGGTCAAGGGCATGTACCTTGGTTGAGGGCACATCCCCAGTAGGGGGTGTGCAGGAGGCAGCTGATCGACGTTTCTCTCTCATGGATGTTTCTAACTCTCTATCCCTCTCCCTTCCTCTCTGTAAAAAAATCAATAAAATATATTTTTTAAAAAATAAAAAATAAAAATAAAAGTGTTTGTACATGTTTTGGGGACAACCCTATATATGTAAAGGAATAATACAAAGCAATAAGAAATGAAATACTGACATTAGTGACAACATGGATGGACCTTAAGAATATTATGCTAAGTGAAATAAGTCAATCTGAAAAAGCTAAGAACCATATAGTCTCACTCATATGTGGGATATAAAACTGAAGTTCATAGACAACAGTATGTTGATTATCAGAGGACAGAGGGGTGGGGGATTGTAAAGGGAGCCTAATATATGTGAATGGAAAGCAATCTGACTTTGAGTGGTGGGCACACAATGCAATAGACAAAGCATCATCATAGAAATATATGCTTGAAGCCAACCTACTCATTAACCAATGTACCCCAATAAACTTAATTTAAAAAAAGTCTAATTCAATTTTAAAACTAAACAAGTTGAGCCAGAACAAAGAAAATATCTTGCAAGTGTAACTTCAGGATGAAATTAAAAACTTTATATAGAAAGAGTTTCAAAAGGGAAAGCTCTTTCATTATCTAACTGATCTACCTTAAGCAAACACTGCATTAAAAAAAAAAAAAAAAAAAGGAAGGACAGAAGGAAGGAAGGAAGAAAGAGGGAGGAGTTTGTTGTCATTGCCTTGGAAAAAGAGTCTGTATATAGTAGAACAAAAATGTTAACCAAAAAATATGTTCAAACCTTATTTGTGTCAAATTAGATTTTTTAATTAAGTAGGCTCAAAGTAAGAAAATAAAAACAACATGTTGAGCTTAATTTCTTGAGTACTTTCAACACACTGTTACAGCACATTAGCAAAAGTTTCAGCTTTGAACTTTAACACAGTGTCAACTAATACTTCCTTTGGAAAATTCTACCCCAAAATTATGAGGATTAAAAAAAAAGTCATTTTAAGGAAGTGTCAGCATCTAAAATGGCTTTACCTCAAACACATACAATGTGCAGGGGTGGGAAAAAGTAGTTTTGAAGTTGTAATCTATATATATAAAAGCCTAAGCGACCGAACGACCGGTCAACTGGTCGCTATGATGCACACTGACCACCAGGGGGCAAGCGCTCAATGCAGGAGCTGCCCCCTGGTGGTCAGTATGTTCCCATAGCAGGAGCGCTGCTCAGCTAACCGACGGGCGCCAGACACAGGGCTCACACTGGCTGCCGCAGCCCAGAGACCGCAGCGGAGTGGTAGCAAGCCTGCCAAGTAGTGGTGGTGGCAGGTACAGCGGGGCCGGGATGAGCAGGAGTGGCAGGCAGGAGCATCAGGCAGTATTGGACTGCCGGTTTCGGCCCGATCCCCGCAGGCTACGCCGAGGGACCCCACTAGTGCACGAATCCATGCACTGGGCCTCTAGTATGATAATAAATAAATAATAATACAAGAATAAACTGAGTATTTCATGTACTCACAACTGTAAACCTACATTTGCCAAACTATGAATTAATCTAACTGATGTGTATAGACATAATTCTAAAAAGAAAAACAAGAAGCAATATATTACACCTATCTTAGCAAATATGCCTATATTTTTTTCCATGTATGACTTTCTTTAATTATCCCTCTGTGCCATTATACCAATTCACCATTATAATTAACTTTTTCTTACTGGGATCACTTATCCCATATTAAAGAAAGGAGTAAGTCGTATTTAAAAATCTTAGGTGGAGAGTGATTGGGTAGGTGAGAAGAGATTAACCAAAGAACTTTTATGCATATATGCCTAACCTATGGACACAGACAGTAGTGTGTTGAAGGTCTGGAGCTGGGGGGTGGGTGTGGGCTAGAAGGGGTCAACGGGGAATAAAAGGGGACATCTGTAATATTTCCAACAATAAAGATTTTATAAAAAATCATAATGCAGCCCGGCCAGCATTGCTCAGTGGTTGAGCGTCGACTTATGAACTGGGAAGTCATCTTTCAATTCCTGGTCAAGGCATATGCCTGGATTTTGGGCTCAATCCCCAGTGTGGGGAATGCATGAGGCAGCTCTCTCATCATCGATGTTTTTCTCTCTCTTTCCCTCTCCCTTCCTCTCTCTGAAATCAATAAAAATATATTTTTAAAAAATCTTAATGCCGGATAAATGTCTCAGTCAATTAAGTTCTGTTAGAGTATCTCTCACTTTTCTTGTCTGGAAAAATTTCCCAGTGATTTCAATGAGAAACTTACATGTATGCGTGTGCATGCATCCAGTCACATGCACACACACACAACTTTGACATGTTTGATATTAGGTGATACAACTGGGAAAATATGACAAGGAAATATAGGCAGAATATATTCATAGACAAATAAATATGAAAGGAAATTACAGTAATGGTTAACAACCCCTTAGGAGTAACAGAATGACTTCTAGAATTTTAAAGAAAATACAACCAGCTAGATCACTCCTATATCAACTGATTTAGAATTTTCAAAGAAGATACCTGCCTTATCATATGCATCTTTAAAGACAACACAAGTAATTTCTTATACACTGCAAAAGATGAGTGAGAAGCAAGGGGTTAAAATATGCTTATCTATGACAACTGTTGAGGGAATATTAAACAAACAAGTATCACACTAATACGACTAGTTACAGTCCTTAAAAAAATATTCACATCATGGATTGTAATCTTCAATAGTGAAAACTACAGGCATAAAGAACAGTGAAGTCTGATCCAGTGTATATACTGGACAATGACACTTGCAAGAAAAAATGCCCAATTAAACAAGTAAAGGAGAATTCTTATGTTACTCGTAATAAACAATCTTAGATGTGGCATGCTCCTATGGAAAGCTTTCCAAGATCTACATTTACTTTACTGTTGTTAATTATCAGGATAAAAGATTTTTTAAAATCATGACATAAAAGAGAAAAAATAAATAAACAAAATTAAGTAAACATTATGGGCAAAGTTGGCATACATAGCACATTAGGTTAGTTTTAGCTTTGTTTTCGTCTGTACTTTAACAGAATTTCACATGTCCTTTTCATCAATGTGGAGCAAGCTATTTATTTTCTAAAAGAACAAAAGAATACTGTCTTTTTAAGGGGAGTTCAGGGCTGGGGGCCACAATCTCTTTCACTTCAGTGAATATTTCCAAATATCGAAACAAGAATCCACACTGTATGAATGTAGTAAACTAATTATAAATCAGCTATAATATATTGACAAGGCATTGAAACCGGGATGCTAGAAAATTGGTATGTTAAGTATAAAAAACGATAACTACTATAGCTAATACTTATTAATGGCATTATTATTAACCATGCAATATTCATTACATGGATCCTCGCAACACTCCTATAAATAGGTTATATGGTTTATTCTCTAATTTACATATAAGGAAACTGAAATTCATATATAAGAAACTGCCCAAGGTCACACTGTTAGCAAGTACTTGATCCAGGTCTGTCTGACTTCAAAATAATCAATCATCTCTACTAACAGAAGTCCTTCACAGAATAGGATTTATAAGTTATTGTATATCATTATTAAATGTAGAAAAAGATAATAAATAATGATAGGACAAAAAAATTTGGCATTTAAAGTTGTTCAAATATGGGTTAGGTTTCAGATTTTTAAAAAAATATATTTTTATTGATTTCAGAGAAGAAGGGAGAGGGAGAGAGAGATAGAAACATCAATGATGAAAGAATCATTGATTGGCTGTGTACTGCACGCCCTACACTGGGGATCAAGCCTGTGTGTATATTGAATATATATTCCACTGGACCAAGGACTTGTCTACTTTGTTCAGTGTTTTATCTACAATAGTCCCTGGCATAAAAACAATGCCAATTCTTGAACTAAGGAATGACATGCAAAGAGAATATACACACTCCTGATGTTCTCATAGAAGGTATATTTTGGGGTTTTTTTTGAGTTACCTAATGATTAATGAATCATTCATAAAAATGCTTATATATTTTAACAAAATAAAACTTCAAAAGATAATAAGAAAAGTAAATTGCTGTCTTAAAGAGAGAGAAGTATAATAAAATAATTTCCACATGAACTTCTCATGCTTGAATTTAGAATTGAAAAAAACATCCCTATTTTTCTTATTTTATAATGGGACACAAATCCACACTTAAATTACAGACATATAATCTACCAGAAAAACATTACCTATTTTTCTTATTTGAATTACATTATTTTTTTCTCCATACTACTATGAAGTTGATGATCAGTGTGTTTTTAGATCACCAGGATTATAAAATTTTATGTGACGATTAACATATTAGATGTTATTCCTCCTTAGAGTATTATAATATAATTAGTGCCCTAGTGCACGGATTCGTGCACATTGAAAGGAAATTAATTAGAAGGTGGCCAGCAGGGTGGGACTGTGCAAGACGGGCTGGACATGCTCTGGAGCCAGCCTACCACAGTCCCTACCTGGCTGGCCTCACCTCTGGCAGGTGGGGTCCCTCAGCCTGGTCTGCGGGGATCTGGCCAAAACTGGCTCTCAACATCCCCTGAGGGGTCCTGGAGTGCGAAAGGGTACTCTGCAATGTTGCCATTGTACAGGGTGTGGAACGCAAACCCAACTGTGCAATAAACCAGATTTGAGGCCGACAGTGCTCCAGCAACAACATAACCCATGGCCAAAGATGGAATCAAGCTCCCTCCTCTCTGGTTCCGGGGTGCGTCACCTGAGAACCACCGCTGCCAAGTCACTGAAGTTCGGCAGCTCCTGCAGTGAGCATCTGCCCCTTGGTGGTCAGTGCACGTCATACCTACAGGCCGGTCTGACGGTCGCATAGCTTTTTATATATAGATAGATAGACTGTACCAAATGTAAAGCTTATCACTAAATCAATATGTAAAGCTATATAAAATGTATTTACACCAAAGTTGCTTGCTATAAAAGAATTCATCTATTTTGCATGTTAACTGACGGCAAGCATAATATGACAAATAAAATATAACTCTGGAGGCTATCTGGTTTAATTCGTAATCTTTTTCAGCAAATCATAATACTTAATGCCTGATACTTTTAAATCCTCTATATTTAAATGAGTGACAAATAATGATACTAGACAAAGAAGAGATAAAATGAGTAACTCACAACAAAATTTCTTTAAAATACAATTTGCAAAATATATTTACAAAGTTTTAACATATGATTTTAAGCTCATTAACTGGGAGTACTGAAAGTAATACACAATAAAAATGTTTTCAACAAAGGAAATATATGAAGCTAGAACCAAAAAAAGATTTAATATATGTATTAATTATTGAGCTGTTCAGAAACATACATATAAGTACAATGTAAATACTTTCAAAACATTCAATTTAAAATTCATAAATAAAAGACAAAATATAAATTCAACCAAGAATATATCACTTGATACTCCAGGAGAATTATGTAAATTCCAGTATTTAATAATTCCCATTAGCCTTAGTGAGAAAAATGGCTTAAAAAATAGATCCTATACTTTTCCCCAAATCAATAACTAAAGCTGGCTTATATTAGCAGAACCAAAAAGTCACAACATCACAAAAAAAGCCAATAATCACCGCTGTAAAAACCAGACATTTTTTAACGACCTTCTCAACAGAGGCACCAGTTTCTATATTGGGCATAGTTGAAAAACATGCTCATTCATGTCCCAAGACCTATCTATCAGACTCCTTTCTGGAGAGGAAAGCTTTCCACTTAAAGTGATTTTAGATCTTCTTTTTCTACTTTTACCCAAATGACTTGTTATAGGAATCTTTTACACGTTAAATTACCAACCAACTAAAATGACATTAACTTCTATCAAGTCTATGGATAAAGTTAACCAACAAAATATTTCTATATTCCATATATAGTCAAAGGATTTTTAGAAAACATTTAGTGTAAACCAAACCTAAATTCCTATCTATACAGGTATAGTTAAACCAATTATATCTATGTACTGTGGAATACTATAGAACAGTGAAAAAAATAAACTAAGTATATATAAACTAATATGAAAAATATCTCTAAGTTATACTGAGTAAATAACAAAAAATCTCCAAAAAAAGACTGAGAAGAAAAATATTTTCATAAAATCAAATCAAAATTACATAGCATAATATGTGTGTGTGTGTGTGTGTGTGTGTTTGTGTGTGTATATATATACATACTAGAGGCCTGGTGCACGAATTCATGCATGGGTGGGGTCCAGCCGGCTCGCTCCGATCGGGGCCAATCAAGCCAGACTGGCCAGGGGGAGGGGCTGTGGGTGGTTGGCCAGACGGCCCTGCACCCTGGTCAAACTCCCGGTCAAACTTCTGGTCGAACTCCCAGTTGAGGGGACACTTTACTTATTAGCCTTTTATAATATATATATATATATACACACACACACACACTAGAGGCCCGGTGCACAAAAATTTGTGCACTCGGGGGGGAGGGGGGGGTCCCTCAGCCCGGCCTGTGCCCTCTCGCAGTCTGGGACCCCTTGGGAGATAATGACCTGCTGGCTTAGGCTTGCTCCCAGGTGGCAGAAGGCAGGCCCAATCCCTAGGTGCATCCCCTGGTCGGGCTCAGAGCAGGGCCAATTGGGGAGTTGGGGCGCCGCCCCCTGTCATGCACAGAGCAGGGCGGATTGGGAGGTTGCGATGCCACCCTCAGTCACGCTCAGGATAGGGCCGATTGGGGGGTTGGGGCACCACCCCCTGTCACACTCAAGGCAGAGACGATGGGGAGGTTGTGGTGCCACCTCTTGTCACGCACAGAGCAGGGCCAATCAGGGGTTTGGGGCGCTGCCCCCTGTCACGCACAGAGCAGGGCCTATCAGGGGGTTGGGGAGCTCCCCCCAGTCACTCACAGAGTAGGGCCGATAGGGGAGTTGGCGCACCACCCCATCACACACAGAGCAGGGCAGATCAGGGGGTTGGGGCACCGCCCTCTATCACCCACAGAGCAGAGCCGATCAGGGGGTTGGGGCGCCGCCACTGTCACACTCAGGGCAGGGTCGATGGGGAGGTTATGGCTCTACCTCATCACACACAGAGCAGGGCCCGTGGGGTGAGGGGGTTGGGGCACCATAAACTGTCACACACAGAGCCGCAGGGTGATCAGGGGGTTGGGGAACTCCCCCCTATCAGGCACAGAGCAGGGCTTATCAGGGGGTTGGGGCGCCTTCACCTGTCACGAACAGAGCTGGGCCAATAAGGAGGTTGTGGCCCCGCCCCGTGTCACACACAGAGCCGCAGGGCGAACAGGGGGTTTGGGCGCTGCCCCCTGTCACACTGATCCCGGTGCCGGGAAGCCTCTTAGCTCCGCTGATCCCAGTGCTGGGAGGCATATTACCCTTTTACTATATAGAATAGAGGCCTGGTGCATGGATGGGGGCTGGCTGGTTTGCCCTGAAGGGTGTCCTGGATCAGGGTGGGGGTCCCCACTGGGGTGCCTGGCTAGCCTGGATGAGGGGATGATGGCTGTTTGCAGCTGGTCACACACCCTTCAGGGTGGGGGTCCCCACTGGGGTGCCTGGCCAGTCTGGGTGAGGGGCTGAGGGCTGTTTTCAGGTGGGACTGAAGCTCCCAACTGCTTCTTTTTTTCTTTTCTTTTTTTTTATTCTGGCCAGCTTTAGCTCTGAGGCTCCAGCTCTTAGGCCTCTGCTCCTGAAAGCAGGTATCTGGTTTGTTTCGGTTCTATAATCTAAACTCTGTATCAACTCCAGCTCTGAGATCCCAGCTCGCTGAAAGCTGGTTTCTGGGGTTTTGTTTAGCGTCTATATTTGTTACAATGTTTGAAACTGCAGGCTCAGAGGCCAGCAAGGCGGGCGGGGAACGTTGGAGTCCTCTGTCACTGAAGCAAGCAAGCCTCATGTTAGTTTTAAGCTGCCTGGCTGCCGGCCGCCATCTTGGCTTGCAGTTAATTTGCATATCTTGCTGATTAGCCAATGGGAAGGGTAGCGGTCGTATGCCAATTACCATGTTTCTCTTTTATTAGATGGATATATATATATATATATATATATATATATATATAAATAAAAATATATACACACACACACACACACACACACACATACACACACTAGTGGCCCAATGCACGCAATTTGTGCACATTAAGAGGCAATTAATTAGAAGAAATATTTTAATATTGCTATTTCCCCTTTCTGTATAATAGAAGTGTCAGAGATGAAAGAAAATTAATAAAATGTATATAAAAATCTCCCTCCTGTCAGAGTTTGGGGCATGCCGGGCCCAGAGTCAAGTCCCCGCGAACCCGCATGCGCCTTGAAATCGTGCAAGACCCAGACCCAGCTGGTCCCACCCCCATCAAGCCCCATATGGCGGGAGGCACAACCTTAGCCCCCCTGGTCCAGGCACTGGTGCAGGGGGGCTTGGCCTCAGGTCCCCCGGCCCGGCCTCAGGTTCCCCAGCCACAACACCAGGTCATGGGGTGCAGCTTCAGGTCCCCAATCAAGCTCCACAGGTTGGGGGGTGCAGCCTCAGGTCCCCCGTCAAGCCCTGCCAGGCAGTGGATGCAGCCTCAGGTTTCCCGGCCTAGCGCCAGGCAGGGGGCGTGGCCTCAGGTCCCCTGGACGGCGTCAGGTCCCCCGGCCCTGGCATGAGGGTGCAACGACCATTTGCTTGTTAGCTCTTTATTATATAGTACTAGAGGCCCAGTACACAAAATTCGTGCACTCAAGAGGGGGGTGGTCCCTCAGCCCGGACTGCACCCTCTCGTAGTCTGGGAGCCATCAGTCAGACATCCTTAGCGCTGCTGCGGAGGCGGGAGAGGCTCCCACCACAGCTGCTGTGCTGGCCAGCCATGAGCATGGCTTCTGGCTGAGCGGCACTCCCCCTGTGGGAGCACACTGACCATCAGGGGACAGCTCCTGCATTGAGCATCTGCCCCCTAGTGGTCAGTGTGTGTTATAGCGGTCGGTCGTTCTGCTGTTCAGTCGATTTGCATATTATCCTTTTATTATATAGGATAATGTATTATTATGGGCAAGGCCTCTAATTCAATTTTTTTTAGGTAGTTAAAGGGAAGGGCAGAATTTTCACTTGAGCCTGAAGCTAAAATTGTCCTTAACTCAAAAATCTGCATACCAGTGAGACACATCTTGGTGAGGCTCATTCTGAACCCTCACACTGTCCTATTGTGTGTATAAGTATTGGGAACCATCTTATCTCTTTAGTGAAAGGAACCTTTTGTTATGTTTCAATGGCTAACTTTATCTCATGAGTTGTGTTTGGCTTCAAGCTTGTATCCAGTATTCATGCAGCAACTTCAGCTCTTCTGTTCAATATTTACCTGGCATATCTTTTATTTTATTTTCTCTAAATCTTTCTAGTTTTTTATGTATTAGATAGGAATAGCCTATGGCCACAGACAATAGTCTGGCAAAGGCCTGGAAGGGGTGGGTGCAGGGTGGAGGAGATCAATGGGGGGGAAAAAAACTAAAACAAAGGGACATCTGTAATACTTTCAATAATAAAGATACATTTTAAATAAAGGAAAATATCTTAGCTGAAAAGAGTTTCATGTGAAATAATATAAGTAATTTCTCTACACAGTACTTTATATTCTCAAGTCCTCAAAAAGAGATATTAATTGACCCTATGTTCACTTAATGTTAATTGACCGTATGTTCATTGAATGCAGGACTGACTTCCACCATGCCGACCCAGCACTGACTGCTACGGGGGCTGCGATCAGACCCTGCTTTTCTCTCCCAGCCTCTGTCTGGGCCTGACTGCAGCCCCCTTGGCAGTCAGTGCTGGGTCACTGAGGCTCCCGCAGCATGGCAGTCAGTGCTGGGCCTGACTTCTGGTGTTTGGTTGAGCCTTAGGTCATTTTGGACATTATGGACCCTGGCTCTTTATATATATATACTAGAGGCCCGGTGCACAAAAATTTGTGTACCTGGTGGGGTCCCTCAGCCCGGTCTATGCCCTCTTGCAGTCTGGGACCCCTCAGAGGATGTCCACCTGCTGGCTTAGGCCCGCTCCCTGGGGGGATTGGGCCTAAGCTGGCAGTCAGACATCCCTCTGGTAGCCCGGCAGCCCTCGGGGGATGTCCACTTACCAGCAGGGAGCAGACTTAAGCAGCAGTCGGACATCCTTAGTGCTGCTGAGGAGGCGGGAGAGGCTCCCACCACCACTGCTGTGCTGGCAGCCATCAGCCTGGCTTGTGGCTGAGCAGAGCTCTCCCTGTGGGAGCACACTGACCACCAGGGGACAGCTCCTGCATTGAGCGTCTGCCTCCTGGTTGTCAGTGTGTGTCATATGGAGCAGTCATTCCCAGTCATTCTGCTGTTAGGGTCAATTTGCATATTACCCTTTTATTATATAGGATAGATATCGAGGGGGGGGGGAGAAATCGCCCCTCTAGAAGTATGCACATCAAACAACTAATAGTGATTATATCTGGGAGAATTATTTAAATGTGATTTCAACAAGAATGTATTCCTCATTTGCTTTAGGGGAAAAAATATTTTTGTCATTAAATATTATTTGCTTCAAATGATTAAGCTTATACAGGCATAAAAGCAAAAGAATTATACTGTGTATATCACTGATGTTGACATTTATCATAATTTCTGTCATTACTTAAATATATTGAAATCTATTTATTTAAGAAAAGAAAAATATGTAACACTATTTTTCAGGCTTATATTATACCTTCTTTTTCATTCTTTTTTTAAAATATATTTTATTGATTTTTTACAGAGAGGAAGGGAGAGGGATAGAGAGTTAGAAACATCGATCAGCTGCCTCCTGCACATCTCCTACTGGGGATATGCCCGCAACCCAGGTACATGCCCTTGACCGGAATCAAACCTGGGACCTTTCAGTCCGCAGGCCGACGCTCTATCCACTGAGCCAAACCGGTTTCGGCTATATTATACCTTCTTTTTCTATAAGAAGTGGAACCATAATGTATTCCAGTATTTAATTCTATAGTATTATTTTTGAACCTCCCTCTGCCAATCCTATATTCTCAAATATTCTGCAACTTCTCAAATGCAGAACAACATCTGTATTACCAAGTATGCTTTCAATGGACAATTCATTGATCACTTGAAAATAATTCTATACAAAATAAGACTACACTAGAATTCTATAATCTGTGTAGAATATGTCTGTTATAATTTTTTTTTTTACTAAAATTTGTCAAAGTTTAAAAGAATAAAGAGTACTGGCCAGTGTTTCTTGATGGTTAGAGTGCAGGCCCATGAACCGAAGTGTTGTGGGTCTGATTCCCAGTCAAGGACACATACCTGGTCCAGGCCTAGAGGGAGGCAAATAATCTATGTCTCTCTCTCTGTGTCTGTGCCTGTGCCTGTGCCTGCGCCTGTGCCTGTGCCTGTGCCTGTGCCTGTGTCTGTGTCTGTGTCTGTGTCTATGTCTGTGTCTCTCTCTCTCCTCCTTTTTTCCCCTTTCTCCACCTTCCTACCCTCCGTCTCCCTTCCACTCTCTCTAAAAATCAATAGAAAAATATCCTCCGGTGAGGATTAACAAAAAAATAATAATAATTTGGAAAAGAAAAGAATAAAGAAAATAGACTCTCAATCCTCTACCTTATATTCATCCACAATAATGCTGAGGGCTTCATGACCAGCTTTCCTCATGTCTTCCAATTCTTGTTTATGTTTTTCCTGAAAAAAAAAAAAGTAAACCATGAAATGTTCTTTTGTTTACAAATAATAAAACCATTGACTTTTGCATCCATGAATAATTGAGTGGTTTCTGAAAACACAATGTTGTAGGTGAAAAGCTTTTTTTTTTTTTTAAGTTTTGTTTAAAAGCATTCAGATTTTCTTTCCTTGAGTATCATAATTATATTATTTTTTGGTATGTTTTTGAAAGTCTGACATGGATCTAATTTTCTCTACCTTATAATTAAGTTGATTATATAATTTATGTTCCTCATTATGTCACCTTTGAGAGTAAAAGGGGTTAATTACACTGGAATAATGGACATAAATATTACTGACTGTCCTGGGCAAATGAAAAAGCAAAGTCATTGAATTTCTAGATTTCTGAGATGTTCTTTAAAGCCAATAGAATATGTCTCATAATTGACTGTCTGGGTCTATTTTCCCAGGTACTCACATGCACTTCTAAATTATAAGGGTCCTAGCCATTTATTGTAAGTTTACTGAATTTTATTTTTGATACTTCAAATCTTTGATTTTCTTTTTCAGGGACAACATTTATCTACATACTGGATCAGTTTTCCTTGTTTTTTTTTGTAATTATTCCTTCCTCTCAAATCCTTCCTCCATTATTTGATATTTTTTCAGTTTCCCTTTTGCCATGCTTTTTCTTTCTTTCTATAGTATTGTTGCTATCAACAATTCAGTTCTATCAGTTTGTGTTCTAGAATTCATGTAAACTGTAAACTATCTTTTTGTTGAAGATGTTTATGGATTATTTCTTTAACTATCTTGGTCTAATATTATATGAGATTCTGAGAATATTCCCAAAATAATGCAGCCTCAGTTGCTGCCATCATCATGCCACATCAACCCCTTCCTTCCTTAAAAGACTCTTTACTTGGTTCTCCTCCTATCTACTCAGTCTGTTCTATTGGCTTCTTTTCATTGCCCCAACTTCACAATATAGAAGTTCCCTGGTGAAAAGACTTCTTCCTAACTTGTCCAACCTCTAATTAATCCTAATATTAATTCTATTACCTTGAATATTATCTTTGTATAACTTCTTATTTTATATCTCCAACCCTGCCATGGCTGATTCCCAGATTTATATAACTGCCTAGTAAGGCCTTCATATGGATGTGTGAAAGGAATGTCAAAGTTAATATGTCCAATGTCAAACTTTTTATTTTCCTCTATCAAACTTCCAATTGCTCACACCAAAAAAATCATGAAATCATTTTTAGTTTCTCTCATTTTCCCTCACAATCCACTTGCAATACTTCAGAAAATCCTATTAACTTGATATTCATTTTTATTTCTTTAATAAACTCTTAAATATTACAAGTGTGCTAAGTACTGTTCTAAACCCTTTACAAAATTGATTCATTTCTTTTACTTACTTAAACCTCCTATCATTCCCATCTCATGATCCAGAATGTGAGCACTTGTCAGTATCTCCACTGCTACTTCTTGTCCACACCACAGTAATTTCTCAATAGGACTGTAATAACATCCTTGCCTCAAAAACAACCACCAAAACAATCCTTTAAAAACTTTAAGGCAATCATAAAATATGTAAGATGTAACCTCTATGAGGGCAGGAATTGTTCACTGCTATATCCATAGCAACTAAAATAGTACCTGGCACAATGTGTGTGCTCAATGAATATCCGAATAATGAAACATATACATCTGATCAAAATTCCCAACTAGCTTCCATATGGTAGTGCAAATAAATTCTATAATCTTTCCTATAGGCCAAAGCTATACCACTCTCCTTCTAAGTCCCTCCATCTGTTGTCATTGTTTTTCCTCAAATCATTATAAGTACATTCCTGCTCTAATGTTATTGAACTTGTTATTTGCTATGTTTGATATACACTTTGCCCCAGCTATCACACTCATTTCCTTTAAATACTGCTCAAAAATCATAATAGAGAGAAGTTCCCTGACCCACCCTACATAAAATAGCACACACTCATCATTATCTACTAATCATGCTTTATTTTTATTGTTAATCCTCACCTGAGGGTATTTTTCCATTGATTTTTAGAGAGGGAGGGAGGGGGAGATAGACAAGAGAGAGAGAAAGAGAGAGAGATATACACCGATATGAGACACATTGAGTGGTTGCCTCCTACATGCACCCTGAATGCCTGACTGGGCCAGGGATTGAACCTGCAACTCAGGTATCTGCCCTTGACCTGGAATCAAATCCATGATCCTTCAGTGTACAGGCCAATGCTCTAAACACCTAGCAACACCAGCCAGGGCCATGGTTTATTTTTATTCACAGCACCTATCAATTGTCCATTACCTATCTTCCCTTGTTATATTGGGAAAAACAATGATGGTAATCTCTAACACTATGCTACTTAAAAAAGTGAGGAAAAGACAGACACTAGAGAGATTTCAATTTCTGAGATTAAGTTCAATTTGGGAAGATGAAATTTTACTTCCATTAAATATATGTACCTCAAATGGTGCCTTATATGTCAGCCTTATATGCCTTATAATGTCAGCTCAATTAAAAAGAACCGCATAAAAAAGTTGTGAGGCCAAAAATATTTGGGAAGTGAGAAAGGTGTTTCATTCTTTATCAAAGAGACGGTTATTTAACATCATAATAAAAATGTTAGAAGTGTATTTAAAACCTAGTCTTCAAAAAGGAGGCTAGTTCACATACACATTTGTTGAGTCAATAAGTGAAATTATGGTCAATGTACTTTATATTAATCCATATAAATTAACAAATATTTTATACATTTTTAATCTGTTAATAGAGGGAGTAAGATTAAAACATTTTAAAAAACCCTTCCAATGTTTCTAATGCTATTCTATGAAATAGTATGCTAAAACTAGAACAATTAATTCCCCTTTGCTTACTTCAAAATTACTGGCAGTACTCATATAACCACATTGTAACACACCAGACTGCCCAGTTACTGCACCCCCCACCATAAAAAACAAAAAACAAAAACAAAAAAAACCTCACAGGAATAACCAAATAATTATCCACAGCCTGAAATTTTTATTTCAAGAATATAGAACCAAACATTTCAACCTATCTTCAAAGTAGTCAAAACAAAATTTGACCACAATGATAGCTTTCTTTTAAAATGTCAAACCCAAACTATCATTAGAAAGGGAAGATTCAGAAAATGTTCTCACCTTAAATAAAATGACATACTTTTTAAACAAGAAGAGACTTTAAAGTAAGCTATTCCAACATATTTATTTTATAAATGAAGAAATTCATGCCTAGGGAGGTCAAGAAGATTGTTCAAGGTCACTGAGTTCAATAGGGCCATCAGAAGCCTGAATCACATAACCTGATAGCCCAATGTTTATTAAGAAATATCCAGTCAAAGACTGAACTATTTGAGTATACTCCCAACTCATCAAAGCAGATCCATTTTCTATGTAAAATTCATTAATAGATAGAATCACATGTCATGCCATATCTTCTGATGAAATTAAGATACAAATTGGTCACTCTTAGATAAAACTTGAAATAATAATTTATCAATTCATTACTGTCAACCAGAAAGTTTGGTCTGATAAAAATAATGTAAAATAAGGTGCTTCTTAAAGATTATCAGAAGCACAGTCCAACCAATTATCCACCACCCCCTCTCCAATACCAATTCCTTGCCAAACTTACTAAACACACCCAGGTCTAATACCCTAATATGCCTAACATAATTGACATTAAAAATATTTGTTAAATACATATGTAAATAAGAATCATATGATTAAAAATATAGATACTTCACAGGAAAAAAAAATTAGCAAAATTTTTAAAGTAGGCATCATTTGATGATAAAACTCAATTCAGATATTTAAATCAAGAATGATACACAAAAATATTTTAAAGCCCATTTATGACA
Organism: Myotis myotis; assembly: GCF_014108235.1. NCBI lineage: Eukaryota > Metazoa > Chordata > Mammalia > Chiroptera > Vespertilionidae > Myotis > Myotis myotis. The sequence continues at coordinate 176,879,027 of NW_023416335.1, forward strand.
CAAACTGATAAATATTTCTCAGTTTACATTATATTATTGTTGGTCATTGCTAACAACAGAACCCACACTAATTACTCCTAATAAATTAATCCATACATAGTAATAGGATCCTCTGCTACATAAATGGTTAAAAGCCAACATTTAATTTAGGTATTTGGAATTAATTACTACAGCACTTAAAATATAAAAGAGAGAAGAAATGAAAGAGGGAAGAAGGGAGGGAACTCGAAACATTAATCAACCATTATATTCCACCTATTAGAAAGCAGCTACTTCTCACTTTCTAAATTCTTTGGCTAAGGCACATCTATAATTAAACTGAACATAATTAGAACATAATTAGTTACTATTGTCTGATTGAGAAAGGTTTTCCAATACAGGCTTCGCCACCACTCTCTCTGAAGTCACAAGATTATATCCCTTTCACAACAACTAATCAACTATATTGGATAAGGCAGCACAAACACCTCCAGATATTCCAAAAGGCAATCTGCAGGGCAAGAAATCAAAATAAAGATAGCAGGAAAACATCTAACCAATGCACTGAAAGGTTCTAACTGTGAAATGGTATAAAATCCCCCCACCAAGATCTAAAGAATCAAATGCACCAAAGTGGCCTAATTGTAAATGTCAAAAAAGCACAAAAATTAGATTATCCTGTATGTACCTACTTTGTCAAAACAACAAAACACCACCTCTCCATCACATTTGACAGCTGCAACAAGCCTAGCTGGTTTATAAAAGAGAGTACCTTTCACTGTCATGACAATTATGAAACAAGAAGTCTTTTCCACTGAATAAATGTTTAATCTTTACCTCCTAGTTCTATGTGATTTCTCAGTCTCTCTGTACAATTGGTAACAAATAACAGCACATGACAGAATCCTTCAAAATCTTCAAGCCAATTTCACAGACTAAGTCAAATATTTAAGCAAATATAAAATGAGAGAAAAAAAAATGACACAAGCATGTAAAAATCAGTCTAAAGGTATAAAGTAATATTGCATATGGAAATAAAGCATTTTTGCCATAGTAAATACTAAAACAGAGACCCATAAGTCTGCTCCTTCAGTTTAATATTTCCATGATCTTTCAATGAATTAATTTTGATCTCTGGCCCTATTCCATTAATGGCTGCCTTAATACACGGCATGGATTTCATCAGCACATAGACTCCAAAAGCATCAGCTTTACTGAATCTTCTCAACCAAAAACAAGATAACCAAACAAACTCCTGGATGTTTCCTAACAGATAAAATCATAAAGGAATGGAGAGAACTCCGTAATTTGTTCACACCAGCAAAGAAGTAACTGATTTTGTTGCTATAAAAAAACTCAGATATGACAATATCACATCTGACTAAACTAAAACCTTATGAATATGAATTAGTAGTTAACAAATGAAAAACAAGTAAGCAGGTCACATGTAATTCATCACTCTGAAAATGAAAACAGCTATTTAAGTCAGTGGTTCTCAACCTTGGCTGCACATTAGAATCACCTGGGAATCTTTTTAAAATCCTGATTTCTGGGCCTCATCCTCCGGAAATTCTGTTTCTTTGTTATGGGGTGGGGCCACAACATTAGTAACAAAGAAACAGAATTTCCGGAGGATGAGGCCCAGAAATCAGGATTTTAAAAAGATTACCAGGTGATTCTAATGTGCAGCCAAGGTTGAGAACCACTGATTTAAGTAACTATCAACACAAGATATGTTTACAACAGTGCCATTTTTTTGTAATTATCGTTTCTCCATTAGCAAATTATCTCCTCTCCCAACTACAACCTGTTACAGAATAAAGGGCAATCCAGCACAGCCTGAGGATATGGCCTTTTGTGTAATCCTGACCAAAATCTTGGCTAATGTGTTGATTGGATTGGACCTGTTCCAACTGCTACTTCAATGTCACCTTATTATTTGTTCCAATAGAAAAGGCAGACACTTCACTCTGGGCCAGATTTAAAAGAAATTACTATGTATCTTTAACTTTGTTGAAGTCTTCAAAGGCCAACTGCCTTGAGAGGTAGATGCTCAAAACTAACTCAAGCCAAGCCGGGGGCGGGGGGTGGGGGGGTAATCAAAGGAGAAAATGAGGAAAAAGTAAAGAAATAAGGGAGGGAGGAAGAAAGTAGAACTGGGGGTCAAGAAGAAAAAAAGAGAAGAGCAGACAGTTTGCAATTATAAAAAGGGCTGCAGTTATTTGTATCAGGATAATTACAAAAAGTCATTCCTACCTTGAGGTTCACTACTTTGAGAGTATCAAGGAACAATTTCCAGCCTGCTAATGTTAAACAATAGACTTATGCCTTATAAATACAGTAAATATACCTATCTCCATCAATAAAGATGTATACCTCTCAAAAATTCCAATAATTTCTTATGACTTTTTCCATTTTAAGCCTCTCTCCTAAATTTGATTGTATTTTATCTCTGATAACAGAAAGGGATATTCTAATAACATAGCTTCTCAAAATATTTAATACTTTGATCAAAAAAAGAAAAATGGCTTAATAATAAAAATCTCCTTTTAGTTTTGGTCACTTGTCAGTTGAATTGCAACCCCCCCCCCCCAAAAAAAAAAAAAGATATGTTCAAATCCTAATCCCAGGTACCTAATCCCTAATCCTAATCCATGGTATCTATAAAGGTAATCTTATTTGGAAATATGGTCTTTTCATATGTAATTAATTATTACAAAATAAGATCATCTGTTCTAAGATTACTTTCCTTATACAAAAAGGAGAATGAGCCTGGCCAGAGTCACTCAGTGGTTGAGCTCTGACCAGGAGATCACAATTTGATTCCCAGTCAGGGCAAATGCCTGGGTTGTGGGCTCAATTCCCAGTAGGGGGTTGCAGGAGGCAGCCAATAGATTTCTCTTTCATTGACGTTACTATATCTCCTTCTCTTTCCTCTCTCTCTAAAATCAATAAAAACATTTTTAAAAATTCAGTATGAAATAAAAATGTGACACCCTTGCTCAAAAATTAACAATTTCAAGATGGCAACAGCAGACCATTAAAACAAGCATCAGTGCCTTATAATCACAGAGTCCTGTGCAAATACACAAATTGTGTGCCCATGAAGCCAGGCCTGCCTTAAGATACAGGTAATGAGAAAGTGTTGACAATCAACAATCTTATCAGAAAACCCTACAGTAAAGCCTCCCCTACACCTTGCCTCACTTACCAGCAGAGCTTCCAATCAAGCTTTTTTGCCCTACTCCTAAAAAAAGAGATAGCTATGGATAACCAGGCATTTAAACAAAGCCTCTAAATCAGCGGTTCTCAACCTGTGGGTCGCAACCCCTCTGGGGGTCAAAGGACCCTTTCACAGGGGTCGCCTAAGACCATCGGAAAACACATATATAATTACATATTGTTTTTGTGATTAATCACTATGCTTTAATTATGTTCAATTTGTGACAATGAAAATACATCCTGCATATCAGATATTTACATTATGATTCATAACAGTAGCAAAATTACAGTTATGAAGCAGCAACAAAAATAATTTTATGGTTGGGTCACCACAACATGAGGAACTGTATTAAAGGGTCACAGCATTAGGAAGGTTGAGAACCACTGCTCTAAATGAAAAACAAAGGCCAGAATACAATAGTAGAAAAGAAAAAAGCTTCTTGGAATAAGTCCATTATAGGACTAGAGGCCTGGTGCATGAATTTGTGCATGGGGAGGTGGAGGGTCCCCCAATCCAGGATGACTGGCTCCTAACCACTGGCCTGCCTGATTGCCTCATAGCCCCTAACCACTCTGCCTGCCTGACTGATCACCCCTAACCACCTCTGCCTTGGCCCCCGCCACCGCGGCTTAGTCCAGAATGACGTCCAGAAGGTTGTTTGGCTGTCTGGTCTAATGAACATATTATGCTTTTATTATTACAGATAAAATTAATAATAACATAAACATACTCAAATAAAAGCTCTTGAGAATGCAAAACACAATAACACATATGAAAACAATCCATAGAAGCTTTGGAAAATAAAGCAAAAAATATCAAACAGAAATTTTTAATAGGAGGGGGAATAAAGAAATAAAAAATAGATACAATAAGACAAACAACCCAGTGGATCCAGGATCCAAATAATAGGTGTTACAGAGGGTAGATAATAGGTGCTATCATTATCCAATTAATAGGGAAGTAATTCACCAAAAATAGCTCAAGAAATTTTCCACATCTAAACATTATACACTGAAGGGATGCTTGGAGTTCCAACAATTGGTCAAATGTAGGCCCGAGGACTGTGTCTTCAGTACCACTGCATATTTAAAAGGGCTTCCAGTGAAAATACAACTATATCATACTCACAGCTTAATGTTTACAGTATTGCTTGGCTTGCAGGACTTAAGAAAAATTACTGTAGACTATCCCACCCCCCAAACAAGAAAGAAAGAAAGAAAGAAACTGAACTGAAACCTAATTTTTAAATGGGAAACATTTCTAAAATTATCAGAACAAAGGTCATTACATAGACTTTTCTATCAGAAAAGCAAATATTACTTGGTCCTGGGGTGGCACCAAATAAAAATGACTAGTGATTAGACAACTACACAATAGAAATCCTAAAAGTATACCAGTATAGTGCCAGGACAGTTAATACTCCTAGGTCCCCAAAAAAGAAAGCACAAAACACCAGTGTGAGACAGAATTCTCAATTAAGGCCCAATAATTCAATTAATTAAGATTAAACATATATGAGTTCACAACAAAAATTAAAAAAAAACTGCATGGAAAAAAATCATGATTAGTAAGGATATAGATAATACAACAGTCACTTAAGATAAAAAGTTTTCAAGAAGGGAAAATAATTCACAATATATTATGATTCAGGTGTCAATGGTATTTAATATAACCTTTATAATGTACACAACTGAATGCTGATCTAATGAAATCTATTATGTAACTACTAGAGGCCTGGTGCATGGATTCATGCACTTTTAAAGAAAATTAATTAGAAGGTGGCTGGCAGGGTGGGGCGGGGAGGGACTGGGTGAGACAGGCCGGACACACCCTGGAGCCAACCTCCCACAGCCCCTCCCTGGCTGGTCACACCTGGGGTGGCACTGGGGCTCGAAGGGAGTCTGCGGAATGAGTGAGGTCGCTCCAGCAGGTGGGGTCACTCGGCCTGGCCTGCAGGGATCGGGCCAAAACAGGCAGTCCGATATCCCCTGAGGGGTCCTACAGTGTGAGAGGGCACTCTGCAAAGAAGCTGTCACTCGGCAGCTCCTATATTGAGCGTCTACCTCCTGGTGGTCAGTGCGTGTTATAGCTACCAGCCAGTCGGCTGGTCACGTAGCCTTTTATATATATAGATACTAGGAGAATGAAGGGACTCTAAGTGTGACTAGAGGTATAAAAAATTTTTAATCTGAAAAATCAAGAAGTAGTAATATTTTATGTATGTTATTAAAAAATATGGGATAGCCCTAACCGGTTTGGCTCAGTGGATAGAGCGTCAGCCTGTGGACTCAAGGGTCCTAAGCTCAATTACGGTCAAGGGCATGTACCTTGGTTGCGGGCACATCCCCAGCAGGGAGTGTGCAGGAGGCAGCTGATCAATGTTTCTCTCTCATCGATGTTTCTAACTCTCTATCTCTCTCCCTTCCTCTCTGTAAAAAAATCAATAAAATATATTAAAAATATATGGGATACATATTAATTTAAGTAGTTGAAAGTTGTTGCTTTTGAAGGCTCTAAAAAATGGCAGAAGCAGGGAAAGGATGAGTGAATACTGTTTTCCATAACAAGCCATTTAGCATTTAGAACTATATGACTCTTTAAACTATGTTAATATATAATTTTAATGAAAAATTTTAAATGAAAACATTGCTTGTAGCTTTGATATTATACTCTGCAGTAATTGTTGATAATGAATGAATAAAAATATCATAAAACCTTAGACTTTCCATATTAGTTACAGTGTCTAAATGCTTAAGAATATATGTACAAGATTACTGAAATAAAAGGTCAGAAACCACTGACCTCTTCATCATGGGGAACTTGTTAAATAAATGGTAATACATCAATTTAATTGGTTATTAAGAAACTCTTACTATACTGACATGGAATAATCTAAGCTATGTTCTTAAATGAAATCACATGAAACCTTTATTTTTAAAAAATGAAAAAATGAATATATGTGTATGTATATGTGTGTATATGTATATATAGTTATGTGTGTATATATATGTGAACACATATATAGACACATATGTACACACATACACACACTGTACATGTGTAAGTACCCCAAATATCTTCAGAAGAATATGTAAGAAACTGCTCATATTGGCTGACACCAGGAAAGAACAGTGGGTAGCAGATATTGTCAAAGGATACTTTTTGCTTTATATATCCTTTTGCACTTTTTAAAATGTTGAACTATATATATTGCTATTACAAAAAAATGAACTTTTAAAATAATAAAATGCGAAGTATCATAGATATCTAACAACAAATAAATGACTAATGATACGATTTCTGATGCCAAAGCTGAGGACTAAGAGTTGACATTTTGAGGGAGGAAACAATAATTCTACCTTCCCTGCAACTCTATATTGGCAGGTGCCTTCTCTGCTTATTGGCATCTGGTAGGCATTAGGCAAACCAAATATACAAACAAATATTTACTAAATATTTACTGAGAGAGAAAACAGTGAGTCTAGAAGAAAGGCCTCATTCAAATACCAATAACTAACTTTGAATTTTCTCATCTATAAAAAAAGAAATGGTAACCTTACAGGATTATTGTGAGAATTAAGTAAACATGCTCATAGCATAGTGACTTGCACATAGTAGTCAGTAAGTAAATATCAGTTTCCTTCTCCTGTCTCATCCCTTAACTTTTGATAAAAACTGGGAGGAAGATAAATCAAAGAGATTTTATGTTAAACTTCCTCTCTCACAGCGAAGACTATATGCACTGATAAGGTTTGACATTAAATACAAATAAGCATATTACACATACAAAAGAAATATCTTTTCAAGTGAAGGAAGAAAATATTCATAGAAATAAAGAGAAAGCCTATACATATAAGGATATTTCTTCTGTTCTCTATTCATGACTGGAAAGATGATATCTTTCCTAATACATATTCATTTATTGGAGTTCAAAAGTGCCAAAAGGACAAAGAGAAACAGGCAAATATATCTGCTGGCACAACCACCATTAAAATTCATTTACTGCCCTAACCGGTTTTGCTCAATGGATGGAGCATCGGCCTGTGGACTCAAGGTTCCCAGGTTCGATTCCGGCCAAGGGCATGTACCTTGGTTGCGGGCACATCCCCAGTAGGGAGTGTGCAGGAGGCAGATGATTGATGTTTCTCTCTCATTGATGTTTCTGACTCCCTATCCCTCTCCCTTCCTCTCTGTAAAAAAATCAATAAGATATATTTTTAAAAATTCATTTTATTAAATAAATATAGTCACATAATGATTAGTATGTGATTTTATTAACGCCAAGTTAGATATATTCTTTTAAAATTTGCAAAAGTTCCTTGACTTAATTTCTACATTTCTTACTATAACTTTGATTTCTTCCTGCCATTATACTCCCAAAATTTCACACTGACCTTTATTCCTTTTGTCAAAATAACTACTGTTTCCAAAGTATAAGAACAATGATTATTTTAGATATTGGAATTTAAAATACTAGAAGAAATTGTGACTTACAAAATATAACTTACATTGTTCAGATGCTAAATTATTCATGGCTGGCAAAAGCAGCCAGCGAGGACCAAAACATTACCTGAGCATAGAAAAGTCATGACAATTTTTCTGACATTAATATTAGAATAATGTATACTATTTGTCAAGAAACAGAGGCATCAGCTTTGACAGGGTTATAAAATCCTCAACACATAAAAATGTGAACTAACACATATTTCCAGAGTTGTTGTTTGATAAAATGAGAAAAAAAATAATCTGATAAATACTTGCTATAGTACAGAAATTGCCCTAGTAGTGAATTATTTTGTTTCATAAATACAAACCTAAAAATATTATAATGATGAAAAAGACATACTCCTTCTCCCTGCTCTCTATTTTATTAAGGATGAAACTTTAGGTGATGATACCAAGAAACTATACTGTTGGGAAATACTCTTCTGTAAGCTCATTGTTCTACCTAAGAGAAAACTCAGTAACTCTTTTGGCCTCTTGCCCCACCCACCCAATTCCTCCCTCCCGTCTTTCACACAGAGGTGAGATTCGTATAATCCTTGAGTTGGTAAGAAAATGTGCAACATTTGTGACTTAGCACCCATACTCCCTCCCTCAATCTCTTTCCTTCAATCTCTCCCTTTCACCTCCATATAAAGATATCTATATATATAAAAGCCTACATGATTAAACAACCAGAATAACCGGTTGACCAGTTGCTATGACACGCACTGGCCACCAGGGGCAGACATTCAAAGCAGGAGCTGCCTCCTGCTAGTCAGTGCACTCCCACAGCCAACCTCCTGTGGCCAGCCAACCTCCCATGGCCCCTCCTCCGTGGCCGGCCAACCTCCTGCAGCCCCTCCCCCTGGCTCCGATGGGGACTGGGCAAGATAGCCCCAATCGGCCCTGATTGCTTGCCAAGCCGAGGAACCCCACCTGTGTACGAATTCGTGCACTGGGCCTCTAGTATTTATATATTTATGTATGTATGTGTGCATGTACTGGTATATAGGCATAGTCATCCACAAACAAATGCATATGTCATATATGTTTTATATTATATATGAGAAATTAATAAGGATATTAATGAGGAGATATAAATGTATATTATAAATATATACACTGAGTGGCCAGATTATTATGACCACCTGAGGTTTGTAGGCAAATTAGCTATAATTTCACGCTGAAGTTACTAGAGCGCCAGACCATTATAAATAGGGAAGCAGGTTGTTTACCACGATAGAAGTGATTTTTTTCTGAAGATATGGGTAAACAACGCGATTTAACAGCCTTCGAATGTGGGAGATATATATATATATATATTGAGTGGCCAAATTATTATGACCACCTGACGTTTGTAGGCAAATTAGCCATACACTGCATCGTGTGGGATATGGAAGCTGAAGGCCTGTTAGAACACCTTTGCTGTTTGCAGTTACCAAGATAAAACGTCTCCAGTTCACACAGGAATACAAGGATTGGACAGTCGAGCATTGGAAAAAAGTCATGTGGTCTGATGGATCACATTTCCAGTTGCATCATGCAGATGGCAGAGTGGGAATTTGGTAGAAACAGCATGAAAGTATGCACCCCACATGCATAAGTACAACCCTTCAAGCTGGTGGGGGCAGTGTTATTGTTTGGGGCATGTTTTCCTGGCATGATTTGGGCCCTTTAATTTGTGTGGAACAATGTCTGAATAGCACAATATACCTAAATATCGTTGCTAATCAAGTTCATCCTATCATGTTGATGGCGAATTCCAATGAAGATGGCTTCTTCCAACAAGACAATGCGCCATGCCATGGTGCTTGGATTGTGCAGAAGTGGTTTCAAGAACATGAGGGAGACTTTACCTTGCTTAGGTGGCCCCCACAATCACCAGATCTCAATCCAATTGAGCATTTGTGGGATGAAGTTAAAAGAGCCATCAGGCAGCTGGTTCCACAACCATCAAATCTCACAGAACTGGACAGTGCTAATCATCATCGAATCTCATAGAACTGGACAGTGCTATTCATCAGACATGATGTCAGATTCCTCATATCATCTTTCAACATCTCGTGGAGTCAACGCCAAGAAGAACCGCCGTGGTATTGAAGACAAAAGGTGGCCCAACGAAATATTGATAGGGTGGTCATAATAATCTGGCCACTCATAATAATATATATATCCCAAGTTCAAAGGCTGTTAAATCGCATTGTTTATCCATATCTTCAGAAAAAAAATCACTTCTACTGTCGTAGTAAACAACCTGCTTCCCTATTTATAATGGTCTGGCCCTCTAGCAATTTCAGCGCGAAATTATAGCTAATTTGCCTACAAATATCAGGTGGTCATAATAATCCGGCCACTCAGTGTATACACACACACACACACATACATACATACATACATCCATACATATATTATTTACTGGAGGCCTGGCCCAATGCATGAAAATTCGGGCAAGAATAGGCCTTCCTTCCCTCAGCTGCTGGTACCGGCTTCCCTCTGGCACCCACGGCCTGGGCTGCTTCCCTTCTCTGGCTGCGAGCAGGCACCCAGGACCCGGGCTGGCTTCCCTCTGGCCCCAGTTTCGTCAGGAAGGATGTCCGAAATGACATCGGAAGATGTCCGGTCTAATTAGCATATTACCCTTTTATTATTATAGACTGTATATATGTGTGTGTATCCCCTTCTATCTGTATCACTCTCAATTTCTCTCTCTAAAGTGACTTCAGGAAAAATTCATTTTCTACTCTTCAATGCCTTAAATTTGCAGAGCAAGGTTCCTAAATGGAAGTCTAAGGTAGTACAGCAAAACACACAAAAATAGGCAAATAAATCCATTAAATTCAGACATGTAATATTAATAATCCTGTCTTTCCACAAACCTAAGCCTATTACTTCACACCTTCTCTTTATTGTCAAACCCCCAGTATCTCCTCAACCCTCCTTACTCAGTTCTCATAAAATGGAAGCTGACATATTCCTATTATTACATGTACTAACTAGTCTATCTGTATCTGTACCTATGCATAGTCTTCCCTAATCTATACTAGAGACCTGGTGCACAAAAATTTGTGCACTTGGGGGGGGTCCCTCAGCCTGGCCTGTGCCCTCTCACAGTCTGGGACCACTTGGGGGATGACCACCTGCTGGTTTAGGCCTGCTCCCTAGGGAATTGGGCCTAAGCTGGCAGTCAGACATCACTCTGGCAGCCCAGGAGCCCTCAGGGGATGTCCACTTGCCAGCGAGGACCAGGCCTAAGCTGCAATCGGACATCCTTAGTGCTGCTGAGGCAGGAGAGGCTCCTACCACCACCGCTGTACTGGCAGCCATCTGTCTGGCTTGTGGCTGAGCAGAGCTCCCCCTGTAGGAGTGCACTGACCACCAGGGGGCAGCTCCTGCATTGAGCGTCTGCCCCCCTCATGGTCAGTGTGTGTCATAGCGACCAGTCATTCTCTGTCTTTCTGCTGGTAGGGTCAGTTTGCATATTACCCTTTTATTATATAGGATAGAGGCCAGGTGCATGGGTGGGGGCCCGCTGGTTTGCCCTGAAGGGTGTCCCAGATCAGAGTGGGGGTCCCGCTGGGGTGCTTGGCCAGCCTGGGTGAGGGTCTGATGTCTGTTTGCAGGCTTGTCACACCCCCTTCAGGGTGGGGGTCCCCACTGGGGTGCCTAGCCAGCCTGGGTGAGGGGCTGATGGCTGTTTTCAGGCTGGCCACACCTCCTTTAGGGTGGGAGGTGGGGTCCTCACTGGGGTGCCTGGCCAGTCTGGGTGAGGGGCTGAGGGCCGTTTTCAGGCTGGCCAAGCCCCCCAGTGATGGAAGCTCCCAGCCTCTCCTGTTTTTCTTTTTATTCTGGGGTTTATCTTCTATAATTGAAACTTTGTTGCCTTCAGTGGAGCTCAGAGCTGGCCTGAAAGCTTTGCTTCCTCCATCACTGGAGAAACCAAGCCTCCTGCTCGCTTCAGCTCCGTGGCTGCCTGCCACCATTTTGGTTGGGTTAATTTGCATATAGTCACTCTGATTGGCTGGTGGGCATGGCTTAAGGCATAGCGAAGGTATGGTCAATTTGCATGTTTGTCTTTTATTAGTGTAGTTATATAAAAGGTTAATATGCTAAGTGTCTGACCATCCTACTGGTCGCTATGATGCGCACTGACCACCAGGGGGCAGATGCTCACCACAGGAGCTGCCATGATGTGCACTGGCCATTTACAGAGAAAGGCACCGTGACCTGGCACTGACAAAGCAACACTTGGCTTCCCCCAAGTGGGACACAGACCCTGCCACCACCCAGAATGACAGCCCACCAAATCGCAGCTGATGCTGCCGAGACACCATGGCACAAGATGCGGCACACAGCCCGGAAATGGTGGCTGTGGGTGCTGGGTAATGACGTCACGTAGCAACGCCCAGCTTTCCTCTCCTTACTGCCTAGCCTCCTTGTAATTTCTTCAATCCAGGAACATGACTTTTGCTTTATAGCCAGGTGAAAACATTTTACACTTTAACCAAATGTCTGTGAAGCATTTTCCTGTGCCTCATCTCTTGATCCTCACAGGAGTCTTGGGATAGTTAGATAGAAGACTCAGTGGAATCCTTTTTTTTTTTCATTAGCTGGAAAATGGAGATTTAGAAAGCTTAGAAACTTGACCTGAATGAAAAGAAGTAAGAAATGTTGGATCTTGGAAATGACTTCAGGTTTTCCCACTGCATAGAATATAGTCAAACACTGCTGCAGTTAAACATTTTACCCTTTGTTCTCCCTGCATGATCTATAATATTAATCTGCTTCATGTTTATATTTACTGCTGTGTTGCTGACAATTACCTGAAAGAGAAGTTAGGGTGCTTCACTGGGCTGCAAAAAGTGTAGCTAAATCAGAAAGCAGGTCTAATATATATATATATATAAAAGGCTAAGTTAATTCATGCATACGCGTTACATATAAAGCTCTTGCTGGCTCCAATAGCACATGTGTGTTTCGAAGTGTTATTGTCAATTGTGAATTTGGTTGACACTTCTATTAGTGAGAAAAGGCGAATAGCAATATTAAAATACTTCTAATTAATTTCTTTTCAATGTGCACGAATTCATGCACCGGGCCACTAGTGTTATTATAAAAGAACTGAAGATAACAGTTCTATCTGAAGATAATACTTCTACCTATCTACTAGAATGTATCAAGTTACATGGCAAAGAGGATTTAAGATAGCAAATGGAAGTAACAATGCTAATCTGCAGGCTTTAAAATAGGGAGATTATCCTGGTGAGTCTAACCAAGAAACCTTGAAGGTGAAAGACGGTGGCAGAAAAGTCTCTGTTGGAGTGATGCAATAGGAGAAAGCCACAACCAGCCATTTCTGGCTCTGAAGATTGGAAGAGGGCCAAGAGCCACAAGGAATGCTGGCTGTTACAACAGCAATAGAAATCAAATTCACGGAGTGTTCCTGCGACCCTTTCAAAAATTCATACTCAAAACTATTTTCATAAAAATACTAAGATGTTATTTGTTTTTCTCACTCTCATTCTCTCATGCATCTGAATATACAGTGGGTTTTTCCAGAGGAGGTAGGTCCTATGATATCACCAAAGACTAAATAAACAAAGAGATATGAGAATGAGAATCTAGCTGTCTTCCATGAAGCCAGAGTAGAGAATTGAAAAAATATAAAACAATGCTATTCTCACTAAATTTGTTTTTGTTTTGGAAAATACACTTATGTTTTCATTAAAAATGTTATTTAACATGTAAAAGGCTTATTATTATTTCTTAAATGAGTTAGTAAATACTTTTAAAATTTGTTTTATATTCTAATATGGTAAATATCAATAGAGATAGCCTAATCTAAAACTCTTTGAGACCCACAATAATTATTACAAGTATAAAATAGTCCTAAACACAAAAATGTTTAAGACCTACTGATATAGAGCTTTGTAAACGCCAAATGTAGCTCTAAGTAGTATGTGTATGCATGTGTGTATATATACAGTAAGTGAATCTTCACAATAATCCTGACAGATAAGTACAATGTTTATCTTGGTTTTACAGATAATAAAAGTCAAGTTTATTACAAGCAAGCAACATGTCCAAAGTCACACTAAACAGCTGAGATAGGATTCAAACCTCACCAGTCTGTGGTTGAACACAGCCTTCCCATTGTCCATATTTCTTTATTGACTCTTACTCTGAAGGTGATTTCATCTAGTTGCATGTTTAAATACTCCAGCCCCAAGTCTCTAACTCCAGACTTCTGGATGACTAAAAGTCATCCCAAATTTAACCTTGCCCAAACTGAACTAACTGATATCTTCTCCTCCTCAAAGAGTTACTCACCTCAGATTTCCTATGTCAGCAAATGGGAATTGTTCCAACTTCTCAGATCAAAGCTCTGAAGGGCTCTCTTTCATGCTTCACATTAGTGTATCAGAAATCCCAGTGAGCTATGCCTTAGAAATATACCAGAATCCAACCACTTACCACCTCCATTTGCTACTATCCTAATGCAAGCCTCTTTGGGACACAGTAATAACCTCCTGCTGGTCTTCCTCTAACTACATAGTATATTTTCCCCAAAGCAGAAAAACTGATTTAAAAAAAACAAGGACCAGTCACTCTTTTGCTCAATATAGCTTCCCATGTCAACCAGAGTAAAATCCACAATCTTTACCTTAACCTAGAAGGCCTTATATAATCCAGCCCCATGGTATCTCTCTAATTTACCTGATTATCTCGTCCTTGCTTTTTCTAAGAACACATCAAATACAACTTTACCTCTTTATACTGTTTCCTCTACCTGCCCACCCTCCCCAGTACGCTCCCAAGATCCTTAAGGCCTATACCTTTCTTTCCAAAGGTTTCTTGTCCGAGGGGCTTTCCATTATCACCCTATCATATCCTATCATTTTCAGCTCCTTCATCTTAAGTCATTTTTCTTTTGCACTTATCATGGCCTGAAAAAGTACAAATATATATTTTTGTTCCTTGGTGATACCCCCACTAAAAGATAAACTCTATAAATTCAGGACTTTGTCTCTTGGGTCCAGAACTTTCTCCCCTAACAATGTATAATGAATTGGCACTCATTACTTATTAATCACTCATTTAGTGATTAACTAGGAAAAATATTTACAATAAAAATAATGCCCATAAAATGTTATCTATAGAAGTTTATAAGAAATATTGCAATCCTTTGTGTAGCGGTACCACAGGGTTGTTTTTTTTGTTTGTTTTTTTAAGATATATCTTATTGATGTTTTTACAGAGAGGAAGGGAGAGGGATAGAGAGTTAGAAACATCGATGAGAGAGAAACATTGATCAGCTGCCACTTGCACAACCCCTACTGGGGATGTGCCCGCAACCGAGGTACATGCCCTTGACTGGAATCAAACCCGGGACCCTTCAGTCCGCAGGCCGACGCTCTATCCACTGAGCCAAACTGATCAGGGCTGTACCACAATTTTTTAACCCACTCATCTGCTGATGGGCAATTAAGTTGTTTCCAAATCTTAGCTATTGTAAATTGTGCTGCTATGAACATAGGGGTGGGTGCATATGTCCTTTCTGATTGGTGTTTCTGATTTCTTGGGATATAGTCCTAGAAGTGGGATTATTGGGTCAAATGGGAGTTGCATTTTTAACTTTTTGAGGAAACTCCATACTGTCTTCCACAGTGGCTTCACCAGTCTGCATTCCCACCAGCAGTGCACAAGGGTTCCTTTTTCTCCACAACCTCACCAGCACTTGTCATTTGTTGATTTGTTGATAGCCATTCTGACAGGTGTGAGATGGTATCTCATTGTTGTTTTGATTTGCATCTCTCAGATGATTAGTGACTTTGAGCATGTTTTCATATGTCTCTAGGCCTTCTGTATCTCCTCTTTCGAAAAGTGTCTATTTAGGTCCTTTGCCCATTTTTCATTGGATTGTTTATCTTCCTTTTGTTGTATGTGTTCCCTGTAAATTTTGGAGATTAAACCCTTTTCGGAGATAACATTGGCAAATATGTTCTCCCATGCAGTGGGCTTTCTTGTTGTTTTGTTGATGGTTTCTTTTGCTGTGCAGAAGCTTTTTATTTTGGCGTAGTACCATTTGTTTATTTTCTCCTTCATCTCCATTGCCCTAAGAGCTGTGTTGGTAAAGATATAGCTACAACATGTGTCTGCTATTTTGCTGCCTATGGAGTCTTGTAGAATTTTTATGGTTTCCCATCTTATATTTAAGTCCTTTAGCCATTTTGAGTTTGTTTTTGTGTATGATGTAAGTTGTTGATCTAATTTCATTTTTTTGCCATGTATCTGACCAAATTTCCCAACACCATTTATTGAAGAGACTGCCTGGACTCCATTGTATGCTCTTGCATGCTTTGTCAAATATTAACTGAGAATAATGGTTTGGGTCAATTTCTGGGTTCTCTGTTCTGTTCCATTGGTCTATATGTCTGTTCTTGTGCCAGTACCAGGCCGTTTTGAGAACCATGGCTTGGTAATATAGCTTGATATCTGGTATTGTGATCCCTCCAACTTTGTTCTTCTTTCTCAGGACTGCTGTGGCTATTCGGGGTCTTTTTTATTCCAGATAAATACCACATGACCTCACTCGTATGTGGAATATAATGAGCAACATAATCTGATGAACAAAAATAGATCCAGAGACAAATGGCAGGGGAGGTGGGGTTAGAGAGCAACCAAAGGACTTGTATGAATGTATATTAGCATAACCAATGGAGACAGATACTGGGGCAGTGGGGACTTGCCCGGGGTGGGAATGGCTGGGGGGTGGGGAGGGCCGTCAATCAGGGAAAAAGGAGACATAAGTAAATCTTTAGACAATAAATTAAAAAAAATATTGCAATCCTAAAAGGAAATTATTATATAAAGTATGGAACTAGGTAATTAGTACAAACAAACAAAAAGCACCTGATGAAAATATGTTCAAGTCCAACACAATAAATAATTTTTTAAAATTCAAATTTAAAGTAGACATTATTTTATACATTGCAAACAACAAGACTCTTTAAATGTAATGTTGAACAATAAGGCAAGTATGAGACAAGCACTTACTTGGCTCAAACATTCATGACACCAATTTAACTATGTTTATATTTTCATTCTCTAATCCAGTAATCTCTCTTCTAATAATTAACACACACACACACACAAAAAAAAAAAAAAAATCAAGGCAGCCTTTTCTACATAAAGATCTCTACATTTAGAGATAACATGATTTTAAAATAGTAAAAGAAAATAATAGTAGCAATCTAGATATACAACAATAAGGAGATGATTTTGAAAATTATGCTTTCTTCCTAATAGAATATTACGGAGTTATACTTGTAAATAATTTATTAGAATATGAAAAATGTCTAAGTTACCTTAGATGGATAACAGCATACAAATATTATTCATTTCACCACATTCAAAATAATCATTAAAAACATATAAAATGCATGTTATTGTTTGGTAGAAATATTATAATTTTGTAATTGTTGGCATAAAAATACTTATCTCCAAGAAACAGTGATTAAATTCAAAATTATGCCATAAATCGAAAGAACTCTAGTAAAATTAATAATTTCAAATTGGGGACAATTGACCTAGTAAAGCTACTTGATACTGAAGCTTTAATAAACACTCAGTTACTTGAACCAACTATTATGCTGGATAAGTATTTTGCATACTATCCAGATAAAATACCACACATTAAAACAAAGATTTCCCTACAGAAGGAATTAAATAAATACATTAAAAATGGAAAATATTTTCTTCACTTAATGGTAACTCTTTTTAAAAATGAAAAATTACATGCAATGATCCAAATAAATATAAAAGTTAGAATAGTTATCAAACTGTTGTTCTTAAAAATATTTCCCACAAGGTATTCTGGCAAGGGCTATTTTTCTTCTTCTTTAAGGTGATAAAACAATGTATTACCTATGGTAATAAAAGCATAAGCAATGACAGACCTTCCTGTTCTCCTGTCTACTTTATGTTTGTAATCATTCCCAAAATGCCTGTTCAATTTTCTAAGAATAAAAAATATCATGCATACCAGAAAAACTATTTTTTAGGATTTGAACAAAACTCTTCAAACTTTTGAAAATATATTAGTCACCAATGGACTTAGCCTACCCTGCCAAATATTAGCCTAAAAACAAAATTTTAAAGTTGAGTTATTAAGTCCTTTACAAGTTTTTTTTAAAGAGATAATGTAACCACAACTACAAAAATCACCACATTCTAACCACTGCTAAAATGTCCACTGTGTGTAATAATACACAGTATAAACCTTGTCTGGTCCAATAGGACTTAAGAAACACTTTCAAAAAAAATCTCATTTAGCAGTTAATAATATGGACATGTCCCAATTTTCCAATAATTATTTTTCTGATTAGTATATCTATGAATCAGATTCTCTTCCTGCCCTGACATAAATTACTAATCATTTTCTGCTCACAGGCTAACCAGACTAGACGAGGATAAAATATTCCAACCAATTCCACTCTGGGAGTATCCCGTTCTTTTGAATTAGGGCCCTAGTGACTGGGAGTTGCCTGTTTAGTTTTTTCCATTTATTACTAAGAAATTAGATAAAACGATCTATTTGTATTTCTTTGAGGAGAAGAGTTAGGTAAGAAATAAAACAGAAGAGCTGGTTTTTTATAATCTACCACTCAAGGTAGCTCTAACATTATTCTAATAATAAATCGAAAATCATATCTGAAAAAACTTAAAACCTATGCAAATATATCTGCTGTAGATGAGATGAAGAAAAACACTGCCATATTTTTCTCTTGGTTTTCTTGTAGAGACAAATGGTCCTAACTCCTCTACAGATCATAACTGTCCACACGTCAGCAATACTCTCCACATGTCAACAAAAAAACTGGTGCTCATAAATTGGTGCCTACATCGAACACCTGGTGACAGAGTTAATATAATCTCTAAAAACAAAGAAACACATAAAGAAAAAAGAAATGAAGATGAGAAGATGTTTGCCATATGTTGGGGTTTTATTTTAAATGCTCAAACTATTTAAATAAAATACTTCTAAAATTAAATGATGAACAAAATAGTAATATTTGGCATCTCTCTAAGTAAATAAGTACAGTAAAAATTCACCTCCAATCCCAATGTAGTAAAAAGAGCACATATGGTCAGGTCAACCCAGTTTTATATCCGAGGGCTGTAACATACTATGTAACCTAGGAAAAGCAATTTACTATTTCTATCACTTTCTTCACCAGTACAATGGGATTAATAATGCCAATCACACTGTCTTGCAGTGGAAATTAGGTGAAAGAAACTATATTGAGTGACTGGTGTAGTACTTGGTGTTTGGTAGACAATCATATACTGAAGTGAAGAGGTACCTTATATGAAAATTGGGTTATAGTCAGAATACATGGAGAATATTGTATGCCATAAGTCACTCCTGCAAATTGCTTGGAAAATTACACATAGCAGACCAACATACTGTATCTCCTCTCTTTACCCAATATTGCTAGCTTCCTTAACACCAGGAATAAATCACTCTATTTCTGGGTAATTACCGGATGAACTAATTGACTTGCATTAGGGGTCATGTTTTATAGGAGAAAAAATTTAAACATTAGAAGCACACATTTTACAGTGTAATGACAACCAGTATAACAGAGACACTGTGGCCGTAACCGGTTTGGCTCAGTGGATAGAGCGTCGGCCTGCGGACTGAGGGGTCCCAGGTTCGATTCAGGTCAAGGGCATGTACCTTGGTTGAGGGCACGTACCTTGGTTGAGGGCACATCCCCAGTCGGGGGTGTGCAGGAGGCAGCTGATCGATGTTTCTCTCTCATCGATGTTTCTAACTCTCTATCCCTCTACCTTCCTCTCTGTAAAAAATCAATAAAATATATTTAAAAAAAAAAAAAAAAAAAAGAGAGAGACACTGTGATAGCCTAGTCCCGTGGTCGGCAAACTTCGGCTCGAGAGCCACATGCGGCTCTTTGGGCCTTTGAGTGTGGGTCTTCCTAAGCCTTAGGAGTACCCTAATTAAGTTAATAACAATGTACCTACCTATATAGTTTAAGTTTTAAAAATTTGGCTCTCAAAAGAAATTTCAATCGTTGTACTGTTGATATTTGGCTCTGTTGACTAATGAGTTTGCCGACCACTGGCCTAGTCTGAGGATACAGCACAGCTATACCTTCCATTTCACACTGTAGGACATATGTTAATTGTGTTTGTCAATTAGAGAGAGTATTGTTATTGCTATGTTTGTTTGTTCACTTTAGGGACCATGTGTTTTTGCTTTTGCCAGTACATAAAGTAAAATTTCCTATAAGCTAAATATATATGATGCCACACCATTGCTTTCCTTACATTATTAGGCAAACTGGAAAAACATTTTTTCAAGTAAAAAAAAATAAAACAAATGCATGACACAAATTTGTGCTCCAGAATTTATTTATGTAAAGAAGGATGTCCCCAAAGCCTAATATAGAAGCCACTTACCTTCATCAAGCTCTTCTACCAAAGCTAGTTATCTTGTTTCTAAGTCTTCAGCAGATTAAAAGGGGCAAGGGAAAGGGAATATTATATGGAGGAACAGAGAAGAAATAAAAATTGATGATTTTATGCCAACTGATCCCTTTACAGAAAATAAACTACACCATCAAGAAAATAATGAGCTCATGCTTATGTGCTTTAAAAATTGCTTTAAATTAAACCTGTTTTCCTTTTGAAATATCATTATTTTAATTTACTTGAGGCAATCAAGCTAGGTAAAGAACAATAGAAATATGCCAACAAACTGACACCCATACTAAATGTGGAAAAGCAATTATCCCATACGGAAGAAAACTTGCTGGATACCTTTAGCACCTCACATTCCTTATGCTGAGTTTTGACAAAATAAAGCTAGTAAACAATTCCGCACATTTAAGACTTTAAGACACACACACACACACACACACACACACACAAAGACACTGCCAGAAGTTATTTCAATTCCAATAAAGTATAGAAACAATTCAAAATAATCACCAGGAAGTTGCGTTTGTGGTATAGTGGTGAGCATAGCTGCCTTCCAAAATAATCACCAGGTATATATTTTTAAAGGTAATAAACTAAGTAATTACAGAAAAGGTGTTCTACAGAAATGTTACTACAATAAACAGGAAAACATTTTGGAAAATTTATAAGTCATATTACAACTTAAAAAAGCAACTATACATATGAAAATACAGTCTATATGCTCTGAGGTAAGAAAAGGCTGTACAAAAAATGATTCCAGTGATTCCTAAATTTAGAGGCAATAAAGAATAGATTTTAAAATGTAAAAAATAAAATAATAAAATATTTTATTCAAAATTCCTTGAAGAATATCTCCAGAAATACAAAAAGAGTTGAAAGTGAAAAGCAAATGATTAGACATCGATAGAGCCACACACACACTAGAGGCCCAGTGCATGAAATTCATGCACTCGGGGGGTGGGGGTGGTCCCTCCAGCCCAGATTGCAAGAGGGCGCAGGCCAGGCCAAAGGACCCCACCGGTGCATGATCAAGGCTGGGGAAGGACACGGGAGGTTGGCCAGCCAGAGAGGGACTGCGGGAGGGCTCCATGATGTGTCTGGTTTGTCTCACTCAGTCCAGATCGGCTGGACCCCAGCAGCAAGCTAACCTGGTGGTCACACGTCATAGCAAGTGGTTGAGCGGCCTTAGCATAACATTAGCATATTATTTTGATTGGTTGAATGGATGACCGGACACTTAGCATATTAGGCTTTTATTTTATAGAATGGAGAGACAGAGTGGGGGGGAGAAAATGAAGAAATTTGAGAACTTTTCTGAACTGAAAAACTCAGCTTAAAAGGGGCCACCAAAGGGAGGTCCCTTTTCCAACATTAAAGAAACAACAAAGGGAAAACAAGTCTGAAAATATAAAAATCTAAATTAAGTCTATTGCAGTCACCGTCTCAATTGTTCATATCTCCCAGAATCCATGCTCTTTTGGTAGTGACTTTTAATGCTGACTCTGGACACGGTCATGAGTTTTACTTGGGTCAATGGGTTGTGAGCAAACATGATGCAGGCAGAAGCTCAAAAACTGCTTGCACACTAGAGCTTGCCCTTTTGATGTTCTTGGAACCCTTCCCAGCCACCACAGAACACATTTGAACTATCCTACTAGATAATGAGAGACATGTGGCCTATTTACCCTGTCACCCTAGCCAATAGCCAGCCAACCAATACACATGTAAATGAGGCCAATCTAGATGTGCCTGCCCCCAGCCTATCCAATCAACTGACTGCAGATATGTGAGAGAGCCCAGCTAAAATCAGCTGAATCTGGCCTAGATTAGCAGAACCAGCTGACCCGCATGCTCATGAACAGCAATAAATGTTACTGTTTCAATCTACTGGTTTTGAGGTAATGTTATTCACAATACCAAATTGACACACGTATATATAAACAAAATTAGTAACAAGATGGCAAATAAATTATACCATACTAGAGGCCCAGTGCACAAAAATTTGTGCACTCGGGGGGGAGGGGGAGGTCCCTCAGCCCGGCCTGTGCCCTCTCACAGTCTGGGACCCCTCGGGAGATTACAACCTGCTGGCTTAGGCCTGCTCCCGGGTGGCAGAGGGCAGGCCCAATCCCTAGGTGCAGCCCCTGGTCGGGCTCAGAGCAGAGCCGATTGGGGAGTTGGGGCACCGCCCCATCATGCACAGAGCAGGGCAGATTGGGAGGTTGTGATGCCACTCTCAGTCACGCTCAGGGTAGGGCCAATTGTGGGGTTGGGGCACCATTCCCTGTCACACTCAAGGCAGGGTCGATGGGGAGGTTGCGTTGCCACCCCCTGTCACGCACAGAGCAGGGCCAATTGGGGGGTTGGGGCGCTGCCCCCGTCACACACAGTGCAGAGCCCATCAGGGGGTTGGGGCACCGCATTCTATCACCCACAGAGCAGGGCCGATCAGGGGGTTGGGGTGCCGCCACTCTCACACTCAGGGCAGGGCCGATGGGGAGGTTATGGCTCTACCCCGTCACACACAGAGCAGGGCCCGTGGGGGGAGGGGGTTTGGGAGCTCCCCCCTATCAGGCACAGAGCAGGGCTGCTCAGGGGGTTGGGGCCCCGCCCCGTCACACACAGAGCTGCAGGGCGATCAGGGGGTTTGGGCGCTGCCCCCTGTCACGCTGATCCCAGTGCTGGGAGGCATATTACCCTTTTACTATATAGGATAGAGGCCTGGTGCATGGGTGGGGCCGGCTGGTTTGCCCTGAAGGGTGTCCTGGGTCAAGGTGGGGGTCCCCACTGGGGTGCCTGGCCAGTCTGGGTGAGGGGATGAGGGCTGTTTTCAGGCTGGGAGTGACTGAAGTTCCCAACCGCTCCTTTTTTCCTTTTTTTTTTTTATTCTGGGCCAGCTTTACCTTGAGGCTTGGCTCCAGCTCTTAGGCCTCCTGGCGGCTGAAAGTAGGTTTCGGGCCTTTGCTTACAATGTTGCGAATCTGCTGGCTGAAGTACGGCGGTATTTGTCAAAATGTTTCTTAAACTGCCCGCTCAGAGGCCTGCAGCCGCAGGCGGGGAACGTTGGTTTCCTCCGTCACTGAGGCAAGCAAGCCTCATGTTAGTTTCAAGCTGCCTGGCTGCCGGCCGCCATCTTGGCTGACAGTTAATTTGCATATCTCACTGATTAGCCAATGAAAAGGGTAGCGGTCATACACCAATTACCATGTTTCTCTTTTATTAGTGTAGATTATCTTCCTCTCCTAATAACTAATGAGATTTGTTTTCAAATAGTATAGTTTGGTTTAAAGAATTAGCAGAACAGCAACACTGGAGCAACACAAAGAAGCATATAATGGCACTGCCCTCACCACTATTCACCTAAACCCCACTGGGCAGGGGAGGTAGGGGTGGGGGGTTCCTGAGAATTCTCACAATATTCTCAAACATTAATACAGCCAAATCTTTATTAACTTTCACAAGATAACAAAAGACATTTTATAGAACACATTTTTTGAATGAAAAATTGAAACAATCTAAACAAGGATATTTTCATTATTAATTTAGTCCTAAGAAAGGTAATATACAGGAATACAAAAGTAGTATTTTTAAATCATTATTAAAAAGAAATATTCTGCCGAAACCGGTTTGGCTCAGTGGATAGAGCGTCGGCCTGCGGACTGAAGGGTCCCAGGTTTGATTCCGGTCAGGGGCACGTGCCTGGGTTGCGGGCACGTCCCCGGTGGGGGATGTGCAGGAGGCGGCTGGTCGATGTTTCTCTCTCATCGATGTTTCTGACTATCTCTCTCCCTTCCTCTCTGTAAAAAATCAATAAAATATATTTAAAAAAAAAAAAAGAAATATTCTAAAAAATTCAAGATAAAATTCACCATACGTTTAGGTCTTATTTCCCTTTAATTGTTAAGGAGGTTCTCTTCTGATTCCCCTCCATGTTATTAATGTCTTTCTTAAAATATAAACTGTAAAAACTAGAAAAGTCATTTTTCAAATGCTCAAGAGATGTTAAGTATATCTTAACTCAAGGTAATGTATCATCATCTTACAATCTGTAATTTTTATTTACTGATTATTTTTGTCATTCCTGGAGGAATAAGTTTCATCTGATTTGACTATACTTTTTCAATATTTTATTTACAATATCTGAACAGTTTAATTATACATCTTGTATGTGTAATTTTCAAATAAGCATAAACTAATCACAATGAATCTTTTCTGAATAAAGGATACAAATTTATATACATTTTTACAAACTGTAATGAAACATTCAATTACATTAAGTGTTTTCTCATTATGAAAGAAATAATTCCTTTAAGGAAGGATTGGAGCTTAAAGTGTGGCCCCCTCCTAAAAGAATTATTAAACTCTACCTCTATCTTATAAAAATTATCACATATTTTATCTCCAATTTTAAATTTTAATAATAGGTACCATCTCTTATACATTTTTAAATCCTTCATAACTCATCCCTAAAACAAAACAAGAACTCAGTTGGTAAGAATTTTCTTCTCAAGAAATCTGTTCCCAAAGAGACACATTTCAAAGGGCAGAGTTTATAATAATGATCTTTAAAGGCACTATACCAATGAAAACTTTTAACTTCTGATTTAATAGAATGAACATTTGATTCTACTTTTTACCTCTCTTATGCTTACTAAATATGTGTCTCAGGGCAAATATAATTGCACAAAAACAGTGAAATGTCACCTAGCTCAGGGTAAAGAACTGTGGCACACTAAGTAATCTTTCCAAAAATAGACTAATGTGTTATGACTATCATCCTCATAAAGTTCCAGGCTTCAAAAGAAGGGGAAAATATATTTCAAGATCTGTTGCATTTCCACAGTGTTTTAAAAATGATTTTGCAAAAAGTCTTATGACAAAAACTACAAGACCATCACTATTGTCATAGAATGCCATGCTTCTGCTTCTCTTTTGTACTGTGATCACAGTCCAAGCTGACTTTTTCCTCACATGAACCTCTGTTACGAGGACGCTGTGTTGGCTGCAAATAACCCGTCCACAATGTTCATCCTGGAGATTACTGACAACTCAAAAACCACAAGCACAGAGTTCAGATAGTACTTAAGCTTGCCTTTGGATTTAGAAAGTAGTATTAGCCCATAGTTCATCAGTTTTTATATGACCAAGGTGAAATAAATAGAAGGAGAAACCTACGAATGACTGTCTTTGATTCAGAGTACTTCCTGATCTTTTTAAATAAATTTAAAAACCATCAGATCACAGCTTTGACAGATGCCTTTGAGCTGGATACTTAGTTCAAAACACAAAAAAATAAATTGTAATCTGGAAACATGAGCTTTTTGTGCTGAAATAAAAAAATAAAAAAGAATGGACTAAAATCAATTTTTGTATCCTTAGTAGTGATGACTAATATTCTCTTTTCAAGACTCCCCTAAGATTTTGTTTTTGTTTTAAAAGATAAAATTTTGAAGCACAGGAAGTGGTAGTAGCTAAATACCTATAACCCATCAGAGTGTAATAAGCTTCACAAAAGCAATAACCTTGGCTGTCTTATTCACCAGTCCAGCTGCAACAAATACTGTGTGTCCATCAAGGCAATCAATTCAACTTTTTTAGTAAGTAACTCAATATTAGGCTAATGTTCTTAATAATGCCTGGTAATTTATATTGTCTATATATACTTTCTATAACTGTCATCTGACCACTAACTACTGATTCAGCTACTGTGCAATTAAAAAGTGAGCCATCTCATTTATATGTGGAATCTAATGAACAAAATAAACTGATGAACAAAATAGGACCACAGACATGGAAGCATGGAGCAGACTGACAGATCTCAGAAGGGAGGAGGATTGGGTTGGAAAAGATTAACAATAATGGAATAAGGGACTGAGAGGGAAGTGGGGGCGTGGGAGGGGGCAAAGGGGAGAAAATGGGGACCATCTGCAGTAAGGTCAACAACAACAAAAAAGTGCACCAAATATATATGAATTCATTGATATAAAATAAAATGTAATAAATTTAGGTATGTGCAATGAGGTTTACAGAACATGAAAAAACAGTTTAGCTTATGGACTGTATCTTTGGGTTTTAAATTCTGCATGTCCACATTTGTGCCAGGGATGCAAAAGGAAGAATTTAGTCGGAATGAAATAAATGCCATGATACTATAAACAAGTACTCTAAAATGAATAAAAAGAGAGTCAACCAAAGGACAGAGACTATAAAATCCAACGCAAACACCTTGCTTTAGTAATACTTTCATAAAAATTATTGGCCCTTGAAGTCAAACACTAAACTGAATCATTATTTGCATAACAGAGAACTGATTCACAATTTAGCTTGCTTTCTTCAGTATTATTTCAGGAAGAACTCTTTATTTTCCATTCAAAAACATATGTAGAGTCCAGGTATGAAAAATACATTTTTGTTTTTTTAAAAAGACCAATTTTTGAGGTTAGTGGAAAGTAAATGGATATAATTTTTCCCAAACACCATTATTTATCATTTCTTTTCCATTGTCTGAAGCTTATCATTTGCCTCTACCATCAAGACATGAACTAAAAGAGAATTACCTCTTTTAAGCATCTATTTTCAATAAAATTATCCTATAGCTGAATGGCCTAAAGAGGAAGATAAAGAACATACTTCTTATGGAATTTCATTTATAAACAAAAAGGTGAGTAAAACACACCCAACAATTTAACATCTGTGTACTTCATATTTAACACCTTCACACACAAAAACAATAATAACAACTCTTATTAGTTATTGGAATATGTGATGCCTCTCCCATTAAATGAACAACAGAACATCATATGGGTAGAGGAAATGATATTATCCTCTCATTACATCTTTTGCTCACTATAACTATACTGCTCCTAAGCACAAGCTCTTCACCCAAATCCTAAGGCCTCATTACTACAACGTCTACTCAACTTCTTCACAACTTCCACCAAGGAAGTAGTAAGCTTCTCTTTACAAATTATGATGTTGCTCTTTCTGTTTCATACAATTAGTAATCTGAGAATAAAACCTATAGCTCAATTTTAATAAATGTTTAGAAATAACTATGTATAGATATTCCTGATTTTTCTCTTGGCTTAATAGTCATTTTATTCATTTCTAATCTATATATTCTCTAATCCTGATTTTTTTCAAGTTAACAGTTTTCTACTTATAATTTTCTATGTTTAAAATCAAAAGAGACACACAAAACTTTTATAAAAATAAATGAGTTGCAAATAATTAAATGTAAAAACTACAGTAAAAAGATTTTGCTCACAGAAAACAGAAGCCAAAGCTACAAATAGCTGAAATAGAGAATTTGAATTGTAATTCAGTCTTTCTCTAGATAATAATGTAAGGTAGATGGAAGCATCTTTAAGATTCTTTGAAAGGTTCATAGCAATAGAAACATCAATTAAATTAGGGATGCCTTTGAAAGGCATAAAAATGTAAAAGTACAATTACAGGGTTTAAATTAGCAGAGTTTCTCTATATTATCAAAGATATATGATAAAGGGCATCCTTTGAATGCTACATACAATAACATCTATTTCATTTATCAGCTCTCATTTCTTTAAAAAGAACTGTCTGTGAAATTTTCTATAAATACATGGAAATTTAAAATTGTCTCATAAAATGGCATTAAAAATCATCAAAACATTAAATCTGCTAAAGGTCTACAAAAGATGTATTAAATAAGAATTTTCTGAAATAGTACATCAAATCTAATCTTACTTAAAGAACTCATCCTTGTTTGAGTCACAGCCATGCCTCACAATTGTAGAACAATAAAAATGGACTTTTGAGTTTTACTGCTAAGCAGATGCAAGCATCATGTTTGTAATGGCACAGAGAGAAAAATGAGAGAGCTACTGGAGAGAAAATACAGGCTCCCACAACAATAGTTTATATAAAAAGAGCTTAAAGGAAGAGTATGGTGAGGCATGTTTGAGTCACCCATAAAGTACAAGAATGTTACTACTGCTGACCAGGTTT
The DNA here is from genome assembly GCF_014108235.1 of Myotis myotis. Taxonomy (NCBI): domain Eukaryota; kingdom Metazoa; phylum Chordata; class Mammalia; order Chiroptera; family Vespertilionidae; genus Myotis; species Myotis myotis. Next base: position 176,907,204 of record NW_023416335.1, read on the forward strand.
CATTTGCAAAGAAAAATATACATACTATGAAATGACAATAGATCTTCTATCTTGTAGAACATGAAGTCTATTGTTTCAGTACTTCTTACTGTAACATCCTCTTTAATCACAATTTCATTATATCTATACATTTTTTAAAACTAAAATTGAGCATACTTTCAAATAAAGCAATTTTCCTACCTAAAAGTCAAAGTTATTAAGCCCTTCCAATTACCTACCCACCTCTACTTTAGGTGACTTCATCTCCTCCTAATTTCCCTCTCATTCATTCTGCTACAACCACACTAGTCTTGTAGGTTTCTACTTCAGAGCATTTTCATTGGCTATTCTTTAAACCTAAAATCTTCTCCTCCTCCCCATCTTCAAGTCTCTGCTCAAAATTCAACTTCTAAATCTCTTAAATCCTTAGTGCTTTTTCCCTCAGCGATGCCCTTATCCCAGCCTAGAGAGCAGTCATTTTTCACTTGGATTATCCCAGTGGTTGGCAAACCGGGCTCGTGAGCCACATGCGGCTTTTTGGCCCCTTGAGTATGGCTCTTCCACAAAATACCACGTGCGGGTGCGCACGTACAGGGAACGTTGTGGAGTGAAAGGAGATGTAGTGTCAGTGTTGAGGATTGAGAAAGGTATGTTGAGATGGTTTGGACATATAGAGAGGATGAACGAAAGGAGATAGACGAAACAAGTATACAAGACGAGTGTAGATGGGAGAGTTGGAAGGGGTCGACCTCAGTGAACGTACCTCAATCAGACTGAGGACGTTTTTAGCAAAGGCCAGCTTAGGAGTACCCTAATTAAGTTAGTAACAATGTACCTACCTATATAGTTTAAGTTTAAAAAATTTGGCTCTCAAAAGAAATTTCAATCATTGTACTGTTGATATTTGGTTCTGTTGACTAATGAGTTTGCCGACCACTGGATTATTCCATGCTGTTTCACTTTGCTCCAATTCAATATCCATGCTGACCCAGAATAATTATTCAGATCTGATCATTTTTATCCTCTGTGTTAAAATTCTCCAGCGGCTATCTATTTTTCTTAGGATTAAGGCCAACATTTCAAAATGTCTTACAAAGTCTCATTTTCCTTACTTGTAAAATAGGAGTAGTAATTATGATACTTCCTCTTTGGATTATTGTGAAGATAAATTGAGTTCATATTCTGAAGTATTGAAGAACAATGCCTGGCAGCCAACACTGTTATTTTTATTACTTGTTTAATTTAGTTATCTTAACTTTTTATCAAACTGTAAGGACCATGAGGTTTGAGATGATGTTTGTCTTTCTTTGGTATTCTGTTGTGTTCAGCACAGGATATAGTAATATAGGGTGTCCCAAAACTCACGCAAGATTTGAATTTTGCGTGAGCATTAACAACAACAACAAAAAATAAAAGCCTAATTTTACTTGGTTTATTGAATCAGATTCTAATATCTGTTGCCCTTTGATTTCAATCCCTTCGATTTGATAAGCATTACCAAGTACCAATTATGGCCCAGGAGCAAAGACAATGAAGACCAATGAAGACCACGGCTTTGCGTATGTGCCAGCAAAGCTGTGGAGGCCATTTACCCAATGTGCTATTCTATACATAACCCTATACTGTATACATTATGAATCAATAAAAAATTTACAATTTTTTAATTATAAGCCTGTGTTTTCTATCAAAATTACTTCTTGCGTGAATTTTGGGACACCCTATATATTAAGTGCATAATACATAGCCATGTTATATAAGAGTGAATGAATGTCACCTGGAAGCATGATAATGAAGCATTCAAAAACTTTTCAGCACACAAGAAACTGTACTATTTGTTATAAAGTACTAGAAGAATGAATGTTCATAGTATCCTGCGGTGCTGAGAAAAGGACCAATTGCACTAAGTTGCTTCAGTTGTAAGATAGCAGTTCTGATTTAATGATTAAATACAAGTAGAGATTATGTAGCCACTTCTGACAGTCCTTTACCCCAACAATTTTATATCCCATTGCCATTATTATTAGGTTAATAATAGGATAAGTAAAACAATATTTTAGGAAGCATTCCTTTAAAAAAAGATATATGATACAAAGTTTATGAATTAAAGCCTAAATAATTTCTCAAAGTTGAAAGGCAAGCCATCTTGGATTCCTTACTCTTCCTCACTCTCAACATTTACATTTCTACATATCTGCCTATATATCTTTCAATATGTCTCCTTCCTTCCCATCTTTATTTATAATTTTCCACTTCATTAAGACCCCCATCATGTTTTTCTTGTACTAATTAATGCATCTGGATCCAATTCCCTCATCTCCATCAGACTCATACTTACCAACTGCATGATGCAAGTATGCTCAGTGTTACTTCATTACACAACACTTTTTGACAGCTTCCCTCAACATTTTCAGTCAGATTCAGCTACTAAAATGCCTCCATCTCACATCCTATGCTAATATACCAAACCAGAAACCTTCACTACTAAAACTTTAGTACTAGTGACTTTCCAAACAGGTCATGCTATTTCATAACGGCAGGACTTTACACATATTGATCCTGCTATAAGACTCTTTTCCCCAGTTGACTACCTGAGAAAAATCTGTTCACATGCTGAGTATAAATTCTAATGACTTTTCCTTCTCTGTGATCTTCCATACTTTGTACACTATCTCCATTCTAAATTTCATCAGACTGTATGGCAATTGTTTACGTTTAGTCTTTCATTCATTCCTCCAATGAAATTATATGTTTCTATCTCCATTGTATGACATAGCTTCTGGGAGAGTACATGTATTTTAGTTTGTTGCCCTAAATTTAGGAACAGAATTAATAGCAAGTTTAGGTGCTAAAGAGCTTTCCACCCTCCAGACTGAAAGGTGGAGAATGATTACAGGAAATTTGATTCTTAATAAGGAATGCATACAGATCTGAAACAAACAAAAACTCTTTAAAATTTTTTAGGAACAAGGTAGTAATAAATGTTCATGAGCTATAAGAGGAAAACTATAAAACTCAATTGAGGAATATTTATAGAGTGTGGAATAAATGAAGAAAAACATCTACTAAATAGAAAGATTAAATATGGGGAATAATGACAATTTTCTATATTTAAATCTAATAATTTAACAAAATTTCTATCAAGATCCCAATAGGGTTTTCTATCTAAATTTAAAGTGTTTAATGTTTTTAAAATTTAGTTGGAAGATTAGCCGATTAAATATCTAAATATTCTTTCTCTTCCCAGCCTCCTTCCCTTCCACTCTTTCTGAAAACATTGGAAAAAAACATCCTCAGGTGAGGATTAACAACACAAAAAAAGAGGAAGGGAGAACTGAGTTCTTCTAAGCAACTATTATATGTTTATACACAGGTATTCCTTAAGTCACGTCTTTCCACATTAAATGTTTCTACCTCAGAAAAATCCAATATAAAAATCCATCAAGTATACACAAAACATACGACCCTGGGAGCCACCTAACCCTGTCCCAAACTTTCTCATATTTGAGGCCTTGGGTGTGTCTTCTCCTTCAACATTCATTTCTGGCTACTTTGAGTGCAAATACAGACTTTCTCCTTTACTTTATACTCAACTGGCTGCTTGAGACAAAGGTTCCATTACTTACCTACCATATAAAGTGCATGAATTTTAGAAGAATTTGCTTCAAATCAGTCTTTTCATTTACTGCTGAGGTCTGTGGCTTTGTTCTAGAATGGTTGAGGTCAGAGTTTGACCTCAGATAAGTAGGGAAATACAGTAAATACATCCCTTGAGATTGTAAACTAGAGTATTCAAAAATAACAGGTTTCCTCACCACTGGAAGAGAGTAAGGCTTAGCCACATTATATGTTCATGTTTTCCTATTTTTTTGGCAATACCATTATGCACACACAAAAATCTATCAATAAGCACTTCTCAAAACGTTTACTGGGTGCAAAATAATATATGTGCATTCTAAGAATTCTCCTTGGGTAATTAACAATTTAGAAAAGAAGATAAAATGCCAACCCCAAAAGTGATAAATATACTTACAAACATCATAATAGCACCCAGAATAGCTGTAAATAAACATTAAAATTATATTTGACCGAATTATATGCTTCTGAAAAGACAATTTTAAAGTTATTTAAATTTATAAGAAAAGTGCAAAATCAAACTCAATGCCATAGAATAAGTATCATAATCTTAGCATTTCTGAAATATGTTCACATAAACCTTTGCATTAGTATAAGTAACAAGTGATCATGCACTATCTCATTTTTAAAGAAATTATGGCTATGAAATTAGCCTTGGATCACTTGCAATTAAAAATAAGTAAAAATGTTAAGACGAAGTGAATATACAGAAATATTCACTTATTGCAAGAGAGAGGAAAAACATTCTCACAATGGCCCATTAGCCTATAGAATTGAAGATGGTATTCTTCTAATGACTTCAAAGTAGTTCAATGGCAGTTTTGACAAATGAAAGAACTTGATTTTCTGACATACTAGAACAATAATTTTAAAAATCAAATAATGTCTTCAAAATAAACCAGTACAAAATCCAACTACACACACACACACACACACACACACACACACACACACATTTTAAATCCGCACCCGAGGATATTTTCCCATTGATTTTTAGAGAGAGTGGGAGAGGGAAAGACAGAAATATCCATGTGAGATAAACACATCAACTGGTTGCCTTCTGCATGAGCCCCCACCAGGGCTTGAGCCAGGAAGGGACCTGCAACCGAGGTACCTGCCCTTGACTGGAATGGAACCCAGGACCCTTAAGTCTGCAGGCCAATGATCTATCCACTGAGCCAAACTGGCTAGGGCTATACCTATATTTTTTCAGTTCTCAAAAATACCCCCAATATTTGGCATTTTTTTGTGAGGAAAAGGTCAAATTTCTCATTACTAATGTTATTTAATAACAAAATATCCAATTTTTGAAGTATGCAATTTCGCCCAACAGGTATGGTTGAGCAAAGGCCTATGAACCAGAAGTCCATGGTTCAATTACCTATCCGGGCACATGACCATGTTTCAGGCTTGATCCCCAGTACGGGAGATGCAGGATGCAGCTGATCAATGATTCTCTCTCATCATTGTTTCTATCTCTCTCTCCCTCTCCCTTCCTCTCTGAAATCAATAAAAATAAGTATTATTTTTTAATTTATCTGTTTAAAAAATAAAAATAAAGTATGCGTTTTCCCTGTTGGTTAGAAAAATACTAAAGAAATGTCTTGCTTCTTTTAAAAAACTGCCTATTTGAATGTTAAAATTGGAAGAGTGCTTTCTTAAAATGTTTCTAATTTGGTCATTGTTTAAACTGTATCCAACAAACTGACATTTTTATAAACAATAGTTTAAGCTGTTTTCATTTTGTAAAATATATAATTTTTATTTTCTAAAAATAATCTTTTTTTTTTTTTTTAAGTTTCTAACCGCCAAGTTAAGGAAATGTTGCTAACCATTAAGTAAGGGAATATGATGGTGAATAAGGAGAAATAGTATTAAACTAAAGTGTTTCTTCTCAACATAATATTTTTGGGAGGGTAAGGGGAACGACTTAGGTCCTTATTAGAAACATCAATCTTGGTGTGACACATATCTGCAGATACAGGTAAAAAGGTACAAATACGAGTTATATGTTATAAGACAAAGAATTAAATGAGAAGGAGCCCTATAGATGTGCTTATAAATACATTCCCCCTCAAATTAGTTTAAAAATTGTTCTTCACCTTCACTTAAGAAAATGGGATAAAGCATGTGAAATTCAATGACTCTCAGCTAAATGTAATATAATTGACTCTCTACAAAATTGAAGATGAAAACAAAAATAAAGCAGTATTTTTCCCAAGTAGTCCTTTTATTTTCCAGACATTTTCTTCTTCATTTCAACAATTATCATAGGCACTTACAAATACCAAATAATAGTATACAAAAATAAATAAAACATGTTCTTTTCCCTCAAATTTTATTAAACAATATTAAGACCTCCAACTCCTTATAATGCACTACTAATTCAGAAAGAGGTAATATCCTGAGGGAAAGCACATATTTAACCCTTACTATCTCAGATTATTCTCTTTAATATATATCTACTGAAATATGGTACCTATCTGCTTTGTTTAACAATGGACAGGTTACTTTGATTTTCTAAATTGTATAAGTCATCCCATTCGATTGCATGCCTTATCGATTGAATGACTATTCCATTGATTGTTATCATACTGGTCTTAGAGAGCACATTCTTCTGTACCTGGGAAACAGGACAGCACAATTACCCTAAATTATTTTAGTGGCCACAGGTGGTGCGTTCCAGCTACCTCAGTGGTCCCGAGACCAGGACAGCACAATTACTCTAAATTGTCCTGACAACTCAGTGGTCGGGAGACCCAAGGGTTCTAGATAATGTGTTTCTATCAACTCAGTGATCCGGAGACCCAAAACTGTAATTTAGATAACATGCCTAAGTTTAACCCAGGTTACCCAAGGGCTCTAGATAATGTATTTCTGTCAATTCAGTGACCCCGAGAACCGAAACTGTAATTAACATGCTTAATTCTGCTTCTGTAACCTGCTTTTTTGCGAGACAGGTGCCTCATTCCAAACCCTGAGATGTAATCAATACCTGTGTGATTTTTTTGCCTATATAATCCTGGAACTGTGACTAAATGGTTGCTATGAGATTTGGGAATGGCCCCTCATATCCCAGATTGCAATAAATGTGACTCTTTAATTCGACTTCTTGAGGTGTCCTTCTGTGATTCACGGGGTACATTACAACACTACATATCTCTATCTCTATCTCTATCTCTATCTCTATCTCTCTCTCTCTCTATCTCTATCTCTATCTCTATCTCTATCTCTATCTCTATCTCTATCTCTATCTCTATCTCTATCTCTATCTCTATCTCTATCTCTATCTCTATGCCTAGCGACAGTTACGACCAAACGACCAAGCAACCGAACAACAGGTCACTATGATGCGCAATGACCACCAGGAGGCAGACACTCAATGCAGGAGCTGCTCCCTGATGGCCAATGCGCTCCCACAGCCAACCTCCGGTGGCCAACCAGCCTCCCACGGTCCCTCCCCTCAGCAGGCCAACTTCCCATGGTCCCCCTCCCAAACCCTCCCCTCACGAATTCATGCACCGGGCCTCTAGTAATAAATAACAGTGAGAGGATACTGGGACTATGGCAGAGGTGGCGTGATAGTCTTCTGATCTCTCAAAGTTCCCTCATCAAAAATATACAGAACACATAAAAAAATGGAACCAACAACTCACGGTCAATATACATTACAAAAAAAAAAAAAGAAATTTCAAACTCTACATTTATACTGCAAAGTCCGCTAAAAAATATTAGGAGAGTAGTGACAAAGGAGATTAAAGAAAAATATAAATCATAATTAGAATAGATGTGAGAAATTTCAGAAAATAATTACAACAGAATAAATCATTTCAGAAATGATGACTAAACTAAAAAGAACATGATGATCAAATAAACTAATTGAAAGTACCTAAGAGAAATATAATAAAAAAGTGAAACAGGTTTTATATAAAAAAATGAAGAGATGAAAAGGATCCAAGAGTAAAGGCAAATATAGAATATAAAGATTAACACACATTGAATAAGAGACACCAAAAAGAAAAAAAAAATCATAGTAAGGAAATAAAACAAGTATTAAAATTAGAATTTAACAAACACTTCTTGTAATTTAAAAAAAAGGAATTAAAACTATATACATTAAAGAACACATTGTAAGTCTAGGGAAATCAACACTGAATGACCGATATCAGAACATATTCTAATAAAAAAAATATTTTAAAGAACAAACAACTGGAAGAAGAACTAGATTAAAACTACTCACTGACAGCAATACTTCATAATAGAAGAAAATGGAATAACATACTCCAATATCAAGAAAAGGAAAAATAATAAGGAATCTCTTAATGAACCGCTATGAAAAGGCCTCCAAGAAATAGTCTTAAATAAGGAAGGGGAGAGGTGGGGAAATTTAAAGAAAATAAATAATAGAAGTGTATTTATTTAATACACTACCATCTGTATAGAAAAGAGGAGAGGGGAGGGAAGAAGGAAAGGAGGGAGAGAGGGGAGGAAGTTATAGTTGGTTTTTGTATGCATTATAAAAGACTGTAGAAGCATAAAAATAAACTAACAGGGAGTAGGTGGATTACTGCATAAGATAAGGAGTAGGCTTTCATTATACATCGTTTTCTTGCTTTGTAGTTTAAATTACTTGTAAACATTACTTAACTGGTGTGGGAAGTACTTGGGCATTTTAAAACACACTCTTCTAAAGCTTTCCCTGGAGATTCTAATGTGAGCCAGATTGAGGACTACCGCTTTAAAATTTAAAGGGCATCAGATCATTGAAGCAAAACAGGTAAAATGAAGAGATCAGTGAAAACTATTACATAAAACTACTACAAAATTTAAAAATGTATTACGTTGACCTAGTCTTATTTAACAAATGTACAACTGACATATTAAGTAAAATACCCTCAAAATGTTGTTTTTTTTAATATAAAGAATTCTACTAGTTTGTTTTGAATAAACGTTAGAATATATAAAAGTGTTATTTCAATGTTTATTGTTCTAATACAGTTTGATAAAGAGGTTTTCCAAATATTAGTATTTAAACTGAATTTGGTAATGAAAATTCATTTTGGAATAAGAAAAAAAAAAAAAGACTTATTTCTCACCAAACTCCCCCCCATAATGACTCCTTAACGGGTTGTGAAGAAGATGGGTATCCTAACAACTGAAATTTATCCATGTCCCATTATCTAATCAAATCTAAAATATCCTATATAATAAAAGCCTAATATGCTAAGTGTCCAGTGGTCTGGTCATCAGTTCAACCAATCAAAGCATAACATGCTAATGATATGCTAAGGCCCCTCAACTGCTCGCTATGACGTGCACTGACCACCAAGGGGCAGACAGTCGACCAGTTGCTATGACATTCACTGACCACCAGGGGGTAGATGCTCCAACTGGTAGGTTAGCTTGCTGCTGGGGTCCAGCCGATCAGGACTGAGCTAGATGGGCTGGACATGCCCTGGAGTCCTCCAGCGATCCCTCCCCAGCTGGCCAACTTCCCACATCCCTCTCCGGCCCTGATCATGCACCAGTAGAGTCCTTCAGGCTGGCCTGCACCCTTTTCCAATCTAGGACCTCTCAGGGGGGCACATTGTCTATCAGGTAGTTCCATCTATAAATTAAAGGGTAAGCAACCACTATAGTGGAACGACCAGAATGACCAGTCACCATGATGTGCACTGACCACCAGGGGGCAGACGCTCAATGCAGGAGCTGTCCCCTCATGGCCAGTGTGCTCCTACAGGGGGAGTGCCACTCAGCCAGAAGCCGGGCTCATGGCTGGTGAGCACAGTGGTGGTGGCGGAACCTCTCTCGCTTCCATGGCAGTGCTAAGGAGCAGCAAGCCGAGCAGTAAGGAGCGAGCAGGCAGGCAGTAAGGAGCAAGGGGTCCCAGACTGTGAGAGGGTGCAGGCTGGGGTGAGGGCCTTCCCAGCCCCCCCCCCCCCAGCCAGTGCACGAATTTCGTGCACCAGGCCTCTAGTATTATTAAATGAAAGGCATATGAGACCAACCAAAACATAAGATCCTTATTTTCCTTTAATTGTTTTCTCTCCTTCAGAATGTTAATCATTCTTAAAGATAGCTGAATAAACAAATATGATGCCTTCAAGCTATTCTTAATTTATATTTCCTTCAGCTTTATCTACTTCTAAAAAAGACTGCAACTGTACTTTGAGTTACCCATGTAGAACTGGTTAATTTCTATTAAGCAGTAGCCTCTGGCTGAGGGACCAATGTGCAACACTTGACCAGTATTCCTTTGAAATAGTACACAAACATATTGAAAATAGTATCTACTCATATTTAAGTAATGTTACCAGTGAAACCAACAACAGAACATGGGCAGTCATCTGAAACAGTGCAACTCCATTTATGAAATCAATTTAAGATCCTCTGAAACACCACATTTTCACATAACTTTTTAAAAATAAAATTCTCAAACAGTAAATCAAACTACTATAACCAGGAGACATTTCAATAGGAGATGGCATTTGGAAGAATTGCCCAGTCTTTAAATATTCATACAGAAAATTCCAAATGCTGGCTATAGGTACCCATACTGACAACTATCAGAGATGACCGTTTAATAATGAGCTGTGACGTTAACTGAATTTTTAAAAATGTGGTAACATTATGAGATGTGCATTTTAATAAGCTGCCAAGTTTCTTCAGAGCTCATCACAGGTGAGATGGGTGAGAAAGAAGACAAAAGAGTTTGGTATCCAAGTTGTACTAAGATGAGTTCTCTATTCAGGTTTTATGAAGAGCCCTTTAAATAGCTGCCTCTAACAAATACAAATGACGCACTTTTCTTCCTCCAGTTAGCTCACACACCCTGGACAGAACAGGAAAGGAGACGTGTGCACACCCCCATTGTACTGCAGAGCTCACAGTATTCGTTATTTCCTTCTGCTATGGGCACATTCACAAACCTCCACCTATCCTGCTAATTAGACCATATCATAAAACAACACTGTCAGAAATCACTGTAATAGTTCATGTTGTTTTAAGAAAAAGTTTGTTTAAAGGTTTTACAAACATTCCATTTATTAATTACTCTTTCTCTGGTCAGACTAAAATCTTGACAAAGGCACACCCAAAACTAGCCTAAGTAAAGGTAGATGAATTTATAAAATTAAAAATTCAAGCCCTATATTTTGATAACACATGAAAAATCTTGTGGTGGTGAATAGGTATAAATTTTGTTTTCCTTTATTGTCCACACTTCACATAATATATTCTTATAAATATATAAGTATACAAATAGTTTAAGAAAAGAGGCTTCTCAGTTAATTTAGTCTTGTCAATATGATCTTTTCATATTCCTAAATGTTTTGCTTTATTTAGGATACCACAGAGGGGCAGGCACCAATATATTATCCTTGTCATCATAAATAGCAAAAACTTTTTTCTATTTTATTAAGTTCCACAAATATTTGGAAGACCTGTATGTTACATACTCCTTAATATAAAAAATATGTACATCTACACAATGGAATACTACACTACGGTAAAAAAGAAGGCGTTCTTGCCATTTGCAACAGCATGAATGGAACTGGAGAGCACTATGCTAAGCGAAATAAGCCAGTTAGAGAAAGATAAATATCACATGATCTCACTCATTTATGGAATATAATGAACAACATAAACTGATGAACAAAAATAGATCCAGAGACAGAGAAGCATCGATCAGACCATCAAACCTCAGAGGGAAGGTAGGGGAGGGTGGGGGTAAGGGGGAGAGATCAACCAAAGGACTTGTATGCATGCATATAAGCCTAACCAATGGACACAGACACCAGGGGGGTGAGGGCATGAGTGGTGGGGTGGGGGGCAATGGGGGGATAAGGACACTTATGTAATACCTTAATCAACAACAACAACAAAATATGGATTGCCATACTCTACAGAAGAAATAAATGATAAATATATTTACTTTCAAGTATCTGAGGAATGATGGGCAAATCACTAATTCAAGCAAGAAATTTAATATATATTCACTATTTAAAAGCTCACTTTTGCTAATATTTCATCCTATATATAAATTTAACATACAATGGCCTCCTTTGACACTCATGTATTTAATCACATCTTTCCCTAAGAAATTATTAGATAGAACTTGTACCAATTTGGGGGGGATCAGGGGGAAGGCTATATCCACAGAAAAAAAATGGATTATAGAAAGAAGGTCAAATAGTAAAGCCCAAGATTTTCTAAATTCTTGTTGAATCAATTTAAATATTTTTATTGAAAATATATTTCCAGAAAGACTAACACACATATCATGTGTACACAAACTAGGTAAATACAATACAGATTGAGATTTATAGATTATCTCCCAATTTATCTGCATTTTTATTTACTTCCTATAGCTACAATGACTCCATGAATTAATTTTTCAAACTGTGTTCCTTTAAAAAAAATTACTCAAAATACTTGCTTTAAAATTCTATCTAAAGATTGAAATTAATTTTCTGCTGTGGATACAAAAAAAAGGTTATTTAAATTTTTAAATATTCTTTGCTATTCCATTTCCAGAGTAAGGTGAAGTAGATGCACTCCTCCCTATGTTTATCAAGAAGTACAGCTAAAAGGCCTGGACAGTATAGTTAAAACAAATTTAAGAAGATTCCAGAAGGTGGTGGAAAGGCAGACCACCGAGGGACCTGAGGACCCAAGGAATGACATAGTGATAAGTTCTATGAGTTTTCTTTTAGCCTCAGAAAATGGGATGGCCAGCAACCATGAAATGCCAGTGAGCACTAACAAAAACAGCCCCAAGAAATGCCATCCCTCTCCACCCAAAGGACCATGAAAGAGGGAGAACAGAAAACTTTTAGATAAGAAGCCAGGCCCAATGGTTAAAAAAAATAAATTAAAAAAAAAAAATGAGCTCACTTCCAGCTCTGAGAGCAAAGGCCAGAGTGCTGAGCACAGACCTCCCCCTCACCCAGCTATAAAGTGCTGCCCTGGCTGTCCCGGAGGGGGTAACTAAGAAAACGTTATGGTTTGGAGGAGTTTTGAAGACTTGCATCCCCACCCACGGGTAAGGAGACTCCATCTTCCCCTCTTTTCCTGTGTCAGAAGAAGCTGAGTGGCGAACCAGAACTCTTACAACCACTCAGAAGTAGCAAGGCCACCTGGCTCCATGGTGCTAGTACAAGCACATGGGAACTGCTACCAGGTACCTCTCCTCCTCCAGGCCAGGGTGGTATCAGCTAAAGTCTACATGGGGCCTGACATTATACTTTCTCTCTGGAGTAAGGGCATCCCTTCTGCCCAGGGTGTCAAAGGCGGCTGAGTGGGAAACTTGCAATTTCACCCCAACAACTGACATTAACAAAGTAGCCTCCACCTTTCCCCAATCTGTGTGGTGTCATTTAAACAAGATAGAAGGTGTCACACAAAACACCCCAAATGTGTAGGATATAATTAAAAATCACTCATCATACCACAACAAACATTGAACACTAGCTTCACTTTTTGCCTTTTTTAAAAAAAAAAATAAAATCCTTTGGAAAACAGGTACTAATGTAGATCTTTCATAAAAGCAAAGTGACATAAAGCGTACTTTTCAAAAACCAGAGGTTACCTGTGCCAGCTAAACAGCATGCTTGCCTTTAAGTTCAATTGAGCTATGAGACCTCCTAGTACATTTTCTATCACTTAGCCAAGGTGATAAGTTCATTTATTCTTTTAATCACATGGTATAAAAAGGGAGAGAGGCCAAAGTAAAAGTGCTGAAAAAAAAAGTATCTGAAAAAGGTTTCTTTGGATAAGAAAGAGCTTCTTAAACCGAATGTTAGTTTTGAAGACTCAAGTTGTAACTCTTAAACTATCACTATTAAAGTAAAAGTAGAAAGACAACGATAATGCCCCTTGGCATTTATTTAAGTCTTTACTGTGAAAAACTCAAGTACTGTATGGCCCCAGATGATTTCTCAGGTATGTTATTATTCCCATTAACAGACTGAAAAACTAAATTTTCAAAGGTATATGTCACACTACAGGGCCCAGAATAAGTTACTCAACATAGACAGAAGAAACACTAAGTTCTGTCAGTATTAGGTACTGAGGCTTCTAATAAGCACCTTAATTCCAAGTATGGGGCTGGTGAATGTGACCTTACACAATGTGATGAGCCCTTGGAGAACAGGGTGCACAATATTAGTGCACACTCATTCAAGAATATTGAGCCCCGTTATACCCACATTACATGCCAGGTATTGCTCTAGGTACTAGAAAGGAAAGCTCCTAATCTCATGGAGTTTACACTTTGGTGGGGGGAAAACAAAAAAATAAACACATAAAAATAAAATAACAGGTGGAGGTAAGTGCTATGAGGGGCAAAAAAGCAAAGAAAGGGGGCTAGGGCATGCTGAACATGTACACAGTTCTCATTTTATAAAGCATGGTCCAAGGAAGCCTCCACAAGAGCACGCATCTGAAGGTTCACTGAGACTTACTAAAATACAATTTTCAAAGACTTAAAATGTGACTCATATAAATATCAACTGAACTTACATCCCAGATTTATTCTACTCACTTATTAAGACTCAATAAATCAGAAGTTAAGACGGGTTCAAAGTGCATCTGAAGATATATATATATAGCTATAGATATTTATTTATATATTTACATTATTTAAATAACGGGTTGTTAAACAGGAAAGAGTGCTAGGTTAGAGACAAAACTGGTGATTGTCCCATGGGGTTATCTTTTTGAACAAACAGGCATTGCCTCTGGGGAAGAAACATAATTAGCATGTAATATCAATAAACCATGAATCAAATAAAGTACATTCTCCTAAATAATCCTTGGGCAGGTCTATTAAACAACGTCCCCCTAGACATCGAAAAAACACACTGCTCAGCCTTTTCCTTATTTTCATGTTTTACATAATTTTTAACAGAGCCATGTAGATATCTGGAGGGAAGGCATTCCAGGCAGAGAGACTGTGACTAAATCATAAACCATTTCCCTCCACTCACCACTCCAACAGCCAAGGAATGCCCTCCCAGACAGGCTCACACATTCACCTGGACTTTATTACCAAGCCTGCTGTAAGTAAATAGCTGGGGGTAAACTGGAAAAGTTGGAGAAGCCAAAAGATTTACACAGGAAGGAGAATGAGAATTAAGTCTGGGAAATGATTTGACTTAAATTTTAAAAAGCACTACTCTATCTGCTGAAATAAAGATTCATTAAGGAGAAGAGCAAGAGCAGAAGCTAGAAGACCACTTAGGAGACTATTAAAATGATCTAGGCAGCCCTGACCGGTTTGGCTCAGTGGATAGAGCGTCGGCCTGCGGACTGAAAGGTCCCAGGTTCGATTCCGGTCAAGGGCATGTACCTTGGTTGCGGGCACATCCCCAGTAGGGGGTGTGCAGGAGGCAGCTGGTTGATGTTTCTCTCTCATGGATGTTTCTAACTCTCTATCCCTCTCCCTTCCTCTCTGTAAAAAATCAATAAAATATATTTTTAAAAAAATGATCTAGGCAAATAAACAAGCTGGTCAGATGGAAAAGTGTTATGGAGGAAAAAAGCATCATATGGGAGGGTTGGTAGGGGATGTCAGCATTGTCTGGAAAGGTCTCATGGAGACCTGAATGGTATAAAAAAGAAAATTAAGAGATAGAGGGATATAAGGATAAAGCAAAATGAGGAGAAAGAGGCAGGGAAAAGACAGGGAGAAAGGATAAAGAGGAGTATAGGGCCTTGCAAACCATTTTAAGGACTCGCTTGACTTACTTTGAGTGAGATGAGAAGCCACTAAAGATTTCAGAGCAGAAAAATAACAAAATCAACTTAAGTATTGAACAGATCACAGTGGCTGCAAGGTGGAGAATAGCCCATAATTAGGCAATGACAGAAGCATAAAGATTGGTTAGAAATAAGGAAGGCCTAGAATAGGTTGGTAGCAGTGAACATAATGATAAATCGTGGAAACCTGGATATTTTGAAGGTAAAGCCAACAGGTTTCCCTGAAGGAACAGACATGAGTAAGTACAAAAAAAAAGGATAAATGCCGTTTTCAGACTTAGGGAATGGAAAGAGAGCACTGCCATTTACTGAGATGGGGAAGAACAGAAAAAAAAACAAGTTTATTAAGGAAACTTGAGGAGGCAACGAGGAGGCATTGATTACAATATATAAAAAAGATTAAATATCTCAGTTCAGAGGTTACAGGATTCTAAACTCTTTTAAAATATAATCACAAATAAGAAAAATCAGAATGTCCAAATTCCAAATTTTATCCATCAGAAACAGAGTATTTTTCACCAAACTGTGTCTCAAACAACTAACCCTCACAGATTCACATTTTTTAAAATTACATTTATGATTAATTTCATCCATGTTGGTGAATATTTTACATACTGACTGATTGTTCATTCATAAAATATTTATTCAGCACTATTTGAAATCACATTACATGCTTTATCAAAAGGTTACACATTAAATTGTAAGCACAGGCGGTTTACCTGAAGTTCTTTGTATCTATCTTGAAAAGAAATGGCCTCTTGCTCTTTTTCTTTAAGGAAATCTTTTTCCAAGACACTATGCTTTTCTATCAATGATTCCACATCCTAAAGGAGAAATCCAGGCACAAATTATGTCATGGCATGAAATATATTTCATTATTTCAATGAACATAGCAGAAAATGTTTGGTAAGGAAAAAACCCACAGGAAGTATGATTTAAAGTTTAACAATATTATAGATTGTATGCTTCACTCTTATTTCCAGACCAATACCAAACATTGCTATAACACCAAAATTATTCATGCTAATAAATGAATAAAAGCACCTAAGTCAATTATAATCAACACAGTCTATATCTACATACACTTTCATAAATTTGCTAAGGCCCTTTTATAGATATTTTAAGGAAAGAGAAATGAGAACATAAATAAATAATTTACTAAAATAGCTGCATATGTAAGTACTCTTGTCAAATATCCCATGATCCCTGACTTTATACAGCAGTGGTTTTCAACCTGTGGGTCGCGACCCTTTCACAGGGGTCGCCTAAGACCATCCTGCATATCAGATATTTACATTACAATTCATAACAGTAGCAACATTACAGTTATGCAGTAGCAATGAAAATAATTTTATGGTTGGGTCACAACATGAGGAACTGTATTTAAAGGGCCAGAAGGTTGAGAACCACTGTTATATAGGAACAAGACAATGTTACAAACCTTCTAAACTATGTAAGAAACACAATACTACCTACTTTCAAGATAAATAAAAATAAACCAGAAAAAAAGCATTATTTAAAGAAAACAAACATCTAGTAAAAGATGATCATATATTTAAAAGTACACATTTAAGACCAGAAATTTCTTATCAAAGAATTCTAAATGATAAACTCAAATGACTGGTTTAAACCTACAGCCAAGAAAAGACAGTCAGTGTCTTCTTCCCCTGATGAGTTTTTAATCAAACATAGGGATTTTATCAAATTTCCAGAATGTATAATTTAAATAGTTTTTAGGGAAATGTAAATATACCTTTTTAATTCTCTGTTTTTCTTCCTCAGAAACTTTGAGCTTAATCTCCAAACTTGAAATTTTCTGCTGAAGCTGTATGTTTGATACATTGGCTACAGGATCCTCAGAATCATCCACAAGAGCAATTGTTCCATTACTTTTCTCATCAGTTAAACCCAATGGAAAAAGTGAGATATCCAGATCAGTGTGTGTTGATTGCTGAATCTAAACCACATTAAAAAAAAATATACAAGAGGGAAAAGTTTACACTGTACCAATAATGAAAACATCCAAAGGGCACCAGAAACCACATTTGGAAATGAAGTTGTAGCAAGGGTTCCGAAATTATTTCACCCTTTAAGTAAATCAACAGAAGACCTCAAACTATTACAACAACCTGATCTTTGCAGTAAGACACAAAATTTCCTCTAAACTTTAGAGTTCAAAGCATTTATTATTTTGCAAGCAAAGCACTAAAAACTTAAAACTTTTTCGTATGTCTGAAAGTGTATAATTAAGAAGAGGCATATCTGCTATCAGTTCTTAAATTTACACACACCAGAATTTGCTTATATTTTAAATTGTAAATCAGAATTTGAAATATATGTGTGTGTGTGTGTGTGTGTGTGTATAGATATATATATATATAAAAGCCTAAGCGACCAACCAACCGAAAAACTGAACAACGAAACGACAGGTCACTATGACATGTACTGGCTACCAGGGGGCAGACACTCAAAGAAGGGGATCAGTGTGCTCCCACAGTGGGAGCACCACTCAGCTGACAGAGGGGCACCAAACACAGGGCTCACAGCTAGCGAGCACCAGGCAAGCGCCACTGTGGCGGCACAAGCCTCTCCTGATCAGGACTGACTCAATGAGAGCCTGTGGCAGGCGCAGCGGGGCAGGCATGCACAGGAGCTGTAGGCAGGAGCGGCAGGCAGCATTGCACTGCTGGTTTTGGCCTGATCCCCATAGGCCACACTGAGGGACCCCACTGGTGCACAAATCCGTGCACCGGGACTCTAGTTTATTAATAACCTCTAATCAATCATCACTTCCTAGTAAAGATACCAGATAATTTGAGATTGTGTATAGCACCTGGAAAATTTGGATTAAATTCAGCATCTAGCTGCTAGCACAATGCCTGAGTCAACAAATATTTGAATGAATAAACTCTAAGACTGCAATCTTTTAAAATGTTACTATAAAATTGAAAAGAACACTCTAATACCTGAAAACATACAATTAGCGTCCTGAAAACAGAAATGATTATTCTTTATTTGTAATTATTTTCCCTTTTGAAGTTCAAGATTTGAAATAAACGAAGTCAATTTTAATAACAGGACACTCAAACCATATTTTGGTAACTAAGGTTACTTAAATACCTTGCAATTGTTCCCCAAAACAAACATATTATTCAGAATTCTAGATATTGCCTCAAAGTTAGAGTGTCTACAGAAATATTTTTCAGAAAGTTAAGAAAAGGAATCAGAAAATCTTTAAAAGTTAATTCAATCAGTATACAATTTTTTTTTAAAGCATGCAGATTTCCTATAAAGATAGGCTTGTCCTTACCTGTGCTTTAGGAACAGTTTGACTGACAATGGTGGTGTCTGCATGTGTAATCTCTGGTGATGAAATGATGGGCTCAGAAGAGAGGCAGCCAATGGTGGGAGAAGAGTGGTCATGGTCTAGTATAATCGCAGGAGAAGCTGGAGAAAGATGGACTCCAGAGACTGAAGGAAAACAAACAAAAAGATGATTGAAGAGAAAATAACGAACAGGTTGAAGGGAAGAAAAGAGAGTACAGAGAGGGAAAGGGAAGTAAAAGCAAAATGACTGAAAATGAGAATTCTATAACTATTCCTAAAGGGCCATTACCTGAAATCTAAAACTAGTGTTTCTAAATTTAACATGGTATTTCCACATGAGACTCAGGCAAACAAGATAATAATGTCTTAGTGTTTACATATAACATATTATCATTAGAAGTGCATTTCTAACTCAGAGAAAGTATTCAAACATATTACCTAACTATCAAGTTAGTTCAGAAAGAGCTCTAGCATACTTACTAGTGCCAGGCACAGGCACTCACTAGGCACTGAGAAGACAGCAGTGAGCAAGACAAGTCAGGCATCCATGAACTCAATGGCCTGATGACCCATATCCAAGTCAAATCAATTATTACAATACAGTCAGCAAAGGGGAAGAATAATTACTTTAAAATAATTACTCCAACTGTCTCAGTGTTAATTTCTTTTTCAACAACAATAGATTTTTCATATTGAAGTCAGTCAGTATGCCAACTTGTTTTTAAAGAAAAACAATGTTGAAATACAATTCTGTAATTAATTTCCCAACAAAACATTATTAGATTGTGATTAGATTTCAAATACAAAGGTCACAAAGGGAAAGCCAATTGCCAAGCATGAAATAAAACAAAAATATTGATGAGGGCAAAATAAACAGGTTATATATATTAATTTATTTTCATAGTAATATTACAATTTTGACAAAGGAAATAATGATATTAAAAAATTACATATCAATCAATGGGACACATTTATAGCAGTGTTTAGAATTCTTTCTAAAAATTCAAACACATGTATTTATACTATGCATTTTAAAGTTTAAGAAGAGTAAATTATTTTTAGAAGTAATCTATTTATATGTTCTGAATTTCTAAATTATAAAGACCTTTATTCCACATTGGCATTAGTGGCAACGTCAGCGAAGTTCTACCATAAATTCTGGAAGACAGCTCACAATGGAAATTGCATTTTTGCCTGAAGAAAAATATTTATAAGGTTAATAGGTATTAATAAACTAAACAATTTATCAATTTCTGATTGGTATCCTACAGCTATCATTTAGTTATCTTAGATATACTTTTACTTCATAGCAATTGTGTTTATAAAATAGTATGTGCCATACGTGAGAGGCATTCTAGCTTCTCACATAACGCATTTCTGTATTTAATGAAATACAGAAAACTAGAATTTCAACTCATATTTTTACTTGATATATCTGTCTCAGAAATGACTTTTTTCTAATCTTCATTATTCCATATGCTAAGATTTCTCTAAAATGTCAAAATAGAATTTCTAATTCTAAATTATAATTTATGAAATAAGTATTATAGCATAGTAGAGTGAATACAGCCCTGGTATTAAGACCATAGATTCTGGAACCTAATTGCCATGCCAGGTATAAAGCAATAAGCAAGTTTACTTCTCTCAGTTTCCTTATCTATAAAATTGGCAAAGATTTGCCAATCCTATATAATAAAGAGCTAACATGCTAATTAGAGTGGACTGCAGAAGGACCATCCAGAAAGACCAGTGGGTGGGGCCGCGGGGCCACGAGGCAGCCGGGCAGCAAGGGCTGAGGAAGCCGGGGCTGCGAGGGCCAAGCCCCTTGCATGAATTTCATGCATCGGGCCCCTAGTGAGGTATAAATTGACTAAATATGTATAGGTTTTATTATTGTGCTTATATTATTTTCATTATTATTTCAAAGATTAAAATTTGTTAGACAAGTATGTTTAATTCTGGGCATAAAAGTGACTATGATCCTGGATTCAAGAAACTCTTAAAAATATCATTCTGATCTAATACCTGAATATTTTTAAATCTCTATGTTTTTATATTTATAGCTAAAATCTGAGACAAGATTTCATGCTAATAAAAGTTAAATTCTCAATCCATAACATCATATGAGGAAAACAAGTAGGGAAAGTGGTAGAATAAAGAAAAGGAGGAAGAGAGGGAGGACACAAAGAAAACAGATAAATACAGGGAAGGGAAAAGGAAAGAGAGAGAGGAAAGTAGGAAGAGGGCAAGAGAGGCATCCTCAATTCAACCTCACACTTTCCACTAGCTACTGCCACCTATCACACTTTACCTTCATACCCAAATGTTTTATCTCCAAATGATTCCTGCCTCAATTGTCTTCTCACCTAACCCTCATCACTCCACAATTAAGATATTAATTTTCCTTTCAATTACTATTAAATCAAATGAACGC
Organism: Myotis myotis; assembly: GCF_014108235.1. Taxonomy (NCBI): domain Eukaryota; kingdom Metazoa; phylum Chordata; class Mammalia; order Chiroptera; family Vespertilionidae; genus Myotis; species Myotis myotis. The sequence goes on from NW_023416335.1 coordinate 176,928,337, forward strand.
TCTTATCTTTCTTTAGTTCTTCAGAGCACTAATACTAATGACCCTCCTTTACCTTGAAAGTTCCCTTGGCACCTGTGAACCACTTTATCCTAGACTTCCTCCTAACATTTTGACTAATTTTTTTTGTTCCCTCTCAACCTTAAGATTCAGTTTTTTTCATGTTCTGATCTCAATATTCACATTATTCTGACCACTTTCAAAACTCATTATTTAAATTTTCACCTATAAGCTCCACTCTGCAGAGGTCCAGATCCATATATTCACCTAACTACCAGACAGTTCCATGTAGCTACCTAGTAGGTACATCAAACTTACCCATCATCTTACAGAAACTTGCTTTGTTTCACGCTCCCCATTTTAGCTAATAGTATCTCGATGAACTATTTGTCCAAGCCAGAAATGATACTACTAAGGGCTGACTTTATTCCAGTCACACTGTGCTACTAACAGTTACTGATTATGCCATACTGTTAAATACCTCTGTGACCTCACAATATTACTGCTTAAGTAAAAGCCATAGCTACAGAGTCAGAAATGGAATTTAATTTCAATAATAACAACTTACTTGTTACATAGCCTTGGGAAAATACGAATCGATATAAACCACTGATTCAGTATTCTGAAAATGGGGAAATATGTACCTCAAAATGACATTACACAGCTTGAATTAGGTAACATAAATAAGCTGCTTGGCTATACCAGATTGGTACATGGTAAATATTCAATAAAAGGAAACTGTCATTAAATTTCTTTGATCATTTGACAACATTCAAAAAAAAGCCTTTTTAGGACTCTCTTCACCTACTCCATTACCCACCCAACCACAAAATTTTAATTCCCCCGTCAAAATATTACAATTTTGACAAAGGAAATAATGATATTAAAACATTACATATCAATCTATGGGACACATTTATAGCAGTGTTTAGAAAAGTATTTATAGACTAGAACACATCAATTTTAAAAAACGAATTAATTCCCAACTCATGAACTAAATAGAAACAAAAAGGAAAAGAAAGCACAATACAAACAATAAAGATAATACAAATCTAAGTAAACTTAAAAAGTAGATCTAATTAATAAAAAATTCTGAATGTCTAAAAAAGTAAACAAAATAGTAGGTAACTGATTAACAATAAAAGAACAAAAGTACAAATATACAAATTAAATGACAAATGGAACATAATAATTACAACAGAAGAAGTCTTTAAATCATAAAACTCCTCTACAGAATTCTCAGTAAATACATTTTAAATTCTATTTTTCAAAATGTGTAATACATGACCACAGAAATATAGTTTATAAAAGCTGATTCGATTAGAGCTAAAAAAAATTAACCCTAGCTGGTTTGGCTCAATGAATAGAGCGTCAGCCTGCGGACTGAAGGGTCCCAGGTTCAATTCTGGCCAAGGGCAGATGCCTGGGTTGCAGGCTCGATCTCCAGTAGGGGACGTGCAGGAGGCAGCCAATCAATGATTCTCTCTCATCACTGATGTTTCTATCTCTCTCCCCCTCTCCCTTCCTCTCTAAAATAATAAAATATGTTTTATTAATAAATAAATATAAAATAAAAATAATTAATGCTCTAAAATTGGTCCAAAGCATTAAAAATAAAGAAAACTTCCTTAGCTTACATAACAGTAACATAACATTAATAGCTAAGCCTGATAAAGACAGTACAAAAACAGAATAATTAGAGATTATTAGAGTATCACACAAAAATAATGAGGCAAAAGTTCTAAATCAAATGTTAGTAAAGAAAGTCCTACACCATACTGAGAACATGTTTTGAATGAACAAGTGAGATTTGTTCCAGGAAAGGATAGTTCATTATTAGGGAATTCATTAATACAACACATCATACTGATAGGCTTAAATAGAAAATGATGTTTTATCTCTAAGACTGAAAATACTTTTAGTAAAAATGAACACTCAAGAAAATAGGAATTGATGGATACTTTCTTGACATAATAAATATAGACCCTAGTCCTAAGTCAGCATGTTAATTAATGAGAAAAAAAAAGATCAAATTAGATTAATTCCTCTACGGTCAAAAACAAGACAAGGATGGATGTCTACTATCTCCATACCATTTAACATTGCACTAAAGGCATAAGCTAATGCAATTAGGCAAGATAAATTAAATAAATGTGTAAAAATAGAAGAAGAAAAATTATCTCATGTTCCTACTAAAGTCAAACCGTAAACACAATCAGTAAAGAAGAAAGATATAAACTTCATGAATAGAAATGAATAGCATTCATATGTAAAAATAATAGGGGATTTAATGTTAAAGAAAATACTACTTTCTATAGCCACAAAAAAGATAAAATATTGAGGAATAAATTTAGCAAGAAGCATGAGGAAAACTTTAAAACACTTCTAAAAGACTCAAAGGTATACCTGAACAAAGGTAAAGATATCCCTTGTAATTAGTTAGGGAACTAAGTATCATAAAGATGTCAATCCTCCCTTAGTTATTTTACTTTATTTTTAATTTTTAAAATTATTGTTGAGAGTATTAAAGATGCACACTTCCCCCCCCCCAATACCCTCTTCCACCCAGTTCCCAACCCACCCCAAGCCTTCACCACCCTATTGTCTGTGTTCATAGGTAATGCATATATGCATATAAATTCTTTTGTTAATCCCTTCCTGCCCCACCCTCCTCCCTTCCCTCTGAGATTCATCAGTCTGTTCCATATTTCCATGCCTCTGGTTCTATTTTATTCATCAATTTCTGTTGTTGTTGTTCATTAGATTCCTTGTTCGTTTTTGATTTTTAGTTTCAATTGTTGATAGATATGTATTTATTGCCATTTTATTGTTCATATTTTTTCTCCTCCTCCTCTTCCTCCTCCTTCTTCTCCTTCTTCTTTTTCTTCTTCTTCTGATTCATCTGCTGCTGCTGCTTCTTTTTGTTACTCACTGCTTTCTCTTGCTGCTTTTAAGATTCTCTCTTTGTCTTTAACTTTTGGCATTTTAATTATGTGTCTTGGTGTGGGCCTCTTTGGGTTCTTCTTGTTTGGGAATCTGTGCTTCCTGGACTTGTAAGTCTAATCCTCTCACTCAAGGATCTTAATGAGAGTTTCATGGGTATTAATGAGACTTTCAAGGATCTTAGTGAGATTTTCAAAGACATGAAAAAGGACCAGTCAGAAATTAATCATACACTAACTGAAATAAAGAATAATTTATAGGGGTTCAACAGTAGAGTAGAGGATTTCAAGAATCAAATCAATGATTTGGAATATGAGGGATAAAAAAACAACCAATCAGAAGAGCAATCCAAAAATATGAAGATAGTGTAAAGAGCCTCTGGGACAACTTCAAGCACACAAACATTCGCATTGTAGGGGTGCCAAAAGGAAAAGAGAAAGAGCAAGACTACTGAAAACTTATTTGAAGAAATAATGACAGAAAAAAATCCCTTAATTAATTTATAGACCTAATATAAATCCAATAATAGTATCAATAAGCTTTTTTTTATAATGGAACTAGACAAATGGACATTAAACATCATATGGAAGAAGTAAAAATACAAAAAAGACAGGAAAAAACAAAAAAAAAATATAAGGAGGGTACTAGACCCTCTTATTAAAATATACTAATTTAAAAACTATACTAAAACATACTACGTACCTTATTAATATAATACTGCATTGAATTACATAAAAACATAAGATGCACCCTTTATAATTTAAACAGTTTGGTGCAGCAATTAATAGACTAGAAAGTCCAGAAATAGACCCATGTCAGTGTGAAACTTTAGTATATGGTAGGAGTGGCATTTCAAGTAACTGAGATAAAGATGGGCTTGTTTATAAAAAGTGCCAGGACAACTGATTAGTCATTTGAAAAAAGATGAGATAAAAAAATAAATAAATAAACTCCAAATCGATCAGAAATCAAAACAATTTTTAAAAGAACAGGGGAAATATGAGTGAGTTCCTCTTTACCTTGGGTGTAAAAACAAAAAAAAACAAAAAGAGGAGCTTTTTAACTATGACTTGATTCCAAGTACAAAAAAAAAGATGTATACATTTGACTCTAGGACAAGTAACAATGTTTTCTTCCAAAAAATATCTTAAATAGAATCAAGAAAAAACTGACAAATTAAGAAAAAAGATATGTGTAATTCATATCACAGGTAACGGCTAATATTCCTAAATAATAAAAAGAACATTTAAAACTTGGGGATGGGGGGGGAGGGAGGGCGCGGATTGCAAAAGAACAGCCTATAGAATAATGGGCACAAAAATGTAAACAGTTAATTCACTAAAAAAGAAAATCTACAAATAGGCCTTACATCTGTAAAAAGATGCAGATGTGCCTTACCTGGTTTGGCTCAGTGGATAGAGCGTCAGCCTGCAGACTGAAGGGTCCCAGGTTCGATTCTGGTCAAGGGCACATGCCTAGGTTGCAGGCTTGATCCCCAGTAGGGGATGTGCAGGAGGCAGCCAATCAATGATTCTCTCTTATCACTGATGTTTCTATCTCTCTTTCCCTCTTCTTTCCTCTCTGAAATCAAAAAGTTAAAAAATAAAAAGATACAGATGCATGCATCTACTCATTTGTCATAAAGGAAACACAGAAAAGATAAAACTAATGAGACAGATAGGTGGAATAAAATGAACAGGCAGAAGGAATGAATATTGAGAAATATCTCTTCACTGAATAGTTGTTTTAAAAATGGTTCTGAGTTTTAGAACCATGTCAATGTTTCACATACTCAATAAAATAAACCAGCAGGGAAAGAGGGGAGTTAAATCCTAAAATACAAAGAGCAACAAGTGAATTAAACCATATTTCAAATGAATAACTTAAGCACAATTACAAGTGTGGGGGCAGGAGGGTAGGATGTGTGGAACTAATGTTAAGTTACTTTCGGACACAATATTTTAGACTGCATGGCCTCAGTATAAGAAAAAAAAGAATGTTAAATAAACATTGAAACAGAAAGAGGAAGAAGAAAATAAGGAAGAGGGGGAAAAAGAATAAAAATAAAGCAAATGTAAAATGTTAACATCTGAAGAAAATGAATAAAGAGTATATAAAATTATTTGTTCATTTCTTGCAGCTTTTTGGTAAGTTAAAATAAAAAATATCAGAGGAAAGAGGTAAAAGGGAAAATATATAACAGACAAGAGTTTCAGAAATTACTCATAAGGGGAAAAACCTGATATCAACAAAAGTCTTTCCCATGCAAAGTGCTAAAGAAACACTTGGTATTACTAAAAACGTGTATAAGAATACTCCTAGAAGTACTCTTCAAATAGTAAATAAGTGACAATAGCCAAAATGCCCACAGTCCAATAGTTAAATGAGCAGTGGCATACATTAGAATAGCTTTTAGTCAGGAACTACAGGTTCCTGCATAAATATGCAACAACATGGATGAGTCTTAGAAACATACATTAAAGCCCAGCTGGCATGGCTCAGTGGTTGAGCATTGACCTATGAACCAGGAGGTCTTGGTTCAATTCCCAGTCAGAGCACATGCCCGAGTTGCAGGCTTGATCCCCAGTAGGGGACATGAAGGAGGCAGTCGATCAATGATTCGCTCTCATCATTGATGTTTCTCTCCTCTCTCCCTCTCCCTTCCTCTCTGAAATCAATAAAAATATTTTTTTAAAAAAAGAAACATAAATTTGTGTAAAAAGTAAATTGCAGGAGAGTTCACACAGTATTAACCCATTTTATAAGTCACATAAACAAGCCAAACTCTTTAGAGATATATGTACATATACAAAAAATGATTTTTACAAAAGCAGGGAAATAATAAATATTTAGGACAGTGGTTTCTTCTGGGGAGAAAGCAAGAGGGAAATGACAGAAGGGAAGTACTAGAATTGATAATGTTATATTTCTTAAGTTAAATGGTAGATTCACAAGTGTAATTTTGAAATATAATGAAGAGACAATAATTACACATGCTTAAAAAAATAATGCTGAAGACTTCTTGTTTAATGCCCTTACTGGTTGTAGTGCCATGTTGGGCCATGTTTTCTCACAGATCAAAACTTGCTCTGGATAAATAAGTTAGAAAAAAAAAAACTAATAGGGACCAATAAATTTACTCAAAGAAATGATGCTTTTGTGAGAAGACGTCAAGAATCAATACTAGCTGGCAAACAAGATTTGGAGTTACAAGCCTTTCTGACATCCTGCTTATCACATCAATTCTTATTTCAGACATAAGGAATGCTGAACCTAAAATGACTATAATTTATTTACATGTGCTTTCAACTTATGAATAATTAGTGGGATTTTCAGAAATTTGTTTGACTTGATAATATAAATGATTACTAAATATATCATAATCCACATCCTATTTTTAAAATAAAATGAAAAAACAAATGAGTAGTGCTATGAAATAAAAGAAAAAATAAAAACGTATCACCATCTACATGAAAACAAGATTTTTTCCAGTTATTATCTAAGTTTTTAATTATGCTGGAATATACACATCTTCACTGAATTTTAGGTGACTGTCTAATAACAAAAACTCACCCTCAAAATATCAACATCAGTAAATATTGTCCACATATATAGACCCAAAATATTAATAATTTTTATTGTATACATGTTTGTGTGTTTTTGTAATCCTCATTTGAGGACATGCTTGGAGAGAGAGAGAGAGAGAGAGAAACATCTATGTGAGAGAGAAACATGGACAGTCTGACCCAGGAATTGAACCTACAATGCAGGTATGTGCTCTGACTGGGAAAGGAACCAGCGTACCTTCAGAGTACAGGACAAAGCTGAGGACAAAGCTCAACCAACTGAGCTACTCCAGTCAGGCAACTGTATACATGTTTTACATATGTTTTTGTAATATATAGGGAAATTTAAGCTTAATAACAGAAAAGTACAAATTCCAATATGTAAAATATAATTATCTCTTCATCTAACCAAGAAGATACAATTTAAAGTTTCAGACTTCTATAGTATTCTTTGATCTATTAAAATTTGACAGCTGTCAGTTTTCATGCTCAAAATCTTTAAACTAAGAAGATCAAATGTACCCAACAGGAATAAACTCAGTCAAAAATTTTTTAAGAAGTAGAAATTTACAAATTTGTATCTTTGGAAATCTTATTTGTTTGCTGGATTTTAAGTCTTAAGCAAGAGTACAGAGACAGTGTGCTTCATTTCAAATGAAAATTCCTTGATTTCCTAACACTTGGATACAAGGTCAGTATACACTCCTTTACAACTATAATGCTAATCTAAAGTGCAATTAATGGCAGTTTTCCATCTTTAACATTATAATGGTAATTCAAGTTCATTGGGTGTATCATTTTTCATTGATGGACCTCTTGTAAAACACAAACAGCCCACTACGTCAGAACACCAGACAAGCAAAGGACACTAAGTTTCCAAATAGTATGCAATTTTTTTTCCAGTAATTCTGCTTGTGGTCAACTCTGTTTTGTTTCCATAAGAATAACACTTAAAAAGTCTAAACTAGAAACAGGTGTAAACACCCATGCATTTAACTATACACAAAGAAATCTGTTTATCCCTGTTAATGGTTAAGTAATTCAAGAAGATAACACCAATAAAATGATAATAATTTTTACAACTTTTTACTTAGAAAATATTTTTGGTCTTTAATTTTCATTCAAACACTTTCTTACCCAATCCCTGCCTCTCTTTTTCAGAATTCTCCCATCTCATAGGTTCATTAGAGGTTGGTGATTATCTTTCAGAATATTCCATCTTACTCAAATCCTCTGTTACCTTAATTTACTGGTATACTCAGGTCATTACATGAACCCACCTTTACTATTCAATACTCATTCATTTTTAAAAATAACTTATTGACTGAAATCACACATTTATGGAAAACAAAGAATATGAATGAATTTTGGAGGGTCCAAATAGCATATCTAAAATTTAAAAGAAGATTTTTAACTCAATACAACATGATGAGATACTTAAGGGAAAAGATGCTTGTACTCTTTCAGGACTCCTTTAACTGTTCATTCATTAAAAATACAATTGCAGAGTAACAACATATTCGAGACACTATGCAATGAATGATACAACACAATTCCTTAGAAAATTTGCCCTAATAATATCATACTGGTATTGCAAACAAAGTATTTAGTAGTTAGATATTATGAAAAGACCTGTTATTGTTAGTAGGGTTGATATTACTATTGGGACACCCCAAATATCAAATGATTAAAATAAAATACCAGTGGATTTGCAGGAAATAAGCATTTAATAAGCCAATCTTCTCTTGAGGATGTATTTAAACACTTAATAGAAATTATTTTAAAAATTAAATACTTAAAATATAACATAAAAATACATTACTGCTCCTCAAATAAAAGGTAAAATTTGATTCTCATAGAGATATAAAGTGAATATATGGGAAAGATGTATTTTTTCTATTCATACAATAAGGGAACCAGGCAAAAGTTATACCAGTTCAAGGAAAAGTCAAATTAGATCTAATTTATTGGGAGTAGAGCAATGTTGAAATAAATTGCAAATGGAAGTGAAACATTTTTCCAAAGGGGAGAAGAAAGTTAATCAATATTGTACTAGACACCACAGAAGTTATATGTCTACCTACAACACATACATAAGAGCTCAGAGATAATGCACAGAGCCAGAAGGAGATAACTCTGAAACTTGTGCTGAATGTAGACAGTGCATAGTTTTCATTAAAAAACTATTTCAGCTACGAATAGCTCAAATTATTTAAGCTAAAAAAAAAAAAAAAAAAGGAGAAAGAACTGTCATTGACTGAGTGTAACTTTGTACCAGGCATTATGCAAAATGTGTTTGTGTGCCAAATTATTTGATCCTTACAATAACAACCATTTTCCAAATAAAGAACCTATTGCTTTAGGTTTAGTTATTATGTTCATAATGTCACAGCTAGAAGATTGCCAAGTCATGATCAAAATCCATATCCATTTGACTACAAAGCTCACACTCCCTACTCCACAATGATTAAAAATACAAGTTAACACACTGGCTGGTGTGGCTCAGTGGCTGAGTATCGACCTATGAAGCAGGAGGTCATAGTTCCATTCCCAGTCAGGGCACATCCTGGGTTCCAGGCTCAATCCTCAGGAGGGAGTATGCAGGAGGTAGCCAATCAATGATTCTCATCATTGATGTTACTATCTCTCCCTCTCACTTCCACTCTGAAATCACTAAAAATATATGTAAAAAATGTCATTATATAAAAAAAAAAAAAGAAACACAAGTTAACTGCATTATTTTCTGTGTTCATGGGTCATGCATGTATGCATATAAGTTCTTCGGTTGAACTCTTCTGAAGGCCAGGAAGAAGGTGGGAGTGAGGAGGAGAGGGTCAATGGGGGAAGAAGAAGGGAGTGGGGGGAATCTGTAATACTTTCAACAATAATGATAAATTTTAAACAAAATAAAAATTTAAAAACACAAAAAATCAGAGTTTTGTGTTTGTTTGGCTGTGTGTGTGTGTGTTTTCTAGTATATAAACAAACAATTAAAAATGTAAATCAAAGAAACAAAATATAGACCACTTAATAATAAAAGCATAAAGAAAAGGAAGATGAAAATTTAAAAAGAATTTAATAAAACTAAATTTCTCAATGAAATCCATATATAAATGATACCAACCACTAAAGTTACCGGTTATTAAAACTTAAAAAGAAATAAAAGCATGCCTAACTAGCATACATACAATAATTTAACAATGCCAATTAAAAGACTAAAGTAAAACCAACAGTCCTCAAATAAATTACTATATTCTACTACCAACTGAAAGCAAAACTAATTAAGGAATCAAAATTAGTTGAAAATCTACTTCTGCCCTTCCAGTGAAACAAATGGCAAAGGAAATAATCATAATGTGTGAATATTAGCAAAATGCAACTCACAATTACTTCTTTCATCTTGTTTAAATCTTCAATATAAAGCTTACCACAATTTCCATTCTCTTTAAGCTACAAAGATTATTTCCTATTCTCTCTTCTGTGTGTGCTAATCTTTCTTCAATTGCTGTTTTCTTCTCTTATTCTACTATTCTTACTATTTTCTTTCTATCTGTCCGAGCCACTCTTGCTATAAAGTTTTTATAAAGTATATTAAAACTTTTGACTTAATTACTACGTTTCTTGAACTTAAAATATCTTCTTTTTCTATTATCTAAATCATAAAATAGAAACATCAAAAAAAATGTTTTACAGCAACATACTGACAGGTATTAGTAGATTACAATGTAAGTCTCATTTGCCAGAAGCCGACTCACCCTATCAAAATGAAATAAAAAGCCCCATAATAATTTTCAGAGTTTACACAAGTATCATTGTATACAAATGGTACTGTTCAAGTTAGAGCCTTCAGGGTATTTTGCCCACATTTATGTCTGAAGCATCTACCAAGAATGTCAAACTTGTGGCCAGTGGGCCTCATGCCTTGTTTATTTAATACTATAGACCCGGTGCATGAAAATTTGTGCACTGGGGCGGGGGGGACGCGGTTCCCCTCAGCCTGGCCTGTGCCCTGTCACAGTCCAGGCAACCTCAGGGGATATCCGACTGAGGGCTTAGGCCTTCTCCCCCCCCACCCCCCAGGAGGCGACCAGTGGGCTGATCAGGGGAAGGTGCTGGCTGGCGAGCGGCCGATCGCTCCTCTGCCACCACTCGCCCATCGCCGTCTCCTCCCTATGCCTGCTGGAACGCGCCTTGGCTGGCCTGGCACCGCCTGCTCACCAGCCCCGCTCCCCCACTGACCAGCCGTTCCACCATTTGGTCAATTTACATATTATACTTTTATTATATTAATAATAAAATATATTTTATTATATTAAATACAGTACTATATTTAAGTATTCCTATCAAAGTTAACCAGCATCTACATACTATATATATGTAACCATCTATGTGGCTGTTTTTTGTTGTTAATCCTCTCCTGAGGATATTTATTCCAGGGATGGAACATGCAAGCCAGGTACATGCCCTTGACTGGGAATCGACCCCAAGACACTTGAGTGCACAGACCAATGCTCTAACCACTTAGCTACAACAGCCAGGGTAATCTATGTGGCTTTTATAAACTACTAGAGGCCCGGTGCACGAAATTCATGCACAGGAGGGTAGGTCCCTCAGCCTGGCCTGCACCCTCTCCAATCTGGGATTCCCAAGGGATGTCTGACTGCCTCTTGCAATCCGGGACTGCTGCCTCCTAACCGCTTGTCTGCCTGCCTGCCTGTTCACCCCTAACCCCTCTGCCTGCCTGCCTGATCGCTCCTAACTGCTCCCCTACCAGCCTGATCACCCCTAACTGCTTTTGCCCTGCCCCACACCCGGGACCCAGGATTCCCTCCTCCGGTTGGCCACAGGCACCCAGGATCCAGGTCAGCTTCATCCAGGCTAGCTGCAGTCACAGGGGACCATGGGTGGGTGGCTTTGCCTGGGCCACAGCCACAGGCCCCTGGGACCACAGGGCGGGCGGCTTGTCCCTCTCCCGGGCTGTAGACTGTCTGGTCCCCATTCCTCTCTCGCGAGCTTATTTGTGCCTGGCTGGTCCCCATTCCTATCTCATGAGCTCATTTGTGCCTGACTGATCTCCATTTCTCTCTCCCCAGTGTTGAGTGTCTGAGCCGTTATGGCGTGAGGGCGTGATAACCATTTTCATATTAGCTCTTTATTACACAGGAGGATAATCATAAGAGTTTTCAACACTAGGAGGCCATCTTTTTATCAATATGATAAAAATACTATTCTTTAAAAAACTAAGCATACCATCATATTCTTAAAATTAGATCTCTAAGTACATCTAACAACAAACAAAAATGGGGACTCAAAAGCAAAATTTGAGCAAACTACATGTTATAAAACTCTAAATTCTGCTGGACATCATTATATCCTCTTTGCCAACAATTTAAAAGAGCTATTAGCCACCTAGTAGCCAGCAGCAGCTGTTAGACAACTAAACTCTTAGAATTACCTCCAAAAAATTTTATATACCCAAATCCCAAAGTATGTAGTTTAAAGTTCTCTTACCATTATATTTATTAAAATTAATGAACCATGTGGTTAAAATAAATGGAAAATTGTGTATACAACCTGCAGATCTCAAAGTAAAAATAAAATAGGGGGATATCCTTTGTCTAAGGAATGTTTGTCAGAAAAGAGTGCAGTGAAATGCTAAAATCGTATTTTTTTTAAAGCATAAAAGACTAAAACAAGCAAAAATAATACAAAATTTAATAAATAATACCAATGCTGTAAAACCCTAAACTTTTTAAAAACGAATTCATGACTGAAGCTTTATAAACTGCTCATTTAAGGGAAATCATGTGAAGTTTAAAATATTCAGTATTTAACTCACCAAAAAAAAGAGTGACAATTAACTGCAATATAATCCTACATCTATAATTGACAACAACAAAAACCCACACACAGTTGGCTTATATTGCCTTGATTAATACTCATTTTATTGATTATAAAGGTATAATTTAGAAAAGAAAAACAACTCTGTGATCAGAGGTGCATCAATAACTTAAATGGATACAGGGTGTCGCAAAATCATGTATACATACTTTAACAGCTGATTGCTCAACTGATGTTTCTTTCTTTTCAGCCAGACTAAGCTTTGAACAAAGGAAATTCATCCTGAAATGCTACTGGAAGTTTGAAAATGCAGTTGAAGTACAAACACTGCCTTTGTAATTATTCAAAGAGTGTCTACATTTTTTCAAGGGGACACAGGATACCCCAAAGAAATGTATACACACTTTAACAGCTGATAACTCAATTTTCACTGCCTTCAGGTTTAGCTGATTTGAGATAATGGGTGAAACCATGCTAAGCTTTGAACAAAGAAAATCTATCCACTAGACTTTTTTTATGGGGATACATAAAAGATAAAGTGTATGGTACAAAACCAGCAATAGTTGATAAATTAAGGGCACACAAATACTGAACGAAAGGATTCTTGATGTTTGCCATTCCATTGCTTTGAGTTATTAGTGGTGCTTGGACCAAAATGGTCATCAGTTAGGAAATAGGCATTGACAAAAAAAATTACTAATTTTTGTAGATTCTTTTAAATTTTAAAAATGAACTGTATGTTAATAAACACAGACTTTATAATCATTCAAAGTATATATACATTTTTGGGACACTCTATATTTACTCTTCTCACTGTACCCTTTAAGGTAACTGAAGCCATTCCTCACAGGAAGGCATAGAAGAGCAAGGAAAAACTGAACTTTAATAACTAGAAACACATCCCAGATCTACTCTTAGAATTCAGTCTTTCAGTACAGTCACTGGGCCTTGATGTCCTCATTTAGAAAACAAACAAAATAACACTATTTTACTCAAAAATTTTTTAGGAATATGACTGGGAACTGTTTTAAAAACAAAGTTATTAGAAAAAAAATCATCACATAAGTGATCAAAACATACAGATATGAAGTCTCCTAAATAAGAGAAAATTATTTCAAAGATAGAAAGCCGGAAATATAAAATCTTAATTTATCTTGTTAACATATTTAATGAAATGATGCAAATAATCAGAAAAAAAGATTGGTTAATCTGCCACCATAAACTTAAAAAGAAAGTTTAGACAAATATTGGCAGAGTCTGTCTATGTATTATCCAGGGAAAAGGACACTTAAGCCAACATTTTAAATATTACAATCCTCTTGGCAAAACAATCTCTATAATGTAAAAGGAACATGCATTCTCAACATAATGTCATTAAACTCAATTTACTTAACTCTCTTTATTCTAATCCCATGTTCACCACACACGTTTTGATCATAAGGTGGTTTACCATGTGTTCTGCCTATGGGGAGAGAATGGTCTCTGAGTATTCCATTCTCTGGCAGAGAATTTTCTCATTGTAAGTTAATAAGTTAACATTGTTTTTATATTTACATTTAAAATTCACAAACTGAGTTTGTCTCTGAGATGAATATGTTCTCAATATATTGACAAAATTAGATTACTGAGTCTGCAAGGGCAGTTCCCAACCTTGAACAGAGGCAAATTTAACAAGAAAATAACTGCCCATCGCTAAGGCCTCTTTGGAGAAAATGTGCCAAACTTCTCACCCGGTTACAACATCCCAGTGTCTGTAACCAAAGCAGTAGATAGAAAAAATTTTACATTTTACAGTTAATGAGATCTAAAAATTTCATGTTTGTTACCTTTATTTTCCTGCTAAACAGTTACAGATTAAGACTAAATGGACCTTTCCTGATTTCCTAATAGCAGTTCTTTCCATCCACTCTCCATAATCATAATATAATGCTATTTGGGGGAATATTCCATAAAACTTTTCAAATTCTTGGAAACAGAGATTAAAAATTGTTGCTTCTTTAGAGGCTATTTACAGGAGGGGATAGTTAATATATGCTATTTCACAAGGAGTAGTGCAAAGACCAGGCAAAAGGGAAAAAAAAAGAACACACCATTTTGGAGTAAATAGCCTACTTCTTTAATCCTCATTGCTAACCATGAATAAAATTGTGCTACTTTAATCCCAGGACACACACAATTCATAAAAACTAAGTAAAGCCTGGCCATGTTTATGGAGATGAAAAAGGACAGGCTGACAATTACTATGACTATAGATAGACATTAAATACAAAAAGGTATAATAATCACAAAAGGTGATAGAAGGAAGTGTTAGAAAGTCCAGAAAAACTAATTTATATCAGACATACATCCTCAAAAGCTATCTGAGTACACTAATTTTTTCATCAAGAAAACAAAGTTTATTAATACTATAACAAATATGTGCCGCGAAAATACTACCCTAAAATTTGAGTGAAATGTTTGTCTCAACATAAGTTTTTTGCCACAAAAAAAGTTTGAGAAACTTCTGTTGGCCAATTTAGAATTATAAACAGTGATGACCTATGTATTAAAGGCATCACTGTAGTAGCTGTGTTAAGAATAGATTGCTGTGGGGAAGAGTAGAATAGATGAGATATATTCAGTATGTTTTCTTTTTTTAAATTCTTTATTGTTTAAAGTATTACATATAGTATTACATATGTCTCGGAGCCACTCAGGGAGGTCAAGGCAGAGTGCAGATAGGACCTGGGTACATGCATTTATTAGGGTCCCTGGGTGAAGTGCTTTGGGGTTCCTGGGCTAAGGCTGGATTAACCACTTCAAACCAAAAGAGCAGGGTTTTGTTCAGCTCCACAGGGTTCTCATGTAAGGGGCACAGGAGAGGAAGGTTCTGAGAGGCAGACTGTTGATCACCAATGCTGTTGGAGAGGTCATAACTGCACAAGAGCCAGAGAAAAAATTATTCAAGTTCAAATGTTCCACAGTCCCTGTGTGTATTTTTCAAGAGGAGCATTATATTGATTTTCCTTAAGCTAGTAAGTTAGAATGATAGTTAAAGTTTCTGGGAAACCCCAAACGAAGAGAAACAGAGTATATAACTTTGAAACTGATAGATCATATGAAAAGAAAAGAAGAAAATCAATTTAAAAAAAGGTAAAAACAAAAAAGGAAAACATAAAATGGCAGTATAAATAGAAAGGCAAAATTATGATGGTGTAAAAAAGAACCATATATGTATGTCAGCAATTACATTAAAATATAAATGGACTAAGTATTCCAATTTAAAAACAGAATAGTCACAGAATCTAGCTTTATGCTCCCTTCATATGTATAGGAAGGAGTTGCAAAAATTTTAATTGAAAGATATATTTTCAGAGATAGTAGGAACCTTCTAAATATGATAATTTAAGATAAAAATGTATATATAACAAGTAAGAGATAACTAAAATATGAAAAATAACTTTACTCAGAATATTTATAGTGAATAAGACAAAGCTGTATGTACTACTACTATTAGGTTGGTAATTTTTTTCTACCTGTGATAATTTCCATTATCCTTTCAGTACAAAACAGTCTTTAAAATTGCAAATTAAATCTAATTATTGTGATTTAAGGATCACTGTAGTATAATCATGCTATTTACCATAGAAGTTGCAACATATAAAAGAATGGAAGTTGTAGATAATTTTACTAATCTTACCATAAGATTATTCTGAGTTGCTTCTAACTTTACAACTTGATTACAGAATATCACCTTCATCTTATTGCCACTTTTGTTTTATATTTTAAATTTAAAATGTATATATGGCACATTTTTGTTTTATGAAAATTAGTGTTTGTTTACTGGTAAAGTTATGTCTCTCTAGGGCAGCGGTTCTCAACTTGTGGGTCGCGACCCCTTTGGGGGTTGAATGACCCTTTCACAGGGGTCGCCTAATACCATCATAAAACACATATATAATTACATATTGTTTTTGTGATTAATCACTATGCTTTAATTATGTTCAATGTGTAACAATGAAATTGGGGGTCACCACAACATGAGGAACTGTATTAAAGGGTCGTGGCATTAGGAAGGTTGAGAACCACTGCTCTAGGGTACAATAAACTCTTTTTGTTGTAGATAGGGTGGGGACACTTTAGAGCCACATTTTGATTAGTAGTCAAGCTACATGTTATTGATTCAATTGTTTGTTTCTAGGATTACTATTGTAAATAGATTTAAGTCTAGCTGCTTTAGATTCTTATAATCTACAGATCTCCCAATATTTCCACATATTAGACATTCAGAATCAACATGCCCAACATAATTGATGTTGGGTTAATTTTCTGGCTGTCTTCCCTTGGAAACATGATGAAATAGAATGTCATTCTTGTTACCAGGCAACATTGATTATGTATAAAATATGATCCTGATAAATAAATTTTGTCCTGTCTAGGTGCTCTGAAAATGAGGTATGTATACTTGTTTGGAAGTCAGAGTTTGGGACTTTCCTAGATCTGTTAATTCTTATAACTGAACGTGTTTGTTTTGAGACCTGGTAGCTTTGCCTATAAGATTGTTTCAGAAGATAATGACTCTTGTGGAGCATATGGCTAGCTTCTAAGCCAAGATGGGCTTCACCCTCACCTCTGAAGACTATCTACTTGCACATGAGTTGTGACTTGGATTGAGGTCAGAAACTAGCCCCTTTATTGTTGCGAGGACTTTCTTTTGAAAGAGAAAATTTTGACATTGCTTGTATGCTGTGTGTCTATCCTATGTTTTGTAAGTGAATCTGATGCTCCTTATGGTCTTGGGTAGTTTAAAAGAGTTCAAGTGTCTAGTTGGAAATGAAAGACCTTCTTGTAGGCTTTGCAAAATCCAGATCTGATCTCTTCCTTTTCTGCTCCTGCCCTTTTCCACCAGCAGCCTTCCCCATCTTAGTTGTTGGTGTCTTCATTCTTCCATTCACTTAATACCATTGGAGTCATCCTTGATCTCCTTTTCTCCTCTTACATGCTACATCCAATCTGCCAGGAAATCTTGTTACCTGTCCTTTCAAAATATATGCAGTATTTTGTCATTTCTTAAAACAGCCACTTTTACCATCCTGGTTTGACTCATATCATTTCTTGACTAGATTACTAAAAATCCATACTAAAGGAATTAAACATAAAACAGGAAACCATAAAAATCTTAGAAGAATCCATAGGCAGCAAAATATCAGACATATGTCATAGCAATGTCTTTACCTATACAGCTCCTAGGACAATGGAAACTAAGGAGAAAATAAGCAAATGGGACTACATCAAAATAAAAAGTTCTGCAAAGCAAAAGAAACCATCAACAGAACAATAAGAAAGCCCACTGCATGGCATGGGAGGACATATTTGCCAAAGTTATATCTGATAAGGGCCTAATCTCCTCAATTTACAGGGAACTCATACATCTTAACAAAAGGAAGATAAACAATCAAATCAAAAAATGGGCAAAGGACTTAAATTGACACTTTTTGAAAGTGGACATACAGAAGGTCACGTGACATATGAAAACATGTTCAAAGTCACTAATCATCTGAGAGATGCAAATCAAAACAACAGTAAGATACCATCTCACACCTGTCAGAATGACTATCATCAACAAATAGACAAACGACAAGTGCTGGCGAGGATGTGGAGAAAAAGGAACCCTTGTGCACTGCTAGTGGGAATGCAGACTGGTGCAGCCACTATGGAAAACACTATGGAGTTTCCTCAAAAACTTTTATGTCAGACAAACTTTCAATAGGATTAAGATTTAGTAAAAACTTAATTATTTATTCATAGTTCTAAAATATGTCCCCAAACATCTTCCTGTTCTAATTTCTATGTGCTTTAGGTAGTCTCTGTGTTGTTTATCCTGAAATTACTTGGCCATTTTAAATGTACAGTTATCTAAAATAATCCCTCTGAAGGTCCACCACAATGAGTTATCACCTCACACCTGTCAAAATGGTTATCATCAATAAACTATCAAACAACAAGTGTTGGCAAGGATGTGAAGAAAAGGGAACCCTCCTGCACTGCTGGTGAAATTTTAAATTAGTGCCGCTGTGGAAAAAAAGTATGGAGATTCCTCAGAAAATTAAAAATAGAGCTACTATAAATCAAATAATTCCACCTCTGGGTACTTATTGAAGAAAACAAAATACTATATAGAAAACTTTTATGCACCCTATGTTCACTGCAGCATTACCAGTAATAGCCAAGATATGAAAGCAACCTAGATGTCCATCAATAAATAAATGGATAAAGATGATGTGGTGTGTGTATATATAGATATACACACATGTGTATATATAGATAGATATAGATATAGATATAGATATAGATATAGATATAGATATAGAATATTACTTAGGAATAAAAAAGAATACATTTTTATTGATTTAAAGAGGAAGAGGGAGAGATAGAAACATCAATGATGAGAGAGAACCACTGACTGGCTGCCTTCTGCACACCTCTATGAGGTATTGAGCCCACTACCTGCACATGTGCCCTGACCAAGAATCAAATCATGACCTACTGGTTCACAGATTGACACTCAACCACTGAGCATACTGGCCGGGCTAAAACCTTGCCATTTGTGACAACATGGATGAAACTAGAGGGTTTAATGCTAAATGAAATCAGTCAGAGAAAGACAAATACCATATGATTTCACTTATATGTGAAATTTAAAAAACCAAATGAATGAATAAACAAAACAAAATCCTATATAATAAAACCCTGATATGCAAATTGACCAAACAGCAGAAAGACCGGTCGCTATGACATCAACTGACCACCAGGGGGCATATGCTCAATGCAGGAGCTTCCCCCTGGTGGTCAGTGTGCTCCCACAGGGAGAGGGACACTCAGCAAGAGCTGGGCTCACAGCTGGCAAGCACAGCAGCAGTGGCAGGAGCCTCTCCCACCTCCACAGCAGAGCTAAGGATATCTGACTGATGACTTAGCTGTGAGTGGACATAAGCCGTCAGTTGGACATCCCCCGAGGGCTCCGGGACTGCAAGAGAGCACAGGCCGGGCTGAGGGACCCCCCTGAGTGCACGAATCTTGTGCACCAGGCCTCTAGTAAATGCATAAACAAAACAGAAATAGACCTACAGATATAGCTTTTGGTTGCCAAAAGGGCAGGGGTTTGGGCAATGGAAATTTAAAATAAAAAAGGAATTCTATGACTCCAAACAGAGGCTGACCTTCTAGACTTCACAGATTCCAACACTAGGACTGAATTATAGAACAGTTTATCAATTGATACTTCATACTAAACTCTTAAAGATAATGTGAGGATAGTGTATATGTTCATGAGATTCTTTCATGTTATGTGTAGTTACAGTTTGTTCATTTTCCAAGTGTACAGTGTTCTATTATATAAATATACCCCAAATATTAAACTTTCTACTTTTCATAGACATTTGGGTTACTTCTAGTTTGGAGTTATACATACAACATTGCAATAAACATTATTTTATAGATTAAAAATACAATGTGACAACTAAAGAGCATTTGAACCTTTCATGCTACCACTAATTTGCCCATGGTCAGCTAAAGAATACTTTATTTTCAATGTACTTATAAAATTACCATCATCTTCAATGTAGCCAACATTGCCTTAGGTGTGATCATATAAATATAAACTCTGACATTATTTAGAGTTAGAGAAGATGTTTGTCCTATAATTATAATAGTAAAAACAGTAAGTGAGGGAGAAACCAAGATGGCGGCATAGGTAAACACCGGAAATTGCTGCCTCGCACAACCACTTCAAAAATACAACTAAAAGACAAAACAGACATCGTCCAGAACCACAGGAAGGCTGGCTGAGTGGAAATTCTACAACTAGAAGGAAAGAGAAAAGCATGCTGAAACTCAGAGGAGGTGCGGAAGTAAAGTGCAGAGATACGGAGGCGCACGTGGAAAGGGCTGGCAACTGAGGACACGGTTGTCTTTTTCAATCAGGAGGGAGTCTCAAGCTCCCAATGGTTCTGAACTCCAGTTCTGGGTAAGTCTCTGGGGACCCAGACTCATACGGGGATAAAATGGACTGTCTGGCATTGATTGGAACTCCAGAGCGGCTTTCTCTCAGAAGTGCTTGCAGCGATTACTGGGACACTGAGACCCAGGTCCTCTTAGGGTAGGACTGAGGATCAGCCATAGCTGTTTGCTCCGCCCTGTTGATTCCCTGAGACCCCGCCCCACCCAAGCTGTGCGCAGAGGCTTTTGCATATGAATGCCCTGGCCCTTTGCAATCTGAAAATTACCTACAAACTGCAGCTGGGTCAGAGAGACCCAGAACTTCCAAAAGAAGGCCCAAGACTCCACAGCAGCCTGCATTGCTTCACAGCTGGGTCTCACCTGGGCACCTCCAAACTCCAAACAAAGAAGAGGAATCTGCAAATCTCTCTGTACTTCCTGCTGGATAGCCTCAGGCAGAGGCTAAATTAGCACCTCCTTACAGATCCAAGAGCCAGTGTACCCAGTGGTCAGAGTGGGACCATCCAAATTATAACTCCTCAGATCCATAAGGGACACACTCAGGGGGCAGACTCAGTGAGCACCAAAGCCCTATTGAAGCAAGTCTTGCCCCATAAGGGTGTCTCCAGCATAGAAGTTCTCCCACCATAACCACAGCTTATTCTCACAGCCAATTGGCCTGGAAGTCAATTCTTCCAAGTGATACCAACTACAATCAAGGCTTAACTATAACAAGACTGTGCACACAGCCCACAGAGGGATGTACCAAGAGTGTCCACCTCAAGTAATTGGGGAGGCTGAGCCACTGGGCCCTATAGGACACCTAGCACACAAAGCCACTCTACCAACACAGGGAAGCAGCCAAAATGTGGAGACAAAGAAACAGGACACAAATGACAGAAATGGAGGAAAACAAACTACTGGATATAGAGTTCAAAACCACGGGTATAAGGTTTTTCAAGAATTTTCTAGAAACCACCAATAAATTTAGTGAGATCCTCCATAAATCTAGTGAGACCCTCGAGGATATGATAAAGGGACAACTAGAAATTAAGCATACACTGACTGAAATAAAAAATATTATGCAGAGATCCAACAGCAGACTACAGGATCGCAAGAATCAAGTCAACGATTTGAAATATGAAGAAGCAAAAAACGCCCAACTGGAAAAGCAAAATGAAAAAAGAATCCAAAAAAATATAGTGTAAGGAGCCTCTGGGACAACTTCATGCATACCAATATCTGAATTATCGGGGTGCCAGAAGAAAAGAGAGAGCAAGATATTGAAAACCTATTTGAAGAAATAATGACAGAAAACTTCCCCCACCTGGTGAAAGAAATAGACTTACAAGTCCAGGAAGCGCAGAGAACCCCAAACAAAAGGAATCCAAAGAGGATCACACCAAGACACATCATCATTAAAATGCCAAGAGCAAAAGACAAAGAGAGAATCTTAAAAGCAGCAAGAGAAAAAAAGACAGTTACCTACAAGGGCGCACCCATACGACTGTCAGCTGATTTCTCAACAGAAACTTTGCAGGCCAGAAGGGAGTGGCAAGAAATATTCAAAGTGATGAATGCCAAGAGCCTACAACCAAGATTACTTTATCCAGCAAAGCTATCATTCCGAAGTGAAGGTCAGATAAAGAGCTTGACAGATAAAGAAAAGCTAAAGGAGTTCATCACCACCAAACCAGTATTATATGAAATGCTGAAAGGTATCTTTAAGAAGAGGAAGAAGAAGAAAAAGGTAAAGATACAAATTATGAACAACAAATACACATCTATCAACAAGTGAATCTAAAATTCAAGTGAATAAATAATCTGATGAACAGAATAAACTGGTCATTATAATAGAATCAGGGGCATAGAAAGGGAGTGGACTGACTATTCTTGGGTGGGATAGGGGTGTGGGGGATTTTTGACTAGACAAAAATCGTGCACCTATGGATGAGGACAGTGGGAGGGGGTGAGGGCGGAGGGTGGGGTGGGAACTGGGTGGAGGGGAGCTATGGGGGGAAAAAAGAGGAACAACTGTAATAATATGAACAATAAAGATTTAATTTTTTAAAAAAACTGTGGTACATCTACACCGTGGGATACTACGCTGCTGTAAAAAACAACGAACTCTTAGGATTTGCAACAGCATGGATGAACATGGAGAGCATTATGCTAAGCAAAATAAGCCAGTCAGAGAAAGATAAATATCACATGATCTCATTCATTTGTGGATTTTAATGAACAACATAAACTGATAAACAAAAAATAGAGCCAGAGACATAGAAGCATCGAACAGACTGTCAAACTTCAGAGGGAAGGCAGGGGACAGTTGGGGGGAGGTGGGTAAGAGAGCAACCAAAGGACTTACATGCATGCATATAAGCATAACCAATGGACACAGACACTATGGGGGTGAGGGCATGTGTTGGGGGTGGGGGTGAGGGTGGCCGGGTAGAAGTCAATGGGGAAAAAAGGAGACATATGTAATACTTTAAACAATAAAGAATATAAAAAGACTGTATCATAAAATACTGCAAAAAAATAAGTTTCAACAGTAACTGATAAATAAAATATTTAAAAAAAACAAGTTTCTCTTCAGTATTATAATTCTTCACATTAATATTTGTGTTCTATATGTATAATTATGCTTTTAGAGCAAATGTAATATATTAGGTTAGGACTGTGACAGTTGGACCATGCAGTTAAAATCAGGTACCATGATTCACCTACTGGAAGCTATTCATATTAGACACTCATTAATGAAGATAGGAACTGAAATATATTACTGAGAATCAACGTAAAGACCAATACTTACATATACACTAATAACTCACAGCTTTATAGAAGCTATCACCTTAACTTTAAAAAACTGGCTCCAACTGAAACCAGTTTGGCTCTGTGGATAGAGCGTCGGCTTGCGGACCGAAGGGTCCCAGGTTCGATTCCGGTCAAGGCCATGTACCTGGGTTGCGGGCACATCCTCAGTAGGAGATGTGCAGGAGGCAGCTGATCGATGTTTCTCTCTCATCGATGTTTCTAACTCTCTATCTCTCTCCCTTCCTCTCTGTAAAAAATCAATGAAATATATTTAAAAAAAAAAAAAAAACTGGCTCCAAGTAAAACAAAGGTGAGTTAGTAACCTGGGAGTTAAAATAAAACAAACAAACAAAAAGACAAGGTAGCAAAAAGAAGCTATCTGCCATTCAAATAATTGGTGCAAAAATATTACAAAATTATTTCACTACAGTGGAAATCCACTTTAAGTCCTGGCAAAATGTCTAATATAGACACAAAATAGATGTGATGGAAAAATTTTAAACAGTATAGTATATGCTGCCTATTATAATACAGGTATGTAAATATATAGTGTCGCCTTAAATTTCTACCTCAAATATAGATTAAAGTAAAATTCAATTAATGTTAACTATTCCTATTTTTCAGATTAATCTGAAAAAAAATAACAAGTTTTTCTCAAACAAAAAAATGTGGACTCAGGTTCTGAACTCTTGTAGATGTGTAACATAGATTCGACTGGAAAAACAGGGTTAGCAAGGAGAGTAATGGGATATTAATAAAATGACCGATTTGTTGTCCTAGGTTTTCCTGGCCAGGAGAACGGAGAATGGAAAAACTGAACCATGAAATCAAAAAGGCATCTGTTTTCCAGGTTTCTCTCTGCCAATGTCTTGAGAAAAATGTTTGAACTTTCCTGTTGGCTTTGTATGCAAATAGCTCCAGATGCAAAGTGAACCACATCTAAGTTATTTGATTCAACATCTGCTGGTCCAATTCCCATTATTCCTTCTAAAGGGTCGGCTTGTGACAGACAGTTTAGTTTGCCTTGTGTATAAGCCGTTTTGAATAAGCTAATTTGGATTAAAGTATCTATCTGGACCACTTCTTTTTCCCTTTGATGGTCAATGCATTCTAATGTGGTCTGTGTAGTGCTACAAGGAACTTAGAAACATATTGGAAAGGACAGTATTCAAGGTTTTGCCTCCCACCTCGCTTTCTAGACAATTTATATTTATACAGTTAAAAGTAAAAAGTGAACAATCATTTGCCTCTAAAACAGCACCACCCACATTGTACACGATGGTAACAGGGCAAAACTTTCTGGCCTCATATTTTTTTCATGCAAAGATTTGAAGCTAAAGTTATTGATAAAAGTGCTTGCCAACATTAACAATAAATTTTGTGAAACAATCCTGTAATTTATAATGATAATTTTCATATGGCATCACTGAAAATGGAATGGGGTCCACATCACATAGCACTTAGTGTCTGAAACACAGTATACTTTAAAAACAGAATAATGAATGAATTTGTGAATAAATGAATAAATACTCTAAAATTAATTTAAATAAATCCCAAGGATTCAGAAACATTGGGTCTGCTGCAACCAGAAAAGAATCAAAAGCATACTGAAACTAAACTAATTGTGTAATGCTCCTAGAATCTGAAAGGTCAAGTAATGATAAACTCCTTCCTTCCAGAGGGTATGGTAGGAAAGAGAACTTGTATTGGAAGGCAAAAGTGGAAAAAAAGGAAGAAATCATAACAGCTGTCTACCTATGTATGTCTACATTCTGTATATATTTGCATTTATATATACATACACATGTGTTGTATCAGAAGATAGACATTCATTTTGAAGTTAGTTTCCTAAAAAGGATAGCTTTAACAGTCTTAGGAAAATTTATAATAAAAGATAGAAAATTATTTAAAAATGATGTAAAAAGAAATTTCTTAGCAAAAAATAAAAATCTTTCTTACAAAAAGTATAGTCCCATGAGGTCTCAACTCAAAAACTTACTGATATAAATGCTATGCAAAACCTGAAATAATTTTCCTTTAAAAAATGTTTAGAAAAATAAACAGAAAGAGAGGCAAAATATATAGATACTAATATTATTGCTTTTAGACCCCAATACTTTGAATTAAACTTTAGTCTAACCTCTACTATCTTATACTATTCCTAGGTGACACACAGTAGGACCAGGAAAGATACTAAACACACACACACACACACACACACACACAGAAAAAGAAAAAAAAAAACAACCAGGAAAACAGCTATTCTCTTTTATTTAGACTCTGTGACAACTCTTGTTAATAATTATTTCCAGTTCAGTTGTCTAAATTGGGAATGACCATGAAAGGTAACTGAGACCTAGAAAAAAATAGCTTCTTAGCCATCTTTGAGTAATTCTTTAAGCTTTCCAAATTATATTTCTTAAGTAACATTTAGGTTTGCCTTTCTCTAACTTGTGACTGAAAGACTACTTGCCTCCAAAGAATTTAAAATAATAAAAAAAATTACTTTAAAGTAAATTTGTTTTATTAACAATAAAGAAAAACTACTGCCCTAACCGGTTTGGCTCAGTGGATAGAGCGTCGGCCTGCGGACTGAAGGGTCCCAGGTTTGATTCCGGTCAGAGGCATGTGCCTTGGTTGTGGGCACATCCCTAGTAGGAGGTGTGCAGGAGGTGGCTGATCGATGTTTCTCTCTCATCGATGTTTCTAGCTCTCTATCCCTCTCCCTTCCTCTCTGTAAAAAATCAATAAAATATATTTAAAAAATAAAAATAAAAAATAAAGAAAAACTACTGTGCATTGTTTATGAACAAGGCACAAAGCTAGGTACTTAGGATTCAAAAAGATTCAAAACATAGTTTTTGCCCTCTAAGGCATGTAGAAATGGGAGACATACTGATAACATGTCAGCTATGGGTTTGTCATAGATGGCCTTTATTATTTTGAAGTGTCATTACTTTATTCTCACTTTACTGATAGTTTTTGTCATAAATGGGTGCTGGATTTTGTCAAATGCTTTTTCTGCATCTATTGATGTGATCATATTATTTTGTTGTTGTTAATCCTCAGCCTAGGATATTTTTTCCATTGATATTTAGAAAGAGTGGAAGGGAGGGGGAGAGACAGAGAGAGAAACATCAGCTGAGAGAGAGACACACTGACTAGCTGCCTCCTGCATGTACCCCGACCAGGGCCAGGGATCGAGCCTGAGTACCCTTGACCACAATGGAATCCGTGACCCTTCAGTCAGTGGGCCTATGCTTTAACCACTAAGCAAAACTGGCCAGGGTTGACCATATGATATTTATCCTTCATTTTTCATGTGGTGCATCACATTAATTGATTTGAGGATATTGTAGCAACCTTGCATCCCAGAAATAAATCTCATTTGATCACAATGTATAATCTTTTTCAAGGGTTGTTGAATTTGGTTTCCTAATATTTTGAGAATTTTTTTTCTTTTCAAAGAACCAGCTCATTGGTCATTTGTATTGTTATTTAGACTCTATTTCATTTATTCTGCTCTAATTCTTATTATTTTCTTCCTTCTATTCTCTTTAGGCTTTGCTTGTTCTTTTTCTAGTTTCTTTAGGTATAAAGGTAAGATTATTTACTTGATATTTTCCTTGTTTCTTGAGGTAGGCCTACATTGCTACAAATTTCCCTCTTAAGACTGCTTTTGCTGTATACCACTGATTTAGGGTTGTGTTTTCATTTTCAATTGTTTCAAGGTATCTTTTAATTTCTTCATCGATCTCATGTTAACCCATCACTGTTTAGTGGCATGATATTAAATGTCCATGTGCTTGTGTGTTTCTCATTTTTTTTCTTGTAATTGATTTCTAGTGTCATACCGTTATGGTCAGAGAAGATGCTTGATATGATTTCAATCCTCTTAAATTTACTGAGACTTATTTTGTGGCATAACTTGTAGTATATCCTGAAAAATGCTCCATGTGCACTTGAAAAGAATGTATATTCTGATATTTTGGGGTGAAATGCTTTGAAAT
This sequence comes from Myotis myotis, assembly GCF_014108235.1. Taxonomy (NCBI): domain Eukaryota; kingdom Metazoa; phylum Chordata; class Mammalia; order Chiroptera; family Vespertilionidae; genus Myotis; species Myotis myotis. Next base: position 176,955,488 of record NW_023416335.1, read on the forward strand.
ATCAATTAAATCCATCTGGTCTACAGTGTGATTTGAGGCCACTGTTTCCTTGTTGATTTTGTCTGGAAGATCTATCCATTGATGCCAATGTGGTGATAAAAGTACCTTACTATGATTATATTACTGCTGATCTCTCCCATTATGTCCATTAATATTTGCTTTATATATTTAGGTGCTCCTATTATGAGTGCAGAAATGCTTACAAGGCTTACATCCTTTTGTTTGGAATGATCACATTATCATTATGTAATGTCCTTCATTGTCTCTTATTACAGCCTTTGTATTAAAGTCCATTTTGTCTGATAGAAGTATTGCTACACCAGAATTTGTGTGTATGATTAGTGGTATGTATGTATGGTCATTTTTTTTTTACATATTTATGCACCCCACTTTTTTTCTTCTTAAAAAAAATCCCTTTAACATTTCCTGTAATACTGATTTGGTGGTGATAAATGCTATTACCATTTATTTATTTATTTGCTTACTTACTTACTATTTTGGTCTGGAAAGCTCTTTATTTCTCCTTCAATTTTAAATGATAGCCTTGTTGGGTAGAGTAATCTTGTTTGTAGGTCCTTGTTTTCACCACTTTGAATATTTCATGCTAATCTCTTTTGGCCTGAAATGTTTCTTTTAAGAAATTAGCTGAAAGTCTTACTGGAACTCCCTTATAGTTAACTATTTTTCTCTTGTTCCTTTTAAGATCCTCACTTTGTCTTTAAACCACTGCCATTTTAGTTATGATGCATCTTGGTGTGGGCCTCTTTGGGTTTACTTGTTTGGGACTCTCTGCACTTCCTGGACATGTGTGTGTGTTTTTCCTTCACCAGGTTAGGGAAGTTTTCAGTCATTATTTCTTCAAATAATTCTTGATACCTTGCTCTCTCTCTTCTTTTTCTGGTATTCCTATTATGCTTGATATTGTCCCAGAGATCTCTTAAACAATCCTCATTATTTTAATTCTTTTAAAATTAGGTGCTTTTTGCTACCTTGTATTTCAATTTGCTGATTCAAGCCTCTGCTTCATCTAATCTGCTAATTCCTTCTAGTGTATGCTACACTTCAAATATTATAGTCTTCATTTCTGACTAGTTATTTTTTGTGGTTTCTATGTTCTTTTTATGCTGTTGAAGTTCTAAGTTCCTAGAGCATTCTTATAACTATTATTTTGAACTCTGTCTCCGGTAGATTGCCTCCATTTAGTTTAGTTCTTTTTCTGTGAATTTCTCCTGTTTTTCATTTAGGACATATTTCTTTGTCCCCCATTTTGGCTAGCTCTCTGTGTTTCTTCTGTATATTAAGTACAGAAGGCCTGTTATGACTCCTAGTCTTGGTAAGGTGGCCTTATGTAGTAGGTGTCCTGTAGGCTCAGTGATGCAGTCTCCCTGATCACTTAAGCATAATGGTATCAAACTAGAAATCAATTACAAGAAAATATCCCTTGTGGGGGTTAGGTAAGCCCACCTATTATAGTTTAGTCTTGATTACTGTTGGCCCATCTGTGGTGGGGTTGACCCTTATGTTGCCTATGAGGATTGACCTCAAACAACCACAGTGTACAAGCTGCTGTGCAGGGAGGTTACCCCCAAACATGAATTCTCCCTAGCAGGTTCTGATGTCTGCTGAGATCTCCCTTTGGGTGGGCCACTTATGCAGCTAATCAGGTCATGCTCTGATGAAGTCTCAAACCAGCCACTTGGTATGTTGATTCTCAGGTCTCTTGGGAGAGACTCCAGTGCAGGTCAATGTCAGATACTGCCCATGAGTGGCCCTGGGGTATACCTGTTAGGAGCCACAAAGCAATCCATGGATGTTGGCTGCCTGTTTTGGGCCTGGGTGAGTGTGGGAAGGAACAAGATGTATACCAAGGCCAGTGTACACCATTAGTGAGCCTGAGGCAGATTAGCAAAAGGCCCAAGGCACCCCAAGATCTGGCTCCACCTGACAGCTGCCTATTTGACTCAGCCATTAACAATCCCACATCAGTACACAATTGGCATGAGGCAGGTTTGAGGTCACAAGTTAGGGGCAAGTATTGTTCACCAGGTTGATACAGATTCAAACTCAGTGAAAGTACTGTGTCTGTGCACACTCAGCAAAAACCTCAGAGTACACCAAGGCCAGCCACCACCCAACTTGGGCCTGTAGACCTTTGTGGTGGAGCATGGTTTTGGGGAGTCATCAGGGTGAGGCCAATAGAGTTCATCAAGATAAAACAGATTAAGATTTGGCTGTGTGGAGGCAGGGCTCTGCACAGAAACAGTGGCACTAGTTGGGGCATGCAGGATTAAAAAAATGACACTTGCCCCAGAATCACACACCTTGATTTCTTCCTGTACATTTCTGTAACCCCCTGAATCTGCCTGGACCTATTTGAGAGCCTTCCAAAAATGACTACAGCAAGCCCATCCTGCTCGCAGCTAGCTGATTTCTCCACAGGACACAAGCTTGGCAAGGCAGGAACACAGGGAGTTTAGGAGTTGGGGCCAGTGGATCTCCCCAGGCCAATACCATATGCAGTGGAGTGCTGATCCAGGAATAATGGCATCTGTAGGTGGTGTGGGAGAGAGACTCAGCATAAGGACAATGATGGCTATTTCTTCAGCTCTCTCCCCAAAGCCACACAACCAATCTCTCCCTGTAACACTCTAGTCTCCTCTGAGCTACTGTACCTTCACCAGAGTCCCAGATAAGTGCCCACAAAGGCAATTTGTGTGCTGGCCCTTTAAGAAGCTGCCTGGGTTCCTAGAACACTCCCATCTCTCCTTTGCGAACAGAATCCCCATTGGTTTTCACAGTCAGATGCTACTTGGGATCCTCTTCCTGACTCTGATGATCTGGGTAGGGGAGCCTGGCATGAAGTGGAGACTCCTCACTACTCAGTGGGGTGCTCTGCAGCTGAGACATCCCTCCAGATTCTCAACCACTGTACATGGGTGCAGGGCAAGCCCTTTTCATGTCCCTGTCTTTCTTATTAGTCTCGATGTGGCTTCTTCTGTATGCCCTTAGTTATAAGACTTGTTCATCTAGTCTTCAGTTGGTTATTCAGGTGGACTGTTCTATAATTTAGTAGTAATCTCAATTTGATGCTGGGAGGAGGTGAGTGTAATTTCCACTTACTCTACCACCATCATGGATCCAATAGAATGATATGTTATGTTTTTTAAAAAACTTTTATTATTGATTTAAGAGAGAGGAAGGGAGATGGAAGGATAGATAGAAACAACAATGATGAGAGAGAATCATCAATTGGCTGTTTCCTGCATGCCCCCGACTGGGGATCAAGCCTAAAACCTGGCTTTTTGTGCCTTGGCCGGGAATCAAACCATGACCTTCTGGTTCATAGTCAATGCTCAATCACTGAACCCTACCAGCAAAGCTAGAATGATATTTTAAAAACACAAAGTAGTTCACCCATGCTCATAACAGAATTATTTAAATAGTCAAAGGAAGCAAGAGTCCACCAACAAGATGAATGGATAAAAAAATGTGTACTATACATATAGTGTAGTATTATTCAAGCTTATAAAGGGGGGAGGGGGGGATTCTGACACATGCAACAATACGAATGAACCTTGAGGACATTACGCTAAGTGACATAAATCAGCCACAAAAAGACAAATACTATATGATTCTAGTTATATAAGATATGTAGGATAGTCATATTCACAGAGATAGAAAGTAGAATGGTAGCTGCCAGGGACTGAGAGAAAGAGAATATAAGTAGTTATTGTTTCATTACTATAGTTTCAGTTTTCCAAGATAAAACAGTTCTACAGATTGGTTGAACAACAATGTGAGTATGTTAACAATAGTGAACTGTACACTTAAAATAGTTAATATGATAAATTTTACATTACATGTATTTCACCACAGTAAAAAGAAGTCTTTAATTAATGAACTAGATAACTTAAGAAAATTATTTGCACCTTACCTTCCTAAAACTAGGATAAATTAGGAAATGTAAGTAGTAATTTAATTTCATTTAATGCTCATGATATTATTTTTTTTTCTTTTTTTTTATATTTTATTGATTTTTTACAGAGAGGAAGGGAGAGAGATAGAGTCAGAAACATCGATGAGAGAGAAACATCGATCAGCTGCCTCCTGCACATCTCCCACTGGGGATGTGCCCGCAACCCAGGTACATGCCCTTGACCGGAATCAAACCCGGGACCTTTCAGTCCACAGGCCGACGCTCTATCCACTGAGCCAAACCGGTTTCGGCGATATTATTTTTTTTAATCATGTCTCAGGCCACCACTGCAGCAATTCATAATTTGTTATGAAAAAACCTAGATTAAGTCTGGGTCATTCCAATTTCAGACCACAGAAGGCCAAGTGCAAAGGTAGAAAGAAGTTTCCAAAGAAAAGGCAAAAATCCTATATAATAAAACCCTAATATGCAAATCAACCGAATGGCAGAACGACCAGTCACTATGACGCACACTGACCACCAGGGAGCAGACGCTCAATGCAAGAGCTGCTCCCTGGTGGTCAGTGTGCTCCTTCAGGGGGAGCGCCACTCAGCCAGAAGCTGGGCTCATGGCTGACAAGCGCAGCGGCAATGGCAGGAGCCTCTCCTGCCTCCGCAGTAGCGCTAAGGACCTCTCAAGGGATGTCCTATTGCTGGGGAGCGGGCCTAAGCCAGCAGTCAGACATCCCCCAAGGCGTCCCAGCCTGCGAGAGAACACAGGCCAGGCTGAGGGACTTTCCCCAATTCACAAATGCTGTGCCCCGGGCCTCCAGTATAAATAAGAAAAAAAAATTCTGAGTTATTGTATACTAATACCTGTAGGAAAAGCAGCCCAAGGAATAGCAGGAGATGTAGTTTGGGTTTCACCACTTCCACCATCAAAAATCTCTGCAGCCTAGAAAACAAAGGCAAAATTACTTTAGAATGCCTGGAAAATAGAAGTGCTATTTAAGCAATCAAGCTTCCTGGTTCTACAAGCATAGTCTCTGTAATGTACCACTCATCTTCAAATTCCCTCTGAACACTCAATTGCTTTTCAGTCTTTATTACTACCAGCCCCCAATACTCACTACCCCCAGTACTCATGTTCTATTATCTTTAAGCAAAAATTTTCCTTACTTACTCAAATATATCTCCTGGCAATAAATCTTTTATTTTATATATCCTTAATCACATTTCCACTTGTGAACTTCATATCTATGTACTTTAAGCTAATTTACCACATTTATCATGTACGTAAGAAAAACAGGTAATTTTTCTTTAAAAGTCTAGAGACCAAATCCTTTTCATTAACACAAGAGCTAATTAGAAATCCATCTAAAGAAATAGAATTCATCTATATTTTTTTTAATAATCTACCAGCTGGACATGCTTATTCAACATTTAGAGAAGTCCTAAAGCTGGCATTTTAAATTAACAAGCCCTCCTATTAAACAGTTGTAAAACTATGGGACAATTACTAAAATGTTAAGGTATGTGTAAGAGTACAGCATTTTCTGTTTTAAGTGTCCAGGTCACAGTAAAATTATTACTGAAAAAAGAACCATAATGTCAGTTCAGATTCTTCATTGAGTTCTCAGCGAAAGAGAAGTCAACTAGGAAAATCTACCACAGGAGACACATGGTGTAGAATTACTACTCTCTACAAACTACGAAAAATGACCATGGTTTATATGACAAGGACAGAGACCTTCCATATTTCTACAACAGGATGTGGTAAGAAAGTACCCTAATAACCACAATTAAATTGGAATGGTTGGCTAAAATTGTACCTATATAATATTGAAAGTAATAGATCCACTGACTATAACACTGAAGTGTAAATTTTACTATAAGGAGCACCATCAAATCAATTTTTTTCTAATATAATAAGTCAAGCATGGTCTAAAGGAGACTATACTAAATTTTAACTTTCAAATAACTGACAACTTCTAAACAATAAACTAATATTATATCTAAAACATATATTTTCCTTAAAATAGAATAAATTTTAACAAAATTTTAAATGTTTCATTTTGTAACATAAGTAAGATTCAATCACCTAACAAAACCCAAAATATTATAGAAAACATACAAATGTGCTAAACAAAAAAATACTTTTAGATGAAATGAGGAAAATAGGTATGTTCATATTCTAAATATTTTCATATTCTAAATATTTTCATATTGACAGAAAATGATCCTCATCTAAAAATTTCATACCATTCTTACATGATATTCAGAACATTGAATATAGACTTAATATATTATATTTCCTGTTAATGTCATTAATTACATTCTCTATTTTTAACAATCTAATTCTACCAAATTCCAAACTAGGTGAAAGTCTTACTTAAAAAAAAGAAAAATCACAGAGCTCACTTGATGGTAGTTCCAGGACTTGAGCTCAGGCATCCTGCCTCTTAATCCAGAGATTTTCCTGCAAGACTATACTGGCTCCATAAAAATAACTGGGTTACAAAATATTTCAATAAAATGAACACTCACTGAAAAGGATTAAGGAAAAGACAGTGCTTCTTCAGCTAACAATTTCCACTTACAAAATACTAAGTCAAACCTGAAGGAATACTCAAACATAAACATACTAATTAGTTGTATAAGCCACCAAAAGGCTATGTAGATAATAGTCCAAATTAACTCATTACAGGTGTAAACATGCAAATATGTGACCGATCTTCAAGGCTCATCTCTCATCTCACAAGTATTTCCTAACTGACATGTATCACAACAAAATCATCTGCTGACAATTTTTAAAACCCCTTCTCTAGTGTTTCTACTAGTAGCACTTAATTATCTTAATTTAAACCATTCCTATGGGCATGACCAAATGTTCAATAATAATAAATCAGTTTAACTTTCAGAGGGGCTATATTTTTATTTGCCTTGATTTCATTTTTTATTCTAAAGTTACATTCAAAATGATCAAGAAAAAGATCATGAATGCCAATGATAAATAATACATTTTCAAAACAGTAAATACTCCACTGTAATCTCACAAAATTAAAACAATTACGTAAGCAAAATTAAGGTAAATAATAGCACATACCTCAAAACCACCAAAATCATCATCATCCATTGTTCAAGTGCACCTGAAAATAACAGAAGACATTGAAACAAGCCCACACACAGTCAATTATGTCAAAACACTCTCTGACTTAAAGGTATATACAGTTTGATTTGTAAATTAAGACTATTTTATTTGGGTTAAAAAAAAAAAAACTTCTTTAACTATGTGTGCATGCATTTTTAACTTAAAAAGACTAGACCTTTTTTTTTGCAAAATTAGTCTTTCTGGCAAAATTAGTAATTTCTGTGACTTTTTCAGCAACCATGTATTTTGCCATTTTACATTGAGATGCCAGGAGTGGAAAAATATTCTTTTACATTTTAATTTGCTTTTCCCAAATTGGCGCTAGGACTCAATTCAATAATGCTTCCTGCTTTTTGCATCTATTCCTCAGTTGTCTGGCAACATCAGCACAAACTCTAGCTAAGAACAGGACTGTGGTGAATTTTTGGAAATCTGTCCCCCACCACAAAGGTTCTTCCCTTGGTTTCATGGCCGAGGTTGATTTAGATTTTCAAAATTGATCAGCATTTTTGAGCTGTGGCCACAACTTCTGGAGCATTTTGATATGTGTATTTTTAGCTGAAACTGCTTTGCACTTTTGGAAAAATGTGGAGCAAGTTACTAGGCTGATCAAGATAAATCAAGTCATGTATTCATGGGAGACCAGGGAAGAGAAAAACACAAGGGAATATTCAGAATTCCACTCTCCTTTATCCTTAAGGAATGTAAGAGGACAATCAGTAGGATAACACATTTTATTTTATCTTAAGTGTATATAAGTAAAAACAGAAGGAGAAAACATGAGTACTTGGACTTTAAAAAAAGAAATAAAAGAAGCTTTTATCTAACAAATCATGAAAGAACTAAAAGTTCTAGAAAGGTAAAACAAGTAATAGGTGGTATACATTAAAATGAAAAAACAAATTTACATTAAATTGTGAATCAGCAGCTGCAAGTGATACTCTGGCCAACGATAACGTGTTTCCTTTTCTATATTTCAAAAGTGAACATATCCACATATATGTATACACATTTAACAGCTGATAGCTCAATTGATGTTTCTTTCTTTACAGATTTAACACCTTGGAATTAATAATTATTCAAAGTGTGTATACATTTTTGGAACATTCTAGTTTCCTTGAGTCAATAAGACAAGATGGATTTATTACAAAAAAATATATTCTCCAATTATTAAAAAAATAGCTAAAACTAAGCAGTAATTAATTCTAAATGCATTTTCTAAGATATTTTGCTCTGAGTGATGAGGCTGTTGTCTATATAAACATGGTTATCTATATCTATGCTTTGCCTTCTAACTGAAATATTAATATTAATGCATTCAAAAATAAAATACAGTAAAAAATAAACAGTAAAAAAATCTCAAGGATTGTTTTGTTTTAATAAGCAAAAAAATTATTTTCATAGAAACTCAGAGGTAACGGCACTAAAAAAATGTATGTAGACAAAAATACATTATATAAAGAAAGAACATTAAATTAACCAAAATATGATACCAGTATTGTCACCATTACCCACATTTTAACAACCTGATGAAAATATTTTTAAAGATGTACTTTTCCAAAAATCAAAACTAAGAAAGTCATCCACATACTGCACTTAAAAAATATAAACCAGACTTTCAAAACTTTTGATGGTGGTTAGTTTGCAATGGAATTCACATTAATTTTGTGTTGCAAGCGAATAGAAATCTGTATGTGATTACATTTTTTCATGAAGAAATTATGAAAGTGGAGCGATATGGATACAGAGAATTAACCAAGTCAAACTATAAACACCAAGTTTGTCTTTTCCACATGTATCCCACAAGTCTCAGGAGACAATTAAAAAATATTTTTAGCATCTATGAACACTGTACCCAAATAATATGGTTTCAAAAGAATGGAATTTTTAGAGTAATGCTTCTATGTGTTTTCATAAGTCATATCCCAATAAATTATTTGTAAGATGCCAGAAAATTTAAAAACAAAAACAAATACCTATGCCTAACAATCATTTCTGCTTCGTTTGCCTGTGGTAATGAACCAAATACCATCAGTTTCCTAAGTACTGATTTAGCTCTATGAAAGAACATATTAGTGACCACTGATGTTCCATACCTCAGCAACTTCTACATGTTAAAATGCAGATGATATTCTTCCTCTACTTTGTTCTCAAAGAAATATTAATACACTTTAAAAGACAAATGGGTCATGAGTTTCTTAAAAATACAGTACCGGAAAAATAAACATTATTTTAAAGCAATAACCTTTCTCTGAATAATTTCGTTTCAAACCCTAAAATAGTTTCCTGCAGAATATTTAAAAGATCAGGAGGAAAAAAAATTACAGCACTGATTTGTAAAAATCAATTTTACAAAATACACACACACAAACTTAGTTTCTAAATGGAAAATTACAAGTATGGACTTCTTTATGAATTTAGTCTCTCTAATACATTAAAACATTATTTTATCTAAAGTGCATTTATAAACTTTTTGGAATATTTCTAGGCACTTAACATTATATCTCATTACTATATAAATATAATATAGCAATACCAAATATATATGTCATCTAAATTATAGAATCATGAGCCTGATTAAAAATTGATAGATCATGTAGTTCTTTCTTCTCTATCTAGGAAATAAGAGATATTATATTTTGTTATGATTAGGTATCTACATTGAAAGATTTCATAATATCCAAGTTTAATAATTATCATACTTCTTTATATCTGAACTTAATCTCTTTGCTGCACTGTTGTATTAATTCCTTCTTTTACTATTCTCAGTATTTAATACATTGCTAATATTTTGCAAGAACAAGATATATACAACACTTAATGTAACAAATTTTTATTGGGCAAATCTGAAGAACACTCAAGGCCCTCAAGTAGTTATGGTCAGGTGTCGGGGGAAGGGCAGAGTGTAAGAAAAGTATGCAAACACAAATAATATGAGATATAAAAGAGCCATAAAAAAGAAGAAAATATATCCAAGGTGGAAGGATAGATTTTCCTAAGGTGATATATCTAATTGGAGCATCATTAAATGCTTCAGGTGGGAACATTTGAGATCTATTTCAATAGACCTAATGGAAAATTTTAAATGGCACATTAAGAACATGCAATTTCTTCAAGTCTCTTGTCAAAAGTCTTTTCTTAAAATATAGCAAAGAATAGTTTCTGATTGTTTGCTTCCTCATAACACAGGGTCAAAGAGAATGGGCAATAAGAAAACTGCAAAATTTGAAAGTAACTACAAGGAAGTTGAATCTTAAACTACCAGTGAGAAAATGAGAATTACATCTATATTATAGAATCCACAAAAAGCTCCAGAATGGGGGCACTGAAAGCTGGGTAATGGTGAGATTCAAAATAACAGTCGCAGACAAATCCAAGATTCCCTCTCAGAATCTGTGCAACTAGGAACTTACAGCTCCTCATCCCTGCAAAAGATTAAACATGTATTCTCTGGACTGGAAGATACCGAGACAGGTATTTTCTTGCAACAGAAGTAGATGACATGTGCTTCAACTATGCAAAGAAAAATGTGGAATAGAATAACTTATCTGATCTTATAAAAGCTGTAAAAGTACCACAGAAGATGCTTCTGATGGATGCTCTTAAAGAAGAATCTGAGACAACCTATGACTTTTGTCTGTGCGATCCTCCTCTTGCCAATCAGATGGAAGCCCAGGGAGTAAACTCTTGAAATCCTTGAAGACCTCCATCTAGTTCAGTAAATATAGGAGGTATCACAGAGATCATGGCAGAGGAGGCGAATTAGAGTTTGTTAAAAGGATCATCCATGACAATATACAACTTAAAAAAAGACTGTGGTGGTATAGCTATATGCTGGGAAAGAAATGCAGCCTTGCTCCCATGAAGGAAGAACTTCAAATACAAGGGGTTCCTAAAGTCACCTACACTAAATGCTGTCAAGGTCGGACGATGAGATGGGCCTTAGCTTGGAGGTTTTATGATGATGTAACAGTACCATCACCAACAAGTAAGCGAAGAAAATCAGAGAAGCCAAGGAAACCCATCACATTCGTAGTGCTGGAGTCTGTGATGGAAGAATTATCCCTCAAACCATCACTTTTGGGCTCTGAGACCGTGGGAGAAGGCAAAGTAGTTGTGATGACATGGATTGAAAAAATTCTCACTTATCTAAAGGTCCAGCATAAATGAGTTCTGTACGGAAAAGTGGAAGTTAGCCTTTTCCTAACAGCCACAGAAAACTCCTGGTTTCATTTCAGGAGAAACAAAAGAGAACAAGTGAGATAATTGAGAGAAGTTCCTGAAGACATCATCCAAGCCTTGGAAGAAAAAAAATGCACCCCCTAAATCTGGCAGTAGCCAAGATTTGGCCAAGGGCCCCCGGGTGTCCTGTGTGACCCTGCTCTACAGGAAGGCAAGTCAGCCACTGTTGAGGGCCATGGCGCAATCCAGGATTTGCTTTCCCAGGAAGGAAACCCAGAACCCATCTATATAATAAAAACCTAAGCGACTGTTATGGCAGAACAACCAGAACAACCCATCACTTTGATGGGCACTGACCACTAGGGGGCAGACACTCAACGCAGGAGCTTCCCCCTGGCGGTCAGTGTGCTCCCACAGGGGAAGCGCTGCTCAGCCAGAAGCCAGGTTCACCACTGGCGAGCACAGCGGCAATGGCAGGAGCCTCTACTGCCTCCACAGCAAAGCTAAGCAGAGCAGCAAGCAGAGCAGAGCAGCAAGGAGCAGCGAGCAGGCAGGCGGTGAGGAGTGGTAAATAGCAGCACTATTTACAATAGCTAAGATTTGGAAACAGCCTAAGTGCCCATCAGCACACGGATGGATTAAAAAACTGCGGTACATCTACACAATGGACTACGCTGCTGTAAAAAAGAAGGAATTCTTATCATTTACAACAGCATGGATGGACATGGAGAGCATTATGCTAAGCGAAATAAGCCAGTTGGAGAAAGATAAATATCACATGACCTCACTCATATGTGGAATATAGTGAACAACATAAACCGATGAACAAAAATAGATCCAGAGACAGAGAAGCATCCAACTGTCAAACCTCAGAGGGAAGGCGGGGGGGAGGGGGGGGGCGCGGGGACTGGGTGGGAGTTAGAGATCAACCAAAGGATTTGTATGCATGAATATAAGCATTACCAATCACTAGTGGGGTGAGGGCATGTGCTAGGGGGTGGGAGTGGCCGGAGAGAGGTCAATGGAGAAAAAAAATAATATTGTAATAGCTATGTATGAGCTGGGGAGAGGAGTACTTGAAATATTAGGGGAAGTACTCTGTAAAGTATATGATTATCTAACCACTATGTTGTGCACCTGAAACTAATACAGAATAATACTGAATGTGAAGTATAATGGGGAAAAAAGATGGAAAATTATGTTATATGTTTTCATCATCATCATCCTAATAAAAGAAATTAAAATATCTGCATAAAAAAGGGGGTTGTGGTGCCTATCAAAGTTTTGGGCTTTGGGGAGTGTTTAATAAATGCTTGAGTGGATATATTTGCCACTTTAATAAAGGAGTCAGATCATTAAAAGTTAAAAAAGAAAAAAATGATAACTGCAGAAATGAAAAACTGCAGGGTGAAAAATAAAGCTGAAGAAATTTCATTTAAAAAGAAGTATAAAAGAAAAAAATAGAAAATCAGAGTAAAAGCCTAACAAATGTACAAGATCCAGTCCAGAATATGCAATATCTAATTACTAAGAATTCTATAAAGACAGAACAGAGAAAACAAATGGGAAGAAATCATCAACAAAATAATTCAAAGAAACTTTTCAAACACCAAAGGATATGATTTTCAGATGTAATAGTCCCATAAGTGTCCAAGAAAACAGAAAAAAAAAACACATTATGGCACACTAGGGACAAAAGAAACATCCTACAAACTTCTAGGAAGATAAAATAAGTTTAATTTAAAGGATAAAATATATATGGCAATAGATTTCACAACATCACTGGAAGGCGAAATGCAAAGGAGAAATGTTTTTAAAATTGTGCGGGGAAATTATTTACAGCACAGAATTAGATAATCAGCCAAACCTACAAATAATTCAATGAAAAATAAAACCATAATCATATCTGTAAACTCTCAAAAAATTATTTCCCAAATACACTTTCTTAAAAAGCTATGGAGTAACCCAAAGGAATAAGACAAGAAGACATGGGATTAGGAAAGAGATCTAATTGAAGTGGGGGGAAAAGGGGGAGGGGGGAGGATTCTTCCAAAATAATGGTGAAGTGAGCTCCCAAGATAAAATCTATGTAACAAGAATCATGAGCAACCAGTCTGCGCTGGAACATATCAGGAAGCTCCTGGGAGATATATTCAAGCAAATGAAATTGATAGACTTTCTCATGTGTTTTACCATCATGAGGGTAATTTTAAATAACTTAGGCTTGAATTCGTGATTACAAAATTAACCAAATGAAAACAAGAGAAAATACTATGATAGACAGAAAAAGTACACATTATATATTGTATTTCTCAGCTGTGAGTAGTATTTAAATAGCCATAATAATGTAAACAATAAATAACTAATTGTACCAAAATTATAACCATTTGGGGAAGGTAAGACAACAATGAAGTATGTAATATGAGATACAGGGGGTGGTGTATAGTCTGATCTTCCACATTTGCAAGCTGAGAGGTATGAAAAAGAAACATCAATAAGTAGCATAATTTCACTCATTTGTGGAATATAATAAACAACATAAAATGATGAATAAAAACAGATCTAAAGATAGAGAAGTATCAATCAGACCGTCAAACCTCAGAGGGAAGGTAGAGGAGGGTGGGGATAAGGAAGAGAGATCAACCAAAGGACTTGTATGCATGCATATAAGCCTAACCAATGGACACAGACACCAGGGGGGTGAGGGCATGAGTGGGGGTGGGGGGGCAATGGGGAGATAAGGACACATATGTAATACCTTAATCAATAAAGAAATTTTTTTTTAATTTAAAAAAATAAAAACTGTGGTACATCTACACAATATAATACTATGCTGCTATAAAAAAGAATAAATTATTTCCATTTACAACAGCATGGATGGAACTGGAGAGCATTATGCTAAGCAAAATAAGCCAGTCAGAGAAAAATAAATATCACATGATCTCACTCATTTGTGGAATATAATAAACAACATAAACTGAGGAACCAAAATAGAACCAGAGTCATAGAAGCATCAAACAGACTATCCAACCTATGAGAGAAGGCGGGGGGGGGGTGGGGGGGGTGGGGAGGGGAGTGTGAGGGGATAAGAGATCAACCAAAGGACTTGTATGCATGCCTATGAGCAAAACCAATGGACACAAAAGGGTGGGGATGGTGAGAGGGAGGGGGAGAGTACATGCTGGGGGGTAGGGTTGGCCAGGGAGAGGTCAATGCGGGAAAAAGGAGACTTATGTAATACTTTAAACAATAAAAAATTTAAATTTTAAAAAAGACATAAAAGAACATAAGATTGAAGAAATACTAGAGTCTGTTTCTCTATTTACTTCCTTCCAAAAGAAAAATAATTATAATAACAACAACAACAAGATCAAGACATCCATACGTTGTCTTTTGGGTGAGATTAATATATAGAAGTCAGCATGCACGCACAGTACAAGCTCTTTGGATTCCTCACTGGGAACTTTGTGCCCACAAACAATATATTATACCGCTAGTCCATCTCCCACAAGAGAAGCTCACTAGAGAAAAACTTCATTTTCTTAGAATGAAGACGTGTTTTAGCCTGTGACCAGATGGGTAAATTTAATTCAGACGAGAACTTGTGGGAGACTTCTTTTCAGCCTCAATCCAAGCCACATTTATGTTAAACTTTTAACAATAGAGCCACTTTCCTGCTTTCTATGACTCTTGATTCTGTATCTCAATTGACAACCGATAATAGCTCCCTACAAGATCCACCAACACTATCCAATTACCTGTCTTCAGCTAGGAACTATCAGAGAATTCACTATAAAATTCATGTTTCCCATTTTCAACTAGATTCACAGTGCCGCCTACCACACATCTACTTTTTCTCTAAAATCTCTTTCTCTCATCCTACAAAAACTATTTCAAAGATTCTCAACTATCCCCAGACTTCCAACCTTTCTATTGTTTTCAGTAATCGATGTGTATTACCAAGAGTCTTGCTAAACTGAGAAAACAGAAGGCATTTTAAGAGAATTCCAATAACATCTTACTACCAAAATTATAGTTACCAGCATCTGTACCCAGCTATTCCACTTTATTCCACTTACAAAGAAACAGGGATCCCTTCACCTACTTAAAGCTAATTTCTCCATCTGTACTCTCAGAGACTTGGCTCTCTGATTTGTTCCCTCTCGTAAATATTCAACTTCTCCCACTTATTTGGTTCCTGCCTGTTAACAATGAAACACACTCCAGGTCCTACACCTTTAAAAATGAAACAAAACAAAAACAAAAGCAAAACTGTCCTCCACTTCACATTCTTCTCCAACCACAACCCTCTCCTTTTCACAACTCAACATCATAAATGTTCTATTCTTATAGCCCATGCCTGCAACCAATTACCTCCTTTTCACTAAATGCAAAAAGACAATTTCAATTCCTTGTCTCATTTGAACACTAACAGCATTTGACCAGTCTTTCCTTCTCAAAACATTCCCCCTGTGGTTTGCAAGACAACCATAGTTTTTCCCCTTTCTGCCTACTTTTCTGACTGCTTCTTTACAATCTCCCTTGCAGGTTCTTCTACCTACTCTTTAAATTTTGGCATCCCTAAGCGCTTCAACCTAGCCCTTCTTTTTATCTCACTTCAAATACACTCACTGGACTACCTCATTCACTCCTTTGGATTCATTTAAAATATACACTAAGGAATCTCTAGTTCAGATCCATCTCTTGAGCTCCAGATCCATATACCCAACAGGGAAATGAATACTTTCTATTTAAAACTAACAGGCGCCTCAAATTCAATACAACCAAAAATGAATTCAAGATATCTCCCATGAGCCTCAAATTTACTCTTCCTCCAGGATTCCTTCGCTCAGCCATTGGTGCTACCATCTACAACACAGTTTGGCAAAGACAAAAACCTGGAGTCATCATTTTCTCCTCCTACTCCCTCTCACTCCATATATTTTATCACTAAATCCTGTGTCTTCAATTCTTCTAGACACCATCTATTCCACTCAATGCCCAATACCTTCACCCTATTAAGGCTACCATTATGTTTCACCTGGTTTATTTATAGAATCGGTCTCCAAAATAGTTTTGTTTCCAGTTTGCTCCTTTCTACTCCACTCTCCACTGTGCTACCCAAGTGATCCCTTCTAAATACTCATCTAGTTAAAACCTTTCATTGGCTCCTCATCATCTTAAGGATTAAGTCAAAATTCTAAACATGGCCGAAACCGGTTTGGCTCAGTGGATAGAGCGTCGGCCTGTGGACTGAAAGGTCCCAGGTTCGATTCCGGTCAAGGGCATGTACCTGGGTTGCGGGCACATCCCCGGTGGGGGATGTGCAGGAGGCGGCTGGTCGATGTTTCTCTCTCATCGATGTTTCTGACTCTCTATCTCTCTCCCTTCCTCTCTGTAAAAAATCAATAAAATATATTTAAAAAAAAAAAAATTCTAAACATGAATTTATGAACCTTTGTTACATAACTGTTGCTACCATCCTCATCTTTAGCACACCCATATCTTGCAGTCATATAAGAATTTGCATCTACAACATGTGACTGTGGCAAAAGCACCACATCTCCATTGACTACAGTGTCCTCATATATAAGATGAACAGGTTGATTAGATGACTTTTAAGATATATATATATATATATAAAACCCTAGTATGCAAATAGACCAAACAAGTGAAACAACGAACAACCAGTTGCTATGATGTGTGCTGACCACCAGGGAGTGCGTGCGAAACATGGCGGGCGTCAGCAGAAGGTGGCAGAATATGGAACATGGCAGGCATCCATCGTGACGGGGATAGTGGAGCAGGTGAGCCAGGGTGCCAGACCAAGGCAGGGCGCCAGTCGCTGTCATCGGGGCAAGCCTCTGGTGGTTACTAAAAATTCTTTGCTTCTTCGCGCCACGGTCCCACCGGGACTTCACACCAGCTGCTGGCACTCGAGCAACCTCTCACACCCACTGCCGGCGCCCGGCACCAGCCCAGGTCCCAATTGCTCAGCGTTCTCAGCAGGTGTGAGCGGTGGCTGCCGGCCCTGATCGCACCTCAGGGCTTATCCACCTCCCCCTGCTCCTGAGGGACGATCGGGTCCAGCAGCTGCCTCTCGCACCCGCTGCCAGCAACGGCCCCATTCGCACCTGCTGCTGCCACCAGAACCACCATTTACACCCACAGCTGGTGCTGGATCCACTGCTCACACTCGCTGCTAGCGTCCAGCACTGGTCCCAATCACTTGGCGCTGGCAGTGGGTGTGAGTGGCAGCTGCTGGCCCTGATCACTGCTCAGGGCTTCTCCACCTCCTCCTGTTCCTGAGGGGTGATCAGAGCAGCAGTTGCCACTCACACCTGCTGCTGACACCAGCCCCAATTGATCCGTACTGTCAGTGGGTACAAGTGGGGCCAGCGCCATCAGTGTGTGGGAGCGGTGCCAGGGGAGCGGGATTGCCAGCAGACAGGGACCGGGGGGCCGGGGCGGGAAGGACCGGGTACGGATGCAGAGGATGGCCCAAGACCCGCCCCTGTGCCCACCTGCAGCCTCGTGGCCCACAGTTACTTTCAAGGTGTACGAATCGTGCACTGGGCCCCTAGTTACATGATAATATCCTTTCAATATATTATTCTACGACTAAAATCACATGCCTTTCTTCTTCACAAAGAAGTTTCTAAATACCTTCCATTCTAAAAATGTTATTTTGAGATAACAGTATGAGCATTCTTTAATCCATCTGCAATGCAGAAACTAAATGTCACCTTTTAATCTTCACTTTATACCATAGCCAAGTATGTCACTAATCCTGTATTGTGATTCAGATTTCCATCACTATTTCTGGAAAATTACTGGAAACATTTCTGGTCATTCTGCTCTCCAATCCATTCATCATACTGAATAACTCTGTATAGAGCAATGAAATTTTAAACTCTAAAACTATCACCATGTCAATCTCAACTCCAAATCTTTCAAAAAAAATAACGACAAATTCGTGCCTCTATGGGACATGAGCTTTGGAGCTTCACATGTAAGCAAAATGAACATGGCAACAAAGTTGTGAATTGTATTGGCACTAATGATTAAAAGTAAAAATTTGTTCTGTAAAAAGCCTATAATTATTATCACAATATTAAGTCACTCTATACAACAATAAAGAAAAGTATTACAGAACAACACAGTAAAATCATTGTTGACAACATTAAGTGTGGATGATCACAAATTTTATGTTCTCTCTAAATAAGGAAGTGTTTGTTATCTTTCATAGTTTTATATGTTCTCGTCTGTATTCTTTTTTTAAAAAAATATATTTTTACTAGAGGCCCAGTGCACTAATTTGTGCATGGGTGGGGTTGGGCCAGCTGACCAGGAGGGAGGGGCCGCAGGTGGTTGCCAGCCAGCCCGCCGCAATGGGGTGGAGAAGGGCCAATTAGGTGTGGGGCCAGCGGGGGATGAGAAATGGGCAGTTGGCCAGCTAGCTCCGCCCTCAATTGGGGTAGGGGAGGCCAATTGAAGGCTGGGCCGACCATGGGGTAGGGCCACA
This sequence comes from Myotis myotis, assembly GCF_014108235.1. Taxonomy (NCBI): domain Eukaryota; kingdom Metazoa; phylum Chordata; class Mammalia; order Chiroptera; family Vespertilionidae; genus Myotis; species Myotis myotis. Next base: position 176,974,262 of record NW_023416335.1, read on the forward strand.
GGCAGTTGGCCAGCCAGCCCCACCCCTTGTCAAACTCCCAGTCGAACTCCCAGTTGAGGAGACAATGTGCACATTAGCCTTTTATTATATAAGATTGATTTCATAGAGGAAGGGAGAGGGAGAGAGAAACACCAATGATAAGAGAGAATCATTGACTGGCTGCCTCCTGCACACCCCTCACTGAGATTAGAGCCCACAACCCGGGCAGTGCCCTGACCGGGAATTGAACCGTGACTTCCTGGTTCATTAGTCGACACTCAATCACTGAACCACACCAGCCCAGCAAATTCTTTTCTATTTATAGTGAAGTCTCATTTATCTAGACCAGTGGTTCTCAACCTTCCTAATGCCGCAACCCTTTAATACAGTTCCTCATGTTGTGGTGACCCCCAACCATAAAATTATTTTCGTTGCTACTTCATAACTGTAATTTTGCTAGTGTTATGACTCGTAATGTAAATATCTGATATGCAGGATGTATTTTCATTGTTACAAATTGAACATAATTAAAGCATAGTGATTAATCACAAAAACAATATGTAATTATATATGTGTTTTCTTATGGTCTTAGGTAACCCCTGTGAAAGGGTCGTTCGACCTCCAAAGGGATCGCAACCCACAGGTTGAGAACCGCTGATCTAGACAGATGTATTTAATAATCTAATTTACCTAGAACATGGCTATTCTGACAAAATAACCACAAAACTCTTTGGGGTAGACAAAAATGAAATTATGAACTCAATGTCTCAGTGTTCAAATACTTTAATTGTAGATAACTTTAAACCCTTCTTGAAAATGTGTTTACTCTTCTGTTAAATATGATTGGTGGTCCCTAGTACCTCTCTGACTTCATCTATACTACTCCTGACTCCCTTTGCTCTACCTACATAGCAGCCCTACCAATTACACAAAGTATTTCTGTGTAAATGTAATTTCTGTGTAAATGATAATATTTTAATGTTTTCTTTTAAATTACATTTTCTAATTGTCTATTGTTATTGTACAACAATGTAATCCACTTCTGTATATTAATCTTACATGCATGTTTTTTACTGTTGTTGTTTTTTTTAAATAAAATTAGCATACAGAAATCCACCACCCAACCTAAAATTAAAGATTCTAACAGTAAATTATACATAACCTGTCCCTGTATCTCCTTAGATTTACAATCCTGAATTTATTTTTCATCATTACCTTGCTTTCAAATTAATGAAGTTTCATTTCATTTACATCTACTATCAAAAAGCATATTATTTTTATTTTACTACTTTTAAAGGATATTCATGACACATAAATTTGAGGGACTTAAAGTTTCAAATAAAATTACATTGCTAATATTATTTTAGCTACCATTCATTCTTTTGACTTCTATAATGTAACAGTTTATTCAGTCATTTTTGTGTCAATAGACATTTGGGTAGTTTACAATATTTTGTTATTGAGAACAAAGCCACTATGAACATTCTTCAACACATCTACTTTTGCATATACACAAAATTTCTCTTGGTTATATGCCTACAAGTAAATCACTGGGTTGAAAAGTTTGTGTATGTTTAGTTTCACAGGATAATAAAAAAGTATTTCTCAAAATGGTTGCACACAAACTGTACATGCAGAAGTAACACAAAAAAGTACTGTGAATCCTCACCTTGCCAATACTGGTTTTAAGTGGTATCTCACTGTGTACTTAACTTGATTTTTCCAATCATTAACAAAATTGAAATCTATCCTATAGATTATTAATCATATATGGTTCCTTTTTTATGAAACACTTATTTATATCTTTCATTATTTGCTTACTCTTTCGTCTGTACTTTTTGATTCCCCACAGTCCTGCCCCTGCTGTGCGCACCACCATCTTGTAACAGTGTTATGGCATGAGGGTCAATTTGCATATTGGGCACAGGGGTCCTGACAGAAGCCATGAGTAGCAGTCACCGGCCCCGCGCCCACTGCACACCACCATCTTGTGATGGCATTGTGGTGTGAGGGTCAATTTGCATATTACCTCTTTATTATATAGGATGATAATATTTTAATGTTTTCTTTTAAATTACATTTTCTAGTTGTCTATTGTTATTGTACAACAATGTAATCCACTCCTGTATATTAACCTTACATGCATTCATCTTTGCTAAACTCATATTTAATAATTCATCTATGATCTTTTTATTTTATATATAACTAGTGGCCCGGTGCACAAAAATTTGTGCACTCGGGGGGCATCCCTCAGCCCAGCCTGCCCCCTCTAACAGTCTGGGAGCCCTCACAGGATGTCCTACTGATGTCCCTGTGGGGAGTGTGCCTAAGCCACAGTCTGGCCTCCCTCTGTGGAAGGCAACCGGTCGATCAGGTATATAGATACTTTCTGAAGGCAGCACAGACTCCTTCCTTATTTCTTTCCTCTGTGGTTGGAGAATAGGGTACTAAAAGGTGGAGACAGAACTGTGGCCGGGCCTGAGGCTCTTGTAGGCAGCAGAAAGGAGAGGGCTGGGGAAAGTCTAGACATGGTTTTCTTCAATTGTCCTCCCTTCCTCGGGGCCCCTCACTCTGTTCTTTCCTTGTCATGGTGGACAGGAATGGCCCAGCGATGGTGGAGTTCAGCCCCCTCACTTCTCAGCTGAACATACAACTGCCTCACATTCCAAGTGGAGCTGTTTTCAAGTGGCTAAAGTGTTGGCAATTCATGCCTCCTGGCCTTTCCCCTCTGGGGCTTCCTCCATGGGTCAGTTGCAAACTTCACCGAGACACCAAAGCTACTCTGCCCTGGTACTTCTGCACCGGCCCCTGCACTCTTCCTTGAGGTCTCTGAGTCCACAGTCTGAGCTCAGGGAGGTCACCTAGAGCCCATTGCCCCAGACAGGTGGGGCAAGGGGGCTAGCTTGAAGAGCTGGAGGAAGATGGCAGAGTAAGAGTTGGTATGAACCGGTGCCTGCTTAGCCAGACTTCCTAAGCTCTGCACTGGGCTCAGGCTGGGCCCCTTCCCCATCCCAGGAGGATCCCAGTTGAGGTCCCCTCCCTGCACCCAGCGCTCTCCTCCCTGTTCTACCACTGGGGGAAGGGAGCAGCTCACCTGCTCTGGACCCTGCCAACCTGGCAGGCTAAGGCACAGGTGGTGCAGCCTAGGGTGCTGGTGGCTGCGAGCCTTCTCCCCCTCCCTGAAGCATGGGGCGGGGTTGCAGCAGCTCACAGCCACCCCTGGGAACCATGCATGGAGAAACCACTCTCCACTGAGCCACCATCCACCTGAGACCTGTGGGGGTTGGGGTGGCCTCAACAGGCTCCCACTGGCCCCACTGAAGCCAGACTCGGCTTGGCTGGCCACCCCCTGCACATGCCCCATGGGCCTCATCGCCCTCATGAATCGCTGTGGTCCGGCCGTCCCATCCCAGGAAGTGGCCATCCTGATCACCATGGCTCACTCCCCGGTGCAGTTGGGCCTGCCCAGCAAGCATGTAGGTAGGAGCTGGGCCTCTGAGGGGAAGGAGGAGGCATGCCGGGCCAGGGCAGAAGTGGGGAACTTGGCGGTGTAAACACAGCCCACCCCCACCTTGTGCCGGCTCCTCGTGCTGCATTCCCAAACCCCTGGGTGCCCCTGCCCAGAACTGTGCTCTCGGACCTGGGGTGGGGGTGAGGGACCTGGAGCACCATCCTGAAGGCAGACCTTGCTGGCTTGGAATCACAATGGTCAATCAGGGAGGGATGCGGGATGCAAAATTCCGCCTCTCTCTCTAAATATCTCTCTCTCTCTCTCTCTCTCTCTCTCTCTCTCTCGTGGGCCCCATGTCTCCAGTGGGCGGGCGAGGGCTCCAGCGAGGTAATGGGCACTGCTTGCCTTGCCCCAACCCCTGCACACCCCCGGATCGCATTGGGACATGTCTCCGGTGGGCAGGCGAGGGCTCCGGCGAGGCGATCCGCACTGCTTGCCTTCGCCCCAGCCCACGCGCATTGGCACATGTCTCCGGTGGGCAAGCGAGGGCTCTGGCGAGGCAATGGGCACCGCTTGCCTTGGCCCAACCCCCACACACCCCCAGATCGCATTGAGATGTGTCTCCGATGGGCAGGCGAGGGCTCCGGCGAGGCATCTGCACCACTTGCATTTGCCCCCACCCCGCCCACCCCCGGATGGCATTGGGACATGTCTCCAGTGGGCAGGCGAGGGCTCCAGCAAGGTGATCTGCACCGCTTGCCTTCACCCCAGCCCCCGCCCACCCCTGGATCACACACAGGAGTGGGCCCCCTGTCTCTGGTAGGCGGGCTAAGCGATGGGCACTGCTTGCCTTGGCCCCAGCCCCCACCTGCCCTCGGATCACACACAGGGGTGGGCCCTGTGTCTCTGGTGGACGGGGGAGGGCTCCGGTGCAGTGATCAGCACCGCTTGCTTTGAACCCAGCCCCCGCCAGCCCGGATGGCACAGGGGGGCCTGGATGGCAGCTTGCGCTGTCCTACCCTGCCTTCAGTATGCAAATTAGCCACCATCTTTGTTAGCGGTTAACCGCCATCTTAGTTGGCAGTTAATTTGCATATTGCCCTGATTAGTCAATGGGAAGGGTAGCGGATGTACGGCTAATTACCATGTTTCTCTTTTATTAGATAGGATCATATTGCCTCCAGACAACAATAGTTGTAGTTCTCCCATTCCAGTTCTTATACCTCTAATTCCTTTTTCTTATCTTAAAGCACTGGATATGTTCTCCAATTCAATGCTAAGTCATAAAATGCAATGCACTTCTGCCTTGTGCTCTTGTATTGCTTGCACTTGGAACCTAGCTGCCATGATGTGAGATTTGCCAAACCAGTCCACTTGGAAAGAACAAATGGAGAAGCCACATGTAAGTTTTCTGATACCTGAGTTCACAGGCAACAGGTGCAATCAAATCACCAGATTAATGAATGACGATACTTTCAGATGATTCCATTCCAGAATTATCAAGTTACCTCCAGTGTTCAAGTCATCCCACTGTGGCATTAGAAAGGGTAGCGCAGTAAAAACCATCCTATTCTGCACTATCCAAGTTCCTGACCCTCAGAATCCACAAGCATAACAAAATAATTGCTTTATGATATTAAATTTGGGATGATTTATTATGTAGAAATAATAATTATAATGAATGATAACAACCATGCCTAAATTATTCCTGTTTTCTTAAAGGGGGGTGCTTTTAATATTTCCCCATTTACAAAGATGTCTGCTGATGACTGATTATTGATCTGGGGGGAAGGAGGGGAGGTTTAATAATCCCAACAGACTAAAAAACTTCTCCCTTTTCCTAATTTACTAAGCATTCTTATCATGAATTTACATTATCAAATACTTTTCTGTGGCTACAGAAATTATATTATTTCTTTTTTAATCTCTTAATGTCATCATTTATATTTATAGGTCAGATAATAGTAAACCATCCTTGCATATCTGAAATAAACCCAACTTGGCAATAGTGTCTGTCTTATTTTACAATGTTGGTTTCAATTTGCTAGTATTTTGTTCGAGAATTCTACATCTACATTCATGAGTGAAATACAATTGTAATTTTCATTTTTTTAATGCCTTTATCTGGTTTAGGTATCGGGGTTATGCAGGCTTTCAGAACTAGCTGGGAAAATATCCTTATCTTTCTACTAAATAAAAGAGAATGCATCAGATTGGAATAATTTGTTTCGTAAAATTTTGGTAGAAACTTGCCTACCATATCATCTGAACTTATTGGTTTCTTTGGGGTAAGATTCAATTTCTTATAATTATAGGATGATTCAGACTTTTAATTTCTTCCCCAGTTTTTGTAAGTAATATTTTTCTAAGAATATGTCTATTTCTAAGTTTTAAAAAGATAGTTGGCATAGAGGTGCCAACAGTATTGTCATTATTTTTGTGGCAAAATAAATATAATATAAATTATCGCCTTAACCTTTTTAACTGTACAATTTAGTGATATTAACAATACCCATATTGTTTTGCAATCAACATAATATTGTCTAATATATTCCATCAACACAACAATTTTACCATTTTCCTATTATTAAACATTAAAGCTTAGCCAATATATGCCCTATTATATAGCTAATAGCACAATGACTTCTTTATACAGAATGATTAGTTCAGTTTGAACTGCTTGATGAAGTCTGTTGAATCACTTTCTAAAGGAGCTACACCAATTAACACCACTACATCCAATTTTTTAAAAAATATTTTACATAAATAAATACAATCAATGTATGATTTTAACTTTAAAGCATAAGTATGATCATAAAACTGCTGTTTTTAATGCAGTCTTTTCTTTTCCTTTGTGGACATGGTTTTCTACATCACATACCCTATCCTTCCTCCTACCACATGACAGATTCACCCATCTGTCCACCCAGGCGGTCCAACATAATGAACTAATATGTATCTAGCTTGTATTTCTTTCCTCATATAATTATACATATGCAAATATGTATTCTCATATACATGTCTTTTATATAACTAGAGTCCCCGTGCATGGATTCGTGCACCGGTGGGGTCCCTCGGCCTGGCCTGCGGGAATCAGTGGACCTCTACGACACCACAGCCCGGCCTTATCCGCCAGCTTGTAGTGCACCAGCCCACTGTCCGCGTCAATCCCACACAGCATGAAGTAGTGTGTGAAGCGGCTGGGAAGGAGCCCAGCCCGGCTGGGTGCTGTGCCACTCCTACTCATCCCAGCCCCGTTGTGCCTGCCACCACCACAGCTCGGACAGGTGTCTGCTGCAGCTGCACTCGCCAGTCATCAGCCTGACATCTGGTGCCTGTCAGCTGAGTGGCGCTCCTGCCGTGGGAGCGCACTGACCACCAGAGGGCAGCTCCTGCATTGAGTGCCTGCCCCTTGGTCAGTGCGCATCATAGCTACCAGCCGGTTGTCTGGTCGCTCAGGCATTTTGTATATAAAGATGGTATTGTCACAGCATGTTTTTATTTTTAAGTATAGTATGTCACACACCTTTCTCATCTTATTTTTTCTCACATAAAAATACTAAGTGGAAATTCCTCCTGGAGTACTTATGTGTATCTGAATCATTCCTTTTAATAGCAAGATTCTATCCTGTAGATACATAATAAAAACATTTATTCAACCATTTGTCTATTGATAAACACCTATTTTGCTTCTAGTTTTTTGCCACCCATGTATGGCAAATATTAATAGATATTGCCAGATCATCTTCCAAAAAGGTTCCATTAATCCACATTTCTACCGGAAAATTATTAAAATAACTTTTTCCCTTAGGTCCCTGCCAGCAAACGATTATTGTTAGTCCTTTTCTCTTTTCCTGTTTTTTTTTTCTTTTATTTTTATTTTCATGAAGGGCAGGGGCTGAAGGAGGCAGTTTGATGGATATAGTTACATTATGCTGTATATTACTTTGTTATTTTAATTTATATTCCTCTATCAGTGAGTTTGAACATCTTGTTACTGGCCATTTGGACTTGTTTTTATACATCCTTAACTCATTTTCCTATATTGCTGTCTGCTTCCTTTTTTGTCAATACCTAGTTATTTCATATAACAGATATCAACTTTGTCCTTCCTCTGCATTGCAAATATTTTTTTTTACCAAACCCACTATTTGTATGGCATGCTTTTTTCATTCAAAAGTTAAGTTTCATACAGACAAATATATTTTTCTTTCTTTATAGTTTGCAATTTGCACTAGTGGTGAAGGTCTCCCTCACCCCCAAGAATGCACAAGTATTCTCATATATTTAGTGCAGAACTTTTATTGTAAGTCTTTCCATGTGGAATTTATTTGTGTATGTTGTGTAAGATAGGAATCCAATTTTATTTCTCTCAAAATGGATAGCCAGATGTGCCAGAACTATTTATTAAATAATCCACCCTCATTCTCCTGAATTGAATTTTCATATATAACATTCTTGTATGTATAGAGATCTATTTTAAGATCCTTTACTTTGTTCCCCTGATTTATTTCAATTCAAAGTTTTTCAAGACTGTTTATCAAATATCCATCTCTTGGCCATGATCATATTCCCAGCACCAAGCCCAGAGGCTCATTATTTGCTGAATGAATCTTATTAAACAAATTAAGTATCTTTTTATTTGTAGCCATTTGATAATAGCATCCAGTCTATTTTCTTCCTAGGTGTTATGTCTTGCTTCTACTTTTATTCCAGACATGCAGAATATAAATATCTCATAATTAAACAAGTAATAATAAAGTGATTCTGCTTGGGCTCTAATAAGAAATTGCTTTTGTTTCCTATAGTTCATTAACCCTGTTGAATTCCTAGAGTACAACTGAGTATTTTCTGTAAGATTAGTGGAGTTGCACCATCATGTTACTATATAAGTTTTGCCCACAAATTTTATTTATATGTAATACCAAAGTTATTTATTAGTTAACATTTAAAGGAAATAACTGAATATTATTAAATCCAGTCTATTTAGAGTATGTGACTAGTTCTATTCTAAACTATTTGAACTAAAACCAATATATTTAAGAAAATGGCTTAGTATAAGATGAAGCCTACTAAGTACAAATTTAATATATTATTTACATATAGCAAAACTAATATGGACTTTAAGACATTAAAAAATAACAATTAGATATCCAAACAAAAACCTGCAGAAGAATATTTGAGGAAGCTTTATTCATAATCCTAAAAATAAAACTGGAAGTAACCAAGAATGTCTTCAATATGGGAAAGAATAAACAAACTCTGGTACACCCATGTAATGGAATACTTTTCAACAATAAAAAGAAATGAGCTAGCAAGCCACAAAAAAGACAACGATGAATCTTAAATGCACAGTACTAAGTGAATGAAGCCAGTCTAAAAAGGCTACATACTGTATGCTTACAATTACACAAAAATAAGAAAGGCAAAACTAGAGAGATGGTAAATAGATCAGTGGTTATGGGGGTTTAAGAGTGGGGAGTGTTGAGTAGGTGAAGCACAGGGAATTTTCTTACAGAAGTGATTGATATATGACACAATGCATTTGTCAAAACCCACAGAACTTTGTAACACACAATGAACTTTACTGCATGCAAAATTTTTTAAAAATTATTTAGAAAGTTGAGGGACCCCATAATAGAATGCAGAATGTAACAAAATAATCTCATGATTACAAATGTATGAAACAATCTCAATGAGGTGTGTTATGGGAGAAAGGCGCTAAGTAAGTAACTTTGGAAATGCGTGGCCTGTAACACTAAAGACAAAAGGAATCCTATAAAATAAAAGACAAATATGCAAATCAACCAAACAGCGGAAATACTGGTCTCTGTGACACACAGTGACCATCAGGGAGCAGACAGTCAATGCAGGAGCTGCTCCCTGGTGGTCAGTGAGCTCCCACAGGGGGAGCCCGCTCAGCCAGAAACCGGGCTCATGGCTGGCAAGCACAGCAGCAGTAGCAGGAGCCTCTCCCACCTCCGCAGCAGGACATGCCCCGAGGGCTCCTGGACTACTAGAGGGCACAGGATGGCTGAAGGACCCCCGCCCCTGCAAGTGCACAAATTTTGTACACTGAGCCTCTAGTGGTACATAAGCACTGTACTCTAGTATCAATTATGAAACCACTATATACGTATACACTGAAACTGAACTATTAAGTAAATGGATGGCAGATGGTGAGAGCCAGATTTCTCACTGTTGAAGAGGAGGTTTCAAGTAAGCAAGGGGAGGCAAGAAAGATGCTTACAGTAATGGATTAGAGTTGACCATGTCAAAAGGAAGTCATGTTTAGTTTAATATTGATACATATGGTTACATAAAAAATATTTTCAGATATGTATATATAACCACATGTATTTTCTTTCTCTGTCAGATGAGAAAGTCTATAAGCATCCACACTCCAATAGCAATGAGAGCATCTAGTACCCAAATCTTAGTTTCTGCTATCATTTTCCAATAAAAGAAACAAAATCTCTTTGGGAAAATGGCTGATTTTAGAACTTTGACAGACAGCATAGAGATGAGCCTGAAGAATCTTGTAGTGCAGGGGTCCTCAAAACTACGGCCCGTGGGCCACATGCAAATACAAATATTATATTTGTTCCCGTTTTGTTTTTTTACTTCAAAATAAGATATGTGCAGTGTGCATAGGAATTTGTTCATAGTTTTTTTTTTTTAAACTATAGTCCGGCCCTCCAACGGTCTGAGGGACAGTGAACTGGCCCCCTGTTTAAAAAGCTTGAGGACCCCTGTTGTAGTGTCATAAAGGAAGCACTAAAATAAACATACACATAGCACACCACAAAATGATGAGGATAACTCAAAGTAAGTCAACTGGAAAACCTCCCATTGACCAAAGCTCAAACAATTTGAGTAATAAAATAAAGTAATATTAAATTATAACTCGAAGTACAAAATAAACATCCATGAGTCCATACTGATCAAAATAAATGCTTAATATATAAATAATGAAGAATAAATAAATCTTCCATACTAAAAAATTTCAAATAATTTATTTAGTTATTCCATCCTCAGAAAGAGTAAAACTCCCCATTCTTTAAAGAACAGTATAGAAAGAAGGGGAAGATTAACATTTTATAGTGGAGAAATCTGACAAACACTACTTCATCCAGATGATCAAGGTGCAATATCAATAATGGTAAGTCAGATAGACAGTGTGTACACTTAATGTGATGTGATGAAAATGGCAATTTACTTCTGTAGTCTTCCTCCCAAAAACTGTAATTCCTGTATAATCATGAGAAAATATCAGACAAATCCCAACTGAAGGATGATCTACAAAATACCTGACCTATATTCCTCAAAATTATCAAGGTCATAAAAACAAACAAGGTTTTAGAAATCATCACAGCGAAGAAGGGACTAAAGAGACATGACCACTAAATGTAATGTAGTATCATGGATACTATTCTAGAATAGAAAAAGAACACCAACCCTAAACAGTTTGGCTCAGTGGATAGAGCGTCGGCCTGGGGACTGAAGGGTCCCAGGTTCAATTCTGGTCAAGGGCACGTGCTTTGGTTGTGTGCACATCCCCAGTAGGGAGTGTGCAGGAGGCAGCTGATCAATGTTTGTCTCTCATCAATGATTCTAACTCTCTAATCCCCTCCCTTCCTCTCTGTAAAAAAAAACCAATGAAATATATTTTAAAAAAGAAAAAGAACACTAAGTAAAATAGATGCTGAGAAAGCATTAGACAAAATCCAACACACATTTTTGATAAAAACTTTCAGCAAAGTGAAAAGAGATAATATAGCTCAACATAGTAAAGGCCATATATAACAACTATAGCCAACATCATACTCAATGCGCGAAAACTAAAAGCATTTCCCTTAAGATCAGGAGCAAGACAGGAATATCCACTTTCACTACTCTTATTTAACATAGTGCTGGAAGTCCTACCCGCAACAGTCAGACAAGAAGAAAAAATAAAAGGCATCCAAATCGGAAAGGAGGAAGTAAAACTGTCATTACCACAGATGACATGATAGTGTACATAGAAAATCTTAATGATTCCACACAAAAAATTGTTAGATTAAACGAATTTGGCAAAGTAGTGGGATATACAAATAACATCCAGAAATTGATGGCATTTTTATACACCAATAATATCATTTTATGACTAACGCCCCCAGCCAAAATTTTTAAATAAATTTAACAATTATTAGGCCAAACTGAGTTGGATAAAAGAGCTTGTATTATAAGCTGTTTTTAAAAGTGTATTATAAATTAAGAAATAAAGGAGGAAGAAAATGGCGGAGGTTTAGACAGACGTGTCGGTGCCTTGTCCCGGAGCAGATAAGGGCGGGCAGCTGAAACGGGTAGCATACACCCCGAATAAGCAGAGGAGATTCAGCTGAGAGACAGTCTGCAGCCAGGAAAGACAGAGAAATCCTAGATAAAGGGAACGGTTAGAGGCTGAGGCTGAAACCTCTCCAGGTGCGGCGGCACAGCCACGGAGACCGTGCCATCTTGGGTGACTCTCACCGGCATCCAGAGACCAGCTACTAACCCGGCAACAACGGCTCTCAAGCAGCGCGACTACGTGAACTCAGAGGAACCCTGCTTTTCCCCACAGAAAGCAGATCCAAGCAACAGCGGCCTCCTGATCTCCACACGCTCTGTCTGAGGAACAGCTGCTGTGTGTGAAGCCTCCCTCCACCAGCCAGAAGAGCCACAACAGCTGTGAACAGCACCCATCAGAAGACCCGCTACCAACAGAGGAGCAACTGCTACCACAACCGCCCAAGGAGCAACCACAGCCCGAGGAGCCACTGCCACCTAGGGAGCAGCCACTGAACGACTCAATATCTATATACGTCAGTGAGATCAAACATGGGTAGACAAAGAAATCCCCAAAGGAAAGAAAAGGAGGACTCACCAGAAAAGCAGCTAAGTGATACAGAGGCATACAACATGACAGAAAAAGAATTCAGAATAAGGGTCCTAGAGTGCATACACCGGATGGAGGAAAAAATCGACAACTTATCCAAGAAGCAAGAAGAAACAGATGAAAAAATCAACAACTTAAGTAAGACCCAAGAAGAAATGAAGTGTGATATAGCTGCAATAAAGAACACCATTGAAAGTATCAACAGCAGACTAGGAGAAGCAGAAGACCGAATTAGTGAATTAGAAGACAGGGAAGCAAAACACACCCAAACTGTACTTCAGTTGGAGAAAAAAATTAAAAGACAGGAGGAGAGCCTAAGGGAGCTTTGGGACAACATGAAACGAAACAACATACGAATAATAGGGGTGCCAGAACAACAGAAAGAGGAACAAGGATTAGAAAACCTATTGGAAGAAATAATATCAGAAAACTTCCCTGAGGTGGGGAAGAAAAAAGTCACACAAGCCCAGAGAGTCCCAAGCAAGGTGAACCCGAAAAGACCCACACCGAGACACATCATAATTACCATGGCAAATATTCAGGACAAAGAGAGAATCTTACAGGCTGCAAGAGAGAGACGGAAAGTTACATACAAGGGATCTCCCATTAGATTATCAAATGATTTCTCAACAGAAACACATCAGGCCAGAAAAGAATGGACGGAAATTTACAAAGTGATGCAAAGCAAAGGACTGAATCCAAGAATACTCTATCCAGCAAGGCTATCATTCAAAATTGAAGGGGAAATAAGAAGCTTCACAGACAAAAAAAGGCTAAGGAAGTTTATCACCACCAAGCCAGCAATGCAAGAAATGCTAAAGGGACTGGTGTAAAAAGAAGAAATAAAAATCCCAGAAAGAAAACAGCCACACACAAAAAAAGAAATGGCTACAAACAAGTACCTTTCAATAATAACTTTAAATGTAAACGGGCTAAATGCTCCAACCAAAAGATATCAAGTGGCTGAATGGATAAAAAATCATGACCCATACATTTGCTGTCTACAAGAGACCCACCTCATTAGAAAGGACTCACACAGACTGAAAGTGAAGGGATGGAAAAATATCTTTCAGGCTAATGGAAAAGAAAAGAAAGCTGGGGTAGCAATACTTATATCGGACAAAATAGACCTCAAAGTGAAGGCCATAACAAGAGATACGGAAGGCCACTTCATAATACTAAAGGGATCAATACAACAAGAAGATATAACCCTGATAAACATATATGCACCCAATGCAGGAGCACCCAAATACATAAAAAATCTCCTGGAAGATATCAAAGGAGAGATCGACAACAATACAATCATAGTAGGGGCCTTTAATACACCACTGTCATCACTGGATAAATCCTCTAGACAAACAATCAGCAAAGAAACAGCAATCCTAAATGACTCACTAGATCAGATGGACTTAATTGACATCTTCAGAACACTTCACCCCACAGCCACGGAATATACATTCTTCTCAAGTGCTCATAGGACAGATTCAAAAATAGACCACATATTGGGTCACAAACAAAGTCTCCCCAAATTCAAGAAGATTGAAATTATACCAAGCATCTTCTCAGACCATGATGGCATAATATTAGAAATAAACTACAATAAAAACAACCCGAAATACTCGAACACTTGGAAGCTGAAAAGCATGTTATTAAATATTGATTGGGTTACCAATGAGATCAAAGAAGAAATTAAAAACATCCTGGAAACTAATGACAATGAAAACACAACAATCCAAAACCTATGGGACACAATGAAAGCAGTCCTGAGAGGGAAGTTTATAGCTCTACAGGCCTATCTCAAAAAACAAGAAAAAATGGTAGTAAATCATCTAACTCTACAACTCAAAGAATTAGAAAGAGAGCAACAAAGAAACCCCAGAGTGAGCAGAAGGAAGGAGATAATAAAGATTAAAGCAGAAATAAATGACATAGAGACCAAAATAATAATACAGAAAATCAATGAAACCAAGAGCTGGTTCTTCGAAAGGATAAACAAGATTGACAAACCTCTAGCCATGCTCACCAAGAAGCAAAGAGAGAGGACCCAAATAAACAAAATCAGAAACAATAGGGGCGAAATAACAACAGACCCCACAGAAATACAAATGATTGTTAAAAAATACTATGGACAGCTCTACTCCAACAAACTAGACAACCTGGAAGAAATGGACAAATTCCTAGAAAAATACAACATTCCAAAACTCAATCAGGAAGAATCTATAAATTAAGAAATAACAATGAAGTTTCAGTTTTAAAAGATGAAAAGAGTTCTGTGGATGAAAGATGGTTATGGTAACACAACAATGCCACTGAACTGTACATTTAAAATGGTAAAGACGGTAAATTTTATGTAATGTCTCTAAAGTTGAATAAATACTTTACAATAATAATCCAAAAAATCAAAAATATTACATTGAGTAAAGTAAGCCAGTCACAAAGAGTACACATCTATACTAATAAAAGGATAATATGCAAATTGGTTGGGACGCCGTCACAGTAACGACCAATCAGTAGGCTGCGTGTGCAGGTGTGGGTGGGGGGAACTTGCAGCGTTGGGGATGCGATGGCGGCTGCCGCTGGCCCAGGGCTGACCCTGGGCAAGTGGCAGTGGGGACAGGGGCAGGGGAGGTGGGCCCAGCAGAGTGCAGCCTGTACTCCCCACATGGCAGTGGTGGAGGCTGTGAGCACTCCCAATGGTCGCTGCCGCTTGTCCAGAAGGACCACAGGTTCCTTCTGCCAAGTGGAAGCAGAGCCTCTCTGCCAGGAAACCTCTGCACCAGCAGTGAAAGACAGGTGAGCGAGGGAAAGCCCAGCAGCGAAGGCAGGTGGGGATAAGTCTGAGCTCCAGGGCTAAGAGCTCCCGGCCCAGCCATGCTCCACCTTGGCCTCTGGCACTGCAGGTCAGGGGTTCTGAGAAAGGCAGCTCCTTCCTGCAGCTCCTCAAACTCCCAGGCCATCTCCATCGCCCCTTAAAGCCCCTCGGGTCAGGGTCAGGAATCAGTGGAGGCCTCCAGGTATCTGGGCAACCAATGTAGGGAATTTCCTCTAGCAGCCGGACCCATTGACCCAGGGCCGGAGGGAGACTTGCACTCTCCCCCTGCAGTCAGGAGAACCCTGGAAGACGTGGTCTGCCCATCACCAGATGAGCACACCCGATTGGTTAAGCACTGGGAAGCTCGCAGCCGATGGCCACTGCCACTTGCCCAGGGCCAGCCTGGGGCTCTGGCAAGCCACTGATGACTGCTGCCACTACGAGGGCCCAAGGCTCATGCAATGAGGGCCGGGTGAGGCTCAGGCAAGCCGCAGTGGCTATGATGGCTGAGGCTCAGGCAGCCTCACAGCTGGTAGTGGCAGTATCAGAGGCGTGATGGGGGCATCGCCTTCCCCTGATCACAGGGTAAAGGCCAGAGGCAGCAGCAGCAAGGGAGTGATGGAGGTGGTGCCTTCCCCTGATCAGCTGGTTGCCTCCCGCAGAGGGAGGCCAGACTGCGGCTTAGGCCCGCTCCCCAGAGAGAGCGGGCCTAAGACATCAGTAGGACATCCCCTGAGGGCTTCCAGACTGTGAGAAGGGGAAGACCAGGCTGAGGGACCCCCCACCAGTGCACAAATTTCATGCACCAGGCCTCTAATTTATTATATAATTCCAATTATATGAAGCTCAAGAACAGGTAAAACTAATTAATCTATGTAATAGATGTCAGAAAAGTGGATCAGGGGACAGGGTAGAGTGGTATTAGAGAGAGAGAAATTAAGAACTTTCTGAGGAAATGGAAGTTTTATATTTTGATTGGAGTATAGTTACACAGTTATATATTTGTCAGAACTCAACAAATTATACATCTCCAACCTGTACATTTCACAATTTTCAAAATTCACACTAACTTTTAATGGGGGGAGGTAAATAAATTAGTCTACAAATTAATTCATGAGCATTATTCCCTAAAACAAAATTATTTTTTTTTTTAAATTATTTTTTAACCATCAGAATTACTACATAGCACAGCTTATTGAAAGGTAAGTTGCTAGTTGGCAACAGAACAAGGACATGCTACAATTTCTCACTAGTCAGTCAAAAGGGTTTTAAAGGTGAATATAATATAACTATTCTTGATCACTTAAACAAAAATAACAAGGTATCTAGAAAGACTACAAGACATAGTTTTCCTCTGGTTAGCACTGTTTTCCATTTACCTAATTCCTCCCCTCTAATTCAAGTCAACTAAATTCAACAAACCCATTATACTTACTCTGTATATGTTATTACGTGAGGAACTGAGTATAACAAAATACAAAGATGAATGTTACCTTTAACCTACAGGCATTTATAATCTAACTAGAGGCCGATGCATGAAATTCGTACAAGGGGCTCAGCCCTCACAGCCCCAGGCTTCGTCCAGGTCATCTAGAAAGTCGTTTAGCGGTCCCAGTCTAATTAGCATATTACACTTTTATTATTATAGACTAGAGGCTCGTTGCAGGAAGATTCCTGCAAGAATAGGGCTTCCAGTGGCTGGAGCGAAGCAGAGAAGGGAGCGAAACCTGCTGAGGCGGGCTTCGCTCCCACTCCCAGCCGCTGCGGCTGGGTTTCCCCTCCCGTTCCCAGCCGCTCCGGCTGGATTTCCCCTCCCGCTCCCAGCCGCTCCTGCTGGGTTTCCCCTCCCGCCTCCTGCCTCTGAAGTCTTGGCTTCGTTCCTGTCTCCGCCGCCTCTACTTTGCTCCCTTCTGTAGCGCTTCACTTCCATTTTGTCTTCAGTCTTCACTCCCAGCCGGTATATAAAAATTAACCTCCATCTTTGTTGGCGGTTAATTTGCATATGGTGCTGATTAGCCAATGGGGGGCATATCAAAGGTACGGTCAATTACCATGTTTGTCTATTATTAGATAGGATAGATGGCATTACACCAATAGGTAATATAGCTAGCTACAAGAAAAGATTTAGCAGGACCTGCCATATTCAATGTGCAATTAAGACCAATATTTTGAAAGGTGAAATTTTTTAAGTAAGGCTAAAGAAAAATAAGTGGCTCATGCTTGAGGCTTATTCCCCACTCTTCCCTTTTTATTACCAGTACAGGAAAATTCCATAAATATCTATGTGTTTCCAAGAAATATAAGAATGAGAATACAAAGGGTTGCCTGTAGTTTTATAAATAAAAGATAGAAAATTCATGTTTATAATTCTATGTGTGAGTAAATAAAAGGTTCCACCATATTTCTAATAAAAGGTATTCACTATGATTCAAACTATTGACCATCAATGTTCCTGGCAATGTATGGAAAATCACAGATTCCGGACTTTTCTGGAGTGAATTATTCTGCTTTAAAATCTGAAACTTTAAAATTAGAATTATGAAGTGACAGAAAACATCACAATCTGAATTCTACTTACACAAAACCACATGGCTTTCAATGCCAAGTTCTGAATTTACAGCTGGGAAAATCACTGAAGAAAATCATTGAAGATAGCTGAGTCTGGATCAGATTCACTTAACATAAAACCAAATGTAAACCTCAAATTACATGTGACATCTCCAACCAGTCATATAAATAAGAATAATTCAAGCTTAAAGACAATAAATTCACCTAGACCTTTCTAAATTTGGCCACCCTAATCGTACTACATTGTTCCTTTCCTAAAATTTTCAAATAAATTAGAAGAAAGGAAGAAAACAAACACATCTTTATTTAAGTACAATTAAAAAATCTAAAATCAGTCAAATCTTCTGGGAAAAGTTCTTTAAACAAATCAAGATATATCTTGAAACACCTGTTATTTAAAAAAAAATAAAGGAAAAAATCAACAAGACTGGTAGGATATCAGGTCTTGGCATATTATGGAAGAGCTATTCCCCAAACAACTTGTCACAGAGTGAACAGGAACAAGCTGTACTAAGGATGTACAAAGATATTCCTTTAGCTGTTTGCTTAATCAGCTACTGATTTCCCACTAAGTTAACAAAACCAAATGTAAGTCAACAGGAGTCTGTCTGAAACTATAAAAACAGTTTACATTATTTGGCTTCAGAAGTTTGTACCCTATGGAAAGTCCATTTAAAATTTTACCTGGCACATACAAGCTAAAATATTTTGTTTGCCGTTTGAAGCCACACCAAAACCCAACCCACAGAGACAGGATTTCCAGTTTATTTCTCACAACCCACATGTACAAAACCCAAATTATAACACACAAAATCGTTATTAAAATTCTATAATAATAGTAAAGCAAAGTAGTTCTCCATAGAGCTATTTCTTGGAATTTTTTAAAGCCTCTAGTATTCATAATATACAACATTTAAACATCTAAATTATGTACTCAAACATACAAGATTCACCTTGGAACTCTAATGTAAAAGTTCTTTCTAGATTAGGAATTAAAACCTAACCTAGCTCAAACACTATCATTGAATAAATAATAGCATGGTTTCTTTAAAAAAAACATGATATCAAATACTATAATTATTGTATAGTTTATTAACAGTATAACTCATATTCAATTCTTTATGGAAATTAGCCTCATACTTCTTTATAGGCACCTATTCCATGTGACCTCAAGAATTAAGATTGTCATACATCATTACATATTACTGACTAGAGGCCCGGTGCACGACATTCATGCAACGGGGGAGCGGGGGGTCCCTCAGCCCAGCCTGCTCCCTCTCGCAGTCTGGGACCCCTCGGAGGATGTCCGCCTAAGCCAACAAGCGGACATCACTGGAGGGGAACTTAGCACTGCTGAGGAGGCAGGAGAGTCTCCCGCCAACGCCACTGCACTCACCAGCCATGAGCCCATCTTTTGGCTGAGCGGTGCTCCCCCAATGGGAGCACACTGACCACCAGGGGGCATCTCCTGTGTTGAGCATCTGCCCCCTGGTGGTCGGTGTGTCATAGTGACCGGTCATTCTGCCATTAGGTCAATTTGCATATTAGGGTTTTATTATATAGGATAAGCTACAACTGCATCAATTCAGAAACATCAAAATCTAGTACCAGATATGCCCATAACAGTGAATACCAGTATGAGTCAATATTATGTCCACACACTGCTATACAGAATTCAAACATGCAAGCCCCATTACCATATGAGAACAAAGTTTGTAATACTACCAAAAATCATAGCAAAAACATCACTCAAAAGTGCTTACTTGGAATATCTGGAAGATGAAACAATATGGGTTAAGAAAAAAGCTTTCTCAGTTATTCAAAGACATTTGGAAACCCCTTTTGTTTTCAACTTAAGAAATGCTTTCTAACATACACTGGCCAACTTCCCTGCTTTAGAAAATAAAAGTTCAGAGAGTCCCCAAATTACATATAGCCTTTACACATCAATGGCTATTCAGGGGATGGAATGGATATATTCATATGATACACTGAGGCTTCTATCTTCTCCTTTCACCCACACCACTACCATATAATGTTAAAGGAATATAGGCTATTAAAGTTTCATTTCAGAGAAGAATGAAGAGAAATTAGAAAAACTACAAAAGTGTAGCCTTGATTAAAAAGTCAATACAGATAAGAAACTATAGGCATCTCCAAATATGCTAAGACAAAATTCTTAGCTAACAAAATGCAAAGTTCTTGATCCACAGGCCTATACTAAGTGGCATCTCTACATTTTGCCAGCCCAATCAACTTTTTTTAGCCTTAAGTGTAGGCAATTAACCCAAGCTGAGCTAAGTTAACTCTGCATGAGTGGGAATATTTCAGTTGAATATTAAGAGATAAGTAAAAGCCAGTTTTTCTTTTTGACAAGAAAGATAAGCGTAATCCTGACAAAGGAGCAAGCGAGAAAGGACAGGTACAGAAAGCAAACAGTATATGGCAAACCTAAAATATAAAAAATAACTGTTGAATGATAAGGTGCCTATGGTGGCAGAATAACCATAAAAGAAGCTGCTAGATAAGTGGCTAGGAGCCAAATTATGAAGGGCCATGACTTTGAAGGAATCCAGAGAATAATACAAATAACTATCTTTTAAGCACACTGCTTTATACCACACACACCTAAACTCTTAAGACACACTACTACTTTTAATCCTCGGAAGATCTCTATCATTATATCCACACTTTTTAAGAAATTTAGGCTAGAGAGAAACCAAGTAATCTGCCCAAGATCCCAGTTAAATTAGTGTCCAGAAACTAAACTCACTGAAGGATTCTGAGAAGAGATGTGAGATAAGGAGTATGTATAATAACAAAAGCATAATATGCTAATTACACCAGACGCCCTTCCAGATGAAGCCAGGGATGCGAGGGAAGCCCAGGTCCCGGGTGCCTGCCAGAGGCCAGAGGAGGAAAGCTGGTGCCAGCAGCCAGGGGAAGGAAGGCCTACTTTTGCATGAATTTTGTGCATTGGGCCTCTAGTTTCAAATAAGTGACCTGCATTTTATAAAAATGGCTATAGGCAATGTGGATAATGGTGTGGAAGTAGAAGAGGCTAGTTTTAGAAAAGTGCTACAGACAAATATAATCCAAATGAAAGCTACTGAGGGAATACGACTAAGGGCAAGGATAACTAAAGGATTTCACTAATTTCTAGCTTAAGCAAGCACATGGAAAAGCCAGTTTGGGGAGAAGAAATGAGGCATAAAATGAAGGAGATGAAATATAAAATTATTAGTTTAAGCTTAGGCAATATAAACACATTTAGTGTGAGTTTTATTAAACAAAGACCAAATGGGAAAGGTCCAATAGGAAGTTGACCAGAAAGAGCTCTTTCTAAAAGATAGGTGGTAAGACTATAAGGTTAGGATAAACATATTTAGAAATCATCAATATACCTACAGCAATTAAAAAAATTAGGCCAAGCAAAATAAAAAATAAATATGCATGAGTTCCTACTGGTATAAACAATTAAATAAATGAATTAAATAAAACAGAGTGGGGAGAATAAATAAATTTTCTATGCAAAAGAATTCCAAATAATATATAGATACTCTACCCTCAAGGAGGTGAAACTACCCCCTCTTAAGTGTGGGTTGCATATAGTGCCTTCCTTCCAAAAAGTATAATATGGAAAGGAGGGGGGCAGAGAAAAATAACCTCAAAGCAGAAGAACCCCACAAAATCCACCTCAGCCAAAGGATCAAAGTCAATGTCAACAGTAAGTCATTTTGTTAGTATGTCCCCTTGATATGATGTGATGAAAATGTTACTTCACCTCTGAGGTCTTCCCCCCAAAAAACCATAACTCCATCCTAAAAAAGAAAAACATCAGACCAAACCCAATTAAGAGACAACAGATAAACACCTAACCAGTATTCCTCAAAATAAATGATCAAAGTCATCAAAAATGCATGAAGTTTAAAAAACTGTCACAGCCAATAGGTACATTAAGGACATAGACCACTAAATGTAATCTGATATCCTATATGAGAGTCTAAAATAAAATAAATTTTTTGAAAGTAAATAAAAGCTATGGGAATCTGAAAAAAGTGGGGACTTTATTTAACAACTAGTGGCCCGGTGCACAAAATTCATGCATGGGGAGGGGGGTTGTCCCTCAGCCCAGCCTGCACCCTCTCCTATCTGGGACCCCTTGGGGGATGTCCCTCTCGCAATCCAGGACTGCTGGCTCCTAACCACTCACCTGATTGCCCCTAACCACTCTACCCGCTGGCCTTCTCACCCCCAACTGCCCCTCCCCCTGCCGGCCTGCTAACCCCCAACTGCCCCCCCTGCCAACCTGATCACTCCCAACTGCCCCCCCTGCCGGTCTGCTTGCCCCCAACTGGCCCCCCCCGCCAGCCTGCTTGCCCCCAATTGCCCCTCCCCCCGCCAGTATGATCACTCCCAACTCTCCTCCCCTCCTGGCCTGATCACCCCTAACCACCTCTGCCTTGGCCCCGCCACCATGGCTTTGTCCAAAGGATGTCCAGAAGGTCTCCCAGAAGGTCTCCCAGCCTAATTAGCATATTACCCTTTTATTAGTATAGATTATATATAGACATTGGTATATTAATTTTAACAAATATTCCATACTAATATAAAATAATAATAATAATAATAGAAAAACTGAATGTGGGGTACTATACTATCATGAGAATTTTTTTATTACTCTAAAACTATTCTAAACAATAAAGTTCTTTTTTAAATTACGTCAAAACGTAAAATAAAGAAAACCATTACTATTCAAGGGATAGATAGAAGAAAATATCATCAGTAAACAAAACTTAGAAGAAGTTACCATAAATGTAGAAAGATAGAATGATGCCCTAGAAATCATAAAAGTGTATAAGGATGAAAATAGGTGTAATATAATAGATGTCAAGAAGATAAGGAATAAATAGAAACCACTAGATTTAGGAGGTCAGTGAAAAAATAAATGAAAAGTTCAGTGAAGCTTCAAGGATGGAAGATAAATTGCAGGGGTTTATGATGCCTTATGAGCCATAATTTTATGATTCTCTCCAGCACAAATCTCTTAAAAGATTCTCCTACTTTCAAGTCTATTGAAATTTTTCCCTCTTCCTTGAATTCAAATCAATTTAGTTGCTAAAACCTAATTCCTACTGAATATTCTTTCACAGTGTAAAGTATTAGATACATCAGATAGCATACTTTCACCCGGAAGTAACAGATAATCCCCAAAGCAAACTGGCTTAAACAGTAAGGAAATATATAACCACGATCTAATATAACAAGAAGTCAACGGCAGAGCAGGCTCTAAAAGCACTACAAATCAGAGTTTCAGAAATTCTCTGTAATTCCTTGGATGTGACCTTCTATGTGTAGCTTCTTCCACAGGCTGGAAGCATGATCAAGTTAGTTTGAGATTGTGATCTGCTCATATTTGAACCTGTCAGTAGAAAAGAAGAAAACTGCTATGTTTCACTTAGACTTACCAGAATCAATCCTTAATCTAGGAATGAGGACACTTTTCTCTGAGTCCCATGAAGGATTAAATACCTGAACAAAACAGGTTCTGTTAGAAAAGTAGATAGAAGAGTAATGCCAATAGGTAATCAACAGTAGCCAACACAGGAGTTCCTTATTTGAATGTTTTCCTAAATTGGAGAAGATTTAAAAATTATTTTAATACAATAAAGAAGAGGCGTGAACAAAATAAGGGTCAATTTCCTTCATCAAATAACGAAGTACAACCTCAGAGATGATCAGTGCTGTTTTACAGGTCGAGAGAGAAACTGTGGTATAAAATTGTAAGGTTATCCCTCAAATTTATATCACATAAATTAAATATATTTGGTATTTTAAAACCAGAACCCTATTATACGGACTTTCATGGTGAGCTGAAAGAGGCACACTGGTGTGCCGTAAGAATTTTTAAAACATGCAATACCAAACTCTTTTCCCTTAGACTGACAACAACCAACCCAATAGCCATCCGATGTGAATGAAATAAAAATTATACCTATTGTTTGTGTCAGACTGGCAAAAAATATATAATTTTTTGGTGTGCCGCACAATTTTGGTAATTAGTTTTTGTGTGCCATGAGATGAAAAAGGTTGAATATTGATGCTCTCAATTTTCATTTTGCTGGGGATGAGATGGTAAGAGATGCCAACATGGTGGAAAGGACATTGGATTTGGAGTCCGGTCACTGTGCTCCGTTACTAACTCTCCCCCTAAATTGCAGCTGGACACCTAAACCTATCTAGGTTTCAGTTCCCCTTTCTATTAAATTAGAAAGTTCGGAAAGGTAATCTTCAGGTCTTCTTTCTGATTAATTCCTAATTATAAATAATATTAATTCATGAATTAGAAGATTTAAGCAGACTTTAGAGTTGTAATTCTGGGCTAGCCAAATCCTAAAGATACCTTCTAAGACTACAAGCTGACATTTTTCCTACAAAACTTAACTTTCACAAAAAACTTCACTGTAGCCAGAAATGTAAATAGCATAATGTTATAACTTCTAAAATAACTCAACAATTTAATTCAATTTCTTTTTAAACCCAAATTCATTATTAAAAGGTTTCAGTGTACCTACAGAAGCAAACCCTTACTGTTGGACAAGGGAACGGAAAATGACAGAAACTAACCACTTTGAAATGCAATTAAAGACAAGATTTCTAACCACTAAGCCTAAATGAGGAAGAAGATGAAAACTGCTGGAATTCAAGCATCATCAGACATGGAAATTTCTACATAGAGTATAAAATAGAAGCAGGGGAAATATCCCCCAAAAGTAAAACCAGTACATTAGGCCTAGAAGAAATGAAATCTAAATGTCTCATGAACTTTTCTTAAAACTGTTTATTTACACAATATTGATAGCAATCATTTCCAAAAACAGGTTGGTGAGAGTAAGAAACAGAAGAGGACATCATTATAGTGCCCTTTTGCGAATCCCAAATTAATGGATTTTTGGCAAACCAGACACAAATCATATGGGAAGACTCTGGATAAAACCCCCCATCACTTTAGCCAACAGCATTATGATCTGGAGTTGGTTCTTCTCAAAATTATTAATAATGAAAAATACTTACACAGGATACACATGATTGCCAGGAAAAAAAAATGCACTTCTTTGAAACAGTTTTTAAAACAACAAACCACCCGCAGAAACCACATGGGCACAAAATGAAACGATTCTGGTCACTGAGCTGTGGAGCATTTAAGCGCTCCCCAAGTGAAAGACTCAGCTTAGGCTCTATTTCTGGGACAAGCAGAACATCCATGACAATACCTGATTGGAAATTACCAAGAAAACAGTGCAAACATACATCCACTGCCTGAGTTTCAAGAGAAATAATTTTCCCAAGGAGAGCCTTATAGTTTTGAGACTAATGTGTTTTAAAAGTTTCTTTTTCTCACAGTAAGACTCTAAATAAAGCTTAACACCTCTCAAAATAAAAGAAATTTCACTAAAAGTACTTAACATTATAGTATTAACGACATATAAGTTAAAACCTCCTGGAATTGTCAATTTAAAATCCAAAACTCCCCACTCTCAGTAGCAGCATCATTAATATATAAAGATACTCTATGAAATCACTTAATAATTCCCTACCGAAATAGTATTATTTCACAAGATAAGCTTCAAAAGAGGAAGTAATAAATATAAAGAAAGGAATACTACTCAAGAGACAGACAAAAGGAAAAGGGAGGAGAGGGGTGGCATATAGTTGCACTGGAACGCTAGAAGCTGAGCTGGGTACATTATAAAAAGATAAAGAGGCTACAAAAAAGAAAACCAAATGAAACCAGAGTCAAATACAGTCTAGCACACAGCATTGCCTAGGGGAAAATGCAAAAACTACATAGGTACTACATATATTAACAGAAAACTTATCTTGACCATCAGCATCACAAAAAAAATAAAAAAATAAAACACCTACCCATTAATTTAAATGAGTGGAAAAATATATATATATTTTTTTTTGCTATGGCCTATACCAGTATTATATTGTCTCTAAAACACATAAAAAGAATATAATAAAAACTCAGCAGCCTGTAAGAGCTACATGTTTAGATATATCTACACACATGCTCTTCACCACGCTTTCAATTTCCTGACACAATACCATAAAAATTGGTAATTCCTCCTCTCCCCCCACTATGGCTCTATGTAAGGTTCTGACTTTTCCCTTAGATAGGGTGGCAAAGCTCAACCTGTCAAAGCTTGCATAACCTTGAAGAACACATATAATTTCCAGAAGGAAGAGAGAAAAAAATGGAAAAAAAGATGGGCTTCCAAGAGAAAGAATTTTAATTGTGTAAGTATATCTACACTTCTTGTCCTTTAGAGATGATGTTACTGGTGCTATTTGTCACCATATGCATGGAGCCTAAAAAGACCAAAGCATTGGAGCTATCCAAATGCAACTGTAGCTATCTTGTAAACCAGCGATATTCAACCATTTTCATCTCATAAACTAATTACTAAAATTCTGTGGCACACCAAAAAATACATTATATTTTTTGCCAATCTGACAACAAAAATATAGGTACAATTTTGGTTCATTAACATCAGATAGCTATTGTTGTGTTGGCTGTTGTCATGTTTTGACAACCTAAGGGAAAAGAGATCATGCCCCTGACTAAATAGTCAGGTATCGCAAGTTTTAAAATTTCTTGCAGCACATCAGTTGAAAATCACTGCTCTATAGTTTCAATACAATGAAAAGGATAATAATATCAAGGATGGAACGCCTTGGGACTGTCACCAAGTCAGAAAGAATAAGATCTGAAGAAAAATCAGATTAGATTAATTTCAGAAAATGAATAGGAAACAGTATAATTATAATGAGGACCTCTAATTAACCAAACAGCATAAAATCCATACACCAAAATTCTTCATATTAAGGTAAAATAACTGTTTTTTTAAAAATATATTTTATTGATTTTTTACAGAGAGGAAGGGAGAGGGATAGAGAGTGAGAAACAACGATGAGAGAGAAACATCAATCTGCAACCTCCTGCACACCCCCTACTGGGGGATGTGCCCGCAACCAAGGTACATGCCCTTGACCGTAATCGAACCTGGGACCCCTCAGTCCGCAGGCCGACACTCTATCCACTGAGCCAAACCTGTTAGGGCATAACTGTGTTTTTTTTTTAATAGCTGCTGAGTACAATGATCTATTATGGATACAGAAATGAAAATGTCTAGTTTCTCAAGGTTTACTAAGAGCAGGAAGTGACGTGTATAAGAAATAGGAAACTACCATAAAACATAGTGCATATTCCAAGTATGTATTGAATTTTATGTCAAGATTTAATGACAAGAGAAGAAAGTTATAAAGTATACTTTGTGAAGTATAAAGTAGAATAAGTAAAAAACAAAGTGCTCATTTCCTAAATATCACCAATAGTTTAATCACAGATATCTTCACTACCACACTCCTACAGCATCCATAATCTTCTGCACTGTGGTTACTTCAAAGTAAAGTATGGTAAAGGATAGAGAAAACTTTAAACTACAGTATTCAGATAGCATTCTGCTTCCAATCAAAATGGAGATAGAGAGACCAGATTTAACCTCCCAACTAAAATAAATAAAAACCTGAACAAAATATATGAAACAATAGTTTTCAGATACTGGATAACAAGCAGCACAGAATTATAATTCCTGAGAGGAAGGAAACGAACAAGATAAGCATTAAAACTGCCCAATTTACAACCTGGAGTCAGTTCATAGGCCACAGCACATAGTGGAAGAACCCAAGCAAAACTCGCCTCGCACTGATTTGAGGGGAGCGAGCTAAAAGTTTGAGAGGCAGCTAATACTGGCAGCATCAGGAATTTGAGAAAGAGACTATACTGAGTGAGAATTCCAGAGATAGAAAGATTTGTTCAAGTCTGGGCTGAGAACTAACATGTACAAACATGAGAGAAAGCTACATAAGGCCAGGAAAAGAAAGACCATGTGAGTAGAGAAATAACATCTGGCACTCACACACAGTTGGTAATAGTTTGTGTACCTAACATTCAGAATGGATAACCCTTCTAATACACAGAGCATTCAGCTGAATCTTTGGAAGGGTATCTCCTTAGTAATGGGGCTAAATTAGACCTATGACAAAAGAATATTTTGGATCCACATTAACAAATCTTAAAAATACTCCTCAAAATAACCCAACTGATTCCAAGTAACATAACTGAGAAACAAAACCAAATGCAACCCTATTTGAAATAACACAAAATTCAGAAACCAACAAGCAAAAATACAAAATATATTAATCCAATCAAATTGTAAAAGGCATAAAGAAAATCAGGACAATATGACCTATAATATAATCAGGAGACTATTATTCAACAGAAACATAGAAATGAAAGAGATGATGGAATTCACAAACAAGGATATGAAAACAGCTATCATAAAGGTTTCATATGTTGAAGAAGGTAGAAAAAATAAGCATAATAATGAGAGAGATATAAGATCTGAAAAAGATTCAAATGGAACTTCCAAAAAACATCTTTAAAAAAATAAAACTAATACATAGGATAAGGTTAACAATAGATTGTTAAACACTGCAGATGAAAAAAACATGAAGTTAAAAAATTGAAATAGCAATTATTCAAAATAAATGGATGTAATTGGAGGCACAGGAAAAAAAGGAGGGGGGTGGAAAAATGTTTGAAGAAATATAATTGAAAATTGTCTAAATTTCATAAAAAATGTAAGCCCAGAGATCCAGAAATCTAAAAAACAGCCAAGTAATATAAACATAAGGAAGTTACCAATGCATATCATATGCTATTGTTGGAAATGGATAAAAAGTGTTTAAATAAGCCAGAAAAAAAGGACACATTACACGCAAAAGAAATAAAATAAGAATGAAAACAAACTACTTGTCAAAAACCATGTAAGCCAGAAAACAATGGAGAGGTATATTCAAAGAACTGAAAGGTCAAGAAAATATGGCAGCATACAATTCTTTGCCCAGAGAAAATAACTTTCAACCTGAAAAGGAAATAAAGATATTTTTCCAAACAAAAACTGAGAGTACTCTTTGCCAGCAGACCTACACTAAAAGAAATATTAAAGAAAGTTCTTCAGGGAGAAGAGAAATAAAATCAGAAAGATTTTTGGATCTGCATAAAAAAAATCAGGAGTGCCAGAAATGGTAAATATATGAATAAATATAAAAATTGTAAAGATAACTGACTACATAAAGCAAAAGTAATAACAAACATTGTGAACTTTATAGAAAATATAGAAGTAAACTAAATCATATCAGTACCACAAATGGTAAGAGAGGAAATGAAAATATAATGCTGTAAAGTTCTTACACTATATATGAAATAGAATATTATTTAAAAGTAGGCTAATAAATTCAAAATATATATAGTAAACCCTAGAACAGAGATCCTCAAACTTTTTAAACAGGGGGCCAGTTCACTGTCCCTCAGACATTCCACACATGCACACTGCGAGCCCGGGACAAGTCGGCTGCTAAGCAGGACAGGCAAAAACACCCGGCGGGCCGGATAAATGTTTTCGGCGGGCTGCATGTGGCCCGCGGGCCGTAGTTTGAGGACCCCTGCCCTAGAACAATAAAATGATTAAATAATTAGCAAAAATATACTCTTGGGAAACCAAGAGTTGGCATAAAATGAAATCATTTAAAGGGGGGGGAGGGGGGAAGGGAACCAAAAAACTTCAAACCTAACACTAAATAGGAAAAAATGGAAAACAAATAGCAAAATGATATATTTAAACCCAACCATCTTAAAAAGAACATTAAATACAGATGACCTAAACAACCAAATTAAAAAGCAGAAATAATTAGACTGAATAAGAAGGTAGGAGAAAAAAATAACCATGATGATGAGAGATGTCAAAGATATGAAAAGGATTCATTTTGACTATGAAAACAAAAAAACCATAAAAATAAAGAGCTGAAAAAGTTACACATACAAACACTAATCAAAAGAAAGCTGAAGTGACTGTATTAGTATTAGAAAAGTTAGATTTCAGATCAAACAATATTACTAGAATGAAGGAGAAATTTCATAATGATAAAGAAATCAATATATCAAGCCAACACAACAATTCTAAACATATATGCATCTATAACCATACCTAGAGATTTCAACACTCCTCTCTAAGTGATAAAATAAGTAGAAATAAAATCAGTAAATATTAGAAGACTTGATCAATATAGCAATCAACTGTGTCTAATTAATATTTCTGAAAAAATGCTACTAATAGGTGCTGATTAGGCATTTTTTCAAGTGTACACAGAACATTTAAAGATGGACAATATTCTGAGCCATTAAACAAGTCTTAAGTTTTAAAAACTTAACAAAAAGTATCTTCTCTAAGCACAGAAGAAACATATTAATAATCAATGAAAGAAATCTAGAAATTCCTTCAAAAACCTGAAAATTAACACACTTCTAAATAACCCATTATAAATCACAAGAAAATTATTGGGTATTTTGAAATAAATTTCATTGAAAATACAACATATCAGGTCCTTCCCATATGCAACTAGGCCCAGCAGAGACAGCCACAAACTGTGGATCGCTTGTAGCTTCCAACAGGTTGCCAAGGGCCAGGCAAAGAAAGCAACTGAATCTGACTTACACCACAAAACCCCCAAAAGACCTGAAACCAACCCCAAGTGGCCAGCTTCAGACAACATTGGAGCAGAGTCCAACAAGCTTCACAAACAGCTTATCCAAAGAGAAAGTGTAGCAGGCACTAAACATTACAAACGCCACATTTTTCTTCTTTATCTTTTTCGTTTCCTGTATTACTTATTTCCTATTTTTCTTTTATATTTCTTTATCTCTTTCCTTTTCTCAATCTATACTCTTTTTTCTTTTCTTAATCTTTTTCCCATTTTTCTTTTCCTAGTATTTACTTTTCTTTCTTTCCTTTGATATTCTTTTTTCCTGTATTCTTTTATTATTCTCTATTTCATTTTTCTTTTCGTATTTGTTTTGTTGTTATTTTTTTTGTTAGTGGTGGAGATTTTTTGTTTCATTTTGTTTTGTTTTGTATTGTTTTGTCAGCACCTGCACAACAGCTTGCACAATATGGTAGGAGTTATGCCTCAAGTCAGCCAGCCTAAGGGTTGATCCTACCCATGAATGGGCCAACAGCAATCAAGACCCAATTACAATAGGAAGACCCATATAAGCCACACAACAGACATTCCTAGAGCATCAAGCTCAGTAGATCAAGGAGACCACACCACTGGGTCCCACAGAACACCTACTATACTAGTATAAGGCCACACCAAGAAAACTGGGAATCATAGCATTTCTATCTAATACTTAAAAACAAACACAAAGAGACAGCTACAATTGGGATACAAATAAGGCCCAAATGAAAAACAGAAGGAATATCTACAAAAAGAGGTAAATGAAATGGAGGCAATCAATTTATCAGATATAAAGTTTAATATAATAGTTACTAGGATGCTCAAATAACTTAGTATTACAAAGAATTTAAGTGAGAACTACAACATCATGAAAAAGGACACAGAAGCCATGAATTAGAACCAGTTGAAAATGAACAATACCATGACGTGAGTAGTGGATCCAGGATGCCCAGGAGTGTGACAAGGCAGGCAGTGTGGCCACCTGCCAGGCGGTCATGCGAGCTGTGATTGGCATTGGGATCGAGGAGGAGGACCGGAAGCACACCTGGATGGAAGACGCCGACAGTTGTGTGGCCCACAATGCCCTGGAGTGTGCACGAGCCATCTATGCCTACGCGCTGCAGGTGTTCCCTAGCAAGAAGAGGGTGTGGCTGTGAGCCGCCTACTTTGAGAAGAACCATGGCACCAGGGAGTCCCTGGAAGCGCTTCTGCAGAGGGCCGTGGCCCATTGCCCCAAAGCGGAGGTGCTGTGGCTCATGGGTGCCAAGTCCAAGTGGCTGGCAGGCGATGTGCCTGCGGCAAGGAGCATCCTGGCTCTGGCCTTCCAGGCTAACGCCAACAGTGAGGAGATCTGGCTGGCGGCCGTGAAGCTGGAATCGGAGAACGAGTATGAACGGGCCCGGCAGCTGCTGGCCAAGGCTCGGAGCAGCGCACCCACTGCCCGGGTGTTCATGAAGTCTGCGAAGCTGGAATGGGTGCTGGGGAACACTGAGGCCGCCCAGGAGCTGTGCGAGGAGGGCCTGAAGCACTACGAGGACTTCCCCAAGCTGTGGATGATGAAGGGGCAGATCGAGGAGCAGGAGGAGCAGACGGACAAGGCTCGAGAGGCCTATAGCCAGGGGCTGAAGAAATGTCCCGGCTCCACAGCCCTGTGGCTTTTGCTTTCCTGGCTGGAGAAGAAGATCGGGCAGCTGACCCGAGCTCGGGCCACTTGGAAAAGTCTCGCCTGAAGAACCCAAAGAACCCCGGGCTGTGGTTGGAGTCCGTGAGGCTGGAGTACTGTGCGGGGCTAAAGAACATCACCAACACGCTCATGGCCAAGGCGCTGCAGGAGTGCCCCAGCTCCGGTGTCCTGTGGTCTGAAGCCATCTTCCTGGAGGCCAGGCCCCAGAGGAAGACCAAGAGTGTCGATGCCCTGAAGAAATGTGAGCACGACCCCCATGTGCTCCTGGCCGTGGCCAAGCTGTTCTGGAGGGAGCGGAAGATCACCAAGGCCAGGGAGTGGTTCCACCGCACCGTGAAGATCGACTCAGACCTGGGGGACGCCTGGGCCCGCTTCTACAAGTTTGAGCTGCAGCACAGCACAAAGGAGCAGCGGGAGGAGGTGAGGAGGTGCTACGAGAACCTGGAGCCACGGCACCGGGAGCTGTGGTGCGCCGTGTCCAAGGACATCGCCAACTGGCAGAGGAAGATCGGGGAGATCTTCATGCTGGTGCAGCCCCCATCAAGAACACCTTTTGGCTGGGCAGTCCCTCTGGGCCGGGTCTTGGGGCGGGTGGGCGAGTGTGCCTGCCTGCCATGTGAGAATGGGGGGAGGAGCCCAAGCAGTTTCTGCTCTGGAATTAAAGTTTTTCTAGGTAAAAAAAAGAAAAAAAAGAAAAAGAAAACATGACCCACATATATGCTGTCTACAAGAGACCAACCTTAGAACAAAAGATTCACACAAGTTGAAAGCAAAGGGATGAAAGAAAAATATTCCATGCAAATGCAAATAACAACAAAAAGTCGGGGTAATAATACTTATATCTAACAAAATAGACTTTAAAACAAAGGCCACAGTAAGAGACAAAGCTTCACTATATAATACTAAAGGGATTGATCCAACAAGAGAATATAACCCTGGTAAACATATATGTACCCAAAACAGGAGCACCTAAATATGTTAAAAAAAAAAAAAAAAAAAAAGACTCTTGGTGGACTTTAAGGGAGAGATTGACATCAACACAGTCACAGCAGGGCAATTAAACACCCCACTGTCATCACTGGATAGATCTTCCAGACAAGAAATCAAGAAGGAAACAACAACTTTAAACGACACACTAGATCAGAAACATTTAATTGATATTTACAGAATATTTCATCTCAAAGTAGCAGAATATACATTCTTCTCAAATTCACATGGAATACTCTCAAAGATAGGCCACATTAAGACATAAAATAAGTCTTAAGAAATTCAAGACGATTGAAATCACATCAAACATCTTCTTGAACCACAATGCCATGAAACCAGAAATCAACTACAATAAAAAATTTAAAAACATTCAAACACATGGAAGCTAAACATGTTATTAAACAGAGAATGGGTTACCAATGAGATCAAGGAAGAAATC
Source organism: Myotis myotis (assembly GCF_014108235.1). Lineage (NCBI taxonomy): Eukaryota > Metazoa > Chordata > Mammalia > Chiroptera > Vespertilionidae > Myotis > Myotis myotis. Next base: position 177,007,744 of record NW_023416335.1, read on the forward strand.
AAAAATTACCTGGAAGCAAATTAAAATGAACACACAACAATCCAAAATCTATGGGACACAGTGAAATCAGTCCTGAGAGGGGATCAATTGGGTAAAAAAGGGGGATATCTATAATACTTTCAACAACAAAGACGAATTTAAAAATAAAAAAATTAAAATCTCAATAAACAATCTAACCCTACATGTTAGAGAACTATAAAAAGAAACTAGTGGCCTGGCGCATGAAATTGAGCACATTAATTAGAGGAAATATTTTAATACTGCTATTTGCCCTTTCTCTATAATAGAAGTGTCAGAGATAAAAGAAAATTAGTAAAATGTATATGAAAATCTTTCTCCTGTCAGAGTCTGGGGCACACCACAGGACCCAGAGTCAATTCCTTGTCCACCCACATGCGCCTCAAAATTGCGCAAGACCCAGACCTGGCTGCCCCCCTCCACTGGGCTAGATCCAGACCGGGCTGGTCCCACCCTTGTCAAGCCCCACCGGGCGAGGGGGTGCAGCCTCGGGTCCCATGGCCCAGCACCAGGGCGTGGGGATGTGGCTTGAGGTCCCCCTGCCTGGCACCAGGGTAGGGGGCATGGCCTGAGGACCCCCGTCAAGCCCTGCCGGGCAGGGGGCGCAGCCTGAGGTACCCCGTCAAACCCTGCTGGATGAGGGTGTGGTCTGAGGTCCCCCAGCCTGGCGTGAGGGTGAGGGGCATGGCCTGAGGTCCCCTGTCAGGCCCCATGGGGGGGGGGGGGGGGCGGCGCAGCCTCAAGTCCCTGCTGATTGCTCATTAAGGCTCCGTCCGAAAACTCGGCCTCCACTGTGGGCGCAGCCATCTTGTGTTATGGAAACCCCGCCTCTGCTGTGAACGCTGCCATTGTTGTGGTCAAGTGATGGTCAATTTGCATATTCCCTCTTTATTATATAGGATGAGTAATGGAAAGGAACTGCCCGTTTGAGACCTGGATCACATCTTCAACACTTGTCACTAGTGCTGTCTCCTCCTCTAAAATGATGGGAATAGAAAGCACATTAAGGCAAACAGTCCAGATGATGGGCACTGTTTGAAAGTAAGGCCAGAGGAAAGATTCTTAGTCAGAATGACAGTTGCTACCAAAATCAAAAGGGAGAGAGGTTGAGAATTAGAGGGAAAAGATAAGCAGTATGTAAAGTGCCTCAAGATGTATAATGCAGCTAATTTTAAAACAGGGTGTCCAAAAGATCAAACATAAGAAGAAAGAAGTGAGAACAGAGCATAAATTCACCAAATTAGAAAACCAAGGACCCTAGAATAGGAGGGGAAGGAAGTAATAGGAAAACAACAAGATAGCCTTAGATGACAAGTGAAATAGGGGATATAACTGTACCAGGCTTTAAAGCTCTCTACAGTAGGTTTAGGCTGTCTAAACTGGGGGAAGTTAGCAGCACATCCAAATTATAATCATCTTTCTGCATAGTAAATATTTGTCTTACTTAAGAAGTTTCTGTCATGCCTTTGTCCCCTTCCCAACAGCCTTATATTTTCAGATTTTTACACAACAGAATAATTACATATTGTTTTGAACAAAAAGGGCATTAACCCAGCCTGTCCAGGATTGACTTCAGCATGCCCATGCTTAACTTCTCACTATGCTATTGGTAATCTATCCCTAGAGCTCCTAGAGTCCCTTAATAATCAGGCTCAAACTTACATTTCCACCTCATATTCTGTCTCTTCTAGCCATTCTGAAAAGTTTGCCATTTTTTTCTATCTTTCTTTATTTCTTTTATTGATTTAAGAGAGATAGGAAGAGGGCAAAAGAGATAGAAACATCAACGATGAGACAGAATCATTGATCCGCTGCCTCCTGCAACACCCCCTACTGGAGATAAAGCCCGCAACCCAGGCATGTGCCCTTGACTGGAATCCAACCCGGGACCCTTCAGTCCACAGGCCAGTGTTCTATCCATTGAGCAAAACCGGCTAGTGTGCCATTCTTTTTTTACATAGAACAACAGTTCATTAATAAACACTTATATTGATTGACTGTCTTCGACTTCACAAATATAAGGAAAAAAAGTTACAAGAGACATACCTGTAACTATAAATATGATTATGTAGTCAGTTCAAAATTGTTATTTCAGAAAATTTCCTAAAAAGTTTTTGAGAGCTACATACAATTCAAATATGCACAAACTCAGTTGATGTGCAAAATACTTCTGCACTAAGATATTAAAAGTATGCAATGAATTGAGGACTTCAATATTCCTAGGCAATTTAATTTGAAACATATACATATGGAAAAATGGATGTGTTTTTATATATACATACTAGAGGCCCGGTGCACGAATTCGTGCATAGGTGGGGTTCCTTGCCTTGGCTGGCGATCCATCTCACCCTGTCCCAATCGGGGCCCATGGGCTAGGGGTTGGGGGGGTAGGGGGGGGGCGCAGTGGCAGGAGGTTGGCCGGCTGCGGGAGGTTGGCTGTAGGACCACACTGATGACCAAGGAGCAGCTCCTGCATTGAGCGTCTGCCCCCTGGTGGTCAGTGCGCATCATAGCGACCGGTCGACCAGTCCTAATGGTCGCTTAGGCTTTTACTAGTGTATATATATATATATATATATATATATATAGATATTCAAGTATGTGTCCTATTCTGTGCTAAAACCTGTTGTCACTATCACAATACTACCATCTACATCATTTTTGCATGTTCCTCGGTAATATATTCAGAACTTAATCCGGGCCATAATTTTCTTATCATGAGAGAAAGGAATATGCACTTGGATAACCTGAAGCAACGGTAGTAATATGAACAAAAGTGTAATTCTCCTAAGTGTTGGTTCCTTCACTATCATTACAATAGACTCCAATGCTTATGTTAGCTTCATGATATTCTGAAAGGCCAAAACGAATCTTTTAAAATTCAAGTAGCATTCTGTTTACATCCTTTACAAAGACTTACTCTCTCAACATTCGCATACACACCAGAAGTCATCAATAAATTCGTTTCAGTTTCATACATAAACAATAATTATATTAGCATCGCTCTGACCAACTGCCCACTTTATTTTAAGAATAGATAAGAATATTTAACTACATAAAAGAATGCTGTAGTTCATACACACACAAACATATGCCCCATCTTCTCCACATTTATAACCAATTAGTGGTGTTTTGTTTAATTGTTGTGGTTGCCTTCTCCTAAAAAGTTGAAAATTAGCTACAACTCATTACACATAAACTTCCAAAAAAATGGCACAACTTTCTTAACTAGAATAACTTAGTTCTGTGCTATTTTTGAGATACAACATATATTTTCCTTCAATTATTGAAGACATGTTAAAGTAACTGGATTATAAGAGGAAGGAGTTTTTGCTCTGCTTAGACAATTACTCTATATTTCCTAGGCCTGAGAACCAATAAAGAATTGCTATATAATACAACATCAGAGACACAGAGTAAAAAGTCTACTGAGAGTTGAGAGGGGGGAAAAAAAAGCTCAGAAATTATTCCCATGATTCCAGACCTCAGCATTGCTACACAATCACAATGGAAAGAATGTGTGGTAATTAACCAGCTTTAAATGCTGAAAATATCCAATCATTCTTTTTCCCTACAAATGTTTTATAAAAGGGGAAATCCTACAGGCTTCATGATTACTTCTTCAGTTTACTTTTTGAAAAATTAAAACAAACTAAGTACTGAGTTATGCTGTCATGGGTTTCTCCACTCTTTTTTTATTTAAGCAATACCTTATTTAAATGGTATCTACGCAGATAGGATTTCATTTTTCATATTCATTAGCATCTTAGCTTTCAACAAGGATAATGGGAACATAATCTAAAATGAGACTGTGGCAAAAATAAAAGGTTAAAGAACAACAGCTATACAGTACCTAAGTCTTATTGAATACATTTAAGCCAAAAGCTTATATTTATCATTAATCATTATAAACTGATGTTATATGTCAATATACTTTGTAATATAGATTGCTGTTTGAGTGCATCTATGACTAATCTAATTCTGTGGCCTTAGCCTTGATTTTTAGCGTTTTTACTATAAATCCCACTTATCCTAGGACTCAGCATCTTAAGCATTTTATTCTGTATCCCCCTTCTCTATAGTAATTTCTTTACAAGTTGCCTTTAGGATACTGTCAGGAATTAAACCAATGTTAAGACGACCATATACTTTTTTAAGGCTTAGAAGTCCTAAGACCTGCAGTGAGCAAGCTAGAAACTAAGGAGAATAGATGCTGTAGTGTCAGGTTGCATCTGAGAGCCTGAGAACCAGAAAACCTGGTGGTATAAGTCCCAATCCAAATACAGAAGAGCAATGCCCCGGCTCAGGCCATTAGGCAGAAGTTCCCTCTTGCTCAGCTTTTTTGTTCTATTCAGATCTTCAATTGATTGGATGAGGACCACATTAGAGAGAGCAATATGTTTTACGCAATTCACTAATTTAAACTTTAATCAGGAAACAACCTCACAGACACACTCAGAATGCAGTTTGATCAAATATATGGGCATCTCATGGCCCAGTCAAGGTGACACATAAATTTAATCAACACAAGTTCAACCCTCATCAACTGGGCACCCAAATTCATCTTCTTAAACCATACTTAAACTCCAGATGAGAACAATTAGGAGATCATAATTCTGCTTAACACGATACAACCATCCTGTGTACAACTGCAAACTTACTAACCCCTTCCCCAGAAGAGGAGGTAAAGTCCTTGAATGTTTATTCTTCTCTTTGATATCCCAGAATTTACATACTATCATGTAAATTTACTAATATTTAAAACTAAGTGCATGATATACACTTAATATGTTTTTTACATGGTAAGGGCATGAGAGAAAAGTATCATTTTAAATATGTATATAGCCATATATACATGTTATATATGCATATATATGTGTGTGTTTATATACACACACAAACACAAAAATATATTTATAACGAAATGAGGAAATACTCATGACAATAGAGTCCTTATTCCTATAACTGGTAACACAGTTATAGCTGGTATTTATAGCTACCTTCTCCCATTACCCATTTTGTATTCCTTCATTCTTCAACAAGTGCTTCAGATGGTTATGATTCTTTACCTGGTGAGGTGACCCAAACTTCATTCCTGAAGGATCTGGGTTATCAGTAATCTCCTTGAATAGTGTTGCAGTTTTCCACTGACTTTAATCAAAGGGCACAGTATTACTAAGAGATGCCCGATGGGATCTCCTGTATTTCAGACAAACTCTTCCTTATCTCCATTGTGGAATAGCAGTCCAATATCCCCTTGTAGTGAGGATCAATCACCTCAGCCAACATAATAATTCCTGTCTTTGCATGTTGATTCAGAGACATGAGAAGTCCAAAACTGATGGACAGCTGTCTTAACTGCCAAAAAATGGAATCATTGTTGTGTCTCCTATGGAAGCATTACTTCCTTTGGAATTAAGACCTCTAGCCTAGCAGAGCATAAGGTCATGGAAACAGGAACCAAAAGTTTTGCTAGCGAGTCACTGGAGGTAATAGTGAATGGTGCTGTTTCCATTTCTACCCCTTGATTCCTAGGCCTGTGAATCTTGCCTATAAGAGAAACAGCACCATATATTGAATACTAATTAAGAGCATATACAACCTTCTGGAGAACCTTGTCCCAGTCCTGCAAGGTACTGACACCTCACTGGCACTGTAACTTAATCTTCAAAAGACCATTCCACCATTCTATCACACCAGCTGCTTCAGGATGGTAGGAAACATGGTAAGACTAGTACATTCCATGAGTATGACCCCACTGCTCATTTTTTCGCTGTGAAGTGAGTTCCTTGATCAGAAGCAATGCTGTGTGGAAGGAATAAAATGGCAGTGGGTACGGCATACTGTGAGCCCACAGATGGTAGTTTTGGCAGAAGCACTGCATGTGAGGAAGACAAATTCATATCCAAAATATGTGTCTACTTCAGTAAGAACAAATAGCTGCAACTCTTCCCATGATGGTAGCAGTCCAATGTAATCAACCTGCCTCCAGGTAGCTGGCTGATGACCTGAGGGAATGGTGCCATTGAGGGATTTAGTGTTAGTCACTGCTGCTGGCAGATTAGGCATTCAGCAGTGGGCACAGCCAGGCAGGTTTTGATGAGCTGAAGTCTATGTTGCTGAGTGTTTCTGTAACCTCCATCCCTGACAGCATGGCCACGTTTTTCATGAGCCCACTGGGCATTGACAGGTATGGCTGGGGAAAGAGTCTGTCTGATACCCAGTCATCCTCTCTACTTGATTATTAAAATACTACTCTGATGCAGTTACCCTGTGGAAGCATTACTCCCTTTGGAATTAAGACCTCTTACTTTGATGAGCATTCACATGGAACACCGATATCTTCACTTTTTGTCCCATTCAGAGAGGTCTGCCTGCATACCTCTTACTCAGATGTCCTTGTCACCAATTTTCCAATCATGTTCCTCCCATATGCACTATGGGAGTCCCAGAAGAAGAGAGAGGGAAGAGGATAAAAAGAATATTTCAAAAATATTTGAAGAAATATTTGCCAAAACCTTCCCAAAGTTTACTTCCCAATGTGTACTTCCCGAAGTATGTACACACACACAACTTCAACAAATGTACTCTGGTATGTTTCTTAAAGTGAGAAACAAAGTATATGCTAATTAAAGAATCAGATCCAGCCTTATGATTACCAATTCACCACTGTGAACTATGTGCTTAATTATTTTGCTCAGATGAAAGTAACTATGATAATATCCATGGCCCTTCTATGTGAGAAGAAAAATAACCATCCAAAATTTTTATTTATATGTTATTTCACTTTGTTCAAAAGATTTTCTACTTATATATACTGGAATTATACAATAAAACAACATTTTGCAATCTGAGCAGACTCTGAGTGATCACAACACTTCTAATCAATCATATGGGAGTCATCTTTTATGTTCATTATTGTGACACTGAGAATCTGAGAATAATAATCTTGTGGCATTATTTTTTTCTCCTATTGATAACAAAAGAAGCAAGAGCAATAACACCCAGCTTTGGATATACAGAAAATCAACTCAGTATGCCAATGAAGATAACGTCTCATAAAAAAAAAAAAGGTTGCCGAAACCGGTTTGGCTCAGTGGATAGAGCGTCGGCCTGGGGACTGAAAGGTCCCAGGTTCGATTCCGGTCAAGGGCATGTACCTGGGTTGCGGGCACATCCCCAGTAGGAGATGTGCAGGAGGCAGCTGATCGATGTTTCTCTCTCATCGATGTTTCTAACTCTCTATCTCTCTCCCTTCCTCTCTGTAAAAAATCAATAAAATATATTTAAAAAAAAAAAAAGGTTCTTGCAACCAAAGGTACTATACAACTATTCTTAACATGGTAACTGAAACAAATCACATATACTAAATAAGCAAGTGACATTTAAAAAACCATTCACTTTAAGCAAAACTGGTCCTAAAAAGAAGTTAACAAAATGTCTCTTCTCATAACAGACAAGAGAAGAAACTTAAATTAACTAATGCCTCATGAAACCCAGTTATTAAACAGTTTCCCCATTCAGCAGAATAGAACACAAGTATTCATTTCAACTTGTCTTCCGATTCAGGGTGGCCCATTTAATGCCATTCAGCTTTTGCAAGCTTATTTTCCATTTTTCATACCCAATTTAGGCAAACTATAAATAAAAAGTATAAACTCTTTATAAGCTGTCTTTATTAAATTCGTAATTTAATTTAAATGATGAAATTTAAACTCATCTTTAATCACAATATTTTACTGATGTCTAAGCATGTAATTTTTTAGTAATATTCAGGTAAGCCTCTGTCTATCACCGAAGCATATTCATAGATTAAGGGATCTTGCATAATACTGCAGCCCTATCTTTAGTTCAATTGCAAAAGTTCTGAATTCCCATAAAACCAAAGCATCTTGAAATGATCATGTAGATCTTCTTTTACCACAAGATTGGACACAACATAAAAGGCAATTTGGTTGGCCTCTCCATTATCTAGGCCTACTTTTGGTAAGAGATGCACATGGTCTATGTTTGTAGGGCTGGCAAAGGGGGGAAAAAAGTCAATCTTCTCTGAACAGCAGGAAAAAGTGATTTCACACTTTATAAGAGAGTAGTTATTTCATTCATATAGTCAGTCTACTTAACTATTGTGTGTTGGACTGTACTATGTTAATACTAAAGTGGGCATACCTGTCTAAGGAAAACAGTTTTACTAGGATTATAACATGTTACACTTTAAAACAGCTAACACTATCACTGATCTTCATCTACTAAACCTGTAATTTAAAAAATGCTTCTCATTTCAAAATTAAAAAAAAAAAAAAACTGTTGTGTCCTCTGCTATTGACAGTAAATGTATCCATAATTCTTTAAGTAGGATTCTATGGCATATAGCCAACAAGACTCTTTGTACATTTATTAGGGATATGACAGGAAAGGGACAGGTTACAGGTCAAGAAGGGTCTACACCAGTGATGGCAAACCTTTTGAGCTCGGCGTGTCAGCTCGGGGCTCTCCTATGGCACAGAACCCTAACTTAACTCTGGTGCCATATCACATATAGAAATTTTTTGATATTTGCAACCATAGTAAAACAAAGACTTATATTTTTGATATTTATTTTATATATTTAAATGCCATTTAACAAAGAAAAATCAACCAAAAAAATGAGTTCGCATGTCACCTCTGACACACATGTCATAGGTTCACAATCACTGGTCTACACTAACTTAAAATTAAAAATATAAAAGGACATAAACCTGGGTAAACATTTTAGCAATAACTGATATTGTCTCATATTTATTCATTAATTTGCTTAACGATAAAATTTTGCTTAATGGTAAAGAAGTCATTTAACTATTCCAGACTCTAAATCTGTAAAATAAACTAAAGTCTAAGGAACTCTGACTTTCTGAAATTCTAGGATTCTACCTTAACATGATGCCAAAAAAAAGTCAATGATACTGACTATCGCATTTTTCTCCAAAATCTATCACAATAAATTGCCTGGGAGACAAATTCCAAGAACATCAAATGAAACAAGGAGGCAATCTTTAAAAATTTGAAGAAAATTGCATACACTAAGAGAAAAGCCACATTTCAAAGAATCAATTAAAAAAATATTATCAGAGTTACACATAAAGATTAAATGTTCATTTGAGTGGGGAAAACATATATTGATACAAAGAGTTAATGTAAAGAGAAGTGCCTTTTTAAAGTTCTCATTATTGGGACAGCAAAATGACAAAATTTGATGAGCTTTCAAGAAGCCAAAAGTCACAAGGAACAGGTTGAGCATTGTGATTATGAGCTATATTTTGGAAACAACTTACCTAAACACTCCCCTCCCAATTTACTATTGGAAAAGGTCTTGTCCACCCCAATGCACTCCCACCCCAACCTCTGCTATCAAAAGACAATAAACCTTCAAATAGCTTTTTTTATTCATAACAATCCTATATACAAATCTTACATCTACAGCTAGAGATACAAGATAAAATGTCTATTAGGCAAATTCCTATTTGTCCATTTAAGCTACAACCAGCTAAATAAATTTGTAACCAGCTTTCTTCTTTTTTTACTGTCCCCGCCCCGCCCCCAACAAAGGTGCTGTTCCCTCTGTGATGACTCTCTGCACTTTCTTTTTGCCTGGCATTAAGTATACTAAAATGATTAAAGAAAACAAAAAAACTCTCAGGTTTTGAACTGATCAATTCAATGAGATACATTTTTTATTTAATAAATGTTAAGAGATAACTTGTAACTTTCATCACTTTTGTTTTTTTTATGATTATTCCATTTGGCTTTGCTAAGTAACCAGTTCACAATAAGATATCCCTGCCCACAGAACTACCTCCTAGCCTGCCCGGAGGATACCAAACTTTGTAAATCAGGGTAATTTTCTACCACACAATTTACTGACTAGCCACACAGGTACACTCTCCCTGGCATCACAGCCCTCTCCCCGCCCTCCGTCCCCCCCCCCCCCGCCCCCAATCTCCCATTTACCTAACAGGTACAGTAAAGCCCTAACCCTAACCCTCACTGCAACAGAAACTGCAGCAGAGGGCAAATGGGATGATTAGAAGTGCGGAGCTCTCCTATGGCACAGAACAAAGATAATTTATTGTCAGCCCCTGTCACCCCAGCGAACTACATATTCTGAGTATTTGGCCTTACATTGTTGGGTGAAATGTCAGTCCATCCCAGTGACAAGATAAAATGTCAGCCCACCCCCAATCACTCCATCACGGAACATGCAAACTATTTCCAAAAGCCACCATCCGACTACCTCTCTGCTATTTAAAGAGGACGGTGGCATAAATGTCTGTCCGGTTCAGACAGGGAGGGAAGGAAAAGAGTGGGAATTCTCAAGGGGCCGCTGAGTCACCTGCAGCTGCAGCCAGCACTTTACCCTCCAGGAAATCAGGCTCTGCCCCAGCGCTCGCCAGGGAGCAAGTGAGAGTAGCTACAGCAGCAGCAACATCATCATCATCCCATCAAAAAGACACTCCGTGAGCTTTTAATAGAGCTGCCACTCCTTCAAGTGAAGCCCAAAATAGACTCTATGTCCCGAGTTCTCCTCCGCAGTGCAAAACAGGGGCAGCCGGAAGCATCATCTTTACTGCGGGGAAAGGGGGCGCACGCATGGGAACGGAGGATGCCTCGCCAATTGGCAACGTACTGCCTCCTGCCTGAACCCCGAAAAGTGCCGCTTTTATTGCAACACGTGGCTGCAGGACGGAGCAGACCTTTGGCCCCGTGGACTTGGCCAAGTCGAAGGGGAAACAGACGCCAGGAGCGCCCGGTGGAAACACGACAAGGACCAGCCCCGTTCGGTGGGAGTTTCCGTGACACCATCATCACGTGTACGTGTGCTTAGACTGTCGAAAGCGTCGGCCTCGGGAGTGTGCAGGGGCCAGGACCCGCCGGCGACGGCCAGCGCAGGTGGGCGCTCCCTGCGCGGGGAGGGGGGCGGGGCCGGCTGCCAGCCCAGCGGGCACGCCCCCCGGTCACCTCCACCTCCGGGGGCGAGGCCGGGGCGGGAGGCGGCGGCAGCCCGGCGAGCTCCCGGCCCGGTGGGGCGTTCCCTGCCCGCGCCCAGGCCGCCTCCGGGCGCACCGCCGCCTCACGCGGCCCGGGTTCCCGGACCCAGACCCAGAAGGCGAGCGTCCATTTACCTGCTCCCGCTCCCGCTCCCGCTCGCCGCCGCCGCCGCGCTGCTCAGCACGCCGTGAGGTGAGCCACCCCCCAGCACACAGACGCGCACGTGCACACCCGGGGGACGACCCCGGACCCGTCGGTGTGACCTCGGCCCCAGCCACACACGTTGGGGGAGCCCACACACCACCCGGCTTGGAACACCTCTGCCCCCGGAAGTTGATTTCCTCCAAGGCCCGCCCAACGCTGCGCGCGTCACTCACGCCAGCATGAGAGTCACGTGGTCCCAGACTGAGGCTGAGCACCAGGTACCGGGTACCGTGCTCTCAGCCCAGGCACTCGTGGCTTCAGTGGTCCGCAGGGGGTTGCTGTCTAAAAGGGGGTGATTCAGGAGCTGCTTCCTGTTAGTTAACTGCCTAAGTGGCAGGCCCTGTTTCTATGCCTAATCCATGCAAATAAAATCATCCCCAGAATGACGCCCGCGCCCATATGGGATTGTCCTTGGGAAGAGTCAGGCCTAATCTTTTCACCACCGGCAAGCAGAGCTCAATAAAAATTGCAACTGAGCTAAGTGGGTGACACGGAGTTACGTGCTCAAGAAACAGTTGACTGGACAGCTGCGCCATCTCATCTCTGAATATCTGAACTCTCAACCTAGGGGATGCACCTAAGCCAAGAGCCTCTTCAGACCAATACTATGTGACTTCAAAGCAATCTGCTCTATAATTACTTCTTGTCCTCAACTCCAGAACACAGCAATTCATACATGCCATCTCTGTTTCAGAGACTGTGTATTTTCAGCTGCTAAGCTACGCTCTTTTTTCTAAACCTCCAGGCAAATAGTTTCTCCAGGAGAAAGAGAATGACATAACTGATAAGACTTTTATTTGAAAGAAAGCATGGTTATATAGATTTATGGTCTATTTCAGATTGTCAGTAGCTGTCAGAAACAGTCAACTAGCAGGCCACTTGTGAAAGATTCTTCCATTTTGACATGGGAGGGATCTGGAGAACATTCCTTGAACCATTTTTTTTATTGAGTACATACTATATGCCAGCCCTGAGCCAGGTTGTGGCAATCCCAGAGTGAACAGTATCCACTCAAGATCTCTGCTTTCTGGAGTTTAAAGTCTATTGAGAAAGAAAGACAAGTTACTTGGGAACTTTGAACATACTAGTAAGTCTCTGGAATATTCACATTAATTGTATACCAGGCATTCTTTAACATTTTGGGGAACAGTATTTTCTCATCTTTACATAGAACAAATCTGGCCAAACCAGTAATAATCTCTGCTATGTACTGGCATATGTCAAAAAGAAATCCTATAATCCTCCAGTGGCAGGCTCAAGTGGTTAGTGAGCAGTTTCAATGTTGAACACAAATGTCACCTCTTCTATACCCCTTTTCCTTCCCACCTCCTATTTTGTGTACATAGCAAACAGATTTCTATTACAGGAAATATTCTGCTTTCTTACACATATATGTTTACCCGTCTACTAGACCACCAAGTCAAAGACCACTTCTCATTTCTATATACAGCAATCTACTTCTTATTTGTATTTGGATATCCAGTAGTCTAGCACAGTGTCTAGTGGTTAGAAGAAAGGTATACAATAAATGCTTTTAAACTGAGTACAATCACGTTTATATTATTATGTGTCCCCAATCACTTTCTGCCGGAAACTTCAGATGAGTTTCTGGGTGTTTCCACTAACATATCTACATGTTCATTTTGTCCCACCTAATCCAATATTAAGTATTATTAAACAGATTTATTATAATAGTAAAAGATAATATTTACCAAGCATTTGCTATGAGCCAGGCATTAGCACATAAATCCATTATCTAATTTGTCACTACCATAATTCTCAAAAATAAGTATATAAATATATTCACTTGTTTAGATGAGGATACAAACATAAGGGAGAGTAATTTGACCAAAGGGCAAGCAGGATTCAAAGCCAAGTCTGCCCGACAGGTTTGTTTATTCACTATAACACACTCCCTCTGCTTTTCCCATCACTTGTTTATCAGTGCATTCAAATCCTGCCAACTCCATGAAGTCTTCCTCCCCTCCCCACAATAATCTGTGCCTTTTTTTATTGAATGTACAATTCAATTGTTTTAATATAGTCACAGAGTCCTGCAACTATCACAACAATCAATTTTAGAATATTTTCATCACCCCAAAATGAAACCTTATATACTTTGTCAGCCACCCCCATTCCTCTTATCCTCTACTTCATTCCTAGGCAACCAATAATCCACTTTATATCAAGGTAGAGTTGCGTATTCTGGATATTTCATGTGAAGGGAATTATACAATACTAGTGGCCCAGTGCACAGATTCATGCACACTGAAAGGAAATTAATTAGAAGAAATATGTTAATATGGCTATTCACCCTTTCTCTATAATAGAAGTGTTAGAGATAAGAGAAAATTAGTAAAACGTATATGAAAATAATATATAAATTGATTAATAAACAATAACAACATGATATAACAATAAAGACATAATATAAAAACAAAAATGACATCAAAACAAAAACATGATATAAAAACAAAACAATGATATAAAAACAACATTGATAAAAACAATGACTAATAAATTGATTAAACTTATTCTAATATCTCCTTGTATACCACATTAAGAGTAAAAACACTTTCAGAGTGCCTGACTAATTTCTGTTGTGATGAAGTATTTACACAACTTTAACTTTAACGTCATATGCTCTTCGAACTCAAGAGAAAGCAACATATAATTGACCATGTCTGAAAATGTGTTCAGGTAGGAATATTCCTACTCTGTCCAGAGTTTGTCCTTGTGATTTATTAATAGTCATCGCAAATGCTGGCATCACGGGAAACTGTCTTCGAATTAATTTAAATGGGAGGCCAGTGTTAGACGGGGACAAATCAGTTCTTGGAATCAGAACAACCACTCCTTCCACAGATCCTGTTAATACTTCAGCTTTGATTATGTTAGGTTACAATCATTTGATAATAAATCTAGTACCATTACAAAGACCCCATTTACTATTAAGATTTCTCAGTAGCATGATGATTGCACCTACTTTCAATTTTAATTTATGACATGGCATTCCTGAAGGAGTAATACTACTAAGAAATTCGATGGGAAAATTTTCCTTTTCGGCATCATCCATTGAATCAATGGAATCATCACTCAAATAGATGTGGAAAATCTCCATTGAGTATATCCAAAATTTCTTCATTTAATTTATGAATGTGCTCATTTTTAGGACAAAGAATCACACGTTTAGATATATTTTTAATATTATCTATAGATATACAATTTTCAAAGGTAGCTTCAATAATAGATCCATTACAAATCATTTCACAGGGGATTTCAATAATATCCATTCCAAAATGAAAACTGCTATCAAGTTTTACTAACCATTCACTATAAGCAGAATCCTCTGATCTCATATTTGTTTTAAGAGACGACTGTTTGAAACATCCCTTTAAACTCATTTGTACTATGGCCAAATGCATAACATGCAGCACAACACTGAGACATTGTTGAAAATCCCTTCCGAGAAGAACTTTCCCACCAAATGCAACAAAAACAACCAAATTCACGATCGACAATGACAGATCAAAACACACACGTGCTATTGGTGCCAGCAAGAGCTTTATATGTATTGTGCATACACGAGTCAACATTTATTTTTAAATTGCCAATATGCGTCATATGTACCAGTCAGTCAGTTGGTCAGTCGGACAGACAGACGGATAGTCAGTCACTTCGCCTTTTATATATATATAGATGTATTCTTTTATAACAGCTTCTTTCACTTTGCATCATGTTTTCAAAGTTAATTGATAAATCCATCAGTTTATGGGCATTTTAGTTGTTTTCGCTTTGGGTCTTTATGAATAATGCTTCCATGGACATTAATATACAAGTTTTGTGTCAACATATGTTTTCATTTCTCTCAGATATATACTTAACAGTGGAATTGCTGAGTCATATGGTAAATCTATGTTTAACCTTTTGAGAAACTGCCAGACTATTTCTAAAGTGACTATGCAATTTTACATTCTCACCAAAGATGAATACGGGTCCTGATTTCTCCACAGTGGCTCTTCTTATTTCCTCTAGAATTGATGGCTCTTTTACTTTTCAGGGTGTGTCCATAAGCCATCTTGTCTTATTATTTACCTTTTCTGTGTTTGCATCTGCAGGTCTATTGTGCTAGTAGGTTGTAACCTTCTAAGATGAAAAACATATTTCCTACCCTCAAGAGGATCAAGTTTTGAGAAAGATATAGACGACCAAATGAAATATTAGGATGGCAATAAGAAGCAAAATCAAGATTATTCCTAAAATACGGAGGAAAAAGGCTTCACTCAATCATGTTAAACAGGAAATACTTCTCATAAAATGTAAAGCTCAACATGAGTCTTGAAGAACCAGTAGGAATTGGCCACACTAAGAAGGGACAAAAGTATGCTCCAGAAAAAGGAGCATGTATGTTTGTATATATTTCCTTGCCTATAGCTATAAAGGTAAGTATAGTGTATAAGTAAATATGTTGGAAGCAAGGTGATGGTGTGTGGGAATGTGGTGGGAGAAATAGGAAATGTATATGATAGTTTTATAAACTGCTTAGAAGTTTGAACTCTATCCCGGAAATAATGGAAAACTAATGGATTACTTAAGGTTGGAGAAGAATTACTTCAGCAGCAGTGTGGAAGATGATTTATTAGGTAGGGAAGAGGTAGCCAAGACTGGAAACATGGAGAAACCAGTTAGAAAACTAATAAAATAACAAAATGAGAACTTATGAAAGCCTGAGTTGTGGTGATAGCTATGAAATTGGCAAAGAGGATTTGAAAGGCATGCAGGCAGCAATGCTATCAGAAAGAACTGACATTGTATCCCAGGTTTCTGGTACTACTCAGAGAGGTAGGGGATTTAGAAAGCAGATAGCTCACTTGCTGATAAGAATAATGAAACACTCAAAAGATACAAACTTTCAGTTATAAAATAACTGGGGGTTAAAAAGTGGGGATGTAAAGTACAGCATGGTGACTGAAGTTAATAATACTATGTTGGATATTTGAAAGTTCCTAAGAGAATAGATCTCAAAAGTTAGAACAAACTGAGCCCAAAGTTGGCAGAAGAAAGGAAATAATGAAGATTACAACAGAAATAAATAAAATAGAGAACATAAAAACAATAGAAAAGATTAACCAAACTAAGAGTTGGTTCTTTGAAAAGATAAACAAAGAACACATGAATAAATGGAAAGGTATCCTGTGTTCATGGTTGGGAAGAATTAATATTGTTAAAATGTCAATACTAGCAAAAGCCATCTATTGATTCAGTGCAATCCCTACAAGATTCCAATGGGATTTTTTACAGAACTAGAAAAGACTCAAGATTTACATGGAACCACACAAAGAAATACTGAGAAAGAAGAACAAAGTAGGAAGTATCACACTTCCTGATTTCAAGCTATTATATAAAGTTTTAGTCATTAAAACAGTATAGTACTGACATAAAAACAAATGACTAGTGGAACAGATTAGAGAGCCCTGAAATAAAACCAAGTATATATGGTCAATTAACATTTGACAATGGAGCCAAGAATACCCAATAGGGAAAAGACAGTTTCTTCAATAAATGGTTCTGGGATAATTGAATATTCACACGTAAAATAAACTGGACCTATATCTTACACCACTCACAAAAATGAACTCAAAATGGATTAAAAACTTCCATGTAAGACCTGAAACTATGGAACTCCTAGGAGAAAACAAGAATAAAAGCTCCTTGACATGGGTTTTAGTAATGATTTTTTGGATACAACACTAACAGCACAAGCAACAAAATAAAAAAAATAAGCCTACATCAAACTAAAAAGCTTCTACACAGCAAAAGAAACCATTAATAAAGTAAAAAGGCAATCAACAAAATGGAGAAAAAATATTTGCAAACCATGTATTTGATAAGGGGTTAATATCCAAAATATATTAAGAATTCACATAACTCAATAAAAAAAACAACAACAACAAATAACCCAACTTAAAAATGGATAAAGGACCTGAATAGACATTTCTCCAAAGAAGACATCCTATCTAATAAAAGAGAAACATGCTAATTAGCCGTACAGTTGCTACCCTTCCCATTGGCTAATCAGTGAGGTACGCAAATTAACTGCCAACCAAGATGGCGGCCAGCAGCCAGGCAGCTGACGTGAACAGGGAGGCTTGCTTGCTTCAGTGACGGAGGAAGCCAAGCTTCCCCACCTGCCTTGCCGGCCTCTCAGCTGCACTCTAAGCAACATTGTAACAAATATAGAAGCTAAACAAAACCCCGGGCTTCAGCCAGCAGGACCGCAACATTGTTTCAAATACAGAAGGTAAACAAAGGCCAGAAACCTGCTTCAGCAGCGGAGGTCTCATAGCTGGAGCCAAGCCTCAGAGCTAAAGCTGGCCCAGAATAAAAAAAAAAAAGGAAAAAAGGACAGGTTGGGAGCTTCAGTCACCCGCCAGCCTGAAAACGGCCCTCAGCCCCTCACCCAGGCTGGCCAGGCACCCCAGTGGGGACCCCCACCCTAAAGGGGGTGTGACCAGATGCAAACAGCCATCATCCCCTCACCCAGGCTGGCCAGGCACCCAAGCAGGACCCCCACCCTGAAGGGGGTGTGACCAGATGCAAACAGCCATCATCCCCTCACCCAGGCTGGCCAGGAACCCAAGCGGGACCCCCACCCTGATCCAGGACACCCTTCAGGGCAAACCAGCCGGCCCCCACCCGTGCACCAGGCCTCTATCCTATATAGTAAAAGGGTAATATGCCTCCCAGAACTGGGATCAGAGGAGCAGCGAGGCCTCCTGGCACCGGGATCAGTGTGACAGGGCAGCGACCAAACCCCCTGATCGGCCCTGCTCTGTGCGTGACAGGGGGGAGCTCCCCAACCCCCTGATTGCCCTGCGGCTCTGTGTGTGACAGGGTGCGGCGCCCCAACCCCCCCGCCCCCCCATCGGCCCTGCCCTGAGTGTGACAGGGAGAAGCTCCCCAACCCCCTGATGGGCCCTGCTCTGTGCGTGACAGGGTACGGAGCCCCAACCCCCCTGATGGGCCCTGCTCTGTGCGTGACAGGGGGTGGTGCCGCAACCTCCCTATCGACCCTGCCTTGAGTGTGACAGGGGGCGGTGCCCCAACCCCCCAATTGGCCCTGCTCTGAGCCCGACCAGAGGCTGCACCTAGGGATTGGGCCTGCCCTCTGCCACCCGGGAGCAGGCCTAAGCCAGCAGGTAATTATCTCCCGAGCGGTCCCAGACTGCGAGAGGGCACAGGTCGGGCTAAGAGACCCCCTCTTCCCCCCCCCCCCCCCCGCCAAGTGCACAAATTTTTGTGCACCGGGCCTCTAGTACTGTATAAAAGGCCAACAGGTACTAGTACATGAAAAGATGCTCAACACTGATAGTCATTAGGGAAATGCAAATTAAAACCAAAATGAGATAACACCTCAAACCTGTTAGAATGACCATTGTCAAAAAGATATGAGATAAATGCTAGCTAAGGAATAAATAAGGAAGTCATGATGCATATACATACAATGGATATTATTCAGCCATTATAAAAGAGGAAATCATACCATTTGCATGTACATCGGTGGCGTTATACTAAATGAAATAAGTCAGACAGAGAAAGACAAATATTGATTATCTTATATGTGAAATCTAAAAAAAAAAATAGAGAAGAAGAAATCTGACTTGTGGTTACTAGAGACAGAGACTGAGGGGAGGGAAAATTAGAGGAAGGCAATCAAGAGGTACAAACTTTCAGTTTCAGGATGACTAAGTACTAGGATGTAATGCACAATAAGATGACTATAGCTAGCACTGCTATATGATATATATGAAAGTTGGTAAGAGAATAAATTCTAACAGTTTTTATCATAAAGAGAATTTTTTTCTTTATTGTATCTATATAAGATGGATATTAGCTGATCTATTATGATAATCATTTTACAATATAAATAAATCAAACCATTATGCTGTATGCCTTAAACTGATAGAGTAATGTATGTCAAATACTTCTCACTGAAACTGGGGGGAAAGAGTTCTTAATACAAGAAAAGAAACTGTTAACTATGTGTGGTGATGGATGTAAATTAAACTTATTGTGGCCCTAGCCCAGGGATGGGCAAACTTTTTGACTCGAGGGCCACAATGGGTTCTTAAACTGGACCGGAGGGCCGGAACAAAAAGCATGGATGGAGTGTTTGTGTGAACTAATATAAATTCAAAGTCAACATCATTACATAAAAGGGTACAGTCTTTTTTTTTTTTTTAGTTTTATTCATTTCAGACTGGCCGGATCCGGCCCGCGGGCCGTAGTTTGCCCACGGCTGCCCTAGCCGGTTTGGCTCACTAGATAGAGCATCGGCCTGTGGACTGAAGGGTCCGAAGTTCGATTCCGGTCAAGGGTATGTATCTTGGTTGCAGGCACATCCCCAGGAGGTGTACAGGAGGCAGCTGATAGATGCTTCTCTCTCATCGATGTTTCTAACTCTCTATCCCTCTCCCTTCCTCTATGTAAAAAGTCAATAAAATATATATTTTTTTAAAAAACGGCAATATTTAAAAGAAATAAAATAAAATAAACTTATTGTGTAGTTTATTTGTTGTTGCTGTCACCCACAGAAATAAGATGGATACCCACCCAAACGGTGATTCAGATCAAGATTCCTGATGCCACATATGTACCAAGAGGGTATAAGATTTGTTACTTACATAATGAAGCTTTCTAGAAAGAGCAGGTAGACTTCTCAAACAGGTCCAAATGGCTTGAGATGTGGGAGAGAGGGGTGGGAGACACTGGCCTTTGGGCATTGGAGCTAGTAGTAAAATTCCTACACAGTAGCAGGGCTTGCGTAGTTGAATTTCCCACAGCACCAAAGAAAGGATCACCCAGGCTTTCTTGTCATTTGGCCCAGATGTGGAACAAGAGAGAATGAGAGAGGGCTAGGGCTTGAAAGTTGTCAATAGCTCAACAGCAAAAATGGAGTCAGACATACAGATGGCCAATAGACAAAAGATGCTCAATGTCACTAATCATCAAAGAAAAGCAAATTAAAACCACAATGAGATATCACTTCACACCTTTCAGAATGCCTATCATCAATAAATCAAGAAACAATAAGTGGTGGTGAGGACATAGAGAAAATGGACCCTCATGCCCTGGTGGTGGGATTGCAAATTGGTGCAGGCACTATGAAGCAGTGTGTAATTACCTCAAAAAATTAAAAATAGAACTATCTTATGATCCAGCAACACCACCTCTGGGTATATATTCAAACAAATCCAAAACACTAATTTGAAACATCCCTATGTTCATTGCAGCATTACGTACAATAACCAAGATATAGAAGCAACCCAAGTGTCCAGCAAGAGATGATTAGATAAAGATGATGCATGTGTATACAATGGAATATTACTCATCCATTAAAAAAAAAAAAACACAAACAAAAAACAAACGGAATCTTGCCATTTGTGACTGCATGGGTGGACTTACAGGATATTATGCAAGTTGAAAAAGTCAGTGAGAGAAAGACAAGTACCATATGATTTCACTTATATGTGGAATCTAAAGAACAAAATAAAATAACAAAACAGAAACAGATTCATAGATACAGAGAACAAACAGGGTTGCCAGATGAGAGGGGTGTTGGGAAGCTGGGTGAAAAGGTAAAGGGATTAAGAAGTACAAATTAGTAGCTACAAAATAGTCATGTGATATAAAGCACAGTATAGGGAATATGGTAAATAATCCTAGCTAATAATGACAGGATATGCAAATTGGCCATCACTTTGCGACAAAGATGGCGGTGCCCACACCCAATAAGGAGGGAATATGCAATTGACATAACAAAGATGGTGGCAGCCGGGCCGGGGAGCACTTGCTATGAGGGGTGGAGGGGGAGGGACGGGAGCTACAGGAGGGCGGCAGGGCCAGAGTGAAGGCGAAAGGTGGCTCCGGCCTGGAGCGAAGGTGGAAGGTGGCAGCCAGAGTGAAGGCCCGGGTCCCGGATGCCAGAGGGAAGCAAGCCGGTGCCTGCAGCCAGGGGAAGGAAAGCCTATTCTTGCATGAATCTTCATGCATTGGGCCTCTAGTAATGTAATAACTGTGTGTATGGTGCCAAGTGGGTACTATAATTATCAGGGGATCACTCTGTAAATCAGGGGTCCTCAAACTACGGCCCGCAGGCCACATGCAAATACAAATATTGTATTTGTTCCCGTTTTGTTTGTTTTTTTACTTCAAAATAAGATATGTGCAGTGTGCATAGGAATTTGTTCATAGTTTTTTTTTAAACTATAGTCCGGCCCTCCAACGGTCTGAGGGACAGTAAACTGGCCCCCTGTTTAAAAAGTTTGAGGACCCCTGCTGTAAATTATGTAATTGTTTGGCCACTATGTTGTACACCTGCAACTAATATAATGTTGAATGAAAAAAAAAATTAAAGTAGAAAATGGAATTAGAGTCTTTATTATAAATGCTTGAAGTTAGTTTTGTTTTTTATTCCAACAAGCAAAACAATATATTTATATATTTAAATGCTTTAAAAATTATTGTAGTGTACACTTGCCTTTCCCACGTTTATTGCACTCTTCCCACATTGTACAAGACACACCTGAAAAGTCTGGGTGGCGTTAATCCACCCTCATCCCAAAATTAATCCAATCAAGATAGCCTAACACTAGATTTATGGTGTAACCATGATCACAAAGAAATGGCACCAATCACAGGGCTTTTGCTCCCAAATTGGCTCCCTTCCTACCCCTGGATATGAATGAGAAAACACATGGTCCTTGTTGGTAAAGGCAGTCATCGTGTGACCAAGCAAATGAAAGAAACATGGAGCTGGACGCTGCTCCATAAAAAAGGTTTATAACAGCATAAAGGCAAAAGGATGTAAAGAACAAACTGAAAGTTTTAAATAAGCACCTTTTTAGACCCTCCTTTTCCTATACTGGATGGTTCAGTTATGTGAGCCTTCAAATCAAATCAACATAGAGTTTGATTTTTCTGCTACTGAACCTCACTGGTATTAAGTTAGTTTGCATGTGTTATTGTTATACTTTACCTCAAAATACTTAGTACTCAAAATACTTATAATATCATATAAATGTGCATATGCATGTTATTTAATTTACTGGATCCCCTAAAGATCCTCAGTTGCGGTAGTCAAGAATTCACCTGTTATTTCATCAGAAAATCTGCATTCCAAAAATAACCACAAAAAAAGAGCTTCAGCTATCATTATCTTTCATTAACACCTGTGATTTTGCTAATAAATAAAATTCATGTTTGTAAACTGTCATTGATCACTGTTTGGTTTGTATAGTTTATCTTGATTCATAACTGGGCAAGAATCACTCCCTAAGTCTTTGAAAATATGAACTGCTTCTATTATTATTTCAAGAGCTAATAAACAAAAGAGGACTCAAGCCAGAAAGAGAAACAAGACAAGCCATCATGTCATCTATTTAATCATTACAATAAATTTACAAAATTAATTTACATGATCAGCTTTTAACGATGATCTCCAAATAATAACTTAAAAATGTGGTGACTATAAATAGAAAGTACATGTGTATACTTTATTTCCTTGACTTTTCATTATATCCTTAAAAATTTAACTTGTATCTGTGGAATTAAGCTTTCTAAGGATATTAAAAAGGAATGCTGGTGAGCTAGAAGGGGTCAATGGAGAAAAAGGGGGACATATGTAATACTTTCAACAATAAAGATTTTTAAAAAATAAAATAAAAAAGTTAAAAAAATTGAAGCTGGGATTTTTTTTGGGGGGAGGGGGGTTAACTCTTACACCTAAATTACATAATTCTCAATGCATAATTGAATGTCATATCTACTAATAACCTACTTTTTATGATGCATATTGAAAAATCAAAAAGTGAGCTAGGTTTTAAAAATATAGCATCTATATTAAATGATCATATTGCTTCCTTAAACATTACTCTATCACTTTTGCAGATGGAGCAAACAGTACTCTGAGCAGAAAGCCAGGCAAGAGCTTCTACAATTAAGATAAACTGAGTTTGAATTAAGCTTTTTAAAGATTCTTGGTGCACCACAAAATTAACACATCATAAGAAAACTGAATTTTGAAAAAGTGGAATTTGAGAAAATACAGTCAAACCCCAAACAACATTCTCCTGAGAGTCCACTCTTTTAAGTTGACCAGAAAAAGCAAAGTATTACATATGAACAGTGGAAGCCCCTTCTATTTATTTCTCTTTCTTTAAGTTTTGGATATTAAATGACTGTAATGATAAAGAGAATGTTGTGTTTTTGTGTCTAACTTTAACTGGACATAGCGGGAAAAAATCATCCACACATCAGAAAGAAAGTTATTCTGCCCTAGCCAGTTTGGCTCAGTGGAGAGAGCATCAGCCCACAGACTGAAGTGTCCCAGGGTTCATTTCTGTCAAGGGCACATACCTTGGTTCCAAGCTCAATCCCTGGCCCTAGTTGGGGCACGTGCAGAAGGTAACCAATTGATGTGTCTCTCTCACATCAATGTTTCTCTCTGTGTGTCTCTCCCCTCACTTCTACTCTCTCTAAAAACCATTGGGAAAGTATTCTCAGGTGAGGATTAACAATAAAAAGAGGATGGAAGGAAGGAAGGAAGGAAGGAAGGAAGGAAGGAAGGAAGGAAGGAAGGAAGGAAGGAAGGAAGGAAGGGAAAGGAGGGAGGGAGGAGGGCAGGAGGGAGAAGAAAAGAAGGAGGGAAGAAGGGAGGGAAGAAAGTTATCCTTACTGGAGACTGACTCTGCCTGCATATTATATTGCCAATGCAGGAGTAACTGGCTTACAATTTAAATTATAAATAAATAAAGACTAGTCAATTTTTGTAACTGTTTTCTAAGTTTGAGAGCATAGTCATACGTATATAAAGACAGTGTATCAAACCTGTAGGGTCTAAATCTGTTTCTGGCAATGAGACACAAACCTGCTGTTTTTTTGGGGGGGTGGAAAGTGGAATTCACTAACAGCTAAGACATTGCTTTGCCTGTTATTAATATACCTTTATCAGAATCTTTGCTTAAGATGTGTAGCTTAAACTGCAGTATCATATAATAATTTGTCTAATTTTTCTACCAAAATTTATAATGCAACAAATGTCAATGATGCATTTAAATAATAATGCCTAAAGACTGTGACAATAAAATTAGCTTTTACATTTAAAATGAAGTTATTTTTAAGTAAAATTAGGTTTATGAGATGGCCCATTTCTAGGCTTTTATGGAAATATTTATAATCAGGCTCCTGAGTAAAATATGGATTATATGAGTCCTGTTATAAGGAGTATGAAAAATGCTATGAACTTTGCTTTCCAGTAAAATGCTATGAATCCTTGATCACTGTGTGATTACCTCTTGCATAGGCAACATTTTCCTCAAGTTTATAATAGTAGCATAAAGATTTATTGTTATCAATCTATAGTGACATGAATATGCTTAACAATCACTACACACAAGGTGTATATGTCACCCAATTACATGTATTCACTAAAATACACATACGTTTGAGACTGTCAGTCACTATCTCTTTATTGAAATTGGTTCCCCATCAAAGGCAACAAAATTATTCTCTTCTGATTCTTTGGCTTTTCATACTATTCTTTATTCATCCGGTTCCTACAGGATCCAGACAAGTGAATCAAGTAGAGATATGATGGGACCCACCACCCCTGCATCTTTTAGATCCAACATCGGCAAACTTTTTCTGTAAGGAATCAGATAGTTACTATTTTCGGCTTTGCAGGCCATGTTGTCTCTGTTGCAACCAATGCATCCACGGTAAGCTAAACTTTGAACAGAACTCTATTTTTTAATTGCCTTTCATATGCTCCCACTTTAACTGGAGGTCCCGATGATGTGTTCAGTTTCCTCATAACAGTATCAACCATGGCTCAGTGTCCAACTATTTTTGAAATGTTTGGATGCACATCACCTGAGTAAATGTCCTTTAGTCTCTTCTTTGAAGGACTGTGGGAATCATAACCAGGTGTACTTGCTATGACATCACATAGACCCTTTAATTGATGGATTCTGGGTCTGAAAATTTGCTCCGTAAACTGGCCAAAGGACTGTGCCACATTTATTGTTGTGGGCACTCAGCCTCCCAGTTATCCATCCTTGATTTCTTCTGCTGGGACATGCTGAATGATTCCCTTTTCACCGCCTATCTATTTTGCCAAATTCTATTAACTTCTTCCATGACTTCTTGAGTCTTGGTTGCCAATCTCACCTTATTGGTCACTGAAATAATTGAAAACCCCTGGCTTCTGGCAGTTAAGTGCCACAACTTGGCCTCTATCATTTCAGGGTTCTAGCATCTCCTTTACTATCAATGAGTCAAGTCTGCTACTGTCATCTCTGGCCTACAGAGCACCACGAATCTATTGTTTGGTGATACTGGTGTTTCTCTAACCAGCACATTTCTTATGCCCTTAGTAAATTGTCCTCTGGGTCTTCCCATGGAACATGTTCATCTCACCATCTGCCAGCCATATTTGCATATCCATTCTAGCATGTCTTGAGTTTCTCTCTCTTCTCCATCATTCTGCCATGGCAGTCCTAGCATTTCAACTTTGCTTAACATAGTCTATCTGTCTTGGTTGGCACTTTATCATCTTTGAAATTCAGCCACTCTAACTATAAAATCTTGGTCATGGTCCTCAGCTTACTTCAGTCTCTCCCTGGCAGGAAATGAAAGCTTTTTTGTAACCAGTGATGCCCCCTTGACTTACCAGTTGGCTTTTAATTGCTTGTTGTTCACTCTGAATTGTTCATTATCCTTCTGTGCAGCATCAATAACTGCTTAGCAATAGCCATCTAATCTCATTAACTTTATTGATATCATATGCTCCATACATCTTAAATGTCTGATCCATTTGGCCACTTTACCAACAGTGAACGTCTTAACAATTAAACCACTACCTGTGGCCAGGGGAGGTGTGTGCTCCAGGTATCACCAGTGATAAAGTTTTTATTGCCAACAGGCAATGAATGACTCATACATTTGAGACTGTCAATTTCAATAAAGAGAGAGTGACTGACAGTCCCAAAATCCTATCTTATCACCTATGCCAGGAAGCAGAAGCTGAGATAGGATTTAGCATGCAAGGTGCCTCTAGGGATCAAACCTTTGATAGGAAGGGAACAGGAAGCAGGATTGGGCAGAGGGATACATTGAACAGTGATGTAGGCAGAAGAGAGTTTCAGCTGACCCAGTAGAAAGCTCTGGAACAAGCATGTCATCCAGAATCCCACATCAGATCAAAATGACCAGGCCTTTGTATTATCACTTCTCTCAGTCAGCAGAAGCAGATTACCCTGTGAAGGATACGACCTTTGGATAGACAGCTTTTTGTACCACTGCAGATCCTAAGAGCAGAGAGCTGTAGAATGATGACTGTACTTCCTGCAGGTAGGTAGGAAGTCCTGCTTGAAGGAGAATCTGATGATACATCTCTACATCTAGCACACTAAACCACTGGCAATTTTCTCCAGTGGCTGAAGCATTCTCATCTTTGTGCATTTGAACACGCTCTCTCCTCTTCCAGGCATATTCTTTCTCCTGGGAACACTCTGAAATTTCCAAGATACATAGTTGCCCATTCTCTGAAGCCTGATTACTAATTATTTATGTCATTATTATCCCCATTCTTAAGCTATAGTGTAATAATTTACTAGTTCCTTTTGCTCAACATATTGTAACCTATTTGAAGACATGGATCGTTTCATTTTTGTATTCACAACATCTAAAACAATGTCATTAATATAAGAAACATTAAGTATTCCCTAAATAAATGAGAAAATGTGTTTCTTTTTTAAAAAAAAAATTTTTTTATTGATTTCAGAGAGAAAGGGAGAGGGAAAGATAGAAACATCAATGAGGAGAGAGAATCATTGATTGACTGCCTCCTGCACGCTCCTTACTGGGGATTGAGCCCACAACCAGGGCATGTATCCTTACCGGGAACTGAACCATGACCTCCTGGTTCATAGGTCGGCGCTCAACCACTGAGCCAACCCGGCTAGGCAAAACTTGTTTCTTTTTACCCTATCTCTATATAAAAACTAGACCCCCATAAGATTTCTAAAATTACACTTTTATTCATCGTATTGCATTTTTATACAGTTTTGAATTAATGACAGACTAGGTAGTAACATTAGAATCTATGTACTCAGTTCAGACTACTTTCCCTATCCTTACATTTACATATTTATTGCCTGCTAGACATTTTCTTCTGACTCAACATATCAACATATCTCAAAGGACACACATTATTTCTATCTGCAAGCTTGCTCTTTCTTCTATATTCTGTCTCCTTGATAGTGGTACCTAATCACCCAGCTAGAATACTCAGAACCTCCTTATACTTCTTTTTCTTTCATTGTCCATGTTTACCAAATTCTGATCACTTGACTTTCTAAATAATTTCAGCTATATCTTCTCCTTTCTCCTAATATTTAGGCCCAATACAGGTACTTCAATTTTCTGGATGAATTCTTAAGTCATTTATCTATCTTCAGTTTTACTTCCTTAAAATACATGCTTTAACACTTTCCCAAATAACATTATACTAAATGGTGAGAGACTCAAAGCTTTCCTGCTAAGATCAGAAATAAGGTAAAGATGTCCCCTCTCACCACTGCTTTGTAATATGATACTGAAAGTTTTAGCTGATGTAATAAGACAAGAAAAGGAAATAAAGGTATACAGATTGGGAAGAAAGAAATAAAACTGTCTTCCTTTGCAAATGAAATGATTATCTATGAAAATCTGGATGAATCAATCAACAAAGTCCTGGAATCAATAGTGATTACAGCAAGGTTATAAGATGCAAGATCAATATACAAAAAGTTAATTGCTTTCCTATATACCAGCAATGAAAAATGGAATCTGAGATTAAAAAGTAGATGACCATTTATATTAGCACACCCAAATATGAAATATTTAGGTATAAATCTAATAGAATATGCATAAGATCTATATGAAGAGCTCTATGCAACTGATAAAAGATATCAAATAAGAACTAAGTACATGAAGAGATATTAGATGCTCATGGGTAGAAAGATTCAATATTGTCAAGATGTCAGCTCTTCCCAATTTGATCTATAGACTCAATGCAATTCCAATCAAATCAGAGGTAGTTATTTTGTAAAGAGGCAAAGGACCTAGAATAACCAACTTTGTATTAAAGGAGAAGAACAAAGTCAGAGGATAATACTACCTAATTTCAAGACTTACTATAAAGCTATAATAGAAACAGTGTAGTGTTGGTGAAAGAAGAGACAAATAGGCCAATATAACAGACTAGAGAGCTCAGAAAAAGACTCACATCAATATAGTCAACTGATCTTTGACAGAATGAAAGGCAATACATTGGAGCAAAGATAGTCTTTTGAACAAATTTTGCTGGAACAATTGGATATTCACATGCAAAAATTGAATCAGTTTCACACACACACACACACACACACACACACACACACACACACACACCACAAAAAAACTCAAAATAGATCACAGATCTAAATATAAAATGGAAAACTATAAACTTCTAGAAGATAACATAAGTGACCTCGGGTTTTGACTTTTCAGATAAAATAGCAAACACACAATTCATGAAAAATGATTGAGAATCTGGACTTCATGAAAATTAAAAACTTCTGTCCTGTGAAAGACAATGTCAAGTAAATGAGAAGACACACCAGAGTCTGGTAGAAAATACTTGCAAAAAACCCCCAACACTTCTGATAAATTACTTTTGGCCAAAATACACAAAAACTCTTAAAACTCAACAATAATAAAATGAACAACAGGAAAAGTGGGCCAGAAAACCTAACCCACACCTTACCAACGAAAATGTACAAATGGTTAATAAGCTAATGAAAAGATGTTCAACATCAGATGTCATGAGGAAATTGCAAATTAAAATATCCTTGGAAACAGAATTTTGGAGGTTAAAGACGTTTACATGTTTTTTATATAAACTTCTCTCTGAATTTAGGATCTACTTACCCACACTTAAACAACAACCCAGCAGAAACCAACGTTAAACTTCCCACATGAGGCTTTCTTATTTGAAAGTAAAATAAATTAATAATAAATGAAAAAGAGTTCACTGAGTTTGCATGTAAACAGCCTCAGAAAAATAAAAGATTGAGAGTAAAGGATTTTATTTCTAGTGTAATTTAAACTTTTAATACATAATAAAGAACATAAGGAAAATTACATTTCTATTTTAGAAGGTTAGACCCTTCTGAAGCAAGATCAGTCAAAATTTTTATTACAGTGGCCTTTTTTTTTTTTTTGCAATAGCACTCCATTAAACAACTAGAAGCCACTTATCCCATGTTTTTACAAGTCATTT
This sequence comes from Myotis myotis, assembly GCF_014108235.1. Taxonomy (NCBI): domain Eukaryota; kingdom Metazoa; phylum Chordata; class Mammalia; order Chiroptera; family Vespertilionidae; genus Myotis; species Myotis myotis. Next base: position 177,037,355 of record NW_023416335.1, read on the forward strand.
TTTTCTTCGTAAATAATATTTCTATTTATTTGAAGAACACTAATTCTGGGTATCACTCCTACAAAATGTAGTTTCCCAAAGGTTACATAGAATTGAATACAGAAGCCAATAATGCCTCATTAGACACTGGGTTATTTGTATACCTCCCAGAATATGAGTTATGAACAGTTCCATGTCTATTCTGAAGCTTTAAATTATTGATTTAATAATGGATGATATTTGGTCAGGTGCCAATGGATACATGAATAACATCACCCAACAATATGGCACTTTTAATATTGTCAAAAGCTAGATACACTTGTGGTTCTTCCAAGTCAAACAGTACATCTAATGCTATTAGGTTGGTTATTTTGTTCTTGGCATTCTCTTTAAGAATGAGAAAACTCTATATTTTTATACATGAAATAAGACTTGTTAATGTGGATGTAGGAGAATTTAGCATGTCAATTACTAAGAGTCTATTTTTCCTGCAAACTGAAGAGGGTATTTTTTTACTATTGTTTTCATGCAGTGCTTGGGGGATATATGAAGATGCAGGGAAATGTCGTGGTGGAAGTAATAGTAATATATTTTTTAAGATTGGGTTAGTAAGACTCATTACAACTATTCTGTGTCCATTTTTGGCTAAATAAAGAGGAAAGTGTTACCAGCTGATGGCCGTTTGATGACCTACATGGAAAGAATTGGAACACTTAGGAGAGCACAATTGAGAGAAGTGATCACATCTCAAAATGTGACATCATTCTTTGGCACCAGCTGGCACCCTGGGCATCGAGAGTGAGTTATACTCTCAACTCTGAATTTTCCCCTCCAGATTACCTTTGTGGCTCACCAGAGGGCAGTGTGCAGTAATCGTCTCTACTGTTTCCTATATTGAATGTTTCCTATGGAAAAGCCAAGATCAAATCACCAGAGGCAGACAACAGGCAATGTGCCCCCTACATGGAATTCTTAATATTGAGAAATTAATCAATTACCACATAAGATATAATGTAAAGAGTTTTAGTAAATTCTGTTATACTTTCAACTTTATGACAGTAATTTGGGGATTACTGAATTCAATTCTCCTCTTTAGACTTACAAATGCATAATATTATCCAAAAGTGGGTAAATTGCCTTCCTTCACATATCTTACACCTGAATTTTCAAGGTTTTCAACATTACAACCAGATTAAATAATTCAGTGAATACTGGACATTGGAAGTGTGGGATATAACAAGATAAAGCACCTATAAATCCGGTTCAAAAGGAGCTTGAAATCTATCAAGTATAAATGAAAAATTAAATACATGATGAAAATTATACAAAGTGGGGGATACATGTAAGTATGGTACTGTGAGAATTAATAAGATGGATATGGATGAAGCCTTTTGGGAAGGATTCAGAATCTGAGCTGAGTCTTACAGGTGAGGCAAATTCATTTAAACATATTGAGGTTGATATAAATAAATCCTAGATAAAGGAAACATCACGGATATGAAAAGTTAAAGGACCTAGGAGCTTATGGTATGTAAAAGGTAGTAGTGGAAAATAATTCTCGAGAGCTATATTGTGAATAGGTCCTTCAGATTATTATGAGCTCCAAATACTAAACTGACAGCAGGAAGTTGTAGGAACTAAAGACCAGCATTAGCTTTGTGTACTGGCAAAAAACTAATCTGGCAGCATTATGTGGAATGGATTGTATAAGTAAAAATCCAAAGGTAGGAAGTTGAGTTAAAAGGCTATTTCAATAATTCTGTAGATTTTCAGATTGAAAATAAAAAGGCAAGCAAGAAGATCTGTAAAAGTAGAATTAGTATGAGTAAAAACTAAGTAAATGTGGGTGGAATAAAGAGAGAAAGAAATCAAAACATAGTTTGAGGTTTTTAGCTGAACTGGCAGAATGACAATTTCATTCATTGAAACATAAGACCCAGGAGAAGCAGGTTTGAGGGGAAAAAAATGTCTATGTTTACCAAAAAACAAATAGAAAATCCTATTGAATATCTTTATGGAGTTAAATAGTCCTCTTTTTTTCCAAATTAATTCAGATGAATTTAGGGGACTTATTAGTCGTGATGCCACCAAAAGTCTACTAAAACAACAAATTTTTGTTTATTAAAATGTCTCAAAATCTTTAAATGTGAAAATCTAATAGGAGTTTATTATGTACTCAAAATTAAGACTTGAATTACATCATCATGTTAAATGGAACTGCGAGGTGTTAAAGTTTATTGATGTTAAAAATTTAAGAATATCCTATTTTTACAAATGGTGAGTTTCTGATTAGTAGAAAGGAAAGAATTGCAACTTTTCACTGATGCAATGATGTTCTATGCATTTTTTCTTTCTAATAGGAAAATATGATAGAATATTTAAAAGAATCCATAATAATCTTAGTGAAAAACTAAATATAACTTCCTTTAATATTTTTAAACACCTTTTAGGAATTAACTGAAAAAAGTCTGTAATAGAGTCCCATTTGCTCAAACACATTGTAATATTTTTCCTGAAATTGGTTGACAGTTATAAAACCCAGAGACCAAGCTGTGAAAGAAACTTTTCCAGTTGAGACATCTGCTTTTATAGCAAATTTTTCAATCAATCATATTGGAAGTTTTAGAGTTGCCTTGAGTTCATCTGTTAATTTTTCAGCTCAAATTAAATAATGACCTCATTAGTGGCATAGATTTGTTTCTTGGCCACTAAAAATAGGTAGTAGTAAATTTTCCACACTAAATTGAATTCTATAACATTATCTTTCACTCTTGATCCTTCAAATACCTGTGAATCAGATAGCTCTTATCCATACTTATGGACCCAATAGCTTTATCTTTTTTCCTGTATAAACCACAAAAGAGTCTCCTACATGTTAATTATGTCCTCTTCACTCTGACCACACATCTATAGAATTATTCAGAACATGATATTTCATAGTGTCTATCTTGTCAACTTAAAACTTCCAGGTTTTATGCTGCTTTTAACAGCACTTTCTTAGTCATTTAGACATGCTACGGTGCAATAGAAGTCCTCTGGAATTTAACACCATCAGGCCTTCAAGTGCATTTTCCAGAAATTGACACTACCACATTGTATTGTGATTGCTCCTTCTCTTGTTTATATACCCTTACTGGAAAGTAAGCCACCTAAGAGGAAGGACGGTGTCTTGTTTAAGCAGTCCTCTGAGAGCACCAACTTCTTAGAAAACAAGGAAGGAATGAAAGAGTCAGCTAGTGCCAAGATTTCTGGCAGTGGGAAAGGTCACAATATTGGCTGGTATTCTGCTAAGGGGAGAAAAGGGAGGTTCCCATGAAATGAAACTATTGTTATTATCCAAGGATCAGAAAGCATAGAGAATTAAAAATCTCTGGTCTTCCTTTTCATAGGTATAATTCCAATATAGCTTTATTTGTGTATGTATATCACTAATTAATTGTGGTACAATACACATAAAATTTACCATCATAATCACTTTTAAGTGTACAGTTCAGTGACATTAATGAATTCACATTGTTGTGCAACTACCACTATCATTCATGTTCAGAAATCTTTTCAACTTGCAAAACTGAAATTCTGTACCTGTTGAACAATAAGTCTCTATTTCCACCCATCCCAGCACCTAGAACCACCATTCTACTTGCTATCTTTATGAATTTGACTATTACAAGCAACTCATATTAAGTGGAATCAAAAAATCTGGTTTTTTTGTGACTGGTTTATTTACTTAGCATAATGTCTTCAAGATTTATCCCTGATTTGGCACATGTCAGAATTTCCTTCATTTGTTTTTAAGTTAACTTCATATGAGATGTATGATTTGCAAATACATCTCCCATCTATGAATTACCTTTTCACTCTGTTGGTCATGTCCATCAGTGCATAGTTTTTATGTACTTCAATTTATGTATTTTTTTTCTTTTATTGCCTTTTGCTTTCAAAATCATTGCCACATCCAATGTCATACAGTCTTCCTTCTATGTTTTCTTCTAAAGGTTTTATAGTTCTAAGTCTTAACATTTAGGTTTTTGATACATTTTGAGTTCATTTTTTTCATATGATCTACAATAATAAAAGTGTAATATGCTAATTAGACCAGACAGCCAAATGACCTTCTGGATGTCCTTCCAGATGACCTTCCAGACGAAGCTGGGCTGCAAGGACAGAGGCAGCCTCCATGGCAGGGCTGAGCCCCTTGCATGAATTTCATGCATCGGGCTTCTAGTATAAGATAAGGGCCCAAGTTAACTCTTTTGTGTGTGTGTCTTTCCAGTTATCACAACACTATTTGTTGAAGAGTGTTCTTTTCCATTAAATGGTCTTGGCATCCTTGTCAGAATCATTTGACCTTATGTGCAACGCTTTAGTTCTGGGCTCTTTAGTCTATTCCCTTGGTCTATATATCTGTCTTTATGCCAGGAGCACACTGTTTTGATTGCTGTAGCCTTTAAGTAAGTTTTTAAATCAGGAAGTGTGAGACATCCAACTTTGTTCTCCCTTTTCAGGATTGCTTTGGCTGCTCAGGGTCCTTTGAGATTCTATATAAATTTTAGGGGAATTATTCTAATTCAACAAAAAATTTGCTTGGATTTTGATAGAATTTTGATTGAATCAGACCTATATTTCACTTTTAGTAGTTTTTGACATAACAATATTAAAACTCCTAATCTCCAATACTGTATATCTTTAAAGCTGAAAACAAGGGTCATTTCTATAAAGCCCATTTATTAGATAAAAGGTATTGTGAACATTTTATTCTAGGTAATTATGATGTTAAATTCTAAGCAATCAATGAGGGAGTGAGGTATACAGTTGTTTGTCTATTTAAAAAAATTGAAGCACAGCCAGTGGAATTGACTGGTGTGGTGGAGAAGACAACAAAAAAAAATTTAAAAAACAGTTTTGCTCTTATTAAATTCCTATGTGTATTAGGTTTTGTTTATGCATTTTAAATTCTATTCTCATTTATTTATATTTATGGTGATATGACACCATATCATATTTTTATTATTATAAATTTATATTTTGCTTTAACATTTGGTAGATGAGTTATGTACACACTATTCTTTTTTCAGAAATAGTTTAACTAATCTTACTCATGATTTTTAAAGAAAGTATTAGCTTGGAAGTTTTGTTACCCCAAAGTTTTAAACTCAGCTAAGTTGTTCTTTACATATTACGTCAACATAAAGACATTCTCATATATGCAGGGACTTAGAAAGTATACCACCCAAATATCCTTAATGAACAAATTTTAAAGATATGTCCCTGTCCAATGTAAAATGCATCAAAACAAACAATCAAAGATAAAGGAAACAATAGAAGAAAGGAGATATTGATAGTAAAAAGAATTGAGAGGAGTACCAAGGGCAGTTCAACATTGAATTAAATTTAAATTTGTGTTAGAATTACTGATGCAAAGCTAATGCAAATGTCAAAGCATGTTGAAGGGATATCTAATATAAAATATTTTTATTGATTTTAGAGAGAGGAAGGGGGAGAGAGAGAGAGAGAGAAAGAGAGAGAGAGAGAGAGAGAGAGAGAGAGACATAGATTGGTTGCCCCTGACCGAACGGGCAACTGAGGAGATAGAAGAAGAGGGCTAAGTAATCAGGGACAGTACTTGGGGGGAGGAAATAGAACCTGGAAACCCAGCTGGGTGGGAAAGAAGGACACTGGGGGAGACGTGAGCTTAAAATGTATGGATTTCGCTAAGACAAGCAGCTTGCAGATAATCAATCACAAGGTAGTGAGGCAGATAACCAATCCCAAGAATGTTTCTAAGGCAGAATTCTTTGAAAGAACCAATCAGGAGCTAGCAAAGTATATAGCTATCTCTAAACAAAGAAGCACACCCTCTTCTCTTCTCTCTCTGGCCTTCTGGGCTCCTGGCTACTCTACGAAAGGGGACCTGCTGCCCTGTGCCATGTGGGACTACACACATTTAGGTTTTTGATACATTTTTTATCTGGACGACCTTCCGGACTAATGGATTTTAATTAGCTTGGATACTGAACTTCATCCAGAAATTCTGAACACTGGCCTGTTTTTGGCTTTTCTGGAATCCCAGTGGTACCTTTTCCAGGACTGGCTTATGGGGCATGGAACTTTGGAACCTGAGACAAAGAAGCTTCACTGGTTACCCACTTTGGTCCCCCTTCCCGCTGCCCCCTGCGGCAGGGAGTCCATCTATTTCTCAATAAACTTTGCTTCCGCTGTTTTTGTCTGCAAATTCATTCATCGATTTTGGGAGAAAATGAACTCAGACCCGACCACCAAGTTTCGGTTTCACAACCTGGATATGTGCCCTGATCAGGAATTGAACCTGTCACCTTTTGGTGTATGGGATGATGTTTCAACCAACTGAGCTACACCAGACAGGGCATAGAAACTATTTTTTAAGAATAAAGGTAATTATTAATAGAATTTAAAACAATATAGCAACACAAAGGTTAAAATATTTATAGTAATTATGAGATTGGATATAAGACAATATTTTTAGTCACTGTTGGTAAAAGAATAAATCTAAATAATAATTTTATAGGATAATTGGTAACACATTCTAAAAACTTTCTAAATGCATACCTTAGGAGCCATTATTTCCACAATTATAAATTTATTCTAAGAAATATGTAGCTAACATGCAAAGATTTATATACACACATGGTCTTCATACTCATGTTTATTATAGCAAGCATATAGGTTTATCATCTCCTCTCCTGTGCCTTTGCCTCTCTATCCTCTTTATCTAATACTAATTTTATTTTCTGCAATTTTGCTTCTTTTCTTAAGACTTTTAAAAATCTCATTACACTTTTCAAGTTATTAAATCTTCTTTTTTCTAATTCAGCTACTTTGAAATGTTGTTCTTCTTTTTAGATTCCCTTCCTTTGTCTTAATTTATAGACTTGCTCTCTGATCTTTTCTCTGCTGCTTTATACAGATCTGGTTCTCTTGAATTTAAGTAGGGTATATGCACGAGATGTTACCTTCTTCAATATGGTTCTGCTTGTTAAAAATCCCTTGAATATTATGACAGGTGAATAGTAGCCTCCTATATGTTCCAATGTTGATGCTGGGAATAACCATTTTTTGCATCTCAAAAAGAAGACCTTAACAGGAGTTACACAGCTGTGCTCATGTTGTCAGGACAGCAGGAAGAGCCTTTTGAATGGTGCTGTGTACAAAGCAGTGATCGCAGTGTCATGACTCCAGCAGCAATGTGAAAAACAGGTAAGAAGGATGTACCAGAGAACGTATAGCCCATGGACACAGACAATAGTGCTGTGAAGGCCTGGGTGGGGCAGGAGCCAGATTGAGGGTAACAAAGGGGGAGAATGGGGGACACCTATAATACCCTCAACAAAAAGAAGGATGTTCATGTCTTAAGCAGGGGAACCCACTTATGAGGATATAAATATATTATAGGGGTGGTGGAATAAGAACCTAAACTATACTCATTTCAATGGAATTGAGAAGAGAGGGTAATTGGTTTTAATAACAAACATGGTGGTTTATTCATGTGGGAGTTGAAAGAAAGGCTGGAACAGTGAATTATTTAGAAATACCTACCTTGGATGACTGGGTTATGGATGGATTGCTAATTGAAATAGAAAATAAAAGAAGAAAATCAGGCTTCTGAAGTTTAGACAATAATTTCAGTTTAGAACTTACTGAGTTTGGATTTTTATATAAAACACAGGTGGAAATGCCAAGTACACAATTTACAATATGACAATGAATCTCAAGTTTTGGAGGTGGAGGTATGAGGATTTGAGCATTATCAATAGCCTACAGTTTTTTAAAAAACCTCTGAATCAGATCCCCCAGGAAGAAGTTATAGCAAGGAGGAAAGGTTGAGAATAGAAAACAGAAGTACATCAATATTTAAGGAATGATTAGAAGAAAATCTTGTGAAGGAGGCTGAGAGGGAATAATTTAATAATTAAAATTAGGAGCATGTGGTGTCACAAAAGCCAAATTAGGAGAAAAAAAATTTTTTTAACTATCCTAATTTAGAGAAAAATTTTAAAAAAAGAAATGGTCAGAGTAAAAGAGAAGAGCCATCGGAAGAGGTTAAGATTGAGGAATGGCATGAGAGGTGATGATTCTGTCTTTAGCAATCTTGCAGAGTTGGATCCTTGGATTGTTGCTTGGAGTTTACTAGAATGTTGTAGTTAAAAGAGTAATAACAAAAAGCTGAGGGCTCTAGCCAGTGTGGCTCAGTTGACTGGGCGTCCTCCTGTGCACCGGAGTGGGGGGCGGGGGGAGGGGTTGCAGGTTCGATTCCCCATCAGGGCACATGCCGGGTTGCTCTCACATCAATGTTTCTTTTTCTCTCTCCCTCCCTTTCTGTATCTCTAAAAATCAATAAAGTAAAATAAAATAAATAAAATGAAAAGCTGAGGAATCCTTGTTGAAAAGGAAAGGAAGACTTATCTTTTGTGTATGTACTAAATAGTTCCCTGTCTTTTTTTATCTTCAATTTTATATAAATGTTTACTAAAGTATAAATTCAGGAAAATGCACCAATCATAAGTGTGCAAGTCAGTGAATATTCACACAGTTAGTATACTCATGCAGCCAACACATAGATCAAGAAATTAACTGAATGTCAAACACCTGTTTCGTGTTCCCCTCTTTTCTCTACCCATCCCCCATCTCCTCCAAGCTTGACCATTATCTTAACATCTAGCACCATAGATCAGCTTTGTTGTCCCTGAACTTCTGCCTTTTAAATTAATTGCAACTAATCTAATTAATTTCTTTTTTCAGTAACTCAGGATAGTTAATTATGAGAATAAATTACAGGATAAGGTGGCAGCAGCCTTATTGGCCTCCATATCCTTAAAGCCTGGTGGAGGGCCTGAAGCATTACAGGTGCTGCTAAATTAATTGAATGAGAGAATAGATCTTCGTAAATAGTCAGCATGCTACTGAACTTTTTACTCCCCTAACTTTTATAAACTCCTCAAAGCCACTGGATTGAAATCTCACTACCATATATGTCGGGGGAGGGGGTAGAGGGGATGGGGAGACCCAATGGAGGAATATGACAAGAAAAATGATTAATCAAAGAAGTAGAACTAGTCACTTACTTATAGTTGAGAGATATTTTTTAGCATGCCCCTTCCTTCAGTATCTGTATCACTTCCTGTTCGTTATTTCTAGCTCTGCTCAACACTGCCTCTTAACAACCTTCTCCAGTTCTTGTAGTCTGTCAGTTCTGTAACTCATTAGCAAAATCCCTGACTCATTTTTCAACTTCAGGTTCTTTTATAGCTTTAATAAATGTAGTTGTGCTATTAATAGCAAGATCCTTAAAAATTAGGACTTGTTTTATTCCTTAAATCATAAAGATATACCCTAAAATCATGTAGCTCTCTCTACAACTCCAAATATTTATTTTATTATAAAATACATTTATTTGTAGTGAAAAACAGCTGAGTGGAAACTTGATTAAAAAGCAACTGTCATTGATTTCATCTGGCTCTGTTAATTGCCTGCCATTCCTTCCACATATTCTCTATTTAATTTGATATGATACTATTAAAATATTAACCTCAAGGAAACATACAGGGATTCAAAATGTTGAAGATTAAAACCGTAAGTTAAAGCTGCTTCTTTGTCCATACTCTCCACGCTTGTTTCTAACAAAAGCAAAGATTAATAGAATCCTTTCTTACACTTGGGTAGCTCTTTGAACTCACTTTTCTGGAACAATATGTCCATTATAGAAAAGTACTACAATTACTTTTATGAATGGGTATAGAGATACTTTATTTTTCCCTGTTCAGGAAAAGAATCCAAATCCTTTTTTGTAACAGCTAGGTTGTATTGTTATATCAAAAGCTCATTTGTGAACATAAGGGTCTCTGTTATCAAAAACAAAGCAAAACATTGTTATAAAGTGCTATTTTTGCTATGGTGAGCTGTAAGTAGGAAAGAGTTCAAATATAAAATATCCTATAGATTGAGGAAGAATAGACTTTTTGAGTTGTAAATATTTTATATGGAGATATACCAACTGGTAGTCCTAGGTATTCTAGAGTTTTTATTTTTCTATTTTTTAAAACATTTATTGCTTTTTTTAGAGGGGGGGGGGAGAGAGAGAGAGAGAGAGAGAGAGAGAGAGAGAGAGAGAGAAACATCGATTTGTTGTTTCACTTATTTATGCATTTATTGGTTGCTTCTTGTGTGTGCCCTGACTAGGGATTGCACCCACAACCTTGGCATATTGGGATGATGCTCTAACCAACTGAGCTACCTGGTTAAGGCCTAGAGTACTTATTTTTTAAACCCTATCTACTTTAACTTACATATAAAACAGATATAAGTGACTATTGATGAAATAAAGGGGGGAAAGGGCAGAAAAAGTACTAATTTGGTTGTACTAGAAAGCCTGGGCTCATACTACTGATTTAAAAATATATATAGCTTTAATCTTGGTAGCCAAGCCAAATATATATATATGTGTGTGTGTGTGTGTATATATATATATATATATATATATATATATATATATATCTTTATATAATAAAAAGAATTATACTAATTATAAAAAATTCTTCCCAGCATTAAACTCTATAAAATGTTAGTTATATGGATTTTCAAAATCAGATAAAGAACAAAATAATAGTTATTTCTCAAAATAGAGATTATATGAGTTTCAGAAAAATCCAGAGCATTCTGCTAGTTTAGATTGCACTATTAAAAATTACTTGTGGTACTTTCAGGGCAGATATAAACTTTAGTTTATTAATTAGGTTTTCATGTGGTTTATAAAATATCAACATTTTATAGCTTTAGACATCTTTATATTTGCAAAAATTTTCTTGAAAAGCAAAAATTCAAAGGAAAGGGGACTTAGGAAAGGAGGAAACAAGGAATTGACATTGAATAACATTAATTTTGTTGACTGTAGTATCCTTGTAGCAATTTTTTGGTTATGCTTTCCTGAAACTTATGAGGCATGAAGGTAAGAATAACTTAGAAAATTATTCTAAATGCTTTAGAATCTGTTCTAAAATAATATGAACCATAGTTTCTAATCAGTCTCCTTGTTCTCCCTTGGTCTCTTCAAATATGTTTTCTTTTAGAATACAATAATTTCAAATGTTTTTATCAACACAATACACATTTGATATTTACAACAAAATACTAGATTTTTTTTTTCTGGAAAAATAGAGACCAACATTTAATTATTCAACTGTCTTCTTTTTTTAAACGACTTTATATATTAATTTTAAAATTATTTCTGTGAGAAAAATACTTTATCCATGAATGTAGGTATAAGAGACAGCAAAGTTTTTGTTCCTTATATATAATGATTTTTTTTATTTTCTTGTGTCTTATATTTTCATTATATATTTTTCTACACTTTTCATATATTTTCTACATTTTTCACTTTCATCATATATTTTCATCATATATTTTCTACATGTTTCCCTTTCCTCACAAGCTGCTACAACAGAATCTGAGAATACAAGATTCTTAAGACCAAAACATTGCCATAGAATAAAAAATGGTACTTAGAAACTACCTAGGGTGCTGCAAACTCCTGGCAATTAATTTCAATTAAGTTATTTACAAGGTGTGCCACCACTAACTTGTGCCCAGATGTTTCAGTTGGCAAAATGTGATGGCCACCAATGTAGTCAGTTTCAGGAACAATCACTCATTGATGGAATTTTCACACTGAATTCACAGCACCTTCGTAACATTAGCACATGATGTCATCACCCTTTGCCTCATCATACCGTAAAAATGCCAATACGAGTTGCAACAAATTACTGCAGGCAATTGCTAAGTTCTAGAGATGTTGTAGTGAACACCTGGGCTGGCTTGAAATCTAGCAGCTTTCAAAGTTTCGTTACCAGATGTTTGTGGAACAACTTACACATATATAGAAAACATGCTTTTTTTTTTTCTTTTGCATGAACGATTGCTAGATCTTTGGAAGTAGTAGAAACACACGTTTCATGAAAGAAAAAAAGCGAATAAGAATTTATTAGGGAAATCTTTTTATAAAAATTAGCATGGCTAGTCTTAAACATTGTGACTTGAATTGCATAATCATGTTTGTATGCAAATATGTGTTTATATAGTAAAATACATCTTTACAAGTAAGAGGTTCAGTGATTATACCTTTCCTGGATGAAGAAAATAAGCACTTATGAAAATTTTATTAATGTTAAAATTAAAAGTCAGCTACCTAAGTGTCCGATTTTGTTTAATAATTTTGTTTAATATTTTTAGAATAATATCTAAAATAACAATAATTTTGTCTTCCTTTCCTTAAATATCCTATGTCTTCCTAGAAAAAGAAAGACTATTTAAAATTGCCTGTGTTTATTTTTGCTGTTAATTTAATATATTATTGACTTTCAGTATATTTTAGAAAAATTGTACTTTGTGTTTAGATAATATTTTTAGAAAAACTCTTTTCTATGTTATTGCAAAATATATTCTTCACCCACAATGAGAATATGAATAGGAAGAAAACCACTACTAATTTATTTTTGATGGGTCTATTTCTTAGGGGATTTTTGTTTTCAGTTTAAGGAAAGTAATGTCTTAATATTTTAGCTAACTGAAATGTGAGTCCTATTAAAATAAACAGGGCTCTCCTTTATTAAACTATTGTTTCCATTGTAATTCACTGTATTTTATATAATGGACCACATTTCCCTCCCTTGGGGCAACTGCAAGAAGTTGTTAAAACTATTAACAGCTGTCTGGTAACTCTTGGATTCTCAGTGATTTCATTTAGTTCAAAAGAAGTCTGAATTTATCCAGGTGTTAAGTATATTAAGTCCTGAGTAAAATCAAAGGAAATTCTATTAGGGATGCATTTTAGAGTTTGATGAATACATTATGTTCATAAAGGACAGAACAGCAGAAAATGTATTTCTGCTACTCACTAAATGAACAGGTACATGAATGTTAAAAACAAAACCAAAAAAATCTCCTGTCTTCCTTGGGAAGTAAGCATTTCAACACCTTTCCTGAGAAAAGATGACTACCTATCCCATGAAAACAAATGTGTGTGCTATCAGGGTATAAACTGAATGAAGTGCCAGAAACAAACACACATTAATAGTCCGTGCTGGGGTCCAACCCCAGCGGGTCCAGGGGTCCCCAAAGGTGTGGACGGAGTCGGCGAAGAAGGAATGACGCGGAGACAGCGTTCAGTTGATCAGCAGCCTAGCCAGGATCTCCAGCCAGGATCTCCAGCCAAGTTCTGGTCTGGATCTCCAGAGAGGTTCTGCTTAGGATCTCCAGCCAGGTTCTGTATCCATGTTGTCTTGCCAGGTTCTGTCTAGGTTCTCCAGCCAGGTTCAGTTACCAGGTTCTAGTCAGGTTCTCTTGCCAATTTCTGTAGTCAGGTTCAGTCCAGGATCTTTTGCCATGTTCTCTCGCTAGGTTCTGTCTCTAGGTTCTGAGGCCAGTTTCTGTCCAGGAACTTTTGCCATGTTCTCTCCAGTGAAGTTCTTCTGTCTCTAGAGAACGTTCTGTGTAGGTTCTGTGCCTAGGTTCTGTCTCTCTTGGTTCCATATTCTAAGTTCTGTGTCTTGCTGTCTTATTACATCTGTATTTATACCAGTTGACTCAATCCTATCAATCTCTATTACAAAGGTTAGGGCGTTTCTTATCTCCATTCCAGGGAGTAAAGATTATGTAGCTTAAGCATGATTGTTCGTAGTTAAAGTGATTAATTACCCACCTGGCACTTAGTTAAGAAGTTTTATTCCCTCCCTAACTCCAGGGGAAAATCCCTACCTGGGGAAACAACCTTTCTCAGAGACCTTGGTTAAAACACATAGTGTCAAGAAGGTGAGCAAACATATTAAGAACAGTATGCCATATATGCCAGGTCCCTTGAAACAGCAAGCATGGACTGGCTCCCGGCAAGTCCGGATAGTAAATTTGAAATGAAAAACCTCTCTGCAGCTTTAGCACTTAGATGATGGACACACATCACTCTTTGCACTGCCGTGAAGTTCATGGTGGTCCTGGGGTGCTGCCCTGATTGACTGGGTTTGCCTTTCCATATATGTCCGGGAATCCCTCCACATCTCCAGGGAGTCATTGCGAGCTTCCAGGCAGTGCTCGTGCAGGCGTCTCATGGGCATCTCTGGGGAGGCCAGACCAGAGACATACTGAGTCACTGTGGAGCCCACATTTTCCTATTCCTTGTTTGTTATAAGATTTGGACCCGAGGGAGCATGAAAGAATGCCATCTTAATATAGCCCCCTATGTTTTGTTAAGAAAAATGTAAATGCCTCACTGTTGCATTTTTAACCTGAAATGATCCTGAAAGTTTGTGACCCAAAGGCAAACTAACAGAGGACTTCTTAATGCCTATGTTGAAAATGAGCTGCAATTGGTTTTTAGTCCTTGGGACATTTTTACACTCCCATTAAATAAAAGAAATAATCACAAAGGAAATTAAACCACAAAGAAAATATGTTAAAACCATGTTTAGAGTCTGACCTAAATATATAAAACAAAGGAAATACATGGTTGTGGTTAGAACTTTGTCTCTAACCCATCCATTGCATTTACAGCACACAGAAACATGGTCACAATATGTCAAGATTCTTAAGCTGCATTCACTCAAAGCAACATATTTGGAAGAGTGAAAGGTCCTCTGAATTACCCCAACGTTGATTCACTTTCCAGTTTTGTAATAGTGTTGGCAAGGTCAGAATTGGTGATTTGGGATGTTTACTCATTATATCTACTCCACATGCAAAACTAATTTCCACTGATAAAAAGCTAACATCCATGGGTCTTGCAAGTCAGCCATGTCAGCATGCTGTGAAGTCCTAGCCTCCATAGGCAATCTGGTTAAAATAATTCCTATTCCAGCTCCCCTTATCCTTATATTTCCCAAAGAATGGAGTAATTAAAGGAGGTCCATACTGGCACCCCAAATGCCTTTCAGTGGTCTGACTTATTATTATATGTCAGAGGTAATAGATCACATGTATTCTCTGCACCATTTGATGACCATACGCACATATACATGAAGGCAAGCAAACAAGAACAGCACCTCTGGGTCTTTGCTTTTTACCTGGAGGGGGGCTCCTGACATTGCTCAGTCTCCAACCCAGGCTTTGCCCACTGTATGACTCTATCATTTCAAATAGAACCTTCAAGATTTTAGCCATTCCAAAAATTCAGTCCAGTTCAACGTGCAAGTAGTCATATACATATTAGATCATACGAAAAAGTAGGAGTTACTCATCAGCAATTAGTTTCTGACATTATAAAATGATGAACAAACATTTTTATTGTTACCTGAGGCATTGCAGTGTAGGTATGGTATTTACATAGTGCATTGCTCTGCAGTTTAGTATATTGGATTGCAAAGAAAACAAAAAACAAAACAAAAAGCACACAGATAAGTTCTATTTAATGTAAACCAATCGGGTAGTTAAGGATCCTCTTCATGCATGGGAGAATGGTTGAAGAAATCCACCGTAGTGGGAAGACAGGCTCTTGTCTAAGATAGCACCTTGGGTCTACTCCAAGGAGCTCATGGGAAAAGTAGAATTCTACACCCTGTTGGCATGAATCTCACAGAAATTTACAAATGTGTCTTTGGGAAGTTTGTTTTTGTTGAAACAATATTTTGATAATATCTTATATTTTCCTAATTCTTTGCACAGATTTTTTTTTAAACATATATTTTCTCGCTTAATTGCATTTCAGTTTTCCCCGCTAGGTTAAGATGAGTTGATTATTTTGGAAGTGCTCAGTACCAAAAACAACGAGGAAATTTACAACTGGAACAGAAGAAAGAAAAATTGAGTTCTTTGTTGAAGTACTTACTTATAAATGGGGCCCTCAGTGGAAGGTGCCCTTAAACAGAGCATCAGAACAAGAAGTCTAACAGTGTAACACAATGTGTCTATGTAGATGGAGGGTTAGTCTACTTAGAAAGAAGCCATTATGCTTTGTTGTGATTGTGACGTGCCTCACCAGGGTAGGCTGTAGCATCTGCGCCAAAACCTTCACTCAACAGCTGGTGAACTCCTGAGAGACAACCCACAGAGCAAGTAGCTCAGGGACAAAATTAGACTTGGGAATTTCCTGCCCCTTAATTAAATTTCAACTGCTTTGTGCAGTGACAGGGCTCCAATTAGAGCATGAGTTCAAAGAAAATCGAACGTAGTTACCTGTGGCTATATCATAAGCTTTAATGCAGTGCAGGGTTTGGACAATCTGACGTGAGCTTTCTGTATCTATCTTCACAATGACAAATTTAATTCATATAAATCATGAAGCCTGGAGGGAAAGTTTCTTTTCTTCGTTGAGTTTTTTGCTAAGTGTTCTAATCCACATATATGAATCACACATAACTATAGCTCTAGAGAAACTATTTTCCCTTTGTTCAACATGAAGTGCACTTCCGCCAAAAGCCATCCACAAAAGCTGGCCTAAGATTTTTCACACACTCCAACAAATGCAAACACTAAATAACACTGGCACGCTGTAAGCATCTCCTTTACATTTAATGTTCTCAAATAGCAATGAAGACGCTAGAAAAGAAGAGTAGTACACTCTGTAATAATCTTCGTGAGGCGCCCACATTCTCACTGTCTCCAACCTTCTCACAGCAGAATACAAAATGATTTCTTCAAGATGTCACTTAAAATTTGTTCCCCTTTCCCTCTACTTAAAGTTAGTGTGGCCCATCCATTTTAAGTTAGCATTTTCAAAAAAGATCAACTGAAACTTGAACAGGCAGAAGGAAAAATGTTTCCACTCCTACCATACTTAAAAGAAGTTGGGCATCTTTTCATATTTTTCTTATTAGCACTGTAATATGAAACATCTGTAATAATTTAGTAAATTAAGTACATTAAAACAACAAATAAAAGAAGCTGTAATGAATAAAATACAGAAGACCCCATGCGGCTGCCTGGTCTTTTCTTGACAAGCAGCGCGGTGAAGTGGCTAGAGCCCTGAGTGACTGTGCTGGCAGGAAATAAACTCACGAACAGGATTGAGAGCTGCTGTGCGCTAATATGAAAACCAGCCTTTATTTATTTCATCACCTTTGTAACAATGTTAGATTCTGCCATTTCTCTCCATTTTTTTTTTTTTTACTCTCCAAAGAGCAAAACAGTAACCTCATAACTACGTTTTCCTTTATCGTTCTTGTCTCACGCTGTTTTCTCTTACCTGTCAGATCTCTTTCGATGCCTTTCCATAGTCAGAACTACCACTTTTATCTAGACTCTTATCTTTTCCCTGGCTTTCCATGAAAAGCTCACTTTGAGTTCATATCTTTCTCTTTATCCAAAGTTTAACTAGACAGCATGAGCCACTTAACGATGACAGTCATTCTGAGAAATGCATCATTAGGCAGTTCTGCTCTTGTGCGAAGATCATAGAGTGCACTTACACAAACCAGACAGTGTAGCTGATGACACACCTAGGCTATATGCTATACCACCATCGTCTATGTGGTCCATCATTGACTGAAACATTTTCATGTGGCATATGACTGTACAGTAGCCAAGTACCTTTTCTCAAATCTCTCTCAAACACAAGAATTTAGAGTGACAGACAACTGCTTTATAAAGAAAGTCTAAATTCTTTGACCAGTACTTATAGGTCCTATGGAAACTATTCATTTTTATAATTTCACCTATAGTCTTTAGCTTTGTACAGGCCAGCTTCTATTACATCCCCATTTCATACACACATTCACAGCTCACATCTATTCGCCTTTGTACATACTGTACTCCCAAGAATGGGTGATGGTCCACTCTTTCATCATGACAATCTATATCCAGGCACTGCAAACTCAAATATCTCCAGTAGTAAGGCAGGTAACATACTCGCAGGAGTGTAAATGATGGAATGAAATGCAAAGGAGTAGTACAGAGTATGGGTAAACCGGAAAGAGCAGGTCCTATATGAAGGCACTCAGATGTAAATTGTTTTTCAAAGTAGCGACCATGTTCGCCCAATAAAACATAAGTAGAACTGACTTGGCTTGGGAGCCATCAATTTGCAATCTCTAAAATTTATACACCATTAACTTTGGTAAGATCTGTTAAAAATTTGCCTTCAGAAAAATCTCCCTGAAGGTTTCCCTTCTTTGTCCTCATTTGATATTCCTTCAGTAATTTCTTTTTTTTTTTTATTGCTGTAAGTATTACAAAGGGTATTACATATGTGTCCTTCCCCCCCGCCCCCGCCTTTGACAATCCCCTGGCCTCCCCTACCTCCTTCAGTAATTTCTATGTAGTTTGCCTTCCATTGTTGTATATTTTCTTTTTGCTGTCTATTTCACCCATATATGGAAACATTATTTTCTCAATTATATAGGACACTTATTTGGAGGGAGCAAATGTCACATGTTTTTATTCTTTTTTTCCCTCTCTTTGTACATATAAAAGCATGCTTGTTTAGCATAAACATTTATTAAGTCAATATATTGCCATGATAAGGTCTGCAAAATTGTCTCTTTAACTTACATCTAGCACTTTCTCTAATTTCTTAGAGACAAACAATTAGGAAAGTACAACCCAGCCAGTGTGGCTGAGTTGGTTGAGAGTCGACCTATGAACAAGGAGGTCATGGTTCAATTCCTAATCAGGACACATGCCCGGTTGCCGGCTCAATTCCCAGTGGGGGTCATGCAAGAGGCAGCCGATCAATGATTCTCTCTCATCCCTGATGTTTCTGTCTCTTTCTACCTCTCTCTTTTTCTCTGAAAGCAATAAAAATATATCTTAAAAATATATTTTAAACAGGGAAGGGGCTTTATGGGATTCAGAGTGATATTAAAAGAAACAAACAGATGTTTTGGTATAGCTTGATGTTAATCTGTCTACTGTCAAAGTTCAATCACATAACAATAGTGCATTGGATTGAGAATTCTCACTTTATAGCTTGGCCAAATAATTTAATATTTTGGGGAATGTTTCCCAATGTATAAAATGTTATGCTTGGTGCATGGGGTGTGGACAACATATGAGTAGCTTTTTTCACAGACACATTTAGGAATATCGGCTGAGTCCACAATGATCCCATTAACTATCCCTCCCCTGCACCCCAAACTAAAAGGATATATTTCTGGAAGCCATGCTTACACAATGTGATCCTCGTTTCTGGACTACAACTAATTGGACTATTAATGGGCATCAATCAATATCTCTCTTTCCCAGGGTTTGAAACTGTGGTGGAGAGAAAGAGATTCAGCATTTAGCATTGTTGGGAATATTTAATGTTGTAGTATATAAACTCCGGCCATGTTCTACCTTATTGCCCAGGATACAGAGGAAGCAGCATGGGAAAAATACACCAGGATGAAGCTGGGACAAGAGAGAAGTGATAGAATCTATTCCGCCTGAACTCAAGATGCACTTCCTGCTACCGGTTCCAGTCATTCTGCTTTTAGTTGTTAGCAACAAATGGCCCTAATCTTCAAGATTCCTCTCTGCCCTCAAATTCTGTGAAGATAATGCATTTAAGTTTTGTCCTCTGTATAAAAGAGGCTGCGAGTGGAAAAGCAGTTAACAGAGTAGCTCATCTTAGTGGGACTCCCAAAACTGCACAGTGAGCCAAAACTGTCTGAAAAGTTTTATTTCCCAGGATAGAAGGCAGAATTTGCCATAGTAATACATATCTTACTCTCCACCTGAGGTGATGATATAGAGTTCAGAAAAAAAAAATGAAGAAAAAAAACACTAAGAAGCTGTGAAGATTACTAAGGTAATATCTGAAAGAGGTTTTATGTTTCCCAAATATAAGAAGCATATGGATTCAAAGCATAGTGTGCATGTCATTTCTTTGTATATATGTAAGGAACCCGAGGAGAGACACGCAGGTATGTTAATACCTAATTGTCATAAAATAACCCATAACACTTTCAACTTTGTACAGAATAAATGCTTACTGGGTCGTTTTTTCAATTGATGTTTTATCTATCAAATGGACTTGAGAAAGAGAAAATTACGCAAAATACTATCGTAGGTATAACATCCTTAAGATATTGAGCTCAAACGACTTAATTTTGCTGCTTTTCCATTTCTGTATTCTAGGAATTTCTAGCTGGTGGCTTCACGTACTCTTCTGCATAAGTGAAGTAGAATCTTGTTGTAGGACAAAGGGCTATTAACATAGAGGTTGGTCTATTACACATCAGATTGTGCTCCTGGAAACATAACTATAGATAAAAGCCCAATATGAAAGAATTGTCCCCCAGAACAGATGTTTGTAGTAGCCTCCCAAATCAGAGCACCTCTCCTTTATTTTATCCTAAAATTTTTTGTTTGTTTCTTACAGAAAGAGGGGTGAGGGAGGGGAGAGGGAGAGAGAGAGAAAGAGAGAGAAAGAGAAAGAGAGAGAGAGAGAGAGAGAGAGAGAGAGAGAGAGAGAGAGAGAGAGAGAGAGAGAAGGCGGAAGAGGAGGGGAGAGGAAGAGAGAAAGAAAGCTTGTCTTGTCTAACTCTATTCATACTCAGGCTTTTTGAAAGAGTAATCCACCCTGATGTTACCGCTCCCTCCCTTCCTTTTCTCCCTTAAATCCATTACAATCTGGCTTTTCCCTCCTTCACTCCCATAACATTTTTATGACAGTCTCCAAAGACCTTGCAGCTACAAAATTTAATGAGCACTTATCAACTATTATTGTAACAGATTTTAATAGAACTCAAAATACTTATTGAATTCTATTTGAAATGCTTGCCTTTCCTAATTGATGTGGCAATTACTTTATCTTATACCTCCAATCTCTCAATCTCCTTCCCCTTTCTTTGGCTTCTTTTTCCTGCTGGAGGGCCTTTTGCACGCTGGTTTTCCTCCAAGATGTTGTCCTCGCACTTGCCTATTCTCCTCTACCAACTCTTCCATGGCAGTTGTGTCCACTCCTGTAATATCAGGTACCATGTATTTATGACTCTTGACTTTTTGTCTTTAATACAGACCCTTTTCTTGAACTTTAGATTTGTTTTTCTAGACTCCACTAGATGAATTCCAAACGCCTTAACCTTAACATGTCCCAAATTAAAAGCTCTTTTATCCTCTTTCCAATTCTGCTCCACTTAATTTCATTAGATCTAGTATCCAAGTTAGAAACTTCAAAATCACTTCTTCTTTGTTCCTCACTTGTATAATCTGTCATTAAGTTTGGTGGAGTCTATGGATATCTCTGGAATCCACTCCATGACCATTGCTTCTGTCTTGCTTCAGGCTCTCACCATTGCTTGATATTTCTGTTGCAGTAGCCTCTGACCAGATCTCCCTGTAAGCAGGCTGTCCCACCTTTCCTTCCTCTTCCATCTGTATTCTACACTGTTGCCTCTGATATCTAAAACACAAAAGTAGTAAGGGCACTTCTCAGCTTAGCACCTTTTTAAAAAATATATATATTTTTGTTGATTTCAGAGAAGAAGGGAGAGGAAGAGAGCGATAGAAACATTAATTATTAGAGAAAATCATTGATTGGCTGCCTCTTGCATGCCCTTTTCTGGGGATCGAGCCCACAACCTGGGCATGTGCGCTGCCTGGAATCACACCCTGACCTCGTTGTTCACAGATCGATGCTCAACCACTGAACCACACCAGCCGGGTTCCGCTTAACACCTATTAATGAATTCTCATCATCTAATTTTAAAAAATCAGCTCCTTTCCTTGATGAACATAAAAAGTCTCCATGACCTGTCTCCTTCCTCCCCTATTAATTTTGTCTCTCTCCTTTACTCACTTCCTATGGTTCTGCGTTCACAGTCTCCATGCAGTTTCCCAAATATGCCGATCGATTGCACACCTCCACGGTCTGAGACAGGCTGATGCATTTGCCTGGAATGTGCACCTCACATATTCTTCCCTTCTTGTGCACCTAGGAAATTCCTGCTCAGTATTTTAAAATTTCATAAACATCATCCCCATGTGCATCTTCCCACAACCACTCTCACCCGTAAGCACAGAGGTTTATGTCTCCGTTAGCATTTTTCTTCTCATTTGGTAGTTTATAGCATGAGGGCCTTCCCTAAACTCTCGAGGCCCCCGAGAAATGTCTTATTCATCTTTATTTCAGTATTTTAAACTATGCTTGGCACATAATATGTGCTCAATGAATCTTGATTGAATGACAAATAAATAAATACCCAAAATAATGGGGGGCGGTGGGCGAAAGGGAGAGGAAGAGAGGGGCTGGTTGAAAGTGTTTGGTAATACTTTTCTGTGCCATAGGATTATGTATAACAATATGCATCAATTTTCTTAAATCTCTTAAAAGCTACATTTCAGTGAGACAGAGAACTGCATAGTAAAGCAAGCGTTTGAAAACCAAGCTCCTTTATTAACAAAAGAAGTGGTTTCTTCACACAAGTATCTGAACTAAATTAGAGGACAAACTTTTGCCTGCTATTACTAACTGATGATATAAGAGCAATTAGGTCTGGCTTTCTCACTGTTAATTCTTCCACTAGAAATATTTGGAAAACAGAATCCAATCTCACAGCCTGTGGGGTCAGTTCTGCCCAGTGAACAAAGCACGGACGTGTGCGTCACCATCTACCTTGCAAAATTCTCTCACAGGCTTGCATCTACATGCACGCCTCTGATTTTATAAGATCCTCTACGTGACAATAAACACATCAACTGTGTGTCTAGACTACGAGGTCATATTCAGAAACTTATGACTTCAACAGGGGTGGAGATTGTGGGGGAACAGAGCCCAGATCGGGTGAACTTCTAAATAGAAAAGGCATGTGTGTTTTCATGCAAAAAGGGAACAAGGAAAGAAGCATGTTAACAAAAGAATGACTTGTCACAATTCTGGGAACTATTGGAACAAAGAATTATGAACTTAATCCAATAGCTGGGTGCTTGTAATGGCCGATATAGCTTTTCAGGAAGAAGATTTTCTACTAAGTCTTGGATGAGAATGCGGTGAAGAGTAACAATCGAAAGTGCAGATTAAGATCAGTTTGCAAAAGAGATTTCCATTTAAATTTATAAATGTCTTTCTTTGGACAATATGTGATTTCAGGTTGTAAAAACAGCGATAAGCTGGAAGAATATTTCTCCGAACAGAAGACAGAAATAAAAGAATTTTCCTGAGTCACAGGCCTAGCCAAAATCTTTCCCTCTTAAAGAGTTTGTATACTGTTCCCTCCTCATCCCTTACCATACCTCACTTTTAATTCTGTGTCTTTCCACTTTTTATCTGTAGAAATTGTTCACATCTTCCCTAATAATTGATCTCTTTTTTTTTGGGGGGGGAGGGGGGGAAGGTGAGGGGTAACTTTCCCAACTTTGGCACCAGGCATAAGCAGAGCCAAATTCTGCTAAACCACAAGTCAAACTTGAACAAACAAGTGCATAGAAAACAAAAAGTAGAGTAGTATTACCTTGTGCTATTTCTAAATCTTCTTAGCAAAGCTATAAAAATTGATTTCATTACTATTTCCACTTAAATCCATAGATTACCAATTGTGAATACAAATTATAAGTGGTAAGCTATCATTAATTTGTTTTCCATTAATTTGGAATTTATAATGGGAAAAATGCCTTTTTCTCAGACCCAGATTCATACAACCCAGATAGGAGCTTCTGGAAGGAGTAAAAAGAAATATTTTATGGGGTAACCTATAGTTGAATTTCCTAATGTCAAACTCAAGTGTTTAGAATTATACTCTCAAATTCTCCATTTTCTTTTAAGAACCTAGTGTTACTTTTATTTTATGCAAGAGTTTTTTCTTCAACCCGTTTGTACATGTAGTCTCCCTTCTCTTCTGGGGGTAATGAATTAATTTTTTCTTCTAAATTTCTGTTTAAAAGTTTTTATGGGAATGTTCCCATTTTAATAGGATTATCAGTATACATCAAGATTTTAGAAACAAATTTTTTGACACTTAACCATCATTTTCCAGCTGTTGATTCTTAAACTTTTTTTTTTTAGCTCCTCTAGATCACTTATGATATGCACTTGACTTTATCTAGCTTCTTGGGTGAAAACATGTAATTATGGGTTAGTACAAAAGATAGCCATTGTTCTGAATCTCTTTAGCTTGTTTTGATTGTAGTTGCATCACTTGATTTCACCAGCATTTTTCCAAGGACTTCAAGTTCCTTGTTTATTTTGTGTTTTAAAAGAAAAATGTTCCTTATTCATTAAAAAATCCAACAAATAAAAAACTCTAAACACATAAAAAGAAAAAAAAATCACCTGAATATCTTCCTTAGAAGATAACCCTAGTCCACATGCTTCCAGAAATGTTTTCTGTGCTTATATTCATACATATTATCTTCCTAAAAGGAAAATAAGATACAGCCATGATTCTCAACCTGGGAAAAGTCTGGGAGGAAGAGAGGGGTGTGGTTGGTGATTCAAACCACCGGGGAACTTTCTCAAAGTACACATGGTTCCCTACTTTACTCAAACTTGACTCCTGCAAAGAGAAATCAAATTTTTGAGGGAGCAGAGAGAAAAGTGAATTATATATCCACTTCCCAAGCCCTCCATTTGAGAATCCCTGCTATAAGGCCATTTTGTAATCTGCTTTTTTTCTTTTTCTTGTTTACTTTATGTTGTAAACATGTCTCTGTGCTAAAGACCATGTATCAACTATTCAGCCAAGTAAACATGACTACATCTTAATTTAAGTGAAAAAATCACAGAACAGAGTGTTCAATATGTTGTCATTTATGTTAATAATATATTTATAGGTACATAACACCTTTTGAAAGGACATATGTCTATCTATTAGTGGAAATTATCTCTGGAGCTTTTGAATATTGGAATATTGAGGGTATTTTCACTTTTGTATTGTTTGAGAATACAGAGAATTTTGTACAGCAGAAAAGATTGTATTTTGGGAAAAAAATGAATATAGATATAGGAAATCATTCTAATGGCTACTTAACACTGAGTGTATCAACTTTATTTGTCAAAGTAGTCCCCTTTTGCATGACGTTTCTCTTCTGAAACCATTGTAAACAACGCTGCTTTGAATAGTAATGTATTTATCTCTTAGTGCACTTCTTTATTTCTAAACAGAATTCCTAATAATAGAATGGGCAAAGAGAAGGCATCTAATTTTTGGAATCTTTTGTCAGGTTACTAATTGAAAAAAAAGACTGTATCAATTTGTTTCCACTGATGCGTATGTCCATTTTCTCACAACGTCAGCAACATGGTATAGTCTCAATTCTTTTCATCTTTGTAAATCTAATATGTAAAAAAAGTCTGCATTTTACATTTCTTTGATTACTAATGAGGGAGAATATCTATTGATACATTTATTGAGCATTTTTTTTCTTTGGTGAATTGCCTATTTAGGGCTTTTGCTCACCTTTCTATTGGGGGTGTACCTAACTTTATTATCAGTTTGTAAATGCTTCTCAGATCATAGGTAGATGAATGATCGCCATATATAATGCCAACATAAAACTTATGTGCACATTGCCATTAGTTTGTATAGGTTTTCTTTATATTATAAAGATTTATAAAGCTTATCCATTTATCTATTTGTGCTTTCCTTCTGATTGTTGGCTTCCCTCAAAATTGTAATTCAGAAATCAAACTGAATTAAAATAACACAAATTCATGAAATAATTTACCTCTGTTAATATTATAGTTTCTCATATGCATTTAAATCTTTAAACCATCTGGAAGTTATTTAGGTATTCTTGTTTTTGTTTTAAGCAAACATTATTGTGCAATACTATGACCTTCATTTCTGAATATTCAACAAAGTCCAAATGGTTATTGCACTAATACTAAAATAAATATTTTGCATTTACTATTTTTATTTGTTTAATGCTATTAAAATATAGTTTTTTAAACATCATTTCTTCTCACACCTTTTTTCTCTGCTTTTTGTTTCAGTTGTGAGCAAGGTATATTAAGTATACACATCATATATGTCTTTTTAAAAAATATGGAAGTATTACTTTATTCTGTTTTTATTTACTCTATACCACTGTAGGGATTGTCTGATTATTTCAAGAGTAATTTAAAAATCCCATAGCCTGGTTTTCCATAGTGCCTGACATATTGCAGGCCCTTGAGAATGACTTTTGGGATGGCTAGACTGACAAGACAATCAAAGTATTTATAGTATAGCAAAGAAATGGCACTATATAACCTTACAAATGATGTGATTTTTTACTGATGTTTCAACACAGGTTTGTTAACCATTCACGTATTCACTTACCCAGGATATTGAAAAGCAAGTTATTTAACACCCTGGGCTTTGCAACCGTCATTTGTCCTCGGAGACTAGTCATTTTCACTATCCTCTATAAGATGGTTTGGTGATTAACAAGATACAAATTCTGAAAGTACTGTGAACGGAAATCACTTTTTACACAAAAATATGCTGCCATATAAACCAATAGTATTGGCTGTGCATGGTCTGTTGCTGTTCTAAAAACAAAGAAAAGCATGGTAGACCATCAACATGTTTCCAAATGGTCAATAAAGGTTCGTGATTTTGATTCAGAAGTAAAAATGAATTTCCCACACAAAAATTCATGAAGACAGGTATCACCTGTCCTGCCAGACCACAGTGAGGAGGAGATGGATTGCAAGATAGGCATTTCCTGTGGGCTCAGCTGTGCCTATGATTATACGTGGTGAGTATTCATTATTCAGGGTTGATGTGTGTGGATGACACAGCCTGCACTCTGCGGCTCGTCTCCGAGGCTCCACATTACAGCCAAGCCATGATAGGAAGAACTGCATTATGTAATCATGACCTACCTCACCTTCTTACATAATGTTTCACACTCTCATGGTGCTTTGTGTGCACATGGCAATCATTCCTTATAGAGTTGCGGGAAGAACGTAAGTGCCATTACTACATGTGACTTAAAGTAACATGTGCCATATTAATTTGTCATTAGAAAAGTTCATTTACAGAAACATGGCTTGGCAAAGTTAAATATACGTGCTCCACAGTACTGCCTCCATAGCAAAATCAGTAGTAGAACTCAGGTTTATCCACCAATATTTATGTTGAAACTACTCTGCTTCTACAACTGTGGTGAATGCAAGAGTTACCTGTCTTTCCGTAAGATCATAGTCTGGCTTAGAGAGGGTGAAGACTTGAAACTCAAAATAGATGTAATTTAACAACCTAATATACCGCAAGGGGTGTCGCTCCCTCCGTGAGTAAATCAATGCACATAAGGAACCAGAAGCCGAGAGCCAAAATCAGGCACCCAGACTCACTCACCTCCTCAAATGATGGAGGAGCTTGGGCATCCTGGTTCCCTCTTGAGGGAGGGATTAAAGCTGTTTTTAACAGGTGTGCTATTGCATCTTGAGATGATGAAATTCTTTGTGGCAGAGGGTGGGGGTACCCTCGGTTAGAATGAGAACTCTATCATCCCCACACTTTTTCAGTGCCCCCTTTGGGCTGAATGGATACATTTCCAAATGCCCACTCATGGGTGGGTCCTTGCCCAGATGAGAATCACTGGACTGTGGGATATTCCAAGAATGTACTCTGTCTTGCTAGTTCATTTTAGCTGTGAAGATCCACAGGGAGTCACAGAAAGCAAAATTCCATTTGGTTAAGAGCAGTTGTGATGATCCATGCTTCTGGCTTTCAAGGCACATCATTCCATTTCTGAGACAATGTTGACTGTTTAAAAAATGCTTAAAACAAGAAGGCTAAAGCTTCTGGTCAAACACATAGATTGGACTCTTACACACCATAACCAAACCTCACAAAAATCACAATAAAAGGGTTAAAAACTCACCAGGACCAAGAAAACAGGAGAGGAGACAGCATTGGATATAAAGGATAAGCATGATCATATCACTACCTATTCAAAACCTAGCAATGTCTTGCTACCTCACTTAGAGTAAAGTCTAAGGTGCTCGCCAAGGCTATGGAATTCTGCACAAATACTGTCACCACCGGTATTTTCTGATACCACCTCTCCTTTCCTGCCGCACAGGCCTCTTAGCTGTTCCTTTTGCAAACTAAGCTAGTGCTCCTATTTCAGGTTCTTGCATTTGAATGTTTCTGTGCTTGGAGCACACTTCCCCTGGAAAATCGGCATACCCTCTTCCCTAACGTTCTTCTGACTTCAGTTCAAATACTACCTGATGGGAGAGATTTTCTCTGGACAGGCCATGTAAAATAGCAGTACTGCCACTATTACCTCTGTCACCCTAATCTATTTTTCTTCATAGCATTTGTTGCCATTAGACATATTTCATACTTTTGTTTATCTGTCTCTTCCCCTGGAACGTAAGTTTTAAGAGAGGGGCAAGATGCTGTCAAGTAACTGTCAATCAATGAATCAAGAAATGTCAGTAATATTTTTATTTCCAAAAGATGGAAAATATGTATAGGAGAGGTAACTGACTCCATAAAGAAGAGAAAGCTGAAACCTAAGGATGTGCAGGTATGATGTCAGCAGAAACCAACCAAGTCATACTGCAGAACCTAAAACATCTCAGAAACTGGAGGCACCAGAAACCTCAGCAGAAGCGGGTGGATGGTAGGATTCAAAAGTAAACTGGTGAGGATCAGTTGAAATGCCTGTAAGAGAAATCAGGTCCCTCGTATCCTCCCTAACTTCATATAACCTGGTGATTAGCTCTCTTCAAGCTCCGCAAAAGAGTAGAAGCTTAGTCCTTGAAGAATTGAAACAGATACAGAGGGAAGAAGAAATTACTCAATAAATAAACTAAGAAAGTTTCCTAGTACTGAGAGATATGTGAAGTTCTGTTTTGAGAAAGCCCCCCTCAAATTTCCTCCAAAATAAAAAAAATAATCCACATCAAAGCAGGCCAGCATGGAATATCAGAATGACCATAAAAGCTTCCAGAGAGAGACATTAAAAATAAGAAGGTTGGAAACTAATACAAAATAGTATTGAATGTAAACTGTAAATTAAAAATAAAAGTTTAAAAATAAATGAATTTATCTATAAAAATAAGAAGGTTGTAAATATTAGTAATCAAAATTGGAACAGATTTCTCAACAACAATACTAGATGCTAAAAGGCAGCTAGGAAAGAGTTCAAAATTCTGAGGGCTAAATGGTTTCCAACTTAGAATTTTAAACTCAACCAAATTATCATTCAAGTCTGAAGGTGAAGAAATTTTCATACATAAAAGGTATAATAGTAAGGATCAGGGTATTCCTTAGAATAAAAGTTACTTCTCTCTTCCCTAAAAGTACAGGTGTATGCAGCTCAGGACTGACATGGAGACCTAGGCTCCATGATGCTCTCAGGAACCCAGACCCCTCACAACACCTTGCACCATCATCCCCAGATTTGGCTCATGCTCTTATCCAAAGTGACATCCATGTTCCAGGGATGAAAAGAGTGCACTACAGCTCTCCCTCATGGGAGTTCCACAGAAGATACAACTTGGTCTTTTTGCTCCTAATCCATTCTAAAGGATTTAGTCATAGTAACCCCCTATAATTGCTCAAGAGGCTGGGAAATGTAGTATTCATTCTGGGCAAGCTTTTGCCATGTCAGGACTCAAACAATATACCTTGCTAAAACTTTCTTAGGCAGCTACTAGAATATATGTGCCATTAAAACAGGGAAGTAAACCAGAAAGGAGGTAGATGTGAGATCTAGGAAAAGGAACTCCAATGGAAGAGAGAAAGCAGGATAAAGGCAAAGGAAATCCCCAAGAGAGCAGCTATGTAGTTCACCTAAAGAGAACCTGTTTAGATAGGAGCAGAGTAGGAGAGAATGACAGGGACATTACTCGAAGGGGCGAGGGGGAGGAACTGATAAAATACATAATATGCTTGAGATTGTATTCACAGCAGTTTCATAGATAGATTTGATTTAAAAGTTGATTGTACATTAATAATAGTTACCTAGAAAACAAAGCAGAACCAAACATGGTACGGGTTACCTCTAAGAAAACACAAAACGTCCTGCAATAAAGAAAATGTAACCATAGCCTAGCATATGGCTCAGTAGTAAACAAAATGGAAAAACATAGACACTGAATATAATGTAACTCTCCTAGGAGAAGAGGCAAATGTGAAATGTGTGTGTGTGTGTGTGTGTGTGTGTGTGTGTGTGTGTGTAAAATAAAAGCAGTATTTTTATTTCCCATATTTGGAAGTTAATGAATGCATTTAAATATTGAAATATAAGGAAAGAAAGCAAGGATATAACTATAAGCATATTAGTTAGAAATGCCAGAAGAAATAGATTAAAGAGTTAAAGGATTATTTCTAAGGGTCAAGCTTTGGGGGAAGAGGGAATAGTGTAGATAGCTACTATTTTCCATCATAATTTCTGCAGTACTCTTTGAATTTTTAGATTATATTATTACAGTACTTTGATTTAAAAGGAATAGAAGAAGGTGTAGCTAAGAAAGACAAGATGAAATTAAAACACTTTGCAGATATTCTTTCCCTGCCTCTGCTTGCAATAGTTGAAGTAGAGGTTTCCAAGGTTTCATTCCTTTGTCTCAAAATGAATATAGTCCATTGGCAGAATTATTGTTATTAAATAACTAAATTTATTTGAGCACTCACTATGTGTCAGGGTTGTTTAATTTAATCCTCAAAATAGTCCAGTGAAGTAGGCAGTGTTATTACACCTACTGTACAGATGAAGAAACTACAGCTGGAGCAGCTTATTTAACTTGCCCAAAGTTACATGGGAAGTTAAAAAAAATTCAAGAAAGAATAATTCAAAAGAGCAAGTTATTTATTCACTTACATCACAGGAGTCTCTTAGTCTGACCTTTAAAAACTCCAGTAACCTCAGTGCAAATGCAATTTAGAAATTTGCAGCACTTTAAAAAAAATGTGTTTTTATTTATTTCAGAGAGAATTAGGGAGAAGGAGAGAGGGATAAAAACATCAATGATGAGAGAGAATCATTTATTGGCTGCCTCCTGCATGCTCCCTACTGGGGATCAAGTCCACAACCAGGGCATGTGTCCTGACTGGGAATCCAACTGTGACCTCCTGGCCCATGGGTTGATCCTCAACCACTGAGCCACACCAGCCGGGACAATTGGGAGCATTTTTAATCTATTCCTGATGGGACACCCAAGAAGCCTCCCACAGACAGCCTCAGGCCTGACCTGTGGCACCCAAGGTTTGGTCTCCTCTGAATCAAGTTTGACAAGAACCCTCAATGATATGTGATGTCAGTGCTTTCATGATGTAAATATCACACTGAGGCTTTGGGGCCTCATCAGTACAAGTTCAAATTTACAAGGGCTTTAGTGAAAAGTCAAATTATGCAATTATCACCTCTCTGCCATAGCTAATGAAATATACATCTAAGCGGTCAAAGGAATAGTAGAGATAGAAGAATGAGAGAAGAAAGGGAGCTATCCAGTTTGCCTTCTCAGTCTTTCTTTCCCAGCCAGCATTGAACAGCTCTAAGCTCATTTCCTTATGACCAACTTCTCCAAGCAGAATAACAAAGTGGGAAATGTTAATATTTTTAGTACCTTTCCATTCCATTCTAATTATTCTGGTCCATTTCCATGGGTTTTGGATGTCCTCACTGTGCTGACACTTTTTTCTCTCATAAAAGATGTACTTTTCCAGTGTTCCCTCCTCCATTGTTATAAGATTATAGGAAATTTACCCTGGTGATCCCATGACTTTGGCTTAACATGCCAACAAGGCTTTGAACAGGGATTTCCTGGGAACTCTATGGGCCAATAGCACCTCCCTCCTCCAGAAAGCCACTAATATATCTCCATTGAAAGAATTGACAATTTGAATCGAGAAGAGAGGGACTACTGTAGTACATACTCAAGAACAGAACACTTGAGGGAAGCATTTTGTCATTAAAAAAAAAATTGGCCTTGCTTCTAATTTAGATGACTAGATGAATTTGGTATTGTTAAAGTATAATGGTGAAGACTGAGAAAGGGACCGGCTTTTTGGAGGAAGATGAGGAGTTCTATTCTGATGAACTAGAGTTGGAAACCCACAGAACAACCAAATGGAGATGTCTGGAAGGCCTTTGTTCTGTTCAGAGCAATGTGGTAGCAGAGTCCTGGAGATACCGTTGACTCCAAACTGGGGGGACAGTGCCACGAACAGTTTCAGTCTTATTCAGGATGCGGTCCCATCGTCTGGACCTAAAAGACTGTTTTTCCAGACATCAAGGGATGAACAGAAATAGCTCAATCCTCTGTTTTAGTTTCACTGCCTCCTTCTACCCTTCAGAGCTTTCCCTTCTAATTATCCTCATCTGTTTCTGCTTTAATTGCTTTTTTGGCTCATTGTTTACCCCAGTCTGGGGCTTGCAGATAACATGCTCCTGTGCCCACAGAAGACGTTGCTGATTGGACAAGGCTCTCCTCTCATTGGGTCCAGGTGGTCAGCGATGCTTCTCTACCTAGTGTTCCCAGCAGCAGCCAACAAGCAGAGCTGGCACCAGAGATGAAGCCTACATCTCTCCATTGTCCTTGCCTAGGCTGATTCTCCAATATGGAGCCAATGGTTTGGGTTTTCTTTGAGATCTTTTTTTCCTCTCATTTTCTAAACATCCTTACACAAATTTTCATATTTCAGCTCCTCCTTGGTTACCAGCCATTATCTGGGGCTTCCAACTTCCAAACCCAGACCACAAATTGAACAAACTGGAATTATGGAAGTGTAGTGGAAAAGGCATGATCTGTGAACTCAGATGTGGGTTCAAATCCTTGCTCCATTACAGTACTTGCAAACCATGTGACTTGGAAATGTTACCTGACTTCCCTGAGCCTCCGTTTCCACAGCTGTCACATGGTGAAATGGATACCTACCTTGTAGGGTTGTTTGGAGTAGAGCTAATTTACATAAAACTTGGTACGTAGTACTTGGTCGATTACCATTTATTATTGTAACCATTCTCTACTTCATGTATTTTCTCTAGAAGACTCTAAGTTCTTTAAGAGCTAACTGTGTGTGTTTTATTTATCTCTGTATCTCTCACAATCCCTAGCAAAGTATAGGTCTTCAATATGCCTTCAATACATTCTCTTATATAAATAGATAAATTATTGATGATTTTTGCTGGGGGTGGGGGTTTGGGTAGAGATCCATTACTTTTATTTTAAAGAAACCAGGGTCTAGCACATCATGGAATGCAAGGGATTATCTTCAAAATAAAAGCAAGCATTTATTGAGTACTTACTGTATGCCAGACCCTCTTGTGAATACTTCACTTCACTCCATCCTTATAATAGCATCTCCATAAAGAGGATGCTATTATTACCCCACTAAACAAATAAATTAATTGAGGCAGGAGAAGGTGGACTATCTGTTCAAGGTCACTCGGCTAGTAAGTGGTAGCACAGAAATTCAAAATCAGACCATTTGTCTTTAAGAACCTATGTTAATTAAACCCTATGCTGTACACTTGAAGACCTTGAAAAAAATTCTGCTTCTGGCTGACCTCTACAGGTTTTTTCCCTCTCCCTTGGTATTCACTTTTGGCTGGGGTTAGGTCTACTTTGGTGAAAAAGTTAGAGAAGCTGTGCCTAAAGAAATCTAAGCACTAACATCCAAGCTCAAGCAACTTCCTATTAAGCAGACACTAATTTCTGACGTTCAAACTAGATTCAGAAAATTTTCTCAAAACAAAACCAAAAATTTACTTCAAATAAGAAAGCCACACTAGTTTGTAGAAAAACTATCATGTTCCTCGTTCCCAAGGTCTAACCGGAAAGTTGTTTATAAGCATACACTGATGTCATTCCCCATTTTCAGATTTGTTTCATACATCTGCATATGCAAACATATCCACCTTCCTATGTGTTTTTGGCATGCTGATGAGTACACCTGGAATTGTGACACAGGAGATTAAAGCAGGTAGTGGCCACAGTGGGTGGTGAAGTTGGGATGTGCAAAGAGATAAACAGAAAATGAGGTTTCATATATACCCCACACAAGCCTGCCTTTCTTTCTCTTTGCTGCTTACTTCCTGCAGGGAAGATTTCCCAGAGGAAACTATGCAAACAGGACCCTTCTCTCTTTAGCTCATCTGCACCAAAAATGCTCTTATAGTTTGCCCACATAAGCAGGTTTGGGGGAGAGGTCTTAAATAGTCCGCTCAAGCACCTCATGAATTCTTTGAGGGATAGCTACAGTTTTGATTTCTTCTCGACAGTTTTTCTTAATTTTTATCTCTTGGTTTGCTGCAGTTTTTTTTTTTTAAGTATTTGATGATTAAGCAAGGAAAAGGCCACCGATAGTAACTGAGCAGGGATTTCAAGTTCCATCTAGTGTAGAACTTAACCCCTTCAGTGGCAAACTTAAAACTTTCTACACCAGCCATAAAGATTGATGCCTAGAACTCACATCTTCGCTGACTAAGCTGTACATGAACAAGGCAAAACTCTTGTCTGGGGTGGGAGAAGTGAAGGATATCTAGAGGCAAGGCCAAGGTGAAGAGTAAATTGGTGTTAGAGTGGAAAGAGCAGACGACTGAGAATCAGAAGTAAAAACCCTTCCCCTCACCAGTCACTAAAAGACAACCTCACAAGAGAAGTTCACTTCCTCTCTTGACCTTGATTTCCTCATTAGCAAAATAATCATCATAGCTAACATTCAATGAGAACTCTCTGAAGGTATCAGGCACTGTTCTCCTCTCAACTATATTAATTCATTTCATCTTATAGTAGCACTATGAGGTTGGTACTAATACTATCTTCATTTTTTTTTAATGGAAAACTAATGGACAAAGGGATTGGATGACTTTCTAAGGGTCTCAAAGCACGAAAGTGATAGAGTCAGGGTTCTCACCCAGGCAGTATGAGTCCAGAGTCTATGATATATTTTCATATCTAAGGTCCTTTGAAATTCTCGATTTCTACTTTAAAGAGTTCTCCCTACTACCACTGCCAAAATCATTTTCAAACTCACATATCTAAAAAGGCTCACTTATATGTGAAATCTAAAGGACGAAATAAGCAAACAAACAAAATAGAAACAGGCTCATGATACAGAGAACAGACTGATGGTTCCCAGAAGGAAGGGGGTTCAGGGGTTGGGGTGAAAAAGGTGAAGGGATTAAGAAGCACAGATTTTTAGTTACAGAATAGCCACAGAGATGAAAATTACAGCAGAGGGAATATAGCCAATAATACTGTAATAACTATGCATGGGGCCAGGTAAGTACTTGAAATGTTGGGGGAACCTCTCTGTAAAGTACAAGATTGTCTGATTGTCTATGCTGTACACCTGACACTAACACAGAATAATATTGAATGTAAACTGTAACTGAAAATTTTTAAAAATAAAGTTTAAAAAACTAAAGAGTTTTGAAGGCATGCTTTATAGATTTACAAAAGAATTTGGAAAAAAATCCAACAGTTTACTAAGATTATTCATATTTGTATTTCATCGAAAAATGTTTAGTTTGCACATATAATCTATTTCCTTTGGGTGGAGCTTTCCATTTCACATAGTTATAATAGGTCAAATTGTATTATAACTCAGAAATGAGAAAATTCAACAGTAGTACTTATAGCATTGATGAAAAAAATTTAAATATTTACGTACTTTCATTTATGAGATAGAAAAATAACAACTAACATTTATTGGAAGCCTCAAATTGATCCCAACACTGTTCAGAGTACTTCATATGAACTATCTCATTTAAATATCACTAATTTGTAAAGTGATAGTCTTATGAAATATTATTCCCATTTTCCAGAGGGGTTAAACAACTTGTACACAGTCACACACTTGAGCAAAAACCTGGGGATTTAATCCAGGCCCAGTCTTGCTCCAAAGCCCTTTTACTTATTACTTAACTTCTCTATGTGGAAGGAAAGTGAAATAATGAAAGATGGGTTTTGGAGGAAGGTAAGCACTGGAGTCTGGGGAGTGATGTATTAAGTGTTTTAAAACCTGCTCAAAGGTTTAGAATGGCAAACTTAAGACATGAACAAAAACCAGTCCATAATGACTACTGCTCTTTGCCAATTTAAGCATATCATTAGCATTAAAATTAATTTTCCATTATCTATGTCATCTAGGACTTGGAAGAACACAAGGAATTCTAATTCTCAGAAGAAACTCATTTTAGTCAGTAGTTTCAGCCTTTTCCCTGACCAGACATTTTACAGAACAGCCCAGTTATTACAGTGTGTAAAATGGACTGTGATGGATGCTTGTGAGTTATTTTTTTCCCTCTCTGATTTATGCAGCAGTATATGGTGAACTCAAAGTGGATAAAAGTCTGTTTGGAGAAGGAAGGTTGGGGAGAAGCATGCCCTGTGCTTGGATACTATTTCGGATGAATAATTGATTCCTTGTAAATTAAATTGTTTGTCAAAATACCTCTACAATCTGTAATGTATGAAAGACGGGGTGAACCATTTTTTATTTTCAAATTTGTGCTGTAAAATGTGGAGAGTTGATAAGTCTGAAGGCCAGTTACAAAACACTCAGGGTAGACAAACCAAGTACATGGCAGCAAGTCCCAGAAACTCAAGAAAGGGTAGCCTTTTCTTTATCTCAAAAACCACAAGGTTTTCATTTGTTCTGAAATATTTCATATTACCCATCGCAGAAGCTTTGTTTCATGGTCACTGCAGCAGAAAAGGTCAGGGTACTCCCTGCAGAAATGTAAAGATGCAGTGCTGGAGACTGTTGGGTACCTTCTTTATAAGCACAAAGCGATGGGAAAGGATTTGATTGTGTTTTAAATCTGATGCTTCCATCAATTTCTTGCTATAAACATATGATGTGTTGTAGAAAATTAACATTTAAACACTGGGTTTGTAGACTTTTTTGTTTGTTTTATAGCCACAAAGAAAACCCACCTTTTCTTAGCTTTCAGTAGCATGAATCACAGACCTGTTATTTCCTCCTTCCCATCTACATTTTACAATTTTCAGACAAATAGCACTGTCTCCAGAAAAGCAGCAATTTCATTTCTGCCAGTTGTGTTCATTGTTCTGTTTCTACTTGACTTCCCAGAACCATATAACTAAAAGGAACACTGAGGGATCATCTGGCCCAACCACCCCATGATGGCATTTTTTACAACATGCACGTCATGGATAGATAAGAGATTCTCTATGTACTTAAATGCATCAAACAACAAATATTTAGACCTTATGCAAATCATTAAAACAACGACAGTAAGAAAACCAACATTTCATCACTGTTTTCTTATTTATGGTACGGGGGGTGATGCTACCTACCTTGCAGGGTTGATGTGTTTTGCACAGAAATCCATTAAAACCGTTCAGGACAATTAACTTGTTCTGCAGATAAGGAAACTAAAGTGAGAGAGATTAAGTGGCATTGCTGAAGTATTCTGTGTTAAACTCGTGAGGCTATGAAGTGGCAAAGTCTTGATCTCGGGTCTTTGGATCTCGAGTTTTTTCCTTCTGATCCCCTGTTGTTGGCGGTTCTTTATTTCCTGCCTCTGGTACCTTACATTGTGTAGCAGTACACAATTTACAAAGTTCTTCCACACACTTTCTTAGTTCTAGTAGGTATTCTTGTGTGTATTTCACAGATGAGGAAACCTTCACATGGAGCACATGGTTTGTCTGTGGGCATTTGGCTGGAGAGGCAGGCCAGGTCTCTCCTGATCGGAACCTGGTGTTTTCCGGTGCACCACAGCAGTGACCAGAGTTTACAGTCTCGCTTAGGAACCCACATAAACACATGTGAAACAAAGAAAACTGAGATCTTAAAATGCCACGCTACTACTTACAAGTACAATGGGAGACCAGAGTTCATCAGTGATGTTTCAAATAGTTTTCATATTGCCTCCATTCTTACCAGCTCTCTTGTCATTTTTCTCAGGCCTGCGCTATTCAATCTTTTCATGTCCCTATACCATTTTAGTCAATGTGCTTGCTTTGAACTCTTTTTGACTTGTCTATTAAATATTTCCAAGTACAAGTATTTACATTCCTTTCATCCTTAAATATGGTTGTCTTCATAAACGTTCAAATTTGCTTAGAACTATTTCTCTTTTTATTAATTTAAGAGACAAATAGCTCATTATTACGCTGGGTTTACGTGTTCATACAGATTGTTAAATACCTTCCATGTTATTCCCCAGCTTATGTGGACGTGCAGAAAGTTCTCAATGACTCAACTTGAACTGCATGCCAAATACTGTAGCTGTGAGCAATTCTCCTGTTTAATAGCAAGTCCTATGTCCTGCCTTTGCCTTTCACTGAAAATCACAACTGTGGGGATCCGGTCATAACTTGGACGCTTATTATTTCCCCAATCTTTTGGCCTAGCAGAAGGCCATGTTCATTCTCTAAGAATGTCTTGTATTACTCCTAGTGGTAAACTTAAGGCAAGTGAAAAAGTAGCTTAAGCAGCATTCAAGCTGTGGGCCGTGCTATCTGGACTCAGTGCTCAGCTGTCAAAGCAGTGTGACCATTACTTAGCTACTCTGTGCCTCGGTTTCCTTACTTGGAAAATGGGGATAATAATTATAGCTATCTCCTAGGAGTAGTGTGAGGATTGAATGAGTCAATGAACATTGAATGTTTGAACACATAGTGCTTAATACATGTCATGTACTGATATCGCATTTTTTAAAAATATATTTTTATTGATTTCAGAGAGGAAAAGATAGAAACATCAATGATGAGAGAGAATCATTGATTGGCTGCTTCCTGAACACCCATCACTGGGCATTGAGTCCACAACCCGGGTATGTGCCCTGACCGGGAATCGAACAGTGACCTCTTGGTTCAACCACTGAGCCACGCTGGCTGGTATTGCATTTTGAATTAATTAGCCGAATATGGCTGGAAAAATATAGGGAAGGTGATTTATTACATTTTAGTTAGTACACTGAACCCTCAAAATAACCTGAAAGACCAGGGTGGTTATCCTCATTTGTGATGAAGACATTGAGGTATAGAGAATAACCAATTTTCTCACATTAATATGGCTAGGAAGTGGTAGAGAAGGAAGGTAAACTCAGATCTGTGTGATTTCGTATACCAAATAATTACAGCAATAGCTGATATTTATTCAATGCTGACGTGGTGCCAGGCACAGGGCTCTTTTGTGCTTCAGAATAACCATGTAAATAAGTACTATTATGATACTCTTTTTACAGTTCAGGAAACTGAGGCTTAGTGAGTTCAAGTAATTTGAAAATTATGTCAAACTAATACTAATTCAAAATACAAATTTTTTTTCAGATAAGAGTAGTACCTCAAAATTAAGAGATTAAAATGGAGCAAACTCAGCAGCATTTTTGGCAAATAACTTCTACTTACTGGAACAAAAACATAATGGTTTTAAAAAACTCTCTGAAGGAGGATTAAATGTAAGACTACTTTAATATCTCTTTAATAATAGGTCACCTACAATTTAATACATTTCTAAATGAAGTCTGGAAGAACTGAGTCCTTCCTCTGTTAGATTACTCCATACAATGTATTTCATCAAGTCTAAGACACATTTTTTTCAAATTTTAATGTCTGAAATTAAGATTCTTATTAAGCCCTAGCCAGTTTGGCTCAGTGGATAGAGTGTCGGCCTGTGGACTGAAAGGTCCCAGGTTTGATTCTGGCACATGCCCAGGTTGCGGGCTTGATCCCCAGTAGGGGACGTGCAGGAGGCAGCCCATCAACGATCTCTCTCATCATTGATGTTTCTATCTCTCTCTTCCTCCCTGTTCTTCTCTGAAATCAATAAAATATATTTTTTAAAAAATATTCTTATTAAAATTCTAATTGGGAAAGTTTTCTCTTCTTTAGTGACAGGATAATGTGCTTCTTACCGTCCATGACTTCTTAAGACTCAGTGAAGCCTGGTATTTTATATATTCTCTATTTTGTGATCTCATTATTATAGCCTTCAAGATAGGTTTTTATTTAATAGCAAGCAAGCTCCTTACTTGGGCTTAAGTAAGGAATGAGAACTCTTACAAAAACACCTTTTTATTCATAATGCTCTGTATTTCATGTAGTTACAATAAATCACAAGCTGATACTTCATGGAAGGAAATATGTGAAGGGATTTCCCTGGACAGATTTAGGCTGATTCTATACAAGAGAAAGGGTAACCACATGAGAAAGTTGGCATGCTGGTTGAACATTTTATTTTCAAAGATTTCCCTGGCTTCATGAAGTCATAGTTCAAACATTTCCAAGCTCTTAATTTTGAATGATACTAATTACTCTCAGAATTCCCCTACTATCTTCTTTGCTTTAAATTCTTTTCCTGACACTGATAGCTTTCCAATTCCCATCCCTTGGTTTTTCTCCACGCCTTGCAGGTGACAGTTTTAAGCACTTCTCCTATCTCATTTGTGTTAAGTGAATTTTGCATTACACTAGGCTCCCCAGAGGAACATTCTTTCATTATAAAGTTCTGTCAGTGTTTTTCTTTGTTATTGTTTATGTATAATCAGGACGAAATGCATTCCTATTCCACTCTTTGCCCCTCTTCTGCAACATATCCAATTACATACAGTGCAGTTGAATGGTATATAGAGTCCTACTTCAGCTCATTGAAAAATAGATTTTCAAACACATAGAATGTACAACATAAGCAGTGAACCTAATATAATGAACTTTAGTCATTAATAATAATAATATCAATATTAGTTCATCAATTGTGACAAATGTACCCCACTAATACAAAATGTAAATAAGAGGACAAATTTTGTGTGTGTGGAGGGGGCAGTCTCTGTATTTTCTGATCAATTTTTTTGTGAATTCAAAACTGCTCTTAAAAAAATAATCCTGTTAATTTTTAAAAATCAGTTTTCCCAAATTAAGAAAGTAAGATTGCCTATGGTTTTCTGGCTTGAAAGTCAATCCCCTTAGTTACCTTCCAGAAGCAGGCTCAGACCTGGTCACTCTGGAGAACACTTTTATTTTTCCAGGAAATGACCTTGAAAAACTGAAAGAAGGAAACAAAGCTGGTGACTCAACGTACATGCTTCCCTTCCTCATTGAGCGGACGCTGACGGAGCACTTTATGGTTTTAGATTGCTTTGCAATAGCTTAATAGCTGAGCCTCACAATACTTCAGG
Source organism: Myotis myotis (assembly GCF_014108235.1). NCBI lineage: Eukaryota > Metazoa > Chordata > Mammalia > Chiroptera > Vespertilionidae > Myotis > Myotis myotis. The sequence goes on from NW_023416335.1 coordinate 177,078,308, forward strand.
GGGGTAGGTGGTCAGCAAATACCTTGGGTAGCAGTTTCATTTGAACAACATGATACCCAAAATAGCTAATGACGTAACCCAAGGTAGCAGTGAGTCAGGGAGTGGGGAGGAAAGGACATGGGAACATCTTCTGAATGCCTCACTCTGTCTTTGCCAGCTCAGCAGGCTGTTGGGAGTGTAATTATTTAAGGTCTGTTTGTAATCGTGTAGCTATTTGGAAGGTAAGAATGGTTGAGTCTGAGATGACAGGCCTCTGCACCCTTGTGCCTTTTGTAAGGGAAAGTTGCACAAGCTGTTCCCATGAGCCTAATACCAGAAGAGAGGAGGTGACCAGAAATGTCCATGAAAATATCATATTTTTCCATGTATAAGATGCCCCCCCACTTTTCCAAACCCAAATTAAGAAATCAATATTTTAAACATTTTGCCGGTTTTCCTCTTAAGGCCTTCTCTTTTTTTGCCATCTTAAGGAGCTGTTCTTCCTGTTTTCTCCACTGTCTGATCATACACTCAGTGGGAGGAGGTCCAAATGATCTCTCTGCAGCTCTATTTCCATGCTCTTTTGCATAGCTGATTACATTCAGTTTGAATTTTGCAGAGCAAGACAATCGCTTACTGGTATTTATCTTTTTTATTTTTTGACATCTTTATGGTCTCAGAACACTCCAGGCCATGTTGCATCTGCCCATACTCCACCTCCCCCTCCAATGATAGCATCAGCTGACATCAGTAACAATAAGGCTCGTGATTGGAGAAAACCTGCTTGACAAGGTATGGGCAGCTACACACCCGCTGGGCTCCCTCCTCGGCTGACTTCCATGCATAAGACGCCCCTCGATTTTCAGTCTAACAATTTTAGAAAAAAATAGCATCTTATACACAGAAAAATATGGTAGGTCCCTAGAGGTGAAAAACAAAGTGGAAATTGATGGGAAAACTTTCACACATTTTAAAAATGAGAGTCTTATTATCACTCTCCTCATGGTCAAAGCAAGAACAGGCAGCTGTTCCAAACATTGGCCTCCGTGATTGCTCAGTGTTTCACTCCTGCAGAAGGAAACTGATGGGGTTTTCAGGGATTCTCCTTCATACCCATAACATTTCAATTCCAGGTGTGTGTGCATTTTAGAATCTAGATTTCTAGAGGCTTTCAGAGTGAAGGGTGTTATATAAAAAGGATGTGCTAGAGGCACTCAGTGCTCTTCTACACTTGAAATCACCTACTTCTGAGAGAAGTCAGATATTAGGGAGAAAGAAGTATAGATGCGTAATTTTTGCCTGTATCACATTTGGAGGATGCCTGTTTGAATTTTTCCTAGAGCTGGTGAAACAAACTAAGAGACATTGGTCCTTAGATTAACTGTATATTGGTCTGTTGTCATAAATAAGTGTGAGTGAATTAACTAGCAAACAAATGTTGAACTTGGAGAAAAATCTACACTGAATGCTGCCAAAGGAAGTGTTTATGACTTAATAAGGCCATTAATAAAATTTATTTTTCTGGGAACTGAACAGAAAAATTTGCATGAGATTATTTTATATGAAATGATAATTGCTTTACACTCTGTCAAAGAACAATTATTTATTGAGCATGTATTATGTACATGGATGCACCTATGTGTTATAGTGTATACAAATATAATTTCTGCATAAAAATTATCAAGGTATCTATAAACTAGTAAAGTAAAATTTTTCTACATATAAAAATTATATAACCAAAGAATACCTTTATTATAGCTTTACATTGGGATTAATTAATGATGATAATTCATTTATAAGATGTATAGAACATAAAAACTTTTCAATTTTCTTCTTCTTAATTGAATGCCTTATCACAATATTGTAGCTATGTAAACTCTAAAAAAAGGAGTAATCAGCAACTAAAATCTGAAAAACCTGTAATTACCAAGATAGTCCTATGTTATTTAGTGATTAGTTTAAAAAAAATAAAACATTTGAGGGATCACTTGACACAGTTATAAATTTTGTATTTCATCTATTCAATGAAATCTAGATTATTTCAGCTTTTGTTGAAAAATTATTTTTGCTAAAAATGAAAAATCTCTACATCTTGAAGTTGGATGTTGCACGTTTTTTCTTACATGAAGGGAAGAAATGATTTTATAGGTGTTTCATAATTAACATAGCAACACTTTGGAAATTAAAGAGAAAAAAAGGAAAACAATGCCGGTGTTACTTCTCTGAGCCACATGATAGTTAAGATCAATGGTACATTAATTTTCTTTTTTTAAAAAAAATATATTTTATTGATTTTTTACCGAGAGGATGGGAAAGGGATAGAGAGTTAGAAACATCGATGAGAGAGAAACATTGATCAGCTGCCTCCTGCACACCTCCCACTGGGGATGTGCCCACAACCAAGGTACTTGCCCTTGGCCGGAATTGAACCTGGGACCCTTCAGTCCGCAGGCCGACGCTCTATCCACGGAGCCAAACCGGTCAGGGTGGTACATTAATTTTCAGTTGAAAGATAAACTAAGTGTTAGGTCAATAAACTCTATTACCACCATTTTCTAATCAAAGGGTCATTTTAATTAATTAAGAATAAACTTTATTGTAATTATTTGAAATAAGAACTTTCTAATCACAGTTTTTAAATAAGAACAGAGAAAAAAATTACTGAGCATAAGTGACTAAAAAGAGTAAACACACACAAAACAGTAATATTTTTCTCATAATAGAGACTTTTATTCCTTTAATTTATGTACTTCATTGTTAGAGTCCTTTTAAAAGAATCTCCTTTAAAGTCTCAGCGTTTTGAAAGCTACAGCAAACCAGATGCCTGAAAGCATTTCAGCCTTGTTTACTTTGGACTGTACATGATGTGTGATATCTTTTTTCCTTTTCTAATCTGAAACACAAAAAGTGCTAGAGACCCTTTTGTTATCAGTATGCATCAGAATATGAGGAAATGTTAGACATAAAACAGTTTTGGAAAAAGAATAAACAATTTCTGCCAGTCCCAACAAGCCAAGGAATTCAGAATTATAATATTTGTGATGTTATTAGTAAATTGGGAAGAACATGGGCGGCAGCGGGGTGGGGGGTGGACCCATAATCAAATGTTTGCAATACATGGAAAAGAACAAGGAGGATATTTAAAGAAATGTCATATTTTCATTGCATGTCAATATTCCAAACAAAGCTGGAAGCTTTGTGCCCAAGCCAATTGGCATTCTATCCTATCTGAATTTCTGGGGCACTTCTCAAGCTAAGAGAAATTTGATTAAGCATTAGGTTTGTTCCTTACAGTAAAAAATTCTCTCATCTGCTGTAAGTTGTCTGTGTTCATCCAATTTTCTAAGGAGAGAAATGATCGACTAAAGGTCCACTTTGTTCAATAAAGTATTAAACCCACTCTCACTATCATGGACATGGAAAAAAACAACAACACAAAACCTGACCTTTCCATGTTACTGTTTATACCCTGCGGCTTGAATTTGATTTTTCTTCATTGCTTTGAGGATGTCAAAGTATAAACTTCAAAGGTATAAAATGATTGATACATGGTATTCACAATAGGCTGTTTCAAGCAATGAATGTATGCAGTAATCCATTTTAAACATGTCTAGATAATTAAAACATCATTATTAAAGAAAACACTTAAAAATAGGGCCTCACAAAAGCTATGTGCTTCTTCTTGAATGTATTTCTTGTAAAAATTATTATTCCCTAAATATATTCAATTCCTTTATGTTTATTCCATTTTTTGCTTCAAGTCCTACCTCAATTTTTTTATTTAAATATTTTTAAAAATGTTTTGGCCTTATGTAGAAATAGCTTTTCTGTTTCAATGTTACTTTCTTACTAGTCTAATTTTATCTTAAGCATGCTTTAAAATTTAGTATGTTTATTTTGTATCTATACATTTCTTATTGACAATACCTTTTTAAAGCTCTTTCCCAAATTTCATAAGAAATAATTTATGACATATGGGAGAGATATCTCAGATTGACATTCTCTCAGAAAGGATAGAGCTTTTCATATTTCAGGAAAAAAACCTGAATTTAAACTTGGTGAAAAACGGTACTGATTTTAGGTGTTAAGGAATGGAAAAGTAATCATTTCAGTCCATTCTTTACACGAGACCATGTCAGATCTACCTGAGAAGGGCAAAGGAAGGGAAAGAGGACAGAAAACACATTCAAACGTGCATCTGAGTGTCCATGTTTTTGATTTAGTAGGCAATCCCCTCATCTAAGAATTCTCTTGAAAACATAAAACCAAAACTTATAAACCAGAGAATTAGGGAAGACGTACCACATACAGGTTTCAATAATTATGTTGAAAAACGTATCCAAAGGATCTCCACTTCTTTACAGTGAAGCGGCACTCCCTTAATGAGGAGGGATCGGGGCAGAAGCTGCTGAAGGGTAGCTGGCTGTCTGGCCCCTGATTCACAAAAATCTACCGCAGCCCTGTCTGCATCCAAACCCAAGCTCATCATCTCGCCTCGTCATGAGCTTTTACACACGCTGTGCTCTTTTAACGCTTAAATGTTTTTTAAAAACAACCAAGAAAATAAAATGCCAAGTTCATGCAACTTAAATATAAACACAACCAAATATAAACATAACGTTTATAAATTTATTTTGTTATCAAAGGTGTATTCCTTTTCTGTTGGTGTTCATTAAAAAGATCAGAAAGGTGAAGCCGACAATGAGGTTGTTTTGTTACAGCCAGTGGGTCCTCAGAGGAAGAAGGTATACCAGGGCTCACCTCCTCACCTCCTCACCTGCTCTTAACTCCTTTTCCTTTCAGAGGTGCTCTAGGGAAACAATTAGAGGCAGGATAGAGTGCTGGTGTGACAGTGTGGCCAGTGTTAGGACTGTTCTGAATGATACACTGTCACTACGGTCAGGCTATTCCCAGAAGGTAATTAACCCGAACAATCCAGATTGTGTCAGGAGACAGCAATTAGAGGTCGCTTTTGTCGCTCTGACCACACACCCAGCTGTGGAACCAGTTCATCCTTTACTGCACCAGCCATGCAGTCCTCTCTAATATTTCCTTGTTGTCTGATATGCATAGCAGAATTCCTCTGCTCTAGGATTTCTGTCCTTCCGTTATTTACAGACACTTGCAGTTTTTCTAATCATTTCAATTACAGATACTTCTCAGTCTTCCTGTCAGAGTCAAATTTATTTTTCTTCCCATTCTTCCTTTCTCCTTCCCATCCCTTTTTTCTTCCCCATCCTCTCCTCTCCTTCCTCGTTGTTTTTTTTTAATGATTGTACGGGTCTTCTAAACAAACAGAAGATAGTGTAAAAGCTTTCAGAAATCCTTTTGTTTGACTTAAAACACTTTCTTCATAGTGAATTAACTCTTTGGGTTAACTAGATTTATTTCTGGAATCAACAGGCTCTTTTATACAATTTGAAGCTAGTAGGTTTATAATCTATGAGGATTTTTTCTAAGTGACTAAAATAAAATCCAGTGAATTTGTATTTGATGGTGCTCACTTTTTATGTATTTCTCAGTGCTTTCACTGGATAATAGTGTCTGTCATATATTTTTTAAAGGACAATGTACATATCTGTTAAATTGAACATGCCTAAGACATACAGTTATAAGGATGTGAAACTAGGATTCAAATCCAGATTAGTAATAAGACTCCCAAGTCCCTGTTTTTCCTGCTAAAACACAAAGTTTTTAAGTCCTACATCAGAATGAACTAAAGAAACTAATTAAGAATCAGGCCAAATAAAATGCAAACCAAGTTTGATTTATTTGATCCTACTTAAAAAAAAATAGGTCAGTCCTACTGGCCTGAAAGTTTGTTTTGTTTTAGTTTACAACACTTTCTTAAAAACAAAACAAAAAACAAAAACTAACCCTAACTGTAGTGTGCTATAATAATGTAAAACCCCACCCAAAAAACTGTGCATGCAGAAAAGACTAAATAGAAATGAAAGAAATGCATCAACTTTAAATAAGAGTTACCTTTAAGTAAGGGCCTAGGCATCTTTTATTTATTTTTCACTTTCTACTTTTCTGTATTTTCCAACATTTCCATGGTAAGTCTGAATTATTTTTTCAAAGAAATAAATCTTCAGAAAACTTTATTGGTAGAGTAAAATTAGTGGGGGGAAATTTTTCAGCTGTTATCAGCTTACATTTTTTGCCATGAAATATTAAAAAACAACAACGACATAATGTCAGGCGATTGTGTATTATGTTTGTAAAAAAATATTTTAATCAGGGTTTAGCGAGCTAAGAAACCCCCTGCCTTGACAAGCATGCTTCCTGTTCAATAGAAGAAAAAAAAGTCTTAACTGAGTTAAGCTTTAGAGTTTAATTACTATTTGAATGAAGAATTAATACTTTAAAACCCGGTTGGGCATTAACTCATCAAGGCCTCTGACACAACTGTTTTAATAAAGCTTCTGAAGTTGATGCCACACAGTAAACAAGAGCAAAAAGAACCAACGCAGGGAATTCCCGTACTTTATGAAAGCTATAGCTTGTCTTAAGAAGTTGAGCGAATGGGAAATCTGTTCAGCTCATTTATTTTCAGACTCTAAGATTTCTGCACAGGCCTTCGCTTAAGTATCAGCCTCACCTTCCAAGTTTATTCCCAACTGAGAGGGAAATAGCCATTATAGGAAATTGTTTTATGACTTTGGTGCTTTCAGTTTAAATCATTTTAATTGAAATATATTTAAGCTGAGAACTGCAGTATTTGATTCTCTAACAAGTCGTCTTCCATAAAGATTGTTCAGTTTTTTCAAAAGAAATCTTGCAGTCATATGAAACATATGGTACACTGGGGACAATTTTATTCTATATATAAAGAATACTTTGAGCTTGGCCGGCATGGCTCAGTGGTTGAGCGTTGACCTATGAACCAGGAGGTTATGGCACATGCCCTGGTTGCGGGCTTAATCTCAGTGTGGGGTGTGCAGGAGGCAGCCGATCAATGATTCTCTCTCATCATTGATGTTTCTATCTCTCTCTCTCTCTCCCTTTTCCTTCCTCTCTGAAATCAATAAAAATGTATATATTAAAAAAAGAATATTTTGAGAAGTGTTACTTTATTCATTTATTCACCAAACATTTATTCAGATGCTGAGGATAAAAAGACAAATTATCCTCGCTTTCAAAATGCCATGAAAAAGGCTAGAAGATAGGGATTGTTTTGTAGTATTTCATTGAGAATCCAATTCTTAATTTCTTAAAGTCATCCCAGGGTAGCATTGGGTATGTGTGTGTATGTATGTACATATGTATGTATGCATGTATGTGTATATATATTTTTTGTGTGAGTGTGTGTATATGTGTATATAGAAAATACATAAGAACTCTAGCTTTGGAGCCATTAAACCTGATCTCAAGTTACAGAAGTACTATGTAACTGTTCAAATACTAATATACAACACAAATACTTCCTCCAATTATTAAATTGACAATATTTAAGAAGTTCTGGAAAAAAATAGAGTTCACTTTCTTTTCTAACATGGGGTAACTTCCAGGTAAAAGATTTATGGAAGAGTAGAAAATAAAAGTAAAATAGTAAAAATGATTTTTACACTTATTTTTTAAATATTATTTTACTTTTTAAATAAATAATAGGGTCAAGGTTGAAAAAGAATATACAGTAAGTATAAAATTATCTAATTTACTTTCCCCCCAAATACAGTGAGTACAACTGTTAGCAGTTTCTTATAAGAAATATTCTTCCAGAGTTATTTTATGCTTGTAAATGTATAAATATATAAAACAAATAATAGGATATTATGCCTTCTATTAGGTACTTTGCTTTTTTCCCTCAATACATGTTTAAAAATCTTTTGAAACCTTTCCAAGATATAGATGACATACTGCTTCATGTTACCCCACAGGTTGTGACCCTCACTGACCCTCATTGAGCCTTTCACGTTGATTCTAAGGTGATTGGGTCTCTCTGATGTAGGATCGCTCTCCACAGAGAATAATAAAAGAAGGCCACCCTTGCATCCCATTCACCACACAGCTTTATGAATGCACTAGAGGCCTGGTGCATGAAATTCATGCACTCGAGGGGGGGGGGGTGTCCCTCAGCCCAGCCTGCACCCTCTCCAATCTGGGACTCCTCGGGGATGTCCCTGGGATTGGGCCTAAACCAGCAGTTGGACATCCATCTCACAATATGGACAGCTGGCTCCCAACTGCTCACCTGCCTGCCTGATTGCCCCTAACCACTTTTGCCTGCCAGCCTGATCACCCCCTAACCACTCCCCTGCCAGTCTGATTGCCCCCAACTGCCCTCCCCTGCCAGCCCGGTCGCCCCCAACTGCCCTCCCCTGCTGGCCTGATTGCCCACAACTGCCCTCCCCTGCCGGCCATCTTGTGGTTGTGGACACTGCCATCTTTGAGGGCGTGGCAGTCAATTAGCATATTCCCTCCTTATTGGCTGTGGGCACTGCCATCTTTGCAATGGTGTGAGGGTCAGTTAGCATATTTCCTCTTTATTAGATAGGATAACAAAATGCAAGCATTTGTTTGAATTTTGTGAAACTTACAGAGATAGTTGAGGTCATTTGAATATCTCTTCTTGACTCATTATTACCTTGCCTTCTCACCATAGTCACAGACTTAACTTTTATAAGTCCCAGGCAGAATTTACATCTTCACTCAATACTTGTGTATTCAACAATGTAGTTAATACTATGTAAAGTGATAGTGTCTACTGCTTTTTAAAGATTGCCTAAAGTGCCTACTATTATACATTCAATCTGCAACTTTTTCCCCCCAATGAATCTATGCTTTTAACAGTTCATCTCAATACATGTATCTCAAGTATATTCTTTTAAAATGCTACATAGTATTCCATTATATGACTATATCACAATTTATTAATCTACTTTCCTATTGACTGATATTTCTCTTTTTAAAATTTTTTATCAGACACTATGCTACAATAAATATTTTTGCAACCATTTCCTTCCACACATGTAACATTTTCTCAGTTATATACCTAAGAGTGGAATTGCTAAATTGAAGAGCATGTACATCAACTTTACCAGATACTTCAAAATTACTCTCCAGAGTAGTAGTACCAACTCATATGTTTAATAGCAGTATATGAGAATTACTGTTGCTTCGAAGTCATGACAATTTTTGGAACTGTAATAATTTAAATTTTACTGATAAGAGATGATAGCTGTCATTTTAAAAGTTTTCCTAATTACTAGTGGATAGCATCTTTGCATTTGTTTACTAATTGCTTAGGTTACTTTTTCTTTAAATTATCTATTAATGGACTTCATTAATTCTTCTATCCAGTTTAGGAAAAAAATAAACTTCTTGGTCATTTTATGAATTATGAATATCTTTTCGCAAGTTATGGTTTATTTTTCACATTGTTTTTGTGTCCTTGCTGAACATAGAATTTCTTTAAAGAATTTATTGTGGTGTCATCAAATCTACCAATTCTTTTCTCTATTTTTTTGTGTCTTGTCTAAGAAATTTTTTCATGTCTAAATATTATGAAGATATTCCATACTTTTAAAAAAACAAACAAACAAAAAAAAAGCTGCTTTTAACATTTAGCTCTTTAATCCATCTGGAATTTATTTTTGTATATGGTGTGAGAATGGGATCCAATTTTAGTTTATTTTTTCCATATGGTTAACCAATTGTTCCAGTACCATTTATTGAATAATTCTGCCTCTCCTCATTGATTTGCAGTGCCACCTTGGTCATATTTCAAGTTTCCACATATGCAAGTATCTGTTTCTGGGCTCTCTATTATGTTCCCTTGGTTTATTTGACTCTTCCTATGCCAATACCACACTGTCTCATTTTCGATGGCTCTATAAATTCTTGATCTACTTGGTCAGGCAAACTTCCCCCTCCCCCAACTTATTCTTCTTCAAATTTATCTTGGCTGTTCTTGATTCTTTGTGCTTCCATATTAACTTTAAGATTTCCTTTTCAAGTTTCATAAAGTCTCTTGTGAATTTTGATTAGAATTTCATTAAGTTTATAGCATATTTTGGAGGGAAATTGACATCTTTATATCTCTCGAATGTGGTAGTATATGTCTACATTCAAATATTATTTGTTCTTCAAACATATTTTATTTTCCTATTGGAGGTTTTAACCATCATGCTCTGGGTTTATTATTAAGCATTTTTTTAAAGGAAAGAAAAAAAAAGACCATATTTCTTTTTTTTTTTCCCGTATAAAAAAGGATCCCAACCAATATCAAGGTAAGGAAGGGGAGAACAAGGGACATACTCCTTGGTGTAAGGAAGCAGGAGGGCAGGAGAAGGATAATCCCCAAAGGAGGGGAGAAAGGGGAATGTCATTAAGGCAGCCAGCAAGATATTCTCTGTAAAAAGTTGGAGGAAGTGTCTCCACAGCCTCAGATAAAAAGACCCAGAGCGTTTCTCCGTGGGGGGCTCTGCACTCCAGTGTTCAAAGGAAGGTAAGTGACAGCTTCTCTTCTCTTGGTTCTGTTGCAGCTACTCCATTGCTCACTCTGGGTTACCTTCTTCCTTTTGTAGATAAGAGTGCTGCAGGGCTCGGAAGGCCGAGATTCGCTTGTGTGGGTTAAAAGTCAGCATCTCCATTAGCAGCTGTGCTCCAGACTTCTTCATCTCCGGTATCACAGACTGCACTGGGCAGGGCCCTCTGTTTGGGGGAAGGCTCCTCGGGGTAGAGACACATCTCGGGGCCAAACTTCCTCTAGAGGCAGCCCAATCAGGTCAAAGATTTTGCCCAATTGGTCAGCCTCAGAGTTTCCACACAAGAGAGGCTTTCGAGGAAACATCTCTACAAAGATACAGCCAACACTCCACAAGTCCTCAGGTGTTGCGTATGTGGACTGCAGAACTTCCAGAGCATGGTACCAGAGTGCAGCAACCACAGGTGTAAGTGCATCTGGTAGCTGTAGATTCTGGAAAAGCCAAAGTCAGCCAGCTTGACTGTCCCACCACTTGTCACCAGAGTATTCTCTGGCTTCAGGTCTTGGTGAACAATGCAATTGGCATGAAGAAAACCCAGGCCTCTTAGAAACTGACGCATCAGATCCTTGATGGCCTCCACTGGCAAGCCTGGTGGGGGTGCCTTGTCCAGATACGTCCATAGGTCTTGGTCCACATGCTCAAACACCAGGGTCACTTTGGCCTCCCAGTCAGTTCGGGCGGTGGCACAGACATCCATCAACCGGACAACATTGGGATGTTCAAAAGCCTCCAGCTGCCTCAGTAAGGCCACCTCACGAACTGTGCTGATGGGAAGGCCCTCTCCAGCACCTCCTCCACTGGGTCTCTCACGCTCTTAAGGGCCACAAAGTAGCCACTGTGTGGATCACGGGCCTTGTACACCGTCCCATAGGCACCAACACCAGTCTCAGCCACTGGCTCATATCAAGGGGTAGCCATTCTCAAATCAGAGAAGACCTTCTCCCCACGCCAGGAGCTGTGGGGGTGGACCATTATCCAGGCCCAGGAGCCGGTTTCTGCGGCGCCATACACTCGAGCTCTGTCCAGAGCAGCTGGACCCTATGGGCCCAACCATTAGACCAAGTATTTTGTACATTTTGTTTTCCTAGCTGATGATTGTTGTTTTGTTGAAATGATGATAATTTTTGTATGCTAATTTGAGTCTGGTAAACCTCTGGAAGTTTCTTACTAGTTCTAGTATCTTGAAAAGCCCTTGGATTTTCTTTGTTTAAAATCACATTGTTTACAAATAAGGACAGTTGTATTGTTTCTTTTTCAAAGTTTATACCACTTAACCCTTTTCTTCTTGTATTGTATGGATGAGACCTTCAACACACTGCTGACTACAGCAGTTATAGGATTATTCTTGTCTTGCTGCTGGGAACACTTTAAAAATGTCAAATTTAAGTGCGATATCTGTAGGCTTTTCATAGCAATTCTACACTAAGGACTACTCCTTGTTTGCTGTGATGGTTAATTTTATGTGTCAACTTGGGCCACGGTGGTGCTTAGACATTCTGGTCAAATGTTATTCAAGGTTTGTCTGTGATAGTGTTTCTGGGGGAGATTAACATTTGAATAGGGAGAGGAGTAAAGCTGAATACCCTCTCTAATGGGGGTGGTCCCACTCAGTCAATTAAAGGCCAGAATAGAACAAAAGACTAACTCTCCAGTGAGCAAAGGGGAACTCTCCTACTTGACTGCCTTCAAGATGTGACACTGTTTTTTTCCTGCCTTAGTCCCAAACTGAAACATCGGTCGTTTCTGTGTCTCTGGCCCACCAACCTTCAAGCTAGAACCAATCCCTCATGGTTCTTTGGCTTTTGGACTTGGACTAGAACTACACCATTAGCTATCCTGGGTCCCTCACTTGCTGACTGTAGATCCCAGAACTTGTCAGCCTGAATGACTATGCCAGCCAATTCCTTTTAATAAAACATATCTATATATATATATACTAGAGGCCTGGTGCACAAAAATTTGTGCATTTAGGGGGTCCCTCAGCCTGTCCTATGCCCTCTTGCAGTGTGGGACCCCTTGGAGGATATTCACCCCAGTGGGGACCCTCACCCCATGGAGGTTTGGCCAGCCTGGGTGAGGGGCTGATGGCTGTTTTCAGGCTGGCCACACCTCCTTTAGGGTGGGGGGTCCCCACTGGGGTACCTGCCAGTCTGGGTGAGGGGCTGAGGGCCATTTTCAGGCTGGCCGAGCACCCTGGCGACATAAGCTCCCAGCCTCTCCTTTTTTTCATTTTTTTTCTGGGATTTATTTACCTTCTATAATTGAAACTTAGTTGCCTTTAGCGGAGGCCTGCGGAAAGCTTGGCTTCCTCCATCGCCAGGGGCAACCCACTCCTGCTCGCTCCAGCTCCGTGGCCACGGCTGGCTGAAAGCAGGTATCTGGGGTTTATTTACCTTCTATAATTGAAACTTTATTGCTTTCAGTAGAGCTCAGAGCTGGGCCGCGGCAGGCAGGGAACCTTGGCTTCCTCCATCACTGGAGCAAGCAAGCCTCCTGCTTGCTCCAGCTCTGTGGCTGCCAGCCGCCATCTTGGTTGGGTTTATTTGCATATAGTCGCTCTGATTGGCTGGTGGGCATGGCTTAAGGTGTAGCAAAGGTACAGTCAATTTGCATGTTTTTCTTTTACTAGTACAGGATAAAAGGCTAAGCGACCATGCAACTGGCCAGCAGGTATGATGTGCACTGAACACAGGAGCTGCCAAGCGACAGTAACTTTGCAGAGTGCCCTCTTGCACTCCAGGTCCCCTCGGGGGATGTTGGACTGCTGGTTTCGGCCCAATCCCCGCAGGCCAGGCCGAGGGAGCCCACCTGCCGGAGTGACCCCGCTCAGTCTGTCAATGCTGTTCAAGCCACAGTGCTACCCCATGTGTGGCCGGCCAGGGAGGGATCACGGGAGGTTGGCTCCAGGGTGTGACTGGCCCGTCTCTCCTAGTCCTGCCCCACCGGCCACCTTCTAATTAATTTCCTTTCAAGGTACATGAATCCATGCACTGAGCCTCTAGTATCTATATTAATAAAAGTGTAATATGCAAATCGACCAAACAGCAGAACTGTCCAGACCACCTTCCAGACGACCACGCTATGACATGCACTGGCGCCAGGCCAGCCAAGGTGGGTGTGATGCGGTTGGTTGGGGGGCCCTGCCATTTCCCCACAATTGCCCGCAGAAGGAGGCCCAGGCCACCCTCTATGGGGTGATCGATGGGGGGGCTCTGTGATTGATCACCCCAAAGAGGGAGGACCAGGCCACCCTCTATGGGGTGATCGATGGGGGGGGGAGGCTCTGTGACCATAGAGCCTTGACCGGGTAGGTGGGGCCTCCCTCTGCTGGGCGATCGATCGCCTCAAAGAGGGAAGCCCAGGCTACCAGGCTAAGCCTCACAGAGGGAGGCCCAGGCCACTGGCCAGCAATGCTGTGGCGGGTGTGCGTGGCAGCCCAGCAATCGCCCTGTAGAGGGAGGCCCAGGCCATCCAAGTGATCATACCCCACGCTTGTCGCCTGCAGAGGGAGGTGACTGGTGGCAGGGGAGGGGGAGGCAGTGCCGCATAGATGGCAAGCAGTGGCAGCAGTGGGGACAGGGCCAGCTGCCGGCAGCTGTGGGAAGGAAAGCTCCGATAGGCTCTGATTGCCGGCCAGGCCTAGAGACCCTACCCGAGGGGTCCCGGATTGTGAGAGGTTGCAGGCCAGGCTGAGGGACACCCCCCTCCCCCCACGTTCCCATGCACAAATTTTTTGCACTGGGTCTCTAGTATATTATATTGGCTCTCTTTCTCTGGGAAACCCTGAGCAATATATCTGCAACCAGATTTTGTCCAGGAATCAATTTAATCATTCTCACCATTGCCACTACCCTGGTACAAGGCACAAGTCATTATGTCTGGGGTACTACCATTCTTCTTAACTGGTCTTCCCCTTCGACTAGTTTTGATATCAGTTATACTTGCCCTAATACAGACTATTCTCTATACAGCAGCCAGAGAGGTAACTTAAAACAGAGATCAGATCACTCTTCTTCTGGACACTCTCCAAGGTTTTCAATCACATGTAGAATTAAATCTGAAGTCTTTATTTTGGCATACAACACTGCACATGATCTGTGTTCTAGCAATCTCTTCAATATTGCCTCCTATCTTTGGCTCAGTCCCTCAAACCCTCTTATCACTCCTTACACCTGCCCCACATACTCCTAAATGTTCCTCCTTTATCCTTAGTCCAAGAAGACTCCTACCTTGGAGCCTTTGCACTCACGGTTCTCACAGCCTGATGTGCTTGCTCACTAAAAGGTATTTGTCTCATTTCTTCACTTCATCCAGGTATCTGCTCAAAATAACACTCTTCATTAAATCCTATCACATTATCCTGCTTTGTTTTTCTTTTCTTTTAAAAAACATATTTTCATAAATTTCAAAGAGGAAGGGAGAGAGAGAGACAGAAACATCAATGATGAAAGAATCATTGATCAGCTGCCTTCTGCATGCTCCCCACTGGGGATTGAACCAGCAACCTGGGCATGTGCCCAACCAGGAATCAAACCTTGATCTCCTGTTTCACAAGCTGACACTTAACCACTGAGCCATGCTGGCCAGGCATGCTTTGGTTTTCTTAATAGCAGTTATTATATCATATTATAAAGTTTAGCTATCTGATTATTTTCTGACTCATCCTTTTGAATGTAAAATATATGAGGCAGGGAATTTTTCTGTTTACTTACCTGCTATATCCCCTTTGCCTGGGGCAATGCCTAGCATAAAGCCGATGCTAAATGAGTACTATTAATTAATAATTTGTTAGTAAATAAATGTGTCACTATTATTATTTTCCCCTACATTGATGATTTGATTATGTACCAATATGGTTAATAGATTTTTTTTCCATACTAAAACAGCTTTGCACTCCCGGAATAAGTGCTACTTGAACATGATGTGTGTGTGTTTTTATTACATTTAATACCTGATGAATTCAATTTATAACATTTTATTAAGGATTTTTACTTTTTTGTCCATATAGGAATTGCTTTGTAGTTTTCTGTTTTTTATAATGGCCTTGCCTAGTTTGAGTATCAATAGCATATTAGCCCTACAAATTGGACCAGCCAGCTTTTCTCCTTTTACTTTTGTCATAAGCAATTTATGTAAAAGAACAGATATTTGGTTTTAGAAAGTTTGTTAAAATGCACCTGGCTTAGTGTCTTTGGGGAAGGAAACTTTTATTTTTTTAATAGTTATTGATTTATTCATGTTTTCAATTTTTTCTCCAGTTAATTTTGGTAATTTATAATTTCGTAGAAAATTACCATTTTATTAAAATTTTGGCTTGATTTTGTATGTTCCTAGTACTTTTAATATCCGTACTGTGACTGTATTTGTCTTCTTTTTATTACTAATTTCATGTGCTCTTTATTTTTTTAATTATTTTTTAAAAAAATATACTTTATTGATTTTTTTACAGAGAGGAAGAGAGCGGGATAGAGAGTTAGAAACACCGAGGAGAGAGAAACATCGATCAGCTGCCTCCTGCACATCTCCTACTGGGGATGTGCCCACAACCCAGGTACATGCCCTTGACCGGAATCGAACCTGGGACCTTTCAGTCCACAGGCCGATGCTCTTTCCACTGAGCCAAACCGGTTAGGGCTATTTTTTAAATTCTTTTATCAAAGCTCCAACTTTTAGGCCTATTGACCCTTTATAGTATTTATTAATTTTCTACTTATTAATTTTTGCCCTTATCTTATTATTTCCTTAGACTATGTATATTTTTGTGTTTTTTTCTTACTTTTTAGCCTCCTGAGTTAACCCTTTGTTTTAAATCTTTATTTTAAATATATGAAAGGCTCTACTTTTGCCACCATGTACCCATTTTGCTGTATGCCTCAAATGTTATGTATAGAATTACTTTTATTGTTACTTATATTAAAATATTTTTCTAACACATGAAATGTATTTTAAAATACAAACATATGTGGGTCCTTTAAGACTACTTTTAAAATGTTGATTTCTTATTTAATGGCATTGTGGTCAGAAAAATATGGTCTATATAATATTTATTTCTTGTAATTTATTAAAATGTCCTTAGTGGTCTAACACATGGTCATTTTTTAAAAAATATATTCCATATGTACTTGAAAGAAGTGTATATTTTTATTTGGAAGGATACAGAGCTATATAAATTTCTTTATTTGACTCCTCTATATCTCTTTTTGTTTTTGTCTATGGAATATAATTTAAACTTATACTGTTAAATACGTAGAAGTTCATGATATACATTCTTCATGGATCATTACTTTGATATTATGTGATATATACCTTCATTCCTATTAATGTTTTTTCTTTTAATTTTAGCTTGTCTTATATCAGTATTAATATAGGAGCATTTGCTTAATACTTGTATAGAATATCTTTTTACCATATCTTTAATTTATAGCATTAAGAAATTATGAAACTTGCTCCAGGTCATGCAGTTAACATGCAGAAACACTAAAATTTGAACGCAGGCAATCCTATACCAACACCCACAACCTCAATTGCTAACTATGCTATCTCCTAGAATGTGCTTCCAAGTAAGCCCGTGTCTTCATGCCTCTCATTCTATTGAATTTCTTTTTCACAGAGATGTTTAACTTGTGTTTGGTACTCGATAGGTCTTTTTTATTTTTCTCATTTTGTTATTTATGCATCATCACCACACACTTCTTGATCTGTTCTATATCTTGTTTAACAGTATTCTTTGAGATGGGTCCATATCATTACACACAGAGCTGCCTCGTTACATTTAATAACTTCATACTATTTCATTGTATATGTTTCAATGTTTATTTAGTTAGTCCCATAAAGGTGGACATTTAGGATATTCCAATATCTTGCTATCTATAATAATAAAAGTGTAATATGCTAATTAGATCAGACAGCCGAACGACCTTCCGGACGTCATTCTGGACATCCTTTCGGACAAAGCTGGAATGGTGGGGCAATCAGGTGGTTAGTGGCAATCAGGCAGGCAGGCAAGTGGTTAGGGATGATCAGGCAGCAGGAGAGTGGTAGGAGCAAGCAGTCCCAGATTGTGAGAGGGATGTCTGACTGCCAGTTTAGGCCCATAGGGATCAAGCCTAAACTGGCAGCCGGACATCCCCCGAGGGATCCCAGATTGTAAGAGGGTGCAGGCCAGGCTGAGGGCCCCCCACCCCTGTGCACAAATTTCATGCACCAGGCTTCTAGTTACTAATAATACTGAAAAAGTAGGTAAGTAATTTGGAAACATGGCAAAATAAATTTCTAATAATGGAATTGCTGGGCCAAATATTATATGTACATACTAATTTATGAATAACTATTGCATAATTATTTTTCACAGAAGCTGGATAAGTTATATTCCCCCAAATAGTGTATGATAGTTTTAAATTTCCCCCCAATATCACCAATTGTATAGTTTTAAACTCTTTGATCTTTGTAAATCTGCTAAGTAAAAAAAGCTTTACACCTATTTTAATTTTTATTTTTCTCTTTTTTTTTTTTGCACTTTTAACAAATTTATGTACCTTTTACAGCTTTATTGAGACATAATTGATATATGACATGTGGAAGTTTAAGGTGTACACTGTGATCATTTGATATACATATTGTTAAATGATTACCACAATGAGGTTAGTTTACACCCATACATCACATAGTTATCTTTTATGTGTATGTGTGGTGAGAGCATGTACTATTTACTCTTAACAACTTCCAAGTATACAATACAATATTGTTAACTATAGTCACCATGCTCTACATTAGATCCCCAGAACTTATTCATCTTGTAACTGGAAGCTTTTACCTTTTGATCTACATCTGCCCATTCCTTCTATCCTCCAGCCCTGGCAACCACTAATAAACTCTGCTTTATGAGTTCAGCATATTTTAGATTGCACATATAAGTGATATCATATAGCATTTGTCTCTCTCTGACTTATTTTAGTTGGCATAATGTCCTCAAGGTTCACCCAGAGTGTCACAAATAGTAGGATTTCCTTTTTTTTTTATGGCTGAATGATATTATATATATATATATACATATGCACACAGTAGAGGCCTGGTGCATGAAATTCATGCACGGGGGCTGGGGGGTGTCCCTCAGCCAGGCCTGCACCCTGTCTAATTCAGGACCCCTTGGGGGATGTCTGACTGCTGGTTTAAACCAGCAGTCGGACATCCCTCTCACAATCCGGGACCGCTGGCTCCTAACTGCTCACCTATGTGTCTGCCTGATCAACCCAACCATTCGGCCTGCCTGCCTGATGCCCCTAACTGCTCCCCTGCCTGCCTGATTGCCCCTAACCTCTCTGCCTGCCTGCCTGATCACCCCTAACTGCCCTTCCCTGCTGGCCTGATCCCCCTAACTGCTCTCTCCTGCTGGCCTGATTGCCCCTAACTGCCCTCCCCTGCTGGCCTGATCCCCCTAACTGTTCTCCCCTGCTTGCCTGATCGCCCCTAACTGCCTCCAGAAGGACGTCCAGATGGTCGTCCATAAGATGTCCAATCTAATTAGCATATTACCCTTTTATTAGTATAGATATATATCTCACATCTTTTTTATCCATTCTTCCATCCAATGACACTTAGCCTGTTTCATGTGTTGGCTATTGTGAATAATGCTGCAATGTACATGGGAGTAGAGATATCTTTTCAATATCTTCCTTTCATTTCCTTAAGACATATACTCAGAAGTGGAATTGCTGAATCATATGTTAGTTATATTTTTAGTTTTGATTTTGAGGAACCTCCATACTGTTTTATATAGTGGCTATACCAATTTACATTCACACAACTGTGCATAAGGGCTCCCTTTTCTTTACATCTTCGCCAACACTTGGTAGCTCTTGTCTTTTTTATGACAACCATTCTAACAGGTGTGAGGTGATATCTCATTGTGGTTTTGATTTGCATTTCCCTGATGATTAGTGATGTTGGGCACCTTTTCATGTACCTGTTAGCTATTTTTTTGTCTTCTTTTGAAAAATGTCTATTCAGTTCTTCTGTCCATTTTTTTATTCAGATTGTTTTTTCATTAAATTGTATGAATTCTTTATATATTTTAGATACAAACCCCTTATAAAATACATAACTTGCAAATATTTTTTCTCATACGATGGGTTATTGTCTTTTCATTTTGTTGTTTCTTTTGCTCTCCAGAAGCTTTGTAGTTTTATGTAACCCATTTACTAATTTTTGCTTTGCTTTTGGTGTTATATCCAAAACATGTTGCCAAGAAGAGTGTCAAGAAGCATTTCCTGTATAATTTATTATAGGGGTTTTATGACTTCAGGTATTACATGTAAGTCTTTAATCCAATTCAAGTTCATTTTTATGAGTGGTATAAGATAGGAGTTCAATTTATTCTTCTGCATGTGAATAGCCACTTTTTCTCACACCATTAATTGAAGATATACCCTTTCACCCTTGAGTATTCTTGGCTTCCTTGTCAAATATTAGTTGATCTTATATGCCTGGATTTATTTCTGGGCTCTCAATTCTGTTCCATTGGTTTCTGTGTCTGTTTTTTATGCTAGTACCATAGTGTTTTGGTAGCTTTGTAACACAATTTGAAATCAGCGAATGTGATCACTCCAGCTTTGTTCTTCTTTCTCAAGATTGTTTTTCCTATTTGGGGTCTTTTGTGGTCCTACATAAATTTTCCATTTCTACTCTTATGCACGAGACTGAGCATATTTTTTTTGTGTTTAAGTATATTTGTCTTTTGTTTTCTGTTAATTGCCTGTTTGATACATTGTCAGTTTTTAAAATATTTATCTCCTAAAAAATATACTTTTATTTTTTTTAAGTTTGTATTTAACAGTTAAATGAACTCAATAAACTATCTCAGTACTTTGTTTTTTCTTAATTCAGTTCTTGGTTGACTAAAAGTTTTCCTCTAGAGAATTATTTTCCTCATTCTTGAACAAATTTAGATAGATATAAAATTCTTTATAGTTTTTCAGGTTGGTTTAACCTGAAAGTTAAAACTTCCAATAAACTTCTCTGTGGCTCCCCTTATTTATTATCTTTTTTACTAGAAACCCAAGTAATATTTTCTTTGTTTTTAATGTCCAGTAATTACTCGAATGCATTTCCATGTTCATTGTTCTAAGTCAGTTTTTCTCAGATCATGCTATGTGTGCCCTTCAATTTACATATCTGAAGCTACTTCTATTGCTATAAACTTCTCTTTAATTTTAATAAATATTTTTCTTCACAGTTTATGTTATATTCTTGGGGACAACATTATTTCTAGTTTTGGTATTCGATCTATTGCATCTTTCATATTAGTTTTTCAGGTCTACCATTTTCTCTCTAATCCTTCTAATCTCCTTTTAACTTGTCATTCTGGTTTCCCCCTTTACAATTTTGCACATCCCTTACTGTGTTCTTAGTAGAGTCTGTACTTCTTTGTGCTGCTTCCATTGTGCCCTTTATTTTAGTGATGGTTTGTTTTCTCTTCCATTTGTTTTCCGATCCAAGTTTCATTGGATTCTATTGCCTCACTCTATTTTTCCTATTCTCATGTCTATACTTAGATTCCTACTTAACAGAAACAATAACTTCTTACCATTTTTAAATTAATGGAAAAATTTGTTAAGTGTTTTTTTCTTTTTTGTTAATCCTCGCCCAAGGATATTTTTTCCATTGATTTTTAGATAGAGTGGAAGGGAGGGGAGGAGGGAAGAAGGGGAGAGAAGAAGAGAGGGAGAAAGAGAAACACTGATGTGAGAGAGACACATGATTGGTTGCCTCCCACACGTGCCTGGGCTGAGGCTAGGGATCGAACCTGCAACTCAGGTATATGCTCTTGACTGGGACCCGTCAGTGCATGGGCCAACCTCTAACCACTTAACAACACTGGCCAGGGCTTGTTCATATTTTAAACAACTCTATAGAAATATTTACCTAGTGAAGGTTTATTACCTACTATTTTTCCCCTTTTTTGTCATAATAGATTTGGATAGTTCTGACAGTTCTTTAAGAAAAACAAAACCACTCCTATTTGAATGAGGTTATTTATTCCCGAGCTAGCTATCTCCAGGGTGATTGATATGTTAGAGAGAGGCTAGGACTATATTCTGACTTTATGATACAGCTCTGTGGATATTACTGAGTCACGTCTCCCCAGCTAATCGAGATTGGTATTTCAGGGCTTCTCACAATGCATTCTTTCTCCTCTACCCTGCCTCACCAACAGATTGCTTCTGACAATATGGCTTACACTGCATTTTTATTTGCTCATTCAGTTACACCTTCTCCTTCTCTTCACCGAACCCTATCTAAGGAAGCTGTTGCTATTAGAAAACATATCTAACTATATTGTCCCAGACAAAGAAAAGATGGAATTTGCTAATCTTCAATTAGATGTGCAGCCTCTGGAGCCCTTCCTCAGCATCTTCTAATGCCCCTATTTTACTTCAAAAGATTTGGCAGCCTTCCTCTATGTCAGGGTTCAGATATAAATGTGCCTCTTAGTGTCACAGAACATGAGTTTTAGTTTGTTTGTATCTCGTTCTTCTTGTGTATTTATGTAATTTCTAAGAGGAGAGGATAAAAATATCTTCACCCATTATAGAACTGCAAATACTATATTTAAACTTTGAAGAGTTTCTATGACCAATAACTTTTAACACTCCCTTGGAATTTCTTCACTGCTTTTGTTTATAACTCTTTAGTTACACTCATTTCTTTATGACTATCTACAACTTATTTTTAAACTTTATTTTTATTGATTTCAGAGAGGAAGGGAGATAGAAACATCAATGATGAGAGAGAATCATTGATCAGCTGCCTCCTGCATGCCTCATACTGGGGATTGAGCCCACAACCCTGGCATGTGCCTGACCAGAAATTGAACCATGATCTCCTGGTTCATAGGTTGGCGCTCAACCACTGATCTATGCTGGCTGGGCCAATTTTTTTTATGCTGTTCAATTAAATTTTAGAAATTAGGGCATAATACTTACAACACATAAAAAAAACACCTGTTGCCTACAACCTCTGGCATATATTTCATTATCATGTTATTTTTCTACATTATCACTTCTAGTATAGTATTACAGTTAAGAAAAAATTATAATTGTATATTCAGTAAAAAGATCATAGTGATATTGTGAGAATATTTTTTCTATCTGATAAAAATAAAACATGATGAAATAATTTACAGATGAATTACAACTGTTCATTCCAAAATATACACATTAACATCAAGATCATTATACAAAAGCTATGCTTCTTTAAAATTGGTAAACTGATATAAAAAGGTATTATTTAGAAATGTCATGGCAATTTAAAAAAGTATGTTCATATACATTTTCATACCAAAGACTACAACTGTTAGAAGTGTCTTTTTCTTTAGTTACTTAAAGAATGCAATATATTTAGATTAATGGGAGACTTTTAAAAATAAAATGTTAGTTTATCAGTTTGGTAGGGGAAGGCCCATGTCCACAACACACTTTAGGCTATATTTTATGGAAGTATAAGGTTTTATTAAACTTCCTATTTCTGCTGGCTGCTTGCTTGGGTAGCTGTGAAAGGCCATGTGATTGTAGCAAATGCTGGATGTAAATTTATATCTTTGGCATAAAATGAAAGATAAACTTATCGAAAATCTAAAAATGCTTTTGCTTGTCTAACAATTTGATCTTAGAAGTTACTGTATACCACCTTAGAGAGGGAGAGGGACAGAATTAATGTCAACAGTCTAAATATTGCTTTGGGCTCCTGGCAAATTTTCCAGGAGAGGCAATGGGGCTGCGATTAATGTTTCCCAAGAACACTTACATATTCTCCATCACAGGCCCACCCATAATCTGGGGGCTGGAAAGAGTTGAAGGCCAGGTCCCCTGATAATTGATGATTAAAGCAAGTTGGCCCCATGAATCATAAAATCTAGACTCTAAAACTCAATAATTCAAGTTAAATTAGTAAAAGTGAGAGATTTAAGTTTATATCCAAATCTTGAAGGCAAAATAATCAACTAATGTACACAAGTATGACTTTCAACTATATGAAAGTCTCCCTGTCCTTCTATTCATGGCCTCTTTCTTTTCATCCTCAAACTTCCTAGACACTAACAAATTAGATACCCTTGTTCTCTAACAATAAGGTTGTTGCCACAGCTGCACCAGTTCTATCTGCCCCCTCTCTGATTTTGGGGGGTAGGGAGGTACTGGAAACCAGTGTGGTTTGTTTTTGTACATAGCAACTTGGCCCAGATCACAGGAAGACCACAAAAGAGTCTGATAACACATTTTAACTCAGACTGCACATGCAAAAATAAAAAATATATCCTAAAACCACTTCTTCACTCTCACTCCTGTGCTTAAAACACCAGTTGTTTTTATTGTTGCTCTTTGTGTTTCCTGCTCACATTACATGCCAATGGTGGTCAGCTGGGTGCCTGCTCCTCATCTCAGCCTCACTGGGGGACACACAGCACTGGTGACAACTGCCACGAAGAAGAGAGAAGGGGATGCACACCATGTCCCTTAAAGCTTCCATATGGAAGGGACCCATGAGACTCTCTGTCACCTGTCATCAGTAAAAGCAAGTCACATGGCTCTGCTTGGCTTTAAGTGGATAGAGATTGGAGACTAGTAGTCCATCTACCACTTTATCTTTTTTGATTTTATTATTTTTTAAAACTAGAGGACTGGTGCACGAAATTCATGCACTTGGGGGAGGGTTGCCCCTCAGCCCAGCCTGCACCCTATTCAATCTGGGACCCTTCAGACATCCCTCTCACAATCTGGGACTGCTGGCTCCTAACCGCTTACCTGTCTGCCTGCCTGATTGCCCCTAATCGCTTCTGCCTGCCACCCTGATCACCCCTAACTGCTCCCCTGCCAGCCTTATTAACACCTAACTGCTCCCCTGCCAGCCTGATTAACACCTAACTGCTCCCCTGCTGGCCTGGTTGCTCCCAACTGCCCTCCCCTGCTAGCCTGATCTTGCCCTCAACTGCCCTCCCCTGCAGGCCTGATCTCACCTCCAAATTGCCCTTCCCTGCCAGCCTGATTGTCCCTAACTGCCTAGGCCTTCCTGATCACTCCTAACTGTCCTCCCCTGCTAGCCTGATCTCACCCCCAAATTGCCCTTCCCTGCCAGCCTGATTGCCCCTAACTGCCTAGGCCTTCCTGATCACTCCTAACTGCCGTCCCCTGCCAGCCTGATCTCACCCCCAAATTGCCCTTTCCTGCCAGCCTGATTGTCCCTAACTGCTTGGCCTTCCTGATCACTCCTAACTGCCCTCCCCTGCTGGCCTGATCTCACTCCCAACTGCCCTCCCTTGCAGGCCTGATCTCGCTCCCAAATGCCCTCCTCTGCCAGCCAATTTGGTTCTGATTGGTCGGCTTCTATGCCAGTCAGCGTCAAAAGCTTCACCTCCTAGGCAGCCATTGGCTCCTTGCAATTCACCCAGATTTGGTTCTGATTGGTCAGTTTCTATGCCAGTCAGCATCTGCGGGCCTATCTCTAGACCTGATCATAGTGGCGGGGCTGATCAGCAGCCACTCTAGGCTACTGAGAGCGGTTGAATTGCTGACCTCTGGGAGAGAGAGAGAGAGAGAGAGTCTTGGCTGCTGGTGATCACCCTGCTTCTCTCTTCCAGCCTCACCAGCAGCTTCTGCAACTGGTAATCAGCCCCGCCTCTTTCTCTCTCTAAGAGGTCAGCAGTTCAGCCAGCTCACCTGCTGTGAGCAGCCTGGCATTCGGTCCAGGCTGCTGACAAGTGGGCTGAACTGCTGACCTCTGGGAGAGAGAGAGGCTTGGCTGCTGGCGAGGGAGAGAGAAGCAGGGTCTGATCACCCTGCTTCTCTATCTGGGCCTCACCAGCAGCCGCTGCTACTGTTGATCAGCCCCACATCTCTCTCTCCGAGAGGTCAGCAGTTCAGCCCGCTAGCCTGCTGCGTGCACAGCCTGGTGAATGGTCCAGCCTCCTGGTCGTTGTGGATGTGACGGACCCAGGGTTTTTATATATTAGGATCTTTATTGTTGAAAGTATATCATATGTCTCCTTTTTCCCCCCATTGACCTATTCTAGCCTGCCCTGCCCCCCTCCCCAGGCCTTCACCACCCTATTGTCTGTGTACAAATGACTATCATCAACAAATCAACAAAGGAAACATGCTGGCAGGGTTGTGGAGAAAAGGGAACCCTCATACACTGCTGGTGGGAATGCAGACTGGTACAGCCACTGTGGAAAACAGTATGGAGTTTCCTCGAAAAATTAAATATGAAACTCCCATTTGACCCAGTGATCCCACTTCTAAGAATATATCCTAAGAAATTGGGAACACCAATCAGAAAGAATATATGCACCCCTATGTTCATAGCAGCACAATTTACAATAGGTAAGATTTGGAAACAGCCCAAGTGCCCATCAGCAGATGAGTGAATAAAAAAGCTGTGGTACATTTACACAATGGAATACTACCACTTTATCTTTTTGTAACAGGTCTGGGCATTTGCTGTGTAAGAACTTATTTTTACTGACTATGTCTTACAAAACATGAAAAGCACAGCTATTTCCTTCATCCCTTAGATGACATATAAATAAGAACACCTGGATCAAGGTAAAAGGAAATCAAGGTGTAATTAAGTAATAATGAATGTCCCTCAAAATCTTATTGCTTTTAGGCTCATCCAAAAAGCAGTAAGGTGAAATGCCATCAAGACAATGTAATGGAGGCAAGTCAGGCATTCATCAAACCTTTTTAAAACAATTGATCTTCTTTCAAAATTTCACTTTATAATTATGATTGCCTGTTTTTTCCTGACCAATCATAATCAGTCTATGTATAACCAGTACCTCTATGAATTACAAGGTGGGGCAAAAGTAGGCTTATAGTTGTGTGTATGGGAAGCACAGAGTTTATTCTTGTATTATTATTTAATTATTGTATTATTTTCCATATAATCAACTGTAAACCTACTTTTGCCCCACCCTATATATTAAATCACCTCACACCTATCATCAATAAGTCAACAAACAACAAGTGTTGGTGAGAATGTGGAGAAAAGGGAATCCTAGTGCACTGTTAGTGAGAATGCAAACTGGTGCAGCCACTCTGTGGAAAACAGTATGGAATTTCCTCAAAAAATTAAAAACAAAACTACCATATGATCCAGCAATTCCACTTCTGGTATTTATCCAAATAAATCTAAAAACATTAATTTGAAAAGACATACACAACCTAATGTTCATTGTAGTGGCATTTATAATAGTCAAGATATGGAAGCAACCTAAGTATCCATCAATAGACAAATAAGTATAAAGGCAGTGTTTATTAAAATACATTTCATTTTCAAAATTGAGTTATCAGCTGTTAAAGCGTGTATACATTTTTTGGGACACCCTATATATACACAATGAAATGTTACTCAGCTACAAAAAGAATGAAATCTTGCCATTTGCAACAACATGGATGAACCTAAAGGGTATTATGCTAAGTGCACAAAATAAGACAGAAAAAGAAGACAAATACCATATTGTTTTACATAAGTAAAATCACTTATATGTGAAAACATATAATAAGTGAATGAACAAAGCAGAAACAACCTCATAGATACGGAAAACAAACTGATGGTTGCCAGATGGTCAGGGGGGTGGGGTAATGGGTGAAAAAGGAGAAGGGATTAAGATGTACAAATTGCCAGTTATAAAAACAGTCACAAGGATATATAGTACAGCATAGGGAATATAGTTTAATATTATTGCAATAAGTATGTATGGTATCAGATGAGTACTAGACTTATGGGGGTGATAATTTCATAGGTCATAGAAATGTCTAATCACTATGTTGTATACCTGAAATTAATATAATATTGTATGTCAACTGTACTTAAAACTTGTTTAAATTTAAAACATCTAAAAATGTGGTAGCTAGTTTATTTTCAGTGCATATTAATAAAATTATTTTAAGGGATTTATTGTGACCTGTCTATTTAAGAAGCATTACACCAGCCAAAGAGTTGATTGTGACACAACGCCTGCCCTTGAGGAGATGCGGATTTAGATGGAAGCAAAGGTTAGAATGGAGAAGATAAGCAGTAATTTCTCAAGGAACATATGCCAAAGCATTTCCAAAGCAAATGGGTTTTACATTTGTTGCAGTTGTTGGATTCTTCCTCAACTGAAATCTTATATGTAAGTTGAAGTTATTAGACACATAAAAGCAGAACTCTTCTGATTAAAATGTGACTGGGACGTCATGAATCTCTGCTGCTGGGCCCTATCCTAACTCCTTGCAACTCTTAAGTTTCTTCTATGAAAGCCATTGGGGGATTTGGAGCACAGCACAGAGAAAATTTAAAAAGAAAGAGAGAAGAAACTCTTCTAATCCCTACTGTATACATACATACATTTATTTCGTCCAAATAATTTAGGACAGATATATTTAATGCATACTGGCCATTGATAGGTAGTAATTTCTTGTTATATGTTTTGGAATGGCCATGCTACAGACTAGAGCAGTGGTTCTCAACCTTCCTAATGCCGTGACCCTTTAATACAGTTCCTCATGTTGTGGTGACCCCCAACCATACAATTATTTTCGTTGCTACTTCATAACTGTAATTTTGCTGCTCTTATGATTCGTAATGTAAATATCTGATATGCAGGATGTATTTTCATTGTTAAAAATTGAACATAATTAAAGCATAGTGATTAATCACAAAACAATATGTAATTATATATGTGTTTTTCAATGGTCTTAGGCGACCCCTGTGAAAGGGTCGTTCAACCCCCAAAGGGGTCGCAACCCACAGGTTGAGAACCGCTGGACTAGAGTATTAAAGTAGAAATAAATAGGGGATAGAGATGAGGTAGAAAAGTAGGATGGCAGTTGGTAAAGTTGCTTTCTCATCATATTACAGAACTAACAAATTGATAGTTGATAAACAAACCAGACGTTTCAAATCCAAACATCTCTGGATAAAATGAGAATTATTGCCAATTTTGTTCCTCAGGTTTCATCAAATGATTATGCCAACTGATGGGTACCATGGGCATTATAAAAATGTTTCCAGACATTGAAAAATTCATGTGTTTAGTGGGAGTACTATATAAATTGGGGCATTCCAGATAGATCTTAGGTTGTGATAAACATGAGATAAACTCATATTTTTAGAAGCAGACACTTGGAAATCAACTAAATTCTGAGAGATCCATTCAGTTTTACCTTACCAAAATCCATGAGGTGGGTGCCTGAGTATGAAAGCAACCTAAAGTTGTAGACATTGGAGGAGTTTTCTGGTAATTAGATGTTAAACTAAAAAAAAAAAAAAAAAAAAAAAAAAAAAGGATGAGACACACCTTTTATTTATTATGCATTCACTTTTCTTTTTTTGCCATATAAGAACATAACAAAAATGACTGAAAGTACACTTAGGATAAAGGCAGGAAAATAACTTTTTTTATTTGGATTATGGGATTCTAGAATTTTTATGACACAATTTTCAAATATATAGTTCAACGATTTAGTATCACATGATCAGGTAACTAGTGGACTTTCTCATCCATTTAATTTTGAGGACAACATCTTTAAAAAGAAGTGGGGAAGATATATGGACCGGTTATATATAATCCAGGAATAGCAAAATGAAATTAAGTTAATTAGAGGAGCAGAGCTTTCAATTGAGAAGAAAACCTATGGAAATGTAAAGAGGAAAGCATGAGTTAGAAAGGATAGTAAGATAGCTTAAATTTAAACATTGGAGATAAACACAGGTTCCCACATAAATATAACCTTGGGAGAGAACTATATAAGAATGAGAGAGTTATTGGAATTTGGTGACATAATATTATTAGCAGATGTTTCTTGTTAAGGCGATACACATTAATATTGATGTGTTGTTCCAGTTTGTTTACAGTCCTTCCAAACTACCTGAAATAGCTGCTATATAGAGAACGACTGCGTATAATTGCTTACTGCACAAGAGAGCACATCTAAGAGGGTGACATAAAAGTCATGGATTCAAATTATAATGAAATTTGTGCAAGAGTAGGCCTTCCTTCGCTATAGCCACTGGCAGACACCTGGGACCTGGGCTTCCCTCACAGCCCTGGCTTCATACGAAAGGTCATCTGGAAGGACATCTGGTCTAATTAGCATATTATGCTTTTATTATTATAGATTCCCTATTGAAGTAAAGTGTCATGAGAAAGGGGCACATTTTTTTTCTAATTTGCACAAAGGTGTTGTATGTGCTGGCAATAGACCTACTATATATATATATTAAAGAAGTGTTCATGGTTCTGTAGAATCATTTCAATTCTATCCAAGATTCTCTTTGGCCAGAAGAATAGATGAAACAATCCTCTTTTTTTTCTTATCATGCTTATAAATGCAGGCTAAAATGCTCATTAGACCTTTGTACTTTTCTGGCATCCTAAAAGATGGTTGGCATCCAAAAACTTGGGAATAAATACAAAATAATTTGCTTTACTAATAAAAGATGAGGATTTGTTAGTTGCCAATAGAAAAAGAATAATTGGATTTGGCAAAGGAAATATTATTTTCTGGAATGTTTCCTGCCTGGTACATAGCAGCTACTCAAGAAAACATTTCAGGAATAAATTAACGTCTATAGAAACAGCCATCCCTAGTATCACCCAACACCTTCGTTATTTTCAGGATCAGCCCAGAATCTAAGTATTGGCAAAATCGTATAGGATAATAATATGAATGACAATGATGATGATGAAACAGATATTATATTGTGGGACTTTACAAGATTCTAGTAACCAATCTCTACTACACCGCTGTGGCTTTCTAAAACATGTCCGTTCAATTGTATGCAGTCAGCTGTTCTTCCTATTTAGCCCAATGCATACTTTCTGACTGGATCCTCAGGCACACTTGACATTTTCATCAAGAGAAGGAAAATCATTTCACATCCAGAGGATAAGCACCATGATGGTAAAAGGTCATAAAACACTAGGAGTTGCTCTTTAGCAAGAGATTTTGAAGATAATTCCAAAGAAAACATGGGACATGGTTTGGAACAAGCTCGCGTATACTTCATCATCAGGGCTGTGGTACACAGTCTGAGGAGGCTCCAGGGGAATACAAACACCAGTGGAAAGGAGGGGTTTGCTTGCATTGGCTATAATAAATATGTTTTTACAATAAACAAATGGGTAGCCATAAGACATGCATGTCTGATGTTGAAGGAAAGCCTGTTTGCACCAAATAAATTACAGAACAGTTCAAGAGGAGGTCATTCTAGTGAAAATATTATCCCTCAACTACTGGCTGGGTTAGTGTCAGGTTAGGTTATCTTTTGTCTGAGTGCCAATTATACTCACTAAACCTGCTTAAGGGCAGTCTGTTGCAACCTGTATACACTTTGGTGCTTTCAGAAACCTTGTGTGCTTTTAATTTTGGTTACATATAAACTCTACTTATTTTTTTCCTCTTAGGATGGACTCCTCCCTGGTCTGTCTTTGAGCTTGGAAACCATCCCTCACTACCTCATGCCCCCTGCCCCTGCCCTATTCTATGTGACTGCATTCCAAATGAATGCCTGGGATGAAGGCCAGGCTGATGATGCCAATCCTGCACAAATCACAGAGCAGACACAGCTGATCCAGAGTGCATCATTTATTCAAAATCCAATCCTTAGTTCACTGGAGGTGAATGGCTTTGAAAATATAGCCAGCAAAAACAATGAAGTAAGAATCTTTTGAGGGCATTAATTTCATCAAAATTTTGGGAAATTTTCAGACATTTGTCTTTGGCTTTTTAGAACACTGAAGGAATTATATATTCTTAACTTAAAATGGGGCAACTCAGCATGGCTTCTGGTCCCTTTGTTGTCCAAGCCTCTGTACAAAAATGAACATAGAATTAACAGGGTGGATAACAGATGGACACTTCTCAGTGGTTGACAACACAGCCTTTGGAATTAGCCATTATCACTCTGGATACTACAATCTGCAAAGATTTGTAAAGAAAACAAAAACTTCAAGTTAATACTTGCTCATGAAGGATTTATTGAGCCTTCAGACATCGGAATAGGTATCTGAGAGATGTTATCTGTGGACTCTGTCTCAATTACCTTTCTGTTTCTTCCCATGATTAAGTCATTTAAAAACAAATGTCTGTAAATACTTGGTATTATTGATGTTTATAATGGTGTCTCTTTCCTGGACAATATATCCCTTTTTAATATTTTTATCTACTAGGAACAGGTGTTCCTCCTTTCTCTGCTTACAGTACATTGGTGTGATGGTGGAAAAAGTTCAGAGCTTCAAAACAAAAGGGCAGGAGTTGAGTTTCAACTCCATCACTTAAAACTGGGAAAACTATTGAAATTCTGAGCCTCAGTCTCTTCAACCATAAAATGAGTATCACAGAAATAGCCTCTTCATATAGGTTTTGGTGAGAATTGAAGATAATAATATATGAAATGAAGTAGCCAAGCCTTATATAAATATAATTTGTCATTGGGAATTGCTATTTGCCATCTAGTGAAAAGCTCATGACACCCAAGTGATGCATAATGTGAACTTTGGTACACATCCAAATTACCAGTTGGTACACATCCAAATTACCAAGTTTACAGACCCAAGAAAACAGCATCATGCCCTGGCCCCAGGGGTCAGTTAGTTGGAGCATCATCTTGTCCACCAAAGGTTGCGAATTTGATTTCAGTCAGGACACATACCTAGGTTGCAAGGTTTGATTCCTGAATGGAGTGAGTTTGGGAGGCAATTGATTGATGTTGCTCTCTCACATCAATGTTTCTCTTTCTCCTGTTCTCTCTCTCTCTCATCAGTAAACATATCCTTAGCGGAGGATTTTATAAAAATGAAGAAAGAAAGAAAAATACAGTATCATGGGCTCCACCATCATTAATCTGGTGGGGTTCACTAGGGTTGGGCCAGGGAATTCCTATTTAAAATTACACAAATAGACCAAGGTTTGAATATACAAGAATCCCCCTCTCCTTTGGGATACTTCTGTAAATACAACTTATGCATCTTTTAGATAGATTGGGCTTACAAATGGAAACTTGATTTCCAGGACAATCTGTGATGATCCATCTGCTAAAAACTCTAATGATGGGTTCTAAACCTGTAAATATAAAAATGCATAGAAATGCAATCTAGCTAGTGGTAACAATTTGAGTTAAGAGACAGTAGAAAGTTAGTATTGATTCATTAATATATCTGCCTTGTCCTCACTAATGTCAGGGGAAATATGCTAATTATACTGACCAATAATTCTATAGCATCTGTAGTTCCATCAATGGTTTTAGAACAGTATGAAAAACAAGACCAAATGGTAATCTTCAGTTTCCTTCTTATTTACTACAGATAGGCTAAATTATTAATAGTATCCTAAATCTCTCTTAATACATATTATGAGGCCTACAGTGGTTAAGACTACTTAACATGTTCTTAAAAGAATTTTGTACTGAACTTTCTGAAGTACCAAAAAAAAAAAAAAAAAAAGATCAGTTACCATTTCGTTATTTTTCATTCTCATTCACCTCTGAACTTCCTGGTTCAGTCTAAGGCCAAAGTAAAAATTGCCAAAACACCACAGGAAAGGCTGCTCTCACAGTATTTCTGGCTCACCAAAAATTTCTCGAGAAAGCCAGTTTCCATGAGATTTCAGTTCCAATTTTACAGACCCAAGAAAACTCAGGATAGTTCAGATAAAGTTCAGATAAGCAGTCAGATTTTCAGTTACTTGTGCCAGATGAACCACTAAGTCATTTGACATGTCCATATCACTGTTTTAGGACAAAAAAATCAACTACAATGTGATCCAATGTGGACAATTTTGGAGGAGTACAATACAGTGAGAAGTCACTAGAGATTAATGGATAATTTGTTCTTTTTTTTAAATGTAAAAATTTGAAATAAAACCAATGACTCTGTGGCTTATTTTAGGTATAAATGAGATTTAAATGAAGTAACCTATCAATATCAAACATTAAATAATAGCTTGTCTGAGAAAAGCTACTGTGGTAACCAACACAAGATATAAATTGTAGGGATGATATTTTGCCCACCTGTTTATCTTTCTTAACTCTCTACTTCCCCTCTTTTCTTCAAAATGGAAACAATAGTACTAATAGCACTATATGTTCCAGGAGGTATAAGGAACTAGTGATCCTAAGACCTAAAAATACTCTGAGAATCAATTTCTCCAATTGTCATGGGGTTGGACAGGGAGGAAAAAGATTATTTTAATTTTCAAATAATCATGTAAAACCTTGCCTTCGAGGCTAGAAATTATACTCTGAGGCAAGAAATAAATTGTTCAAAGGGAGAGTGATTTGACAATGAATTTACTCCCCAGGGATCGAGATCCTCTCATAAACAGACATCAAAGAAAAATGTTACATGCACATCAGTCTCATGATAATACAACCCACCAGGATGTGATGTTTGACATAGCAATGTTTTATTCTTGGATACAAAGAGAGCCAGTTATTGTAAGTGCTAGAAGAAATGACTATAGCATGGTTTCATCTATAATACCTTTTTGTGGCATGAGGCCTAAAGAGAGTGATACAGCAAAATCCTATCATTCTCAAATACAGTAATTGAGAAAAACAAAGCCATAAGAAACTGGCCATAAATGTACTCCCATTAAAAAGTTTAGTACATTTGTCATTCCACTAAAAATTTTCCCAGTCTTCTCCCCTCCCAAGAGATGTATAAGCATTAGCAAATCAAATCAGCATCTTCCTTACCCAGCATAAATCATCACTTGTTTTTAGCAAATGGGGAGAGTACCTACTTGAAAGAATGATCATGTTACTTTTGGACTTTTTAGCAATTGCGTTTGTAACTACAGAAACATATTTAAGAAAATATTTCCAGTGTAGGCAGCCATATTGAATTATTTAGGCAAGGAAAAATTAATATCTATAATTTTAAAATGCTTAGTATATTTTCTTTCCTATTATTCCACCATTATGCCACCCAACTTGAATTACTTTATTTGTCTATATTCACCACACTTAGCAAGTAATTACTGATTCATACTTTGGAAGGATAGACCTGGCTTCCAAGTATAAGAGTAAATGCCTCTTAATATTTTTAATTCTTCAATTTTTAGAAAGATAAAGCAATGGACTCTGATCATGTATTATCCCTAACAAATGGCAAACAAAAGTGTAAATAATCTGTAATTTATAGTATTACTCAAAACTTATATTTAAACTCTAACTTAATACTCATGTATTTTAAAAGGAATAAAGTACAACACAATCCAGGAAAATATACTATAATTAATATACGATAGGCCTAGCCAACTTGGCTCAGTAGATTGAGCATTGGCCTGTGGACCTAAGGGTTCCAGGTTATATTCTGGTCAAGGGCATGTAACTTGGTTGTAGGCTCCACTACAACTAGGGCCCTGGACAGGGCTTATGCAGGAGGCAACCAATTGATGTGTTTCTCTCACATTGATGATTCTGTCTTTCCCTCTCTCTTCCTCTCTCCCCAAAAATCAATGGAAAAATACCCTCAGGCAAGGATTAACAACAACAACAAAATGCCATAAATAGATCAATGAGTATGAATCTTAATATTCCAGTAAACTGGAAATCACTTGAACAATTCAGCATGGCCACCTGACTAACTCAAGCTGGGAAATAGTGTTTGACTTCTTTCGCTTCCTCTGACCACTCATTTGAGTAGACACATTACTTAGAGTAAACAATGAAATAAAGGGTAATAGAAACAAAAACACTAATTTGAAATAATATATGCACCCCTATGTTTATTGCAGCATTATTTACAATAGCCAAGATTTGGAACCAGATTGAATGTCCAACAGTAGATGAGTGGATTAAAAAAGCTGTGGTACATTTACACAATGGAATACTATTTGGCTATAAAAGAGAAGGAAATCTTACCCTTTGCAACTACATGGATGGACCTGGTGAGTATTATGCTAAGTAAAATAAGTCGGTCAGAGAAAGACAAGTATCATATGATTTCACTGATGTGTGAAATCTAATAAACTAACAAAGAATTTGACACAGACTCAAAGACACAGAGAACAGACAAACTGCAGTCAGGGAGAGGGGCGTTTAGAGGGCTGGGTGACAAATGTGAAGGGATAAAGAAAATAAAACAAAACACCTCATAGACACAGACAACAGTATGGTGGTTACCAGAGTGAATGGGAGGTAGGGGAAGATGTTAGAGGGAAAGTGGGACAAATGATGATGAAGGAGATAACTTGGGGTGATGAACATACAACATACAATGATGTATTATAGAATTGAACAGCTGAAACCCATACAATTTTATCAACCAATGTCACCCCAATAATTTTTTAAAAAAATAAAATATACATATAAATCCAGACTATAAATGTTTAAACCATTATCTTTTAATAAATATGTATTATTTATTAAATGATAGTAACTGTTAGGCACTCTCCTAGACACTGCTTCCAGAGCTAGATTCTCAGACCTAACCATTTACTCTATTATCAAATTAGGTTTTCAGTTGTTTTCAAGGCACCACCAAATTTTTGAAATATAACATGTTGAAAATTGAAATTATTTCAGCCATTATGAAAGTGACAGGTACTGCTATAAATACACTCCCCATCATTGTATGTGGAAGATTCTTTTCTTATCTATTTTTTAATCCTCACCAAAGGATATGTTCATTGATTTTTTTAAGAGTGAGAACATGAGCCCTAACTGGTTTGGCTCAGTGGATAGAGTGTCAGCCTGCAGACTAAAGGGTCCTGGGTTCGATTCCGGTCAAGGGCACATATCTTGGTTGCAGGCACATCCCCAGTAGGGGACGTGCAGGAGGCAGCTGATCAATGTTTCTCTCTCATCGATGTTTCTAACTCTCTATCCCTCTCCCTTCCTCTCTGTAAAAAAAATCAATAAAAAATATCTTTTTTAAAAAAAGTGAGAACATGAGAGAGGGAGAGAGAGAGAGAGAGAGAGAGAGAGAGAGAGAGAGAGAGAGAGAGAGAGAGAGAGAATGAGAGAAACACTGACCAGCTACCTCCCATTTAGGGATTGAACCCAACACCTAGGTATGTGCTCTAACTGCAACCATGCTGCAACCAACTGAGCAACACTGGCCAGGGTTTCTTATCTATTTTTAATTTTCTTTTGCTATAAGAAAAGAAAAAGCGAAAAGACAAATAATACAATGATTGTGGTACTGGGATAATCAATGAAGCAGATAGCCCGTGCCTTGAAGGTCAACAATAAACAAACTGGAAACAGGAACCATAAAGATGATTAAGTAGAAGATTCCCTGGGGTGCAGACCTTTGAGATGTGTAGAGTTGGTGGTCTTTGGTTGATCCTGGAGGGACAGTTATGTGAAATAATCAGGATCCTTAAAAATAGTGTCATCCTTTAAGACCATTTAAGATGTAAAGAGACCAGTTCCAAATAGATTGACTTGGCTCAAGAATAGAAGTAGCCTGGATACACAAGACACTAGGGGGTAGGGGCCTGAGGAATGTCAAGGGGGGAGGGGAAGGAGACATATGTAATACTCTTTATAATACTTCAAGAAATAAAAATTATTTAAAGAAAAATAAAAGAAGTATCCTGGATAGAAATTCTGTGAATAGACCTAAAATAATCTGTATAGTATGTAGACAAAGTCAGTGATAAGAAGAACCCTTTAAAGGCAAAAATATTGTCCAGAATTAAGAGCCCATCTAGTCTTGAACAAGTCACTCAGCCTCTTTGTGCCTCAGTTTTCTCATGTGTAAAACTATCTATCTTTCTTCATAGGATCACTGAGTGGCTGAAGACACACTAAAAATAACAAGAACTTTCCTGTGTAGCTACTGTGGTTCCAGAATGTACTTTTAGACCTATGGCTATAGAGAAGGGGCACTATAGGATTGCTCTTTAGTTTAATAAGCAACTCACCACATCTGCTATTGGATTCTTTCACAAATGTTTTCTGTATTTTTATATCAAAGTCTTATTCCTCCAAGTAAATTATAAATGGTTTTAAGAGAGAAAAAAGGCATCTTCTGTTGGAGATAAGGGTTGACAGGAGATAGCAAAGTGAAGATTCCCAGTACGGATAAGAGTAGATGAAAGCCCAGAAGAGAAATCTTTGGAGCAAGATCCAGAAATTCCTTCTGCGCCCAGTGAGCCAGAAGCTCCCACAGGCCCCTGAGAAGAAGGAGGTAAAAGTGCAGGGAATCCTGGCCCAGAGGTAACCAGCTGGGAGCTCAAGGGTAGAGAAGAGGAAGACTAAGTAAGAGCTGCAGCAGGAAGGAGCTCACCCAATCCAAATGCAGTGGGGACAGCTGGAAACTCCCTCACCACACTGGTGTGTGGAAGGTTGTCTAGTGTCCAAACTGCTCGTAAATTTAAGTTAAGGAAAGGAGCTAAAGCCTGAGTGTCCCCATCGGATGTTACAGCCAAGTGAAAGTGAAGCTGATGTGATGTTTAATGAGAAATCTGTACCGGTACACTCACATTTCGATGAGTTTTAAACTTTCTAATAGATCTTCTATGAGGTAAGCAAAAGGTTATTATACAAGTACTTCTTTTTTAAAAAAAAAAAAAATATGTTTTTATTTATTTCAGAGAGGAAGGGAGAGGGAGAGATAGAAACATCAATGATGACAGAATCATTGATTGGCTGCCTCCAATGTGGCATGCCCCAGGTATGTGCCCTGACTGAGAATTGAACCATGACCTCCTGGTCCATAGGTCGATGCTCAACCACTGAGCCACATTGGCTCAGCTGCAAGTCCTTCTTTAAAAAGTTTGATATTGTCTCTAATGAACTGAGAAGAAAAGGAATTCATTCACTTTTCTATTGAGATAATGGCAAAGAGTTGAAGGCCCCTACTGGTTGGATAATGGGATGGTGCCGGTAGCTATCTTTAAATGACACGGTGTCTACGAATCTCCAAGATTAATTTCGGAAGTAAATTCTCGGGTGGAAAGAGGCTGACCAAGCAGCTTCTATTCTTTTTCTCTGGTTTTCACTCCTCCCCTGTGAGTCTCTCCCTAAGAGTACTATTGCATTTTCAAAACATCGGATAGACTGGTGCAGAGGCAACAGAGTCCAGTGGTTCTGGACACTCCCTTCCACTAGAGCACAAAAACTATTTCAAAGGGTCCAGTGACCCAGTGGCCGATACCATGAGCTGCTGACACCAGGCTAACTGAAAAGTTAGGGCAGAGAGGTGCTGAGCCTTGTTTTAGTAAGGAGGTAGGTTGTTGCCGCTGTTATTGTCATTTTCTCATCATCCTTGTCTACAGAGACAGAAGGAAATGCTGTAGAACTGGAGAAGATAGAGATTTGGGGGAAACCTCAGGATCCTCATACACAGGGACAGCTATGACATACTACTCCTTTCTCATTTGCTGCACACAAAAGAATTACATTACTAAACTAAGTGTAGTATTTGCTTCTACACATAAGTCCAAATACAATGTTTAAACAATCTCTGAAGATATTTTGCAAATCACACTTGTCATCCATTTGACTCTTTCAGTAGTCTCTACTGCAGTTCTCACATTGGAGGCAGAATGTTTGACTGCAGTGTGCCAGGAGTGACTCACATGGCCACTCCCAAGTACAGTCCATAGGGATCTAGATTTTGTTTCTCTCAACCAGATCAAGAAGCTTCTTCAAATCAGTTCTGCCACCTTTGGAGTGGGTGGAGGCAGATGAAACAAATAGTAACACAAGTTCTAAAAATGAAAGGGCAAATAGACTAATTAAAACAGGTACTTATAAAATCTAAAAATTATGCATTTTATTTTTAATGGCAAACACGGTTGGCATTTCTATGCAGAAGGGACTGCAGCATGAATTTTATATTCATCTTGGACTACAGTGCATATGATGGGGCACCTAAAATGCGCAATTGTCCCTACTAATGATGCTCTCTGCAAGTGACACTTGCGATGTCTTGTCATGCTCACCTTGTCTCCCTAAGTTCCTAGACGGCTTTCCTTTCCTTCCACATCCCTCTGCTCAGAAGCTTCTCTGAACTTGCACAAGACATTCTCACCTCATTGTCCTGAACACTCTCTAGCATAACACCAGACACAGAGTAGGCACTTGTGTTTATACCTGGAGTGTATTTGGTTGACTCATGAGCCAGTAGTGTGATGGAGTCTGCTCATCTGGGCTCCAGAGAGCAGACTGTGCACATCTCTTCCCAACTCCATGTTCACTAACTTTGCCCCTATAGCTTGAAAATGACCACGGTGAGAGCATTTACACAATGGAAACCATCCAGTTGGTTTGAAACATTCTGAATATAAGCATTGATTGTGTCTTCTACTTCCTTTCTATTCGATCTGTCTTACCAGCTGTTTTATATTTAGCAGATAGTCTTTCATGTGAGAATTATTCTCTGAATAACTATATCTTTTTAAAAATCATTTTAAATGTATTAAAGAAAAGCAAATATTTTGTACATGCCTTTTTGTATTATTTTGTACAATTATTTCTGGATGAGACAATATTCCTCTACTTAGTTTGTGTAAACAGTAGTTATTCAAGGAAAAAGTGCTGTCCTGTTTTTTGCCAACAGTATTATTAAGCAATTAGTAAAGACTC
This sequence comes from Myotis myotis, assembly GCF_014108235.1. Taxonomy (NCBI): domain Eukaryota; kingdom Metazoa; phylum Chordata; class Mammalia; order Chiroptera; family Vespertilionidae; genus Myotis; species Myotis myotis. Next base: position 177,118,360 of record NW_023416335.1, read on the forward strand.
TAAAAATGTCCTTTTTTTAAAAGGCCAGGAAATTAAATTGTCTGGTTTGTAGAATTAGAAAGTAAGTTTGTGTACTAGGAAGTTAATTCTATTGCATTAAAATTAGTTTTGGGGGGAGAGTTCTATTACTATCTGACAAAATAATTACTATTTGAACCAAACCCATAATACTTTTTTTTTCTAAAATGGGCTTTGTAATGTTCACATATGAACTTTAATTTTTCCAGGACATGCATTAGAGAGAATGTGGTCTTTTGAGGTTTAATTAACTGTTTAATGGGAAGAATGATGCCTATTACTCTTTGGAAAGGCAGTAAAGAGCTATGCTTAGGAGGAGAGACTCTAGGGCAAACTGCCAACGTTCTAGTCCCAGATAGTCCTTTTATTGTGTGTGTGACCTTAGAAAGTCACTTAAATTCTCAGTACCTTAGTTTCCTTATATGTGCAATGGGGATGATAATAGAACCTTCTTCATAGTTCATGGTGAGGATCAAATGCGTAAATACTGTATATGTAAAACACTTGGAATGATGCCTAGTACTCAATAAGGGTTTGATTATTATTTCTAAGCATAGAATCTTACAGATACTGGGTACTTAATAAACATTTCTGAATTTGATAATTACATAACTAGTTACTAGCATTGAGAAAAGGAACAAAGACTGAGTGGCTACTAAGAGCCAGAAATAGAGAAGTGAACAAGATAGGCAAGGTCCTCACCTGTTGTTAAAGTCTCTATTTTAGCATTATGCAGTTTCACCCAAAAGGTATACGTAGCTGATCTTTTTTTAAAAGAAAAAAATATGTTTTATTGATTTCAGAATGAGGAAAGGCGAGGGGAGAGATAGAAACATCAATGATGAAAGAGAATCATTGATCGGCTACCTCCTGCACGCCCTTCCTACAACCCAGGCACTGGCCCTGACATTCATAATCAAACAATGACCTCCTGGTTCATGGGTCAATTCTCAACCATTGAGCCACACTGGCTGGGCGAGGGTTCTGGTCTTTATAAGGATATCAGATATTCTGAGTGTCCTTGCGCCCACCTAAAATCAAGGAGAAACAGAAAACAGATCTTGAGGGACAGCTAATAGTCTTGGCCACATTTCATCCCTTTGACTGTGTTTACATTACTCATTTTCCATAGAGAATATGCTCATTCCCTTCCCAAGGAATCCATTTCCAAATCCCATCCTGTTCCTACATCTAGGTCAATTGTCGAGGATGCTCTGGGTGGGATCAGCCCTCCACATCAGTTCCAATGTGGTTCTTTGTGATACGGTGACCTATGAACTAGCACACAATCTTCCCATGAAGACCCAATTTAAATGAAGGAGCAGGAACAGAATAACTGAAAAACTCCCATCAGAAAAGGGAAAATAGCAAACACGGCTGTCACCAATCTATCAGAATGATCAGTAGTGTTGGAGAGGAACTATGGAAACTCCCACCCTGCCAGTAGTGTGAGTCCTGGGTCAGCCCATCTGTCAGCTGTGGCTTTAGCTCTCTGGGAGGACTTTTTTTTGGTCCATTGTCTCCCATGGCCACATCTGAAGCAGACACTGAAGAGTATACTTTCTTGGGACCACCGCAACTTCCACACTCTGCTTCTTGCTGATGTAGATTTATAGATACAGTAATTGGGTAGATTTGTCACATGTTTTGGCAAGTGGGTTTTCTGGCTTCTTTAGCAATACAATTCCTTTCTAATTATGAGAATGCCTTACTGGCCAATTGTCTATCAGTTCCATGTGTGAGCAATCACAACAAAGACTTTAATCTTTATATAGATTTTAAGACTGAGGGTTCTGGTCTTTATAAGGATATCAGTCACTTAAGATTCCCAAAGGACAGGTACATGTATAGTGGAGACTTTCCTTCACTTTTCTGCCCAACACTGACTGACAGGGGTATTAAATCATTGTCCACTCATCTGTTAAAAGAGGGCTTGTGGTTGATTCACTTAATCCCAACCACAGCATCAGCTTCTGGTGATAGGGCCACGGCCTTCTAAGCTGTCCTTAGGCTCACAAGCACATGTCATCTCTTAGCCTAAAGAGTCAAGAATTATCACTCTCTCAGTCTACCTCTTCAGCAAAGCCTGCCCCCTTCTACTAAGCCTCCAAATAAAGGACGTCCTCTCATGAGCTTGTCCACGTGACCACATGAGGGTACAGAGATCACACCCGAAATTTTAGAAAGGGGTTCTTTTATGGTTTCTTGCCCAGAAACATGTCTCCTCTGGCTCTGCCCAGCACCTAAACTCCAGGAATCAGGGAAGTAACTGACCTGGAATAAAGAAAATCACTGAATCTCTTGAGAATTTAAAGAAACAGCTTCACTTCTTTAGGTCTAGTTTCTTCATCTTTAATGTGAACAAGTTACCCCAATACAATTTAAAATTAAAAAAAGTAACCTATATGTTCATGTAGACTACTGTCACCCCAATAAAATTTAAAATAAATAAAGTGAACAAGTTGAACTAGATGAACTCCATGTCTCTATAGTTTTTATTCCATAGTTTTTATAAATGTACTAGAGGCCCGGTGCATGGTGGGGTCCCTCGGCCTGGCCTGTGGGGATCGGGTCGAAACCAGCTCTCTGACATCCCCTGAGGGTCCTGAATTGTGAGAGGGCAGTTCTTAGGTGACGCACCCTGGAATCAGGTTCCCTCCTCTCTGGTTCCTGGTGTGTCACCCGAGAAACACAACTGCCAAGTCACTGCAGCTCGGCAGCTCCTGCATTGAGCATCTGCCCCCTAGTGGTCATTGTGCTTTGTAGCTAACTGGTTGGATGATCAGACGGTCACTTAGGTATATATATATATATTAGAGGCTCGGTGCACAAAAATGTGTGCACTCGGGGGGGAGAGGGGGGGTCCCTCAGCCCGGCCTGTGACCTCTCACAGTCTGGGACCCCCTCAGGGGATGACCATCTGCTGGCTTAGGCCTGCTCCCTGGGGGTATTGGGCCTAAGATGGCAATCAGACATCCCTCAGGCAGCCCGGCAGCCCTCAGGGGATGGCCACTTGCCAGTGGGGAGGAGGCCTAAGCTGCAGTCAAGCATCCTTAGCGCTGCAGAGGAGGCGGGAGAGGCTCCCACCACCACCGCTGTACTGGCAGCCATCAGCCTGGCTTGTGGCTGAGCAGAGCTCCTCCATGTGGGAGCTCACTGACCACCAGAGGGCAGCTCCTGCATTGAGCGTGTGCCCCCTGGTGGTCAGTGTGTGTCATCGTGACCAGTCATTCCCAGTCCTTCTGCTGTTAGGGTCAGTTTGCATATTACCCTTTTATTATATAGGATAGAGGCCTGGTGCACGGGTGGGGGCCTGCTGGTTTGCCCTGAAGGGTGTCCTGGATCAGGGTTGGGGTCCCGCTTGGGTGCCTGGCCAGCCTGGATGAGGGGATCATGGCTGTTTGCAGCTGGTCACACCCCCCTTCAGGGTGCGGGTCCCTACTGGGGTGCCTGGTCAGTCTGGGTGAGGGGCTGAGGGCCGTTTTCAGGCTGGCGGGTGACTGAAGCTCCCAACCTCTCCTGTTTTTCTTTTTTTTGTTATTCTGGGATTTATTTACCTTCTATGGCTGTCACTGGAGCTGAGAGCCGGCTTTAGCTCTGAGGCTCAGCTCCAGCTCTGAGACCTCGGCTGCTGAAAGCAGCTATCTGGGTTTGTTTGGCTTCTATAATTAAAACACTGTTGCAGCTCCAGCTCTGAGGCCTGGCTGGCTGAAAGCAGGTTTCTGGGGTTTGTTTAGCTTCTATAATTTCAACATTGTTTCTTAGAGTGCAGCTCAGAGGCTGGCAGCAGCAGGTGGGGAACCTTGGCTTCCTCCATCACTGGAGCAAGCAAGCCTCCTGTTCGCTTCAGCTGCCTGGCTACCGGCCGCCATCTTGGTTGGCAGTTAATTTGCATATCTCCCTGATTAGCCAATGGGAAGCTTGTTAGAGGTACATTTAATTACCATGTTTGTCTATTATTAGATAGGACTAGAGGCCCAGTGCACAAAAATTTGTGCACTTGGGGGTGTCCCTCAGCCCGGCCTATGCCCTCTCACAGTCTGGGACCCCTCAGAGGATGTCCACCTGCTGGCTTAGGCCCGCTCCCTGGGGTATCGGGCCCAAGCTGGAAGTCAGACATACCTCAGGCAGCCTGGAAGCCCTTGGGGGATGTCCACTTGCCAGCAGGGAGCAGACCTAAGTTGCAGCCAGACATCCTTAGTGCTGCTGTGGAGGCAGGAGAGGCTTCCACCACCACCACTGTGCTGGCAGCCATCAGCCTGGCTTGTGGCTGAGCAGAGCTCCCCCTGTGGGAGTGCACTGACCACCAGGGGGCAGCTCCTGCATTGAGCATCTGCCCCCTGGTGGTCAGTGTGTGTCATAGTGACCAGTCATTCCCAGTCGTTCTACTGTTAGGGTCAAATTGCATATTACCCTTTTATTATATAGAACAGAGGTCTGGTGCATGGGTGGGGGCTGACTGGTTTGCCCTGAAGGGTGTCCTGGATCAGGGTGGGGGTTCTGCTGGGGTGCCTGGCCAGCCTGGGTGAGGGGCTGATGGCTGTTTTCAGGTTGGTGAAGTCCCTCAGTGGGGACCCTCACCCCATGGGGGTTTGGCCAGCCTGGGTGAAGGGCTTATGGCTGTTTTCAGGCTACCCAAACACCCTTCAGGGTGGGGGTCCCCACTGGGGTGCCTGGCCAGCCTGGGTGAGGGGCTGATGGCTGTTTTCAGGCTGCCCAAATCCCCTTCAGGGTGGGGGTTTCTACTGGGGTGCCTGGCCAGCCTGTGTGAGGGGCTGAGGGCTGTTTTCAGACTGACCAAGCCCCCTGGCTACCGAAACTCCCAGCTTTTCCTTTTTTTTTTTTTTATTCACTCCAGCTCCATGGCCATGGCAACTGGAAACAGGTATCTGGGGTTTATTTACCTTCTATAATTGAAACTTTGTGGCTTGAGAGAAGGCAGCAGCTGGCCAGGAAGCTTGGCTTCTTCCATCGTTGGGGCAACCAAGCCTCCTGCTTGCTCCAGCTCTGTGGCTGCCGGCCACCATCTTGGTTGGGTTAATTTGCATATAGTCACTGTGATTGGCTGGTGGGTGTGTCTTAAGGCATAGCAAAGGTACAGTCAATTTGCATGTTTGTCTATTATTACTTAAGATAGATATGAATATATACACATACATACATATATATGATATATATATATGATATATATATATATAATATATATATATATATATATATATATATATATATATATATATATATATAGTTCTGGTGTCCTTCTAATACTTATTCTATGATTAGACAGTCCCCCTTAAGATACCATGTATAAATGTTAAGAGGCTGTTTATTTCTATAAGGTATTTTGAATATGTTATGCAAATTTAGCAAGCCCTTTATAAGAGTTGTAGTACATTTTAGCAGAATTATTCTGGTTAACTTCATCATAAAATTTCAGGGGAAATTCCAGGTAGCAAAAACCCCGTGGCTTTGGAAATCAGACATAGGTTTACTTCCAAACTCTGTCATTTAAGCTGTGTAGTCTTGGTCAAGTTACTAAACATATTTAATTGTTCACATTAAGAATTCAAACACATTCTGTTGAATACTCCTTCCCTGCTTTTTAATACTATTTCAAGCAGAGTCCATAGCATTTAGGTTACTTATAGCTAAAAGAGCAATCTAATTTCACGAATTAGGACTCACTTTTTAATAAGGGATATGCATTGGATAAAGTATCACGATCTTTTCTTTCCCTCTTTAGCTATTCCCCTTCCAGGATCAGAGAAGAGGGAGAAGAGTACAGAGAAAGCCAGATAAAAGTACATATTTTAACTAACTGGCCCTGCTGTTGTGGTTTATACCAAGTGAACACTAGTGCTGACTGGCTCTCTCACGGGGTAGAGTTGTAGGTTCTTTAGGAGACTCCACAAACCATAGTTCACATGACTAATGAGCTGCCCAGGCTACCTTGACCTTGCCCATATACCTCACATCTCCCTCTATTGACAGTCCTCCCTCTAGACCAGATGTCTTAAGGTGGCCCAAGCCTACCTGGCTTGCAAGTCACCCACCTGACCCACAGGAAGCTCACACACCCTCACCACAGGAAACAATGGGAGTGCGTGCTGTGCCATTCTCTTTCTTCACCCTAACACCAGGGGCTTCTCGTAAGAATCCACTGGGGAAGAGGCAAGCATGACGCTCTCTGATCACCAGGCAGTCAGACTTCTCACAGTCCTCTCTCTGCTCCAGGGACAATGCCAGCACAGCCTACACATGCCCCAGCACAGTAAGACTGCAGGTGAGGAGGCCATCCCAGTCTCCTTTCAGGGACCTCACAATGTTTAGAGTCAATTATTTGTCTTGGAGAAATACCACAGCACTACCCACTAGATTAAAAATATATTAGTCCTGTGAATGCTTTACTTTGAAGGGTTCTTGAATTTCTAGTCTTTTCTCTGTATAAGTGGTAGGGGGTAATGGAATAAGGGCTACTCAGCCATATTTCAGTAAACCCTGCAGAAATGTATCCAGCAGCTCCTCTTTACAATGTGGGGTGCTTACCATCCAATGTTCCCAGCTCTGAGGCTTTAGCTGAAACCTGAGAAAATAGTCTCATTTGACATTCTGTTGCTAATAATAATAGTCATAGAAATAAAGCAATATTAGCTAACAGTTATAACTATGTGCCAGGCATGGTTCTAAGAATTTTAAGTTTACTAAATGTTTAACTCTCTAACAACCACATAAAGCTGTGTCTTCATTTGCAGATGCTGAGGCACGGGAAATGTAAGGAACTAAGTTAGTGCTACTAGGAAGTAGCAGACCTGGCCTTCAAAGCCAGGCAGCCTAGCGGTACAGTGTGTACCCTTGACCACTAACTATACTTTCCTGATTCTTCCTGATAAGCGGTTTGAACTTTATCTTGAGGGTGCAAAACACTTGATTTCCCCCCCACCACCTGTAAAATGATGGTAACAAAACCTACCTTACAAGCAATTTGGAAAATAAGATAATACAGATGACTCTGGAACCAGCCCTGATGCCTAATAGAAACTTCAGAATAAATGACAATAGTGATCACTATGTTCCCCTTTCTGTATGAGGTGGTTGGCACCAAGCCAGCACCAAGAAAATCCAGAACAGTCGTTCCTATAGAAATAAAAGAGCAGCCACCCCTCACCCCTAAGTCCCCTAATCAGCAGCGGAGCCATTCAGCCCCATACATGATTCCCCTGTATAACAACCAAAGGAAGAGAATTGTTTCCCAAATCAAAACACAGCCAGGCATGACCATATGCAATAGTTTGTTTCCTGTTAGGTTTTAGTCCTTTGAAAGCTGAGCCAAAGAATCAGAGACATGTTTGAGAAACTGAGACAGAGTCTAAGCTCTCTGATCCTCTTGATCAAGTTCCCAACCCAGAGTCTGGACTGGGCAGCAACTAGAGAAAGACCCTAAGTGTTATCGCCTCTGGTCGCCAAAGTATCAAAATCAGTCCAGACGAAGGGCCACGCAAAAACACGAATGTGACGTAAATCCCCTCCATAGATGGAATTGACTGAGCTTTAGAGAATTCCAGTTTCAGGCTGGTGATGCCCGTATAAACCGGATGGCTTTTAGTTTCTATAAAGCCCAGGGTATTAGGGAGAGACTTGATTACCTGTGGCTTAATCTGAATTAAAAGGCAAAGCAATTACACAAAAGCTCTCATTTACCTTTTAAGTGGGATTAGGCTCACACTAACTTTATGACACTAGGTTGCTAAAAACAAATGGCAGTTTCTCACATGCCCTAGGGAAAAAAATCGGAGGCTTATATAATTATTTCAAATTAGGAGGCATTGTGCCCAAGACAAGCAGATAGGAAGGGCCTAGAACCAAATGGACCCAGTCTTCCAACTCCAACCAGGTGACAGGAGAACAGTAGTTTCGTTTCTGTGCTTTTCCATTCACATAGGAAGGCAGTGTGGTGGCAGGGAAGAATTGGGTTTTAGTAGTCCTGTACCTGCCACTGGAAGTTTCATGTTCTTGGGGGTGGGGTTGGGGGTGAGGGAAATCATGAAATTGCTTTCTGTGTCATTTTCCTCATCTTTATAGGGGAATCTGGACTCTCAACCTCTGAGATTGCATTCTTGGGGATTTCATTAAGACGACTCATAAATAAAGGAAGAATGTAAAGGAGTTAAAGAGATGGAAAGATCACTGGGGAAGTAAGCATCTTCAATCTTTTGATAAAGACTTCCTTCCCCTTTGGAACTTGATAGCCAGGAAAGTCTCTGCCCCCCTGGGGGAATGAGCACAGGGTGTGCACAGAGCAAGTTACACTGGCAACAACTTAAATGTTTTCCCAGAACCCACGGAGAGTCAGTGCAGCCCCACTTGTGGGATGCGGCTGGTCTCTCTCGTGAATATGAATAACTTTCTCCGTGCATACACAAATGTTATACTCCCTATTTTTCTAGCATCCAGAAAAATGCAAGAACTTAAGATTGAGTCAAAAATCAAACCCAGATTAAACTAATACGTTGTAATCAAATACCTCTACCTGGGCTGATCCTGATTCTGGCGGGCCCTGGCACAGCGTTTGGCTTGCCAGGGACAGCTTACCAGGAGTGTTCTAAAAAATAAAATAACGCACTGGCTTTGCAGTACGAAAGCAGAGTCCATAAACCACAATATCTCTCTGTGAGGAAATAGACTTCCTGTCTGCTATTTTTTTATGTGCCCAATTAAGTGCAGATTTTTGGCTGCGTGAGCAACATAACTGCAACATTTTTTCCAGAAAAACCAAGAAATGAACTAAAAAAAAAAAAAAAAAAAAAAAAAAAAAAAAAAAAAAAAAAAAACTAAACAAGAAAAAGTCTTGCAAAAAGATGGTCTGATAAGTGCTGTGAGATAATATATTTTTCTCATTTCTACCTGATATCTTCTAACCTGGATATGACCAACCTCAAGCAGAGCGACTCTAGATCACATTTCGAATGTGCTGGCAACTCCCCATGCCAGAAGGATTTTCCCTGAGTAAGGTGAGTACATTTCAAGGCCTTATATGGAATAAAATAGCAGGGCACTAAGGTAGGCTGGGTGGGTTTAGCAAGTTGGGTATCTAAGCATTAAAAATCAAAGTTCACCAAGATTCTCTGATGAAAAATAGGAGCTGGATGACCTGGTTCAAAGGAAATAAACTGCTTGAAATCTAGTTGCCAAAATAAAAGTGAACCTAAACATGTGAGGTCTGAAACAGTTCCTAGATTTTAATGGGCATCCTGAGTTACACACACCTGGGCGCTTCCTGGCTTAGTTAGGCCAGAAGCAAGAATGCTAGAACCCTGTGAGGAAGACTGAGCTGGAAGACAGCGCCAGTCAAGTTACGGAGCTTCGCTGATATTCTCTCTGCTATCTCAGAGAGACCCAAAGAGCTTTAAGTGAGCTCACATACACTCCTCAGATCTGGACCACGCTCAAGTGGTTTCAACTAGGTCAATCTTTTTCCTGTAAGGAGTCATCAAAAAAGTCCCGCGGCGCCCGGGCTGGAATCAGCACCGGTTTTGAAGACGTAAACAGTTTCGGCAGCACCTAACATAAGCGTTTCTTTGTTTACCTTGCAGAAATAAAGGGCAACACCGTGTTGTAGGGAGAAACCCAAACCAGCTGGAAATAACTTTGCTCTTATGTGCGGGCCCCCGAGTCCTCCCCAAATCACCTCTTCCAGGTAAACTGATTTGATATTTTCTGAGCTTTTGGCTTCTCACCTCAGAGTTGCCAAATTTCTGAATTGACATTGGTTTCAAGATACAAGGTACATTAAAGGTTTAATTTGCTCAGTCTTTCTGGTCTGGGTTAAAAGTGAGATTTTTCTTTATGCCTCTTTGAGTTCAAGCTACTTTTTAGCCCAGTTTTAATTCAATCAAACGCCCCTAAAATTTTACTGTTGGCTTGGGCAATCTAATTAATCTCCCTTCATTTCCTCCTCTATTACAGATGTTTGGAAATGTATGCTATACCTCACTGATACTGATGGGATGATGCAAATCATATAATATAGCTTAAAATGACTTAAGAGTCTCCAGAAAAAAAAATATAGTATGAGCTTTTACATGTGTAAAGCTCAGCCCACTGGTAAATCCAAGCCATAATTATTGTTTTCAAAATAAAGATTATAAACAGGGAAGCAAAATGAAACCATGTGGCTCGGTGTAGACTGGTATGGGCATTTAATGCATTTGTAGGTTCAGTGGAAACTGTTGACTTATGAGAAAGGGGAAAACAAGATGCCCAGTGCCCCAGCTGTAGTGTCAGTAGGCAGGTCTATGTTTGTCATCAATGGTCTGTGGCAATTCGGATACTGTTATTGCATGATTATGCATACATGTGTTTTGCTCTACTTCTTGTCATTTAAGGTTTCAGTATAAGCCCTGGTTTAAAATGTAAATCGTATGGAAGGTGAAGTAAGCTTGTTAAACTTTGAATCACACCCACTCAGGAGTCTGCATGCTTTGTGAACCACTACATAGCTGCTCAAAAAGTGCCCTCCTAATGAGGCCAATTCTGCCTAATGCATATTCCAAGAATAATACTTGACCAAAATTGAATGCAATTCTCTTGTACTTGTTATAATTTTCTATGACAGAGAGCAGAGGCTAAATTCGGTGAAAGTATTGTTTTTCTTCTAAGCCTGGGTCTGCCAAATTTTTTTTTATTTCCCTTCCTCGTCACCCCAACCCCAGTCATCCTTTTTGGAATGATGTGGTGATCATAACCAACTAGGAAACTTGCTGGCATCTGCGTCGTGCCCATTTTCACCACTTTCCCTCACCCCTTCGATAGGTTTTTGGTACAGAATGGAAATATTCCCAAATGGGAGAGTCATTAACATCAGCAATGTCAAGAGCAGCCTTGAAAGGAGGCATCTGAGAGTCCATATGTACAGTGCACTTATCACGCAGACAATGTAAAAGCCATTTGAGGTCTGTAACTTCCTTTTCTACACAGAAGGAAATGTGACAGTGAATCAAATTGATACAGGAATTTGAAATATGTGTGGTCACACAAAGTTAGAGAAGATTATAAATTCAGCATTAGAAACCCAAAGAAGAAAAAATAAGCCACAGGTAGTATTCTCATATTATATTTGTTTGAGCTGTCAGGACAAAATACTAGAGAGAAATATTTTTATGACATGGAAACTAAGATCTGCTTTCCAAAATTATTTTCCACTAACTTAAAGCTATGTATCATTGTGCAAACCTAAACACTCCTACCCTTGCAGAGTCAAACATTTATCTCATGACTGGCGAGAGGATGCCCATCTCAAATGCGCACGCATGCTTGGTAGCGATGGGGTCTGTTCCCAGTAGTAATTCTCAGGGGAGCAGGACTTGCCTCCTAATATCCAGAATCATGTTGTTTTCACACATTTTCATGAAAATCCCTCATTTTCCAGAGGGAAAATGGATTCTATAACAAGGGGGGGCCTCTTGATAACTTCAGTAAGAGTGTTTGATCTTTCACTTTTTTTACTCCAAGAGCATAGTAGAGACACCAGCTCTCTTTTGTGAATTGAGGGGTGTGAGGTTGTAGAGAAGGGCGTTCTTTCAGTGGGATGGTCCACATGTCTTCGCTGGTCTTGAGTAGGTTTACCTTGAGAGCAAGGCCAACAAGACTCTAAACACACAGTACACCTCACTGAGTGTGTGTGTTTCTTTGTTTTTTAAGAAATGAGAATGGATGATAAAGTTCAGTAGAATCTATGACATGGATTTTAACCCCAAGCTCCATGCATACTCTTCCTTGCCCTTTCTATGACCCTTAGTCATATTTCTAAGAAGGTCTCCTGAAGCAACTCTTTAAATTTTAAAAACATTATTGTAACCTTAAGTAGACACAGGCATATGCTCAGCCTATTGTTATTATTAGACTTTGCTTCCCAGACCTGGAGAAGAAAGCAGGTGTCTACTCCTTCTTCTTTTGCTGTATCTTCCAATTATAGAGCTTATTGATGCCTGAACCAGGGCACAGATGACTGCTGACACCAGCCCGCCCTGGCATGTGCCCACAGAGGAAGCACTAAAGAGCTAGTGAGAGTGTGCCATGCACTAGCCAGGGCTGCTGACCCACCATACAACCTGTCCTGACACCTTGAGGAGCCTCTCTGATCTTCTCAGGATTCAGGGCACAAGCAGTACCATGGGCCAGTCGGGGCTGTGGCACCCAGGGGAGAGATGATGGTGACCGTAGCCATCAGTAGAGACCAGGGAGGAGTGGTGAAACATATCAGACTGAGAATATATTTTTAAGGCAGAGTAGAGAGGATTTGCTGATGTATTGAAACTGAGGTGAGAGAGAAAGCCAAGTATGACATGAAAACTAGAGGATTGGGATTGCCATCAACTGGGATCAGAAAAACTGGAGGTGACTTTTTTTTTCAGTGGAGACAGCTGTGCCTCAGAGAGTTGAGGTAACTTAGCCATCGTCGCACAGCAAGTACACTGCACAGCAAGGACTCAAACAAGGTTTTTAAATTCCAAACTGAATGCTTTTTCCAAGACACCGCAGCTAAGAATCACTGATGAGAATTTACTTTCTGTGGCCCACGCTAGGTCAAGATTTAAAGAAAGAACATTGAAACTCTCAGACTTAGGGAATCTGCTGTAAAGGGGGAGAAGAGTTCAATCTTAAATTAACTTGAAATCAAAAGTTCCCCCGCTTCCCTAATAAATAAAACAAAACTGAGGTGAGCCTAAGGCCAGCATGCTGATTGCATCAGAGAGGCAAAGATGAAAAGAGGAGAGAGGAAAATGGGCATGAGCCCTAAGTCAGCATGTTAAAGGGGCTGGCCTGTGAGCCTTGTATTATCAGATGTTAGTCAGGGAGGGACGTCCTTTTGCTGGCTTAGGAGAAATCTGAAATAACACATTACTTTTAGGGCCTTTGATTTTTTTTTCCTGGAGATGTTTTGTTTTGATACATCCAACAACAGCCAAAGAGAAAGCCTCAGAGTACAGACATAATAAAAACAGCCGATCCATAGTCACTAAGTATAAGTTCCACTGTCTTCGTCTTGCCCGGCCCAAATTGGCAGCTCACTCAAGCTCAGAGACATCCTGGAGGATTTAAAGAGCAAGCCTAAATGTTTTTAAAGTTCTGGTGTTGGGACGTCCTCCTTCAGTTAATGGCTTTGAGACCAGTTAAAACTCAGATGTTTCTGAGAAGGGTAATCATTTGTAATTAACCAGGAGATAACTGAGCATGTTAGAGAGGATTTACCCACAAAATCCAAATGGGGTAACATGGGAAGCTCTTGCACCGTCTGGCAGAAGGCTGGCTTCCAGCAGTTTAGAAATGAGGCTACCAGTGTCTGGCTAAAGAAACGAAGGAGGGAACTGGGTTCTACACTCACCTATTCAACCAGCCTGGGTTGTTCAGAAATAATGACATAATTATAAAAACTGAGACCTGATTGGTGGGGAGATGGTATAAATGAAACAAATTCTTCATCTTTTATCATGCGGTCAAAAGTATCATTCAAAATTGATAAATCAATAAATATGAAGTCAATCACCAGAAGAACTTAAAACAGACATTGTTTAAGGTGGTTTGGGGGGGGACATTGTGAATAAGGGGGGCTTAAGAAAGTGAGGAAAAAATACCTTGGATTCATACTCTCCGGTACTGCTTGCCTTATTCTTAAAAAAAGTCTTTATATATTTCATTTAAATTTTAAATTGAATAAATATGTTAAAATTTTATTCATTTGAACAAGGATCTGGAGGTAAATGGTGAATAAGATGTGCATGTTCCCTGTTGTCATAAAAGCTTTGGATTCAAACACCCTGAAGCAAGGAAGAGAGAGTGAAAAATTGGAGGCACATGAAAATAGAAACTCAAGTAGAATTTTGGCTTCCTTGTTGGGGGGAAACATAGATCTCTTTCCTGTGAGTGCCTCACTCCTCTGCCTTGGATTAAATGAAAAGGCAGAAAGGACATAAATGTTCCCAATTGGTAGACATTTTGAAACTACATAAAGGCAAGTTATGACTGGCTCTACCCTATTCCCTACCACCTTCCTCCCATAGGCCTTCTCTCTTTCCTGAAAAGAGCAACTGCGTTTTTCCTCAGTAGGAATTAAACCACCCACAGAAGATGTACAGAACGAGTGGGAGGCAGACACAGGAAGTCAGTTCCCTCTTCCATTTCCCTCTGGCTGCAGAACTCTGACCTGGCTGTGTACCCACTCACCACATTCCCCAACTGGGTCATAAGGAACAACATTTCTCAAAACATATTGCCAGAAGCAAAGAAGTGAATACATTTAAATATGCTACTGCTGAATCATTCACAGAACTTCAGACTGTGAATATGGAATCATTAAAACGATCAGTGTTTGATTCTGTCCTCCAAAAGCTGGGGGTGTCAGACTACCTTTGATTTAACAACTCCGGTAACTCTTCCTTCAGGTAATTGGTTTCGGTGCATCAAGACTTCCTTAGGCTGTCCTGAAGGATTCCTGAGTTGGTCAGGTTCCTAGAAAAACCTTTTCAATGGTTGTGGCCCACAGTCACTACAAACCAAGGCTAACCATCCTAATTTTGCAATTAGAACCCGGGTCTTTGCTGATAATAATGCTACTTTACATCTGCACTAAAGGTCTCCTGAATGTTTGGCTGGTTAATAAGCTATACACGTGGAAAGTGAATCTACATGAGATCAGGCAGGAGAAATTGTTGGAGAGCCACAGGATGAACAATCCCCAGTGTGTATTACAAAGAGTAGAGGGTCATGTATGTTCTGACCAGTGAGAGGAGAGAGGCCTTACTGAATACTGGGAGCATTCAATAGGGACCCAAAAGAGGCACTTCATTGTAGCAGGGTTAAACCAGCTCTAGAGAAATGGCTACTCCAGCACCCTAAAAAGAGCTTAAAGGGGAACCTAAAAAAAGATTAAGCAAGTCCATAAGTAACTTACTTGCCTACAAGAACAAAGCCCAACAAACTTAAAAAAAAAAACAGCCGCAGTGTCTGTCATCCAATTAAAAAGAAGCAGGGAAACATGACTTATCACCAAGAAAAAAATCAGTCAAGAGATGTAGAACCAGATCTGATGGGATTAGCAGACAATGGCCTCAAAACAGCTATTATAAATCTAAGGATAGAAATGGAAAATATAATATTTTTTAAATGAAACTTCTAGAGGTGAAAAAAATATAATATTTAAGTGAAAACTTTACAGGTTGAATCCTGTCTACCAGAAGGATATGTTGAAGTCCTGGTCCCCAGGACCTCAGAATGTTGTTTAGGATGGAAATAGGATCACTGCACATGTAATTAGTTAAGATGAGATCATACTGGAGTGGAACAGGTCCCTAATCCAACATGACTGGTGTTCTTTCTTATAAGAAGAGATAAGAGACATTCAGGAAGAAGATGGCTATGAGACAATAGAGGCAGATAGTGGAGGACTGCATGTACAAGACAAGGAATGCCAAGGATTGTTGGCAAACACCAGAAACTAAAAGAGACAACAAAAGATTTCCCCCAACTGGGAGCATAGATTCTTGTTGATGCCTTGATTTCAGATTTCCAGCCTCCAGAATTGTGAGAAAATAAATTTCTGTTGTTTTTAACCAATCAGTTTGTGGTACTTTGTTATGGCAATCATATAAGAAACTAATACAATTGGATCATCAGATTGCAAATGTATAATTATAATGGTAACTGTATCATATTATCAACTGGTTTAGGTAATATGTTATCTCATATGTAACATATTACCTAAACTTAAGAAGTAGAGTGGGAGAGAGGGGGAAGACCAAAAATATTAACAAAGCTTCAGTATGTGATACAATTACAAGTGATTGAATATATGTGTAGTTAACATCCCAGAAAGAGAAGAGAAAAGGGGGCAGAAAAAATATTTAGATATAATGGCCAAAATTTTCCAAAACTATAAATTCACATATCCAAGAAGCTCAACAAGCCAAACAAAATAAACACAAAGAAAACCACATCAAGACATAATCAAATCAGTGAAAACCAGTGATAAAGAGATAATGATAAAAAGCATCCAGAGCCAGAGGAAAAAGACACGTTATACGTAGAGGATCAAAGATAAGAATTTGTTTTGCCATCTCATTTAAAAAAATACAAGCCCCAGAGACAAAGGAATGATATCTCTTAAAAGAGTGCATCTCAAAAAAGAAAATAAGGCCAGACTGTATTCTGGGTCATTAATCGAGTCTCAATTTAATTAAAATTATTGAAATCCTGTGTTCTTTGATCAAAATGAAATAAATTAGAAATCAATAACAAAGAGAATAGTCCCATACTTCTAGAGAAAATGAATTTGAAATTGAAAATTCCAAGCCCAACTTATTTCAATGATGACCTCTATCAAATGTTTAAGGGCTAGGGTTACATCTTTCTCCATATTGTATGAGACCAGAATTATCTGATACCAAAACCAAAGTCATTATTAGAAAGGAAGTTAAAGTCCCATATTCCTCATGAACATAGACAAAATATTTCTTAACCAACTCTGAATATAACAAGGCAAGCCACATACTGGGAGAAAATACTTACAGTACAAATGACTTATGTCTAAAATATATTAGGAATTCTTGCAACTCAAAATAATTTTTAAATAGTTAAAAGATTAGGGAATAAATGCATTACATAAGAAGTTGGGGGGCGGGAGGGGGTGGTAAGAGATCAACCAAAGGACTTGTATGCATGCATATAACATAACCAATGGACACAAGACACTGGGGGGTAGGGGAGGCGGGGGGAATGTCAAGGGGGAGGAGAAAGGAGACATATGTAATACTCTGTAATACTTTAAGCAATAAAACAAAATTTAAAAAAAGGAAGTTATATAAATGGCTAGTAAGTACATGAAAAAATACTATCGTTAGTTATTAGGAAAATAAAAGTGAAAACCATGAAATACTGTTATATAATTACCAATGCTAAAATTAAAGACATTTGACAATAGCAAGTTTGGGCTAGAAAATTGAGGAAATGGAATTCTCATATTTTGCTGATGGAAGTGCAAAATTGTACAATCATGTTGGAAAGATGTTTAATAGTTTCTTATAAAGTTAAACATGCACTTTCAAAATATGCAAAAATTTGAAACCCAAATATTCATGAAATGCTGAGTGAATAAACAAATCGTGCTACATTTATACACTGAAATACTGCCCAGCAATAAAAAGGAACAAACTACTGATACAAGCAACAATGTAGAAGAATCCAAAAAACCTTCTAATGAGTAAAAGAAGTCAGTTAACTAAAGAGGGCATAGTGTATGATGGCATGTATGCAAAATCCTGAAACACAAAAGCTAATTTATAGTGACTGAAGGAAGATTACAGTTGCCTGCAGGAGTGTCAACTGCAAAGGTACACCAGGGAATTCTTTAGGGTGATGGAAATGTTCTAGGTCTTGATTGTGGAGGTGGTTACTCATGTGTATACATTAGTCAAAACTCACCAAACTGTACAGTAAAATGGATATATTTTATTATAAATACTTCAATAAAGTTCCTTTTTTAAAAAAAATCTGAGTGCACCATCTCAGTGAAATTTTCAGAGGTTCAAGGTGAAGAACAAGTTGCTCTCCTTGGCCCTTCTAGGCGGTCCCCCCAGGCAGTGCTTTAGGATGGGTTAGTGACTTATTTCTCTAATTCTCCAAGTCTCCCTTCTGGAAATTAACCTTTCCCAGCTTCTCTCATAATTGTGTGAAGTTTGATTCCTATAATAACTCCCTGATTTCATAACATTCATAGTTTCTCTGCTGCTGTAAATGGTTTCCTAGACAGAAACCATGTTCATGATACACATGGGAAACGAGACAATGAGCTAATCATTTTTGCTTCCAGGAATAATCATGAAAACTCACCACCATGATCCGGGGAGCCTTTAATTACCCACTCTATTAGTTTTCTGTTGCTCTGTACCATGTTACCACAAACTTAATGGCTTAAACCAATACACTTCCTTATCTCTCAGCTTCTATGGAGCAAGAGTCTAGTGCATTTTAGCTGGTTCCACTGCTCAGTCTCTTAAATCAAGGTGTCTGCTGAGACTATCATCTCATCTAAGGCTCAGAGTCCTCTTCTGAGCTCACCAGCGGTTAACGAAATTCAATTTCTGGAAGTTGTAGGACTGTGGTCCCCTCTTTCTTGCTGGCTGTCAGCCAGGGGCTGCTCTCAGATCTCAAAGGCTGCCTTTAGTTTCTGGCCATATGGCCCTCTCCCACAATATAGCAATTTGCTTCTTCAAGGTCTGCAGTTAGCATTTCTCTTGCCAGTCTCTTAGAGAGTCTTAACTAATATAACATTATCACAGGAATGACTTTCCCATTACCTTTGCAAATAATATAACCTAGTCAAGGAAGTGCCTATCCCATTATACTTACAGGTCCTGCCCACACTCAAGTATCTCAGCATTTAGTCCACCAGGAAATAACATGAAAGATACAGGCCTTGGAAGATGAATAAAATTTGGACAGATGAAAAGGAAAGGGAAAAGAATTTAAACCAGGGATGTATGTTGTAGGGCTGAGAGTAGGATGAAGTTGGCATATTAAAGCTACAAGCCAAATGAAATAGGACATTGTGCTAAAGACCATGGGAAGCAGAATTATAATTGAAGAATAGGGTCAGATCCTAAGAGTTTTTACCATTATACAAAGAAACGTGGGCTTCAACAGAAAAGCAGAAGAGAAATGGCATATGAACTTTGAGTAAGGAGAATGATATAACAAAAAGTGCATTTTATATGATAAGACAAGCGAATAAAATTCAAAAATCATTACTATAGCTAGACACTGTCTGATTCAGATGTGAGGTGGTAGACCTTCGGTTCACTGTGGGGATAAAGGAAAGGAGAAATCTGAAAGGCTGTTAGAGGAAAATCTGTTACACACTTGTTCCTTCTAGATACAGTCTTTCCCAACACACATTGTCCTTGATTTTATAGCCTGGCTTACATCCACGTTTAGCTTGATATTTAAGAAACAGTATCTGCTTATGCCACTGAGTTGGATAATTAATAATAAAAACATCTACCATTTTAGGAGTGCCATTTCATTTTCACAACAACCCCATGAGGTAGGCACTATTTTATCTGTATTGTATTAATGAGAAACAGAAGGGTAGAGAGGTTGAACAACTCCCATAGCTAGTCAGTATCAAAGTTCTAAATTCAGTTCAGGCCTTTCTCCCTCTTCACGCCATAAAATAGTACTACCTACATAAACTATTTGATTTGCCAAGCTTGTGTATGCAAAGTAGTTTAAAGACTTGTTTTACTTATGATAGCTACAATTTAATGTTTGTTTCAAGTAAGACTCTGGTCCATAGAATGCCTTCCAGAGGAGGAGCAAAAAGCATAAAGCTGTATCTAATTACTAAATTGAGATAGAAAATAATTACCCTAGTGATTTACACTTACACTATCTTAATGATAATACAGAAGTTTATGAAACAATCTCACAAAATACCAAGCACAATGCCTGGCTCATGGCAATCACTCCATAAATATCAGTTCCCCTTCCTCTTTTTCCCTCTTTTTTACTTTCTTCTATGAGCTACTCCTGTCATACAATGATAAATTAAAGCATAGGGATCAGTTTAATGTTGTTTTAAGGACTACATGCCTTTTGGGGAGAATGGCAAATACATAATTCTACCAAATTCACGTGTCCTCAAGAGGCTGCAGGAAAGGAACCATGAGAAGATTTTACATTTTTTTAGGAAAAGGAAAGAACTGACCAAGAAGAGGTCTGAGGTAACAGAAAGCTTATGGCAAAAAAAAGGGGGGAAATGCCTGGGCTCACCATCAACCCCCTTTCATGATGGCCTTAGAGTATGAACCACTCTGATGTTAGATTGACCCAGATAATTATATTGGTTCTGCATTTTGGGGTATCAAAGGACCAAAACTTGTGGTTATGCTACAGACTACACTGCCCTTTGGAAATTGACTTTTCTCCCTGAATAAACTTGACAACAGCAGTTGAGCCCCAACCACAGCTGAAGGAGACCCCTTCGCTCCCCGCTAGCTAACAAGTATAGAATTAGCCTCTGGCCACATACATTCGGGCAGGCATCAGTTCCCCAGCAAACACCCAGCACATCTGCTCCATCAATTAAAAAGCATTAGGCAAGTGAGCCATTAGAAAGTTCAGCATGATTAGTAGTTACCATGCCTTTCATAGCCACTTTTAACATCTCCATTATTTCAACTAAGAGCTCTGGTTATTATTAAAAGAAGTTTTATTAAAAGGAAGGGGGAGAAGAAGAAAAAGACATAAGCTTGCTTCTCAGACAGGTTAATACAAGCTCTCCCTGAGCTCTGTATTATTGACTTAAGGAACATTCTCAGAGGGAGAGCAAAGGAGGTCGGGTTGTATGGAAAATTTGACTCAAACCAAAAACCCAGCCAATACCACAAAATGGATTGGAGTCAAATCAGATAAATAGAAAAAGAAAAGAATACAAAATATTTTTGAATGACATTATCAAAAAGGTTAAAAAGCTTAACAAGCACCCGATTCAAGGCGCACAGAGCACAGGTTAGCTGGACCCTGACATAAGGTGCTTCTCAGTAGGGATGAAATGATGTTTCCTTTCCTATGCCCGTAGGGAATGTAGTTAAATGTTCACAAACATATACATTCTTCTTGGGTTTGGTTTCTGTAACTACCAAAAATAACGTTTGAGAAATCACCCGAACCTCCCAGTGTATTATTTATGTAACCTAGATATCTTAAAAACAAAATGTACAAGGTTTTAGTGCCAGTTAGCATGTGAAAATATTTGGCAACAATCTGTTTCTACTTCTTTGATAAACTGCATTGTCTTTTTATTATAATGGAAACGGATTAGTAGGGTTTACCAAATAAACAGCAGCTTCCTTAGAGAAATTGACCCTTGTATTTTATAAAAACCAAAAAAAAAAATCAATTCTGAATAGAATATGGGGGTCTTTGACAGACTAATGAAGGGCGACCTTCAAGGTCTGTAACCACGAAAAGATCTGGGTCAGATGAGGATTTGGGGTAGAGATACATTTTGATACTTTCTATTTTAAGCACCCGAAAATTTAGATGCTTATACACAATTTATCCAATTATTTTTTTTTTAATTTTTAGTCTGCAAAATTGTGTTCTTCCAGGATTTTTTGCCTGTGTTTTGCCTGGAAATTGTAATATTTATAATAATATATCTTGAAATGCAGAGGTGCACCCAAAGAAAAATAAAAAATATTTTTTAAAAAACTGAACCAGACACTTGCAGACTTAAAAAAAAAAAATGTTTGATTTAGTGAGTGCTTTGAGTGAGCACTCAAAGGGTGAAGGTAAGACACATTGTTTTAAATCCAAATATGTTTTTCTTATCCTTTGCTGAAACAAGGTTGGTATTTCCCAAACAAAATTTTACTATATATTGAAAAAGTAAAGGAAAGGGGAAAAGATAAAGGTGAGCCCAGTTTAGAGTCTAACTTTTGGGGGAGAAACTTAAAGCAGGTAGGAAGCAGAAGCAAGACCTTTCAAAGACACGTCAGCTCTTCTGTCTGAGGTCACATCACCTGTTTGATTTAAGACCAGAACCTGAATGACAGTATTGCTCTTTTCCAACAAAGTCCTCATGTGAATCAGCTTTTCTGTATCACTCTATGAGTAACCTGCTCTCTTGACCACTAAAGTCTGGTCTGAGCTCCTGAAATCAACACCCCGATACATTAATCCAGAAAAACCTGTAATTGATGCCAACACAGGGTTATCATTAGGTGATAAGCCTTCAACTTTATTTTCTTCCGTCATTCATAAGAAGGAAGTTCTGGCTTCCAAGATAATTAAAGGTCGGCAGATTTATAAGCAGGTTTGCTTTGCCACTTGTTCCCCCCACATGGTTTCTTTTCCATTTCTCTTCCCTTAATAACTGGCTTAACGCCTTTATATAATAAAAAGGTCAGATAGACTCCACACAAAGTACTCATAATAGCTGGCAGCCTGTCCCACTGCTATTAGCCGTGGTGTAGCTGAGCAGAAGTGTCCCGGCATGTAGGAAGAACAAAGAGACAAAGCAGCATTTCCAGGAGCGCATCAGTGAAAGGCAGAGAAAGGAAGAGGGGGACCAGGAGTCTGGGCTTGAGGGGAGACATACTGTCTAGACTCACAGCAGCACGGTTCCTTTTCAAGTAGGTGCCAGGCTTCCTTGCAGTTCCACAAGGCCCTCCTGGAGAAATGGATGCTTATGGCAGTAAAAACGTGCAGTTTTGTGGTCAGGTCTAGACACATGAAGGACAGAGTAGGACATGGCTTATCCACTCATTTCTATTTTCCAGGATTAATAGCAAGTCACTGCATCCAAGTAAAAACTATAATAACCTAGTTTTAAGGATGAATGCAAAAACCACAGTCATTTGAATGTATGGAAACATTCTATTTACCTGCAGAAATGGGTAGAACTGTAAGACATTGCTGATAATTTGACCATTTTGACCTATAAAAATGCAATTTCGTATGGTTCTTTCTATGTTTAAAAATAGAATAGTGTAAAGATTTCCTTTGGTGTGAAAATTAGTCTAATCCTGTGGCTTTCTCAGATTCGGGGTAGTTAAAAGCCAAACACTAAGTTATTCGTGTTTCTCCTTTCCCTAGAGCAGTGGTCGGCAAACTCATTAGTCAACAGAGCCAAATATCAACAATACAACAATACAACGTGGTATTTTGTGGAAAAGACACACTCAAGGGGCCAAAGGGCCGCATGTGGCTCGAGTGCTGCGGTTTGCCGACCACTGATCTAGGCACTTGGGCTGACTGGGCACTTCAAGTCTCTGCCACGTATCTGTTCCATGCCAGTAGGCTACCTCAGGAATGTCCTCATGGAGATGACAGAAACACAAGAAAGAGCAAGGCCTCTTGAGTTATAGACTTAGAAGCACCATACTTGCACTTCTGCTTCATTCTATTACCCAAAGCCAGGCACATGGTCAAGTCCAGAGACAGAGGCAAAGGACACTTCAAAGTTAAATGCCAAGGGGGTGGATGCAGTAAGGGTAAAAGATCATTCAACCCATCAGCAAGACCTATCAATTCTACCTTAGAAATACGTTCCACACCTGTCCAATACTCCTTCTATCTTATTGCTACCACCACTTCAGTTCACCATGATCTCTCTTACCTATCACCACCTGACTGCTTTGTCCAAATCTTTCTTGTCCATTCCTTCTCAAACCATTCTCATTGCAGCCACGAGAATAAACTTAAAAAGAAAACCTGCTCTGACCACTCATTTAATTAAGTCTGCCAAATGGTTTCCTACTGTTCTCAGGATAAAGGTGAAAATCCTGACTAAGGCCTGAATTGTTTTCAATTTTCAATTGAGGGGTTATTTTAAAGCAAATAGGTGAACCTGGTGAAAGGGAGAACGAGAGTGAAGAGGGGGTGTGGGAAAGAGAGGCTTTGTAATGACTTCCATGTGAGGACAGCCTGGGACCCCTTTCTGCAACCTCATCTCCTTCCATCCTTTCTTTCACTCTATGGTTGGAACACAGCATAATTCCCCAATTTATACACTACTTCAAGCCTCTGGGGTCTTACTTGGACTGCTCTGTGTCCAAGTAGAGTTCTTTATCCCTCCTTTTGGTACGAAATCCAAACCCTCTGCCTTTCTCCTCTTTTTCTACTAGGGAAAAAGATGAGAGGAGAACAGCTGTAGGTGGTTTGGCTCTGTGGATAGAGCATTGGCTTGTGGACTGAAGGTTCCGAGGTTCAATTCCAGAGAGAGAGAGAGAGAGAGAGAGAGAGAGAAAGGAGGAGGGAGGAGAGGAGGAGGAGGTAGGCCTACTCTTGCATGAATTTCATGCATTGGTATTTGCAGGGGTTGAGAAATGAATGGAAGAATCTTTACTGTCAAGCAAGGATCCCAATCCTAGTGCAGGTCTCAGGCAGTGATCAGCAAACTCATTAGTCAACAGAGCCAAATATCAACAGTACAACAATTTAAACTATATAGGAAGGGACATTGATATTAACTTAATTAGGGTACTCCTAAAAGCTGGCTTTTGCTAAAAAACGTCCTCAATCTGATTGAGGTACGTTCGCTGAGGTCGACTCCTTCCAACTCTCCCATCCACGCTTGTCTTGTATACTTGTTCCAGATAGACAAGTGTGGATGGGAGAGTTGGAAGGGGTCGACCTCAGCAAAGGTACCTCAAAACAATGTACCTCTCCCGCCCTGTGTATCCCGCAGCCTGCCTGCACCTCGTCTCCTGTCGCCTGATCGACTGACACCCCCCACTTCGTCTAATGTAATTAACCGGGAGATAACTGAGCCACTTCGTCAAAATAGACTCGCCCAGGCTGAAAACCGACTGCTGCTCATGGGCCACGAAGTTTCAATTGCACTCTATGTGCACACCCGCACGTGGTATTTTGTGGAAGAGCCACACTCAAGGGGCCAAAGAGCCGCATGTGGCTCGCTAGCCGCAGTTTGCAGACCACTGCCCTAGAGTATCTCTATCTCTTGCCCATTTTCAAGTGTTTCATAGCTATCTGGCCCCGCAGGCCAAGTTGTAGGGCAATTTAACTTAGTGTTATATCAAGGATGCAATTTCTAGTTGAGCCAGTACATTGGCACAGGAAATACTCCTTGCTCTATGGCCATATCCTGTGTATCTTGTCCTGGCCAATTTGCCGGATAAGACTAGTTCTCTTTCAAGGAAAGATTGGGGGAAAGCTACTGAGCTCTGAAAAAGGAATTACTAGTATCTTCCTGATGTTGGGACACTTGATTTATTCAGCAACATCTTCTTACTAGGAAACAGAGAAAAGAGGACAAGTCTCAGAGTCAGCTCTAAATTCTTCCCCTCTTGCTCCAAAGTCTGCTTTTTATTCTTGTATTTATGATTGATAATACTTATGGAATTGTTAGGGTGGGCTAATGAATCAACATAAGGATTGATATTGTCTGCCTGGATTTGCTCCAAACTTTTAAAAGCACACAAATATGAAATAAACCTAAATTATAATATACTGTACATTGCTGTAGGAAACTTCCTATTATCTCTAACTTTATATAGATGATTTCTCACTGTGTAAGTAGAAGACAACCCACTTAATAATTTCTGGCCCAGTGAACTTTTCCCCAACTTCAAAATAAAGTTTAGACTATATCATATCTAATGAGAATGAGTTACCAGAAAAAAAGGTCATGTTATCAATATTCTCACAATGTCAAGATCAAATCATTCTAAGCATTTTATTTTCTAATATATGCCTTCAAATGAGTTCTTTTCCATGGGAGGCCCAAGAATGACCATAAGATGCTTCTGTTCTGAGACTACATGAAGAATAGTTTTTAAGAAAAAAATAATTTCATAGTAACATTAAGGTAACATTGTCAGGGGGAAAAATTCCAAATTCTGTTTTGCGAATTGCCAAGAACTGGGGTCAAGTCTTGATGCCTCCACTGATATGCTCTGGAATTGGAAACAAGTCAATTTCCCCTCCCTCGAGGTCTTGAAATTAATGTTTTATCTGGATCACCTATGTCACAGTATTCAAGCCTTCCTAAGAATAAAATGGAATTACATGGCATCTTAGATTCCTTCCAAAGGTGGTGTCACTGTTTTTTCTCCTTAATTAGTTGATGATATTGCCAACTTTCCCCCGAGGCATCGTATTCATTCCAGCAAATTCTTATTTAGAAAGCTCACATTACAACAACCCTATACACTTTATCTGGATTGGCAAATTTAAGCCCCCCATCCACGAATTTATGTTTTATTGAAACTGATTCAGTTGAAGGAGCATATCTAAAAGTACTATAACTAAATTCCTTGAAGGCAAACTGCAAATTAAAGGCTATATAGAATCCCATTTATAAGACAAGACCTGTGTGTGTGTGTATCAATGAGTCTGTATGTGGTTGCACACAGGCAGGGAGGTAACCATGGTATGAATTAGGAATGCCCTCCATCACCAATGTGCTGACCAAGACAACTTTTTTCTAGAGGAGTATGTTCAGTGACAGGTCCAAAGGGGCTGGCGAAGGTAAAGCTCATGCCAACATAGGACTAATCATTCCATTTTTTGTCTCAGTGACAACTTGCAAAATGAGGCAGAGAAGAGTACACCTCACCCTCTGTAGGTTTGGAAGATGCATTTAACTAGATAAGATGAGCCAGTACTGCAAGAGAAAAAAACCTAGGGAATCCACTAAAAGGGTTGGCAAGTATTCTTAAAAAGAAAAAAGGTGGCTGTAGAAAGGGAAGAAGGGAATTCAGGAAGCATAAAGAGGAGAAAGGGAACATACATGTAAGCAAACATGAGAAGGAAAAAGTGATTATGGAATGAAGTTGATACAGGGAAAGATTGATGAATGAAGAAAGCTCTCCTACCTTCTCAGCCTAAAAAGTAAACATTACATTAGTCACTATATACAGGGGTTCTAAAAACTATCAACAGCTCAAATGGGCTCCTTTACTTAGTCTTTTTTTTTCCTTCACAATATGAAAAGAGAAACTCATTCTGACTTAACAGAAGATCTCACTGACACTGGTGAGTGTCTGGCTTTAGCAAGTACTTTTGCTCTTATAAGACATGAACATTATGCTAGATGAGTAATAGAGCATACTTCTAGACCTTGGAGCTCAGGAATAAACTGAGTTATTGTTGTTCTTCATTGTTTTGGTCTTGAATTCTAACTTCTCCTTCCTGAGAATGGTGGGACTGGATGCCCTATTTCAGGAAACGCCTTTAGTCTGATGCCTCTTTAATTGGAAAATACGGGTAGTGGCTTAGAGCTAACCCCTTGCAGACTAACAACCTAAACAGCATGATTTAAAAGCAAAAGAAAGTTCTAAATGACAAAAGCATCCCTTACTGATTCTACCATCATACTTTAAGGCAGTGACAGGGAGAAGTTTTTGTTGAAATAAGGCAAGAGAAAGGGAAACAAAAAAAAGCCAGTAGTTTATTATTACATTAAAACAGGTTAGTTTAGCAGTTTAGGTGGTTGTCACATGGAAGACTGCAGGGATAAGACCAGAGCAGGTTATATTTAATTGGATAGAAAGAGGGTATGGGAAGGTCCACACAGGGTTGCTACTAGAGAGGGCTGGCTGGCTGGCTGGTGGGGAGGCAGACAGGGCAGGGGTGAGAAGGGGGGTTGGTAATGGGGGTGGTAGGTTGGGTGGGGCAGTTGGAAGAGAAGCAATGAGTGACTGAATGAAAGGCAATGTTTGGTACATGGCATATGGTGTGTGTGTGTGTGTGTGTGTGTGTGTATGACAAGCATGCACATGTGTGCCCTCCCATCATGTGCAGTATGAGCAAGAATCTGCATTTGAGGGATGAGAAGGAGACAACATAGATCAAGCCCAGACAAGATGCTACTAAGTTTTAAGAGTGCTCATAAGATAAATCTCATCTTTTTATCAGCCACCACAATGCCAGTCTGTATTCTGAATAATGCTGCTTAATCCAGGTTGTTTGACAGCAAAAACTCAGAGGCATTGTCCATCATAATCTCTTTCCGAGGCTGCTTTAAATAAATGGGGTGAATACTGCTCTATCAGTAAGCCATCCTTTGTGTGAAACGGGGTCAGAGATTCACAATAAACCTCATAAATGATCAAGGCCCTGACTGAATATTTATGACTGCTGTGCTTGGATCTTTGCTACCTGTTTCTAGCATTTTCATAGATGATCTCTGTGATATAATTATTCCCATTTTACAGAAGAAGAAATTAAAGGGGAAAAGTAACTTTCTCAGCTACCCAGGAAGCTTAGGTCTTGGGTAGAAACCAGGGCTCCCTACTGAGTCCCAGTTCTCACTGAGGCCACAGGGAATGCTGAAGAGCTCTTCATTTGATTCTGAGGATCTTGATTTCACTCAAATTTCATAAAATCCAGGATAATTATTAAGCGTTTATCTCTATGTAGGATTCTCCTCTTTACTAACCTGGGAGTGGTGAGTTGAATCACATATTCCCAAGAACCAGTTGCTACAGTTACCATCGTATTTGAGAAAATACCATAGAGTGAGGGTAAGGAGTGCCAAGCACTGATCATTTGGACCCTGATGAGAAAGAGCTACCCCTTCTCCCAAGTGCCTCCAAGAAGATAAATTGCTTAAGGAGAAAACTCGTGGAAAATAAGTCAGGAGCCTTGTTTTATTCAGTGTAAAGAAATGAGAAGACTGGGAATATCTGCATGGTTACATTTACCTGATATTTAAGAATTTATTCCAATTGAATTCATATCCTAAATAATTTTGGGATGCATATCTGTCATGTCTAATAGCTGAAATCTTTCCAAATGGGCCCAATCTGTAGTTGTTAGAGAAAAATTCAAACTGATGTATACATTATACAGTACTGGGTTTTCTTGATAAACTTCTATACTTTAAGGAAAGAGATACCTTTGAACCATTGATCAATTAAAGGAAGAGAGTAAGACAATTAAGTCCAAGTATACACATGGGCCATTTTGCAGCCTGCAGTACACTGACAGGAAAAACAAACAAAGAAAACAAACAAAGAAAAATTCTCTTTCTATAAGGAGTGCAGAAAATCTGGTCACAGGATGAAGAAAAGAATGAAGTAGGAAATCAGAAAGATTGATACAGATAAGGGAGCCAAAGTCAATAGTTGAAATGTGTAGCAGAAACTTAGCAATGAGAAGAGTTAGAGAAGAGATTCTTAAACTATATCAAAGTCAAGAAATAAAAAGAAAAACTGAAAAACTATTATATAATTGAGGGAGACTATAGAGACAAGGCAATTAAGTGCCATAGATGATTTTTGACTGGGTTGTTTATGGTGGGGGAAAATATGGGAAAAGATACTTTAGAGACAATTAAAAATTGGAATATGGATAGTATAGTAGATAAAAGTTTAATATTAATGTTAATTTTTCTGAACCTGATAGCTGTATGATGGTTATATAATATGTAATTGTTCTCCAGCATTGAAATATGTAGGCATGAAGAGGTACAATGCCTCCAACTTGCTTTCAAATAAGGATAGGTATGAATAAATACATAAAATTATTTCCTTCTCTAAATATAGAGGAAAGGGATATGTATATATGTGGTACATATGAAGAGAGACACAGCAAGAAAGATAAACCAAACAGGACAAAATATAAACAACCAGTGAATCTGGATAAAGGATATTTATGAGCTCCTGGTGCTATTTCTTGCAACTTTTCTATAATTTTGAAATTATAACAAAGTAAAAAGCCAACACAGAGTAGAGGAGCTAACCAATTTCTTAAACACATAGCTCATTGTATGCTTAAACACTCCTGAATACCCTGACATCAAAGTTTTCATCCACCCATTGACAGGATATGTAGTGAGAGGAACAGGAAAGCAAAGACTCTAATGTATGCTCTTAAAGTTTCCTGTTGACTTTCAACAGCAATTGTGTACCTTGTCATCACTTGAAGTTGCCATTTCTATATCTTAAAAATCTTAAGATTCAAACAAAAACCCTTTGTTCCCAGTCCCGACAAGCTTGACTCAAGGTATTGACAGCTGCTGAGGACCACAAAACCAAGGCAACGAGGAAGGAAGCCTAGTGCTCTCCAGATGTCTATATGTATTCCAATAATTGAAGAGTCCAATTTTTTTTAGCGGGCTATTGAAGTTCTCATTCTTCAGTGGCACTGCGAGACTTCCTGATGATACTTTATGATCTCTCCTAGCAGTTCTGAAGGATTCTCCCAAGCCCTTAGGGACACGATGCTTAATTACCTTTCAAAAAGCCAATAATGGTATTTTGTGGTCATGGACAGATTACACACACAGGCACAATACACATCCTCTCACGAAAGTGAGTTTCTGAGGTTTCATGACTCACTGTCTTCTATTCATATAGGGAGCACATTATGTTTGGCTGGGACACAAAAACAGGTAGCTTAACTAGTAGCACAAGGATGTGGCCTTTGTCCATAGCCCAAAGGAGATCACCTGTTGGATCCTCAGTGGAATTTCCACTCCCGGTCCAAGTCAAAGGCATAATTAAAAAAAAGATGTTGTTGTTCTCCAGGTGTTTCTTTCAGCTGGCAAACTTCCTCCCTCTCCATTGTGTTCCCCAGGAATGGGAGGTTTGAAACTGAATGGTAGTTGGTGAGGTTGTTGCAATAAAAGTTGGATGGGAAATGGCACTCAACCTGTCAAACTGGAGATTCTTTTCTGAGGGCACTTAGCAGCTTTCATTCTTTTATTAAATAATTGTTCCTTTTTAAAAATGCTTAGATCTTCATGAGCTACCAGGCTGGATATAACTGATATGCCTGCCTCCTGCTCTGCCTTCCCAGCTCCTCCAAACTTATCCATATCTATTGGTGCTTTCAAAACCCTTTTAAAAGATACCTCTGGGAAGTCTCTACAGATGAGCTTCACTTAATCCTGTCCACTACTCTCCTTTCTATCTCCTCAAAATTTAAAGCATAGGTCCATCTTTCCTCACAAGACATGTATTCTTGAAAAGTTGAATGTAGATGTAATTTTTAAAGACTCACTATGTATTAGTCAGGTCTTGGTTGCAAGCAATGAAACACATTCTGACTTACTTAAGAAGAAAAAATATTAGAAATACATATAATTTAGAAGACACAATCAATAGGAGGGCTGGAGAACAAAAGCTTGGGGGAAAAGACCAGAATCAAGGAAGATAGGAACCATGGATCGATCCTCAGGAAAAAATCTGTGTGAGATGTCGCCACTGACACCTCCACCGTGGTCACAGCTGGACACCACTACACTAGACAAAAGCAACTGCTGTGCTGAGAATGATGTCCAAATCGTATCTGTGTCTTAGCAACACTCCCTCAAAATTTCAGAGGCCCCTGTGGGAGCAGTCAAGTGACTAAGTCTATGTCATATGCTTCACCCCTAGAAATTTCTACCCTAATGGAAAGGGGTTCAGATTCTCAAGAACAAAAACAAATGCCAACACATTTTAAAACTGCAGGAGAACCCAAATTGAGACGTTTTATTTCTAATGTATTTGCAAATTGAAAAAAATCTTAGTTTAAAACAACTGTCACCTTGATTAAAGTCTCTCATAAAGTTATATTTTTGGGACACTAGATTCATTCACTCACTCCCCCTATCTTTAGCCTTTATTCTCTTCTTTGTTCACTCTAAAAGAGAGAGAAAATTATTTCAGAACTTTGATCTTAGCTTAATAAAACATTTGTAAATTTTTGTCCATTTTTCATCATCTCAAAACAGCAGAATAAATGTATCTAATCAGAAAGGATGTTAATTGATCTCTTCTTTTGCATTTCTTTGGGAAGAGGGTGCAGGATTATCATGTTTTTTTAAGGCATCTCCTCCTCTGTCAAGTAGAAGTGGGAGCTAAAACTGTTAGCTTGTCCTTCTCCTATAATTACAGGTTCAGAAAAAATCTCAAGGAGAAATAAAAAAATAATGCATTCCATTTAAACCATTGAAGAATAGCTCCCATATATATACATAGGTAAGGTCTCAAAATACCTAGTCAAGCTTTCAAGTGCTCGTTTTCAAGTTGCTAAGTGAAGGCACAGATTTTAGGAGAAAAACAAGCCTCATTTTATGGTGCTTCACTTTATTATGCTTCACAGATACTGCATATTTTTCAAACTGAAAGTATGTGACAAACCAGTGTCTGTCAGTGCCATATTTTTCCAACAGCATTTGCTCGCTTCACATATCTATGTCACACTTTGGTAATTCTCACAATATTTCAAACTTTTTCATTATTATTAATACTGCTACTACTATTATTATTATATTTATTATGGTGACCTGTCATATTTATGCTACTATTATAATTGCTTTGGAGCACCACAACCCATGCCCAAATAAGATAATGTTGATAAATGTTGTGTGTGTTCTAACTGCTCCAGCAAGTGGTCATGCCCCATCTCTCTCCCAATTGCCTGAACCACAATGATATCAAAATTAGGCCAATTCATAACCCTACAGTGAAAGGAAGAGTCCCGCGTCTCTCACTTTAAATCAAAAGCTAGAAATTATTAGGCTTAGTGAAAAAGGCATTTCAAAAGACACGTTAGCCAAGTTGGTGAATGCAAAGGAAAAGTTCTTGAAGGAAATTAAAAACGCTACTCCAGTGAACACACAAATGATAAGAAAGTGAAATAGCTTTATTGCTGATATAGAGAAAGTTTTAAGGTCTGGATAGAAGATCAAACCAGCCACAGCCTTCTAAGTCAAAGCCTGATTCAGAGTAAGGTCCTAACTCTTCAATTCTATGAAAGCTGAGAGAGGTGAGGAAGCTGCAGAAGAAAGGTTTGAAGCTAGCAGAGGTTGGTTCGTGAGGTTTAGGGAAAGAAGCCATCTCATAACTTAAAAGTGCAAGGTAAAGCAGCAAGTCCTGATGTAGAAGCTACAGCAAGTTATCCAGAAGATCTAGCTAAGATAGTTAATGAAGGTTCTGTGCTGAACAACAGATTTTCAATGTAAAGAAAACAGCCTTATATTGGAAGAAGATACTACTTAGGACTTCTGTAGCTACAGAGAAGTCAATGCCTGGCTTCAAAGCTTCAGAGGACAGGCTGACTCTCTTGGAAGGGGCTAAAGCAGTCGGTGATGTTAAGTTGAAGCCAATGCTTATTTACCATCCCCAAAACCCTAGGGCCCTGAAGAGTCAAATCTTCTCTGCTATGCCCTGTAAATGGAACAACAAAGCCTGAAGGACAGTACATCTGTTGACAATGTGGTTTACTGAATATTTTAAGCCCACTATTGAGAACTACTGCTCAGGAAAGAGGATTCCTTTCCAAATATTTCTGCTCATTGACAATACACCTGGTCATCCAAGAGCTCTGATGAAGATGTACAATGAGATTAGTGTTTTTATCATGCCTGCTAACACAGCAGCTATTCTGAAGCCCATGGATCAAAAAAATAATTTCAACTTTCAAGAATTATTATTTAAGTAATACATTTTGTAAGGCTATAGCTGCCATAGATAATGACTCCTCTGGTGGATCTGGGCAAAGTAAATTGAAATCCTTCTGGAAAGTATATAACATTCTTGATGCCATCTAGAACACTTGTGATTCATTGGAAAAAGTCAAAATATAAACATTAATGGGAGTTTGAAAGAAGTTGATTCCAGCCCTCATGGATGATTTTAAGGGGTTCAAGACTTCAGAGGAGAAAGTAACATCTGCTATAGTGGAAATAGCAAGTGAATTAGAAGTGGAGCCTGAAGATACGACTCAATCACTGCAATCTCATGAAAAAATTTGAATGAATAAAAAGTTCTTATGGCCCTAGCTGGTTTTGCTCAGTAGATAGAGCATTGGCCTATGGACTAAAGGGTCCCAGGTTTGATTACGGTCAAGGGCATGTACCTCAATTGCAGGCTCCTCCCTAGCCATGGTTGGGGTGCATGCAGGAGGTAACCAATCGATGTGTTTCTCTCACATCAGTATTTTTCTCTGTGTTTTCCTCCCCCTTACACTTTCTCTAAAATCAGTGAAAAAATACCCTCAGATGAGGATTTTAAAAAGAGGGGGCTTCTTATGGATGAGCAAAGAAAGTTGTTTCTTGAGATGGAATCTATCCCTAGTGAAGATGTTGCAAAAATTGTTGAAATGACAATAAAGGATTTCAAACATTACAGAACTGAAGTTGAAAAAGTAGCTGCACTGTTGGAGAGAATTGACTTCAATTTCTCACATACTACAGAGAAATTATTCATGAAAGAAGACTCTATTGATAAGGCAAATTTCACAATTGTCTTACTTTAAGAAATTGCCACAGCCACCCCAACCTTCAGTAACCACCACCCTGAGCAATCAGAAGCCATCAATATCAAGGCAAGACCCTTCACCAGCAAATAGAGTATGGCTTGCTGAAGGTCAGATAATGATTAGCATTTTTTTAACAATAAAGTATTTTTTAATTAAGGTACATACATTGGTTTTTTTAGACATAATGCTATTGAACCCTTAGTAGACTACAGTATAGTGTAAACATAACTTGCAAATGCACTGGAAAACCAAAAAAAAAAATTCTTCTGACTCGCTTTATTGCAATATTCGCTTTATTGTGGTGGTCTGGAACTGAATCTGCAATATCTCTGAGATATGCCTATATCTATTTTCCAATTATCTGCCCTCCTTAAGGAGGCATCATAGACACAGTATGTCTCCCCTGTGTTCTACAACATGCTTATGGAGTCAAAGAGAACTAATATATATTGAGTGCCTATAATGCTTCAAATTTTGCCATAGATACTTCATATATATTATTGTATTTGATCCTTAGAATAATTCAAGAAAAGGAACAGTATGTTCTCTCTTCAGTTGACACTTAAACTAAAATAACCAAATTGCCCAAAGTCACATAACAGTAAATAATAAGTTAGGATTCAAATGCATTCTCCCAGAACTCCTACTCTTTTCACTCATGCCATGATGCCTTGAAACTTTACTCTCTGAAGTTATATAATTGGATATTGCATTTTATCTGGTCTCAGGTGTTTTCTCTCTAGCTTGGAATTACTATAAAATATAGCAATATTTTTCCTTTACCAGAATGGCCGGACCCTGATAACTTTGGAAGCCAGAACAATGATCACAAATGCCAATTCAGCCTAGTTGCTGAAATGATCACCCTTTTTGCATTTATGCACAAGGAATGTTGTTTTATTCTCCCTCTGCATAGGCAGATATACTATTCAGGCTCTGAAAAAAGAAAAATAGGCCATGCCTGCTAAGTGCTACATTCTATTTAAAGTCCCAGGTGAAGTGGGTAAATGTTTCCCCCTCTTTTTTACTGATTAGAAAAATGCATCCATGATATAATCAATTTAGAAAATATAACAATGTATAAGAACAAATTAAATCATCCATAATTGATGGGATGGCTTTGACTTGGTTAATATATTTAAATACAAGAAAATCATAAGACTTTAGTTCTACACAAATGTTTTCAGTATAGAGCAAAACTCAAATTCCTCTAGGCTGGCATTCAAGCCCACCAAAGCAAGAGATTGGACATGAGAGCTCATGAGAGCCTAATATTCACGCAACAACTGTTTGGTTAATTAATCTCACCTAAGTTGGTCCCTGGCAAAAGAGGCAAAATGGCAGTGTTCCTGATGAAAGGCTAACATAAATCAAGCAGCAGTGGCAATTAATTATCCTTTCTGCAGCTGAAGAGGATGCCAGGAGAAGCCAGCCCAGCCCAAAAACTGTTGCCAGAGATTCATTCATCCACTCAATAAATATTTATTGAGTGCCTACTATACGCTCGGGCCTGGCACATCTAGATGATGGGGATTTATCAGTGAGCAACACATACAAAACCCTGCTCTTAAAGGAAAACAAATGAGAAATGTTTTCAAAGGACCAACATCCTTATGTCTAAAACTTCCAAAAGAACTTCAAGTCTTTTTGTGCTTTCTAGATTTATGGCAGGACTAGAGGAACAAACCACCTCACCATCATTTGCTGAAAGGCAGTAAACTATTGTGTTAAGGTAAGGAAATTCACATTATGGAGGGAGCAGGTTCAAATTCGATTGACACTCAGATTAAAAAAATAAAAAAGGCTCCAGGTTGGAAGATAGTCTAAATCCACTGATGTCAAGTTGGTTGGTTGTTTTTTTTCCTCTTTCATCCACTTATGGACTTGGATGTCGGAGATGTGATATCCAAATAAATAGGATCATCAAAAAGTATAACTTTATTCCCCCAACAGCCTTGGAGAACACTCATTTCCATGGAGCCATTCCCAATGCCTTCCATATGTGTGGGTGTCTTCATGTATGTTTTACAATGATTTCTGGGTGTAGCAGGTTTCTCCCATTCTTTTCCAATACAACACACCTAACTTATTACATAAAGTTCTTGGTTTCAAAACATTGGAAGTCTTTTTGAAGTTAGATTTCTTTCCATGACTGCCCAACATGGACAAGTTACAAAACTTTAGTTTGGGAAAACCAATGTCACCAAATCGCACAGATGCATGTTTATAAATTATTTTGTCTCCACACCCATTAAGTTTCTATTTATTTGTTGGTTTTAGAGATTGTTTGCATCTCTCTCGGGCTCGCCCTGTTTCCAGTTAGTGAGCAGAGGCTGCAGGGTGGGACTAGATGCTCAGGTATGAAGACACTCTGTGACTAGATTGTTGAAAGGCACTGTGAGTTTTTGTCTGGTATCTACTGTCTCCAGCAGATGTATCTAGTTGCTAACAAAGGACACGGAGAATTTTCTCTTTTATTGTCTGCATCCCAGTTCCTCTCCCACACTTGTGGAATGACTGACATCATTGCTTGCAGTGGGGGGTGGAGGGGGTCATATATGGAAGGAGGATAAATAAAATGCAACCTCCTCGCCCTAGCTAGTTTGACTCAGTGGATAGAATGACCGCCTAAAGCAGTGATGGCGAACCTATGATACGTGTGTCAAAGGTGACACACGAACTCATTTTTTTGGTTAATTTTTCTTTGTTAAATGGCATTTAAATATATAAAATAAATATCAAAAATATAAATCTTTGTTTTACTATGGTTGCAAATATCAAAAAAATTCTATATGTGACACGGCACCAAAGTTAAGTTAGGGTTTTTCAAAATGCTGACACGCCGAGCTCAAAAGGTTCGCCATCACTGGCCTAAAGACTGAAGGGTCCAGGTTCAATTCCAGTCAAGGGCATGCACCTCAGTTTCAGGCTCCATCCCAGCCCTGGTTGGGGATGTGTGCAAGAGGCAACCAATCGATGTGTCTATCTCACATTGATGTTTCTCTTTCTCTTTCTCTCCTTCTCCTTTCAACTCTCTCTAAAAATCAATGGAAAAATATCCTCGGGTGAGAATTAACAACAACAAAAAAATGCAATCTGTTCCTTGCAGTACATAATCCAATGATTTGAGCAACAAAGAGAAAGAAAAGGATGCAACAAAAAAACATAATATTGAATTCTAGCATTGTCACACTAGATCAATGTTTTTGCATATGAAGATCATTTTTTAAAAATTTAAAAATTGTCATGAACACATGACCTCCTCCCCTACAAATGTGGTTATACTTTTGGTGTGAGTTATTTAGGAAAATATATGATCTGATGCTACTACTAGCTATTAAGAAATATTTAAATGAATGACTATTTTGACTATAAAAGCATACACACACACACACACACACACACACACACATTTGAAAAATAACAATGCATACATGTAGAAGATACTTTTAAGCCACAGGCTGTTTGGAACATCAGTGAATTTACATATTCCTGATAATAGCACTAGGGTTTTCATATATTGGGATCAGCCCACAAGTTGAAAAGTTCAGAGTTGAGGAAGAAACACTGTACTCCACATGATTTGGACCAGAACCAGGGCAGACATCTAGACATTGGGTTTGGCTGTGTCTGTGCCATATAGCTATGTGAACTTGGACATGTTGCTTAATTACTTTGGGCAACATTTTCTTCTTCTGTAAGTCAGTGATAATAAAATCTAATAATAACGTAACTCTTAAATCAGATCATAAATATGGAGGTAAGGTGTATAGATTAATAGGACCAAAGTTAGTCTTTCCCTTTCTATTCCTGTTACACCTACAGCTCAGCATAGCCAATATGTACTTGCTGCATAAGGCCAGAGTGAAAGACATTTACAAAAGACTCAAGCCACATGGGTTGTGACATTTATCCACCACTGGCTATGCTGAATTTAATGCTGATGACCTATTTGTGAAAGCCTTGGTGTCTATTTTCCAACTTTCCATGTTATTTCCCAAACAGAAGCTCTGCTAATCCCTAAGTCTCCTGATATGACATGCAATGTTGCTCTCCTAGGAACTGGCCTTTCCATTTTTATAATTTATATGAAGATTTGTGAGGAGTACAAATTCACAACAGAAATGAACTAAGGAAATGCCACATTTGTAGAAGAGATGGGACCACTGAAATTTTAGCATTTTGCATCTATAAATAGCACCCCTTATGTAACCCATTATCCTCAGCAAGAATCATGGGCTCAAGTCTATTTATTTGAGCTCAGTTGTTCTCATGTCATCTGGTAAGATTTAGCCATAACTGTGGCAGCTGCAGTCCAAATTACCATGCCACTCGGAACAGGCTCATGTATGCTGCTCTGTGACGACTGTATCTTTTTTCTCATAGCCAGCCTAAGAATGTGGGTCCCGTCTATGCATACAGGCATATCCCAGGAAGAGTGAGCAAGGCGGCATAGGGACAGGTAGCATCCCACAGAGCACTGCTCGGTGTGCTGCAGCTGCTCAGCCTTACCCCAAGGGCAGCCAGACATCCAGATCAAAGGGAGCTCAGAAAGAACCAAGGCACAACCCTAATTCAATACAGGAAAATTGCCATGACTGTAGTGCTTAGTTCATTCTTCTAAGACAACAACAATAAAAGAAGAAGAGAAAAAAAAAAAGACCCTAAGATCAGGCTCTGGCATCAGAAATTAGTCTGCCAAGGCGGAAGGCATACCCACTGGGGAAGGAGGCTCATTTTCCTAGATTAATCAGAGTGCTTTGAGTCTGCTTTTATTTCCAAATGTACTACTGCCAAGGTACAACATAAGCCACTTAATTCCTTCCCACAAACTAGAATTATTAGCTGTCATACAAGCTAAACAATTTTAATAAAACCCCAGGAGAAGTGAAATCCATCTAAGGTGGAAGAGTAAAACCAAGAGACAGGTAATCAGAAGTGGTTTGGAGTCATCCCAGGATGTTAATGAAAAGCAGTTCCCCCGGGTGGTTACATGTTGACACCTGTCCAATAAGTTGGTTGGTAAATCCTTTTTGTGATGGACAGAGGGCAAGGTGTAGCCACCACCATAGGAGTTGAGAGTGACGATGGCCAAAGTTCCTCTATGAAGAGACCAAAGACACAGAAGAGCTGTGACAAAGGTACATTTTTATTTTGTTTTCTACTATAGAAGTTTCCTTTTCAGGTTGGTTTTGGCCAATAATAGGACTAAAACTGCGTGAAAGAAGCAGAAACATTTGTTTTGGAGACTTTTGATCCAAAATACCTTCCTACAGTGGCTGATGTTGGGTACTCTTCCCTGCCTTCTTTAGTCACTCCTCAGAGTTAAGACAAGGTTTCAGGAGGTACATGTTAAAATGCCAGTACGGTTACCTAGGAGGATGACATCTGAACACTCATGGTCACATTGGTTTACCAGCTTGTTTGGTGTTGAATCAAGACTCTCATTCTCAAGATGAGGAAAGCCAGAGCGCTCCACAAGAACAAGAATGTTTCCAAAGTAGAAAGTATTGCTCCATGGGAAGGGAATTTCTGTGTGGAGGGCTCCAGGAGGAGCCCTCCTCCCACCCGGGAGTGGGGAAGGGGAGAGTAAAGGGTGGGGAATGGAGGGTCGGGGAGGCAGCAGACCACAAAAGGAGCAAAGAGGACTCAAGCCTCTGGAATGGACTATGTTGACTCCTCCTTTTAATCTATAACAAGAAGACAACTGAGGCTGCTGTTTTATTCTGAACTGTAAGTCTTGAGTTGCTGCCTTTCACAGTTTTCATTGTGACATTGATCACTTTGATTGGAAGCACTGCCAACTCAGACCTAAATAATTCATTTAAAAAAATTCTTAATCTAAAGGTAACATATAGATTAAACCTTTCTTTAATATTACTTTTGACTCAGAGAAATGCACTCATAATCATATAGGAAAGTTCCTGTGACTTAACTCAGATTCAGTCATTTCTAAAGCGGCATTTTCTGTATATAATGCACACTGATAAAACTGAAGGATTTAACTTGGAGGGGGGAAAGTGGTTTTAACTTGCTTTGGTTTTTAAACTGAAAAGCTGCACAATTTGTTTCTAGTTTCACATTTTTCTGTCTCTCATTTAACATCATAGAGTAAAATTAAATTAGGAAAAGACTCATATTTACTATGTTTTGGAGGATTATTTTCCTATCTGCATTGAATCTGTTTTCATTGCTATGTACCTTTCCTACCATTGATGTGTGTTTCTTTGTATACAATTTTTAAATAGAGGAACATTATAAGAGGGAATTTATGTTACTTTTCACAATTTCCAGGTGAACAAATCCATCAATATTAGATGAGGTGCCTTCCTCTTCTAGCAAGGGAGCTCTGCATTGCAGCTACATTCTTCTCCTCTGCCAAGTGGACTGTGTGGTCCCTCTCAGCTCCCCTTCTTATGAGAGATTATTGGCATTCTGTGTCTTGAGGGAAAAGCAAATATCTACAACATCATCTAATTGTGAATTCCTATTCTTACTAAGGCAAAGAAAGGGTATATGGAGAAGACAGATTCTTAAGGATTTTCTCTCTCCAAGTTTTATTGGTAATTGGAAGAGAGAGAGGTTGGGAAGAGAAAAAGAAAGAAGTGGAACTTGAAGCAGCTACCACCACTGTTGATTCCTCATCCTCAGAGTTTCTGGGTTAGGCCCTGCATAGGTGAGGCCCAAGAAGGCTTCACAGTAAGGCACAATGAAGCTCATTGCTCCATCCTTCTGTCTGGCCAGCCCTTGCCCAAGGCTCCTGATGCAAGTTTCATCCTTAGAGCCAAAGTCACTCCACTTCCTGGTAACTTTTAAAATTAGCCAATTTCACTGCCCAAATATAGCATCCAATTGTTATAGGTGTTTTTATTAATTTGCATAAAAGAGTCCAAGGGAAGGTTCTATTCTCTATACCCTTCCCTGAATTTGTTAGTCATGTTATTCTCAAAGGACTCTGCTCTTTAAAAAGATTAGTGTTTCTTGATTAGATATGAAAATAGGAAGGTGCATAATAAGACAGAACAATGAGATTGTTTCCAGTGAGTCTAGAAAAGAGTTAGTTCCTCAGAAGCTGACTAAAGTCTTTAGTGTGGGGAACAGGACTGCCATCTGATCCAAACTCCTACTCAGTGGAGTGAGAGAATCTTCTATACCTCATCCCCAACAGATGGCTAGTCTCTACTTTAATATTTTCAGTGTGTACAACACATACAACCCATGTGTTTGCAGAATGGCTCATTTTTGTTTTTCAACAGCTCCAAAGTTTAGGTTTGTGTTAACATCATCCAGTTACCTCCCTCTTTATATTTTCATTCATCTGATTGTTTCACTCCCCTACTCAAAATACTCATAATCTTCTAGTGCTTCAGAACAAACCCAATGTCTTAGCATGGCACTCTCAGAACTTTACAATCTACATCTCATTTTCTTTTCAATCAAATCTACCTCCATTCCCCCACTTCAACCATTTATTAAACAAATATATTGAACCGCTATATCTGTTGGGCACTACAGTGAATGCTGGCACTACAAAGATGAAAAAGGAGTCTCTTGAGCTTCAGAAAGCTCATAGGAGCTTTTTCCAAGTGTCCAAAGCATTAGCAACCCCAAGATGTTAACTGTTTCTCAAAGATGTAAGATCTTACACCACATGGACTGCTCTCCCTTCCTGAAATGCCCTTTCCTCCTTACTCCTGCTACATATAAACACTACCTGTTATGGGAGCCGTTCTCCAACACTAAAGTCAGATTGAAAACTTCCTTATGTGCACTCCTATAGCACTTACTTTCTAGAAAGTAAAGGCCAATACCGCATCTGTCTTCTTCACTAATTTATCTCCATTATTTGCACAGTGCCTGATGCCACGTCAGCCCTAAATAATCATTTGCTGGATAATTGATTGTGATGAAAGGATAAATGAACACATCTCTATGGTGTCACTTGCCAGAGTCTAATTTGTGTTAGCATTGAACATGTGTGTGTCTTTCTCACTAGACTATAAGTTTCTTGTCAACAGGAACCACCCTCCACTCCTTTGTGTCCTCCATCTCTAGCACACAATGAGTACTAACGCAATAGATTTGAGCTAATTCACTCAGTATATATAACATTGAATGACTGGTACATGTGCGAGACACTGTTAGGCCCATGTGTGTCTTCTTACAATATTGAGGACTTGCTCTAAGAAAGTATATAATCTAATAGAGAGGATAAGATGCTCACAAAGGTAATAATTAATATGTCAAACTGGCTTGCACCTTGTGTCATGTTCTGTTCTCAGCACTTCTCATATAATCCTTATAACAGTCTTTGTGGTAGATGCTATTATCAATTCCATAGAGGCAGAGAGAAATTAAGTAACTTTCCCAAAGTCATACATATAGTAAGTTACAGAGGCAAGATTTGAACTCAAATCACACATCTAACCACGCACATCACCTTTTTGGCAAAAGAAACACATCTCACCTTCCGCACTAAGTAGATAGTCTCCTGATACTTAGAACAGAAGTCACTATTTTGGAGATTTGGAGCAATTCTAGTTGCTAATTTTCCCAACTATATGAGGACATTCACATTGATATTTCCTATATGAATGACCTCAAGGATACTAGAGCAGATTCTAAGAAGACAAGGCATCTAAATACACCAATGGGGGAAATCTAGCTAATGTAAGCAAAGGTAAAATTCATCATAAAATATGGAATAACTCTGAGGATGAAAAGAGAAGTTGAAAACCAGATTTCAGAATTCACAGGAACCAGGGTAGCTCTTTGGCTCTAGGGAGCAGATGCTAAAGCTGTTTTTGTTAGTCCAGGGAGGATCAAACATTTGTTTGTCTGTACCAACAAGGCAGAAACCAATGAGGGTGGGGCTGTTTCCAGAACCACAGTGCATATGCTGTTACCAGAAAGAGAGAATGGTGATGATGATAATGATGATGATGAGAGGAAGGAATGCAACAATGCCCATTCAAGTACATATTGAACATAGAAGATACACATGGGCTTAAAGGTGTAGGAGTTATCAAATTCTCAGAATAAAATTGCTTAGAAATTTCTAGAATCCTGATTTAAATATAGACCAATTAATACCATATATGATAGATCCATAAAGGGATGCAGATCCTATACAAATTGGAGGAGGATCTAAAAATGTGTCTAGTTACAAGCAACCTACCATGTGCTACTTCTCATAATTGTCCCAACATGGCTGCCCAGCTGAGAGATCTTCTATAAACCATCCATTTCTATCCTGTGGGGGCAGAAGGGCTGCCAAAAAAAGGGAAGAGAGTGAGGAAGGGTATGTAAACCCACACTTTGTTCTTGTCACCCACCCAACATCCCGTCTTCTTAAAGTATCATCACCACTACCCCCGCTCTTCTTCTCCAGACCACTGTACCTTTCCACCCAGAAATAATCAAGAAAAGCTACCATGTATGTGACAGCTCAATGACCTCATTTCTTTGTGTATACAAAGTCCTACATTTAATCTCTCTTGACAAACCTTTTAAAACAAACCAGGTGGGGTCGGGGTGGGAGGAAGGGGAGTGGCGATACAGGAGAAAGGATGGGATGTGAGATGCAGAGGGACCAGGGAGCAGAGTCTTCACTGGCAATGCTGAAGGCGGAGCAGGCAGCTGACATGAGGACACAGCTCCCTCAACTAAACAACCCAATTCGTAATGCAGCTCACAGATGGGTTTTAATAACATGGCTGAGCCATCTTGTAGCTTCCTATTTTAACTAATTATTCTTGGTAAGTAAGTGCTAAGCTTTTAAAATTATTGTTTAACTTTCTTTTCCTTCTTTTTTTTTATTTTTATTTTTTGTCACCCTCCCTCTGTATTTTGGTTTCCCAGGGTAAATCCTTGCCCTAGTTACTTTTCTGGGGAAAGCTTGGCTTGCTTACTATTCTTAGCAGAAAAGTTTCTAAGAAAACATCAAAATTACTTCCTTTAGCACTCTTATTCTCTAAGTTTTCCATCAAAATAATACTACCTTAGCCTGGCCAGTGTGGCTAAGTAGTTGAGCATCAATCCCATGAACTGGGAGGTCACGGTTCAATTCCCAGTCAGGGCACATATCCAGGTTGTGGACTCGATCCCCAGAGGGGAGCATGCAGGAGACAGCTGATCTATGATTCTCTCTCATCGATGTTTCTTTCTATCCCTCTCCCTTTCTCTCTCTAGAATCAATAAAAATATATTTAAAAAATAATAATAACACTACCTTAAATAGCAAGTTCATTAAATACCCCAAGGATCTAGGATTTTAGCCCAAACAGCACTCACTGGCAGTCTTGAACTATACCTTAAAAGTCTACCAAGCTTGCCCTCCTTCCCCCAACTTATTATATGAGTGTCTTAATGGACTATTTAAAATAATTAAGTAAAACTGAATCTCCAGGAAGATATATCAAATTGTCCGGTGACATCATATACTCTTCACTACACTATCATACTGCAAAAGCAAATTAAGGAAAATGAATTTAGGAATGAAGGGAATAACAAAAGAGAGGGGCCCTGGTCAGGTGGT
Source organism: Myotis myotis (assembly GCF_014108235.1). Classification (NCBI taxonomy): domain Eukaryota; kingdom Metazoa; phylum Chordata; class Mammalia; order Chiroptera; family Vespertilionidae; genus Myotis; species Myotis myotis. The sequence goes on from NW_023416335.1 coordinate 177,162,686, forward strand.
AGGTAGCAGTGGAGTAAAAAGAAGCAGATAAGTGAATCACTGGTGAGATTATGAGGGTTTTTAGGAAACAGCCTAGAACAAGTAGCATTCCTGGGGAATTATATCATCCTGAGGCCTTGGTTCCTAAGGTTTTCTCAGCCTTATTATTCACTCCATAGACCTTAACCTCCATCCATTCCCAGCCCCAGTTCTTGAAAGGTACCACCAAGAGCCACCCTTTTTTGCACAGCCCAGAATAAAGGATATAAAGAGAATATGTGATCCCAATACTCCAAATTCTAATGCTGAAATATCTGAAAGAGCATGAGTTTCAGAGCTTGATTCATGCTGATTCAAATCCCAACTCTCCCCATCAGAAGCTGTGTAATTTGGGGGGCACAATTGCTTCAATTTTCTCAGTGATAGGACTATAATGTTTATCTCAGTACTCTTCTGAAGACAATTTAAAGCAACAAAACAAATAATTTATACATTTACAAACTGTCCAATATGCAAAGCAAATACAGCTTATTTCATGTAACTAATCTGATACCTCACTCTGCCGGGGGTGGGGGTGAAATGAAGAGAAGTGAACAGAGCACATGTGTTAAGCGACAGTAACTTCTTGGATCTATGTCCAGCCCCTTGGATTTTACTGCTCTCCACAACAGAACGTTGGGATAAGTCCCTGGAATAGTCATTTGGGAGCTTGCTGAGGGACAGCTGGTGATCACTCCATTGGCCTGATGGAGGACCAGTGATGGCTATCTCATGTTGGGTAGACTTCTTTGCATATTTGTCTCCTTGCTGGAGTTCAGAATAGCAAGCACAATAAAATGGCCTTCCTTCTTCTGGCTTTTTTTAAGTTCATCTAAATCATTCCTCATCTTTAACATCCAAGTCTAACAACTTGCCTCCCCTCCTGTCTGTCTCTACTACTCTGCACTCCACCCTTCCTGAAGCAAGAGTGCCCCTCCCATGGCATTCTGAGCTCTCTCCAGCCCTGGCTTACAGCACCTGGAAGGCCTAACTCTTTGTAGGCATGTGGCTATGTCATGAGTGGTTAAGAAATTAAAAAACCCTTCCTCTCTGGATAAATTCTAGATTTCAAGACTATATAGTCTCGAAAATTCTATTCCAGTTGTCAAAGGCTGAATACAGACTTTTTGCATTCCTGTGGTAACAATCCTAAACCCCCTGATACAAATGGATGCCTCTGGCAAATCAGAAGTACAAATGAGAAAAGCACACCGGTAGATTTAAAAATGTATATTATCCTCATGACACTATTTCTTTTTCCATCAAGGCAGTACTTCAGTTGGTAAGGAGGGTTGCATAGCACTATACTATCAATACCACACTTGGTGTGATGGGAGTTAAACAGGGTTTTATAGGCTTGCCTAGGAGTGTAATCACCATAAATAACCTTATTTCTATGGGAAAATTTCTTGAGAATGCCTAATAACTGGCTTCCAAATGAAATTTTGGAACATAGCTGGTTTGTAAGTTGAGAATGGACAATATTCCATTTTAATACCAGAAACTTCCCCGAGTTACACAAACTGAAACCTAAGGAGGATGATTACCTTGGACTTGAAAAATTAATATTTCTAGTTTCTCTGTTTTTATAACTTACTTCCTTAGCTTCTTAGCACAAATATAATAGATCAGAGAGGCCAAATCTGAACTATAAACTCGAGGCTGTGGTGAATTAAATGTATTTGCTTTGTTCTGCAGATGTTAAACACAATTCCCACAAAATTTGAAAGGTGGAGTTAATTCAGACTTAGACGAATCTAATGAGCATCTGTTTTGATTTTTCTAACCATTGATCTGATTTTCTTTTAACTTGATACTGGTTGGTTTACACGAGTCCATGTGATAATTGCAAATAGCCAAAGGTGAAATCATTCCAGAACCCCCAAAACAGTATTTTTTCCTTAAAATGTCAAAAGATTCTTTAAAGACGTTTAACAATTTTGCATGAGTGCAGATTATGAAATGCATAAATACATGTACATTTTACTTCTACGAATGTATCTATATCCAAACACATAACTAAATAAAAATTGAGAAGTTGGATATTGCTTTCTGTGAAGGGAAGACGTTTCTTTAACAAGGATATAGAAAATCATGAAAGCTTTGTGATATCAGCTGAATCGTGTCCCCCACAAAATTCACATGATGAAATCCTAACCCCAGTACCTCAGCATGTGACAGTCTTTGAAGGTAGGGCCTTTAAAGAGATAATTAAGTTAAAATTAGATCATTAGGGTGTACCCTAGTCCAATATGACTGGTGTCCTTATAAGAAGAGGAAATTTTACACGGAAATATGTACAGAAGGAAGACCATGTCTGATGCAGGGAGAAAGAAGGCATAGATCTACAAGCCAAGGAAAGAGGCCTCACAAGAAACCAACCCTGCAAATACCTTAATCTTGGACTTCCAGCCTCCAGAATCATGAGGAAATAAATTTCTGTTGTTTAAGTCACCCAATCTGTGGCACTTTCTTATAGCCCCAGCTAATATACTCTGTAACCTAAAATTCTATCTAGAGGTATAAAATATAATTTAGATTACTTGATGGAATAGATATTTTAAACTATCTTGAGAGATTATGGATTTTCAAGATTGATTATATGGTCATATTTTGGGGTTCTACAAATGCTTAATTTGAATTTTACTTTAAATATTTCTAAATTATAATAAAAATACTCAAATATATTAGATATCAAAATTTGACCCATTTTAGGCATATATTTCATTAACTTACACTGCCATGTCATATCATCATTATATAGTTCTCAGAATGAAGCTTTTCCTACCTCAATGTGCATATATTTTAATTACCTGAAAATATCAGAAATACTGCAGGTGTGAACTTTTTTTTTAATGCAGTCCTGAATAAAATCTCTATGTTTGGTAGTAATTCTGTCATTTTAGTCCATTAAATAAAGATTAGTAAACTGTCAAAAACATTACATATTCTCATAAGAAAACCTGAAAATTAGTAGGAAGAAACATTCTGACACCATACTTAGTGATTTCTTGGTAGTTTCTTATTAAACAACTAGAGGCCTGGTGCACAAAATTCGTGCACAGGAGGGGTAGTCCCCTTGGCCCAGCCTCCACCCTCTTCAATTTGGGAGCCCTTGGGGGATGTCTAACTACTAGTTGAGGCCCAATCCTGGAGATCAGGTCTAAACTGGCAATCGAACATCCCTCTCACAATCCTGGACCGCTGGCTCCTAATCGCTCACCTGCCTGCCTGCCTGGTGGCCCCTAACTGCCCCCCCCACTGGCCTGATCACCCCTAACTGCCCCCCTTTGCCAGCCTGGTCACCCCCAACAGATCCCCTACCAGCCTAGTCACCCCTCACTGCACCCCCTGCCAGCTTGGTTGCCCCTAACTGCCCCCCCCCACCAGCCTGGTCGCCTCTTACTGCCCCCCCTGCTGGCCTGGTCACCCTCAACTGCCCCCCCTGCTGGCCTGGTTGCCCCATGCAGCCTGCTGTTCAGTCATTTGGTCATTCCTCACTAACCCCCTTGCCAGCTTGGTCACCCCATGTAGCCTGCTTGTTCAGTTGTTTGGTTGTCCCTCACTAACTCCCCTGCCAGCCTGGCCATAGGCAACCATCTTGTGAGGGCATGAGGGTTAATTTGCATATTACCTCTTTATTATATAGGATTATTTTTACATTATTAGCATATTGAGTGATACATAAACTGATAATCAAAAATAAGAAATGCATAAATTTCTGAAAGTACATATCATATATTTATTATAAAACATTCCAAAAATACAGAAAATAATAAAGAAAATAAAAATCACTCAGAAGCTTCCCTCCCTCTCCCCTACACACACAATGCAGCCCTGCATATATCCGCTTGCATAAAATGATGAGTATGTTATTTTTGTACAGAGAGGTGAGCACAGCTATGCCACATTCAATAAATGTCAGGTTAGGCCCCAGTACATCTGTTCAGTGTGTGCCTGTGTCACGGTATACATAATAATCAATTGTATAAAAAGAAGAGACTACCATGATCTATTGCATCACAGTGACATCATGTGAGAGATAGTTTAGCACATATGGTAAGCTTTCTATTTTGACTTATGTATGCATCATAAGAAAAGGAAGCAGCTGCTAGATATTTTTAGCAGTTAAATTGTGAAACAAAAATGTCCTGTGATGTCTCTTTGAAACATTTACATCAGTCTAATGAAAGAGAATCCTCAGATTGCAAGGGGGAGTTTTGGAAAATCAGATACTAATTGCAGCCCAGGATATCCTTAATATGGAAGATAATTGAATGCTGATGCAAATTTGCAGCTAAATTCTATAAGCTTCATCTCAATTTTTTTGGTTTTTAATGTACTAGAGGTATAGTCCATTACTATTCTTAACTGGCTTTATAGTAAAGAAATTTTATAAATGTAAACTTGTAAAACAATATACACTGATTAAACACTGGTTTTACCTGGCTGGTGTAGCTCAGTGGTTGAGCACTGACCTATGAACCAGGAGGTTACAGTTCAATTCATGGTCAGGGCACATGCCCGGGGTTGTGGGCTTGATCCTTAACAGGGGGCAAGCAGGAGGCAGCTGATCAATGATTCTCTTCATCACTGATGTTTCTATCTCTCCCCTCTCTTCCTCTCTGAAATCAATAGGAACATATGTTTTTTAAAACCACTGATTTTGCCCTTTATTTCAATGTAAATGGAGGAATAAATGAAGAAATTGGGATCTTTAGTCTGAATAAGAAAAATTTAAAGGGAGACATTCAAGCTGCCTTCATCTGCTGGCTGTCGTAGAAAGCAGAAGGAGGGTGAATTGCTAACTTTGCAGATGGACAAATCTCAGCACAATACAAGAAAGAACAATATAATAGATACAGAGGCAGAGCTGCCTCAAACAGATTGTCAAACTGCAGCAGGAAGGCCGGGGAGGGTTGCGGGGCAGGAGGTAGGGGGGTAAGAGATCAACTAAAGGACTTGTATGCATGCATATAAGCATAACCAGTGGACATAAGACATTGGGGGATAGGGGAGGCTAGGGGACTGTCTAGGGCGGGGGGATAAAATGGACACATATGTAATACCCTTTGTAATACTTTAAGCAATAAAAAATAAAAAAATAAAATAAAATAAATAAATAAATAAATAAATAAATAAAAAGAAAGAAAGAAAGAACAATATAAGAAAGTAAAGGGTTGCCTCTGGAACACTCAAGGACCTGGCACGGGAGGTCTTCAGGCAACCATTGGGTCTTTACGGAGTTCTGTCCCAGGGAGTCCTCTTTGGAAAGGAAAGGTTAATTTCAATTCAGAGTTCAGAATCCAAAGAGGAGCAACGCATTGAAAAGCAAGCAGGCATGTTGGCCCTCTTTAAGGGATTTTGGAGAAAAGCCTTGAATTTTCTGCACGCTTAATCATGTAAACCAGGAGATTAAAGTCACGTACAGCCAGCGTGCTCTGCTTGATACAACAGGGTTCTACAGTGCGAGCCACGTTAGGAAAGCTCTGTCCTCGTGTGGGGATAAAGTGGTGCTTGGAAACACTAAGCTGCAGGAATTGGGTTTGCAAGGTAGGGAAGAGGAGAGAAGGGATTCAAAAAATTACACCCTGAAAAGGGAAAATAGTAATTTTGAGTTGACTTACATCAGAACATTTTACAGGTTCAGGTTTATGCAACTAAAAGGAGACGCAGGGAAGCCTTGTCAATTAGGATGCTCCCAAGTCCACCCTAATATTAATGGCTTAGTGGAGCTCTTGAGTATTTACTTGGGGAAAAAGCTGAGGCTTGCCCATTGCAAACTCAGACTTACCACTGAGCTCATGTACTATAACATGCTAATTAGCAGAGCACCCTCTGAAGTCCACTTTCTGGGTGCAGTTTCTGGCCACACCTAGAGCGGGACTAGCTTTTCTCAGCATGCCAGAGACTTTTCTGATTTCAGCACAGAGAGTCCCATTTCTTGAGATGCACCCCTCCCCCCCATTCCTGAGCAAACCGGGACATTTAGTCACTCTAGCTCACGCCTGGCCAACCGAGAAGACTTGCCTAAATGCCATGGGGGCAATAAAAGTGCCTATCTCAACAGTGCTATGAGGATAGAGAAAGTAATGAATGCAAAGTCCACAGAACAGTATCTATACATGCTTATATTCAGGAAACAGGAGGGATTTTTATTATCTGTGATCAAGCTCTGCTCAGCAAGCAACGGCACCTTAGGTAACATATCATGCCAGGTATGTGCTTATTTGCTACTATTTGAAATATAGTAAATCCTTCCTTGTTTACATCATGGTCCTACCAATAGCTGAATTGCTAGCCACAAAAAAATGGACCTCTCCATTTTTATATTAATCTACTGATCACCCATATAAATATTTATATTTCTATATTAATGCATAAATCATTTAAATCCATATATTTAAATCCACATATGAGCTGCACATATTCGTACATTGTTCAAACCCACAGCTCAGAGGACTAGACTCTTCAGGAATTTCACGAAAGTGCTTTCTCCTGAGAGAACACAATGGGTCTTGGAATCACCTACACCAGCCCTGACTAGGGTTTTGGAAAAGACAGAGAAAGGAAACCAGAGGCAGAACCGATTATTCAGCTGGTGAATCAGAGCGATGATGAATCAGATCCGGCAAATGCTGACAGCAGTGAACACTAAGCAAACGGCTTGAGTGCGATGCTCATTTGTCATCATTTATATAACTCTCTGCCCTTCAACGTGAACCAAAATAAAAATGTAGAGTATAGCCAAAGTGCTCACATGCATATATAAAAGACTCCTTGTTCCTAAATATATTTAAAGCCAGTAAGCAGGTACAGCTATACAAAAAAAAAAAAAAATTAAAAAATAGGTAGAGCATAATTCTTAAGTAGTACTGGGCAAGAGCACTTTATAACCTGAAAAGTGCTCTAATCATACTTATGGTGAGAGACTGGAAGTGGGAGAGGACACACCTTGCCAACATCTTCAAGGGCAGCTCATCTGCTTTGATGTGACAGCACCTGATCCACAGCCATCAGGGCATTACTTCCACCCAACAGAAGTGGGTGGGGCGATCTCTCAGCATCCTTCCAGAAAAAAAGGGGGAGGGAGGGAGTTTTAGTAATAACCACTAAAATAAAGCAATTTTAAACGGTCAGTGAAGAGCCAAATGTGTGTGAACAGGATGACACAAAGCACATTAGCTGGTGGACTGGATCCTGCCTTTGGCCTTATAAGCAGCTGATCTGGGCCCGCAAGCATTCCTCCCACTACCAGTCCTCTGGGGTTGAGAAGTTGGCTGAGTTTATCCAGAGGTAACAGACCACATGAGCTTTGTCTACTCAGGGAATGGTTAATGTTTATTCACCCTAGAGATTGGTTTAGACAAAATAAAGCCTTAGTCAACCGGAGCCTAAATCACTACAACCTTTAATTAACATTTTTCCTTTCCATTTCACTTCAATGAGAAATGAAGTGAATCACACAAAAGTAATGTGACGTGAGGAAGTTTTATTTTTAACCAACCAAGTCTAAGGTGTAACAGGGTATTAATAAAATTATTTTCTGGCTCATCTTTTATACTTATTATCAAATAAAGAGGGTGGATTTATACTCAGAACAATGACCCTTCAGCATAGAGGGGTGTATGATATTCAGAGTGACTTCTACTAAAAAGTTTTAGATAATTTGCAGTCAAAGTGAATACTAGCCTGTTAGAATCAGAAGGAACCTTAGAGCCAGGGTTTGCTTCTCGTCCACTCTGAGCCCCTTTTGCTCTCAAGTGTGTCCAGGTTTGGGTAACAAACCATTTGTTCATCAGACTAGATCACCCACCACAGTGATCTTAAAACAATTTCAGCAGCAGAATCCTTTTTAAAAACTGAATCTTACACAGAGCTCTGATACATAGACAGGGTGACCAATTGTCACCTTATTATAAAATAACAAAAGCTCTGTTTCGCCAGTGTAAATGTAATTTTATCAACACAATGTCATAACATTCATTTATTATTAAGCCAATCAATGAAAACATTGAGATCATTGCAATACGCACACACACAAAAATAAAAAATGATATCGAGAGTAATGGTTTCATCTTACACAAGCCTCAGAGTCCAGTTTGTTGCTCAATTTGCTTTTGGTTTACTAGTGCTGAGGAAATTCTGATTCACATGAATGAACAGTGTGAATGATTGTTGTTGTTGTTATTATAATCACCCTTCTTACAAGCTCAGGATTGCTCCTAAGTAGACTGCTCCAGAAGCTTAGAAGAGGAAAAGCAAAACATGTTTGTTTTAATGTCAAATCACTGACGATGGCTAACCCATTTTATTTTATTTTATTTTTTTTTTGACAAACACAAAAGTCAGATCAGACGCATCCAACACGTAAGAAGGGCATAAGAACTCTGTGTCATAGCACATATTACAACATGACGTGATGCAGGTCCACTTGCTCAACCTCCCTGGTCTGGGACACAGAGGTGCCTGGCCCTGGCTGGCCTTGTGGTCATTTCATTGAGATTCTGGCGTGTGTGCTACGATAGTGCAGCATCTGTGCAATCCTGCACCGGGAGAACACAGGCAGGCCTGGATCTTAACAAACAGTAGCATTCTTTTCTTTCTTCTTTTATGTATTCATTGGTTGCTTTACTATCATTATTGTTGTTGTTTAAAATATTACATGTCTTCTTTTTCCCCCATTGACCTCTCCCTGGCCACTTCCCTCCCCCAAGTACATGCTCTCACCCCCCTACTGTCTGTGTCCATTGGTTATGCTTATATGCATGCATATAAGTCCTTTGGTTGATCTCTTACCCCCCATCCCTACCTTCCCTCTGAGGTTTGACGGTCTGTTTAATGCTTCTCTGTCTCTGGATCCATTTTTGTTCATCATTTTATGTTTTGATTATATTCCACAAATGAGTAAGATCATGTGATATTTATCTTTCTCTGACTGGCTTATTTCGCCAGCATAATAACACTAGCATTGTTAATCCATATTAATAGTCACAAAATCTTCCAGGAAAACTTTGTCCCAAAGTCTACACAGAATAAAAAGTGAAACAGGTCGCACAAATTAAAAGTCTGCCATTGTCTGTGTGCTGCATGTGGACAGATAGTGTATTTTTGTTGGCATGTGTTTTTAAAATATATATTTTTTTATTAATTTCAGAGAGGAAGGGAGAGGGAGAGAGAGAAAAAAAACATCAATGCTGAGAGAGAATCATTAAATTATTGATCTTCTGCCTCCTGTACATCTTCTATAGGGGATCAAGCCCGCAACCAGGGCATGTGCCCTAACCAGGAATCAACCATGACCTCCTGGTTCATAGATTGACACTCAACCACTGAGCCACACTGGCTGGGCTGCATGTTATTGTTCATAATCAAAAATACACTTTAAGATGATATTCTATTATGTATTTGCAGGACTGGGTTCCAGAAAAACCAAAAGTCACTGTGATAGGGAACCCTTCTTTGTAGAGAGTTTACTGTGTGCCAGGTTCTAAATGTGAACTCATTTAATGCTCACTACGGCCGGGTGAGACAGCCTTTATCCCCATGTTAACTAAAACGGAGGTGCTGGGATAAGTGATCTACCCAAAGTCACAAAGATCTCAAGTGACAGCCAGACTTGAGCTCAGACAGGCTGGTTCCAGAATCCGTGTTCCTAGCCACCAAAGTTAAATTACCAATCATGTCAGTTTTAAAACCTTGCTCTAGTATATTTTTTAGACCCAGAAAACCTGCTCCTTAAAAGGTAAGGGACTAGCCAAGGCCATGCAATCTGTGAAAGGCACACCTTCTCTCTACCACACCTTGGACTTCTCGGAGCTCTCTGTCTAACCAAGCTGCACAGACATTAATAGCATTACTGTGCTACCTAGCTCATGTCCCTAGTTTGGGAAGACTTTACTAGTTAGTGACTTATCCCCTTTATGACCATTTGCTCCACAGGGCACACGGCTACCCACGGGACACGCAGCCTTAATGGGCTGTTACAGAGCAAGGGCATGAGGTCCTGGTTCCTTTATAAAGAACAAAGACAGCCTCTTTCCTTGTACAGATTCTCTCAGCTATAAAGGATCTAAGGATCTGCTTACAATTACACAAATATTGCCTGTTTTGTTCCTGGCAGGCCTCTCAAACATCATAAGCAAGCCACAAAAGCCCAGAGGGTGGCCCCTTCCCTCTGAGCATTAAACAACTCTGTTAACCTCTAGAGAGCCCCAGCCACTCCCCTCTTCATCCACAGCCCAGGAGGAAGACCAACTCTCAATCTGGTGCATGTCACTGGGTTACCTGTCATATACACCCCAGAAAGAGGCTAATGGAGACTCATGGACACTTTAACATATGCATGCCATTCCCTACTTCATGTGTTACTAAAATTTGATTATAAAGTGGTTCCTTTAATTTCTAATATTTTCCAAAGAAACATTACAAATGGTGGTGAGATTCCCAAACTCTCTTCTTTCCCGAATGTATTTGACACATATGTAGCTGAAATACAATATATCTGCAAATCACAAAGAGAAAATGATACTGTGGAATGTATTGCCTTCAAAATATGGCAAGTATATTTAAGCCTATACTTTGTAAATACACTTTTAAAAATCAATACATAATTTCTGGAATGTGTTGGGACATTTGTAATTAAATAACATAGAAAACGTAATTAAAAAACTGGCCTTAGTTCTCTTTAATTCTGATGCCTGAGGATGTAATTGGAGAAGACAAGATGCTGGGTGGCACTGGTAATGATGAAGGAAACTCCTGGGCACTTTCAAGAGCTTAAGACTAGAAGGCAAGAAGGTTGGTTTTCTGTGTCAGATTTTACTCCAAAACAGAGGCTCTCCTTTGCCTGCCTTTCAGAGGCAGGTCAGTCATGAAGGTCATTTTCTGCCTCACAAGTTTCCTTCTTCGCCGTGTCTGGAGTCCTCACAGACGCTCGGTGAGGTCACTTTCTGGCCAGGGGTTAGGCAAGGTCAGCATGGCCTCACACAGACTCATCCCATGACGCTTCTGGAAGCTGGCCACCACTGATGGCTGGTCCTCTGCTCGGAGTCCCGTTCCAGGGCAAGAGGTTAGAGCACAGGCTGCGGGCTGGACCAGGGCCATCGTGCTGTCTGCAGGACCAGCTGGCCCTGGCCGTGTTGGCCCCTGCCCACTGCCTCACCCTTTAGGTAGCATCCACAGCCAGTGAATACGAATATTCCAGTTTTATATTTGCAGAATGCACAGAGGGGTGGTAAAGAATCCAGGACCCATAGAAAGCAACTATCTTTGCTCCACACAAGGAAAATAGGAGAAAATGAATGCAAATGTCATAGATAGGAGATTAAAGAACAGGTCCTAATGTTCATGACCTAAGATCCAGAGAAAATCCTCCGGTTCAGGTGCTCAGTGTGACAATCCTTCAGTTACATGTGACTTCCTGTAAGAGTCCTGCCCTGCCCTCCTGAGACAAATAAGGGGTCGTTTCAAGTTCTTACTTGGCTCCTAATCAGAGCTCCCATCACTCTGGCTCCAAATCCCAATGTGCCTGTTGTCATTCCTCACTGGACACTAGGTTAAGACCATGCACTTTGGATCCAGATGGTCTGGATTCTGATCTGCCCTTTTCTAGCTTGGGCTAGTTTCTTAACTTGCCTAACATGAGTTCCATTATCTATAAAAATGAAAGTAATACTACTACTTACCCTATAGGTTTACTGCTACTAACATGTTATTATAATTAATACTTATGTCCCTTGAGGAAAGGTGTCCTGCCTTTCAACTGTTGTATGACCAGTCCTTATCTTGCTGTCTGGTCAAGAAAGTGTTCAAAAAATATTAATAAAGTGAAGCAATGAGCAATGCTCAGCTGCAAAATGGAAGAAAGGGCCAGATATGAAATGATGAGCTTCCAATGAGGTGCTAAGAGTTAAGTTGCCCTGAAGGTTTTTTCAGAGCTTAATGCCTTCCCTGATTTTAAGAAGTGTAAGTGGTCTCAGCTATTTGCAATGTTGAAGGGCATCCTTACTCTGAGTGCCGTTTCACACACAGGCCACCATCTGCTACGAAGATAAAATGTTTGACTAATAGGTCTACTGCTTAGTATTCAGGGCTTCTCTGTCCATATAAATACAGAAATAATAGGGCATGATCACCAGCTGCTGTGGAACAATCACACAAAAGGAAGGATCCTTTTGAGAAGAGCATTGTAATAATACTATGACAGTAGCTTCCATTAATTGAGGCTATGTTGTCTACCATTTCTATGCCTAAGATTATGAAAGAAAAAACAATCCATCAACTCTACTTATCAAGGGCTAAAGATTTTGAAATATCTAGAGGGATTGCTTTCATAACTTCTAGCCATCAACATGAAATAAGATATATAAAGAACATGAGAAAAAATTAAAATTTTTGAGACTTCAGGGAAACATACAGATATTTTTTAAGTGGCCTGCACAGGGACTTTGTGGCTACCCTGCAGGAAAACTAAAACAAAGAAGATAAGAGGCTGGCTGCTAAGCATCATCTTTCCATTAGCATCCTTCCATGGTTGGTGTTGATCAACACCAGCCATGGTTACAATCACATGCACAACCAGGTGCTGTGTCATAAAAGATTAATTATAATTTGGTTAATTATAATTTGGTTTCTCTTTCCCTTCAATGCAGCAACACCTAATAATTTTTAGAAGGAACAGAAATTATATTCTCTGCTTTCCACACTCTAAAGAGGGAGCAGACAATGTTAAAGACAAATTATTAGATCAATAACTGATGCGGGTAAATTTCCCCCATTTTTTTTTATCCTTCTGCATGCACGCTGTCTCTCACTCCATCCTTCCTGTTACAAAGGTGTGGACAGACTGCTGCCAATATCCTTCTACCTTCGTGGGTGTCATGCTTTAGTAATAGCTCTTCCCCTAAGGAAAAACAACAAAAGCAACACTGTGTGGGAAGCTGATAAAGAAGAATCTTTCATATTTTCCAGAACTAAGAAAAAGTTGTTAAACACAGGGCTAAGGATTTGTTGAGCCAGATACCGTACCAAGCATTGAAAATAAAACAAAACAAAACACCCCACAAAACTTCGTAAGTAAGCTCTATCCTTCCTTGTGCTAGGCAGCCTGTGAGATTGCCCCCAACGATTTCCTCTTCCTAGTATTCACGCCTTTGTGTCATTTCCTGGCTTCTTTGAGTGTGGGCTGGACCTAATGACTCACGTCTAACAAACACAATCAATGGAAAACGATGGGCTGTGACTTCCAGTATCGGATGACCAAAAATAAACTGTCACTTGTGTCTTGGGGATCCCCTCTCACCCTCTCACTGGCTCTCTGTGAAGGAAGCTAATGACCATGTTGTGAGCCACACTATCAAGTGGCCCATGTGACAAGGAGCTGGTGTCCCTGGCCACCAGAGGATCTAACACCTGCCACAAGTCACAGAGTGAGCGTGGAGTACAGCTTCCCCAGTTAAGCCTCAACATGGCAGTGGCCCCACTGTTATCTTAAGATTAGCTTTAGGAAAAACTTTGAGGAACGAGCACCCAAAAAAGCTGCATCCAGATTCCTGATCCATTGAAACTGAAATAATAGATGTTTGTTGTTTTAGTCACCAAGTTTTGAGGGATTGGTATAAAGCAATAGATAACTTGCGGGGGAGGGGGTAGTTGTGTAAACAAAAAGTACCTAGCATATGCATTATCTCTATTGTGTGTCAGAAGCTAGATTAAATGTTTAACATGATCATCTCATTTATTTCTCACAATAACTCTAAGATACTATCATTTTCTCCATGTTACAGATGAGAAAACTGAGGCATAGAAAGATTACCTGAGTTGCTTGAGGCTACATAGCTAGTAAAGTGGAGGATCTAGCCCAGGTCTGATTTAAAAGATGTTGCTCTAAGGCCAGTGAATCTTGCCTTCTAGGCACAGGCAACAATGAAAGTATATTTAAAAACTCTAGAGCAGTGACGGCGAACCTTTTGAGCTCAGCGTGTCAGCATTTTGAAAAACCCTAACTTAACTCTGGTGCCGTGTCACATATAGAAATTTTTTTATATGTGCAACCATAGTAAAACAAAGACATATTTTTGATATTTATTTTATATATTTAAATGCCATTTAACAAAGAAAAATCAACCATAAAAATGAGTTAGTGTGTCACCTCTGACATGCGTGTCATAGGTTCGCCATCACTGCTCTAGAGGTAACCAAAGGAGAGTCAGCAATGATACTTGAAGTTTTCAGAGAAGTTTTTATATTTATTTTGGATCTACAAGGATAAGAAGCTGATCAGAACTCTAATGAAAGTCCATTACAGGCAGAAAGAACAACACGCAAAGGCATATATTTAAGGTACAAAAAAGCTCTTCAAATAAAAAAAAATTAAATTTGAGAATGTCTTATAAAATTCAAAGTTGTGGGAATTGACACTATATAAATTGATAAGGCCAAACTGCAAAGGGATTTTCTCCCATTAAACAAAACACATTTTTAATTGGGTTATTCTTTCTTTATCATTCATCTCTTAGATATAAATAATAAGATTCAAAATCATGTCAAAAAATAGAATCTAAATTTACAGACTGTGGAAAATAGACCTTGAAACTGCCCCGAATTTTTGTTTAAGGTTTTAGACTCGGACTATAATAGAGACAGTTCCAAGAAATACTGACCTTTTTCCTATAATGCTCTGTGAAAAGCAAATACTTAATGAACAGAGCTAAGTGTTTGTTGATGTGAATAATTCTGTAAATATTATCTCAGTCTCTATGATTTCATTCATCTCATATCAAGGGTGGGGCTTTGTGGTAAAAACCTATCTCAACAAGCAGCAGGTCTATTGTAACCTACTTGGGGAAAGTGTGATTTTAGGTACTAAAAAGTAAACACTAACAATGTTGATCTCTCCTGTTTTGAGACAATAATTTTGATTATAGAAAACTTAAAAACTCAAGGGATATTTTCTATGTCAAACATTGAATTTCTATATGCTCAAAGAGATCCCAAATGGTTTAGAAAATACATATAATCTTACAATTAAAAAAAATCTATCAGAAACTCTAATATTTAACAAAACAATAACTTACCCAACTTTAAAGCACAAAGCAAATAAAAGCAAAAGTAGAGAGCTTTTAAAATAAAAATAAAAATTATACTGTAAAATGAAAATAGAAAAGCAATATGTTGGGGGAGTTATTTCCAGCAATTAGGACATGAGGTTAACATGAATGAAGATCTCTCAATCCTCTAAGGAGAACATCAATATTTCAATGAGCCATAAGTTAGTCCTAAAACATCTATTATATTCAGATGCTTTATTCATTCTCTAATTTAATTTTTTTTTCAATAATCACACGAGGTTACTAATTATTATTCTAATTTTGCTGTTGGGAAAACTGTAGCTTAGCATGATTAAGTAATTTAACCAAGCTTACATCACTAATATGTGGCAAAGCCATCTTACAAACGGGACTCCAAAAATCATATCTTTTTCTGCCTTGTCCTGCCATATAAGTGAAAGCATGCAGACCATGAACAGAATCTACATCAATATTATATTATTCTCAATATAATCTAAGTAAACTAAAGTAAATCGAGGTAAATTTTAAGTATTCTACATTTTTTTTCGTTTTATGATAAAACAAATACCAATATAGTTTTGAAAATGTAGGAAAATTGGACACTATAGCAATGACATTTGATTTGACCTAGAAAGAAATCTTGCAAGCTCTATTTTTTTTTATTATTATTCTGGGTGACTGTCTGAACTTCACATTCCCTGTGAGGCCTGCCCTGGTGTCTCCTTGCCCGGGCAGCCATGCACGTTCCTTTGGACTTCAAAAACACTTCTCTCTAGATGGTGCATAGCAAGGAACTGGCACTCACACAAAAAAATGATCAATAAGTATTTGCTGACGGAATGAAGAAAGAACTCATTAAATGGAAACATTGTATACAGAGGCATTCTTTACAGTAGTAAAATATGAGAAAGAAGGTTAACAATACTAAAATAGCTAAGAAAAAGATATTAGAACAACATGATTGACTATTTACAGTCTAAAAACAGTAATATGCAGTCATTGGTGAAACCTAAGGAACATTTAGCCATTATGGGGGGTGGGGGTGGGGGGACAAAAACCTAAATACAAAATACAGTGTGATTGCTCCACTATTAAAATATGTTCGTGTAAAAACCAAAACTAGAAGTTAATCTGTTTAAAAAGTAAAAGTACATGGTTTTGTGAGGGTGGTAGGACGACATGTTCTCTAATCGTGTTTCACAATTTTCCTTAATGTGGTTATTAAATTGTTCATATTCATCTCAAAAAATTACCTAAAGTGGCTCAAAAGATTATTTGGAAGACAAGAAATTTTTTTCAAGTTATCAAAACTTCCTGTCTTGACCATTAAGAAGTTCAGAGGTGTAGTAACTTCCTTAGCCATGTGTTTCTAAAATAATTATTTCTCTCCACCTCTAAGACTATTAATAGGTAGTTCTTACCTTTTATTCTTTTGTTAAAGGCTTGAGGGGTTTATTACATCTGTGATTTTTATTATAATCTTGTTCAAATCTTTTTTGGAAGTAGAAAGATTACAAATAAATAACAATAAAGTTTACCACATAGTAAGTAAGCCATACATAATACTGAGACATTATTTGAATTAGGCCGATGCCATTAGCTGTCTAGAAAAACCACCTGAATGCTAATTAAAATTAACTCCTTTAATCTTGCAACTTCACCTTCCTTCCCTTCCCCCAGAAAACCTAACACTCTTACACTAAACTCTACTGCATAACTTACCCATGATGTCTTTTTATTTTAAAGTTGCAATAGTAGTAACTACCTCAGCACAGGATGCACTGTAAATATTAATGGCCAGCTGGACATTATCTCCATTCCCTTCCATGCCACCTCCTCCTTCCTCCCCCACAGCCCTTTTTCTCTCAGGATGTGACTTGTACTTTAATCCTCCTTGCTCCATTTTAATGCTTTGTATTTTTAGCTGCTTTGTCATTCACTAAAAGCAAGACTCACGTAACTCAGTTGTTCGTTTTATGAGCAGTTCCACTTACAGAGCCAAGTTGCTCATTTTAACACAGCTCTTGCACTCAGTTAATATGAGTGCATGTGAATTCACTCTACCTGGTTCTCTTTCAAAGTTTATTAACATCCGTTTTCATGTAGGCTTCTTTAAAAGAAATGCCACCTAAATAAAACCAGCCCGAAAACATACAGGAAGAGACATTTTTAATAGACTATCAAAAGACTGATTATCTGAATGGACTAAAGCAGATAGTCCTTGAACTCCTAGGACTATTATTATTCCTGCCGTTTACCTTCCCCATTCATCTTACCATCACTGATATGAATTGATATTGAACAGAAAATTGAAAAAAATCAGTACCACACTATGCTGTTTCATATCAAAGAAGGAATTGGAAAAGAAAAGCCCAAACAATATTTATGTAATTCAACTTGGTCCTACTGTGTAATTTGAAGATCTTTCAGGGGTTTGAAAGATTAAATATTATTTTCAGTGTGCAAAGGAAATAATTTACTTGATACCTGACAATTATGCCTTAGCAAACTCACAGGTTGACATATTTTATTTGATTTATACCAAACAGAGTCAAAGTTGAAAAGAGTTGAGAGAATATATTTTGCAAAGTAAATATAATTCTAAGCAAACCAAATCTTTTCTAAGTATTTGACAATATTTTCCTCAACTGCCTCTATTAAAGGGAGATGAATGCAGAGAAAGCCCATACATTCTACATTGTATTTCAGAACAGGGATTACATTTTTTAAAAAATATATTTCTTTATTGATTTCAGAGAGGAAGGGAGAGGGAGAGAGAGATAGAAACATCAATGATGAGAATCATCATTGATCGGCTGCCTCCTGAACAACCCTACTGGGGATTGAGCCCACAATCCAGGCATGTGCCCTTGGCCGGAATCGAACCTGGGACCCCTCAGTCCCCAGACCGATGCTCCATCCACTGAGCCAAACCGGCTAGGGCAGGGATTACATTTTTAATAGTGTTAAATAGAAAGTCTTCATACACCTTGAAAAAAAAAAGTCTTATAATCATTTCAAAAGAAACACTATTACAAAAAAATATATAGCTGAGAGAAATGCCTGTTATGGGCATGTTCTTGCTTCCAGCTGGCTGACTAACAATAGAAACACCATTTGGGATGTTCCCGTGAAATGAGCACCAACATGATTTTTCCTTAGCAATGTGCACTCACAGATGAATCAAGTCATTTTGAGAAAGCAAGTAGCAAGCAATTGTTACTACCTGTGGCATAATAACATGATTAATAGCTACATAAGCATAAATGTTAGCTCAATGAAGGCCTTAGACTACATCTGTCCTCCTACTTTATGGTATAGGTGAGAAAACATGGGTAAGAGAGGTAAAGTGGCTTGCCCAGGTTCAAATAGTGATAAGCAGTGTCAGGACTAGAATCCTAATGCAATGTTTTAGCTATAATGCGACATTGTCTTTCATTCATTCTTCCAGCTCTCAATCTACCCAGCCATCCAACCTGTAAAATAAAATTTGTTTTATTCTACAGGAATTTCTGAAGCTTAACTATATGCCAGAAGCAATGTGTGGCCTCAACGAATCATTCCCTTCTATGTGCACGCTCATATACTAGGAGTGTAATTTTGTTGTTCCTCCTATCAAGAGGTACAGTTCCCCTCCACACCCATTAAATCTACATTGACCTTGCCACTTGCTTTGACTTTATAAAAATGTGGCAGATATAACATTATACAACTTCAAAGTCTAGACCTCAATAGACCGTGCCACTTCTCTCCCCCTCTTGTTGCTCTGAGACTGCTATAGAAGGAAGCCTGGGTGAGCCATCTTAAAAATGAGAAGCCATGTGGCAGAAAACCAAGATATCCCAGCCAGAAGCCCCAGTCAACTGCCAGACATGTACATGAAGCCAAATAAGACCAGCCAATGTGCCAGCTGATTGCAAATGCATAAATGAGCTCAGCTCATACTGTGTAGCACAGAGACCAGACATCACAGATGAGCCCTGCACATGTTGTTGACCCACAGAATTATGAGAAAATAAAGAAGTGTTGTCTGTAGCCTCCAAGTTTTGGAGTGATTGGTTATGTGGCAATAAGTAACTGGTATACTATTAGAAATGCTATACTATAGAGAAAGAGATAACCAAAGAAAGAGATGAGTAAGACAGTCTTGGCCATAAAAAATGTCCTAGTAGTAAATACAAACACAGCCTAGTGAGAAATGCAAATACAAAAGACATCCTTTAAGAAATGTATTCTTAAGTTCCATGCAAGTTTTCTAAGTGAGAAATTATAAGGGGCTAAATCGAGGTATTGAATGTAAATTGAATAGGGTTTGATGACTACATAGAATGGTTGAGGAAGGAGTCTAGCATAATGTTTAGTTTAGAATGCTTGATCAGTACTGGTAACAGTAGGTTGCAGAAAGTCTGAGGAGGAGATTTAAGAAAAAGGAGAGGAAGATAAGAAGTTCAGATTTGACATGTTATCTTTGATGAAGTTCAGGCCTATATAACATCCAGGTAGAAAAGGATATATAAGCCCAAAGTTATGGAGAGCAGATTGGACTAAAGAATAACCTTAAGAATAATCTACAGCTATTAATAGTAGTTTAAGACAGGGGCAGGGCTTAAGTTGACCAGGGAGAGTGCAGCAAATAAATTAGAGGTAAGGAAGTAGAGACAGAAATCATTCCTTCAAGAAATTTTCTGGGTTCAAAAGGAGAGGCATAGTGGGACACACTAGATCAAGAGCAATTTTATTTTTTGCCTCTTCTCAATTTTTGCACGTCTTCACCTTGTCCTTCCAAAGAAAAGTTACAGAGAGCATCAGATAAACGTATACAATTTACTTTTGAATTTGAGACTGAGCATGGGTAGTTAGGTCATTCAACACGTATCATTTTTTCCCAACGACCCTCATTAGATAAGTTTTTGCAAGTCACTTATCAGATCACCAGTGGTTGAATCCCATTCTTTGTTCCTAGACATTTCTCTTCATTGAATCTTACATCTATCCCACTCCCTTTCGTATCTAGACCAATTTAGTTCTGACCATTTTCTTGGGGGATCAGTTTACTCACTGGCCCACAAGGTCCAGCCTCTGACTGAGCTCATCAGAGCATTCACAGCACAATACACTTCGTGGGGTGCCACTAAGAGAAAAAAAAAAAAGACTTATCCATGTTGGTACATCCTGAAATGGTTTCCAGAAGGCACAGTGGAAAGAGAATAGATCAGGTGGCAGAAGCATGGTGCCATATTAGGTTGTGCATTTACGAGACAGATGATCAAAAGTTCTGCAGTTGGGTCTTGGCCAAGGGTGATAGGAAGGAGAGGCACAGTGAGATAAATTGGCCTCAAGCCTTTGAATTAGGCATTGTTGGTTTTTACTTAAGGAACTTGACCTACTTTTCTTCTTTCAAATTGAAATATGTTCCAGTTTCTTGAAGAGCTATGAATCAAAACAAAGAAATCCTTGTACAGCGCTTTTCCACTTACAATGTGGTTACATTCTGATACATCCATCATAAGCTGAAAATATCGTAAGTCAAAAAATGCATTTACTACACCTAACCTATTGAAAATCATAGTTTAGCCTCGCCTAACTTAAATGTGCCTTACATTAGCTTACAGTTGTGCAAAATCATTTAATGCGTAGCCTATTTTATGATTTTCAGCATCACAAGAAAGTGTCATATCACATATCACTAGCTCAAGAAAAGATCAAAATTTAAGCCCTAGCTGGTTTGGCTCAGTGGATAGAGCATCGGCCTTCAAACTGGAGGGTCCCGGGTTTGATTCCAGTCAAAGGCACATGCACAGGTTTCAGGCTCCATCTCCAGTAGGGGGTGTGCAGGAGACAGCCGATCAATGATTCTCTCTCATCATTGATGTTTCTATCTCTATCTCCCTCTCCCTTCCTCTCTGAAATCAATAAAAATATTAAAAGTTTAAAAAAATTTTCAAAATACAGTTTCTCCTATCTTACCATCATAAAGTTAAAAAATCGTAAACCACCATAAGCCAGGAACCATCTGTAATTTGAAATGTAGCCAAGGAACCATGACAAATAACTAAAAATCAAAGTTCTCCTTCAATTTTTAATGTTGTACACCAACAAAAAAACATATATTCAGTCATTCTATCTTCTTAAATAGCATTTCTTGTTACAGTGACAAATAAGACTGCATAAACTATTGAGAAAGTAATTATCACTATTTTATTTACCCACAATACCGTATTGAAGTTTCCAAAGATCTCTGTCTCCACTGCTATACATTTTATAAAAAAGAAATGACACTGGAATGAACTCTAAGCTAGAAACTATCCCTTACAGAATTAGTAAAATAATTCGTGTTATTGCAATTGCCCTTGTCCAAAAAAATCTGCTAAGGTAAGAATTAATAGAACAGCCAAATTCTCCATCTTTTACTCAGAGGAATAAAAACTAATCCATTATGTATCCACTGCATCTCAAGGGAAGATTTGTGATATTTTTATATTTTACTGAATCACTTAAAAGTTTTGTGATGCAAATGAAAATAGTGATTTTAACTGGCAATAAAAATAATATTTCAACAATGGAAAAATCAGCTAATAATTAATTATACTAATTAGGATTAAGAAACTATGGCACTTGAACAAATATTTTAGAGTCTGGTATAAAAATCATTATTAAAGGTCGCATTTTCCCTCTAGAAGTATTAATATAAGTAATTGAACAATGGAACGTGCACTGTTGTTAAATAGGTCTCACGTATCTGCTCCTTTTCTGAGGCACAGATGAATAAAAACACAAATTTTCATAAACTTTCTGATCCCAAGAAAGCTATTTATTTTTGGATGGTGGAAAGAGTTTTCAGATTTAAAAAGAAATTCAGGTACCTTCAGAATACCTGAATTTCCTCCTTACCTGCACCCCATATTTTCCACCCAATCTTTAGGCCTCATATTTGCTACTATAATTGCAATAAAAGACTTGAGCCATCACAGCCCAACAGACATTCTTGTAGGTCTGAGAAGTTTCTAGAATCTGTGACTTGTAGGTCTGAGTAGCTTTTAGAATCTATAACCGAAAGTGTAAAGAAGCTACTGTTTCCCAAAAAATATCTTGCATGTTCATGTCACAGTCACTAACATTTCACCATAAGATATTTTATTTTGGGGTTCTAAAAAAATAGTGTCGTTCTTAATGAACAAATATTTACTGAGCACTTACTAAGTGATATTATTAAGTGTGTGGTATGTGCCCTACCAGTTATAGGAGCTTATAAGAGGGGCTTGCTGTCATCAAAGACAAACAGTCTAGCTGGGAAAACATGGAAACTAAAGCCCAAAGCAAATGTCATTGTATTGGTCTGTATGATTTCTTGGAATGTCTGCCAGAAGAGAAAAGACACCACGGAATACAGAGAACTCTGGAGAGCAAAGAGTGTGTAACGTGATGCAGTGGTTCTCAACCTTCTGTCCCTTTAAATACAGTTCCTCATGTTGTGACCCAACCATAAAATCATTTTTGTTGCTGCTTCATAACTGTAATGTTGCTACTGTTATGAGTCATAATGTAAATATCTGATATGCAGGATGGTCTTAGACGACCCTGGTGAAAGGGCCGTTCGACCGCCAAAGGGGTCACGACCCACAGGTTGAGAACCTCTGATGTAAGGGATGTGCAAAAAATGACTCTTGTATAATTCTGCCTAAGGCCAGAACTGCCGCTGACCACAGCGCACAGTGGCCCAGCAGTCAGAATGATTCAGCTAGGAGGGTCAAAGCTCAACAGACAGGTTTCTCTTTATTGAAAGATGTGCTGCCCATGTCTCAACAGCCTCTGATCTTTTTCTTACCTTCCATGTCTCTCCACACAACCCCCCTGCCCCCGCCATGTATTCACACTTCGAGAAGTAGAGGAGGGAATAAAATTCAAATAAGGCAAGTTTGGGAGAAAGCAATGAATGTTTAGGTGGTCTCAAAGGACCATGGGGTAGAGCCAATTGGTGGAAAAGTCTTGTATGGATCCAAATAATAGATTTCTTTTAGGGTGTTCCGAGTCCATCCACACTCAAAAGAGGTACCCTCAACCTACTCTCGTCTTATACCCCTGGGACTACAGAGTAAATGAATTTCATTGCAAAAAAGAAGTTGTTTGAGACAGGTAGGGATATGAAGTAAAGATGACCCCCCACTCCTACCCCAGGGCAGTTACACAGGTGCTCTTTATGCCAGGTCTAATATCATTGGCCACCTCAATGTTCCTGCACCTGGAGAGGCAATTCTCTAAGATTGTTCATAAGTCTTTGTGGCTAGAACTCAGTCCTGGGCTCATAATTTAGTGTAAAAATAAAAGAAAACAATGCCTTAGTCTGTAGAAATTTAATAATGTGTTACATTTAAAGATAATCTTAAAATAAAAACACAGCCCTCGTTATGGGTTCACCCCTTCTCTTTTTAATGATGCTATAAACTTAAATAGAAAAAGTGCTCACCCTAGCTGCAAGATATGAAATGGGGGGAGTCAGAGAATCCTGTAAATACATTTTAAAATGTGTTTCTAAAACAGGTTCCCCAGTTTATGGGTTGATTTTACCAGCCTTAGGCTTGTTGATTTACAGATCAGCTTTGAGCAATCCCAGAACCGGCCTCTGACTTGGCTCTGCTTTCCCAAGTGAAGGGGCTCCAACTGCAGGTGGGGAGATGACAATAATGATTCATGAGGGAGTCGACATGGGGTGCAGATTGATAGTAAAAGTAGATCCCCAAATTAGAAAGTACTGAAAGCCCCAAATTATGGCTTCAAAGAAGGCTGATAAATGTATTCATTCATTTCCTTTGGTCTTGCAGACATAAGAGACTTTATGGTCAACAAGTCATGGGTATTACGAAGCCTGGCCTCTCTGTCTCTCACTGAATCAGTCAATGTCTTCATTGTAATACCTTCCTAGATAGCATCTACATTCATCATTTCTTTCTCTGTTCATCATCTATGTAGGTGAGTGACTACTATGCAGAGCCATCAGAGAGTGGCTGTTTTCCACTCTAAGTTAGGAATGAGAAAATGACAGAAAGGGTCAATGATTGATATGCTTCCCACCTGTACCTCCCACCCTAACCACAAATGAAATACAGAGCTCATGTCTTTTGAAGAGAATTCACAGTAACTTTCCCCAGGGCCTTCCCTCTTTGCCTGTTTGAAATACCCTTTCTTCCCTCTGCTCAACTCTATTTTCTTCCTTCTGCTCAAAACCTCACTCAACCACCTGGCCCAAAGTGAATGAATGCCTCCTTCAAATTCTCACACCATGATCAGCTCTCCAACCACTTCACATCCACCACAAGTTACTGGATGTTATAGATATGGGTCATTTTAAATGGATGGATTTCTAGGCCTCCTATATTTCAGTTGGCAAAAGATTTACCTAAGGAGCATAGTATAAATGTAGATGTCTGTGAACTTAGTAAGGTGGAATTTAGGATTACACATTTTAATCTATTTCCCTAGTATTCTGGTATAACTGGTCCAAGAATCACACTTTGAGAAACACTATCCTAGACACACACACACACACACACACACACACACACACACACACAACTATCCTTGGAATTTTCTCACACCGTTAGCAAACAAGTAAACAAAAATGAAACACTTTCATAACATCCACTTTAAAATCCAGTTTAATTACTAGTATCATGAATATTTCTAACACAGTTTTTAAGTTTTTAAGGTCTTTGCCTCCGTACCCCATTCAAATCAATCTCTATTCATTAAACCCGGTTATTCTCAAATTGAATCCAAAACATGGAAACTTTTGTCTTTAAAAGAATAAACCAGAAGCTTCTAGAAAGGAGAAAGCTTTTTTCCTATCCCTAAAGACTGAAAAGAAAAATGAGAGAAAAACGTTCTGATCACAGACTTTCTTCCCCTTTCTCAAAAACCATTATAGAATTATAAGAAAGATTATGGGATTTAGTAAAAGACCACTCCTATCCTACTTAATGGACTTGCAAAATGCCAGCATGTAAAGTTTTGGTACTCAGATTAAAATGTGAATCAATCTACCCTAAAAGAAAAACTCTAAGACCTGCTGGGGGAGACACTCATGTTCCCCGATGTCTGATTCCATTGAGGAGGACCTCACTGGACAGCACTCCTGACAGCTGTCCTCTGCTCACTCACACTTCTCCTTTGGAGAAGACCTTGAGCACTTCCATTGGACCTGCCACGTGTAGAGAGGGTCTGTTCCACTCTCCATGTGCCATGAGTTGAATGGGGCAGGTCCTTCTATATGGGCAGGTTGGAGGTCTCCCAACTGCCCCACAGCGCCTGGGTCCAGGTAGCTGGATGCTTTGGTCAAGAATGATGTGGGAGCAAGGCCATTCAGCCACATATCAGAAGCCACTTCTCCATCCTTATCAGTAGTAAGACCGCAGACTCTGTCATATTTCTCAACCAGAGAATGAAAGAAACAGGTGAGAAAGGAAGGACAACCAAGAGAGGTCAAGCCCTTACTGTGGTACCTACAAACAATAATTACTAAGCATTTCCTAAAGTCCCAGGCTGGATGTTGGGTGCTCTGTCTCTTGACTTCTGTAGCATCATTCACCTGATAAGTAGTAGAAATGTTCTGGTTACATGTCCATTTTCCTGTCTAAACTGTAGCCCCTTCAGGACATGAACTAGATATTTACATTTCTATCCTCAGAAGTTAGGATATAGCCTGGGATCTGTGTGTCACACAGGGCCCCAAGTTTGGTTTAATGCTTTATGTTGACATTTGAGTTTCTTAATAATTTTTTAACTAGGGGCTCCACATTTTTATTTTACAACAGGCCTTGCAAATTATCTATACAGTCCTGGTTGAAGTGGATGCTCAGCATTGCATTTTTGTATAAAAGACAATTCAGGTTAAAGGACTGCCTCCTGTCTCTGCCATTTGCTATCTACGTGACCTTGGCAATGTCCCTAAGCCTTAGTCTTTTCATTTCTAACACTGGAATAATGATAGTTAGAATGAAAATGAAATTAGGTACTCCATGTTAACTGCTTGCTATAGTGCCTGACACATAATAACGTCTCAATAAATATTCAGTACTCCACTTACTATGATTACTATCACTACTAATACAACCACTTCTACAACAAACAAAAAAAGTCAACTATATCCCAAGGAGAGGATGTTGACATGGGCACAGAATGGACATCTTCAGGAATGTTCTGTGTTTGTTTGGGTCCTACATCCCAAACTTTCCTCTGCTAGCTTTTAAGAAACCTCCAAGAGAATTGAAATTACCATTTCAGCTTTTTTTAAAAAAAAAAAAAAAAACAAACAAGAGACAGCAGAGATTATTTGCAATTCCAAGAACGAGCAATCATCATTAAACGAAATCTGTCAGAAGATTTCTGATGGGGAAGTACGGAAAATCCCTGTCCACTAGTCTGCACTCCTCTGCCACATTTCACAAGAGACCATTTATGTTCTCATCTTTATTTCATCTAAGGAAAAAGGGAGAGAGGCGTCTTTCACAAGCCATGGTGCCATGGGGAGGGGCGGGAGATAGACTTTCCTAGGGAGGTGGTACAAATCAGACAGCAAGCTCTGTGAGGTGAGCTACACCCCTGTTATTTAGATGCAACTCTTTTCTTGGTAATTTAGTCTCTCTTTTCATAGCTCTTTTTAAAAATTTCAATATGTTTAATTGTCAGAGGAGACATGTCATTGGAAGTAGGTTTTCTTAGAATGTTCTCAATTTGCCCCTTCCCTGCTGAGTGTCTTACACTTTTCTGAACTTGTTGAAGAATCTCTATTTCTTCATGACCCATTGGGTCAGTTGAATGTCCAGGATGATTACAAACAAGGGTTTTCTTAAAAGTGGTGAGTTAAAGGTCTTTACTCTACTCTGCAACTAGGAAGCTTTTAATTATTTCTTTCATAGTTTTAGAAGAGAAGTGGATGCCAAACGTATGTCATAAGTCTTTGGAGGCTAACACTGAAGTAACTTTTGAGTTTATGTCACACCACATTAAATATTGGTTCTAAGTGTAATCTATCCTTAATCTAGACTTAGTTTATCTGCATTCCTCCTCAGCCCCCTAACCTCCAATCACTGACAATGTTTAGAAAGAATGTAGGCAAAGGGCACTCAACTATTCCCAGTAATCTCCAGTTCTTTCCTTATGAGAAATCTATAACTAAATCCTTATTTCCATACAGTTTACATTTTTCTATCCTCTCTCATCAATAATTCCTAAAGCAAGATAGCAAGAGCAATAGGACAAATCAAGCCCTACAGGAAGATGTTATCTGTTCATGACCAGCTCTTCTCTAGAAACAACTATTAACTTCACCAAACTGACATTTCTCAACACTCAACACAATCTACATTTTAATTTTTCTCCTTCCTTGACTACATGCAAAGGCATCTGTCTCCCAATATTTGGATGCTCTGAATCTAGTAGGCATTTAGTTCATTATAGTTAATTATAATGTATAATTGAAAACATTTTTAGATCCTCTGTGATTTTAAGGCCTTTGTGAATAAAAATAGTTATGGGTGAGAGTAATACTATATTCTAGATACTGTTAAAAATGTACATCCCCCCATTACCAGGAGTCCAGAATATTCTTTAGATGATGATCATGAATCTCAGTCCATGAAATATCTTTCTATAACTTCTTCGGGTAGGAAAAACTTAAGCCATCAATATAGGCCTATCATTCTCTCCCTGGAATTAGTCTAATTTTCAAGAAGTTTTATGTGGTACAAAACCTAACAGGGGTGTTATTTTATCAGAATCATAACCTATGCATGGTGACATCTGTCCAGCTATGCTGTTTCTGTCTGGTCTTTGACTCCATGTCCACATAGGTCACTGCTCAGTTGTTCTCCCTTCATAGCCACAAGGCTCCTCTATCTATGTCTGTGTTTTTAGTCTATCTTTATGTCTGTCTGCCTGTATCCGATTATATCTGTCTGTCTATTTATGCCTCTCTTTGCTAAAATCCATGCTTTCTGAGGCATGGGATCCTTCTGCTTCTCTTACAGAAGGATAGGCTACAGTAAACCCAGTGGGACTATTTATAGATCTGAGCCTCGCTTGGATGCATGGGAGTAACGATAAAGGTCCAGGGCACGTGGAAATTCTATGAGGCCATCTTAAGTCTATCAGCCTGGATACACTACATAGTAGCCTTTCTACTTACCACCTCCCTAAGTTCTTCCTAAGAAAGGGAACCCAAGCCCCCACTGCTCTCAGATCCCCAAAACCAATTGGATTTCAGTTGTTCTTTTACTGTGAGCCCAGTAGAGAGAGTCATAAGTCTTTCTTTCTCAAAAACACACACTGAGTGGTCACTCTCTGCTTGCTCTTACTTTTTCCCCTGTCCCCCAGTCTAAGCACTCTTTGCCCATGTGTGTACTTGTGGGAGAATGCCATAGGAAACCTCCTTTATGCATCAGAAGCTTTCTTCCAAATCTATTTATTTCCTTTGCATGAGGCTTTCCTTTCCCTGCAAGGACCTAGAGTTTTGAAACTCAAAGACAGGGGGAAAAATTATTGTTTCTCTCTTTCTGGTTTGTCATGCCTTCTTTCAAGTGGTTTAGAGCACCTAGCAGCTTCCTGAATGGACATAGAAATCTCTAGAGCTGTGTTGTCCAATATGGTATCTACATGCCACATGAGGCCATTCAGTGCTTATAATGTGGCTTATTACATATTGAGATGTGAAAAATGAATGCATACTGCATTTCAAAGACTTAAAAAATATAAAATATCTTGTTAATTGTTCTTAGGTTAGTACCATGTTGAAATGATAAAATTTGGGGTATATATAATTAAATTAAAAATACTACTTGTGAAAGGCCACAGCCAGTGTGGCTTTCAGGGTCAAAGGCTTGAAGAAAGAGCTGACGCGCAAATTAAAACACAAGACAAGAAATAATAATTTTGAAATTATGGGGGGAAGCCTGGGAAAACTTAACTGTAGTAGTCAAGTTCCACTAGTCTTGGTTCCCATCTGCTTTTATTTACTAGAATACACAATTGCCTTTTAGAAATGCAAACAGACATATCAATGGTAATGTTTAGTAAACAGTAAGATTATCAGGTTTGGGGGAGTTTGTTTTAGGCCATTGAGTCAGCAGTAGGTAATAAAATGCAAACATTCACCCTGTGAATATTAAGGAGCCCAAATTCAGCCTTCTGAAGGACTTCTCACATTTATATTAATTACTGTTGATCTTGGTTTCCAGCAACTACTAAAAAATTAATTTAACTATTTCTTTTTACTTTTTTAATGTGGCTACTTGAAAATTATAAAATATATGTGTGACTTGTATCTGTGGCTTACATTATGCTTATATTGGACAGCACTGCTCTGGAAGAATAAGTAATGGGAACCAAATATAAATCAGTCAATATTTTAAAATAATCACACATCTGCATCATAGCCTACCCAAATTTTCTGTTCAACAAACACTGAAATTCAACAATTCAACAATTATTGAATACTAGAGGCCCGGTGCACAAATTTGTGCAAGGCTGGCCGCCATCTTGGTTGGCAGTTAATTTGCATATCCTGCTGATTAGCCAATGGGAAGGGTGTCGGGGTTATGGTCAATTTGCATGTTTCTCTTTTATTAGATAGGGTGTGTGTGTGTGTGTGTGTGTGTGTGTGTGTGTGTTTTATGCACCACATCTGCACAAGAAACTGGCAGAATAAAGATGAGTGATAAATATATTATCCTTTCTATTAAGGAATTCTCAACATGATAAGACAGACTCATGAGTATGTAATTAACTACCAAAGATGCCATCTGACAAGTTCAGAGTGGGGGCACTGTTCTTCTTTCTTGGCAAAGGAGAAGAGGTAAGAGAGACATTCCTCAGGTGATGCTCTCAGAGATGCACCAACCTTACTTGGGAGAGGGCATACCAGGTGGAGAGAAGCACTCAAAAGAGTCCACATGTTCAGGAGATAGTGAAAAACTTAGTGTAACTGAGGACTAGCTGGTCAGAAGAGAAGAGTCTGGAAACTTAGATTGGAATCAGATTACATAAGACCTTGAGTGCCTAGCTAAGGAAATTGAACTTAATCTCCTACCCTTTTACCCTTTATTTTCTACCTTCTGGGGACCCATTAAATACTTTCAAGCAGAAAAATAGCAGGGCTAGTTTGGAATTTTAGAAAGATAACTCTGGCAGAGAAGAGGGGAGGATAAACTAAAATGAGGAGAGACAAGAGGCTGGCAGGTGGGTACAGGATTTGGTTCTTATCACTAGATTTCTGGGGACTTTGCAAGAAGCCAACTCCATAGCAGATCCATTTGACCTACTCATTGCTCATACTTAAAAATAAAGCTTAAAAGGTACTTTTCTCAAAATCCTAGTTAAAAACAGAACTTCTCCAGTCTTTAATTCAAGGCTAGCTTAACAACATTCTATTTCTGGTTGCTCATTAATCAAATACTAAGGGGGGGGAAAAAGCTTTGTCTATTTCTAGAGAACATTTGGTCCACTTATGGCTTCAACTGGTTATATGCAGTTAACTCTTGAATTTATTAATTGCCTTTTCAGGGTTATATGAAAGAGCTAAGGGGAAGTGTGAGTCATGTATGAAACTGACTCCTCTACATGTTCTGGGGAGGTGAGCAGTATGTGTTCTAGCTTCACTAGTCTAAAAGTGATCCAATCAGCTCATCCTTCCCCTTCAAACTGGCTTGTTCTCAACACAAGGCACAATGAAGGAGTAAAAGTCAGCCCCCTCCATTCTAGAGAAACAACAGCCGATCAATACAGCTAGAAGACAAAAGAGCCTAGAACTACATCTCAAATTCCATCTTTGACTTTATTGATAGATCATTTGATGAGTTTCAAGATGAGTCTGGGAGAATACACCAAGTTTTTAAAAAGTAGGATTCTTTCTGAATATGCTAATTTAGTCATTGGGTAGATATGAATTGATTATCTGGACTTAACTGAAAGGACTATTGACAACTGTAGAATGAATCTGTCTAAAATAATGTTAAAAATCAGCAAAGAAAAACAAATTTTTTGACTCTTCCAATATGAGATGCCTCTTAGTTCTCCTGAAGTTAAATAACATCCATAATCACCCATCGGTACTATATTGCATCACTCTGCTACTCTGAACACCCTATTATTCTGACTTCTGAGTATATAGTTTAAATGATGTGACATATTATGTAATAGCTGGCTCAACGTTTGAATTTTTTGCAGTAAATACTGCTGAACATTTTATAGTGTGGGTCTGGAAATTTTTGAGGCTAACCCTTGGATCCAGATGAGTCTGAGTATTATTATATTGGGTGTGCTCAGATCTGCATTTAAAGAGGCTTTTTTACCTCAGCCAGGTGCCTCAGTTGGTCATCTTGTACACTAAGAAAGTTGCAGGTTCAATTCTCGGCATATACCTAGGTTATGGATTCGATTCCCTGTTGGGGTGCATTTGGGAGGCAAACAATTGATGTTTCTCTCTCTCTGAAATCAATAAACACATCCCTGAGTGAAGATTTTCTCACCCAATTGCCTGCATTTACCTGGTCAGAGGAGTAAAAATGTTTGGTCTTCTAGCTCTTAGGCTCAAAGAAAATAATTTAGAACAAATCTACAAAGATGATATCAGTAAAAAAATAAGTGAACAAAAAAGTTAAACTTTTTAAATTAATGTGACCAAAATCCAAAAGCAAGTCCTATATATTTCTAGGTTAGTGGGCAATCATCAGTCACTACCTTGGTTTGCCTCACTTCCTCTCAGGAAAGGGAGATGTAAGCTATTCTGAAAGCAAATAAATACCCTGACATACTTTTGGAGGTAGCACATA
The DNA here is from genome assembly GCF_014108235.1 of Myotis myotis. Classification (NCBI taxonomy): domain Eukaryota; kingdom Metazoa; phylum Chordata; class Mammalia; order Chiroptera; family Vespertilionidae; genus Myotis; species Myotis myotis. The sequence continues at coordinate 177,194,595 of NW_023416335.1, forward strand.
AATCAAGAACAAACTTGCTCAAATTGACCTAGACTTAAGAACTTTTGCAATTATATGGTGTGACTAAGTACCATAAGGAATCTAACTTGGAGCAGTGCAGCTATAGTAATTTAGCAAAATTATCAGGTTTGTTAGCAATAGTACAGGTCTTTATGTGAATCAGAAACGTTCAGGGATAAGCAAACAAGACCTCTTGGCCCTAGCTGGTTTGGCTCAGTGGATACAGTGTTGGCCTGTGGACTGAAGAGTCCCGGGTTCAATTCCAGTCAAGGGCATGTACCTTGGTTGCAGGCTCCTCCCAACCAGGGCACATGCAGGAGACAACCAATTGATCGTACCAATGTTTCTTTCATCTTTCTCTATCTTCCACTCTCTCTAAAAATCAATGGAAAAATATCCTCGGGTGAGGATTAAAAAACAAAAAAAGACCAACAAGATCTATTGCCTGATTTAATGCTAAGGAAATAGCTTTGCTTTCTTCTTTTGTTTTAAATGGATGATAATTTATTAATCAAAGGATATTCACTTAATCATTCTTATTCCAAATATTGTTCTTTGATATATTTTAGGTAGCCAAAGTTTTTAAAGATTTTTAAAAAGTAAATATTGATACCATTTTTATTTTAAAAATGAATGCTTAGTTTAAATCCTGGATAAAGTTTAGAGAGTCCCACATTGGACTATTAAGAATAACATAGGTTCTAAAAGCATGGCAATAAAGAACCTCTTTCTTCCTCTACTTAAACCATATTTAAGACTATCTCAGATGCTCTTACTACATTCAAACAATGTAGAATTAATGTGTGTAAAATCAAAGCCTGATGTCAACCAAAATTCTAGTTCTTGATGGTACACATTTGGAAATCATTCCATACTTTTGTTGTGGAATCTCCCATTCCTTTTGCAGGCAATAGGGTTTGCATATCTTCAGAACTAAAACCATGGGAAGTTTCATAATCTCTGTAGATCATTGTTTTCTTAGAACATACCATGCTGGTTTCATCAACCAGATCAAATTTTTGCCTTCAGGCAGACATCTGCAATTATTGGCCTTTGGGTGCTTGGGAGTCCCTGTACTTCAAGACACTCCCCTTATAAAAAATAAATAAAAAAAGAAGAACCTCTAGAAACTCTGCAGGTGCAGGAGTGTCTTACGGGAAATTAATGATGGATTGCCCTTTTATGTTATGTATTCAAATAGGTGGTTATGTGCTTGCGCTGATGTAGTCCTGACCTTACGTACATGGAACATGAACTCAGAACCAGATTCTTGATATTTGTGATGGAGTTCCCCTTTCTCTTAGTCAAAACATGTACCTTTAAAAGTTCTGACTGAAGTATTTTTAAGAAAATGAGATTTCTTGGGTGGGGAGACATCTAAAGACTCTTAGTAAAGGACCATAGATACAAGACAGAACAAATTCACGGATATCATAGCCCTCATCACTTTGGTCATTTATCTGTGGCTGAGTCAATATTTGCAGGACTGTTTTGATCCAGAAACAGAAGATAATGTTAAATAGATGGCTCATGCCTAAGATCCCAGATGTCCAAAGCCACATGTTTCTTTTCAAGTTTTTGTTCTTTATCATTTTGTTATTTTTTCCCTCTCTGCTGGTTCAAGAATCTAAATTATTACTAGACATTCTTGCCCTTTCTTCATGGTACTCCTGGTATTCTTACTCCCAACAATTCCTAGAAATAGAATTCATCCTCCACACATTAACAAAGTTGAACTACCTAGATCTAATCAAAGAAAAAAGAACACTTGATTATGAACAGATTTAAGTAGCTTAAGGGGCATATGGGTCACGTTTCACTTACGTAATTTCTTGTCTCAGTGTTTCTGTGTTGCAGTCACTAAGTGTGAATAACTCCAGAGCCCCTTTCACTCCAAAAGATGACACAAATAATTATCCAACAAAAGAATCAGAAGGCTTGTTGCTTGAGATAGCAAACACTCAGTACACTATCACAACCAAGTGATGAATCTCGATGCATCATTTCCTTGAAAGATAATGGCCTATTCTTCCACTGAGACAGTGGGAAACTGACAGATGAAAAATAGCTCAGCTGGCAGCTAGCTGGTGAGGAGGGTACTAAGAAGTGAAACATAAATCACAACTTGCAAAACTACACAACTCACAAAACAAACTGTAATAAAATATGACATGAAAAAACAGACTATCAAAACTCAAGCTCTCATATCTCCAGATCATTCAGACCCAATTGCTCTAATAGTGATTCCACATAGATTCATGTGTTCTAAAGATAAGACCACTAAATGTTTTAGTAACTAACCTAGTTTACAAATTATTGAGCTATGCCTGCTAAGCCCCTCCCATAACTAACTCCTGCCCTCAAGCCCTTTAAGTAGCCTTCTTTGATTACCCCTTTTGATGTGCTTTACTCTTCTCCTCCTGTGCATGTCCCTTCTTGTAGCAATTGATGAAGCCTAACATTAGCTAATTTATGCTCCTTTAGTGAAAGTATATGTGGAAGGAGGTACACTGTAGTATTATGTTTAACAGCATGAACTCTAGAACCAATTGCCTGGGTTTGACTCCCACGTTATTACTTACTCGTGAGTGACCTTGAGCAAGTTACTTAACCTCCACTGCTGGGAAGAGCAGTCCCCACAATAGCTGGCTGTGTGTGAGAGGGAGGGCTGCTGCAGACCCCAGCATCCTCTTAAAGGGTCTTAGCACAGACTGACCCACTCTCCCTAAGCTCCAGAGAGGAGAAATCAGTTCAAATGGTGCCAGGGACATACCAGGGCAAAGGAGAAACAACTATTTGTCCTCAGTGACAGGGCTAGAGAGGCAGTTCTCTGAGACTAAAGAGCTGGCAGTCGCCATTGTTTCATCTTTTTTTAAATTGTTTAAAGTATTACATATGTCTCCTTTTCCCCCAATTGACACCCCACCACCACCACTCCCACCCCTGGAGAGCGTTATGCTAACCATTGTTTCTTTGTTGAGTCCTCCACACACACAGCCTACAGGCACAGGCAAGTGCCAAATATGAGTCTCCATTAACCTGGCTAACACTGCTCTCACCCCACCCTGATGATTCTGTAAAACTCTGCCCAACCCAATTCACTCGCCTAGCAGAACCTCTTTCAGAGGCTAATCCACACAAGTAGTTAGCCGGGGCCCACTCTGCAAGCTTTCCTAAAATCTCTCAAAGGTCCACAAACCCCAAACAAGTAGTGGCTGGCTTTGGTATGCCTTATACCTCTTGCTAAGTGGCTGCAAGCCTAGCACAAGTGGCAGCTGGCCTCAGGTCATAGCACAGTGGTTCTCAACCTTGGCTGCACATTAGAATCACCTGGGAATCTTTTTAAAATCCTGATTTCCGTGCCTCATCCTCCGGAAATTCTGTTTCTTTGTTACTAATGTTGTGGCCCCACCCCATAACAAAGAAACAGAATTTCCAGAGGATGAGGCCCAGAAATCAGGATTCTAAAAAGATTCCCAGGTGATTCTAATGTGCAGCCAAGGTTGAGAACCACTGTCATAGTATAACCACTCACAGGTACCTTCAAGCCCAACAAAGGAAGCTACCAACAAAGATCACTTTGTAGATCTTACTAGGAGGCCCCAGGAAGGACATAGGCAATGGCTGACCTTGGCCTGCATTGGGGTTCCTCCCAAGAGGCCCCAGAAGCAACACACCTGGTGGTTCACTTCAGAGCACACCAGAGCACCACCCAGTTACCACCACAAATGACAAACCCAAAGGGCAGACTCCACAGGCACCAGATTCCCACTACAGCAAATTCTGCTCTGTGGGGTCAGCCTCCATACAATAGCTTGTCTGCTATAGTCATGGCTAGTCCTCACAGCCACTTAGCCACATGCTAATAGCAATCAAGACTCCGTTACAACAGGATGACACATACAACTTAAACAAGGGACACCTCCAGAACACCTGGCTCAGGTGAACACAAAGACTGCACCATGGGGCCCCAAAGGCACTTACTGTATGTGGCCACTCTGCCAAGACTGGGAGATGCAGCAGATCTAACTAATACATAAAAACAAACACAAGGAAGCTGCCAAAATGAACAGACAAAGAAACATGTTCCAAATGAAAGAACAGGAAAAAACTCCAGAAAAATAACAAAACAAAATGGAGGCAAGAAATCTACCAGATGCAGAGTTTAAAATACTGGTTATAAGGATGCTCAATAAACATAGGGGAAGAATAGATCAACTCAGTTAGAACTTCAACAAAGAGATAGAAAACATTTTTTTTAAGTCAGAAATGAAGAATAATATAATTGAAATGAAGAAAACACTAGAACAATCCAACAGCAGATTAGATGAAGCAGAGAATTGAATCAGAGATTTGAAAGATGAGGTAGGGGAAGACACCAATCAGGACAGAAAAAAAAAGAACGTTAAAGAACAAAGATCATTTCAGAGACCTCTGGAACAACACCAAGCATACCAACATTTGCATCATAGGGGTACCAGAAGGAGAAGAGAGAGAGCATGGGATTGAAAATCTATCTGAATGGCAGAAGCCTTCCCTAACCTAGTGAAGGAAATAAACACACAAGTCCAGGAAGTTCAGAGTCCCAAACAAAATGAACCCAAAGAGGCCCACATCAAGACACATCATAACTAAAATGCCAATAATTAAAAACAAAAAGATCTTCTAAGAAAAGAAAACCTTAAGGAGTTCATCACCACCAAACTAGTATTACAAGAAATGTTAGAGACTTTTTAAGAAAAAGTAGAATATAAAAAGAAAAAATATCACCAAAATATTTTTACTGACAAAGACAAACACATAACAAAAACTGTGGATTAACCAACACTAAAGCTAGTTCAAAGGTTAAAAGGCAAAAAGTAGGAAGACCCCATGAAATTACAACAGTAAGTGAAGGGACACATACACACACACAAACTCACAAAAGCAGTAAAAAATAATAACAAAGGCATAAATGTGGATGGGGTGAGTAAAAATGATAGTAATTTTAGAATATGTTCAAACTTAAGGAACCATTAACTTAAAATAGATGGCTATAAACATAGCTTGGTATACATGAAGCACATAGTAACCACAGATCAAAAATCTACAAGAGATATATAGAAAATAAAGAGAAAGTAATTCAAACACAACACTACAGAAAGTCATCACCATATAAGAAAAGAGAGCAAGAGAATAAGAAAAAAACAAAGAACTATGAAAACAATCAGGAAACAATAAAATGGCAATAACTAGTTACCTATTAATAATTACTTTAAATGAAATGGATTAAATGCTCCAATCAAAAGATGAATAGACAAAGAATAAGTGCTACATATATACAATGGAACATTACACAACCATAAAAAAAGAATGAAGTCTTACCATTTGTGACAACATGGATGGACCTAGAGGGTATTATGCTAAGTGGAATAATTCAGTGAAAGACAAATACCATATGATTTCACTTATATGTGGAATCTAAAAAACAAACTAAATGAACAAACAAAACCAAAACAAACTCATATATACAGAGAACAAACTGATGGTTGCCAGAGGGGAAGAGGTTTGGGGACTAGGTGAGAAGGTGAAGGGATTAAGAAGTGCATGTTGAGAGTAAAATAGTCACAGGGATGTAAAGTACAGCTTAGGAAACAATCAATAATCCTATCTAATAAAAGAGAAACATGGTAATTAGTGTACGTCCGCTACCCTTCCCATTGGCTAATCAGCGAGATATGCAAATTAACGGCCAGCCAAGATGGTGGCCGGAAGCCAGGCAGCTTGAAGCTAACATGAGGCTTGCTTGCTTCAGTGACAGAGGAAACCAACTTCCCTGCCTGCCTTGCCGGCCTCTGAGCCTGTAGTTTGAAACATTGTTACAAAGATAGAAGCTAAACAAAACCCCAGAAACCTGCTTTCAGCCCGCCAGGATCTCAAAGCTGGAGTTGATACAGTGTTTCAATTATAGAACCCAAACAAACCAGATACCTGCTTTCAGCAGCAGAGGCCTCAGAGCCGGAGCCAGAGCTAAAGCTGGCCCAGAATAAAGAAAAAAAAAGAAAAAAAGGAGCAGTTGGGAGCTTCAGTCACCCGCCAGCCTGAAAACAGCCCTCAGCCCCTCACCCAGAATGGCCAGGACCCCAGTGGGGACCCCCACCCTGAAGGGTGTGTGACCAGCTGCAAACACCAATCATCCCCTCACCCAGGCTGGCCAGGCACCCCAGTGGGGACCCCCACCCTGATCCAGGACACCCTACAGGGCAAACCAGCCGGCCCCCACCCGTGCACCAGGCCTCTATCCTATATAGTAAAAGGGTAATATGCCTCCCGGCACCGGGATCAGCGGAGTCATGAGGCCTCCCGGCACCGGGATCAGCGTGACAGGGGGCAGAGTCCAAACCCCCTGATCACCCTGTGGCTCTGTGTGTGACAGGGGGTGGCGCCACAACCTCCCTATCCGCCCTACTCTGTTCGTGACAGGGCAAGGCGCCCCAACCCCTTGATCAGCCCTGCTCTGTGCCTGATAGGGGGGAGCTCCCCAACCCCCTGATTGCCCTGTGGCTCTGTGTGTGACAGGGTGCGGCGCCCCAACCCCCTGATCGGCACTGCTCTGTGTGTGACAGTGGCAGCACCCCAACCCCCTGATCAGCCCTGCTCTGTGGGTGATAGAGGGCAGTGCCCCAACCCCCCTGATAGGCCCTGCTCTGTGCATGACAGGGGGCAGCGCCCCAAGCCCCTGATTGGCCCTGCTCTGTGCATGACAGGGGGTGGCACCGCAACCTCTCCATCGGCCCTGCCTTGAGTGTGACAGGGGGCGGTGCCCCAACCTCCCAATCAGCCCTACCCTGAGCGTGACTGAGGGTGGCATCGCAACTTCCCAATCCGCCCTGCTCTGTGCATGACAGGGGGCAGCACCCCAACTCCCCAATCAGCCCTGCTCTGAGCCTGACCAGGGGCTGCACCTAGGGATTGGGCCTGCCCTCTGCCACCCGGGAGCGGGCCTAAGTCAGCAGGTCATTATCTCCCGAGGGGTCCCAGACTGTGAGAGGGCACAGGCCAGGCTGAGGGACCCTCCCCTCCCGCCGAGTGCACAAATTTTTGTGCACCAGGCCTCTAGTCCTACATAATAAAAGACAAAAAGGGCACTTGACCTTACCATCGCTACGCTTCCCATTGACTAATCAGGGTGATATGCAAATTAACTGCCAACAAAGATGGTAGTTAATTTGCATACTAGGCTCCAAGTGGTGGAGCGAAGCCAAACGTACCCGAAGCCTGCCGAGCAGCAAGGCCTCACGCCCCCGGGATCAGCGGAGCCTCGAGGCCTCACGGTCCCGGTGCCAAGCAGAGCGGCGAGGCCTCACACCCCCAGGATCAGCGGAGCTGTGAGGCCTGACGGCTGAGGGGGGAACTCTGGCTAGAGCCCAGCCAGAGTGAAGGCCTGGGTCCTGGGTGCCAGAGGAAAGCTGGTGCCAGCAGCCAAAGGAAGGGAAGGCCTATTGCACGAATCTCTTCGTGCAACAGGCCTCTAGTATTGTAATTACTATATATAGTGGTAGGGGGTGTAAAACATCAGGGGGATTACTTTGTATGTTGTATAAATGTCTAACTACTATGCTATACACTTGAAATTAAAATAATATTGAATGTTCACTGTAATTAAAAAAAAAAAAAACTTCAAAACATTTAAGAAAGAAAATGTGGTGCTTATATATACAATGGAATATTATCCAGCCATAAAAAGAAGGGCATCTTGCTACTTCTGCAACATGAATGAAGCTTGGGGGCATTATGCTACGTGAAATAAGTCATAGAAAAGCAAATGCTGTGTGATCTCACTTACATATGGAATCTTTAAATGAGCAAACAAACAAACAAAAAACCCTCATAGATACAGAAAACAGATTAGTGGTTGCCAGAGGCAGGAGACTAGGTGGAGGGGAAGGGAGTGAAATGGTTCAAGGGAGTCAAAGGTACAAACTTATAGTATAAAATAAATGAGCCCTAGGGATATAATGTGCAGCATGGAGACTAGCTATAATAATAAAATCATAATATGCTAATTAGATCAGACGTTTTTCTGGGTGAAGCCGGCGCAGCAAGGGAAGTCCGGTCCCTGGTGCCAGAGAGAATCTGGTGCCGGCAGCCGGGGGAAGGAAGGCCTACTCTTGCACGAATTTCATGCATCGGGCCTCCAGTAGTTAATAATACTACATTGTATATTTGAAAGTTGCTAAGAGAATAGATTTTAACAGTTTTCATCACACACAAAAATTTTAACTGTATTAGGTGATGGGTGTTAATTAGACTTATAGTAGTGATCATTTTGCAATATATACAACTATCAAATAATTATGTTGTACACCTGAAACTAATATAATGTAATATGTCAATTATTTCTCAACTAAAAATATTATTTGGAAGTGGGAATCAGTCAGTTGGGGAAAATTTTCTAGGCAAATAGAAATATCAGCCTAGAAAAGCATAGAAAAAATAGAGTGAAAAAGGGTGAAATTCTTCCTCTGGGACATCATCTTGGGCTGAACAGTGTTCCGACAACAGGCATGTGTGGCAGGTGCTGTTCTTTGGCTGCTTAAAAACCTTTCCCAATCCCCTTCTCACTGGCCACCTCCCATTATGTTCTGGAGAGCTATTTACTCACATCTCCAGACTTCTTTGCTGCTAGGGTACAATGCCAAGTTCTAGCCTAGAGAAAATAAGGAGTCTTCTGAGAAAACTCCTGGAAGAGATTTTTCTTTCTAGACAAAAAGAAAAAATGATTCATCTTGTTTTGAATGTGAATGTGATACCGGAAGCTGTGTTGACCTTATGCAGAGTTACAAGCATGAGGAGGAAAACAAGCCTGTGAAGATGGCGGGAGGTAAAGTAGGAACCATCTGAATGCTTGATGGCGCTGCAGAGCTACTGAGCCAGTGCCAGAAAACACCTAACATCAAATTTCTTGTTATGAGAGAGGAAAAAATTGCCTATGGTTTAATCTGCTAATCACATTTTTGTTTTTGGTTGCCCTGAAAGCGTTTCTATCAGAAAGAGCACGTTATTCATAGGCTTTTATGTATATGCATTTGGAGAATTAATATTAATGTTTGCTTCATGTCCCATCTGGTCTAATAATGAGTCCCTCACACTCTGGTGCTGCATAAAATTGAATACTTATCAGAAGCATCTGGAGATCTCTTAATAAATGAAGATTACTGGAACTGATACCTAGAGATATTGTTTCAGTAGATCAGAGGTACAGGCTGATGTGACAGTTATGGTTTGGGAGCATCAAGATCCACTCTAGTTTATAATCAAAGTGAAATATCTATCTATCTACACTAATAAGAGACAAAGATGCTAATTGGCTGTACCTTCACTACACCCATCAGCCAATCAGAAGAGTATGCAAATTAACCCAACAAAGATGGCCATTAAATTTGCATACTGCAGGCGGGACAGCACAGTGCAAGCCACCGGCTGCCCGCCACCATCTGGGCCTCCCATGTGTGGCCTAGGGTGGCGGGGCAGGACAGCGCGATCCGCCACCCGCCCCGCCACCATCTGGGCCTGCCATCTGCCACCCGGGGAGGGGGCCTAAGCCAGCAGGTGGTTATCTCCCGAGGGGTCCCAGGCTGTGAGAGGGCACAGGTCAGGCTGAGGGACCACCCCCCACCCCCTGCCAGTGCACAAATTTTATGCACCGGGCCCCTAGTCTATATATAAAAGCCTAAGTGACCAAATGACTGAACGACCAGTCGACCAGTTGCCATGACATGCATTGCCCCCTGGTGGTCAGTGCACTCCCACAGCCAACCTCTCCTGGCCAGCCAACCTCCCGTGATCCCTCCCCCTGGTCGGCTGGCCCCTCAATTGGCCCCCATCACCAGGCAGGCCGAGGAACCCCACTCATGCATGAATTTGTGCACAGGGCCTCTAGTAGTCTATATTTGTGAATAGTCCCTTTCTAAGAGAATTAAGGATTCTAATAGCTATGGCTGCTCCATAGCTATTATTCAAGAAAATTCACTCAATCAAAAAAGGAACACACACTTTAAGACTTTGTTTTTCAATCTAAAGCCTTTGGAGCTCATCATGAAACTACTGAAACAAGTATTCTAAGGTCAGAGCCCCAAAAGTAGCATTTTAAGCAAACACCCAACAGACTGGGATTCCTCTCCACCAGGTGATTTTATAGACACCACTCATTCTTTAAACAATAGTTATTGATCAATCACTGTATATCAGTATAACAAGCATTATTGTAGGCACTAGGCTTCTAGCCGTGAACAATATAAACCAAGCCTTTACCCTTATGTGGCCTACATGGTAGTGGGGGTGGAGTAGAGAGATAGATAAATTAAAAAATGAAAGGAATAAATCAATGGGAATTTCAGATAGTAAGTTCTATAAAGAACACAAAACATGATGCTGTAATAGAGAATGTATGTGTGGGATGGGATGGAGGAAGTCAGAGAAGTCTCCTCCAAAGAGACAACATTGAAGCTTAGTTCTAAAAGAACAGAGAGGGCCAACCTTGGAATGAACTGGGAGAAGAGCCTGCCAGAAACCACAAGGCAAAGGCCTTGAGCAAGAATGTGCTGGCATGTGTGAGGTACAGAAAGAAGGCTAGTTTAGAGGGAGAGGTCAGAGAGGAGGTCAGAGTAGAGCTGCAGGGTTCATTGGCCAGTGTGTGACGTTTGAAAGAAATACTATTTTTATGGGAAGCTAACTAGAGAATCCTTCAGAACAGAGTTTTTGCTATGTCTTCTATTAGTTAATAAGGGATTAATTTGATTGTATTTAAGTCATGCAGAAAACTGTGCCAATGAAGAATGGGGCAATTGAACAATTAATGTACTTTTCTCTAAGCAATTGCTACTCAAATTGCAGTCCAGCAGCATCTGCATCTTCTCTGAAACATATTAGATATGCAGAATTTAAGGCCTTACAATAGGCTTTTTAAATCAGAATCACATTTTAAGAAGATCCCTCATTGGTTTGTGTGCACATTAAAGCTTGGAAAGTAAGTTAATGATCATCAACCTTGGCTGCACATTGGAATGACCTTGAAGGTTTGAAAACACTGATGCCTACGTTCCAATGTCAGAGATATGGTTTGATTGGAAGGTGGGCGGGAAGGGGCGGGCGGTGGCATCACGATGTTCATAATCAGCAAGCATTAAGGCATGATTGTTAAACACTGATGTACAAAAGATCATCTGGGGAGCTCATAAAAATGTGGAATTTTGAGCCCTCTCCAAGATTCTGATTCAGAGTCCTGTGATGGGCTTCTGAAACCTAATGTTTAACCAGCACACCCAGTGGATTCTGGTGTAGGTGGCCCACAGACCACACTTTGAGAAACAGTGCATTAAGGAACTGTTGAAAGAAAAAGAAGCACTATGAAATGAGGATGTCAATTAATTCGGTTGCTGATTGATGTGTATCTCTGGATGAATCTATTTAGTACCTGCACATCTTCTGAAAGCATAATAAAAAGTATAGATTTCTGATGATTATCATCAAGATCAGAGATATCCTCCTGTCAGAAATTATGCTGGCTGTAAAGAGTCTATAAAACAGTCTGTAATTTAAAAGGGGCCAAGGTCATGCACAAGCATGTACCAATGAAACCTTACATGTAGGAAGAAATTTCTTTTCAGGATAGAGACAGAACAACGCCTAATGATTGACACACATACTGCCTAATGATTGACAACTAAGTCAGGAAGACCCATGTAGTTTGGGAGAGCCTTAAAAGCAAGATGGTACCAACAGAATAGCCATTAGCAATTGCAGTTTCTTTGCTCCTCCCCAGTTAGCCAGCTCCTCCTAACTTTCTGAGGGCCCAATTTTTCCAAGAACACTCGCACCTCCAGGATCTTCCTCTTCTCTGAACTTCAGTTGGGCTTTAAGACTATTACTTAAATGATTACTATTTTATTCTTTGCTAGTTGTCTTGTATGTAATAGCTTCATTTTCCTAACTAGGTTGTTAAACTGCTTAAAGACAAGGGTGATGTCCATCTAACACTTTTATTTCCCACAGTGTCTAGAACATTGCTATATATACAATAGAAGCTTAGCAAATAGTTTTTTGGTTGCATCATTGCAATAAACACATCATATTATCTTCTGGAATACTTTTTTTCTTCCTGAATACTTTCATTAGTCATGATGAGTGATCCTTAAAGTGGCAAATGGTACAGTTGTTACTGGGAAATTTTAAAATAAAAGCTGTCTGTTAGTATTAAACAGTGTTAAAATAGCAACTGAATAGCAACTATTATACTTTATAGTTTTTCAAAGATTTCATGGGGATTATACCATTGGATCCCCGTGACAACCTTATGACAAAGATGGAAAGAGTTTTTTATTTATTATTTTTAATCCTCACCTGAGGCTACATTTTCGTTGTTGTTTTTAGGGAGAATGAGAGAGGGAGAGGGAGAGGGGAAAGGGAGAGAGAGAGAGAGAGAGAGAGAGAGAGAGAGAGAGAGAGAGAGAGAGAGAGAGAGAGAGAAAGAGAAAGAAAGAGAAGTGAGAAAGAAAGATCAATCTGTTGCCTCCTGCACCACCCTGACAGGAAATTTAACCCACAAACTTTTGGTGTATGGGACGACACTCCATTTCAACTAGGTGATCTTGCTCAAAGCATAACTTTTAAAACTGTGGCAGAGGCTTTACCTGCATCAACTCTCCCAATTGCCTCTTGACATATCACAATAAAACCAAAGGCTTAGTGGTCTTTTAGCTACCCACACTGACTGGCTTAGTTTGAGTGTTTAAGGAGAAGGCAAGAGATCAAAATTTCTTATCTTTAACCAAGGAGAATCTGCTATAAGCAAGATGAGTAAAGAAAAAAATAACTGCATAGCATAGATTGTGCAATGCAAAACTATAGGGAAAGACGTACCAGTCAGTCACTTTCCCTTGAGAGAAAATGGGTATGATAGAAGGCAAAAATGGCCAGAACACTTGGTAGTTCCTCCATCAGGAGGTGAAGTCACTATTTCCCCACCCCTTGAATTTGGACTGGCCTCTTGACTTTCCATGATAGATAGAAAACAAAGGGAGTTACATGAGAGTTCTGCACCTGGGCCTCCATAGGCCTCATAGCATTCAGGATCACATACCTCTCACTTGGATGGTGAGAGGTATGTGATCCAGTCATCCCCATCTTCCCCACCAACAGTGAGGCAACCACCAGCACAGAACGAAGGTCATCTTCACTCACAACCCCCAATCAAATCACTAGCTGACCACAGACCTGAGTGAGCCTCGCTACTCACCTGTCTCAGATCAGCAGAAGCACCGAACTGACTCATAGCTCATAAGAAATAACAAATGGTTGTTGTTTTAAGTCTCTATGTTTTAGGTGATTTGTCTGTAGTAAAAGCCAACTGATACAGTGAATGACCTGGGAGCAAATGAATCAGGCAGATCATGAAACTAAGATGTCATTTGCAAATAGCAACAGCCATTGTAAGTAGCAGCAAAACTAAAGAACAAAATAACACTGCATGGCACAGCGATTGCTAATCATATCAGCTGTTCATGGCATAGTCTCAAACTTAGTAGTTGTCATTAGAGGCATACTTAAAAAAGGAATAATGACATAATAAATTTCATGTGTAGTGGCTTGTTTTTTGAAAATATGAGCAGAAAAAATCATAAATAGCTACAGAAACATCAACCAACTGATTTATTGATAACAAATACCTTGTGATTCACTACTTCTCCCAGTGCATCCTTCATGGAGAGCTAAGCTGGTAATGAGAATATAGGAGGCAGCTCTTCTTGAAAACACTGGATTCAATCCTTTTAAGCTTGGATATAACTCTTTACCTACACTCATCTATCACAATGGTGCTTTACTTAACAGTTTTTATAGCACGAAATAAGAAGTATGGTTTGAAGTCCAAGGGAGAAAAGAACAAAGAGAAAAGGGTAAAATTGTTATGTCAACACTATTCAATACTGAAGACTGGCATGCTGGAGCATGTATGTGTCTTTCAACTTTTCTTCCAAACCTCAAACCATCTCAAATTCTCTTGCTAACGGGGAGGGAAAGGGATAGAGGAATGCATAAAGGATAGAACCCATATCCATATCAAATCCCACAATGACTGTTTTAGAAAGTAATCAGATAATTCGAGCATTAAATCAAGTTGCCCAGAAGCTGAGCTATCTAATTAAGTATATATATTTTTAGTACCTTAGAAAATCTATTTGCAAAGAAAAAATAAGATTGAATGAAGATCACTTATAAATTCCCAATGTACATGAACCAATCTTGTCCTTCTGGGAGTATGTTGGAGTCCATTGATTATTTAAAACTAAAGCAACCACAGCATCATCCATTTCCCCTTGCAAATAGTTCCATATGGCCCCTGAAATACACACAAACTTCTAAACCTGAAACCTAAGACCTCCTACTACCTCTCTCCAGTGTACCTTTCCTATAATCCCCACAAATGTGCAGCTCTCTTCCCTTTTCCCCATAGGCAATGTTTTCCTGAATCTATACTAATTTTTCTGCAAAGAATATCTTCCCACTCATCTCTACTTGTTAAAGACAGCACCTAACCTTTGAAGTCTATCTCAAATATCACTTCCTTATTGAAGTATGGCTACTTTTCTACAACTTGGGATATTGTTATACCCTGAGTTTCAACTCCCCACCTCAGAAATTAGAAATCACATCCCTAGATTCCTTTATAACCAGGAAGGAGTCATGTGACTGTGTCTAGCCAGTCAGGAGTATTCACTTGATGCAAGAATTCAAAAAGAGAGCAACATGAGAGGTGACTGTGCTCAAAGGAAGAAATCTTCTAACAAGTATAGAAGAAGCAACTGGTTCTTCAGTAACAACAGGATCTGAGTTAGGAGTCACCATCTTTCATTGAAACTAAGAAATTATCAACTAAAATGCACCACTATTTCACATACCTCCAAAATAATTTTTAATGCTGCTAGTGAAGTTATGATGCATCGTGTTCTTATAACTTAGAATTTTTATTTTATCCTTATTGAAAAACTTGTTAGACATATATACATATGTTTTTTTCACAAAACATATTAAGTTATTCACATTCACAGCCTGACTTTTCTGAATGACTTCCAAACTCAGAATCAGCCATGTCCATGTTTGGGCACATAATACCATTCTTTGTGCCATCAGGACTGTTAGTGATGCAGCTTTTCTGAAAGAGAACTCCACTATTGTCTCTAGGAATTTCTTCTAAGCCACTAGAGCCAGTTCTATGGGTGTTGCTGCATGTGAACAGGCAATGACAACTAATTCATGACTGCCACTTGGCCAAGAGCAAGTGTTAGAGAGGTATATATGTTAGAAAGAATGCCTTAAAAATGAAATGTGTTCTATCTCTCCCAGGGTATGGTTCACTCCCAGGGTATGGTTCACTCTCCATTGCTTATTTATCTTATAGTCCATCCAATGGAAAATTGGCAAGTGGTAACTAAAAGACCATAAAATGGAGCAAATACCTCAACCCCTAGCCACCTGTCCTACAGTTTTTACCAGCCTAACACATAAGACTATGATGCATATTCAAAGTACTTTACTGAGGGGTTAAATAAGCAGTCTTAGAAGGGAGAAGCAAAAGATGTAATTTTAGCTTCTTTGGACTTTCACTGTTTCACACTAGGGAAGGCACTTTAAAATAAAATAAACAGATGAACAAAATAGATCTAGAGACAAAGAAGCATGGAACAGACTGTTGAATCTCAGAAGGAAGGCTGGGGAGGGTGGGTGAGTGGGAAGAGATCAACCAAAGAACTTGTATGCATATATGCATAACCCATGGACACAGACGATAGAGTGATGAAGGCCTAGGTTTTGGGGTGGGAGTGGGCTAGAAGAGGCCAATTGGGGGCGGGGGGGAGAGGGCATATGTAATACTTTCAAAAATAAAGATTTTTTAAAGACTTTATTGAATAGAATTAGATCACATGTCTATACCTACTCAATCACTGGCAAAAGGATAAGATCTCCATGATTGGTTTGGATCATCCAGGACCCACCTTCAGGGATGAGGGTCAGGGGTGGGGCCTGCCTACCCTCACAGAATGTGGTCACACAGAGAAGGGTAGTTGCCTGAACAAAATCTGGATTCTATTTGGAAGGAGAATGAATGTTTGAAAAATGACATTAAGTAACCAACAGTATCTACTAAATAAGTGATTTCTAAAATATGAATTTTTCTTAGAGAGGGTACACTCTAATCATTACTGATGAAAGGATACTCATATCTGCCCTCCTCTTTTGGAATAAGCATTATTGTGCTACAGCAATGGGCTCTTTTCTGCTCCATCAGAAGCCTGATGCCATCAAAGGATGGCATGGTCGAGGCTGTTGGATGTCCTTTCCTTCTTATTGAAGAAATAACATGGCATATGATTTTTATACAGTTCTAATCCCCTCCTCCCCACCTCCAACACACACAGGGAATAGATAGTGTCTTTTTCATATTTATATGTCCTATGGACATAACTTCACAGAATCAATTCAGCAAATAAATAATGAATTGAATTGTTAATCTCACAAATTCTTTCCAGGCCTAATAGAAACCTTTATGACAGAGTTCAGACTCCAAGTTAGGTGTGGTCCATATCCAACCTGTGTGCATCAGCAAAGTTCCTTTGACTTTAGGCTACTTTCCTCTCTGGGACCCCAATCACACATATCACCCAGAAGCAGGAACTTTCAAGCAGAAATTTCAATGCTCTTTAAGGTACAGGCTTAGGTGAGGAAAAATTACCGTCCCTAATTCAGACAAGCAGTATGTGGAGAAATTCAGACTTTGACCGGAACTTATCAATCCATGTCCTTCTAGCTCTTCCCATCAGATGGATCCTTACTGAAAATGAGTGGGCTGAAAACCCCCTAGGAGGGAATATGAAAATTTCAGCATGTCCAGACACATGTAACACAAATAGTTTAAATGAAATTCTCTGTGTAAATTGAAACTTTCCCCCTTTTCTCTTTAGTACCCTGTTCTCTTCTTTAATCTCCCCAGTTTAAAAGTTTAGGTTTCCCCCTTTTCTCATGGCAGTGTATTTGCTGAATATACTGTTGTGTGCCCTTTGGTGGTTCTTTCTTGATTTTCAATTCTTATCTCTCTATTCTGATGTCAGCCTCAAAGTTTGTTGTTATGTCTGAGAAATTCTTAGATACCATGATTACCCAAAGGGTCAAACTGACTCTCCCTAAAAAAAAGAACATTGCTGATTCATAGGATGCCATGGAGATTGTGATAGCCACAGCTAACATAGCTATCTAAACAAAGATACTTAGGTAATAGCAGCTAGTGAAAATGACCAACCCCTGTTACTAATTCCTTCTTTAAAAGATATTCAGTATGGAATTCATGCTGAGAATCAAGAGGATAGTATTTCCTGAACTGATTTACAGAATTCTAATATTTATCAGAAAAAGAAAGCAAAATATTGAGAGAGTAGAAAGCCGAACAAAAATTCTCAATCTTAAGATCATTTTCATTGTCTAATTGTCCCAACGTGCTATCACATGCTCTCTGAATGCCCAAGGAGGGAATAATTTAGATTGAGAGCTATGTACTTCTATATAGAATAATGTCAAATGTAATATATGCATTTAATGAAATATCTCAATAAGGCTTTGCAGCTTATAAAGTAACTTCACCTGTATTATTTCATTTGATCCCATGACAGTCCCGTGAAGTATGTGCTAATGCTATCCCCATTTCACAGCTAAACAAACTCTAACTCTGAGAAGCTCTGTACCTTTTTAAAGTTTACAAAATTAGCTGGAAAAAGGAAGAGTCTGGACTGAAATCTAGGTTGTGACTCATTCTTTCCACTATCCACATTGCCACTATATATTCATGACAAAGTATGCATAAGTATAGTCTTCACTACCTAAACAAATGTAGCAAAAATTGGAAGCCAACAGATTGCAATTCAGGCATTACATCCTTTCTATGGAGCCTAGGGCGTTACCTTCTCTTTGCTTTAATTTAAGATAACAATGATGCTTCTTTGTGGAGCATTTGTGAGAACCTAGTGAATGAGTAATATTCCCAAAGAGACTTGGAAAGTACAATGTGCTGAAGGCTAGCTGAATGACACCAGGGACTAGTCTCCTGTTGAAACTGTTAAAGCACTCAACTTTCCCCTGATTTTCACTATTTATATATTCACTAATGCTCTAATTATTTGAACTTCACCTTTTAAATCAAGAGCATGGCACACTGTTAAACACAGGGTGGTCTGATGTCCCTTTTAAAAGCAACTTTTAAGGTCATGCTGCTCTATGATCTCCAGTTTATAGCATGAAAGTAGTTTCCACTACCCTTGGCCCTCTGCCAAAAATGTTGCCAACTTTTATTCTTCCAGAAGCTTCTATTAGAGCTTGAGATAGGCCCCATTCAAACACTCTTCCTGCCAAGAACTCTAGGCCAAGATCTATGATGACTAAACAAGACAGCAACTATGACTTTCAAGTCCTATCCAATGATGTGTTTTTAATAGGCAATATAATGTTGCTTGCATTTTAAGTTTTAACCTATTGGGCTCTGCAATAGCCTTTCTTGAAAGAAATGAAAAAGAACTCAATAGATTTCATGCAGTCACGGGTGTCTTGAACTGCAATAAAAGGTAATATATAGGATTATAAGAGAAGGGATTTGTAGATCAGATTTATTTTAGGTTTTTAATATATCTCTGCCTTCTTTTGAATTAACATTGCAAATATATTAAGCTCATAACTCCATGGTGAAGTAGAAGACTATTGCTCAGAGCTATTGTAAGGAAAATGTAACACTTAAACCACAGCTACAACAGGTCATTTGAGGGGAAAATGTGGTTTCAAAAAAATAACTGAAAAATGCATTCATAGGCATTATTATACAATTGAATGTGGCAGTCAGGGAAAGGGGTGGGGAACTGACTCAGGTATGACATTATTCTGCCCAACTCATCTGCCATGACAATAAAATGTACTTACTTATTGTAAGAAAAAAAGAGAAATTCAACATACACAAAGCTTTGATTAACAATTTGGCTATAATGGAACCACCTAAAGCATAATAGCCAGCCTTTCCCATTAGCAGGAATTCTTACTGGGGTGTGGTGAAATAACATTCTCTACTTTGGCTGCATGATCTGATAATAGGGCCTATTCAAATTGTGTTATAGATTGGGAGGTAAAATGAAAGCACACAGGAATGAAAATAGGACCTGCCTTTGATAATAAAAATAATTCATTTCTGGGCAAGTCTAACTTATTATTACATATGATATTTTAAAAGATTATCATGTTTAAACTGACATTATTTCCATTTATCAGTAATCCTTTAGTGTATTGATATAACAGAATAACAAGTGTGTGGCAATCATGAAGAAAATTGCCAACTCGGGGTAGGAATCTGTCTTATCAAAGAAATATGCATATGTGTACATGTACCAGGATGTATATTAAGAGAGAGTGTTTGCACCTTTTAATCTTCCTTAGTTCTTTCATTCTTCAAGATATTTATCTTTCTACCATGTGCCAAGCACTGCTCTAGGTTCTGGAGGTACAACAAAAAAAGACAAAAATCTTGGCCTTTACAGAATTTGCATTCATTCCAGGGGGTGGAGACAGACTAAAATGACATTAGTAAAGTATTTAGTATGTCAAAATTCACTAATTTATAAAAAATGTTAGTCAAATATTTAGTAAACTAGAATTAAGCCACAGTTTTGTTTTGTTTTGGGTTTTTGTTGTTGTTGTTATTAATCCTCTCCTGAGGATATTTTTTTCATTGGTTTTTTTTTTAGAGAGAAAGTGGAAGGGAGGGAGGAAAAGAGAAACATCAATGTGAGAGAGACACATCAATTGGTTGGCTCCCTCACGTGCCCTGACAGGGCCGGGGATTGAACCTACAATCTAGGTACACACCCTTGACCAGGAATCAAACCTACAACCCTTCAGTGCGCTAGCCCAATGCTCTAACCACTGAGCATGCTGGCCAGAACTTCAGACATGGTTTTGAAAGGAGTGTACATTCTAGCTCATCAGTGTAACCCCAGCACCTAGCAGTTATCTAGCCTAGTACTCATTCAAGAAACATCTGTTGAATAACTGAATGAAAAAAATAAACAGACTGTATGTTCTTTGGAAATAGCCCTGATACTATACCTCAACTGCATACCAGATTTTTTTTTCCTGCTCACTTCAAAGAATATTTGAAGTAGCTTACAACAAAAAAGTTAAAAAATGTAACCCAAGCAATAAAGGAAGAAATACAATCATAGTGTATGTCCTTTTTAAAAAAAAATGCAGGGCTTAGACAAAGTGAGTGATCAATTGCTTAAATGAAAGTATAATCGATAACAATTTCCCTAAATATTTTTAACATGACTTGTTCAGAAGTATGCTGTATCCATTAACAAAAGCTGAGATGGAGCCCTAGTCAGTCTGGCTAAGTGGATAGAGCATCGGCCTGTGGACCAAAGGGTCTCAGGTTCAATTCTGGTCAAGGGCACATACCAAGGTTGCAGGTTTCAGGCTCCAGCCCGGCCCAAGCCCTGATCAGGACCCATGCAAGAGGCAACCAATCAATGTGTTTCTCTCACATCGATGTTTCTCTGTCTTTTCCTTTCTTCCATTCTCTCTAAAAATCAATGGAAAAATATCTACGGATGAGGATTAAAATAATTAAAAAGCTGAGATGGATAGGTTCAACTGTACTTTTGAGAGAAAGGGGGAAATACTGTCCTGATATGGTGCTTTTATGGGCATTAGAGCATAATCCAGTGCCTGTGGCTTCCTGTAAAGTTCCAAGACTAGAACTTGGCATAGTGTGGAATCTCAGTAAATCTTGACATAAGATTATCAGGTGAAGTTGATTCTTGGGCTATTTCTGTAGTGTGGTGATAAGATCATGCAATCAGCAGAAAAGAGGGTGCTCTTCCTTTTGTTTTGCTCCGTAGGGTTAGAGCACTCCATTGTTTGTTTTCCAGTGAGGATGCTCAGCATTTCAACAATCCTTGATCAAGGAATGATTCTTCTCAACCTCTGTAACTAAGTGCATAGCTTTCAGGAACCCACATGGACGGTGAGAGAAGAGCTATTGTCTAGCCAGTCATGTCAGCCAAATCAACCCTAGCATATCAGTGGGTGTGAAATGTGGCAGCCAGAGCCTGCAACATACTAGATTGGCAACGTAGTGTCAGACAAAACTGAATTCATATCCCACTTCTAGTCGTGATTTACCGTAGCTGTAAAAAGGAGCGCAATCTGCTGTCAATTAAATAATACTATTCAAAGTCATCACAGTCCTCGATATAGGAGCTCAATGATA
Organism: Myotis myotis; assembly: GCF_014108235.1. Classification (NCBI taxonomy): domain Eukaryota; kingdom Metazoa; phylum Chordata; class Mammalia; order Chiroptera; family Vespertilionidae; genus Myotis; species Myotis myotis. The sequence goes on from NW_023416335.1 coordinate 177,215,929, forward strand.
TTTGTAATTATTGTTTTGAACGTGGATAGCATCTGGGATATTTTGGAGGCTTGATTTCTGGCATATCAACAGAAAGTAATTTTAGGAATATCATATGGTAAGGTGAAAAAAAATAGCTTTCATGAAACTTTAGAGTATAAACTGGATAGGAATTTAGATAAAACAGGCATTTCAAAAGGGAACAGGTGTTACATACACAGAGGGGAACAACTGGGAAATTTTAGATGGTAAAAAAGTATATTAGATAAGATGGTTTATAAACTAGAGTTGAACTCTAGAATCTACCCAGGTCCAGATCATCAGGAAGTCGGACTCTATGACATCTTTTTCCTTAAATGTGAGAAGTGTGAGAAGTTTAAGAGATTGTTTTCAATCAGCAGCCAGTATAGCTCATCCCCTTCTTCAAAAAAAAAAGTTCTGAAAGTTAACATGTTAGAAAGAAAAATAAAAAATACCTTCCTATGTCTTATGGGCAACAGGCAGTATGATGGGGTGGGCATAGAGCTTCTTATTGACGAAGCCCTTCCTTTAATTCCTTCTTTCTTCCATTTTTCTTCCTTTCTTTCCATCTTCCTTTCCTTTTTCTGTCTTCTATTTTTCTCTCCTACTTCATTTTATAAGGGTCTAGATGAAGTGATTTCCTCATTGTTATTTGCCACTGGATTCTGAAAAAGTCAAGTGATGAAAGATGCTGTTCAGGTTTCAGTTTGCTTGGATTTTTGGATTGGACCTGATGTATTTTTCATTATCCCTTTCCAAATCCCCTAATGTAGAAAAGTACAGCATTCAGATGAAAAATACATGGGTCATCAAGACAAGTTCTCCCATCGGAGAACAGGAAACTAAACCTGTGATGGCTGTGAATGAACTCTCTGAGAACCAAATGAAATCCACAGAAATAGAAACCAGATGTAAGCAATCATGAATTCAGGGCACTGCTCTGCCTCCAGCTTATTTTTAGCAGAAATGTTATTAAAGTCTTTCTGGTACCATAATTAATTTTCAAGAATTGCCATGAGCCTCATAGTGTAAAGTGGGACAAGAAAAATTTGCATATGTGCTTAGTGGAAAATAACAATTTTTTTAAGTAGTTTGATATGTGTTTGGTGGTGATGGGAGGGTGTTCTATGGTTTTTACTTTTCCTAGTTTGACCCAGGAATAATGAATTTCTCACCAGGATGTAATCCATCTTTAGATAGTGGTGGCTGTTTATATATTTAGGACATGTCAACCTCCTCAAGGCTGGGAAGTATCATAGCCTAATATAATATTTGGATTCCAAGTTCTGGGTGTGCAACAAGAGGACCAACAGTCTTCTTAGCTAAAATCAACCCAAAGTATTAGAATTTGGACATGAACTTGGCCTGCATATGCCAGAGGGAATACAAGTACCTTCTTTCAGGCTCTGAATGAAATCATTAATTATGTCAGCAGTTCCAGTGATAGACCTGGAGACACTTTGCTCTACTTAGCAAACAAGCTACCTTCTCAACTGTTTAGAGGTCTGGGGAAGATCTTTAAGATCTGTACTCACTGTACTTACACAGCCGTTTCCCTGCAAATCCTCAGACTCGCCTTGATCCTGTGTCTCTCTGGTTTTACCACACCAGGGTTGGAAGGAGATGAGGGAAGTGTGTGGTTATGATGCCTAGACTGTGTATTATAGACCTAAAAGTACATCCTGGTGCACCTCTACAATGAAACTCTTTTAAAAGGAGGGTTTTTTGAAGCCATATCAAACACACTTAGGTTGCTGCTCCATTTAAGGCCATCAGAGGTCTTTTAAAGAACAATTTAACTGCTACGGACATGTACAATTTTTGCCTATTAAAAACAGCTTTACAAAGAATGTGACTTGTGTTTATAGGACAAAAAAATTACTTTTTTCCACAAAAAGTGGCTTCCTTTTTTTTAACCATTAAAAGTATCTTGGCAGATCTGTGTATAATTAACAGCTTAGTAGGGGGAGAAGTAAAAGAGCAAAGTGTAACAAAATTCAGCTAAGGTCATTTATATTTTCTCCATATAAATACTCCCACAGAATGATTGATCTCAATATATTATGATGCATCAAGAGTACACATTTCCCCTTTGTCCCCCTTTTTTTTGTAATGAAACACAAATAAAATGAAGGGAGAAATATCTTCAGGAGAACATATAATACCATATAGCAAGCATTAAGGACAGAACAAATTTTGAGGCTAAATGAGACACATATGCCACTCAAGTCCACAACAATTTTTAAAAGAACATGCTTTATTTTTCTGGTCAATATGGAGGAGTAGGTAAACACTGTGCTTGCCTCCTCCTAAGGCCACATAAAAATTACAACTAAATTAAAGAACAATCAACCCAGAGAACCATCTGAAGACTAACTAAATGATAATCCTACAATACAAAGAGGAAGCCATGTCGAGATCAATAGGAAGGGCAGAGCTGCAAAACAGATTATCCCACACACACTTGTGGGGGTTGAGAATCAGGATGGATTTCTCAGTTGCAGAGGTACCCCTGAGATTTGAGGGGTCCCAACCCCATACTGGGCTCCCCAGGTCAGAGCTCCAGTGCCAGGAAGAGGAGTCCCCATAATAGCTGGCTGTGAGAATCAGTGGGAATACTCTCCCAGTGAAGAGGGCTGCTGGAAACCCAGATGTCCTCTTAAAGAGTCTGAACACAGACTTGATTGATCACAAGCACTCACCCTAAGCTTCAGTGAAAAAAAAAAATAGCAGCTCAAAAGGCATCAGAGACATATGGGTAGATACTGAGTTATGTGACTGCCAAGGAAGTACTAGAGGGACAGCTGCCATTGCCCCTGTATTGAGCCCTCCCCCTGCATAGCCTGTAGGCACAGCCAGACGCCAAATATGAATCTGCAATAATTTGGTAAACACTGCTGGCCTCCTTGAGATCCTGTAATTCCCAACATGTGTACCAACCTTGGCTCTTTCAGCAGCTGCGCCTCACATGCAACTGGCCTATGCCAGTGCTGCAAACTTTCTTAAAAACTCTACAAGGTCTGAAGGCTCAGGCAAGAAATGGCTGGACTCACAGTGCCCCATGACTCTTGCTCAGTAGCCCCAAGCCCAATGCTGGTGACAGCCAGCTTCAGGCCCAAGCTAGACCTCTCCCGTGTGCCTGTATGCCAAGCACAGGCAGCTATCAACCACAGATACTTTGTAACCCCTACCGAGTGGCCCCAGGTCCAGGCAATGCTGACGTTGGCCTGCAAGAGCCCCTTCTAAGAGGCCCCCAGGCCAACACACCAAGTAGTAGGCTTCAGACCAAAATAAAGCAACACTTGATTAGCTTCACAAATGGCCTATTGAAAGAGTGATCTCAGCAGGCACGAGAGAGCCCCACTGGGGCAAATCCCACTCCCTGGGGTTATGGGTAGTCCTCACAGCCAGTCAGCCTGAGGGTCAACCCTACCCAGCAAAGTGCCAACAGCAATCAAGATTCAACTACAACATAAAGGCACACACAACCTACAGAAGGGACACTCCTGAAGCACCTGATTCAAGTGACCAAGGAGACTACCTTACTGGGCTACATAGGACACCTATTACATAAGGCCACCCTGCCAAGATCAGGAGATGTAGCAGATCTACCTAATACATAGAAACAAACAGAGAGACAACCAAAATGAGGAGACAAGAAACATGTCCCAACTGAAAGAGCAGAAGAAAACTCTCTAAGACAAGAACTAAACAAAATAGATGTTAACAATCTACCAGATGCAGAGTTGGAAACACTGGTTATAAGGATACTCAATGAACACTTAGAGGAAGACTATATCAACTCAGTGAGAAAGTCAACAAAGATAGTAAACATAAAAAAATCAGATATGAATCATAAAAAAGAACCAGAAGAATACAATACCTGAAATGAAGAATCTTATATAATAAAAGGCTAATAAGCAAGTCAACCGAATGGCACACCGACCACCAGGGCTCAACACAGAAGCTGGGCTCACAGCTAATGCATGCAGTGGCGGTGGCGGAAGCCTCTCCCACCTCTGCAGCAGCACTAAGGATGTCCAACTGATTGCTTAGGCCTAAGCCATCAGTCAGACATCCCCCAAGGTCTCCTGGACTGCAAGAGGGTGCAGGCTGGGCTGAGGGACCAGCCCCCCCCCCCCCGCCCCCTGGTGCACAAACCTTGTACACTATAAGGAATCAACAGTAAATTAGATGAAGCAGAGGATCAAATCAGCAATTTGGAAGACAAGGTAGCAGAAAACACCCTATCAGAATAACAAAAAGAAAAAATTAAATGAAGACTGTTTAAGGTACCTCTGGGACAACATCAAGCATACCAACTTTAGCATCATAGGCGTACCACTATAAAAAGAGAGAGAGCAAGGGAAAACCTCCATAACCTGGCAAAGAATATAGACATACAAGAATAAGAAGCACAGATAATCCCAAAGAAAATGATCCAAAAGAAGCTCACACCAAGACACATCCTAAATAAAATGCCAAAGGTTATAGACAAAGAGAGAACTTAAAAGCAGCAAGAGAGGGACATGGAAAGTATTATGCCAAGCAAAATAAGCCAGTCAGAGAAAGACAAGTATCACATGATCTCACTCATATGTGAAATCTAATGAACAAAATTGATCCAGAGACATAGAAACACGGAACAGACTGATGAATCTCAGAGGGAAGGAAAGGGTAGGTGGGTGGGTGGTTGGGTGGGAAGAGATTAACCAAAGAACTTCTATGCATAACCTATGGACACAGACAATAATGTGGTGAAGGCTTGGATGGGGCAGAGGGTGGGGGTGAAGGGAGTCAATATGGGGGTGGAAGAGGACATCTGTAATAAAGATACATTTTTTTAAAATCATCAAGATCAAAGCAGTTAGTTATCTCCAAGTGAGCTCTCATAAGACTGTGAACTGATTTCTTAACAGAAACTTTGCAGGCCAGAAGAGATTGGCACAAAATATTCACAATGATAAAAAGCCAGGACCTACAACCAAGACTATTCTATATAGGAGGGCTGTAATTTAGAATCAAAGAAGAGATAAAGAGCTTGCCAGGAAAGAAAAACCTGAAGGAGTTCATCACAACCAAACCAGTATTACAAGAAATGTTAAAGGAACTTTTTTGCGAAGAAGAAAAAAAAAGCACCACACATAAATATGAATAATAAAATGGCAGTAACTATATACCTATCATGTAAGTGGATAAAATACCCCAATAAAAAGACATAGAGTTGCTGAATAGATAAGAAAACAAGACCCACACCCAGCCAGTGTGGCTCAGTGGTTGAATGTTTACCCATAAACCAAGAGGGAGGTTCGATTCCCCGTCAGAGTTACATGCCCAGGTAGAAATCTTCAAAAGCAGCAGAACATACATTGTTTTCAAATGCACATGAAACATTTTCCAGGATAGACCATATGTTATGCCACAATAGAGGTCTCAATAAATTTAAGAAGATTGAAATCATACCAAGTATCTTCTTGAATCACAATGCTATGAAACTATAAATCAATTACAAGAAAAACAACACACAAATATATGGACACTAAATATCATGCAACTAAACAATCAATGGGTTAACAATGAAGTCAAGGAAGAAATCAAAAGATGCTTTGAAACAAATAAAAATAAAAACACAAGAACCCAAAATTTTGGGGACATAGCAAAAGCAGTCCTAAGAGGGAAATTTATCGCACTACAGTCCTACCTCAAGAAACAAAGAAAAGCTCAAATCAACAATCTAACCTTACACTTAAATGAACTAAGAAAAGAACAACAAGCAAAGTCCAAAGTTAGAAATAGGAAGGAAATACTAAAGATCAGAACAGAAATAAATAAAATAGAGTAAAAAGAAAATGCAAAAGATCAATGAAACCAAAAGCTGGTTCTTTGAAATGATAAACAAAATTAATAAACCTTTCTCCAGAGTCACCAAGAAAAAAAGAGAGAGGACCCAAATAAGTAAAACCAGATATGAATGAGAAGTGTCAACTGACACCACAGAAATACAAAGAATTATAAGAAAATACTACTAACAATTTATGCCAACAAATTGGACAATCTGGAAGAAATGGATAAATCCCCAGAAATAATCTTCCAAGCCTAAATTAAGAAGAAACAGAAAATCTACAACAAGGCTGGGAGAGGAAGCTCCCTAAAATATATAAAATCAAATCAGTGATTAAAAAAACTGCCAACCAGCAAAAGCCCTGGGTCAGATGGCTTTACAGTTGAAGTTTTTACAAACATTCCAAGAATTAACACCTATTCTTCTCAAACTATTCCAAAAGATTCAAGAAGAGAGAAGGATTCGCAAGCTCATTTTACAAGGCCAGTATTATCCTGATTTCAAAACCAAACAAAGACATTACAGAAAAAAAGTAAATTATAGGTCAATGGTTTTGATGAACATAGATGCAAAATTGTTCAATGAAATATTACCAAATCAAATTCATCAATACCTTAAAAATATCATACGCCATGATCAGTGAGATTATTTCTGAGATGCAAGATTGGTTCAACACCCACAAACCAATTAGCATAAGACAACACATAAAGAAAATATAAAATATTGAATGTCAACTGTAATTAAAAAATAAAGAGAGAAGAAAAAATATATACTTTATGAAACTTTTCCAGATCAAAGAGTTTACATAAGGATTTTTGAAAACAGATCTAAAATGATTAAAAATATGCTTTTATTTCCTAAAAGTCAGGAGGCAGGTACAAATAACTGCAATTCAGTTTGATTCTACATATATATTCAGAAGATCTACTCTGGGCTCACAGTAGTGTTGAGCACATTGGGAATTTAATAAGCAGAATACAAACAAGGGACAGATGGATTTTTTGTTCATAGATAATTATACCAATTGAATGCTTACCTCTTGAAAAGCAGAAAAATAGTCTAGTAAGGATTAATACCCTCCCTAATCAATGTATTGAATTTAATTAATAAAATAATGAAATATTTAAAATCTAATACAGTGGGGCCTTGACTTACGAGTGTCCCAACTAATGAGTTTTTTTGAGATACGAGCCGTCTCTCCGCCAATTTTTTGCTTTGAGTTGCAAGCTCAAAAAAATTCGGGTTATGAGCCAGCTTCAGATACCCCGCCGCTAGTTGGCACAGCGAACGTCACAGTGATTTGACATACGAGTAATTTGAGTTATGAGCTCTGTCACGGAACGAATTAAACTCGTAAGTCAAGGCCCCACTGTAAATACACTGTTGGGGGAAACTATTTTTAAAATAAGTGATAGAAAATTAGATTAACTTTGAAGGCAAATTTTTCAGTTCATAATCACCAGGGATTGTGGAAAATGCTAAGCTACCAAGCGGGGGGGGGGGGGGGTCTTTCTAAATTATATAAGCAGGTAAAAGAATAAAGTCTGTTTCTATCATTTTATTTTTATTCTTTCATAGAAATGGGAGTAAAGAATTCATACAACAAAACTAAACAACTAAGTTACAAAATATATAAAAACAATAATGAAACATTATTATGCGGGCTTACTTCATACTTTTCAGGGAATTGGGTACACATTCAAGCTTCATTTTATTAATTGCATATAAATAGAGGGAAAGTAAAATGATTTATATCAATTTCATTGACTTGGGAAAATATTTAAAAGACTATGTAGAAATACTCCATTTTTCCCTATTAATTATTTTTATTTTATAGGCCCAGAAATTGAGAGTGAGAAAAGCTATGAAAAATTATTGAATCATAACACTTTCTATTTTACATCAGGCATTCTCAAAGTTGTCTGTAAGCGAGCACACACACTTTTTTAAGTACAACACCACTATAAAAAGAAAGGGTGAAAGCATCAAGCACTGATGGATCCCAATCTGATGTCTTCTGCAGAAGTGCATAAAAGTTTCTGTTATATACTGGATGCTAATTAGATATGCTCCCCTAAATAAAGGCACAAACACAAATAAGAGTTGTGTTTACAATGTTTTGTAGCTTGTGTAGTATTTAAGGGAATTCGTTACTCACATGGAGATGAGATCTTTAATAGAGATAAGTAGGTGGAAAATAAAAGACAAAAAGGTAAAATGTGATGATAATTTAAACAGCAACACATTCTTTGCCTTAAACATATAAAAGAGCTTAATTAAATTCATGAAGATTTCTTCATAACAGTATGTCACAGAACTAGAGACTGGACCTATCATGTCGCAATATTACATGGCAATTTCTTTGTTTCCTCCTTTACTAAGAGTGGCAATCAGACACTGCTCAGAGCTCTGGTAAATAATGAAGATGTTGCCCTTACGAGCAATAATATTCGTTGAAGATCCCCAACAAGTCCTAGGGAAGGAACTGACCAAAATCTCTGAGTCCCTGACAATCTCCCAGCAGCAGAGTCCCGCTCAATAAGAGTGGGTGTGTGGACATTACCATAGAGATGCCATGGGTCACCATGGGTTCGCTATGATAATTTGCTTTTAACAAATATGAGAAGCATGACAAGATCAACTTGCTTCTCCCTCTTTACAGGATAGAACCTTAGACAGGGAAGGGAGGCAGGCTAGTGGATTGACAGATGTTTCTTTTTTCCCCCCTTTATTGATTAAGATATTACAAATGTGTCCTTATCCCCCCAATGTCCTCTCATCCTCCCAATCCTGCCCTCACCCTCACCCGCTGTTGTCCACATCTATCGCTTAGGCTTATATGCATGGCTGATCTCTCCCCCTCACCCCCACTCTCCCCTACCTTCCCTCTGAGTTTTGAGCGTCTGATCTATGCTTCTCTGTCTCTACATCTCTTTTTGATGTTTCTTAATGCATACGAGATGTGACTTGACGGGGGAATAAACACCTTCAGGAAGGACCTAATAGGAAACCCACCATTTGGACTCAGGAGGTTTTTTTCCCACGTATCTTGAGAATTCTGTCTCTGCAAGAGCGCATCCCGGAGTTGGGCAAACGAACACATCCAGCCTGGGCAGAGCGCACACCCGGCGGCGGGCGCCGCAGGCCTGGGCTGCAGGGTGTGGCGGCCCCCAGCGTGGAGGTGGGGGGGTGCGCCTTGCCAGGCCGGCGGGAGCACGCACGTCAAGGAGTCTTAACCACCATGGACAGCTCACTAGCTTCCCCCAGCCAACTCCAGCGGTTCGCAAACGCCAAGGAGCCACCAGCGAGGTGGATTCGTGTGCCCTGGAGAAGCGCCATGTGTTCCGCAGTCCATACCTCCCGCGATCGCCAGCTGCAGCCACCGAGCAGCTCTAGAGAGAGCGGTCTTCAGAAATTAATAGGCGTCTCCTTTAAAGTGCCACCGGATTCTCAGAATCAGACGTAGAGAGTTTGTAGCGAGAAATGTGTTTCCTGCTCCTTAATTTCCTTTGCTCGCCCGCGCTGCCCCTCACCCCGCCTTGGCTTCGCCGATCCTGTTAAATGAAATAAAACAGACGGGGCTTCCGAAACACAGAGCTGAGCCGCATGGGCTGCGCTGGAGGCGGGCTAGGGGAGAGGAGCCGCGGGGCTCAGGGAGGAGAGACCATCCTTGCACACAAACCCGCCCCCTTGCTCCCCCCACCCGCAGGGACCTGGACCGGACCAGAACCCGGACTGGGCTGCGGGTGGTGCATCTGCCCCACACTTCTCTCCTCCAGCCCCCACTGGGACTTGATCATCAGTCTGGTCTGCCAGGGGCTTATGTCACACTGGAGTCACCGATTGACCAAGAGAAAAAAGGGAGGGGGAGAGCCCCCCTGGAGGAAGTCCACTGGGGCCCTCGGACTCTGTCTCGGGACACACTGTTCCCGGGGCTTCCTTTGCTTGCAGCCTGAGCGGGGCCCTCCCGAGACTCAGACTCCACCGGATGCGAAACCACGCACTCAACCTGGGGGAAGGGAATGCAGCGCTAGGTCGACCACGCGGGACAGAGCGGATTCTGGGCGGCAATCGGGGCTCCAGATTCCTAGGGAGAGCAGTCTGAGGGGCATAGCCACACCCGCCAAAGGGCCCCCAGGTGCTAAGCCCCAGTTTTTGTTGGGGATCGTATCCCCAAGGGCGAGCCAAGCCTGTAGTGGGAGGTGGAGGGCTAAGATGACCCTGTCGCCCTCATGCCTCACCAAAAGCCATAGGAGACACTCTCCACCCCTTCCTGCGACCGCGGGAGGGAGCATGCGGTGGTTTTCACGTTTTCTTTCCCGTGGCCTTATTTCTGACACAAATCCCAGGATGGACAGGCAGGGCCCGCCCGCAGACACCATCATCGGGAGCTCAAAGTGAAATAGGCACAACGCCCTCTCTAAAGTGTTTGGATGCCTTTCTGCGTGAGAGGATGGGCATCCCAATCTGCCTTGGAGACAGACTGGATGTGAACTGGCTGCTTTTGCCCCGGGGTGAATGGTGTTAGGAAGGTAACAGTTCCCCAGGTCCTAGCAACTCTGGGGGCAGTGCCTTCCAGACAGCCAGGGCTCAGATTGTAAGAAAGGACGATCGCCTTCACAGGGAGCTGGGCTTCAGCCAGGAGGGTAGTATGGCACCGCCAGGATCAGTTTTAGGTTGACGAGTTGTCCTCTGAGCCAGGTGGGACTTGAAACTCTCTCCCTGTGGTCTCGAACAAGTACAGAGCTGCCTACTTCAGGAAGCCAAGAGCTCGGCCCAGCCAAGGGCATCGGGCAGGCATCAGTCCAGGAAATCAGGACTCATGTGCTACATATCCATTTTCTCTCTCTCTCTCTCTCTCTCTCTCTCTCTCTCTCTCTCTCTCTCTCTCTCACTCACACTCTCACACACACACACACACACACACACACACACACTGGCCAGAAGAGAAGACTATTCTTCAAACGTTTTCATGCTCATACTCATGGGGTTAGGAGGTGCACATGTGCTGGGCCTTGGAGAAGTGGTCCCTGGAGACCCCCATTTCCTAAAGACCTTCTCATCTCAAGTTGGCTTAGGTCCCTTGGGGAGAACTGCCTCGCTTCCCAGCTTTCTGGGAAAGCTGAACATTGCCCAGGAAATAGGGAAGGTTGAGGCTGATGTGAGACCCACTTTCCCAACGAGACTGATGCATGTCTAGTGCTTCTCTGGAGGCAGTTTCTCCAGATGTCAGCAGGGAGTCCTGCTCCTGGAAAAGGGAGACCCTGTTTCAGTCTTATCCTCATCTAACAACAGAGATTTAACAATGAAACACACCCTTTCCTACCCCTACTTGGGATTTAAAGGTATGACATCTCCTTTTTTTTGCTCAACCGTGGTGTCCACCAGCAACAGCCTCCCCTCCAGTCTCAGTCCAGGCAAGTAAGGGATTAGGAACTTATTGTAATGGAATCAAAAGATAACTTTACTTGAGCTAATTACACAAACTTCTGTATGTACACCAAGAAAAAAGTTTGGAGTAGAGAAAGGATGAATTTAGTTGTTTGGTTTCAGAGGATTTAAGAGAGATAGCCTGGAGCTACAGATTGGCAAATGGTATATCTGGATTCTTATTGGTAAGAAGATAAGGGAATTTCTGAGCCCAGGTGCACTGTTTTAAGAGCTATAGATACTTTTCTGATTTGCATGTTTGTTTCCTTGTTGTTTGGACTGAGGAAGAAAAAAGGAAGAAAGATGAAAAGCTAACCATAAATGCTTTTTTTTTTTTTCTAAATTGCAAGAGGAGCTATCCCTGGAGATATACATCAACCAGTTATTTAAACATGAAGTGTAAAAGTGCACTTAAATTTTTAGAAAAATCTTTCTTAAAATCGGACTCGTCTTACATGTAAGTGCAGTTCTCACAATGTTAAACTGTCTTCACATGGAATACTTCAGATGAAAGACAGGCCTTCATATCCTCCTATTTGCTAAAGTGCATTTATGTGATAGTAAGGCCTGAGCAAACATTCAGCGTCTATTGGCACTTGTTCTATTTCTAAGGGGAGAGAGAGAGGAGAGAGGGCAGGGGAGAGAGAGAGAGAGAGAGAGAGAGAGCGCTTCCTGTGTGAAGTCATCTCATTTGCATTCACATGTCCTCAGCATTATCATAGAGGTTACTCAGTAATATTGGAAACTAAATTATGATGTCAGAAAAGACCCTTTCCAAGAAAGCCAGCTAGTCAGGGTGCTGCTACTAGTATATAATGAGGAGAGTTTCTGCTGAAAGTAATTAACAGGGCACCTTAGAAGAGGTACCTGCTTTCTAGCTTTCTCATCATCGCCTTTTGTCAGAACAGAGGAGACTTCTTAAGAAAGTTTTTAATTATTTAAGATTTAATGTTACTTTTTAAAGAACAAACAAAAATTATTTCTGGAAGAGACTGCTGAGAAGATTCTCCCTTCTTTGACCAGAAGAACAGAGGAGACTGTAAATCAAGGGAAAGGTGAGGTATTAAATTATGAGGAAACTTTGGTATTTGAGTATATAAAGACTATTTCTTTCTCCTGTGTCTATATTTTCTTGTTTTGTGGGGGAGAGAAAATTCTAAAAATATTTGAGAGATGTTTTGCCATCAACACCAAAAACTTGAATGGGGGGAAAGAAAGGAGAGAGAGAAGGTCAATTTTGTTTAATTAGTTTTAAAAAGCAACATAAATCAAAGCAGTCTATTGATGTCAGTCTTTATAATGCCCTGAGAGTATAATGAATTTACTTACAGCATAAGTGATTTAATATTTTCAATCTTTGTTTTAACCTTTATTGGGGGAGGGTTGACTTTCGAAAGCCTAGCTAGTTTGAAACTTGGCTAAGTACCTTTGTGTTGTGTGTTTTTTTTTCTTTCTCTTTTATTGTGGAAGCAAATATTATCACTTTAATGTTAAACAACTTGCAAGTATTAAATGGCTCATTTGTGATTTACTTTTTTACAGATTTCCCCCTTCAGATCTAAGGATTACATTAAGGCTCCTGTGTCTTTCTGGATAGAATTTAATATAAATCAGAAAGTGTTAGAGGTTCAAAGGTTGACATTTTTTAGTCCTGTTACTTTGTCTTTTCATGCCATGCAAACAGGTCTAAAGTTTAGAAATTCTTAAGCTTTCAAGGGAAATTGTGGAAATTCCCAGCGATTTTTTTTTAAGTGGGAGGAAGCCAAGTTTTGTGTTGTGTGTGTGTGTGTTTTAAGTATGAAGTTTAAAGTAATCAAATGAGAGAGCAGCTTCTGAGAAAGTCCTCTCCCGCTCCCCAACCCAAACTAAGCAGCAAACGTGAACTGCTGGCTTGCAGTTAGGAAGGGGGAAAGGGCCCGAGGTGAGCGAGGGTGGGTGAGAGGGCGCTATTTCGCCCACCCGTGGCGCATCTGTGGAGCACCAGCCTCAAAGCCAGGCTTGATCAAGGTCAGGCTGCCTTGAGGATCTGAAATCTCAGTCACACTTGCCTTCTGGAGAGTAAGGAAACCTCCCAGTAGGGTTGTCTATCTAGAAGACAAACATGCCCCGAAGGCTTCCCAACCACCCGCGTTCACTTCTGAAAGATAGAGGCACCCTTGGGAGGGCGTTCGCGACCGCTGCAGTCCTTCCTAGACGGTACTGCCGGGTCACTCAGAGCCGTCTGCGTCCCCGCCCCATCGCTTTGGGAAGAGCCCCCTGCTTTCCCTTCGCTTCTCCGAGGCAGCGCGACTGACCACGCCAGCCTCGCCGCATCCGCGGGCTGAAGGGGCCCGGATAGAGTCGCCTTAGAATATGTAACCGGAGACCGGGGGGCATTGGGGGTGACAGAGTCGCTTATCCAAAACAGCGTGGTTAAGACGCCTGCTTGGTGGGCGAGAGGGCTGTGCGCGCCCCAGGACTGTAGGTTCTCCTCCGGCATTGCAAAGGGGGTGTCCCGTGCGCGCGGGTTTCCTTGGACGGGCTCCAGGTGTCCTCAGCTGTTCTGAGCAGCAAAACATGCCATCTCGACCTGAAGCCTGAAACCGTTTTTTCCCTTTCTACGCGAAGGATCCCCCCTCCCCAGCCGACTCTTCCCACTAAACTTGTCCCAGGAAGGGCCAGGAAGTAGGGCTCCCATCGAGCTCCCAGAGCTTTCAAGGGGGGGTTGGGGCTCTTTAAAGCCACAGGCCCACGGCCGGCGACATCCCCGAGGAGGATCCCGGGCGCCCGCGCTCTCCGCCCCGGCTGCTTGGCCTCCTCCTCGTCTGTCCGCCCCCGGCGGTCCCGGCAGCCGCGCGTCCAGCCCGCCCCGGGGCTGCGGCGGCGGCGCGCCGAGGTCAGTGGCTGCCCGGGCCCGTCCGCACACCCTCGGGGACCTCGGAGGGTAGAGCCATCGGGCAGTCAGGGGCCGGCGGGACTCCGAGGGGCTGAGCGAATCCGCCCCCGCGCCCGCCCGACTCCGAGACGGCGCGGCGGGGCTGGCGCTCCAGGGTGGGGCTCGGCGGAGCTCGGGGCAGCGTCGGGGGCGGCGGGCGGGAGGCGGGCAGCTCCTCCGCTTGCAGAGCGTTCCCAGCGCCGGGCTCCCCTCCGCTCGCTCCGGCCAGCGGGGCCCTCCGGCCGCCCGCCCCCGCCCCCGCCCCCGCGCCCTCGCTCGCCCCGCGCGCGTTCCTCGGGCGCCACCTCTTTGCGACTCGCTCACTGCTCCGCAGGTTGGCCTCCGAGCGAGCGAGCGTGTGAACCTTCCTCCGCTCGGCTCGCCACTCGCCTCCAACCTGCGTCGCTCGGCCAGCGCGCGTCCCCGCCCGGAGAGCGGCCGCCGCCGCCCCTTTGCGCCGCGCTGAGCCCGCCCTCGCTGCCACCTGGCCCTCCTGATCGACGACACACGCACTTGAAACTTGTTCTCAGGGTGTGTGGAATCAACTTTCCGGAAGCAACCAGCCCACCAGAGGAGGCAGACAGACAGCTATGCGTATATATGTGGGTCTCCCTGCAAGTGGCTCTGGAACCAGACGGCCCAGTGCGCGGAGAAGCTGACTGCGGAGGAGGAAGCTTGCTTCTCTGGTTAGGAGGGGCTCGCCCTGCGCCTCGAGCCCAGCAGAAGCGCCGGCCAGATTAATTAGCCATTGCTATGGGAGACGTGTAAACACGCTCGCTGCTCATCATTGATGCATATATAAAACGATTTCATTTTGGTTATTATTTCAGAGGAAGCGCTTCTGATTTTTTTTTTTTTTCCCTTTTTGGTCCCTTTTTGCCTGTGTGGTTTGGCAAAAGCACAGTTGGAGTAGCTGGTTCCTAAATAAGTAAGTGTTGAGAAGCTTCAGAGAAAGTTGCTTTTCTTTTCTTTTTCTTTCTTTCTTTTTTTTTTTCTTTGCAACTTGGGAGATGCCCTTGATGTTGAAGAGGCTATTTGAGATCCGGCTAAAAGGGGGAGCGGGGTAGTTCGGGAGATGGAGATTCCGGACTGACCCTTCGGGCCCTTTTCGCTCCGTCGCAGGTCCTGCCAGCGAGAGGAAACGATGCTGCGGAGGCTGGTACAGCAGTGGAGCGTCGTCGCAGTGTTCCTGCTGAGCTACTCGGTGCCCTCCTGCGGGCGCTCGGTGGAGGAGCGCGGCCGCCGGCTGTAAGTGCCTCGTCCTCCCCAGGGCGCCAGGAGAGGGCTGGGGAGGCCAGGGGGAGAGTCCGCCAGGCTGGGGCGCTGCCCGGGCTCACGGCGGCCAGGGATGCTCCTCGCCCGCCCGAGTGAGCTAGCGAGCGGGGAGGACCGACTACCTGCTGGGGGCTGAGCCCGGGTCCTCCACCCCAGCGGGAGCCTGGGGAACCTCCAGGAAAGACAGGCAAGAGACACATTTGATGTGAGTTTCCATAAGAGGGAGCGTTCTGGATTTTTTTTTTTCTTTTAACAGAATCTCCTCTAAGCAAAGATTCTCTGCCTCTAGTGAAAGAAAAAAGTTGCTTTCGGGGTTTGAAACCCTGAGGCATCCAAGAGGAAGATGAGGGATCCAGGGGAGCGCATATGTCTGTGTGCACGTCCGTACATACTGAATGTGGGTGGCAATTGGTGTGTGAAAAGCAAAAACCTTGCATCCACTTTTATAATGAATGACATAATTTTAAGCATATAAAATGGGACCACATTACATAATGAAGGCATATTATATAAGAAAGTAGTAACAACTTTGCAATGGCACAATTCCAGCTTTAGGATTGATACAGTTCAGCAACGCTGGCGTGCTTGGTTCCAAATGAGTATTAGGTGCGGAGACTTTTTTCTGGGAATTATTGCTAACAGTTCTTTAATCTGGAGCCACAGGTCTATGGGTGTGCACTGGACACTGAAAACTTGTATTCTGGCCTTCTCATTTGGTGATCCCTTTAAGGATAACTTTGACTTTAAAATAATCATCCATCTGAGTACACCAGATAAATATCACTCTGTTGTCTGACTGCAAAGATGGGAGAGTGGTAGAGTAATACTATCTTCGTCATCTATTGGACCTAGCTGTTCACTAACGTGTGTAACACTGTCTTTGGGTATCTTTAAACTGCAGACTCAGTGTTCAGGATGAGAAAACCATAAAGTCTGAGAACTGAGAAGAGTTTGCCTCTGGAGAAGGAATTAAGGGGAACTTTTACACTAACAGTAAAAATAGAAGCATCTGATATTTACAATCAAGTTCCTGGTGCTTCCTTGTGAATTCCCAAAGGGGTACAAACAGGCAACAGTTGTATACAGCCCCTTGATCTATTATTATGGGGGCAGAAAATCCTTAAATGAAATTACTGTAGACATGTCTGAACCTTGGCACCAAAATGAAAATCTATTATGAATTTCCTAAGGCAAATTGTGTAGAACATTGTACTGCAGATAAAGCTGCATTGTATTCTTCAAATCGACGTTTTGTGGATGTATTTCTGAAAATTATCTTCGGGCTTTTTGCTCATTTTGAGACTTGTATTAAATCCTGTTATTTAAAATCCATATATAAATATAGAAGAATGAATTTTTTGGGGAGAGTGAATTTTTTAAAAGCACACTTAAATACTGTATTTATTTGGCCAAGAAATACTGTCTTGGAATCCAGCCAATTTTTCTTTAAAGTTGCTTAAGAAATACCTGTTTTCTTTTTTGAGAAACAGTAAATGGACCATGATTAAATCCACAGTTATGGCATTAAAATAGTGCTAACTGTCCTAAAGGCTATTTTTAACTCTTTTTGTTGTTGTTGCACCTTGCAAAATACACATTTTAAAAAACCATTTAGCAGCCAAAGACTCTGTTATAGTTTTGTTTGTGGGTGAAATATAATATTGTAGTCAAACACTCACACTCAACAGATGGTTGTAAAACTACCACAGAACATTCTTATAATTAATGGCTAATAGATCATCACATTACAGCCATGGTTTTTGTTTGTTTTTTTCATCTGAAATCAGTAGATGAAGATGCTTCATCAAATTATTATAGCCAAATGGAGTTTAAAAAACAAGTCATTATTTTTGCATTGCTGCCAAGTAACAATAAAACAAAACATTAGTCCTCTATTATGCTAAATAAGCCTAGTTTCTTGAAAGAAATTTTAACAATGGATCAAACCATGTTACTTCCTAGTTACTTTTCACACCAAGTATTAGGGAAATTGCTTTAGATGGTTTTCTAACTAGGGGCTAACTTTTAAAGGAGAGGAAACTACTACTACACCAATAACACTGTCTGTTGAGCCATGCAAAAGAGGCAATACAGGTTTGTGAAACCTTTGGAACTGTGAATCCAAAAGACTTTAATTAATGAAGCTAGAGCATGAGTAGATTGGAGGTTGAAAGTCAGACCTATAGGTGTTACTGTCCAGATGAATATGGCTTGCAACAGGTGGCAACCTTTGTGTTTAAGTTAGAGGTGGAACCCCAACAGATTCAGAAATCTAAAACATCATTGGCTGTTCTGCTGGGGAACCAGAATGGGTCTCTTCCACTTAATGAAAAGCATAACTTTGGACTGAGTCATTTGGGTTGGAAGGGACTTCTGGTGAGTCATCTTAACTCTAACACCCTAACCCTGAGTCTTCCTTGTACCACAGAACTTTTCTTCTCAAACTCAGACTCCTTCTTCAGGAGCCTAGCATCGGCACAAACTGCTGCTTCCTCTGCTGGGAGAGGAATTCCCATCACTCTGTTTACTCCCCGAGTTCCTTGATAGTTCTTTAGAAATTCAATCTTCCCTGAAAACTCCCTTGAGGGTGATTTTTCTTTAAAACAGCTATATTTTGACTGAATTTAGAGTTATCTATGTTAAGCAGTTCCCCCACATTTTTACAATTTTTTTTTTTTACAATAAGCAAAGGAGACCATGAATATAACATACTTGTTTTTCCATGTTGGAGCTTAGGTATGTAATAAGTTCCGTGTGAACCACTGTGCTATGTAATGTTTACAGGCATATAGAGTAGCAGACTAGTATTGAGGCCATATTTACAACTTCAACATTTCAGGATCATCTAAATTGAAATCCTCCTGAATTTGAATGCACTACTCATTAACTATGTGTATCTGGTTCATACAGACTAGTCCTTTATCCTTGTGTCAGTTTCTATCTTATTTCGAAAAGAAATAGAACATTCTATGGACCTTATTCCTTATTAAGGAATAAAGATACTATTATAATTCTGATCCTCTAATGCAGTTGCCCAGTTAGACATTCATTCTTCACGCTTGTTTAAATACAGAAGTCTTTGAACCACTAAGTAAATTCTGTAACAACATTTCAGATTTAGCATTGAAGAAAAGCTGCATTTTTCTAATATATTAGCAATTACCCCTAACTGGCAGAGAGAACTTTTATACCTCACAAGAGATATTCTGTTTTAAACGGGACAATCATGCCATATTGTAGGCTTTTTCTGAGAGAGAAGGACAGAATGATCCCTCCTTTTCCCATGAGAACCATCCTGGGAAAGTGCAGGACTTGAATTAGGAGGGCACTGTGACTCACAGTTGACAGGCTGGCCAAGATGACAGGCATATATGCCAGTCACAGGGGGCATGAGCAATGTGGTTTGATTAGATCAGGCCAACCATTAAAAGTTTTGGCTTCAGGTTAAGCTAGAATGGGTTGTATTATACATTTGGAGAGCAATACAGATGGGGTGGATATCTGCCAGGAATCGAGAAAGAAATAAAATGACTAAATACTATAAAGGAATGTTGGTTAAGAACTTTTTAATGTGACATTTTGCTAAAAGATGCTTATTAAACTGCAATACTTATGAAATATACAATTATATTAGTCCTATTCTTTAAAAAATATTAGAGGATATGAATGTATTATACCAAAGCCTCAAATTTATAGGTTATTAAAAGTTTCCAGAATACTAACTATTGCCACAAAGTAAGTGAATTTTAATCTAGTCACATGTGGCACCTTCAAAAAGGAAGAGAGACTCCTTCATGCCTCATTTAAACCGGGCTCCTGTTAAATTCCTTTCCATTAAGTCATGTCTTTTTTTTGAACAAGCTTCATGGCTTAAAGTCAGTCCACGCACTGAAATACTAAAAGGAAGTTGGCATTCTAGCTAGAAGGTCCAGAGAAATAATGTTTTTTCATGGTTTACCCTTCTTTGATTCGCAGTATAACTAGACAATCTCTCATTCCCTCAGTAAAAATTCAAACTCTAGGTCTCCCAATTCTTTATTTTGGTGATGAAAATTGATGTTTTGGGGCAATAAGCTTGGTCTTCAAGGAAAGTGATAGATTGCTGTCCACTTGCCCATTGTCATGGTTCCCACCACAGGTTTTTCACTCTCTGCCTTTTCTTTCATGTTTTCTCAAAAAAACATCAGCGTCAGTAGGAGAAAGGGTTGAGGAAGGTAAAAAGCAATTGGTTGTGAATCAAAAGAACTCATTGGTGGGACCCTGGCTCTGCCTGGTTTCATTGTGTGGGCAAAGGTGGGGCATTTTCCTCTCTCTACACCTCACCTTCCCCATCTGTAAAAAGGAGGATAGTGCTATTTGTTATTGTCATATTTCTTTGAGGAGATAAAGAAGCTTGTACTAGTGAAAGCAATAAGGGACCCAGATGACACTGTGTCAGGAGAGTAAGGGTACATAGGATGTAGCCCTGTGAAGTACCCTTAGAGACCTTTGAAAATGAACCACTTTGGCCAGAGGTTTATGTCAATGGCAGACATAGGCACAGTTGACATTGGCATAATATGACTGACTAATGTATGTCATCCTTAAATATGTTTAATACCATATACACAGACTAAGAGAAGAATTCATGGGTGGATGGTTAAGCAAGAGCCAGGGTGTCACCTAAAAGAATTGATGATAGCAAATTAGGTTATTCTTTTTCCACTATATTTTTATGAGATTGTTGTTTAAATAGACTACATCATATATGTTTGAGGAGATACTTTTAAGACAAAGAACAAGTAGAAAAAGTGAATTTCTTAATTAAGTACTAAGGATAACACCCTCTGAAATCCTTATTTTTTTTAAAAAAAAAAAAGATGCACAGAAGAAATAAAATGATCTCACTTAATTTAAACACACAAAGAAGTCCATTTTAAAGAGACCACCCAGTACTTTCCAGAAAATTATGCGTGCTTTCTCTGACAGTTGGCCTTCACATATAGGTTCTTGGTAGCCTGTAGTCTAATACGTTAAAGTTCAGTCTGTTAGGCAGTTTCCTAGACAGGCTTCACTGCTCACTTTATCCTTCAGTCTTTGTTTGCTTTTGCTCTTACAGCTCACTGTTCTTTGAGATTCAGTATGATTATTTTCTTTATGGGGGAGCAGTGTGTGTGTGTGCGCGCGCGCACATGCGCGCATGTGGGTACACACACACACACACACACACACACACACACACACACCTGGGGCAAGTACTCAGGTAAAATCAGCCTCCTTTCTATTTCCCAGGCTAGGACTTCTGGATTTATTTCCCCACCACGACTCTGGAAAATGTAAAAAGCAGTTCAGTGGTTTCTGTCCATTTCTGAGAATAACTGAATCATATTTAAATAGAGAAGGAAGCACAGAAATCACTGAATCTGACCCCTTCCTTTTAAATAGATGGAACCAGGAGGCCCAAGAATGTTTGTGTTCTCACCCAGGTCACAAACCTGGTAAGCGGCAGAGCGGGTACTCTGAGCCACAGCTGTTACCTGCCCTTCCACCCTGGCCCCTTCCCTGCTGCGGGGCTTGCTCCTCTTGCAGCCGGTGTCCTGTATGGTAGCAACTGGAAAACTAAAGGGCATTCCTCCTGTCTAAGTGGTTTCTACCAACAACTAACATTTCATTGTTTCCTTTCTCTCCTGCTATTTTTTTTTTCCTTAAAGCAAAAGAGCCGTGTCTGAACATCAGCTCCTCCATGACAAGGGAAAGTCCATCCAAGACTTACGGCGACGATTCTTCCTTCACAACCTGATCGCAGAAATCCACACAGCTGAAATCAGAACTACCTCGGAGGTTTCCCCCAACTCCAAGCCCGCCCCCAACACGAAGAACCACCCCGTCCGCTTTGGGTCTGACGATGAGGGCAGGTACCTAACTCAGGAAACCAACAAGGTGGAGACGTACAAAGAGCAGCCACTGAAGACACCCGGCAAGAAAAAGAAAGGCAAGCCTGGCAAACGCAAGGAGCAGGAAAAGAAGAAGCGGCGGACTCGATCGGCCTGGCTACATGCTGGCGTGGCTGGGAGTGGGCTAGAAGGGGACCACCTGTCTGACATCTCCGGGACATCCCTGGAGCTCGCTTTCCGGTAACTGGCTTCCTGGCCCAGAGCCTCTCCTTTGCGCTCTCAGCAGGGGGGGGGGGGGGGGGGGGGGGGGCGTGCATCTTCCCTCTGCCTTGGCCTGGACAAACCTTCCTGCCCTCCTCCAGCACCCTGCCCCCATCAATCACTCCACAATTTAAACCTTGCAAAACCAGGATGACTCAGAATATTGTCTGACTTCAAGCACTGTCCTCCTGCCCCCATAGCATGGGGCTTTCTAACCCATTTCATCTCACTCTCCAACACCAATATTTTAGTACTCCACTAAATAACTTCATTTCTTATTCAAGCTTCCGAAGCGAAGGCTTACCTTCATTATTTGCTCAAGACATGTATTTTCCCCTCCTCTCACACTTTAACAAACTTTCTTGATCGTTTTTCATTTCTTACTTTTTTTTTCTCTTCAGGGGAGGACATAAAAGGCTTTGATATGCTCTACAAAAACTATAGATCAGTATCTTACCATAAATAATCCTGAGACATTCACATTTTATTTAATTAAGTTTATGTAATTAAATTTTATATTAAACATACACTTTACATTTATTTAACTTTAACTCTGGTTTCTACCAGTTTATAAGAAAAAAAATCATGATTTCTGGAAATTTTTAAGTATTGGCTTGGGAAGGATATGTTTTTCTCATGTATCTATTTGTCCACTGGCAAATTGAGAAAGTTTTCTAGGATATTGCAATAAGAATAATAAAACTTCACGGCTATGTGGCTGGTTTGTCCTTAGCTCATAGTTGGAGGTAGTAATGACATTCACAGACTTTGGAGCCAAATACCTTAGCTTTAAATTTGGGGTCTAAACGTTAAAGTTCAAAACCTTGGACAAGTTAGTTAGTCTTTCTAAGACTCACTCTCCTCTTCTCTGAAATGAAGATAATAATTGTACCAACCTCTTTGGGTTGGATAAAGATGAGATGAGATTGCATGGGTTAAATGCCTGTCATAGAGTAAACAATACGTTGCAACTTGTTGTTTTGGCCCTTTTAGGCATGGCTCTGATTGTTCACTCTACCTATCTGTTTTAGTGTGTGTGTTTCTGTGGGGCAAAGAAAGGGCAAATAGTAATTGCATTTTATAACCTAGAAAACCAAGGCACTCCCGGGTGAAAGGACCTGTGCAGTCCGGGGAACTGGGATAGGTGGTCCTCAGGACTGGATTCATTTCCCCACTTCCTGGCACTTAGGCCAGTGCTATTAGTGCTGCCCCTTGATCTATGCATTTCCACTGATAGCAGCTGTTTTGTTTTTTTACTTTCCAGTACAGCACTTCTATGGGGTTTGAAAGAAAGAGGAAAACAACACACAAATGCATCCTATGCAGCTAATGATCTCATTATTTAAGGGGTCCCCTGTTCCTTCTCCAGTTCTTTCCTCTCACTAGAGATAGGACCACAGAGTGAGGTTTCAAAGGGGAGTTTGAACCTATTTACCATCACGTCTCTCTTTGAGTTAAGTGAATAAAACCCAGAATTAAATAGCGTATAAAAGGATAACTATATTGGATTAGTAGTACAGCTTCAGTAATCAGTGGCCAGTGGCACTAGTGAAATCATTAGCGCAGTGAATGGCCTGTGCTGCCAGTGTCTCATGGATCTGTGAGGGGTAACAGGCCTTATACATGTTGGCTCCATGCAGGTATTCAGTGTACTTTAAGATATGATCCTAACTGTACTTATTTATAACTAATGCAAGGCCTCTATTGCCAGAACCTATTTTTATCCATCCTCTCTCTCTCTCTCTCTCTCTCTCTCTCTCTCTCTCTCTCTCTCTCTCTCTCTCAGAAACAGAAGTATACATACTTTTTATGGATTTTATACGTTTACAATTTGCAATGCTCTTAAGTATCCAGAGAATTAATGAAAATCAGCACTCGTCAATTCTTATTCCAAAGTTATCCTTATGTTAAAGTAGAGCTAGTAAAACTTAGGCAGTGGCCTAATTAAATCCAGACTTAGGACGGAAAGAAATAGAATGTTTCTGCTTCTCCTTTCTACTCCCTGGTTGTGAGGAACGTTCATGGAAAGCACTGTTTGTTTGGCAGCCAGATGTTGGCACTCTCCCAATACAACCCAACAGAGGTGCAGGGAAGAGTGGAGAGATTTAGCAGTGTATTGATGAGAACATCTGGGGCCATGTAAATTTTGTAGTACAAATAGAATCTTTTCAGAATAACTACTTTAAAGTTTTATAAGCAACTAAACGTTTATTATCCTCTCTTTAGTCTTTGCATTATTATATGATTATCTGAGAGGTCTGAAATGGCAAGCGATGAACTTTATTATAATAACTATCTTAGTTCTTAGTAGAAATTGCTGAGCAAAAACTGTCTGGCTTCTCTTCATGGACCACTCTGTGGGAAATACATAACTTTAAACTTAGGAAATTTTGATGTTGCAAATAAGATGTCCAGATTCAGTAGGACTCATTTCATTGAGAACATATGTTTTGCCTTGGTATATATAGATTTAGAAATAATATAAAAGTTTTCAGTATTCAAAAGAGCTAGGACTCCAAAGCATCACACATGTATAATAAACATACACATATATTTCTAGGTCATGTTTTATGTTTTTCTTGGCTATTCTAATACATGTCTTTATGAAAGGGAAATCAAAAGGAAGGATAACAAGCAAACTGACTGGGCAGTGTAAAATATATTAAATGATCTTTCCTTTGGCCCTTTAATTTGCTCCTTTTTTCTTTTCTAAGAAAATAATTGTTCAAAATGCGATTCATTCCATCCTTGCTTGTGCTATTTTATACTTTTAAATCAATTGATTCTTATTATCTAATTTAAAATAGGCTTTCCAAATTTTCAATGCAAGATCCATTCAAAAAACCAGCAAAATAATAAACAAATAATTCTATTTTAATTTTGGCTTCAAAAATTAAAATCCAATGACAGTTTCATTCATTAGTGTTTAAGGACAGTTAAGAAAATGATAGATGTCATCAAATCATTAACCGAACATAGTCTGTTTAATTATGCATCCTTCAACATATACCCTAGTCACGAACTTTTGATTACCTTCACAACAGCCCATTATCTTAGCAAGGGATTGGCCAAGTGCGAACCTGGAAAAATAAGACATCAGTGGATTACCTACACCAGGTATCACTGCGGAATAAACTTCTAAGCATGATGGATTGCACAACCTAGCCTTATTTCCGGATTCCCAAGTGTGTGCCTTCCCTTCCCAAACTTGCCAATTGTTAGCCTTGGAAAATCTCACAGGGTCTCCTTTTTCTGACAGAGAATACTTACAAATGCAAGCCTTTCCGCATTGTATTGACCATTTGGATGGATTAATGACTGTGGTAGAGGTTTTAGAGAGTCAGATGGAACCCCAGTCACCTCTTGTAAGAGATATTTACAAAGGGTCCTTAGATCTATTTCTATGTGATTCTATGTTCCTTAATTTATACCATTTATTTTATGTCTCTTCATTTGTAAGAATAATTAACCTATTTTCTCTTCTTCTTTCCCTTCTCTTTTCAGGAGGCATTGAAATTTTTGCAAAGACCTTCAGAAGACATATTACAGCATTCTGTAATAGTGAACATATGGAAAGTATTAGAAATATTTATTGTCTGTAAATACTGTAAATGCATTGGAATAAAACTGTCTCCCTCATTGCTCTATGAAACTGCACATTGGTCATTGTGAATATTTTTTCCAAGGCTAATCCAATTATTATTATCACATTTACCATAATTTATTTTGTCAACTGATGTATTTATTTTGTAAATGTATCTTGGTGCTGCTGAATTTCTATATTTTTTGTAACATAATGCACTTTAGATATACATATCAAGTATGTTGATAAATGACACAATAAAGTGTCTCTATTTTGTGGTTGATTTTCATGAATTCCTAAATATAATTATCCAACCTGATTTTCCCCTGTGCATGTAAAAATAGCAGTATTTTAAATTTGTAAAGAATGTCTAATAAAATATAATCTAAATTACATCACGACTCAGAAGGTGAATTATGTCCTGCAAGATTTATAATAGAAGGAACACACTGTAATTTTTACACTGTGTTTGATATGGCCTTAAGTTTAATATATTTATATTGGTACATAGTCCAACATTTTCACATTAGCTTTAAGTTTAAAATCACTTAAAATGTAGTTCATCCAAAATTTAAGTTCAATTCAATAGAATAGCTCAACTACCTAGACGTCATTTCATGAAATACGTCCAATTTGAAGTGAAGACAGGAGAGGGCAGAAAAAAAGGAGAGAGGGGGGGGGGGGGGTTGGGGGGTGGTCAGGAGAAAAGATTAATGACACATAATCCAGAGAGTCAGCCAGAGCTGGAAAAAAAGGGGGGGCGGGAAGAGAGAAACAGATCAGGAACCTTAAGGACAGGGGTAATTTTAACCAATGTAAAGTTTGATTTATGAGAGCTTGTTCCTATTGGTAACAATTACAAGCATAAGAGAGCTATTTGAGCATTCTACCTATTAATGTTTCTAACCAGAGAAAGGAGAGAGATTTATGTTTGGGAGATACGTGACAACTCAAAGGGCCTTCACTGTGAAGACTGCTTTCCTGTTCTACCACGGTTGCAAACCACATGGGCGGAACATCACATGCAATCCCTTTTCCATTTTGAGTATCATCCTACTTGTTCCTACCTCTATGTTCAACTGAAAACACAAACATCTTTCCTTGTACAGAATATTTTTTTCTGTAACTGTCTACAGCAGGGGTGGAGAACTTCTGGTCCGCAGGCCGTAGAAGGCCCACAAAATCATTTGGTCTGATCCTGCCAAGGCATTAAGGGTGAATTAATTCAATGTTTGACCAAATAAGGCAGACTAATTTTTAAGTTGATAAGTTTGCGTGGCCTGCAAATGATGTTGTAAATATCCAAATGGCCCTTGGCAGAAAAAAGTTTCCCCACCCCTGCTTAGGACACATCAGAAAAACAGAACAAAAAGCCTAGGAATCAAGCAAGCACATGTTCAGGAAGCATTCTGTTTATGCCGAATATCCTGGTAGATATTTATAAGATGTTTGGGAGGCACGAGAAGTCAAATACTATAACTGCCCTCAATACTCCCTCATTCCAGTGAGCAGCTTACAGATTCATATACATGAAACAACTAAACACTGTAGTCAGAAACTATTGAAATGATACAAAAATCTATGAACATTTTAAAAAGGAAAAAAATAACGGGGAGATTAGTCTGAGCTGGATGTGAGAAGGATAATGTTTCGGGAAGGAGTATTCTAACATTGAACTTATATTTTTATTTGAGTCCCATTGCCTTCAAAACAGGACCCATCTTACTATTTCTTGGTAAGAATTTTGAACCTATGTTAGCAAGAAATACGAGAATTTGTGCTTAGCTTCACTTATGAATTTGTTGGAGATGGTTTCTACACCTAAGGAATACTCAGAAGTTTAAGGCCAATACATCAAACCCATATAAAGCAACTAGTCTGGAGTGTCTTAAAAGCAGATATAACCACATTTTACCAAACCCCACCTGAAATTCTAAATCTTAAAATTGCACCAAATCCTTATAAGTTGGTCACATGAAAAATATGTTTTTTAAAACTCTAGTTTAGTAATTACTTAGACATTAAATCAAGGAAGCATCAGATTCAAGTCATCTTCTACGGTTTTTTCTTCACAAATAGCCCATGCCTGAAAAGAAAAGGGGGAAGAGGGAATGTAGGGACTTATAGTTACCAATTCTCACCAAAGCATTACTAATGCAATTATTACCTTTAATCACACCCTAGGTCTCTAGCACTAAAATCATAGGATGAGGGATGGAGTGAAAAGATGAAGGAAGCAAAAAAATTTTGAAACAAAAATTGTCATTTTTTTTGTAGCCTTGTTCTTTTCTATGAAAGAAAAAGTGAAATACATGATTTAAGATAGTGAGTGTTTAAATGTAAATAAACTCCTAACAAATTACAGTCTAAGTGAATTTGGTTCATCCCTTACTTAAGTAATGTTTATGAAACATAAAGGCAAGTTGGGCTAAGTATTATGGAATTAAGAAAATAAATGTAACCTGCTAACTTACTATTACCTTCCTCAAATTGAATTCAGACAGAAATTTGGTATTTCATTAGGTACCAAATATATATTTAAGGACACTGTGGAGTCTAACTCCCAAAACAAGTGGTGATACTTAAATGTGAAAACCCCATGCCTTTCTTCTGTATGTTCCCAGCCATTGATGTAAAACAGGTGCAATCTAAAGCACTATGCCTATACTGCAGTTAACATATTCAGAGCTACATGAAGATATGAGCCAAGATCAGTGTTGACATTACTGGTGCTGAAAATATTGAAAGTCAATATTGCCATCTCCCTTCCTTGTTACAAAAATTAGTTTGGAATACAGGCAGCAACAGAGAAATGTGGAGAAACTGAAGCTTTTCTTGGCAGAAAGCATAAACATATACCTTGATGGTTAAGAACTCAGTTTTAATTTTCCATTAACTATTCTGAGTACCAGTTGAGCAAAGCAGCTATTAAACTTTCTGTATCTGCTATACAAGTACCAAGAGAATCAGTCTTTATAAAATCAAAAAGCTCTTCCTGATACACTATATATTGAACCCCAAAGAGAATGAAGTCAAGTATTACTTCAATTTTACCTTTATAGTCAATTCATTAAATAATAAAATATGGTTAAATAGATTGTATGTGCTTAAACATAGTCAATGAGTTTTGTAAGAAATTCTGAAACACATTATCACAAGGTATTAACTTTAGAATAATCTAAAGTTTAATTGAGTATCTTACAGTTTAACTGATATTTTTCCCTATGGCCACAAAGTCCATGGAAAAATAGAATCAGCTGTTGATAGAAACAATATGTTGAATCTCAGAGGGTTTATCTCCCATAAACAGAGTGTACTTTAGTTTTTAACATGGTATACTTTTTAAAAAGATTTTTATTGGGGTTTTTTTTTTAGAGAGAAAAGAAGGGAGAGAGAGAAATATCGATTATGCCCCCTGCACGCCTCCTATTGGGATTGGAGCCTGAAACCTGAGTATGTGCTCTGACCAGGAATTTAACTGGCAACCTTTTGGTGTATGGGATGATGCCCAACCCACTGAACCACATTGGCCAGGACTAACAGGATGTACTTTTATTGAGAGTTCTAAGTGTTCCCAGGATGTTCCCAGGATAGTGATCATCCCCAATTAAGGGTCAAAAACATTCAAAGCACTTCCCTTTATTTAATAACCCAGAAGGTGTTAAGAACAAGACTCTTATCAAAGATTCCATTATACAGTTCGCAAAACACTGCCATGTGGTAAGTTACTCCTAAGGACTGTCTATGGAACATTTCAGATAGCTACTAAGATTCCAAAGTCTAAAGGTATTACTTCAATTAATTACATTATCGTGTGTCCTGGGGTTAACTCCTTAAGAATAGTACTATTCCTTTTACGTTGCCAATGTTATTTCCCTAATTGTTTTGTGAACTTCTTAAGAGCAGGAACATATTGTCTTATTTAGTATGTACCATCCAGCACTAGATAACAGCATTAGCACATAGCAGGTGCTCACTAAATACTGTTGAACAGAATTTAAAGGCTCTCTCTGTTTCTGATGAATCCACCGAAAAGCAGAGTTGAACAAAAAGTCTGCCAGGGGTGTTGAGTATTTCAGACTCCCATGCCAGGCCATTCTCTTCTTCTAGTCACAAGAAGCTTGGAGAATGAGGGCTCCAAGTTATCTAAACAGCTCACCAGAGCGCCCTTTGTGTTTCAGCCCCTGGTTTAATGGGCACGTTTCCAGCCCTATAAGTACAAGAAGCAAGGGTTTGTGTTGAGTATACAGCAGCCTCCCAGAGGAAGGGAGGAGAATTTAAAATATCAGGTTTTCCTCCTATGAATACACCACACAGAAGTTACCCACAGGGCCCAGTTGTGCAGAAGAGGCACACTGCTATTTTGTCAGAAGATCAATATACACAGTTCCCAACCGGAGCTCCCCAACATCGGGATGAGAACATTCACATCTCTCTGTGACTTCCTGATATTCTCATATTTACAAGTGCAACACACGAGGGTGTGTCTTCAAACTTCTTTTTAATTAAATTTCAAAACACCTCCTAGGGAATTTCTTTACATTTTCCTCCAAACTGGAAGACATTTACAAATTGGAATAAATACAAAATGTGTCACCCTTGAAAAATGGATTTGTTTTCATGGTGACTCCTAGTCCTTGCCAAATGTGCATTGCTTTGGGGTCTGAAAAGCAAAATCGTGCATCCATCTCCCATTTGAACAAGGCAACTGACGGTCCAAGCTCACTGGGTTGTCATTGAAAAACTGCTGGGAAGTGGCTCTGTTGAGTTTCATGTTCTACAAAATAAATGCAAAACAATAACAAACCATGCCACATTGGGCTTCGTAATTCTATATTCACATTACTCTGACATTCGACATGAGTTTTAGCAGAACCCTTGAGTCACTGTAGAATACAAACAATAGATTGAAGAGGAGTGCCATGGCTCTCTGTAGGTGAAAGAAACTAGAGAGAGCAGGCGTGTTTTCTCAAGGAGAAATTTTCCTCTTCCGATGGCACAGGGAGGGATTCTTAACGGCCCTCTTCCTCGAGAATTGGAAATATTCTTTCAGAACATTTTATAACATTATAGCAACTAATATTCAGAAAGAATAAATGAACATAACACCAAGCCAACGTAGTATAATAGTGTTAGTACTTATTCCTTCCTATCAGCTTATTAGACACATATTGGTACTAACCTAATTTGCACCCTATCTCATTTAATTCTTGCAAGCATCCATGAGGTTGATAGGATTTGTCTCCATTTTATAGATGATGCAGTTTTGCCTTAGGCAGATTAGGCAACTTGCCCAAGATCCCACAACTGGTCACCCAGCAGAGAGAGGACCCAAAGTAAGCCTCGTCAGCCCCCTAAGTCTGTACTCTGTGGGCCACAGCAGCAACTTTTGAAGTAAAGTTTGGTTCAGAATAAACGTCTTTGAAACAAAACTAGTTTGCCTTGCATTCAGTGAGTTCGGTGAAATCGTAGGTCTGAGACAATCCTATTTTACTCCACTCTCTACTCTCCCGTGACAACATCATTTTACCAGCTTCTCTTCTTCAAGGCATCTTCTAAGGCTGAGTTCAGCCTTATATTCCACAGAGCTCATAAAGTGTTCTCTCTCTCTGACACACACACACACACACACACACACACACACACACACACACACACACACAGCCAAGACTCCCAGGTGTTTGCACAGTGCCATGAATGAGCAGCTGTTGCTTTAAAAGAGGGTGGCAGAGGGGGGCGAGGGAGTGCTGGCTGGCAGGCGGGTGTGTAAACGTATACAGAGAGCCACTTTCTGTAAGAAGGCTAAAACATATTTAAAATGGGACCACCTCAGAGATGAAATCTTTTCCCTCCTGTTACCTCTCAACCTGCTCCAAAACTCCAATATTCAGTTTTTCCAAGTCTCCCTCTCCCTCCCCCCCCTTCCCTGGAGAATGCTGATTTTCTGTGTGAACACTTGGCCCACAGCAGAGCAGTTTCACTCCTTCATTTAGCAGTCAGAAATAATTTCAGCAGTTAATTATTTCCCCAGCTCACAGATGTGTGTGCCCACTCTGCGGGCGCCTCTACACGCTGCCCACACAGGCGCGAACAATGAGTGTGCCATCGTCGTTTCTTTTCCACGGTTTTTGCATCTCTGGTTGCTTTTTGGTTGCTTTTTATTTATTTTTAAGTTACATGGAAATAAAGAAAGAAAAGGTTTCCCTTGAGATCCACTTGATTTGGGGAAGAAGAGTGCCCTTCATCACAGGAGGGTGCTGTGGGGAGAATGAGCCAGGACTGATGTCAGTTGCAGCTTCATTCCATTTAGAAATGGGGTGGGGGGAGGTAAAGAGAACAAACAAACACACCAGCTCCTAAGCCCCCGGAGGTGCTGGCCTAACTGGGTGTCCACAGCACCCGCTACGGAGGCCTCTTGAGTTCTGCCCCCATGTCCCTTGGAGAGCCTGAAACTCCTGGCTTTTCCAGTCAATTATACATTCTTCCATGTTTATAGCTCCCGATTTCATCAGGAAGAGTCCTGTCCTGCTCAGTGCTGTCCTTCCTTTGACACTAAATATATATATAACTAAATATATACTTTATTGCCCAAAGGAACACATAAGTCTTGGGGTAATGGCTGTACACACTTTACTGACTCACCAAATAAGGGAATAAAAAGATATTTTTACCTTTTACTATGCTAGACTATTAGACCATGTCCCTCCAATTGGCCATAGTTCTCATCACAGTTCTCTTTGTCCCACATTTTCCAGGAATCACATAGATTCATATGTTCAAGCCATGAAGGCTTCCCTGTGGAACTAAAGGCAGATTAAGCTCTCTCCTCTCTCCTGGATAACTATTGTGCTGGTTGTCTGACTGTCCTGATGTCACCTTCTCCTATAGCAGTGGTTCTCAACCTTCCTAATGCCGCGACCCTTTAATACAGTTCCTCATGTTGTGACCCAACCATAAAATTATTTTCATTGCTACTTCATAACTGTAATTTTGCTACTGTTATGAATCATAATGTAAATATCTGAGATGTGGGATGTATTTTCATTGTTACAAATTGAACATAATTTAAGCATAGTGATTAATCACAAAAACAATATGTAATTATATATGCATTTTCCGATGGTCTTAGGCAACCCCTGTGAAAGGGTCGTTTGGCCCCCCAAAGGGGTCGCGACCCACAGGTTGAGAACCGCTGTCCTATAGGGTCACATTCAAGAGTCAATTAGCTTCCAAGTAAACAAACTGTGTTAATCTGATTGTATCGGTGGGCCTGCAGTTAGTATACTACTCGGTCTTTCTGGGTCCCAGGCTCAATCTACAGTAGCTTACTTTATCTTTTCTTATTCCCTATATGTTTTAGTCATTATTTCCTATTGAGTTTGTTTTTCTTTGAGGGTTAGCCTAGCAGCAGCCTATTGGCTTGTAAATACGTGTCTTGTTAGTTGGGAGTGACTGGATCCTTCATAGGAGTTGAAAGTTGCATTTCCTTCTATTCAACATAGACTGCAGCTTAATGCAAATCCCAGGTAGTTTCTATCCTCTTTTACTGTAGTTATAAATGGCAGCAAAAATAATAATCCGTCCTGCTTGTGTAGTGTTACTGTAGCCAACTACAACAGAAATAATTTCTATGTGGAACCAAATTCAGCCTTGGGTAATCGATAATAAAAATTCAGACTTCTAATGTTTTAAGTACATGCAATATACTTTGTAGTAATAAAATTACAAGGCTTTTCTGCTGGCTGAGAGCTAAGAAACAGCACTAGGTTACGAAGGATGCTTTTCTATTGTCCTAGAGAAAATCTACAGAGCAGGTGCCCCGTTCAACATTCATTCCACACACTTAATAAACATTTCTCATGTGTTAAGCCCAGAGGACACAGAGACAACTAAGGCATAGTCTATATTTCAAGGAATCAATAGGTTACCTACCGCAATTGAACTTAGGTAAGCTTTCTGCTGGTACCACCTGGAATTAGAAGGAGAAATATTTCTCCTTCAAATACTGCATCCCTTGTTTAGTGAACACATGTTGTTTGTCTGCCCAGTGGAAGGAAAATATTTGTGCTTCCCGTTGAAAACTGCAACTAGATTTTGAGGCAACTCCTCTGGGTTATCAGATTCTGATGCTGTGGGAGTTTGTAATTCTGTGAATTGTAGGCAACTGATAGCAATGCAAAAATAATTCTTACCTATAATTTTTTCCTGTCTGGTAGAGGTTCAATCAACTTCTCTCCCACTCTTTGGAAAAAAGTAATATTGCCTCCATTTGCACATTTATTTCGATATCCCTGATGAGTTTCTTTTTTTAATATATTATAACATTTGTCTGGTTCCCTTCCTGAGTAGTGAGTAGAATAAACCTTTAATATGTGTTCATTTATATATCTGTACCAGAGTTATAATTTTTTTTTTAAATTATCTAGTAACACCAGTACCTTCCACTGGAGGGAGTTACCCTTTCTCCACTCCATGTGTTTTGGGGGGACCGGAGGGTTAATACAACCTTCTAATGACCCAAATTTGGTCAAATAGCAAAATCCATTATCCCTGAACATAGTAACTGGTTTAGAAATGGCCACATGAACAAGATGGTCAATCAGATTTCTCCCTGGACTTTTCTGCTAAGCAGCATGGGAATGATATTCTTGCTTCCTCTGCAGTGGAACTGGAGAGCATTATGCTAAGCAACATAAGACAGTCAGAGAAAGATAAATATCACATGATCTCACTCATTTGTGGAATATAATGAACAACATAAACTGATGAACAAAAATAGAACCAGAGTCATAGAAGCATCGAACAGATTGTATAACCTATGAGGGAAGGTGGGGGGTGTGGGGATAAGAGATCAATCAAAGGACTTGTATGCATGCCTATGAGCATAACCAATGGACACAGACAAGTTGGGGTAAGGGCATGTGCTGGGAGCTGGGGGAGCTGGGGAGAGGTCAATGGGGGTTAAAGGAGACTTATGTAATACTTTAAACAATAAAGAATTAAAATTAAAATAAATAAATATATTTTTTTTAAAAAAAGAAGCCAACTACAAAGAACAACAGAGATAAGAGAAGAAAAAAAAGATAACCTTGACATCATGCTTTTGGCCTAGATTAACCCATTCCTAAAGTTTTTAGTTATATGAGGGAAAGCAGAAGTAGATGGAAGTAGAAGAAGGAGCAATCTCCTATTTCTTAAACTAGTTTGATTAGGTTTTATCACTTGGATCTACAAGGGTTCTGAACAACAAGCCCGACTTCGAGAATCTAATTGATGAGAGAGAGAGTGGGGGAGGGGGGTTGATTTAGTATGTGGAATGGGCTCACATGATTATGGAGGCTAAGTCTAAGATCTACAGTCATCAATCTGCAGACCCAAGAGATATGATTGTACAGGTCCAACTGAGACCAAAGGCCTGAGAACCAGGAGAGCTAATGGTGGAAGTTCCAGTAAAAGTCTGAAAGCAGGAAACGACCAATATCCAAGCTCCAAGACAGTCAAGCAGAGGGAAAAAACTCTTTCTTACTCATACTTTTATTCTATTCAGGCCTTCAACAGATTGAGCGAGGCCCAACCACATTGAGGAGGGCAATCAGCTTTACTCAATCTACCAATTCAAATGTTCATCTCATCCAGAAACACCCTCCCAGACACATTCAGAATAACCTTTAATCAATATAGGGGCACCCTGTATCTCAGTCAAGTTGACACTTCAAATTAACCATCACAGTGCCCTGCTCACATGCTCCTGTAGCCCAACACTGAATGGAATAAAGACCAAGAAAAATGAGCCAACAATGGGGTGCCTCTGTTCAAATCAATAAGTATTTCAAATATCTATAGAGAGGAGAAGCCATAAGCTATGTGGGGGAAGAGTAGAGAGGAAAAAACTATTGGGGTGGCCAGCAATTAGCTTCTCTTTTGTTGCCCATGAACAGTTCCACTGCAGCATCAGATTTGGATTCTCGGTTCAACAAAAGAAAAACTCTGAAGATAACCATCCTCAGCCTACTTACGATGCAATTTACTGATCCATTATTATTGTTAACGCATGCCCCTTGGAGGGCTCACCTATGCCACTCTAAGATGCTTATCAAAATAGTCCTTCAGCCTGGCTGGTGTTGCTCAGTGACTGGTTGAGCATCAAACCAGGAGACAAGAGGTCACAGGTTCAATTCCCAGTCAGGGCACATGCCTGGGTTGTGGGCTCTATCCCCAGTAAAGGGCATGCAGGAGGCAGCAGATCCATGGTCCTCTCTCATCAATGTTTCTATCTCTCTATCTCTCTCCCTTCCTCTCTCTCTAAAATCAATAAAATAGTCCTTCAATCACAATCATACTCCCCCAAGTTTTGGAAACACAACTTGCTCCATTCTGTACACATTCGGTGAGGTTTTAACGTAGGGAAAATACAGACACCCAGAGCTAGATATTCTTTTTATGCTGCACTTTAATTGCCCACCTGCCTCTCTATATCCTGAGATAGACTGTCACCTCCATGAGAACTATATCTCTTGTTCCACCACTAGCACATGGCACAGCCTCCTCAGTATGACGTGTTCTGTAAGAATTTGTTGAATGAATATAAATGTGTTACCTCTAGATTTTACGTTCCCTAAAGACAAAGATTTTATTTACTTCATCTCTTTTACTGTAGACTTGTCAGAGCTGTGCCTGACACATAAAAGTGTGTGTGTGTGTGTGTGTGTGTGTGTGTGTGTGTGTGTGTTATTATTATTCTTATATTATTATTTCATTTGACTTTCCCACAGTAAGTTTTTGGCAAACCACCCTCCTTATTAGTAATTACCTTATTACTTGAGTTCTATAAGCTAAATTACCCACCCCTACTGGCATAACCATATATTCACTTATCAATGAACAAATATAGTTTACTAGTTTTTGAATAGATTTTATAATAAAGGGACATAAATTGTGCTTATTGGGCTACAGTTTCTAAAGTCATTATTTTTCTCTTTTCATTTCCCTTGGTCATCATTTTGGCCATATCCTCTAATGAACTGTAGCTTTATGTTGATTTCCTATTACACTTTGAGTCAAACACAAATTTCCGAGTATTTCTTTCAAAGGCTTCTCCCAGCTTGACCTGCCTTCTCTGTTTTCATCTCCTATGCTAACCTCGCCTTCACCTTCCGGACCAACTAAATTTATTGTCATGTGGTTCCTTCCACTAGTTCTTCCTCTCTTGGCTGTGAGCCTTCACTCATTTCTTCCCATTTCTATGGAACAACAACCAAACCACAAGTTTCTCCTCTTTAAATCACAGCTCAAGGACCAACAGCTCCAAGAGCTTTTTTCCCTCCCATCTTCCAATCCATCAGATCATCACTGACCCCAACTTCTACCACAACATAACCTTGAAGTGACTGAATGTATAAAGATGGGGTGGCTTTAGTCCAACTTTTGGCTTACGTCAATACGAGTGGCCTAATCTCAGTATTAATCAGTGTTAAATTCGTAAAGAACCAAAAGTAATGTTCAATAGTCATTAAATCAGCATTGTAAAATTTAGCATTTGGGGGTGAGGACAATTAGGTATACTTTGAGTTTAATGAATGTGTACCATGCCTTGTTCCACGAGGGATTTGAGAGAGATTATAATAACACATGGCATATAATGACAATTAAATATAACAAAATATCAAAATCGGGGGAAATGTGGATAGAATAAAATACCAAGATTATGGAGAAAACTGAAATGTAAATAACCAGGCCATAGAGTCCTCCCTGGTTATTAAAGTTGAACTGCCCATTTAGCTCTGATCTTGGCAGTGAGATTGTTAATCATTAAGCCCTACTTTTTGCTCAGTATTTTAAATGAATCCATCTTCTTTGAGTAATGTGAAAAGGACCAGGCTACTAGTGCTTTTTGGAGTTGATGCTGTAGTATAACATAGATTAGTGTTTTCAAAAATGTTTTGCATGAAACATAGTCCCAAAGCCATGGCATAAAAAGAGAACCCAGTGTTCAGTTTGGGAGGCTTTGAACAATCCTGCAGAAAACAATTCTTATTTTATTAAAACTCAGTACTTCCCAAACTAATTTGAACCTGATTCCCCAACATTTTCCCACATAACATCCACAGAAGCAACTTCTAAGTGGCTCACTTGGAAGAAGCTGATATGGGACAATAACAGAGAAATCAGGAACCAAACATCTTAAGATGCTTCAATTGTATTTGTGACATTTTAGTTCTTAAGCTGGGTGGTGGGTATACAGGTATTAATCATATAATTCTATATACTTTTTAATATGCTTGATATATTTCCAAACTACACAAAAAAATCCCCCTCATAGAACAGTAGGTTCCAGCAGCTTCCCCAAATCAGTGAGCTGAGTGAAAGTGGTGCTAACGTGAACTGTAGGACGGCCTCTACTGCATATCCTGATTGTTATTTGGAACAAAATAATATTAATAGTAACAATAACAGCAGCAGGTACTTACTGAGTACTTACTGGGTGCCACCCATTCTTTTCAGGGCTCTCCTCCTATTTATTCATTTAATCCTTATAACAACCTCTGCATCAGGACTATTATTATATACACTAGAGGCCCTGTGCATGAAATCCGTGCACTCACCGGGGTCCCTCAGCCTGGCCTGTGCCTCTCGCAGTTTGGGAGCCCTCGGGGGATGTCCAACTGACGGCTTAGGCCCGCTCCCCGTGGGAAGTGGCCCTACACCGGCAGTCGGACATCCTTAGCGCTGCTGCGGAAGTGGGAGAGGCTCCAGCTGCCACTGCTGCTATGCTTGCCAGCCATGAGCCTGGCTTCTGG
Organism: Myotis myotis; assembly: GCF_014108235.1. Classification (NCBI taxonomy): domain Eukaryota; kingdom Metazoa; phylum Chordata; class Mammalia; order Chiroptera; family Vespertilionidae; genus Myotis; species Myotis myotis. The sequence continues at coordinate 177,253,904 of NW_023416335.1, forward strand.
CTGAGGGGCACTCCCCCTGTGGGAGCGCACTGACCACCAGAGGGCAGCTCCTGCATTGAGAGTCTTCCGCATCATAGTGATTGGTCATTCTGCTGTTTGGTCAATTTGCATATTAGCCTTTTATTATATAGGATTTTACACATGTGGAAGCTGAAGCATAAAAAGGTTAAGTAACTTGCTGCAGGAAAGGGGCAGAACTAGGATGCCAGTCACAGCATTCTGACTCCTGAATCTGCATATCTTAACCATGTCCTGTGCTCCATAAACCCTATCTTATACAGGGCAATCAATAAAGACCTATCTGACTTGGAGATATTTGAGCAAAAGCCTTAAGGAAGTAAGGGAGAGAGGTGTATGGGTGTCTGAAGAAATAGCATTCCAAGCAGAGGGAACATCCAGGAGGGCCCATGAGGCAGGTGTGCTTGGCAAGTTTGCAGAACTTTATAACATTTATGACCTCACATAATCAAAGCCCTGTTGATCATTCCAGACTCCATATTACATTCATCTATCATTTTTAGTTCCTTCAACATTCCTTTTATCTGCTCACCTCCAGAATTCTTCTCCAGAATTGCCACTTCTCCCCTCCTCCCTATGGCCCTACTTTTATCAGGCTAAACTTGTTGGGTCTTGTTTTATGTTGCATCTTCCATCACATCTTCCCCACAACTAGACTGTTTCTCATATATCCCATACCTCTGTGTTTCTTCTTGCAGTAGTTAATATTATTGCTAAGAATTGAACTGGCATGTCACGTAAATCACAAAGTAACCTAAATAAAATAGGTTTTGCTATTTTATGGATGAGGAATCTGAGGTTTAGAAAAATAAAAGCAATTTTCCCACAATTACATGGTAAGTACCAGGGCCCAGAAAATGCCAAAACCCTTGATCTCAGCATTCTGCTATATTGCCTATCTAGCACCTATCACACTGTGCCATAGTGTCAAGTCCTTATAGTGATCACCTACTGAGCTCCTTCAGGCAAGGACTACAAGATGTTCTTTGGTGTGTAGAATGGCTTCTGCTGCAGAATGAGCTAAATAAACATGTGTCAACTAAATGAGTAGAACACAGCAGCTCTTTCCCAGCAGTGCCCCCTGACTTCAGGAGCATCGAGTCTAGGTCAGAACACTTGGATTGGCTCTCATGTTTAGCAGAGGTGCCACCCAAATCCCTGTCCTTTGGCCGACCCACACCAGCTATATTTCAGATTTCGCATTTCTGCCCACTCCATCTCCCCTGCTTGGATGCCTTAACCACCTGACCCGTTTCTCAGGGTCCCGCAGAAACACTGTCTTTGCTGCCCATCCAGCCTAGTCTGACAAGTCTGACCCTGGGTCAGAGTCTGACTCGGTCCATAGAGTCCATGACTCTCCAACAATCCAGAAGTTCACCAACATACCACCTTCCAGACCTTCCAGAGATGACTTCCTCACTCTACTCCTGACTCTGAGCTATTCTTCCTGCAATCCTCTGCTTTTTGTACTTAATTTGTACCATATGTATTTGTACTTCTGGTACATCACATCATAAAAGATTCTTCAGCGGTTCTGTTTCCAAGTTCAACAACATGGTGGGCAACAAGCTTTAAGAAACCATACGTGATATTTGCAAGGCTTGTTTGTTGAAAGGATTTTAAAATTTTAACCAAAAAATGCTTACTTCAAGAGCTATTAAAGCTTTCTTTAACAATCACTGATGTGCAAGAAGTGGTTTAAAACATTTTGGAGTAGGAATAAACTTTATGTGATATTTGAATTAAACATATCTTTTTAATTTAGACTTTGTAGAAAGTCTTACTCTGGGTCAAGATCATTTTCTTATTTCAATTCTGAACACTGTAGAGGAGCGATATCTAAGGAAAAACAGACTGATGCCCATAGGTAATCATAATTTCTTCAAAATAACAGCTAAATAAAAGTTGTAGGAGGTAAATGCCAATCATTTAATACACACACATCTATATACACAACCACAAGATTTTAAAAAATCACACCACTGACTTGGTGGACCTATTTCATTAGCATAGATTCTCTTCATTTGTAATAATGTTAGCTATGATTATTTGAGCATTTCTTATGTATCAGGCATTATAATTCCTTGTATACAATATTTCTTTTAATATTTTAAAAGCCCTACAATCTGGTGGGTGTTTTATTCCATTTTGTTAGACTCATTGTTCCAAGAACATGGGCCTAGAAAGGTGATGGGTATAACCGGAAGCAAGCAATATGAGTCCAAAGCCCCCCTCTGTTTTTTGTAAAATATAGATTCATTCATAAATTGAGACATAATTTGGGAACTTAAGAAGCAGAAATTTTTGCTACATAGTTTTTACAATTAATAAACAGAAAAGAAAGAATTTGGAAAAAAACCACAGATGTATAAGGTAAGATTTTAAAATATCTAACACTGACTTGATGTGTGTGTTCTATTGTTTCTTCTGAAGAAAGGTTAACAATTTCCATTGCTTGTGAAATAGTTTTAAATTATGGCATAAATCTTTATGTTATGCCATATTTATTTAAAATTTATTAATTAGCAAGCACCACAGATTTTCTTACATTAAAGTATTATATTTTTTAACTCTCAAAATATACCATTTTGTTCCCTGAGGATCACCTGGTCATTTACTCTAACAATTTTCCTTATTGCAAAATAACAAATTGGCAACGAAAATATTAAATTTGCCAACTTAAAAAATGTAGCCATGACATCTGTGTCTAAAGTTCATCACTCTTTTATAAAACTTCAAGTGTCTTTTCATCACTATTAAATGCTAAAATGTATAAAAACCCAAACCAAAAGAATTTCTTATTGTGAATTATGCCATGTTTATCTAAAATTTCCAGAGTTACAAAAGTTCCCCCCTCAAAAAAAAAAAAAAGTTTTCCCCAAAAAATTAACATAAGAGAAAGCTGGAAGAGATTTAAAGAGGTCACAAGGTTCACCCTCCAACCACTTGCAACCAAGACTCATGTTGAAGAGGCATATTTTAAGGTTATTTACTAAAATAATTTTAACCATATTCCTAGATTGTGCTATGATTATCTGACATGAAACAAAATATCTTAAATTCTGCTGACAGCCTGGGAGTTACCACTAGGTGGCAGCACAGGAGACATCAGCCCAAGAACTGACTTGAATTGGCATGACTTGGAGGGGTAAGCCAGGCCAGAGAAAGGTATAGAAGGGACTTACCAACAAACAAGTTTCAGCTGTTTTAAATTTCAAATTGTGTAACTTTTCTGGCCACTCCATTTATGGGTTAGAAAAGACAAGAACAAAAATTTCCTCTTAATGGAGGAAAAAGTCACCTGTAGGTTTTTTCCTTCATATGCATGTTTTGGCATGGTTGTAATGAACATACAACTTCATATTCATCTAGTCCATTTCCCATATTGTAATCAGACTAATATTGTCAAAATGTAAATGAAATCCTTCTATTTCCCTGTTTTTAAAATTTCAATGGCTTCTCCTTGCTCCTTCCAAATGGCCCTGGATGATGCATCAGGCCTTTACCTCTCCAAAGTCATGCCCCTCAGACCGCACAACCCAGCCCAGCAAAAAGTACTCCATTCATAGTTATTGAGCTTTTCAATGGTTTTATTCGTATGGCATAAACTTTTGTATCTTAACCATTTTAACGGTACAGTTCAGTAGTGTTAAATATGTTCACATGGTTATGCAACAGATTTCCAGAACTTTTTCATCTTATAAAACTGGAATTCTAAACCTTTTAAACAACTCCCTATGCCTCTCTTTCACAAGCCCTGGCAACCACCATTTTACTTTCTGTTTCCATGCATTTGACTACTTTAGATAGCACATATAAGTAGAATCATACAGTACCTGGCTTTTCGTGATTGATTTATTTCACTTAAAATAATATGAATTATTCCATGTTTATCTAAAATTTCAAAGTTCATCCGTGTTGTACCATGTGATAGGATTGTATTCCTTTTTAAATCTGAGTAATATTCATATATGTGCATAAATATTTTTATATCTTATCAAACAAAGCTTTTCTACAATATATTTACCTTGTTAGTCATATTTCTGCAATATGTTCTCTGCTAATCAATTTTTCTTTTTATCAGTGTTTTTTTCTATTTATATCCTATAGTTTTTAATTTTCATCATATTTACTTTTAATGTGGTCATTTTATGTTGTTTATTTTACTGTTTCTAAGCATAAAAATTTATTTTATCTTCATATGTAAATACCTGGTAAATATTTATTTCTACCTTTTTTTCTTTTTTTTCTATGACTCAATTTTCATATTTAAATCTTTAATCCCTCTGAAATTTATTTTGAAGCACAGTATAGATATAAATGTATTGCTTTTTCAAAATTGTAAATTAGTTAGTCCCAATACTTTTATTGGATATTTCTCTTCCTCGCTGTTCTGAAGTGCCTCAATAATATGTATATTAAAATCATTTATATGCACTAACTTTTTAATAACAAGCCTATTGAGACGTCATTCACACTGGAGTGTACAGTTCAGTGGTTTTCTTATATTCACAGTGGTGCAATCATCACCACAACCTAACTCCAGAGCCTTTTCATCACCCCGAAGAGAATCCACTCTCCTGTCAGCAGTCACTTCAATCTTTCCCTTCCCCAGCCTCCAGCAACTACTAATCTACTTTATATCTATAAATTTGGCTATTCTGAACATTTCATATAAATGAGGTTATACAATATGTGGCCTTTTTATGACTGATTTATTTTCATTATTTTCAAGGTTCATCCTTAGTTGTCACATATATTAATACTTCATTACATTTTATGACTGAATAATACTCCAATGTATGGATGTACCACATTTTGTTTATCCATTTATTAGTTGATGGATATTTGGTTTGTTCCCATTTTTTATGCTTATGAAGAATGCAACTATGAACATTTGGGTACAAGTCTATGTTTAAGTTTTCAAAGAACTGCCAAACTGTATACCAAGGCAACTGCATCATTTCACATTCCTACCAGTAATATATGAGAGTTCCAATTTCTCCACATATTCATCAGCACATATTATTGTCTTTTTTATTGTAACTATGCATGTGTGTGTAAAGTATTCCATTATGGCTTTGATTTGTATTTCCATAATGATTTATGACATTGAACATCTTTTCATGTACTTATTGGCCACTTGTATATCTTCCTTGGAGAAATGTCTATGTAAATCCTCTACTAATTTTTTAACTGCTTTGTCTTTTTGTATTTGAGTTATAAGATTTATTTACATACTCTGGGTACAAGTCCTTATCAAATATATGATTTGCCAATATTTTCTCCCAATCTGTGGATTTTCTTTTCACCTTCTTCATGATGTCTTTTGAAGTACAAAAATTTTGTTTTGTTTTTTAATGAAGACCAATTTACCTATTTTTTCCTTAATTGCTTGGCTTTGGGCATCATTTCTAAAAGAACTACTGCCTAATTCAAGGTGACAAAGATTATGCCTATGTTTTCTTCTAAGAATTCTGTAATTTTAGTTCCTACATTTCGGTTTAAGTTCCATACCATTTTATATATGGTATGAGGTATAGATCCAACTTCATTCTTTTGCATGTTGATATCCAGTTGTCCCAGCACCATTGGCTAAAGAGACTATTTCCATATTGAAATATCTTTGACTAATTTCTGTGCCAATTCTTTGTTCCAACAGTCACCATGTTCTTGAAGGTCCACAATGTCTTAATTATGTTTGCTTTAAAATCTGTTTTAAGACATGGAAGGGCTAGTCTTCCCTTATTAAGCACTTTTATCACCTCCACCACCTCCCCATACCACACACACACTCAGAATATTCCTTTTAATTCTCAACAAATTATCATTCTAGATTAGTAGCTTATAAATTTACTTTTGCAGAGAGTATATTCAGTGTGTAAGGTTCATTGCTTGTGATTTTCTTCCTCCTTGAATTGCTATTGGTAATGAGTTCTTATTTTTATTTTTCTCAAACTATTGAGGTAATACTGTTCAATTATAGAACAGTATTACCTCCATTTAAAGAGTAAATAAAAATTTAAAAGTAGACATATAGCATAAGGAAGTTAAATTCTGTGACTTGACCTAGTTCACCCAACTAGATAAACAGGGACAAAGACATTTGAATATCTCAATTATTATGAAGTTGATTTTTTAGTATCTTTCCATTTAAATCTTAATGCTTTCAATCTAGCAATCTGGATTTTCAAGAAAAATGTCAATAAAACTAACCATATTTTCTTCTCCCTACTGTTTATTTTTGTATATAATCCCAATAGATTTACAATTTGATGCTCTTTGCCTTCTCAATTTAGGGGGAAAAAACAACTTGATATTGGCTTGGTCCAATTATTGTTTTAGTTTTAATGTAGAAGAAATATTCTGAAGGAATGGACAGTATAATAACTTAAGGTGGTGGAAGAGAGATGTTTAGGAAAAGCAATATTTTTATTGCTCTCCTAATAAAGTCTACATTTAGTAAAGCTCAACAAAATATTTAGGGGTATGGGAATCTACCAAAGATAGAATGAGAAAACATTGCAGTGGGCATATATTTAGCCGTCTTTTTAAAAAAAAAAAAAAAAAAAAAAGTGAATACACTGTTTTAGAGAATCATGTTGCATCTTTTCCCAACTCTAGGTCTATATAAGACAAAAGAGGTATGGGACAAATTTATGTCATTTGCTGAAGACTGGGCAATACAACCTGTTGCCTTTTACATATACAGCTCTCTCTGCTATCCCCCACTCCCCATAAACTACCTACACAGACAGTCTAGGTTAGCACTTTATAATAAAATATTAGGCACATGTAGAAAATTTAAAATTTTCTGGTAGTCACATTTTAAAACAGTAAAAAGAAACAGACAAAATTAATTTGAATATATATCATTTAACCCAATATATCTAACAGATTATTTCAACACATAACTATTATAAAAATTATTAGATTTTTAAATTATTTTTTTTTTCATAGTAAATCTTTAAAATCTAGTGTGCAGCTCACACTAACCACTCATCTCAATTTGAACTAGCTATGTGTCCAGGGCTCCATAGCCACACGGGGCTTGTGGCTTCTGTACTGGAGGGTGTAGCATAGTTAAAAGGCCACCGGAACTTCTCCAAGCCAGAGAGCCACCCAGAGGAGGGGAGGCATGGGAGGGAAAGGAGAAAAGATGAAACCTTATGAAAAAAAGAAAATTAGAGGAAGAGGAGGAGAAATGAATGAGAAAATTTAAAAAATGATAAAGGAAAGGAGAGGAAGTGGGTGAACATTTTCTGAACGCTCGCAGTGTGCCAGCTGTCGTGTACCATGGAAAGTGCTAGAAGCTACTTGGCAATAGTGTTTAGCATCCTCAGTGTGGGGAGGTAGGAAAGTCACATTTGAAGTAAACTGTTATTACTGGTGATGACTCAGTATGTTAGAAAAGTCCCTTCAACACCCCGTCATGGGAAGATGTTGTGCTGGTTCACATGCCCGTAGTATGGATACTCATCGCCGCTGGTGCGGAAAGTTAACCACAGAGAGGGCTGCGTTTGAGAGAAACTGTTTCCCACACTGCTGCTTCCCTTTCCAACACACACAGGCACAATACCAGACAGCCCCTCAGAGGAGCCCCAGGCTAATCAAGTGCGCAATGGGATGGGAACACAAAGGGGACATGAAGAAGAAAGAAAAGAGGACTGTATTCGTGACTGGGGGGAGTTAAGAGGATCACCACCCTGAATTTGTAGATAAGGAACAGATGGAAATTGGGCACACATCACTATATAGGATTTTCATATAGACTTTTCATTTTAAGCAGCATGCAATGGTGCGGCCTTTCCCCGTGTCTGAGCAGGGCGGAGGACCAAGTTCCTGCTGTAGATTTGGGTCTAAGGAACCTTATCTATACTTGGGAGCGGACAGAGATGACCTTCAACTGCAAGGCACAGAGAAAATGTAAGTGAAATGTTTTCTCTAAGTATCGATGGCCCAGAGAGCAAGAGAAAATCCAGAGCATCAACACCAAGGTGGAGAGCAAGACAAGAATGTAAAGCAGAGGTCAGGTTAACAAAGGCAAAGAAGCAGGCAAGAAGGAGCAGGCCGGTCTGATGGACCTGGGGGCAGCTATATACTTGTAGAGAGACCTCTGGCTGAGCCTGTGAGGGGAATGAGCTCATAAAGGGTATAATACCATGTCTCAACTCCAGTTTAGTGGGGAATATGTACATTACTAGGAAAATATTAAGTACTAGTATTTTATAAATAGATTTTATATATTCACCAAAAGAAAAAACACAGTAGTAATCCCAATACATCTGCCAGACATACCCTTTAAATGCCCCACATATGAGTTGCAGTGAAGTGAGCAGACCAAAATTTTCCATCCTAACTTAATTCAGGCCTTGCATCTGGGTAGGGTCTATACGCAGGATTAGCGCATTAGAAACCCATGTTGTTTTTGCTTGTTCTCTCAACTGTAGCCATGATTTTTACACCCCTATCCAACTTTGAAACATGAAGGCCCTTCCCTTTCTCAGACCACCCCAATCCCAATGGAACAAGCTGAAGCACTCCAACCCCATGGAACCACTGCTTAAGAAAACACTCCAGACACTTCATAAGTATTGAGAATTTCCTCGGAGGCACTTTATTGCTTTCTTTCAGAGTTATTCACATTTGCTCTTTTCGCTTTTGCAAATTTACCTCTTTGTTTTCTACTTCACTTAATCAAGTTCAAAATTCTTTTCATGTAAGTCTTCAGGGGGGCAAAAAGGAGCCCTGTCACTTTGGTTCCCATAGACCAGTAACGGCCTGTAATCATCCTACAATGCAGTTCTTGGCAAGGGCAAAGCCTCTAGAAACCAGCCCTCTGATACAGTGCAAGTTCTCTGCCTTGCCTGAAAACTGCTTGGAGTATGTCTGAGAAATGTTATCATCATTTGAACCTGTACTAGGCTTGGTAGAGAAGACTAAGAGAAAAGAGAGGTCCTCTTTCGAGCCATCTTGAAAACATGTTTCCAAATATAGAACAGTAAGAAAAAATATTAATGTTCTCTGAGTTATTCGCTTTTACCTTTTTAGGTTTTTGTTTTTAATTAAATGTGACGGTTTGGTTTCGTTAACTCTCTGAGGGGATGGAAGGACTGGAAGTAGGGAGTGGGGTGAAAGGAAGAAAGGAAAGAAAGTGAGGTTCCAGGTAAGAGCCTGAAGAGAAAATGTAAAGCAAGGCAGAATGGCTGAGTGATTAAGACATGGGATTAAATCATGATTTTGAATTCTGGCATTGACATACTCCAACTCAGTAAGTTGGACAAGCTACTCAATTCTTTACACTTGTTCCCTTAATTGTAAAACGGGAATAATACTCAAATCTACCTCATGGGGCTGTTGGAGCAACTAATTAAAATAATTCTGTAAAGCAATGAACAAATGTCTGGCACATAGTGGATATCACAATTAGTAGCAGTAATGCAGATGGGATTGAACAGAATGAAATAAAATCCATGCTATACTTCATTTCATTCATTCCATTCCTACAACTTTCCATGCTGATTTTCTCTCTTTGGTGTCTGTGAGAGTAGAAACAGGATGGGTAGAAAGGTGCTTTCAGAGAGCAAACCTACGAGTCATGTGACAGTTACCATGGGGCCACACAACTTCCAGAAACAGAAAGTGGCAAAAGAAAAGCATGATTGTAAGAACATTTCTCTTAAACAATCACTTAGCTAAGATCTTCAATTGTCATTCTCCTTTCTGTAAAAATAAATTACAGGCCTGTTTTCCACCTGACAAATCTCCACCCTTCACACTATCATTTCTCCCATCCTCTATCTCAGTGATGGCGAACCTTCTGAGCTCGGCGTGTCAGCATTTTGAAAAACCCTAACTTAACTCTGGTGCCATGTCACATATAGAAATTTTTTGATATTTGCAACCATAGTAAAACAAAGATGGATATTTTTGATATTTATTTTATATATTTAAATGTCATTTAACAAAGAAAAATCAACCAAAAAAATGAGTTCGTGTGTCACCTCTGACACGCGTGTCATAGGCTCGCCATCACTGCTTTAGCTCGTCCCTCTCAACAGCTGGGACCAATTGGGAACGAGAGTGGCTGTTCTAGCAGTAAACTTCCACTGACCCTGACCTTGGCTAGCCCTACCTCATGGCAAACTATCTGAACAAAACTAGAATAGGAAAAGATGGGGTGCAGAAAATCTAAAAGGGAATCTTAATCTTTTTCTAGAAACCCTGCAATAACTTTCAAGCAAGAGCAAATTCTAAGTACATTTTATTCAGATAGTCACAATAGCAGCAGTGACTTTTTCATCTTTGAAGAAGGTAACATATTGACCCAGCTAAGAAAATCAGTCTACGTCACCCCACTCCGTGAGTCTCAGAGCAGTGAACCTATCCCTGTGCTAATGTTCTGTTCAAACCAACCGAAGCAGTCCATGTCTTCTGTTTGGGACACCTGCAAATGTTCCCACTCTTCTCAAGGTGCTCTTTTTCTGGCAACACCAGTTCTGTGTTGGAAAACCTACATGAATACAGATAAGCTGGATTCAGCTAATTGGCTGGGAGGTGGTATGCCAACCCTCCACTAAGGCTGCTCAATTAAACTTTTAATTCACACATCTACACTCATATATATGTAGTATGTGATCCACAGGTGAGGGTAACATAACTATCTTTACAGAATAAGTAAAATATGTTTTGTATATTATAAACCATACTGAATATGTATTATAAACTTATATACTTCAATATATTTAGGGTATACCTAGAGTATTCTACTTCAAAAGAATATAAGCTTCACGAGACAGCAGTTTGTCCATTTTTTCCTAGTAGGTACTTAATAAATCTTGTTAAATGAAAGAATCGATATATAATAAAGCATTTCATTTGATCCTCCAGGCAACCCTATCTATGACTTAGGAATGAAAAGTAATATTACTGTCAGCATGTTGTAGTTGAAAGATTCCAAATAGCTTGGCCAAGTCCCCCAGCTGGGGAGCAGCAGAGTAGGATGGGAGCCCAGGTTGAATGACATTTCATCCATGCTTTGCAGTGAATAAACCTAACCTATTTATGTGAGAAAACAAAAATTGCTTGTTTCCTTCTTCACCAAGTAATGTCTCTGGGCTAAATTCATTTCACCATCTATACTTTATTTTCTTGGATCAGGTTTATCTGGAGCTTCAGGCTGAGAGAATTACTGTCCAGTTCCTTTTTTTCTTTTTATTTTTTTTAAATACATTTTTTATTGATTTCAGAGAGAAAGGGAGAGGAAGGGAGAGATAATCATTGATTGGCTGCCTCCTGCACACCAGCTAATGGGGATGGAGCCTGCAACCAAGCATATACCTGTGGAGAGCGGCTACAGTGTTTGGACAGGTTCAAGCCTCAGACTGACTGTGGCAAAGCCACATACAAGTCCCAGCCTGGGGGACAAAGCCCTCCCAGCACAATTATAGCCAAAAGGCTATGGTTGTAAGCTTGACCTTATAGTCTGACCCTGCAGTCCTAGATAGCTAAGGGATGTGGGCTGCGGGAGGAGCAGCAAGTGCTGCCTAAACAAAGCTCGATAGAATTCAGAGAATTGGCAACAAAAGAAAAGCAGCAGACTTGAAACTCGCAAGAACATTGTAAACATCTTGCCCTTGTTTTGCTTTCTGTGATCTGACTATAAAATAAAGACTTGGCTTACAGGCTATGTCACTGTTTCCTCATCCAGGCACAGTGATCCCCCTGGCCCCAACTGTATTCTTTTGTCTGTTTTCTTTAATCCTTCACCGCCCCTCCTCAGGTTCACCACTGGCCATGCTGGATGCGATTCATGTACCCTAACTGGGAATTGAACTGTGACCTCCTGGTTCATAGGTCGATGCTCGACCACTGAGCCACACCAGCCGGGTATTACTGCCCAGTTCTCTATGCAGTTTTCATTGTTCTCCCCTCTGAGCCATCCAGAGCGCTCAGGATCCCCTCCACTTTTCCTTTCATCCTTCTACTCTCTCATTCTCCCCCACCTCCTGTTTCCTGATTTTGTTTCTCTATCTTCCCTTCTCCTCCATTGACTCAAGCAGTGACTCAACAGAAGTAGGAAACACACTCTCTTGGTGGGAAAGAAACCTTTGGAATCCAGTCTCCTACTTCAAGTTGTTGAAATGTCTTCCTAATAAGCAACAGCGAAAGGTAAAAGCTCCATTTACAGGGTAGGAGGGATTGTTTAGTTAACACACCAGATCTCTATACTGGTACCCGCACACAAGCAAACACCTTCCCCTACACCTCCACACACACACAACCTCCTAAATCTGTTAAAAACAACAACAACCCACTTGATTTTGGAGAGATACGTTTGGTTTTTGAGTGAATCATTAGCCTCCTAATTCTTCTTTCCACTGGACATTAATTTTAAAAAGCCCATGGGGCCTGGCCAGTCTGGCTCAATGGTTGAGCATGGACCTATGAACCAGGAGGTCACTGTTCGATTCCTGGTCAGGTCATATGCCCAGGTTGCGGGCTTGATCCCCAGTAGGAGGCATGCAGGAAGCAGCCAATCAATGATTCTTTCTCATCATTGATGTTTCTATAATTCTCTCACTCTCCCTTCCTCTCTGAAATCAATAAAAGTATTTTTTAAAAACTGTTTTAAAAATACATATATCCACACACCCACTCATGAGATAAAAAGATGATGGACAAGAATTGAGATTTTTCTTTAAAAGATTTCTTATTTTTAGAGCAGTAGGATCAATGTCTATGAAAATCATGGTGTTCAGGGGTATGAATGCCCACTTAGTATTTAGCAAGCTCAGTTCCCTGCTTCCAGGCCCTCCTGGCCAAATTTATTGCCCATGGCTGAAGAAAGGATTTTTTCCCCCCATGAAACTTGTTTTGGCTTGAAGCAAAGTTCAAATAATATTTACCAAGATTATTAAAAAACTCTAAAACTTTTTTCTTCTTCAGCATTCAGGGATGGAATGTCAGAAAGTGTTGACATTAATTTTTAAATTAATATTTTTGGAAGAATATTCTTTAATAAAAGATCAAATGATTACCACGATGCTGGACTGCTGCTGATTGGGAACAATGCTTGTCAACAGCAAAGTTCAGAACTTAACACAAGCTCTCCAGTGCATTTGCACACTGGAAACACAAATTACCTTCTTAAAAGAATGTTTTTCATTTTCATTCTAGCTCATCTTCAGCTGTAAGGCTGAAATGCTAACTTCAAAAACATTTTGCTGCCAGCAGAGGAAAGAGCATTTCTTAACTGAACTGTAGAGTCTACATAAATTCTTCATTACCATATGCTAAAGAACTCTAAGTGCCTACTAGGTATTTCAAAAAAGCTACTAAAGAGATTGCTTGCATTTCTCAGTCTTACTTTGTTTTAACATGCAGCTAAAGCAGATTACAATAAAGAAGAGAATGAGCAATAAAGAGTTAAATATTTATGTATTTTATAGAATGATACCAATAACAGATGATTGTGAGGTTTTTTAATGTGTTTTACTCTAAATAAAATTTATCTCCAAAGAAGAAAAGAGGAGGAGGAGGAGGAGGAGGAGGAGGAGGAGGAGGAGGAGGAGGAGGAGGAAGAGGTGGAGGAAGAAGAAGAAGAAGAAGAAGAAGAAGAAGAAGAAGAAGAAGAAGAAGAAGAGGAGAAGAAGGAGGAGAAGGAGAAGAACAAGGAGGAGGAGGAGAAGGAGGAGGAGAAGGGGGAAGAGAAGGGGGATGGAATGAGCTCCATTTTAACAGACATGGTTTACAAATGAAGCTCTACTACTCAGCTGTGTGACCTCAAGTAGGGAATCTATATATATAAAAGCCTAATATGCTAAGTGTCTGACCAATAGGTCGACCATTTGGTCAACTACTCAACCAGTCGCTCTGATGCTCACTGACCACCAGGGGGCAGATGCTTTGACCAGTAGGTTAGCTTGCTGTTGGGGTCCAGCCGATCGTGGCTGGGCAAGTTGGGCCAGACACACCCTGGAACCCTCCTGCGGTCCCTCCCCAGTTGGCCAGCCTCCATCAGCCCAATCAGAACTGGGCAAGATGGCCCCGATCAACCCCAATCGCCATCCAGGACAAGAGACCTCACCCATGCACAAATCTGTGCACTGGGCCTCTAGTCTATATAATAAAAGCCTAAGCGACCATTAAGGCAGAACGACCAGTTGCTATTATGTGCACTGACCACCAGAGGGCAAACTCTCAATGCAGGAGCTGTCCCCTGGTGGTCAGTGTGCTCCCATAGGGGGAGCGCCGCTCAGCCAGAAGCTGGGCTAGGGCTGGCAAGTGCAGCAGTGGTGGCGGGAACCTCACCTGCCTCTGCAGCAGCGCTAAGGAGCAGCGAGCTGAACAGTAAGGAGCAGCGAGCAGTCAGGCGGTAAGTAGTGAGGGGTCCCGGAGTGCGAGGGGGCACAGGCCGGGCTGAGGAACCCCCTTCCTACCCCCAGTGCATGACTTTTGTGCACCAGACCTCTAGTATAGTCAATACTCTACACTAATAAAAGACAAACATGTAAATTGACTGTACCTTCGTTATGCCTTAAGCCACGCCCACCAGCCAATCAGAGTGACTATATGCAAATTAACCCAACCAAGATGGCAGCTGGCAGCCAAGGAGCTGGAGCAAGCAGGGGGCTTGGTTGCCCCAATTATGGAGGAAGCCAAGCTTCCTGCCTGCTGCGGCAGCTCTGAGCTCTACTCAAAGCAACAAAGTTTCAATTATAGAAGATAAATAAACCCCAGATACCGGCTTTCAGCTGGCCGTGGCCACGGAGCTGGAGCGAGCAGGAGGCATGGGTTACCCCTGGCGATGGAGGAAGCCAAGCTTCCCTCCTGCCCGCCCTGGCTGGCTCTGAGCTCCTCTCAAGGCTACAGAGTTTCAATTATAGAAGGTAAATAAATCCCAGAATTTAAAAAAAAAAAAAATGAAAAAAAGGAGAGCCTGGGAGCTTCCATCACTGGAGGGGCTTGGCAGCCTGAAAACGGCCCTCAGCCCCTCACCCAGACTGGCCAAGCACCCCAGTGGGGACCCCCCCCAACCTAAAGGGGGTGTGGCCAGCCTGAGAACAGCCATCAGCCCCTCACTCAGGCTGGCCAAACCCCCATGAGGTGAGGGTCCCCACTGGGGGAGGCTTGACCAGCCTGCAAACAGCCATCAGCCCCTCACCCAGGATGGCCAGGCACACCAGCGGGACTCCCACCCATATCTGGGACACCCTTCAGGGCAAACCAGCTGGCCCCCACCCATGCACCAGGCCTCTATCCCATATAATAAAAGGGTAATATTCAAATTGACCCTAACAGCAGAACGACTGGGAAGGACTGGTCATTATGACACACACTGACCACTAGGGGACAGATGCTCAATGCAGGAGCTGCCCTGTGGTGGTCAGGGCACTCTCACATGGGAGGAACTCTGCTCAGCCACAAGCCAGGCTGACGGCTACCAGTACAGCGGTGGTGGTGGGAGCCTCTTCCGCCTCCTCAGCAGCGCTAAGGATGTCCGACTACAGCTTAGGTCTGCTCCCCACTGGCAAGTGGACATCCCCTGAGGGCTGCCAGGCTGCCAGAGGGATGTCTGACTGCCAGCTTGGGCCCAATACCCCAGGGAGCGGGCCTAAGCCAGCAGGTGGACATCCTCTGAGGGGTCCCAGGCTGCAAGAGGGCATAGGCTGGGCTGAGGGACCCCCCCGACCCAAGTGCATAATTTTTGTGCACCAGGCCTCTAGTATAGTCAATAATATTGTAATAACTATGTAGGATATCAGATGGGTACCAGTTTTATCAGTGTTCGCTTCATAAGTCATATAAATGTTTACTCACTATGTTGTACACCTGAAACAAATATAATACTGTATGACAACTGTAATTGAAGAATTTTTTAAAATTTCAATGAACTTTTATTGGTTTCACTTTCCACACCTGAAAAATCAATTTACCAAGAATTTCTTCTTCTTAGAGTACTTGTGTTAGCTCTCCCAATTCCCATGGTTTTGTCTTTTTGTTTTTTACTTTAGTTTTCTCCATGAAAATTATCTTTTAAAATACTGTTATGTTATTTATTTATTTAGTTTGCTTAATTATATGAACATGCCTCTCCATTAGAATATAAGCCCCAGGTGGACAGTGACTTTGATTACTCACTGCTGTATCCTATCCAGCACATGATAAATACTCAATAACTATTTATTGAATGTTGAGTAAATAAAAATAAAGTTCCCAATCTAGGGCTAGGGTGAAAGACCCTCTTCCTCTGACATATCAATGAGCCTACTGCTGTCATTGTGAGGGGCATAAAAGGAAATTAGGAGACTTTCCAAAAGTTCTTGTTTGTCTTCCATGCTCCTCACTCTGCTTTCCTTAATAGTCCTATCTCTGGATCTATAGACACATCCTAGACCTAAGATTCTGAATCAGGATTGAACCATCCTGGGAATAGACATGGCCTCATATGACCTGAGTATCCCTCCCTTTATTTATTTATTTATTTATTTATTTATTTATTTATTTATTTATTTGAGAGGAAGGGAGAAGAGAGAGATAGAAACATCAATTATGGGAGAGAATCATTGATCAGCTGCCTCCTGCACGCCCCCTACTGGGGATTGAGCCCAAAACCCTGGGCATGTGCCTTGACTGGAAATCAAACCAGTGCCCTCTTGTTTCATGGACTGAACCACACTGGTTGGGCTCCCTTTACTTTTGGGGTTGATTTTTGTGTAAAAGATGGCGTTCTCAGTTCCTTAAAATAAAATGGGGGTTTTCTTTGCCATTCTTAAAGCTCAGGCTCATGTCCAGGTATAGAGAATTGCACAAACCAGGGACACTGATTCTCTAAAATGACCAAGATCACAGAGCTTAATCCCCAGTAAGGAGACCAGCTAACTCCTGTTTTTACTGGAACACAGCTGAGGTGACTGAGCATGGAAGCAATGCAAACCATCAGAGGAGATATGGATCTCAAAATATTCATTAGTTTTAAAACCATAGTCAAAATCTTCTCTTCATTGCTAAGATTAACCATATTTTTAAAGACTCTAACTTCATCTTGTGGTGGACAAAACCTGGAGCCCTAACTTCCCTCCTTTCAAGATGAAAAACTCAAGCTTTGCAGGTGGCCAGATCTAGGATGGGATCCTGACCCTATGTATAGACATCTGGACCACCTTGAGAAAATTGCAATTTCCTTGTGTAAAATGGGATAGTGATACCTATCCCCTAGGATTATTATTATTATTCAACAAATTTAATGCTTGTCATGCATCTAGTACAGTTCCCAGTACACAGGAAAAATTCCATAAATGTTCATTTGTTTCTCCTTTTCTTACTTACCTGGCCTTACGGATCTGTCTTATGAATTATTTGAACCTGAGTGATTTATTTAACTTCCCTAAGTCTTAGAATCCTCAGTTCTAAAGTGGGTATAATCCTTACCTTGTAGATTACAGTAAATGAGAAAGTATTGCTATGCTAGCTACAGTGTCTAATATTTCATAAGTGCTCAGTACATAGCAGCTACTATTATTATCTACCATTGTTTAGCATCTGATTTGTATCACAACCACAGGACTTGTCTTCTAAACACTTTAAATGCATTACCTTGTTAATTTAATCTTCAAAGCAACCCTCACTGTGAAAAATAGGTATTCCTATTTTTATATGAGAGATGAGAAACTAAGACCCAAAAAGTTAAGTAACTTGCTCAGAATTACACAGATAGTGAGTGTCATGGCTGGTATTTAAACTCATGTCTTCTTGACTTCAAAGTCTGTGTTTCCCCTGTGATTATGACACAGTGAATCCAAAATTCTTATTCATAATAATATAATTATCACCATCAGTATCATCTATTCTCTTCATGCATCCTTTGCAAGATCAGACCTACCCTGTCTAACATCTGTCCCCAGTATCCAACCATGACACCAAATTGGTCTGTGCCCTAATGGCTCACAGGGATTAGAATACCAAGTTTTAGTGTGTGGGGGTCTAGATAGCAGGCTACAGGCTACCTTGTGACTGTTTGCTTTTTGGGTTTTCATCTTCATTGTGAATTCTCTTACTGTATAGCTTTGGACTATGTAATAGCAGAACATGCAGAAGCCTAACAGTCATCTTCATCTAAATGCCTACACAATAGTTGCAAATTCAGATACCAGCAAAAATATGCAGCTGGTAAGAGTAACATATGTAAAGTTATAGCAACTCCATTCAGAGAGCAAAGTGCCAGGTAAAGGGAAAAGAAAGCTCAACGACAGAGTGAAAATATCCAGGGTTGGCCAGAAGAATTGGGTTAATGCTGGTAGGGAGCAACACAGGCCTGGCATATAGCAGGGACTCAATACATATTCATTGGGCAAATGAAGGAATAAACTATATTCATTACATTAATTGATGGGCAGTAATTCTTAAAATCACACATATAGAACTGAGGCCCTCTGTGTGATGGTCAGATCCTGGGTGTGCCCTATCCTGTTCCTCCCCCATTCTGACTTTACCAACCTTTCCCCCTGAGATAACCATTATGACCCCACACGTGAAAAGACCTCAGAGATCACGCCTCCTCATTTTTGCCTTCCTAGTCTATCTGTCCCAGAATTTCTAGGACAAAAATTGAGTTCAAAGTGACTAGGGTACCATGAGACATGCCGCAAAAGAAACAAAAATAGGGCCACCTCTGTTAGGAGACAGAATTCTTAAAATGAATGACTGTCTTAAAAATTCCTAACAAGTCATCACAATGCATACAACTTTCATCCTTCAATGCTACCTAAGACTTACAAAGAGGGGAAAGGCAAGGTTGCCTTCTCAGAGAGAGGCTGAATGCCAGGACCTGTACCTAATGCTGGCCATTGAGCCTCACTGGCCTCCTCACCCTGCTCCCAGCTGCAGGCCTGGCCCACCGTTCCAGATACTGCATTTTCCCCTGGCAAGAGGCATATCTGAGATTTCTTGGCAGAGGTAGCTGCCTTGGTTTCAAGACATCCCTGCTGTTGGTTCCTGCTGTCTTGTTCCTAGCTCGCTCTGCCCCCCATTTAGCCTTCACCTCATGAACCCAGAGTTTCCTGGCTTCTGCCTAACCCCTGGCTCCAAGTTCTATCATGTTTGCCAGATTCAAGGCACTCCCAAGTCCAGCCAACTGCCGTGTCTGGCCCTGAGCTTTCCTCCCAAGCTTCCCCTGGCTGTTCTGGTCTTGAGTCTCAATCTCTGGCCCATTGCCTCTCAATCCTTTTTTAACTCTGGTTGAATACCCACTTTCCCAGCAATGGAGACCTTGCATACGCCCCATAGTGACTTTTTAAAGAAACGTAGTGCAAAGAGATCTAGCACGATGACCCTCCTCATTATATCCAGATTGGGATTAATTTAGAGGTGGTGTTAAGAGTTTCCTTTGTGATTAAAAAAGGCGGGGGGGGGGGGGGACTTAGGAGGAATATTTTGAGACTTTGAGCTCTTTGTAGGAAAGGCCTCCAATCATTCCCCTACTTCTTCCCTATTAAGGAACTTATGCAAATCAACCAGGCATAAACATTTAGGACTACATTCATTAGCACCATCTTTCAGACTTCCCAATTTTCTTACCACCACTCTCCATAAAAACCATCAATAAGTTTAACATTTTAAATAATTCTCCAGTTCTATTGTTACATAGTCATTAATTCCTTTATTTAACATGCATTCTCTATATCTAAAATATACAATTTATGGCAGAAAGTAATTTGTTTAAAAAAGTTTTCATTGATCAATAACAGAAATGTTATTGAATCAAGGCTCAGTTAAGGTTGAGGGATCCTGATGTTGAGGTACAGGGACCCTCCCAGGGGGGGCAGACAGGCACTCCACCTCACAAAGTGAAAAGTGCACAGTATATCTGATTTTACAAGACAAGACACAGCTTAGTTATTGTGGTGCAATGACCTGGCGCACCTAAAAAGTGGCACTATTGTAAGGAACACTGGGGTGAATGGAGAAGGCTACTTGCAGCAGGATATCATTGTCTGGGTTTTCTACTACCCATAATCTGATCAGCTTCCTCAAAAGCTGAGGGGATCAGTATCTCAGCGCATCTGTGATCCATTGAGGGCACATCAGAGGGCTATGACACATGATCGGTAAGTTCTGACTTCCAATAATGATTGTTCATTCACTCAACTATTTTTGAGTTGCTACATATATTCTGAGTGATTGTGCTAGTGACTGTTCTAGGAACTGGGATACGCCAGTAAACCAAAAGGAAAAAGACCCCTGTCTCCATGAGCTTCGATTCTAATGGAGAAAAACATAATAAACATGTATTAAGCACAATGAATAAGTGGGTGCTATAGCTGTGAGAAACAATACGTTTTATGGAATAAAGAAGCAGAGTGAATAGATTAGGAGTGAGGGCAGGATAGTTTACGGAGTTGAATAGGACATTCAGGGTGGGCCTTACTGAGAAAGTGAGCAAAGACTTGAAGACAGTTAGGATATTACCCAAAGGGATGCCCTAAGCAAGAGCATTCCAGGTAGTGGGAACAGCTAGAGCAAAGACCCCTCGTGGGTTCTAGAAACAGCAGGGAGGCCAGCCTGGCTGGAGATAAGAAAATGAGGGGAGAGACATAGGATCCAGGTCGGGGAGGCAATAAAAGTCCTCTGCTTGTGTGTGTGTGTGTGTGTGTGTGTGTGTGTGTGTGTGTGTGTGTGTGTGAAATATCTTTCCCAGTCTACAGCTTATCTTCCCAATTAGTTTATGTATCTTTGTTTTACAGAAATTTGAAATTTAATATAGTCAAATGCATCAAGTTTTCCATTTTGGTGTGCAGTTTTTTGTGTCCTTTTTAAATAACGTCTTCTGAACAGAATGTTATATTTTTTCAAAAGCATTGAAGATTTGACTTTTCCCATTTAAATATCAAGTAATCCTGAAATTGAGATTTCAATACGGTAATAAGCAAAGGTCTTATGTTATTTCTTTCCACAAGGATAATCAATAGTTTCAGCGTCCTGTATTGATTACTTCATATCTGCCTCCATTAATTTTTAATGCTACTCTCTCACTTGTCTCTAGTTTTTTTCTTTCTTTTTTTCATTAATCTCTAGTTTTAGATCAAAGGTATTCTTGGTCTTTCCCAGAGGATCACCAGAAGGCAGAGCATTACCTGCCCTTGCAGGGCTGTCTTATCAGTTAGGACTCTAAAAGAAACAATGAAATGAGTGATTGTTTTTATACTAAAGGGGCAATAAATAAAGCATCACATCACGAAGGTCTTAAACACTGGGATGCTCTGAGCTAAGTAAATTCATAGAGTAAAGATGCTTTATGGTGGGCATTGCCTGATTCAAGACATCAACAAGGTGCCAAAACCGGTTTGGCTCAGTGGATAGAGCGTCGGCCTGCAGACTGAAGGGTCCCAGGTTCGATTCCAGTCAAGGGCATGTACCTGGGTTGTGGGCACATCCCCAGTAGGAGATGTGCAGGAGGCAGCTGATCGATGTTTTTCTCTCATCGATGTTTCTGACTCTCTATCTCTCTCCCTTCCTCTCTGTAAAAAATCAATAAAATATATATATATATTAAAAAAAGACATCAACAAGGTGGCTGATAGCCTTTCCCAACTCTGAATGTTGATCTATTCCTTTATACCCATATCCCCGTGACTGACTTCCCCTGGTCATTGGGAGGCACAGTCCACTGACTAAAGAAGGCTCTGACAGGACAGCAGCAGGTGAACAGCTACTCTACACTTGAGAGTAAACAGGAAGTAAGACTGAGGCATTCCAACACACTGGGATGGAATTCCACCCAGCAAACCATTATTTCCAAGCATCTGCTCCCCTTGTCTCACCTCCTCATTCTTAAATAGAATGACATATATGGCTGAGACTATGACTGAAAGTCAACATTCAATTTCGCAAAAGGTGAAGATGAACTTCTACCTCGCATATTCTTTTTTTGCTCACTCCAGTGTCCTGTCCCAAGACCCTACTTAGCGGCAGCCCCTCAACGTTCATGGTTCTCTCAGCCTCAGGAGAGTGGAGGAGTAAAAGAGCCACAGGAGATTTTCGTCCCCAATGTGAAGCCAAGCAGTAGGGTCATGCAATCTGGTCAGGTTTCCCTCGCTCAATTCAGAAAAGCCAAAAGGCTCCCGGCAGAAGAGTGATTACAAGAACGCAACATTCATTTCTGCTCTAGGCCCCGTGTTTGCCCGTCAGCAGCGTCTGGGAAGGAAGCACGATGCTTACAGCATTTATATTTTCCATGCTGTGGTGAAGTTGGAACCTTCACCCAGCTCAAGACAGAATAAATTTACTCCAGCACAAATCTCTTGATCATTTCTCCTTCAAATGTGGGAAAACAGCACTGAGAATGTGGGAAGTGTAGAGCACATCATAAATCCAGGGACACAGGAACTCAGAAAGCTGCAGGAGGCACATAAAGGAAGCACTGTGCTTTAATATTATTTTCTGTTTAAAATCGACATGTGTGGTTTCGGACAAAGGCCTTTTAGTGTGGAGGAGAGAAGGTTCAGTGTTTCTCCTTTTGAAAAGCAGAGGAGTGTCTGGGAGAGACAGTGAAGGGATGTGCTCTGGGGTAAAATCTGAAGGAAACTAAAAATAAAACAACCCGTACTTTCGAATAACTGCCTTTAGGAAATAAAACCATGTAGCTAGCTTCCCAGGATATGAGTAGGTCTTCACACACCAGCGATTTCTGTCTCGCTGTGTTACATTTGAATGGGAACAGGTGTTTATTGATAAAATCCCCATGTTGTGTACACATGGGAAGGATCATTAACCATCACTTAAAATGTCTCTGTTCCAGAACAGAGATCCCAGAAATCGACCCAAGCCATTATGCTCAATTAATATTTGAAAAAGAAGGCAAGAGCATACAATGGAGTTAAGACAGTCTCTTCAATAAATGGTGCTGGGAAATTTGGTCAGATATATGCAAAAAAATGAAACTAGAACACCAACTTACACCACACACAAAAACAAGCTCAAAATGGCGAAAGGACTTAAATGTAAGATGGGAAACCATAAAAATCCTACAAGACTCCATAGCAGTAAAGTAGCAGACATATGTCGTAGCAATATCTTTATCGACACAGCTCCTAGGGCAATGGAGACTAAGGAAAAAATAAACAAATGGGACTACATCAAAATAAAAAGCTTCTGCACAGCAAAAGAAACCATCAACAAAACAACAAGAAAGCCCACTGCATGGGAAAACATATTTGCCAATGCTATTTCAGATAAGGGTTTAATCCCCAAAATTTACAGAGAACTCATACAACTTAACAAAAGGAAGATAAACAATCAAATCAAAAAATGGGTAAAGGACCTTAGTCGACACTTTTCGAAAGAGGACACACAGAAGACCGAGAGACATATGAAAACATGCTCAGTCACTAATCATCTGAGAGATGCAAATCAAAACAACAATGAGGTACCATCTCACACCTGTCAGAATGGCTATCATCAACAAATCAACAAATGACAAGTGCTGGAGAGGATGTGGAGAAAAAGGAACCCTCATGCACTTCTGGTGGTAATGCAGACTGGTGCAGCCACTGTAGAAAACAGTATGGAGATTCCTCAAAAACTTAAAAATGGAACTCCCATTTGACCCAGTAATCCCACTTCTAGGACTATATCCCAAGAAACCAGAAACACCAATCAGAAAGGATATATGCACCCCTATGTTCATAGCAGCATGATTTACTAGTACAATAGCTAAGATTTGGAAACAACCTAAGTTCCCATCAGCAGATGAGTGGATTAAAAAACTGTGGTACATCTACACAATGGAATCATATGCCACTATAAAAAAGAAGGAACCTTTACCATTTGCAACAACATGGATGGAACTGGAGAGCATTATGCTAAGTGAAATAAGCCAGTTGGAGAAAGATAAATATCACATGATCTCACTCATATGTGGGATATAATGATCAACATAATTTGATGGACAAAAATAGATCCAGGGACAAATGGCAGGGGAGGTGGGGGGTTAGAGAGAAACCAAAGGACTTGTATGCATGCATATTAGCATAACCAATGGACACAGACACTGGGGCAGTGGGCTCTTGCCCGAGGTGGGAATGCCTGGGGCGGAGGGGTGTCAATCAGGGGGGAAAGGAGACATATGTAAAACTTTAGACAATAAAAAAAAATGTCTCTGTTCCTGTTGTTCCATTTTCCAACATAGAGACTATCAGAGCTCCCTGCCCCTCCCACCCCCCATTTTCTTTAAATATTTTGTCATACAGATATTCGGAGGTAGATAGCATGCTGGGTAAGAGTATAAACTGACCCAGACTACCTGGATTTGAAGCCTTCCTCTGCTGTGTATAGTCTTAGGTAAGTTACTTAACTTCTCTGGGCCTCAGTTTCCTCCTCTGTAAAATGGGGTTGATCATAGTACCTACTTCTTTGGGTTGTTGTTGGGCTTGAATTAGTCAATATATGAAAAGAACTTATACTGATTCATAGGATTACATATCATGTTTGCTATTCTTAATCAATCTTCTTGGCAGCCTGAACTTGAACACCAACTCTAGTTTCTTGGCTATCTGTGTTTCAAAAAACGTGGAGGTGAGGGTGACACTATTCTTAAAAGACTTCAGCAAAATGATTTATAAAAAAAACAATCGAATCTTCTTGTCCTCATGTGAATTTATTTCTCAAATCTGGTGGCCACTTGGGGGTTTTGCCCACTCAGCACCCAGTGCCTCTTCTTTTGATCCCAGCACCATGATCTGGTTTTGGAGAATGTCCCTCTGCTTCTGAATACCTACTGCATGGGCTTCCATCAAGGAGCTAGACACGCCCTTCCAGCCACTCTCCCAATTCTTGTCAATGGGAGGGTGGACATGTGTCCCAAGCTTGGCTCACT
Organism: Myotis myotis; assembly: GCF_014108235.1. Taxonomy (NCBI): domain Eukaryota; kingdom Metazoa; phylum Chordata; class Mammalia; order Chiroptera; family Vespertilionidae; genus Myotis; species Myotis myotis. The sequence goes on from NW_023416335.1 coordinate 177,278,796, forward strand.
ATATTGTCTTTCTTTGGCATTTGTATCTTGAGCAGAGTGAACCAAGGATTAGGATAAATGGCTGACTGCCTGCTCAGGCTGCAGTGCCTTAAGGAGCCTGGCTTTGGTTCCTGCTGCCGAGACCCCAGAGTTGCCCTTATTCTTGCTCTTTTCACGACTCCTTTATTTTTATTTCCCTTTCAGCTACTCCAGATCTTTTCAATAAGTTCCTTTCTCCCTATTTTGTATGTGTGCCTCTTTTTTCTCACAACTGAAGACCCTAATTGAGGCATCTCTTGTTCCCTTCCTTAGATTGCTGTGTTCTCTAAGGACCTGCACTCACATAATTCTACTGTAGGCACACCAGACTGTCCCTGCTGCTGTTGTGGATTTGGAGCTATAAGTTCGCAAACAAGTTACAAGGAAATAAATACTCCTCTTCCTTTTGGTCAGGTGCAAATTTTTAAAAGCTGACGGATATTAAGATCGTATGGAGGTCAAAGAAAGACACTTTCGAGAGGCGATGAACTACCCTACTCTCTAGAAGAGTTGGGGGAAACGGTAACACAAAAATCAGCCAGAAGAAGGGAGAAAAGAAAAGGTAAGAAGGATGGATAAGAAGAGGAGGGTGAAGTGTAAAAATGGGATAATGGGTCAATTATTTAAATACAAATATCACTGAGCATTGTTATTTATATCTCAGTGTTCCCATGAGTCCAGCAGCAGCCAAGAAGCTGTGATAGGAAGGAGGTGAGAAAAGCATTTCTGACAGTGAGGAGAGGTATGGGATAAAGGAGAAAGAAAGTGGATTCAAGACAAATCCTTTGACTTCACACCCACTTCGGGCAGCCTTGTAGATGAGTGAAGCATGATGGGGAAAAGCACAAGGTGACAAGAGACAGTGATCAAGGAAGGAAGGTGAAAGAGCGGAGAACTGAAGTAGAAAAAGAAGCATCACAATGGTATGAGCACCACCAAGAACCAAACACGCCTGCTCCCACAGTGCCTCTGGCCCATTTCTGGGTGAGGAGCCTCTTGTGGTAGGATGGAGCCTCTCATATTTGTGCCATAAAGAGAACAAACCTCCCCATTAATGAATGACCCAGATATTCATAATAATGGCAGTGAAAAATTAGCAATGCTTAGCTCAGTAGAGATTTCTAGAGCATTAGCATTAATATTCTGCTTTCCTCTACTTAGCACTGCCTCAACCTTAATATCTCAGAAAACCCAGGAGACCGCTGGATTTTCTCCTGGCCTACCAATAGGTTCTCTCCACTTACCTTGGCATAACATCTGAGACAAGGGCCCAAAGTGAAGATTAGAAGAAAAGTAGTCATGCAAAGAGCAAGAAATACAGTAAAATAAATTAGAGGATGCAGGACCCACATCCCATTTTGGTGGGAATCTGGTCCAAACAGAGAGGGCCAAATTAGGCCCCAGGGAGACCCAAGCTGCCAGGGAACAGATGTTCTTTTATCCTTTTAGTGTAAAGACAAGTACCCCACACAGAATGGCATGAAATATGAGCAATGTGGTATATTTCCAGATTATTAGTGATGCACATGGTATCCACAAATCCACCTTATCATGCCATTGAAGCAGTTTTGTGTACAATAAGCTTAAGGTTTGTTTTCCTCATGCTTTTTAGTGCCTCACACACACACACACACAGAGGCTTCCTGCTGAATCATAATAATAGAATAGAGCTCAAGGTAACATTATCGGCAGCTAGTATGAGTCACTTTTCCTCCTAACAATGAGTACAGGAACTAAAACAGAAATGAGATTGAGCACAGTCTGGAAATATGCTATATGTAAGAATTTTCACTTTAAAAAAATAACATTTGAATGTTAATGCTCTTCTATTTTTAACCTGGCTTTATTTATCATGGGCTCTTAAGCTGGATGTACAAATAATTTCATTATAAGAACAGAAATTACCATTGGTTCATGGCACACATGAAAGCCTTTTTTTTTTTCCCTTTGATGGGGAAAAATAATTACCATGTGCTGAAAGGGAGGGGGAATCACACAGCTACATTCTACAACTAGAAAGTCAGAGGGCTACGCTCCCCTGCTTGCCTTTAGCCTTCACATGAGGCTTCTCAGAAGGATGCATTTGTTCTATTCTTACGAAGCCAACAATACTCTTTTCTGGAAATCTGATATTTAATAAAATTTTACTTCCTTGGGCATTTCAGACCTTCACTGTCCTTCATTTGAACCTAAATTCATCCCTGTCTTATTATGTTTTCTTATTATCAGTTCTGTGAAATCAAAACATAATATGATCTCCATCTAATTATTAACATTTTATATAGAAAGGAATTGTATTAAGATGAGCATTAATCCTGTTCATAGAAATGTCATAGTTAGCCAAACCGGTTTAGAGCATTGGCCTGCGAACTAAAGGGTCCCGGGTTCGATTCTGGTCAAGGGCATGTACCTTGGTTGTGGGCACATCCCCAGTAGGAGGTGTGCAGGAGGCAGCTGGTCGATGTTTCTCTCTCATTTATGTTTCTAACTTTCTATCCCTCTCCCTTCCTCTCTGTAAAAAATCAATAAAATATATTTTTAAAAAAATAAAGAAAAAAAAGAAATGTCATAGTTATGCCCATATTAACAGACATGCAAAGATATGTTTATTGATTTTAGAGAGAGTGAAGAAGGGAGGAAGGGAGGGGGAGAAACATGGATGTGAGAGAGAAACATTGATCAATTGCTTTCTGTATGCTCCCCAACTGGGGATTGAACCTACAACCTAGGTATGCACCCTGACCGGACATTGAACTGGCAACCTTTTTGGTATATGGAACAAAGCTCCAACCAACTGAGTCGACCGACCAGAGCTATACTAGTAAATGATAACTTTTTTATTTTTAAAACTAGAGGCCCGGTGCACAAAAATTTGTGCACTCGGGGGGGAGGGGGGGGTCCCTCAGCCCAGCCTGTGCCCTCTCGCAGTCTGGGACCCTTAGGGAGATAACGACCTGCTGGCTTAGGCCTGCTCCCGGGTGGCAGAGGGCAGGCCCAATCCCTAGGTGCAGCCCCTGGTCGGGCTCAGAGCAGGGCTGATTGGGGAGTTGGGGCGTCGCCCCCTGTCATGCACAGAGCAGGGTGGATTGGGAGGTTGCAATGCCACCCTCAGTCACGCTCAGGGTAGGGCCGATTGGGGGGTTGGGGCACCGCCCCCTGTCATGCACAGAGCAGGGCGGGTCGGGAGGTTGCGATGCCACCCCCAGTCATGCTCAGGGTAGGGCTGATTGGGGGGTTGGGGCACCGCCCCCTGTCACACTCAAGGCAGGGTCGATGGGGAGGTTGCGGCGCCACCCCCTGTCACGCACAGAGCAGGGCCCATCACGGGGGTTGGGGCTCCGTACCCTGTCACGCACAGAGCAGGGTCAATCCGGGGGTTGGGGTGCTGCCCCCTGTCATGCACAGAGCAGGGCCCATCAGAGGGTTGAGGAGCTCCCCCCTGTCACTCAGAGAGTAGGGCCAATAGGGGAGTTGGGGCACCGCCCCTTGTCACACACAGAGCAGGGCGGATCAGGGGGTTGGGGCGCTGCCCTCTATCACCCACAGAGCAGGGCCGATCAGAGGGTTGGGATGCCACCACTCTCACACTCAGGGCAGGGCCGATGGGGAGGTTATGGCTCTACCCCATCACACACAGAGCAGGGCCCGTGGGAGGGGTGGGGGTTGTGGCACCGCCCTCTATCACCCACAGAATAGGGTCGATCAGGGGGTTGGGGCGCCGCCACTCTAACACAGGGCAGGGCCGATGTGGAGGTTATGGCTCTACCCTGTCACACACAGAGCAGGGCCCGTGGGGGGGCGGGGGGGTTGGGGCACTGCACCCTGTCACACACAGAGCAGGGCCGATCAGGGGGTTGGGGCGCTGCCCCCTGTCACACACAGAGCCACAGGGCGATCAGGGGGTTTGGGCGCTGCCCCCTGTCACACACAGAGCCACAGGGCGATCAGGGGGTTTGGGCGCTGCCCCCTGTCACACACAGAGCCGCAGGGTGATTGGGGGGTTGGGGAGCCCCCTCCTATCAGGCACAGAGCAGGGCCAATCAGGGGGTTGGAGCGCCTTCCCCTGTCACGAACAGAGCAGGGTGGATAGGGAGGTTGTGGCCCCACCCCCTGTCACACACAGAGCCGCAGGGCGATCAGGGGGTTTGGGCGCTGCCCCCTGTCACGCTGATCCCAGTGCCGGGAGGCCTCTCAGCTCTGCTGATCCCGGTGCTGGGAGGCATATTACCCTTTTACTATATAGGATAGAGGCCTGGTGCATGGGTGGGGCTGGCTGGTTTGCCCTGAAGGGTGTTCTGGATCAGGGTGGGGGCCCCCACTGGGGTGCCTGGCCAGCCTGGGTGAGGGGCTGAGGGCTGTTTGCAGCTGGTCACACACCCTTCAGGGTGGGGGTCCCCACTGGGGTGCCTGGCCAGTCTGGGTGAGGGGCTGAGGGCTATTTTCAGGCTGGCGGGTGACAGAAGCTCCCAACCGCTCCTTTTTTTCTTTAATTCTGGGCCAGCTTTAGCTCTGAGGCTCCAGCTCTTAGGCCTCCGCTGCTGAAAGTAGGTAATCGAAACAATGTATAACTCCAGCTCTGACTCCAGCTCTGAGATCCCAGCTCGCTGAAAGCTTGTTTCTGAGGGGTTTTTTTAGCTTCTATATTTGTTAAACTGCAGGCTCAGAGGCCAACAAGGCAGGTGGGGAATGTTGGAATCCTCCGTCACTGAAGCAAGCAAGCCTCATGTTAGTTTCAAGCTTCCTGGTTGCCGGCCGCCATCTTGGCTGACAGTTAATTTGCATATCTCCCTGATTAGCCAATTACCATGTTTCTCTTTTATTAGATTAGATTGGTATTTAGACAGAGAGGAAGGGAGGAGTGAGGGAGAGAGAGAGAAAGAGAGAGAGAGACAGAAACATGGATGTTAGAGCATAACATGGATGGGCTGCTTCCTGCATGACCCATACCAGAGATTGAGCCCCAACCAGGCATGTGCCCTGACTGCGAATTGAACCAGCAACCTTTCAGTGAATGGGACAATGGCCAACCAACTGAGCCACACTGGCCAAGGCTAAAAATGACTGTTTAATTATATCATCATTTTCCTACATTTTGTAATTTTGGAAAAAGTCGCAATACACAAAAGTAGAGAGATTAGTATAATGAAGCTCATATATCCATCACCCAACTTCAATGATTATCAATTCATGTTTCATTTATACCCTCACATTCCCTCTCCCCCAATAATTTGAAATAAATTCTACCTGTGATATCATTTCATCAGTAAATATTTCAGCCTCTATTTCTAAAAGATAAGGATCCATCTTTTTAACACAACCATAATTAAATCATCACACATAAAGGCAAATTAAAAGTAATTTTCTAATTTTATCAAACCTCTTGCCCTGGATACTGTGCTGCGCTGCCCAGCTCTCCCTTCAGGATTGAAGGACTTATTGTGTTAGCTGCCAGTTCTCAGCTCTTTAGCCCTTTCCCTCAAGGTTACACACCTCTCCCTGGAGCAACCACATTCAGTGCTTGGTGAATGCAGGGTTAAAGGCCCACATCCCTCACCCCAGATTGGGAGTACTATGGGAGCTCTCCCAGCTCCAGTGCTCCCTGTAGGCTTGGCAGAGGACGCACAGTAACTACTTCTAAGTCTAGCTCCTACTGTCCAATCCCGCTGCTTCCTCTTCCCCCACAGGTGTTGCTCTCAGGGGCACTTTCCAGTAAATTTTCTGCACGCTTGTCTCAGAGTCTACTTTCCAGAGAATCAGACCTGCAGTAGCTTTCAAATTTCTGTTTGTCTCATAAAAGCATGAAAGGTACAAATGAACAACCAGACAATGAGAGAAACTGGGGGCGTGGAGCATCAGTGCTTGTGCAGAGCTTCCATCCTCCCAGCTCAGAAGCTCTGTGGGCTCCTTCTTTCAGAGTTTCTATTTAGGTTTCATTGCATGGGCATGATCGATTAAATCATTAACCATTGATGAATGAACTTAATCTCCAGCCACTTTCCTCACCCGGGAGGTTGGAAGGAGGGGAGGCTGAAAGAAAATTGCTCACTCAGGAAATTGCAAAGGTTTTGGGAGCTCTGTGCCAGGAACTGGGGACAAAGACCAAATGTAATATTTTTAATATACCATAGCTTCCTTCCTTTCTTTCTGGTAAGTTCTTTTCTCTTTTTTTTTCTTTGTACATTACAGACTTGATTTAGATATTTAGACATTTAGATATTTCTCCAAGGGACCAAGTTTCCTTTTTGTGGTTAACAGTATTTAGGAGAGGTTAGCAGTGGAGTTAGACCTTGCTTCTTGAGTTTGGCTAAGAAAGAACTCAGAGCCAAGAACTCTAACGCAAGAAGTTCATTTAAAAAGTCACAGAGGTGAGCCTGCTGGGCAGCATGGACTCAGGAAAGAGCCCATGAGGCAAAGGGCCCTTGGAGCTTAGGAGAAAGAAAGCAAAGAAAATGTACCTGAGGGAAGGAGAGGGGGAAAGCATGCTCTAGCAGTGGTTCTCCACCTTCTGGCCCTTTAAATACAGTTCCTCATGTGTGACCCAACCATAAAATTATTTTCGTTGCTACTTCATAACTGTAATGTTGCTACTGTTATGAATCATAATGTAAATATCTGATATGCAGGATGGTCTAAGGCGACCCCTGTGAAAGAGTCATTCCACCACCAAAGGGGTCGCGACCCACAGGTTGAGAACCGCTGCTAGAGAAAAAAGAGAGAAAACACTGGGTACCTCTTCTTAAGGGTTTTTATCTGTTTTCTAAAGGCAGGAGGTTTAGGGAAGGCCTCAGGGGAGGGCCTCAATGGAATATTCATCAGCTTTTTCAGGTGTGTCCTTTCGGGGTCTTGGTCTCTACTGATTGCTGGGGACTATGCTTGGAGTCATTCGTCTTTGCATCTGGTCCTGATGCCAGCCATAGCATCACTTTGTCTGGTTTTGCTATTTTTCTGGGCTTGGAGCTGAAACACAACTAAGGCCTAGATGTTATCACAGTTTTATCTTTTCACAGTTTTATGTTTCTTTTAATCCTCATCCAAGGATATGTTTAACCAAAACTCTGTCTTTGTGGCAAATAGACCCAAGGCTTTGTTCCTAAGATTATTTGACGCAGGTCAAACCTCATTGCCTTAAAGGTTAATGCTGAAGTCAGTGGTCATGCAAGGGCTTGTATGGGAGTCATATGAGGCTATGTTTTGGGCCCCTTGTTCCTACTCTAAGGGGGTCTGAACCACATGACCGGCAATATGAAAGTCAGGGGGGTTAAACCACATGATTAGCGACATGCTAGGCGAGGAAAGGTCACCTGGGGTCAGGTCCTACCCTATAATCGTTATTTCCTCTAGGGTTTCCCATTGCTAGACACCCAGGACTTTCTGCTCTGGTGACATTTTGTACCTGGACTAATTTTCCTGCTCTGCTCATGCCTAACTTCCTACTCTATCAAATCCACAATCTGGGCACTAAGAGTATTCAGGCCTTTAAGTAGACAAAACTAGGAAAGTTTTCAAGATAAAATTCCTCATGAATTCAATGAATACCTCTAATTCAAAACCAGGAGTATTTTTATTTATCCTCTTATATCTCCAAAGCTTAGAATCCTGGAGTTTAATTTAGAATGTCATAGAATTATCCATTTGCTTTGTCTCAGGTGAACAATATGACTTTTGAAAACTATTTATAAAAAGGTTTTTGTTCTCCCTTCTGCTAAAGGTATATCCCGCTAGGGATGTATTTATCCAATTATTGGGTTGAAACTCACTTAATATACAGTGGGGCCTTGACTTACGAGTTTAATTCGTTCCGTGATGGAGCTCGTAACTCAAATTACTCGTATGTCAAATCATAAAGTGAACGAGTGAGACACGTGATGCTGGGCTGATGTTGTGGCATTCACTGTGACGTTCGCTGCGCCAACTAGCGGTGGGGTATCTGAAGCTGGCTCGTAACCCGAATTTTAGCTCGCAACTCAAAGCAAAAAATTGGCCGAGAGACGGCTCGTATCTCGAAAAACTCATTAGTCGGGACACTCGTAAGTCAAGGCCCCATTGTAGTTCCTTTCTGCCAACAACGGAATACACAGTAAGGCTGATTTTGTTTCATTTACTCTTTACTGTTTAGAGACTGTTAAGTTTTAATTTTGTTTTATAATTATGTAAAATATTTTCAGTTTTATTTTTTTAATCCTCATACAAGGATATGGTTTTTTAATTGGTTTTAGAGAGAGAAGAAGGAAGACAGAGACAAAGAGAAAGAGAGAGAGAACATTAAAGTGAGAGAGAAACATCATTCTTCCCATATGTGCCCCAACTGGGGATCAAACTTGCAAGATTTTTGGTATACAGGATGGCACTCCAAGCACCCGAGCCACCTGTCTGGGCTATTTTTAAAGTCAAATAAACAAGGATATATCACTATATCCACTAATTCTCTCCCACTTCTTATAATAAATAAAAAATAATTCGTTAATCCTCTCAATGTTTGGTAATGTATGTCTGTGCATACCCATTGTTTTTATTAAAAATTTTACTCATCCTAATTATAAGAATTTCTAAGTTACAGAATTTTATATTCATGTACTGCTGTGTCACCAGAAGGAAGAAAGAGAGAAAGACAATGGTGTTTATGGGACCCTCACCATGTACCAGGCACATTCTTAGTATATTTAATCCTCCCTATAACTCTCAAAGAGAGGTATTATAGTCTCTATTTCATAAATGAAGAAACTGAGGTACAGAGAGGGTTGTCCACTGTTACTTGCCCAGCTAATTGGAGATAGAACTGATATTGGAACTCAAATATTTCTCACTCCAAAGATGTGGCCCGTCACATACACTCTTTCTCGCTAATGTTCCCCACCTAGATTTCTCCCTTAAAGGCTAAAGAATATGCCTTAGCACTCATTCTCTCTCCTCTTCCATTCAGAGTGTCCTATGAGTTAGTGCATGTCATAGTGTATTTCATTCCTCCATTCTCATGGTTTATAGTTTCACATATTTCAAATTTTTCTGTTTATAAATAAAAAAGAGATGTAATACCAAAAAGATTTGAAAATCCCTGTTGGCATGTGGCAGGAGTAACATACACTTAAACAGGAACTTTCAGACTCAGGATGGGGCATAAATTATGTTGTTAAAAAATTCTATTTGTAATTTCAATCTTTGAAATCAATATTTCACAAGATTTTATATTTTTCAAGTTACTGATAACACCATGATAACTGCACGAGCAATTTCATTTTAATGTAAAAGAAAAAATTAACCAGGATCCCTCCTTGGAGGAATTCTTGGCAGGAGCAGGAAGGAGAGGGTGTGCAGTGGATATGGGCAGCCCTGCATATGAATTAGATTTGACCTATGTTAGAGGAATACTGCCAAAAATGTTTCCAAATCTATCAATTCTATGTGTTTGTCTTTAGAGGAGCTGTTAACAGGCATTTTTAGATACATAAAGTTTTCCAGAACTGAGGAACAGGGCCCGTGTTAAACATCTCCCTACTGTATAGTAATAGAGACTTGGAGTTTACAGATGGTGCCTCTGGGAGTGGGGATGAGACCCCTGGGGACCACAAAGCAAATAAGGGGGTTGGGGGTATGATCCTGATTAAGGAAGTGTGCATGACTGTGGTGGAGGCAATGAGGCCTAAGGAAAAGCCATCCCACAATTGCTTTGCTGTGATCCCCCTCTTTGTTCCCCAATTGTCAGCAGCTTTTCTGGGCTGTGCTTTAGGGAATGACAGGGAAGGGGTTGGAGGCAAAGCTGTATCTGCAGAGAAAAGCAGTCACAAAGGCAAATCTATGGGCAGGGGTTGAGTGTTCACACAGTGCAGGGGGTGAGGAGCCACCCAATCCCTAAGAGGTGAAAACCTATGCCCCATTCCCCAACCCCCTACCTCAGGCAGCCTCAGGAACCTTAGAATAAGGCACTGGTTTTCCCACAGAACATTGTACGTGCTATTATAGGAAAGGTGCCGGGGTCCAACCCCAGCAGGTCCAGGGGTCCCCAAAGGTGTGGATGGAGTCGGCGAAGAAGGAAGGACACGGAGACAGTGTTCAGTTGATCAGCAGCCTAGCCAGGATCTCCAGCCAGGATCTCCAGCCAAGTTCTGGTCTGGATCTCCAGCGAAGTTCTGCTGTTTATTGTCTTGTTACATCCGTATTTATACCAGTTGATTTTAATCCTGTCAATTTCTATTACAAAGGTTAGGGCGTTTCTTATCTCCATTCCAGGGAGTAAAGATTATGTAGCTTAAGCATGATTGTTTGTAAAGTGATTAACTACCCGCCTGGCACTTAGTTAAGGAGTTTCATCCCCTCCCTAACTTCAGGGAAAAATCCCTACCTGGGGAAACAACCTTTCTAGGAGAGGCATCCCCTCCCTGACTTCAGGGAAAAATTCCTACCTGGGGAAACAACCTTTCTTGGAGAGGTGACCTTGGTTAAAACACACAGCGCTAAGGGGAGCAAACATATTAAGAACAGTATGCTATATACGCCAGGTCCCTTGAAACATATGCTGTGCAGATGTTTCTTTCCTGCAGCGACTGTGTCAAGCAGCAAGGATGGACCGGCTTCCGGCAGAAAGGAGCTCCAGCAAAGCCAGAGGGTAGGGACATTATGATTCTAATGAAAATAGGAGGCCTATGAAAATGACTGCATCATGGTTTTTTTAAAAATCGAGGATAAAAGCTATAATGTGATTTATACACCATAAAAAGATCCATGTGATTGGTATGAAAATAAAACATAGGGATGAGCCCTGACTGAAGCTACTATGCAGGACCTCCCATGCTAAGTTAAGGCATGAGGAGTCCTTGAGTGAACTTAAAGTATATAATGGGACCACATTAGCATTTGAAAAACTCACTCTGGCTGCTGTGTGAAGAATGAAATGGAAGGATGAAAGGGTTGAGTAAAACTCATTAGGAGGCTAATACAGTGGTCCAGGGAAGAGATGATTGGACCTTGGACTAAGGTGATGATGGTAAAAATGGAGAAGAGTGAGCCCAGTTAGGAGGTAGTCAGGAGGTAAAACTGACAGGACTTACCAACGGACGGGGTATAACAAGTGGTCATCCAGGGATGCTGTACAAACCCCCAAGAGAGGATCCATCAGTTGTGCATTCCGCTTTCTCTACTCTTTGGCATTGATGTGCCCTGGAGAAATATGCAGAACCATGTGACCATGCACCTATGCAAACAGATGGTCTCTCACCTCTGTAAAGCCTCTGACACCACCTGTTGAATTTTGCACTGTCTTCATTTCTATTTCCTCCAGTGGCCAAACCAAATACTGCCACTCTGCTTAATCCTCCCTGCACCAAAACTTCCTCTCCCCAGGTAACTTTGTCTCCTGACTTACGAAGAAAATTGAAGTCATCGGCCATGAACTACCCCACTTACCCTGACCATCATCACACTCATGTACAATTACATCTACATCTTTCTTAACTCTCTCTTCCTTCTCAGAGAACAATGGGTCCTTTCTCCAGTTCAAAGATAATTCTTCACCTGGGAGGCCAGTGAACAGAGAGTTAAGAGTCAGAATGCCAAGTGAACCTTCACTCTGCCTCATGGATTATGGAACCTTGGGTTAGTTTCTTAGCATCTGTAACCTGGGTTTTCTCATCTGTAAAATGGAAACAGTAATATTACAGAGGGTTGCTGTGGTAATTTAATAAATACTCTATTGTTTTCCATACAATAAATGCTTAATAAGCTTTGGCTATTATTAGCCATATCTCCTTCAGGACTATGTTCTGTTAGTAATCCTTCCTCTTTTTTGTATTACCAACCTCTCCCATTTGAAATAAGACACACAATGGTATGTTAGAAAGAAGATGGGCACTGGGATCATTATTTTGGGGGTCAGTTAGCCCAGGTTCAAATCGTAGGTCCATCATCTCTTCATTGAGTGGCATCTGGGTAACATTTTCTTCCCATTGAAAAAGTAAATTAATATACCCACCTTCCTTGGCTGCTGTGTATATGATGTATAGCTTCTAACACAATGCTTGTTACATCAAAGTGTGACTAGCATTAGGAAGGCAATGAATCTTTATCTTCATTAAATGGTGATTTTAGCAGAGATGGTAGTAGTAGTGGTAACAGTAGTTTTGTTGTTTCCCTTCTCTTATTCTCTCCTAGAAAAAGTCCTTCCTTTACCCTTAGCATCCCTAGAACTACCCCATCTGTCCTTTTATTCCCACCCAGGCCCAAGAATAAAAGCATATTACCTTTCTCTTTAACTCTCAGATCCTATTCACTCCTCTACCACAAAACTACAGTGAAGCTGCTCTTGCCAAGGGGGGAGCTCTTCTAATCTTCAATGCACTGGACATATTGCAGTTCTTTTTTTTTTTTTTTTTTTTTTTTTTTTTTTTTGTCTCTATTTCTACCCAAATCTTTTTTTTTTATTATTATTATTATTAGTTAAGGTATTACAAATGTGTCCTCATCCCCCCCATTAACTGTGCTGCACTCAGCCCCATAGATGCCTCCTTCTTACAACAGTTTCTCCCTTGACTCTTTCCCTGTCTCCTCTGACTCCTCTTGCTCCACACTTTTTCTATCTGTTGGTATTGCCCAACATTTATCCCCAGCCACTTTTCTTAGTCTACCAACTATCCCTGGGCAATGCTTCCAATTCTCGTATGCTGATGATATCCAAATATTACCCATAAATCTAGCTCTGATCTCTCCCCAGAGCTCTATCTACTGAAAACATTTCACAATGTCACCTTTTCCTTCCCCAAATCCAAGACACACACACACACACACACACACACGAGTCACAAAATCCTCCTTGATCCTTCCTTTATATTATCTGTCTCTGCCTTGGTGAGTGGAACAAATTGCTGTCATTTTATCAGCAAATATCTATTGAGTGCTACCAAGTCCTTGCACTCATCTAGCCAATAATCAAAGCTAGAAATTTTAGGCATCCCAAATCCTCTCTTCTCTCACTCCCCAGATACAACTAACTGTTCATCAGGTCCTGTGCATTCTCTCCCAGGAACATATGTCTCTGACAACTGACCCCTTTTGTCTCCACCTCCCACAGCTACAGAATTAGTTCAAAGTCTCATTGGATTGCAACCACTTCCTAGGTTGTGTCTTAGTCATCAGTCTCTCCACTCTGGTCCATGTTCCATATGACCACCAGAGTTAGCCTGACAGTGCAATTTAATCACATTATTTCCTTATAGCAAAACCTCCATGGACTCTCAGTTGCTTACCAGAATCCATGGTATGTAATGCTTCAAGAAGTAACTTGAAGTTGGAATCCTTTCTTGTTTTGTTTTACTCCTCTATTCTAGATACGTTGCTCCTCATCATTTTTTAGAATATGCTATGCGTGGTCAATATTCCACACTACTCACATTTTAAAATTTAGCTGCAGATCACCTTCTCTGATCAACTTTCACTGAGTCTTGAGGTAAACAATTCCTTCTTCTCCTCCATTGTCACAGAACTTTTTTCATACTCATGTTCCAGCACTTAACAGGATTCATTACAGTTGTTTATTAGATGTTAGTCTCTCATACTAGCCCATGAGGTCCTTGTATACTGAGGCCTTGTTTACGTATCTTTGTACTTTCAATGCCTAGCATAGCCACTGGCATATTGTAGATGGTCAATACACATTTGGTGAATAGATGAACCAATGAGTTAAGAAGTAATCGCAGGTAGAGAGAACAGCATGTCCAAGGCATAGAAAAGGCATGTTGTACTTTGGAAAGTCCATCAGCTCTGTATGACTTGTGCCTAATGACACTTGAGAAAGAATATAAGAAAAAAGTTTAGAAAAGTAGGTGGAGGCCAACTTATGAAAGAACTTGTGTATCAGGCTAAGCTTGAACTTTATCCCATAGGTGTCTGAGAGCCTGTGATGGATCTGCCTCCAATTTTTAGTTTGAAATATGTACAATATGGTTTTTAAGAAGTTATAGTTTGAAATGTTGACTTTATGATTTTTATCCATTAGATTGTGGTAGCTGAAACAGAAACCACTTTAATTTAAGTAGAAAAGAATTTATGCTACAGTGTCAGGTAATTCACAAAGTCATTGGAAGGGTTGAGGATCCAGGGAAACTCCCAGGTCCAGAATCACAAGACCTCTGCCGTAGTGAGGAATGCTGCCACTGACTATTCAAATAGTCACAAAGTCAGAAAATTTCTACCATGAGCTACCGTGATCTGAATCAACAACAGGGCATTCTTTGCTCAACTCAATTCTAAATTCAAGTATCACACAATTTTATCTGTTTGATGGAACCTAATTACATTTGAAACCTTAGCTGCAAGAGAATCTGAAAAATGTAACTTATAGCTTGCCCAACCTCTCTAATACTAGAATAAGGTTATAATGGGCGATGAGTAAGGCCATCCATAGTTTTTATATTCCTACAGATATATTTTCCTTTGGGGTCAATGAGAGCCCATCACTCACCATATTATAGAAGGTATGCTAGTAATCTGTTGTCACAAGAATGCCAGGTCACAAACAACCCCAAATATCTCTGTGGCCTATAAGAAAAGACATCTCTTTTGCTCTTCATAGGTCTGCCAGTCATCTGGGTAGCTCTGATTCAGGTTGTGGTTGTATTCTGGTCTGTTCCATACATCTTCATTTTGAGCTTTAGACTTAAAAGGCAATAGTACAAGGAGCATGCTCTTCCTGTAACAGATCCCAGGAATGTGAGAGGGAAAGCCAAACCTCATAAGGAAAATAAGAAGCTCCCTATCATAAAAGAAGCAAAATATCTAGGAGATTCATTCCCGAATATTAGAGCAATAAAACAGTGCCTCCCACATAGAAGTAAGTGGAGAACTAGGAATGAAACATAAACGGCCTTCAGAATCGGACCAGCCCATCGGAGTCTGGAATGTGACAACGAAGACGAGACGCAGAGTGAGTCAGTGCCAGAGACTTTTGTGAGAAGAGAAGCTAGGAGAGAATCCAAAACACGCTCCTTGGATAATGCCATGCTTTTTATATCACCCATGTTTACTTCCCTGTTGTTCTCCTCATTCTTTTAGATAATTAGCAGGTATTGAGCACCCAGCATTTATGAGGCAGTAGGCTGAGTGCCTAGGAATCCACGATAAGTGAGACAGGTGTGGTCCCTCAAGTGTCCCTAGAGTCTGAGACAGGCAAGCTGTGAGGCAATTACAGTCCTGGGGTAAGTGCCAAGGTATGGGGAAGTACAAGTTTATAGGAAGGATACCCCACCCAGACTGGAGGGCAGTGTAGGAATTAACCAGAAAAGGGGAAGAGCATTCCAGCTGCGGGGAAAGTATGTGTGAAAGCAAGGAGCACTAGGAGAGAAGAAGGCAGGATGCTTGAGACACCGCTGAAGTTCCTTGTAGCTGGAGAGAGAACATGAGTGTAAGGCCTGACAGGTAAGCCAGGGTGAGCTCACCAAAGGCCCAGTAAGGGTTAAAGAGTTTTTCTTTCCTCCATAGCACTTAAAAAGGTGTTGTTGCAAGAGGAGATTTTTGTCTGGTGTGACTCAGAGCTTTGGTGAATGGACTCGGGGTTCTCTCTCTTTCTGGTGTCTTAGAGCCAATGTTCTCAGAGGGAGTGGGAAGTGAAATGTGTCCTTTCTCTCCTTGCCAGTAGGAGGTGCATCAAAATTGCATGATGGGTTTTTACACACAGCATAGGAGTTTTATTGCACACTTTCTTTCTCTCTCTCTCTCTATTTCTCTCTCTCTCTCTCTCTATATCTCTCTCTCTCTCTCTCTCTCTCTCTCTCTCTCTCTCTCTTCCCCACTGGTACAGAGCATGCCACTTCCCTCACGAGTGTCTCAGTAGAGAAGCAGGTGGAGAAATACTGCAATGGGGGCTCTGTGCACTATCACAATTAGGGGAGCAACCGAAGAACTCAAGATATGTGTATGTGCATGCCAACACGTGGGTGTTGAGGCAGAGTTGGATACACAGCCAGATTTGTACTTTAGAGAAATATTTCAGTTCCTTGGGATAGGAAAAGGTAGGTTGGACAGCCAGGATGCCTGTGTAGTAATTAACCCAAGTGAAAGATGATGAGACCTGTATTAAGGTAATGCTGTAGAGATGAAAGAGGAGATGACATTGAATCTCAGAGTAGGAGAAAAGGGAGGAACTCAGGAAGATCCTAAGGCACTGGCTTGGGTGGGGGGGAACCCGGTGCCATGTTCTCCCTGACTTCTTTTTGATGAATACTGCTGGCCCACCTCTTTGAGCTCATGGGTCCCCACTCCTCCTGGAACACTCAAGCCAAAACATGTCACCAAGTGCTGAATGGCCCTTTTATCCCAATATTTAATAGAGAAAATATTTTTAATTTTTTTCAAAATAGTTCTGAAAGCTTGCCCACATAAATCTATATGGTAATATATACCTGCATGCCCTGGGCTAAATCACCTTATCAATGACTTTGAGGCAAGATAGAGCTCTTCAGCCACATGTGTAGAGAGTTAAATAACCATCTAACACCATGGAAGAGGGATCTACTGTACAATTTAGTATCTAGGGTAGGTCAGTCAAATTATTACTGGCTCTAATTATCACCCCCATAGCTGCTAAATTCTTTACCTGCAGCGGAGTAGAAATCCAGAGGTGAGAAATTCTTTCCTTCCTTTGAAAACGCCAAGGAAAAAACCCAAAGGAGTAACTTCCAATATGAACCTTAGAAATCAAACCTACACTGTACATGAAGACAGGGCAGGCAAAGGGAAAAGCACCAGGGAACGTGGAAAATAACTTACTGGAAAGCCAAAGGTCTAATGTTGATTTTATTTAGAAATTACCTCCTACTGTGACTTGGGTGTGTAAACTTGGGGACTGGAGCACTCCGAAGCACCAAATAGTAAAAGCAAGGGGGGAAAGGAGAGTAAAAAGAAGTCGAAGATAGCTAGTCCTGTAGTATTTTCTGACCCATTCATGCTCAATTACGGCATGAAGAGGGAAAGCTAAGTTACCAATCAGGCACATGGAGAAATGTATGGATAGAAGTGAAGAGATGTTACAGGGAGAAAATCAGATCCTGGAGAAGGGCTCTTAACCAGAGAGAGAAAGCAGCTTTGATGATTACCATTATCTTTTCAAAAATTTTTAAAACTTTTATTTACAGTTGACATTCAACATTATATTAGTTTCATATCTACTGCTTAGTGGTGAGACATTTATATAACTTACGAAGTGATCCTCCCAATAAATCTAGTGCCCATCTGGTACCACACAAAGTTATTACAGCTGGCAATTTGTGCATCTTAATCCTTCCCCTTTTTCATCTGGCAACCATCAACATTTTCTCTGTATCTATAAGTTAGTTTATCATTATCTTTTAAAGAAGAATGATTAAGGTGAACTCTGTAAAGGGAGGAAGAGCTTTTCCCGCATTTTCTGTGAATGACCCATCTTACAAAACACTTCTACCAAACTCATTGCCTAAAATTTCCATTGGCATCAATGTCATAGGAGATACCAGCATTTTAACAAAGTTAAGAAAATATGCAGGGTCTACAGATTCCCCAGCTAACCAGAGAGCATTCATTTTCAATGAACATCACCCATAGTCTTATTGGTACAATCAGTTTTTAGTGTCAGAATTCTGATTTCTTTATCCTTTTGCTTCCTATGTCCACATATGCCTGTAGGACAGTTCAAACTGGTGAGCCCAGCCAGTGTTGCTCAGTGGTTGAGTGTCAACCTATGAACCAGGAGGTCATGGTTTGATTCCTGGTCAGGGCACAGGCCTGGGTTGTGGGCTCGATCCCCAGGATAGAGTGTGCAGGAGGCAGCAGATCAATGATTCCTTTTCATCACTGATGTTTCCATCTCTCTCTCCCTCTCCCTTCCTCTCTGAAATCAATTTAAAAATAATAAAAAATAAATAAAAAAGATAACTGGTGAATCAAAAAATATGAAAGAGGTTGAAAACCAATTATCTGAGCTCCCACACTCAGACTCCTGAAATATGATGAAGAGATTTCCTGGGAGGCTTCAGCCTTAGAACTGAAGCACAGAAAAGGAGTAAAAGATAAGGAGAAAAAGAAGAAGAAAAAGAGAAAAAACCTTGAATTCACATTCACAAAAGTAAAATTAGAGGTACAAGGGTTACAGGAGCCCAAGTCTCTATGAAGATGGAAGGATTTTTTAACTCTGTGAATCCTATATAATAAAAGGGTAATATGCAAGTCGACCAAATGGCAGAACAACCAACCAGTACGCTATGATGTACACTGAGCATCAGGGGGCAGACAATCGGCACAGGAGCTGCCCCCTGGTGGTCAGTGCACTCCCACAGGGGGAGTGCCACTCAGCCAGAAGCCAGGCTCATGGCTGGCAAGCACAGTGGCAGTGGCGAGTCTTTCCCACCTTTGCAGCAGTGCTAAGGATCTCCAACTGTGAGAGGGCACAGGCCAGGCTGAGGAACCCCTAAGAGTGCATGAATTTTGTGCATCAGGCCTCTAGAGTTCTAATAAGAGCTAAACATTCACCAACTTGTGGCAAATGACCTTTGTTTTCTTTCCTAGTGTTTATTTCTGCAAGGAGATGATTTTGTATAAATATAAGATCACTAGAGGCCCAGTGCACGAAATTTGTGCACTTGGGGGGGGGGTGGTACCCTCAGCATGGCCTGTGCCCTCTCACAGCCCAGGAGCCCGGGGGGGATGTCTGAGCCATCAGTCGGACATCCTTAGCATGGCCATGGAGGCAGGAGACGCTTCCACCACTGCCAATGTGCTCCCCAGCTGTGAGCCCAGCTTCTGGCTGAGCAGCGCTCCCCCTGTGGGAGCACACTGACCACCAGGGGGCAGCCCTGCGTTGAGTGTCTGCCCCCTGGTGGTCAGTGTGCATCATAGTGACTGGTCATTCCACCATTTGGTCATTTGCATATTAGCCTTTTATTATATAGGATATATTATACATGTATAATGTATAAATAATCTTATGACATTATATATGTATAATGTATATATAATCTTATCACCATTTACAACATTGATCTAGAAATCATATAGAGAATAGTATTGGAGAAGATCAAAGTATAGAAATTGACACCCTAGAGAATTCTCTATTGGGGAAGGTGACAATATCATATGCTTTGGTAGCAGATTGTCCTTGGCTGCTATGCCCAATAGCAAAACAGACACAAAACAGAATCCCCATGTTGATTATCAAAGTCACCTGAGTCTGAAATGCAACTCAATATATGCCAATTTAATATCTGGATTTATGTTTAGGGTTATAACTAGGTCATTTCTTCTTCTAATTTGCTGATTTTAATGGGGAAAAGGCCTGTTTAGCCAATGATGTAATTAAATGTATCATAATGATGTAAGGTGTCTTCTATAATTGTGTCCCCAGGGCTTAAAAAGCAGAAATTATAGTAATTAACAAAAGTAACTGTATGTGCTTGATTTCATATCTCAAGAATGACTAGAATGCAACAAATTTTCTGATGCTGAGATATGATATGGAACATGGGTGATGGGCAGCCTGCTCTGGCTGCGTGTGGGTAACAGTGATAGACAGCTGCAACACACAGAATGATATGCAAAACAGAACTAGGACAGTCTTAACATGGACTTGCAATTTAGGGCTGGATTCTGCCTTTTATTCACTACGAGAGGCCTGATGCAAAAAATTCATGCAAGAGTAGGCCTTCCTTCCCCTGGCTGCCAGCACCGGCTTCCCTCCGGCACCCGGGACCCAGGCTTCCCTCACAGCCCCAGCTTCATCTGAAAGGTTGTCTGGAAGGATGTCCGGTCTAATTAGCATATTATGCTTTTATTATTATAGATTTAGACCTGGAGAAATTACCTAACCTGTGCAAGATTCAGTTTCTTTTTTTTTTTAATTAAATCTTTATTGTTCAGATTATTACATTTGTTCCTCTTTTTCCCCCCCATAACTCCCCTCCTCCCAGTTCCCGCCCCACCCTCCGCCCTCACTCCCCACCCACTGTCCTCATCCATAGGTGCACAATTTTTGTCCAGTCTCTTCCTGAATCTCCCACACCCCTTTCCCCCCCAAGAATAGTCAGCCCATTCCCTTTTTATGTCCCTGATTCTATTATAATCACCAGTTCATTCTGTTCATCAGATTATTTATTCACTTGATTCTTAGATTCACTTGTTGATAGATGCATGTTTGTTGTTCATAATTTGTATCTTTACCTTTTTCTTCCTCTTCCTCTTCTTAAAGGATACCTTTCAGCATTTCATATAATCCTGGTTTGGTGGTGATGAACTCCTTTAGCTTTTCCTTATCTGTGAAGCTCTTTATCTGACCTTCAATTCTGAATGATAGCTTTGCTGGATAAAGTAATCTTGGTTGTAGGTTCTTGGTATTCATCACTTTGAATATTTCTTGCCACTCCCTTCTGGCCTGCAAAGTTTCTGTTGAGAAATCAGCTGACAGTCGTATGGGTATTCCCTTGTAGGTAACTGAGTTTCTTTCTCTTGCTGTTTTTAAGATTCTCTCTTTATCTTTTGCTCTTGGCATTTTAATTATGATGTGTCTTGGTGTGGTCCTCTTTGGATTCCTTTTGTTTAGGGTTCTCCGCGCTTCTTGGACCTGTAAGTCCATTTCTTTCACCAGGTGGGGGAAGTTTTCTGTCATTATTTCTTCAAATAGGTTTTCAATATCTTGCTCTCTCATCTTCTGGCACCCCTATAATTCTGATGTTGGTACGCTTGAAGCTGTCCCAGAGGCTCCTTACACTATCCTCGCATTTTTGGATTCTTTTTTCATTCTGCTTTTCCGGTTGGGTGTTTTTTGCTTCCTCGCATTTCAAATCATTGGCTTGATTCTTGCGCTCCTCTGGTCTGCTGTCGGGAGTCTGTATAATATTCGTTATTTCAGTCCGTGTATGCTTAATTTCTAGTTGGTTCCCCAATATAACATCGAGGGTCTCATTAGTTTTCTTGTAGATCTCATTAAGTTTATCGGCGGCTTCTAAACAGTTCTTAAGAGACCTTAAAAGTGTGGTTCTGAACTCTATATCTTCCATTGACAATTTTGTCCTGTTTCTTTGTCTCCGCATTTTGTTATGCTTCCTTGGTGCACCCCCTAGTGGTCTTTGTTCGCAGTCTTATAGTTAAACCTTGATTGTTGTAGCTAATACCAGGGAGGGTTTGACCTCCAGGCCAGGTGGCTATGAGAATCAGCTGTGTCAGCAGTGAGAGAACTTCTGTCCTCTAGGGAGGTGCTAATCTAGCCTTTGCCTGAGGCTATCCGGCAAATGCCTGTGTGCAGGGCTTGGGCGGGGCGGGTCGCACAGGATCAACAGGGTGGGCCAGAGAGAGCAGTTATGGCGGCTCTCAGTCCTGTCCCCAGGGGCTCTGCCTCTCTGAGTCCCAGCACCCGCTGCAAACCTTGGAGAGAAAGTTGCACTCGCTCTGACCGAAGCCAGACAGTCCCGCTTCTCCCGTTTGAGTCTGGGTCCCTAAAGACTCGCCTGTATCTGGAGCTCAGAGTCTGCGACTCCCTCCCGATTGAAAACGCCAACGGCGCCCTCCGCCGCCAGCCCGCTCCGCGCACTCCGCACCTCAGAATTTGACTTCAGCACTGCACCTCCTCTGAGTGTCCGTATGCGTTTCTCTTTCCTCCTAGTTGTAGGACTTTCACTCAGCCAGCGTTCCTGTGGTTCTGGGTGATGTCCCTTCCATCTTTTAGTTTCACTTTTGAAGTAGTTGTTCAAAGCAGCAAACTCCGGCGTTAACCTATGCTGCCATCTTGGTTCTCCCAAGATTCAGTTTCTTTATCAAAATTAAGGTAATAGCATTTACCTTATTTGCATCTTGGAAACAATCAAATCAAATATGTAAAAGTCGTAATTCCTGGGCCATGGTATATGTTATTATTACTATGTCATTAGTTATCATCATCCTCATCATCCTCATCATCAGATTCTCTCCAGATTCTGGTAGAAAAGAGGGGCCATTTGAGGGGAGTCCAATAAAGGTACTTTCTACAAAGACAGTAGGTCAGTGTGTAGGAAAAGCGTGCAGTACCTCTGGGCTAGTAGTGGCTGCATTTGTTACCCCAAATCTCTAAGCCAGATGCATTCCACATAGGGAAGTCTGTGTGGAGGGGGCTGAAACAAGAGTTGGGATGCCTCCCAAGGAGGAAGCTGGGGAATAAATGCCTCAGCCTCACTTTCCTCCCTCCCTCCAGTGTCCTGTGGTTGCATTTCATTGGCCAATACAACAGGAAGGCCAGAGAATGAAAAAGTCCTTCCATGTCATCCATTCAGTTCAGCCTCCCAAGGCTCAGGCATGGAGAAAGAAAGGAGAAGGTGCTCAAGAAATATTTTTAAATGGTTAAATAAATTAGCCTATGGATCAGATCCTGGTTCCTTTAATACATATCCTATCTCTTCCAGAATATGTATGACATGCAAATCACCCTGTAGTTTAAAGCTAAGTTTAAACTTTAGTCTGATATAATATAAGTAAGGCCCATCCCAGAGGGTCCCCTGAGTCTACAAGTAGGAAGCTAGGTATTTTGGTTCAGAGCTATATAAAGAGGCAGATGAAGAATCCTCAGAACACACACACACACAAACACACACAGCTGACAATGTTGACAAAGCCTGGGTTGTGTTTTTCAGCCTCTCAAGCCATAACATGCATGAAGGGTCATCATGGCTACAACATCTGAGCAAGCAACTGAAAGTTCAAGCCCACTCAGCTCACATTTTCTTTTGCCAGAGCATAAA
Organism: Myotis myotis; assembly: GCF_014108235.1. Classification (NCBI taxonomy): domain Eukaryota; kingdom Metazoa; phylum Chordata; class Mammalia; order Chiroptera; family Vespertilionidae; genus Myotis; species Myotis myotis. The sequence goes on from NW_023416335.1 coordinate 177,301,526, forward strand.
GGGGGAAGTTGCTGCTGACTCCGGAGTCAACGTTGACAGCTGATTTCACATAAAAAACAACACCCATAAAAGGCTATACCTTGCTCTGGAGAGCAATGGATTAAAAACATCATCCAAGGAACAAGTGGTGCTGCTTGTACTACTTGGCAGAGCAAGGGACTTGAACCAGTTAAAAACAAATAAAGCCTTATGCTTGCTTTGAGATGTATTTGAATTCCACATGTACATTAATTCATGATTTTAAACGTTTTTGAAGCTGTAATATAAAGTAAAACTTTGAAATAGAGGGAAAGGGTGGAGACCCTCCCATTGGCTAATCAGGGCGATATGCAAATTAACTGCCAGCCAAGATGGCGGCTGGCATCCAGGCAGCTTGAAGCTAACATGAGGATTGCTTGCTTCAGTGACGGAGGAAACCAACATTCCCCACCTGCCTTGCCGGCCTCTGAGCTTACAGTTTGAAACATTGTTACAAATATAGAAGCTAAACAAAACCCCAGAAACCTGCTTTCAGCCCGCCGGGATATCAGAGCTGGAGTTGATACAGTGTTTCGATTATAGAACCCAAACAAACCAGATACCGGCTTTCAGCAGCAGAGGCCTCAGAGCTGGAGTCAGAGCTAAAGCTGGCCCAGAATAAAAAACAAAAAAGAAAAAAAGGAGCAGTTGGGAGCTTCAGTCACCCGCCAGCCTGAAAACAGACCTCAGCCCCTCACCCAGAATGGCCAGGCACCCCAGTGGGGACCCCCACCCTGAAGGGTGTGTGACCAACTGCAAACAGCCATCATCCCCTCACCCAGGCTGGCCAGACAACCCAGTGGGGACCCCCCACCCTGAAGGGTGTGTGACCAGCTGCAAACAGCCATCAGCCCCTCACCCAGGCTGGCCAGGCACCCCGGTGGGGACCCCCACCCTGATCCAGGACACCCTTCAGGGAAAACCAGCCAGCCCCCACCCATGCACCAGGCCTCTATCCTATATAGTAAAAGGGTAATATGCCTCCCAGCACCGGGATCAGCGTGACAGGGGGCAGCGCCCAAACCCCCTGATCACCCTGCGACTCTGTGTGTGACAGGGGGCGGGGCCACAACCTCCCTATCCGCCCTGCCTTGTTTGTGACAGGGGAAGGCGCCCCAACCCCCTGATCGGCCCTGCTCTGTGTGTGACAGGGTGCAGTGCCCCAACCCCCCTCCCCCCGCACGGGCCCTGCTCTGTGTGTGACGGGGTAGAGCTATAACCTCCCCATCGGCCCTGCCCTGAGTGTGACAGTGGTGGCGCCCCAACCCCCTGATCAGCCCTGCTCTGTGGGTGATAGAGGGCAGTGCCCCAACCCCCTGATCCGCCCTGCTCTGTGTGTGACAGGGGGCGGTGCCCCAACTCCCCTATCGGCCCTACTCTGTGAGTGACAGGGGAGAGCTCCTCAACCCCCTGATGGGCCCTGCTCTGTGTGTGACAGGGGGCAGCGCCCCAACCCCCTGATTGGCCCTGCTCTTTGCATGACAGGGTATGGAGCCCCAACCCCCCTGATGGGCCCTGCTCTGTGCATGACAGGGGGCGGCGCCCCAACTCCCCAATCGGCCCTGCTCTGAGCCTGACCAGGGGCTACACCTAGGGATTGGGCCTGCCCTCTGCCACCCGAGAGCAGGCCTATGCCAGCAGGTCGTTATCTCCCAAGGGGTCCCAGACTGCAAGAGGGCACAGGCCGGGCTAAGGGACCCCCCCGCCCGCCCCCCGCCCCCCATCCCCCGAGTGCACAAATTTTTGTGCACCGGGCCTCTAGTATATATATAAAAGCTAAGCAACCGGAACAACCAGAATGACCAGCCAACCAGCCCGATCGGGGTCAAGGCTGGCCACCCAACATCCTGCAGCCCTTCCCCCTGGCCGGCCAGATTCTAATCAACCCCAATCAGGGCGAGCCGGCCAGACCCCACCTGTGCACAAATTCACGCACCGGACCTCTAGTCTATAAATAAAATACCATAATCTACATTAATATGACCTCCTCAAGCAAACAACTATCTCAAAAGGAATCATATCTTTGCATTTCCCCAAGCTCTATAAAAAATGCTCAACATTGTGCTGTTTACAGCACAATGTCTATTCGATTTAGGTTTTAAAGGCTCTCTCTTGCTCTGATATTTCTGACTCATTTCCAGCACTGTTGCCCAGCCCTCATGGGAACACACACCCTTTGAGAGGAGAAGGAAGATGAACACTTCTGCTATTTGCCTTCTTAGCCTCCCTTTACTGGTCCTCTTCACATTCATCTAAAGTACTTCCTTAGAACACTCGGAAAGAAAAAAATAAAGATTTCACACTAACATTTCAATAAGTACCAAACTTATTTTTAAAATAAACTTTTGATTTTTAAATAGTTTTAGATTTACTGAAATGTTGCAAAGATGGTGCAGGGCATTCCCTTAGGCCCTATGCTCAGTTTCCCTGCTGTTAAGATCTTATATATCAGGGGTCCTCAAACTTTTTAAACAGGGGGTCAGTTCACTGTCCCTCAGACCGTTGGAGGGCCGGACTATAGTTTAAAATAAAACTATGAACAAATTCCTATGCACACTGCACATATCTTATTTTGAAGTAAAAAAAACAAAACGGGAACAAATACAATATTTGTATTTCCATGTGGCCCGCGGGCCGTAGTTTGAGGACCCCTGTATATGATGCGTTTGTTACAACTAATGAACCAATGTTGATATATTACTATCAACTGAAGTCTATGCTTTATTTGGATTTTAAGGCTTTTGCTTTTCTTTTTGTAAAAATGTTTGTTAAAAGTATTACATAGGTCCTCCTTCCCCCCCTCAATTAACCAAGACTTATTTTTAAAAAGAACTTTTTCTATTGGAAATAGGGTATAATAACTCTAGTGGGGAAAAAATAAATACTCATTCTGATATGTATGCGTTTTACCTGATGCATTTTACTACTAAGTCAGAGCAAATCAGGGACAGGGGACCAGCAGACAGAACACCTGTCTGAAGAAATGAGTTTACAGGGAAATGTGTTTTTGCCTCAACTCTCCCTTAGGAAAACCACTTAATCTTTCTTTGAACCTAAGTTTTAGTTCTTAGAAAATGAACAAATTGAACTAGATGGTCTCTGAAACTGCTCCCAGCTTGGAAGTCTATGATTCTGGCACACCTAGAAACATTTTCATACCAAAGGGTCAGAATTTGGGGATGGAAGATTGTAATCTGGCTTTATTACCAGCTTTTAAACTAGCTTTTGAATTTCTCAATTTCCAAGTTTGCCCAGAAGCTCATAATATCAACAGGTACATTAAGAAGCATCATGTACATAAACGTCTTCTCTTAAAGAATGTGGCTATAATTTATAAAGTTTACAGTATCACCGATAGCACAGAACAGTAGGGACTCTCATTCAGTATTGACTCCAACACTGTCCCTTTCCCTTAAGTCTTCTCTCTTGAAAATATTTTTATGTCATTTCATAACTAGCCCAGAAAACAGTCTAATTTTCTTTTTCTTTGACATAAAAAATAGACTGTAAATTTCAATAAACAGGTTAGTTTAAATTATTGAGCGCTGATAAAATACTGCTAAAACATTACCCAAGAATTTTACTTACAATATGAAAGTCAACCTTTAAATGCCTGACTGTGGACAAAATATCAAGGTCTCGTTGATTCCAAAGTGAGAACTGTTATAAAGATAAGGTGTATTGAGCATGCACACAATTTTGAAAATTAAAATAAAACATCAGATTAAATCATTTCCTAAACTAGAAAATTCAACGGCAAAAGAGGTAAAATAACGTTTTCACTAATCTGAAGAAAAAGGAAAGCTAAATTCTGTTTTCATAAGAAATTGAATGAAAGTGGGGGTTATATAGGAAGAACACAATTTCATTGTCAACATAAAAGGTACTGGTTTGTGACGGTTGAAAGGAAAATAGCCAGCTCTCTCAAGGCCTCTTTCATGTCTGTAAGGCAAAGCATGCATTTGTGACTATGTAAGTGGCTTTCGCTGGCTGTGGAAATAAAAATGCTTTGTCTTTGAGTGCGCTCTTGAAGCATCCCCCTACTCAAAAAGAAACCATATGCATATACTGTATAACTTCTGCTCATGAATACACGTAAACATATCCCTCACTTCACTGCATGGCCTGGCAAGCGTCCAGCCGAGGATGGTGCTCTTGTTTTCCTTACTTCTTCCCACTGTTCATATTCACCCTTTAATGTGGAATACAAACACTAACAAAGATGGGCTGAATAATGTTCAGCTTTCATGGTATGCCTGCTCACCTCTCTTTACTACTGTGCATCTTCAGTTTCATCTACTAGATTTCCACAGAAAGCTTGTAGAGGAAGAACAAAGATTCACAACAATATCTCAATATAGCACCAAAACTCACTTTTTAAAAGTTCTTCTTCGGGACACAAGGCATAACATTGAAACAAATACGAAATATCTTATTCAGCTGTAATTATTATTATTTAACTAGTACCAGAGAAGCTGCAGGTAAACAATTGCAAAGTAAGAAGTTCTATGTTGAATTTAATTTACTAAGAGTTTGAAATACCGTGCACGAAGTAATATCCAGGGTGTAGGTGGAGATAAACAAATCTGGGAAAGTGCATAAATTGGTACAAATAGAAAGAACAGGGGGGAAAAGACCATAAAAATAAATTAGAACCTAAAAAGAAAATACTAATAGTATTTCACTTATCAGAAAAAAGATGGCCAAACCATAAATGAGAGGTGTGGAAAGCTAAAATAAATAAATAAATAAATAAATAAATAAATAAATAAATAAATAAATAAATAAACAAACAAACAAACAAACAAACAATAAAGAAAAGAAATAAAGAAGCTACCAGGACAAACTGACGCCCTGAGGCACCTACAAAAGATATAAACAGTGCCCACCTTCTTTCCAGTGTGATTTTTCTGGCCACCCCACCACCCTTCTTGCTGTCATTTAGGGAGAAACCTCTGGAGAAACAATTTTATTTATACCACAAAATTCTAAAAAAAAAAAAAAATCAAGAACACCATCACCTGTTTCCCATCTGGAATTGGCCTGAAGGTTAATGATGGAAAGGAAGGACCAGCAAGGAGGACTGAGGGGAAATTCTTTGAAAACGTTAAGTTCTCTTCCACTCTAATTTACTGGATGACTGTCCCATCCCATTCTCAGAATAAGTCTTGAGCTTTAGTCTGCAGAATTTCTCAACTAGGGATCACAATTGAACAGTGAGGCTACCGTACCTACTAAAAGTAGAGAACTAAATAAACTTAATTGAATGCCCAATTCTGAGACTGCTGGCTCCCACCCCAGACCCCGTGGCTTCCAAAAGGATTGCAGTAGTCCCCTACTTTCCAGGCAGAAGATTAAAAGATTCCTCTCTAACTAGCACAAGATACGGACATGTAGAGTTTCTCAACAAAACCCAAATTACCCTACAACGAAACTCTGAGTCAATAAGCCCCATCTATATGCTCAGAGGTCCCAAACAGATTTTAATCCCCTATTCTAAGTCATGAGTAGAAAACCAACTATTATGAAATATATGATTTCTAACACTGAAGATAAATAGAAAAAAATAGCAACTTGAAAATAAGAAACTAAAGGTTTTTTAATCTTTTAAAAAATCTATTATTATTATCCTCAAAGAGATAAAATATTTTGCATCAAATTTGAAATGTGCCTAGTGTGATCAAGAAATTGAATTTTAAATTTTAATTAATTTAACTTTAAGCAGCCACACATAGATAGTAGCTACTATATTAGACAGTACAGGTTCAAAAGCATATATTCCTAACTGAACAGTGGTTATGTCTAGTAAGGTGCGAGGCTGTATGCCTGTTACTAGCAGACTTTTCTTTTTGCTACATATATCTTTAATTTTACAATAAGGATGTACTTGTATAATTACTGGCATAATTTTTAAAGCCAATTAAAATACATTAAGAAAAGAGGAACCAAGATGGCGGCATAGGTTAACGCCGGAGTTTGCTGCCTTGAACAACTATTTCAAAAGTGAAACTAAAAAACGGAACGGACATCACCCAGAACCACAGGAACGCTGGCTGAGTGGAAGTCCTACAACTAGGAGGAAAGAGAAACGCATACGGACACTCAGAGGAGGCGCAGTGCTGAAGTCAAATTCTGAGGTGCGGAGTGCACGGAGCGGGCTGACGGCGGAGGGCGCCGTTGGCGTTTTCAATCGGGAGGGAGTCGCAGACTCTGAGCTCCAGATACAGGCGAGTCTTTAGGGACCCAGACTCAAACGGGAGAAGCGGGACTGTCTGGCTTCGGTCAGAGCGAGTGCAACTTTCTCTCCAAGGTTTGCAGCGGGTGCTGGGACTCAGAGAAGCAGAGCCCCTGGGGACAGGACTGAGAGCCGCCATAACTGCTCTCTCTAGCCCACCCTGTTGATCCTGTGCGACCCACCCCGCACAAGCCCTGCACACAGGCATTTGCCGGATAGCCTCAGGCAAAGGCTAGATTAGCACCTCCCTAGAGGACAGAAGTTCTCTCATTGCAGACACAGCTGATTCTCATAGCCACCTGGCCTGGAGGTCAAACCCTCCCTGGTATTAGCTACAACAATCAAGGTTTAACTATAAGACTTCGAACAAAGACCACTAGGGGGTGCACCAAGGAAGCATAACAAAATGCGGAGACAAAGAAACAGGACAAAATTGTCAATGGAAGATATAGAGTTCAGAACCACACTTTTAAGGTCTCTCAAGAACTGTTTAGAAGCCGCCGATAAACTTAATGAGATCTACAAGAAAACTAATGTGACCCTCGATCGTATATTGGGGAACCAACTAGAAATTAAGCATACACGGACTGAAATAACGAATATTATACAGACTCCCGACAGCAGACCAGAGGAGCGCAAGAATCAAGTCAATGATTTGAAATGCGAGGAAGCAAAAAACACCCAACCGGAAAAGCAAAATGAAAAAAGAATCCAAAAAGGCGAGGATAGTGTAAGGAGCCTCTGGGACAGCTTCAAGCGTACCAACATCAGAATTATAGGGGTGCCAGAAGATGAGAGAGAGCAAGATATTGAAAACCTATTTGAAGAAATAATGACAGAAAACTTCCCCCACCTGGTGAAAGAAATGGACTTACAGGTCCAAGAAGCGCGGAGAACCCTAAACAAAAGGAATCCAAAGAGGACCACACCAAGACACATCATAATTAAAATGCCAAGAGCAAAAGATAAAGAGAGAATCTTAAAAACAGCAAGAGAAAGAAACTCAGTTACCTACAAGGGAATACCCATACGACTGTCAGCTGATTTCTCAACAGAAACTTTGCAGGCCAGAAGGGAGTGGCAAGAAATATTCAAAGTGATGAATACCAAGAACCTACAACCAAGATTACTTTATCCAGCAAAGCTATCATTCAGAATTGAAGGTCAGATAAAGAGCTTCACAGATAAGGAAAAGCTAAAGGAGTTCATCACCACCAAACCAGGATTATATGAAATGCTGAAAGGTATCCTTTAAGAAGAGGAAGAGGAAGAAAAAGGTAAAGATACAAATTATGAACAACAAATATGCATCTATCAACAAGTGAATCTAAGAATCAAGTGAATAAATAATCTGATGAACAGAATGAACTGGTGATTATAATAGAATCAGGGACATAGAAAGGGAATGGACTGACTATTCCTTTTTTTTTTTTTTTTTTTTTTTGATTAATGGAACCGAAGTTTATTGAGGAAAAGGTGCCGGACTCACTATTCTTGGGGGGGGAAGGGGTGTGGGAGATTCAGGAAGAGACTGGACAAAAATCGTGCACCTATGGATGAGGACAGTGGGTGGGGAGTGAGGGCGGAGGGTGGGGCGGGAACTGGGAGGAGGGGAGTTATGGGGGGGGGAAAAAGAAGAACAAATGTAATAATCTGAACAATAAAGATTTAATTTAAATAAATAAATAAATAAATAAATAAATAAAATACATTAAGAAAAATACCTTGTATCTATAATGAATGAACAGGATAATTTTTTTTTAATATTAAAAGGAAAGCAAAATAACTACAGAAAACTTTACAGGTGAGGAGGACATAAGCTTACAGATTGAATACTCATCCAAAGCCCAGAAGAGTGAGTGAAATAGATCTATACCAGGTACATCATAGTAAAATTTCTGAACACTAAGGACAAAGAAGTTTCTAAAAAATTAGAGATTTTTTTTAAAGGACCACCTACAAGGTATCAGCAATCAAAATGGCTTTGAATTCTTAACAACAACACAGATAATAGAATACATTAGAGCAGTGGTTCTCAACCTTGGCTGCACATTAGAATCACCTGGGAATCTTTTTAAAATCCTGATTTCTGGGCCTCATCCTCCAGAAATTCTGCTTCTTTGTTACTAATGTTGTGGCCCCACCCCATAACAAAGAAACAGAATTTCCGGAGGATGAGGCCCAGAAATCAGGATTTTAAAAAGATTCCAAGGTGATTCTAATGTGCAGCCAAGGCTGAGAACCACTGCATTAGAGGAAGGAAAATTATGGAAAAGCCCAACTTTTATACCCAGCCAAACTATCAATCAAGTAGAAGTGTGAAATGTATTTTTTAGATGCAAAAACTCAAAACTTTTACTTTCTCATAAACTTTCTAAGGGAGGTCTTACAAGTTGTGTTCTAATAAAAATTAACCAAAAGAGATAAATATGTGGGGCACGGAAATCAGAAAACCCAGTATCGGAAAGGCAAGAGGAATCACTGGAATGGTGATAAAGGTAAATCCCAGAATGAATAATGAATATTGTGTACCAGTGATAGCAAATGATCAGGACACTTTAGAGCAGGTGAAAAATATATGATCAAGAAAGGGCACACAAATGTAGCTACTGTTTCTGCCAGATAAATAAAAAGTATAGTGCATGGTGACGGCACTCAGAATAACAACCTTATGACTGAGACTAATTGATAAAACAATAAATCTCATCTTTTCCTTTAAACAAATATCTTGGTAAATGTCTTATGGTCTCCATAGACTACAATGTAGAAGCAAGAACAGATCTGCCTAAATAAGAATTCTACTACATAGACATAGATATAGGTATAGGTATAGATACAGATACAGATAGATATAGATATAGATATAGATATAGATATAGATATAGATATAGATATAGATATAGATATAGATAGATATATAGATATAGATATAGATAAAGATATAGATGATATAGATATAGATATAGATATAGGTATAGGTATAGATATAGGTATAGATACAGATATATATATATTTGTAAATGCCTAGTATGTCTATGGGATGATATGAAAAAAGCTGTCTAACAATGGCTACCTCCAAAGGAGAACTAGGTGGATGAAGGAAAGAAATACAAGAAAGAGTTACTTTTCACTATTTACTCTTTTGTTTTCTGTGCCATGAGCATGTGTTAACTTTTTTTAATGTTATAATAAAACTATGTTACATATGTGCAAACCAAGAGCCAGAATCATGCTTAAATAAGTATTTACATTAAGTAAAAACTTTGCCTAATATCAAATTATTATTTAGTGTTGTTCACTAAGTATCAATATAATTTTTAAAATAATAGAAATAGCCCTGGCCAGGTGGCTCAGTCAGTTGGAGCACTGTCCTATACACCAATAGGTTGTGGGTTCAATTCCTGGTCAGGGTACATACCTAGGCTGAGGGTTCAATCCCCAGTTATGTGAGAATGGGCAACAACTGATCAATGTTTCTTTCTCTCTCTCTCTCTCTCTCTCTCTCTCTCTCTCTCTCTCTCTCTCTCAAATCAATAAAAACATATCCTTGGGTGAGGATCAAAATAAATAACTAAATAAATAAATGGAATAAATTATCATTCTTTGCAGGTGACATAACTCCAAATTTAGAAAAACTAAAAGAAGAACCCAAAAGTTAGAAATTATGAGATAATTTAGTAAGAGTAATATGCTAATTCTAAAATTAATATGCAATAATTCATAACTTTACTAATAAATGCATTTTATTATGTCTACTTATTTTACGGAAGCAATTAATATAGTCTCCTTAAAAAGTGTTAAAACAAATAAGAATGTACAGGTAAAAAGTTAATGTCCTCCTCCCTACTCCCCCAATCTTATAACCTAGATTCTAGTATAACCTCCTTTTAATAGATATGGATTTACCTATAAATAATAAAACAGAAATGCATTAGATAAAAACATGGCTAAATCAGTTTTTAACCCTGAGTAAAATAAAATCCTTTCTAAGCATATTATGAATTTCAGAAGCCATAAAAAGTGATTAATTTTATTACCTAAAAATTAAAATGTTCTGTATAAAAATGCTATAAATGCAACCAAAATTTAAATAACTGAGAAAAATATTTGTGACCTTCATGATAAAGATTAATTTTCTTTCTTTATAAACTAGAGGCCCGGTGCACGAAATTCATGCACTGGGTGTGTGTGTGGCCGGGGGGGATTGTCCCTCAGTCCAACCTGCACCCTCTCCAATCTGGGACCCCTTGAGGGATGTCCGACTGCCGGTTTAGGCCTGATCCCATTTTCTTAAAAAATGGAAAAGTCCATCCTAAAATTTATATGGAATTTCAAGGGACCTCAAATAGTTAAAACAATTTTGAAAAAGAGCAGTTGGAGGTCTCATACTTCCTAATTTCAAAACTTATTACAAAGCTACAGGAGTCAAAACAATATGGTACCAGCATAAAATAAACATGTAAACCAATAGAAGAGAATAAAGGTCAAAAAACTAAACTTTCATATATATGGTCAAATTATTTTTAAAAAATATATATTTTATTTATTTTTTTACAGAGAGGAAGGGAGAGGAATAGAGAGTTAGAAACATCGATGAGAGAGAAACATTGATCAGCCGCCTCCTGCACAATCCCTACTGGGTATGTGCACACAACCAAGGTACATGACCTTTACAGGAATCGAACCTGGGACCCTTAAGTCCATAGGCCAACGCTCTACCCACTGAGCCAAACTGGTTAGGGCCAAATTATTTTTGATAAGAGTGCAAAGATCATTCAATTGAGCAAGAGTAGTCTTTCCAACAAATGGTACTGGGAAAACTGGATATCCATGTGCAAAAGAATGAAATTGGACCTTTGCCTTACACCATACACCAAAAATTAAGTCAAAATACACACACCAACAAGTAAATCAAAATGGATAAAAGACCTTTATGTGAGACATAAAACTCCTAGAAAAATATATAGGAGAAAAGCTTCAGGACCTTAAATTTGTCAATAACTTCTTAAATATGACACCAAACACATAGGCTTAACAAAAAAAAAAAATAGAAAAATTGGACTAGGGGGGTGAGGGCATGTGCTGGGGGAGGGGTGTGGGAACAAATAGGGAGAGGTCAATGGGGGAAAAAGGAGACATATGTAATACTTTAAACAATAAAGAATTTAAAAAAATAGAAAAATTGGGTTAAATTAAAATAAAAACTGTATTTCAAAGACACTATCAACAGAGTGAAAAGGCACCCCATGGAATGGGAGAAAAAAAATGTGCAAATCACATACCTGATAAGGGGTTAATATCCAGAATATGGATAGATAGATAGATAGATAGATAGATAGATAGATAGATAGATATAGAACTCCTACAACTCAATGACAAAAATAAAACAACAACAAAAAACAATTAAAAAAATGGACAAAGGCCCTAACCAGTTTGGCTCAGTGGATAGAGCAGTAATGGCGAACCTATGACACGCGTGTCAGAGGTGACAGGCGAACTCATTTTGGGTGACATGCATCGACAGAGACAAAAAATTGCATAATTCAAATATTTGTCTCTCGCAACGGCCAGAGTTGGGCATCACTCGAGTAATATTATTACTCATGTTACTCATGATCAATAATGCAATTCTAAAACTGGATGTAAACATGTACATCGGTGTTGCGTAGCAAAGATACATAGTGAAAACATCCAAGATACATTGTTCCAATATTGACATTAATATAAAAAGGTTAAGAATTGCACTATAAAGAGATTAATCTTTACTCATGACATTTTATTTTTACTCGAGTGACAAAATGCCCAATTCTGGAAATGGCCTCGTTATTGTCAACATGTGCCTCGGGTAAGCTTCCCGTCCATTCGGGTGCATTCGGCAAACGGACCCACTTGATTGCCATGTTTGTTAGGAGACAGGAGTGGGAGGGTTAGAAGAAAAAGATATACAGTGGGGCCTTAACTTAAGAGTGTCCTGACTAACGAGTTTTTCGAGATACGAGCCATCTCTCAGCCGATTTTTTGCTTTGAACTGCGAGCTAAAATTCGGGTTACAAGCCAGCTTCAGATACACCACTGCTAGTTGGCGCAGCAAACGTCACAGTGAACGCCACAACATCAGCCCAGCATCACGTGTCTCACTCGTTCACTTTTTGATTTGACATACGAGTAATTTGAGTTACGAGCTCCGTCATGGAACAAATTAAACTTGTAAGTCAAGGCCCCACTGTACAGTGCAACAGTGCTCAACGAGACATTCTGCGTGTCAGATAATTGATTCAGCACCATATATTTGTTGGTTATACATACTATCTTTGAATTGTTTTGCACCAGGAGTCAGTGCAACAACACTGCAAAAAGTTAATAGGTAAGAAACCTATCAACCTTTTATAAAGAACGCCATGATTTATATTTATTTATTTTTGCAGCCTTGTGATGGAGAATCAAAAAAAATAAAAAAGCAAGATTGAATGATAAAGGAAGTGGAAGTAGCAGTAGCCGACCCTTTCAAGACATATGGACCGAGATGTAAGGGATTGTCGACAGAAACAACAGATCATTGTGCATACTGTGTAATGAAAAGGTAGTAAGCAGAACGTGGAATGTAAAGAGACATTTTGAAACTAATCATTGTCACCTCTTGAAAAAAAGTATCGATGAAAGGAAGGAATACATTTCTAGGCAGCTACACCTCTATAAAAATCAATCAAATTCCATCATTAAATTTGTAAGATGCTCTATAAATTTAACATCAGCAAGTTACTGTATTGCTCACTCCATAGCTCAGCATGGAAAAGCCCTCAGTGATGGAGAATTTATTAAGGAAACATTTCTAAGATGTGCACCAGCTCTATTTCACGATATGAAAAATAAAGATGATATTATTAAAATAATTTCTGAGTTACCACTCAGTAGAAGTACTATCAAAGACAGAATAATAGATCTTAACAAAAACGTACAACATCTATTAAAAAAAGACTTAAATAGTTGTAAATATTTTTCGATTTCTCTTGATGAAACTACTGATGTCACATCAAATGCTCGGTTGGCCATTATTGCTAGATATTCTGATGGTCTCACAATGAGAGAAGAGTTGATAAAGTTAGAATCAGTGCCAATAAGTACATCAGGAAACGAAATATGTAAGGTTGTTATAAAAGCATTCAGTGACCTAAACATTGACATCTCTAAAATTGTGTCAGTCACGATAGATGGGGCACCAAATATGGTGGGGAAAAAATGTGGGATTCCTGAAATTGTTTATGGAAACTATTAGACATCCACTTGTACCTTTTCATTGCATTATCCATCAGGAGGTGTGGTGTGCCAAATCGGGATTCTCAGAATTGAATGATTTAATGTCAGTTGTAACAAAAATTGTGAATTTTATAGCTTCTCGGCCCCTTCACAAGCGAGAATTTTCTGCACTTTTACAAGAAGTTGATTCAACCTACAGTGGACTACTGATGTTCAATAATGTGAGATGGCTGAGTCGAGGTAAAGTACTTGAGCGATTTGTGGAGTGCTTTGAAGAAATTACGGTATTTATTGAGAAGAAGGATCTGGCAAACTTTCCTCAGATCAATGATCATAGTGGGTCAGCAATTTCATGTTTTTTACAGATCTCTCTGTTCATATGAATGAACTGAACTTAAAATTACAAGGTTTTGGCAAAAGTATTGACGTTATGTTTGGATACATCAAATCTTTTGAAAGTAAACTTAAAATTTTCAAGTGAGATATTGAAACTAAAACATAAGTATTTTCCTCAGATAAAAAAGTATTTCGAGAAGGCCACTACAACGAGTGTAATGGAGTCCATACTTATGTACCAGAATATAGTAAACTCGTTATTTGAACAGTTCAGCGAAAGATTCTACCAATTTAGAAGCCTAGAACAGACCATTAAAATAATTAAGTATCCGGATGTAGGTGTTTACAGTACTTTGGAATTAAAGGATTTCCAATAGATGCAAATTGATGATTTAGAGATGCAACTTGCAGATTTTCAAGGTAGCATTTGGACTCATGTGTTTGTCGACTTAAGGTCAAAACTTGAAAATCTGGAATGAAATCGTTTGAATAATGAAGAAGAGTGCAACTACAAACAAGAAATTTTGGGTGCTTAGAACAGAGTACCTGACACTTTTAGCGACATAAAAAATCTAGCGATGGCTTTGCTAACAATTTGTCATCAACATATTTTTGTGAGACTTTGTTCTCAGCATTAAATAATATTAAAACGAACAAAAGAAACCAGCTAACAGATGAAGTTAGTGGCACTTGCTTGGCCTTGAAGTGCACCAAGTATGAACCTGCAATCGAAGAACTAGCAGACAAACTTCAGCACCAAAAAGTCACTAATTTCTAGTTTTCGTACCATTTGATTATCATTGTTTTTATTATTTTTTCCTAAATGTGCATTGTTTTTCTGTTTTTGTTCATTTTATACATATTTTTTGGTTGATTTTTCTTTGTTAAATGGCATTTAAATATATAAAATAAATATCAAAAATATAAATCTTTTTTTTACTATGGTTGCAAATATCAAAAAAAAATTATGAATATTTCTATATGTGCCACGGCACCAGAGTTAAGTTAGGGTTTTTCAAAATTTTGACACGCCGAGCTCAAAAGATTCACCATCACTGGGATAGAGCATGGCCTGCATACTGAAGGGTCCCAGGTTTGATTCCTGTCAAGGGCATGTACCTTGGTTGCAGGCACATCCCCAGTAGGGGGTGCGCAGGAGGCAGCTGATTGATGTTTCTCTCTCATCGATGTTTCTAACTCTCTATCCCTCTCCCTTCCTCTCTGTAAAAAAAAATCACTAAAATATATATTTTTTAAATGGACAAAGAACTTGAATAGACATGTATCCAAAGGAGATATATAAATGACAAATTAGCTATGACCTGAATGTATTCATGATTCATTCACAAATACTTACTGAGCAACTACTTTCAGTCAATCACTCTTGCATGGAAATTACACTTCCTGCGAGAATAACAAAGAGCCGGATCTGCCCTGCGGACTACAGATTTCACTCCCTGTCCACATCAGGAAATAGTAAAAGAGAGTCCAGAATCTAAGGCAAAGCCGTTTCTCATGGGAAACCCCTGGAAGTAGAAGCAAGCTTCAAACAATTCTTCTGGCAACACTAGTTGCCTAGATTTTAAGATCCAATAAATAAAACTGTTCTTTAACTTACTATAAGCTTTCCTTCCCCTAAGAACAGAGTCAGTTTATTATTTACTTGAAAGTTTCCCTTTTTCCACAGCAAACCAGTTGGCATTGCCAACCAGTGTTTCTTATGCATTAATGTGCATTCTAGGCATCCAGGATTCTTCACCATTTACAACAGGGTGTGGGGCAGGACCTGTTCTGCTTTTCTAACAAGCTCCAAAGGGAGGCCCATGCTGCTGGTCCCTGGACCACACTTGGAACAGCGAGATCATGGATAACAACCGCTAACTAATAATATGCATCACCTCCCATCCTCCAGTCACAGCTCCACACAGGCCTGCTCTTTGGTGCTGGTTAAAATTGATGTTATCCTGTCCAACACTAAATACAAAATTTAACAGATTTTGTCAAAGTAAAAATGTATCCAGAAAAAAAAAAAAAGGAAAAAGAAAAAAAGAACCTTTTTAAGTTTAGATGAAACCCTATTTCTAATTACAGGGCTTTCATCAAGAAAGCCTAAGGGCAGGATTAGTTTTAAGTTCATCAACTGTTTTCACTCAAGAAAAATTAAGGGTTGCCTGAGTGTGACAGGTACTTAATTGCACCAAAACAGAAAGAAGAAAGATTTTTTTCCCCCAGCCCCTTATAATTAAATCCGCATATACTCTTCAGCTTGTGAAAGGTCACATGAGGAAGCTGAATTTTTAAATGTTGGAGTTTTTTCTTTTTTCTTTTTTTTTTCAACTTAATGAAGAAAATGAATCAACTTGTTTTGTTTGGAAACACACATAGCAGCCCCACAAGGAGAGAATCAGTGCATGGGTGCAAAAGGGGACTTCTTTCTACCTCACATCATCTGTCATAGTGAAAACTCTGCATAAGGGGCCATTTTTTCCCCCAACTTGTTAAATGAGCAAAAATTATTAAATCTTAATAGATTGATCTACCCTTGTCAAGAGCCACAGTAGGCAGCACAAGGCCTTCCCAGAAAGAGATGGCTCTTTCCTGGAAGATTACTTAGCAGTTTCAAAAAAAAAAAAGTGACACATTCCAAGATAACATTAATGCTTCTAGGAATCAAAAACTATCTGGGGTACATACAGTTTTAGCTGCTTTTTCTGATGCTAACTTCTTAAATCTTTACATCAAGAACTGCGATGAGAAAAACTGCATTCACAAGTTTGCTCCCACAAGCTGCAAAAAGACGATTAACTATTGTACTTGGTTTTTCCATTCTGAGAGGTGAACCAGAAATGCAGAGGCTAATTCTCTATCATTAAGTTGTACTTTTTCTTCCACTTTTTCATAATATTTTGGTCAAGCTGTCATCAGAAGCACCGTCCAATCCGACATAGGTTTAAATTCAAGCCTGTGGATGTAGCTGAGATCAAGGTATCAAGATTCCACAAGTGGCATTAATCCAGTCTCACATTTTCCCCTAAAACAAATCTAGCTCCAGAGAAGCCCACAAGATATGTAGCAAATTCCTATGTGACCACAGGATCTTCTCACTAACTCTCCTTGTTAATCCTTGAACACTCTCCGGATGGCCAACCGGCAGAGATAGCACTCTGTCCTGGCCCAGCTGGCAAATAGACGACTTGTAATTGTGATAGTCTCTTATTTCTTTCTGTGACTCTAATTGAAGTGGTACTTTTATTGAAGTCTGTCATTTCTTTCTGACCAGCCATGCAAATAATTATATTGTCCAGGATATTAAAGGAAACAGGCCAACCCAAAAGAAAATCAGGCAGAGGCTTGAAGGAATCTGACCAGGATTCTAAACACAGTAACCTCTGCCTCGTCCCTGGCTGCCTCTCTCTCAGGTTTCTGTGAGCATCTGCCTTCCAGGTTTATAATAACCCCAGAGAGAAGCGGAACAGGCAGGATAAGGGATATAGTGAAAATAGGATGGAAAAAACATTATCTGATTGAATGGAGTATGGCGTGTGACCCTGCTTGGCCCTTGAGGGGATGAAAATTTTCCCATGCAAAATCCCCTTACTGCCTCTTCTTCCCACTGGCTCCCTGTAGTCCCAGGAACCAGGTCATGGCATCAGAGCATCACCAAAGGATAATTTTCTAACATACTTTTGCTTAGGGACACCCTAAGAGCCACTTTCTTCTGGAAGGAAACTTGGCAGCTGACAGACTCTTCTCCAATATCATGTAGCTGACCAGTAGCTCCTAAGAGCCTCAGGGTAGAACTTAGCTGGAGGATCCCACTTCTTATATATGCACAGTCACTAATTATTTCTCAAAAACAGTCGTTGCACCCTAGCCATTTTGGCTCAGTGGATAGAGCATCGGCCTACAGAATGAAGGGTCCTGAGTTTGATTCCAGTCAAGGGCACATACCCAGGTTGCAGACTAGATCTCCAGTAGGAGGTGTGCAGGAGGCAGCCAGTCAATGATTCTCTCTCGCCATTGATGCTTCTATCTCTCTCTCCCTCTCCCTTCCTCTCTGAAATCAATAAAAATATATTAATAAATAAACAGTTATTGCTTTCTTAATTTACTCATGAAAGCCAGAAAGTACAGCCTCAAGCTCCACGTCCCCAACCTTTACTTCTTAACTTGCCATCCTTCTTCCTGTACAGATAGAAACTTTCAGAAATATTTTCTACCTCTTAGAAGTCCATGTTTTTCAAATGGCAACTAGGATCTAGCTGTACCCATCCTCTCTCTTTCAGTCTAATAGAAGTTCTGATTCAAGAAAGGATCCCTTCCTAGTCTAGCATTAAAAATTCCTTCGTTACATTAATTATACTAATAAAAGCAATTAGCAGTTTTCTTATTTGCAAAGTAGAGCCTAAAAGACAGAAAGCACCCTTTCTAGTACAAAGAAGGATTTTTTCATTTAAAGGTTCTTCTTGAATAGTTTTACGAGGCATTAAACCCAGACCTTCCAGAGCCATGGGCCTCTCCACTCCTCTGTCCAGAGCTCTGCGTCAGTCACTGCGGTCCTTCTGCTGGCACAGGAGACAGACCTCGGCTTTCTCCCAAGCCTGTCAACACTGCTCCCAATAGCTGCCAGAGAAACCATATGGTCTCTCCACACCCTCCCCTTGGGGCCAAGCTTATTACCTCCCCAACCTACCCACAGCAGTGCAGAGCAGGAAAGAAGAGCAAGCTTAAGGCCTGAGCTTAGGCTGTTCCTATATTTCTGCTACTGAGTCACCATCAAGGGAGGTGAGGGGGAGGAGGAGAGAAAGGAAAGAGAGAGAAAAAGAGATATATAGGTGGAGAGACACAGAGAGAAGTTGTATTGAAGAACACTTGGCAAAAAAACATACAGACTGCTATGAATGAGATTTAACTCATTTGAATTCAGTTACTGTATTAGATCAATTTAATTCCACACTTGGTTATCAGAAATGCCCAGGAAATATCTTCTAATTCTAATAGTATTTCCCTCAAAATAATTTCCATACTTAGGTGTTAAACAGGCTTTTAAGAGTATTGTGCCTTCTTGGTGGTGATGGTGCCGGCGGAGGGAAGGGGGTAATTAACCAAAGACCTTGTATGCATATATGCATAACCCATAGACACAGACAATAGGGTAGTAAAGGCCTGGCATGGGGGGGGGGGGGGAAAGCGGGAGCGAGCTGGAAGGGGTTAAAGGGGCACATATGTAATACTTTCAACAACAAATAATTATTTTAAAAAGTAAAACTCAGCCCGAACCTGTTTGGCTCAGTGGATAGAGTGTCAGCCTGTGGACTGAGAGATCCCAGGTTTGATTCCGGTCAGGGGCATGTACCTTGGTTGTGGGCACATCCCCAGTGCGGGGTGTACAGGAGGCAGCAAGTTGATGTTTCTCTCTCATCAATATTTCTGACTCTCTATCCCTCTCCCTTCCTCTCTGTAAAAAAAATCAATAAAATATATTTTAAAAACTCAGGGGTTAAATAAAAGAGTATTGTACCTTCTTTATCAATATCTTCATCTCAGAGGAAAAAGACTGAACACAATCTGGAAGTATTTCTAAAAGGTGTTATTTAAAGGTGGTGTGGTAAGGTAACTTTCTAAGTTAAAGAGAAAAAAATGTTATCTGACCAAATGTTGCCATAGTTTTTTAAATTATTATGACTTTCCTATTTCAAAAAAAAAAAGAATTATGTACAATTGTTTTTAACCAAATCATTTCTGATCTACACATGACATTCAGCTCAGATTCAGAAAGTAGGTTTTCCCAGGAGCCAAATCCCAGCTGGAAAACTATATTGAATATCCATCTCCCCATCTAAGTCTCTTCTATTTTTATTAGAATGCAAACATACAAAAAGTTCCTTGGCTATCAAAATTTAATTTTGAAAAGAGATATTCATATGTGTACTAAAAGACAAAATGGGAGCTTCAAAATTATTTTTATGAGAGAATAATCACATGAAAGTCCGGATTTGACCTGGACTAATATTTCCACCCCCTACTCCTCATCATCCATCCCACTCAGCACCTCATACACTGAGAAGTCCAATTTTTAAAAAATGCCGTGTTGAAGGAACTTTTCTAACATGCCAAGAGACCACAGGCTCTATCTGGTTGGCTTGTCTGTTACCCATACTTGCCTGGCTTCATTCTGAAAAGATGCCAGAAATAGCATTCCTACAGGATTTCCAGTGCAGAAACCACAAGAATGCTCTTTCTCATGGTATGGCAACTGTGCAACAATATGGCGTCATCCGGAAAATCACAGTCTTGGAGACAAATATTTTTCCCCTCTCCAATGATTTAAAATAGACAGGGTGTCACCCAAAAATTATGCTTTCCTTTCTCCAAGATGGAGGACTCTTCTTGGAAAGCCCCCCTCGGGGTAACGACCTTTGCAGCTAGAACCCCTGGAAGACCAACCTTGACACACAGAACTCCTTAGACAGTCCTTCACGGATTTTGGAAACTAGTCAAAGCATCTCCACGGAAAATGATGTCATTTTAGAGTAAAATATTAAATAAGAATTTTTTTTGACCAGACATGATAGGAATTTATACTTATCATGAACTTTCCATAGAGCTCAAGTTTGTATATTATGAGACGTATCCACATTATTATGGCAGTTATTGTTTTTTTGTAACACTTATTTTGGATACACTCTGAACACATGCAAAAATAGTAATTCTCGAAGAACTGGTAATTTTATTAAGAGACATAATATACAGGGCATTTTTTAAAATATATATTTTATTGATTTTTTTACAGAGAGGAAGGGAGAGGGAAAGAGTCAGAAACATCAATGAGAGAGAAGCATCAAGCAGCTGCCTCTTGCACACCTCCTATTGTGGATGTTCCCGCAGCCAAGGTACATGCCCTTGACTAGAATCGAACCTGGGATCTTTCAGTTCCCAGGCCAACGTTCTATCCACTGAGCCAGACCGGTTAGGGCTACAGGGCATTTTTAAAGATTAAGAACATAAGGAAAAAAATTCCAGAAGTGTACTGGTGAATTCCATAAAGACATGTCTACTTGATTCATAGCTGTATTCCCTGTACGTAGGTTGGACTCATCATAGATACTCAATAAACATGAAAGAAGAAAGAGGAGACAGTGGAACAGAAGGATGGGCAAAAAAAGAATGAAGGGTACAAGGTGGCTGAGCTCAACATAGCGGCAAATGAAGCTTATTAGAAAAATATCTGTCATTTGCCTTCACATTTGTCCTTCTCACTGAAACGGGAGTTTTCATGGTGATGGCGAATAAGGCTGCGGGCACTCAGGACACCCACCATTCATCCAGGCTCCCACTCTAGGGGCATTTTTGTTTCTGTTTCTTCCTACATATTATTTGCAATTGCCTCATGACTATATATGATATCCTTGCTCTCGACTTCCAGAGTCCTCTCTGATTTGGGTTGTATTTATAGGGGTAAGACAAAGTTGTTAATGTTTAAAAGGTCATAAATAAGGAAAAAATAACCAAAATTGGGGGGGTCTGTTTTGTTTTGAAGAGAAATTTTTACTTCTAAAAGAGTATGATTTCATGAGAAAGGGTTTATTTCTAATTTTTAGCCTCTTAGCTACCAATTGCTTCCTGTATTCCTCAGAACCCTCTAATCTCAAACCCTAATGGCTGAGGATTCACTGAGCTCCCACAAGCAAAGATACAGAAGCCAAACTAATTGGAACAAGTGCAACACTAGCTTACCCACAAGAAGAGACAAGTGATCATAGAGATAAGGCATTGGAGCCCAGGCCCTCTGCAATGTCACACACACACACACTCTCTCTCTCTCTCTCTCTCTCTCTCTCTCTCTCTCTCTCTCTCTCTCTCTCTCTCTCTCCACAAAAGCCACTTGGGCTTCAGATGGCTCCTTGTGTGGGAACTGCCTCCTTGCCTTCAGAGTCAATATCCCCTCTTGGCAGTTTTCCAGAAGGCCATCTGAAACCTCTGGGGATGACAAGATGAACAGCTCCAGAATGGCACCATCTCAAGCTTTTACCTTGACATCAACAAGGGGAAAAGGGAAGTTGTTTCATGACTGAGAACCAAAAAAAAAAAAAAAAAAAATCAAGTAACCTAAAACATATTTTCTGGCAAAATATACCTTCTGCAAAGCAGTCAAAGGATGATAACAGGGTGTGGAGAGATGGAATCAGCAGTTAAGTGGATATCCGTCTGTCACTTAGCCTTCATTACATAGCATTAGCGACCAGCATTTGGCCAGCTCCCCACTCTGTCTTCCCACATCACCCCACTGGCAAGATGCTTCCCCCAGGCCCATGGCCTCTGGCCACACCACTTTGGCCTGTGGTTCCATCACATCTTACAAACTGTAAAGGGGCTGGACAGTACTTGGATGAGATCAGGGGTCAATTTGGACTGGATTCAGGCCTGGTTCAACAAGGTTTTGCAAAACTTTTCCCTCCACTCCTTCTCCTCTTATTTCTTTACCTTCCTGGTCTTTGTATTTGGAGCAGCCTTTTTCTTCCCACAGATCCAGATAGCTTCTGTTTTCCTAAATTCTTCTCACCCTTCCCATATCCCAAAGTTGTCCTTCCTCTGTCTCCTCAATGTTTCCTCTCTTGCTGTACTTATATTTCTTTAAAACCAACATGAATTGGCTGCAAGCAAAATAAACAGATGCATCTAACAAAATCATAAATCACCAAGTCGGACAGTGAGATCCTTCCCAACACAGGAAACCATCTCTCAGTTGGTTTCAGAGAAGGAGATAGAGAAACAGAGCTTCAATTTCACTTAAATGTCCTGTTCCCCTAACTAGACCTCTGGGATTAAATAGGAAGTATGCTAGACAGAGCACATATTGAGACCGAGCATATATACAGCGAATCAAAAACCTCTTACCTCTATGTACCTTACTTAATAAATACGGAAAATACAACTCAGACTTCCTGAAATTATGAAGAAATATTGAAAACGACCTCCATGTGCTTGGGTCCATAAAAATAGTCATACATTAGCACTCACCAAAGCCATTGTTCAGCCAAAGTGCAACTTTCCTCATAAAGACGAAGCTGCCACACACAAACATATACACACACAGATAGACACACAGACACACCATTCCAGTTCCACAATACCAGCCGCAGAAAGCGGCACTCTCATCCACCCAGCTTTGCAAGCCACACCCAACTGATCATCAACTTCTGCTGAGTATGCCAACTAAATAGTTCTCATTTCTTTTTATTATTATTATCTTAAGTTTTATATATGTCTCCTTTTCCCCTAATTGACCCCCCCCCCAACATTCCCACCCCGGGCAAGCCCCCACAGCCCCAGTGTCTGTGTCCATTGGTTTTGCTAATATGCATCCATACAAGTCCTTTGGTTGCTCTCTAACCCCCCACCTCCCCTGCCATTTGTCTCTGGATCTATTTTTGTTCATCAAATTATGTTGATCATTATATCCCACATATGAGTGCTCATTTCTATGGTCTCTCCCCACTGCCACCTTTGGCTAGTCTAGGTGTCAAATTCTTTCTGTAAAGGGTCAGATAGCAAATATTTGAGGTTTTATGAGTCAAACAGTCCTATCACGACTACGCCACTCCACTATTGTAGTGCAAAAGCAACCACGGAACTACGTAAGTAAATGAACTAAATGAACGGGTGTGGGTAGATCCAACCCACAGGCTACAGCTAGGTTGCTGATGACTGGTGTAGGCTACCAGCATCTCTCATCTCAATTACTGCAACAATACATGTAACTGGTCTCCTATCAGGATTAGCATCTCTCTAACCCATTCTCTACCCTGCAGTCAAAGATCTTTCACGAACATAAACATGAGTAAGTCACTCCGCTGTTAGAAACGCTTCAATAGCTTCCTATTTTCCTTAAGGTAAAAGTGAGAATCTGTAACAGCCCATTCAGGCACTCCTGGATAAGGCCCTTACTTCACACTCTATGGTCAAGTCCTATTGAATGCGTGTATTTGGTTGTGTTTCTCATACACACATCAAGCTATTGCTTGCTTCTGAGCCTTCAAGCAGGTGGAACACTCTGTTTCCTATATCCCACTCTCCTCTTAAAAGCTATTTCCTCATAGATGTTCTCTGCCCACCATACTAGACCAGACAGCACTCCTCCTAAATGTCTTCATGGGACCTTGTCCTTTCATCATTTTTCACCACTAGACCTTGTTTAATTGTCTATTTGCTGCTATACCATAAGCTCTGGGGGGCAGGAAGTACATCTGTTTCTTCAGCAATTAGTATAGTACCTGGCATCGGATGCATGCAAAATAATGTTTGATAATGAATGAATGAGAACCCAAAGTAGCATAGTAAATGTTCCAACTGTTCAGTAATATTATACATAGGTCAGTGGTCAGCAAACTCATTAGTCAACAGAGCCAAATATCAACAGTACAACGATTGAAATTTCTTTTGAGAGCCAAATTTTTTAAACTTAAACTATATAGGGAGGTACATTGTTATTAACTTAATTAGGGTACTCCTAAGGCTTAGGAAGAGCCACACTCAAGGGGCCAAAAAGCCGCATGTGGCTCGTGAGCCGCAGTTTGCCTATCACAGAATAGGTGATTACTTATAAGTAAATAGTATTTTTACAAAGTTAATACTCCCTAGTAATGATGAATAATTTATTCTTTAAAGAGATTACTATGTAACCCAATGAATAGGTAAAATATTCATAATAGTTTATTAAAATTATTAATCACTTTAATGTGTGTATATCTTTATTAATGTTTCTTCCTATATATAACACTCTTGCTGATTACTGTCCTCATATATGAACAACAAGACATGGAGACATTCATTATACCCTCACTAGATCAATGATGTTACTATCATTGACTCCTTGCTATTTGCACAGGCAAAATAATGCCACTCCAATCCTTTTTAACAATCACAGGCATAAGAGTTGCAAAACTCTTCAGGGTACTAGAAGCCACTTGTGAAAGTAAAATTTGATAAGAAAGGAAAAGTGGCCCTGGCTGGTTTGGCTTGGTGGATAGAACTGAAGCGGACTGAAGGGTCCCAGGTTTGATTCCGGCCAAGGGCACATGCCTGGGTTGCGGGCTCAATCCCCAATGGGGGGTGTGCAGGAGGCAGCTGATTGATGATTCTCTCTCATCACTGATGTTTCTATCTCTCTCTCCCTTTTCCTTCTTCTCTGAAATCAATAAAGAAATATATTTTCTTTAAAAAAGAAAGGAAAAGTGATCTCTTAGTCGTTCTTGGCTCTCTAGAGCTGAGCATTCTCAGCTTGATGTGCATTTTTAAATACACTCCTAAATGACTCCAATATGAATCCCCAGTTGAAAATCAGTTCTGAACAGTGACTTCTCGAGGACAGAAGCTGTGACCTGTTCTGTTCATTGTTTTATCCTCATAACTTGGCCCAGAGCCTGACCCATAGTAGGTTCTCCATGGATATTTATTGAACTAAACATAACAATTATTATCTTGGGTGACAATAATTAGTGAAAACTTTTAAGTTCATATACGTTTGTGTTATTTGGAGTTTTTTTTAATGAGCATGTATATTTCTTTTCTAACCAGAAATTCATAAAAAGTTCTTAATTTACATGTAAATTAACTTACATAGAATAAATCTAGGTAAACATGCATTAGTAAGGCACAGATTTAGATTCATATGGAAAGTACTTTGAATTATCGTAAGATAATTCAAAATTAATAAACTATATCAGAAAGAATAAAACACTATAAATATAAAAACTTCTAATAAATGCAACCATGAAGCAACACATTGCTGAGCCCCACCTGCAAGGCATCCTTGCTCACTGTACGTTAGATCAAGTTGCAGTTAGGTCTATGCCTCATGTATTCAGTATCTTGAGTACCATTCCCACTTAGTAACTTAGAGGAAAACTCTATAAAAATAAAATAAAAATTGAAGTCTTTCCCCTCCAGGGCCAATACTGAATAGCTTACATTCAGAATGCTTATACTGCTACTCCTTTCAAGTAACCCAGGGTTATGCCTTACACCTATGCACGCTGATAGAAGATTAGAAATTACTCCTACAAAATCACTTGCACGCTATGAGATGTTTTTATCCCAGTGGGATGAGCCACCTTCTAACTGTATTCTCTTTCATTTTCCTTGCTCTTTTGATCCTAGTTACTGTTTTCATCTTTCCATAATTCTAAGTTAATTGATTTTCCAATCTGTTTTTCCTAGAAACAAATTTAAGATGTGTTCACACCAAGTCGGGGCATTTAATGGCTCTCTCCGGGGCCACACCCAAAACCACTACCACTTCATAAAAAGTTGCTGCCATTACCTTCTCACCATTCAGGCTGTTTCTCAACTTTGCCACTCATTCTTTGTTTTGGACTTTCACTCCAGCCTGATCTCACTGGTTTTCATCTCATTATCATGTGCAGGTTTTTCACTGGCCTCCCAGCCCGTTGAAATGAACAACTCACTTGGAAAGTTGACCTCGGCTTTGTCTTCTGCCTAAAATGCTGCATCTTGGATTAACCCCCCTAACTCCACACATGCAACCTATGGTCAAAAAATGTGCTTGGCTCAGGCCGGAATCCCGGGTAGGAACCCATTCTGGATCACAGGAACGAGGCATCAGGCTCGATTCCCTCTTGTCTAGGAGAAATGATGAGATCATTTGGAAAAAGTAATCTTCGAAATGTGACTATGTTATTTCATCTGGGTTCAAATTTTTCCTCCTAAGCCATATTTTGTCACTGAATGACTGACCACTGTCCCTCAGAAACACTCTGGACTTTAATTGATAAAAGAGTTTAAATTAGAAAAAAAGATTAATGAACACAAAACAACCGAGAGAATTCAATGCTCCCTAAACCCACTTGAGGCCCACTTAGGGGGTTAGACTTTGACGGTTAGGCCTGTGTGTTTGATCTCTTAGGAAAGATTGGATGACTTTGAGAAATAATGTGTTCTTTTTCCTTGGGAAGACCCATGCACCTTTGAATCATTTCATGATCCAGTCAGTACTTATTGTCTATTATGTGTGTAGTATAGCCCCAGATTTCTCCATTTTCACCTCTGATAGATACAATATATTAAGACAATGAGCCAGGCTAGACCAAAACTATAGTCCTCATGGATGTAATCTATGAGCTGGTCGGGAAACAGGAGGGACACAAAGATAAAACTTCAACATGCCCTAGGATAATAAGAACCTGTGAGACGAGCTCTGAGGGTAGCAACCCAGCTCCTCATGAGATGTCATGGTCTAAATTGCCTTTGCCAGTTCCTCAGCCTCAACCCTCCCCATCTGTCCTAGTTGGAGGTGGTCTTGGATTCTGCTCCACAGGAGCCGTAGGGCAAATAAAATAGAGATAGTTAACAGCACTTGAATGCTCAACACACAACCCCCTATTAAGACACAGAAGTTTAAAATCGGGGGCCTTCCAGCTGGGCTGAGTACAGCTGTTGTACCCTGAGTCCATGCCATCTCTTTGAAACAAAAAACAAAGCAGCAGTAATAAAAATAAAATGTGTACTTAAAAAAAAAAAATGTTGGTCCCTTCCCACTCATGTTTATGTATAAACCAAACACCAGCAAAACAAACTGGTGGTTAAACTGGCATTTTAGTTATGAGCCATTGCATTAACCAAACAAGCTATGGGGCACCCACAGGCATCTCTTATTTTTAAGGTGCTGGATGGCAGGAGGGTCCAGGTAGGTGTTCAGGGATCCTGCCACCTCCACCCTCCCCACAGAAATTAATATTAACAAAAATCATACAAGAGTTTAGAATCTTCAGGAGGAGAAACTCCCCCTAAGCTCAGACGTCAAAGCTGTTTGGGAGAGAAACAGAAACTCTAAAGCATGACTTTACGGCTGGATTGATGCTGTTTTAAATGACGGCTTCCCACGCTGGTCACTTCACCCAGCAGATTCTCCTTTCCCCAAACCAAGCCTTTTTGCTTACAGGAGCTACGGATGGGTCCATGCCTCTGTGAAAACCTGTTCTTTCTGAGGCGGCATTTGTTTTTGCAGGCCACTGCATGAGGGGATTTCCTAACTGACTTAGGAAAATGTAGCTCAAGTTGATGAAACCATGTTCTGCTTATTATTCGGCCCCGAGAGCTGGAGAGAAAGTGTGACAACCTCCGGCTGTCCACAGCTGGCCCTTGAAAAGCAGCTTCTTGGGATGAAATACAGCAGTGGCAGCAGCGCCCGGCCAGAGGCATTCTGGGAAGGCACCTGCATGGAGGCAGAAAGGAAGAGGGACAAAAGGATGAGTTCTTGGAGGAAGTGAATCTGTGGTTTAGACTGGCGCAACCAGTCCCATTTGGGTTAAGAAGTCAATGGAAAAATGATCCTTCCTCAGTTACTTTTATTTTGTTTTTGTTAAAATTTTCTTTTGGAAAAATTAAACATCTGGACCTCTTTATGGAAATAGCTGTTATGGTCATCGGAAAAAAAAGATATATTTTTTTCATAGAGTTTGAATCAATTTGGTCAGGGAAGGCCTGGGGGTGTAGAAAGCCCCAACTAGGGTGGCTGCTTCGCCAGCCTTTGAACACTTTGCAAATAAGCTTTCTCAGACTCATAGACACAGAAATCAGATGGATGGTTGCCAGAGGGAAGGGGGTTGGGTTAAAAAGGTGAAGGGGTTAAGAAGTACAAATTGGTATTCACAAAATAGTCACAGGGATGTAAAGAACAGCAGAGGGAACACAGTCAATAATCCTATATAATAAAAGCCTAATATGCTAAGTGTCCGACCGCTCATTTGACTGTTCGACCAGTCACTCTGATGCACAGTGACCACCAGGGGGCAGATGCTTCAACAGGTAGGTTAGCTTGCTGCTGGGGTCCAGCTGATCGGGACTGGGCGAGATGGGCCAGACACGCCCCGAAGCCTTCCCGAGGTCCCTCCCCGGCCCTGATCGTGCACCGGTGAGGTCCCTCAGCCTGGTCTGCACCCTCTTGTAATCTGGGACCCCTCAGGGGAAGTTGGAGAGCTGTTTTTGGCCGGATCCCCCCAGGCCAGGCTGAGGGACCCCACTGGTGCACGAATCCGTGCAGGGAGCCTCTAGTATTGTACTATGTACCAAGCCAAGTGGCTACTTGAAATATCTGGGGGAAAACTTTGTAAACTATATGATTGTGTGACCACTATGCTGTACACCAGAAACTAACACAAAATAATATTGAATGTGAACTGTCATTTGAAAAGAAAGAGAAAAGAAGCTTTCTGCTGAGTACATTCTGCAACACTGGAGCACAAAACATTTGTTCCACAGTCTTAGCAGGCAGCCTCTATCAGTGGTCTCTAACGGGACTATACCCAAGGAAGAGAGGGAGGGAAATCCCTTTTGGGTTTGAAGTTGTGTGTTTGTGTTGCTAAGTTGCTGGCATAAAAACATTTCCCCCAAAGTTGATGTTTCATATTTGGGAAGGGGAAAGGAAATGATGTATTTGTGCTATTTTTCAATCAATCTTTCTTTGCTGGAGCACATTTTTTTTAAGGAAGACATATGTCAGAAGAATTTCCTATCTTCTCACCACCATTATTTTGCCCGACCAGCTTGGCTCAGTGGTTGAGCGCTGACCTATGAATCAGGAGGTCATGGTTCGATACCAGCCAGGGCACATGCTCAGGTTGCTAGCTTCATTCCCAGTAGGGGGTGTGCAGGAGGCAGCCAATCAGTGATTCTCTCTCATCATTGATGTTTCTATCTCCCTCTCCATTCCTCTCTGAAATCAATTAAAATATATTTTTTTTAAAAAAAGAAAAGAGGTTGTGGAAGGGAGTGGCTTTTCTACGATCCACAAGTACTATGCTCTTTCTTCCTGAGAGCATGGTTTAAAGAAAAGGAGTTGCCTTTTTAAAACCCTCCTAGTTGGAAGCGCAATGTTTTCTTTAACTCTGGATTCTGATCAAATCAGAAGTCCCCACCCTGCAGACCGATTTTGGAGCCCATTTTAAGAACTGAAGTCTTCACTCTTTAACCCCGAGGTAGAGAGGGTCTCACAAGTAAGCTCCACAAAGACAGGAAGCGTTCGCATTCTCCTCTCTCTGCAGCTCCTGAGTGCCCAGCACACAGCAAATACTCCCTAAAGCTTAACCTAAACACACACGTTTAACTTACTCTGGGTAATCAAAGGCACAAAACTTCATACATGGAATCTCATCATTTCATTTTTGTTATTTAACCTTGTCTCTGAAACAGAAATGGTGGGAGTACATGAACCCATGTTTTTCCTCTTGAAAGTTTCCCATTGATTAGTTTGAGATCATGTAGATTGCCAAATGGCCTAATATTATCTTTAACCAAAAGCTCTTATTTGCTTGTGATTCTGCTACTTAATTTCATTTCTTCAGATTTTCAGTGTGTAAATGTGTCCTATTAAAATGCAAATGTAGCCCAGCCTGCATGTCTCAGTGGCTGAGCATCGACCCATGAACCAGGAGGTCATGGTTGGATTCTCGGTCAGGGCACATGCCCAGATTGCAGGCTTTATCCCCAGTGAGGGGCGTGCAGAAGGCAGCCAATCAATGATTCTCTCTCATCATTGATGTTTCTGTCCTTCTCCCTCTCCTTTCCTCTCTGAAATCAATAAAAATAAAAAAAATATTAAAAATGCAAATATTCCTGGGGAAAATAACCCCATATTCATAATATCAATAATCATTCCTTAAGCTGAGATGGATTGAAAAATGGTTAAGCGCCAGTCACTATGGGAGGAGTGAGGTTGGGGTGAAAAGAGAAATGGGGCAGTACAAACGGGCCAGGTGTCAGAGTACAAGGGAGCAGAGAAGGCCACTTGAAGGGGAAAGAGAATGGTTTCTAAAGCCCAGTTTCACATAATTTACACTTTTCCTAATTGACAGCTGTGCTAGAAGCCAGTCCTGCTCTTGCCCACAGGGGATTCATATGAAACACTTTGAACTCCTTGGAAAGAAAGATTTTAGTAAATACAAAATAGGATTATCATTACACCTGCTTCCAAGAATAGATGAGGGACTTTTTATCCAGGTGTCTATTATCTATTTGTGTCTTCTGGGTCAAGAAGTTTCATTTATAATTCCATGTCTGTTTTGAAAGATTATAGCCAGGTAGCATTGAGGGAATATGGCATAGGATAAGACAGAAAGTAGAGCAGCTGATGAAAAAGGATAGAAGCAGGTTATACATTTCAAACAATTCGCCTTCAGAAGGCCAGAAAGAACAGACAGTTTGCCTTAGCTTGGATCCTGAAACAGGGATTTGAATGCAAGTAGTTTTTCTGGGAGGTGGTCCCAAGAAGGACGAGGGGATAATGGGAGAGGACAGGGAAGTGCCCATAGTCAGTAGCGTGTAATCAAGCAGTTTACCACTGTGGGGCACCGAGGGTCAGCCCTGCTGGGTAACTCTGGATCAGAGGGTGGAATATGCTCAAGTCATTCCAGATAAGTAGTGAGGAATCTGGGGTATTTATCTCCCAATGCTCACCCTTCATGGCTAAGTGCTGCTCGCAGAGACAATGAACACCCTGCCCTCTGGCCTGCCTCACTGAGGACTGGGCCAGAGCCACAGGTGCTCGCAGGTGGCGTGTACTGGGATGGTAAGTGCTGGTAGAGGTGGTGGGGCAGGAGGGCATCCAGAGGCAACTACAGCCCACGAAAGTCATGATAAGGCCCTGTGGACACTTACAGCGTCATACACAAAGCCATAAGCAATCAGTGTGCCATATCAATTTAGGATCTTCAAATTCATAAAGAAGTTGGTGGTGGGAGGGGTGTGTGTGTGTGTTCTCCTTGATAACCTCCTCTCCTTAACTTGGCTTCAACTGACACTGCAGCAATGACTCCCAAATCTGCTTCTGCAGTCTGTAATTCTCTGTGGAATCCTGGTTCCACAACTCTAACTGCTTAATGGCATCTCCACTTGGAGAAGAGCACCTCAAACTCCCCCGGGTCCTTCATACCAAAATTGTCAGTGTTGGAACTCTGCCTGATGTTACTATCTCTTTACTTCTAGTTCATACTTCCCAATGGAGTTCTTATCATATTGTGCTGTAGTAATGTATATGTTCATCTTGCCCACCATGCTGGCACTAACGGACAGGTACCGTGTCTCAATTCGGTGTCCCCAGAAGCTACACAGTCGGCTTTCAACAAATAAAATATTAAAAAGGTAAATTAACTTAAGGGCTTTCCTATTATTTTTCTAGAAAGAACTGCCCAGGGAAATGAGGAATAAAGGATAGAGGGTGTGGACAGTAATAGAGAGAAGCAAGTCTGCTTGATGGGAAGAGCAGGGAGAAGGAGGAGAAAGGGGGATGGGCTGTGTGCACATGTGTCTGTGTGTAAATATAACTGGGTATGTTACAGAGACAGAGATAAATGAATTGAAGGTAAGAAACAGCAAAGAGCAAATGAGCACTGCTCCCAAATCCCAAGTAACCTTCAAAAAAAAAATGTCCCCAAACCTAATAGAAATTATTATATAGGTAATTCATAACAGCCCAAAGCACTGATATACTTTGGGGAACTATTAATGCCCAAATATCCTCAAATTATTTTTCCTAAAACAATGGTTTCATCATATCACCTCCCACTCAGAAACTTTCAATGGTTCCCCAATGGCAGAGGTTAATATCCATATTCCTCAAAGTAGAAGGAAATGGAGTTTGGAGGCCACCTGACCTGGGTTCGAATACCACTTTTGCACTTACACTGTGTAACCCCCGGAAGTGATTCACCTCACCCAACCTCGGTTTTCTCAAGGCCCTACCTAGTACTCCAAAGAGTCAACTCTCCAGAAATGTCTTCTTGTATCTCTGTGATTTTTCTTAAGCTGTTGTCCTTTCCCCGTTTTAAAAAGACCTTCCTTGTCTCTTCAACTATATAGATTTTAATCATCTTTGAAGACCCCAATTAAGACTTTTCTGCCCTAACCCTTTGACTCAGTGGATAGAGCGTTGGCCCACTGACTGAAGGGTCCCAGGTTTGATTCCGGTCAAGTGCATGTACCTCGGTTGCAGGCTCGATCCCTGGCCCTGGTTGGGAAAAATGCAGGAGGCAACCAATCAATGTGTTTCTCTCATCATTGATGTTTCTATCTCTCTCTCTCTCCCCCTCTCCCTTCCTCTCAGAAATTAAATTTAAAAAAATTAAAAAAGAAAAAGAGGAGAATGGAGGCTGGGTGAGCAACTAAGAATGTCTGCAAATCACCCTCCCACCCCACAGTGTGATGGATTATTCCGAACACTTAAGTATGAGTTCCCCCTGGATTATATTATAAACCCTAAAATAGACATTATTTCTATGCATAAGTACTCTATGACTTAAAACACATTCTTGATGTTTCATAAAATGTTTACTAATTTCAAAAATCAGAATTTCATATAAAACATCCACTCTTCATTTTTAACCAACCGGACTTGGAGTAATAAACTGTGACTCTCAGAGGTCACTGCCCAGGCCTAGAGTGCTCCTGTCTTTAATGTGAGTAATGCCCTTGGCCTTGGCATTCTGCTTTACAACTTTATATTATCAAATCTGATTCTCTCACAACATCATACTGATAAAGAAACTGATGCAGAGCTATGGATGGATATGCCTAGCAACCCATGACTAAAAACTACTGGGCCCAAAGCTAGAGTCCAGATCTTCTCCTAGGAGAGGGGAAGTAGAAGGAAATGGAGTTTGGAGGCCACCTGACCTGGGTTCGAATCCCACTTTTGCACTTACGCTGTGTAACCCCCCAAAGTGATTCACCTCACCCAACCTCAGTTTTCTCCTTCATAAAAGGGAGTAACACAGGGGTCTCCCACACAGTGATGGAATAAAGACAGAGAAAGTATGTGAAAAGTGCCTGATGCTCAGTGGGCTCTGATTAATAGATTTCCCCCCCAACCTTTTGTCTCTTTCCAAAGTGACCTGCGGCCCACAGAAGGGTCAGGTAGGGTGGTCACTTGGAGAGGCATTCACTTAGCCTGGTAGCTGCAAAAGCAAGACCCCTGGCCTCTCCATCTGTCCCTTCCGGGCCCCCCCCTCCAACAGCACTGAAATCAGAGGGAACTCTCGGTTTGGGCTTCCTGGATGGTTTACTAGGGCCGTAGGAGGACTTTAAGATGATTCTCATAAAAGCTGTTTTCCTTGTGATTAAGTTGTATTTGCCTGTTAACTGTGTGGTAAACAAACCCTCAGCTCCCACCTCATGGCTCTCGCGGAGCCGCGTGTTAATTGGGACTTGGAGGGTAGCGGGTTGGCAAGGCTGCTGGGGACAGGAAGCCAAGAAGCCCAATTTGGTTATCAGTTCTGTTGACATGAGCTGAGCCATATGTGGTTGTGTGGCATGTCCAGCAGGTCTAGCAAGGGTTTTCCCAGTATGAAAGGCCTGCTGTTCCAAACGCTTGGCCTGGAGTCAAACAAGGGCTTCAGATCAGGATTCTCACTGCTTCAGCCCCATCGGCTCCACTAGCTCCATCTCCCGCTTGGTCGGGGGAAGGGCACAACAAACGTGCCTGGTCCTATACTTGGTTCAGAGCTGAGTGAAGGAAAGGCAAGGAATGAAATGAGCTGCACCTGGAGGTAACCTACCCTTCTTACCACCCCACCACAACCCCAACCCAGGCAGAAAAAATAGCCCTTTTCCTGCAAGAGGCATACGCATCCCTGAAATCCTCTCTCTCTCTTTGCCACTTATCAGGACTGAACTCAGACACACTGGATCCCTAAAAGAAGGCTGCCAGGGGATACAATGGGTGGGAGAGGCTTGCTGGGAATTCTTCCCAGCCAGTGGATACATGATTTAAGAAGAAATTGGGGTAGTTTCCAATGTAACTTGCTACCCCTCCCCCAGGGGCAAGCACTGTCAAAAATGATTTATCTTAAACATTTTGTAGCATTTTGTAATTATTTTAGCCAATGGTGTATGTGCATGCCTCTGTGTGTGTGTGTGTGTGTGTGTGTGAGAGAGAGTGAGAGAGAGAGAGAGAGAGAGAGAGAGAGAGAGAGAGAGAGAAGTGTGTGTGTTTAATCATTTGCGGTTAAGTCTGCATTCACAAGAGCCTTTGAGTTCAGTTGAGTCCGACCGCCAAACCCACACCCAAATATTTTGTAGATAACAGAAGAGCCATTGCCGGGTTATGTTTGTATGTACACAGACAAGCTCTGTGGTAGTGTGGTGAGGACCCTGAAGTGGGACTTGGGATGTGAGGACTTTGCAATAAGAGCTACAGCAAGTCATTCAGCTGCATCTCAGAGAACCAATGTTTTTAGAAACTTCCATGAAAACATTTATTCTGCTTCTTAGTAAATGAATACAATTAAGCACCTAATGGGTGCTGTTATTGAGTGAAATGCTGTTAAACAGGGTTAACGTTTATTATTAGGTTTAGGGTTGTTCTTATACTCCACCTTAAATGCTTATGCTTATAAGACTAAAAGCAATTATGCCAATATATTAACTCTGGTTAATTCTGGTGGGTACGGAGGAGCATAAGTGGGAGTTGTTTTTCTCCTTGTACTTCTCAATAGTTTAGACATTTCTACAAATAAGTAAATAAATTTAAATGCTTACTATATGAATGAATGAATGAATGAATGAATGAATGAATGAATTTACTTGAAAATAGGCCTAGCTCCTGTTTTCAAAATGCTTCAGTTCCTAAAGAGATAGGGTAAATAACAATATCCCCAAGTATCTGTTTCTATGGGCTTTTTGTATTTGTTTGCCTTCTACTTACTTTTCTTTTTAAGGCTATTTGAAGAATGAGAGAAAAAAAAAAGAGGCCACGTACACATTTGGCATAGCAGAGGGTGGGGGAAAGAGGTTGGAAAGTGGTAGAGAAGAGAGGAAAACCTGATGATAATTATTTAGTTTTAATAAGTGGCTTCATTTGAGGAACTTGGGAAGTTGCAGATGGGCAACAGAGGCTGCTTGCTGGTCATATTCAAGGGTAAGAAGGGATATACCACATAAGACAACATTCACTAGAATGTAAGCTCCATGAGGCCAGGGACACTATTTGTCCCCTGCTGAATCTCCTGAGCCTGGATAGTGTTTGGTGCATGAAGCATGCTCAACAAATAACATTTAAATTACAGGAGAATCTGCCCAGCCGGTGCAGCTCAGTTGTTGAGCATCAACCTATGAACCAGGAGGTCACGGTTTGATTCCTGGTCAGGGCACATGCCCGGGTTGTGAGCTCGATCCCCAGTGGGGGCATGCAGGAGGCAGCTGATCAATGATTCTCTCTCATCATTCATGTTTCTATCTCTCTCTTTCCTTCTCCCTGCCTCTCTGAGATCAATAAAAATATATTTAAAAATAAACACCAAAGCCCTACATACAAGCCAAAGAGACTTGCATACTCTCCTTCTTGCTTTTATTTTGGTTTAAAAGTGGTTCTAGGGCTATCCTGGCTATTGCCCAGAGACTGGGAAGATGGCTGGTTCATTGCAAATTGGTTCTCCTCTCAACCTACACTTTGCAATTGGTTTCAAGTTAAATCTTTATCTTAATGAACTTGACAGATTATTTCAATCTGAACAAGCTAGATAGAGAAACATGTAAGGCTTTATAACCTCTTTAGTCCATAGAATGTGGTCAGTTATAAGTAAATGTAAAACCATACAAGGATAAGCTATCAGAAATATGATTGAAATATTTAAAATATGGGCACCCCGTCACCTGGTTTCCTAGGCCCTGGGACTCAGGAGAACATTCTGCAGTGGCCCTCTGGTGCGTTTTTTCTTACTTAAAAGGTCTTGCCTGAGCAGTTCAAGTTTGTGGGGCCCTTATACAATGGACATGAGGCCCACTGTTATGCCTTTAATAAGTCCCCAGGACCTCGCTTTGAAGTGATGACTCAGAATATTTTGTCAGGCCAACTAGGCCATAAAAATATTAAGTGTGGTTTTAAGCAGTAAAGGTTTTTATTATCCTTCTCACTTCCTGTCATGAAGCATTGCATTAAATCGTACTTAAAAGGGATTAATGACCTGACTGCTAGGTTTCACAAGAAATTTATTATTATAAATAGTCTAGAAACATTGATATTAACACTAGGGTTAGTAAAAACGTTGGAGGTACTCAAAAGATAATCACTGAACTGAATCAGGGGATTTTAACATAAAAGCATGATAATGTTGGGGTGAAAATTCACTTGCATTTGTTTTTATCCAGAAGTTGACAGACTTCATCCTGTCGTCATGGAATTGTTAAGGCTACCGTGAGAAAAGGACTGGCATGGCTCAGTGGTTGAGCGTCAATCTATGAACTAGGAGATTGGGGCTCAATTCTCAAGTCAGGGCATATTCTGGGTTTCGGGTTGGATCCTCAGTGTGGGGCGTGCAGGAGGCAGCCAATCAAAGATTTTCTCTCACCACTGATGTTTCTCTTTCTCTCTTCCTCTCTGAAATCAAGAAAGAAAGAAAGAAAAGGAAAAATTCCTTGCGTAGAACTTTTGATAGCTCAGCAGCGCAAGGTATTTTGTTCCAGCTGGTTGTAACTCAAGGTAATTAGGTCACTTTTAGGTCACTTAGCTGACAAAATTGACAAACCCCTTTCCCATGCCACTGTCTGTTTTTTTAACTTTCTTTCATTTATATTAAATATATTGGTGTGGCATTGGTTAATAAGATTATATAGGTTTCAAGTGTACAATTCTATGATACATCATCTGTATATTGCATAGTGTGCCCACCACCTAAAATCAAATCTTTTAAAACTGCAGCAAGGGGAAAAAAAATCATTTCCTATCTTCATTATAATTGTGTAAGACAAAATTTGCCTACCGAGTAATCTTGCCAACCATCAATCTACTTTTGTTCTTTGTTGAATTCTTTCTACTACTCTGAGGCCACATTACCTTAAGCAATGTCTGTCTTCTTAGAAGTAGGGCTTAGGACACCACTGCCACATCTAGTGGGAACAACAAATTGAAGTCATTGTAGCACTTGCCTCATTTCCTCCTTAGATTCAATGCTTGACTCTCATATTCCCTTGCTGGTTCAGCTTCTTCTTCTGGAAAATGAGGATGATAATATGGATTGTTTGAGCTACAATAAATGACATTTGCAAAAATTGGCTAACAGCCAAGTCTTCTGAAAACAGCTACACTAGTCAGCATGTATTGCAATTCTCAGACCCTAATTTTGGCAGCAATTTCAATGAGAAATTTCTATTTGTATGGCAACTTCTGGTTGGCTGAAACACGTTCATTTGATTGGCGAGATTTAGAAAAAAGAACTAGTACCTACATGTCCTTTGTTAAATCCATATTATACTATTACACCCTGCAGAAAAAAATATGTAATAGTACTTCCAGAAGTGGGCAATGTTCCTGAGGTTAACTCTGGTAATAAATTTTCCAAACATCAAAAATTCACACTAACTCCAGATTATTTATTCAAAAGAACTCTTATGCTGAAGTCTGAGAACTGATGACTTTGGGAAAACATTGGATTTGTAAAGATTTCCCTTATAAATATTACTGTCATTTTCCTTTTCTCAAGAAATCTGAAACTATTCTATCTGTTTGACATGACTCTTCTCTGGGGCCTAAAATTTCTGGGAAATGTCTTTGTGCAATGCCAGAGTCTTGGTTTAATTATGCTGACAATTCGCAAACTTTTCAGACTGGTTTGCCCCTCGAGACTGAAATATTGATGTTATTTTAGATGGGTGCTTGGCTATGGAGATTACCATTTGATCTGCAAAGAGGACTTAGGAAAACACCCTCGATCGTTCTTCCCTCTCTCAAACGCTTGAGTCATACTGACTCGTGAAGTTACGGGTCATAAATTGCTCTGTTGACTGCCCTGAAAATTTGAGACGTTATGACCCTGAGTCCTCAGAGGAACCTGGAGCAAAAAACTAAACTTTCTCCCAACCGAAAACTACAATGATTGTAGTGGGGACTCTTCCTAGAAAGAAACTGTTCAAACTTGAGTGAAAAATAAATCAATCAATCACTTTCTTCCTCGAAAGATGTCTTAATTCCACCCCAAGGACTTCTAACCCAAAACATCCTATGGAAACCATTTCAAGAGTCCTATTTAAGAAAATTCAGACGAGGTTTTGGTGGCAAGTGCACTGTCTGTCCTAAGTGTACAGCCTGTACCAGCCAAGGCATATTGTAATAAAAAGTGACTTGCCAGTAGCATTGGCACATCCCAAGGAGAATTTTGCCTGAAAAATCTCAAAAAAGCAAAGGCAGATTCCATTAACCTTTCCAATCCTATAAAATTATCGCCTGGGTAAACATCTATTTATTTATTTGCTTTGTTTTGCCTGCCAACATCCCTTCCCTTTTCTTTTGGCTAAGAATGCTCAAGAAATGGGCATGTGATTTCAGTTTGGACAATCAGATACTCTCTTCTTGGAATGTGGCTCTTGAGTGAAGAGCCAAGAGAAGAGGGATGGTGGGGTACAGTCCTCTCAAAACAGCCCAGTGGAAAGACAGCCCATAATTCCTGATGCTTAGAGCTTCCCTAATCTCTAACCTTTCTGAGACCTGGCTGTTCAGCTTGTCCTTAGATTTTGTGAACTTAAGTTAACCAACTTGGTCTCTGTTGTTTGCTACCAAAGAGCCTTAACCAAAATATCTTCTGAATATAAAGGAATTCTATGAATTCCTGTGGGTGAAAGACCACTTGGAACAGAAAATAAAAACAAAGGCTTCTATAAAAATCTATAAAGGGCATCCAGTTCCAAATTGGAAGAACAAAGATAGCCCTAATCCCTCTCAAAAAACCATCTCAAAACAAGCAAAATAGGAAACAAACAATTCTAATGATGTTTGATGAAACTAAAATCATCCATCGTTCTGAATCAAAACAGCAATGAACAGAAGAACTGTAAATCACTTATTTGAGAGAAAGAAGGCTCAAACACCATACCTGAAATGGTGAGGTGGGAGGGTTGTAGGGGATATGTGGCTTTGAGAAGCACCCTAAATAATTCCAGAATTCAAGGCAGCTGGTAGAGATAAGGCCAAGGCATTGACAAGAAAAGATCTGGCAGTGCCCTCAGCGGATCTCCCAAGGACACCTCTTCTTTCAGCCTCCAACCACCCTCCAACCTCTTTTCTAGTCACCACTTTCAGCCATCCTCAGCCTCTAAGACCTGTTTGAAAGTCTATGTATAGGGAACACTTTAGGGCCAAGAATGTCAAACTCACGGCCTGCAGGCCGCATGAGGCCCAGCCAATATAACAGTATGTAAGAAACGTTTTAATAAAAATTTCGTAACTTAATTTTTACAATATACATAATTATTAATAATAAACTACAACATTCGCTAATGACTGATTACTATAATCGTGTTGCATTCATTTCACTTACGCGCCTTTGCACCATTTCTCTCCACTAATACTAGCAGTGAATATTTTAGCAGCTGATGCCACATCATTAGTCTTGTGCTGACTTGTTTGGTGTGCACAACAGGAAATATTTCACTTTCGGAAAACAAGAAAGATGGGTTTAGCCTAGCCGGTTTGGCTCAGTGGATAGAGTGTTGACCTGCAGACTCAAGGGTCCCAGGTTCAATTCCAGTCAAGGGCACATGCCCAGGTTGTGGGCTCAATCCCCCGTGGGGAGCATGCAGGAGGTAGCCAATCAATGATTCTCTCTCATGATTGATGTTTCTATCTCTCTCCCTCTTCCTTCCTCCCTGAAATTAATAAAAATATATTTTAGAAAATAGGTTTATTTGCATTGCACTTATTAATTTGCACAGTTATTCAGTATCTGGCAAGTTAATGTTCAAGAAAAAATATTAATTTTTATTAAAATGTTCTATTATTTTATGTTAACAATAAACTCATTTATTTCAGCCCTTTGTATTCAGCATGTCTCTATCGAAATAAACCTACGTTTCTCTGAAAATCAAAGCTTTTGGTTTTTTTGCAGCCCACATAAACTTAAACCTTGTTCATTTGGCCCATGTTAGCCTTTCAGTTTGACATGCTTGCTTTAGGCCTTGGGTCCCGCTCCCACCCTAAACAGTCAGGTAACTCCCCCTCTCCAACAGCTACATAAAGACAAAGAATTTCTCTCTAGCAATATTTCCCCTGGAGAAAGTGAATCAGAGAGATGAAGCACAGAGAATGGTAGGAGTGATGTTCTGCATAGCAAACAAGTGATGCGTTCAGATCCTTCCCTTCCCTGAAAGTGGGTGAGGTGAATAGAAGAAAGTATCCGACAATTCTAACTCTGCAGGAAAATGTATTGATAAACCTTTTATGAAAGTGTTGGACAGTATGGGAAAACTTCATCATATGTTCTTAGAAAACTAAAGAGATGAAGAAATTAAGTCACTATAATAATATTACCTCCAAGTAGAAGAAAAAGTTGTACAAAAAGAAAAATAATCATAGCATACAAATATTAACATAGTCATAACAACAGAAAGACTGAATATTGTGTTTGAGCAGAAATTGAGAACTGTAGTGGAGGAAGTCAGTAAATATAACATATAAAATTGATAAATCAAAAGACCGAAAAGGTTAATGCCAAAAAATACATATAAAAGAACTCAATATTAATGATTCTAGGGATTAGGATGGGGTAAAGATGAAAACAAGCAACTACTGTGTTCTGTAATAAGCCATTACTTGTAGATAATCCTCTATATATATAAAGAGGTGATATGCAAATTATCGGACAGGAGGAGGTTGCATGTGCAGATGAGGCCCAGAGCAGAGACGGAGACAGGGGGGCCTGCCTGAGCTGGCGTGGTGGCTCAGGCGGCCCCAGAGCAGACACACACAGGGGGGCTGGGGGACGCTGCGAGTCAGGCATGGGTCCCGGCCCCCCACGGCGCCGGTCTGGCCTGACTCCCACAGCAGCTGGCACTGTACAAGTCAGGCACGGGTCCCGGCCCCCCATGGGATGCCTCCTCGCACAGCGGGAGGCAGGGTGCCTCCTCGCGTGATTTCAGTCGCGTGCTGGGCCTCTAGTCTACACTAATAAAAGAGAAACATGGTAATTGGCGTACGACCGCTACCCTTTTCATTGGCTAATCAGCAAGATATGCAAATTAACTGTCAGCCAAGATGGCGGCCGGCAGCCAGGCAGCTTGAAACTAACATGAGGCTTGCTTGCCTCAGTGACGGAGGATCGTTGGAGGAAACCAACATTCCCTGCCTGTGGCTGCAGGCCTCTGAGCGGGCAGTTTAAGAAACACCGTAACAAATACCGCCAGACTTCAGCCAGCAGATTCGCAACATTGTAAGCAAAGGCCAGAAACCTACTTCCAGCCGCGGAGGCCTAAGAGCTGGAGCCAAGCCTCAAGGTAAAGCTGGCCCAGAAGAAAAAAAGAAAAAAAGGAGCGGTTGGGAACTTCAGTCACTCCCAGCCTGAAAACAGCCCTCAGCCCCTCACCCAGACTGGCCAGGCACCCCAGTGGGGACCCCCACCCTGATCCAGGACACCCTGCAGGGCAAACCAGCTGGCCCCACCCATGCACCAGGCCTCTACCCTATATAGTAAAAGGGTAATATGCCTCCCAGCACCGGGATCAGCGTGACAGGGGGCAGCGCCCAAACCCCCTGATCGCCCTGCGGCTCTGTGTCAGGGGGCGGGGCCCCAACCTCCTGAGCAGCCCTGCTCTGTGCCTGATAGGGGGGAGCTCCCCAACCCCCCCGCCCCCCACAGGCCCTGCTCTGTGTGTGACGGGGTAGAGCCATAACCTCCCCATCGGCCCTGCCCTGAGTGTGAGAGTGGCAGCGCCCCAACCGCCTGATCAGCCCTGCTCTGTGGGTGATAGAGGGCGGTGCCCCAACCCCCTGATCGTCCCTGCTCTGTGGGTGATAGAGGGCAGTGCCCCAACCTCCTGATGGGCCCTGCTCTGTGTGTGACAGGGGCAGCGCCCCAACCCCCTGATTGGCCCTGCTCTGTGCGTGACAGGGGGTGGCGCCGCAACCTCCCCATCGACCCTGCCTTGAGTGTGACAAGGGACGGTGCCCCAACCCCCCAATCAGCCCTACCCTGAGCATGACTTAGGGTGGCATCACAACCTCCCAATCTGCCCTGCTCTGTGCATGACGGGGTGGCGCCCCAACTCCCCAATTGGCCCTGATCTGAGCCTGACCAGGGGCTGCACCTAGGGATTGGGCCTGCCCTCTGCCACCCGGGAGCAGGCCTAAGCCAGCAGGTCATTATCTCCCGAGGGGTCCCAGACTGCGAGAGGGCACAGGCCAGGCTGAGGGACCCCCCCTCCCCCCGAGTGCACAAATTTTTGTGCACCGGGCCTCTAGTATATAATAAAGAGCTAATATGCAAATGGTCATCCCAACCTCACGCCGTCACACTGTAACAGCTCAGACACTCCACACTGGGGAAAGATGAATGGGGACCAGCAGGGTTTCAGCCTGGGAGACGGACAAGCCGCACACCCCGCGGTTCCCACGGTCCCAGGCATCAGCAGCTGCGCCTATAGCGTAGGAGAGGGACAAGCCGTCCACCTCGCAGTCCTGGGCACCAGTAGCTGCGTCTGCACCTGCGACCCAAGAGAGGGACAAGCTGCCCACCCCACAATCCTAGGCACCAATGGCTGTGCCTGCTCCTGGGAGAGAGACAAGCCACCCACCCCGCAGTCCCAGGTGCCAGTGCCTGCCCCATGGTCCCAGGTGCCTGCAGCTGCAGCCCAGGCAAAGCCGCCCGCCCACGGTCCCCTGCAGCTGTGGCTGGCCCAGGCAAAGCCAGCCCAAGTCCTGAGTGCCTGCAGCCAGCCAGAGGGAGGGAAGCCCGGGTCCTGGATGCCTATGACTGGCTGGAGGAGAGAATCCTGGGTCCCAGGTGTGGGGTGAGGCAGAGGCAGTTAGGGGCGATCAGGCCAGCAGGGGAGCAGTTAGGGGTGATCAGGCCGGTATGGGAGTAGTTAGGGGCAATCAGGCAGGCAGACAGAGGTGGTTAGGGGCAATCAGGCAGGCAGGCAGAGGGGTTGGGGCGATCAGGCAGGCAGGCAGGCGAGCAGTTAGGAGCCAGCAGTCCTGGATTGCGAGAGGCAGTCGGACATCCCCTGAGGGGTCCCAGATTGCAGAGGGTGCAGGTCAGAGTGAGGGCCCCCCTCCCCGGTGCACAAATTTCATGTACCAGGCCTCAAGTCCTATATAATAAAAGCCTAATATGCTGTGTCCGGTCATCCAGTCAGCCGTTCAACCAATCAAAGTGTAATAAGCTAATGATAAGCTAAGGCCACTCAACTGCTCACTATGATGAGTATTGACCACCAGAGGACAGACAGTTGACCAGTCCACCAGTCGCTATGACATGAACTGACCAAAAGAGGGCAAATGTTCCAACCAGTAAGTTAGCTTGCTGCTGGGGTTCGGCTAATCAGGACTGAGTGAGATGGGTCAGACATGCCCTGGAGACCTCCCATGGTCCCTCCCTGGAGCCCTCCCATGGTCCCTCCCTGGCTGGTCAACCTCCTACATCCCTCCCCAGCCCTGATCTTGCACTGTTGGGGTCCCTCAGCCTAGCCTGTGCCCTCTTGCAATCCGGGACCCCTCAGGGGATGTCTGAGAGCCAGTTTCAGCCCGACGGTGGAACAACCAGTCGCTATGATGTGCACTGACCACCAGGGGGCAGATGCTCAACACAGGAGCTGCCCCCTGGTGGTCAGTGCGCTCCCACAAGGGGAGTACCGCTCAGCCAGAAGCCGGGCTCACAGCTGGAAAGCACAGTGGCGGTGGCAGGAGCCTCTCCCTCCTCCACAGCAGCACTAAGGATGTCCAACTGATGACTTAGGGAGTGGGCCTAAGCTGTCAGTCGGACATCCCCCAAGGGCTCCTGGACTGCGAGAGGGCACAGGCCAGGCTGAGGGACCCTCCCCCTGGAGTGCACTAATTTCATGCACCAGACCTCTAGTCTATATATATAAAAACCCAGCAACCAGAATGGTGGAACAA
This sequence comes from Myotis myotis, assembly GCF_014108235.1. Classification (NCBI taxonomy): domain Eukaryota; kingdom Metazoa; phylum Chordata; class Mammalia; order Chiroptera; family Vespertilionidae; genus Myotis; species Myotis myotis. The sequence continues at coordinate 177,346,258 of NW_023416335.1, forward strand.
CCAAAACAACCAGAATGACCAATGGCTATGACATGCACTGTGGCAGCTAACCAGCCTGATCCGGGGCCCAATTTGCCCCCCTGCCCTCCAGCTGGCTCCACCCCTGATTAGCCCCCAACACCCCCAATCAGGGGCGGGGCTGACCGGTCAATGGCCCCTCCCCTCCACTAGCCTGACCCGATGGGCCCCCATCAGGGTGGGCCAGCTGGACCCCACCCATGCACGAATTCATGCACTTGGCCTCTAGTACTTTAATAAAAATTTAAATTAACTTTTTCAATCCACTAGAATGAGTTGAAAGATTAATAGTCTCATAAGCACTAATCAATTTATATTAAACAGCAGCTGCAAACTGTTCAATTATACCAATAATTACATAAACGTTACTGATGGTATCATAGACTTATCCCACTGCAGTTTTCACGCCGGTAATATGACAATAAAAATGTTTTGAATATATTGTACTGAGAGCTTTCTTTTTAAACTTTAAATATAAATTACTTGGGTAGTAAATGAAGCATGAAATAATTTCAGAATACAAAAACCTTTTAAAAGATAAAATATGAGCATATTTCTGAGTAGCAACTGACATTCGTTGCAATATGGAACAAAATGACAATGCCATAATTGTACTCATTTCACTTAATACTTGGCATTTTTTGATTGAAATGCTCTCATATAAGATGACAGTGAAACCAAAGATATAATACATTTGAATACATTTACAAACTAAAATCTCCAGTAAAAATTGACTTACATAAATGCAAACAGTAAATATACATTACCATTCTAAAATAAAGCACTCATAAATAATATTAATAAAAATAACTGATGTTCAAAAACAAAGTTATTAACATGAAAGTGAAACTATATAAGAAATAGTAAAAAATTAATAAGGAATAATATTTAATATTTTTAAATGCTATCTTCTAAAAAAAAAGTAAAGTGTGTCATCTTTAAATAACACAAATTTTCATGCAAATTTTTCCAACTGCTGAAAAAGCTTTTTCATCATCCAATAGTCTGAAGACTAGTGAGGAGATAATTATGAACCAATTTCAAACATTTTCCTTTGGTTCTTACATATTCAAATAATACCATTTCTTATTTCATAATTTCAAGATGTTCCTGAACTTTTTTATTTTTTTAAAAAAGCTGTGTTTTACTGATAGCAATCCATAGTTTTTGTTTCAAAGAATGCATTTATGGCTTGTTTCATCTATGTTAGAGTGCAATACTATTGTGTTCATATTTTACTGGTTTGAAAAAACTTTGAACAAAAATAAAAAATATTCTTGCAATAGCAGGTTATAATACAGTCGCTTACAGTATCTTACACAGAGCTGATCTGTCTAGACTTGTAGACTGTATCAGATTGTCTATTTCAATTGAAAAATTGAGTCATTGCTCTTGATCTTGAAATATAATTGATTCAGATTTCAGAAAATTTAGTACTACCAAGTAAAATGTGATGATTTAGTACTTTAAAACAGTACAGTATACCAGTCTACTGAAGCACTGAAAACTGATAATGCTATCCCTAGTAGACAGAAAAAGTGTTCTATACCCTGGTCTTCAGTTTCTTTTTTAAAATTGAAGCATTGCCCCAGCCGGATTGGCTCAGTGGATAGAGTGTTGGCCTGTGGACTGAAGGGATCCAGGTTCACTTCCGGTCAAAGGCACTTGCCCAGGTTGTGGGCTCGATCCCCAGTGGGGGACATACAGGAGGCAGCCAATCAATGATTCTCTCTCATCATTTATGTTTCTATCTCTCTCCCTCTCTCTTCCTCTCTGAAATCAATAAAAATATATATTTTAAAAAGTGAAAAAAAAATTGAAGTGTTCACCTTTATCCGTAACTAATTTAAAATATCAGTTTGCATCAGATACAAACATCCTATATAATAAAAGCCTAATATGCAAATTGACCAAACAATGGAATGACCCGTCGTTATGACAGGTACTGACCACCAGGGGGCAGGAGCTGCCCCAGGCCGCAGGTCCCGACCAGTGGCAGCAGGAGGTGGGGCTGGTGAGTGGGTGACGCCAAGGCGGGTACCAGCAGGTGGCCCCTGATTACCCCAGTGGTTGCCCCACAGATCAGCCCTGATCTCCAGCCAGGCCTAGGAACCCTACCCATGCACATATTTTGTGCACCGGGCCTCTAGTCTAATATAATCTGAAATACTCAGAATAAATATGCGTTCTGGAGAATGAAATATGTGGTTATTACCTGATCATAATTACTTAGGGAAAGCAGTAATTCAAAATTCTTATAACCAGAGTGGGAGTATAGAGATGTGGTGTTTGTTGCCAGTGATCATTCAATATTAATTTGTCAGCATATCACTAAAAGAGAGTCAGTAAATATATCTGGAAATTACCAAGTATATGTTGCGATAGAAAGAGATTAACTTAAAAACAAGCGATGGTTTCTAGTCTTTCCTCTTGAAGTCTCTTTAAACTTTCTATTCCTCAATCTCTTCCATGTGAAATAGGGGGAGGACTTGTCAGTCTATTCTCCATATTTCTGTCACATGGTGAAATAAGCAGATGAAGATCTTTGTGTAGGCTCGTATATGAGTGAGCCAAGTGGAAAATTCCCTAGTGGATTTTAGGGGTTGCTGTAAAGGTCTGCCCTTCGAATGACCTATGTTAATCAAATACCACAAGAATCAAAGTCGTTAGACATTCACTTCTGGAGTTAAGCACTGTTCTTTGTACTAAAAACTCTTTCTACCTTTGAAGCCCCTGGGGAGGAAGGCACATTCAATCCCTATTATTCAATCACATGTTCCAGGCAATGGCAGGACAGAGAAAGAGCATAGAACTGTACTCAATGTGAGAAACAAGGCAGAAAGGAGGAATGAAGCAACCAAAGACCATCTCTCCCGGCTCCCAGGGTTTTTCCTGGGCCTAACTTTAACTTGCTTAATTCGTTGCTGCTCTCTACACTAATCCTATTTGTACTAGGCTAATCTAGTCAACTGCCCACTCCCAACTTTCAACCAACAAAACCTGCAGTTAATGAGGTTTCTTCACAAAGCACAACAGGAAATAGAAACCACTTTGAGCACTGACAACACCGAGTAGAAAGAGAAGGACTGCAGAATGAATGAATGCACAGGGGGAAGCATTAACTGACACAGTACACACTTGAAGCTTGGGAGGTTAAAACTGCTGCTTATGGATGTGCCTAGTCTGTCGTGGTGCTTCCCCTTTTATACGTTTAGGCTTTGGCACACAACAGCTGCACTTCTCCTTGAGAAGGTATGGAAAGTGGGAAATATTTTCTTTTAACCCTCTCCAGATTAAACACCCAGTTCAGCCTAATTAGCTATACCACTACATAGAATTCACTTCTGTGGACTGGCCTTAAAGACAAAAAGGAGCCTCACGTACTGGTATCGGTTTTCATAAGGTCAAAAGAGACACAAAAAATTACAAATATAATTAATTTTTGGAAAGGGGATTTTGCACAACAGACAAATTCATCTGTGGTATATTCTATGCAACACTGAGCATAAATTTCTCTTGGGATCATCCAATTTGTTGCTCATTATACATACACCATCATGTAATTTGAGTGTGATTTGCTTAAACACAATTCATTGAGATAAATTTGGTCTCTGCATATTTCATTATTTTCAATACTACAAGTAAGCTTCAGAGCATTGTACTAGAATCTTCCTAAGGAATATGTGAATAAGAGGGGTAGGAGGGAGCCCATGGCAAGGTGAAGTCTCAGAAAAGGCCTTTAACCCAAGGAGTTGGTCAGAAAGTTCTCAGAAGTGCAGACCTCCTGGTGATGTGGAGTAATCTTGTTTACAGCTGGTCAAATTCAGAGTCAAAGAATTTTCCTTATTTCAGTTCTCTGGGAGAAAAAAAGAAGTCCAAACACCACTAGTAGGCAAGTGTTATTTGGTGAGTAGTGCAATTCTGTCACCATATGCCAAGGGAGTTTCTCTAGACCCCAAAGGGGTGTTGCAGGAACCAGATGCCCTTTCAGAATGAAAACATCAGAGTAACAGGAGAAGACCTAGAGTCCCACATGTCAGAGGAGGGGCATATATCCTTATCTTACATTACAAATAAGCTCCTTGTCAGCGGACCCAGCAGCATGTATAAATCACACAACTGAGCCTCACCTAATGATGAAAAACCAGTTTCCACCAATTCTGATTTTCTCTTGTCTTTGTGTTGTTGTCGTTAATCGGGCTTATTACTTTAAGAATAATCAAAAAAAGGCCGCCCGGTGTGGCTCAGTGGCTCCTAGGAACAAGGAGGTCATGGCTCAATTCCTGGTCAGGGCACATGCCAGTAGGGGGTGTGCGTGTGGCAGCCAATCGATCATTCTCTCTCATCATGGATGTTTCTATCTCTCCTCTTCCTTCCTCTCTGAAATCAATAACAATAAAAAGAAGAATCAGAACCAAAGGAAAACTATGTGGTCATGAGACATTTAAACTCCTTGCTCCTAGTTCTCAATCCGGGGGGGGGGGGGGGGGGGGGGGGCCTTTCTGACAGCTTTCAAGGCTGTGCCCCAAATGTTACATTTCATCCATCTCACTCCTTCCAGGCCTGAGCTCTGAATTTACACACCAGGCAGAGAAGTGTTTCTTCGCCTGGGGATTCTCAGGATGCCAGGCCCGGCCAAATGGGAGCAGCTTTCCTTCTAGACCACAGTCCTGTGGCCCACCGTGGAGGCTGAAATAAAGCTACTGTACTCGGCCTCCCAACCTCACCCAGTGCCCACTAATAACATCTGCTTTATAGCTGTCGTTCCTGCAACCTGCTCTCCCCTTGGCTCTCTCGCCCTCTCGGAGAGGATGTGCTCTACTAGGCGGCAGGTCTGGTGGAAAGTTGACAGTCTCCACGCCAAGAGCAAGCCCAGCCAGCACTGGATAAATGACTTGAAGTGCTTTCTCAGGGGACCCTTTCCAGGCACAGGAGCCCTTCTTAACCAGATTGGGCCTGTGCTGGCAGACAGCCTTGTTCAGGAGCACATTAAAAATCAAAATGCAGACACCGTTTGGAAAGCATAGAAAGCTTGACTCTAACATCTTATGTATTAAAACATTGTTACATAAAAATGACCGCAAAGCTCCAAATTCATACTTTCCTACCTTGTGAGACCAGTTGCCACCAGGAATAAACCGGTGAAAGTGTGAGGCCGACTACAGAACCTCCAGAGGCCTGGGGATACGGCTGGAGGCACATGCCAAGCCTTGGGGGCAAGATCAATGCCCTGGCCCTTGAGGGCAGCCCAGTCTGAAGCGAAGTGGGTGAGCTGGTGCCCTCACCTCACCACACGAGTCTGGGGGCAAACACCCAAGCCAAGCCAGGTGGAACCGATAGTCTCTTCCGTGGCCCCCTTTCATCTACCTCATAAAGCCCCAGACAAATTGGCACAGCTCACAGTTTTTAATGAAGCGCGGGCTCCTGGCTGGAGCCAAAGGGGCATTACAGACTCAGAATGAGGTTCTTTCATACCCGCTGCGATGGTGATAGAGGAGGCCAGCCTTCTGGAATAGCTTTCGGCTGAGGAGCTCAATGCTTGTCATGTAACTCACTTCATTTTTGCCTTGTCAAATCTTAGTGACATCCAGGATGGATCATTTCCTTCTTCGTTGTGAAGATCTGAAGCAGAGCCTTGAATAGCCAAGGTAACCAGCTAGGACTGCAAATCTCCTGAGTACTAAGTAAACGTGAGGACAAGTGCAGAAAGTTTACAACAGGCCAAGCACTGCTAAGCTTTACAGGCATTGCCTCATTCCATCATGGCAATACCCCTATGGGAAACCTACCATTTGCTGTTTTGTAAATCCTGATTCGAATACTTCTCAACCATGTGTTCCTTAGTTTCATGATTTATAAAATGAGGCCATCTCTAGACTCAGGACCTCTGCACTGGAAAATACAGAACAATAGAATACAACTTAAATAGGAGATAAGACTGTTATATGAAAGACTAGAATTGTGCTTGACCTGTTGTAAGCTTTCTGTAAATGTCCTCACATTTACTTAGAAATGTGTGAGTTGATATTTCCATCCAGACTTCAAAATTACAAATTGTTTGTAAATTCTATTTGCCTTTTTTTCCCTTCAGAGAGAGTGTAATTGTGTGTGTGAAGCGGGGAGGGGTGGAGATGCACACTGGAGTTGATTATTCTTATGTTTGAGTCATGGTTCTTTCACCTACTCGCTATATGACCTTGAGCAAGAAACGACCCTGAGTCTTCATTTCCCAATATGGAATTGAGAATAAACATGTTCACTTGGAATAACTATTATAAAGATTTTGTTACTTGGAAGTGGAGCATCATAACAAAAACCTAAAATGTGGGAACAGCTATGGAACTGAGCAGTGGGTGGAAACTGGAAACGCTGTAAAGATTCTGAAGAGTGTTAGTGAAGAAGTGTCTTGAATACGCTGTTCATATAATTTTTGGACTTTACAGAAACTCTGTGAGGTCTTAAAAAGGAAGTTGAAGAAAATCTTATGGGAAACTATGTGAAAAGAGATTTTTGTTATGTAGCGGTGAAAGTTCAGGACACTGTCACCTGCAGCTGTAGGGGAAGTAGAAAATGTGCCCATGAACTGGGTGACCTCGCTGGTAATATTACCAGCCAGAATATTCAAGCAGTACCTGTTTTTTTCCTTGCTGCTGATAGGAGATAAGACTGTTATATGAAAGAGTGTGGAATTGTAAACAGCAGGAAACCATTGAAAACAATGGTTTTAGATAGTCTAGACCAGTGGTCGGCAAACTCATTAGTCAACAGAGCCAAATATCAACAGTACAAACGATTGAAATTTCTTTTGAGAGCCAAATTTTTTAAACTTAAACTATATAGGTAGGTACATTGTTATTAACTTAATTAGGGTACTCTTAAGGCTTAGGAAGAGCCACACTCAAGGGGCCAAAGAGCCGCATGTGGCTCACAAGCCGCAGTTTGCCAACCACGAGTCTAGGCTCTTGCGGGTGGCAAACAATAATTAATTCTAGAAGGGGCTAGTAAGCCAAGATCAAATACAGGACATTCACTTCCAAGAAAACATTGTACCTCAGAGTACTATTCCTCTAGACTAAGGGCCCCCTAAAGATCGTAAGACTTTGACTTAGATTTGTTCAAACAGGATTTTTAAGATGCTTAGGGGCATTGTCCCTCAGATGAAGCTTAGAGAAGAGCTTCTCTCAAAGAGATTTATGGGTTTTTATCTCATAGAATAAACTCCAACAGAATTCACAAAAGGCCCATAAAAGCTTTTTAAAGAGTGATTTCAGCTAGTCAGGAACATTGTAATAACTACATAAGGTGCCAGGTGGGCACTGGAAATATTGAGGGGAACGCTTTATAAAATATATGATTATCTAACCACTATGCTGACACCTGAAACTAATACAAAATAATATGGAATGTAAACTGTAATTGAAAAATAAAATTTAAAAAGAAAAGTATAATCACACAAGAAAAAAAAAAAAAGAATGATTTCAGCTTTGACTGAAAGTCACAGAAAAGGGGAAAAAATGAAAAGAGGCCATTGGACCCCCAGAACTCTACTGACAAGAAGCAGGCTGAGAAAAATACTCAGCTGCAAACATATGCTAATTTCCATGAAAGAGGAAGGATGAATCAGAGGACACAAGAGTCCAAAAGGCACAGCCCAGAGTGATGCAGAATAACTCCTCGTCAGGAGGATGACTGAGTCCTAGGCAAGGAACTTCCTGGTGTGCCTTCCACTTTCCCCATGTTTTAAATAAATCATTTAATGGATTTCAGAGAGGTAAGGAGAGAGAGATAGAAACATCAATGATGAGAGAGGATCATTGATCGACTGCCTCCTGCATGCCCCACACTGGGGATCAAGCCTGCAACCCAGGCATGTGCTCTGACCAGGAATCAAACCATGACCTCCTGGTTCCTAGACCGATGTTCAACCACTGAGCCAAGCTGGCCGGGCCACTTTCCCCATTTTTGAGCAGAAATATCTATGATGACTGTCCTCTGTCTATCTAAACATTGCATGTTGAGTTTAGGGGCAGGTCCGTAGAGAGAGAAGAACTATACATACGGAGGAAACTACACCTTCTGAGCCTCATCTGAACCCAGACCTGACTGAGGTAACAATATTCTTCACTTTGAGCCAGTACTATATTGGGATGAGACTTCGGGGGACCTTGAGAAGGGGTGAATGTATTTTGCATGTGGAAAGGATGTGAATCATTAGGACCCATCCTCCAAGAGGGCTCCCCATGATTCACACCCAGGGGTAGTCTGCTCTGTACCAGAATTGGTCTGTGTGGCCAGTTGAATATGGTAGAAGAGGTGTTCTATCAGTTCTGAGATTAGGTTTACAAGGATACTGTGGCCTCTGCCTCATTCTCTCTCTCAGATCACTCACTCTGGGAAAAGCCAACTGCCAAGCTATGAACAGCCCGATGGAGAGGCCCATATGCTAAAAAAAAAAAAAAAAAAATGGAGCCTCCAGCCAACAGCCCCGGGAATGAGCTTGGTCGTGAATTCTTCGACCCAGTCAAGCTTTCTGACACCTGCAGCCCAAGCTGACGCATGACCGAAACGTCACCAGAGATTCCGAGACAAAATTACTCAGCTAAGTTGTTCCTCCATCCCTGAATCTCAGAAAGTGTGTAATAATTGTTGTTTTAAACTTCTAAATCTTGAATAATTTCTTACACAGCAATAGAGAACAAATACAGAGAAATTTCTTTAAAGACCTGCATTAATGTCGTTAAAAACAACACATCTCTGTGTGGTTAAAGATGAATTTTAATACAAGACACGATATAATAATTAAGACTCATTTGCTACATGCCACTCTGCGTATGTAAAAGACATGAACCTACAGCATGCTTTCTAGAGTCAGGGTGTCGTCTCTAGAGAAAGGAACACAGACCTATATCCTATTAGTCTTCAGGGAGGGAAAAATGTGTTGCTTTTACAGTGTGCTGAGGACAGCTTCCAAATAAATTCCTACTGGTGTGCATGTGGTGCCGGAACAGCTCTATAATTGGAAAAGAAGAAATGCTGGTGTTTATTATGTTGCATACTCCCCCCACCTGGGGGTAAAGAGGAGACTGGATTTTAATCCACTTGAAAGAGCCCAAGAAGACACAGGAGTGAGGGAAAGCAGGGGGTGGGCATTCTAATAACGCAGGATCCCCAACCTCAGCAAAGGGTTTTGGAAACCAGTGAGACAGACAGTCAGGGTGGAGCCTGGGAGAGAGAGACAGGGGCCTGGAAGAACCTAAAAAGAGTCCGTTCTGTGAACCAGAGTTTCCATCCTATTGAGGATAACTGAGGCATCTCCCCAGCGCCTGCCTACGACCAAACAAGCTGGAACCGGCTGGAACTAAATAAAGCAACAGGAAAGGGAGGACGTTCTTGTCAGCAATCCCCAGTTTCAGCGGGATGTTTTGACGACAGGGTGAGCAGCACTCATCACGGAGAACTGACAAGAACTAATCTGCTTCACAGTCAAAATACACCTCCTCAGGTTCTCTTACTCCAGGAAACTCCGTCCCCTGCCTCGGTCTGACCACATGAGAACCTGGGGTAGTGGGACCGAGTTTGCTTTTGATCCCATCCAGGGAGCACTCAAATGTCTTTCTTTTTCATGAGAGTCTAGTGCCAGGGAGAGGAGCCAGACAGAAACTAAAGCTCTCTGTTTATGACTGGACAGGTACACCACAGACAGCGGGGAGACGGTCCCACCCTCGCCTCCCACACGCCCAGACTGCCCAAACCCCACCTGAAAGGGCCAGTTTCTAGCAGGGGGTTCCATTTTTTTGCTGGTTGAGCCTGGTAATATTTGTTTAGGAACAACAGTTGAATAGAGGCCCCTCAGAAACCTCACATTTCCATACTGACTGGGGGATTTTTGTTTATTACAAATGAGGTTAAGAAACCATTCTGTAGACTTGCTAGGTGAACATAAGCAGGCTACAAAAAAGCATGCTAGCATCATCGTGCGAATGACCATTCATTAGCATTGACAAGGCCTCAGGACCTGTGCTGGACACAGAAGGTCAGCATAGATGAGGGTCTGTGAGATGGACAAGCTTGTAGAGTCCATTTTACAGGTAAGAGACGGGCACAAAAAGATAACTGATCCATTGACAATTGCCTCTGGGGAGAAGGGCAAAGGTGAGGCAGAAGGCATGTTGTACTCTTTTATACTATTAGAGGTTATTTTATTATTTGGCGCATTTATTTGTTTGTTTTGTTTTGTTTTTATGAATCCTCACCTAAGGATATGTTTCCATTGATTTTGGGAGAGAGTGGAAGGGAGAGGGAGAGAGAAAGAGAAACATTGATGTGAGAGAAACATCGATTGGTTGCCTCTTGCCCATGCCCCAAACAGGGCCGTTAATAGAGCCTGCAATCAAGGTATGTGCCCTTGACCAGAATCAAACCCAGGACCTTTCAGTCTTTGAGCTGATGCTCTATCCACTGAGTCAAATGGGCTAGGGCTATTTGGTGCATTTTAAGTGCTTTAGGAAAAAAAAAGAAAGCATTTGCTTAAACTCACAGAGCTAATTAAGTGACCTAGCCAAATTCCAGAGCTGTTTTCTCAGGCAGCTGAGCACATAGGCTCTCATCCCTCTGCTATGGCCCTCCTGTTGGAAAAAGAAATCTATAGACATTGACCACACATGCATAGCAGTGACCTCTGGGAGGAAGTCCTCGGAGAGAGTGACCACATAAGCTATCGTCCAAAACAAGCACTTGAGAATGAAAGGAGGTGCTAATTGGATGGGGACTGTCCTGGGTGCACCGGGATGTATGGCCTAATTGTGGGTGACTTTTCATTATGTTATACATAGACCACATGCTCTGCCTGAGCATGTAGCGTTTTAGTAAGTAGAGGGTCAGTGCACAAAAAAAGACACTTTTAGTTATAACTCTTGTGGATATACATTCTTTTCATACAACCCATAAATTAAAATTCACATAATTCAAATTATTCACCACCACAATCCTATCATGCTAACAGCCGTAAATGTGGCAATTATTATTATTGAAATGCTCATGTTCAGTCCAGTGGCATGGCTCAGTGGTCGAGCGTCGACCTATGAACCAGGAGGTCACAGTTCGATTCCCTGGTAGGGGCACATGCCCGGGGTGCTGGCTCGATCCCCAGTGTGAGGCATGCAGGAGGCGGTCCCTCAGTAATTCTCTTTCATCATTGATGTTTCTATCTTTCTCTCTCCCTCTCCCAAATCAATAAAAATGTATATGTTTTAAAAAGAAATGCTAATGTTCAGTAAAGGTGCTTGGAAACCACTAAGTCACCCGTCACCAGCCGCAGGGCAGTGACCCTGGGACTGTGGCTTTCACTGAACAGGTGGCAAACCCCGAGGTTCGGGAGCACCTCCCAGAGGTTCCCCTGCAAGTTAGTCACCTTCTGCTCCACCATTGCCAGCTTCCTCCGCTCCTCCGGGCTGAAACATGGTTTCCAGTTCTCTGCGGCTATTCATCACTCCCTCCCAAAACACAGAACCCAGCTCTGGAGGACATACGTGTTACCCTGGCCACACGACGCACCCAAACACCACTGGCATGCAGGCAAGACTATCAGTAAATAAGGTAACTTAACTCAAAACAGAGCATGAGCATTTCTCAGAAGGGGCAGCCTCGTCTGGACCAGTTCAGATGACTAAGGAACCTCAGGAAGCGGAACCATGAATCAGAAGGCAACCTCCTTTCCTCTGACTCAATGTTAGTTCATGAGCCCAGGTGGTGCTGGGGGGATGCTGTGTTCCTGGAGGTGCTCGACTCCTCCCAAACACAGAAACTAAGGACAAAGGTATGACCTTCACTACGGCTCCCTTACCGGGCTCTGTGATCACTCTGTACTAATTGCTTTACAGGAATTACTTTATCTCCTAATAGTACGTGTTCCAGATTATTGTCCCATTTTAAAGGTGAAGACACTGAGGCTCAGAGAGCTCGCCAAGGCCCCCAAATAAGTTTGTCCATTACCAGTACTGTTTCAATAATATTACACTGCCTCACAGTAAGAAGCAGTAAGCAAGAATTTAAATCGTAAAAAACATCCTGTGAGCCACCCTCCTACTTACAACTTTTACTACGATTTTGTCACTTCAATTTGATAAGTTGTATCACCGTAGTAATATGTCTTTTTAAATTTTTTAATATGCCTCCATTTATTTATTATTTTTCTTTTTCTTTTTTTAATCCTTACCTGAGGAGACATTCATTGATTTTAGACATAGGAAGTGAGGGAGGGCGGGAGGGAGGAAGAAAAACATCTATCGTTTGACCAGGAATTTGAACCTGCAACCTGGGTATGTGCCTTGACCAGGAATTGAACCCTTGACCTTTTGGTGTATGGATGACGCTCCAACCAACTGGGCCACACCAGCCAGGGCTTGTAATATAGCTTTTAAATACTTATTTCATTTCTTCCATTCTATTCACAAACACAATGTTGACTACAGTTATGATCATTAAGTACTATCTATTTTTCTCCCATATACTAGTACAGAGAGGTCTAACCTATGTTAGTGAATTTCTAAGGAAGGAATAAGCAGCAAACTTTCCCAGGAGGTGTGTTAACTCCAGCCTCAAAGGCGGTGGGTCAGCAGCTCATGTTTCTGTGGGTCCTCTGAACCCCATAACAATGATAGAGCCACAGTGGACCACACGTGACCCCTGCGGTTACAAAGGCTGGGATTTGTCAGGTTAACCCCTCAGGCAGCTTGAAGCCTGTCAACATAAGCACAATGCTTGCAATTCACATTTTTATCACTAGGTGGACGGTACTGCTTTGTATATTAACGATTTTGCTGAATAACTGATAAACTTTCCCCAGGAATTGATAAACATTTAAGTTTATAAAGTCAGTTATACCAGCTTTAATTAAAGACTCTGAACTCCGCTGAAACACAGACTTTTATATTTTATAGTGGGTGAGAGAATAATAAAACCATGTGGTATAAATATCTCATATGTAATAACAAATCCCACTTAATTATGCTGTTTTGTTTTTTTTTAAAGCCTCTTAAATAAGCATAAGAACTAACTAATCTGATTTGGAACAAAGAGAAATTGCTATAATTTTAAATGGCTATAATTTGATGCCTTTCTCACTAAAACTCAATGACTGCTGATTATTGCTGAATCTCATTTGGTTTTACTTTTTTCTGTTTTTAAGAGGGAAAATTTCCCTCCATTTATATATGTGTCTATGAAGTTTCAGTTATCAGGAGAGTCTCAGACTGCAAATGCGACTGAGGTTGGAAGCTATTGCGGCCTCTCATGCTGTAGTTTTGAAGAAGTGTGCAAAATCTCAGCAAGATCTTCCTTCCCGGGCCCTCCTCAGACTCACATGGCTTATCAGGCGGCAAAATGCTTCGTTAAGGAAGACACGGTGGTTCTTTGATTTGTTCCTATTCCCATGACTGTCCTTTACCAACCATAACAATTTCTTTCTCTAAAAGACTCCTTTCCATTTCTGTTCCTAGACCTTTGTATCTGAAAACCAGCAGAAAATGATAATAATAATAATAATAATAATAATAATAATAATAAATGCTTACATTGTGCTTAAACTATGCCAGTCACATACTAAGCATTTTATATATTTCAATTCACTTTAAGCTGTGGCACATCAAATATTAAAGATTATCAATAAAAATTCCTAAATAACTTCATACTTCCTTTTCAAAGATTTTTGCAAAGTATCTATTGACTGGTACCATTTTAAAATGGAGATAGTTTATATATTCATACATATACATTCATATACACAGATACATAACCACATATCACACCTCTTCTCACCTCTTTCTTTTTTAAAAAAAAAATATTTTAATTGATTTCAGAGAGAAAGGGAGCGGGAGAGAGATATAGAAACATTAATGATGAGAGAGCATCATTGATTTGTTGCCTCCTGCCCGCCCTCTACTGGGGATTGAGCCTGCAACCCCAGCATGTCCCCTGACCAGGAATCGAGCTGTGACCTCCTGATTCATAGGTCGACGCTCAACCTGTGATCCACGCTGGCTGGGCCTCCCTGTTTGCTGTATCTTACTTTCCCAGGTGGGTGTGGCTCTCTGAAAGGCCAACTTCCTTTTAGCCACACCTGTCATACTTCTCCACTCTGCCTTTCTACTCAAGAGCATGATTCTCAGACCAGCAGCATCTGCGTTATCTAGGAACTTGTTACAAAAGCAGAACCTTGGGCTCCATCTCAACCCACCGAATCAAAACCTGCACTTTAACAAGATGCCCGTGTGAACTGTTTGTGCATTACTGTGTGAGAAGTGCTGTCCTTCACACAGCATCTGATTAGGAGGATGATCACATGACTACGAAGTTAGGCATTATGAATGACTATGGAGGCAAAACCTGAAGAAGCTGGTGACATGGGAGTATCAGTTTAGCAATCTAAAACGGGGCATTCATGAAATGTTGTGACACTAGGAGGAACCACACTTCTTCATAGTGAGGAGTAGGTAGTAAAGGTGGGGCCATTGTTTTTTTGTTTTGTTTTGTTTTTTTTTTTGTCTTGGGGGCAAAGTAAATCTCCTTGTCCCAATGCAAAGGAAAGCATAACACTGATATCAGGACACAATAGGTAGTTCCTCAACTAGTGATGTTAGGGACAACATATTACATATCAGCCATGCACCTCTGTTCAAAGATGCCTATTCAAAGTGATTCAATTCTCTCCCCTTCTTCAGATTAATTCAGAACTAAATGAGACAGGAACTATGCATACATGGTCATGTGTCATGAACAGCATTTGTTTCTGTGAACGCCCCCAGGGCTTTCATTTGAAACCGTGGAAGGTGAGGGTGGGAATTGCAGTTACGTGAGCATCTGAGCTCTGGCTCATCGGCAACCTCAGCAAAATTCTTTAATATTTGAGATAGTTCATTAAAACTGAGGAGTACTAAAATGCATTCTTTAGATGCCAAAAAGCAATGGGTGTTTTCAGTCGCTGTGGAAGTATGTGTTTGTGAAATTAAGAATTGGAGAAGGGGGTGATGTGCAAGAGGTTGCAGCTGCTGCCACCCTCTCTCCAGAGCGGCTGCTCAGTTGGAGCTGATGGGTCTGAACTGTAGGAGCTGGGAGAGAGTTCACTGGCCATGAGGGAGGGAGAGGGGAGTGAAGGGAAGGGATTGTGCAGCTATTTCCAGCCCCTCTTCTACACTATGGATGGCAACCTGGGGGTCCAATACCTTGTTTGAGATAACATTTTTCTGGAATCCCTGTGTGACAACTCTGTCTGAAGTTATTAAACATATATAAGAAAGTTAATGATAGGAATTAGAGTTAGTATGTTTCCTAATGTTCTCAAATCTTGTTAAGGGAAGGAGAAAAGTTAGGATGAGGGACATCTTTAATAAATGCCTTTGCTGCCTTCTTGACTCTGCATATGGGTCGAGGTGGGGTGACATGGATTTTAAACAATAGGCTTGTGTTGTTATTATAATTTTTTAAAAGAATATTTTTTAAACTCAAGTCCACAAGATCTCTCAAAGGCTTTTAAGGTTGTGTGTGTGTGTGTGTGTGTGTGTGTGTGTTTTAATATACTTTTATTGATTTCAGAGAGGAAAGGAGAGGGAGAGAGAGATAGAAACATCAATGATGAGAGAGAATCACTGATTGGCTGCCTCCTGCATGCCCTACACTGGGGATTGAGCCCACAACCCAGGCATGTGCCTGGACCAGGAATGGAACTATGACCTCCTGGTTCATAGGTCAATGCTCAACCACTGAGCCATCCCAGCCAGGCCAAAGGCTCTTAAGTTTTGAAGGAGCAACCTACCTTCCAAGTATGACCTTTTGTCTACTCCTCTTGCCCAGGCTGATTCCCAGATCCATCAGCCTCAAAGTTCCCCAGAAATGGGATGGGTCTACACATTAGGGGGAGGTGCAATCTTCTTTCCACCTTTTTACCACCAAAACCACTGACCACTGAGTAGGACCAGATTCTCAACAGAGACTGTACTGCCTCCTAGAGGGCATTTTGGAAACTGGCAAGGTATTCTGGTGGTTTTATTTTCTACACATCACTCAGTAGTTCCCTTAAAAAAAAAAAAAATCAGAGGGAGACAGTATAATTCCATTCTTTTTAAATAATTTTTTAATTTATTGATTTTAGAGAGCGGGGAGAGGAAGGGAGACAGACAGACATCTGTTAGTTGTTCCACTTATCTTTGCTTTCATGGGTTGCTCCTTCTATGTGCTCCGACCAGAGATAGAACCCATAACCCTTGGCGTATCAGGATGACACTCTAACCAACAGAACTACCGGCCAAGGCCAGCACTCAGTCATTCTGATGTTATATTCTGAAATAAACTGAGCAGTCTTACTTAATAAATTGTCTAGCATTCCATGAAAATTCAGTGTGGAACGAAGACACTCATGGTGAAAAATTCTATTTATAATTTTCTTGCCTAGAATCTAGACCCATTTTACATGTAGGCATTAGGCATTTTTTGAATAGTAATTCAGTAGTACACTGAATTTTCCAGGAATACAACTACTATGTAAATAAAGAGAAGCTTGTCCTTTTTTTCACTCTAATTTTGCCAAAAATTGCTTACTACTGTGGAAATCCACATCACTAATGGCAAGGCCACCCCAGGTATTTGAGTCACTGATCCAACACACCTTTATCAGCCTGCCTTTGTAGCTGTCACATGCACAGTGATTCCATGTGGGTACAGTATCTGACTACTTCATGGTCTCTTTTGGTATAATTGTAACCAAACATTTACATATTGATGAATATATTGTGTAATTATAAATTATTTGCCTTGTATTTCTCTTACCATCAGGGCATCATATTGATTTTTAATGAAGTGTATAAGGAGGCCACCTAATAATAGACAAACATGGTAATTGACTGTACCTTCACTACACCTCCCATTGGCTAATCAGCACAATATGCAAATTAACCACCAACAAAGATGGCAGCTAATTTGCATACTGCGGGCAGGGCGGGACAGCGCAAGCCACCAGTGCAAGCTGCCATCCAGGTCCTGTGTGCGACCCCAGAAGCTGCCTGCCTGCCGCCCATGATCGGATCCAATCCGGGGCCACAGGCCAGCCCCAGAAGCCCCAGAAGCCACCTGATATGGCAGTAACTCTATCAGTAAGCACTCTGAAGGTCAGTGGCATAAATGCACCAATTAAAAGACAGATTATGAGGGTGAATCAAAAACAAAACCCACTTTAAATATAAAGACACATATAGATTAAAAGTAAATGAATTAAGCTGCAGCCTATTTTGCTCAGTGGATAGAGCATTAGCCTGTGGACTGAAGGGTCCCAGGTTCAATTCCAGTCAAGGTCATGTACCTCAGTTGCTGGCTTGATCCCCAATCCCTATCAGAGCATGTGCAGGAGGCAACCAATCAATGTGTCTCTCCCTTTCCCTTCACTCTCTCTAAAATTCAATGGAAAAATCCTTGGGTGAAGATTAACAAAAACAAAGTAAATGGATTAAGTAACATTAAAGAGATTATAAGAAAAATATATTCCAAATTTTGTTAGTTGTATAATGGTTATGTTTAAATTATTAACACCTAAGAAATTGGGTGAAGAACATATAATATGCTGTAGTATTTTATAGGGTTTTTTTTACATGTATGAGATTATTTCAAATTAAAATATTAAAAAATTAAAAATTGAGAGAGAACCAAGATGGCGGCATAGGTTAACGCCGGAGTTTGCTGCTTTGAACAACTACTTCAAAAGTGAAACCAAAAAACGGAAGGGACATCACCCAGAACCACAGGAACGCTGGCTGAGTGGAAGTCCTACAACTAGGAGGAAAGAGAAACGCATACGGACACTCAGAGGAGGCGCAGTGCTGAAGTCAAATTCTGAGGTGCGGAGTGCGCGGAGTGGGCTGGCGGCGGAGGGCGCGGTTGGTGTTTTCAATCGGGAGGGAGTCGCAGACTCTGAGCTCCAGATCCGGGCGAGTCTTTAGGGACCCAGACTCAAACGGGAGAAGCGGGGCTGTCTGGCTTCGGTCAGAGCGAGTGCAGCTTTCTCTCCGAGCTTTGCAGTGGGTGCTGGGACTCAGAGAGGCAGAGCCCCTGGGGACAGGACTGAGAGCCGCCATAACTGCTCTCTCCGGCCCACCCTGTTGATCCTGTGCGACCCGCCCCGCCCAAGCCCTGCACACAGGCATTTGCCGGATAGCCTCAGGCAAAGGCCAGATTACCACCTCCCTAGAGGACAGAAGTTCTCTCACTGCTGACATAGCTGATTCTCATAGCCACTTGGCCTGGAGGTCAAACCCTCCCTGGAATTAGCTACAACAATCAAGATTTAACTATAAGACTGCGAACAAAGACCACTAGGGGGTGCACCAAGGAAGCATAACAAAATGTGGAGACAAAGAAACAGGACAAAATTGTCAATGGAAGATATAGAGTTCAGAACCACACTTTTAAGGTCTCTCAAGAACTGTTTAGAAGCCGCCGATAAACTTAATGAGATCTACAAGAAAACTAATGAGACCCTCGATCTTATATTGGGGAACCAACTAGAAATTAAGCATACACGGACTGAAATAACGAATATTATACAGACTCCCGACAGCAGACCAGAGGAGTGCAAGAATCAAGTCAATGATTTGAAATGCGAGGAAGCAAAAAACACCCAACCGGAAAAGCAAAATGAAAAAAGAATCCAAAAATGCGAGGATAGTGTAAGGAGCCTCTGGGACAGCTTCAAGCGTACCAACATCAGAATTATAGGGGTGCCAGAAGATGAGAGAGAGCAAGATATTGAAAACCTTTTTGAAGAAATAATGACAGAAAACTTCCCCCACCTGGTGAAAGAAATGGACTTACAGGTCCAAGAAGCGCGGAGAACCCCAAACAAAAGGAATCCAAAGAGGACCGCACCAAGACACATCATAATTAAAATGCCAAGAGCAAAAGATAAAGAGAGAATCTTAAAAACAGCAAGAGAAAGAAACTCAGTTACCTACAAGGGAATACCCATACGACTGTCAGCTGATTTCTCAACAGAAACTTTGCAGGCCAGAAGGGAGTGGCAAGAAATATTCAAAGTGATGAATACCAAGAACCTACAACCAAGATTACTTTATCCAGCAAAGCTATCATTCAGAATTGAAGGTCAGGTAAAGAGCTTCACAGATAAGGAAAAGCTAAAGGAGTTCATCACCACCAAACCAGGATTATATGAAATGCTGAAAGGTATCCTTTAAGAAGAGGAAGAAGAAGAAAAAGGTAAAGATACAAATTATGAACAACAAATATACATCTATCAACAAGTGAATCTAAGAATCAAGTGAATAAATAATCTGATGAACAGAATGAACTGTTGATTATAACAGAATCAGGGACATAGAAAGGGAATGGACTGACTATTCCTGGGGGGGAAAGGGGTGTGGGAGATGCGGGAAGAGACTGGACAAAAATCGTGCACCTATGGATGAGGACAGTGGGTGGGGAGTGAGGGCGGAGGGTGGGGCGGGAACTGGGAGGAGGGGAGTTATGGGGGGAAAAAAAAAGAGGAACAAATGTAATAATCTGAACAATAAAGATTTAATTAAAAAAAAAATTAAAAATTAATAAAATATTAATTGATATGTATCTGCATTACATGAAAAATCTAATTGCTTCTAGCATAATTTATTAAATTGTGCTAACATTTACAAGGGTTCAATTTAAAAATATCTTAATTCTAAATGATATAATAGAAAACATATAATAGTGCAGTTATAAGCACTTAGCTGAAAATAAAAATTTAAAGAAGTGAATTTAAAGAAGGGATTAGCCAAAGAAAACTTATGCACAACCCATGGACACAGACAACAGTATGGTGATGGCCAGAGAGAAGTGGGGGGCAAGAGCTGGGTAGAGGGGGCAAAAGGGGGAAAATAGGGACATCCTATATAATAATCATAAAAGGCTAATATGCACATTGACTGAACAGCAGAATGACCGGTTGCTATGATGCTCACTGGGCACCAGGGGGCAGATGCTCAATGCAGGAGCTGCCCCCTGGTGGTCAGTGCACTTCCATATGGGGAGTGCCACTCAGCCAGAAGCTGGCTCATGGCTGGCCAGCGCAGTGGTGGTGGCAGAAGCCTCTCCCACCTCCGTGGCAGCACTAAGAATATCCAACCAATGGTTTAGACCCAATCCCTTGGGGGCCTAAGCCTTTAGTTGGACATCCCCTGAGAGCTCCCTGGCTGCCAGAAGGATGTCTGACTGCAAGCTTAGGCCTGATCCCCCGGGGAGTGGGCCTAAGTCGACAGGTGGACATCCCCCAAGGGGTCCTAGACTGCGAATGGGCACAGGCCAGGCTGAGGGGGTCCCCCCCCACGAGTGCACAAATTTTTGTGCGCCAGGCCTCTAGTATTATTTATAAACTGCTTCTCAAAGTAGCAAAGGTAACATTCAAAATACAAAAAAAATAATAGTGTGGAGCCTAATAATGTTGAGACCACTTGTATAGGCAATTTCTCTGGAACCTAAGATCCAAAAGAAGAGCAAAAGACCAAGCAAATGTCCAGCAGAAATATTAGAGTTAGACCATGTTTCTGTTCTGTAGAGATCTCTCTTGATTTCTCGGGGTCTCCTGCAGGAGCACTCTTCCCCTGCTTGCCCCTTGAATGTGGGTGTCCCTGATGTTCTCTCCGTTGCCCCAGTCTCTCACTCTGATCATCACCTTTGGAAAAATGTATCCAGTTTCTCTCACCATCTCTGTACAGTGGATTCCAAATATGCACACTAGGTCTACCAGATCTGAGCATTGAATATTCGTTTCAATTTCTTTCTTTCTTTTTTTCTTTTTTGGATGAGCCACATCCATGTTGTTTGTACTACAAATTCACGTAGCAAATCACATTAATCAACTTTTCCTCAAAATTAAGTCTCCTACTGGTGTTCCCACTATTAGCTGACATCATCCTCATCCTCCAAGTTACCCAGTTACTACCTTAGATAACAAACTTCAGGATCATCTTTAACAACATTGCAACCCCACACCACCCCAAACAATCACCAAGGTCTATCAGTTCTACCCAAATATCTCTCTGAAATTTTTCTCAGTGGTATGCTAGTAAAATGGCTCCCTACTCCCCTACCCCCAAAACAATATTTTTTAAGCCCTAATTTGTAGTATTTGCTGATTTCTGCGGTGTAAATATTCCCACTATGGCCAATTTAAAGCTACCAAAGGTTTAACATCTGGCTTATAAAGTCCCTTAAAAGTTTAACAATATGCTCTTGAGAACCAGCACTCCTTTCTATTTCTACTACTACCACCCTGATTCAGCCATTTGTTATTTATTTTCTGAAGCATTTGAAGCTTATAAATTAGTTGACCTACCCCTTGCTCCCATTACATCTATGCATAAAATACTTTTATATTTCTTTGTTGCATATAAAATAAATGTCACGAACCATCACCTTGTGTGCAAAACCTCCCACTGTATGGCTCTATTCTATCTTTTTCATCTTCTCTGCACTATATCTCCACCCACAACTACCTCCTAAACACTCAACGTGTATACACACACAGCTCTAACACTCCAGCCCCATAGCAATACTCAGCATTCTCTGAAAAAAATGCAGTCCAGTTCATCAAACTTTTTACTGAATAACCACTATGTACCAAGTACTCCGCTAGGCAAATAGGACATGAAGTCCCATGTACTTCAATTCTCTTGTGGTTATTTACACTGTCACTTTAGTCAGAAACTCCCATCTCTGTCTAGATTCCTTCAATAAGCATTTATTGAGTACCTACCATGTGCCAGACTGTGCTATATTCTGGAAATGCAAAAAGTGAAGGAGACCCAGTGCCTATCCTCTACGTCAGAGAATAGTGGGTGATGCGCAGGTGTCATGGAGGGACATCAACTGTCTTGCCCATTATCTCTGCTGAGGAGATAATGATAGAACTGTGGATAAATACAGAAAATGGGGCTCAAGAAAGAGCAAAAGACACATTGCTGAGGGCACAGTATGCCACATTTCCTAGTTCTATCAGACTCTACCTTGCTCAAGTAAGGCAGAATTGAACGTGAGGATACAGATGTCTTTCATGGAACCCAATGGAAAATTGAACAACCAGGCCTCCAGAGGGCTGGATCTTAGCTCCATGACCTCAACCACAGAAGTCCACAAACCTTTTCTTCAAAGCTCTGGAATTATGTGACTCGACTCTCAAGAGCCTGTTCTTGCGTCTCTCCGTTTAAATGCAAAAGAGAATCTGATTGGTCAGTTCCTTGTGGTTGTAAGACTGACATCCTCACTTCCTTGCTGACTATCAGTGGGGGCCACTCTCAGCGCCAGAGGCTACCTGTCTTCATAGCCACAAGGCCCCCTCAATCTTGAAGCCAGCAATGGCACATTGAATCCTTCTCACACTTCTAACCTCTAGTGTTCTCCATCTCTGACCTCTAGGCCTGGGTTAAAGGGCTTTGGTGATTCGGTCAGGCCTACCCAATCTCCCTATCTTCAAGTCAATTGATTTGGGACACAGCCTAATCACAGGAGTGTTATTTCATCTTACTTCCAAGTTTCACCCAAACATAAGGGGAAGAGATGACATTGGGGATATCTTAGAGCTCAGTCTACCACCGACCCCTACCTTTCTAACTTAACAGATGGATCCCCAAATGAAGACCACATCACTCAGCCTCCCCTATAGCTAGGTATAGCCATGTATCTAAATAGTAGCCAAAGAAATGCTGTATAGAAGCTTCGAGGAAACATCTTTAAAATACTGCCCGTGCCCAATGTACGTCCCCTTGTTTTGTTATTCATTCTTGCCACCTGGGATGTTCAATCTAATGGCTGGAACATCTGCAGCAATTTGGGACATGAGTGACCACAAGAATAGAAGCCATATACAAGGTGGAGCAGTAAAATAGAAAGAGCCTGGGTCCTAATGTTGTAGAGAACTATCCCCAGTGGCATGCTGTGAAATGCTAAACAAAGGTTTTCTGGGGGGCAAAACCCTCATTTGTAGCATTTTCCCATTTCTGTGATATAGTTCCCCACCATGGTCAATTCTGAGTTAGCAATGTGACATCATTGGGCAGGGATGCTAACAATTAGTGCTCACAACCATGGACAGGCTGGCCCAGCACCCCACTCTGTATCAACCCTGGGCTGCCTGCCCCAGGCTTCTGTTTCATCAGAGAAACATTCACTTGTATCTGATTTAAGGCACTGTTATTTTAGGGTTTCTGTTGCATGCCGACAAACCTAATCCTATGGTAATATTTTCCAGATTTTTCTCTCAACATTCAATTTTCTTGACTTGGATTTTTCTAGGATGTGTCCAGATCTAAGCAGGACGGTGGGTGTAGGGTACCAGGTTTTGCTTTCTGTAGGGGTCACAGCAGCTGCCATCTCATTCCAGCCTCCTCACAGTAAGATCACCCCACTCCCTGGCCAGCAGTGCTTGACTAACTCTGCAAGCTCAGAGGAAATAGAAGGGTGACTGTGCCAACAAAACAACAATCACCACCTTTTACCGAGACCCCAGGGCTGCCGCCATCATGGGAAATATTTGGAAGCAACACAACATTAAAACCCCACTTTATGCCTGGGCCGGTGTGGGTCAGTGGTTGAGCGTCATGGGTTCAATTCCCGGTCAACGGCACATACCTGGGTTCTGGGTTCGCTCCACACCCCCTGGTTGGGGCTCATGCGGGAGACAACCAGTCTATGTGTTTCTCTCACATCAATGTTTCTTTCTCTCTCTTTCCCTCGCTCTCCCTCCTTCCCACTCCCACTGAAAAAGCAATGGAAAAAATATCCTCACGTGAGAATTAACAACAAAAACCCACTTTATAAAGCTGCCTATGAAGGTTGGTGACATTCAAGACTCACAATAGACCAGGAGACTTCAGAGCAAATATACATCCCCATCACGGGAACACACCACTCACCTCTGAAAACGGAGCAGGGAACACACACAGCCCAGTCCCTTTTCTGTAGGTTTTAGTGGCACAGAATCACTCTGGCCACGTTCCACCCGCTTAGCCCAGAGGCCGTAGCCAGCCAGGAAATGGCACCCCCTCTCCATACCAGGAATCTGCACCAGGAACACTGGCTCCTCTGTCACAAAACAGCTTGTTGTGCCTACCTGAGTCTGGAACCCACCGATGGCACCAACGATCCCAGGAGACACAGGACGGCTGCAATGCTGCTTCCGCTCTCTTCATTCCAGCCTCTCTCCCAACAGAATGCGGATGGGACGTCCTCCGCGTCTCTCAGTATGAGCTGGTTTTGAGGAACAGCCTGGACTACATGGGATCCACCTGGACTCCTCATCTAATCCCCTCCTGCAGGTGTGTCAGGTGCTAGACCGGGTCAAGTCATTACATAATGAACTGGATTCCCCCAGGGGCACCTTCTGCAAGTACGTTACAGTCATCACCTAGGAATCGTGGTCACAAGGAATGAGCACAGCCAGCCAGCATGCAACACCTACCACATGGGAGATCCTGTGGGAAGTGTTTGCCTTTTCCCAGGTAATCTTCCTAAGAAACCGATCAGGTGGCCATTATTATTGCCAGCACTTCACAAATGAGGAAACTGAGAGCTGTGGGGTCAACACCAGGTCACCAGCTGGTGAGAGTGAAATTGGTATTTGCATCCAGGCTGACGCTGGACTTCTGGGAAAGGGGCCCCTGGATGCACCCTGCTCCCAGGTGGGCATACCTGGGCTGGGCAAGCACAGCAGGCGCAGTGCCATGGTGCTTTTAGAGGCCCAGAAAAATGGTTTCAATCTCTACAAATCAGAAGAAAAACATGAATACATAATAATGAATCCAACCTGAGTTACATTTGTCTTTTTACCAACATAATCATAAAATGTAATTTTTAATATTTTTTTTTATTAAAAAAGGGGCTCATGGTCCTAGCCAGTTTGGCTCAGTGGATAGAGATTCAGCCTGCGGACTGAAGGGTCCCGGGTTTGATTCTGGTCAAGGGCACATGCCGGGGTTGCAGGCTTGATCCCCAGTAGGGGACGTGCAGGAGGCAGCCAATCAATGATTCTCCCTCATCATTGATGTTTCTATCTCTCTCTCCATCTCCCTTCCTCTCTGAATCAATAAAAATATATTTTTTTTAAAAGGGGGGACTCATGAAGGCAAAAATACAAAGGATCCATGGAAGTTATCATGTGGCCCAGATTAAAGTGATAGATGTAGATGGCATGGCTGTGGGCGACAACCAGCGGGGGGAAGGTCAGAACGCTCTCTCACAACTAGGCACCTTGGGTAGAGAAAGTGTGTTCCAAGTTCGTGCCTCTGAAAGATTATGGGTCGCCAGGAGTTTGGGCGATGGGATATTCAGTGATATTCAGTGATGATAGTGATAAACAGTGTGAATGGATAACCCCCCATCTGTTCTGTCTCCCCTAAAAGGCCATTCAGACAAGAGAAATGAGTAAATCAGCCGCCTTTGCTGATATCTAACACGGTAAAGCACTGACATTGGATCTGTTTTTGTTTTTTTTTTCCTAAAATACAAATGGGATGGGCATCTGGCAACTTCCCCTTTCCCAGGGGCGCCTCCACAGGACAGGGGTTTGCAGAGACTCTGGACTCAGACGTGTCAGATGGTTCTGAGAAGGGGAGCAGCACGGCCTTGACTCCGCTGCTTATCTCCTGGCCTTGCTCCAGAGAATCAACTTCCCACGTGGGCGGACCTTCCATCAGGGCGCCCTGCTCTGTGCTAGGGGCAGGCACAGGACTCCAGCTGGACAGTTAGGATGCTCACTCCTTAACTTTTCATTTTTTAAAAATATATTTGTATTGATTCAGAAAGGAAGGGGGAAGGAGAGAGGGACAGAAACATCAATGATGAAAGAGAATCATTGACCGGCTGCCTCCTGCATGCCTCCCATTGGGAATGAGGCTCAACCACAGAGCAGCACCAGCCGGGCTGAATTTTCATTTTGAGCCAATGACATGAGGCCTACAGTCCATTAGAGTTCATTTATCTCATCGGTGGAGCCCTGAAGAGACTGTCCTTGAATCCCACTCACCAGAGCTGCCACCGATCCTGTTTTTGATATCCTTTGAAATATTGAGCTAAATCATATATTTTAACTAGTTTTTCCTTCTTTTTTTTTTTTTTTTTTTCTTCTAGTTAGTTAGAGTCAGTGTCTGGTGCTTATACAGAATTCTGGCTGATGGGTACCTTCCAGGTGTCCAAGGGTGGCAGAGATCAACCTTGTAGGACACTGAGCAGTGACTGCAGTAAATTCAAAAACATCAATTATTGGCATGTGAGCCTGCTAACTCATGCACTCCACTAAGAAAAATAATTTGCTATTGTTTAAAAATAGAAATCAAAGCATGATCAACAGAGTAGGACTAATCTATCCTGCCCTTTTAGACTATAATTATTAAAAGACTAGAGGCCCAGTGCACAGAATTCCTACACAGGTAGGGGCCCTAGCGGCTGCCGCTGCCTCCCTTCCCCCAGCCACCTGCCGCTGCTGCCGCTGGCCAGGGCCGCCCTTTCCCCTGGTGCAGTGGTTCTCAACCTTCTGGCCCTTTAAATACAGTTCCTCATGTTGTGACCCAACCATAAAATTATTTTCGTTGCTACTTCGTAACTGTAATGTTGCTACTGTTATGAGTCATAATGTAAATATCTGATATGCAGGATGGTCTTAGGTGACCCCTGTGAAAGGGTCGTTCGACCGCCAAAGGAGTCGCGACCCACAGGTTGAGAACCGCTGCGTGGCTGTCTGCTGCCAGCTGGGGCCTCCCTTTCCACAGTGGGCTGGCCAGTCCCGCCACCTGATCAAACTCCCAGTTGAACTCCTGGTCAAGGGGACAATTTGCATATTAGGCTTTTATTCAGAATAAGGAAGTGGAGCTCCTCCTCCCACATCCCTCTTTGGTGATGTTGAACAGCTCTCACAGTCTGCGCTCTGCACCTGCCCTTCCTGCCCCACGGTTACCACCTCTCTACCCATCACGAGTCTCAGCTGGGCCTTCCCTGGGCGGCAGGTGGCTACCCCTGCATGGCCTGTCTCATGCTTCACCTGTTTCCTCCCGGCTTTGGCACAGCCCAGAGGACACAGCTGGTATAAGTACCTAACAGACAACAAAAGCTGATTGAGAACTACTTTATTGAAGAGATTTTCTCCTAGAGTTCTAAACACAAAATGAATGCTGTTGGGGCAAGTGCTCTCATAGGCATCATTGCATTTAAATGAACCATATGATAATGTTTACACGGGAAGCCACACTTGAAATTGAAGACTCAATACAACCTTTATAACAAAGTATCAGTCATAACAAAACATAGCTATTCACTCTACAGATTATCATTTTCCCCAACATGACCACTGGATATGAAAACATTGTATAGACATCTAAGGAGCCCCCTCATTTTTTTTATAGAAAAATGACACAATAACACAAATTACATTTTCCATTTCTTTACTAGAAACAAACTATGACATCCATTTTGAGAAAGCACCAGTCAATCCTACCACAGTAATGACTGCACACTTTTGCTCCTCAGAATTGACAATCCTTTACAATTCATCTGTCTCCTGTAGGAATGAATGAAAATGGTTTTATCAAGTGCCTGTGTCAATGGGTGTGTATTTTATACCATGCTCCAAAGTGAACACAAGAAAATGAAAAACACACACTCTTATGTGAATGAAACATACAGATGGAAAATACCCTTAGATAGTTAGCACAAAGGCAAAATCAACTGACTTTTAGTCAGCACTAGTGTCTTAAGGATAGTTTCTTTATTAATACTTGTTATGGAAGTGTTTTAAAGGCATAGGTATAAATGCACATGCAAATAGCTTCCTCTCTCTATATACCCACTTCCCTAGCATTGCTCCTCCATTTCAAGGGCTCAAGCTGCTGAGCTCTTAGCTACGTGGGCTGTGGTGCCTAGTAAGCATCCCATATAATAAAAGGGTTTTATGGAAATCAACCAAATAGCAGAATGACCAGTCACTATGATGCGCACTGACCACCAGGGGGCAGACGCTCAATGCAGGAGCGTCTGCCCCCTGGTGGTTAGTGCACTCCCACACTGGGTTGACAGCTGGTCAGTGCAGTGACAGTGGCAGGAGCCTCTCCCACCTCCGCAGCAGTGCTAAGGATGTCCGACTGACCGCTCAGGCCTGCTCCCCACAGGAGCGGGCCTAAGCTGTCAATCGGACATCCCCTGAGGGCTCCCAGACTGCTAAAGGGTGCAGGCCGAGCTGAGGGACTCCCCTCCTTGAGTGCACTGGTCCTCTAGCTTTTAAATAAAGATCACATAACTTTTTCCCCCAAAATAAATGAAGTACAGAAAAGACTATGGAACGTAGTGAGGGAAAAAAGCATACCATCAAAAACAAAAGCGTGATGATCAAACTTACAGAAAAGCTGTTTCATGGCTGTTAGTAACTCACTAATGGACAGATTGGACCAGGACTGAAGAGGCAGCCAAGCCAGAGGCCCTGTGTGTCTGACACAAGTGGGCATCTTTGAGGGGCACTCTATCATTATGATTACGGTGGCCATTTTCACAAGGTGGTAGGCTCTTCAAGGTCAGAGATGGTGGCACATTGAAATCTGTACCCCCGGTTCTTAGCATTGTCTTGCACATGACAGACACACCGTACACATTTCTGGGAACTGGGCTCAATTGCCTCCTTGCTTTCAAAGCCATTTTGGGAACTATCTACTCACCTCATTCAGTGAGTCCTCTAAGGCGGGGACGACAGACTTCACCTCCCTGACGGACGGCATGGATGCCTAGACGTGTTGATGACATGGATTCTACAGCCCAGTCCTGGCACCGAGGAAAGGAGTGCCGCTCGCTCGGAAAGCCACCTTGAAAGAAGGAGGGCACAGATGTGCCCCACCCCCAGCTGGAAGGAATGCCACGCTCACCCATGTTACCGTTCTGTGGCTATGCTGCCTCTCGAATGCTCTGCTTTAAGCCACTACTCACTGCACGCTGGCAGACCAGGAAGGCCAAGGCCTTTCCCCTCCAACTACCTGTGCTGCCAAGAAGCAGAGTCACGCTTTTACCTGGAACCTTGAAAGCACGGCATCCACAGTGCTCAGTGAGAGCGTTTACTGAAAGAGAACAAGCATTTTCTTGATCATTTGCTTGAGATTTGTCTATCTCAGCATGACTTTAATTGGTATCTAAGGCATTTGGAATTACTTGAGATATGGATTCCAAAATAAATGGCAGAGTTTAACTCTCTTTGGTATTCAGGCGTCATCTTAATCTGCTTGTTAACTACTAGTATCCATCACCTTCTAAGTACTTCATGGTTATGACTTAACTAATAGTTGAAATAATCAACTCTTACCCATTCATCCAAAAAACTTTCAAAGAACACGAAAGGGAGAAGCCTCTGAAACTACAAATGTTGAAAAGACAGCCAGAAAGAATGACAGAAAGAACCAGTAATGCCCCTCTGCCAATCCACGCTCAGGGCTCACTCTCTGCCATTCAGACCATTCTCAGTGAACGAGGGTGCTTCTGGCAGGATGGCCACCATGGGGATCCCCCCAGGAACCCTCTCCCATAATGGGAGGTGAGCACCCCACAAAAGGCATCTCAGAAAAGAAAACACCTTTAGAGAAAGAAAGAAAACAGAGGGATCGTATCAAAAAGCAAAATCCTGGAGGTGAGGGGAGATTTTCAAAGCAACTTCACTTTTCACATAGGTAGTCTTCACTGGAACATGGCACCAACATGGGAACAGAGCTAAATTAAAATGACCCTCAAAATGTCAACACAGCTCATGTGTACCGCAGGAAGGAGGATGTCCCAAATCCACTGGTCGGTTTCTATTGGACATTCCACCTTGCCCCACACTGCTGGCAGCCGAGAGCAACAAAACCTTTTTAAAAGTCTGCATATCTCAGAGTTATAATATACCAGCCTATACATGTGTACACACACACACACACACGCACACAGGTATATGCACATGTACACACACAGCACACCTGATTTATAAAAAGAGCTTTGTGGATCAGGGTATGCCTTCACTTGGGCCAAGAATCTAGTTGTTGGCATTAGGAAAATGGACCCAAAGAATGTAATCAGGAAGAGAACTGGTTGGCAGGATTAACATTGCATTTTATATAATATTTATAAGCTAGTATCCAATTGCTTGTCCAGAACTAATTCAACTGGCCAGAATCTTCTAAATATATAATGTCAAGCCTTAAAAAGTTAAGCTCTGTAGCAACAGAAGTTAACACTATCTAAAATAAATTATATTTTTAAATACATGTAATGAAATTATAGGTCACTAGAAATTCAATTCTATAATGAATATAAAGTAATATGAACCTATTGTTAAAGTACCATTCCCAGGAACATTTCAGCGCAAAGTCTAAAAAAAAAGGGCTAAGAATTTGAGAATAAATGGATATGACTTAGAAACCCTGAACCATATTTCTGAGTACTGGTAGGATTAGTTGGTGACAAGATACAAAGGTCTGTCTCCATGGCCACAATAAAGGCTTACCTCATTTTACCTAGCAGTGTTCCTGAAAAGTTGTGCAAATGAAGTTTTTACAGCCAGACCCTCCTTTTAAATATGCCAGGAGGCCACGATTGTAGATACCCTGGAGTGAGCCCTGAAACACATGAACTTTGAAGCAGTAGCGCCCCTAGACCCCGTCTACACAGGGCACGCACCTGGAGGCACGTGGGAAGCGGCTGCCGTGATGAGCGTGCCGTAACCCTGTCTGCTTTGCTGCGGGGCTCTCCTGAAGTGAGGCGCACTGTAGCAGGAATGTTAGGATGGAATCCAGAGCACAGCTGACCTGATTCCGTTACAAAACATCAGAGAAGTTCAGAAAGTGTTTTTCAATCAAAACAAAATTCCTGTAAATATGTGTGTTTTGTAAGAAATGCTGATCTATGATGGGCAGAAGCTTTTATCCACTGTTAACTGACTTACTGAAAACATGCAAGTGCTTGAACTGGGCTCCGTTGGATTTAACAATCAAGTAGAGCTCCTTACCTAACTTCAGAAATAGCACCAGATGCCACTCCACTTCTATCAGAGCCTCGTCCCCTCTCCAGCGCAAGCCGTTCACAGCTTTCCTCACCCTACCTCACCAAAGCAAAGCGTGAATTAAAAGGCAAAAATTAAGTTAGAAAGATGCTTGGTCTAAATATAAGGTTATTTTTTCAGTCTTAAAAAAAAAAGAACTAAGTCAAATACATTTACTAAAAGTAACTCTTAAAAGGTGATTTTTTTTTCTTATTTGGTGTTTCCTTTTCTTCCCCTCTGAATTTAAGACTCCACTTTAAAATACATATGAATGCATCCTTCTAAACAATATATTCTCTATTAAATAAGCAATGCAACTTCTCTGGCCACATCTATCTGCTACTTGCCACATAAATGAAAAAAGTAGTTATATCTGCCTATTTACTCAGCATTTGTAATTGCAAAAAAGACTGGAAAAATCGCTGAGGAAGTTTTTATGCAAGTTTTGGGGAGGACTGGATGCTTGCAAGGCTTCACTGTAGGGTTCCATCATTGTATGTTTCCTAGAAGGTAGTGTGCAAATGATACCTGAACACAGTATATGTGGTTATAACTGGGGGAAAGGTGGAGACAATAGTGTTAATACAAATGTTTGTCAAGTAAATTAATAACCAAAAAAAACACTTTCACTTAAGGTATTAGGATATTTCAAGTGACCGAAATAAAACAGATTTTAAAATCATCTCTACCATTCGCGCCAATTACTGACTTTGGCCCTTTACTAAGCAGACACAATGAATCTTCTTTTCAATGATCAGCTTTTGTCATTGGCCCAAGGTTATCATAGCTGGATGAAAACATGATCATGGATTTGCTCCCATAATTTAAAAACCAATAATTAAAAAAATAATAATGTTGGTCTCTTTTCTCCACAAGTTTTCAAGTAATTAGTTCAAGTAAGCTTATTTACAGCTGTTGTATATGTGACCTATGAAGTCAGCCTCCTTGGAAATGGGGCCCTACGTTTTATTTTTGTCTTGAACCAGGCTTCTTGTAAATACTATGTCGATTCAGTCATGTTTCCGTTTTATTGGGCAGATAAAGAGAGGAAACCAGCAAGTTATGTCCAAAGGCCGGAAAACGCCTAAATGCTTCCCAACTATCTGCGAAGATGTTGTACTTGAGGAAAACTCGATGCTCCAAGCTGGTCGACAGGGTCACGTCTCTGCTCATGATGTAGATGCCGTCGTTATGCAGCGCGCAAGTCAAGTTAAGGCCCGACTTGGACGTGTTCTCCTTGAGGTAGAGCCACTGCCGGGTGACAGTGTTGTAGGACTGCACGGTGAGCATGTCCTCACTCTGGCTGCTCCTCCGGTTGGGCCCCAGTTCGTGGAGACACCCCCCCACAATGTAGATGGTCTCCTCCACCGACACCATCTGCTGCTTGCGAATGTGGACGTCACATGTTTCAAAGAGGGTCCAGATGTCGGAGGAGGGGCAGTACTGCAGAATGTTCATGTTCCGGTCTGGAACGAGAAAAGAAGACAAATAATGACATGGCCACGAGTAACACCACCAACTGCCTACCAGTGGTCAGCAAATTGCGGCTCGCGAGCCACATGCGGCTCTTTGGCCCCTTGAGTGTGGCTCTTCCACAAAATACCAACTTCTGCGCATGGGCCACAAAGTTTCAATTGCACTGTACGTGCGCGCCCGCACGTGGTATTTTGTGGTATTTTGTGGAAGAGCCACACTCAAGGGGCCAAAGAGCTGCATGTGGCTCGTGAGCCACAGTTTGCCCACCACGGGTAGGCTGTATATAACCGCCTACCTCTCCCTGATAACCTGGTACACAGAGGGGCAGCTATTTCAGACAAGTAGAGGCTGGGAACACAGTTTTGCAAATGACTGGGAGGAGATCCGTTTAGAATCATCCCACTCACTTCGCATTCACACATGTCCCCTCCCTGGGACGCTCTCAAAATCAGTAAGACCAGTGAGGTGAGCAGTTGTGACCTGGGCACGTCCCCTCCTCCCTTGCACCCATTGTTTGTTTGTTTTTAAAGATACTTTTTTTAATGTCTGTCTTCTGATTCTTTGACAGCATCTTGTTGGTTTTTTTAAACATATATATTTTTATTGATTTCAGAGAGGAAGGGAGAGGGAGAGATAGAAACATCATTGATGAAAGAGAATCATTGATCGACTGCCTCCTGTACACCCCCTACTGGAGATCGAGCCTGCAACCCAGGCATGTGCTGTGACCTCCTGGTTCAAAGGTCGATCCACTGAACCAAGGCAGCCAGGCCCTTACACCTTTTAGAACCACCAAGCCAATCAATGTAAAGAAAATCAGAGCCTCAGAAACTTCATCAATACCTATAGACTACTGACTACTTAATACAGGCAGGCTGAGCCCCCAGGGATCTATTCTTGACAAAGGATTCTACAAAACCAGACAAGTGAGCAGGATTCTTATGGGCTGTCAAAAGGAAAGGACAGAAAAAGGCAGGAGAAATGCAAGTCTCACCTCTGGCTGTCAAGCCATAGAATCACTGGCAATTCTACTTCCCAATTGTTAACACCAGAGACACACTGACAAAGGCCCTTCCCTCTCCCTGGCCCATTTCACAGGAGACAGTCATTGTGTGGATAAAAACAGATAGCAGAGGGGAGACTGCTTGCTCTGACATTACTTTGAATGAAGGGGAAGAATTGCCTGCTCTCCTTTTAAAAATGCTTGTGAAATTTAAAATATTTAGTTTTGCCCTGCCAGAGTGGCTCAGATGGTTGAGCATCATCCCATGCATCGAAAAGTTGCTGGCTGGATTCCGAGTCAGGACACAAACCTGGGTTGTGGATTTGATCCTCAGTTGGGGAGCCTACGGAAGGCAACCGATCAATGTTTCGCTCTCACACTGATCTCTCTCTCTTCCTTCCCCTCTCTAAACATGTCCTCAACTTAGGATTAAAATAATAACTATATATATGGTTTCATTTTTCTTTTTTTCCCCCTTTTCTCCTCTAGGAAAGAATAAATAGACTATTTTAGCCTCACGGGGGGGGCGGGGGGGGGGGACAGGGAAGTGATGAGTTATCAGAAAGAATGAACTTTCTATGTGTTGTGTTTTATTTTATTATTTTTTAAATATATTTTTATTGATTTCAGAGAGGAAGGGAGAGGTAGAGAGAGATAGAAACATCAATGATGAGAAAATCGTTGTCTGCCTCTTGCACGCCCCTACTGGGGATCAAGCCTGCAACCCGGGCATGTGCCCTTGCCTGGAATTGAACCTGGGACCCTTCAGTCCACAGGCCGACGCTCCATCCACTGAGCCAAGCCAGCCAGGGCTGTATGTTGTGTTTTAAAGAAACAACACAGTCTATCAGTGTAAGACAGCTCAGCTGGGGAACTGACTGCACGCACAAGTGTACAGCTTTCCCACGGCTGCAGAAGTGGGAGCAGTGGGAGCAGCACTTCTACCTGAGCTGGAAGGACTCGCCACAGAGGGCAACGATTAAAGAGCTCCACCACAATGTCGGTGCCAAGAAAAGTGCCTCCAAAGGGGGCACAGAGGGAACGGAGAAGAGACCAACCCTGTGTGTGCACACGCCCAGACCTGCAGGAATACCAGAACTGCTATAGCTTTAGGGAACTGTCCTCCTGTTTCCCACCCACACCAATACCTCCCTATATTTCTTTTTATTGCAGCTATTGTGACAAAGCTCATTCTAGGAGACGGCCCTGGGGAGTTTGATTGCTAATCTATCAGAAAGTGCTCCTTAGTAACCTGGCTTCCCATGGCATGAATAAAGGACTTATTCTGGTGAAGCGTCAGTGTATTTCTCAGTTCCAGGTCAGAAGGTCTTCCCAGGTCTCCTGTAAATGTTTTCTCTCCTCACCCAACAAAGGTTCAGACCATGAGGAGGTGGTTTGAGTTGAAGAAATGATCTTTTCTCTTTTACATGTAGAGTTGATGCTGACGTTTAACAAATTACCCTTTTTCCCTTTAGTAGCTACTATTACTTTCGAATGAATTTTCTTTTAAGTCTTCAGTGCCTGCCCAAGAATTATAATAGTCAAATAGCTATCAAAAAATCATGAACTATAACTTTCTGAATTTTAAAAGTCTCACCTAATGAAGTCAACAGGCTGAGAACCCAATTTGAAGTCCTGAGGGTTTTTCTTCTTTTCTTTTTTTTTTTTCATAACAATTATGGTTTGTTTTATGTACAAAGGACTATTAGGAAATGCTGGGAAGAGACTAACCAGTGGAGAGGGCAGCTTCAGCGTACAAGGAACTGCCCTGCCCTCTCATCTCAGAAAACTCGTTTTCAACGCTTACACAAACATCCCTCCATCCACCTCACCTAACCAGCCCATCATGGGCATTTGGCTTGCGGAACCTGGGACAGGAATCACAGTGGGTGGCCCGAGTGAAAAAGGTACATTAGCCGTGGCTTTTGAAACTAGAAAACACACAAGCAGGGGTTTTCCAGGTCAAATCTAAAGAACACTGGCTCAGCCAGGGTCATGGAAAATCTGGGCCATCTACCAGCAGGGCACTCTGGGTCAGTGCGGCCTGCCAGGCTTCACAGCTCCCGCTCGGGAGGGAGGCCCAGAGATCTGTGTGCGTAGGTCAGCCCAGCGGGCGCACGCTGTGTTACAACAGCCAGAGGGGAATCATAATTTCTTAGAAATGTTCACGAGTGAGTAGCTGTACTTACTGTCTTCAGAGAAAAGACACGAACACAGGGGTACATATGCACACACAGGAATTCTCTGGAGGTTATGGTTTACGTAAGCATATAAAGTTGGCCACTCAACCTGAACACCAATGTTGAAGATGAAAGAATTGAGCCCTAGCCCGTTTGGCTCAGTGGATACAGCACTGGCCCATAGACTGAAGGGTCTCGGGTTCAATTCCGGTCAAGGGCACGTACCTCAGTTGTAGGCTGATCCTTAGCTCTGGTCAGGAAGGCAACCAATCGATATGTCTCTCTCACATCGATACTGCTCTCTCTCTGTCTCTCCCTCTCCCTTCCACTCTCTCAAAAAATCAAAAGGAAAATATCCTTGGGTGAGGAGGATTAACAAAATAAAAAGAGAAAAGAATTGAGTGCTAGGTTTCATTCCCCCGCCCCCCGCCCCCCCCCCCCCCCCAATTATTTGTAAAGGAAAGGCTGGTAATTATCTTCAGTGGAGAATCACTAGGGAGGGACACTGGGAATAGCTCCATGGGTGATGGAAGCCTGAGTGGAGGGGGAAGTTCACTGTTCCCCCTACACTGCTCCTTGTCACTGCCTCTCCTTAAATGCCTAGACAAACACACCACCGGTAGTGAGCTTAATGATGGCCCCCAAAAAGGTATGTCCACCTCCTAACCCCCAGAACCTTGGAATGGGACCTTGTTTGGAGAATGGGTCTTTGCAGATCATCCTGGATTACTCAGGTGGGCCCTGAATCCAGCGAGAAGCGTGTTCTTGAAGGAGACAGAAGAAAAGACGCAGACACACAGAGGAGAAGATGCATGAAGACAAAGGCAGAGACGAGCACTATGCAGCCACTAGCCAAGGTACACCTGAAGCCACCAGAGCTGCAAGTAGCAAGAAAGGATTTTCGCCCTGGCCAGTTGCTCAGTTGGTTGGAGCACCATCCCATGTACCACCAAAAAGTCACTGGTTGGATTCCTGATCAGAGCATATACCCAGGTTGTGAGTTCGATCCCTGGTTGGGGTGCATATGGGAGGCAACCAGTCGATGTTTCTCTCTCACGTCCTCTCACATGTTTCTCACATGTTTCACTCCCTCTTTCTTTCTCTCTAAAATCAATCAAAACATATTAAAAAGAAAGAAATGATTCCCCTCTAGAGCCTTCTGAGGGAGCGAGACCCTACCAACACCTTGATTTAAGACTTCTGGTCTCCAGAACTATGTGAGAACACACGTTTCTGTTGTTTTAGGCTACCATGTTCACGGTCAGTGGTTAAATCAGCCACAGGAAACTAACACAGCACCCACCACCCTCCCCACCAGAGCATCTGTTTAGAGTTCGCTCTAAGAAGAATTAATAATAATAAAAAAAAGTGAATCAGATGCTCATAAAACACCTTACAGTCAACTTCTTCCTCTAACATAAATCCCCAAAACAGGACACATTTGGTTATGGTGAAAAGAATGTTTGTCACCTGCGCTTGTATCAGCACGTGGATTTTTGTCTTATACAATGTTACATGTGGTCGCATACAGCTCAGTGGGCCACCAGCATCACTTCCCCAGGCCTGTCCTGCCCATGTTACACCACAGAGAAGTGACAGGTTATCTCATTATGTCAAATAGAGTGGTCACTGGGACTTCAATGTGGCCCAAAGTCCTAGGAGTCCAGTTATTCCTTTTCTGAAATTCTGGACATTCTACAGTCAGATAGAGCAAATGAAGAAATAAATTTCCTTGGCCAGCCAGGAGATGAATATGGAAACAGCAGCTTTATCGGTGAGGTGAGAGATCAAAGGAAGGGCACCTCTTCCTGGTGGCCGACCATTGCCTTTCTTCCCACAGCCAAGCTGTGTTCTGCCAATAACCTGTGAGGGGCTCCTACTATAAAGAGCCGTATAAAACCTGCTGGAGAAACTTTTATCTCCAAATTATCCTATATAATAAAAGCTTAATATGCTAAGTGTCCGGTCATCCAGTTGGCCGTTCAACCAATCAAAGCATAATAAGTTAATGATATGCTAAGGCCACTCAACTGCTCGCTATGACGTGCACTAACCACCAGGGGACAGACACTCCCATCGGTAGGTTAGCTTGCTGCTGGGGTCTGGCCAATCGGGACTGGGCAAGAGGGCCAGACATGCCCTGGAGCCCTCCTGCGGTCCCTCCCCAGCTGGCCAATCTCCCGTGTCCCTCCCCGGCCCTGATCATGCACCAGTGGGGTCCCTCGGCCTGGCCTGCGCCCTCTCGCAATCTGGGCTGAGGGATTCCCTCCCCCACAAGTGCACTAATTTCGTGCACCAGGCCTCTAGTTAACTATAAAATGCCCACCAAAAATGTGAAAAAATATATGCATAGTTTAATAAATAGCAGAACCACCTCCCACCTACCAGTCAGAAAAGAATCTTCTCATATCATGTTCTCTTGCTCCTCCTATGGTGTGTAAGCAACAGCTGAGAGCTGCGTTTCAGAATCTACAGCTCATATGTTTGTGCTCAAAACAGGAGCAAATGAAAACAAAACTCTGCAAGGATGTCTGGCACTGAATCCCATAGTGCTGGATGCGGGGGATTCATGTGTGTTGGGAAAAAGGATGGGAATGACCCAGCCAAGTCTTAAGATGACAAACTATAAGGCTAGCTTTCCAGAGCAGAAACACATATTTTCTTCACAGTTCTCCCTACCCTATTCAAAGGCATCAAAGGCCCCTCCTGTCCAAACCACCCTGTCACATAGGACTCGCTTCCTTCCAGATGTGTAAATACACAGTACGTAATGCACAAAATCACACTTGTGTACACTGGAGTGTTTCCTCTGGCAGCTTCTGCCCTTCCCAGGCTGCCTGCAAAGCTGACATATAAGAGGACCACTTACTTGGCCCCTTCACTTACCTTTGGTCGTATATCCTCCAATGACATAAATTTTCCCCTTACACTCACACGCAGAGAACTCAGCCAGAGGATTGGGTAAGGGTGCCACAAAATTCCACGCATCCTGCTCAGGATTGTAACACTCAACATTAGAAACGACCTGCCCACCAATGGCATAGAGTTTTGAATTAACGGCCACAAGTTTGAAGTTAGACCTGAAAGACAGAACACAAGGGTTCACAAAGTCAGTTCTCTTGATCATGAAGAAATAAGACAATGGCAGGAACTGCCAAAGAAGAGTGTGGAACCTGTTGGACAGAAGAAGAAAATTCGCTCTCCATGTTGGGTGACATTCGGCCTGGGGACCGAGGAATGGCCAAAGCACATCTCAAATTTCACTCTTGTCCCCAAAAGTCCACAAGAATGGTGCATTCTCCAAACTTTAGCCACTGAAGATAAGCAGTTCAATATAACAAGAACTGATCTTGCTTAGCCTTACACCAGAACTAAAGTTACTCTGTTTACTAAACTCAATACCTTCTTTTCAGGAGCAAGACCAAGGGTTAAGGGAGAAAAGCACCAACTCCACTCCCTTGTCTCTCTCTACTCAAAATGTTTACCTCATTCTTCCTACTCTGTGGGTAGGCTCTATCCGAGGTAATCACCAGCACTGCTTCCTTACACAGACAGGCATATGCAAAGTGTGGTTGCTAAAGGGTGATTCAGAGACCCCATTACCGAGAGCACCCCAAAGGAGATTGCTGTTCCTCCCTCCTCCATAGGAGGGCATCTTATATGGTGCTTCAAAACAGGTAAGGTGGGCAGGTAAGCACTGAACTGATTAAAACTATTTTGATCCAGCATTCTTAGGGCACTTATACATGTTAACTCAACAAATACTTATATTAACAAGTGCTCACCTATCATAGCGTTAAATGATTTTTAAAAAGAGAAATACACTGATTTCAAGCCCCACAATCAGTAATAGAATTAAACGCTGCTCACAGGCTTCAGCACATGGGGAAGGAGAAACATTTGGAAGTGCTGCGCCAGTCACAATAGTATGAGCAGCAGCATGATGCAACAGAAAGGCCTGGGGCAGAAATCAAAACACTGGGTTTGAGTCCCAGCTCTGCTGATAACCAGCTACCTGACCTGGGCCCAACCCTTCACTTCCTCATCTCTAGCACAGGGATAATAACCAGCACAGGGTGGTCAAAACAATTAGAGCAAACAATTGGTCAGAAAATACTACACAGAGATAAGCTACTAGCATTATAGTTTCTCCATTTTCTATATCTATATCTATATATATAAAAGCCTAATATGCACAGTGTTCCCTTGGGAGTTCGACTGACCGGGAGTTTGATCGCTTGCTATGATGTGAGCTGATCACCAGGGGGCAGCGCAAAACGAAGGTAGGCCCCAGCTGGCAGCTGGCAGCTGCTAGGGACCCTACCCATGCATGAATTTCGCGCACTGGGCCTCTAGTATGAAATAAAGAGGCTAGACCAGGTGAATTTAGAGGCGACGTCTAACGCCAAAACAATGATTTCTTCAAAAGTAACAATATCCAAAGAAAGAATGGGGATAGAGGCTACATAGGAGTGAAGTGTGTAAGAGAGTAGATGAAGCAGCGCAGTGGACCAGTGGACCATGCCTGACCTAAAGGTGTTTGATAAACTCTGATGCATTAGAATTAGGACATATGTGAGTGATAGCCACCTATTAGAAAACTAAGATTTTTTTAAGTGCTTGTAATGTTTATTCCTAAGCTTTAGTTTAGTTTTCTTTTTCAAATCAGAGAGTGAATAGAGTCCTCTTCATCAAGAAGCCCATATTGTCTATTAAACCCAGCCAGCCATTCCATTTTTCATGCCAACAGACCTCACAGTGGCGGCAACTACTGGGGGGTCCCTGATTCATGTTGCTTACTTTTCCTGCTGCCAATGGTCCTTAAAATCTGACCATGATGCCCTCCCTATGCGTGCAAATTTGGGGAACCAAGGGAAATAAAGCTTGCAAATAAGCACTAAATTTCACCAGCCCACAATTTGTTTTTGCTCCCTGTAGGTACACAGATAGTAAATTTTGTCAGATCAAAACAGTTCTTAGTATTCAACCAGTAGCATCATTTGTCCTGAGCAAACATGCAAGGGGCTTCTTTTTGAGGCTGAATGAATAGGCTGTTAAAAGTAAATGCTATCTCTCCAGACCCCAACATGCTCGAATTCACTCGAAGGGGAACATTTTTCTACACTGACTTTGTATCCAGATGAAACTGCCACCCCAAAACAGACCTCGTAATGAAGAGGCCTACTGCTAAAGGGTCTGAGCCCAGGCTTGTACAGGGAAATCTCGGCTCCACTGCTCAACAGCTAAGTGACCATGGACACGTCACTGAGCCTCAGTTTCCCCACCTGTGAGGTGGGGATAAGAAGAGCACAATATTGCACGTGGTAAGGGTTGAAAAGGGTCACACCTGCAGAAACAGGTCACTTAGAGGAAACGCGTTTCTGCATGTCCCACGCCTGAGTTTCTCCACTTCAGGAGGGTCGGTTTCTCATTTGTCAACTACAACTGTTACTGGCCGTGATGCACTCTGGGATTCTGTACAAAGTGCTCTCTCATTCATAAATTCTTGTCATTTACCGCCTCATTTCCAATTTTCTAAAAATAATTCTTCCACTCTCCATTTCCTGAATGGTAAAGGTATGAATTCAAGCTATAAATTATTTTTAAAATTAAGGCCTCTGCAGTGTTTTTCTTAATATTGATCCCTGACAATACATTCAGGAGGCAACAAGAAGAATTTATAAAACCAGAAAATTTGTTGGAGCTACATACTTGACTTACTTATAGTAAACAGAAAGGAAAGTAAGAAAAATTCAATGATTTAATTTCTACTTCACTTAGAAGAAATACAATGCTCTTTAAATCCTTAAAAGCTAGCCCTGGCTAGTGTGGCTCAGTGGATTGAGCACTGTCCCATGCACTGAGAGGTAGCTGGGTCGATTCCAGTCAGGACATATGCCTGGGAGGTGGGCTCGATCCCCAGTAGGGGGCATGCAGGAGGCAGTCGATCAATGTTCTCTCTGATCAATGTTTCTATCTCCCTCTTCTTTCCACTCTCTCTAAAATCAAAAAAACACACAACATATTCTTTTTAAAAAAATCCTTAAAAGCTAAGTTACATAAAATCATGATAAACACAAGTGCACAAATATCAATGATTGATAGCTGTATACACTGTAGGGAGATAGAGTTGCATAGAGTTCTGGCCCTGTGACTACATGCAATTAAACTCAGTTAGCCTCAGTTTCCTCTTTGGGGGAATGGGGCCAATAATAATACCTACCTCACAGAGATGCTGTGGGCATAAAATAGGAATTGACACCTAAAATAGTGACCACAGTAAGCAGTGACCACAAAATGCTGCCCAGAGTACGAGCTCAATTCATTGCTATGAATTGCACAGAAAAGTCTGTTACCATCACAGTGAAAATTAGAGTGAAATGCCAAGGTCCTTTCTCAACCATTCAGAAGAGGATTGTATAGTCCAGTGATGGCGAACCTATGACACGCATGTCAGAGGTGACACGCGAACTCATTTTTTTGGTTGATTTTTCTTTGTTAAATGGCATTTAAATATATAAAATAAATATCAAAAATAAAAATCTTTGTTTTACTATGGTTGCAAATATCAAAAAATTTCTATATGTGACACAGCACCTGAGTTAAGTTAGGGTTTTTCAAAATGCTGACACACCGAGCTCAAGAGGTTCACCATCATTGGATAGTCTGAGGACCCTCCAGGTCCTTCTGCCTCTTCTCTCCTCTTCTGCTGCCTACTTTCTGCCACTTCCTTATGTATTAACCTCCCCCGGGGACCAGGAAGAAGAGAGGAGAGAGGTTAGGAAACAGAATCAGTCATGGTTCCTACCTACTACCATCTCTGAGAAACTTCAGTGCGCAAAGCAATTTAAACTATTGGCCAAAATTATATTGGCGGCGGGGGGAACGGGGGGGGGGGGGGGGGGCGCGGAGAGGGTGAATAGAAACGTAGTTTGCTTGCTTTCCCACTATTCTCAGGCTCCACCGAACATTAACCAGAGTACAAAATCTCTTGATGGCTCCAGGACTCTAGAAATGCTCCAAAATACTAAACTTCGGCGCAGAGGGCAGGGGCAGCGAAGGCCAACAACGCTGATGCCACCTCTGCCAGGAGACTGTTCAGTCTCTCTCCCAGCCTTGCTGTGGTCACACGCAGAACAGGAGGGCACACCCAACTCCAACTTCACAGCAAAAGTGCAGGGCAACGGAAGGGACTAGAGGCAACTTTAGAAATAAAGAAATTAATGAACTGACCGTGGCCACAATGGCCGGCTTCTGCAAGTTATCGCTAATTCAAGTGAGGAGGGAAAGCAAGCAGTTTTGTGAGCACACAAGCTTTTACATGCGAAGAGCTATGTCCCAACAACGCCCAAGATCAAATCCACATTCGGGCCACGGGCAGGTTGCACGCCTGGACTTTAAAGCATCCTCTCCAAGAGTGATGGGGACTCGCTGCCATTTTCAAGCGTGTGGGCATAGCCCTAACCGTTTATTTTTGTATCTGCTGCTGGCCATTCGGCACAATGTTCTCCAGGGTGCAAAGGGTTTATAAAGTCTAAGCCGAGGGTTCCTGGCTGTCTTTAATTACGAACCTGGGATTGTGGCACTGTTCAGGGCCCGGGGAAAGCAGGTTGCTCTGCATCTGACCCTTGGTCAAAGTAAAACGGTACAGATCCGTCCCACAAGCAGCGAATCAGAGAGAATGGAAATTCTGGGTAAAACCTGCCATTCTTACTCGGGGTTCTAAGTTCCCTGCAGTGTTTCTGAAACTTGTGTTGGATGCATTAGCCAGAAACAAGTGGGTTTCATTTATACTTGTCTCATCAATTATAAATTCCTGCAGCCAGGAACTATGTCCTCCTTGTTGTTTA
Source organism: Myotis myotis (assembly GCF_014108235.1). Lineage (NCBI taxonomy): Eukaryota > Metazoa > Chordata > Mammalia > Chiroptera > Vespertilionidae > Myotis > Myotis myotis. The sequence continues at coordinate 177,389,848 of NW_023416335.1, forward strand.
TCCAATGGTGACAAGAAAAATACTGGATATAAAGGCTGTGGTGAAGCTGAAGCACACATGATAAAATTCTGAGAAGCAGCACAGTACCATAAAATATTTATGCTCCATTTCTTGGAAGAAAATACTTTTTTTTTTTTTTAAACATATTTTATTGATTTTTTTACAGAGAGGAAGGGAGAGAGAGAGAGAGTTAGAAACATCGATGAGAGAGAAACATCGACCAGCTGCCTCCTGCACATCTCCTATTGGGGATGTGCCCGCAACCCAGGTACATGCCCTTGACCGGAATCGAACCTGGGACCTTTCAGTCCGCAGGCCGACGCTCTATCCATTGAGCCAAACCGGTTTCGGCAGAAAATACTTTTTTAAAAGGAAAATTTTTAAATCTGAATGAAGATGATCACTGCCAATCTATAAGCCGTAACTTGTAAGCTATCTAAAGAGTTATACATATTCAATAGTACTTCCAATAGTACATATTCAGGTGGTACTTCCATTTTTGTTACTATTCCTAGTAGACACTTTGAGCAATCTACTTAACTTCCGGTGCCTCAGTTTCTGCTTCTGTACAGTGGGAACCTGCCTAATATAGCCCTTGTGAAGAATAAGTGAGATTATACATGTAAAGTAGTAGGAACAGTAACTAGCACAGACTAAGTGCTCAATTAAGTGTTACATATTTTTTCAGCTATTCTAAATAACTATAGTGACTGTTATAAGATTAAACTGTTCACTAAAATGTTACATTTTAAATGACTATAAAATTATACATTGGTTTTTATTACAGTAACATAAAAATCTATGCCACAATTCAACAAATCATGCATTGCACACATCTATTATTTTTTGGACACCAACTTTACAGTAGGAATACATAAGCGTTGAATAAGTAATTGGACTCAATTGGAAGAGAGAGACACAAACATAAACAAAAAATATTCAATTCAAAGTGGGATTGTGCTAGAAGAACACAGAGTTTGAACCCAATTGAGGATTCAGGAAGGGACTCCTGGTTGATAGTATGTCAGATCTGAGTCAAAGCTGAGGGAGATAAAGAAGGGTACACACTCCAATGTGGCATCAATACCCAACTAGAAAATATAACTTAAAAAGTATCTTTGTAAGAAAAATACAGCGGCTACAAAGATAATAAAAGAAACTTTTCATGAAGAACCAAAAGACCTAAATAATTCCTGGATAAAGAAACCATTTTTCAAGCTGTAAAAATATTATAAAGCTGTGAATCAAACCATTTTTCAAGCTGTAAAAATATTATAAAGCTGTGAATCCTCCTCCAAATTAATCTAATGCTACATAATCCTAATCAAAATCCCAACAGGACTTGACAAGCTGACTCTAAAGCTTATCTGAAGAAGATATGCAAAAAATAGCCAAGAGAATTAAAATAAAACAAAACAGAACAAAGGGGGCTTTGTTTTACTAGACAAAAAATAAGATAAGGGGTAGGTGGACAAAAGTAGGTTCACAGCTATTTGTATGGAAAAAGATATGCTGGTTATGATTATTACAATAGCTTTCTTAAGGCAAAAGAATGTCACTCACAACTGTAAACCTACTTTTGCCCACCTCATAGATTACCAAACTATTATAATTTAAAAAATGTGTTATTGATGCAGGAATAGCCAATCTGGCAATTTAAAAACAAGAAAATGAGCATATAATAACTTGTTTTGCAAATCATAGTGAGAAGGATTAAGGCCTCTGGGACATTTCAAAAACTTGTTATAACCCCACACTATACCTTAAATAAAAATAAATCCCAGATTCAGATCTAAGTGTAAAAAGGCAAAATTAAAAAATAGGTCATGAGGTAGAATAGATCATGAATATTTTATATATTTTTAGTTTGTAGAATCCTTTCCTATGTAAGATAGAAAGTTCAAAGAATTCTTAACAAATTTGACTGCAAAACATTTTAAATATCTTCATAAGAATATACTATAGCCCTGGCTGGTTTGGCTCAGTGGATAGAGTGTCGTCCTGTGGACTGAAGGGTCCGAGGTTCAATTCCAGTCAAGGGCACATCCCCGAGTTGTGGGCTTGATCCCCAGTAGGGGTTGTGCAGGAGGCAGCCAATCAATGATTCTCTCCCATCATTGATGTTTCTATCTCTCTCTCCTTCTCCTTTCCTCTCTGAAATTAATAATAATGTATTTTTTTTTAAAAAAAGAATATGCTATAAACTTTAAGTCCAAAACTAGAGCCTGCACTTTTTGGGTCTTCAGTTTTTCTTGTTTTTGTTGATTTATTTGTTTTTTAAATGGAGTAAGCTGCCAACATTTTAAAAAAATAAGGATATCTACATGTCTGGCACACCATTTCTCACTTCCATTTGGCAATACCATAGCCAGCTGTGGCTGAAAGGTGGAGCCCTCTTGTGGTGGGGCAGTAGCTCTCTGGTTCATCATAACTCCCACCTCTACTCATTGACTTTACATCCATGGTAACTTCAGGCATTTGTGAGACTAATATCTACATATATAAATATAACAAAATAAATATGAAAAAGATAAGCCAAATTTTAAAAAAATTAGCAAAGGCCACTTACAAAAGTATACAAATGGCTGATAATCATATGAAAAGAATAATCTCTCAATCAGAGACATACACAACATTTATCCAGGGTTTCCAGGAATTTGCCATATAGAACTAACTCACATATGCCTAGATGTTCAACATAGCATCTACACTAAAAGACAAACATGCAAATTGACCGTACCTTCGCTATGCCTTAAGCCACGCCCACCAGTCAATCAGAGTGACTATATGCAAATTAGCCTAACCAAGATGGCTGCCAGCAACCACGGAGCTGGAGCGAGCAGGCGGCTTGGATTGCCCCTGGCAGTGGAGGAAGCCAAGCTTCCCTCCTGCCCTGGCTGGCTCTGCGCTCCTCTCAAGGCTACAAAGTTTTAATTACAGAAGGTAAATAAATCCCAGAATAAAAAAGAAAAAAAAAAGAAAAAAAGGAGAGACTGGGAGCTTCCGTCACCGGGGGGGGGCTTGGCCGCCTGTAAACGGCCCTCAGCCCCTCACCCAGACTGGCCAGGCACCCCAGTGGGGACCCCCCCACCCTAAAGGGAGCGTGGCCAGCCTGCAAACAGCCATCAGCCCCTCACCCAGGCTGGCCAGGCACCCCAGTGGGGACCCCCACCCTGAAAGGGGTGTGACCAGCTGCAAACACCATCAGCCCCTCACCCAGGCTGGCCAGGCACCCCAGTGGGGGCCCCCAGCTTGAAGGGGGTGTGACCAGCCTGCAAACACCATCAGCCCCTCCACCAGGCTGGCCAGGCACCCCAATGGGGACCCCCAGCTTGAAGGGGGTGTGACCAGCCTGCAAACACCCATCAGCCCCTTACCCAGGCTGGCCAGGCACCCCAATGAGACCCCCACCCTGATCCAGGACACCCTTCAGGGCAAACCAGCTGGCCCCCACCCATGCACCAGGCCTCTATCCTATATAATAAAAAGGGTAATATGCAAATTGACCCTAACAGCAGAACGACTGGGAATGACTGGTCACTATGACACACACTGACCACCAGGGGGCAGACGTTCAATGCAGGAGCTGCCCTCTGGTGGTCAGTGCGCTCCCACAGGGGGAGCTCTGCTCAGCCACAAGCCAGGCTGATGGCTGCCAGCACAGAGGTGGTGGCGGGAGCCTCTCAGCAGCATTAAGGATGTCTGACTGCAGCTTAGGTCTGCTCCCTGCTGGTAAGTGGACATCCCCTGAGGGCTGCCGGGCTGCCAGAGGGAGGTCTGACTGCCAGTTCGGGCCCGTCCCCTCAGGGAGCAGGCCTAAGCCAGCAGGTGGACATCCTCCGAGGGGTCCCAGACTGCAAGAGAGAATAGGCTGGGCTGAGGGACCCCCCACCCCGAGTGCACAAATGTTTGTGCACCGGGCCTCTAGTTGTTTATAATGGCAAATGGCAGTCATCTAAATGTTCATGAATAAGGGAGAAGTTAATTACATTATGGTACATACACGGGCTGAAATACTACATAGCCATTAACAAGGCTGGGGTGGATCTGTTTGTTGATATAGAAAAAACTGTCAGCTACAATAATGTCAAGTGGAAATATCAAGTGCTATAATAATCAGCATAACTTAATCAATTTGAGTAAAAATATACATGTATGTTATATATACACACCCCATGTACATCATTTTCCCCTATTAAGCACTATCAACATATTTATATGAATATACATTTATAATTCATAAGTATTAATATATATTTAAATATATTTAAGAATGTCTATAGATAGACTTTTTTACTCTATAATAATTTTTCATGTCATTTGCAATTTTCTAAGCATGAATTCAGGCATTACTCGAATACTTTTATTTTTTTTCAAAGAGGACTGAAAGGATATTCCTTGGGGTGGGCATGGGGGGGAGAGGTACAGAAGACTACCAAAGATTTATCAAGAAAGAAAAGAGCCGAAACCGGTTTGGCTCAGTGGATAGAGCGTCGGCTTGCGGACTGAAGGGTCCCAGGTTCGATTCCAGTCAAGGGCATGTACCTGGGTTGTGGGCACATCCCCAGTAGGAGATGTGCAGGAGGCAGCTGATCGATGTTTCTCTCTCATCGATGTTTCTAACTCTCTATCTCTCTCCCTTCCTCTCTGTAAAAAATCAATAAAATATATTTTAACAAAAAAAGAAAGAAAAGAATTATGAGGTTTAGTGAGAGAGTTGTGGAACTATGGGAGGTGTGCTGAGCACCAGTTGATACAGCAGAAGACACCTGTGTAGAGGTGACAGACAACCTGCTGGGCCTTACACCCCTAATCTGAGCATCACTCATAACCACTGAATGTTTCTTTGTTGCTTTAAGTAAAGCTCCTAGAATTTGTTTAAAAATAATATTCTTGTCCAACTGGAGTGGCTCAATGGTTAAGCACTGACCTATGAACCAGGAGGTGGCAGTTCGATTCCTGGTCAGAGCACATGCCCAGGTTGCTGGCTCTATACCCAGTGGGGGGAGTGCAGGAGATAGCCAATCAATGATTCGCCCTCATCATCGATGTTTCTATCTCTCTCTTCCTCTCCCTTCCTCTCTGAAACCAATAAAAATGTATTTTAAAAAATAATAGTAATAATATTCCTGACATCAATTTTTAAATATGATGTCATCTTAGCTAAAAAGGGGCTGAAAGAAAATATGCTAACCTGTAGATGGCTACTGCCTCTAGGAAGGAGGGAGTAGCAGTGATAGCCTTTCTGCTTCTTTATTCTTTTCCTTTTTCCAATTTTCTAGAATAATTACATATTATTTTTAATCATTAGAAAAAGGAACACGTACACTATAGTTAGAAATAAAGCTAGTGTTCCCCCTGGCCTGGGGTGCCCCTCAAGTGAAGTAAACATGTGTAATGGCTTCCCCATTCCTGTTAAGACTTTCTTTAAGAAGTGGTGAGTCCCCTGACTCCTTGCTCCATACTTCAGGGGAGGAAGCATGGGGCGCTGGAGATGGATACAGGTGGACCAGAAGAAAGGGTATTCTTGTATTCTTGTCCTTTCTTGGGTTACATTGATTCTTCTCCCACTTCTGAATGGCTCTGGCTCATCTTGGGCTCTACCATCTCTATTTCCTACCACCTCTTCCTGTATCTGCTTTGCTTCTGTTTTCCTATTCCTTTCCTGACTCCTTTTTCTATCCCCGCTTTTCTCTTCCTTTGTTTAAGTCACCCAAGTTCATATTGGGAGGGTTTTGCAGGATGGGAAGGGAGAAGGTTGAGGTGGGTGGAAATATTCTAATACGGTAGGTGACCACTTCCAGACTCAAGCTTTGGGTCAATAATGATGACAATCTGGGGAGGAAGTGAGATGCAAAAGAGAGGATAAAAAAATAAGAAAGACAGTCCTATACAGATAATATTAACACAATCCCAAATATCATCTCCTGTGGCGCTCCAGTGTGGGAAGCTCGAAAGTCATTAACAACATCAACAAACAATCCCCCAAAGTCAGGGATACAGGTTATTGCCCAATGTGTCATCATTATCAGGATCGGCGCCTAAAAAAAATAAAATAAAATAAAGGTAAAAATAAAAGCAAAATTAAAGAACAGTTTTAAGCATCTTAGGAAACCACCACATGTTTTCTCCCACTGGGATAAAGGCCAAGAACGCAGCTGGCCTACAGGCACAATACCTGCAAGGAAACCACTCAGCTTGCAGACTTCCTTGGGGCCTTTTCTTCCTTTAAAGTCCTTAGTGCATTGGGAGCTTGGCCAGCTTCAAGGCCAACCACAGTCCCGAGGTGCCATTCCCACCTCAGCACAGCCTCCGGCGACTGCCCGGCAAACAGGAGGGCAATGAAGGAGGAGGCAGCAGAGCTCTGCTGCGTGCTTACCTCTTCTGGTTCATGGAGGCCACCTGGAGCCACTCGTTGGTGCTGGGGTTGTAGGAATGCGCAGCGGAGATCTCCTGGCTGGTGATCCTGTACCCGCCCACGATGAAGAGGTAGTTGTCCAGGATGGCAGACCCGTACCCCCGGACGTTCACCAGGTCGGGAGGAAGGTTGTTGGCCAGCGGGAACCAACGTTCCGTCATCTCCTCATACCTGAGCATGGACGGAGGCTCCCCCTGGTAGGGGTGAGGGGCCAAGGGTCCCCCCAAGAAGTCCCCCAGGGCCACGAGGACCGGAGTCCCCGTCATCCGGGCCTCCCTCAGCCTCTGCTTCAGGCTGCCATCGCCGGGGGCTGGCGCAGGAGAGCCCAGGAGGTGGAACTGGGGCTGGCACAGCACCTCGTGGAAGTGGACGACCATGAAGCGCAGGCAGGCCTCCTGCAGGTCGGGCAGCCCGTACACCTGCGCCAGGCGGTACAGCTCCAGGCAGTTGGTGAGCCGCACCTGGGACAGCAGCAGCTGCAGCAGGGACGTGACCTGCAGGAAGGAGGCCGCCTCCACCAGCTCGGACAGCAGGCTCGCCTCGTCCAGGTCCTCCTCCTCGGCCGCCGCGCCCCCGCCCTGGTCGCCCCGCGGGCCCAGGAGCCAGCCCTCGCGGGCGCCGCCGGCGTTGATGAAGTCCAGCACCAGGCGCAGGCCCGGGGCGCTCAGGCCGCGCAGCTGCTGCACCTCGGGGCCGCCCGCCTCGGCGCGCAGGGCCTCGCGCATGCCGGAGCGGTAGAGGGCGCGGAAGTAGTCGCTCTGCTCGATCAGCTTCCTCTTGCTCACCGGGTAGCAGCGGTCCTCCAGGCGGATCTGCACCATCTCCTCCGCCGACATGGCGGGGGCCGCGGGGGCCGCGGCGGGGCCCGCCAGCTCTGCGCGCTCGCCTCTCCGCCCCGCGCTCGCCGGGTTCCGGCTGGGCGCGCCGGGGGCTGGCGCCGGAGGAGGAGGAGGAGGAGGCCGGCAGATCTGGGTGGCGGCGGCACCGCTGGGGCAGCCCCTCCTCCCGGGCCCGGCCGCTGGGCTCCGTCGCGCTGCCCCCGAGCGGCGACCCTGTCCTCCCGGGCGCGCTCAACGCCAAACAAGGGCCGGCGGGCGCGCGCCGGGCGTGGGGAGGCGGCGGTCCCCGCGCGGGCCGTCCCGGGCCGCGTCAGCCGGGAGCGGACCCAGCCCCGGCCCGCGCCGCCTCCTCCCACGCCGCGCTCCGCACTTCCGCCCGCAGGACCCCTGCGGCCCGCAGACCCGCGGGCGGGCCCCGGCTTCCCGGGAGGGCTGGCGGCTGCGGGCCTCCGACCCGGCGGCGCGGGGGGCGGGCAGCGCGGCCCCGCAGCCTCCCCCGCGCGCCGGGCGCGGCGGCTCTGCAGCCTGCGGGGTCTGCAGCGGTGCTCGCCCGCCCGGGGACTGGAGGCGAGACGCAGCCAGTCTGCTTTCCCTTCCAGACGCTGCTGTACGAGGGGGCAAGACAAAAAGCCAGGGAGACCGGCGTGGGAGGAAAGGGGTGAGGAAAGTCTGGGGTCCAGGGAGTCAAGGAAACATCGCCTCTGGGATCGCCCCTCTGGCCCAGCCCCGCTTCGTGTCCCAGGGGCTGAGGCTCACTGGCAGCCTCGGGTCGCGTAGGTGGCACCTACAGCTGCGTCTGGGACTTGTCATTGTGCAGGAGCCATCTTGCAGAGTCCAGCCAGTTGGCAGCAGGTCCTGCGGGGCTCAGAGCATGGGGTGCACCCGGAATAAAGGCCTGGGAAGCAGAAGAGCTTGTATTTGCTGCTGCGGCCCGTTATCCGACTAATGCTATTAAAAGAAAGAAGTACAACTCAACTAAAGTTAGATCTCGTGCCCTCTTTTAAAATACTTTCTAACATATAGGAAAGTCGTTGCTTTCCCTATTCCGGCTTGTTGGACTAGCCATTAGGAAATGTTATCATTGAGCAGAAAGCCGGGCCACTTTTGCTCATATTGGCCTAGAGAGGCGGCTTTTCTTGCCCCCCCCCCCCCCCCCCCCCGTTATCCTTCCTTCCCCTCCCTCCACCCCCTACCCTCACACTGAGGACTAACTGCTTAAGGAAGGGCCACTTCTTCCTTGTCTTTCCTCACATTGCAAATACTAGAAAGCTCACCCCACATAACACGAAGGACCTTGGGTTGCCATGAGATATGAATTAATCCTGGGGAGGGACAGGATTGGGAGGGAGGAGGCGGTGGTTCACTCTTATCTTACAAAACAGCCCTGAAAACTTTCCCACACCAAGATTTGAGAACCAACCATGATAGTCCTTAACTTGGGGAGAATATGTGTTTTGTTTTGTTTTTTATGTATTTGGACATTGGTTTTATTATTACAAGCTTCATTTTTCTTCCTGAATAACAAATTGTTAAATAACACCTTAACAAGTACGGTTCCCCTATTTCGAACAGAAGATACTCCAATGCTTAACACTTTAACTTAGGATGGCGGAAGTTCAAAACCAGAGAAGACAGTCCTATCTGTAAAACAAGAAATTCTTTCAACACATTGTTTGCTTCCATTTGTGCTTCTCTCGATGCAACTTAGCTGCTTCACAGTAAGGTGATGTCACCCATTATTTTCTTTAAAATCCACCATGAATAAGGAACTAAAATTTTAAAGACATAGAAAAAAAAAATCAAGTAGATTCTGGCCTCCCTGGAAAAAGCGAAGGAAATAAAGATGGATGAATGACTTGCCTCTTAGATTCCATGAAAAAAAACTTCTAGCTTTTCACCTTACTCCACCTGGCCTTTATCATCACTAATCAAACGTCATTCTCACCTGGACCTTTCACCTTGTCCTCAATGAGGGTGCAGTTGAGACATTCTAAGGTTCTTGGGGGGTGAGTAACCATGACTTTAGCAACCTCTTTGGTTGATAAAGTGCCATGTCCAGGACCAGGCATTTAGCTGGGGAACTTGGGCCTGGGAGGCACCCCGTGCCTTGAAGAGATTTGGACCTGGGGTGTATTTGTGCCTCCATCAGCGACAATGCCAGGTTCAGTGGTCACCAAGAAGAACAGGCTCTTAGTCTCTCCTCAGCCCTTTAGAATCTTTCACCAATGGCGCTTTTGTTTCCCAACCGTTATAGATACGCCTCAGACTGGTATTTTCTTGCCTTTTAAAAACAGGCCAAAAAAAAAAAAAATCACGCTCAAAGAATGATGTGCTTTAGAAAGGCAAATCTCCCATGGTAATATTATCAGAGCAAGATCAACTCGGACAGGGAATCTGGGGTGTTAGTTTGACAACACTGGGCACTGATCCTGTAAGCTTCTTGGTCCTGACAGGATAACATCATTTAGTACTGGAAGCATCTTAAAAGATTGAGTCTTTTAAATAGCACACAGTAAGATTTCTGTTAAACTAGAAGAGCAATATAAAGTCTTTGATTTACAAAGGATGTAAAATATTATGTCTAAGCTCATGAAAATATTGCTTATATATACCTGAAGGCATAAGTTTATAGATCTGTTATTGACTGATCACTGAATAACAAAGACAGGCCTTTGTGGTAGCTATGATTCACTTCAAGCACTTTACATCATCATCTTTTTTACAGAGGCTAAAATAATGGTCAAACACAGAGTTAGGCTAGTTCTTTAAGAATTTATGGAAAATATACCTTTTGACCTAGAATGGGGGAAAATGTAAGTACAAGATGTTTATCTTAATTTTGCTTTAACAATAAAAAAATTGGGAAACAATGTATAATAATTGCTGTTACCATTTACTGAATGTTATCATTATACATAATAGTGCCAGGCACTGTTGGGCTTTACCCAGACTGCAGTACTATTTTTATACTCTTTCAGAGCTGAGGAAGGTGCGGTGCAGAGCAAATTTTCACACATACAGAGAATGAAATATCAGAGCGATTACAACTTTTGATGTAGACATCTTCCTTTAGAGCAGTGCTTCTCAACCTTCCTAATGCCGCGACCCTTTCATATAGTTCCTCATGTTGTGGTGACCCCCAACCATAAAATTATTTTCGTTGCTACTTCATAACTGTAAGTTTGCTACTGTTATGACTCGTAATGTAAATATCTGATATGCAGGATGTATTTTCATTGTTACAAATTGAACATAATTAAAGCATGGTGATTAATCACAAAAACAATATGTAATTATATATGTGGTTTCCAATGGTCTTAGGCGACCCCTGTGAAAGGGTCATTCGACCCCCAACGGAGTCGCGACCCAAAGGTTGAGAACCACTGCTTTAGAGACTCTGAAAAATATAAATTTATAATGGATTAAAAGACAAACAAACAAATTCTAGCACTGGCCGGGTGGCTCAGTGGCCATACACCAAAAGGTTGTGGGTTCGAATCCCAGTCAGGGCAGATATCTAGGTTGCAAGTTCAATCCCAGGTTGGGTGAATACAGGAGTCAACCAATCGCTGTTTCTTTCTCACATCAATGTTTCTCTCTCCTTCTTTAAAAATCAGTAAAAACATATCCCGGGTGGAGATTTAAAAAAAAAAAAAAGACTCAGGTTCTAAACCACTATGAATCCATTCACGCAAAATTGTGTACATGCATCTGTTTTTTAGAGATGCCTAGAAGGATTTTCCAAAATGTTAAGATTATAAGATCTTGAATAGTTTTTATTTCTTTTTATATTTTTCTATATGGTCTGGTTCTTTTAAATGAATGTATAGCAATTTAATAAAACAAAACACTTTTTAAAAAATGTATGACATTTATATTTCTCAGACCCGATTTCTTTAAAATTTGCATCAATTTTATCAAGTGATGAAATGAAAATGTTCAGTAAATACACAATTAGCATCTTTAAAATAAGGATGAAATATTGACTGTTTTTCAAACATCTTTTTTTTTTTTTTTTAAATATACTCTATCGATTTTCTACAGAGAGGAAGGGAGAGAGATAGAGAGTTAGAAATATCGATGAGAGAGAAACACCAATAAGCCGCCTCCTACACATCCCCCACTGGGGAAGTGCCCGCAACCCAGGTACATGCCCTTGACCGGAATCGAACCTGAGACCTTTCAGTCCGCAGGCCGACGCTCTATCCACTGAGCCAAACCGGTTTTGGCAAACCTCTTTTGAATTTAGTAAACCTGTGCTATTACTTCACTACCACTTAAAAATTATCTTTATTTTTCAGTCCCTCCAATATTCCTAGAAAACTTTTTTTTTTATCCTCACTCGAGAATATTTTTCCGTTGATTTTTAGAGAGAGTGGAAGAGAGAGGGAAAGACAGAGAGAAACATCGATGTGACAGAAACATATCGATTGATTGCCTCCTGCACTTGCTCCAAACAGGGCCCTGGCCAGGGAGGAGACTGCAACTGAAATACATGCCCTTGACCGGAGTCGAACCCAGGACGCTTGGGTCCACAGGCCGACGTTCTAGCCACTAAGCCGAACCAGCTAGGACTAGGACAACTTTTTTATTTGTTTTAACAAGCCACGTCAAATTTTCCTTTCTTAAAGCATATGGAGCAATTTAAAGTAGCACAGTTCTTAAAATGGCTCTATATAAACTAGGTTGAACATATACACAGAGACAAAACTTCCATTTATTTCAATCACCTATATCAGTGCTTTTCAGACATCTTAGGAAGTCATCTGGGGCATTTATTTATAAAAATAAGAATTCTGCTTCCCACACCAGAGCTACTGAACCAGGCTCTTGGGAAAGATGAGTGGCTTTTAAGGCAGAAATCTAATTTTTGAACTTCTCTCAAGAGTACCCTCTTGGAAATAAGTACAATATATCACCGCATGGCAATAGTGCAAAGATCCTGGGTATTTCAAAGCTCTTTAGCAATGTTTTATTCAGAGTTGTAGTTGCTTTCTGGTTTCTGCAATTTCATCTCACATGGGCACGGTTGAGACTAGATGTGGCTGGGCCCCATCTCTATGCCCGTTGTGTAATCCTCCCTGCGCCCTGTGGTCCATGTTCCAGCTCTCCTTTTCAAAATACTTGGCTTTAAGAAGTTACTCATTCCAAGGCTCAATATTTATGCAATCACCAAAAAAAGTTTATAAAATTTTGAAGCATGCCTTTACATTGGAATTTGTAGATTTAATTTTTTTAAATTTATCTTTATTGTTGAAAGCATTACAGATGTCCTCTTCCCACCCCACCCTCACTGTCCCGCTCCAAAATGCAACTTTGACCTTCACTTGAACATCATTCGATAGCAAAAGGATTGAACAATTGTGGATTGTTCCATTATCCCTGCAGGGAACATGAGAACGTCAAGGAATTAGATCACACAAAAGAACCTACATTTGATGTGATGAAAGATGTGGAGGTTACGAGGTTAGAAAGTAGTCTTTCTGGTTTATGCTCCCAGGGCATGAACTAACCAGAATAGCGATGCAATCTCATAGAAAAACAGGGGTAATTTTTTGTTCATCTGCTCCTTGCTTTGCCATTAGGGAGCTTGTCTCCCCTCTCCCCATGGAACAGATTGAATAGTCAGATTGTTTGCAGGTAAGCACCTGAAACTTGCTTTCTATGAGTTCATTAGAATAAAATATATATCATTTTCAGTGTATTTTATGTGGCTTATGCAAGGGTAGGAGTTAACACGTAATGTAATTATTGCCTGGAAGAAAGTAAACGTTTTTTGTTGTTCTTAATCCTCACCCGAGGATATTTTTCTATTGGTTTTTAGAGAGAGTGAAAGGGAGGGGGAGAGACAGAGAGAAACATGGACGTAAAAAAGACGCATCAATTGGTTACCTCCCACATGAGCCCCAACCAGGGCTGGGGATCGAGCATGCAATCTAAGTATGTGCCCTTGACCGGAATGGAAGCTGGGACCCTCTGTCCGCAGGCCAATGTTCTAGCCCAGTGATGGCAAACCTATGATACGCATGTCAGAGGTGACACGCGAACTCATTTTTTTGGTTGATTTTTCTTTGTTAAATGGCATTTAAATATATAAAATAAATATCAAAAATATAAGTCTTTGTTTTACTATTGTTGCAAATATCAAAAATTTTCTATATGTGACACGGCACCAGAGTTAAGTTAGGGTTTTTCAAAATGCTGACACGCCGAGCTCAAAAGGTTCCCCATCACTGCTCTAGCCAGTAAGCCAAACCAGGTAGGGCAAATGTTTTGTTTTTAAAGTCATTCAGTGTTTTGAATATTTTCCTCTTTATTATTGATTATTAATATTTATGTTTCTAAAACTCAAAAGATGTGATAGTTAGGCTACTATTAGGAAAGAGGTGGTGAGATGAAAGTTCAAAGAATGTTAATTTCTGTCAAGTTAGTGAATGAGTCATTGTGCAAAAAAGTAGGGAAGAAATATAGATCCCAGGATAGGAAAAGTTTACTTGAATGAAAAAAAGAGTAGTACTTTATGCCCAAAGCTGATTACCACTGGTGCTCTGTGTAAAATGGAAACCAAAAAAAGCAAGTTTTATGCTTTGAACTAATGTCATCTTGAATATCCTGGGACATAAAACATACAGTCTTCATGAAAGTAAGAGGCTAGTTTCACTGCCTTTAATATATGTTCAATGTTTAGCATTGCCATGAAAGTAATTTTATTAATATTTAGAAATTTAACAACACTTTACCATTTTCCTAATGCACATTTCTTGGCAACTCCTCTGCTTCAATCAGAGATACTGTGTCTTTATGAATCGGCTTCACCAAGAAGGCTACTTTATAACTTCCAAACGTGAATATCAGAAAGCAGATCAGACAAATCCCAACTCCCAACTTGAACGTCTTCACAATTTTCATTGTGAATTACACCTTTTATTTTTGATTGGACAATATACACCTTAATGGGTGCTGTATTCCATCTACATTATGAGGCTGTTCTTTTTGCAGAATCTTTGTAGTCTTCTTTTAAGAAAGCTTTTGTCTGGCTTTGGCAAAAAACAAATGCCTCGCCCTGAGAAGTGATCAGGATCCATATTCAATGTTTTCAAAATCACAGCAAAATTAAAAACTTTAATTTTATATTCAGTTTTCATTTACTTTCAAGGTTTCTTTCTTTTTTCTTTTTCTTTTTTTTTTTTTAAGTGAAAACAAAAATTTTATACCAGGGGAAAAGGAGATTGGGGGGGAAAAGTCTGTGGTCACACAAGTTCCTTACAAAATGATGTCTTGTTTCTGGTGAAATGGATCCTCCTTTATCTGACGTCAAATGACTAAACTATTGTTGTCCTCAGAAAGACACTTGGCTAGGATTTCCACTTGCCTTTATATTTACTTAGTAAAAGGTGTTTGTGGTGATTCACTTTCAGAGAAAGAAGAAAGGAGAGGAGAGAACCCACATCTTTAAGAGGCTAAAGGACAAAGTATTGAAATGGCCTGAAAAGTGTTCAGAATTTAACACCAGCAAATCAAATGTTCACCTGGGATTCAACCGGGAAGAAACGAAAGAAAAATCAATATGCAGTCAAAGAACAGCCTCGTTTTTCTAGAACGTGACCCTCCAGGAGAGTTCCAAGGAAGCTGTTCCTTAGCAACAGCCCCGAAGCCCAGAAACTGCCCTAAACCCTGATGGTCAGCTCCAGCTTCTGCCTGGACGTCAGACTTCTTGCCGAATCTCCTTACCAGGGAAATGCATGTGGCGGTGGTGGCAGCAGACGTGATCTTGCTCCTAAGCATGGGGTGGACTTCAGACGCCCTCTGCTCACCCACCATTTTTTACAGGGACTGCTGGATCCGTCGCTTCCCGGGTCTTCTGGTCGACCTGGAGGAGTCTCAGAAGATGGGAGCTCAGTTCTTGAGGTATTATTCTGAAAGCACTGGCCAGAAATGCAGTAGGAGCTGCTGTCTGAGGAAGGATGGTAAGTG
This sequence comes from Myotis myotis, assembly GCF_014108235.1. NCBI lineage: Eukaryota > Metazoa > Chordata > Mammalia > Chiroptera > Vespertilionidae > Myotis > Myotis myotis. The sequence goes on from NW_023416335.1 coordinate 177,405,079, forward strand.
TCAATGATATGGCTGAGCAAAACTAAGAGGAAACTTCCAAAATGAAGACCTAAGTAAGGAGTCCTGGGCAGAGGGTGCAATGAACTAGGGAAGATGCCCTGAGATGAGGGAGAAGAGCGGGGGATGGAGAGACATTGAGACTGACTTTGCCATTTGGGACAGTGTAGGCTTGATCTATAAACCTAGCCATGACCCCAAATGCTATGGAATCTACAGGAAACAGAGAATCCTCTTTCCTTCACTGAAGTGCAAAATTAAAATATTTCTCCAAGTGTCAACTAACAACATTCCTATAGCCCAAAACAGCATATTTAATTTTACAAATAATTTCCTTTTCAAAGTTCTTTTGGTGATATTGATATCAGTTCAAAATTTTTAAATATGTTTGCTTGTGTTGACCAAATTAAACAGGAATTTAGATTGGATTCATATTTTGAAACAAATAAGGAGATATATGTCAAATAGATAAACAAAAAGATAAGGAAGAAAGGAGAGATTAATTTTCAAAATATCCTAACAGATATGTTTAGTCTGCAATCCAGAATCAGGATTTACTGTCATCCATAGAACATCCACAGAAGCCTGTACTTAGGAAAATATTTCATTGTTACAGAATTTTAACTTGCAATTGTCTAAAGACTTCTTTCATTTATTTTTCATTCTTCCAAGATGTTAAAGCTACTTAAAAAGAAGCAACAAAGCTACACACCACTTTAAATTATTTCTCTTGGTTGTTCCACACCTTCTTTCCGTGGTTGGATTCTGACTTGTTAATTGCTGATGCCTCCTATCCAATATGCATGTAAGATTTTTGGAATGCAAATTAGAGTTACTTGGAGAATCTAAACTAACTGTCAAAAAAATTTTTTAAAAAAACTGTCAAAAGACCACAGTGTGCGATGCTGTCACAGGCTAAGTCCTCAGAAGTTAATCAGGCACAGAGGAGAGCAATTAATTTATTAAAGGGAAATCTTTTGAAAAGGTAGCCAATCCAGTTTTTCAAAAAAATACAGGTATCCCCTCATATGCCACTTGGCTATTTTTTTTTTAATATATTTTTACTTATTTCAGAGAGGAAGGGAGAGATAGAAACATCAATGATGAGAGAGAAGAACTGATTGGCTGCTTCCTGCCTCCTGCACACCCCTATTGGGGATCAAGCCCACATCCCAGGCATGTGCCCTTGACCAGAATCAAACCCGGGGCCCTTCAGTCTGCAGGCCTACGCTCTGTCCACTGAACCAAATTTGCTAGGGCCCAGATTTTCACCTTAGAGATTCTTCTCATTCCCAACACCTTCACTGACAGGCTGTGGGGGAGGGTGTGCCTTCTCTGCATTTTCTCCTGGCATCAATTTACCTCTGAACACGAGGGAAGCCGTGGCCTCTGGACCTTCAGTACAGTACAAGCATCTAGTCGAGTTCCAGGAAGCATCCTGTGGCTTCCAAGTTGTGACTGTCTTTCTCCAGAAGAAATGGCACAAACACACCTCTCAGTTTCCAGCTCGAAGCCAGATCTTAAAAATGCCACAATCCTGCAATAGCGAACCTGCTCAGAAGGGACCCCAAATGTACATGGAGATGTAAAAACTGTTCCCTACAGCACCAACTTTCTTATCAGAAATTTAATGTCGAAAATTGAATATTTTTTATTCCTTGCCTTTAGACCAGTAGTTCTCAACCTTCCTAATGCCGTGACCCTTTAATACAGTTCCTCATGTTGTGGTGACCCCCAACCATAAAATTATTTTCATTGCTACTTCCTAACTGTAATTTTGCTACTGTTATGAATCATAATGTAAATATCTGATATGTAGGATGTATTTTCATTGTTACAAATTGAACATAATTAAAGCATAGTGATTAGTCACAAAAACAATATGTAATTATATATGTGTTTTCCGATGGTCTTAGGCGACCCCCGTGAAAGGGTCGTTCAACCCCCAAAGGGGTCGCGACCCACAGGTTGAGAACCGCTGCTTTAGACTTTACAGCATAGCCTCAGGGAATGTGTTTGTAATCTGTGATGTATTAGCAATGTATTAATGACATTTTAAAAATACATTTTTTTGACTTCAGAGAGGAAGAGAGAGGTAGAGATACAAACATCAATGATGAGAGAGAATCATTGATCGGCTGCCTCCTGCATTTTCCCTACTGGGGATAGAGCCCACAACCCCAGGCATGTGCCCTTGACTGGAATTGAACCCGGGATCCTTCAGTCCACAGGTTGACGCTCTATCCATAGAGCCAAACCAGCTAGGGCTGTATTACTGACTTTTGTCCCATTCTTTCTCCTACTGGAAAAGTACACAGTGCAGAAACATGGGTGTCCCAGAAGTAATGGGGGACAGACACTTCCCACAGATCACCTTACACAGGAGTACAGGTTCAGCAACAGCAATTCCACAGCAGCTTTCAGCATCGCTGAGGTCTGGTAATCGTACACCATGGCTCTGTAATATTATTTTATTAGAGGAGTTGATACCTTTTGGCCAATGGATATTCCCCATCAAGTGGTTCCCACTCCAGGGCAGCAGGGAAATATATGTTGCACGTTAGGGAGGACAGACTGAAGATCTGCATTCAACAAATAGGACTTTAGCCCTAACCAGTTTGGCTCAGTGGATAGAGCGTCAGCCTGCGGACTCAAGGGTCCCAGGTTCGATTCCGGTCAAAGGCATGTACCTTGGTAGCGGGCACATCCCCAGTAGAGGGTGTGCAGGAGGCAGCTAATCGATGTTTCTCTCATCGATGTTTCTAACTCTCTATCCCTCTCCCTTCCTCTCTGTAAAAAATCAATAAAATATGTTAAAAAAAAACAAAACAAAAAACAAATGTGACTTTAGGTTTTCCAGCAATAACACCATATATTTTAAGGAGTAATCTTACTTAGAAAAAGGGAAATAAGATGAGCAAATAATGTACTTCTAAGAGATGCTTTTAATTCCAGACACTTTCACTGAGGGGGGTGGGGGGGGAGTGCGCAGGGAGAGGCAGTATCTTCTCACCATTTTCTCGTGGCATCAATCTACTTCTGAACATGAGGGAAATTGCTCAAATCCAAATGCTGACATTCTTCTCTCTCTACTCCCGGAGGACACTGATTGTGCTGTCCATTGGATGTGCTTTTGCACCATAGGGCCAGAGCACACCTGCAGTCAGGGTCAAGGCCAGCTGCCTTCCCACCATCTGGCCCCACCCAGTAATGTAGTCATTGCTATTTTTGCCCTTCCTGTTATTCCCTCTTCTGATTCAGTAGTTGTCACTTCATTTTCCCACTTCTTTCTCTGGTGAACTCCAGTACTTTAGCATTCTGAGAGGGCTACTGCGCCTAGAAATCTGAATATATATCCATATCCTCAGAAGTTTTTGTAGCCAATTGACTTTTTCATGGGATTGGGAAATGATTCTAGGTCAGTGATGGCGAACCTATGACACGCGTGTCAGAGGTGACACACGAACTCATTTTTTTGGTTAAATTTTCTTTGTTAAATGGCATTTAAATATATAAAATAAATATCAAAAATATAAGTCTTTGTTTTACTATGGTTGCCAATATCAAAGAATTTCTATATGTGACACAGCACCAGAGTTAAGTTAGGGTTTTTCAAAATGCTGACACGCCGAGCTCAAAAGGTTCACCATCACTGTTCTAGGTGATCCCATATGGGAGGGAATATATGAAAGATGACTTAGAAGAAGTCAGTAGGTGTAATCCGATGTTCTTGAAAGAAATATGTTCTCAGAGCTCATCAAAGGGGCAGAAGTCAGGACCACTGCAGAGGTACTTTGCCTGTTCCCTTCCAGTTGCCTGTAACTTGGCTGTCTTCTACCACGATCCCATGCATGACAATGTCAACTGCCTCCATATCCACTGCCCGACGCTGGAAAGCTGCATATTGGAGCCTGGAACCAGTGCCATTTTATATAACGTAACGGACGGTAATGGTCTCTATTCTGTTTGTATTTTGAGGAATGTTGTTAATATCCTAATAGAGGCACATGACCTAGAAACTAGCTGGCAATAGCCATGAAGGAATCCCTAAATCATTATTTTTCAGTGAACTCTGGGCACTCAGGCAGACAGGTTTTTAGCATCCTGGATAGAAAACTAAAAGGAAATTCCCTTTAGTTTGACATGTTCAGCAATGACAAGTTCAGCAATGATGAGTTTATCCCAGGTGATAACAAATCAAGTGATTGAACAAGAGGTTAAGCATCATGTTTCATTGATCACATGAGCCCTCATCAGGAGCCAAAGTAGACAGGCATTTCTACTGCTGTGGCTGAGGACACCACTAAGAAATAAAAGAAAGCTAAACGGTAGTTCTGGGGCCTGTAGACACTGCATACACAGACTCTACAAAGGTGGATGTCAGGGGCAATGACTGCACCAAGGCTTACATATCCTACATAATAAAAATATGCAAATTGACCATCACACCCTCGCACAAGATGGCTGGCAGGAGAGGGCAGTTGTGGGCGAACAGGCCAGCAGGGGAGGTTAGTTGGGGGTGTGGGGGACCAGGCCGGCAGGGGAGGGCAGTTAGGGGTAGCCAGGCCTGCAGGGGAGGGCAGTTGGGGGCAACCGAGCCGGCAGGGGAGCAGTTAGGTGTCGATCAGGCTGGCAAAGGAGTGGTTAGGGGGTGATCAGGCTGGCAGGCAAAAACGGTTAGGGGCAATCAGGCAGGCAGGCATGCGAGCGGTTGGGAGCCAGCAGTCCTGGATTGTGAGAGGGATGCCAGATTGGAGAGGTGCAGGCTGGGCTAAGGGACAGCCCCCCCACCCAGTGCACGAATTTCATGCACTGGACCTCTAGAATTAACATATCATTGGTCCTAAGACAACCATTATATTTTATTTTAGAAAAAAAATTTTAAGTGTCCTTTTCCCATGTGTATAATCATCTCAGGTGCAAATCAATAAACATAAAAAAGAATAGATTTTTATCATCAAAATACAAAGGAGGTAATTTATCAATGTGCAGGCTGTGCTCAACATTGCAGAAGACTGCAGCATGTATCTGCCTTCAATCTCCTTAAAAATCTAGTTGTATATGATCAGGTTGACAAATGTCACCCCATTAAATTTAATTTTTAAAAATCTAGTTGATGTGACAAGTCTTACAATTACAAAGGCTCAAAAGAAGGGGAGAGTAAAGCAAGCTAGATAATTCAGAGGCTTCAAGGAAGAGCCAGGACAAGGAGTTCTGCGTCACACCACGGGAAAGTAAGAACACTGGTGGGGCTACAACAGGGCATGTTTGGGGCTACACTGACAATATGGGGGAGGTAGGGTAGGCCAGGTACCAGAAGGGCTGTGGGCAGAGTAGAGTAAAAGGTACCTAATGATAAAATGCCATCGTTCAAGGTGTGTCTGGTGCTCTGAGCCTAGGAAAACTCTGCAGGATGCAGGTTAGACAACACAGTCAGGAAGGCAGTGGATCCAGACAAGGTCATGGGAGGTGTAAGGATGAGTAGGGATGGCGACCAGCGTATTGGGAAGGAATTGGATGGCATTACTTTTTCGATATAGGAAGAGAGGAATCAAAATCACTTGGCTGGCAGATTCCACCATGAGTGATGACAGAATGGCAATGCTACTGTGTCAGACAGAGGCAGACAAGATGATGCTGGCTTTGGGGACGTGCAGTGATGACAGGACATGTCTGCCTCCAGTAGAACACAGGAGAAATGAGATCAGAGCTCAGGAGAGAGGAAGAAACTGGCATGTGGTTTCCAGTGCTATCATTGTAGTCGTGACAGTTGATGAGAAAACTCTCTTTGGAGTGGGTATGAGATGAAGAGAAAATACAGTGGAAGACCAAGAACTAAAGGTTGTGAAAATTGCACAACCAGTTGGGACCAAGAAAAGAACCAGCAAAAGGAAGGGGGGTAGGGGGGCGGGAATGAGAGGCAGGCACTCTACTGAGAGTCATGGAAGAAGTTTTTTAAAAGGGTGGCCAGCAATATCAAGGACAGGAGGGAAGCCACAAGAAACTACAGTGGGGCCTTGACTTACCAGTTTAATTCTTTCCGAGACTGAGCTCGTTAAGGAGCTCGTTAACTCAAATTACTCTGTCAACTCAATGCAAAAAATCCCTGGAGAGACAGCTGGTATCTCAAAAAACTCGTTAGTCGGGACACTCGCAAGTCAAGGCCCCACTGTACTGATAACCTCAGAAGCATAATTTTGCCAGAATAGTTAAGGTGGCAAAAACTAAAGTCAGAAATGAAGGAAATGGATGTAGGAATGTTTGGGGAAGGGAAGGGAGAGGGAGGAAGAGAGAGAGAAGAGGGGCACAGGGAGGGAGATTGCTATCAGGGACTATTGGAAAGCTACTCAGAGTTTTTTCTTCCCATTTAAAGTCAAAGCAATATTTACACTGGTCTGAAGTCAGAAGAAAAGGAGTTAGTTTACAAGATAAGAGAAAACAGTGACGACAAAATCAGGACCCTCAGGCACTGGAAAGGGATGAAATTTAGGGTTTTGCTCATGATTTGAATACAGTTACACTGCTCAGGGCCTAGTTTTTTAAAATACATTTTTATTGATTTCAGAGAGAGGGAGAGTTAGAAACATCAATGATAAGAGAATCATTGATGGGCTGCCTCCTGCACGCCCCCTTTTGGGAATCGAGCTCCCAAATGGGCATGTGCCCTGAATGGGAATTGAACCGTGACCTCCTGGTTCATGGATCAATACTCAACCACTGAGCCATGTTGGCCAGGCTCAAGACCTACTTTGTTTATTTAAAAGTGCTATATCTCTCAAATGGTTACTGTTTTTGTAGCTCTTGCACTAACACTCACTATTGTTGCCCCAAAGCACTGGCAGACAGGAAGTACTCTCCATGATATAGCTAAATCTGTTCATAAAAGGAAATGTCCTGGAAAGGTAAGATAAATAAAATATGGCCAGTATGTTTCTAAGCCATTCAGAAGTAAGCAGTTATCTTAGTTCAGTAACTCATACCAGCAAAACCTGAGACTTCTCCAAACTATATTTTATGGTCCTTTCTTTAAAAAAAAAAGTTTTTATTGATTTTTAGAGAGAGAGGAGGGAGAGGGATAAATAGAAACATAGATGCGAGAGGAACATCATTGATCAGCTGCCTCCTGTACACATCCCTGCTGTGATTGAGCCAGCAACCAGGCATGTGCCCTCACAGGGAATCAAACTGGTCACCTCTTGCTTCCTGGGTTGAAGCTCAACCACTGAGTCATACCAGCCAGGAATATGGTCCTTTCTTTTAAAATAGAAATGACATGAATGATGCCTTATTTATCTTTCAGGTATAGATCCAGATTTGCTGGTTTTTGGACAATCACCTCCCACATATCTAAATACCCGTTCTTCATCTGATAGATGGGACAGACTAAGAAATCTAAAAACTATGAATTTAGATAAACAAACCACCATGATAAACCAAATGCTAACATCAATAGAGGCTCCATCATCAACCACACATCAAGAGTTGGTTAACGCAACCCATACCAGGTATTCCGAGGAATTAACCACAGATTCTTGGGCAAGATTAATTTCCCTGAATGGTTCCATTGCCACAAAAAAAAATAAGGTGTCACCCAGTGCTGATTTCATCAACAATTCAGATAACAAGACTATTTCTCCTTTCTTTGTGCCCATAGACACAAAACTTTCTCATATGCCCATTCCATCCCGACTCAACAGCAGCAAGCAGTTACTGAACAAAACCAAAGGGTACAACAGCAGAAACCACACATCTGAGAACGAAGACAAAACACCAGATGGGACATCTGTGACTTCAAAGACGTGGTTGATTCCTGTGGCTCTTTGTACCTCTGTCCTCTTTCTTTGCTGTTGTATAGTCATCCTGGCATCTGGATGCTGTCAAAAGAAGCAGGGCCAGTATAAACCAGGACAGAGAAAGTCAGGATCCAGGCAAAGGAAAAAAATGTAACATTCTGAAGGAGAACTCTTAGTAGTAAAAGTTGTAAGAGATTGTAAGATTTCAAGAGTATCATTTTTAGTTTTGTGTAAGACAAGGGCAGTTTGTTTCAAAAATAATTGCATGGGATGCCCACCACCACCAATGTCTAAAAAAACACACTAATGCTTGATAAACAGAACTTTTTTTATTACTTTTTTTTGAATAGTGTATTCTTTGTCAATTTTCTAAAATTCTGACTTCTGCAGTTATTTAGCATCATGTGAGAGATATGGTTCTAAATGCTATACATTTATTAACTCCCTGAATCCTCATAATTCTGAGTCAGATAAACTAATATTAACCATTATACTTCTACTAGAGGCCGTGTGCACAAAAATCGTGCACTGGGGGGGCGGGGGGGTTTCCCTCAGCCTGGCCTGCACCCTCTCACACAGGGAGCTCTTGGGGGATGTCCTACTGACGGCTTAGGCCTGCTCTCTGCTGGCAGTTGGACATCCTTAGCACTGCCATGGAGGCATGAGAGGCTCCTGCCACCACCGCTGTGCCATGAGCCCAGCTTCTGGCTGAGTGGCACTCCTCCTGTGGGAGTGCACTGACCACCGGGGGCAGCTCCTGCATTGAGCATCTTCCCCCTGGTGGTCAGTGCGCGTCATAGTGACCCGTCATTCTGCCGTTTGGTCAATTTGCATACTAGCCTTTTATTATATAGGATTATCCCATTACACAGATGAGGGAACTGAGGAGAAAAGAGACTAAGTATCTTGCCTAAAGTCACACACCTAGTAAATAGTGAAGCCGGGACTTAACAGAAAATCTGTTTCTAAAAAAGTTCATGCTTGAAATCACTGTTAGACTAAAAGCCTCCATTTTCCTAATAAGCATGGGATACAAGGAGAAAAAATACTGTAATATCTTATTTGTCTACCATCAAGGTCAAATTATTGTTACAGGTTAATAAAATCTTACAGTGGCTTAAGCAAATGCTTCCTGATTTTTATATAGTTTTCTATGTTCCATGCTTCTCAATCCTAATCCATCTTCATTTTCTAAAGATAACATGCCTTTCAATACTTATGGCATGGAGATCTTTTGAGTTTTATGTTAACTTCTGTTGAATAAAGCTTGGGAATTCTAGTTTACATCCCTTACTTGTATAGTTTACTCAGATGTAAAGCTTAGCACTAGGTATTTCAGCTCTGTCCACTTCTTACACCAGATTTATCCTTTAACTCTTAATAAATGTAGATAGAAAGTTGTAATTCAAGTCTCTAAGGATCTGAAACTACAGGCCCTTAATCTCATCCCTGAAACTGTTTTTAACGTGAGAATAGATATTGACAGCCATAACCACAAAGAATATAGAAGAGAAAAATCTTATAAGATTAATAAAATAGTACTGTTCCCTCATATTAATCATAAATAAGTCTGAAAAAATTTAGTCAGTTTGCCTTAACTCGCTATTTATAATACTAGAGGCCCAATGCATGAAAGTCGTGTAGGGGCTCGGTCCTTGAAGTCCTGGCCAGCCCTCCCAGCCCTGCACAGCCTCAGCCTGCCCTCACAGCCCTGGCTTAGTCTGGAAGGTCGTCTGGACGGTCGTTCTGCTATTCGGACTAATTAGAATATTCGCTCTTTATTATATAGGACCATAAATTTGCTCAATTTCCTTCTTAATACATTAGGGGGGGAAAGGCCTTGCTATTTAGGGGATTATCGAGATTTAAATTATCCTAAATTTATATTTAAATAAGTAATTCAGGAAGCTGTCTTTAAAAATTATTTCTATATACATTCTTTGAAGATTGCTTTCCTTTCAAATGTGTACAAATTATTTAAGCTTCCCCACAAAGTAGGGCTGCTAGAAAATAAGGTTTTTTTCTTCCTTGGGGTTTCTAAGAATTTTACTCATTCCTTAAAAATTGATAGTTTTAGAGAAATAACCACAACTTGGGGAAAATATATTTTACCTTTGTAAGAAAACAAACTCACACTCCTCTTCTTCAGCCCCTAACTTTGACCATCAGATAGACGGAGTAAACTTAGACTGGAGAAGCAACCAGGCCAGAGGCAGCCAAGAAGCATCAAACACAGCCAGGCCTGGAAGCCACGTCCTAATGAAAGTCAAAGGGAGAAACCAAGATGGCGGCATAGGATAACGCCGGAGATTGCTGCCTCGAACAACCAATCAAAAATATAACTAAAAGACGGAACGGACATCATCCAGAACCACAGGAAGGCTGGCTGAGTGGAAATTCTACACCTAGAAGGAAAGAGAATATCATACCCAGACTCAGAGGAGGCGCAGTGCTGAAGTGAAATACTAAGGTGCGGAGTGCGCGCAGAGCGGGCTGGCGGCGGAGGGCACGGTTGTTGTTTTCGATCGGGAGGGAGTTTCAGACTCTGAGCTCCAGATCCGGGCGAGTCTCTAGGGACCCAGACTTAAACGGGAGAAGCGGGACTGTCTGGCTTTGGTTGGAACTCGAAGGCAGCTTTCTCTCCGAGGTTTGCAGCAGTTGCTGGGACTCTGTGAGGCAGAGCCCCTAGGGACGGGACTGAGAGCAGCCATAACTGCTCGCTCCAGCCCGCCCTGTAGATCCCCGGGGACCTGCCCTGCCCAAGCCCTGCACAGAGGCATTGCCGGATAGCCTCAGGCAAAGGCTAGATTAGCACCGCCCTAGAGATCCAGCACAGAAGCTCTCTCACTGCAGACACAGCTGACCCTCATAGCCAGTTGGCCTGGAGGTCAAATCACCCCTGGTATTGCCGACAACAATCAAGGCTTAGCTACAACAAGACTGCGCACAAAGACCACAAGGGGGTGCACCAAGAAAGCATAAAAAATGCGGAGACAAAGAAACATGACAGAAATGGAGGATATAGAGCTAAAAACCGCAATTTTAAGGTCTTTCAATAATTTTCTAGAAACTGCCGATAAATGTAGTGAGATCCTCAAGAAATCTAATGAGACCCTCAATGTTGTGATAAAGAACCAACTAGAAATTAAGCATACACTGACTGAAATAAAGAATATTATACAGACACCCAACAGCAGACCAGAGGAGCGCAAGAATCAAGTCAAAGATTCGAAATGCGAAGAAGCAAAAAACACCCAACCGGAAAAGCAAAATGAAAAAAGAATACGAAAATACGAAAATAGTGTAAGGAGCCTCTGGGAAAGCTTCAAGCATACCAACATCAGAATTATAGGGGTGCCAGAAGATGACAGAGAGCAAGACATTGAAAACCTATTTGAAGAAATAATGACAGAAAACTTCCCCTACCTGGTGAAAGAAATAGACTTACAGGTCCAGGAAGTGCAGAGAACCCCAAACAAAAGGAATCCAAAGAGGACCACACCAAGACACATCATAATTAAAATGCCAAGAGCAAAAGACAAAGAGAGAATCTTAAAAGCAGCAAGAGAAAGAAACTCAGTTACCTACAAGGGAATACCCATACGACTGTCAGCTGATTTCTCAACAGAAACTTTGCAGGCCAGAAGGGAATGGCAAGAAATATTCAAAGTGATGAATACCAAGAACCTACAACCAAGATTACTCTATCCAGCAAAGCTATCATTCAGAACTGAAGGTCAGATAAAGAGCTTCACAGATAAGGAAAAGCTAAAGGAGTTCATCACCACCAAACCAGTAATATATGAAATGCTGAAAGGTATCCTTTAAGAAGAGGAAGAAGAAGAAAAAGGTAAAGATACAAATTATGAACAACAAACATGCATCTATCAACAAGTGAATCTAAGAATCAAGTGAACAAATAATCTGGTGATCATAATAGAATCAGGGACATAGAAAGGGAATGAACTGACTATTCTTGGGGGGGAAAGGGGTGTGGGAGATGCGGGAAGAGACTGGACAAAAATTGTGCACCTATGGATGAGGACAGTGGGTGGGGAGTGAGGGCGGAGGGTGGGGCGGGAACTGGGGGGAGGGGAGTCATGGGGGGAAAAAAGAGGAACAAATGTAATAATTTGAACAATAAGATTTAATTAAAAAAAAATAAAACAATTCTGATATTTGCAGTTAAAAAAAAAAAAAAAAAGTCAAAGGGACCAAAGAGCGCTCCTGAATAGAACTTAAACCATTAAGAAACAAAGATGTCAGGGCCCTGTCAACAACTACTGTGAAAGTTGTTACACCCATCTGGGAAATAACCACAATACTGAAATCTCTCCAACATTGTAGGTAGTCAGTTTTGGTATGGGTTTAAGTTTGTAATTGTCCATTATTATGAAATACTGACCAATATTGGAAAGAATATACGCCAAGAAATAAAGCACCCTATCATTAAGAAGACAAGTTTTTTTTGCCTACATGTTTAAGCAACTTTTTAAGAGTTTGAACTCAGAAATGATTGCAGATCAACACCAGCAGCATCCCCTAGAATCCTTCCTCATTATAAGGATGAATACGGTAATGTTCACTGTATATATTGGGCCACTTAATAGTTTAAAGGACAAGGATCTAATTGCCAAACAGTGCTGTTTAATTATGGCTAAAATTACAATGATGGCAGCTGTTATCTTTGGAGGCGGTTTTGTATTAATCTTACAGCTCTAAGAGTTTGTGATCCTAGGGTCAAGCCTCAGTCCGAGAGCCTTCAGGTCAGTTAGCTAAACTGCAAAGGTTAAAGGTCACAGTCCTGTACAAGACCATCCTCACTTCTGACACCAACTCTAAATTCCGGGTAGGGCAGGAGTTCCCAAACATCCTCAGGTTCAATAACTTACTAGAATTCACAGAACTCAATGAGAGCTGTCATACTCACAGTTGTGGTTTATTATAGGGAAAGTATACAGATTAAAATCAGCCAAGGGAGAAGCTCATAGGATGAAGTCCAGAAAGATTCAAAACTCACAGCTTCCCCAGAGATCAACCAAAGCCATTATGCTCAATTAATATTTGACAAAAGAGGCAAAAGCATACAATGGAGTCAAGGACAGTCTCTTCAATAAATGGTGCTGGGAAAATTGGACAGATACATGCAAAAAAATGAAACTAGAACACCAACTTACACCATACACAAAAATAAATTCAAAATGGATAAAGAACTTAAAGATGGGAAACCATAAAAATCTTAGAAGACTCCATAGGCAGCAAAATAGCAGACATATGTCATAGCAATATCTTTACTGATACAGCTCCTAGGGCAATGGAAACTAAGGAGAAAATAAACAAATGGGGCTACATCAAAATAAAAAGCTTTTGCACAGCAAAAGAAACCATCAACAAAACAACAAGAAAGCCCACTGCATGGGAGAACACATTTGCCAATGTTATCTCCCATAAGGGTTTAATCTCCAAAATGTACAGGGAACTCATACAACAAAAGGAAGATAAACAATCCAATCAAAAAATGGGCAAAGGACTTAAGTAGACACTTCTCAAAAGAGGACATACAGAAGGCCAAGAGACATATGAAGACATGATCAAAGTCACTAATCATCCGAGAGATGCAAATCAAAACAACAATGAGGTACCATCTCACACCTGTCAGGATGGCTATCATCAACAAATCAACAAATCAACAAACTTGACAATTGCTGGCCAGGATGCAGAGTAAACGGAACCCTCCTGCACTGCTGGTGGGAATGCAGACTGGTGTAGTCATTGTGGAGAACAGCATGGTATTTCCTCAAAAAATTAAAAATGGAACTTATATTTGACCCAGTAATCCCACTTCTAGGAATGTATCCCAAGAAAACAGAAACACCAATCAGAAAGGATATATGCATCCCTATGTTCATAGCAGCACAATTTACCATAGCTAAGATCTGGAAACAGCCTAAGTGCCCATCATCAGATGAGTGGATTAGAAAACTGTGGTACAGCTACACAATGGAATACTACACTGCTGTAAAAAAGGAGTTCTTACCACTTGCAACAGCATGGATGGAACTAGAGCATGGGTGGGCAACCCCTGGCACGCGTGCCAAACATGGCACGCCAGTAACTTTTGCTGGCACGCGAAACCCTCTCTTATAATCTTCCATTTTCAATTTTCTTAATATCAACTTTTTTATTTTTCAGATAAATTCAGTCTAGGTGCATCTTAGATAAATAATTTTACATAACAAGTTATCTTAAAGACCATAGACATGGATTGACGAGAGAGGGGAAGAGCAATTTCTATGCCTCTGCCTTAACTCTCCCTGCCTTCCTAGATCCGACCAGTGTTTTGGTTTCATCCACATATGCTTGTGAATCTTTGTTCTCAGTGATGAATTTTGTTAAGTCTCTTAATAGGAGTAGCCTGACGGATGAAAGTAGTAGCTCGTGCATATCTCTGAAGGTCATGAAATATAAACCTGATGTAAAATCTCTGTCATCAGTGATGCAGCAGCAAAAGTCCCACTGATAATATCAAACGGAGTCATAAAGTTTTCTATCAGTGTACATGTATACATTAAAAAGTAAATGTATTTTTCATCATCATATACTGTGTTTTTGTCACTCGAATGAATTTTATTACTTCTTCAAGGTCCTTCACATATGTACACCTTAAGAGATATCAAGTAGGCGTAACATGTTCTCAAAACATTAGGGTTGGCACGCAGAAGAATTTTGAGCCAGTGGTTTTGGCACGCACTCACAAAAAGGCTGCCCACCCCTGAACTAGAGAGTATTATGCTAAGTGAAATAAGCCAGTCAGAGAAAGGTAACTATCACATGATTTCACTCATTTGTGGGATATAGTGAATAACATAAACTGATGAACAAAAATAGAACCAGAGACATAGAAGCATCGAACAGACTGTCCAACCTATGAGGGAAAGTGGGGGGTGAGGGGGTAAGAGATCAACCAAAGGACTTGTATGCATGCATATAAGCAAAACCAATGGACACAGACAGTGGGGGGGGGGGTGGGGGGGGGTGAGGTCTTGTGCTTGGGGGAGGAGGTGGCAGGGGAGAGGTCAATGGGGGGAAAAGGAGACTCATGTCATACTTTAAACAATAAAGAATTTAAAAACAAAAAACAAAAAAAACTCACAACTTCTGGTGTCCTCTACCCCTGGAGGCAGGATGGATTCCTCACCGTTCCAGGGTCTGACATGCCCAGAGTATTGCCAAGCAGGAAAGCTTGCCTGAGCCTCATGTTTAAAGTTTTTATTGAGGCTCCATTACATAGGTATGATTGACTGATTACCTGTGGTTGATCTCAGTTGCCAGGTGCACTGATTTACCAGATGACTCAAAGCCCCCACCCAAAATAACATGGTTGGTTTTTCTGACATGCCTAAGACTATCAGGTGTGGCCAGCCCCACCCTAAAAATCATTGTGAGCAGCTCAGCGTTAAACAAAGACACTTCTATGAGGTATGGCATAGATTACCTCCCAGAAGCTACAGGGAGAAGCCAGACCTTTGGGAAAGGTCAAACTCTTTTATTACACACTAGAGGCCCAATGCACGAAATTTGTACAAGAACAGGCCTTCCTTCCCCTGGCTGCCAGCACCGGCTTCCCTCTAGCACCCAGGACCTGGGCTTGCTTCCCTCTGGCCGCGAGCAGGCACCGGGGCTTCCCTTGCAGCCCCGGCTTCATCTGGAACAGCCATGGGCAAACTACGGCCCGCAGGCCGAATCCGGCCCGTTTGAAATGAACTAAAAAAAAAAAAAAAAAAAAAAGACCGTACCCTTTTATGTAATGATGTTTACTTTGAATTTATATTAGTTCACACAAACACTCCATCCATGCTTTTGTTCCGGCCCTCCGGTCCAGTTTAAGAACCCATTGTGGCCCTCGAGTCAAAAAGTTTGCCCACCCCTGATCTGGAAGGATGGCTGTTCTAATTTGCATATTACGCTTTTATTATTATAGATCATTTCTGCCCCTGCTGACACCTACACTGTACTATTACTATAGGACTGATGATCCTAATCCACCACCTCTTCACATGTTCCTTCCAAATGTTTCCTTCTTTAGTCCTGTTTCTGCAGCTGAGTTTTCCTAACTCTGAGTCTCTAAAAATGTAACATTTCAATGCACTCATGTATGCTTGAAACCTGATCTAAAAATTCAGTTTTATCTACTTTGCTTTTCATTCAGTATTTTCATCCAATGAAATACAACATACCTCTCCTTTTTGCACTCAAAGCCATATTGTTGCCCTTTCTAACCTACCAACTTTTGGGCTTGCTAATACCAAAGCATACCTTCATTTTATATACATCTTTTGGGCAACTGTTTTGAAATTCCTTTTGGCTTTCATTTATGTCCTCTAATTCTGTCCTCTAAAACAAGTCTTAGGTAAAGAAACTCAATAATGCCTTTATTTTTATTTTAAGTTAATCACTTGTGGACAACTTTGGAAGTGTTAAGAAATGACCTCCAGATATACTTAAAAATCCTGAGTTGACAGCTAAATGGAATAGAATGCTTCTTAGGGCATTGCTCAAGTGAGCAAGGCTCTGCAGGAAGGCCCAGACCCTCCCTGTGTGGTGAGCATTGCTTGGTCCTGGCTTCCTGGGGGAAGGGAAGTGGGGGAAGATGGGTGATCTGTCATTTATTCCACTTACACTCCTTATGCCTCATCTCTTTCCTGAGCTGTGGGAGCTCTCCCTGGGGAATCAAGCAATGAATACCAGTTAATCTCCATTTTCAGATTGGGTTTGGAGAAATGAGGCCCAGGAAATAGCAAGTAAGATACTAAACAGAAATGAATCAATATAAAGTGACCCCAAAATAGAGGGATGGAACCAATTTTTTAGGTTAGAAAATACTCCCAAAGACCTGATTCTAATCAGAACTGACATCTGCAAAAATGCATTGGGTGGACAGCAGTTATGTAAACAAAACACTGACTGCGTGGGGCCCGGTTCTAGACCTCACTTCTGAAATAATCACAATTACAATTCAGAAGCATCCAATAAGTGCTACTGTGTAGGGAAACAATGTAGCAGGTGACAAAATAAATATATTATCTGCATTTAAATTCTAAAGTTGTTATAATAGAAGTAAAATCAAAACATGTTAGAACCAGAAGAAATCAGAGATCTAATGAGTCTAATTGCCCCAGAGTATAGTAAGAAAATTTGTGAATATTCATTGTCTTTTGTGCATTAGTATGAAAGGAATAATTTTAACTCGAAAGTAAAACAATATTTTTTAACATTTTCAACTTTATATCAAATTAGATAATTACATATAGGTCATAAAATAAACCAAGCATATTTTTCTACATAATTCATGTCAAATTTAATAGTCTCTTCACTGAGTCTTTGTACTGAGAAAGAGTATTTTCACTGTCCCCTTCGTTCTTAAGACTAACAACGCACTTTTTGTAATCTTCAATCTCTTTAGTTCCAAGGAGCTCTTCTTTAGTTACTTCCAGGTTTTTCTCTGCGGCTTTAATTTGGAGAAGTGTTTCCAGGATATTTTTTTCTGAGGAGCTATTTGTCCATATATACTCTTCCATGTCTGCTTCAGTCTTATTTTTCTCCCAGTCCTCAGTTTTCTGAAAGGAAAGAATGAGTTCTGAATTCTGAGAAATATTATCCAAAGAAAAGACTGGGGTTTTTAGGGGAATAGAAGTTGGCAAAATGTGAATACTCTGTATGTACACTTTGATTTCCCCCTTTATCCAGCACCGCTCTCCACCTGCACCAACAGCTTCAGGATGGCACACGGCTATGTGAACACTCCGTTTCCACTCACTAGTTCTAATTCCACTTATAACGCAATACTGTTTTCCAAAAGATACAGAAAAACTCCTTTTTTGCAGCTTTCTAGTCCCTAAATGCTAACACATCAACAGTTTACATTTCTGTGGTTAAAAATAATGAGAGTGGAGACTGTATTTATCTTTGTAACATGCCTGTGGGGATGACAGGAAAGACCAATTATTATAATAAAATTAAAAATATGAAGTACGTGTGTAATACATAATTTTCAGTCATAATGACTTCATATATTCTGGAATTTTGTTTTGGTATTATCTTCATTTTCTGTTCCTACAATGGAAATAATTTTTGTTACCACTTGTTTTTTTTTCTTACAAAAATTATTACCACGCTATTGAGGGAACACTGGTAGGTTTCATGGTCACACAATTCAGCTTATGACTTAAATGAAGATGTAACATTCTGTGAAAAAGCAAGCAATGCAGCTAGTAAGTAATATGCTCTGCTTCAAAGAAGTGCTGAATACCAACCTCATTCTTTCCAAATTAACAGGGTAAGATTGTGAGTGATAGGCCATTATAAAATCATCTACTATTCTTACAACTTTAAGAAGTTATAACATTTTGAAGTATTAGAAGAGTGGTAGATTTATTTATGAAAACTCCTCTTAAAAGAGACCCCCGCCTGAGCAGACAGATCTCCAAGGCTCCTCAGAGCTACATGAGCAGCAAGATGAGGTAAACAGTTCCACCATGCCTTCCGCCCACCCCCACCCCCATAGAAAGAGAAGTGCACTGGAGATCTGTCCGTCAGAGGGTAAGAGAGAAGCCCCACCAAACGCAAACAGGCCACTGGGATGTCGATGATCCAGCAACCCCCACTGAGCCCTAGGAGAGCGGCTCCCAACCACAGAAACCCCCCAAAAGAAATCCTCCATTTATACTTCAAACTGAGTACCCTCTTTCCTCCAAGGGAAACTAATAGGATGGAGAATGTCTCCTCTGATCAACAAATTCCTTAGCCAATACAGGGTATCTGTACTCACAGCTCCCTATACTGTCTGCCCACCTCTCTGCACGAAATCTATGGCTGAAGATGATGCCTCAACTTATGTTCTAGAAATATCTGGTTGAGAATCAACTCTGTGCTGCCTTCTTATCTGGTAATGAGCTTTAGGCTTGCCTGAGGGGAACGGAAATAATGGAAAATTTTTCTTAGTGTGCCCTGCCCACACAACACTGTGGCAAATAATTTCTAATAGCAAATTTTGATTTTGTGCATTAAAAAAAAAAAAAACCCTGAAAAAATTATCCTACCCGCCTAAATTTAACTGTAATATTTGAGGAAGAAATAAATGTCAGCCACTTTTAAAAATGCTCTAGATGGTTTTATCTACCCTTAGAAATACTTTAAATGTTTCAAGACAATGTCATGGTTTCTTCATAATTGTAATTTACAAGTGAAGCATATTTCATTTAAGAAGTCAACAAATACATTTTATAAAGCATTAAGTAAAATAGTTACTCTATCTCATTCTTGACTGCTAGAGGATAAGTCGTTCAGAGACTTTTATTTCTAATCAAGTAATTAATAAGTTGGCATTAACAGATTACTAGATTAATAAGTTAAAAAAGACTACTTAATGGTTTAAAAAATGTTTCACCTAGATTTATCAAGACTTTCTTAACTGCTTTGAAACAGATGCTTAAACAGGAGGTAACCAAAGTAATAATAATTTCCAACATTTATCTTCTCCTGACATTTGGTATAGAATTCTACACTGGTTTGCCAAGGTGTGTTAGAGATGTGATGTGCCATAATATTGATTCCCTTAGACCTCAGGTGGCTATGTGAGCCTGGAGCAGTCTTCATTTATCTCAAAAATTATACTACGGTGATAATCAGCAAAATTCAAATGATGGAAAACGTACAGCAAAAAACAAACAAACAAGATTTCTTAAACAAATTTTAAGAAAACAGCTCAACAGACAAGACTCCCTTTTGGTTTGTGACTGCTAAGGGACACCTGTTCAAAAAAACATTTACTGAGAACCTACTATATGCTGGGCAGAGCTAGGAGAAGCTCGATGTCTCTAGGCACCCTAGCTAAAAACTAATTCATACCCATACATTTTATGTAAAAGGTACATTTATGTGCTTGTTCATACTGGGCATCCGCTGAAATTACCCTTCAGATGAAATTAAGAACAGAGCTGGCTAAAGCAAAAACCTCATTATTCAAATGTGATAATGCTGAGACTGGTACAAAATTAATTTAATTTTTAAGCTAATAATTTATGAGGCTCTTTAACTCTACTAAATACAATTTTGTTTTTGTGATTAAAAACTCTATTCTAGGAAATTTCAAACAAATACAAAAGTAAAGACAACAGACTGTGAACCTCATGCACCTATCATCCAGTTTCAACAATCAACTCATAGCCAATCTTGTTTTAGATCAGTGGTTCTCAGCCTGTGGGTCACGACCCCTTTGGGGGTAGAACGACTCTTTCGCAGGGGTTGCCTAAGACCATTGGGAAACACATATATAATTACATATTGTTTTTGTGATTAATCACTATGCTTTAATTATGTTCAATTTGTAACAATGAAATTGGGGGGCACCACAACATGAGGAACTGTATTAAAGGGTCGCGGCATTAGGAAGGTTGAGAACCACTGTTTTAGATGCTTCTCTCTATAAGAGCATATAGAAAAGCACTGTTCCCTTATCATGCATTCACTAAATTATTTTGAAGGAAGTCTCAGACTCTGTCATTTTATCCATAATATAGTAGTATTTTTCTTTAAAAAAAGGACTATTTAACTTGCCCATCTGGCCACAGTTCTGGACAATGCCTGACTGAAGCAGAGCCCCCCGCTTGGAGTTTGAATCCAAAGAGAGAATTAAATTTAGCTTAGTTTTGTTTTTAGTTTTGTTCCTTTGCTCCCTTTTTCCTCACCTCAGCCTTCCCCCTCCCCGGGATGACTAGTCCTATAAGATTCTGAAATAGTGAAGGTCACTCTTTCTGACATATAGACTGGAGGAAGAGAGGAAATCAGTCTTCAGACAAAAAAAAAAAAAAAGGCAGCTGCCTGTAGAGCAAGAGCCCACAGAATAAAAACAGCCCTCGCATAGTCTCCTTTCTGTTCATGCCCATTCCTGAGATTTTGTGGGATCCTTGCAATTGTATCTTTTCTGCTTAAGCCAGCTTGAGTGAGTTTCCATGGCTCTCAACAGGGGGTCTCAACTAACACGGTGCTCAGGAGAGAGGTCTGACAATAAGAGTTTGGACTTGGCAGTGTATACAAGATAGAGTGCATCACCTGGGAGAGGTAGAGACTGGGAAAAGGAGGAAAAGGACAAAACGTGGGAAACAATGAGATGTAACTGATTTAGACTAAAACATAGCAGACAGCCCAACATGGCTCAATGGTTAGAGCATTGGCTTCCACATGGGAAGGTCTCGGATTTGATTCCTGGTCAAGCGCACGTACCATGGTTGCAGGTTTGATTCCTGATCCCTGTTAGGGTGAGTGTGGGAGGCAACCAATCGATGTGTCTCCCTCACATCGATGTTTCTTTCTCTCTACCCCCCACTATCCACTTCTATCCACTCAATGGAAAATCCAAGAGAGAAACAGAGATGTGAGAGAGACACATTGCGCAGGGGTTGGGCCTGCAACTGAGGTTTGTACCCTTGACCAGAATCCAACCCGGGACCCTTCGGTTAGAGGGCCAACACTCTATCCACTGAGACAAACTGGCTAGGGCTCTCCTTTTACTTTTAAAGGATAATTTCACTGGATATTGTTAAAATACAAAATTCAACCAAGTAAAAAATAAATAAAGTCAATGGGAAAAAATATCCTAGGGTGAGGATTAACAAAAAAAAAAAGAAAGAAGAAACAGAGCAGACATTTCTAGAAACATGACACATTCAGTTAAAAATATTAAAGTTAAAACGGCTCAGTTTTAGTTCTAAATAAGCGGTATCTCCAAAATGTCATATTTAATAATAATTTTGAAATAAGATTTTTACATTTGTGACTTTAAATAGCCTTTCTGGAAGTTTCCTTTAAAAAAAAAAACCAAAACACATTTTTCTTTAACTTCAATGTCTTTAAGCAAAAGTTCATTGTTATAGTAAGGGCCTCTAATAACAGGGGTTAATGCTAAAGGAATAATTATCCAGAACTGATTTCAGATATAGTATCAGCAGGCTGCAGTTCCATATACAGCTTCCACAGAAAAGATGAAAATTACTGAAAAGGAAAGAAATAACCTGTAATCCTACCACCTCAGGATAACCAATCAGTACTGGTGACACATCATGCATGTCCTAAATCCGTTTTAAAAACACTGCTATGATTAAACTTTATTTATGATGTATAACTTATAATTCAGTCAAAATTTTAGCTTCTAAAATAACACCCAAGATTCAAAGTGGGCAGTTGTTTGAGAGTTTCTTTTTTTTAAGTGTAGTTGGAATGTATTAATTTTAAAGTGTAAACAATAGCATAGTCAAATACTGGGGGACAATAAAAATACCATTGTAAGCTCTAGCTGATCACTTAGGCAAAGAATTTGATGCCTATTTTAATACTTCAATCACTGAATATAACTTCACCATTTAATTTATAAGGGTGGATATTATACACACACATGTATATACATATAGTGTATGGTCTCTCTTTTCTTCCCTCTACGGTGAGAGAACCTGCTCTGACTAGAGTCACCCTAGGAAGCACCTTGCATTCCACAGATACTATTCTCTTTTCCACAGCCAACTCGATTCTTACACTTTAATTCACTCGGTAAATACTGATTGCACAACTACTGCGCTGGACACTGCGCTGGCCTGGAACTGCCAGTCTAGGAGGAGACTTGGAGTTGAGTAGAGGCCAGTTAGATAAAGATTGGGATCCCAGTGGAGGAAAAAGCCGATAAAGGCCTAGAGGACGGAAGAGCTCAGTACATTCGGGGGACTGAATTCAGGCCCGAAAAGGAAAGTGGCATGGGATGAATCTGAATAGCTATTAGAGTACTTGCTATTCTAAGCACCTTCCATATATTAACTCCTTGAACCTTCCCAGCAATCCTATGAGGTAATACTGTTATGCCATCTGTTTTACAGAGCAGGAAACTGAAGCCCAGGGCAACTAAACAATGTGCCCAAATCACACTGCTTGTTAGTGGCAGAACAACATGTTCCAGGGAACACAGAGACATGGTAAAAAGAATATAAAAAGAACAAAAGAATAATTTAATTTGAACCTATTTCTTTCTTCCCCTTGCAAGCATAAATTCAATACAAAGAACAACATATAATAATAGCTAATTCATGCCCTGGTCAGTGTATTCTAACAGAAAGCAAAGAAATATCTGTTCCACTAAAAACACACATTTGTCATCTTCTAACATCTTATTTACAATTCCTTTTGCCTAGGACATGAATCTCAGTAATATTCCACTTCTCATGATTACAAGAAAGACATTGTGCTATTTAAGGGAAAACTGTTTGACCATTACAAATTCCCTAAGTTATTTGAAAATAATAAAAAAATAGATAAATATGCATAATGAATAAAAAGTTATCGCCAATTCTTTCAGTTACCACAGCTAAATTTTTATTTAATATGTCAAGAAGTTCAATTCAATCCAAATCAGTTTTTTAAAATTTTACTGATTGTTGATATGCCGGACAGTACTAGATGCTAGAAATAGAAAGATGAATAAAATGTACAGTCCTTCATCTCACACCTGTCAGAATGGCTATCATCAACAAATCAACAAACGACAAGTGCTGGAGAGGATGCGGAGAAAAGGAACACTCATGCACTGCTGTGGGAATGCAGACTGGTGCAGCCACTATGGAAGACAGTATGGAGTTTCCTCAAAAAGCTAAAAATGGAACTCCCATTTGACCCAGTGATCCCACTTCTAGGAATATATCCCAAGAAACCAGAAACACCAATCAGAAAGGATATATGCATCCCTATGTTCATAGCAGCACAATTTACCATTGTGAAGATCTGGAAACAGCCTAAGTGCCCATCAGCAGATGAATGGATTAGAAAATTGTGGTACATCTACACAATGGAATACTATGCTGCGGTAAAAAGGAAGGAATTCTTACCATTTGCAACAGCATGGATGGAACTGGAGAGCATTATGCTAAGTAAAATAAGCCAGTCAATGAAAGAAAAATACCACATGATCTCACCCATTTATGGATAATAAGGACCATTACAAACTGATGAACAAAAATAGACACAGAGGCAGAGCAGCCTCGAACAGACTGTCAAACTACAGCCGGAAGGCTGGGGAGGGTTGGGGGGCAGGCGGGTGTGGTAAGAGATCAACAGAAGGACTTGTATGCATGCATATAAGCATAACCAATGGACATAAGACACTGGGGGGTAGGGGAGGCTGGGGGATTGTCAAGGTGGGGGGGGGGAGGAGACATATGTAATACTCTTTGTAATACTTTAAGCAATTAAAAAAAAATGTACAGTCCTTGTCCTCAGTGATGTCGGAGTCTGATGGAGTTAGGCAGCCATGCACACAGACAATTACCATAAAAGTAACTGAATGAGGAAGGAGTGGAAAAAGATGGACAGGAAACATATGAGAAGTAACAGCTGAGGTGTATTAAAGGATTCATATGAATTTGTAAGGCTGATATTTGAAAAAAATAAAAGATTATAAGCAAAGAGAACAGCATATGCAATGTTATGAAAGAACACATTATGCTCGTTATGGCTGAGGTATAAGATATATAACCCACATTTCCTGAGTAGCTGATAATGAGGTAGCAATGACTGTGAACAGACAGACAAAGGAGTTTACATTTAGTCCTAGGTAAAGGGGAATCACTGAAGGACGTTATAAAGAAATATGACACAACAGACTTGTTTTTTAGAACAATTACTTTAACAGGAACATGGAAGATGGATAAGACAGGAAAATCAGTAAGACTATTGCAGTTTTTGGGGTAAAAAATGAAGACCTATACCTGGGTAGTAGCAGGAGGGATGAAGAGGAGAAAATAGTTTAACAGATATTTAAAGGCTAACACTGAGAAGACCTAGTGACTAGATATCAAGGGAGAAGATAAGGGAAGAAAAGAGTATAATAATGCTCACATTCATGACTTCAGCCACGGGGTGGGAAAGAACACAAACTTTCCTAAAAGTCTTTAAGTACATGGTAGGCTCTTAAACATGAGAAGTAAAAGGAAATCTTGCCTGAAGGCAAAGAGACATGGGACGCATCACCCTCACCGTATCATTTTCCCGTTCAGGAATCTAGAACAGTTGCCATAGCCTACTACCACATCAAGTCAAAAATATATTTTCTGTCATATGTCTGTCTCCATTTTCTAGACCTCTCATTCATATTTTCATCTGCACCCTCAGCTCTAATACTAGATACATGTTTAAAAAAATTATCTTACAAGAGATATACCAACCTTCTAATCAGTTTCTTTATTAGCAACACTCAAAAGCTAGGGAACTTATTCACAGTCAGAGCTCAGCATCAGAATCACCCGTGGAGTCTAAAATGAAACAAGCCTGAGCCTCCCTGCTAGAGATTTTGATTCTATAGGGGCCAAGCATCTGTAGTTTTAAAAAGCTTCCTTCATGCCCGCAGACCTAAGACTAATTAGCCAATTTTGGTTCAATTCCAGTCAAGGGTACATGCCCAGGTTGCAGGCTCAATCTCCAGTAGGAGGCGTGCAGGAGGCAGCCAATCAATGATTTTCTCTCATCATTGCTGTTTCTATCTTCTCCGTCTTCCTTCCTCTCTGAACTCAATAAAAATATATATTTAAAAAAAACCACACAACTGAGTACTTGCCACACAGACTGTTTTGAAAGGTCAGAACATCACCTAATTTACAGATAAAATGATTAAACATTCACACAATCACTTACCCAAGACTCATGGTATAAAACTGTTAGCAGATACATTGCATAATCATAATTCTGTCTCTTTAAAGGACACCTTCAAAAGAGAGAGAGGGAGGAAGTAAAAATTCTAAAAATTCAATACACAGAATTATTTGCAAAATATATAAATACTAAATATAAAAGAATAACTTGCATTCAGATATTCCTTATCTGCTTTATAAAAATTGTTCTTAGAATAAGAATAATCTGTGTAATTCACTACTTCCACCTCCATACTGCTGCCCTCTCACATGTGCGTCAGGCTACTTCCCACCACCAAGCAGGATATAAAACCTAAGTGGTAATGACACTTCCAAATGCTCTGAAACTGACAAGAAGGGGGAGAGGATAGCGGCTCAATTGCTTTCTCTAAAAGCATGACTTTTATATTTTGACATAATTTATAGATAACCAAAGTATAATTCTAGAAATAAAGTAGCCATTTAGTAAAACAATAATAATAATCTTTCTTTACCTCAAGTGACTTAATTTATACATTTATATAAATTTAATGCTACTTTTATGAATGCTATGCTAGTATTAAATTCTGCTTATTTAAACAAGTACCTTGATAAATTAAATTTCTAGTTAATTTAATAATTTTAATTGTGAACTATGAGATTTTTATATACTTTGACTCTGTAAACACCTGTTTAAGCATTAATTGCTAGCAAATTATACTTGTTTTCTTCTAACCTCTTCTCTGAGTTTTATATACATGGATATATTAAAATCAAGATTAAAAATCACAACAACA
Source organism: Myotis myotis (assembly GCF_014108235.1). Classification (NCBI taxonomy): domain Eukaryota; kingdom Metazoa; phylum Chordata; class Mammalia; order Chiroptera; family Vespertilionidae; genus Myotis; species Myotis myotis. The sequence goes on from NW_023416335.1 coordinate 177,431,365, forward strand.
AATAATTTAACTCATCAGGCAAGCCTCTCCATGTATATAAAGATCCCACAGTAACAGTAGGCCAGTGTGAGGACATTAAAAATATAAACTAGACAACTTCTCTTGACCTAACAAAGCTAATATAAGTCGATATAAAAGACTATCCTTATTTTCAATGTAATTTCTTTAAAAAGGACTGCTAGGGTATGGGAGGACAATAAAGCAACACATGGCCGATAGGCTGAACTTTTCTTTCTTTTACCTATCTGTTTTGATGGTAAGCACATCTGTGGTCTTGCAGTATCGTTCTCCTACAAGTTTAATAAGTTTCTTCTTTGCATGATCATCTAAATTCAAACTGGAAAGTTTAACCTTAAAAATACAAGAAAAAATTTATTTGAAAAAGATTATTTCATATACTTTCTTTAATGAAAAAGCAGTATTAATATTAAATTAACATTAAAATGAGCAAAAGGAATCCCTTTCAAACTCCTTTCTATACAGAGTTAGCAACAGCATGCATTATGAAGCCTGATCTTACTCATGGAAGAAAAGGGGGGAGCAAACTGTTTGGTGATCTTTGAAAGTGTTGGGCATTCATACCTTTCCTAAAAGAATCAATGGCATGTCTCTTAAATAAATAAAATTAGGCTGCTTATGAGTAGCATTAACTAACAGAATTAAACTGAATTAGTAATAGTAAAGTTGGAATATAGGAATAAATTGATAAAACATAAGGAATTTCTATCATACAATTATGAGACCCCTATCATTCCAACTAGCTTAGGGGCATTTATTTTAAAAGCTACAGATCTCATGGAGGGAGCAAAGGATCAAAACATTTGAAATAACATAGCTCAATATTTCTCAAAATAACAAATCTAGCCCCACAAGCTCCTAAGAATTATTTCTTTAAAAAGACTATCTATTGAATGCATTCAAGAAATGCTGAGTTAAATTGGATTCCCTACAATAGGATTTCTTAGGAGATAATATGCTAATAAACACTGTGAAATTTCAAGATGCAGGGTTGTTATGTAATGATTCCCACATTTATTTGACCTCAGATTCTACTTTTTAAGGGACAGTTCATGGAATTAGTCTTCCTTAAAACATATTTTGGGAAGTGATGGACGAAATGAAAACACTCGTTAATTTGCAGAGAATTATGGCATGGCTGAAGGTATTATCTAGAGATGAAGAGGCTTGACATAGGAGAATAAGTTAGACACTAGAATACAGTTAACCCCTTGAGTGCCAACCAATATCCTAGGAACTATGCTAAAATTGCCAAGGCATTTTTGCTGATTTTACAGCAGTTTAGGAAAAAAATTATGGATCGCAAGTAAATGAAGTTACATATTCAAAAACTTAAGGAAACCTTTACTACATTGACATATTTAGCAATATCATCATCACTAATAAAAGCAGACTTAGAACTGGACGCCATTTCGAAGCTTTGATAGCGCTCCCGGCACTTTTGGCGAAATACAGGAAGAGTGTGATTGCGCTCCCCAGCACTCTAGGGGTTAAATAGGGTAAACCACAGATTATTTTTCCATGGAGAACACTAGGAATAAGAAAGAGTCATAACTGTAAGAAGAAGAAAAAAGGCTAAATAATAAATAAGATTTTGAAATCCCATCTATTTCTTTTCTCTAACTTCTATAACGCTATACTTCCCTCAGGACACTATAACAGAAGAGCTTATTTATTTTTCCATTTTTCCCACTAGACTGCAAACTCTTCAGGGTAAGAATGATGTCTGTCTTGTTCTTGGCAACGGCTTACCACTTAAAAAGCATGTAACACATATTTGCTGAATGAATACATAAGTGAAAACAGGAGAGGGTATACTGTTTTTTTAAGCACTGTGAATTTCTATTTGAACTAGAGAAAACAGAAAACAAATAAATAAATGCAAATGCAGTCTTAAAAGAACACGGATTATTAAATATCAATCCAATAGAATGGTTATATGTTGAAGACAATGTGAACTTCCATAGTCCCCTGGAAAGAATATATATCAACAACCAGGTTATCAGCTTGATTGGTAAAATATGCCATTTTATGCTGGTTATTAAAAATATGGAGAATTATTTATAAGAAAACCATAGAATGGACCTACATTATGATCATAATTATGAAAATATATGCACATATGTATAGATACAGTAGAAAGAAATGAATGGTTTTTACATTAGGATAGTGAGAATGTAGACATTTTTCCCTTTTAAAACTCCCTTTGATGAAATCATATTTAATAATAAATTTTAAAATGTAGCATTTACAAAATTTAAGAGTTCTAGCTTTTCATATGAGAAGTAGTCAAAAAAATGGCAGCAATGTTGACCATTATTGTAACAACTGCTTTAAAACCTGTTTACATTAACATTTTAATGTTCAAAAATTATATAGAGTTTATGCTAGAAACTCATGAACATTTTAGGCACAGCTGTGTGGTGCACTCACGCCACCTGCTAGCACTCAAAGGCACTGCAAAACTGGAGTCTAACCTGGATAATGATCTGATTTTGAAGTTGAGTGGCATCTGTCATTATTCTTTTTTCCAAAATTCAAAAGAATCTATAGGCCTTTCTTTTTTCAAGGTGCTATATTTTAAAGAATCAATACTGTACTATTAACATTATAACCAAAATAATGTTGACATTTAATATAGGAGGTTGTGGTTATTACATATGTATGTTTTTTCAAATGCTCATATTTAAAAGAGCTACATTAATTGAGCAATGTCTAAGTGTGTGAAATAGTTTCTCTATAAGAACAGTGCAGTTAGTTAAGAACTCTGGTATTACACAAAAGACAAGAATTGTGTTTGACTTCTAGATTTGCTACTTATTGGCTAACTCACTTTAAACAATTCATCTGATTTTCCTGTTTCCTCATGTATAAAACAGAAAGGATCCAGAATTTTTGTTAGGAATAAATCAGATTAAATAAAGCATTTTTAAAAATATATATTTTTATTGATTTCAGAGAGGGAGAGGGAGAGAGAGACATCAATGATGAGAGAGAATCATTGATCAGCTGACTCCTGCACGCCCCTACTGGGGACCGAGCCCACATTTTTTCAACATTCTATCCACTGAGCCAAACCAGCTAGGGCAAAGAAAGCACTTTTAAAGTAAAGTCCTATACAAATATTAAGGTAGTTTTAATTTGGAACTACTTTTAGAATATTAAGAAATATGTACCATCTTTCTCTGAATTTAAAAATTTGAGTATCTCTAAATAATACTTTATAATATTTGATTACCTTCACAATGTTGCTTAAGTCATGTCTTGAACTCCATGACACCATTAAGGACACCACACTGAGCCCCAGCAGTCAGTGGGTACAGTGAAGTAAGTCCAGAACAGCAGATATGAATCAGGAGGAAAGGACATAAGGGAGCATGATATGATATAAGTGATATCTGGTGGCATACTTCAAATAAAGCAGTGAGGTTATTGTTTTATGAAATAAAATAAGCAAACTTAAAACTAAAAGGGAATTTAGATGTCTATTCTAGTACTGAAGACTAAGGCCCATAGGAAGGAAGGTGAAACTTAGTTTCCTGACTCTTAGTTCAGAGATTCTCCTTTTATCATCTAATACAGAGCTCAACAGCTGTTTATTGTTGTTGGTGTTATCATTATTATTAAGAGAAGTAACGTTTATGAAGTTCTTAAAAATGTATCAGGTATCATCACTCTATAGGCACTTTATATTACCCTGTCAGTCGAAGGAATGATGTCAGCAGAGTAGAATTTTAAGTTTTCTCTTTTCCTTTTGCTTATTAGACTTTCTAAAATTTATACAGTAAATACATATTGTCTTCCGTAATTATAAAATATTTTCAATTTCTCTAAATGCATAAATATATTGCTATGACATTTACATTACTCTGTGGAATAAAAAAAGGCTGGAAAGCTTCATAAATTCTTTTCATAAAGATGCCATGACCCTGATACCAAAACCTAGCAAAAAAAAGGGAAAATTAGAAATCAATCACAGCTGTATCACTAAAAAAATTACAGTCTATTTGTTAGCATATAATGTAAAAATGGTTGCAGAGATTTTTAACAAATTTTTGCTATACTTAGATGCTCTGATTTAAAATACAGAATAAATGAATAAATAAATGGAAAATAGACAAATTTCCCATATAGAAGAATTCCAAATAATTTATGTGATATTTTTCCCTCAAGAAGGTGGAATATCACTCCCAATTCCTTAAGTGTGGGCTGTGAAAAGTGACTTCCTTTGAAAGAGTACAGTATGGAAAGGAAAAAAAATAGTAATTTTACAGTGGGGAAAACTGGCAAATACGATCTCAGCCAGGTGATCTAGGCTAAGACATGGTAAGAGCCTACACCCTTGTTATCATGTGATGAGAATAGCATTTTTTTCTGCGGTTTTCTTCCCTAAAACACATACCAGTCTAACTATGAGAAAAAGACTTAACAAATCTAAATGGAAGTCATTCCAGAAAACTAGTACTTTTCAAAACTGTCCATGTCATTAAAAACAAGAAAATTTTGAGAAATCATTACAGCCAACACAATAACTAAATGTAATGTGGTACCCCAGATAGGATTATTAACAGAAAAAGAACATTAGGATAAAAGTAAAGAAATGCAAATAAAGTATGGAATTAAAGAATAATGTGTCAAAATTGACTAATTAGTTGTAATGAATATACCATAGTAATGTAAGATGTTAACAACAGGAGAAATTTGGTGTGAAATATAGGGGAACTCTGTACTATCCTAGAAACTTTTCTGTAAGTCTAAAGCTATTCTAAAATTAAAAATTTAATAAAAAAAAGTACATCGGTAACTGCCCCATTCGTACTAAGTTAAAAAGATGTGTTGTGAATATCAAGACTCCTTAAACGAAGGAAACTAATGGTGGTTTCAAGGACTAACTTAAAAGTTACTAGAGCAGAGACTTGCAACTGCAATGGCATATGGCATTCCCTTGGTGAATGAGAGCAGGGAGTTGATGTTTCTCCAAAGCCATATAAGATAAGCACAAATGATCCTAAATGTTCCAATGCAAATGGGACTCTAAAAAAGGACACAGGAACCAACTTAAAAGAGTTACCACAGGCCAAAGTTAGGATATACCCTGAACATCAAAAAGAGTAATGGTTTTACTTGATCAAAACTTACTGAATATATCCACCTAAGGATTACCTGTTCAAGAGAAAAGCAAAAAACAGATAACTTCACAATTGAGAGATCAGGTTGTCAGCCTCTTAGCCAAGAGATCAGTTTTAGCATATTAAGAATGAGGCAACCAAACGTTGTGCCCTCTCATGTACTACAATATAAAATACATGGCAACATCTACCAAGTGACCCCATCAAAATATCTTACTGTACTCTAATCAGTTCTTTACAGCTAACTTCCACTTATCCTACATAATAAAAGGGTAATATGCAAATTGACCCTAACAGCAGAAAAACTGGGAATGACTGGTCACTATGACACACACTGACCACCAGGGGGCAGACGCTCAATGCAGGAGCTGCCCCTGATGGTCAGTGCGCTCTCACAGGGGGAGCTCTGCTCAGCCACAAGCCAGGCTGATGGCTGCCAGTACAGTGGTGGTAGTGGGAGCCTCTCCCGCCTCCTCAGCAGCGCTTAGGATGTCCGACTGCAGCTTAGGCCTGCTCCCCGCTGGCAAGTGGACATCCCCTGAGGGCTCCCGGCCTGCCAGAGGGATGTCTGACTGCCAGCTTAGGCCCAATCCCCCAGGGAGTGGGCCTAAGCCAGCAGGTGGTCATCCCCCAAGGGGTCCCAGACTGTGAGAGGGCACAGGCTGGGCTTAGGGACCCCCTGAGTGCACAAATTTTTGTACACCGGGCCTCTAGTATGAAATATAAGAGATTGAGAAATAAGGTGAATGACATTAGGACACATTCAGACAAACTGAGGTAGGAAATGCTACAGGATAAAATACCTATCTCTTTAACAAGTCTATGCCTTGGGGGAATGAGGAGTAAAAAGAGTAGTAGGGAGGTCCTTTGCTGTTGGAGATTTAAAAAGACATAAGAAACATTACAAGCAAATGCATTAGTCTTTGACTGGATTCTGATTTAAACAAAAGCTATTTAAAAAAACATTTTGGCCGAAACCGGTTTGGCTCAGAGGATAGAGCGTCGGCCTGCGGACTGAAGGTCCCAGGTTTGATTCCGGTCAAGGGCATGTACCTGGGTTGCGGGCATATCCCCAGTAGGAGATGTGCAGGAGGCGGCTGATCGATGTTTCTCTCTCATCGATGTTTCTAACTCTCTATCTCTCTCCCTTCCTCTCTGTAAAAAATCAATAAAATATATTAAAAAAAAAACACAAAACATTTTGGTGAGACTATTTGGAAAATCTGAGTGTGGAGTCGATATTTTAAATAATATTAAATAATTACTCAAACTTTTGTTAGTTGTACTAATTAATTACATTGGAATTATGTAAGAAAATATTTTTAATTTATAGATATAACACTTAAGTATTTTAGTGTAGTAGTAATTTTAAAGAAACACTTAAACAAAAACCACAAAAACATACACATGTATTTCAGTACATGAAGCACTCGATATTTTAAATTTGTCAAAAGGTGCCATGTGTGTTTATTATACTAACTCTATGTCTCCATACATTAAAAATTTTATATAATAAAAGGTTAAAAAGAGAACTTGGCAAAATAGAGAAGTGAAAAGTTAAAAAAATAAACTATGCCATTTTTTATAAGGGTGGCAAGATAATTCAATGAGGAAAGGATCATCTTTTCAACAAACAGTGCTGAGACAGATGAATATCCACATGCAAAAAGAAAAACAATGCTCAGTGGTTGAGCATCGACTTATAAACCAGCAGGTTAGGGTTCAATTCCCAGTCAGGGCATATGCCCAGGTTGCAAGCTCGATCCCCAGTGTGGAGGCATCTGATCGATGATTCTCTCTCATCACTGATGTTTCTATTTCTCTCCCCCCTTCCCTCCCTCTCTGAAATAAATAAAAATATATTTTAAAAATATTATAACAAAAAAAGGAAAAAAATGGACCCCTACCTTACACCATATACAAAAATTAATTTAAAGTAATTCATATACCTAAATGTAAGAGACAAACCTATAAAATTCTTAGAAGAAAACATTGGACTCAATCTTCATGACTCTGAATTATACAACAGTTTCTTACATATGGCACTAAAAGCACCACACCAAAAACAAACAAACAAACAAAAAAAGCCCACAACAAATACATACACTAAACTTCATAAAAAAATGAAACTTCTGTGTTTAAAAAGACACCATCAAAAATGTGAGATGGCCGAAACCGGTTTGGCTTAGTGGACAGAGCGTCGGCCTGCGGAATGAAAGGTCTCAGGTTCGATTTCGATCAAGGGCATGTACCTGGGTTGCGGGCACATCCCCAGTAGGAGATGTGCAGGAGGCAGCTGATCGATGTTTCTCTCTCATCGATGTTTCGAACTCTCTATCTCTCTCCCTTCCTCTCTGTAAAAAATCAATAAAATATATTAAAATAAAAAAAAATAAAAAAATAAAAAAGAATGTGAGATGACAATCCATGGAATGCGAGAAAAAAATCTGCAAGATATATATCTGATAAAGAATTGGTATCCAGAATATATAAAAAACACACTGAACAATGGCAACAAAATTTAATTTAAAAATGGGCAAAGGATTTAAATAGATTTCTCCAAAGAAGATATACAAATGGTCAATAAGTATGAAAAAAATGATCAACATCATTAGTTATTAGGGAAATGCAAACTAAAATCATATTGTATGAGACAATTATATGAAATGTCAAGAGTAGGCAAACCACAGGGACAGAAAGTACTTTAGTAGTTAACAGGGTCTTGGGGGTGGGGAAGAAGAGGGATAATGGGGGATGACTGATAACGGAAATGGGGCTTCTTTTCATGGTGATGAAAGTTTCTGTTAGGTGGTGGTGATGGTTGCACAACTCTGAATATACTAAAAACCACTGAGTTGTACACTTTAAAAGGGTAATTCCATAGTATGTGAATTATATCTCAAATGAGCTGCTAATAAAAAGAAAAAATTAGTATAAAAAATCAATACACCATCAAAAAGGGCAAATGACCCCCCCAAAAAATGCTTTCACAAAGGAATAATTTCTCACCCTCATTAGAATACAGAGGCACAAATTTTAAATAAAAGATCTATTTTTTTACTATAAAATTAATAGGTAATAATAATAATACCTAGGTTGGTGAGGGTACAGAAAAACAGGCTTTCTCACAACCTGTTAGTGCTGTATCTGTTACATTTCCTGTTGTATTTGTTACATTGCAGGAGTTTATAATATAAAATCAAAAAAACGTTTATAATATATATCAAAAGCATCAGAAAGTCTAAAGGTCCCATAATATGGATAATTTAAACAAATTATGGTAGATCTATGTTGTGGAATTACTTGTTTGTATCTCCCACTTCAGTCTCAGAAAAAGGACCATGTCTGATAGATCAACATTGCACTCCAGCTTCAAACACTCTCTTGGTACACAACAGACCTTCACTTAGATGCTATCTTATGTAGTTATTAAATATAATATAAAAGAATTTTTAATATCTTTGGGAAATTTTAAATTCATATTACTAAATGAGAAATAGTATTATCCCATTAATATACAAAAGGTGGATTGCACATACACTAAATTGAGCTCTCACAGTCAATAGTGGTTATTTATAAGTAGTGGAATTATAGGTAATTTTGCTTTATACTTCAAAACACTTTATATTGTTTAAATTTTCTATAATAAATATGTATCAGTTTTAACCATTTCTTACCCTTAAGGTTACTACACGTGCTTTGGGGTTTCGAATAGATGGTCCTGCTGAAACATAATCAGCTGTGTCAATTTCAATTGGAAAATGCTTCTCACATTTTTCATCACTGTCTAGTGCAGCTGGCCACTCAGTGCAGAAATCTGAGAATTAAACAAATTATCTCAATTATAAGTTTGCAAGTAAATTCTCATTGTAATGCATGCTACCAGACAAAACCAAATTATTGAGCTAGATCACTCTCAGTTTACATGAAGTGGAAGAACAGATTCTACTCTGGACTTTATACATGTATCATCAACTCTCTTAGGTGAATCCTATTAGGGAATTTAAGAGAATGATCTGAATAGTTCAGGTTTGGTGGGGAGCAGTTTGTTCAGTTAAAAGGGAACTGTGACTTGATGGAAGCTTATTATAGCTTTGCACATACCTGTTTTAATTCCTCCTCACCAACTAACACCATACAGTTCAGAGGGCCCAGAGCAATACTGTTTTCAAAAAGGCAATAGATAATATTATTCACTTCCAAATGAAGATTACTAAAGATAGCTGAAGGGAAATAAAAGAGGCTCTGAAAAAGCTCTAAGAGAAAACTGAGATATGGTCAACAGTCTTTCAGATATTGAGTTGAATAGGGCCTCAAGATAAAACAGGTCCAAAAGCCTAGGTCATCCTTAAATGGGTTCTTATTATAATTCATGTTTCTTCTATGTGATTTCTGAGCCACTGTGACTAAATGTTAAGAGGTACAGACTTGTCCTCATTTTCAGGCAAGACAGCTAGCCTAGAGAGGAGGTGGAATTGGGTCTGAGACCTGGGTCACAGTAAGAAATTCTCAGCAGCGGGAACATGACCCATTATCTCCACAACACAGAGATATAAACTTGGGCCTCAATTGAGGAGGAAAAAAAACCCAAAACAACCACCTTAGAAGGAAAGGAAATAGCTCCCAGCCTCTACACAACTTTCAGAAATGAGGGACTCCACAGACAGGTAGTGGATTTCATTTTGCCCTATTCCTATTAAGTTAGTGTGAGAGAGGGAGGGCTCAAGCTTGGGATGAAACTCCAGGCACTATCAGGTTCCCTCAATGGAAATCTCATTCCTTCAACAGCCTCATTCTAAGAACAGCTAAATGTAGTCGGCTCCATAGATCAAACACATTAGACCTCAGAGATCCGTACTTTCTCTAAAAAAGCAGGACTGCAAGAGAGACTGCTCACAATCATAGGCAGACCCGGGAGCTCTTCTAGATGATGGTCTAAGGAAGAGTGAAAGGTACTTTGCCAACAACACTTTCCCCAAGCTCACAATTTTCTTATAGTAGGTATTTTATTTAGCTCCCTTTTAGGCTTTAATATCAGAGTCAGAAAATGTCATTTTGGGTTAGAGAGACTTTACAAGATCTGGGACTAACTATATGCTAGCAAATAAGTGTACACAGCTCATACCATTCCCTAAACACACTGTTTAAGAGAGATCAATACTCAGACACCTGGAAGGGAAAGAGAATATCTTTGCAATTAAGAACAATTTGAGCCCAACCAGTTTGGCTCAGTGGATAGAGCATTGGCCTGCAGACTGAAAGGTCCCAGGTTCGATTCCAGTCAAGGGCATGTACCTTGGTTGCAGGCACATCCCCAGTAGGAGGTGTGCAGGAGGCAGGTGATCGATGTTTCTCTCTCATCGATGTTTCTAACTCTCTATCACTCACCCTTCCTCTCTGTAAAAAATCCATAAAATATACTTAAAAAAAAAGAAGAAGAACAATTTGAGCCCTAGCTGGTTTGACTCAGTGGTGAGTGTCAGTCTGCAGACTGAAGGGTACCAGGTTTGATTCCGGTCAAGGGCATGTACCTCGGTTGCAGGCTCCCGGCCCTGGTTGGGGGCATGCGGGAGGCAATCAATCGATGTCTCTCTAACATTGGTGTTTCTCTCTGTCTCTCCCTCTCCCTTCCACTCTATCTAAAAATCAATGAAAAAATATCCTCGGGTGAGGATTAAAAAAAGTAAAGAACAATTTGACATTTAAACAAAATGAATAAGATTACTGAGGTAATTTCATTTCTATCATGGACTAATTCCAACATCCCACACTGTAAGAGCAACAATGCCAAGCAAGTACTTAATAAGAGAGACTGTTTGGGGAATTTTATGAGTTTCTGAGTTTGTACTGAATCTTTTTTTTAAAACTCTGAATAAGTCATTTCAATCACCAGATGATAATTACAGCCTTTATATTAAATGACCTGATTACATGTTTAAAAGAATGCAGCCAACTGGAAAGTACCTAATAGGCCTCTATTAGCCTTTATTCATCTGATAGGTAGAGTAATGACTAGACTTCAGAAAACCTTGGTTTTTTACTTAACTTCTGCCACTGATTATTAAAACTTTGGTAAATTACCTAACTTTCCTGTACTTCAGATTTTCCATCTGCAACTTAGATATAAAATCTAAACTGACCTACTTTGAAAGAAAACTAAGAAGAAATATTTGAAAACCCTTTGAGTTATTTAGAAGATACAATCTACATCCAGAAGCTGGCAGAAGTGTAAAGGCAAAATTAAGGAAAGATTAAAACACTCAAAAGCACTGTAAAATATAATGCTACTCTTCCGAATGTGCTGTATAAAAGCCTTACATTTAAAAACTATAAAGCACTTTAGAAATATCTCATTACAATGATCAGTGTCCAGATTATAAATGCACACTTAAAAATAGTGTTTAAAAAATGCAATTTATCAGTGTAATGCATTTGTCACCTGGATTTACAAAGGATTCAAAAAGTGATATATGATTTGTTCCAGTGAACACAAATTTGTAAGTGTCAGTCTAATACCAGGCACTAATGGATACAGAAACATATAACCTAAAGGGATTGAAAAGCACTCTAATGTCCCAAAACAGAACACTACATAAATGAGAGGAGATAGAAGAGATTTTCTTTCTTCCCTCACTTCAAGAGTAAGATAATTACTCCTACTTTTCAAGACCTCTTTATCTCTTCTTCCTAATACCCTTTTTTAAAAAATATATATTTTTATTGATTTCAGAGAAGAAGGAAGAGGGAGAAAGAGAAACATCTATGATGAGAGAGAATCATTGATCGGCTGCCTCGTGCACACCTCCTACTGGGGATCCAGCCCACAACCCAGGCATGTGCTCTTCACTGGAATCGAACCAGGGCCCTTCAATCCTTAGGCTGATGCTCTATCCACTGAGCCAAACCAGCTAGGGCACAAAGGTACTAACTCTTAAACTACACATTCAATCACTAATAGTCGTGTAAAACAATTCAAATTTGCTTATTCTAGATAGTCCAATGCAAATGAGATCAGAAATTAAATTGGAATATGTACTTATTTTGAGAGCATACATAAAACCATGAGCAAAAAAATGGTCTTTGTCCCTAGCTCCATGCATGTGGAGGATACGAGTAAAATCTAGATTGATATCTAGGAATCAATAGTTATTGCTCAAAATCAATAAATCCAGAATTGGAAGTATAATCATATTCAGGTAATGCATTATATATACTAGTATATACACCTACTATATAGAGTATACATAATATATACACAGAGAATACATACATATATGTTGATTTGATATACTTATATATTATAATATGATTACCACCATAGCTTTGGAAACACCTGTAGTACATCATATAATTACCATTTCTTTTTTGTGGTAAGGACATTTAAGATTTACTCCCTTAGCAAATTTCAGGAATATAATACAGTATTATTAACTATAATCACCATGCGGTATATTAGATTCCCAAAACTTATTCATTTTATAACTGGAAAACTGTACCCTTTGAACAGTATCTGCCTTTTCCCTCTAACCCCTAGGCCCCGCAGCCCATAGAAACCACCATTCTAGAAATTACACATGTGATATTATACAGTATTTGTCTTTTCCTGTCTGACTTATTTCACAAAGCATAATGCCCTCAAGGCCCATCCATGTTGTCACTAAGGACAGAATGCCCTTCTTTCTCACAGTTGAATAATATTCCAATATATATATTTTATTCTTTAACCATTCATCGAGTGATGGACACTTAGGTTGTTTCTCTATCTTGGCTCTTGTGAATAATGCTACATTGCATCTGGGTGTGCAGACATCTCTTTGAGATAGTGATTTCATTTCCTTCAAATAAATCCCAGAAGTGTGGTAGCTGAATCGTGTGATAGTTCAATTTTTAATTCCTTGAGAAACTTCCATACTGTTTGGCATAGACACTGCACCAAGTTACATTCCCACCACCAGGACAAAATAATTCCCTCACCAACACTAAACTCTCTTTTGTCTTTTTGCTCATAGTCATTCCAACAGGTATGAGGTGCTAAGTCATAGTATTTTGATTTGCATTTCCCTGATGATTAGTGATGCTAAACACCTTTTCATGTAACTTCAAACATTTGTACCTCCTTTTTGAAAAACGTCTATTTAGTTCCTCTGTCCATTTTTAAATTGAGTTATTTGTTTTTTGCTGAGTTGTATGAGCTCCCTATATATTTTGGGTATATTAATCCCTTATCAGATATATGATTTGCAAATATTTCCTCCCAATTTGTAGGCTGCGTTTTCATTTTGTTGATGGTCTTTGCTTTGCAGGAGCTTTATAATTTGATGTAGTCTCATTTGTTTATTTTTGCTTTTTTTGGCCTTTGCTTTCAGTGTCAAATCCAAAAAAATTGCCAAAAACAGTATCAAGGAGCTTACCCTGCCTCCTCCCCCACAAACCCATTTTCTTCTAGGAGCTTAGTTTCAGGTGTTACATTCAAGTCTTCAATTCATTTTGAGTTGATTTTCTTGTTAGGTGTAAGATAGGGGTCCAGTTTTACTCCTTTATGTAGCTACCCAGTTTTCTTAACATCATTTATTGAAGAGACTATCCTTTTCCCATTGTATATTCTTGGCCCCTTTGTCATAAAACTTAATTGACCATACATGAGTGGGTTTATTTCTGGGCTCTTCATTCTGTTCCAATGATCTGTTTTATACCAGTAACAAACATACTGTTTTAATTATGACAACTTTGTAATACAATTTGAAATCATTGTTCTTAAGGTTGTTTTGGTTATTCAGGTTCTTTTATGGTTCCACACAAATTTTAGTATTGTTTATTTCTACTTCTGTGAAAAATGCCATTGGAATTTTTATAGGAATTACACTGAAGCTATATAGGCACTATGGGCATTTTAACAATATTAGTTCTTCCAATCCATGAGCACAGACTATCTTCCCATTTATTTGTGTCTTCTTCAGTTTCTTTCACCTTGGTGCATAGATCTTTCACTTCCTTGATTAAACTTATTCCTAAGTTTAATCTCTGCCCCTGCCCCCCGCCATCGCCAGCTCCACCCCTGCCCAGGCCTAATGCCTGTGGCTGAGGCATCAGGCCCTGGCAGGGGACCCCCAGTGTCCCGTGATCACCGACTCCGCCCTTGCTCCCCGCCATCGCTGGCTCCGCCCCTGCCCAGGCCTAACTAACTCCTCAAGGTATTAGGCCTGGGCAGGGGACCCCTAGCTCCGATTGCAGCTGGGCACCTACATATGCAAATTAACCGCCATCTTTGTTTGGTTAATTTGCATACTTATCCGATTGGCTGGTAGGCATAGCGAAGGTACGATCAATTTGCATGTTTGTGTATTATTAGGTTTTATTTGAGTCCTCTCTCTTTTGTTTTTGGTGAGTCTAGCTCAGGGGTGGGCAAACTTTTTGACTTGAGGGCCACAATGGGTTCTTAAACTGGATTTAGAAGAAGGAGCTGCGGCCGTGTTTCCCGATGTTGCCATGTGAACACATTGTATGTGGGAAACATGTTTACACGTTTTACGTATTTATATGTTCTACCAGTGTAGTAGAGCGCGGGACACGTATTGATACGTTTTTTATAGACTAGCGGTAGAATGCGGGTAACGTATAAATACGTAAACTAAAGTTATCGTAATTTTACTGAACGTTACCATTTGCGCAAAAAATTAGCAAAAATGGCCCGCGCCACCTGTTAGCGCGCGATAAAAACTACCCACAAACAATGTGTTAACACTGCTGCTGGTGAAGGAGTGGAGGGGAGAGCAAGAGAACCCTCCGCTCTTTCGGCTCCGCGGGCCAGATAGAACAGCCAAACGGGCCAGATACGGCCCGCAGGCCGTAGTTTGCCCACTGCTGGTCTAGCTTATGGCTTGCGTATTTTGTTTATCTTTTCAAAAAACCAGCTTTAGTTTCATTTATCTTTTCTATTGTTTTTTTTTTTTTTTAGTCTCTATTTCATTTATTTCCACTCTGATCTTTGTTATTTCCTTTCTTCTACTAACTTTGGGCTTAGTTTGTCTTTCTAGTTCCTTAAGGTGTAAAGTTAGGTTATTTGAGACCTTTCTTGTTTCTTAATCTAGGCATTTATTGCTATAAACTTCCCTCTTACAACTAACTGCTTTTGCTAAGTCTCAAAAGGCTTGGTATGTTGTGTTTCCATTTTCATTTATCTCAAGATATTTTTTCATTTCTCTTTTGCTTTCTTCTTTGACCCACTGCTTGTTCAGGGCATGTTGTTTAATCTCCATGTAGTTGTGAATTTTCCAGTTTTCTTCTTGTAATTGATTTCTAGTTTCATACCACTATGGTCAGAGAAGTTGCTTGATATGATTTCAGTCTTCTTAAGTTATTAAGACTTGCTTTGTGACCTAACATGATCTATTCTGAAGAATTTTTCATGTGCATTTGAGGAGAAAGTGTATTCAGCTGCTGTTGAATGGTGTAGTCCTTAAATGTTAAGTCCACCTGATCTAATGTGTAGTTTAAGTCCAACATTTCCTTATTTTCTTCTGTCTGGATGACCTATCTATTGTTGAAAGTAGGGTAGTGAAGTCTCCTACTATTATTGTATTGCTGTCTATTTCTCCCTTCAATTCTGTTAATATTGCTTTATATATTTAGGAGCTCCAATGTTGGGTGCATAAATATTTACAAACATTGTATCCTTTTGATGAATCAATCCCTTTATCATTAGAAATCTGATTCTTAATATTGTGTTCAAAGTCAATTATGTTACAAAATAACCACTTACCTTTAAGAGCTTCACAATGCTTTTTAATTGCTACAGGAGTCAAATGCAAAAAATTGGGGATCTAAAGTAGAAAATTTAAAGGATAAATCAGCCAACTGTCTTAAAAACATGAAAAAAGATAATTTGCTCATACAACTAAATTATAAGCTCAACAAGCCTTATCATAAATAAAATGAGGCAGTTTCTTACAGTATTGTCACAGGTGTTGTGAATTCAAGAAATAAATTCCTGCTTAGCCAGTTTTGCTCAGTGGTTAGAGTGTTGGCCTGTGGACTGAAGGATCTCGGATTCAATTCTGGTCAAGGGCACATACCTCCATTGCAGGTTCAATCCCCGGCCCAGGTCAGAGCACATGCAAGAGAACCAACAGAGGTGTCTCACATTGATGTTTCTCTCTATCTCTCCCCCTCCCTTCCACTCTCTAAAAATCAATGGAAAAAGCATCCTCAGGTGAAGATTAACCAACAATAACAAAAAAATTTCCTTGAAATATAAATTCAGTACCAAGTATTTTAAAATGACAACATTCAAAAAAATTAGCATTATTTGTATAGTACTCTTCCTGTTATGAATCTACAGGTGTACATATTTCCCTTACAGAACTGAAAGGACACAGATTATTATTTAATCACTAGAGGCCCGGTGCACGGGTGGGGTCCCTCTGGGTGGCCTGCAGGGATTGGGCCGAAACCCACAGTCCAACATTGCCTGCCATTCCCACTCATGCTGGTCCCACTGTGCCTGCCGCAGGCTTGCACCCAATCAGTCCCGGCCAAAGGGAATGGAAGGGAGGGGGAGAGACAGAGAGAGTAAAACATCAATGTGAGAGAGACACATCCATCGGTTGCCTCCCGTACCCACCCTAACCTGGGGCCAAGGATCCAGTCTGCAGCCTGCAACTGAGGTGCGCACCCTTGACCAGAAATGAACCCAGGATCCTTCAGTCTATGGGCTGACACTCTATCTACTGAGCCAAACCAGCTAGGGCAGTTACATCCTTAAATGCCTAGGATTCTTTTGAGGGTTTTTTTTTTTTACCACAGAAAATCAAAATATAGCATCTATTATTACCTGAGAAAAAATTTTAAATCAAACACAAGCCCAGTTGGTGGGGCTCAGTGGTTGAGAGTTGACCCATGCATCACTGGTTTGATTCCCGGTCAGGGCACATGCCCAGGTGGTAGGCTTGATCCCCAGTGGGAGGCTGAAGTTCCTCTCTCATCAATGCTTCTATCTCTCTCCCTCTCCCTTCTTCTCTCTCTAAAATCAATAAAAACATATTTTTTAAAAATAAAAATACCCATAAGAAGCTGCTATACACTTAACTTTGAAATATAAGAGGTATAAGGGCAGTGGGAGGAGGATCACTATTTATTTGAACAGAGGTCTTAGCTAATGAATCAGTAACTTATCTTACCTTTAAAAGTTCTAAATTTCCCTCCTTTGCCATGGGCACCCCCATTTTTACTGGGTAACCCATTCGAACAGGAAGAGGTACTGCAGAGGGTTTAAATGGTGCTGCAACGGGGTAGACACTAGGCCAATCCTGGTCAACAGCCATTTTCTCTGTCCTAGGAGGTAGTGCCTAAGAAATAAAAAACAGTTTAATATTTTAAATATAAATATGCATTTTAATTTTAAAGCAAAAGAAAACATGCAATTAAGAAAAACACTAGCAGAATTGCAACCTAGGTAAAATCTGACCTCCCACAAAGTTGCTGCTGCTCAAATGAAAAAATAACAAATCTACCTAAATATTTCTGTACTGTTTCCTCAAACCCTCTGGGGCACGAGGGATGTCCCCTTTAATACAACTTCCATCACTAAAAGCATATCTATCTTATTTATTTACACAGACTTTTAGCAAAGTTTTTACATTTTATTTATGAAGGAGGTGAATAACAATATATTTTGAAATAATTTTTAAAACTCCTTTCATGGAAGTCAGAATGAGGTGACATTGAGAACTTGGAAATAAGTAAATTAAGGTTAAACTAACTGAATAAATACATAAGAAATTATATACCTTCTAGGCCCAGGGAATAACTACATGGTAGCTTAGTTAATCACAATCTCTCTCTCTCTCTCTCTCTATATATATATGACCTAATATGCAAAGTGTCCCTTCGGGAGTTTGACTGACCGGGAGTTGGAGTTCAATTGTTCGCTATGACGTGCGCTGATCACTAGGGGACGGCACGGAACACAGGCAGGCCCTGGCTGGCAGCCGCTAGGGACCCTACCCGTGTACAAATTTTGTGCACTGAGCCTCTAGTATATAATATACTCAACAGAAGGGGATGACCAGCATATGGTTTAAAGAGGCAAAATTTGGCAACACCTACCTAAGCAATACTAGTGTAGCATGTCCTGAAGCAGGTAATATGCCTATGAAAATGACTACTCTAGACAATTATAATTTGATGCCATTTAATGTCCAACTAATATACCTTTGTTTTGACTCCATGCCAACTGACTTTATAATTTGGATTCCTTCACAGAGATGCCCACAGAACAAACTACTAATATTCATGCATATATCCCAGGCTACAAGACTGTTACAAGCATCATCAAAAGTAATTCTATATTCTGGTTTAGGTACCTATTTCCTGGGAATACGTGGGTGAGTCCATCTCTCAAAGATGATCCATTCTCAGGATACTGACAAAGACCAGACCAAGATTAGAGTCAAGATTGTGATAGTCACCAAGTGAACACCCTCTTATGTACCTTTCTTGGGATGTACCCTCCTGCCTCATTGTGAATACCTTCCTCACTTTAGAACTTCAGAAACCATTAAGATAACATATATTAGAGTATGTTAATTGTTCACCTTTCTTCTTGGTGGCCTGTCAAACCTGGATGTTCTTTCTGTTGTACCTAAAAGACAACACAATAGTTAGAGAATTTTATAACATGGATTTATTCAACTGATCGTGATCCTATGATCTGAATACAATTTAAAGTATTCAGTAACAAACAAAGAAACAATAACCCATTTTCTGTAAGCTGAGACTAAAATCATCTTAATGAAAATGAAATGTCAGAAATAGTTAAGAAAATTCCAGTTATTAAGATATAAAATGAAATCATCATATAAAGAAAAACTTTCAATTAATTCTAAGGTTCATAGTCAAATAAACTCACTTCCTCAAGTTAAAATATCTAGATAGAAATAAGTACTTTGTGCCTTTAAAGATAAATGGTTTGAAAGGTTCTAGTTTTAAGTATACCTGCTCATATTTGGAATTATTCTGGTCTTTCTACCAACAACAACAACAAAAAAAGAAAATTGTTAAATTTTTCCTTTTCTATTACATATTAGAACTGCCAATGCTACAATAACAAAAATCACAGCCATTCCTAATAAATCACATAACTGTAGAAGAGGGCAGATTACTTATATACAATATATACCTTTTAAAATATTATTGTATGCCTCTCTAAATAACTGTTTTTGCTATTCTAAAATAATAATAGCTTTATTTATTGAGCACTTGCACATGCTAGATGCTGTGCTAAATGCTTTTCATTACCTTATTTAATGTTATTCTTCACAAGAACTGTGAGTACTATCACTATCCTTATCTAGAAGTCATTTACGGCCAAGAAAACTAAAGACCAAGAGTTGTGAGAGTAGCACAGCTCACAAGACTCTTCAGACTCTGAACCTCACATCACTTTCTTCACACCTCTAGCCTCATTCCCCTTCACAAGGCCCCAAAACTACACTGAACTTCCCTTCAGTCTTTCTGAACTTTATGTTCTCTGCCTGGAATATGCTTCCCTCCCATCTGCTTGACTTCTGTCCCCTTCGGCCTCCCCACCTCAGTTCATGTAAAATTCTTATTCATCCCTCAGTGGTATATATCCCTCATCCCTTCAAAAGTTTTAGAGTGATATTGGGTACTAGAAATTAAGAAGGCAGCAAAGAACAAGAGAAACAAAGTTCTTACTCCCACAAAATGGAGAGTCTGTCAAAATAAGACAACTATTTCATAAGTAATTTCAATAAATAAACAATGATAAATATTAATGGAAACATACAGCAGGGGACCAAACCTAGTCAAATAGTTGGGGAAGAAGAAGTTCCCTGAAGAAGTTGACTTTAAGCTAAACGTCAAGGATGAACAGGAGGCAGCCCTGGGAACCGGCAAGTGAGAAAAAGTGTTCTAGAGAAAGAGAAGATGGAAAAATCAAAGTAAATGAATTTAATATGGTGGAAACTTCAGAGAAGAACAGAGAGTGCACTGAGAAAAGAGACTGGAGATATTTGATGCACATCTCAGATACAACACGTCATTGGCAGAGCTCTAGATTTTCTTCTTCAGTCTTCCCAATCCCTGTACATGGTATTGCCATTCATCCCATTATTCAGGACAAAAATCTAACATGCTTCCTGGAGACTGTTCCTCAAGCCCCATTTCAAATCCACCATTAAGTCTCATTAGCTCTACCATCAAAATGTGTCCCAAATTCAACCATAACAGCCTACTCCACAATTACCTCAACCCAAATCACCATCATCTCATTTGCACTACAGCAACTTCCAAACTGGTCTGCTGAGTTCCACTCTTTCCCTCCTGAAGTCGGCTCTCCACACAGCATCACTGCCCTGCTTAACATCTTCCAGTGTGACCCCAACTTAAAATACAAGTCAAGCCAAATGCCCATAAGCCGTTACAAGATCAGGCCGTCACTCACCTTTCTTACACTAGAACTCTCCTCTTTGCTCACTTAGCTCCAGCCGCGCTGGCCTTTTCTCTGTTCCCTGACCACACCCATAAGCTTATTCTCACCCTGGGCCTCTGCACTAGCAATTCCCAACTCCAACAATGCTCTTTCCCCACCTCAGCATGGTTCTGGGCTCTGCTCAAATGTCACTTCCCCAAGCAGGGGACGTCTTTCCAGACAATCTATCTTATCCAACCCTATAGTCACTACTCCTCCAATTCATCATTCCCAACATCCTGCTTTATTTTTTTATATGTATTTTATTGATTTTTACAGAGAGGAAGGGAGAGGAATAGAGAGTTAGAAACATCGATGAGAGAGAAACATCGATCAGCTGCCTCCTGCACATCTCCTACTGGGGATGTGCCCGCAACCAAGGTACATGCCCTTGATCGGAATTGAACCTGGGACCCTTCAGTCTGCAGGAAGACGCTCTATCCACTGAGCCAAACCAGTTAGGGCTTGCTTTATTTTTCTTCAAAGCACTAATCACTACCTTACATGGTGCTGACATTGTTTATCTATTTATAGTCTGACTTCCCTCAATGTATGTAAACTTCAAGAGGTAAAGGACTTTTGCTCTATTCTGGTATCTAGAGTATCGCCTAGCACACAGTAGGAATCAAGTATTTACAGAATGAATGAAAAATTAAAAAGATGTGTTAAGCCCTAACCAGTCTGGCTTAGTGGACAGAGCGTCCTCCTGCGGACTGAAGGGTCCCAGGTTCGATTCCCATCAAGGGCATGTACCTGGGTTGCGGGCACATCCCCCGTGCGGGGTGTGCAGGAGGCAGCTGATCGATGTTTCTCTCTCACCGATGTTTCTCTCTATCCCTCTCCCTTCCTCTCTGTAAAATATCAGTAACATATATTTTTTTAAAAAGCATGTTAAGACTATTAAGGGCCAATATAATACATTGAGGAATTTATCACTTATCTTAAAGCAATGAGGACTGCTTGTAGATTTTGAATAAGGGAGTGGCAAGATAAGATTTGCTATTTGAACACCTCACTCTGGCCGTTGTGAGAATGCAATGCAGGGAGCAACTGCGGAAATGGTAAAGCAACTGTTGCAGAAGCGAGAGATGGTGGCCTCGGCGGGGCTGTGAGCAGGGTGAAGGTCAGATCTTCCAGGAGGCAGCACGGGTAGCACCTGGTGTAACTGGACAGAGCTGTCCTCCCCTCCCGCGGGCTCCGCCACGATGCTCCTACAGAACCCCATTCTCGCTTCTTGTTAGGCACCTCACACTGAGCAGTCAGCGTTCACAAAGGTCCTCGATTCCTTTTCACTGATTCCTCCAGGGCGGGCGCGGCGCCAGGCACCCCTGCTCTCTCTGAGCGAAGGTCACCTCCAAGGCTGTGAATGAAGGTCATCCCATTTGGCGGCATGGCGAGGCCTGGATTCAGAACTGCAGTTTGTCCCGGGGCAGCTATATGTTTCCCTTAACACTCGAGAAAACCGAGGTTCAGCACCCCCTGGAAACGCTGCCGAGCACCCTCACTAGAGAGACCCGTGCCGGCGACCGCGAGACCGGCACCGAAGCGCGAGTCCTCGGGAGGGCGGGGCAGGCTGGTGGCGCGCAGAGGCCCCAGCGCAGCAATCCGCGGCTAGGAACGGGGCGACACCCGGGCGGCGGGCAGACCCACAGGCAGGGCTTTCCCGCCAGGCGGCAGGGCCAGGGACACCCCGGCCTCCCCGGGGCGGCGCAGGTTCCACCGCGGCGGCCTCCAGGGATCCGATATTCCGCCCTCACCTCCCCCAGAGCCCGGAGGCGACGCGGCAGACACTCACTCGGGCGTGGGTTCCCGGGGAGAGTGGTGGGAGACGCTGCAGTGGAGAAGGCACGCAGGGTCCTGGCCCCCGGCTGCAGGCGCCGCCACGCGGGGAGCGACGCGGCCGCCATGGCTGCGGAGACGGCAAGCCGGGCAGGCCAAGCGCGACCCCGCTCTTGGGGGCGGGCCTGAGGCCGCTACCGCGCATGCTCGGGCAGGACAAGCGCGATCCCGTTGGTCAGGGGGCGGGTCTGAGGCCGCTACCGCGCATGCTCGGGCAGGACAAGCGCGATCCTGTTGGTCAGGGAGCAGGCCTGAGGCCGCTACCGCGCATGCTCGCCCGCTTTGCCCCGCCCCTGGGTGCATAAACAGGATACACGTGGGCCTGGGAAGTCAGCGCCAGAGTCAAAAGTGCACCACAGAAAAGAGAAAAAAAAAGTCATGAAAAGGAAGCAAAACGCTTAAAAGATATATCGAAGCAGGCAGTCCAAAGACAATTGCAAATAATGATCATAAGGTGATGGAGAAATGTCGCTCACAGAGGGCAGGTGTGGTCTGGGTGGGACCTCATATGGCCCGGGTCTACCCTAGAGCCCTGCTCATTTGCAATGGCTGCTTTTCTACAGGTTCTTGCATTAAAGAATGTGTTCAGCTAGTGCAATGGACACATTCCAAGGGGAGAGGCAGTATCTGATAGTTAAAAGGATACTTGACTTTAAAACTTGGTTTCCCCATTTCTAGGCTGTGTGGGCCTAATAAAGTTAATATAGACAAACATCTGGGTACAATATTGGCCTACAATGAGTGTTATGTCCTCATTGGATGTAACTGTTTTCAGTGATTTGGTTAGTTCGTTTGTAGATGAGTTTAGAATTACAAAATTTCAGTATTCATCAGGACTTAGAATATAATGGTCATTCTTTTTCATTAGTTTTTTGTTTGTTTGTTTTTTACCCTAGGATGAATTAACATACAACCCTTAATAAAAATTATTCCCTATTTTTTTCAGCTGGTATGTATAATATTTAATCAAAGTACAAAATTATAATAAGAACAACATGGAACAAACACAACTGACTCTTGGTAAGCATGTAACTGGTGGAGCAGAAGTATGCTGGTGTCCCAGGGTATCCTATCTATGAGCATTCAGTGCGCATGGGCATCAATCAGTATGTGATGGGAGTGGGGTTGAGGTGGGGGTGGGGGGAATAGCATGATAGGGACAAGTATTTGTTAACGTGTGTGTTTTGTTAATCCTCACCGGAGGAGGATAGCAACTGGGACCCTTCAGTCCTCTGGCCAACGCTCTATCCAGTGAGCCAAATTAGCTAGGGCAGGGAGAAGTATTTGTAATAATCACCATTCTCATCTCTTTTGGCCTCTTACTATCCATTATTGTTCCAAAGCAGAAGTATTAGATGTATTAGTTTTCTAGAGCCGCTGTAACAAATAATACAAACTAGGTGACTTAAAACAACAGAGATTTATACTCTCACAGTTCTAGAGACTAGAACTTCAAAATCCAGGCATAGGCTGGGTTGGTGGTTCCTTCTGGAAGTTCAGAGGGAGAATCTGTCTATGCCCCTCTCTTAGCTTCTGGTGATTGTTGGCAATCCATGGCATTCCTTGGCTTGTAGACACATCACTCCAATCTCTGCCTCTATGTTCACATAGTGTTTTACCTTCTCTTCTATTTTTAAGATGAAAAGTATGGTGTTTTAACAGATGAATATGGAGTTTGAACCCAGGCTCTGCTTTTTTTGTGAGCTTGGGCAAGTCCACCTAACATCCCTGAGCTTCAATTTCAAAGAAAATAGAAACAATAATATCTTCCTCAGGACCACTGTGATTGAGTTATATTTCAGAAGGTGTAATATAAATGGTGGCCATTAGAATTAAGCTGAGTCAATACAGCAGCCAGTTTTTCTCTCTTGAGTTTGTATATTTTAGTATAATAAAGTGCAAGGCCTATACCATAGAAATTTAGAGACGAAAAAATATATGAATCATTATAAAATTAATTTTCATTCAGAGAACTCTCAATTTCTGAGTAAGATGTTAAGAGACTTAGGTCCTCAGTCTACCTTCCTATGCTTTCTGTCTTTTGTTTATTCTTTCTCTAAGAATAAAGTGGATAGATATGATTAGAGTTAGTGGAGCCAGAGAAACACTTATTGTTTTCCCAGGCATCAAGTACAATAAAGTTCATTCTATATTCATAGTTAAAAATCATTTGCAATGCTATCAACAGTCAATAGTAATAACTGGTTCATGCAGTGTAAAGAGTAAAGCATACTTTGGCCAGTGTGGTTGAGTTGGTTGGCCATTGTCCCATGCACCAAAAGGTTGTCAGTTCTATTCCTGGTCATGGCACATGCCCCTGTTGTGGGCTTGATCCCCAGCAAGGAGCCTGCAGGAGGCAGGGGATTAATGTTTCCCTAGCATCGCATCAATGTTTCTTTCTCTCTCTCTCCTTCTCCCTTCCCCTCTTTCTAAAAATCATCAATACAAATATTTTTTTAAAAGAGTAAAGCATGTACTATTGTGTACAAAGGAGTTACTAAGAATTACATAACTTTTTAATTGGAAAAGAAGTTAATGTGCAACCACTTACTATGATAAAAATCTTTCCTTCAGCCTTCATGACCAAATATCCCAACATACCTATTGTAGAAACAAAACTGGTTTCATAGGCATGTGACTTGCACTTAGAAGAGCCCTATGCTTGGTGAATGCTCTGCTGTGCATCTTGAAATTTTTTATAATTTTTGAACAAGGACCCCACATTTTCATTTCGCATGGGCATTACAAATTACGTAGCCAGTCCTTGTGTAGAACAATTTTAAGTATTAAGGTGTTTTTAATAATGGGCTTTTATTATACTTAAAACCTAGTTTAATCCAATGACTTTCCGTCTGAGCTATTAATCAAAACTAATTTCTTTATAAAAAGTGAATTAAGTATATCTATTCACAAGCATAGTAAATAGACAATATGCAAATATCCAGGTATGTGGATATACTTCGCAACCTAAATATCCATCAAAACAGTATTGGTTAGCGCAGCCAGTGTGGCTCAATGGTTGATCAATGTTTCCTTTGCTCTCTCTCTCTCTCTCTCTCCTTTTCTCTCTCTGAAATCAGAATTGGTTCAATATACTATGGTTTATACAATATAGAATACTATTTAGACATATGGGTCTTAATCCTGTTTGAACATTAGAATTATCTCAGAAGATACTTAAAAAATGGTGTAGGGTCCCTCCTTCTGAGATGCTGATCCATTGGTCTAGGTGTGTTTCGAGCAATGGTGTTTTATTGTTTTTAAGTTCCCCAAGTAACTCTAATATGCAGACAGGCCTGAGAAGCATTGATGTCAGCCTTAAAAAAAACCGTGTAGATATAAATCTATTAGCGTGGAAAATGGTCCACAATACCTAAGTTTTTAATGTGAAAAGGCATTTATGGATGATATGCTTCTGTTTGTATAAAATACTTTTAATATACAGTACAGGTTCTGGATGGGTAAAGAGCAAACTAGAGGGAGTGGCTATGGAGGGAGGGCGGGGAGGTGAGACTCTTGAAGACTTAACTTTCCACACTTCTGTACTTTAATTTTTATATCAGAATGCAGATTTTTAAATAAGAGAATACAGTATTATTTATTTATTTATTTATTTATTTATTTACTTATTTTTATTATTATTTTTAGGATCAATCTGTTTTATTGAGGGCCTTCAGGGGAGGATTGATGTGCTGGGAAGACAATGAGATCTGATGTCCTTGGCCCGGCCAGATCTCCCAAGTTTCACAGCCACAAAAAAAAAGCAAAAAAAAAAATTAAAAAAGCTATTTTTTAAATAAGCAAAAGCTTCACATTTTTATTTTAATTTAAAAAATATGGTGAGTCTTTGGTTTATATCACCCAGCTGATTATAACATGAAGACTTACAATTTGTACTAGACTTCAAAATCTTGGTAAGCTTATACTATAGTATAGAGAATGTCACAAGCATTGTCTTCTTTGAATTAGTTGAAGTCATTGCCATTTTCCAGATTAAAAAAACTCAAAGAGTTAAGCGGGTAGACTTTGCTCTTAAGAGAACTGAGACTCAAACCCACATCTGATTCCAAGTTGAATACTGGTTTTCCTATGCTACACCAACATCTTGATAGCTTATTATACACAGCATTGCTGCAGACAGGGGTCACTATATAACAAGGAAACATTAACTGGGTATTATAACCTTCTAGGAACAAAGTAGGAATAATTGTTTAACAGCTTCAAGAGATGTCTCCTGAGCCTATTCATGTTCACTTACTAAAGGCAGAGAGGGCTTAAATGCTTTCCTTGATCTTTGGGTTTCCTGGAATGAAGAAACATCAAAGGCAAATATAGTTCTGTCTTTGCATATATTCATAATATTTAAGAAGTTTGGAAATACAACATTGTAATTGTGATATACTTCATACTCCTCATCCAATCATCAGCCGTATGTTTTTAACCTTCAACTAGTTCTAAATCTGACCTCTTCACCCCTCCTCCTCCACCACTTTGGTCCAGGCCACACTTTTCTCTATCAAATGGTTTCCTTTAATAGCTTCCTACCTGTCCTCCTGGGCACTGCTGTCACTCTTTCCTCCCTACAGTCTAGTCCAGTGATGGCGAACCTATGACACGCGTGTCAGAGGTGACACGCGAACTCATTTTTTTGGTTGATTTTTCTTTGTTAAATGGCATTTAAATATATAAAATAAATATCAAAAATATAAGTCTTTGTTTTACTATGGTTGCAAATATCAAAAAATTTCTATATGTGACACGGCACCAGAGTTAAGTTAGGGTTTTTCAAAATGCTGACACGCCGAGCTCAAAAGGTTCACCATCACTGGTTCTAGTCTCTACCCAGCAATCAAATGAAGGCATTTAAAGGGTCAGTCAGAGCAAGGCATTTGTCTCCCCATATCACTCAGAATAAAATCCAGCCTTACAAGTCCTATCTGCTTGATGTGTTTGCTGGCTACCTCCCTGACCTCATCTCCTATTACCCTTCCCCTGGCTCACTCTGCTCCATCCACACCAGCCTCCTCTGCTATGCCTCAAACATATCAAATACACGCCCTTTTGCCATTCCCTATGCCTAGAACACTTTTCCAGATATTTGCACTGATATGCTCTCTCTTAATTCAATCCAGATTTCTACTTGGCCCTTTTCATTGAGGCTTTCCTTAACTACCCCATATAAAATAGCACCTCCTTCACTCTATCCTCTTACCCATGCTTTATTTTTCTCTACAGCACCTGTTATATTTCTTAAATATACATTTTAAACATATGTATATATTTTATTTTCTGTCTTCCACCATTAAGAGGGAAACTAACCCCAAATAGGATATGATTCTTTTTACTGCTGATTGTCAGGGCATAGAACACGGCCTTAAGATAGGCATTTAGCGATCAAGTGTGAATGAATCTATCTTCCGTTTACACTTCTAAGCACTCTTTGCTTCTACCATCTAGAGGAGTAGGGGAAAAACTATTTTTCCTCCCACCCAGGATTTGAAGCAAAGATGGTTTTAATATATGTATACATTATCTTTACTGCAAAGGCTAAATAAATGTTTAGCATTAGTACAAGTGATTGTTAAATGGGTTAGTGTGTTTAAATCACAGGACAAGGTAACACTGAAGCAGATCCCAAAGTGAATCCCACCAGGGGTTCAGATTCCAGAACCAGCAACGCCTCCCTGGACATCCCCACACCATTGCTCTGCTGGGAGGACATCAGCACCCTGAAGCCAGAGACTACACCTGGGGGAACTTAGCAGCTTTGGCACAGCTGATTCTGGCTTCATTGGAGTAGTGGCCCTTGTCCAAGGCCCTGAAGAAATGGAGGCACAATTTTTTAAGAAACAACTGAGGCATCAGACCAACTTTCTCCGCAAATCTTTGGAGCTTTCCTGCCATGCGGATGCCATATATTCCAAGACGATCAACCTGCCCCTCTGGAAAGCGGATGACTTCACTGTCTATGCCAACATGTCCCCTTTTTGATCGCCCCAGGAGGGCATTGCCAGACCACGTGGAATACACCTCCATTGTATTCCACTCATGGGAAGCCGATGAGAACTCCAGTGTGGAGTCAGACCTGCATCCCAGCTGAATCTGGATACAGCTTTTGCTTTAGATGTGTGTGTGTGTGTGTGTGTGTGTGTGTGTGTGTGTGTGTGTTTTAAAAAATGCATAAAACATATTCTAATGAAAAAAGAAAAAACTACACAGAAGAAGCAGTTTGAGGTGACATGGGAGCAAGGGCAGGGGTCAGAGGAAGAAAGCAGTTTGAGATTTCACTTGGTAGTCCTGAATTGAGACTGGTGTTGTAAATGTAACTAAACCTGTTCTGTAGTCTTATGCACCACCTCACCCTACCCATCTCTCACCCACAGCAGTCAAGTCACATTTTACACTGTCCAGAGCTAGACTTGTTATTTCAAACAAAGACATTTTTTTTTTTTGCAAATCAAACTTTAAGGGTGACTTTATTATTCTCCCCTCCCATTTTTATCATTGAGTAAATAAGTGAAAGAGTAAGCTAAATTGTCAGTTTTCCCAACAATATGGAAATCTCCATAATCATGACACTCATATGTTTTGTCCAGGTGATCATTTTCATTCAGTGTGGGAGAGGGAGGGGGAATTCCATGCTGGGATGATGCCAAGTGGAAGGGCTTGCTTATTAGAAGAAAATATCTTTTCCTTTTCATCTCACCGGCCAGTCTCATCACACCAATCTAGTTCAGAGGATGCGAATATAAACCTTGCCCACCTCCCGTAGCCCGTCTTTTTTACTCAGACAGCTTCCAAGCAGCTCTCTAACGGAGACACAGTCTTTAGTTTGCAGGACAAATTGTGCCACTGCCTTCCCTCCGGGCAGACGGCCCCTGGCCATCTCCCTTTTGACACTGTCCAGGACAACTCCCCTGATGTCTTTAGGCTTTCCTGGCACACCAAAGATGAGAAACAGGCCCAGACAATCCTCTCCTATCAAGCTACAGAATTCGTCCAGCTTTTCAAATCTACTCTTCCGGGAAGACTCTGCCCTGGATTCTGGGTTGGAGGACTCACAAGGCTTAGACTCTACAGGAGGAAGAGAAGACATCCGCAGGGTCTGTACCGCCAGCTGGAGCCTTATTTGCTTATCAGATCCCCAAAAGGTCCAAATCCAGTCGGCCCCAAACAGGAAGGCTTGGTGCTTGGTCATCTTGGTGGTGGTGAGCCACTCATCAACGCCCTTTTCTTGGCAGAAAGTGACGAAGTGGATTAAGAAGATCTCATTCAGAGTGTCTGGAGCTGGGCTCAGATTGCTCAGAGGGTCTTCAAATCCAAGGTACTCCTCCAATTTCTGAGCGGCATGCACGATAGCTCCACTGAACACCTCACAGACGCTGACAACCTCTTGGCTGTCCTTGGGAGGCGACTGTTGCGAAGGTTTCTGCCCCATTTCCTCTGCACTCAATCAATACCGCTTCCAAATATCAAACATGTGGCCTTCGATCAGAATGACTTCTTTTTCGGAGTGAACGTCTTGCAGTGAAGTCGCATCTGTTAATGTGGTCCCAGTTTTCTAACTCCGCAGCTTACTTGGTGTAGCTAAGCATATATGCATACAACTAAACAAATAGCTCTCCCTGTTTGCCAACTGGGTGTGTTTTATTCATGCAGATTGCTGCTGGTTTACTAAAGTGAGAGATACTTTCACAAAAAGCATCTGTTCTTCTCTGGGTATAGTCACCGTACTTTTCCTATTTGGTAATCTTTTCTAAGATATGCTGCATCTTTTCAAATTTCAGATCAGTTAAAAATAGCATTTAATTCCTTAAAGAACCATATACTTTCTACAACTAACTTCTTTTTAAGTGTTCTTTAAAAATTTTTTTTATTGGTTCAGAGAGGAAAGGAGAGGGAGGGATAGAAACATCAATGATGAGAATCATTGATTCGCTGCCTCCTGTACGCCCCCCATTGGGGATTAAGCCTGCAACCCCGGCATGAGCCCTGACCGGGAATCTAACCATGACCTCTTGGTTCATAGGTTGATGCTCAACCACTGAGCCATGCCGGCTGGGCTCTACAACTAACTTCTTCAAATCTGCAGGCGAGTCATTTCCCTTTGCTTTTCCAGGATCCTCTCTGCCATGACTCCTCATCCCCCAGCTCAGCGGCCCGTGCTTCCTTCCACACAAATGTTTCTCAACAAACGTCTCATATTCCTACCTGTTGGTACATGCTATGAATCCCACGCAAAATATTTTATGGGAGTTTGTGAATTATCAAGAGTTCGTTATTGTTCTCTATATCAGAAATAAAGCCTACTGGTTATACTGAACAAAGGGAAATAAAGTAACAGACAATAAAAATATGACGCAATTATCAGCTGACTTTATTTCTTTTCATATGGTGATACCAGCAGTGTATAATATTTTGTAAATAAAATATATCATCAAAAAAAAATTTAACCTCATCACATAGAATCAGTTATATTACAATGTCCTGAATAAAGAATATTTGGCCTCTGTAACAGTCTCCTGGTATTTTTAACCAGGTTGGAATATCAAATTTTTTTTTTCAAATGGTGACAAATATCCACATAAAAATAAAACACAAGTACATTAAGAGTCCCATACAGTTACCAAATAATGCATGGTAGGGAGCAAAAGATTATTGTTAACATCAAATCATTGTAGTCATGAATAAATAGTAATGTAGTATTATAGGTTCTTTGATGAAAAGCTTGGTAAGTTGCTGATGACTTGAAAGATCCTATCACTGACATTCAAATATAGTTTGTAAGTAAGCCCACCGGTGTATACTGAACTGCCCACCCCATGCCAATTTGTGAAAAACAGTCTTTACCACAGTTGGCTATCATGGTAATGACGTAGTACTGAATAAAAAAATAGAATATTATTTCTGATACCCCTAAAAAGAATAATAAACACAGTGACAGTTTTTGCTGCAGCTTTGTATTTCCTTTATAAAGAATATTTGGGCCCTGTGCTATGGAAAAACATGAACTACATTTTATTATCACAAGATAGGCATTCTTTTCCAGCCTCAGAGTTATTAAACTCTGATTGAGACAAAATGTTCAGGCAGATATTCGGCTTTTTAAAAAGGATTCCTTCCATTCATGGGTAGTCTGAGAAATGTACATTAATCAGGCTGCTGGTATTTTTGAGACAATGGTCTATTTAGCAAAGAGGAAAATAAGAAGCTTAATACTGTAAAGGTTTTTATTTTGGTTTCTTCAGAAATCATTTCTACAAAATTTGGGGAAGCTTCCGAATGCGTTCAAGTTAATAGAATGTAAATGTCCCTCAAGTTCTTCCTTATGAGTTTAAAAGAATCCAAGATTAAAGGCCAAAATTTTTAAAAAACCAACAATTTTGTCATGGGTCATCGAAGAAGAGTTATTTCACATACACTAATTTAGTCCGAGTGATCAACATCATTAAAATGCGGTTGTGGAGAAAGATTATCCTGACTCGTCCAAGAACCAGCTGGCACATGAAAAATTTGATCACCGTATTTTTTTCAATGTGATCTTTTTTTTTTTTTTTTTTTTTTTACCATCTTCCTTAGGTATGTCACAAAATAAAAGTTCTATGTTCTGTGTACTAAATATATACAGATATTTAGAAAAATATATAAAAATAGGACACTAGGGGGCAAGTGGAGGTGTGGCTGGCATTTAGTGGGCACGCTGGATCTTAGAGAGATTCCACATCCTGATTTTAAAAGCACGTGTTCTGCTTCAGTGGCTACACCGACCTGACAGAATCAGCCACCTGTGAGTTCCCGCTCTCCCAAGTCCTCCATACCGTGAACATGACCGGAAACACTATGGTAAAGTCCTCTCATAGTAAATGCAACACTTTAAATATAATATATCACAGATTTTTACATTAAATAGAGGAAAAACAATTATACTCTCATTCACCAGTGTCTCACTTTCCGCGGCAGCTTTAAAATAGGCACAGATCCCCGGCTTTCCATTTCCACTTCTAAATGAGCAGAAGTTGGTTGATTAACAATATACAACCCGCTACTTGCTGGATATACTGGGAGTGTAGAAATAAAGTGGAAAGGGACCAAGGGCGGCTCATGCTCGTCCAGGTGCTACGATCAAACGTTTGAGTCTTCGTCAGTAATGCTGGCGCTGGGGGACCGGGCAGCGAAATCTTTAAACATGTCATCTTCCTTTAGCATGTGCTGGGAAACAAAGAGACGGGAGTCACACACACTGCGCTCTACGTGCAGACCCTTGGGGTGATTTTCAAACGTATTCTTAGAATAAGATTTTAAGCTCATTTCACAAACCTACCGTGAGGTTGTTGATGCCTTCAGAGAATGCACCTATCTGCCTCACGGTCCCTTCGGAATCCTCCATCTGCAAAGAGCACACCATAACGTGACAAACTCATCTGTACAATTGCAAGGAAAGTGTGGCAAAATGAACAAACATCTGAGAAGAAATAACACAAGTTGTGTTGAATGGGAGAGGAGCAACGGAATACTTCTGATGATAATCACCTTGCACTCTGTGATTAGATGTGGAAATTCAGAAGAAACACTTCATTGGCACTTCTAGACAAAATGCTCTGATGCTGACAATGGCACCAAAGGATTACTGATTAAAGGACAATTTTCAGTCCCATGACTTCATACTGAAAAGGCTAAGTAGTATGAGCTGTCCATTCCTGATTCGTTTTCATACTCAGATTTCCTTAATACAGAGCTAGGGTAACGTAGGTAAGGCACAGGGTTGGGAGCCAGACTGGCAAGTTGGAATCCCAGCTCTTCTATCTTAGGTCAGTTACTTAATCTCTCTGTGCCCCAGTGTCCTGATCTCTAAAATTAAGATGAGAATACTCCCTATGCTTTAGGATTACTGTGAACATTAATATATGTTAAGTGCTTAGGAAAGTGCCTGGGATATAGTAAGCAGTCTGCAAGTGTTCACCATCATTTTATTATTACCTTTATTTTTAAGCATTGGAAGAAAACTTCTTTGCTTAGTGGAAACAATACGAAAAGTTTCCATTGAGTGTTTCAATGCTGGGAGAACTTGAAAATAGTTAGGTAACGTTGCACTTACCTGCTCTAACCGGTCCAAATCATCCTCGTCATACAGGCGCATCTCCAGGCCAGCTTTAGGTCCTTTCTTAGACACACTTCCTGAGGCCTGTCCCAATTCCATTGGGCAAACATATTCTTCCCCATCTTCCTGTTTCTTCTTTCTCAGATTCCCAAAATTGCTGAAGGTGAGCTTCCTTGGCTTTAAAACAAAGAAAACAGTAACCTCCAGGGATTTGATAAAATTCATATAAAAAAGGACTAATAACATGTATAATTTCATTTCATCATACAGAGAAAAGCAACTGAATGATTAAATTTGTATAACAAAAACTAAGGCATCCTAGGCCTATGGCTGATGCATCCAAATATGATCAATGATCCCTTAAAAATCTCAGAAGATTACATTTGTTCTCCTTATTCACTCCAACTAGCTAGGTAGTCACAGTTATAAAAGCAAAATATGTAAAGAGCCTTAGTTTTGCTTCAACAGGACTTAATGCAAATGAGATTCCTCGGGGCTAAATACAATTTTACAAGGTTTTCCAGTCTAAGATCAGCAAAAGAAAATGGCCCTTACTGTATTTTCTTTTTGGGTGAGGCTGTGATTATTTTATATGCCTGTTATGCTTCTATAACAGGGTGGTGACTGCTAAAAGAATCCTTGCTCTTTAGGAGAAAAAACTTCCAGTGAGACTTAGAAGAGAAACTACATCTTAGTCACTGGGTAGTTACGGAAACTGTTAAGTAGATGGTAATTGGCTGATGCAGAGAATTTGTATAGAACAGAATCTCTCAGAGTTTCAAATCTGGCACATCTTCTAAAGGAGAAAGGGAGGTGAAGAGAAAGTGTCAAGCAGGTAGAGGGGGTTAAAAAAAAAGAACTTGAGCTCTAGCTGGTCCGGCTCAGTGGATAAAACATTGGCCTGCGGACTGAAGGGTTCCTAGCTCGATTCCTGTCAAGGGCACATGCCGGGGTTGCTGCTTGATCTGCAGTAGGGGGCGTGCAGGAGGCAGCCAATCAATGATTCTCTCTCATCATTGATGTTTCTCTTTCTCCCTCTTCCTTCCTCTCTGAAATCAATAAAAATATATTTTAAAAAAAGAACTTGATATGTATTTGTGAAGGAGTCAATAAACCCTACATCCACATTAAGCTGGTTAAGATAACACGCAGAAGAGTTAGCTCAGGAATCATTTAAAAGAAGAAATAGAAGTCTGAAGTTCGTATGCTCTATGAATCCAGGCAAACTAGGAACATCCATTCTCTGCTGGCGTGCCTTTGTCTAACTTGCAAGGTTGGTCAATTATAGGCCAAACTGTAATTGTATGAGGAGAAAGCAAAATCTGTATGAGGAGAAAGGCAACTCATACATTTGATTTATCCACAGCAAAAATAGGACAACTGCAATCAATATTTGGGCCCAAGTCATGGGCTCTCTGCCTTGGCAATGTATCCATTACCGAGACCAACATCATGTTCTTTATTATTGTTAACCCTAATAAAATAAATGATTTTAGCAAAAATTCCCCCAGAAGAAAACCTTCAAAATTGTATTTTATTGATTATAGTTAAAGATGCACATGCCTTCAACCCATCCACAAAACTTAGTAAATCCCAGAAAATGGGATAGCCGGGTAACAGAACTGAGCCTTTGTTCTCGTTTTTGGTATAACCAATTATCAAATGATGCGAGCTTGAACTAACCTTCACTTTGGCAGTGGCTGTTAAAAGTACATAATCTGGTAACTCCATGGCATCACGCTTCTGGTGTTGGGCCTCAACACCAATCAGAAGGTTGAAATGAGTGGCCAAATGTCTTCTCAACAGGGTCTTACTCGGCGGGATGTTCAGCAGCTGAGCCATTGTCTCTACATTAAAACGGGGTTCTAGAACCTATAAGAAAAATAAAGGTGTGTAAGGTACGGTATAGCACACATGCCTGCACTGTGCTTTATAATTTGCAAAGCTCTTTCATTTAGTTTTCTCCAATGACCTACTCAGTGAGATACACTGCGTATAAACTTTAATCTTTAATTTCTTTTCTTTTCTTTATTCTGCCCAAGCTAGTGAGAAGAGAGCTGGTCCTGACATCCAGGCTTCTACCTCTCTGAGGTATAGCATTTGGGATGTCTTTGAATACAGGCGTTTGTTTAATTTTTTTTTTTTTTTTTAAAACTGATTTGAGAGAGAGATGAAGAGAGAGAAATATTGACTTGTTGTTCTACTTATTTATGCATTCATTGGTTGATTCTCGTATGTGCCCTGGCCAGGAATCGAACCCGCAACCTTGGCGTATGGGGACGATGCTCTAACCAACTGAGCCTTCCAGCCAGAGCAACATTTGGGATGCTTTTGGCAGCCAACTTCTTTGCAACATCTGCGTGCAGAAATACAATCTGTATCTTTGCAGAGGTTTTAAAACATGATCATATGAGGGCCAGCAGCCACATGTTATCCAACAGAAAAGAGGACAATGGAAGAGAGGGGTTTAAATCTGATCTAGAGTAAAAAATACGGGGGAAAAAAACATGCTGAAAGTAAAAATCCACTAGAAATAGTGCAGTAGGGTTGGGTTAGCCATCTTATCAAATGATAAGAAGTCAATTTCAAATTAAAACAGTTTTTTACCATGAGCCCACCATGAACACCACTGCCTCTGAGATTGGGGGCATATTCTGCCAAGTCCACGGAACGCAGCCACTCCATCACCCGGTGGTTGGTCCACTGCTGCACCTCTGATGGGGTGATGCTATTCTATGGGAACAGAGGAAACCAAGAGCTTTAGTCACTGACGATGGGATTCCTAATATCCCACCTGCACAATCCATCCAAAAGTCTGCCCCACAGAACCTCCCACTAAATGTTCACAGAAAGGGTAAAAAAGTGATTGCTAATTTGAATTCTCTTTGAAAGAATATTGGCACAAAGTTTCAAGCTTTTTTTTACACACCATTAGAGCAGGGCTTTAGGAAAGGAAGTCTTTAGAGTGATATTTAAGCTTCTGGTTTAAGGAGGAAGGAAAATAAAATACACTCAAGAAAAGGAGGAAGGGAAACTAAATCACAACCCTTGGCTTCCATGACACAGGTAGGACCGTCATGGGAAGGAGGGAAGGATACAGGAAAACAAAGCCAAAAACGTAAACGAGGCTGGATGTGAGGCTCTGAGGGAACCAGCAGCCCTCCCCGCAGTTTCCAAGAAGAAATGGGTTTCAGTTTTGCACACGCGGACAGTCGTATGCATGGAAGGCACGTGCTGAGTAACCCTCAACTCAGATGCTACCTCATCAGACGGCCGCCTCCGTAGACAGTTGGGTTCAAAGTTGTTGATCCTCAGGACCTGGATGGCCCTTTTGATGCTGAGATGGTGCAGCACACTCACGACCTTCAAAGACAGCAAGTCATCCTGCAGAAAAGAACAAAATGCAGGGCTCCTGAGCAGGACGACCTCCTCAAGGAAGTCTCAGAAAACGCACATAAAAGTGGAAAAGCCCCTCTCCTAATCGACCCCGAGGGCTTGTCATTGTGTTCAAAGCCTTTATTTAATAGCAAGACCCTTTTCCTTGTTCCAATCAAAATCTTCTCCAGGACCCCAATATATCAGAAAACCAAAATTAATGTTGTCCTGACTGACACTGACTTCCATCTATTTCTCTCCCAAACATTCTGGGATAGGCTTGTGGGACCCCTTCGCTCTGAAACACACAGTTTGGAAAGCACTCGCTGGGTCGTGACAAACAGTGACCTGCTTTGATAAAGCAGATAGCTAAGAGCAAGTGATGTTCATTGACTACCGAGGTTTGCGTTTCTGAGCTAACACACATCAGTTTTGGGAAAAACCATAAGAGTGGGCACACACTATCCCCCCAACCTCAAGAAATCCCTAGCTCTAGATCTGTATGTGTTATCCAGCAGACACTATGGAAATTTTTAGAAAATGTATGTCAGCCAAAGCAAAGGTCTTGTTCAGAGTTGAGTGTAAAGAAATTAAGAAGCTATATGTAAGTATCTACACATATCACCAATCATTTCCTTCCAGGAATAACTTTGGCCAGTCTGTGGTTACTGGGCACATTTCAAACATACCAAACACACCAAAACAAATTATTTTAGAAGAAGGTGATTTGGGTGGCAGTGTCAACATAAGCACAGGTTTACATCCAAACACACCCAGAAAATAAACAAAGAAAACATCCATGTTAGACACATCTTACTGATAACATTCCTTATGAGGAAAAAAAAATCAATCTATTATAAAAATATTTTCTAAATATTAGGCAATCAGTTTAAATCCTTAAAGGCTACTAACTGAGCAAAAATTCTTTCCTAAATTTTTCTGGATTAACTTCTTAAAGGTAGTGCCTTGTAAATTAGAAAGGACATTTGACAATCTAAGATTGAAACACCCATTTAAAACATTTGCATGTGGGCTATTTTCAACTTAAAATCTATCAGATTTAAAAAAAAAAATAAATGCATAATGTTCATAACATAAATAAAATTTTACTAGCTTAAGAAATTTTAAAAGTAGGGACCATTTCCTTTTTTAATCAAAACACTTTTTTGGATTTTTAAAAAATCTTTTATTTTTATGTACTATTAGATTTACAGAAGAGTTGCCAATAATAGTATAGAGAGTTCCATATACCCTTTACCCAGCTTCCCTTAGAGTTAACATATAACTATAACTTATCCACTAAAACTAAGAAATTAACATAGACAATAATAAAATTAAACAAACTACAGACTTCACTCAGATTTCAACAGTTTTGTCATGAAGGTCCTTTTTCTATCCCAGGATCCAACCCAGGATACCACATTAAAAACAGATATTTTATGACTTAGAACTTCCAGGATCAAATTTTCTAAGGTCATTTATTCATTTACTCGAGGCCCGATGCACGAAATTCGTGTAAGAGTAGGCTTTCCTTCCCCGGCCGAGGGCACCTGGGCTTCCCTTCAGCTGCCAGCACCTGGGACCTGGGCATCCCTCGCAGAGGGAGGTCCTGCCCACTTGCCACAGCCCGCTGGTCGGTGGCCTGGGCCTCCCTCTTTGGGGTGATCATGGGGTGATGGCCGGGTCCCCGACCAATCGCATCGCACCCGCCTTGGATGGCCTGGCACCAGTGGGTGTCATAGTGTGGTCATGGATGGTCCTCCGGATGGTCGTTCTGCTGTTCGACTGTTCGGTCGATTTGCATATTACACTTTTATTATATAGGGTAGCTATGAGAGTTATAGACATACTTTTTATAAAGATTTTAAGCCTGAATTTGCTCACATTCCTAGGGGAGCGTACTTAGACCTAGCTAGGCAGGCCAATATTTACTGAATTTGCTCCAGGTGGAGCTGTGAACTATCAAGAGCAGGGGTCTGGAAACTGCGTAGGTTCAAATGCCATATGATGTTTCTCCTACTCTGTAACTGTGGAAGCTTGGTCAAGTTACCTGATTTCTGGGTTCTTTCTCTTCCTCATCTAAAAACTGAGGATAATAAGAATGCTAGCTCAAGGACTGCCGAGACCTCAGTATTGATCCCAGTAAAGTGCCTGGCACACAGCAAATGTGCAACATACCACCTGTTAGTGTAGCAAGATGTGCCCACCAAGATATAGACTTGGTTCAATGATAGAGAAGAAAGCAAATCCCATGAGCTGATCTCCAAGTTTCTTAATATTGGATAATTCTCATTTAAGTTAGCTGTTTGAAACTTTCAGCTTATTTAAAGGAGATACTTATGGTAGTTGAATCCATAGCCCAGCTCACAAAAAAATAAAATAAAATAAAATAAAATAAAATAAAATAAAATAAAATAAAATAAAATAAAATAAATAAAATAAAATAAAATAAAATAAAATAAAATAAAATAAATTTTGTTTCAGTAAAAGTATGTCAGGTAGAACCCAGGTAGTACTGTGGCATCTAGAAAACGTTCTCCTGGAATCTATCTCTCCCCACTGTTGTAAAGCAGGGGAAAGTCCTTCTACCCCTGGGGCAAAAGGCTAGACATATGAAACCATAATGAAGGAATGAGAGTGAAAGTCAACCTTTCCCCTACTTCTTTACCCCAGGGTGACTCCCGCCCTAGCAGAACTGGGCAGAAGTGAGAAGGTTCCAGGTAACAGTTCTCAAATGTGGGAGGGAAGGGAGAAGACAAGCCCCTCTGGATTTCAGGCCAGAAGGGTAGCCTTTCCTGAGTGGTCACTGCATTTAGGAATATAAAATTTAGAAACTGCCAGGGATTAAAAACTCCACACTCTATTTTCAAAAAAACATAAGATATAATTCACTCACCATACAATTCGCCCATTCAAAGTATGCACTTCAATGTCTACAATATTGATTATACATGAAATCAATTTTCTGGATAGTTTGACTTAAATTAGGTTTTAAATCCTCCAACACTGTTGCAACCACCAAATCCTACAATTTAAACCTAACGGGAAATATTCCTGCCCCTATCTTCAAGTTAAAGCAACGTATTCAAACTTGGTGGATTCTTGTGAAAACCCCCACACCCCAGGAGGGAATCACTTACGATAGTCATGTAATGGAGCATTCGACCATCTACCCGGCCTTCATCAAACTGGGTCTTGTACTGGGGGAGGCCAATGTCATCCAACCACCCTAAAGGAGAGAAATCCGCGTTGTTAATGTGCCACAGAATACCTGTTCTTGTGATTAAAAAGGAAGAGTGGCATTATTTATTTGCTTGCTTCCTTATTTAGGAGTTCAAGAATTTAAAACCTCTTACTAGTGACCCAGTTGAAATCCAGCTTTCCGTGATTGGTTTCCTCTTCAGATCCCAGAGCTTGCAATGCCAGCTGGAGTTTCTTTCGATGAAGTGAATGCTTGATTCCAAGTTCCTGAAATAATAAACAGAAACACTGGCTTTACAATCCTGTCAATACGGGCTGGGTGCCACTGGCAATGGATGCAAATTCCTCCAAAATGAAGCGAACATCCGAGAGCCAACAATGACATTAAATCAGAATGCTAACTCTGGCTAGTAAAGAGTTGCTGAACAAAAGGCCCCTACAAGGCCAAGACCACTGGAGTTAGTTCAGTGGGGAGTGTGAGACATTCACTAGCAGGCTCCTTTCTGGGCAAGACTGGAACTGTAGGATGCAGAACAGGAATTCTACTCTTATTAAATAATTGGGAAATAATTGGGAAATGTTAAATGATGGAACATAAAATGTAGAGCTCTTTTTTTGTTGTTGTTGCCTTTTGCAAAGTGAAGTTGAATTGCATATATTACATTGGGGAGACGGGTTAATAACGATAAAGCCACAGAATGATTTTGAGAAATATGAGCTTAAGGTTTATTATTATGGCCATACAATTATTTTTCATTAAAATGCCCAGTGGCTTAAGTGTTCCATAAGGAATCATTACAACCAGACCCTTTGTTTTTAGTCCATGAAATAAAATAAGCACGAAGCAGGAAAACCAGACTTTTCCAAGAGCACTTACTGGTTCCTCCCATTCCCATTTAAGGCATAGAAAACAATCCTACATTCACATTCTCTATCTCTCTCTCAGAATTCATTATGTAAACAAAAACAAAGAAGCAGTCACCTTCTCTAGATCTTGTTGAGAAGCCTGCAAAAGTGTTTGGCCAGATGCAATCCAGTGCTTGCCAGAATTCAGGTAGGACCCCAAGCCCTGTTCCACAAGCCAATTGCAAACCTGCTCCTTGGTCCATTTGGCAAATGGCATATCCAAGTCACTACAGGAAAATGAACAATTGTATGAAAAACAATTCAAAGCCAATCCTATGGCTTATCATCAAGGTTGAACAACTGTATGTACAACAGATATGGGTATTTACTGGTGGTACACATTGGACTGTGCAAAGCTTAATATCAGTACATATTTGGAAGAGGAAGTGGCACTGGAGTTGAAAGTGACCTTGTGAGACCAATCTTTATTTCAAATGAAACCACAAAAGATGCAATGTGGGTTAGCAAAAGCATGTTCTGTAGAAGACCGAGTTGAACCAACAAGTCAAGTCATTGTACTAGTTTCAACCAATGTTGTTTGAAGACTGAATTCACAAACAGAAAACACTAGGTCAGATGAAAAGAAACTCAAGTAAAACTTGAATTAATTTTAGCAGAATGATGGTTTCTTTCCAGGTGGTAATCAACGAGAAGGGGGCAATATGTCATCACTGATTATAAGAAAGTATAATCAAAGCAAATTTCTGTTTTCTTTTACTTTGACACACAAATAGTATTCCTGTTTGAAAAAAAAAAAAAGTGGTGATAAGACTTTTGTTTGTTTTAGCAGCACAAGGAGGTTCTCTACTGTGTACCAAGAGAACATATGGCAAATGAACATATGGCTCAGTATTTGGAGAAGGCTAAATAGAGTTAAAAGACTTAGTATCAATGATTGGTGCTAGATGTTTGCCAACCCCACCCTTTTTATGCTCAGTAGGTCAGTATAGTACAGGTAGTTCCAAACCAGTCCTGAACTGTGGGAAAGGTGTAGGAAAAGTTCTTAGGCTCATAATAACTAAAACATTACATAGTCCTAATAAGTTTAAGATTTCTGATAGAATCTATATCTTTAGGTGCTTTCACAGGTTCCATTGTTTATTAAACAGTGATTTGTCAGATACTTAGCACAAATAAACTAATTTAATCTTCAAAACCATTTTTCGGGAAAGATACTAATACATACCACAAGAAACAGAGACACAACGCATGAAAGTAGCTGTTCAACGTTATCCAGCTTATAGAAAGTGGTAAGACTAGAAATCAGACCCAAGCAATCTGCCTCTAGAACAGTGGTTCTCAACCTTCTGGTCCTTTAACTACAGTTCCTCATGTAGTGACCCAACCATAAAATTATTTTTGTTGCTACTTCATAACTGTAATGTTGCTACGGTTATAAATCATAATGTAAATATATGATATGCAGGATGGTCTTAGGCGACCCCTGTGAAAGGGTGGTTCGACCGCCAAAGGGGTCGTGACCCACAGGTTGAGAACTGTTGCTCTAGAACCTACTTGTAAACCTACTTGTCCTATCTTTGCAAGGCTATGCTTTAGAGTACTTATAATTATTTTCTTTGAAAACTAAGTCTGATATTCATTCTAATACAGATGTTGCGGGCACTTCAGCTGTGGCTCCTCACCTAGCTCAGATAGCCCACATCTGCTGCACAGTTGTTCACCAACCATTGCCAAATTACACTGCTCTAAAGATGGCGGACCCTTCCAGTAGGCATGGCAGTAAGCAATGGATCTGACTGTGCAACCCAGGGACAATACTAGCATTGCTGGTGCCCATGAGACTCCCCCCTGATGATTGGGTAGAGATGCGGAAGTCCATTAGTTTGGATGTTCTTACCTATTAGATTGTCCCAAATCTCGAGACCAACCCAATCGGGGCCCAGCAGTTGCCCTCGTCCCTCCTCGTTTGAATTCAGTTTCAGACATGTCATCTGGGTTGAATGTAGTTGACTGACTTCTCCTAAGTCTGAAGAAAAGATACAACACACATTGCCTTGTATTCGACCTGAGGAGGCCTTAGACTAAGAGGAACATTTGTAATCGGTGTATACATTTGAGTTACTCCTCTTTGTCTGTCATTAGAGTAGACATTTGGATTTAAAGTTTGAGACCCAATGACTTAATGAATCCCAAATCACAATCTTCCTTCCAGAAGAGGAACACGGAAGCTTTACAATTTCATATCCATTTTCAGCCAATTTTCCATTTCTTCCTACGTTTGAACAACATATAAGACAAAGTCCATTCCACTTGTTCACCCTGTTACTTACTTCCCAAAGAGTTTCATGATGCCTCGGGATTTCTTTTTGGAATCTGGAGATGATGGGGACATCTGGAAGGGGCTGCTCCCCTGTGAACCTTTTGGCCGAGGAGATACACCAGCCAGGTCTAGGTGCTCGGCTGTCTCCTTTTCTGTTTCAGCTATTCCAAGAAGAGAAAACAAACTCAATGAATTTTAATATAGAAAATGAGCATGATTAGAGGTTAGGTTCTTGGCTTTAACAACTGGTAAGAATTCTTCTGTTGGCCTATAAACCCAAAAGCACCCTGTTCTACTCTACATCAGTTGTGTGTAAAGTCAATTAACTTAAGAAATACAACACCTTTGAGATTCAAAGGTGTGATAGGATTGCCATATTCTTTCCTTAAGTAATTTAATTCATAATGGAATTATCCTCAATATTGCTATACCATTTGGTACTGCTGACTATCTCCTACATCCTTCAGAGTCATCATCTTCCTTAGCTTCTTGGCATGACTCTCTCCTAGATCTGCTATCTGATAGTTCCTTCTTTGCTATAGCACCTGTTTTCCCTTCCTCCTCCACTCCACTCCAAGATTCTTTTCTAAGTTCCCTCTGCAGGATCTCTTAACAAGCCCACCCACTCTATGCTCAGCACTAAATGATGGCTTCACTCACTGATAAGCAGTTGGCATCAAAATCCATGGGCCTCATCTTTCTCTCCAGCCTCAGTATCTGCTGTGTATATTCCCAGTTCAGTGTGCCAGGGGTATCTCGGACTCAGCAAAATTCCCATACAATTTTTTTCTGAGTCTTCTCTTGATGTCCTTATTTAATATTTCATTGATATTAATTAATAGGTTCCTTGCACTCCAGTTCAAACTCTTTGTCATTTTCTTTTCATTCCTTCCTTACCTTTGGCATTTATTTCAAATCGGTTACCAAGTTCTGGCAATTCTTTATTCAAGAAATGTATTTTTGTTCATAACCTATTACATCCTAGGCACTGAGAGAAGAATGAACTGAATATGAATAATTTTTTTGTTTGATATAAAATTAGTGTCTGTTGATTCTGCCTTACAAAAATAACATCCAAATTTGCTACTCTTGGATCTCCAAGCATTAACTATTTTAGTTCTTTTAACTGTTCCTTAACGGGTGATCCCACACTAGCAAACACAAGGGCTACTGTTTCTTCAATGTGAGTTTTTACACTTTTATGGAGGAAAGTAAAAGTTGTACAAAAATCACAGGAGAAGTGTCTTAGAGAGTGGTAAAGGTTGCAGAGGTTGACTTTTCTATGAAGCAGAGCTGTGGTTATAGGTTACAGTAAGCAGCATTTTCCTCTTAGCATTGACAATACCTTTCTAAGAAAGGTAACAAAACATTTGAAAATAGTTATCTGGATGAATCAGTTTATTTT
This sequence comes from Myotis myotis, assembly GCF_014108235.1. Lineage (NCBI taxonomy): Eukaryota > Metazoa > Chordata > Mammalia > Chiroptera > Vespertilionidae > Myotis > Myotis myotis. Next base: position 177,476,107 of record NW_023416335.1, read on the forward strand.
ATTCATCCAGTGTTCATTTTAGACATTTAAGGCTACAAAGAGAGAGGAGTCACCTTTGATGACCCATGTGAACAGATATGTGGATATCTATACAAGGTAAGAGAGCCTGTTGGGAAAACCCAAAGGAACTTTCCATTCAAATCCTTACAGCCATGATGGGTATTGATGTTCCTGGAAAGTTGCCTACCCCACCCTCATTTCAAAAGCATCTCATTTTTATGTTTAGACTTTTTTTTTCTCCCCCCTCTGGGAAGCCTGCCCTTTAAAGAGGAAAACTGAACTTCCTCCTCGGAAAATCACTTTGGGGGCAACTCCTCAAAGAACACATTGAGTTACCTGTGTCATCATGAAATGTTCCCTCTATCTTCAAAGCAATAACATGTCAGGAGAACGTTCCCCTAAGAGAATTAAGTCTAAAAAACCATTTTCAAACTCTTCCACAGATCTCTCTATTTGGCTAAAAATATATCTTTTTGGAGGCTGGGGAAGATGGAAACATGGGGCAGGAACAGCAAGGACCTGGGCGTTAGCGTGAGAGGAACTGTGCTTCAAGGGTGAAAGCTGTTTAAATGCCAGGACACGCCTGCCCTGCACTCAGAGGGATGCTGTGTGCGCTGGATCCCCCCAGTGCTGCTCGCAAGGTGTCATTAGCATTGCTTACAACAGCATTTCCACTTGAAAGCAAAGGTTCTACAGAGAGTCCTTCTTAGCAGAAGGTGGAAAGAATCCTCCGGAGTAGAGAACTACATTTTTTGGATGCTGCCAGCGCGCTTTCTAGAGATCACAGATGCCAAGAGCAGGGATTAGCCCGGTTTGGAGCGCAGCGCTAGGCGAGGCTGGCATGCAGGGGTACGATACCTAAGGTGGGTGCACTGGCACTTCGTTTACGATCTTCAGATATCCCAACAACGCACACAATCACACGCAGCCCAATGGAGAGAACACAGGGGAATGACAAAATGAAACACAGATCAGACTCCTACTCCCAAAGTACACACGGTGGAGGGATGGCGAGTTCCACATGACTCCACGCGCAGTGTCAACATGGGGTTAATTTGTCCACGTGAAAAACAGATGGGAAGCTGGTTACAATGAAGTCAGAGGGAATCATGGTTTTAGGTCTTCCTTCTGTGTACACCCCCGAAGAGATAGCCAGGGAGTCTACACAGAGCTACCTTCAGCAGACTACTGAATTAAATCCACGGAAGCATTTTTTTTTGCTAATTTCCTCCCTACGTCATTCACCTTCATTTCTGAGAAAGAGAAATGCATAAATAGATGAGTTGGGGAAGGGAAGAGACTGTTCCCTTCCTGGTTCTGATGGAATTCGGGCAAAGGCGTTTTGGCCAGACCTACCCAAGTTCGGCGCACTTGCTGTCCTCTTATTACTTTTTATTTTAAAGAAGCCACGACCAAAGGAAGATCTGCCTTTTCGGGTGCCAAAGGGGTTGTCATCCAAGCAGGCATCGTGCCCTGGGGCTTTGGGCGGGAGGGTCCCAAACGGGCTGCTTTCTACTGAAGCTTTATCCTGAGAGAGAAATAAAAATAAATGAAGCAACACCAATGCACATAATTATGAGCACCTGTCAGGCACATACTGAATATGTTACATATGTGATTGCAGTTAAAGGAATAACTAAACTAGTACATTGATTATGAATACCAAGTGCCACATGAGAAGTTCAAAAAGTCAATTCTTAAGCTACTTAAGAAACAACAAAACATGCTTGTCACTAACTTATAATTCATATTTAAATATTAGGGACTTTAAAAATTAGGATAGACAGAGAAATTCTCAAGTGTTCTTTGCCTTATTCCCCCCCCCCAAAAAAAACACATAGAGATAAAAAACCAGAATAGCAATAGACTTCTTTTCCAATAATTATGACACAGATCTGGCTATGAGACAGTTCATAGTCTTTATAAATGAAATCCTGGGATATATTCATATCCTGCCTGAAAGTTGCTAAATTTGGATTAACAATTTTCAAAAACTGTGATATATTCAGATACCCTTACCTAAAACTAAACTGACTATAATTAAATTGTTCTTGGTTGATTCAGAAGCTACTTCAGATTTCTACAGTATTTCAGAACTTCCATTGTGATTAAATTATGCTTTTTAATGCTGCTTATTATTTTTAGCTTTCTGGTTATTTGAACTGGCAATTATAGTAACATGGTCTTTTATATGGTTTCAGTATTATGCAACAATGCTTTTGTTTGGATGCTCTCATTTCTCTAACATCTCCTGCCCTCTGTTTCTTCCGAAGTGGAGAAAAGGGCAAGGGGATGGATATAGGCTCTTAAGGTGGTTGGTTCTTTTACTCTACATATTTACTGCTCATAGTAACTAAAAGTTTACAGATGCCACAGATTAGTGGCACTAATATTCATGTCTTAGCGCTGATGTCAAAAGCACTCCGCTATTGAGTTGGCAGGGCAAAAGAACAGAGGATGGCTTTAATTACAGCTGTGCCCGCTGTCTGTGCTTCCTCAGCTCTACCTACACTATGACTCAAGGCACCGAGAGCCAATAGCCAATAAATTGCATCTGGAAGTAGCCTGTCTACCAGACGGTAACCTCTACGAGGCTAATGATCGAAAATCAGAGGAAAGAAGACCCAGAGCACATCTCAATGATGCCTCTAAAATAGCAGACTGCTGTAGGTGGACAGTGGTTGCATAAAATAAATCCCTGGTGATCTAAGAAGGGCCTTCTGTGAGGTCAAAGGAAGACCAGTGACAATCGCTAAGAACGTTAAGCTGCGTGACTGAGAGTTTGGCATTTTCTTTTTGTTTTTCCAATAACCTATTGAGGTGAAATTCATGTAACATAAAAGTAACTATTCTAAAGTAATGCAGTGGCATTTAGTACAGTCACAATGTGTTGCAAACAACCGCCTCTATCTAGTTCCAAAAGGCCTCCATGTTCTAAAGGAAAACCCCTTAGCATTAAGCGGCTTCTCCCGCTTCCACTCTCCTCCGCCCCTGGCAACCACCAGCCTCCGAGCTGTCTCTATGAATTTATCTAGCCTGGATATTTCACATAAATGGAATCATATAATACGCAATCATTTGTGTCTGGCTTCTTTCATTTAGTATGTTTCTGAGAGTTTTGTCTACTAGAGGCATTTAAGCAATCTTATGCATTAGAAGTCTAAAACATTTTTACATTGCAACCTGGACATGAAAATTACCTCTGGAGGCTTCTGAATAGACTCCTTTTCCTGTTCAAAACAACAACAGTTAAGATTGTTATAGGAATCCCTTATATATTCATAGTTTGTCACATACAATTCCATAAATTAAAATAAATTTACATATATATCCCAGCTTCAAAATCTGTTTCATTTATTTCCAACAACGTTTTATTATTAAAGTCTCTATTTTTGTTTTTATGCACTACTTTCAATCCTTCCTACCATACTTCTTGATATTTATCCTTAACCCAATCATTTCCTATTATCTAATAATTTTCCGTCAAGAAACCACAAGCTCTTCTTAAGAGTTTTACTTGCAACATGGGAAAAGATGAAGATCCCTAAATATTTTCTTCTCAGGGTAACAGACAGGAAAAAAAAACACAGAACCAACCCCATCTGATGACTCTTTCTTCAGATTGCCCAGGCTGCTAGACTTCTGCAGACTTGAAGTTCTAAAAATAACAATAATAATAATTAGGATTAATAATAAGTGGCTCTGGTGCCACTGTTTTTAAGTAGGATATCTTTGAAAGAAACTAGAATTGTGTGTGGGTTGAATCCTGGTAATAAAAGAACATCTGGATTCCGGCAGTCACTTATGTGCTTAAGAAAATTATAACATTTAGTTCTTTTAAAAGCAGGGGTGGTTAACTGTCCTGCCAATAACTGTAAACGTTCTGCACATGTTTGAGTAGCTGGAAAAACACTTAGGACTATTCTTGTGATGTCAATATTTGAAAATTTAAACCAGTTTTCCGAGGCCTAATGTTATATCCTTTGCAAATATACCTTTATACACTGGGAACTTTTTAAGTATTCATATACTGTCCTATCTAATAACAGACAAACATGGTAATTGACCATACCTTTGCTACACCTCCCATTGGCTAATCAGCACGATATGCAAATTAACCCAACCAAGATGACGGCCGGCAGCCACGCACTGAAGCAAGCAGGAGGCTTGCTTGCTCCAGTGATGGAGGAAGCCAAGGTTCCCCGCCTGCTGCAGCCCAGCTCTGAGCTCCGAAAGCAACAAAGTTTCAATTATAGAAGCTAAACAAACCCCAGCTACCTGCTTTCAGCAGGCCGTGGCCTCAGAGCTGGAGCGAGCAGGAGCCGGCTCTCAGCTCCAGTGACAGCAACAAAGTTTCAATTATAGAAGGTAAATAAATCCCAGAATAAAAGAAAAACAAAATGGAGAGGCTGGGAGCTTCAGTCGCTGGCCAGTCTGAAAACGGCCCTCAGCCCCTCACCCAGACTGGCCAGGCACCCTAGTGGGGACCCCCACCCTAAAGGGGGTGTGGCCAGCCTGAAAACAGCCATCAGCCCCTCATCCAGACTGGCCAGGCACCCCAGCAGGACCCCCACCCTGATCCGGGACACCATTCACGGCAAACCAGCTGGCCCCCACCCGTGCACCAGGCCTCTATCCTATATAGTAAAAGGGTAATATGCAAACTGACCCTAACAGCAGAAAGACTGGGAATGACTGGTCACTATGACACACACTGACCACCAGGGGGCAGACGTTCAATGCAGGAGCTGCCCTCTGGTGGTCAGTGTGCTCCCACATGGGGGAGCTCTGCTCAGCCACAAGCCAGGCTGATGGCTGCCAGTACAGCGGTGGTGGTGGGAGCCTTTCTTGCCTCCTCAACAGCGCTAAGCATGTCCGACTGCAGCTTAGGCCTGCTCCCCACTGGCAAGTGGACATCCCCCGAGGGCTGCTGGGCTGCCAGAAGGGTGTCTGATTGCCAGCTTAGGCCCAATCCCCCAGGGAGCAGGCCTAAGCCAGCAGGTGGTCATCCCCCGAGGGGTCCCAGACTGCGAGAGGGCACAGGCTGGGCGGAGGGAACCCCCCCCCCCCGAGTGCACAAATTTTTGTGCACCGGGCCTCTAGTTTACATATAATCCTCTAATTAAAATAAAGGATGAAGCCCTGGCCAGTGTGGCTCGGTTGGTTGGGTGTTATCCTGTGCACCGAAAGGTTACTGGTTCCACTCCTGGTCAGGGCACATGCCTGGGTTGTGGACTAGGTCTCCAGTAGGGGGAGTGCAGGAGGCAGCCAATCGATGTTTTGCTCTCACACCAGTCAATGTTTCTCTCTCCCTCTCCTTTCCTCTCTCTCTAAAAATCAATTTAAAAAATCTCTTACAAAAATAAATAAAGCATGAAATTTTACTTTTCAATTCTCAAAGAAATCGATTTTCTGAGTCTGACAGAGCACTTCATTTGTAATTCTGATCAAAGCATAGTAGAGGAATTCCTCTTACTGTCCGTATAAATTCATTTGCTATCCTCGTTACAGCAAAGTGACATTGTAAACATTCGAAGGCACTCTCTTTAACAGGAATAGCATTCAGTTTTATAGAGCTGGTCTTATTTAAAACTGAAGGCAGGAATATGTTACTAGTTTCAAAAGAGAGAGGAAAAAAGTAATACTTTTGCTCAAAGAAACAGAATAATATAAATACCAGGTGTACCAGTTAATAATGTAGATTTTGCAATCAAAGAAAACGTGATCATTTCAAGAGAAACATCAAAAGTGCTTTATTCAAAGTAATGTCCATCGCTAGCTATACATTTCCCCCATCCTTCAGGTAATTTGTGGGTACCATCTCAATAGAACGTTTTTTGTTTTGAGGCAAACATTTCAGAGACCCAATTTTCCCCTTCTTCGTACGTTTTGAAATGCTGCTCAGAGATTGCGTGTGCCATCATCAGAACAAGTGGTAATCTGAAGAAGCAAGGTCTGGTGAATACAGTGAGTGGGTTAATACTTTCCAGGCAATATCTTTTACCATGTCTTTAACTGGTTTAAATGTGTGATGGTGCGTCATCATGAAGCAAAATTACTTTGCTGTCTTCTGGCCCATTCTGGTCGTTTCACAATCAAATCGCGGTTTCAAATTGATTATTTGTTGTCGGTAGCGATCAGTATTAACGGTTTCACCTGGTTTTAGAAGCTCATAATACACCACACCTTCCTGATCCCGCCAAACACAGAGCATTGTCTTCTTTCCGAAGCGATTTGGCCTTGCAGTCGATGTTGATGGTTGACCTGGATCAACACATGATTTTGTGCGTTTGGGATTCTCAAAATAAATCCACTTTTCATCGCCAGTCACAATTCGATGCAAAAATGAATTTCTTTCGTGTCGTTGAAGCAACATTTTACTGATGACTTTTCGGTTTTCTATTTGTCTTTCGTTCAGTTGATGTGGCACCCATTTTCCTTCCTTTAAAATCTTTCCCATTGCTTGTAAACGATCAGAAATTGTTTGCTGAGCAACGTTTAATCTTTCTGCAAGTTGTTTTTGAGTTTGACATGCATCTTCATCCAATAATGCTTGTAATTGTTGGTCTTCAAACTTTTTCAGTTGACCTGGATGTACTTTGTCTTTCACATCGAAATCATAACTTTTAAAGCATTTAAACCAGCGTTCACAAGTATCTTGAGATGGAGCATGCTCACCATAAGCTTCCTGAAGTATACGATAACTTTCAGCAGCACTTTTCTTCAAAATAAAGTTATGAATTAAAACTTCCCGCAAATACTCTTTTTTTGGCACAAAATTTGACATTTTTAAGCATAAAAAATATCTATGAGGTTAATCCCTTCAGCAAATTTGACATATGAAGTTTTGAAGCTTGCTGTCAATACAACAAAACAGCATACATATCAAATCGCATATATATCAACATATGTGTAACTCCACCGGTTAAAAAAAAATCCGCACTAGTAACTGGTACACCTGGCATACAAACAGATGTTTAAAAGGCATTTGTCATGTATTTTTGTGTAAATACGTTGCCTGAAGTGTCTGCCACCATATAAAGTATAATGGTGAAAAAGATCTTATCTTTGAGTACTTTTTGAGGAATACATTTTCCTAATTTAATCCAGACTTGAATTTGGATAAACATAGATATTAGGTCAGTTTATCAATTTGAAAGTGCAGAAAACCAATGCAGACTTTCCAGCCACCACACTACTCTGTGATTCTGTTCTGCAAGATTTAATATATCAGCACAAAAGTGAAATTATAAGCACTGAACTTCAGGGGAAAACTGGTAAAGAAGGCTAAAGATCTACAGAAACTTGGCATGAGACAATGATAAGTGAGCAAGTATTTCTTTGTCAACTTACATCCCCCACCCTCACCTCACCTCCACTTTATCATTACAGTTTCATTCATTAATTCAGGCCTCATAGTCACTCACTTTCAATACTGGTTATTGTTAGTGTAAGGGAAGCTTCCTCTACCAAAGTACCAACCACATTTTTCACATTCAATCACTTATAACTTACGAAAGACTGTCAGACATTTGGGTTTCAACAGCAGCGCCAAGGGTTCTTTTTCCATCACTAAAATGTAAAAAAAAAGAAAGTATTTGTAAACTTCATGAAGAAAAGACCATATATATTCCAAGTGAACAGAACTGTCAAAAACAAACACTTGGGCAAGGAAAGCTATTTCTCTTTTTTTGGTATTGTGTTTTATTTTATTTTGTTTAACTGTAAGATTAGGCAATTAATTTGGGACTATGTTCCCCCAAAATCCTATTTGCCTATGCAAAAACTATTGTATCCCTGTCCTATCTCCTTCATAGCCATTGTCCAGTCTCAGGCACAGGACTGCTGTTATTCTGCTCGCAGCCCTTTGAGGGGCACCCAGGACCTAGGACAAGACCCCCCTCTCTAACCTGACCCAAAGCACATCCTCAGCCTCCTCTCCAGTTACTTCTGGCTTCACACCTGTTATTTCAATAACACAAAACTGATAAGGTTTCCTGGCGCATGTCTTACTGTTTCTTGCTTCTCTGGGTAAGAAATCGTGTCTGTCAATAAATGCAAAGCACCCTTGTTTTTGGTTGACCTACTTTTCCAAACATTTATATTTGCAACGTTAGGACATTAATGACATACTTCTCAAATGAAGTCTCGGACTTAGGAGGCAATTTTGCTTTCTCAGGCGTTTCCAAGCCTTTAGATGCTGGTAATAAAGAAGGGGTTGACACCTGCAAGATGCTGGTGTGGAACTGTAATATAATAATAAAAAGTCAAAAGTGAGTCACATCAAACAAAACACAAGCCACAGAGCAACCAAAATTCAGGATATAAACACCTAGAAATGCTAATCAGAGAAAACATTCTGGAGGAAGGTAATTTTTGAACCTGGTTCTGTATAAGATACTGAATATTGTAAGACACAATAAATACCATTAATTAAGTTAATAGTAAAATCTTAACACTTGCCTAAGGCAACTCACTTCACTTGGCATCAATTTTCTCTGTAAAATGAGCACTACTTTCACTTTAGTTTCTACTGCTAGTCTAAAATAAAATGTTGGTCACTCCAGTTAATTATTATTTTGTGTGTGAGCAAGCTAATTTCAATGAACAGAATTAATGAAAAATAAAATTAAAACAATTTATAATATACTTTGTGATTATACTATTTAAAACACTTTGCTTAATAGTAACAATATTACAACAACAACAAAAATGCACTTTCCTACACAAATGCCTTGTGTATCCTGAGGATGGACTCTGTGAAAAAAAATTATATACCCTGATTTTCAATAATTTCTGACAACCAGAGAACAGTTAGATGGTTGGACACATCATGATCAAATAAATGAAACACTTGTAGCAAATATTTCGGTAAAAAAGTGAACAAAACTCGCCTCAGTGAGTTGACTCACTTCTGCAGGTCAACCAACCATGACTCACCTCTGTAAGCCAGCCACCAAGGTAGGGACTCACACCAGCAAACACACCTCTAAATGCCACCCAGTCAACAGCAGTCTCACCTTCATAACCACATCCGGCTGCTGTCAACTCACTCCTGCTTCCTCTGAAGGTCCACCAGTCCCTGAGCTCCAAGCATCCTAAAATCCTCTATATCAGTGGTTCTCAACCTTCCTAATGCTGCGACCCTTTAATACAGTTCCTCATGTTGTGGTGACCCCCAACCATAAAATTATTTTTGTTGCTACTTCATAACTGTAATTTTGCTACTCTTATGAATCATAATGTAAATATCTGATATGCAGGATGTATTTTCATTGCTACAAATTGAACATAATTAAACCATAGTGATTAGTCACAAAAACAATATGTAATTATATATGTGTTTTCCAATGGTCTTAGGCGACCCCTGTGAAAGGGTCATTCGACCCCCAAAGGGGTCGCGACCCACAGGTTGAGAACCACTGCTCTATATGATCAGCTTGGAGAGGGTGTCCCTGACCAACGAAGTCCACTCTCTTAAATAAGCAATAAATTCAGCTTTGTGAGTTTTGTTTCAGTTACTGAGCGGTGGCCTCATCCCTGGACACTATCAAAGGTTATAAAATGTGAAATCTGTTAAAGTAACCGGATTGGGCCCAAGATGGTGTGGGTCATGCTAAGCCCGGCATCAGCAAACCTGAACGGAATGAAATGTCTGTGCTCAGCTCTCCCAGAAAAGGAGGGCCTAGGTCAGCCCAGCAGTACTTCTTGCTCCCACAAGCTACCTGACGGGGCTCCAAGACTTCCCTTTGCTCCATGTAAGGAAAGTAACCCTGTTTTAACCAATCAGCAAGTGCCTCACATAACTTCCCTGCTCCTGCTCACTTCTACAAAAAGCCTTTCATCTTGTACAGCTCCTTGGACCTTTCTATCTCATCTCCTAGATTGGATGCTGCTGGATTCATGAATTGATGCATTAAGCCAACAAGACTTTTTAAATTTACTCAGTCGAATTTTGTTCTTTAATAAGTCATCTTATTATAAAAGAGATTATTTCACTATCTTTTTTTTTTTTTTTCCAGTTTGAATCTTTATGATTTATCCGGGACAACTTATTTAATGATCATCCCTGCTTCCTGAAGTTCTTATCTCCTTGGGTTCCTATTCATGATAAAAGGAATAAATGAACTTCCACTAGCAGACTGATTTTCTTTATTTCCTTTCAAACTTTAGGGCTTTAAATCCAACTTCAAGTCTCCCTCCTGGCATTTAGTTTAAAACTAGTGACCCCGTGCACAAATTTGTGCACATTGAAAGGAAATTAATTAGAAGGCAGGACTGGGTGAGATGGGGCCAGACTCGCCCTGGAGCCAACCTCTTGCAGTCTGGTGTCTGCAGAGTGAGTGGGGTCCCTCTGGCAGGTGGGGTCCCTCGGCCTGGCCTGGAGGGATCGGGCCAAAACTGGGGATTGGGCCAAAACCGGCTCTCCGACATCCCCCGAGGGGTCCCAGAGTGTGAGAGGGCACTCTGCAAAGTTGCTGTAGTACAGGGTGTGAAATGCAAATGCAAGTGTGCAATAAATCATATTTGGGGCCAACAGTGCCCCAGTGTGACCCTGTGAGGAATTGGGCTCTCTCCTCTCTGGTTTTGGGGTGCGTCACTCAAGAACCACTGCTGCCAAGTCATTGCTGCTTGGCCGCTCCAGCATTGAGCATCTGCCCCCTGGTGGTTAGTGCACATTATAGCGACTAGTCAGGTGGTCGAACACTTAGCATATTAGCCTTTTATATCTATACTAGAGGCCCGGTGCACAAAAATTTGTGCATTCGGGGGGGAGGGGCGTCCCTCAGCCCGGCCTCTGCCCTCTCGCAGTCTGGGACCCCTTGGGAGATAACGACCTGCTGGCTTAGGCCTGTTCCTGGGTGGCAGAGGGCAGGCCCAATCCCTAGGTGCAGCCCCTGGTCGGGCTCAGAGCACGGCCGATTGGGGCGTTGGGGCGCCGCCCCGTCATGCACAGAGCAGGGCGATCGGGAGGTTGTGATGCCACCCTCAGTCACGCTCAGGGTAGGGCCGATTGGGGGGTTGGGGCACCGCCCCCTGTCACACTCAAGGCAGGGTCAATGGGGAGGTTGCGGCGCCACCCCCTGTCACGCACAGAGCAGGGCCAATCAGGGGGTTGGGGCGCTGCCCCCTGTCATGCACAGAGCAGGGCCCATCAGGGGGTTGGGGCGCCGCACCCTGTCACACACAGAGCCGCAGGGTGATCAGGGGGTTGGGGAGCTCCCCCCATCAGGCACAGAGCAGGGCTGATCGGGGGTTGGGGCGCCTTCCCCTGTCAGGACAGAGCAGGGTGGATAGGGAGGTTGTGGCCCTGCCCCCATCACACACAGAGCCGCAGGGCGATCAGGGGGTTTGGGCACTGCCCCGTCACGCTGATCCCGGTGCCAGGAGGCCTCTCGGCTCTGCTGATCCCGGTGCTGGGAGGCATATTACCCTTTTACTATATAGGGTAGAGGCCTGGTGCATGGGTGGGTGCTGGCTGGTTTGCCCTGAAGGGTGTCCTGGATCAGGGTGGGGGTCCCCACTAGGGTGCCTGGCCAGCCTGGGTGAGGGGATGATGGCTGTTTGCAGCTGGTCACACATCCTTCAGGGTGGGGGTCCCCACTGGGGTGCCTGGTCAGCCTGGGTGAGGGGATAATGGCTGTTTGCAGCTGGTCACACACCCTTCAGGGTGGGAGTCCTCACTGGGGTGACTGGCCAGTCTGGGTGAGGGGCTGAGGGCTGTTTTTAGGCTTGGGGTGACTGAAGCTCCCAACCGCTCCTTTTTTTCTTTTTTTCTTTTTATTCTGGGCCAGCTTTAGCTTTGAGGCTTGGCTCCAGCTCTTAGGCCTCTGCTGCTGAAAGTAGGTTTCTGGCCTTTGCTTACAATGTTGCGATCCTGCTGGCTGAAACCGGGCGGACCAAAGCAGGTTTCTGGGGTTTTGTTTAGCTTCTATATTTGTTACATAGTTGCTTAGAGTTGCAGCTCAGAGGCCGGCAAGGCAGGCGGGGAACGTTGGAGTCCTCCGTCACTGAAGCAAGCAAGCCTCATGTTAGTTTCAAGCTGCCTGGCTGCCGGCTGCCATCTTGGCTGGCAGTTAATTTGCATATTGCCCTGATTAGCCAATGGGAAGGGTAGCGGTCGTACGCTAATTACCATGTTTCTCTTTTATTAGATAGGATCTATATCTATATCTATCGATATCTAGATAGATAGATGTGGCTGAACACCTTCAATCCTCATCAAATCATTCTTGCTCCAAACTCAAAATCTCTCATTAAAACTAAAATGCTGGGCCCTGGCCAGTGTGGCTCATTTGGTTGAGCGCCATCCTATGCACCAAAAGGTTGTCGGTTAGATTCCTGGTAAGGGCACATTCCTCAGGTTTCAAGCTCCATCCCTGGTAGGGTGTGTGCAAGAAGCAGTTGATCAAAGTTACACTCTTGCCTGGATGTTTCTCTTTTCTCCTTTCCTCTCTCTCTAAAAATAAATAAACTATTGTTTAACACCCCCACCCAAAAAAAAACCAAACAAAAGAAAAAAATTGCAATGCACCCAGCAAAGACTTTTTTAAGGATATGAGATTATCTGGGTGCATCCAACATATAGCAGCATCCTGTCTCTATAAATATAGCTCACTCAATGGCTGTTGAGTGTAACTTTCCCTTAACCCCTAGAGTGCCGGGGAGCACGATCGCGCTCCTCCTGTCTTTCGCCAAAAGTGCCGGGAGCGCTATCAAAGCTTCGAAATGGCGTCCATTTCTAAGTGTGCTTTTATTAGTGATGATGATATTGCTAAATATATCAATGTAGTGAAGGTTTCCTTAAGTTTTTGAATATGTAACTTCATTTACTTGTGATTCATAATTTTTTTCCTAAACTGCTGTAAAATCAGCAAAAATGCCTTGGCAATTTTAGCATAGTTCCTAGGATATTGGTTGGCACTCAAAGGGTTAAGCAGTAAATATATATTCGGCTTCCGGCAAGGGACCTTTTCCCTCTAAAACATTTCTTATTTCTTAGCGAGTCCCTTTTTCCCCCAATTTTATTGACATATAATTGACATACAGCACTGTATAAGTTTCAGGTTTACGGCATAATGACTTGACTGATTTATATTCTGAAAATGATTACCACAATAAGTTTAGTTAACGCCCATCACCTACGAGACTAAAAAAAGGGAAGAAAATGTTTTTGTTTTCCCTTGTCATTAAAACTTTTAGGATGTACTCTCTTAGTAACTTTCAAATATACTACACATCAGTGTTAATTATAGTCATATGATTGTACATTACATTCCCAGTAGTTATATTTATCTTATAACTGGAAATTTGTACCTTTTACCACCAATCCACCCACTACTAATCCTTGCTAATGACATATTTTAGCCCTCTCTTATATTTAAGAGAAATGCTAATTGTTGTCTCCCTGAATTCATTTTCATTCAATTCAAATTTCATCTTCTCATTATGTAATTATCAGCAACAGATGTAAAAAGTAAAGATGCCATTTGGTGTCTTCTAATTACTTACTGAGATGAGCAAATAAGGAACTGTTAAATATAAGGGACCTAAGGTTGTTTTGTTAAAAAATAAAACTTTTTCCCATTCCCAGTCTCTCCAGACAGCACATTATATTAAAACTAGAGGCCTGGTGCATGGATTCGTGCACTGGGGTGGGGGGGTGTCCCTCGCACCGGTGCACAATTAGGAGCAGGGAGGGACCGCAGCAGGGCTCCAGGGCATGTCCAGCCCATCTCGCCCAGTCCCAATCAGCCGGACCCCAGCAGCAAGCTAACCTACCAGATGAAGCATCTGCCTCCTAGTGGTCAGTGCGCATCATAGCTACTGGTCAAACAGTTGCTTAGGCTTTTATATATATAGATTAAGAAATGGTTTGAGGGGGCTGTCAGGAAAACAGTCTTAAAATGAAGACATGTGTGTGTCTTTGTTAAGACCTTAGGAAGATTTAAGGGGGTGCTGTCTCACTGACCCTTAAAAACAGATCTTAAACTCTAAAAATAAAGGGATATCCCACAGTAGCCTTACAGGGAACCTAAGGTAGAGAAGGATTATTGTGAAGGTATCTCATTAATCAGATAATGCTTTTATCTAATGGAGTGGATAACAAATTGACTCATAAGAAATTCTGAATGTTTAAAATATTGTACCAAAGGGACTAAAAGGGACAAAGATAGGAAAAAATTAAAGGCGGCTTTGGACCTATATGGACACTTTTACAGAAAACTACTACCTGCAAGTACATCCCCTTCTTGTAGGAAAGGAAGGATGACTCAGAAGGAAAAACCAAGAGCCCAGAGGACTGAGTCCTAACAAAGGAACTGGCACCACACGCCTGGCTAGATTTTGGAATTGCTATGAACTAGTGATGCCTGTGTCCCTTCTGTTGTCCCTCTTTTAAATGAGAGTGCCTGGAGCAGTTATGTTATACCTATCCCACAATTGCATGTCAGGTGTGTGGGGGACAGAGAGCTTGTCCCTTAAGTTCCCGGTTCTTAAACTGAATGGAGTGTACCCAAGAAGCTGTTCCCAAGAAGATGCACCTGGGGAGCGTTGTGTACATCATGACCTGGTCTGGATGACAAGTTCCTGGGATGCTGATGCCTAATTGGAATGAAACTAAGGGGTCTTTGGAGAGGGGTTGGGTACACTGCGCATGGGAGAGGGATATAAACTGTTGTAGCCAGAGAGTGAGGGACAGATTTATTTTCCAAATGTGGTTGCACCAAGAGATCCCATCTCACATGTTCTTACAATGTGACATTGCCACTTGTCCATCAAGAGGTAACTGATAACTTGCCGAAACCGGTTTGGCTCAGTGGATAGAGCGTCGGCCTGCGGACTGAAAGGTCCCAGGTTTGATTCCGGTGAAGGGCATGTACCTGGGTTGTGGGCACATCCCCAGTGGGAGATGTGCAGGAGGCAGCTGATCGATGTTTCTCTCTCATTGATGTTTCTAACTCTCTATCTCTCTCCCTTCCTCTCTGTAAAAAAAATCAATAAAATATATTAAAAAAAAAAAAGGTAACTGATAACTCCTTCTCCATGAATCTGGGTGGGCCTATGACTAAGGAGAAGAGATGCTACATGACTTCTGAGAAACATCATAAAAGGTAATACGAATTTGCCTAGTCCTCTTCTTGGGATGCTCATCTTCAGGACCAGCCATTGTATTATGAGGAGGCCAAGCAGTCACATGCAGTGGGTCCAGCCAGGGCCTCAGCTGAAGTCCCAGCCAATGGCCAGCCTCAACCACCAGATAGAAGAATGGGCGGCCTTCAGGTGACTCAAGCCCCAGCCTTTGCGCCACTCCTGCTGCTGCCAAGTGGAGCAGAGAACAGATGTTCCTGCTGAGCCCGGTCCAAAGGGCAGATTCGTCAGCAAAATAAATGTTGTCATTCAAGACACAAAGTTTTGGGGTGGGGCGCAATAGATAATGGAGAAAGGTATCAGTGGCAATTTGATATGAAAGTAAAATAAGTGAGTTTAAGACTTTATTCTCCTCCAGTTGCTTCTTCCAAATCTAAAGAAGTCAGAGGAAAATTTCAATCCTTCATCTTACAGCGTCTCCATCAAAGGTGACTCAAATCCACTTCTCTATATAATCTCACTTTATCCCCCCTTTATTTATTCCCTAATTATTTAATATGTAGATTAGAATCCCGTATTTAAGGTGACATCTATTTCCCAAGGGATTCTTATATTTTTCCTGAATTACATAAGCAATTTTGACATTGCCCAGGGCATTTATTTATTAAAGAGAAGGGGGAAAAAAACCTACACACATTTCAAATAAAAACCTATAGAAAAAAAACTTTCAGGGCAAACCAAGACATCAGTATCAAACTGAGAAAAAATCCCATGTCCACAGCACTTTAACTTCCAATGACACACTCTCTCCAGCAGGAAGAGACTATTGGGAGTCTATACATACCTCTTCTGGAACACTTGTGTTCAGTGGGTCACGACTGGGAGACCCCATCACTGGCGTGGATGACAGACCTTTCTCCAGTTCCCCCAAACCCTGTACTTCCAGCAAAGTGGAGATGGAACTGGAAGTGGGCAGGTCGTCATAGTCACCCTCTTGGCCTAGGAAAAGACAAAGAAAACAGAGGGCCAGCAGCAAATTTTCATTTATAGTTCACTTTTGGAAGAAGAATCCCAAATATATTAAATGTAAAAATTTTTCTGATCCTCAAAAAAAAAAAAAAAAATCAAAGGGTCAGCTTCTGGAATCACTTGAAAAAACACAGGACCTAGGAAACAACACCTTCAACTGGTAGCATCTGAGGCCCTGGGGCTTTGGGCCACGTGAGTAACCAGCAGTGGTATTAATAGAGGTATTAACTGATAGTGGTGTCAACAGGGGCAATGATAGACTCACAAGATTAAAATTAAAAAGTGAATTCAGTCTGGCCGGCGTGGCGCAGTGGTTGAGCATCTGCCTATGAACTACGATGTCACAGTTCGATTCCCGGTCAGGGCATATGCCTGGGTTGCGGGCTTGATCCCCAATGTGGGGCGTGTAGGAGGCAGCCAATCAATGAATCTCTCTCCTCATTGATGTTTCTCTCCCTCTCTCCCTCTCCCTTCCTCTCTGAAATCAATAAAAATATCTTTTTTCTAAAAAAGTGAATTCAGTTCAACAACTCTCCTGTACTTTCGTTTCAAAATTTGGAGGCTTTACACAAATTTCAGTTCAGAAATAAGCAAGCTGAGAAATACCAGTGGTACCAAGAGAGTCACCATTTAAACAACTCCGTTTTCATCACTACCAAGCTCCTAAAGAAAAAAGAAAAACATAGAAAGAGAAGAAAAAGAGATAACGCCCTTTTGATCCCCCAAAAGGATCCTTTTATTCCACACATTTTAAAGCAGAAAGAACAGCATAATGGGAAAAAGCAACCACGAGTGTCTTCCAAAAGACTTGCTAATCTCCAGTGCTTATTTTTAGAGCAAATAACCCCATCTATGCATTGATAATAAACAAGAGACCTTTTAAAGTCCTTAACATTTCTGTTTGTTTTGAATGACTCCAAAAGTTTTCCACATTTGAGGACAACCGATAAATAATAAATACAACAAACTGCATAACTATCTTTACTTAGATGTCTTACAGGGTGTGTGTGTGTGTGTGTGTGTTCTTTTAATTTAACATTTTCAAAATCGGACATGATGCCCCTTAACCATGCCAATGTTCCTTCTCTAGGTTTCTCTATCTTGGAAAATGGAACTATCATCCAGCCAATTGCATTAATCAGAGGTCTTTCTTAATTCTATCTCTTCTTCATTCAATACATCAACATCTATCTCCACTCATTCAATACATCAACACCAAAATATATTTCCAGTCAGTACCATCAGATCTTTCCACTTGGAATACTGCCACGGTCTCTTAAATAGCTTACCTTCCTTCCAACACTGCTCCTTCCCAGTATGGTCTATTTGATACAAAGATCTTATCATTGACTTGTTAAGACCCTTCAGTGGATCCCTAGGGGACAAGTAAGAGGGAAAACTCCCCACCTGTATGATCTGGTTGGTACTCACCTCTAATAATTCTATTTCACTCTTTCCCCTAATCACTACCTTCCAGTTATACTGGTCTTTTACTTCTTAAACACACCAACTCCTCCCTAACCGTCCCCCCATCCCCACTCAAAAAGTTCTTGCATGTGCTGTTGTACTCTCTTTCTGGAACGCTATCTAATGGATTCCTTAGAAAGGCTCTCCCTGGTCATCCAATCTACAGTATGCTCTTTAGCCTATATGCTTTCAGGCAGCGAACAGATGCTGAACAATATCACTGAATGAATGAGCTATCTAATTAGAGATAATGGGTATGTTTCATAAAAGAAATTGAGGCCAAATATAAAAGATTATGGCCACTTAAAAATCAAGTTAAGTAGAAAACATTTAGAGCTACAGTACCTTTTTTACCTTGGGCCAGTAACACCGTATCTTGCATTTTCTTGTACCTGTTCAGGCATTGTCGAAGATCTTCTATTTTCCGATCCTATTAATAAAATAAATTATCTTCTAATGCTATGATTTTAAAATGGTAAAAGTAATTGCAACACAAAGATAAGTAGACATGAGTTATTTACATTATTTAAAGAATATTTCTAAACTTTAGTAAAACTACTAATATCTAGAACATCTTTCCTACATATATCAGAGATATATAAAAAGTACCTCTAAATTTAGAGATCCTATCACTCAGCTGCCATCTTTAAAAAACAAAAACAAAACAAGGTATTAATATAAAAAAAAAAAAAAAAAAGAAAGAAAAAGAAAACAAGAAAAAAAAGTCAACTTTAATTACTTTCCTCTCTAACTTATATGCCAAGTCTTGAAAAACAGATCTACACCTGCTGTGTTTATCAGCTGTCATTCATGGCCACCTGGCTTTTCCCTTCTCAAAACATGCCTTTCAATTAGTCATCAGAGAGCTATTTACTAAAAACAATGAACACTTTTATATTTTCTCTAATTTGACCTCTAGTTGGCACTTGATTGACTCCACTCTTTCCTTCCTCTTTTACTTTTCTTTCCACTCTTTCTTTTCTTCTATTTTGGTTTCTTAATCCCTTGATGAGATAGATATTCCACTTCTATAACCCCACTATTACCCAACCCAGCCAATAAAATATAGAGCCTTACGGTTTTGTCCTTTACCCTCTTCTCTTTTCCCCATGCCCTTAACTGTGGTGGGTTATAAAAGTGAGCTCTCTAGCTCCTCCCACACTGAGTGTGGGCTTGGCCATGTGACCCACTTTGGCAAATAAGATATCAATAAATGTGGTTTAAGCAAAGGCTTGAAAAGTATTTTAACTTTGAGGCTTGCCCTCTCCTGCTGCTCTAAGGCCACTATGTGTAGAAGCATAGGCGCTAGCTAGTCTCCTGGAAGAAGAGAGACCATTTAGAGAAGAGATATCTCAGCTGGGCCAACCTAGACCAAGACTGGTCAATCAACAGACACGTGAGTCACACCATCCTATACCATCCAGCCCTCTCCCAGACACTGGCTAATCATAGAGATCAGCTAAGCCAGACCAGACCAGAAGAACCACCTAGCTAACCCACAGAAGTATCAGAAAAATAATAAAAGTGATTTGTCACAGAGCCAAAGCTAACTAATACATTAACCATAGTTTAGTTCCCACCAACCCACAACTAATTATATATTTCTCCTAGCATTGATGAAATTCACTCCCTACTAATCTATAATTCCATAAAAATCCTAAAATTTAGATTTATTTTCAACTTTCTATGAGAAATCTCCTTTTAGATGTCCCATGAACACATCAAATAGAATGTATCCAAAATGAATCTCATTATCTGCCCCTAGTACTTCAGCTTCGCTTGGATGTCCTTAACTCGTGGAGGGCACCATCATTTACCCCACTGATCAAACCAGAAACTCTAAAATCCAAAGATTTTTAAATTTTTTCAACCTGCAAATTTCTCTAAAATATCTTCCCCTCCTTACCACTTCACTGTCATTGCCTTACTTCAACCTCTCCATTTCTCATCTAGCTTAATTGTTCAATCTTTACTCGCCCTCCCTTATTCCTGCCTCTGTTCTGATACCAGAGTTAGCTTCCAAATGGCAATTTAATTATGTCACTGCCCAACACCTACAACCTAAGGTCCCAGATCATTAGCCTGGCATACAAGGTTGCCTATTATTCACTGTAGCTCTTTTGTTAGTCTTATACACTCTTCACCTATATCTCATGTTCCAGAACTTTCCCAGGATGCACTGGGCTGTTTCAAGCCTTGATTTTGAAACATGGTTTCACTCATGGATGCTTTGCCAAGAAGCCTTCATTTTCCTGATGAGCAACTCTTGCTATTCTTCAGAATTTGCTCAAATATGTCCTCTTTGAAGCCTTCTGAAACTACCAAGAAGTTATGTCACTCTTGGTGCAGCTATAGCAGTTTGAGCATCCTGTGAGGCCTCATTCAACATTGGGAGTTTTGTTATTGTTGCATTTTGAGGGAGAAAAATTAAAACAAAATGAATTTGAGTGATTTTCTTAAAAAAAAAAAAAAAAAAAAAGCTCTGCGTGCAGCTTGCTAAGGACTTCTAGTTTTATTCAACAGTAGGAAAGACTAGCCAAAAGAATATATATATATCTGGTTGGGTGGGTAAGACAATGAGTTTATTTCCAAGGAGTAAAGAACAAATGAAGAGAATGAAAGGCAAAGATAAATCAACAAGTAAAACAGAGTAGGCATGAATTAGAAAAAGAAACTTATGATCAATTAGATAAAGTCCAAGAGAAAGTTTTTTGGCATGGCTTGATTTTCACTTTCTTGAAATTACTCTTTTCTTGGGAAAATGCCTCCTTGTTCTATTCATTTAGGGCAGCGGTTCTCAACCTGTGGGTCGCGACCCCTTTGGGGGTCGAACGACCCTTTCACAGGGGTCACCTAAGACCATCCTGCATATCGGATATTCACATTACGATTCATAACAGTAGCAACATTACAGTTATGAAGTAGCAACGAAAATAATTTTATGGCTGGGTCACAACATGAGGAACTGTATTTAAAGGGCCAGAAATTTGAGAACCACTGATTTAGGGACACGAGAGGGGAGCAATTCTGATGACAGGAGCTGGACCCAACTGCTGCTGCCTGCTGGCCGGAGGGTCAGGAAAGCCGTGAAGAAACGCATTTCTTTAGTAGAGTAACTGCATCCCTGCTCTTAGCAGGATGAAGTGGGGAGGAACAACCAGAAGAAACAAGCTTCTGGAGACATGGCATTGGGCCACCACAGCTAAAACAGAGCCTAGGGCCATATTGATTTCATGGTGCCTTGGCCTCTCTTTTCTGGTATCTCACTACTCAGGAGAACAGAGACAATCCCCAATGTGAAAGAGGTCAGCAGTATGAAGGAGAAAAAAAGGGACATGACCACGAAGCTAAAGTTGTTTGGAGTTCAAACATTAGCCCAGATTTGATAGCTCAAACATTTTCTGAATTCATGCAGGGAGGAGAGAGAGAATTCTCAGTGGAGCCAGTGCTGCTGGTCTCCATTCCTATGCTCAGCCACAGTAACAAGTGTGACCCCCTGACAGTGGACACACTTGGGCAGGAAGGGAGAAGGCTTGCCCTCAATGTCAGTAGTGCATAGGGTGTGTTCTTTCAAACTGCAATATCTCAAGAGAATACGCAGAATGATCAAAATGGTGCTATTACACATCTAAACAAATATTTAAATTTCATCTAGATACCTTTTCTTCATTTGCTGCCATCAAAGACTCCACAGCCTTTTTCATTTTTTGTACTTCAATATCTGAAAATATCACAACATAAAATCAGAAGTCAGTTTAGTTAATGTGTGTGACAGTAATGAGAAGCTACTGACTCTTCAGATTGAAGTGTTTTAAAGTAAAAATGTTACTGATTTGTTTTATTTGTTTGTTTTTAAAAGGGCACATTTACCATACATATTGTCTTTTAGGGAAAATCTGAAAAATGAACACCTTCTATCTCGCCTGAATAGTCACAGGGTAAGTGAGAGCTAACCACCCTCTCTCAAAGCAACAAGAAAATCTTCTAGAGAACAATGAAATGTCAGGGCTAACAATAAAAACACAGAGTTTTCAAAAAAGCAGTGGGCAAAAGCAATGAACAAAGTGCACATGACAAAAGCAGACAAAATGATACTCAGTTATAACCAAGATGGAGACACAAATGATAAGAGCCTGGTGGAATGCGATATTTACACGAGTAGTCATGCTAAGCTGTAGGTTCCATACAGAAGGATATTAAGTACTTTGCTTCATCTATAAACCTCATTTCCAAATGCTATTTGAAAACATAAAGGCCAGAGTGAGACGAATGTAATTTCACTTAAAATTTGATATTCGAATACAAAAGCATGCTACTTTAATACTAAAAAGCAAATATTCTAAAGATCAAAAGTCAACCTAGAATGAAATCACAAATTAAAAAAAATTGAAACAGAGAAAAAAAATTCAGCTAAAATTTCCACCTTTTTTGAAAACAAACAAACAAACAAACAAAATAAACGACTAAAGGTACTTTTTAAAACAGTGATGGGTCGTTCAGTGCTGATATAACTATTTTCAATTAAGGTATATTTTATACGAATTGCCTTTCTTTTCTTTGCTTTTTTTTTTTTTAAAGGCAAATTCCCTTGACTTAAGAATTCAATGTCTGGAGGAGAGAGCCCTTTAAGATTTATCTTTATGCTGCCTTAAATAATCCAGGCTCCATGAAACATCCTGGGTTATTTAATGCAATTAAATAATGACACTCTCTTTCAAAACACTAAGAGGGTGTGTTTAAAAAACCTCCTAAAGTAGATCTCAGTGAAAAAGTGGGCTACAAAACATTTGAAAGCAAAGTTCAAAACGATCTTTCAACTATGACAAACCTCAAAAACAGGTTTCATAGGAGGGTAAACATTATTTCCTTCTCTGACCCTGCATCTCCTGGACCCCAGAGAAAATGCTCTCTCACCTCCACCACTCTGGGTGCCCTGCTGTGTCCTATGGAGCAAAAGAGCTGAATCAGATAAAATCTGCTAAGGGACCTTTTACTCCTCGTTTTTATTTTTTGTTTACCCTCTATTTTGTATGCTTCAAAGAAATGGAGAGCTTATCGATGAAGCAACTTCACATTTTTGGTGAGAGAAATGTTTTAAAAACACATGCAAAGAACAGTCCAAGTATTACTTTTGGTGAATGTAAAGGCTGATGGAAATACACCAAAAACCTTACTTTTGTCTTTGAGCTTCTTTTTAAAATTTTCATCTGTGCAGGAAAACCCATTGAATTGGAAGTTAGCATACATTACAACAGTAAATAATATTTTAAAAGCACTATTATTGTCTCCTTTTACCTACAATAAAGAGACTCTAAACTCATAAAGACTGAATATTAAGCACTATTTTGTGACGTCAGGGCTGGTATTATACTACATAACGCTCTGTGTGCAGTTAAAAAGAGAATCTAATGTAATTAATCCAGAAGACCTAACGTTGAGTTACTACCTCTGTTACGTTAACTTTCTGAACCTTGACTTTCTCTCCCTGAAATTGGGTCGATGGAGTACAGCGCTCCTGACACAGTGTGTGGTGAACAGCTGGTTAATGTTGCCTTGGTCGTTTTTCACATTTCCATTACCACCCGATATTGGACTCCTGATCATGACCAGTACATTGCTTCTGTCACAGTCAACTCACCACTCGAGTTCAATAACACTGAAGTGGCGTAGCTCCTGCTCCATGCGAGTCCACTGATCATGCAGTTAGATGTTATGTCAACACCATATTGCTGGGAAGTTTCTAACCATTTGCTCTCAGTCCCTATATGTCCTTGGTGGTGCACTGGTAGCAAGCAGTTCACAGACTGGCACCAGTCCTTGGACTGGACTTTGGGTAGCACTATTCTAACATACCCTCTAGCTTACAAGTCCTAGGATCCCATTGTTATCTTAAAATCCTAAAAGCGTGACCTGTTTGTGAATGTCCTTTCCGAACATACAATTCCATTTTTCTGAATGTTTGATGAATTAAGTTTCCTGATGGATAGAGAACTGTGATACCTTTGGGTATATAAAGCCAGGATATTCCAGAGTCAAGAAGACTTTACAGGTCATCTAATTCAAGCTCCTCATTGAATAGACAATAACGGTACCAGTGTTCACAGGTAAAAATGTACCAAAGCTATACTAAATGAAATTTGTTCTGTTTCCAACAAATCAGAAGTTGCTTTGCCACAGTCATCATTTGTAATAACAAAAAGAGGTTAACTTTGATCTAGTGTTGTCAGATGTTACATGCATTTATGTTTCCAAATATAATTCAGAAAAACACATTGCATTCACAGTATTTTCTACCAAGTAGAAGCTACAGTATTAAAAATTACAGTCCACATAATATCTAGGACAAACCTCCTCAATTATGAAAACCATTTTTGGATAAATTCATGCACTTTTCCAAAAAGAAATTAGCCTATTTTTTGCTTTCTTGAAGGTTAAGAAATTTTCATTGAGTTTTCCAAAGACAGAGCCTTTTCTTTTCTTCTCTCAACAGGGCAGACAAGGTTTCTAAATGTCTTTCTGTTGTCTCAAGTTCAGTTTAGAGGAAAATAGTCTTGGGACATCGTAATGGTTCCTTTTCATTCTTTTTGACACTTGTTTATTTTGCAATTTGGATAAAACTCTCTCCTGATGGTAATTTACAATTTAGTCATCTCAACGAAACACCCAGTAGGGTCCAGAGCTGCTTCTCCAGCGGCGGGCGAGGAAGCTCAGGGCTCCCTGAGCACAGGAAAGAGCCCGGAGCATTCATTCCCTGTGGCCCTCGGCTACATGGCTCCTGCTATTCTTTTCTTTGACGCTAAAATTACACATCAAATAACAGTAGATTTTTTTTTTTTCAGATCTTAGAGTTTTTTAACAAAAGAAGGTAACCAATATTAAATACATATTCCTACCTCGGTCAAAAATTTCTAACCCTTCTCCTTTCATCTTGCAAAACAATTTTTCTTGTAGCTGTTTCACTTCAGATTCTTTCTCTTCCAGTTGTTCTTTTAAAGATGCCAGTTCATCCTACAAATGATCATTCATTTAAAAAGAGTAGCTTATGAATAAAAGAGAATATTCAGAGAGTATGTTCTTAAGTCAATAATTAGTGATTTAGATGCAAAGATGCAAACTTCAGAAATCAGACAGTGGTGATGATAAACAAAAAGCAAGGCAATTATTAAAATCCAATTTATAATAATTATGGTATACTTATTTCAAGTTTCTTTGTGAACAAATTAAAAAAGAAATCTTTTAAAGTGTAAGTAGGACTAATGTAGCCCTAAGGTGGTATATGTTATGTTAAATAAAAAATCTGACCAAGCTAATAAAAAAAAAAAAAAGATGCTTAGTATCGTAAAAGCAAAGTAAAATGCAAATTGGAAAATAGATATTAAGACTTGCTTGACATTTATTCAGCATTTCAAGATGGCAGTTAGGTTCCCTGGACAAGGTAGACCCTAAGTAGTGGGTAAAGTAGCAGGTGATGTACAACTTTAGTCAAATCTTGGGACTGAATATTTATCCTCATTACTAAGATAACAGAACAGAATCTCCTACAGCAATGCAAAAAAAAAAAAAAAGAAAGAAAGAAAAAAAGATTTAGAAAATGGATTTTAATTCTTCTTTTGTAAAACTACATGACTGTTAAGGATGCCATGTTCAATGTTCTACCTATTTACTAATGTTTTAACTTTCAGTTTCCTTTTGGTAAAGAGCTTTAGCAAATTCAGTTCTGCTGGCTGCATGTAACACCGAAAAAAATCCTAGGTGATGCTTATAAATGCACCTTTATTTTTAATTTTATATTCATAAAATAATTTCATTTTCAAACATTTTATTTTCAGTCTTTTCTAAAGATATGGGTTACATTTAGTACTATGAGAAGGTTTAACTCTCCAATGAAGCTAAGACGTTTTTACTTATGGAAGGAGTGAATATCAAGCACAAGAAATTTTCAGAAGCACTGGCAAGAAGTGCCACTGGTCTTACTGTGCTTATTGTCAGCAGTAATTTCCACTCGCTGCCATGATAGTTAACTGCCGAATACATTTACCTTCCAGAAAATCCCAAAGGAAAAAAGCAATGTCTACTATTGGTACATAACAGAATTCTTTCACAGGTGAACTTGTTACAATTATTTTGCCAAGCCTGGATCTCAGATAGCCTAACAGAGTGAGATTTCGTTTACAAACAAACACTTTCATTTACCTGTTTATTATTTTTTACTAATTATTTCATAGGTTTCTAAAAACAAATTAAGGATCACACTGTCCCTTTAATTAGCTTTAAACATATTTTTTTTAAAAAAAATAGGTGGCACACGGACAAAATAAATGCACACACCACTAAAAACACCATCACAGCAAAGCAACAACACAAGCCAGAAAGCAACAAGCCATGGACCCACATTCCCCAATGTCTACCGCACCTTCAGCGACTCCCATTTTTGTTCCATCCGCTGCTTTTCATACTGCATCTGACCCACCTTGATTTTCATGCTAGAAACTTTGGCCATTAAGGACTGGTAGAGAGACAGAGGAGTAAAAGAAAACTACAGATAGAAAGAGATAAGCTAAATAACCAAGAAAACAGTATCAGTTTACACAGGAGGTTAGAGAATTAAGAGAAATGACAGGTAATATGTTCTATCAGATTAGTTAAGCCCTGGTTTTTATTCAGAATAGTGCTTAAATCAAGAAGGTCTCCAGCTCAGAGAAAAAGTTCACTTGTAAAATACCTTCTTTGTCATATACTGAGTAGAAAGCATATTGCATCTATATGAATGATCATAGATAAGCAGTGGAGCCATTTGGTTAAAAATTGTTGTCATTGAGAAAACTTACTTTGGTTGATTTCAGCTTTTTTTCATACTGAAGCCTTTCACTGTCCATTTCACTGATTCTTAACCTCAAGTCATTGATCTCCTGCATCAGCCCCTGTCCAGAAAGAAACAGGGAAATACATTAGGAAAGTGGTAATACACTTCAACATACCGAAATGGCAGCTTGGGAATCTTAAATCCACAATCCCTTAGACCAGACAAATAACAACAGTGTTCCTCCTTGAGAACGATCTTTCCATTTAAAATCCTGTTTTAAATTTCTAATTCTTCGGCCTTACAATGATGAGATCGTGAAAATAAAGATCACGAATGTTTATTAAGAGGCAGCTAGGACCTTCCTATCATTGACCAGGTATTTCTAGACTAAAATTCACTATATCAACTTTCACTTTTAAAATAAACCAGAGAAATTTTCTTTAGTAAAACCAATTGCTTTTTAGGGTATTTCCAGGGATATGATGGATGCTTATAAAAATATTTTTATCATTTCTTCATTAGTCTATAAAGTACAGACCGTTCATCAACCCATTTGGGAGTATGGAGTGAAATTTAAAACCTTTAAACCAAAGATTCTCAACCTAAGAATGGATGAGGGCCCTGTCATTTAAAAATATATTCAGTGTCATAATGGATTTTTATATTTGGAAAATAAAAAAGATAGCAATCCTAATGTTTTCATAATACAAATACAGTATAATTAGATATCTTTTCTACTGCCACCTTTATAAAAAACTTATATGCTTGTCAAATTTGGATAAATATTGTGAGAAATACTGATATACTTTTTTATTCAGAGCCCAGAGAGTAGGACAATTAAATGAGAATGCTAAATAGCAACTCTTCCCACCCCACCCCCAAAAAAAGGGCTCAAATACTCTGTGAAGGAGATTATTATTTTTTTATATATATATTTTATTGATTTTTTACAGAGAGGAAGGGAGAGAGATAGAGAGTTAGAAACATCGATGGGAGAGAAACATCAATCAGCCGCCTCCTGCACATCTCCCACTGGGGATGTGCCCGCAACCCAGGTACATGCCCTTGACCGGAATCGAACCTGGGACCCCTCAGTCCGCAGGCCGACGCTCTATCCACTGAGCCAAACCGGTTATGGCAAGTTCCTCTCTTTTACGAGACATTTATTCCTGAGCCACAAATTCATGGATGACAGAACAGAATTATACAAGAATGCCATACAAAAAAATAGCCCAGCCTTTGTGGCTCAGTTGGTTGAGCATCGTCCCATGCACCAGGAGGCCACAGGTTTGATTCCTGGTCAGGGCACAGGCCCGGGTTGTGGGCTTGATCCCCAGTGGGGGTGTGCAGGAGGCAGCTGATTGGTGTTTCTCTCTCACAGATGTTTCCATCTCTCTCTCCTTCTCCTTCCTCTCTCTGAAAGCAATAAAAACAAATTAAAAAAAAAAAATAGAACAATGCTATAAGAAGGAAAACTTAGTTAATGAGGAATTACTCTAAACTTTTAAGTATAACCTCACAAAGGCTAGGAAAAAGGATGCTACAATCAAATACACTTTCCAGAAAACTCACAGGCTTTTAAACTGTTCCTGTTTTAAAGCATTTCTTGTAAAATGGGGAAAAGTATTACCCAGCATTATCATATAATAATTACTTATTAATATTATTAATACAATGTTTCAATAAAAGGGTGTCTATTTTCTCCTTTTGTGAATGAGGTCAAGAACTATTTGACATCATTTAATAACATTTTAGTTTGTGATTCCTAATCTATAAACTCAGAATTCAAGTTCAGAAAAAAGTCAGTTTCTCCCATTTATTATCTTCCATTTATCAATCATCCTTGCATAATACGAGTTCTCAGTGATATTCCCTCATCGATCTGGTCTGTTTAATATATATATGTACCCACTTTTCTCATTCTGAAGAAACAGCTTTGAATTCTTGTTAGGTATTGTATGCATTTACCACTTCATTTAGAAATATCAGCAATTTGAAAAGAAGAAACAATGGAAGAAAACAGAATTATAAACTGAGACCATTTTTCTATTGAAAACAAACAAACACAAAACTACCCAATTATCCTTTGTGGCAACACTTCCCATGATAACTCAAGCTGGAAAAATCTGAAATTAGCTCCTTAATATGAAACTTTAGAACGTGATATACAAATTATTTCCAACTAATAGCTTATCAGAAGTTCAGTCCTTTTTAAGACGAAAATCCCTGTTACCTTCCCCTTTTCCCTTCTAAAGAACTCCTTTGGACTTCCACAAAAATTCAGTTTCTGACATTTGTGCTGTTACCAGAAGGGGGCACTGTGGAACGATGTTAACCATCTCTCAGCAATTCCTGCGACAGGCACATACATCCTCAATCTTCAAGGTTTTAAGACTTTTACCCCCAGTCTGTGGAAGTACCTGTACTTCTTTCCCACTCCAATATATTCTTAGAACTTAATCTCCAAGTAATCCAGACTTCTAAGACAAAGTTAAAGAATTTTGGATTCCTGAAACAGCCAGGGAAACATTTTATTTTTATCAAGGGAACAGTAATAGGGAAACGAGCATACTCAATTCAGTTTTAATTTTGACGACTATTTTAATTATGTTCATATATAACAAAGTTTATCAAACATCCCATAATCTCTGGGAATGTTCACCCTACATTTTATCAATAGTGTTAAATATTTATTGAAAATTTTCAGGGATCGAGTTTCCTGGAAGTTGATGACAGGATCACTTCGCACAGGATTGAGAATGCAGCACCGGGGAAAAAAGTTTTATAAAAATGCAGATGCACTCAAGAGATGTAAGTACTGCTCTGGGGTCTTATCAAAAAATCATACAACATCTACTTCAAGTTAGTCCTGATGTTTCGTTAACATTTCGTATCCAAATGACCCAGTCACACAGGTTAAGACATCCCCTAAACGCTGTGTCTGTAACATAGGAGGCCATCTCTCGATCCCCAAACAGTGTCACTTCTTCCCCTGCAGGAGGGTTAGCTCCGTGCCATGCCACCTGCGGACTGAATTCTACTATTGTGTTATGAATGGCAGAAGAAAAACTGTTTCTTTTTTTTAAAAAAGCACAAGAGCAACGTTACAGAAATTGAGTAACATCCTAAGGTCTAAGAGCACCAGTCTCAATCAAATGAGAAACATGCTCACACAGGTGACTGACAAAAAGCTCTACAGATAAGACATGCACCAAGTTAGGGATTTCCTTTTGTTCCTGGGGAAGTAATACGTGTGACAAGACTTCCCGTCATCGTGAGACCTGTGGCAGACATTTTGCTTTTGAAAAAGGCAATGAAGCAAACCTCATTCAATTCAAATCTATGAAGGGCTTTCATACAGTGATTAATATATGTATAATGTAGTACCTCATAGCATGATGGCATTTAGTTGGCATGAAATAAATGTTTAAAATGAAGATGGGGGAGGGGGAAGAAGTAAATGATTTCTACTCCTCTCTCCTCCTTGGTACCCTTTTAAATAATCCAATATGACATCTCTCCACACCCCAACTGAGGAAACAAAATAGAGGAAAAAGGAGAGCTGGCCCTAGCAGAGAAGGACTTTCCACAGCCTTTAATATTTTTCAAATTAATAAATTTCAAATGGATATGCCTTCCTCCCCAACAAAGCAATAAGCAAATAAATTAGAAGACCTGGATTAACAATAAAATGGCACAAATGAGTATGTGTGGCCACAAAAATGGGTACTTCAAGTAGTAAAGTCTACCCTGAATTTCACAAAAGAATAGTGAACTTTACTTCATTGGAATGATTTATGTGTGGAATAGACCAAAAGTAGAAGTCCAAATTAAATGACCTCTAAAGAGTTGTGATTTTTATGATTATATAATGAAAGCATGTCTTCTATATATACTTAAAAATCTTATTATATAATAATTAGTGTGCCTAAATAATAGCTAAATAAACAGTAAAATCATTCACTTAAACCCATAATTTCCACAATGAAGGAAACCAGTACAAATGGACAGAGAATGGACAAACAGAAAGATACAAGCTCCAAAAGCCTAAAGTCACAAGTATTTCTAAAGGCTAATGAAAGGATTACTATTTCATATCAAAAGTCTAAAACCAGCCCGGCCAGCATGGTTCAGTGGCTGAGTGTTGACCTATGAACCAGGAGGTCATAGTTCCATTCCGTCAGGGCACATGCCTGGGTTGCAGGCTCGATCTCCAGTGTGGGGCGTGCAGGAGGCAGCCAACCAATGATTCTCTCTCTCTCATCATTGATGTTTCTCTGTCTCTTTCCCTCTCCCTTCCTCTCTGAAATCAGTAACAATATGTTTTTTAAAATGTCTGAAAATAAAAACATAATACATGATGAGGAACTCAACAGATGAGGAAGCTGAGGAACAGAGAGGTTAAAAGTTTGCCAAAAGTCACACAGCATGGAAATGGCAGAGCAGGGACTCAAAACTAAGCAATCTTGCTCCAGTGTGTATTCTATCCATTAGCATTTAATGATAAAAAGTCAACTTAATTAAGGATTATTCTTAAAAAGAAGCATAGAAGGATCCACCAATGAACTCACATGCATATGTGCATAACCCAAGGACACACAGGCAGTGGGTGGTGAAGGTTTGTGGGGGGGGGGGGGGGGGGAGGGTAGGGTGGTGGGAAGGGGGGGAGAGGACAATGAGAGGAAAAAGGGACATATGTAATACCTTCAACAATTAAGATTAAAAAAAGAAAAGAAACATAGATGAATGAGGGCACATGTAATTAACTGCCTCTCCCTCACACCTCCAAGGAATTTCAACTTGCTCTAGGAATATATGTGTGTGATATATACATATATACACATATGTATGTATATGTACGTAAAAAGAGAGAGGGTGCCGCTTACCTCTGTGTCTCTGAACCTATCTTCATAATCCAATCTGTCTTTCTCGACAGCCGTCAGTTTTAACTTCAAGTTAGATATCTCAGCCATCAGATCCAACTTCTGAGTTTCCAAGGATGTCCTACTCAGAAGCTCCTATTAGAATTTAAGAGATACATTCAAAAGTTGTTTCATTACAAACAGCCACATGTAGACGTGTCTCACTTATGCCTGCAAAGCAGTAACTGTCAAATAGAGGATTTGATGATTAATTACTAAATAGATACATTGAACACTAAACACGTCTGCTTATTGGGGAGATACATTTCGTAGATACACACATATATAAACCTTATATATAGTATGAAGCCTGATAACACTGATGATGATGATGATGATGTTATGTGTGCCATGTGCTAGGCACTGTTCTGACATGTACTTAGTGGTCTGAGCCTCAAAACAACCTTATGAGGTAGAAAGTCATAAGGATAATGCATGATGAGGAACTCAACAGATGAGGAAGCTGAGGAACAGAGAGGTTAAAAGTTTGCCAAAAGTCACACAGCATGGAAATGGCAGAGCAGGGACTCAAAACTAAGCAATCTTGCTCCAGTGTGTATTCTATCCATTATATTATAGGTCCTCTCATATATGAGCATCATGTATGTCTGTGTACAAATTTTTTCTAATAAAGAAAAAATTTATCTTTTTTCTTAATCACATAAATATGCTCTTGGTTGGGAGTTAGGAAACCATATGAAAGCATAAAGAAGATAATTAAAATTACCTGTAATTCTAGTAATATTTTATTTCAGATTCTAGTTACATGAGCACATTTTTATTGTGTGTATGTATTTTGAGAGCCTGCTACCCTAGGTTTTTACTTAAAATATGCCAGTGTAAGTGAACTACGAAATGTACTGCTCCATCAGAGCAAACACAACAATGGAACACCTCAAACAATTCAGCAGGAAAATCCCGCTGGGGGCCAGCTTCGTACGCACCTGCTGCAGCATTTCCTCTGTGGCGTTCAACTTCTCTCTGTGCTCTTCCAGACAAAACTCCAAATCTCGAATCTTCTCTCCCTGCGCCTCCACCTGGTCTGTCAACACACTTACCTGTATTTAGAGCAAAACGTCTCAATGGATTAGGAAGAATTTGGGTCCCACTGCAAACTTTATTTCTCTAAATAGAACAAAAACTGGAATGCTGTCACCACTCATTTGGATGTAAAGCGGGGGTGGTGGGGGGGGACCCGAAAATTAATGACAGCAGCCCTTCACACTCCTCTATATGTGGTGCTTGTTGACCTGAGGACTCCTATTCAATACTTAAGAAAGGTCGGGCTCACTGGGGGTGTACAGTGCTTTATAGGTTCAAACCATGTCAACCATTTACGAGAGGGAGCACACACACAGATTAGCATTTAGGGGTGTTGGGGTGAGCTGAGGGTAGGAGGTAGTATTAGAGATTGAGAAAATGGAGTTAACTTTTAGAGGAGAGTTATCAAGGACTATTCAAGTTTGATACTTCAGGAGGAATAAAGAAAATAAACCAGAGAATTCAAATTCCATGAGATCTTTCATGATCACATTATCCACACATGTTTTCAAAGCCAGGATGAACTCTCAGGCCCCTGAGGAGCCACCGGGTTAGTCCTTCATCCTCAGTGCTTACTGCAAACTCACCGTTTCCCCCCAATGAGCACCAACCTAGTAAACACACTAGGCTCGTAAAAGTATTTGTCAACTATTTAAAACAACATGGATGGACTTAGAGGGTATTATACCAAGCGAGGTAAGTCAGAGAAAGACAAAATACAATTTGATTTCACTTATATGTAGAATCTATAAAAACAAAACAGGAACAAACTCAAAGGTACAGAGAACAAACTCATAGTTGCCAGAGGGGAGAAAGGTTAAGGGGATGAGTGAAAAGGTGAAGGGGATTACAATTTTTCGTTATAAAACAGATAAATCACGGACTGCAAATGTACAGCATAGGGAATATAGTCAGTAATACAGTAATAACACTGTATGGTAACAGATGGTTACTAGACATCGTAGTGATCACTTCATAAGTGTATAAATATTGAATCATTACATTGAACACCTGACACTAATATAATATTGTATGTCAACTATACTTTAATAATAATAACAATATATATATATATATATATATATATATATATATATATATATAACAAGGGAAAAAATAACATTCTGAACAAGAAAACTCAAATTTAGCCTACAAATAGGACGTCACCACTCACTTTGTTTGGCCCATGGTATCATTTTTTTAAACTGAAATATTAAATATTAAATATATAAATATATAAATATTAAATATATACTCAGAGGTACTTATTCAGATTCATGAGTCTATGTTATGTATATACAGTATACATGTGTGTGTGTGTGTGCGTATATATATATATATATATATAGTACCAAACCAGAATTTCTGGTATATATTAAAAAATCAGATCAGATGACTGTGCTGGTCATCAGACTGGCTCTGGAAGGGTGTGTTGGATTAAGGGCTGCTCATGCTAGACAGGTTATGCACACCCTGGTTCTACCACAGTCCTCACCGCTCCCTACTGAGCACAGATGGCCTGCAGCATTTACCAGTAGGTCTCTTAGCAATCTGGCTCCTGTAAGCACCTGAATGTGCCATCCCAGTTTTAAATGTCTTTGTAAATATGTCATGAGGAACGAACAGCATTTAAAAAATCACTTGCCTGAAGGACGAGGGATTCTTTATCATTTTCCAAACGCGCTAGCCTTTCTTGGTACACATCTCCGTTCCCGGGTAGGTGTCCATTTGTCTGAAAAGGAAGTAACTAGGGTGAGTCTGGCCCTCTTTACGTTTGAACCGCTGTGGGTAAATAAAAAATTTGCATCTGTCTTTAATTCAAGGCACCTGAACTGAGTTTAGCACAGCTGTGATTGACGGCCATGAACAGAAAATACAAGAATAAAACTTGGTTCATTTACCTCAAAATAGGTAAGGTAGGCATGTTAGGCATGTTTTTACCAAACCATACAACTTCTCATCAAGCAGAAAATAATGATCTAAAAGGAACAGTGGCTAAAAGGAACATTCACTGTCAAGTGGGGCACACCTGGGGCACACGAAGCTTTGCAAGTGTGTGGTCGGGCATCAAACTTCTATTTCCCCCAAATGCTCAATGCCATAATTCTGAGTGGAGATAGTGGGAGTGGCCTGGGACTCCCCCTAAGTCCCAAATGCAGGACTGCACATGCCTCCCCTTAAATGGGAGACAACAGGGGTAACTTACAGGCTTCTTCCTGCTACTCAAGTCTCCAAATCACAGGGCAAACCTCTCCTTCCTCTTTGAAGCCTTTCTCTCTCCCCCAAAACTTAAACTCTCAGTATGCAAGACACCACCACACCCCCTCCCCCCACCACACCTCCCCACCCCCGTCCCCAGCAGCCCTGACCAGCTGAGCTCACTGGAGATTTAGCATTTTCCTTCCTGAATTCCCTAACTTCTCATGAGCTTGCTTGTTCATATAACGCTATGCAAGCTCCAGGGCAGAGCCTATACAAGGCATCATGTTGTAACCTCCATAGCACCTGGCCCAAGGCCAGCGGTTCTCAACCTGTGGGTCGCGACCCCTTTGGCGGTCGAACGACCCTTTCACAGGGGTCGCCTAAGACCATCCTGCATATCAGATATTTACGTTATGATTCATAACAGCAGCAACATTACAGGTATGATGTAGCAACGAAAATAATTTTATGGTTGGGTCACAACATGAGGAACTGTATTTAAAGGGCCAGAAGGTGGAGAACCACTGGCTTAGACCACTGCTCACTCTTTTTTCTCCCTGCAAACCCCTCCCCGCCACTTATTTAAAAAATATATTTTTATTGATTTCAGAGAGGAAGAGAGAGGGAGAGAGAGATAGAAACTGATTGGCTGCCTCCTGCATGCCCCACACCGGGGACAGAGCCCACGACCCAGGCATGTGCCCTTGGCCGGAATCAAACCTGGGACCCTTCAGTCCGTAGGCTGATACTCTATCCGCTGAGCCAAACAGGCTAGGGCCCTCCCTGCCACTTGTTATCAGACTTGGGCATATTCCCACATGCTCTACATGCTGAAGTATGGATTGGGAGAGCAAGTGAGGGTTTTTTTCTCAGTCATCTTACAGATGCAAGGCTTTATGGAAACACATGAAAAGGCTGACAGAGAGCAGACAACATAAAAATGTCATTTTGAAACATAGTCGTGTATGTGCTATGTCCCCTGTTATCTCACTTACACAGTTCACAGCCATATAATATGTAATCCCAATAGAATGTCCTGGTTCCTCTTTCAAATACAACAGAAATAAAAGCCAGTGGAGTCCAAAATGGTTAGACGAAGCCATCCAGAGTTCAATCAAAACAGCAAATAACAACTTCCAAGTTACAACCAGAGTAGATATAAACTGTACCTCCTTACCACCAAGCTCCTATCTGATGTGACATCCATTATTTTTCCAGAATTAACTGGTAGTCATGCAGTTTCCAGTATAAATTCTGGGAATAACCCAAGTTATAGGTTGAAAAAAACACACAACACAAAAAGGTGCTTTAACAAAAAAGAAAATTTTAGGATATTTCTTCTAAAAACTATGCACACTGGATATACTTCCCCTGAGGCCACACACAAAAAATCAGAAACAAATTTAGTAAGTGTGCGATGTATATTTAGAATGAATAAAATGTTTAATTTAACATCAGCTGCTTGGTCACATACCTGCACCATCACCTCAGCATAATTCTGTTCATGTTGTAAACTGAAGTGCCCAGAATTAAGTGACAAGTATTACGAGGAGCCTGATGGAGTGGCCTGGACGACTTCCATCCCTGGGGACGACCACGAAGTGAAATTTATGGAGCTTCCTGAAGACAGCTTTTTGGGGAAAAGCCAGGATGCATAATGCATGTTCTCCATCTAAGCAAGTGCTGAGACGGGCCCGCCACAGCTTTAAATCCCTCGTTTTAATTAAGGATATTAGCATGCACCTGCTTTTCGATTCCCACACGGGCAACGTTTTATCAATAAATGCATTTAATTAAGGAGGGAAGAAAGCTTTCTGCTCAGGGAGGATACAAAGCAAAGGTCGTCTTTCTTCTGCCTGAAGAAAATTACAGCAAGATTACAAGTATTTCATAGCAAGTTCTAGAAGTGTTTTATGAAGCTACTGCATATGATATGAAAATAGAAAATGTTCCAAAACCAGTCCTACAGAATTATCCTAAGAGAACAACAAATACTAAAAATTGGCTCACAATGAGAATGCTCACGTTTCTCAACACTGTATTAATATTTACAAGCGCTCATAATGCCCAGGAGGATATTAGTTTAAAAAAAAACAACATGAAAAGTTAGCCTGGCTGGTGTGGCTCAGTGGTTGAGTGTCGACCTACGAACCAGGAGGTCAGGACCCATATCCCAGTTGCAGACTCAATCCCTGGTAGGGAGCGTGCAGGAGGCAGCTGGTTAGCTGATCAATGGTTCTCTTTCATCACTGATGTTTCTATCTTTCTCTCCCTTTCCCTTCCTCTCTGAAATCAATAAAAATATATTTAAAAACAAAAACAAAAAACACAAACACACGAAAAGTCACTATAGGAACATTAAGCCAAAGTTGAGAGCTACCACTCACTGGACTAGTTCCATACTTTTAAAACACTGTGTTGACTTACTCAGGTAGGTCAAGGTTTCTCCTAGTCACACCCTTATTTTGTTACCTTTGCCTTAACAATGTTAGAGAGAGATAAGTTCCAATAGGCAAATACCCTGCTGCCTCTGTGCTTTTCCCAACTCCTGTGCTCCACCTGCCAGACCACTCAAAACCTCCGCGAACACAGAATGCTCTCTCACACACTGATTGTCTCCCTTCAGCATGGACCGTATTTCCCGCCCTTTCTTCCTCTTTCCTCCTCCCTTATGGTCCACCTCCGCTGGGGTTTGCTGTGTGATGTCTTCCTCGCATTACGTGCTCGCTCACGTGCCAGTTACAGCATCTGGATGCATCTCCATTTCAGCACGCGTCACACGGAATGGACTAGGCTAGAGCCGGCTACATGTGTGTCTCTCTGCCAGCACACTTTTTTTTTTTTTAAGTGCTTAAGAGTTTAATAACCCAGGCCAATGTTCTAAATGGTTTACATAGATTATCTCTTCTCATCCTCATAACCCTATTAGGTACACAGATTTCACAATGTAGTGGTCTGATTCCAAATCCTACACTCTGAACTATGCAGTACTGTAAGATAGAGGTTTTATCTAGTTTTTATGTCAACACTGTGTAGTTTTATTATGAATATATTCTTTCATTCCATTTGCTATCTTTTAAAGTTTTTATTTTTCAATTACAGTTTACGTTCAGTATTATTCTGTATTAATTGCAGATGTACAGCATACTGGTTAGAAAGCCATGTACTTGACACCAATACACTCTTGATTTCATGATTCTAGTTTTTAAAATTCAGTATCAAGAGAGGAAAAGGAAGGCTCAGTCCACTAAAGCTCCTTTAATTAAACATTATCTCTAGCTACCAAAAGGAGTATCTAACACAGGGTCTCTCGTGTCCTAATCAGTATTAGATCTCCACCACTGCATGCAATCATTTATTGCCTGCTCTCCACTAAACACTGTACTAGGAGGGGAGATTGAGATAAGATTTGAATCCCTCAACCATGAATATCGCCATCATATTTCATTTGTGACCAACCCGATAAATCATCTCATGCTCTGCTGTCCAGAGTCAGAGGACAGGACACCAACGGTGGAAATCAAGCCCCAGGCAGAGACCCTGCTCTGCCCCCGTCCTCTCCCGGAGAGCAGTGAGGCTCTACCCTGGTGCTGTAAATCATCGCCTCAGGGCAACAACGCTGCCTTCCAGGCCAGTGGAGCATCCCTTCCAAGTGCGAGGGTCCCTGTGTACTGCAGCACCTCCGACTGGGTCAGTCTTGCATACAGCCCGCTTATTTTCCCCTCCTACATTTCTCATGCAGTTCAAAAGAGGAAATAACATGGCAGGGCAATAAGGACTCTTCATTTCCCCCACTTATACTCTACGTATCTCACGGGTTATGATGCCTGGTCTGACGTTCTTACCATCAGCATTTTCACTCGCTCTGTCGAAAACTGTATTTTTGTACTTTCTGCAGATTTTGAGATTGCCTCATAACTAAAACTGCCAAATAACCAGACACTTTGGGGATTTCTTGACCTGATCCAGGTCAGGAAACTCTCAGCTTCATTTATTGAAAAAAGGCACTAGGGCAATTCATCATGTTAGACCTAAAATAAGCAAAAACCACTTGCTTGGCTCAAACAAACATGTTTTCCTATTTGCACTCTTGGACTTGGAGTTTGCTAAAGCATTGTTAAATATTTGTGTTAAACTTTTAAATCATAAAATATACCTATTCATTCCTAGAAGGCTAAAGCTATAGGCACCCTATTAACACAAATTCATTCTTGTAGATTTACAATCCCTTCACTATAACAGGCAGCTAGTGTTACTATTTTCTTTTTTTCTTATCCAGCTTCTGATCCTAAAAACCATTAAATGGGCCTGCATCCTACAGTAAACCAGGGGATCTCTCTGGCCCAGGCAAAATAATAAGAAGAACTATAAATACCCAGTTGCATTAATGAGAACATTATAGTATCAGCCTTAAGTAACGGACTGTCAAGTTGGTCATCATTAAATCTTAATTATGTAACAAGTGTTAGTAATTTTTTCTAAATTATTATGGAAACTTCTTCACAGTCTGACAAATGCCTGTACTCTTTTGTCAAAAAAGTGAACTATGGCTCAGCCACTGTGGCTCAAAGGTTGAGCATTGACCTATGAACCAGGAGGTCACGGCTGGATCCCCAGTGGGGGGTGTGCAGGAGGCAGCCGATCAGTGAATCTCTGTTATCATTGATGTTTCTATCTCTCTTTCCCTCTCCCTTCCTCTCTGAAATCAATAAAAATATATATTTTTTTAAAAAGTGAACTATGTATGAGTAATTTGTAACCTAGCTCCAAGGCAAAATTCTCAGATTCTTGATATT
The DNA here is from genome assembly GCF_014108235.1 of Myotis myotis. Classification (NCBI taxonomy): domain Eukaryota; kingdom Metazoa; phylum Chordata; class Mammalia; order Chiroptera; family Vespertilionidae; genus Myotis; species Myotis myotis. The sequence continues at coordinate 177,515,457 of NW_023416335.1, forward strand.
TACATTCCAGTTGGATAGACCGAAAAGAAATGATATAAACATGGCAAATCCATACTATGTAAGAAAGTGGTAAGTGCTAAGAAAATAAAAAGCAGAGAGATGTAATAATAGGAATGAATATGTAAAATTTTAGATAGGCTGTCCAGGGAAGGCCTCACCAAGAACACAACTTTCAATATCAGAGACTGAGAAAACTAACCATACAGATATCTGGGGAAAGAGCTTTCCCGACAGAGTGAACAGCTAGTGCAAAGGCGCTGAGGCCAGTTTGCCCAGTGCGTCTCAGAACCAGTGAGACTGTTTGTGAATCAGTGAAGGAGCCAGTGTGCCTAGAGTGAAGTGAAAGAGAAGTGTAATGACACATAAGGTCAAAGAATAATGAGGAGCAATGCCTAGAAGGCCTTGCAATCCAGAGTTAGCATCTGGCTTTTCCTCTGAGTGCGAAGTGACTACCACTGGGAAGTTTCTGAGAAAGAAGTGAAGGACACGATCTGATTTATATTCAGATATCATCATTATCCTTTTTACTCTTTTCCAGAAAGACTTTAACAGAACAGATGGAGCACGTGTGAATGGAAATGTTTTGGGGCATACAATTTTGGTTTTAGACAACACTTGTTTTTGAACACAAGTTAAAAATTCAATCGCAGGTACCCTTGAGCTATGGCTGCCATCGGCAGCCTCTGGATGTGAGCCAGGAATAGGTTCTGCTGCCAATAGTAAATTCCTTTCCCATTAGGTGATGAATTATCAGAAAAATGTGGAGTAAAAAGGGGGTGAGAGAGGAAGAAGAAATAGCCTAGGGAACAGCTAAAACACATCTAATTTTAGAGCATGAAGCAATTCCCCAACGAAATCAGAAAACCTGGATACTTCAATCTATAGAGAAGAAACTTGCAGAGCAAATAATAAAGTATAATAATAAGGCTCTAGCTGGTTTGGCTCAGTGGATAGAGTGTCGGCCTGAGGACTGAAGAGTCCCAGGTTTGAGTCCGGTCAAGGGCACATACCTTGGTTGCAGGCTTTTCCCCGGCCTGGGCCCTGGTCGGGATGCGTGCAGGAGGCAACCAATCAATGTGTTTCTCTCACATCGATGTCTCTCTCTGTCTTTCCCTCTCTCTTCCACGCTTTCTAAAAAAGCTCAATGGAAAATATCCTCGGGTGAGGATTAACCAAAAAGAAAAAAGTATAATAATAAGGTATCATGTATTATAAAAAAATAAAATATCTCCAGCTGTCAAGTTTGTGTAGCTGCACCACCACTTAAAAACTGTCAGAAATGGGAGGCATGTTGGCTGGGACATGAGCACACTCGGCATGGGACTGGCTGGGGACATGCGTATTTGTGTCACATCATGTGAACATGTTTTAGCTGCAGGATGTTGTATTAAGGTAGCAGCAAACAGAACCAAAAATATATCTCAATTCTTTCATACAATGATCATTAGCTTTTATACTAACACAATTAACCCATAAGCATATTAATGCAAATTCCTGAAAACTGAGTGTTCTTTAAATACTTACAAAATAACACCCTTCCTATCTTTTCCCTTGAATTTGTGTTTGTGATATCCTTTAGATTTTATGTGTTTGACGCATATTAAAACCATGGTATCTACCATTGTATTCAGGGAAAGAGCAGATGGGCCATGTCATCAATTTTTTGAGAAGGATGTCTAGAAAGAGTCCTCACTGTTCAGTGAATACGAGTATCATTTAAAAGCCCAACAACGCAGCTTACTAGTAACTTGTACACTGGAATTGAAATGACCACCACAAGCCACTAGATGGCACTTCATATCAAAGACTGCTACAAACCTCTTGCTCTTTGAGAGTCTGCCTATTTAGAATTGCCACCGAGTCCTTTTACAGTGAACCGCCCAATAGTACTGCTAAGCATCTATGATGTGCAAGGTTCCTTCTCTTATAGGACTATTTGCTCGAAGCCACAGTAGGTCATTCGGTCACAATCGAAAGGCTAGTCCACTTTTATGAGAACCATCAGGTGACTTACTGGGCCCCCAAGAAATGTACATAAAGAGCCCTTCGTAAAAATAACCCTTAGAGCAGGGGTGGGCAAACTTTTTGACTCGAGGGCCACAATGGGTTCTTAAACTGGACCGGAGGGCCGGAACAAAAGCATGGATGGAGTGTTTGTGTGAACTAATATAAATTCAAAGTAAACATCATTACATAAAAGGGTACGGTCTTTTTTTTTTTTTTTTTTTTTTTAGTTTTATTCATTTCAAACGGCCAGATCCGGCCCGCAGGCCGTAGTTTGCCCACGGCTGCCTTAGAGTCAAAAGGGAACTGGGAGCTCTTTAGGGAAAACTTGTGTTGCCCTATATATTTTTTCTTCTTGCTCTAATTGGCTATTCTATGTTCTAAATTTTGGAATAAGCAACAAAAGATTCACAGCATGGGAGGTGCAACATGAAGGAATCTACCATTTGACTTTGAAGCCATTCGATGAGCGTTTCTGCGGTTGAATCTGGGATCTGACATCTCAGGCCTTCCTTCTCATCTGTTTCCATCATCTCTAACAGTCCACGCAGGTCTTCCACCAGGTGCAGGGCTCGCAAGCTTCCCATGAACGGGGAGGTGGGGGACTGGCAATCAAAAATCCCATTGGAATATTCCAGGGCCTTAGAACCTAGGTTTAAAAAAATCAAAGAAAGCCACAGGATTTATATTAGACACGACACCAAAGCTGAAGGTGGCAAGCAAATCCAGCAGTCCAGTCACCGGGGGTGGGGGGGTGTATGGAGGGACTGAGCAAAAAAGAAAAGAAAAAAAAAACCTCATGGATACAAACAACAGTGTGGTGATTGCCAGGGGGAGGTGAGAAGTGGAGGGGGGTATTGGGGTGATAAATGGCGATGGACAGAAACTTGACTTGGGGTGGTGAACACACAGCACGGTGTACAGACAATGTGTTGTAGATTGTGCGCCTGCCACCTGTATAATTTTGTTAACCAGTGTCACCCCAATAAATTCAGTAAAAAGGAAAAAAGAAGAAGGAAGAGATAATTTGATCAGGTAAATCTCTCAAAGGCATAGTTATTTGGTGCAAAAATCAAAACCATATAACTGATGGTGAATATCAATGGTCAAATATCTAACAGGTGGGCCACCAACTGCGTGGTGGGCTTCGGTGTAAGAGGTGCTAACCTCACAGACACAGGGGTTAAGAAGGTAGCAGATCAGTTTGCGTGGAGCCATGTATTACAAAAAACACAAATGAATTTTAGGGACCATAAAGGATTTCATTTCCTAGAAATAAGCTACACGCTGAGGTGGAAATTGCGTAGCATAATTTCAAAGGCAAGAGGGCCAGCTCCCAGGTAACTTGCCAGAACTTAATCTCTGAAGAAGTGCAATGAATTACATGTATATATTCGTATGTGGATGTGTGAGCAAGTGTGTATCAACATTTCCACCATGATTTTGTTTGCAGCCTCACATCAAATGCTCTTGCTAAAATTAGCTTTACAAAATAATTTTACAGCCATTGTTGTTTTCAATTACTTATAAGAGAAAAATATTCTGCTATTTAAGCCCACACATCTGACCCACAGCCCATTCTGAAAGCACTCGTATAGACCTCTTCATCTCTTTGGTTTTTATGTTCTAGTCTGTTAAATAAACATACTGTCAAATATAAATACAAACTTCACACTTAAATATCAATAATTACAATATTTAGGTTATCACCTCATAAATCTGGAAATCTTACAACTGGATGATACTTGAGAACCAACATGTTAGCTGTCTCTCCAGTTGGCTGTCTGGCTTGATCAATTCTAACAACGGGGGAGAGTCTCTACTAGTCCATTCCACTGAGCCTCCTAATACTGGACAGATGATCTGGACTCAAATCTGCCAAACTATAACAATGGCTGCCATCAATATGCTAAGCACAGTGCTAAATGCTTCACATAACCCTCTCTACCAATTTCCACAGAAACCCTGTAAAGCTGAGATGAAGGGCTATGGAATTAGCCAAAGACTGCTAGAGAGGTTTCTGAGGAAATATAATGGCTCAATTTTTAAAAAAATAATGACATTGATGTATCTATGGGATATTTCAGGGGAAATACCTTACTGGCAGTAAGAGAGAGAGATATGAAGCATAACAAAAGAATTGGGAAAGTAAGTAGATGTGAGTCACTGGTGAAAAGTGAATGTTAAATTCAAGAAAACAGATCAGAACACTCATGGATACTGGGAAGAGCAGTATCCTTCAAAGTGTTGTCCATAGACTACCAGGAACCTTGATCAGAATCCCAAGATGCTATCGGAATTTTTGACATCTTAAAGTAAAATTTAAGAATACTTCTGGCCCTGACTGGTTTGGCTCAGTGGATAGAGCGTCGGCCTGCAGACTCAAGGGTCCCAGGTTTGATTCTGGTCAAGGGCATGTACCTTGGTTGTAGGCACATACCCAGGAGGGAGTGTGCAAGAGGCAACTGATCGATGTTTCTCTCTCATCGATGTTTCTAACTCTCTATCCCTCTCCCTTACTCTCTGTAAAAAATCAATAAAATATATTTTTTTAAAAAAGAATACTTCTGGAAAGGGGGTTTGGTCAAGATGGCAGAGTAGGTATCTGCTGTACTTATCTCCTCACATGTGGCAATTAAGAATCTGGAGGGATATCTCAGCTGCCGAGGTCCCCCCACACCTAACATAAATCCTCCCCCTAACCATAATACTGAAATAAACACAAACATTTTACCTTAACCCTAACCCTAATTCTAAACTAAACTGTAATCCTAATCCTACCTTTAAAACTAAGCCTAACCCTAATCCTAACATCAGCCCAACCCATGACCCAAAATTTAAAGCTAACCCTAAACCTAATACTGAACTCACCATGAACACTAAAACTAACCCTTATCTTAAATCTAACTCTAAACCTAACCTCAAACCTAAGCTAAACCCTGAACCAAATTCTAACCTAAACATAATACTAACCCAGGAGGAGTTCCAATCAACAGGATGGTAGGTAGGTGGACAGTGCACTCACCTCCTCCCATGACCACATAAAATTACAACGAAATTATAGAACAACCAACCTGGACAACCACCTGAAAGCTGGCTGAACAGAAGCCCTATCCCTAAAGGATATAAAGAAGCAACCACATTGAGACTGATAGGAGGGGCGGAGATGTGGAACAGGCTGGCTGGACACCCACAGGTGGCGGTTGAAAATCCAGAGTGATATTTCAGCTGCAGAGGTACTCCCTGAGGAGTGAGGGGTCTCAGCTCCACACCAGGCTTCCCAGCATGAAACACCAGTGCTGGGAAGAGGAGCCCACTTAACAACTGGGTGAAACGGAAGGGTGTTAGAAACACAGGCATCTTCTTAAATGGCCCACCCACGCAAAAAAAAATTCTTGCTGGCAGGCACTCACCTTGGGCTCTGGTGGAGAGACAGCAGCTTGGAGGGACTCCAAAGACATACAGGGAGAAACTGAGTTGTGTGGCACTGCCGCCACTGTCCCTGTGTTGAGTCCTCTTCCCATGAGGCCAAATCTGTATCTGCATTAACCTGGTGAAGTCCACTCGTTCCACCCTGACAACTCCCTGAGACCTTGCCCTGCCCAACTTGCACAAGCCCTGAGGCTCTTTCAACAGCAGCGACCCTGAGTCCGCATGGCAGTCTTTCTTTAAAAACTCTCGAGGAAGGCCGAAACCGGTTTGGCTCAGTGGATAGAGCGTCGGCCTGCGGACTGAAGGGTCCCAGGTTCGATTCCGGTCAAGGGCATGTACCTGGGTTGTGGGCACATCCCCAGTAGGAGGTGTGCAGGAGGCAGCTGATCGATGTTTCTCTCTCCTCGATGTTTCTAACTCTCTATCTCTCTCCCTTCCTCTCTGTAAAAATCAATAAAATATATTAAAAAATAAATAAATAAAATAAAAACTCTGGAGGAATTCTTATCACGCTCCAGGGGTGCCAGAGACATACAGAGAGAAAGTGAGTGTGTGGTTTTAGGGAAAGGGCTAAAGGACAGCTACCATTGTCCCTGTGTTGAGTCCTCCCCTCACTTGGCCGAATCTGAATCTGTATTAGACTGGTGAACTCCACCAGCTCCACCCTGGTGACTTCCTGAGAGCCACCCCCACCCCCACCACTCACAAAGGTCCACAGGCCTCAGGCAGATGGTGGCTAGCCCCATTGAGACTTTTGCTGAGTGTCCTCATGGTCAGCACTGGTGCAAAATATGAATCTGTATTAACTTGGAGAACACACCACTCACCCCACCCTGGGGACTCCCTGAGACCCTGCCTCACCAAACTTACATATCACTGAAAGTTCTTTTAGCAGCTGAGCCTTAAAGGTAGCTGGCAGGCAGCTGCAGGTCTCAGGGTGCCTTGGACCTTTTGCTGACCTGCCCTAGACCCAATACTGGTGGCAGCTGGTCTTGGTTCACAGTGTGACATCTTGCATGTGCATCCAGATCCAATATAGACAGCCACCAACCACAGGTAGCCCCAGACCAATTAGAGGAAGTGTCTAACATTGACCTGCACTGGAGACCCTCACAAGAAACCTTGGAACAAACACAGAGCACTCCCAGTGGCTAGCTTCAGACCATAATGGAGCACTACCAGACTAGCTGCACAGGTGGCATGCCCAAAGAGCAGTCAGCAGGCATTAGACGCCACTAGGGCAAATCCCGCTCCCTGGGATCAACACTGCACAGCAGCATGTACACTGTGGTCGTGGCCAATCTTCCTGCCAGTAAACCTGAGAGTCAATTGCACCTACTGAAGTCTCAATGGCAATTAAGTCTCAACTACAACAGGAAGGTACATAGAACCCACACAAGGGATATTCCTGAAACACCTGGCTCAGGTGATAAGGGAGACTGTGCAATTTGGCCCCACAGAACACATACTACATAAGGCCACCCCACGAAGACTGGAAGATGTAGCAGATGTATATAATACATAGAAACAAACACAAAGAGACAGCCAAAATGGGGAGACTAAGAAACATGTCACAAATAAAAGAACAAGGGAAATCTTCAGAAAAAGAACAAAATGAAATAGAGGCAAGCAATCTACCACATACAGAGTTTAAAACACTGGTTTTAAGGATGCTCAAGGAACTTAGTGAGAACTTCTACAAAGAGAGTAAGCATAAAAAAGAACATAGAAACCATAAGAAAGAACCAGTCAGAAATGAATAATTCACTAGAAGGAATCAACAGCAGATTAGGTGGAGCAGAGGATCAAATAAGAGATCTGGAAGTGAAGGTAGCAAAAAACACCCACCCAAATGAAGATATTTAAGGTACCTCTGGGACAATGTCAAGCATAAAAACATTTGCATCATAAGGGTACCAGAAGGCAGAGAGAAAGAGCAAAAAATTGAGACCCTAACTGAAAAAATTACTAAAAACGTCCCTAATCTAAAGAAGAAAATAGACATACAAGTTGAGGAAGCAGAGAGTCCCAAACAAGATGAAATGCAAAGAGGCATATACCAAGACTCCTCATAATAAAAATGGCAAATATTAAAGACAAAGACAGAATTTTAAAAGCAGCAAAGTAAAGCGAGTTACCTACAAAGGAGCTTCCAGAAATTGACTGTCAGACAATTTCTCAACAAAAGCATGGCATGCCAAAAGGAGTTGGCTCAAAATATTCAAAGTGGTGAAAAGTAAGAACCTACAACCAGACTACTTTACACAGAAAGACTATCATTTAAAATTGAAAGCATGATAAAGAGATTCCCAGACAAGAAAAAGCTAACAGAGTTCATCACCACCAAATCAGTATTATATGAAATGTTAAAGGTCTTCTTTAGAAAATTAAAAATTAAAAAAAGATAAAAAATATGAACAATAAAATGGCAATAAATACATGTCCATCAATAAATTGACTCTAAAAAGCACACAAAATGAACAGACCAACAGAACAGAAACAGATTCACAGATATAGAGAACGTTTTGATGGTTGCCAGATGGGAAGGGGGTTGGGGAATGGGTGAAAAAAGTGAAGGGATTAAGCAGTACAAATTGGTTGTTACAGAATAGTCATGGGGATGTAAAGTACAGCATAGGGAATACAGTCAATAATATTCTAACAACTATGCATAGTGTCAGATGGGTGCAAGATTTATTGGGTTGATCACTTAGTAAGTTATGTAATGTCTAATCACTAGGGTGTACACCTGAAACTAATATTAAAATCTATGTCAACTGTAATTGATAAATAAAAAATGATTTAAAATTTTAAAAATGAATACTTTTGTAGTATTAAGTAATCCTATACAATACTGGGAACAAATATACTAACAAATTATTTGTTGTTTTTCTGAGATTCAAATTAAAAAAAACACATACACAAAGAAACAAGACAAATCACATATAAACAACCTAACCTTACACCTAAAGGAACTAGAAAAACAGTAACAAACAGAACCCAGAGTGAATAGAAGGAAATAGTAAAAATCAGAGTGGAAATAAACAAAATAGAGCCAAAAAAAAACAAAAAAAAAAACCACAAAAAAAAACAGTACAAAAGATTAATGAAACCAAGAGCTGGTTCTTTGAAAACCTTTAACAATACTCATTAAGAAAAAAGAGAGGACCCAAATAAATAAAACCAGAAAACTTAGACAGTGAACTCTCTGACATTGTTCTTAGTAATATTTTTTTTTCTGATATATCTCCTTGGGAAACAAAAGAAAAAAAATACACAAATGGAACTCACAGCAAAAGAAACAAAACAAATAACAAATGAAAATAAAATCTACTGAATGGAAAAAGATATTTGCCAATGATTAATCCGATAAGGGGTTTATATCCAAAACTCATACGCCTTAACACCAAAAAAATAGACTATCCAATTCAAAAAATGGGCAGAGGATATGATAGACATTTCTCCAAAGAGGACACACAGATGAGCAATAGACATATGAAACGCTCAATGTCACTAACCAGAGAAATTAAATTAAAACCACAATAAAATATCACCTCACACCTGTCAGAATTTGCTATCATCTATAAATCGACAATGAGCAAATGTTGGTGAGGATGCGAAGGAAAGGAAACCCTCCTACACTGCTGGGATTGCAAATTGGTGCAGCCACTATGGAAAACAGCATGGAGCTTCCTTAAAAATAGAATTACCTTATGACCCATCAATTACACTTACTTGATATATAAATCTGAAAAAAATCCAAAACACTAATTAAATTCAACACTAATACCCCTATGTTCACTGAAGCAGTATTTATAATAGCCAAGATATGGAAGTAATCCAAGTGCCCATCAATAGATATTGGATAAAGAAGATATGATACATCTATACAATAGAATATTACTCAGCCATAAAAAAAAGAATGAAGTTTCACCATTTGTGACAATATGGATTGACCTAGAGCAGTGATGGCGAACCTATGACACGCATGTCAGAGGTGACACACGAACTCATTTTTTTGGTTGATTTTTCTTTGTTAAATGGCACTTAAATATATAAAATAAATATATCAAAAATATAAGTCTCTGTTTTACTATGGTTGCAAATATCAAAAAATTTCTATATGTGACAGGGCACTGGAGTTAAGTTAGGGTTTTTCAAAATGCTGACACGCCGAGCTCAAAAGGTTCGCCATCACTGGCCTAGAGGGTATTAGGCTAAGTAAAATAAGTCAGTAAGAGAAAAACAATACCATATGACTCCACTTATATGTGGACTCTAAAGAACATAATAAATCAACAAACAAAACAGAAACAGACTCATAGATACAGAGAACAGACTGCTGGTTACCAGAGGAGAGGGGATTAGGGGGATTGGGTGAAAAAGGTGAAGAGATTAAGTACAGATTGGTAGTTACTAAATAGTCATGGAGATGTAAAGTATAGTATAGGGAATATAGTCAATAATATTGTAATAACTAGGTATGGTGCCAAGTGACTACTAGAATTACTGACAGATCACTTCATAAATTACATAATCATCTGACCACTATGCTATACACCTGAAACTAATATAAAATAATATTGAATGTCAACTCTAACTGAAAATTTTTTGAAAAAATAAACATTCTGGAAGAAAATGGGAAGGAGGGTCAAGGATGAAACCATGGGGAACCTAAAGGCATTGGGGAGAGCCAATAAGTGAAAATAAGAAAGTGGAAAGGTAATAAAACAGCTGTAATGCAAAAGCCAAGAGAGCAGAATAAATGGCATGATTCCATATTTTAGAGGATGCACATTACCTGCTATAATACCATCCATCTGCTCCAACGCCGCAGCCAACATGTCACTTGCATCACTCATCATTTTGTTATTTGTGAAGGGCAAATTCCAACCTAGATCTGAAAAAATAACGATGTTATCATTACATCCTTTAAATGACTCATGCTTCCTGGCAGGTTTGATAATTCAACTTCAAATGATAACTCCACCTGGCAGGCAAATCGAGGGAATTTCTGAAGTAGTAGACCTGAATTAATTGAACCATTTAACGAGCTGCGGTCAACCGTCATTTACTATACTGAGAGACCACATGCTATACCTGTATCAGTTAATGAAACAAGATTCAGTTCTTGCACTCAAGGTGTTTAAAGTCCAGAAGAATGCTTTCCATGCCGCACTCTATAGAGCTCTAGGTCTCCATGAGGGCTATCAGGCATGGCTATGGAGCCTTGCTCGGGGCCTTGAGGAATGCTGGGTAGACCAGAACTTCCTCCCTCTCTATTCCAGCCCAAACCAATCTCTACTCTCTTAATTTTGCCCCCTTTTTTCTGTATAAGGATTACAAGACTTGTGTAAGAAAATGGTTCTCATTGTGTGCATATATAGTAAACACACACAAATCGACTGCTATTTTTTAATGCAACAATAGCTACCATGCATTAAGTGTCTATAGTGGTCCCTATACATTTACATACATTATCCACAATCCTTAATCATAACAGCAACCCTATAAAATGGATACATTCATCTTCGTTTTACAAATGAAATCAAAGATGTTTGTTGATTTTTGCAAGGAAACATGCCAAGTAAATATAGCAAAGACCAGTTTTTAGCCTAGGTCTGATTTCCAACAATATTATATTTGCTTATCTGACTCTCTATCTGAAAGATAGGTTTATACTGAAATTGTCACAGTCTACTCACTCTTTTACTTATTCAAAAAATTGACTGAACTTAGCCCTGCAAGAAATTTGGTCAAAGCAGGAAAAAGTCAAATTACGTGGTTTTCAATATTAATTAACGCATTTCAGGTGCCAGACTAAGTAGCATACAAATTTTCCCAATAGGCCTAAATAAGGCTTCTGCGACTTTGCAGATACTGTGGTGTAACAAATACCTGGGAAATGAAGGGTATGTTGTTTAATAGAAACCTTTGCCCTTTGTTTCCAGGCAGCCAGATCTCACCACTTTATTTTTACAAACACATTCACAGTTCTGATAAAAAGCTTGTTGGATCAGTTCTTATGTACATTCATTTTAATAATATGCCATTTAATCATTGTGAAATATTACTTCGTTTTTATAGTTTTTATAGATTTCATCTAAGAGTTTCCCAGAACTTTACTTACCTCAGAAGGTATAAAATATCTCTACCATGTGATGTGGAAATACTACAGCACGAAAATACCTAAGGCGTGCATTTACAGTGACCAGAATTCAGGTGGTTAACAAGCCAGGATATGAGCCTAGGTAGCTCTCAAAAACTTACTCGCATATTTAGCTCGTCCAGCGAGGTGGGGCACAGATTTAATAATCACACTTCAGGCTGGAAAACTTAAAACGTGAAAACTGAGAACATAAAGGATTAAGCTGAACAGCCTTCAGTCCTTTACTTTCATATAATTAAGTGGCTTGCATTACCTTCATTTTAAAAGTTGCACTTCAAAGCACTCTAGATATCATGAGATATATAGAAAGGGACACACGTCAGCTCAGCAATAAACATGGGAAATGCTAATAAAACAAAGTAAAGCTCACAATGAAAAAGCTCTCACTGCCCCACCAATTTATAAAAGCAAGGATTGATTTTCTTTGCTAGCAACTATGATTTGTGTAGGGCACGAAACACTTCCAAGTATGACAGGTAATTATCTACTTCTCTGTTCTGTCCAGAACCTTTCAAATACTACGACATGGAGGTATAAGAATCTAGGCCATAATTTTCAAAGCAGAAAAGAATCAATTTTTTAAAAACATTTCCAATTCTTTAGGGCCCAATCCTTTGTTTAATAACATAAAACTATGATGACAATATTTCACTGTTAAAAAACTTAAAAAATGTTTACTCTTGATCTCTATATTTATCACATAATTCACTACATGTAACAATAAGGAGAGGACAGACAGTAAACATAATAAATATGTATGTAATATGGAAAAGGTGGGTGATAACTAAAGCGTACAGAATTACTTTTGTTGTTAATCCTCACCCGAGGATATTTTCCATTGATTTTTAGAGAGAGTGAAGGGGCGGGGGGGGGGGGGGGGGGGGGAGAGAGAGAGAGAGAGAGAGAGAGAGAGAGAGAGAAAGAAACATTGATATGAGGGAGATACATCCATTGGTTGCCTCCTGCATATGCCCCAACGGGGATCTAGCCTGCAACCAAGGTATGTGCCCTTGACCAGAATCGAACCCGGGACCCTTCAGTCTGTGGACCGACACTCTATCCACTGAGCCAAACCTGTTAGGGCAGGATTACTTTTTAGGGTGGTGAAAATGTAACCATCTCGACCTAATTCAATTTATAGAACAAAACACTTAAATGCAGAATATACATTTCAAGTCCAAGTTATGATCACCATGATGGGCCATGTACTCAAGGCCACAAAATAAGTCTCAATAAATTCCAAATGGGCTTTAAAGGATTACAGAGAATAAGAACAGAAGCCTGAAGTGGTGAAGCACTAACACTAAGAATAGAATTTCCATATATATTAAAACTCAGACTTGCCAATGGCCTGAGGTATTTTAGAGTCCGCCTAACTGAGTGAGCATCTGTGTTGATAAAACTATGCCAATCATCATGAATGGGTCAAAGTATTTTCAAAAATAGAAAGGCTAAATAAAAGGGCGTCGGAAAATACTATGCTCTTAAAGAGATTGTCCTATATCCTCAAAAACACGTCTGAGAGGAAGATTTCCCCTGTGCGTTCTCACATACTTAATGCAATGGAATGTTATTCCAATACAATGAAATATTACTCCACAATAAAAAAGACTGAACTGTTGATACATACATGCAACAGTATGTTGAGCAAAAGAAGCCAGACATAAATGACTAGGTACTGTATGATTCCTTTTATATGAAACTCAAGAACGGGCAATCTATGGTGATAGAAAGTAGAACAATAGTTATCTGTAGGAAGTGGCAAATGATTAAAGGAGGTATTGGGGAACCTCCTGTTTAATATGTTGATTGAAGTATTAGTTACACAAGTTTATACATTTGTCAAATTCATCAAACTATACATTTAAGATGTGTGCATTTCAATATATGGAAATTTCACCTCAAATTTTTAAAACTAGGAATGAAGATGCTTGTTAGAAATTAAAAATAAAATTGTATTTTAAAAAATTAACTAAATAAGTAGATGAATGATATAATGGAGGAAATGCATGGACTTATAGTGACAATACATCACAAATCAAGGATAATGAATAATCCAAGTTCAGATCTGAGGTCCGAAAATAAAAGACAGAATATCCAGGTCCCTTTGTTCTAATTTTTTGTTTACCCAGAGACATGCTGATTATAATTTGGTCTTTTGGATGGAGAAAACCATTTAGAAAATTAAAACTTCAACATCTAATGATTCCCAGATAATAGAAAATTGATTTCTGGATTCTAAATAACTAATATATACTTCTTTGAATGACTTGCTGAAGGAAAAGGTACCAGAAAATACAACCACCACAACAAAGGAATTCCGTTTGGGTTAAAGGTCAGGGTTCAAACCTGAGAAAACCCTTACTTGTGTGATGTGAACAGAGAAGACCAGCTCTGTTTGTAGGAGTCCTCCATCTAGTGGTTTCCTATTCCCATGACTTAATTAAAAATAAGTTTAGAATAGTCTTAGAAAAATAAGAACCTGGGAATAATATTCACATACTATTCATATAGAGTAAGGGACAAAAAGAGACCCAACAGAAGCAAGTTTGGGGTATATTTCAAGCTTCGTTAGGACCCGTTTAGAGCATATTTGAATGGGGTAAAATATCAGGGAAAGTTCCAGCAATGGGTGTGGTGGCTAAAGGTTTGGCAGAAAAAACACAATTTTTTGCAGAGTTGCTGACTAACTGATGTTTTAGGTCAGGCTAGCCGCCCAGTCTCTCTGTGAAAAAAGAAAGAGAGACAGGCTGTGAGAAAATTACAAAGTCTGTTTTAAACTTTGGTGAGAATGACATTTGTTCTAGCTTTCTTCTCAGCTTTCCTTAGGTAGAATGTTAAGGTTTGAAAGAGAACTTCTAATTTTGTGCCGCGAGATGGATACAATTCACTGAGATTAAGACACTTAAGAGGAAAAAAAAAATCCTTCATTGAAAGAAAGAATGTTCCATGCAGTGGGAGATGGAGGGGGGGATAGGGGACACTGTCAACGATAAAAAACAAACTTAAAAAAATAAACTAAAGTAATCCTTAACTAGACCAATAAGCTGATGGCATTTTGAAAAAAAGAAAAATGAAAGCATGTTTACATCCATTCCACTAGGCTGGTGAAGCACCATATTATCATATGATCATTATAAAAACAATATATTTTCATATAAATCACCCACAGGTTTTTCACCAATTTTTCCCCAAAGATGCTCACTAGGGATGTTAAATCAATTACACAATGGGTTCCCATGTATGCAGCAATAGGAAAGATAAAATGTCTTAAAAATGGAAAGACCAACAGGGAGTAGGAAGGACTATCAGTGGTTATCAAGCTGTGGTTCCCGGGCCAGCAGCAGCATCACCTGGGAGTTAGTTAGAATGTACATCCTTGGGCCCCACCAACCTGGGTTTTTACAATCTGTTCATGTGATTCTACAGCACACTCCATCCCAGGACTAAAGAGGCCATTTTTCCTCCTGGGACACACGCCCCATCCAGATGAGGTTGGAACTGGCTACCAAGGTAAACAAGGGCAGAGCTCCTCTCCCCAGTCCCCGCTTCTTACTTTTGATCCAAGAATCACAGCTCTGAAGAAGCAATTATGTTTTAACCTGAAAAATCCTCCCTTGAAACTTCCACTAAGTCCTGATGTCTGCAACATGTTTAGATTCTTAAGCAATCCTCCTTGCTTTCTTGTTGTCTGCTATGTATCTGTCATCACATACTTTCTCCTCCCCACTGTGTTAGTCCAAATCCTTTCACCTTCAATCTGCTCTAACATCCCAGTAAAATTAATTCAGAGTCATGTGAAAAAAAAAAAACATGTTAAGAACTGGGGATCAAGGGACAGACCAAGTGCTGAAATAAAAAACGATGGGGATATTAGCAGCAGGGGTGATATCTAATATTACAGCACATTAAAAAGTTTGTCAAACTGTAAAATCTATACTAATAAAAGGGTAATATGCTAATTAGACCAGATAGACCGGACATCTTCTAGACTTCCTTCCGGACAAAGCCACGGTGACGGGGGCCAAGACAGAGGCGGTTGGGGCAATCAGGCCAGCAGGAGAGAGTAGTTAGAGGCTATCAGGCCAGCAGGGGAGAGCAGTTAGGGGAGATCAGGCCAGTGGGAGGAGCAGTTAGGACCAATCAGGCTGGCAGGGGGGAGCAGTTAGGGGCGATCAGGCAGGCAGGCAGAGTGGTTGGGGTGATCAAGCAGGCAAGCAGGTGAGCAGTTAGGAGCCAGCGGTCCTGAATTGCGAGAAGGATGTCTGACCGAGGGGTACTGGATTGGAGAGGGTGCAGGCAGGGCTGAGGGGCCCCCTGCCCCTGTGCACAAATTTCATGCACCAGGCCTCTATTAAGTAAAATATTGATGATATAACTGGGAATTTGAACATTGACTGTATTTAGTGATATTAAGGAATTATTTTAATTTTGAAGTTTTAATAGTTCTTTTTGTAAGAGCTCTTATTTTTGGAGATGATTAGTAAAATATTTATGAATGAAATAATACAATATGTGGAATTTGCTTTAAAATAATAAAGGAGAATAGAATAGGGTAAAGATATAGATGAAATAAGATTAGCCATGATTTGATCATTGTTGAAGGTGAGGGATAAGTATATGGGGTAACATTAGCTTATTCTACCTAATTTTCATATATTTGAGATTTTCCATAATAAAATATTTCATTTTTCCATTCATATCTTTAGACAACAGGATTTTCAAACACCCTACATCATGACATGCTGTCTTAAATATTTTTATTTTTTTCTATCATAACTTCAAGCATACCAAAGACTCAGCAAATATTTACAAACCAAATAAGAAAATACTTGTTATATTAATCACCTGCATAAACACAAACATACTCAGAAAATAGAACAGCCTCTCACAGAGAATTGTAAGGCAGGCCATAAAAAGGGGAGTATAAATGACCGTGTATTAGTAAAAGTTACTTCTCTTGCTCACTAACATAAAGAGCAACAAAAATGATGGGGCAAAGCTGGGAAGTACTAAAATAAATGGAGCAGCATGGGAAAATGGGGGAAGATGAAAGGAAATGAGCTTTTCATCTGCATGCCATTAATATTTAGGAATGACAACCAGAAAGGAGTTGATACAAAAGTTCATACAATAAGCCAAGATCTTTCACTTTTTGAATAAGAGGATGTTGCTGCTATTTGAAAAACTGATATGTATTAAATATCAGTAAGTCTGAAGATACTGTGATACATCGAAAGAATGTCCCCCGTCTCCCAATCTACTGTTGTTGGTACTATGGCTGCACAAAGTTTTAAATTTGTCCAAGGTAACTCAGGAAGTAAGATTTGAGACCAAAACTCATGTTGTTCCCAAGCGTGCTTCTCATTGAAGTCAGTAGGTATTAATCACACAGCTCCTTTGCCCTGACTAGGATGACCAACCTCCAAGAAGAGCCTTAATTTAACAGTATCTGTCTCCTTGATTAAGCTGTGAGCTCCGTGAAAACAGAGGCTGTGTGTGATCTCTGAGCCCAGGACCTCATGTGGAGGACATCAAAGGCTTGCAGCGCGGTGCTCCGCTCCGGGGGCTACACACACACACACACACACACACTTTTATGTCATAACTATTCCAGCCCCCACAGCCCCTGTTTTGGCCCACAGTGTGACCTCCCTCTTAACTGCATAAGCCAGAAACCTATCTCCTCATCTTAACTTTTAAGATAAATGTGGATAAATTTGATCATTGCTCTTACCCTTTCTATCTATAATCTCACAGGAGGAATTTTTATACTGTTCAAGACTTGGGTGAACCCAATTCACTGTGCTCCTTCGGAACGATGTCAATCCTAAGGGTTTGCAAACTTAGCTCCCAATATGATGGAGGAGCATCAGGGGGCCTGAGCAGGTTTTAACTTCTAATTTTTCAAACCACTCTACCCCTAACCCCCACCCATCTCTTCTTTGTTCTTAAAAAAATCTGTAGACTCCATCTGGCTCCCAGTACCCTACCTAAGTCTACTAACCCAGGCTTAGCTGGCTAAGAGGTAAGCAGTTCTGGGCTGTTGGGACCCAGACTGAAGTAAGGGGTACGGAGGGCAGGGGTACGGGAGAGCTACTCCAGGCTCTGGAAAGGAGGGGAAGGACAAGTTGCCTACATATAAGCAGCCTCTACACGAGTGTTTTATAAGTCATGGGTCATGACCCTAAGATTAGAAGGAAGTGAAATAAATTTAGTAGACTGCAATCTACATTTATTTAGCAAAACAGACAACATAAGAGTGTCTTACAGGAAGAAAAGGTTAAGTACTGTTCTGAGAAACTTTTGATTCTGTTACATATACACATCTGCATGCAGTAAGTATGAAAGGCCTACCCTGTGCCAGGCACTAGAGATAGAACAGCGAAGACAACAAGCAAAAAAAGAAAACCGTTTCTGCCTTTAGGTAGCTGACATCCCAGTGTTTTCAGAATGTGTGCGTTCATGTGGACATGGATATGTATGTCTTGCAGCACATACAAGAAAGTATATCTTATACTGTGTCAAAAGCATTTGAAAAAGGCTGCTCTAAAGTCATGCTATTTAAAATGCGGTCTGTGCCCTAACCGGTCTGGCTCAGTGGATAGAGAGTCGGTCTGCGGACTGAAGGGTCCCGGGTTCGATTCCAGTCAAGGGCATGTACCTTGGTTGTGGGCACATCCCCTGTGCGGGGTGTGCAGGAGGCAGCTGATGGATGTTTCTCTCTCATCGATGTTTCTAACTCTCTATCCCTCTCCCTTCCTCTCTGTAAAAAATCAATAAAAATATATTTAAAATGCGTCTGTGAGCTGGTGTTCGTCCACCCGCTGGTACTGGTCCACTATGTGGTAAGTCCAGAAATTGAGAAGAAGTATTTAGAATATTTTATAACAACCTGACCTTTCTGTGATATCCAATTATATGACAAATTTTTCTGGCCTAGCCATTTTTTTAAAAAAAAATTGGGTTTTACAGAAAGAATCAATCCATGATAGATTGAAAAACAAAACAAGCCTGGCTGGCGTGGCGCAGTGGTTGAGTGTCGACCTATGATCCAGGAGGTCATGGTTCGATTCCTGGTCAGGTCACCTGCCTGCGTTGTGGGCTAAATCCCCAGTGTGGGACGTGCAGGAGGAAGCTGATCCATGATTCTCTCTCATCTCTCCCTCCCTTCCACCTTCCCTCCCTCCCTCCCTCCCTCTCTCCCTCGCTCTTCCTCTCTGAAATCAATAAAAAAGAAAGAAAAGAAAAGAAAAAAGAAAAGCAAAAGAAGAAACTGGTCCTTCAGCAGAGATGGCTGGAGGAGCACTGCTCTGGAGGCCCCTGCATGTGTGTGTTGGGAGCAAGTGTGTGCACAAGCACCGGGATTGGACGCTGCAGCCACGGACCCTGGATGGAGAGAGAAGGGGCAACGCAGGGAGTGAGAGCCCCAAGAACTGGGGAGTGTGGTTCAGATTTGTTCTCTCGGCACACACGTCAAATGATAAAAATAATGAAATGGCAAGTAGAAAACTGTTAGCACTGACACGATGACATACGGTTAAATTCAGAAGTGAAACCAAGATTTCTGGTTGTATAAAATTAACAGCAATGGCAGCCATACACTTGAACTACTATACGTCTAATTACAAGGCAGCACAGCACCCGCACAGTGCCAATTTCTGATCCACTTTGTTTCCATTACAGCAATAAAGGCTACGTATTTTGTGCTAAGTTTTCATCATTTGGCATTCATACAGCATAGCCCAAAACATGCGATGTTTGAAAATGGAAGAATCTTGCCAGCATACCAAATTGACTGGGAAGAGTGAGAAAAACTGTGGGCGAGCGGACAGTTTTGTGGAGGAATAAGATTTTATAATGATTTTAAAAAAGAAACTGTCGTCTAGTGGGTAATTTCTGTTGCTTTCTCTTTCCACTGGGTGTTAGTTACACTTGTGGCTGTGCAGTAAGTGGAATGTCAACGTTTTTTGCTTTTATAGCATACATGTTTCTGGCCACCATCATCAGTAGAGATATGTTTTCAGCTGTTGGGGGGCGGGGGGGGGGGGGGGGGGGGAGGCACAAAATAAAAGCCAGAGCCCTGAAATTTTCCAGTTGAAATACAAAATACATCCCTGACATTGTTATTCACTATTAAAGTCTTAAAAGCCATGGAAATTCTGTACAATTAATGAGTACAGACCCAGGTAATAATAGGTAACGATGCTTTTCAAGTCATTTATATTTCAGTTCTGAATGGCTGGCCTTGGCTGCAGGAGATGTGCTTAAGGAAGGGGTGATGAGAACCAGGAAAGCAAGGCCAAAAATTATTTCCCAACCCAGGCGGTGGCAAACTGCAGCCCACAGGCCAAATCTGGCTCACTGCCCGTTCTTGGAAATAAAGTTTCATTAGAAGAGAGTCACAGTCATTCATTATTATCATCAGTGGCCGCTTTCACGCTATTTGCAGATTTGAGTAGTTAAAACCCTCAAAGCCCAAAATATTTACTATCTGGCCCTTGGCAGCAAAAGTTTGCCAACTCCTGTCCCAACCCATCCCATTGCCTCTCGAAGTGCACAGACCCCTCTCCTATTCGCTATTCACCCCCTGACTAAACATTTCTTGAGTATCTATTACTAGTATACACCAGGTCCAAGCGATGAGGATATAACAGGAAAGAAAAAGAAGAGAAAGAAAATTAAAAGTTGTTGCTCTAAAGTCAAGAAACCATAAACAAGTAAATATATATATTTAAATATACAGTAGGTGACCCGGTGACACATAATATGGTAAACAAAGCAAGGCAGGAGGATTAACATTAGCTTACTATGGACCAGGCTCTGTTTTTAAGTGCTTTTCATGTATTGATTCAGTGAATCCTCACAATAACCCCATTGACACAATATTTACTCCTATTTTATAGGTGATAAATCAGAGGCACAGACAGGGCACCCAAGACATACAGCAGCTGGAAAATGGATTTGAAGCCAGACAGGCGGACTCCAGGGCCCATGATCTTAATTTTACGCTGTGCTGGCTCTTTGTGCAGAAAGAAAACAGCAGGAGTTACAATTTTACTGTGATAGCCAGGGAAGGCCCCACTGATAAAGTGACATTGAGCAAAGCCCTGGAAGAGGTGAGGGAGAAAGTCATGTGGAAAACAACAGCCAATACAAAGGCCCAGTGGGAGGGAGGGCTTTATGTACTTAGTACTGAGAGAAGAAGGGAGGGAGGGAGGGAGGGAGGGAGGGAGGGGGAGAGGAAAGGAGGGAGGGAGAGAGGAAGGAAGGAGGGAGGGAGGGAGGGAGGGAGAGAGGGAGGGAGGGAGGGAGGGAGGGAGTGAGGGAGGGAGGGAGGGAAGGAGGAAGGGGAAAGGAAGAATTTACATAGAGTGAAATGCACAGGTCTTAACTGTACAATGTGATGAGTTCTGATGAATGCACACACCTATGTAACACATATCAACATTCGTATCACCTTGTATATATTTTGGTGGAAAAGCTAACGGAATTTGATATAGTGCTTGGGAACAAGAAATGACTCAAGGGCTGTGGCCTACTCCACAGAAGGATGGAGTGGCCATTTACTAAGGCAACTGACTACCCAGCCCCAGCCCCAGGCATAACAGTACTGCCTCCATCCACCGAAGAAAGGAAGCAAGAAGAATTATAAAATTATCACCCACGGAGAGTCATCACCTGCCATCCTGTACAGTAAGGCATAATGAAATAGCTGGATCTTGCCCGTGAAAGCTGTATGTCATGGCAGAATACCCAAGCCAAACCCATTACCACAAACAGCATTACGAACTCTCATAACACTTTAAAAACAAAATGAAACTCTATTATCAGGTACATGTGGAAGCATGGCTTATCTCTACCAAATTACTATACCTGGTGAGGGAAAAGGTATGTCTCTGGAAGGTGGGCTCCCTTAGCTTGGGTCCATGGGATGTTGTCTCTATCACACTGAGCTTTTAAAGAATGAAGGCCCCACTTTTAATCGCTTCTATGCCAAGCTTAGCTCAGGACATGGTGCTCGGCAAAGGACTGAAGAATAAATGAATAACCACCAACAAAATTATTCATTAATCGCCACCAAACATGCTAGGTAGTGCTGCATATGAAACAACAGTGCAATAATGGACTTGTTTGGTTCTTTTAGGTCTTAGATCATCAACCTAGATTTTGTTTTCACTTGAATAAAAGTCCTGGTATCCCATAGCTTTTAGGAGAGGGATTGGGGGCGGGGGGAGGGAGGGGGCTGAAGAAAAGTAGAGCCAGTAAATATGTTGCATTGTTTTGACATGAATTTGAAAGCTTGCTTTTATTCTACTGATATGCTGAATGACTGGGGCAAGACTACCAAATAGCCAATGTAATCAGCACTTTCCATATTTTACCATATCTGGTAGGACTAGTGCTTCAAAATGACATGGATAAATTTATTCATATGTATATATTCAATATCTATCATTTGCCCACCAGGTGCCAGAAACTATTCCAGGCACTGAGGAGTTTCCATTCCAGCGACCATCCGCCAATTTCTGCATTTGTTCTCCAATAAAGTCCATCTCACGGACCTGATTACGTGAGACCACCTGCAGGAGACATAACTTTCCTAGCCAAGGATAGCATCTGTCTTATTTTCAAGTGGCACCCCCAAAGTTAGATATTCTAAGTGATGGGGGCACAAATTCTACTTAACATGGTGCTTGAGTTTAGAAACACGCCAGGGAATAATATACTTGGCTTTTACATTTTTGCTGCTTACACCATATGCATTGAATGTCTGTGAATTATCTTAATTTCAGGATGCCTCAAGTCCTTCCTTCTGTTAAGAAGTTACTTAGTATTAAAAGTGTATTTTTCCTTATGAAACTTCTTGCTATGTCTTGATTCAGCTGTACCAAGCACTGCAAGAGAAAGTGGGGTTGGCTCCACTTCAAATGCCTGATATCTAACTTCAACCTTGACTGAGCACTTCATGTTACTCAACAATCCTTTTATTCATCATTAGTTCCCTCCCTATCACATTCCTCATAATGGCTGTCTCTAAAAATTCCTATAAAATTCTCCCCTAATCTATTCCTATTCGTGCAGACCCTTAATCTCAGTAGATTACTTCTTAGCCTACCATACAGAGAATCCTGAGAGCTCTCCTCTAGCTAAAATTTCTACGTACACTTACTTGCCTATTCCAGGATCACAGTCTTCTGCCAAAACTTTTCATCCTTATTCTTGATTTCATCCCAGCCTTTTAAACAATGACTCCCTCATTCTTTTATATCTTCAATCACAAAGTAATCCTCAGTTTCCTTCTGTTCCATGAATAATATGTTGAAAATCTTTTGGCCCTAATTTTCCCAGCCAGAAACAAAAAACAACTCCCAAATCCTTCTCTTCACCCTTTATAAGTTACAGATCTAGCTCTGACTCTTCACAATTACACGTTAAAATGAGTGATCCCCACATGCTATTTCTCCTGATCCCTACTGCAATTTGGGATATCCTAGCACCAAAAAAATGTCATCAAAGAGTCATCATCACTTGAAGAGGTTGCATGGCTGCAAAGTGACAGAGAAGAGATTCAAACAAAAACAGAATTATAACACCCTAAATGTGCATCAATGGGGTTTTCAATATGTACTTGTGGAATTGAATCCATAATATTTTGTAAATAAGGCCAAAAAATTGGATTGAAACAATTCCTCTAGGCAACAAAACAAACAAGTGGGACTACACTAACAAAAAAACAAAAACAAAAACAAAAGGTTTTGCAAAGCAAAAGAAACCATCAATAAAATGAAAAAGCAACCGATGCAATGGAAGAAAATATTTGCAAATCATATATCTGATAAAGGGTTAGTATCCAAAATATATTTTAAAAATATTCATACACCTCAATAGCAAATGAACAACTTGATCAAAAAATGGACAGAGGACCTGAATAGGCATTATTTTAAAGAAAACATATGGGTGACCAACTCATACATGAAAGGATGCCCAACATCACTAATCATCAGGGAAATGCAAATCAAAACCACAATGAGCTATCATCTCATACCTGTGAAAATGACTTACCAAAAGACAAAAAATAACATGTTGGTGAGGATAGAGAGAAAATGAGACCCTTGTGCTCTGTTGGTGGGAATGTAAATGATACAGCCACTATGAAAAACAGAATAGAGTTTCCTCAAAAAATTAAAAATAGAATTACATATGATCCAGCAATTCCACTTCTGAATATTTATGTGAAAACAACAAAAACACTAAATCCAAAGATATATGCACCCCTGTGTTCACTGCAGCACTACTTACAATAGCTAATAAAGGAAAACAACCTGCAGTGGCATATTATTTTGCCATAAACAGAATGAAATTTTGTCATTTATAACAACATCAGTGGACACTGAGGGCACTATGCTAAGTGAAATAAGACAAAGACAAATACCATATGTTCTCACTTATATGTGGAATCCGAACAAACAAACAAACAAATAAAAACTGGCTCATAGACATAGAGAATAGATTGGTGGTTGCCAGAGGTGGGGGGCAGGGGAAGGAGAGGAATGATGATGGCAAAATGGGTAAAGAGGGTCAAAAGGTACTTCCAGTTATAAAAGAAAGAAGTCCTGGAGATGTAATATACATCATGTGACTATAGTTAAGAACACTGTATTGCATATTTGAAAGTCATTAACAGAGTAAAACTTTGTTTTTTTTCTTTTTTAAAAAATTCTTTATTGTTTAAAGTATCACTAAAGTTTTCATCACAAGAAAAAATAGTTGTGTAACTCTGTATGGTGATAAATGTTAACTTCACTTATTGTGGTGATCAATTCATAATAGATACAAATATCAAATCATTATGTTGTACACTTGAAACTAATAAAATGTTGTATGTCAATTTTACCTTAAAAAAGGAGGGGTGGGTGAAAAACAAACAAATGGTTCTGAAAACAAAGACAGAGAGATAGCCATTGATCAGAGTATAAGAAAAATTCCATAGAATATTAGTTAACACAAGAGTGACAGAAATCCTTTATGTCCTCCCTCAATTTCTGTGCTCCTATAAGTCAGAGCACAGGATTGTAATCTTTTCTTTGTAATTAATTTACTTATTTAAAAATTATAGATGACATACAATATTAAATTAGTTTCAAGTGCACAACGTAAAGTGATTTGACATTTATATACCTTACAAGTGATTCCACGATAAGTCTAGAAACTTTCACTATACAAAGTTGTATTACAGTATTATTAACTAGATTCCTACGCTATATATTACAGCCCCACGGTTTATTTTAGAGCTACAATCTTTTCAATGTAAGGGAGCAGCTCTTTTGAGTTTGCAGAGTTCAGAAAATGGTTTGAGAAAATGTGTGTGAGGTGCCTTGCATATGCCTGGTCCATTTTAAGGGCTCCATAAATATCGGCTCCAAGCAACTACATTTTCTGTCTCTGCCAGATACCAACTGAGAACATCGTGTGTGGGCCTTTTACGCTTACCTTCTGCTCTATATGAAGTCCAGAGCTCAGCATCCTTCATTGGTTCCATAAATACTTTCTCATGACAGACCTCTCCTACCCTACAAATTATGCTAAAAACAACAACAATGATGATAAGGACATAAAAAGGAAAGAAAGAAAAAAAGAAGGGAGGAGGTGGAGAAACAGGGAAGAAAAAACGTAAGAAAAGCAAATACCGTTTATTAAGTGCTCACCCCACTGAGAGAGCTGGGGCATCAGTGCCTAGGACTGTGACAGTAAAAAGAGATAAGCCCTCCAAAAGCTATGCAGAACCCTTTTTTTAATACTCACCCAAGAATATGTTTATTGATTTTAGGAAAAGAAGGAAGAAGACAGAGGGAGGGAGGGAGGAAGGGAGGAAAGGAGAGAGATAAAGAGAGAAACATTGATTGGTTGCCTCCCTTATGCTCCCGGAACAGGGATGGAATCTGCAACCTAGGTATGTGCCCTGACTTGGAATCAAACCTGTAACCTTTTGGTGTATGGAATGACATTCCAACCAACTGAGCTACCCAGCGAGGTACTCAGACTCGGGGGAGGACAGAAAGAAAGGAGAGTTCGCTTTTTAATGAAAAAAGAGAGAACTGGCCTTTTGTCTTAGGGAAATCCTATATAATAAAACCCTAATATGCAAATCAACTGAATGGCAGAACGACTGGTCACTATGACATGCACTGACCACCAGGGGGCAGACACTCAATGCAGGAGCTGCCACCTGGTGGTCAGTGGGCTTCCATGGGGACCACCGCTCAGCCAGAAGCCGGGCTCATAGCTAGCTGGCAAGCGAGCAGGCAGCACTAAGGACCCCTCGGGGGATGTCCAACTGCCGGGTTAGGCTCACTAAGCCAGCAGGCAGACATCCCCAGAGGGGTCCCGCACTGCAAGAGGGCGCAGGCCAAGTTGAGGGACTCCGCTCCCCAGTGCACCGGGCCTCTAGTATATATACTATAACCTACTTTATCTTAATAGTAACTATTACGGGGGCCTTTCCCACAGAGTCAGAAAGCACCTCGACCTCGTCTCCTTCCATACTGTTACAGGCTCACAGAGGCATAATGAAGCTGTCATGTGGTATCTAACCAGCCCTAAATTCTGTTTCCACAGTGATGGTAGTTTTGTTAACAGATTGCTGACACTTTAGGATATACTTGATGGGAGACAAAAGTTGACTTACTTAGTAGAGACAGGAGAGAAGATCCCATTCATCCCTGTCTCTGAGGCTAAGAGAAACAAAATTAGAGTCGTGCCTCAACACCCAGAAGCCTAAGAAGATCCATACCCACCACATTAACACATGGCACATTGGGGAACAGGGCATGAGGTCAGCTTAAAACACAGAGAGGGGCAGACAAGTATGACAGGACCCTGCGTTTTTCAGAGGAAGAGGTTTGGAAGATGCCTGATCTCTCAGGAACTTGGAAAGGCCCAGAGGAGAAAAGGAAGACATCCTTCAGCTCAAGGATCTGCAGCTCTGAAGGGGTCACTGGACAGCATCACAAGCTGCCAGCACTTGGCATAAACCGTCAGACCAAAGCATTGGAACTGTGGCTGTCAAAACCACTCAACTACACAAGGCTTATGTGGAAAATGAAGGATATGCAAGAACAGTGTGACTAAAACATGTGTCAAGTAAAAACACATCACGGGTCACCGTGTTATTATATTTTAAATCCTTGAAACTTGGAACAGGTTAGGCATTTTACAGGTCATGGACTTGGATAGGAAGGGAGTGACTGAAGTCCCCTTATTAAAGGTGCTGCTCTCATCTTTGTTTTCATTTCACTTAACACTTTTTGATCTCGTGACTCATGAAATAAGTGAGGGAGAGAGCCCTGCTATCTGCAGAACCAACACCGCCAACATGAGGTGCTCTGCTGGGTCAGGAAAAGAGGTGAAAATTCAGCTAATTTACAGATTTATTTTGGTGACTTATAGAAGATCCCCAAATGAATATTGCTAGATTTCTGAGGTTAATTTGTATCGAAGCTCTACTATATGTGTTCTACTGGGCTGAACTGTGTCTCCCCAAAATTCCTATGTTGACATCCCAACCCCCAGTACCCCAGAATGTGACCTTATTTGGAGATAGGTTGTATGTGACCTTATTTGGAGATAGGTTCTTTTCAGAGATAATAAAGTTAAAATGGGATCACTAGGGTGAGTCGTATTCCAATATGACCAGTTTCCTTATAAAAAGGGGGAAATTTGGACCCAGAAATGTGCACAGAAGGAAGATGATCTGAAAAAGAAGACAGCCATCTGCAAGCCAAGGAGAGGAGCCTGGAACAGGTCCATCCCTTGAAGTCCTCAGTAGGTTCCAATCCTGCCGACACTCTGATTATGGAGTTCCAGTCTCTTGGAAAGACACCCAGTTTGTGGTGCTTTGTTATGGCAGCCCTGGCAAACTAATACAAGTGGCGAGATGCTGAGTCGGGCATGATTACAAAGGTACAGGGCATCCCATGAGGCAGAGTTTAGAGTGCAACTGGCCTGAGAAACCCAGCCACTGCTCTATATAGACGAATGTGTTTTATAGGCAACGATCTGCTGGACATGTTATATTCTTTTCAGTGACAACACTCAACAGCTGCCTTTTATAACCTGGCAATGAGCATAACACACTAATCCTATTAGATGCAACATATTCAGCGATTTCCATTTCAAAACAAACATTTACAGAGCGATTACTTGCTCCCAGATTCAAATCCGATTCCTACTGAGAGACCCAAAAATGACCTCCAGAGAATGTCCATTAGTTTTAAAATCACAAAGTATTGCATATGCTTGGTTGCATTTCATATTTTCTTATACTACCCTTGCCACATATAATGTGTTGGCACATCCATAAAGCTGAAAAAAAAAAGATTTAAAAAGACAAAAACAACATTCAACATTGAGTTGAAAAACAAGAAACAAAACTGTCCCCAAATCAAAGGCAAAATTATCATAATGGTATTTACTCAGTGTTTGCTCAGGGAGAGATTTATGCTAGGATCCTGGCAGAGGATATGTGGATATAGAACATGTACATCAAAGCAATCTAGGACTGATGAATAGTTTTGTACCAACAATGAAAGTGCTTAATAAAACGCTCGATTTAAATTTTTATAAGATGACTCATGCCTACCAAGAATGAGGTCTCCTCCCATTTCTTCTCCTGCCAGGTCTCACATACTTCAAGTCATTTTCACAAGAGCAAACATGTCAGATGAAAGAATGTCATGCCACTCCAACAAGTTGGAGGCCCTCCTCCACATACTAAAACCACGGTAGCCTGTTGGCTTTAGGTATTCCGTTCCAAACTTACATGCTAGCATTTAAACACATTCTAGGTTGTAAATTACTCCTAATCTTCAACTGTGAGACAGGGCTAGTATGTTAAGCAGCACAGATATGTTTTCAAGCAACATGCTGGCTTGGAAAGACACATCCAGGATATCCTAGTCACGCAAAAACCAATTTGTACAGCTTCATGGCAGGAGCCTTTTTATATTTACAATGATTACTACATCAGCAGGCTACCGGGGATTTCAAAACCTTGTCCAGGACTCTGCTTCGAAATAGGACAAACAGACCTATTTTCATTTGGAGGCAAACCAAGTGACACATCGAGTGAGGGTCACCATTCTGGCTAAGCAGGTTGTGTCCCACACAGGGTGCCCTGCCCTGGCAAGTGGAGGCTGAGATCCAGCCTGTCCCAGCACAAGGGCCACATCTGCCTGCAGGGCCGCCATCTTCTAATCCCACGAACACTTCCTAAGGACCACACCACTCTCCCCTGCTTCTCTGTGGATACCCTTGGAACAGAGGTCTAGCATCACCTCAGCAAAGAGCATGGTTTTACATGTGTTTAGTTCAAGCAGTGAAACAGTGACTGGGACAGGAGGTTAACGAACAGAGAGGGAGATGTTGGCAGGGACCATGTCATGCAGGGCCCATGAGGGCCATTTTAAGAATCTAAAGATTATTCAGGGCTGTCACTGAAGGGTCTTAAGCACAGGGGTGACCTGATATGGAGTTTGTGTTTCTTAAAAAAAACCTTTCTGGCTCCTACATAGGTGAGGAATCAGAAGGAAGCCAGAGAATATGGGGGAAGGTCCAGGTGAGAATTGGTGGGCAAAATGATGAGGACAAAGTAGACAGGTTGTATTAGAAGATGGAACTGACCGGGCTTTGTGACTGACCAGTTGCGGGGAGAAAGTGTGAGAGAGAAGGAATGATGTCCAGGAAGACACCCAGCCTGTGCCACGAAAAATTGGGCCAATGATGCTGCTGTTTATAAAGAGCACTGGAGGAGGAGCAGGTTTGAGGGGTTAAGGTCATGAGTTCTATGGAGTTGAGACTTCCATAGAGCAGTGGGTTAATACGCCTTAGAGTAAAAATTAGTACTAAAATATGAAATACCTTTCTTACATTTTTTCTTTACAAAATCTGAGAAATACAATTATGACCAGAGTTTTAAAAGCACCGTGGCTCCATGCTGAATATAAGACTTGTAGTTCTCAAATTATTCTCGATGACCACATTCCTGTCCCCACCCCCAGAACATTCTTGGTTGGACCAGCTGCCCTAAAAGTAAACAAATCTCAGAAGAAAAGGGGGAAAAGATAAGTCCATGTGATAGGAGTTGTAGGTCACATAACACCCGGATGACCACCCCCTTCTCCATCTTGCTCCCACAATCTGTTCCTATCCTCACCTATAGATTGTTTATACATTCAATAAGAGCCGTGAGTCCCACAGTGTGATCCCCAGACCAAGCAGCCTCAGCAGAACTTGAGAATTTGTTAGACATGGAAATTCTCAGGCCCCATCCCAGACCTACTGAATGGGAAACTCTGAGGGTGGGACTCAGCAGTCTGTGCTTGAACAAGTCCTGCAGGTGATTCTAGGGCACGCTCAAATTCAAGAACCACTGACAATGAGATTTCCTTCATGTCTTCTTGCTAATTTCCGTATTTCTTTTTGCCTGTTAACAGTTCCTCAGTGTCCAAAACTGCAGCCGATATCAAAACAAAGCTCCTCCCCCAGGTGATGCCATCCTCCCTCTTGGTTCTCACACTACCTCCCTCCTCAAAGTGCTCAGACACCCAGTTTCGTCTCCACTAAACTGAATCCACCCCATACCCTTGTGTCACTTGGTGGCATGGCCCTTGGGCTCTGAGTTCCTTCACTTGATCCCAACTGTCCCACTCAAGAAGCCTGCTTTGTGCTGTAAGCTGCGTGAGCATGTTCACAACAGGAGCCCTGCCTTTTATTTGAATTCATCATAGTGCCGGATAATAGAGAAAACCTAATAAAAGTCTAACTGGTTGTTCTAAATCAGTGTTTCCCAAGGAGGAGTCTACCGGCATGTTGAGGGTGCAGATTCTAGGCCCCATTTCTATCTATTAAACTAGAAATTTCTGGGGACAGGGACCTACATTTTCAATGCACAATGAAATTTGATCACCTCTGAGGTAGACAAAATTCATCTTGAAAGGGGCAGACTTTGCTTAACTGCTTCTAGAGCGCAGGATACTGAACTAAGAAGAAGAAACAAAAGGCGAAGAGCTTACCTCCTTCTTAACCTGGGGCCTACTTCTTTAATGTATTCCGCAGCTTGTCAGGTTCAAAACCAGGACACCACACTTGGTCCTCTCGAATGTTGTGGAATAATCTATCAGTGTGTCTTCCCAGCCAACACTTATGGGGTTGGTTTTCTGACCCTAATGAATTTTATCTTTTTAATATTCAGTCCAGGAATTTGGGCTTTAAGACTAGTTAGAAGTTATTCTTTCCACCTATTTCTCCTAGACCTATTCATTTGTATGGTCAGTATTGACAAAATGTAAACATGGAATTTTTTTTTTTTTTTAGGTGTAAAAAGAAAACACCAAAATAGCTGCCAAATGGCAAATGGCATTATTTATAACCCGTGACACATTGTTCCACAACCAAAAATACCTCCTGGCTTTAGTTCTGAAAGTTAAACTTACTCTCCCACAACCAACTGCTCCACAACCTCCTCCTATCAAGAGGTATGTGCTCCATCCCCCCTATACACACCCCCAAAATGCCTACAGCTAGACAGATTGACTGTCAACGTAGTTACTACAAAGCATGCTATGTAACAGAAGCAGAAGGAAGTCCGAGACAAGTGACTTTTAATGCTATTGCAAGAGAAGTGGTTATGAAACAGAAATGACAAGTTCTTTCCTAGAATTAGCATTGATTGGGTCCTTTCTCAAAACAATTTGTGCTCATCTTTATCTTGTCAAACACATGCAAATCCTTTTTTTAAAACATCACTAATTAAATTTTCACCAGTCCTTTCTAAACTAAGCTGTGTAGGAAACACACACACACACACACACACACACACACACACACACACACCTAAAGTCTCTAAAAATAATTAGCTCTTACTTTTTACTTTTTTAAATTGCCAAATTCTATTTCTGGGCTTCATTTTAAGGGGATAATTTTAATAAATGTTCATGGGAAGAAGCTATATTGGCTCATTTTGGCTAGCAGAAATCTGTGTTTGTTTGTTTTTTATATTGAGTATACTTAACATGGTAAAAGTCACTCTTTTTAGGTGTACAAGTCAATGAGTTCTGGTAAATGTACACAGTCGGGTAACCACCACCAAAATTAGAAAATTAAAAGGTACTGGCTTGCATTTGTAGCCCAATTATTGGACAGTGCTGGTAGAGATTATGGCTGTTCCCTCAGTCCCTCTGCAGCAGTGACCATGTCCCCACCACTAGCTCCTGACAACCTGTCGTCTGATTTCTACACTTAAAGTTTTGTCTTTGTTTAAAATATTTCTTCTTTTTGTCTTGTATCTTCTAATTTTCCATAATACCTAGTATTGTTTTTTGTAATTTAAGCACAGTTATTTTTATCTTCAAAATATTTGAAAAAGCTGTGAACATTTCCTATAGTTTTCATTAGCCAATGTCATTTTCATTAACCAATGTCATTTCATTAACCAGTTCCTAAATTAGGAGGCCACCACACATGCATTCTGGGTAACAAGCTATCTTCCAAAAGACGACGTGCACAAAGTGGTTCATAATTGAATAGAGACCATTGTGCAGGCGCACAAGAGCATCTATTCACAGATGCTGGGGGAGATCTGAGCCAGAGGTGGGGAACTTCCTGTAGCTTAATTTTATTTAGCCTCAGGCCTGTGGAGAGAAAGCTTTATCTGTGCGAAGGAAAGGTTGGAGAGAAATGTAAAGCACTGAATTGGTAAATAATTTACGAGTGGGAGGGGGAGCAGGGATGGGAGGTTTTGGTCCACAGAGAGTGTCTACTGGAGGAAACTCTATAATGGCTAAGGATAAATGGCCAGAGAGATGCAGAAAACACCCACTCTAGACTCACCTGTTCCCATTCTGCTTTTCTTCTAGTTCCCTTCTAATAATACTGAATTACTATTTATAATAGGCATTCACATTTCCTGCTCCTATTCACACTCATTCTTCATTTGTACTTCAGATATCATCTTTCCGATTTTCTAGAATATAAGAAAAACACTGTAGGCTACCTCTTATCCTTATGTTCTCCCACTGGGTTAGCTGTTTTAAGATGCTTTGGATGGAATATTGTCACCTGGTCCCGATAAGTAAGTTAGCTAAGTCTTGATGCTAGAATTTCGTCCCATCGGCCTCTAATGAAACTTCCTTTTGTTGAGAGTGTTACCCAAATTCACAAAAGGGCAGAGCATAGGGAACTCCAGGGCAACAGAACCTCTGCGATGGTGAAAATATTTTTTTTCCCTTATGCAATAAGGTAGCCGCTAGTTACAGGTGGTCATTGAGCACTCGGAAAAAAATAAACTTTTAATTTCATTTTAAATATAACTGCTACATGTGGCTAGTGGCTACCCTGCAAGATAGCACAGTTCTGGAGCCTACAAAACAAGGCTGTTCGATGTTTTTAGGCCTGCTTGCCATTAAATGCTTGTATGTGCGGCAGAATTTGCTCTGTGAATTGCTTTCATGGCCATACTGGGAGGTGAAGATGTGTAAAAGGAGACGATAGTTCCCATCTACTGTCGTTGGCTAATCATATCAAGCCTTGAGGTATAACCAGCTGAGGCCAGTTCTCAGCGGCGGCTCGAGCCTCTGGCTCTGGAGGCAGATCTGAACTGCACAAGTAAGCCTGGGTGAAATACACCACTCAGAGGCTTGTCATGAAGATGAAATGATCCATCATGTGAAAGCAGCTAGCAGAGGACCGGTAACATTGAACTTTGCATACACCACAACACTACTTTCACCATCCTCCTCCGCTAATGAAGTCCATGAGCTTCGATAAGGTCTTGTCTGTTTGGGAAAGGACATATAAATAGAGCATAGGAAACTGCACCCATCCTCTCCCCACCCCCCAAAATAAACACTGTAAATACTTCAGCTAGGAATCTGGGTGGGGAAAATGATGGCCTTGTCACAACAATTCTTATAAAACAGAACAAGCTATGAGAATAAGGCACTTCCTCTTTTCTAAAGAGTATCCCTTATAGTCTGTATACATTACCCCCCCCCCCAAGTTATTTTTATTGTGGTAAAATAAACATAACAAAAGTTACCATCTTAACCATTTTAAGTGTCCAGTGCAGTGGTATGGAGACTAAATTTACATTGGTTTTTGTCTTCAAAGGTAAAACAATATCGTATTTATTTGTAAATCTTGATGCTAGAATATCATCCCATCTGCCTCTAATGAACTAAAATGCTATTAAAGCCTGCAGGAGATAAATAGCATTTTCAGAATAGTGTTCATGGCAGAAGTGGGGAAGGAAGGGAACCAGGGAAGGCACACAAGGGGGCATAAATCATGATGTGGAAGGATGTATTTCTTTTCAAAGAAGTAATGGATCAACTATGGCAAACTTGACCAAAATGAGCTATAAGTATATAGGTTTTTGTTGCATCATTTACTCTACTTACATATTTAATTTTTTTTTTCAGTTTTGACTTAATTTTAGACATACAGAGAAGTTGCAAACACAATCCCTCACCTTAATGTTAGCATCTTAACACAAAAATAATCAGGCCAGGAAATTAACTTTAGTATAATATTATTAACTAAAAGGAACATATTGCGATCTCCCCAGGTTTTACACCCATGTCCTTCATCTACTCTATGATCCCATCTAGAATCCCCAGGCATTAGGTGGTTTTTTTTCCTTCGCCTCCTGCAGTCTGTGACACTTTCTCAGTCTTGCCTTGTCTCTTATGACCTTGACACTTGAAAGTTACTTTGTTGAAGGTCTCACAATTGGGGTTTATCTCATTACTAGGGTAAGAGTATGCATTTTTGGCAAGACTACCACAGAAATGATGTTGTGTCCTCAATGCATCATATCATGGGGCCAAGGATGTCTCTTTTTGTCTGGTTAAAAATATTTCATTATTTCCAAAAATGAAGAATAAGTAGCTATTTTAGCCTGGGTCCTCCAGAGAAACAGAACCAATAGTACAAATATGTATATTTATATGCACACATATGTATATGTATATACACACATATAAAAAATACAGACACACACACTAATTTTAAAAAATAGATTTACTGTAAGAAACTGGCTTACACGGTCATGGAAGCTGAAGTCTCAAGAGCTGCTCTCAGTAAGCTGGAGACCTGGGAGGGCCAATGCTACTTCTCTAGTCAGAATCCAAAGGCCTGAGAAGCAGGAAAACTGACAATGTAAGTTCCAGCCCAAGTCCAGAGTCCCAAGAACCAGGAGAGCTGAGGACTTCACATCCAGTCTGAGTACAAAGATAAGAGCAGACCAATGTCCCAATAGTCAGAGGGAGAGCGAATTCTTACTTCGTTTTTTGTTCCCTTCAGGTCTTCAAAGGATTGGATGTGCCCCCCCCCCCCCCCCCCCCCCCACACACACACACACTGGGGAGGGCTATCTGCTTTACTCAGTCTAACGATGCAAATGTCCCTCTCATCCAGAAACACCCTCCCAGACACCCCCAGAATAAGGTTTAACCAAATAAATATCTGGGTAGCCTGTGGCCCAATCAGATTAATACATAAAATTAACCAAAGCGGCAGCTTCTAAATTATAAGCCTCCTACTCTATATATTTAACTTCCAAATGCCATCAAGTCAGATGGATTTTAGGAAGTGGTCCAAATTTTAAAGTTACCATTATTATTGGCTTTGGGCCTAAAACATTGTAAATTCATGACATACTGTCATTTTAAAACCTGGAGAAGCTTTATTATGGATGATTTTGCTTCGAGAGAAAAGGTAATGATGAGCCAGCTTATCCTATTTAGGTAATATGACTGTGATCCAAGAGAAGCTAGACCAGCAAGTCAAATTAAGGCCTTAAAGAAATGAACACAAGTGGGAATGTTAATGAAAACCCCAATCCCCGGATCTGTTATTAGAGGTGAAAGCTAAGCTGTGTTTCAGAACTGACTACACTCTCTGCAGCATGACATTCTAAGGGTGATGCGTGTCACTGTTTCTTCCAGAAAAAATACCCGAGTGAATCAATCTACATAAAACTATTAATAGCAATTATCTGTTGAGGGCCGCTGGCAAAACACTCGGGCATCTTTAAATATGGTGGCTGAAACTCAGAGCGAAGGCAGAGCCATGCCCTGGGGGTGGACCTCGTCAACAGACCAGGACACCACTCAGTTTGACCTTCTCACCCAGTGTTAAGAGGTGGATCTCATGATGTCGCCAGGAACTCAAGGCCCACCAGATGTGATGGAACTTCCTGTTATTCGAGTATTTAATAAATCTGCTTGTGGTGCTGACCCTCTCTGTGTCCCTTCATCAGAGGGCAGACGCCACACCCAGGCCCAGCTTTCACCCTATTTCTGTCTCAGTCTTGTGTTTTTTCATTTTTCCTTAAACCTTGTCGCATTCTAATCAAGATTCATCAACCCCCTTGTTCTCTCTCTCTGTTCTGGTTGCGGGAAGAGAGAAACCCCACTCCTATAATTATCCTTTTTATTCTGGAGAAAAATGGACGTTTCAGGGACTTTAACATAATATATATAGACACACACACACACACACACACACACACACACACACACACACGAGACCCAGTGCACAAAAATTCGTGCACTCGGCAGGCGGGGGGCGGGGGGGCCCTTCAGCCTGGCCTGCACCCTTTCACAGTCTGGGAGTCAGTCCTCAGGAGATGTCCTACTGATGCGGGGAGCAGGCCTAAGCTGCAGTCTGGCCTCCCTGTGCAGGAGGCAACCAGGCTGGCTGATCAGGAGACAGCGCCACCCCCATTACCCAGCCGGGCCTCCCACTGTGGAAGGCAAATGGATGGGCAGATCAGGGGACAGTAATGTGCCCCCCACCTCATCACCCTCCCGCCGCCGCTGCTGATCACCACCCCCCCATCACAGTTCCCTCCTTCTGCCCACTGGCATAGGCCTTGGCTGGCCTGGCACTGCCTGCTCACTGGTCCTGCTCCCCTCCTCGCCCCCTGCCACCATTCGGTCAATTTGCATATTACGCTTTTATTATATAGGATGGAGAGAGAGAGAGAGAGAGAGAGAGAGAGAGAGAGAGAGAGAGAGAGAGAGAGAAGAGAAAGAAAGGGAGATAAATGATAGAAATAAAATTTTAAAATACCAAGTTTTCTCAGAGGCTGCCCCCATTTGAAACTCTTTTATCTTACAGATGACTCTAATCTTTAGTAGTTTAGGTAGGAAATATGTTTTCCTACTTAAATGTTTATATTTATTTCAAAGTGTTCTATTTCAATGGGTACCGGAACCACATACACCTTCATCCCAGCTGCAGAGAAAGAGAGCTACTTCTGAGTTCTTCCCTAGGCTCCCAGTGTTCTGGAAGGCAGGCATAGTTTCTATGGAAAGCCACAGCAGTGGGATCCAGATCTCTTGGGCCAAAGAGGAAGCTGAATACTTATTTTAAATCTCATTCGAGTCTGCCCCAAATGTGGACACAATTGTTTCGGGCCAGTCCTGTGTACCACCTCGTACAGGTATTTTAGAACATGCTGCTTTACTCAAAGGAGTTTCTTTCAAGAAACCAGAATGCAGGTTTGATTTTGGACTGGGTCAACTCTCCCAAGAATCTTTCAGAGAGGAGGTGAACAGTCAGACTCCTGAAAGACAAGACTGTGTAAAGGATAAGAATAGGTTCTCTGGAGACAGACTGCCTATATTTGAATCTAGGCTGTAGAGTTTATGATCTGGGATGGTGGGCAGGTTATACTTTGGTTCCTTCTTCATTAAAACAGAGCAAATAATGATAATTGACTGGGTTGCTGTAACATATAAACAAACACATGTAAAGTGCTTAGGACAGGATCTGGCATGTAGTAAGTGCACCACAAATGCCAGGGAATATGTTGCTCCTGACTTACAACCCCAGGGATTAGTCTAGGTCCCCAACCACTCAAGAGGGTGGTGAGCAGTTTGTGGCTAAGTGCCAAGCAGCCTCTATTGGGTAGTAGAGATGATTTCTCCCCAGCTCCAACTCTATTTCTTACATTATGCCATCATAACTCCTGAAACAGAGTCACCTAAAATACTCTTAGTTAAGCCCTGATCGGTTTGGCTCAGTGAATACTCTTAGTTAATACAATCTACAAATTTAAACCCGTACAACAGTGACAAACCTGACAGTCATACCCAAGTTCTTGTTTAATGGAAATAAAGACAGAGAAAAATATTTGGAAAAGATCTTATGCAACCGATAGATTCCAATGAATTGAGGTTCTTTTAAGTCAGACCAGTGTTTCTTGGTGTGTGTGTGTGTGTGTGTGTGTGTGTGTGTGTGTGTGTGTGTGTGTGTTTAAAGCCATGACTCTTTTTGATAAATATGAAAACCTTATGGTTTCTTTTAATGCTATTTGAAACTTGAAAATTTAAAAAACCAAAAGCAAATCTAAGCAATGTTAAGAATATGCTTTTCCAAATTACATATGTACTCCATCCCTAGGAAACTCTGAGTCGATGCCCTACTCCCTTCCTGAAAATAAGTGAATTGACTACAAACAATCTCCCATAGCCTCACAGCTTAGACTGGACTGGAGGTTGCTATAACGACATTGGCCATGGTCACTGCTCATAGAAAAGGCTCTTTGGTTTAGTCTATGCAACTGAGAGCCTTCAGTCCTACAGAAGAACCCACATTTGTCTTCAGAATCACATATTTGGAAACAGAGAATGAAAGATTTACTATCTCTGCCATGAAGTACCCACTGAGAACACCATAGCAGTGAAGGCAAAGTGGCCAGACTGGATCACTGGGGAGCCATGATCTGACCAGCCCCCAAATAATGTCATGATGCCATTGGAAGGGAAGGGCAGCCTTGGGGGGAGGGGGGGGAGGGGGCTTGGTGAGCAGTAGGAATGCCCAGAGCAAGAAGAAGACAAGGAAAAGCAATTCTAGAAGAACCAAGACACTTCATGTTTCTGAAGAGGCTGAGGCTGTCAAGATAATGTTGGGAACAAGGAGAATAAGAACAGAGATCCAGTTAACAGAATTAATTTAAAAAAAAGAAAGAAAGAAAGAAAGAAAGAAAGAAAGAAAGAAAGAAAGAAAGAAGCAGATTTAACCTCAGAAATAAGGAAGAAGCCTAGCTGAAAAATTCAAATAAAATGTGGTACTTAACAATGCATTTCTCCAAATTTTTCCATATCCATCTTCATTTTTTCCTTCCAATATTATGGAACAACATATTCCTTTTATTACAACTAACCCGTCAGCTCATGGCATGGATCCCACCCTTAGTTTCTCTAAACAAAGCAGCCAAGTTTTATATTTTGAACTCTTTCCTGTATTGATTCCTTACCTCTTTTTTATTTGGAGGGTAGCTGTGGAACTGAACCTCAACTCTGCACCCTCACTTTCTCAGACACCCCTAAAGTATAGTCTATATGCACTGTTCCTACTTCTTCTCCTCCCATTCCCCTCAACCCAGTGCAAACTTATTGATTCCCTTCGCATTAAAGCCAAGCAATAACATTCATGCTGCCAAGTCCACTGGAAGTTTTGTTTGTTTTAACCATGTCAAGTATTTCAATATACTTTGAATTGCCTGGAAGAGGGCCTGATAAATGAACACTACCATCCACGTATAGGCTTCAGGATAAAATCCAGGTTCCCTAATGGAAGGGAGGGGGCCTTCCATGATCTCACTGGCCCCTGCTTGACCTCTCCACACCACTGGCTGCTTCTCACCTCAGTGTCCCTGCTCATGCCCTCTCCTCTGCCTGAAAGGCCCTCCCCACACCCCTGCTTTACACCTAACTTCTTCCCTCCTACATACATGAGAAGCAATGTCCTCCACTGGCCTTTTCCTGACCCCTCAATCTCTACCACGGCTGCACGAGGTGCCTCCTTTTGTTCTTCCACACCGTTATTTTTAAGTTCTGTTGCTGCACTCACCTCTCTGTGCGATAATAGGGTGTTTATGTCCATCTCACCAA
Source organism: Myotis myotis (assembly GCF_014108235.1). NCBI lineage: Eukaryota > Metazoa > Chordata > Mammalia > Chiroptera > Vespertilionidae > Myotis > Myotis myotis. The sequence continues at coordinate 177,555,024 of NW_023416335.1, forward strand.
TAGGCTCTAAATTACCTTAAGTTAGGAACCATCTTAGACATGCACATGGCAAGAGGGAAGCAACCGCCATCGCAGAAGTAACCATCCTCTGCCCTCGAGAGGGATCCTCTTCAGCCCAGGATGGTATGGTTAGAGAATATTTTGGAAGCAAAGGCTCGCTCCTGTGGCTTTCTATCCCTTCTTGCTCTTGCCATTTCTCTGACTTGGGCTCTTGTGTTGCCGTGGTAACCAACGGTCCCAGAACACAGACTTCGGGCAGTTGAGCTTCCAGCTACTGAGACTCAGGATCTGAAGGATTTTGAACATCCTCAGTTTAGGGCTAAGTTGGTAGCACCTCTTTCACATGGGCGGCCACCACAGCAGAAAATGGGAGTCTGCAATGTGGGTGTGTGTGTGCATGTGTGTTGTGTGCCTCCTCTCTCGCTACCCCCATTTACTTATTGGGACATCATAGAAAAAGCTGGACAAAAAAGTGCCATCAGATGGTGGGAGGATGGGCGTACAAATGGCTATAACCTTTCTGGAAAGCAATTTGGTATCAACTATCAGAAGCCTTTAATATGTTTGTGATCTTTGATCCATTAAACCCACATATAGGAATATAAAGAGAGATAAAAATTTACTGACAAGAGGGTTTAATGCAAATTTATTTATTATAACAATAATTACCAGCTAATGGTCATTAATGAGAAAGTGGTTAAAAGTGACAGAATAGAAAAAAAACATACTTTTATTGCAGGTTATGCCATAAAATAATTTGTTTGAATTGATGTGACGTTATGTCGACACATGTATGTGAATGGGAGTATGTATGTGTATAAATATGTGTACATATGGAAAGAAAAAGATTACAAGGAAATCCACCAAAATGTTTTTATAATGATCACCATTATTTCTGGATCAAGGGATCATAGGCATATTTATTTTCATCTTATATATATTTTTATATTTTTCAAATTTTATACAATGGTAATTTTTCTTTCAACTGTAGTAAGATGATGTGGGGCAACAGGTGAAAATGCTTAGTAGAAGGAATTGTGATACAACGAAAGAGATTTTTAAAGGGAGAGGGCTGCCTCTTTTGCCTTTCATTGGAGATTGCAAAATAGGATGAACTACTTCTACCAGAGACAAATAGTTCCAAATAGAAAAAGGAATAGATAACATTACTGCTTACTAGTCTCATCTATTTTTCTTTATTTTGAAGATTCCTGAGATGAGGGAGACCTAATATTTGATTGAACTCCATGGCAGACTCATTCTCTTACAGCAACTGTGCTGACACTGGGGACTGCAGCTCCGAATCAAACCTGAGCCTCTCTGTGGGCTACTACCCCAATGAAGACACCTTCTCCAATGAGAATACAACCTCCTGTGAAGACCCATCTTCCAACAACCCCTCAATCCATTTTGTCCCTCTGTTCCAAGGGTCATGGCGGACTGAAAGTAAAGGGACACTCCTGGAGAGACAAGACCAAATTCAGGACAGCACAGAGCAGTTTGGCAAACTCAACATCACCCTGGCCTGGGATGGCTGTAACCATTCAGACTCAATCATTAATTGGGATCTACATGGAGACAACCAGTGGACAGACAAATATCCTGAAGAGAAGACAAAACTGACTCTCAGCAAACTGAATGGGCTGGTACAAAGGCTTGAGCAATTTCTAGAAAATCAGAAAGATGACGAAGATGATGAGTTTGTATTCCCTGAATCTGCTCAAAAGGAGGATTTCCAGCTGTCCAGCAGCACCCCTCCAGATGTGGCTCAGGTCAGTCATCAAGAACATGATGCTTGTCTTCAAGATTTGCCCACGTTCAGCCCACCAGAAAATGATGCCATCCAGTGTCCACAGACTCCTCCAAAGTTTCAGGAACATGAACTTGCTGAGGTGAGCACAGTGATGCCTCATAGGCAAGCAGGGGGCAGGCCTGGTGGAGGGGCCTGGGTGGAATTCAGGGAACATTGCTACCTGCTATGAAGCAGGGCGGGCCCTCTGGGTGTCTGACATGGCTGGGAGTGGAAGAAGGATAACATCAAGGAAAAGGGTCAGGGTGGAGCTGAAGGAAAAATACCAAGGACCACGGAGGGAGAGAAAAGGATAGGAAAGTAAAGTAAAGGCTAACAATTAGGGCCCCCCAAAAGTGTGTCTGTATTAATGAGTATGGAAACTTTGCATTTACAGATGGGTTATTTTTGATAAAAGGACTTGAGTCCCAATAATGGGTAGTTATGGACCCCATGTTGTCCAGGTTGCACATAACTCACTTATCATTCATTTCCTTGGCAGACAAAGGGACAGACAACTGGCAGACAAAGAACAAGCACTACAGAGACCTGCTCAATCTCATCAGATAAGCCGAAGGGGGAGGACACTCATTCTAGTACACAACCCCTCTCCTTTCTCAACTTCAGGTGGGTCTTCCGCTGGCTAAGGCAGCGAATCCTCTCCTCATTTTGGGGAAGAGAGCATCCCAAGAAGGCCCCCAAGAACCCCCGTAAGCTGACACAAAGGAAAAGATTCTCTCACAGAAGCAAAATCCAACCTCAAGAACCCATTGAAGGAGAATACTCTATATTGCCAGATTTTAAAACTTTTTGATTGCCCCTATTCTACAATTCCCATGAATCATCTCCCCTCACCTCCAATAAACAAAACACATATTTTTATAATCCATGTCTTCCTCTTCCAGCTCACCATCCTGACTTGACTCAGGCTAACAGTATATATGCTATCTAGAAGACTGAAACATATTCTCTGGGAATTTTAAGCAGTATCATTCTTCCTAACATGAAAGTGTCCTTTTTCTCTCCTTCTTATTCTATTTTTACCCTATCTCATCATTAACCCAGATCTCTGTTCTCAGAAGGTAGCAGTATAACCCAACAGATTCCCAACCTGGCAGTACAGTTTTGGTTGAACTTCTGGGGCTCAAGCAAGTGGCAGTGGGTACTTGATCACTCAGGAAGGGCTTCAACTGGCAGTGTCTCAAGAGTTCAGACAGTCCTTCTGATGCTCCTAGGGGACCTCACTGGTTCTAGCATGCGTCGCCTTGGCTATAAACTAAGTAGGTCCATTTAGGAGGAATGTGAGGATGGGGAATGCTACTTAATCACTCTAAACCAAACTTTCCTCATTCATGAAATGGGAAAGATGATAATACATATCTCATAGGGCTGTTGAGAGAATAAATGAGATAATATAAGCACTTCATAAATATTTTTATTGTTGTTGCTATTATCCATTCTCCCCAGATGTCTTCATCCAAGAGACATCCAAGAGTAAGAATTTAAAAGTCAATTCTCATTGTAATATTTCCCACATAGAAGCAGTATTTACTCAAATTTATGGATTTGGGCAGATCTTGACTCAATCAAGTCCTCTCCCAACCCATTCTCCACTGTGGCCTCTGATAATTCCTTTATATGTCATTAAACTTTCCTCTAAATGTCAACTTCTTTGAAGAAGGCTGTCCATACTCCCCCTCCTTGCACTGACCTCTCCCCGTTATTATTCTTAACGCACCTCCCTAATACCACTACCATCCTCCTCATTCACCCACAGCTACTCAAAACTCTCCTTCTTCAGCTTTTGCTACTTCCTACATAATCTTCAGAGTTCACATAGTAAAGTGTATAATTCTTTAATCTCAAATTCCTCCCGTCTCTCAATTTCAATTTCCTTATCCAATTCCTTCCTCTTTTCTTTTCTCCCTTCCACAAATGCTTAGCACACAGGACTGTCAGACACTTTTCTGGCTTACCCAAAACAAAATAAAAACAAACTGTGGATTCAAGTGGCTTATCATTTAAGAGATAAAGCCATGTAAACACATAACTATAAAGAGATATAGATGAGAATAGTCTTATGAGTTACACACTGGGTACCAAAGAATAATCAATTCAACATGGGAAGGTTGATTTAAAAGGTTTTATATCAGAGTTTCCTTGAGTTACAAATATGGTTAGTTTAAGCCACTGAATAAAATGGTGTGGAAGTAAGGCACGCAATCTGGGCTGGTTATATGTGAGAGACAGTGGAGATGATATTCCCCAAGGAAAGACAGTCCCATGAGAGGTAAAGGATCAAAGTATAGGGCCTTCTTAGCAATATGCTCCTGATCACACCTTGAGTCTCTTCAAAGCCAGACTCCTCATTTTATCCACCTCTCTGAGAACATTTTTCTATTCGACAAGCTCCTCCACCTTCACTTGCTCTTTGACTTCACCAAGACTTTGAGTCCCTTTACCATACCTGTTCCAAGATGTTCATTCACTTCCTTCCAGGTCCGACCTATGCACCTCCTTCCCAAACTGCAGCATATCCACCACCTCTGGCAGCATTCACAATGCCTTGCTCTCTTCTTTTCCTAGATATATATATTTTTAAATCTACATTCCCCAAATTCCCCAACAGGATACTCTTGCTTCTCATAAGGGCCAATGTACAAAACATAGGGACTACTTTCTCCATTCCCTGGAGAATTTCCCCCATTCCCTTCCCAAGTCCCCCACTGCCAGGGGCACCTGTTCTTAAAGACTCTACTCTAGGGTTACTGTGAAGCCAAGACTCATCCTTCTAAATAAAATTGACCATGCCTTTCCTTAAACTGCCCCCTGGTCCCCACTCTGCCACCCCCACACCATGACTTGTACTTTTCAGACTTCTCTACATGATTAATTCCCCTAGTCTAGACTCTAACCCAGCCGTGGGCAAACTACGGCCCGCGGGCCGGATCCGGCACGTTTGAAATGAATAAAACTAAAAAAAAAAAAAGACCGTACCCTTTTATCTAGTGATGTTTACTTTGAATTTATATTAGTTCACACAAAAACTCCATCCATGCTTTTGTTCCGGCCCTCCGGTCCAGTTTAAGAACCCATTGTGGCCCTCAAGTCAAAAAGTTTGCCCACCCCTGCTAACCTCTTGAGGGTAAGCACCAGGTCTTAGTTTGTTTTTACTACAAGATCCTAACACAGTATCTGGTACAGAGAGGTCTTTCTGCCTCTATATGACCAGCCATGTTAAAAGCAGGGACCAGATTGGGGTGAGGGAAGGGTGGTGGCAGTAAGAAGAGAAAATGACAGCCTATGAAAGCTCAAGTGAGGTGGGAACTACAGACTGAGAAACCTAAGACTAGAGGAATTTAGCAACTAATTTGAAAATTTAACTCAACAAATATACATGGAGCCTTAATGTTGCTTTAGACACTACAATATGCCTAAAGATGGATGACATCTACCATCACAGCACATGTAACCAGAGTTTTGTTATCATTTTAAGTAAAGCTGTAAGAAAAACTCAACTAAAATGAACTGGTTTTATTTATTTGTTTTAATTGTTTTATTGCTTAAAGTATTACAAAGAGTATTATATATGTCTCCTTTTTTATTCTCCCCTCGACCTTCCCCTAGCCTCCCATGCCCCCCAGTGTCTTGTGTCCATTGGTTATGCTCGTATGCATGCATACAAGTCCTTCGGATGATCTCTTACCGCCCCCCCCACCTAACTCTCCCCAGCCTTCCCGCTGTAGTTTGACAGTCTGTTCAATGTTGCTCTGCCTCTGTATCTATTTTTGCTCATCAGTTTATAATGGTCTTAATTATCCATAAATGAGTGAGATCATGTGGTATTTTTCTTTCATTGACTGGCTTATTTCACTTAGCATAATGCTCTCCAGTTCCATCCATGCTGTCACAAATGGTAAGAATTCCTTCTTTTTTACAGCAGCATAGTATTCCATTGTGTAGATGTACCACAGTTTTCTAATCCATTCATCTGCTGATGGGCACTTAGGCTGTTTCCAGATCTTAGCTATGGTGTGAACCGGTTTTAAAAGATTGCCCACACTAAATAAGTAAGCCCTGTTCATTTTTCAGTGTTCCATAAACCTGCTTGACAAGTAGGAACGTACCTCTGTGATTCAAGCAATGTACTCTACAAGTCCTTATACTAAATATTCTTTGCAAAGAATCAGAATTCTAAATATTCTTTGGAGTTGCCATGCTACCTCTCAGAAAGCGAGTCAAAGTGTTTAAAAACAGGAAATATTCCAGTACCTCCTCAGTCATTACGGTGTCAAATATGCTATGAAGCTATTAGCTGCATGTCAACTGTGACTAATGATTCACTGTTTTGTGTCACATACATGGGGCTGGAGCTGGGGCTGAGGCTGGAGGACGCCCACTACACATCAAGAGCATGGGAAGTAGTCACAGAAAGACACTATCTTTGGTGTAACCTCAAGCTGCTTGTAGAACTATTGTACTTGCCAGGCACATGCTAATCTAATTAACCAATAAGTTTTGGGATTCATTGTCTCAAGCCTCAAAGCTAAAATCATTCCTTTAAGTCAGTGGTCGGCAAACTGCGGCTCGCGAGCCACATGCGGCTCTTTGGCCCCTTGAGTGTGGCCACGAAGTTTCAATCGCGCTGTACATGCACGCCCGCACGTGGTATTTTGTGGAAGAGCCACACTCAAGGGGCCGCAGTTTGCCAACCACTGCTTTAAGTGAACTGCTCGACCCTGTAACCCAGAAAGGCCAGCTGCTTGAATTAGCAAGATACTGCCGTAAATACTCACATTCTAGACTCTATAACAACACCGTAAGATGAATCAGAAACACAGTGTGAGAACTTACCAACACAGTGTCAGCTCTCACCAAACACAGAATTGGAATAATCTAATGTAAATTTTATAGACCACCCCATACCAAGCCAATTTCTTATTCAGCAGGATCCCACTAACACACAAAAAAAGTGTGTGATCATACCATACCAGCAAAACAGAGGCAAACCACTCTTCCAGACTTAAAGGATACAATATGAAAATTCATGGCTCAAGAAACTGCACAGGTCCAGGTCTACCTATCACAAAAACAGGGTCCAGCCCAGCTGGTGTGGCTCAGTGACTGAGCATCAACCCATGCACCAAGAGATGACCCGTTACATTCCAGGTTACAGGCTCAATCCCTGGTGAGGGGCGTGCAGGAGACAACCAACTGATGTTCTCACTCATCGAAGTTTCTATCTCTCTCTCTCTCTTTCCCTTCCTCTCTCTAAAAAAATCAATAAAACATATTTTTTTAAAAACTAGTGACCTGCCCAGGCAGTGTGGCAAGTGGTTAAGCATCGACCTATGAACTAGGAGGTCACAGTTTGATTCCCTGTCAGGGCACATACCCAGGTTTCCGAGTCAATCCCTGGGGGGGGGGGGGGGGGGGGGGGGGGGGGGGGGGGGGGCATGCAGAAGACAGCAAATCACTCTCTCTCTCTCTCATCATTGATGTTCTATCTCTCTCCCTCTCCCTTCTTCTCTAAAATCAATAAAAATATATGTTTTTAAAAAACAGTGTCCAATGTCCTCTTACAAAACACTGAAAAGAAAAATAAAGCAAATTGTAAATTAATTCATAGAGAGGCCCTTGTAAGGTCCTTACTCCAAAATTTAAACAGTTTTGCTTAAGTAGGATGGATAGTTAAGTGAACATCTTTTCTTATGAATTGCAAGTGGGAGAACTTATATTGCATACAGTGTACTCTCTAATGTTGAGATGGATGGAACTTATATTGCATTGCCTAAAGCCAACCTTTTCCTAATACTGCAACAAAGAGAACAACACTGCTTTCAAAAGTGAAATAATATCCTCATCAGATAACACTGAGTCACTGAGTGAGCCAGTCAGCAGCAGGGTAGATATGAAAGCCTTAGGACAAATTCCCAAAAGGATTATAAGCCTACATCAAGAAATCCCCCTACTAAAAAATTTCTGTTTACTATCCCATCTTTCAAAAGAATCCCATGGTGTTGGTACTCATTTGATTTCAATCTAATAAACCTCATAAAGAACTACTTGTGAGGCATTTTCAAATGAAAGGGCAAACATCAAATAGTTTTTCAGATTGTAACTGTTGAATGAGAATTCATTTCATTCTTAGTGAACTACCTTAGTGTAGAAGGAAATAAGAATGGCCGTTTGTTTTTCCTCGTCTGCATCAATGAAGATTTATTATTTTAAGTGCAAATCCCCAAACTAAGCATTCTCTCTCTCTCTCTCTCTCTCTCTCTCTCTCTCTCTCTCTCTCTCTCTCTCTCTCTCTCTCTCTCTTTCTCTCTCTATGTTTCTGTCTGTCTCAGAAATTTCCTGTACACAAAGTAAAAGAAGACACTTTGCACATTTTAAATTTAACATATGTTTGCATAGTTGTCTTCAGGTTTCATTTTTTATCAACTTCTCTGCCACCTGTTTGGGGCCTAAGTTTTTTTCCCCAAACAGGGATAGGGATGAACAGGAGACTTTTCCCCCAGTAAAGTGACTTCAAAAATTCAATGAGCACCATATTGCAGCCACCAACATAACTGACTCACATAAGCATAAAAACTGAATGCTAAAGCCACTGGGCCAATGACTGACTGTTGGGGAACAAGCTACGCATATGGTCTCCAAGAACTGCCCCACAGGTTGTTTATTCGTTACCAAGGAGATTAGGTGCCTTTACAAGGGAGAGGTCCAGTGAACAACAACTTCATCAAGTAATTGAAATTAGCCTGCCTAAAACAGACCCAGAGGCAGAAAAGCATCGAACAGACCGTCAATCCTCAGAGAGAAGGCAAGGGGCGGGTGGTAGGAGATCAACCAAAGGACTTGTATGCATGCATATAAGCATGACCAATGGACACAGACACAGGGGGGTGAGGGCATGTGTTGGGGGGTGGGTGTGGCCGGGGAAGGGTCATTTGGGGGAAAAGGAGACATATGTAATACTTTAAACAATAAAAACATTTTTTTAAAAGACTAAAAATAAATAAATACAATTAGCCTGCCTAACTCCATATCATGTACCTTTGGAAGAGAAGCAGTGTATTCTTGCTAGCAATGTTTAACCAGAATGTAATCATCAGGGAACAAGTCAGATGAACCCAGGGTGAAAGGCACGTGTCCAGACAACTGTCTCATGTTAATGTCATGAAATACCAAATAAGAAAAGAAAAAAAAAAAGGTAGGAAGATAAGACTGTTCATAAAGGAGATGAAAGAGACATGACAATCAGTGGCTATATATAATCCTTGATTGAATCCTTGATCAAATCTACAAAACTATGATAAAATATATTTTGTAGTTGGAAACATCTGAATATGGATTGTATATGAGGTACTTTCAAATGGTCCATGAAAAAAATATAAAATAGAAAGTGAGAAAGCAAAGATGAGAAAAATATTAAGAAAAGCTCCATTGAGTAGGAAATCCAGATCCCTCCTATTAAAGAATTACATTTGCTATGCTTGTGTGACAGAAATATATTCGAAATGTACATATTTAAAGCACAAAAATTTTAACTAAAAAAATCTTAGGTATTAATCCGATTTCTCCAGTGATATTAGCTGAACAATTCTTTAATCTGCATTCATTCATTTATGCTGGCACCTGCCTTTGGATTCACCATTGGCAGCAATGAATTTTCAGTCTCATGGACTAATACATATTCATCCCATATATGTCCCTCTAACCATAAAAAGACAGGTGAGTGTCTGGGCATTTTTCAAAAACATTTCAGATTTCAGGAGTTTATTTAGCTTTTGTTGAAATTTAAAAGAATAATTTTTGCCCAGTGGGAGGCTAGGCTCTCTGCCCTCAAATAATCACAAGTTTCAAGGCCTGGATAGCTCATGTTTACCATCAAAAGAACTTCTTGGACATTTTCTCTGGTTCTCACAATCAGGAACAGTCTGCCACTTATAATACCAACTAGAGGCCCGGTGCACGAAATTCGTGCGGGGGGGGGGGGGGGGGGGCGGGTGGCGGGGCCTCAGCCCAGCCTGCACTCTCTCCAATCTGGGATCCCTCTCGCAATCCAGGACTATTGGCTCTTAACCACTCACCTGCCTGCCTGACTAATGCCCTTAACTGTTCCCCTGCCTGTCTGATCGCCCCTAACCGCCTCTGCTTGCCTGCCTGGTTGCCCCTAATGGCCCTCGTCTGCTGGCCTGGTTGCCCCCAACGTGCATAAGGCTGGGGTCCCTCAGCCCAGCCTGTGCTCTCTCGCAGTCCGGGAGCCCTCAGGGGACGTCCTCAGGGGAGTGGGCCTAAGCCAGCAGTCAGACATCCTTAGCTCTGCTATGGAGGCAGGAGAAGCTCCCGCCACTGCTGCTGTGCTTGCCAGCCATAAGCCCAGCTCAGGGCTTCTGGCTGAATTACACTCCCCCTGTGGGAGCACACTGACCACCAGGGGGCAGTTCCTGCATTGAGCGCCTGCCCTTGGTGATCAGTGTGCATCACAGGGACTGGTTGTTCCACCATTTGGTTGATTTGCATATTAGCCTTTTATTATATAGGATTCCTGCAAGTTATTTTGACATTTCCTTTTATTTTGAGCAATGCCAGATTGTTCTGCTTCTTGCAACCTTAGAAGCAGCATAAGCATAAAGTCGCCATCCCTGAATACACTGGAGGACTCTTGAGAGCAAAAGAGAGTGATGCTATAGTCTTTATTTACCTTTTATGTTGCATACCTCTTGTGTGATTAAAGCTATAGATGTTTTTTCTTAAACAAATGCACACATTCATATATACGAAATACTTTCATTCATATATACGAAATACTTTCCAAACAATTTAAAAAGTCCAGAGTCTTCCTGAATCCTCTAATCAATCCTAAGTTCGAAACCCAAATTCTTATAGAAGACTCCCTGGCTTCAAGTCCCAGGTCCTCACTGATTCGCTATGGATCCTTGGCAAGTTACTCAACCTCTCTGGACTTTCCATTATATCTATAAAATGTTATAAGACTATTATCCTAATAGTCTTAAACTCAAAGTGTTGTGAGAATTTAGTAAAAGTGCTTGGCATGTTGTAAATGCTTACAAATTTTAGCTGATGCTAGTTGCTGACATGTACTTCCTTTGTTTTAAAAATCTGCCACGGCTCTGGCTGATGTGGCTCAGTTGGTTGAATGTCATCCCATGCACCGAAAGGTCTCAGGTTCGAATCCTGTCAGGGCACACACCTGGGTTGCAGGTTCGATCCCCAGTATGGGGCATGAAAAAGGCAGCCAGTCAATATTTCTCTCTCTTTGATGATTTTTTCTCTCTCTTTCCTTTCCCTTCTCTCTAAAATCAAGAAAAAACTCTTTTTACAATCTGCCATGACCCTAATGACCACAGAATTAAGTCCAAATAAATTGCCATTAAATTTCTACAACAGGATCCTGACATACTTTTCCAGTCTTGTTTTAACAATGCTCCCCCTCAACTCTGACACTCCTTGCAGTACTTGTCTCCTGTTGTTGCTCCCTGTACTTTCCTGCCTCCGTGCCTTTGCTTATATGGTTCCCTCTCCTTGGAACTGCCCTAATGTTACTCTTTCCTTTTGCCCTGCTACCTACTAAACTACCCCCAAATGACCCTTCAGGGCACAGGTTAAATTCAAGCTCTTCTATGGAGCTGAGCAGGCTGGAAACAATCACTCCTTCCTTTATGCTACCATAGCACTGCCTGTAGTAAGTGCATATTTTATCCTGTTTTAAAGAAATGTGCTTCCATATCTTTCTCTCTCATTAGACAAAAGCCCTTGTGTTCTGCTTATCTTTTCATGCTCCATAGCCTTTGGCCCAGATCCTTGTACACAGAAACTCCATGATAAACATTTGGTGAAACAAATGGTTAATCTGCAGGAAATAATTAAATAGATAATATCTGAAATTGAATGTCATTTCCTCTCACATAAAATTTAACTAGCTTCTACTTTAATTAAATCTAGTCCCTGGATGTTGATATCGGGGGCCAGGGAGCATGGCATAGTATAGATGTTTCCTGAGTGGAAAAGCTCAGTTTTGTACAACAGACAAAGCTAATTAACAAAAGAATGGCCACATCTTTCTACTTGTCTGAACTCAGAAATTGATATTCTAGCCTCTTTTTTATTTAAAAGGGTTTAAAAAAAAAAAGCCTTCACATTTCCAAATTTTCCAGATAATGTTTAGATTCATTCACTTGTTTAAATACATTTACGGAATATTAAAATGCTAGAGCAGCGGTTCTCAACCCGTGGGTTGCGACCCTTTTGGTGGTCAAACGACCCTTTCACAGGGGTCGCCTAAGACCATCCTGCATATCAGATATTTACATTACGATTCATAACAGTAGCAACATTACAGTTATGAAGTAGCAACGAAAATAATTTTATGGTTGGGTCACAACATGAGGAACTGTATTTAAAGGGCCAGAAGGTTGAGAACCACTGTGCACAAAGATGAGACTAATAGAGCCCTGCCCTGAACAGCTCATACCTGTGGGCGAGATGGGCATCTCACCAGCGACAGCACAGAAGCTATAATCTGAACTAGAGCTGAGAATGAGGGAACAGCCTGCGGGAAGGACAGAAGTCTTAAAAGGCATGTTTGGGAAACAGTGGAAAGCCCAGTTCCACTTGAGCAGCGGGTGAACTTCAGTGCAATGGTAAGAGACAGAAGTCTCAAGTGTAGGGATGGAACCAGATCACTATGGTGTTTTGATTGTATCTTATGGGATGAGTGCAGTTTTTGAAGCAAGAGATGGAGATGACCAAATCCGTGTTCTAGACTGACATTTCTAGTAACAGCAGTGTAGGAGTGGGACTAAAGTGGAGAGAAGCTGGTGGCAGAAATACCAGAGAAAAAACTTCAAACCAGGCTCCATGGCAAGATGGAAGAAAGAGTCAAATACTTGTTCTAGCCCTTAAGTAGTTTTCTCAATATGGTTGGTGGTACTCCTGTTCCTATCTCAGGCCCAGCTACGATACACTTCATGCTACACCAGCTCTAAGGCACTACAGTTTCTGACAATTAGTAACCATTGACTTGAGAAGCGGACAGAAAATTATCTAAGCTGAAAAGAGGCACCAGACTCCTAAAGTGCCCTGAAGGGGACGGTAACGCATCACAAGCAGGTAGAATCTCCTTGCTCTTTCATTCGTTCACTCATTCATTCATTCATTTATTTAGTGTTCATTCACTTGCTGAGGTCATTATCACCCTTCACGCCAAGGACATGGCGATACACAAGACATTGTTCCTACTCTCTATATGGTCAAAGCCTGGCAGAGTGTTAACTGTCATCTGTTACAAAACAGGATTTAATAATTGGGCAAGTTGTCCTTGAGAGTCTTCACCTTACATGAGGCTGTTTAAAATTGTGTCTGGATATCAGTCACGTTACCAACTTGGAACTCATTTTTACCTTAAATGATTAGTTTGCTACATGAACTGTGGAGCTGGCACCAGACAGTTAGGGGGCTCCTGCCACAATAATTGGGATTATTTCATATTATACAGTAGACATATTCCCACTCAAGAATTTATTCATAACCTCAAAATCAATGCTGGTGGTGCCTTCGTGGTCATCCATGGACATATACAGGCAGCAAAGCATTTGAGGTGCCCGTGAGCACAGTCCCAGCTGAGGGGATGCTCTACCTTCTTGTTGCAGCTCAGCTTTCATACTATAAACAAGTGTCCTTGTTGTTCCACTTTTTGTCGTTTTTGTTGGTGATTTTGAAGTTTAAAATGGCCCCAAGCATACGGCTGAAGTGCTATCTAGTGTTCCTACGTGCAAGAAAGCTGTGATCAGCCTTGCGGAGAAAATGCATGTGTTAGATAAGCCTTGCTGAGGCATGAATTACAGTATCATGAGTTCAATGTTAATGAATCAATAATAAAGTAAGGTGCCTTTAAACAGAAACAAGGTTATATATTGATCAGTTGAGAAAATGTCATGGCAGAGGCTCACGGGAACCTAAGCCTGTTACATCTCCTACAAGCAATGACTCAGTATAGAAATGATAGCAAGCATCGCCTGTTTTATATCGGGTATTGGGTAAAGAGTGCAAAGAACCAGCCATAACACACTGACTTTTTTCAGCTTCACCGGAAACAGAAGTCACTTTCTGGATCCTGCAACACTCCAGTAGAATTAGTATTTTCTGTCCCTCTAGAATCACTCACACAGAGAAGTGCTTGCTGCTCTGCTGGTTAACTAGAGGAAGAAAGAGAAGAAGTCAACAGGCCAGGAGGTGCTGTGGGTCAATGTAAATCTGTTGCTGTTTTCTCCTGGGAGAGGTCTTATACTTGAAGTTCTGCTACTTTTTTTTTTTATATATATATTTTTATTGATTTTTATCGAGAAGGGAAGGGAGAGGGAGAGAAAGAGAAACATCACTGATGAGAGAGAATCATTGATTGGCTGCCTCCTGCCTGCCCTCTACTGAGGATCGAGGCCGCAACCTGGGCATGTGCCCTGACTTGGAATCAAACCCGCAACCTTTCGGTGCCTGGGATGCTGCCCAACCAACTGAGCCACACTGGCCAGGGCAGTTCTGCTACTGCTTGGGGGCCACTTATTTCCTGCTCGATATTCGGTTATCTCCCCCCAACAACACACGAAGCCCAAGCTGGTGCAGGCCTCTGAAAGGTGTGTTCTGTGCCAAACCTCAGGCAAGACCAATTTAGACTGTGACACCAAAAAGTCAACTTTTCTCTGCAAATAATCCATTCTTCAGTTTCTAAAGATGTCTAAGCAAGACCATTTAATCCCACCAATCACCCAGGGCTTCTGAGAATGCCTCCGGAAACATGCTGCCCTGTGGAAAAGCTAACCTCCTCAAGCAGGAAACACCTTCGACGGTGGTGTATTGGAAGCCGGCTTCCTGCTCCAGGAATCCCACACGCTAGAACCAGAAGCATTCACGGAGCGTTCCGTCTGTCTTCTCGACTCCCTCCCAAAGCTGAGGCTGTGTATTTGCTGCACGAAGCAGTCGTCCAATTACTACTGAAAAGCTTCCAAGCACGACGAGAGGCCAAGGCAAGGGGCAGGAACAGCTCATCAAAGGCAAGGAAAGCTGGATCCAAAATAAATCCAGTACAAAATGCCCAGAATAGCCCAGAAAGACAGCTGATGACCTTTTCTTCTAAAATCTCTTAATATCACAGTGTCAAATGGCCTATGCAACTAAAGCCAAGCACATAATTACTACCATGAGGGTAAAGGAATAAAGTAAAAACGAACATACAAGTAAGAAAAGCTGATCGTACGATGACAACTTGTGTTTTGAAATGCAAATTGAAACACAGAAGACAAATATAATTACTGGACTATGCTTAGGAGTCAGCCATTGGCGAGGGAAGACCTCTCAGTTCAAGGTAATAGTCACAGGAAACTGTCAAGGCTATTTCAAGCTCTGAAAGCTACCACATTTTCTAAAGAGATAGCATATATTATTTTTTTTTTCCTAAAGACAAAATGAATCCTGCTACAATGGCTTAAACCACCACACCCTTAATTGAAGTCTCCTCTTGGTTGAACCAGCTCTGGGCTGTGATTTGAGGAGAGGACAGCATTATGCAAGGAACACATCCTGGGAACCCCCAATTCAAGCCTCAAGCTGCTGCTAAATGAAGATTTAAGTATATTGAAATCCCTTCTTCCACTTCTTCATTCCTGAAGCAATGGAGAGCCTTGGCTAATTGACATCCTGGTTTCCGAAGAATGCCATAATATTAAACCACTGATCCACCGAGAGTCAAAATTCCCTTGAACCTTCTCCCTCCTTCTTAAAAAACTGCTGAGACGACATAACTAAGTGCCATCAGAGATGCTAAGCCCTCCTAATTAAATGTATAAATGCATTTTGAAAGAAAAACACACCACTGGTTCAATTATAGAGTTACCGTGTGCTCACACCCACATACAAACACCTCCCCACACATTTTGCTAAAGGTGTAAACATTCCCTTTCTGTCTGCAGCTATACGCTTGCATGTCTGTATTAAGAAGAAAAGAAAAAAATCAAAGCCACTGACTGACATTTCCAAAGAGGTGAGGAGAAAACAAAGCAACCAAGAATAAAGACTGCTAGCTTCACCCTGGATGGTGTGGCTTCGTTGGCTGGAGCGTCGTCCTGTACACCAAAAGATGGTGGGTTCCATTCCCAGTCAGGACAACATACCCAGGTTTCAGGTTCAATCTCAGGTTGGGGTTCATGAGGAAAGCAGCTGATTATGTTTCTCTTTCACATGGATATCTGTCTGTCTCTCTCTCTCTAATACCAATTCTTTTTAAAGTTGAAGCAAATAAAAATTTTTTAAAAAGAAAAGACTTCTAGCTTCAGCAGCCCTCAAACTCCATCCACACCCTCACGCACAAAAGAAATGTATGCTTGAGGGAATGGCTCTAAAAGCAAAACTACACCTCCATTCAATAGTAAAGATGATCTTAGATATTTGGTTGGAGAGGGAGAAATTTCTAAAGGAGAAAAAAATGGAAGGGAAAAATCTTGTGTAAGTTTCATGATGAAAAGAAATTCATTTATTCATTGTCTCAAGTTATAATGAACCAAGGATACCACCTAAGTGACACACACGTTCAAGTAAGATTGTTACCCCCAAGTTTTTTTCAGAATTTTTAGTATGAATTGCCTAGAATAAAGACTATTTGAGCCCTGGCTGGTGTGGCTCAGTTGGTGGAGTGCCATCCCATTCCGGTCAGGGCACATGCTTGGGTTTCTGGCTGGATCCCCAGTAGGGGGCCTGCAGAAGGCAGCCAATAGATCAGCCGTGGGCAAACTACGGCCCGCGGGCCGGATCCGGCCCGTTTGAAATGAATAAATTTGAATTTATATTAGTTCACACAAACACTCCATCCATGCTTTTGTTCCGGCCCTCCGGTCCAGTTTAAGAACCCATTGTGGCCCTCGAGTCAAAAAGTTTGCCCACCCCTGCAATAGATGCTTCTCTCTTCCTAACTTGCATGCTTAGAACATCCTGTTGAAACAGACAAATCACCTGGCGACCTAAAATCAACCTGTCTGCTTTCACAGGCGTCTACTTCAGCATCACTCCACAGAGACGCAGAATCTAAATGACTGAGTGGTCCCTGAACACACAAAACACAATCATCATCGAAATATATGCACAAAAATATTCAATGGAGCACTATTTGTAATACATCCAAATTGGAAAACTACCTAAATATCCACCAATTGTAAAAGACATGGATAATTGAGTAGCATAATAGCAAGGAAAATGAAAAATGTAATATCATAGATGAATTTCACAACCATAATAAGGAAATTAAGCCAGACACAAAGGAAGATATACTGTATGATGCTATTTACATAAACTTTAAAAACAGGCAAACTAATCAATGAATGGCATTAGAAATCAGGACGTAGATTATTCCTGGGAGCATTAGGAAAGAGGGTGCTGGCATGCTGTTACCCAGGTGTGTCCACTGTGTCATAATTATCCCAGCAAGCCATCTACTTCTGATCTGTGCTCTTTCCTCTACGTAAAAGATACGTCAATAAAAAGCTGATTGAAAAAGAACCTGGGGAACATCTGGTCTGCTCTCCTTGGTTGGCATAAAAGTAATTGTTTCCCCAGCGGTTAAATATCTCAAGGACACAGGAAATCCAAGGCAAGGCTGGGACTGAACATTAGGTCTCTTAACTCCCCATCCAGGTGCCAAAACTACCTCTCGAAGGTGGGAGGATGTTTCTCCAACTCCAGTCCTTGTTGTGTCTACAGCCACAGTTTAGAAGGATTAGGGTCACATTCGTATTAAGAATACAACCCAGACATTTCCAGTCTCCTACCGACAGATGCGCCATAAAAAGCTTTAAACACTATTTAGGATGTGGCGAATCAGAAAGTCAGACGGCGCTGTGCTCTCACCCCAGGTTCTGCCACTTACTAGCTGTGTGACCATCTGCATGCTCCTTACCACTCTCTGAATCTCAATATCCTCATCTAGATCACTAAAATATTAACTCCTACTCTGCAAGGTTGGCAGGAGGACGATCTAAGGCAATAGTGTCAGAGCAGTACCTGGTGCGTGGCAAGCACTCAGAAAAAGTAGTCATTGAATGAAAATTGAACTGAATTAGTCAAGTGCTTGTCACTTAGCACAACCTCAATAAATAATTGTTGTTATTATTACTGAGCAAGAGAAACAGGGAGGAAAGGAGTAAGTAAGCTTATATGAAAACACTTGGTTTTTCTAAGCCTATAGGGTCCTTAATGAGCTGACCGATTCTCACTGACTTTGATGGGGGCACTGAAATGGTCTGAGATAAAGAACAGTAAAGGATTTGAAGAGCAGGCGGTGCTTTTTATGTGCTACCAGGTCTGTGTTTTCCTTCTCAGTAACAAAAAATGACTTGCTCAGTGACAGTCACAACAAGCCTAAATTCACAGCCATCTATGTAAGTCGTATTATTTTTAGAATTAAAAAATTTTAAATGGGGTGGGTCACAGATTATCATAGGCATAATGAGTAGACCGACATAGTCAAGTAACTTTACTAGTGGAAAAAATTTACACACTGAGTATCCAGAAAGGTAACTGCAGGCTTTAAAGATGTGAGAAACAAACAATGGTGATGAGTGAGTTTACTTACATTAAAACGGAAGGTTTAGCACTGATTTCTCCTTCAGCTCTTCAAATCTTGCTTGTACTTATTAGCAGGCTGATCCATAAAGTTCTTTAATACTGAAAAGATATGGAAAAGATAAATTAACACTAATTTCCAATTATAGCAGACCAGAGGAAAAATAAAATCCATTGGTGGGTAAGTTGTTGTATAAGCAAAGAAGATAACACACGTGTTAAGAAAATGTGTGAAGGACCAAGAGATTTAACTGATAATCCTTCCCTTTATCTTTCTACCGTTTCCTCCTCCATGTCCCCTCCTCTTCCTTCCTTCCTTCTCCCCATCCAGCACCGCCTCCCTCTCTTCTTCCTTATTTCCTGTTACTGGACAACCTCAAATATTCCTCGAAGCCTGAGTTTCTGCTACCACCAGCATTAAATGTTATAGTCCAAAGTGCCTGACACATGTTAGGTCCTCTATGAGTGTTTGTTGAGTAAATAAAAAAACCCCACAGTTTTCCAATATCTCTTTACGAATAAAAAATGAAGAGATTTATTATTTTCTTGTCCAACAAGAATAATATGTAGACAATATTGTAGAAGCATATACACTGTTTTTTAGACTTGTTTTTCTGATTGATTCCCTTTTAAATAATATATACTTAGAAAAAAAATTCCCATTAGTATTCCTATGGACATGTAGATTCACACCATTATAGTTATAAAATATAGTAAAGGTAATAAAGGAATGTTTAGGAGATGGGAGTTCCTTTTGAGGTGCTCACTCTTCAGACACCCCAGGATTCCCTCCATCTACATGAGAAAGCAAAGTAGCTCCAAGTTAAACATGGCCTCACATGTGATCTCAAATGTATATATAGTCGGGGCCAGGCCCAGACAAAACTGTGAGGTAGGAGTGGAGCAGCTTCCTTCTTCTATCTGTGCCTTTGAGGAGTCAGTGACTCCAGATGTTTCAATAAGTAGGAAAAATAGGATCGGCTCCCAAGTTCCAACAACTTGATGGATATCCTTCCTGAGGACATTTTCATTAAAAAAAAAAAAAAAAAAAAAAAAAAAAAAAAAAGAGAGAGAGAGAGAGAGAGAGAGAGAGAGCTTCAGAAGGCAGATGCTTGACACCAAAATAAAATGCATTACTGACAATGGAATTTCAAGTACGAATGAGGGATACAGATTGTCTTGAAGGAATTTCTTGACTCAGGTTCACATCTGTCCATTTGGCCTCCCCAAAAGCTTGCTTCATGTATGACCAATATTCAGGGGTGGGCAAATGTAGGTTTACAGTTGTCATACAAATAAATAATACAAGAAATCTAACCTAATAAAAGAGAAACATGCAAATTGACCACACCTCCACTATGTCCAAGCCACACCCACCAGCCAATCAGAGCAACTATATGCAAATTAACCCAAACAAGATGGCGGCCGGCAGCCATGGAGCTGGAGCAAGCAGGAGGCTTGGTTGCCCCCACGATGGAGGAAGCCAAGCTTCCTGCCTGCCCTGGCAAGCTGTGGCCTCTGCTCAAGGCAACAAAGTTTCAATTATAGAAGATAAATAAATCCCAGATACCTGCTTCCAGCCAGCATCCACTGGGAGCTTGGGTGGGTGGGGGCCGTGGCCAGCCTGCAAACAGCCATCAGCCCCTCACCCAGGCTGGCCAAGCACCCCAGCGGGACTCCCACCCTGATCCGGGACACCCACCCTGATCTGGGACACCCTTCAGGGCAAACCAGCTGGCCCCCACACATGCACCAGGCTTCTATCCTCTATAATAAAAGAGTAATATGCAAATTGACCCTAACAGCAGAAGGACCGGGAATGACTGGTCACTATGACAGACACTGACCACCAGGGGGCAGACGCTCAATGCAAGAGCTGCCCCCTGGTGGTCAGTGCACTCCCACAGGGGGAGCTCTGCTCAGCCACAAGCCAGGCTGATGGCTGCCAATATAGCAGTGGTGGTGGGAGCTTCTCCCGCCTCCTCAGCAGCGCTAAGGATGTCCGACTGCAGCTTAGGCCTGCTCCCCGCTGGCAAGTGGACATCCCCCGAGGGCTGCCAGGCTACCAGATGGATGTCTGACTGCCAGCTTAGGCCCAATCCCCTCCAGGGAGCGGGCCTAAGCCAGCAGGTGGTCATCCCCTGAGGGGTCCCAGACTGCGAGAGGGCACAGGCCGGGCTGAGGGACCCCCCCCCCCCCAGTGCACAAATTTTTGTGCACCAGGCCTCTAGCAATAAATAATACAAGAGCTGTTTCAAATACTCACAATCTAGGTAAATTTTAAGCACTTAGTGATGCATACATAGGCAAGCCCAACTTTAAGATTAGTGTGTGCTCCAAAAGCAAAGTTATATTAATCAGCAGTTTTCAAAGTGCATGCCTAGGAACTCTCTCCCATGGGTGCTTCTGAGAATGGAGGCAGGAGAGTGAGTGGATGTGTAGTACTGGGCTGAGCACATTATTATTTCTCTTATAATTTGATCCAAAACTTACTCGGAGAAGAGGTTCCTTGAGCTGCTTATAAAAGGGTTGAAACTAAATGATGATTAAAGCTAGTGCAGAAAATTTCCAGTGAGTTCATAGCACAACACAGCTGATCGAGCACAGTAATCATACCAAAATCCAACCACCCTCCCTAACAGAGTCTTTTTGGAAAAATGTGAATTCTAAGTTGGGTCCCAGAACATAGGTCATCCTGGGTCCAAGCAGGCAGGAGCCAGGCCTTCTCTTCCTTCTTACCCAATGCCTTTGTCCTCTGCCCTGGAACATACACTTATACTTCCATGAGGACTAAACCAACAGTAAGGGGGTGAGAAGAAGGTGGAGAGGGCCTGTGGATATTCCAGAGTGGGGGAGATGGGGGCTCCAGCAGGGAGTAAGACACAGTGGGTTTCTGTGAGTCATTCACTACCCCAGACCCTGCCCCAAACCTCACCAGCCTCCTTGCTAGAAATTACATGTGCAAAGCTTACAAACTTCTCATATGTCCAGGCCTTTTAGGAATGAGGAAGAGAAAGTCAGTGGAACCGTTTAAAGAGAAGAAAAAGGTATACCTATGTTCTGTAAGACCAAATTTAAAAACAACATATAAAATTAGAAAACAATTTTTTAAGAGAAAATTCTAAGAAAGCATTGCCTGAACTTGCCCCCGAAGAATTCTCTGAATTAAGAGGCACTGAGTATATTCATCCCTCCCTCCACACAGAGCTTCGATTATTCGATTCAACCAGGACTGAATACATAAAAACATTTATAAACATAAACCACTGGATTTTTTGAGTTTCCATCATGAACCTTGTATAAGTCTGTCAAAGATTCCCTTTGTTATACAGTTTTGACCAAATGCAAGAGACTTTAGTCATTTCCTCAGAAACAGACGTGAGCTATAAATATGAACAAACCAACACAGCCAGTCACTCACAAAAAGGCTCACTGAAAAGTTTAATTTAAAAACAAGAGCACATTATTAAACTAAAAAAATAAGCCAAAAAAAATCCAAACCCATGCAAACAACATTCTTAGCAGAAAAACTCAGTGTAATGACAAAGATAATTACAAATAGCTTTTATTTGACTCCTAAACTTTTCCTATACAGAATTTTCAAAAACAAAAATTAAAAAAAGTCTGTATTTGTGTTCACTTAATAAAGCAAACCATTGACATCCTGCCCAAATCTCAGAACATACATTCCAAGAAAATCCTCCAAACCATTAAATAAATGGCTTCTGTATATCCCTTTGTGATAGAAAACACTACTATTGCTTATTTTCAAAATCCCTTTAATATTCTAATCTAATTCATGACCTTTATAACTGAGAGTAACATGTTAAGACATAATAATTAGGAAGTGAAGTTACTATTTATTATAATATCATATTTCTTAATTTGAAACTAAACCAAAATCCAAAGTCTCTATTCAGGTATGACATAGGCATCTAAAGCAGGCATCTGAACACAGGGCAAATATGGCCTGCCACCAATTTTTGTAAATAAAGTTTTATTGAAACATAGCCATGCCCATTTACTTACATATTATCTATAGCTGCTTTTTAATAATTATTATTACTAGTGCCCTGGTGCATAAAATTCGTGCACATTAAAAGGGAATTAATTAGAGGAAATATTTTAATATTGCTATTTGCCCTTTCTTTATAATATAAGTATCAGAGATGAAAGAAAATTAGTAAAATGTGTATGAAAATCTCCCTCCTGTCAGAGTCTGGGGCGCACCACGGGAACCAGAGTCAAGTCCCCGCCCATCCTCGTGCGCTTCGAAATCACACAAAACCCAGACTTGGCCAGCCCCACCCATCAAGCCCCGCAGGGCAGGGGGCACCGGCCTCAGGTCCCCCATCAAGCCCTGCCAGGCCGAGGGGGCACAGCTTCAGGTCCCCCGGCCCAAGCGCCGGGGCGGGGACGTGGCCTCAGGTCCCCCGGCCCCTGCGCCTGGGCAGGGGGTGTGGTCTCAGGTCCTCTGGGCCCAGCCTCAGGTCCCGTGGCCCCAGCGATGGCACAGGGGGTGCGAGGGCACAAGGGCATGATGACCATTTGCATATTAGCTCTTTACTATATAGGATTATTATTATTACTAGAGGCCCAATGCATGAAGATTCGTGCAAGAATAGGCCTTCCTTCCCCTGGCTGCTGGCACCGCCTTCTGCCTTCACATGCTGCCTAGAGGCCTGGAGCGGCCGGCCGGGGCAGGATGGAATGCCTGCATCATCGCCATGGCGACGATGCAAGCGTCCCAGCCCGGCGGCCGCCATCTTTGTCACATCAATTTGCATATTCTCTCCTTATTGGCTGTGGGTGCCGCCATCTTTGTCACAAAGCGATGATCAATTTGCATATTCTGTCTTTATTAGATAGAATTTTTTTCTTTTAGAGAGAGAGACTTAATTGATTGCCTCCGACAGAGGATTGAACCTGCAAACTGGGTATGTGACCTGACTGGGAATTGAGTCCACAGGCTTTTGGTGTATAGGAAGATGCTCCAACCAACTGAGTCAGCTGGCGAGGGCTAGAGCTGCTTTTGCAATGATTGAGTGAAGTAGTTACACCAGAGCCTGCAGGACTCTTAAAGTATAAAATATTTACTAACTGATCTGACCCTCTAAGAAAAAGCTTGCTGACTTCTGATCTAGGAAACAGCTGCCTCACTGCACTAAATCTTGAAATGAGAAACATGAATCCTGGTTTAATCATCTTGCTGGATACTACCTAAGTCATTTAACCTTTAGCTACTTTAATGTTCTCATTTACAGTACAATAACAGACAATATTTATTGGGAATTTATGCATCGGGCACTATTCTAAGGGCTTTACATTTAGTAAATTAACAACGAATTCACTCATTTAATTCTGACTAAAACCCTGTGAGGAGAGTATATGATTAGCCCCATCTTACAGATGAGGAAACTGAGGCAGAGGGGTTAAATAACTTGCCCAAAGCCACATTACTGTTAAATGGAAAAGTCAGGGTCAGAGCCCAGGCAATCCAGGTTCAAAGCTGGTATTATACATCTCTCTGCTAGATTGATGATCATTTTAATTTTATGAAAGTTACAGATAATAAAAGGAAATCTTAAAAAGGCCTACTAGTAAGCAATGTTAGTTAAAGACAGTAAAGTACACCTCTGCACAGTTTAGGATAAGATACCTAAAATAAGACTATAAATGGACTTCCACAGACTTTTAAGAGCCTTCTGATTTCTAAGATTAGGGCTAACCTTGGGATACTGGGAACATAAAAGCCCACAATATCCTTTTTTGTTTTTTTACCACAAGTAATAAAAACAAAAAATCAAACTAACTGACCAATGTCTGTCTTCCTCTTGGTGAGTGGGGCCTCTCCAGGCAGTTCAGCCCTTCAGAAAGGCTTTGGGACACAAGCTTACTGGAGGGACCTTAAATCTCCCACATTAGTTCCCATCTAGTCTTTTCCTCTGCCTAGCTTCCATCTGGGAAAAGGCTGAGCAAACAGAAGTTATGGAAAAATTTTAATAGCCTGGCAAGAAGAGCTCTATCCAGATAGTAACTGTCACATGAAGATGTCCCCGTGCTGAACTAACCCCACTTCCTGATGTGCCCCAGGATGTTTGCAGCAAATGCGTCACCTACAGGTGAACCCGTGCTCTTTTGTACTAAAAGATAGGTTTACATGATCCAAATAAAATAAGGGGAGCCCTAACCGGTTTGGCTCAGTGGATAGAGCGTCGGTCTGCAAACTGAAAGGTCCCAGGTTCAACCTTGGTTGTGGGCACATCCCCAATAGAAGGTGTGCAGGAGGCAGCTGATCGATGTTTCTCTCTCATCGATGTTTCTAACTCTCTATCCCTCTCCCTTCCTCTCTGTAAAAAATCAATAGAATATATTTTAAAAAAATAAGGGGAAAATATACTGCTAGATTAGTCATCACCAATTTCACTTTTAGATAGAGGTGATCTTAACCATCTTTTTTGCCAGTCTTTAACTGGCTATCAGTGTCTGCAGAGTAAAGTCAAATCCTTGAGTTTGACATTTCAGCTTACCCCTTACCTACTTTTCCAGTCTTACCTCCTTCTGTTTTTGGTCTTTCATGTAACCCGGATGGCCTGTTTTTTTCTTCTGAGAACATACATATTCTGTACTCCCCTATTTTCTCTTTCACTACCAACATCACATCCAGTGAAGCGGTCACATCTCTGTGCTAAATATTGTGGGATACAATCTGCATTTCCTGGGAGGACTGGATTCTCACCATCCAGTAGAGAAAAAGGTACACAAAGGACTACACTAAAGCTTCATATTCAAGGTCCAAAGTGCTGTAGGACTCTGATTAGGGGATCCAAAAAGACTTTAGACAGAAGCCATCAATGAGTTGGACCTTAAAGGAAGGGGGACAGAGTGTACTGAAGTTTATAAAGTTGGAGGGTAACCAGATAGGATAAAAATTTATTATCAGAAACTTCAGAACCCAACAGGGTCCAAAATCCTGGCTCCCTTTGACTAGTAATAGGGATTGTTGGAGTTATAATCAAATAAAGCAGGTTGATGCTAACCATGCTGAAAACCATATTTGTAGCCAGTTTCATGTCTTGGTCAAATAACAAAGCCTTTTAATTCCGTCCCTACATAGTCTTCCCCTTCTCTCATTGCCAACAGCATTGAATATTTCAACCCATTCATTCATGTGGGCATTTAATCACATGTGGACTTTCACTGTTTAAATATTCTAGAAGGTTGTTTTCCCTCCTCAATAAGACTTTGTTATCAAAGAATAGGTTCTTTCAAATAGACCCTTGGCATTGTTGAATTTTAGGTTCAAGGTCCCTGACAAGTAATGCTAGTTTAGCTGAGAAGCAAATTTAAATTATGAGGTCGGGCTGTTTGGCTAGTAACACAATGCCCAGTCAACCATAAACATCTGTATTCCAACATGGCTTTGCTTTCTGCCTATCCATTAACTCATATGAACTGATCTAAAACGTCTTTCTGTGTGCAATGGTCAGGAAAAAAGCTAACAACTAGGGTTAGTGATGGAAGGAAAGATCAAGTTAAAGCAGCACAAGAAAGCAGTGGCTCATAGCCAAAATATAGACATTAAAGTGTTTAATAAATTACACATTACAGTATATCTGCAAATGTGAGGATGAACAAAGAGCTTGAACTTTATCCCTTATGTTTTAAAAAGGGTCAGTGTATAGTTTTTTGTGTGTTCCCACAATACCAAGCACTGTGCTATAAATACTAGCTAAATGAATAATGTGATGATCTCTGATGTCCCATAGTCCTTAGTGAACCTATTTGTCATGCCACAATCCAATTGATTATAGTCAAATTTCCCTCAAGACTCCAGAATTGTAGCATTTGCAATGTCTACTGACATACTACATTAAATAAGGCCCACATATTTTTAAGTGAGCATATTGCTTCACAATCATATTTGCAGTGTTTAGTAATGGTTGCCTTTGTCTTTAATGCATAGCTTTCTTTGCCAATACCGGCAAATTATTTTTTTATTTCCCTCCAAAAAAATTATAATTCAAAGATGCTAAGCAATTTTGGAATTCAAAAGTTACGATTTGAAAGTTTTGACTGAATTGAATGGAATTATTAAAGCCTGCCATAAAGTTACATATACTAGTAAAAATATACGTATGCCTGGCTACATGTGGTGTGGGACAGTATTCTGGAGCTGGGTGTGAGGAAATCCACATGGCTCAGCTTCCTAGCACACCAATTTTTCTTTGTGGCAAACATTAAACTTTATTTTTTATGACAAATATCATGACCTATAGTGAAAGTATTATATAACAATGTATAAAAATGTTTATATGAAAAATATTATGGACTATAATATAAAATTTTCCTAACAATATATTTATACAATGGGTTTCAAACACATTTTGGGCAAGAACTTTAGAACAGATGTTCCCATTAGTTGCACACATCTTGAAGCATAGGGTAGTTTGGTAGAAATCAGAGGTTGTTGACCACATAGTCAGTCATTTCCTCAGAGAGAAAATTTCTACAAATGTTCTGAAATATGTCCTATCCCTTTGAAAGCGGAGGAGAAAGCTGTGATAGCCAAGAAATTCTACAGGTTCAAGTCCTTCCACCTTTATCATTAACTAACATGTTATTACAAATATCTTTCAAAAAATATGAAGACAAGCCACTTCAACCCCACTAGCATTCCGAAAGAGCATTCTGAACTAATGTGGAATTTATAACAGTGATTGTTTTAATAAAACAGTGACTTCATCCCGCTGGTACATAACACTATCAATACACTGGTATATAACACTACCACGCCAGAACTGCGAGAACCAACAGACCTCAGTGAGGTCATCTTGCTGTGAGAGGGGTTGGACCATTATGAACGTGATCATCGCTGACCCAGCAGGAACAGTAAGGACTCTTCCCCTTAAATTTCCCCACATGAAATAGATGTATTTTCATTGTTAGACTAGGACCATGGTTTCTGCAACATGTGTGTTTTAAAAAGAGGTTTTTCTGCCTAAAATAGGTCTTACCCAGCGACCGTCTATTAGAAATCCTGTCAACCAACATAAGACCCTGAAGTTTTATAGACACACTTAAACTAGAATAGGATAGAAATACTGCAGGTAAAATATCTGACTATTTTATTTTCAGCTTCCATATTCAGAAAGACACATTGACCTATAAATTCTCTAAATCTCACAGAGAACCCACTGCAATTCTAAAAAAAAAAAAAAAAAAAAGATATAGGATGAACTTTTTAATGCTTTGCTACCCACATACCCATCACCACTGATAAGAAGAAGAAAAAATACAAGGGACATAAGGCAGCTCACTTCTATCATGAAAGATTTTTATTGTGTGTGTTGTTTTTTAAAAAAACCTCACCTGAGGATATGTTTATTGATTTTAGGGAGAGAAAGAGGTGGGAAGAGAAAGGAGGGAAGGAGGGAGGAGAGACAGAGAGAAACATCCATTGATATTATCTTCTATGCAACCTTAGTGCATACTAACTTTTTAGGCAAATTATTTCCTAAGATAAATGCATTGGAATGGAAGTCCTCTTACTGCAACAGAGCATTGCAGTACAAAAGTATTAAATACAGTGCCACTAGCAATTTACTACCAGACTGAAACTATGTTAGGATTTTTTCTTTCATTTGGAATTGAAATGGTAACTGAGGGCTGCTTAATATATGTTTCTGGTTACCATTGTGAATGAAAATTTCCCCGTGATTTTATTTATATACTAGGGGCCCAGCGTGCGAAATCGCGTGAGACCCAGACCCGGCGCACTGTGGGATGCAGCGTAAAGTGCACCCATCAATGTACCTCCTGATGACCAGTCTTTGGTCGTTATGGTGTTGCAACCACTGGGTTTTTATTATATAGATTTTCTCTTTTCAGACTGGAAGGGAGAGAGGGACAGGGAGAGAGAACCTGCAAGTCCCAGAACGTATATCATTTCTTTCATGAGTATTTCAGTATATCTCTCTAAAACAGTGGTTCTCAACCTTCTGGCCCTTTAAATACAGTTCCTCATGTGACCCAACCGTACAATTATTTTCGTTGCTATTTCATAACTGTAATGTTGCTACTGTTATGAATTGTAATGTAAATATCTGATATGCAGGATGGTCTTAGGCAACCCCTGTGAAAGGGTCGTTCAACCACCAAAGGGGTCGCAACCCACAGGTTGAGAACCACTGCTCTAAAAGATCGTTTAACTATAAGACTATCATCACACACCTCAAAATTAGTAATAATTCTTATTGTTAGGAAGAGGTATTTCTATTTCAATACCATCACATTTCTAGTCAATGAGCACATTTCCAATTGCCTTATAAAAGCCATATTTTCAAAAACCATTTGTTTGTTCTCATTAGAGTCCACAATTGTGGTCAGTTGATAGATCTGTTAAGAATTTTTTAATCTATAGGTTCCGCCCTACATCTCTTTTCTTTCTCCTTGAAAGTTATTTATTGAAGAAACTGGCTTGTTTGTCCTGTAGAGTATCCCATAGCTGATTATGTTCCTAAGTGCAATTTAACATGCATCAGCTCACCTTCAAAATTCAGGTTGGTTAAATTTTTTCCTGTCCCTTGTGTAAAGGTAGATATGCAGATGTAGATAGCTCATGGACTACCGAACAAAAACCATGTGCTCTTCTATTCCACTGACATTGAGTAATAAGGAAAAGAAATAGGGACGATTTTCAAGGATCCTATAAAAACTATCTCTGAGGCAAGAAGTTGAACCCTGGGCTTATAAAGTAGTACAGGGAGGGGTAAAAGTAGGTTTACAATTGTGAGTACCCAAAACACAAAGTTTACTCTTGTATTATTATTTATGAATTATTGTATTATTTTCTATAGGAACAACTATAAATCTACTGCCCCACCCTGTACTTAAATCAAAGGAACGAGAACAGGAAACAAATGTTGCAGACCGATCCTTTCCTCCCCTTCCCAACTCCTTCTGCCATTACAGACAGGGTAGGGAAAGCTCTAGCAAGCAGTTTGGGTTGACTCCCAGCTCCACCTCTCTAGCTGTGCCGCCTGCAATAATCTTACTTAACTTCTCTGGGCTTCAGGGTCCTTATCCATAAAATGAAGACAATACACAGCACACCTACTATGTGAGAGTTCAGTGAGGTAATTCAGAAAAAGAGCTTGGCACACAGTAAGCTCTCAAACAAAAGGCTGTTAATTATTATCCTCTTTTAATCGTTATGATCCCCTAATAAAAATCTCCTCCTTAAAACTTTGGGGTGCCACCTCTTCCCCTAAGTGACTCAAGTGAGTTTCACCCTAAAGGCTTTTACCTTGAGTTCTTGCCAATGTCTGTCTATAATTGTACTTCTGAACAAAAACTACTCCTGCTATGCGATAATACATCTTCCAAATTTTGCAAACAGCAGGCAGAATCAGTTGTCCTCGAACACTCATGAAACTAATCTTCTTGGCTGTTCATGAAACATTCAAGTGAGGAACAGAGAATTTTTTTCCCCTTGACTAAGAGCCTGCCATGTGCCAAGCATGGCACTTAGCACTAGAAACGTCATGAATTCTAGTTAGCTGGGGTTGGGGAGGCATTCAATGTTCTTATGTTTTAATTATTAATAACCCAAAAGTTCTCACTTAAAATATGTATTCAGGACCTACCACTGGGCTATGTACTACAGGGGGTAAAAAATTAATAAATAATAAAGCATAGTCTCTGGGGAAAAAATTTACAGTCCATTAGAAGAGAAGTATGCTAATGATCCATAATCTATAATAATAAAAGCATAATATGCTAATTAAACCGGATGTCCTTCTAGACAACCTTCCGGACGAAGCCAGGGCTGCAAAGGAAGCCCAGTCTCAGGTGCCTGCTGGTGGCAGGAGAGAAGCCTGGGTCCCGGGTGCCAGAGGGAAGCCGGTGTGGGCAACTGGAGGAAGGAAGGCCTACTCTTGCACGAATTTTGTGCATCGGGTCTCTAGTGTAACATAATAGATCATGAGAGGGGCAAATGAAATGATAGGAAAAAAAAATCCGGAGGGAAAAATAATTTACAGTGAAGGGTAGTTTTGGGGGGGCTATTTAAAAAAAAGAGAGAGAGATAATGGGTAAGATGAAAGTTTGAGCAATGACTAAGATTTTGAAAGAGCAGAGGAAGAGTTGGAAGAAGCAGGGAAAAAGAATTTCAGACAGAGGAAACAGAAGCATGGGGGCTGAAATGCAGGGGTTGTTCAGGGAACAGCAGTAGTTGTGGTTGGATGGAGTGCCAAATGTGTGAAGGGACAGTAACAGGGGTGGCTGGATCCTACAAGCCCTGGATGAGTAAGGAAGTTGGACTAGATTTGGTAAGTAACTAAGAGGTTTTGAGGTTTTCTGAGTCAGAGTGGGATGGTCAGAGTTGTGTTTTACATAAATTAATATGGATGTATTAATATGAATCACCTGTTTCCTAATTCAGGCATCAAGGGCCTTTGAATCAAGACGAGGAAGGAGAACCAAAGACACAAATACCAGCTATAATTGGAATGGAGAAAATATGACTTGGTGATTGAAATGACAGAAGTAAAGAAGAACTCAAAGATGGCTTCCAAGTTTTGAACCTAAACACCTGCAAAAAATAGTGGTGTCATCAACAAAAATACGAGTCAATTCAAAGAGCTGGGTTTGGGAGAGAGGTAAGATAGTTAACCCCATTTGAATATGTTGAATCTGATGTACCAGCAGAACACACACAGCGGGCACCAGAACCAACAGGAACAGTGAAGTGAGCGGGCCAGTGAGAAAAGCTTAGAGAAATAATATGTTTAGGATATAGTAAGGTGAACTAGTGAAAGTAGAGTAGTGTCCAGAGAAGAACATTCCGTTTAGTACAAATCATAGGATCTGAAAAATGAAAGAGCCTTAGAAGAGTCAGGAAGACAAAAGGCAGCGGTCAAAGGAATAAATGAAGAAGTAAAGGCAATGAATGAAGACCACTTATTTAATAAATTCAATATAAAAGAATAAAGAAAAGATGGGATATTCGGAACATGGGCAAGAGCACTAAAGAAAGTAAAGGAAAAAAGAGGAAAGGGGATATCCTAGATGTTTTTATGTAGACAAAAGGTGGTAGAGAGGAAACAACTGGCTCTCTGAGACAGGAAGGAAAACAAATGATCAAAGAACTGGAGGCAAATGCAAATACAGAAGTATGTTAGAGTGAAAGATGAAAATGAAGCTTGAGAATCAAGATGACTAACTGCCAGATCTGTTTTCTTGGCCTACAAAGAGTTTCAAAATATGTGATTTAAACTTGAAGAGATTTCACATAGAAAACAGAAAACGACACCACTGGGCCAAGGCTTCTACAGGACAACAACCCTGCTGTCCCCACCACAGACACAGCAGGTACTCTGCAGTTTACCACAGTCCCTACCTATCCCCTCATTCATTTTAGTAATTTTGATGGCCCCTGTTGGCAGTTGAGTTTGTGACTCCTTTTCAATAAAAGAGAGGATGAGATCCTTAGAGAGTGATGGCTATAGACTGAAACCTGAAAAAACAGTGATCAAAGTAAACAGGTTAGGAAGTCAATAAGAGAGGATTGTGGTCTGTTAGCCTGCTGAGACCAGTGACTCATCATTCTGCCTGGCAGTGCCCTGGAAGCAGGGGTCACAGGGCAGTCATGGCATCAGACAGGAAGACAAGGGGTTCTAGGGTGCTAGAGGGGACCTCAGTGAGGAGCCTGGACAACACCTGCCCTTGATGGGGACTGTGAAGGGGCTCTCCTGGGAGAATGGAAAAGAGACAGCATGGGAACAAAGAGCAGATGTGGGGGAGAGAGGGTGGTGGGAGAGACCTAAAAGGCAAGATAAAAAGGATTCTCCTGGGCTTTTTCTGGCAAGAACTTGAAAGTGTCATCTGTGTAAAATATTAGAGGACAGACACACATCAAAGGCTAAGGGGAGAGTTAGGAAGCTTTGGGAGGAAAGTAAAAGCAAGTATAATTAGTACAAAAGGGGAAAATCAGTCCTGTAGAAATTTACCATTAGTGAGCCCTAGCTGGTTGGCTCAGTGGCAAGAGCATCAGCCTACAAACTGAAAGGTCCCGGGTTCGATTCCAATCAAGGGCACATGCCTAGGTTGTGGGCTTGATCCCCATTAGGGGGCATGCAGGAGGCAGCCAATCAATGATTCTCTCTCATCATTGATGTTTCTCTCTCTCTGTCTCTCTCTCTCTCTCTCTCTCTCTCTCTCTCTCTCTCTCTCTCTCCCCTTTCCTCTCTGAAATCAATAAAAATATATATGTTTTAAAAATTTACCATTAGTGTATCTTCATCTCCCTGCTCTTCAACTCCCAGAAAAAATAACCCAGAACAGATTTTCTTTTTCTTTTTTTTTAAAAATGAAAACATGACCAGACTTGGCAAATCATAATGAAAGAATTGTATTTTTGTGAAATGAGCCATGTGAATGTTAAAGATTATTTTTAAACTACACACTTGAATTCCTTTCAAATATCCTTAAATACGATTGTAGAGATAAAAAATGTACACTCATTCTTTGTTCTTATATGCAGAGGGTTGTATACATTATCTAAAGTTTTAAAGTAGGAAGGAGATCAAAAGTTCGATGTTTAGTAAGTCTTCAATGTCTCACACAGCAAATGCATATAAACAGAAAAGAAACCCACCGTTCATGACCAGCTAGCCCAGTGCCTGAACCTTTGGGGCCTGCATATTTCCTAAGTCCCTTTATGTTTAAGAGAAACACACACACACACACACAAACCAAAACAACATATTAAATGCTGAGAATAATTCTACAAGGTTATACCCAGACAGGCAGCTCTGGAGGGAGCAATGCAATGGGTGGTAGAGCCATGAGGAAGCAGAGATGGGGGAACTTCGACTTTATCTTTGGTACTTGAGTTATTTGTTTTTACAATGAGAATGTATTTGTAAATTTTTTAAAAATAAATTAAATTGTAATAAGATGAAGCTAAAGCAACCTTTCAAGTGATCAAAGAAATGTAAATCAAAGTGAGACCCATTGTTTTGCGGACTAAAAGACCAGGTAGACATACTATTTGTGAAGCTGTGGGAAAACAGGAAGTCTAACAGAGTGTTGTTGCTGGTGGTGTGTTTCATGGCACAGAGTTTAAAATGTACAAAAGGACCTATTCTAAAAAGTAATTCTCCTTCCCTCTCCTATGCCTGATACACAGTTCTTCTTCTTGGAATCAACTACTCTTGAGAGTTCCTTGGGTGTCCTTCAAGAAGTCTACTAAAGTATGGGAGGGACTGTAAACTGATTCACTTTATTGAATGACAGTTTAGCAGCATCTGTCATCATTTCCAATACACAGACCTTGTTACCTGGTAACTCCACTTATAAGACTCTACAAAAAACAACTATGGACCCAAATGCTCATGACAACATTTTAGAGTTAATGAATAATTGGAAACTATCTAAGTGTAAATAAATACAGTTCATCCGTCCAATGAAACACTATGTAGTCATAAGACATGGAGAGCTGTCTACACAGATACAAAAAGATGTTTCGTGACACATTAGGAAAGGAAAAAAAGGAGGCTGTTAAACAATATAATAGTATGACAGTGCTTGTGAACAAACAAAAATTTCTGAATATGCACATGTGTGTATTAATGTTGTATATGCCTGGGATGATAACCCAACAATTTTTCATTTCTGTGAATTACAGAGGATCAGAAATAGGAAAGAAGTGTGGGAAAAGAGGAAGGGAAGATTTCCATTTTTAATCCTATATTGTTTGAAATTTACAATAAGCACATAGTTAGTGCTTTGGTAACTTAAGAGTTTAAGAATAAATTTAAATAATAAAGCTAATAGAAATCAGTACTACATGGAAAAAAAATAGCCACCTGTAAAATATTTTGCATGTACATTATTAAAAAGAGGGTAGGTGCAGGCTTAACATTCAAGAGCTGCCGCAAAGGCCCAGCATGAACCAATTCACGATTGTACTGAAGGATAAACAGGAACCATGCATGCAGAGGGTTGCTGGTGAAGGAAAGGAAAGCGGCCCAGCCATCCACAAAACACAAGTTTCTTTCTCGTCTTATAGACCCAAACTCGTTCACGTTTCTGAATTGAATATATTGGGGATGAGCAAAGGTGATGGACATGGAAAGGAGATCTAATAAAAATAGTCCTGAATATAGGAATTCTTGAAGATCTCCAGGAATATTCCTAAGGTCCACTTTCTAAATTTTGGCCAGAAGCCAAACTTCTTTCCTGAAAAGCCATAAACTATAAAAGATAAACTGTAATCCAAAAACATTTGTGATAAGGAAGTGCTATGATGGGAATAGTTGCTTAAAAAAAGGAGAGTTAGCCCGGCCGATATGGCTCAGTGGTTGAGTGTCGACCTATGAACCAAGAATCACAGTACGATTCCCAGTCAGGGCACATGCCTGGGTTGTGGGCTCGATCCCCAGTAGCAGGTATGCAGGAGGCAGCCAATCAATGATTCTCACTCATCATTGATGTTTCTATCTCTCTCTCCATCTTCCTTCCTCTCTAAAATCAACAAATATATATTAAAAACATAAGTAAGAGTCAGACTATTAGAATGCATTGGTATCCCCCTATCCCCAGCACTGATCAAGAGGAAGGAGGCATTCCTATTCCATGGAAGTTTCCCAGTCTTTCCAGCAGATAAACCTCTGGAAAGGAGAATGCTCCATGAGGCAACGTTCATTCAGAAATGTGATGGCTGAAGACCAGCAAATGTCTTTGACAACAGCTACGCCCAAACATCCTGCCCATGTTGGTCTTATTTCTCAAACTCGAACTCACTGTATTCGTTTTCTATTGTTACCACAACAAACAACCACAGATGGCGCAGCCTAACACAGCTCCTCTTTGTTATCTCACAGGTTTTTGTGGATCAGAAGTTGGGCACAGCATGGCTGGTTGTCTGCTCCAGGTTTCACAGGCAGAAATCATGGTGGCGGCAGGACTGTGTTCCTTTCTGGAGTCTTTGGGGATGAGCTCATTCAGATTGTTGACAAAAGTATAATTCCCAGTGGCTGTAGGATTGAGGTTCCCACTTCCTTGCTGGCTGTGAACGGGGGCTGTTCTGAATGTATAGAGACCACTTGGCTTGTAGTATCCTTCAAAATCAGCCATGGCGCCCAGCCAGTGTGGCTCAGTGGTTGAGGGTCAACACATGAATCAAGAGGCTACCGGTTTGATTCCTGGTCAGGGAACATACCTAGGTTGTGGGCTCGATCACCAGTAGGGGGCGTGCAGGAGGCAGCCGATTAATGTCTCTCTCATCAATGTTTCTATCTCTCTATCATTCTTCCTTCCTCTAAGTCAACAAAAACATTTTTTAAATTTAATCAGC
Organism: Myotis myotis; assembly: GCF_014108235.1. Classification (NCBI taxonomy): domain Eukaryota; kingdom Metazoa; phylum Chordata; class Mammalia; order Chiroptera; family Vespertilionidae; genus Myotis; species Myotis myotis. The sequence goes on from NW_023416335.1 coordinate 177,590,804, forward strand.
AATGGTGGATCAAGTTCCTCTCACTCTTCAATCTGTCTGACTTCCCTCTCTGCCTCATCTCTCAGCCGCCTCCCTCTTCTGCGCCACCTCTCTGATTGAGCCATACCTTTTCATGGCATATGTAATTACTTACATTGGATTCCTCTGGATAATTGAGGCTACCCTCCCTATCTTAAGATCAGCTAATCACTCACCTTAATTCCATCTGCTAAGTTTCATCACAGTAGTACCCAGACTAGTGTTTGCTTGAACAACCAGAAGACAGGAATTCTAGGGAAGAGGGATGGGGGAGGGGGCATCTTTAGAATTATGCCCACCACATTCATTTATATTCTCAGGTGGAAAAAAAAATTAGCTGAAGGATTCCCATCTGCCAAAATTTTTCGGAGTATAATAACAAAGTAGCATTGCTCTCGCATGAGCTATTCTGATTAAACCTGCAAATGACTCTGCTAAGTCAACATTATCACACTATCTCTATAATCAACAAAACCATGGCTCAGAAATTAACTTGCCTGAGAACACAAGAAGAGAGGGAATCAGTATGAAACCCAGATCTAGCAGTCTAAAAAGCCCATTTCCTTTAATATATCTGAAAACATGACACAATTATGACTTTAGGAAAGGAATGGCTTAGTACTAATGAGAATAAGGAATATCAATGTTTAAAGCGCAGGGAGAGGAAACCCAACAGGAGTTAGCAACTAATTAGTTCTGTAAATTAAAGGTGAAAGAATAATAAAATCAAAGCCAACTACCAAGGAAGGATAATCTGAGGGTAACAAATCATGTAGGTCCAATGTAACCTCAATAATGTAATGGAAAAATAGCCCTATCATAGTATGGGACACCAGTCCTAATTCTAAGCAGGCTACAAAACACCATATATAAGACAAGTGCATGGCGTATGTGCACATGCATTGGTGCATCTTCACATGCACATTTTCATTTATTTTGTTTATTAAACAAATATTTATGGAGCTTCTCTTAGGTTCCAGACACTTGCCTAGTTGCCGAGGATATGGCAATAAAACAAAATAAAGTCCCTGCCTGGAAACAACAAATAAATAAATAAACAAGTGAAAACGTAAGAGCTAGTGATAATACCGTGGAGAGAATTAAGCGGAGTAAGGAGACAGCTCAAAGAGGAGAACTGTTCTTTTATATAAGCTGGTCAGGGAAGGCTGCACTGATGTGGTGACATCAGAACATGGTGCTGAAGCAACTGAGTGACTGCCATTCAGTTTCTGGGGGAAGCATTCCCAGCAGCAGGAACAGCAAGTGCAAATGTCCTGAGGCAGGAGTGTGCTTGGAGAATGGGAGGAACAAAAAGTAAAGAAGGTGGGGAGGAGCAGGAGGAAAGATCAGAGAAGTTGGGGGTGGGAGATGACACAGGACTTCTGTGTCATCTTAAAGACTTTGGATGTGATTTCCTTCTGAGGAAGATAAGAAGCCATCGGAAGATTCTGTGTACGAGAAAAATGGCATGGAGGGGTAAGATTGATAATAATGGTACAAACTGCAACAAGTAGTAAATAAGTCATAGAGATCTAATGCCCAGTATAATGAAGACAGACAATACTGTACTACAATCGTCAAACTTGCTAAGAGACTAAAACTCAATTCTCTCAACCACTAAAAGAAAGATTATGTAATGTGATAGAGGCGCTAAATATCACTATAATGGCAATCATATTACAATATATAAATGTATCAAATTAACACACTGTACAACTTAAATATGCACTATGTTCTATGTCAAATATATTCAATAAAAAAGAAAAATGGCATAGTTTATCCATAAGTAAAGAATCAAAGTTCAAAATACCATACCTAGTAATAATTACTTGATGAGGAGATCATTTATGAACTTTTGTTTTCCAGTTTTACTTATTTATTACTTAAAAGGTGCAGTACACAGGCTATCAAGTTAGTTTCCAAGTGCACAGAAGTGGCCCTGACGGTGGTTCTCCGGCAGTGGTTCTCAACCTTCCCAATGCCGTGACCCTTTAATACAGTCCCTTATGTTGTGGTGACCCCCAATGTCATTGTTACAAATTGAACATAATTAAAGCACAGTGATTAATCACAAAAACAATATGTAATTATATATGTGTTTTCCGATGGTCTTAGGCGACCCCTGTGAAAGGGTCATTCGATCCCCAAAGGGGTCGCGACCCACGAGTTGAGAACCGCTGTTCTAGGGAGACAGAATGGTTAGGTTTATGGGCTCTGGATCTGGAAGGCTGGACTTGGCTGCTGGTTTTGTGCCCATTCAAGCTGCCCAATGCCTGTCAACCTCAGTAGACTTAGCTTGAAGTAGAGGTAGTAATACCCACCTCATCTGGCTGTAAGTAAAGCATTCATACAGTACTAGGCTCATAATAAGAGCCCAAAAAGTGGTATCTGTTAGTATCACCTCCAAGCTTTCAGGAACAGTTAAAATACCCTGGGAATCTGTAGCTTGTATTGGATTCAGATCACGTGCTAACCTAGACTTCTCCCTTCGTGTACCCTCGGCAAGTTTCTCTCAAAGATAAGTCCAATCTACTTAATTGCCATAACCCAAACTGATAGGATCCATGAGGTTTTGCAGCAAAGGACACCAAATCCAAACCAACAAAACAAGTAGATTTATTTAGCATTTAATTCATTCCTGTGGGTTTGTGAACTCATCTCTCCTCAGGAAAATTGTAATCCTCTATCCCTTTCAAATTTTTCAGTCCAAGTCTAAACCAGCCAATGATTTGAGTTTAAAATGCTGTTTCAGAACAAAGAGAAAACCTTAGATTTTCAAAGGTTCAAAAAGCAATGATATATTTTAACAAGGACAAATTTCCTTGTGCAAATTTTGAAAACATTCAAATGTGTCAAGTTTTCCCTGTGAAATATTTACCTGTCAAATTCTCTCCACAGATGAAGAACACTGCATAGACTTTATTTATCACTAAGGAACGCCTCAGCCACATTCTAGCTTAAATGACAATTACAGTGTTTTGTTTTCTGAGGGGGAGGAATGAACAACTTTAGCATCTCCCAGTCTATGTGTCCTCTCTAGAATGTCAACTTGGCCCAATTACATTTACTTTTCATGTAGGAAAATAGTAGGGTTTGTTCCACATCGGTGCTGTGTGTGTGCATAGAAATTTCACCATTTAATTTTGTGTCTGGAAGAAGAGGAGTTTATAATTATTCCTTGAGGTATAACTATAATTAGGTTTTCAAGTATCATAGGTACCCCAGTGATCCAATTGTAAAATAACAGAGTTCTGGTACTGTTATTGGGTTGGCTTTCTTTCTCCCTTGAACCATCACATTCCTCAAACCTCAGGAAGCATGAGGAAATCTTATCGTTAAAAAAGATTTTTTTAAATAAAGAAAGTAAGCTAATAGAAACTGTTATTGGTATTCAGCACTGATGAGAATTTCATACATACTTGGTGTTTAAAATTATTGTTAGGACTATGAGTTATATCCAGCAAATTAGGTAACTGGCAAGTTTAGGTTAATTAAGTTTAACCTTATTACCTCTGGTGACGCCAATAAGACTTTATAATAACACAACTTCCTAATTAAGGCCATACAGGGCACTTTACACATGCTCCTTATACTTCCATTTTGCGGACGGGGAAACACACATACAATGTAAAGGTCTTACTAAGCAGCAAGTCTGTGTCTGTGTGTGTACGTTGTTTGTGTGAGGAGGTGGCAGGCAGGGGAGGAATATACCTACACTGACCCTCATTTCCCCAACCACCCTCAAAAAAGGAGTAAGATATTTCTTGACCTACGTAGGATGGTGTGTGTGATACGTAATATGTAATATCCTATATAATTACATATTCCCACTTTTCTGTGCTGCTCCCATTCTGGGAAGAGGGAGATGAAATGAAAATAAGCACTCTCAATTCCTGGTTGTCCAGTATGATCTAATTCCTGGAAGTAGCCCTGCTCATTTAAAATCAGTTATAGGGCCGAAACCGGTTTGGCTCAGTGGATAGAGCGTCGGCCTGCGGACTGAAGGGTCCCAGGTTCGATTCCGGTCAAGGGCATGTACCTGGGTTGCGGGCACATCCCCAGTGGGAGATGTGCAGGAGGCAGCTGATCTATGTTTCTCTCTCATCGATGTTTCTCTCTCTCTCCCTTCCTCTCTGTAAAAAATCAATAAAATATATTTTTTTAAAAAAAATCAGTTATAGGTTCAAAACACCAAATAATCTTACAAAACCCTGGAAGGGTTTTTAGGAAAAAGGCAAAGGTATGAGAAAGAGAATATAGGAACACTCTAATAAACTATTTATAAACTATAAAGTGCCTAATAATTTTATTCCAAATTATTTCAAGAGTCAACTTCCACTCAAACATATCCCCTGCATTACTAAAACACTATGGAGTAAGATAAGGCCATGTTTTAAACAAGAACAGACTCCAGGAAATAAAAGAATAGAGCATCAAATAAAATGGGATCCCTTGCCCTGCCACTGTGGCTCAGTGGTTGAGTGTCAACCTATGAACCAGGAGGTCAGATTCAATTCCCAGTCAGGGCACATGCCTGGGTTTTAGGCTCAATCCCCAGTGAGGGGCATGCAGGAGGCATCCAATCAATGATTCTTTCTCATCATTGGTGTTTCTATCTCTCTCTCCCTTTCCCTTCTTCTTTGAAATAAATAAAAATATATATGTATATATATTTTTATTATTATTAGTTAAGGTATTACAAATGTGTCCTCATCCCCCCCATTAACCCCAACCCCACCCCCACCCCACCCCACCCCCCCGCCCCGCACACTCATGCTCCCATCCCCCTGTTGTCCATGTGCATTGGTTTGGCTTATATACATGTATTTTTAAATGAGATCCCTTCAACAACTGAGTGGTTCTCAGCTCCCAGGATTATCAGAAAACAAACTATATTAGAGACTCTATTTAGGATCTGTAAGAGAAAGAGAACTCTTTTGAGGACTTGGAAATGTAGGGAGGCAGTTCACATTCCAGTAATTCAGGTTTGTCCCAATAAAAGCTGCATCACTCATCCTATCTATTAAAAGCCCAGCAACCAAAATGGCAGAATGACAAGAACAACCAGAGACCAGAATGACCACAGCCCCTCACCCAGGCTGGCCCCACACCCCAGCGGGGACTCCCACCCGGATCGGGGGTGTGACCAGCCTGCAAACCATCTGTGGCCCCTCGCCTAGGCTGGTCCTGCCCACCAGCAGGGACCTCAACCCCGATCAAGGGTGTGGCCAGCCTGCAAACCGCCCGTGGCCTCTTGCTCAGCCGACCCCACCCCTAACAGGGACCCCCCACCCTGATCCGGGGCCCCCATCAGGGCAAGCCAGCTGGCCCACACCCGTGCACCAGGCCTCTATTCTATATAATGAAAGGGTAATATGCAAATTGACCCTAATGGCGGAACAACCAGAATGACTGCTGGACCAGTCACTATGAGGTGCACTGACCACCTCTTGATCCCTTTCCCCAGCCAGCAGGCTCCAATCACCTGATGGCAAATGGGGAATGGGGGGTGGGTGGCAGGGGACACGGGCGGTGCCAGGCCAAGGCCCCCATCTCACCGGTTGTCCCACACACAGAGGGCAACCAGTGGCGGGGGTGGGGCCGGCGAGTATGAGCAGCAGACCTCTTGGTCCCTTCCCCCAACCAGCAGGCACCGATCACCCAATGACGAATGGGGAACTGGGGGTGGGTGGCGGCAGGGGTTGGGGCCTATTGCAGGCAGCTGGGGAAAATGGCCCTGATTGCAGGCCAGGCCTAGGGACCGTACCGGGACCGTACCAGCGCACGAATTTCGTGTGCTGGGCCTCTAGTTTCTCATAGAAAACTTATAAGGGGACAAAATGTAATAGGTCTACCGAGCTGGAAACTTACAATCTGAACTAACAGTAAAAAAACACAAGTGAAGAAAGTGATATTCAAAAGACAGGGCTCTTGTAAGTAGTAAATCTCCCCATGTAAACATCTCCATTAAGTATTTTAGGTACTTGGTAAATACCTTCCCATTTTTAATTTTTCAGATTATTCTTTTTCCTTGTGTAAAAGTATTGCTACCATGATGTTACTTCTAAAAATAAAATAATATAATACAAAACAGCTTAGCAGGAAAGAAAAATTTTCTCTTCATTAATTTAAAAATAACTCAAGCTGTAAGAGATTTCTAAAGCAGACTCCCTCTCCTTTTCCCTAAAATACATATGAAGCCAGTCATGGAGGGTTATCAAATAAAAGGACCTAATGCAATGCCAGATTTTTAATTCAACAAACAAAAGTCAAGCCATTTAAATAATTCAGTAAGCCATGTCTCAAAGTTGTTTTTAGGGGAGGGGGAAGCCTCAGGGCAGACCTAAAAGGTGCCTTTATTGAGATTTTAAGACACTTAATCCCTTTCCCTCCTTCTCCCCCTCCTTATACATATGCTGGAGCAAATGTAAAATAATCACTCTTCTTAGAAATGCAGGCCTACAACGATTAATTTATTAGCCTGCAACAACCCAACAATTTCAAGAAGGAACCTGTTTGAAATCTGAAGCAGAGAGGTTAGATGATTTATTAGTAATTCTGTGAGTCATGCTTCCAACTTGTTCTCTCCTGGTCAGTGCTGGATGCTAGGGCTGTGTTTGCCCAAAGTAGCCTACAAGAAGAAAACTCTAAAACAAGACAAATCCAGACCGCCAACAGCAAAGCACAATGGAAGTTTCCTGTCCCTTCAGTAAAGGACAACAACCCTAATGTAGAAGGCATTTGATTCTTGGGAGACAGAAACAATAAACATGAAACTCCAGTTTTAGTTCCTAACTACTGGAAACTTAGCCCATCAAATCTTTCACAAAATCTGTATAACTAACTACTAATGCAAACTAAGCCCACAACAGCGAGTCTTTTATCAGTTTTCTTCTGGTGACATCCCAAAGTTTTTCACTTTATAACAACAAATGTTATCAGTGGCAAAGAATGGAAACATGGTTAAAGATTAAATCTCACCCTGGCCAGTGGTTAGAGCATCAGTCCACACACAGAAGGGTCCCAGGTTCAATTCCTGGTCAAGGGCATATACCTGGGTTGCAGGTTCCATCCCTGGCCCTTGTCAGGGTGCATGCGGGAGACAACCAATCCAGGTGTTTCTGTCATTGATGATTCTTTCTCTCTCCCACTCTTTCCTTTCCACTCTCTAACAATCAAGGGGAAAAAAATCTTCAGGTGAGGATTAACAAAACAAAAACAAGATTAAGTCTCATAGAATTTTTTATGTCTTTCAACGTTTATGTGTTTCATTAAAATCCAGAAATGAAGGTTAATGCTCTTGGTTACTCCCAGGTGGCAATGGAAATGGCCATGTTAGCCATGTATGCGTCAGAAACCTTATTAGGCATGTCGGAAATCAGAAGCCTAGGCTGACCTTTGATTTTTCCAGCAGATCTTGGAACTGGCTTATCAACCACAACAAAATGACTCAAAACCAACCTGTTATTATGCCAAAAAATACTTGACTCCAAAAGCAACAGATGTATTCAGGAAACAGTTTTATTCAGTGGGCTAATTGCTAATTTCAAAATATTCTGTATTCATTACTCATAATTCAATTTAAATTTCACAATTGAAGTTCTAAACATTGAATGGTTCTCTCCACCCCCACCTTCCACAGCGTCTTTAACCATAAAGCTATGATTTAAGAAGCTATTCATAATTTTATGTAAAATGGTGCCCAACATGCTTGGAAGAATAAATATACTTGCCAATAGGACCGGGACCATTAACATAAAACAGGGACATCACCTCCCCTCCCCCCTCCCCCATCCCTCCCAACCCCGCCCGCCAGCAATACAATTTCTAAAAAGGCTCTGACTTAATGAAAATACAAGCCTGCTAACAGGTAAACGGCTTTGATGCTTTAATTCTGTCTTACGGTGCTACGGCGTTGCCAAGTGATTGTTGCTCTGTAGAGAAAGGGGGAAGAGTTGGGTTAAAATATCTTTTTCCCTTCAATCCTGATTTATGATTTCCTCCAAAGAAAAGCACAATTTCTGCCAAGAAGAAGAAAACAAGGCTTAGCTTTCACATCAGGGAAAAAAATAGTAGCAATCCCTTTTGCATATAATAATGACTATTATTCAGCCCACTCAAGTAAAACACAAAACCAAAGAAAGGAATAAGGAATCTATAGTCCTGACAGGCTCTGCAGTAAAGAAGAAACAAGAAAAGTCACGTTTCGAGAAGTTTCCAGAGCTTTTCCAGCTCTCAGCAGAAACAAGCAGTGATTGTATTCCTATGACCTGTCTCCCAGGAAAGAGGTGCCTTTCTTCCACCATGCTGTCTCTCTGAATAACATACATTTTGAAAAGAACAAGAGGAGCTGGCTCTTTTACAAAATCAGAGAACTTTATTGTTGAAAGGACCTAAGCCAACCCAAGATTCAAGCGCTCTCTCGGAGCCTGGATATGTTCTGATGCCTCGCGAGGAATTCTGCCACCTCCGCTATCGGGCTAGATAGACGCACTTGGTTCTTGGAAGGGCCTGTCCCACCCCCATCTCAGCACCCGCTGAGGGCTGTCCTCAGGGACCAAACAATACAAGCCTATTCCCTCTTCCGCTTGGAAACTGGACAAGGGTTTTCTAATAGCAGCCCTGTCTCCCTTAACTTCATGGGACATCAAGCTCCAGTTCAAGCCATTCCTAACAGGACACAATTTCCTGACCTCTGGTCACACTACTTCCACACCCCACCCTGGACACCTTCCAGATCAGCCACATCAAATGCAGCGTATGGAGTCCAGTACAAGACTCTCCCACACAGAGCACAAAGGGGCCGTTATCTCCAGGAAATGGGACACTAACGTGCATTACATCTGCTCAACGTGGCTTAGGTTAACTTTCCTTAACTTTCCACGATCAGAGCATCACATCTGGGAAGCTTTTGTCAAACCAACTCATCTCCATTTTTAGTTGACTTTTAAAAACATAAATTCACAACCTGACAAAGAGCCCTGTTAGTTAAAATATTACCAGTGTCACCTTACCACCTCATTTTGTATGGATTTGTTCCTGAATGTAGACTGTCATCAGGTATCGCCCCCAGCTTTGTCTCAACCACAAGCCCCAGTCACAGATAAAAATGCTGAATAGAACGTAGTGGCAAGTGCTTCTAAATTCCAAATCATTTCCTCCTGGTGCATATCATTTTTAACCCAAGAACATAAAATTTTCCTAAAGCAATCATTTTAAATAGGATGAACAGCTTCCCTGGGCTAAGAAATCTGGTGAACAGCAACATATAAGGAAGGAATAGTTGGTTAAAAACAGTTCTTCTGTTAAGCCCTAGCTGGTTTTGCTCAGTGGATAGAGCATCAGCCTGCGGACTAAAGGGTCCCATGTTAGATTCCGGTCAAGGGCACATGCCCAGGTTGTGGGCTTGATTCCCAATAGGGGGCATGCATGAGGCAGCCAATCAATGATTCTCTCTCATCATTATTATTTCTATCTCTCCCTCTCTCTTGCTCTCTGAAATCAATAAAAATATATTTTTAAAAAACAACAGTTCTGTTGGAATGAGTGTGATAGCTATCTCTACGAGCATTGGTATCTGCTGTTATCTTAATTACACCCGGATATGTGCATTATCTCTAAGATTTAAAAGGAATCTTAACAGGAATGCCAGCTAACATCCACAAGTGACCAGTTTTAATTCATTTGCCATAATATACACTTAAGCACTCAATGCTAACCACATAGGTATTGTTAAGCAGCCCTTGGTATCAAGTTACATTTTGTTGAAACACTGCCATTCCCAAATGACACTGCTCAATTTTGTGACAGAAGGTTGATCCAAGGCACTTAGCAGGAGTTGCTTGCAATGGAGAGCATATATACAATGGAATACTGCTCAGGAAAAGATAAGATGAAGTACCACCATTTGAAATATCATGGATGGATCTTGAGAATATGCTAAGCAAAGTCAGTCAGACAGAAGTAAAGAACCGTGATTTCACTCATATCCTATCTAATAAAAGACAAAAAGGGTAATTAACCGTACCTCCACTACGCTTCCCATTGGCTAATCAGGGTGATATGCAAATTAACTGCCAACAAAGATGGCGGCCGGCAGCCATGCAGCTGAAGCGAGCAGGAGGCTTGCTTGCTCCAGTGATGGAGGAAGCCAAGGTTCCCCACCTGCAGCGGCCCGGCTCTGAACTCCGAAAGCAACAGCTTTGAAAGCAACAATGTTTCAATTATCGAAGCTAAACAAACCCCAGATACCTGCTTTCAGCCAGCGGCGGCCTCAGAGCTGGGAGCACCAGTGACAACAATGTTTCAATTATAGAAGGTAAAAAATCCCAGAATAAAAAAAAAAGAAAAAAAGGAGAGGCTGGGAGCTTCAGTCACTGGCCAGCCTGAAAACAGCCCTCAGCCCCTCACCCAGACTGGCCAGGCACCCCAGTGGGGACCCCCAGCCTAAAGGAGGTGTGGCCAGCCTGAAAACAGCCATCAGCCCCTCACCCAGGCTGGCCAGGCATCCCAGTGGGGACCCCCACCCTGAAGGGGGTGTGACCAGCTACAAACACCCATCAGCCCCTCACCCAGGCTGGCCAGGCACCGAAGTGGGACCCCCACCCTGATCTGGGACACCCTTCAAGGCAAACCAGCCGCCCCCCACCCATGCACCAGGTCTCTATCCTATATAGTAAAAGGGTAATATGCAAACTGACCCTAACAGCAGAAAGACTGGGAATGACTGGTCACTATGACACACACTGACCACCAGGGGGCAGACGCTCAATGCAGGAGCTGCCCTCTGGTGGTCAGTGCTTTCCCACATGGGGGAGCTCTGCTCAGCCACAAGCCAGGCTGATGGCTGCCAGTACAGTGGTGGTGGTGGGAGCCTCTCCTGCCTCCTCAGCAGCGCTAAGGATGTCTGACTGCAGCTTAGGTCTGCTCCCTGCTGGCAAGTGGACATCCCCCGAGGGCTGCCGGGCTGCCAGAGGGATGTCTGATTGCCATCTTAGGCCCAATCCCCCAGGGAGCAGGCCTAAGCCAGCAAGTGGTCATCCCCCGAGGGGTCCCAGACTGCGAGAGGGCACAGGCCAGGCTGAGGGCCCCCCCCCAAGTGCACAAATTTTTGTGCACCAGGCCTCTAGTGTGGCTATAAAACTGAAAGCAACAAATAAACAAGACAAACATAAAAACCCAGACAACAGTATGGCAGTTACCAGAGGGAAGAGGTAGGAAGAGGTAGAAGAGGGTAAAGGGAGACAAATACATGGTGAATGAAGACTTGACTTTGGGTGGTGAACACACAATTCAATATATATATATGATATATTATAGAATTGTACACCTGAAACCCATATAATTTTTAAATATATTTTTTATTTCAGGTTGAAGCTCAACCACTGAGCAACACCAGCTGGGTGAAACCCATAAATTGTATTTAACCAATTTATTAATACCCCTATTTAACCAATGTAACCCAAATACGTTTAATAAAAATTTTTTAAAAGAGTTGCTTATAGCCAAAACCGGTTTGGCTCAGTGGATAGAGCGTCGGCCTGCGGACTGAAAGGTCCCAGGTTCGATTCCGGTCAAGGGCATGTACCTGGGTTGCGGGCACATCCCCAGTGGGAGATGTGCAGGAGGCAGCTGATCGATGTTTCTCTCTCATCGATGTTTCTAACTATCTCTCTCCCTTCCTCTCTGTAAAAAATCAATAAAATATATTTTAAAAAAAGAAAAAAAAAAGAGTTGCTTATAAATTGCCTCTTTAATCAATTATGTAAGAAACACATATAATTCAGAACGTATTCTAGTTAATCAATTTGGAAGACATGGAGGAGGGAAGAAAAGCCGGAACCATTTGATCATTGTTTGCAGCCAACTCCATCTCAGATTTAAACAATCTTATGAACCAGCATCCATATTACTGCTCTTTCAAGTCCCAATACATTAGTTGTCCTCTTATCTATGCCTGTTTTATCTTCACCTGTTCCAATAGAGGACACCAGAAAATGTTCTCAAAGGTATGGAGATTATTAAGGAAATCAAATATAGGCTAGGGATATAAATGATGTGAATAGCATGCCCTAGAGCTGTGCATGCTGAGTCCCTGAGTATAAGGCTCAAAATGATCAATGAAGCCCAGCTAGTGTGGCTTAGTGGCTGAGCGTCCACCTATGAACCAGAGGTCATGGTTCAATTATCAGTCAGGGCACATGCCTGGTTGCAGGCTCTATCTTCAGTAGGGGGTATGCAGAAGGCAGCCGATCAATGATTCTCTCTCATCAATGTTTCTATCTCTGTCTCCCTCTCCCTTCCTATCTGAAATAACAAAAAACAAAAAAAATTTTTTTAAAATGATGAGTGAATTTCTTAGGGACCTTTTCCTTATCATCCCAGATAAACTTCGTGAAGAAGAATTGTTTTCTATTCAATTCATAAGTCACCAATTCAAGGGAAATCAATTTCCCCTAGAGAGTTAGCCACCGAATGTGAAAACTGCTTATTGAAAACTGATCAAGTACCAGGGACTTTGCCAGCATGTGCCATGCAGCGTATCAGTCCCGTAATACATTGGGCACTCTTTGCTCTGCACTCTTACAGAAAGTTCTCAGCTTCTGCAGGGTCATTCATGAAGTCTGTTCATACATGGTTGACAGGCTATGCAGCAGGGCAGCCAAAGTTCTTCAGCCTCCAGACAGTTGAGAGAGCGGTGGGGGCAACCCATCTGTGAGCCAGAAAGGGCTGCAGAAGAACGCAGCATAGCAGGGCACAAAACCGCATTCACTCGCAGCCCTGATGAGCACACTCCCCAGCCCAGCTGGCCTGCGTGATGACAGAGGCAGCATTGTTGAAGGCCCGCGGGAGAGATCAGACTTGTCAGTCACCACGTTAAAGAAATTTCACTCTCTTCATACCAGTGTAAACCCGAGTTCGTCTTTATTTCCCATTACCCTCTATCCCCCACCCAGGGCAGTAACCAGGGTCATGCACAATATATTTAGTTCAGTGTTACCAAATAGCCTTGAAGCAAGGGAAAGGAGAACCTTTTCCCCCAGTGGGACTCGGACTTGGAATCACCCCTTTACAATCCCACCTGGGGCATAGAGGGCTGAATATGAAGCATTTCTTTCCCCTCCCACCCTGAGCCCTGTCCGACCCTCAGTCCGAACCATGATGTTCCATTGCACAGCTGGGCCTCTCTCAAGCAACCCAAACAACTGTCCTCTGCTCCAGACGTCCCTTCAATAAACCTATACACAGTGCCGGTTCCTCACCGCAGTCCAGGACAGCTCAGCTAGACGCTGGCTGTGGGGCTGACTGTCAGGGAGTATTGCAGCCAAAGGGCATTTTGACCCTCCCCTCAAAACCTACCCCAGCTCAATTCTCGGTGTTAACAATAAGGCTCTCTATTCACAAGATGTGTGTGTGTGTATGTGTGTGTGTGGGGGGAGTGGATGTCCAAAATACTTTGCCTTTGAAATGCAATCTGCAGGTGAACAAAATATAAAATATAGTATTTATTTCAATTCACTGACAACAGAAGTCAGAAACCAAAAGAACTCAACATTTGGGATGAGGCAGACCACCACCACCACCTCCCCGCCACCCCCCCCCCCCCCATCCCCGGTGAATTAGAACAAAAGCTGTGTTAGAATTGATCAGAAATGTTTTGAGTCAAAAGAATTTTGAATTTTATTATATAGGATTGGAACTCTTAAGTACCATGGTATAGAATTTACCTTTAATACCAGCTATGTGACCTTGGGAACTTTTCTGTGTGTCAGTTTTTCATTTGAAAATGGGAGAGTATCTACCTATAAGTTTCCTTATTTATAAAAAAAAAAAAAAAGAGAGAGAGAGAGAGAGAGAGAGAGAGAGAGAATGTAACAGTATCCACCTCAGATTTAAACAATCTTATGAACCAGCATCCATACTACTGCTCTTTCAAGTCCCAATACATTAGTTGTCCTCTTATCTATGCCTGTTTTATCTTCACCAGCTGGACAGATAAGCCCGTGTGTGTATGTGTGTGTGTGTGTGTGTGTGTGTGTGTGTGTGTGTGTGTGTTGCGGGTTAACAAAAACAAAAAAAAAAAACACAAGCTTTGAAATCAGACAGAAATGGGGTAGCCTACAGGCTCTGTTATTTACTACATTTCATTAAGTAAAAATATTTTTTTCACACTTTAATATTGCTGAAATTAGAATAGGTCTTATAATTAATGGCATCTTACATTCCATTGGATATTATCTCTGAACCTGAGCAAGTTATGAAATCTGTATAAAACTGGTGATAGTGCCTTCCTCTCCCAAAGGTGCCATAAGGCACAAATAACATAACCGTGCAAACCCCTAACACACAACAGGCAGCACTAATACCCTATTGCATTTTGCACCCTTATGTGGCCAGTGTCGTGTGTATGAGGGATGCCTAGGAAGTGCATAAATATTTATGTGTATTTAATGGAGCAACCATTGTCCATGGAAATTTAAAAAGAGTGCCTGGATGCGCTTCAAGCTCATGTGTCTGATGTCCCTGCCGGAGCAGCCTACAGGACAGATGGGGGACGTTAAGTCCAGGGATGTTCAGGAGGGGCGATGTACAGACACTCAGGGCCCTTTACAAGGACCTGCAGCTGCTTTAAGCCACACACCCAGAGCCTTGGGTCACTGTCCAGCCCCCACATGGGGCCATTTATAGAGTCTCACACCCTCCGAGACTGCACTCAGGCTCCAAGTTTATATGGTGGGGCCAGTAGTGGAGGGTGCTTCTTACAAACCCAGTTACAGCTCTTGTTATGTTAACAGTTAGCTAGTGTTGAGCACGTCATTATCCTCCACTAAACCCTTCACAATACCCCTAGGAAATATAAGCAACCTCAAGCAGCATCCCTGTTTTCTGAGGCCCAGCATTTAAGTCAGATCCTGTTAAGTGGCGGACGTCCACCTGCTTCCCAAGCTGTGTCCTTCACCACTGTGTCCTTCCTCAGGGAGGTTATGCAACAACAGCCACAGAAGCGCAGCTTTCCCACACTTCCAGGTCTCACCTTCAAAACCGCCAAACAGCATCCTCCCCAGAAGTGTGTCAGAGCCTCCTGCCCCAGGTGCATGGAGGCCAAAGCGGGTGGAGGGCAAGTAGATAGGGCAGGTGTGTGTGGACTGAGTTTCAAGTGGGTTTCCAAGCCCAGTTGGTGCTGTGTCCTCAAGCTCCGGCCAGCCCTACCAGGCAATGCTTTCGACCCTTTTCCATTTCTCTTGCTCCGGATTTATTTCCCATAGCTCCAGGCACCACCCTGCAGATTTACTTCCAGTTCTCCCTTTTCATGATAGGCTTCCTCCATCTTTTTTATTTTATTTTAGTTTTTTAAATTCTGGTTCTTCTTTGCCAGTAGGTGTGGCTTGGTGGTTGAGCGTCAACCTATGAACCAGGAGGTCACAGCTCGATTCCCGGTCAGGGCACATGCCCGGGGTTGCAGGCTCAAGCCCTAGTAGGGGATGTGCAGGAGGCAGCTGATCAATGATTCTCTCACATCATTGATGTTTCTCTCTCTCCCTCTCCCTTCTGCTCTGAAATCAATTAAAAATATATTTTAAAAAATATATAAATAAAATAAAAATTTTTGTTTCTTCAAAATTTTCTCTCCTAATAAGTTATTTCTCTTGACACAGCCCTGCACTTCCTGAAAACTCTTCTTTATTCATCCTTGGCAGACGTGAGTCACAATGAAAAGGCAAAGCTGAAGAGTCCTCATCTGAACTTTCCAGAACCCCAGTGATAAACACCCATGTGGAGGCATGTCAGAAAGTCGGAGAAGCCAGGGGAAGACGTGCTCAAGGTTATGACTTTCCTGCCCCCAAGGAGGATGTCTGCTCCTGGTACTATAGGATCACCTGAGACTGCAGGGTCACTCAGAGAAAAGAGGGAAGAGTTCCAGACAACAAAGCACGGCTGTTGGACAGCCTCACCGTGGGCCATTCCCCTACAGCAGTCGCTATGCTACATTCACTTCCCTCTCCTCCGAGGAAACCTTGGGAGCTTTGATTGTATGCCGCCTCCCATTTCCAGACAATACAATAAACCAGCGGGCAGATGGTCTACTTCACATGCAATCTCCAGTCGTCACATCTCTCCAGGAGGTTCAGAGATGTGTGTTTTTTAACATGGAACCTCTCACCACGGCAGCTGGAGTTTTCCAGTTTCTGCATAAGGACCCGTGGCCCCATAATGGAAACAGGTTGGTAACATGGTTTATGACTTGGCATTACAGAGCTCCTGGGTAGCAACGCAGGTGGAGGCAAAGGCCCCGGAGCTATAGAGGAGGTCAGGGGACTTCCTGGGAAGTGAAGACCATTCATTGGTCAGAACACACACACACTCTGTCACCTTTGCTGTGCAGCGAGCCCATATCATCGGACTTCCTTACTTCCAGTCCCCCCAACCCACTCACACTACTGAGATGATGGGTCAGCAGGACGCATCGCCTCCTTCACTTACTAGAAGACAGGAAATGAAAGAGGACCATAGATAGGACTGAGTCTGCAGTTGGGAAAGACATTAAGTACGACTTTCGGGCTTGTTTACTCATCCCTCAAACCATGCCAGACAGTTTCAGACATTTGCTGAATACACTGGCTTTTGTAAATGCCAGAACACTGATTCATTTCTTCACAGCATATTAACTTATCCTCTGGCAGTAGAACTCCTAAATCATTATCCTTAACCACGGCTGCAATACCACACCAGGTGATTGGAATTTCGATACAAGCTATACTCTCCCCTATTTGCCCTCCATCCCTAGGGTTCCCTGGAAAAGTCTGGGTTTGATGGTCTGTGCACCTTTTGTGGTGACAAACCACCAATTCTATAAACTCAACATGAATTAAATATCTCAGAAACAACTGCTTTTATGTCCACATGTAATTAATATTCTAAACAGGCAGTAGTAATTCACACTCGGAAAATTATGGGTCAACCGTTTCACAAACATAGAAAGAAGCTGGCTCCTGCTACACCATAAGTAGGTGGAAATGTTATCCAAGTATCTCATACAGTTTTGAGAGGCTAGAGATCCGATTTACCATTCACAAAGGGGTATGGTCTCTTCCTTCAGCTTTGCTAAGGGATCCAACTTTCTAACTTCGCAGATACAGAGTCTGACCATGCACTGGGATTTTGGTGCTGCCTATGGCTGTCTGGTTCTTTTTTAAGGAGTTAGGTTTTGGGGGAACAGGACAGTAGATACTGGTGTACTCCACACAGGCCCCATTTTTAGGACCAGCACACCGATCCCTGGCTGCTCATGGCCCACAGGGAAGGTCCCAGCCAGCTACAGGACACTGCTTCACCCCAAGTTACACCTCAGAAGGGGTTGCTAAGCTGCCAACAACTGGCTGACTCGGGGATACACAGGTCCAGCCCTTTGCCTCAACTGGGGACAACTCAGAAAGCCATCCCAGCTTGAGCTCCCCATCAGGACAGCTGGGACTTCAGCTGCAGCTGCATTGCTGGTCAGCTTCTCTTCTGTCCAACCTTGCCACCCTCCTTTCCTCACCCATAAAATCCTTCAGCACCCAACTCCTGGTTTCACTGGGCTTCGGTCGAACCCAGTCAAAGACCAGCAGTTTTCTAAATATCAAGCTATCTTTTCACTGTTCTGAGAAAGTTACAGGTCCCACAGGGATATGCTCTATCAGAAGTACGATGAAGACGAAAGCAGTCTTTGAAAAAATACTTGTGATTCAGTTTAAAAATGACAAATTTTTGGCCCAGCCAGGGTGGCTCAGTGGTTGAGTGTCGACCCATGAGCCAAGAGGTCACCGGTTCGATTCCAGGTCAGGGCACATGCCCAGGTTTCGGGTTCAACCCTCTGTGGGGGGCATGAAGGAGGCAACCAATCAATGTTTCTCCCTCATCAGTGTTTCTATCTCTCTAACCGTCTCCTTTCCCCTCTCTCTAAAAATAAAAAAAAAACATATTAAAGAAATTACAAATTTTTGATAATCAGTTCAGATCACTTTCTGAACACCACCCCAACAGGATCAACAGAGACAGCAGTTAAATAATGCCCAGGAGTTTCACAGGCTCACAAGCAAGGGAGGTGAGACATCACCAGGCTAGGAATTTGCACCTCACAAGATCATGTTGCATTCAACACCGACACCAAAGGACAGGATGCTGGCTCTGGAGTTCTCAGCCTTAACCATTAGAGTCTGCCCCTCCCCCAGCCCCAAGACATACATGCTTTATAACCTCAAATCCCAGCAAATCTTCATGCTAATGTTATAGAAAAGAACAGTTCTACATAGAGGTATGAAAATGCATTCTGAATACTTTATTGCCAACATCTCAAACTTTTGATCACAGAGAACCATTCCTGGAGCTGATAGATTATTGATGACTCTGTAGTATTGACTGCAGCCCCGAGAAAGCAGATGGCAGGCAGGTCTGAGCAGGAATCCAGAGCAGCTGCTACCATGTTGCCCAGGAGGCAGTACCATCTCCCAGAAAATTTCAAGGAGCTGCCTAGTAGTCACTCAGGCTCTGGCCCAATTGAGGGTCCAGGGATGGAGTTAGAGATGTCACAGGAGTGCAAGTCAAAGGAAACGCAGATACTTGCCTAGTGTCTGTACCTTATTATCAGAGGTTTCGGTGCAGGATGTTAAAAATGTAGATAATGTACTTCAGATGAAAATCTCAACCTAAAATCATACTATTGCCTAACATTTTACAGCTTTTTACACATCGTCTCATTTGACCCTCTGAGCTCTCCCTGTGAGGACCAGGCTGATATAATTATCTCAGCTGCATGACTGATTAAAAGACTTGCCCAGGATCATACAACTGATCAATGTTGGGACAAGATTACCAGATTATTGGTTCAGGGTTCTTTCCTATAAAATTATAATTTGTATGAGTGGCTCAGTTTGTTGGACTGTTGCCCCATATGCCAAATGGTTGCTGGATCGATTCCCAGTCAGGGCACATACCTGGGTTGCAGGTTCAATACCCCCTGGTTCAGGCACGTATAAAAGGCAACTGATCAATATTTCTTTCACACATCAATGTTTCTCTCTCTCTCTCTTTCTCTCTCTCTCTCTCAGCATGTTCTCAATAAGGATTAAAAAATAAAATAAGCCGAAACCGGTTTGGCTCAATGGATAGAGCGTCGGCCTGTGGACTGAAAGGTCCCAGGTTCGATTCCGGTCAAGGGCATGTACCTTGGCTACGGGCACATCCCCAGTAGGAGATGTGCAGGAGGCAGCTGATCGATGTTTCTCTCTCATCGACGTTTCTAACTCTCTATCTCTCTCCCTTCCTCTCTGTAAAAAATCAATAAAATATATTTAAAAAATAAAAATTAAAATAAAATAAAATAGAAATTATGCCAATTTAAAATTTTTCTATATATTTCTCCAGGCTTGTGTGCAAAACATTGTCTCCCTCCTTCTCCTTTTCTGTATTTCATAGGAACAAGGACTATTGATAGCAAGTGGTCCTAAAAAGGGTCATAAACCACCATCAAAGGTCGGTCTCTCTCTGTCTGTCTCTCTCTCAAGGACTTAAAACAATCCAGACCCTGTTGATGCAGACCACAGCTTCTGAAGTACAACTGACAAGCTAAAGGGATCAAGTTATATGACTACCAGTATTCAATGTCTGTGACTAACCTGGTTCATGGAAGTCATATACACAAGAAGGGGGAAAAAAAAAAAAAAAAAAAAAAGAATAAAAAGCTTCAAACAGCTCACTGGTTTCTTAGACACAGTCATTGTTCTCAGGAAAGCCTTTCCACCCCGGTCAGTAAGTTCGGCTATTTGAAGCACTTGTTGGATTTCACTCTTGCCAAGTTGGCATTCTGTTTCTGCAATGTGAAAATCCTGGACTGAAGAGATCAGATGAGGGTTTTCATGGTCTCAGTAACAGAAGCAATGAGCATCCCTGCCTCAGGTGGATGTATTACAGCTTGTGGGAGTGTTAATGAGAGCTAATTACTCTATTTACTCCATTAGCCAACCAGCCAGCAACAAGAAATACCCAGTAAAACTTGCTGGGTTCTTAGGCTTTGTTTCAAAGGGCTGTTGCCAACATGATTTGGCTGAAGTGATCAGCACAGGGCTGCTCAACTGGGCTGTTATCTCAGGATCACAAGGCATAGTCTTTAGTCCTTTGTATCCTGTAAATCAAGTCAAGTCAGCACCAACTCTATTCTTCCACACTCTCTTTACCATTATCACCACTACCACCTCTGCCCTTAGTGGAGACTTTGGCTGCAAATTAAGAAATTAAATGATAGGCCTGGAATTTTAGGAAAACAAGTATCCACTGACCATTAAAACTGGGTGTGGCATTTTATAATGCCCGATACTCAATTTGCAATAGTCACAAGATTTGGCCAGCAGTTCACTCACTTTGATCCTTGAACTCTAGACCTAAGAGGTAACTTAAAAACCATGTAAATTTCACTTAATCACTGAAACTTAACTGTATCCATGTTTTATGCAAAGTATATCCACATATGGCATTCATTATATAAAAATGAATTCATGAATTTATATAAATTATATTTAAAAAGGCTTTCCCATTCTTACCTTTTTATTCCTACCAGGTGGGGGAGTGGGGTGCAGAGGGTGGAAAAACCATAGGACGACAGATCTAAATTTCCCAGAATAGGAGCTAGAAGTTTAGTTATTAACCCTACACGTTAACCTTTCCCATATTCCAATATAAGATGATGTACAGTTGAAAATGCAACTGTGGCTTCAGGGACAAAAAAAAAAAGAAGTTCCAAGACATATTACAAAGAAGATTCTCAAAGCGTGTTATCTTTAACTCCATAGAAAAAAGACTGCATTTGGATTACATTATAATTCAAAGAAAACGACACTTATAATTACTTGGCTCAATTTATTAAAATGAAAAAGTCTAAGCAAACATACAGTTCTCTTTATGTGGTTATCAAGATCTAGCATAAAGCCAATAAAATCTAACCCAACTTATATGTGGCATAAAAAATGAAGATTTACTCAACAACTTTTCTCCTGAGTTTTTTAACACTTGTCTTCTCTCATGATTTTCTACAGCCTTTTTTTCTTTCTTTTAAAGACTGCCTTATTGCTGAATTCTTATTATACATGGACAAGTAACAGCTCCATGAATGATGCCAAAATCTTGCCTACAGTAAAGCAGGGGTGGGGAAGTCCGGCCTGCGGGCTGTATAAGGCGTGAGAAACCATTTGGTCTGGCTCTGCCAAGGCATTAGGGGTGAGTTAATTAAGTGTTTGACCAAATATACTAGTAGCAGGCTGGTTTTTAGTTGGTAATTTTATCAACTAAACATCAATGATGTTATAAATATCCAAATGGCCCTTGGCAGAAGAAAGGTTCCCCACTCCTAGTGTAAAAGGATGACTGAGTTGCTGCCATTCCAAAAAGCTGTCTCTGCTTTTTACACAAACACACAGACAATTCATGTTTTATTTTGGCTGTGAGAAGAGTCCTAAGCTGGGGATTCATCATGAAATTTCCCAAGCAGAAGGATTTCAGAAAATCAGGTGACATCCTTAACAGGAAAAAAAAAACACACACTACTAAACAGAAAAATAAGGAGGTAAGATTAAAAAAAAAAGTTTCTTGTATTTAAATACCCATAATATTTACTAAAAGTTTACAAGACTGAACAGGTTTACCAGTTATACTAAAATTTTTAAACAAAGAACAACAGCAGCATTTTTAACTTTGAGATGGGAAACAATCGTTATTGAGCTCCTGCACTGAATGAGCCAGGTACTGTGCTCAGCATCTTGAATGGATTATCTTTTTAAAAAATATATCTATATTGATTTCAGAGAGGAAGGGAGAGGGAGAGAGAAATAGAAACATCAATGATGAGAGAGAATCATTGATTGGCTGCCTCCTGCACGCCCCACACTGGGGATGGAGCCCACAACTAGGTCATGTGCCCTGACTGGGAATCTAACCATGACCTGGTTCAAAGGTCTATGCTCAACCACTGAGCCACGCTGGTCAGGCTTGACTGTATTATCTTAATTTAATCTTTCTAGTATTCCTACAAGGTAGACATTGTTCCCCTCTTACAGGTGAGAAAACTGAGGCTCAGGTTGGGTGAGTAATAAAGTCGCAATGTTAAGACATGACTGTGCTTGGATTCCACCAAGGTATGTCTGACTCTAAAACTTAAAATAGTTGCTACTACCCTCTGCCTCAACAGCACCACCAAGAAATTACAATGATAGAATTGTTCCATAAGTAGAGAGGATCAGGTCTTGAGTCAGATGCTCTCCATGTTAATTATGTTTCTACTGTGTGGTAGTTTCCTCCATATGAATGGAGATGAAAATACTAGTAGAATTTAATCTCATAAGATTGAGTTGAGAAGCATATAAAAAGGCCCCAGTGAACAGGCTTTGCAAAATAGATCAACACTAGTTGTTATTGTTACCTCCCTATTCTTGGCTAATGCAGCTGGAGGACTGTAACAGGGCTATGGGTTGCTGTGCTGAGTCTGCCCACAGGACAGGGAGTTGCCTTGAGGAGGCTGAGCAAGGCAGAGCCTGGAGCCCAAGAGAACAAAACTAGGGAGCGAGGAGTGAAGGGGACTTTGTCTTCCCATGCACTAAACAAAAAAACTGCTGTGGGCCAACTCTGCCAGGCATAGCCACAGAGTCTATGGAAGCTCCCTGCCTGCAGGAAACTCATTTCCACCAGGAGCGAAAATAAATTCAAACCAAACCAAAGGAGCCTTGGTCCACATCAATTTCTCGTTCTCTCTCTCTCTCTCTCTCTCTCTCTCTCTCTCTCTCTCTCTCTCTCTCTCACACACACACACACACACACACACACACACACACACACACACACATGGTTTTCCATGGGATATAATGGGTGGCCATCTTAGAATAAGCACTTGAGGTCCATTTATCCTCATTAGGAAACTCTATAGTGGTCATTTGGGGATTGGGTTTTAAACACAGATGGCACAGTATAGTGACTTCCAGAGCAGAAAGGGTTCATTTCAGTATAGGCAAAGTTGAAGACCCCAGGTGGAAAAGGAAACCAATAGATTTGACTACCTACAATTTTTAAACTTTTATATGACTAAAAACAAAATTAAAAGGCAAACAAAAAAATCAGGGGGAAAAAACTAGGTGAAAATGTTTGCAGTAACTATGAAGGTTAATTAAGTGAAATATGATAAACTAGAGTTTATGACAAGAAAACTAGATAAAATGGACAAAGTACATGAACAGTTTGTTAAGAACAGGAAATATAGCCAGTAGTCATATAAACATTAATATGAAATAAAAAAGAAAAACAAAATACTCCTAGAAAATTATCAAATATTATTAAAATAAAAATATCACTCTGCTAAAGGCAGCAAAAGTTAATAGAAATGTTTGGCAACTAACAGCAGTATCGACTGAGATATCCATACATGTCCACATCCTTTGGTTCTACTTCTGATCATGCATTGTAAAGATCAGAACATTCTGAAATACAGAAAATGCTGACTGCATAAAGATACTCATCAACGATTCCAAACAGGCTGTATGCTCTACAATGGTGAGGTGGGGATAACAAGCTAGAAAAATTGCTTGGCAAGTGGAATGGAGAAAATGAGACCCATAGCTGAACAAACTGGCTGAGCAATTTACAGCCACGTACAAAAGGTCACCAGGGCGGAAGGCCCCAGGTGCCTAGCCATGAGCAAATCTGGTGCTGGGCCTCACCCCTAGGTTGCCTTTCTTGCCCTGGCATTTCGCTGGTCATGCGGTTTAGATCCCCCCCCACCCCCACCTTCCCCTCCTTGGAGATAACATCTAGGCCTCAGTTGTATTTCAGCTCCAGACCCAAAAAATCAGCAAAACCAGGTAAGTGGGAGAAGAGATGTCAGGACCAGCTCCCATGACAAATGATCCCTTGTCATGGAAAACTGATTAATCTTCTGTTGAAACCTCCCCTAAATGCAAAGCTTTTAAAAACTCTCAAAATAGCCCTAACCGGTTTGACTCAGTGAATAGAGTGTTGGCCTACAGACTCAAGGGTCCCAGGTTCGATTCTGGTCAAGGGCCTGTACCTTGGTTGTTGGCACATACCCAGTAGGGAACGTGCAGGAGGCAGTTTCTCTCTCATTGATGTTTCTAACTCTCTATCCCTCTCCCTTCCTCTCTGCAAAAAAATCAATAAAATATATTTTTAAAAAAATAAAAATAAAAACCCTCAAAATAAAGGACCCAGCATCCTCAAAGGAGTATATCCTCCTCCCCCTTCCCCCCACACATGCATCTCCTAAACTCTAAGCATCCTTGAGACTTACAACCTGGAGAGCAATAGGCAGTGGCAGCTCATCCTGGGCTCACCCACTGAACCTGTCTCCAAGGCCCCCTTTTCTCTGAGCCCTGCCTAGGCTCTCCTGTTGCTTCTTCTATCCTAGGCCCTTCCTTATTTCAGTGTCCTGAGCTTTAATCAACATCCTCTCAAAATCACTTGGACTCATATTGTGAAATCTTTCCTGCACAAAGTCTAAGAACCCACACACAACAGGCCAGCCCGGGGCAGACCTGCTCAGGACCAGGTCCCTGTCTGGTAACAATGGGATTGAATAAATCATGAAGCAAATATAAATGGAATATTTTACAGTTCTTAGAAACAATATTTACAGACATTTTAATAGTGTGGGGAAAGGCAAATAAAATATGTTAACTAAAAAAGTAGAACACAAAAATCATATGCTCAGAGTATTCCAAATGGGGGGGAAAGCCCAGGTGGGTATGGCTCAGTTGGTCTCATGTACCGAGGAGTTGCCGGTTAGATTCCTGGTCAGAGCACATGCCTGGGTTTCAGGCTCCACCCCAGTAGGGGGTGTGCAGGAGACAGCTGATCCATGTCCGCTCTCTCCCTTCCTTTCTCTCTAAAAAATCAATTAAAATATTTTTTAAAATATGGAAAAAATATCTGAATGAAAGAAATGAAAGGAAGCACACCCACAGTAGTTGTACCTTTGTGTGGTAGGGTTACTGATGACTTTTTTTTTTTTAACTGTATCTTTTTTTTTTTTCTCTACTGCTCAAATCTTCCAAGTGGTGCATATATTACTTTTATAATTACAAAAAAATTTACGTAACAATCTCAACTGCAAATCTACAATAAACAATAGATGGAAATCCAACAGCTCTCCACACCACTCCCACAAACACCAAAACACTGTGCAAGAGGCAGGCGTGGCAGTAAACAAGGGGAAAGGTGCCTTTGTCTTAAACCCAGGGCTAGAAAAACATTAGGTTTCTTGATGTGAAAACAAACACTTTTCACGCCCCACTTACCAAAACACAACTTGGAAATTCACTAACTAAAACATCCTCCATCAGAAGAGGATTTAAATGCACGCACCAAAATTATCTCCACCGAACAAACTAGTTAAGCAAGCAGGAAGTTTACCAGAAACACCCTAAAAATTAATGATTGTTTTTACAGCTCTGATAAACCCACGCCAGCTCATGTTAGTACATAGTGTAACACTCTAACAATCTTCAGTGAGTCTTGTCACCACTTCTAAACAGGAGAGCACGAAATCCTGAACATAGGGCTCTTCCCTGGCAAGTATCACAAACGCTGCTGAAATTAAGCCTTTTGGCGTCCCCTTCTTGAAAGCTGATTTTGCAATCTTTGAGATGGTTTTCTCAGAGTAACAGTTAACTAGGCCAAACTCGCTGCATTCATTATCTTGCTTCATCTTCACAACCCTACCAGGCAGGGCTTCTCAACTTTGGCACCACTGACATTTGGGGCTGGGTGATGCTTTGTTATAGGGGCTGTCCACGCGTTATAAGGTATTTAGCAGCATCCCTGGACCCTACTCACTAAATGTCAGTACTCCCTCCACCCTACTTATGACACGCACAAAATTTCCTGACACTGCCAAATGACTCCTCCAGGGTAAAGTCACTCTGATCAAAAACATGATATCAAATACATACTATTATTGGCCCCACTTTACAATAGAAAAAACTGAGGCATAGCTATAGGCCCATCTAACTCCAAACCGGCAAGATCCAGAACTCTATATTGTAATTGTGCACAGGTGGAAGCATATGTTATCGTATAACTGATACACACCCATCTTTTCAACTTGCATCCCCACGGAGCCTCGTCTAGGCCTCAATACATATTGGTCGAGTGAACCATTATTCTCATCACATAAACATTATTGAGTCCCCGCTGGGTAACAGGGCCTACCAACAGAGGCACAGTCATGGCTTTCAATATGACTCCCAACACTCCCTCAGAAACAAGTATAAGATCTATTTGGAGAAATAAGACACAACCACAGATAATCCATTTGGAGTGTCAGTTTTGAAGAAAACTCCACTTCCTCATCTGTAAAATGGACATAATGCTAGCGCTGCCCTCATAATTAACCGAGACAGTGCAAGCAAAGTTCCTTTCACAAAGTACAACTTCAAAAACCAACTAAATACTACAGGTGTGGCAATAAATAGGCACAGGCATTGGAAGAACCACAGCAGCTCAGAATCACTGGGCTGGAAGGAACCTTAGAACACAGCCTGGGCTCAGCACCCTCTTGGTCCTTGAGCATTTTAAAACCTAAAAGTTTCATCACCTACGTCCAGCAGAGTTCACGGGCTGGGCGCTGACAGAGGCTCTTAGCAAAGGTTTCCTGGGCTGCTTTCAGTGGGCCTGGAGAGAAGAGGGTTTGAGCAAAGAGAAGAGCAACAGGAAAGGCAGAAAGGTTGGGAGGGCCAAAAGCGCTCTAGGGGTGCAGCGCCTGGTCTGAGCATGAGGGACAGGGGAAGACAAGCTTGGAGAAAGCGGTCAAGATCAGAAGAGGTCAAAAAGTGACCTCAAGGTGACCAATGGTGACACTGGCTAGAAATATTTCTCCTAAGAAAGCAACCCAGGGCTGCTACAAAGCATCTATCAACTTATATGATGAAGGTGGAGAACTTCATTTCTCAGATAACAGATCAGCATTCCCAATTGCTTCATGGCACTCCCTCAGAAACTTGCTTTACATTTACATAAGTGAAAGTGATGATTTTGCCAGAACACAGTCTGCCCTAAAAGCAAACCCAAATTATCTTCCTCCCCACATCCATGGGTTCTCTAGGGCACCAGCCCAGCAAAACAAGAGCCCAGAGTAGCCAAGTCTTCTCTTTGCAAAATCTGAATTTCAATAGGTGAAATCTCCAAAACTTTAAGTATTGGCTTTAATTTCTTAAAATACATACTGGTATTGTGTAGGTCAAACCAAACCGGTGTCCATGCAGTCTCTATACCAGGACCATCAAGATGAGAAGTCTGCTGTAAGCTATGGCCTATAGAAGATCAAAACTCATACCAGAGGAAAGATTTGTCAGGCTATGAGGTGTAGAAACAAGTCTGCAGGGGTCCAGGGTGAAGACAGCTACAGGGTGTATGTCAGAGATGGCAGGGATGTGAACCGGAGAATGGTAGAGGCAATGGAGAGTTATTAATAATATATCTGAAAGGCAAAAATGACAGTGCTGATGGCCAAGGATCCCAGACAGAAACCTGCCCATCAAAAACTTGATAATGAAGGTGAGTCTTTAAGACAGGAGGGAAACTCAGGCTTAAAGTGACCTCTTTGACTTCTGAGAACAGGGCTGCCTTCATGGATTTGTGACCTTTGAGGTCACACAGAACCCTATGTTCAGAAAGGCTCCACGGTTGGTTTAATGCTCTGCTGTCAACGTCTTGAGATTCTTAATAACTGTAACTTTGAACTTGTGCTTGTGAATGAGGTCTGACGGACCAAGGGAGCGTGCGTGTGAGCAGAGAAGAACCCATTCAATGTGTGCGGCCACACGATTCCATGCCACCCCATTCATACATAGTGTTGGCAATGCCCCATGAGCACAGGATTTCTGTGGATTCAGAATGCATGGAAGTTCAGCAAGACTAGTTCAAAGTGTGTCACAAACACTGAGTGAGCAGATGGGTGGGTGCTAACAGCTCCAAGAAGCCATAGTTTCCATTCAAAGCAATGTCTTTCTAAGAAACACAACCAAGGATTCCTATCACATCCTCTCTTATTCCCATCACCTCCCTGTATTAGCCACCCACTTATGCTGACAATGATGGCATAGAAGGAAACTGAAAGATAGAAAAGTCCATAGTCCTTTTCCCTTTCAGTCCTTTCTTACTCTTCTTTCTGTAAACCAAAGG
The DNA here is from genome assembly GCF_014108235.1 of Myotis myotis. Taxonomy (NCBI): domain Eukaryota; kingdom Metazoa; phylum Chordata; class Mammalia; order Chiroptera; family Vespertilionidae; genus Myotis; species Myotis myotis. The sequence continues at coordinate 177,619,034 of NW_023416335.1, forward strand.
TTGTTAAATGCACAAATCAAGAAGTAAAATAAAAGTAGTGAGTGAGTTTTGTGCAGTGTTTCCACTGTTTTGGTAAGAACAATATACATATGCAACAAAAAAGAAAGTGTGTGATCTCAGTAATTCTGCATACACATTAAATGCTCTTATTTTGAATTTATAACTGGCATTGCACAATATAAAGATGAACAGTAAAATTCATGCTAATAATTTTACTTTTTCTTCACTTACAATATCATTAAGTAGCAAGTAAATACCAGGATGAGTCAAGAGGGAGACTATAGACAAAAAGGAAAAGCTTTTTATGTTAGTACCTTTAACAGCACTTTTTAAAAATGTATTTATGGATTTGAGAGAAAGAAAGAGAGAGAGAGAGAGAGAGAGAGAGAGAGAGAGAGAGAGAGAGAGAGAGAGAAACATCCACCCATTTATGCATTCACTGGTTGCCTCTTATATGTGCCCTGACCGGGGATAAAACCCACAACCTTGGGTACATCGGGACAACACTCCAACCAACTGAGCACCCAGCCAAAGCTTTTTAAAGACGCCATACATTTTCATTTCATACGGGGCTCCACAATTCCGATGATGGCCCCACGGAGAACCATTTAACTCAAGAATATGATGCCTATCTAAATATGCTGCACACACTTAGATGAGTTTTCACTGAAGTCTTTCTAAGCAACCCCAAGGGACGTGCCAATGGATTGATGGAGAGGAGCTGATTTTTAGTACCATGCTGTTAATTACTGAATCGCTTCAGTCCTTTCCCCCCCCCTCCCCCCCCCCCCCCCCGCCACTAATGTCATTACAACAGCAAATCTGCTGAAACACTGCAACCCAATGATCTCTCTTGAAATAATTAGTTAAACTGAAGACCAAAGGAGCAGCATCTAATGCTAAGGCCTCTCCACTGACAACTCCCTTCCGTAAAATGTCCCCGGAGCTTTGGTGGTTCGGTTTTAACCAAACCCAGGCTGTGGTTCCAGAACCAGGCTTTCTCAGCACTCAGAGCGCTCAGGTTCTCCCTGGGCGGTGGTTCTGCAAACCATTAAGTCTGGTTGGCTAAAAATTCCTCCATGACACAGTCAGGTTTTCCTTTGTCTCATTTCATTCTCCTCTTCTTTTCTGTACCACTGCTTTCCACTTGAACACATGAATTTCCTGCCGGGAGACACATCCTGGCAAATGTGTCAGTTTGTGTTGTTTTGATGAGACACTGGCATTCTTTCGAATTCTTCCTCCCTACCAATAACCCGGAGGGCCAGCCTCTCAGGAGCCTGCGCTACTTGTCTATACACTTCACTTCACTGCCTCCCATTAGACTGAAAAAAAGGGAAGATTGCCTGGGGTGAACTTTCTCAACTTATCTCTTCCAATCACATTTTTTCCCTATTTTCCCCGATCCTTTCTTCTATCCCATCTAAAGCCGGTTCTTGTGGATTTCAAGGCGAATCTGCCATTCTACACTTGATTTTGAATCTATCCCTTTATGCCCATTCTCACCTCTTTTTTGCTCCTTTGATATCACCCTGTCTACCTGTACCTTCCTCAAACCCAGGCTATCACAGCCTGCCTCTCCTTGTTCAATTCCTTGAAAGGCTGGGCTAACGGGGCCAAATGCAACTCATCGCCTCCCATGTATTTCTCAAATTTTTGCACTTTGCCCCTAGCCGGTTTGGCTCAGTGGATAAAGCATCAGCCTGCGGACTGAAGGGTCCCAGGTTCGATTCTGGTCAAGGACACTTGGCCAGGTTGCAGGTTTGATTCCCAGTGTGGGGAGTGCAGGAGGCAGCCAATCAATGATTCTCTCTCATTGTTGATGTTTCTATCTCTTTCTCCCTCTCCCTTCCTCTCTGAAATCAATAAAAATATATTTAAAAAAAAAATTTTGGCACTCTGGATTTCATCTCTATTGTGCTAGTGAAACCGCTCTCCAAGTTCACAAATGGTCTGGCAGCTGGACAGGGGCAGTTTCTCAGAGCCGACCTCGAAATGGGTCAGCAGGGGATGGCGCGGACCACCCACTTCGGCTGGGTGTGCTTCCCTTTGCCACCACCATCCTCTGCTCCTCTGGCGTGCCTGCTCTATCTAACTTCTCTTGGCCTGACCATGTCTAAATGTCAAGAGTCCCCTAAAGGCTAGTCCTCACTTACCATCCTCAATGGGTACTTGGAAACTGCAACTTTAGGCAGCATGAAATATAAGGAAATAGTTTTATCGTAGACGAATCGATATAAATAGAGTTAAGTTCCTATAGCTTATTTCTGGTCACAAAAACTAAATAAGACTCAAAACAATTCTAATACTACATGTTGAAATAAATGAGCTATACATACATTTTTAAAAGATTAATAAAAATTAAGATGATGATTCCACTTATTCCAAATCAGGGCTACTGTTGGTTGGAGCCTATCCCGGCCCCTCAGGGCACCAGGCGGGCACCCACCCTGGACAGCACGCCCTTCCATCGCAGGGTGCACTCACCCCCACACCCACAGTCGCTGAGAATGGGGCATCTTTGGGATGGGGGAGGAAACCGGAGGACTGGAGAAAACCCACACAGACATGGGGAGAACAGGCAAGCTCTACACAGACAGTGGTTCCCACCAGAAACCATTTGTTTTTCCTCATCAAAGTTATAACAAAACAATGTTATCTGAGGACCTGCTATACTTCCTTCTCTTTTAGTCTACACCCTCTTCTTCGGCAAGTTCATCTACTCTCAGTCTTTATGTAACAGCCCTATGGAGATGATCCATCAATCCAGGGTTTTGCCTAAACTCCAAACCTAAATTTCTAAATTCCTGCTTCATGTCTTCATGTGGGTAAGATCAACTAGCAGTTCTTAATAGCTTTTAACACATCAAGTATAAAACTAAGCCAGAGGCAGAAATATAAAGAGGCTGAGGATACTGACCCTAAAGGCTGTACCTGCACTTAAATCCTGAGTCCAGCACACACAGTGGGAAACTCAATGAGCCTGTCTGTGCCTCAGATTCCTCATCTGTATTTTTGTTGTTGTTGTTGTTGTTAGTCCTCACCCGAGGATATTTTTCCATTGATCTTTAGAGAGAGTGGAAGGGACGAGGAGGGATAGAGACAGAGAAACACTGATGTGAGAGAAACACATCAATTGGTTGCCTCCCGCACATGCCCGCCCAGGGCCTCTTTTTCTTAAAATATATATCACAGACATCTGTATAAATCAGTGTATTTTCTCAACTTTTTAACAGCTACATAGTATTTTAAACCTGTTTTATGTTACAGTTATGTATAAAGAGGGCCATCCCCTTCCTACGCCCATCTCCTGCATATGAATATTCTTAAGGGTAAAGAGCATCTTTTATTTGTCCTTACATACCCAAGAGGACCTCATACCAAGGCCAAGAATTGCTTAACAAGTGTTTAATGAAATAACATCTGCCATCAATCCAGTGCTCATTCTGTGCCAGGAAAACAGCTGTTAAGAGCTTCGTTTACTGGTATGTTAGCATATTTATTAATAACCACCCAATTATTCCCATTTCACAGAAGCCAGAATCACACAGCTAGTAAGGACCAGGCACTCTAATCAACAGCCCTCTCCCTTCATGCCTATGCTACAGCTAATACATTTTTCATAAGGATATCCTTTGTTTTTTCAACCAAAGTTGGAGAACAGAAGAGCTCCAAGTATTCTGGTCCAGGCAGGAAAGACTGAGGGTAAGAGAAGGGCGTTAAAATAAATGGCGAGTAGATGGGGGCGAATCGAGTCATTGCAGCTCTAAAGCTAATCTACCATTCAGCCATTCAATCTGTTTACTGAGAACCTACTAGAAGTTGAATTACTTGCTTCCCCTTCTTCAGGCTCCCCACTACACTCTCCTTCAGTAATAATTGCCACCATGTGTTGAAAATCTATGTGACAAATGTGCCATTATTGTTTTTATTAAAAATTTCTATTTACTTTTAATACTGACAAAAATTCTATGAGATAAATATCAGTACCACCATTTCACAGATGGGAAAACTGAGACCCAAAGAAGTTGAATTACTTGCCAATATTAGACTGTAATGAATAGCAAAGCAGGATTCAAGTGTAGAGAGTCTGTAAAGCAAAATCCAACCCCCCCCCCTTTTTTAAATATATTTTTATTGATTTCAGAGAGGAAGGGAGAGGAAGAGATAGAAACATCAATGATGAGAGAGAATCACTGATCAGCTGCCTCCTGCATGCCCCCTACTGGGAATCGATCCCGCAGCCCAGGCATGGGCCCTTGACTGGAATCGAACCTGGCACCCTTCTGTCCACAGGCTGACGCTCTATCCACTGAGCCAAACCAGCCAGGGCCGACCCCCTTTTTTTGTCACACAGAGAATACTGCCTTCTAATTTTTAGAGAAAAGATGAACTATGACTAACATTTAAACTCGGTTAAAATCACATCTGGCTGCAAGTAACAGATCTAACTTTGGTGGATTAACCAAATTTTCTTTTCCTCACAAAAAGTCAAGAGATGGCAGGAGAGATCTGGTGCAGCAGTTCCAGAATACCATCAGCTTCCCACCCTGCTCACCCCTCCAGGTCCTTGCCTTTGGTCACAAGAAGGTTCTCCACTTGGAAAACAGCATCCATGTTCCAGGGAGAAAGAAGGACAGAGAGCAAAAGGCCTAACCTGTGAGCACATACTGTCCACCCCATTATAAGAGCTTTGTGGGGGAGTCCCACCCAGTTACTTACATCTCATTGGCCAGGGCTATATCCTACAACCTCCAACTGCAAGGGATGCTGGGAAGTCAAGTTTGTTTCTTTTTCTAACTAGCCATGGTGCCAAATTAAACAAAATGGGTTCAGCTATAGGGAAGAAGTGGGTGACATGGACATTGGTTGGGCATCTAGCTGTGTGTGTCCCACAGTGATGTAGAGCACAAGTCATAATAGGACAGCGGTTCTCAACCTTCTGGCCCTTTAAATACAGTTCCTCATGTTGTGACCCAGCCATAAAATTATTTTCGTTGCTACTTCATAACTGTCATGTTGCTACCGTTATGAATCGTAATGTAAATATCTGATATGCAGGATGGTCTTAGGCGACCCCTGTGAAAGGGTCGTTCGACCGCGAAAGGGGTCGCGACCCACAGGTTGAGAACCGCTGTCCTAGAGAATCAAGGTACCCTGCAAAGAGAAAAGCCATAAAAGAACCTTAAGTCTGTGTTTGAAAGCCCTCTTGGGCACCCACGGATGGGAGTGGAGGCCGGAAGAATGTGGAAGTGTTACAGAAGCATCCAAGCAGCTGATCCTGAGGAAAAACACGGAGTCCCAGGTGACCTCACACAAATCATCCTGGCAGACTCAGAGGCTCGACCCGCGTGTTTCCTCCGAGTTGTCCCTGTTTTCCTTCCTCCCACTACTCGCTTCCCATGGTTCCTTTAGACGAGGACCCACACGCTCATTCCACTCTTCAAATTCCACTTCAAGCAAAACAAAATTCTCTACTATGTGTTGTTTTGAGAAGCAGCATCTTTAGAAAAAGATAATGATGGCAGGGACGTTATTTATGCAACTGCAGTCACACCGTCAAGTTATATTAAGAAAGTAGGCCACAGAGTTTTAGCCTTGTTTTCACTTTCTCCCAACTAAAGTAAGTTCAGTAAACTTTCCTCATAAAACCTCATACAACTCTGTGGTGGCAAGATGGCATTGTGTAAAATATTACAGATGAAGAGAAGGATGACAAAAAGCCAGCAAAGGGACCTCTGTGAGCTAGATAGGAGACATATGAGATAGCACAGGCATATTTAGTGATATGGTATAATATTACATTCATAGCAAGGGAAGAGTTCATATCCTTCCCAATGGGCCTATCTACTTCTTGCTTGCCTAAAGAATTTAGCCACTTATTTATGAATGGACTTGCCACTGAAAACAGCATCTTTAGCCTCCCCTTCACCAGGTAAAATTAGATTTTCCCTTGTTAGCAAGGCACACACACTAGAAATCAGTATACCTGCTCCCTTGAACGTGCGTCTGTTTTTATGGCAAATGTCTGATGGCCCTAAACTAGAAGTGAAAATACTTAGCCTTACTCTGGAGTTCATAGGAAGTCCATAAAAGCTAAGGCCAGGCCCAAACATTATAGTACTTGATCTCCCTCCACAATCCGTATTTCAGACATGAGCCTTTGCCAGGATGGCTGCAACTCAGTGCAATTAGAGTTTGTACACTTCCTTTGAGTCGTGAGCATTTTTAGGTGCACCACTGGAACAGAAACCACTAAATGATCTTTCTATTCTGAACTCATTCCATTTGCCAACCAAAACAAGGATGTGCGTGTGAACCAGTCAAAATGTGAGTCACGCTGCCCTGGCCGGTGTGGCTCAGTTGGTTGGAGCATGGTTCCACGCACCAGAAGGTGGCAGGTTCGACTCCCGGTCTGGGGCATATGCCCAGATTGCGGGTTTGATTCCCAGTAGGGGCTTGTGCTGGAGACGGCAGATTGATGTTTCTCTCTTTCCCTTCCTCTCTCTCTCAAATCAATTTTTTTTTTTTATGTGAGTCACACCAAGCTCCAGGGAAACATATAACCAAAGTTTAGTCATAAACTGTGACAACACACCCACATGGACCACTGACTCCAAACCCACATTTCAGAAATAGCTCTTCAATGGATACAGACTGACTCACATTTCATTGAGACCTTCCTCTCCCCTCAAAACTGCCCAGCCCATGTGCAAACTTAAAACTCCCGGAAGGGCCCGATTTTTCAATCTAAAATCCAGTTTGTTGTTCTAGATCCTTCAACTTGGAAAAAAAATATTGAAGTAGAAGAAACTCACCACTTGGCTTTTTGAAACATTATCAACTAACGCCAAACAGGCGTCAATAATGACTATACTGAAAATGAAGAGTGTAAAAGAAACACTAAGAGTTTGTATTTTGTATGTTTAGTTCAGTTTAGTTTTTTAAGCATTAGCTGCATATAATACAGCATCAATCTTTGTGGTGGTGATTATGTGACAAAAGCTGCAGGCTTTTCGACTAGGGAAAAGGTTCTGACATGCACAGCAATGAATTTCAGAAACTAATGACATAATATACTATAGATGCACGGAACTGCACCAGCCCAGAGCCGTTTTTGGATAGTGTCAACTTTTGGATAATTTGATGACTGATTTAATTACGAAATGATCAATCTTTAGTAGAAAGAAAATGCTGGCTGAAGGGCAGACACTTTGTTCCCTTCATCCCCAAACAACACTCAGCATCACTAAACTTAACAGCTTTGAATCTGGTACTTAAATGCATCTGTTCGACCATGGTGACATTAATAATCATAATCATGGCTCCCTGAAAGATTTCATGATTGGCTGCTCAGCTGTGATATTTTTTCTCCTCTCAATTTCAGAGCTAACATGGCTTTCTAGGGAAGTCTCTGGGAAGCAAAAGCCATCATTGTGCAGTATCTCTTGCCTATGTTTTCACCATGAAGCAACATTTCTTTAATAAAGAATCAAGACACAGACCCAACGGTGAATGCACATTCATTCATTAATTCACTCATTCATGCGGTGTTTGGAAAAGGTGATTCAAATCAGGTCAGAAACATGTAATATCTTTGAAAGGACAGAATGATGAATAAGGTCTTTTAGTGAACAGTTTGGAAGATGTGTTATTTGGGATATAAGTACTTTTAAAAATGGGGGGACGGGTGAGGGGTGGAGGGAGACAATGAGGAAATAAAGGGGACATATATAGTACTTTCAACAATAAAGATAAATTTAACAAAATAAATGAAAATGGGAGGTGGAAAGCTAAAAAAGGTATTTTTAATGTAACAAATTACCAACGTAATCTAAATTAATTACAAAATGAACTATTTCAGGAATATAAAAGCAGGTTTTAGAAAGAAATCAGCTAGTGAGTAACTGAGGCGGGAGTTGAGGGGGGAAGGCATGACCTTGCTCTGATACATCTCATGCTGGTACAGAGAGTGACAAGCAGACTACAGAAACAGTAAATGAACTCTCCTTCACTGAATTTGTTTCCAAAAAAATGTCTATGGTGGCCTTGAAATTAGGCACTATTGATCTGGAACTACAGTGTGCCCTAGATTTCAAGTCAACATTTGTCCACAAAGGCCAGATTACCCAATTTTTTAAAAAATAGCTACCAGAACTATTGACAGTTGCTGGTCAAAGATAATGAAATAAAAACCTGAGCCTAGCCCTAGCCGGTTGCTCAGTGGTTAGAACGTCGTCGGCCTACGGACTGAAGAGTCCTGGGTTTGATTCTAGTCAAGGGTATGTGCCCGGGTTTAGGCTCAAGCCCCAGTAGGTAGCCAATCAATGATTCTCTCTCATCATTAATGTTTCTATCTCTCTCTCCCTCTCCCGCTCTGAAATCAATAAAAATACACTGAGTGGCCAGATTATTATGACCGGCCAGATTATTGACCACCCCATCAGTACTTCATTGACACTTCCAAAAATACTGAATATTGAAAACTTCCTAAGCAAATACTCTCAAGGTTTTATTATTATTATTGTTATTTGCATACTAATTCACTTCATTTTACTGATGGGGTGGTCATAATAATCTGGCCGGTCATAATAATCTGGCCACTCAGATTATTAAAAAACACACACCTGAGCCTACCTTTCTCAATAACAAACATATTTCAAGTTTTGTCTTTTGAAAGTACCGTGTTTTACTATACCACATCTGCCTCATAAACTAGGACCACGAAAGAGAAATATTGGTTAAAACTAAGTATGTAAAATTACTGCTATTACTCAAAAACTGTTAATAAAATTTAAAGCTTTGGTATATTCAAGCCCCTAAGCCAGGACTAGTTTCTTGGGGCGGGGGGGGTGGGGGTGTTAAGGGGGAGCCTAAATCTGAATTTGGCACATCAGGATAACATCCCAAAGGTATTTTTTTACTTGACTGGTTTTTGCAGCTCCATCCCTGGGTATTACACACTCCAGTTTGAACACTCCATCAGCCAGGGCTCCAGTGAGCTCACATCAGCCCACAGGAATTCCACATCACCTCCTTCTCTTTCCCACTGAAAAATACTGTGTTTTACGTGCTTCCTACAGAACATAAATAGAAAGGACTTGTCCCCCAGGATTTCAGAGCCATCAGGAAATTTCTGCGTCTAAAACACAAACCAAAGTGAAAATAGTCTGGCCTTTCCAGTAAAGCACACCTTCCCTTTGCAAAAATCCTGCTCTTTAATCCACCCTGTGCTAATTAATTTTTTCAGAAACGGAGAACAATACAGAGCCAGGTGTTTTTAAAAACAGCCAACAAATTCTTCTTTCTAGCTCTGAACTTTAATTGTCATCTGGCTAGAAAGATAGAGAGCCCCGTCTATGAAGTCCTGTAACTCCACACTTCCTGACTTGGTTTTATGAGACATAATGTGGTGGCTTCTTTCCTTCCTCACCTCCTGGACATGCCCTTTGGTTCAGGCACCGGGATGCAGCTTTCGACTCACAATGAAGTCCACACCCATTTCCTCCCAGACCAGGCAACAGAAGGGTCCTGTCTGTGAGGAACAGTGGTGAGCGAAAAGGGAAATTTGACTCAGGCTTCTCTCAGCCCATACATTTTTTTCCTGCTCCAGAAGAAAGAGCCTTAAGCACTGTTAAGTGAGAGTTCTGAATCCGTTTGTGGAGTTAAGTTTTTCCCCCAGAAAATCAATCACACCCAGTTAGTGAGTGACCTGGGCACACAAATCTCCAAGCGGGGTGGGGTGGGGTGGGGGGGTGGGGGGGTGAGGGAGGTTTGAAACAGGAAATAAAATATTAGAATTCTATACTTCCAGTTCTCAAACTATCTTTTCCTCCCCTCCCGGTAGGCAATTGCTTTCCCTAATTACCAAACTTGGACACTAAATCAAACCCTCGTTCTATTGCTCTCTGCACTTCTTAGTGAAAGGAAGGATTTGTTTCGGTCCCACATGTTGAAAAATACATGTTCCTATAATTAAGAGTCTGCATGCCACGCCTTCTGCCACATTTCCCTGTTAAAAGTCCCTTTTCTAAAAATGATCCCTGAAAACACAACTGCCAGCCCTCATCCTTTTCTCAGCCACGGAACACAGATCTGAAGACCTTCAGCAGCCCTCCTAACCCCGCCGGGTCAGAGTGGGCAATGATACGGATTCTCGGTTAAAATGTAAGAGTGCAAAGAGCTGGAGTTTTTACAAGTGTGGTCCCAAGAGACTCGTTTTCCCACAAGCTCATAATGAATTCACCCCAAGTGAATTTCTCACATCCTGACTGGACTATATAAAAAGACTGCATAAGCTGCTATATAACAATACATAAGAATAACCATTACATTCTTTCAGTTAAATCCCACTATGTAATAGGCCACACGGGATCTAAAAAGATACAACACTTTTGTTCTCTCGCAAAAAGCCCCATTTTTTAGTCAATATTTCATAAACTTTTTGTGACATTTTAAAATACTGCCCCCCCCCCCCCCCCAATCATCCCAATCCTCATACTCCCAAGTATTATTGGGAGACCAGGGTATATGGGGAAGGGGGTGGTCTAAGGATACAGACAAGTCCTTACACGTCCAGTCCTGGAGGTATTTTTCACACATAAGCTCATCGGGAGCCCGAGGAGTAAACCTTACACCACCCCCCCACCCCCCCAAAAGTGCCCGATCCCATTGGGAAACAGGAGTTCAGGAAAGGAAATCGACCCGGGGAGCAGGAGGCGCAGCTGCTACACCCAGCTGCAGCCACACAACGGTGCCGCTGCTCTCGGGTCTCCGAGAGGCGTCCAGCGCCCTTACCTGGGGGTGGGCGCCGCCGGCACTAGTTCCAAAAGTTCTGGATCACCTTCTCCCGGAGTTCAAAGCCCCAGCACTCTGGCCCCGCCACGGGCCAGCAACCCCGAGTCCGGTCCCGTCCCGCTCCCGCCGTCCCCACCCTCCGGGCCCTACACCATGTCAGGAATCCGGGCAGACACCGAGCTGGGAGCTGACATCACTCCCGGGCCCAGGTACCTCCCCCTCCCTCCGCCGCCTCTCTCCTCCCTCCCGGCAGGGATTTAGCCAAAGAGCGTTCGCAGGGGGGCGGGGTCGGCAGCGCCCCGGCTCCCGCTGATTGGGCCGGGGCGCAGTCACTCAGAGGAGCCAACTAATTTTATACATTCCTCGCTGAGCCAGACCAGGGCTGGAAGTGGGTGTTGATGGAAAAAAAAATGCTGCCTTTCCTGCTATCTCTCAGGGAAGGAGATGTATGGGGAAGCACCTCGCGGGCCGGGGTTTTAAACTTTTCTTTGGCGTATTCACTGCATCCCAGATCAGAAATGAAACTAACCCACCCCAACCGCCTTTTTAAGGAAAAACCATTGCCTCGGTGTCACGGGCAAGTCCGAGTCCGGCGGTGCGCGGAGCAGAAAATGGCTAGCTGTAAAAAGCATGCAAATAAAGGAACACGCCAGCTCCCTCTGCTCCCCTTTTACCTGGGGACTGCTGGGTGTTGCCCTAGACGGGAGATTTAGAACTTCAAAGGCACTTGGGGAAAATTTGAAAGCCAATGCTAGGAAAGGCGACCAGCTGTGAATTGTTAACTTGCAGCGTTATCCGACCATGTGACTGCGTTTGCTGTTCGCGATGAAAATCAATCACACCACGCGAGCTTCCAGGCAAATAAAAGCGAAATAAGAAAAATTATTATTTACCTGTTTCCCAGCCTTAACGCTGCTGTTTCCATGCACAACTGAAAAGGAGGGGAACTCACAACTGAGCTGAACAAGTCACAGGAGAATAATTACTGTTGAATGGAACCAATTGCAGAGGCTGAGCAATCAATTAAGAATTAACTAACATTTACCCTCGACGGATATCGCGCTGTATAATCCCCTTGCCTAACAGAACAGAAAGATTCTCAGGAGATGGTTCTTTCGATGTGTCTCTCTGCTCCCGGGCAGAACTGCAGGGTGAGAAGTGGCTCTATTTATATGAGACATATAGGTAGCTTATTATCCATCATATTCTGGAAGGACAATGAATTAATTATTGACTTTCTGTTGGATTAGATTTTCTATGATGGATGACAATGTTATACATTTCACCATCCTGCCATATTTGTAGAGGGATGCAGAGTCCAACACTGTGCCTCATTTAATCCTCACCACCATCCTGTAAAGTGGGCATCATTGGCCTCATTTTTTTATCTAACAGTTTTATTTTTTAATAACTTTATTTTTATTGTTGATACTATTACAGATGTCCCCACCTCCTGCCGCCATTAGCCCCTTTTTAACCTAAGAATCAAAGGCTCCGCCAGGTTACCTAAGTAAATTTCTCCAGAACACTCAGAACTGGGGTTGAAACCAAGATCCATTAGACTCCAAAGCCATTTTTTCTCTTTACTTGAAAGAAATGACTGCCCACAATCTACACTCATTCGAACAGTATAATGCTAAAAAAATAAATAAATAAAAATCCACAGACCTACTTTATGTTATTGCCATTGTTAGACCTACACCATTCCAAGCTCCTACCTTACACTTCTGACTCCATTTTCCCCCAGCTCTGTGCACCCCTACCAGATGAGTTTTCTAAAACACTGTTTGGTTTTGCCATCAAGATCTTCCCCTATAAATTCTGGCCCCCTTTCTCTGCAATTGTTGGCTAGCCATTTAACACTCTCCCTAACCTAGTCTATTTACCTCTCCCACCTTATCTCCCACTTCAGTCCTGGGGAACACTGCGACAGACTAACTGGTCTCCTCACAGATCTCGGCTTGATTCTCTTCTTCTGGCCTAACTAGAAACCCCACTCTTCTGTGTGTGTGTGTGGCGGGGGGGGGGGGGGGGGGGAAGAACAGGGGAAGGTTGTTGTTTTTGTTTTTTTGAAAAAGAACTTTTAAGAGCTATTCTCTTAGCAACTTTCAAATATGTAATACAGTATTATTAACTATAGTCACCGTGCTACACATTACATCCCCATGACTATTTTATAACCGGGAGTTGGTACCTTCTGACCCTCTTCTGCATTTTAAGTCCTACCCTTCTCTCAAAGCTTAATTAATCAAAGTCCTGTCCTTGCTGTGCACTATGTGGACAGAAAAAGGGCTTGGAGTCCATTGCCCAGTTCTGCTACTTACTTGCTGTGTAACTTGGCCAAGTCACTAAAACATTCATCAGTTACCTCTTCTATGAAATGGGGCTGGTGATGCATCCAAGGTTATGGTAAGCTTTATTGCGATTGTACAGATGTGTAAACATATGGTAATATATGTCTACCTATATACATTTTCTATCTTCCCAAACCCCCCTCCATCCCTTAAATAAACCATACCCGGAAATACCCCCAAATAATCTTGAAGCCAAGATTAAGCCAAGAATAACCTTGAACCCATCTCTCTCTCCCTCCCCCACCCCTTTGGCCAGAGTCCTTCCCTCTTCCCACTCTGCCACCATTCATGCGACAGTCCTTCACCCTGTCAGATATTTTATGCACCAAACACTTAACCTGCCTCTTAGCCACTCATCCTTCGCTCCCACAGTCAGGGACACACTTGTCTGTCGTGCCTGTTGCCTGCCTTGCCTTCCCAAATGCCTTCTAACAGTGGCTGAGTGGCTAGCAGTCATTCTTCTAGCCCCAGTCATAGGATGGCTACACTCAGGCTCACATTCTACAACCAGCAGCAGAAAATGAGGGAGGGAATGTCCCACCCCCATAGGGATGGCAGGATAGAATAACAGGAAGTTGCCTCCCATCCCCTCCACAGCTGGAGTGATAACAGCTGCCATCAGAGTCCGGAAAACAAAAGACTCAAAGGAAAGCTGAAAACTGGCCCTGGCTGAAGCAGCAGTGTTCAAGCCAGGGGTTCCAGAGTGGGTGAGAAAGGAATCGATGGGCCAGATTTCAGGCTCCTTCTCCCCAGCCTCTCCCCTCCCCCTTAATCAGAGTTACAGCTGTTCTCTGTTCTACATTTAGGCTTCACCATAATGCTTCATTTTTAAAAGAGACTCTAACACTTAAAGAAATATACTGAAACCACTGGCCTCTGTGTATCTTAGGGAAGCCCCAAAGAATAAAGACATCTCAGCAGAAGTGAACTAGGGTGTCCAGGGAGCAGTGACCCTGAGTTTACCCACTCCTCTGAATCTTAGCTGACTTAATAGAAAAGTCTGTTTATGATTCTGTGGTTTCAACACGAATCGGCTCTGAAGATCAGATATCTATTATCTGCCTAATCATTCCGATGATCAGCCTTACCTTTAGTACCTATGAATTTTGCCAGATACTGTCACTGTGGGGTGAAGTGTGGAGGAGGACACTTTGAAAGCAAGAGAAAACATACAGAAAATAACAAAATTAGAACGTGGAATGGATCCTATAGGTCATCTGATGCAACTACCTATTGGAGGCAAGAATCCTTTCCATAGCATTCCTGACAAGTAGCCCTCTAGCACCCACTTGAATTTATCTGGCAACAATGAGCACTTGAGCTAGGAGAGCAGCCCACCACTAAAGATCTTTCTCCTAGGGGGCCAGGTCCTGCTTTTCTGACTATTCCCCCAAAGATCTCTGTCTTGTGTCTCGTTTAATCCTCACAACCATCCAACAAGGTGAGTGTTATTAGCCCTATTATGATGTAAGAATCAAAGGCTCAGCAAACTATAATAATGAAAGTGTAATATGCTAATTAGACCGGACATCCTTCAGGACGACCTTCTGGACGAAGCCGGGGCTGAGAGGGAAGCCCAGGTCCCGGGTGCCAGAGGGAAGCTGGTGCCGGCAGCCGGGGGAAAGAAGGCTTACTCTTGCACGAATTTCATGCATCGGGCCTCTAGTCTAGTGTTACATAAGTAACTTGCTCCGGAACACCCAGAACTGGGATTGAAACCAAGGTCTCTGACTGCAAGCCATTTTTCTTTATATGCATCTAAAGCATTGATTGCCCACAACCTACTCACTTTCAGTGCTGCCCACTGGAGTCACAGATTGAAGATTGACTCTTTTTATTACCTCCAGCCCCAAGCCTGTGCATGCATGAGGATGCTTTCCATACTTAGTTTGTTTAGATGCAGATACAGGAAAAGCTCACCCAACTCATCAGGGTCATGTCATCTGCCTGTCTGGTCTTTACAGGCTTCCAGCTGCAGGTCTCTATAGCATAGTCCTGATTACTCTAGATGCCTATCAAAGCGCTTGAATGTCTCCCCTCTACCTCTCTGAACTTATCACTGCACTTCATACATTCGGACTGTGCAAACTGAGTCACTCTGCACCCACATCCCCATTTTTACCCATTTCTTCTAAAATCCATCTCACAGGATTGTTGCAAGGATCTGATGAGATGTCATATGCATGATGACTGAGCATGTTGCCTGACACATCGTAAATCATCAGTACACATATTTTTATTTTTCTAATGACATAAAACAATTATAGTATTATTTTTACATATGGCTTATGTCCTGCACTAACTGTAAGTTTCTTACAGTTCTTGAGGGTAGGATGCCAATTTTTTTTTTTTATCTTTATGTCCTTTATGGGGTTTAGAACTATGTGTTGTCCCATGAAAAGTCAACAAAATTTACTGAATGAGCCCTGGTTGAGTGACTCCCACACACCAAAAAGACTGTGGCTTGGGTGACAAATTGGGCAAATGTGGGAGGCAGACCATTAAAGTTCCTCTCCAACATCAATGTTTCTCTCCCTCTCTTCCCCCTTCCTTTCTCTCTAAAATCAATAAAAAAACATTCTCAGATGAGGATTAAAAAAAAAAAAATTACTGAATGAATGAATGCCATCCTTTGCTTAAAACTTCTAATCTTCTGTTTAGAAATTCATGAGGAACTTGACCAGAGTGGTCTTAAAGTGAGGTGGGCTAGTAAGAAGCTCGGAAAATTCCTTGACAAGGGGAATGGGAAAACTGAGACAGATAGCTGAACAAACCGGGGGAGCAATTTATAGTCAGATACAGAAGGCCACCAGGGCAGAAGGCCCCGGGTACCTAGCAATAGGCAAAACTGCTGCCAGACCTCACCCTGGGTGGCCTTTCTTCCCCTGGCATGTCGCTGGTCATGTGGTTCAGACCTTTCAGATCACTGGTCATGCGGTTTAGACCCCTTGTGCCCTTTCCTCCCTAGAGATAATATCTAGGCCTCGGTTGTATTTCAGCTTCAGGCCCAGAAGAGCAGCAAAACCATGTGGTTGACACCAGGACCGGCTATGGTGACTAATGACCCCCTGCCCTGTTGCTGACTAATCAGTGGAGACCAGACCCTGAAAGATACACCTGGAAAAGCTGTTAAATGCTCTATTGAGGTGCTTCCCTGAGACCTCCCTTTACTCCCAGCCTTTAAAACCCTCAAGCTGAAGGACCCAGGGCACACTCTTCCTCCTGGGAACACACCCATGCCTTTCCCTCCCCTCCCTTCTCCCCACTAAGGTTGCATCTCCTAAACTGTAAGGACCCCATGAGACTTGCAACCAGGGAGCAATGGGCAGTAGCAGCTAGTCCCAAGCTAACCCCTGAACCTGTTTCCAAGGTCCCCTTTTCTCTGAATTTCCACTGAGCTGACAGCAGCCCCACCTTGGCTCACTTCTTTCCTGTGGCATTTCTACAGAGCCAGGCAGAGCAGCACCTAGGTCTCTCCTGTTGCTTTTTCTATCCTAGGCCCTTCCTTGTTTCACTGTCCCCAGCTTTAATAAACGTCCTCTCAGAGCCACCTGGACTCGTGTTGTGAAATCTTTCCTGCACTAAGTCAAGAACCCACACACTACAGGCCAGCCTGAGGCAGACCCACATTAGGCCCACTCTGGCCCTGTCCCTTTCTGGGAGAATCTGGGAGCCTCAGATTGTTCTCATTCCAGTCACATTGATGAAGACAGAGGAGGGTGACCACATGGTATACATCATGAACCCACATTCAAATGAAGCCAGCTTAGCTTTCGAATTCCTTCTAAAGGAAGTTGCTGCATATTCTGTCTGATTCTAAGTATGGCATTGCTGATAACCCAGACACCGTTTTAATATCCTTTCACTGGAGACTGTCACTACTCGGCTACCACCACTGATATCAATTCTGAATCCAACCCTCCTCCTTATTCCCTTTCTGCCCATGGGGACAGGTTAGAAGTCTACCCAGTGGCTCCCTCCAAGCAAAGCTTTATTTTAATCATTCTTTCCTTATAACCAAGATTGTGCTGGTTATTCTCTAGTCTAGTACTTGCCGGATAAATCCAAAAACCTAGTTACAGTCAGTCAACTCCCCCAATCTATCATTCTCTTTAAAATGGAAAACCATTTTAATTAAAAATAGACTGTCTTTTTCATGGTCTTTGATTAATGTTCAATTAGTGACTAAAGGAAACAAATTAAGTTCTCTCAAGCAATTAACCCCATTTACAAACATGGTAAATTGAATTTACCAAAAGTATGTGTCTGATTCCTATACTCTGAAAGAGGCCAACCAGAAGGAGAATCAGCCTTTTCGATATATAGCAGCAATTCCTATTTTCCATCCCATGCGGATGCTCTGCATAGCATTCTTCCCCGGGCTGTCAGGCCTTTTCAGGATTGACAAGTCACTGCCATTTCTTCCTACCAACACGCACTGTGCACAGACAGACCTCTTTAGAGGTCCTGGGAACGTGCTCAATCAGCAATAAAGCATTACCCATAACCACTGACTCCCACCTTGATTTTCACCTGCCACAATATTAAGTAAAGTTCATTTCTCAAAAAAAAAAAAAATATCATGGCTCATTATTAATCACAATTTTCCCAGTGTGATATTGTGGGGCACCCCCTTCTCTGGACCAGTACCATGTATGGTGCCCAGGCCTCTAACTAATTCATTCATTCCTATCCCACTCACCTGTTCAGCTAGACAATCATTAATTTACTGTGGCTTTATTCAGCCTCTCCTAATCCTTAACTAGAATTCTCCCACTTAACTAGAATTTACACTTAAAAATGGCATGTTAGACTTCAATCCCAGAAACTTCTAAGAGGACTAAGACGAATGAGTGTTAGCTATAAACAGATGTAAGATAAGCATGGGACAACTGGTTTACGTAAATACTTTCATTAGAGGAACTTTGCTGGCAAGTTGAAACAAGTTGCTGATTAACAAATCTTCGAGCTAGAGCCTCCTACCTCCCAAAGCCTGCAAAAAGAAACCCCGAGTTCTCTGCTGCTTTCCCTTGCTCCTCCCGATCCTATCTCCTCCAGCCTATCTCCAGAAAAGCCTTTCCACGGAAGCATGCTGACTGTGTAGCATCTGAATTGCCAGGTAATTAGTACTGCGGTTTGTTAAACTGCCCAGGGTATTAAGGGAGCAAAGAGAAAGTTACAAGCATCCCTTTAGCATGTCTGTCTTTTTAAATGCTTTAAACCTCTTTCCTCTTATTTCATCTTAGATAATTTCCATTTGATTCTATATTGCTTGAGTTCCGAAGTAGATATCATGTAGTAGCCACAGAACTACCTTTTGTATTGCAAGATGCCATTTCTGAAAAAGATCATCACCCATTCCCGAGTAAAAGGAAGCGTAAGAAATGGCACCTTTTCTTTGGGAAAATTAAATAAAGGTCTAGGGTCACTTGACATTGTTGAGCTTCAGTTTCTCCATCTGTGAATGGGCTGGTGACAATGTTAAAGGAAGAGTGTACTAGAGTGAAGTCATGAAACCCTAGATCAGTGGTTCTCAGCCTTCCTAATGCCACGACCCTTTAATACAGTTCCTCGTGTTGTGGTGACCCCCAACCATAACATTATTTTTTTGCTACTTCATAACTGTAATTTTGCTACTCTTATGAATCGTAATGTAAATATCTGATATGCAGGATGTATTTTCTTTACAAATTGAACGTAAAGCATAGTGATTATCACAAAAACAATATGTAATTTTATATGTGTTTTCCGGTGGTCTTAGGCGACCCCTGTGAAAGGGTCGTTCGACCCGCAAAGGGGTTGCAACCCACAGGTTGAGAACCGCTGCCCTAGATGCTGTATCCCTGACAGGTTCCTTCTGACAGAGTCCAAAATTGTTCTCTACACACAGGATTCTCAGTTAACATCCTGAGACGCTTGCTATCTTGAACAGTACTGGTTGGACCATGGACTCTCACCTGAATCAAAGAATAGTACAGTCAAGTCTAAACTTGCCAGCAGCCTGAAGCAAATAAACATGGAACTCCTCAGCAGAGCTCCATACTGAATAGTCACTAAGTGGACCTATCAAATCCTCTCTCAAGACAGTGAATGTAAGACACATAGAAAACCAGAAAATAGAGTAGAAAAGAAAGAAGCAAAGAAGCAAGTAAATTGAAGGCAATAAAACAGAATAAAGAGTCTATGGAAGCATGGATTATGGAAAATTAGATAAGGAGAAAGTCACTAACTTAGGTAAAATAGAAAGCAGAAAAAGCTCAATGCTGAGAGTCACACATAGAAAAGGTAGTGTTTGGAACCATGAGACAGTAGACATCATGAGGGTAGTGGAGAGTAGCCACAGAATTAATGGAAAATAGAACAACGGTAATAAAAAAGAAAAGAATAATAGGAAACACCAATATCTGTGTGTCTGGTACTATTTTAAAGGTTTTAAATATATTCAACCCTGTGAGTCTGTTTCCATTTCACAGACTAGGAAACTAAGCCTCAGAGAGCTTCAGTCACTTGCCCAGGGTCACATGCTGGGAAGAAGCATAACTGAACCCAGTTTGGCACTGGAATCTGTGCAGAGGGAGAAGCTGAGTTACAGGAATGATAGACCAGCAGAGTTAATGTTAAATTCTTAACCAGGTTCCAGTTCTCCTGAGGCTCAATGGTTCAGTGGTTTCCTGCACTTCCTTCGTTCCCCAGGTGGTCCCACACTAACTCCCCATCCCCTGAAGTAACCTGAACACTCGTTAATGCGTCTTGAGAGAGCCTAACACTTACATCAGGACTTCAAGTGAAATAATAAATGTGACACAGTGAAGTTTTTTTATTCTGAAATGAGGTGAAAGTTCTGAAGCTATGGCCTAGTGACCAAGATAGAGTTTGTCTCTAAATCATGTTCCTTTGTGACATTCTCTGGGCCAGCCTCACTCTGTCTTGGCAGTATATTGTGCCACACACTGTGGGAATTCTAGAAAGTATTAGTTTTCAACATGTAATTATCATTACTTATTAATTAAATATAATTATATTAATTACATGGCCCTGTTCTACCTCATTTCTTCCCTAAGCAACTAGAATGAAGAGGCTATGATTATAGAGGCACTGAACAAAGACCAAAAGAAAGGGAGCTTGAATATAGTTTTATCTCCCTACCACCTCTCACCACGGCAGTCAGATCACTTAGGCTCTTGACAGAGTTTATATTTATTCTAATTATAATGAGAAAAAAGTCACGGAATACCTTATTACCATTTTCTTGTTTCAGTAAAAAACAAAAACCTTCCCTCAATCAGCCTCGTTTTGCTTTAACTGAGCACATTTGTGAGCGAAACCACGGGTATGAGGACAGGTGCTGCTTTCTTGCAGGACTCCTGGGCAAGGGTCTGAGCTTTGCTATCAGAAGGGAAATCAATGGAGGCCTGGCCGGCGTGGCTCAGTGGTTGAGCGTCGACCTATGAATCAGAGGTCAGGGTTTGATGCCCGGGTTGTAGGCTCAATCCCCAGTAGCCAGCATGCAGGAGGCAGCTGATCATTGATTCTCTCTCATCATTGATGTTTCTATCTCCCTCTCCCTTCCTCTCTGAAATCAATAAAAATATACCTTTTTTTAAAAAGGGAAGTCAATGGGTATTGTGAATCAGTGATTCCATCATCATGTGAAGAAAGAAAAGAGCTGGAGCCTAGGTGCAATCCTGCCTTAGGAGAGGTTAAACTTAAACAAACAAACAAACAAACAAAACCCAAAATCTGCTGAAAACCAATAGAAGATTTAGAACTTTTTCTTGCACTAAAAATTCTTTCCGTAGGATATTATTGTTTGAAAGATTACTCGTGTTGGGCATCTTATTCTAATCCTTTTAACCCACTGGCTTCTAAATTCTTTTAGAAGATAATACATAGGTCAAAGAAAATAATCACCCTCTTCCAAAATGCCACTCACACTCCCCTGACTTACCCTCCGAGTGGGGAGTGCTCTTATAAGGATCAGCTTGATTTGTCCTGCCCTATTTTAGACCTCAGGGTTGGGTTCTGTTGCCTGCTACAGCTTTATTTGTTTATTTATAGAACAAAAGAGTCATATGTGTGGAAATAATAACACTTTTGTCAGAAAGTCAAGCGGCAGCATGGGAGCTCTGGGGTCCAAATGCCACTTTCAGAGGATTTCCTCAGGAACGAGCCAGGAGAGAGAGGAGGAGAAAGAAATGGCACGCCCTGCAGCACAGACCCTAAAACTATAAATACCAAGTTATCAAACAGCCTGCACTGCTCATCCCAGCAGAGTGGCTCAGCTCTGAGACATGTCTGTCCCACCCACTGCATCCCCACGTGCAAATTCTCCCCGCCCACTGATGGCTCATTGAATGTAAATTGAGAAAAAGAAAAAAAATGGATTCTTTCTAGTGATCCTGGGACTCAACCTGGGCTGGACATTTAATGTTCAAAATTGAACACCTTTCTCGGCCTCTTTTCATGCTCTCTGAGAGCCTAGTCCTAGAATCTGATTTAATCTCCCCAACAAACCTAATGGCAAGTGCAATTATTCTCACCACTTTCCAGAGAAGAACACTAAAGGCTGTAAGCAAAGCCGGCTTCCCACCCTTGGCTTAATCCTCTGCTGTCCTCTTGAAATTCTTAATGATTTTTTCACAAGGGGCCCCACATTTTTATTTTGCACTAGGCCTCACAGATTATGTGGTTTATCCTTCCTAGCAGGGTTAACCTACTTTCCCAAGCTCTCTGTTATTTTGCTAAGGCTGCCATAACAAAGTACCACAGATTGGGTGTCTTGGGCAACAGAAATATATTTTCTCACAACTCCGGAGACTAGAATTCCAAAATCAGTGTGTTGACAGGATTGGTTCCTTCTGAAGTCTCTCTCTTTGGCTTGCTGGCTGCCTTCTCTCTGTCTCCACTGGGTCTTCTGGATTAGGGTCCAACTCTAATGACCTCATTTGAACTTACCTCCTTAAAGACCCTCTCTCCAGTTTCAGTCACATTCTGAGGTCAGGGGTTAGGACCAGGGGTCCTCAAACTTTTTAAACGGGGGGGCCAGTTCACCGCTCAGACCGTTGGAGGGCCGGACTATAGTTTAAAAAAAGAAACTATGAACAAATTCCTATGCACACTGCACATATATTATTTTGAAGTAAAAAAACAAAACGGGAACAAATACAATATTTGTTTTTGCATGTGTTCCGCGGGCCGTAGTTTGAGGACCCCTGGTTAGGACTTTAATGTATGAGTTTAGTGGTGGGGTGACACATAGTTCAGCCCATACAGTCCCATATCAGCCAGGAAGTGGGAGAGCCACCAGATCTGTTCATTTCACTGTGCCCCCGCAAGAGCACAACGGCAGCTCCTGTTGTCACCAGTGGGAGAAGTGGAGGCACACGAAGTCCAGTACTTGCTAGTGTGAAGCAAAATGGCAATACAGGAGATATATTCGTATATTGATAGCACTGGGTCCACACCTCCTCTCTCCTGGCACTAAATCTACCGCTGGACTTGTACCGCCTTTGACAACCTACACGCACAGACACTGCTGCCAGAGAAGACCGTCCCCCTCTACAATTATAGGTTCTTGGGCTGTCTGTCTTCGGTAATTTCCAAAATAGCACAGTTGACTCTATGTCTATCCAAGGCGGGGAAATCATTGCTCTTCTACTCACAAGTTTTACAAAGGCACCTCTGTGGAATGCACCCAACATACGCTTGGTATAGCCTCTTTATCTCATTCTTTTGCTGGCTCCAGGCTGTGGGAGGTGAGCAGTGAGAAGTGGGTTTAGGGGAGATAACTGGGGAGTAAGGTAACTCATTTACATGATAAAACAGGAAACCCATTTCCAGTTTGGTCATGGATAGTGTTTTAATGCGAACAGATCTGGAATCTGGACTGAAGACCTGGGGGTATTATAATACGAACTGGCAAGGGGGGTGGGGTGGGGGAGGGTGCACCAGATTTCTTCTTTCGAAGAAAAGAGCTCTTTGGTGACAGCTGGGCCAGGGAAAGCATTTGTTGTGCTTTGGCTCACAGGTCTAGCGGAGCAGGAAGGGAGGCAGGTCAGGCACAGGGTACTCTGGTCTATGTCCTGGCTCTGATACTAACGTCGGGCAGGTTACCTTACCTCTCCAGACCTTAGTTTATTCTCTGCAACTTGATGCTTTAAAGTCCCATTCTATCTTTCAAATTCAGTACCTTTGATGGGGTGGAATAAGTGTTCTTTGCACAAATGAGAGAGCATGACATACCAGTTTTCATTACATTCACTCTCTGGTTATTGCAATGTGATCTTTTACCATTTGTTTTTGTCCAAATGTATTTTTTAAAATACATTTCCTTCATGATTATAAAAAAAAAAAAAAAATAGCCCTAGCTGGTTTGGCTCAGTGGATAGAGCATTGGCCTGCGAACTGAAGGGTCCAGGGTTCAGTTCCGGTCAGGGGCACATGCCTGGGTTGCGGGCTCGATCCCCAGTGTGGGGCGTGCAGGAGGCAGCCAATCGATGATTCTCTCTCATCATTGATGTTTCTATCTCTCTCTCCCTCTCCCTTCCACTCTGAAGTCAATAAAAAAATAAAAAAAATCATATACCACTGAGAAAACTAGACAACACCTTGCTCAGGTGATTAAAATTAACATCCCCAATGAAGGACTGATGAACTTTGCATGCCTCCAGATATGACACTCTGAGAAGGACACAGTGCCACTCAGGCAATATTCTGGCCCAAATGCATAGTCTGAATCTAATCACAAGGAAACAGTAAACAAGCCCAAATTGAGGACATTCTGTAAAATGTATGCCTTACTCTTAAAAAATGTCAGTGATATGAAAGACAAAGAGGGGTTGAGGGACTTGTTCACTTGAAAGGAGACTAAAAAGACAAATATAGCAAGTAAGACATGATCTTGGACTAGATCTTATATGGAAAAATGTTTCTATAAAGGATAGTATTGGTACAATAGACAAAATTAGGATATGGGTTTTTAATTAATGTATCAATGTTAAATTTCCTAAATTTTTCAACCATACTGTTGTTCTATAAGTAAATTTTCTTATTATTAGGATATATACATTCAAATATTGTGGAGTAAAGGGAATGATATATGCAGACTTTCAAATCATTAGAAAGAAGAGAAATTGATGAGACAAATGGTGGCAAAATGTTAAATATTGGTAAATTGGGGTACAGGATATATAAGAGTACCTCATATATGTAAAATAATTTGAAATTAATTTAAAATAATTTGAAATTATTTTTAAATAATTTGAAATTATTTTAAAATAAAGGGTGTTTTTTTAAAAAATAATACATGTCCATTGCATGAAATTTTCTGAAGAAGAAAAGCCACATGCAATCCCTCCACCTTTTGTATATACAGGCACCCCTCAGAGATAGGGTGGGTTCAGTTCTAGACCACCGCAATGAAGCCAAAATCTATTTTTGGAGGGTCTTGCCTTTAATTTGTGAAAAAGACCTGTGAAGCAAAATAAAGTGAAGGACAATAAAATTAGGTAGGCTTTGTACCCAATTTCTTTTGAAGAGGAGAGTTCATTGGTAACAGTTGGGTGTTTGTTGTCCTTTGGCTCAAAAGTACTGGGTAGAGGGAAGGGTGGCAGATCATGGCCAGTCATTGATTTGTTGGGCCCTATAATCTAGTCCGGCCAATGATTCTCAAGAGGAAACCTGCTGGGACCTTCTGGAAAATACCAAGTTGTGTCATGTGAAGACATTTGGAGCAAAAATAGCCATCGTGGGATCATAAAGGGAAAGCCAAGAGAATGGAAGTGAAGGTGTTTCAAGATCCTGACATCATTGAGCTGCTTAATTAACCAACACTGGAACCACCCTAGTTGCAGAACATGATGTAATAAATGCCCTTATTCTTTAAGCCAATACTATTTTGATATTCTGCTACAGACAAAAGTATCCTAACTGTTAAACCTCTACTTTTAAACACGATAATGCAACTATTTGCTTTGCTCGTTTATCAATCACATGTAATAAAAGCTCTTCCAAATGGAAACAAAAGATCATGGGACCGAATCTGGTTTTGAGCATGTGGTTAGTGTGTTCACCAGCCAGAAGCTAAAGGGAACACAAGTTTCCAGATTGGAACAGGCAATGTGGGCTTCATGCCCAGAAAGTCAGAAAGGGAGAGCCAACCTCACTGTCTGGTGCAGAGAGGCCCTGAGGACCAGAAAAAGTAACTGGACTTTAGAATGGCTTTGCCTTCCAGAGGGGATTCAATCTGGGGAGTAGACAAAGTGGAGGAGGCAGAAAACATGTAACCCCCGGAGTAGCCTGGTACCTGTGCCTCACATACAGGCTGGCGGAAGAGTGGGCCATTGGCCATTCCAAGCCTACATCGATGCCCTGTGCATCCGTATGGCTCCTGGGAGCAGTGATCAACGGCAGAGATGATGCCAGAGAGAGGCATGTGGCCGGTGGTATCTGAAAGCTTTAGCACCAATGGAGGCTGCACTCGACACTTAATAAATGCTAGTTAGTTGATTAATTAATAAATATTTATTGAGCACTTGCTATCTTCTAAGTGATGTACTACATGCTAAATATGCAAGGCTTAATATGGCATTTTTTCTTGCTCTCACAGAGCTTGTAATGCAATTTGGGGAGGCTGTGTGCCACTCAGCAATTGCAGCCAGACAGATCTAGATTCAAATCCTGACTCTATCATTTACAATGGACCCATGAACAAATTACTTATCCTCTTTGTGCCTCAATCACATGTATAAAAATGGGGATAACAGCAATAACTGGCTTATAAAGTAATTGTGAGAATTAAATAATAAAATATATATGAAGTGCTTAACATATCTATTATTAGTGGACTAGAGACCCAATGCACAAAATTCGTGCAAGGGGCTAGGCCCTCACAGCCCCGGCTTCGTCCAGAAGGCCATCCAGAAGGTTGTCCAGATGATTGTTCTGCTGTTCAGTCATCCGGTCTAATTAGCATATCATGCTTTTATTATTTTAGATAACAATAATTATTACTGTTATTATTAATATTATTATTTACATTTATGCACCTGTTGTGCTAAAGAGAATGGAATTTTGCTGAACATAATCTGCCCTGAAGCTGATCTGCAAAGCCACTGAAGGAAATTGGGTTGGGTTGATGTGTTCAATGTCTTGGAATCAGAAAACATTCATTCCTCTCTGTTCCTCAACACCTTTCACATAAGCAGATGAGAGCTGGAGTGTCAGAGGCTGTGAAAGTCTCAGAAACTCCAGAACAATTCTCCCCTCAAACCAGCCATACTCTCCCACCTGGAGAGATAACCTCAATCTGAGAGGTAAGAAAGCACCTTTCCCAACTGCAAAGAAAGCATCATTCACTTTTCAAAGGGATTGGTATCATTTAAAAAATCCCCCGAAGCCAGGGGCTTATCAGTTGCTTGATAGGCTATGAAAGATTCTCCTTTTCCCCCTTTGTGCCTCTCTGATCATATCTTGAGGAGGAAAATGTGAAAAAGAGAAACAAACGATGCCTGTATCCACACATAGCAGCCTTAACTGTGGGCAGAATGTCACACTGGTGTTGTTTTGAAAAGGCCGGAGGCCTGGACCTCATCAAGTACAATCAGGAGGCCATTTGGCCAGGCATGAGGCTGCTTGTTAGTCAAGTGCTTTTCCTTAGGTAAACACCAGTGTCGCAATAGACACTACTGCTTGTTATTATTTTGGAAAGCAAAATAGCCACACAAACACCGGCATTTGGTAAAGCAGTAGTTTAATCACCAAAAGAACTCCCTTCATTCAAACACACAAAACTTCATCCTCCTCCTAGGCTCATATTTCACTCAAGTACACTTAATTATGTACTTAGTGGCAGACTCAGTAAACCTTTATTTGCTGCCATTTATTTTCAAGATGGCAGTTACCCATTAATTCTCTGGATTCACTTAATTAAGGAAAATAAAAATCACTCAATTTATATATCATATATATAATTTTTTTTAAAGAAAAATAAACTTTGAAAAGTAATCATCTCATTCACCTCTGCCCTCTCCTCCTCAGGTTCCCTTCTCAGATCTGAATCTGAGAGTCTTGCACATTGAGAAAGGTAGATGCAATAGGACTGTGCAGATTGGATTAATTGGATACCATTGAGCACCCAGGCTATTTCTATCTCTCTGTGGTATCTATCAGCCTTCTCCTAATGGTTGCAAGCCCAAACTAGATTGTACAGTCCCTCCATGGTTGCAAGATGACCTAAGGAATTTCAAGTGTCAAACCTGTGACATCCAAAAGTAAAAAAAGGGATATTTCTCCCTACTGTCTCTTTTTAATATAAAGGAAACTTTTCCCCAGAAACCATCCTTGCCCCAGGAGATATACCTCCAGGTCTCATTGGTCAGAATTGAATCACATGTTTACATCTGAGCCAATCACTGGCAAGGGATTCTGGGCCACTCTAATAGCTTTAGAACAATTAGGATCTGATCCAGAGTCACACAGGACAGGTGTAGACACCTGCACGGTAATAAGGGGAAGTGAGGAATGGCAGCTGGATAAACACTGCTACATTATTATGCACTTTGTCTTATTTGTTAAGCAAAATTATTTGGAGATTGGTCTATATTAGTAAAATCAGTTTCCCAAATTGAGGAGAAATAGAATAAAAGCAATTATCCTAAGCAGTCAAGTTCAAACAAAAACCATGTGTTACTTGGTTAGTAACTATTCTGAGATGTTGAATATGAATGAATCTCATAAAATCCATATAGAAGAGATTCCAAAATTAAAACCAAAATGGTTTCACAGTTCACAAAATTATGCCAAAATTGAAGCTAATCTCCTCCGTTACTAACAGGCCCTCTAATGACATAGGGCAGTGATGGTGAACCTATGACACGCGTGTCAGAGGTGACACGTGAACTCATTTTTTTGGTTGATTTTTCTTTGTTAAATGGCATTTAAGTATATAAAATAAATATCAAAAATGTAAGTCTTTGTTTTACTATGGTTGCAAATATCAAAAAATTTCTATATGTGACACGGCACCAGAGTTAAGTTAAGGTTTTTCAAAACGCTGACACGCCGAGCTCAAAAGGTT
Organism: Myotis myotis; assembly: GCF_014108235.1. Lineage (NCBI taxonomy): Eukaryota > Metazoa > Chordata > Mammalia > Chiroptera > Vespertilionidae > Myotis > Myotis myotis. Next base: position 177,647,261 of record NW_023416335.1, read on the forward strand.
CGCCATCACTGACATAGGGGATATCCTTCCTCGCACCTGCTCACCTTTACACACACCATCCCCATTGCAAATGTCCTGTGGGCAGTTTCCACCTTTCCCTGGTTAGGATTGGCCATAGGCCTGGGGCTCTTAATTTAAAGATACTATATCATCCAGTCTCAAGCCAAGCTGTGTAACCCTAGGCTCCATTCCACCAGCCAGTGAATTTAGTTTTGCTTCCTTGGGACCCAGTAAGTCCTGTACATTGTCCCCACCTCTGTAGCCTGGGGTCGTTACACAGTCTATATGAATGAATTTAGTCAGAACTTGGAAACCCCCTGCTACACATGGAACACATTTTTCTCCTCTTCCTTGAATCCTTCTTTAGGTACAAACCTCTCACAAATCCACTCCTTTTCCTCCTTTGTAATCACCCACCCCATTTCTTCACCCTGGATATAGCTTTTTCCTCTACAGTCTTTAGCATTCAGAGTAAAATAATATCAGAAAAATTTTCTAGTAATTATAATGTCAATATCCCCACTTTCAAATGGACATATTTTCTGACTGTATATACATATATATAATGTACTCTGTGTATAGTCCTGGTTTTTAGTGTTTACTCTTGTGGAGCTTGCATTTTAATGGAAAGAGACAGATAAACAATAAACAAAATATGGGTAAATTATCTATACCAATAATAGACAAATATGTAAATTGACCATCCCTCTGTGATGCCCACAGCCAATCAGGAGTATGCAAATTAACCCAACAAAGATGGCAGGCCTGTGGGCAGCGTGCATGCTCACAGGCACCGAGTGGCCAGGGGCAGGGCGGGAGAGCGGGCGAGAGTGGGCAGCTTGGGGGGCTTGGCAGAGTGGGAGAGAGGACAGAGAGTGGGTAGCTTAGGGGGCTAGGCTCCCTCAGTCGCCCCAGCTTCCTCATCGCTGCTGTGGAGACTGACAGAATCAGCTGTTGGTGAGACAGCTCTCTGTGGCCAGCAGAGTGTCTGGTCCTGTCAGCCCAGCATGGAGGCGCCTGAAGTTCCCAGTCCTTTTGGTTTCTGCAGCTCCTGGACCAGAAGTGGAAACCAAGAGTGTGGGGAGCACCACAGATTCTGGGAATCATAGTTCTGGTGGCAGACACATTGCTGGATCTCCTAGACCAGGAGTCCTCAAACTACGGCCTGTGGGCCACATGCAAATATAAATATTGTATTTGTTCCCATTTTGTTTTTTTTACTTCAAAATAAGATATGTGCAGTGTGCATAGGAATTTGTTCATAGTTTTTTTTTAAAACTATAGTCCGGCCCTCCAACAGTGTGAGGGACAGTGAACTGGCCTCCTGTTTAAAAAGTTTGAGGACCCCTGTCCTAGACACTAGAGAAAAGTGAGCCTGGAGCCAGTTACTGTTGCGGGTGGGGGGTAGAGGGAAAGCAAAGGTGAGAGACATAAGTAAAGTCAGAATGTCGAGGAAAAATTAAAAGGAAGATATCCTGCAACTTCTAGGAAATCTCCACCAATGGAGCAAAGAAAAAAAAATGCCTGTATTATTCTGTGAGCACCACACCAAACTGGGTTGGGGTCTCAGACAATTTGCTCATATGATTACAAAGACAGACAGAAACTCCAAGATTGGAGAGGGTGCAGGTCAGGTTAAGGGACCCACCCCCTCCCCCATGCATGAATTTCATGCACTGGGCCCCTAGTCTAATCTAATAAAAGATAAATAGGGTAATTAACAGTACCTCTGACACACTTCCCATTGGCTAATCAGGGAGATATGCAAATTAACTGCCAACCAAGATGGAGGCCGGCAGCCACACAGCTGAAGTGAACAGGAGGCTTGGTTGCCCCAGCGATGGAGGAAGCCAAGATTCCCCGCCTGCCACACCAGGCTCTGAGCTGCACTCTAAGCAACTATGTTGCAATTATAGAAGCTAAACAAACTCCAGATACCTGCTTTCAGCCAGCTGGGCCTCAGAGCTGGAGCTGCAACAGTGTATCAATTATAGAAGCCAAACCAACCCAGACACCTGCTTTCAGCAGCCGAGGTCTCAGAGCTGGAGCCGAGCCTCAGAGCTAAAGTCAGCTCTCGGCTCCAGTGACAGTCATAGAAGGTAAATAAATCCCAGAATAAAAAAGAAAAGAAAAAAAGGAGAGGTTGGGAGCTTCAGTCACCCACCAGCCTGAAAATGGCCCTCAGCCCCTCATCCAGGCTGGCCAGGCATCCAAGCGGGACCCCCACCCTGATCTGGGACACCCTTCAGGGCAAACCAGCTGGCCCCCACCCGTACACCAGGCCTCTATCCTATATAGTAAAAGGGTAATATGCAAACTGACCCTAACAGCAGAAAGACTGGGAATGACTGGTCACTATGACACACACTGACCACCAGGGGACAGACGCTCAATGCAGGAGCTGCCCTCTGGTGGTCAGTGCTTTCCCACATGGGGGAGCTCTGCTCAGCCACAAGCCAGGCTGATGGCTGCCAGTACAGTGGTGGTGGTGGGAGCCTCTCCTGCCTCCTCAGCAGCGCTAAGGATGTCCAACTGCAGTTTAGGCCTGCTCCCCACTGGCAAGTGGACATCCGCCGAGGGCTGCCGGGCTGCCAGAGGGATGTCTGATTGCCATCTTAGGCCCAATCCCCCGGCAAGCAGGCCTAAGCCAGCAAGTGGTCATCCCCCGAGGGGTCCCAGACTGCAAGAGGGCACGGACTGGGCTGAGGGACCTCCCCTTCCCCCCCGCCCCGCCCCAGTGCACAAATTTTTGTGCACCGGGCCTCTAGTATATTATATTACAAATCATTGCAAAATATAGAACGGAGAGAGCAATTAGTAAGGTTGGGATGGGGATGGGTTGGGAGGATTGCAATTTTATATATGATGTTCAGATGGCTCTCATTATGATGGTGACATTAAAAAATTGAGATATAATTCACATACCACAACATTTATCATTTTAAAGTGTGCAATTCAGTGATTTTTAGTATATTCACAAAGTTGTGCTACCATCACCACTGTGAAATTCTGGAATATAGTACACATTTTATCTTGTCTCTATGGATTTGCCTATTCTGGACATTTCATATTAATGGACTCATATAATATGTGCCCATTTGTGTCTGGCTTCTTTAATTTAACATAATATTTTCAAGGCTCATTTACATTGTAGATGCATCAGTATTTTATTATATGGATATACCATATTTTGTGTATCCATCATTTGATGGATATTTGAATTATTTCTGCTTTTAGCTATTATGAAATGCTACTATGAACATTCATGTACAGGTTTTTTGTTTTGTTTTTTATTTTTTTTAATTAAATCTTTATTGTTCAGATTATTACATTTGTTCCTCTTTTTTCCCCCCATAACTCCCCTCCTCCCAGTTCCCACCCCACCCTCCACCCTCACTCCCCACCCACTGTCCTCATCCATAGATGCACGATTTTTGTCCAGTCTCTTCCCGCATCTCCCACACCCCTTTCCCCCCCAAGAATAGTCAGTCCATTCCCTTTCTATGTCCCTGATTCTATTATGATCACCAGATTATTTATTCACTTGATTCTTAGATTCACTTGTTGATAGATGCATGTTTGTTGTTCATAATTTGTATCTTTACCTTTTTCTTCCTCTTCCTCTTCTTAAAGGATACCTTTCAGCATTTCATATAATCCTGGTTTGGTGGTGATGAACTCCTTTAGCTTTTCCTTATCTGTGAAGCTCTTTATCTGACCTTCAGTTCTGAATGATAGCTTTGCTGGATAAAGTAATCTTGGTTGTAGGTTCTTGGTATTCATCACTTTGAATATTTCTTGCCATTCCCTTCTGGCCTGCATGGTTTCTGTTGAGAAATCAGCTGACAGTCATATGGGTATTCCCTTGTAGGTAACTGAGTTTCTTTCTCTTGCTGCTCTTAAGAGTCTCTCTTTGTCTTTTGCTCTTGGCATTTTAATTATGATGTGTCTTGGTGTGGTCCTCTTTGGATTCCTTTTGTTTGGGGTTCTCTGTGCTTCCTGGACCTGTAAGTCTATTTCTTTCACCAGGTAGGGGAAGTTTTCTGTCATTATTTCTTCAAATAGGTTTTCAATATCTTGCTCCCTCTCTTCTTCTGGCACCCCTATAATTCGGATGTTGGTACGCTTGAAGCTGTCCCAGAGGCTCCTTACACTATCTTCGTATTTTCGGATTCTTTTTTCATTTTGCTTTTCCAGTTGGGTGTTTTTTGCTTCTTCGTATTTCGAATCTTTGACTGGATTCTTGCGCTCCTCTGGTCTGCTGTTGGGTGTCTCTATAATATTCTTTTTTTTTTTTTTTTTTTTTTTTTTTTTTTATATTTTATTGATTTTTCACAGAGAGGAAGAGAGAGAGATAGAGAGTTAGAAACATCGATGAGAGAGAAACATCGACCAGCTGCCTCCTGCACATCTCCCACTGGGGATGTGCCCGCAACCCAGGTACATGCCCTTGACCGGAATCGAACCCGGGACCTTTCAGTCCGCAGGCCGACGCTCTATCCACTGAGCCAAACCGGTATCGGCTATAATATTCTTTATTTCAGTCAGTGTATGCTTAATTTCTAGTTGGTTCTTTATCACAACATCGAGGGTCTCATTAGTTTTCTTGTAGATCTCATTAAGTTTATCTGCAGTTTCTAGAAACTTATTGAAAGACCTTAAAAGTGTGGTTTTGAGCTCTGTATCCTCCATTTCTGTCATGTTTCTTTGTCTCCGCATTTTTTATGCTTTCTTGGTGCACCCCCTTGTGGTCTTTGTGCGCAGTCTTGTTGTAGTTAAACCTTGGTTGTTGTAGGTAATACTGGCGGGGATTTGACCTCCAGGCCAACTGGCTATGAGAATCAGCTGTGTCTTCAGTGGGAGAACTTCTGTGCTGGATCTCTAGGGCAGTGCTAATCTAGCCTTTGCCTGAGGCTATCCGGCAAATGCCTCCGTGCAGGGCTTGGGCGGGGCGGGTCCCCGGGGATCTACAGGGCGGGCTGGAGGGAGCAGTTATGGCTGCTCTCAGTTCCGTCCCTAGGTGCTCTGCCTCACCGAGTCCCAGCAACCGCTGCAAACCTCGGAGAGAAAGCTGCCTTCGAGTTCCGACCGAAGCCAGACAGTCCCACTTCTCCCGTTTGAGTCTGGGTCCCTAGAGACTCGCCCGGATCTGGAGCTCAGAGTCTGAGACTCCCTCCCGATTGAAAACAACAACCGTGCCCTCCGCCACCAGCCCGCTCCGCACACACTCCGCACCTGAGTATTTCACTTCAGCACTGCGCCTCCTCTGAGTCTGGGTATGATATTCTCTTTCCTCCTAGTTGTAGAATTTCCACTCAGCCAGCCTTCCTGTGGTTCTGGATGATGTTCATTCCGTCTTTTAGGTGTAATTTGAATTGGTTGTTCGAGGCAGCAATCTCTGGCGTTAACCTATGCCGCCATCTTTGTTTCTCCTGTTTTGTTTTTTAAATATATTTTATTGATTTTTTACAGAGAGGAAGAGAGAGAGATAGAGAGTTAGAAACATTGATGAGAGAGAAACATCAGTCAGCTGCCTCCTGCACATCCCCCACTGGGGAAGTGCCCACAACCCAGGTACATGCCCTTGACTGGAATCGAACCTGGGACCTTTCAGTCCGCAGGCCGACGCTCTATCCACTGAGCCAAACCGGTTTCAGCCATGTACAGGTTTTTGTGTGGACATATGTTTGAAGTTCCTTTGGAGATATACCTACCAGTGAAATTACTGGGTCATATGGCTATATCATTTCACATTCCCATCAGCACTATATTAAGGTCCCAATTTCTTCACATCCTCACCAACACTTGTTATTATCTGTTTTTCTTATTATAGCCAAGAAGATGACATTTATGCTAAGATTTGCAGGCACTGTGGGAGTGAGCCATGTGGATATGCAGGGAAAGAGACTGCCAGGCAGAGGGGCCAGCCAAGGCAAAACCCTTGAGGTAAGAGTGTGCCTGATGTGCTCCAGGAATAGCAAGGTGGACAGTGTAAGCAGAGTGATATGATCAAAGGAAGTGAGGGCCAAACACATAGTTGAAAGCCATTGTAAGGACTTTGGCTTTTACTCTACAAGATATGAGAAACCATTGAAGGGCTTTAGAGTAGAAGGGTGATGTGATTTGACAATATAGCACTATCACTCTGATTGTTGAATTATACGTGGGCAAGGATGTCATAGGGAGAATCAAAGAGAGAATTGGTAGACTTTTGTAATAATGGTGTCCTGTAGAGTAGTTGGTATCAGGGAGTGGTGAGAAGTAGTTGAATTCTGTATATGTTTTAAGGTAGAACCCACAGGGTTTCTACCAGAGTGGAACATGAGAAAGAAGGGAATCAAAATTTATGGTTCACTGATTTTTACTTCAAAGATATAGTATATCAGGAAATACATTCAAATTCATTTCTTTCCTATCAGACCAGATCCAAAGTTCTTAGTTGGGTGATTTCACATGTTAAAAATATTGTCCATGCCAAAACCGGTTTGGCTCAGTGGATAGAGCGTCGGCCTGTGGACTGAAGGGTCCTAGGTTCGATTCCGGACAAGGGCATGTACCTGGGTTGCGGGCACGTCCCCAGTGGGAGATGTGCAGGAGGCAGCTGGTCGATGTTTCTAACTCTCTGTCTCTCTCCCTTCCTCTCTGTAAAAAATCAATAAAATATATTTTAAAAAAATATTGTCCATGGTAATTAATAATAATGATAATAATAATAATATCCAACTATCTCTTGAGGCACATTTCCCTCAATTTATACATGTAAACAAAAATGTGATTAATAACTGACAGCTTCCCTAATTTTTGTCCCCCTTCCAAGCTAGGACCAACCAGAAAAAGTCAAATATGCCCACCCCCTCTAACTATTATATAGAATTTCCTGCTTCTAGTTAGTCCACCTATATTTTCCATATGCCAACAGCCTCCAATCAGGGCATACTGGAAGCCTTTCTCCTTTTCTGCTATAAAACTTTCCCACTTCTCTGCCTTCCTTGAATATGTGTTAAGTCACCAGTGATGGTGGCTGATTCCCTTGTTACAGCGAACTCAGAATAAATAGCCTTTGCTTGTTCTCATTTGGTTAGTTTTCATTTATTTCCACAGGGATGGTAGGTCAAGTTTCCCAGGAAATGGACATTGAATTGAAGGCTTGAGTGTAAGTTTATTGGGAAAACTCTTGAGATCATCCCCTGTGACGAGGATGTTGGGAACAGGACTAGGCAGAGGGAGAAGCTGATTTGGGACACAGTTGCACTAGCGGCTTTAACCAATTCTATGAGGAGCTCTGAGACTGGGATGGCCCTTTAGAAATGTACCCTGGCCTGGATCTGTCATTGAATGCAGGTTACCACTGAGAAAGGAGAGGAACCTTAGGTGAAGCAGGTCTCCTTAACCAAAGCAGGTCCAAGGGAAGATCTAGCTGTGAACTCTCAGCAGTCAGCACTATTGGCAGCTGGGGAAGGAGAGCGTGGCTCCCTGTTGGGAGTGCACAGTTGGCAGCAGATCAACTCACCTTTGAATCCAAGTTTAAAGCTCTTTTCACTACATCATAGCTGTCTTCACTCAAAAAAAAAAAATGACAAATGGAGATTTTTGTGACCACTCATTTTCTTTCCTCCTAGTCCAAAACCAAGACCATATTTGTAAAGTGATCCTGACATTTTTAGTAAGTGATGTTGAATATAGCCATTGTCTCAATTTAATATGGCATTTAAGAGATATGAAAAAAGACCCGACCAACCAAAGTAGTTAGCTGAATTACCACATGTGGACACGTATATTAACTTAATATTAAATGTTTCCCTCTCGGAATAGAGCAGGACATTGTGATATCCAGCTTTTCAGCCCAAGAAACTACAAATTGAAAATAAATTGATACAAAATAGTATCACTCCCACTTTAAGGATATTGATTCTCCAGGGGAAATTATTGTCTTAACTAAAATCCTAATAAAATATGTCTTGAAATTTACTAAACAATTAATGTATTCTTTCAAAGAATCAGGTTCCCTACCTTACTTCCTAGTGTTATATGATTATTGCAATACTTTGAGCTTTATTTGACCTATTTAAACTCAATAGCTCTTTTTTTGGTTTTACAAATAAATCAGCCAATACTGTATCCAGCAATACCTGAAGATGATTTTATTTATTTATTTTTTAATTAAATGTTTATTGTTCAGATTATTACATTTGTTCCTCTTTCCCCCCCCCCCCATAACTCCCCTCCTCCCAGTTCCTGCCCCACCCTCCGCCCTCACTCCCTACCCACTGTCCTCATCCATAGGTGCACGATTTTTGTCCAGTCTCTTCCCGCATCTCCCACACCCCTTTCCCCCCCAAGAATAGTCAGTCCATTCCCTTTCTATGTCCCTGATTCTATTATAATCACCAGTTCATTCTGTTCATCAGATTATTTATTCACTTGATTCTTAGATTCACTTGTTGATAGATGCATATTTGTTGTTCATAATTTGTATCTTTACCTTTTTCTTCCTCTTCCTCTTCTTAAAGGATACCTTTCAGCATTTCATATAATCCTGGTTTGGTGGTGATGAACTCCTTTAGCTTTTCCTTATCTGTGAAGCTCTTTAACTGACCTTCAATTCTGAATGATAGCTTTGCTGGATAAAATAATCTTGGTTGTAGGTTCTTGGTATTCATCACTTTGAATATTTCTTGCCACTCCCTTCTGGCCTGCAAAGTTTCTGTTGAGAAATCAGCTGACAGTCGTATGGGTACGCCCTTGTAGGTAACTGAGTTTCTTTCTCTTGCTGTTTTTAAGATTCTCTCTTTATCTTTTGCTCTTGGCATTTTAATTATGATGTCTTGGTGTGGTCCTCTTTGGATTCCTTTTGTTTGGGGTTCTCCGAGCTTCTTGGACCTGTAAGTCCATTTCTTTCACCAGGTGGGGGAAGTTTTCTGTCATTATTTCTTCAAATAGGTTTTCAATATCTTGCTCTCTCTCTCATCTTCTGGCACCCCTATAATTCTGATGTTGGTACGCTTGAAGCTGTCCCAGAGGCTCCTTACACTATCCTTGCATTTTTGGATTCTTTTTTCATTTTGCTTTTCCGGTTGGGTGTTTTTTGCTTCCTCGCATTTCAAATCATTGACTTGATTCTTGCGCTCCTCTGGTCTGCTGTTGGGAGTCTGTATAATATTCGTTATTTCAGTCCGTGTATGCTTAATTTCTAGTTGGTTCCCCAATATAACATCGAGGGTCTCATTAGTTTTCTTGTAGATCTCATTAAGTTTATCGGCGGCTTCTAAGCAGTTCTTGAGAGACCTTAAAAGTGTGGTTCAGAACTCTATATCGTGAAGATGATTTTAAAAAATACACCCAGCTCTGCCTAAAATTTGGTCTGAATTGTCCCTTTACCTGTAAACAAGTCTAGCTGTGACTTTAAAAAAATCTGTCTGTCAGCATATCCTTTCACTGCCAGTAGACCTTTTGAATATATTACTCATTGTTGCCAGAACTCTGGCTTTTCCCTTTGTGTATGTCCTGGAAATCCCCTCACTCATCCCCCAGCCTCCTCCTCCCCTCCAAAGTGAGTCACTTCTTGGTAGCCTTGTATGGGATCTCAGCCAAATTGTAATCTCAGGTAGCTTTTGCACATTACATTGCATAGCGGTTCTTAAACTTTGAGTCATAAACATTGTCAGGGGAAACTATTAAAACAGAAGATTTTAGAGACTCATCCTTGATCTAGAGAGTCCAAATTTCTGGAGGAGATGTGCAGGCAAATGTATAATTATAATTAAATGTCTCTTTGTGGAATTCTGTTAAACATCCCGGCTTAAGAACCACTCACAAGGAAACTTCACATTTCTAGCAACGGATATAGATTCCTGGCTGTAGATGATCAGGCTACAAGTGGCATTTGGCACTGATTCTTTTCTACAATTGTATATATAACTAGAGGCCCGGTGAACAAAATTCATGAACTGGGAGAGGGGTCCCTCAGCCCAGCCTGTGCCCTCTCACAGTCTGGGACCCCTGGCACCTTACCACCCGCCTGCAGTGGAGGCAGGAGAGGCTCCGCCACCACAGCTGCACTCGCCAGTGTGAGCCTGGCTTTTGGCTGAGCAGCACTACCCATGTGGGAGCACACTGACCACCAGGGGCAGCTCTTGCATTGAGCGTCTGCCCCCTGGTGGTCAGTGTACATCATAGTGACCGGTTGTTCCTCTGTTCAGTCAATTTGCATATTACACTTTTCTTATATAGGATAGAAGTCTAGGAAAGTTGAAACAATAGGGTGGCTTTCCCAGTAAGACATTTGTATGATAAGGCCTATCAGAATGGAAAGATTATAAATACAAAGAATAATGGCTGATATGGGAATAATTGCTGTGGAAGAATTGGAAGACCTGATTATTTCTGGAAGGTTAAAATAAAAAGATCATAAAGGAATTGAAGATTACTTCAAGGGAGTGAGAAGATGGCACTGGAAAAATGGCTATCATGGAAATTATTGAACAAATATTGAATGAGCACTGGATGAAGTGATGGGAAGCTCACAAAGATAAGAACACATAATTTAATTTACTTCAACAGGTATTTCTTGAGTACCTGTTATGTGCATTGCATTGTCCTAAAATGTACTAAGACGTGGTGCCAAAATTTGCATTTGTATTAGATTCAGATGGGGAGACTTTTTAAAAAAAAAAAATTCATGGACCTCATACTAGCGCTGTTGGATCTAAATATCTGGGATTGGAGTCAGAAATCCCTAATGTATAAAGCTCCCAAGTGATTCTGATGCATGTAATCAAAGGACCACTATTTGGGAATCCCTTATACCAGAGACCAAAAAATGAATGGGGCACAGTGTTTGTTTTTAAGGGATGTACAAAGTGGTATATTGAGCAATATGCTCCACCAACTTTCTTGACTGCCTTATATTCATGGCTTCTGTTTTATTCATGATGTGTCTTTTCTCTGAAATGCCTTTTCCTCCTCTCTGCCATGAAATTATTATCCATCCTTCAAATGTGAGAATTGGAACGGTGTTCCATAATTTCCCTGTCACCACTCGTCCAATCTCACATCCATTACACAACCAAATAGAAAATCTACCCTTAGATATTCTTCACCCATCATCTCCTTTTCATCCCCATGCCCACCCCTTTAGCTCATCTGGACCAGTGAATGGCCATTTAACTGATCTTTCATCTCCATCTGCCCTCCTACCACAATTTATTTTTTATGGTTGTATTAATCTTGCACAGTTCAATTGTAAACAGGAAACAATTTACTGTTTTCAGTAAACAATTTAGCATTTTTATATTGAAAATAAAGGTTACTATGTCCTCATTACCTACAGAGTTAGGGCTAAAAATGCTCCAGTCTTACATTTAAAACTACTGCATCAATTAGACTTCCTTTGATTATAAGCAACAAAACCAACTCTGGCTAGCTTAAGCAGGAAAAGATATGGACTAGTTCACCAAATTTAAGTTCCAATCATTTCCCTTCTTTGTATGATTCTCAAGATTCTCATTCTTAGAGATTTTATGATTCAACATATTTCCAACTCTTCTTAATAGGGCAACGGGAGACATTGACTGAAAGACCACCTAGAATTATGTTCACTAAGGAAAGATACTTCTTTCAAAGTAAAATGAGGGCGCTGTTACCAAAACCATAAATGAATGTTAGGGAGCAAAACTAAATAATGTCCATACACCCAAAGTATGGCTCCCACCCAATTTAAGTAAAATGGGAAACAATGGAGAGGAATTCTGCGCTTTCCTTTCTGAGACATCAGAGGTCAGACGGGTGAAATAACCGAGGTAGCTAATACTGGGTAGTCTCGGTGTCCTCACTGCTGGAGGATGAAAGAGGTTAGTGGTTTGAAGTAAGTGTTTTAATCAATGTGTGGAATGATTTGAGGAATCATTGTGTGTTTAAGGGTAGAGATAAACTGCTTCCGGGTTTTTTTCTGTCTGTGATCAACCAATTGCTACATGACTACCATGTCCTTTGCCAAACACCCTATAGCAGCGGTTCTCAACCTGTGGGTCGCGACCCCTTTGGCGGTCGAACGACCCTTTCACAGGGGTCGCCTAAGACCATCCTGCATATCAGATATTTACATGACGATTCATAACAGTAGCGACATTACAGTTATGAAGTAGCAACGAAAATAATTTTATGGTTGGGTCACAACATGAGGAACTGTATTTAAAGGGCCAGAAGGTTGAGAACCACTGCTATAGTATTTTTTTAAAAATAGGTTAACCACCATAACACAAGAACAGCCAGAATTTTATTGGGGAGAAAGTCAGTAGTGTAACAGCAATTTGTGTATCTTTAGGAGGGTAACAAGTCTTCCACTTCCAAATTTAAGAAAGGCACAATAATCTCCCGTAGTTCCCACGTTCTGCGGCGCCCAAGCATTGTAGGGAGCACGCTTTCAAAGATAAACGTGGCATCAAAAAATAATATGTAACATGAAAGTACAGTGAAGGTGAGGGCATAAAATATGATGAAAATCCTCAGTGCCCGTTTCCTACAAGGAAAGAAAACATGTTAAGAACATTCTGAAGAAAACCACACTGATGTGACTCCTGTCTCCTCCACCCAGGGAGCTCTATAGCTTCGAGTAAGTAACTGAAATTCTCTTGACTTCAGTTGACATCTGCAAAATAGTTGAGCACTTAAGTTCATTTTAGGACTGATACTGGAATCCTAACATTCCATAGTCATGAAACAATGAAACCCTCTATAATGTGAGATTCTTTCCTCTGAAATGGTCTTCTCATAGATGATTGCCATCTTTACCTCATTTATGAGGTTTATATGATGCCTATTTGGGAGAAACTAAAGGCACGGGGCAGTTAGAGTTTCCTTAGGACACAAAATACAATGTGGCAAATGGAACTCAGGCCTCTCTGTCGCCATTTTTGTCCTGGCATCAGAATTATCCTTGTAAAGTAATAGAAGCTTTGCCAAGTCTGAGGACTCCTCCTCCTGGGCTGTAACTATGATGTAGTTTATTTATTTGCTTTTCACTCCTTGCATTATTATTTACTAATTATAAATACAATACATGATTAGGGTAGAAGATCTGGGAAAGCCAGAAAAACACCAAGAAGAAAAGAAATGTCACAGATTAGCCAGTTACCTGAAGGTAATCACCATCTGTAATACATTTCAGAAGAGAAACTCTAGCGCGCAGTTCAAGCTAACTATGGGTCTATTTTGTGACCTCACTCAGTGGATTCTGTAAATCTGAGTCAAGTTTCTCAGCATTATCACCACTGGCTATCTCTTGGTAGTTCTACAAATAATTGCTTCACACATTTATTAAAGAGAACAATTCCATGGCTTTTAGTTTATTCATAAGCTTGTTCAACCATCACTACTATGTAATTTCAGGGTGTTTTTATCACCCCAAAAAGAAAACCTGTACCCATGAACAGTTGCTTTCTATTTCCCATTACCCCCAGGCCTGCCAACCACTAATCTATGTTCTATTTATATGGATTTTCCTATTTTGAACATTTCATATGAATAGAATCATATAGTGTGTGTCCTTTTGTGTCTGACTTCTTTCACTTAGCATAACATTTTCAAGGGTCATCTATGTTATAGCAACTATCGTAGTTTATTCTCTTTTGTGGCTGAAAAATTCCACATTTTATTTACCTATTCATTGATTACTGAATATTTGTATTGTTTCTACTTGTTAACTATTATGAAAACGCTGCTGTGAGCATTCATGTACAGGTGTTTTGTGAGCATATATATTCAGTTCTTTTGGGTGCATACCTAGGAGTGGGTCATATGGTAGCTCCGTTCACATTTTTAGGAACTGCCAAGTTGTTTCCAAAGTGACTGCACCATTTTACAATCCCACTAGTAATACCTAAGGGTTTTAAATTCTCCACATGCTTGTTATTGTCTGTCTTTTTAACTATACTTAACTTGGTGGTGTAGTAAAGAGGTGTCTTGTGATTTTTGTTTGCATTTCCCAAATGACCAATGATGTTGAACATCTTTTTATGTGCTTGTTGGCCATTTGTGTATCTTCTTTGAAGAAATGCCCATTCAACTCCTTTGTTCATTTAGAAAATCAGGTTGTTTGTCTTTTTGTTTTTGGATTGTAAGAGTACTTTATATATTCTGGATACTGGGATCCTTAATTTACAGGTTTCTGCAAAAAACTGTTCTGACCATTTTTTTCCAGCTCTCTTGTTGACTTTATAGAGGAGGAAATGTGGGGAGTCTTTATTCCACCATTTTCGTTGACATGACTCCTCACTTAACTAATTTTTGTTGAACATGATGACTATCTTTTTAAAAAATGTTTTTATTGATTTCAGAGAGGAAGGGAGAGAGACAGAGAGATAGGAACATCAATGATGAGAGAGAATCACCAATCAGCTGCCTCCTGCACGCCCCACACTGAAGAGCAAGCCTGCAACCCGGGCATGTGCCCTGACTGGGAATTGAACCATGACCTCTTGGTTCTTAGGTCAATGCTCAACCACTGAGCCACACTGGTCAGATTCTACATCTGATTCTTTATCCCCAACCACCAAACCAGAAGAATCTTCAGCTCCCTCTTTTGTGTGCACTGTACCTTGCATGTAATCCTGAGATAGGGCCCACAGCATATTATTGCCATTAAATTATTTTAAATCTGTCTCCTAATACTCCATGGGCTACTAAAGGCAGAAATCTTGATCATTTGGGGACTTGAAATATAAAAGACGTTCATCATATATATTTTTTAAAAAGTATATATGCTCAAGGTATATGTGATGGTGTGGCATCTCTAGGAAGAAGTTCAAGGAGTCAGAATTTGCCATTATGTATGTCTTCAGTACTGTACACGGGAGAGGCATCCTGTTCAGCATGCAGAGGTTTTCAAATCTGCTTAGCAGGCATGCTTCTCTGGTGGAGGTGGCTGCATCACACTCTGCAGACACCATCCTTTAAGATTTTATACATATAGTTATCTAAAGCAATAAGAAATATACGTGTGTGTGTGTATCTAATGCAATTGATCTATATCTAAAAATCAAAATACTATGACTTTTAAAGAACAGAAATAATTTATAAAAGGAGACGAAACAACACTTAATTAACACTTGAAGCTTAATCTTACTATTGTTCATACACACGAGGGCCTGTCCAGCCCCCACAGCTCCTTTCTCTGACTCACCACAAGGTACTGCGAGGAGGGGAGTTCTGCACTGAAGGGGTCAGGGGAGCCTGAAGAAGCAGATGCTCCATTTCTTCCCTACCCGTGTCTTCAGGACTCCAAGAGTCTGTGTGCTCTTCTCTCATTGGGTACATCCCCAGTCTTTTACTCATCACAGTCATGTCCTTGCAGAAGTTCTGGAAAGAAGAACAATCAACTATCATTTTTTTTTAAATGATTCCAGCCTGGCCAGTGTTGCTCAGTGGTTGAGCATCAACCTATGAACCAGGAAGTCACTGTTTGATTCCGGTCAGGGCACATGCCCGGGTTGCGGGTTGATCTTCAGTGTGGGCCAATAAATGATTCTCTCTCATCATTGATGTTTCTATCTCTCTTTCCCTCTCCCGTCCTCTCTGAAATCAATAAAAATATATTTTAAAAAATGATTCTAGGTATCTGCCAGTCTTATTCTAGATGATGCAGAGTGCTTTTCTCCCAGAACACCTCAGGGGTCCACATTGAATCACTTGAGGAGGTCATTGGCAGACATTCTCACCTATTAGAAAGAGACACTATCACAGAGTAAGTTAGCACCATGGGTATAAAATTAAACAAAACCCACATGTTGATCTTTGCTGGACTATTCATGTAGAAAGATAATTATCCTTGTACTGAATTTATCTATCCAATTTGTTCATCTATGTAGGACACATTTTTTTTGGTGATTCCTACCAGGCACTGTTCTAGGATGCAGTGGCTAACAAAATAGACAAGGAATGTGCATTGTATTGCATGGAGGCTTTTTAAAGCAAATTAGACAAAGAATTACATGCTACACACATATACACATTAGACGTTATAGATTAAGATACATGCCAAAGACAAAATAAACTAGGTGATGGGACAGAGTAGTTAAGTCTTGGTGGTGGGCACCTACTCTAGAAAGTGGGGTCATCAGGTACCTCTGAGCAGGTGATAGGTTGGTTCATTTATTCATTGTTTCATTCACCCATTCATTCACACTTACCTCACTGTATAAGATCTTGTGGGAGGAGTTCAATATTGAGTCATTTTTCTGGGTAAGGAAGATTAGGGAGGGTCTAAAAGAGATGACATGTGAGCTGAGCCTTGAAGAATGGGTAATATGTATACATAGAGGGTAAGCTCCAGATGGAGGAGACGTGGAAGCAGCCCAGGGGTGCGAGATGTTCTGTTGGCCCAAAGCAGAAGGCTAGGAGGGGAAGAGGACAGCAGTAAGGGTAGAGAGAGATCAGTATGCAGTACATTCTCCACTTCTAGGGAAAGGATTGCCTCTGTACTTATATTTGATTCATTTTATCTTACCATTATTTGAACTAATGTAACAGTAAAATCTTACCTCTATTTTTGCAACGAGTTTCTCCTTTAATTCATGAGCTTCATTACAAGCATCAGCCTGAAAAGACACCCATAATTTGGGGTAAAATAGAAATTATATTTATTCTACAATAAAGTCTGACTCATTTTGATGCCACTTAATTATAAAGTAGCTTTAACAAAATTTATTTTTACTCAGTAAAATCCTTGGTCCCTGGAGTAAAGACACAGTGTAATCATGATAAATTGCAGGAGGAATAACCAAAAGATTAATACAATTATTTTTAATGTTTTAGAAGTGTAAATTTATATTAACAACTGCTTAAAATAAATCGTCTTTTTTCTTATTGCTCTTCCCTTGCTCCTTAAAAACCATCCACCAGGACACTAGTTAGAGAAACATAGTGTAATTATGAGGAAAAAAAGAAAATTATATGAATTTTAAATATTTAAAAATTTATACTATATACATGTTAAGTCCTCATTATGTTAGTTGAATATTTGGGCCTTATGGTTTAGCAAAAGAACCATAAAACCTGTGTTTCCTCTTTCCCTTCCATGTCTCCTAGAGGTTGCCAGGTAGAGGTAACAGACGGCTCTGGTTGGCTTCTATCGTAAGATCAAGACACAAGCCGAAAGCAAACCATCACCTTCTAAGACATAAATGCCAATTGCACATACGTCAGGAGTAAAACATTTTAAAGATTTTAAATAATCATCCCATAATAGATTTGCAGCATGACTTGAAGAGCAGAGCTATAGCAGGAAGAATAGTATTTTGGGATTCAAGGAAGATGGGTTCTAGATAGAGATGCCATTTCTAGAAATTTATTGACTTGGAGTGGTAAACACACCATACAATATGCAGATGATATATTGTAGAATTGTACACTTGAAACCTGTATAATTTTATTAACCAATGTCACCCCAATAAATTCAATTTTAAAATTTATTTATTTATTTATTTATTTATTTAAAAATAGAAATTGGTTATTAAAGAAGCCCTTGCCAAGACAAGCAAAGAACATGTCCTCGGGTGAGAATTAAAAAAATAATGTTCACCATGTTTATTGTTGAGTGAGTAGGATTTTTCATATGTAATATCAAAAATTTCTATAATGTTTTACTTATTAAAGTAACCATGTATTAATTTTGTTAAGAGAAAAATATATACATTTAAATATAAATATTTTGGTATATTTAGATATATAAATACATGTACATATTAAAATAAATACATATATTCATATATATTCAAAATATATACATTACATCAACATATACATATATTCAAAATATATACATATATTTAAAATATATACATACATATGAATATATACATATATTCATTTATGGGAGAGCAAGAACAAGACTGATTCTTTTCATCTGGAAATATAGGCAGATCACTTCATATTCCTAAGTCATGCTTTTCTCTTCTGAAAATGAGGGCATAGATTATAAGACCCTAAGTTCCCTTCTAGGTTTAAAATTCTATCTTTTATCAAATTTTAGATTCCATCACTAATATTCTCTAAATCTGAGATTTCTTTGAAGAACTGTTTTTCTTCCTCAATTATAAAGCCATTTTTATTATTACCTGGACAAATTTGTTATCCATTTCTCCTAGTTGCTTTTTAATTTCCACAATCTTCTCCTTTAAAACAAAGGGTATAAATCAAAAGTTATAAAGAATGATTTATGAAATTGAGACAAAACAAATTATGACTTTCAGAAGAAAGCTAATTCATGATCAAAAGTTTGAGATTTAATAGAAGCCATTTTTTCCTTATTATTCTGGGGGCTGATATCCAAAATCAATATTAAATTAAATCAACATATTATTGGCCATATCCTATGTAAGAGACTACTGAGCTAGGCACTGTGCTGATTGGATATCAGTAAGTATTTGCCCTCAAACAGCTATAGAAAATGTATAGTCTACAGTCCAGGGGTGGGCAAACTTTTTGACTCAAGGGCCACAATGGGTTCTTAAACTGGACCGGAGGGCCGGAACAAAAGCATGGATGGAGTGTTTGTGTGGACTAATATAAATTCAAAGTAAACATCATTACATAAAAGGGTACGGTCTTTTTTTTTTTTTTTTTAGTTTTATTCATTTCAAACGGGCCGGATCCGGCCCACGGGCCGTAGTTTGCCCACGGCTGGACCCTTCTTTACCAAGTTTGTTCATTACCTACCCCTGAACTGTGGCATTTAATTATTTAGAAAATAGCTGTGATATAATCATCATATTTTACTTGGTGCCCTGGTTTGTTTACTATCAAAGATAACTGAGATGGGAGTAAGTCTCAGAATGAAAGTCTAGATATTCTTATGGAGATTTCAGAAAATGTGTGGACTTGGGGACTCAACAGGAGACAACACCCCACATCTGCCTCAAAGGTAGATTTAAACTACTCTTAGTTTAAAGGTCTTTCACATTTGGGGTGTGTGTGTGTGTGTGTGTGTGTGTTTAAATGCTTTTACCAAATTTCCCTTCTCCTCTTTTATGGCTTGCTGAGTTATACCATTTCTTCATGAGAAATAAATAAGCCAATTCATGTGATATTTAAAACTTCATTAACTTATTTCTCCTTTAATTTTCCCAAACTTTGTTTGCTGTTCCCATGTCTGTTTCTAACAATGCTCACTTTTCCCTTCATTAGAGTAAACCTAGAACCATTCCTACTGACTTTGCATCTGTAACAATTATATTTAAAGTTTCTTACTCATTAAACCACTGCATTTGTTTTTACGCAGGCTTTCCCATCAACCATTAGACTTATTGAGGACAGAACCTGTGTCCATTTTTTAAAAGTCATGTTTATTGAGGTAATAATTTATGTACAGTAAAACTCACCTTTTTAAAAAGTGTGCAATTCTATGAATTTTGACCAATGCACAGTGTCATATAATCACCACCACAACAAGGTCTGGAATATGTCCATCACACCCCAAATTTCCTGTGCCCTTTTGTTGATCTCCTACTCCTCTTACCCTCTTGACTCTAGCAATCACTAATCTATTTTTTGTTCCTATTTTTGCCCTTTTCGGTGTTACACAAATGGAATCATGAATTATGGATCTTCTGAGTCTGGCTTTTTTCACTTAGCATAATGCACTTGAGATCCATTCATGTGGTTGGATGAATAGGAAGGCCATTCCTTTTTATTGCTTAGTAGTATTCCATTTTACAACATGTGTTACAATTTATCCACATGTCACTTGGTGGATATTTATGCTGTTTTTAATTTTTAAGTTTGAGACTATATATTTTTTTTAATTTTAATTTTTTTTATTTATTGCTTAAAGTATTACAAAGGGTATTACATATGTGTCCATTTTATCCCCCCGCCCTAGACAGTCCCCTAGCCTCCCCTATCCCCCAGTGTCTTATGTCCATTGGTTATGCTTATATGCATGCATACAAGTCCTTTAGTTGATCTCTTACCCCCCTACCTCCTGCCCCCCAACCCTCCCCGGCCTTCCCGCTGCAGTTTGACAATCTGTTTGAGGCAGCTCTGCCTCTGTATCTATTATTGTTCAAAAGGTTATAATGGCCTCTATTATCCATGAATGAGTGAGATCATGTGGTATTTTTCCTTCATTGACTGGCTTATTTCACTTTGCATAATGCTCTCCAGTTCCATCCATGACGTTGCAAATGGTAAGAGTTCCTTCCTTTTTAGAGCAGCATAGTATTCCATCGTGTAGATGTACCACAGTTTTCTAATCCATTCATCTACTGATGGGCACTTAGGCTGTTTCCAGATCTTAGCTATGGTGAATTGTGCTGCTATGAACATAGGGGTGCATATATCCTTTCTGATTGGTGTTTCTGGTTTCTTGGGATATATTCCTAGAAGTGTGATCACAGGGTCAAATGGGAGTTCCATTTTCAGTTTTTTAAGGAAACTCCATACTGTCTTCCATAGTGGCTGCACCAGTCTGCATTCCCACCAGCAGTGCACAAGTGTTCCTTTTTCTCCACATCCTCTCCAGCACTTGTTGTTTGTTGATTTGTTGATGATAGCCAGTCTGACAGGTGTGAGATGGTACCTCATTGTTGTTTTGATTTGCATCTCTCGGATGATTGGTGACTTTGAGCATGTTTTCATATGTCTCTTGGCTTTCTGAATGTCCTCTTTTGAAAGGTGTCTATTTAGGTCCTTTGCCCATTTTTTGATTGGATTGTTTATCTTCCTTTTGTTAAGTTGTATGAGTTCCCTATAAATTTTGGAGATTAGGCCCTTATCAGATATGACATTGGCAAATATGTTTTCCCACACAGTGGGTTTTCTCGTTGTTTTGTTGATGGTTTCTTTTGCTGTGCAGAAGCTTTTTATTTTGGTGTAGTCCCATTTGTTCATTTTCTCTTTCGTTTCAAGTGCCCTAGGAGCTGTATCAGTGAAGAAATTGCTTCGGCATATGTCTGAGATTGTGTTGCCTTTGGATTCTTCTAGAATTTTTATGGTTTCCTGTCGTACATTTAAGTCCTTTATCCATTTTGAGTTTATTTTTGTGTATGGTGTAAGTTGGTGGTCTAGTTTCATTTTATTGCATATATCTGTCCAATTTTCCCAACACCATTTATTGAAGAGACTATCTTGGCTCCATTGTATGTTCTTGCCTCCTTTGTCAAATATTAATTGAGCATATTGGTTCGGGCCGATTTCTGGGCTCTCTATTCTATTCCATTGATCTATATGCCTATTCTTGTGCCAGTACCAGGCAGTTTTGAGAACAGTGGCTTTGTAATACAACTTGATATCTGGTATTGAGATCCCACCTACTTTGGTCTTTTTCAGGATTGCTGCAGCTATTCGGGGTCTTTTTTTATTCCAGATGAATTTTTGGAGAGTTCCTTCTAGATCTCTGAAGTATGCCGTTGGTATTTTAATGGGAAGTGCGTTGAATTTATAGATTGCTTTGGGTAGTATGGGCATTTTTTTTTTTAATTAAATCTTTATTGTTCAGATTATTACATTTGTTCCTCTTTTTTTTCCCCCCCATAACTCCCCTCCTCCCAGTTCCCGCCCCACCCTCCGCCCTCACTCCCCACCCACTGTCCTCATCCATAGGTGCACGATTTTTGTCCAGTCTCTTCCCGCATCTCCCACACCCCTTTTCCCCCCCAGGAATAGTCAGTCCATTCCCTTTCTATGTCCCTGATTCTATTATAATCACCAGTTCATTCTGTTCATCAGATTATTTATTCACTTGATTCTTAGATTCACTTGTTGATAGATGCATATTTGTTGTTCATAATTTGTATCTTTATCTTTTACTTCCTCTTCCTCTTCTTAAAGGATACCTTTCAGCATTTCATATAATCCTGGTTTGGTGGTGATGAAGTCCTTTAGCTTTTCCTTATCTGTGAAGCTCTTTATCTGACCTTCAATTCGGAATGATAGCTTTGCTGGATAAAGTAATCTTGGTTGTAGGTTCTTGGTATTCATCACTTTGAATATTTCTTGCCACTCCCTTCTGGCCTGCAAAGTTTCTGTTGAGAAATCAGCTGACAGTCGTATGGGTATTCCCTTGTAGGTAACTGAGTTTCTTTCTCTTGCTGTTTTTAAGATTCTCTCTTTATCTTTTGCTCTTGGCATTTTAATGATGATGTGTCTTGGTGTGGTCCTCTTTGGATTCCTTTTGTTTGGGGTTCTCCGCGCTTCTTGGACCTGTAAGTCCATTTCTTTCACCAGGTGGGGGAAGTTTTCTGTCATTATTTCTTCAAATAGGTTTTCAATATCTTGCTCTCTCTCATCTTCTGGCACCCCTATAATTCTGATGTTGGTACGCTTGAAGCTGTCCCAGAGGCTCCTTACACTATCCTCGCATTTTTGGATTCTTTTTTCATTTTGCTTTTCCGGTTGGGTGTTTTTTGCTTCCTCGCATTTCAAATCATTGACTTGATTCTTGCGCTCCTCTGGTCTGCTGTCGGGAGTCTGTATAATATTCGTTATTTCAGTCCGTGTATGCTTAATTTCTAGTTGGTTCTTTATCATAACATCGAGGGTCTCATTAGATTTCTTGAGGATCTCACTACATTTATCGGCGGCTTCTAAACAGTTCTTGAGAGACCTTAAAAGTGTGGTTCTGAACTCTATATCTTCCATTGACAATTTTGTCCTGTTTCTTTGTCTCCGCATTTTGTTATGCTTTCTTGGTGCACCCCCTAGTGGTCTTTGTTCGAAGTCTTATAGTTAAATCTTGATTGTTGTAGCTAATTCCAGGGAGGGTTTGACCTCCAGGCCAAGTGGCTATGAGAATCAGCTGTGTCAGCAGTGAGAGAACTTCTGTCCTCTAGGGAGGTGCTAATCTAGCCTTTGCCTGAGGCTATCCGGCAAAAGCCTCTGTGCAGGGCTTGGGCGGGCGGGTCGAACAGGATCAACAGGGTGGGCCAGAGAGAGCAGTTATGGCGGCTCTCAGTCCTGTCCCCAGGGGCTCTGCCTCTCTGAGTCCCAGCACCCACTGCAAAGTTCAGAGAGAAAGCTGCACTCGCTCTGACCGAAGCCAGACAGTCCCGCTTCTCCTGTTTGAGTCTGGGTCCCTAAAGACTCGCCCGGATCTGGAGCTCAGAGACTGCGACTCCCTCCCGATTGAAAACGCCAACCGCGCCCTCCGCCGCCAGCCCGCTCCGAGCACTCCGCACCTCAGAATTTGACTTCAGCACTGCGCCTCCTCTGAGTGTCCGTGTGCGTTTCTCTTTCCTCCTAGTTGTAGGACTTCCACTCAGCCAGCGTTCCTGTGGTTCTGGGTGATGTCCCTTCTGTTTTTTGGTTTCACTTTTGAAGTAGTTGTTCAAAGCAGCAAACTCCGGCGTTAACCTATGCCGCCATCTTGGTTACGTGACTTCTGGACATTTTAATGATGTTGATTCTACCAATCCATGAACACGGTATGTTCTTCCATCTGTTTATGTCTTCCTCTATATCTTTTTTCAACGTCCTGTAGTTTTCTGAGTACAGGTCTTTTACCTCTTTAGTTAAGTTTATTCCTAGGTAGCTTAATTTTTTTGGTGCGATGGTAAACGGGATTGTTTTTATAATCTCTCTTTCTGAAAGTTCACTATTGGTGTATAGAAATGCCTCAGATTTCTTGGGGTTAATTTTGTATCCTGCTACATTGCCAAATTCATGTATTAAGTCTAGTAGCTTTTTGATGGAGTCTCTAGGGTTTTGTATGTATAATATCATGTCGTCTGCAAATAAGGACAGTTTTACTTCCTCTTTTCCAATTTGGATGCCTTTTATTTCTTCTTCTTGCCGAATTGCAATGGCTAACACTTCCAGTACTATGTTGAACAGGAGTGGTGAGAGGGGGCATCCCTGTCTTGTTCCTGTTCTTAGGGGAAATGGTGTTAGTTTTTGTCCATTGAGTATGATGTTGGCTGTGGGCCTGTCATATATGGCTTTTATTATGTTGAGGTATGATCCTTCTACTCCCACCTTGCTGAGAGCTTTTATCAAAAATGGGTGTTGAATTTTGTCAAATGCTTTTTCTGCATCAATTGATATGACCATGTGGTTTTTTTCTTTCAATTTGTTTATGTGATGTATCACGTTTATTGATTTGCGGATATTGTACCATCCTTGCATCCCTGGGATAAATCCTACTTGGTCATGGTGTATGATCTTTCTGATGTACTGCTGGATCCGATTTGCTAAGATTTTGTTGAGGATTTTGGCATCTATGTTCATGAGGGATATTGGCCTGTAATTCTCTTTCATTGTGTTGTCTTTACCTGGTTTTGGTATTAGGGTGATGCTGGCTTCATAGAATGAGCTTGGAAGTGTTCCTTCCTCTTGAATTTTTTGTAGTAGTCTGAGGAGGATAGGTTTTAGTTCTTCCTTGAATGTTTGGTAAAACTCCCCTGTGAAGCCATCTGGTCCTGGGCTTTTGTTTGATGGAAGCTTTTTGATGACTGCTTCAATTTCTTCCATAGTTATTGGCCTGTTGAGATTTTTAGATTCTTCCTGATTGAGTTTTGGAATGTTGTATTTTTCTAGGAATTTGTCCATTTCCTCCAGGTTGTCTAGTTTGTTGGAGTAGAACTGTCCATAGTATTTTTTAACAATCATTTGTATTTCTGTGGGGTCTGTTGTTATTTCGCCTCTATCGTTTCTGATTTTGTTTATTTGGGTCCTCTCTCTTTGCTTCTTGGTGAGTCTGGCTAGAGGTTTGTCAATCTTGTTTATCCTTTCAAAGAACCAGCTCTTGGTTTCATTGATTTTCTGTATTGTTTTTTTGGTCTCTATGTCATTTATTTCTGCTCTAATCTTTATTATCTCCTTCCTTCTGCTCACTCTGGGGTTTTCTTGTTGCTCTCTTTCTAATTCTTTGAGTTGTAGAGTTAGATGATTTACTACCATTTTTTCTTGTTTTTTGAGATAGGCCTGTAGAGCTATAAACTTCCCTCTCAGGACTGCTTTCATTGTGTCCCATAGGTTTTGGATTGTTGTGTTTTCATTGTCATTAGTTTCCAGGATGTTTTTAATTTCTTCTTTGATTTCATTGGTAACCCAATCAATATTTAATAGCATGCTATTCAGCTTCCAGGTGTTTGAGTATTTTGGGTTGTTTTTATTGTAGTTTATTTCTAATATTATGCCATCGTGGTCTGCGAAGATGCTTTTTATGATTTCAATCTTCTTGAATTTGGGGATACTTTGCTTGTGACCCAATATATGGTCTATTTTTGAATATGTGTTATGAGCACTTGAGGAGAATGTATATTCCGTGGCATTGGGGTGAAGTGTTCTGAAGATGTCTATTAAGTCCATCTGATCTAGTGAGTCATTTAGGATTGCTGTATCTTTGCTGATTGTTTGTCTAGAGGACTTATCCAGTGCTGTCAGTGGTGTATTAAAGTCCCCTACTATGATTGTATTATTGTTGATCTCTCCTTTGATATCTTCCAGGAGTTTTTTTATGAATTTGAGTGCTCCTGCATTTGGTGCATATATGTTTGCCAGGGTTATATCTTCTTGTTGTATTGATCCCTTTAGTATTATGAAGTGGCCTTCCTTATCTCTTATTATGGCCTTCACTTTGAGGTCTATTTTGTCCAATATAAGTATTGCTACCCCAGCTTTCTTTTCCTTTCCATTTGCCTGAAAGATATTTTTCCATCCTTTCACTTTCAGTCTGTGTGAGTCCCTTCTAATGAGGTGGGTTTCTTGTAGACAGCAGATGTATGAGTCATGTTTTTTTATCCATTCAGCCACTCGATGTCTTTTGTTTGGAGCATTTAGTCCGTTTACGTTTAAAGTTATTATTGAAAGGTACTTGTTTGTAGCCATTCCTTTTTTGTGTGGCTGTTTTCTTTCTGAGCTTTTTATTTCTTATTTTTATACCAGTCCCTTTAGCACTCCTTGCTTTGCTGGCTTGGTGGTGATAAACTCCCTTAGCCTTTTTTTGTCTGTGAAGCTTCTTATTTCCCCTTCAAGTTTGAATGATAGCCTTGCTGGATAGAGTATTCTTGGATTCAGTCCTTTGCTTTGCATCACTTTGTAAATTTATGTCCATTCTTTTCTGGCCTGATGTGTTTCTGTTGAGAAATCATTTGACAATCTAATGGGAGATCCCTTGTATGTAACTTTCCGTCTCTCTCTTGCAGCCTGTAAGATTCTCTTTTTGTCCTGAACATTTGCCATGGTAATTATGATGTGTCTTGGTGTGGGTCTTTTCGGGTTCACCTTGTTTGGGACTCTCTGGGCTTGTGTGACTTTTTTCTTCCCCACCTCAGGGAAGTTTTCTGATATTATTTCTTCTAATAGGTTTTCTAATCCTTGTTCATCCTTCTGTTGTTCTGGTACCCCTATTATTCGTATGTTGTTTCGTTTCATGTTGTCCCAAAGCTCCCTTAGGCTCTCCTCCTGTCTTTTAATTTTTTTCTCCAATTGCAGTACATTTTGGGTGTGTTTTGCTTCCTTGTCTTCTAATTCACTAATTCGGTCCTCCGCTTCTCCTAGTCTACTGTTGATACTTTCAATGGAGTTTTTCATTGCAGCTATATCACTCTTCATTTCTTCTTGGGTCTTACTTAAGTTGTTGATTTTTTCATCTGTTTCTTCTAGCTTCTTCCATAGGTTGTCGATTTTTTCCTCCATCCGGTTTATGCACTCTAGGACCCTTATTCTGAATTCTTTTTCTGTCATGTTGCATGCCTCTGTATTACTTAGCTGCTTTTCTGGAGAGTCCTCCTTCTCTTTCCTTTGGGGGTTTCTTTGTCTACCCATGTTTGATCTCACTGACATATCTAGATGTTGAGTCGTTCAGTGGTTGCTCCCTTGGTGGCAGTGACTCCTTGGTCTGTGGTTGCTCTTCGGGCGGTTGCGGTAGCAGCTTCTCTTCAGTTGGCAGCAGCTCCTCTGGTGGGTGCTGTTCACAGCTGTGGTGGCTCTTCTGGCTGGTGGGGCGAGGTTTCACGTACAGCTGCTGTTCCTCATCAGAGGGTGTGGTGCTCAGGAGGTTGCTGTTGCTTGGATCTGCTGCGTTGATTTAAAGGCACAAAATACAACACAACAAGGCACCACGTACCAGGCACTATACACAAATATATTCACGATATTAATAACCCCAAATAAAGGTGACCACATGAATTAAGAGAATTAGGGGATAAGGAAGAAGGAAGAGAAAAAGATAAAAGAGAAAAAAGAGCCCTAACCGGTTTGCCTCAGTGGATAGAGCATGAGCCTGTGGACTCAAGGGTCCCAGGTTTGATTCTGGTCAAGGGCATGTACCTTGGTTGTGGACACATCCCCAGTAGGGAGTGTGCAAGAGCCAGCTGATCGATGTTTCTCTTTCATTGATGTTTCTAACTCTCTATCCCTCTCCCTTCCTCTCTGTAAAAAATCAATAAAATATTAAAAAAAAAAAAGAGAGAGAAAAAAGAAAAGAAAAGTAGGGACCAAAAAAAGGAGTGCAAAAATGAAATTGGGAAAAAGGAGGGGGGAAAATAAAAGCGAGAAAAGAAAAGAAAAGAAAAAAAAAACAAAAAGAGCGAAAAGAGAGAATGAAGTGGAAGAGGGGAAGAGACTTTTTTATATGGAGAATACTCCTATAGAACAGCCATTAATCCCAACAAATTCCAGCAACAGCTCCCTGGAGATGAATGCAAACTAGAAAGAACCAATAATATAACGATGAAAATAGAATGGAGAACACTAATCCCAAAATAAAATAAAGAGGAAATAAAATGGCACTTTAAAAAAAATGGTAAAATGGTAGCAGTAATAATACTGGTTAAAAATAAGAAGGTATCCGAAACCGGTTTGGCTCAGTGGATAGAGCGTCAGCCTGCGGACTGAAGGGTCCCAGGTTCGATTCCGGTCAAGGGCATGTACCTGGGTTGCGGGCATATCCCCAGTAGGAGATGTGCAGGAGGCAGCTGATCAATGTTTCTCTCTCATCGATGTTTCTAACTATCTCTCTCCCTTCCTCTCTGTAAAAAATCAATAAAATATATTTTTTTAAAAAAATAAGAAGGTAGTAATTAAAAGGGTAAAATCAGGTGATGGAAAAAGAAGAAAAAAAAAGAAAAAAAAGAAGAAGAAAAAAAAGAAAAAAAATTGGTTTCTTAGTTAAAAGGTGAAAAAAGAAAAAAAAAATTGCAGTAGTGAAGGTCCTTCGGTTCTTCTATTCTTCAGTGTGGCTCGCCTTAGACCTGCCAGGTATTCAGGAGAGCGTTGAGTTTCCCTGCGATACACTGTTCCTCTGTGTTGTAAACCACAGTCCTTATTTTAAAGCAGGCCGCATTTGTTTCCCAGACTGCCTTATTTTGTGTTTAGCAAAGAGTCAGTTTGTGGGTCAGCCTCTGGGTGGCAGTGTTCTGGGGTTGTCCTCTGAGGCTATAGGGCCTCTCTGTCCAGTGGAAGTTCACTGCCCAGAGCTGGCTGCGTAATAGTTAGTTACTGGCGCTGTGTTGTTGCTGGGATTGAAAATCCCTCTATAGGCCAGACCCTGTTAACTCCCAGGGACTGATCAGGTTATTTTAATCCTTGATCTGGTACAGGGTGGAATCTGGGTGTGGCTGTGCTCCTTGCCTGGGGGCTGGGGGGAGGAGTCTCACTCTCCGGAGAGAATGGCTGCCCCAGTCCTGGGCTCAGGGGTGTCTCAGCATTCAATTCGCTGCCACCTCTCCCGGCCCCCCTTCTCTCCTCAGTCTCTCCCCAGATTCCACTCCTCCGCACACTCTCCCTCTCTTCAGCACAGGTGAGTGTCTGTATCCGAAATGTCCCATGAACAGGATTCAGTGAAAACAAACAAACAAACGCCGGCCGCGGAAACGGGGAAGGCTTGGTTTCTGTAAGCTTCTTCTCTTACAGGGACTGCATGGTCTGGTCAGCTCTTCAGGCTGCCCCCTTTAGGCTCAGTCCTCCGTGATCACAGAACCCAGCTCGCAATTCCCCCGGCAGCGCCAGGAATCCCGCGGTTCTCCTTTCCCCTGTTAGGGGCTGTGCCTGTCCCAAGGGATGCGGCTGTCTGCCACGCGGTCTCCCTCCGACTCTCTGGGCTCAGAGGTCTGGCAAACTTTCCTGCCCAAATCCCTGGTTTTTTTTACCTTTCCAGGGGAGTTCTGCTCTTCCCGGCTGCAAACCGTCTCACCAGCTGAGCAATTTCGCCATTTCGGGGTGGATGTTACTAGTTTCAGCTGCTCACTCCATTTGCTCAGGGACACGACCTGGGACGCGTCTGCCTATACCGCCGCCATCTTCCGTCTCGAGACTATATTTTTTAAGTGCATACACAGCTATGTAACTTCAGAGAGAATCTTCATACATATCTGTGATGTCTTTCCCTTTCAAAGTATCCATAGCTCTTATTTGTTTTTTTTTTTAAATCTCACTTTCATTTATTTTTGTGCTTGTTTATCTTCCTCCTCATTCCTTTGATATTCATCCCTCCCTAGCCCTAACTCCTGCTGAAATCCACATTCCTGTAGTACAGCTGACTTTTGAAGGAATTTTCTAAGGCAGAATAGTTCTTGACCTTTGTCCTCTTCCCTCTTTTCACAGTTTGCAATTTCCAAAACCCAAGGACTGTGAAAAAAATTCTTGACTTTTCAACTAGCACCAAATGAGGTTGCTACCTTAAAACGCTGGACCGAGTCACGGTTAAAAGTAATTTTTTCCTTGGTAATAAATCTGTGCTAATCTGTAGATGGCTTTTCATATGTGAGGGTTTGAATTACATTACCTTCTTACAATAAAAGAGCTATTTCTCCTTTACTTCTTCCAAAATCCACTTAGTTTAAACTCTTTGGCTTAAGCTAAAGCTGGGGCTGGCAATTTCAGTAAAAAAAAAAAAAAGAAAGAAAGAAAGAAAAAAGAAAAGTGGGGGGCGGGGGAAGCTAGACACAGACTTTTTCTTTTTTTAGACTTTTCTTCAAAGGCCTGAAGTTTAGTAGAGCAGAAAAAGTTATCAGTCAGGGCTCTAAAGTCTAATTATTTTCTAGAGTTGATCACTACCTTTCTTGCAATATTTTATGAATCATTATAAAAGGGAAAATCAAACCTTTCTCTAAAAAACGTAAGGAGACAAAAACAACAGGAAAACTTAGGAGAGTGAAAACCAACAGAGAACTCTTCATGAAGGAAGCAAAGACAGATGCAACTATATCTCGCACACTCTAAGAATGCAGTTCTTCACAAATACTTATTTCGTGTCTTCTCTGTACTGTTAGGTGGTGGGATACAAGGATGAAGAAGAGTTTTCCCATAAGGTACTCATCATTATCTTAAGATGGCATCAAGATATAAACCTATCTTTTTTGTCTGACTGATTTTCTAGATAGAATTTTTAAAATCTGGCCTTTTTCTTTCATCAGAGAACAGACGTGTACCCAGGCGAAAGGGGCTCAGAACTGACCACCAGATCGCATTCCTTCCTTCTTGCGACAGTAGATGGGTTTTAATTCTTGTTATGACCCTGTTAAATAATACAAGCGATGGCAGGGTCCCCACAGCCTCCCTGTTGTCCTTCCTAAGCCTCCAGCTTACCTTGATGTTTTCCCCCTTGTCAGGGTCACGGCCCTGGTGTAACTCCAGCTTTTCAATTTGGCCCTCCAAAGACATCACCTCACTTAACAAGCTGCGAACAGACCAGGAGATGGGCTAAGTCTGTGGATTAAGAAAAATCTCATAATCTTTTTTTGATCTTTTTAGAAGGATCAATTTTAATCTTTAAAAAAAAATTAAATCCAATTCCTATAACAGAAGACTCTTGGATAGTGCTTGTGTTGGAATGGGGAGACATAAATGCAATTCAAAAAAAGTAAAAAACAATAACACTCTAAATAATTTAGATAATAGCAAAGAAATGGAAGCCCTGCCCAGCCAGTGTGGCTCAGTCAGTGGTTGAGTGTTGACCTATAAACCAAGAGATCGTGGTTGATTCCCGGTTGCGGGCTTGATCCCCAGTAGGGGGTGTGCAGGAGGCAGTTGATCAATATTCTCTCTCATCATTGATGTTTCTATCTCCCTCTCCCTTCCTCTCTGAAATCAATAAAAATATATTTTTAAAAAAACTCTCCAATTAGAAAATGAACAAAAGACATGCACAGAAATTTCACCAAAAAAAAAAAATGTATAGATGGCAAAAAACACATGAAAGGATTTTTAACACCATTAGTCATGAAAGATTTGCAAATTTAAAACTACAGTGAGATATCACTACACGTGTAACTTATCAGATAGCTAAGATGGAAAATAGTAATATCACCAAATGGATGTGGAGAATTTGGATCACTCATACATTGGTGGTGGGCGGGAATATAAAATGGTATGGACAATCTGGAAAATAGTTTGGCAGTTTCTGTCAAAATTAAACTAAAAACAGACTTACCCTATGACCCAGTGATTTTACTCTGGGACAACTGAGAAATTAAGATTTATTTTCATACAGGAAGTTGTACAAGAATGTTTAAAGTAGCTTTTTTCATAATAACCCAAAACTAGAAATTGTGCAATTGACTTTTGGTGGGTGAATGATTAAACAAACTCTCTCTCTCTCTCTCTCTCTCTCTCTCTCTCTCTCTCTCTCTCTCTCTCTCTCTCTCTCTCTCTCTCTCGTATGGATATATATATCCATACCACAGACTACTATTCAGTAATGGAAAGGAAGGAACTGTTGATATATGCAACAACTTGAGTGAACCTCAAAGAAATTGTGCCAAGTGAAAAACTAATCTCAAAGGGATACATATTGCATGATTTGATTTATGTAATGTTCATGAAACAATATAATTATAGAAAACAGATTTGTTGTTGCCAGGAATTGGGAGAATGAATGGCTGTGGCTATAAAGAGGTAGCATAAAGGAGTTAAAAATCTTACCACAATGAAACATCCAGGAAATATGACTTCCTGGTGAATTCAACTAAACATATAAGGAATAAACTATGCAAGTTCCACACAAACAGGTAGGAAAACATCCAAGTTTTTCCTATGAGACAAGTATTCTTCTACTAACACTACACATTACAAGAAAATAAAAGCATGGACCAATATCTCCCATTAACATACTTCTAAAAATTTCACTTTAGTGAAGTGAATCCAACAATATATAAAAAGGATAACATATTATGACCAAATGAGCTTTATTCTGTGAATTCAAGGCTGATTCAGCATTCAAAAATTAGTCATTATACCACACCATGTCAAGAGACTATAAACAAATACAAAATGATCATTCATAGAATTGAAAAAAATCAGATTATTCTGATGTTAAAAAAAATCTCAGTAAATTAGAAATATAAGAAATTTTCTCAGTTTGAGAAAGGGCATCTTTAAAAAAAGCATCTAGCCCCGACTGGTTGGGCTCAGTGGATAAAGCATCGGCCTGTGGACTGAAAGGTCCCAGGTTCGATTCCGGTCAAGGGCATGTACCTTGGTTGCAGGCATATCCCCAGTGGGGAGTGTGTGGGAGGCAGCTGATTGATGTTTCTCTCTCATCGATGTTTCTAACTCTCTATCCCTCTCCCTTACTCTCTGTAAAAAATCAATAAAATATATTTTTTTAAAAAGCATCTAACATCAACAAAACAAGGTAAGTATGTCCATCTCTCCACTTATTCAACATTGTACTAGAGAGGTTCTAGCCAATACAACTAGGCAACAAAAAGAAGTAAAAGGCATATAGATTGGAAAGGAAGATATAAAGCTGTCTCTATTTGCTCATGATATGGTTATCTATGTGGAAAATCCCAAATAACCTACAAAAACTACTGGAGATAATAAATGAGTTTATTAAAGTCACAGGACAGGTTAATGCACAAAAATCAACTCTATATAACAACAATTAACTATTAGGAGTTGAAAATTTTAAAGTACCATTTATAGTAGTACCAAAAGCATGAATACATAGGCATAAACCTAAAGAAATAAAAAATATTTCGTATTTCTACAATGAACACTATGCAACACTGTTAGAAGGAATCAAAGGCCTAAATAAATATAGTGATATACTCTATTCATTAAGTGAAGGAGTCAATATGATAAAATGTTAATTCTTCCAAAATTTATTAATGGTAGTTTTTAAAAAAATCACAACAGAGTTGACAAGCTGATTCTAAAATCTACATGGAAAAGCAAATATATATATATATTTTAAAACTGAATAGCCAAAAATCTGTGTGTCTTTATTGTCAAAAATACACTAAATGTGCTTCAATTAGTGAATGGATAAACTGTGATATATTTGCATAATGGAATACTATCCAGCAACAAAAAGAAACAAACTGCTGATACATGCAACAAAATCGGTGAATCTCAAATGTATTAGACTAAGTGAAAGAAGATAAACTCAAAAGGTTGCATACAGTACAATTTCATTTATGTGACAGACTGGGAAAGGCAAAACTGTAGGGATTGAGAGCAGATCAGTGTTGACCAGCAGCTTAGCCAGGGGAGAGTGGTTAACCCAAAAGGCATGAGATTTGATGAGTGGTGAAAGTGTTCTATGTCACTGTGGTGGCTGTATAACTGTATGCATTTTTCTTTTCTTTTTTTTTTTTTTTAAATATATTTTTATTGATTTTTTACAGAGAGGAAGGGAGAGAGATAGAGAGTTAGAAACATCGATGGGAGAGAAACATCGATCAGCCGCCTCCTGCACACCTCCCACTGGGGATGTGCCCGCAGCCCAGGTACATGCCCTTGACCGGAATCGAACCTGGGACCCCTCAGTCTGCAGGCCGACGCTCTATCCACTGAGCCAAACCGGTTTCGGCTGTATGCATTTTTCAAAACTTGCAATAAAAACATAATTTTGCTCTGGCCAGTGTGGCTCGGTTGGTTGGGCGTTGTCCCATGCACCAAAAGATTACCAGTTCCATTCCCAGGTCAGGTCACATGACCAGGTTTCAGGCTTGATCGCTGGTAGGGGGTATGCAGGAAGCTGCCGAGAGGTGTTTCTCTCTCTTTCTCTCTCTATATAAAATTAAAATATTTTTTTAAAAACATAATTTTACTTTATATAAATTATGCTTTAATTTTTAAAGTAATTAAAATTAATGTATAGGATTTGAATAAAAACCACAAACTCTTTTAAAAAGCAAATATTAGTGTTTTGGAAGAAAAAGCTATTTGGGGTAGGATTGTCAGAAGAAGGCTGCTAGGAAGGGATATTTAAGTGAAAGGCATGGTAATGCTTAACTCCTTGGGAAGATATTTAACTGAAAGGCGAGGAAGTGCCTACAGGAAGAGTAGCCCTGCAGTGGGAAAGCATTTAGAATGTGGTAGGATGGTTCAGAAGGCCAGAGGAATTTATTTCTAAGAATAACTTGCATTTATTGTTTATTGTGTATCAGACACTGTGTTAAATTCTTTACCTACAGTAGTTTATTTAATTCCCACAAGAAACCAATGAAATGGCTGTCATCAGCCCCTTTTTTATAGACAATAAAAGTAAAGAGTCACGCCGAAACCGGTTTGGCTCAGTGGATAGAGCGTCGGCCTGCGGACTGAAAGGTCCCAGGTTCGATTCCGGTCAAGGGCATGTACCTGGGTTGCGGGCACATCCCCGGTGGGGGATGTGCAGGAGGCGGCTGGTCGATGTTTCTCTCTCATCGATGTTTCTGACTCTCTATCTCTCTCCCTTCCTCTCTGTAAAAAATCAATAAAATATATTTAAAAAAAAAAAAAAAGTAAAGAGTCAGAAAAGGCTGATTAACTTATCCAAGAAATGCCAATGTCAGGATTCAGACGAGATCAGGCGCGTTCAGGGTGGTGTGGCCGTAGACCCAATGTCAGGATTCAAACCTGGGTCCTTCTAACTCCAAAGTCCATTCTCTTTATACCAGTGATTAGATAGATAACAATTTTATTTTTCCTGTTTCATCTTAAAACTTTGCACTTAAATTCATATATGCATTAAACAAATACAATTTAATATTTTTTCATGCTGAACTGGTGGGATTCTTTTAGATAGTACTGGATAAAACTCAAGGATCATTGGGGACCTGTAAACCCCCCTTTGATACCTATTAGCATGACTTCTGGAATACACTGATGGGTCTACAATTGAAAGAACCCAGAAGTGGAATCACTGAGTCATATGGCAGTTTAATTTTTAATTTTTTAAGGTAACTCCATACTGCTTTCCCCAGTAGCTGCACCAGTCTGTGTTCCCACCAATTGTACATGAGGGTTCATTTTTCTCCACATCCTCCCCAACTGTTGTTGTTTGTTGATTTATTGATGATAGCCATTCTGACAGGTGTGACATTAACTTCTAACATAAGACTTTATACTTCTCATCCTAGAGATTTCCCTAAGAACTTTACCACCTTAAGCCCCAAGTTTCTAAAATTTCTGAAGCTATGAAAATTTTAATCATTTTCTGACCAACCTCAGCACTTTACAATTACCTCTTCACTGTGCTTTCTGATAGGGTTACTCTTTGTATAATACTGTTAATTTTCTTCATCCAGCCCATGTGATCGTCTCCGAGTTCCTTCACTTGTAGACCCGTCTGTGTATTCCAGTGGTGTAGCTGGAAAAATATGTTCTGACTCCTGCAAAAATATGATTATAATCAGTTTTAAGGTAAAAACAATGGGAAACATCTCACATGGTCCAAACTCTTTTCTTTTAAAGGGTAAGTTGGTTTGCTTATTCATTTTCTGTCACCAAAATAGGCCCCAGAGGCAGTTAGGCCTCAAGAAAGAAGTTTGGGAATGTATTTGATACCCATTATAACAGATCTTTTCAAGAATGGAGAAAATAAAGCCTATTTTTATATTTAGTAAAAACAATAGCTATATTTTTAATTTCCCTGTATAGAGTGAATGTTAAGTATTGATTTCAGGATAGTGGTGGCAGCTCAGCGGGATGGAGAGGTATACAATAGGGAAAGGGTCTACAAAGGCCTAACAATATATTTTAATGATAATTAGAATACTTTCCATATCTAGAAAATTGTCTGAGAGTGATATGGCTCTACCTATATCCTTATAAATGTCTTTATTCTGCATTCTTGCTGAACATGTAGGTAGTTACTTGTGCACATGAGTGCTTCATGGTTTAATTCAAGTATGTATTTTATTTTTTTAAAATATATTTTTATTGATTTTTTACAGAGAGGAAGGGAGAGAGATAGAGAGTTAGAAACATCGATGAGAGAGAAACATCGATCAGCTGCCTCCTGCGCATCTCCTACTGGGGATGTGCCCGCAACCCTGGTACATGCCCTTGACCGGAATCAAACCTGGGACCTTTCAGTCCGCAGGCCGACGCTCTATCCACTGAGCCAAACCGGTTTCGGCAAGTATGTATTTTAAATCTCCAAAGCCTTCCCTAACTTCTCTGCTAAGTTTCATTTTCCCCTCCAAAAAACATATTACATGTTTCCTTTAGCTTATGTCGAAGCTTACAGTTTAGGGATGTTCTCTGAAAACTGCAAAGATGTGGAGAGTTGAGGGTCCTCACACTGAGCATCATGTGTTTCTTGCTCATCCTGTTTACTCTGCAGGTCCTGGTCATGCTCAGCCTCCAGCTCCAACATATCCTGATAGTGATCATGAAAGTAGCAAAGCAGAACAGAAGGGTTATCACAACAGGTGGTGGCCCCTCTAGCCTCCCCAGGCCCCTTCTCTGGGGGCAAGCACATACTAGTAGCCTTCTCTGAAGCCAGAGCCTTCTAATGCATTTGTAAGACATGCTCTCCTGCTCCGTTGACAGAGGAAGGCTGGGGCAGGGACATGTAGAACCTCGGCGTCCACATACACAGCTCTTTTCAGTGCTGATGAGCACTAGAATTCCATTTTTCCACGGACTCTAGCACTGGTCTCTTCAAAAAAAAGTCAGTGTCAAGGAAAAGAAAAAGGGGGTGGGACTGTTCTATATTAAGAGAGTGTAAAGAGATATAACAACCAAATGCATTGCATAGATCTTGTTTGGATACTGGGTTTTTTTAAAAAAAAATACAGCCACAAAAGACATTTGGATGTTAATTAGAGAATTAGAATATTTAGAGAATTGAGACTATTAGATTACTGTGTAGAATTATTGCTAATTTTTCTAAAGCGATAATGACATTTTGCTTGTATAGAAGAAAGTGTTTTTAGTGATGCTATCTGAAATAAACAGAGATGAAGTGTCATGCTTTGACCTACTTTTAAATGGCTGGGAATATTCCATCTATTTACATATATAAAGATAAAGCAAATGTGGCAAATGGCAACAATTTTAAAATATAAGCATGAGAATATGAGAAATCAATATATATATTTTACGTTTTTAAAAATTATTGATTGATTAATTATAGAGAGAGAGATAGGGAGGAAAAGAGAGAGAAAGAGAAAACCACCAATTTTTGTCCCGCTTATTTATGTCCTCATTGGTTGCCTCTTGTATGTGCCCTGACCAGATATCGAACCCACAACCTGGTGTATTGGGACCACACTCTAACCAACTGGGCTACCTGGCCAGGGCTGAGTTGATTTTTTTGTTTGCTTTTGTTTATAATAAAGAGTTTAGAGGGAAAAACCTACTCTGTCAGTTTGACTTACAAAATTTATT
The DNA here is from genome assembly GCF_014108235.1 of Myotis myotis. Lineage (NCBI taxonomy): Eukaryota > Metazoa > Chordata > Mammalia > Chiroptera > Vespertilionidae > Myotis > Myotis myotis. The sequence continues at coordinate 177,684,800 of NW_023416335.1, forward strand.
TCTTTGTTTCTTTATTCTTTGCCTTGTTCTAGAAAAACATCTAAGGCATTTTCTGGTCTTTCAAGTCTGTGCACGCACACAACTGACAATGATTTCTCTCTGAACGTTTCTTATCTTTAGTGACTACATGGTAACATGCTTCTCCTTCCCTTTGAAAAAGATTGGTCTGAAATCCTTGTGCTTCAGCAAAACTATTCTTAGACGGAAAGGAGAAAAGGTCAGAGCGGAGATCAGTCTCTTATTGAAACCTTTGTATAAATTACTGACCAAGTCAGTAGAATAACTAGCATTCACATAACTCTTTACAAATTTCTTTCGTGTGTGTTATTTCTTTTAATTCTCATGATGGACGTTAGGTGGATAAAGGAAGGTATTGAAACCCCCTCTCCCGTTCACCTTTAGTGATTTGCCCAAGGTCATATGGTGTAGTGGGCTAAGCAGTCACCTCAAAAAGTTACGACGGTCTTAAGACCCTGTCGTGTGACCTTATTGGGTAAAAGAGTCTTTGCAAATGTAAGTTAAGGATCTTGGGATGAGATCCTTTTTAATTACCTGGCTGGGCTCTAAATTCAATGAGTGTCCTAATGAGAGACAGAAGAGAGAACACAAACACAACGGAGACGATCACGTGAAAACAGGCATCCACAAGCCAAGGAGTGCCTGGAGCCACCCAACACTGGGAAAGTCAGGGAAGAGTTCTCCTCTAGAGCCTTCCCAGGGGGCGTGGCTCTGCGACCCCTTGGTTTCGGAATTCTGGCCTCCAGAACTCTGAGAGAATACTTTTTTTAAAAAATATGTTTTATTGATTTTTTACAGAGGGGAAGGGAGAGGGATAGAGAGTTAGAAACATCGATGAGAGAGAAACAGTGACCAGCTGCCTCCTGCACACCCCCTACTGGGGATGTGCCCGCAACCAAGGTACATGCCCTTGATCAGAATCGAACCCGGGACCCTTCAATCCTCAGGCCGATGCTCTATCCACTGAGCCAAACTGGTTAGGGTGAGAGAATACTTTTTTAATACATTGCTTATTGTGGTCATTTGTTACAGCAAACATGGGAAAACAATACATATGGCTAGTAAGTGTATGGACCAAAACTTGAATTTGTTTTTCTGATTCCAAAACCATGGCTCTTCTCATCATATCCAGGCCTTGAGTTCAGATTAAGAAATATCTAGTCCCTATCACTGTCACTTTCACAACCCACTGGCACCACATCAGTGATATGACGATCATTATCACATTTATAGATGAAGAAACCATGGCTAGATTTCCCAAGTATTATATGACTCAACTATATTTAACTACCTCTTCATGGAAAAAAGGCATCTACAATTTCAATTTCTTTCTATCAAATCTTTTCTTTTTAAATCCTCACCTGAGTATAAATTTTTATTGATTTAGAGAGAGAAAGAGAGAGGGAGAGAACAATCAATTGGGTTGCCTCCTGTATGTGCCCCAACCTGGGATTGAACCCACAACCTAGGTACTTGCCTTGACTGGGAATCAAACCTGCCACCGTTTGATGTGTGAGAGGATGATCCAACCAAATGAGCCACCTGGTTAGGCCCACTAATCCATATGATTAGAAAGTCAAAAGCAGCGGATACACTGAGATGTAGAGAAAGGTTGGGAATTGGAGGATCTTAATTCTAAGCCTTGTTTTACTGCTGTGGATGCTGAACCATCCACCTAACCCTCTAAAGCTGTTTTCTGTTCTAGAATAAGAAAATTGGACGGGATCATGTCTAGAGTTCTATGTCTGATAATCTATGACGATATTTCTTGCTTTTAGTAATCAATCCACTGGAATGGTTAATGTGCCACAAAAGGGTCAAAGGGCAGAAAATGTAAATAAAAGATATTCTTAAGTCTGCACGATTGGACACATAAAGAATTGTGTATATATGTTTTTTTTTATATTTTATTGATTTTTTACAGAGAGAAAGAGAGAGAGATAGAAACATCGATGAGAGAGAAACATCGACCAGCTTCCTCCTGCACACCCCCCACCGGGGATGTGCCCGCAACCCAGGTACATGCCCTTGACCGGAATCGAACCTGGGACCTTTCAGTCCGCAGGCCGGCGCTCTATCCACTGAGCCAAACTGGTTTCGGCATGTGTATATGTTTTAATAACAAACTAAAAGTGTGCTTGTATGAGATACATATCCCAGTCACTATTTTCTATTTCTGGGCAGCTCTTTGAAGAGCTCCTATGTCTCCATTTGGATGTGCCATAGGCACCTCAGTTTCAGCAAGCAAAAAACTGAACTCGTCGTATTCCCCTCTACCTTGTCCAGGTTCCCCATCCTCTCATATGGGCTCCTTATCCATCCAGATGCCTCTGCCAGATGCTGGAAGAGGTCCTGGCATTTTCCTGGCAGACATCGCTTTTTCTCTTTATTATCCATGTCATACCCACTTGGTGTCCAGCCCAAGAACACCTGTCTTTAAGTCAGTGTCCTTTCCCCCATCTTCATGGCCTCCTGCTGCCAGTCAGTGCCTTCCTTCAGTCCTCATCAGTTCTTGACGCCTAGCAATGTCCTGGCTTCCAGCCTGCATCCTACATTATCTCCACATCTTAGTGTCCTGCCTACCTACTTGCCCATCATACCTTTCCTTTCCCAGAACCCTTCCTCTCTCAGAACACAATTCTTTTTGGACCCTCTGTCTTTGCATGTGTAGTCCCATCTTTTTGAAATGTTTTCCCCATCCAGTTTATCCTTCAAAACTCGGTTGTCAGGCAGACACAGCTGATTCTCACAGCCACTTGGCCTGGGGGTCAAACCCTCCCTGGTATTAGCTACAACAATCAAGGCTTAACTACAAGACTGCGCACAAAGACCACTAGGGGGTGCACCAAGAAAGCATAACAAAATGCGGAGACAAAGAAACAGGACAAAATTGTCAATGGAAGATATAGAGTTCAGAACCACACTTTTAAGGTCTCTCAAGAACTGTTTAGAAGCCGCCGATAGACTTAATGAGATCTACAAGAAAACTAATGAGACCCTCGATGTTATGATGGGTAACCAACTAGAAATTAAGCATACACAGACTGAAATAACGGATATTATACAGACTCCTGACAGCAGACCAGAGGAGCGCAAGAATCAAGTCAATGATTTGAAATGCGAGGAAGCAAAAAACACCCAACCGGAAAAGCAAAATGAAAAAAGAATCCAAAAATGCGAGGATAGTGTAAGGAGCCTCTGGGACAGCTTCAAGCGTACCAACATCAGAATTATAGGGGTGCCAGAAGATGAGAGAGAGCAAGATATTGAAAACCTATTTGAAGAAATAATGACAGAAAACTTCCCCCACCTGGTGAAAGAAATGGACTTACAGGTCCAAGAAGCACGGAGAACCCCAAACAAAAGGAATCCAAAGAGGACCACACCAAGACACATCATAATTAAAATGCCAAGAGCAAAAGACAAAGAGAGAATCTTAAAAGCAGCAAGAGAAAGAAACTCAATTACCTACAAGGGAATACCCATACGACTGTCAGCTGATTTCTCAACAGAAACTTTGCAGGCCAGAAGGGAGTGGCAAGAAATATTCAAAGTGATGAATACCAAGAACCTACAACCAAGATTACTTTATCCAGCAAAGCTATCATTCAGAACTGAAGGTCAGATAAAGAGCTTCACAGATAAGGAAAAGCTAAAGGAGTTCATCACCACCAAACCAGGATTATATGAAATGCTGAAAGGTATCCTTTAAGAAGAAAGAGGAAGAGGAAGAAAAAGGTAAAGATACAAATTATGAACAACAAATATGCATCTATCAAAAAAAAAAAAAAAAAACTCGGTTGTCATATTCCTGGTCATCTCCCTGTACGGCCCCTGCCATGACTCTGTAGCACATCCAAGACTCCTGGCATGGATCTGTTGCACATGACTGTTATCTCCTTGTTTGAGCCCTTCCTAGTATGAGTGCTCACTGAGGGGAAAGAGGTTGTACCTATGTCTCCCCACACTTCACAGTGCCCAGCACATAACGGATGCTCAATAAGCAGTTTTAGAATAAACAGACTCCAGAAGTAGGCAAAATACATTTTGCTTGTGAGAGATGCAGACAAAAGCAGGAAATAGGAAAGTGTGTTCACTCACCTGGCATCCAAAATCAACACTGTGTAGAACAGTGGAAGAAATCAGGAATGTGAAACCAGAGCAAAATAGTATTCATTTCTAAATATTGGGTGGGCAGGGTGTGCTTTGATGGTTAGATAGAGCAGCTTTGGCAGTTTGACTAAAGTCGATTTTATTAATTAAACCAACAATTGTGTGTGTGTGTTTTAACTTCTATTAACTCTGTTCATTTCCTGAACCTGTCCTTTAAATCTTCCGATCTTCCCTTATAAAAACAAAAAAGTGACAGTTTATGCCAAGTATAGACCTTCTGGTTTGCTTTCAGAGAATAAGAGAAAAATGTTTCTTTCTCAAGTAGTCATAGATTTTTCCTATTATCAGCAGAGAGGCTAATTTATGAAAACAAAGTGTTAATTATGCACCTGCATGTGATTTATTTATGCAATTGTAGATTTTTCCGTGTAAATAAATTAATAGGAAGAATACAGTCATAACAATTTAAAAATGTTTTGTTAAACCTTGTGCCCTGACTTGAAATTTGTAAGGAATAGTCTGAGAGTGTGGTCTATTCGATAAACTCGTACACAGGGAATAATGTTATTCTCTAATTAGACTTATTCTGTCCTGGGTCAACAAGTGATGGTGTCACAGTTCACTGACTAACAGCACTCAGGAGGGCACGTGAAGGCAGGAGAGATGTGGGGCAAAGCGGGTCTAATGGTATAGCCTTTTCCTGGAATCCAGGCACGAGATGCCCACAAAGAATCAGATGAAACTATTGGTAAAGTGATCGCTTCAATTCATGTTTCCCAAGATCATAGACACCACCCCCCCCCCAACTCCAACACACACACACCTCAATTTCCCTATAGCCAAAATGCCTGGGGAATCTATGGAAATATTGTTCAACAATAAGAGAGGGGGCCTTGGCCTTTGCTTTGATCTAAATGGTAGTGAAAGCATAACCTCTTTCCAGGACAAGCTCAGGCTTTGTCTTAACTCCCCCCACTCCTTGTCAGCTGGGTGACTGAATTTCAAAGACTGAGCAGGGTTTAGACTGAATTAAGAGTAACTAGATATTTCTGATGCCTTCTGTTGGAAGACAACCTGTGAGCAAGGGGGATTTTACATGTGGTAATTTGAACGAAGGTGAAAAATGTCACTAATCCCAGAGACAAGAGTAACATGTGCTGCACAGTTTTCTGCAGGCGGCTAACTCGCCTCTGCAGTGCTCACAGCAGCCCTCAGAGGAGACAAAGCCTCCCTCCTGGTTGCAAGCTCAGGAGGTCTTGCACGGATGTACCACGAGGAAACCCTCGGAGATTGCCTTTGCGCTTGGAGATAAGAAGTTCCTCTCTTCCCCACCGTGACATTGAAGTCTCTCCCTTACCTGTTTTTTAGTGGCTGCCTCTTGAAGGAAGTCAGTTTGAGGATTTTCAAAGAAAATGTTGTCCTCATCATCTGATCTGTCCAAGATGTGATCCATTTCGGTAAATTTCCTTAGCCAACTGCAAGGCACACAATCAACACAGATGCTGTGATTATGCCTTCTGTCTACAGCTTAGGCTTGCCCTGAATACTGTTAGAGGGAGAACACTGGGACCTCTCCAGGCCCCAAGGAACACCAGCTGTCCTTGTACTGATTCCATTCTGCCTGAAGGATGTCTAGCTCAGTAGATTGCACACGATGGGAAGAAAGAGGCTGGGTAACGATTTGTTGACTGACTCAATACATGATTTAACAGTGAGGGTCCAAATTCCAAAGCCATCGTGGCTGTGTCGCTCTGTGTGGAAATATTAGTGAGCAATACAAAATAGCCAGGCTAGGGAGGTGGGAACCTTTATTTGTATGACCTCTTTCTGATTATATGTAGGGTATCCCCCCAAAATGTATACATACACTTGGAATAATTATAAAGGCAGTGTCTATTAAAATAAACACTTCATTTTTAAAATTGAGCTATCAGCTATTAAAGTATTACTTTTTGGGGGGACGCCCCATATATGCACATTATAAAAAATAGAAATTGGCAAAAGAAAATAAAAATCACTGGTACTCCAGGGATAAGCAGAGATACCCCACAGTTATACAAACAAAAGCACTGTTAATATTTTGGTATATGTATTTCCATTTTAAATGTGATGGGTTTTTAAATTCTTTTACTATTATTGACCGTTAGATTTTTTCTATTTTTTTTACTATTATAAATAATACAGTAATGAATTTCCTTATTTAGTCATTTCCAGAGCATCTCTATAATTTACTTAGGATACTTCCCTAGAAGTGGAAATACTGGGAATACAATATATACATTTTTAAAGACTTAGAAAAATATTCCCAAATTACTTTTTTAAAGATTCGACCAATGTACACCATCTGCAGCTGGTGGTCTGAGAACAGGAACCTTCACTCCAGCCTGACAGGCAAGGGTAGCTGGAGAGCAGAGAGGGAATCTTAGGGTACGTTGGGAGCAAGAAAAACAAAGGTGAAAGGAAATGGGAGAGAAGGGAGAGAAGATAGAGAGGCATGAGACGAGTTCTAATATGCTCAGAAGAAGACCTATAATAGTGATTCTCAACCTTCTGGCCCTTTAAATACAGTTCCTCATGTTGTGACCCCCAACCATAAATTATTTTTGTTGCTACTTCATAACTGTAATGTTGCTACTGTTATGAATCATAATGTAAATATCTGATATGCAGGATGGTCTTAGGCAACCCCGGTGAAAGGGTCGTTCGACCGCCAAAGGGGTCGCGACCCACAGGTTGAGAACCGCTGAGCTATAAGAAAGAATATGAAACGTAACTCCCAGTAATTGACAGAAAGCAGAAGGATTGTACCCAGCACTAAACAGGAAGCAAACTTCCCCTCTGTGTACTCCAATGAGTGACAACAGCGACATGGCCTAGAATTGGAGGGTAGCCTGGCACCTAGGGTCCTGAAGGACAGAGGAGACGGTGGAGTGATGGGGAGGGAAGTGATATCATGCAGGAATTTCCCTGGAAAGGTGATTTACAGCTGGGATTAGGAACAGGAGGAAGGAAAATGGCACGGGGAACCTAAGGGATGTTGAAACCAAGGGCTGGTCTTTCACTCTGTGGCAAAATTGAGCTTTGTCCTTGATCCATGTGGGGATCTCCAGTGGCTGCAATTCAAAGGGGTCCCCTGTGAAGGAGAAGCAGCGGGAAAAGGCTCCATCCTCCTTAACTGGGAGTCTGACAAAGAAGAATAAACCTTTGGTCTCATTCAGGAAGGCCACTGAGACCCACCCAGTTTCATCCCAGCTCCTATCTGGACAGTTGCATCTGTTTCCTGAAGGTGTTAAGGATTACGAAGTCAATTCCAAGCTCTGAAAGATGGATGACCACTGAGATCTTTCCTGTTGAAAAATTAGAATACTGCACAAATAATATTTCCTGATTTTGGTAACTCTCTGGCATCCTAGTAGCATGTATTGGGCGATTTAAAAGGAGATATGGTTCTCTCAATCCAGCTACCTACACAAATTCTGCCTCCGTACATTTTCTCACGTTTCAAGTACCACTTAGAATCCTAATGATGACTTGTGTTTGTGCAGCTCCTAAGATTACAAAGTGCTTTTCACATGTTTTCTTGTTCAGTTCCCACCACAACACAGTGAGGAAGGTATGTGTGCAGTAACTGAGGCTCTGGTGGGTGGTGTGATTTGCTAAGAGTTGTATAGCTGGTGAACTAGCAAAGTCAGGACTCAGAAATTCGAGGTCCTTACAGCTCCTTGCAAGAGATTTCGCCCCCACCCTCAGTGATGACTTAGACCATGGCTCTGCAGTAAAACTTCCTGGGATGGTGGAAATGTTCTCTGTGTTGTTCAGTACAGCAGGCACTAGCCACGTGTGTCCACTAAACATCTGAGATGTAGTTAATGCCACTGAGTAACTTAATTTTTAACTTAAATCTAAACAGCCACCCTACTGGACAGGTCAGAATTTTCTAGACCAGGAATTAGCAAACGGTAGCCCACAGGCCAAATCCATCCTGCCACCTGTTCCCGTAAATAACATTTTATTGGAACATAGCCACGCCCATTCCTTTATGTATTGTCAATGGCGGCGTTTGTGACAGGGCTGAGTAATTGCAAAAGACCTACACGTGGCATGAAAAGCCTAAAATATTTAACATCTCGCCCTTTGCAGAAAGAGTTGGCCAACTCCTATTCTAAGCCGTCACCTTCTTCTGTGATGCTGGGTGTTTGTTACAGTGAGTCAACTGAAAGTAGTGAATAAGAGTTTGAATTTTGGAGAGTCAGGCTGAGTTCCCATCACAACTCTTAGTGCCTAAGCATAATCTTAATGCTCCAAGTCTTATTTCCATCACCTGTAAAATGTGGCTAACATTGCACTACTAACGTTATTGAAGTTGTGAAGAGTAAACCAAACAATTCTTGCTGTGCTTCACACAGTGTCAGATGGATGCAAACACTTGTCAATGTTAAAAATAAGATAAAACCAGTAGAAAGGGGAGCTATCACTAAGGTTTATTTAGCTTAAGTAATATAACAAACTAGTAGTAATAATAATACATGCACAGCTCTTTCAGTTTATGAAGCATTTTCACTCAGTTGTTTCATTTAATCCTCACATCTACCCTGTGGTCAAGCAACCCAGACAGATCTTATTACTTCCATTTGTTTTTTCTTTTTTACATGAGGAAACCAAGACTCAGAGAGGATCCACGATTTGCCTAAAATGTTATTGCTCAAAAATGGTAGGATCAGGATTTAAACCTCCCAATCCTGGCTGAAAGTTTTACAATCATCCTATTATACATAACATTTAATGCCCATTATGTTTTAATGGATTGGTCCACAGCCTTCTTACCTCAAACACAAGCCGTCTTTTTGAAGTTAACTTTGGACCGGTCTGCAGACCAGCAGCACCTGGGAACTGGCTCAACACGCAGAATCGCAGGCTCCACCCTCAACTCACTGAGTCAGCCTCTGCGTTGTCACAAGCTCCCAGGTGATTCATATACATAGTAAAGTGTAGACCCTATAAACTGCAAACCCTTTTCTCCCTCCACCCCATGTATCCATTCCTATATGTGTACACCACTGACCTCTAGGACTACTTGGTAAAACTGGAATGAACCCCTCCGCCTTGCCCCCACTTCAACAAAACCTTTACAATTACAAATTTGGAAAAACATGAATCAAAAAGAACAGATCAACTACTTTAAAAGACAGCTGAAGAAATCTCTAGCTTATATTTTGTGGGCATTTTCTCCAGGCCGAACCACCCAGATCACCCCCTTCCATACCTTCTAGCTAGACAATTTGGAAATCTCAGGAGTTTTAAAGCGTGTTTCCACTAATCAAGGCTTTGCTGTCACCAGAGGCTCCTGGCAAGGTTATAATGAGTTGGTACAGCTGTGAAATATAATGTAAACCTGGTAATGTCCTTGTTCTTCCCCGTTTGGTAATCACAAATACCTCTGAATTCAGTGGTGCAGACTAGCAAAAGTCAAGCTTCTCTGGAAAGTTCTGGTGATGCCAAATCCTTCTTTTCCCGGCACCAGAGGCAGAGAGGAGGCCATTGATGAGTGGTCCACACCTAGGCAGGTAAGTTTGCAGTTGGACTTGCCCGCTCTGACATTCCACTTGGAATGGGGCACATGCAACCCTTCAACCCCCTCTCCCAGGGTTCCAGGGAGACGCTGCTCTCCTGCTTTTCCTTGAACTTGCGTCCCCAGCTCCCAGCTTCCTTGCCAATTCTTTGAAAACGAATTCCTTCTCCCACCCCAGCCCTCTGTCCATCCATCTATAAGCCTCTGACATGATGCTCTGGATGCTCTCCCAACCTCAGCTGCTTCTGCCACGCCTGCCTCTTGCGCCTCCTTATCTGAGACCTTCCACATGGAGGACAGGACTTCTCCCACTGCTTCTCCACCAGGGCTGCCCCTACTTTATGCTCTGGTACCTACTCAGCCTTGAAGTCCACACTTCCCCTTACCCACCCTTCACAGCCCACTCTCACTTCCCCCAGGATTTCAGTGCCAAGGTCACATTGCCCTCTGTACCTCAGCTTCTCCCTTCACTCTTGGGGAACTCAGCACCCACGGGAGGGGCCTACCAGTCTGACCTTATAGGCTCCAAGCCCCTCAACCCTTAGGCTTTCCTCTGCACCCACCAAAATCATTCAGCAGCACAGAAATGAAACACAGAACCGTTTTTATAAGCATAAACTTTAACATTAGGTCAGTGTTTGAAACTTGGCTTTGCCATTTATTAGCTATTTGGTTTGGGGCAGAGTTTAATTTTTTTGTCTGAAAAAAAAAATGGGTTTGAAAATACCTACCTAATTGGTTTGTCAGGGAGATAAAGGCCATGGTGTGAGGAAGGAGCTGAGGTCAAGCTTGCGCTAGAATGTAGGCTCCATGGGGACAGGGATGTTTGTGTGTTTTGTTGACTACTGTATCCCCAGCCCTAGAAGAATGGCTGGCACGTAGTAGGTGCTCAAAACAATTTTTGGCAAAGGAATTGGATGAATGCTACATGGTCACCATGACTTTTACGGCAACATTTTGGGTCTTGTCATCATTTCCTCAGCTAAATGCTGAAGCTCAGATGTCTCACTTTTATTCTTCTGAGCTTTACTACCTTCCCTACCAAGTTAGAAATCCAGACCCCATCACCTTGTGACCTCTCACAGTGCCTGCTGGGCCACTCCGCAGCCTTGGGTTCATGCCTCATACCATGACTATGATCCTACCTTTGGCTGTCCCAGGTAACCTCATGTTTCTTTAAGAAAAATCTCAAGATTCTTATATGAGTGGTTCCACCACAACTTCAACAGCAATAGCCAACATTTACTAGGTGCTTGCTAATGTGCCAGGCATTCTCCTACGTGTTTTACATATGTTACCTAATTTAATTCTTACCACCTTTTCGGAAGGAAGGGATCTGGGATTCAAACCCAAACCTGGTTCGTCGGGCTCCAGGGACTGTGCCCTTAAGCACCGCCATATGGACTATCCTTCACATTGGGTTCTCACTCTTACTCGGCGGAGAGTTAGGCATCTCTTGTTGACTCCCAAACATGTGGGCCACAACAGCTGTTCTCTGTCCTGCTCAGTGCCTTTCCCACTCTGCCCCACTCCCAAACACTGCCAGCTCCCTCTGAGAGCACTGACCGGGCTTCCCACATAACCAAACAGATAGGGGCCATCTGATGGGAGTCTTCCCACTGCCCAACGGCTCCCTTCAGAACACCCCAGTGTTTCCCTCACCCTCTCCCACTCCCTTTCTAGGTCAGAGAAAGTACTTTTCCGCTCTCCTTGCTCTGACTCCCATGATTCAGACCTTTGTTTATTCTTTAGGATTGTATTCCATTAATTATCAATTCTCTTGCCATTTCAAAACTTCTCTTGAGTGCCTCTTTTGGCAGTTCACCAGGAGCTCACAATTTCTCTGGGGAGCAAGACATAAAAGTATATTTCTTCATCTTCAAGCTCTGCCTTTACGTGGTTGCTTGGCCTCTGTGTGCAAACATGCTTCTGTTTCCCCTCCTGTAGGAAAAAAAAAAATCCTTCATTTTGTGTATTTGAGCGACCATCTTGTCTCTCTCATTTCATTTAACAGAAATTTCTCAACATTTCAGAAAACGTAGATGTCATTTCTATTGCTCATGACATATTCTTATCTTAAATGCTTTCTGTATGGCTTCTTGATTGCAAGGATTTTTTTTTTTTTTGGAGGGGGAGGTTATGTTTGTAATTTAGGAGCCTTGAATAATCTAATTTCTTCGGTGGGGTGACAATAGTACACTGTTTCTCACACTTCTTTGACCCCACAGCTATTTCTGTGCTCACAGCACTGTTTCAGGGGCCATGTTTTGGGAAAACCTGTTGTAAGGTTGTAGCTGATGTAAATAAAGTTCTAGGCACACAGGATGCTCGTGTACAATAAACAGCGGCAACCACAGTCATGGGACATCCCTGGCCCTGCTTCTGGATTTTACGACCCTGAGAGCTTTCCTGTCATCCGGTGTCATAATCACTAGGTGCTCAGAAAGAGCCTTCTATGCGGGCCTGCGGCTGGGCTAACCCCCAGCATCTGACCTACCCCAGCGGGAGGTTCTGGCTGTGGTCCCAGCTCATCCTGCCTGCCCGTCATCAGACCAAACCAGCCCAGTGAGTCCTGAGATGTGACCCCTGGTATCAAGAAAGATGTTGGATCCCTGTGGGCCAATGAAGGGAACAGAGATCTCAGAAATTAAAGCAGGGAAGGAGCAAGTACATGTTCACTTATATTCTCAAAGGAATTGGAAGCTTTAATGAGCACCTTTCCTTGAGGGGGTTTGTAAGATTTTTTTAAAGTACATTTTTATTGATTTCAGAGAGGAAGGGAGTAGGAAAGAGAGATAAAAACATCAATGATGAGAAAGAATCATTGATCAGCTGCCTCCTGCATGCCCCCTACTGGGGATCGAGCCCACAACGCAGGCATGAACCCTGACTGGGAATCGAAATGTGACCTCCTGGTTCATAGGTAAATGTGCAACCACTGAGCCACACCGGCTGGGCAAGTTTGTAATATTTTAATTTTGTGATGCTGGGAGTTACGTCAGCAAACCTGCTTTGACTGTGCCTCTTTTTAAACCTTGCCAGGGAAGAGAGAATACCTGCAAGTGCCTCTGAGCTTCCCTTTACTCACCAGCAACATGGGGAGCATCCACCCGCAGGCCGCTGTGAACAGGGATTGGAGTGACTGTGTATACAGCACCTGGTACAGTCCCTGGAACACAGTAGGCCCAGAAAGGAGAAGTGACCGCCTCGAGGAATAGAATATGTAAACCTCATGGTAAAGGTCTTGACCACCAGGATAAGGACACCATTCTTTATTCTCCATCTGGGAAGCCCCTGGTTTTTAGCCCTTTTTTTAAAAAAAAAAAAAAAAAGTCAAGTCACTGTTTTAAAGATGGTGAGTTGAAAGACAGAAAAAGAGAGAAAGAAAGAAAGAGGAAGACGGAGTATGAGGGAGAGGGGGGAAAAAACCATGTCATGTGCTATTATTATATTAAGGAAACATCTTGGAAGCCAAAACTCTCCCATTAGACCCTGAACAAGAGTCTTGACAGGTTTGGAACTATAGAATTTGATAGGAAGCACATACAGTGAGAAAGAATAGGGATGGTGGTGCCTACGGATTCACAGATACTTAGGAATAAGACATCAAGGTGAAGTCCCCTTATGAGGTGGTAACAGCATCCTCGTCCTTATTATCAAATATTCATCAGCTGCTTATCGAATCTAGGGCACTGTGCTAAATAAGGCAGTGGATAAAAGGATGTCCAAGACAGTTTCCCTTCAGTTTAGAAAAGAGAAATAGCACAACAGCCAGTATATATTGAATGGCAAATGCTGAGTGGCATATACAGTGAGCACAATAGGATGGCAGAGCAAAGGGACCATTGAAAGGATGCCTACAGGGGTAGGGCAGCTTTTTAAAGAGTTTCCCACAGTAAGTGTGACTCAAATCGAATATTGTTTGGATAAATGAAGAATCAGAAAGTTTTCCAGGGAATGGGAACTATCTTAAATACCAGTGTAAGGAGTTTGAACTAGAATTTGATGAAATAGTTTTTCTGACTAATTTTGTTGCACTTTATTCAATTGTCATTTAATTGATGTTTTACAATGAAATGAAAGAAAAGGCAATGGTGAAAGACATTTATATAAATAGTTATTTATAGCCCTATGTATATTTTTCTTTATATAGATAACTAGAGGCCCAGTGCAAGAAATTCGTGCACTCAGGCGGGGGGGTCCCTCAGCCCAGCCTGTGCCCTCTTGCAGTCTGGGAGCCCTCGGGGGGATGTCCAACTGACGGCTTAGGCCCCTCCCCCACAGGGCCTAAGCCATCAGTCAGACATCCTTAGGGCTACCACAGAGGCGGGAGAGGCTCCCGCCACCACTGCTGCACTTGCCAGCCATGAGTATGGCTCAGGGTTCCTGGCTGAGCAGCGCTCCCCCTGTGGGAGTGTACTGACAACCAGGGGACAGCTCCTGCATTGAGCATCTTGCTCCTGATGGTCAGTATGCATCATAGCAACTGGTCATTCTGCCTTTCAGTCAATTTGCATATTAGCCCTTTATTTTATAGGATTTGCAGGCTATTCACTCACCGGTTACAAGTGGCTATTTCGGAGTGGTGGGAATACTCATGAGTTTTCTGTACAGTACAGGTTTCAGAAAGGGAGAAAGAAAGGAAGACAGGTGAGAAAGCCTGCTGCAGGGGGAATCAGTGAGGATTCCTGTGTGAGACATGCTATAAGAACGTGATGTCGGGCAAGGTTTTCGAAAGGAATGCAAGGTGTCTAAGCAACCTGTTAGAAAGGGAAGCCGTGGTTTCTGGGCTGCTGGCGTGGGTTTTCCAAGACAAGCCTTGTGAGATTCACTTCATTTCCTTTGCATGACAGATGCAATTAGTCTTTTCTGCACACAAAATCTAATCTAAAACATTAAACAGTTCAATTGACATAGAATGAGAAAAATGGAATCATTAGAAGCCCAAGTAAGTAAGCCATAAGAAGAAATTTTTTTTTTTTTTCAAAAAGGAGGTAGAATACAGATTTTCTCATGTTCTTCCTCTATCTGAAACATCGGCCATCCTGCTTCCTCTAGCAGTGGTTCTCAACCTTCCTAATGCCGCAACCCTTTAATACAGTTCCTCATGTTGTGGTGACCCCCAACCAAACAATTGTTTTTGTTGCTACTTCATAACTGTAATTTTGCTACTCTTATGAATCGTAATGTAAATATCTGATATGCAGGATGTATTTTCATTGTTTGCAACCCACAGGTTGAGAACCGCTGCAAGGGGAGATGACAAACTATTACATTTCATTTTTAACCAAAAGTTCTGGTTGAAGCGTTTTATTTATTATGTCATATGCAGATTTTTCACTTAATGTGTACAAGTGCTATAGATGTACAGTGCTATTGACATGCTTTTGATTGCAAAGATTTGAGCCCCTAAATTGCCTGAAATCCTCAGTCACTTAAAGCCATGATTTTGGGACCTGGATGCCGGGGGGGCTGCTCAGAACGCTTCTCAGGAGGCTGACTCCCCAGGCCTCCTGGTTGGCTAGGGAGCGCTTCTGATACTTTGAAAGCTCACAAAAGACCTCTGGAACTCAGGGTGTCTAATCTATAATCTACGTCATGACCGGCTACATCCCTTGGGAGGCCTGGTGCAGGGTGAAAAGGTGGGACCCCTTATTCAAAAACCACTAAGAATTGCAAGGCTCAGACAGCAGAGCACTAAGTCAAGTGTGGGCCTTGTGTGACTGTGAAGGTCTCAGGCTCTTGCTCTTGTTTTATAATTAGATCAGTACTACTTTAGGTTGTATATATATTGGAATTTCACTTAAAAGTTTGGGTCAGGGGAGGAATTATTTTGCTGGGGGGGGGGAGGAGAAAACAAAAGATAAGGTGACTTCACACCTTGTATTGGAAAGAATATCATTAAAAATCACCATAAGAGCCGAAACCGGTTTGGCTCTGTGGATAGAGCGTTGGCCTGCGGACTGAAGGGTCCCTGGTTCGATTCCAGTCAAAGGCATGTACCTGGGTTGCGGGCACATCCCCAGTGGGAGATGTGCAGGAGGCAGCTGATCGATGTTTCTCTCTCATCAATGTTTCTAACTCTCTGTCTCTCTCCCTTTCTCTCTGTGAAAAATCAATAAAATATATTTTTTTTAAAAAAATCACCATAAGAATAGTTTATCATTCTAAGAATTCAAGCACTGTAACAATATACAGACTGAAAATAAGAAAACCTTTTACTTGCCTTATAATCCTACTTCTCTCCCCGAGGTATCCATATTTTGATGTGTGTTCTTCTCAGACATACATATATTTATGTATTTTACTTTACATATTCAAATACTTTTTCGTATACCCCTACTGTGCTCATACTGCACACCCTGTTCTATCACTTGCTTTTCCTTCTCAGTGTGTCTTAGACCTTTCCATGTCAGTCATACTTCTTCATTCTTTCTAATCATTTTGTAATATTTCATGACATGGATGATCATAATTCCCCCTATTCTTGAATATTTCATTTGTTTTCGATTTCGGGGGGGGGGAAGTTGTTATTCTTATGATAAACAACACTCCGGTGAATGTTCATGTATGTGTCTCTTTTTATAAGAGTATTTTTGTAGCCCAGCTGATGTGGCTCAGTGGATTGAGCATCATTCCGTGGACTAAGAGGACCTGGGTTTGATTCCTGGTCAGGGCACACACCCAGGTTGCTGGCTCAGTCCTCAGTAGGGGATGTGAGAAAGCAGCCGATCTCATGTTTCTATCTCCCTTTCCCTTCCTCTCTATCTAAGAAAAAAATAAAAGAGTATTTTGTAAATACAAAAGTGTTTTTTTCTTAGATACACACCTATAAGTAGATTTGCTGGGTTGGGAGGAACTGAAATGCAAAAAAAAAAAAAAAACATACCCTACAGCATACATATTTTAATGGTAAAGTTCAAAAGTAATAGTTTATGGTTAAAAAAATTAGATTGGTAAAAATATAAATTGTGGTAACTTTTGAAAAACAATTTGGAACTACATACTAAAAGCCCTGTGAATGTATCATATCTTTTGATTCAGCAAAGGTGCACCTAGGAATAATCAGAGATCTTTGCAAAACTATAAACTTGTTCATAGCTGTTCTATTTGTAATATCGATACATACCCCAATATTTGTATCAGTAGGACCATATGAGTTCTTAAAATAATGAAAATCTTTTGTGTCATTGATAAACAGATGCTGCCTGTAGCCTTCCTTTGTGTACCCCTACATTGCTTGTCTCCTGGATCCTCCCCTAGAGTTCCCTGCCATTCAAACACTAAACTAAGGTTCACGCCAGGCACAGGGTGGGGTATCCAGAACCCAGTTCCGGTCTGATTGGCTGGTCCTCCGTGCCTGCTGGCTGTTAACTGCTTTCTATGTATTTTGAATGCAATTCCAGGGGGGAAATGTGAAAGTTAAACAATAGGAATTGGTTAAAAGAATTATGACCTGAAGACCATGCAACTATTAGAAATGGCTGTGGTGGTCTGGGGGAGGGTGTTGATAAGGGCAGAGGCTCTGCATGTGGGGAGTCAGAGAGTACACCGTAAATCTCTGCACCTTCTGCTCAGTTTTGCTCTAAACCTAAAAACTGCTCTAAAAAGTAGCCTATTTTTTAAAACGATGTTCTGAAGATATGTGATAGCATGCCAAGATGTTTAGAATATATTGCCAAGTGGGAGAAAAAGGCAGCATACAAAACGATATATCTAATATAATCCCATGGAAAATGTGATCTATTCATATTGATTCCTAAAGAAAGGCTATAAAAAACAATAACAATGTCAATGATTATATCTGGTTGATGAGGTTACAGTTATTTCTGTCATTTGTTTTGTTGCTCATCTGCATTTTCCAACTTTTTTTGCGATGAGCCTGACAACTTTCATATTTAGAAGAAAAAAAAGATCATTTAAAAATAAGCGAACACTAAAATTGCTTAGCCAGGAAAAGGCAATCTTTCTTCTTGATTTATGCAACATTTGCCATACTTGCTTGACTACGGCTCCCTGGGGAATGAGCCAAAGAGTAAGCCAAGAAGGCTGACAGAAGCTCAGCGAAAACATCTGTAGGGAGGGAGGCTGAGGGTGGGAGGGAGGAGAGGCCAGGAAACCAGCCAACATCCAGCCTCCCCTCACTTTGTCTACCTCCTTTTGTTCAGACAGTTCATTTTGGTGAGGCCGCAGGCATTTTTGAAATTCTGCAACGTGGGGAGCTGCTACAGGCAGCCTCGCTGTTCTTTCATGTCTGAGCACATGTGGCTGTGTTTCAGAGAATACATGCAAGGGAATGTTCCATTTCTTAGCTGGGCTTTCATCCAAGGTATAGATTTACAGAACTGTGTACACAGCCACTAAAATAACACTCATGTGCCCCAGCACGGGATGGGGCAGCAGCTTTTATCTCAGCAGGCTCTGGTTGGAGTCATCCTTTTATAATGATAAACGTTTAAACAATAGGCAGCAGACCCAAACCACGCTGGAGAACCTTTACCACGCTTGAAAAGTTGTCATGGTCCCGTCCAGCCAGCTCCTGGAGGAGGCACTTCCAAGGCCAGGGATCTCCCACGATAGCATGGATGCTCAACCCCAGAACCCCACCTGGTTGAACACTTGGGGCCAATGGACAGATATGTCTCTCCTTGGACACTGAGTCGGGAGCTTAAAATACTCCTGGGAAGGCCAGCAGGAGTGGGCTGGGGAGCTCATGCTCTGAGACTGCGGGCCTCAAACAGAACTCCAGCACCATGGACTTCATGGGACATATGTTACAACCAGAGGCCTGGGAAGAAAGTTCCACTTTCCAGAACAGGTGGTCCCTCATATGATGTGATGTCAGAAATGTGCCTTCCTGACCCTCATTTCCCCTAATATCCACCTTACTACTCAATAGAATCGCAATTTTGCTATTGAAGTTATATCCTACATCATTAAGGAACAGATTTTACAAAATTGTAAATATCTCTGGAGCAGGTATAGATTGTATCAGCTATGATCTCTCTCTCTCTTTTTTAAATATACATTTGTATTGATTTCAGAGAGGAAGAGAGATAGAAACATCGATGATGAGAGAGAATCAATGATTGGCTGCCTCCTGCACACCCCACTCTGGGGATCGAGCCCACAACCCGGGCATATGCCCTGACTGGGAATTGAATCGGGACCTCCTGGTTCATAGGTCAACACTAAACCACTGAGCACACCAGCCAGGCTCAGCTATGATCTCTTAAATGTGTTTGAATTGACTGCATCTCATTCATGCTAGCTCACATATGTTCCTCAGAGAATTGTAGATGTGAAGTGACTTTAAAAGGGGGTGATTGGGTGGGAAGGGTCCATTAAGGACCTTGTCTCAGGAAAGCAGGCCCAGAAGAGTTCTAGAAAAGAAGGCCAAGAATGAGGGTGCTGGAGAGAGAGGCCGATGGGAACCAAGCATTTATATAGTCATCCTCATTACTCACAGATTCCATATTGGCGAATTGACTTACTCACTAAAATTTATTTGTAAACCCCAAAATACTCTTGGCACTTTTTTAAACATTAAAAATATGTTTTTATTTATTTTAGAGAGAGAGAAGGGGTGATGGAGAGAAACATCAATGAGAGAAACATGGATCAGCTGCCTCCTGCATGCCCCTTCCTAGGGATCAAGCCAGCAACTGGGGCATGTGCCCTGACCAGGAATTGAACCGGTAACCTCTTGTGAATGGGACAAAGCTCAACCAACTGAGCCACACTGGCCAGGACAATACTCTTGGCACTTTGCAGTCATGTGTGACCTTGCACAGAGCAGTGAAAAGTTTGACCATATGCTCCCAGCTGAGGTTGGACAAGCTGCTGCTCTGTCTGCTCCTTTCAGCTCTTATATTGTAAACAAGTATCTTTGGGGGACTATACAGTACCACATTTTTGCATTTTTGTGGGGTTTTGCTGACGATTTCACTATTTATAATGTCCCCCAAACTTAATGCTAACATGCTGTCTAGCGTTCCTTTGCACAAGAAGGGAGTGATGTGCCTTACAGAGAAATAACAGGTATCAGGTAAGCTTCATCTAAGCATGAGTTACAGTGCTGTTGGCTGAATCAATATTAATGAATCAATAATATATTAAATGTTGTGTCTTTAAATAGAGACACAGCCATAACAAAGTTATGTATTGATCGGTTGACGAAAATGTGACCATAGGCTTACAGGAGCCTAACCCAGTATATCCCCTAGGAGCATCAGTTCAATGTTTGCCAAGTCAGTGTTCAAGAGCAATTCTGTAGACCATAACTACTACAAATAATAGGAATCAGCTGTAAGCTGAATTTTGGAAGGAGAAGAAATGGCAAATGGTAAATAACTATTGTTAGGGATGAAATAAATAACTGTATTTGTATCTTCCTATTATTCACATGAGAAAAGATACATGAAAGCCTCAGCTTGGTCATTTGTAAAATTTATCAAAACCTAGAATTCCTTATAACATATCAATGTTTCATAAAAATTCTAAAATTTTGCTTTCACTGTCCCCAAGGAATCATTTAGGGAAGCAATTCTTTTCCTCTGGGGATAACCTTGTTCATGGACACGTACTTGTACTCACTGTTTGAAGACAGTGTTACAAAAAGGTCAAGAAACTTCCACCTAGAAAGATTTAGCCCATTTTACCTTAATATTTGCCTATAATTTTCATAATTTTATTTTATATGACAGGCAAAGTTGCCTGAAATGCCATTTTTAAATAACGAAAGGAACAGTCCTTCACCAAGGAGCATCGTGTCTCACATGCCCTGGGTAACTAGGATATTCTCTGTTTCAAATTTGGATACAGATTCAAAGTGCTGCCCTCTCCAGAAGGACTCTGGACCACAGTCCCGAGTATGCTAATCCACCCATCCTGAAGGGTGGATTCCCAAGAACCCCCAGGGGGGTACAGGTTAACGTGAATTGACACAACACATCTGTCATGTAAGCTACTAATATATAGAAGTAACTGTCCTAGTCGTCCTAGTAGTGTTAGAAGCTAACAAACTTATCTGAGTAAGAAGAAGCCTCAGCTAATTGATAACATCCACTTATGATGAGGACACAAAGTGGGTCAGTGAAAACCGGCATCAGGAGAAAAGAGGCCAGGTCAAGTGGTGCTTGTCAGACAAGCCAGCCCTGTCTGCAGGGGTTGGGGTGGAGGGCGGAGTGGGCGGGGGATACTGAAGAAATAGGGTGCTTGTCTCATACCCAAGGAAGGGACAAGAAGGCCTGAATCAGGAGTAGAGACTAGGATTAGGTGACCAGGTGTGACCCTCAGGACAGGACAGGCTGAGGCTGCCAGAGGAAATGACCTCCACGTGCCTGAGAGGAACAGAGGGGAGCCCTGACTGAGCACAGCATCATTCCTCGCTGCGTTTGACATGATTGCCTTCAGAGGCCATCCTGGTTGAGGGCCAGGAGCTAAAACTGCATTCACAGAAAGACTGAGGTGAGAGAGGGAAGAGGGGCAGCAAACAGGGAGCCAGCCGCTCTGGTGTGAGCAGTCCTGGAGGAGAGGCTTAGCTAGAGAGCCAAGACCCGGACAGACAGGCATCGAAGACAAATGGGCCCATCCCCTCCTGGGTCTCCAATAGGAGAAGGCTGGCTTTTTCAGAGCCTCTGGCTCTTCCTCAGGCAAATGGAAATGCCCAGCCAGAGAAACGGAATTAACAGCGTGCAAGGAGGGAAGGGAGCCATATTGGTGTTAGCAGGGGATTACTCAATGGATTTATATTGAGAGTTTTAACTTTTCCCCTTCAGAATTCATTATACAAATTCTGTGTTAATCATTTGGTGTTATATTTAACTCAATCAAAGGCACAATAAATTCAAACCAAATTTTCTCTATGCAATGAAAGTTCCCAGGAAAGACAATCAGAGGGAGGAGCCTTATTATTCCTTCTGTCAGTCTTTTAATCCCTACCCTCGGTAAGCAGATTCCTATTCGATTAGCCAGGTTCTTCAGAGAAACAGAAGGAAGAGGGTAGGTAGATATCCTCTTACAGATATTGGGTCTTATCATCCTCCATAACCGCGTGAGTGAATTCCTCATAATAAATTTTGGGATAAGAAGACCCAAGTCTGCAGGCTGGAGACCCAGGGAAGCTGGCAGTATAATTCAGTCCAAGCCCAAAGAACTGAGAACCAGGGAGGCAGTGGTATAAATCTGAGTCCAAGGGTAAGAGAAGATGAGATGTCCAGCTCACAGAGTGAGGCAGAAAAAAGAGACACAGTCCTCCTTCCTCCACTTTTTGTTCTGTTCAGGTCCTCAGTGATTGGATGATGCTCATGGGGAGGACAATCTGCATTAGGGAGTCCACCAACTCAAAATCTAATCTCCTCATAGACACACCCAAAACATTTAATCTGGGCATCTCATGGCCAGGCAAGATGACACATAAAATTAGCCATGACACCTGTATTATTCACAATTAATTTCAATATATTACTTGTTGCAAAGAAGTTCTTTGTGATTGAGAAATCTTGTCAAATTGTTTCTAGGCATTATTTTTTCATAAGCACGCCGCAGGTAATGCGTTACTTTATTCCCTACACAGATAAAGGTACCTAAAGCATAAAAAGTTTGTTTATCCAACTGTTGTTTATGCAAAGACCAGAGCAAAATATTTGGTTTGAATGGAGCAGTTCAAAGAAACATCTTTATGATGTTTGTGGTTTACCCAGTAGGGCCAGCATTATTCTCTGCTCCTGATCATGGAAGTAGGAGGTGGCATGATCTATAACAAGAGTCTTCAGTTTAGCACAACACTTAAGACAATGTGACTTCAAGTTAATACAGCTTTCTCACCTGGAGGGTGGCTGAGATCTCACGTAGCCTGCCTACCAACATAGAGCCAAGTCTGCAGTAGACAGAAAGTCCACCCCCTCTCCAACCCCTGCCTTCTCTTTCTTCTTTAAAATTTCTTTGTTCCTTTCAAGCCTTTGATTCTGATCATTTCACCCTTCTCTCCTCATTAGCTCAACTGCTAGATGAAGTGTGAGAGTGGAAGAAGGAGGGCATTAGAATCATGTATTTGGAGAATGAGGGTCGAGGACATTAGAGTGAACTCAGGGTGGATTATCAATAAGACTACAAGACCTTTCTCAAGGAAAACTTTAACTAGTATATCTTTTTTTTTTTTTAAGCAGCACCTGAGGATATGCTTTTATTGATTTTTTTAGAGAGAGAGGAATGGGAAGAGAGAAAGAGAGCGAGAGAGAGACATCAACATGAGAAACATCGATCAGTTGCCTCCCATACTTGCCAGACCAAGGATAGAACCTGAAACCTGAGTATGTACCCTGACCTTTAGGTGCATGGGACAATGCTCCAACCAACTGAGCCACCAGGCCAGTGTCCAGCTAGCATATCTTAAGCTGCCCCACCTTGAATCATAGTATAAAAAGTTCCCTTACTTTCATTTCTTCAGGATATTGGAGGAAAGAAATGGGGAAAGAGGAATTTAAAAAATGTTAATCCCAGGGATCCCAGGACCTGGCTGGGACTCCTTGCTCCTTGTATAAGTCTTTGAAGGCCAGCATATCTGGAGGCCCAAGTCTGAGTTTTGTCCTGATGCAAAGCAGAGAGAAAAACGCTGATTCCAGGTTGATTCTCATTTTTATCAATTTGATTGTGTTTTTACACAGTGGGAAGAAAACGGGGGGGGGGGGGCATGGCATTAAATTCAAGTATGGCCAGGCTTTCTATACCAGTGAATAGCATATTCTACTAAAGTCTGGCCACTTGGCAGAACTGAGAGAGAGGACTACTTGTTTATTGTGTATCTCTGACCTGACAGGCATTGTGTTCTGGGTTTATATCTATTATATCACTAATCCTGACAGCAACTTCATAAGGTAGTTGCTGTTATTCTCATTTCACCAGTGGGCAACAAGTCCTGAGAGGTGAATGACTTGTCCAAGATTCTATACCTAATAATTGGCACAGCAAGAATTTACATCCAAATCTCTTTAAACTGGAAAGCTGATGCTTTTCAAAAAAAAGAAAAACACGAACATTTATTTAATCAGCAACTATATATTGAACATCTGATCTGTGGCAGGTACTGAGCTAGAGTAGAGAGAATGCAAGGACAGATAAACATACAGCCCTGCCCTAGCCGAGCTCATAGTGGTAGATGGTGCACACAGGTGCAGCTGCTAGTTACTAGTAAAGATTATCGCGGGGCACAAAGGAGAGACACCTGGCTGCGTCTTTGGGCCTCAGAAGCATGAGCCCAGAGAAAACATGTCTACAGGAGCTTGAACACAGTGCTTCTCAATTTTCAATGTCAGTATGAATCGCTCTGGGATCTTGCTAAAATGTACGTTTTAATTCAATAGGTCTGAAGTGAGGCCCAAGATTCTGCATTTCTAACAAGCGCCCAGGAGAGCTGGCGCCACTGGCCCATGTATCTCACATCTTAGCTGTAACGCTCTGAAGCAGTGGTTCTCAACCTTAGCTGCACATTAGAATCACCTGGGAATCCTTTTTAAATCCTGATTTCTGGGCCTCATCCTCTGGAAATTCTGTTTCTTTGATATGGGGTGGGGCCACCACATTGGTAACAAAGAAACAGAATTTCCGGAGGATGAGGCCCAGAAATCAGGATTTTAAAAAGATTCCCAGGTGATTCTAATGTGCAGCCAAGGTTGAGAACCACTGCTAAAGGGACAGGAAGGGTTAGCCAGGTGAAAGGTGTATTGGTGAGAACTTTCCCGGTAAGGATGCAGAATGTGCCAAGACTCAAGAAGAACAAGGTCAACTTCAGGGAACTGCTGTGGTCCAGATTCTGATAATTTCTGACGAAAGCCTAGATGGCAGGGCATGAAGTGGTGACGGGGCCTGGCGTGGGCTGCAGGTGGCAGAGAGAAGTAAGCTGGGAGCACATTACGCAGGCCCTGTAAGACTTGGTAAGGGCCCATGTATAACCCCGAGGGCAGTGAGATGCCTTTAAATGTTTTCAGCTGATAAGCTCGTTTCTCAGATTTGTGCTTTTCTAAAAAAGCAAACTGGCTACAGGGTGGAAAATGCATTAGAACAGGGTTGTCAGCCCTGTTGCTTAGAATCACCTGGGGAGCTCAGTCCTCACCCCAGACAATGGAGAGATCTGTAAAGCCGGGGTTCTCAAAGCGTGGTCCTTGGAACAGCAGCAGCACCTGAGACCTTGTTAGAAATGCAAATTCCCAGGCCCCGCCTAGATCTACTGCCTCAGCAGGGCCCAACATTCTGCGTTTTAACAAGCCCCACAGCTGACTCTGGCGCAGCTAGTATCTGAGAACCAAACACTGAGGGAGAAAAGTAGGGTGAGAAGAGAGGCTACTTCACCAATTAGGAAGCAGAGAGAGGATGGTGTTATTGTCTCAAAGCGGGGCCCATTTGAGGCTAATTAGTCTTGGGGTGGTTTCTGGGAGTGTGTTAGCAAGTTACATTTGGGCAGGGACTGGTCCAACTTATAAACTAGGTAATTTTGTGTGTGGTGGACTGAATTGTGTCACCCCAAATTCAAGGGTGGAAGCCCTACTCCCCCCCCACCAATGTGGTGGTATTTGAAGATGGGGTGGTTAGGAGGCAATCAGATTCAGATGAGATCATGAGAGTGGGGTGGGATTGGTGTCCTTATAAGACAGTGGTTCTCAACCTTCCTAATGCCACGACCCTTTAATACAGTTCCTCATGTTGTGGTGACCCCCAACCATAAAATTATTTCCGTTGCTACTTCATAACCGTAATGTTGCTACTGTTATGAATCGTAATGTAAATATCTGATACGCAGGATGGTCTTAGGCGACCCCTGTGAAAGGGTCATTGGACCCCCAAAGGGTCGCGACCCACAGGTTGAGAACCGCTGTTACAAGAAGAGCCGCCAGAAAGCTCATCGCTCCTTTCTCCCTTCCCACAAGCCAGAAGCGAGCTCTCACCTGAAATGGGCCACGCTGGTACCTCTGTCTTGGACTTCCCAGCCTCCAAAACTGTAAGAAAATACCTTTTGTTTGTTAAGCCACCAACGTATGGCATTTTGTAGTGCCAGCCTGTGCTCAGACACTTCTGGGATTCATGAGTCCCTGTCGAGTTACTGTCAAAATGCTTCACGGTCTTACCTTCGAACATGAGGTCTGAACGAGCTTCAGCTATAACAAATCGCCCTTAGCTTGTGTTGCAAGTTACCAGTTTTGCAATTGTGGCTTCTGTTTAATCTTTGAGTGTCCTAAACTAAGGCCATGGTATGAGTGATTAAAATGGAAAACCTACAATAAAGTTGCCAGGTAAACTATAGGATGACCACCTAAATTTGAATTTCAGATAAACAGCAAATACTTTTTTGATATAAATATGTCCCAAATTGTTCATTGGTCATACTTACACTAAAAAATTATTCATTAATTGTCTAAAATGAAAACTAGATATCCTGTATTTTTATTTGCTAAAAAGAATTGATATGGATAATGAATGTTTACTGACTGAATGATATGATTCATTAGATGTGCAGGATGAGCGGAGTGCTGAGTCAGTGATGCCTCACAGGTTTCTGGCTTGTATACTGGGTGAATCCAGGTGCCATATGGGAAAATCAGACACCAGAAGAAAAGCTGATTGGGGAGGAAGGGCAAAGTGATGAGTTACACTTTGGACATGTTGAGATTAAGGTTTCTCTGGAACATATATGTGTCTAGACACCCAATGCATGAAATTTGTGCAAGAGTAGGCTTTCTTTCCCCTGGCTGCTGGCACCGGCTTCCCTCTGGCACCTGGAACCCGGGCTTCCCTCACAGTCCCAGCTTCGACCAGAAAGACAGAAGGACGTCTGGTCTAATTAGTATATTACGCTTTTATTATTATTGATATAACCACGTGGCTGTGAGGTATATAGTTCTGGAGCTAAGAAGGAAGAGCAGGAGGGAATCACAGGTCTAAGAATCATAAGCAGTAGGATGGTAGGAAACTCTAGGAGTGCTGAGATCACAGAAAATAGGTCGAGGAGAAAGAAAGAGGCCTAGGACTAAGCCTGAAGGAATTCCAATGTTGGAAAAGCCAGAGAGTTGAGAGAGAAACCAGGAGTGAGAGATCAGGGAGCTGAGTAAGGCAGATTCAAGGAAGGAGGAAGTCGCTCTGGTCAGTGTTGCTCAGTGGATAGAGCACCAGCTCATGCACCAGAGGGTCTGGGGTTTCATTCCAGGTCAAGGGCATGTACCTGGGTTGCAGATCTGATTCCCAGCCCCAGTGGGGCACATGGGGGTGTGTCTCACTTTGATGTTTCTTTCTCTCCCTCCCCCTCTCCCTCTCTCTCCCCCTCCATTCCATTCTCTATAAAATTCAATGGAAAAAATATCCTCAGATTAGGATTAACAAGGAAAAAAAAAGGAAAGAAAGAAAGGAGGAAGTGGTCTGTAGAGAGGAATGTCAAGCAAGAGAACGAACTGCTAGAGACAAGGCCATTGGTGACCTTGATGAGAATTTTAGCAGAGGCGTGTGAGACAAGCAGTAAATTGAGGTGAGGAAGTGAAAGCAGAAGTGTGGGCAAGTTACAATAAACCACCACCAAACAGCTTTAAAGGGGAGGATGGTAGTTGGAGCAAGACATGGCCTATTGTTTTGTTAATAAGAGTTATTAGGTTTAAGTGCCAACAGGAAAGTGGTAGAAAAGAGGGAGATGTTAATACAAGAGAAGGGGATAGATTGAGGGGCCTGAGGCTTTGGGAGTTTGGATGCAGAGCCCAAGAGAAGGGCTCTTTGGATAAGCAGAGGAGGCCCTCTTCTGTTCTGATGGATGTCTGTGCGTGCTGGGACCTGGGAGGCTCCGTGGAAGGAAATGGAACTGTGGCAGGAGCTCTGTGCACAGACTTTCTCGCCTAAATGACCTCTTTCCCTTTGTGACCTGTTCAGGCCTATTGTACTTATTGTATGGAATCATATAAAGTGATGGAATAAGAATTTAAAATAAAAAGATTGTTTTTATGAAAGCCAGTCTTTGAGAAAAATCTTAAAATGTAACTTGCTACTTTTTCTTTTTGTCAAAGTAGGTGTGGGCAATACAACTC
This sequence comes from Myotis myotis, assembly GCF_014108235.1. Lineage (NCBI taxonomy): Eukaryota > Metazoa > Chordata > Mammalia > Chiroptera > Vespertilionidae > Myotis > Myotis myotis. Next base: position 177,712,559 of record NW_023416335.1, read on the forward strand.
TAAGAGTTTGGATGAAAAAACTAAAAATCTAGTAGAATTATGAATTCATATTGCTTCATCAAAAGAAATTTAAATTAAATGTCACAAATGATAAATTAGTAACAGATTTCTGCAAAACTCCATTTAATGAATTTTCTCAAAAAAGGCTTGGCTCTAACTCAGATTAATAAATGGAAGCATACTAGGTTAAAACAAAATGTTAAATTATACATGTATTGGCCTGGCCAGCATGGGTCAGTGGTTGAGCATTGATCTATGAACCTAGAGGTCATGGTTCAATTCCTGGCCAGGGCACATGCCCAGGTTGCAGGCTCAATCCCCAGTCAGAGGCGTACAGGAGACAGCCGATCAATGATTCTCTCTGGCTTTCATAAAAACAATTTTTTTATTCTGCTTTTGTTTGGTGAAATGTTCTTGCAATATCTGTTAGGTTCATCTGATCTGATGTGTAGTTCATTACTGATTTTCTGTCTGGATGATCTATCTATTGTTGAAAGTGGTGTATTGAAGTCTCCTACTATTCTATTGCTGTCTATTTCCCCCTTTAAATATGTTAATACTTACTTTACATATATAGATACTCCTATATTGCATACAGAAATATTTGCTAATAAATCCTCTTAACGAAGTGATCCTTTCTCATTATATACAGATCTTCTTTGTCTCTTGTTACAGACTTTGGCTTAGTCTATTTTGTCTGATATTAGTGTAGTTATCACCTGTCTTTTGGGTTTCATTTGCTAGGAATATCTTTTTCCATCTTTTTACTTTCAATCTGTGTGTGTCCTTAAAGGTGAATTGAATCTGTTGTAGGTAGCTTATAGTTGAGCCTTTTTTTTTCTTTAAATCACTCTGCCACTGTCTTTTGCTTGGAGGATTTGGTACATTGTCATTTAAACTAATTATTGGTAAGTATGGACTTACTATTGATTTTGTTCATTGTTTTCTGGTTGTTTTGTACCGCTGTTGTTTCTTCCTCTCTTGTTCTCCTCGTGTGTTGGATGTTCTATAATGGTATGCTTTGATTCCTTTCTCTCTATCTCGTGAGCATCTACTATACATTTTTGCTTTGTGGTTACCATGAGGCTTACTTCAGTATTTTATAAATATTTTAAGTCGAACCAACCTAACTTCAAACACATACAAAAGCTGTTTTTGCACTCCCCCATTTTGTTTCCGATATCACAATTTACATCTTTTTACCTATCTATCCATTAACAAATTATTATAGTTATTTTCAATACTTTTAAACATTTTATGGAGTATAAGTGATTTAGGGTATTCTAAATTTAATTACATATTTACTTTTTCCAGTGAGTTTTATATTTTCATATGTTTTCCTGTTATTAATTAGCATCCTTTCATTTAAGCATGAATTCCCTCAAACTCCCTTAAACATCTTGTAAGGCTGATGAATTCCTTCAGCTTTTGTTTATATGGGAAACTCTTTACAGTTTCTTCAATTCTGAAGGACAACTTTACTCTAGAGCAGTGATGGCGAACCTTTTGATCTCAGCGTGTCAGCATTTTGAAAAACCCTAACTTAACTCTGGTACCGTGTCACATATAAACATTTTTTGATATTTGCAACCATAGTAAAACAAAGATTTATATTTTTGATATTTATTTTATATATTTAAATGCCATTTAACAAAGAAAAATCAACCAAAAATATGAGTTTGCGTGTCACCTCTGACACGTGTGTCATAGGTTCGCCATCACTGCTCTAGAGTATTCTTGACTGTCAGCTTTTCTTTCAGCACTTTCAATGTCATTGCATTCCCTTGTGGTCTCAAAGCTTCTGCTGATAATCTTATGGGGCACTGGCCTGCATGGAGAGGCCATGGCTCCTGGTTCAGGGCAGTGGAGGCACTGGTGCCCAGGGCATAGGCACCCCTGCCACAGCTTTGGTAATGTTGGGCAAGGTGCTCATGGAGAAGCCATGGAGTTGGCGTCTGGAGCGCAGTCAGAGTGGAGTGGCCACGTCTCTGGGGTACTGGGTATGTGCAGGGTTAGGGGAAGGGTGGCCTGGTCCCAGGGCAGTGTAACAGCAGATCCTTCTTGGAAGAGGCATATAGCAGTGTCTCCTCTCTCGGGGGTCTGAAGTAGTGATGGCAGGGGTGTTGAGGTCCTCATGGCAAAAGTCCTCCGCAGAGGAGGTCTCTGGGGATTGCTGGCAAGTACCACATATTCATGGCCATCTCCAGCTGTCTCAGATATGCTGATCTCCCAGCAATGACTTTTGTGTGATTATTCTCGGTCTTTTGCTCCCTTGTGTTGCTGCAGGTTTTTAATTGGACTCTTGAGTTCTCCCAAGACTAGTTTTATCCATGGATAGATGTATACTTATTGGGGAAGGGAGGCCTGGAGGGGAGATGGCGGGGGGAAGAGACAAAGCCTAGTGTCTCCTACTACGCTATCTTGTGGACATCACTCTGCATTATTCTGTTTTAATAAACCTTTTCAGCTAATCAAATGATAAGAGTCCATACCACCTCAAATAAGAGGGTTTCTGCCTTATTTTCATGGTGAACATGCTGAAGTGATATGCAAGGTCATCTTTTGTGAATATGGAAAAGGCAGTGACAGAGTTTAAAGAAAGCAGGGGGAAATCTGAAATAGTTGTTCATGTAAATGGTAATACAACTGGCTTTAGAAATCAGTGTAGTCTTATTCGTGCCATGTGATGTCTGAGAGGGCAGGTGAATACAGTCCATTTCCAGGAAGGGCGCAATCTTACAATCTTGCTCTTAGCTAGCTTACAGAAACATATGAGGGCCAATGGAGAGAGCGAAACTATCTTTGGTCACTTTTAAATTCATAGTCAGCCTTAGGGAGTAGGCATCCAGAGCTCACGTTCTCCCTGGCAGCCCCCACCCCATTTTTTCTACCCCTCTCCTCTCTTCATAGATCCATCCTGATCGTGCCCCTCTTGGTCAGGCCTGGGGAAAGGGCTGTTCCTGGCTCATTCTGGCAGGGTAAGGGTCGATCCACTTGGTTGGTCACTCCTCACAGTTATAATTCAACCCTTCCAAATACCCCCCCAACACACACACACACACACACACACACACACACACACACACACACACAAATTATCTATTCTTCAAAGTGCAGTATTAAGGAGACAAAATCAAACCAAAGCAAAACAAACTGTTGTTAACATTGAACACCTTCTCAATGTGTTAAGAGCTCCCCACTCAAGATGCGGGTGGGAATGATTGAAGTGAGGAGAAACAAGAACCACATGCTACTTCACTGAGGTAGCATGAATCTATACAAACCTACTAGTATGATTCTTCTCAAGTGGTATTTGGTGGTTCTACTGAAGGAGTGGGGTTGTCAGAGAGCTGAATTGATGGCAGAGCTGGGATTGTCAGAGAGCTGAACTGATGGCAGAGCTGGGATTTTCTGGAGCTGAGTGAGGTGGAAGGATAATGGGGGCCCAGGATTTGAGGACACTGACAAAGAGGAAATGATGACCTTAGAGGGCCAGTCTGGGTATGGAAGGAAATAAAGACTGGGGGGGGGGGGGGGTGTGTACATAAGGAGAGGGTATAAATAAGGGAAAATGAGAGGGATCTAAGGCATTGTGGTCTTAATGAGGATAGAGAACAGGAAGATATTTTTTCCTACCCTCTTTAACAAAAAGAAAATATAACTGTAGAGTAGTGGTTCTCAACTTGGGATGGAGAAGGGATTTTGTACTCCTCCCTCAGAGGACATTTGCAATGTCAGACACATTTTTGGTTGACAATGGGGGTTGCTAGTGCCAGCTCGTGGATATAGGCCAGAGATGCTGCTAATTCTACTGTGTGCACAGGGTAGCCTCCCACAATACAGAACTATCTGGTCCTAAACATCAACAGCGACGAAGTAGAAAAACCATGCTCTAGTGTCATTGCAATCTGAAAGTTAAGTGTCCCCCCCCAGTGGAAACATAACCCAGGATTTAAAAAAAAAAAAATGCCTGGCTAGGGAACCCAGTTTTCAGCACACTTCACACTGCCATGAAGGTGAGTGTGAAGGTCTATAAGCAAGTGGGTAGATTTCAAGAATTCCTTGGAAGGTGGTATTTGTGACTAGAACCTTTAAGCCACCCACCATGGCCCAGTACCAGCCACCTCTACATACACACAGCCACCTACAGAGGCTGCCTCCGCCTGTATCTGCCTCATGGTGTGGGATGTCTCTTCCCTCCCTAGAGCAAAGATGGCCTCTTGTTTGGCTTTGAGGCAGCCTCTGTTCCTTTAAAATGCCTTCTATTTATGTACGCTTGGATTGTTTTCATAGCTAGGGAATGTCTATATTATCTTCTCCTTAAACGGCCACAAATATTAGTCAACTTCCTAGCTAGCTAAACGCTTATCCTGTTATTTTTTTGCCTTTTATTGGTTATTTATAGACCAATTATGTAAAGCTAGTGACAAGAGACTGGACCTTTTTTAGTTGTTTTGTTTTCCTGAAAATGCTAGCAAATTTTCTTTTTGTTCTAAAAAGACTGAGACCACTTCTGCAGTCTCTCTTGCTAGAGAGGGCAGGTTATTTATGATTGCCCCTTAGATGTTACATTTAGAAAACAAGTCTGTATTCCTCCCAAACATGCGGAAGTCCCATTGTTACCAAGATGACACAGAATGAGAAGACTCACCATGTTTGGGTGAGAGGCCAAATTAACAGCAGACGAAAACCAGAACAATAGTCTCCCACCTTAGCGTGTATCAGAATCACCTGGGGGACTTGGTAAACTTCAGACTGCTGGGCCCACCCCAGTGTCTCTAAATCAGTAGACCCTGGGTGAGGCCCAAGGATTAGCATTTCTGACAAGCTCCTGTAAGTGATGTTATGTTTCCTGGGATCACATATGGAGAACCACTGTGCACTTGAACATTTATTTTTTTTATTGTTTAAAGTATTACACATAGTAGTACATATATCTCCTTTTTTTTCCCCATTGACCTTCCCCCAGCCTTCCCTACCCCCTGTCGCATGCCCTCATCCCACTCCCCAGTGTCTTGTGTCCATTGGTTGTGCTTATATGCATGCATACAAGTCCTTCGGTTGATCTCTTTCCCCCCTTCCCCAACACTCCCCAGCCTTCCCACCGTAATTTGACAGTCTTGTACATTTATTTTGACGAGTTCTGTTTCCAGGTTAGGTTATATTTAAGAAATTGGCTCTGTATGTTTCCACACTATATAGTATGTTACTCTGTTAGAGAAAAGCTGGATTTAGTTCTTCTAACAGGTATTCCTGTGAACACACATCTTAGAAGGAAAAACATCAAGCCAGACGCTGTTTTGCAACCTTGCATGTTCCCAGCAACTGCTGCTTTGATTTTTAATGACTTGATTTATTACCTATGATCTGCTGAAAAGGACCCACTTAATAAATGCTCACCAAAACTGTATCTACATAAACACATTAAAATCTAGAGTTAAAATAACAGTCAAGCTCTATGTGGTGAGCCTGAGTGGCCATGTTCCCCATTTGTATAAGGTACTATTAGATATCCTTTAACAATGGCATCATCCTTTTTGTTTACTCATTCATTCATTTTTAATCATTTTGGTTTACCATAATCACAGAAAATAGGACAGTGTTGTAGAATTTCCTTTCTCCTCACACTCTTGAAATTTTCACTCCTAGTTTGAAGCTGTGGTAATAATAGTCTTAAAACATTCTTGTTTTCTAACTATTAAAATGTAAACAATTCATGGAGACCAAATTCCAAAATAAAGTAACATTTTTCAGAGACCTATAAATCAAATGCCAGAAACACATAGCTAGACAGGATTTAAGACAACTTTTTACTGACTCTCTCTACGCATACTTACCTCAAGCAATGGAGAGTCCTTCAAGGTGACTACTGACTAGTCAGCCATGGACAAAATACGGCCCGCGGGCCGGATCCGGCCCGTTTGAAATGAATAAAACTATTGAAAAAAAAGACCGTACCCTTTTATGTAATGATGTTTACTTTGAATTTATATTAGTTCACACAAACGCTCCATCCATGCTTTTGTTCCGGCCCTCCGGTCCAGTTTAAGAACCCATTGTGGCCCTCGAGTCAAAAAGTTTGCCCACCCCTGGACTAGATATTACACAGAAAAGGTGCCCACAGTTAAAAACGTGTGATATAACTTGCTACTCCTCTCCACCTCCACATGAAACAATCAAAAACAAAAAGACTAGAGACTCACATACCTAAGCCCACAACCTTAGGAAATCATCAACTATGATGCACTGCAAGTTTCCATCACCATGCCTTCCTCTGGCTCTAGGCTGTCAGGGAGTTGGCTATTTTTCACATGATTTCCCTTTCGAGGATGCCTTTAAATCCAGGTGTGGGCATGTGACCAAAGCCTGGCCAATCTGTACTTTCTAGCCTGCTGACCACAAGACGGTCCACGTGACCCAAGTTAACCCAGAGGCCCAATCAGTGCACATCTTTGTGAATTACTAGGAAACAAAAAAGCTCTTTGCACTGAGACTGCCAGGTATAAGAGCAATTATGTGCTGGGAGCTTCTGAATGTCATTATGGGGAAGAAGGTCCACCAAAGGATAAAACCAGTTTAAGGGAAAGCAAAGCTGAGATGGAAAGAGGAAGAGGCAGGGAGGGAGAAGGAGATAGAGAGACAGCACTGGTTACACTGGACTGAGATGTGAGCAGAAAGGAAGTTGACTGGGGAAGCCACTGATATTTTAGAGTTGTTTAGCAGTTAGCATAGCCTGATGAACACACCCACAATTGTATATATAGTGTACCTCTCTGCCCAGTGGTTTGAGAACAATGGAGTCTGTTTCCACTGTATAAAGGCAGTTAAGAAACTTGAATATATCAAATAAAAAACTCCAAACTAGTAATTATTATAAAATATAGTTTAATGTCACTCTTTTCATTATTGACTACAAAATTTTAAAAATACCAATATACAGAGAAGCACGAGTGAACTGGAAAAAAGCTAAAAACGGTATAAAAGACAAACGTAAGCTCAAGAATGTATGAGCAGTAACACACATACCATACACTCTCACATGAGTTCAGAAAGCATATTCTAGGTTGGATGCGTTTTCTTTCTAAGGCCAGCGTTTTACCAGGGCCACATCTGGAAAGCTCCCTGAACCAGAGTCCTTATATTATGTGGGAAGAATCTTCTCTAAACAAGCATTTCTCATGAAATAACTCATACCAGAGAGGCAGACGTATTCTAGACACAAAAGACATAAATGCCTCTCCTAAGCCCCTTGGTACTTGGAAAAATTAACCTAATGAAAACAAAGCACTCTAGAAATGGAAAAGTGACACCTAGTGGCCGCTTAGCAGTTTTTCTTTATGGCTTCTGATTTTCCTAGCTGTCAGCCTTGCTCGGCCCATGAGACAGACCCTGCTTGGCATATCTGAATCTCCAGTTCTAGAGCCCAACAATGACCTGCTTGAGTGGCTCAGACCTCTTTAGAGCGGGATCTGACATGGCACCACCAAAGATGGTCCAGCAACTAGATAGTGGCTCTTTCATTTCCCTGTGCCCCTGACTCTACAGAGATTCCTCAGAGAACACGACTCATAAATACAGCCTTTCCCCAAGGTAACGCTGTAATTAAATACTTTAATCCCATTTACTCACCAAAAGTCTGGTCTGTACTGTTCTGTTTGCCTTCTGATTTCTCAATGGATTTCCAAATTTAGTTACTACCATACAGTGTCAACATATATCTCAAGTTTTTATTTGATTTGATTTCAGGCTATCATCCTGTAATGAAATATCTGATCAAATTTTCAAGTTTACCAGTTTTTAAAAAGTTTTAAATTTGATACATGGATAGAGATTCAGTTATTTATACTAAATCAAGGATATATACGCAATTGTTTTTTTTTAAAACCACAGCATTTAGAGGTAAATAATCATATTCATGGTATAACCTTTGGTCTATTTCAATAATATTCACTTAATAAAATGTTATAGAGCAGAGCCATCCAATAGAAATATAATGTGTGGCACATGTGAAATTTAAAATTTTCTAATAGCCACATTAGAAAAGTCAAAAGTAAAAATTTAATGTTTTATTAAATTCAGTATATCCAAAATATGATTTGAACATGGAATCCATATAAAATTGTTAATATATTTTATATTTCTTTTTATGCTGTTTGAAGTATGCTATGAAATTTACATTTACAGCCCATCTCAATTGAAATCTACATTTAAAGTGCTCAGGAGCCACATGTAGCTGGTGCCTATCACACGGGACCACACAGTTCTAAGTCTGACCCTAATGCTCAAGTCCTAAGGATCAGAATCTCAGAATCAGAACTGGAAGTAAACTCGGAGATCAAATCTCTTGTCACAAACGAGGAAACTGAGGTACAGAGGGTTTAAATGGCTTACTTGCAGTCACATAGCTAAATTTAGGCTGAGTGGGCTCTTCTGACTCTAGGCACTCCCCCCCTCACTACTTCACTGTAGGTAATTCTTAGGAGGGGGACACACACACACACACACACACACACAATACATTGCTTTCATCCAATGTATAGAGATTTTCAACCAAGATTCAAGAAATTGGTAGGAGACAAAGAAATATTGAGTAAGACATATAAACATCTGCCACTCGTAATAGCAATCAAATGCAAACAGAATGGGTTTTGAAAAAAAACCCACTAAACTTGAGAGAGCTATATAGTATCATACATGTGGGTTGGATTCTGGGTCCAGGGCAAGAAGATCTACAGGAAAACATCAGAGTGGGTTATTAAAGGATCAAAGCATCCAACTGGCTATCTGCCAACTGGTCTATGGAATAAGTCCTCTAGAAACTCTGCCTCTCAGATCCTTGCATCATGGTTTGTCCCATCTGCTTTTGAGGCCATCCAGCCACAATGACCTATCCTGCAACCTCTGGCTTAGGCCAACTCTGCAGGCCAAGGCTAACCTGCCTGAGTTCAGATGGCTAAAGTGTTAAGTTTGTAAGGCAAGTCCATCTGCACAACTTAAGAGAACAGATGTAATCGTTCATGCTTCCTCAGACTTAACAAATCGTGCTTGGGCTGCTTCAAACCAATCTCCCCCCATCTCATAGGGTTTCTTGGGCTTATTCTAAACCTGGCTGTCTCAAGTCCAGGAGTGGTGCCAACCCTTTGACACGTCTGGAGCATTGGGTCAGGTCAAGAGGATAACGTACCAATACGCCCTTGTCCACAGAGCCACTGCAGTCATCGCGCTTGAAGGGAACATCTGCTTTTGGTTAATGCCTGTCGGTATGTTTGCCATTGGCACACCTGACAAAAGTTCAATCTAGTACTCACAGCGAAAGAAATGGGCCAGATCAAAATGATGCTTTGTTATGGTGAGAGGCGCAGAGCAGCCAGCTGGAAAGGGTTAGAACCATCTAGAGAAAGAAAACTGGACTTGAACCCCACACCTGAGCCTCAGGGTTTCCCCACCAGGTTCCCAGCCTATCTTACTTTCATGTGTGGGGCACAAGGGACAATATATGGGAACTTACTTGGTAAACTAGAAAGAGCTCTTAAAATGTAAGGTGATAGAGAAATGTGATCTTCAAAATGGTAGATGTACCTATAGTGCTTTAAATATTCTTAATTCTTGCACTCGATTTGAGCCACCTCTGGATTAATGCTCTCCAAATTTTTAATTATAGCTAGAAAATTGGTTTTTAAATTCTTTCTCATTGCCTCATAGTTTTCAGGTAATTACCATGTATATAACTGCCTTCGGTTACATGCAATAGTAACTCTAACTGCTTAATAATCTTTAAGGCCACGACTAGTTCTTGGGATCAGTTAATTAATCATTTAACCAGTGAGCCCACTGCTTTCCCAAGTATGTAAAAAGAAACTGGTTTATACACAGCACACATTAAAAAATACATAAATTTAATTGTGTTTACACAAAACATTTAATCTGCCTGGGCCTGTTCCTTCCTCTAAGATAATCAGTTACTACATACCATTTCAACATAGAAAACCTGTTCTATCTGTATATCTTGAGTGGTTACATTAAGATTAAATATGCAAAAATTAATCACCAACATCTGGGGCCCAGAATCTTTCCTGTTCTGTAAGCAAAGTTGAAAGTGTCTCAACTTTTCTTTTTCTGAGTTTTAAATAAAAATCATCTCATTTAACATCCACCTCAAAGTGCTCAACTGGGCATTAATATCCTGGCTCTGTGCTTGTCCAAGTCTACAAACACTAAACATAGTAGTCACTGTGATCATGACTATCAATTGCATTGTCCCTTTAAATGTTCAAGTACTCAGTTTTCTTAAAAAATACATAAGCCCTGTCCTCAATTAAGGAAATATACAAGAAATGGAAATGTTCCAAATTATACAAATCTACTATTATAAGTCAATTAAATGAATCTAAGACACCCCCCCCATGCCAACATATTAAATTCTCAAACTCAAAAAAACTGCATCAAAAAAATAAAAACAAAACCAAAGCAAGATGTATGTGATACTCTTAGTCAGAAATATTTTAGCAAAAAATAGCAGCTAGTGGGTTTAAAACCAGTTGGCTGAGTAAAGGCGTCTGTAGGAAATTCCGAGCAGTTCTATTTGAAGAAAAACATCACATTTCCCCAGACACCTGTGAAATAGGTGCAAATATATAAAAATTGGTAGAACCTTCATAAGAATAAAGAATAAAAAGAGTATCGATACAGTACAGAAGAACATACAGTTTTTTCGTAAAGGAAATGCTGTAGAACATTTCCCATTTTTGGAGTTAAAAGTCAAATGCTAAAGGGTCCAGGGGATGTCGCTGAAGTCATCGGGTTCTCCCAGGCCCCCCTGTACTTCTAAGTAATTCATAAAGGCAGCTATGGCTGTGTCGTCATTGTCCCACAGGGTATCAAAATCCAGCTGGGCACCACCGCCTATAGAATAAAAATACAGGCCCGTGTAAGTACATTTGAAGGTTAAAAATGATTAGTATCAAAAAGGCAAAGCACAGGTAGAATGCCATACACTGCATTTTTTGAGGGCAGACTATAGGTCTTAAATTGCAGAAGCCAGATAAATTCGTTAATGGGTCACCTATTTTTATAACAATTAGCTGTCAGATAAATTGGACTTAATTCACTTGATACATGTAAGTGAGCTAGTGCATGAGTTTTTTAATAGAAAATAAGAGCCTGAATAGGTACAGACTCCCAGACAACTGGAAGCTAGAGGCTGAGGTTTTCTTGCACAGCGGTGTATGTGTACGTGCTTGTGTGCAAAGAAGAAATTTAATTTTAACCTGCTTTGTGGGGGAAAAAAACTTTACTCGTTTAATCCAAAAAATGAGAAGGCTATAGCAAAGGGGAATATAAAGCCTTAATCCTATATAATAAAAGGGTAATATGCAAACTGACCCTAAAGGCAGAACGACTGGGAACGACCAGCCACTATGACGTGCACTGACCACCAGGGGGCAGATGGTCAACACAGGAGCTGCCCCCTGGTGGTCAGTGTGCTCCCACAGGGGGAACTCTGCTTAGCCACAAGCTGGGCAGTGCTAAGGATGTCCGACTGCCGAGAGTGGGCCTAAACTGTTAGTCGGACATCCCCCAAGGGCACCCGAGCTGCCAGAGGGATGTATGACTGCCAGCCTAGGCCTGATCCCCCCGGGGACAACCCCCCCCCCCCCCAGTACATGGATTTTTGTGCACCAGGCCTCTAGTATTCTTATAAAAGGGGAGTAACCAGATTTTTTATTGAAAAAAAGGACCTAAGGAGTTACCATGGAAATGAGCTTTAAGTTAGACAGAAGGACAAGGTTCTAGAAATTAAGGGTTAAAACACAGCTGCAGGTTAACCAAAGTTTTCTAGATGTCTTTCGAAGTACAACAGAACTTGAGGTGATTAATAAGTGGTTCTGTGCACAGTTGATACCCAGATTCTTTAAGTTCTTTGATTTTCATTAACATAAAATTTCAGTAGATTAATGTCAGTTATGGGGAGTATGAAACAGTGTCACTTGAATTTACTTGATGTGAACTTTGTATAAACATAGAATGAATAATTGCATCTTAAACTTTTTACCACTGGTACCCTTTAAAAATTCTTGAATTCCTGAGAGTGGACACTTTTTCCTGGATAGAAATACCTTAGTTTTATTTACATTGTATGTAGGAACAATACCTTGGATTTTGTTGATAACTAAATATTCAATGACAGGTGCATTAAGTAACATACATTTTAACATCAAGAGTATGGTTACTGCGTTTAGGATTTTGAATGGAAAAATCTTGGTTTTGACCTTGTTTGCTTCTCTAGAAATCTCCTATGCCTGAAAATATAGTGATTAAGGAGGAGTTTTTGGAAAAACAAAATGGTGGGCAGATGTCAAAGAAAACTTACCTAGGAGTGGTTCATGACTGTGGGGAGCAACAGTGCTGTGGTTTTGCCTTGTGGCTTCTAGCTCCCCTATTTCAGACAGATTTAGTGGAATCAACTCTTCATTTGACATCTGGAAAGACAGAGTAGTAAGTAGTAAGGTTCCTACTTGACTGAAGTACTTCTTTGCAGTTATCGGACAGGGGCCTCTAGCAGCGTGGCCCCCGGTGGGCTGCACTGACTGAGTACTCTGTGCCTAAGCACCCCACGTGCATCATCCCATTTCACTTAAAAAATGTTGTGAGGGAACTGTTTTATGGATCAGGAATCTGAGGCCTAAAGAGGCTAATATTCGTGCCCTAGTGTTAGAGGCATAATTCTACCCCGTTTTCCTGACTCCAAAGCCCACATTCTTCATAACCACAACTGAATGAATGTCTGTACTATAAGCTCCAAAGCCCACATTCTTCATAACCACAACTGAATGAATGTCTGTACTATAAGCTCCAAAGCCCACATTCTTCATAACCACAACTGAATGAATGTCTGTACTATAAGCTCCAAAGCCCACATTCTTCATAACCACAACTGAATGAATGTCTGTACTATAAGCTCCAAAGCCCACATTCTTCATAACCACAACTGAATGAATGTCTGTACTATAAGCTCCAAAGCCCACATTCTTCATAACCACAACTGAATGAATGTCTGTACTATAAGCTCCAAAGCCCACATTCTTCATAACCACAACTGAATGAATGTCTGTACTATAAGCTCCAAAGCCCACATTCTTCATAACCACAACTGAATGAATGTCTGTACTATAAGAAAAGCGTGAGATGGGAAAGTTCTTGACCACAGTGCTCCGAGTCAGTTATTTTTTTTAAAAAATGGTGACAAAACCATATCCCATTAGATACCACAAAGGGAAATAGTGCTTTGGAGTGGAGAATGGATTAAGCTAGAGGTTTTGACCAGAAGGTTATCATCCTGTTACAGAGTTACAGGTCAAACAATCTAATGTACAATGTAGTGTATCAAAAAGAAAGTCATCTATAATAATAAAAGGGTAATATGCTAATTAGACCGGACGTCTTCTGGACGTCATTCCGGATGTCCTTCCTGACCAAGCCAGGGCTGGAGGGAAGCCAGCCCAGGTCCCGGTGCCTGTGGGCAGCCTGAGGGAAGCCATCCAGGGTCCCGGGTGCCGGAGGGGAGCTGGTGCAGCAGCAGGGGGAAGGAAGGCCTAATCTTGCATGAATTTTCACGCATTGAGCCTCTAGTTTACCTATACTGTCTTAAGTTGAGGTACTTTATCTATATCTACAGAATGCCTATATAATGTACACTACTTGGCGATTTTTGTTACAATGACTTAACCTGTTTCTAACATATAGCTTGGCACAAAATGGGTACCCAATAAACATTTGCTAAATGTATGAGTAAAATTAAAAAACACTAGCCCAAAAGACTTATAATATTTTATGTTAAAATACATTTGCAAGTTCCCTTTTGCCCTTGGTCAGATTTAATTTTTCTATATATTCGTATACCACTTCATTTATAGACCTCATTTGGGGCCTTTTGTTGTCGGAGCTACATTAGAATTATGCTCTATGTGAGTTTTCCAGATATTAGCACTACGTTTAGTCACTTTTGTATATGCCGCAATGCACTTCAAATAGCTAGTATTTATTGAATTGAATTAATGTTATTCTTATCTTGTAGCTTATATTAAACTTTGTTACAGACCAAAAGGTGTCCACTTAATCCGCTGAATTGGAATAACAGCAGTAATAACAGCTACCCTTTACTGAGCACATGCTGTGTATCAGACACTGTTAAGCTTTTGCTTGTTTTCATACTTAATCACTTAATTCATACACCATCCCAAGAAATTGGTGCCATTATTATTCCAGTTTTACAAAAGAGGAAATCAAGGCACAGAGTTTAAAAAACCGACCTGGGGTTAAGCAGCAGTAAGTGTCTGAGTCACAACTTTGGACCCAGATCATATGGTTCCAGTAACTTCACTCTGAACCACTATTCTACGTGGCCTATTAAACCACGGACTAGCTAGAAAAGGGTTCATTTATTTTTTAAGATGGCTTCCTTTCTCAGGAGAAATCATCCACAAGGAGCAAATTTTATTGTTCATTTATTTCATGAATATTGTCACTTATGTTTGTACTTACATTCCTGCAGTTTATAGTGTGAGTATCTTTCATTAAATCTGTTGGACTTGAATCACCCAAGGATGAAGAAGACTGTAACCTTTAAAAAGTGATACATAAAACATTTTCTGTACTTATATATTTTTAGAAGGAAATTTTCTCCTCTGAATATATCACAATCTGATAAAAAAAAATACAGTGAAGGAACATGAGACTGAGTATCATGACAGTTTTCACAATAGACCAACTTGCTGGGTGCCAGATTGTTTTTGACTATGGAGAGCTGAAAACACTCCATAGTAAACAGAAACATAAAACGCTGAGGTAAAAGCCCATAAGTAAATCATGTTACTTATCTTAATATAGCACGTCACAAAATAATAGAATACTATAACACACTTAGTTTAAAACAGGCATTCACATCAAAACTCAGTTCCTTATCAAGATAACCAAGCAGCAGAATTGAAAGTAAAGAAAGACTTCCTAACATTTTGCAACCTTTAAGTAGAAAATGTGTGATATTTTTACTGTAATAGGTCATCCTCAGCAAACTGTCAGCAAACAACATAGAGAAGAGGCTTCATGACATTGGACTTGGCAGAGATTTCTTGGATATAACAAAAGCACACGAAATAAAAGAAGAGATATAGTCAAAATATACATGACAAAAATATAATCATACATGTTGATAATTAATCCCTTCAGTGAGACTTAAATGTGTAAAACTGACAGTAACATATACTATTAAATGCTCAATTATGTGACACACATAATGGCATAAACATAACTTCATGTGTTTATGTATTCCCAAGATGGCAGTTGACAAGAAATTACATAGGGAGAAATTAATACAGAAATGGAATGAATTTGGTCTAAAATCAGAAGAATAGGCCAGTGGCCTGTCTTGGGGATTTTTCACAGGACAGCCAATGTAAAGAGCGTGGCTGGCTTCTCATTCTGTGGTTCATGGCTTTCAATCACCACCTGCTCACTTGGCTTTGGCGACCCCTCCCCCATACCAGATTAATCTTTTGAAGCATGGCTTCCTTCACATTCGTCCACTGGGTAGAAATCTGCTACTTAAGTCCCTCCCTGCTTGACTTCACCTTAAACGCCCCATTGATCTCAGCAACCCAATTCCTCTCTCAGTGAAGTCTCCTTATTGTTCCCTGAAACCACCACGCTTTCTCCCACCCAACTCTACACAATGGCTGAAGTGCCTCCATACATAAATGCCTTCCCCACTGCATCCTGGCCATTCTAATAGTACCCAACTGTCAATGTTTGGCTTAATTTCCACTCCTCTTAAAATGGCCTTCCAGCCCTAGCTGCTTTGGCTTAGTGGATAGAGCATCAGCCTGCAGAATGAAGGGTCCCGGGTTCGATTCTGGTCAAGGGCACATGCCCGGGTTGCAGGCTCAATCCCCAGTAGGGGGTGTGCAGGAGGCAGCCAATCAATGATTCTCTCTCATCACTGATGTTTCTCTTTCTTTCTCTTTCTCTCTCTCTCTCTCTCTCTCTCTCTCTCTCTCTCTCTCTCTCTCTCTCTCTCCCTCTCTCTCTCCCTCCCTCCCTCCCTCCCTTCCTCCCTCCCTTCTTCTTTCCCTCCCTCCCTCCCTCTCCCTCTCCCTTCCTCTCTGAAAATAAATTTTTTTTAAAAGCCCTTCTAGCATATATGGTCAAATGATTTTCAACAAGGGTTCTAAGACCATTCAATGGGGGAAAGGACAGTCTTTTCAACAAATGGTGCTGGGAAAACTGGGATATCCACATGCTGAAGAAGGAAGTTGGGCTATTACCTTACCCCATATACCAAAATTAACTCCAAATGGATCAAAGACCCAAATATAAGACCTAGAACTATAAAAATGTCAGCAAACAACATAGAGAAGAGGCTTCATGACATTGGATTTGGCAGAGACTTCTTGGATATACCAAAAGCACACGTAATAAAAGAAGAGATTTAGTCAAAATTTACCAAAGTTGAAAACTTCTATGCATCAAAGGACACTATAAACAGAGTGAAAAGGCACCCCAGAGATTTGGGGGAAATATTTACAAATCACTCCTACAACTCAATAATAACAAAAAAATAAATAACACAATTGAAAAATGGGCAAAGGACCTAAATTGACATTTCTCCAAAAAAGATATACAAATGGCAGATAAGCACATGAAAAGATTCTCATCACTAATTATAGGGATGCTGGTAGTATCAGAATAGATATCACAAATGAAGCTCTGGACTAACAAAACCACAATGAGATACCACTTCACACCCGTTTGGATGACTATTATAAAAAAAAAACAAAACAGAAAATAACAAGCATTGGTGAGAAATTTGAACCCTTGTGCAGTTGGTGGAGAATGTAAAATGGTGAAACTGCTATGGAAAACATAATAGCAGTTCCTCAGAAAGCTAAATAGAATTACCAAATGATCTAGCAATTCTGCTTCTAGGTCTATACCCCAAAGAACTGAGAACAAGGACTAGAACTTAATTTGTACACCCACATTCACAGCATCATTACTTACAGTAGCCACAAGGTAGAAGCAACCAAGGGATCCATCAAGACATGGCAAATGTCTTACTAGTAATTTTTTTTTCAATTTAAACTACTTTTAATTTAAAAAAATTAAAACTATAAACTGTACAAAAAGAAAATAAAAAGCAAAAATTACTCTCTTCTACATTTCCCATCCCACAAAACCTAGTCCCATTATGGGAGGTAAGAAATTCTGAATTGTCTGAACAAATTACTTGTATTGTTGTTATACATCATCCAGTTATGAGTTCCTTTTCTATAATTTCAAAATCTAAAACACAGGGAAACCAGACAGATTTTCCATAATTCATTTAGCAGCAAAATCTGAATTGATCTGAACTCAGCAAAACCTGACCTGACTGGTATGAAGCTATTTTCTTTTTTTATCCCACTCTATCTTACTACATGTATTTACAAAACCTCACTCCAAAAATATATTTTTAAGCTTTATTATGGAAAACTTGAAACAGATATAAAAGTAGATAATATAATGAAATCTCATATACCCACCAAACAGCTTCAATCATGATTCTTCCCCAAACTTGTTTAATGTATATACCCCAATCTCTAATCTCCCCTGTCCTCCCTGACCATTTAATTTATAAATACTTCATTGCAGAAATAATAATTTAATTGATTATGGGGTGCTGCCCATGATATTCTCTGGAGGTATTACACATAACTCTTTAAAAACTTAATTCCAAAACACAATCTTTATAAAATCTAAAGAAATTCTGAGTTCAAAACTTATATTGCCTCCAGAGTTTTAGATGGGCAATTATGGGCCTATATACATACCTTTCTTTTGCCTTATATATGTGGGTTATTATACACACTACCCTTTTGTTCTGATCTTGTTCTTTTTTTCTATTAACTATGTACTTTAAACAACTTTCCATATTAGCGTATATACAGCTACCTAATTTTCAACAGTTGTGGAGTACTCCGTTGTATGAATATGCCATAACAAGTTAGCCTATCTAATAATAGACAAACAGGGTAATTAACCGTACCTTCGCTACACCTCCCATTGGCTAATCAGCACGATATGCAAATTAACCACCAACAAAGATGGCAGTTAATTTGCATATGGCACGAAGCGGCGGAGCAAAGACTGAAGGTGGCTGTGGCCAGAGCAGCAAGGGCTTCGAAGGCGGCTCCGGCCGGAGCAGCCAGGGCTTGAAGGTGGCTCCGGCTGGAGCGAAGGCCTGGGTCCTGGGTGCTGGAGGAAAGCCGGTGCTGGCAGCCAGGGGAAGGGAAGGCCTATTGCACGAATCTTTTCATGCAACAGGCCTCTAGTATTTAAATATTTAAAGCACTACTGTGAAAAAACACATCAATGAATAGTCTTGTTCATAGATCTTTGCAAGGCTGTATAAGGCCATTTGCTCCTGGGGCAGAACTGCTGAGTCTAGGGTTACGTACACTTACATTTCGGACAGGTGTAGTCAAGTTGCCTTCCATAGCAGCTGGACTAATATATCCCCACAAACAGTTTACGAGTGACTGTTTTCTCACACTCTCACCAATATCATCAAACATTCAAATCTTTGACAGCCTTCTAAATGAAAATAGGCATTGCTTTTAGTTTGTACATATATGTTTTTAACTGTGAGTGGGGTTGAGCAATTTTTAGTTTCTTAGCCATTTGTATTTGTTTCTACTCACGTCCACTGTCCAACATTTTTTATTATTGACTATTTTTAAAAATTGGCTTATAACTTTATTCTTTATACTATATATAAAGTTTAGTACAGATTAAGGTTAGTATATAGTTATATAAAATATACAGAGAGTTTAATAACTTCATACTATAAACTCTTCATATATTAAAATGATTAGTCCGTTTTGTCATATGAAATACACAATTATGTGCAGTTTATAATTTCTTTTAACTTTGTTAAAATAGTTATAGTTATGCCTAAGTTTTGAGTTTTTATATAATTTATCATATTTTTTCTTCATGAATTCTGGATGTACGATGATCCAAACTAACATTACAAAATTTATACCTCTGTTTAAAATACTTTTATTGGTTTACTTTAAACTCTTTGATTTATTTGGAATTCCTATTAGTATAAAGAATAAAAATGGGGGGAGATCGAAGATGGCGGCATAGGGAGTAGACCTGTGAGGGCTGCCTCCCACAACATCATTGAAACTACCAACTATAAGACAAACAACCACCATTCAGAACCATGGGGAAGTCGGCCCAGTGGAAGTTCTACAACTGGAAGGAGAAAAGGAAGCACAGTGAGACTGAGTAGGAGCTATAGACGCGCCCAAAACAGAGGTACACAGTCGCATGCCAGGCGGGCCGCAACTGGATGCTCGGTTTTTTTTCAATCGGATTGCTCGGGGCGGGTCTCTCAGGCCCGAGACCCCACGGGGAGAGGCGGCACAGCCTTGCATTGGTCGGAAAGCAAGGGAAGCTCTGGCGCGCAGCTGCTCGCTGGCACTGGGGGACATGAAGTCCCAGTGTCCCGGAGAGGCAAGGGGCCGCGGAGACGCTGCCATTGCTATCTGCTCCGCCATGGCAACTCCCTGAGACACCGCCCTACTCAATTTACATCCCCATCCAAGCTGTGCCAGAGGCACAAGAGGAAATGCCTGTGCTTTTATGAACTGTCTAATCCTCTGGGCTTGCTCGGGGCGGGTCTCTGAGGCCCCAGGCCCCACGGGGAGAGGCGGCATGGCCTAGCAGCGGTCGGAAAGCGAGGGAGGCTCTGGCGCACATGCGAAGTCCCAATGTCCCGGAGAGGAGAGGAGCCACGGAGACTCCGCCATTGCTATTTGCCCCGCCCCTGCGACTCCCTGAGACCCCGCCCTACTCAATTTATATTCCCATCCAAGCTGTGCCAGGGGCACACAAAGACCCACCTGTGCTTTTGCAGCCTAACCCAACAAATTTCAGACTTCAACTCCTCGCACCCATGGGAGACACACTCAAGAAGCAGACCCAGGAGAACCAAGATGGCACCGTAAGGTACAGACCTGTGCATGCTGCCTCCCACAACAACATCGAAACTACCAACTATAGGACAAACAGCTATCATACGGAACCATGGGAAAGCTGGCCCAGTGGAAGCTCTACAACTGGAAGGAAAGAAAGAAGAGCATTGAGACTGAGTAGGATGTGCAGAGGCGCCAAGTACAGAGCCCAACCCAGCAGGCTGCAGATTTCGGTTCCTTGCATCCAGGAGGGACGCACTCGGGGGGCAGAGTCGGGTTTGGGGCAGGCCGGGGCCGGGCCCTGCTGGGCCGGCGATGTGGAACCGCTGTACCAGCAGACACACAAGCATGCCCACAGGTTCCAGTCTCGCGTGGGACACTGGGGGACAGCAGACGGGCAGTCTGTGCACTTGGTGGAGGGCGAAGTCCGAGCAGGCGTGCTGGATGTTCAGCCACCAGGGACGCCTGGAGTTTTTGTCTGGTGGGGAGCTGCCCGGCAGGGGACAGAGTGCCAAACTTTGTGTTTCCCCAGTGAGGCTGGGACGGCCCGGTGAGGTCGGGACAGCCCCGGTGAGGTCGGGATGGCCCCGGTGAGGCCGAAACGGCCCCAGTGAGGCCGGGATGGCCCCGGTGAGGTCGAGACTGCCCTGGTGAGGTCGGGACGGCACCAGTGAGGTCAAGACGGCCCCGGTGAGGTCGGGATGGCCCCGGTGAGGTTGGGACGGCTCCAGTAAGGTTGGGACAGATAATGGGGACCAGTATAGACTGATTAACAGGGGTAGATGCAGAGGCAGAGCAGCATTGAACAGACTGTCAAACTACAGTGGGAAGCCTGGGGAGGGCTTGGGGGGCGGGGTTAAGAGATCAACCGAAGGACTTATATGCATGCATATAGGAATAACCGGTGGACACAAGACACTGGGGGGTGGAGGCCGGGGGAGTATCAAGGGGGGGAAAAAAGGAGACATCTGTAATACTCTTTGTAATACTTCAAGAAATAAAAATTATTTTTTTTAAAAAAAGAAAGAATAAAAATGGATCTAGCTTTGTTTTCCCAAATGGTTTCAGAGTTATTATAATGCCCTTAACAGTTTAATCTATTTCCTCTTACTGGAGGAAATGCCACTTTTACCATATAATAAATTTCCATATGTGTTTGAATCTTTTCTGAAATCTATTATTTCATTAATCTATTTTCTGAAATCTATTTTTTTATTAATCAAAATGTTTTCGTGAGTATAGCTTTATAATATAATATCTGATCGTTTTAGTCTCAATTTTTTTTTTTTTTAGAATTTTGCTGGATATTCTAATGTAGTTACTACCATTTGTTGGATTCTAAAAAAAACCATTTTGACTGGATTCACATTGAATTCATAGGTTAGTTCAGGGAACACTGACATCCTTACAATACTGAGTCTTCCTATTAAAAAACAACTTGTATCTGGAAAGTTATTCAAGTCATCTGCATTTTAATTTTTTTCCCCATGAAGTTCTAGATACTTCTTGTAAAATTTATATCTAAATACTTTTTTATCTGTTTTGTTGCTACCGTAAAGGTGATCTTCTCTTCCATTATATTGTTGAACTGGTTACTGTTTGCATAGAGGAAACATTGATTTCGGAATATTGGTGTTATAAGCATAATCACTTTTCTTGTAATATTTGCAAAAGATGAAACATTACCTTTGTAAATCCAGAGCTTCATTTGCAATATCTGTGCCGATACTGCCAGCACCAAGCACTGTGCCGGTGCACAATCCAGGCACACTGACACAGGACTCTAAACAACAAAAGGAAAATTCAATTGAGGACTTTAAAAAAGTATATATCTTTGATTGATATATTTCTTTCAAATATTTCTATCTTTAAAAGGAACAGACTAGCCACATCTTAAATTGTTAGAAACATTCATGCTTGCATTACCAACATAATGCATGATGGTTTAAGATGTTTATTCAGAAGTGTGTATCAATCAAATGTGCAGAGAGTCACTGAACTGTAGCCTTTGAGTACAGACAGTTCCTGCCCACTTCAATACTGATACTAAAGGCAGAGCTAGTTTATTTTTAATATTTCCTAATATTTTTACTTATGCAAGGGCTATATTATGTAATTCCTGTGGTAAAAAAATGGATATAAGCAAAAACTTCCCCTTAATGCTTTTTATTAATGTGCCCAACTGATACTTTGAGTCCCACGAAGTACAAGGAACTGTGCTAGCTGCCAGGGAGAGAGGATGGATAAAACACCATTCCTACTCTCAGAGAACTCGGCCTGTGATCAGCCCGCTGAGTGAACAATGAACTGCAATACAACCGAAGATTGTAACGGAGGTGTGACCAAAGTACTGTGCGAATTCTGCGGAGGACAACTGAACCCATAGAAGTCTTTTCAACTTCACCTTGAGACTTTTACCTCTCCAGGACAGAAAAAGATATAACAATAATAACAGTCTTGGTAATAAGTTTCCATCATCTAAACCTAAGCTTACCTTCCAATGATTGAGAGCTGTAAGGAAGTGACGATGCTCCTCCAGTCTCGCTGTGTCCCCTAGAATTTAGAAACACCAGCAGTGACATCTTTTTTAGGTTGGGACACCCACCCAATTCATTGCCAGTAAAATGGTGCTTTTTCTACCATTTTTAAGGAAAGTGTTAGAGTAACTGTATTTAATTTTTTTATATATGCATTTGTTAATATTACCACCAGAGATCAAGGTACTAATGTGCTAAGTACCAAATGCCCTATTACCCTATAAAGTACATGTTGTCATAGTTACAAACTGTCAGATCATAATAAGAAGGCAAGGGTTATTGGAACAGGTAGCCGGATACTGCTGGAAGAGCTTCCGCAGCTTTTAGATAAAGCTAAATATTATAAATAAGAAAATAGGTTTGATGAAACATTGTAGCAATTTAAAAAAAGTATAGAAAAAGAATAAACTTAGAACAGGGCCATGCTAGCATATTGCGCAAATGAGGAAAAGCTGGCCCTTCCTTCAGGTTGATGGCATAGACCAGGACTTGGCAAGCAGTGCTTTGGGCTGGATTGCTGCTCATCCCTCCACCAAGGGCTCTGCACAGCCACCTGTGGTACCCCAGGCTTAGAAGATGTTCATGCAAAATGATGTGGAGGACAAACAACTTCTTACAGTGATATACAGTTTAAAGTCACATCCATATCACTTAGTGATGGGATAAGACACAGCCATGGAGGGTAGGAAGGAGAGGTTTGAAGAAAGCACTTCACTGTCATATTTTATACTACGCAAAAAGGGATATATTTTATAAGGGCAAACTTTCAGCTTATCCTGAGAACTAATGCCAATAGACAGTGAGTGAAGTACTCAATATACACTGAGTGGCCAGATTATTATGACCACCCCATCAGTACTTCGTTGGGCCACCTTTTGCCTTCAATTCTGCAGCGATTCTTCTTGGGATTGACTCCATGAGATGTTGAAAGGTGATGCAAGGAATCTGACACCATGCCTGATGAATAGCACTGTCCACTTCTCTGAGATTTGATGGTTGTGGAACCAGCTGCCTGATGGCTCTTTTAACTTCGTCCCACAAATGCTCAATTGGATTGAGATCTGGTGATTGTGGGGGCCACCTAAGCAAGGTAAAGTCTCCCTCATGTTCTTGAAACCACTCCTGCACAATATGAGCACCGTGGCATGGGGCATGGTCTTGTTGGAAGAAGCCATCTCCATTGGGATACGCCATTAACATGATAGGATGAAGTTGATCAGCAATGATACTTAGGTATGTTGTGCTATTCAGACGTTGTTCCACACGAATTAAAGGGCCCAAATCATGCCAGGAAAACATGCCCCAAACCATAACACTGCCCCACCAGCTTGAAGGGTTGTACTCATGCATGTGGAGTGCATGTTTTCATGATGTTTCCGCCAAATTCTCATTCTGCCATCTGCATGATGCAACTGGAAACGTGATTCATCGAACCACATGACTTTTTTCCAATGCTCGACTGTCCAATCCTTGTGTTCCTGTGCGATTGGAGACATTTTATCTTGGTAACTGCAGACAGCAAAGGTGTTCGAACAGGCCTTCGGCTTCCATATCCCATACGATGCAGTGTACGGCTAATTTGCCTACAAATGTCAGGTGGTTATAATAATCTGGCCACTCAGTGTATATCCCAGTTGTAATATAAATTCAGAAGGTAAGATAGTTTTAATGAGTTAGCAAGATGAGGGAAGCAAAGATATTCATTTGAAATTAATAAAAGGTCTTACCAACATAAAAACAATTACTTACAAAACTAAAGTGTTGACAGACACAATATATTCCAGTTCTTTGGTCCAAGGATTTGTGAAACTAAACCATTGGCTGTTTAAAGTTACAAACGAGCCATCTTTTGCTCTGAATTTGTATGAATCTGTAAATATTTTCTCTTTACTCTGTAGAACTTAACAAGAAAAGATCATAATTAGTATACGGTCTACCACTATATAAATCAAACTTTTGAGGATTAATTCAAGTTTTGGATTTCACAGGAATGAGAAATTAAGAGTTGAAGCTGCAATTAAAAAGTACCCAAACCTTACCCCACTCAATGCATACCTGCTTTGTGCTTGTTAGTCAATTTACTATGGTCATCTTGATGAAAATATTCATAACAAGAAGTTCCCAAAAGTTCCTGAGGCAGATATCCTAAAATTGCTGTTGCCCTGGTTTTAAAATTAAAAAGAAACTTAGAATTGATGAACAAATTCCTTCCAGAATCCTGAAGGTCCATACATGGTCAGGACAGTAGGGAAGTGGACTCGGGGATGAGTAACTCAGGGGCATCACTAACCCAGACCAGAGCTGCAAAACAGAATGGACACCCAGGCATGAGGCTACTCCAGAGGACGCCCACCCAATCCACTGCCAGTGAAACTGTGGCCAGAGACCCATGCCCAGTTTCTGCGCCACTGGCTAAGAAATATTCCAAGTTTACATTTTGGCTTGAACAAATTTACTGGTAATATCCATATTGTTATTTCATTTAAACTTTATTTCCTGTTTTGAAGCCTTAAAAGAAAAAGTCCAACAGTCCTAAGCCACATTTTAATAGCCTTAAATATCCCAGTGAACTCACGTCATTAAGGCATATAAATGTTACCTTTGGTCCACATAGACAAATTTTCCATTCATTGCAAAACGGGTTATAAATTCAGTTGGTTTCACTTTAACCTCTCCACTGTTCTGTGGGACAGTATTTGGATATAATCTCCCAATGGCAACAAGGCAGGTGAAATTGCTGTCTTCCTTACTGTTCCTTTCTTCTTCCATTCCAATAGTATTTGTAGACCAGCTTCTCAAGTAACCAGTGCAGTGGACAGTGCAGAATTTCCTATGATCTAATTCAAAAGTTTTTTTTAAAAGAGCATTTGTCAATTATATCTCAATAAAACTGGGGGGGGGGGGAGATAAAATAGCATTTGAATCATTATGAATTCTCATATTTCTTACATTGACATGAGTTATAATGTACTTTGAAATATTCAAATAATGTATTTCATTGAAATCGATTGTGTTTAACCACTTTATTCTTAATGGGTTATTTTCCCTCAGGAATTAAACTATAAGTACTATATCAAAAAGTAAGAAGACTGCTTTAATTTAGGTTTAAACAGGTCTATATTTATTTATTTCTAAGTCAATTTTTAAAAATACTGTAATTTATATCTGTTAGAAAAAGTTAAACTTCATGCTCTCTTGCCCTTAACCACAAAGATACTGTTTTCAGCTTATTAAAATTTTGATATAATTTATATTCCTAAGTTCAAAGGATAATTATGTATACATTCTTAAATATCTTATGTTAGTACTTATAATGGTTATACTAGATTATAGACAAAATTTGGAGACCACTTAGAGAAATTTATAATAAAATGTATTATAAAAATAAAATTTGACTCAAATTTCACTTTCAGAAAAAAAAAAAATCCCAAGCTTAACTCACAGGAAAAGGTCCAACAAGAAAAATAAAAAACTGAAGATAATCCATATCTTCCTGATATCTCAAATATCAGGAAATGCTTAAGAAAATACTGAAACGCAACACAGGCATAAAAGGCAGGCAGTCTACAGAGTATGGCAATCCACAAAAAAAGTGACTTGAAGATTAAAAAGAAGAAAAAAAGGGCTGGTAAAAATTACTTCAACTGTTTGTGATAACCTTTAGAAAAGACCAGGACAGTCACTGTTTTAAATCGGCACTATTTGATAAGACTGTTACTACAACAATTCTTTTAAAAGCATGTTTTTAAATAGAAAGTGATATGGGCTGTCTTATAAAATAGCAACTAATAGTAACAGCAAAGATTTATAGCACACTTGATGTGCTATGCTCTGTTTTAAGTGCTTTAAATGTATAATTCATACACTAATGTATTAATAGTCCTGTGCGGTGTTCTAACATTGTCCCCACTGTGTTAGGAAACTGAGAGTTAACACCAAGGTCACAGCAGGGAGGGTGGAGCCAAGGTTTACATCCAGACAAGCTGGCTCCAGAGCTCCCTTTCTGAGCCACCAATGCCCTGCTGTTTGATGACAGTGAGTGCTCTGTCACAGGGGTCCAAACAGGACTTGCCTGGATAACGGGGGAGAAAGGGGCTACAAAAAGGTATTCCAGTCAGAGGGAACAGCCACTGCAAACTGAGAGTCAAGAGACAGCGGTCAGATGTGGCTGAAACATGGTTTGCGATGGGGAAATGGCAACATAGCAGGCAACAGTTTGACTTTTGTAAGCCATGCACAGGACCTTGTGTTCAACACCTAACACACATCACTCCCTCCATGGTCCAAAGGTACCTTAAATTACAAGTCATTCTCCCTTCCAACCCTGAACCAAGTTTATCACTTATCCCTTATCCTGTTTAATGTCACCATCATCAATCCAGGGAAGCATGCTGTCTATGAAGACCAGAGAAAGAGGTCAAACAGAATCACAGGGGTGAGACACTGCAAACCAGATGGGGTGCCCTTGAAGGGGTAGGTGCTGAGAGGCTATGTCACGTGGAACTGACAGCATCTGCCACACTTGCGCAAGAAGCCAATGGATTCTGGGTGCATTACTGTATGACTGATTATCTTACTAAGATAAACTTAAGAAATACCTAAGATGTTTGGAAGTGGTCACCCATCCTTCATCAACCTTTGATTTCACAAGTTGAGATACAAGAGAAATTTTATTCTTATCTTAGAATCCTTTTCAAAGTCTAAATCTATGACATTAGAATCAGGGTAGAAATCATGTTTTTAGTGTTACTCTTGCTAATTTTTTCTAAATTCTTACTATGGAAAATCTCAAACACACACAAAATCAGAGAGAATAGTACAGTTGACCCTTGAACAATGTGGTGTGTGTGTGGGTTGACCAGAAGCCTTACCAATAACAAGTCAATGAACACATTTTGCGCATTATATACTACACTCTTGCAATAAAGCAAAAGAAAATAAAATATTAAGAAAATCATGAGAAAATACATTTACGGTGTTTATTAAAAAAAAATCTGCATGTCCACACAGTTCAAACCTATGTTGCTATGAGTGACTGGTGGCTAATTTTGGAAATAGCTGTTCCATAAATCTTAAATTCAGTTTTAATTATCATTAAAAGGGCTGTTTTCTACTCTCTTTTTTAATATTTAAATGTAACTAAGACAAAACTATGGAGTCAAAAGATTAGTGTTTGCCAGGGGTGGTGGTGGTAAGAGATGAATAGGCAGAGCACAGAGAATTTTTATGAAGATAATTTGTATGATATTATAATGATGGAGATATGTCATTATATATTTGTCTAAACCCACAAAATGTACAACAGCAAGAATGAACTCTAAGGTAAATTATGGACTTTGGGTGATTATGATGTGTCAATGTGGGTTTCATCCTTGGTGAAAAAAATATATATACCATTCTGGTAGAAGATGTTGATAATGGGGGAAGCTATGCATGTGTGGGGGCCAAGAATACAAGGAAAATCTCTCTACCTCTCTCAATTTTGTTGCAAACCTAAAACTGCTCTAAAAAAATAGTCTTATCCTAGCTGGTGTGGTTCAGTGGTTGAGCATCGTCCAATGAACCAAGAGGTTGCTGGTTCAATTCCTGGTCAGGGCACATGCCAGGGTTGGGCTCAAAGGGAGTGTGCAGAAGGCAGTCAATCAATGTTTTAAACTCTTTATCCCTCTCCCTTCCTCTCTCTCTAAAAAAAAAATCAATAAAAACATATTTTTAAAACACAGTCTTAAAAATAACGAAAAAAGTTAATGTAACATGTCATGGTAAAAGGGAAGAAAAATACCTTTATTAACTTTCATCATTAATAGGAAGTGATCTTAAAATAGTCGATGACATTGGCAAATGCCGGAAGCCGGTCCATCCTTGCTGCTTGACACAGTCGCTGCAGGGAAGAAACATCTGCACAGCATATGTTTCAAGGGACCTGGTGTATATGGCATACTGTTCTTAATACGTTTGCTCACCTTCTTGGCGCTATGTGTTTTAACCAAGGTCACCTCTCTGAGAAAGGTTGTTTCCCCAGGTAGGGATTTTTCCCTGAAGTTAGGGAGGGAATAAAACCCCTTAACTAAGTGCCAGGCGGGTAGTTAATCACTTTAACTACGAACAATCATGCTTAAGCTACATAATGTTTACTCCCTGGAATGAAGATAAGAAACACCCTAACCTTTGGAATAGAAATTGATAGGATTAAAATCAACTGGTATAAATACAGATATAATAAGACAATAAAACACAGAACCTGGCTGGAGATGCTGGCTAGAACCTGGCTAGGCTGCTGATCAACTGAACGCTGTCTCCGTGTCATTCCTTCTTCGCCGACTCCATCCACACCTTTGGGAACCCCTGGACCTGCTGGGGTTGGACCCCAACAGGCTAATCATTACTGGAAAGAATGATTTAGTAGTAACTATATGCAAAATGTTTATTTCGCTTGACAGACCTTCTCCTTGGTTAAGCACAATCCAAAATGATCACATGTGTGGGAAGTCATCCATGTGGCGCACCAGGGTTCCATTGTGCCGTTAACCTCATCCTGGTCCAGGCTTCTGTCTACATGTCTGTCTGCAGGCAGTTCTCAAACATCAGGCACTGCGAGGAAGGGCCTTACTGATTGTTAACACATGCCCTTACCATTCCTTAGGCCAGACTGGCCTCATGCCTTTGGCCCACAGCGCTGGAGTGTCAAGTGAATATTTGGTTCAAGTGCTTGAGCAGACTAAAAAGTTCTTCTCTGAGAAGCTATGTGACTCCCAGTGCAGGCATCTGTGTGGCCCAGCTTGATGTGGGACTGAACCTCTGTGTGTGGGCAGAAGTGCATTCCTACAAGGGAAGCCAACCCCTAGATGTGTTTCCACTGCAGAAATCGCCGAGGGTGGCTCTCTTTCATTAATAGCCTTTGGCATCTAGGCAGCTCCTCTCATAGGTGGCGCAGCAGAGTGGAAGGCACACAGATGTTAATGCTAGATTTGACTCTGCCACTTTCTCTGTGACTTTAGACAAATTGCGTAACCTTTTAGGGCTTCAGTTTCCTCATCTGCAAAATGGGGGTGATTTGCACAGTACTGTTATGCCGACTGAATCAGGTACTTAAGCAAAATGCTGGGCATATAGATTTTAAATAATTACTAATTTTCTTCTTGCCCTTTTATTTTCCTTCTTTTTTCTCTGAGTCACAAATAATGGCTTTCATTTACTGAGTGCTTACCAGGAGCCAAGCACAGCACTTAGCCACATGCAATCCTAACCCTGCTCCCATGAGCTATAGTATACCTATCTTATCAGTCTGCGAGGACTGCCGTAACAAAATACCACAGACTGGGTGACTTAACCGATAGAAATTTACTTTTCTCACAGTTCTGGTGGCTAGAAGTTCAGGATCAAGGGGTTGGCTGTTTGGTTTCTCCTGGGGCCTCTGCTTCACTTGCAGACAGGAGACGCTCATTGTGTCCTCACGTGGCCTCCTCTCTGTGGGGGTGCATTCCAGGTGTCTCTCCCTCTTCGTGTGAAACACCAGTCCTACTGGATTAGGGCCACACTCTTATGACCTCATTTACCCTTCATTCCTTCTTTAAAGGCCCTATCTCCAAGTCCCCTCACATGGGGAGCTAGGGCTTCCACTTCAACATGTGAGTTATGGGGAAACAGTGCAGCCCATCACCCCATTTTCCACAGATTGAGAGGAGCCTGCCTAAGGCGGCACAGTTGTTAAGCAGCAGACCCGACGTTAAAACCTTAATAAATTCAGAGCCCAGGCCCTTTCCACTCCGTCCTAAAACCCGGCCACCAGCATGGCTGATGTGAGGCAGAGCTTAGATGAGAACCTGGAACATTAGAGGGACTTAAAAATCTGTCAGTTCCTTCAGCTCATCACAGAATTCAACTATTAATCAGCTTTTATTGACCATTTGCCAAATATTCTTAAAATATCTGTAGTTTTTCCAGTAAGATAATCAATATTTATTTCAAAGGAAAGAATTTTTCCCTGCCTCTCCTATAAATCTCAAACTTCTAATAATAAATTTTTAAAAAAATCCTTTTAGAAACCACATGGAAGAACCAAAGTTTGATTATTACATTCTTCAAGAATGATGTTTAGATTTTTTTTAACCTATGACTATACACATGTGTTTTTGCTTAAGATTCAATATTTACAAGACTGCCTCAAAATACTATGACAGAACCACGCAGCTGTCTAAAGGGTGTGTAACTTTCCTTTTTGTATCTTTGCAAAGGGTTAAAAGACCACACATGGAAAGTTTTATACTTCCAAGATTATCATCAGCAACTGACTTGGGCTCCCATAGCTAAGAAAAATCCACCAAGTTGTATATATTCAGTCATATGCTGTCCTAGAATTTCACACAAAAAAAGAAGTAAAAAAATCTAAGGTGACACAAAGAAGAAAGAAACAGACAAGGTAGAGTCCTACCACCAATTTGTGCTTGTAGTTCCGTATTTCAAGCCAAACTGTAAAGTGCCCATTGAATAAACACATTTATTTCCCATAAGCCCCAGATTCCTTTGGCTCCCACTACAGAGCCTTTTCATTTTACTTCTGGGAGCTATGATACAGAAAATGGTCCAAGCTGTTTGCTGTCTTAGCCCCGGATCCCATGACAAACGATCACAGACTGGGTGGCTTAACCAACAGATATTTATTTCCTCACAATTGTAGAGGCTGGAATTCTGAGATCAGGATGGGCGCATAGCTGAGTTCTGGTGAGGGTTTATAGACCGCTACCATATAGCTTTGTGCTCACAGACTGTAAACTCTCGGGTGTCCCTTCTTATAAGGGCACTAATCACATCATGAGGGCCCCACTCTCATGACTTCACCTAAACCTAATTACCTCCCAAAAGATCCCATCTCCAAATACCATCACATTGAGGGGTGAGAGGTTCAACAAATGAATTTTAGGGGACACAACTCAGTCCATAGCATTTGCTAAAAACTTCTTGGGATAAAAACTTCTAAAATATGTCCCAATTGCTTCTTGGGCAAAACAAAAACATTACAATGTAATTAATTCACTGGATTCTTAACTATTCTTTGGGCTCTGAGTCAATTATGTGGTCCACCAATCAGGAACAAAGGACAGGAGAACGGTCACTTATGCCATCAGTAAATGTGTGAATATCTATATGTGAGGAACTATGGAGAGACGAATCACTCATTCTAGTGTGAGAGGCAAATATAAAAGAATATAATTTCAATACAGTGTGGAAACAGCAGCAAATATAATAGAGACTCAGTTTTATGAATAGACTAGAGGCCTGGTGCATGAAAATTCATGCACTGGATGGGAGGTCCCTCAGCCTGGCCTGCCCCCTCTCACAGTCCTCAGGGGCCAGAGGTGATCCGGAGATCAAGGGAAGGCAATGCCCCCATCACACCTTTGCTGCTGCCACTGCCAGCAGCGCAAGCCTTGGCTGGACCTGGTTACCTGAGCCTCGGGTGGCCCTGGGTGGCTGGGCAGCCACCATATGAGGCTTGCCTGTGCCTCGGGCCAGCCCTGGGTGGCTGGCGGGCTGAGGGGACTGGGGGACTCCGGAGGCAGGTGCGCAACAGCATGAGGGTCAATTAGCATATTCCCTCTTTATTAGATAGGATTACCAAAAGTGGGTACCCAGGACTCAAGCCAATCAGAAAGGGGAGGGTGCCAGGGAAGGTTTCCTGGAAAAGAGATGTTGCCTGTGTTTTCATGGTCCTGACCTGCCCATAGGCTTGCATTCTCCATTCCTTCCAGGAGGGGCGGCCGCTGGTATTCTGTTTTGAAGATTTGAGCCTGGTAAACTTCTGGAAGGTGCCAGAGCCATAGACTTAGCAAGCTCGATCTTCTCTTCCATACTGGGCACTTCTCAACTCAGGATTCAACTTTCACTATGGTGGACAAGCATGTCACCAAGCTGTCCTCTTAAAACTTCAATGTGTCCACTATTCATTCCTTAGGGTCTGCCTTATTGGGGAACAGATCTTTTGAAATGTATCTTGAGGTTCTCCCAGCTGGTCTACATGTCTTCACCCCCTCTAATGTTAATATGAACTCCTAAAGGAGGCATACCTAGGGTGTGTACTTTGGTTCTTTATAATCCACTGCAGTGAGGGCAATGGTCACTCAGCTCCCACTAGACCTAATACCACAAAGCAATCTTCCTCCTTATCAGGCTAGGGGGTCAGCTAAAGTGCAGAGATGTTCCCAGAGAGCACTGCCAAGACTCATCTGTTATTTCTCTAATTTCTAAAGCAATGGACTTCAAATATTTCTTATGTAGCATGCTATAAAAAATGTAGGCACCCTTTACATGTATAAATGATATACATCCACTTGTGTACTAATATGTATATCCTAAAACAAAACTAAAATTAAAAATATGAGAAAAGGATAAAAAAATAAGAATTTGTTAAACTTTTTTCTTTAAAAATCATACATATTTAATAAAGCAATATAACTACTTATGCTTTTTAAATTTTTTGTTAAAGTATAGATGTCATACAATCGTATTAGTTTCAGGTGTGCAACATAGTGATCACCATGATAAGTCTAGTAACTGTCAGAGTATAAAGTTTTTATGGTATTATTGACTATGTTCCCTGTTCTGTACATTACACTCCCGTGGCTTATTTTATAAGTGAAAGTGTGTACCTCTTACTTCCCTTCCCCACCCATCTGACAACAATCGGTTTGTTCTCTGTATCTATGAGTCTGTTTCTGTTTTGTTTGTTTTTATTTTTTAGATTTCACATAAAAGTAAAATAATACTGTATTTGTCTTTGTCTGACTTATTTCACTTAGCATTAATACCCTCTAGGTCCATCCATGTTGTCACAAATGGCAAGACTTCATTCTGTTTAACTGTTGAGTAATATTCCATTGTACATACATACTAGAGGCCTGGTGCATGAAAATTCATGCACTGGAGGGGGGTCCCTCAGTTTGGCCTGCCCCCTCTCACATCCAGGAACCCTCAGGGGTGGGAGGTGACCCGACGATCAGGGGAAAGTGATGCTCCATCACACCTCTGCAAGCCTCGGGCGGCCCTGGGCAGCTGGGCAGCTGCCATCTAAGGCTTGCCTGCGCCTCGGACCGGCCCTGGAAGGCTGGGGGGGCTGAGGGGACTGGGCGCCGCCATCTTGAGGGCGCGGCAGTCAATTAGCACATTCCCTCCTTATTGGCTGTGGGCGCCGCCATCTTTGTGATGGTGTGAGGGCCAATTAGCATATTCCCTCTTTATTAGATAGGATAACATCTTTTGTATCCAATCGTCCAGCAACAGAAATCTAGGTTGCTTCCATACCTTGGCTATTGGAAATAGGGCTGCATATATCTCTTTGATTAGTGTTTTTGTTTTCTCTGGATAAATACCCAGAAGTAGAAATGCTGGATCATATGGCAGTTCTATTTTAAAATTATTGAGGAATCTCCATATTGTTTTTCATACTGGCTGCACCAATTTACAACATGAGAGTTCTCTTTTCTCCACATCCTCACCAACACTTGTTTGTTGATTTACTGATGACTAGAAGCCTGGTGCACGAAATTCGTGCATGGAGGGGGCGTCCCTCAGCCAGGCCTGCACCCTCTCCAATCTTGGACCCCTTGGGGGATGTCCGACTGCCGTTTACCCCTCACAATCCGGTACTGCTGGCTCCTAACTGTTCGACTGCCTGCCTGATTGTCCCTAATAGTTTCTGCCTGCCAGCCTGTTCACCCTCTAACTGCTCCCCTGCCGGCCTGATTGCTCCCAACTGCCCTCCCCTGCCGGCCATCTTGTGGTGGCCATCTTGCAACGACGTGAGGGCGGCCATCTTGTGATGTTGCACGAGGACATGACACCACCTAGGCTTTTATTATATAGGATAGTTATTCTGATAGGTGTCAGATGATATCTCATTGGGGTTTTGATCTGCATTTCCCTGATGATTGTGATTATGAGCATCTTTTATAAGTCTAGTGGACATCTGTATGTCCTCTTAGGAGAAATGTCTATTTAGGTCCTCTACCCATTGTTTAATTGATTCTTTGTGGGAGTTTTTTAGGCTATTGACTTACATGAGTTCCTTGTATACTAACCTCTTATCGGCTATATATCACTTGCGCATATCTTCTTCCATCAGTTGTCTCCCATTCAGGTTGTCTTCATTTTGTTGATGGTATGCTTTATTATTTTTTAAAACCATGTGATTTGAAGGTCTGGTTCTAACTGTACTTCTATTTTCTTTTTTTTCATAGTACTTATCACCATCAGCAAGGATTTTGTTTTGTTCGCTGCTCTGGCCCCAGCATATAGAATAGTGTTTGGGCCATAATATGTTCTTAATAAATACAATTTTTAAAAATTACAATAATTCTTTTTGAACATACCATTCCTTCTCTACCGTGTTCAATGACCTCATATAAGTGTCTTGAAATTAGCCAACATGTGACTATTTACACCATAGAAATTGGCAAAGCTATAAATCAGGACTTGATTTGTTGTTTGTTTTTTTCCTGATTGTCTAGACCAGAGGTGGGCAAACTTTTTGACTTGAGGGTCACAACGGGTTCTTAAACTGGACCGGAGGGCCGGAACAAAAGCATGGATGGAGTGTTTGTGTGAACTAATACATGTTAACACTGCTGCTGGTGAAGGAGCGGAGGGGAGAGCAAGAGAACCCTCCGCTCTTTCGGCTCCGCGGGCTGGATAGAACAGCCGAATGGGCCGGATCCGGCCCACGGGCCGTAGTTTGCCCACGGCTGGTCAAGACCCATGGTCAGCAAACCCCGGCTCACGAGCCACATGCGGCTCTTTGGCCCTTCAGTGTGGCTCTTCCACAAAATACCACATGAGGGCATGCACATACAGTGCGATTGAAACTTTGTGGCCCATGTGCAGAAGTCGGTATTTTGTGGAAGAGCCAGTAGTTTGTGGAAGAGCCACACTGAAGGGGCCAAAGAGCCGCATGTGGCTCGCGGTCTGCCAGGCCGCAGTTTGCCGACCACTGGCCTAGACAGACCTCTACAAGTGATAAAATATCAACAATGGACTAAACTTAAAAGTGTGTGTTGGATAATACCAAAATACTGAATAAATAATATTCCAGTATTTAAAAACCTATTCATTTTCAGCAGAATCACATATCATTGAAAAATGAGTGAAATTCCAACACCGTGTCTTCATGATTTCACTTTCATCTTACTTATCACTGCACAGGAAAATATCAACCAACATTCTTATCGGAACTACACTCAGAAAGCTGGTTGTTCATCACTAACCTGCACAGCACTGCCCCTAGCCCATGTGAGCCTTCAGATCTGGTCCCAGGTGCCTCCCTTCCGAACATTCTTTTTGGCATCTAAAGTCTAGTCACACTGATCTTGTTGATACCCCCAAAATCTGAAGTTTTCCTACCTCAAGGTCTTTACCCTTGTCCTTTGGTCAGGAATTTCTTCCCATAGATTTGTGCATAGCTGACTCATCATGATCATCGAGGTCTCAGATCAAATGTCACGTGAGAGAGATTCTCTGAGTACTCTAAAGTACTGCTTCTTCCTAGTCCCTGTCCTCCTTATCCTATTTTATTGACGTCATTGTACTTTCTGCTACCTGAAATATTTATTAATTTACTTGTCAAATGGCTGCCTCCTGTCCCTCTGAGGTTCGCTAGAGCAATACCTTTGTCTACCTGTTTCCAGTGTAGCTTTTGCACTTGGTATGGTGCCTAAATAGGGACTAAATAATTGCTGACTGACCAGTTAGAGACTACTGTGTCAGGTAACGATCTTGGGCTCATCACTACCACTTTTCCTTAAGTACAGCCAATAGATAGGGAACTTTTTAGAAACTAGATTGCTATAGAAGCTGTGAGAAAATGCAAGTGGGGAAGAAACCTCCACCGCAGTCTTGGACACTGCTGCCCAGAGCATCCCTTCTTCCTCTGTCTTGCCCTTTCCTTCTCCTGTGCTCCCAGAGACTCATACTGGACAGACCGTGTAAAGCAATGGCTCTCAAAACGAAGAGAGAGGTTGAGATCAAACCTGTGAGGTTGTGAGGATTAGGAAGCAAAGAGTAAAATGGGAGGGCACGGGTGGAGAATGAAATCAGGTTTTACAGAAGTAAAATGGTGACAATGAGCACTAGCCATGCACCCAGATGACTTAAATACTAGCACTAAATAAGTCCATGTGGAAACTCCTCTCTTCCAGAAGGAAAGATAAATTAATCTGTGATCTTTAAAACACTTTAAAAACTTGATCATTTTCGCCTCCATTCAATTTATAACCTGCATCAAATACCACAGAGATGTCAATCACATTAAGGTAGCTGCATTGGCCAACAGGTTTCTCTCTCATAGGGATCGCTGTGTAGATGAGGTGATTCAACTGTGGTTGTATTTATTCCACAAGGTATTAGTTCATCTCTAGTTAAATCCTAAGGGTAAAATGTACTACAGTCCAGGGTCTACATGGAATATGACTCCTTGGACCATCCACACAGAAGAAATATTCCTGCTCTTGGAGAGTATTTCCATATTATATGGCCATGCCCCCCCAATAGAAGATTAATATGAGGCAGACGGAGCAGGAACCCTGAAATGATGACAATAATGGTACTGACCATCTCTGCTCTTCACTGTCCTAAGTTTAGGTGCATTACTGCTAACAGTATTCATGACGGCGTACATTAACACGTATTAACCCATTTAATCCTGATAACAACCCTGTGAGGGAGGTTCTGTCATTCTTCTCATTTTACAGTTGAGCAGAGTGAGACCCAGAAGAATTTAATCATTTATCTTAACTCAGTGGTTCTCAACCTGTGGGTCCCGACCCCTTTGGGGGTCAAACAACCCTTTCACAGGGGTCGCCTAAGACCATCGGAAAACACATATATAATTACATATTGTTTTTGTGATTAATCACTATGCTTTAATTATGTTCAATTTGTAACAATGAAAATACATCCTGCATATCAGATATTTACATTACGATTCATAAGAGTAGCAAAATTACAGTTATGAAGTAGCAATGAAAATAATTGTTTGGTTGGGGGTCACCACAACATGAGGAACTGTATGAAAGGGTCACGGCATTAGGAAGGTTGAGAACCACTGTCTTAACTCACATAGTAAATCACAGGTCAGGATTCAAATCTGAACAGCTTGGCTCCAGAATCTATGCATGTAGCCATTCTGCAAAACCAGACAGCCCTGTGAATATCCTTGTTTTACAGATAAGGAAACTGAGCCGCAGATGCGTTAAGAAACTTGTTCATAGTCACACAACTAGCAGCTGGTAGAGCAAAGCTTGGATCCCAGTCAGTTGGATTTCACAGCCTCTTCACCACAGGTCCGCTGCGAGTTCAACCCTGAGACTGTAGACAGCTAGCTCAGAGCCAAGGGCGAGGGGGAACAATTGATGGTTTACAAACAGTCCCACCCTTAGGACTGCTGATTCATGCTGCTCCTGTCTCTTTATAGTACAGCGTGAGAGTAAGGGGTTTAGGTTTGAGCGTGAGTTTGCCTATTTCACTTGACTCTAAAACAGAGGTAAGAACAGAGTTTTCACGGGGATTAAAGCACTTAGCACAGTATCTGGCACAGAGTAAGGGCTTAATATAAATGAGTATTACTGATTATCATCTTAGGCGGTTGCCAAAAGCGACTCTGACCAAAACTTGTAAATAAACTGAATCCTGCAGCTCTATATAAATATCCTTTTAAAAGATGTCAAATCAAATCTCACGTTAAAATTTGTACAGGAAATTCTATATCTGATAGGTTAATATGTTCTTAGGCAACAGTTTGCAGTCCCTGAAATGTAGCAAGTAAGTAAAATACATGAGTGTTAAATCAATTCAAAATGTAAAGATCTGCAAGACAAGTCTATTAAAAAAATCACAAGAAAACAGAACTGGAAATATAAAACCAAAGAACCACATGTCATAAAAATTCAAACTATACCTGGAACATCTTAATTAATCAAATCAGGCTCTTGTAATACTGCAGGGTTTTGGTTTTTTTTTAAAGACCGAAATATATATATATATATATATATATATATATATATATATATATATATATTTTAAATATATTTTATTGATTTTTTACAGAGAGGAAGGGAGAGGGATAGAGAGTTAGAAACATCGATGAGAGAGAAACATCGGTCAGCTGCCTCTTGCACACTCCCTACTGGGTATGTGCCCGCAACCAAGGCATATGCCCTTGACCAGAATTGAACCTGGAACCCTTGAGTCCGCAGGCCAATACTCTATCCACTGAGCCAAACCGGTTAGGGCTCTATTTTAAAAGTAGTAACAGAATTTCATAACAAAAGTTTTATTTCCAGCTCTTCCCATTTGACAGCCCCCAAACTGTAATTTCAACAGCACCATTAACATCGTGGGCCATAAAGAAAATATGTAATTGCTTAATAAATGTGAAAGGTATTTCCTAAGGTGCTTTGGGCCTAAATCACTTGCCTAAGCCACAGACCTTATTTTTCCTGTACGTAAAATAATCAGGACACTGACTTCATACCCACGCCTTAAACCACCTGGCACTTCACAACGATACCTTTCTTCGTTGCATCGGGTGAGCAGTCGTGCTCTTCTTTGACAGAGACTTTACAACTCTTCATCCGACAGAAAAAGGACCGTCTGGAGCCAGAGCACACTCGAGTCCTTCCGCCATGGAAATTACTGGGAACTTGCAAACCCGCTGGCACAGGAGGAGGAGGCAAGAGAATAGGTAGAAAAGAATATTTTTAAGCAATTTTGAAATTTATCTCCTAACACTTTTCTGATCATCTATTACATTTTTTATATATAGAAAAGAGAAATGGTTATTTAAAACAGTATCATTGTAAGCCAGGAAGTGAAACATACCAAAAAATGTACTTGTCAAGCAATCATATTTTTGATCACTTACAAACTTTCAACTTATTTTTATACCCACCCCCAAGGGGCGGAGCATAAAGATCATTTTAAATGAAATAAAAATTAAATTAAAAAGAAAAAAAACCTCAATTATAATAGTAATCAATGGCAAAAAGTATCATTATTTTATATTATAAATGATTACTTGGCACTAAGCATTTTCAGAGAAGGTAAGTATTTTCAGAGAGAAAATAAAGCATACTTACAACTCCCAAGCAATATTATACATGGTGTTTCAGAATGAATAGACCTAACCCATATAAGAGAATAATTCTCTCTCAGCAATAGCTGAATAGTGAAAACTTCAGCAATTTTTTATCCCAAAAGATACTTTCTTGTAAAGATTTTATTAGCATACAAAAAGAGTGAATATGAAGCAATCACATTTTCCTCAAAGCATCTTCATATGAATATAGTATTTATTTTTATATGAATACAGGAATTGTCTATATAATTATATTGTTTTTTTTAAAAAATCTAACTTTTCAACAACATTGTATAGCTGTACTTTTAAGTACTAATTATATTTACATGAAATGGTAAGCACACTGAGATGAGCACTTACTTTTAACATCTATTAACTTCTCTCTTGGTGAAATGTCAGAAGACAGCTGTTCCTTTACTTTGGCAACATCTTTTGGATGTAAGAAGTCAAATAAGCTCTGTCCAGTCAAACTAGCCTATATATAAAGTAGACATTCATTTAAAATCAGTACCATAATTTTCCTACCTATCTTCATACAGACATAATGCTTTCTTTTGTTTAAGTTGTTTTTAGTTAATCTCAAAGATGCATCTGCTACACTGTATGAGAGCAACAGTGTTAAAAGCAAGGTCATACCTGTAGGCAGAAAAAGAAATACATGCACAGCCAGCCATAACTGGGTACACACAAACACCTCACCACTGGTATTCTGTTTACTCTCATTAACTCTTGTTAACATCCCCCCCATTCATATATGTTACTTCTAAGTCATATTAGGATTTATTTTAAACTTTACCCTTGGCGCCCTAGCTGGTTTGGCTCAGTGGATAGAGTGTTGGACTGCGGACTAGAAGGTCCTGGCTTAAATTCCCGTCAAAGGCACATGCTCGGGTTGTGGGCTCAATCCCCAGTAGGGGGCGTGCAGGAGGCAGCCGATCAATGATCCTCTCTCATCATTGGTGTTTCTCTCTCCCTCTCCCTTCCTCTCTGAAATCGATAAAAAATATATTAAAAAAATAAATAAAAAATAAACTTTACCCTTGGTAAAAGTAAAGCGAGTATATTATCATATCATATGGAAGTCACAAAATAACTGTGAATTTATGGTGTAACTTAGATTTACCACTCTGTTAAAAAAGTTACCATACTATCAAAAGACAAAGTCCAACCCAGGACACAGCCCAATAGAAAAAAGGGTTCAGAAAAAGAGCTCTGAAATCTGTTT
The DNA here is from genome assembly GCF_014108235.1 of Myotis myotis. Taxonomy (NCBI): domain Eukaryota; kingdom Metazoa; phylum Chordata; class Mammalia; order Chiroptera; family Vespertilionidae; genus Myotis; species Myotis myotis. The sequence goes on from NW_023416335.1 coordinate 177,753,461, forward strand.
GTTCAAAAAAACTAAACATAGTGTGGGAAATATCCTTTGCATACCTGATCATAATTAAGTATTTTGGAGACTGACTTAGAAACGAAGAGAATTTTTCCTCTTTCACATCCAACCACAAACAGGAAGCCTTCTGCAGTCTAGGATATAAAAATACAAAAATAAATTTTAAAAATATCATCTGTCTTTCTCACACACATCCATTCCCTTTCTGAGAAAACTGTTGTAGCAATAAAACCAACAGTGGGGTCATAAATGTAGTAAAATTAATTTTAAGAAATTGTCTTAAGATGTATATAAATAGATTTATAAAGAACATCACCTTGGACCTCTGACTAAATTAATATTTTTTTTTCACATGAGAAGTTCGGCCAGGGATTATTTAGTTAAATAGTTCACAATGTAAAAATTACCTAAACCGAATTCCACACGACTGCATACAGAAACTCTGTAGAGATACCCATCAGTAACGACTGCCTGTGGGTGTGTGCAGATGGAAAGATGTGCATACTGGGGATGAGGAAGGCATGAAAGTATTTTACTGTACATCTTTTTATACTTCTTGAATAATGATAAGCTATCAATCAAAACTAAGTTTTAAGAATTCTAATAGATGGCAACTTCCATAAGTATACCCAGTAAATCCCCTGTGCAGCAACCTTGGAAATGGATATGTATGGACAGAGGAAGAGTCTGGCACTCCCACCTGACATTTCTTAAACTAATATTTACCAACTGGAAACAAACATGGCGTGAATTAGGCAGATGTGTTCTGGGGGTTATATTAAGTTATGGCTAAAAAAAATAAAAAATCGGTGAGAAAGCTTCCAAAGCATACTATATATTTCACCGTCTTTAAAAATACTTTTGTTTTCTGCAAAAAATCTGTGCTATTCCTATCAGGAATATGATATTTAAATTCAGCTGTTCAAATAAAAGAGGGACATGAAGAATACTTTTGTTTAATCAAACTATAGGTTAAAACCCAGTAGTCATAGCACAAGATCAAGACACTTAGTCCTGGGGGCAGGATGAGCCAATGACGTGGTCATATTTTCCATGTCAAATAAACCTCTAGACCAGTGAATCCAAAAACCCATGCCAAAGCATGGCCTAACAACTCATTAAGTAAGCAGTGGCTGGCTAATGGGCAGAGAACAGGATCCTGAAGGAATAGGATACAAGACAGACGGCTCTGCAGGAGGTACCGGTGAGGAATAGGTCCTACCGTATGGGAGGTGAGTGCACTCGGCAGTGTGAGGGGCTGGCATTAAAGAGAAGCCTTGCTCCATATTTTAGGAAGTGCCTCACTTCCCTCTCTACTTTCATTAGCCCAAACTAATAAGACATGGTTACTTGTGCAAGTTAAATTTTATATTAAAGGACATTTGGGGTAATGTAGAGTCCTGTATGTTTAGAACAGAAAGCAAACTAAAGAAAATCTGCCTCCCATTCAAATAGAAATGAAAGGGCAAATGCAACTTAGGCAAATACATTTCTTTATTTACCTTAAGGACTAGGTGTCTGAGCTCATTATCCTGAATAAATGAAGGTCGATAAATATCTCCTGCATAAGAATTTCTCATACCTAAAAATAAGCAAGTCAAAAAGTTACTAAAAATATAGTAGGGTTGGGTTGGACATGTGGTAGGTGCTCAGTGAACATTTGCGATGCCGCCACTGGTGAGAACAGTGATGGTACTTGTAGCACATCCTACAACCTCTTCTGTGATTGTTCTCTTTCTTTCTTTTTTTTTTAATCTTTAAATTCTTTATTAGTTAAGGAATTACAAATGTGTCCTCATTCCCCCCCATGAACCCCCATCCCCTCCCCACTCATGCTCTCATCCCCCTGTTGTTACTAGATTAAAAAGTCCTGCGTTTAGAATGTAAATTCTTGGAACCACTATTCCTTTATAGATTGAAATGTGCAGATAGTAAGAGCTGTATGTAAAAAAAAAAAAAAAAATCAACTAATACATCATCTATAGCATTATAATAGGTAACAATATTCAAAAACCTAGTTATTTTTAGATCTTAGCTTAATAAAACTAATCTCATATGAACTACCTTGAATGGGGCGATTCTGGAATTCTAAACAAATTTCATGGGTTCATAGGATTTTGCATATGACCCTTTAAACATCACATGGCGAGTTCTGCTACTTTAAAGTAATATATTTCTGCCAAAACCGGTTTGGCTCAGTGGATAGAGCGTCGACCTGCGGACTGAAGGGTCCCGGGTTCGATTCCGGTGGAGGGCATGTACCTTGGTTGCGGGCACATCCCCAGCGGGGAGTGTGCAGGAGGCGGCTGATCGATGTTTCTCTCTCATCGATGTTTCTAACTCTCTATCTCTCTCCCTTCCTCTCTGTAAAAAATTAATAAAATATATTAAAAAAAATAAATAAAGTAATATATTTCTGCTAATATAAATGAAATAATTATTTTTACATCCTTAGCACAGAGCTTACTGTATTAAAATGAAATTCTCTAAAGCATCTGAAGAGCTAATGAGGAACTATCGGCTCAAAACAGGAATGCTTGAGGGCATCCAACAACCCTGACACAGGAAAACCCTGCATGGCCACAAGGGGGCGCCGGAGACAGTCCACCAACCAAGGTGTGCTGTCCCCAGATAACTCTGAGCGGGGTGACTCCGAGGTAAATCAATGCTCTCTCCTTCATACTTCCCAGCCTCCTCACCCGCAACCCCCTCCTTCTGAGGACTGCAAGGAAAGTTGCTTTTGCAAGAGAAATTTTAACCGCGAATTGACTCTTGAATGGATTTACAGCCCAAACTCACCAATTACCTAAGTGGTGGGAGGAAAACAATGCCAGAAAATAAAAAACATCTCTTACTATGATTTGGTAAAGTGTTTTTCTCAGACTGGTAGCACCCCTGAGAATCTGGCATAAGCAAAAGAAAATCTTCTCTCCTGGAATCTACCTTCTAGGTAGGCCTCAAAGAATTCACTAAGTGATTTCCTGTTACTACTACACAGCAGCCAGATAGGAGAGCACTGAGAAAGGGCTAAAAGATTCAGACTCTGAGTGCTATGCTAGGATTCAGCAATAAATCAACCTGAGCAAGGCAGTGACATTTCCAGGTCTGGCCCGAAGCAGAAGCGTGCCAGGGAAACCCTGATAGTATAAACCAGCAGGAAGGGGCGAGCCCTGGGGAGGTGAGTGAACGAGTAAGTGAGTGAGGACGTGCTAAGGAGAAACAGAGGGAGTGAGAGCAGAGCTGGAATCAGGGTGAGGAGAGTTAATAAAATGCATGCTGTGATATGCTGTACACTTGCCAAAGATGGGGTGGTAACAAATATGACTAATTTCTGATGGCAAAAACAAATGAGGAAACAATCACTTTTGTTACAGTGTTCATCAGGTTAAAAAAAAAGTCAACATGACAATAATAATAATGATCGTTATAATGAGGATAATCATTATAATGATAACTAGAGGCCCAATGCATGAAATTTGTGCAAGGGGCTCGGCCCTCGAAGCCCCGGCTTTGTCCAGACGGTCTCGTTCTGCTGTTCGGTCTAATTAGCATATTAGCTCTTTATTATAAAGGATAGGATAATGGTCAAAATACCAACTATTTCTTCTCCTCCCCTTACCACCACTTCCATTGTTAGTAAACACTGTGCTCACCTTGTATATGCATTATTCTTTACTCTAAACAACAATCCTATGAGACAAATGAATTATCTCTATTTTACAGCTATGGAAGTTGAGGATTAGAAAGTTAAGTCACGCCCTAACCGGTTTGGCTCAGTGGATAGAGCGTCGGCCTGCAGACTGAAGGGTCCCAGGTTCGATTCCAGTCAAGGGCATGTACTTTGGTTGCGGGCACATCCCCAGTAGGGGGCGTGCTGGAGGCAGCTGATGGATGTTTCTCTCTCATCGATGTTTCTAACTCTCTATCCCTCTCCCTTCCTCTCTGTAAAAAAATCAATAAAATATATTTTTTTAAAAAAAGAAAGTTAAGTCACATAGCTATTCAGTTGGGGAGCCAGGATTTGAACCCAGGAGGTTTGCCTCCAGGACCCACAGGCACACACTACCGTCCCAGGTATTAAGACCACACACACAGAATGTCCACAGGTTCTCCAAAAGCACATGCTGCAAGCAGGCTACTCCAGGTGTGGTCTATAGACCAATGTCATCGGTCAACTGTGGTGAGATGAGTACAGAAATTAAGAATAAGCATTGAGACACCATTATAGAAATGTAACCTTGTGGCATCCCAGCCCATGAACATTTTTCCAAGAACCAACTGTGCTATATTTTACAAGGGATGGGGGTGGGGAACACTTGCCCTTCACCCAGAGAGTTTGAGAAGCACTGCTGTAGAGTGCAGTAAAAAAAAAAAAAAAAATTATTTCACCATTCTCTTTCTTTAAGGTAATTAATTATGTACAGACCAAAACAGCATGATCCACACGCAGCCTCTGATGACCCAGTGTCTCTGGTGGGGGTGAGTTGGGGTGCACTCTGGCAGTGCGCTGGAGTGCAGACAACTGCTTTTAGTCCTCTCCCTGTGGCAGCACTCGCGACAGCCTCACTTTGGCTCTGAAGGGCCACTGGTGAAATCTATGCTCTGTTCCAGAAATCCTCTGTTGGTGCAGACAGTGTCTCCTGCCTACTCTCCTCTCACTCATTCCTCCACTGTAACATTTACTGATCTCTTCATGGGTCCATCTCCCTCAACCGGCCATGAACCCTTCAAACACGGAGATCTTACCTCATTCAATTTCATATCCCCAGCACAGAACAGGAGCCTTGTCAATAATCAGCTGGTGTTGGTTGAATTAACTGACTCATGGATTCTCCCTTAGGTCCTCCTCCCTCGGGACATTGCAAATGTGAAAATTATTGGGCAATTTTAGGTTTGCAACCAAATGACCTCAGTTGAGCCTGCAAATGTTCATTGCTAAAAGATTTAAGGGAAATATTGCGTGCAACTTACGCAAGACCTAGTAGTAGGTAAAAGAGAATCTTATTTATGTCATTTCACAACAGACTTAGGAAAATAAGACCGCCAATCATGCTCCCAACAGGAAGACTGCCAGGCAGTATCCCAACACTTGAGCTGCTCTGCGTGGCACTGACAGAATCAAGGGCTGGCTGCACTTCCTCTTCCCCGATGCCTCCTCTCCAGATCCGCACAGAGTCCGCGGGTGGAAGCGCATGTGCCATTTTTCTACCATATGTGGAGATCTAAGGAAGATGATTTAAAGTATCTATTTTTACAACTTGCACAAGTTACTATTAAACAGGCCTTTAATAGCTGTCTGCAATTTTACTTCCTAATTTGTATACGCTCGCCCTCCCCTACCTCTGTCAATCAGAATGGACTGGCCAGGATTTTTTTGTTTATTATGAAATAAGATCCTCTGTGGGCTCCAGTTTTCACTGGAAGTCTAGGTTAACACTGTTCTCCCCTAAGTCACTTGGCCAAGTCCCTCTAAACAGACTTTCCTTTTCCTGGAAGGCAATGTAGGAGGACAAAGACCTAATCAAGAACCTTGGTCATCCTTTGTTTATTCCTTTTCTATAACTTTTCTTTTTTTTGGTGTTTTGTTTTTGGTGGGGTTTTGTTTGGCTCAAAAAGAACCAAATTTTACTATGATCTTTTAGATCTTCACAAATCTGAACTTTCAGAGTCTCCTCTGTGGCCTGTAGCTCACTCCTCTGCTACATCTTCTCAAAATCAATTCGTGTCGTTAACATTCCCGTATCTAAAACTCAGTTCTATTTCCATCATACTGCCCCTCCCCCAAGCTGGCCTGGGGTAACTCCCAAAAACAATGTGATTTTGACCAAACATACGCGCGCACACACACTTCAATTTAAAATTCTAGCTCAAGTTGGGGAGCTGCTTGGGTCAGAAATGGCCATGAAAACCCCAGAAGCAATAGCTGAGGACCTCCTTCATCCAATGTCTAATACAAAGTGAGAACCCCTTAGAAGAGGAAGGTGTGCTGCATTTTAAGGTACTACTGCTCATAAATCTGACGTTTTCGGAGAAATTGGCTGAATTTAAGATTTTCTTTTCGAAGAATGGAAATCTGCCAACAACTAAAACTATAATCATACATTTCAGAACTTCTAAAATACTGAGAGGCACATAATGGCAGGCATTACTATCTTTGTATTACATACATGGGAAAACAAGTAGAAATGTACAGACTTTTCAAATTCACACATAGCTGAAGATAAAGCTTTTAGCAGAACCACATTTCCTGACGTCCAAATTAGCATCTTCTCCACATACAGAATATGGTCAAGCATCGAATTAATGTCTCCAAAGCTGAAAGACACCTTCGCAAAGCATCTCAATAGCCAACGAGAAATAGCCAGACCAATCGGAGACCTCAGTGACAGGGAGGATGTCACAAAGCCAGGTGTGGAGGCCATGCTCAAACTCACCTTTTAGAGACTTCAGGTGCTGCACGGCCATTCTTAAAACGGTCAGTTTGTCCAGCTTCCGTGCCATGGGCTTGCACTGGGGGATCATTGCCGACAGTTCTTCAATCAGGCTGTTCATTTTATCTCTCCTCCGCTTTTCGGTTTGGCTGTGAGCTTCGCTAAGAAGGAAAAGAACCTTTACATTTCACATTCAGCAGCCCCACGGTGACCCAGAGGCATGAGCCGGAGCCTGCGTGGAGGCAGCAAGTACACACTGTTCTTCCCACCCATGGCCCTGCAGGTGCTGCGTGGGGAAGAGGAAGGCGCTGTTGGGAACAGGAAGCACACATGAAATTCACAGTGCTCTCAACTCAGCCACTACCCTTGCTCCTTCCTTACCCTACCTTACATCCTGACACCTTCAAGAACTAAGACATTTGTCTGAGAGCCAGGATGAGTGGTATTCTTGCTTCCCTCCAGTCTTAAAGGAAGATGGGTAGCCTTCTATTCAGAGCTCATGCCTCTGTGATACTCACTTAGACAATTATCAGCATCGTAACCTCGTTCTCTTCCATCGCTCTTTCTCAGGGGTCTATAATGTGCTCCAGTTTCTGCCCTCTGCAAATGCCCTTCCCCTAGTTGCCCTTGAACTTGACACTGTTAACATTCCTCATTCTTCACCTGGCTTCAGTGACCTCTCGGGCACCTCCATCCTCCCTGCTCGGCTCAGTCCCCTTATCTTTAAGTACAGGTTTCTCCAAAGACTTCCTACTTGGCACCACTCTTTTCTCACCCTATAGCTTCACCCTAAGAGATCTCACTCCCTCATAACTACTCATAAGCTACTTACTTTTAAATGCTTATACTTCACCCAGTTCCTGACTTTTTAAGAATTTATCTTAACTGATAAAAGTTACACAGATGAACCTTTTCCCTCATTGACCCCTTCTAGCCTACCCTCTCCCCTCATCCCATGTGTCATGCGTATCTTCAATATATATAAAACCCTAATATGCAAATAGACTGAACGGCAGAACAACCGGTCGCTATGACATGCACTGACCACCAGGGGACGCACATGGAACATGGCGGGGTGCCGGTTGCTGTCATCAGGGCGAGCCTCTGGTGGTTACTGAAAATTCTTTGCTCCCGCACACCACCGTCCCACCTGGTGCTCACATCTGCTGCCGGCACTGGCCCCACTGGAACTCACTGCCAGCGCTGGAGCCACCGCTCCCACCCACAGCCAGCACCCGGCGCTAATCCCAATCACTCGGCACCGTCAGTGTGTGCAAGCAATGGGTGCCAGCCCCGATCGCCCCTCAGGGATTCTCCACTGCCCCCTGCTCCTGAGGGGCGATCAGGGTCGGCAACCACCTCTCGCACCCACAGCTGGCGCCAGAGCCACTGCTCACACCCGCTGCTGGCACGCGGCACCAGTCCCGCTCGGCACTGTCAGCGGGTGCGAGCGGCGGCTGCCGGCCCCAGTCACCCCTGAGGGCTCCTCCACCTCCCCCTGCTTTGGTTAATCTCTTCCCACCTATCCACCCACTCCCTGCCTTCCCTCCGAGATTCACCCTTTTATTTTGTTCTTTAGATTCCACATATGAGTGAGATCATGTGATACTTGACTTTCTCTGACTTACTCTGCTTAGCATAATACTCTCCAGGTCCCTCTGTGCTGCCTCAAATGGTAAAATATCCATTTTTACTGCTGCACAGTATTCCATGGTGTAAATATACCACAGCTTTTTTATCCACTCATCTACTGATGGACACTTATGATAGCTTATTGCACTAACCCAGAAAGCCTTTTAAACTCATGTTCCTTCTTCTGTCTTCCCTTTCTTGTCTATCCTGCCCACTACTTCCAGAATTATTACTTCTAAACAAATCAAACCATCTAATCCCATTGCATAAAACTGCCAAAATGCATTTCTCCACTGCCCAAGAATGCCCAAACTCCCTAATGACACCCCAAATTTCTCCATCCTCTGCCTCATCCTTTCAACTCGTTTCACCTCTCCCTGTCTTTTCCCTGCTGCTCCAAATGTCCTGCAGCAGCAATGCCAAATGACCTGCAGTCCTCAAACATGCCACATTGCCTCATATCATCTCTACGTCCTGCTCTTTACTAGGCTTAGAAAGTCTGTCCCTTCTATATTCTTAGGAAAATGCTACTCCTTTTTCAAAGCCCAGCCCAGGTATTCTGCTGGGAAGCGTTCTTTGCCTGCTGTACAATGAATCACTTCCCTGTCAGCTACCTCAGGACTTTTTATGCCACCACTATATTTCATCAAATCTAAGCCACAATCAATTGTAAGATGCACTAATATTTAATGCATTACAAGAAGAGGAAAAAATGCTGCTAATTTAACAGGAAAATGCCAAAGACGATAAGACATTTTTCACAGATTATAAAAGGTAGGGGGAACTGTACATCTTAGATTTCACAAATTTGGCTATTTTACTCTTCATATTTAACTGTAAACATTTGTCTGTTTCTCCTCCAATCATGGCTTCTATGTTAGAAGAGTTTAGGGGAAAACGACCTAATGGGAAAGAAGATAAGTAAGTAGGAGACCTGCCTTGATCTATTTTTATAGGAACTTTCAAATACATGAAAGGAACTGTAATATTTCTACATGGAAGTGGGGAGCAGCACTGATGGAGACAGATGGAGCCAACCCCCCCACCCCCCGAACCATTCGCTCTTGGGCAACGCCACTCCTGGAACAAAATATGCACTTCTGGGTAAACTGGATGGAATGTGAATTATATGTGTGTTTGCATCAAATTTATTTACTCATACTTTGGCCTATTCATGAGCAATTTTTAGATTAAAATTGTATGATTAAAAGAATGTTACAGTTACCCTCTTGCAGGAATGGTCACCTCTTCTTTCTACCAGTATTACCCATCAGAATAAACAGCAGCAGCAGCGAGAGATGCCTGATTCCAGGAGTGCACAGCAAAGGAAGGATGTTATGCTCTCTCTCAGCTAGGGTTTTGAGGGAGGTGAGAGCAAGGCCACTGAAGAGAGCAATGAATGATAATGGTGGAAGCTAGGAAACTCACAGAAAGGTGAAATCGCCAGTTTTTTAATAAGGTAGGTTACTTGGAGGAGAAATGAAAAGATTTCCAGCGTATTTTATTAAGGAAAGGCATATGTATCCAGAGGCTAGTTTCTGCTTAATAATTTATCAGGGCTCTGGTTCTTAATTCTGTATGCTGTTATTGCCACTTTGAATCATGTCAGTGTTTGGGAGAATTACATCAATAAAACAGAATCAATGGAAAAAAGGCAAAGCTGAGATTTGGCCATGCTGCCAGATGTAGAAAAAAATGTTGTTGATGTTGAAACAACTGACAAAAAATTCATGATGATGGACTCCTAATCAGATATCTGTTGTAAATATCTGTTGTAAATATTTGTTGTAAACCTAATGTGTTTGTATTAATTTAGAAATGTAGTCACCAGACCACTACCAAAGTGAAATACACTAATGGTGATAGAATACTTTCCACATTAACAAATTATTTCCAGATGTATTATTTTTTTGAAGGGGCATTTGAAAATTCAGGAAAAGCACCCATAATCTCACCTGGAAATAACCACAGTTAATATTTGTTTACAGCATGAATCAGCTTCCCTCCAGTGCGGAAAGAAAATAATAGTTCTTAATAAACAGCTACTCTAAGAAAAATTCAAAGACACATAAGCCAAATTGTTATTCAAACAGAAAAGAAAGGTAAGAGGTAGCTGATGATCACTACCTCTTACAGCATAAGATGAGAAAAACCTAATATTCATGAATCCATTCTCTTGACATCACCTTTGGCTTTGGCTAAAGGTGTGCATGTGTGACTTTTTCGATCCACCATGGACCATCTATACAGTTCAACGCCCCCGAAGGACTTCATTTTTACTTGTTCACCATCTTCCATTCTACAAAAAGCAGGATAAAATTTCAAACTACATGAAACAGCTTTTCAGTAATTCTTGAGAGAGAGATAAAGATGAGATTAAGTCCAATCAACCTAATTTCCTATTAAGTCTTTAGTAACAGATACTATCATAGCTCCTAATGACCTGAAATGACTTCTACTGTTACATGAGCTTTTCTATGAAAGCCAAGAAGCACATCTTCTCTGTCAGGGTAACAACTACGTTAACTGACAACAAAAACTGGTGCCCTAGTTAAAAATTATCCCATGCCAATATATTAATAATATAATTTTATAGAAATAAAGTTATTCTTTTTAAAGCAATTGATGACTCAACCAAAAAATTTATAATAGCTGCATTAGAATAGTCTGAAAATGCACTAAAAGTCTCAGACCTTTAATCAAAAGGAATTTATTTTGCCTAAAGATTCATCTGAATAAGAAATATTGAAAACTGAAAACTTTGATCACTTGCCAATAATATTAATTATCACATTACTACATTCTGCTAGGAATATACTATATGTACATATATGTGTGTATAAATATTTATATCTAAATATACATACATGTGTTTGTATTAATTTAGAAATTTAGTCACCAGACCACTACCAAAGTGAAATACACTAATGGTGATAGAATACTTTCCACATTAACAAATTATTTCCAGATGTATTATTTTTTTGAAGGGGCATTTGAAAATTCAGGAAAAGCACCCATAATCACATCTGGAAATAACCACAGTTCATATTAATGGGTCTCCTTCCAACCTCTTTTTAAACATGTATTTAAATACATACCAAAAAAAAGAATGCAAGCTTTCTCTGAAAACTACTTTCATTGCATTTTGAATAAAATGGAGGCCTGCTCCCTGAATCAACCACAGACAAATTAAACTGAAAGCAAATACAATCAAAACATTCTCCAGATTTGCCCCTTTTCCTACCTTCTTCTTCTTGAAACTTTCTTCCTTTGGTTTCTGAGATACTACTCCCACTGTAGGGCCAGGTCTTCTTACATTTTGGGTAGGATTCCCCTTCCTTTACTGTATTTAGGCTCGTGTACCAGAGTATATCCTCAGCCCCCGAGTGGCTGCGCCCATGCCAATCACCACACCTGCTTTCTGTGCATTCTTGGTGTCTGACTCTAGCTCCAGGCCCAACCTCAACCCTCATAGCCACCCGCCTACTTGAAGATCCCATAAACATCACATTACCATTGTGTCCCAAACTGAATTCTTCCTCTTTCCCTCAGCCTCATGGAATGATACCAGCATCCATCCATCCAAGTCAGAAAACTCAAAAGACACTTATTTTCCTGCTCTCCCTAACGAACAGTCATGAAATCTAAAGGGTTTCCATCTTTAAAATGTGTCCTTCCCGTCCAGGGCTATGCTCTCAATACCTAATTCCGAGTAAAAGGCTCTCAGCTGCTTCCTCTACCTGCTGGGTTTTCCTCCTTCGGCCCATCCTCCACGCTGTTTCGAGTGATCCTTTGAAAATGGATCACTTACTAGGATAGCCTTTTGCTTTTTTAATGGAAAATAACAAGTGTCAGCAAGAATGTGGAGAAATGGGATCTTTCGTACATTGCTGGTGGGAATGTAAAATGGTGTCGCCACTGTGGGAAACAATTTGTTGGTTTCTCAAACACTAAATATGGAATTACCATATCTACTCCTAGGTATGTACCCAAAAGAGTCGAAAGCAGGTACTTGTACACCAATGTTCCTGGAAGCATTATTCACAATAGTCAAAAGGTGGAAACAACCCAAATGTCCATCAGCAGATGAATGGATAAACTAAATGTGATATATACTAACAATGGAATATTATTCAACCATTAGAAAGAATGAAATTTGAAAACATTAGGCTAAGTAAAATAAGCAGTCACAAAGGGACAAATATTGTATAATTTCACTTATATGAAATATCTAGAATAGGCAAATTTATAGAGCTAGAAAGTAGGCTAGAGGTTACCAGGAACTGGGGGAAAAGGGGCATGGAGAATTATTATTTAATGGGTACAGAGTTTCAGACTGAGGTGATAAAAAAGTTTTAGAAATAGACAACGGTGACAGCTGAACATTAAGTGGGACTAATGCCACTGAATTGTACACTAAATGGTTAAAATGGAAAATTTTGTTAGATATTTTACTACACTAAAAAAGTTTTTAAGTACAAAGGCAAGAAATTTTAAGAAATGTAATCTGAAGAAAAGTTCTCATGCTTAAAATCCTTCCATTTTTCTTACCACATTCAAGATAATTTTGAGATTCTTTTGTTCAGTGGACCTTCGGGATCTAGTCCACGTTTATCTCTCAAGTCATAGCTCCTCCTCCATGTGCACCCTCTGCTCTATGTGACAACTTGTTTCCAGATCAGCAGTGTGCTTTCCAAGCATCTTCTCTACTCCTGCTCTGAATCGCTCATTTCCATTATTCATTTAAAACGTAGTGTATCTCAACATCTCTAAAAATATTCTTGATCCCAATATTATTTAAATCCCCAACTTTCTTTGTTGCCATAATACCTAGGATCTCTAGTATAGCAGTTCTTATGATGTGTAATAATTATTTGTATCTTTTCCATTTGTATGAGTTTCTGGGGTCTTATCTGTATCTCTCCCTCCTGGTCTACTAGGTGTCACATAGTAGGTACTCAATAAATGCTTAATTACTACATTCCAGGGACTCTTCATCAATAACCCCTTTAGAGAACCAACTCTCCACTCAAAACCAACAGGGAAGAAAGGGTAAACATTCTTAGATATTCTTCTTTGTTTATAAATATCTAATACTTTGAGGCTCCATGAACAAAATCAATTTCATATCTATTGACTGGTTTTCATGCCCTGAGTCTCTAGGAAGGAAGCTATATAAATGATGAGTAAGGTGAGAAGCAAATTAGGAAGACAAGTCTCTTGCTGTGACCATAAACATTAAATAAATTAACCTTAGGTTGTTATACGTCTTCCAGACTCCACTTGACCTTTCTGGATACCTAATAACCTTCAGATCTGGACTGAAAAGTGCCAGGTCAGTCAATGACAGAGGTGGCAGTTGGATGGATAAATAATTGCCCCTATCCAAATGTTACCACATCTAATAAATAAAATTAATGACTTAAAAAGTAATCTTGCCGAAACTGGTTTGGCTCAGTGGATAGAGCGTTGGCCTGTGGACTGAAGGGTCCCAGGTTCGATTCCGGTCAAGGGCATGTACCTGGGTTGCGGGCACATCCCCAGTAGGAGATGTGCAGGAGGCAGCTGATCGATGTTTCTCTCTCATCGATGTTTCTAACTCTCTATCTCTCTCCCTTCCTCTCTGTAAAAAATCAATAAAATATATTTTTTTAAAAAATAAAAAATAAATAAAAAGTAATCTTGTTCTTTTTGTCCCTAGAGTCAAAGATTTAATGAGGTTAAAGGAACAAGTTCACTTACTGGGACAGATCCAAATCATTTTCTTTTCGTTTTCTTGGAAACTCTGTCACGTGTGGGCTGAAGGATCCAACAGCTGTTGATTTTGCCCATATGCTCATATGATTGGAAACCATTGGAGCAATGAACCAGTTGTCTTCTATCAATACTTTACCTATAAGAGGTAAAAAGATAAAGCACAATCCTATATAATAAAAGGCTAATATGCAAATAGACCGAACAGCAGAATGACTGGTCACTATGATGCGCACTGACCACCAGGGGGCAGACGCTCAATGCAGGAGCTGCCCCCTGGTGGTCGGTGTGCTTCCACAGCAGGAGTGCCGCTCAGGAAGACGCCGGACTCACGGCTGGTGAGCGCAGCAGTGGTGGTGGGAGCCTCTCCCACCTCCGTGGCAGTGCTAAGGATGTCCGACTGATGACTTAGGCCCGCTCCCCCCCACCCCCGGACATCCCCCAAGGGCTCCCAGGGTGCAGGCCGGGCTGAGGGACTTCCCCTCCCGCCCCCCTGAGTGCACAAATTTTGTGCACCAGGCCTCTAGTAAGATATAAAAAGATAAAGCACAATAAGATACCTAATTTTAAACATTAACTTTTACTTTATATATATCCATAGCACACATTTTAAATCGTTTTTCTGTCTTAAAAATATCAACTAAACAATATAACATAGAAAGAATAATTGTGTACATTTAAATATTAGAAATGTATTTGTTAGTCCATACTTTTAAATTTATTTTTCTCAATCTAATTGTTAAAAAAGTGAATATTGAAGAAAACATGGAAAACACAAAGAAAGTAGAAAGGAAGGGGGAATACCAAATTTCACAAACCAATGTTACTTTATTTAGAGATTTCCTTTTAGAATATCCCTATAGTTATTAAAGTAATTGAAAGCATCATGTATACTGTTTTATTTATACATCATTGTGATAACTTTACAGTGTGATTACAAATTCTTTATAAAATTATTCTAATGGCTGCATTATACACCATCATGTAGACGTGTCATAGCGTCTGAACTACTCTGCTGCTGTTAAAATGTATGTTTTTTACTTTTCACCATCACAAATGTGTATTGTGGTACATAAAGCTTTTTATCTGCTGGTTATTTCTTTTGAAAAGCATCCCAGAAATGATTTAACAAGGTCAAGGGACAAGAATATTTTAAACCCTGAATTAATAAATATTACAGTAAAACCCTTTTTGTCTAAAGTGTGTTTTTGTCTAAAGTGTGGTTTCTTACGTTTTATGAAATATAAAAATCAGAATCACTAACTAAAAATAATCTATAGCCCAAATGTGAGCCTCCTTCACATATTAAAATGCATATAACAAGTTTAAACTCATTTGTACCCTGAATTATATGGTGAAAAGATATAAGCAATATTTTACAAGGAGAGTGTAATCCATCTATAACAGTGGGCGAGTTTTAATATATCTCTATCTGTAACTGATAGTTTGAGCATTCAGGAATAATGACATAAAAGATCTAATCCACACATGAACAAGCTTGATATAATAAACATAGAGGCCATTCCAAATCCCGTGTTGTTTTAGAGTACCCATGAAGCATTTATAAAAATTGACAATATACTGGACCAAAACAAAGTAAATCTCAACAATTTCAAAAGATTGATATTATACATAAAACATTTTCTGACTACAGTGTAATTATTAGATAGCAGTAATAAAAAGATAAGTAGAAAAAACTTATATCTTAGAGAATTAAGAAATACATAATTAACTCATGGGGCAGGAAAGAATTCAATGTAAAATTATAAAATATTTTAAATTAAATAATAAAAATATCATACATGAAAATGTGTAGAGACCGTGAAAGCACTACTTAGAGGGAAATTTTAACCCTAAATGTTTTTTTTAAAAAAGAAAGGCTGAAATTTAATGAGCTAATAACTTAAGAATTAGAAATAGATGAGTAAATTAAATTCAAAGAACTAGAAGAAAGGAAATCATTAAAATAACACCACAAATAAATAGAAATACAAGCAAGCATAGGTCAAAAAAGCTAAACGTGTTCTTCCAAAGATAGGAAAATCTAATAACCCCATGGCAAGATTTTTCAAGAGAAAATGAGGGTATAAACAAATAAAGACAGAAATAAGCATAGAGTCGTAATTTCAGACGACCTAGAGATTTGAAAGAAAATAAAATCTCATGAACATTATTCTAAAGATTTGAAAATAATGAAAAAATTGCCAGAGAATTTTAGCTAACAAAACAGAAGCAAAGGGAAAAACTTATGCGTGCATATAAGCCTAACCAATGGACACAGACAACAGGGGGGTGTGGGCATGAGGGGGGGGGGAATGGGGGGATGAGGACACATATGTAATACCTTAATCAATAAAGAAATTTTTTAAAAAAAGAAAAACTTGCCCTGGCCTGGTAGCTCAGTTGGTTAGAGCATCATCCCGATAGCCAAGGTTGTGGGTTCGATCCCCAGTCAGGGCACATACAAGACACAACCAATGAATGCATCAATAAATGGAACAACAAATCGATGTGTCTCTCTCTTTCCTCTCTTAATCTCCCCTCCTAACCCCCAACACTCTTTTTTACAAAGCTTATATCATTTTGATATTAAAACCTATCTCATTCATGAAAATACAAAAATCTTAACAAAATATCAGCAAACAAAATTCATAAATGTATCAGAAGAATAACCCATCATGACTAAGATAGCTTTATCCCAGAAATGCAAGTCTGGTTTAATATTAGTAAATAAATGTATATAATTTACCACAATAACAGATTAATGAAAAAATGATTACAGCAACAGAAATATTAATGAAGACTGAAAGCATTCTCTTTACAATCAGAAACAAGAACACCTTCTATCATTACCCCTTTTCAAAATTATTTTAGAAGACCTGCCAGTTGAGTAAGGGACCAAAAAAAAGGTATAAGAATTAGAAAGGAAGAAAACTATTTTGCTACAATTGGGAAATGAGATGATTTGAGTATACAGAAAACCCAAATAACCAACAGATAAACTATTAAAATCAGAGAACAGAGTAAGTTGGCTGTATGTAAGATCAATATATAAAAATCAGTTGTGCCCTGGCTGGTGTGGCTCAGTTGGTTGGGCGCCATCCTGTGCACCAAAAGGTTGCTGATTTAATCCCTGGTCAAGGCACATACCCAGGTTGTGACTCGAGCCCCGATCCCTGGTAGGGGGAGAGCAGGAGGCAGCTGATGGATGTTTTGCTCTCATATCCATGTTTCTTTCGTCTCCCTTCCTCTCTCTCTAAAAATCAATAAACTATTCTTAAAAAAAAAAAAAAATCAATTGCTTTCTATTCACCAGTAACAAACAGTAAGAAAATGACATTTAAAAAGAAACAATTTATGCCATGACCGGTTTGGCTCAGTGGACAGAGTGTCGCCCTGCAGACTGAAGGGTCCCGGGTTCGATTCCAGTCAAGGGCACATGCCCAGTTTGCGGGCTTGATCCCCAGTAGGGGTCATGCAGGAGGCAGCCGATCAATGATTCTCTCTCATAACTGATGTTTCTATCTCTTTCTCCCTCTCCCTTCCTCTCTGAAATCAACAAAAATATATTTTTAAAAAAGGAAACAATTTATAATAACATCAAAAACTATAGAGTACCTAAGGAATAAATCTAATAAAAATGATATGATCTATAAGATTTTTATGGAGAAAGTTATGAAAAGTGTACATAAAATATTTTAAAAGATCCAAATAAGTGGAAAGATACGCTTATGGATTCAAGGCCTGAATATCATAAGAATGTCAATTCTCCTAAAATAGATGAGCAATTACTGTCAAAATGAGTTTTTGGGGTTTTTTTTGGTGGAACTTCACAAGCTGAATATAAATGTATACGAAAGTACAGTGGGTCACGACTAGCCGAGGAAAACATTGGAGGACTTGCCTTATCAGATATCAAGATATTATAAGACAATATACTATTGGCGATACCCAGTAGGGGATAAACAGACCAAAGGAAAAGAAATATAGAGCCCAGATATGTATATATGGACATCTGCTAAATGTCAGAGGTGAAATTTCAGATCAATGTGAAGAAACCAACTTTTTAATAAATGGTCCTGGACTAATTGGTTTTCTCTATGGAAAATAATAAAGCCGACTCCTACCTTATACCAAACATAAAAACCAACTCCAATTAGATATGAGACCTAAATGTAAAGGGCAAAAATATAATAGAGAAGACTGAGAGAGAATGTTTGTTATTGGTATAAGGAGAATTTCCCAAAACATAAAAAGTTAAAGCAATAAAGGAAAAGATTGATTGATTCGACTTCCTTAAAATTAAGTTAATGTTGATCAAAAGGCAACATAAAGAGAATGAAACTACAAATCATATATTTTGCTATACATGTAAACAACAAAGATCTAATATCTAGAGCACATAAACAACGCCTTTACTCTAATATGATGCCAAATTGGGTCACTTCTCAATGACAAATGTAATACATGTTATTTAGCACTCAGTAAAACAATTCAGAATTTAGATTGAACAAAGATACTGTTTTACAAAGGAAGTCTGTGGTTTTATTTTACTAGATGTACCAGTTAATCATGAGGATTTTTTTCAATAGATGGAGTTACACATATGTTGATATATATATATGTGATTTGATATGTATGCTATTTTGGTGTATTGACAACTAGCTTCAAAATTTCATATGTCAAATTTACTGAAGGTGTTAACATCATAGATATTTTTACACTTAAAAATGTCGAATTTCGTACCAAGAAAAGAGCATTTGCGGGAAGTTTTAATTCTTTACTTTATTTTGAAGAAAAGTGCTGCTGAAAGTTATCGTATACTTCGGGAAGCTTATGGTGAACATGCTCCATCTCAAGATACTTGTGGACACTGGTTTAAATGCTTTAAAAGTGATGATTTCAATGTGAAAGACAAAGAACATCCAGGTCAACCGAAAAAGTTTGAAGACCGACAATTACAAGCATTATTGGATGAAGATGCGTGTCAAACTCAAAAACAACTTGCAGAAAGATTAAACGTTGCTCAGCAAACAATTTCCGATCATTTACAAGCAATGGGAAAGATTTTTAAAGGAAGGAAAATGAGTGCCACATCAACTGAACGGAAGACAAATGGAAAACCGAAAAGTCATCAGTAAAATGTTGCTTTAACGGCACGAAAGAAAGTCTTTTTTGCATCAAATTGTGACTGGCGATGAAAAGTGGATTTATTTTGAGAATCCCAAACGCACAAAATCAGGAGTTTATCCAGGTCAACCACCATCAACATCAACTGCAAGGCCAAATCGCGTCGCAAAGAAGACAATGCTCTGCGTTTGGTGGGATCAGGAAGGTGTGGTGTAGTATGAGCTTCTAAAACCAGGTGAAACCATTAATACTGATCGCTACCAACAACAAATAATCAATTTGAACCACGCTTTGATCGTAAAACGACTAGAATGTGCCAGAAGACATGGCAAAGTAATTTTGCTTCATGATGATGCACCATCACTCACTTCAAAACCAGTTAAAGACACATTAAAAGATCTTGCCTGGGAAGTATTAACCCACCCACCATATTCACCAGACCTTGCTCCTTCAGATTACCACTTGTTCAGATTGATGGCACACACACTTTCTGAGCAGCACTTCAAAACGTACGAAGTGGAAAATTGGGTCTCTGAATGCTTTGCCTCAAAACAAGAAAAGTTCTATTGGGATAGTATCCACAAATTACCTGAAAGATGGGGGAAATGTGTAGCTAGCAAGGACATTACTTTGAATAAAGCACTTTTGATGTTTCTCTTGAAATTACCGTGTTTTCTTTGATTACAAAATCTGCCATTATTAACTGGTACACCTAGTAGACCTAGAGTGGGGACTTGACTTACGAGAGTCCCAACTAATGAGTTTTTTGAGATACCATCTATCTCTCGGCCGATTTTTTGCATTGAGTTGATAGAGTAATTTGAGTTAACGAGCTCCTTAACGAGCTCAGTCTCGGAACGAATTAAACTCGTAAGTCAAGGCCCCACTGTATATATAACTACTCGAGCTTTGACAACCATAATATCCCACATTTTTGTCCTAAATTACTCTTTCTCCTAAACCAGCATTTCTCAACCTGTGGGTCGCGACCCCTTTGGGGGTTGAACGACCCTTTCACAGGGGTCGCCTGACCATTGGAAAACATATATCCTATCTAATAATAGACAAACATGGTAATTAACCGTACCTCTGACACACTTCCCGTTGGCTAATCAGGGCGATATGCAAATTAACTGCCAACCAAGATGGCGGCCGACAGCCAGGCAGCTGAAGCGAACAGGAGGCTTGCTTGCTCCAGTGAAGGAGGAAGCCAAGGTTCCCCACCTGCCGCTGCTGGACTCTGAGTTTGTACTCTAAGCAACTATGTTGCAATTATAGACGCTAAACAAACCCCATGGTTTCAGCCAGTCGGCTGAGCTGGAGTTGCAACAGAGTTTCGATTATAGAACCCAAACAAACCAGATACCTGCTTTCGGCAGCTGAGGCCTCAGAGCTGGAGCTGAGCCTCAGAGCTAAAGCCAGCTCTCAGTTCCAGTGACAGCCATAGAAGGTAAATAAATCCCAGAATTAAAAAAAGAAAAAAAAAGAAAAAAAAGAGGGGTTGGGAGCTTCAGTCACCCACCAGCCTGAAAACGTCCCTCAGCCCCTCACCCAGACAGGCCAGGCACCCCAGTGGAGACCCCCACCCTGAAGGGGGTGTGACCAGCTGCAAACAGCCATTATCCCCTCATCCAGGCTGGCCAGGCACCCAAGCGGGACCCCCACCCTGATCCAGGACACCCTTCAGGGCAAACCATCCGGACCCCACCCGTGCACCAGGCCTCTATCCTATATAGCAAAAGGGTAATATGCCTCCCAGCGCCAGGATCAGCGGAGCAGCGAGGCCTCCCAACACCGGGATCAACGGAGCAGCGAGGCCTCCCAGCACTGGGATCAGCGGAGCCGCGAGGCCTCCTGGCCCCTGGAGCAGTGTGATGGGGGGCAGCGCCCAAACCCCCAATCATCCTGCAGCTCTGTGTGTGACAGGTGGCGGGGCCATAACCTCCCTATCCGCCCTGCTCTGTTCGTGACAGGGGAAGGTGCCCCAACCCCATGATCGGCCCTGCTCTGTGCCTGATAGGGGGGAGCTCCCCAAACCCCTGACTGGCCCTGCTGTGTGTGTGACAGGGTGCGGCGCCCGAACCGCCCCATGGCCCCGCTTTGTGTGTGACGGGGTGGAGCTGCAACCTCCCCATCAGCCCTGCCCTGAGTGTGATGGGGGGAGTGCCCCAACCCCCTGATCGGCCCTGCTCTGTGTGTGACAGGGGGCGGTGCCCCAACTCCCCTATCGGCCCTACTCTGTGCATGACAGGGGGCAGCGCCCCAACCCCCTGATCGGCCCTGCTTTGTGTGTGACAGGGGGTGGTGACGCAACCTCCCCATCGACCCTGCCTTGAGTGTGACAGGGGGCGGCGCCCCAACCCCAGAATCGGCCCTACCCTGAGCGTGACTGGGAGTGGCATCGCAACCTTCCGATCTGCCCTGCTCTGTACATGACAGGGGGCGGCGCCCCAACTCCCCAATCAGCCCTGCTCTGATCCTGACCAGGGGCTGCACCTAGGGATTGGGCCTGCCCTCTGCCACCCGGGAGCAGGCCTAAGCCAGCAGGTCATTATCTCCCGAGGGGTCCCAGACTGTGAGAGGGCACAGTGGGGCTGAGGGACACCTCCCCCCCGCCAGTGCACAAATTTTTGTGCACCAGGTCTCTAGTTGAATATATAATTACATATTGTTTTTGTGATTAATCACTATGCTTTAATTATGTTCAATTTGTAACAATGAAAATACATCCTGCATATCAGATATTTACATTACGATTCATAACAGTAGCAAAATTACAGTTATGAAGTAGCAATGAAAATAATTTTATGGTTGAGGGTCACCACAACATGAGGAACTATATTAAAGGGTCGCGGCATCAGGAAGGTTGAGAACCACTGTCCTAAACCAAACCATGTGATTCTTTTGAATTTTACCCATACGGTGCTTTGTTGCTATCTGGTTGCTCTCTTTCGGCTATATGTTGGCTAAAAATCCTTTGCTGTGTGGTGTGATTGGACTATAGCACCCAAGAGTTGTCTAGTCCACAGAGAGGAGAGGAGAACTTTTATTGATAATGTTTTGATTATACGTTATCTGTAAGACTGTTAGACTGCATTAGCTTTTATTTTATACATTGGACCTTTACACTGTTGATTCATTCATTTATATAATTTTAGAACTATAACTGACATTATAGATGGTCTAATATAACTCCCTTGCTTTCCAAGACAGGTGATTGGGGTATTTGCCCTTTATCAGGAAGAGGGACTACTGGGGCAGTCTCCTGACTCCCATACAGTCTCTTCCCGATTAAACCCAAATCTGTCTTTCCTATAGGCTGTTGTTAAGCCCCATCTTTATCATTTCATACATGTGCTTTTTTTTTGTACATAGGTGCTTGCCCTTTTTTTTTTTAAGTTTAATCTCCTTCCGTGTCACCCTCTCCGCATCTTTTTGCATTCGCATTATATCTAACAGACTGACTAAGCCTCCTCAAAATATGCCATTGCAAAAGAGACCAGCATGACATATACGTTTTCAAACCAAATGTCTCGCTGGCATGTTGAACAAAAAAAGCCAAGGAAACAGCAGGGAAGTTATTCACTATGACCAAATAATATGGAGGCGAAGTGAGAGCCCAAGTAAGTGTTACAGAGGAAAGCAAAAGGTTGACACCAGGGATGAGACAAGAATGGTGAGAATGGACTCGAACACTCAGCACATAGGAACACTGAGCTGCTTTGGGCTGGAGAAAGTGGCAAGACTGTGGACAATGCAAGGGTGTCAGAGAGCCTCAGGGATTAAGCTGTGCTCCCTGCAGCATGGCCACTGGGCCTCATGGCTTAAAATGAGCCAGAAGGGATCTAGTTACCTATATGACCTTTCTTCCCACTAAGTAAGGAGGGGCCCGGTATTCTCCAGGCTTGCTCAGTGCAAAACCACATATATCTCAGAGCATGTATGAGGTAAGATGAGGATTTGCTTATATCACTCCCACCAGACTATGTACCAGCAATGGTCTTACAATGAGCAGGTGCCCCGGCTTTCCTGCACAGTAGGTATAAGTCTCTCCATATCTGCTCTTGAGGGGATGGTGTTCGGGATGGAACACAAACCAATTGTACGGGTGTCAATGGGAGAAGCTGAACATGGCAAATAGGAAGTTTATGACTTCGAAACTTTAGAATGAACTCAAAAAACAGTTCTCCAGTTTGTAGCACAACTAGGTAGAAAGGAGATGGTAGGAAAAGGGCCAGTCTATTCCAATATTTAGATAGTCACCCGGTGAGTGAAACTTGTCAACTGTGGTCCCATAATGCCCTGCACATCACCAGTACATGCTCTTCAAGTTACTAGGAAGCAGACACTGCCACAGGGGCTGGGAATACCACAGCGACCACAGAGACGGCTCCTTCATGAGACTTAAAATCTAACAGATCCTCCTGTGGATCCTGGAGTTCCAGGCTTTCCCAAAGGCTTGAGCACTGCTGGCGGTGAAATGGAGTGGACGGGAAGAACACAATTATTGGGAAATGGTGTCAATTACGAATATCAGTGAATAAAATCTAGTACAAAATGTTGAAGTGTTGCGATTATGTGGTCCATTCACGTGCCTGTGTAACAGTCAATGCCAAAGAGGATTTTCCTATAGATTAGAACAGTTCCTAAATTCATTCATGTATGCACACATTGTTTCTCATCTGATGGAGTGGGAAAGGGAAAGATTTTCTTGGCTGTTTTCTAATTTATTATTTGATTCAATTACAACTAGGTATTGCTTTTAAATATCTGTTTGGATTTGGGAAAAAAAACCAAAAACTAGTTTTGCTCTTGAAGATAAAAATCCCTGTTTGGAGAAAACCCTAAAAAGATAGCTGGGGTTTTTTTGTTGTTTTTTTTTTTATAAATGCCACTGGAGAAGGCAGCCCTCCCACTAGCATTTAGCAAGCGAGGGGGCGTGGGCACTTTTTGGAGAGAGAGTTGTAGTACTGCTCTGATATAATGAGGAAAGCTATAAACACTGTGTGTCTCAATTTAAGTAAGACATTTTTTCAAAGTCGGAGAGTTGTGAGATATTTTAAGCCTCCATTACAGTCTTGAGGAAGAAAATGAAGATGGATGAGAAGAGATTTTAGGCAGGAATACCAGTTAAGAAGCCAACCGCCTCAGCAAACCATAATGACCAGGAAGGAGAGTGGCAACAACGGGGGTGAAGTCACTACTGGGGGTGAAGTCACTACTGCAGATGAGACCACGGCCACTGCTGCTGTGCTACCCCTCCAGCCCCGACTCCCCACCACCAATTAAATAATCTTTTACTGAATCCTCCCAGGCCAGGCACTGTACCCTTTACACACCTTATTTTATACAATCCTCACAACAACCCTACAGTGGTGGTTTGCACATGAGGAAACAGGCTCGGAGAATAAAAAAAAATTGTGATGGTCTTTTTGCTGTGGCTCAGCTACAGTCCTCAGCTATCCAGTCAAACACTAATCTAAGTGTTGCTGTGAAGGTATTTGGTAGATGTGATTAAAGTCCATAATCAGTTGACCTTAACAAGGGAGACTCTAGATCAGCGGTCGCCAACCTTTCAGACCTCACAGACCACTGGTTGGCGACCGTTGGTAGATAATATCCTGGATATGGGTGGGCCTGAGTTAGTCAGATGAAAGGCCTTATAAACAGAGCAGACGCTTCCCTGAAGAAGAAACTCCGCCAGTGGACAGCCACTGCAGCCTGTGCCGGAGTGCCCGTCTGTGTTTCCAGACGGCCTGCCCTGAGATTCCAGTACTGCTCAGCTTATCTCCACACCTGCATAAGCCAATTCCTAGCAATGAATCTCTTAACAATCGTACCTGAGCCTGTTTGCTCATGTGCTAACCCACCAGCAGAGGGTTGTTGTGAAGACTGTATAAAATAAGGTATGTAAAGGGTATAGTGCCTGGCATGTGAGGTTCTGCTCCCCTAGTTGAACTCTGACAGACATGCCAAGATCACACAATCATTAAGTGAGAGAGCTCAGAGTCTCACAAAGCCAAAAGCAGGCCTATATTCCAGACTCCCTCCCTACAGAAGTTCAAGTGTGGACATCAGCACTTCACAGAAATGGCACCACATCCAAACATCTAGCAGGCATTAACGAAAGATAAAAAGCTCTGGAGGCCAGTCTCCCTGGGTTCAAACCCTAGTTCTGCTACTTACTCTGCAATCTTGGGCAATGTACTTAAATTATCCATGTCTCAATTTCCGCACCTGAAATGTGAAATAATAGTAATATCTGCCAGATAGAGTTGCTGGGGATTCGATGAGTTATACCATGTAAAGTATTTGGACACCTAACTCACTGTAAATACTCAGTAAAGGTGAAGGATTACTAGCTATTTAGCAGAACCAATGGGTGAGAATGATTCTAGCTAAGCTTTTGAAGTGGGGAAAGGGGAAGTAGAAACACCCAGGATGACTGTAAGGAAGTCAGAGTCATGAGAAAGCAGTGATGATGCAGAATGTAATCACAGTGATAGCAGAACTAAAGAATGCTCCCTTGACGAGGACTATTCTGCAGAAGGCCAAGGTTTCATAGGCATTACAACCTAATCCAGGGATGGGCGGAAGCAAGAAGCAAGGGTTCATCAGAGTTTCAGTTCCACATTGAAACAGAAAAGTCTCTAACTTGTTCCGGGCCTGATTGATCCTCGTGCATAAAAAGAACACAGGGTTTAGTGTTTTCAACATCAGGTTTTCCAAAAAGCACAAAAATGCATTTAGCTTTGGATGGTCTATACCAGTGATGGCGAACCTATGACTTTTTTTTGGTTGATTTTTTCTTTGTTAAGTGGCATTTAAATATATAAAATAAATATCAAAAATATAAATCTTCGTTTTACTATGGTTGCAAAGATCAAAAAATTTCTATATGTGACACGGCACCAGAGTTAAGTTAGGGTTTTTCAAAATGCTGACACGCCGAGCTCAAAAGGTTCACCATCACTGGTCTATACCCACATTACACATGGGACAATGCAATTCTTGCCAGTTATGAGTAAACAGAAGACATGACGTGGGCAAATATTAGGATTAACATTCATCAGGCAAGAGTGGATATGCTAGTCGATACAGAACCTATAAAAGATACAATGGTTCCTAACATCCAAGGTGTCAACAAAATGAGACACCTTCTGTTTAACTTTGAGAAAAAAAAATTCATCAGTGTTCATAACAAATATGTATCTTTTCCCTGAATAGCAATTATTCTCAATAGAAGAAAGATCCTTTAAAAGGGGGTGGAGGGCGACTGATACTGCAAGGCAAATGTTAAAGTTCTACAAACTGTAACACAACATAAGTGTTTAAGGTAATAAAACCCAAAGTGACATTTAAGACTTTAATACCATCCAGGCATAACATGCCATCATTACA
This sequence comes from Myotis myotis, assembly GCF_014108235.1. NCBI lineage: Eukaryota > Metazoa > Chordata > Mammalia > Chiroptera > Vespertilionidae > Myotis > Myotis myotis. The sequence goes on from NW_023416335.1 coordinate 177,779,812, forward strand.
CTAATGACCAGAATCTAAAAGTTATTTTCAGGCTCTTCCCAAGTAGCTAATAAAAATGTGTTTTTAAACGAATGAATAATGTGTCCTAGAGGACTTCTAAAATGTGAGGTGTAAATCTGGCCATCCCTCTAAAGTCAGGCTGCTTTGCTTATGACCACATGCCCTAGACTAGGTAGCTACATTTATTATTACGAAAAAAATTGATAAGCCAAAAGTTCTAGTTGAAAACTAAAGAAAAGGAGAATTGTCCTCAAGAAACCACTATCAGCAGGATACATGGAAAGCTGGGTTTGGTCTCTGTTTTCTAGGTCAGTGTTGTTGCCTGGGTGACTCATTGTAGACCAGATAGCCTAACTAGAATGCAATAGTGTTTGTCACCATGGCAGTGTAAGCACAGGACCTCTGGGTACCAGGTAACTAAGAAAGGAAATCCAATTCTCCAACCAGGCCGCTGATAAGAGAAATAAACGTGGGGCTGGAGACTGTGCTCAATATTTCAATCACACTTTTCTCTAGATCTATGACAAAACAATTCTTAATCTTCACAATCTTTTATTCATTTAAACGCCTATTGATACCTACTCCAAAAAGTGTTCCATTTCAAGTTTATTGTACACTGATCTATCCTTTAAAATCTCTATTTCGGTAAAATATGCATGGCTTTGGTACTATCTAGACTAGACTCAACTATAATCTAAGCTTCTTATATTCTCCTCTCCCAAGGGAAAAAAAATGAAGAGGTACTTCTCAGTAACTTCTAAGCCAGAGATCCTCTGTATCGGAGTCAAAATAAGAGGGGCATCTTCTGATGCTATCACACACAGGTGTTTCCCTGAGTGCTGCTTTCACATTAGGACGCTGGGTTCCTTTTGGTCCGTGCACCTTCACTAGGGTTTGTATTGGAAGTCAAGGCTGAGAGTATCTTCCTGCCTTGTCCCACGGAGCTGCACGGAAGGGTCTGAGAGCAAGCACACCTGGAGCAGGTGTCCACAGAGAGTACATCAGTGACAGGGACAGAGGAACCACACAGGTCACTATGTTGATGAGATGTTGGAAGTCTAGATACCTGCTTCCCAACAGACTGTAATGGGAATAAATGAAATAGTACTTGTATCACTCGCCTGAAGAAAGAGCGTAAAATGAATTTAAAGATATAAGCAGCTACTTTGTCAGGGAAGAAAAGAGGATGAAAGAGAGAAAGAATTGGTCCAGACTGACTTGGAGTGAAGGCTACGGTTTAAGAGCCAATCAACCTGGCAGGAACCAGGACCTCTGGGGTGTGTGTGTGTGTTTCTGATTAGAAATATCCCACAATTAGCCTTTCAAGGTGATGCAAAAGCTCTGCTGCTGACCAAGGATCAGAAAGAAAATGCATGTGTCAGTCTTTTTGGAGAGCAAACAAAACCCAGGCTTCCGTGTCAACTGTGCCACATCACCGAGTTAGGAGGGGAGGCCTCCCAGCACGAAGGATGCAACTTCAATGTTCAATTCTTCTTTTCCACTTTTCCTAGCTGGAGCCAAAACAACGCATCAGTTCTTCCAAGTACATCACTGACAGTTTTCCATTTCCATGCCTAATCTCGGCCCTGAAAGACTCCCTCACTCTTCACTGCCAGCCCCAAGAGTTATCTATCCATCCGTGCTAAAGCCAGCACCTTCTCTGAAAGCCTGCCGTGAGTCCCTCCCCCATGAACAGGATATAATCTCTCCCAACTCTGGCTGCAAAGGCTCCTAGCAGTTAACTCCCAGAAGTTAAACTATAGATTTTAATAGGTTCTATCTTTTTTTTTTTTTTTAATTTTTTATTGAATTTTTACAGAGAGGAAAGGAGAGAGATAGAGAGTCAGAAACATCGATGAGAGAGAAACATCGATCAGCTGCCTCCTGCACATCCCCCACTGGGGATGTGCCCGCAACCCAGGTATATGCCCTTGACCGGAATCGAACCTGGGACCTTTCAGTCCGCAGGCCGACGCTCTATCCACTGAGCCAAACCGGTTTCGGCAGGTTCTATCTTGTAATACAAATATTTTGGCTCCTTTTCACCCAGCCTAGTACATTTTATAAACTCTTGAACCCTTTTCTTGCTTTATCCATTTCTCCATTTCTGTTTGTCTAGTACAGTAGTAAGTATGCTTTTAATGCATACTTTTTGAATGAACCAGCCCTGCTCACACTTCAAACCAGCCACCATTCATTTAACATCAACAAACCTTCGTTAGTCATTCAAAGTAAGTGCAAGGAGTTGGAGGTTGTAAAGTTAGTAGGAACCAACCGTGCTCATCTAAGAACCTGCAACCCAAGGGTGGAGTGAAGAAACCCACCTAATAACTGTGGCAAGCAGGCTCAAGTGTGATCACAATAGGCAGGCACACCCTCGAGTACACACACACACACACACGTTTGAAAATAGGAGAGGAGAATCATTTCCATGGCGGGAGAAGTTCTGGAAAGGTTTCATAGAAGGAAAAAAAATCATTTGTTGAAAGTCAGGTTTCACTAAATAGTTTATAATCATCTCATTTAATTCCACTGAACCCTCTAAATTAAGTGTGGGATTTTTTTGTTTGTTTGTTAATCCTTGCCTGAGGATATTTTTCCATTGATTTTTAGAGAGTGGGAGGGGGAGAGAGAGAAACATCACGGTATGTGAGAGAGACTGTGGATTGAGCCTGCAACACCGGTACACACCCTTGTCTGGAATCAAAGCCAGGACCCTTCAGTCTGAAGGCTGACACTCTATCCACTGAGCCAAACCAGCTAGGGCAGGTATTTTTTTTTTAATATATTTGTTATTGATTTCAGAGATGAAGGGAGAGGGAGAGAGAGCTAACAACATCAGTGATGAGAGAGAATCACTGGTTGGTTTGCTCCTGTACTCCCGCTGCTGGGGATCAAGCCTGAAACCCAGACATGTGCCCTGACTGGAACCGTGACCTCCTGGTTCATAGGTCGATGCTCAACCACTGAGCCACACCAGCCGGGCTAAATTAGGACTTATTTTTTACCCCCATTTTATAGATAAGGAAATTGAGGCTCAGGGAAGATAAATAATTTGGCCAAGGTCATATAGCTAGTAAATAATCAAACTGGCAATCACACTCCCAGTGGTCTGGTTCCAAAGTTCAGGCTGGTTGATGTTCCTACACCCGATTTCCTCCTCCTCCTCCCCTTCCTCCTCCTCCCCTTCCCCCCTCCCTCCTTCTTTCTCCCGCTCCTCCATAGGCAGATAAAAACAGTGACACCTGAGCCCCGCCCTGAGGACTACATCAGACTTCTACAGGCCTGTCCGGAGGAAGGGCAGGGGCATTCCAGGTATAACCAACAGCCTGAAGACGGCAAAGTTTAAACCATCGGGGAGAGGAGATTCCCTTACATAACTAAGTGTAGGCCAGATAAAGTGGAGAGGTTTGGGAGGAGAAAGTCAGTGGGTGATTCTCCACTTCCCCTGTGATATGCTCGGAACGTATGGTAAAGTACATACATTTCTTACCTGCTTAAGGAAATAAATATTGTAAGTAAAACATTTTGAATGTATTTGAAATTACTGTTTTATGACAATAATCTTGACCCTCAATTACAAACATCTAATAATGCAAACTATGTTGAGAGCAAGACTGACTCTCTCTACATTTCCTATTCCTCCAGCTTTCTCTGTCTTTATCTCTCTGTGAAGATGCTATCTAGAGACTTAAATGGTAAGATTAAAGATTAGAGACACTAACTGCCAATAATTTTCTTAGGTAAATGACAAATGTCCTATCATGCCAACCAACACTTAAGCATGTTCAAATGAGAATTTTAAAGTTATATTACTGGACTGATTTAAATATTTTAAGAAGTGTAAAAATATTTTAAATATGGTGCCAGGTGGGTAATGGAAATATCAAGGGGGAACACTTTATAAAGTATACTAGAGGCCCGGTGCATGAATTCGTGCACAGGTGGGGTCCCTAGGCCTGGTTGGCGATCAGGGCCCATCAGGCCACCTCACCCAGTCCTGATCAGGGCCTGCTGGGGAGGGGCGGGGGGGGGTGGTGGCAGGGAGGGACCATGGGAGGTTGGGAGGTTGACGGGGGAGGGGGGAGGTTGGCCATGGGCTGTGGGGGTGCACTGAGAGTTTAAATTGTAGAGTCTTCAAAGTTCTCAAAGCCTCCAGCCACGGGGAATGAGGGAGGCTCTGGGCAAGGTGAGGGGTACAAGAAGGGCTGCCATACCAGTTAGCAGATTTGCAAAAACCAGGACAGGAAATCACTGACTCCCTGATGTCTCGGGTGCTCTCGTCTCTTGCAGGGCACCTGGCTCACAGAGTCCTTGATGACAGTGCAGGTATTGACTAATGGCCCCGATCCCAGGCACTGAGTCAGTTCTCACAATGGAAAGCTGGAGGGCTTCAAGTAAATGGCACAGTTGAAATGAGGGCTACCAGAATGAAATGTCATGACCTGACTTATAATTTCCTGAACATTACATCGTAAAGGGAGAGATTTCGAAAGGCTGTTATAGTCACTGTTCACAGCACAGAAAGAGATCTTGCTTTTTAGAACCAGGGAGTCTTTCCACAAGGAAAACAGTAAAGTAAAGTGCTTACTGTACTAATATTTCAGCTTTCCCTATATATTTTAAACATTCAGTTTGATTTCTCTTCCTGGAGTCAAACTTGGATGGCGTGGCAGTCCCTCCCTTCTCTCACCTCCACCCCTCCTCATCCCTCTTCCCCTCACCCCTTTTCCCAGTGCTCCTTTCTTACACTCTCACTTGCCTCCCCCTTCTCTCCTCCTTCATCTCTTCCCCCTCCACTCTCCTCTGGCTCTGTACTCCTTTCTCCCCATCCCCTACCCTCACTCTCTCCTCCTCTCTCTTTTCTCCCCCCCTCTCCTCCCCCTTCTATCTTTTCCTCTCTTTCCTCCCCCTGAAACATGTGAAAAGCTCTTTTAGTCCATCCTAGTTTATCTTGAGTACTACCGTCCTGGCTCACATTTTGCCCAAGATCCAGCCCAGGAACAGTGGCTGATGCAAAGCTGACTGGAACCTGACTTTTAATTTCTGAGTCGCATACATTAAAGCCACTAGAATGGCAGACTGACACCTCAAAAGAGCTGGGTCTGATAACATCACAGGCGAGACCAGGGGATGGGAAGGGAAGGAAGAAAACTGCCCTACAGTGACCACCTCAGTCTGGAAAAATGTGCCGTTCCTCCAAGACTGCCTTCTCCAGAATCACTGACCAGGAGGACACCCAATCACTTGGCAGCTTGCTTAATCTTGGTGTTTACCATGAGCCTGTCAGAAAAAGTGAGCAGGCAATTATGTTGGCACCAACTGATTTTTGGTGGCCAATCTTAAACGGGCTTCCTCCCAATGCCAGTTTCAGATTATTTTAATGAGGGCCTTCATTGAAACTGCCTAGGAAAAAGGAGTCGGCAGGGATTTTGCGTAAGGAAAACATGGCCCTGTATTCTGATATAGAGACCTGTTTCGTTTTTTCCCTCCTGGGCTGGGGGAACTTGCAACACTTTTTTCACCCTCTTTAGCTAAAGGGTGTCTGGAAGTGAGCACATGGCTCGTCAGCACCACCCAGTGAGACAGGAAAGAAAGGAGAGTAGCATGGGCAGTAGCCACAGACTTGAACTCCAGTTTTGACACTTTCTGGCTCTGTAACCCTGGGCCATACTCAGTTGTGAGAGGGGCCAGCCTCATCTCATCTGTGAAATGGAGATAATGCCACCTACATGGCAGGGCTGCTAGGAGACTAAGGAAGGTATTCCTTATGAAATGCCTGGTACATAATAGGACCCCAATAAAAATGCTGGCCCTCCCCCCTTGTAATTTTGCTACTTTTACCTAAGAAGAATTAATTTTGTTCACTCCCCGAGTTCATTTTTGGTATTCAGATAAATAGCAACCAACTTCTTGTCCATAAAACGTATCTGGTGAAAGCTGCTTTTTGAATTAGTGGGTACATTTTCACGTTTCTTTTTTTAGTAAAGCCTAAATATTCTTTGAATTCGGCTAATTTTAACTTGTAAGGGACAACACTTTCTTAACAGACTAGATAAGATCCATTCATTTCACAAAGCAAATTGGAGCTTTAACTATATATTAATCTAACTGTATTAAGCTAACATTTATGACGCACTTACTATTTTCCAGGCATTGGGCTAAGCACTTATATGTATTTAAATGCATTTATATCTCATGTAAACCTAACAACCCCATAAGACATCCTATAATTATCCCCATTTTACAGATGAAGAAACTAAGGCAAAGGGTAAATAACCCGGGTGACACAGTAAAGGACAGCACTCAGTCACAGCCGAGAGCAGAGAGGGAGCCCCAACTTAACAGGCTGCATTCCCTTTTCAAAACGGTGCTTCCTCCCATCTTTATATCACCCGGGAAGCCTTCAAATATCCAAATGAATGAATTTTGGCAATCTCCCCATGATCCAAATGCCCACCACTGAATCAGATTCTCAAAAAGCCCTCCTTGCTGTATTTCGGAGAAGAGTCTAAACGCATCACCATATTCCAAAAGGAAAGTGAAGATTTAATCCACTGCTTCCCTGAACTTCTCTCTGCCGGTCTTCCTTTAGTTATTTCTGTGGGTGTTTTCTGCCTCCCGGGTGTCTTAAATCACAGATATTTTATAATCATCCGATAACTGAGAAAAGCCCCTCGGAAGAGACCAGCCAATGTCCCTAGCGAATACTACGGCAGGAAGGAGAAAGACACCACGACGCTTCCCACTCAGCTCACAAAAACTCCACGGAAGAATAAAACTAACCCCGCCGATAGCTCTCCGAAAGCTGCAAAGTGAGGCCGGGCTGGCTGCGTGGGAAACGCGGTGAACCTGCTTCCGCGCGCTCCCCTGCCCGCCCCGAGGAGGAGGAGGAGCAGTTTTGGAAGCGGGGAATGGAAGCGAATAGTTCCAGTTCCGCGTGGACGGGCTCGCAACACCCGAGCTCCTTCAATGCCGACTGACAACTGGTTTATACGAAAGGAAGATGAAATCTAACAAATCCAGGCAGCAGCCCCTGCAGACGGCGAGGTGGGCGCCCAGGGGTCGGCGGGGCGCGGCCGCTCGCCAGCACACGGTGGATGGTCCCTTGCCAACTCACCGTCGCCAACACGTCCAGCCCGGGACGCAGAGACCCGGCTGCGGGCAGACCGAGAGCCGGCGACGACGGCGGGCGCCACTCCCCACCTCCCGCTCCCTGGGGAGCACCCGGGGCGCCGTCCCACACTTGGGCCCCAAGGGAGACCCTGGCTCCGAGGCCAGCAGGAGGCAATGCCTGGCCGAAGCGAGCTGCCAGCCAAGTGTGCCCACCTGGTGGTACCCCGCCGGCTGCTCGCCCCTCGCCCCGCACCCCCGCCCCCCACCCCGAGCCCGCGCGACCGGCGCCGCGCCCCCACCTGGGGCCGCCGGTCCGCACCCTCACCTCTCGCCGCAGCCTCCTCCGCCGCCGCCATCGCGGGAGCCGTGGGGCGGGCTCCGCAGCCCCAAGGCCGGCAGCATGGAGAGCCCGGAGCCCGCTCGGCGCCGGCCCAGGTGGCGACCTGGAGCGGGGACTCGGGCGCCCGCGCTCCGCCAGGTGCCGCGGCCGCCGCCACTGCAGCCCCGGGGCGCGCCGCCAGCGCCGAGGGTCCGCCGCGCGCCGGGCTGCGGAGCATGCGGACTGGCCCGCTCGCGGGTCCGGGCGCCGCGGGGCTCGGCCGGAGCGGGACCGGCGCGGGGCGGAGTCACAGCGGCACCGCCCCGCCAACCCCGCGGCTGGAGGCAAAGTGCGGCGAGGCTGGCCGGGTCGCACCTCGCGCCTCTCCGGAAAGCCTCCTGTCGGAAACAGGTTCTCACGGTCGCTTTAAGATTCGTGGTCTGCGTGCTCCGAAGGTTGGAGTTGTTTCCCTTGGGGAAAAGGCAAAGGGTGAATGGAGATCGTTGCTCGAGGAGGAGGGGGTAGCGGGGCAGGGGCTTGCGGGGGGCGAGGCGGGGAGGAGGTTCCCCTGCACTTTATGCCTCGGGAAGAAGAAAGGTTTAGCTGCAGAAACGAGGGTGTAATGACTGAGGACGCCGTTTCAGATCCCGAACCGGCTGGGTAAATTCAGAAGCCACATCCTTCCAGGATCCCCTTCATCCTACGCCGCAGACGCCGGCTCGCTCCCCCCTCACTGGCCCCTCCACCAGTTTCTTGGTTACAGTTTGTCTAGTGGAGATAGTGGAGGAAAGGAACCGCAGAGGGAACACTTAAAGCTTTGCTTCAACCAGCCTAAATCTATCCATCACCTTACCGGACTCTTTATTATCGTCTTAACTAGCTGCTGATGTGTCCCCAGGGCTACTTGGGGCTGAGCTCGGGTAAGGGGCTGGGAGCGTGCTCCCCGGCAGAAGTAGGCAGGGCGGGAGAAAACTGTCCGTCTTAAGTGGGGACTGGGGTTATCTGCTGCCGGAGGGGGAAGTGCTAAAAACGGTGCTGCCTTTAATAAAACGCGCCGACATCCTAAGCAAAACCGCTCTTGAAACATCTCCATCCTAGCTTTGACTTGGAACTTTACCTGAAATCCACCAATACCAACCTCTGCTGGCAGCTCAAAAGGAAAAATTCCAGAGAGCCTGGCAGATAGTCTTAAAATCTGGTCTAGGGTTCCCCGCACGTATTCAACCCTAGCTTTCCAGACAAGTACGCTGTTTTGAGATACTTTTTCCAACCGGGGGTGGGGGCGGGAGGACACTTTTAGACCTGGGCAGGCGTCACATGGTACCTTCATGGTGAAGCGGGATTGCTAGGACTCTGGTTAAAATACACAGCACAGACTATGTAAACATTGTTTGCTTACAAATCACCTTTGTGAGTGTTTGAACACTTGTAATTCTTGTCTGATTAGTAGGCAAACAAGGTTCAGAGGTGATGAGTATTTTGGCCAGGATCAGTCAGTAGCTGGTAGAAGCCAGGCGGTAAAAGTCGGATCTCCTTCTTAGGAGTTCGTACTATGGTGTCCAATAGGCTTGCGGTGAATCATTGCAGTTCTTATTTCTAAGAAAGGATTCACTTGCACCAAAAAGCCTAAAAGCCAGAGAGAAGGAATCCAGAACTTAAATATGATAATAGGAAGTGTGCACAAGAAGAGACCAACCGGGCTCAGCAGGGCAATCACTCTCACAGGGTTCCCCTTACCGTTCAAGTCTGCATGATTTTTTTATTTTAAAAGAGTAGTACTATTGTACCACATAGGATGAAACAGAGAGCCACACAATATGTTTACAGGTGGGCCTCTCATTTGCAACCAGTGCTTTCCTCATGTTTTCTCCTTGGGCAAGATGTGACAAATGGACCGTGTGGCTCAGTTGATTGGAGTGTCATCCCATATCTAGTATACTAAAAGGTTGTTGGTTGGGTCTAGAAGGCAACCAATGGATGTTTTTCCTCTCTCTCTCCCTCTCTCCCTCTCCCTCTTTATCACCCTCTGCCCCCCCCCCCCTCTGCCTTCCTCCCTCTCAAATCAGTAAGCATATCCTTGGGCATTAGAAAAAAAGTGTTTTGAAACATAAGCAGAATGCATGTATGTATACATATACATATACATATACATATACATATACATATACATATACATATACATATACTGCTTCTGGTCAATGTGCTTTCCTTGCTGAAAGCCCAGGGACAGCTTTGCTCTTCAGGAATCATCGCCAAACCTAGAGTGAACTTAGTTTGTTCATTAATTTTGCTTCACTGCCAAGTAAATGCTCAGATAAGAACAGTACTGGAATTAGAAATCACTGTCTTGCAAACTATCCATTCCTGCACTCCTCAATCTCCTGCTGGGATTGTTATTTAGTTTGGGGATTCCTTTAAGACCACTTAGATATTTTAGTTGATCCAGGGCAAAAAAAAATCCACCTGCTTCAGAGTGTAGTTAAATTGAAGGAAAACACTATGTATTTCCAATGATGCATACAAATAAAAATCAATAACAACTATCCATTAATGAGCTCCTAAGTGACTGAGAAAGTAACTAAATTATTAATATTTACCCTTTTTTCCACTGCCCCCAACCCACCCCAAGCATTCGATGAAGGGTGAATACTGGGGAGGATTCTTGGATTTGCTGAGCGGGTTGACGCGTCGGAGTGCAATTGGGAGAAATAGGGAGGCCAAATGTGTTCAGAAGGATCTGCTTGAGCTTGGCCTATGAAGGGGAGGAGCAGAGAAGGTAATTGTTAGAAGGGTATACTCATAAGAAAGAGGAAAGGTTGTCGTGGCAGCTGCCAGAGGGAGTGGGAATTGAGAGTTTTTTTTTTAAAAGGGTATTTAAGGAACTTCATTGTGTAATGCAACCCCTCTTACATTATTTTTATAGAAAATAACAGCTTTAGCAAAAGCTACATTCCTTTTCAATGCCTTTAGAATTTATTTATGTTTTTATTAAAAGTGAAAACATTTTGAGACTGACCTTAGATGGAAAGTAGGGCCACCCACAAAATGCGATGATTTCATTCATTTGTTCACAAATATTTATGGTGCGTCTACAATGTGCCAGGCACTGCCGTAAACACTGACTTTTGTACTTCTCCCACTGTGCACATCATAGCAACCGGTTGTTCTGCTGTCTGGTCGATTTGCATATTAGCCTTTTATTATAGAGGATAAGCACCCTAGTTGATTTTGAAACAGTTGCTCTGAGTGCTCTACTTTAGGAAATATTGCTTCAACTTGTTAAAAATGAGTTTTCTTAAGCCTGGGTTATTGCAGGAAATAAGTCATGTATGTGTGTGTAAGATTTTTTTTTTTTTTTACTAGCTAGAGGACAGGAGTAGCAATAAACTAAAAATCCGAGAAAAATACAGGAGGAACAAGATGCATTAGGACAAGAATGAGGGAATGGTTGTGCTTACATCTCTTATATATGGAATTATTGCTTAAGGTTATTTTTCCCTTAGAGATTATGTGTTTGTGTGTGTGTTTATATGTCAAAAGCTGAACTAATCTTTACTTTTACAGGTTTGGACACTCGTAAAGCAAGTATGGTGTTTCAGGTCCTCTTTAGCCCTTCCTGACTTGTATAGCATTGTACAGGAGAGTTCTTCAAGTTTTATATATATACTAGAGGCCCGTTGCACGAAGAGATTCGTGCAATAGGCCTTCCCTTCCCCTGGCTGCCAGCCGGTTTTCCGGTTTTCCTCCGGCACCCGGGACTCAGACCTTCGCTCCAGTCGGAGCCTTCAGTCTTCGCTCTGCCTTCAGTCTTCGTTCTGCCGCTTGGTGCCTACGTATGCAAATTAACCGCCATCTTTGTTGGGTTAACTTGCATAATCTCCTGATTGGCTGGTGAGCATATTGGAGGGACAGTCAATTTACATGTTTGTCTATTATTAGGTAAGATTTTTATTGTTGACAGTATTACAGATGTCTCCCTTCCTCCACCCCCCTTAACCCTCCTCTGCCCAGCCCCTACCCACAGGAGTTCGAGTTTTCTTTGTGATTATGTTACCCAAGAGGACAACAAAGCCAAAAGATAGTTTTCCTTTCCTTTTATGGGTTTCTCCCTGTGGAAGAGACTTACAAGTCATCCTGTTTAGATTTTGATAACTAATTCTTTAATATGAACAGTAATGAAATTCAGAGATAACTTTGTGGTATAGCACAAACTGACCTGAGAAATGTTTTGAGTTCTATTAGTTAGAGCCCATCTAGTCCAGTTAGACAAAGCAGGTCAGTCAGTAGTAATTAGGCCACCCCACCCTGTCTGGGTCTTGGTGGGAAGTCAGTTGATGAGGGTCCCTTTCAGCGATATAACAGCTTTGGAGGGAGATGGACTAATGAAGAGATAAATAAGAGCTGGGAGGGATGACAAAACACCAATTTCCATCTTGTATGTCGTTGTCCACAGACACACGCCTACTCCTGGTTCTCCGAAGCACCAGCCACCCAGGATCCCAGTAGCTGAGCCATGGTCTAGCACAGTGGCATGCATTACTCCTGTTTTACATAGGTCAGGGAAAGACCTCAGTAGACCAGCTCTTCAGTTCTACATAGACAGTGGCAGAACCAGCAATAAAATCCAGGTGCAGTGGCTTCAGATAAAGCCATCACTACAAGGCAGTTTTATTCTGGTATCAGGTGGCCATGTGATTTGGGTCAGCCTCACTCAAGTACCAGGGATGTGAATCCTGATTAGTTTTAAGTTGATATCCAGGCCAGGTACTGTTGTAGGAATGGACGGATGACATAATCATGGCCAATAAAACCTGGGGGTTAATTTCCTTAGAATGCTTCTGGGAAAGGGTTTATTTGCTCTTTAAAAGGGGGGTGCACAAGAAAGAGTTCTCTTTTTAAGGACCTACATGTTGCATGAGGGTTTGGTGCTTAGTCCCTGTAGCCATCTAGCATCTGCGAAAACAAAACCAAGGATTACAAAGTAGAAAAATAGACAGAATAATAGAAACATGGAAAGAACTTGCATCCTTGGTTTTTGCTACACTAAATTGACTACCCTGGACCGTCTCTATCTTGTGTCTTAATATTACACCAGACATTCATTTTCCTTATTGTTGAATCTATTTTTACTTCTGTCTTCTGACATTTGTCTTTAAAAGTACCCAGTGACAACTGTCACTAGCTCCCCATGTATTTTTCTTAGGTTTAGAAGCATGTGAGGTAATTTGTCAATAAAGCATGATATATGATTTGGGGAAATAGGAGCCCTGGACTTGGGTCCAAGAGCAATTCATTACCTGTGTCTGGATAAGTCATACTCAGCCTCATGTTCATCATCTGTAAAATGATGGCAATTATGTTTATTTCACAAAGTAGTAAATACTAAAATGAATAATGTAAGTGAAAGCATTTTGTATACAACGTAAGTTTATCACAAGATGCTTTCAAAAGAAGATGAATTTACAGTCTCCAAGTTTGCGCCAATGTCCAAATTTTGACATCGTGTTATCACAGTTTTGCTTTCACCATGGCATTATTGAGATGATATAAGACAGGGAACAAGTAGGTTTTCTGATTTGCTCCTTTTGAACTCTGCAGAAAGAGTATCATGATTATCGGTGTCTTTCATGGGACAAAATGTAGTGGTGCTTGGGTACTTGGGCCACTTAATAGTTTCCATGCTATTTTGAGGCATTTTCAATTTAATTTTGAAATATTTTCGATTTCAATTCTACTTGCTAATTTATTTTGGCCTAGTGGGATCATTGTATATAAAGCTGTACAACTATCTTGAATGTTTTAACATAACACAAATGAAACATCAAAATTTTATTTTGTTCTTGATGTGATCTTTAACTGTAAAAATTGAATACATTAACAGATTAGTCTTTCTTGATTTTTGGGTAACACCTATCTCAAAACTCAAAAATGAAACAAACAAAAAAACCCCACCAACATAAGTATTATAAACATAGTTTTTATTCTTTTCTTACCTTCATTGAAAAAGGCCTCATGCCACCAAAACATTTTTTGAAACTCAGTAACTGAATGAATACAGAACTCAAGGGCCTGATGATTATTTTTCTAAACAACTGCTGAATAATTTATATTGCTTTTTAAAAAATAACTAAGATCTATTTTTACTTCATTTCTTTTTAAAGTAGCAATATCCCCTCACATTTTTTCGTAAAAATCTAAAGTATCTCTAGTAGTCCCAAGTGTCTTATATTTACATTTGTTCTAAGTGTTTGTTTCATTAAAATTTCTCAGAAATAAGTGCACTTCTAAAGAGAAAATAAAATTTAAAGACAAGAGGAAATCATCACAGTTGTAGCAAAAGTTATTTTGAATGTTCTGAATCTTAGCAATTCAAAGAGAAAATGTGTTCAGTAGCCAGGGACCTCTCTACTGATTAAAATTTCAATTCATTCATTTGTAGATCATCACAAGAGGAACAGCTGTATCTCCTACCAGTACAGACTGATTGACTGGTTGTTTAAGGGTTTTCTACAATGAAACACCAAAAATAAATGTACTTAAAATATTTAAAAATTTACAAATTTACACAGAGATATACAGGTGTTTACAAAACAGAAAAAGTATGCTTTTATAGATAAAAATGAAACACAATCTTAAGCCTTAGCAAAGAAAGTTTTAAATATTCCACATTTGTTATTTTCCATTCAACTAATAGCTTATTAAATCAGCTATATGTTTAATTCAGAAAAGGTTGATTTATAAGAAATTCCTTATATTCAGATAGGACTATGCTTCAATACACTTAAAGATTTAAAGCTATAATAGTTAGAAAAGCATAAAAGAAAATAACATAACTTGCTTTAATACAAAGGTTTTTTTTTTAATAAAAAAGTTGGTCTACATTAAATCAGGAAATCAATAAATCTGAATTATACAAGCTTTCTATATACTTAGAAAAACGAAAAACACAATTTATAATAAAACTCTTTAATTCAAAATAGAGTCTAATTTAAAGAAAATATCATTATGCCCAGTTGAGTAGATAGGGTTTTGTCATTTAAATTAAATCGTTCACCTGAAATATGGGAAATGTACAATAGAGAAAATTCAGTCTCAAAGGTACTTCACAAATTATCTAGCTAACTTGCATCATGAATCAAATTGTTTCCAAAGGGCAGACACAGTCTTTAATTGCTTGTAGATAGGCACTTAAGAAATGCTTTTGACGAGGAGGAAACCCCAAAGATTGTGAATCACTCTGTTGACTCCAGGGAAAAATGAGAAACTAAACAAAGTGAACTCCCAGAATTGCCTTTCACTGCTAGGAAATCACAACTGTTTCCAAGTTCTGCCTGTTAACAAGAATGAAGAAGAAGGAAACTAAAATGCTGTATTCTTAGTCAATTAAGAAGTAAACTTAGCTAATTCAGCTCCTTTATCTCACTCTCTGTCAACTTGAATTAGGGTATTTTTCTGTACTAGAATAGTTACCATATTAGAACTAGAGAATGTTGCAATTTCCTCATATACTACCCATTCACTACTACACCAGCTAAACAGTCGTTTAACAAGAAGGAGCGGGTGAGTGGGAGTGAGGAAAATTTCATAAATGTGAGCAGAAGTTAAAGGTGGTTATAATAAGAAAAACTGAGTTGGTACAACTGAGATAACCCCAGAATTTTAATAGTTCTCTCTCCTACTCAGCCACATGACTCAAATAAGAAAATAGATATGAACTATTAGAGGAACCCATAACAAGTATCAAACAAATACTAGAATGAAACAATTTAAGGGAGGAAGGGAAGGAGGAAGGAGGGAAGAAAAAGGGAGACAATTTTGGGGGGGGGGGAGCGCGGTGGGGGACAATTCCAAGTATGGCCTTTTTGAAACATCGTGGAACTACCTAGCAGCAATATTTATAAAAACATTTGTAGATTTGCATAATAATCCTATGCAATTCTTCCCAATTAAGAAGAATATTCCTAAAAATAAATCATTTTATATTTTGATCACATATCATTTGTAATGGTTATAATTGTTATATCTTTAAAAAATCATATCAATAGTTAAGAGGAACATTAGGCCATTCTTTAATAAAGACTTATTCTTAAGTACTTAAAAAATCAAAACCACAGAGGGTCGTTTTAGAATTAAAATGTTGAGCTAGAAAGATAACTTAATTTTTAGGGAAATACCCAAAGAATGTGATGCTGACACAGTCTCCCTTATCCTCTAATCACAACTCCTCTGGCCTGCATTTACCTCCTTAATTCCATTTATAGTATCCACAGTGATGTAGCTAAACATGAACACTATTGCCCTTCAGTAAGCTGATTTCTATCATGTCTGAATATAGCATTCACACAGGAAAGTAAAATTCTACTTAGTTGTGAACGTGCACTCTGTTCAGGATCTTTGGTACATCTGGAGTATAAGAAAATAATGGCACAATAATACAAGTACTATCAAAGGAAATTTTTTCATTAAAAAAAATAAAGTTAACCAGCCATGATATGTAACAACTTCCTGAAAACCAACGTAAATAACTCTTTGTACTCTACAAGTCCATTTACATGATCAGAAGTTTGACATTTAAAAAAATAGTTTAATAAAAATACACTAGTTCTACAAACAGCCTTCTTGGTCATTTCTTATATTCAACTCACTATAATCAAATTAAAATAATGCCATGTCCTCTTGTTAAAAAAGAAGTCCTCTTGTCACAGTAAAAGCAACTTTATATTTTATAGAATATAGTACATCTCCCCTGTGAGTACACAGACTATGTATATAAAGGTCATCAGTATTTCTGAATGCAAAGCAAATATATTAGTGGAGCGCTTGAGTGAAGGTGTTAAACTTCCTCCTTGTTATAAACTTGCCACTCCTTACTATGGAGTTTGTGTCATAATATGATGATAAATTCTATTTTTTAAATAACCAGTGTATTTCCTTTTTAAAATTTCTTAAAAGCATTATAGAAATTGTCTTCATATGTATTCTATAGATATCCAAACCAATATGGCAAGTGTTCTAACATCAACTACTAGTATGCAGGATGGCTTTTATTGATTATCTAGACCCATAAGATTTGCAGTAAAACAGCAATACTGCAGTGTTACCTACAGGTAAGCCTATGTTGCTTTAAATGATATGTGTTTCTCCTGAATCGATTAAAGGTGTTACAGTATGAAGCCACAGTACACACAGGCAGAATGGACCTTAATACACATGTAGGCAATGCAGTTAGAAAGGGATGTACGTTTCTTTTATTCCAGTACCTTCGTATAATAAAGTTAACAAAAATAATAAAATATTTCTAAAAACCCAAAAATGCCAGCTGGCACTGCCAACCAATTCCTATAGCAGTCTCAGAAATCCTAATCCTGTAGAATTTCCTCTTGTCATAAGCACCACCGTCTTCAGGAGAATTTCCATGTATTGTTACCTACACCGAGCAAGCCTGTGATGCAGCTACCTGAGTTCTTTTGGTTGGGGCGAGTGTGATCTTCATTCATAATTTCCCAGCTTTCATGTAGGTGGGGATAGAGCCACGCTGAGTCAACCCTTCAAACCTTTTATATGTATAATTGAGGAAAACCCAGTCTTTGGATTTGTAGTCTGGTTCTGTGGTGTTTGGCACTAGAAAGATAGAAAGATTAACCAAGATCAAAATAACTTCATTAGGGAAAATGTCATCATTTCATAGATTTTTAATAGTGTTAGTTGTGTTGTAGATTGTCTTACCTGGTTGTAAAATATCAGATTCGGGAAAGTCATCAAAATTTGAAGTATCATCAATGCTTTTGATTCCTATAGGGATTGCTGCTGGCCTTTCCCTACAAAAAGGTATTGAGTAACCATGATAAATTTTCTTGAACTCTTAATTTTCCAAAAAATAATTCTACTTGAGAATTCTTCATGCTGTTCTATAGATATTAGAGGAGCCCAGGAAAGTTACACAGAAAGCTGTCTTAAAAGATGAAAAGGAGCTGGCTTGGCAGGAAAGAGAGCAGGGAGGAGGAGAGCATTTCCGTCAGAATGAATAGCAAATGACAGAGCTGTGAGGTAGGAAGAGTGGGAAAGATCACACAAGATGCAACCTGTAGCGATGAGATAAGAGCCATACCCCACAGTCCTGAAATGCAGTTTAAAATCCTTAATTTTATTCTAAGTGCAAAGGGAAGGAAGAAAATGTCATGATCAGATTTGTTTCTAAACTATTGCTATATGGAGAACTATTGAAGGTAGTTTGGCCATAAACTGAGTAAAAGCTAATGCTCACAATTAACAACTATAAGCAAATTCTTATCGGTCACATTATTTAACTTCTCCCATAATGTTTTAAAAGGGACTGTATCTTATACATTAATAAAGGGGACAAAATATGTATATTAACAAGAGGATAAAAGTGAAAGATTATAGAGTGAAATGTAAATACATCTTGGTTGTGCTAAAAGCCTTCATCATATAACTCTGGATACAAAATCCAAACAGGTGTACAAAATATGATTTTTCCTCTACAACGTATATCAGTTAAAACCAGCCATTTAGCTATAGTCACTATAGTCTTACTCACTTATATAATCCGGAAAACATTATAACAGTGTTACTTCTTGTACTTAATCTAGCAAAATCAGACAAATTAATCACCAAATCATTTTTTACTCTGACCTTTCCCATTCAAAGACTATGAACATACCTGATGTGCCCCCAGTCTACACCTTCAAAAAAAGGATGACCTTTTATTTCTTCTACTCCACTATTTCCAATTCTATTTTCAGAATCAATACAAAATCTAGAAAGTAAACAGAGAAATTACCATATGCAAATTACATCTAAAGTACTCTATTTGCATTATTTCAAACATTTCACTTTATTGCTTATTGATGTTATCTCTTTATTGTGGGAAATGTGGAAGAAAATATAAATCATCTGTAATTGCATCATTCAGAGATAACTACTATAAACAGGTTAAAGCCATTTCTGTCTAGTCTTTTACTGTAATTTAAAAAACATTATGTTGATCCAACTATTTTACTACAGTTACTATTTTAGGACTTTTTCCGCTTAACATATTGAGAAAATTTCCCAAAATCATTAAAAAATTTTCTATAATTTCATTTTCATTTGTATATGCAAATATAATTTATTTAGCCAGTCCACCACTGTTGAACATTTAGATGTTTTTCAATTTTTCATTACTAACAGTATCAAAATAAACATATTATACCTAAATCTTTACACACATCTGATTATCTGCATAAGCAAAATTCCTAGAATAAAATTGCTGGGTCAAAGGTCATATACAGTATAAAGACTTTTCATAATATGCTGCCAATGGCTGTTCCCATAGGTTGTCCCAATTTATATTCCTTCCAGCCATTCACAACAGAATCAAAACACTTCATTTTAATTGTGAAACAGAATGGAATCCTTTGTTTAGAAAAGATTTCATATAAAGACTTTTGTGATAGGAACTGCTCCTAACAATTTATTTTTCCTTTCCTCTTTAATGGGATAGGGTCATTGCATATTGCTTAAAAAAAAAACCACACACACACAACAGAGGAGAACCAAGATGGCAGCATAAGGTATAAACCTGTACATGCTGCCCTCCACAACAACATTAAAACTACAACTAAAAGACAAAACAGCTATCCAGAACCACGGGAAAGCTGGCTGAGTGGAAGTTCTACAACTAGAAGGAAAGAAAAAAGCGCAGAGACTGTGTAGGAGGTGCAGAGGCACCAAGAGCAGAGGTACGGAGATGCGCGTGAGGCGGGCTGCAACTGGGTGTGTGGTTTTTTTCAATTGGAAGGGGATACAAGCTCCCAAATGTAGTGAATTTGTTTACGGAGAGACTCTGGGGTCCCAGACTCCTACAGGGAGAAATTGGACTGTCTTGCAGCGGGCTGGAAAGCGAGGGTGGCTTTCTTGCAGAGCTGCGCACAGGGATCATTGTTACTGTGGGGGCGCGGGACTCGGGGATGCAGAGACGCGGAGACACGAGGAGTCGCAGAGATGGCTGACGACAGCCATTGCTGTTTGCTCCACCCTGGTGATTCTCTGAGACCCCCGCCCCAATCAATTTACATCCCCACCCAAGCTGTGCACAGCAGGGCAAAGGAACCACCTGCCCTTTTGCAGCCTAACCTAACAAACTGTAGCTGGGTCAGAGAGCTCCAAAACTTCCAAACCCCAAACAAAGGGGAGAAATCTGCTGATATCGCTGTAGCTCCTGCTGGGTGGACTCACACAGTGGTTGACTTGAAGATCCAGGAGCCAGGGTACCCAGTGGTCAGATACCAGATTTCAACTCCTCACATCCATAAGGGACACACTCAAGAGGCAGACTCAGTGAGCACCAAAGCCCCACTGAAGCAAGTCCTACCCCATAAGGGTGTCTCCAGCACAGCAGTTCTTCCACTATAGACACAGCAGGTCCTCGCAGTCAGGCAAAATGCAGAGGCAAAGAAACATGTCACAAATGAAAGAAATGGAGGAAAGCAAACTACTGGATATAGAGTTCAAAACCACAGTTATAAGGCTACTCAAGAATCTTCTACAAACCTCTGAGGAACTTAGTGAGACCTTCAAAAATCTTAATGAGAATGCCAAAAAAAATGGAAAAGGACCAGTCAGAAATTAAGCATACACTGACTAAAATTAAGAATAATATACAGAGATCCAACAGCAGACAAGAGGATCCCAAGAATCAAGTCAAAGATTTGAAATACAAGAAAGCAAAAAACACCCATCCTGAAAAGCAAAAAGAAAAAAGAATCCAAAAATATGAAGATAGTGTAAGGAGCCTCTGGGACAATTTCCAATGTACCAACATCTGAATTATGGGGGTGCCAGAAGAAGAGAGACAGCAAGATACTGAAAGCCTATTAGAAGAAATCATGACAGAAAACTTCCCCTACCTGATGAAATAGACTTACAAGTCCAGGAAGCGAAGAGAACCCCAAATAAGAGGAATCCAAAGAGGACCACACCAAGACACATCATAATTAAAATGCCAAAGGCTAAAGACAAAAAGAGAATCTTAAAAGCAGCAAGAGAAAAACAGTTAGTTACCTACAAGGGAGTACCCATATGACTGTCAGCTGATTTCTCAACAGAAACCATGCAGGCCAGAAGGGAGTGACAAGAAATATTCAAAGTGATGAATAGCAAGAACCTACAACCAAGATTACTCTACCCAGCAAAGCTATCATGTAGAATTGAAGGTCAGATAAAGAGCTTCACAGACAAGAAAAAGCTAAAGGAGTTCATCACCACCAGACCAGGATTATATGAAATGCTGAAGGATATTCTTTAAGAAGAGTTTGAAGAAGAAAAAGGTAAAGATAAAAATTATGAACAACAAAGTGACAACAAATAAATATCTATCAACAAGTGAATCTAAAAAGTAAGTCAAAGTAAACTGGTGAATATAATAGAAGCAGGGGCATAGAAAGGGAGTGGACTGACAATTCTCGGGGGGAAGGGGATGTGAGGGGTGCAGGAAGAAATTGGACAAAAATCTTACACCTATGGATGAGGACAGTGGCGGGGGGTAAGGGCATGGGGTGGGGTGGGAACCAGGTGGAGGGGAACTACGGGGGGGAAAAAGAGGAACAACTGTAATAATCTGAACAATAAAGATGTATTTAAAAAAAATACAAAAAAACAAACACACAACAACACCTTTTTATTGATCTCCTTGATTATATATATCAGTGGTAGTCCTTTCCCTACCATAAAAGTGAAATGGCCAATTTAGTCTTTTGGGTACCTGTGAAGTTTTAAGATACGACAACCTCCTCTAGGAATTTAACCACTAACCTAAGAATTAAATCCTTGGCTTTCTCAGATATAGGCACCTCTGGAGGAAATACCAGAGTTTCTTTCCAGTTCATCACTTTTCTATATGTTTCTTGAGGTGTTTCAGAGCAGAAAGGTGGATATCCTATGTATCAGAGAAAAAAAGTTTTATCAGCTCTTATGATCAAATATGCTAAACCTATTACATAAGTGTCACAAGAACCAAAGTAGCTCTGAGTGCTCTACTTAACAATAAAAAAAATGCCACCAGTCATTAATTTATAATTAAATTCCTAATGAAGTCAATAAAATAAAGGATTTAAAGCATCCTTCTCCCCCTTTTTCCTGAAAAACCATGCAGATACAATTTTGATAAATGGAAGTTCCATTAAATACCCACTTCCTGAAACCAGATCCCTAGAGAGCTCATTGCTATCTATCACTGTGTATTTAACAATGGGGGGCGGGTGTCAGAAATTGGTTTAAGAGTTTCGATATGTTAGCCCATGGTATCTGCACATGTTCAATCAGTAGCACTCATGGAAATTTATATGGTATGTATATAAATAAATGATAAGACATACCTATTAGCATTTCATACATAATCACTCCCAAAGACCACCAGTCACACAATTTGTTGTAACCAGTCTGCATGAATACCTCTGGAGCAATGTAATCTGGCGTCCCAACTGTGGAATATGCCTGCAAAGGAACAGCTTGTCATACTACCATTCTTAATATATTTTTTGAAACATATGAATATCGCTCACTACTGTAAAAAGCAATGTATACAGAAGTTACTTTTTCATTTTTAATACTTGTTTTGCATGTTTATCATGCATAAGGCTTAAGTGATAGGTACTGAGTCAAATAATATGTTATTTAAGACATGATTTCTGCCCTGTAAGAAGTGTAATTGAGTTATATATATATTTAGCCCTAAATCCATTTCAAAAAAAAAAAAAAACGGTTGAGCCAGTAGTCCTGGCTCTCCCACTCACAAGTAATGTGTCTTAGGCAGGTTCATTACCTTCTCTGAGCCTCAGCCTCTGCTTACATAAAACTGAAGTAATAATATCTGCCTGTACCATTGATATGAGGATGAAAACAAGAGAAGGAATGTGCTTTGTAAACTACTACAGCCTACTATCCTATCTAATAAAAGACAAAAAGGGTAATTGACCATACCTTTGCTACGCTTCCCATTGGCTAATCAGGGTGATATGCAAATTAACCGCCAACAAAGATGGCGGCTAATTTGCATACTGCAGGCAGGGCGGGACAGCGCCAACCGCCAGCGCACCGCCATCCAGGGCAGGCCGGCCGCTGGGAAGGCACGCCCGCCCCAGAAGCCCCAGCAGCCGGTCTTGCCTTGCCACCGCAGGACGTGAGATCAGCGGGTCTCGCGGCGGCAGGGCACGCCCACCCCAGAAGCCCCCAGCAGCCGGCTGCCCTGCCACCATGGGACACGAGATCAGCAGGTCCCGTGGCAGCAGGGCACGCAGGGTGGCAGGGGTGCACCTGTTCCCGGGGTCTGCGAGCCCTTCTGCCTCTGGGACCTGCTGCTTCCAGCTTCCTCTCTCCAGAGTTCACGGCCAAAACCTGGGGGCGCAGTGGCAATTGGGGACTGTTAAGGACCTCGAATGACTCCAATCCGCCCAGAAAGCCACAGCCTCAGGACGGGAGAGCTGGGATGGGGGCATATTCAGCACATTGATTCACGTCCCACCCCAAGCCCTGGTGCAGAGAGGACACCGAGGCCCAGCAGGCAAGACCTGCCCAGGTCACACTGTCAGCCAGGTGAGACGAGCCCCGCGCTCTGGGCTCTCGGGTCAGGCTCGGCCCAAGGAGGTGGGGCCGGCATCCCGGATCCCGGATCCCGAATCCCAGATCCCCGGGCAGAAGATGCGGGAGGGCCAGACAGAGGAGCGAGCTCACTGACTCCCCAGGTGGAGCTGCCCCACTGTGGGCTCCGAGCCCTGAAGCTGGCCAATGAGAAGCCAGGGCAGGAGGGGCGGGCACTTCTGGTTGGGGAAAGGGACGGGGACTGCACATGCTCTGATAGGGACTGGGGATCAAGCCAGCAACTGAGGTACATGCCCTTGACTGGAATCGAACCAGGGACCCTTCAGTCCACGGGCTAATGCTCTATCCACTGAGCAAAACAGGCTGCAGCTTAATTCATTTACTTTTAATCTATATGTGTCTTTATATTTAAAGTGGGTTTTGTTTTTGATTCACCCTGAAGGCTGATGGGGGTTTCTGGGGCGGGATTAAGTAAATGGATTAACATTAAAGAGATTATAAGAAAAATATATTCCAAATTTTGTTAGTTGTATAATGGTTAGGTTTAAATTATTAACACCTAAGAAATTGGGTGAAGGGTACATATAATATGCTGTAGTATTTTATAGTTTTTTTTACATGTATGAGATTATTTCAAATTAAAATATTAAAAATTAAAAATTAATAAAATATTAATTGAAATGTATATGCATTACATGAAAAATCTCCTAATTGCTTCTAGCATAATTTATTAAATTGTGCTAAAATTTACAAGGGTTCAATTAAAAAATACCTTAATTCTAAATGATATAATAGAAAATATATAATAGTGCAGTTATAAGCACTTATCTGAAAATAAAAATTTAAAGAAGTGAATTTAAAGAAGGGATTAGCCAAAGAAAATATATGCACACCCCATGGACACAGACAACAGTATGGTGATGGCCAGAGAGAAGTGGGGGGCAAGAGCTGGGTAGAGGGGGCAAAAGGGGGGAAATAGGTACATCCTATATCTATATAATAAAAGCTTAAGCGACCGTTACAGCAGACAACCAGAACGACCGGTCGCTATGATGCACACTAACCACTGGAGGCAGACGTTTAATGCAGGAGCTGCCCCCTGGTGGTCAGTGCGCTCCTACATGGGGAGCACCACTAAGCCAGAAGCCAGACTCATGGCTGACGAGCACAGTGGTGGTGGCGGGAGCCTCTCCTGCCTCTGTGGCAGCACTAAGGAGCAGCGAGCAGGCACACAGTAAGGAGTGATGGGTCCTGGACTGCGAGAGGGTGCAGGCCAGGCTGAGGGACCCCCCGCCCCAACCAGTGCATGAATTTTGTGCACTGGGCCTCTCGTAATAATAATAAAAGGCTAATATGCACATTGACTGAATGGCAGAATGACCGGTTGCTATGATGCGCACTGGTCACCAGGGGGCAGACACTCAATGCAGGAGCTGTCCCCTGGTGGTCAGTGCACTTCCACATGGGGAGTGCCACTCAGCCAGAAGCTGGCTCATGGCTGGCCAGCGCAGTGGTGGTGGCAGGAGCCTCTCCCACCTCCGTGGCAGCACTAAGAATGTCCAACTAACAGTTTAGAACCGATCCCTTGGGGGCCTAAGCCTTTGGTCGGACATCCCCCGAGGGCTCCCTGGCTGCCAGAAGGATGTCTAACTGCAAGCTTAGGCCTGATCCCCGGGGAGTGGGCCTAAGTCGACAGGTGGACATCCCCCAAGGAGTCCTGGACTGTGAATGGGTGCAGGCCGGGCTGAGGGACCGCCCCCCTACCGCCCCAGTGCACAAATTTTTGTGCACCAGGCCTCTAGTATATATATATAATCATCAGGTATTTTCTTCTTTTTTTAAAAAATATATTTTATTGATTTTTTACAGAGAGGAAGGGAGAGAGATAGAGAGCCAGAAACATCGATGAGAGAGAAACATTGATCAGCTGCCTCCTGCACACCTCCTACTGGGGATGTGCCCGCAAACCAGGTACATGCCCTTGACCGGAATTGAACCTGGGACCTTTCTGTCCGCAGGCTGACGCTCTATCCACTGAGACAAACTGGTTTCGGCATCATCAGGTATTTTCATTATAAACCTAATTCCAGGCCACTGCTCATCCATTAGGAAGCAATGCAATTTTTCATTCTTAATTCATATAAAGTCTTACCAAAACTATATTTAAAGAGCTAGTTCTCAACTAAGGGTAGTACTCTAGGGACCATTTGAAAATGTGTGACAGCAGATTTTGTCATCTCAGTGACCTGGGGGAGGACATGAATGGCATTTAGTGGGCAGGGGATACAGGTTCTGAAGGATTTCCTGTCGAGAATACATAGAGTCCCCTCTATTTCTCCCTTGAGAAACACTACAAGTTATAATGATGGCCAGAAGAATAGTAAAACATGCACATAAGTAATCTTCTGTAAATATTCTGTAAATAGGGGGTTATAGAATCCCCACCATATTTTTAAGCAATGTTCATTTTTCCCTTTTAAAGTAGGAGATACTGCAAAACTTTTCTCCATTATAAAATCTGATCTAAAAGTGACACACTTAAAAGTAGAAGAAAGTTTTTCTTGTTAATGCATAGCTCAATAAATTTTTTAAACTTTTAAAAACAATGAAATGTTTTTACAAGCTCAGGAAGCTTGCAATTACTTGGGGGTAATGAGGGAATGAGCTCAATACTGCCAAGGTCATTTTATTTGGTTCGAGAGGGTATCAGACTATTATCTTTCAGTCTATTTACCTTCTTGAGAAAATTAATTTCATTTTCATCACTTTATTGAATTTAACATATTTACAGAGTGTCCACATGTGCTAGGCATTATACAAGAAGTTAGGAAAACAAAGTCAAAAGGCACATTTTTAACCTGGAGAATGTTCAAAGACCTAGTTTACAGGATAAAGAAAAAGAAGAAAAGGGGCAAAAGATTCTTATATTTGCTAAGTAATAGAGGAGAAATAGTGTAGGGTTAAAAACAGATAGTGTTGCCCAGCCAGTGAGCCTCAGGGGTTGAGCATCGACCCATACACCAAAAGGTTGCTGGTTTGATTTCCAGTCAAGGCACATACCCAAAGTTTCGAACTCAATTCCCAGTAGGGGGCATGCAGGAGGCAGCCAATCAATGATTCTCATCACTAATATTTCTATCTCTCTGCCTCTCCCTTTTTCTCTCTAAAAATCGATAAAAAATATATTTAAAAATAGTGTTATTTTATTGTACATTAAAGGAGTAATTTATCTGTGGTAAAGTCTGCTTTCTAACTTTATTCATTGTAAGACTGTTAACACCCTAAGTTTCCTGTTTATTTTGTCAATAAAAAAAGTTCCTAGAAATACACAACCATCTTACATGTGCTGATTGATATTTGTTTTATCAGGACAGGTATGGAAAATGGAAAAATGGAAATCACGAGGCAGTTACTAAATTACACTTACTACAGTGAGTTTTATATAAAGTGCTAATCACTAGTAAACAGACAATTATTTAATTATAGGTATGCTTTATAAGCTACTCAAAAGTTAAATCATAAAGTAAAAATCAGCAGTTCACTTTACAGGCAAGAAAACACTATAGAGAAACTAAGAAAATTGTGTGATCCCAGAACAAGCATTATCATTGCTATAAAGTAAGTACTAATCATTGTGAAAGATACAAAATAAGCAAAAAAATCAAAGGAGATTTTAGAACCAGAGCAACAAACTGTTCCTAAAAACATGGCTAACTCACCAGTTGTCTCCTATTCTTCTTCCATGTTTCTGCTTTCCTCTTTGAGTTCATGTTTTGAAATGCTATTTTCAACAAGACAGAATTGTTATCATGAGAAAAACTCTCACCACAGAACAAATACACACATACACATTTGAAATGCACTGGTTTAAGGAGTAAGGAGAGGGAGAGAGAGACCCTTTAGTTCTCAACAGTACTGAATTAAATCAGCTATATCACTTTAACTGAGAACACATCAAACTTACAGAAGTCACTTGGTGGGTTGTGTGTAAGGTTTCTGTAGAATTCAGTTCTGTGAGCTTTCTTTAATCCTGTGCATAAGCCAAAATCAGATAATTTTACATGACCCTAAAAAAGGAAAAAAAAAAAAAAACTAGTAAAATCAGTGGATTATAACTTTGAAACAAAAGCTTTATTGTAAACTTTTTAAAATTCAACTATTATAAAAATTCTTAGCTTAGAATCCATACTAATGAAATGTAATAGTATAAATGTTTGATGATAATGACTGCATCATTCTATAAAATAATGTAGGTTAGCAATAATATAAATTGCAGTTGTCCATTTCCAATCACAAAATTAGCTCTATTACTCCATAAAATAACTAGCGACCTAATAATTCGCCAGTTTATTCACATACCTTGGCATCTAACAAAAGGTTGTCTGGCTTAATATCCCGATGGATAAAACCCAACTGGTGGATCGCATCTATTGCCAGAACAGTCTCTGAAATATAGAACTGTGTTTCCTCTTCTGTCAAGGTATCTTTCTTCATTAGCAATGTCATCATGTCCCCTATAAAGGAAAGTATCATGTTTTGAAATGCCTCAAAAGGGAAATACCTTGTAAATGCTTTCTTTGTATCTACACAATGTATGCCTGATTTTTGAATTTTATGATCCACCCAGTATACCTCCAACCATCTCCAGGGCCAAATAAAGTGTCATTGAATAGGCAAAAGTTTTATGACATTTAATGGGTTTAAGATAGAAAGTACATGAAATCAAATCAAAGCAGAGCTAATAATGAAGTAATATTCACCACTCAACATCCAGAATAAGTTGCTGAGAAAAACATACCAAACTGGAAAATGAATCAATAAGCACACCTGGAAATGGGATATACTAGTATTCTTTCAAATTCAAGTTTCAAAAACACTCAGAGCTCTTTGGGATAGCAAAAATAGGACATCATTCCACTAAAAGACTTACCTTCAGACATTCTTTTTTTGTTTGTTTGTTAATCCTCATCCGAGGATATTTTTCCATTGATTTTTAGGGAGAGTAGGAGAGGGAAAAACAGAAAGAAACATCGATGTGAGAGAAACACATCGATTGGTTGCCTCCTGCATGTGCCCCAACCAGGGCCCGGGCCAGGGAGGAGCCTGCAACCAAGGTACGTGCCCTTGAGCAGAATCAAACCTGGGACCCTTTGGTCCTCAGGCCGATGCTCTATCCACTGAGCCAAACCAACTAGGGCCAGACATTATTTTATTTTCAAGGGATTTTTTTTGTTAAAGGGAGGCAAAGAACAAACACTGGTGAACTTACCATTCAAAATTGACAAAGTGTATTTTCATGATGCTTCAGATTAAAAAAATAATAAAGTAGTATTCTTTGTTCTCCATTCCCATTCTATTCCTCTTTCCCATTTTGCTGAGTAACCATTATCATGCATTTAGTTTGATGTGTATCCTTCTAGCTTCTTTTTAAAATGTTTTCATATACTTATATATTAATCTATAGACTTACAGTCTTTTGTAGGTTTTTTAAAAAATTACACAAATAGTATCAATTGTACATATAATTGCACAGCTTGCTTTATTATGCCACTGTTTCCGAGATATTACTATTGAAAAAGATATAGCTCCTGACTTTTAATTACTGTAAAATATTTCATCTCATAATTATGCCACATTTTATTTGTCCAGCCTTCTATGGCTGGACATTTATCTTGCATTCAGGTTTTCACTATTATGACAATGCTGCAATGAGCATCCTTTTACAGGTCTCTTGTACATGGGCATGGGGAGAATCTCCAGGGAAGATAACTGGTTGTAGAATTGTGGAGTTGTAGGACACCTGCATTTTCCACTTTACTGCTATGTATGAATTGCTCTCCCATTAGGATTTACTGATTAATTTACATATATGAGGCCAGTTCCCCACAGCCTCATCTGTCTTAATGTTTTTACTAATCAGATGAGTGTGAAATGGTATCTCATTCTTGTTTTAATTTGCATTTCCCTGAATACTGGTGAAGTTGAACATTTTCCTATATTTTTATAGACAGCCAGAGTTCTTCAGTGCACTATCATTTGCCCATTGGGTTGTTTTTCTTTAGTGATTTGTTTTTCTTTCTTCAAAAGAATCTAATTTGTCAAAATTAGCATTATTATGGGAGGAGCTATTGGAAAACCATGACTGACTATATAAACCTCAGAGCTAGGAATACCAAAGTAAACCTAATCAATAAAATTCTAATTACATATAGTGATTTGCTTGTGTTCAGCCTGTCATTGCTGTTACGTTTGCTTTTACCTCCAGGGAGAAATTCCATGATTAGATAAAGGTTCCTCTTATCTTGAAAACTGTAAAACATCTTCACCACCCAGGCACCATCTGCTTCTACCAAAATATCTCTTTCTGCTCGAATATGAGCCACCTAGATGAATGTATTTTGAAAAAATAATTGTAACATATTACACATTTTCAAGCTTACCTCTTACAATTATCCATCCAGTTCCTAAGAAGTCATGAAGGAAAGCTGGAGTTTCAGAAAAAATTTAAAACATATATGCATGTTCATATTCTCGTTAAACACGGAGAACCTCAGGAAATAGTTTATTTTAGCTTATATCTTTAGGCCTAAAAAGGTGGGATCCACAGGTATATTAGGGGAAGCTGAGGCCTTTAAGGTAGAAAAATGACTAGTCTCAAACCTTCCTGACCATATTCTCCACCTAGGCAAAGATCCTGGCTTTGTCTTATAAATTTAGAGCCCTAGTCTGACTTTTAAATGTTAAAAGAAGTAAGCGATGCTCTATAAATCAGTTTGACAAAGTCAGGGTCCTTAGCAAACTATTTTTTAACTTTTAGTAGTCAAAGGACTTGACTTGGTTTTTAACCATTTGGTTTGCTTTTTTAAGCAGAAACGTTTATAATAACTTTATATTCTTTTGTTATAACATACAACCTCTATAACATCTATAAACATAATCTATAACAAATTAATGTAATTTTGTGGAGTTTTGCTACTGATTTTTGTCAGATACACAATTACTAGGGATCCATTTTATAAGTTGGAATATTTTATAAACTGAGTAATTTGTGGAGTTCATATAATCAATTTTCAGATATTTTTGCATTATTTCTTGAAAGACTACCAATAAGGTTTGATTTTATAATTTTGCTATTTTCATTGTGCACCACTATGAATTCTGGCCCAAAGCACAAGAGAACAAATATTTTTTAAACCTTTTCATGATAATAAAATATGACCTGCTTAAAATATCATATTTCAGATTACTGTATTATTATCTAGTATGCTAAATGCACTGAGAGCAAAGCACAAGAATAAAAATTGAAAATTAAGAAATTTTTTTTTTTTTTTTTTGCATTAGAAAACTTTATAATCTCTCTGGATCTGTTTCAAAATTCTTACCTATTGTCTTTTACAAAGCATTCTAAGATGGTAAAGAAAAAGCCTTGCCTGGCTGGTGTGGCTCATTGGTTGAGCATTGACCTATGAACCAGGAGGTCACGGTTCAATTCCCAGTCAGGGCACATGCCCGGGTTGTGGGCTCAATCCCCAGTATGGGGTGTGCAGAAGGCAGCCTAACAGTGATTCTCTCATCATTGATGTTCTAGGTCTCTCTCCCTCTCCCTTCTTCTCTTAAATCAATAAACATATATTTTATAAAACTAATTTCTTCATAGGACTTATCAATCATGACTGTTTGGAATAGCGGTCTGCCTATTTTCCCCACTACTATAAAAGAACAAGGATCAGGTGTGTCTTGTTAACCACTGTATTCCCAGAACCTAGAACATGCGAATGCTTGTTGGATGAATGAAATAGAAATAAAGTGGAAGAATGCAGTAAAAATTCAAGTGGGCCATATTTAAATAAAAATTAATATTATATTGATATAATAACAAAGTAAGCTTCAGGTGGGCACTAAAAGACTGAAGTAAAGCATTAGGTACAGAGAGGTGCCATCTCCCCTTGTACCGCCATTGTAGAGGCCTTCACTAGCATATGTAGCATATGAGTGTCCACCCAGACTGGGAACACGGGTGAATAGATAAAATAATACTAGTAATGTTTTCAGATTTATGGCTACCACTGAAACCACATTAAGTCATAAAAAACAGGAAGACAGCCCAGAAGTATGAAATTGGAGTGGTTATAGATTTTGTAAATACATAAAATAAGCAAATTCTCAGTAGACTGTTCTTGCTTTTGTGATATGTGACAGGGATTGATGGTACTGAGAACTATCCTTTATTTTCACTGAAGTCAGAAAAGAGGGTATTTTGTTATGGACTGAATGTTTGCCTTCAAATTCCCATGATAATGCCCAAACCCCTAGGATAACTGGATTTGAAGAAAGGGCATCTAAGGAGGTAATTAAGGTTAAGTGAGGTCATTGGGGGTGGAGGGGTGATGGGAGGGGATTGGTATCTGTATTAAGAAGAGACACCAGATAGCTCACACTGTGTGTGCACACACCGAGGACAGGCTATGTGGAGCCTTAATGGGATGGCAGCTGCCTGCAAGCCAGGAAGAGAGCCCTCACCAGAAACCAAAGCCTGCCAGAAACTTGATTTTAGACTTCCACCCTCCAGAACTGTAAGAAAATAAATTTCTTTTGTTTAAGTCACCAAGTCTAAGGTATTTTGGTATGGCAGCCTGAACAGACTAATACATATTTAGATTATAAATTCAGAAGAAATTTTAACTATAAGAATTGAGAAGCTATGGCATAGGCTATCAAAAATTACTAGATTATATAGTAAGATACATAGATTTATTTTAAAAAATTCCAACATCAGCCAGTGGATGTTTCTTTAGTTGCATGTATTAAAGAACATACCTGCTCTTTTTCAAGCATATCAGCTTTTCTCAATATCTTCATTGCATAGATATGGCCTGTATCTTTCTTCTGGACCAGCCGCACCTAGCATGTGAAAATTGACCACATTGTAGATGTTAAACAGTCACTACTCTGTATTTAGGAGTAAATAGTAGATTCCTTTAAAGAAAACAGTGTTGCAATTTGCCATTCATGGTATTTTAGGAATTCTATTCAAATTAAATTATTTTAATACATATCTATTTTAAATCTATTTTAAGATATATATTCAATAACAGTGTATTTTAAAAAGAACCACACCTCTCCAAATGCTCCTCTTCCTATAACTTTCAAAGACTCAAAGTCATCTAAGCCAAGTCTGGTCCTCTTGAGCCGTAAAAACTCTGTTTCCTTGCGAGCATGCTGTGATCGGCGTAACTTTTTCTATTAAAAAAAAAAAAAAAAAAAAAAAAAAAAAAAAAAAAGACAGTTTAAAAGAAGGCTTTAAAATCAGATTGTTTCAAAGGAAGCCTACAGTATTAAAAGACAAGATATATAAAAATGGGGGTGAAACCCTGGCCAGTGTGGCTAAGTGATTAGAGTGTTGGCCTATACATTGAAGGGTCTTGGGTTCGATTACAGTCAAGGGCACATATCTGGGTTACAGGTTCGATCCCAAGCCCCAATCAGGGAACGTACGGGAGGCAACCAATTGATATGTCTTTCTCACATCGATGTTTCTCTCTTTCGGTTCCACTCTCTAAAAAAAAACCCAAAAAACAACTCAATGGAAAAAATAACCTTGGGTGAGGATTACCAACAACAACAAAAAGTGAGGTGAAGTATCTAAATATATAAAAGCCTAAGCGACCAGTCAACTGTTCAACCAGTCGACCGATAGATGGATCACTATGACATGCACTGACCACCAGGGGGCAGATGCTCAATGCAGGAGTTGCCCCCTGGTGGTTAGTGTGCTCCCACAGCAGGAGCACCGCACAGCTGACCAATGGATGCTAGACGCCGGGCTCACGCCTGGCAAGCACAGCTGCGGTGGCGCGACTGCAGTAGAGCAGCAGCGAGCCTACCAAGCTTCGGCGAGATGAGCAGGAGCAGCGCAGTGCCCAGCCCAGGCTCCGGCTCCTCCCCAGCCGCCTGCCGCTTCACACACTACTACATCCCTCCCGACTGTTGGACTGCTGGTTTTGGCTGATCCCTGCAGGCCACACAGAGGGACCCCACAGGTGCACGAATAAAAATAAATCTAAAGAAAACTTTAAAAAACTTTTTTAACAACTGAAAAATCTTTATTCTTGAAGTATACCCCATTAAATATTTCATCTTAACTATATCATGATAGTCTTTCATCTATATGCTAACTTAATTAAAAAATAAAAGTTAAACTTTAGGCAATGCTAATAGTATTCTGATATTGATTTTGACTCTGTAAAGAAATCGACTTTGCTTCAATTCCTTAAATCCCAACGTTGCTCTGTCACAACTACTGAGACTTATGACACCAAAACAACGAAGCAAGAGTGTTTCCATAGAGATGTGCTTATGGCAGAATTTATTCTTGGAAAGATTTTAATAAACTGCTTGAGACTTGGCACACAAATTCCTGAAAAAATGAAACTGCAACAAAGATAATTACATGAAGAATTCATTAAAATATTCAAGTCAGGAATTTCACAATTCATTCTCCAGCAGTCACAAAAATAATGAGCATTAATATGAAACATTATGAAATATCTGAAGGTACATTTGGAATGGGCATTTGTTTCATTGTTCTATATTTCATTTTTCCCCTCACCAAACAAAATTTTGTTTTTGACAAAGCTCCTATGGGAAATGAAAATAATCAATGAAGAAAATTAAACTCCTGTTCTTCAACTGAACCCTATCAAGCATTCAGTGGTTCAGTTCTGAGGCGGAGACAAGTCAAAATGACCATAACAGCTCAGAAACATCGCTCTGACATGCAGCTCAAGGTATAACTACTAAATAGTCCTTCCCTATCCCTCCGTTTATGCTTTCAAGAGGGTTAGGTAAACTATATATATTAATTAGAAATATGTAAATGTGTATCATCAATGCAATAGAATTCTGATAATTCTAAGAAAGTTAATCTAAGAGGATCAAATTAAGAATTATGTACTCAACATGGCTGGTGTGGCTCTGTGGTTGTGTGTCAATCCATGAACCAAGATGTCACGGGTTTAATTCCCAGGAGTGTGGTGGAGGCAGCCAATCAATGTTCTCTCATCGATGTTTCTATCTCTCTATCCCTCTCCTTTCCTCTCTCTTTAAAGAATTATGTCTTCAATGTAAATATCTTTAGACAGTTAAGTGAAGTTATACACTCAGGCACATCAGTAGTGAAAACAGTGAAGACTATTTTTTGGATCAAAAATGCCATTTGAATAACAGTTTAAAAAACTGAATTACTAGTAAAACAAGATCAAAAAGCAGTTTTAGATTTGAAGACTAAATAAAAAATGCCACATGGTGGCACTGTAGTACAGTCTTTCAAAGCAGTAAAGACATTCCTCCCCACCCCTTTTAATTACATAAATGAGTAAATATAAGAATTCTGAAAGACATTCTAGATTTCTAACATTATGGGTTATAGAATAAACAGAGTGCAGTTGGATTTAGCTTTAGAAACTTGTGTAATCTGAATGAAAAAAATAACCTTATTACACAGTTTCATAAATTACACTCAAAATTGATAAACAAGAGAGAAGCACCTAAAGAAAATAATGTTTATTAATATTTTATAGGTTGTGTAGTATAGCAAGTTAACAATGTTTATGTGTTGGAGATAGCTATTAGCAGAAAAGGAGAATCCCAAGTATATGGAATATATAATCTAACAGAAATGGGACATCACCTATAATGTTGTTACATTACTTTAAAAAAAATCTATTCCATGATATTAGTTTTAATTCTTAGAGTCCAGTGTGGCTCAGTGGTTGAACATCGACCTATGAACTAGGAGGTCAGAGTTCGAGTCCCAGTCAGGGCACATGCCTGGATTGCAGGCTCCATCCCCAGTGGGGGGACTTGCAGGAGGCAACCGATCAATGATTCTCATCATTGATGTTTCTTTCTCTCTTTCTCCCCCTGTTCTTTCCTCTCTGAAACCAATAAAAATAAAAATTAAAAAAAAAGAAATAGTATATAACGTTGTGTAAGTTTTAGGTATATAATGTGATGATTTGATCCATATATATTGCAAAATGATTACAATAAGGTTAATGTATCCATCACCTCACATAACTACTCTTTTTCTGTAGTGAGAACATTTAAGATCCACTCTCTTAGTAACTGTCAAGCACATAATACAGTATTGTTAACTATAGTCACAGTAATCACAGCTAACATTACCTCTTCATCTGCTAATCCTTCTTCTTCCATAGCCACTTCTAATTTCTTCTGCCTTAACAACAAAAAAATAATTTACATTTTAAATACATTCCTAACTACTCCCATTTTTAAATGTACATTTATTTATTCAATTTTACCACTTCAATTTGGTATGCTAAAAAAATCTTTCAAGTTGAATTAAAATAATCACTAAGCATAGTTTTCTTTCTCAAAATATAAACCCAATTCAGATTTAGCTTTCTCATACTGGTCAAATAAAATTTACTTCTAAAGTTGTCTAAATGAATTGTTAGCAAAGGTGACTAATGTTCTAAGAAGGAAAACTCTGTTATCTAATGTTCAAACCACCAAAATCATTAACATATATCAATATTTATATTTGATGTATATAAAGGTAACTATAATGACTAAAAGTACAAATTTTCAAGGTGGCTATCCATTCAAATCCTGATTCTAACGCTATTAGTTAAATGAGCTTGTCCACATCCTTCACTTAAACTCTAAACTTGATTTCCTACATAATCAAGGAAAGATGTTCAGTGCAACTAAGTATATTTTATTCTAATTCTTTATAAATTAGAAAACCATCTATGTATATAAGAAGTAACCCAAAGAACTACAAGAACTTTTCAAGGTACAGTATAGCCAAGTTCAGTTATTATTTTAAAATGGCATCCTTGAAGTTAGTTAAAGCGAACAAGAAGAGGGTGTGGAGAGGATAGAGGAGGAACAGGATAATGAGAGAAACGGTTGTGGCACAAATTTTGTAACTCATCTCCAAGTGAATATTAAGTATTTTATTTCTATTGTATTGGCTTTTCTTAAAGATAAACCTGAGAGAGAGCTCTTTCTAGTTAGTTTTGGAGTATGCTAGAAGACAAACTTCCCAGGCTTTATCCACATGGGTATAGGGGTTGAGGACTGAAACTACCATCCACATTGTTTAGTATTTGTTATTTATAACAGTACTAGAGGCCCAGTGCATGAAAATTCGTGCACTCGGGGGGGGGTTGGGGGGGGTGTCCCTCAGCCCAGTCTGCGCCCTCTTGCAGTCCAGGACCTCTCGGGGGATGTCCACCTGCCGGCTTAGGCCCACTCCCCAGGGAATCGGACCTAACCTGGCAGTCAAACATCCCTCTGGCAGCCCGGGAGCTCTCAGGGGATGTCTGACTGATGGCTTAGGCCTGCTCTGCACAGGGAGCAGGCCTAAGCCACAGTTGGACATCCTTAGCGCTGCCGAGGAGGCGGAGAGGCTCCCGCCACCACTGCTGCACTTGCAGCCATTAGCCTGGCCTGTTCTTGAGCAGAGCTCGCCCTGTGGGAGCTCACTGACCACCAGGGGGCAGCTTCTGTGTTGAGCGTCTGCCTCCTGGTGGTCAGTGCGCGTCATAGCAACCAGTTGTTCCCGGTTGTTCCACAGTTAGGGTCAATTTGCATACTATCCTTTTATTATATAGGAGTCCAAAAGTAAGCTCTTTCCTAATCCATCAAAATCATTTCTTTTTCTTTCTTAAGGAAAATTCCTAGCAAAAATATCTAGAGCCTGTTCATAAATGAGCACCCAAATGGAGATGAAACCTAATAACATATTCTTCACCTACTTCCTCAGCAGTTATAATAGGTACCTTGGTGCTTACCATACTGATTTTTATCTTTTCTTACATATTATTCCCCTAAGCCCAACCTTAGAATGGAACAAGCTCCTAACATCGGATTCTGTGCCTGCCATCGTGTACCTCTGGGCCTGCAGAGCTGCTTGCTGAATGATTTTGAGTTTTCTCCTCTGCTGAAAGAATCCAAAGAGTGAGAGGACCATTAATCTGGGAGGGATAGCCACATACAAGCAACTCTATTCTTCTCAGACCTCTACTGCACCTTTTCCTTGCCAAGACTAACACTTCATGGAATCATATCTCATTCAGGAGCAAGAGGCACTAATTTTCATTCATTTGCACCATGCCTACCCGGAACACCTATGACTTCTCTTGTACCTTTAAAAAAATAGCTTTTCTCCTCAAATGCTCTGGCATTTTGTTCTTTGCTTGGTACTTTATTTAGCTTATGTATTATCCAATTAGTCAAACCTTAAAAATTCATCGCATGTTTTCTTAAAGCATAAACTATTTTTACTATGTATTTTTATTATTTTAACAATGCAATAATTTTTATTTTTCAATTACAGTTTACATTCAATATTAGTGTGTATTAGTGTCAGATGTTCAGCACAATGGATAGATAATCATATACTTTACAAAGTGTAGTATACACTGTTTAATATGACTTCCATGGCACCACCAAGCTGAGACTGTTGTGGTTTGTGTTATTTTAATAACAGCAGATGCTTTTATTCTTACTCTCCTTTGTTTAGAAATAGAGGGGAAAATTGAATTACTTTAAGGTTTCAGCAAGAAACGACAATGAACCTTTAAACTTCTGACAAATAACTCATGCCTGCCTCCTGAGAAAATATAGGTCTTTCTTTCCTTGGTTTTCTTCCACTTTGTTCACTCTCCCTTGATGATGTGAACACTCCCAGAGGCTTCCATTACATTTACAATTAGTGTAATTACTATATTTGGATTTATTTCTAACTTATTCTGTGGTTTCTATTTATGCTTACTATTTGGTATTCCAGGTTTTTGTTTTCTCTGGGCCTTCTTTTGAACTGATTTTCCCCCTCATTCCATTATTTTCCTTCTACAGGTTTGGAAGTTACAAACTTCATTTTTGGTCTTTCAGTGGCTACCCTAGAAATTACATGTACAGTTAATTTGTCAAAGTCTGAAATTAATCTTTATCCTGTCTCCATTGTATTCCTATTCTTAAAGATACAAAGATATCTAAGAACAATTTCATTCCACTTCCCTCCTGATGGAGAGTCGACCGTTAGAAGATATTTTAATTCTTTTTTTTAAAAATGCCCAAGACAATGTCATTATTATTGTTTTTATACAGTCAGCTTTTTGGGGGATTTATCCACCTATTCACATTTAAACCTTCTGTTTGTGATCACTTTCCTTCTGCCTAAATTCAATCTTTTGGAATTTTTCCTGATGATGAACCCCTGGTTTAACTTGCCTCAGCTCCATTCTCTTTCCTCTCTTCCTTTGAGAACTTTAATTAAAGGTACGTTAGCTTTTCTCACTAGTCTCTATATTTCTTACCTCTCATATTTTCTTACTCTGTCTCTGAATAATTGTTTTATCTTCTAGTCCCAGTCCCAATTCTCGCCTCAGCTATGTCTCATCTGCAGTGAGACTTGTCCAAAATTAAGTTCAAACCCTGATTCTTCCTCTTGAGTCCTGTTTCACTGAGTTGCACCAACACTTTTGCCCAGGCATGATATTTCAGAGCCAGTATTGACTTGTTTCTCTCACATTTCATATTTGGCTAGTTTCCATGTTTTTTCATCTTTCTCACCCGTCAACTCTCTTTGTTGCTGTCACAATCCTAATTCGAGCCTCCTTTCTATTTGCCTGGATTATATCACTAGCCTTTCCTGTTCCTAATCCCTCCTCCCACAGTCCATTCTATATATCACAATTAAAGCACTCTTCCAGAGAAACACCTGCAATCATTTGATTCTTCTGTTCAAAACTCAGGGAGGCCCTCTACCACCATAGGAAGAGCTACACTAACAAAGCATTCAAGACTCCCAGGAAATCTTTACCCTCTAGCTTGAGCTTAACTGAACGGTGCTTGAGTTAGCACTTAAGGTGATTTCTTCTGTCTCTGATGCCCTTCCTCTCGCTCTTTTATTTCTTTCTTCTCCCTTTTATGTGTGTATAAATAGGACTCTTTCTTTAGAGTCCTGTTTAAACACTATCACCATTTATAATGTCATCCCAGCTGCCTTAGGAAAAAGCAATCTCTCTCTTCTAGGCCCTTCTCTTAGTGATACTTTTCACTCTTTCACGTAGTATCTATGTGCATTAGCTCCCTTACTCTAAGTTTCCTGAAAGCAAAACAACATATCTTTCATTTTTTATTCTTCTAGACCCACTTATATGTACTCAACATTATAGATGTTTTTGGATTAAAGTCAATTACTCATAATGCATCCCTCTAAAAGAAAGTAAAAAGCTGTATCATAATTTCATGGTTGAAAATGTTTTGTTTAAAACATCTCATTTGAAATAAGTATATGGGGTCACAGGACAAGGAACTATTCTGCAAAAATAAAACAAATAATTAGGTCCACTGTCAGTTTAAGAAAGTTAAAAACAACACACAGGGATGGATCTCCAAAATTTATATTATTAATGGGCAACATATTTACATTCCACTTGCAGCATAACAGCTTATTTAAATAGAAAATTTTGACTAGTTGTTACTATACCTGGTTTCTCTCTCTTCATGCTGTAATATTAGGTTGCTGTAAAAATTCTCCAACGTGAGCTTGGCCACAGTCACTCTTTCCCGGGTATGGTTGCTCATAGGAAAGGTGGCTGTACTCCCTGCCGTCATTGCCATAGTAACAGAAACTGAAATAACATATAAATACAAATTATTCAGTAGAAAAAAGTTTTTATCCCTTATAACAGACTCTAGAAATAGTTTTATTTCTACTAAGCAAAATTTGACCCGAACAATTAAGATATCCAAATCTTTCACATTATAAACAATACAATGCTAGAAAAGAAAGATGCACCATTCCTAAAGCAATAGAAATTAATTTTGTACTGGCAAGACCAGGGCTGAATAACAGTAAAGAAGCACTAGTGGGAGTCTAGGTACAATATAAATACATGCACACACAAAAGGTTGTACTCAACAAGCATTCAAAACAAGAAGCGGTCAATCTATTTTGTTGCTGTTTTATTGATTACTAAATAAAATCTAAAGATTTTGATAATACTTATGTCCTCAATAAATGTAAGTGTCCGAAGGTTAATGTAGTTTAATTAAATAGTAATAAATAGCTTCTTCCATATAAATGTTATGAAACACGAAGTGTCGCATCAATAAGCACACAAACATCAATCTAAAGCAATTCTTATCAGGGGAAAATACTTTCAGAAAGAAGCTCCTTTGACGGAGGCCAGGGTTGCCCTATTTCATTCTGAATTCTGTCATTTCAGATAGTATTATAACAAGGCATAGTATACTTCTCCAAACTAGGATGTCTGTCTCATTTTCAAAAGACACTCGAATGCCTGTAGGAACCAGACAGGAAACACAAATGTGTGAATTAAGCCAGGTGACAATGCGGAAGTTTTGTGTATGTCCAATTAGTACCATTCAAGTGCCAACTTTGAAAAACCACTGGGACAGCCAAAGTACTGGTTTGAAGAAGAAAATCTGTACAATTGGACAAGATACGGAATGTAATAAAAAGGCTGCTTCATAGGGGGGCTATTGAACTCTGGTGGCTGTTTGCTGGACACTGATCCTACCACAGTCTACATCTGGACAAAAAAAACCTAGAATATTCCATATGTTAAACGGATTTTTGCTTATTTGCATGGGGATCATAACAGAACCTAGACATGATCCAGATTGCATAGAGTGAGCATCCGACATTGCATTCCTAGTGAAAACATACTCCCCCAAACTTACTACCTATTCCCCAACACTCACCTCTTCTTAACTACACAAAGATACCAACTCTGTATATGGGCCTGAACTGCACTAGAATCCAGGGATGATGGAATGAACCAAAAGCCTTTCCTGTGCTTCAATGTCAAATACAGATTAAAAGTAAACAATCTCCAGATCCACTGTCATCTTATTGAGTTTATATCTCAAAGTATTGCAGGACCCACAAATCCATACACAATCCATCTATTATTTTACCATCATAAACTTGTCCCTCTGCTAACTACTCTAAATTTTTTATAACAAGAAGCTGATCACATTATTTGTTTAAAACGCTCCAGTTTCCTCACTGCCTATAGCAAATCAAATTAACTTAGCATGATAAAGACAACTAACATACACTGAATGCTGGTAGATATCAGGGATTTTATGATATTTTATTACTGAATTTCCCTTTTTTCTCCTAAGGATTTAAGATAGTGGCACCTTCTTATGCATGACTGCATTTCATCCTCACAGCAGCCCTGTAAAGTAAGGAACTAAAGCTTAAGAAAAGTCTCATAGCTAGTGAACTGTGGAGTTAGAACTCCAACTCCAAATGCTATCTCCAACTTGCCATTCCAGCCTTAGCTGCTCCCCTTGCTCATTGCTTACTCTTCTCCCAATATGCTTGGCTCTTTCATGCCTCCAAGGCCTCACATGACCCACCCCTGAATCAGTTATGTCCTGAAGTC
Source organism: Myotis myotis (assembly GCF_014108235.1). NCBI lineage: Eukaryota > Metazoa > Chordata > Mammalia > Chiroptera > Vespertilionidae > Myotis > Myotis myotis. Next base: position 177,821,302 of record NW_023416335.1, read on the forward strand.
TCTCCCTTCCTCCCTTCCTTCCTTTCTGAGAGAGAGAAAGGGGGAGAGAGAATGAGAGAGAATATCAATTTGTTGTTTCACTTATTTATGAATTCATTGACTGATTCTTGTATGTGCCTTAACTGGGGATTGAACCCGCAACCTTGGCGTATGGGGGACAACCCTCTAATCAACTGAGCTACCTGGCCAGGGCCTGTCCTGAACTCTCTTCACAGGAACCTTGATTCTTTAAGGCACAGTCTTACTGTGAAGACTTCTCTAACATGCCCTAACAGAAGAGACCTAACATTTGCATTAGGTCTCTTCTTTCATAGATGTTCTCTAATATTTGTACCAATATAGCTCAGGTACTGGTGCTTATCACTCCACTTCTCCATCCCACGAAACTAGAAGCATCTCTGGGCAAAAACTTTTCCTGATTCATTTTTTGAGTATTTACCACAACAGCACTGTATCTGACACATAGCAGGCATTAATGAATGAATGACTCGACCTATCAAATAGAGGAGGGGAAAGAGCTGAAAGAACTGGCTAAAAGTAATAAAGACTGATTAATAAGCAACTGTGGAAAAAGAAATTACTGAACTTAGAAGTCAGAAATTTAGAGATTTAATCCAGGCCCTGCTGCTAAGTGATCATATATTCTTGTTCAAATCACCAGAATGCTCTGAACTGGTCACTTTTCCCCAGACAGGTATTATGTATTTGTTCTGCCTAGTTCACAGGCCATCTGAGATAATACACAACAAAACCATAATGGCTTATACAAATGCAAGACATTATTTTAGGCACTTAGTTTAATATTTTAAATGTGCAAAATGCTTTAAAAATAATAGTATTGTTTTTAAAAACAATTAAGAATAAAAATAAATGAAACCCAAGAATTATCACAGCCAAATGCTTTTTAAGTGCTAAGCTGTTCTTCTTGGAATGCTATCAAAGGCAATGTTATCAAACCATTTTTGGAAATATCAGAATCACTGGGTTCATATTCTATGTTTCAGGATCGGTAGAAGTGGAGTTCTTCGGGTGCCGTGAGGAAAATAATTTCCTGAGGCCCTCACAGGAGGATGGAGTTTCATGGAAAGCTTTATTGATGATGTAAAATTAAGGGGGCTCCCTCCAAGATCCCATCTCTGTCTGTCTTGCCATGGAAGAAGTCTAATCTTGTCTTCAGCAGGGCCAGAATGAAGGCCACTGCCCAGAATTTCTGCTCCATATCAAAGTATAGTATAACCCAGCATCTGGCTAGCTTAGCTTGTGTTCCCAGCTGTAGTCCATTGCCTGTGGTGTTCACACAGCAATGGGCCATGCGGTTGCTTAAAGACACATGGCTTTGGAGAGAGAATAGGTGAGCCCACGGGCGAGTGCAGGTCACAGAAAAGAGAGAACAACAGACCAAGCTTGAGCAAGAAGGAGGGAATTCTTTGTCTAGGGATTTAAACTATTCAAGATTTTGAGCGTTTCTGATGTGGTCCACCCCCTAGCCAATCCATTGTTCCCCAGGCTAGACTGACAAGCAAGCACCTTCCCTATGTTACTCCGACTTCACTATGCATGTGCCCACCTTCCCTTTTGTTCGATCCCTTCCCCCAGTGATCTGCAGGAAATGGACCTGTAGTTCCCTGGGGAACGTGAAGCTGTAGCTTTCTGGTGAAGCTGCCCAGGTGACTATGTTTACAATGTCTGACTCTCCCTTAGCTCTTTTTCCCTTATTAATATTGATAAACTAGTTAATTATGGTGATAACACCATCAACCCATTTTGGAAATATCAGAATCACTGGGTTCATGTTCTATGTTTCGGGATGAAATGCAGAAAAGTCAAAGAAGGAAAATAGAACAGGAATGTGGTTTAGCAGACATCCTAAACCCTGTTTGTTAACTGGGATTTGGGGGTTGGGGTGCAGGGAAGGAAGCTAAGGAGGATAGATTAGAAGTTGAGAAATTCAAATAATTTGAGAAAATCCAGATTATACAAAATTAAACAAGTTTCTTGTTGCACAACTTCCCAGCATCTTTAATATGTAACTATTCACCCTAAAACCTCAAAAAGGTGGTAAGGGATACAATTTGCAATAGTATTCTAGGGAGCCTTCTTTAGGCATATAAAATTTGAGTTCATACATAATTATCTTCAAACACTAGTTAAAAAGTGCCTGTTACTTTATTTTTTAACAAACATTGGGTGGGGGTGGGGAGGAAGCACTGAAGTTCTAATACAGAGCAATGCCTAGGAATTTTATTTTTTATTAAAATATATATTTTATTGATTTTTCACAGAGAGGAAGGAAGAGGGATAGAGAGTTAGAAACATCGATGAGAGAGAAACATCGATCAGCTGCCTCCTGCACACCCCCGCACTAGGGATGTGCCTGCAACCAAGGTACATGCCCTTGACCAGAATCAAACCCGGGACCCTCGAATCTGCAGGCTGACACTCTATCCACTGAGCCAAGCCAGTCAGGACAATGCCTAGGAATTTTAGAGTGCTTTCTAATTTGTCCAGATATGTAGCTGATAGAGAATTTTCAAATTGGTTTGCCAGTTATGAGGAGGGAAAAAGGTCAAGACCCAACTCTAATTGTCCAAGGACTATATTTTCCTTTCAACAAGTTTATGATGAAAAAGCAAACAAAACATTTTATATTGCCTCTTGAGAAAAACACACAAAGAAATAGCCCATAAGTAAATATTTCGGAAGTCAAAAAGAAAGCTATATAATGAACTCAGGGTGCGGTCTTGGAAGGCAGTTGACTGGCTGCCAAGGGGCCTCTTAGAACAGGCTGCTCTGCTCAGTCTGCCAAGGGGCAAGGTCTGGCCTTCAGCTGCCAATGTCCCAGGGCAATCAAATTCTGGAAGCTACTTTATCCTAAGAGAGTTCGGGAGAGACTAATATACAAGACATAATGTCAATTGACTTATTTACACAATAAGAAATTGAGTAACAAGGAACAGATCCTTGCATCTTCTCGCAAATGCATTCTGTCCTTGTAGACAAGCTGGATGCAAAGCCATAATGAGGATCAGAAGATTGCTCAGTGAGCATGCATCAGAAAAAAGAGAACTGTTATTCAATTTAAATGTTTCATGGCATCAGGATAAGGCAAAATCTTTAAAATAAATTTTAAAAAGACTACTTGCTATCTAGCCCAGGCAATTTTGCCCACTTTAAAGTAGCTGGAGATGGCCAATATTTACCTCTGCTGCTGACTGGGATGAAACAATATTGGGGGACTAGAGGTGGGCAGAAATATTACTGAGCAAAAATTTAGGGAAAATTTTATGAAACATAAAAAAATGTTAGGGAATTCCAAATAATTCCAAACAACTAGGAATTGTTTGCATTAATAATACAGAAATAAATATGAATTATTTTAGATAAAAATTTATGAACCTGAGGTCTTTATAAAAGAGGGAGAAACAGAAGATCAGGTTCCTCCCATCATAGGAAAATGTAATGAGTTCAACTCCAAAATCCAGCAGTGGATATCAAGTAATAGACAGTCTATAATTTAATCATGATCAGTATGTTTTTTCCGTTCTGTTACACATACATGCAAGTGTGTATGCCTTGTTTAAAAACCAAATCACAACAAATCCTATGTGTATTTATCTCTGTAATGAAAGTATTACAGCATCTGGCAAAGTACTGAACACACAGTAGGCATTTTATAAATAAGTGATGGATTTTCAATAATGTTTCACATATTATAATTTCCTTTGAATTATAAACTAAAGAATCATTTAGTATTATGTTAAACTTCAGAAACAAACCCTACATGAGTGATACAATTGCAGAAAAGACCAAAAATTCTACCCATATTCTTGAATAAATAGCATCTTTTAGAGATCAGCTTTAAAATTAAGGAAAAATATTTTCTTGTTACCAGACACAAATAGGCTTCACAAAAATTCTAATTTAACAAAACTAAGAACAAAAGTGACCAAATTATTACAAAGAATGATCTAGATGACTGGCACTTATTATATTGCAAATTTATTCCTCTAGTGGATTTAATACTGTTCTTTGTCTTTTATTAAAGCCCTTTCTTTAGCCAGAAAAAGAACAGGATACAATTTGCAAGTCTAGAATTCCTGGACTGATAAAAACAACACCAGGTGCCCTTGAATTTCCTGTTCACGTGTTTTCTCCAGACTCCCCTATTCATTAATGGAGACACTACCAATAATAGTTAAGTCCAACATTCTTTCATTTACCAAGCCTGGGGAAAGGCGATAAAAAATCTGGCACTCAGGCCATCTATAAATAGAGGTGGTGTCTCTAACCATTTACCATCAAACTTCTAAAGTGGGAAAACAGAACTGCTTTACCTGACTGGTAAAACACATTATTAAACTGGTGGTTTCACCTTAGTTTTCACATATTAGATTTCAGATGAAAGAGTATCTTTAATGCTACTGTATTACCTTGGCTTATAAAAAAAAAATGTCCTAAATTCATCATTAGTTGTAACCATTATGTTGTAGGCTACAACAGGTCTTTAGGTTAAACACTGTATATGCTGGTCCCTAATGCTAGAGTAGCCACAACTTCTTTCCTCTCTGAGGTGCAATCCAAAGAGGAAGAAGCTCTGGTAAGGGAGCTGGGGTTGGTTAGAGCATCATCCTGATTCACTAAGGTTGTGGGTTGCGTCCCTGGTCAGGGCATATGTAAGAGTCAACCAATGAATGTATAAATCAGTGGAACAAATTGATCTCTCTCTCTCTCGCCTTCCTCTTTCTCAGAAATCAATAAATAAATCAAATTAAAAAGCAAAGAGGAAGAAATTCACAGCCAAGTGAGCATTCCAGTCCCAGTCCTAACTTTTACTAGGTGCATGACTCCCATCCAACATTTATTGTACACTATGTGCTAGCACTGCACAAAGTACTGAGAATAGGAAGACTGATAAATATATATATATATATATAGTCTCTTCTCTTAAGGAGGTTCATAATCTTATGGGAACACAAAGAAGGGAGAAATCAGCTCTCCAGAGGAGGAGAGGTGTAAGGACATGAAGTAGACTGGCACACTTGTGTAGAGAATGGCTTAAGTACATTTAGTGAAACAGCAGAAGATGAAAGTGAGACAGGAATCATGATAAAATACCTTCCTCCTTTTTTGCCATATTAAAAAATTATCTTGAGCATAAATGGGAGTCAGATAAGGCTTTTCATTAAGTGAAGAACCAGCAGCCAATAAAAAAAAACAAAAAACAAAACAACATTTATTGAGTGCTTACCCAAGTACCAAGATCTCTTTTACATGTTTTAATGTATTGAATCCTCCTAACCAACCCTAAAATCTTATCTGATTATCGCTTGGATAGATTCTGCTAGTATAGGGTAGGTGCCAAAAAAACTAGGAGTAGATTAGGCTAGAGCAGGGGTGGGCAACCCCTGGCACACGTGCCAAACATGACACGCCAGTAACTTTTGCTGGCACGCGAAACCCTCCCTTATAATCTTCCATTTACAATTTTTTTCTTAATATCGACTTTTTTATTTTTCAGATAAATTCAGTGTAGGTGCATCTTAGATAAATAAATAATTTTACATAACAAGTTATCTTAAAGACCATAGACATGAATTGATGAGACAGGTGAAGAGCAATTTCTGTGCCTCTGTCTTAACTCTCCCTGCCTTCCTACATCCGACCAGTGTTTTGGTTTCATCCACATACGCTTGTAAATCTTTGTTCTCAGTGATGAGTTTTGTTAAGTCTCGTAATAAGAGTGGTCTGACGGATGAAAGTAGTAGCTCGTGCATGTCTCTGAAGGTCACGAAATATAAACCTGATGTAAAATCTGTCATCAGTGATGCAGCAGCAAAAGTCCCACTGATAATATCAAACGGAGTCATAAAGTTTTCTGTTGGACTATCAGTGTACATGTCTACATTAAAAAATAAATGTATTTTTCATCATCATATACTGTGTTTTTGTCGCTTGAATGAATTTTATTATTTCTTCAAGGTTCTTCACATACGTACACCTTAAAGAGATATCAAGTAGGCGTAACATGTTCTCAAAAAATTAGGGTTGGCACGCAGAAGAATTATGAGTCAGAGATTTTGCTGGTTTTGGCATGCACTCACAAAAAGGTTGCCCATCCCTGGGCTAAAGGAATATAAATCAGGTTAGGGGGACTCAATAATTAATAGTCATGGGTTACAAACTGACAGCCTGAAGCCATATTTTGTTTGACTTGCACTGAGATTTAAAAATGGAAAGATTTCATATAAAAATCCAGATTTCTGGTTCCTCTTAAACAATCACATCTATCAAATATGAGCCCACAGTCTTGACTGGAAATAGCTGGAACAGAGAAGCATCAGCTTCCTAGCAATACCACTTCCAGCCACAGTCCACCAACTTTCTATCCCCTCATGCCCACCTTCCTTCACTCATATTACCTGTAAGCTTTATTATCTGTTTCCTGTAAACACTGAGACTATAATTCTTTTAAGATAGTAGCAGAAGAGACTAAAAGAAGGTCTCAGCTGGAAAGAGTGAAATCTAAAATTATCTCTGGGTTTCAGATTTGGATGACTGGGTAAATGGTCCTATCATTTATTGATATGGATAGGTAGTATCAGAACAGCTAAATTGGTGGGGAAGAGAGTAAGTTTAAGGCTGATCTTGTCTGAGTTATTTCACCAGACAGGATTCTCATCTCTAAAACGGAGATAATGGCCCTAGATCAGGGGTGGGCAAATTTTTTGACTCGAGGGCCACAATGAGTTCTTAAACTGGACCGGAGGGCCGGAACAAAAGCATGGATGGAGTGTTTGTGTGAACTAATACATGTTAACACTGCTGCTGGTGAAGGAGCGGAGGGGAGAGCAAGAGAACCCTCCGCTCTTTCGGCTCCGCGGGCCAGATAGAACAGCCAAAGGGGCCGGATCTGGCCCGCGGGCCATGGTTTGCCCACAGCTGCCCTAGATGGTTTGGCTCAGTGGATAGAGTGTTGACCTGCAGACTGAAGGGTCCCGGGTTTGATTCCAGTCAAGAGCACATGCCCAGGTTGTGGACTCGACCCCTGGTGGGGAGCATGCAGGAGGCAGCTGATCAATGATTCTCTCTCATCATTGATGTTTCCATCTCTCTCTCCCTCTCCTTTCCCCTCTGAAATTAATAAAAGTATATTTTAAAAACAATAACAATTTCTAAAAAAATAATAAAATAAAATGGAGATAATGTATGCCAACTGTACAGCCTTGATGTGATGCTTCGATGGTGGCAGAGCACAATAATGAAGGGCCAGATTGCCTGGACCTGAATTTTGGCCCAGACACTCACTAGCTGTCTGACTTTAAGCAAATTACTTAAAAGTTCTATGCTTCACTTCTCTGTAGACTACAATAAAGATAACAATGGTCAACTGTGTACATGCTGATTATGCTAATACAAGACTTTTAAGAATTAGGAAAGTTAGTACTTGTAAAGGACTTAGTGCCTGGCACAGAGAAATGTGAGGTGTTTGATAAATCAATAAATTATGTGAGAAAGTATTTTAAAACATCTCTTGACTCATATTAAATGGCAAAAATGATTAATTTTCTTCCCTTGCCTGCCCAATCTTCCTGGATCACTCCTCCTGCCTTGCGCTATCCTAAGGTAGTTTGTAAATGTTGTCTCTAGGCAGATTCCCTATTTCTCCTACTCTTATACCTATTTGATTAGACAAATTAGATTGCTTTTTTAAAAAATATATTTTATTTTTACATAGAGGAAGGGAGAGGGATAGAGAGTTAGAAATATCGATGAGAGAGAAACATCGATCAGCTGCCTCCTGCACACTCCCCACTGGGCATGTGTCTGCAACCAAGATACATGTCCTTGACCGAATCGAACCCAGGACCTTTCAGTTTGCAGGCCGATGCTCTATCCACTGAGCCAAACTGGTCAGGGCTAGATTGCTTTTAATGGAGAGAGGAGAGAAATATATCAAAAAGTACATAGCAGTTTCTTAAACTGAAAAACCTGAAGTAATAAAAGAGGTATTTGTAGAAGTTGTATTAGAAGTTAATATTGATTTGGGGGTATAGATAGGCTAGAAAAAAGTGTTCTGGGAAGAACTAATCACTTCTCTCACAAGATGCTGCAATTCTTATGCGGGAACAGACATCCAATTTATAATCTAGTGACTGCATTTAGTATCAAGAGCTTTTGCTTTGTTTTCAATTAGTTAATGTGACTCTCTATATTTGGTGTGTGCCCTATTCAATAGTCCAGAAGAGTGAATTCATAGATACTTTTTTTCTTTCTTTTTTTGTGAGTCATAAGCCTGGTGGTGATGGTACAATGGTACAGAAGTTAACATTATCATTTTTTTTTCAGTATTGTTTTAGAAAGAGATATATTTTTCCTGCAGACAAAATATACTTTAATGGTTGAGTTTCCAAAAGCTTATTTGGCCATATGCTGTTAATGGCAGACGACTTGGGTATGTTGATCCAAATGATTACTAAAAATTCCTCTGAACTTTAAAGTTTGTTTGTTTTTAAGATTCCACACATAAATATTACCCTTTTTTGCTTCAACCAATTTGAAGTCGGTTGGGACTCTTGAATCTGGATATCCATTTCTCTCCCTAAGTTTGGGGAGTTTTCAGTCACTATTGCTTTATTTTATTTATTTAGTTGAATTTATTGGGGTGACATTGGTTAAGAAGATTTATAGGTTTCAAGTGTACATTTCTATGATACATGATCTGCAGATTGCATTGTATATTCACCACCCATACATTATTGCTTTCTCTTTCTTTTCTCTGGGATTCCCATAATGCATACTTGTATTTCTTTCTTTCTTTTTTTTTTTTTTAAATATATTTTATTGATTTTTTACAGAGAGGAAGGCAGAGGGATAGAGAGCCAGAAACATCGATGGGAGAGAAACATCGATCAGCTGCCTCCTGCACGCCCCCTACTGGGGATGTGCCCGCAACCAAGGTACATGCCCTTGACCGGAATCGAACCCGGGACCCTTGAGTCCGCAGGCCGATGCTCTATCCACTGAGCCAAACCGGTCCTGGCCATACTTGTATTTCTTAATCCTATCTCATAAGTCCATAGGCTTTCTCTACTTTTTTTTTTTTTCATTCCTTTTCTTTTTGCTCCTCTGACTGGATAATTTAAAATGACATATCACCTAGTTCACTGATTCTTTTTTCTGCTTGGTCAAGTCTGCTGTTGAAGCTCTTAACTGAATTCAGTTTCATGGTATTCTTCAGGTGTCAGATTTGTTTGATTTTTTTATAGTTTCTATCACTTTGTTGAACTTTTCATTTTGTTTACACATTGCTTTCCTTATTTTATTTAGTTCTCTGTATCTTCTTGAAGTTCACTGGACTTCTTTAAGAGGATTATTCTGAATTCTTCGTCAGATAGTTTATAGATCTCCCTTTCTTTAGGGTCAGTTACTGGAGTTTTATTAATTTCCTTTAATGGTGTCATGTTTACCTGATTCTTTGTGTTTTTTGATTCCCTATGTTGGTATCTATACATTTAGGTAAGTGGTCTCCTCCTCTACACTTTACAGGTTTGCTTTGGCAGAGAAAGACCTTCACCAGACAGCTCAGCCTGGGGTACTGGTAGTGCCTGTGGGCAAACAGAACTTTCTATTGGGGTCTCTACTTGGGTGAGGCCACTGTCATGCTCTAAAGTCAGGAGGGTTGTTGTGACTGGACTGTACAATTAGGTGAACTGGCTAGCTGAGCTCCCCATTCAAACAAGGCCACTGGGGAGGTTCCCTGATGGGGTGAGGAAGCTGGCAGTGTTCCTGGGTAGGATGATGCCACTAGTTGGACTCCATGATTGGACATGGCTATGACCTGATCTACGTAATCATACCTGGCTGGGTGGGATCCCTGGCAGTGCTTCCTGACCAGGTGGTGCTGCTAGCTGGACTCCATGCTGATGCAGGGTCGCAGGCAGGGCTCTGAGGTCAGATGGTGCCTCTGGCTATGTTATGCAATCAAACAGGGTCACAGGCTGTGTTCTGAAGTTGGGCAGGGCCTCAGGCTGAGTTTTGTGATCAGGTAGGCCACTGGCTATGCTCCACTATTAGACTAGCCAGATTCTTTGGTTGGGAGGGGCCTCTAGCTGTATCCTGCATTTAATGGTCTAGAGCAGTGGTTCTCAACATTCTGGCCCTTTAAATACAGTTCCTCATGTTGTGACCCAACCATAAAATTATTTTCGTTGCTACTTCATAACTGTAATGTTGCTATTGTTATGAATCGTAATGTAAATATCTGATATGCAGGATGGTCTTAGGCGACTCCTGTGAAAGGGTCGTTCAACCGCCAAAGGGGTTGCGACCCACAGGTTGAGAACCGCTGGTCTAGAGGCTGTGCTCCATGGATGGGTTAGGGTTGCTGTCCAAGCCCCCACATCAGGTGATGTTACAGGACATATTCTGCAAATGGGTGGAGTCATTGGCTGGCTTTCTGCCTGAATGAGGCAGCAGGCTGCATTCAACAATTGGGTGGGGCCATAGGTTGGGTTCTGCTGCACAGCAGGGCTATAGGGTAGGCTCCATAGCTTGGTGCTAACTAACATAGACTAGACTCTAAGGCTGCTCAGAGTCATTGGGGGGGGGGGGGGGAGATGCGGGGGGCAGGGACAGTACTTTAAAAGGCTGCTTATCAGTATTCAAGCAAGGCTGTAGGAGGTCTGGGGTGGAAGGTCCGTCAGCCTCAGCCCTGGATTGTGGTGTCTTGCACAGATAGTTGCTAGTTCATCTTCTGTAAGGGGGATTAAAATTGGTAATGACCTATGTCACCATCTTGATAATATCACTACCTGTGCTTATGTGAACTGGCAGAGATATAATCCTTTCTAGTAGGGATTATGGCAATTTGTATCAAGAAACTTAAAGATTCTTTATCTTTTGGCATAATTCCACCTTTAGCAATCTATCCTAACATATAATCAAAATTGCAGCAAAGATTTATAGTTTTTTTAAATCAATGCATTGTTTGAAATAACAAGCAAAACAAATGTTTAAAATTAGGTAAAATGATTGATGGAATGATGATGATAGCAAGAAATTACATAGAAATAATAGTGAAAAAATGTCCCTCAAAAAATTTAACAGCTTGAGAAATAATGCTGTATAAGCAAGATACAAGGTTCTATCTTTTTTAAAAAATATATATTTTATTGATTTTTTTACAGAGAGGAAGGGAGAGGGATAGAGAGTTAGAAACATCGATGAGAGAAACACATCAATCAGCTGCCTCCTGCACAACTCCTACTGGGGATGTGCCCACAACCAAGGTACATACCCTTGACCAGAATCGAACCTGGGACCTTTCAGTCTGCAGGCCGACACTCTATCCACTGAGCCAAACCGGTTAGGGTCAAAGTTTTATCTTTATGTAAAATATGAACTCTACTATATGAAAAACGGGGGTAAATTATAGACGATTTCAATTTTGTCCTTTATAATTTTTTTTAATTTTCCAATTTTTCCATAAGGGAAACAATCATTTTTATAATAAGAAAAAAGTATTTAATAGTAGTTGTGTGTGAGTAGACATAGGAACAGTAAAAGAGAATCAATTTGTACTTTTCAGCAGAGTGTCGTTTTTTAAATTCTTACTCTAAGATATGTTTTTATTGATTTCAGAGAGACAGGAAGGGAGAGGGAGAAAGTGAGGAAAAGGGACAGGGAGAGGAAGACAGAAGGAGAAAGGGAGAGAAGGAGAGAGGGAGGGAGAGAGAAAGGAAAGGAGGAGGGAAAGGAAAGGAGAGAGGAACATCGGCTGCCTTCCATATGCACCCCAACCAGGGACCGAATCTGCAAGCCAAGTATGTGTCCTAACCAGGAATCGTGGGACCGTTTGGTGCACAGGACCATGCTCAACCAACTGAGCCACCCAGCCAGGGTGACAGGTGTGTGTTTGTTTTTCTAGGTACCATTGAACTTGGATTCTTTTCCTATGAGCCAAATTCTTAGTTCTGGTTTTGTAGAGGGTTATAAAGAACAGCAAAAAGGGTCTGCAGTCATGGATTAAAACTAAAAACAAACCATGAGACAAATGGGAATCATGAAATTTTTTCAGTCATCTCTTACACCTCTTTCTAGGGAGAGTTTTTTGGTGTTCACAAACTGTCACTCTCTTCTCAAATTAGTTTTTCTACTGGTGACTCAAAGGCCCTTATCAAAACAAAAAATCAGGCAGCATAAATCTTACTTAAGTTAACTTCAAGTCCTATTCAAGGTAAGAAAACTACTCCTCCAAAATCATAAGAGACAAAATAAATGCTCAAGCTTTAAAGAAGATCCCCACTTTCCTTTACTCCTACTTAGTCTGTTCTAAAGGAGATAGTGCCTGATTCAAAACACCAGTACAGCCAAAAATGCCTGTTTTGTGCTAAAAGGTGAAAGCCTGGTGTGACCAGGAGACAACCAATAAATGGACAAGGCAGGAAAATGATGAGTGGTGAGAGGTGGTGTGACATGCTGGTTAAGGAAAGGGGAGGAGCAAGCTTTGGGGAGCAGCCTGAACACATAAATCACTCAGCAGTCCAACTATAACAAATGTGCTCATCTTAAAAGTGTGCTTCTAATAGAAATGAGAGAGAGAGAGAAAGAAACAGACTGACATTCACACAAAATTAAACTTGAAAATAGATGAGTTTAAATGAGAATGTAAAATGCAAATTTCTAAAACATGACTTTAATTGAAAATATAAACTATTTTAATTTTCCATTCATTCGAAATATTCAAAGCTTCTTCATCACTGCATAGCTTCAGGAGAAATCTATATGGAGCCCACCACTGTACAAATTTCTTTCATATTTCTTAATTTTAATTTGAAAATTACTGTGTTATTTTGTTTATGGTTCCCCTAAAAACCACTTGCTGAAAGAGATCACACTAATTTAACAACTTAAAAGCCAGAAGCAGCAGTCCTTTTTGAGGGCAAAAATTAGATTAGACTAAAATTAAAACATGGTATCATCAAGTTTATAATTTTAAGATATGAGTAGCTATGAGTTACTTTTAGTTATTTTGAGTCAACTCTCCCAAGAGACTTTTTGACCATCCCAAGTGACCAAAGAACTCTGTTCCCAGCTAAAAGCAGACATACCATGTGACTCATCAAACTCAGATATTGTGTTAAACACACACACTACTTGACTTCTGTAACTGTGATAAAGTCCAGGAGGCATCCACCTCATTAAAACACCATAGTACAAAAAGGCAGAAAAAACGTTTCTTTAAATATATTTTATTGATTTTTTACAGAGAGGAAGGGAGAGGGACAGAGAGTTAGAAACATCAATGAGAGAGAAACATTGATCAGCTGCCTCCTGCACACCCCCTACTGGGGATGTGCCCTTGACTGGAATCGAACCTGGGACCTTTCAGTACACGGGCCGATGCTCTATCTATCCACTGAGCCAAACCGGTTAGGGCAGAAAAAACATTTTTTAGTGCTAGTGATCGTTGTAATACATACCTGCACAGCTTATTATCTAAGATCAAACAGGGCCATACCATTTTATTGTCTTACAATCTCTAGAACACAATTCTGGTTTATTTGTAAAAAAAAAAGTATAGGAGAGAAAAAAATACCTAAAATGGAACAAAAAGTACATTGTATAGTTTGTTGTTATCAAGGATATCCTGTAATTCAAGTGAGTATACTGGCAAACCCTTCCATAAATCAGCTTGTAAGCTTAATTATGTTCAGCTTTTTTTTTTCTTCTTGATTTTTAGAGAAAGGGTAAGGGGGAGAGGGTAAGGGGGAGAGGGAGAAGGAGAGGGAGAGGGAGAGGAAGAGAGAAATACTGATTTGCTGTTCCATTTATTTATTTATTTATTTATTTTGCATTCATTGGTTGATTCTTGTATGTGCCCTGACCAGGGATCGAACCCATAACCTTGACATATCAGTGTCAGCTCTAACTAACTGATCTACCCAGCCAGGTCTGTTCAGCATTTTTCTAGAATCCACAATAAGTCTAAGATTGTAAATTTAGTTCACAAACTGGTAAGGCTATTAGAATCACAGAACTTGAAAACAGCAACTCTGTTATCTAGTCCATGTCCCTCCTTTTACAGAAGTGAGGCCACAGTCAATTGGCTATCTGGTGGAAATGCTTGGACTAGAATACTCAACCCTCATGAGCAGCTCCCAATCTAGCTGGAAAGAGCACAGTGCAGTGGCAGCTGTAGGACATGGTACAGACCCTGCAAAGAAACTGGCTATCAGAACACTGACAGCCAACGGCTGAGTTCTGGATGACATGGTATCTATTAGTTCTAACACCGACGTCTATGTCTGACACTAAATCGTTGCTTCCTCTTATGATTGTGGATGTATGGATCAAATAACTGGCTTCTACCTGCTTTTCTCAGAAGGCTGAAGAATGACATTTTACTCTATACTTTCTAGAAACCTTTCCCTTTCCCTTTTCCCTTCCCCTTCCTTCCTTCCTTCCTTCCTTCCTTCCTTCCTTCCTTCCTTCCTTCCTTCCTTCCTTCCTTCCTTCCTTCCTTCCTTCCTCCCTCCCTCCCTCCCTCCCTCCCTCCCTCCCTCCTCCCTCCCTTCCTCTGGAATCAATGAAAAAAAAAATACCCTGGGTGCGTCTTTCTTTCATAAGCAGGGCTTCAGAACAGGGAAAGATCCGTGTGGACTGCAGTGCAGTGCTCAATGAAAACTAATAAATTGGGTAGGTCAGCTTTAATTTAACTGAGTGCCTGACAGGCATCAAAATTTAATGACAGCTATTGAGAAGCCCTTAAGAAGAAAAACAGTGATGATTTCAACTTGGTTTATAAATCAAGACTGAGTCACACTTACAGCACCTTAATCAAAGGTCAGCGATCCTATAAGCAAGCATCTCTCATTGTTCTTGCAGCAGCTACTACAGATGATATACTAGTACATCAACTGTGATCAGCACTGGATTACCCCAATGAGAAATCTCTAAATGCTTTGTGGCTTGAGGGGCTATTCAATACCAGAACTTGATCCTACTCCCCCTATACTTGGCCTAAAAAAATCCCTATTCTATTGGCCTTGCATCCACAAAAACTCCACCCAGCTTCCTGACGTCATGGAAATGTACCAGTTCACTCAGAAGACCTAGTATGTGGGCTCATCTATTTGTGGAAAGAGATAGTTCTCTCCAAAATAACTGAGTCAGAAATTTTTAACAGCACTAGATTTGTTTTTTTATTAAAAAAAAAAAGGGGGGGGGACTTTTTTTGGTCATCATTGAATAAACAGGATGAGTACTGTTTCTCCTTCCAAGGAGCAAAAACTAATGCTAAACATAGCTGGGAACACTGGCTGGTAGGAAACAGGGTAAAAACTTTTTTAAAAATTTAAATCATATGAAAACTCTACAGTTGTTTAATTTTTAAAACTTTATTAGAGAATGCAAAGCAAGACATTTCAGTGACTTCTTTACCAATCTGTCATGCCAGGAAGCATTACTCAGGGAGGGTATCTTCTCTGGAAATGAGCAGGAAACTTACCTGTGAGTTGGATTTAAGGCATTTTCACTAAAATCGGGAAGTTAAGACTATTTAACCTTCTGAGGATCCTGCCAGTTTTATTATACTGTTTGTACTTTTACAGGTAACTAACTATTAGTACTTTAAATTAAGCAGAGATCACAGCAGGGTTGAATAGTTTTCACACACAAACCTCAGAACTCTATCTGTAATGAGAGACACTGTAAATCATAAACAGTACTCCACACCCGATAGCTTTTACTAAGTGAAAGTGGGATAATTTGGTGGGCTGTACATTTTTAGAAGCGAAATAAAAACTCTATGTAGTTCCCCACATACTTCAAGAGCTGTGAAGGTCAAATGAAAGAGGTGAAATGGCTTTATAAAAGGCAACACACTGCTCAACATAAGGGTTGGTTATACATGCACTGAAACAATAAAAATTCTAAATCTAGGATAATAGTTATTTCTGGGGAGGGCAGGGAAGGAAGAACCAGAAAGGCTTCTCCAACTCTATCTGTAATGTTTTGTTACTTAAATAAAATCTGAGACAAATACTATAAAATATTAACATTTGTGCAGCAGACACATAAATGTTCATTATACTTTTCTCTATAACTCTCTGTGTTTGTAATAATTCATAATAAAACCTGCAACAGTAAGTTTTATAATGTAATCTTAAGAAAATAAAATGACAAAGATCCAAGGAATCTTTGTCTTTTAAAGGTTTCTTATAATATTTTAAAGCTACTTAACTTTATACATAGAGTATCTTGCTTTCTACTAACAACTATCTATTTTCCTTATTAATATAATCACCATCACTTTTTTTCCCTTTACACTTCCATCTAACAGAGTTGAAATAAAAAAACACAACTCTCTCTGGAGCATACGGACAAAGGAAGCTCAGTGAGATGGGCTCAGTGAAGTGGGGTTCTGGGAGCAGCTGGCAGAGGGAGGGGAGAGCACTGGACAGAAGACCAGTGCCCAGTGGGAGAGGCAGCCAGGTCTTCTATCAGACTTCATTATTTTGTTTGAAGTATCATGACTATCCAAAATACCAGAGAGACCCCTTTTAAAAGATCAAAATTATATCCCACACATACTAAAATATTTCTGGATGACATAATATAACACCAAGGAATACTACAAAATAATATAGCTGAAATAAGACTGGTCATGGTTTGATAGCTATTTAAGCTGGTGATGATATATTGGGACACTTTGTACTATCCTATTTACTTCTGTGTATATTTAAATTTTTCTATAATAAAATTATTTTTAATCCCAACTACAATAAATGATTAACCATCATCATGTTAAAAGTCTTGCTTCATTTCAATCTGCTAAGTCCTATTTATGACAAGAGGATCAGGTAGCCAGGCCAGGGTTAGTCATGCTGCTACCACTAATCAACTATGTGCCTTGGTCTTACTCAGTCTCTGGTTTTGAGCTTATGCAACTGAAAAAATGAAATGGTTGCATGAGATGATATCTAAGTCCCTATTTAACAACAAGATTATTATTAGAATTATAAAACACAGTTATTGTATAATACAGTTAAGAACTGCAAATGTTACTGATATCAGACTAAGGCCACATACAAATATATTTAACCCCTCATTTATTTATTTATTTGACAAACATTTAGGGAATATTTACTATGTACCAAGCAGTGTTACATGTAGCTAGAATACAAAGTTAAATGATAGAATTCTGCCTTCGAGATCCAATCTAATCATGGAAGATACATGTTTATATTAAACACATGAAAACAATACAATGTAAGGGATGATGACAGAAATAAGGGAGTTGAAAATACCAAAAGGCTTCCATTTTCATATGCAGACAGTGGAAAAAAGTATCAGGAGATGAGACTGGATAGGAAAGTAGGGATCAGACTGAGAAGGACTATGAATGTGATGCCAAGGAATTTGGATGGTATCTTGAAAAGTAATAAGGAAGGTATTTTAAAGATTCTAAGCGTGGAAATGATGAGATCCAATTTACATTTTAGATGAACTGCTGCAATAAGAATTTGGATTTGGTGGTGGCTGGCAATGTTTGAAGGACAGAGGAGAGAAACAAAGGAGGAAAGGGAGGTTTACCTAGTACTTAGGAGATACCAAAAATGATCCAGCAGGATATGATGAGGGCTGGAATCAAGGCAATATTAGTGGAGGTTCTTGAGATACTTTTAAAGCAGCACCTTCGGTTCTGGAGTAGGAAGAGGAAAGTACACTGAGATACATGAATAAATGGTTGTTAATGTACAATAACCAGTTCCTTCTTCAAAGATAAATAAAGCAAAGATTTTAGAAATGCAGATTTTAGGTACTCTGCTGTATTTCTTCCCTCATTTTTCAAGATAATATAGAAACGATAGCATGGAATGATAGCATCTATTCATCATCATTACAGCTTCAAACAGAGTGCCTAGCATAGAGTGGGTGCTTAATAAATGTGGGTTAGCCCTGGTCAGTGTGGCTCAGTTGACTGATTGTCATCCCATGCACCAAAAGGTGGCATGTCTGGTTCCCGGTAAGGGCACATGCCTGGGTTGTGGGCTCGATCCAAAGTAGCGGGAGTGCAGGAGGCAGCTGATCCATGTTTCTCTCTCACATAGATGTTTCTCTCTCTCCCTCTCTCTAAGATCAATAAAAACCTACTGAGAACAATAAATGTGGGTTATGTGTTTAATGTGATAAGTTAATAAACAAATGAAACAAACAGTACCACATGGTGCAGGAGGTTAACTCCCTGCTCACTGGCCATATTAGCAATGACTTGATAAAAAGCACAAGTAAAAGTAAGAAAAGATGAAAATTCTTTATCAGGTGATTTTATGTCCTTCTGCAACTTTTCCCTTAAACCTTCCAGGTTTTTAAACTATTATGTCTTAAGACAATGAAGAAGGTGGGTGAATTCTTGTTATTAAGAGTTAGACTGCTCATATGTAGCCTATAAGGTATTTTTTCTTATAAATTATATAGTATATTTTATCTGAGCCCCAAAAAGGGCACTTCTAAGAGAAGTATTAGAAATGCTCAGTTTCAGGTGCCACAAACCATAAGGACTTTTATCCCAATTTTCACAAAACAACAGCAATATTTTTCCCTTGAAACTATTATCTTCATTTAAATAAAGAGGAAAAGTAGGAAGAAAAAAAAAAACCAAGATGGCGGCATAGGTAAACACCGGAGATTGCTGCCTCACACAACCACTTCAAAAATACAACTAAAAGATGGAACGGACATCATCCAGAACCACAGGAAGGCTGGCTGAGTGGAAATTCTACAACTAGAAGGAAAGAGAAAAGCACACTGAGCCTCAGAGGAGATGCGGTGCGGAGGTAAAATACAGAGGTACAGAGGCGCATGCGGAGAGGGCTGGCGGCTGAGGACACGGTTGTCTTTTTCAATCGGGAGGGAGTCTCAAGCTCTGAGCTCCAGTTCCGGGCGAGTCTCTGGGGACCCAGACTCATACGGGAGAAACTGGACTGTCTGGCATCGGTCGGAACTCGAGGGCAGCTTTCTCTCGGAGGTGCTTGGAGCGATTGCCAGGACACTGAGAAGCAGGGCCTCTGAGGGCAGGACTGAGAGCAGCCATAACTGCTTGCTCTGCCCTGTTGATCCCCTGGGACCCCGCCCCGCCCAAGCCTTTTGCATATGAAAGGCCTGGACCTTTGCAATCTGATAATTACCTAACAAACTGCAGCTGGCCCAAGGCCCCAGGGCAACTTGCATTGCATCACAGCTGGCTCCTGCTGGGTAGCCTCAGGCAGAGGCTAGATCAGCACCTCCTTAGAGATCCAGAAGCCAGTGTGCCCGGTGGTCAGAGTGGGACCATCCAGATTGCAGCTCCTCGGATCCATAAAGGACACACTCAGGGGGCAGACTCAGTGACCACCAAAGCCCCATTGAAGCAAGTCTTGCCCCGGCAGGGTGTCTCCAGCACAGAAGTTCTCCCACTGCAAACACAGCTGATTCTCACAGCCAATTGGTCAATCCCTCCCAGTGTTACCTACAACAATCAAGGCTTAACTACAAGACTGTGCACAAAGCCCACAAGGGGGTGCACCAAGAGTGTCTACCTCAGGTAATTGGGGAGGCTGAGCCACTGGGCCCTATAGGACACATAGCACAGAAAGCCACTCTATCGACACAGCGAAGCATAAAAAAATGCCAAGACAAAGAAACAGGACACAAATGACAGAAATGGAGGAAGGCAAACTACTGGATATAGAGTTCAAAACCACACTTTTAAGGTTTTTCAAGAATTTTCTAGAAACCACCGATAAACTTAATGAGACCCTCAAGAAATCTAATGAGACCCTCGATGTTGTGATAAAGGACCAACTAGAAATTAAGCATACACTGACTGAAATAAAGAACATTATACAGACTCCCAACAGCAGACTAGAGGATCGCAAGAAACAAGTCAAAGATTTGAAATATGAAGAAGCAAAAAACACCCAACCAGAAAAGCAAAATGAAAAAAGAATCCGAAAATACGAAGATAGTGTAAGGAGCCTCTGGGACAGCTTCAAGCGTACCAACATCCAAATTATAGGGGTGCCAGAAGAAGTGAGAGAGCAAGATATTGAAAACCTATTTGAAGAAATAATGACAGAAAACTTCCCCTACCTGGTGAAAGAAATAGACTTACAAGTCCAGGAAGCGCAGAGAACCCCAAACAAAAGGAACCCAAAGAGGACCACACCAAGACACATCATAATTAAAATGCCAAGAGCAAAAGACAAAGAGAGAATCTTAAAAGCAGCAAGAGAAAGAAACTCAGTTACCTACAAGGGAGTACCCATACGACTGTCAGCTGATTTCTCAACAGAAACTTTGCAGGCCAGAAGAGAGTGGCCAGAAATATTCAAAGTGATGAATACCAAGAACCTACAACCAAGATTACTTTATCCAGCAAAGCTATCATTCAGAATTGAAGGTCAGATAAAGAGCTTCACAGATAAGAAAAAGCTAAAGGAGTTCATCACCACCAAACCTGGATTATATGAAATGCTGAAAGGTATCCTTTAAGAAGAGGAAGAAGAAGAAAAAGGTAAAGATACAAGCTATGAACTACAAATACACATCTATCAACAAGTGAATCTAAAAATCAAGTGAATAAATAATCTGATGAACAGAATAAACTGGTGATTATAATAGAATCAGGGGCATAGAAAGGGAGTGGACTGACTAGTGGGGGAAACGGGTGTGGGGGATGGGGGAAGAGACTGAACAAAAATCGTGCACCTATGGATGAGGACAGTGGTGGGGGTGAAGGCGGAGGGTGTGGTGGGAACCGGGTGGAGGGGAGCTATGGGGGGGAAAAGAGGAACAACTGTAATAATCTAAACAATAAAGATTTAATTTAAAAAAAAAGAGGAAAAGTAAAGCACATAAAGTTAGATAATCTAGACAATATCCTGTTATTAATGACTAC
The DNA here is from genome assembly GCF_014108235.1 of Myotis myotis. Classification (NCBI taxonomy): domain Eukaryota; kingdom Metazoa; phylum Chordata; class Mammalia; order Chiroptera; family Vespertilionidae; genus Myotis; species Myotis myotis. The sequence continues at coordinate 177,842,243 of NW_023416335.1, forward strand.
TAGTCTGAAATTACAAAATTCTGCCTATCTTGTAATTAGTACCTCCTTATACTATCAGGTTTTCTCAGCAGTGAGCCTGTTGTACTAAACATCAAAACCTTGAAATCTGATCATTTGATTTTATACCCATATATAATAATAAAAGTGTAATATGCTAATTAGATCAGATGTCCTTCTGGACATTCCCTCCTTCCCGACAAAGCCGCAGCGGGCAGGGGCCCCAGCAGAGGCCCCCGGCTGCAGCAGCTGGCAGGCAGGGGCCAGGGCCAAGGCCCTTGCATGAATTTCATCCATCAGGCCTATAGGTCATAATAATTAAAACATTGATCATGTCCCAGGTAATACGCTTAACAGTTTATACATATATTACCTCATTTGATTTTGATCTTTGCATTAACCCCAAGAAGTGGTACATAAAGTATTGCCATTCTACAGTACAAAAAGATGGGGGGGCTTAGAGAAAATGTGTATCTTGTCCAATGACATACAACCAAAACAAGCCTGTCAGACTCAGTAGCCCATGACTCTTCACACCTATGTAGCATTGCCTCTCCTAAACCATATGAGATATGTGGGCAAGTGTTATTGTCTCTACTTTAAAAATCCCAGGCTCAGAAAATTGACAACACTTGCATAAGGTCACACACTTAGAAATGGAGCCAGCATCAGGCTCCTAGTTCAGGGCCTCTACCACTCTACCTCCGATACTGGACCTCTTCCATGAAACAAATCATAGCCACTCCACAGGAATTAGCAAAGTATAAAGTCCCACCCTTGTTTTAAAAAATCAAACACCTAATGGCTTTGTCAACATAGCATAAAGGTCATGAGGTTCTAAAAAAAGAACTAATAAAGTTTCTTTTCTGACACATCAAGGCCACCTTTGACTCAAGTCATAAAAGGAGCTAATTTAGAAAATAATGCTTTTCAGATTTCTGATATGTGCATTTGTTTTCCCAATATTTATGTGTTTCTTTTAGAGTCCACATTCACTGCCAAAGTTTTCAGTACTTATCTGAGAATTGGGTAAAGGTTAAAGAGCAATTTTGTGTCCCCAACCCACAGAGAAAACAATATCTACAATTAATCCTCACAGACTCTACTGCCAAATAGCAAGCAGATGTATTATTTCTCAGATGCATTGTGTATGTGCCCAGGCAGTGGAAAGGGGTGAAAGAGGGTAGAGAGAAACATTAAAAACAAACCACATTTGGGGGACTCATTTCTTCTAAGGGCTTACATCTTCTAAGGCGTTTGGCGGCTGACAAGATGATCCTGCCCTTGAATACAAGGAAGTTGCACCCAGTCTCACAAAGCCCAGCTTCAATCACTCCAAACAGAAGTCTGGACTTCCCTCCAAGACAAATATGGAATTCAATCTGTGTGATGCCTTGAATGCAGCGAATTAGTTTGCAATCCTTTATTATGACCATACAAGGGAGGGAAAAGAGCTACTTCATTAGTCCCTACTTGAGGGGGAAACAACAGGGGGAAAAACATATCATTTAAATCCCATAGCAAAGTTTTCAAACTTTTCCAGTAAGATACACACCCTAATTGAGTCATCAGCATAATACTCTACAAGTGTATCACCTCAATACTAACTACTTTTCCTATACATGATTGTTTTAAGAAGCTATAACTTGTTTCATTCTTTTCCTTTAGTCATTTAACACTATAATTTTTAGAGTAAGTGCACTGCCCTTAATTCACTTAAGTACTTAATCTATAGCTAAATTTTCACACAGCTGAGCAAAAATTATACCTGAAAATAGCTAATAGCCAAAGTACTGAGGCAACATAAAGAAAACTGTTTCATGGCCGAAACCGGTTTGGCTCAGTGGATAGAGCGTCGGCCTGCGGACTCAAGGGTCCCAGGTTCGATTCCGGTCAAGGGCATGTAACTTGGTTGCGGGCACATCCCCGGTGGAAGATGTGCAGGAGGCAGCAGATCGATGTTTCTCTCTCATCGATGTTTCTAACTCTCTATCTCTCTCCCTTCCTCTCTGTGAAAAATCAATAAAATATATTTTAAAAAATTAAAAAAAAAAAAGAAAACTGTTTCATGAATCAATGAGAATGTGCTAAATCCAAAATTAAGATTATTAGGAGGAAAATTCTTTGAAACTAAAATTAATATGTGGACATTTTTCAAATATGTTTGGCTATTTATTAGCTAGTTGTGTTAAGAGTTATATAACACAGTCTTTTAGGAATGGTCAATCTCAACTGAATATTAACTATCAGCTTGAAGATCAGTTGGAACCCTCCTCTGTGGTATTTTAAAAACCATCTCCACTGACTACTCTCCAAATATTTGCATATGGCATATGGGATACTGAATGAAAGGCGATGAATTTCCTGAAATCTCTCATAGGCCATGATCCACTCCCAAAGATCCAAAGTTGTTCATGTTAGTTTGACAGACCAGGCAACTCCAGCTCTAAGCTTTTCCCACTTACAAGTACTTGATCCCACCTACTACATTGAAAATGTGTTTCCTATTCTTTCCCCATCACATTAAAAACAAAACAAAACAAAAACGGAGTTTTAGGTGAACTCTTCTCCTGAAGCTAAAAATGAATGGATACTTCTTTGGATACCAAGTTGATAATGAATCTATTTCTAAAACTCTTGAACTAGACTGCCTGAGTTTGAATTCTTGATTCCACTCTTGCTAACTGTGTGATCTTAGAGAAGTTAATTAATCTGTCTGAGCCTTAATATTCTCATCAATCAAAGGGATTCTTATGAGTTAATAAAAATTTAGAACAGTACCTGACACACATAAGTGGCCAATTTAAAGAAACAATTATTATTATTATTATTATCATTATCATTGCTATCACTGTTGTTAATTTGAAAATTATACTGTTAACGTGTCCCTCTGCCATTCCTCCAGAATGTGGAAAAATCAATCAAAAGTTAATTAGATCTCTGAACTACTCCTAAGTTAAAGAAAATGATACTTTGATAGTTTGGTCACCAAATTACACATTTTAATGAACTTAAGTCTGTGATTTAACATCATAAGGACTCAACTAAAATAGCAGTTTAGGATTCATTTGAATCTCTTATGGGCAACTCTTACAGATTTCAGTCTCTAAGTTATGAGTATTAAACTTTGGAAATCATGAAGCTAAAAATAATCACAATACATTTGGAGAGACAGATGCATCTGCAACTAAGCTACAACATAGAAAAGGAAACTAATTTGAACAGGGGATTAAATGGGTTCATTTTTCCTGGGATTAAAAAAACACACACATCAGCAGCCACAACAACAAGAAATAATAAAGATTGAAAAGTTATAGGTTATGAAATATATGCAAAGTGAATATGCCATAGTTATTATTATGTTTTCAAGCTTTTATATAAAACCTAATCTACACATTAAAATACTAAGGTAAAAAACACATTACTATCATAGAAGAAAAAATAACCACAAAATAGCACATTTGCAACACCTAAAAACAAAGAGTTAAATACCAGTACAACAATATTAGCAGCTGTTTATTTGGATCTTACTATGTATCAGGCACTGTTCTAAACAACATTAAGTGTCCTATCTTCATAAAGAATTTCTATGAATCAATACAAAAAACCCCCACACAAACAAAATTTTAAATGAGCAAAAATCCCAAATAGAAATTTCAAAGAAAGCACAAACGACCCATAAACAAAATTAAAGATGCTCAACTATAATTCTAATCAGAGAAATGAAAATTAAAACCCTAATGAGACATGAGTTCACACACCTAGATAGGTTAAAACGTAAAAAGCTGTCAATATCTAGTTTTGTTAAGGAACAATGGTAACTCTTAGTCACTGGTGGTGAAGGTATAAATTGGTACAATTGCTTTGGACAACAGTTTGATATTACTTAGTAAATCTGAACATGCACATCCACATCCTCAATGCCCAAGCAATTCTGCTCCTAGGTATCTACCATAAGAATACTCTTGCACATGTGGAATAGGGGGCAATGGCTAACAAAGTCACTGAAGCACTGTTCCTACAGACAAAACAAACAAACAAACAGGAAACAACACAAATGACCACCAACAAAAGTGGAATAATATATATACTGTGGTATATTCATATAACTGAAAACTACACAGCAGTGAAAAAGAACAAAATACCACTACATGGATAAACTCAGAAACAAAGTTGAAAAAAAAGCAAGTCACAGTATATAATACATACTGTATGATTCCCTTTAACCAATGTAACCCCAATAAATTCAACACAAATAAATAAAAATTTTAAAAATAAAGTTCAAAACAAGCAAACCTAGAAAATAACATCGAGTTAATAAGATATATACCAAGGTGATAAAACTAGTATAAGTAAAACAAGAGAATGCTTACTATAAAAGTAAAGACAGCCGAAACCGGTTTGGTTCAGTGGATAGAGCATCAGCCTGCGGACTGAAAGGTCCCAGGTTCGATTCCGGTCAAGGGCATGTACCTGGGTTGCGGGCACATCTCCAATAGGAGATGTGCAGGAGGCAGCTGATCGATGTTTCTCTCTCATCGATGTTTCTGACTCTCTCTGTCTCTCTCCCTTCCTCTCTGTAAAAAATCAATAAAAAATATATTTTTAAAAAAAAAAGTAAAGACAGTCATTACCACTGGGAGGAGGGAGGGCACACAGGGAGCTGCTGGGACATTGGTAGAATTCTATTTCTTTATCATTATTATTATTAATCTTCACCCGAGGACATGCTTAGAGAGAGGAAGGGAGAGATATAGGTAGGTAGGTAGGTAGGTAGGTAGGTAGGCAGACAGATATCAACTGGTTGTCCTCCATATGTGCCCCAACCAGGGATCAAACCTGCAACCCAGGTATGTGCCCTGACTAGGGATCGAACTGGTAACTTCTCAGTACCTGGAATGACACTCAACCAACTGAGCCATACCAGCCAGGGCTGGGAAACATTTTATAACACAGAGGCCATATTCAACCAAACACTGCGCCCAAGACTGATGTGAGAGCAGGAGAGAGACAGTCCAGTAAAAGGTACTCAGATACCTAAGTCTTCAGTAGCTGACCTATCCAAGACAAACCCTGGACAGTTGAGATCAAGACCCACAATCAAAAAGAATCCTTTATGAAATAAGTGAATGATCATTCTATGTGTTGTATGAAGACAGACACAGCTTTATTGTGATTCCCTTGGGGGCAAAACATGGTGTAGGCATAAAGTGGAACAGAAAAGATCTAGATGGAATATAAAGAAATATTTCTACAGTTTGCAGAGTCATGGTAGACTAGTAGACAGAGGTTCTTATTTGATTTAGGCAGAGTAATAGAAGCCTCCAGCAAAAAAATCTGTTTCAAATCAGATCTTTCAGTTAAAAGGTTTTTCTGCTAGTCTTCCCCTAATAAAATTAGAAATTCTCTAATTTTCTACTGGCATTTTCTCCAGATACAACAAATCTGTGAACCTGATATAAAAATTCATAATATGCTTTTATTTCCATAGGAAAGGGGGATAATAATGCTCTCTGAAAGAAAATATAAACACTGCACATTTATTTTTAAAACTGCTTATGATTAGACCACTATCACTCATCCAAGTGAGCCACACCAGCCAAGGACCATAATTTTGTTTGTTTGTTTGTTTGTGTGTGTGTATATATATATATATATATATATATATATATATATATATATATTTCTTTATTGATTTCAGAGAGGAAGGGAGAGGGAGAGAGAGACAGAAACACTAATGATGAGAGAGAATCATTGATCGGCTGCCTCCTGCACACTCCCCACTGGGGATCAAGCCCGCAACCCAGGCATGTGCCCTTGGCCAGAATTGAACCCAGGACCCTTCAGTCCGCAGGCCGACACTCTATCCATTGAGCCAAGCCAGCTAGGGCTGTTTTTTTTTTTTTTTTTAATTAAGCAACTACTATGTCCAGGCACTCTTCTAGGTGCTAGGGATATAGAGATCACTCATTACAGAGAGCTCATATCTAAGCAACAGCTAAAGAGTATATATTTCACAGAAGTTTACTGTAATGTTATTAAAAGCAAAAAATTCTGGAAGTAATCTAAATGTTCAAAATAGAGCTGTGATTAAATAATGATAAATCCAAATGATTTAAAAATGTAGTTCTTTAAAAACAGTATTTTTAAGCAGTAATTCATGATGGGAAATTGTCATGATGCAATGTTAAATGAAAAAAGCAGGCTATAAAAGTGTACAGAGTACATACATATATACATGCATTTCCTATCCCTTTATATGCATCCAAAAAGTCATCCAAGTATTGTAAATGATCACTTTTTCTTTGTATCTTTTGGAATTTCTTAATTCCTAAAATAGTATTAATTGTCTTTTATCACTAAGGGGGAAAAATTGTCAAAGTAATTTCAATCAACACAACACCAGGAACTCTATAGATTTATGTATTAGAAACTAGTCAGCAATACCAGTCCTTGAACCTCTGCCTCTGAACTCTGAGAGAGAGCTTATCTTTTCCTAGGCCTTTAAGGCAGCGGTAGCCAACCTTTCGGACCTCACGGACCACCAGTAGTCCGTGGACCACGGCTGGCGACCGCTGCTTTAAGGAATACTCAAGAATGAGCAATATAACCAAGTAACACACCCTATGTTTTCTTCCAACCTAGTCTCTTATTTCTAGCTGTCCGCTGAATATTCCAACTGAATGCCTTACTCACATAACTCCTATTTAATTATGTCCAAAAATAAATGCGTAACTTTTCCCTATTGCAAACCTTCTAGCAATCACATTACTGTCCATGGTAATAACCTTTCTCCCATTCAGAATGCTTGGAAAACAGCCTAAATTCATCTCTCCTTTTCCCATTTCAAGATCATTAATAAATGCTGTCAAAATCTCTCTCCCAGTGCACCTTACTCTTCCTTCTTACTTCCACCATCCTGTCAGTCCAGGCCCTGATCGCACTGTCAGTGACATTACTGGACCAGCATTCGCGTGGGTCTTCCTGATGCCATGCTCTTCCATCTCTAAGTCACAGCTCCTTATGCAGAACTTGGAAGATGTCACCCACTGGCTCAGAAACTACTAAAGCCTTCCCCTTTCTACCACTCCAATCTATGCCTGGCTTTTATTAAACCCCATAATTTGGATCCACCCTAACTACTTAACTTGATTTTCCGTTATACACCAGGCTCCTCCCTCATCAACAAACAGACATGCCATAATCAATCTTACCACCAAGCCTTGGAATATCTGAATTTAAAAAGAACAAGTCCTTCCTTTCCCCTATATTCATATTTAAAGAACTTAATGAATTTTCCTCTTCTACATAGCTTTTCTTGATTAGCCTAACCTCATTTGTTTCACTTTTCAGAATTTGTCTATCACTTAATTACGAATCTCACAATTAGGCATTTACTTCCACACTCGTGTAAGTGGATTTACTGTTATATATGTTAGTCATCTATTAAATTCCATACTTCTTGAGGACAAGAGCCATTCCTTATTCTGTCCCCCACAATATTTAGCATGAGGCAGAACTCATAGAAAGTACTCAATATTGGATGACTGATCCAGCAAGAAATGATCAACTTCAGTTCCTGCCTCATTTAACATGCATGTAGTGGTTTAGGCAGGTCAAGCACCATTCTAAAGGATATCATAGGAGACTCTTAAGCACATTCTCATGAAGTCCTTTTAGGTATAATTCAGTGATGACAGGGGGGTATGCCCTGTATTATTCCCAAAGTTCTAGGGAATAATAATTGGTGTTCTCTAAGTTTAAACACCTTCCAACTTCCAGGAGAACAGGAACTAGGTCTTTTGAAAGAGTGCTTTGATTGGAATGAATGTCAAAGAGAACTGCATAATAAAACAAACGACCTGAATAGAGAGTCCTGCTTATTCATAAGTCGCCAAATCTCACTGACCCTCAGTTTAACTCAAGAGATGCCATGCTGTTATTGTTTAAATGATAGTAACTGCCAACTGATGAGAAATATTTTCATATGTGCAGTTGTAGTGCCCATACAGTGAGGCCTTGACTTACGAGTGTCCCGACTAACGAGTTTTTTGAGATACCAGCTGTCTCTCGGTGGATTTTTTGCATTGAGTTGATAGAGTAATTTGAGTTAACGAGCTCCTTAATGAGCTCGGCCTCCAAACGAATTAAACTCCTAAGTCAAGGCCCCACTGTATTTATGAAGTTCTTTGGAGTCTTCAAAGGGCTTTCTACATACCTGATCTTTCATTATCTGACCTTTCCTAAATACTAGGTGAAATGGACACAAAGTATTATTTAAAACAGAGTTTATATATAACACATATTTTGTTATATGGTTGGTATGAGAATGCAATTTTATCCCAACACATGTTCCCGCTTATTCTTCCCTTCCCTTTCTGCCACCTTCTGCCTAATTAGGACTATCCATAATTTATGGTTTAAGTCTTAAAGGTTTTATAGCATTTCAGAAATGTGCCTATAATTTTCACTAATATTTACAGTGTATCAGTTTCTGTTTCTCTTTCTGCTCAAGTCTAAAAACAGGGAAACACAGGTACATACACATCTTTTTATTAAACCCAAAAATATTTTATTAAAACAATCTGTCCATTTTTGCATAACAATACACCCAGTGTATTTTTAGAAAGGATTACTGGCAGTTTGACTTAATCTTAAAATATGACACTGGTCCCACCAGTGGCACCTGGAACAGGTGTTAGAGGAATTTGACATCTTTTAACCATCTGCATTTCTCCTGCCCCCACCTTATGCCTCTCCTGCCAGTCTGCAAGCCTTCTTTTTCTTTTCCTGTTCTTGTCTTTCACTTCCCTTCCTGTAGTGCCCATAAACTTTTATTATTACCACTAAGGGCACTAAAGCAAACACAGCTGCCAACAAGCCTAGAAATAATACAATGGATATAATTCTAATGGGAGTCTACAATTAACTTTTTGGTTGTCCTTAGAAAACAGCTTAACTATACTCTGTTTCAGTGGCCCAATCCACAAGACAGAAAAAAAATAAATGGCTGTATGAAGTAAACCTATGTGAAGAAAAAACCTAGAATGCTTTTCAGCTCCAGCAGTCTAATGCAGATTATACACACAAAGTTCAGAATCATGATTTGCAGGTGCAAGTTTCTGAAGGATGAAAAATGGTGGGACGGGGGCAAACTAGAGATAACGTCTGACACCATTTGACGCTGAAGTCATGCTAAACTGTTAAAATATAGGAAGGGTTAAGTAGAGAAGACAGAAATAAATCAAGGCTAGACTCAAAATTAAAGAACTTTAGCACGAGATATTACAGTCCTGGGAAATTTTTAAGGGTTCCATAAAACTTTATGGGAAAGGCACATAATTACGTTCCTACCACAATCCCCTCCCTCAGTCAAGTGCTCTTGGCGCTATGCTTTGATGCTGCATTCTCCTTACACAACCCTAGTTGCTCTACACATTCATCAGAAAAAAAGGTCTTTTGTGGATTTCTTTCTCTCTTTATCTCTCTGGCTAATGGTATCCTTACTTTATCCACTTAATTTCACAGAAAGGAAGCAAGAGACAGTTTATCACTGGCAGTATACTTGCAGGCTGGGGCGGGGGGTGAAGTGTAGAGGGTGGGAAACACAGCACAGGTGCTTATACTAGGATGCAAGAAACAACAGAAACACAAAAGCTCAGAGCGCTAAAGCTGGATAAAATAAGCATTTTAAAAATGGCAAATAAAAAGTTATTTTATAAAGCAAGTTCATCTATCCTATCCAGCCACATGTCCCAATCCTAAAATAATCCAGGTTCTTGTGGCTGCCTAAACAGTCTTTAAATCTCTATGCTATAATGTCCTCCTGCTGCTTGTTGGCCTGAAAAAACTCCAACTCAGCCTTCAAGTCTAAGCTCTAACACTACCACCTCTAGGCAAAGCTTCTTTGATTCTCCCAAACCCGTGCTCCATTCCCTTAAGTGCTCCTCACACTGCTCCTTCACTACAGCAGCGGTGTGATATTACAATTACTGTGAGTGTAGCTCTGTGGGAGCACCGTGTCTTTCCATCACCGCATCTCCTGGTACACTGGACGTACCTCATAGGTCAGTGATGGCGAACCTATGACACGCGTGTCAGAGGTGACACGCGAACTCATTTTTCTGGTTGATTTTTCTTTGTTAAATGGCATTTAAATATATAAAATAAATATCAAAAATATAAGACTTTGTTTTACTATGGTTGCAAATATCAAAAAGTGTCTATATGTGACACGGCACCAGAGTTAAGTTAGGGTTTTTCAAAATGCTGAAATGCCGAGCTCAAAAGGTTCGCCATCACTGTCACAGGTCATCCCATAGGTTTCAACACACATCCATTGAGTCTCTTTCTTCCAATCCAACCTAATTTAGAACTTCATTATCTATCTCCTAGATTATTATTATTATTATTTTAATATATTTTATTGATTTTTTTACAGAGCGGAAGGGAGAGGGACAGAGAGTTAGAAACATCGATGACGGAGAAACATTGATCAACTGCCTCCTGCACACTCCCTACTGGGGATTTGCCCGCAACCAAGGCACATGCCCTCGACCGGAATTGAACCCAGGACCCTTCAGTCCGCAGGCCAACACTCCATCCACTGAGCCAAACTGGTCAGGGCTAGATTATTATTTTTTTAATAATTTCTTTTTTTTCAAGGATATGCTATTATTGATTTTAGAAGAAGGAAGAGAGAAACATCAATGTGAGAAACATTGATCGGTTCACCCAGTATGTGCCTGACTGGGGATGGAACCTGCAACCCTCTGGTGTACAGGACAATGCTCCAACCAACTGAGCCACTGGCCGGACTCTCCTAGATTATTTAAACCAGTCTCTTCATTGGTCTTCCAATTTATGGGCCCTCTTCCCTGAAATCCACTCCACATTCATTCTTGCCACTGTAATCTTACCAAATTACAACTTTAATTAAATGTACCAGGTTGAGCAGTTGATGATGCAGAGAATGAAAAGCTGAAAAACACCTGTTCTCTAAGCTCAATGGGCTCAAATCCAATAGGACACAGAGAGAAGTAAATAATTAAGTAAATAAGTAAATAATTTATCAGGTGTTATAGAAAATATCCAACTCATGCTAATTCTTGGCCTGGTATGTCCTTTACTTTAAATGGTCAATCCTTCCTAATCTCTCCAGTCAGAAGCAATCTCTCCTTCCTCTGCTCCCACAGTGCCCTTATCATTTTCTATTTGAGTTTATGCCCATGTATTATGTCTCTTACTAGATGAAATCTTTCTAAATGGAAGGGCAATATATTTTACATGTCTCTATTTTGCCATGGCACCTAATACAGTGCCATGCAAATAGCTGATAAATGTTGAATTACAATAGCTAACCTCACTAAAATATTAAGAGTTTGTGATTCCTTTAGGATTTGCTAGTATTAAGAATATCAATGGGCCAAATATATGCAATTCAAGATTAAAATTTTTCCACTCTAGCCACTAAAATATAAAAAGTCTATTCTGTTTGGCTAGATAATAGTGGACATATGGGGAATATCCTCAACCAGATTTGAAAGATGTGTCCAAACGAAATGGACCTCTATTATAAAAACACAACTCTCTAGTTCTACAAGCCAGGCATCCAGCCTCTGTGACAAATACAGAAAAACTCTGAAGGGCAAACATGGTGTGGTGTTTCCATAATGGGGGCAAGTCAATGAGCAAATGCTTAACTAAGTAAAAATGCCCACTTCTTAGTAAAAATCAAATTCACTGAGACAAGAAAATACTTTAAAAGCAGATCATTAAATAAGCTCTTTGATCGCTCAAATAACACAACTTTCCAGAGGGGAATACGTATAGCTTTTATCCATTCTTTAAAGTCTACACCCAATTTCCTGCAACAGTGCTACCATAAGATGCCTCTCCTTATTAGGATCCCCAATTCTTTAATTTCACTTTTGAAATTATGTCTGTCCTACCTCCACCCCATTCTTTCACCATAATTGTTTTAGTTAAATGCAACAGTTGTGTGCAGAATGAGGTAGATAGCAACTCAACTATCATTGACTGAATCACAAGAATTAAAGACTTCTAACATTTCATGATTTAAAATGCAGCACTAAAATTTCAACTTCTCAATTTTGGCCAAAAACAAAGCTCAAAGCTCAAAACTATAAACACCTTTTAAGAAAACGCTGTGTCATAATGACATTTATCTGCTCCTAATTGGCTTGAATGAAATCAGACCATCTGATTATATCATTTATTCCAGCATTAAAATTGATGAAGGCAAAAACTGTGTCTCATACACTAATTTTATGGAGTCCTTAGCAAGCTGCCTCTAGCAACTTTTAATCTACAGACCTGAGTTTAAGTTTGCTATAAGAATTAAGTAAGATATATAAAAAATGCTTTGTAAAACTATATAGCATAATACAAACGTAAGGTGTTACTAGTATTATTATTATTACAATAAGCTCTCTCTAAGAGCAAGTCTCCCCTATAGGAAATCTGAATAGAGCTGAATTATTTATGTATATTTTTTCTCAGAGAACTAATGTTTGAAATGCAATACTGTAAATAACTCCTAAAAAAGGGAGGAAGGAGCGGGGAAGTGGGGAGTAAGAGAGAAAGCAAACCTGGGTCTTAGGGATCGATTTCTAACTCTTCCACTTACTATCTACCTATGTGGCCCTGGTCACTTCACCTCACTAAACTCCAGTTTCCTCATTTGTAAGTGGGGATTAAATGAGAGAATACTTATATAAAGTACTTAGCACTATGTCTGCTACATCGTAAGTGATAAGTAAATGGTTACTATTACTGATTAAATTAATGTTACATCCATATCCTAACTGATGACATTCAAGAAGAAAACGGAGCCAAGAACATGTCAGAATGGAAGCTGATATACAGAGATCTAAGTTTATATATTACTGTAGGGAGACAAAGTTTGAGAAACATAGATTATACAATGCATTTTCATATAAATAAGCAAATAAATTACTTACTGTGTCTCCAGGATTGCTGAAGAATCTAGAGAACCGAAGCCAATATCTCCAAGTCATAAAAGCAGAATAGCAATGTCTGTATGGAAGGAGAACAGGACCAAAAAATCAAAATAAAAATTTTAAAATGTGCTTATTAATGTATACAGAAGCTTCTTTGTTTCCAGACTTTCAATTTTCTAAATTTTCATGAAATGAAAGCTAGACCCCACAGCAAAGGCACAACTTGCTTGCAAAAAATTAGATGGTATTAACAATCATGCACAGCCACTTAAGTTTCTGCCATCTTGTCCTTTTTTCTGGGCACATTGTTGTATTTGTGGTTGATTTTGAGGTATTAAACATTATTAACTCCACCATATTAAGTAACAGCAAAAGCAGTAAAAGTGTTCCAAAATTAGAAAGAATAGAATCCTCTCCTGAATCAGAGGTAGAGAGAGCAAATAAATGTAAAAGGTAAGAAAACAGTGAATACTGCCTGTGCATATGAGATCAGAGTCTTATATACTGTAACATGAAAAATCCATACCGGTGGAATCAATAAGATTCAGCAGAAGACAAGGAAAACAGGAAACCTTCTGCATGTGTGACCAGAGAATCAATATCATTTCGGGTTGTCAACTGGTCTAATGTTAATTCAGGGGATAGCAAGAAGCTTATTTAAGAATTTAAAAGCTGAGCATAATACAGGTGCTACTATCACCAATATTTACACACCACCAATGTGAATGGTCAGTTCACTACATGACATGTAACTGCTAAGGTCTTCCCTAAGACTTGTGCAGAGACTATCTATGAGGGGGGCTACCTGTCTCAGTGGATTTTCAATGTAGACAAAACTAGTCTATTATGGGAAAGGATGCCCCCAAATTTTCTATCAGTGAAAAGGTGAGAGTATGTCTGGTGTGGTTTTTTGTTTTTTGTTTTATTTTACTAAGAATAACGTTCAAAACCAAACCTGTACTTACAGGAACACATAACTTTGTTATAACAAACTACAGTTGACTTGTAAACTTGAAATTACCAGCTTAGATCCTGAAAATTTTGTCAACAGGGGGTTGGTCAACGAAAATAATATACTATCACCTATTAACTTAAACTTTTATTAAAAAAATCTTTTTAAAAATTTTGTTTTGCCACTTTTACCTTATAATAGTAACATAAATATATGAGCTTTATATCCTGACTTTAGTTCTGCTACTTTTCCCAGTAGGTTTTGAGCTCATCAACCATAAATTATCCTGCTGTGGGAGTTTACTAGAACTACCCCATTCAGACAAGGAGAGAGCAGTTTTTATATTCATTCACAGAGACTGTGCCTCTGGAGTTCTTAAAACTGAGTCACTCAGGGCACTGACAAAGGAGTTGAAGGGTCTGCATCTTGCTGGATAGGGAAGGACAGGCAGTACCCCTACCACTGCCTAGATATATTTTTTTTCCTAATCTTTAAATCCACTTTGAGTTTATTGTGATGCCAATACTTAGATAACCAATAACAAATGTGAACTATTCCTGAAATTTCATAAATAAAATCAATTGGACTATTCATTCAACAAAGCAGTATTTACTGAGCAGGCCTATGCTAGGCACAGTGTATTTCTAAAGCACCTTTTGTTTCACAATCCCAAAAAAGCTTTCAAAGTTGCCTTAAAATAAAGTATCAGTGACTGAATGTCTCTCATTTTATACATGTATAACACTCTGTTCAAAATCCTGATTCAGGCATTATAAATTTAGCTGTTTGTGGAAATAAAAACTAAAAGGGTTAGACTGGCATTCGATCGTTAAATAAATTCCAACTTCACAATTCAATCCAAAAAATACCCAGAGCCAAGTGATTTTTTAAAGTTACAAGACAAATTATATGATTCAGAAATTCCATTAGGCAATGGAGTTAATACAATTATAACTTCTTGTTTCTAAATCCTTATATGTATGCTACTAAGTACGAAGTCAAATGTATCATAAGTCCCACTCAATGGTTACCTTTAAATTGCACAAAGAGCAACTTCCAAAAAATTGAATAAATATCTAACATGCCAAAAACAATTTATTTTCTGGGTTTACATTATTTTGGAGCTCTGTCTAGAAAACTAATTCCTAAATTTAGGTGCCAGAAAAATATATTTTCCCAAATCAATTATTTGAAACTGCTTAAGAAAGATCATCAAGAATGGGAGAGAAAATAAGGAGAGTGATTAAGCACAGGGATCTTATATAATTAAAGGTTAATATGCAAATTGTCCCCTGGAGAGTTTGACCCACTGGGAATTCGACTGCTCGCTATGACGTGTGCTGGCCACCAGGGGGTGGTGCGGAACAAAGGAAGGCCCCAGCTGGCAGCTGGCAGCTGGCAGCCAGCAGCCAGGGAGGGGAAGGAAGGCCCTGATCAGCCCTGATCGCTGGCCAGGCCAAGGGACCCTACCTGTGTGTGAATTTCATGCACTGGGCCTCTAGTACAGGTATAAGTTGGAATGTCTGGGTTGCAATGCTTGTTCTACCATTTTCTAGTTATCTGACTTCAGTCACCCCATCTGCAAAATGGGAATAATAAAAATATCTACTTCATATTGTTGTTGTATGGCTTAAACCCAGGTAAATTACTGCATGCAAGGGTTTATCAGCAAGTAGAATTACCTAAAGTGTTTGCTTATTATGATTATCATATGACTCGATCATCCAAATCATCTACACAAATGCCTTGCCCTACTCAGAGCCTTCCTTAATTGGCCTAGTGGAATTTTAATTCCTCCCTCCTTGACTTCTCCACAATATGCATTGTGTTTCATAGTTTTTTGGGTAAAATTCCCTCCAATTAGATTATATCTCCTTGAAGACAGAGACCACATCTGAGTACAATGGGCAGCAAATATTGTTCATTGTTGCCCTTCATTTCTCTCTCTAAAGGTTCTGAATAATAATATCCTGCTAGTCAGCAAACCTTTACCTGGAGACAGGAGCTTTATATAACCAGTGCACTTAAATACTAATCATACTTTGATAAATATTCTCTTAAGACTTAAAAACTTGGGAGGAGGTGGAAAGGAGGAAAGAAGGATTCACTTAATATTTTTAAACTACTGGTCAATAATATCTTTTAAAATTAATTTATTTTTAAAAATTTCTTATGCTTTAAAAGCTTACTTTCATTATCTCATTCAAAAAGCCCATGATGCTTTTAATATAAAAATACAGTAGCATAATTTCTGCATATGTCATGTCTAATCTAATCATAACTTGCCCATCTGCTGATTTGAATGTAATCATGGGATGCTGGGTGACAATATGCTTGCTTGATTCACCCTACACTGTTTATGTAAAATAAAATAATTTAAACTTGACTTCAAGATGCACATCTTTCTAGCTTTGATTTCTGCTCCCTTTTCCCTCTTAACAATGTGCCATTTACACACACACACACACACACGACACACACGCCTTCAATTTATCTAGGATTACCTGAGAAAGCACCTTCTAAAGTATCCAACTTTGGTAACACAATGAGGTGTTGCTCTTACTTAGAGAGAAGAGAACTTTTCTGAAAACAAATGGCAGAACCGAACCCAGTGCTTTGTTACCAATTTCAACAAAGTAGAATTTTTCCTTTTGAAATTAATTTTTCAGCATAAAAACTGCTGAGGACACCTGTTTACCTGCACAAATATCCCTCGTCTTGATTCTTTTAATTTGACTCTCAACTTTAAAACAAATGCAAAACCAAAAGGCTAAAGAATCACAGCACTCATTTAACATGGTTTTTCTAATTTTTTCATTCCCCAGTGGCAGCGCTTTTCAAAGGAATACCAAAAGTACACCCTATTTGTTTCTCATTCTAAACACATCCCAACCAAGGGGAAACATTATCAGCCATCTTAATAAGAGGAATGGAAAGTGCAAAGCTAAGACAGATCAAACCAAACATTTTCTATTCATTGTACTTCTTTTCAGATCAGAATTTTTCACATGAAAGTACTTTGAACCTCCGCAATGACAAATGTCATCATAATTTAATAACATTTTAAACTAACTTCCCTCCCCTCAAATAGTCACAGGACTGGCTAATTCACATACAATACCTCCAGGCTACTGGGTAGAGAGTAAAATAAACTTGATTGTTTTATGTATCCTGAGGTACATAAAGAAAAGCAAATCAAACACAAAGAGGTTCCCAGTGTCTCACATATCCATACATATACGATGGAGACAAGGAACCTTCAAAGACCTTCACTGGATACATACAATGGCTTTAAATCATAGACCCTGCCTTCAGGTAGGGAGACCTGGCAAGTGTAAGCCTCCGAAAGACAGGTCTCCCTGGCCAATCCCCATCTTACAACCAGGAGTCATCCATTAAAAAAAAACCACATTGTTTCCTCGGATGTTAGCCGTAAAAAAGCTAAAACTCAGGACTTTCCTGAGCAACTGCCTCCTCCCAAAACTTATCAAAAGTTCATGTGAAATAGACAAGAGCGTTGGTTCTGCATTTTATCTCGTGAAGAACAGATAAGCCACTTTTGGACAAGCCACCACGACTTCCAGCAGCACCACCAGCTCCACGCCCCCCGCCCCATTTCTTTTTATCTCTCTCCCCTAAACTATACCCCGAAAAACGACCCACAAAAGTAGCAGCAGTAAACGGGAGGCTCCTGGTTTTGGGGAAAATAAACTTTGCTCTTTGGCTGTCAACCTGACAACTTTCTAAAGGTGAAACGTCTCCTCCTCCACGGGGGACAGCCTTTTGGATGCGCATAACCAAACAACCCCTCGTCCGTCCGGGTCCGCGACGGCAAAGGTGCCAAAAGGGAGAAAATGACGTGGGAAGGAGTGTCCGCGGGGCCGGCGGTGGGGACGGCTCCTGAGCCCGGCCGCGCGCCCCGTGCCCCTGGGAGCGGGCGACTTTGCCGGGTGCGAGGCGTGTTGAGCCATCTGACGCATCAGTTTTTAGGAATGGTACCCAAATGCCCCCACGAGCTAGGAGCCGCGCCTAGAACCCCTCCCCTCGGGGACACCGGCCGGGGGGCACCAGTCGGGCGAGCGGGGGGCAGCCCGAGAGGAGCCACCACGATTGTTATTGTTTACGAAGCCCAGGCAGCACCGGGAGCCGGGCGCTCGCGGGCCGAGGAGCGGGAGGGTGAGAGGAGCCGGGAAGGACAAAGATGCCTTCCCACGCTCGAGGCTGCCTCTCCGGACACGCGGGGCCGGGATCACCCCGGGGATCAAGAGGGCCAAGGCCGTCGCTAGAGCTTCACCGGAGACACTGCCAGCCCCGACATTCACCCGGCTTTCCCTGGATCCCCTAAGACACCCCCCAAGATCCCTCCCTGCTGCGCGCGGAGGAAGGGCAGGTGCGGCGGCCCGGCCCCCCTCGCAGCCCCGGCAGCCGCACACTCACCTGCGTCCGGTCGCGCCAGCGGCCGGCTCAGCCTCCGCGCGGACCTCGGCCGGCCCCGCGCCCGTCCGCTCCCCCCCGCCAGCTCCGCCCTCGCCCCGCCCCCGGGAGGTGGGCCTGGCGGCCGCGCCGAAATCGCGAAGCGGCCTCCCTGAACTCTCGCGAGCCCTCCCTCCTCGGCGTCTGGGTGGCCAGGCTGTTCCGACTCGGCCCTGACGTCACACGCACCACAGCCGGAAGTAGCCTTGTGTCGTCAGCGCGGGCCTCCAGCCCCACCCATCCGCGCCGGGTGAGTTTCTGATTGGCCCTGAGGGGTTGACTGGAGAGTCAGCACTGGCCTCCCTTGTTAACCTCGCTCTTTTCCCTCTTGTCTACCCAGAGCTGGTTCAGGTCTCTCTTGAGAGTGGCCCAGTGTGTGGTCACGTTAGTCACCTGTCCTGAATGTGGTCCGAGTTTTTTCCTAGACTTCACAATGCATTTGCACAATGCAATGCAAAGAGCGTTAGAAAGAGGGGCTGGGAAAAAGAAAGAAACGGGCTGAGGGATACATCTCCACAAATCCACGCATTTTTCAGATTAGGAAGATATGCTCAACCAAGATGGATTGGCTGGCCACTGAAAGGCGCGCAGCCCGCCTGTGAGGGCGGTGCGGGAGGAGGAGTCTGGCCGCTGGGCTCTGAAATCCCTCCGTGCCCGCCGTAGGGCCTTGCCTCCCCGGAGCGGGTCCGAGTGTCCGGACCGGCTGCGTGGTGGCCGGCGGCGGGCCGAGGGGTGGGGCCGGGAGGCGACCGACCGCGGGGGAGGTCATGGGAGCGGAAGGCCTCACCGCCTGGCTCTTTCCTCCCTTCCCCCCGTGGTCGGCTCCCCGCTTGCCCGCGCTGGGGCCGGGGGTCCATGCTGCCCTCGGGCCCGGTGGGGGGGACCGGGGCCTGCATGGGCCGACCGCCGGGCCCCATGGGGGTGCATTGGCTCCCCGGCCCACGGCGGGAGCCCGGCGGGCTACCACCCGCCCGCTGCCCCCCGGACCGGGCCCAGTGCAGCAGCGGCGGCAGCGGAGTGGGGCGCGTGCCCTAGCTCGGGGAGGCCGCCATGCTGCAGTGCACCGGCCCCATGGCCGGGCCTGCTCCGAGCGGATGGCCACTCCACCGACCGCACCCCGTTTTCTGGGCCTGTGCCGCCCAGACGGGCTGGAGTCCCAGTCTGCCCGCAGGCCACCTGCGGGTGCTGTGTGTGGGGGGGCCATCCTGCCTTGTGGCGAGTTGGAGCGGCAGCGGCAGGAGCCGGACAAGGACTGTGCCCTCCATCTTGCCTTGGGTTCTCCATCTTGGGACAGAGCCATGTGCGCCCTCCATCTTGCCTTGGGTCCTCCATCTTGGGACAGAGCCACGTGCGCCCTCCATCTTGCCTTGGGTCCTCCATTTTGGGACGGTGCCATGTGCTTCCTCACGGGAAGAAGCCGCTGCTAGCCACACCCAGGATTTCTCTGGACTAACCAATAATAATCAAGGGAAGTGCACGCCATCACTGTGACCACATCCTGTACCCACTCGCGCCTGGCCAATCGGCGGGGGCCCACAGTCCCCTCTCCTGCCCTCACTCCACCCCCCTTTAAAACCCCCTGTCCCATCAGGTCTCTCTCTCTCTCTCTCTCTCTCTCTCTCTCTCTCTCTCTCTCTCTCTTAATACTCATACATAGCTAGGTAGCTATACATTATGCTTTTTGTATTGTATTAGGGAAATCAGTTCCATCTATATCATCTGATCATTTGGAGGCTCAAATGGCAATTGCCTTATACAAGCATAAGGAGGCTTAATAGTGATCAAACATGCTTGACAGAGACTTGTACACCTCCCTCCGTGTGTGTGTGTGTGTGTGTGTGTGTGTGTGTGTGTGTGTACTAATACGGTGGGTAGGACTGAGAACAGTTTGTGGAATGTTCTACAGAAAATTTGTTTTCAAATGTGTCATACTTAGCTAGAGTAATATGGACTACTCCAGGGTATCAAATTAGGATACTATGAGATAGGCTAAGACTTTGAGGCCATTCTAAACATTCCCACAGGAGGTTGTTGAAGGTGCCTGAATTGAAACAAATTTAGAGCCATGTGTCCTTTTGGAAATTTTTAAAGCTTAAAAAATTATGATTAAAATTAGAGAGACTTGCCTAGCTGGCATGGCTCAGTGATTGAGTGACCAGAGGTCACAGTTCAATCCCTGGTCAGGGCACATGCCTGGGTTGCAGGCTCAGTTCCCAGTAGGGGTCATGCTGGAGGCAGCTGATCAATGGTCCTGTCTCATCATTGATGTTTCTATCTTTCTCTCTGAAACAGATAAAAATATATTTTTTAAAAAGTTGGAACTAATAGAGATGTATAAACATAGGGATTAATATAATAAATCATGAATCCATACAATGTAATGTGTTGAAAATCATCTGTAGATATGTATGTGTTAAAAATCATATGTAAATAAATGGTTAATGACATGGGCAGATGTTCAGAATATACTGTTAATTTTGGGAGTTCTTTTAAAGCAGGTTACCAATAATGTAATATCCTTTGTATAAAAATTATTTGAAAATAATATGTGTGTATTCATAATATGGCATACATATTTGTATGTATATTTGAAGAATGAAAAGTAAAACACTAAAATAAAAGTTTTCTCTAATGTGATTATGAAAACAAAAAGATTATGATGTACATTGTTATGCCAATAGATTTTTGAAGAAGAAGAAGAAGAAAGAGAGAGAGAGAGAGAGAGAGAGAGAGAGAGAGAGAGAGAATAGGTGCTTTTCAGTTTTCCTTGGAGATTCTCCTAATAGAAATCCACCCATTTTTTCACTATGGAAAAAAAAGAAAGTTGATGGACTCAAAAAAACAATTGAATGGGCCTTTTCAGATTGACACTAAGGGTGCTTGACTCCTGGCTCCTTTCTTCATAGCCATGATTTTCAAAGGGGATCTAGTCCAACCAGGCTAAATGCAACTGAGTTTGTTTGTTTGAAAATAAAGCTCTGTTCTGCAAGCTTCCGAGGCCTTTCATTAGACCACTTAATCGAACACATGACAGTCCATTCAGAACTCTCACCAGACTGCCTTTGCAAAGCAATTTATAAACCTGGAAACAATGACTTCTAATTGATCCCTGCTTTAATTTTTAACTGGCTTGACCAAACTGCTAACTATTAATCACCTAGAGTTAAAACATTCCAAGATTTAGGCGATTTCTCTCCAAAAGTGAAAAATCACCTATGTAAATCAGAATCCTGAAGAAAAGCATTAAGGAAAGGTGAAAAATATGTCTATCTCTTTGCATTATGTTTATTACTCTGCCAAGTGTAACACAGAACCACATGAGATTTGTTTTCCAAGGACCTGGTTCGGTTACCACCTATATAACCTTACACAGATTTTAAAAACTTCTCTGAAGACCTATTTTCTCTTCTGTAAAATGAAAGACTATCAGCCGAATAGTTGCTGCTGCAAAGATGAATATGATTTTGTACTTTGCAAACCATAAAACACCATTGTAGTAATGGGAAGAAAGCTGGTTTGAGGATAGATCTGTTTAAATAATAGCTACCTCTTAGGATCACCGTGAGGATTAAGTGAAATAAAATGAGGTTATATAAATTAAGCACCTAATACAGGACTCAGGATATATTCACACTGAATTCAGGGTAGCTATTATTATTACCACTAATACTAGTAATTAGTAATATAATAAAAATAGGTTTCTGAATGCAACCCTTTTTTTTTTGTCAACTACAAATTGAATGAATTCTCTGCATTTAAGGAACATTTTTTGTGAAATTCACATTCATGAAGAGAGAAAAAGTCCCTGTCAGACTTTTCTTGCTTTGATTCTTATCTACTCTCTATTCATTTTTACAAATTTCTGATACTAACGTAGATATAGACAGAGTGTAATTTCCATCTGTGAAATAGGAAATATAGTGCATAGTGCATAAGTAAGATGAGACTAAGTGATGCTGGAGTAACAGATAATCACAGAATTTTAGTGGTTTGAGTTAGTGAGGATTTATTTACTTGTGCTTTATGTCCTTTGCAGGTCAGCAAAGGCTTTGCTCTTAGAATCACTCAGGGTTCCAGGCAGCCCTCGTCTTGAACATTGCCAATCTTCATGCTGGAAGGAAAAGATAGATTTGAGGGTCTGAAGTAGAAACTTTTGCTCACAAACCATTGGCCAGAACTGTTTGCATGGCCTCATACAAATAAAAGGGAACCAGGGGATACCATTTTCTGACATCCCAGGAAGGAGAGCAAACCCAAACTATTTGGCAATAGTACTAATGATGACTTCATATTATACATGTGGAAAACACTGTCCAAATGCTAGATATTACGATTCACTTTCTCCACCTTTTAAAGAAAAAATGATAGTTAAACTCTTTATAAAAGGAAAATGCAAAACACTGCATTACTTTGTGCTAATATATGCTATATTTGATATTGATTTAAATTTTTAAATATCAAATTTTTTTAAAATGTCTTTTTGGTATCTTCAGTCTCCCCAAAATGATGTTCCTTGACATTAAAAATTCACTAACATTACAGTCAAGTTTTAAAAAAGACTTTTCCTTTTTAAAGCTAAAAAGTGCTTTTTCCTTAAATCTCACTGCCTTTCTCTCATTCCTATGATCCAAAGATTTCATTTTCTCAAGTAAGCAAAAGCAGACCCCAAAATACTATTTTTCATCACAATAGTGGAATTCAACTACAAAAATACCTCTGATATTTAGTGTAGGCAGCCCAAGAAAAACTAAAATAATTTGAATACATTCTGGGATATTATTATAGTTGTTTTGCAGTAGAGTATCTGTTTATATCTTGTGATTATAACACTTAAAATTATTATACCTTTAAAAAGCAATTACTTTCCATTTTTAAAAGGAATTTTAATGATACGCTCCTATTTTTTTTGTGTTTTTTTAATTAAATATTTATTGTTCAGATTATTACATTTGTTCCTCTTTTTTCCCCCCATAACTCCTCTCCTCCCAGTTCCCACCCCACCCTCCACCCTCACTTCCCACCCACTGTCCTCATCCATAGGTGCACAATTTTCGTCCAGTCTCTTCCCCCATCCCCCACTCCGCTTCCCCCCCCAAGAATAGTCAGTCCATTCCCTTTCTATGTCCCTGATTCTATTATAATCACCACTTCATTCTGTTCATCAGATTATTTATTCACTTGATTCTTAGATTCACTTGTTGATAGATGCGTATTTGTTGTTCATAATTTGTATCTTTACCTTTTTCTTCTTCTTCCTCTTCTTAAAGGATACCTTTCAGCATTTCATATAATACTGGTTTGGTGGTGATGAACTCCTTTAGCTTTTCCTTATCTGTGAAGCTCTTTATCTGACCTTCAATTCTACATGATAGCTTTGCTGGCTAAAGTAATCTTGGTTGTAGGTTCTTGGTATTCATCACTTTGAATATTTCTTGCCACTCCCTTCTGGCTTGCAAAGTTTCTGTTGAGAAATCAGCTGACAGTCATATGGGTATTCCCTTGTAGGTAACTGAGTTTCTTTCTCTTGCTGCTTTTAAGATTCTCTCTTTGTCTTTTGCTCTTGGCATTTTAATTATGATGTGTCTTGGTGTGGTCCTCTTTGTATTCCTTTTGTTTGGGGTTCTCTGTGCTTCCTGGACTTGTAAGTCTATTTCTTTCACCAGGTAGGGGAAGTTTTCTGTCATTATTTCTTCAAATAGGTTTTCAATATCTTGCTCTCTCACTTCTTCTGGCACCCCTATAATTTGGATGTTGGTACGCTTGAAGCTGTCCCAGAGGCTCCTTACACTATCTTCGTATTTTCGGATTCTTTTTTCATTTTGCTTTTCCGGTTGGGTGTTTTTTGCTTCTTCGTATTTCAAATCTTTGACTTGAATCTTGCGATCCTCTGGTCTGCTGTTGGGAGTCTGTATAATGTTCTTTATTTCAGTCAGTGTATGCTTAATTTCTAGTTGGTCCTTTATCACAACATCGCGGGTCTCATTAGATTTCTTGTACATCTCATTAAGTTTATCGGCAGTCTCTAGAAGACTCTTGAAAGACCTCAAAAGTGTGGTTTTGAATTCTATATCCAGCAGCCTGCTTTCCTCCATTTCTGTCATTTGTGTCCTGTTTCTTTGTCTCGGCATTTTTTATGCTTCGCTGTGTCGATAGAGTGGCTTTCTGTGCTAAGTGTCCCAATTACCTGAGGTAGACACTCTTGGTGCACCCCCTAGTGGTCTTTGTGCGCAGTCTTGTTGTAGCTAAGCCTTGATTGTTGTAGATAACACTGGGAGGGATTTGACCTCCAGGCCAATTGGCTGTGAGAATCAGCTGTGTCTGCAGTGGGAGAACTTCTGTGCTGGATCTCTAGGGTGACACTAATCTAGCCTCTGCCTGAGGCTAACCAGCAAATGCCTCCCTGCAAGGCTTGGGTGGGGCGGGTCCCAGGGGATCAACAGGGCAGGCCTAGCTAGCAGTTATGGCTGCTCTCAGTCCCGTCCCCAGAGGCTCTGCCTCTCAGTGTCCCAGCAACCGCTGCAAGTACCTCGGAGAGAAAGCTGCCCTCGAGTTCCGACCGATGCCAGACAGTCCCGTTTCTCCCGTTTGAGTCAGGGTCCCCAGAGACTCGCCCGGAACTGGAGCCCAGAGCCTGAGACTCCCTCCCGATTGAAAACGACAACCGCGCCCTCAGCTGCCAGCCCGCTCCGCACGCACCTCCCCGCACCTTTGTATTTTACTTCAGCACCGCGCCTCCTCTGAGTCTCAGTATGCTTTTCTCTTTCCTTCTTGTTGTGGAATTTCCCCTCAGCCAGCCTTCCTGTGGTTCTGGGTGATGTCCGTTCCATCTTTTAGTTGTATTTTTGAAGAGGTTGTGCGAGGCAGCAATCTCCAGTGTTTACCTATGTCGCCATCTTGGTTTCTCCTATTTTTAACTATTTTTAACTGAACGAGAGTTCCTATACTTTATTTGGTTCTCCCTCTACAATTTATTAGTTAATTTAATATAGAATATGTAAAAAAAAGGTTTATTTCTTTATATGATTATGACTTTACTTCAGAGTCTATTTGAATTGTTAGAATTAGCTCTTTACAGATGGTTGCAGGTTTCAGAAAATCTATAAACTAAAAAAGTTTAGAGGGGATTTATTTTTACCCCTTCCAACTTGGTGGGTGGGAATTTCTTTCCTCCTCTTATAGCCACCCTATTCAGTGATTCTATGTGCAGGTTCTACTCCTTCAATTATGTACTTTCTTTATTTTCATTTTATTTTTCAGTGTTGAAATTCCTGGGACTGGAGGAATAGGCCAGGGGAAGAATGTCTCTAACTCATACCTACAAAGCAGCCCTACGTACTATTAGATGGTCTTACTGTGCTCCTTAAAGGGAAGGTAAGATGTAGGGGAAATAGCAGATCTGCATTTGGACTAAGGACTGAATCCTTTATCTTGTGGTCTTGGCCACATTTCTTAAACTCTCTAAACCTCAATTTACTCATCCACATGGGGAAATTTCAGCAAGTCCTCATTATCAGAGGATAATTGTTACCAGAAAAAAATGAAATATCTGAAGGAGGGTCAGTATTTTATATTGAGTGTAGAAAAAAAATGATACCTGTATTTTACCAAAATTTTTAAAAACTGAAAATATATTTAGGTTACAATTGCTGCCATGCAGTACTTAGAATGGGCAAAGGCTTAATCACATTAGAGTTGTTTTTTTTAGACTAATTTTTCTGACACATTTAGATGATATGGATTGGCATCCCTCCGCTTACATATGACATCACATCACAATCATATAGAGTGTTGCTCTTGAAAAAAATGTTTCCTTTAAAATATTTTAATGTTTATATTTTTCTATGTTAAACCATTGTTTACAAGTTTCCACGATGTTAACATAGTTAAAACAATTGAACTTCCTTCTCAGTTATTGCTTCCTACTAGACAATGTCAACTTTAGGGCAAATTCCTAGAAGTGGGTCAAAGGGAATGCATAGTTTACATTTCCAAACCTATTGCCAAACTGCCATCCAGAAATTCACTCATCTCCACAGTTACAAGCAAGCCATACAAGAAAATTCCCGTTTCCCTACATGCTCGTTTACACGAGACTTTGTGTTTTTAATCTTGCCAAATAGAGACTGCGACCTTGGCATGATATTACAGATAAACCCTAGTGTTAAGCAGAAAGGAAGTTTGTATAGGGACTCATTTTGTAATAGATGAATTGGCTAGTAATCATATTCATGCTTTGATGACTTTTGCATCCTTGAATAATCTTATAACAATGGGGACTCAGGGAATGAATACCGGATAAGGAGGACCCCCTCCCTGCATCTGATAGAGTTGTAAAAACTAAGTTGGAGAAGGTCTGTAAAGTGGCAGCTGCTTCATAGGCACACAATCTAAGTTCCTCTTCTGCCTTTGAGCTTTGGGGCAAGACTCTAGGGAAGTAAGTCACAAAAACCTGTGGCTTATTTGAACATAGAGAATTTAAGGAGCCTCCGGGACAAGCAAGACAATTTTCTTTTTGCTGGATTGTTTTATAAATCTAGAGATAGGGACTGTGGGGATGAAATGACTGGATCTGCCTCTCATCTGCTACACTTTCCAACCTCCCTGTGAGTCAGGTTGCTGTTTTTACAGGGTTGGCCTAATGCATTTTATGCTGACTCGCTTTCCTGGAGGAAGTAACCCACATAGGGCTTTCAAAGAATTGATTTTTTTTTCTGATTAGCCCACATGTGGCCTTGTGGACAAGGTTAAGGAGATTTATGTTCACTTACTGGCAATAAGAAGCTATTGAAGGGTTTTAGGCAGAGGAGTGACATCAAATTTGCATTCAAAAAATAATCTACCTCTAATGTGGAGAACTGGTGTGTGGGAATCAGAATAGATATCAGTGGACCATTAGGAGGCTGTGTTGTATTTTTAAGTATTAACTTGTATACTGTAAACTGTCTAGGGCTAGAGTACCTTGGTAAGCAGAAATGAATATCGGATCTACTTGTAGGTATGTCTCAGTAGGGCTAAATATTGCAAAGATGGTCAGATCATGATAAATCAGAGAAATTAAAATTGTATAAATTATCTTATGCACCAAGTAAATTTCTGATTTGGCTTCCCATGTAGATTTTCTTATGGAATAAGAGCATGCCATTTAGTCAATAAACATTTTTGTTTTGTTTGACAATTACATTCCTCACTTTAATGTCTACATCTTCCTTTCTGAGTTAGATCACCCTTACTCTGTATCAGTTTCTCTGAGTCTGATCACCCCTGACAAAGTTAAATTTCTGGACATGCAAAGCTAAGATCAAGCTCTGACTATCCTAAGCAATCTAGACAGTCTCTTATTGACATCTTTGTATTGTTGGTCTCTGTCTACACAGTTCTCATGGTCAAATTGTGCTGGAATAAAATTCGTGTAAGAGGATTAATTTGCATCTACTTTAATAATGTCAATATGTTTTAAGTTGACCTATTACAATACTTGAAATAATTATTAAAAGACTCACTCACATACGTAAAATGGCCCAGTTGTAGGTCTGATTTCCTGGGGAAAAGATTTCGAAGTCTCAGATTAATAAGCAGGAGATTTATTGTGGAGTGATCTCTGGAACAACTCAGGTGAGGGAGAGAAGGCAGCAGGATTAGGCGGAGGAAGACGTTGAACTCAAATGCAGGTGTAACAGAGGCCTCAGCCTATCCCGCAGGGAGCTCTGGAGTTGGGATGACCCTTCAGAGTTGTCTCAATTGAGGCAAGAAACCAGGCCTTTGCACCCCAACTTCAACAAACTGCTGAAGGGGGAGAGACAGCTCATTAGGCTGAGGGAATAACTGGAGAGGGACTCAGCTGTGGGTTGTCAGAATCCAGTGCTCCCAGCAGCTGTGGACTTGGGTGGTGCCCCATAGCATCTGCTACCAGCCCACTGAAGGCTTTGTCCTCAGCCTAGGCTTGTTCTATTCATGTACCACTAAACACTGCTCTTTTTTTAAAAAATATATTTTATTGATTTTTTTTTTTTTTTTTTACAGAGAGGAAGGGGAGAGGGATAGAGAGTTAGAAACATCAATGAGAGAGAAACATCAATCAGCTGCCTCCTGCACACCCCCTACTGGGGCTGTGCCCGCAACCAAAGTACATGCCCTTGACTGGAATCGAACCTGGGACCCTCCAGTCCACAGGTTGACACTCTATCCACTGAGCCAAACCAGTTAGGACTAAACACTGCTCTTTAAAAATGTTCTGTACTGACTCTTGATATGATATACTTAGATCAGATCACTTCTACATTACCCTGCTTGCCCTCAATCTAATCATGAAGAAACATCAGACAAACAAAAAGTGAGGGATATTATACAAAATAACTGGCCTATAAGGGGAGGGGAGGCAGGGATTGGATGAAGGGAGGTGAAGGGATTACCTAAAGAACATATATGCCCCTGGCCAGCTTGGCTTAGTGGTTGAGCTTTGACCTATGAATCAGGAGGTGGAGGTTCCATTCCCGTCGGGGCACATGCCCGGGTTGTGGGCTTGATAACCAGTGTGGGGCATGCAGGAGGCAGCTGATCAATGATTCTCTCTTATCATTAATTAGAGACCTGGTGCATGACATCTGTGCACTCGGGAGGGGGCTCCCACAGCCCAGCCTGCGCCCTTTCACAGTCCGGGAGCCCTTGGGGGATGTCCGACTGCCAAGGGGGTGGGAGAGGCTCCTGCCACCACTGCTGTGCTTGCCAGCCATCAGCTGGGTTTTTGGCTGAGTGGTGCTCCCCCTGTGGGAGCGCACTGACCATCAGGGGGCAGCTCCTGCATTGAGCGTCTACACCAGCCGTGGGCAAACTACGGCCTGAGGGCCGGATCCGGCCCATTTGAAATGAATAAAACTAAAAAAAAAAAAAAAAAAAGACCGTACCCTTTTATGTAATGATGTTTACTTTGAATTTATATTAGTTCACACAAACACTCCATCCATGCTTTTGTTCCGGCCCTCCGGTCCAGTTTAAGAACCCATTGTGGCCCTCGAGTCAAAAAGTTTGCCCACCCCTGGTCTACACCCTGGTGGTCAATGTGTATCATAGCAACCTGTCATTTGGCCATTTGGTCTATTTGCATATTACGCTTTTTATTATATAGGATATTTCTATATATCTCTCTCCCTCTCCCTTCCTCTCTGAAATCAATAAAAATATATTTTTTTTAAAAAAAAACATATATGCATAACCCATGGACACAAACAACAGTGCAGAGATGGCCAGAGGGGAAGGGGGACAGAACTGAGTAGGGAGGGGAATGTGGGGGGGAGGGGACATATGTAATAGCAGCAACAACAAAAATAAAGAAAAAAAATAACTGGTCTATACTCTTTAAAATGTAAATGTCATGAAAAACAGACTGAGAAATTATTTCAGCTTTTATAAGATTAAAGAGATAAGCAGCTAAATGCAACATTTAGTCCCCAATTAGATCTTTAACCACAATTTTTAAATTACAATTTGCCATAAAGGGCATTACTAAAATAATTGGCAAAAATATGATTAAGACCTGTAAATTAGAAAATATTAATGTAAATTTTCCAATTTTGATCATTATCCTGTGGTTATGTAATAGAATATCCTTGTTCCTAAGAAATACCCACAGGAATATGTAAGCATAAAAGGATAAAATGTTCCATTTGAATAGTACCACTTATTTTTATCTCAAATATTCCCAAATTAGCCCCAGGAAAACTACAGTATCTGTCAATGGAGAACATGACATTTTCAGTAACTAGGACTAATTACATCTCACAGAAATATGTATACCTAGAATGCATACCCAGAAAATAGAGCCTTTTTTTCTTTATAGGAGCCCCTTCATATAATTTTTTACTAAAGCCATTACAAAATGGCTTCATTTATTTCAGACTTGTGCAACCACCTCCTTGCTGACTGTGTATTTTGTTCTTTAGATCCAAAGGCCCTGTATCATTTATCTTTCTTTTGATAGTTTATAGAGAACAATTTATTGAGAACTAGTTCCATATTATGTAAATACAGTTAGTGAGCCTCCATGGGAATTATAGTATCTAAATAATGGTAAAGTAATCCCTTTATGCTCAAGCAGTATTTGAATCCTGCTGAGTCCCTCTGAATAAAATAAGAATAATATTATTATAAACTTTTACAGTTACTTAGTGCTTTCATCAAAGGATCCCAAAACAATTTACAGGCATTAATTAAGCAATTGAACACTACTGTCAGCACACTGCATACTATTCTTCTCGTTTTAAAGATGACTCAACTAAAGAAAAAGTAAAAGGAGATAGATAAATGAGGGGTAGATATATGCATACACACACACACATATGTATACTTATACTTAAGTTATACACATATACACACATATATACATACACTTAAGTTAAAATTAAAAGGAGAAAAATAAATAGATGGATAGATATGTGCATATATACTACATCTATTTAAGTTGTTATATGGGATATAAAATGTAATAGAGAACAATGTCTACCACACAGACCTAAGCCCCTATACACACACACACACACACATACACACACACACACACTCAAGGCATAAAACTCATCACAGTTTGACCAGGACTTTCTTAGTTTGGGCACTGAAAATCCTGTGTCCTGGAAACTCCCTCAATAGTAGGCAACCCAGAACAATTGGTCATTTTCAGTATACCTCCCAACTTTTCTTTCAAGGTAAATGAATGAAAACTGAATATTAAAGTCAGAGATCCCACTAGGTAAGCAATAAACTGTAGACCGGCCTGTGGGCCTGTGCACTTAAGTTCTCACTTTGCTCTGTAATAAGAGTGACATTTGAGTCAAACATGGACTTTTGCATTCTCCACCAAATATTTTAACTTGACTTTGTTTTTGAAGACGTGAATATGTAAATAGTGGAAAACAAAACAAAACAGAATTACATGTGGTTCCTAACCTTTTGTGAGACCAATCTTAAAATGTATAACATTGAGAAGCAGAAGTCATTAAAATTCTAGGGGCTTGAAGCTTCATAATAGGAAGGTTCACTAGGAAAAATATAAAATGTCAAGAAACATGTCCATAGACCTCTCAGAGATGTTGTGAGAAAAAACAGATTTTGGCAAAAATAGAAGCAAGAAGTAAACGAATGGCTTCCTACAGTTATATCAATCATCATCCCACCATAAATTAGTACTGTAGAGATTTTCAAAATATTCATATTTTATATGTAAAGATGAGGTTAAAGGTCACCAAAATGAATGAAACAACCATTGTGAATAGCTATGATTATATATATACACACACAGGTCATG
Organism: Myotis myotis; assembly: GCF_014108235.1. Taxonomy (NCBI): domain Eukaryota; kingdom Metazoa; phylum Chordata; class Mammalia; order Chiroptera; family Vespertilionidae; genus Myotis; species Myotis myotis. The sequence continues at coordinate 177,873,942 of NW_023416335.1, forward strand.
AACAAAGGAATGAAAGGCAGGCATGCTCCAGACTTCTCACAGTGGTAGTGCTGTAAAAATCCTCAGAGAAAATGAGTTTCAACCTAGAATTCTAAGTCCAGTCTAACTATCAATTTGGTTGAAGGCAAAATACAGACATTTTCAGATATGTAAGAGTTTGGAAATTTTACTCCCAGTGCATTCTTTCTCAGGAAGTTACTTGAGTATAGTTTCCAGCAAAATAGATATGGAAATCAATAAGCCCATTGAAGGAGAGTGAGGAAGGCAGCATGAGGTGGCATCTACTTAGCAGGTTTACGAGAGAAACTCCTTCATTTATTCTGCAAACATTTATTGTGCACCTATTGTGTATATGTTGTGTATGTGAATTTTCTTTCTAGAAGCTTTTAGGATTTTATCTTTGTACATTCCCAGTGATGTACCTGGATTTCCCCCGCCCTCAACCCTCCCCCCCTCCCCCCACATACACACACTCATCCTGTTTTGCAATCAGTGGTTTTTACACTATGGAGATAAAATGTTTCTCCATTTAGTTTTTTTCAATCATGTCGCTGTTCTTTCTTTCTCAAATGCTTTTTAGCCAGTTTGGACTTTATGGAATAATTCCTTATTTCTTACGTTTCCCTCCTAGTTTGTTTTTTTAAAAATATATTTTATTGATATTTTACAGAGAGGAAGGGAGAGGGATAGAGAGTTAGAAACATCGATGAGAGAGAAACATCTATCAGCTGCCTCCTGCACACTCCCTACTGGGGATGTGCCTGCAACCATGGTACATACACTTGACTGGAATCGAGCCTGGGACCTTTCAGTCTGCAGGCCGATGCTCTATCCCCTGAGCCAAACCAGTCGGGGCTTCCCTCCTAGTTTTTAAAAAAAATGTTTTTATTGCTTTCAGAGAGAGAAAGGGAAAGGATGATAGAGGTAGAAATATCAATAAGATAGAAACATCAATTGGCTGCCTTCTGCACACCCCCTACTAGGGATCAAGCCCACAACCCTGTGGGCCTGTGCTCTGACTGGAAATCAAACCGACAATCTCCTAGTGCATGGGATGATGCTCATCTAACTGGGGCACACCAGCAGGGCCCTCCTAGTTTTTTTTGTTTGTTTGTTTTTTACCTTAATGTCTTTTTATTCTGTTTTGCCAAATTTCCTTGTTTGATCTTCCAAGATTTATAGTGTGTGTGTGTGTGTGTGTGTGTGTGTGTGTGTGCGTGCTAGGTACTCTTCTAGGTGCTAGGGATTCAGCCATAAATAAGAAAGTCATAATAATGGTTACATTCCAATGAGGGAGATAGAAAAGAAGTAATAAATATGTGCACAAACTAATTGTAGGAGCTGGTAAATACTATGAAGGAAAATATAGCAGGGAAAGGAGAGGTGTGTAGTTCAGGCAGCGTCGACAGGGAGACTCTCCAAGGGGAGACACGGGGTGAAGCCTGAATGGAAAGAGGAACTGGGTCTTATGAAACTTTTGGGGAAGAGTATTTCAGGAAGAAGAAGGAGCAGTACAAGGGCCCAGAGGTAGACATGAGCTTTGTGTGTTTGAAGAGTGGGAGTGAAACAAGAATAGTAGGAGATGATGTCAGAAAAGCAGGCAGGAGCCAGATCATGAGGGCTTTAGTGTCCACTGAAAAGATAAGTCATCGGAGGGTTTTGACAGAGAGAATGAAGTGAGTAGGGCGATGGAGTAATAGGAAGATTTTGTGTGCTAGAAGATGGGGTTGAAAGGATGGAAAATATTAAGGGTTGAGGCAAAGAATGAAAGAAAAAATTGAAAGGCAATCTGTAACCACAGGGAAAATGGGTGGTACAAGAAAATAAATGTAATCCTAGCACATCCTGGGGCTCCCCATTGAAAAATTTTAACTCAACGTAAAAATGTAAGTAATTTTATTGGCTTAAAACTTTTAGAATGGGATTGGAGGAAGTGTTAAACAGAGTAAGCAGAATAGCATAGTCGTTATGAGCATGGCTTCTAGAAGCAGACTGAATGAATTTGAATCCCAAATTTGTCCTTTATCAATTACACAACCTTTGGGAGAGTTATTTAACCTCTCTGTTCTTCAGTTTCCTTACCTATAAAGTGGGGATAAGAAGAGCACCTACCTTGCTCAGCCAGTGTGGCTCAGTGACTGAGCATCAACCTAGGAACCAGGAGGTCACCAGTTCGATTCCTGGTCAGGGCACATGCCTGGGTTGTGGGCTCGATCCCCAGTAGGGGGCATGCAAGAGGCAGTCGATCCATGATTCTCTCTCATCATGGAGGTTTCTTTCTCTCTCTCCTTCTCCCTTCCTCTCTGAAATCAATAAAAATACATTAAAAAAGATTCCTTCTAAAAAAAATATAAAGAGCACCTACCTCATATAGTTGTAAGGAGTGACTGAGTTAGCATTGGTAATGTAGATAAAACAGTGTTTGCCCCCTGGCTGGCATTAAATGAATGCTTCCTTGTATTATCAAACATGGTATGATAAGAAGGCATTGAAAAGTGCTTCATCCAAATCTCTCTCCCCTGTAGATATGAAATTCCATTAGTAGAGATTTTATAGAAGACTACAATCAGAGTCCCCTATGAAGTAAAAATTCATTTGAGAAGAATGACATCTTAGATTCTCATTTGCTCCAAATTTGTTTGAATTAATCAAATCCTTTCGACCTTGATCCTTGTCTAAGGCAGCTGAGATGAGGAGAGGTGCCAATTTGCTAGGAGAGTGTGAAGCTTCAAAAAAGGAGGTGAGGGGATATTAAAAAGGGAACTAAGTAAGAGAACTCCAAGACAAACAGCCTCCCAATTTGGTCAAGAACCAAACTTCCACCCATAGAGTCTTGGCTCCTGTTTCCCCATGGCCAGTCCTGTCTGTCACATTGACATAAGCCAGGATAGACCCAGGAATGAGTTCCAAGTTTGGCACAGGCTCATCTTATTTATTACCAGACTAAGAACCCATGTTGTTTCTGGGGCTGCCATAGTGTCAAATCCCAGGGACCACTTTCTTCACACTTCATTTTGTCCAAGGCCCCTGGCCGCTAGAGTGGACCTGATCCCAAAGGGTGGTCTCTGAACCAGTTCAGCATCAAAGGCTTGGGAGGGACTGTTTGTTCAGGCAGGAAACAGCTCATAGAAACTGGACCCGCCTTTGGGAGTGGTTGCACTGGGAGACCTTTCAGTCTCCTCAGTCAGGGGCCTCTGGCTGGCTCAACTCTTCTACTATTTCCACAAAAACAGTGTCTGCATTTGAGTGGAAAGAACATCTGTATGAGTCGGACTTGCCCCTTTTCAAGATGAGCATTTTCTGACCCATAGACAGTCTCTTTGGGGAGTTGATGAAATCTGAAATGTGGCCTAAATGTAAGTTTATTTAGGCTTTTAGGTTTCACTTTGAGAGAAACATGATACAGGAGGAAATGGTATTGGCTTAGTCATCATCTGCTTTTATTTATTTATTTTTAATCATTGATTTTAGAGAGGAAGGGAAAGGGAGGGAAAGATAGAAATATCAATGATGAGAATCATTGATTAGCTGCCTCCTACACGCCCCCTATTGGGGATTGAGCTTGCAACTTGGGCATGTGCCCTAGATCAGAATCAAACCCGGGACCCTTTAGTCCACAGGCTGACACTCTGTCCACTGAGCCAAACAGGGTCAGGTTGCATTTGTATTTAAATTATAAAAATCATAACATTTTAAACCTGGAAGAGCCATGATATCATCTAGTCTCCCTCCATTCTTTGTATATATGAGAAAGCAAAGATATGAAGAAGTTAAGTATTTGAGAGCGACTGAGATTAAATTCAGGTGTATTGACTTCAGGATAGTATTTCAATTCATTAGATACCATTTGCAACTTGGAGTCTTGGTGAAAACACTGTATTTTCTTTGTCTGATAAAATTATCTAAAAAATGCAAAAATAATTTAAATGCTGTAAAATCTTTAGTAGTTCTTAAATGGTTTAATTTTATTTTTTATTTATTTTTTTAAAATATATTTTATTGATTTTTTTACAGAGAGGAAAGGAGAGAGATAGAGAGTTAGAAACATCGATGAGAGAGAAACATCGATCAGCTGCCTCCTGCACATCTCCTACTGGGGATGTGCCCGCAACCCAGGTACATGCCCTTGACCTGAATCGAACCTGGGACCTTTCAGTCCGCAGGCTGACGCTCTATCCACTGAGCCAAACCGGTTTCGGCAAATGGTTTAATTTTAAAAAACGGTGAAGCCTTAAAGCCATCTATATCTCATAGACCCCTGTGATATGCACACGGAGAAATTCTACAAATCAACTCACCTTAAGAGTTGGTAAAGCCTTCTGAAATGTAATGTAATTAATGGGGGCAGGGGAAGATGCATTAGGTATCTCCCTTACAGGTCCACTACCACTCAAATGGCCAGGCTTAGACATCTGGGTGTTTGTGAGGGCAAAAGAAACTCAGAATTGTGGGGCTGGCAATGACCAGGCCAGTCTCGCCCAACATGTCCAGTTTTACCACCAGCCAGGCAGGGGTTCTGGATCCAGACCACCCAGGAACTGGAGACAGAAAGGAAGAATGTGAGGGGACAGGAAAGTTTGGGAGCAAACAGGTAGGAATCAGACACGTATATAGAACTGTGTTCATTTAGGGATGAGCCCATCACTCTAGAACTATCTCAGCATGGTCCATCCATGGCCTGGGGTATAAAGTGTACCCATCCTGAAATATGGAAATATATATATTTATATGAAAAGCAGTAATATGCAAATGAGGTCAAGACTCCATAATGGTCACAACCAGCTCAGGAGGAGGGGCCCAGCACGGCCCTGAGCCTGAGAGAACAACACAGAGGGGTGCCTGCTCTGAGCCTCAGACGTGGATGGGGGCAGGCCCCCAGTGGAGACACACACACACACACACACACACACACACACACACACACGGCACCTGCTCTGAGCCTCCGCGGCCAGACTGCTGTTTAGGACATCAGTAGGACATCCCCTGAGGGCTCCCAGACTATGAGAGGGGGCAGGCTGGGCTGAGGGACCCCCCCCCTCCCCAGTGCATGAATTTTGTGCACTGGGCCTCTAGTATGAATATAAGATAAGACTAATAGAACAAACACATGGAGAAAAACAAAGAGATTGAATGCTAAAAATAATGGAAGTTGGGATGGAGTGAGGAATGCAGGATGTCAGAGAAAAAAGCAAACTTTCCTTCAGGTAGTATTGGTGAAAACTAGCATCTCAGCACTTTTACCTCTCTCTCACTCAGTCATCACTAGTACTCTTTTTTTATAACAAAGTTAATTTTTTTAGAGCAGTTTTAGGTTTATAGCAAAATTGAGTGGAAAATACAGAGTTCCCATATACTATCTGACACAAGCACAGCCTCCCCTACTACCAACATCCAAAACCAGAATGATACATTTTTTACAATCCATGAACTTACATGTACACATCATTATTACTCATATCACTATGTATGTCTATAGTTTATATTAGGGTTCACTCTTGGTGTTGTATATTCTATTGGTTTTGAAAAATGTATGATGAATACAATCTATCATTATAATATTACACAACTTAGTTTCACTGCCCTCAAAATCCTCTCTGCTCTACCTATTCATCCTCCCCTCTAACTCCTAGCAACCACTGATCTCTTTACATTTCTAAAATGTCATGTAGTAGGAATCATATAGTATGTAGACTTTTCATGCAGACTTCTTTACTTAGTAATACACATTACAGCTTCTCTATATCTTTTTTTGGCTCGGTAGATCATTTCTCCTTAGCGACAAATAATATTCCATTGTCTGGATATGTCACAGATTATTTATCTATTCATCTACTGAACGATACCTTAATTCCTTCCAAATTCTGGTAATTAAGAATAAAGCTGCTATAAATAGCCATGTGCAGGTTTTTGTGTGGACATAAGTTTTTGACTCCTTTGAGGAAATATCTAGGAGCATGATTGCTGGATCATATGGTAAGAATACTTTTAGTGTTATAAGAAACAGCCAAAATGTCTTTCAAATGGGCTGTAACATTTTGCATTCCCATCAGCAATGAATGAGAATTTCTGTTATATGGATAAAATTATTTTTTAAATCAATAAAATGTGTATTAAGAAACAGATTTACTTACTACTTCGCTTCCACTAGCAAAGGACAGGAAATCTTCTTTTTTAAAAATTTAATGACTGGTTCCCATTTCCTAAAACTCTTTTCCCTATTCAGCTTTGTTTGTTTGTAATTTTAGGAACTAGAAAACATTTTGGGAGGTATATGAAAGGATGAGTAAAACAAACCACTTACTCTCAAGAAACCAGCGAAGGCCACACATTAATTGCTTCAGGAGTTTCAGCTGATCACTAGTGCACACAGTAGGTGGGCTGCTGCTAATAATGAGTATTGTTTGTCTTTCCTTTTGAGGGCGGTGTCTACCTCATGCGACTGGAACCCGTTTTCATTTCCTTAGCTACAAAGTCGACAGAAAAACCACAGTTAAGGGACACTGCGTTCCAATTCATCCCAGTGAAATGTTAGCATTGACTTATTTCTGCCAGTGTTCTTTTAGCATCCTTTTAAAATCACCCCACCCCGTCCTCCTCCTCCTACAGCTGCCCACTGGCCTGCCTCCTTTCATCTGACTCCAACACTTTGGTTCCACCTAGTCCAGTCACAGAGTTTCTTTCCAAAATACTCTTCCTTGGTTCGCTGACTTGAAGTTGACAAGTTACTCCTGAATAATTTACTAGTAAGTCCTTTCTTGGAACTGCCTTCTCTTAAGATTTCTCTTAACTTTCACTTTTGAGAGTGGAAAGGAAGTATTATAATATAAGGGCAGTGATGGCGAACCTTTTGAGCTCGGCGTGTCAGCATTTTGAAAAACCCTAACATAACTCTGGTGCCGTCTCACATATAGAAATTTTTTGATATTTGCAACCATAGTAAAACAAAGACTTATATTTTTGATATTTATTTTATATATTTAAATTCCATTTAACAAAGAAAAATCAACCAACAAAATGAGTTCGCGTGTCACCTCTAACACGCGTGTCATAGGTCCGCCATCACTGGCTAAGGAGTACATTGACCTATTTTCCCTTCCTTGATAGCAAAAGCTTTTACTCACCCTGACAAATAGGCATACTATAACCCTAGCTTGATCTATATTCACCACAACCACAACCTTCACCCTTACACACACTTGGAGTGTGATGACTTGCCTGGGATGCTCTCCTTTAGTCAGGAGGGGAAGGGCGTATGGAAAGAAGAGGTAAGATTGATTCATACTGTTAATTCTAACTGACCAAGTACAACAATATCAACTATAATTAAATTTAAAATTTCACAAATAAATTTGACAATATATTGTCTTGGGAGGTAATCTGGAAATATGCATCAAAATCTTAAAAATATCAATGTGGCCCTAGCTGGTTTGGCTCAGTGAATAGAGCGATGGCCTGCGGACTGAAGAGTCCCAAGTTCCATTCTGATCAAGGGCACATGCCTGGGTTGTGGGTTCAATCCCCAGTAGGGGGTATGCAGGAGGCAGCCAATTAATGATTCTTTCTCATCATTGATGTTTCTGACTCTCTCTCCCTCTCCCTTCCTCTCTGAAATCAATAAAAATATTTTTTTAATATATATCAATGTTAGTTAAGAGTTTCAGTTGCCTAAAGACAAAAAACTAGCTGAAATTATTTTAAGCAAAAAGGGGAGTTTATTAGGTCGAGTAATTGGAAAAGTCTAGGGGAACATCTTGCTTCTGGCATGGCTAAAACCAGAAACTCAAATGGTGTCATCAGAAATCCCCCTTCTCTCTCCATCTCTCAGCTCTGCTTTCTTCTGTGTTGGCACCACTGTGGCAAAGATGGCCCTGTCAGTTTCAATTTTAAATGGTCCTTGGCACCCTGCATTTCAGAGGCAAAGAAATGTTTTATTCCAAGTACTATTTCAGACTTAGAAAATTCCCTCTTATTGGCCCTGAGTGGATCACATGCCCCCTCCTGGACTAGTCACTGTGTTAATCCTGATTAGTCCCAACCATGTGACAAAAAATTCCACCAGGTGGGGGAGAAGTGATTCCTGAAAGGAAATGGATATGTGACATCGGAGGGCAGTTCTGTCATCTGAAAAGGGAAAGGAATTCTGGGCAGGCAGAAATAAAGGATATCTATGTTCAGTGTTTACCCTTTTCTGTGTATTTACCCTTAGGAAATAATCAGGGGTATCAAGAGTTACAAGGTTCTTCACCACAGAATTATTTATGATAATGCAAAACCATAAGAAATTGAAATGTTTAATAAGAGGATTAATTAAATAAATTATGGTGCACACATTTCAATGGAATACTATGCAGTCCTTGAGTGTGTTGTAGAAGAAAACTTCATGATTTGAAAAAATGTTTATGGTATGTTGTTGAGCACAACAACAGTGTGCAAAGCATGGTTCCAATTTATATGCATTTTTACACATAGACACACTTCATCTATATAAAATAATGTGTCAGTATTGTGAAAGATTGAAAAATATATAATGTTGATTACTTTAGTTGGCAAAATTAGGAGTAATTTTAATCATTCTAGTACTTTTCCCTATTTTCTACAGTAAATATATATTGTTAAATTTAAAAACATTATTGAATAGCTTTTAATTCCTCACTACCAACTTAAACTCATCATGCTGTTTCTCTCTCTCTGAAAGAAGGAGCTGAAATGGAGATCCTAATTACTGGTAAATAGCAATCTTTGGTTAGACTTTAAGAAAACTAATTAAGAGAATAAATTATTCACCAGTTCCCTAAGATTAGCTAAGACCCAAAAGTATTCTCCATTATGTCACATTTCCATATTTTGAGGCCTTATTTGTATGCATACCAGGAAGATTTTTTTGTTTGTTTTTTAGAATTAATCAACCAGCCAGATCAATGCTCAAAGCACAGGCCCAGATATCTGCACAGGGAGAGATTCAGGGTACCTTTTCTAAACTTCATAATTACCTTTGAACATATCTGGAGAAAGCAAAATATATATCCTGCTGCCAGAGAGCAGGGAATTTTTCTTGATAGCATTAGAAATATTCAGATTAGAGGAAACAACTTCAGCAAAACAGAGAGCTAATAAACATTCTAAATGAACAAGCCTATGCCTCTTGAATTGCTTACTCCACTTGTTTTAGATTTCCCTGGAGAACTTTCTTTTTTAATGAGACTTTGCATCATCTAAGAGCCTCTGCATTACCTGACCTCAGGAAAAAGACTGAATCATTGGTATTTCCCCAGTTTACCAACCCAAAATATCAATAAGCCAAATATTTATAAGTCCAATGGGAAAACCATAATTATGTCAGGGACTTTTAGAAAAGTACAAAATTAGAAGGGAGGACAAAAAGTAACACTCAATGTTCACTTATTTCCATCATTACCTGGGTCCATCATTTTACCTTCAAGCTAACCTCATTTCTTTATTTTTCCCCCCATTTCTTTATTTTTAAATATATTTTTGTTGATTTCAGAGAGGAAGGGAGAAGGAGAAAGAGATAGAAACATCAATGATGAGAGAATTATCGATCAGCTGCCTCCTGCACACCCCTATTAGGGATTGAGTCCGAAACCTGGGCATGGCCCTGACAGAATCAAACCATGACCTCCTGGTTCCTGGGTCCACTCTCAACCACTGAGTCATACTTGGCATGGTTGATTTCCCCAATTTCTTTTTGAATTACCCAACAGAACAGGCAGCTTGATGCCATGGGAAGATGTACTACAGGGTGCTCTCTACTTAAGGTGACAGTTCTGTTTCTTGAGACCCTTCCACTATAGGACACAGGTTATAAACTAAAAATCAGAAAATCTCCTGGGGAAGATTCCTCGGATGGATTGAGTGTCAGCAGAACCTTGTACATACTGATAACTTGAATCTATGGGATCCACCCAAATTCCCAACACGTCCTGTGGGAGGGTGGCCTTTATTGGATCAGAGTTGTGTCAGACAGGCACCACCCTGATGTGCAGCCTTGGCTAGTGCCTCAGGTGCCACCGGTTCCCATTGAGGACTTTGCTGAGGAGCTCTACTGCTGCTTCCTCGGTTGGACACAGTCTCAAGATACTCCTTTCTCCCAAATCATCGGTAAACTCATTGGATTCTTCTCCAAAAACTTTTTCCAAGCCTGGAAACGTGTTCTCCATATTCGGTTTTATAACCATTTAGACCAGTGGTTCTCAACCTTCCTAATGCCGTGACCCTTTAATACGGTTCCTCATGTTGTGGTGACCCCCAACCGTAAAATTATTTTCGTTGCTACTTCATAACTGTAATTTTGCTACTGTTATGAATCGTAATGTAAATATCTGATACGCAGGATGTATTTTCATTGTTACAAATTGAACATAATTAAAGCATAGTGATTAATCACACACACACAAAAAAAGAAAATCTGAATTGTAGACCTAATATACTAAACTAGAGGCCCAGTGCATGGATTCGTGCACCAGTTGGGGTCCCTCAGCCTCAACTGCACCCTCTCACAATCCGGACCCCTAGAGGGATGTCAGACTGTCAGTTGTGCATGGGTTTTATACTAATATAAACTTTTATTTCTCTGGGGTAAATGCACAGAAGTGCTGAGTGATATGATAATTGCATATTTCATTTTTCAAGGAACTGACAGTTTTCCAGACTGGTTATACCATTGTTGCCAACAACAGTGTATGCATGGCCCAGTTTTGATACATAGGCTTTAAAACATCCTATGTAATAAAAGGGTAATATGCAAATAGACCAAAGGGCAGAACAACTGAACAACCAATCAAAGCGTAATATGCTAATGATGTGCTAAGGCTGTTCAATGGCTTGCTATGATGTGCACTGACCACCAGGGGGTAGATGCTCCAACTGGTAGGTTAGCTTGCTACTGGGGTCCGACTGATCAGGACTGAGCGAGATGGGCCGGACATGCCTTGGAGCCCTCCCGCAGTTCCTCCCCAGCCCAATCATGCACTGGTGGGGTCCCTCAGCCTGGCCTGCACCCTCTCGCAATTCAGGACCCCTCAGGGGATGTCGGAGAGCTGGTTTCAGCCTGATCCCATAGGCCACTCCCCTTGGGAGGGCGTCAGACGCAGGGCTCATGGCTGGTGAGCACTGCTGCAGCAGCACAAGCCTCTCCTGATTGGGACTGATTGGGTGTGAGCCCGCAGCAGGCACAGTGGGGCTGGGATGAGCAGGAGCAGCAGGTAGGAGCAGCAGGCGGCATTGGACTGTGGGTTTCGGCCTGGTCCCTGCAGGCCACCCAGAGGGACCCCACCTGTGCACAAATTCATGCACCAGGCCTCTAGTAGAACATATAATTAAAACAAAAAAGCTTAGTGACCAACTTAGGGTTGTATAGTATCAATATCATTGCTTTGCTCTTCTATAAGGGAGAGGAGAAACCAAGATTTACATTTCCCAGAATGCTCTTCCCCAGATAGTTCCAGGTTAGTGTCTGTCAATAAAAGGCTTTTGAATGAGATGTGGATGGTGCAAGAGAAAGTAAAGCAATCACTCTCTGGAGGCCACTTTAGGCAACTATGTGAAGCAGGAGGCAGCTGAACGATGTTTCTCTCTAATAGATGTTTCTATCTCTCTCGTTCCCTTCCTATCTCTCTAAAAAAAATCAATTAAATTTTTTTAAAAACCAGGGACATTTAAGAAGCAACCTACAGACTCAGAGTATCAGATGTGATTTTAGAAAGAAAAAAAAATGCTTGGCAGAGGACCTGAATAGACACTTCTCCAAAGAGGACATACAAATGGCCAAGAGACATATGAAAAAATGTTCAACATCATTAATTATCAGAGACATGCAAATTGAAACCACAATGAGGTACCACCTCACACTTTCCAGAACGGCTATCACTAATAAATCAACAAACTACAAACGCTGGTGAAAATGTGGAAAAAAGGGAACCCTGCTGGTGGGAATTCAGACTGGTAAAACCACTAAGACTGGTTTCCTCAAAAAATTTAAACTGAAACTACCCTTTGACCCAGTGATCCCACATCTAGGAATATATTCTAAAAAGCCTGAAATACCAATCAGAAAGAATATATGCACCCCTATGTTCATGGCAGCACAATTTTCAATAGCTAAGATCTGGAAACAGCCCAAGTGCCCATCAGTAGATGAGTGGATAAAAAAGTTGTGGTACATGTACATAATGTAATACTATGCAGCTGTAAAAAAAAAAAAAAAGGATCTCTTACCCCTTAAGACAGCATGGAGGGACCTAGAGTGTATTATGCTAAGTGAAATAAGCCAGTCAGAGAAAGACAAGTATCACATGATCTCACTTATATGGAATCTAATGAAAAAAATAGATCCAGAGACACAGAAGCATGCAACAGACTGACGTATTTCAGAGAGAAGGGTTAGGGGTGAGGTGGGGGGCGCAGGGGGGGCCGGGGGGGAAGAGATTAACCAAAGAACTTATATGTATATTTGCATAACCCAAGGACACAGACAATAGTATGGCGAAGGCCTGGGGAGGGGGTGGGCATAGGGTGAAGGGGTTATTGGGGGCAGGATGAAGAGGAACATCTAAAATACTTTTAACAATAATGATAAATTTTTTTTAAATGCTGAACTAAAAGGCATGAACATTAAACATTTTATACAAACTATAAAACACACCTGAAAAAGTTATTCCAATTAATGCTCCCAACAACAGGAAATAAGAATGTACATTTTCCTATAACTTTAATATAAAATTTTTTAATCTTTATTCATCTCAGTGGTTGAAATTATTTCACATTTGTTTTAATATGCATTTCTTTGATTATTTTTCACTAGAGTCCTGGTGCACTAAATTTGTGCGGGGGGTGGGGGGGGGTCCCTTAGCCTGGCCTGCACCCTCTCGCAACCGGGACCACTGGCTCCTAACCGCTCACCTGCCTGCCTGCCTGATCACCCCTAACCACTCTGCCTGCCTGCCTGCCTCATCGCCCCTAATCCCTCTGCCTACCTGCCTCATCACCCCACCGCCTCTGCCTCTGTCCCCACCACGGAGGCTTCATCCAGAAGGACATCCAGAATGACATCAGAAGGATGTTTGGCTGTCTGGTCTAATTAGCATATTATGTTTTTATTATTATAGATTATAAGATAAAGCCAGCCTCTTTGGTAATACTGTCCTCTGAGAAGAGTACTGGAGTAAACACTCAGCACAGCAAGGAATCCTGCCTAGAGAATTCAGAGCTCTCCTGCCTCCTATGGACTATGGCCTCACCCAGTGATGAGGATTTTCTCACATTGCACTCCTTTGCTTTAATGTTTGAGATTTCAGGTTATTTGGGGCAAGAATACTTACGAGATGTAGGTGATATTGAGAGAATATCAATACAGAGTCTTTTCATTCTGGTTATGCGAGGCTACAAAATGCATTTAGGCCCATTTGGAATAAAACTGCTAAGAGGGGAAGATCAATCTTTGTTATTTGAATCGATCTTGCTAAACTATATTTCAAAATGTTCTCAGCTGACAACCCCAGTGACCTTCTGCAGCAGTGGTTCTCAACCTTGGCTGCACATTAGAATCACCTGGGAATCTTTTTAAAATCCTGATTTCTGGGCCTCATCCTCTGGAAATTCTGTTTCTTTGTTATGGGGTGGGGCTACAACACTAGTAACAAAGAAGCAGAATTTACAGAGGATGAGGCCCAGAAATCAGGATTTTAAAAAGATTCCCAAGTGATTCTAATGTGCTAATTAATTGTGTTACTTCTCATCAAGCCCAGACATAGCCCCACAACCCTTCTCCAAACACCTCCAAATGCCCTTTACCAATAATGATAGAGCAAAGCTGATTGCATTCCATCAGTGGAGGATTTTTACCTTTTTCAACTTGGAAATGGGAATATTGACTGTAGATTGGCAACAAGGGAGTCAAAGGTGGGCTTGGAAGTTGCCTTTATCTCCTTCTGGCCCATTTCAAGTTGGTGGTCACAAGGAGTATGACACTGCACTAAGTCAGGTGGGCTCAGGCACAGCGTATGTGAAGTTTCTGAAACAGAGGACCAGTGGGGAAAGAGAGTAAGCCAGGACGGATGGAGACTGGCTTCCTTGGTTGAACAGTGGCCAGGGAAGACGCAGCTAAAGAAAAAGGCAGTCAAGTGGTCCAAAGTACAATGTCCAAAGGGCGTTCCCAGCTTAAATATGACAAGCTCATGAGTGAGACGGGGCCAGTTTAGTTTGGTAGTCAGATGGGACATTAGTCAATTATCTGAATAGTTCTCCTGCTGCAGTAGACTTACATCTGTCAGCAGAGAGTTTTGAGAGTGGGATCCAGCTCCAGGCAGGAAAGGCTGGGAGGTGGCTACTTTGTTTTTTTGTTTGTTTGTTTGGTTTGATTTGGTTTGTTTGTTTTTTAATCCTCACCCGAGGATATTTTTCCATTGAATTTTAGAGAGCGTGGAAGAGAGGGAAAGACAGAGAGAAATATTGATGTGAGAGAAACACGTCGATTGGTTGCCTCCTGCACAAGCCCCTAGTGGGCCAGGGAGGAGCCTGCAACCGAGGTACCCACTTGCCCTTGACCAGAATCCAACCTAGGACCTTTCATTCCGCAGGCTGATGCTCTATCAGAACCAAAGGTCTATCAAAGAAAAAGCAAGCACCAGGCATGGACCATTCTATAGTGAAGGAATCTCAGGGGGCACAGCTCAAGGGACCAGCGCTGTTGCCATTAGATTCTGGGCCCCAGGAGTGTGACTCTATTCCAAGCTACCTTGGTGAAGCTACAGCACTGAGATAGGCCCTGAGCGTGAGACTAATCCTGGAGTGACACCCAGCTGTGAGCTTCTGGGAAAGGCAAAGACAGAAAACAATGAGGGGCCTCAAAACTATGTACATGTTAGACTTTCCTTCTAAAGGTCCTTTGTTCCCTCCTAATGCTCTCTTATCCCTGTTCATTTTCTCAGTGGCTCCTCATGCTCACAATCCATTTCCCTCTCTCCAGGGGAGCAGACCCTATACCTTCTGACTCTTAGAAGCCAGAAGTATTTGGTCCTCACTTACACCCCATTTTACATCACAGATAGCCTCCACTGTACTGGACTTTGGACTGTGTATTTTTTAAAAAATATATTTTATTGATTTTTTACAGAGAGGAAGGGAGAGAGATAGAGAGTTAGAAACATCCATGAGTGAGAGAGAAACATCATTCAGCTGCCCCCTGCACATCTCCTACTGGGGATGTGCCCGCAACCCAGGTACATGCCCTTGACCGAAATCGAACCTGGGACCTTTCAGTCCGCAAGCCGACGCTCTATCCACTGAGCCAAACCGGCTTTGGCTGGACTGTGTATTTTACATTTTATAAATTCTCCACTATATTCAACACTATGTGAGTACATTCTTCTTATTAAATGCTCATAACTTTTCTCCTTCCTTTTATTTCAGGTGTCGGCAAACTACGGCTTGTGAACTAAATCCAGCCTTCTACCTGTTTTTGAAAATAAAGTTTTATTGGGACTCAGCCAGGTTCATCGGTTATGTATTGCCTATAGCTGCTCTCTCTCTCTTTCTCTAAAATGGTAGTGTTGAGTAGTTGCAACAAAGTTCTTACAGCCTGCAAAGCAGAAAATATTTATTATCTGGCCCTTTACAAAAAAGGCTGGCCAACCCTTGTTCATTTTTAGTAGGAAAAGAGATTTGCTCCTTGGACTTAATCCATTAAACCACTCACTGCTTTGCCTCTCGCCTTATAAAATTTGCAAATATTAGAATTGTGAAGTATTTTGAGAAATAGTCATCATAAAATAGAATCTCAGTTTGGGAAGTATCAGGTGTCAGTTAAGGGCCCTGTGGTAAGCTCATGTACAACCCAAGAAATGTCTGGAAACTTGAGATCAATAGTTATCATTGAAAAATAGTAAGCTGACATTTTAGACTTATAATTTTCTGTGAGCTTGGAGAATATACATCTGCCATTTGTATTCATCACAGCTGGAGTTCGTGTCTCCTCCCTCAATGCTTCCAGAATACTTCGTTGTCTCTGTTCATGCATCTATGTCATTGGCCTTGCATTAATTCCCTTTCATGAGTGTATTTCCAGATTAAGGTTATGAACACCCTGTAGTAAGAAACCCTTTTGTCCAACCCTGTAGCCTCCACAGAGTTTTCCCAAAGCAGGTATGAATGAATGAATGTCATTAATGCAAACGTGAGAAATAATTTTACAATAACATTGATCTTATGAAACCCTGGCAGAGATTCTTCAAATTGTGTTTCATGCATACACATTTTAAATCCTGTTTATTCTGATTATATCCCTGTTTAATTTGCTCATATATGTTACAGAAAATAAGTCATCTCAGGAATGTCTACTATACAATAGAGCTCTGACGTTTAAAACAAAGCAATTCTCGTAAATGCCTCATCTGGGGTCAAGCAATTTTCTCAGGAAATTAGCATTATTGTGAACTGGAAACCCCTTCTAGACTTTGTTTCCTTAACCATACACTTCACTGTTACCCTTCAGTGGGAAATGAATCCTATTTAGCAATCCAAGAAACAGATGATTCAATAGAACTCTGGTTTTCATCTATGTAAAATAATATTTAGAGTCCAGGCCCAGTGAAGTTTAACTGGAAAAGCAAAGCATTCCTAAGATACTTTATTTGCCTTTGCATACATAAAGCTCTTGGTTGCAAGGTAATAGAAACAGCTTGAATTAGCCCAAAGAAGGGGATAGGGGCAGGGATTTCTGGGTCACAGAATCCAAGAAGGACGTGTATAACCATATGAAGGGGAAAGTTGGAATGCAGCTGAGCCTCTGGAACAGTGGGAACCAGGGGCTGAAAAGCTGCCAGCACTTTCTCCTTCTGCATTTGGAATCTCTGTTTCTCTACATGCCACCCTTCTTGGGGGTGTGGCTCAACCTTCTCTATCAGGAGGATACCTAACCATGTACAAGTCCTTCATTTTACTTTTTAAAATCTTACAGCTTTATTCCTAGAGAGAAGCAGTCCCTCTCAATTTTAATTTAAAAAATTCCAGGGACAACCTTTTGGCCCAGGTTGGATCAAGCCTAACAGGAGATGTGTCACATAAGAAAATGGCACTCCTGATATAGCCATGGTGATAAAGAGGGAGGGTAAGAGAGAGGGAGGGTGGAGGAGAGACAGTTCCTAGGATAAGGGAGTTGGAAGGGTATTGGGTTGACAGTTCCACAGATGTTCTTTGCTCTTTTTGAGACCATGGGCTGTCCTACTTACCAACAAATGTCTAAGCTTCTAAAAAGGGGAGGGGGCGAGGGAGGGGGAAGAAAGGCTAGTGAAGAGCCACACCCTGGATACTTCACCTCAGAGAACAGACTTTCCTCACAGCAGCAAAGGTACCCCTCAGCTAAAAAGGAAGAAGAAGTGAAATGTTCACATTCATTTGAAGTCTAGTCAGTGACAAAAGGCTTCCCATTGGAGGACATTGAGAGAAACTGACAAGAAGCACCTGTAATGGACCCTTCCGGTAAATACTGTGAGGAGTCTCTCTATTTTACTAATGCAAAAGGCCATAACTCTGGACTAACTCATGGTTTCTCCAAGTCCTGTCACAGCCAAGACTTCTGCCAGCCCCTACAGTGCCTTTGTGCAACTTAGAAAGGCAAGCCTTCCTCAAGGCAGACCAGCACCCGCCCACTTCCCTAGCACCATGCCAGGACTCCTGTGGTGAGCTTTGAATTTTAGCCTGAATTTACCTCTCAGCCAGACAGGGTCCAAATTGCACAGGTATCTTTAAGTAGGCAGGGTATCCCTTCTCCAAAAGCAAGGACTTCCAACATCAGTAAAAGTGAGACTTGGATAATAGAATGGGCTTAGTGATAGAAGACAATAGCAGGAATGGAAACAACAATGGGTGAATTCAAAAGACTCAACCCATCCTGCAGGGATTGAAACCATAGGCGCATCTCTGGGAGTAGAAAGACTAAAGGCAAACCCCAGGCACTGAGCAAGAGCAGAAGCAGCTCCAGCTTCTGAGGCTCCTGGAACGATTCAAGGAGCAAGAGTGATGAGGATCTATGCTTGTCTCCCCCAATTAAAAGCAGGGCTGTTCCACCCTAACTGGTGTGGCTCAGTGGAAATAGCGTCGGCCTGCAGACAAAAGGGTCCTGGGTTCTATTCTGGTCAATGGCACGTACCTGGTCTGGGCATGTGCAGAAATCATTATTTCTCTCTCTCTCTTTCCCTCTCTCTTCCTCGTTCTCTAAAAGTCAATGGAAAAATATCCTTGGGTGAGGATTTAAAAAAAGAAGAAGAAGAAAGTAACATGAGGACATAGGAATGCCATTTTTATAAGATTGTATTCAAACTCATAGGGTAGCCACTCTCAGAAAAGAAGCCATATTCACATTAGCTCAAAAGAGGGGGGAATTGGTACATTTGGGGTGAGTGCCCAAAAGAAAAGCAATGGAACCCTGAAGCAGGACTGGAGGGAGGGAAACTGGTGGGGGTCAGCATCTGGGGAAGGGACACCAGGATCTGGGTGTGCCTTCTCATCCCCGTTGGAGATCAGCATTTATCCTGGAGGTGCTGATCACCCTGAACCCTGTATTAGGTACAGTTCTCCTATGAGTGGGCATCATACCAGCGCCTAAAGCAGTGGCCAGAATAAAGCAGAGAAACCATCATCCCAGGGCTGCAGTCCAGGGAATAAATGCCCAGGCAGCCTGCCACTGTGCTGTCAGATCCCCGTTTATTTTTGTGCTTCGAAGGAGCCGCCCATGATGTTCCAGTCACTGCATGAGTCAGAGTTTTGTTCCCCAAGAGCTGCTGAAACGCTCTCCCCCTACTTCCTGGACTCCATCTGAGACACTGCTCACCAATTCCCCTGGCTGAGTATGAATTAGGGGCTGGGTGAGGTCTCACACTCTGATGCCACAATGGAGCTCCAGGTTTGCAGATGGCGGGAAAATGGAAAAGAACCCAGTACTAGTTATGTATGCGACAAAAAGTGACATTCAAATCACTAGAGAAAAGAACAGATTGATCAAAAAATGTTGTTAAAATTGACTAGCAACTAAAGGGAAAATATTAGATCTTTGACTCACTTCATCTAAGTAAATGTAAGCAGGCCAAAGATTTAAATGTAAATACTTTAACACATAAAAATAAAAGAAAACAGGAAAAAATAATGATAAAGAAATAATGATGAGTAAAAACAATTGAAAACTTCTGTGTGGCAAAAAATAATCACATATAAGGCTGAAAGACAAAGACAAACTGAAGAAAATATTGACAACAGTAATATAATATCAATAGAGTTGGTACAAATAAAGAAAAATTAAAGCTCCAATAGAAAATAATGGGCAAAAGTGACAAACAGGTAATGAAGATGTAAATGGTCAATAAATACATGAAAAAAATGTTCAACTACACTAATATTGAAAGGGGCAACTTAAAACAATTAGATTGGCAAAGATTTTTAAAAATTGCTCAAACTCACACATTGACAAGTTTGGGAGAACTATCTACTTGGTGTTCTTTCTGAGGGCACTGTAAAATAGTACAACTTTTCCAGAAGGTAATCTGACAAGAACAGTTAAGACATAAGATGTACATACTTTTTGTGGCAAAAATTCTACTTGTAGGACTTTACTTCAAGGAGATACTACACAAATGTGAAAAGATGTATTCACACTTATCTATAATTTTGAAAAATAGGAGACAGTGTCCCCAGGTAGGGAGTGGTTAAGTACATGTGGGACAGCGTCCGTGAAATACTATACAGCCCTTAAAAAGAACAATGTAAATCTATAAAGATGCAGAAGGATGGCTTCAACTATTGATTCTTTGAAGTCCATGCCATTCAATTGGATCTTGCCTTCCCAGCAACATTTGATTCTGCAGATAAATTTCACCCTTGAGCTTCCATGATATCTAATTCTTTTAGGTTTTCTCTTTCTCTCTGGCTACATCCCCTCAGTGTCTGTATTTATCTCTTAAACACTGCTGTGCTCAGCTCTCCAATATTCTCCCTCAGTTGTCTCATCCACTTCCACACTTTCTAATTACCACGCCAAGGTGGAGGACTCCTAGATCTACAGAAAAAGCCCAGATTTCTCTGCTGAACTCCAGACCTAAATATGCATTTGCTTAATGCAGACACTCATTTCTGTCAGTTTGGCCAAGTCATTAAACTTCCCTTAACCTTTGTTGAGGAGATGAGATGTTGGCAGATGGAGGAAGCGTCAGAGTGGTGAGACTTATCTCACAGTAATGCCAATAAAAACAACCCCTGTCTGTAGCAAAGAGGAAGGGCTTTCTCAATCCAGCACCTTTTTTGGGAATCTCTCACATCGCTCCACATGGCCAGTTACCCACTCCACCCAGCTGATGTCTGCTGGGCTCTGCCTCATATCACTGGCACATCCTGTGCTTGCTGGAAGAGCCAGGGAGCCCATTCTGACTTTAGCTTGTCTGCTACTCAGCTAGAGTGTGTGGTGAAATTTGTCTCAAGAAAGCGATCAGTCCTAGGGCATGATTTCAAAATTCTGCTTAATTGTAATTGCCCATAATTATGATAGTCAATAGGAGAACTCTGAAACTGAAAAGAAAGGCAAAACACAGAAGAAATCAGTGAAACTGCATAACAATTATACATATGTTCATGGCTATAGCCACCCCACATAAAATGTGGGATGTGTGTGTGTGTGTGTGTGTTTACCACCAAGCTTTTATTCCTATTAGAAGGAAACATAAGGGACTATTCATCCAACAGAGATTCATGTTATTATTACAATAGGTTTTAATCAGAGCAAAAGTCAAATTTGTGTTGCCTTAAATAGTATGGTTAAAGTCTCTGAAATGAGAAACCTTAGCTTGGAATCTTTGTGTCGACAATGAGCAACTTGTGTTGTCTAGCCTCAAAGAGCAATTATTTGATTTCCAAGCCTCAAACTCATTTATCAGTTGTAGTTTATAAACTTGGTGACGCAATTTGTGAAACTGATGTCATGATTCCAGCAGGGTGGTTTGGAAACAATCCATCCATATGGGGTTTCATTTTCAGTGGAGAAAGTGAGAGGCATGGAATTAAAGCAATACCTGGGCTCCTTTGTCTGGGGAGATCTGGGTGTTTGGAATTCAGTGTGTCTTGAGTGGAGGACCCAATTGATCTCAAATCAGAGTGAGTTTGATTTTAAAGATCCATATTCGCAGAGAGCACACACAGAATGGACACATTTACGACGGGGATCTTGCTTTGTTCCCTGGTACCTCGGTGCTCAGAATAATGGCTGGCACATGGCGAGCTCTCAGAAAATTTTTGTTGACTAAATTGTCAGCACTTAAACTGTGCACAAAGAAGAAAGAAGAAATCAATAGGTATTCAATTGTCAACAATTCCAGGGCACTCTGGGTAACAATGTCACAACTCGGACTTAGTCGCACAACCTACTTGGTCACAGCAAAATGAAATAGAGCAGGGAAGAAACCAGGAATCAGGAGAATAAGGACAGAGAGGACAACCTACTTAGCTCTGGAAACTATCCATGGTCCAGAACCAGCGTGCGTTGGTCTAATATGAAGGGTGGGGCATAAGGGTGGAGTCCCAGGAACAGGCTAGAATCCAAGTCAGGTGGATGGAGAGCAGTCCAGTCCTAGCAGAACTCAGTCAGTGACTGAAGATAACAAGAGAAAGGATTTGGTCTTATAGGGGAGGGACTGGGAAAAACCGCAGTGTTTAAGAGATAAGTAGGGTGAAAAGGTCCAAATACCAGCAAAGAACTAGAATCCAGGACAATGCAACTAAGATTAAAGCTCAAACTTACTGGACTAACATGGTAGATGACTGGGGAAGGCTGTAATCTGGTGGATCTGCATGAGTACTCCAGGCATCCAGCTCTCTATGCATTCTTAGCAAGTCTAATTCTAAGGATTCATAACTGATGGGAAAGGGCTTATATCCTAGGCAGGGCTAAGCCTTTAGGTAAAGGGAATCAGATAGGCTCCCTCATTGTGTGTTCCCATGGTGTCCTTAATATGCTTTGGGGTTAACACTTATCACACTTGCAATTACTTCAATGACATTTTTTCCTTGCTGGTACAAAGGACTGTTTTTATATTGACTACCACTATATCCCCAGCACTCATACTTGGCACATAGTAGACACATAGTATGAAGAAAGAAAGAAGCAGGGCCTCCCCATGGCTTGAGAAAGCAGAGATGGGTCCTGTGACTAACCTTGCTTGTATCCCAACAGTATTTCTCACCCTCTACTTCTTATTTCCTTCCAATGGTCAGAACTCGCATAGAGGAGAAGCGAGGCAGAGCAGGGTCATGACCTTCCTTGGAGAGCAGAGCTCAAGGGGACAGCTCTGCCATGCTGCCACTTTTACCCTTGACCAACACCAGATATTCTGCTGCCATTATTAACTTTACTCTTTGAGTAGTGTATTTTCATGCTAGCATTGTCCGCTACACTCAAGAAGAAAGCTACTGAAGCAGTGTGAGTTTCAAGTAGAGGAAAAGTGAGGAATAGAGAAAGGAAAAGAAAAGTAAAACATCCAATTACCATTTGTGTCAGAACTGGATTTGGGTTGCTAATTGCCCCTCTTCCAAGTCACTGCCTCCCCCTCCCCTCCTGACTTCCACTCTCCCAGCTGTGATAAACCAGAACCCCGGGAGAGCCAGCCGTCCTAGAGACAGGGAACCTGCCCACCACAGGCCAGCACAGCAGCCAACTTGTCCTGACCCCCTGAATTCCGTGCTCCCTACATTAAAGTTCGGTTGGGGCTGCTGACCTTTTAGGGCTTTTTTTCTCTGTTGCCTGAGCATCCTAACCAAGTTCAGAGGTCTTACACTCTAGAAGAATGTCTCTGGAACCAAAGCTAATATACAACCACAAGAGGGTGGGTGTTAGAGAGAAAGAAAGACTCTCTGTGTATATGTGTATTTTTAAACTAATGGGAAAAAGACTATAAATAGAATTCCAACAGGACAAAGTCCCACCCAACAGGAAATGGTAAATGGCTCTAAGAAACACCAAAGAACGTAAACTGTCTACAGAAAAACCAAGGAATGACATCATCATCACCTCTAAAAAGACTTGGTATCTAAAAAAACAGAATACACTGGCCCATGAAGCAAACAGATGATGGAAGCATATCTGGAATGTGGAATTCTTTGCCCCATATTTTTACATCAAATAAAAATAAAGGGTTTCAAGCAAAATTCTAAGACAGTGGGAGGAAAAAACCAACAAAAATGGCATGGAACTAGCAGAAGAAATTTCCAGAAAGGGAGACTAGCATATGTGGAAAGGACAAAGAATATCAGCATCTCATCAGATGTATTGAACTCTTAGAAAGGACGGGGTTTTGACTTTTCCTCATAGCACCTTCTTCTGGTAAAGTGAGTGTTCCCTCGTCCCCAGATGGGAAGCAAAGTATTAGAACTTCCAGCGAGGTCCGCTCAGTGAGACAGGCGCTCTTAAGTCACGCCCCGGGCTCTGTTACCAGTTACTCTTCCAGGAAGAATAATGCTGGTTAGAGGCTCTGGCATGGAGAAGAGAGACAAAGTACCAGTGGGTTGAAATACATTTTGAGAACTTCATCGATACAGTAATTACCCTCATGACACTCTATTGGTTTGAGGTCATGTTTTCTCTTTGAATGACAAAGCTAACTCAATACAGAAATATCTAATTGTTGTACAAAGGAGGTATGAACACATGCCCCGGAGGGCTACATGGCACAAATGCAAAATACAGTTTATTGGGAGAACCTTACAGGCATAGAAGTAGCAGAGTTCACAATCCCCCAAATCTCTCCCCGCAGGAAAGCATACTTAGGCTGAGACCAGACAGATCTATTCACAAAGACCTGCTGTACATTGTTCTGCATACTTACAGAGAAGGTGATTGTGTAATGGTGGAAACTTCCAGATCATGCTGTTAGGAAGGGTAGCTGTCCCTCATCTCTAAGAAAAGATAATAATAGTACTTATCTCATAAGACTATTAGGAAGATTAAGATAATTAATACTTATAAACCATGTAGAACACTACCTAACCAGAACCCCAGGAGAGCCATCTTAGAGACAGGGAGCCTGCCTACCACATGCCCACCAATGCCAGCACAGCAGCCGCCTTGTTCTGACCTCCTAACTTCTGTGCTCCCTACATTAAAGTTCTGTTGTGGTTGCTGACCTTTTAGGGCCTCTTTCTTTGTTGCCAGGGCATCCTAGCCAAGCTGAGAGGTCTTACACTCTACAATGTCTCTGGAGCCAAAGCCAATACACAATCGAAATAGGGAGGATGTTAGGGAGAAAGACTTTCTGTGTGTATGTGCATTTCTAAACTAATGGGAAAAACATAAGCAGCTTTTTATTTTTAAATTAAAAAACATGTATCAAGTGCCAACTATGAACCAAATGCTGTTTTAGGTGTTTAAAGTACAATGGTGAACATGGAACTTCTATCCCCGTGGAATGAGAGATAATAAGCCAATAAACAACACAGCATATAATACAAAGGCATGCAGTAATAAGCACTCCAAAGGAAATAAAGGGATGAGAATGCTTTTTTATGTGGGGTGCGAAGGAAAGGCCTCTATGAGGAACTGATACTTGACAAGATCTGCAAGGAGTGAGGACACAAATCATAAGGTTATCTAGTGGGAAGAGTGTTCTAGGCAAAGGAAATAGCATATATGCTGGGGTCCAGCCCCAGCAGGTCCAGGGGTCCCCAAAGGTGTGGACGGAGTCGGCGAAGAAGGAAGGACATGGAGACAGCGTTCAGTTGATCAGCAGCCTAGCCAGGATCTCCAGCCAGGATCTCCAGCCAAGTTCTGGTCTGGATCTCCAGAGAGGTTCTGGTTAGGATCTCCAGCCAGGTTCTGTGTCCATGTTCTCTTGCTAGGTTCTCCAGGGTCTCCAGCCAGGTTCTGTAGCCATGTTCCCTCGCTAGGTTCTCCAGCCAGGTTCTGTGTCCATGTTCTCTTGCTAGGTTCTCCAGGCAGGTTCTGTGCAGGTTCTCCAGCCAGGTTCAGTCACCAGGTTCTAGTCAGGTTCTCTTGCCAATTTCTGTAATCAGGTTCAGTCCAGGATCTTTTGCCATGTTCTCTCGCTAGGCTCTGTCTCTAGGTTCTGAGGCCAGTTTCTGTCCAGGATCTTTTGTCATGTTCTCTCCAGCAAAGTTCTTCTGTCTCTAGAGAACGTTCTGTGTAGGTTCTGTGCCTAGGTTCTGTCTCTCTTGGTTCCGTATTCTAAGTTCTGTCTCTTGCTGTCTTTTTACATCTGTATTTATACCAGTTGATTCAATCCTATCAATCTCTATTACAAAGGTTAGGGTGTTTCTTATCTCCATTCCAGGGAGTAAAGATTATGTAGCTTAAGCATGATTGTTCGTAGTTAAAGTGATTAATTACCCACCTGGCACTAGTTAAGAGGTTTTATTCCCTCCCTAACTTCAGGGGAAAATCCCTACCTGTGGAAACAACCTTTCTCAGAGACCTTGGTTAAAACCCATAGTGCCAAGAAGGTGAGCAAACATATTAAGAACAGTATGCCATATATGCCAGGTCCCTTGAAACAGCAAGCATGGACCGGCTCCCGGCAAATTCCCCCTTTTTTATTTTTTAAAAGCGGGCATTAAAAAGAAAAACCCCAAATGCTCTCTTGTATCCATTTTAAGAGTAGGATTGGCACTTTCCGCTATTACCTGAGTCCTGATCTATCATCCCAGGGAGAGCTTGCCAATCCTGTACTTTCCCAGGGTAGAAAGGCTGCAGTGGGGTTAAGGATAAGGCTCCTTGGGCCTACCTTCTCCCATGCCATTACATTTACCTTTCCTTCCTCAGAAAAGCATGGATATATTTCTTGTATAAAACGTTCTGTCTGACTGGGAGTAACCTTAATTCCTCTGCTAGTAAGCATATGTGTTAAAAGATCAATACAGAGTCTTATTTCTTTAGACTCAGTATGGCACATCTTCTTAATCTAAAGATCAATACAGAGTCTTCTTTCTTTGGACTCAGTATGGCACATCTTCTCAATCTAAGTTCTGTACTATCCACCTTCTTACCCTACTTATTCTCTATAGGGGGGTCTGCAGTACCCTGGTGGAGTCCTATCCGTCCCGAGTGTGGGGGTTTTCAATGGGGGGGGGGGGGCTTACCTAGGGGAATCCTGTTCCAGGGCTTCCCAAAGGTGTGGACGGAGTCGGCGAAGACTATCCACCCTCTTCCTACGGTGGAGTCCTATCCATCCCAAGAGTGGGGCGCTTACCTAGGGGTCCCTGTTCGGGCGCCATTTGCTGGGGTCCAGCCCCAGCAGGTCCAGGGGTCCCCAAAGGTGTGGACGGAGTCGGCGAAGAAGGAAGGACATGGAGACAGCGTTCAGTTGATCAGCAGCCTAGCCAGGATCTCCAGCCAGGATCTCCAGCCAAGTTCTGGTCTGGATCTCCAGAGAGGTTCTGGTTAGGATCTCCAGCCAGGTTCTGTGTCCATGTTCTCTTGCTAGGTTCTCCAGGGTCTCCAGCCAGGTTCTGTAGCCATGTTCCCTCGCTAGGTTCTCCAGCCAGGTTCTGTGTCCATGTTCTCTTGCTAGGTTCTCCAGGCAGGTTCTGTGCAGGTTCTCCAGCCAGGTTCAGTCACCAGGTTCTAGTCAGGTTCTCTTGCCAATTTCTGTAATCAGGTTCAGTCCAGGATCTTTTGCCATGTTCTCTCGCTAGGCTCTGTCTCTAGGTTCTGAGGCCAGTTTCTGTCCAGGATCTTTTGTCATGTTCTCTCCAGCAAAGTTCTTCTGTCTCTAGAGAACGTTCTGTGTAGGTTCTGTGCCTAGGTTCTGTCTCTCTTGGTTCCGTATTCTAAGTTCTGTCTCTTGCTGTCTTTTTACATCTGTATTTATACCAGTTGATTCAATCCTATCAATCTCTATTACAAAGGTTAGGGTGTTTCTTATCTCCATTCCAGGGAGTAAAGATTATGTAGCTTAAGCATGATTGTTCGTAGTTAAAGTGATTAATTACCCACCTGGCACTAGTTAAGAGGTTTTATTCCCTCCCTAACTTCAGGGGAAAATCCCTACCTGTGGAAACAACCTTTCTCAGAGACCTTGGTTAAAACCCATAGTGCCAAGAAGGTGAGCAAACATATTAAGAACAGTATGCCATATATGCCAGGTCCCTTGAAACAGCAAGCATGGACCGGCTCCCGGCACATATACAAAGTTATAGAGGCAGAATCATGCTTGGCTGTTCCCAAGAAAGCAAGAAGGCAAGTGTGGCTCGAGAGGTGTAAGGGAACATGGTAGGAAATGAGATCACAGAAGTAGGCAGGGGCCAGATCACAGAGTCTTGCAGGCGACGGTTTTGTTTAGATTGGTTGTAAGTCATTGGGGAGGAAAATGACATTATCAAATCATCTGTAGAAGGATCATGAGGGTAAGAAGGAAATCTAGAAGAGGTTCTAGGAGGCAATACTCCAGATGTGAGATGCTGGAGCCTTAGACAGTGTCAGTAGAGACCGTGAGAAGAAGTTGGATTTGAAGGAAGAAGTTGTAAGTCTGGTTGTCAGGTTGAACACAAGGTGTTAGAGAAAGAGGAATCACTAAAGTGTCTGAACAACTTGGGAGAATAGTGTCACCATTCACTGAGGTAAGCATCATTCAGCAAGGAGCTGTCGGGGTGGGAGTGGGTATATGCAAAAGTTTGGTCTTAGACATGTTGATTTTGAAATACAAATTAGACATCCAAATCCACTGGGCAGGAACAATGAGAATTTGTAGTGGGACATTAATTGTGAGTGCAGCAAGCATTTCCCAAGACACATTTGAGTAGCAGGATAGAAGAGAGGAGCCACTTTGCCAAAGAAGAGGACTGAAGGCTCAGAGGCCCTTCTGGACTGGTGTGGAGGACTGTATTAGCAAAGTGACAGTGGCAGCATTTGGGCAGGGAGGGGAAGGGGGTTTCTTAACAAGACTTACATAGCTCCAGTGTCTCACTTGTTCTCCCGTCTATAGATTCTGAGGTCAAGGGTGTGAGGCAAAGATAACTTATTTAACAGTTCTAAGCCTCTTGTTTTTATCTGTACAGTAAGGAAGTAGACTAATCCTATCTAATAAAAGAGTAATGTGCAAAGTGACCATCACTCCAACACACAAGATGGCCGCCAAAAGATGGCTGGCAGGGGAGGGCAATTGTGGACGATCAGGCCAGCAGGGGAAGGGATTGGGGGGAACCAGGCCCGAAAGGGAGGGCAGTTGTGGATGATCAGGTCTGCAGGGGAGGTCAGTTGGGGGGAACCAGGCCTGCAGGGGAGGGCAGTTGGGGGCAATCAGGCCTGCAGGGGAGGACAGTTGTGGGGAACCCAGGCCTGCAGGGGAAGGCAGTTGGGAGGAACCAGGCCTGCAGGAGAGGGCAGTTGGGGGGAACCAGGCCTGCAGGGGAGGGCAGTTGGGGGCAATCAGGCCTGCAGGGGAGGACAGTTGTGGGGAACCCAGGCCTGCAGGGGAAGGCAGTTGGGGGCAACCAGGCCTGCAGGGGAGGGCAGTTGGGGGGAACCAGGCCTGCAGGGAAGGGCAGTTGGGGGCAATCAGGCCTGCAGGGGAGGACAGTTGGGGGGAACCCAGGCCTGCAGGGGAGGGCAGTTGGGGGTAACCAGGCCTGCAGGGGAGGGCAGTTAGGGGTGATCAGGCCGGTGGGGGGTGGTGGGGTGGGGTGGGGGGAACAGTTAGGGGCAAATGGGCCGGCAGGGGAGCAGTTAGGCATCAATCAGGCTGGCAGGGGAGTGATTAGGGCCAATCAGGCAGGCGAGCGGTTGGGAGCCAGCAGTCCTGGATTGTGAGAGGGATGTCGGACATCCCTCGAGAGGTCCCAGATTGGAGAGGGTGCAGGCTGGACTGAGGGACACACACACACACACACACATACACACCACACACACACACACACACACACACACACACACACACACACACCCTGTGCACGAATTTCATGCACTGGGCCTCTAGTAATACTAATATCAGCTAGTACTTATTCTTTTTCTATATGCCAGGCCCTGTACTCATCACTTCATAAGCATTGTCTCATTTAGCTGTCACAAGAACTCTGGGTGACAGATGTCATTTTGTAGAGGAATCTAGACTTAGAAAGATCAAGTAACTTCCCAGGGTCATATGATTTGTTAAAGGACAGAGACCAGGATTGAAATCAAGATAGTCTGACTCTAGAGCCTGCTAAGTGGTCTGCTTCCAGCTCTCATGCTCTATTACTGTAGGATAAAAATTCCACCTCAAATATGTATTCTATTACAAAGCAGGCTTGAGAAGCACTGGCATGTTGATTTAGGGAGCTTTATGGCAGTAGCAACTGCCGAACATAGAGTGGTATGGTAGGCTACATGGTGTCCCTCTGCCCCACTCCCACGGACATTAGGATGTCCATATCCTCATCTCTGGAACCTGTGACTGTTACATTAGACGCCAAAAGGGATTTTGCAGATGTGACTCCATTGGGGATCTTAAGATTGGAAGATGGTCCTGGATTAGCCCACTGGGCCCGATGTAGTCACAAGGATTCTTATAACAGAGATGATAATGTAAAGATGGAAGTAGAGATTGAAGTTTGAAGAAAGGTCCATGAGCTAAGAAATGTATCTCTAGAAGCTCCAGGCAAGATTCTCCCCTACAGTTTCCAGAAAAAAAAGCAGTCCTGCTAACACCTTGCTTTAGCCCAATAAAATTTTGCACGTCTGGCCTCCAGAATGATAAGTGAATAAATCTGGGTTGTTTTGAAACTGTCAAGTTTATGGCAGTTTGTTACAGTCACAATAGGAAACTAATACAAATAGGGTAGAGTGGCAGACATAGCAGCTAATGGACAAAGACCTGAGAGAGATCTAGAATTGGGGCGGTGTTGAAAGTTCCTGGGCATCTTCAAGAGTAGGATGGTCTGTGAGAAAATGCTACAAAGTGGCCTCAAGCTGGGGATGACTGTAATTTCCAACACAACCCATGGAGGGCCGGGCTTGCAGAAGATCAGGACCTGATTCCAGGGTATTAAACGGTGTGCTGAATCAAAGCAACTTCTGTTGGTCTGACCAGGCTTCTTTCCAGGTTGAAGACTGACACTTCCACCAGGTGAGATGGTATCCCAGGCCTTAGGGGCCAAGGAATGGCACCTTGGCTCAGCACCTGGCACAGTGCCTTGTAAGTTCAGGGCTCCAGTAAAGTTGTTCCCTTGCTTTGTCCTGGATAATGTGGCTCAGAAACAAGAAACACACACACACACACACACACACACACACACACACACACACACACACACCACACATATATATATAATCTCAGAACTGAGACACATGCTTTCTCACTTTAGATTTCTAAATGAAATAAAATTCTAGGGAAAAAATGTCTACCCGCATTTAAAGGATTAAGGAAAATAATCAGACACAGGGGGTGGCTGTGATTCTAAGTAAATTCACACCATTTTTCACAGATATCCAGACTCATGAGCACTCCACCCACAGAAGTAAAAATTGTCAACATCCTATATAATAAAAGGATAATATGCAAATTGTCCCCTCAAGAGTTCAACCGACCAGGAGTTTGACTGCTTGCTATGATGTGCATGGACCACTAGGGGGATGCGCGGAATGAAGGAAGGCCCTGGCCAGCAGCCGGAAGGCCCCAATCGGCCCAGATCGCCATCCAGGCCTAGGGACCCTACCATGCATGAATTTCATGCGCCGGGCCTCTAGTTTATAATAATAATTTACCACCACACCTGATTTGTCTCTGGTTTTGAGGTAACTGCAAATATATGTCACAATGATTTCATTTTAATTGACCATGGTATACATAACTAATTGAAATACTAGCAGGCAGCTGCCATAGCAAATTCTCACAAACTGGGTGGCTTGCAACAGAAACTTATTCTCTCATAGTTCTAGAGGCTAAATGTTCAAAATTAAGGTGTTGGCAAGGTCACGTTCCCTCTATACTAGGGAAGCATCCTTCTTTGCCACTTCATAGCTCTGGTGGTTGCCAGCGATTATGGGTGTGCCTGGACTTGTGGCAACATAACTTAAATCCCTGTCTCAGTCTTCCTACGTGTTCTTCCCTGTATTTCCTCTGTGTCTCTATGTCCAAATTTCCCTCTTTTTATGAAGACACCTGTTATTGGATTTAGGACTCACCCTAATCAAATACGACCTCATCTTAACTTGATTACATCTGTAGAAACCCTATTCCAAATAATGACTGGGTAGACGTGAATTTTTGAGGGGGTACCAGTCAACCCACAAAAGACAGAGTCAACTGGAACTCTCATCAGTGGGAGGAAATATACCTCAGCAACTTGCTGCCATCGAGGAGCTAAAGAGGAGATCACAGGAGCCAAGAGAAGCAATGGCTATACAGCAAAGATTGATCACCAGTCTTGATCTGAGATGACATTGAAAGCCAGGACTACCTGTGTGTCCTCAGAAATGCCTGGAGACAGAATCTTTAATGATGCAGGGTTCATTCACTCACCTGACAGCATTCATTGAAAACCTGTCATATGCAGAGTACCATAAAATGCTGAACAAAAGGAGACTGGCCTCTGCTCTTGAGAATTTCATTGTCATCAAGGAGGATGAGAATTTGAAGGGTATCATTTGGATATAAAGTAAAATGCAATCCCAGAAAGCTGAGTTGAAGACACATGTCTTACACTGATTATAGAGTGATCAATAGTGTGAGAAATGTTTGTGGATTGCCTCCCACAGGCCACTGTGCTAGGTACTGGCATCAACCAACATTCCCCTTGCTCCCTCTCCTTCAGTTTTCCCTTCCCTGTTCCATGGAATCTTTAGACACAACAAATCTACAAGGTACTGATATCCCTATGACCTTCCCAAAATAGTTTCTTTGATTGGTGTGCTTCATTTGGAAATAGCCCCATAATAATATCAAATATCAGACACTTGATTATTCAGCATTCCAGCATGAAAAAACCAAATCAATGTCTCCCTGTCCCTCTCCTTAACTTCTGTTTAAATCCTATACCACGACACAAAAACACACAGCAAAGCAGACGTTCACTCGCTCACAGTTACTGAGCATCTACCTTTTCTGTCCTAAATAAGTATTGCATATTTGCTTGCTGATCAAATGAATTTCATGTACAAGAAAGAGAATTCTGATGAGTGCTCTCATAATTTAGCCAAAGAAGCAATCATTACAGTTCAAAATTTCAGAAAAGTTATGCTTTCTCAAGATCTTATAAGAACCAATCTCAAGCTCTTCTTTAAGTTTCAATTTCCCTTCAGACATAGTTCCTGTTGTGTAATGCTCCTTTCTCACCTTTTCCTCTGATCACCCATCAAAGATAGAGAATCACTTACTATTAAGTTTAGTCAACCACATGCAATTTTTAATACTTACCTCTACATATAGGTTAGATGAGTAATTTACATCTATTTTATAAGAGCTTCTAGAAATGAAAGTCCAGGCTATGTCTTGTGAACATACCTGATATGACTTGGTTCACGTTTCTATTATAATTATGACCCCATAATATTTTGGAGATGACAGCATAATGTGGTTAAAGACCACAGGCTTTGGGGGCAAGTCTGGTTTTGAGTCCCTACTCTTCCATTTGCTGCCTGAGTGAACATAGGCAAATTACTTAAATTTTTTTCATGTAGACACCATAGCTACATTTTTGGGCTACAGTGAGAAGTATAAATAATATTTGAAAATTGGCAAACACTAAGCACTTGATTCATGGAAGTTATTACCATTAACCTAGTCATGCCCAGGAATCTACATAATCTCTTGGGTCTATTTATGGTCTATTTTTGACATTTACACTTTGGGCTTTTTTATATCTTCTATGCATGTCCTTATAAATATATAAACCTAGTGTTTTCCAAATGCGAAAGGGAAAATCCAATTAAGATTACATTGCATTAAAGTGAGTGTGCTGAAATTCAAGCTGTGAGATATTAAACAGATTAACTACCATGGGCTGTGGGTGAGGTCATAAGCCTAGAATAATTTGGCAGAGCTAAACCAGACTAGCACAGACAGACTTGTGAATTGGCACATAGCACAAAAGGTAATTCTCCTTAACCCCAAATATAGATGTTGACTCATGCAGCCTGGGTAAAACATCTGAGGAACAAAGTGATATCATCCAAGAAGTCAGGATGACATCATTCTGCAAATGTTTCTCATCTGTCTGGTTTTTGGCATTACATTTTTTAAATCTCCTAATTCTCATAGTTTCCATCAGCTGCTCTTACAAACTACCCTCTTTGAGGGAGGCAACATCAACTCCTGCCTATCTTTAAATTTCCTATACATTATAAATATTTTTCCATGTCTGACACAGTCTCCAGCTCCCACTCTGCTTATTCTGTTGAAACTGGTCTCAAAGAGTCACTAAAAATAGTCTAGTTGCCCAATCCAATGGGTTCTTTCTCATTTCCTTCCCACTGGAACTGTGTGCAGTGGTTGACACTGCTGAGGAATGCCTCATCCTTGCCCCACTCTTTCTGTGCTTCCTTATACTTGTCTCATGATTCTCTTAATTCTGAAGATCACTTCTTACAAGCCTCCTCCGCTTATTTCTCTTCCACACCTAACCCTTAGATGTGCTCCAGAGCTACCATTCAATCTTCCTCCCGGCCCCAACCGTCCTTGGCAAGCTGATCTCCTAAGTCCTCACTCAATCACTGCTTCTGCAATGGCCGTCTCAGAACCAAATGTGTTCAGGTCACAGCCCCAACTAAGAATCATTTTCACTGCTCCTTTCAGGATAAGCTCACACATTCTAGGAAGACTGTGAACCCTTCATACCCTGGACCTCCCACATCTTTTTAGCTTCATCTACCCATACTGAGCTTCTCTTCCTCTATGCATGCTGTTTCTTTATTTCTCTACTCTCTGCCTCTAGAAATCTTGGAGATCCTCTAAAATCCAATTCAAATGTCACTTCTGCGGGGGGGAAAAAAGTCACTTCTGCAAAGTCTTTCTTAGCACCTTCCTCCCTGCCACCCTGGGGGAATTAGTGGCTTCCTCAGAATTTGTATAACATAGTTTGTATACTACTATAGCACTTACCACATTTTTTTACTGATTGTCTGTTCCTTGAGTTCCAAAGAGCAGTGACAGTACATTCTTTGCCTTATTATTCACACCACTCAGCACAGTGCCTTGCAGATAATTACGTTCTCAATAAATAGTTCTCCATTTAAACTAAATCTATTTTTCAAAGATGGTCTGATAATCAGGTTCAGTTGTGTTGAGAGAGAGAGAGAGAGAGAGAGAGAGAGAGAGAGAGAGAGAGAGAGAATATCTCTGCCATGAATTTAATGTATTTTAGGCCATAGTAGGCTTTCATGGCAAAACTCTTTCCCACTCTTCCATATAATTAAACTGTGGTCAAAAGAAAAGTGTCCCGTGTTTTATATGCACAGTCAACTCCCAAGTCAGCTAGATTCCAATGCAGAATCACCAGAAAGAACCAGAATGCCAATTCTACTCTCTGCAAGTAAAGAACCTACTGAATTAAGTTGAGTAAGCTCTTCGAGGACACCAGTGTATCATTTAGTAAATTTCTTCTCCTAGGAGATTAAATAGGGCCTGGTTATATGTTATAATAAATGCCCATGAGCTCTAATTTTGTTCAGGGGGAAAAAAAGTTGCTTAAAACTAAGCCTGGATCAACTCAAATGTATCATGTGGCTGACCGAGACAGAAATAAAGCTCATTATAATGGCTGTGAAGAGCACTATTTTTTTTTCCTTCACCTGCTCTATTCAGTCAAGATCTACTTCACCAACGCTCTCTCTTTTGGAATATATAGTGGTGTTCCTTGGCTCAGATTCCATAAAGGCAACAGAAAATATGTTGTAAATAACTGAATGGGCACTGCTCAATAAAGGTGCATACAATTTACAATATGTATTTCTATAAAAAATAATGGACAAGGAAAAAAACAACTAAGATGGCGGCATAGGTAAACACCGGGAAATTATTGCCTCACACAACAATTGAAAATTACCCCAAAGGACTGAGCAAACATCATCCAGAACAACAGAAAGGCTGGCTGAGTGTAAAGTCCACAACTAGAAGGAAAGAAAAGCACGCTGAGAGCCAGAGGCGCTGCGGAGGTGAAGTGCAGAGGTACGGCGGCGCGCGCGCGAGGAAAGGGGGTGGCGCCTGAGGACGCGGCTGCCTTTTTGAATCACAAACTCCCGACGGCTCTGAACTCCGGTTCCGGGAAGTCTCTGGGGACCCAGGTCTCACACGGGGAGAAGCTGGTCTGTCCGGCAGCGAGCGAACTTGAGGGCGGCTTTCCCTCAGAGGTGCTTGCAGCCGTTACCGGAACACTGAGACGCGAGACTCCGGGCGGAGAATCGGCCATGGCCGCTTTCTCCGCCCTCTGACTCCCTGAGACCCCGCCCCACCCAGGCTGCCGCAGAGGCTTTTGCATGTGAATGTACCTAACTGCAGCCGAACCAGGCAGACCCTGAACTTCCAAGAGAAGGCCCAAGGCCCCGCAGCGGCTTGCATTGCTTCACAGCTGAGCCTCTTCGTGGCTCCTGCTGTGTGGCCTCAGGCAGAGGCTGAATTAGCACCTCCTTAGATCCAGGAGCCACTGTACCCAGTGGTCAGAGGGGGACCACCCAGATTGCAACTCCTCAGATCCATAAGGGACACACTCAGGGAGCAGACTCAGTGAGCACCAAAGCCCCACTGAAGCAAGTCTTGCCCCAGAAGGGTGTCTTCAGCACAGAAGTTCTCCCACTTTAGACACAGCTGATTCTCACAGCCAATTGGCCTGGAGGTCAATTCCTCCCAGTGATTCTACAACAACCAAGGCACCAAGAGTGCACCAAGAGTGTCCACCCCAGGTAACTGGGGAGGCTGAGCCACTGGGCCCTACAGGACACCTGGAGCGCAGGGCCACTCTATCAACACAGGGAAGCAGCCAAAATGCGGAGACAAAGAAACAGGTCACAAATGGCAGAAATGGAGGAAAGCAAACGACTGGATATAGAGTTTAAGGCCACGGTTATAAGGTTTTTCAAGAATTTTATGGAAACCGCCGATAAATTTAATGAATCCCTCAATAAGTATAGGGAGACCATGGAGGACATGAAAAAGGACCAACTAGAAATTAAGCATACACTGACTGAAATAAAGAATAATTTACAGAGATCCAGCAGCAGAAAAGAGGATCCCAAGAATCAAGTCAAAGATTTGAAATACAAAGAAACAAAAAATACCCAACCGAAAAAGAAAAAAGAAAAGAGATTCCAAAAATATGAAGATAGTGTAAGGAACCTCTGGGACAACTTCAAGCGTACCAACATCAGAATTATAGGGGTACCAGAAGAAGAGAGAGGGCAAGATATTGAAAACCTTTTTGAAGAAATAATGACAGAAAACTTCCCCTACCTGGTGAAAGAAATGGACTTACAAGTCCAGGAAGCGCAGAGAACCCCAAACAAAAGGAATCCAAGGAGGACCACACCAAGACACATCATAATTAAAATGCCAAGAGCAAAAGATAAAGAGAGAATCTTAAAAGCAGCAAGAGAAAGACAGTCAGTTACCTACAAGGGAGTACCCATACGACTGTCAGCTGATTTCTCAACAGAAACCATGCAGGCCAGAAGAGACTGGCAAGAAATATTCAAAGTGATGAATAGCAAGAACCTGCAACCAAGATTACTTTATCCAGCAAAGCTATCATTCAGAATAGAAGGTCAGATAAAGAGCTTCACGGATAAGAAAAAGCTAAAGGAGTTCATCACCACCAAACCAGCATTATATGAAATGCTGAAAGGTATTCTTTAAGAAGAGGAAGAAGAAAAAGGAACTCTTACCATTTGCCACAGCATGGATGGAACTTGAGAGCAGATAAATACCACAGGATCTCACTCATTTGTGGAATATAATGAACAACATAAGCTGATGAACAAGGACTGATCCAGAGACGGAGAGGCATTGATTGGACTGTCGGGACTTGGAGGGAAGGTAGGGGAGGGTGGGGGTAAGGGGGAAAGATCAACCAAAGGACTTATATGCAAGCATATAGGCCTAACCAATGGACATGGACAACGGGGGGGTGAGGGCATGAGCGGGGGTGGGGGGGTGGGGGGTAGAGGGTAACGTGGGGACAAGGACACATATGTAATATCTTAATCAATAAAAAATATATTAAAAAAAAATAATGGACAACATATCTTAAGCAATAGCATGTATATGTGAAACACTGGCTATATAACTTATATGGGTTATGTGATTTCCCTAAAATCGCCCTATGAGGTTAGAACTATTATTATCTCCATTTTATAGATGAGGAAACTGAAGGTCAAAAGGCAAGTAATTTCCTAATGTCAAAGAGCTACTGAGCAGTGATCTAGGAGTCAAAGACCAAGTCTGACGCTTGTGAATTTAGAGCATGTAGATATTTTTTATGTCAGTTACTGGTACCTGTTCATGAAGGGAATGATGACAACCCGTAAGCAATGTGGATAAGGAAATGTGAGCAGTCAGATCTTAATCTTTTGCACGTTCTTCTAGCCTAGTCTTAAGGACTGAGGAATGGAGAAGAGAGAAATGCCAAGGAAGTTAGATTATAAGAATACTCAGTTTCCTGCTCAAACTTCAGCTTATATGCATGTATGGATAAGTGGAGGTTGTGTTCAAAATCCCTTAAGTCCTTCACAGCATGTCTGACTGCACCTTAGCAGACAATTCTACCATTGCCTGGGTCTCTCTTCCATCTTCCCAGGGAGTCTGTAGCATGGAGCCCAGGGGACTTTAGTACACGATTGTCAAGCACTGTGACACAATCACTGAATTTATAAGGACGAAGCTTTTGTAAACCAACATTTCTCTTTCACTTTTTCCAGTATCTACTGGAAAAAATACTCCCATATTGCTTTGGAAGTGGAAGAGCCAAAATTACTTATCTAACTAATTCCATTCTCAGCAGAAATCTTAAAAACAGTTCTGTGACCTCCTACTTCCAAGATAAGCTATCCGCAAATTTATTTTCAGTTGCTAGTTTTTATGCTCCTGGCATGATCAGTCTACTCCTGAGAAACATGGTTTCCTACGCCATATTGCCAAGAATAAATGTAACTGTTGCTCACAACAGTCACTTAGAGGCTATCATTTAAAACAAATGATAATTATTATTATTAAATGTAATAATACATTCTATTGCCTAAAATTTCATTTCAAGATCTTAGATGGATTATTAACAGTCATTAACAATGATGGTATGTCAAAACAAAGCATTTGATAACACTATACTGCTGAGGGTGTGAGAAAACAGACATTCTTACATATTGCTAGTAGGAGTATCAATTGATGGAACTTTTCTTAGGCAGTAATTTGGCAATAGCTATTGAAATTACAAATACATTTACACATGATTCATAGGTGATTCATTGTAGCATTGTTCTGTAGCAGCAAAAGACTGTTGTCTAAACATCCATCAGTAAAGTACATACAAGGCAAACCTAAAAAATATTGAGAAAGCTCTACTGGTGATATTGATATCTGAAGTGTGTGTGTGTGTGTGTGTGTGTGTGTGTGTGTGTGTGTGTGTTTGTGTGTGTGTGTGTGTACTGTGGTTATGCTGGTCAACGTTTAACCATCAGCTCCCCAAAGTGTAATTCCAAGACTGTTTTTTGACAAGGAAGATGAAAATAAAACATTGAAGATGTATTGGGGAGCTTCACTGGTTCATCAACGATGTAAGTGACTTCTATGTGGAACTGGATAATGATTTTAGATACTGGAAGAGCATTTCCTCATTTTTTTGTTATATTCTCAATGATAAACTTTTAAGCTTAACAAATATTAACATTTTTACCATTATTTTGTTTTCAAAATATATCTTTATTGATTTCAGAAAGGAAGGGAGAGGGAGAGAGCGATAGAAACATCAATGATTAGAGAGAATCATAGATTGGCTGCCTCCTGCACGCCCCTTACCCGCCCCCCCCCCCCTCACTGGAGATTGAGCCTGCAATCCAGGACAGGAATTGAACCATGACCTCCTGGTTCATAGGTCAATGCTCAACCATGGAGCCACGCTGGTCAGGCACATTATTTTCTTAATTAATAAGTGTATATAATTAATGAAACAAAAAATTAAATCCTGATTTGTATCATTGCTGATTTCTGTGGTGGAAATACTCTTATAGCAGCCAGTTTCAAGATACCAATGTGACACCACTGAATACAGAGTTGGGAAGAAATGCACTCTCCTATATGCACATTGTTATATAATATTTTCACCATATAGATATAGCAGACACACATAATCTCAAGATACATAGATAACAGCAAAATATAGTGAAATAATTTTAAAATAATCATTTTTTAGTATATATTACCTTTTTCATAATTCATTGAGTTGTAGCAGCATCTTTCAGTAAAAGCAACCTTGCTGCTCGGGTCCTACAACCCAGCAGATTCCATGGTAGCAGGGGTACCTGCGGAAGGAAAGATGCCACGTGAGTTCTTTGGCAAGTCCCAAAGGGAGGATTCCAAGGCAGACCTCTAGGGCTCTCAAAGCAAGGCTGTGCCATCTGCTGCAGAAAACTATACTTCATTGCAAATGCAGCTCCTGGCAGCCCCTGATATAGGCTAAGGACTTCATCATGGACATCAAGTGATCCTGTGGTCAGAACTGCTCAGCGTGAGCTGGACGCTCTCAAATCCCCAAGTCATAAGGTTAGGTGGGCCCAACAGCAATCTATGGTAAGAGAGAATCAGTGCACTGGAGCGTGTGCTTGAGCAGGTGTGGAAGGCAAAAGGAGCTGCAGGAAAGATGACTCAAGACCCTGGGATCCCCCTGCTATTACACTGACTGGCATATCTTCCTCAGTTCACACCTATGACCTCATGGTGGTTTCCTGTGACCAGCTAACAGGAAGAAAAACCCCGCTTGGTTCACAGATAGATCAGCCTGGCAAAGTTGGTCACAAAAGGATGGGTATGTCTCTGATAGCATCTGCTTCCCCCAAAAGCCACAAGGACTGGGACCTGTCTCACCTCTGGCTGTTGCTGGTGCCTAGTACCACTTAATAAATGTTTGCTGAATAATTCAATGAATGAATGAGTGGAAGGATCAATTTACTTTTTTACAAAGTAACAGCAATGAAAGCATCTTGGAAAATATCTGTGTGGAGCCCTTCTTGACTATCTTCCCATACGTGGGTTCCAGTTTGCCAGTTCTCACAATGGGTTTTCTGCCCGTTTTTGAGGCTATTTGTGGAATAAATCTAGGTCAATGGTCAGAATATGCTGCTTCAACAGTCTTAGTGTTAAAGAGACAATCCCCAAATAATGACATGAAGCAATGACATCTTCCCAGGTTCTCCACGCTTGTCTCATAGTCATATTTACCATGTAATCAAACTATGCCTTTGGGCAGGCAGAAGTGAAACCACGCTACCCATTTATGTTACATTGATCATTAAATCTGATTATTTAGAAGTTTTTCAGCTGAGACTGTTATCACTTGGTTCTTGACATAAAGCTTGCTGAACTGTATGTTCAGTGAGACGGCTACTAGAATAGAGAGAAATTGGCAGTGGAATAAGTTTCTGTGGGAGAGGAACCCTTTTCTGGCCCCTTCTCAAGTGTGCAATGGAGAGTCAAACCCCCCTTGGCATGCTCAGCAGCAAAGTGAAGTTCCAGAACAGTCCTCTTGAGTGATCAAAAGGGAATGTGGTGGGGTGTTATGGAAGCCAAGTGTTCCCTCTAAACAAAGCGTTCAATGAAATCTAGCAAAATAATGTTTTCAGTGCGGCAAATGTAATGTTCCCGTAGTTGCCTCTGATTTAGTATAAGTGGTCTGAACAAGCTCTAAAATATGATACAATATGATATAATTTGAAATACGATATGATATGATAAAATGAGATGCTTTACTCCTGTTGGTCATTTATTTTGTTTGTGCTCCCTCACCTATTCCATTGCCTGGTTAAATTCCTCTCTTTCTCTTCATTCACCATGGTCTGGGTTTATTAACTTAACAGAATTATATTTCACACGTTGTGCTGATGGTTTTAAACAGCATTGAGAACTCTAGGCCCTATAAATATAAAAGGTAAAAAAGAGCTATAGCAAACTTCCCATAGAAGGGCAGCCTCCGTGAGGATCAGAAGGGGCCTGTGTTCTTTCTCAGAACTAATCTTTTTTACTAACTTTGCCTTCCATGCAATCCCAGAGACTTCCAAAGAGTTCTGTTCTTGGAGCTCTTTAGTTGTTCCTAAACTTGTTTCACTGTCACAGGGAGCCAGGTCTTTTGCTGATTTTAGTTGCCTGCTTTAAGGCTGCTTTTAAGGTAGACTGGTCCCTCTTCCCCTTACCCCCAATTGCAGTTTACATTCAATATTGTTTTGTATTAGTTTCAGGTGTTCAGATAGTGGTTACACAATCATATACTTTACAAAGTGTTCCTCCTGATATTACCAGTACCCACCTGGCACCATACCTAGTTATTACAATACCAGAGGCTTGGTGCACGGATTCATGCATGGATAGGATCCCTAGGCCTGGCCAGCGATCAGGGCCAACTGGGACCTTCTGGCTGCGGGCTGGGGCCTCCCTTTGTTCTGCGCCACCCCCTGGTGGTCAGCGCATGTCATAGCGAGCAATTGAACTCCCAGTCTCCTGGCCAAACTCCCGAAGGGACACTTTGCATATTAGCCTTTTATATATATACTAGGGGCCCGGTGCACGAAATTCGTGCACTGGGTGGGGGGAGGGGGGGAGTGTCCCTCAGCCCAACCTGCCCCCTCTCACATACTGGGAGCCCTCAGGCGTTGACCCCCATCACCCTCCAATTGCAGGATCGGCCCCTTGCCCAGGCCTGAAGCCTCTGCCAGAGGCTTCAGGCCTGGGCAGGGGACCCTCATTTCCCCCCATCACTGGCTCTGCCCCCAGCCCAGGCCTGATTCCTCTGGCCCAGGATTCAGGCCTGGGCAGGGGACCACCCTCTCCCCCCCATCACCGGCTCCAACCTTGCCCAGGCCTGACGCCTCCGCCAGAGGTGTCAGGCTTGAACAGGGGACCCCCATCTCCCCCCATCACTGGCTCTGACCCCCGCCCAGGCCTGATGCCTCTGGCCCAGGAATCATGCCTGGGCAGGAAACCCCCATCTCCCTCTGATCACTTGCTCCACCCCCCCCCCGCCCAAGCCTGACGCCTCTGACCCAGGCTTCAGGCCTGGGCAAGGGGACCATCATATCCCCCCAATCCCCAG
Organism: Myotis myotis; assembly: GCF_014108235.1. NCBI lineage: Eukaryota > Metazoa > Chordata > Mammalia > Chiroptera > Vespertilionidae > Myotis > Myotis myotis. Next base: position 177,916,197 of record NW_023416335.1, read on the forward strand.
CTCTGCCCCCCACCCAGGCCTGATGCCTCTGGCCCAGGCATCAGGCCTGGGCAGGGGACCCCCAGCCCCCTCCGATTGCTGGCTCCACCCCCCACCTAGGCCTGATGCCTCGGCCAGAGGAGTTGACCCTCATCACTCTCTGATCGCTGATCACCGGATCGGCCCCTTGCCCAGGCCTGAGGCCTCTGGCAGAGGTATCAGGCCTGGGCAGGGGACCCCCAGCTCCCCGCGGTTGCAGGCTCTGCCCCTGCCCAGGCCTAACACCTCTGGCCGAGGCGTCCGGCCCGGGCAGCGGGGACCCGCAGCTGTAGCGGCCCGTGATCGCTGGCTCCGCTTTAGGCCCAGGCAAGGGACCCCTAGCTCCCGGGACTGCCAGCTTCGACCATGCCCAGCTCCCATCGCTGGCTCCACCCCTACTTCCTGCTATCACTGGCCAGGGCAGCAAAGGCACCTGATTCTCCAATCATGGCTGGGGGGCAGGGCAAAGGCGGCCCTGGGGGCCGCCTTTGCCCTGCCCCCCGACTCTTAGCTCCCCCCTGGGTTTCCGATCACTGTCAGTGGCAGGGGGCTTCTTCCTGCTTTCCCTTTCGCCTCCCTGCATTGTGCCTACATATGCAGATTAACCGCCATCTTTGTTGGCGGTTAACCACCATCTTAGTTGGCAGTTAATTTGCATATCACCCTGATTAGCCAATGAAAAGGGTAGCAGTCGTACGCCAATTACCATGTTTCTCTTTTATTAGTGTAGATAGATTATATTAACTGGATTTACTTCACAGTAAAATGGTGAAAGAAAGCAGAAAAAAATCACATTCTGCATAATATTTATGTTTTGGAACACCTCATTATAAATTCACAGGAGATTTCTTCAGATAAAGCTTTTCATTGTTGCTCCTAACAAAATAATGGATGCCTGGCATTCTGTTCCTGACCTAAAAACTTCAAGGTTTCTTTAATTTCAAAAATAGTGAGTAAGACTTACCCCATTCCCAGATCCTTCCCAGTGCCCGCGAAATCCTCTTTCTGGAATACCACCATGCTGTCCAGTTAATAGCTCAAACCCTGTTTCTCTGATGACCCACAAAATAGCAGAGCCCTTATAAAGGAATGGTCAAGAGGGTCTGGACCCTGATGCCAGACTAGCTCTGCCACTTACTACCTGTGCAACACTGGGCACATTGCCTACACTCTCTGTGCCTCATTTTTCCATTTGTAAAGTAGGGATCATAGTGGCAGGTACCTCACAGACTTATGAGGAGGAGTAAGTGAATTCACCTTTGTGAAGTATTAAGATGGTGCCTGGTAGGTAGTAAGTACTATATGAGTGTTGTTAAATAAAATTTTATCTAACAAAATCTATTACTGACTTACTTTTTCTCTCCAAAGTCAGAAGTATTTTTATCCCATAAATTCAGTATAAGTATTTGTAAGTTTAATGCCTTTTTATATAAATATCTAATCAGAACCTTTATCATAGCTTATAAACAAAGTAGATGTCCAACAATAAATAAATCATTAAAATATTGACATAATTAATGTTTAAATGAAACATAAACATATTTTCAATGTGTTTAAGTAAAAAAAAAAACACACAACAGGATGCATAAAAAGTATGATTATTCCCTTTTTTTATTGAAACAATGTGTTATACGGTAATGTCTGTTCAGATAGACATAAAAATGTCCATAGTGGTTATTTTGAGTGATGAAATAATGGATGGTTTTTATTTTCTTCTTTTCCAAAGTCTGGGTCTCCTAAATTAACTCCAAAAATATCCATTACTTATGAATAAAAGGAAACTAAACATAATAATAATATAATTTTATGGTTGTGAAATTTTATTTTCTCTCCACAGGAATCTCTATGGAAAATGGAGAAATATACAGGAGTGGGCAAAAGTAGGCTTATAGTTATGATATAAGTAAATAATACAAGAATAAATTCTGTTTCACATACAACTGTAAACCTACATTTAATAATGTAATAAGGAGACTTAATGAGATTTTTTAATAAGGTGATTTTTTTCATCCCATTGCCTTAGATATATCCTAAGGCACTGAACATTATTTTGAACACTCTTGTCTTTACTAGCTTGGGTATTTTGATCATTTGTTCTCACTTTTACTTTATATTAGTTGTGGATATAACCAGTTTGATGTTGGCTTATTTTGTAGAACCAAACTTTGAAAACTCAACACTAAATTTGAGAACTGAAGTAGATATTCTGTGAATAAAATAAAGTTTCTTCAATCTATTAAACAACAGAAATGAAATGTATTAAGGCATTATTTATGAGGTAAGATAGATGGCTACTTAATTGGAAACATTTTCCAAGAACCAGAGAGAAAACTTACATATACCACCTTACCAATACTACAATTAGGAAGATTTTACTAGATCACTTCTGATTTTGCCCTTCTTCAAGTGTGACTTTGTTTCTCCTCAAGCTCAGTTGTTTTTTCCCCAAACTCATCTGTGAGCCTTATGTTACTTTCTTCAATCTCCTTTTAAAATGTTCAATAGACGCCTAGCTGGCGTGGCTCAGTGGTTGAGCATTGACCGATGAACCAGAAGGTCACGGTTCGATTCCCAGTCAGGGCACATGCTTGGGTTGCGGGGTCCAGCCCCAATCAATGTGTGGGGTGTGCAGGAGGCAACCAATCAGTGATACTTTCTCATCTTTGATGTTTCTATCTCCCTCTCTCTCCTTTCCTCTCTAATAGATATAGATATAGATAGAGAGAGAGATATAGATATATAGTTCAATAGATTCCTAAGTAAAGTCCTGTGAAAATGCCAACGACTACCATTCTCTCCTTTTTTCAAACCATGAAGGGAATTATCTTCCTCTCTCATACTAAGAACCATAAACTTAAAAGCCACAATGAATCAGTACATGGAGGAACTGATAGATTAATACATTTAAATTTGAGAAAAGTCAAATTTGAGGGAAATCAGTACATTTTTGTTCTCCCACAAAACTGAGAACCTAACTTGTCTCTCATTGAATCAACTGTTAACCCAGTAATTTACACACTTTTAAAAAATTGATTTGAGAGAGAGAGAGAGAATATGGATCAGTCCATATTCACCCCAACTGGCGATCAAACCCAAAACCTATTGTATGTGCCCTGATGGGAATCGAACCTGCCATGCTTTGGTGTATGGGATGATGCTCCAACCAACTGAACCACACACTTTTTTTAACCACTAGAAATGTTTGTTTCAACCTTCCTAACTCTGTGTGACCATTCTCCCTTGCTTTTATTCCTAAGAGGAATTCCCCAATGAACTGTTGAAAACTTTCCACCTTGCTTCCCTTGAAGAAGTTCTCAGGTTTAGGGGAAAGAAAAAAGTTCTGAAAAGAAGATGACCCAGTTTTCCACAGTGAAAAAATTTCCTCACCCACAGTGGCAACCTTACAGCATTTCCCCCAAAAGCTATAAGATGGTGGGGGAAAGGAGTATATATTTTTTCTCATTTAGTGTTGAATAAAAAATGTCAAAAATCTTACTTAGAAAATCTACCAACCCAGAATCAGTAGAGAAAACCCAGAAAACTACAAAGAGGTTTTTTAAAAAGAAAAAAAAAAATTAAGGCAAGGCCTCTTTTTCCTATAATCAAATTTCTCTATTTACTGAAAGGTTCAATGAGGCTTTCTTGTTGCAAATCATAAGTACAAAGACAGTTTCTTAACCAGTGATACTAAGTTAGGAAAATATTTACTTAAGAAAACAGATAGCCCTTTAATGCTATATAAAAAGACAATGATATTTTAGAAAAACACTCAAATTGAGCTCAGAACAGAAAGTATTAAACTCTTTTTATCTATACAAGGAAATTATGAGATATTTCTGGAAAGCTGGATTTTCTATTCTTTCTCATATGCTGTTTTCCTTTAACTTATTGGTGTTTTATCTCCTGCTGCTAACTCTACAAGAAAGATTTAAAAGCTATTCTTTTGTAGTGCCTAAAAAGTTAACTCCAAATTTTTTTTACTGCCCCCTCCCTCTCACCACTCCCATGAATCTATTCTAATTACTTCCGTGTAAAATTTTTAATTCACTATTTATTTATTTAACAAATACTTTGAGTGCTCACTATATTTCAGTCAGTGGGTTAGGCCAGTGGTCGGCAAACTGCGGCTCGCGAGCCACATGCAGCTCTTTGGCCCCTTGAGTGTGGCTCTTCCACAAAATACCACATGCAGGCACGCACATACAGTGCGATTGAAACTTCGTGACCCATGTGCAGAAGTCGTTTTTTGGCCTGGGCGAGTCTATTTTGAAGAAGTGGCGTTAGAAGAGGGGGGGGGGGGGAGGTGTCCGTCAATCGGGCGACGGGAGACGCGGCGCGGGGTGGTGGGGGGGAGTGGGGGGGAGGCGCGCATGATCCATGCACAAGTTGGGTGAGCCAGTCAGTCAGCAGTCTCATGTGTAGTGGTTAATGTTAGTCGCCTCCGCAAATCGCGTAGGTGACAAAAGTACCTACTCGAAGCATGAAGTTACCTGTGTTTTTCCAACCAGCTGTAAATCCTACAGGTATTTTTGTCATCAATTTAAGAATTGTAATTATTTTGTGTTGGTGGCTTTATTATTATAAAATGAGGACGTTTTTAGCAAAGGCCAGCTTAGTAGTACCTTAATTAAGTTAATAACAATGTACCTACCTATATAGTTTAAGTTTAAAAAATCTGGCTCTCAAAAGAAATTTCAATCGTTGTACTGTTGATATTTGGCTCTGTTGACTGAGTTTGCCGACCACTGGGTTAGGCTCTGGGGATGCTATGGAGAACATAAACAGACATAACCCTGACTTTATGGAGCCGATCATGAAAGGGGCATGCAGATATTAATCAAATAATCACACTAGTAGAGGTAGAATTATGAACTGCGGTTCACATTCTGAAAAAGCACACAGTCCAAGAGAGTGCAAACAACAGGATCCTTCCCTAGACAGAGGGACAGGTAGTGCTTCTCTGAGGACATTAAGGACCAAAATTGGCTGGATCTATACACAAGATTTAATCTCCTTCTATAATAACATTGCAGATAAGTTGACAAACAACCTATTTATTAATTCTAAAGGTGAGCAGAACAAAACTGCAACTTGATCCTTTCTCCACCAAAAGTGGAGAAAGTTCCTTTTCATCTGATTGGCAATAGTTATTATTGCTCATTAAACATTATACATTAGAGAGGTGTTTTGTTTTCTTGCTATTTCCATAAATTATCTGAGTGGGGGCTTGGGGGAGGGTTGTCAGCATTTTTTTTCACCATTTTGCTTCTCTGTCAAATGAATTATCCTTTGGAAATATTTTCTATATATAAAAGATGTTTCATGGATTCTTATTGACAAATGCATTTCATATATATTGCTAAGTATAGATTCATAACTTATTCTTTTTCTCTCCTTTGGAAATCTGTAACTCTAGATAAAATTAATCCTCACTTATGTTTCATTGACTGCAGCACATTAAATTTTATTTCCAATTGATCTTTATTATTCATTTGAATCATTGTAAAGAAGGTAGTTTTATATCAAAACTTTTCTAAAACTCCAAATATATTTGGTCACTTTTCATTTGCTTTTATCTGATGTTTTTATTTTATTTTATTGATAATTTTTAATTAAAAAATTTAATGTTGAGATTATTGCAAGTGTCCCACTTGCCCCTCTTTGCCCATTTCCACCCTCGACACCCCCTCCCTTGACCTTCTCCAAACTATTGTTTATATTATTTTTATTTTTTGTTTATTTTTACTAAAAAGTAAATACATGTATAATAGAGAAAATAGGATTTTCCATATAAAATAAAGTGAAAATTTAGCAACCCTGAGCCAGAGATAATCACCATTAATACTTGGTTGTATATTTACATTATCTATATATATATAAGCCTAATATGCAAAGTGTCCCCTCAGAAGTTCAACCAACCAGGAGTTCAATCGCTCGCTTTGACATGCACTAACTACCAGGGGATGGTGCCAAACAAAGGAAGGCCCTGGACGGCAGCCAGCAACTGGAGAAGGGAGGCCCTGGCTGGCAGCCAGCAGCTGCTAGGGTCCCTACCTGTGCATGAATTTCATGCACTGGGCCTCTAGTTTATAAATAATTTGCTATATTTCCTCAGAATTTTCATAAGGTGGTTGAGTAAACAAAAATGGCAGCACTGTTCCCCTCAACTATAGTGATCCATTTCCATGATTTTTTTCAAGTATTAACTTATGTAAACACTAGAGGCCTGGTGCATGAGATTTGTGCACTTGGGTGGGGGGAGGGGGGGGTTCCCCTCAGCCTAGCCTGCACTCTTTTGCAGCCCAGGAGCCCTCAGGGGACATCCAACTGACCCACGGGGAGCAGGCTTAAGGCGGCAGTCAGACATCCTTAGCACTGCCCCAGAGGCAGGAGAGGCTCCTGCCACCACCACTGCACTCGCCAGCCATGAGCCTGGCTTCTGGGCTTCTGGCTGAGTGGAGCTCCCCCTGTGGGGGCGCACTGACCACCCAGGGGCAGCTCCTGCATTGAGCATCTGCCCCCTGGTGGTCAGTGCACATTATAGCAACTGGTTGTTCCTCCATTCGGTCTATTTGCATATTACCCTTTTATTATATAGGATTTATTAAGTCACTACTGTGTGCCTACTGCAAAAATAGCATGTTTTAAAGCTGACACATAAGTAATAGTGCCACCGAGTTTTTTTAAAAAATAGAGATTTGTCTTCATTTCAGTTACTTTATTCTAATTTTCTCTCACCCTACCTTAAATTTGACCAGGCTTTCTCTTTATCTCATTCATTTCATCATTTTGCTATCGACACAGCATTTCGGTCTACAGAAATCACTAAGAATTTTAATTTTATAATCTGTCATTTTAGCTAACCCTCCTATTTTTGTGTTATCAACATATGTGTCATAATTTCTTCTAAGCCTTCATTTAAATCCCTAATAAAAATGTCAAACCATTTGTAGGACACAGTAAAGCTGGCTAAAGAGAAAGAACAAAAGCAAGGTAGCTTACCTTCACAACTCCAGTGAAAGGACAATGGGAGACAAAATAAGAAAGAGGCCTCTGGATGCAGCAAAGACCTGTTCTGGATGCACAGCAGGAAGTCCAGCATAAAAGAAAGGAGGTTACTGAGCCTACATTGCATACCTAAAGCAGTGCCCATGGTGAGAAAAGGTGGGAGAACGGGGAATCAATTCAAACAAGGCGGCACAAATCTTTGATAGTTTACAAGGGAGAGCTATGTATAACTCAAAAAGTTGCATGCTGATGCCATGTACGTTTGCCTGGAACATTACAATAAAAATACGTGCTTTTCACTGCTAATTAGAAGACAAAAGGAAGATTTGATTGCGGGTGTTTGAGTTAGTGTCTACTGGTATCTTTGTGCAAATTAGAAAGAGATGACTCTCCCGCAGGCTGATGTAGCCCTGGCAAGAACAGCACAGGTTGGGCTTCAGCTCTCACTCACACTTTAGCCAGGTGCTCCTGCTCACTGATCCCATGTGGTTTGCTGGGACTTTACAAGCTATATTTCAGCTTGCCCGCAGACTTCTTGTTAGGCTCTGACAATAGGGGGCGCTAGAGGGGGTCTGGAGGGCTGGAGGAGGAAGAAGGGACTGGCTACTTCTTTTTTTATTTATTTTTTTATTGTTTACTAGAGGCCTGATGCAGAGAAATCTGTGCATGGCTAGGGGTCCCTAGGCCCAGCCGGCGATCAGGGCCTATCAGGGACGTCTGGACCGGGCTGGCCAGGGCCTGCCAGCTGCCAGCCATGGCCTCCTGCTGGCTGCCAGCTGGGGCCTGCGGGACAGGGCAGGAGGGACAGGGGAGGAACCGCAGGAGGTTTGCCGGTTGGGGGGAGGGACCGGGGGAGATTGGCTGGCCGTGGGAGGTTGGCTGACCACCAGGGGGCAGCTTTTGCATTGAGCTCCCCCTGGTGGTCAGTGTAGATCATAGGGACTGGTCAACTGGTCGTTCTGGTCATTTGGTCACAATGGTAGCTTAGGCTTTTGTACATATAGATTGTCTAAAGTATTACATGAGTCTCCTTTTTCCCCCATTGTCTTCTCCCCAGCCGCCCCCAACCCCAGCACATGCCCTCACACCTCTACTGTCTGTGTCCATTGGTTATGCTCATATGCATGCAAACAGTGACAGGCTACTTCTTGTGAGCTTTGGTTCCACTATAGTTCTTGCCAATGACAGCCCATTAACACTTCTACACCGTAACAGCAGTTAGGTCCCGTTTGCAGTTTGCAGTTTCCCTCAACAGCACCAGTTCCCAGACCCTTCCTCAGAGGTGGGCCCCAGCTCAACGAGGCACCTCCTCCAAACTAGGAGACGCCAACACTAGCTGAACAACACGTGGCTCCTCAGACCGCTGAGTGTCAGCTCCCCAGGGCACCTCTTCTAAGTCTCCACGTTTTCATTATTCCAACCTTTTGACTTTGTACCCTCAACCCTGGAGGTCATTAACAGATTCCCACAGCTGCTATTGCTGTGATAGGTTAGATTTCCCTTTTTGCCTTCATGGGGTAAAGTAGAAATTGAGTAAACTGATAATAATAAAAAAATTCTACATGTAGTAAGAACCATGGGTCCTTTGTTGTGAGGCTTTATCTCTTTCTCACGGGAGGGTTTCAGCAGAATAGTCATCAGTTTTCTAAGTGTGCTCCTGCAGGGTCATAGTCAGTGTCAGGGCAGGAGGTCGTTAGTCATTGCAGCTGGTCCTGGTGTTCCCCACCTGGTTTTGCTGCTTTTCTGCGTCTGGAGCTGAAGTCTAACTGAGGGCAAGATGTTATCTTGAGGGGGGGGGGTGACCTATATCTACTGTAAATTGCTCTGGCAGCTTGTCAGCTATCTGTCTCAGTTTCCCTATTCCACTTGTCCTGGCTTGCTGGCCTGTGTCAGTAGTGGCGCAGTTGTAGCAACAGCAGCACAGGACAATTACCAGCTCCAACAACAGCAATCGTAGCAAATCTATCAGTAAAAATGGGATGTGGCTTCGAGAATCTGGAACCATCACTGGGACTCTGTGCAGCTTCCTGCCAAGTAGCAGCTGTGGTGGTTCCAATAGCAGCAGGGACAACCGTGGAGTTCGGAAGTCTCAGCAGCACCGTGGCTGGGCAACACCCTTTTCCCTTTTGCTCCTCCAGGCTTAGGGGTTGGCAGCTTCCTATAATTACTGATATCTGGGAAGCGTCCTTTCACATCTTTGCCTGTTTAGGCCTTCTAACCCTTTTGCAAACTATTCTCTGTATTGAAGGCTAAAGATTAGAAATACTTAGAGTTGTTGCTATTGTTCTGACAAGCCACCAGAAGATACAAACATGGCATTACCCTCCTCCCACAGAAAACATAAAATCTTTCAAGGCTGCAGTATTCTGCATGACATAGTTTAGGAAATGCAAACAGCCCCAAACCTATCTACCTTTCTTCTATCTTCTAATTGTTGTTTGTTCTTCAAATGGGTACTTGACTAATTACAGTACTTATTAATTAAAATGTAATTATTCCTTGTATTTTATTATATATTTTGACCTAAGTATTACTTAAATTCCATATCCCATTGACATGATTCACCTAAGTATTCTTATTGAAACCTATCAGATCAAATACAAAGCTAATTTTGTTTACCATCATTCTGTGTACTAATATAGAAATATAACTATCAACCAACTTATTTATTTATTTTTGAGATAACTTACATGCAGTAAAGTGCACAAATCTTAAGCATACAGCTTAATGAACTTTTCATATAAATGTAATATAGTTTACATATGCATGCATTATACCAATTATATAAGCATCTGCTAAAGATATACAATACTAGAGGCCCGGTGCACGAAATTTATGCATGGGTAGGATCCCTAGTCCTGGCCCGAGATCAGGGCTGATCTGTGGGGCAACTGGAGGGGTGATCAGGGGCCCCCACTGGCACATGCTTTGGCCAGCCTGGCGCTGCCTGCTCACCAGCCCCACCCCCCAGCTGCCACCACTGGTCACCTCCCTCTGCGGGGCAACCAGTGGGGTGACCAGTGGAGCGATTAGGGGGCCCCCCACTGGCACCCGCCTTGGCTGGCTTGGGGCCTGCGGGCTGGGGACAGCTCCTGTGTTGAGCATCTTCCCCCTGGTGGTCAGTGCATGTCATAGCGACTGATCATTCTGCTGGTTTTTCTGCTGCTCACTTGATTTGCATATAAGGCTTTTATTTTATAGGATTTCCAGCATCCCAGAAAGTTTCCTCATGCCACTCTGCCAATACTCCATTAAAGTTAATGACTATTTTTCTATGTTTTCTTGAGTAATATTATTTGATCAAATATTCAGGTCTTTGATCATCTCAAATTAATTAATTAGCTAAGGATGAGGGTTAATTTTTTTCATATGGGAACTCATTGGACTTGACACCATTTATTGAAACAAGCATCCTTTTTCCTGCTGAACTGCAGTGATCTCTTGTTTGTAAATCATGTGACTATATATACATAGATTTGTTCTAAGCTCAGCATCCTATTTGTCTATTCTTGCACTAATATTTACACTGTCTTAGTTATTGTAGCTTTCAAGTTTAGTTCTGACATATGACAATTTAAATTAGTGTCCAGTTTTTTTCCTCTCCATGATTCCCTTCTTTATTCTTGGCCCTTTGCCTTTCCATATATACATTTTCAAAGAGAGTCTTTAGCCTAATTTAATGTAATTATTGAAATGCTTGGATTTCTATGAACAACTATATGCCAACAAGCTGAACAACCTGGATGAAATGGATATTTTCCTAGAAAAATATAATCTTCCAAAACTGAATCAGGAAGAATCAGAAAATCTGAATAGGCCAATAACAACTGATGAAATTGAAGCAGTAATCAAAACACCCCCAGCAAACAAAAGCCCTGGTCAGATGGCTTCACAGGGAAGTTTAACCAAACATTCAAAGAAAAACTAGCACCTATCCTCCTCAAACTATTTCAAAAAATCCAAGAGGAAGGAACACTTCTAAGATCTTTTTACAAGGCCATCATTATCCTAATTCCAAAACCAGATAAAGACACTACAAAGAAAATTATAGGTTGATATCACTAATCATCAGAGAGATGCAAATTAAAATGACAATGAAGTACCACCTCACACCTGCCAGAATGGCTACCATCAATAAATCAACAAACAACAAGTGCTGGTGAGGATGCGAAGAAAAAGGAACCCCAGTACAGTGCTGCTGGGAATGCAGACCGGTGCAGTCACTGTGGAGACAGTGTAGAGTCATTGCCTGAAAAAGAAAACCATTCCCTTTAGCCATCACCCTCTAATCCCTCATAGCCTCAGCCCTGGGCAACCACTAATCTACTTTCTGTTTCTATAGATTTGCCTATTTTGGACACTTCATAGAAATGTTTGAAAAAATGCACTTGGTATGAGTGTGGTATTATCAGTGTGTGTGTGTGTTGTGTGTCTGTGTGTGTGTGTGTGTGTGTGTGTGTGTGTGTGTGTAAGAAAGCAAGAAGGAAAAGAGCAAGCTGTGAATAATACATTGAGTCAGAGAAAATGGGAAGAAATTAAAAGTAGAGATAGGATGGGGTTTTATATTTTCTTGGGCATGGACAATCGTGTGTGCTTAAAGATCAGATTGACAAAGAAGGACACTGAATTCTAGGTCCTCGGTGAAGTTTACCAAGAGAAACTAACATTTCACAGATGAACTAATGCTCCTAAGTATACAAATTTTGGTTCTCAAATATCTGCTGCAGAAAGATTATGCATATCTTAGCACTGCAAAAAGAGTCAACAAGTTCAAACCAGTTTTTTCCTTCAAAGTACTTCAAAGGAAAGGTATACCTCTGCCACTCCTATCCTTATTTCTAAAAGGTAAATAAAGGTGACTAAGACAATTGGTGATCCAAATTAAAACGACATTTTTTTTAAATAGACAAGAAAAAAAAGACCTTATGAGAATTTTGAGTTTCATTACTTATAATGAGTCCTTTTTATTCCTATAACATGCCAAGCTTGTTCCCTCCTTGAATTTTTTGAACTTGCTGTTTCCACTGCCTGAGCCCTGGCTCTTGGCTCAGCTGGTTCTCTCAAATGATCAGTCTCAGCTCAGCCCTAACCGGTTTGGCTCAGTGGGTAGAGCGTAGGCCTGCGGACTCAAGGGTCCCAAGGGTATGTACCTTGGTTGTGGGCACATCCCTAGTAGGGGGCGTGCAGGAGGCAGCTGATCAATGTTTCTCTCTCATCGATGTTTCTAACTCTCTATCCCTCTCCCTTACTCTTTGTAAAAAATCAATAAAATATATATATTTTTAAAAGTCTCAGCTCAAACACCACAGATAGGTCTTCCCAGACAACTTACCTGAGATTTCCCACCTCTCTTCACTGTCCCTCCCCATCAGTCTGTATCCCACCACTCTTTTATATTGTCTTCTCAGCTGCAGAAATGGTCCCTGTGCTACTTTCCCTGCCTGGTGATGCAGCTGCTTGGGGCCGTTGCTCCAAGGCCCTGGGCCCTGCAGAGCACACACACTGGGCCCAGCAGTGTTGAGGGCCCGAGGGGAGGCCCTGGTGGCCCTGTTTCTAGCCTTCATAGTTGTCAGGAAACTGACACCTGTGCCCTTTCAGGGGGAACATGCAGCGATCTAGTGTCATCTGCTTGGGCGTTCCCTGCCCCAAGGAACCCCAACTCATTCCTCACTCCAGCCCTGAAAGAAACAGGGTGGGTTTTCCTCTCTCCTCCCCCAACCCCAGCCCCAGACTTTTATGCTACAGTTTCATTCATGATTGTGATTTCTCCATGGGATTTTTTTGTGTGTGTGTGTGACATTTCTATCATGGAAATGGGAAGATTTCAGAGTGCTCTGTAAAGATCTCAATTGTCTCTGACGTGTGTGAAGGAGATTGTACATTGCCTGGTATCTCTTTATCAATGAGAAATGTCACTAGCATTTAAGCATTTTTTGCTTATCCGCCTGAGTTTAGTTTTTACTTTGTTTTACATTTTGTTTGGGGACTTGGGGCAAGCTATTTAATAGAGTTTTGCAACAGAATATCTGAGACATGGAGTGGTGATGTGACTTAAGTCACATGGCTTGTAAGGGGGATAGCCAGGGTTCAAACCCAGAGTCTATGCTCTGAACCATTTTGTCATGTCTTCCAAATAGAAGAGAGTTGTTCAAAGTTAATGCATCAATAGTCTTTTTTTTTTTTTTGAAGATTTATTTTTTATTTTTATTTTTTTTATATATATTTTTACTGATTTCAGAGAGGAAGGAAGGAAGAGGGAGAGAGAGATAGAAACATCCATGATGAGAGAGAATCATGGATCGGCTGCCTCCCGCACGCCCCCCACTGGGGATCAAGCCTGCAACCTGGGCATATGCCCTGACCGGGGATCGAACCGGTGACCTCCTGGTTCCTAGGTTGACGCTCAACCGCTGAGCCACACCCGGCTGGGCAATGCATCAATCGTCTTTCAACCAAGAAGTTCTTACGGCAATATTCAGGAGACTACATCGTGAGTTCTGCGGCTATAATCAGGAGGCTCTATACTAAGAGCCTGCCTTCCCTAAACTCAGCTTATGCCTCCTGAGCCTAAAGCCAATGCTTCTGGTATCCTCAGTGGCTGCATCTGATTTACAGAAAAATCATGAGAGTCCCATTCAATGCTGAGTCACCATAGAAGGCCTGGGTTCTGGGTACTGTGCTTTAGTTGGCAACTATTCCTTTGTTTTCATTTAACCAAACTGAAAGAAGAAAATAAAAAAACGCTGACGTTGAATTTGCATCTCAAAAATGAAAAAGCTTTCCTGAATTTCTATGTATCAACCATTGTTGGAAAGAATAAGTACGGATGAAGGGAATTAAGTTTAATCCCTCTGGTAAATAAAGAGAACCTCAGCCAGGGTGAGGGAGCAATCTCTTCCGGCACCTCTCTGTGCTTAGGCAGGATGGGGATTTACTGTTCTGTTTTGTGTTCTTTGTTGAAGCATTTAGAATAAGCCACTGTCCGAGAGAGCACAGTATGCCAGGATGGAACTTAACCCTTTTAATATTTCAGTCCATATTCAATCTTTGTTGGATGTTTCCCTTTGGAAAAGACTTGTTTTTAATAAGCTATTTCTTTACTGTGAGTTGAGAACAATAATATCAAGATCATAGATATAACCAGGATGTCTAAGGATTTTCTGAAATTTTAAACTCTGGCAGAAAAATATTTGTAACTTAAGAAAAAAACTTCCAATATTAGCTAATCCTGGGTCTGAAAAATAAATATGATCATTGTAAATAGTCTGGATAACTACAAGAAAGTGCTTCACTTTAACTGTCAGCAGGGTTATGTGACTTATACGGGTCGTCTATATCGTCAAAATGTTTCTCTTTTAAAATATATTTTTATTGATTTTTTTATGGAGAGGAAGGGAGAGGGATAGAGTTAGCAACATCGATCAGCCGCCTCCTATACACACCCTACTGGGGATGTGCCCAAAACCAAGGTACATGCACTTGACTGGAATCGAACCTGGGACCCTTCAGTCCGCAGGCCGACACTCTATCCACTGAGCCAAACTGGTCAGGACTCAAAATGATTCTTGCTAAAATAAAACAAGATAAAATATGAGCCCTGGGCCACATGTTTGCTCAGTGGTCAGAGCGTCAGCCTGTGCACCAGAGGATCATGTGCTCAATTTCAGTCAAGGACATGTACCTGGGTTGTAGGTTCGATCCCTGTCCTGGGTCAAGGTGCATGTGGAAGGCAACCAATCGATGTTTCTCTCTCTTCCTCTCTGTCTCTCCCTCTCTCCCCCTCCCCCCTCCCTTTTACTCTCTCTAAAAAATTCAATGGAAAAAATAGCCTCATTTCTCAGACGAGGATTGGAAAAAAAAAAAAAAAAGATAAACGAAACCATAGCCCTGGCCCAGTGGTTTAATTGGTTGGAGTGTCATCCCATACACCAAAAAGTTGCAGTTTTGATTTACAGTCAGGGCACATACCTGTAGTACACTCAGTTAGGGTTCCATCCTTGGTCAGGGCGATTATGGGAGGCAACCAGCAGCCAGCCAATAGATGTTTCTCTCTCTCTTTCTCTCTCTCTCTCAAAATCAATAAACATATGTCCTCAGGTGAGGACAGGAAACCATAACAGACCTTAACCACAAGAGGAAAGAATAAAGAGAAAAAATGGAACCACTAATTGTTGTATCTGCCCTATCACTGTTTGACATCAGCATCTTCTCCTTGTACCTATCCCCTTAAACAATCTTAGTAGGGTAAAGGTACCATGTTGTCTTATCTTTCTTTTTGAAATAGTAGTTATCAAACATTTTGGTCTCAAGACCCCTTATACTCTTAAAAATTATCAAAGAATTTTGGTCATGTGGATTATACCTATTAAAATTAAGATATTTTTAAGGTATTAATTAATTTAAAAATAATAATAAAACCATTATATATAAGTATAAATAATATAGACTTTATGAAAATTTTGTTTTTCAAAACAAAAAAACAGTGAGGACAGAAAGATTTTACAAATGCTGAATTGTCATATCTGCTTCTGTGTGCAATCTTTAGATGTTGTTTTGGTTGAAGTATGTGAAAAAACTCTGGATATGCAGTTTAAACAGGGAGGAGTATTTTACTAGCCTTTCAGATAATTGTGGATATTCTTCTTTGATATTGCATTAAGATTCGACATGTGGCAGTATATAAAAGATTAGTTGCAATGCAAAATCAAAAATCATTACGAGTAAACTTTCTTACTGTATTATATTAACATCAATTGCATTTGAATGGATAATTTACCTGTGAATTATTTTGTAACATTAAGCATTGATCATTTTGGGGGTGGGGGGGATGGTTTGCTGAGCTATTCAGATCTTCCATATGTTGATCTGTTTTATTAAACAATATTTTTAAAATCACAATTATTAATATCATTACTGAACTCATCACAAAGTTATCAAAAGAGTCTTTAAATATTGGGAAGATATCAAGCTCATATGAAAGGTACAAGTTTTCCAAAATTATAATTTTTACTTGAAACCAAATTTTATGTCATTGGCAACAAATATTATCATTTGTATTCCTTGAAGTGACAGGATTTCTTGGTTCACTTTGGGACAATATCTCTTAATATACCTAAGTATGAATAACTAGTCTATCTCTCAGTTTTAGTAAATGATATTCCTGAAAAAAGCTGCTAGTTCAACTCTCAACTCAAAAAATTATCTAAGTTCTTTTTCCTTGACAGAGCCATTGTACATGGATATCTAGCAGATGTCATATCTACTTATATAAAAACCCTGGGTGTAACATCATGGCCGGAACCGAGACCAACCGGAAGGAAGTCAGTCCTGCATGGGTCGTCTTGGAAACAGCTGCGCCCTCCCCCAGCTGTTTCCTGGAGGGTGGGGTTTCAGGCAGGAACTTGCCCTCAGGGAGAGGTTTAAGGCAGGAACCCGCCCTCAGAGCAGAGCATGGAAGTGAAATGATTTATAATGGATCTATTATTGAAGCTACCTTTGGAAATATTATATCTATAGATCAGTGGTTCTCAACCTTGGCTGCACATTAGAATCACCTGGGAATCTTTTTAAAATCCTGATTTATGGGCCTCATCCTCCGCAAATTCTGTTTCTTTGTTACTAATGTTGTGGCCCCACCCCATAACAAAGAAACAATTTCTGGAGGATGAGGCCCAGGAATCAGTATTTTACAAAGATTCCCAGGTGATTCTAATGTGCAGCCAATCTTGAGAACCACTGCTATAGATAATATTAAAAATATACTTAAACGTGCAGTTCTTTGTCCAAAAAATGAGCATGTTCAAAAATTAAATGAAGAAAATTTGGATATACTCGATGGAGATTTTCACACATATTTGAGTGATGATTCCATTGACTCCACAGATGATGCTGAAAAGGAAAATTTTCCCATCGAATTTCTTAATATTATTACTCCTTCAGGAATGCCGTGTCATAAATTAAAATTGAAAGTGGGTGCAATCATCATGCTATTGAGAAATCTCAATAGTAAATGGGGTCTTTGTAATGGTACCAGATTTATTATCAAAAGATTATGACCTAACATTATCGAAGCTGAAGTATTAACAGGATCTGCAGAGGGAGGGGTTGTTCTGATTCCAAGAATTAATTTGTCTCCATGTGACACTGGCCTCCCATTTAAATTGATTCGTCGACGGTTTCCCGTGATGCCAGCATTTGTGATGATTATTAATAAATCACAAGGACAAACTCTAGACAAAGTAGGCATATTCCTACCTGAACCTGTTTTTGCACGTGGTCAGTTATATGTTGCTTTCTCTCAAGTTTGAAGAGCATGTGATGTTACAGTTAAAGTTCTAAATACTTCATTACAAGGGAAATTAGTCAAGCACTCTGAAAGTGTTTTCACTCTTAATGTGGTGTACAGGGAGATATTAGAATTAGTTTAATCACTTTATCAGTCATTGTTTGCACCACTGTTGTTTTTATATCATGTTTTTGTTGTTTTCATATCATGTTTTTGTTGTTTTCATATCATGTTTTTGTTGTTTTCATATCATGTTTTTGTTGTTTTCATATAATGTTTTTGTCATTTTTATATCATGCCTCTGTTGTTGTTATATCCTTTTGTTACTGTTTATTTATTAATAAATTTATATATTATTTTCATATACATTTTACTAATTTCCTTTCATTTCTCACACTTCTATTATAGAGAAAGGGCAAATAGCAATATTAAAATATCTCTGCTAATTAATTACCTTTTTAAAAAAAATATATTTTTTATTGATTTTTTTACAGAGAGGAAGGGAGAGAGATAGAGAGTTAGAAACATTGATGAGAAAGAAACATCGATCAGCTGCCTCCTACACACTCCCCACTGGGGATGTGCCCGCAACCAAGGTACATGCCTGCTGGAAACCATTTACTGTCTTCATTAGCTGAGTATAGACAGAGACCCCAAAAGTTAGTAACCTTGAAGCCCTAGCAAAGGTCAGGACTGTGTACCACCAAGTTAATCTAGATACCACCCAGTTAATCTAGATAATGATAGCTGAAGCAACCTCCCTACCTTTAATCATGTAAATTGCCTAAGGGTCATGTTATGACCTAATCTGTGTGTCATTGAAACCTCCTTACCCTAGGGCTACCCCAGACAAACCTCCTTACCCTAGGGCTACCCCAGACCAAATAAAAGGTTGGAGAGGCCAGAGCATTGGAGGAAGTCTCTCCCTTTGAGTTGGACTTGCCCGCCTGGCTCCCCAACATTTCCAAATTATCTCGTGTCTTTTTCTCTCATTTGCTGTGCGGCTCCTCTTTCAGATACCGAACCCTACTCCACACTGGATGTGGAAGGAAACTAACTCAGCACATGCCCTTGACCGGAATCGAACCTGGGACCCTTGAGTCCACAGGCCAATGCTCTATCCACTGAGCCAAACCGGTTAGGGCAATTAATTCCTTTTTAATGTGCACAAATTTCGTGCACCGGGCTACTAGTCTATATATATATAAAAGCCTTAGCGACCGTTCAATCAGTAGCTATGACACGCAATGACCACCAGGGGGCAGATGCTCAACAACACACAGGCATGGAAACATGGAACAGACTGAAGAATCTCAGAAGGTAGAGGGGAGGGGGGAGGGCGGGAAGAAATTAACCAAGGTTCTTATATGCATACTAGAGGCCCAGTGCACGGATTCGTGCACTGGTGGGGTCCCTCGGCCTTGCCTGCGGAGATCAAGCTGAAACCAGCAGTCCGATATCCCCCAAGGGGTCCCAGATTGTGAGAGGGCGCAGGCCAGGCTGAGAGACCCTGCCGGTGCACGAATCCATGTACCTGGCCTCTAGTAGAATAATAAAAAGATGTATACAAGGGTCAGAATTTAATAAAATTAACTTTTACTGCTTCATCAAGGGAATCCTTAAATGAAATTGTTTGTTTTTATTTATTCTTGTACATGTATGACAGTAAAGTCTGTGATGACTAGCTTGAATGCAGTGCCTTGATTTATGCTAAGGATCCAGCAGTTTCCCCAACATTGCTTTTGCCTCATCAGTACAAATGCCAACACAGTGAAAAGGGTAAGTAATGTCTTAGCTGTATTAGAAAAAGGGTTTTGATGGCACAGGCGCAGGGTTCCACTAAGAATTGATTTCTATAGTACATTAATTCCTGGATTAACATGTACCACTTTCTAGTTGTTTTTTTTACTTTGATAGTAGGTAAATAATATTTTGAGTAAATGTTGCCATTGAGATAACCTGGTATTTAATTAAATACAGTATATGGGTTGCTTTGTCATCATGTAGGCCCATGATCCTCAAATTTTTTCATTAGATACTCCATCCAAACAAATGTTGAGGTGATATCCCTGGTATGTATATATTTATTTCTTTATAAACTACATGCGTAGTGCTATATATTTGGCACACTATAAGTCATGCCTACAAAGATAGGCATTTTGAAAAGATGAGATCGAAATTAAACAATATTCTTAAATATAATATTTTATTTTACTATCAATAAAACATTTCTTTGCCTTCACAGAAAAAAGAATGTTAGTGACAGAAATATAATTGAGTATGTTTGTTTTTATAAAATTTGGTTTGGTACCATGGAGTAAAGTGATATGAAGTTCTGGTTACAAGTTTAAGTTATTTCAATATTTGGTATTAATGGTTCTCACATCTAAAGAAGAAAATCCTGCAAAAAATTAGCTCTTTTGTCTTGGCCGCCAATGTGCCATCCAGACTGAGGAAGACCCGGAAACTTTGGGGCCCAGGAGCCACAGCCATGGCTGCATCAGCAGCACAATGAGCATTGGGAGGCGGAGGCAATGCTGCTGGCACACACACATCATCACAGAATCAACTTTGACCAATCTCACCCAGGTTCCTTTGGGAATGCTGGTATGAGGATTATGTCTTCAAGAGGAACCAGAGCTTCTGCCCAACTGTCAACCTTGATAAACTGTGGACCTTGGTCAGGGAGCAGACACAGGTAAATGCTGCCAAAACCAAAACCAAACAACAGGACTGGTGCTGCTCCTATCATTGACATGGTGCAATGGGGCTACTACAAAGTTCTGGGGAAGGGAGAACTCCCAAAGCAGTCTGCATCGTGAAGGCCAATTCTTCAGCAGGAGCACTGAGGAGAAGATTAAGGCTGTTGGGGAGGCCTGTGTCCTGGTAGCTTGAAGCCACACAGAGGGAAGTTCATCAAATGCCCACAAGTGCTTTTCAAAAAAAGAAAGGATTATGGAGTTAATTGAAGAGTTAGCATCATACAAAATCAGAGTACTAATTTTTCAGTACACCCACCAATTATTTTAAAAAAAATTTAAGTAGCAAATATCCATTTTCCCAAATGTCAACAATTGTTCTTGCAAAGTTTTTGCATTTTCATATTTTAAACAAATGGGTTCAAAAGATTTAAAAATAGGACAGATAGTTTTTAGAAGATTTAATAATCTTTTCAGAAGATTTAAAAATAGGACAGATAGTTTTTAGAAATATAATAAGTGTTTTGATGGAAGATTTTTAAAGCTGACATATATAATTTTTGGCAACAAAATCCCATAAGGATGGAAATATGTCCAAACATCTATTGTCAAAATGCCTTACATTAGAGGTGTTTCTTTCAAAATACATATTTTCTCAGTCATTGTTAAGTGTTCCCTTCCCCTTAAAATGACAAATGTGTTTGTTTTATTTTGTGTATTATTTCCATACAATCTCTTAGAGAACAGTTTTGCAGATTCTTTAAAAAGTTAAATATACACCTATCATATGACCCAGCCATTCTACTCCTAGTTACTCACTCAAGAGAAATAAAAGTATATGTTCATATAAACTCTTGTACATAAAAGTAGTTTCATTTGTGTTGGACAAATATTTAAAACAATCTAAATATCCATACAAATTAATTAAGGGTAGTCCTCAGGCAGGGTAGCATATGCCTACACTATTCATCACTAACTACATTGCCTGTCCATACAGGCTGCCCTCCAGCTAGGAAGTAGCAGAGTTCTGTTGTGTGGCCTATCCAGCACACACACACAGACATGTACGAATGTGCACATAAAAGATAACTTACCATCCAGAGAAAGTACTCACTTCCTTGTGGCTCACCCAGCACTTAACTTCTCTATGATGAACCTAAACGTCTTAAACCAATGGAGTTGTGTCACTGTGCTTTTGTTTTCAGACGAAAATAAACATTTGATCATCAGACTCAAGTTATTGGCCCCAGGACGACACTAGTTCAAATCAGAATCATAATACTAGCTGTAAGTGGACTCCAGGGGAATCTTAACTCCTGGCTGCTGTTACCAAGCTAGCTAATCCCCAGGTACCCTGGGAGTCACAAAATATCCTATCCAACCACTTCTTTTTTTTTTATTTTAAAAATATGGAACGCTTCACAAATTTGCATGTTATCCTTGTGCAGGGGCCATGCTAATCTTCTCTGTATCATTCCAATTTTAGTATATGTGCTGCCAAAGCGAGCACCCAACCACTTCTTTTTAAAAAAAAAAAATATATATATATATATATATATATATATATATATATATATATATATATACATATTGATTTTTTACAGAGAGGAGGGGAGAGGAATAGAGAGTTAGAAACATCGATGAGAGAGAAACATCAATCAGCTGCCTCCTGCACACCTCCTACTGGGGATGTGCCCAAAACCAAGGTACATGCCCTTGGCCTGAATCAAACCTGGGGCCCTTCAGTCCGCAGGCCAATGCTCTATCCACTGAGACAAACCGGTTAAGGCCAACCACTTCCTAAATAGAACTAAAGTTCAGGGTCAAACTGCCCTCTTGTGGTAAAACACTGATATCTGTTTGGTCTCAGAAGCCACAACCAGCGGCATCAGTGCCTTAAGGGAGTTTTCCCACCACTATCTGAGGCCTTCCTTGGGCAACCAGGGGGGAAAAGATAACCTTAAAGAAGCAGGGGCGAGGATGAGGAGCAGGGGCACAGCAGCGAGCAGATCATCTTTGAAGTTCTAGTTACTGTTGAACTGTTCAGAAGGAATACAAGGGAGAGTGCGGGTTAGTCCTGTGGAGGAAGATCTCCCAGCAATATCTACAATGGGTACTAGCCAGCCAGTTCTGCTAAATTCAAAAGGATAAAACAATATCTGATGCTGCTTACAAATGTGCTGCCTTATGCCTTATAGAAACTGTGATTTTAAACATAGTTTGCATTGAATATTAAGTTTTATTAAACGCATACCTCCCAGTTCAAGAAAAAGAATAATATTATACTACCTCAAAAGGCCCTCGGTGCTCTTCCCTGATGGCATTCCTTTCTCCCCACCAGAGGAAATCACTACCCTGAAATTTGTCTGTGGAATCTCCCTGCTTTTCTTTAAGTTATATAAACATGTATGTATAGGCCTGCCCCATATGCAGCCCTGGTGGAGAATATATGGAAGCCCAGGGACCACATAGCCAAATGTATAAAATGTATCAAGCTAGCATGTTAATGGGTTTTTTTTAAGTATGCTTTGTCCTCCTGTCTTGAAAAGTGAGCCTTCCTAAAGATGTGGAAGGCCAGTCAAATATTCCTGATTACCAAAGAGGTTGAGCATTTTTGCATCTTTATTGACAATTCCTCTACTGTGGAATGATTAAGTATTTTGTGATTTTTCTTTTATTTTTTAAATTGCATTATTGTTTTTCTTTTTTATTGAATTTATTAGGGTACCACTGGTTAAATAGTTAGTTTTCAGGTGCACAATCCCACAACACTGTACACTGTATTGTGTGTTCACCACTCCAAAGTCAAGTCCCCATCCATTACCATTTATCCCCACTATACCCTTCACCTCCACCCACCTGCCCCCCTCTCCACCACAATCACCTCACTGTTGTCCATGAGTGGTTTTTTTTCTTTTTTGTTCAATCCCTCTGCCCTCCCCCAGCCACCCAACACCCCCACTCATGTGATTTTTCTAATGGATTGTCTTTTCCTTATTGATTCATCGGAGAGTTTTACATGTCCAGATAGTAACCCTTTGTCCAATTGCAAGCATTGCAAATGCCTGCTCCCAGGTTGAGCTTGCATTTCCACTCTTTTGGAGTACTTTAAAATTTTACTGATTTCAGAGAGGAAGGGAGAGGGAGAAACATCAATGATGAGAGAGAATCATAGATTGGTGGCCTTCTGCACGCCCCCTACTGGGGATCAAGCCTGCAACCGGAGCATGTGCCCTTCACCAGAATCAAACCCTGGACCCTTCAGTCTGCAGGTTGCTGCTCTATCCACTGAGCAAACCAGCCAGGGCTAAATTTTAATTCAGTTGAGTCTATTAACTTTTTTAAAATTAGTATGTGTAAAAGTTTGAAACCATGTCTAACACATATTGTTTATTGTAACTTATTTTCCTTTATGATGTGAACTTTTTGCATCTATTTAATGGACAGAGACTTGACTTGGAATAGTGAACACTCAATACAGCATACATATGATATGTTGTGGAATTGTGCACCTGCAACCTGTATAATTTTAACACGTGTCACCACAATAGATTTAAAAAATACATAAAATTAAAAAATATTTTCCTACCCCAAAGTCATATTTTCCTGTCTTCAAAAACATTTTTTACATTTGCCCTTTACATATAAGTTTTTAATCTACCCGGCATGGATTTTGTGTGTGTGTGTGTGTGTGTGTAATGGCTTTATTGAGATAAAATTCATCCTTTTAAAGTACACAATTCAGTGTTTTAGTATATTCACAGTTGTTCACCCCCATCTTATTCCAGAACATTTTTATTCCCCCCCCAAAAGAAACTCCACAGGCGTTGACTTTAATAATGGCATGTATATAACCAATAACCAATGTCCCAGCACCAATTTTATTCTAGTCCAAGCTCAATGATTTGCAACAGCATCTGTCACAAATCAAGTTTTTCTATCTCTACAATTTCTGTTAGATCTCTATTCTCTTCCATTGGTCTATTTGTTTATTCCTGTACTGATATGTGCTATCTTAATTACTATTAAAGGCGAGCTCTATCATTCTATCTTTCCTCAGAAGTATCTTGGTTTCTATCAAAACTTAGTACTTCTGTATAAATTTTAGAAATAACTTGCCAATTTCCATAGAAATCCCATTTGGGCCCTAACTGGTTTGGCTCAGTGGATGGAGTGTCGGCCTGCAGACTGAAGGGTCCCAGGTTCGATTCTGGTCAAGGGCATGTACCTTGGTTGTGGGCACATGCCCAGTAGGGAGTGTGCAGGAGGCAGCTGATGGATGTTTCTCTCTCATCGATGTTTCTAACTCTCTATCCCTCTCCCTTCCTCTCTGTAAAAAATCAATAAAATATATATATTTTCCAAAAGAAATCCTATTTGGAAACTTAGTTAAAATTATGTTAAATCTATGCACCTATTGAGGAAAATTGACACATTTTAAAATATTGACTCTTCTTTCCATAAAATGGCTATAACTTGCTAATAATTTTTGCATGTTCATGAGTGAAATTGTCATCTTTATTTTTGTACTGTCAGATTTTGATAATGAGTTTTATCTGTTTTGTGTAAAATTGGAATTTTTTCTGAAAGTTTAGTAAAACTACTAAACTGATCTAGGTTTGGCACTTTATTTGGGGAGAAGAATTTTCACTATTGGTTGAATTTCCTTAAAGGTGAAAGAAGGATCATGATTTACATATATTCTTGATCCTATTTGCTCTTTCTAGAAATACCTATATCCTTTTGACCAAAATTTTCAAATATTGGGAAGAAGTTTATTTTAAAATCAATGCATATGACATTTTAATTCTTCATATTGTTTATTTATGCCATCTTTCTTTTATGCTTGATCAAGCTTGTCTAAGTGGTCAATTTTATTACTCATTTTGAATCCCCAACTTCAGGCTTTCCTAATTCTCTCACAGTAAGGTTTTCTTCTTAATTTCTTCTGTTAGCTTTATTATTTCCTTCCTTCCTTCTTTCTTTCAGTTGAAATTTTAAATTTTCAGCTTCATTTTTTCTAATGTAAACAAGAAAATACTTGCATTGTCTGCTATGCTGTGTTAGCGCAATGCCAGAAGTTTCTATATAGTTTGTTTTCATTAAGTTCCAAATTATACCCATTATGATTTCCCTTTGATCTCTGAATTGTTCTAAAGTGTTGCGTTTGTAATATTCACCTTTATTAATTTTATCCTGGATGTGCACACAAGATGTTCTGAATCAGAGATCGATTTCCTATTACTTCCCAGTAAATTCCTCTGCCCTTTTGGTCCAGCCTTAGCCCTGTGGCTATGTGATGTGTCATGGGATTTTTTTCCTATACAGGTGAGGAAAGTATCAAGTGAAAACAAATCCAGATGTAGGTATGAGAAGACTATTAGAGAAATTACTGCAATCGGGAGAAAGGAACTATTGAAATAGGGGCAGGAAGACTATAGCAATAGAAAGAGTGCTCTGATCATAAGATTTGCAAGCATCTCAGATCTCAAAGATGAAGTGGAAAGAGACTTTTCTTAAATCCTTACCCAAGGATATGTTTTTCATTAATTCCAGAGAGAGAGGGAGGGAGAGGGAGAATATTACCAAGAGAGAGAAACATCAGTTGGTTGTATCCCATAAGCTCCCCAACTGGGAACCAACCTGTGACCCTTTGGTGCACAAGACAACACTCTCACCAGCAGAACCATACCAGCCAGGGTGGGCTATTTTTAAATAGGAAGAAGTAAACAAGGCTAGAAAAATCTGGGTGTGAAGATGAGCAGATGACCTAATGGGACAACTGATCAGGGAATGTCTTTTTATTTGTGGTCAATTTTCAGGAGGGGTCATGAAGGGGGAACTATTCCACATTCCAGTACAAGGGTCTATGGGGAAGAAGCCTAAAGTTTGGCCAAGTTAGAGGACATTTTATCTAAACTGGTCTATGGGACAGATAAATTATTTATGAGACCAAGAGTGGGAATTGGAGGGTCTGGGTCTGTAAACAAAGGGGTAATGCACAGATATTTCAGTCACAGAGGGAAAAGTAGTTGTTTGCCATACAGTAGGTTGGAAGGTTTAACTGTCTTAGTTTTGCAGGAACACAGGGTTCAAGTGAGTTGTCAGTGGCCAGGCACCCCATAGGCAATGGACAGGGAGATGGGTAGGGGATTGTTTTACATCACACTACTACCTCTCAACATTACATCCTGAGTGGGAATGTCCTCGCTGCCATTTGTGTGGGGGAGAATTACAATTGTACAGGATGTCTATCCCAATAATATAGTCACAGTAGAAGCCATGGCCACAGTGCATCAGAAAAGCCTCAAGGGCCTGGCCAAAATGTTATATTTATCTCCCTCCCTCCCTCATCACTTTGCCCAGATCTCGAGTTCAACTCAGGTGCCCCTTCTCCCCATTGGACCAAGTATAATAGCAACTTAGGTACCTACATCCAACAAAGCCATAAAGGTTTGCACCCCTGGTTTCCCTGAGGGCTCCACGAAGTTCCAACAGGGTCTGTGGTCCTTTGGGAAGACAGAGACGATGGCCCCAACTCTAAGATTTCCCTCCTTCAAACCCTTGCAGAACATTTGGTCCTGTCCAAAGGTCCACAGACATCTGGTCTACGCCAAAAGTTCTTTGACATATGGTCGTGTCCAAACTGTCCATGGCGATATTTGGTCCTCGCCAATCCATCTACCTAATGGCATGTGCCATTACTAGCTTCTGAAGCAAGAAAAGCTATTCTTGGCAAAGCAGACACCACACAATTATTGGATCAATAAAACAATGGTTATTTTTAATATATTAATCCTGTAAACCAAAAGTACAAATAACTGTTATGGTCTATTTAAACCCAGGGAACTTTTCTAAGCATGGATGTTTTGGACAGGCCCAAATATCAAGGATCATTCAGCACAGACCAAATATGCTCATGGATGTTCTGAATGATACCAAACATCAAGGGACTGTTGGCCTGGGCCAAATGTCTCTGTGGATCTTTTGGGCAGGACCAAATGTCTATTCACTCTTTTTTTTTAATCCTCACCCAAGGATATTTTCTACTGATTTTATTTATTTTTAAATGGATTTTTGCCGGAAGCCGGTCCATCCTTGCTGCTTGACACAGTCGCTGCAGGGAAGAAACATCTGCACAGCATATGTTCCAAGGGACCTGGCGTATACGGCATACTGTTCTTAATATGTTTGCTCCCTTTCTTGGCGCTATGTGTTTTAACCAAGGTCACCTCTCCGAGAAAGGGTGTTTCCCCAGGCAGGGATTTTTCCCTGAAGTTAGCTAGGGAATAAAACCCCTTAACTAAGTGCCAGGCGGGTAGTTAATCACTTTAACTACAAACAATCATGCTTAAGCTACATAATCTTTACTCCCTGGAATGGAGATAAGAAACACCCTAACCTTTGGAATAGAAATTGATAGGATTAAAATCAACTGGTATAAATACAGATGTAACAAGACAATAAAACACAGAACCTGGCTGGAGATCCTGGCTAGAACCAGGCAAGAGAATCCAACCATGCTGATCAACTGAACACTGCCTCGAGTCCTTCCTTCTTCGCCGACTCCATCCACACCTTTGGGAACCCCTGGACCTGCTGGGGCTGGACCCCAACATATTTTTTTTTAAATATATTTTTATTGATTTCAGAGAGGAAGGGAGAGGGAAAGGGAAACCCCACTGGGAATCGAGCCCACAACCTGGACACTTGCCCCTGACCAGAATCAAACCTGGGACTCTTCAGTCCACAAGCCAACGCTCTATCCACTGAGTCAGACCAGCCGGGGCTAAATATGTTTTTATTGATATAGATACAGTGATGAGGAAGGAACATCAACATTGATTGGCTACCTCTGCATATCCCCCACTGGGGATCAAGCCACCACCCCAGGCACACACCCTGATTGGGAATCAAACCTGTGACCTCCTGGTGTATAGGTCAACACTCAACCACTGAGCCACACTGTCCAGGCTTTTCTACTGATTTTAGAGAAAAGGAGAGGGAGAAAAAACATTGATATGAGAGAGAAACATCAATCAGTTGCCTCCCATACACATCCCAACTGGGGATCGAACCCACAACTGACGTATGTGCCCTGACTGGGAATCAAACCCCCAAACTTTTGGTGTATGGGACCATGCTCTAACCAACTGAGCTACCCAGCCTGTCTACTAATTCTTAAAACAATTTAGATCTGGGTTAAAGGGAAGGGAGAGATAGATGAGGGGATGAAAGATAAGAACATTCAGTTTTTGGTCTTCCCAAAGCTGTTTTCTAGGCAGCGAGATCATCATTGCCTATACATCTATTTTAGCTTTGAGAATCTCCTGATCCAATAAACATGTCTACAAAACTATGGATACAAGAAGCTATCTACACTAATAAAAGAGAAACATGGTAATTGGCGTACCATGGTAATTGACCGCTACCCTTTTCATTGGCTAATCAGCGAGATATGCAAATTAACTGTCAGCCAAGATGGCGGCCGGCAGCCAGGCAGCGTGAAACTAACATGAGGCTTGCTTGCCTCAGTGACAGAGGATCGTTGGAGGAAACCAACGTTCCCCGCCTGCGGCTGCAGGCCTCTGAGTGGGCAGTTTAAGAAACATTGTAACAAATACCGCCGGACTTCAGCCAGCAGATTCGCAACATTGTAAGCAAAGGCCAGAAACCTACTTTCAGCTGTGGAGGCCTAACAGCTGGAGCCAAGCCTCAAGGTAAAGCTGGCCCAGAATTAAAAAGAAAAAAAAGAAAAAAAGGAGCGGTTGGGAACTTCAGTCACTCCCAGCCTGAAAACAGCCCTCAGCCCCTCACCCAGACTGGTCAGGCACCCCAGTGGGGACCCCCACCCTGATCCAGGACACCCTTCAGGGCAAACCAGCGGGCCCCACCCATGCACCAGGCCTCTACCCTATATAGTAAAAGGGTAATATGCCTCCCGGCACCGGGATCAGCGTGACAGGGGGCAGCGCCCAAACCCCCTGATCGCCCTGCGGCTCTGTGTGTGACAGGGGGCGGGGCCCCAACCCCCTGAGCAGCCCTGCTCTGTGCCTGATAGGGGGGAGCTCCCAAACCCCCTCCCCACGGGCCCTGCTCTGTGTGTGACAGGGGGCGGGGCCCCAACCCCCTGAGCAGCCCTGCTCTGTGCCTGATAGGGGGGAGCTCCCCAACCCCCCCTCCACGGGCCCTGCTCTGTGTGTGATGGGGTAGAGCCATAACCTCCCCATCGGCCCTACCCTGAGTGTGAGAGTGGCGGCGCCCCAACCCCCTGATGGGCCCTGCTCTGTGGGTGACGGGGGCAGCGCCCCAACCCCCCGATTAGCCCTGCTCTGTGCGTGACAGGGGGTGGCGCCACAACCTCCCCATCGACCCTGCCTTGAGTGTGACAGGGGACGGTGCCCCAACCCCCCAATTGGCCCTACCCTGAGTGTGACTGAGGGTGGCATCACAACCTCCCAATCTGCCCTGCTCTGTGCATGACGGGGCAGCGCCCCAACTCCCCAATCGGCCCTGCTCTGAGCCCGACCAGGGGCTGCACCTAAGGATTGGGCCTGCGCTCTGCCACCCGGAAGCATGCCTAAGCCAGCAAGTCGTTATCTCCCGAGGGGTCCCAGACTGCGAGAGGGCACAGGCCGGGCTGAGGGACCCCCCTCCCCCCCGAGTGCACAAATTTTTGTGCACCGGGCCTCTAGTTGTATATAACCTTTATGGATTTTGTTCTGTAATACCTGAAACTGGGGGGACAATATCAAATATAAAGCTTCTTTCAGGTAGGGGTAATATTTTAACAGTAGTCAACCTACAGCTTTAGGCTACAAATTTTCCTACTGTCTCTTGGGGCTAATTGTATTGATAGGGTTCGGTATTTTGAAGATTACTTTCTTTTGTGGTTCTTTATCATCTAGAAATCTCATGCCAATGTTTAAAAATAAAGTGCATTTTAAGTGATGTCAGAGAAAAGCCATACATTTTAAATATCTATTAGTATAGACAACATTTAACATAATTTTAAAAGTTAATGATTCTATAAATTACATTAAAGACATTAAAAGTTCCTCTCAGCAGCATTTTTCAAGAACTGTGGCAGAGCTTGATTATGATGGGAATAACAGAGAGACTCTCTGACTATTGTTCTTGCTCTTTCTTAAACTCTGGATAAGTAACGGATTACAGGAAATGTAGCTCAGGATATCCTAAAAAATGCAGCCTCGGGAGACAGAAACAGTTAAATTTTACCTTCAGCTTTCTATGGAGAGAATCAGTAGATTCAAGGATATCCAAGAGCTGGATGAGTAATCATACTTAATAATGCTGACACAAATGTTAGCAATAACAAACTAAAGTGCAATAGAGAAAGTCATATTGAAGTAACTGATGGAGTGGAAGTATGTTCTGGTTAGATTACAATGCAGCAATAAAGGTTGAGAATTTACCAAGATCAGAAGACAGAACCTTCAGATAAATACAAAGAATAAGAATTAATCAATGACTCAGGAAACATACTTCACTGCTGAAATTAAGGGGAAGAATGAAAAGAAGCAGGTGAAAAGTTATAGGAAAAAAGTAGTTCAGAATGAAGAAAAATTTTCACAATAGCATGGGAATTCCATAGAGAAACAAGTACAATCTACTAGAGTGGGCATGAGGTTCTGGAAAAAGAGGAAAGTTTCCATAAAAGTGACCTAATCTCTTGTTCAGCCACACTAATTCTGTTTCTTAAAAGCTACAGAGTTTCAAACGTTCCTTGCTCAAGCTCCAAATTTCTACAATGTGACCTCTAAAGGGGCAGAAGGAAACCAGCCTCAATTGAAATATCCCGTATTCTGCCCTTACCACCTCTCCTCTGGCTTGAGGGATGTTTTTATTTGTAAAAAGACTGTAGAATGATAAAAATAAAGATAGACATTATGTCACAACAGAATTTTATAGCACAGTTGTTTAATTAAATTATAATCATTAGTGCAATAGCTGCCTCAATTTCATTCAGATAATAAAAAATGATATAATGACGGTTTAAAGCTGATTCAATCACAATTTTACAAGCTAATTTATCAAGAGTGAAAATAGAAGACTATTAAAAGTAGCGAAAAAGATAACATTATAGTGCTTAATGTTTCTGTAACTGTTGGCAAGGCCTACATCTAAATCTGATACAGAATTCTTAATGGCATTGAAACAGTTCTTTTCTCAGCCACATGCTATGTATGGGCACTATGAGTCTGGAAGAGACTGGCTGTGGGTACCACTTCTTGTCTTCAGCTGTGACTGCGCAATGTCAGCAAGTGCACTTTGTATCTTTTCTAGAAGCATGTCCCCTCGGTAAACAACATCCTCCAGACATGTAGCAGCCTCGTGGTTTTCTTCTTCTAGCTTATACAAGCTTGCAGCCTTTATAAGACACAAATTTAAAAATCTTTTGAGAAATGAAAAACTTGGAGATTGAGCTGAGAAAGAAAGAAACTGCGGAAGTATCTACTTTTAAATCTGAATGACTATACAGGCATAGTGAGGGAGCTTTCAGTGGCAAAAATTCTAAAATCAGGGAACTATTAAAAGTTTCCCAGCCTAGCCGGTTTGGCTCAGTGGATAGAGCGTTGGCCAGCAGACTAAGAGGTCCCAGGTTCGATTCTGGTCAAAGGCACATGCCTGGGTTGCAGGCTCGATTCCCAGTGGAGGGGGAGGGAGGAGCGGGAAGCAGCCAATCAATGATTCTCTCTCATCATTGATGTTTCTATCTCTCTCTCCCACTCTGAAATCAATAAATATGTATTTTTTTTTTTTAAAAAAAAGTTGCCCTTGTGTGAATTATTTAAAACAATAAATTTTAATTAGAGATCTCTGGATGTCTATATATGACTCCTTCCACACTGCTTTTGGACACTACTATTCTACTCCACATCCAGAATGCCCTCTTCCTCTCATTCTTTGCTAGGTAAAGAGCCAAACTGAGAAAAATAGGAAGAGTCCTTAGAACTCAAAATTGGAAAACTATATATACACCAGAGGCCCAGTGCATAAAATTCGTGCACGGGTAGGGTCCCTAGGCCAGGCCAGTAATCACGGCTGATCTGTGGGGCGATAGTGGGGGCCCCCGCTGGCACCACCTTAGCCAGCCTGGCGCCACCTGCCACTGGTTGCCTCCCTCTGCGGGGCGACCAGGGGGCCCCTGTTGGCACCCACCTTGACTGGCCTGGGGCCTGAGGGCTGGGGGCTGCTCCTGCGTTGACATCTTCCCCCTGGTGGTCAGTGTACATCATGGCGACCGGTTGTTCTCCCATTCGGTCGATTTGCATATTGGGCTTTTATTATATAGGCTATTCAGTGCAGTCTTTAACAGATTACACTAACCCACAATGAATGAAACTCCCACTTTAAAATTCAATCTTAAACTTTAAATATTACAACAAACAGTATTAACACTTTGCGGTCCAATGTTATTTTTGGAACTCAAACAGTCTGGTCCAAATTAATCGATGGGATTGAATGTTGAACTTTTTAATGTTCTTATTGCTCGACGTTGGGCCTGCTCCTACTGCCTGGTCTGTCAAGTCAGCCTCGAGGTTGGACCGAAAAGGGTTAAATCTATCTCCTTTAATTCAAAATTCCCTATTAGCAAAGTACTCAAAGGAAAAGAGATTTTTACCTGTAAAGCAGCTGTAGATTCTTCACTTGGCAAGGAATCTATCAAAACATCAATGTCTTTTGCTGTTCGTGCAATCAGTGCAGCAAAAAGCTGGGCATATTCTAGAAAAAGACACTATTACTTTAGGGTATTAGAGAAACTTAAGTTTTCAGGAACAGAAACTAAACATTAAGTTAATGAAACCAGAAAACTTAATATATAACTTTTCTATACTAGGCTTCTAATGATTAATGTGTAATTTTAACACATCAAACCTAATACATGTTTAAGAATTACCCTTTAATATTAACTCAAATTGGGAATTAACCATAACATAGATCCCTTCTTAGGGCAACTTGATGGTCATTTGAATAAAAAAATCTGTAAGTGGGATGCCTTCTTTATTAAGATCCCAGAAGTGCCCTTGCCAGTTTGGCTCAATGGTTGGAGCACTGGCCCCCCTAGACTGAAGGGTTCAGGGTTCAATTCCAGTCCGAGGGCATGTACCTTGGTTGCAAATATGATCCCGTCTCTGGTTAGGGTGCGTGCAGGAGCAAACCAATTGATGTGTCTCTTGCCCTCCCTTCTACTCTCTCTAAATTCTTCAGGTGAGGATTAACAAAAATACAAACAAACAAAAATAAAGTTGATTTCTAAAAAAAAAAAATCCCAGAAGTAAAATTCAGTTCAATTCCTACAATTTTTCCTCTAAAGGAATAACAATCTGTTATTTGACATAAACAGAACTATGACATGTTATGTCAAATTGATTATAACAAACTAATTTCCTTTATGACATAGCTAACAATATTCTCACACAATATTTTTGAAAGCTACAAATAAGCCACATTTCTCAATAAATCTAATTTTAAAAGATTACAAGTAATATGAGAATCAAACTAAGAGAAGCCAAGAAAACAACTTACCTTCTGTAGGATTCGCTGGCTGATCTTTGTTAATTGCTGTCTGAATATTACTAAAAGAGGCAGGAGGACCACACTGCTGCAACACTCCAATGGCATTACAAAACTGATCTGCAAGCTTGAAGCCAAAGGAAACATGTCAAAGTTAGAAAGGACTTTATTGGTAATGCAACAACAATAAGTTTCTATAATAATGACCTCCGAGCAAGGGAATAAAACAGAAAAAAGTAATTTTGGATAAAATTAGCCAGTTATTAACAGCGATTAAATGTTCTGACCATTCCAAGAAATTATGTTTGGTAGCAATCCACTTGAAAGAGTTAAAAAGAAATACAAAATAATTTTTCTTTTCTTCCCAAGGTAATAAAATGATAAGAGAAATACATGCCAATACTTGTTGCAAGCACAAGTAACAACTTTTTTGGGGTAGGAGTGGAAAAAAGCAAATTTGACTGGCTAATATCTAAGTATAGCTCCAAGGTAAATAAAATAGTATGTGCAACTCATATACAAGTATTGATCCTTTTTTTGAGATCAGCGTAGTTACAAGTCTAAAGAAATAGTGGGAGAAAGATAGTACCTAAATATTTAGAAATGTTTTTCTTCATGACTCGAGTTTTCAAACTCCTGGTGCTCTAAAACTATTCCATAAGCAGTTTTGAAGATCTAGAATACTAATTCTTTACCAGCTCCAAACTTCCTGCCTCCCCACCAACTTCTGTTAATAGTCCTGACCTCTCAAATCTCAATTCCTTATTTCCAATCTGTGAATAAGCATTTCCACTAAATTTTTCTGCCATTATTTGAATGACAGAGCTCAATGTCAATTGTTTCCTTTAACATCTAATATGTATTGAGATTCTCGTAGTCAACCAGTACAACTTCAGGCTCTTACTTTCCTTTCATCTTCAACTCCTGCTAATACTACAAATTTTGCCCTTTTCTCCTATCATCACTGCTGCTATGCAAGTTCAACCAGTTACCTCACATCAGAATTGTTATAATAGCCTCCTTACTGTTTTCTAGTTCACTATTTTATTCTACCCTGCTTAAGCATTTTGAGCTCACCCAGCATGGCCTTCAAGATGAATCTCCAATTCTTCAGGCTGTTTCACAGCTTTCAATAATCCAAATCAACTCTACATCATTTTCTACTGCTTCTTCATCTATACCTAACTAGTGATAAGCTGATTCCTGACTACACTGCTTTTGCTCACATCTTACAAATGTAATGGAGCAGTTGTAAGTGCTCAGAAACTGTACAAACATGGATTCTAATTCTGGTTCTAGTAACTTGGATAGGGTTTTTTTTTATAATTTTAAAATCAGGAACATTCTCACATTACAGCATTGGTATGAGGAATAGAGAAAACACAAAAAAATATTCAACACAGTGGCTATCTGCTCTGTGCTTCAGAAGCTCTCAAGATCTATTTACTCAACAAATATTATCAAAAATCAATTTTATGACATGCACTGCATATGTATAAACATTACAGAGATACAGAGAACTAGACAGTTTCTACCCTTACAGAGTTCTTAGAGTGTAAAACAAATGCTATCCTTGTGGGATTATGAATGAATTTCTGAAATAATGTTAACATTTTTATAAAATTATATAGACATAAAACTCATTAAAAAACAAAAATATTTTAATAATTTTACAAGTAATTACAATTCAGATAAACGCTAAGAAGATTCCCTCTATTTTAGGGAATTTACTCTATATTCCAATTCACTTTGGCACTTACAGCTAAAACACCTGATTCATTGTACCTCCCTAACCACATACTGCTTTTGCATTGTTTAAAATGTCTCTTGAGTATATGACATCTTTCTAATCAGACTGTAAACTCCTTAAGGAGCATCTCTCTGTAAACATGACATGTGCTTATATATACTGTAGGCACTCAATACTAGTAAACCTAGAGGTTTCCCCCCAAAATCCAATAACCAGCATGCCAACCCTGGCCTTAAGGCCATATTAACTTCGTTTTCACTCTCCTTCTGGCTACAAGACAGGTATGAATATGGAACATTTCCCTAAATATCATTTCTATCCAATAGCATCACTCCGACTGGATTTTGTAAAACCTCAAAGGAGTATCTTCCTGAGGGAGGTTGTCTGGCAACCCAGGAAAGTCACCACTAGGTAGAATTTATCTTGGTGAATTCATCAACATTTAGGGGCTGGTCCTCCCGGCCTTGAAAGGTCGTCTTTTATACACACACGGGGTAGATCAGTTTCTCACAAGCAGATGCACTCCTCAAGTGTACAAAAACGGATGCAACAAAACTTTGTAGCAACCTGTGTGAAAACATTGGCAAGGGGCCGGGTACTCAGGTTTTCCAATCAACATATTCTCTCTCTTTTCAAAGGCACCTTACCCGGGACATCAAAGTATAAACAGAATGACAATGAGAAATATAACTATCAATAGAAAACAATTAACTATTAATGGTAATAAGTACACGAATCCTATGGTTTGCAGATATGTTCCACGTGGGCATGTCAGGAGCAACAATCAGAAGGAGGAAAGTAGGGGGGACGGGGGCTACTTACAAGATACGCCCTTCAATAGGAGGTAGGCTTTTGGGGAGAAACTAAACAAGACTTAAATGAATGGAAATATACGAGGATTAGAAAACTCACTACCACTGAAACGTCACTTTCCCCCAAAACTGTTTTATGCTGGGGAGTGGCCAAGACATGGGGCGAGATCCTTGGTCTTTATAGGTGCCAACTGAGAGGAAACAAAACTTCCCACCTCGCCATCACTCCCGCGCCAACACGAAAGCTTTGGCAAAGGATACGCTCGGCCAACGGCCATTGATCCAATCGCCAAAGCACAGGTTCGCCCCCGCGGGTTAAAACTGATTAGAGAGGAAGCGCGGCCGCCACTTCTCCCCGCCTCCCAAACGGGAAGAGATCCTATCCGCATCCCTGACAAAACAGCTGTTCCCGGAGGACAGGACAGGACCGGGAGGTCTGAGAGGCCGGCCACAGAGACGCTCCCTTCCCCGCGGAAAGAGGCCGCGCCGCGCCCTCCGCCGCCCTCCGCCCCGCGGGCAGCCGGCCCCAGCCCCCCCGCCCGGCCGCCTTTTGCAGAAGCCGTTTCGGACCGCCCTCCACTCCCGGGTGTCGCGTCTCGAGCCCCTTTTCCTCCCTCGCTTTACCGAGAAAAGGGGAAGACGGAGACTAATCGAGTGGAATTGCTCACCGAGTTCACGGCGTCCTGCAGCTGCGTGAGCCGGTCCGCCATGTTTCTCTCCTGAGTGAAAAGACGCTGCGGCTGCTGGTACGCGATTGGGCAGCGCTAGGGTGCGTCCTGGCCAATCACAGGGCCGCGTTCTCGGGAGGGGTGGAGTCGAGCACAACTTGACAGGTAGGACTTGGCTAAGGCTTATTACTCACATCACTTAGACCCGTTCCATCAGGGAAAGGCCTCCGCTGCATCTATTTTCAATAACTTGGGGGCTGTCTGGGGCCCTCTGGCTTTGGGAGCTAACATACTCTACTGTTTTCCAGGCTTCTAGGTAGTAAACACTTTACGGAGATTAGGTCCTGCAGTTTTTAGACGTTAATTTTCCCTACCCTCCCACGTATTCCTTTTATCTATCTATCTATCTATCTATCTATCTATATATTTATGTATATATATATATACATATATATACGTATATATATATATATACATGTATATGTATAGATAGATAGATAGATAGATAGATATTCATTTCAGAGAGGAAAGAAGATGGGGAGAGAGACAGAAACATCAATGATGAGAGCGAATCATTGACCCGCTGCCTCCCACTGGGGAACGAGCCCACAACCCCTGGTTCATAGGTCAAGGCTCAACCACTGAGCTATGCCAGCCCGACCCATGTATTCCTTTTTAAACATCTACTGGAGTATTTATTTTACGTTGCTTTTGCTTTCTAAATGAACCACAAAACATACACAGCAAGCAACTCAAGAATACTTGGGAGTCACAATACCGACTTAGACCTCAACAAATACAAATTAAAAATCACCCGAATATCCGGAATGGCTGGATTAGGTGCCTCCTCTATTGTTTTTGAGAAAGGCCTTTATCCGAGTGGAGACTGGGTGTGTGCTTTAATTCTGAGTGTGTGCTGGGGAAACTGACTGAAACAATTAAGTACAAAGTGAGCTGTATTGCCTGTGTTGGAATACAGTACAGAGTACAGAGAAGGAAGGTCTCCATTCACAGAAGTGAGAAGAGAATTTGGAGTTAGGGGGTAAGATGTGAGTGTAGCAACTAATACCCATCTCTTGTTTGTGTGATTGAGGGAAGTGGAGAAGAGAGTGGAGGTTTATAGGGTGTAGTCGGAAGAGAGAGGTTCCTGGAAAATAAGCGACAGGCACAGGAAGGGCAGGTTCAATTTCTTAAAAGATGAACTGTGCAATTTAGACTTAGAGTTGGGATCTATTGGGAGTTTAAGGGGAACGAGTGATAGTATAAACTTGATATTAAGGGAAGTTAGTCTGGGGGTAGTGGGAAAGAAAATTGCCTGGAATCAGCCAAGGACTGGTTTGTGGACTTGAAACAGACTCACTCTTTCTCAGGCTATCTCCGATTATCCTCCTGGGGTAGGGGGAAAATGAGGGAAACTGTCCATGGAGAATTTAGCTTTTTGGATCTACTAGGACCCCAAACTAGGAAGCTAACTGGGAAGCTCCACTTCTGCTTCACCTCCTCTCCCATTCCCAAATAATCCTATATAATAAAAGGCTAATATGCAAATAGACCGATCAGTGGAACAACCAGAACAACCAAACAACCGGTCACTATGACATGCACTGACCACCAGGGAGCGTGTGTGGGATATGGTGGGCGTCAGCCATGGCGGGATGGTGGAGCAGGTGGCCTTTTGCTGTCATCAGGGTAAGCCTCTGGTGGTTACTGAAGATTCTTTGGGGAGAAACCAAGATGGCGGCATAGGTAAACACCGGAGATTGCTGCCTCGCACAACCACTTCAAAAATACAACTAAAAGATGGAACAGACATCATCCAGAACCACAGGAAGGCTGGCTGAGTGGAAATTCTACAACTAGAAGGAAAGAGAAAAGCATACCGAGACTCAGAGGAGGTGCGGTGCAGAAGTAAAATACAAAGGTGCGGAGGTGCATGCGGAGAGGGCTGGCAGCTGAGGACATGGTTGTCTTGTTCAATCGGGAGGGAGTCTCAAGCTCTGAGCTCCAGTTCCGGGCGAGTCTCTGGGGACCAGAATCATATGGGAGAAACTGGACTGTCTGGCATGGGTTGGAACTCGAGGGCAGTTTTCTCTCGGAGGCGCTCGCAGCAATTGCCGATTGCCAGGGCCTCTGAGGGCCAGACTGAGAGCAGCTGTACTGCTCGCTCCGCCCACCATGTTGATCCTCTGGGACCCCGCCCTGCCCAAACCATGCACAGAGGCTTTTGCATATGAAAGGCCTGGCCCTTTGTAATCTGAAAATTACTTTACAAACTGCAGCTGCCCCAAGGCCCCAGGGCAACTTGCATTGCTTTACAGCTGGCTTTTTCTGGGTAGCCTCAGGCAGAGGCTAGATTAGCACCTCCTTAGATCCAAGAGCCAGTGTACCCAGTGGTCAGAGTGGGGCCATCCAATCACAATTCCTCAGATCCATAAGGGACACACTCAGGGGGCAGACTCAGTGAGCACCAAAGCCCCACTGAAGCAAGTCTTGCCCCAGAAGGGTGTCTTCAGCACAGAAGTTCTCCCACTGCAGACACAGCTGACTCTCACAGCCAATTGGCCTGGAGGTCAAATCCTCACAGTGTTACCTACAACAATCAAGGCTTAACTACAACAAGACTGTGCACAAAGCCCACAAGGGGGTGCACCAAAAGTGTCTACCTCAGGTAATTGGGGAGGCTGAGCCACTGGGCCCTATAGGACACCTAGCACACAAAGCCACTCTATCGACACAGCGAAGCATAAAAAATGCCAAGACAAAGAAACAGGACACAAATGACAGAAATGGAGGAAAGCAAACTACTGGATATAAAGTTCAAAACCACACTTTTAAGGTTTTTCAAGAATTTTCTAGAAACCACCGATAAACTTAATGAGACCCTCAAGAAATCTAGTGAGACCCTCGATGTTGTGATAAAGGACCAACTAGAAATTAAGTATACACTGACTGAAATAAAGAATATTATACAGAGGAAGGAAACTAAGATGGCGGCATAGATAAACACCGGGAAATTGCTGCTTCCCACAATTGAAAAACACATCAAAAACACA
Organism: Myotis myotis; assembly: GCF_014108235.1. Taxonomy (NCBI): domain Eukaryota; kingdom Metazoa; phylum Chordata; class Mammalia; order Chiroptera; family Vespertilionidae; genus Myotis; species Myotis myotis. The sequence continues at coordinate 177,956,029 of NW_023416335.1, forward strand.
AAACGGACATCATCCAGAACTACAGGAAGGATGGCTGAGTGTAAATTCTACAACTAGAAGGAAAGAAAAGCACACTGAGAGCCAGAGGAGCTGCGGAAGTAAAGTGCAGAGGTAGGGGGCTCGCGCGCGCGGAAAGGGCTGGCACCTGAGGACGCGGTGGTCTTTTTGAATCGGGAGGGAGTCACAAGCTCCCGACGGCTCTGAACTCCAGTTCCGGGAAGTCTCTGGGGACCCAGGACTCATACGGGGAGAAACTGGACTGTTTGGCAGCGGGCGAACTTGAGGGCGGCTTTCCCTCAGAGTTGCTTGCAGCCGTTACCGGGACACTGAGACTCTCGACTCCTTAGGGCAGGGCTGAGGCTCCGCCATAGCTGCTTGCTCCACCCTTTGATTCCTTGAGCCCCCGCCCCACCCAGGCTGCAGCAGAGGCTTTTGCATATGAATGCCCCGGCCCTTTGTAACCTGTAAATACCTAACTGCAGCCTGGCCAGACAGACCCAGAACTTCCAAGAGAAGGCCCAAGGCCCCACAGCGGCTTACATTGCTTCACAGCTGAGCCTCATCAGGGCCAAAAAAAGGAAGGGGAATCTGCAGTTCTCTTCATAGTTCCTGCTGTGTAACCTCAGGCAGAGGCTAAATTAGCACCTCCTTAGATCCAAGAGCCACTGTACCCAGTGGTCAGAGGGGGACCATCCAGATCACAACTCCTCAGATCCATAAGGGACACACTCAGGGTGCAGTCTCAGTGAGCACCAAAGCCCCACTGAAGCAAGTCTTGCCCCAGAAGGGTGTCTTCAGCACAGAAGTTCTCCCACTGCAGACACAGCTGATTCTCACTGCCAATTGGCCTGGAGGTCAATTCCTCCCAGTGATCCTACAACAACCAAGGCATAGCTACCTCAGGTAACTGGGGAGGCTGAGCCACTGGGCCCTACAGGACACCTAGCACACAAAGCCACTCTATCAACACAGGGAAGCAGCCAAAATGCAGACACAAAGAAACAAGTCACAAATGGCAGAAATGGAGGAAAGCAAATGACTGGATATAGAGTTCAAGGCCGTGTTTATAAGGTTTTTCAAGAATTTTATGGAAACCGCTGATAAATTTAATGAGTCCCTCAATAAGTATAGTGAGACCCTGGAGGACATGAAAAAGGACCAACTAGAAATTAAGCATACACTGACTGAAATAAAGAATAATTTACAGAGATCCAACAGCAGACAAGAGGATCCCAAGAATCAAGTCAAAGATTTGAAATACAAAGAAACAAAAAATACCCAACCGAAAAAGAAAAAAGAAAAGAGATTCCAAAAATATGAAGATAGTGTAAGGAGCCTCTGGGACAACTTCAAGCGTACCAACATCAGAATTATAGGGGTACCAGAAGAAGAGAGAGGGTAAGATATTGAAAACCTATTTGAAAAAATAATGACAGAAAACTTCCCCTACCTGGTGAAAGAAATAGACTTACAAGTCCAGGAAGCGCAGAGAACCCCAAACAAAAGGAATCCAAAGAGGACCACACCAAGACACATCATAATTAAAATGCCAAGAGCAAAAGACAAAGAGAGAATCTTAAAGGCAGCAAGAGAAAGACAGTCAGTTACCTACAAGGGAGTACCCATACGACTGTCAGCTGATTTCTCAACAGAAACCATGCAGGCCAGAAGAGAGTGGCAAGAAATATTCAAAGTGATGAATAGCAAGAACCTGCAACCAAGATTACTTTATCCAGCAAAGCTATCATTCAGAATAGAAGGTCAGAGAAAGAGCTTCACGGATAAGAAAAAGCTAAAGGAGTTCATCACCACCAAACCAGCATTATATGAAATGCTGAAAGGTATTCTTTAAGTAGAGGAAGAAGAAAAAGGAACTCTTACCATTTGCCACAGCATGGATGGAACTGGAGAGCGGATAAATACCACATGATCTCACTCATTTGTGGAATATAATGAACAACATAAACTGATGAACAAGGACTGATCCAGAGAAGGAGAGGCATTGATTGGACTGTCGGGCTTTGGAGGGAGGGTAGGGGAGGGTGGGGGTAAGGGGGAAAGATCAACCAAAGGACTTACATGCAGGCATATAGGCCTAACCAATGGACACGGACAACGGGGGGGGGGGGGGGGAGGCATGAGCGGGGGTGGGGGGGTAGAGGGTAACGTGGGGACAAGGACACAAATGTAATATCTTAATCAATAAAAAATATATTAAAAAAAAAAGAATATTATACAGACTCCCAACAGCACACCAGAGGAGCGCAAGAATCAAGTCAAAGATTTGAAATACGAAGAAGCAAAAAACACCCAACCGGAAAAGCAAAATGAAAAAAGAATCCAAAAATACGAAGATAGGGTAAGGAGCCTCTGGGACAGCTTCATGCATACCAACATCCGAATTATGGGGTGCCAGAAGAAGAGAGAGGCAAGATATTGAAAACCTATTTGAAGAAATAATGACAGAAAACTTCCCCTACCTACCTGGTGAAAGAAATAGACTTATAGGTCCAGGAAGCGCAGAGAACCCCAAACAAAAGGAATCCAAAGAGGACCACACCAAGACACATCATAATTAAAATGCCAAGAGCAAAAGACAAAGAGAGAATCTTAAAAGCAGCAAGAGAAAGAAACTCAGTTACCTACAAGGGAATACCCATACGACTGTCAGCTGATTTCTGAACAGAAACTTTGCAGGCCAGAAGGGAGTGGCCAGAAATATTCAAAGTGATGAATACCAAGAACCTACAACCAAGATTACTTTATCCAGCAAAGCTATCATTCAGAATTGAAGGTCAGATAAAGAGCTTCACAGATAAGGAAAAGCTAAAGGGTTTCATCACCACTAAACCAGTATTATATGAAATGCTGAAAGGTATCTTTTAAGAAGAGGAAGAAGATGAAAAAGGTAAAGATACAAATTATGAACAACAAATACACATCCATCAACAAGTGAATCTAAGAATTAAGTGAATCAATAATCTGATGAACAGAATGAACTGGTGATTATAATAGAATCAGGGGCATAGAAAGGGAGTGGACTGACTATTCTTGTGGGGGAAAGGGGTGTGGGAGATGCGGGAAGAGACTGGACAAAAATCGTGTACCTATGAATGAGGACAGTGGCGAGGGGGGGTGAGGGTGGAGGGGAGCTTTGGGGGGAATAAAGAGGAACAACTGTAATAATCTGAACAATAAAGATTTAATTTAAAGAAAAAAAAAGATTCTTTGCTCCTGTGCACCTTGGTCCCGCCTGGCACTCGCACCTGCTGCCAGCACTGGCCCCTCTGGCACCTGCTGCCGGGGCCCAGGCCAGTCCCAATCGCTTGGCACCATCAGCAGGTATGAGTAGTGGCTGCCAGCCCTGATTGCCCTTGGGGGCTTCTCCACCTCCTCCTGCTCCTAAGGGGCAATCAGGACAGCAGCCATAGCTTATACCTGCTAATGGTGCCGGCCCCACTCGACCCGCTGCTGGTGCCAACCCCAATAGCTCCGCAGCAGCAGTGCATGGGAGCAGCGGTGGGAGAGGGGCTGCTGGCAGACAGGGGACTGGAGGCTGCAGAGGGTGGAGCCGGGTGGGGGCATGGAGGATGATCCGAGACCTGCCCCTGTGCCTACCACAGCCTCACGGCCCACAGTTCCTTTCAAGGTGCACAAATTTGTGCCCTGGGCCCCTAATATTAATAATATTAGGTCCCTGTTGGGACCTTATTCAGAACCTTTGGTGAGGCACCTGCCCCCATACTGGAATTAATGAGAGATAACTCCAATTTGTTTTACCTGTAATTTGGGGTAATTGCTAATGTTTTTCTCCCATCCCCAGTTGAGCATGTACCTTATTTATTGATTGCCTGCCATGTGCCAGGAAGTATGTTGGGTGCTAGGTTTACAAACACAAGTAAGCTAGACTCACCAGGAGGGTTTTGCAGTTATCCAAGAATGTGTAGGTGTTGACCCTGATAAGAGAAGAAAGGCTATTTAAAAAAATCTGTCTTTATTGATTTCAGAGAGGAAGGGAGAGGGAGAGAGATACAGAAACATCAATGATGAGAGAGAACCATCGATCAGCTGCCTCCTGCATGTCCCCTACTGGGATTGAGCCTGCAACCCAGGCATGTGCCCTGACTGGGAACCGAACTGTGACCTCCAGGTTCATAGGTTGATGCTCAACCACTGAGCCACACCGGCTGGGCAAGAAAGGCTATTTTTGAAGGAAAAATTAACATGGATTGATGACTGCTTGGATATAGAGGGATGAATGAGAAAACCCACTAAAGGAGCATACTAAGTTTTGTAACCTGATTGAAAAGGACTGAGGTGCCTGGGGTAGAGAAGCCATTTCAAGACCACTCATGTTATGACACAGCTTTTGTTCTGCCATTCAGTATCTTCCTAGCAGGCTTTCAGTAGCTCCACAGAGACCTCAGGTTCATGTCCAGCCACCTCTGACTGCTTTTCCAGGTTCACTGTCTTTTGGCTGAAATACAAAAATAAGCATATGCTTGGTGTTTGCGTATTTCCTTAGACTCCTGCAATCCCTAACTATGCTCTACCGTTTCACACTTCTGAGCACACTGTATAAGACACATATAATTCCCTCTTCCTTGTATGAAACGCCCACACTTCCATCCTTACCTCCATTTTGTCCCTTTGTTGACTGGTCACTCAACTTTCAAACTGTATTTTATTTATTTTTTTAAATATATTTTATTGATTTTACAGAGAGGAAGGGAGAGAGATAGAGTTAGAAACATCGATAAGAGAGAAACATCGATCAGCTGCCTCCTGCACACCCCCCACTGGGGATGTGCCCACAACCAAGGTACATGCCCTTGACCGGAATCGAACCTGGGACCTTTCAGTCCGCAGGCCAACGCGCTATCCACTGAGCCAAACCGGTTACGGCTCAAACTGTATTTTAAATTTCTCCTTCTTTGTAAGACTTTCCCTCAAACTCTAGTTAATTGCTCCCAATCTTTATCACAATTGTTCCTTCTAGTACATCTATTATTGCACTTAGCATCCTGAGGTGTAAGTCATACATTACTCTGATTCACTCAGCACCATGAAATACTTGGGGGCAGGTAACATATTTTAATTGTTTCCATATTTCCAATAACTAGCACCAAGCTTGTAGCCTGGCACATAGAAACCATTGAATAGTATATTTACGGGCTGAATGAATGAACTGCCCAGCATAATGATTTCCATATAACAGTTAGGAAATAAACATTTATTGAATTTAATAAAAACAAAGTAATGTAAATTGCTACCCACAAGAACATGAGTTTAAAAATACAGCCTGAATAGAGTGGAATAGGCTAAATGGGCAAGTTTCATAGCGGTCTTTCCCTGCCTTACCCCTGGATCCCTGCTGTCATCTCTGTCCAAGATGTCTTGAGTTCTCCCTCCTCCCTCCCTCCCTCCCTCCCTCCCTCCCTCCCTCCCTCCCTCCCTCCCTCCCTTTCTTCTTTCCTTCCTTTCTTCCTTCCTTCCTTCCTCTCTTTTCTAGCCCTTAAGCAGATTTTAAGACTCTAGTTATCTACTAGTATATCTTGGATTAGGGAATCTTCTCAGTTTTCAAGTTTCCATTAAATTCATAGAAATAACAAACTCATCCGCAAAGCGCTGAACCCATTTGCTCAGGTCTCCGCTGGAACTGAGTAAGGGGCCCCAGCAATCATCCTCCCAAGCTGTCACAGTATTTCAGAACCAAGATAATGAGACCCTCTTATTATTGTTGATATGTATCTGTCATCAGCTATCCTCTGCAGGCATGGGGCACTGCATTGCAGAGGAATAGAGGAGAGAGAGTAGGGTTAGTTCAGGGAACTGCAATTACTGCAGTGTGGCCAGCATAGAAGAGTTTGAGTTTAGTTGCAGCAGAACCCGAACAGATAGAGCTATATGATGAAATACTATATGGAGAGCTATATGATGTAATACTCAGAAAAATGGGCTGTTATCCTGAATGCTTTTACAAGAAAACTTTTAAAACTATACATAGCTTCTCAAAAATAATACTTTCTTATTCAAAAGCAATACATGTTCAAAGTAAATTTTTTACAAAGAACAGACATGTGCAAAGAAAATAATTCTTAATCCAATCACCTTTACAATTTTTAACATTTTGACATATTTTTCAACCTCTCTTTAATGAATGTAAGCATGAATGCACACTTAAATGAAAACAAATAAGGCTTATAACTATATATATCTATTACTTTGTAACTTGTCTTTTCATAAACACTTCCCAATCAGTTGCCTTTAAAACATGATTTTTGAAGGGCTACACAGTATTTTATTATATGCATGTATCAGAGGTTATTTATTTAATTCCTTATTGTTGGGCATTTAGGTGGTTTTGGGGTTTTTTTCTGCTGTAAATAACATCTTAATGAACAGTTTTGTACACTAATTTTAAACATCTAAGTTTTGGTACATATTTATAGGCTTAAATCTAAAAGTGGAATTATCATACCAAAGCTATGAATATTTTAAAGATTTTTGATGCAGATTATGCTATAAAAAGTTGTTTCAAGTTACACTCCTTCTAGTCCTATGGTAGAAGGTCTGCTTCTCAGCTCTTTCATCCACACTGAATGTTCTCATTCTTTTAAAATATTTACAGCTTATTTCCTTAATTTGATTTTTTTTTTACTAGTGAACTTGAACTTTTTTTCATGTTTTTATTAGCCACTTATATTTCTTTCTTTGTGTGTGAAATTTGCTATTCATGTCCTTTGCTAATTTTTATCTTTTTTTGTCAGCTTGACTTTACATATTGTTTAGGGTGTTGTTTTTTTTAACTTTCATGAAATTTAAATTTTTAAATAGCCAGACCTACCAATCTTTCTCTTCTGGTTTCCTTCTTCGCTTTTTTGTTTACAAAGTTCCTCCCCTGAACCCTCCCAGATTCCAAATGATTTTGCTTAAATAAATTCTTAAAATTAAAAAAAGAGAGAAACCATTCTGAGATCAGTTTTCTTAAAACAAACAAACAAACAAACAAACAAACAAACAAACAAACGTATTTCTTGTAGCTGTTATGATTTTATTTATTACTTTGGGATTGAATTTTGACAGTGTGGGAGTTTTAAGCCTCTCTCCCCACTGTCAGAACACAATTTATTGTGTAATCCATCGCTGGTTCAAATGCTACCCTTATCATCATAGCTCCTGTCATCTTCCTGGGATTCCATCTCCTGACAGTTACAGGAATGGGGGGCATGTGGGAGAGTGAACAAATATCCTAGGGAATAGACAGCGCTCTCAAGGTGTGAAAATTTAGATCAGGCAGATAGAGAACATACGGTGTTTGCTATAGAGTTTTAGCTTAGTGGTGGATTAAGTACATACATATGTAATTTTCAAGATAGTTGCTCATTAAAATATATAAATGAAACTTTTTAGCGGCAGGAAAAGGAAAGCAGGGCAATCGTCCCCAAATAATTTTGTCTGTAAATCCAGTTCCACACGCGAGCCACCTGTCACATGGACTCCTGCCCTTTAAACAGCACCACTCAGGTATGAGATTCGCGAGAGGAAGTTCAGATGAAGGTCTTGAGTCTTCGAGGATATTTTGCTTAGAGAAAATGGAACTTTATTTTAAAATACGGTGCTCATTACCAGCGCAGTAACCGCTACAGAAGCAGCATGACCCCCTCAGTTTTATACTGACATCGGCCTGCGCCGCTAAGGCGATTGCAAGGGGGGAGGGGCTGGGGAAGGAGGAATTATTTTTGCGTTTGAGCACCCGATTCCTCCTTTTTATTTTCTTTTTGCAAAAGACCGTTAAGGTCGGGGACAGGAGCCTCGAAACGTTAGGCCGCAACACAGTTATTTGGACTGTAGCGGTGGTTTTCGTAAATGGGAGAGATAAAAAAGGGAGAAGTGCAGCTTACACCACATAACTTCCTGGGGTCTCCCCGAGCCCTGAGCGGAGATCCCGGGAACGCCGCCGGCTGCGAGGCCCCCTCGCGCCACTGGGGGGCGCACTCCCTCCCTGGAAACCTCCCTCCGTCGCCCCCGCCCGGGGCTACGGAGCGGTGACGTCAAGGGGCGGGGCGGAGACGCGGTGCCCGGCGGCGGGGCGCGATCGCCTTCAGGGAGAACCTCTGGCTGCGGCGGGCGAGTGCGGCCGTGGTTGCTGGCCAGCCCCGCGGCCCTGGCTGGGGTGCAGCGCGAGCACCTGGCGGGCGATGGCGCCGAGCGCGAGCGGCCCCGGGTGGCGAGGGCGAGGCCCCGGGGCCCCGAGCGCGCCGCTCTCCGACGTCGACATCGGCTCTGGCGGCGCCGGGCCCGGGCGGCTAGGGGGCTCCTTCGGCTGATGGCGCTGGCGGCGCTGGCATCGCAGCCCGGGGTGGCTGGTGGCGCCGAGACCGTCGGGAACGCCAGCGTGGGTAAGGTCCGGGCGCCTCCCTTCTGCACCCCAAGGGGCCTTTGCATTTCTTGCAAGGTCGAGGTCCACCCCAGGGTCTGTGCGCCCCGCAGCCGAGGCGGCGCGTTCGGAACCGGCAGGAAGGGGTCAGGGTCCTTCGTGCAGAAGGACATTCCCTTTGCGAAGGAGGCGTCCTCACTCCCGCTGTGGAAGTGGGAAGAGATGCGTAACTCTCTTGTTCACACACATTCCTGTCCCCCTCGGGGAGGGGAGCAGCCATGTTTGTGGGTTTCATTTGACACTTGAAAGCACCTCTGGGCTCCCGAGTGGCGTGGCTGAGCCGCGGGACCGTCGGACGTGCAGAACCGAGGGCTCTGCGACCGACGGCCCCGCGGACCGCGCGGGGTTTTTACTTCCCAGTGGAGATGCTTTTCTAATTGGTGAGCTCGACGGAGTTGGACAGGAAAAGCGGACTCAGATCGGGCTTTAGATCGTAGGTCATGTGCTTGGCTGAATGGGTTTTATAAGTAATTCGTGGTTTGTTTAACATACACGCTGTGAATAGCACTAACTGTGCCAGGCTGATAATCACGTGCTTTTCCCGTGAGGTTAGGGGTTAGGCGCATTCTTGGTTTTGTTTGGAGCGTTAAGACACTAACAGTTCTGAAACATAGTATTTTTCTGAATAATGTGATTGTGCTCCTAAATACTTATCTTTGAAAAGCTCTTTGTGCAAACTGAGTTCTAGAATCTTTGCATAGGACTTAAGGCCAGAGCTGAAAAGGGCAAGTTCTATTTTTGCAGGAAAAGAAAAAATAAGCCTTTTTTTTTAATGGGGCACTACATTCACTGCAATGCAGAATGTACCAGGTGCTTTTTCATGGCAGTGTGTTGGGGTTTTTTTTGTTTTGAATCCTCACCCGAGGACATTTTTCCACGGATTTCTAGAGAGCGTGGAAGAGAGAGGGAAAGACAGAGAAATATCAGTGTGAGAGAAACACATCTGTTGGTTCGAGCACCATGCCCTTGACTGGAATCGAACCCGGGACCCTTCAGTCGGCAGGCTGACTATGCTCTATCCACCGAGACAAACCGGCTAAGGCAAGGCAGTGCTTTTTAATCCTCACGACCCTATATCACAGTCCTCACTTGGCAGAGGACCGAGCTGAGGCCCTAGATGATGATGCCCACCACACAAGCAAACAGCACTAGGGGCACAGGCAGCATCTGAAACCAAGTATGTCTTGCGGCAAATTTCCTGGTCCTTCCACTTCACCACAGCTGCCCCGAATAAGAATATTTTACTTTGCACTGAATTCTTCCGGGAATTCTCATTTCTCAAAAGAGCTTTCTGAGGCAGGTGGAGGAGACGCTGCTCCATCTCAACAGGTGAAGCATGTGAGAGACGGAGTTCGCAGTTGATCCGGGAGGGCTGCGGTCCAGAACTTTTCATTTCTAGTTCTGTGCTTTAGTATTTAATAACATCTGGACATTTTTACACAGAAGTTGAGAAACCTGCGTAATCGAGAGCTTAATATTCTTCAGGCGCAATTTCGTGCCTCTTCTGTGATTTCAGCACTGATATTTCCTCTACCGTGATACTCTTTTTGCCTGGCAGCAGTATTGTTGCTCTGTGCGGAAGGACAACATGCGGGAACTTAACTGCTGAGTGATAATTAAAGCTGATGTGCCCAAGCCGGTTTGGTTCATGAATAGAGCCTCTGCCCATGGACTGAAGGGTCCCGGGTTGGATTCTGGTCAAGGGCATGTACTAAGGTTGCGGGCTCAATCCCTGGCTCTGGTTGGGGCACCTGTGGGAGGCAGTCAATCTATGTGTCTCTCTTACATTGATGTTTCTCTCTCTGTCTCTCCCCCTCCCTTCCACGCTCTCTAAAATTCAATGGGAAAACATCTATGGGTAAACATTAATAAAACTAAAACAAGCTGATGTTCTCCACATCAGTCAGATAGAAATTAACAAAGACTGCCCTGACCGGTTTGGCTTGCGGACTCAAGGGTCCCAGGTTGGATTCCTGTCAAGGGCATGTACCTTGGCTGCGGGCACATCCCCAGTAGGGGGCGTGCAGGAGGCAGCTGATCGATGTATCTAACTCTGTCCCTCTCCCTTCCTCTCTGTAAAAAAATCAATAAAATATTTTTTAAAAAAATTAGTGAAGACTTAGTTCAAGACTTGCAGTCTCCTCATTTGTTTCGATTTGAGGACTCTGATAACTAGACAAACTGAGGGAATTAAGCAACTGCTGTAATTTAGGAGGATTTACCCATCTTTCCCAGGAAAAGCTAACTTGCACCACAGGGCTAGTGGCTCAAAAGCCAAATAAGTCTTTGAAGGTGGCAGATCAAGTTTCTAGAATGAGGAAGGTGCTTTCTGTGGCCAGCAGGGCACAAGGGGTGCACCACACGTTTAAACAGTGTTCCCTTGTCTCGAAGTTCCAGTTCTCTGCTGCCTTTAATGTCTTTTGTTATTGTTTCATATCCATTAACTTACATAATTACATAGTAATTGGAGGTGAGCACAAAGTCTTTTGAACTTCCTAATATCTGTGCTAATGATAATGCCATAAGTATGGTAGCAGGCCATTTTTGTAGTTAGTTGCAAGTGGTCTCTTTCTCTTGAAAGGGTGTGAAAGATGCCCTGGCTGGTGTGGCTCAATTGGTTAAGCATATCCCATGCATCGAGAGGTCACAGGGTTGCATTCTTGATCCCCAGTAGGAGGCGTGCAGCAGGCAACCAATCAATGTTCCTCCCTCTCCCTTCCTCTCTTTCTAAAAAAATCAATAAAAACATATTTTTTAAAAAAAAGTATGTGAAGAGTAATATGCACATTTTGTGTTTCCTTTCAGCTTTTGGTGCTAATGAAAACACATAAGACATAAATGAGAAATTGGTCCCTGCCGACATGGCTCAGTGGTTGAGCTTTGACCTATGAACCAGGAGGTCACGGTTTGATTCCCGGTCAGGGTACATGCCTGGGTTGTGGGCTTGATCCCCAGTGTGGGGCATGCAGGAGGCAGCTCATCAATGGTTCTTTCTCATCATTGATGTTTCTCTCTGTCCCTCTCTCTTCCTCTCTAAAATCAATAAATATATCTAAAAAAATAATAAATAAATAAATGAGAAATTGGGAGGTGCTGTTGCATGTTGACCAGTTCAAGTAGCTAAATTAACTGCTTTTGTTTTTAATATTTAACCTGAAGAGAATTATGAAGACAGCTTTCACAAATCTTTCCTAGAATTTGGTTGTTATATGAAAGCACAAACAATGCTTTCATTTTAGTAAAACAGAGGTCAATTTTAGTAAAATAGTAAAAAGGAAGAGCTGAACAATTTTAAGTTTGCAAGTTTAGGATTTGATTGGGAAAGAAAAGGGATTGGGTAGCTCTTGGTGGAATAGAATTCTTGGAAAGAAGAAGTGACTGCGTAGGAATGAAGAGTAGGAAAAATAGAAAAGAGCCCCCTATTATATGGGTCAGATGGAAAAAAAAAAACATTTTTGGCAGAAAAAACAGGCACTTCTTTTTAGAGGCGAGCTACAGACAGCTTAAGGCTCTGTCTCCTTGTTGGCCACGTGCTCTGTAATATCACTTGATGTACTGTTTCCCTCCCACACCCAAAGTCATAAGATCTAATTATGCCTCATAGAATGTTTCTCACGAATCCCTTCCCAGATGGCTTAGAGGTGAATTAAGTTCCTGTTAACTTCTTCGGGACATATTTTGGTTATATGCCTTTATTTGCCATGTGTGCTTTTATGAGTAAAAGTTAAATGCAGATTCTGCTAGACTGTACTGTTCAAGTTGTCTTGGTTTTCAGGATTTTTCCTTGTCACTTTAAGGAAGTCTCCTTCTCACTTTGATGTTTTTGATGGGTGTGCCAAGCATTTATTAGTATACCTGTTAGTCCTCTTCTTCCCACGCCTTTATTTGCAGGACCTTACTGAATGCCTGACGTAAAACAATAAATAAGATGAGCCTCTGAAACACTGTAAAGCTAATGGAAGTTAATCCTGATACTTTATTGTGTCGTATTGGACTGTTTACAAAAATTTCCCCATTTATTTGAGAATTTCAGCAGCCAAGTGATTCATGTAGCACAGTTACCTCCATTTTACCATGAGGGAACTGAGGCCCTGAAAAAAGAAATTACTTCCCTGAGGTGACAGACTTGAACTGTCATTTACTGAACAGTTACTATGTGCCAACTAGGTGACACTACTGTACTAGGCGTTGGGATGTCAAACATGACAAAGCCCGTATAGCCAGGAGTCATACCATAACTGATTTTGTTAATACACAGTCTTCTGTGAAAATGGTGAAATGGCTATCAGACTGCAGGGGTAGCACTGCCAAAGGATCTTCACACAGAAGTTAGGTCAGCGATAACTAAGAATAGGGAAAATGTACTTATCCTGCCCTACCTCATCCAACATTGAGTTAGGAGCTCTCAAACCTGGCTGACCATTAGAAATCAGCTGGAAGACGTTATTTAAAAAGGCATATTGGTGAAGAGTCAACTAGAAATTGAAATTTAAAAGAAAAAGTAAATTAACAATAGTATCAAGAAACATGAAATATTTAGGGATAATTATAATGGGATATGTGAAGACCATTACAGAGAAAACTATACAACAGTCTTTTTTTTTTTTAAGTATGTTTTTATTGATTTTAGGGAGAGAGGAAGGGAGAGGGATAGAGAGATAGAGGCATCATCAATGAGAGAGAAATGTCCCTTGGCTGCCTCCTGCGTGGCCTCTCCTGGGGATGGAGCCTGCAACCTGAGCATGTGCCGTGACCGGGAATCCTTATGGTGCTCCTGTTTTATAAATTTCAGAGGAAGAGTTGAGGTAGAAGCTGTGTTTTGAGTGCCATTAAGGTTTCTTTCTGAAAAGAATACCTCACTATCACTGTAGAAATTTTATAAACAATGAAATGTGTAAAGAGAAATCACTTAAAATATATTTCCAGGGATACCTATGTTTAATACCCCTACTTATTTTTTCAGGTTACTAGTTGTTTAATAATGTATTTTAATTTCTTTGGTCCTATCTTTCCTTACTCTCGTTTATTTATTTATTTTTTATTTTTATTTTTAAAAATATATTTTATTGATTTTTTTTACAGAGAGGAAGGGAGAGGGATAGAGAGCTAGAAACATCGATGAGAGAGAAACATTGACCAGCCGCCTCCTGCACACCTCCCACTGGGGATGTGCCTGCAACCAAGGTACATGCCCTTGACCGGAATCGAACCCGGGACCTCTCAGTCCGCAGGTCGACGCTCTATCCACTGAGCCAAACCGGTTTGGCTCCTTACTCTCTTTTAAAGCAATGAACACTTCAGTTCTCCAAGTATTTCTTATTTGTGATTTATCTTTACCCTGTTTTACCTATTTAGTGGATTATTTGAGAATTAGCTTGGACAAAGAAAGAACTGGTATGCAGCTAGGAGAAAGATACACAGAGAACCATGGGTAGAGTGAGTGAGTTAATAAACACAACCAGAAATGGATGGGAAAGGCCTAGATGAGGTGTTGGAAAACTGTTGTTACAACCTGTCTTTTATGTGGACTCTGAACTTGGTCCTTAAACAAAAAGCTCATTTTTCCAGAATACCCGTGGTTCATAAAGTAAGTATCTGAGGTGGGCGTTCAAATGACATTTTTGCCCGTGCTGATGGCACCTTCTTTTGCAAGCTAGGTAATACAGCCCTATTTGACAGATGAAGAAATTGAGGTTTAAGAGAATTGAGAGCCCTAACCGGTTTGGCTTAGTGGATAGGGAGAGCGTCGGCCTGCGGACTCTAGGGTCCCAGGTTCAATTCCGGTCAAGGGCATGTACCTTGGTTGTGGGCACATACCCAGTAGGGAGTGTGCAGGAGGCAGCTGAATCGATGTTTCTAACTCTCTATTCCTCTCCCTTCCTCTCTGTAAAAAAATCAATAAAATATATTAAAAAAAAAAGAGAGAGAGAATTGAGAAACTTGCCTAAGATCACACAGCTCGTATATGGTGGGATAAAATTGTAGCCACCTCTGTGTCTCCAGGTGACTTCAGAATTCTTAGTTCCTACTGTTCTTTAATACCAGTGCATTCACAGTTGTCAGTAGCTCCTTAGGGTTGTTAATTCTTAAATTCAGGGGCTCTGTTCAGAATAGAATTGTTGTGGTTGCTCTCAGATGGTTTTTTTTTTTTTTTTTTTTTTTTTTTTTTTTTTCTGGGCTCTGGGAGCCAGGCACCTTGAGCATCCTCAGCCACTTTAAGAATTTTTCTCATCTTTTGAAATACCTTTTTCCCATTTTAGCTCTTAGTTCTGCCACTCACTAGCCAAGTCACCCTGGTGAGCTGCTTCACCTCTTTAAGCTTAATTCTCATCAGTGAAATAGGGGCAGTAATAAAATTTATCAACCAATTTTTCTTTCTGAGGATTAAATCTGTGTCTATGTTTATATATGTGATTTCTACAAACTGATATTAGAAGTTCGTATATTATAATGAAACGTTTCTCTTGTTGTAGGTCTTATTGAATTTTCTGTGGGGAAATTTAGATACTTCAAGCTCAACAGACCCTTTCCAGAGGAAGCTATTTTGCGTAATATTTCCAGCAATGTGACTTTTCTTATTTTCCAAATACACTCACAGTATCAGAATACAACCATTTCTTTTTCTAAGGTAAGTACAAAGGATTATTTCTGTAAAAACTGTTTCTGCAGTTTGTGTCCTTATATTTAGCCAAAGCATTAGAATTATTGGATGCCTCTTTATGTTTAACTTTATGTCTTAGACTTTTTAAAAAAAATCAAAGTTGGTTTCTGTCAAATTAGTGGTTTAGACCAGCTAAGAGGTGAATGTCTCAGGCCTTTCTTGAATGTGGTGACCTCTGACTTAATGAGGAGGTGATAGAGTGCTGAGTTTGGGGGAAGGGTGAGCTATGCCAGTGTTTCCTGTCTGAATGTAGTTAAAGCTTTCCTCATGATTTCCCACTTTTTTTCTCCCTTACTCTCCTGGGTCCTTGATGATTTTTACCTGTGAATATATTTTAATGGGTTTCCCTTTCTGTTTAGCCATTTAATGTGGTGTTGAATATGACTAAGATATATATGTTTAATAAGACCCTGTAGGATCAGCTTTATTCTTTGACGCCTCTTGGAAACAAAAATACCCTAACACTGAGTTAATCTTCTAGCAGCATTCAGAACTCTTGCAGAAATCATCACTAAACCCTTTAACCTCAGCCTCAGCTTTGGGAAGTTTTTCAAATGCCCTGGCTTAGCCTAAGCTATTAAGGACCTGCCATTATGTTAAGCTTTTACAAATCTATTTCTATTTAGCGTATATGACTCTTTAGACAAATAAATTCCACTATGTATGTTGTGTGTTCTGTTTGTCCTAAGCCTATATTCTAATACCCTAGATTTTGTTAAACAAAGCTCTTTTAGTCCAGTTCATATATATTTTATAGGCCTTGGTCATATCATCTCTCAAACGAAGTCTTTTGTATATTTCTATCCTGACATCCTGCTTCTGTCATGAAGGTTTTGAGGTTACATGCCTGTGTGTGGTAGTTTAATCGACTAGAAATGGAAGAGCTTGATCATGGAAAACAAGAAGGAATAAATTGTTAATTGCAAGAGATGACAGTGCCTGTGACCCATTTATGCTGACTTTGCTTTAGTTCATGGCAGCCAGAGCAGAAATCAAATCATGTTAAATTTCCTAACTTTCTTAGGAGGAAGAACATGCCAGTTACTCAGAAGAAGCCAAGTTTTTTTCTGGCACTATATTCAAAAGGAATCTCCCTATTCAGGCCCTTACATAGGAGACATAGTACAATGGCACATGTATAATTTCCTTCTTAATAACATTACTATACAGACAACATTTGAAGGAAGAGAAAGGGCAGAGAAGAAAAAGGCATTTATATTTACTGCATGCCTACTGTGTGCTAGGCTGGTAGTCTTAGCTCCTGGGGTCACAGACTTTGAATCTGCTGAAACTGATGGACTCTCTACCTGGCAGAACGTATAGATACATATGCGTGATTTCATGGGGACTTCGGGAAACTCTCTGGGCCTCTGGGCTCCTAGTTAGGAACCCCGTGCCTGGTTTCCCATATAATTAATTTAATCCTCACAACAGCTCAACAAAGTAGTTGCAGTGTCTGTTTTTATTTCTGAGGAAACAGAGCTCGGATAAAGGGATGTCGCCATAACTAATGTGACAAAAGCAGCCTGAATGAACAACATATGCCAGTCACAGTCCTCCAGCTCAGTTCCCTGCGGGAAGGATCTTCGTTATCTTTAATTATAACAATGTTCCTTCACGGTGCTGCCTTTAGTTCTCACCGTGTCTGTACTGCTGAGAGGATAACCAGCCTGCATGTAGCTCTGGAAGTGAGAGGTCTGTGGGGAGAGGATTGTTTCTGTGTCCTCTGCCCTTCCCGACGAAGTGTAGCACTTAAGATTTTTAGGCTCATCATGGCAGCTGGTTCTTTGAAACTGTCGATTCTGTAGTTTGTCAATTAGTATTTGGGTCATTCTCCCTTATGATTGTCAGATTGAAGCCTAGCTATCACTTATGGAAAAATCAACCTGCCAGTCAGTCTGCAGTTATGGAAAAACCTGGCAAGGAAACCTAACATAGGCCAATCACAGTCCTCCCACTCGGTTTCAGCTAGCTTACATTACCCTGCAAATAGGACTTGCTGGTATCTTAAGAACCTCCCGACCTCCTAGCCCATCCGGCCCTGTTTCTGCATTGCTGTTTCCAACGCTCTAAAGAGCTCGCTCTCGCCCCAAATCCCTCAGAAACAATATTCCACAGCATGTCAGGCATGCACTCCCTTAGCCCATGGGTTGTTTTCCCTTGAATAAAGGATATCAAACTTGTGATGAAATTATTTTAGTTTCATCATTCAACAGTAGTGTTAGCACCTGACCTAGTACATCTTAATTTGGGGGATAGAAAAGCTTGGGAATTTTATTGCATCTGATCAAAGATCATGTATTTTAAATAGTTCTGCCATGTGTATGTGTGGGCAAATGCACATAGAGGTGAAAAGAGCCCTTTAATTGTCTAAGGAAGGTCTGTTTTGATTCTATTCTGTTTGGGGAAGATTTGGAATAGGACATGCATACTAGATCAATTCTGGAATTTTAATATTTTGCTCAACTCCCTATTCATGATGACTCTTTTCTTCCTTATTGCAGACTCTCCTCCCCAGTACCTCGGGAACAGGCACTGACAAAGGACTGGTTTTCATTCTTAGACCAGAGCAGAGTATGTGCTTTTGGTATTTGGAGACTTCAGATGCTGAGCCTGTCCAAAATATGGCCATTCCACTCTCCTACTCAGAAAGAGGTGGTAACCTTTCTGTCTTCGACTTCTACTACTGTCTAGAATATGGGACTTATTCCTGGATATTTGGGGAAAACTGTAATCGTATTAAAAGTGTTTATTGTAAGTACAATATATTTAACCAGAAAGGTTTTAATAGCAAGGGAGCCAGAGAATTGTCATGATGTTGAAAGTCCTGAAAGGAGCTAGGAGAATACATTTATTCATTGGAAAAACATTTAAGGAGTCCTTGGAAAAGCGGTAACAAAAGGGCAAGACACAGTCATTAACACTTCGGTTGGTTATTCTAGGCAGAGGAGGGCACTGAAGAAAAATGGAGTGTTTGGAGAATAGCATTAGTGGGTGTGGCTGGAGGCAGAGTGTGAGGGCCTTGTATATAATTTGAGGTTTACATTCTATTCTGAGGTCGGTTCTGGGGAAGCATAGAGAGTGTTTAAGCAGAGGAATGATGTGATGCACTTCATCTCTTAGAAAGTTAACTCCAGAAGCAGTGTGGGGAGTGGGCTGGAGAGGCCCGTGGCAGCACTAAGGATGTCCAACTGCCACCTTAGCCCTCTCCCCACAGGGAGCGGACCTAAGCTGTCAATCAGACATCCTCTGAGGGCTCCCGGACTGCGAGAGGGCACAGGCCAAGTTGAGGGACCCCCCTGAGTGCAGGAATTTCATGCACTGGGCCTCTAGTTATTAATAAAATGGAATGCCATAAATGTGTGTTTAATTAAATATTCAAATACCATTCTGATACATGGTCTTGGGGGTCTTTGAGGTCTTTTACTCTTTTTTTTTTTTTTATGTATACAAAGACTCTTGCAGAATCGATATGACACTGTCTTTCTCCCTATTACTCATGGAGTTCCTTTCCTCTTTGGCAGTGTCTTTTCCCCTCCATCCCTGGGTTCTTATGTTCTTTTTGTAGGTTCATAGTCCCCAAAACCTAATAAAGACCGCTTTCCCTAGGAAATGGACACTTTCAACATACAATTTCAGGGTGTTCATGGAGCCCCTAAGACCCATCCTTGTATCCCAGCTTAAGAATCTCTTGTCTCTTCTGACCATTTCAACTCTAGAGCAGAGTTTGACAAACTACAGACTGAGCCAAATCTAGTTCGCTGCCTGTTTTGTACATAAAGTCTTATTAGAATGCAGCCATGTTTACTCACTTATGTGTTGTCTGTGACTGCTCTCGTGCCATGAGGGCGGGGTTGAGTAATTGTCACAGAGACCATTCGGCCCTTGAAGCCTAAAATCAGCACTATCTGATCCTTTACAGAAGAGATTTGCTGACCCTTGTTCTAGGGCCCTTAACCTCAGTTAATTTTACCCGCTTAACCTCAGTCATGAGGTGGTACAAAACTAGAAGCTCTGTATTTAACTTATATATGGAAAGTTGTTGAAAGAGTAGAGTTCTGTTTTCTGAGTGTTATTTGAATATATAAAAAATTCTGTGTTGAGTGACTTCCTTATTTTTCATCCAGATCCTATTCCTGGAGGCTGTAATTTGGAGTTTGATTTAGATATTGACCCCAACATTTACTTGGAGTATGATTTCTTTGAAACAACTATCAAATTTGCCCCAGCAAACCTAGGCTATGCAAGGTATGTCTGCCTCTTAGAACTACTTTTAGAACACGTATGACTAGATTCAATGAACTCTCTCAAAAGTCATCGTTCTCTTTAGTAAAATGGAATTGTTTAGTTTTTTTGAATGAAAGTAATTCATACATTGTAACTAATACTTGAGCTGCCATTTATAGTTAATATTGCCCCCCTCAGTGTGTATGAAAGGCCAAATGTTGAATGTCTTATGAGCGTAGAAGTACATCTTAGTTTTCATGAAGAGTTTTATATATGGAAAGCCTTTTGGAGCCTTGAAATATACTTTTTTTTGGTAAGGATTTTATTTTAATTAAAACTCTGCATTAGTTTCTAGGTTAATAATAAGGATAGCTAATGTTTGAATAACATTTGAATGCTCTCTGTGCATCATCCACAGTGCTGAGTGTCCTGTGTTCTTTATCATTTAATTCTAACACTTATCAAGACGGGGCAATTGTTCTTATTTTATAAAAAGGTTCCCTAAGGGTCTTTGAGAGTAAGTGACTTGCCTACTTACCAGTACAGCTAACAACTGGCACAGCTAGCATTTGACTCTAGGCCTGACTGACATTAACACCTGGTTATATAACCATTCTGCCTGTTAGTGTGTTATTTTTCTTCTAATGCCAACATTGGAATCATTGTTTCAGAAGTTTGAAATTTGAGCTTTTGGTTCCTTTTTATAGATGGGACTTGCCCCACAAGAGATTGATACTCAGTTTTGTTGGTTGACTTTAGAGGCACAGATTCTCCGCCATGTGACACGAGGACGGGGCAGGATTCTAGGTGGAGGTTGCAGTATGACGTCTATCAGTATTTTCTGCCCGAGAATGACCTCACTGAAGAGGGGTTGCTGAAGCATCTGCAGAGGATGGCCGAAGTGCCTCAGGTGACGGCCAATGCTATTAAGGTAAATCTGATTCTCGTGCTTTGAGTAGCCAGATGGCGACACCTGAGTAGGGGAGAAGCTACCAGGAGCTTATTTCTTTACTGTTTCCTTGGTCTTTCTGGGATTTGCACTTTATTCTCTTTTATTTTGTTTATTATCTTGGGAGTCTTTGCAAGTGATATATCAAAGTAATATTGGCCTTTAAAGAGATGCATGTAAATTATGTTACATTTTAGTTGCAGCCACATATATGACCTGGTAATCTCGAGATGTGGATGGAAGTGGGTGGTGATTTTCTATGTACTCCTGTACCTATTAGATTAAAACTTTTGGCAAATACAAAGGTTATAGTGTTATGAGAAACTGTTTAAGGATATACTCATTGGCATTAATATTTAAACCCAAACTCCAAATCTCTTACTAGGAGAAAAATTTTCTTTGAGCTGTTGCCAGAAGGTTGAGAGATTACCAGGTTATATGGAAAGAGGTGATGGAAACAGGGCATATGTGGTTAGTCTAGAGCAGTGGTTCTCAACCTTCTGGCCTTTTAAATATAGTTCCTCATGTTGTGACCCAACCTTAAAATTATTTTCGTTGCTACTTCATAACTGTAATGTTGCTACTGTTATGAATCGTAATGTAAATATCTGATATGCAGGATGGTTTTAGGCGACCCCTATGAAAGGGTCGTTCGGCCGCCAAAGGGGTCGTGACCCACAGGTTGAGAACCGCTGGTCTAGAGGCTCAGTCTGTTATAGAGCAAGATCTCAATTTGTTGCTCTGTCACCTAGGATGTCATTGCCCCATGCTAAGAGGGAGCCTTATACAAGAAAACTCATTGTGGTTATTCACAAATTAGGAAGCTCTATGGGAAAAGTTTATTTAAAATAGGAAATTTTGAAGACCATGTTTATGTATGTATTTATTTGTTAATCCTCACTCGATTGATTTTTAGAGAGAGTGGAAGGGTGGGGGAGAGAGAGAGAGAAAGAAACATCAATGTGAGAGAGACACATTGGTTGGTTGCCTCCCACACATACCCCAACCAGGGCTGGGGATCGAGTCTGCAACCAAGGTACGTGCCCTTGACTGGAATCGAACCCAAGACCCTATAGTCCGCAGGTCAACACTCTTATCTACTGAGCCAAACTGTCTGAGGCTATTCTTATGAAGAATATAAGAACTCATGGAACAGGACCTTTTTAAGCTACTTTTTAACTTTTATTTAAGAGTTAAAATATTGTATGCCGAAATTCAAGGAAGCCCTCAGTGACTAATGAAGACATGTTAAAAAGACTCTGGAACCTGTTTGAAGAGGCTCACACTGGCCAACTTTGGGACAATTCAGTGATCAAAAAATAAAATGGTCCTAACCAGTTTGGCTCAGTGGATAGAGCGTCAGCCTGCAGACTCAAGGGTCCCAGGTTCGATTCCATCAAGGGCATGTACCTTGGTTGCGGGCACATTCCCAGTAGGGAGTGTACAGGAGGCAGCTGATCCATGTTTCTCTCTCATCGATGTTTCTAACTCTCTATCCCTCTCTCTTTCTCTCTGTAAAAAATCAATAAAATATATTTTGGAAAAATAAATAAATAAAATGATTGATTATAAGTCTTGAATAAGTAAAAACAAGATCTATACTTAAAAAAAAAAATGGAAAAAAAATCTCCCCAGTTACTACCATTGGAAAAGGCTCTTACACCAAATTATCCTGAAAATTTGTTAAAAGGGAAGAAATTTGTCTTGCCTTTTTTGAGGGAGGAACTGTAATTCATTCTCAATTGATGAGAGAAACAGTGCCAACTAATAAATCTTTTTTTTTTTTAATATATTTTATTGATTTTTCACAGAGAGGAAGAGAGAGAGATAGAGAGTTAGAAACATCGATGAGAGAGAAACATTGATCAGCTGCCTCCTGCACATCTCCCACTGGGGATGTGCCCGCAACCCAGGTACATGCCCTTGACCGGAATCGAACCTGGGACCTTTCAGTCCGCAGGCCGACGCTCTATCCACTGAGCCAAACCGGTTTTGGCCCAACTAATAAATCTTGAAGACATAATTTGAATTAGTAAATCACCATTTTGTGACCCTCAATGCAGTAATTCAGGCAAGGATCATTAGGCGAAAGATTGGTGAGGGACAGGATATTTCCGGGATGCCTAAATAGCCTGCTCAGATTCTAATTGTAAAGGGTCCACTGTTTTTAGAATGGGGTAACCTGATTGTCTCCTTCTTATCCCTGTAATCAGCACAGCCTCACTGATCGTGGGTTCACCTGCATTAGGTGCTCACATGAAGGCAGTCTGACATTGTCACCATTATCATCACCTGGAAAGGACTAGCAAAGCATAGCCTGAATTCAGTCCTTGGACTTCCTGTTTACAGGAAACATAGGAGGTGAAAGTACAAATTGGACACCTTGAGCACAATCTAAAAAATGCAGATTGTGGAATATTCTATAAAGTGACTGCCCTTAATCTCTTCAGAAGTTATTGGGTGAGTGGAAGTAGGGTAGTGGGAAGGGCTGTTCTAGATTACATAGGCTAGCGGTAAATACTGTGCATGCAACTTGGTTGGGTCTTGGCTAAAGAGGAGAAAAGCTATAAAAGATGTTTAGAAAAACCCAAATATAGAATTTATAATAGGTAGGAATTTATTAAACTTCTTAGGTGAGCTAAGGTATTGTGGGTATTTAGGAGATCCTTTATACATCAGACCTTGCTACTCAGAGTGCAGTAGATGGATGCTTAGCATTGACGTCATCAGAGAGATTGTTAGAAAAGCAGAATGTCAGATACCTCCTCTGACCAACAGAATTAGAACCCGAATTTTAACGAACTATCAAGTGATTCATAGACACATTAAGTTTGAGAAACACTGTTTTAGGACATGCATACTGAGTTATTTAGAAGTGAAATGTCATGATATCTGTAACTTACTTTAAAATGATTCCACAGAAAAAAATGGAAGGGCAAAGAGAAGGAGGAAGGGATAGATAAGCAAATATGGTCAAATATCAACAGTGGTAAAATCTAATTAGTGCAATGTAGTTTATTAATTGTATTATTCTTTTCCTATTTCTGTAAAGAAGGTTTCATAATAAAAACATGGGTGACTAGGAAGTACGTCTTGTGGAACTTGACCAAATACGTTGCCCAGGAAACATATTTGTGAAAGCTAAACAATATTTGTGAGCAGTGGAAGTCCTCTAAGTGGCTCAAAATTATTCCTGAAACTCTAATTTTCTCACTTAGTAATAGAAACATAGCTATGTATTATGATTATACTAGAGGCCCAGTGCACAAAATTCGTGCACTGGGGTGTGGGTGGGGGGGTCCCTCAGCCCAGCCTGCATCCTCTCCAATCTGGGACCCTTCGGGGGATGTCCAACTGCCCTGTGGGATCGGGCCTAAACTGGCAGTTGGACATCCCTCTCACAATCCAGGACTGCTGGCTCCCAACCACTCACCTGCCTGCCTGATTGCCCCTAACTGCTTCTGCCTGGAGCCTGATCACCCCCTAACCGCTCCCCTGCCAGCCTGATTGATGCCTAACTGATCCCCTACCGGCCCAATCACCCCCAACTGCCCTCCACTGCTGACCTGGTCGCCCCCAATTGCCCTCCACTGCAGGCCCAATTGCCCCCAATTGCCCTCCCCTGCAGGCCTGGTCGCCCCCAACTGCCCTCCCCTGCAGGCCTGGTTGCCTCCAACTGTCCTCCCCTGCTGGCCTGGTTGCCCCCAACTGCCCTCCCCTTCAGGCCTGGTCGCCCCCAACTGCCTTCCCCTGCAGGCCTGGTCCCCCCCAACTGCCCTCCGCTGCAGGCCTGGTCGCCCCCAACTGCCCTCCCCTGCAGGCCTGGTTCCCCCTAACTGCCCTGCCCTGCTGGCCATCTTGTGGTGGCCATCTTTGACCACATGGGGGAGACATCTTGTGCGAGGGTGTGACAGTCAATTTCCATATTACCTCTTTATTATATAAGTTTTTTGTTTCTTCTAGGACATGTATTACCCTTTTTAACACATTGTATGCAGGAAATGTATTTATATGTTCTACCAGTGTCGTAGAGCGTGGGACACGTATTAATACGTTTTTTATAGACTAGCGGTAGAATGCGGGTAACGTATAAATACGTAAACTAAAGTTTTCGTAATTTTACTGAACGTTGCCATTTGCGCAAAAAATTAGCAAAAATGGCCCGCGCCACCTGTTAGCGCGCAATAAAAACTACCTGCAAACAGTGTGTTAAAAACAACCTTTAAAAGGGAATTTTTGAAGTTAGGGAGTATTGCATAACAACTACATGTAATGTCTTCCTATTTCAGAGCCTGTTAAACAAAAATAAGTTGGTACTCGATGAGGTGCTAACAAACTTTGCCAGCCCTGTAACTAGCAGTAGTAGCTAACACTTGTTGAACACTCACTCTTGTGCCACGCATTTTGTTAAGTATTGAGGAAAGACTAGTGAGCAAAATAAATATGGTTCCTGCCCTTATGTTGTTTACAATCTAGCAGGTAAGAGAAAAATACTTTTGCTTTGTCCTAGTCTTTACATGTTACTTATATCTTACTTAATTATTAACATTTAACACTCTATAAAAACTTTAGAAGTATTTTGTGTAAGAGCTTGTTTATATTAGTACATACAAACTGTGTATGACAATCTTTTGATAAAACTAAACATGTTGGTGTATTTTTTAAAAAGAAATATATTTTAATATTATAATTTGATATCACATGTAGGTGGATTATAACAGAATAGCCTTTAAAAAAATCTAAACACTAATCATGCATTATGTTTGGCTTCAGGTGGTTACTCTAACAGCTAATGATAAGACAAGTGTTTCCTTCTCCTCCCTCCGGGGACAAGGTGTCATTTATAATGTAATTGTTTGGGATCCAGTTCTCAATACATCTGCTGCTTATGTTCCTGCTCACACATATGCTTGCAGCTTTGACGCAAGGGAGGGTAATTGTCCTTCTCTTGGTGAGTATATGGATTTAAACTTTGCAAACTCTTCTTTGACTTTGAAGATCTATATCAACTAATATAGAACTTAAGAATATTGAAAATGCTTTTGTGTAGTACTCATTCATTCGTTTATTCTACAGATGCCTCTTAAGCCCCTACACTACTCTACTCTCTGCTGTCTGTTTTCAGCACTGGAAGATAGCAGTGTGTGTGTGTACTTAACGTTTTATTTTGAAATAGTTTCATGGAAAAGATGAAAAAATAGTAACAATGTCTGTATAATCTTCACCTAGATTCTTCAAATGCTAGTTAACATATTTTGCTATTTGCTTTTTATTCTATTTACTAGAGGCCCAGTGCACAAATTCGTGCATGGGTGGGGTCCAGCTGGCCCGGCCCCAATTGGGGCGGATGGGGGCTGGGCCTGTTGGGGGGACGAGATGGCAGGAGATTGGCTTGCTAGCCCACCCCTATTGGGGCCAATCAGGGCTGGGCTGGTTGGGGGGAGGGGCCATGGGCCATTGGCTCCACCCCCAATTGGGGTAGGGGGGCCATTTGGGGGTGGGGTTAGCCATGGGGAGGCACTGAGGGAGGTGGGCCGGCAGGCCCTGTCCTTGATTGGGGTTGCGGGGGCTGATCAGGGGCGGGGCTGGCCAGGGAGAGGGGCTTCAGGAGGTTGGCCAGCCAACCCCACCCCCCCATTGGGGTGTTGGGGGTGGTCAGGGGTGGGGCTGGCTGGGGGGAGGGGCTGTGGGCTTGTCGTGGTGGGGCGGGCAATTGGGGGTGGGGCTGGCTGGGGGGAAGGGAGGGTTGAATTTGGCTGGCTGCCCAGTCCACCCCGCCCTTGATTAGGGCGGGAGAGTCCGATCAGGGTTGGGCCAGCCCCACCCCCTGATCGGGCTGGCTCACCCCTGATCGGGCCAGTTCACTGGCCACAGTGGGCCTCATAGCGACTGGTTATTCTGGCTTTACGGTTGCTAGCTTTTTATTTATACAGATAGCTCTATTTAGCATTCTTCTTTTAAGAAGAGCTTTTGGTCATCAACTTGGGATGAATTACAGTTCCTCCTTTAAAAGAGCGGGCTACATTCCTTTCCTTCATCAGTTCCCAACCACGGGTCTTAAAATAAGCAGAATGTGGCATTGTCTTTCATTTGGGTTCTTCCTTCTCAGCAAAGCTGCTATGTAGGTATATATTGTGTCCTACAAATCCTGGTCTTGTAGCTCGTGTTTCTCATTTAAATGTAGGTCTTTGTGGTATTTCCATCTGAGTCTTAAGTGTTTTATGTATTTTGATTGGTGGTGAGTTTTTTCACATGAGTTTATATAGGTGTTTTGTATTTGGTTTTAGTTTAGGGATTATTTTCTTGTGTTTATCTCAAAGGAGTCATGATGGTGATGCATGTATTGTAGTTTATTATATTTTGTTTTTAAAAACATGTTTTTATTGACTTCAGAGAGAGGAAGGGAGAGGGAGAGATAGAAACATCAGTGATGAGAGAGAATCATCTATCAGATGCTTCCTGCACACACCCCTCCTAGGGATCGAGCACACAACCCAGGCATATGCCCTGACTGGGGACTCGAACCATGATCTCCTGGTTCATAAGTCAACACTCAACCACTGAGCCACACCGGCCAGGCTGTAGTTTATTTTTGAAGAAACAGAATTATTTGTTTTAGGTATACTCTCTCCTCCTTTCCCACTTCCTCCCGCCCCCTCCCCCTAGAATATGTTACATACTCCTATCAGGAAGCATATATTTTTTTTATTTTGTTATGCCAGCAGCCATTGCCTACATACATTAATTCATTTAGGAGTGACTAGGATATGTTTAAAATAAATTATACATGTATGGAATAAATTACTGTCAGTTGACTTTGCTTTTTTCATGAAGCTTTGTTGTATTGATTAAATACAAAGTAACAAATTGCATGTATTATTCACTAATTTTCATTATTTTTAGGAAGAGTATCAACCAAAGTGTTTTTCACTCTTTTTGCCCTGCTTGGTCTCTTCATTTGTTTCTTCGGACACAGATTCTGGAAAACAGGTATTGTGTCTGATGTAGTTGCTATTGCATGCCTCATGGTCTTTTTTCTTAAATGCTATGGGGAATTGATGATCTTTAAGGAGGGTAAGCAACTGTTGACCTCCACTGTCTTCATACACTTGTGGTTGGGTTGTTTTAGTAAAGATTCTACAGAGTTGCTCTGCATTTTTATTTTTTCTCTTCTCTTTTCCCAATAATGGAGTTTACCACCTCCTCTTGTTAGTGGAATAAAATGTGATTTGTGCAGCAAACTTCTTCACTTGCTAGATTTCCTAGTTGGTTAAAGATAACAGGTTAGGAATCAGGATGTCAATGTAAAAAATATATATGTATGTGTGTGGATTTCAGTGTTGGTTTTCGACATGGTTTCATGTAAATCAGGCTGTAGGACTCCATGTATAAGTCATTAACAAGGAGTATAAATGGAGCATCAGAGGGAGAGTGAACATAATCCTGATCGCATAAAACTCTATAAACTTGCTTAAACAAATTGTTTGAAATAGCAATTCCTTTTCCTCCATCAGTATACCTTTTTTTCTTGATTGAGAAGAGATGATTGTGAAGAATATTTAATTCCTCAAAGTGTAGAATGATTCTGTAACAAAGAATTTAATTCCTAAGCTGCATGGAAGGTCCCAAAGATATTACTAGGTATTTTAACAGATGAAGATAATGGTTGGATTGTTCATTCTAAAAAGGAAAGGATGAATTAAAAGGAGACATAAAAGTCACATTTTGCTTTGGAATATTTTGTGTGGATTTTTTTTACCTTTTCAATCTATTTTCTCTTAAGTTGAAATTTAGTGTGCAATTTCAGATCAGACACAATGACAGAAGTACTATTCTTATTTTAAGAAGGAAGTATAACTGTATTAAAATGAGCTCTGAAATTAACAACTTAGCAATTGAAATTGACCTAAATACAAGAAGGTATAACCTATGGTTAACACTTTAATAGTGTACCCATTTAATAGTAATATTTACTCCCTATGAATTCTGCATTTTTCCTGCCTTTAGATAATTATTTCTCTCCTCCAAATGCCCTAATGTGGAAGCATGAATTTGTACATTAAATTCTTAAATTGCATTGTAAAAAGAATACCTAACCATAACTTGTGTTTTTTTTCTTTCCTGATGGTTTGCTACTAGAATTATTCTTCATAGGCTTTATCTTCATGGGATTCTTCTTTTATATACTGATTACCAGACTGACACCTATTAAGTATGATGGTAAGTAAAAATAATATAGCTTAATTAGGTGTTCAAAAGGAAGATGCTGTGTTTACACTCCACCTTTGCTTCTACAGTTTGTCCAGTATTGTGTATGATATGCTATTTTGTGTGTAAAATAATGTAAAACCTGTATTCTAAACATCTTTTCTAAACTGCTTGTTCAGACCTTCTCTTCCCCAAGTTTTTGGTACTTGGTAAATTACTTGGTATTTAGGGAAATGAAAGGTCCCTATGGATTATAAACCTGTGTTTCAGCTATGATGATATACTGAAATATGAGATTTACAACAGTTAAAATGTTAAGATTTTCTTCACCTTAAAACAGCGGTTCTCAACCTGTGGGTCGCGACCCCTTGGGGGTCGAAGGACCCTTTCACAGGGGTCGCCTAAGACCATCGGAAAACACATATATAATTACATATTGTTTTTGTGATTAATCACTATGCTTTAATTATGTTCAATTTGTAACAATGAAAATACATCCTGCATACCAGATATTTACATTACGATTCATAAGAGTAGCAAAATTACAGTTATGAAGTAGCAATGAAAATAATTTTGTGGTTGGGGGTCACCACAACATGAGGAACTGTATTAAAGGGTCGTGGCATTAGGAAGGTTGAGAACCACTGCCTTAAAACAAACACAACCCCTCTGTCCTTGTCATGTTTAACAGAATGCTTGTCATTCCTTCTTCCTCAGCCCTAATGTATAGGTTGTGCCAAGTCATGCCTGTCACCAGTCCTGGGAGGTTTAGCCCTCCAGCTAGGGTTCATGCCTCAGACTGGCTCCTCCCATGCTGGTCTCATGGCACCACTGAAGAGCCCACCCACCTCTGTTGGTGCCTGACCAACAGAAAGGCAAAGGGCGGCCCTGGCAATGGTCTATTGCATCTAAAGCAGGCAGTCAGAGAAGCCACCTCTGGTCACACAGTTCCCCTTCTGTCTTTGTGCAGTTCGTCTGGTTCTGACAGCCATCGCCGGAAGTCTTGGTGGGATTTTCTTGGTAGCTGCTTGGTGGCGATTTGGCATCCTCACGCTCTGCATGCTGTGTGTTGGACTAGTGCTGGGCTTCTTCGTCTCTTCAGTGACTTTCTTCACTCCGTTGGGTAAGAGATGCGTAACTCAGTGTTGCGTGCGTTCAGTTTATTGTCTGAAAGGTCTCATTTGGGCTCTCTAGGTACAAGTACTGCCTCATCAGGGATGTGGGATCTTCTATAGAGTTCTGGAAATTGGCACTTGATGATGTGGCACTTTAGGGAGGGTCAGTACAAATAAGAAGCCCTCTTTCCTCAAAGATACCTGTACTAGATGACTTATAGAAGGCCTTTAGAGACAGCTTTGTTCCTATTTGTGAGATCAGGTGTGTGTCTAAGTCTGTTTCTGTTAGAATTAGTGGTGGGAAAATGCATTCTTAATATATAGCAAAACAGTGGGTTTTGTTCTTCATTTTTTTACTCAGACGAATCTTAAGTAGAAGCCCAATAGAGCCTGCAGGTAAATTGGGTGCTGCTTTGACGGCAGCTGACTTGGGGACTCAGTGCTTTTCTCAGACTTCTCTTTTACCCCGAACCTCCACTCCCACCCTTTGCCAAACTTTGTGTTCCTCAGGTACCTACTTGTAGTCGTCTTAGGGGCGCAGCACAGGGATGGTTCTGTTTTGTTGTTTTTTGTTTGTTTGTTTTAATTTTTTTACATAATTCAATTTCGATCCATGTAAAAAATCTGGTTAACTTGTAAGTTAATTTTTTTTGCAGTTGTGCAGTAACTTACATTTCCTGATTGTTGTCAAACATGGAAAAAGAGTATCTACATTCCAAGGAACTCTATTAGGCTATTTATGTTATATTTAGTTTTTGTATTGCAATATCAGATTAAAGTAGATGGAAATGTTAGAAATAAGTATAGTTGTCTTTTGAGGCTATCAACTTTGAGAACACAGGGTATAACAGAATGTAGTTGGTGCTTTATAAAGATTTTTTTTTAAGACCAGAGAGAATTGACAACCTTTACTGATCATTGAGAGGCCCTTTTGTTCTAATTTTAGCAAACCTAAAGCCAGGTTCATTCCCACAGCCCCCCCCCCCCCCCTGCCCTTTGCAGGTAGTTTTTTTTACTTTTATTTTTCAATTAGTGTTAATGGGAATGCAGATTGGTGTAATCATGATGGAAAACAGTATGGAGGTTCCTCAAAAAATTAAGAATGGAACTGCCTTCTGACCCAATGATTCCACTTCTGGGAATATATCAGAAGGAAGCCAAAGCACTAATTCAAAAGAATATATGCATCCCTATGTTCATTGCAGTGTTATTTAAAGTAGCCAAGATATGGAAGCAACCAAAGTGCTCGTCAATAGATGAGTGGATAAAAAAAGCTGTGGTACTCATGTACAATGGAATATTACTCAACCTGAAAAAAAATGAAATCTTACCATTTGCTACAGCATGGGTGGACCTAGAGGGTATTGTGTTGAGTGAAATAAGTCAGACAGAGAATGACAACTACCATATGATTTCACTTATATGTGGGATTTATAGAACTCCTACTCTTCCAGGATACATGGGTCTCAAGATGTGGGGCCACCTTCAGGTGGACTGAGCGATGGTGCCACTGTCAGTATTAAATAATTCTCAGGCCCGACCTGGTTTGGCTCAGTGGATAGAGTGTCGGCCTGCGGACCAAAGGTCTCGGGTTTGATTTTGATCAAGGGCACGCACCTAGATTGCAGTCTCCTCCCCGGCCCAGGCGCTGGTCAGGGCGTATGCAGGAAGCAGTCAATCCATGTGTTTCTCTAATATCAGTATTTCTCTCTTTTCCTCTCTCTTCCACTCTCTCTAAAAAAATCAGTGGAAAATGTCCTTGGGTGAGGATTAAAAAAAAAAAAAATTGTCAGGCATAAATTCTCATTTAAATTTATTTATAAATAGGAGTTCTAATATGTTCATCTTGGGTCACCCAAGGTGTGCCATATTTTGGAAAAATTTAGTAGGAACAGATAGGTGGTTAGCTCCTGTCTTTCCTGATGCATTAGGAGATCACATTTCCAGTATGCAGTGGCTGGGCAGGACCTGATTGATGGTAAAAATCTACTAAATGGATTTTGCTGCCTCAGTTGGGTGGGAGTTCATATCATTAGCTCTAAATCCCATTTCCTTGTATTTTTTACTTTGCAGTACAAAATCATGGAATCATAAAAATTTAGAGCTGGAATGGATGGTTTGGAGTTTGGAGATGAAGTGGTTCAATCTTCTCATTTTATGGGTTAGGAAACTGAGGCCTAGCTTCACAGCCTGTGATGGAAGACATGGATTAGTCAGGCCTCTTGTGAATCATCCTGGGAATAAATGCAAAGCATTTACCTGCTTGATTTTACTCCCACCCTTCTATCTGCTGGGACACACCTTTCAAAGGTGATTGTATTGACAGCTAAATGAAGAAAATGAGAATTCATTTCTAAGTGCCAACACATTCTCTGGTTGTTACACACTAAACCTTCTATGTATGTCCATGTTCAGATGTTGATAAAATGAAATTTAATGTAGTGAACATGTCTACTCTTTATTTCTTTTTGCTTTTTCAGGAAACCTAACAATATTTAGTAATGATGCTGTGTTCTGGGTGACGTTCTCTTGTATAGTTGTTCTCATTCCAGTAATTTTCATGGGCTGCCAAAGAATAGTAAGTGTTTCATCAACAGTTAGATTTATTTATTATATTGTCCTGGGCCTTTAGTTGTTCACTTATTGCATCAGTTTGCATGTTTTATTCACAAGTACCATATGATTTCACTTATATGTGGACTCTAATGAACAAAATAAACTTAACAAAGTGGAGACAGACTCATGGATACAGAGAACAGACTGACAGCTGGGAGTTGGGGGCTGGGTGAGAAGGGTAAAGGGATTAAGCAAAGACTCATGGACACAGGCAACAGTATGGTGATTGCCAGAGAGAAGAGGAGTGGGGGGAGAGAGGAGAGAGTAAAGGCAGGGGTAAATGGTGATGGAAGGAGACCTGACTCGGGATGGTAAACACACAATATAATATACAGATGATATATTGTAGAATTGTGTTCCTGAAACCTATATAATTTATCAACCAATGTCAGCCCAATAAATTCAATAAAAAATAAAATTTAAAAATATTCTTATAACAGTGGGAGCAGAGAAGGTTGGACTCACTGTAATGCAACAACCTGATGGATCATTAGCCATCTCTGCAAAAGAGTGGTTCTTTGTTTAATTAAACTTTATTGTTGAAGTTCTTTTACAGGGAAGACACCTTTTATATAAGGTAAACTGTGTTTTAAGAACTCATTATGGGTGTCAAAGATTGTTCTTAGTTTATAGGAACCTTTATTCAGCTCTAAGACTTGGTCCTTTTCATGTGAGCAGAAGTGATTCCCTGTGTTTGAGGCCAGTGATAAGAGTTAGCAACTATTCTTGTTCTACCAGAGGTAAAGCTTAAAATTTCCCTCTCTTCCACAGCTGAGCATCCTGACTTGTGGATTCATTGGCTCCTATTCGGTGGTTTTGGCCATTGACAGTTACATGTATACAAGTCTTTCTTACATCGCTTTGAACGTACTCAAGAGAGCACTCAGCCCTCATTTCCGCAGAGCTTTCACAAATGTGCCTTTTCAAACTAATGGTAAGACCCTAAATCCAAGAATCAGAGCGATAGTCAGTT
Organism: Myotis myotis; assembly: GCF_014108235.1. Taxonomy (NCBI): domain Eukaryota; kingdom Metazoa; phylum Chordata; class Mammalia; order Chiroptera; family Vespertilionidae; genus Myotis; species Myotis myotis. The sequence goes on from NW_023416335.1 coordinate 177,989,218, forward strand.
AGGAATATTGGCTCACCTGTGCTAACAGAAGCACTTGGTAACTGAATGAAAGAAAATTAGCTGGAGGAAAGAAAGTTAACTGGACACAAGGAGGAAGCAAACACCATTCAAATGCTGTTAATAACTTATGATCATAGAAACAAAGAATTTAAATTTGTTAGGCGGTTAAAGTTCATACTTCTAAAACTCTACTAAATGAACTTTGTTAATTTCTAAATCAGGATTACTTAGGCTTACCTGGTCAATTCCCAGTTGTGAAGAAAATGCTGAGAATAAAGATGGCACCCAAGGGTTGGGTGGGGTGAGGGATGAGAATGACAACCTGTTTTTTTAGGTTATTCCCTGTTTCCCTCCTTTAAAAAAGCATGTAATTTGCTAATTGAAAGCAAAAGTGATTTTTAGTAAGTATATTTTTTCCTTAGTTGTAGAATTTCTACCCATTACAGATTTTCCATGAACTCTTTGAAGGAAAAAAGACCACTAAATTAAATGGTCACAAAGATTGTAAGATATGTTGGTTTCAGAAATGTGAAAACACGGAGGATGGAAAAGCCTGTCTTAGAACTAAAGATATATAAGCACAAATTTTTCCTTCTACTGTCCTGAGCCTGCCCCCTCATTGGATAAGAGGTTGATGGTAGAGACCTTGAAATCCACGTGTCTTGGAAGTTTTACATACAAGACACTATTTCGCCAAGCCTTTACTAGAAGCCCAGTACAACTTGTTGCACCTCTTCCTACAGTTCTAATTGCACTCTGTGTGAGTGGGGTGATGAATGGGAAAAAAGAGAGCAAGCATGGTGGCGTCCAGTGTTCCACGATGTACGTTTGTGAGGTATACCTGGAATGCTGCCTTCTTCCCCCGCCCCTTTGTGGAAAACACCACAAACAACTGTGCCTGTGGGCACTGGTCATAAAATATTGGAATGTGAAGGACCCAAACAACTGGTTCCTTTACAAGCTGTCTGGACTTTCATGTTACTGTAACAGAAAGTTCCTATCTTCAAATATAAGATGATAGTTTCTTCACTCATTCCTTGGTTTATAAGTAAGGAAATAACATATGTTTGGACAAACTCACCACAGAGACTTATATTACTAAGAAAAGATGGCATAGATTTAGGTAGGCTATGAAAGGTTACATGTTAGATCTGCTTGGTTTTGAAATACGAAAGTTCCAACTGTGCGTTTTACTGTTTTTTAGACTTTATTATCCTGGCAGTATGGGGCATGCTGGCTGTCAGTGGGATTACGTTGCAGATTCGGAGAGAAAGGGGGCGACCGTGTTTTCCTCCCCACCCGTACAAGTTATGGAAACGAGAGAGGGAACGCAGGGTGACCAACATCCTGGATCCCAGCTACCACATCCCGCCATTGAGAGAGAGGCTCTATGGCCGATTAACCCAGATCAGAGAGCTCTTCCAGAAGGAGCAGCCAGCTGGAGAGAGAACACCCCTGCTTCTGTAGATGCCAGAGGGCTTGGTCAGTGTGATCCTGAAGAACACAGGCACTGCGCAGCTTTGGTGTTTGTGCCCAGCCTGCTTCAGCAATCTCCAGTGCAAGTCTAATAAGAAAGCAGGCTTGTGTATCTGTGTGTGGTGTCCTTACCGATGCATGGAGATTATAATTCTAAGTGATGAAAAGATGACCAAAAAATGGGTGAATAGGGAAGCTTTTCCGTATTCCAAAATACTTGAGAAATTACCTCTTGGTTTACATGATCAACTTGTTCCATTAAATAGATACACACACACACACACACGCACACAAATTAAAAAAACTGATTCTCACATAAAGCCCTGATGTTTTCTTTTCACAAGTCCTGGAAAATTTCTCACACTTTAGTCCGTCTAAACCTGGGGGGCAGGGCCACAGAGGGTGGTTTGAGTGTTAAACTGAGTTTTTTGCTACTGTTTAGAGATTTAGGGATTTGATACTGGGTCTTTGAACTTCTGAGTACAAAAGGAGAACTAACTTAAAAAGTCTGATTACTTAATTGCATCTCTCTTAGTATCATATAGTAACAAAAGGTGTCATTCTTTTGCTTATTTTTGTGATAAAAAACATTTACCATATCATTTTAAATGTATAGTTTTTGCTTTTTTATTGTTCAAAATGGTAATTTAAATAGCTAAATTATTTCAATTTGAAAATAGATCTAATTTATATAGATAACAGAACTTTTATATGGATGATTAATTTATATTCCAAATAATGGCCTGGTTTGTTTTCTGGCCCTTTAAAAGAGTATTGATAGCTGATCTCTAGTTTAAACCATATTAAGTGACATGAATTTTTGTTTTGTTAATCTTTATCTGCATTTTGTAGTTCTTTCGGCTAAATTAGTTATTAGCATTGATGTAAAATACAATTTCAAAAAATCTCTATATGAAGCCCTTTGTACCATCTGTGTTTTAAAGTGATGAGGAAGTCAAAGCACTCAGTGTTTAATGGAGCTACTTTTGAAGTAGAGGCTTGGCATTTGTAAGAAAAGTCCCTTCAGTTTTAACTTTTTTTTTTTTTTTCCATCATGAGAATGTAACCTGGGTGCCCTGGGCTGCATAGCTGCTCCTCATGGCCTTTTAACTGTCAGAGCCTCTGCCACCAGCTCTGCCTGGGACTTGACATGTCTGAGTGACAGGGTGGTTGTATGCACATTTGTGAGTTAACCACCATTTGAAATGATGCTGCTTTAGAGTTTTTTCAAAGCACAATAGATTTTTGAAATTTCGGGTAGCTGGAAAATTTTCAACTTTTACTTTTGAAAGTGTCTTGGAAATGATTTATTCTGTAATCCACACTATTTATATAACCGCAGTAACACTTAAACTTGAAGGAAATTTTTTTTTATAATTCACCGTAGGGATTCTGACTTCTGCCATATCTTGGTATGTTCTAACAAAGTTATACAAAATGTTTGTGAGTTATTTTCTATACCATCAAAACGCACTGCCAGTGAAGATTGTAAAGACACAACACACATTTTTTGGAGGGAGATACAAATTGTTAAAATTTATGTTAATTTGTGAGTAATAAAAAGCTCGTTTGTACAATTTTTTAATAATAAATTCCTATTTTGAAAAAAATGCTAAAATGTCTCATTATTATAAAAATCTTATAAAAATTTTTTGCCAACTATCTTTGTACCACAGTAACAAGGCATAAGAAGACAGTTTCATAGCTATAAAAACAATTATTTAATTAAAAATAATTATTTAAAGAATCAGTTTAAGCACAAATGAAATCATAAGAAATGAAGGAGCCTAACCGGTTTGGCTCAGTGGATAGAGCATCGGCCTGAGGACTCAAGGGTCCCAGGTTCGATTCCGGTCAAGGGTATGTACCTTGGTTGCGGGCACATCCCCAGTGGGGAGTGTGCAGGAGGCAGCTGATCGATGTTTCTCATCAATGTTTCTAACTCTCTATCCCTCTCCCTTCCTCTCTGTAAAAAATCAATAAAATATATTTAAAAAAAAAAAAGAAAGAAATGAAGGAATTCTGGGGCAAGCTGATGTCTTTAGTGGGTTAGTTCATTAGAACTTTAGGTATGTCAAACTGAAGGAAAGTAATAGTATTGGAAAAGTATACTGTCCTATTTTGTTTCTGATAATCTGTTATAGGCTACCTACCATGTTTTCAAACCACAGTAGCTCACCAGTGCTATAGATCAACTGAGTTCCATAGAAGATGAGATAGTAACTGATTTTAACAAAGAAATTGCTAGAATATGAGACCACAAATGGACTTTATTTTTTTAAAAGTATATTTTTACTTATTTCAGAGAGGAAAGAGGAGAGAGAACCATTAATGATGAGAGAGAATCATTGATCGGCTGCCTCCTGCTCACCCCCTACTGGGGATCAAGCTGGCAACCCAGGCATGTGCTCTGGCCAGGAATCCAACTGTGATCCTTTTTTTATTTTTTAAAAAAGGCTTTATTGTTGCAAGTATTACATAGGTCCTCCTTTCCCCCTATTAACCTCTTCCAGCCCATTCCCCCCACCCCCTCACCACTCCATTGTCCGTGCGCACAGGTTATGCATATATGTATACAAGTTCATTGCAAGCAGTGATCTCTTGGTTCATAGGTTGATGCTCAACCACTGAGTCACACTGGCTGGGTAGGAATGGACTTCAGAAATCATGTTATCTGAACCCTTTATTTTATCATATCATAATTATGTTGTTTTTGTGGTGAGAATAATTAGGAAATCCTTGATGAAGGAGCCAATTATATGAAGTTAGTTATAAAGTAGTGCCCAGACCAAAATTTGGGATGCCTGACTCCCTTTCCAAATGTGCTGTTATCATAAAGAAAATGTAAATCACTGATTACTTCTCATTTTTCTCTGGTGAACTGGTAGGAGGCTTCTAATGTTGCAATGATATTGCAATGATCTCTTCTTTGGGAGGGGGGTTACAATTTTATGCAATGAAAACATGTTTTTTCCAAGTTAATTCTCTGAGGTCCTAGGTTGTTATCCATTTCAAAGAACATAATACTAAAAAAATTCAATATCCATACTTATCTCCACAGCAGCATTTGTATAGAATGTTTTAGTATAAAGTTCACTCCTTGATGTATTTGATACCTGTTATTAAATATCATTAAAACCCCAAGAAGAGATTAAAAAAACCCAAAAAATAAATGTCAGCATTATTTTCAAATTAACTTGGAGAGCACACCAATTTTAATCACTCATCTTTATTGATAAAATAGGCTCCTATGCACTACACACCTTCAGAATAAATGTAAGGTTCTGCTTAACAAAAAAGTATGGGGTGGAAAACTGTTTCTATATGACAAAGTAAATGTCTTTAAATAGCAAGATCTTAGAATTATATCCAAGTAAGAAGACTAAGAATAAATTAATTCAACTTATTGGTTTACAAAAATAATTATCAAGTAATGTTTTATAATAGAGCTGCCTCAAACTGCCTCAGACAATCTCAACTGTGTAGCTTATTTTCTTTCATTCTAACTTGGGATAAAAACTATATGAATGAATGTGCCATCAAATTAAGGAATACTTTCCCAAAAACGAATAGAAAAGTTAAAAAATAAAAACTGTCATTTATTTATAAAACATTAAGGCCTCTGAATGAGAACAAAAATCAATTTAATGTTTGGGTCAATAGCCCTTTTCTATTCAGTCAGCCCTATCAACCCCACTTACCCCAAACTTAAGATAGAAAAATTCTGAAAAGTAGTTTTTAATTTTACCAATATAGGAAATTATACATAAAAATTACCATGTAAACATTTAACAAATTTATACTCAAAGTAAATTTTCTATTATGCTAATTTTAATATGTATTTAATATAAATGAGCATAATATATTTATATCTGATACTTCTTTGATCTTTTTATTCTGTAATCACCAAAAATAAGAAAAAAATTACATTTCAATTGATAAAGCACATTTCTATTTTTGGTGGCTTTTAAAAATTTACATACTGGATATATATTTTATTAAAAAAATAAAACAAATACTCCTAACTCCATGGATTTTTTTTGTCCCTCTTTAACTGGAAAGTTATAAGAAAAATCTCATAGGTTATGAGGACCACATGGGTGCTTTAAGAATAGATCTAGAAATTACTTTTTTAATTTACTTTTTCTATCTCACTTAACAGTTACTTTTAAAAAAGGGACTCTATGAGGCAGAGGATTTCCCAACTTACTTTGAAATAACCATACCTAGCTTGCTTTATCAAACATTTCAACTGTTAGCTAAATGAGCTACACAGTATCCTTAAATATCAACCACACAAGAGGAAAATCTCTTCATTAATGATTTAAAAGCAAAACTTATTATTCTTTCAGAGTAGTTTAACCTACTAAATATGTCTCTTATAAGATCTTTCTTAGAAAGTAGTATTTCTTCTCTTTCATTCCTGAAATGCTTTCTCATATGCTTAGCAATTATGGACAATTGTTTGCTGAGTATTATGGTAAGTTAGCTAAAATTAAATCACCTCTTTTGTTTATGGTGTATATAAGACATTCCTACAGCCTTTCAAACTGATTTTTTTTTTTTTGGACAAGAATTTAAATTAACGGGAAGGTAGGCAATCATTAAAGCTAAAGTCTCATGGTACATAAGCTATTTGTTAACTTTGACACCAAACAGGGAGGATAAAACTTAGTATGATGATCTTCCACTCACCAAACTGTGGCAAAATGTGTATTTTAAAATTGGGATAACTTCATGAATTCCCACACATTTACTGGGAATATTCCAAGTATCATCCGGAAAGCCAACAGCACTACTGGAAGCTCTTGAAATGTTCAGCAGTCACTGTAAAAATCTTCAATTTGTTCAGCAATTAACAAACACTTGTTTCTACTTTTCAACTGCATTTTGGAATAAAGTCTAATACCATGAACTATGCATTTTTTGTTGCTACCTCTTAAAAATGTCATTTACAGTGCACTGTACATATTAAAGGGGAAAAAAGAGTAGCGTGAGATTGATTTTCCTGTTAATTCATTAACGTCAGTAGACCAGTCCCAGGGATCATTTGGAGCCTTGTAAGAAACTCAGACTCTTCAGCTCTTCCTCAGACTCAGGTCGCTATTGGTCACTAATGCTGACAAAGAAGTATTTTCTGATACATCATCTTTTCTAAGGTTCAGAAACGACTCTCGGGTTATTTGAAGGATCTCTCTCAAGCCTTTGTTTTCTTGCTATAAGAAAATAAAGACAAAGATGCAGCCACAAAGTTAGCCAGTTACAAGAGCACAAACATACAGTATAACAAATAAGAAGCAAGTTCTGTAACTGACAGAAATGCACTGAATGATATATATGCAACTGAAGTTGACAACCTGAATCCAGAGAACACTTTATTTTAAAGAGGTAGGAATCATGTGTTCAATGGCTTCTACCTCTGCAAAGTCTTCTTATTTATGCAGCTATAATTGTAGACAGAACCTCAGAAATTGCCTTATTTTAACATCTAGATTTATATTTAAATACACTCAGAAAGTTTGTGAGTAATACCCTGGGACTACAACCTCTTAGTACTTTAGTACTTTTATTACCTCCATGATAGCATGGAATACAAGACAAGCCATCTGGTTTCTTACCTTACAGGAATTTGACAACAGGGCTGGTTGAGTAAATCATGATGTTTTTCAAAAAGGAAAGTAAGTGACCAAATCTAGACCAAAAGGTAAGCAACTTTGCCTTTTTTTTTTTTTTTTGTAGATATTATAAGAAATGTGCACACATTTTAAAATAATTTTCATAATTTATTCTCTATCACTCTGTCTTTGATTTTACTTTCTAAGTTCAATGGTAAAAGGCAGGGATCAGCAAACTACAGTCTGGCTTGGGGTCTGTTACTGTAAATTAAATCTTACTGTAAATTTTACATTACAATGGAAGAGTTGAGTAGTTGCAACAGACTATCTAGTTTGTAAAATCTAAAAAATTTACTATCTGGCCCTTTACTGGAAAAGTTTGAATCTTGTATGCTTAGAGAGAGAAATAATTTTGGCCCTGTACAACCAATTTCTCCACCATAATTTCAAAATGAAGCTTTTAAAGTACAAAAGTCTATTCTACTGATTCGGCTTATTCAACAATGGTTTATGCTTTCACTACACAAAATAAAGGACAATGATTTATAGGATATATTTTCTGGCATAGATCTTTAAGCAGTTTCACCTACTTTTACAATTTAAAACTTACTTCAAGCTGAAATATTCTTTCCTGTTCCTTACAACCCTGTTGCTCATCAATTTCAATGGCTTTCTTCATTACTGCTGCCATTTCAGTTATCTGGTCAATATGTGCTTGTAATTCCTGAAAAAGAGAGATGGGAGTTGCAAATTAGTGAAATACTGTATTATTGTTATTTTTGGATCCTCTCATCTTTATAAAATCTTTACTGCCACTTAATATGAATGTAATATTCACATACTGCCATTTAACATGAATGTAATTAATATAATAAACAGATATTTACAAGAAAGCTGACTGACCATGATCGTGCTTTTGAAATCAGATTTTAGGACTAGAATTAAGACTAAGCAGCATAATTTAAGTAAACCCACTCGTAAGAAGAGAGCTCATTTCACATTCCTTTCACTACAAATGATCAGCAACTTTTCTTTTTTGCACCTACCTATATGACTTGTCAAAGTAATGGGAAAGATAAAACTTTCTGACATATTCCACCTCTTTTCACTGAAGTTTTCATGATTTATAAATCTTTTCTATACTACCCATACCTAAAAATCGATCTCAATCCAATCTAGAACTTTCTCGATTATAATCCTCTTTGACAGCAGAAACTGTATCTTGTTTATATTTGCCTATAAGTGTTCAGTACATAACAGATAATACATACTGAGTAAAATGAACATAGTTCTGCTTTTAAGTATTAAAATATTAAATGGCCTTCTTTGCAAACTGTTCAAAATATAATTTCAGTATAAAATAGTCATCCACTTTTTTAGTACAAGTTACACAAATTTCTTCCAATCCCATTCATTTTTCTTTTTTTTCACACCTGTACTAGGCAACAGAAATATGAATTCCGTTAAGACATGTTCCCTGATTTTAAGGAGCTTACAGTCAAGTGAAAGATACAGACAAAACATTTAAAATCAACATAAACTTAAGAATAATCATTTTTTAAATGAAAACCTTCTACAAACCATTGTTCACTGGCACTTGAGGGTTCTTCTACTATATTAAGACCAAAAGTTAAATATAAAAGTTAATAGCTCTCCAAATAAACATTAAGCCTCTTAAGTAGTTGTATATTCTCTAACGGTAGAATGGATTTGAGTAGGGCCCCCCCAAAAAACAAACAAACAAACAAATTAGCAAACTATGGAGGAAATAAGATGAAGAAGAGGAATATCTTTAGCAAACACATTTAATACTTTCTTAACCAACAAAAATGTAGGTCCTTTCTATACAATTCTAGTACACAGAAAAGGCAAAATATAGATCTGACATCATCCAATATGGTGCTATTTAAATTTACATGAATTAAAATCAAATACATTTAAAGAAATTAGCAATTCAGTTCCTCAGTTGTAGTAGTGACACTTTAAGTACTCAAAAGCCACATGTGGCTCTCAGCTTCCATATTGAACAGTGCAGAAAAAGAACATTTCCATCATTTCAGAAAGTTCTGTTGGATGTCCCCAAATTAGGTTATGGTAGCAAGAATGATATCAAGACAAACATCTGTCATATTCTTAAAAATGATTAAAATCCCTCCCAATATAAAGGAAGCATGTAATGTTTAAAAGTAAGTTAAATACAGATAACTGCAGGGACAAGTTGAATAAGGGAAATGAGTAAAAATTCTGAATACAAACAGCTAGCTCAGTTTATGATTTGATATCCTCTGGGACTGGCCTAGGTTAAATGATTACACAGGAAACAAATAATTCCTTGCCTTTAAAATGGAAAACAAGATACCACCATTTTTTTTTTCTTCAGGACAGAGTCTAAGAAAATCATCATGAAAAAAAACCACCCAATTCTTCAATCAGAGCAGTATTTTTATAGGCCAAGTTCATGAATGATTCACTTATTACAATAAAATCTTTGGAGAAGTATCATAGATCTTTTATTGGGCACAAGAGGCCAGACCTGTGTTTTCAAAACTAAAGGCAAGAAGTGTTAGCAAAATAATCCTTGAACTGTCTTGACATGCCTTTCACTTGTAACTTTTTTGCTTAGGTTTATTTCAATTTGGCTCAATAAAGACCAGCTATAAGTAAGGTAAAAAACAAACAAACAAACAAACAAACAAACAACAAATAGACAGCTAAAACACAATGGAGAGTATACTATACTACACTTAATAACACATATACAAAGGCATTTTATTATAAACTCAAACTAAAGGACAACAAACTGTCAAAAATCTGAGTTAAAACAGTTCATTTAATAATTTGAACAAAATTTTTATGAAATCAGATTAAAATGACTGCCAAGAACATATCTTTGATGTCCAGAAAGAGAATAACTGTTTAAAGTTTACTAAATTTGCAGCAGCAGTAAGGGCAACAAAATGAAAAGCTTGCCTGAACAATCTTTAAGGCCTGCCCTTATCTAACAGGATGTGTATGATATAATACACAGAGAGTCAATGACAGATTTAAAGTTTCTACACTGAATATTTTTGCATGGCTAGCACAGCATTTTAAGACTTAATTTCATTTATGTGCTGATTTAATCTGGTAGAAAAATTCAATGTAAAAAAACTCTTTAAATGGACCCCCCCTTCCATCCGCACCCCCAAAATTGACTGTTTTATATAGTGTACATTCTGATTTGCTTCCAAGTGCCTTCTCTCCAGTCCATGTTGAGGTGCTTCAAGGATGTGTCGAGATGCATCAAGGAAGAATCCTTCGGAGCTGTTACGATGTACCATGTCAATCTGTAGTACAGAGTCATTATAATGTTAATACGGACATTATCCGTAATTTAAAAACTGAATGAGTGTTAGTTCATGCGTGTTAGCCAACTGTTTGAAATGTTTGCTTTTTTAAGATTTCCAAAAAGGCATTTGTTCAAAAATAATGAATAAAATGAATATTTGGATGAAAATGAGGTCTCATTTTGATTTTTAAATGTGTGCTCAAAAACTTTCAGATTAAGGGCAAAATTCTAGATTACAGTAGTCCCAAAAGGGTCTCTTACTTCAAAATGCTGTTATGTGTGACTCTGTTACCCCTAAGTGTGTTATAAAATTATTTTTGTGTTTAGGTATGTCAGAGCACTAGTACCTAACCATGTCCTAGAATCTCCTACTTCTGCACCTTAATCATACCAGTTTCTCTGCTCACTCACCTCTGCTTGTTGATGCCCAACCCCCACTAATTAATTCAAAACTGAATTTAGTTGGATTTCTTCCTTTCCTTACTCCTTCCAGATGCTCTTCATGAGAACTAATCTTGCTTCCTCTACTATTCCTGGAATAATTCATATCTCTATTTTAGGATTCATCACATTTGACCTTATATCAGTTATGTTTGTATCTGTATCTCCCATTATACTGTAAGCTCCTATTATAGAATAATGGAACTTATTCATTCATTCATCCTATTATTAATAATAACTAAGCCAGTGCAAATGTTAATAGATGTTTGTTTAATTGAGTCAAAGTGTCTCCTTTTTGGGGAAAATCAAAATCACAAACATTAATATGTATTAGTTAGAATTAATAACAAGTAACTGAATAGTCATTTTATGGAAGGTAAGGATTGGCACATATGATGACGAACTTAATTTATATAATAAAAAATGATGGTTTACAACTATCTTAAGAAGTGTTTCATTTTGCTAATTAATAAAACAGCTCTCTGGTGAATGGTAAAATCTCATGTGTTTCAGAAAATATTCACTTCTGTCATAGCTACTACCAGATGGGAATAGCAAGCTGCAGTATCTTACTCTAAGCACTTTTTTTGGTCAAAGTATTCTTCTCTTTAGATCTTAAAAATTTATTTCTTAGATTACTTTTATTTTTTAAAATGTATTTTTATTGATTTCAGAGAGGAAGGGAGAAGGGGATAGAAACATCAATGATGAGAGATAATTATTAGTCAGCTGCCTCCTGCACACCCCTCACTGGGGATTGAGCCTGCAACCCGGGCATGTGCCCTTGACAGGAATTAAACCTGGGACCCTTCAGTCTGCAGACAGATGCTCTATCCAGTGAGCAAAACCAGCCAGGGCTATTTCTTAAATTATTGAACAGAAGGACTTCTGAAATTTCTCAAGATTACATTTCTTGCCCTAGCCGGTTTGGCTCAGTGGATAGAGCATCAGCCTGCGGACTCAAGGGTCCCAGGTTGGATTCTGGTCAAGGGCATGTACCTTGGTTGCGGGCACATCCTCAGTAGGGAGTGTGCAAGAGGCAGCTGATCGATGTTTCTCTTTCATCGATGTTTCTAACTCTCTATCCTTCTCCCTTGCTCTCTATAAAAAATCAATAAAATATATTTTAAAAAAAAAATCACATTTCTTTTAACAACTTTTAATTCATCTTTGTACCTTTAAAAAACCTCTTAAGTTATACATTTAAACATAAATATTTTATAATAATGTCATTAACAATAGATACATTTTACACTCAAAAGATTGCTACTTAAATATCCAACATTTTCCTTTAGGTTAGGAGATGAATACAGCATAATTAACTAACATTCAACTCGTATTTATTAATTTACTACTTTACTATTTGACACAAGACTACTAACTTCCTCAAATGTGCAAAGTTGTCACACAAAGATCTATTTACTAGGTATTTAATTTTAATAGAATTAATAATTTAAAAATATCTACAAGCCCCAAGATGGAAGAAACATTTCAAAGAATCTAAAATGTGTTTCAATAGTTGAGAAAGATAAAAATGTCTTATAACAATCAATATTTCTTAAATAATATTAGTTAAAACCACTAATAGTTAGCTCACCATTATCCATTATAGAAAATGGCCTCATAATTACAATCTATTCTAATATTTTTATTCCATACCAGCAGTTAAAATTCAGTTTAAAATAAAAGGTAAATGGTAAAGATTATTCTACTTGTCTTCATAGCAGTTGTTAGCAAACACAAGGGACATACACAAAAGGAACAGACACAGGAATAACAAATGAACAGAAGGAAAAACACTAATTTTTAACCAGGTTAGCTATCTCTAAACATTATGTTCCTGATATGTGATTTGGGGGGAGGAGAGCAAATTTTTAGTATGTTGGTTCTTTTCCTCTCCCTGACCCCCTGTTCTTTCCATTATAAACAAGATGATAGTATGGATGAATCAGCCTTATTTAGAAAATAGTTTTAAGAAAAACAAATCTATCTTTATCTGTGTTCAATTTTTTAAAAAAGTTTTTAGCATTCCAATTTTTGTTTTTGCAACAGATGTCAATACAGAAATCTATTTAAAGAAATATTTCTTAAAAGCAGATAACCTTATAAAAATAAATTTGAATTGAATACTTACCTTTATTTCCCAAATAAAGTTTACTTTTTAATATATATTAAAGCTACTAGGAACAATGGTAGTTAAAAGAGTAAATAAAATAAAATGATCTATAACAAGAAATGAAAAAAATAAGTTAACCAATTGTCCTTCTATTCCATTTCCAATTATATTTATAGAATGGATTACCTTTGAGTGCTGCTCTTTTAACTTCATTATTATACCCGGGTCATCTTTTTTGCTAGCCATTAGCAATCTAAACATTTGTTCACGATACTTGCTCATTATCAGTTCCAAGGCAGACTGATGTTCTTCCAAGGATGTACGTAATTCTATCAAGAATAATAGTATATTTTATTCAAACTTGAGTTAAAGATGTATAAAATATTCTCTTCCGTATTACTTTATTAAAAAAGCAACTTATAAAGAGGGTATTTTAAAAAGAAAACCTGATGAATAACAATATAGCTATATAGGATAGTATAGAAATAAAAGATACCAAATGAAGTCCTTTATTAGTTTTTAAATTACCATTTAAAACACATTTTTTGAGAATCATTTCAATACCCATTCAATGAATAACAATTAGGTATCAGATGATGCTCTATATTAGGAAAACCAAAAGGCCATGGAGCTCAGAGTGTAGTCGAGAAAACAAATACATAAATAATTGTAATACAATGTGGTAAGTGCAGAGATGTGCTCTACTCAAATATATATGAGAAGTCTGTGAGGAGAAATTAGTGAAAGCTTCACAGAAGTATGGTATTGAGGTGAACCTGCATTCCTTGAGCTGAAAAACAAAAAACATTCTAAGCAGGGAGGTATGAAAGTGACAGTGCATTTAGGAACTAGTTTGGGATGGCAAAAGCAAAGGTTTCATAGAGAAGAGAAGCATGGGAAGAAGAAGAAAGAAAAGAAGGCTTGGAGTTGACTTTGAAGGCTATTGGATAAAGACATAAGTACACAAGGAAACTGACAGGTTCCGTGACTTTAAGCAAAATGACATATAACAAAATCAATTTTACCAAAGACTAAATGACATAAAAAATAGTTAAGTTCCTATAGCATTTCATCAACTATAAAACGAAATGAACAAATTGATGTTATTTGAAGACCTGATGTTGTACAATGAGGGTTCTTAAGCTAAATAATATGATTAGATAATTTAAAAAATCAATCTGATGCCAGTGTTGAAGATGGATTGCAGGGGATGGAATCAGGGAGGCGAATTAGGATAGTTCAGGAAGAGACTATGAACACCTAAGCTGGGGAACAAAGTGGTGGGATTGCAGAGAATAAAATTGAGTTATTTCATACGTAACAACAATGGCACAAACTGAATATTTAAAGTCAGAATGTAAGATGACTCCAAGCAAGGCAGACATTCAAATGTAGAACAGAAAAAAGGGCAACAGACCTATGAAGTAGAGATGACATTAACATCAAAAAGTAAATTCAATTGATTATTTTCCCATGTTTGACAATATTAATTGATCCCAAGTTGACAGTACAATTGTAAAGTTCTCTCTCTTTTTAAAAAAATATTTTTATTGATTTCAGAGAGGAAGGGAGGAGGAGAGAGAGACAGAAATATCAAAGATGAGAGAGAATCACTGATCGGCTACCCCCTGCATGACCCACACTGGGGAGGGAGCCTACAATCCATCTGGGCATGTGCCCTGACTAGGAATTGAACCGTGACTTCCTGGTTCATAGGTCAATGCTCAACCATTGAGCCATGCCAACCGGAAGCAAAGTTCTCTTTTGATTTGCTATATGTAGAAATAATATATCTTGCCTTTGTTTTCTTGTTGCAATTCTCTGATTTGTCTGTTTTCTTGCTGGATTCCCATAACTAATGTAGACCGTGGCCGATGTCTTGCAACTTCATTAAGTTCTTGAATTTCTTCCTGATACTAATGAAAATATTAAAAAAGAACATGTGGGAAGAAAATATTTGAAAATGTAAATCTGAATCATATATCAGATAAGGGTCTAGTATCCAAAATATAAAAAGAATTCTCACAACTAAATGAATGCTAAGAAAACCCAATTAAAAAACTGGCAAATAAGGTAAGTTCTGGGGATATAATGTATAGCACGGTGACTATAGTTAACAATACTGTATTGTGTGTTTGAAAGTTGCTAAGAGGGTAGATCTTAAATGTTCTCACCACACATATGAAAAAGGTAATTATGCCAGGTGAGGGAAATGCTAACTAATCTTATGGCAATCACTTCACAATATATGTGTATCAAATCATCACACTGTATACTTTAAACATATACAATGTTTTATGTCAATTACATTTCAATAAAGCTGGAGAAAAAACTGGCAAAGGATTTGAAGAGACAATGCTCTAAAGAAAATATACAAATGACCAATAGCACATGAAAAAATGCTTAAAATCATTAGTCACTAGGGAAATGCAATTCAATATAAGATACCACTTCATAACTGCTAGGATGGCTTTAATAAAAAAGACAAATAACAAGTGTTGGAGAGAATGTGGAGAAATTGTAACCCTCATATATTATTGATGGGAATGCAAGATCTAACTACTAGGAAAAACAGTCTGGCAGATCCTCAAAAAATTATACAGAGCTATTATATGACCCATCCATTCCACTTTGAGTTATATACCCAAGATTACTGAAAACATGTCCACACAGAAACTTGTACAAAAGTATTCATAGCAGTATTATTTATAATAGCCAAAACATAGAAATAATCCAAATGTCCATCAATTGATGAATAGTAGACACAATGTGACATATCCTTATAATGGAATATTATCCTATATAGAGGCCCGGTGCACGAAATTCGTGCACTGAGGGGGTGGGGGGTCCCCTCAGCCCGGCCTGCGCCCTCTTGCAGTCTGGGTCCCCTCAGGGGGATCAGGCCTAAGCTGGCAGTCAGACATCCCTCTTGCAGTCAGGAGCTCTTGCAGTCCGGGACCCCTCGCTCCTTAACACTGCCTGCAACAGAGGTGGGAAAGGCTCTTGCCACCACCGCTGCGCTGGCCAGCTGTGAGCCCAGCTTCTGGCAGGGAGGTGCTCCCCCTGTGGGAGCGCACTGACCACCAGGGGGCAGCTCCTGCGTTGAGTGCCTGCCCGCTGGTGGTCAGTACGCATCATAGTGACTGGTCGTTCCGCCAGTCATTTTGCATATTAGCCTTTTATTATATACAATAATAAAAGGCTAACATGCAAATTGAATTATCTATTTATATAAAAACCCTGGGTGTAACATCACCACCGAGGCTCAACCAACCAGAAGGAAGTCAGTCCTGCAGTGGTTGTCTTGGAAACGGCTGCAAACTCCCCGAGCTGTTTCCCGTGAGGGCGGTGAGGTTTCAGGCAGGAACGCGCCCTCGGAGCGTGGACGCACTGAGTCCTGGGTCCTCTTAGCCACAGCTGCACCCTCCCCAAGCTGTTTTGGGTAAGGGCGAGGTTTGAGGCAGGAACCGGCCCTCAGAGCGTGGAGGCATATCTTTATAAAGTTTTAATACATTATATTAGAGGTCGTGATAGTACTGTTTTACCCACAGCGTCTACAAGAATTGCTGCAAATTTACTTCTGGGTGGAAGCACCTTTCATTCCCAATATAAATTACCCATTCCACTAAATGAAACTTTAATTTCTAGACTCGATATAAACAGTGAAGTTGCTAAAACTATTAAAAAGGCCCAACTTCTCATTATTGACGAATGCACCATGGCATCCAGTCATGCTATAAATGCCATAGACAGAATACTAAGAGAAATTTGGGAGGAGGGAGCCCCATTCCTTATAGAATCAGCTGTTGGTCAGCTTACTGTCAGCAGCCTGCCAGCCAGGAATCCCATTCACCTGCACCCTGGACCCTGACAGCAGGGAGGAGGGAATATGTCTTATAGTGAATGGTTAGTAAAACTTGGAGATGGCAAACTTGATAGCAGTTTTCATTTAGAAATGGACATTATTGAAAACCCCTGTGAAATGATTTGTAATGGATCTATTATTGAAGCTACCTTTGGAAATGCTATATCTATAGATAATATTAAAAATATATCTCAACGTGCAATTCTTTGTCCAAAAAATGAGCACGTTCAAAAAGTAAATGAAGAAATTTTGGATATACTCGATGGAGATTTTCACACATATCTGAGTGATGATTCCATTGATTCCACAGATGATGCTGAAAAGGAAAATTTTCCCATCGAATTTCTTTTTTTTTTTTCCTATCATTTTCTTTTTATTTCTTGAAGTATTACAAAGAGTATTACACATGTCTCCTTCCCCCCTCCCCACTTGACATTCCCCCGGCTTCCCCCACCCCCCAGTGTCTTGTGTCCATTAGTTATTCTCATATGCATGCATATAAGTCCTTCGGTTGATCTCCTACCCGCCCCCCCAACCCTCTCCAGGGTTCCCACTGTAATTTGACATTCTGCTCAATGCTGCTCTGCCTCTGTATCCATTTTTGTTCATCAATCTATAATGGTCCTTATTATTCATAAATGATTGAGTTCATGTGGTATTTTTCTCAGCTTCCCAGGGGCCGTCTCAGTTTCACAGGGGCCATCTCAGCCTCACAGGGGCCGTCCCAGACTCACAAGGGCCATCTCAGCCTCACAGGGGCCGTCTCAGCCTCACTGGTGCTGGCTCAACCTCACAGGGGCCGTTTCAACCTCACCGGGGCCGTTTCACCTTCAACGGGGCCGTTGCAAGCTCTCTGGGGCCGTCTCAATCTCACAGGGGCCGTCTCAGCCTCATCGGGGCCGCTTCGGACTCACCGGGGCCATTTCGAACTCACCGGGGCCGCTTCGACCTCACCGGGGCTGTCTCGACCTCACCGGGGGCATCTCGACCTCACCGGGGGCGATTCAACCTCACCGGGGCCGTCCCAGACTCACAAGGGCTGTCTCAGCCTCACAGGGACCGTCTCAGCCTCACTGGTGCCGTCTCAACCTCATAGGGGCCGTTTCAACCTCACTGGGGCTGTCTCAGCCTCCCTGGGGCCGTCTCAACCCCACAGGGGCCGTCCCAACCCCACAGGAACCGTCTCAACCCCACTGGGGCCGTTCAACCTCACCAGGGCTGTTGCAGCCTCACTGGGGCCGTTGCAACCTCCCTCACGGGGGCCATCCCAGCCCCACAGGGACCACCTCGGCTTCACGGGGGCCGTCTCAGCCTCACGGGGACCGTCTCTGCAACACGAAGTTTGGCATTCTGTCCTTTGTTGGGCGGCTCCTTGCTGGACAAAATCTCCCAGCGTTCCTGGTGGCTGAATATCTGGTATGCTTGCTTGGATTTTGTTTTCTACCAAGTGCACAGACTGACTGTCTGCCGTCTCCCAGCATCCCATGTGAGACTGGATCTGGTGGACCTGCCTGTGTGTTTGCTGGTACAGCGGTTCCACATCGCCAGCCCAGCCGGGTCCGGCTCCGGCTCCCTCCAAACCTGATTCTGCTTCTTGAGGAGTTGAAATCTGCATTCTGCTGGGCTGGGCTGCAAAAGTGCCGGTGGTTCTCTTTGTGCCACTAGCACAGCTTGGGTGGGGATGTAAATTGAGTAGGGCGGGGTCCCGGGAATCACCAGGGTGGAGCAAGGGGCAATGGCGTCTCCATGCCTCCTCACCTCTCCGTGACTCAGCATCTCGCGTCCCCGAGTGTCAGCGAGCAGCTCCGTGAGACAGCCACTCTCACTCTCCAGCCAGTTGCAAGGCCGTCCCGCCTCTCCCAGTAGGGGTCTGGGGCCTCAGAATTCCGCCCTAAACCAGCTCAGTGGACTCGAGAGTCTGCAACCCCTTCTAATTGAAAAAAACCGCGCATCCAGTTGCAGTCGGCCTGGCGCGTGATTCCATACCTCCGTTCTTGGAGCCTCTGCACAACCTACTCAGTCTCAATGCTCTTCTTTCTTTCCTTCCAGTTGTAGAGCTTCCACTGGGCCAGCTTTCCCATGGTTCTGAATGAAAACTGTTTGTTTTATAGTTGGTAGTCTCAATGTTGTTGTGGGAGGCAGCACACACAGGTCTGTACCTTACGCCGCCATCTTGGTTCTTCTGTCTGCTATACCACTGGGAGGGAATTGAGCATACTTTACATGAGGTGAAGCAATATCCTTTCTAGAGATGATCAGCGTTATTTACCATTCTCGGAATCGTTGCTGAGTTCTCTCCACGCAGCACAGCCCCCTCCCCACCGGGAGGAGGGGAAAGTGGGAGGGGGAGGGGTGTCTTCCGCGTGGTGCGCGGGTCGGGAGTGGACTGGGGAGGGGTTGAGGTCCGCGCAGGAAGAGGAGGAGGGGGAGGGGAGGCCCCTATCTCCCAGTCTCCCCCTGAAAACCTCCCTTGTCTCAATCACATCAGACTGACTGTCTTTCCGAATTTCTTTTTTTTTTTTTTTTAAATATATTTTATTGATTTTTTACAGAGAGGAAGGGAGAGAGATAGTCAGAAACATTGATGAGAGAGAAACATCGATCAGCCGCCTCCTGCACATCCCCCACTGGGGATGTGCCCGCAACCCAGGTACATGCCCTTGACCGGAATCGAACCTGGGACCCTTCAGTCCGCAGGCCAACGC
This sequence comes from Myotis myotis, assembly GCF_014108235.1. Lineage (NCBI taxonomy): Eukaryota > Metazoa > Chordata > Mammalia > Chiroptera > Vespertilionidae > Myotis > Myotis myotis. The sequence continues at coordinate 178,008,764 of NW_023416335.1, forward strand.
TCTATCCACTGAGCCAAACCGGTTTTGGCCCGAATTTCTTAATAGTATTATTCCTTTGGGAATGCCATGTCATAAATTAAAATTGAAAGTGGGTGTAATCATCATGCTATTGAGAAATCTCAATAGTAAATGGGGTCTTTGTAATGGTCCCAGATTTATTATCTAAAGATTATGACCTAACATTATCGAAGCTGAAGTATTAACAGGGTCTGCAGAGGGAGGGGTTGTTCTGATTCCAAGAATTGATTTGTCCCCATCTGACAGTGGCCTCCCATTTAAATTGAATCAACGTCAGTTTCCCATGATGCCAGCATTTGTGATGACTATTAATAAATCACAAGGACAAACTCTAGATAGGATAGGCATATTCCTACCTGAACCCGTTTTCACACATGGTCAGTTACATGTTGCTTTCTCTCGAGTTCGAAGAGCATGTGATGTTAAAGTTAAAGTTCTAAATACTTCAGCACAAGGGAAATTAGTCAAGCACTCTGAAAGTGTTTTCACTCTTAATGTGGTGTACAGGGAGATATTAGAATTAGTTTAATCACTTTATCAGTCATTGTTTGCATCACTGTTGTTTTTATATCATGGTTTTGTTGTTTTCATATCATGTTTTTGTCATTTTTATATCATGCCTCTGTTGTTGTTATATCCTTTTGTTACTATTTCTTTATTAATAAATTTACATATTATTTTCATACACATTTTACTAATTTCCTTTCATTTCTCACACTTCTAGTACAGAGAAAGGGCAAATAGCAATATTAAAATATTTCCACTAATTAATTCCCTTTTAATGTGTACGAATTTCGTGCACTGGTCTACTAGTATAGGATAATAAAAGGCTAATATGAAAACTGAATTACATAGGATAATAAAAGGCTAATATGCAAATTGACCAAATGGCAGAACGACCGGTTGCTGTGATGCGCACTGACTACCAGGGGGCAGATGCTCAATGCAGGAGCTGCCCCCTGGTGGTCAGTGCGCCCCCACAGGGGGAGCGCTGCTCAGCCAAAAGCCAGGCTTATGGCTGGCGAGTGCAGGTGGCGGGAGCCTCTCCTGCCTTTGCAGCAGTGCTAAGGATGTCCAACTGCTGGCTTAGGCTGGTTCCCATGGGGAGTGGGCCTAAGCTGTCAGTCGGACATCCCCTGAGGGCTCCCTGACTGTGAGAGGGCGCAGGCTGGGCTGAGGGACCCCCAACAGCATGAATTTCATGCACCGGGCCTCTAGTTGGGTAATAAAAAGGAATGAAGCACTGATATCTGCTATAAAATGAACTTTGAAAACATTGTTAAATCAGTCACAAAAAGCCCAACATTGCAAGATTCTGTTCATATGAAATGTCTAAAATAGGCAAATCCATTGAGAGAGAAAAATCAGTGATGGCTTGGGGAAGGGAGAATGGGGCTTTGGGATGATGAGAATATTCTGGAATTAGTAATTATGGTTACACAACCTGAGAATATTCTAAAATCCAATAAACTGTACCCTTCAAAAGGATAAGCTTTATGGTATGTAAGTTTTATCTCAATAATATGTGCAAAATTATTATCTTTTTTAAATAACTAGGAATCTAATTTTATTTTCAAGGCATTTTTTTTTTAAATATTTTTATTGATTTTTTACAGAGAGGAAGGGAGAGAGATAGAGAGTTAGAAACATCGATGAGAGAGAAACATCGATCAGCTGCCTCCTGCACATCTCCCACTGGGGATGTGCCCGCAACCCTGGTACATGCCCTTGACCGGAATCGAACCTGGGACCTTTCAGTCCGCAGGCCGACGCTCTATCCACTGAGCCAAACCGGTTTTGGCTTCAAGGCATTTTTATGAGACACTAAGTAACACAGTCATTATAACATTGCTGGTTCTAAATTTAGATGTCAAATTCTTTTCACAGCTCAATATCAGATATATGTTCACTGGAATACATAAGACAAGCTACACAGTTAAGGTGGTATGTAATCTTTTTAGGGCAACAGAGTTGCAAGACAAACAAAGTAAACTTGTTCCATTATTTCCAGTAGTTTTGATAAAAGCAGGATCCCAGAGTTGCTTCCTTTTAAAAAATGAATGAATTTCATGAGAGTAGGCTATGAATATACATTTCCCCCTACCGATTTCATAATATCAGAACTTTTATAATTCTCTTAGAGTTAAAAATTTTTATCAGAAGAGAGCTTTAAATGGTAGCTAAACTCCATGGCCCATTGGAAAGTCCTTACACACAACACTAAGGATAACGAGAAGTGAAGCTCTTTTCATTTCTTCTTTAACTGGCAAGGTAGCAAACATAAACGCAATAACTGCAAAAGGTATAAGGTAGATATTACTCTGCATTATTTTAAAAAGTTGTTAAATAACATCATCTAGCTGGTTTTATAAAGAAAAACAAACATTTTCACATTATAAAAATATGAGAGCAAAATGTGTCTATACTGGTAAATGACATTATCTGGTCTTTGCCAAATGTATCTGGACTGAATAAATTCATGTATTTTATAAACTCAAATGTGTGTCTGTCAGAAAAATTGTGATCAAGTCTACAAATTTTAGAATATATATAAAATACATATTTCACCTGAGCAATACAAAAATTATAAAGTAAAATTGAAACATACATGTTAAGCTACCTTTAAATTTTAAAAAGAACATCAAAAAATAATAATTACATTCTAATTAAGCAGAAGTTAGTGATTCAAACAATACATAAATATCAATGATTGCTTTTTTTAAAAAAATGAAATCAACAAAAAAGAAAAAAAAAACAAACCTGCTTCATTGCTTCTACTCGCTTGTTGAGAGCCGTGGTCTGCTCAATCAGAGATTCTGCTGCATCATCATGATCTCTCAGTCTCTCAACAAGAGCTTTGGCATCAGCAAGTGCCTTCTCAATTGTGCAACTCATTTCTAAAGGAATACCTATAATAAAAATTGAAATCAAGACTCAAAACAAAGGTGGCACATCATCCTATTTCAGTTTCATGTTCACAGAGATATGCTTCTGGAGCAAAATTTGTTACAGGACTGTTCATTGTAAGTAGAGAGAAAAACATTTAAGAACACCCGTAGCTTTGCTTCTATCAGGATGGCACAAGACAAAGTGAATTTATAATATTTGAAAAAATTAGAATACATGCAAACAGTTTGCAGACATAATAAAAATGCATGTAAAATACCATGAATTTATGATGGGGGAAAAAAAGTAAACATCCAATGGATACATTTTATATCATACAGAAATAGTGTTCTTTATGAGGCCATTCCCTATCTTGTCATTTTTGAAAGATGTCACTTTATTAATCTGTATTCTGTGGTCAATCTGACTGTAAGATCCTTCCTAGCTTTTGCTTGGTCAGGTGACCTGAGATAATGTTTACACACACTACTGACCAGCCAAAGTGGCCTCTATGTGTCACGCTGGCAGGTGGGGTCCCCGGCCTGGCCTGTGGGGATCAGGCCAAAACCGGCTCTCCACATCCCCTGAGGGGTCCGGGATTGCAAGAGGGCGGTTCTCAGGTGATGCACCCAGGAATCCGGCTCCCTCCTCTCTGGTTCCCGGGTACATCACCCAAGAACTGCCGCTGCCAAGTCAAATCACGTAGCTCGGCAGCTCCTGCGTTAAGCGTCTGCCCCCTGTGGTTACTGAGCATCACAGCTACTGGTTGGATGGCCACTTAGCCTTTTATATATATAGAATACACACACACACACACACACACACACACACACACACCATGAGATTTATATATATCTATTCATCTATTGTTAGACATCTAGGTGGCTTCCATATCTTGGCTCTTACTAGTAATGCTGCAATGAACATACAATTAATATATCTTTCTAGTTAGTGTTTTGTTTTTGGATAAATTCCCCAGAGGTGTAATTGCTGGATTGTATAGCAGCTCTATTTTTAATTTTTTGAGGAACCTCCAGTTTTTCCTAGGGGCTGTACTAGTTTACAATCCCAGCAACAGTGTATGAGGGTTTCCTTTTCTTCACATCCTTATTTGTTGTTTATTGATGATTGTCATTCCCACAAGCATGAGGTGATATTTCATTTTGGGTTACCTAGTCTTAGCCTTCTCTCTAACCTAAGTCAACCCAAATGAACCTCTAGAGCACTGTACAATAAAATAAAACTGCTAAATAATCATTTTAATTAATTCAAACTGTTAGTAGCTTTCTGAACCTGAGGACTACTACCTAATAATGTCCTTTGGTCAACAGGACAAGTGTATTCCCATTTATCAATGAGGAAAGACTCAGGGATTCCAAATGAAAGGAAATGAATGACAGCACCATGCAGCAAGGAAGGAGTCAAGCTAGTACCAGAAATAGAATTTCCAATACCCAGGCTAGTGCTCTACTCAGGAGCCAAGGTGGATCTCAGGACACTATTTGCTTTTAGATAAATAAAAACTATCTCAGTATTCCTGGCTGGAAAAACAGAGCAAATTCCCCGACTCTATTTCACCAACAGGTCCACCAAAATATTATAAAAATTGCATTTCAAGCCAGCACTAGAAAATAAATGGGAGTGTTAATGCAGAATGAAATAACAAAATGTCAAAAAAATTTTTTAAATGTATTTTATTGATTTTTTACAGAGAGGAAGGGAGAGGGATAGAGAGCTAGAAACATCGATGAGAGAGAAACATCAATCAGCTGCCTCTTACACACCTCCCACGGGGGATGTGCCCGCAACCAAGGTACATGCCCTTGACTGGAATCGAACCTGGGACCTTTCAATCCACAGGCCGACGCTCTATCCACTGAGCCAAACTGGTCAGGGCTCAAATATTTTTTCTAACCAGTAAAAGCCTAGCATCCATTTTTACTAGACATTAGAGTTAATTATAATACCAATGGATGTGTACTGATAGGCTTTCTCAATTACAATTAACATTCACTTTAAAAAGTATTCTCTAGACTGCTAAAAAAATACTACTATCAAAATAAACTATATTTAAATTTTGCTTTGTAACTATAAAAATAATGCTATTCTGAGAAATGAATTTTAAACATCAGGTAATTCAAAGCATTATTTTATTAGCATTTCAGAAAAACAGTGACACAGAGTTTCTAAGAATCTGCATGTTCATTTCCTGTATGTGAAACCACAGAAAAGTTTAGAATGTTTTATAATATGCATTAACTTTGCGACCTTTTTTGAAAAACATTGTGTTTCCCCTCTCTTTTTGGGTCAGTAAATGGAGTGGGAGGGAGATTGTTTCCAACCCCTCTAACAAGTTTAAAAAATATATTCCAGTTAAATAAAACATTTAAAAAGGGGTATTCTCATTTATCTACCTATTTTTATCATGCTTAATTATTACTTACATTATCTCCTATAGGTGGGCCCAAATTACAGGTGAAATTTTTCTAAAGCAGGTTTTCCCCCTGCATTAGCTATATACTCGCCCACTTTACCACCCACAGACACTGACAGTCAGACTCCTGGCAGCGGGTTCAGAACATTCTGCTGCTGATAAAAGAGAAACCACCACCCACCTATGACAGCAACTGACAGCTGTTAATTTTAGATTTTGGTTAACAAAATTTTAAAGAAATTCAAGTCACTCTTCTTTCTCTTTTACCCCAAAATTCAGTATCCTATAGTTGGACAAACAGAAATACTGTGACTACCGATATGCCATTGAGTGTCTTCAAATGTCAACAATCTACTCTAATTAAAAATTTCTATTGGGTTGCTCAGGCAGGTATCTCTAATGTCAATTAATAGATAATAGACATGGAATAGAAAAAGAAAAAGGCATAGTATGGCTTTCTCATAAACTTACACTCTAAAAAAAAAAATCAAGAAAAATGCATGTAAATTATATCCTATCTAATAACAGACAAACATGGTAATTAACTGTACCTCCGACACACTTCCCATCGGCTAATCAGGGCAATATGCAAATTAACTGCCAACCAAGATGGCGGCCAGCAGCCAGGCAGCTGAAGCGAACAGGAGGCTTGCTTGCTCCAGTGATGGAGGAAGCCAAGGTTCCCCGCCTGCCGCTGCTGGGCTCTGAGCTTGCACTCTAAGAAACAATGTTGCAATTATAGAAGCTAAACAAACCCCAGAAACCTGTTTTCAGCCAGCTGGGCCTCAGAGCTGGAGCTGCAACAGTGTTTCAATTATAGAAGCCAAAGAAACTCAGATACCTGTTTTCAGCAGCCAAGGTCTCAGAGCTGGAGGCGAGACTCAGAGCTAAAGCCCGCTCTCAGCTCCAGTGACAGCCATAGAAGGTAAATAAATCCCAGAATAAAAAGAAAAAAAAAAAAAGAAAAAAAGGAGAGGTTGGGAGCTTCAGTCACCCGCCAGCCTGAAAACGGCCCTCAGCCCCTCACCCAGACTGGCCAGGCACCCCAGTGGGGACCCCCACCCTGAAGGGGGTGTGACCAGCTGCAAACAGCCATCATCCCCTCATCCAGGCTGGCCAGGCACCCAAGCGGGACCCCCACCCTGATCCGGGACACCCTCAGGGCAAACCAGCCGGCCCCCACCCGTGCACCAGGCCTCTATCCTATATAGTAAAAGGGTAATATGCCAACTGACCCTAATAGCAGAAGGACTGGGAATGACTGGTCACTACGACACACACTGACCACCGGGGGTAGACGCTCAATGCAGGAGCTGCCCCCTAGTGGTCAGTGCACTCCCACAGGGGAGCTCTGCTCAGCCACAAGCCAGGCTGATGGCTGCCAGTACAGCGGTGGTGGTGGGAGCCTCTCCTGCCCCCTCAGCAGCACTAAGGATGTCTGACTGCAGCTTAGGTCTGCTCCCAGCTGGCAAGTGGACATCCCCCGAGGGCTGCCAGGCTGCCAGAGGGATGTCTGACTGCCATCTTAGGCCCAATCCCCTGGGGAGCGGGTCTAAGCCAGCAAGTAGTCACCCCTGTGGGGTCCCAGACTGCGAGAGGGCACAGGCCGTGCTGAGGGACCCCCCCCCCCCCCCCCGCACAAATTTTTGTGCACCAGGCCTCTAGTATATATATGTGTGTGTGTGTGTATATACATACATATACACACACACATATTTTTTAAATGTCAAAGGCACACAGCTGTGAAAGTGCACGACATGTTTGGGGCTACAGCCAGCTGCCTGGTGTGGTCGGATAGTAAGGTATCTGGAGAAGCAAGACGAGACTAAGAAGGCAAACTAGATTGGGACTGACAGTAAGAGGTCCTGAATGGTACTGCTTACCCATCAGGAAACAGTTCTGTCGGCAAAATCGGTGACCGAAAAAGTTTAGGCAGCGACATAAACAGATGTGTAGTTCAGAACGATAACTCACTGGGAAGGATGATGGCGGGGAAGCTTAGCTGGGGGAGGGCACCTGCACCATTCTGGGGAAAGAAGAAATAACATAGTGCAGTGCGAGTGGAAATGCAGAATCAAGGACGCAGGTTCCCAGCTTGGCCAGCAGGACTGGACCCACTATCAATCATGGGGTACAGAAGAACGGCAGGAAGAAAACCAGGGAAGGAGTAGCAATCCTCAGACGGCAGTTTCAAGAAGGAGAAAAGAGTGCTCTATGTCCTATGCTGCAAAGAGGTAAAGTGAAAACCGAAAGGGTCCCCCTTCCCTCCCCTCAACGGTGAGCTCCCTGGTGGGTTAGGCAGCAAGAAAACAGACGGAAGGTGTGTCCCGAGGGCCAGGGCCAAAGCTTTTCATTAAACTTTCCGCACTGCAGCCCCGGAACCAGGAGCTCAGACCTGAGGCCGGGGAGAGGAAGTACGGCTCCCCGGAGGGGCTAACCGGCGGGGGGCAACCGAGGGCCGGGCGATCGGTAGCTCAGGAGGAGCTAAGCACCAGAGCGGCCCCGGCAAAGGAAGCTAACGGCTCCCCTCGCCTGCTCTGGCCCCCGGGTTTATTCCACTTACTCTGATCTCAGTCCCTCGCAGCCGTCAGCTTTGGCGATCAGGGCTCAAAGCCTCTGCCAACGGGGACCTACGCACGCAAGGGGAGAGAGTCCTTCCGCCTGTTCAGCGTCTTCAGCGCGCAGACCTAGAACAAGACTGAGGTAGTCGGCGGGCAACTGGGGGGTCCGCAGGGGTCGGCCCCATCACTGGACCGGGAACCGCGTCAGACTAGCGCTCCCACCAGCACTCCAACCTCGCGAGATTTCCTTCCTTGCGTCACCGTGGGGGGGCTGACCCAAGAGATTCACTTGCAGCTTCTCCCTGACTTGCGCGAGAGGTGGGGGCGGGCCCAGTCTAAGCCCCGCCCCGTTAACCTACTCAGGTTTTTTTCGCTTGGTTTCTCACCAAGTCTCGCGAGTTTTGCCAGGGAAACCGGCCTAGGTGAAGAGACCGAGAAGGGGAGCCCGGGTGGGAGGGCCTTGCGTTCAGGGCCCGTGGCTGGTTTAGCCGGTGTTGTGGTTGGTACTTCGCTGATGGGGAGGCTCTCAGGTTGCCCGGAACATACTTCCCAATGGGTGATGGTGGAAAATTAGCGGGTAGGAAATCTTGAGGGTCGGAGGCATTTTTTTTTTTCTCTTGGCTCCGCCCTCTTCCCCGTTCAGTGACCTGGGCGTCTGGCCCACCGAGGGGGAAGGGCGGCTTGGCCGGGCCGTCGGAGAGTGCTGTGCGCACGCGCGCATCCCGGTGTGTGAGTGTTCGTGCTCGCGCGCGCGCTCCCGCACTTAGGAAGCTGGGGAAGAAGCGGTGTGCTGAGCGATGAGCGGGGCAAAGCCCAGTCCCCTGCCGTGGGTACCAGACGCTCCTGACCGTGCGCTGGCCCTCCCCACCCAACCAGCAGCCTTTGCCTGAGCGGCCGTGGTCCATGGCCTCTGTGCGTTTCCACTTCAGGACCAGGCACGAAAGTAAGCTAACCTCAGCCCTGAGGTCTTCCCTACCCGCTCACCTTGTGCTGTCCACCCCGCACCCTCCCGCAGAGGGTGTCGCGATTCCTCCAAGAAGAGTTTTGCATGAAGGGGAAATGCGTGCGAAAGCAAGGAGAAGCCAATAGCAGGATCGTAAAAAGTCAGTTCGTGTTCATGAACACTTCTGCTTTTACCATGTGCTTTTTGAATGTGGATTGTCTATTAAGCATAAGGTTTTATTAACGAAGCAAGGGAGTTCGTATAAGAAAAAGTTTTAAGAGAGTTCCTCCTCCTTCCCACCCAGGCGCTTGGTAGCACCTAAGTTTTACTGTTCTGCATGGTCAATGACTGCGGTGGCTCGAAAGCTAAGGGGGGCATTGTGAATTTGGGGTCCTTTGCCGAATGCGAAGACCCGATATGCAGTTATGTTAGATGTCTGTTGTGTTTTGGTCTTCCCTATTGCTGTCACTTGTGTTTCCTGTTCAATCTATCCCCTTGCCTTTTCAGAAGTCTGGAGACTTTTTGGAGGGAAGCTCAAAACCGCTGACTTGGGTTAGTTTGGGGATTTGTATGTGATTGCTGTCAGTTAGCAAAGCTCATCAAAAGTGTGTTTGAAAAAAAGTATTTGTCGTGTATTAATGTTTGGTATTATCTAAAGGGATCAAGTACAATTATTTGTAAAAGTATTTTCTTTTGCTCAGTTTAAATTCATTCAACAAGCAAAAGAAATATATGTATGGACTGTAATTCTGCCTGTGACTGATAGAGTGACAGCTTAATAGGATGTAGCTCATCCCTTGAATTGATACTTTGTGGTCAGGACCTCATTAAATCTTGTCCTTTGTTGAACACATTTCTTTGGATACTGAATCTTCCAAATCTTCTCGAAGAAAAGACACATTGGAAATAATGTTAAGATTTAAAGGTTATGTATAAGATATTTGGCTAATATATTTTATCCCTTACAGGTTAAAACAAAATGAAGATTTTTTCTGAATCTCATAAAACAGTCTTTGTTGTGGATCACTGCCCTTACATGGCAGAATCATGCAGACAGCATGTTGAGTTTGATATGCTGGTGAAGAACAGGACCCAAGGCATCATCCCATTGGCCCCTATATCTAAATCATTGTGGACTTGCTCAGTAGAATCTTCCATGGAATACTGTAGAATAATGTATGATATATTTCCTTTCAGAAAACTGGTGAGTCTGAAGTACAAGCAAAATTTGGGGAATGTACTTACTGCCTGTAACATTTTTTATATATGAATTTGCTGTAAATTTAGAACTGTTTGTTTACCACTTTAAAAATGTGATATGTAGCCCCCCCCTTTGGGATTAAATGTCATGTGTATTTAGTTGGGACCAACAGTAACAGCTAACAGTTATGAAGCACTTACGGGTGCCAGGCGTATTCCAAAGGGCTTCATGTATATTAACTCCTCTAATTCTCACAACAATCCTATAAGGTAGCTAATTACTACGATAGTATTCAAAGTATATAGTCACCAAAATGGAACAGGCACTGACCGTTGATTGTTGCTAGCCTAAGCAGCAGGGATGTTGTCTGTAAGCAGTCTGTCAGACTGTGCTGGTGTGTACTAGTACCATCTGAATATCAGCCTTTTTTTTTTTTATTACTGTCATGTTGGAGATGAAGCTGAGGTGGTGATATATTAGAAAATATATCAAATGATGACTATGTTTCCTTTTGGGAGAAGGGTGCAATCATTTCATTTCACCTTACTTGATAATATTTTTTTTAAAGATTTTTCTATTGATTTCAGAGAGAGAGAGAGAGAGAGAGAGAGAGAGAGAGAGAGAGAGAAATATCAATGATGAGAAAGAATCATTGATTGGGTGCCTCCTGCACGACCCTCACTGGGGATTGAGGCCTCAACCTGGGCATGTGTCCTGACCGCGAATTGAACCATGACCTCCTGGTTCATAGGTCGATACTCAACCACTTAGCCATGCTGGCCCAGTGATACTATTTTTGTTTTGTTGAATTTTACTTAAAAATTTAGGATAAAGTCCAAATTAGTTATTTTGACTTTCAATGCCCTATGTGTTATGGCCACTGCCTATTTTTTTTTTTGAGCTTATCTCCTGCTCTTCTGTCTGCTCCGAACTTCATCCTGTTAAGGGTACTCACTTAAAGGCCTTTGCGATTGCTGTTCACTATACCTGGAATTCTCTATCCCCAGCTCTTTCCATGGCTGATTTCTTTTGGTCATTTTGAATTTCCTTCAGTTGCAACTTGTGTAGAGAGCCCTTCTCTGTCCAACCAACCTGAAGTAACTAACCATCTTTTTCTTCACATTTATCACTCTGAAATGATCTTGTTTATTTGTTGGTTCCCTGCACTGCTGTCTTATCTTACCACACCTGCCAAACTCTATTTTCCCCACATTGTGATAGAACTGTTTTATTCCTCACTATATTCCCATACTCCAGCGCGGAGAATAGCACCTGACATGTACTAGGCATTCTGTACTTATAAAATGGATGAATGAATCAATCAACAAATCAGTGCTAGAGACCTCATATTATTTTATTTTTAATTCTTTTTACTATTAAGTAGTAGCAAACTTTACATTTTAAATATGATGTGATCAGATGGAATTGGAGTTGAGTACTAATTATTTCTTTGAAATCTATTAGGTGAATTTCATTGTGAGTGACTCTGGAGCACATGTTTTAAATTCCTGGACTCAAGAAGACCAAAATTTGCAAGAGGTATGATTCAGGTTTTGAACTGTGGCTTTTTTGAAAATTTCTCATCATTGATGTTTCAGTAATACTTTAATAAAAAATAATTTAAAATTTTGATCAATATAGGATAATATATGCACATTGTTTAAAAACATCACCTAATACTGAAAGTGAAACAGCTATCTCCAATCCAGTCGTTCCCCACTTGAAAGCAAACTTTCAACTCTTGCTCATTTAGTATATACTTCCATATTTAAAAAAAAAATTTTACTGCCACTTATTTACTTAAAGAGGTTTCCTTCTATTTCTAGTTTGTTGAAAAGGACTTACATTTTGTCAAATGCATTTTCTTGTATTTTTGGAGATTATGTGATTTAAAATTTTCTGTTAATATGATATGCACATTAATTAATTTTTGGATTTTAAATCAACTTTGCATTCTTGGGATAGTCCCCTTGGTCATGATGTATAATTATTTTTATATGTTGCTCAATTTGGTTTGCTAGTAGTAATTTGTTGAGGATATTTGAATCCATATTTATAAGATATATTAGTTTATAGTTTACTTTTCTTGTGATGTCTTTGTCTGACTCGTGCATACTCTTGTCACCATAATTGTTTTCCCATTATTTAGCTAATGGCAGCATTAGCTGCTGTTGGGCCCCCTAATCCACGGGCAGATCCAGAATGCTGCAGTATTCTACATGGCCTCGTTGCAGCAGTGGAAACCCTCTGTAAAATTACAGAATACCAACATGAGGCCCGTACTCTACTAATGGAGAATGCAGAACGTGTTGGCAATAGGGGGAGAATAATTTGCATTACTAATGCAAAAAGGTGAGACAATAACAGTAACTCTTTCACAGAGGGAATTGTACTCTTTCAGGGCTTTTATTTTAAAAAGTAGGGACAATATGTTAGCATTTAAATGTATCACAAGTGGCCTTTCTAATATTGAAGCTTTGTTTATCCAATTCTAAAATAAAGACTCATCTCAGTGAAAACTTTAGATTGTCATCATGTAGGTTAATTTGACTTCTCACTAGTTTTTCATTTGGTTATTTGGTGTTGTGAATGAGCACCTAAAAACAATCCTTACTGAAGTAATGTTAAATACCTGTAGCTGAACAGTGTGTTTAATTTTTTCTCCTACTGTTTATTCCTTTAAGTTTGTTGTATCTTTTTTATGCCACTAGTGATAGTCATGTGCGAATGCTTGAGGACTGTGTTCAGGAAACGATTCATGAGCATAACAAGCTTGCTGCAAATTCAGATCAGTGAGTATAATCTACATTTGAAATAAATATTAAATTTTATAGTCATATATTTCATTCTAATTATTTCAATAATTTTAATAGAAACATAAATTTTTCTTGAATTCTCTTCTGACTCTACAAATTAGCCTAAAGATATGTTTGATCAAAAATTTTATTCCCTATTTTCCCTTTCACTATAAGATTTTACTTTTTCCCATAAGAAAGGTGATCAGAACTGTAACATAATGTATAAATTTATAATGCATATTTGTTTTGATAGCTTGCTCTCATATTCTTTCAAATTTATAAAATGAATAAATTATCAGTGGCATTATTCATTATGGACCAAAACAATGAATTGCAGTATATGAATTTTTTTTAAAGCAAAAAGCTATTAAAAATATGTTTTGGGCTGTTGCAATGTGGAGTCTAAATGAGATTGAGCTATTATTAATCTCCTTAAGTGGAGTGCTGGTATTATTGTTAATAAATAAGATTATTCTCACTAGGAGAAGCATGCTGAGGTATTTAGGAATGAAGTATTTCCTTTGCAATTTACTATCTATGGCATAATTAAAAAAGTGTATGTCTATTTAGGTACATAGAACAAATATAGCTATCACTTAGTGAATCTAGTTTAAGGATATATCAGTATTCATTGAATAGTATTGTTATTTCAACCTTTCTGTAGGTTTGGAAATTTTAAAATAAAAAGTTGGGGGAAACTTTATAGCATTACAAGTTCTGTATTCTTCGAATAATAAGTTATAAGTCCAGGTTAGTATTGTCTGGTTTTGTCTTTAAAAAACATTAGTAAAAAGGAAACTAATGCACAATATATTAATTTTCTCTGTGACAGTTATATATTGAAAATTATACCTGATTATAAGAATTTTCTTTTTATTTTATCCTTTAAACACAAAAATTATTTTTGCATTTGAATTTAATTAATATGAATTATTCATTTAATGTTCATACAAGTACAACAGTTATACAGTTTTTCTAAATATTTAGCTTTAGTGTTAACAGTAGTATCTGATTATAGAGATATACTGTTTTGGTAAATATAACTCTCAATAGTTTACTTGCCTAGAATCTTTACATTGAATGCACGTAGTTTAAAGACATCACCTATTACTAAAAGCAAAACAGTTATCTCCATTCCAGTCTTTCCCCACTTCCTAGAAGCAAACTTTCAACTCTTGCTCATTTGGTATATACTATCACATTAAAAAAAAATTTTTTTTTTACTGCCATTTATCTACCTAAAGACGTTTCCTTTTAGTTTGTTGAAAAGGTTTTAGATTTTGTCAAATGTGTTTTCTTGTATTTTTGGAGATAATGTGATTTAAAAAATTTTCTGTTGATATGATATGCACATTAATTAATTTTTGGATTTTAAATCAACTTTGCATTCTTGGGATAATCCATTTGGTCATGATGTATAATTATTTTTATATGTTGCTCAATTTGGTTTGCTAGTAGCAATTTGTTGAGGAGATTTGTGTCCATATTTATAAGAACAGTATGTATTTTTATATTCTAAGTGAAAGTTTTTCTTTAAGTCTCATGCAGATTCAGAAGTGTGAGCTGGTTTTGATCCATACCTACCCTGTTGGTGAAGACAGCCTTGTATCTGATCGTTCCAAAAAAGAGGTAAGTACAGAAGTAATAGAGAAAAGATCATTTTTAGTTAATAGTAAATGCTGACAAGGGTTAGCATTATAATGATCACATTGCCAACATTTTCTGCCAAGAAAATACAAGGTGGAGCAAAGCAGGTTTATAGTTGTAAGAACACGAAACACATAGTTTATTATTTTGCATTATTATTTATTAATTATTGTGTTATTTATTCATTATTGTATTTTTTTTATCAGAACAACTATAAACCTACTTTTGCCATACCCTGTATTTACAGTTTTCAAAGAACCTGTATAGCAAAACACCTAGTTCGGTTCTTTGTGTTATAATAGTACATTTTATACGTGTTTTCTCTTTAGCCTTGTCTGAGTGGCTCGGTTGTTTTGGAGCCTCATCCTGTACCAAAAGGTTTTGGGTTCATTTCCTGGTCAGGGCACATACCTAGCTTGCGGGTTCAATCCCCAGACTAGGTGTGTATAGGAAGCAACGGATCAATGTTTCTCTCTCTCCCTTCCTCTCTCTAAAATATATAAAAACATATCCTCAGGTGTAGATTAAAATTTTTTTTTTCTTTTTTGCTTGCCTTTTGACATTTAATTAAATGTGTTGTAAAACCATACATAGTTTGCGTTGTTCCTAAAATTTCAATTATTGCGATGGGTTTCAGTTGCTTTAATGATGTTTTATTCCTTAAAAATACTTTTTTTCTCATTAGAAAAGTAATATACTCTAATAAAAATACACTCTAGTAACCTAGAAATTAACTTTACCCAATCAGATGGGGGAAAAAACTAATTTCCAACCTTGGTTTTCCTTTTTAAATAGATTTGAACATTTTTGAAGGAAAAGATAAATCTGTTGATTGTTAAAAGAATTTGCATCACATAATATTCTCCGTCAGTGGTCTATGTATTTACCTATTTGTATTAAATGTGTATGTTTTTAGGTTCAGGTTTTTCTCTTAGCCTTATTTAATATAAACATGTGAAGTATTACCTTAGTCTATGAGTGCTTGGTAGTTAAGTGGTATTGCTAGGTCATTAGCTTTATTGTTGTGTTTTTAGGTGATTTCCAGTATAAGCCCCCTTTTTACTAACTTGTACCTGCATCTTTTGATAATGTGGCATTATGTTGGCTTTACTTTGTGATAGCTAAAAAGCTTATTTACAATAAATATTTTTACCCTGGAATGAGTAAAGTTTTGTGTTACCTTGTTGTAAGTAAAGTTTGGCTGCCTTATCATAGTTATTGGTGATAAAATATGATGTTTGTAGTGATTTCCACATTCCTTTTAAGTAGTTCTATCTTTCGGGTGTTGTCTTCTCAAAATGAATTATTTTTCTACAGTATTTCTATGGGCCACTTCAGATCCATTTTGCATATAGATAAATAGAAGTAAAATTATAAATGAAAATATATATTTAAATCAACAACTCTAAGTTTCAAGAGGACAGGGAATTTGCCTGTTCACTGCTGTATCCTCCAAGAGCTCACACAGTTTCTGGCATATAATGTAGTAAATTCTGCTTGGTACCTATTTATTAAATGAATAAATGAATGACTGTCTGAACATTTATTGCTAAAATAATGATCATTAGTGCCTAGCCGGTTTGGCTCAGTGAATAGAGCATTGTCCTGCAGACTGAAGGGTCCTGGGTTCGATTCCAGTCAAGGGCACATGCCTGGGTTGCAGGCTCGATCCCCATTAGTGGGTATGCAGGAGGCAGCTGATCAATGATTCGCATCGCTGATGTTTCTATCTTATCCTCTCTGAAATAAATAAAAATATATTTTAAAAAATAATGACCATAGTTAATTTATGGACCTTTGTATTTTTCCAAATTCTATAAAATGAAAACAGTCACTTTTTATGGGTTGAAGTAAACTATTTAGCATTCGGTTACAGTGTATTAATGTTTTATGGGTGTTTTTTTTTTCTCTCATACTTTTCTGTAGTTGTCCCCTGTTTTAACCAGTGAAGTTCATAGTGTTCGTGCAGGACGGCATCTTGCTACCAAATTAAATATTTTAGTACAGCAACATTTTGACTTGGCTTCAACTACTATTACAAATATTCCAATGAAGGTAGGCAGCTCTTTTTCCTGCTATTTTGAAAGCTGTTTTGCTTTTTAAACATTTGTTTGACATATATTATTTATTTTAATTGAACCTTAATATTTTTCTCCCCATATCATGTTTTCTGTTTTGCTAGCCCACATTCAGTGTCTTTGACCAGGTCAGTAAGTACTGAAAAGCAACAAGAAAGGATCACAGAACAAAATGCTGTATTTTTCTCTCTAATAAGAACACTCAGCTTTTTTGTTTTTAACCATGTTCTCATTATTTTCATTAAAGTATAATCTCTATCTTAAATGACCACTTTTTCTGTGATTCTTTTTCTGACAGTTGTGTTATTAGATTTTCCTTACATTGTGTATTCTAGTTGGTCTTTTATTTTCTGTATTTTTGTTTTTGCCCAACAAATATAAAGGTGTTTGTAACTAATAAGTCTGACTAGGGAAAAATAGCTCATAGTTTTAAATAAGTTTATTACCTTACCTGAAAAACCAAAGGTGTGAGTCTTGGGATTTTATTAATGGATATTCTTAGGAACCTGTTGCCACCTGTTCCTTTTCATCATAGTATCATTAGCTTGTCTAGAACTAGCGCAATGCCTGACCCATAGTAAGCTTTAAATGAATTTTTATTAAGTGGAATTAATTTTAATTTTATTGATTATGTTTATAAATAAAGTAACCATCATATCTAAAAATGCAAAGAGACTTTCTTATAAGTCCCAATTACATTGTTTTGCCACCATATGATGAACACTAAATTGCATAGAAATATCTTTGATTATTAATTTTCTCCTATACCATTGGCTGGCTCTTTAATAGAAATTGTAACTTTAACCCATAGAAACAACAAGTAAAGTAGCGTAATAGGCGTACTTTATT
The DNA here is from genome assembly GCF_014108235.1 of Myotis myotis. Taxonomy (NCBI): domain Eukaryota; kingdom Metazoa; phylum Chordata; class Mammalia; order Chiroptera; family Vespertilionidae; genus Myotis; species Myotis myotis. The sequence goes on from NW_023416335.1 coordinate 178,026,179, forward strand.
ATACACTGAGTGGCCATATTATTATGACCAGCCAGATTATTATGACCACCCCATCAGTACAATGAAGTGAATTAGTTATGCAAATAATGATAATAATAAAACCTTGAGAGTATTTGCTTAGGAAGCTTTCAATATTCAGTATTTTTGGAAGTGTCAATGAAGTACTGATGGGGTAGTCTTAATAATCTGGCCGGTCATAATAATCTGGCCACTCAGTGCATATAATTTCATGAGTTATAAGAAAAATAGCCTGAGGGTGACAGGTGCCTTGCTCTTAGAATTTGATTATATTTGTGTGCTGCTGGTGTGATTCTTTCTTCAATCTGTTTTTTTCTTGTAAATAGATAATATCAAAATTCCTGTTTACTATTTAGGAAAACTAATAAACTTGTTTATTAGTCAGTATTTGCTATTTTATATAATTGACAGTTGTTAATTTATTGTAGGTATTTAAAGATGCTGCTTCCTCCTTTAAACAATGATTTCACTTTCAATATATATAAACCATTTCAATTGCATTATATTTGTTTACAGACAATTTGTGTATATTTGCACAAGACAGTGCATTTGGAGTAAAAAAATTTCTAAAATTTCTGGATTAATCACATGTTAACTCATGACATAATATAAGAAAAATAGATACTGTATTACTAATATATAGCAAGTAGTTTTTTAATAGTTTATATTTCAGTGGAAAACTGTTGCATCTTTAAATAGATTAATTACTGAGCAAACTATACCATTATTGTAGGTAATTTTCATCCAGTGTATTTTATTTCATTGTAAACAAAGAGCAAAATTAATAGTTAATAAATAACTTCATTCTTTGGAAAATAAAACCAAGTGATTTTAAATTTTGCTTTAAGGAAGAACAACATGCTAACACATCTGCCAATTATGATGTGGAGTTGCTTCATCACAAAGATGCACATGTAGATTTCTTGAAAAGTGGTGAGTAAGAGACACTGGAAAGTCTTAATTTGTGAGATCTAACATATGGAAGCTTACAAACAACTTTGAGGTGCTTTTCAGTAAACAAACCTGATTGACTTTAGTTCATTCCTTTCCAAACTTATTTGACAATGTCACTTATTAATGGTCATGGAACTAAGACTAAGCTATTGTGAAAGAGAGCCATTGAAGTCATGTCATAGTTTTTCTTTTCTAGGCAAACTGCCTTGGGAAAGGGAAAAGAATAGGAGCCAACTTGAAAGGGTGATGGACTTACAACTTATAAGCCTGGATATAAATCAGTTGTTTTGAAATTTAGTGATATTTTTTTCCTCTAAAAAGTATGTGACTCAGTAGGCTTTTTCTCCCAAAACAGATTCCCGCAGCCGTATCAGCATGGTTTAGGACTCTGGAGTTAGGAGATAACAGTTTTAGCCAAAGCTTTGCCACCAGCTAGCAAATCCTATGTGTTTCTATACTTCAGTTTATGTACTTATATATTAAGACTAGAGGCCCAGTGCACGAAATTCGTGCACGCTGGGGTTGGTGTCCCTCAGCCTGGTCTGCACTCTCTCGTGATCCAGGACCCCTCGCGGGATGTCCAACTGCTGGTTTAGGCCCGATCCTGTCGGACATCCCTCTCACAATCCGGGACTGCTGGCTCCTAACCACTCGCCTGCCTGCCGATCGTCCCTAACCACTCACATGCCTGCCAGATCACTCCTAACCACTCTGCATGCCTGCCTGATCACCTCTAACCACTCACCTGCCTGCCTGATCACCCCTAACCACCCCTGCCTCAGCCCCTGCTGCAGCAGCTTCGTCTGGAAGGACGCCCGGAAGGTTGTTCGACTGTCTGGTCTAATTAGCATATCATGCTTTTATTATTATAGATGTTAGCCCTAGCCAGTTTAGCTTAGTGAATAGAGCGTTGGCCTGCAGCCTGAAGGGTTCCAGGTTCAATTCCAGTCAAGGGCATGTACCTCAGTTGCAGGCTCAATCCCTGATCCTGGTTGGGGTGTGTGCTGGTGGCAACCAGTTGATGTGTGTCTCTCACATCAAAATTTTTCTTTCTCTCTCTCTCTCTCTCTCTCTCTCTCTCTCTCTCTCTCTCTCTCCCCCCCCTCTCCCCCTCTCCCCCTCTCCCCTCTCTCCCTCTCTCCCTCTCTCCCTCTCTCCCTCTCTCCCTCTCCCCTCTCTCCCTCTCTCCCTCTCCCCCTCTCCCTCGCCTCCTCCTTCTCCCTCTCCCTCTTCCTCTTTCTCTTCCTCTCCTCCTCCCTTCTACTCTCTCTAAAAGTCAATAAAAAAAATCCATGGGTGAGGATTATCAAGAAAATAAATAAGTAAATAAATAAAGCTAGATTAGATGAACTGTAATATTCTACCCATTTCTAAACAAAAATTTCTAACAGGAGAAAAACTATTAAGGTAAATAAATATATTCATGTTTAACAAAGGAATGTAAATAACTTGTTTTTGAAAATACAATATATGGAAATTACTAAGAACCTGTGAGGTAATATCAATTTTTAATATGTTTATTTTTAAAACTTAGAAAAATAGTAAAAATATTCTTTGGAACGCAACCTTTTCCTCTAAAATAGTTGTTGATTGACATGGACACCATATGCAAAATGCTATAGTAGCAATAGGGACAGAGATCTGTGGGAACACAGGGTTTGCATGTAATTGTATCTCTGAGTTGGGCAAGCTTTGCAGAGGAGGTGATATTAGAGCTGGATTTTGATGAGTAGGCCTGTACTTTAGCCCAGATATCTTCTCTAAGCTTCAGATCTGTACAGAGGGTCCACAACTTACAATGGTTTGACTTACGATTTTTATATTTTTCAACTTTATGATGGTGAGAAAGTGATACTCATTCACTTTGAATTTTGACCTTCTCCTGGGCTCGAGATGTGTAGTATGACACTCTCATGAGGCTGAGCAGCAGCAGCAAACTGTAGCTCCCAGTCGGCCTCTTGATCTCGAGGTTAAACAACCAATACTGTACAGTGTGCTGTGTTGCCAGCATTTTTTGGATATTGCGTTCTGAGCACATTTAAGGTAGGCTAGGCTCAGCTATGATGTTCAGTAAGTTAGGTGTATTAAAAGATGTCTCTTAGGCACCTATTACTCAATATACTCAAAACAACCTGTGAACTTTGCCCTCTTTCAGTGAATGACCCTGTTGCCTATTCAGTTATATAAGGCAGAAACCTCAGAGTCATCTTTAAGACATCTCTCTGTCATTCTTCATATCTAATCTATCACCACATTCTCTCTTTTTTCTTTTGGCTTAAACAACAGAAAATTTATTTTCTGTTCTGGAGGCTAGAAATGCAAGATCAAGTTGACTATGCAGTTGATTTCTTCTGGAGCCTCTCTCATTGGCTTGTAGATGGCTGTTTTGTCTTCAGATGGCTCTTTATATTTGCATATGATCACATTTACTTGATTTTATCTACCAAAGTGTATCTCATACATTTACATCTGCATATCCATTACTATTACATCTCCCTATTAATAGTCCAGCCTACTATTTTCTTACCTAGTACCTATAATAGCCTCCTTAGTGGTGTGTCTGGCTACTCGACCTGCTAACTAGAATATCTTTCACGATGTAAATCAGGACGTACTCCCCTTACCTTAAAACCCTCTAATGCTTTTCTGTTGCCCTTAAGATAAAAACAGAATTTTAAATGTCTTAAAAGGCCCTGAAACCCTTCATGCTCTCACCTGCCACAATATTTTGGCATCTGCTGTTTTCCTTGCCTGAATACTCTCCTTCATTTCTTTAGTTATTTTCACTTCACCCTTTTAGAACTCAAGTTACTTTTACTTCTCGAAGCAGCCTTCCCTGTTGTCTCAACATAGGTCAAATCTCTCTGGAAAGTCCCTCATAGTGCTCAATATATCTCCTTTAGAGCTTTGTCAGTTTTATAGTTTGCATTTATTCATTATCATCTATAATAATAAAAGTGTAATATGCTAATTAGACCGAATGACCTTCCGGATGAAGCCGGGGTTGGGAAGGAAGCCCGGGTCCCGGGTGCCAGAGGGAAACCGTTGCTGTAGCCGGGGGAAGGAAGGCCTACTCTTGCACGAATTTTGTGCATTGGGCCTCTAGTGTTATTAATATCTGTTTACTGTAGACTGCATTTAGGCAAAAAATGCTTACTGTTAAATGTTATACATTTGTAACTTTCTAGGTCCCTAATTTTATGTTTCTTCTCATAAATTCATTAGGATCCAGTATAACTAATGCATTTTAGATTCCTGAAGCTTTTTTCAAGTACTTATTTTATTATTTAACTAGAGGCCCAGTGCATGAAATTTGTGTACTCTGGGGAGGGGGGTGCATCCCTCAGTCCGGCCTGTGTCCTTTCGCAGTCCAGGAGCCCTCGGGGGATGTCCTACTGCCAGCTTAGGCCTTCTCCATGGGGAGCGGGCCTAAACTGTCAGTAGGACATCCTTAGTGCTTAGTGCTGCCGTAGAGGCGGGAGAGGCTCCTGCCACCGCTGCTGCGCTCACCAGCCATGAGCCTGGCTTCTGGTTGAGCAGTGCTCCTCCCCCTTTGGGAGTGCACTGACCAGCAGAGGGCAGCTCCTGCGTTGAGTGTCTGCCCCCTGGTAGTCAGTGTGCGTCATAGCAACCGGTCGTTTTGCCTTCAGTCGATTTGCATATTAGCCTTTTATTATATAGGACTAGACGCCTGGTGCATGAATTCGTGTATGGGTGGGGTTCGGCCGGACTGCCCTGATGGGGGCTGATTGGGCCAGACCAGCGGCGGGGCGGGGACGCAGGAGATTGGCCAGCCATGCCCCTGATTGGGGTGGGGGGCGATTGGGGGTGGGACCGGCCGGGGAGGGGCCACAGGTGGTTGGGAGGGCCGATCAGGGCTCCAATCAGGCTGGTTGGCCGCCGCAGTGTACATCATAGCGTCTGGTTGTTCTGGTCCTTCCAACGTTCCGGTCACTTGGCTTTTATATGTATAGACGGTGACAGAAGGGAGCAATTGTAGTCTTCAAATTTCAAAAAGTGTGCTCGCTTCGGCATCACATATACTAAAATTGGAACGATACAGAGAAGATTAGCATGGCCCCTGCACAAGGATGACACGCAAATTCGTGAAGTGTTCCATATTTAAAAAAAAAAAATTCAAAAAGTTTTGCTATTGCCTTTCAGTGCAGTGATTGGGATGATTAAATTAATGAGAAATTTAGAGGGGAATCAAGTACTTATTTTAATCATAGGTAATATCCAAACTCTATTTGGTATTTTTCTAGGAGACTTCATAAAAAAATGTTCTCCCAGAGGTATTTTATAAAATTTAAAACTCTTTCAGAAATCTTGGGTAAACAATTTGAAGTTTATGGTCTTAATGTAATGTTACTGTTTCTCTGACTTATTTTTAAAGGTGATACCCACTTAGGCGGTAGCAGTAGAGAAGGCTCGTTTAAAGAAACAATAACATTAAAGTGGTGCACACCCAGGACAAATAACATCGGTAGGTATTTTAAAAGTTTCTTAAAGTGTTACAAAGGGCTCATTAATTTGCTTTTTTTGGAGTTTTTGTTTTTCATTGTTATATGGATTTAAGAAACAAGTATGTGTTTTTTTCTCTTTTGTGGAAATATTCGTTTATATTTGAAATCAGTATTTTCTTCTATTTCAGAATTACACTATTGCACTGGCGCTTATCGAATTTCACCTGTAGATGTAAATAGTAGACCTTCTTCCTGCCTTACTAATTTTCTTCTAAATGGTAACTTTCATCATTTAATTGTTTTGACTGAGATTATTACAAGGGAAGTCATGAACTCTGGAAAAGCCATTTTTTTCATCATAGTTTAACCGTTTTATTTCCCAGAACTGCTTTAAAGTTATATAATTATAAATACCCTTAACTAGTTTACTAATGTTTAAAATTAAGATGACTTTATGTCTTTCAGGCTATTGTATCCAAGTAAGTTTTATTTATATATTTTTTTGGTATTTTTAATTTAAAATTTTACCATTAAAGTCTGCATGTTTTGTTTTTAAGATAGTATATAGTACAGACCATTATCTTGGCCTATTGAATGTTAAATTATACAGTGTATATGGACTTATTTTTCTTTGAACACTATACCTTTACCATAAACATTTTAAATATTATACTATGTTATTCTTACACACATGGCCTTAAATCTCTGGTTTCCTTGTGTGAAAAAAATATATTTTCAAAATTTTTATTTATTGATTTTAGAGAGAGAGGAATGGAGAAAAAGAGAGAGGGAGAGAGAAAGAGAGAGACATCAATTTGTTGTTCTACTCACTTATGCATTCATTGGTTGATTGTTGTATGTTCCCTGACCGGGGATCAAACCTGCAACCTTGGCATATCAGAGCAACACTCTAACTGAGCTACCCAGCCAGGGCCTGAAAAAATTCTTTAGAAAACCAAATTACTGGATTTCATTTACTAAATCTAAACTCTAATAGCTTCTCTTAATAGAGTCTTATGATCAACTCAGTTTTTGAATCACTGATAAGATGAGTTGGCCAGCCTTTATCATAAGATTAATTTCATAGTTATATTAAGCACAATTTGATTATCAGACTATGTAAAGTCCAGATTAAATAACATTTGGTCATGTGAAATAGAAAGTAGTTACAATAATAATGCTGATAAGTAGGTATTGTGGAAGTGAATTTAGACTTCATTTTCTCCTCCAAATGTTTTATAGCTTTGACAACTTGAGGGTTATCCAACACTTGTCTCACTTTTCTTCTTGATGTCCAAGAGAAAAATTTCATATGAACTTGTAATTGAATGAAGAATATAACCAAACATTATATTAGAGACCACTATATTTATGTTGGAAAACCACCTGTATAGCTATGTAAGCTTGGAGTGACTAAGAGAAAGCTGAGGCTAGAATTCAGACTTTTTGGACTTGAAACACAGAAAAACTAAATTAGCAGTGCTGGTTAAAATATGAGGGTTAATAAATAAAATGAAAAAATCTAGACATAAACCTTAGGGGAAAAAATAAGAGCCCGTTTGAATTTCATTACTTTTGACAGGTCGTTCTGTTTTATTGGAACAACCACGAAAGTCAGGTTCCAAAGTCATCAGTCATATGCTTAGTAGCCATGGAGGAGAGATATTTTTGCACGTCCTGAGTAGTTCTCGATCCATTCTAGAAGATCCGCCTTCAATTAGTGAAGGATGTGGAGGAAGAGTTACAGACTACCGGATCACAGTAAGACTCTAATATCTATAAATTTTATGATTTGAGTGTATTCTCATTTAGCAAGTAGTTATTGAATGCCTATTATATGCTAAGTTCTGTGACGAAAAGGAGTTTGGGAAGTTGATTATTTATTTTAATTAACAGTATTTGCTTGAAAGAGCTGTTTATCAATCTGTAGTCTTCCTTATGTATTCAGTGTATACTTAGAAGTATCTGAATAACATTGACGTACTGGAATTATAGAAAAGAATAGAAATTGACTTGAGCTAATATTTTAAGTGGAACTTTATTTCTAGTAACTTAAATGGCAAACAAAACATTTCAGTAGATTGCTGCTAATTTGAAATAACACTAAATCTTTGTGTTATTTAAGGATGCCTATAAAAAAATTTGTTTCTATTTTTGGTAGAAATTCCATTGTTCTGCTTTTAATTTTTCACTCCTCCTCTCCTAATTTATATTCGGTATTTTATTGCTGTCTTTTTTTTTGAGGTGGTTGTGAAAATTAAATGTGATTGATGTGTATGAGTGCATACTTTGTAAGCCAAAGTGTTATATACTGTAAGTAATTGTTTTTGATTAGGCTTTTTCTTTATTATTTAAATTTTTTTAATAAGGAGGAAACTAATAAATATTTATTGTAGAAAATTTAGAGATATAGATATATTTAAAAGAAAGACTATAAATTACTTATAATTCCATCATTCAAAGAGTGATTCACTAATTCTTTTTTCTGTATATGATACAAAAGAGTTAAATTATAGAAGTGAAGAAAAGTGGGTGGTAGGGGGAGCTGTAGGAGAAAATGCTTTGTTGCATATCACAGGACAGAAGACATCAGGGAAACAGACTGTTACATGTAATCCATACTGAAACATTAGAAAATAGTTTCTAATTTTATCTTATTTGGTTATCATTAGGATTTTGGTGAATTTATGAGGGAAAACAGATTAACTCCTTTTCTAGACCCCAGATATAAAATCGATGGAAGTCTTGAGATCCCTTTGGAGCGAGCAAAAGATCAGTTAGAAAAACACACCCGTTACTGGCCTATGATTATTTCTCAAACCACCATTTTTAACATGCAAGCGGTAAGTGTTAAATATTTTCAACTGCTCTTCTAGATTATTTATATATTCTTTTCAGAGACCATTTCTGAAGCAAAGAATAAAATATCTGAGTTTACTACAGTTAAATAGTAACAGAAAATTGAAGTGAAAGTTATATATGATCTCGCCACAGTGATGTTTAAAATCAATTGAAGTTCTGCCTACATGCTTTGATATTTGTTTTTCAAGACAGATTTTCTTGGTTTGTTTTTTTAAATGTGACAGGTAGTTCCATTAGCCAGTGTTATTGTGAAAGAATCTTTGACAGAAGAAGATGTGTTAAACTGTCAAAAAACAATATACAACTTAGTTGATATGGAAAGAAAAAATGATCCTCTACCTATTTCCACAGTGGGTACAAGAGGAAAAGGCCCTAAAAGGTAATTTTTTTCTTTATATATCATATTGACTTGATACATAGTATATTTTAAGTTAACTTATTCCATATGTAAATTATGTTTATGGATGTGTATATAAACATATAATTGAGGTGAAATGCTATAGAATAGCAGAATTGGATACATTATAACTGAAAATTGTACCCTTACGTTTTACGAAGAGAAAATAAGTCCATGTTTAATGGTTTTCTTTTACTTTACCAGTAGAAAGTGACATTTTAATATTATTTAAAGAGTATTTCTAAGATTGTTATTTTAAATCTTTACTTCAGAGATGAACAATACCGTATCATGTGGAATGAATTAGAAACCCTTGTGAGAGCCCATATCAATAACTCGGAGAAACATCAAAGGGTCTTGGAATGTCTGATGGCCTGTAGGAGCAAACCCCCAGAAGAAGAAGAACGAAAGAAACGAGGAAGAAAGAGGGAGGACAAAGAGGACAAGTCAGAGAAAGCAGTAAAAGATTATGAACTGGAGAAGACTTGGCAAGATTTAGAGAGGTGATTGTTGATATTGATATAGCACCATGGTGCCTTTTGGCATATCACATTCTGCATTTAGATCAACCCTCATTTAATAGAAGTTCATTTAATGTGTATTTATTTCATTTATAACTAAGATTTTGTCATTCTTAAAATCAAAAAGATCTTAGACTTAATGATTTTATTTTATGATTGGGGGCAAAGATAGTGTTTAATTTTTATCTAATTAACGTGAAAATTATAATTTAGGACATTTTGGTGTCAGTATTTATGTTTTATGAATATCAAAGACATAGTTTTATTTCTTTGTCAGTAAATATTATTGAATACTTGTGTTATGCCAGGCATTTAGCATAAGATTACTGCCTTGGAAGTACATAAAATGTTGCGCTAGAGATAGGCAAGTAAGTTAGTGATGACAACAAAATATGGATGATGCTGTTATAAAAATAGGCAAAGATGCCCTTGATAGCACAGTGAAAGAGCATAGTCCTAATTCTGAAAACCTTCCTCAATAGTACATCTTTTTCCTTAGCTTGTGATTTATAAATATAAGTATCATAACATATTAACTGGCTTTGTCTTCTAACTTCTTGCCAGAAATCAGGCAAAGAACCAGGTAAATATTATAATGACAATGTGGTATGTCCCTTAAAACAAATCAGAACTTATTATGAAAAACTTCAAAGATTTATTCTACTGTGGAATACACATTTACCCATCATCTACTTTGAACGATTATCAGTTAATGGCACATTTCACATCCACTCTCACCACCACCACTGTCCAACTCCACATGGAATATTTTGAAGCTAATTCTAGAAATTATATTATTTCATCCAAAAATAAGTAGAGTGTAGAACATTTTTATTCTCTTGACCTTAGAAGTTCACTTCTTAGAGCCACCAAACTTCTGAAACGGAATTGGCTCGCTTTAAGAAGGGGAGGGTAGAAAAAGAAGAGTGGGGGGAAGGTATTCTCATTCAGACCCCCGTGTTATTCAAGTAGAAGTCTGTATATTTTGAAAGTGTTTTTGTTCCCTTGGAAAATTCAGAATAAGCTTGGAATTAAGTTTCTAACTTGTGGAATGTAAATACATAGCCACAGTACATAAACTAGGGAACAAATAATAGTAAATTACTTATTCTTTATAATTTGAAGTAGTATTTGGCCTATATCTTTAAATATTAAATTGTGATATTTCTTCCAAATATCACTTTTCTTTTTGATGTTAGCTTCTTAAATTTTTCTCCATTTTCTTCATATTTTGCAGCAAACTACATTACTGAATTATTACACTATTATGATGAAGAAAAGGGGATACTTGTGTTTAATTCATTAAGTTCTCTTATCTGATTTTAGATTGGCATTTAGCTTCTGATTAGTGTCTAGGTTTACTTTGTAAGAGCAGCTATCTTTTATTGAGACTGATATGCAAAGTCTAGTTTAATTATTGAACCATTTCGATTTCTAAATATTTAAACTTTAAATTTTATTATTTGTCCCTCTAAAAGATTAAAAGGCATCTTAGAACGTGGAAAAGAAGAATTGGCTGAAGCTGAAATTATAAAAGATTCACCTGATTCCCCAGAACCTCCAAACAAAAAGCCCCTTGTTGAGATGGATGAAACTCCACCAGTAGAAAAATCAAAAGGTAAGGTAGAACTGTGATAGCTATGTTTGTAAAAAGTTTAGTTCTGTTTTGTGCAGTGTTATTTAATACTAGAGGCCCTCGTGCACCTGTGGGGTCCGTTGGCGTAGCCTGTGGGAATTGGGCCGAAACTGGCAGTCCAATGCCACCTGCCGCTCCTGCTCATCCCGGTCCCTCTCTCTGCTGCCACCGCAGCTCGGTAGGCTTGGTGCCGCTCTGCTGTGGTCTCCAGGCTGCAGCAGCTAGCCATGAGCCCTGCATCTGGTGCCCATCAGTCATCTGAGCGGTGCTCCCACTGTGGGAGCGCACTGACCACCAGGGGGCAGCTTCTGCATTCAGTGTCTGCCCCCTTGGTGGTCAGTGCACATCATAGCAACCAGTTGACCAGCCATTTGGTCGTTTGGTCACTTAGGCTTTTATATATATAGATAGATTGTTGTGTATATCAGGAAGAGCTACTAACTGTTCCTGTTGTTTAGGGGATTCTTTGTTTACAGCCTTGAAGATAGGCAGCAGATATATTTGTCAGTATTAAAAAAAAAAAGTAGTGCCATACCTTCATTAATGAAGCCTCTGGAAAATAAGTACTTAAAAGTTTGTGTTTTAAGAAATTTTAATTATCTAAACTTGAATCTGTTTATGTTCCTGACACTATACTAAGTGCTAGGTTAATTAAGACAAATTCTTTTTCTTAAACCCTTACTGAATTTAGGGAAACATCTAATATCACCCATCTATCTATATAAAAGCCTAATATGCAAATTGCCCCCACGGGAGTTTGACTGGGAGACCGACTGCTCGCTATGACATGTGCTGCCCACCGGGGACAGTATGGAATGAAGGAAGTCCACGGCTGGCAGCCGGCAGCTGGGGAAGGGAGGCCCCAGCCGGCAGCCAGAAGGCCCTGATTGGTCCTCATCACCGGCCAGGCCTAGGGACCCTACCCGTGCATGAATTTCGTGCACCAGGCCTCTAGTCCTATATGATAAAAGGCTAATATGCAAATAGACCAAACGGCAGAATGACTGGTCGCTATGACATGCACTGACCACTGGGGGCAGACACTCAATGCAGGAGATGCCCCCGGTGGTCAGTGAGCTCCCACAGGGAGAGCGCTGCTCAGCCAAAAGCCGGGCGGGCTCTTGGCTGGCGAGCACAGTGGCGGTGGCAGGAGCCTCTCCCACCTCCGCAGCAGCACTAAGGATGTCCGACTGCCAGCTGCAGGGAGTGGGCCTAAGCCGTCAGTGGGACATCCACGAGGGGGTGCAGGCTGGGCTGAGGGACCTTCTCGCCACTTCCCTCCTCCCCCCACAAGTGCACGAATCTCATGCCCCGGGCCTCTAGTATATTGATAAAATGTGGTATGAATAATTATTAGTAAAACTATTATAAATAATATTTTTATTATAAGGCCTTTTCTCTCTTTATACTTAATTTCTTCTTCAAGAATTCTAAGCATTAAAAATATGACTTGGGTTTGGGAGCTTCTGAAATCATTGTAGGCCTTAGTTATCTTGAAGGAAACTGGGTTTAGTCTTTTTAGGATAAATGGGAAATAGTATGACAAAGGACTGATTTCTTGCCATTATGCCCCACCAAAGGTGATAAGACCTCAGGGCTGGCCAGATTACAATTATTGGCAGCTTATTTTAGGGAGAAGGTAGGCTTGCTTGTTTTTTATATACTTCTGCTGTAGTGTGCATATTGTTCTACATGCTAATATTCTCCAATTCACTGATTTCTTTGAAATCAGAGATAAGGGTGATCTTATATTTCCCTCTCAGGCATTTGCCAGGATGCCTGGAAAATGAATAAATGTATTGATAAATTATTCTACTCCTCATATGCCAAAATATGCCACTATTGATTAGGATGAGAATAGGTTTAATCTAAACAATGCTTCAACATTGCTTGGAATATAGAACTCAAAATTATTTATAGTGGCAAAAAGTTGCAAACAACCAAAACACATATTAGTAAGAAAAATGATTAAATGATTATGTGTCCATTGGGTGAAATTTATGTAGCCCAAGAATAACTACTACCACAAATGCCCACTCTTTCCTCTTGCTAAGGTACAGGAGCGAAAGTAGGTTTACAGCTGTGAGTACACAAAACAATTTATTCTTGTATTATCATTTATTAATTATTATATTACTAGAGGCCTGGTGCACGAATTCATGCACAGGTGGGGTCCCTCTGGGTGGCATGCAGGGATCAGGCTGAAACCCGCAGTCTAACGCCGTCTGCAGCTCCTCCCTGCCACTCCCACTCATCCCAGCCCCACGGTTCCTGCTGCAGGCTCACGCCCAGTCATGATTGGGAGATGCTCGCGCTGTGGCAGCAGCACTCGCCAACCATGAGCCCTCATCTGGTGCCCTCCCGAGGGGACTGGCCTGCGGGATTGAGCTGAAACTGGCTCTCCAACGTCCCGCGAGGGGTCCCAGATTGCAAGAGGGTGCAGGCCAGGCCGGGGAAGGACCACCGGAGGGCTCCAGGGCATGTCCGGCCCATCTCGCTCAGTCCTGATTAGCTGGACCCCAGTCGCAGAATCTGCCCCCAGTGGTCAGTGCATGTCATAGCGACTGGTCGACCAGTTGACTGTCTGCCCCCTGGTGGTCAGTGCATGTCATAGTGAGCAGTTGAGCAGCCTTAGTATATCATTAACATATTACGCTTTGATTGGTTGTTCGGTTGTTCTGCTGTTCGGTCTATTTGCATATTTTCCTTTTATTATATAGGATTTTCCATACAAACGACTGTAAACCTACTTTTGCTATACTCTGTATATTGACACTGGTGGGGTCCCTTGGCCTGGCCGGCGCCCTCAACCTGGGATCCTCAGGGGATGTCGGAGACCTGGTTTTGGCCCGATCCCATAGGGCTGGCCAAGGGACCCCACTGGTGCACAAATTCGTGCACTAATTAAATTAAATAGATCCCTGATATCTTTCACCCTGAAAATATTACAGGGACCCATATGAGAAGCAACTTGATTGCAAATCATTATCTGCCCTTATGACTTTCTCTTCATGGCTGGTATTTGAAACTTGTTTTTTCTTGCATTGTATTTTACAACCTAAGTCGAATGTCTCTTCTTATTGGCAACTTATATGGGCCTTTTAATACACCTCAGATTCATCTGCTTTGGAAAATAACCTCCTAGGACTTCCCAAAGTGAATATTGTGTCTGCTGTATATTCTTCATGTAAGGTTGGGCTGTTTCAAACATGAACTCTAGATAGATTTGGAGAAAATCTATTCAGCTTTCTTTGTATGATGCAGTAACAGAAAAACTAAAATGCAATCTTATTGGTGTAGCTTGGCATTGAAAAAAGACTGAAATATTTATAGTTGTTAGAGCAGTGGTATTATGGATTGTATTACCTCCTTTATATGTTGTTGTTCTCTTAACTTTACCTAATAAACTTTTCTTTTCTTTTTTTTTTTATTCTTATAATAGGTATGTAGTAGTATTTCACTATGGTTTTATTTTATATTAAAGGCTTGGTGCACGAAATTTGTGCACTCGGAGGGTCCCTCAGACCAGCCTGCACGCTCTCGCAGTTCGAGAGCCCTCGGAGGATGTCCGACTGATGGCTTAGGCCTGCTCCCCGGGACATCCTTAGCACTACCATGCAGGCGGGAAAGGCTCCTGCCACCGCCACTGTGCTCGCCAGCCGTGAGCCTGGCTTCTGGCTGAACGGTGCTTCCCCTTAGGAGCACACTGACCACCAGGGGGCAGCTCCTGCGTTGAGCGTCTGCCCCCTAGTGGTCAGTGTGCGTCATAGCTTTCACTATCTTCGTATTTTTGGATTCTTTTTTCTTTTTGTTTTTCCGGTTGGGTGTTTTTTGCTTCTTCGTATTTCAAATATTTGACTTGATACTTGCGATCCTCTAGTCTGCTGTTGGAACGCCGTATAATATTCTTTATTTCACTCAGTGTATGCTTAATTTCTAGTTGGTCCTTTTTTCATACCTCAAGGGTCTCACTGAATTTATCAGTGGTTTCTAGAAAATTCTTGAAAAACCTTATAACTGTGGTTTTGAACTCTATATCCAGTAGTTTGCTTTCCTCCATTTCTGTCATTTGTGTCCTCTGTCTTTGTCTCTGCATTTTTTTATGCTTCGCTGTGTTGATAGAGTGGCTTTCTGTGCTAAGTGTCCTTTAGGGCCCAGTGGCTCAGCCTCCCCAATTACCTGAGGTAGACACTCTTGGTGCACCCCCTTGTGGGCTTTGTGCACAGTCTTGTTGTAGTTAAGCCTTGATTATTGTAGGTAAGACTGGGAGGAATTGACCTCCAGGCCAATTGGCTGTGAGAATCAGCTGTGTCTGCAGTGGGAGAACTTCTGTGCTGAAGACACCCTTCTGGGGCAAGACTTGCTTCAGTGGGGCTTTGATGCTCACTGAGTCTGCCCTCTGAGTATGTCCCTTTTGGATCTGAGGAGTTGTAATTGGATGGTCCCACTCTGACCACTGGGTACACTGGCTCTTGGATCTAAGGAGGTGCTAATCTAGCCTCTGCCTGAGACTACCCAGCAGAAGCCAGCTGTAAAGCAATGCAAGTTGCCCTGGGGCCTTGGGGCAGCTGCAGTTTGTTAAGTAATTTTCAGATTACAAAGGGCGGGCCTTTCATATGCAAAAGCCTCCGTGCACGGCTTGGGCGGGGCGGGGTCCCAGGGGATCAACATGGTGGGCGGATCGAGCAGTATGGCTGCTCTCAGTCCTGTCCTCAGAGGCGCGGGCAATCACTGCGAGCGCCTCCCAGAGAAAGCTGCCCTCGAATTCCTACTGATGCCAGACAGTCCAGTTTCTCCCCGTATGAATCTGGGTCCCCAGAGACTCGCCCGGAACTGGAGCTCAGAGCTTGAGACTCCCTCCCGATTGAAAGAGACAATCGTGTCCTCAGCCGCCAGCCCGTTCCTCATGCACCTCTGCACTTTTGTATTTTACTTCCTCACCGCACCTCCTCTGAGTCTTGGTATGCTTTTCTCTTTCCTTCTAGTTGTAGAATTTCCACTCAGCCAGCCTTCCTGTGGTTCTGGATGATGTCCATTCCGTCTTTTAGTTGTATTTTTGAAGTGGTTGTGCGAGGCAGCAATTTCTGGTGTTTACTTATGCCGCCATCTTGGTTTCTCCTGCTTATATGTTTTGATGAAGAATTCATTCAAATATTTTGATCATTTTTAATTTAGCTGGGGTTTTTTTGTTGTTGAGTTTTGAGAACTTTTAAAATTTATTCTGGATACAAATCATTTGTTGGATATATGGTTTGCAGATATTTTCTCCTAGTCTGTGGCTTGTCTTCCTCCTAAGAATGATTTTGCAGAGCACAAGTTTTTAATTTTGATGAAGTCTAAGATACCAATTTGTCTCTTTATGATTATACTTTTTGTATTATATATAAAAATATGTGCATTACTCATCACAAATATTTTCTTTAAATACATTTTTATTGATTTTAGAGAGGAAGGAAGAGGGAGAGAGAGATAGAAACATCAATGATGAGAGAGAATCATCAATCGTCTGTCTCCTGCATGCTCTACATGTGCCCTGACCAGGAATTGAATCATGACCTCCTAGCTCATAGGTTGACGCTCAATCACTAAGCCACGCCAGCCGGGCAGTTTTAAGTTTTAAATGTAAAACCTAAAATTAAAGAACTTCTAAAAGAATACATTAAAATAATATTTGTGCCCAGCTGGAGTAGCTCAGTGGTTGAGCATTGACCTATGAATCAGGAGGTCACCATTCAATTCCCGGTCAGGGCACATGCCTGGGTTGCAGGCTTGATCCCCAGTGTGGGCTCGTGCAGGAGGCAGCTAATCAATGATTTTCTCTCATCATTGATATTTCTGTCTCTTTCTCCCTCTCCCTTCCTCTCAGAAATCAATAAAAATATATTTTAAAAAATAAAAATAATACTCTAAACTCCATTTTGAGTTTCTTAAAAAATAAGTTGCAAAGTATGGGTCAGTGTTCATATTTTTACACTAACATCTTAATTGCTCCAGCAGCATTTGTTGAAAAGCCTATCCCCTCTTCATTGCATTGCCTTTGTACTTTTATCTGAAATCAGTTGATTTTATATGTGGGAATCTATTTCTGGGTTTTCTTTTATGTTCCATTGATCTTTGTGTCTGTCCTTGGCACTACAATACTATCCTTACTACAAGTCTTAAAATCAGGTGGTGAGTCTTACTAACTTTTTTCTACTTTTCAATAGTTTTAGCTATTCTAGTCTGTTGCCATTTCATATTGTGCAGAAAAGAGTTAACGTAGCAAGCCAGAGGCTATTAACATTAGAAGAGCCTGCTTGCAGATTTGGCCCTTGGCTGGCATCTGGGAATTTGGCTTTTATTTATTTACTAGAGGCCCGGTGCACAAAACTCATGCACTTGTGGGGGTCCCTCAGCCCGGCCTATGCCCTCTCGCAGTCCGGGAGCCCTTGGGGATGTCCAGCTGTGGGGAGCGGGCCTAAACCCACAGTCGGACATCCTTAGCGCTGCTGCAGAGGCAGGAGAGGCTCCTGTCACCGATGCTGTGCTCAGCAGCCAATAAAAACCTTCGACTCTAAGTCCTAAATGGGCTTTTCTGTCAATAGTATTGTACACACGTGGCTGTATTTTTGCTGCTGGTGGGAGTAGGCACTTGGTGTGAACCCTCATTGGAGGGAGAGAGCACAGAGAAAGCCTACAAATAGATTCCTCTCACTTTTGCTTTCCTGATCTGCTACATATCCTTGCTATGTTGCTCTAATGATTCTTCGCTGTGGCTTTAACTTTATGTTTAGTCATTTGAGACCATCCAGCAAATCACCAAACTAGTAGGTGATCTTGGGACCCCCTAAACACATACATTTTTGAATAAGGTGAAGATGATATTGCTTTAATTGTATAAAACAATAGATTTAAAGGTAAATTGTTTAAATTTATAAATTTCAAAGTAATGAACTATCCTTCCTTTTCCTCTTCTTTCCAATATAACATCAGGACCAGTGTCTTTATTAACCTTGTGGAGTAATAGGATCAATACTGCCAATTCCAGAAAACATCAGGAGTTTGCTGGACGTTTGAACTCTGTTAATAACAGAGCTGAATTATATCAACATCTTAAAGAAGAAAATGGGTTTGTATTATTTATTGTTAATTGCCTTATAATAAGTTAAAATATAATGAATACTGCTTGTTTGTTATATTCAGCAATTTTTGTTAGTAATATTATGAACCAATACATATTAACTATAAAGAGGAAAAATTAACATCTTTGATTCTTAGTACTTGTAAAAGGCATGATTACTAGTATATTGATTGTAACTCTGAAAGTTTTTACTTCTTAGAGTATTTTTTTCATTGCTCAATAAACATCATAAAGGGAAAAATCATAGCGAAAACTTAATATGTAATACTAACTATAAAATAATGGAGGAAAATATTTTTTGATTAAGTAGTACAATATTAGGAAATTTGTTTCAATTGAATAAATCTCAGGTTTGATCATTTTAATCTCCTTTTTAGAAGAACGTTCGATAATGTGTGGCAAAGGAACCTCTAGTGAAAAAAGAAATACATCTTTGCTGAAACCGGTTTGGCTCAGTGGATAGAGCGTCGGCCTGCGGACTGAAAGGTCCCAGGTTCGATTCCGGTCAAGGGCATGTACCTGGGTTGCGGGCATATCCCCAGTAGGAGATGTGCAGGAGACAGCTAATCGATGTTTCTAACTCTCTATCTCTCTCCCTTCCTCTCTGCAAAAAATCAATAAAATATATATTTAAAAAAAAGAAATACATCTTTTACTAAATATCAGAAGTTTTTTTCCTTACTTTTGCTTGCAGAAGTATAGTAGAAAAAGTGGCCTTTGAAAGGAAACTGGGAAGGTCACTTAATCTCTCTGGGCCTCAATTTTCACTATTCTGCAAAATGAGGAAGTGAGACCAACTAGAGCAGCGGTTCTCAACCTGTGGGTCATGACCCCTTTGGGGGTCGAACGACCCTTTCACAGGGGTCGCCTAAGACCATCGGAAAACACATATTGAATATATAATTACATATTGTTTTTATAATTAATCACTATGCTTTAATTATGTTCAATTTGTAACAATGAAAATACATCCTGCATATCAGATATTTACATTACGATTCATAACAGTAGCAACATTACAGTTATGAAGTAGCAACAAAAATAATTTTATGGTTGGGGGTCACCACAACATGAGGAACTGTATTAAAGGGTCGCGGCATTAGGAAGGTTGAGAACCACTGAACTAGAGGAACCCCAACCTTCGATCTTTTCTAAGATGCTGATATTCTGCTTGATGAATATATGAGTTTAATTTCATATGAAAGGTATGTAAGGAGAAAAAATATATGGATGGTTAATGTTTCATTTTACCTATTCATTTTTTGCCTTCTGTTTTTCAGAATGGAGACAACAGAAAATGGAAAAGCCAGCCGGCAGTGAAGAGTGACTTGAGGAACTAAATTTACTATATTGCATAAATATTTTGGGCAGAATTTGATATAAGTACTTTTACAGCAAGATTGTATAGTTATGTTGCCTGGACTGGTTTTTACATTTTTAAGATATTTCAACTAACTTTATCTTTTTTGTATTAATTGTAAGATTGGCACATATGTCAAAAAAATACATTTGAGATTTGTCCTCCCAAATCACACAAATTTATTTTATGGTAAAAGGTTTTCCCTCTGGAAATGTTTTTTAAAAAATTCTTAGGCTTCTCTTTGCCAAATAAAACTATTAAAAATGTCTGAAATGCAAAATATTGGAGTATTCCTTTAGAAAAATATATTTATTTAATGACTGACAACTTTTAGAAATTAAAATTTATCAGAATTTAGGAGACATTTATAAAATTTTGCTGGTTAGTCTATAACATATAGTGTTTTTCAAAAAAAGAATGTTTTTTATTTTAAATTATTTTTATGTTGCCCATTTAAAAACAAAATTTTCAGGTAGTTCGTGTAAATTTATATTTTCTCATATTGGACAAGGTTACCTTTTTTTTTCTGCTAAAAATTTACTGTCCGTTGACTTTTCATATTGAAAGAGAAGCACAAAGGAGATTACAGACTTAGTGGAAAGGAAAGTCGCTAGGTTATTTGGTTTTCTACTTGAATAGAACCTTGGTCTGCTCATCTCAGAAATGTCATGGTTATACTGTGAATGCTTGGTGACTTGTCTTCTTGTGCTGCTTCATCTGGAAGCTCATAACATGTTGTGAGAAACATGTTATTTAAATGTTGAATGCTAATTCTAGGCTTGTCATTTTTTCTTGAGTGTTTAGTAGAGGAGGAGAAAACTCTTTGTTTAAATATAGATTTACTATTTTCTATGAAAAAAACGTGTTTTTTTTTTAAATTTGAATTTCTAGGTTAACATTGGTTAGTAATATAATACAGGTTTCAAGTATACAATTCTATAATACATCATCTGTATATTGTATGTTCACCACCCAAAGTCAAATCTCCTTCTGTCACCATTTATATTCCCTTTACCCTATTCTACTCCCCCCCACCTACCTTTCTCTTTGGTAATCACCATACTATTGCCTATGACCATGAATTTTATTTTTAAATTTTTGCTTAATCCCTTTATCTTTTTCACCCAGTCCTTCTACCCCCTCCCACTGACAGCTATGAGTTAGTTCTCTGTATCTGTGAGTCTGCTTCTATTTTGTTTGGTAGTTTATTTTGTTCATTAGATTCCACATATAAGTGAAATCATATGGCAGTTGTGTCTGACTGGCTTATTTCACTTAGCATAATACTCTCCAGATCCATCCATGCACAAGGTAAGATTTCCATCTTTATTAAAAGCTGAGTATTATTTCATTGTGTAAATGTACCACAGCTTTTTTATCCACTCATCTAATGATGGGCATTTGGGCTGCTTCCAAATTTTGGCTATTATAAATAAAGCTGCAGTGAACATAGGGGTGAACTCAAAGGGAAAATGGGAGGCTACTATTGTCTCCCTTGCTGACGCTGAAGGTATCAGAGACTTTTAGATGACTGTGCAAATCTCAGGTAGACTTAAACAGAGCCACTCCATTTGCTGAGAAATGTTGTCATTGAAGATAGTCTTTCTGAAGGTGTGGCTATATTCTCTATTACTTCCTCAGAGATTGAGAATCCAAGAAAATGAGAGTACTTGGATAGGCAAGGAGAGCTTTGTGAATACTAAGCTTGGCTAATTGATTCTGAGACGAAGTCAGATACAACAGGATGCTTTTGTATTTTTGTTCTGTGGATTAGGGATTTATTTCCCACTCTGTAGAGCCCAATTTTTCTAGTAACATTGATACTGTAGAAGTTCTCTGAAAGTCAAAATCTGTGAATGAAGTAGCTGTTAATAGCAAAGAAGGAGTGACCTCAGGGAAAACAAGAATATCCAAGGTTGTTGTCAAGGACATTTCCTTTAATGAATTCTGTGAGACTACTGTATGCAGTGGCCTTGTAATCTTCATGCACCTTAGTGTGTTTGGAGTAAAGTCAGGATCAGGAATAGGAGTGATTTGTCTTAAGGTAGCAAATAAGCTGGGGATCGATGGTGCCTCATCTTCAGAGATCCAATGAGTCACAAAGGTGGGTAATGAAACGGAATAGCTTGCTTAGTTTTGTTGACTAAGTCATTTCAATGACTTCATTGTTGTGACTGGGATATTCCTTAACTGTCTAAGTCGTCGTCTTTGAGATTTTTGAAGTAATCTCCAACCTTCAATCTGATATCCTAAAATTTGAGCAAGGAACTTAGAGGAAGCATGCTGTTGAAAAACTTGAATTAGCTCTGGCAGTAATGTAGAAACCTCATATTCCATAGGCTAGTGGAATTGTACAGCCAACACTGGAAGATCTCACAGTTGCTTATCTTGCTTCTGAATGGCTCATAGTCTCCAAAGAAGCATCCAAGTGGAAATAGTCTGCCAGAGTGTACAGCACAAAGAGAGACTCTTGACCACTCTTAAATCAGCAGCTGATTTAAGAGTAATTTCAGCTACAATGGTGGAAAACTCCTTTGAGCTTCCTTGGGCTCTAACACTTAAGATTTAAAAGAAGAACACAGCATGGATTATTGCTGTATTAGTGATCCCTTATTTTTAGGTAGTCCTTCATAATGTATATAGTATTGTCACGTACATTATTTCACTGCCATCTCCAATAAATAGGAGGGAAAGGAGGACAATTATCCTAATCCCTAATATATAGTTGCAAAAATGAATTCAAAATGGCTTGCCCTAGCTTGTTTGGCTCAGTGGATAGAGCATCAGCCTGTGAACTGAAGGGTCACAGGTTCGATTTTGGGCAAGGGCATATGCCCACATTATGGGCTCAATCTCCAGTGGTGGGCGTCAGGAGACAGCCGATCAAGGATTCTCTCTCATCATTGACGTTTCTTTCTCTCCCTCTCCCTTCCTCTCTGAAATCAACAAAAAAATTTATTAAAAAAACCCAAAGTGGCTAAGTAAAATGTTCAAGGGGACAGAAGTATCTGATCCGAATCCAGGTGTTCTGACTTCAAATTGGAAGGTAGAGATTTCAGTGGAAAAGTTGTGGGTTTTGGAGTTAGAAAGTTTAATCCAGTTTGTCACTTAGATTAGTTATATGGTTTTGAGTTATTTAGCTAATTTAAGCCTCAGTTTCTTAAAATAGAAAGCAGGAACATTTTACCTTGAGAGAGAGATTTTGAATATTAATTGATATGAGGCACTCTGGAAGTTACCTGGCACACAAATAAATCTTTCGTTCTACTGCACCTTTCCTGTTTCTTTGTTTTTCCTTTCCTGTGACCCTTCTTATCCTTTCCTTCCTGTTTTCTTCCCCGTGTCCTTCTCTTCATCTTACCTTTTGTCTTTTCTCTCCTTGCCTCCTTACTGTCCTTTCAATCCTCCTTTTGCTCTGCTTTGTTATACTTCTCTAACATCTTTTGCATCTAGACCAGTGGTTCTCAACCTTCTGGCCCTTTAAATACAGTTCCTCATGTTGTGACCCAACCATAAAATTATTTTCGTTGCTACTTCATAACTGTAATGTTGCTACTGTTATGAATCGTCATGTAAATATCTGATATGCAGGATGGTCTTAGGCGACCCCTGTGAAAGGGTCGTTCGACTGCCAAAGGGGTCGCGACCCACAGGTTGAGAACCGCTGATCTAGCCCAACAGCGGATCTTCTAGTTAGTGGTCCCTGCAGTTACTAAAAGTGCTCCTTTAAGTAACAGCCCACAACTGGCCTTCAGTTTAGAGTTGGAGTCATGAGGCCAGTGTGGAGAAGAGCATGGTTTGCTGAATGGAAACTCAAGTAGTAACTCACAGATGCAGAAAGGCTCTGAGGGTTGGATAACGCAAGTTTACTGTTCAAATGAGCAGGCATGCTCTACCAAAAAATAAAATATAAGTAAGTATGCAAATAATTATAGATCTTTCAAGAAAAGAAAAATGGGATTTATTTTTAGGGTAAAATCAATTCTACTTTTTAAAAAAATGTTTTGATTGATTTCAGACAGGAAGGGAGAGGGAGAAAGAGATAGAAACACCGATGATGAGAGAGTCATTCATTGGCTGTCTCCTGCATGCCCATACTGGGGATTGAGCCTGCAGCCTGGCCATGTGCCCTGATCGGGAATCAAACCTTGACCTCCTGGTTCATAGGTTGATGCTCAACCACTGAGCCATATTGCTGGCTGGGCAAATTCTGTATTCAAATTTAATGTATTCATAAGGCTTCCATTTCTTCCCTCCATCCCCAAGACTTTGTTTATTTTTATTGATTTCAAAGAGGAAAGGAGAGGGAGAAAGAGATAGAAACATCAATGATGAGAGAGAATCATTGATCTGCTGCCTCCTGGCGCTCCCCACACTGGGGAGCCCACAACCCGGCCTTGACCGAGAATAGAACCATGACCTCCTGGTTCATAGGTTGATGCTCAACCATTGAGCCACACTGGCTGGGCATCCCCAAGACTTTAAAATGCAGTAGCTGCCATGGAATGTATAAGGCTTTTCAAAATCTAGGCTCTGCTAACGTCTGTCTGCAGCTTCATCTGTTGTTCCCCAACTTGCACTGTGTTTAGTAGGGCTAAACTTCATGTGGCTTCCCAAACATACCATGCCCCTTTAATGTTTTTGTGACCATTAAACAGGTCCTTTTTAAATCCTATAATGCCCTTTCTCCTTTTCTGGCTGGCTAACTTCAACTTTAAAAACCCATCGCGACACAACCTCATCCAAAAAGATCTTGCCAACATCCTCCCCCATACTGAGTTAAGGTACTGATTTTTGCCTCTCTGTCTTACATGTGGTTTTGTTATTGCATTTACTTTACTATATTATAATTTTTTTTTTTTTTTTTTACTTTCTGTATACCCTACTGAGCTGCCGGGGTCCTGCCCCAGCAGTTCCAGGGGTCCCCAAAAGTGTGGACGGAATCGGTGAAGAAGGAATGACACGGAGATATGCTTATAAGGCATAGGTATACATGCTGCCTTTTGAAAGAGAACAGAAAGGGCTGTTTTCAAGTAGTGCATGTATGGTAAAATAAAATGGTATGAGAGATAAAAACTTAGTTCTCAAGTTTTTATTTTGAGAGGTTGTTTTCCAATTTGAGGAAATTACCATGCTGAACTTTGTTTTCAGATCCTGTTGATTAGCAGCATTGTGAAATGTCTCTACTTGTCTCCTTTGATTTGGTCTTCTGCTCCTCATTCTTTCTCTAATACAGTGTTTTACCTCTTCAAATCCTGCCCTTGATTCACACACAGCTGCCCTGGCACTTTTTAATAAGGATACTTATCCACTTGGAGAAGGAATCAGGCTTGCTCCCCTCACTTCATTCCTCGCCAGCATATGAAGAATACAGATGATGGAGGCTGTTTGTGTTTGCTGGAAACAAAAATCCCCAGATACTAGCACTATGATTTGGCAGTTTCTTCCCTCATCTCCTCTAAGTGCAGTCTTTGCAGAGTCTTCACAGGAGAATTCTATTCCTGCTGTCTTGGCAGTTTGACATCATGAACCAGTGTAACCTGTTCAATGACACATGAAATAAAGTCTGAACTTGCCTTCAGGAAGAGGTTTTAAATTTGTCTACTCTATCCCTGTGGCAGAGCATTGATACCAAGAGTTAAAGAGCTCTATTAGTTTTAATCATAAACCAGTTTTTTTAACCCTAAAAACAGACATTCTTTTATTTCGGGCTTATAAAGGTGTTATGGAAAATATAAACTTCGAGTAGGAATCACAAAGTAATCATTAAAGTCATTAAAATACTTGGCTAAGTGTTTCACTAAAAAATGTTTACCAAAACCTAGCTACAACTCAATATGACTGACAATATTCTATTAAATTCATATATTGGATTGTTTTTCTTCTCAGACTGCATTCCTCATGGTAGATTGTTATTTATGAGTCTTCAAAAATGTTTTCATTTTTTTTGGTTACTGCTCTGAGACACCTGTATCTACAGGAAGCAATTTGGGAAATTTAAGCCCTGTTTATTTTTAACATCTATAAGAATACAATGTTGAACAGATAGGTTAGAGATACTTAGGTGTTTACCTGAAACAGACTTGTTTTCCCTTGGAAGGCATGTGGTGAAATTGGATAATAGACTAATTTTCCAATCACAGCAGCTGTGTCTGGCATGCCATGAAGAACTCGGGTCTCTTCACACGAACAGAGAGTAGTCACAGCCAGCATATTCACGGAGATAGACGTGAGCACCAGCAGATTTGGAATTGCTGAAACTCTTCTGATCCAGTTCAGGGGCAAATGGGTGCCGGTGTTGCCTGCTCCCCTGCATTTCTTACTGGTATCCATTGCCTCCGTATAGTTAGTTCCACTCAGGTAACTGAATATCACTTTACTGAACCGAAAATGGCTTAAAAACAAAACAACATTTGAGCTCAACTCATTAGTACTTCTTGTGAAGGGGAGATAGATTTTATCTATTTTCAGAGCAATGTGTAAGGTTTAGAATCCTTTTGTTTTATATTATTCACATCAACTAATGGAGAATTAAAATAATAATTCCTACTATCTCAAAACATTGTTACTGCTCTATAGTAACAATAAATTGAGTAAGAGAGGGAAACCACTGATAGATTTTAACAGTGTCTGCCTTGTGTTGCTTCCTTTAGTCATCTCCATCCAGCTCCACCTAGAGATGAATATGGGACGCTTAAAAGAATGAATTAATGTAATACAGTGAAGACAAGCACAAAACAACAACAAAAAGCCTTCCCCAGAGGCAGCCTTATTCACATTTTTATCTCTGTCCTTATGTTAGACATCAAGGGGTCTACCTTCTCTGCATCCCTCTTCTTGGTTGTAGCAATCTCTCTTTGGGAAAATCTCCCTCCTGTTCCTCATAATGAGCTGCTGTACTTGCCAATCACAGTCACCCTTCTCTCTGGTCACGGGTGAGCAAATGGCTTAGGTCTGGTCATTCATAATACTCCGTGCCTCTTGCTATGGGGAAAGATCAGGTCTGGGTAGGAGACCCAGGCTCGGCTTACTAGACTCCTTTTCTGTTTTCTGGGATTTTCATATGGAAATGCGCCGCCTCCCCACTCCACTTCTCCTCCACTCTACCTCAGTCCTCTCCCAGGACCCCCAGTCCACCTTTGTCTGGCTTTCCTGACTTGTCATGGGAACAGCTCAGTCCTACACATGCACTCTTGAAAATGGTGAATAACCAACCCACTATGTTATCCATTTATTCCTTTTTCAGCTCCTGTATCTACTCTGTGTACTGGATTGGTCTTCATAGCATTTCTTTATAACGGGGAGCACAGTGCCTGGGACGGCAGGAGGAAGGCTTCTGATTGTGGTGCACTGTTTTCTTTTTGCCAGCTCCTGCTGTAAGGCTCATCAGTGTTGTATGTGGAGAGGGGCATCCCGTGCCACTTTGCACCAGCTGCGTACTGTCCCTTGGTGACCTCCCAACCTGGCCCAGGCCCAGTTGACCATTTCACCATGACTCTTCAGACATGGACACTGGCATGTGTTCCTGGCCTCATGTCAGCAGTAGCACCTGGACTCTCTCTGCTACTCTCAGGACTCAGTAGCGCCTGCCCACCAGCCTTGGCTTGTCCGTGCCCTGGAGGGTTGTCTCCTGTTGCCTGGTGACTGTAGACCAGCTTTGGCTCAGGCAACCCAGCAAACTTCCCTGCATCCTGGTGGTGGCAACCATTCTCTCTCTGGTGACGTCTGAACCCCACCTTTGGGGTGTGGGCCCGCCTCTAAGTTTTCCCTTCCTTGGGCACCCTCTAACAGCCTGTAGAATTCTCTTTGCATCTTTTTCAGTGACTCTCCTATTGTAGTTTAATAATTGTTTGTATACAACCTCCCCTGTTCAAATTACAGTGTGTTTTCTGTTTTCTGATTGAACCCAGACTAATTCACCCTTTATTCTTAACATTACTTTCAGTTTCTGTGATTTGCTTGGCTCTTTTCTCACCTCTGTGTTATTAATATTTTTATTATTGTCCCACCTCTGAAGTCCATGTAAATTGGGAGAAGCAATCACTATCTTACCTTTTTTCATGCATATATGAGAGAGTTTGTAAATTGTAAAATGATATTCTATGTTTATTGATTTATTATCTAACAATGCTTCTTTATATCTTTAGCCTCATCCTCTCTCTGAACATTTCCAGGAGGTTGGTTCTTGACTTTCGCCTTCTCTCTGTACCTTAACTTCCCATATCTTTAGCTTCATCCTGATTTCTTTTGGAACTCTGGACTCACGCCTCCATTGCTATCTTTAGTTTTTCTCTACTGTCTAGAATAGATGCTGGGAGATAATGTCCAAATTTTTTAATTTGACAGACAAGCTTTCATTAATTCAACATACATGAGGGCCTATATTATGCAAGGCACTGTTCTAGGTCCTGGGCATACAGAAGTGAACATCATAGGCAAAATCTTTGCTTTTGTGGAGTTTATATTCCACAATTTAACCCTAATTTATCCTTCCAGACTTATCTCCTTGCATTAACTTGTGCTCTAGGGGAAAATGACATTTCATTGTTATTTTCCTGCCTCTTTACCAATTATCATACCTCAAATGGTCTTCATCCTATCTACCTACATCCTATGGTTTCTCTAAGACTCAGTTTAAATCCATCCATGAATCCTCAGTAGACAAGTCCCAAAGCACTTCTTGTAGCAGCGATTCACATTATCTATAGCAACTTCTCTTGAGAGATAAAATACGCTGTTTTATAACAGTGACTCGATGTGCATATATTTTCAAGGGGTAAAAGGTAAGTTTTTGCCAGAATCTCAAAATGTAGATGTGCAGGCATTTAGAACTTGAAAATCTCCCTCACTGGTCTATACCTTGTGTTTATTTTTATTTTTTAAAATTGATTTTGGAGAGAGAAAGAGAAACATCAGTCTATTGTTTCACTTATTTATACCTTCACTGGTTGATTCTTGTATGTGCCCTGACTGGGGATCAAACCCACAGCCTTGGTGTGTTGGGATGATGCTCTAACCAACGTAGCTACCCAACCAGGACCTATATCTTGTGTTTCTTAATTAAATGTGTACTGCTTTTAAGGTATTTTCTACTAAATTCCCATGCCTTATCTCTTTATATAAATGGGAATGCATTAGAAAAAAAGTCGGTGAGTCTATCACTTTTTGGCAGTTTTCCCTGCCAACAGTTCCTGGTTGTATATGTTACACATAGAATGTTAAGAAATAATGATTATTGGGTTTTTTGGGTTTTTTTTTTTTATATTTTATTGATTTTTTACAGAGAGGAAGGGAGAGGGATAGAGAGTTTAGAAACATCGATGAGAGAGAAACATCAATCAGCTGCCTCCTGCACACTCCCCACTGGGGATGTGCCCGCAACCAAGGTACATGCCCTTGACCAGAATTGAACCCAGGACCCTTGAGTCTGCAGGCCGATGCTCTATCCACTGAGCCAAACCAGTTAGGGCTATTGGTTTTATTTCAACTGTTGCCCAATGCTTTCCTAGTTTTAAAAAAATTCTCACCTGAAGAAGGAGGAAGGGAGAGGAGAAAAACATCTATGTGAAAGAGAGACATCAATGAAACATGGCTTGGTTGCCTCCTGTATGTGCCCCAACCTGGGATCAAACCCATAACCTAGATATATGCTCCAACCAGAAATCAAACCCACCATCTTTCAGTGTATGGGATAATGCTCCAACTAACTGAGCCACACTGACCAGGGCTAGGCAAAGAATTCTTAGATAGTATATAAAAATCACATAATTACTATAATGATTAATTTTTTCAAGTTGACAATACAAAATGCTGACAATGCTGCGGGAAAACTGGAATTCTCATACATTGCTAATGGAGTTACAAAATGGCACAGCCACTTTGAAAAACATAGGCAGCTTCTTGCAAAGCTAGTCGCATACTTATAGAATTTTTCAAATACATAGTTTATTCTTATTTTTGGTGGCAATATATTATAGAACCAAAATTTAAAGCTACTTTAATTTTAAAATTTTCAAATACAATTGACATACAAGACTAAAGTAGTTTCAGGTGTACATCCCAGTGATTAGACATTATATAACTTACTAAGTGATCATCCCAGTAAATTTAGTACCCACCTGGCACCATGCAGTTATTACATTATTATTGACACTATTACCTATGCTGTACTTCTTTTTTTTAAATATATTTTATTGATTTTTTACAGAGAGGAAGGGAGAGGGATAGAGAGTTAGAAACATCGATGAGAGAGAAACATCGATCAGCTGCCTCCTGCATACCCCCCACTGGGGATGTGCCTGCAACCAAGGTACATGCCCTTGACTGGAATCGAACCCAGGACCCTTGAGTCCGCAGGCTAACACTCTATCCACTGAGCCAAACCAGTCAGGGCGCCTATGCTGTACTTTACATCCCTGTGACTATAACTACCACACAATTTGAAGGTACTTTAAAGATTATCGTCTTGCTTTTCAGTGAGTCAGTCCCTCCTTAGAATATCTCTTAATGTGTATTTTCTGCACTTAAGTCACCACTTGGCTGTCCTTTAGGTTAATATCCCCATCTCATTAGACTCCTATGGAGAAACCACTTCCGTCCTTTAGGCTCTTTAGTTGTTTATCTTAGGTCCTTTTCCATTTCTTCAACCTTGTTTCACTAGAGGAGAGTGGAAATAGGTACTTCTAAGAAAGGATTTCATCTTGTCTAAATATAAAATAATATTTCACTAAAATGATTTTTGGGGATGGGGCAATGTAACAAACATAGCACTGGCAACATGTGTGAAGCTGCCTTTGGGAAATCAGTATTTTGTATCATAATGGCTACCACTCTGCAGGTTGCCCACATCTACAGAGGTTCAGTCTTTGAGCTCCCTGTGAATAGAATGATGGTGCCAGGAAGCAATGCATGTGTGTCTCTGAGCGGGAATGTGGATCTGGACAAACTGCCATCTGTTTTGCTGTAGCATCTTGGAGTTAATGGCCCAAGAAAGTTAGAATCCATCATTCTGATGAGTCCTGAAATAGGAAGCTCCTTCCAGTCAACAGTTTGTACTTTTACTAGGCATTTGAGGCTGTAACAGAATGATCAATGGAAAGTGGTAAAAGAAATAAGAAGCTCTCTAAATTGAGGGAGTTAAGAGGCCTGGCTTCTTGTTCATTTCTGTAATTAGCTGGGACACATTGGGAAAATCACTTCCTCTCTCTGGGTCTCAGACTGTTCAGTTGTTACATTAGAGAGGTTCAGACTAGAAGCTCCCTATGGTCCTTTCGGTTCTGCATTTTATAATTTTATAGTTAGAGGAGTCAGGAAAACTAATGTGAATCATCCTCCCTCATGGCAAGACAATTAACAGAAGTTACTGCCCTTGTTACTTGGCTCTTGAGAGGGAAGCAACACTTCAGTGACTCCAGAGGGTTGAAGAGACTGAACATGCCACATTCCATTTCATAATACACACTGCTAAAGAAATCCTAAAACGGAGTTACTGGATGTGTGGGAATATATGATTTAGTCCAGCCGTGGGCAAACTACGGCCCGCGGGCTGGATCCGGTCCGTTTGAAATGAATAAAACTATTGAAAAAAAAGACCGTACCCTTTTATGTAATGATGTTTACTTTGAATTTATATTAGTTCACACAAACACTCCATCCATGCTTTTGTTCCGGCCCTCCGGTCCAGTTTAAGAACCCATTGTGGCCCTCAAGTCAAAAAGTTTGCCCACCCCTGATTTAGTCCATTAGAAAGCTATATTGTCCATTTAAATATGTAGGAATTTAGGGTTTTGTTCTATTCCTTGCAACAAATTATAGCAATTCGAAGTTAATTAAGACAGGCTTTGTCAGAGTATTAGATTCTGTATCCCTTTTGATGAACAGGATGATAGAAGTAAACAATAGAGGATGATCCCATGGTTTCAAAATCTTAATTTTAGGGCACTTGTCCCAAAGAAAAGAACATTTCACATACAAGATCTAAAAGCCATGCCAATAAAAAAAAAATCTATGGCTAGAAAATTAATTCAAGTTGTGAGCTTATAAGGATTAGAGCTGGTTTCTTTTTCTTCCTTCAGAACTCCTACAGCACATAGATATCTTGCATGCAGTGGTTGCCTAGTAACTGCTTATTTACAGTGACTGTGGAGGCCACTTTTCTTTAGCCTAATTCCAAAACTAGAAAGTTCAGGGAAAACACAACACTGAGTGATTTATATTATTGATTATCAGGTTGGGTTTTGTGGATTTTTTTTTTTTTTTAACCTTTCTGTATTCTTTTTAGGAGTAACAGCTTTAAACAGCTGCATTTTTTTTTTTAATCCAGTCTGACACTTGCTTTTTTTTAAATGGGAAAATTTAATACATTTCCATTTATTGTGGTTATTGAAATATTAGGACTGTAGAAATAAATATTATCATGTCTTTTCTATTTGTGCTACCTTTTCTGCATCTCTTCCTCATTTTTGCTATCTCTCAAATTCATTGAGTTTTCCCTTCCTCTTCTTATTTTTTTTCACATGCCCTAACTTGGAATTAATATGCACTGTCTTTTTATTGTTGTTGTTAATCCTCATCCAAAGATATTATTTCCTTTGATTTTTTAGAGATAATGGAAGGGAGGGGGAGAGACAGAGAGAGAGAGAAAAACATTGATGTGACAGAGACACATCGATTGGTTGCCTCCCGCATGCTCCCCAACCCGAGGCTTGGTACATGCTCTTGACCAACTGAGGTACATGCTCTTGACCAAAATCGCTCTTCTTTTTTTCAAAATCGAACTCTTGACCCCTCAGTTCATGAGCCACTGCTCAACCACTGAGCAAAACTGGCTTGGGCATGCACTGTGTCTTTTATTTTAGTGGTTATTTGGATTATTTTTAAAAAGGCGAAAGATTTATGCGATCTGAAGAGAAACCAGGGTATTATTTGGATTATTTTAATGGGAACACTAGTCAGAGTTTGCAGTTATCCAACATTTTTTATTGATATTTCTTAGAGATGAAGGAGGAGAGAGAAAGAGAGATCAATTTGTTGTTCCACTTATTTATGCATTCATTGGTTGATTCTTGTGTGTGCCCTCACTGGGGATTGAACCCACACCTTGGCATATCAGGATGATGCTCTAACCAACTGAACTATGCAACCAGAGCCAGTTATTCAATATTTTTACCTTCCAAAAAATGCAAAGACCTTAGAATGTTTTTAATTCTGACTACCCCTCACTATTTATAAACTACTATAATCATGTTTTAGGTCAATTATTACCATTGTTTTTTATTACATTACAATCAGTGTAACTAGTTATTACAAACAATCAATGTATTTTGCCCACATATTACCAATGTCTTTGTGCATCATTTCTTTTGCAACCAAGTCCTTCCTTTTAAAGTTTCTTTAGTGAGCTCTTTTGGTAGTAAAGTCTCTCAGTTTTCATTTGTCTGAAAATTTATTAATTCAAATTATTACTTATTAGTTCTTGAAGTATAGACTAATAGATTGATAGTTGTTCTATATCAGCCTATTGAAGACATTATTTCACTACCTTCTGATTCCCATTATTGCTGTTATAAAGTCAGTTGTCTGTCTAATTGTTATTCTGTTGTGGATAATGTGTGTTCTCTCTGACACTGTTGGAATCTTTTTGTCTTTTGGTGTTTTGTAGTTGTGACTAGGTTTTATTTTTTCAATTTGCTCTTTTTGTTTGGTTTTGGTTTCTCTACATCTGTGTCTTTTAACATTTCTGTGAAATCCCCAGCCATTATCTTGATAAATACTACTTATTCCCTAATATGTCATTCTAGAATGATAGACCTAATGCTCCATTCCATGTCTTTAACTCCTATTTCAAATTTTTATCTCTCTCTGGGATATATTCTGAATTTCTTTGCATCTTCCACTTCTCAAGTTCTTTGGTTAGGTGTAACTCACCTGCTATCAATTCAGTTTTTGACTTTTAAAAATTCTATTTGGTTCTTCTCAACATCTTGTTTTAGAGTCTCTTGTTCTGTACTTATATTGGAGTTTTCACTTTTATTTCTTTAAACATATTATATATAATTATTTTATTATTCTAATAATTCCAACATCTGAAGTTCTTTGGGATCTTTGCCCTCTGTTGTTTCTATCTCTTATTCATGGTGCCTTGTTTCCTTGTGTATTTTGTGATATCCAATTGTGAGTTACTCCTTTTCCTTGGATCTTTTTGAGAATTTTTGAGGTCTGGGTTTTATTTTCTTCTGCCAAACATCTAGGGGACAATATCACCACTTTGAATAAAAATGTCAGCCCAGCCAGTGCAGCTCAGTGGTTGAGCATTGACCCCAGGCACCAAGAGGTCACCGGTTCATTTCCGGTCAGGGCACATGCCCAGGTTGCAGGCTCGATCCCCAGCAGGGGGCTTGCAGGAGGCAGCCAATAGATGCTGATGTTTCCCTCTCATCGATGTTTCTGTCTCTCCCTCTGCCTCCCTCTTTCTCTAACATCAATAAAAACATATTTTTTAAAATTAGCAGCCTAAGTGTTTTGAATCACAGTGGCAGTATAAATTCAGACTGTAAATATATGTCAGAGTGCTGTTTTGACTTGGTTTGAAGATCTGAATATTTCTTGCATTTTTGCTATTTTTATCCAATATTTTATTTGTTTCTATTGGGAGAATCATATAGGGTCTCTTACCTGCCATCCTGCTGGTAAGTTGGATGCAATTTTTGTTTTGACACAAAGAGTGCAGTGACTACAAAGCCACATAATTTGGATTAAGTTTCACAGAAAGAAGAAGTGAGAATTTATTGCAAGGTAAGTGGGCCTGTAGCTCTAACTGGTTCCTTTGTGACATCCATGGCACCTGGAACCTGACACTTGCCACTTAACATCATTTGACTTTGAAATGTGAAATGTGAGTTTTAAGAGAGACTTGGGTAAAATCCTTCCTAGTAAGTTAATGTTAAGAAACAAGTAGTACTGATTTAAGTGGGACCCTCTGGGACTTATTCATACTTGATGCTTGAAAGGCAGTTGTAAACTCCCACTGCGGAGACAGCCAGATGTGCAGGTGCTGTCCCCAGAGAAAACATCCCTCCCTGCCTTCCCTTTTGTCTTTTGACTTGCTCAGGTGCCCTGGGGTCAGAAACAGGTACTGTTTCCTAAGAACATTTCTGATAAAATAGTTTGCTTTGGAAATTCATGTGAACAAACTACTCAATGCAAAGAGTGAGGTGGTAAACATTGTGTTCCTAGGAAAAGGCAAATGACTCTCCCTGCTTCTGCCTCTGGGATCCAGTAAAACCTAGGATGGTCTATTTCAACCAAACCAACAAAAAGGGAAGCTCCACACTCGCTGCTGTTGGCTGCTTATAGCCACACAGACTCAAGGTTTCTCCCAGCTTAAAAATTCTGTCATTTCTTTGATTTATTTCTAGCTGCCAGTAGAAACTTCCATTACCTCTGGGAAAGCGATAGCTCAATGTGGCCCATCTTTGTAGGGACAGCAACTCATGCTGAGACCATCTCCTTTCTCCCAAGTTCTGGTCAAGCAGGCAATCTGGAACATGGTCAAAAAGAGACAGTTAAGCAGTTTGGACTGTCTGAATAAAAGATCTCACAAACAACAGTTTATTCAATAATTAAACAATATATTTGAGCACCCACTGTGGCTGGCATTTTTCTAAGTGCTCGGGATATAACAGCGAGCACACGATCCTACAGCACACGACCTCGGGCAGAGTACAGACAATTCCATTACAGGCATACCTTTTTCCATGTACTTAGCTTTATTGCATTTCACAGATGTTGCAGGGTGTTGTTTTCTTACAAATCAAAGGCAAGACCCCTCCGCCAGCAAAAAGATTATGACTTTATTGCAATACTCATTTTACCGAGGTGGTCTGGAACTGAACTTGAATTATCTCTGAGGTATGCCTGTTTCAATGTGATGAGAGCCTGGATGAGAAATGATAGAAGCTGCTGCCTAAACCATCTCTCTCCACTTTACTGGTTCCACATTGAGCTTTTAGTTAATTGTAATGCATAGAACCATACAACATATAAAACAATATGCTAGGAATGATCTCCCTAACACAGAAGAAAGATGAAGGCTCGAGGAGGGTGGGGTGGGAAAGAGAGCAAGGACGGATGATGAAAATATAATTATTTGACCCTTTTTGACCTTTCAGAGGAGTTTTAAAATGTATTATATCAAGACAGGCTGTTTAATAAATGAACATTTGTACATTCGCCTGGCATATGTAACTCTTCGATTAGAGTGGGAAAAGGAAGTGGAGATAGTTTTTAGTTTGGAACTAATCAAACTTTAGTATATTCCCATGTTTACAAAAACAATCTTATTTTAAAAATTAAATCCTTATGTATAGAACATTTTTTAGGGCAGTGAAAATACTCTGTATGATATGACAACGATGAGGACATGTCATCATACATCTGTCCAAACATGTAGAAGGTACACCACCAAGTGTGAAGCCTGATGTAAACCATAGATGCCGGTGATAAGGATGAGTCAATATAGGCCAGGGGTGGGAAACCCCTGGCATGTGTGCCAAACATGGCACGCCAGTAACTTTTGCTGGCACGCAAAACCCTCTCTTACAATCTTCCATTTACAATTTTTTTCTTAATACTGACTTTTTCATTTTTCAGATAAATTCAGTGTAGGTGCATCTTAGATAAATAAATAATTTTACATACGTTATCTTAAAGACCCTAGACATGGATTGACGAGAGAGGGGAAGATCAATTTCTATGCCTCTGCCTTAACTCTCCCTGCCTTCCTAGATCCGACCAGTGTTTTGGTTTCATCCACATACGCTTGTGAATCTTTGTTCTCAGTGATGAATTTTGTTAAGTCTCGTAATAGGAGTAGCCTGACAGATGAAAGTAGTAACTCGTGCCCTAACTGGTTTGGCTCAGTGGATAGAGCGTCAGCCTGTGGACTGAAGGGTCCCAGGTTTGATTCCGGTCAAGGGCACGTACCTTGGTTGTGGGCACATTCCCAGTAGGAGATGTGCAGGAGGCAGCTGATTGATGTTTCTCTCTCATTGATGTTTCTAACTCTATCCTTCTCCCTTTCTCTCTGTAAAAAATCAATAATATATATATATTTTTAAAAGTAGTAGCTCGTGCATATCTTTGAAGGTCACGAAATATAAACCTGATGTAAAATCTGTCGTCAGTGATGCAGCAGCAAAAGTCCCACTGATAATATCAAACAGAGTCATAAAGTTTTCTGTCGGACTATCAGTGTATACATTAAAAAATAAATGTATTTTTCATCATCATATACTGTGTTTTTGTTGCTCGAATGAATTTTATTATTTCTTCAAGGTTCTTCACATATGCACACCTTAAGAGATATCAAGTAGGCGTAACATGTTCTCAAAAAATTGGGGCTGTCACGAGAAGAATTATGAGTCAGAGATTTTGCTGGTTTTGGCACGCACTCACAAAAAGGTTGCCCACCCCTGATATAGGTTCAGCATTTGTAACCGATTACCACTCTGATGGTGGATGTTGATAATGGGGGTGGCTATGCATGTAAGTAGAGCAGGGAGTATATGGGAAATCTCTGTAAATGCTACTCAATTCTGCTGTGAACCCAAAACTTCTCTAAAAAATAAAGTTTCGATGGACAAAAGACATTATTTCACATCTTAGTTGTGAGCTCTGAGCATACCCCTCAAGTAAGGGAATCAGATATCACACACCAAAGGGCCCTTCGATACCCAGGCTCTTAACAGGAATGGCTCTAGCACTGACATGTGTTGGGGTTTTCCTCAGGAATAACAGTTAAATAAACCTTAATACTCTCACTGGAGCATGAAGACCATTTCATTTACTTCTCAGGAGCCAAGCCTGAGTGCTCCCTTCCAAACGCACTGGGTGCTGCTTGGCAGCACCTGGGCCCCTCTGTGTCCTCTCTGCTGGAGTCTGGGCACAAAGGTGGAGTTTGATAGTTAGGAATTTTAGCGATTGTCTCCATGGTGACAGAAAGTAAACTTTGCTCTGTCTGCTATTGTTTGTAGAAGCCCATCCAGGCCTGCAAGCCGTCTTCTGCACCTTGCCTGGAGAAGCCCGAGGCTGCCTTAGTGCCCTTGGGTCCTGACCACCTGGCCCACCCACCATGTTTTGTTTTCTTTAGATCTGGAGGTCGGGCAACCACCATTCTCCCTGAGGGGAGCAGGGGAAGTGGGTTGTGAGGTGGAAAAGCCTAGTTTTAAACAGGGAATATTGTGGGCACCAGGCTTACCAGGATTGCCTGACACGATGAGAAATCTAGATCTTTTTCATGTGCTCTTCTCAGTGTCCCCTTCTCATCTCTAGTCCCATCTGAAAATTTCACTTATTCTCACTTATTGAGAAAAAAACATATGTATTTAGGCAACAGCACTACATTATTTACAGAGCTAAGACTTAGTATCTGATCCTTTGTCACATATTTTCCAGTTACAAACAGAAATGGTGAGTTACCAAGTGAGACATAAAAAAATGTTTTCATGAGTCCCAGAAAAACGAAATGCTATTTATTGGAATATAGATTGTAGGCAGCATGCTGTGTGGGAGCCCTGGGTGCCAGTGAGTCTTGGTGGAAATGAATTAGGGATCAGAAGAAAGGAGGGACAGAACATGAAAGATAACTTGGCCTACTTCATTCATTTTGCCTAAGGGCAGAATTAGTAATTACTGCGCCAGCCCAGAGGTAATTTTTCTAATCACCAGCAGGGGGACCTAGTTGACTGTAGCGATATGATTGCATTTTGAACTCCACGCGGAGAAGAAAAATCTACTGGCTTTCAGTTAATTCGGGACCTTCTGTTTTGCATGTTGCTTTGAAATCAGATGTAACTTTGTGCTGTAGGTGATCTTTATTGGTAGGTTAAATATCTTGATTATACTGAGGTTTTTGTTATTGTTCTTGATTCCATGACAAGTTCAAGTTTTAAAAATTAAGATATTTCCTTTTTGTTTGTTTGTTTTTGATTTGGTTTCTAGTTAGCCAACTTCAGTGTTTAAATGCACCCTTTGGCACATTTTATCCATGCATGTGAAATTCCAGATAACTGTGGCCTACACAGGAATCAAACCTTACCCTTTTCTTCATACCCTATGTCCAAATCCTGTTGGTTCTACTTTCAAAATAGAAACACTATGTTAAGGTTTCATGCCAGCACTTCTGAGTTCATAGATATTTGTTATTATCACTTTTTACCCATTTTAAGGAACTGGAAATATTTATATTCACCTAAACTGCTTAGCTGATTTAAAACACGTGCTTTTATATATAATTTCTTAAATAAAAAAGAATAAGGGAAATACATTATATTCCTAAATTAAGCATGTCTCAACATTACTATCTAGTCCAAAACACAGTTGTCTATTTCCTGAACCACTGAAATAGCCTTGTAACTAGTTTCTTTACTTCCACTACCCCTTCCCTTCCCACCCACTCAGCGGTCCAGTTGGGTCACTAAATCTCCAAAGGTTCAAAGGTCCACATTTTTTCAAAGACATCTGGTTGGTGGCTCCCACCTCTCCCCCAGTTTGTCTTTGCCTTGGCTGGGTGAGCATCTGGGGTTAGGCCCTGACAGGTGATGTATGGGAAACTAGAGATTGCATGAGTAAGGGGAGGAGCTGCGGTGAAGTGAGAGGCACACAGAGAAGAGACATGAAAGAAAGGTCATGGTTCATGTTGCACAGGAGGATTCTTGCAAAGGATTCCATGACTCACCTTAAAAACTTTCGCTTCAAAAATAAACAAGTCCCAGGACAAAGTTTAACATGATCAGAGACTCCGAAGGTACAAGCCAAAGGTCACATAACTCAAGAGGAATAAGGTCAGGAATTTTCAATCAGAGCTAAACAAACAAATAGGACGACTTCAGTGAATGTAAGAGCATCAAATGCAGGGGCCAACTTGAAAGGGACGTTTCATCTTTAGTCAATTTCCTTTTTTTCTCTAGATTCCTATTTGTAAGCTTCAAATACTATTCCCTTCTTGATTCTATCTGAAGTATAACCATCTGCTACAGATATAACTGTAGCAAAATGAACACTCAGGAAACTTAATTGTGCAAGAAATTTGTTTTTCTATAACCTAATTTCTTTTTTTTTATATATATATATATTATTGATTTTTTACAGAGAGGAAGGGAGAGAGATAGAGAGTTAGAAACATTGATGAGAGAGAAACATTGATCAGCTGCCTCCTGCACATCTCCTACTGGGGATGTGCCCGCAACCCCGGTACATGCCCTTGACCCGAATCGAACCTGGGATCTTTCAGTCCGCAAGCCGATGCTCTATCCACTGAGCCAAACCGGTTTTGGCTCTATAACCTAATTTCTGTTTTGAGCTCCCATTCCTCTAATGCAGCAGAAATTAATCTCTGTTAACCTGGGGATTTCCTCCCACCCTTCCCACAGTTGCATCTAATTTCTGGAGGGTGTTCTGAGTGACAAAGTTGGGACATGAGGTATATGGTTTGAATCTAGTCTCTGGTCATCATGTGTCTATGCTGGCATCCCCTGTGATGACCAACACTGGGAATAGAAAAACCTCCCACCACTCCAGCTCCCACAGGGACCACACCCTCAGTATCTGTCTACATCACACAGCCATTTCTCTTCCAGGCTATTTTTGATCTGGATCTTTCTGGAGCTTCAGTAATCCTCCTTTCCATCTGACATTTGAATGGATGAAAGAGAAGGAGAGGGGGTAGGGCCCTTTTACAGGGGCCACATTAGCATCTATGTTCTTTTTTTGTTTTTTATTGATTTCAGAGAGGAAGGGAGAGGGAGATAGAGATAGAAACATCAATGATGAGAGAGAATCATTGATTGGCTGCTTCCTGCACACACCAGATGGGACTAAGCCCGAAACCCAGGCATATGTCTTGACCAGGAATCAAACTGTGACCTCCTGGTTCTTAAATCAACAGTCAACCATTGAGCCATGCTGGCCCGGCAGCATCTAAGTCCTGACTTCCTTTCTCCTTCCCCACACCTGGGAAATCTTTGCGTAATATTGGGTGGGAGCGCTTTCTCTAAATGACTGAGTAGACTTCTAAATCTTATTTATGCCCTACATGTTTCCCATGCCCTTGCAACCTGGATTTTGGAGACTCAAATGCCAAAAAAAACCACTTTTTTTGTTTTTGGTTTGCTTTCTATTTACCTATTCTGTTTGGGGGTAATAGAGCTCAGAATAACCTATCTGCTATGTGAAAGATGGTAAGAATGAAGAAGTAGGAGAAATATTAAAGAAAAACATTGACTGATACTTCAAAAGTGTATCCTACCTCATATCTCTGTATTGATTAAGTCCCTAATGGAGGTAGCTGGAATGACACAAAGACTAAACCTCTCAGTGCATGCTAAGGGATGCATACAAGCTCTAATAAAATGCCTAGGAGCTCTTAAGACTATCATTTGTTACAATTAAAATATATATTATTTGTAACAAGTGGAAATTATTTCGGATGTAACAGATTATAAGGAGTTCTCCTCTGCTATGATCTGGCTGTAGAGCCCTAAGCTTATCACTTCACCCTTAAAGCACAGATTTTCTCATTTTTAAAGTGGTGTTAATAACCTCTGCTTCACAAGTTTTTTGAGAGAATTAAATTACATTAAGTAATCCAAGTGATGCATGATAGTCGTTCAGTAAATGCTTGTTTGTTCATCATTCATCCATCATTCATGTGTTCATCCTTTCTTCTAACAGGCATGCATTCCTTACTCCTATATCATAAGGCTATAGCCACTGTTTTGAAATATGTAAAATAGGTTGTTTGGTGGGTGTGACTGCCCTCACCATATTGTAGATATAACCCCCAAGTACAATCAGTGAAGATAAGCCCTAGATTCATTAATCCATGGATCTGATGAGCTCAGGGCTAGGGCCTCCCCATTGCCCTTACTGGTTTCTAGTGAATGAGTTTTTGAGCAGAAACAGTACCTTTAATGCTAGAGAGCCTTTAATTGTGCACAATATGGACAACAGCACCCTCCTCACTTCTCTAAATGAATGTTATCAATACTATTTTCCAGGCTTCAGATAGAGTTGAATGGGATATAAATCTTAGCTCCAGAGCAGAATTTATAACTATTCTTTTTCTTTTAACTGAAGTATAATTTTCATACAATAAAATGAACAGATCTTAAGTGTTCATGAGTTTTGACAATTCTATACAGCTATTTACCCACCCCAAACAAGAATTTAATGTTTTTATTACCCCCCAAATTACCCTCATGCCCCTTTCTAATCAATCTTCTTTATTATGGCAGAATTTTTTATTCTGAAAGTTTCCAAATGTATTTAGGGATGTCTTTTATTTTATTTAACACTAGAGGCCTGATGCATGAAATTCGTGCAAGAGTAGGCCTTCCTTCCCCCAGCTGCTGGCACCTGGCTTCCCTCGCAGAGGGAGGCCCCGCCCACCCGCCACAGCCCACCTGTCTGTTGCAGCCGAAGCAGCTTGCCTCGGCCTTTGCAGCCCCAGCTTCGTCCAGAAGGTCGTCCAAAAGGACATCCAGTCTAATTAGCATATTATGCTTTTATTATTATAGATTTTAACTCTTGGAACTTCCTTCTGTCAGAAGTGAACTAATGGGAGCCCATGTTGGCATGCATCATCTCAATATTCATGACTATTCTATAAGGTAGGAGCTATTGCTTATTCCGTTTTACAGATGAGAATGCTGAAGCTCAGAGATAAAGTAAGTCACTCAAAGGTCACACAGCTCTCAAGCGGCAGAGCTGGGTTTTGAATTCAGATTGACACGATTCTAGAACTCGACTTTTACATCACCGTCAAAGAGCAGACACTCCCTGAGGATTAGCTACTGATTTGCAATTTTCCTGGGTCTTGATTTTGTGCACCTGCTATTCCGACAAAAGGAGAAAGAGTAAGTTGGTTAATATACCATCTTACAGGGTAACTTCTATTTCCTTTGTCATAGCCTCCCGAGCCTTGCTACCCTTTCATTAACTTGTGCCTGTAAGATTTTCACCTGCTGACTGTTAAGACCATATGAAGATGATAATCATGATGGCTGTTAGGAGAGCAAACATTGTGAGCACTTACTATGTGTCCGGTGCTATAGGAAGCACTGCACCTGAACTTCCTTGTTTAGTTGTCATAACCACTTTCAGGAGAGGATTTGCTAGTCACACTTTTACAGACAAGAACTTGGAGGCGAGAGAGCCTGAGTGGCTTGCCCAGTGCCGCACAGCGAGAGAGCGGCGGAGCTGACCTTGAATCCTGTCCGGCTCTCCCGAGAGCCCGTATTTAACCACGGCTCTAGGCAGCCTCTGGATCTGTTTATGTCCTCAGTCCTGTTCATCAAGAACCGTCTTGGTTCCTGCCTAAACTAGACCTCACAGCACAAATGTGTGTGTGAGCTGCCAGCTGGCACTCTCTTAGAGAAGCTCCTGTTGGTCCCGAACACTGACGTCCTCCTGGGCTTCAGAAACTTGGGAACCGGCCAGCTGGCCCGTGGCTGTGCTGGGAGGTCGATGACTTTTGTTTGGGGCATCTTATCCTCCTCTGCACTCCGCCAGACCCTCCAACTATCATGTCAACCAAAGACTTGATCTTTCAGTTCCTGGAGCCCGAATCCTGCCAGGATGACAAGTCCTTCAGCTAATGCCTGTTTACTTGCTGAGAGCCCGGATGCTCCTGTGGCCCCAGCCTGTTGGTTTTCCCACCTGCGGCTGAGTCAGTTTTGCTCTAGCTTCTCCAGCTAAGCCTGTGCGAATGGGCTTGTGGACGAGTTTGGTGGAAGCACTCCAGACACCTGAGGCTTTCTTGCGATAGGCACCCTATCTATTTTGGCAACCTCAGTGGTGTGTCTCCCAGGACTGATAGGAAAGGAACAGGGCAGCCGTGGTGATAACAGTTAATCACATGGCATTAACTGCACCTTGTACAGTCCTAGCTATATGCACACATTCATTTAATCCTTAGAGCAGTCCTATGAGGTGTGTTAGTCAGGGCTTCAGCAAGAAATAGGCAGCACACACAGATGGAATTCTGAAGAGGATTTTAAAAAAGAACTATTTGCATACGTGTAGCAGATTTAAGGGAGTCACTCAGGGGTA
Source organism: Myotis myotis (assembly GCF_014108235.1). Lineage (NCBI taxonomy): Eukaryota > Metazoa > Chordata > Mammalia > Chiroptera > Vespertilionidae > Myotis > Myotis myotis. The sequence goes on from NW_023416335.1 coordinate 178,069,621, forward strand.
TGGAGGCGCCCAGGAAACTATCAGCAGAAGGAAATTGTTCCCTCTCCTAGGACAAAAGGAAATGATGTAACCAAAGCAGATGAGGAGCTATTCTAAGAAGCCATCTGCAGTCTTGAGGAATGTGGCCAGAGCCCCCGTGGTGTAGGGGTGGGGACAGCAGGTGAAGTGAACAATGAGGTGTTCCAGAACAAATACTTTAACACACCCTTCCTCCTTCCCAGTTCCCATTGGCTGGAACCACCGGAAGCTTGAGGTCAAGGGAGTCTGGGTGATGTGGGGGTCAAGGAGCGCTCACCAAGGATCACTCAGAACAGGGCTTGAGGACCAACAGACAGTCACAGCCCACGAAGACACCAAGGCACAGAGATGGGAAGCAACACACTCAAAGGCACACAATCGGAAGTGGCAGACCTTGGATCTGAGGGAGGCTGCCACATCTCTAGTGTTGAGGAAGGACTTCTCTTACAATTACATAGTGTCTCACAGCTTTAAACAATGCCTTCTCCAAAGAGATTTTGGAAGACTCCTGAGGGATGTATTCTGAGCAGATGCCAATCATATTATTCTTGTAGAATTGGGACAGATCCTAGGATTAGGCACTTGGCATCCACTAATGGATGGCACCATTGGGATGAATCTGGTCCAATGCGTGGAGATCCATATATGTCAAAATGGTTCCCGCTGGTGGCAGAGAGAAGCCCCTACTACAGTTAAAAGGGCTCCATTCTCCTGCTTAAAACGTCCCTGTATGCAGTAGACCCCCAGCAGGAAAGACTTCATGACAGACACAGGTAACTGCAGGCTGTGGCCAATTCCATGTGTTAATGATGACTAACACGGTCAAGTTAATGAAACAGATTATGAAATAGTAGGTTTGTCACTAAACTGCTGATAAGATGGAGAGAATCCTTTTGCCTCAACTTAAGAGAAACTAAGGCCTGTGGTTTCTGTGTGAGAGAAGTCAGTACTCAATTTGAATAACTTCTGTAAAACAAGGAAAGAAACGCCGCTCACCTGAGCTGAACCTGATTGCGGCAGACCAACAACTAGAAAATACAATCACGGTGTGGAGACATTTCCTGTGAAACGAGAAGAGGGGCACAGAGAAGCACTCAGGTGTGGAAAAGAGAAAATTCAGGAGAAATGAAATGATGAGTATGTGTTTTTATATTAAAGAAGTAAAGCTCTAATGATAGCTTTTATCGTTCATATTTTATTTCTAATTAAGTTTTTAGTTTTCTCCTAGACAAAATTAGGCAGCAAGCTGACTGAAGTACAGTTTTTGTAAACCAGACGAAGGGTGGGTCTGGGAGAGAAAGAAGAGGCCCAAGATGACACAGTAAGAGGTACATGATTATAAGGAAAATACCAACATTTCTATGTAATGTTGAACCCTGCCTCAATCGGGTTCAACATTTCTTATGTGTAGCATGTACTAGGGCCCTGTGGCTTGGCATTGTCCCTGCAATTTGAGAAAGGAAAGCAGCCCTACAGACCCCACAGTGCTATGACAGAACACTGTGAGGAATAAAGGAAATGTCCTCAGCGGGGAACCCAGTGTTATCTAGAGAAAGCTTTTCTACTAGACATTTTTCTCTCCCACCATTTGTTCAAACAGTGTCCTTGTAAAATTCTATCTTTCTAAATGATTTGAAATGTGGAAGTTGGCTTTGGGATGCAATATTCATTATTTATCATAAAGATGGCATATAATTGCCTGAATTGTTATTCTTTCCAGAAGTTAGCTATTTCTAGGAGTTGCTTATTAATATTGTTTATTAGAGAGTAGGGTTTCAAATGGCTTCTTTGCTTCAAGCCATAAATACTGCAAGCATGTTATATAAATAGTCATCCATGCATGAAAAATGCACTCTCGTCTTCCTTCCCCTGGACTCCAGGTTTCTTAAGATGCTGTGGGACTGGTCATGGGGGTGTAGGGGCTCCATGTGAGCAAGGAGCTCAGGAAAGGAGAGTCAAAAAGATAAACAGACTCATTTATATGCATTCAACCCTCCCAGGTGCTGGGATCTTCCACCTGCATTTAAAGTAAAAATTAAGAAAGGAATATAAATACCATCGTCCAATCCATAAAATAGGAGATATATCCAGTTGAGAAATATCTGTAGGACTCCTAGAAATTGTTCATATTTAAAATACTATTTGAAGGACATTTGTTTATCATTGATATGTATTTTAAGTGGCCATGATTATAATCTGTAACCAGTTAAAAATAAAGTGTGATCAACATTGTTTTCCAATCAGACTTTGATAGTGATTTGGCTATTGGGGTAGAGAAGATATAAAACATCAATGAAAAGTATGCTTTGTGTCTGCTCTGTCATACTTTGGAATCTGGGAAAGGAAAATGTGTTTGAGCTATGACAATACATCATCACTATGTACCTGTTAACTATACTTGAGTTAGGGTGGTAAGGGAAAGTTATCCTTAATAGTGGGGCAAGGGGAGAGCTAATTTCACCCTTTCCATTCACCCAAATGCACTTAGCTGGAACCTGGGACCCACCTTTGGGAACCACATATCTGCTGGCACCATCCCATCCTCACCAGATAGCTGCCTCCCTATCCCTGCAGTCGCCTGCCTTCCTGTATTCTTGCTCTAACTGCCCTGGATAACCTGTGTCTCTGAGATGACACCCAGCATGGGGCGGTGTGTGTGTGTGTGTGTGTGTGTGTGTGTGTGTGTGTGTGTGTGTGTGAATGTTTCCAAATGTAAGAGACACAACTAAGTCGGCAATTTTAAAGTAGAGGTAGTTTTAGATTAGATAAAAGACACTAATATTAGAAAATATCTTGAGTTAAAATAATTCTTTATTGTGATGTTTCAATCAGCCAGTTGTGACCTATTTGTGAAACCAATTTACTAGAACTGGACTAGCATCTTTAAAAAAAAAATTTTATATATATATATATTTCAGAGAGGAAGGGAGAGAGAGAGAGAGAGAAACATCAGTGATGAGAGAGAATCATTGATTGGCTGCCTCCTGTACCCCCCACACCGGGAATCGAGCCTGCAACCTGGACACATGCCCTTGACTGGAATTGAACTCAGGACTCCCCAAGTCTGCAGGCCAATGCATTATCCACTGAGCCAAACCAGGTAGGGCTGGACCAGCCTCTTTTAAACATATATGTAAATAGACTAGAAACTTTCAGAGCACATCCCATATAGTAAAGTTAGGTCTTGTTTCATGACATTTTGTTTCAAAGTTCTGTATGTAAGTATGTGTTGTGAGTAATAATAGAAATATATTTCTTATGGTAAGTTGTGGTCAAGAATTTTGAGTGACATTTTGATCAGTGATTTGATTAATGATACTGGAAGCAATGTTTATTAAAAACATCAGAAGATTCCATGAAGATAAAAGGATAATGTATGCATACACTTAGATATTAGAATCAGGTTTTAATAAATTCTTGATAGTTACAGGGATGAGATAAAGCAAGCAAAATCAAATCAATGTAGGTAACATTTAAGATTTTGTTCTTACTTCCTGAAAATCAGCCATATAAATTGATACGATATTTATGAACAAGACCTATAGCAGTGGTTCTCAACCTTCCTAATGTCGCGACCCTTTAATACAGTTCCTCATGTTGTGGTGACCCCCAATTTCATTGTTACAAATTGAACATAATTAAAGCATAGTGATTAATCACAAAAACAATATGTAATTATATATGTGTTTTCCGATGGTCTTAGGCGACCCCTGTGAAAGGGTCGTTCGACCCCCAAAAGGGGTCGCGACCCACCGGTTGAGAACCACTGACCTATAGCAACTTAAGAATGAAATATTATGTTGATAATATGTAATATAGCAAACAATAAAAAGAACATACAATACTTCAAATGAAAGAGGTTATAGTTTCCCTCTATTCTTCCTTATCAGAGAATACCTAGAAAATTGTGTTCAGTTCTGGACACCACACTATAAATATAATCGAATAGGGGCACAACCCAAGAAATATTGTGAAAGGATGTAAGAAGGAGAAACTAGAATTAAAAAGTTGGAGAAGACACCTGAAGAAAGAAAGTTGGGGAAGAGTATGATAGCTGTCTTCCCACTTTAAAAGGTTAGCATATGGAATAAGCATTAGAGTTGTGGAAAACCCTAATGGGACAAACTCAGAAAAGAGCTGGAAACATCAGGGAAATGATGTCAGCCCAATGGAAGAAATTGCTATCCAATCTGGAATGTGTTCCCTTGAGAGCTATTGAGTCCTCTTGCACCGAAGAGTCTCATGCACAGACGGCCTGGGATTTATATTAGAGTAATGTAAACATCTGGAGAGCCCTGAGCCAGTTTGAATGTCAATGCCCCATCTCACATTTCAAGTTGTGTGACTGCAGTGACTACATGCCTGTCTCTTCTTGAGAGAAGGAGAGAGAAACAGCTGGAGCAGGAGAACCAGGGATCAGATAAGGCCTCTGCAAAGGTCTGAACAGGCTGTTTCGATGATAGGCAGATTTATGATGGAATAATTTCCTTTGTTTGTCCTGTGACGAGTGTTTGTACCTTGGGTTTGCAGCAACTCGTTGCCCTGTGGACATTTCCAGCTGGGATTCAAAGAAAGGAAATGGTTTTGCTTAAGTGACTATAAACAGAATTCCTGCTGATTAATTTTTCCTTATTGTTTTCATCACAGAAAATAGGTACTATTTGTTTCAGAGTAATAAACAAAAAATATTATAATTTCAAAATAAAAGTTTAAAATTGCACAGCATATTATTTTTTTAATGCATACACTTTAATATGGATCCTTTTATTCAAAACACAGAAATAGGAACTGTATTTGTATCTAGCAGCATCCTAATACTCCTTATAGCAAATGTTAACTTTCTATCAATCTATTCATTTTTCTTTTAAAAAAATATATTTTATTGATTTTTTACAGAGAGGAAAGGAGAGGGATAGAGAGTTAGAAACATCGATCAGCTGCCTCCTGCACACCTCCTACTGGGGATGTGCCCGCAACCAAGGTACATGCCCTTGAGTACATGCCCTTGACCAGAATCGAACCGGGGACCTTTCAGTCCGCAGGCCAACACTCTGTCCACTGAGCTAAACCGGTTAGGGCCTATTCATTTTTCATACTACAAATAAGAATCTTCCTAAATTCCTCTCTTTCTCGTTCTGATTATTTCATGTTTCCTTTCTCTTTTAAATTTCCCACTTTTTCCCATTTCTCTTTTCTTCAGCTCAGTTCATTGAGAAAAAAAAGAATCAGGTGGGCTTTTCATCTTCCCATGAACAATTCTATGAACATACCAATTTCTGCACACATCATCTTCCTCTTCCCTCCTGTTTCAATGAAAGGAATGTACCTCCCTTTTTCAAAATTTGAAAACAACTTTTTGATGAAGATAAAAGGTGAGCTAAGTTCTGTGTTTGTGAAGAATTAGAAGATGTCGCGGTAGAGAGTAACAGGCTACATCTGAGCAATAAATGTGAGCTAGGCTTACTTTTGTTCCCATACAAAAATAAAATTATTTTAGAATTCCTACTGTGCCATTTAAAATTTGGTTGCATTCAACTTGTGACTTTGAGACAATCAGCCCACAAGCATTAGTTGCCCTTTCAGCTCATACACGGTAAGCAGTTTTACGTTTGGAGGCACACGTATTAGAATTCAGGTATAGTGATCACATCTTGATTCTGCCTTCACTACAAGAATGAGCTTATCTATCTCCGGAGTCTCTTCAGAATTCTTCCCACAGTTTATCAGATTTTCACATATTTGTAAGTTAATGTTTCTCCTGAGACAAAGTTTTGCTTCTGCTATAGTCCAATAAACAATTACTGGACATTGCATGAAAAATAGAACTTCGTCACACCCTTTAAGAGATTGTTAAGACATAATTGGTCTTAGAAAGTTAATGCCATTCTATTACCCTTAGGACACAGGTTCCCACAGGACATTTTGGTACATTTTTTTCCTGAGAGTTTGCGATGACTGTAAACATTAGGAGATACTGTCTTTAAAATTTTTTCCTTCTCTTTACTGATATCCTATCCATCATCAAGTCCTTTGATTCCACCTTTCAGATAATGTTCAATGAGTCCACTTCTCTTCATCTCTACCATCCCCACTAGAGTTCACATCAATATAATTTTTTACCTGGATGACAACTTTATTTAGCCTTCCCACCAGTGACCCTATAGCATTTCTTGTTCTTCTTGAATTCTTTGTCCACACAGCAGCCGAGCAATCTTGTGCCAAATGCTGCTGACCAGCAAGACCGAAAGTTCTCTATTAGACAAACAAGTGTAGATGTCTAGGAAGTTGGATATCGGCTTCGAATTGAAGTTGGAGTGGAAAACATGTGAGTGAAGGTAGACTGATAAGAGATGCAACGTCTGAGCCCTAGAGCTCCGTTGTGTGTTGGGGATCTAACAGGGAAGACTGAGAAGTAGTCAGGGAAGGACCAGGAATGCCAGAGTATAGTGTCCTGGAAGCCAAGTGAAGAAAATGTATCAGAGAGGAGGGAGTTGGCAGCTGTGTAAAGCGCTGCTGATGGGCCAAGAAAATGAAGACAGGACCCTAGCTTAGTCACAGGTGACTTGACAACAGTAGTTTCAGTGGTCCAATGGGGGCAAAGCGAAAAGATTCAAAGGAAAATAAGACAACAAATATTAGAGACAGCCAATGTGCACAAGTCGGTTCATGGGATTTTCTGTAAGAGGGGTAGCTGGAGTGGGGGTGAGGCCATAACAACAGGAACTATCAAGGGTGCACTGGCAGGTGCTTGTGGAAGTTCTGTTACAATTGCTCCTATTTTCTCAGTGGAATAGGAAGCAAGGCGATCAGCAGGGTGGGAGTAGGATTGGGGAGGAGCTGTTGGCCTTTGAGGAGGGAGGAGAAGGTCTGAAGTAGTCATCTAGAGGAGTGGGAGGGGGAATGGATTAAGAGAATGTATTATGACTGTCACACTCCCTAGAGGTCCAGTAGTAATACATTTAGAATGAGGCTGGTCAGCATGATTTTACTTTTTTCTCTATTAATATCGGTTGGCAATGCAGGTGTAGAGGAAGCTGAACACTGGCTTTAACCAGGGTTGGAGTTTACTAGGTGAATAACACAAAAAGAAAGAAGAGCAAGAGAGTTGAAAATAGTGCATGGGAGTGATTATAATGATTGACTCTAATCCAACTGAATAAGAAAGAAAGACAGGACATATGAGAGGCAGGTTGCTTCGTAATAGTGGTGGATTTGGTGTATTAGTGAGATGATGGGGATTAAAAGTTGTTGGAGTTAGGGTAGTTAGAAAGATAGGAGGTAGATGGTAGTAAGGGAGTACACTGCTTGAGACTGATACTATGGGTTAAAATTATTGGCAATGGTAAGATCATTGGCATGATCATAGAGAGAGCAGCGGAAGCAGAAAGGAGGTAATGGGGTTAAGTCAGAGGCCAGGATGTGAGAAAGATCATTCATATGGATATTGTAAGCAATATGAGTTATGAACAGAGAAGTGTTGGCAAGAGGAATCTTGAGCCAGAAGATAAACCTGCAAGAAGTTGAGGATGACACAGGAGTCTACAGATGTCTGCGACAAGGATGATTAAAGTACATTTAGTCTGAAGACATGGAATATTCACACCTGGGCACCACAGGACAGTAAAACTAAAACCCACAATGCTGAAGTGTAATAGATCTCATAAAAGGAGGCACTGAGTGCTATGACGATGGTTCTCAAATTTCAGCAAGGATCAGAATATTTGTTAAATGATTTGCTAAAATACAGAGTGCTGGGCCTCACCCCTCAGAGTTTCTGATACAGTAAGGGATGCGGCCCAATAATTTTCATTTCTAACAAGTTCCCAGATGGTGCTGATGCTGATGGTCCAGGGGCCATATTTTGAGAATTGATGTGCTATAAAAATGCAGAATAGGGAGGCATTGCTTCTAGCTCCAGAGATCAAGAAAGGCTCATGGAGAATATTCTTTAAAAAAACAAACAAAAAACAACAAAACAAAACACATATATATTTTACTGATTTCAGAGAGGAAGGGAGAGGGAGAAAGAAATAGAAACATCAATGATGAGAAAGAATCATTGATCGACTGTTTCCTGCCCACCCTACACTGGGAATCGAGCCTGCAACCCAGGCAAGTGCCCTGACTGGGAATTGAACCATGGCCTCCTGGTTCATAGGTCGATGCTCAACCGCTGAGCCACACCTGCCAGACATGGAGAATATTCTTTATTTCTCTGCATGTGTTCAGAAATGACAGTTTGACATAATAAAAAACTATATGTTGAATATAAGAAGAGAAGTAATACTTTCTGGGTCACATATTTACTTATTCTGCAAATTAGAGATGCAGAGAAAATGTAGTTCTTTCACTTGTCTGAAACTTCATTGTATGAAATAAACATGTTGTATGCCTTAAACTTATGCAATGTTATATGTTAATAAAGCTAGAACGAGAAATAACACTGTACTGTCTAGAAGGGGTCTAGTCTCATCAAGGCCCCACCTGCTGGATGACTAGGAAAAAGCTGACTTCAGTCCATTCCGTGTAAAATTTGATCCAGTTACAAAAATTTAAACAACCTCTTTAGGTAAATATGTAAGGGAAGATGCTTGGTCTTTTAGATTGCACGTGGAGGGATGTGGTTTTGTGACCTTGTGGCTTTGGGGGGATGGTGTCCTTATTCTGTGCTCTGGCTTCCCTGTTTTCTGTGGCAATGTCTCTTGTCTGCCAGGTGGCCAGTCACGCTGCCGGCATTCATGGCTGAGGTCTGCACTGTGTAACTGCTGGCCCTGGCACTTAGCTTGATCCAGCCCAGCGGTTCTCCTTGACTGACTTGGCATTACCTCGCACACGATGGTCCCCTCTGAGTTTCTGCCCTGTTCTCTACATGGCCATTGGCCTAGTGAGTGGATTATGAATCGTCTCACCCTTCACCGGAGCGGGGAAGGATTTGCTACAGTGGCCCTTTGACAAACTTACTGGGCCTCAGTTCATGTGCTTTCACCTTCTTACCCTTGGGATAAGCACTTTTGGGTCCCATCTATACCACCTAAGTGCAGAAGCCAAGTTTGGGGACCTGGTTTCAAACTTCCCTCTCTGTCCAAGTACACTGGGTTGCCATATTTTTCTCTGACATGCCTACCTCATTAGTGTGGGGATGGCCTGAAAGGCAGCCTTCTTTTGGAACCCTAACTGGAAGCAAGGCGAGACCCCATCTCTGCCCTCAGCATTACCCTCAGCTGGCCTATGAGCCTTCCTCCTTCCTCCCGTCTCTACAGCCCCAGAGTGAGGCGATCAGAGCATGCCTGCCACCCTGCCTTCCTTGTGTCCTTTCTTTAAAGAAAAAATATTTTTATTGATTTCAGATAGGAAGGGAGAGGGAGAGAGAGAGAGAAACATCAACATGAGAAAAATCGTTGGCTGACTGTCTCCTGCACCCCCCCACCTCCCCACTGGGGATGGAGCCTGCAACCCGGGCATGTGCCCTTGACCAGAATGGAAACAGGACCCTGCAGACCGCAGTCCGAGTCACCCAGAGACCTGCTTCGGTTCTCCACCTCATTTTGCATTGTTAGTATACACACCATGGGAAACACGGACATTAAATGTTTTAACTTCTTCACCTGTAAAATCCTGAAGAACTTAAAAATATTAACTGAAAATTATATGTAGAAATTGTCACCTTATTAGTACCATCTTCAGGATATTAAGAGCAATTAATGTTGAGTCAGTCATTTCTTATAATGAGATTGAGTAATACAAAGCTCATGATCATTGATTCATTTCACTTCTCTGAGGCACACCCTCTGCTCCTATAATATATCTTGAATTATACATTACACATTATGTTGAACAAATGGATGAGTAAGAAATGTCCTGTTCATCTGCAATATGCAAGTGTTACAGTGAGATCCAAGAACTTTCATTTTTAAGGGTCAGAGTGACTTGTAGAATACCTGCCAAGAATATAGATTTTACCTTTACACAATTGTCAGACATTTATATGGCAATTTTCTTCAGATCACGTAAAATTTAATAATGTAACCTTTAGAATTGTACCAAATGAAGAACAGATGCACTTTCTGATAATAAAATCCAATTTGAGAAATCCCTCTAACTCGGAATAAAAGTGAAAAATCTGAAGGTGGACAGAGTAAGTATGTAGCTGGAAAGTATTGGGTACTTTTCATTAATAATTAGAGGATTGATTGAAAATGAGAAAGGGCAACTTCTTTTTATTTTCCCAAGAATGGTACCAAAGAAACAAGTTTTGATAATCTAATAGCATACATCATAGTTTTGTGTGCATGTATGATATCCTTCATATTTTCAGGCCTATAATTTGTTTATATTTTCTCCCATTTTTCACTGTACCTGTTTAAGTGTATGTCACTCAAGTGGACATAAAAGTAATTCTGAAAATTGTAAAAACTGTTAAAGTATGTCATAAGTGGTAAAGTTGTTCTAAGAAGACTTTGTATAAATGGTCAGGCCAAGAGAATTTGTTATAAGAATTCATATTAAATATTAATATATAGACAGTTAAGTCTCTTATCTTACAAGCAGATCATGTCCTTAAGGGGTGACTGTGATATGGAGGTTTCTCCTTCCTGGCCTTCAATGAGGTGTTAGTCCAGGTTAGTTGAAAATTGCCAATGTACAATAGGTAATTGCGAATATGTGATGTTGCTTGATATGATAATTACCACAGTTTCCTGCTTTGCTTTGGCTTCGCAAACATGTCTTTATTATTCACAATAATACATACTAAAAAAGACATAAAACCAATTAATGTTCCCTTAACTGCAATTTTTGCAAGTGCATCAAAATCCAAAATATACTATAGCTTTGATCAAAATTGATGTGCAAGTAATTTTATTAGTTGCTTGGGAACAAGCTATATCCTGGAAGCAGCCAAAACCTTGAGAAAACAAAATCAGAAATTCTTAGTGTCCTGTTGTTTAATTATTACACATGGGAGGTGATTACTTTCAAACAAAATGTACCTCTTTATTCCTTGAAAGGCAGTCAATGAAAGCATCTACTGCACTGACATTCTAACACCCACCGTAACAGACAACTGCTGATGAGTTAGCGGATTCTAGAGAGGCTGCTCTTCCCAGCCCAGCCTGCCTGTCTTGTTCCGCGTTGCATCCCCAGGTCGTTTTCTTCATCACTCTCTTCATTTCCCTCCCCTCCTCTTTCCCTTCCATTCCTTTTGCTTTGGTTTCCTTCTCTTTCTATACATTTTGTTTGTGTAACTTAAGAAAAAATTCCCATTTTTGTCTCCTTTAGAACTGAAAAAAAAACACACAAAAAAAACCCCCACCACATTTGCAAGGTCAAAATACACTGCCCAATAATACTTGATTATAAGAAATTCACACACAGAGACACTAAACATCATGCTTCTATTTTAATTGAGGATAAATGATGGAAACCAATAATAAAACAGGTTTGGCTTTTATAAGTAGAAGAGACATCTCCTACAGGTGCTCGATTTTAACTATTTTGTTGAGCAAATACTTGAATATATTTTGTATGAAAAGATTTGACATCCCTTAATTGTCAAAACCCACGGAATTCTGTCTTTTCTACCCATGTGCATCTCTATAATTAATAAGTATCTTTAAAAATGTAAGTTTTGGGGAAAAACCAAGATGGTGGCATAGGTAAACACCAGGAAATTGCTGCCTCCCACAACAACTTCAAAAATACAACGAAAAGACAAAACGGACATCATCCAGAACTACAGGAAGGCTGGCTGAGTGGAAATTCTACAACTAGAAGGAAAGAGAAAAGCACACTGAGACTCAGAGGAGCTGCAGAAGTCAAGTGCAAAGGTACGGAGGCTCGAGCGCACACAGAAAGGGGCTGGCACCTGAGGACACGGCTGTCTTTTTGAATCGGGAGGGAGTCACAAGCTCCCGACTACTCTGAACTCCGGTTCCAGGAAGTCTCTGGGGACCCAGACTCATACGGGGAGAAACTGGACTGTCTGGCAGCAGGCAGGACTCAGAACTTGAGGGCGGCTTTCCCTCAGAGGTGCTTGTAGCGATTACTGGGACACTGAGACATGCAGCCCCTTAGGGCAGGGCTGAGGAGCAGCCATAGCTGTTTGCTACGCCCTGTTGATTCGGAGACCCTGCCCCACCCAGGCTGCAGCAGAGGCTTTTGCATATGAATGCCCTGGCCTTTTGCAACCTGAAAATTACCTAACAAATTGCAGCTGGGCCAAACAGACCCAGAACTTCCAAGAGAAGGCCAAGGCCCCACAGCAGCTTGCATTGCTTCACAGCTGGGCCTCATCTGGGCACCTCCAAACTCGAAAAAAGAAGGGGAATCTGCAGATATCCTCATAGCTCCTGCTGGGTAACCTCAGGAAGAGGCTAAATTAGCACCTCCTTAGATCCAAGAGCCAGTGTACCCAGTGGCCAGAGTGGGACCATCCAGATTACAACTCCTCAGATCCATAAGGGACACACTCAGGGGGCAGACTCAGTGAGCACCAAAGCCCCACTGAAGCAAGTCTTGCCCCAGAAGGGTGTCTCCAGCACAGAAGTTCTCCCACTGCAGACACAGCTGATTCTCACTGCCAATTGGCCTGGAGGTCAATTCCGCCCAGTGATCCTACAACAATCAAGGCATAACTACAACAAGACTGTGCACAAAGCCCACAAGAGGGTGCACCAAGAGTGTCCACCTCAGGTAACTGGGGAGGCTGAGCCACTGGGCCCTACAGGACACCTAGCACACAAAACCACTCTACCAACACAGGGAAGCATAAAAAATGCAGAGACAAAGAAACAGGTCACAAATGACAGAAATGGAGGAAAGCAAACGACTGGATATAGAGTTCAAAACCACGTTTATAAGGTTTTTCAAGAATTTTATGGAAACCGCCAATAAACTTAGTGAGACCCTGAAGGATATGAAAAAAGACCAACTAGAAATTAAGCATAAACTGACTGAAATAAAGAATAATATACAGAGATCCAACAGCAGACAAGAGGATCCCAAGAATCAAGTCAAAGATTTGAAATACGAAGAAATAAAAAAGACCCAACCGAAAAAGAAAAAAGAATCCAAAAATATGAAGATAGTGTAAGGAGCCTCTGGGACAACTTCAAGCGTACCAACATCAGAATTATAGGGGTACCAGAAGAAGAGAGAGGACAAGATATTGAAAACCTATTTGAAGAAATAATGGCCGAAAACTTCCCCTACCTGGTGAAAGAAATAGACTTCCAAGTCCAGGAAGCACAGAGAACCCCAAACAAAAGGAATCCAAAGAGGACCACACCAAGACACATCATAATTAAAATGCCAAGAGCAAAAGACAAAGAGAGAATCTTAAAAGCAGCAAGAGAAAGACAGTCAGTTACCTACAAGGGAGTACCCATACGACTGTCAGCTGATTTCTCAACAGAAACCATGCAAGCCAGAAGAGAGTGGCAAGAAATATTCAAAGTGATGAAGATCAAGAACCTACAACCAAGATTACTTTATCCAGCAAAGCTATCATTCAGAATTGAAGGTCAGATAAAGAGCTTCACGGATAAGAAAAAGCTAAAGGAGTTCATCACCACCAAACCAGCATTATATGAAATGCTGAAAGGTATCCTTTAAGAAGAGGAAGAAGAAAAAGGAACTCTTACCATTTGCCACAGCATGGATGGAACTGGAGAGCATTATGCTAAGTGAAATAAGCCAGTCAGAGAAGGATAAAGACCACATGATCTCACTCATTTGTGGAATATAATGAACAACATAAACTGATGAATAAGGACTGATCCAGAGACGGAGAGGCATTGATTGGACTGTCGGGCCTTGGAGGGAAGGTAGGGGAGGGTGGGAGTAAGGGGGAAAGATCAACCAAAGGACTTATGTGCAAGCATATAGGCCTAACCAATGGACATGGAAAACGGGGGGGTGAGGGCATGAGCGAGGGGTGGGGGGGGGGAGTAGGGGGTAACGTGGGGAGAAGGACACATATGTAATATCTTAATCAATAAAAAATATATTAAAAAAATAAAAAATTAAAAATAAAAAATAAAAATGTAAGTTTTGAATTTTTGTGTGTGTATATGTACGCTTTGGAGGGCATATGCTATTATACTCACTGTTCATGGGTGACAGCATATGCTTTGATTTTTTTCTTCCTCAAAAGGCCAGTTTTCTAAACTCTCCTCCCCCTGCTAAATGCTTTCTTAATGACATACATGATACCACATCCCTATCAGAGGAAAGGGGCAATCCAAGAAATTCAGGAGCTTCACTTTTATTGCGAAGTTGAAATATAGTCAAATTTAATTTAGGCTGTAATATTTTGTTCATAAAATAACCATTTGAGTAGCTAAGGAGATTCTGACTGCCTGTGAGTGGGTGTAGCTCCTGGTGAGAGCATGAGAGGGAGTTGTTCATCTGTTCTTCTCTGTTTCAGCAGCATCATACCTTTAAGAGTAGGAGCATGTGACAGTTCTTGATGAGATTCTAATGCTTAAAGGGTAATTCAATATCACCTTAATTCTGACTTTAGAACCAATCTTTAAGCATGGTGCAACTAGACTACATAATTCATAAAATATTTAATGTCAATTTTTTCCTTAATACCTACTCAATGACTTACCAAAATCTGCTGGCATTTTCTAAAGGATGTTTATAAAGGTCACAGTTCTTGAGGGCAGACACAATTTCTTGTCACTCTTGAAAATTTACCCCTTTTCATAGTTCTTGGCACATAGGAGCTGCTCGGTGTGAATATTTGCTGAATGAGTTAAGTGACTGCCAGTATGTCCCACTGAGTTTGAATAAATGGTTATACTTAAAGCCTTTATAACGTTTATGTCTACTTGCTTTATAAGAACATTGTCAGGTGGATGGCAACACAACTCGTTTTATGTGTCCAAATCCTGTGTCTTATTGGGTAGGAGTTGACCTAGTCCTGATGAGAAGAACACAGGGAGAAAATGAAGGCTGATGCTTTCAGCAGTTAGGTGGAGGAAATGGGTGGATACTTAGAAGTGAAGCAACATGAAAACATCTAATGCAACATAAACTTTAACAGGGCTCTTGGGAAAAAACAAAAGCTGTATCAGAAATAGACATGAATGGTGCCTGGTGGGTGATGGCCCTTGGGTTGGTGGGCTGTGTTGCAGCAGGGGTAAGAATAGAAAAATGAGCTTGCTCTCCCCTCTCCATGTCCCTGTCTTTTGTCCAAGAATAGGGCTGCCAGTAAGAAAATCTGCAAAGGAAAAAACAAGTTAGATAATATTGAGTTGGAAGAAAATACTAATAACTACAAATCAGATGATTAAAACCCGAAGAATGCAAAGTAAAGCTAATGTCGATTTGTAATATAGCTGCCGAAAAACCAATATGGTATGTTTTCATAGGCGTGTATATGCCTGTGTATTAAAGGAGATGGTATGTATCAAGAAATTTTAGTGTCGGAGATATGGACAATTCTGGAATGACCCTAGGGGAGAATACTTCAAATGATGCGGGAATGGAGGAATTGTGACCTGTGAGTAGAATAGTATCAGAAGCAAACAGAACAGATACTTGCTAGCAGGTTTTCTTAAACTTGCTATGATTGCTCCCTGTTCATCCTCTGGTTCCACCCACGGTTATCTACAAGTTCTTTCAGAGATTCTACAGTGCAAATATAGACTCTTAAACAGTCTACCAGGAAGTAAGCATGTATTCAAAACCTGGAGCTGTATTATCTTAGTTTGCACACAAACATGGGTAGGAAGTGATGTATGTGGCAGGTGGCCATCCTTTCAGGGAAATGAAAGTCTGTGTGAGGCAGATGTGATGAGTGCAGCATTGGGAGGAAAACTGAGTTTCCTCTAGTGTAATCCGACTTCGGTAGAAAATGCTAAAGTTGTATACAATAGCCTTAAAGCATTCAGGAGAGTAGATGCAATCTGGCTTGGGAGAATTTGGGGGAGTTGAGTTGAGGTCCATTTGAATATCTGCAAAAAGCTCAGATTGAAAGGGTTTAGCACTTTATCTCTCTATCGGTATTTCCGTGTCATTTATTGCAAGGTTTATTCAATATCATAGGCAGAGATTGTAATGGTGAACATGACCAAATCCTTGCTTAGCCTAAGGCCCCTAGCGAAGGTAAAATGGTAATATGTTTAGTTGCAACACTTTCCTGGAACATGGCACCTGGAAATAAGCAGACTCCAAACACTGATAAGGTTGTCATGGAGAACTACATTCCAATCTTAAAGCTGTTTCCTCCAAGAAGGGTGCATTCGACTTCCACAGGCTTCTTGAATTTTCACGTAGCACCTTTTTCTGCTGAGATGTTCTGAAAGATATCAGAAGACACCAACCCAGCAAAAATGGACGGACACGAAATTGTATGTGCTCTGCTTATGATTTCACTACAAAATACACGATCAACACTTTCTTAAAAATATGTGAATAGAAAAATATCAATTAAAACACCAAGATCAAAACACAGTTTCCCAGCATGTGTTCTGCACAACTAAATGTAATGATTTCGTTTTCCACAGCTCTGCCTTCATGCTACTGTGTAGAGTTTGCTTTAAAAAATCTTTCTCCTAATTTCTTCTTTTGGAAATTTTCCACCTAAAAGCAAATGTCATTCATTGCTGTGTGTTTTCACTTTAAAAAATAATATATGCTCTTTAAAAGATTAGGAAAGTAGATAAGATTACCCATAGTTTTATCATGCAAGTTTTTATTTCTAGTACATTGTTTCCTACATTTTAGTGACTACTACTATACTCAGTAGAACTTTTGTCTTGCCTTCTCTGTTTGTTTGTTTGTTTGTTAATCCTCACCCAAGGATATTTTTTCCATCGATTTTTTAGAGAGAGTGGAAGTGAGGGGGAGAGACAGAGATAGAGAAACATTGATGTATGAGAGATACATCAATTGGTTGCCTCCTGCATGCACCTGACTAGGGCTGGGGATTGAGCCCTTGACTGGAATTGAACCCAGGACCCTTCAGTCTGCAGGCAAGGGCTATCTTTCTTTTTAATCATGATATAAATCATTTTATATTCTTTACTAGAGGCCCGGTGCACAAAAATTTGTGCACTCGGGGGGAGGGGGAGTCCCTCAGTCCAGCCTGTGCCCTCTCCCAGTCTGGGACCCCTCGGGAGATAACGACCTGCTGGCTTAGGCCTGCTCCTGGGTGGCAGAGGGCAGGCCCAATCCCTAGGTGCAGCCCCTGGTCGGGCTCAGAGCAGGGCCAATTGGGGAGTTGGGGCGCCGCCCCCTGTCATGCACAGAGCAGAGCAGATTGGGAGGTTGCGATGCCACCCTCAATCACGCTCAGGGTAGGGCCAATTGGGGGGTTGGGGCACCGCCCCCTGCCACACTCAAGGCAGGGTCGATGGGGAGGTTGCGGCGCCACCCCCTGTCACGCACAGAGCAGGGCCAATCAGGGGGTTGGGGCGCTGCCCCTTGTCACTCACAGAGCAGGGCCCATCAGGGGGGTTGGGGTTCCGTACCCTGTCACGCACAGAGCAGGGTCGATCAGGGGGTTGGGGAGCTCCCCCATATCAGGCACAGAGCAGGGCTGATCAGGGGGTTGGGGTGCCTTCCCCTGTCACGAACAGAGCAGGGCGGATAGGGAGGTTGTGGCCCCGCCCCCTGCCACACACAGAGCCGCAGGGCAAACAGGGGGTTTGGGTGCTGCCTCCTGTCACGCTGATCCCGGTGCTGGGAGGCATATTACCCTTTTACTATATAGGATAGAGGCCTGGTGAATGGGTGGGGGCTGGCTGGTTTGCCCTGAAGGGTGTCCTGGATCAGGGTTGGGGTCCCCACTGGGGTGCCTGGCCAGTCTGGGTGAAGGGCTGAGGGCTGTTTTCAGGCTGGCAGGTGACTGAAGCTCCCAACCGCTCCTTTCTTTCTTTCTTTCTTTTTTATTCTGGGCCAGCTTTAGCTCTTAGAGTTGACTCCAGCTCTTAGACCCCCGCTGCTGAAAGCAGGTATCTGGTTTGTTTGGGTTCTATAATCGAAACACTGTTTCAACTCCAGCTCTGAGATTCCGGCTGGCTGAAAGCAGGTTTCTGGGGTTTGGTTTAGCTTCTATATTTGTAACAATGTTTCAAACTGCAAGCTCAGAGGCCAGCAGCGGCAGGCGGGGAACGTTGGAGTCCTCCGTCACTGAAGCAAGCAAGCCTCATGTTTGCTTCAAGCTGCCTGGCTGCTGGCCGCCATCTTGGCTGGCAGTTAATTTGCATATCACCCTGATTAGCCAATGGGAAGGGTAGCGGAGGTATGGCTAATTACCATGTTTCTTTTTTATTAGATAAGATATTTTTTTATTTTTCAATTACAGTTTACTAGTACATTCGATGTTATTTTGCATTAGTTTTACTAGTAGTTGCACATTATAGTGGTTAGATAATTATATACTTTACAAAGGGTTCCCCCAATATTTCCAGTACATACCTTGCACCATATAGTTATTAAAATATTACTGAATATATTCCTTATGTTGTACTTTACTTCCCCATGACTATTTCGTAATTACCAATTTGTACTTCTTAATCCTTTCCCCTTTTCATCCAGTCTCCCAACCCCTATTCCCTTTGGGAAGCAACTATCAGTCTCTGTATCTATAACTCTGCTTCAATTTTGCTTGTTTGTTTTGTTCTTTAGATTCCATATATAAGTGAAATGATAATGGCATTTGTCTTTTCCTGATTGACTTATTTCACTTAGCGTAATACCCTCTAGGTCCATCTATGCTGTCACAAATGGTATTTCATTTTTTTTATGGCTGAGTAACATTCCATTGTATATATGTACCACAGCTTTTTAATGCACTCATCTATTAATGGGTACTTGGGTTGCTTCCATATCTTGGCTATTATAAATAATGCCACAATTAATATAAAGTTGCATGTATTCTTATAAATTAGTGTTTTAGGTTTCTTCAGATATATGCCAAGAAGTGGAATCTCTGGGTCATAAGTCAGTTCCATTTTTAATTTTGTGAGGACTCTCCAGATTATTTTCCACAATCTGCATTCCTAGCAACAGTGTACGAGAGTTCCCTTTCCTCCATATCTTCATTTATATTATTACCCTACAGGACCGGTGCATGACATTTGTGCACTCAGGGGGGAGGTGTCCCTCATCCCGGCCTGTGCCCTTTCGCAGTCCAGGAGCCCTCAATGGATGTCTGACTGATGGCTTAGTCCTGTTCCCCACAGTTGGACATCCTTAGCGCTGCCATGAAGGCGGGCCGCTGCGCTCACCAGCCGTGAGCCCGGCTTGTGGCTGAGTAGTGCTCCCTCTGTGGGAGCATAGTGACCACCAGGGAGGAGCTCCTGCATTGAGCGTCTGCCCCCTGATGGTCAGTGTGCATCATAGTGACTGGTTGTTCCACTGTTTGGTCGATTTGCATATTACCCTTTTATTATATAGGATACTAGAGGCCTGGTGCACAGATTCATGCACCAGTGGGGTCCCCAGGCCTGGCCTGCTCCCTCTCACAATCAGGGGCCCCTTGGGGGATGTCAGAGAGCCAGTTTCAGCCTGGTCCCGCAGGCCCAATCCAGACAGGAGGGAGCCCGATCTCCGTTGAGCATCTGTCCCCTGGTGGTCAGTGCACATCATAGCAACTGGTCGACCAGTCGTTTGGCCATTTAGTCGTTCAGTTATTTAGGCTTTTATATATATATATATATATATATATATATATATATATATATTCTTAATAAAAATCATAGGTGTATACCATGTCAGCTACTACAGTTTACATCAGTGATTTGCTATTGTTCTATATGTATTTTGTTTCCAATGCTTATTATTATTACTATAATAAACATAATTGTGGATAAAGCATTTTTATATATAGAATTATTTCCTTAAGATATATTCCAGTGTTCCATATTGATATGAGATTGGTTATTTCACTATCAGCACTGGATATCCTATATAATAAAAGTGTAGTATGCAAATTGTCCCCTTCACTGAAAGGTCAGCTGGAAGTTCAACAAGGGGCTGGGCCGGCCGGGGGAATAAGGGAGTACCCGGCTGGCAGCTGCTAGGGACCCTACCAATGCATGCATTTTGTCCACTGGGCCTCTAGTACTAAATATATTTTTGCTAATCTGACACATAAGAAGTGATATCTCACTATTATATTAATTTAATTTCTTGCCTATAATCAAACTTTTGCTAATAACATTTGTTGCAAATAGTTTTCCTATTTTTGTGTTTTAATTATATTATTAGAATTTTGATGTAAACATTTAAATGTAAACATTTAAAATGGAATTTACTTGATATTTTGCTTTCTTTTTATAATGCATATGTATTTCTTATTCACAAAGTGTTTAATATTTAATTCCATTTTTAATACTGAATAATAATATAGTCACTTGAATTTATTTTTATTTTAGTGTGATATAATGTGATATCCTAAAACTGTGCTACTCTCCATAAAGGTAAATAATAATCTCAACATAATTTCTTCAATAATCTTATGCTTTCCTATTGCTTTTCATTGCTTCCTTTATCATATATTGAGTTATTACAAATAATCAGGCCTGAAGAGTGTGGCCATGTGCCCACCTGTACAAGTTGCTGGCTCCATCCCCTCTCCCCCAGTGTTTTGCTCTGAGACTTCAAGTACCGGTCACATTGCCAGGAGCATCCTTCAGAAGGCCCAAGTTTCTGATCTCTGTGAGGTTTACTCCCTTTTCTTTCCAAATGTACCTAGAATTCCAATAAACACAAACACCTTGCTCCTCCCAGTCCTTTAGATGTTTACTTGGCCAACATTCCGCCAAATGACATGAAAAGATAGAAAAGCCCATGGGATGCAAGCCCATCTCCAGAGCATTTGCCCCAGCAGAGCATGAGATGGGAATATTATGAACAGGATTTGGAGTATTTCTGAATGACTTCAGCATTGGGTGTGGGTGTGAGAGAGATGCAAGAGAAGCACAGGACAGAGTTCTTGCCTTGAACAAACTCATGTTTTGGTTGGGTAATCAGGATGTATATGTCTGAAATAATACACACAAGCAAGCCCATCGTGCTGCAATTCATACCGTGTACACAAAAGAGAGGAAACCAAGGCGAACTTGGAGAAGGGGTCAGGGGTGAAAAAAAGACTTTGAAATTTCTCCTTGGGTGCATCCTCCCAGATCTTGCCCTTTTCTGAGTTATAGTTTTATTTTTTCTTCCACTCCTGGTGTGTCTTACTAATTGGGTGACCAGGTAAGTTCCTTAGCTTCTCTAAGTCTCAGTTTCTTTAATTGTAAAATGGGGTAATAATAGCAATTATCTCATGGGGGTTATTAGGTAATATATGAAGAGTGCTCAGCAACAAAGACTCACACATGAAAGTTATTAATGTATGTTAGTTTCCTTCATCACAGTCCATCTCTTTTCCCTCTACCAAGAAAATAAGTCGACAGAAAAAGTCAACCATAGATTTCACTCATCCTATATAATAAAAGTATAATATGCAAATTGACCAAACGGCAGAAAGACCAGTTGGCGGGGGTTGGGGCCGGTGAGCAGCAGGTGGTGTCAGGCCAGCCAAGGCACATGCCAGCAGGCAGAGGGAGGGGATGGTGATGTGTGTGTGGGGCAGTGGTGACCAGCAGCGGGGTGATGGGGGCCGGCACCATACCCTGATCACTAGCCCAGTCAGAGGGAGGCCACCAGTGACCACAGTGGAGTGATTGGGGGTGGGACCAGCCACTCGCTGTCCCTAGATAGGCTCGCTGCAGAGGGAGGCCACCAGCAACGGTGGTGCAATGGGAGTACGGCTGGCTCTCGCTGCCCGTGCCATCCCCTAATCTGCCTGCCGGTCACCCCCTGCAGAGGGAGGGCAGACTGCACCTTATTTGGACATCCCCTGAGGGCTCCCAGACTAGGAGAGGATGAATGCACAAATTTCTGTGCACTGGGCCTCTAGTATGGGATATAAAATTGAAAGCAACAAATGAACAAACAAGAAAAACAAACAAACAAACAAAAACTCATAGTCACAAACATTATGGTGGTTACCAGAGGGAAGAAGATTTGATTTTGGGTGGTGGGCATACAATGCAATATACAGATGATGTATCATAGAATCGCATGCTTATAGCTTATGTGTTTATTAACCAATGTTACCCCAGCAAATTTATTTATTTATTTATTTATTTATTTATTTATTTATTTATTTATTTTTTATTGCTTAAAGTATTACAAAGGGTATTACATATGTGTCCATTTTATCCCCCCGCCCTAGACAGTCCCCTAGCCTCCCCTACCCCCCAATGTCTTATGTCCACTGGTTATGCTTATATGCATGCATACAAGTCCTTTAGTTGATCTCTTACCCCCCTACCTCCTGCCCCGCAACCCTCCCCAGCCTTCCCGCTGCAGTTTGACAATCTGTTTGAGGCAGCTCTGCCTCTGTATCTATTATTGTTCAAAAGTTTATAATGGTCTCTATTATCCATGAATTAGTGAGATCATGTGGTATTTTTCCTACATTGACTGGCTTATTTCACTTAGCATAATGCTCTCCAGTTCCATCTATGACGTTGCAAATGGTAAGAGTTCCTTCCTTTTTAGAGCAGCATAGTATTCCATCGTGTAGATGTACCACAGTTTTCTGATCCATTCATCTACTGATGGGCACTTCGGCTGTTTCCAGATCTTAGCTATGGTGAATTGTGCTGCTATGAACATAGGGGTGCATATATCCTTTCTGATTGGTGTTTCTGGTTTCTTGGGATATATTCCTAGAAGTGGGATCACAGGGTCAAATGGGAGTTCCATTTTCAGTTTTTTAAGGAAACTCCATACTGTCTTCCATAATGGCTGCACCAGTCTGCATTCCCACCAGCAGTGCACAAGTGTTCCTTTTTCTCCACATCCTCTCCAGCACTTGTCGTTTGTTGATTTGTTGATGATAGCCAGTCTGACAGGTGTGAGATGGTACCTCATTGTTGTTTTGATTTGCATCTCTCGGATGATTAGTGACTTTGAGCATGTTTTCATATGTCTCTTGGCTTTCTGAATGTCCTCTTTTGAAAGGTGTCTATTTAGGTCCTTTGCCCATTTTTTGATTGGATTGTTTATCTTCCTTTTGTTAAGTTGTATGAGTTCCCTATAAATTTTGGAGATTAGGCCCTTATCAGATATGACATTGGCAAATATGTTTTCCCACACAGTGGGTTTTCTCGTTGTTTTGTTGATGGTTTCTTTTGCTGTGCAGAAGCTTTTTATTTTGATGTAGTCCCATTTGTTCATTTTCTCTTTCGTTTCAAGTGCCCTAGGAGCTGTATCAGTGAAGAAATTGCTTCGGCATATGTCTGAGATTTTGTTGCCTTTGGATTCTTCTAGAATTTTTATGGTTTCCTGTCGTACATTTAAGTCCTTTATCCATTTTGAGTTTATTTTTGTGTATGGTGTAAGTTGGTGGTCTAGTTTCATTTTCTTGCATAAATCTGTCCAATTTTCCCAACACCATTTATTGAAGAGACTATCTTGGCTCCATTGTATGTTCTTGCCTCCTTTGTCAAATATTAATTGAGCATATTGGTTCGGGCCGATTTCTGGGTTCTCTATTCTATTCCATTGATCTATATGCCTATTCTTGTGCCAGTACCAGGCAGTTTTGAGAACAGTGGCTTTGTAATACATCTTGATATCTGGTATTGAGATCCCACCTACTTTGGTCTTTTTCAGGATTGCTGCAGCTATTCGGGGTCTTTTTTTATTCCAGATGAATTTTGGAGAGTTCGTTCTAGATCTCTGAAGTAAGCCGTTGGTATTTTAATGGGAAGTGCGTTGAATTTATAGATTGCTTTGGGTAGTATGGACATTTTAATGATGTTGATTCTACCAATCCATGAACACGGTATGTTCCTCCATCTGTTTATGTCTTCCTCTATATCCTTTTTCAACGTCCTGTAGTTTTCTGAGTAGAGGTCTTTTACCTCTTTAGTTAAGTTTATTCCTAGGTAGCTCAATTTTTTTGGTGCGATGGTAAACGGGATTGTTTCTATAATCTCTCCCTCTGAAAGTTCACCACTGGTGTACAGAAATGCCTCGGATTTCTTGGGGTTAATTTTGTATCCTGCTACACTGCCAAATTCATGTATTAAGTCCAGTAGCTTTTTGATGGAGTCTCTAGGGTTTTGTATGTATAATATCATGTCGTCTGCAAATAAGGACAGTTTTACTTCCTCTTTTCCAATTTGGATGCCTTTTATTTCTTCTTCTTGCCGAATTGCAATGGCTAACACTTCCAGTACTATGTTGAACAGGAGTGGTGAGAGGGGACATCCCTGTCTTGTTCCTGTTCTTAGGGGAAATGGTGTTAGTTTTTGTCCATTGAGTATGATGTTGGCTGTGGGCCTGTCATATATGGCTTTTATTATGTTGAGGTATGATCCTTCTACTCCCACCTTGCTGAGAGCTTTTATCAAAAATGGGTGTTGAATTTTGTCAAATGCTTTTTCTGCATCAATTGATATGACCATGTGGTTTTTTTCTTTCAATTTGTTTATGTGATGTATCACGTTTATTGATTTGCGGATATTGTACCATCCTTGCATCCCTGGGATAAATCCTACTTGGTCATGGTGTATGATCTTTCTGATGTACTGCTGGATCCGATTTGCTAAGATTTTGTTGAGGATTTTGGCATCTATGTTCATGAGGGATATTGGCCTGTAATTCTCTTTCATTGTGTTGTCTTTACCTGGTTTTGGTATTAGGGTGATGCTGGCTTCACAGAATGAGCTTGGAAGTGTTCCTTCCTCTTGAATTTTTTGTAGTAGTCTGAGGAGGATAGGTTTTAGTTCTTCCTTGAATGTTTGGTAAAACTCCCCTGTGAAGCCGTTTGGTCCTGGGCTTTTGTTTGCTGGAAGCTTTTTGATGACTGCTTCAATTTCTTCCATAGTTATTGGCCTGTTGAGATTTTTAGATTCTTCCTAATTGAGTTTTGGAATGTTGTATTTTTCTAGGAATTTGTCCATTTCCTCCAGGTTGTCTAGTTTGTTGGAGTAGAGCTGTCCATAGTATTTTTTAACAATCATTTGTATTTCTGTGGGGTCTGTTGTTATTTCGCCTCTATCGTTTCTGATTTTGTTTATTTGGGTCCTCTCTCTTTGCTTCTTGGTGAGTCTGGCTAGAGGTTTGTCAATCTTGTTTATCCTTTCAAAGAACCAGCTCTTGGTTTCATTGATTTTCTGTATTGTTTTTTTGGTCTCTATGTCATTTATTTCTGCTCTAATCTTTATTATCTCCTTCCTTCTGCTCACTCTGGGGTTTTCTTGTTGCTCTCTTTCTAATTCTTTGAGTTGTAGAGTTAGATGATTTACTACCATTTTTTCTTGTTTTTTGAGATAGGCCTGTAGAGCTATAAACTTCCCTCTCAGGACTGCTTTCATTGTGTCCCATAGGTTTTGGATTGTTGTGTTTTCATTGTCATTAGTTTCCAGGATGTTTCGAATTTCTTCTTTGATTTCATTGGTAACCCAATCAATATTTAATAGCATGCTATTCAGCTTCCAGGTGTTTGAGTATTTTGGGTTGTTTTTATTGTAGTTTATTTCTAATATTATCCAGCAAATTTAATTTAAAAAATTGTTCTCATATCTTTCCCATTGATATTTACCAGTTGGTGAGTTTGGCCTTAGTAGTCTGTTTCAATTCATTAAGAGAGGTAAATATTTCTAAAATAAACCTTTAAGAGCAGTCCAGAGTGCTGGGGATCTTGGAAGCTGGACTATACTTTGAGAAATCTCTCTTAGTTTGAATTTTAGGAACGGAACTGTCCAAGCTGCCCTACTTATGGCCACCGGAAGTCTGTCAGAGGTTGGGGGCAGTCCACGTTCTGCATTACGTCTTCCCCATTGTCATCCCGGGGACCACAAGCCTGACAGTGCAAGCTCAGTCATTAGCTGGCAGTTTTCTCTGTGGCTCTTATCGGCTCTCTTCTGTGAAGATACAAAAGCTGTCAGCTTGGGAAGGAAGAGTTTCCACGTGACATGCTGGGTGGTTTTGTGGCACCAGGCTGGAAATGGAGCCACTTTTGTTTTGTTTTGTTTTTATGTCTCAAAATTTGTTTTCCTTATTATGTCTGACATTTCCTTGTTAAAGATTCGATTTTCTTCTCTTACAAACATTTAAAAAAAAATTTCAAATATCTTTGATAAAGATCAAAATTTCAATAATTATCAAACACTGACTACTGACGGGACTGATGTGTAAATGAAAGAGCTGTTGATGGGTCTCTGGAGACAGGCCTGGTGCTGGCTTTATCACGAGTGAGTCTTACATAGGTTACAGCATCTTTCATGCTTGGTTTTCTCATGACCCTCAATATTGACTTTCTCTCACATAAGGATAATCATAAAAATAGCTAACATTTATTCAGCACTTACTCTGCGTTAGGTGCCATGTCAACACCTTCAAATGTACTTTCTAATTTAAACCTCCTCAGAAGGATCTTAGGAGGTAGGCACCATTATGGTCATTATTTTACATATAAGGAAAATGAGGCCTTAGACATTATCTATTTCAGTAAAGACTGGCCGAGAGTAAATTAGTGTGTTAGTAACTTAAACCTGTTCTATGTGATGGTTGTATTCTTAAATATTCTGGTATTCAGTTATGGAATCCTTTTTAGTGTTGGATAAATGCTGTCCTGAGATTTAGCTGGAAACATAATAAAATTATACTTGGGAAAGATTTGTTGCAAACGGAAGTAGGCAAGATTTGAAATATTCATATACTTGCCCTCAAAATCCTCATTTTCTCTGTTATCAAGACTGTGCCATGAGCAATTCAATGGCAGGCAATGTAAATATCTCCAAGATCCTGTGACCCTATCAAATAGGTCAGAAGAATATTTTAATAGGATGTTGAATTGGGAGTTTCAATGGAGGCATAAAATGCAATAAATAAGACCAAGATACAAATTTTGAAAGGAAACATTTCCAAAATCAGGGCTACAATGCTTAAAAATCCTTCTCTCAGACCAAGGATATAAAACAATCGGGCTGTTAGGGAAAAGAGAGAGTTTTGTGACAATGATGCTGAGTGAGCTGCTGTGTTCTGAGGCCAGCCCTGCCCCCACGCACGAGAGAGGACCCTGTGTGCAGAGGGGGTGTGGTGTGTGTGTGGGGGTGTAAAAGGTGGTGATTGACTTTCTTCCAATTACTCTTGCCCTGTGGACCCCTGAATGTTAGGAGCAGAGTGGCCTGGGAAGCTTCACTGGGGAAGTGGGACTTGGGCATGATGCGGTGGGAGAAGGGAGAGAGGAAGAGGACTTTCTGAACAGGGAACATCACATTCAAAGGCATGGAGACAAAAAGTGCCAGCT
This sequence comes from Myotis myotis, assembly GCF_014108235.1. Classification (NCBI taxonomy): domain Eukaryota; kingdom Metazoa; phylum Chordata; class Mammalia; order Chiroptera; family Vespertilionidae; genus Myotis; species Myotis myotis. Next base: position 178,096,970 of record NW_023416335.1, read on the forward strand.
TACATGTGGGAAGTCTGGCTCTTCATGAGGAAATCAGGAGTAGAAGAGTGAAAACTGAGGTTATGAAAGGAGAAGGAGAGCAGCTCATGGACCGTGTGGAAGGCCAGGCCATTAAGTGTCACATAGTCTCAGCACAGGAGAATCCACTGAGAGGGACTGACGTTCACAATATCTGATATTCACACCAGCGGATGAAAGCCTTTGAACTTCCTTCTGTAGACCATGGGGTGTCCTTGTCAGTTTGTGTGGTTTTGATCACGTCAACTTTGTAAGGAGAAGGCTCTGCTTGCCATGAGGATGGCAAGTCTGGGAGGCTGGAAAGGTGGACTTCAGTGAGCAGGCAACAGGATAGAGCAGAGCGAGGATGGCAGGGAAGGTAAAGGAGAGACATTTCTGAGACAATAGAAAGGAAGAAACAGGTAGAGAAAGAAATGAAAAGTGGCTGCAAGACTTTGTGCCTGGATTCTGAAGAAGTTGGTGATGCCATTTGGATGAAAAAGATGGGTTTTTATTGGAAGATGGAACATTTTGTTCATGGTTTGAAGGCAGAATTGATAGAATTGCTGATAGGCTGAATGTGAGGTGTTAAAGAAAGAAGTTAAAAATGATTCCAAGAGTACAGTCAATAATATAAAAGCCTAAGTGACCGGCCGACCAGCTGACCACCCAGTAGCTATGACGCGCACTGACCACCAGGGGGCAGACGCTCAATGCAGGAGTGGAAACCACAGGCATGGAAACATGGAGCAGACTACTGAATGTCAGAGGAAAGGAGGAAGGGGGGAGGGCAGGAAGAGATTAACCAAAGATCTTACAGACAGTCCTTGGGTTACGTCGGACTCGATGTACATTGTCTCGTGGTTACGTGGTTACGTGGCCATCTCCCATTTATTTATAAAAAAAAAGTTCCATCATTTCGACATATGTACATATGCGCTTTATGTTTTTTATTATTTATTTACCACAAGTAAAGGTCAGGAATTGTTATCTTTCTTTTAAACTATTTTTTACTCTTTCACTTCATTACTGCTGTGTATGTGCTCCATGTGAGTGATGTGATTATGTAGGTGGGTTCCGTTATGTGGCACCGTAGGAATGGATCTTCAACATAACCTGAGGACCTACTCTATATGCATAGTAGAGACCCGGTGCATGAATTTGTGCACCGATGGGGTCCCTCCACCTGGCCTGTGGGGAATTGGGCCAAAACTGGGTGTCTGACATCCCCCAAGGGGTCCCAGATTGTGAGAGGGTGCAGGCCAGTATGAAGGACCACACTGGTGCATGAATCCATGCACCGGGCCTCTAGTATTGTAATAATTATGTATGGTGCCAGGTGGATACTGGAAATATCAGAGGGAACACTTTGTAAAGTATATGATGGTGTCACCACTATGCTGTACACCTGAAATTAATACAAAATAATATTGAATGTAAACTGTAATTGAAAAACAAAATAAATAAAAAAAGATTCCAAGGTTTCTGAGCTGAGCAAATGTAAGGACAGAGTTTCCATATAGCTAAGGCTGGGAAAACCATTTTAAGGAGCCTTTGAGGGTTAGTTGACTGTTCTGGTCATGCCAACACAGAAATGTGACCTGATCCAATCCTCAGCGGGCAGTGGGTGTAGGGCTGAGGTTAGAAGGAAGAAAGCCATTGGATTTGGGTACTTGGCATGAAGTTCTTACCTGTTCATTAGCCATTAGCACAAACAATCACCTACTTGTATTGTAATATGTTGCCCACAGATAGGTTGTGTCTAGAGGAAACAAAGAAAAACATTCATGACTTTGATCAATAATTGTTGAACATCCATTAGATATATGGCACAGGACTGTGCAATATGATGAACAATAGAATGCAATCCATGGATCTCTTTGATAAACAGAAACCTTCATTTCCAGGGTCATTGTCTTGTTCCAACTTAAGTTTTTAAGTAGTTCATATGTCCAATGTCTTGGAGGTCCCCAATGGTAATATGCGTATAGACAAAGGGGACATTCCATCATATAACAGGCATATCTAAGTTGCTAAGTAACCTTTTCCAAAGGAGAACACAAAAGTAAAGCGAGATCTGTCAGCTGTATGGTAGGGCAATGACTGGATCTAGTTTATCTCAACATGTACAGGCTTTGCGCTGGCATTTCCTGGATTCTGGGTCTAACATTCTGTTCTCTATCCTCCAGGCTTTCCAAACACAAACATTTGCCTATGAAGCTTGTGCTTCTTTCATCTTCCATTATGTGATTATGTCTCAAACAAAATCTTTTTTGAACTGTAGGACATTCTTGAACTGAAATTAAAATTTTGGCCAGTTGTACAAGTTGGCACACACCCCTCTGCACGCCTTCAGTTCCTTCGCTTTTCTGCAAACCTTGCTCTGTAGGGATTACTTAGGTTGCAATTCTTTGGGTCCTAAGCGCTGCTCTGAGTTTTCCCTCTATGGGTCTTTCGGAAACGTAGGGCAAAGGCTTCTAAAATGATGTCATAAGATGGGGACTACCGAAGTAACAGAGAAGGTGTGGAAATGTGTCCAGCCACGTTTCATTTTGACTGCTGGAGCTTTAGGATTTGGCAGTTTAAATTTTTTTTAAAAAAAATTTTCTCAACAAACGACAAGTGCTGGAGAGGATGTAGAGAAAAAGGAACACTTGTGCACTGCTGGTGGGAATGCAGACTGGTGCAGCCACTATGGAAGACAGTATGGAGTTTCCTCAAAAAACTGAAAATGGAACTCCCATTTGACCCTGCGATCCCACTTCTAGGAATATATCCCAAGAAACCAGAAACACCAATCAGAAAGGATATATGCACCCCTATGTTCATAGCAGCACAATTCACCATAGCTAAGATCTGGAAACAGCCGAAGTGCCCATCAGTAGATGAATGGATTAGAAAACTGTGGTACATCTACATGATGGAATACTATGCTGCTCTAAAAGAGAAGGAACTCTTACCATTTGCAACGTCATAGATGGAACTGGAGAGCATTATGCTAAGTGAAATAAGCCAGTCAATGAAGGAAAAATACCACATGATCTCACTCATTCATGGATAATAGAGACCATTATAAACTTTTGAACAATAATAGATACAGAGGCAGAGCTGCCTCAAACAGATTGTCAAACTGCAGCGGGAAGGCCGGGGAGGGTTGGGGGGCAGGAGGTAGGAGGGAAAGAGATCAACCAAAGGACTTGTATGCATGCATATAAGCATAACCAATGGACATAAGACACTGGGGGATAGGGGAGGCTAGGGGACTGTCTAGGGCGGGGGGGGGGGGGATGGACACATATGTAATACCCTTTGTAATACTTTAAGCAATAAAATAAAAAAAATAATTTTCAATTACAGTTAACACTATTATTTTGTATTAGTTTCAGGCATACAGCATAGTGGTTAGACATCATCTACTTTTCAGTGTTCCCATGATATTTCCAGTGCCCACATGGCACCATACATTGTTATCTCAATATCATGGACTACATTCCCTGTGCTGCACTTTACACCCCCATGACTACTTTGTAACTGCCAATTTGTACTTAATCCTTTTACCCCTTTCACCCACCTCCCAATCCCCCGCCTCTCTGGCAACCATAAGTCCGTTCTCTGTATCTATGAGTCTGATTCAGTTTTGTTTGTTTATTTTGTTCTTTAGATTCCACACACAAGTGAAATCATATGGTATGGTATTTGTCCTTCCCAAGAGCCGGCAGCTTTAAAAGTCAGCAAACGAAGACCGCCATGGACGCAGTGACAGTGGGCTCCGGGAGGGGTGGGGGGTGCAAGGTTAAACCTGGGCTCTGGGTCCCAAGTTCACAGCAGGGGGCGCAGTCATGGAGGCTTCAGAGAAGGTTTACCGCCAGCGGTTGGCTATAAAAATGGGTGGCCAAGTGACGCTTCCCTCCCCCGAGGCTGCCTCTACCTGGGCGTCTGCTGACAGGTCAAGTTGCACGCCATATACCTGAGATAAAAACCCGAACGGCACACTCCACATAGAAACCCTTTCCTTCCTTCTGCCCTTCCTTTCCCTCTTATTTTCTTTATTATGTATTTATCTTTTATTTCTATTTTTCCCTTTATTTCAGAAGACACCTTCTTCTCCCTTCATCAGCAAACTACCCACCCCCGCGCATCCCACTCCGGCTCCTCCTTTTCATCTCCAGGCGAAGCGCTGGCTCAGCCCATTGCTCCAGCCCTTCGCGGCCGCCCTTCGCCAGGTCTCACCCTCACTGCCTCCTTCAAGCTGCGGGAAAGCGTGTCCGCCCGCCATCCTTCACCTCCCCAGCGGGGACTGCCGCACCCCAGGTTTAGCCTCCCCGGGGCGCTATCCCGCGCGGCCTCTCGGGCTCGGGGCCCCCGCCACCCCTCCAGCGCCTCCCGGCGGCCCGCCCGCCGAAGCGGCCGCCGCGCGGCTTCCCGGGTGGCCCGGCCTCCCCGGAGTCGCCCCGCCCCGGCCCAGCTCCGCCCCCGGCCGTTGCTCCCTGATTGGCCTCCCACTCCCTCCTCCCCAGGCGCCTCTCCTCCCCTGCGCCCAATGGGCACCACCACCTGGTCCAAAAATTCCCCCGAGGGCACCAGGAGGCTCGGCGGCCACCCCCTGCGTCCCGGTGGCCCGGCCGGCGGCGGCGGGGCGCAGAGAAGGGAGGGGGCCAGGAGGACGCAGGAGGAGGAGCAAAGGTGTTGGAGAGCAAACTTCGGAAAGGAACAGGAAACCTGCCGGGGAGGCGACCGCTTCGGCTCCCAGGAGCCCGGGCTGCGCGCGTCGCGGGGTGTCCGCGGCTGCGGCTTCGCTCCCCACGCGCGGGGCAGGGCTGAGCCGACCCCCGGTCCCTCCGGCCGTGCCCTCTGCAGCCGCTCCCGGCGCTGCCGCCGTGCGCTCCGTTCCGCCTCCGCCGCGGCGGCTCCCCGGAGAGGGCGGCGAGGGCGCAGAGAAGAGGAAGGACGTCTTCTCCGGAGCATGAAGCAGCATGTCTGATAAAATGTCCAGCTTCCTCTACATCGGGGACATCGTGTCCCTGTACGCGGAGGGCTCGGTCAATGGCTTCATCAGCACCCTGGGGTAAGCCGGGGCGGGCTGGGCTGGGCGGCGCGGTGGTCTCCTCGGCGCGCAGCTGAGTCCTGCGGCTCCCGCCGCGCGGGGCCCGGCCTCCGGGCTGGGGCTGCGCCCGCGGACTGCGCGGTGCGCTCGGCTCGCCCGCGCGCAGGAAGCTGCCCGGAGAGGCTAGGTTTTCTCCAACTCAGAGACGCATCCGAAAAGGAGGAAGTGATTCAGAAGCCCTGAGACAGGCCCGGCGAAGTCTTCGCCGGCTGCTCCGCGGGCTGTTTTGATTGCAATGTGTTTTCCCCCCTTAAAGGTGAAGCATCACACCTCCTCTCCCCAATCGTTTCTCGCTACCGCTCTCTACCCCTGTCTCTCAAGACCCGGTTTGTAAGAGCCGGCGGTAAAAGTCCGTGGCCTAGGACCTGTTAACGCCAGCGAAGTGGTGAGCTCAAGTGTGGCTTTGCCCTGCGGGTGCAGCGGCCCATGCCCTCCTCGCTTAAGTAATTTCCTTTTGGCCTAGCCAAACCGGGGCTCGCCCCGCCATCCGCGCAGCGTAGGGCCCTCCGGGGCGCTGGGACCCTCGGAGGTCACGTCGGCCTCCGGGTGCTAGAACTCAGACCTACTTTCTCCACTCCCCGGGGCTTGGCCCACTGAGATGATGAACCTCACCTGGAACTCAACTAAGGGCAATGCCCTTGAGATTCGCGTTGACTTATGAATGGGATACAGATTAAAACCGCGTGCTAGATGGTTCAATAGGACTTCTTTGATGGCTGGTATTTTCACGGTCTCGATTGAGAATATCAGGTCGCAGTTCAAATGCACACCGCAATATATTCGATGAGCATATATTTAGTTGTTACTAAATGATCTCAGCAAGTAGACTGCTGAGTTCAGAGAATTCGGGCTGCGGAACTGGTGTTTCTACTCGGTCACTGTTTTCTGCTGTGAGGTTTTAGAATACGTGACTTAACATGCAGTGCCCTGGGAGTGTGACTTCCAGCCCTGTTATAACGGAGTGGTGACTACTCGGCAGGGGGCGTGGAAGTCGCCAGAACTTCCAGTTTCTGTTATGTGTGCACCCACCTCTCCCCATGGGTGAAAGAAGGAAGGTAGATTTAATTTAATCCCTTTAAATTCAGTGTTATTTACTTGTGAAACTGAAGCGTGGGGGTAAAAAAGCCTGGCCAGTGCTGATGTTGAGTTTGTAAGTCTTGAGCTACCATTTGTTTCTGGGAGAGTTCATAGTGTTAGTTCAGTTTTTTTGGGCCCCCAACAACGTTTTGCCAGTGAACTTTGCTGCATTTCTCACTTAGCTTCCATAGACTCCATACCTGTGGCAGTTAAGCAGGGAGTGCTCCAGGGCCTGGATGCTTGGGGTCCAATCCTGGCTTTTCCACTTGTGACCCTTTACACCCCAAGGAAGTTACATAATTGCTGTTTCTCAGTTTCCTCACGTTTGAAAAAACCCCACGGAGAATAATGGTTTCTATCTCAGAGGGTTGTGGTGAGGAAGAAGTTAATGTATGTAAAGTGCTTGGCATGGTATCTGTCAATGAATAAGCACTTACATAAAGTGTTAACTATTGTAACCATGAGCAATGGTTACAGCTGTGGACAAAATAATAAAAAGGGTTAGGAATAAAGTGTACAATCTGGACAAACAAAAAGTCATGTTTTATATATGGGTAGCTATTTGCACGGAGGGCTTTCGATGGGAAATCAGGAAGCTACAACTTTAGCAGTTGTGGAGTCTGCCCTCATTTTAGAGATATAGGAACCGAGGGCAAGAGAAATGACGAGACCTAGCCAATAAACAGAATGCATTAATGCCACAGCTGGAACTGCAGCCCTGTCTCCAGATTCCCACTCCAGAGCTAGTTTCTTTGGTTGCACATCATAATCTTTAAGCCGTGAGTAAAATATTAACTTGACCTTTCGTGTAGTATATACGTTTGTATAAATATTGCTTATTTGTATCCAGTAGTTCTTGCTTTGGAAACTTTGTGCAGTATTGTTTTCTGTTAACAAACCGAGTCTTGAGGTTGCTATCACAAGGCCTTTGTGCAGCTGATTCTAAGTTGAGGATCTTTAGAAATGCTGCTATTGGTGAAGCCTGGTGTTTTGATTGGGTATTCTTTTTTTTTTTTTTTAATTTTAACCTGTGGAACCTCATTGTCCTTTTAGGAGTCATATTCTTTTAGGGGTGATAAAGCCCCAGGAGCTTGTATGTATGCCACATGAAATGTTTGCTAGGCAGAGTTACAGCATCTATTTTGTTCGCTTAGAATACAATTGGTAGAGATGTATTTTTGCAAGTTGATTTTGGGGCTATGAAATCAAAGCGGCGTGGTAGCTATGGTTTTTCATTATATCGTTGTAGCGTCATTATTTATACACTTTCTGTGTCAAAGACAGAGTTCATGCCTTCAGTTGAATTTTCTTGCTCTTCTATTAGGAGAAGATCTTGTTCTGGGCCTGCTGCTAATTAGCCACGTGACCTTGTCCATGTCATATTCTCTTTTTGTGTCAGCTGTGCCCATTCCCCTGGGGTATTATAAAATTGAATGAAAGAGACAGAAAATGAGAGTCCATTTTTTGGAAAGTGCTAGGAAAATCCACCTTATGCTTATATATTTGTGGTCCTTAAATTTATTCAAAAGATGTGTGGATTGTTAAAGTGAATCAGGACCTGGATTGGAGACATTGCCGTTGTATTTAGTCAAAACAGTTTGTTCCCCTTCATATTAAAAACTCAATAGAAGAGTTAAAAATCAGGCTTAAAGTTTCTGATTCTATTTTAGCTCTTTAGCTATTTGACACTTTTGACAGCAGCAGGATGGTGTTTTTGTTTTTTTTAAAATTCAACTTAGGAGGGTGGTTAATGAGAACGGAGTTTACACAGCATTTTGAGGTAATTAGTAATACTTGTCTGCAGATAAAATTTGCCTGACTTTCAACATTTAAAGATGTAAATAAATTTGGGAGGATATACATTATTATTTAGCTTTGGGAATTTTTGCAATTAGGTAACACATTTTTCAGTTGGAAAAAATCACTGTATTAGTGTTTATCAGGCCCTTCTTTAAAGGCCCTTCCAACTGGACATGTGGGAGGATTTTCTTAGGCTCTGTGACGCAGCTTGTAAGTTGGTTTCCCAGTCTGTGAGAAATTAGAATGTCTCAGTTGCAAAGATTTGCATTTTCCCTTTTTTCTCTAGTTATTCTTTAACCAGGGTTTACCTGATATTTCTGAATACTGAATTGTTCGTTGCAAACTGAAGTATTCTTTTCCCAGTTTGTGTAGGTGCAAAGGGGACCCGCTATGTATTTTCTCACTTAAATTTTCATCTGAACATCCATTTTGGAAACACTTACATTGACTTAAGGAAAAACTGCTTTAAATCTTATTGAGTGAAGATGGTAAATATTTTAAATAAATGAATTTTTGCTACTGGTGTAATTTAGGGCTATAGTTTTTATTTTAAAAATGAAGAAGGGAATTTCGGAATGTGCTGTACCATTTCGAATACAGCATTGTCCCTTTCCTCTTCATTCCTTTTCTTTACACTGAGATTTTCTTCTTTGGATGTTGCCACATCAGACACTTCATATTTCTGGGTACCTCAAGTTGATCAATGATCAGGTACCACATGGTGGGAATGAGCATAGCAGAATTCCAAGAATGGATGTGATAGTAAAAGCAGTGAAAGGTATAGAATTCCTTCATTGTCTATTCTCTGCATGGTTGACAGATTGGTAAATGACAAGTGTGCATGTATGTATTGGTGTGTGTGTGTGCACACGTAGATCTCAGGATCTATCAAGAATCAACACCTACTAGTTAAGGTCTCAGAAAATTGTCAGGTGACCACACTTTGAGGCAGTCTGCAAAGCCCCACAAGGCATAAGAAGGCTTTGGTCAACTGCATATTACAACAGTGGTCCCGTAAAGATTATAATGGAGCTGAACATTTTCTAACACCTAGTGACTCCTTAACCATGGTAACATCTATATATATAAAAGCCTAAGTGACTATTACAACCAGTCGAGTGAACGACCGGCCACTATGACATGCACTGACTACCAGGGGGCAGACATTCAATGCAGCCAACCTCCTGCGGCCGGCCTACCTCCCACGGTTCCTCCCCCAGCCAGCCAACCTCTCGTGGTCCCTCCCCCTCACCGGCCGGCCCTGATCGGCCCCGATTGCCAGCCAGACAGAAGGACCCCACCCGTGCATGAATTCGTGCACCGGGCCTCTAGTCTGTATATATATATATATATATATATATATATATATATATATATATATATATATAAAAGCCTAAGCAACCGAATAACCGGTCGACTGTTCACTATGATGGAGCTGCCTCCTGGTGGTCAGTGTGCTCCTACAGCCAACCTCCTGGGGCTGGCCAACCTCCTGCGGTTCCTCCCCCTGGCCGGCCGGCCCTGATCGGCCCCAATCGGCCCTGATCGATCACAGGCCAGGCTGAGGGACCCCACCCATGCACGAATTCGTGCACTGGGCCTCTAGTCTTAACTTAAAACATTACTCACATGTTTGTGGTGATGCTGGTGAGCACAATCCTACTGCACAATCAGCTGTATAACGGTGTAGTACATGCAGTTACAGTAATAGGCTAGACATCTGGGTTTGTGTAAGTGCAGTCTATGATGTTTGCCTGGGGAAATCACCTGAAGACACATTTCTCAGAAAGTATCCTTGTTGTTAGGAGGCACATGACTATAGTCTCTTAGCCAGAGAGATCAGGGCTCTCATTATTACTTCCTGCTTGATTTTGGCCAATTCAGTGGACTTTTCAGCTCCTTTGTTTCCATGTTCAAAGGTGGACATCAGATAGTGTGATGGTGGGTCACACAGTTTATAATTCTGACTTAATTCCTTTGATGAACAAAACTGTGTAAATGGTTACATTTATTCTCAATTACAGTTCCTTGAATTTCCTTGCCTGATCTTTTTCCTGCTTACACTTAAAAAAATTAAATGCTTACAGACTTGATTTATTCACTTTTCTTTGTTTTACTCAATTATGCTGTTATTATAGGTTTAAAAATCTCTTATTAGGATTGTTTGATTAGTGGAAGTCATAGATGAATCAAGGAATGGTTATAGCCAAATTATTTTTGCATGATTTGTAAGTTATCTTTAGTATCTTCCAAATAGAACTCTTCCAAGTAACAGCCACCATTTCCTGCTAAGCTAGGTATGTGAACGTAGCTTTGTTTTGACTAAGGCATATGTTATTGTGATAAAATATCAAAAAATCCAATGGACATTGGCATGTGTGTTTCGTGGGGAGGAAGAATACTGAGTTGCTTTGGAGGGCTAAGGGTTAGTAGTGTTGTGTTATGGAACCTGAAATCAGCTTGAATACAAAGACAGTTTCTGAAGTGGTGAACATAAAGTCTATTTTAAGCTGAAAGGGCGGCTATTTCTTAAACTTAGAAGTCTATTCCATAAATAACATTGCAGCTTTTAGACCCTCTCTTAGAGAGCTCATTCAGGTAAACAATCCTTGCTTTTCAGGTGCCCCTGATTCTTGGCTTTGGTAGAATAGGACTCAGGGGCAACTGCTTGGCTTCATTCTACATTTAACAGAACCCCTTTTTTTTTCCTGCACAGGCAACAGTTTTGATAACCACATTTTCCCTTTGGAACTGTTCTAATGCAGATAGTATGTAGATAACTTACAGAATATAGACAGAATACCACAGATTCAAACTTTAAAATGAATTCTAGACACAGGGTGTGGCTTCATATGTAAATGTAAAAGAAGAAATAACAGTGGACTTTTCTGACAAATTTAGAGCATAATAACAGAATGAACTTTATTCTTCTTTATATCAGAATTTGGTTAAGGAGTCACAGGGTATAATCAAAGTAGTGAAACTTTGATGGTCATTCACTCATTCATTCATTTATTTAATGTATAAAACCAAGCCTTTCCAATGTATTGATGCCTTTTTTTTGTGATTATCATTCTACTCCCATGCAGATTTAGGTGGGGAAGTCTTTAATATATGCCTTTAGAAAATTATCATTCTAAGTGAAATTATATAAAATAAGACACATGGAAAATAGGGAAAGAAAATCAAATTGTATTGGCACTGCATGATAAATGGATGGATGATTTTAATTTTTATATCTTATATATTTCCTTAGATTCTATATATGTTAGTTGCACACCTATTACTTTTATAGTCAGGTAAGTTCACTGAAATGAAAATAATGTTTTTAAGCATTCTTAAGTTTCATATTACTGTTCATTGACAATATTTATTTTAAAAAGCACAAATAAAGCATTTCCCTGGTCATGGCCAGTGGAGGAAAACCACAAACTAGGAAATTGCATGTTGCTGAAATAGATGGTCATATGTTTACCATGAAATATTTTTGTTCATGGTTATTATTGGTATTTTAAAATGTATTATGGAAAAATGTTTGCCTGCCCAGTAATGCTGAATAATTATGAATGGGTTGATTTAACTTATGCAGTAAATATATAGTCTGTTTAATTTTAGAAGAAGTCTGTTTACGCATGTAAGAAGTGTGCACTTTAGCAGGGCTGACTTGGTCATTTTAGTAAGCTTCGTACTCACTATGATACTTTTATTGCCTGAGTCAGTTTCTGTAGGTATTAGTTTGTGAGAGATTTGTGTGTGTGTGTGTATGGGTGTGTGTCTGTGTGTGACTGAAATCAATTGATTAAATACTTTTATTGAATGTCTTTGGAATGGATGGATTAGCTCTCTCAAACTTTAAATCGATTGATTAACCATCGCTATTTTATAGTTTATACTAATGCACACCCACAAATCTCCAACCCTTAATTAAAAATAAGTTAAATTATTTACAGTGGACAAATATGACGAACTGCTTTAATCAAGTGATCAAGGTTATGGTCACCAGCTGATGTCATGTGATGAGAGGGGCCCTTCACTTTTGTGGTATTCTCCTGTAAAACACCTCCCCCCAGTATAATTAGGAGAAAAAAATCCGAATTGAGGGATGTCCTACAAAATACCTGACTAGTATTCTTTAAAACTGTCGAATTGATTAAACAAAAAACAAAACAAAGAACAAAAACTAAAGACACAAAGCAAGGAAAGACTGAGAAATTGTCACATTGTAGACTCAGGAGAAGTGATGACTAAATGCAGTGTGGTATGCTGAACTGGGTTCTGGAACTGAAAAAGGACGCTAATGGGAAAACTGGAAATGCAAATAAAATCTGGAGTTTTGGTCCTACTACTGTGTGAATGTTCATTTCTTAGTTTTGATGTACTATGGTTATGTAAGACGCTAGCATTAGAGGAAACTGGGTGAAGGGGTGAAGTACATGGGAACTCTCAGTATTGTTTTTGAAACTTCTCTAAAATTATTCCAAAATAAATAAAAATTACTAACAAAAAGAATACGTTAAATTATCAAGTTATCCAGAAAAAACCTTTAATCCTAAAGTTAAAAATGTGTCTACACACATCCTGAATCAAGCCCATGCAACTTTCCTGATGATTGCTGCAGATTGAATCATGAATTCACTCAACCAATATTTAATGAGCTCTGACTATGTTTTAAGCATTCTTCAGTTTCTTATTACTGTTCATTGACAATATTTATTTTAAATATTGAGCTCTGACTATGCTGGGGCATGCTGCAGATTGAATCATGAATTCACTCAACCAATATTTAATGAGCTCTGACTATGTGCTGGGGTACAGGATCAAGAGATGGCAGATATTAACCTATATTTAATTATCCTATATAATAAAAGCCTAATATGCCAAGTGTCCAGTTGTCTAGTCCTCCATTCAACCAATCAAAGCATAATATGCTAATGATATGCTAAGGCCGCTCAGCTGCTTGCTATGACGTACACTGATCACCCGGGGGCAGATGCTCTGACCGATAGGTTAGCTTGCTGCTGGGGTCTGGCCAATCGGGACTGAGTGGGATGGGCCGGACACACCCTGGAGCCCTCCCACGGTCCCTCCCTGGCTGGCCTACCTCCCTGGCCCCTCCCCGGCCCGATCATTGAGCATCCTTGGGGTCCCTTGGTCTGGCCTGAACCCTCTCGAAATCCAGGACCCCTCAGGGGATGTCAGAGAGCTGGTTTCGGCCGATCCCGCAGGCCAGGCCTCTAGTTATCCCATAAACTCAAACTTTTTTTGAGAATGTGTATGACACTTGGCTAGGATCGATGGGAGACATGAAGGCATTTGCTAACCTTTTTTCTCCCATTATTGTAAATGCCACAAGATCAGGAACTGACTGTTTTTTTTAATCCTTTTATTCCTGGTATGTGTGATAATTCCATAGTAGGTGTTTAAGAAGTAATTGTGAAATCAATGTAGGAATTATTTAGTAATGGAGATAAGACTAGTATTGAAAAATCAAACATAAAGCAAATTTTTTCCCAAATGCCATAATGATTTTGAAAACAGTATAATAGGGAGTCAGAAGAGGATTCTTTCTCTTAGCCTAGGATGACCTGGAGAGGGCTTCAAGGAGGAGGTGGTATTTGAGCTGAACTTTGAAGGACAATCAGGATGGATAGTCGTCCCAAGTCTATACCTGTAATTTGATCATATATTCTTGGAGCTTTATTCTTTCACTGAAAAAAATTGAAGTTTTACTGTTCATTCTAATAGCTCCATAAAAGGAAGCTAACAATTTGATTGTAATATGCAAAGACAGAAGACAGTCTAAGAACATATTTTATGCTTATTTACCAAACATGAGAACTTTGTTTGGTTCAGACCCTCTGAGTTTATTTAGATTGCCTTCATACCTCGTCATGAAGGCCGAGTTTAGACCTGAGATAATGAGGACAGGACTACAAAGCCCACTCAAGAAGAGACTTGGCAATTATATGGGAGAATTTATGCAATGTTTCCATCTCCATTGGATATTTTCTTTTTATTTTTTTCCTCCTCATTTCTCTCCATTCCCAGTGTTTCATAGTTTTTCTTCATTAATCACGAACTTAAAGTGTTATAGATCCCTGGAAACTTTGGTAATAAGGACAACTTTTTATCTAAAATAGTTGTAAGTGTTTTTGCGTCACTGTGCCTATGATTGTTCAGTGCACACACGTACACACACAGACACCACCCCGGGATAGATGGTGTGTATGGAGTCCAGTATGACCTTTTTTTCCTTTTGGCATTTTAAAACAAGTGATAAAGACCACAGGTAGAAGAATCCCGTGAATGCAGGGAAAGACTTAGGAAGTGAACTAAAAAAAGACTTAGGAAGTGAAAACATAATCTCTGGTTATATCTAAATTCTTACAATTCAAATGTGTTATTGAGGTTCATTCTCTTCCTGAGAGGTGTTTGAGCCACTGTTAAAATGCCATCATAAAAATCTCTGTGAAAATTGCAAAATGCTGGACTTTCATTGTACAATAGTTATTCAAAGCAATTTCTCAACACAGTCCTAGGGAAAACTGAGGTTTTCAGTTAAGTAATTCCTAGATATCTAGCTCTACTAGACCTTGTGGGAATGACTAATTATGAAACAGTCACTAATAGCAGACACTACCACTCTCCACATATTCCCTCCTATTGAAAAGAGGTTTCTTCAGATTATGTAAGGAATTTTATGAGTAATTAGAGCTAAATATAAGAGCCCAAACAAACAAACACCAATGAAAAACAAAACTGGGTTAAAATGTTGTCAGTTAACTTTTCTAGTAGCAACTCAAAGTGTATAATTTGTAATGTGCTCTCCAGCTCCTGTTTCTACTCACATTTAGTTAAATTATTTGCAATCCTTGTATTGAATTGTCTTGGAACTCTTGAAAAACAATGTATAAGTATCCCTTGCTGTCACAATTCTTAATATGTGATCTCCAAAGCCCATAGGATTTGAAAGGCAAAGGAAACATATATCACTTTGCCCACATGGGTAAAGCTTAGGAATTGAAAGAGTATATTGTATTAGAGGTAAGGCACTTTTGTTTGTAAGGAGCAGAAACTATCTCTGGCTAACTTAAGCCAAGAAGGCAGTTTCTTAGAAGGATATTGGAGGAGCTCAAAGAAATTGAATGATGAGCTCAACAACTGAAGAAAGGCAGACACTCGGGGCTTCTGTGGGAATCTCATAGCAGAACCGTCTCTCTGATCCTTTACAGGACTCAAATACAGTATTTCCTAGACTATGTGTCTCTATTCTTAAATTTCAAATTACAGAGTGATAGAATTTAGCCTCACTTGGACTATTCACTTATGTGCACGAAGGCAAGTCACAATGCCAGATCCGATGATCAGGGAAGTCCCTGTATGCTTCTAAGGAAGTGTTTTATGGGGGAAAGAGAACAAAAAGGACCAGGGCATGAACTTAGATGTCATCGCTTAGTAGATAATGTAATAGTAACTTCATAGTGCCTTTTAAAAGAAATTGTGGTAAAATATACATAACAAAATATTTATCATCTTAACCATTTTTAAGTGTAAAAATCATTGACATTAAGTACATTCACAATATTGGGAAACCTTCCCCACTGTTCATTTCCAGATAATTTTCATCATCTCAAACAAATTCTGTACCCTTGTGACAATAACTCTCCATTTTCTCTCTCCTGTATCCACCCCCTTCATAACTCCTGGTCTCCTTTCTGTCTATGAATTTATCTATTCTAAGTGCCTTTTATAAACGGAATCACACAATATTTGGCCTTTTGTGTCTGGCTTAATTTACTTAACCTAATGTTTTTAAGAGTTACCTATGTTGTCGCATGTATCAGTACGCCATTCCTTTTATTGCTGAATATTCCATTGTAAGGATACATTAGATTGTGTTTATCCATTCATCAGTTGATGGACATTTGAGTTGTTTCTACATCTTGGCTATTATGAATAATGCTGTTATGAATATTTGTTTACAAGTTTCTGTGTGGACATATGTTCATAATTCTTTTGGGTATACCTAGCAGTGGAATTGCTGGGTCATATGGTAACATACTTAACATTTTGCCTCAGCTTTTCCTATTCTACTTATCCTGCTTTACGTTTTTTCACATCATCTTATTACAGAAAATAGACTTTACTATTTATTGTACTCAGTGTTTATCACCTGTCTATTCCTGGTTGGATGTGAGCTCTTTGAAGGCAGGGATCTTTTATTTTGTCACTGAGTGTCTCAAGGGCTTGGCTCCATAGATATTTATTGAATGAATATTTGGTGAATTAAAATATACCTATCCTCAAATCTCTAAGTAACTGTTAACATCAGTTCCTCTCTGGAAAAAAGCCAGTGTAATTGTTTGTACTTATTAAATGTTTTGAGATTCCATGCTGGTAATTCTTTTAAAATGGATGAAGGTTGTCATTGGATTTATGATGCCATTAAATCTTGCTCTAATAGGTACTTTAATAATCTCATATATCTACACTTGCCTAGCCCAACATCTGATAAAACTTACAGAGTGGAAAGGGTAATTATATATCTTTATTTAATGGTTTGCAGGCTATAGCCACATTAAAGAAAAGTTAATATTTCTAAAAGTTTAGCTTTGTTTTTACATGTGCAAAGAGTGAATTTATAAGCATTTTATGAGACCATTTCTTAATTTAGATCGGCTCGTTCTCTTGATGGATAATAAATAATGCATCCAGTACTTTAACTACTATTGGCAGAAAAGTTTAATTGGAAATAGTTTGCTAATATAAAACCAGAAAGTAGTCGAAAAATTTATAGAATTTGAGAAAATACAAGAGGGCATAGGACAGCTTATAATTTTCATTTTTGAAATTTAGGAATGTGTCTTGAAAGGTTAGGTTACATACAGGTTGAGGAGAACAAGTGGTCAGTATTTTTGGTGTTTATTAATTTATAGTCTATCTAAGTGTGTTATAATGTGCTTTGCCTCAGGCTTATTCCAAAAGATACATGTTTGGTTTTTCTCTTTAAGAACTTGTAATGCTCTAGTGTTGTTCTACACTTTTATTCTTGGATTCCTCATTGGTGGCAGTGTACAATGAGGACTTCTTTGACAGTATATTTGCATAGAGTACAGAAAAATAAAATGAAAAATACAGGTATGTACAAATTATAAAATAATTTAAAAAACTAATGTCATCCTATTCACTCTAGTTCTAGCATACTAAGATCTTCTATGATAGTTGTTTAAAAATATAATATCTTTAGAAAAGTAACTTTGAGATGAAAGATACAAAATATTATCAGTTTTGTTTCATTTCTGTAACATCCAGATTAATCCAGTTGAAGTGTGTCATTCCAAGTAAAGATAGTGACCTAAAAAAATCTGTTACCCAAATCACCAAACACAGACCTATTAGGAATTCAAAGTAAGTTAATGATTTAAGGACTAGTTACTTGTGTTTGGCTAAGTGTTCAAGGTCATTGCTAATATCAGGGACATAACTACTTAAACTTTTGCATTTCAAGTAGATTTTTGGCTTCAATCTTACTTTCAAAGAGTGTAATTTCAGCCCTGGTTTATTTAAAAAAAAAAAAAAAAGCAGGTAAGGTAAAGAAAGGAATTTTGGAAAGGAATTTTGTTGTATTCAGGGCTATGTATTTGTGGCTAGGAATGGTAAATATTGTGACATTTTAAGTCAAATCAAGACTTGTTGTCAATGAAAGTGTTATTTAAAACTTTACAAAGTTAGTCCATCTCTAGGATTGATAGCAAATGAGAAAGAGGCCTTTATTTACCTTACTTTCCTATTTACCTGGCAGGACATGACTTCATAGAGAAGTTCCAATTCTGAATCCATGTGAAAAGTGAGCCTCCTTTCATGATCAGTACAAATGAAGTCGTTGTTCAGGGTGAAACCAAGTGCTTATTTCTAAAGTTTTAGGTGCTGGAGAATCACACACAGTCTTTAAAAATATTTTACAATTGGCTCTGGCCAGTTAGCTCAGTTGATTAGAGCATCCTCCCAAAACGCCAAGGTTGAGGTTTGATCCCTGATCAGGGCACATAGAAGAAACAACCCACGAATGCATAAAAAAGTGGGACAACCAATTGATGTTTCTCTCTCTCCCTCTCCTCCTTCCTCTCTCTCCCTAAAATATATAAATAAAAATATTATAAAATTGCAAGCATAAAAACACTTTTTTAATTGTTGGAGAATCTGGATAAAAATTGTTTAAATTATGTAGAAGTTCTGAGAGGCAGTAATTAGTTTGGCAATAGATTCTCTAAAGTTATACTAGAAACATTTGCTAAAGAGTAGATCAACATTCACATTGCACATTTTTTTATCCAAGTGGAACTTATAATTAATACAATAAACTCTAAAACAAAACAAAAAAAACAGAAAAAAATACAATAAACTCTAAAGAATTAATATCAACTGCATCAGTTAGTTTGGCTCTATTTGATTTAGAAAAAAATGCATATTAATTTCAATTTCTATATCTATAGTTATTCCTTCAAATTCATTTTTCCCCTTCTTCCATGCTAACAGAAGCACTTGAGTTGATGAATGCCCAGAATCCAAAACACATTTCCCAGCCTCCCTTGCAGCCAGGTGTGGCTATGGACTATACTTAGAGGTCTGGCCTTATTTGAAGGAGGCTTTTTACTGCCCAACTGCCTTCCCTCGCCAGTTGCCCCCTTTCAGCTATTCGTAATGTGGGCAAGGAAGAAGACATCTTGAACTGTGCCAATCAGTTAGGAGTAACAGAGCATCAAGAAATGAACTGCTCTCTGGACATCCTCAAACCCTGGCCCGAGAATATTCTAACAGAAGATGAAGCTAGATGGGCAGACAAGGCCAACTCAAGTATTCCCCATTAAACATAGTGGACCCATTGAAGGATGTTTAAGCAGGACAATAAAACAATCAGGTTTTGCTCTAGGAAGATAGGACAGTGATAAAAAGAAAGATTATAGAAAAAGGCATGAAATGGTAGGCACAGGAGGAATCAGGATGGTACTTGAAGGCAGCCTGAATCCAGCAGCTATAGTGGGGAAGAAAAGTAGCTGGTCATCAGAATCAGCAAAGGGACACAATCTTTGTTTAGTGTTTCACATCAGACCTCAGCAGATTTAATAAATAAAATATTCATTGTTACTCTTGAAGCTTCATTACTTTTAAAAATGGAACATATAGACTTGAAAGGAGGTGTTTTTTTTTTTATTTGTTTACATTTAGATAAAATGTCATTAAGCTCAGCATAACTTCCTGCTTTCCAGGGTTCTGAGATAGAAGCCTCATCTTGTACCATGCTCCCTTCCCCCGCTCGCTGCTTCAGGCACAAATGCCTGTTGTTGTTTTTCTCTCTTTAGTTGTACAGTTGTTCTGAGCTCGTTTCTGAGGCCTATTCACATGTATTTTCCTCTGTCTGCTAGGTTTCCCCTCTCAATCTCAATGCCTTTCACCTAACTTATACCTACCAGTGTATGTCATTCAGAGGTCAGCTCTATGACTCACCTGCATGAACGTTTCCTGATCTCCCAGACTGTGTGAGCTCCCTTTGCTTTATATGTGCTCATATAGTCCACCTTTTCTTTCAGAAATTTTATCACAGTTGCTGTTTTAATTTTACTTCTATTTCTATGATTATTAGATTGTATGTTTCTCCCACTGCACTTTAAACTCTGTAAGCTTTGTGACTGTGTTGCTCACAGATCTGTCCCCAACGCATTGCAGATGATCGCAGTAGTAGGTACTAAAGAAATATGGTGAATGAATGAGCACCATTTTAGCACAATGGTTTGAGGACGGGTTTTTGATTCAGACAAACCTAGTTTCGAATTACAGCTCCACTCTTTCTCATGGTATGATCTTTGGAAGTTAATACTAAGAACCTCAATGTCCGTATTTGTAAAGTGAGATTATCCCTAGTTTATATATTGCCAGGATGATTAATGACAGTTAACATGCCATTAATATAAAAAACTTAGCAAGCATCAGGCACCTAGGTGTTAAATAGTTGGAAGCTATTACTGCTCTTTTTTATTTTATTTTTATTATTTTTTAAATTTTTATTTATTTATTTATTTATTTATTTATTTATTTATTTATTTATTTATTTTTGCTGTCCATTACTGCTATTCCTGTATCTAAAAAAATATCAGCATGGAATCTTTTTGGAAGATTGGCTGGTTTCATATTGCATTCATGTTAAAAGTTCCACTCTATTATGTTTATAAAATTTTGCAGTAATCCAGGTTTTAAGCTGGTATTTGTTTAGTAGGCTGTTCAAAGGCACAGTGTCTTATCTGTTGTTTATTTTGGTTTTGGCCTTCCTCCCACCCCCTTTCTTAACTTTGATAATGCAGGTTACTAAATTGCAGGCACTTGTTTTATCTTTTATTAGTGGTTTGATGCATGCTGTCTTTTTATGTAATGCAAACGCCCGAACCGTATCAACATTAGTAATAAGCTATTACTTATTACTTGGCATATGTATACCATATCTTCCTTGACTAGAATTTTCAAGTCTTGCTCCGTTTGAAAGCCAACATGTTATTTTAGTTGCTGACATTTCATTTCTACTAGAACATAGAGGTAAAAGAAAACAGTTTCGTTTTATTTATGAGACAAAACAAAAACTGCTTTGGAGCCTTTAGAATAGAGGATTTTCACAAGTTTCCCCTGGGCAGTTGGGGCTACTGTCCTTTCTCTGTAGTTTCCTATTGGCCAAGAATTCCTGTTGAACTTCAGTGACTGTTAGAGGGAGAAGCAAAAACATTTATTTAATTTGGACACTTAATCAGTTTACAAATAAATTTATCTTATTTGTTTGTCTTATTTTAAACCGTGACTAATCAAATTATGATGGCTACTTCTCTTGGGAATACTAATGATTTGTAGACAAAACCATAGGGATCTGAAAGGCAGAGAGAATGTATCTTGCTCCTGCCTCTTAGATATATCCAAAAATTATTCAGGTTCTACCTCTAGTCTTCTTTTAATTATGCTATAAAAGGAGAGTTTACTATCTAATGGAATCTTAGTGTGTATGTGTATAGATATATGTGAACTGTTGAAAATTTAAACCTTAAAAACATTAAAAAAAAGCACTTTGCAAACCCTTGTTTGAAAATGTCTCCATGATGAGATATTTCCTCTCAGCTATCATAAATTCCTTGTGGTGCAGTTTATGTCAGTTTGCTATTTCTATTCAAATTGGAGTAACTGGTAATGGATGAAAGCTTGAAAAGTTATATAGTGGATGAGTGGATCTGAAGACCGTTTCTTAATCAGGATGTTTTTTGGTTGCAAGAGACAGAAAACCCATTGGAACAATTGTCAGCAAAAAGGAGAACTTTGCTATCGAGGCAACTGGGGTGTAGGCGTAACATTGTCACAGCCCCTCTCGTTATCCTTGATTCTGAGTTATCATCAGTGTCGGTCCCAACCTCAGGCAACCCTTCTGCCCTGGTGGCAGCGTGGTTGCTCTCAGCTTCAGCAGTACTGTCTGTACCCTCTCCCCTTACACGGAGCTGAAAAGAGAGCGGCTCATTTCCTCAGACTCTAGAAGTTCTACTCACTCATCACTGTTGCCAGGACTAGGATGGTTTCATCTTTAGCCAAACACTGTGGCCAAGGTATGAGATGCTCTGATTGTAGAGGTGACGTCATTGTGCTCTGAGTGGGAGAAGAAAGCCCTTCTCCACCCTTCTGTCAGGGCTCTGTTGCCAGAAAGAAGGAACGTAGTGGATGCTGGAAAGGCCAGGATAACACGTGTGCACTGCAGCCACACAGGATTAACCCTCCGCCCTCGCTGAGCCACATTTCCTACCTTACAATCCTGTTTTAAAATGTGACGGCTGCCATAGCTGGTTTGGCTCAGTGGCTCGGCCTGCAGACGGAAGGGCCCCAGTTTGATTCCAGTCAAGGCCACATGCCTGGGTTGTGGGCTCAATCCCCAGTAGGGGGCGTGCAGGAGACAGCCGATGAATGATTCCCTCTCATCATTGATGTTTCTATCTCTCTCTCCCTTCTCCCTTCCTCTCTGAAATCAATAAAAAATGTTTTTTTTAAAAAGTGACAGCCTTACTTTCTTTTGGAACTTATGTAAGACCATGCTCCTCCCAGTTTACTACTTTTGGCTTTATACTAGCACTGCTTGCGGTGGAGTCCACTTCCTAACGGAAAGGAGAGTTTTCTGAGGACTTTCACATCCACACAAAAGCCTTAGTAGTCCGGCCTGGTCAAACTTTCCTTTGGCCTCAGCTCCTGCAGGAAAGGCTTCTGAAGAAATCAAGGGTGGGCGTCATGATGAGGGGTCAAAGAGGGAAGGCACCCGTTTACTGTACCTACACGATCCCTCAGCGACGTTGATACAAAATACAAAAGGGAGGGGAGTTTATGAAACAGACTTGATCAGAATGAGTACATTGTTCATTAGCATCTGAATAAATGTGCTTTGATAAGTGAATCCCATCCATGAAAGTCTGTTCATTTGAATGTCTTATTTCTCACAGCACATTTGATTGTGATTTTATTGGCTTCTAGTTTAGATAGCTTATCTCCTGTATGGAATAATTGCGGTGCCTTATGTGTGCACAATGTACAAGAATGAATTATTATGGTAGAAATGCGTGCAAAGTAGGGTGCACTATAAGCAAGTTTTAAAACACACATTTTTAAACTAAAAAATCATTAATTTAGATCTCAAAAATTAGAAAATGTTGTCGCTAAAATGTTTGTAATTAAAAAATTTCCCAGTAAAACAAATATATTTTGTAATAGACCGAGATCTGAATTACAATGCCTAATTAATATGTAAGATTTGAAACGAGACCTTTATGTAGCCTTTTACAAGAGACACAGTAAAGTTTTTTTAGAGTCAGTGTCAACCCCCCCCCCCCCCTCCATCTTACATATTTAAAACTTGAGTCCATCTTGAACTAGTGGTAGGTTAAGATATGACTATCTAGAAATCATTTAATTTCAAGGTTGAAGTCAAATCATTGAGTAAATAGATGTTTGATAATGAGTGTTTAAAGGCAATGTGGATTTTGGAAAGAGCTGTTTAATTGCTGAGGTTTGAATAGTGTTCTACCCTGAAGAGGTTCTGAGAACTTAGGCAAATCATTCAATCTCTGAATTCAGTTCCCCATCTTTACACTGGGAGTACGAATACTACTTATTTTCTGTTCATGGTGGTCTTTTGGGAGCATGACATGACATTATACCTGTGGCAGCATTTGGGCAGCTATCCTGGTATGTGCTAGATATTCTAAAAATTAGTATTAGGTTTCTTTTTCTTTAGTGATAAAGTTTCAAGGAGGTAACTTAAATCTATTTATTAGCAAGAGTTGAATAATATCACACATTTTAATATCATTGGCTTATTTTTCCAGATTTGCTATAATTTCCCCCATAGCAGTGGTGCTAATAAAAAGAAAATGTTGAATTATTTACATGACCTAGTATTTTCTTGATCTTATTTTGTGTTTATTGATGAAGGTACATATTTGGAAAATAGAAATAATTCACTTTAGTTATATGCATAATTAAATATCTTGTTTTAGGCAGTGGTTTAAAACTACACTAAAAATGTCATCTGATTATAATTCAACAGATCAATATGATTTTCAGAGGGTCATTAAGGTAGCCTACCTTATTACATTTTTTAAAAAACTTGAGACACAGGGATGAAACATGGATTTAAAACTTGATTTTTTTTTTTTTTTTAAAAAAAAGTCTGCTCAAGCTGTTTTATGAACTCCAGTGCTCTGGGAAGTTTAAAGGGTGAAGTACTAAGCACAGTTATTTGTCTAAATAAAAAAATATCCATAAGTGAAAGGAAATCTAACATTAAGTGAAGGAAAAATAAAACATTTTCTATCACATCCTTCACCCCCTTCTGCTTTTAAATTCCAAACTCTTTGAAGAGAACTTTTAGCCGCTTGGCAGTTCTTTGGGCCACATTTGGAATGCTTGAGTGCCTGGCCTGCTAACAGCCCCTGTACAGCCAAGTTCTTGGAATTTAGATTTTGGACGGTCAGGGAAGAGGCTTTTGATTGGTGTGTGAAAGGAAGGAGGACTGAAAATCCCTGGGGGCGCTGAATTGAGAAGAGAAGAATTAAAAAGGGTGGACACAGGGAAAGTGGCAAGTCCCTACCTTCCTGCTTTTTTTATACTCAGAGAGAATTTAGTGGTTTAGAGTGTGGAATAAAGCAGGTAATTAAAGAGAGGCCATTTCACGAATTGAACATTGAAATACAGGGCACTACAGGGGAAAAAAGAACTCTAAGGATTTTTTGGAGACCATTAACTATAGGAACTATCCATAAAATTACTTTGGAGAGGAAACTATAAAAGGAGCAGGTGTTTCTGTCGGTAATGCTAACTCTCAGCCCAGAGTGGATCCTGTGCCTTTCAGAGACCCACCGCACACAGGACAAAAGCAAGGGCCACGTGTGATCGTGAAGGTTTTTTTTTTTTTTTTTTAAGGGGTTAGGATAATTTCTACTTATCCTGGCAGCCGACGCCATCAGCCTGCATGGATATGGCCTTTCAGTGACAGAGCCCTAGTGTACCATCCAGAAACAACATACAGTTGAAGAATTGTTTGTCTTCTTAGGAATGTATTTTTTTCCCCATGTCATTTGTTATTATGAACAGTGTCATTACTTACATATGCAGAACTAAAAGGACTTAAAAAAAAAGCGGAGCCCTAACCGGTTTGGCTCAGTGGATAGAGCATTGGCCTGTGGACTGAAGGGTCCCAGGTTTCATTCTGGTCAAGGGCACATGCTTAGGTTTCGGGCTTGATCCCCCGGGGGAAGGGGGGGGGGGCGTGCAGGAGGCAGCCGATCAATGATTCTCTCTCTCATTGATGTTTCTATCTCTCTCTCTCCCTTTCTCTTCCTCTCTGAAATCAATAAAAAATATATTTAAAAAAGAAAGCTGACAGTTGTATTGGTTTATGAGAGAGGCCAGTGCGTAAGTCTACATTAGGTCATTACAGCTTGTCCCCTAAGATGGGGTAACTGTGGAGATTTGTCTTTTTCTTCTTGATTAGAAGTTTGGTTGGAAATCATCAGTTAGGCAATATGACTAGACCCTAAAAACAGTTGCTGAAAAGGCAGTTTTTTAAAAATGCATTGGAGAAGTTTTACTCAAAATCTGTTTAAAGCTTGACATTATGAAAGGGAAAGAACGAGAGAAACAGATATAGATGTAGAAGTAACAAGAACATAGGCTGCTGGAAGACAGTAGTTGGTTTTATTCTTGGGGCAAAGTGGCTGCAGGTGACATTGTTTTTCTCCCACCTGTCTAGGAGGCAAGAGAGTTATACCATCTTGGAGGGAATTGGGGAAATCTTACCAAAATGTCAAATGAGTTTGCGTATCCCTAGGGAGGCATCTTTTAGAGAAGAGTAAAAGTAGCGGGCGCCTGGTGAATATGAAGCTGTGGGTTATTTGGGTAGGATAAAAGCAATCATTGTGTACATTTGGTTATTTCGTCTTCAGTTTCATTCCTTAGCATGGCAGGAGGTTGAGGAACATGTTCTTTTGCCTTGAAAAGGTAACTGCTTTTGGTAGCCCAGAAGTAGGAGCAGCCAAAATGAAAGCCACCAATCACACTTTGAGAGGAAGTTTTGGTGAGAAATTAGTGGTCATGAATCAGCTGCTGTTTAAATATCTCCGGAAGACCTTTTCTGAGCAAGGGAAAGCAGTGGCCCTGGGTCCTGTTTTTTTTTTTTTTTTTTTTTTTTTTCTTTCTTTCTTTCTTTCTTTCTTTCTTTCTTTCTTTCTTTCTTTCTTTCTTTCTTTCTTTCTTTCTGTCTCTCTCTCTCTCTCTCTCTCTCTCTCTCTCTCTCTCTCTCTCTCTCTCTCTCTCTCTCTCTCTCTTTCTTTCTTTCTTTCTTTCTTTCTTTTTTACCAGATAGGAATTTTTTCAGTATCAGTTTAGAAGAAAACCATTTTGCAGATGAAAGGAGATACCTTTCCTGTTGGGTCCAGAAAAAGCAGGTGTGAAACACAGGCTGTGTCTATGCTTAGAAAGAAATCAGAAAGGAGGGACTGAGATATGCCCATCCATTCAAATGAAAGATGATACCTTTCTTAAACAACTGTCTTGTAAAATTATTTTTCTCTCATTTAAAATTCTAGAGATGAGGCATGTAACTTGAAGGGAAGCTTCCATCCTGTTCCATAATTTTCCTATGACTTTTCAGAGTTATTGACATTTTGCTTGCTCTTTCATTGTATTAAATTATGACGTAGAAACTACCAAATTAAGTGGTGAAGGGAAAAGAATAAAAATAATATTGGCTATTGATGATAGCATATTTGTAAATATGGCCCTTTCAGACTTAATTGGGGGATCTTCCGTTTGAAGAGATATGTGCAGTTTCTTTGCTTTTCCATCGGTGAAAAATTATGGAGTTATATGTTGTCCATAGACAGCATCCTTGGAAGATGCGACTGTGATCTAGAGGAGAGCATCTATTTTACCCTCTTCTCCATACAGCCCTTAATTATAGTCTAATATTTGAGATGCTTATTTGGGATTAAGGTAACCAGATTAGCTGTTAGTTTTGTTTCCATAGAAAAAAGGAATTATTAAAGGAGTTAGCTTCATAACACATTTTAAAGGAGAGTGATATGTCTGTGAAATGCTTGTTGAATAGAGTGTCTTCTTTGATTACAACTATGCTAAGGTAAAGATATGAGAATTTCCATGAGAACTTTGAGACATCCTGATCCTAAAGCATGCTTATGTTCTAAGAGTATTTCTTAATCTTGTTGGGTTTCATATGTCCCTTGGACACTAAGGGAAAATTTATGTTGCAACTTCCAATGAATATATGCAAACATAAGATTGTACATATATTTGAGGGTGTACAAGAGTCCCTGAAGTCCCCTCCTTGGACCCAAGCTTAGGAGTACTCATGCTAACATGCAGTCATGGTGTTTACATTGAAATGTAAGCTCTGGGGTTGGTCTGTCCTGTAGTCTGCTGTTTCCCCAGTGCCTAGGACAGTGCCTGGCTCATGATCAGCACAC
Source organism: Myotis myotis (assembly GCF_014108235.1). Lineage (NCBI taxonomy): Eukaryota > Metazoa > Chordata > Mammalia > Chiroptera > Vespertilionidae > Myotis > Myotis myotis. The sequence goes on from NW_023416335.1 coordinate 178,123,994, forward strand.
AATGAATATTTGTTGAATGAATGAATCAATGAAAAAAATGAACATATTTTACTTTTTGGTGTGTGGCTAGTCTGGATTGCCTGGTTGCTTATACTTTATCAGCTCTTTACTAGCTATGTGACCTTCATGTATGTTCTTCTTTTGCAAGGAACAGAAACTCAATCAGTTTAAATGAACTGGAGACTTTTTGGTTTGTATTACTGGGAAGTCCAAGAGTGGGTTCTTGGTCAGGTACAGCTACAGCCGTGGGCAAACTACGGCCCGTTTGAAATGAATAAAACTAAAAAAAAAAAAGACCGTACCCTTTTATGTAATGATGTTTACTTTGAATTTATATTAGTTCACACAAACACTCCATCCATACTTTTGTTCCAGCCCTCCGGTCCAGTTTAAGAACCCATTGTGGCCCTCGAGTCAAAAAGTTTGCCCACCCCTGAGCTGGAATCAAGGCTTCAGATGATGAGGCAAAAAATGTCTCATTCTTCACTTCTTTTTTCTTGTAGGCTTTATTCTCTGGTTTCTGGCAGTTCTAGGCCTACTCTTCCCCTCATAATGCTTGGTCTTAGAGGGAGATACAATCTCCTTTTTTTCCTTTCATTGTTCATATCTGCTTCTATGAAGGCACTTAGGCCCAGCTTGGGTTAGTACTCTTCTCTGGACCAAGCACTGTGTCTGGGGTGATGGCAGAGAGAGCGGCCAGCCTACAGCTCATTCCCTCCCTTGAGTGGTAGAGGGATTCCATTGTTTCTTAACCATGCCATGTTAAGAATTTTAAGTGGGAAATGGAAGTTTCTAAAAGGGTAAGGGCATAAAAAAAGTAACATATGCAGAAGGCACCTTTCATACATTCATGTACCATATAACATTTCAGTCGACGACAGATGCGTATATGACTGTGGTTCCATATGATTATAATGAAGCTGAAAAATTCCTATCACCTAGTGACACTGTAGCTGTTGTAATGTTGTAGCTGCAGGGTTGAAAAAAACCAACGAGGCTGTGGTAGAGATGGCTATCAACTCTAACCCGGGTGTGGATGAGGGTGACATTGAGGAGCTCCTAGGGGTGGTTCCTGTGCAGTGGACTAATGAGGAGGTGTTGGAACTGGAATAGGAACACAAAGCTAAAGAAGAGGCAAGAGAAAAGGAACTGCAGAAGAAAAAGAAGAACCCCCAAGAAAATTCACAGTGAAGGGAATAGCAGAAGCTTTTGCAAATCTTCCCAAGCTCATTAGAAAATGTGGATACTCCAACATCAAAAAGGTTTTCATTAATAGAGATGAATGTTCATGGTGCATTATCTGCTTGCAAGGAGATCTATGATGAAAAAAAAAAAAAAAAGAAGAAACCAACCCAGCAAACCACCATGGACATATTTCTGAAAAGAGTGACGCTTCCTCAAGAAGAGCCTCAGGCAGTCCTTCTCAGGGTGTTGCAGACGACATTGCTGTCATAGCAGGTGACAGCTCTGTGCGTGTTATTGCCCCTAAAGACCTCCCCGCGGGACACGACGTGGAGGTGGAAGACAGTGATATTGATGGTCCTGACCCTGTGTGGGCTTAGGCTAATGTGTGTGTGTATTTCTTAGTTTTTTAACAAAATAGTTAAAAAGTAAAAAAAAAAAAAATTTCAATAGAAAAACACAGAATAATATTTTTGTACAACTACACAATTTGTGTTTTAAGTTGTGTTCTTACAAAAGAGTCAGAAAGTTAAAAAAATTAAAGTCTATAAAGTAAAAAAGAGTAAGCTACGGTTAATTAATTATTGAAGAAAGGATTTTTTTTTTAATCAATTTAGTGTAGTCTTTCTAAAGTCTACAACAGTAGTGCACATGATGTCCCAGGCCTTCACATTCACTCACCACTCACTCACTGACTCACCCAGAGCAACTTCCAGTCCCGAAGGGCCCATTTATGTTAAGTGCCCTATACAGGCGTAGCATTTTATATCTTTTATACAATATTTTTACTCTACCTTCTCTATGTTTAGATATGCAAATACTTACTGTTGTGTTCCAATTGCCTACAGTATTCAGTACAGTAACATGCTGTATAGACCCATAGCCTAGGAGCAATAGGCTATACCACATAGCCCAGCGATGTAGAAGTCTAGACCATCTAATCTAGGTTTGTATAAGTGTATTCTATGTTGTTCACACAATGATGAAATCTCCTAATAAATTTATTGTATCCCCCTTGTTAAGAGGCGCATACTTATAAATTAACTGGAGGCCCGGTGCACGAATTTGTGCACAGGTGGGGCCCAGCCGGCCTGCCCCAATCTGGGCCACCAAGGTTGGCCGGCCGGCCCTGCCCCTGATCAGGGTGGGGGTGGCCGATCAGGGGTGGGGCTGGCCTGGGGGAGGGGCTGTGGGTGGTTGGTTGGCCAGCCCTGCCCCCTGGTCAAACTCTAGGTCGAGGGGACAATTTGCATATTAGGCTTTTATTATAGTACTAGAGGCCCGATGCACGAAATTCATGCAAGGGGCTTGGCCCTCGCAGCCCCAGCTGCCCCGGCCCTCACAGCCCCAGCTTCGTCTGGAAGGTCGTCCGGATGGTCATTCTGCTGTTTGGTCTAATTAGCATATTAGCTCTTTATTAGATAGGATGTTTAACAGTGTGCTTTACGAGCAACAGGTCTATGCCATTTTTTTTTCTATTAAAAATCATGTTTAAATAACATTTCACCAAGAGGTGAATAATTAATTTACTGATTTTAATGATTATTAAATGTTTTCTTGGTACCAGACACTGTCTAGTTTTTTGACTTTGAAGTACTTAACTGCACTTTATTTATGATAAATACTGTGTTGTGATAAATACTAATTGCCATAACACTAGTCTATATAATAAAGAGCTAATATGCTAATTAGACCTTCCAGACGACTGTCTGGGCGACCTTCCTGACAAAGCCAGGGCTGCGGGGGCCAGCCAAGGCTGTGAGGGGCTGCGAGGGCCGAGCCCCTTGCACGAATTTCGTGCATCAGGCCTCTAGTATGGTAAATAAGTACAAATGATCTGTATAATTTCACTCCCAGGTCAACATAATAATAGCTCTTAAAGAGACAATAGCTATTTATACGTCTCCTGAATTTTCCTGCTATTCTCCTTAGTTAGGACACTGATAGTTTGTAGGAAACACATTGAGGGCCCTCACATTTCTCCCCGGATTCCTGTGATTGTCTCCACAGTGGGCTCTACTTCTATCTCCTTCGCTCCCACCAGTCTCTTCTCAGCTTGGCAACCAGAGGGATCTTTTTACCTATAAATAAGCCAGACCATGCTGACCTTTCTCTGTTCCAGACTTCTAGCGGCTCCTATCTTATTGTCAGTCAGTCTTTACTGTGATGTCGGAGGCCCTTTAAAATCTGGCCCATCCTATTCCCTGACCTGACTTTCTTTTCAATCTGTTACCTTCTTACGTCCATCAGCCGCGTTGGCTTCCTTGCAGGTCCTCAAACATGGCAAACACGTTCCCACTGCAGGGTCTTTGCACTGGTCCTTGGGAACTTTTACTTGTGGTTATGATGGTCACTGTCTGAACGACTAGGGGTTAAAACTAGGATTTTTCTTGCATTCAGAGATAAATTCATTACTTAAGATTAATTATAAATTCTACTTTACTACTATTTCTGCCTCCGGTGCTTGGAAAAAATTATTTGTCCAACCTGGAAGCAAGGGAAAGAATTTAATTCAACACACATATGTGTAGCTCCTTTTAGCCACCAGACTTCTCTGCTTGTTTTTCTTTACCTTTGAGTTTACCCTCAGTTGGCTCAGCTTCACACAGGTCCTATGGGTTGCCTCATTATTTTCTGGTAAGGATTCATTCACTCTCCCCCAGGAGGAGAGGCCTTCTCTCTTTAATTAAAACACTCCCAAAGAGGGCATGTCTGTCATTTCAGCCACACTCAGATCCTTGCCAGAAACACAAATAAGTCTGGGCTTATTTTCTTTGGGCACAGAAATGGCGTAACAGGGTGTCTTACGCCTGTTGATGCCATCCATACTAATTATAGGTATGACTTTAGAATGACATCTGTGGTGTCTTTTTAACCCATATTTATTCATATTTAGCCACTGTTAGTTCAATGATGGAAGCTGTATTTCTGAAGGCATTGTGTGAGAATGGGAAGGTTTTTTTAGGAGAGTTTTTAGCTCTTTCCTTTTCTGGCAGTTCTTAGAAATGTCCCAGTGACTGGCTGACTCAGAAACAAGAGTCTTCTGCTTGGAGCTTTAACAAGGTAACTTTCCTACCCTGCAACTTTCTGGAAAAAAGGGCTCGTTTCTCGTGCTGTAATGATGGTGGGAATGGATTTACAGTTGCCAGAGTGTTTCTTGCCAGGGAACTTCTCTTGCCAACTATTTCCTCCCAGGTAAGTTTCCCTTTTATGTGTAATTAGCCAGGAAGTGGTAGCTGGTTCTCATAGCCATCTCTTTTTGAAAAGGGCAGCATTTTCAAGGAACAGGGAAGAGGCAGATCCTTCCAGCTGTAAAACTCACCATTTGCATTGTACTCGGAGATTACAAAGGAAAGAAATGCTCCTGATATACTTCTGTTCTGCCTAGGACAGTGGTTCTCAACCTTCCCAATGCCGCGGCCCTTTAATACAGTTCCTCATGTTGTGGTGACCCCCAATTTCATTGTTACAAATTGAGCATAATTAAAGCACAGTGATTAATCACAAAAACAATATGTAATTATATATGTGTTTTCCGATGGTCTTAGGCGACCCCTGTGAAAGGGTCGTTCGACCCCCAAAGGGGTCGCGCCCACAGGTTGAGAACCGCTGGCCTAGGAGCTCTTACTGACTGGATTATTATTTTTCATCCTCACCCAAGGATCTGTTTATTGATTTTTAGAGAGAGAGGAAGGAGGGTAGAGAGAGATAAATAGAGAGAGAGGAACATCTGTGTGAGAGAGAAACATCGATTGGTTGCCTTCCTAAAGGCCCTGACCTGGAATTGAACTCACAACCTAGGTATGGGGAGCGGCTACAGTGTTTTGGACAGGTTCAAGCCTCGGACTAATAAGAGGGCACAGTCCTCTCGTTGCCATGTTCAAGTTCCAGCTTGGAGGGCAGAGCCTTTCCAGCATAATTATAGCCAACAGCTATAGTTGTAATCTTGAACCTATGGTCTGAACACATGGCCCCATGTGCCTGAGTGATATAGTTCAGGTGCATGTAGTTGAGTAGGGTTGAAACCAACGAGGATGTTGTAAACATCTTGATCACGCCCCTACTTTGCCTCGTGGCATCTGCTATAAAATAAAGACATGGCTTGTGGGTGCGGGCGCCGTCCATCAGAGAGGCAGCGTCCCACCGAGACCCAGTTTTCATTCTCTTGTCTGTCTTTTCTAAGCCTTTCATCACCTCCACTCAGGGTCACTGAACCAGGCTGAGCTGGCGTGGCACCTAAGGCGCCCTGGGGCTGAGTATGCCATGGCCGTGCCAGCTCCCTACACCTAGGTATGTGCCCTGACTGGGAATCAAACTCACAACCTTTTGGTCTGCGGGATGATGTCTGTGGTGACTGATGAAATATGGAAGCATTGACTCTCAAAATTAGAAGGACCTATCATGAGAAAATACTTTCACTACTCTATACCGATATCTTTTCTTAACTAGAATAAAATATGTAGAAGCATAAATTGTGTAGCAGTACTGAAATTTTCATAATCATTGAATATTCATGCTTTTGGAGAGTCAGCAAAATGTGTCCAAGGGTGCAATGATGCCCAGATATATTGGTGGGTTAAGGGAGCTTATATCAATCTTAGTGTCAGGTGGAGAGAGACAATGAATACTTCAAAGTGTCTGGTGAACGGTATTAAGATTTGCAAAGAGATAGCTATACAGACTTTCCAAGAATAGAAAGTCAGAGGATCTATAGATCTCTGGTTCTTCTGGGAAGTGAAGAGAGAATATCCGGGGCACAAAAGCCTTGTTACCAGGCTTATAAGTGAAGCCTTCTGATAACCCCAAGATAACCACTGAGGCCTTAATCTGCTCTTTGATGTACCTTCTACAGATGACTAATTCACGGGTGCAGCACAACCAGGTCACTGAAGCCTCTCTAAAAGGAACTCATTACTTATATTTGCATTAACACAATCCTTGGTATTCTCCTTTCAACAGGACTGAAGGGCAAAGGGGAAAAATTGTCCACAAAGGAAAATAAGAAATTATTTATATTTTTTATGGCTATCACAACAAAGAAGTTTCTGCTTAAAAAATTTGTCTTTTTTTCCATTCTCTCCTTTCAGAATGATAATTATATATGCATGGTAACCTCATCCTACTCTTCATGTTTCTTTTGAAAAAAATATATTTTTATTGATTTCAGAGAGGAAGGAAGAAATAGAGAGAGAGAGAAACATCGATGAGAGAAAATCATTAATTGGCTGTCTCCTGCATGTCCCCCTACTAGGGATCGAGCCCACAACCTGGGCATGTGCCCTGACTGGGAATCATACCGTGACCTCCTGGTTCATAGGTTGATGCTCAACCACTGAGTCACACAGGCTGGGTGCCTTTATATTTCTTGACCCCTCTTTCATATTTTCTCTGTCCTTCTTATCCTGTTTCACTTTGAATAATTTAAGTAATTAATGATCTATCTTCTAGTTCATTAATTAGCTGTGTCTAATTTGCTATCTCAAGCCCACCTACCCACCTACTTATTTTGACAATTAATTTTCACTTCTAGAAATTCTTTATCAAATCCACATTTTTTTTTTTTTCAAAATGCACTTTATTGATTTTTTACAGAGAGGAAGGGAGAGGGATAGAGAACCTGAAACATAGATGAGAGAGAAACATTGATCAGCTGCCTCCTGCACACCCCCCACTGGGGATGTGCCCGCAACCAAGGCACATGCCCTTGACCAGAATCGAACCTGGGACCCCTCAGTCCGCAGGCCGACGCTCCATCCACTGAGCCAAACCGGTCAGGGCAAATCCACATTTTTGATGGGCTCTTATTCTTTGCTCTTTTTTTTTTTTAAATTATCTTTCATGTCTGTACACATTCATAATAGATATATTTTTAGTTGATAATTATCTGTTTGATGTTGTTTTTGGCTGACACATGCATAGCATCTTGTTGCCTTTTCTTATCAGTAATTTAAAAAAGATTTGAGCTCATATTTCTTGAATTTAGCCTTCAAAATAACAACTATAAACTCTGGACAAAATATGAAAAACAACTATGTGAAGGTGTGAAAGAGTGGCCAAAACCAAGTGGGTCAGGGGACGGGACGTGTCTCTACTTGAGATAAGGGAGTGTCTCTAGGTGAATTCCCACTTTATGGCCTTTTTCCTGAGAGCACCTCCAAATTGGTGCCAACCAGGTGGCGAAAACTCAGGACCTGAACTTGCCTACGGAGTCACTTTTTGCAGGGCCAATGATTTCCTACCTTTTTGCAGATGATTGAAAACTGATAGTTGTTAAGGTCAACTCAGCCATCACTGAACAGCCCATTCATTATCCTGAGAAATACACTTTGCAAATCCTTTGACTTTCAGGAGAACCACAATGCACAGGGTAGGAGAGAATGCTGTGCAAACTGACTTGCAATAGTAATAGGTTCAAAGATGTGAAGAGAGGATTAGAAAAGAAAGTTTACATATGAGAAGAAAAAGTTATGATTTACTTTTTTGGTTGGTGAGGGCTCTAAGCTTTCAAATACTGGGACAAATTCTTTCTGAAATCATGGTCAGATATACATGTTTCTTTTTGAAAGGCAATGAGTAACTTTTTCCACCAGTTGCATCAGCATCTTCGCTCTAAAGATAATTGTTTCAGAAAACCATGGCTTCTTGTAATGATTTTGAAAAGGTTAACATGTGAGCAACAACATTCCTTTTGTAGTCCACATGCTATCTACTTTAAAAAAAATCATTTGGCCTGATCAAAAATTTAAACATAAGGACTCATCTAGTATTTTCAGGGGTTTCCATGTAGTAGCACTTCAAAATTTAGTGTGTATTCAGCAATTTAAAAGTGGTTTAAATGGATCTTATCTTTCATGGAAAAATAACTGGAAATATCTTAAATATCTAATGGCAAACACAATTTCAACTTCGGAAGTAACCTGTTTTAGAAATTTTAGTAGCAACAAACCTATGCATGATCAAAAAACTTATATAAGGAATTAAACATCCGTTTAATATTTAAGCTTAAAATACTTGTATTTTAGGTACTATTGAAATAAGACATCTAAGAAGAGAATATAATGTTAAATTGTATTGCTTTAACTTTAAAAACCCCCACATGTCACATGACAAACAAAAGCGAGTTTAACTCCTCTTGTCATCATAGACAGGCAAAATATGAATGCAACTGTGAGGATACTAGTGTATTGCATCTGTTTTGCATTTACAAGTTAGAACACTTTTTGGAAGAAAGTTTTGCAATGAAGTTACTTCCTTCTTTGCTAGATTTAAATTGTTGTAGCTTTGTGCAAGACTGTTTCCGCAGGACCTATCCGATGTAAGGTTTGGACATTTGTAGAACCTAGTTTTTCTTGTTAAGTTACTCTGAATTATGAGACATATTAATTTACATACAAACAAGAATCTACAGGCCTTGAGGTTGGTTCCTTATTTGAACAACTTGAGTACTGGTGGGTAAAACGAAAAAGAAAAAGAAAGATGTCCATATGACTAAATAGCAAGATCTTAAGATTTTATTTTATTTTTTAGATCTTAAGATTTTAAAATACTGTGTTCTAAGTCAATGGTGAAAGAATGGAACAAACTCACATATTTGTACTTTGCTTGGAATGCTGAAATAATGCATACCCTTAAAAAATCAATACTAAACAGTTAAACTTTATAACTGCAAGTTCATAAAATATTATAAATGTCAGAATCTGCTATTGAAGGATGATACCAGAGGCCAACTCTAATTACAAAACAGGATCAGAGAAATGAGTAACACAGAAATAGAAGGAACTGGGAGGTCACAACTGACCCATTTAACAAATGAGGCTAGGAGAGGTTGACAGCATAAACACAGCTGGTTATAGAGTGGCAGACCAAGGATTAGAACTCAGGTTTTTTGCCTTCTAATTTAGCACTACCTCTGTTTCTTGACCTTTCATTTTCTAAAAATTGAATTTATTGGAGTGACATTGGTTTGCAAAACCATACAGGTTTCAAGTGTGCAACTCAATAGAACATGATCTGCACACTGTATCTTGTGCCCATCGCTCTAAGCAAAGTCTCTTTCCATCCCTATTCTCCCACCCCTTTTGCCCACCTTCACTACCTCCCCCCCCCCCCCCCCCCGAATCCCCTATTACTTTTAAATGAAGGTACAGGAGGGAGTTGAATGATGTTTCGGGGTGGTGAGGAATTTGTGGGGAGGAGGAACAGTTTAGGTAAGAAGCCAGGTTTATTCACTCTCAAAATAGTTACACATTGTGTGAAATTTTCATTTAGTTGCAATTTATTTATGTTACTATTGATGGACATTTGTGTGTTTCCAGTTTTGCCACCTTGAACAGTGTTGCCTCGAACACTCTTGTACATGTTTCTAGATTCATGTTTGCAAGATTTCTTTAGGGGATATATCTATATTCCCAGTTGAAATTTGACTCATATGTATTTTAAAAATCAAGATTTCTTTAGGGGATATATCTATATTCCCAGTTGAAATTTGACTCATATGTATTTTAAAAATTTGACTCATATGTATTTAGACATTTACAAACAATCATAGTCAAAACAATCAAAAACTCATAGTCACAGGCAACAGTGTAGTGTGGTGGTTACAAGAGGTGCAGGGGGCTGAGGGAGGTAGTAAAAGGTATATTTTTTAATATATAAAATCATTCAAAGTAGCTACTGAAATCTGCTTATAGATACCTTGGATAGTCTAATAGCTGAATGATTTTTTCTTATTAAAATAAACAATGTACAGTTGTGACCTTATGAAGAGAATATATATATATATATATATATATATATATATATATATATATATGAAAGATTACATGTTTTATGATAGTTGAGTGTCAGTGGACAGATTGAGAATTTTAGGCAGGTGCCTGTTGGCTACTTGCTGATTCAGACATGGGAGAAGTAAATGCAGCCCATTATGAAGGGTGCTAATGTACTGGGTTGAAAGGTACTACATGAGAAATTGTTATTTAGAGCAGGCTGTCTTGGTCCTTTTCAGGATTTGACACTTGTGATAATTTTCTGAGAAATATCTGGATGGAAAATATTTCTGACCCTTTCTTCCATCTACTATTAGGCAGCTGTTTATTGGTTCTAGGTATTTCTTTGGCTAGGTATGATCTACCAAAAATGACATTATTGATTTGTTCAGTGATTCAAAGAATCATCATTCACTTAATTAAAATTATTTAGCATTAGAAGTGTTTGAGGCCTAATATTTAAAGTTGGGCATATAATGGTGAGCAAAACACAAATGGCCTGAATCTCTTGGAACTTAATAATTTATAGTGTTAGAGACAGGCATAAATGAGAAACTAGGATGGAGTGTGGTAAGTTCTATTGATAGAGGCACCTAGGGTACCATGGGAGTGCAAGACAGGTATATCTTATCTATTTAAAGCAGGTTAGGGAACTTTCACAAAAATACAGTCTTATTCCTGATCCCTAGACATTTTGATTTTGTAGATCTATACCAAAGAAGTGTTTTGTTGTTGTTGTTACTCTTATTATGATGATTATTATTTTAACTCCCCATAGGATTCAGCCAATTAGCCAAATTGGGGAAGCATTGTTTATGAGTAATTAAAATGGGCAGTAATCATGACAGGGTGTTTAAATGAATTATCTAGAGATGCAATAGATGATTTCCAGATGATTTCTACTCAGAGGCTAAAGGTCGATCTTCATATTTATCCTTATTGAATTCTTGTCCTTAGATTATAGAAAATAACTGACCCGATGGTGGATGTGAGAGCCTGTCTTATCAGTAGTACACACGAAAGATCCTGGAATCGTGGTTTAGTTATAAAAACCCAGTGAACGGCAGAGGTGGGCTTGACTGCTACAGGAGCTACTATGAATCCTAGGATGCATGACTGTACACTTAGTATCGGAAAGGAGGAGGGAGGAGTGCCCTGTCCCACTTGTTTGGGGCACATCTGTATTCCGGTGGTTAGTTTCTAGGATATTGACACTTGAGTATATGAAACATATATATATATAAAGTTTATATATATGTATATATCTATATGTATAAAAATATGCTAAGTACTGTGATGGGAAGCACAGGGTTCTATTTCACCTCCACATAAAACACATTTCCAATAGCAGTACTGTTAGAAAGATGATAAATGAGGAGTACTCTGGCCCTGGAGGTGTTCAGGAAGAGGTGTTGGGGATATTGTAAAAGTTGTGCCAGTGATCACCATTAAAATCCTGTTTAACTTTTAACTTCAATGATCGTATATGTCTTTATAACAGATTCACCTTCTTTGCTTTTTTTCTACCCTTCTGTTCTCAGTTGCAGTCCTGAGATGAACTGATTGTTTTTGTGAGTTTTACAGACATTTGGGTATGAAGAATAGGGCAAATTCTTAGAAGGGAAGTCATTCTTAATGATTAAGTTTTTATCGGGTTTACAAGGTCATTGAGGATAGGCATAAGTATTTACATTAATGCACTGTGATCTGATTGTTTACCTTTAGCTTTCCCCATTCCTCTTGATGGCTAGCCCACGCAGGTGGGGGCCCTCAGAGGGCCTTCTGGTGGGAGCCTGTAGTTCTGTGGGAATAGATAGACACGAAGAATAAGTAGAATGTCTGCTACTTTTTATATAATTTTAACGTGCTCTAAATAAGACTATGTTTTTTTATTATTGTTATGTTTTGGATTCTTAACATGTCTCAACTAATTAGAAAAGCTGACCTTTCCCTCACAGTATTTTTTTCAAAAAATTAAATATTACGTTTGGTAGTCTCAGGACTCTTTGAGCCTTTTGCATTCAGTGTTACAGACTGAAGTTGGATATTGGAGAGGCTTGGGTTTGCTTTCTCTTGACCCAGTGTGACTTCCTGTTTCTAAGAAAACAGTTTTAAAGACTCTTAAAAGGAATTTTTTGCATGCTTGGCAGCTCTTGTAAAACCACACTGTAGAAAACCAGTATGAATGAAGTATGTAAAAATAAATAAATAAATAAAAGAAATAGCCATATTGCTTGACCAAATTAGCATTTTGTTTTGAGGAAATTGGATCCCGTAGACAAATCTGGTGATTTAGGAAGTATCTGGTAACCAGATAAACCAGGAACCACAGTTTTGATGTGGTTAATCATCCTAGCTAAGGGGACATTTGATCACAAATTGGGTTTTTCTTATGTTGGAGTTGATGCATACTAGCAAGTCTGGTTAATATGTTTATTTTTATTTTTATGTAAAACAGAAAATTGCAATGTGGGCATCTTCCTTCAAATGAATTCACACACTTGGAACTAATTCACTTGCGTTTTTACGATATCCTGGGAAAGAGCCAGTTATTCCCACCACTGGAGAAAATGTGGAGAAAACGAACGCTAGTCAGTCTTTGGTGGTTAAATGTTCCCCTTTGAACAGGGGTGTGATTGGCTCTCAGGACAGGGATTCTGCTTCTCTCTCTGAGAAATTGGCTTCTTGTCACTCCTTTAGTAGGGATGAAACGTGTTTGTAACTATAAAGACAGTTCATTCATTGGATTCATATTTACTGAGGACCTACTATGTGTCAGGCACTCTTCTAGAAGCAGACAGGATGGTGAGGAACGAGGCAGGCAAGATCCTTGATTTTATTGATCTGTTAGACACTTATTTAAGGGCTTCCTATATGCCAGAAACTGTACCTGGCACTTTGTGGGTATTAAGTCATGACTGTAAACTTAGCATCAGAAGCCATTTAACCCTCCTAACAATGCTGTGAGGTCTAGAAGGAGGTCCAGTCACCTGGCTAGGAGGGGGGTGAGCCAGGTTTGCACGCAGGATGTGTGCTCATAACCACCCACCCGGTGGTCACTCTGTAAGCCTGACTTCATCATTTTATACATTCCCAGTGAGAAAAACAAAACACAGGAAAAAAAAAAAAAAGGGAAATAAAAACTACAGGTAATCTGACCAAAGTTAATGTATTGGTGCCTGTGTTCCATGTGTGTATATAAGCATATATTTTATGTTTTATTGACTTACTAGAAGCCTGGCGCATGAAATTAGTGCACGGATCAGGGCCATCTTCCCCAGCTGCCTGCAGCTGGCCGCACCTGCCGCTGCCACCCACCCCCAGTTCCCCATTTGCTATCAGGCGTTTGGAGCCTGCTGGCCAGGGAAAGGGACCAAGAAGTGGTCAGTGCACCTCATAGTGACTGGTCCAGCGGTCATTCTGATCATTCTGCTATTAGGGTTAATTTGCATATTACCCTTTTATTATATAGGATAGAGTGCTGGTGCATGGGTGGGGTCCAGATGGCCTGCCCTGATGGGGGCCCCGGATCAGGGTGGGGGTCTCCACTGGGGAGCAGGGCTGGCTGGGGTGAAGGGCTGTGGGTAGTTTGCAGGCTGGCCACACCCCCAATCGGGGTGGGGCCCCACTGGGGGGCAGGGCCGGCCCTGGTGAGGGGCCATGGGCAGTTTGTAGGCTGGCCCTGCCCCTGATTGGGGTAGGGATCCCCTCTAGGGGGTGGGGCCAGCCTGAGCAAGGATCCACAGTCATTTTGGTCTCTGGTCGTTCTGCGTTTTGGTCACTGGGCTTTTATTATATAGGATTACCACCTATTTTCACAACATATTATAAATGTTTTGTAGGCTAATACATTTTGTAAATGGAATTTTACAGAGTTCTACAATGTTCCATGGTTTGTCTATGTCATGATTTAACCAGTGTCCTACCACTTACCAATCTTTCTTAATTTTGAATTTCATAAATCCTGCTTTAATTAATCCCTTTATAGTCACATTGTTTTATAAGTCCATGACATTAAAAAGCTTTTTAATGAAGAATAGTATTAAAACTCTTTGTATATTTTTATACAATGTCCATGTGCTGTCTATGCTCTTTGAACATGACAGTGTTAACAACATAATCATGCTTTGCCTTCTAGGTTAGTGGATGACAGGTGTGTGGTGCACCCGGAGGCAGGGGACCTTGCCAACCCTCCCAAGAAGTTCAGAGGTAAGAAACAAATATGTATTTTTATTATGTGATCTCAGGGAGCAGGGATTATTTTTAATCTTAAAATAAGTAATTTATTCAATGTGAATCTTTCAAATACAGATATTCAGTGTGAAGCTTTCAAATATAAATATTTGAAAATTCTTTCAAAAATTTCCTCATTGTTTTTCATTATTTATGAAAGAATAGTTTTCTTTCTTTTTTTTATTTTTGCTGGACAATAGCCTATCCATTGAAAGGAAATCTTGGAAATAAACTGTGAGAGGCCACTTTCAAACCAGTAAATTCAGCTGAATGTATATATGTTTCTGTGACAGTTAAACTATAAATGTTAGTGTTTCATTAGCAGCTCTTTAGTTTATCTTTGTAAAATCTCCATTAGGGTGACAGTGATGTGTGAGCTTAGCTTTTCAAATGTCACTTTGGATGGTGTGTAGTAACTAACAATCATCTTAGAACTCTTTTCTACGTGTAGTTGTAGAAATAGCTTGATACTATCAACTGAGAAATTAGTCCTAGCAGGAGATTATTATTTGACTGTAATGAAAGGAAGATTAATAAAACCTGCAAATAATCATATGCAACTAAAACCAGTAATTAGAAGCTTGCTCAATTTCATAGTTTGTGTGTACTTATAACAATAAAAATAATTTTGAAACAACATTCATTTTGAACCTACCACCATCATCCTTCTCACATGGTGAAAAGCAGCTGTAATAAGGGATAAAAATGTGGAGAGAGAATGGAAGGAGTCCCTAGAGCCCACAGCTGAGTCAGGACGTGCTACTTACTGCCCTGGGGAAGGGAATGCTAACATCTGGGAAATATTTCCCACGTTTTACTCTCTGTGATAGGCACTTTCCACACAATTCTCATTATAAAAATATCATGTTTCATTCTGCCTACACACAGAACCTGGTGGAGAGAGTGACAAGCACAGTAAATGTGCTTTGAGTTAAATTGGTCACTTTGAATAAGAGATCCACACTTCTCCCCAGGTGGGAAAGTTAACATAAGGCAGGCTGTGGGAAGTACACTGCCCATGAGAAGCACCCGTAAAATCGTGCAGTAGGGACACTCCCCACTGGGGATGTTACCAAAACCCAAGTTTGTATGCCTGACACTTCAAAAGGCCAACACTCAAAATGTCTGAGTTTGGAGTAAGACAAGGGTTATTGGTCAAGAAGGTGCTCGCTGAGAAGATGGGAGACCTAAGGGTGCCTCAAATCCATCTTGCTCACTGGACTGGGCTAACGGGTTTTTAGGGTTACTGGAGCAGGCATGCGAAGTGCTGGCGGGCGTGTTTTAGCTGGAGGACCTTGGAACTTAGCCATTTATGGTAGAGGGGCGCCAGCACCAGATCTTCCTGGACAGTGGACCCTTGGCTTCTGAAAGGGTCCTGGGTGTCAAGTTCTGGTTCTGTGCTGCCTTTTGGTTCAGTGGGGGTAGTAGTGGTGGTGAGACTTTGGTTCCCGGTGCAGCTGGAGGTCACAGCTCTCTCCTCTGCACATGCTTCGGCTGCATGATATGTGGTTTTGGTCTGTTGTCTCTGAAAGGCAACTTAGCGTCTCATTAATCAGGACGGGGCCATTTAGTGTTGGTTCTGTATTATAAGGAAGGACTCGCTAAAACTACTGTGAAGGGGAGTCAGCAGTGTGACAAAAAGCAGATCAACCTGCTAGAGACTGTGCAGCGAGTGCGTGGAAATGATTTCCAAGACAGGAGAGGGTAGAGAAGCCCAATGGAAGACAGACAGGCTCTAAAAAGTTTGACCTTTATTATGCTAAGTGAAATAAGCCAAGCCGAGAAAGACAAATATCACAGGATCTCACTTATTTGTGGAATCTAATGAACAAAATGAATTGACCAACAAAATAAGACGTGAAGCCTTCAGGTATGGAACAGACCAACATACCTCAATGTGTGGTTAGGGAGGGCAAGAAGAGATAAACCAAAGAACTTATATATTTACTAGAGGCCCAGTGCACGAAATTCATCCCTAGACCTGGCCTGCAATCAGGACCATCTTCCCTAGCTGCCTGCAGCTGGCTCCGCCTCTCGCTGCCACCCACTCCCATTTCCCCGTTCACCAATGGGTGATTGGAGCTTGCTGATGGGGGGGGGGGGGGGGAGGAGGGACTGAGAGGTCAGCTGTTCCCACCTGCTTGCCGGCTCCGCCCCTGCTGCAAGTGGCCACCAGGCGATTGGAGCCTGCTGGCTGAGGAAGAGGTGGTCAGTGTGCCTCCTAGTGACTGGTCCAGCGGTCATTTTGGTTGTTCTGCCATTAGAGTCAATTTGCATATTACCCTTTTATTATATAGGATAGGATAGAGACCTGGTCCACTGGTAGGGGCCAGCTGGCCTGCCCTGAAGGGGGCCCTGGATCGGGGTGGGGGTCCCTGCTGGGGGGGCAGGGCTGGCCTGGGCTTGGGGCTGCTAGGGGTTTGCAGGTTGGCCACACCCCCAATTGGGGTTGGGGTCCCTGCTGTGGGGCAGGGCCAGCCTGGGTGAGGGGCTGCAGGTGGTTTGCAGGCCAGCCATGCCCCTAGCTTTGTCAGGAAGGAGTCCAGAATGACATCCGGAAGGCATCTGATCTAGTGGGTCTAATTAGCATCTTACCCTTTTATTAGTATAGATATGCATAGCCCATGGACATGGGCAATAGGGCAGTGAAGACCTGGGGGGAGTGGGTAAGGGCTGGGAGAAAGGGGAGGAAATGGGGAAATGGGAGATATCTGTAACACTATCAACAATAAAATATATATTAAAAAAAAGTTCAATCTATCACATTATGTAAAGATGAGGAGAGAATTAGTGCTTTGGCAAAGGGAACTGAGGAACTCACCCAGGATACAGTGCAGAGAGATAGGAAAAAGGAAAATGTGGCTGAGCTTGGAGAACAGACTGAGAAGGTTTGGCAGTATCTAAGCAAGTTCTAGAAGGAGAGGCAAATGGGCGTGAAGCAGTATGTGAAGGGATACGTGTGAGAACTTCCTTAAGCTGAAGAAAAACAATGCTGCCTCAGGTGGAAGAGGCACGTCGAAGTCAGAGTGGTAACGATAAACGGAAACGAATCCACAGAGACTCCTTTGTGAACTGTAGCTCCTTAAAGATAAAAAGCCTTGAACGCAAACTGGGACAACAAATCTGCATTTGTAAAGGGAGAAAGCATGGGGTTCAGGTTTTGACTGTGCCGCTCACCGGCTGTGTCATTGTAACTAGGTCACCTAACCGCCTTGAGCCTCAGAGGACATCCTGTCATTGGCCCGTGGGAGTCGGGGTGGATAGTAACAAGAGCAAGGCCAAACACACAAGGCTTTGTGAGGCTGGAAATCTTTCCAGAGAATAAACGTGGACGTGTTTTAAGTCACTATACAAATGGCAGTTAACTTGGAATAGATAAGCAGGATGTATTTCCTTTAAACATATTTGGCTCTATCTTATAACTTCTTCAAGGGCAGGATTTTATTCTTCTCTTTTTGTGTTTTTCAAGCATAGAGCTTCCCCCATAGTAGACATCCCAAAAAATAGCCATTAGATGATTTTGGACGAGAGGCCCAAACTTTGCCCTGGGATTGTGTGATAAAACCTGGGTCCCAGGGGTTCCCCAACTTCCCTGCCAGGAGCATGGGTAGTCTTATTTCTTTGTCAGTTAGAGGCAAGATTAATCTTTCAAAGATAAACTTTCGGGGTTTGTGGCTGCCTTTTTTCTTTTTCTCTTTCCCAGTGAATTGTTTTAAAGTGCAAAGATTATTTTAGTGTGTCTGAGGCAACCCTTGGGTAACTGCTTTGTACCCAGTAGGTAATTACATACCGATACTCAGACCCTTGGGGCACCTTATTCAGCGGGCACTGGTTCACAGCAGAAACCACTCAAGGTGCTTCGTCCTGCCCCTGGAAGGCTGGCTTTTCCTGCAATCGAACATCATCCTTGCTCTTTGCTCTCATTTTCTCTCCCTAGCTTAAGACTAAACTATTTCCCTCACTCCCATTCATCATGGGACAAGGGGGTCCTTTCTGATTGGGGATTCAGGGTTTCCTTTGAAATATATATTTTTTGATTTCAGAGAGGAAGGGAGAGGGAGAGAGAGATTGAAACATCAATGATGAGAGAGAATCATTGATAGGCTGCCTCCTGCACAGCTCCTACTGGAGACCGAGCCAGCAACCCGGGCATGTGCCCTTGACCGGGATGGAACCTGGGACACTTTAGTCCCCAGGCCGACGCTCTATCCACTGGGCCAACCCGGTGAGGGCCAGGGTTTCCTTTTAAAGCTCTAACTCGTCCCCTGTAATTCTTGGAACCCATCCTGATGGAGCACCAGGGGAGGGCTCCTGGAGATGGGCTTGCTCAATAGCCAAGCAGGCCTTGGAGTCCCAGGTGCCTCGTCCCTTCACTTGGTTAACAGCCCTTGCATTACACTGTTCTCTGCCCAAGCGTATCCCCCAGTTCCCTTTACTTCAAAAACCATTGCTTTTTCATGGACTTGCCTCCCAGAATCAGCAGCCCTGCGTTTCCACAGTCCTCTGCCAAGTGTCCAGAGCGCCTTCCCTGACTGTTCCTTTTTAGAAAACTCGAAGAAACAATAGGTATCAACAGCCCACTACACCTCAGTTCCTTGGCCTCAGCCAAATGGTATTCTCACATTGATTTGAAAAGGCTTTTGCTTTTCATACTGATTTTTTCAAATGAATCAAAATATAGAGCTGGTTAAAAATAGAGTGTAATTCCCCTCATTTTTTGAATGAGGAGCTAAAGTTCCAAAAAAGGCTAAAAGGATTCTCCCCAATACACACCATTATACAAGGAGAAATGTTCTTTTGACTGTGTCACATTGCCTCACATATGAACAGAGGAAACTAAATTTTAACAAATAAATAACTTCCCAAGAGTTATTTAAAACTTGGCAGACAGCTATTTTCAGTAAAAAGCACACTATCAGAATACTGTTAACAGAAGCACAGTGGCTGTCTCTTGAGTGAGTGTAAAATTCTTTCAATGATAAAATGTTCTCTATTTTTAAAAGATAAACTTTGGAATAAATTTGGATGTACAGAGGAGTGGTTAAGAATGTGCTAAAGAGATTGCCCCTTCACCCAGTTTTCCCTAATGTTAGCATCTTACATAATCATAGTACATGAGAAATTATATGTACCGCGTACAAATTACATTTGTACATTGCTGTTCACTGAATTCCAGACTTTTCGGATTTCACCAGTTTTCCCACTAATGTCCTTTTCTCATTCCTGATCTCATCCTGGATCCCATGTAGCCTTTAGTCATCGTTGCCTCTTAGTCTTCTCTGCTCTGTGACACTTTAGGTCCTTCCTTGTTTTTTCACGACCTGATTCTTTTGGGGAGTGCTGGCCAGGCATGTTGTAGACTGTGTCTCGGGTTGTGTCTGCCTAATGTTTTCTCATGATTAGACTGGGGTTAAGGTTTTGAAAATACCGCTGAGGTTAACTGTCCTTCTCTCATCATATCAGGGTACAAAATATCAACATGACTTATCACTGTTTATACTTTTTGATATACAATCTAACCCTCTCCTCTCGTATTCCATCATGGCATTTATTTTTGTTGACTTTATAGTCTTTTGATTTTTCTTTTTTTTTCTTTCCTTGTTCCTTTATGCACTCTCTCCCCTTCCCCCCGCCCCGCCCATTCTCTAGAGAACTCTACTATGGTGTGGATTTTTCCCAAAAGTCTGTGCTTGTGGATACAAGTTTTTCTTTTAGAAGGAGAAGCTGATATAAGTCAAAGAAGAAAGCTTTGTGTGTCCTTTTATTACCCTTTGGGCGATGAAATGGAGAACCTAGGGAGCCACTCTCCCGGAGGGCTGAGGGACGGGAAGACAGCCCTTCTCTTGGTGGCCTCCCGGGTGGGCCATTTGGTTTTGGAATTTCCAACTCTGAGATTCTGTTGTCGTTTGACATGTGACTGTTTTGTAATCCACCATGCCTACCAAGTGGCCACTTCTGGCAAGCACAAGGTCGTTTTGAACGAATAAATCAGAAGGCTTCAGGAATTGGAACTAAAGTGGAGAATTTCTCTACTGTGCAGTCAACACTAAAGCAGTTAGTGAAAATCGAGGACTCAGAGGAAGATTGACAAGATCATTTTTAAACTCAACCCCATCTCTTCAGATAATGCAGGGACGTCATTTTAAAGGCTGGGACTCTCACATTTTGCTTCTACTCATGGTGGTGACACACTCAAATGCATAAGTGAAAAAGTCATCTTGTGAGGCAGTGGCTGCGACTTTTTATGTGCTTGAACATGTCAATCATGTCTAACACGGTGATTCTCCAGTATGAGCCAATTACAATTACTTCCTCTATTACCTTAACAATTGCTTTATTGAATTCCTTCAGATTTGGAGTTAGTGTAATTTTCTTTGATGAAGATTGAAACTGTTTTAGATTTGAAATAACTAGCATTTATTGAGCATTCACTACCTGCTGCACTGTGCTTGGGGCTTCCTATGATTTATTATAAAGTATTTCTAGAAAGTGGAAAGTGTTGCTATCCCAATTTTGCAGCTGAGAGAGTTAGGTATAAAGAAGTTATGCAATCATCTTAAGGTCATCGAGGTCATTACTGGTTAGAGATGGGACTCAAACCAAGTTTGACGCCAGAGCTGTTTGTTCTTAACCAGTGTACCATACTGTCTATTGAATTATACCCTCCTATAAACTTTACCGTTTGGTTCTTAAAGCCACATAGATTAAATCTAATCCTTTCCCCACACAATACCCTTTAAGTGTTTGTTTAGAATGATCGTAGTCCTACAGATCTTTTCTTCTACAGTTTTAATTTTTAAAAATTCTTCCACCTGCTGCCAGCTATACATTCTTCAGTGATTTCTCTGGTCTTCATCCTTCTACCTTGTTTGTTCTCTGGTGAGCTCCTGTTGGTCATTGTAATTCTTACTGGCATAGAAAGAACGGAACATGGGGGTGCAGTCTGATGAGACTCTCCCTCTTTTTTCATGCCGTACTTGAAGCTCTGGAGTCCTAGGCAGGAGTTCCTAATTTACTTCCATCTGTTAATCAACCCAAACTCTCGATGCCCTTTCATTTGCTTCTACAAGTCCTCATGTCCTTCCTCCTGTATTGCATAATTGGTGCTTTGGAACCAAGTAGAGCAAGCATGTCAAACTCAAAGGCTAACATGGGCCAAATAAACAAGGTTTAAGTTTATGTGGGCCACAAAGAAACAAAAGCTTCAATTTTCATAGAAACATAGGTTTATTTCGATAGAGACATGCTGAATACAAAGGGCTGAAATAAATGAGTAATTGTTAACATAAAATAATAGAACATTTTAATAAAAATTAATATTTTTTTCTTGGACATTAACTTACCAGACAACGAATAACTGCACAAATTAATAAGTGTAACGCAAATAAACCTATTTTTCTTGTTCTCCGAAGGAAAATATTTCCTGTTGCACATACCAAACAAGTCAGTCCAAGACTGACGTGGCAGTCGGCTACTAAAATATTCACTGCTAGTATTAGTGGAGAGAAATGGTGCGCCTGTGCGTAAGGCGCATAAGGGAAATGAATGCAACACGATTATAGTTATTAGTCACTAGTGAACGTTGTAGTTCATTATTAATAATTATGTATAACAAGACATTGTAAAAATTAAGTTACGACATTTTTATTAAAACATTTCTTACATACTGTTATATTGGCTGGGCTGCAAAAATATTCATTGTGGGTCATATGTGGCCCGCGGGCCGTTAGTTTGACATGCTTGAAGTAGAGAATCTGTTACATTTCATACTGTTAGCATTGGCTCATTGTTTTAGCCTGCCAAACTCTGTATCTCTCTCTCTGATCTTAGCTCTCATCCAAATTATTTATTCAAATTCTCAGTCTCATGACATCTTAAAATTTGTTAAGTACATAAAAGGCATATGTGTGATTCATTTCATGTGTTGTTCCACTGTAATTGAATATATCTGAGGAGAAATAGATCAGGACTGTGTTAGTTGGAGTACCTGCAAATCAGACCCTGGAAGAGTTGGATGGAGATCCTGTTTGGGAGGTGAGAAAGTGGGGAAGAGTGAGCCTAAAGAAAGAAAGGCAATAAAGTGTTCCTGAATGCCCCCCACTGTGGCAACTGGAACTCAGTCCTGCTGGGGCCTTCTGAGAAACCATGAGGAACATTCCACAGCATCTCCTACCAGGGACAGCAAGGCTGGGGCTAACTTCCTTCCTCTGGGTTGTGGGTTGCCCCGGGAGGTGTTATCACCCTCTTTTGACAACACACTTCTGGTTTGCCCCTCCTTGCAGCTGGGCAAGTTCTCCAGGTGTCAGGGATCATCCTCATGACGAGGAGAAGAGAGATGCAGGAGCTTGAAGTTGGAGGTTACCAGCATTCTGGAAATTGTCCACTGAAATTGTCTAGTAAAATCGAGTGCCCATCTGACACCATACATGTTGTTACAATATTATTGGCTATATTCCCTATACTATACTTTACATCCCCATGACTGTTCTGTAACTACCAATTTGTATTTATTAATGCCTTCGCCTTTTTCACCAATTCCCACCAACTCTCTCCCATCTGGCAACTACCAGGTTGTTCTCTATATCTATGAACCTGTTTCTGTTCTGCTTATTCATTTATTTTGTTTTTTAGATTCCAGATATAAATGAAATCACATGGCCTTTGTCTCTCTCTGTCTGACTTATTTCATTCAGCACAGTGCCCTCTAGGTCTGTCATGTTATTGCAGATGGCAAGATCTCATTCTTTTTTTTATGGCTGAGTCATATTCCGTTGCATATACGCACCACTTTTGGTGGACACTTAGGTTGCTTCCATATCTTGGTTATTGTAAATAATGCCAACAATGAATATATGGATGTATATGTCTTTTTGATTTAGTGTTCTGGGTTTCTTCAGTTAAATACCCAGAAGTGGAAATGCTGGGTCCTTCTTTGTCTGGTATTATATCCTTTGTTTTAAAGTCCAATTTGTCTGGTATAAGCAGACATTACCCTAGCTTTTTTTTTTGTTTCCTTTTTAATGAAATATCTTTTTTCATACCTTTACTTTCAATCTTTCTGTCTGAAATGAGTCTCTTGTAGACAGTATATGTAAGAATCTTATTTTGTTATCTATTCAGCCACCTTGTCTTTTGATTGAAGCATTTAGTTCATTTGCATTTAAATTAATTGTTGATAGGTATGTATTTATTGCCTTCTTATTATTTATATTTTTTAAATATTTTTTCTTTCATCTAAAACAGTGGTTCCTAACCTTCTGGCCCTTTAAATACAGTTTCTCATGTTGTGACCCAACCATAAAATTATTTTCGTTGCTATTTCATAACTGTAATGTTGCTACTGTTATGAATCATAATGTAAATATCTGATATGCAGGATGGTCTTAGGCAACCCCTGTGAAAGGGTTGTTTGACTGCCAAAGGGGTTGTGACCCACAGGTTTGAGAACCACTGTTCTAAAAGAAGGCCCTTTAACATTTCCTATAGTACTGGTTTGGTGGTGATGAAATCCTTTAGCTTTTTATTGTTTGGGAAGCTCTTTATTTGTTGTTTGGTTCTAAATGATAACTTTGTTGGTTGTAGTAATCTTAGTTGTAGGTCCTTGCTTTTCGTCACTCTGAATATTTTATGCTAATCCCTTCTGACTTTTAAAGTTTCTGTTGAGAAATTAGCTGATAGTCTTTTGGATCTCCCTTGTAGATAACTAACTGCTTTTCTCTTGCTGCTTTTAAGATTCTCTCTTTGTCTTGAAGCTTTGTCATTTTAATTATGATGTGTCTTGGTGTGGGCCTTTTTGGGTTAATCTTATATGGGACCCTCTGTGTTTCCTGGACTTGTATATCTATTTCCTTCACCAGGTTAGGGAAGTTTTCCATCATTTTTGCTCTCTTTCTTCTCCTTCTAGCACCCCCATGATGTGCATGTTGGTGTGTTTAAAGTTGTCCCAGAGACTCCTTAAACTATCTTCATTTTTTGGATTCTTTTTTCCTTTTTGCTGTTCTGATTATGTGTTTTCTGTTCTCTTATCTTCCAAATTATTGATAGTCCTCTTCATCTATTCTACTGTTGATTTTCTGTAATGTATTTTTCATGTCAGTTATTGTGTTAATCATTTCTGACTGGTTCTTTTTTATGTTTTCATCTCCATTTTTATGTTTCCTATCTCTTTATTAAAGCTCCTACTAAGTTCATCTACTCTTCTGCTAAATTCATTGAGCATCCTTAAAACATTTGCTTTGGACTCTACATCTGGCAGATTGCATGTCTCCATTTTGTTTATCTCTTTCTCTGGAGTTTTGTTCTTTTCTGTCATTTGAGACATGTTTCTTTGTCTCATTTTATTTTTTTAAAAAAATATATTTTATTGATTTTTTTACAGAGAGGAAGGGAGAGAGATAGAGAGTTAGAAACATCGATGAGAGAGAAACATCGATCACCTGCCTCCTGCACACCTCCTACTGGGGATGTGCCCACAACCAAGGTACATGCCCTTGACTGTAATCGAACCTGGGACCTTTCAGTCCGCAGGCCAACACTCTATCCATTGAGCCAAACCGGTTAGGGCCGTCTCCTCATTTTTACTGCCTTCTTGTGTTTGTTTCTGTGTATTGAGTAGAGCTGCTACATCTCCCTTTCTTGGTAGAGTGGCCTTAGGTAGTAGGTATCCTATAAGGCCCATTGGTGCAGCTTCCCCAGTCACCAAAGTGGGGCACTCTAGGTTTGCCCTCTCTGTGGCTGTGTCTACTCTCCTGTTGTACTTGAGCCTTGATCCCTATTGGCATCTCAATGGGAGCGATTTACCCCCAGGTCAGTTGGCTGCCAGGACTAGCCACGACAGCTGTGGAGGAGCTGCTGTGCAGTGGCTGATCCCATGGAGCAGGACTTGCCTTAGCTGGGCTCTGGTGCTTGCTGAGTCTGCACCTTGAGTGTGTCACTTGTGGTGGTGGTTGGCTTTTGCTTTGGCATGGTCTGAAGTTGTTCACCAGGTGTGTTGGCTCTGGGCCTCCCAGGAGGTGCAAGCCAAGGTCAGCTGCCTGTGCCCTGCTCGGGGTCACCTGGCATGAGCTACAAAGCAACCTGAAGATGGCTGTTACTTGAACTGGGCTTGAAAGTGCCTGGGAGAGGCCAAGTTGCAAACCAAGATCAGTTGCTGTTAATGCCAGGCCTGGGGCCACTTAGCAAGATGCACAGGACATTCTGAGGCCAGATGTTGCTTGTTTGAGATATTTTAGGAAAGTCTGAAGCATGAGCCAAGATAGGACGTTCATAAGGAAAAGCCACTTGTGGGTCTACAAGTTGGGTGGGATGGGTCTCAAGGAATTACCAGGGTGGGACAATGTTAGCCAGATTGATGGAAACTCAGATATTATACTTGCCTGTTGACTCTGTGGCAAAAGGGCTCAGCAAAGGAACAACAGCCTCTGTCAGCACTTATGTCTGGGAGAAAGCCCTTCAACCCTTGCTCTCATGTCAGACTATTCAGTTCCTCCTGTATGCCCTGCCACAGTGCTGGAGCTCAGAATCTGAATAAGTTTGTGCATGGGCCTCTTGAGAGGAGAGCCTGGGACTCCAGCAGCCCTCCTCACTCAGCCATAATTCCTGCTGGTTTTCAGAAGTTGTGAGGAGTTGGCCTCTGGGTACTGGAATCCTGGGCAGGGGGCCTGGTGTGGGGCTGGGACTCCTCGCTCCTCATGCGGGACCTCTGCAGCTGAGCTATCCCTCCTGATTTTTAGTCACCACAGTGGGTATGGGACCAGCCTGTTCCTTGTCTTTGAACCCCCTACCAGTCTCCACATGGCTTCTTCTTTATATCTTTAGTTGTAGGACTTCTGTTCGGCTAGATTTCAGGTTGTTCTGAATGATGGTTGTTCTGTAGTTTAATTGTAATTTTAATGTAGTCATGGGAAGATGTGAATACTGAATTTATCCATCCACCGTTTATCTTACCAGAAGCCCTATTTTAATATAGTCTTAAATTCTACACCTCTAAATTTAAATTCGTTGGTGCCAAATATCCATTCTAACATATAATCCTGTAATGTGAATAACAGAAGATAAAAAAATCTATATGTGCTAAGTTAAACATTTTTTAGGTTATAGCATATTATAGTTAGCTGGTATTCAGAGAAGTTTAGAAAATTGCAATGGAAATGCAAGCCAACAATGACATGATGTATACTAAAACATCTTTAAGATTGTTCAGTGGAATGTTACTGCTGTGTTGATTCGTTGTATTTGTGGTAAGTCATTATATTGAAAACATTTGATAGCTAATCCCATAATATTAAACTCTTAAGTGGCAATGGAAATTGGATAATAAGTTTTCTTAGTGAGCTTTTCAAGAAGGGATGAAATAAAAACAGACTATATTACCTCTTTGGTTCTCTTGTTGAAGCTAATCAGGACTATAAAAGTACTTGCATGTTTGAATACTTTAGTCTCTGAGGGACGTTGATGTGGTTCTGAGTGGAAAAATAGGACTTCATACTGTGAATGTCTCATGAATTGCTGTTAAGGCAGCACTCACACAATTAGTTGTGTATCTGAAACATATATGATGTTTGAACTTTGATTCACGGCTTTAGATTATGAAGTTTACTTCTCTCGCTTAAGAGTAAGCAGTGATGGGCAGAAAATTCACCCTTGTGATGCACATGATTTAGTGGAGTGAGGACAACTCTCTGACTCCCTCATTTACTAAGCGTGTACTGGGGCCAAATTTCCTGAGCTGCCAGCTCAAGTGTAAAAGTCTCCCCTCCAGTGTTGTGTGGAAAGTTAGTTGTGTGTCCAGATTCTTTGTAAATACTGAATAAATACCTTTCATCTCTGAATGTTTTAACTCAGTAGCCAAGATGACTTTTTCCGACAGTAGAAAGGCCTACATATTGAAACTTTAAACTTTGAGTGCTTATGATGACCTTTATCCATGTTACCTTATTTAATTCTTAATAGCCAAATTTTACAAATGTGGAATCCATGCTTTTGAGAAGTAAAGTAACACGCTCAAGGTTGTAGAGTTAGACAGGTTTGTCCAAAGCTGATGTTTTTCAACACTTTGCAAGATCTTGGATGCATTTAGTAGAGATTTGTTGAAAATCTGTGTGCAATGCAGTGTGTGAACTAGTTGCTACGGTTTAAATGCATCAGAAATGAATGCCGCTCTCAAGGAATTTATAATCTAATGAGGGAGATAAGATATGCATATAAATAATTATAGCACAAGGGAGAAAGTGATAAGGGCTAATTAAAAAGGTATGGTGACAGTATTGTGGGAGGATGGAGATTTTAATTTCCTGTTTTGAGAGATGAAGAAAGCTTATTAAGATAGCATTTAACCTGTAACTTGAAAGATTTGTACCTGTGGGGAAGGGACATCTAGGCTTCTCAGGCCTTTTGTACTTTTTCATTAAAGTAGTTCCTAGGGTAATAATTGGTATACAAAGCAAAATTGCATTTCCTCTTTATACAGTAATGGAATGTTTGCTATTCTTTTGAGTATAATACTGAAACGAAAGTGCTTTATTTATTTGAGTATAAATAAAGCCATTACCCCAATATAAATTAGGTCTTCAGGATATAGACAAGTAAATCAGTGATAACTAAATATGACCAGGACTGCTCTACTATTTCTGTTGCCGATCATGAACACTTATTTAGGCTTTGTTGTATGTCAGATAATGTTCACAAGGCTTTAGGTTTTATTCATCCATTTAATCTTTATACAGCCCTAAGTAGTGTGTATTATTAAGATATTATTATCTGCATGTATTAGATAAGGTGCTATAACAGAACTAAAACAACAATAAAAACCAAAGGTTTATATAAGATAGAAGAAGTTTCTTTCTCAATAGTTTCTAGGTAAGTGATCCAGAACCATGTTACAACTCTACCATCCTCAACACATGGCTTTCAAAGTTGCTGATGAGAGTCACCATTTTTCAGTTAGTACAAAGAAGGTAAGGGCAAGAAGATCCTTTCACGAGGACATGTGGAATTGCATATATCACTCTTATTCATGTTTCATAGTCACATGGTATACTGGGTGGAATGGTACGCCCTCCTCCAATAAGCCCATGTCCTAACTCTCAGCCCCTGTGAATATTACCTTGTTAGGAAAAAGAGTCTTTGTAAATGTAATTAGATTAAGACTCTTGAGATAAGATTATCCTGGATTACCCAAGTAGGCCCCAAACCTGATGACAAATGTCTTTATAAGTGACAGAAGAGGAGAAGACACACACATAGAAGAGAGGCTATGTGAAGACAAAGGATGGAATTGTGTTGCCATAAGCCAAGGAATACCTAGAGCCATCTGAAGGCGGGAGAGGCAAGAAAGGATTCTCTCCTAGAACCTTCAGAGGGAACATGGCCCTGAGGACACTTAGACTTTGGGCCTCTGGCTTCCAGAACTAGAAAAAAATAAATTTCTGTTGTTTTAAGCCACCAAATTTGTGGTCATTTGTTATGGCAGCCACAGGAAAGTAATATACATGGTTGTATCTTGCTGTAAGGAAGCTCTAGAATGTGCTAGTGGGCTGGTCATGTGCCTACCTAAAACTTGCGCATTTCTGTTCCCTAAAGGAAGAGAGTGGATATTGGGGGGAAGGGGTAACATCCTCTGACATATCTCACTTTTTAGATGAAGAAATTTAGGTACAGAGACGTTAAATAACTTTCCCCAATACTCTCCCGATTTCACTGAAAAAAAGAAGAGAAAAAAGAAGTCTCCCCACTCTATACTTTTGTGACTTTTGTGTGGGAAGATGGAGAAAACTCTTCAATGAAATAAATAGTAGCTATTTTAAAATAAATTATATTTTTTATCCTCTTTTATTTTGTCATGTATTAGGCATATTAAAAGACAAACTAAAAAGTCAAATCACTTCAGTTTTCACATCCCCTGTAGCATAAGTAATCTCTCCAGTGGGAGGGAGAGTGGCATACACATGGTTGTTATTTTAAGTGGAAGTATGTGTGAATTAAGATTGTACTTCTGTGCTGTATAGTAGGTGGGCCTTACTGGTTTTACTCTCTTTTGAGTATGAAATAAATTAATAGAAGTTTTATTTTGTTTATAAAAGTCTCTGCGTATCTCCATAAAGCTTACTAATCATTAACTATTCAAGCCACCACTAAGATAAAAGATTGATTTGAACATTGTGTGTTCAAGTCCAAGTCAACTGCCTTTCCTTCCCAGGTGTTAATTTAGTGAGTGAGCAGTTTCAAGATCTTCTCTGATCAGGTGCCCTTGTTTACATTTTGTGGTTTTCAAGGTAAATAGAGCAATTTCAGAAGAAAGCCAACATTGCTGGCAGGTGGCATTGTTTGTTTTACAAATACTTGGAAGTAGTTTGGAAACTTTATCTTTTAAAGAATAAGACAGGTAAAAACTTAACAGCCCTCAGAGGAGAGATCCAGTCTCAGCTGGCGATGCACCACGCACTTACCTTTGCTTGTCTCAAGCCTGGCTTGTCCATTTTTAGCTGGCGGCCCTACAAAGAGAGACTTAGGCCCTGAAAATGAAGTGCTGGATCCCCAGGAACTCACTACTCACTAAGTCTTGGTGCTTCTCTAATGTTTTGCTATGTGGCTGTGGTTGGTGTGTGTGAATCTTCCACTGGATGAGTTAAAGCTGCTTAAACTTGAATTTCCAGAGGCTCTCAAGGCCTGTGCAGAAATAGAAGGTAAATAAGTCAGACAGAGAAAGCTCAGAACCATATAATTTCACTCATATGTGGGATATAAAACTGAAACTTATGAACACAGACAGTGTGGTGGTTGCCAGAGGGAAGGAGGTGGTGGGAGAAGGAGGTCCTAATATAAGGTGACAGGAGAAGATTTGACTTTGGGTGCTGGGCACACGTTGCAATATACAGATTTTGTAACATAACAATCCACGCATGAAACCTATATGTTCATGTTGACCAATGTCACCCTAATCAATTTAATAAATAAATAAATTTAAAAAAAGAAAGGAAAAGAAAGCTATGGAATATTTAAAAAGTAGAATCTATAATAATAAAAGCATAATATGCAAATCGACCGAATGGCCCAACAGTGGAACTACTGTTCAGATGAAGCCGGGGCTGTGAGGGCCGAGGCAGCCAGCGCTGCAAAGGCCTACTCCTGCACGAATTTCGTGCATCTGGTCTCTAGTAAAAAAATAAAAGAATGGCATCCAGAGAGTCCTGTCTTGGAAGCATCAGGATAGGTAGGCTAAAATGGTTTTGAAAGTAGCATTTTCTAAACCACAGAAGCTTCAGCTCTGTTTAGAAACAGGACTGAGGAATCTGTCCTTCGGGTTCTGTTTAGAGGTACTACATGAAGCACAAGAGCAGCTGTGTTTGTTGTGGAAAGTTTCATAGTTATGCAACTTATAGTCTGGTTGTGTCTGCATCAGTAAATACCTTGATGTGGGTAAACATTGAAGAAAAGGAGTTAATCAGAGTTAATTGTGTGCTTAGGTTGGGAGTTGGGTTCTATAATGTTTTATTAAAGAAAAAAAAATTCAATACCTGAAATGTCATGTTAAAAAAATAGACAGTGGGACTGTCCAGTGGACAGATGTAAAAGCAAAACAAAAGGCAACTGATTGAATATAACAAATGTTTTGACTTAGCAACAGTGGCAGTCCTTTAATTCCTGTTTCTTTCTCAGCCTTATTTTCTTTCTATATATTTGGCCAGCATTGTTAATAAAAATAAAGGCAGGTATCTCCACTAATTGGCTTATGGGTAGGTAAGCCAGGAGAACAAGATAGTTCCCTACATTCACCTAACACAGAGATGGGTAGCACTGTTCTAGAGGCTTCTTTGGATTTGCTGCTTGTTCCTTCCTTGCCTTCCTAAATAAAGTTTATTAAAAAGCCCGGAATTCAAGGTTTCATCACTTAAATAGCTTAGACCATTAAGAACCAAGAAACACTGACCCCACATCTTTGGGTCTTGGAAAACTGATAACTTTGAAAGCAAAGGCAAATAAGGAGCACTCACTGCACCTGCCCTGTGAGTCATGCTATCATGGTGTATAACAAGCAAGCAAGCCGAAGACGCACTTCCTGTGGCTGCCACAGGCCATGAAAGATGGTCAGTGCACAGTGTGAAATAAGTAGCACAAGAAGTCGTAGGACAGGGCCTCAATGTGGTTCTCAAGCTTGGGGGTCTTCAAGATCTTTTTGGCAGGATCTGCAAGATCAAACTATTTTCATAATGATCTGAAGACATTACTTGCCTTTTCCACTTTTATTCTTTCTGAAGTCTGCATGGAGTTTACCAGAGGCTACGTGAAGTGCAATGGCTTCATTTCTGCTGTTCGCTAATGAAATGTATGCTTATGTCCAACTAGTGGCCCTATGCATGAAATTTATGCAAGGGGCTCAGCCCTCACAGCCCCGGCTGCCTCGGCCCTCACGGCCCCTCCCACTGGTCATTCAGGAAGGTTGTTCAGGAAGGTCATTCCGGAAGGTCGTTCTGCCATCCGGTCTAATTAGCATATTAGCTCTTTATTATATAGGATTGTGTTGTGATGCAGTAAATACCGAGAAAAATAACCCATAAAGCAGAATCTGTCTGGGGTCTGCAATACTTTTTATGTGTATAAAGTGATCCTGAGACCAAACATTTTGAG
The DNA here is from genome assembly GCF_014108235.1 of Myotis myotis. Lineage (NCBI taxonomy): Eukaryota > Metazoa > Chordata > Mammalia > Chiroptera > Vespertilionidae > Myotis > Myotis myotis. The sequence continues at coordinate 178,155,802 of NW_023416335.1, forward strand.
AGATACTTGCTAGAGGAACAGTCAGATAGCAAGGATTAGGAATAAGCTTAGTTGAGTTGTGGGAAAAGGCATGTGTGAAAAGCAATAAATAGGCAAGGAATAGGCAAGAATGGTAGTCAGGGAGAGTAATTAGAAACCAAGAAGACTGCAGGCAAACCAAGGAGGCAGCACAGAATGAGGAGACAGGGAAACAGTTATTTTCTGAGTTTTTTTCGAGGACCGGCTTTGTGTCTCAGGCACTGCGCCTACAGCAGGAAAGGCCTGTAGTGAATGTTTGTGAATGACTGAGTTGAGAAGTGTAAAGATTGTAGAACCAAATATGAGATGCGATGAGAAATATGTGATGTGATACTCGTCACAGTATTACTTATAATGGTGAAAGTTAAATATGCAAAAGTAGGAAAAAAGATTTATCTGTCATAATGTGTCCTAAGTGAGAATTTACTATTTACAAGTAGTATTGAATGACATTAGAAAATGGGGAAAAAAACCTTTAAGTGTTTTATAAGTTAAAACAACTTTGTGTACTATTATGTCTGTCTGGTCAGCCAAAATATGCAAAGGTTATAAGCTTTAAGAGAAGCTATGTGGACATAGGCCTCTCATGTTGAAGAAGAACTATAAATTGGCCCAGACTTCCTGGAGAGCTATTAGATGAACCAAACATATTTTACAAGGGTTTGGTTCAGGAAGGAGAATACAAAATAACCAACAAGCTAAGCATTCTTATCTTAAACATTAAATAAGAAAGTTCCATCTCTCCCTGCTCATGGGCATACAAGTTCAACGATAAAGTAGCTCATAAAATGTATTATTAACATAGGCTGTTGAGTCAATATAGGATAGGCAAAATTCATGGTAAATGAAGGTATCTTTAGTTATTTTGCTGTATGTCCTATGGAAGATACTGGCTATTTGTTTTGGGGTTTTCATATAGAATTTTACTAGTAGGATAATACTTACATTTCACTTACACAAAGAAGTGTTCTAATTTTTGCCCGTTAGATCTTCCATACCATCTGTCTGACAGCACATCTAGATCTAGACCTGATAATAGTATCAGGCAAAGCCTTTGTTCTAGTGGGTCTAGGCAGCCCAAAGGTGGTTAAAGAATTTGCAGAAAGATTATTTTTAGCTGTCTTCCTTGTAATAGCTAAAAAAGGAAAACAATAAAAATATTCAACAATTTAGGAATGCTTAAGTAAGCCATGAAATATCAATGCCATTAGAAAGAAATATTTGTGTTTTTCCATTACCAGGATATACATTTCCCTATTAGACTAAAAACTCTAGAAAGAGAGAAAATAAAACTGTTGTGCTCACTTCTTCATCCCCAGCAAATATAGTGCTTGGCAATTTCCTAATGACATATGGTGTTGAGCACCTTTTTATACAGTTATATGCCGTCTGTATATCTTCTTTGGTGAAGTGTCTGTTTAGAACTTTGGCCTGGTTTTTAATTGGGTCATTGTTCTCTTATTGTCAACTTTTAAGTGTTCTTTGTATATTTTAGGTAGCAGTCTTTATCTAAATATGTCTTGTGAAAATATTTTTTTTCTCAGTCTGTTGCCTGTCTTCTCATTCTCTTGACAGAGTCTTTTGCAGGGCAGACGTTCTTAATTTTCATGAAGTTCAGCTTGTCAGTTCTTTTTTTGTGTGTGTGTGGATTGTGCCTTTGGTATTATATTGAAAAAGTCATCACAATACTCAAGGTCATCTAGGTTTTCTCCTCTATTATTTTCTAGGAGCTTTGGTTTTTCATTTCACATTTAGATCTATGATCCATTTTGAGTTAATTTTTGTGAAGGGTGTAAGGTCTGTGTCTAGATTTATTTTTTTGCATGTGGGTGTCCAGTTGTCCCAGTACCATTTGCTGAAAAGACCGTCTTTTTACCATTGTATTGCCCTTGCTCCGTTGTCAAAGAGCAGTTGACAGTAATTATTTGGATCTATTTCTGGACTCTCTATTCTTTTTTATTGATCTATTTTTCTGTTCTTTCACTAACACTACACTGTCTCAGTTCCTGTAGCTTTGTAATAAATCGTGAAATTGGGTAGCCTCTTTTTCACTTAGGACAAGTTGAGGTGGGTATGGAAGATGCGTACCAGAAATTGTCATCTGTGCTTGAGAGGCTAGGTTTGAAAATTTGGCTTAAGGCATTTTGGTCAAGTGTGTTTGCTGATTCTGAATCTATAACATGCAGAACTCAACCCAGTTACAGGCATTCAGATGATCAGATTAGCCCCTTCCCTTCCCTGTGTAAGTAAAAGCACAGAAAAATGCCATAGTTCCACAATTTGAGTTTCTGTGAAGCAATGAAAATAGGTAAGAATTTCTCCACTAATGACACCGTTAAAAAACATGAATGCCTACCAGCTAGCTTCAAAAATAGACATACAAGTACCAAAGAAGTCACTTTTGTGCCCCCAAATAATTGTATCTCCTTTCTTCCCCCACAAAGGTAACTACGGTCCAGACTTTTATGTTAATCATTCCCTTTCTTTTCTTTAGCTTTATGACTTACCACATATGTATGTATCCATAAGTTAAATGTACATGTCTGATTGTTTTCTGGGTCCATGAACTTGGATAGAAAAAATATTACATCTTTAATTTCATTATGTTGGTTTCATGAATTTCACTGGTTTGTTGCCTTCAATTATGAATGCTGATAGTAAACCATTATTCTGAGACATGGTCAGTGGGCTTCACCAGATTATCAAAGGCTCTTGGCACTTTCCTACCAGGGTATTTTCCTAGGAGCAGCATTACTAGACTTCAGAGAACATGTGTTTTTACATGATTACGAGGAAACTAGCAGAAGCTCTGTTCCAGCCTTTCACACTAGGAGTTCTCTTCTACCACGGAACATAGTAATGTGAGGAACTTCCCTCAGTTCTTTAAAGGATGGTGCATAACCAGTCCATTCTACATGGTAAGACTGAGGTTGTTAATTCATGATCAGTGAATTCCTTAGGACATTAGGGCTTACTTCTCTCCTGGAACTGTTAGTGGAGAAATAGCACCAGAACGTTACCTTGGTTCAACAGCCTTGGTACTTGAGTACTGTACTGGCTAAGAAAGAATTCAGAGTCAAGACTCAAATATAAGCAAAGTTTATTTAGAAAGTTACAGAAGCAGAAGTGAGCCCTGGAAGAAGTGAGCCAGCTGGGCTGCATGGGCTTAGGAAACAAGTTACAGAGGCAAAAGAAGGGCCATTGGAGCTTAGAGAAAAGAAAGGCAGAGAGAACTTGCTGGATGAAGGAGTAGGGGAAAGGCGGGGGGTGGAGGGGGGGAATTGAGAGAGAGAGAGAGAGAGAGAGAGAGAGAGAGAGAGAGAGAGAGAGGGAGAGAGAGAGAGATATTCATGGGGAAAGAAAGAGGTGAGGAAAGTCATGGGCATACCTAAGAGAGAGAAAGAGTGCACTCTGCATCCTTTGTCCTAAGTTTTTAATCCCCTCTCTAAAGGTGGTGATCTTAGGGAAGATCCCAGGGGAGGATCTCAATAGAATACTCATCATCTTTGTAGGTGTGTCCTTTCAGGGTTATGGTGCTATTGATTGGTCAGCACTACGGTAGGAGGTCATTAGTCATTGTATCGGGTCCTGATGTTAGCCATGGCATTGCTCCTCTGGTTTTGCTCTTTTCTGGACTTGGAGGTGAAACCAAATGAGGTCTAAATGTCACATCTCATTTGACCAAAACACTGACTCTGTGGTCAACTCTGAGGCTTTGTTCTTAAGATTATTTGATGTGGGCCAGAGCCTCATTCTCCGGAGGGTTTAAGGCTTAAGAGAGTGGTCATGCAAGGGCTTACAGGAGAGTCATATGAGGCTATTCTCTGGCCGCCTTATTCCTCCTCTAAGGGGGTTGACCACATGACTAGTGACATGCCAGGGGAGGAAAGGTCAAGAGAGGGTCTGAACCACTGTCCAGCGATATGAAAGGTCTGGGGGTTCTAAACCATATGCTGGGTGTTATGCTAGGGGAGGAAAGGTCACCCTGGGGGTGAGTTCCTTGTTCTCCCAGTTTTGCCTGTTGCTAGGTACCTGGGGCTTCCCATCCTGGTGACAATCCATACCTGGCCTATGCTTCCTACTCTGCTCATGCCGTCTCGCTACCTACTACAGAACCATGGCTTTGGCCCTTATTTCCTGACGGGGGCCTCCTCCTTCCACCTCTGGGTGTGATGGAGTCAGACTGATTGGGGTTTAGACCCTGACTCTGCCACTTCATAGGTGTGTGATGTTGAGAAGTTATTTAATCCCACTCCGTCTTAGTATGCACACTGTAAAATGATGGTATTACAGACATCTTTGGATATTTGAAAATTAAATAAAACAATTTGTGTCAAGTAACTAGCTCAGCCACTGGCACAAAGTAGGGTCACTAAGGGTTGTGTTTTTCCTAATTACCATTTCCGAAATTATTAAGAATCAGAAATATTGATGTTATGATGTAGTTAAATTTTCCTTCTTTCCTTCCTTTCGTCCTTGAAATGCTGAGAGTTGTTTTTAGTTTCATCTTTATTATCACAATGCAATCGTATAGTATTTGGTTCTGGTGACCTCCATATGCTGTGACTTTCCTCAGTTTAGACTTGCTAGGGCTTCGTGGACCAGTTAACACTAATCACTGGCAGCTCCAGTAAAGAGGACGTGGAGGTCACCTACCTTGTTCCTGGGCTTGCTAAAGCTCTATTTCAGTGTCTTGCCAGTTCTGGCTAAGAAAGAATTCAGAGCCAAGACTCAAATACAAGCAGTCCTGCTTCACCACCTCTAATTAATCATTAGTCTTTGAAGGAATTGTTTTCATCTTTCATTAGGTAGTTTGTGTGTGCCAGCTCACAGTATTAGTAATTTTGCATTTAGTTTATCTGGATTTGCTTGGAGTTTGCAAAGCTAGTGTAATTTCTTTAGGTAAGCTATAATTTACAGCTGAATGACACCTCACAATTTAAATAGCAGCTGTTCAGAGAAGACAGACATTTACAAACCACTCTTTCTATTCCTTTGCAAAAGAGCTTGGTTATGATGAAATGAATAATGTATTTTTGGTGGTATCTGAGTTTGCTACTGTGGTTTGATTTGCATGGACAAAGGCAAAAAACTCTACTCATTTGAATTTGTTTTCAACTGTAAGAGAATTTTGAAAGAATAACTGTCTTGTTACTAAGAGAAGGAAATTCTTTCTATTTGTTCCTATAATGGCCCATCACTTTTTTGGGGGAGGGGTGTTTTTTCATAAGTTATGTGTCTGCATCATTCATTTATATCTAAAGTATTTATTGAACACTTTTTATAAGTTAGGTACTTTTAAATTTTTTTTTTATTTTTTCCAGCTTTATTGACAAAATTGTATATATTCCAACATGTACAGCATGATGATTTGACACTGACAATTTTATTCTAAACAATACAGATAGTCTTTTTCCCCTCAGGGTCCAATGGCCTGCTGTGCCCAGAGGTTTAGGTTTGGCCTCTTGACCTCAGTCATAGAAGAGACTATGTATATGTAGGGATGAATGTGGTTCATAGATGATGAATAGCCTGTTGTTTGAGAAACCATAGGTTTTGTAAATATTTCCTTAGATATTTTTCTTGTCATTTAATAAGAAAATCGAAAATAAAATTTGGCTAGTTTCATTTGAGCTAAGGAGAATGTAGAAAATCTCTCTTCCCATTCACATGTCCAGTTCAAAAGGAGGAGCTGTAGACTGTTGAGAGATGGGTATGAAGGTTGCAGCAGATGGAACAAGCATAGTGGAGATGGAGACATGTAGGATAGTATGGCAACTGGATCAGCTATCATGTTATACCTGGAGCTTCTTCAGTGTCTGATCTGTGAAGACTTGGGCATGTTTTTTTCTAATAAGAGGCTTTATGCACTGGACCTGCATCTTTTAATAGAGACGTTAAGAAGTTAAAAATTTTTAGAGCCATTATGATAAGAAGGACTACGTTTTAGGGAAAAGCTAGTGTTAAGGCAGGGAATCCTTTTTTCCTCACCAAGGACCATTGATTTGGTTATTGGAGAAAAGCATGGATGGTCTTTCTCCGTGGCTAGTGGGAGTGGGGTTCTTGGGGTACTGCTGGAATGAGCATTTCCGGAGGCCCCCACGGGAGGATGAGATGTGGTAAAATGCTTTATTTTGGTAGAATTATATTCCTTGGTTTTTAAAGTCCCATTTCTCTTAATCCAGTCCTGGAAGATGTGCAGCTGGGGATTCAGTAGAGCTAGAAGCAAAGCTCATGTCCAAAGTTTATGTTCCATGGTGGAGTCGGGTCTGGTGTAGCATTAGGCTAGTTGCAGTCCATTAGTCTATTGTGAGGGGGCCACCTGGCTATGGGCCATGTGGGCGAATGTAGGGGAGCCAGGAGAGTGCGCCCCCTGCAACAAGAGTCCCAAGAGTCCTGAGACACAAGAGCACAAACTTCTTTGTTTAGGGCATTAAATATTCCAAATATTCCCTTCTGTGCTTGCAGTGGCCATGCCTGTTCTGAGCAATGACCTGTTCTCAGGTGTGACTGACAGACAAGCGCCTTCCCTGTTTCACCAGACTTTACTGGGTATGAGTCTATGCTCCCCCTGTCCAGTCCCTTCCCTTAGGATCTGTGGGAAATGGACAGTGGCTACTTGGGAAGTGTTAAACTGCAGCTTCTTAGAAAAGCTGCACAAATGGCATGGCTATACAATTTGGCTTTCTCTTTGCTCCTTTCATGTTAATTAGTAATTAGGTTAAATTATAATGGAATCAAAATTTGAAAAAAGTAATCAATTGCTCTGCAAAGACAAACAACAAACGCAGTTGATTTGCGTTGATGGGAGTTTATTGAAACATATAGAGAAGTGAGGGAGAACATGGTCACCACCACTTCCTGGCTACAGCACTGGCTCCAGTAATTGGAGATTGGTCCTGGAGAAGCCACAGTGACTGCAGGAACTGTACCCTCAGAAGTGGATTCATTGCTCTGAACTTAAGGGCAGTGTCTTGCAACTTTTTTGATCATATGCCAGATCAGAAAAAAAGTAAGCGTAATAGATATGCATTTACTTATAAACTATACATATGTATTACTATAATTCTGAACTCTATATATTACTGAGTATATACAAAAATAAGTTTATAAATAGAAGTTAAAAGTAAATAAATTTAGCTTCTAGGATGTTCTTTCACACCGTGCTACACTGGGCACTCCCTCAGAATGTGCACACCTTTTTGGGAACCTATTGCCCTGTGTGTGTGTGTGTGTGTGTGTGTGTGTGTGTGTGTGTGTGTTTTGCATTATGATGACTCAGCTGTTTTCATTGCCTGAGTAGAGTTAACTAGCTGTATGATCCTGAGCAGCCACCTCATAGAGTTGCTTTGGAGACTAAGTGCAACAAGATATCTAAAGTTGCTATGTTTGCACAGTGTCTGAAATGTTAGCTAGTTTTCCTAATGCCATAGAAGAGTTTCTCTCCATCCCACTTTATCTCACCTCTTCTGTCTCTTCTGGTATCTACTTCCTTTTCTTCTGCCTTAGGGGGCAGGGGTGAGTGTGGCATGCCCTCAGAGAGATGTCTGTTACAATATATTACTTTATGGAGGGGGTGGGCAGTTGGAGTCTATGCTATGGAGCTGTCTACCCAGATTGCAAAATGAAAATAAAGAATTTATTGGGTATTGTACTTGGAAATATCAACCTGTGACCTGAAGCTCAATGTCATGGTGAATAATTTCCAAATTTAGAAAAAGTTCTCTTGATTTGGAATGAAATGTGCTACTATTGTGTAAAGTTCCATTAGAGTTCATAAGAGGGATTAGAAACAGGTCTTCCTGTTATCTGCCTAGTTCTCTAGAAGGGCCAAAATAGTTTTTTTGTTTTGTTTTCTTGTTCTCCTATGGTTTACTCAAGATTGTTCTTTATGTGTGCGAGATTCTTCATGTTCTGGCTCCATGCTTTATCCCTGTTGGTCACTCAGCAAATAGCAGTTGGGAAGGTTATCCTAACAGTCTGTGATTAGTGAATCATGCACATCTTCTTCACTTTCATAGTATAGTATGAGTCATAGTATCTAAAATTACTACTTGAGTCAGGCTGTCTATTTAATAGAGGGTATCCTGTCATAATAAAGGAAATTCGATTTTTGGTGTTTATTCCTACCTTTATGACATTTGTGGGCACTGATAACATGAAAAACAAATGAACAAGTTAACTTTTGCATTACCTGAGATCTGTAGGTTTGGAGATCTAAAATAAGCATAATTTTTTATTGTGATCCTTAGACATGAACTGCTAAAATCATGGCACCATGCTTGAAAACAAGGGTCTCTATTTCTTCTCATAGGATCAAGAGCTGGTGGTGAATGTAGTGCAGTGGTTCTCAACCTTCCTAATGCAGCGACCCTTTAATACAGTTCCTCATGTTGTGGTGACTCCCAACCATAAAATTATTTTTGTTGCTACATCATAACTGTAATTTTGCTACTGTTATGAATTGTAATGTAAATATCTGATATGCAGGATGCATTTTCATTGTTACAGATTGAACATAATTAAAGCATAGTGATTAATCACAAAAACAATATGTAATTATATATATGTTTTCCGATGGTCTTAGGCGACCCCTGTGAAAGGGTCGTTCGACCCCCAAAGGTGTCGTGACGCACAGGTTGAGAACTGCTGATGTAGTGGATCCTATCAGTATTTCACTATTTCCCAATTCAAAAGACTGAATCATTCAGATGATTGAGTAACACACATAAGTCTCTTAAGAAGGAAAAAAAAGGGATTTTTTTTGTGGGTCTGGAACAGAGAATCTGTTGGAGAATAATGACAAAGGTTAATGAATGAATGACATGAGATAGGTGACTTGCTGGTGGGCACTCAAAGTGAAGTAAATAAATTTGTATTTGATGCAGAAGAATTTTTGGACAGGAAGACCTGTTGAAAATGGTGTTGGAAGAAACTGGTCAGTGGTCTTGAGACTGGATTAGAAGGAGAGATAGGAGTGATGGAGAGTCAAGCAAGGACACAGTTACAGTTGTCCTGTTGAGAAGTGGTGAGTGATGAGCTTTAGTGAAGTTTAGCAAATGGAGAATGGTGGCTGTAAAGCAGAACAAGAGACATATCAGAAAAACCTAATGGAATCTGGTTAGACAAAACTTTATAATATTTGAATGAGTAGCATGAAGAAGTGAGAAATTGAAGGTATTTTAAGCATATATTGGGTTTGAACTATATGAAATTACCAGTATTTTATTTTTAAATCTATGAAAGTTCTAGTTTTATATGGTTCCCTGTGATGCATACCTGTTGGAATTGGCTACTCTCAAAAATAGGTAATGATATTGATGAGGAAGCAAGAATTGCAAGGGTAGCAGTACTAACAATCAAGTGAGGACCAAGTGATAGTAGGTATTTTCTGAGCTCTGTATTGGGAGCAGAATTAATTGTAGAATTGAAAACTGAATGAATGAATAAATAAATAAAGGCAAATTTCATAAATTATTTTTCTTTAAAAATTTAAAGTTGCACATCTTAATGTACTAACTGAAAGTTCAGATAAAACAAGATGGCCTTTGAAGCTGGATTAAGTAATGCTTAACCCGTATGGAGAAACTTTGGAAGATTGATGACCTCTTCAGACAGTTTGGCCCTGACCTGAGTAACTGCTCAGTTTTGAATTATTTGGATATTTAGCAAGCAAAAGTGTTTTGGTGAATTTGCAAGGGAATCCAGAAGCACACCTTTCTCACCTTTAGAGTCATTCATAAGTAGCTGCTAAGGGAATTAGGCTCAAGTTCATTGAGAAACCAAACAAAATAACACATACAATAACTTATAAGAGAACACTTGAGGTCTTTGGAGGAAAAGGCAGGTGTATACAACAAAGCACTATTTTGAAATACCCAATTTTGCTGAATTACCTTGAAAAATCTCTACTTTTCTTTATGCGCATCTTAGTGGTGAGTACTGTATAAATTAGTCCTAAATGGCCCACGTGCGCTTCAGTAAGAAAAAGATTGTTTGGGATGCTCTCAGCAAGCCCGGGGTGGTAGGCACCTCTGGATGAAATCTCCCGCAGGCTTTTGACAAAGATGTGGGTTAGCAGACCAGATCTCTGGGGAGGCACGCCACACTACGTAGAACCAAGCCGCAGGGGAGGAAAGAAGTTTACATGTTTTAGAGTGGCAAATTGTCAGGTTGTTTCTGCTCATTTTCTATTCAAACTCACGTCCAGTGCTTCCTGAATGCTACAGGAAACACTGGCCCTGTCTTCTCTAAGCTCAGTGAATGTGGGACAGGGGGCGACGTAGAATGGGCTCATTCTCCAGGTTCCCTCTATTTGCATGCATATTTTATTGGGTCTTCAAAGAAGCTGCTCATGAAGACCATACAAGAACATGCGCGTGCGCACACGTGTGTGTGTGTGTGTGTGTGTGTGTGTAGAATATTACATATGAGTTGTTTATGCTCATTAGGGTGAATGAGGAGAGATGTTTCTTACTTAATCCTGCTCTGTGTCCCCCTGGTTAGGTATTGTTAGGTTATTCCAAAGAAATTTAGTGCTCAGTCTCTGGATTTGAGAGAGTTGGGAGGTAAGTTGGGAAGATAAGCATCTATGCATAAAATAACTAAAGAACAACAAAAACAGTTATAGTTATTGTCAGAGTGTAAGTATTTTAGGGGTCTGAGGATTGTAGGGATTTTTTGTGAGTCGATATAGTCAGGAAAGGCTTCTTGGAAGAACGAGGTACCCATTTTAGAAGTAGCTTCAGTTGTGTTGGCATTTATTGAATATATACTGTGCCAGCCTCAGTTCTCAGCATTAGAACTAAAATTTGAGTTACGAGTAAGAAGCCATGCTGGTGAAATTTTCTTTGTAGGTTAGGGCCACTTAACTGCCTTTTGATAACTGTGCTCCACAAAACAACATTGGGATCACCACATTTTGTTCTATCTTTCCCAAACCAATGATTTCCTAATGTTTGCTTGGTTAAGTTGTGACTTTCGTGTAGACTTCTATGCCTTCTGCCGGTGAGGATTTTAAGGAAACCCTTCTCCTTTCTTGAGCTTCTTCCCACAATGCGAGGCAGCGAGCTCAGTAGCAACTGCTCTGACAAGAAGGGAGTTCAACGTTGCAGTGTGGGCTATGGAAACACAATCCAGTACCATTGACCAGATTGTTAGGAGTCTCCCGAATTTACGCCTCAAATAATCTCCTATGTCCGTGGTGCAGAGGGTTGCTTTCGTCTTTGGTCTGGACACAGTCCCTACTGAGTGGGAATGTCGCAGTATGTCATCACTAGAAGTGCATTCCAAACCGCTCATCACTTGAACCAGCTCCTACTTAGTGAAGTCACATCTGCTCTATGTCTGTGTTTGTTCAAGGATAAAAGGAAAGAGGCCAGGCCTCCTTTGTGTTCCCACGTTCCCATCCAGCGGGCGAGGAGCAGGGGAGGTCTGTTATTTGTCACTCCTGGTAACATCAAAGCCAGCCCATTCTGGCAAGGCTCTTGCTTATCTGTTGGCAGGATGGGCCCCTTTGACCCTTGAGAGCATTTATAATGTTGCTACTTGGGAAATCTTTTTCACTTTCGCAAACACATTTATCTGAAAAACATTGCACCTACCTTCATTTGCCTAACTATTAACAGAAAGCTTCTGACAATATAAATGAATAACATTTTCCCTGTAACAGTATTTTCCTCCACACTCACTTTTTCCTTATAAAAGGTCATAGTAACCACTTTCTCCAAAAGGCCGTGTAGATGTTAAGACAATCAAGAAAAGAGAGCACATTTCCTTTTGCTTTATTTTTTTGTTTTACTTTTTAGGCATATCTCAAATAGGGTCCAGTTACATTGCAGGTTCTTCTGATTGTGTCTTATAGCTCCTGTTAATGGTAAAAATAACCATCCTTATGATAAAAAAAAGTTCAGAGTGTACCAAAGGTTGTGGAATTTTATTCAACATCCAGGAATTAATATAACAAATATTTATTTCATTCATTTATTCATGCGTATGTATTTCTTCATTCAGGAAACATTCATTGAGCACCTACTAGGAGCCAGGCATTTATCAGATGGCATACTGTGAAGAAAAATAAAGTAGGGGAACAAAGAGTGCTGGGTGGAAAGGGGTTGCTTTTTCCACAGGGTCAGGGAAGGCCTCACTGATATTTGAGTGGAGGCCTGAAGTAGGGGAGATAGTCTGACTTTGCAGAAATCTTGGAGAAAAGTCAAAGGCAAGGGGAGCATAAGGTCAAAGGCCTCGAAGTAGGGTGTCCTGGATTAGTGCAGGGACTAACTACCAAGCAGGAGGGATGGTTGGGGCTGAGCTAGTGAGTGGCGTGGGGGTAGCAGGTGAGGTCAGGATGGTCCTTGGGGTGATGGAGGAGGCAAGCCATTGGAGGGTTTGAGTGGAGGCCGACAGGACCTGACTTACTTACCTTTAAGCTCTGCCCCCCCCCCCCCCGCCCCCCCCCCCCCCTTCCAGGAGAATCAGCAGTCAGAGGGGCAGGGGCAGAAACAGGGAGACTTGTCCAGATGTTATTGTTGTAGCCAGAGGAGAAATTATGCTGATTTGGATCAGGTCAGTGAGATGGAAAGAAATCAGATTCTAGATACATTTTAACAGTAGAGCCTATGGGGTTTTTTATTATTTTGGACATGAGATGCAAGAGATGGGAGTCAAAGATGTCTCTAGGGTTTTTAATCTAGGCAACTGGAAAGGTGAAATTGCTTCACTGAGCACATACTGTGTGCTAGACACGATTCTGTGGGGTTTGCAGGACCATAGTGTTAGGTAGTTCAGGAGTTACAAAATTATCATGGGAGTGTAAAGTACTGCATGGGAAATATTGTCAGTAATCTATATTAATAAAAGCATGATATGCTAATTAGACCGGACATCCTTCCAGACGACCTTCCCGACGAATCCGCGGCAAAGGCGGCCACGTGGTGGGCAGGGGCCAAGGCAGAGGCGGCCGCAGTGGCGGGCCGGGGGCCGAGCACCTTGTATGAATTTCGTGCATTGGGCCTCTGGTACATAGATAATTCACATACCTTAAAATTCACTCTTTAAGTGCATAATTCAGTGGTTTTTATTATATTCAAAAGTTTGTGCAACCATTAATCATTCTTGAATTCTAGAACGTTTTCATCACCTGAAAACGATACAGCTCTTAGCAGTCACTTCCCATTCCCCTCCTTCCACCGCTGGCAACCACTAATCTACTCTCTACCCCTACGGATTTGCCTGTTCTGGAAATTTCACATAAATGGAAACATACAAGCCTTTTGTGACTTTAGCATAATGTTTTCAAGGTTTATCCATGTCAGATCATGAATCAGTAAATCTTTAGCTTTTATGGATGAGTAATATTCCATTGTGTGTATATCCCATATTTATTAATTATCCTCAGTTGATAGGAATTTGGGTTGTTTCCAATTTTTGGCTATTATGAATAATGTTATATTCATTCACGTTCAGGTTTTTGAGTGGATGAATGTTTTTAATTCTCTTGGGTATTTATCTAGGAGTGAAAAGTAGATATTCTTTTGTGGCTGGTTTCTTCTGTTCAACATTATGTCTGTGTAATCTATTGATGTTGCATGTAGCAGCAATTCATGTTTTTCATTACTTTTTAGGATTCTGTTCTATGAATACCCCAAAGTTTATCCATTCTCTGCTTGGTGGGCAGTAAGGGGCTATGATGAATAATATTGCTTTGAACACTCTTGGCATGTCTTTTGCTGGGCAAAAGCCCTCATTTCTCTTGGGTAAATACACAGAAGTGGGGTTTCTGTGTTCTTCTTCATCTTCATCTGTCTTTCCACATCATACAGACATGCTTGTTCACGCATGTCTGGTGCTGGGCACTCCCTTGGTTTCCTGCACACCTGCTCCCAGAGTTCTTCCCTGTCTGGCACACATTTAGGATCAACTCTTCTTTCTGTCCCCCCCCCCCCCACACACACACTTTTTCTTAAGATTTTGAATTGTCTTTTAGAGAGAGGAAGGGAGAGGGGAAGGGAGGGAGAGAGTGAGAAAGAGAGAGAGAGACATTGATTGGCTGCCTCCTGCACACCCCTTACCAGGGATCTAGCCTGTATGATCCCTGTATGTATCTAGAATCTGATTTCTTACCAACTCACTGACCTGATCCAAATCACCATAATTTCTCCTCTGGCTACAACAATAGCATCCGGCATGCGCCCTGACCAGGAATCGAACCGGCAAACATTTGGTGCACAGGACAACGCTTAACCCATTGAGCCACACCAGCCAGGGCCTCTTCCTCTTTCTTTTAAAGCATCTTGTAACAATCCTCTCCTTCCTTATATACTTTTTTTTTTTTCTGTTGATTAACAAAGCAGCATTTAGCTCATAGCTACCTATGACTCACTGTTTGTGTAGTTACCAGCTTGAGAGCCTAAGATGATCATAATGGTTTATTCCCTGAATGGTTTGTTCCTACAGGTTTTTGAGGGGTCTAGATCCCTCTCAGAATCTGATAAAAGCTATAGGCTGACTTATAGAAAATGTACCTGCGAACCAACACACTCACACACACACACACACACACACACACACACTCACACACACGCGCGCACACACTCATTCACACACACACACACACACACACACACACACACACATTTTCTAACACTTTTTAGGAGATTTGTGGACCTTTATGAATCCCATCCAACTGTGGGCTCATGGTTCCCAGATTAAGAACCTTCTCTATTTTGTGATGCCTTAAAACATCAATACTCTTCCATCCTCCTGACTCTTTATGATCTTCCACTCCAGTCTGTGACTGTCAACTGATGTAGACATATGGCTGACCATATATGCACAGATGTAAAACTGGCTAATACAGAGACCCTGACCTAGTTGGCAAAGGAGGTAAGAATCACTAGCACTTGGAGGACTTGGAGAAGTCGTTGTACTTGTTGTGGGCTCCTCATTTGTTTCAGTTCCGCTAGCATTTGAGAACTTTTCTGATTGTATCCTTCACTGCTAGAGGTGAAAAGGAATATGTTGTTGTTGAACGGGACTCTCCCAGGCTGAGAGGCCTCGGCGTGGCTGCAGGGACAGCTGGCATCCGGGTAGGATGTGCATGCCTTCGTCTCCCTCCATCCCCAGGAGTCTTACCCTCTCAGTCCTGTTGCGTTTCCTGTCTCACATTTTCTTAACGGGTGCATTACTGGGTGCTACTCAATCACTGAGTTCCATGGAAAGAACATGTGTGGACGAAGTGGAGTTAACAATTAAATAGTCCACAATAAATTACGCCTTTTTCTTGGGAAAATGAATTTTTTGTTTACAAATTTATTGGTTTAAAACTTTTACACAAGTAGTAAAAGTACAAAGTGGAAATCATTTTCCTTCCTCTGCGACGCCCATTTCCATTCCTCAGGGATAACCACGCTGAAGGGTTTGTCCTCCCAGATTTTTTATTGAGCATGTAAAAGCATTGTATAGATTTGCAACACTGTTTTTGCAACACTGGGAGCACACTGTACAGTTCTGTGCGGCTTGCTTCTACTTGGCAGGGTAGCGTAGTTATGCTTCTGTGTTTGTACTATATTAGTGTTTATGTACCTTTCCCTTTTCTTACCTTTCTTTATTTTTTTAATAAAGCATCGAAACCTTTATTCAGAAGTATTATTTTGCATTTCCCAGTAGACATTTCCTAGCATCTCTAATGACATGCACGAAGGTGGCTCTCTAAAATATTTTATAATTACTGCTAGAACAGTAAGGTAACAGATAATTCCTTAAATCATGACTCCTTATCTTTCTTTTTGAATGCTTATTTTTTTCCTTTACTTACTCATTTTTGGAGTAATGAGTTGGTACGCTAACCTCCAAAGATGACCAGTAAGTATTTTTATAACCATGAACTCTTATATTTTAACGAATTTGATGCTGATGCGCTTTGATCCTGCTCAGTCATTAAAGCTGATGCTCAGTCTCATCTGTGTTCGGTGGGAACCTCTTCAAGTCCTTTAGGCGGGACTCAGTAGTCTGTGTTGGCTCCTCACTTTCAGGTCTGACAGGGTATTCCAGGCTATTCTTTTCTCAAAATTAACATTAAATTTTGGAGTAAGCCCCGACTTTATTTTGTGCTGTGTTTAGGAAAATTTGTCTCACTAGGTTCAACCAGATCTGCCTGCTTCACTCCTGGGTGTGCCTTACCAGTCAATCCCCAAATGTTTTGGAGAGCTACCACATGCAGGGCAGCCAGCTAGCTCCTGTTGTGCAGCAAACGAGTCACCCCATCTTCTTTCTTCCAAAGCAAGTAAACCACAGCCCACACAACAACAAATCCTTATTGTGTGTTCAGAGTTAATCTTTTATTTTAAGAGTACTTATGGGAAACCACTGATCCATAGAAAAGTAAACAATTGAGGGCCATATACAAATAGAGTAATACATTTTCACTTTTATTGCACAGTAATTTACATTCAATAAAATTCACTCACTATGTTTTGGTTAATGTATACAGTTGTTTTGGTTAATATATACAGTTGTGCAACCAACACTGCACATTACCCCAGAAAAGTTTCTTCTTGTCCTTTTGCAGTCAATCCTTGTTCTCACCTCATTTCCAGGCAACCACTGACTTTCTTTTGGGTGATAATACTTTTACGTTTTCTAGAATTTCCTATAAATGGCATCATGTAAATATAGACTTTTGTGTCTGGCTTCTTTAGTATGGTGTTTTTGAGATTCATCCTTGCAGTGTTCCGTTGCTCAAGCATACTGCCACATTTAGAGTTGGATTGTCCTCCTCCTTCCCCTTTTGGTTATTATAAATAACTAGAGGCCCGGTGCATGACATTTGTGCATGGGGGCGGGGGTCTCTCAGCCCAGCCTGCACTCTCTTGCAGTCCGGGACTTCTTGGAGGATGTCTGCCAGTTGGACATCCCCCGAGGGCTCCTTAGCACTGCCTCAGAGGTGGGAGAGGCTCCCGCCAGCGCTGCTGCACTTGCCAGCTGTGAGCCAGGAGCGTCTGCCCCCTGGTGGTCAGTGCGCATCATAGTGAGCAGTCATTCTGCCGTTCAGTTTATTTGCATATTAGGGTTTTATTATATAGGATGCTGACATGGACATCTGCATACAAGGCTTTGTGTGGACATACGTTTTCATTGTCTTGCATGAATACCTTGCAATGGAATTGTTGGATCAGATATTAAGTGAATGTTTAACTTTTCAAGAAATTACCAAAACATTTTGAAAGCTGAACCATTTTGCATTTGTTCCATGAATGAGTGTCAGAATGTATGTATGTACCATATACGAGAGTTCCAGTTGCTCTACACCTCACCAATATGTGATATTGTTATTCTTTTTAATTTTAGCCTTTCTGGTGGGTGTGTAGTGGCATGTAATTGTGGTTTTCTTGCCAATGGAAGTGGGGTTCTTTCACAAGATCGCAAAGAAAGCATTCTGAGAGACCCATGCTTGGGAGATTGTGGTGTGGTAAGACTTATTTGGGTGAGAATTGAAGGCTGTCCCCAGGTTTCCAATGTCCCATCTCCATCAGTTCCCCCATGGAAGAAGTCCAACCTTGTCTTCATCAGGCCCCCAAATAGGGCCAATGTCCAGAGATTCAGTGCCATGCCAAAGTTTATATCAAAGCTTTGCCAGTTCCTGGCTGTGCTCTGGCTGGCGCTGCTGTGTTCAGTACCCAAGCTGGGCTGGGAGTGCTTGAGTTCTGTGTGACCACTGGCCCCAGCTGCAAGGTCACATGGGTGCTGTGGAGAGAAGATGTGTGAAGGAACGGGTTCAACATGTGTTCCAGAGAGAGAGAGAGAGAGAGAGAGAGAGAGAGAGAGAGAGCGAGAGAGAGAGAGATTGAGATTGGTCAAAATAACCAATCAACTTCTCAATCTTTCACGGGCTTCTGCTGGGCCAACCCCCTGCCCAGTCTATTTCTTAGATCTTCTGAGGTTCCGTGTTCCTTATCCAATCTGATCCTTTTTCCAGGCTAGACAGACAGGCCTCTGTGGTCACCATCTTGGCTCCTATTGCACCTGCCTCATAGAAGCACTTCCTCCTTTGCCATTTTGGCTTCTATTGCACATGTGCTTGTGTCTCACCCCGCCCCCCCCCCCCCCCGCCCCCTGCCCCCGGCCGCGTGGTCTGGGGGGATGGGCCGGTTGTACCTTGGGGAGATTGGAAAGCTGGTCCTTCCTCCCTACACAAGGGAGGGATGAACTCTAATCCCCTTGGTGGGACAATGCTGCAATCCCTGGGGTTCCTATGAATGTTGCAACTTCCTAGCAAAGCTGGCTTATGCTTCCTAGTTGATTATGCTTAATAATGTCTGATTTCCTTTGTTCCCTTCCTTTATTAATATGTAGCTACTTATGCTAGCAGTTTTAATTTGCATTTCCCTAATGACCAATAATGTTGAGCATTTCATGCGCTTGTTGGTCTTCCATAGATCTTCTTTGTGATGTGTCTGTTCATACCTTACTGGGTTGTATGTGTTATTTACTAGTAGTTGGCTTGTAAGAATACTTGTTACATTCTGGCTGCATGCCTACTGTTAGATAGATGTTTTGCTTTTGCAACTTAATTTTAAGTAGAGTTTGATAAGGAAGTGCCTTATTCATCTATATTTTTATTTGAAATATGAAAGATATGATCTTATCTGAAGAAAAGAGTAATATGCTCTAAGCACAATTTTTTTAATCATGTAAGGGAGAGAGAAGAAAAAAGTTCAGAAAAGATGTAAAGGAAATATTGAAGGAAGGGTGAAATAAGAGAAGGTAAAAAGAAGAAAATGATTAGGAAAACAGAAGGAGATAAAACAGAAAGACATAGAATGAGGGAGAACCTAAGAAATTATGGAAGAGAACATTAAGCAAATTTAAAGTTACGGAGGAAATAACAAGAATAGGTTGGAAAGAAGACAAAAAAATGCAAGGAGAAGAAAATGCCACAATTGTTTCTTATACTTCCCACGTCCTGCCTCCTACATTAGTTACTCTGCTATCTTATCTCTCAGGTCCCTACTTTTCATATCCAGCCTGTTTTCATTTCCAGTCCCACCTTTCCTTCCACTTCTCAGCTTTCCAATATTTTACTGCTCTGCTTTTAAAACTAGAAAGTAGCTGATTATGTGTGCCCTTCCATCTCCATCTTTAAAGCATCAAAGCACAGACTTTGAAGTTGGTTGGTTTTGAAGCCCAGCTCTGCCACTTATTAACTCTGACCTAACCTTCAAGCTCTAGCTTCACCATCTGTCAAATGGGAATAATAATAGTATCTGTCTCATATTTTTCTATGAAGACTAAAGAATTCATGTGAAGCTCTTATCAGGATGTTTGACCATTCAGTGTTAGCTGTTGTTAGTGTGTGTTTGTGTGCATATGTTTGTTTGTTTATGTGTGTGTGTGGGTGGGTGGGAGGGAGATGTTTCTTGTTTATCATTTCTTTTACCTTTGATATTCTACTCATCTTTTAATCTAGGAGTATTTTACCAAATAAAGTACTTAAGAGAGAAAATCCTATATAATAAAACCCTAATGCACAAATTGATTGAACGATGGAATGACCCTTCACTATGATGCACACTGACCACCAGGGGGGCAGATGCTTAATGCAGGAGCTGCCCCTGGTGATCAGTGCGCTCCCACAGGGGGAGTTCTGCTCAGCCAGAAGCTGGGCTCATGGTGAGCTCAGCAGCGGTGGCAAGAGCCTCTCCCGCCTCCATGGCAGCTAAGGACCCCTCAGGGGATGTCTGACTGCCAGCTTAGGCTCTCCCCGCCCCCTAGGCCGGCAGTTGGACATCCCCCGAGGGGTCTCAGACTGTGAGATGCTGCAGGCTGGGCTGAGGAACCCCCTCCCCACCAGTGCACGAATGTTGTGTACCGGGCCTCTAGTATCACAATAACAATCATCATGCTTCTACTGGTAAAGCTCTGAGATAGAAACACAACTGCATTTGTTCACCTGGAGTGTAAAGTTGGAAGTAATCATAGTGAATATTTATGGGATGCTTTAGCTGTCCATTTTAACCTAGTACTGGCAGATATTTAATAGTAGGAGATTTTTACATGGTCCAGGGGTGGAATTTCCTGGTCTCTTTAAAAGTGAGACACCAAGCCAAGTCACATGTGATATATACAGCTGAGGCAGGTGAGAGGCCTGACCTTTTTATCATTGAATAAAGGACACGGACTCTACCCCTCCATGCCATTCACCCCCACGATTCCCATTATAAAACAGAAGGTGGAAGGGACCTCCTTCCCAATGCAGGGTCCCTTCTGCAGCATTTCTCATCGGCTCTGCCTGTGCACTACAGTAAAAGTTTACTAGCCTCTGGTTAATTTGTATTTTTTTGGACTTCTGCAATTGCTGGCTAGATTTTCCTTACGTTGAAAAAAATTTTGCTTTGATTTTGGATTGACACAGAAAGAAACTTCTTCCCTCTTTTACATGTAGGTATTTAGCTATACAAAGTGAGATTATACCTACTCTTTTCTCAGTTCCCACTATGGTTGATTTCTACATTTTGCGTGCTTTCCCATTTGCCTCACTTCAGTAGATATGCGCTACTTTATGAGGTGCCACTTTAAGTGTGCCACCTAGAATTGAGCCGCATATTCTGGACGTGCACAATGGAGCCCAGCAGTCTGGATGTGTTCTTACTTCCTCTGGTTGAAACTCCGTTCTTATATTAATCAGGCCAAAATGGCTGTGTCAGCTTTTCAGGTCCCCCTCCCTGGCCCCCCATCACAGTATTCATTTGTTATATTTGGGGTGATTATACACTTTATCGTTCAAATCAGGACACTTTTGAGAATGAAAGCAGACACAATAACTAGGCTCAGGTAACAGACATAAACCAGAATTGTCCTGGGCACAAAGGGATGTATGGCCATTTTAATTATGTGAAGTTGAACACAAGCCTAAGGTCTATGCCCCCCCCCCCCCCCATATTAGCTGTTACTAGTCTTGGTTAAGCAGTTGAATTTTTTCTGAACAGAAATTCAGAACTTTATATTTAAACTTGTTTAAAGTTTAATGGTGCTGATGTTTGTCCCGTAGAGATTTTTGAAAATGTAGATTTTTATATGTCAAATTAGCTATTTCTCCTCAGTCAGTGTCATCTGAAAATTTGACAGACAGCATTCCCACATATTTTGCCAGATGTTGGTACCCTGAAAGGTTCCTTCCCCAGATCTGCGGCACAGGTCCCCCGCGCCCCCCCCCCCCCCCCCCCGGGAGCTGTATCTCTCTCCACTGCTAAACTGAGAACCAAGACCTTAGTGTGTTCCCTTCTCAGGTATTTGCATTTTAATAGGACACAAAACAGACAGTAAGGCCTTTCAGAGAAGAAAGAAGAGGCATCCAATGATTGTTTCCTGGGCAACTTGGCAGGAGTTTCTTTCTACAGATTCTGATCATCTTTCCTGCAGCACATAATAGGTGCTGCATGTAGAGTTCCCTGCAAACATGTTAGCTAATGAATGGTAGCATCAGAGAGATGGGTGCTATAGTACAGGTAGAGGTCAACCAGAGTGTGGAAAAAAGAAACTTTTAAAAGGGCTTCTTCCTCTTCCATTGTAATTGCCTATATAACAGTTTTATTGCTCAATTACTGAAAGGATAGTTTCCGTGTTTTTCAGAAGTCATAGAGCCAAAAATTTTTTTCATTTGGCCGTCTGCTTCCTCTCCCTTTGCCCACAGGATTTCTTTCTCTTTCTATTTTTTAAAAATTTCCATTGCCTTTAACCCTAACCTGTGTACTTGTGTAGGCCTTGAAAATTGTGACTTTCACTTTATTACAACACTCAGTAAAAAATACATTTTACATTGTAATATAGTATGTATGTACACACACACACACACACACGCACACACATGCACACACACGCATGCCCCCCAGTCCCCCTGAAACAAGTTTCTTGAAAGACTACTTGCTACTTGCAGTGTTCTCTGTTTCTCTTCTTATCCCATTCAACCCCACCCCACTCCACTCCATCTCATCCCACCTCACTCCATTCCACCCCACTCCTTTCCATTCCACTCCATGCAAACGAGGCTGATTGGGACCAAATACATTGATTGCAAACCTGGTGTGCACAGTTACAGTTTGTAAAACACTGCCCTAAAGTTATTATCCATTGACTCCTAAATTACCTGTAGAGGTAGATGCTTTCTGGTGGTAATCATCAATAGAGAGCCAGTTTCCCTTGGGCATAAATCTATAATAATGACGTTTAGGACTCCATGGTCTCTCTTGTTTTTGTGGATCAATCTCTACTCACAGAGGACCTAGCTGGCACAAGAAACTGAATTTGTTCTAGGTCTCCCATATGAGGATAGTAATTAATTCATTCACTAGCCAATGAACAGCAAGTAATTCTTCAATCTAAATATCTCTATTACATAACGATAATGGCATAAAATAGCCTGTGTTAGACTTAAACATTTTTTTCAAGCCGGGAATTTTTATTGCCATGCTAAAATGGGTTTAAAAAGGCAAGCCTATTTCTATAAAGTTAATTTACTTGTATTAACAGTTTAATTGTTCAGCTATTTAAAAATTATTACTTTCCAAGTGGAGGACTTGAGGCAGTAAAATCCCCTGTTCAGGTGTTTCTTACTTGCTCCTTCTATTAGGCCATAGTTATAGATATTCGGATGGTCTCTTTTTAATACATTTTTGGGTCCTTGTAGGAAAAATTCAGCAGGTCTTGGGGTATGAAACCAGACACAGCTACACTGTCAGGTTGTGTGGTTTAATTTCAGTAACTGTACATAGATGTATCTGTTAAGTTTTAATTTGAGAAATATTGAGTATCTTTTATTAAATTATGAAGATGGGTTTTGGAGACAGATTGATTTGGATTAAACCTAAAGACTAGCTTTGAGATTAGGAAAAATGTTCCGAATTTCTCTTTCCTCATATTAAAACTAATGCTCACCTCAAAGAGTTTTTAGAATAATTAAATGAGGTCTTATATGTATAGATAAACATATATTTGTAAATAAAATACCAATAAATATATAAAATAAATTATTATATATGTATTGTTTATATATGTATATGTTATATATAGATCTACATACATTTGTATATGTATAAATTCATTTCCATTTCTTTTCTTTTGGATTTGATATTTGTGTAATGGAATTTACAGACTTGCATTTTGATTCCTGAATCAGTCTGCTTATTACACTTTTTGATTATCTGTGTTAATAATGACATTTTGAGAATGGGAAAATTAATTAAAAATGATATGTTATGATTTCTTGGGAAAGAAATTCCACTTATGTGTAGTGGTATTGTTTGCTTAATCCTAAAATTAAACTTAGACAAGAATGAAAATTAGCATCAATGCTTTTGAATATTATTTGAATTTATTCACTCCAAAGGGAGCAAGAAAAAAAGTAAAGTGTTGTTTGTTTTGGAGTATTTACCCATGAATGTATGAATCAGGTAATTGATGTTTGAGACTGAGAGTCTATAACATTCCTATTGATGCCTTCACATCGGAAGCCCTTTTGAGTTCTAACATGTTGGCAATGTGTAACTACACAAGGCCACTTTCCTCCCTCCGTCAATAGTAAAATAGTGGACTTTTGCCTGGAGGAAGTTATTCTGTAGTCTTCACGGCTGCCCACCCATGTGCTGTGGTAAATGTTAATGTTTCCGAACACCTGCAATGTAAATTCTCTTTGGCTTTTACAACGTTCTAGAGAACACTGTCCCTGTTTGATTCTCTCTCCACGCCTGCCATAGGCTGTGACCAAAGGGGGCAAAAGTTCAGTATGAAATTCCTATGCTGAAGGAGAACACATTCCTTTTTAACTTCTAAGCATAAAGAACTTTGTACAGACACCGGTTCAGGATGCGTTTCTTAGAAAAACTGAATAAACAGAGCTACAGTTATATTTTAAGCTGGTTGGGTGCCTACCTCTCCCCTGACCAACTGTGAATTCTAATGGCCCTTGTCTGCCTGTCCCTAACCCTAGGGAGAGTTTCCTTACCACTTTCTGTTATATCTTTGGGAAGGTCCCATTGTCTCATTGAGCTCTGCTGCATCCTGTTTATATCACAAAGAGAAAAGCTCCAGCTGCCTCCCTCCCCACCTTTCTCCACCTGGAGATAATAAACGCCTTGGCAACCACATTCTCTGTAATCATATGAGGTCATTTTACAGGCTACCAAGAAAGAGCCATTTGTTGAATGCCCGCTTTGTGACTGGCATTTGCTGACGGGGTACTATGTCTTGCCTCATGTAAATGTTAGGAGGGAGGAGAAATGAAACAGAAAGTGCTCCTTCCACCAGTTACCAAAGGAAGTTGCTGGCCACTGCGTAACTTGAACTTTACATATAATAGCCCCAGATGGAGTTCTGGAGACAGCTCCGGGTGCAGAAACTGCCTGGATACGAATACTTTAGAAAGTGTTTTTATAGGCACAAAGCAAAAACATGTCAAAGCGAGTTAGATAGGTATTGTAAGTGGAGGTTTAGACTGATTTCCTGCCAGATTTACCCGGAATCATGTGGGAAGGTTGGTTCTTTGAGATACAGGGTCACATGCCATGGATTTTGTGCTCCACACCATTCAAAGGACTTTCATAGTCACTCCCTCCACTAGCATTTGTCAGCAGGCCGAAGAGGCCCTTGCGTCTTTCATTTTAAAGCGAACACTTCTGTGGGCTGAATTTCCTTCCACACTTGTAAAAAAAAAAAGTTCTAATTCTAAGGCATTGTTCTTATAATGTTGCCTGATTGAATGTAGCACGTTACGTCAGATTTCTAACATTTCTCAACTTCTGAAATTCTGCAAAATTCCTGGTCACAGGTCTTTTGGTTAAGCTTAAAAAAATTAACTCAAATTCCTTTCTTTTATTTGTGCTTTTGGTGTTTGTCCTATGAGGTCAGCTTTTTCTTTTTGATTATTCTTTGGGTCTTGAAATGATGAAGAGACTGTTGTTAACCTAATTAACAAATGACACTGGGCTGCTTTCTGATGAGACTCCTCCCTAAAACCTATTTGTTAGCAGTGTATGTACCTCCACATCAGAGAGATTGAGAGCGTTTGAGAAGCAGGGTGACCAGGGCTGATGGAAGCCTGTAGCTCTGAGACAGTTGGATTCCCGCTGGCTGGGAAATGTGGGAGGCTTGTCAAGGCTCCACCCCTGCTGGTTTGGTGACTGTGTCTGCATATTTTATAAGATATTTCAAGGTAATGGAGATTGCATCTGCTGCTCACTGCCATGCTGTTTCAGGGTATTTGGGAGTTTTATACAAACACACTGTAAACCAAAGGGGCTTATACCTGGTCGTGAATTGGGCACTTTGGGTTTGTATTCAAGTTTAATCTGACAACCCTACTTTCTGTTGCTCTGTGCTGAGAGCTCTGTTAGGGCTTAGTCAGCTCTTAATCTTAGTGAAGCTATTGCTGAACTAATGAAGCAATGTTAATAGTAATACCTCATATTTATAAGAGGGCTTTAAAATTCACAGCGTCAGTACTTTCACACAGATTGTCTTTTGGGCGTATCTCAGCAGCCCTTCGAATTAGGCATGGCAGGTATTATTAACCACTTGCATTTTGCAATAAATTGAGAATCAGACAAAATATCTGACTAGCCCAAGACAGTTGATTTTTTTTCTGTTTTCTAAAAGAGGCAGAGAGAACTACACACACACACACACACACACACACCACCACCACCACCACCACCACCACCACCACCACCACCAGCACCACCACCACTGCCATCAACTAAGCAAATTTACAGAAGTCTGTATAAACTTTGTTCCCTCCCATCAACCAAAATAGTCCTACAGTAGCAGTGGAGCAGATTGGTTATTCACTATATGTAATATGAAAAGCGATGCCACCTGTTGTGGGGGATTGCTGACGAGGACCTTAACAGTAAGGCCCTGCAAATAGAAAGGGCTTTTGAGATCGAAGGCTTTGTATCTCAGACAGCGTGGGTGGAAACTTGTTCATTTGGCTATCTTCATGTTCCCTTCTCCTTCACTCCCCTCCCATCTCACAGATTATTAAGCCTGTTGATGCTGATGTTTTCTTTGAAATCGGCTATTACCCACAGCCCAACTGCAGGTCCTCACTGTCTCTCAGCACGCTGGCTCGGTGCTGGTCTTCTCGCCAATTTGTTCACATCGCCTTTCACATGGTGTTTGGGATTTTCCATGAGATAAAGCACATATTAGTACTCTCTAGCCTGGCATGTGGCATTCTCCAGACCTTGACTTCAGCAAACCACTGCATTTTCATTTCGCAGCCTGAGCCCTAGCCTCCCTGCAAGGTTGGAGGGCCCCTCAGCATTCATCTTCTGTGCCTTCGTTCCCACCTTCAGTCTCCTTGGAATGCCCCTCCCCTTAGCAGCGGTTCTCAACCTGTGAGTCGCGACCCCTTTGGCGGTCGAACGACCCTTTCCCAGGGGTCGCCTAAGACCATCCTGCATATCAGATATTTACATTACAATTCATAACAGTAGCAACATTACAGTTATGAAGTAGCAACGAACATAATTTTATGGTTGGGTCACAACATGAGGAACTGTATTTAAAGGGCCAGAAGGTTGAGAACCACTGGCTTAGAGCATTTGAACCCCTTTGGCAATGTGCTGAATTCCTATTGGTTCCTTGAAACTTGGCTTGTGTCTTCTCCTTTGGAAAAACTCTTTGGCCTTCCCTGGTGAAGTTGACCACATGCACCTTCATGCCCCACAGCACCTCCCCAGAGTTCCAAGGTGAAACTTGGACACGTGGTAGTTGCCTGTCTTACCCATGACTAGACGGTGAGCTTTCTGAGGAGAGGATCTGCATCTTAGCACCCAGCAACACCACCTGGCTGGGTAGGATGCCTGGCTTGGCAGGATGTGTGGCTTCACTTCACAACAACTTCAGCCCAACAATTGGGATCATGACACCCTTTCTTAGCTAGCTACCCAAAGATAACACTAATTAGGAGTGCTGCTGGGGTGGGGTAGAACTTAGGAAAAACATTTTCTCTGTCAAGGGAGCGTTTCCTAACGAACTTGATTAGGAACTTGAAGTAATGGCAAACCCAGTTTTTCTCTTTTCTTCCCATACATGAAAGAGGTCAGAAGTGTAGACTGCAGATTAGAGTTCATTTTTACTTAAATAAGGTTTTGGGTTTTTGCAGCACTAACACAATGTAGAGTTTGGTTACTTGCCTCATATAGGATAGTCAAATAGTCTGCATTAAATCAGGAGCACTCATTTGGAGATATTGGTAAGCAACCTCTATATTTGTGCTTAAAAATTTGTATGGTTTCTTTGTAGAGGCTAGTATATAGAAAATAATTTCTAGGGCTTATACGTTGCTGAGGAAAACTGTTCTTAGGTCTAGTTGTTTGGTTTTCACACTCATGTGCCCAGTGGTGAGTCTTGTGTCATATTGTATTTGTGATGGTCTCTCACCCTACTTTTAGCAGTTCAAAGGTGCCTGTTTTCTGATACTTATACAAAATTTATACACTGACATCAATACTTTTTAAACTATGAAGTAATAATTAGTTTTCTATAGCCTGTCTGTTTATGGGAGGCGGGGGTGTCAACTAACAGAATTTAGCCATTTCTTCTGAATTTAAAAAATTCCTTTAAAAGTTTGCAATCATAATTTTTTATCATTTATGCCATTATAATAACAAATAAGTGAGATTTGAAAAGATTTTTTTAAAAAAGGGAAAAAGCAGTTTTTGCCTTTTGACTTAGAGATATCACTAATGATGTCATTTCACTAGATATCCTATTCTGATATTAAGTGGGAGAGTTAGGACTATAATCTTGGTTTAGTTTTTTTGTTTTGTTTTTGCTCTCCCCCCTGCTATAACACACTATGTCTCAGATTTTCCTATTCACCCAGGTATGTGGAAACTTGGGGAATGGGTGACTGAAATGCGGTGGTTGTGATTGTTTCTATTGTTTGCATCCCTTTGCTGTCAAAGATACATAAAATGAGTGATTGATTGTGCAGAGTCATATAAAGCAGTGAACGTCACTAATGTCATTCTATTCAATTTGTGAGACCACATACCCCATTATTATAAACAGTGCTTCTAATATTATGGTTAACTTGGTTTGATTTCCTTATAAATTACTCCAGCTAAAGTACCCTTTAAGAAACTTAAAGTAATGAAGAAGTGGGTGTTTTCACAGTCTAAAAAGTTATTTGAACAGGATGTAATAGAGGGAATTTAAGAGTTGGCTGAAGGATGGGCTAAATGACCTTTAAATATTCTTTACTCTCAGGATTCCAAGATTCCAGTGCTTCGGCTAATGGGAAAATGTAAGAAATGCTGATCTTCTCAGTTACATGATTTTGCTTATTGTTTTGTCACAGACTGCCTCTTTAAGGTGTGTCCTATGAATCGATATTCTGCCCAGAAACAATATTGGAAAGCTAAGCAAGCCAAACAAGGGAACCACACAGAGGCAGCCTTGCTGAAGAAATTACAGGTAAGAGCCAGGCTTCTATTTGTCTGGCTTAGGGTAGACCAGGTACAGCAGTAACAAAAAATCTGTTTCCTAGGCTCGTGATTTCACTCAGTCCACCGAGATTTAGAAGAATAGCAACACATTGAAACTGGAAGGGACTTTTAAGTTATAGGGTGTGACTCCTGATTTCCTGGTGTGTAGGTAATACATTCCTGCTGCTATTTTTTAGGGTGTGCCTGACAAATTCAGAGATTCACATCAAACTGGAAACCAATTCAGAATCTCTGTAGGAATAGCAGATCCAGTTATATTTTACTTGGCACAGTACTTTATTATTTTTTCTGAAAGATTGGAAAAAGAAAGTCTGGTGTTTCTGATTTGGCTGAGTACAAATTTGATAAGACTTAATTTGTGTCATTAAAATTTCTGTTACTTTGAGCGTTGAAACTATATTTTGAGACTTTTGAAATTCATCTACTGTCCTGGTTTCTCTAGCCGTATTCCTCTGGAAGTAATTATAAGACCACCGAGCCTAGGGCTTTTCTGAAATTTCCAACATAAAAGCTTCCCAAGATATTTTTGGCCACATTTCAGCATCAAATTGAGAGAATCATCACACTGTATTATAATCATGTATTTAATGATTGCCACCCTACCCTAAGCACCAGGAGTAAAGCAACCAACCTGTTTTATTCATGGTTGCATCCTTTGTGCTCCTTGTTCCTAAAAAACCCCTTATTTCTGTGTCAGTTATTGCATTCTGTTTGCAGTGTTTTCACACTGAATATTTGATAATCATTTTATAGCATGCTGCAGAATTGGAACAAAAACAAAATGAATCAGAAAACAAGAAGCTGTTGGGAGAAATCGTGAAATACAGTAATGTTATCCAAGTAAGTGTCGATTTACTTTCCCTTAAAAGAGGTGAATATTTTATGGATAATCTGCATTTGTTGGAATACCAAATAGCATTAAAATTTTGGGGTGCAGTAGTTTGTTCTTTGGTGGTACTTAAAGATGACATGATATTTCCAGTTGACATTCAGCACACTATTCTAGGTGTTTAGTAATAAGTCTGCTATATACACATTAAGAAGTGAGCTTCTCTAGATGCATCCACAAGTTACTGTATCAAAAAGAAAAAGATGGGGAAACATGTAATAAAGGCATTAGGACATGTAATAAAATAGCCCGTTAGTATTAATGGGCTAACGTGTAACATAAGAACCTTTATCTTTTCATTTTGTACAGAGAGGAAAGTTTCAAATTGTACTTTTAGATGGGGATTGTCCTTGACTTGTTCTTAAGAGAGCTTCTGTTTCAATTAGTGTGCACACTGATTTATCTCAGCTGCATTCCTTTCTTGTGTTTCACTAGATTTATTAGCTTTTTACTTGGTTATTTGTTACTATATGCCCCACCTTGTTCCAAAAAGAATGTAAGGCATTTTCAGAAATACCACATAACGCAATAAAATAGAAATAAATAAGGCAACTGGGTCAAAGGGAAAATAATAGTTGAACAGATTAGTGAAGTCAGGGGTGAGGCATGTTTATAAAAACCAGTTTGTCAAAGGCTCTCTTACCCTTTGCGACAGCATGGATGGACTGGAGAGTATTTGGCTAAGCGAAATAAGCCAGTCAGAGAAAGACAAATATCATATGATCTCACTTATATATGGAATCTAATGAACAAAATAAACTGAACAACAATATAGATCCAGAGACATGAAAGCATGGAACAGACTGACAGATTTCAGAGGGCAGGGTTGGGGGAGGGGAAGAAATTAACCAAAGAACTTATATGCATATATGCGTAGCCCATGGACAGAGACAATAGTGCTGTGAAGGCGTGGGGTGGGGTGGGAGCCAGGTGGAGGGGGACAAAAGGGGAAAACTGGGGACATCTATAATACTAGCAACAATAAAAAACACATTAAAAAAAGGGACAAAACAAAAACCCAGATTTCACATGGTGGATCCAAAAGAAGTGGGGTTGGCCCATGAGAGTTTTTATTGGTTTACTAGAGGCCCGATCCACGAAATTCGTGCAAGGGACTCGGCTCTCGCAGCCCTGGCTTCATCCAGAAGGATGTCCAGAAGGTCGTTTGGCTGTCCAGTCTAATTAGCATATTATACTTTTGTTATTATAGATGATAAAACTAGTGCATGAAATTCATGCACGGGTAGGGTCCCTAGCGGCTGCAGCTGGGGCCTCCCTTCCCCCAACTGCCGGGTGCCAGCCGGGGACTTCCTTCATTCCGCACTGCCCCCTGGTGGTCAGCGAACGTCATAGCGAGCAGTTGAACTCCCAAGGGGATAATTTGCATATTAGGCATTTATTATATAGGACTAGAGGCCCGGTGCACAAAAACTTGTGCACTCGGGGGGGAGGGGGGGTCCCTCAGTCCGGCCTGTGCCCTCTCGCAGTCTGGGACCCCTCAGGAGATAACGACCTGCTGGCTTAGGCCTGCTCCCGGGTGGCAGAGGGCAGGCCCAATCCCTAGGTGCAGCCCCTGGCCTGGCTCAGAGCAGGGCTGATTGGGGAGTTGGGGCGCCACCCTCTGTCATGCACAGAGCAGGGCGGATCGGGAGGTTGCGATGCCACCCTCAGTCACGCTCAGGGTAGGGCTGATTGGGGGATTGGGGCACCACACCCTGTCACACTCAGGGAAGGGCTGATGGGGAGGTTATGGCTCTACCCCGTCACACACACAGCAGGGCCCGTGGGGGGGCGGTTGGGGCGCCACCCTCTATCACCCACAGAGCAGGGCCGATCAGGGGTTTGGGGCGCCGCCACTCTCACACTCAGGGCAGGGCCAATGGGGAGGTTATGGCTCTACCCCGTCACACACAGAGCAGAGCCCGTGGGGGGGGGGGGGGTTGGGGCGCCGCACCCTGTCACACACAGAGCAGGGCCGATCAGGGGGTTGGGGCGCCTTCCCCTCTCACGAACAGAGCAGAGCAGATAGGGAGGTTGTAGCCCTGCCCCCTGTCACACACAGAGCCGCAGGGCGATCAGGGGGTTTGGGCGCTGCCCCCTGTCACGCTGATCCTGGTGCCGGGAGGCCTTGCGGCTCCGCTGATTCCGGTGCTGGGAGGCATATTACCCTTTTACTATATAGGATAGAGGCCTGGTGCACAGTTGGGGGCCGGCTGGTTTGCCCTGAAGGGTGTCCTGGATCAGGGTGGGGGTCCCCACTGGGGTGCCTGGTCAGCCTGGATGAGGGGATGATGGCTGTTTGCAGCTGGTCACACACCCTTCAGGGTGGGGGTCCCTACTGGGGTGCCTGGCCAGTCTGGGTGAGGGGCTGAGGGCTGTTTTCAGGCTGGCAGGTGACTGAAGCTCCCAACTGCTCCTTTTTTTTCTTTTTCTTTTTCTTTTTTTTTTAATTCTGGGCCAGCTTTAGCTCTGAGGCTTGGCTCCAGCTCTTAGGCCTCCGCTGCTGAAAGCAGGTATCTGGTTTGTTTGGGTTCTATAATTGAAACACTGTTTCAACTCCAGCTCTGAGATCCCGGCTGGCTGAAAGCAGGTTTCTGGGGTTTTGTTTAGCTTCTATATTTGTAACAATGTTTCAAACTGCAAGCTCAGAGGCCGGCAGCGGCAGGTGGGGAACATTGGAGTCCTCTGTCACTGAAGCAAGCAAGCCTCATATTCGCTTCAAGCTGCCTGGCTGCTGGCCGCCATCTTGGCTGGCAGTTAATTTGCATATTGCCCTTATTAGCCAATGGGAAGGGTAGCAGATGTACGGCTAATTACCATGTTTCTCTTTTATTAGATAGGATAAGAACCAAGGATATTATAATGAGTTTTTCAAAAAGCTGATTTCTTTTTTAAGAATTGCCTTTGCCCTGGCCAGTGTGGCTCAGTTGATGGGGCATCATCCCATGCACCAAAAGGTCGCCCGTTCAATTCCCAGTCAGAGCACATGCCTGGGTTGTGGGCTTAATCTCCAATAGGGGGCATGCAGGAGGCAGCTGATCTTCTTTCCTTCCTTCCTTCCTTCCTTCCTCCCTCCCTCCGTCCCTCCCTCCCTCCCCCCTCCTCTTTCTCTAAAATTAACAAAAAAACCTCACCAAAACAAAAAAAGAATTGCTCTTTATTTTGAGATATTTTCCTTCTTATATTGTATTTAAATAACATTCATTTTTGAAATGATCATAATAATAGAGAGGAAGGTTATTTGTTTTAGTCTTCCTACTCAGTAAAATAATGTTTTGGAAAAATTTTGTTCATGCTATGCAAAAAAAATCCAAGAAACGGCGCTTCTAGGCTCATCTGAGAAGGGGTGGCTCAGCATCCGTAGGAGTTGTGCAGCCCGTGTAGACTGTGCCGTCTGCCTCCTGACAGAGAAAGGATTGGGGATGTCTGTGGGCAGGGATGGTTATTCATACTAAGTGGGCCTGTACATTATTTTAGTTTTGTGGTTTTTCTTTAGAGTGGTCTGTTTTTGTGGCTGCGCGGGAATGTGGTTTGGGGGAACTTCCAGGTCCCTTTGGAAAGCCTGGTTTTATTTTATTATTTATAAAGAGATGAAAATCAGTCAGAGGTGTTTCCTGGTTTTCCTCATGTGCCCACTTCATTTGAATCAGAAGTGGGGGTGGTGGTGAGGAGGAACCCAAAGAAGTCAAGTTGGAAAGCTGGTGAGTTTGGAGTTTTTGTTTAATGGGTACCTTGTTATGTGGGTACATGGTATGTGCATGAATGTATACATGTATTTAACAGAGGAGATTCCAGAATAAGGGGTAACCCATGTCTTTTCCCTACAGCTACTGCATATAAAGAGCAACAAGTACCTGACTGTCAACAAGAGGTTACCTGCTCTGCTGGAGAAGAATGCCATGCGCGTGTCCTTGGACGCTGCAGGAAATGAAGGGTCTTGGTTTTACATCCATCCCTTCTGGAAGCTGAGAAGCGAGGGGGACAATGTAAGTACATATAAAATTCAGAGAATAACAGTGCATTCATAAAGACAATAATCCTTAATAAGAGAACCCATAAAGTAACAAGGAATTTGCGTTCTCAGTCTTCACCTATTATTTTATATTCCTATCTTTAATAGGTTAAAATCACTTATTTGTCATACAAACTATGCTCAGGAATTTTAAAAGGACAAAGTTTAAATTAATATAATATCACCTTCCAACTCAAATTTGTGTCAGGGAACTTAAGTAACCTTAATGTTGGCTGTGCTTTAGAAGAGAGCGGTGGGGCTTGCGTTTCTGCCTAATCAGGAGGGAGCCTGGCTGTAAGGAAGCAGAACTCTGCCTAGCACATCATGTCTGCTCCTCTGAATGAATAGAGGAGCACAGTGAACCATGCTGGTATTTTGTTCACTGGCTCTACGGTCTACTGTCTACAGTCTATACATCTTAATAGATGTGTAATGTATGAGGAGCTATAGGTTGGCCCTTGCTCATTGATGGCATTGAACCTACGTTGTGGAACATGTGCATATTCTTTCCTGTAAGTGTTGGCAGTTGTTAAATTTTGGTCTGGTTTACGGAGTAGAGAAAATAAAAATTACGTGAAATGGTTCAGTGCTTCTCAACCTTCCTAATGCCGGGACCCTTTAATACAGTTCCTCATGTTGTGGCGACTCCCAACCATAAAATTATTTTCGTTGCTACTTCATAACTGTAATTTTGCTACTGTTATGAAACCTAATGTAAATATCTGATATGCAGGATGTATTTTCGGGGGTTGTGACCCACAGGTTGAGAACTGCTGAATTAGACCCACAGTAAGATGTTTTATGTGTAATAAAGCAGCAGGTGATAGTCCTTAGCACATAGGAGTTGCTCAATATATGCTGATTGATAGTCAATACTGAATAAGTTTCCTAAATAGAATACCCCACAAATATTGGGTCAGGTGATTAAGAAAAAGTCGTTGAGATAAAAAAAACAACCACATTATAAGTTCAGAACAATATAAATATGTAATTATTCTGATAGTTTTCTCAATTATATTTCAAATGTGTTGGATATTTCTTGTTTTAGAAATGTCTTCTTTTATAACGAATCTATTTTCCAGTGAATTTTGAAGTACAAAGTCTATTCCACAGGATGCAAGCTTCATGGTTTAATTTGTTAATAAATTATCTGGTGATGCCCTCCTAGGTAAGGTTCGGGTGCAGCATGGCATGCAGGGATGTAATGCACTTTAAGTCTTGTGTTGATTCCTCAAGAAACAAGTCTTACCTTTTTTTTTTCTTTTGGCATCAAGTGATGTGTGCTGTGAGCATGATACATATATTTTACTTTGAATAGGTAGTTAATTACAATCAACTCTCAATTATTCAGGGGCTGATTATGTTTATGAACAACCTCTTCCCTTCCTTGTTTTGCTTGTTCCCTTCTCCAGCCCCGCACTGAGTAGTGTCCCTGTCTTTAGGAGGCCCATGAAAATTAAATGTCAAAACAGACAAAACACGAGCTCAGGCTCTGAAGGAATGCGATGAAATGATTGGATATACCAGGTGATTAGACTAGCTGTAGATTTTAAAAATGCATTCTTTCCTGTTTATTTATTTATTTTATCTGTTCTTTCTGTACTTCCAAATGCCTTTATGGGACCAACAGAGAGTTGAATGTAATGAACTATTTAGAATAATTAGTTGTATTGCGGAAATAAAAAGAAGCCACCACCCAAACACTAGGTCTTGGTTAAAATGGACATTGTAATTGTTCGGTGCCGTAGAAATCCTTTTGTGTAGATGTGCTCCATAAAGCATGGCTAAAACAACCTCCCGCATCGCTGTCTGCTGAAATGGCTCACTGTTGTTGCTCACCACCATGTAGCTTTTGTGTGTGACGGAGGATGCTGTGAAAGCATAAGCACCACCACAACCCTGCATTTGCCACATAAATAGTTGTACTATAATGCTCATTTTCTTCCCTAGGAATAGGCAGCATTTTTTCTAAAATATTAAGTCTGCAGTATTTTATTGGAGGCAAATGCAGATACTGTCACTTCACAACAAATGGTTTAATATTTACTGATTTTTAAAAAAATTTATATTAAACTTAGAAGAGGAAATTGCAAGGTTCAAAGGATCTTTAAAATTATATTTTACTATTTAGCAATTACTTTTAGGTTATAAGTATCCAACAAGATGTTTGGTTACTGAAATGAAATGAAAGAATGAGGCTGGGGAGAAAAATGCTTCTATCTTCAAAAAGCAGTGGTTTCTGTACCTTGGTCATATGTCTAAAGAATTATGGGATAGTTTTGGGGGAAAATAGATGTATGGATTCCTCAACTTCCAGCTGTGTAGAAGCCCTTGCTTGCTGTTGAGTAGCTAGAAAGTCCCTGGGGGTGGCCTTGAGCAGAGTACATAAATATTTTATTTTCATTCATCTTCCCATGATTGAATAGCCGGTTTTTTCATTTTCAGCTTTGATCTAAGAAGACATTAGTTCTTTACCATAATGGTAGATTTTAAAAGTGAGAAAAGGATAGGCCCCTTTCAATCAAGAGAAAAATTCAACTCTTAGGGAAAGAGACTCTTCAAATAGCAAGTAGATTTTGCTATTTTGTAAAACCGGACGCCTTGGATTTATAGCAAAGGCAGGACTAACACTGATGGTTTTGCTTTCTATTGCAAAGTTCTTTCCCCCATACCAGGTGCCATTTCAAAAGAAGGGTAGCTGCTAATGGCATTAGAATATTCTTAAAATTCAGTAAGATCCCAGCTTGAATCTCACCTGGCTGGTACGTAGAATCAATAGAAGTGCTTTTGGAATTGAAAATGTTTAGATGTTTGTGCACTAGAGCAAATGTGATGTGGCAGAAAATGACTTTATCCTCAAGTTCTGTATTCAATAGATAGCTTCTCAGAAGGCAGCTGACTTGGTCAGTGGATCAGGCCCCAGGCTGCACTCTTCTGAGAATCTCACCAAGGTTTATATTTACCAAGTTATCTAAGTAGGTGTGTATTCTTTGAAAATAGGAACTATTTCTTACCCTCTTTTGTATTCTTCCATTCACCTCTTACTGTTCCTTTTATTTCTTGTGATTGGCATACTGCTTGTTTCATTTGAAAGTCTTATTCAGCTTGGTTAGTCAAAGTAATCATCAGGAACTTGACCTGGAAATCAATGAATTAATATTAGATTCTCCTCGTGATTACTGTTCTTATGAAACCTTAGAATTTGCAGCATTTTGGTTATGTGGCTGGTCTCTTAAAAATATATAAGTTGTGCCTGGCCGAGGTAGTTCAGTGGTTGAGTGTCAACCTATGAACCAGGAGGTCACAGTTCAATTCCTGGTCCTGGCATATGCCTGGGTTGTGGGTTCTATCCCCGCCCATGAGGAGGCAGTTGATCAATGATTCTCTCTCATCACTGATGTTTCTATCTCTCGATCCCTCTCCCTTCCTCTCTGAAATCAATAAAAATATATTTTAAAATATAAGTCACTATGGGTGTTATTTTAAAGTACATATAACATATGGATTGGCTCAAAGCTTACAAACAACTATAGTAAAATAGTAAGACTTAGAGCAGTGAATATTGGTGCAGCCAAAAGCATTCTTTCATTTGGAAGTACATAGCTAAACTGTACATTACATTTAGCAACTTATTGGCTCATATTTACTTTGGTTCAGATAAGAATGACAGAGTAAACCAGACCCAACGTTCTTTAAGAAATTGGAAAACCAGATGCAGCCCCGCGAGGCTGTGGAGTCAGCCCCACTGTTTATAGTAAGGAGGACTGCTCGGCCTTGCAGGTGGCCGAGACTTAGAGCTGCCTTGGGGTCATGTGCAATAACAAGTTGTGGTGTCTTTTTTTTTTTCTTTTTTGAGGATGTTGGGAATATGATTATGTCATGTTGACTTTTATATGTTCTTGTTTATATTTAATTTTAAGAAATACCAATTCATGGTTCAAAATAGAAAATACTAGAAAGATATATTGTGAAACATCTTCTAGCCTTTTTACCATCACCCCAATTCCCACCCCTCTTCCAGTTAACCACTAGAAGGGTTTCTTATGCATATACTTTTACTCCCTTCCCTTCCTCCTTTTTTTACACAAAAATAACCCAGCTCTGCCCCCTTTACCTCTCCCTCAGCACTGTTTCTTGTTGATCTCTCCTTGTCTATACACAGAGAGTTTCTATGATGGGTCTGTGTGTCACATCATCTGAATGATGATGACTTGAAAGGAAGGTTGATGTTTAGAAGCTATTTCTGCAAACCAGACTTCTCTGTCATATTTGAATCTCCAGATATGTGACCACAGTACCATGTGTGAATGTGGATTCCTCTATATAATCTATAAAAGGTTGATTTACATGAAAATGTGAAATGACATTTCTTAATATCTTGGTCTAGGCTAGGATATGGGCAGAAGTTCTGTTTATTGTTGTCAGAGTCCTAACTTGTTTGTCAGTTGTCTGTCAAGTGAATTTCTTCTAATATTCAGTTGTGAAATATGCACAGGGAAGGTATTTGTTTTCATTTGCCAGATGGTGAGAAATTCTATAAATGGCAGTGTAGGTACTTCAGTAATAAGTCTTTAATGGAACTTAATCACAAAAGCAACTTCCCTATCTATAAAATTAAACTGTTCATTATTATCATTAAGAATGCATAACTTAATTTCCCCACATTTGGAGTTATAAATAAAAGTACTTGAAGATAAAGCAGGTAATGATAGCATAAATAAAAAAATCAACTTAGACTTACTTCTGTAGAGCATTTTTCACATAACCAATTTTAATTTTAATTTAAAATTGAACACCAGGATTAAGGAGCACTACTAGTTTGATATGTTTAAGGTAAAATTGAAGGAGATGCCTAAAGCCCCAAACAGTAAACCTAGTTCTACAAGGTCGCTCCTCATGCTGCATTTCCTGAATCCAGATGACATTAGAATGTTTAATAAATTTCTGAGATGATAGGTAGGGTCAAATTTAACAGGTCTGTTTTTGATTCCAGAGATAATACAAATGTATATCATTAGCTACTTCTAATCGAAGTGGTTCTACTATTTAGGCGGATTGGTTTTTGAGGCAGTTGTATTCACTATCTCTATGTGCTGTGCCCATAGCGTTAAGACCGCATGGGGAGGAATAATGACCTGTTATCGATGTTAAGAAAGCTCTCACTGAAAGGGGAGACTGATGAGAAAAGAATCTACAGTAGCTTTATGAATTCAGGCTGATGGGCACTATGGGACATGATTATCTGATCATTTATCAGAAGAATTTTACCTGAAAGAGAAAAAGAATTGAACTGAAGTTTGTTCGGAGGAAAAACAGGCCAGGAGTTAAGTCAACAAGGAGGACTTTCATGGAGTTATTTTTAGCTTCCAATATAGACCAAAGAGCCAGACAGCGTCTGAATGGCGACTTCTTTCTGATTCCTAGATTGTTGTTGGCGATAAAGTTGTTCTGATGCCCGTGAACGCAGGACAGCCATTGCATGCGAGCAACATCGAGCTTCTCGATAACCCAGGGTGCAAAGAGGTATGTTTGGGAGGAAAACAAGTAAATTCGTTCATTTTCTCATGAGAGAGAACAAAAGGCATATAGTTTCTTTCATTGTTTTCATAAACTTAAGCCTAGTGACACTGATGAATACTCCTAAGGTTCAAATAGATAATTATTAGTTATTGTATTGCTATTTTCAGATGGTCCTTTGGAGACATTTGTGTGGAAGTACCTACGTCATTGTACAAAGTTGTCTTTTTTCACCTTTTGCTAGTTGAAGAAATAATTTCTGTTATAACGTGGAACTGTAGTGGTATAACTGGACATTTCTTCATTAATAGGTGAATGCTGTTAATTGCAACACCAGCTGGAAAATCACTTTATTCATGAAATATAGTTCTTACCGAGAGGATGTGCTGAAAGGTGTAAGTATGTGCTGCACAGAACATTTGCTGGAAGAATCAAAGGCAGTTTTACTGAACTTCCAGATGCAAATCATGCGCATCCCCTGGTGTTCATCGTGTAGCGTGTGACTATAAAGCTATCAACCTAGAATGTGGCTGTATACTCACAAAAAGTGTTTCATTAGTTTCCTCTCCTGTATTTTGAAATGTAGAAATAATTGTTAAACACTAAGTAGATTGTCAAAATCAGAAAGGTACACTTGCTCCTCATGTCTTATGGTCAGCCTTTTCTTGGAAATACAGTTTCCTTGACTTGTTTTTCTAGGGTGACGTCGTTAGATTGTTTCATGCAGAACAAGAGAAATTTCTGACCTGTGATGAATATGAGAAAAAACAGCACATTTTTCTTCGTACAACCTTGCGTCAATCAGCCACTTCTGCTACTAGTTCTAAAGCACTCTGGGAAATAGAGGTGAGTGAAATATTATTTGGCTTTTAATAAATATTTACATCAACAAAAGAGGATTCAGTAGGCTGTTTTATCGTCATACGCTTCATTTATGATAGACGAATGAAACATTACTTTTTGTGGACTGACTTGCACTTCTTTATTCAGTGACCAATTTGATACATTACTATTTCCTTTACCTGTCTTCTCTGGGGCCTCTCCCTCTCTCCCTCTTGTTTAATATGGGCGTATATGTGATTTTGCTTTTAAAAAATCCATTGTGAAATGTGTGTTGTCAACATTGATGAGACTGAAGGCTATGTGTCTCAACTGTCATTGGAGTTAAGATGGGGTGGGATGACTCACTTTAAGTGAACCTCAGACCTACCGTGACTGCAAAGAACAGTTAGTTCTTCGGGAATGCCATTTTTTTTTTCTAGTGGGATGAGGAGAGCCATAGTTAGGAATTCATTCAACCTTTGAAAAGTATTTTTTAAATGTCCCAATATGGTAGAGTAATTAGGAAAATGTAAGATATGGATTTTTCTTTACAGAACCTTTCAATACAGTGGAGGAGATAAGATATGCATAATTGCTTACAACCAAGCCAACATCTGATAAATTCCATCTTGACTTAATGCACATCCAGGCTTATACAGTGGATCTCAACCACCTTAAACCCATTACTCGCCCTTTACAGCATATATTCTCTGATACTTCCTTTAATATCCTAAGATGAAACTCATAGGTAATATTATCTATATATTCTCATGATTAAAAATTAATAAAATGCCCCAAATTCTAATATGAAGGAGAAATAAAAGGAAAATACTTTATAATAAAATAATATGTACTTCAACATGCAAATACCTACTCTAGAAGATAGTGTATGTATACCTAACTTTGAAGGACACATGAAAGAAGTGGTAAACGCAGAGGATAAGACAGCATTCTATATGAGCACAGGAAAACGAAAGAGCAGAGGTGCATAATTAAACTCTTTAGTGCTTAACAGAAGAGACTTAATTGTACATGATTAAAAAAGAGGGAAATAACCATAATTGAAACAGGGACAATAAGGCAAATTACAGACTACTGAAACAGAGAAATGAAGTAGTATGATGTTTATGCAAATGAGCCGAGCCTTCATTATAAGTGTAACATCAAAATAATTCTCTAAGTTATGACATGGTTTGTAATAGAAATGAAATAGCACAAAGAACACATTGTCTATCTTGAAATCCGCCACTTGTTGAGGCATCCTTTCAGTCTGTGGCATTCAGGAGAGACCATATCCCTCAGTGGGAGATAAGGAATTGAGAAGGTGTTGGGGAAAAGAGCCATCACCCTGACAACTTCTCTCATCCTGGTAAGACTGAAAGATAAGTTACCTGAAAAGAAATTAATAATTAAAATATGTATTTTCACACCATAACTTTCTTATCAGTTTGTGTGCTCTGAAAATTAAAAAAATAAAGGGATAGCAATAATGTGAGATATTATTTTAAAACTTTATTAATAAAATACAGTGATGAAAAGGCCACATAGTGACTTCCCTCTCCAGTGAGTTCCCCGCATTTCATGTGCCTCTGCCTGTTTGATGTTTGGCTCTAAATTTGTTGAAAGGAGTTTTGAATCTTTTCAATATATTTGCTATTAGTTTTATAGCTTCGGCTGTAACTGTACCACTGCACTGAAATCCATTTCAACAAAATGCATTAGTTGGAAATGTTATAACCTGCTGAGCAGTCAGAAGGGAGAGAGCGAATAAATTATTCAATAATGTTGAGATGTCTTGAATTCATTTAAGCGTCTCTCTTCATAGTGTATTTCTCTTAAATTATTGGACTTCTCATATAACTTGATGTAAATGCTTTTTAGTATGATTATGTATCAACGTATTACCAATTTATATTTGTGGAGGGTTTCTTTCTGTAGGAGATTTGAAGGAGGTAGGCTGGGGCACGTTTCTCTGTTGTGTGGTGTATCAGTCAGGAAACCTGAGCATCAGGTGTTTCAAGAAAAGAGGTATTTCATATAGGAAATTAGGTTTCAGTGTTATTGGAAGGACTGGATGGGGAAAACGGGTTGGGAGCAGTAGTCTTTTTTTTTTTTTAATATCTATTTTATTGATTTTTTACAGAGAGGAAGGGAGAGGGATAGAGAGAAGCATCCATGAGAGGGAAACATGGATCAGCTGCCTCCTGCACACCCCCTACTGGGGATGTGCCCGCAACCAAGGTAATACATGCCCTTGACCCGAATCGAACCTGGGACCCTTTAGTCCGCAGGCCGACGCTCTATCCACTGAGCCAAACCGGTTAGGGCTGGGAGCAGTAGTCTTATATGAGGATCTGGCAGTGCAGTAACCCACTATTGCCCCACTCTGAGCCTGGACAGGCTTCTCCTCCTGTGCTTTGGGAGTCCTCACCCACCCAGTGAGCCTGCACCCCAGCCTGTAGGAGCCTGCACCCCAGCTTTTAGGAGCCTGCACCCCAGCCTTTAGGAGCCTGCACCCCACCCTGTAGGAGCCTGCATCCCAGCCTTTAGGAGCCTGCACCCTTGCCTGTAGGAGCCTGCACCCCAGCCTTTAGGAGCCTGCACCCCTGCCTGTAGAAGCCTGCACCCCAGCCTTTAGGAGCCTGCACCCCTGCCTGTTAGGAGCCTGCACCCCTGCCTGTAGGAGCCTGCACCCCACCCTCTAGGAGCCTGCACCCCTGCCTGTAGGAGCCTGCACCCCTGCCTGTAGGAGCCTGCACCCCTGCCTGTAGGAGCCTGCACCCCACCCTGTAGGAGCCTGCACCCCACCCTGTAGGGGCCTGTACTCCTGCCTGTAGGAGCCTGCACCCCTGCCTGTAGGAGCCTTCACCAGGCAGCTGCCACCACCTTTCCTGGAGCCAAAAGAGGATCCTCTCTGTACTTCGCTCTCCTTTTCATTCTGATGAAATGTCTCCAGCACCCCACCAGCCAGGCTTCCAGCCCCTGTAATACAGGGAAGCATGGGAGGGTGAAGGTGGGATGGCCCTGTGTGCACACAGAATAGCTAACATGTGTGAATTGCAGGATGTATAATGTCTTGTCCACTATCTATTAATGCCAAAAGCATTTCTCCCAAGTCACTGAGACAAATGAAAACATCTCCCTTTCTGTATCTCCAAATTGTTCCCTAGGGAGCTGTACTACCATTGCTAGACCTACTATAGTCTAGTTCTTAGTCTGGGATCAATGGTGATCTTCAAGTTATTTGT
Source organism: Myotis myotis (assembly GCF_014108235.1). NCBI lineage: Eukaryota > Metazoa > Chordata > Mammalia > Chiroptera > Vespertilionidae > Myotis > Myotis myotis. The sequence continues at coordinate 178,198,813 of NW_023416335.1, forward strand.
TAACCTCTAACATGTGTATATAAAATATGTTTGTGTACATAAGAAAACCAATAGATTGATCAGATTCTCAAAGGTATCTGTGGCTCCCCCAAGGGAGCAAGAATTCAGACATTGACAAGGTCTCAGATGCTGGTGTGATTAGCAAAGGATTTGTGAAAGAAGTTTGATTTGAAAACTGAGCCTTGTAGGATTGGCTGGTTTCCGGCCATAGGAGGAATGATTTTAAAGACTTCATCCACTTGGAAGTATTTTCATAATTATTATCTCATTTGAGCTATTGGAGTAGGAGAAGACATAGAAGATGGAGTCTAGAAAAAGACATAATATATATTATATATATTATATACACATACAGAACTTGAGGCTGAGCAGGAGTTCAAGAGTAGTCAGTATTAATAAAAAGAAGCTAACCTGTTGAGGGAGATGATGAAAAGTACTCCTAGGCTCTGGAATGTCTTATGATATCTCCACAACAATCCTATGAATTAACCCCACTTTATATATGAAGACACAGGCTTGAAGATATTAAATTATTCACTGTAATCATACCATAGTAACTGGCTGGGCCGGGACTCAAACACAGGCATCTTCAGGCTGTAAAGCCTGAGTCTTGCTACTGCACCAAACCGGTCGTTACCACCTGTTTCAGATCTTCTGCTTTTATTCTCAATGAGCATAGTGGCTCAGCATTTGGGGAAAGGCCAGTTCCAAGGACAGGCATCAAAGGACATGGTGCTCGCCATAAGCAGACATGGAAAGGGCCAAGAGTTACCTTAGTCCAGACCTCCAGGCCTGGGCATTTGTGGTTCTCTCTGCCTGGAATGAGCTCTTCCAATCTCTCTGCATGACTGTCTCATTCTTATCCTCTGGGTTTCGGCTCACACATCACCTCCTCATGCTGTGTGTCTTGTCATAGGCGGATGTCCATGCTGACTGTCATATCTAAAGTAGCCTCCCCTGGTTCCTCAAATCTTACTCATTGAAAGCTCTAATCTTGTTCATTGCCGTGTCCCTGTGGTCTAGAAGACCACCTGGCACCTCGCAGGTTTTCCATACTGTTTGTTGAATGAATCCTTAAATACCAAATGGGGGGGAACCCTACCATCTTTCCAGTTTGGCCTGGGAACATGTCTTCGGGGTGAAGCTGTATTTGCAGACATAAAGCATAGTATCATGCGTGTACAGTGAATTCACTGTTATGTCCTTTGCTCACTTATGGGGACTTTTATTTTTCTGCCCTGTTGTCCTCTCACGAAAACACATTTTAGATTTGAGGAGTTAGCGTCAACAGGCGGGCACCCTGTGTAAACTGTTGGCATTTGCTTGCCAGGTCTGTGAATATATTTTAGCCATTATTATCCCTGCTCTTTTTGTCTGTAGGTGGTTCATCACGACCCATGCCGTGGGGGTGCGGGACAGTGGAACAGCTTGTTCAGATTTAAACACCTTGCAACCGGGAACTACTTGGCGGCAGAGGTAAGGCTGATGGATGCAGTCCTATGGAATCTCTGATTCTGAAATAGAGAAATGGGCAGTTCGGTTTTCTAACGTACATTATATTTTCAGGAGCAAGTCCCAATTAGTACATTATACATGTTTCATTACTGCCTATCATGTTCTGGGTTGACGGATCCATTTTTCTTCAAATGTGAATATTAACTGAAGCCTTAAAATAATCTTTGTCTTAAAATTAAACAACATAGAATCAGAGGCATGGATACATGGAACAGACTGACATATGTCAGAGGGAAGGGGGGGGGGGCGAACTGGATGAAAGAAGGTGAAGAGATTAGGCAAAGAACATATATGCATAACCCATGGACGCAGATAACAGTGTGGTGATGGCCAGAGGGAGGGGGAATGGGGCCTGGGGCTGGCATGAGGTGAGTAAAGGGGGAACAATGGAGGACATCTGTAATAGTGTCAGCAATAAAAATACTAAACAGCAGCAGAACCCTGGGGGTTGGTTTACTGGAAGGTCACGTGGAATGGGGTATCTGATTTGCATATTCATGTGATTGGTCCTAAAATTTCCCATGGAGCTTCACTCTTTCAGAATGTCTGCATTGGAGAGGTGATGAGCTCATTGTGGTATAGTCTGGGTAGTTTCAGGTTCATCTCCAGTGGCCACTGTTTCACTGTTGGGTGGCTTTCATTGTTGATACCACTGGAGAGGAAAGGGTTTTCTTCCTCAGACATAGAATTATCCGAGAACTGTCAATAAATATGGTAAAAACATGTACGCTCTTTTCTTTCTCCGCTAAAAGCATGTTGACAGTCAGATAGGTATGAAGGGTGGAGAGAAGTAAAGGCATAGATGTTTTAGAAATGATTTGGTTAAAATTTGGTTATCTAACTTGAAAATAATTTTGAAAATACTGTGTTTTTTTAGATGTATGAAAAAATCCTTTTATTCTACTCTCCTCAACTCTCTTTCTGTTTTTTAACTTCGTTTCTTCTGGGATTTACAACCAGAATTTGGTCTTGGAGTTTTTGGTATTACTTATCTAACTTTGGGGTTAGGATGTGAGGGAGGGTAAGGAAGAGGGGATGGAGAACTGATGAGAAAAAGGTGTGGGAAACAGGATGTTTCCATACACATGCTGATCCCCAGTCTAAACTGGCACTCACACCCATGGCCCTCTCCATCCTGTTAATCTGTGCTTATTGCCATCTGATTTATTGTGCATTTTATATTATACATACCTATTTCTCTATCAGAATGTATGTTCTGTTAAGGCAGGCAATTTTCTTGACATCACCACTGTTTCCCCTGCACCTAGGACAGTGCCTAGAACTTATTTGATGAATATGTTTGGAATGAATGAAGGAGTGTAAAGAAGTTATTCAGCCTTTTATAATGGGAAGGAGAATTTAGGGATTTGTATCTGAGAAGCATTTGGAATCACATTTGGGAAAATTAATCTCTCTAAGCTTCAATATCCTCTGGTGAAAGGGGGATAATCACAATATTTATATAATAAGATTACTAAGAGAATTGAATGAGGTAAAGTGCTTGGCACAGTGAGTGTGTGGCTCAAGGTAAGCGGCATGATTCATTTTATTCTGTGATAAATAAGGATTCTTCTTATTTTATAAATAACTGACTCATTGTTTATGAATCCCTTCAGCTGAATGAAATATAGCTTTGCAGTTTATGGGCTCCTTATATCAGAAATGTTTTGAAGTTTTTTGAAAAGTAACTGTTTGAAACAAAATTAAGTAATCAGGTAGAAAATTTTTATCTAGAAAAAGAATTAGAAAAGTCTACTTAGATGTCTCATAAAAGATAAACTAGGATTAAAATTCTTTTGGCTTTTATGTTCGTGGTTCTTTTTCTTAATTCACTTTCCAATCAATGGCTGTTTTAGCTACGGATGTTGTCTACAAAAATTATATAATTACACATTGTTAGTTTTCCTCATTAATTTCTGTAATTAAAACTTGTGTCATTTGATCCATTCAAATGATTGGATTGTTAAGAATTAAATTGTTTATTAACTTTAATGAAGATCCATGACCTCAATACATAAATGAACTCATTAAACTCTGAAAAGTAGAAAGCAGCTCATACCTCTACAAGAACTTGAAAGATTGTCTTTTCATTGTATTCTAGAGAACACGACTTTAAATGTCAGATGCTATTGTGTTCATTAAAGAGTCTGATGTGTTTGTAGGATCTCTTCTGTCATCTTTAATATTTTAGATAACATTTTTTATGGCAAGGTGAGAGAAGGAGAATTAAGCATTAAATACATATCTGAAAATTGATAGCTAGGAATCTGTTTTCTACTGATTTTAACTAGTATAACAGATTGGGTGATTCTGTGTTGTATTGTAGTACCAAAAAAGAAGTCATAGTTTCAAAATACTGACATCCATTAGTTGGGGTTTTATACTTCATATGTCGGCTCTGTCCAGACAAGTCCTTCCTCAGATGCTTGTGCTGCTGGTGGGAAAGTGTCCAGAGGTGTGGCAAAGTCACAGCGATTGTAGTCACTGTCGCTTGATAAAACACTGATTTTCAACAATAGGTGGAAACTAGCCTGTGACAGTTGAAAAACAATGATTATCCTTTTGCTTTTTAAAGATGCCCAGATCTTTAATTGCAAAGCATTGTTCATGTCATTGAGGTGGGGTGGGGAGTTTCCAACATTTTGAGTTGTAACATCCTAGAAGCATTTGTTTTATTATAGGAGAGAAAAAGCTCCATGGCTTTTATTTATTTTATTTTTTAGTTTTATTTTAATATCTAAATACTACCTAAAAAACAAGACACACGTTGCGATGCTGAAAATGCTGGAGTTGTGAGTAATTGTTTTGGAACTTATAAAACAGCAAAGTCATCTTTAAGATTTCATACCTGCTCTAATATGTTTCTTAGGAGCCTGATAACTGCACAGCACCATAGAGAATGTTGCAGGTAGAGCAGGAAATAGAGGACTCAGTCCTTGCCCTTTCTGAACCTTCTTGTTTAGAAAGCAGCACATAATAGATGACACAGGATTATCAGCAGGCAAGGTCGTGGAGGGCTGATTATGTGTGTGTGCAGGTAGAGTCAGGTTCGTGTGAGATTAACTAAAGAAGGCTCTTGCTTGGGGTGAACTTTTCCATGCTTCTCAAAGAAAGCAATAGACCCAGGCTGGCAGAGAAATAAAAGGAAAATCCTTGTTGACATTGCCAAGGAGACAGATAGAGCTGTGGAATGTCTAAATCCTGTGTAGACAATGTAAAAAGAGAGGGCAGCTGGAAGAAAGGGGTTCTAACCAGAATTACTGAGTGACGAACCCTTTGTAGATTTTGAAAGTAAGTGCTTGAATGGGATCTAATTAGTAATAGGAGTGAAGTTTGAAGTTGATCCTGGTAGCTACCCTGGGGGTTGGGATTGGACAGCTATTTGTAAACATTTGGTAGATACCAGTGATGTCATTAGAAAAATCTAATTTTCACCCTTGAGAGCTCTCAGTACCATGAGATAAATGTATTGTAGAAATTGGATCATGGCGGGCTTATGAGAAAACACTGAAGTGCAACACACCTTTGGTAAAGGTGCCAGGGAGAGACAAGGAAGGGTGAGGAGGCCAGAGGAGGACCTGCCCGATGGAAGAGGAAGGCAGGTGCGAAAGAGAGAATGTGCTCAGGCAGTGAGGACAGCTTTTCCACAGGGAAGGAGGCCTGGGGTATTGTACAAACTAGCTCCATAGAAGTGGTACATATATCACCTATAGGGTGTGGCGGTAGAAGGTTGCAGGAGAGGGGTGGGCCAGATGTAGGGCAGCTGCCTTTTTCAGGCCACACATACTAAGCTAAGGAGAATGGGTTTTATCTTTAAAGAACTGTGTTTCAAATAAATCGGTATCTATAGAGGAACTAGGAATATATCCCAAGAAACCTGAAACACTAATCACAAAGAATGTATGTGCCCCTATGTTCATAGCAGCACAATTTACAGTAGCTAAGATCTGGAAACAGCCCAAGTGCTTATCAGTAGATGAGTGAATAAAAAAGCTGTGGTACATTTACATCATGGAATACTATGCAGCTGTAAAAAAGAACTTCTTAACCTTTGAGACAGCATGGAAGGACCTGGCGAGTATCATGCTAAGTAAAAAAGCCAGTCAGAGAAAGACAAGTATTACATGATCTCACTCACATGTGGAATCTAAGTTAACAAAATAAACTGATGAATAAAGTGGATCCAGAGACATGGAAGCATGGAACAGAGTGTGGAATCTCAGAGGGAAGGCGGGGGAAGGTGGGTGGGTGGGAGGTAATTAACCAAAGACTTTGTATGCATATACGCATAAGCCATGGATGCAGACAGTGGGGTGGTGAGGGGTAATGGGCTGGAGGGGTAGGTGGGGGAAAAAGGGGACATATGTAATACTTTGAACAATAAAGATTTTTTAAAAAGGGGGGGAAAAGAGGAAATAGAAGGATATCTTACCCTTGAGACAGCATGGAGGAATCTGGAGAGTATTATGCTAAGCAAAATAAGTTAGTCAGAAGATGAGCCCTGTCTTCTTGAATTTTTATGGAGGCTTCATTATATAGTTGCTAGAGGCCTGATGCACAAAAATATGTGCACTCAGGGGGGTCCCTCAGCCCAGCCTGCACCCTCTTGCAGTCTGGGAGCCCTCAGAGGATGTCCAACTGATGGCTCCTCCCACTGTGGGAGATGACTGGCGGGCTGATCAGGGGATGGTGCTGGCCCCCATTGCCCTGCTGCTGGTCACCGTCCCTCCACCCTATTGCCATCCCCTCCCTCTGCCCGCTGGCACATGCCTTGGTTGGCCTGGCGCCACCTGCTCGCTCGCCCCGCCCCCTGCCAACCAGTCGTTCCACCGTTCCGTCCATTTGCATGTTACGCTTTTATTATATAGGACTAGTGGCCCATTGCATGAAGATTTGCGCAATAGGCCTTCCTTCCCCTGGTTTCCGGCACTGGTTTTCCTCCGGCACCCGGGACCCAGGCCTTTGGTCCAGCCGCAGCAGTGAGGCTTGGTTTCTTTGCTCCGGCTGCTCCCAGCCCCTCCTTGCCCCCCCCCACCCCCCCAGCTCCTCCAGCGGAGCCCAGGGTGAACTCGAAGCCTGGGTTGCCCCCGGCGAACCAGGCCCCCAGCCCCTCCTTGAGCAGAGTACAGGGCCAGCTTCCTCTGTCGCAGGGAGCAACCCAAGCCTCCTGCTCACTCCAGCTCCATGGCAGCTGCCATCTTCAGTCGTCTTTAGTCTTGCTCAGCACCTGCATATGCAAATTAACCGCCATCTTTGTTGGGTTAATTTGCATAGTCGCTCTGATGGGCTGGTGGGTGTAGTGTAGTGAGGGAGTGAAGGTTAATTTGCATGTTTCTCTTTTATTAGTGTAGATGATTGATTAAATCATTGGCCATTGGTGAACAAGTCACCATTCTGCCTTGTAAAGTCCCAACCCTGCAATCATAGCCTCCATCCTTAGGTTACCTAGGGGGATTCCAAAGTCATCTTTTTAGTGTTACAAAAGACACCTTTATCTCTCTCACAACCTAGGAAATTCCAAGGGTTTTAGAAGCTCTGTGCTAGGAAAGGAGCTGAAGACCAAATATATATTTTTTATTATAATTCACAATATCATAGATACTAAAGTAAGTCGGGGTTTAGAAATGGACCCTTATTCAATTTAGAGAGTCCAACAGTATTGCTTTATAGAATTCAAGATTTGTTTTGGAGAAATACACAATGCTATAAAGCCGTGGACAAAATGTGGAATAAAGTATTAAATTATGAATGAGATAATATATTTGTGACTTCACCAGGGACTGCATTATGGTTCAGTTCTTTCCCTATAATATCAGTTTCTGTGGGCCATTCATGTCATTAGGTGACCTGAGGGGAAGGAAGACAGACGTACACAGCACAATTGTCAGTTGTCAGCACACTCATTGCCAGTTTGCCATAGATCTTCTACTCTTGTCACCTGTTGGTACAGGAGAGTTAACAGCTGTATCTCTGGGGGAGAAAGTAATTTTATTATATTTTGAATATCATAATAAGGGAGCCTCAGTAAATAGTGGGAAGAATTATAAATGAGGCATCACAATTTCTGATCTGCTGCTTTCTACACCTCCTTTCTTTGAATATTACCAAAGCAGGACAGATTCGGGCAGTGCAAAATAATTTTACTGGTTAAAGATTTTTATATTGCCTTTTTAACTTATTTGTTTGTAGGAAGGCAAAACTTCCACCAGGTGGCAGTAAATACTTATTTCCTAAATATGCAATGGCCTTTGGATTTAATTAATTAGTTAAAACAGTATTCAAGATCCTGTACATTGGCATAGGATCTTATCAATATTATGGCTGTAGTTTTAAATATCCCTAAATTTATCTGGAGAGCAGGGTTTGTATGTATGTGTATAGGTATGTATATATGCATAAAGACAATAGAACATACATACCTGATCCTATATACACAAATATTTATATAGCAGATATTATATATTATATATCAAGTAAAAATTATATATCAAAATATAAATTGTGCCTGCACATATAAGCATTTAGTAAATGTTATTCTTCTCTTCTTTGTTTAAGACTTATTAATCAGAATAATAGATTGGCTCTGAAAGGCCAGCAATTAGAAAGAGGAATATACATATATGAACATTTAAAAATACACACATGATAACTTAATGACTTTACTGTCATGTATAAGAGTAATAGAATAAATAACATTTTATTATTAAAAAGTAACATTTTCCTTTTGAACTTACATGCTTTCGGTCTGTTTCTTGCTATTGTGTTAGATGGAAGTTGCAGTTGTCTTTCATTTGATTGTGGTATGACCATGACTTTCACTGCCTAGGTGTTCCTATACTCTCTCTCTGCCACTTTTCTATACTGATGTGACATTCTCTACGTGACTTTTTTTCTAGTCCTCTTTGGCCATTTAAATGAGAACTCCCTTCAGAGGTTAGCAGTGAGTGTTTGCTCTGTGTATTCTCTTGATGTCACTCACTCTCATGGCTTTAGTGGTCCATTAATTTGATCTCAGATGTCCCACTGCCATTGAAACTAAGATTGAATTATATCCCTGCATGGGTGAATTTTCTTAGTTCAGGGTTACAAACTTGAGAGTCATGATAAACATATTTTTCTCTCTCAGTTTACACCTTTAGGTGTTACTGTCTCTGTAAAATCTTCTGTATCCGTGTTCTCCTTCCCATGTCAGCACTGCTATTTTTGTTGGCTCTCTCCCACTTCTTACTCCAGCCTTGGCTACTTTGACTCTTTCATCCTCTGTCTCCATGGCCAGTTGAGGATGTTTAATGTCTTGTTTCTGCAAATGTCTTCCCAAGGATATTGAGAATTGTTCTGAAGATGCAAACCTGTTAGCCTGTGGCTTCCAGTCCCCATTGGTCTGTGCTGGTCTTCCTTCCCACCTTGGGCCACACCACTCCTCCTTAGGAGGCAGGGAGGGAGTCACACTGTTGGAACTAAAAGATGTAGCCTCGGGACCTTCAGACCAGTGCTTCCAAATCACCCTGCCACTCACCAGCAGTGAGACTTTACACAAGTACTTCCCTTGATGTATCCTAGGGCCTCCTCTGTAAAGTGTGGTTAAGTATCACTTCTAATAGGATAATTATAAGGAGGAAGGAGTAACCACTAAAAGCATAAAAAGGTATTGCTTAAGTGACATTTATGGGTCTTCTCTGAGCAAATCTCATCTTCTCACCTACATAGCACTCACCCCCTTGCACTGCCTGTTTGCTTCACTCCTTCTTTCCTTCTTTGCCAGTTACAGTTCTGCCCATCCTTCAAGGCTTTTCTCAAATGCTACCTTCTCCATGAATGTAGTCTGTTGTGTTTTTTTTTTAATTTGATTTTAAAGAGAGAAAGGAAGAGAGAGAGAGAGAGAGAGAGAGAGAGAGAGAGAGAGAGAGAGAAGAGAAGAGGAGATGTGAAAGAGACAGATAGATTGGTTGCCTCCCACATTCGCCCTGACAGGGGTCTGTGATTGAACCTGCAATCCAGGTATGTACTCTTGACTGGGAATTCAACTGGAGACCCTTTGATGCACAGGCTGATGCTCTAACCATTGAACCACCGACCAGGGCATCCATTTATTCTTGAGTAAATTTTCCAACCACAGATTCCTCCTTCTTCTGACCTGTATTACTTATAAATTATTCATTCCTATCTTATATCTCTTGCCACATTCTGTTTTGTATTTAGGCTAACTGTATTTATGTCTTATTTCTCCGCCTAGATTGTATGGTCTTATGATCAGGGACCATATTCTCTTTGTTTTCCCTAAAATACCATATACTACTGTACTTTACCCATCATAGATGCTCTATTAATATTTATTGGATAAATGATTGGATAGTATATTAGGTCTTTCTCTCCAATGCCAGATTTATAATTTATTGTTAACATAAGGAAATATTTTCTTTAAAGTAGTAAAATATTCAGGAATCTCCATATGACCATGTCTTTTATCTTCTTTTCTAGAAATATATTTTTTTCAATTTATCCTTAGTTTACTTATGTTAATAATTACTGCTCGTGTTATATTCAGAGAAGGAAAGCAACAGTATCATTACAACATACATTGAAGCATATATTTATTTGGCCGTTAGTAAATATTGGTGAATTTATATAGCCAGAGATTTATTTGGGTGGCTTCTCTTTTTCCTCCTTTTCCTCCTCAACCTTCTCCTTCTCCTTCTCCTCACGATTATTATCACTTTAATAAATTCACTGAAGCAGCAACCCTTTATTAATTATTAAAAGAACACATTGCAGCCTGAGAGACAACACGTGCAGAATTCATCCTTCTTATTGGAATGACACTAAGCTCCACAGTCCAAGCCCACAGACACACGCTGTTGTTGGTTTCAAAAGTCCTCATGCATTATTGGCCCACATAGCTGATATATTTCTCCCCTTTTGCGCAGTTTCCTTTTCTTGTGTGTATAGCATGTGGAACATGATCTTGACTCATTGTTAAAACTTCCCTTTGCTGTATTTTTAAGAACTGGTGTCTGAGTTATTAGTCAGTGGTAGAATTTGTGGTGTGTAAAATGAACTCTCTTGAATGCTTCCTCAGACGAGGTGGGATTGTCAGCTCTCACCAGTTCAAAGATGTCAGCTCCTCTCATAAGTAAAGCCCATACACCTGGCAGTTTAGCTCCTGTCTCCTTCAACTGAAGTTTGAAGGTGAGGTTTTAAATTGTAATATTTGCTAATGGTTTCTTATTAAGTACCGCGGGCTAACCGATTGCGCCATTGGAGCTCCGGCTGATGGTTTCTTTCTTAGCTTCTTTTCATATTATACTTAGTTAAGGGTACAATAGTGAACTGAATTAAAGATCTTAGATCTTGTTAATGTGCTTTTAATAGCAGTTAAAACTAGTTTTTTTGTTTGTTTGTTTTTTAGCTTAATCCTGATTATCGAGATGCCCAAAATGAAGGAAAAAATGTGGTGAGTAGAATTGTTCTCCCCTTCCCCACCCCCAACAAATCCCAAACATATTGTTTATATTTTATATGAACAAATTGAAAAGTTAATAGGAAATTTCAAGACTAGGGTCTCTGAAGGAGAGTCTCTGAGTAGAGGCTGTGGATCAAAGCTAAAAGGGAAAAGATGAACGATATGGCTTAGATTATAAGGTGTCTACTAGTGGATATTTAGGGAGATTTCTAGCAACTTGAAGGCCATTTGTGATTGAACGCTGAAGACAGCTAGCATCTGAGAGATATGGTGGGTCTCGATTTAGTTTTCAGAATTGAAAAGAAATTAGGCAGGAGAAATGGAATTATGTTTAAATAGGACAGTAGGACTAAATAGGACAGTAGGACTATCGTTTTTTTTATTCGGGGTAATCTGTGTTCTACTTACAGGGGGACATTGAAGCATCAAATAACTAGATGACTAATTTTTCTGATATTCTAAAGTGTGTTACTCAAAGGGCATCATATCAAAGCTTCAAATAGTGCAGTTGAATTGAATTGAATTTCTGAGCTCATCTCCTTTCAGCTACATACTATTTGGTGGTGCTGCTAATAATTCTGGGCAGAGCCGAGTGGGAGAATAGAGCGTATGAAGGTTTATGGAGCAGCATAAAGAATATAAGTAATAAATCCCTGATGAAGTTCACTCTTTGTGTTAGTCAAGCTTTTACTTAGACGTGATAGATTTTTTTTTTCCTTTTGATTCTGGAATATAATTTCTTTATTCACCTCTAAAGGTGAGAAAGAGCACTCTTTTGTTTGAGCAATACTCTAATTGCAGGTCACACAGGTGGTTCTGCCTTTGCTGTGGGACTTTATGACTGGATGTCATCTGTCATCTCAGAGACACATCCAAATGGAGGCATCTCATTCTATTCTTTTCCTCTCCCAAAATCCCCAGCTTGAAAGTAAATAAAACCTAGAATATGGAACAATAAAGCTAACAATATGGCTCCTCATTTTATAGAGCATTTACCACCTAGCAATAATTATGTTTCTGTGTAAAAAAACAACAAAGGAGCAGTTCGAGTTTCACCTATGAAAAATGAAACCAATTTCCCAAAGCAGAACAGAATTCTCTCTCACCTCAGATCTGGGCTCCAGTATGCCTGGGTTCGCTGTGGCCGTGCTAATTATTTTCTTTCCTAATTTTCCCTGTGTTGTCTGTTTAATATCCAGTTAATATTTTTCCTGTAATATATCAACCTGTATCAAAACTCTGCCTTCCATGTTTGAAGTGTCAAAGGTTAATGCATGGTGCTGCTGAAATGAGGTGATGTGTGTCAGAGCTCCCATTAAGACCCAAATTGCTGTATTTATTCTACAAAAGAGCCTATTATTTCCAATCTTACAAATGTGTGGCATCCACAGGGACTCTGTAAACACTGGAGCTGTGTCAAGCCCGGCCGGGAACCTGACAGTCATTCGTTTCTTCTCCTTGAAAGGCCGCTCATTCCTTCAAATGGCTCCTTGAAGGGGGTTTTGGGGAGTGGCACCGTGCGTTTGAACATGACCATATTTATGCGGGACGTGATTTGATGTTTTCCAGGGAGCGTCTTTTGTCTGTGCTGAGGATTCTTGAGCTCAGCAATACTGATGTCTTAGGTCCGATGATTCTTTGTCGTGGGGGGCTTTCCTTTGCATTGTGGGATGTTCAGCAGCCTCCATGGGCTCTATACTCACTGGATGCCAGCAGGGGCTCCCCCTGTTCCAAGCTGCAGAACTCTAAGTGTATCTGGAAATTGCCAAATGCCCTTTTGGGGGCCAGACTTCTTCCTGTTGAGAACCATCAGTCTTTTAAAAAAATATATATATTTTTATTGATTTTACAGAGAGGAAGGGAGAGGGATAAAGAGTTAGAAACATCGATGAGAGAGAAACATCGATCAGCTGCCTCCTGCACACCCCCTACTGGGGATCGAGCCTACAACCTTGGTGCAAGCCTTTGACCGGAATCGAACCTGGACCCCTTCAGTCCATAGGCCAAAGCTCTATCCGCTGAGCCAGACCGGTTAGGGTGAAAATCATCAGTCTTTGTGCATAAACATACAGAAACAAAAATGTTCTAGGAACTATGAAACTTTGCTGAAATATACTTGAAAATTCTATTCTGTAGAATTTTTTTTTTGGGGGGGTGGGCGGTGGGTGGGTTGGTGGGTACCAGATTCTGAAAGAAGACCACCACATTTCCTTGAGTTTTACTATATATTCATCAATGATAGTGTGATAAGGAAAAGAAAAAGAGGTCCTACTAGGGTTTAGTTTGAGAATAACAGATTGTTGGGGAACCATGGCAAAAGAAGTGTCTGCAGCTTTAAATGGCAGGATTGTGTCTGTTACATAAAGCCAGCAGGCAGAGCCCCCGAGGGTCTGAACAGAAACACAGATGCCTGCACATCATTATGCTGCTGTGGCCTCACACAGGTCTGAATCAGCCCTGCAAACGCATACATTGTTTCTTACAGAATGTCTCTGGCTCCTGACAGCAGAATTGCAACGTGATGTCTCTGCTAACAATCCGATGACTCACAAATGAGTCAACAGAGAAGGTGTTACAGGAGGCTAACTGCTGTGCTGCCACCGGCTGTCCCAGGACAGGCAGGGGAGCCAGGCAGGCCATGAGTTTACTGGGCCTGATTTTCATAAAGGATTTTCACCTCCTATAACCCGGGAGGCTGCATGCCTTCTCTTCCAAGTGAAAATGCTAGTTTTATAAGAGCCCAGCAGACAAGGTTAATTTTCTGAGGCCCTGCATTCCCTAAATGGAGTGTTTTGGGTAGCCAGCTGATGTTAAATTTAACACCTGTCTAAGCTCGGCTGTACCTTCATGGATCCTCATGATGCAAGAGGGAGGGCACTGTGCTTCTGTAATTCTCTGTGGGGAGCTAGTGCTTTTGTGTCTTTTTCTTACTTAAAAAATGATATGGGTTTATATACAAAAGCCACAAGCACATCATTTTGAGCAGAACTGTCTTTGTGTTATAGGAATATATGACCGATTTTCTTGTACAATGAAGCTTGAGCCATACTTTTAAAACTTGTATGCTTATAGCTCATTATTTATATTTTACTCTTTAAAAATTTTGAGGGGCTGGCTTGAATTTTACTGTCAAACTGTTTCCGAAGGAGAGTTTAAGCAAATTCACAGAGTGAAAGAGATTGGAAGCAGAAAATTTAAGAATGCAGCACTCTTTAAAAATTTCTTAACAGGTTAAAAGCTCTTATTCACACTAACAATTATTAGGCTATTTATAAACGCAACTTATCTATTCATTAAAGCTTTTTCCTCCAAGGACCTAAGTAAATTATTTAGTGGTACAATAGTACATTCCTCTTATCCTATGTAATTAAAATTGGGTCTTAAGTAGTGAGTAATTCAGAGTGACCATTTATTTATTTATTTATTTAATATATTTTATTGATTTTTTACAGAGTGGAAGGGAGAGAGAGATAGAGAGTTAGAAACATCGATGAGAGAGAAGCATCGATCAGCTGCCTCCTGCACATCTCCTACTGGGGATATGCCCGCAACCCAGGTACATGCCCTTGACCGGAATCGAACCTGGGACCTTTCAGTCCGCAGGCCGACGCTCTATCCACTGAGCCAAACCGGTTTCGGCGAGAGTGACCTTTTAAAATTAGCCCCAAGAAGTGAGGTTTTTCTATGCTTGGAAAAGATTTTTATTGTTCAGTGTAAAATAGGTCTCTGACTACTTTTGTTGGGACCCCAACTGGGAGATGTTACCAAGGAGGATTGGGTAGGAGGGCCATCTCAAGGAACCTGGACCTGCTTTCCTTTTATAAGTCTAGAAAATTCATTTCATTAGCATTGAAAAAAGGGGGTGCATACAGGTATATCGGCTCTTGCTAAATGAACTCACAGATGACTGATGTATAAACCACAATGCCAACTTTCAATTGCTAGGTATATCTAAATCATTGGATCAGTTAATGCGTTTTCTTTGAAGGAAAATCTATATATTAAAAGCTAAATTATAATTATAAGATGGGTGTGCAGGGCTTAGGAAATTAGATGACACTTATTCCTTTTAGACATACGGGTTTCCTCCAAGAAGCCTGGAATGCTAATTTGTTGCATCGACACTCGGCAATGGTGAGAGTACGGTTACCATCCCCTCAAAGAGCTATATTTGTTACATTCCCCCTCCCCCCTAGGCCCTGGCAATCACGAATCTACTGTCGCTATGGAGTTGCCTATTCTGGACACTTCATATACGGACTCATACAATATGTGGCTTTTTGGGTCTGGCTTCTTTCACTTAGCACTGTGTTTTCAAGGTTGATGTAAGTTGTTGAATGTATCTGTATTTCATTCTTTTTTTTATGACCGAATAATATTCCAGTGTGAATATACCACATTTTGTTTATCCATTTACCATTTGATAGACATTTGGGTTCTTTCTACGTCTTGGCTGTTATAAATAATGCTGCTACCAACATTCATGTACAAGTTTTTCTGTGGTCCATGAGTGTTATGATTTCTCTACACCCTCACCGATAGTTGTCAGTGTCTGTCTCTTTGATTATAGCTGCCCTCGTCCATTTAACTAATTAGTAATGATGCTGAGCATCATAGCATGTGCTTTTTGTCCATTTGTATGTCTTCTATGGAGAAATGTGTATTAAAATCCTTTGCTCAATTTTTAATTGGGTTGTCTTTTTACGATTGAGTTGTAAGTGTTCTTTATATATTCTGGATATAATTCTCTTTTCAGATATATGATTTACAAATATTTCCTTGACTCTGGAGTTTTTAATAGACACTATTTTTTTAGAGTAGTTCTAGGTTCAAAGCAAAACCCTGGCAGTTTCTCTGCCTGTTCACAGTTCAGAGGTGCTACCAGCTTGAGCGGCATTTGCAGAAGACATCGGAATGAAATTGCAAGCGTTTTCTGATGCAAGGAACATGCTGTTCACAATCTTGGGATGGAAATGCAAGTCAATGTTTTGCAGTGATCAGGCGTAATATTTCATTGTCATAGCAGCCATTGAACAAATGCTTGTGGTTGGACATGGACTGCATTCGTTTGCCTTTTGAGCAGCTTCCTGTGATGGTACAAAATGGTGCTCTCTTTCTCTGTCTGTCTCTCATTTTAAAATTTAATTTGTTTCAATAAATGTGTATAAGTAATTACATTTATGTACTTAATTACCACGCTTATATTATGTTTTGGTTTCTTGTGCATCAAATTCTTCCACGGAGGATTGGGACGTGGGGAAGTTCAAGTAGAAATACCTAATCATCAGTCTTGTGTGGTTGCCTGCTAAAATGGTAAGGGTGACCTAGAAATATTGACTGGGTGTCACATCATCATGAAGGCTTTTATTTGTGAAGGTCTCACTTTATTTCACCTCATGTGCCATTATAGTATGTTCTTGGTTCTAATGGAACAAGCCAATGAATTGAATGGGAATGTTGTGGGTGATTCTCGTTCTCTCCAGGTTAATGTCCCGTTTATGGTTTTGGATTTAGGCAGGAGCTCTGAAACACTGTCATGCTTACTGTTTGACTTATGACATCTATATGACTCAACACACTAGTTCTTCCTTGTGTTTGTTTTAAATGTGGAATGGTCAAAATTACTACTGTGTAAATAGGGTTAGTAAAGGAAGGGAACATAACTAATGTGACTTTTGGTGCCTGGATAATTTGCCCAGATCCTGCCAGCCCTCCAGGAGTGTGAGGCTTAGCACTGTTGATAATAATTGCCTCAAAGGCTGTCCGGCCTGACCTGCTATTTTTGGTTCATGTGAAATATGCATCACTGTAACCCAATGAAGAAATAACTTGCAGATTTAAACCTTATATCCCAGATAACTGGAGAGTTTAGTTAGAAATCTGATGGAAGTAAATAGTCTTGCATCTGCTCAACAGAGAGATGGAGATCTTCCAACGTCGAAGAAGAAACGGCAGGCAGGGGAGAAGATCATGTACACCTTGGTCTCGGTCCCACATGGGAATGACATTGCGTCCCTTTTTGAACTGGATGCCACCACTCTTCAGAGAGCGGACTGCCTGGTTCCTAGGTAAGAAAATAAGTGATGGTTAAGGGATAGTGTTTCTTTGAATAAATTCACTGAAAGGTAAAACATTAAAACCATAATGTTATGTAATTTTTGTGATATAAAGGGAGAGAGCATAAGTGAAGAACAAGTGTGTAACAAATCATGCCTCTTTTGTGAGTAGTTTAACATAGTTTGCTTTATTTTTGTAAATAATTAAAATGTGCTTCACCAAAGGAATTCTGAAAAATGTATAGCAATCATTTATTGTTCTTGTATGGATTTTGGTTACTAAAATGAATAATAATCTAGAAGCTTTCTATTAATATTGATATATTTTATTTTTATTATGTTAAATCCCAGGTAGTTTTCATTAATTTGTTTATTCATTTAGTCAGTCAACAAATCTTTATTGAACATTGATTAAACTCTAGGCATTGCACTTGGCTTTGGGAAGACAACCCTGAACACATTGGTTATTCACTTAAATTTAAATGAGGGAGAGAGGTGATATACAAACATTAAATATAAGGTCAGGTAATGAAAATGCTTTGAAAAAATGCAGAGTTTGGAGAGAGTTCTATTACGTCTGAGTATTCAGAAATGGCCTCTGATTTAGGACATTTGAGAAACTATCTGAATGATTTCAGGAATCAGTCCTCTATATTAGGAGTGTTTTAAGCAGCAGGAATATCCAGAAATGGAAACATCTTGAAATTTACCAAGTATTCTGAAGGGCCAGCTGGGAGACAAGTTGGACCTAAGTGAGCAAGAGGAAGAGAGAGGAGGATTGGTAATGTGGTAGCCAGAACCTAATGTGAGAAAATATCTTACATTCTTTTGCTTGTATTTGATTACTTTAGTAAACCTCTTTTGCCTACCCCTGTCTACCTTCCATCAATAATATTATGATGCACTCTCTTAGATCAGCGATTTACAACCTTTTTCATCTCATGGCACACAAACTAATTACTAAAATTCTGTTTCACACCAAAAAATATATCATATTTTTTCCTGATCTGACAGAAAAATAGGTCTAATTTGATTTCATTCACACTAGACAGCTATTGTTGTGTTGGCTGTTGCCATTTTTCTATTTGACAGTGTAAGGGAAAAGAGGTCAGCTGTTGCATGTTTGAAAAATTTCTTGCACGCCAGTTGAAAATCGCTGCTTTAGATGCATAGATGAGTCTTGCCCATGTTATTATGTCTAGAGGATGGTTCTAAATTGTCCTTAATAGAGCAATATTGTCCTTGGCCTTGGTCAAATGACAGTGGTGAGACGTATGGTACTTACACAAAATGCGGACATTATAGGTTGCTTTCAGGGAGTTTAAAACGCTGCCGTTCTAACACTGCTGAAGAACACTGCTCCTTGAGCTTCCCAGAGGCTTTCGTGGTTGTTCTCCTTCAGGAGAAATATTGCCAGATCTTGGCTTCCTGCGAGGTGTACCTCACACTTCCCTGTTCTGCTGGCCTGTAAAGAGATTCCCTCTGAAGGTGTTACCTGACCCAGGCCTCCGGCCTTCTCTTCTCAGTATTGGGATCTTAATCCTCATAAGACTTTCATCCTTTTAAATTTAAAAGCAAAATGGAGTCCTTCTTGAACTCTAACCAAGAAAGTTTGCTTAAGGAAGTGATGAAAAGCTCTCTCTATAAAGTGCACAGACCCATGACAAATCCCTGAGCCTTGCTTTATCTGAAAGCGTTAATCTATTACTATTTAGTAGAACCTTTGAAGCCTTTCTCAGTGTTGAACAGAGTTTTGTATGAACAGATTCGTTTGTCATTAATTATATTAAAGCTAATGTTAATGAACACTTAATAATAACTACACTTATGCTAAAGCTCTTGAGCACTTTCTAAGTGCTAAGCCCTGCCAAGTCCTTATTTAGTCCTGGCAGCACACTTACAAATAAGGAACGAGAGACAGAGAGCAGGGCTTTTCAAGTTGACTGTATATTGTAATCACCTGGGTAGCACTGGGATCTCTGTGCTCTGACCAGTGCAGCCAGAGTTTAGGCTGTGGGATGCAGGCTTTACTTTTTAAAATCATTACCCAGGTATTTGATCATGACGTGTGGGAACTAAAAAATCTATACTCTTAACCACTATGCTACAGTGCCTTCATGTTTTAGACATTCAGATTATATCGAGACCTTAATAGCAACACATTTGCGTGGCAAATGAAGGAGTTATTCATTTTCAGAATTCTTGCAAAATATAAAATTATATGTAAGTGTAGTATCTTTAGTTTGGGACCCAGCAATCTAGGTTGACTCAGCATCTATTGAACAAGTATAGGCGTAAGAGTAGGGGCAACAGCCACAGGGCTGAATAAGATGTGGCCCACACTTTCCAGATGCTTAAAAGACAGTTGGGAAGACAAGTGAATCCAAATAACATCTCGTGGGTAAATCTATGCAGAAGATGGTAAAACAGTTATTTTAAAATTTCTGATGATTTGGACAATGGTTGGATTTTGCTATTTTAATGATTTTTGAAAAACCAGTCTTTATTTTATTTACTTTTATGAATGAGCAGAACCATGAAGTTGAATGAACCTCTTACTTTCTCTGAGGCCCTTGGCATTTTAGTTGACTTTCTTTTATTGCTTTCTGTCTCATGTTCTATGACTCATGTATGTCATACATTTCCTACTAAATTCTCAGGAACTTGAAAGCAGAGGACTTACCACAATGGTACTCTTTTAATTGACAAACTCATTTATGTTCATGAAATGATAAGAGAAGATTCACTAACAAGGATGATATTTGAGTTGGAAGAAGTTCTAGCTGTCCTTTCTCAGGCACTCTCACAGTTCATATACAGTTGATTCTTATTATTCCCAGCACCCTGAAGTAGCAACTACTGAGCCATTGTTCATCGGGGAAATACACAGTTAGGTTCCTGTGAGCCTCTGGTCACAGTATTTTTGGCAGTCATTGAACACATAACCTTGTTTTATGTATATTTCTGTTTAAAGACACCTCATTTAATCTCTGCTGTTGATTCATTAACATTGAACTCACAGCTGTTAGCACTACAGCTCATGTCTGAATGAAGCTTATCTAACAGGAGTATTTTCTCCTAAAGGCACAGCACAGCCTTGCTCTTGGGTATAGTAAACCGCACCGTGTTTGGGAACTGTTTAAAACAAGTGTGGAATCCATGAATAATGAGATCAACGGTGTATACTTTTACATGCAGATGGTTAAACTACAGAAAAGACTACTGTCCTAGCCAGTTTGGCTCAGTGGATAGAGTGTTGGCCTGCTGACTGAAGGGTCCTGGGTTTGATTCCGGTCAAGGGCACATACCTTGGTTGCAGGTTTGATCTCTGGTCCTGGTTGTGGCATGTGCAGAAGGCAACCAATCTGATGTGTCTCACATTGATGTTTCTCTCTCTCTGACTTTCCCTCTCCCTTCACTTTTCCTAAAATCAATAGAAAAATATCCTCAAGTGAGGATTAACCCCCCCCCCCCCCCAAAAAAAAAGGACTGCTGTCAGCAGTTTTAACTGAGTTGGTTACTTGATCAGTGCTTGTCACATTAGCATCTATCAGAATTTCATGGAGCGCCTGTTAAAATACTCATTGTTGGGCCTTACCCTCTGAGTTCCTGAGTCAGTGGATGAGGATGAAGCCTCAGAATTTGCATTTCTAACAAGTTCTCAGTTGATTCTGATACTGCTGGTCACACTTAGGTAATAATACTGCATGCATTGAAAGAGTCTATAGTTCAGAAATTTTCCTTCGACCTGACTGATCAATACTTGAGTCAATTACTACTCTAAAATATATCTGTATTCATATTGTGTATGAAATTGTTAAATATGTTAATATGTAAGTGGGTTAACTTTATATTGTGTTTTATATTATTTTGCTTTTAGGAACTCCTACGTTCGGTTAAGACATTTATGTACCAACACATGGGTCACCAGCACTAGTATCCCTATAGACACAGATGAAGAGAGGCCTGTTATGTTGAAGGTAAATGTTCCTGAAAATGGTTTGATTTTCAGCCAAATGTTGTGTGAATAGGATTAAGGGGTGACTGACATATTTCTTTCAACCCATCCTCACCCGTATTAGAGAGTATTGCAACTCATTTCATCACGCTCTCGTGTCTGCCAGCTACTTAGGTAGCTGAGCTAAGTGGCTTGGCTTTGGCAGGGCTGTGAGGCTGAGGAGGATGCGGCACAGATACCCAAGGGTGGGGGCAGCCTGGAGAAAGGGGAGAAGATTCCAGGACTGCACTTTCTCTGTTGAAACGGAAGCAAAGAGCAAGTGTGATAGGGATGCGTTTGGGAACAAGGCAGGATGTGGGCATGGACAATCTGTGTTCCTTTTGCCTTTTATAGAAGGTGTTGTGGGTGGGAATTATGTGTTTGCATGATCTACTCCTGTTTTGCATTTCTTAAACCGTACTAAGGCGTATTGGTATTTGAAGTACATTGCATGGTTGTTTAAAAAGAAACAACTCATCTGAATGGACAAAACCCCACCACATTGCAGATTGGAACTTGCCAAACAAAAGAAGATAAAGAAGCATTCGCCATTGTGTCTGTCCCGCTGTCTGAGGTGCGAGACTTAGATTTTGCCAATGACGCAAATAAAGTGCTGGCAACCACGGTTAAAAAGCTGGAAAACGGCACAATAACTCAGAATGAAAGGAGGTTAGTAACTTTTAAAAATGACTCTTAAATCATCAGGACTCAATTGTCCACTCCTGCAGTAAACCTTAGGTGAACACGTGGGTAACCAGTACTAGTTTTCCTATAGACACAGATGAAGAGAGGCCTCTTACGTTGAAGGTAAACGTTCCATTACCACAATGGTATTCTTTTAATAGACACAACTCATATATGCTGTGCTCTATGGGGAGCACCCTAAAGCAATCTTCAGAGTGCGCGCCATAGCAGCACACCTGATTCTGATGAGCAGGTCATGGTGAGTGACTGAAAATGGTGACATTCAAATCTTGTGGAATATTTACTTTTCCCATTTTAGTTTGGCTTGAAAAGAGTTGTTTTTCATTACTCTCTAACATTTCCTTTCCTTTTATTTTTTAAAATAGTTTTTATTGATTTCAGAGAGGAAGGGACAAGGAAAGAGAGATAGAAACATCAATGATGAGAGAGAATCATCGATTGGCTGTGTCCTGCACACACCAACCTGGGCATGTGCCTGGATTGGGAGTCAAATCATGACCTCCTGGTTCATAGGTCAATGCTCAACCACTGAGCCACACTGGCTGGGCTGATCTTTCCTTTTAAATGTTTCATAAGAGATTCACAGTACCTTTTGCTGCACTTGATTTGCGATTTTGGATTTCTAAAGGTTCTAAAAGAAGTATTTTTGTTGTTGTTCTTACTTGTTCAAGATACAGTTCTCTGATCAGATACCACAAAACACACACACACACAAAGAAAACCCACCCAAATATATAATACCAGAAAACGGTCTTCATGGTGTAGCTCTCTGCTCTTATAACTCCCTCAGAGAAACTGGCTCCTTAATTCTTCAACTCTGGTTTTGGAAATAAGTGAGAAAGAGAATGATATTGGTATATGTTAATTATTTTACCCCTACCTCATGTTGGCACTATACATATATTTTATCTAATCCTTCATACATTGGCACTCTCATACACAGCTGGTGTAAGCACTTTGGAAAATAGTTTTGATGGTGACTAGAAAAGTTAAAGAGGCAACACTCCTCTTATAAGTGGAACCATGCGGTGTTTGCTCTTCTGTGACTGGCTTATTTCACTTATAATGTCCTCCAGGTTCACCCATGTTGTCACATGTGACAGGATTTTCTTATTTTTAAAGTTGAGTAATATTCCATTGTATGTATATATTGCA
Organism: Myotis myotis; assembly: GCF_014108235.1. Lineage (NCBI taxonomy): Eukaryota > Metazoa > Chordata > Mammalia > Chiroptera > Vespertilionidae > Myotis > Myotis myotis. The sequence goes on from NW_023416335.1 coordinate 178,221,701, forward strand.
TTTTCTTTATCCAGTCATCCATCCATAAACATTGAGGATGTTTTCCTTATCTTGGCCACTGTAAACCATGTTGCACAACAGTCCGACTCTTAGAAACAGAGAGTAGAATGGTGGTTGCCAGTGGCTGGGGGTGGGCAGGGGGCAATGAGGAGATCCTCTCTAGTGGGTATAAAGTGTCATTTATACAAGGTGAATAAGTTCTAGAGATCTGCTGCACAACATTGTGCCTGTAGTTAACAGTACTGCCCTGTGCATGCAAAGATTTATTAGGAGGGTCGGTCCCACTGATTACCACCCGCACATGCACAAAAAAAGCAGCAGACACTCCATGACTCACCAGCTCCCCTCCTAGGCTGAATGATTTTGAACATCTGTCCGAAAGATGCTCCCACACATGTGCACCAGGACACATGTGTAACAAAGTTCAGCCTTATTCTAAATAACCGCAAACTGAAAACCACCCAGCCGCCCGTCACCAGCTGAATAAGTGAGTCCCATCTTGGTAAATATCAGACAATGGAACACAGTATAGCAGTGGAAATAAATGAACTGCGTCTGTGTATACTGTAACAACATGGCTAAAGCTAATAAACCTTGGACTGAATGAGAACCAGACACAAGCTCATTCACTCTAATAGTATTTGTGAAGTTTCAGAACAAGCAAAACTACATTCTTATTTGGGGTGCTTAAGCAATTGGCAGAGCTATAAAGAATTACAAGGAGATAATTGTCACAGAAGTCAGGATGGTATTCACTTTATAGGAGGCTCTTGCAATGTTCCATTTCCTGTTCTAGGTGGTGCCTTTATGGGGCTCGAATTATAAGTATGCCATAATGAAACATGTATGTTTTATGAACTTTTAGAAATATATCTTACAACACAAGATACATTTCCACCCCTGTTAATGGGAAAAAACTCATAAATATGCAGACAAGTGGCATAGCTGTTTCTCAGCTTCCTCTGTTCATACCTGTTTTCCCCCTAACAAAACCGCATTTGACGACCACTAATTGTGCATTCAATTGTACCTCCACTCCTCTGGGGAGAACGAATAAAGGCCAGAAGCTGAAACCACTGCTCCCTTCGCTATAGATGGTTAAATATCAGAACTAAGTTATGACCAGTAAGGGAATCCGATGTGCAGATACTGATACCACTTTTTTATTTGCTTCTTACCTATTAACACTTCCTTTTGATGAATCCATTTTTTAGTCTCTGTTACTCCACATATGCTCAAAGTTTACTCAGTCTCACTTACAAAGTTCCCCTTGCTAGGGATTACAGTGATTCTTGAAGAAAAAAAACACACAAAGATTAGGATTACAAGCATTTACCACTACGGACTGTAACCCTGTGCGAGGTGCTCCTCTTGTTACTGCTGGAGAGAATCTTAACCTCTCAAGGTAATTCTGAGGAAGGTGGAGAATCAGGACTGGGCAGGGATTATGCATTTGTATTCCCCCTGCTTCCTTCTCCACTGTTTTAGAGTGAAAAACATCCTAGTAAAAAGAAGGTCTTGCTTAAGAAATAGGAAGTTGCAATTATTGATCTTAATTTAGTAATTTTAGAAAAAGCCACCTTCCATCAAAATTCATTCAAAGCTGCCTGGCAGAGTTGAATACATTTATATGATTTTTCTCGGTTTTAGAATTCAGTATAAAATTCTTTCTGAAAATACCTCACCACTCTGACATTCTCCCTCTCTGGAGAATGAAGTTATTATTAGATATTCTTTTACTCTAGGAAGAATGATACCAGGTCAAAAGGAAGGTGTTAAAATATTGCAGATTTGTCTCAAAATGCCTGCGTTGTTTGCATTCTCTCTCATCACACCCCCTTTCCTTCACCCTGGCATAGACAGTGGAGGCACAGCTCCCGGGTTGTGCTCCAAGATCCTCAACCTCAGATATTCTTCCGTAGCATTTTCTGATCTCATTCTGCAGAGTTGCACCCAGAGGGAAAATGGAGGGCAGTTGACTTATGTTTAGAGCTGGAAGAAGGGGCACATGCAATCGTAAACCAGAATTTCTGCGCCATGTTTCCACCTCTGAGGATGCAGAAAAAAATACGGGGTTCCTCTGCAGCGTTTATAGTTGAATATTCATTTGTTTCCCATCTTGCTGAGCTGTTGGTGTACGCCAGGCACGGGGCCATGAGGCATGTATGCATGCGGTGGTGAGGCGGTGGTGAACGGCACAGACTGTGGCATGTCTTCAGGCCGTTTCATGGCTCACGGTTGGTCCTGGTGACAGAAGGCCAGCACCCAGAACAGCGGCCGTACAGCATGCACTCCCAGATTAGTAGTCCCGACTGAGAGCTCACGTCTGCCTACAGCAACATCATGCATGTCCCCTTAAACTGTATTTGCCTGATGTCACCATCTCTCCATGAGCTATCTTTTGTTTGGCCTTTGAGTAGATGCTTCTTTTGCGATAGCCATTTATTCCAGATTTCCTGGCCATTTTGTTTTAGTCATGACTCTTTGAGGAGCAGAGAGATGGGTTTTTAAAATCTAATCTTACAGTCTTAATTTGCTCAACTTTGGTACATAATGTGTTAGAATTACTTTGATATCTAATGGTATTTTATTTTGTTTGTTTTTTCCTTTCTTTAATGTAGCTTTTTCTTTGCTCTCCATTTTTTTATTGTTTTCTGTAGATCGATGTTTATATTTTTCTCTCCAGTTTTTCTTTTTCTCTGCTGGTTTAGAAGCCATAGATAATATTTCTATTATTTAGAAATTGCCCTTATGTTCATAGAACATAAAATTTAAACTATTTGTGCAAACATCTTAGCTATATATTCTTTCTTATAAAACTTGAAGATACAGGGTGGGGCAAAAGTAGGCTTACAGTTGTGAGTACATGGAACACAGAGTTTATTCTTATATTCTTATTTATTAATTACTGCATTGTTTTCCATATGAATAACTGTAAACCTGCTTTTGCCCCACCCTGTATTAAATATTTCTTCATTTCATGGGAGAAAAGTACCTCGGAATGCTTTAATTATGCGCTGATATTCTGCCTCCCATCTTTCTTGGAATAGTTGTCTAGAACCATTGTTCTGTGTTTATTCTTTTCATTTAAAAATTTTATTTTATTGTGTCTAGTAATTACAAAAAATAAATATCAAATTATTATGTATCACCTTTTATTTAAAATATTTTTTTTCTTTATTGATTAAGGTATTACAAATGTGTCCCTATCCCTCCATTGTCTCCCCCCCACCCCAGTCCTGCCCTCACCCTCACCCCCTGTTGTCTGCATCCATCACTTATGCTTATATGCATGCATACAAGTCCTTTGGTTGCACTGTAAAGTTTAGCATCTAAATTGTTTTTCAGTTATTTATTATATTTATTAATATACTTAATGTCTTCCTCTGCTTGCCGTTATTTCTTGCATCTCACTTCTCTCTGGGTTTGCTTTTCTTCTTGCTGAAATTCATGCTTTATTCAATGAGGTTATAAATCTTATTAGTTTTTACATATATGAAAATGTCTTTATTTGACCTCTACTCTTAAGTGATATTTTATGCATGGAATGTGAGATTGAAAATTATTCTTCTTTAGTATTTTTTGTTGTTAATCCTCACCAGAGGATTTTTTCCCCCATTGATTTTTTAAAAATATATATTTTTATTGATTTCAAAGAGGAAGGGAGAAGGTGAGAGAGATAGAAACATCAGTGATGAAAGAGAATCGTTGATTGGCTGCCTCCTGCATGCCCCCTACTGGGGATCAAGCCCGCAACCCAGGCATGTGCCCTTGACCGGAATCAAACCTGGGACCCTTCAGTCTGCAGGCCAATGCTCTATCCATGGAGCCAAACCAGTTGGGCCCCCATTGATTTTTAGAGAAAGTGGGAGGGAGGGAAAAGGGAGAGAGAAAGAGAGAGAGAAACATTGATGTGAGAGAGACACGTCGATTGGTTGCCTACCACGCGCACCTCACTGGGCCTGGGGATTGAACCTGCAACCCAGGTCTGTGCCCTTGACCAGGAATCGAACCTACCACCCTTTGATGCTTTGGGGGCGTTGGGGAGGGGCGTGTGCACACACCACTCTAACCACTTACACTGGCAAGGACTTCTTTAGTCTTTTAAAATTATAATTTAATTATTTTCTGTTATCTCTTGTTTCAATTACGGAATCTGCTGTTAATGGAATTGTTATTCTTTATTGGCATTTTCCCCTTACTTTCTGGTAATTTTGTAGATTATTTTCTTTGTTGTAAAACTATTATATCTTCCAGCAAGTCTGGAAAACTTTCAGCCATTTTCCTTCAAATATTGCTTCTTTGTCTTTTTCTCTCATCTCTCTTTTGTAACTCCTATTAAATGCAGGTTGGAGCCTCTTAATTCAGCCTCCTGTCTTTTCCCTTTATTTTTATAATTTGGTTTTAAAAAACTTTCAGTGCTGCTTTATAGATATCTTTTGATACTGTCTTATAAATCACTAATTTTTCTTGCAATGTATGTAGAATAGTTTACCTTCACAAATTAAATTTTTATTTAAATTATTATAATTTTAGTGTTAATGGTTCTTTTGCATATCTGCCTATTCATTGCTCACATCTCACTTTATATGTTGTCTTTTTTTGTATGAATATAATTGCTTTATCTCTTTGAGGATTAGAAACACCTTTAAAAAATTATTTTAAAATTGTTCTTTTTCTTGCTTTTTGTTGGCCTTCTGATTTTTTAGTATGATTGCTTAGTCTGTTTCTATTCTCAGATCATTTCATTTTTCCTATTCTATATATTGGAGAAATTGAAATGTGAGGATTACAAAATGTAGTTTGAGCCAAGAGTAAAAATAGTGATTCGAATTTAGAAATTTAGAAGAATAGCTATGTTTCCTAAAGCAGAACTATTCTTTATTGCTGTTCACTCATGGAAAAGCATCCAGAGTTATTCTCCTATTGACTGACTGTCGTTGGGACTCACATGGCTTTATTTCATAATAGTCATTACAAATACTTGATTGGGGCTGGATGTGGGAGTGGGGACTGGAGCAACTGGAGAAGGGATGTTCTTTTGAAGATTTTGGTCACATTAACTGCATTAAATATTTTGTTGATTAAATAATTTTTATTGTAAAATACTTTGTTTTGCAGTGTTTCAGGTCCTAGTGTTTATTAACTTCTTCCCCCAAATTAGCACTATATGGTAACATTTCCTTTTCATTTTACTGTAGGTTTGTAACCAAATTATTGGAAGACCTTATCTTCTTTGTTGCTGATGTACTTAACAATGGGCAAGAAGTTTTGGATGTGGTTATCACCAAGCCAAACCGAGAGCGTCAAAAATTAATGCGGGAACAAAACATATTGGCACAGGTGAATGTTTTCATGTGCTAAATTTACATATTTTATTTTTTGAATTACACTCTCAAGAAAGTCCTTGGATTAGTTATTTATTGCTGTGTAACAAGTTACCCAAAATCTTGGTGGCTGAAAACATCAGATACATACAATTCCTGTGGATTAGGCATCTAAGAGTGGCTTAGGTGGGCAGTTCTTGCTCAGGATTTACCAGGCTGCAGTCATCTCAAGGCTCAAATGGGAGAGGAATCACTTCCCAGCTCACTTGTATGGGCCTCTCCACAGGGCTGCCTTGAAATAAGCCAGTCAGAGAAAGACACATGATCTCACTCATATGTGGAATCGAAAGGGCAAAATAAACTGATGAACAAAATAGATCCAGAGACCTAGAGACATGGAACAGACTGTTGAATCTCAGAGGGAAGGTGGGGTGGGTGGGTGGAGATCAACCAAAGAACTTGTATGCATAACCCATGGACACAGACAGTGTGGTGAAGGCCTGGGGCAGGCTATAAAGGGTCAATGGGGAAAAAAAAGGGACATCTGTAATACTTTCAACAATAAATATTTTTTTAAAAAAAGAGTTGGCAGCTTGCCTTCCTTAGAACTGAGTGGTCCAAGAAAGATAAAGAGAGGGCACCCAGATGGAAGCCATGGTCTTTTTATAACTTAATCTTAGAAGTAACATCCCATCGGTGCCAGTGCATTGTCCAGGAGACAGGATTCCATAAGGGTATGAATTCCAGGAGTGAGCAATCCCTGGGGGCTGTCTTGGAGGCAGCCTACCACAGCTTTTTACAAAGCTTTACATGGTCAGACTATCTCCAGAAATTGTGTTGGGATAACTTTCTAGGTAGAATGTTCAGGAGAACTTGGAAGCTTCCTTCTTCTTTCTGAATCTTCCATAGGAAAGTAGGGTGATCTGTTCATCAGTTCACAAGTGCTCTATAAGATTTTACCCTGGAAGTTCTTTCTGAAATTGTTTAAAACACAGCAGTAAATTAATTCACTTCCTGATAATATGCACATATGAACATGCCTGCTTTTATGCATTCTTTTTGTTCTGTTAATTGCTATATAAAGTAATGGCCTTCTGTATTCTTTAACTGTGGACTCAAGGAAGATACTTAAATAAAAATCATATTAATATATGTGTGCTATTTGTGAAGCTGGGAAAGGAAAAAAGGAGACATATTGTCAATTAATATTCTGTAGCTGATTGTCTGAAAATATAAAATTAACATTTTTCTTCAAAGATAAGTTGCAAATCTAATGAGACAAAGTCTTTTCTGATAATAGGTTTTGGGGTATGTGTAAAAATATGTCTATTTCAAGGACTTTTAGGGCCTTGAATAATTTATTAATATCTTAACCAACATGTCAAAACTTTATTTCAGTATTATTAGTATAAAATTCAAGGTTAAGTGAATATAGAATTATTGAAGAAACATTAATTCATATTATATTTCATGAACTAAAGGATAATTTTTGTTCATTTTGCTTTCTTGTATTAATGCTCATGCTCTTTCCTAGGTGCTTTAAAAAATTTTTTTATTGATATTTATAAACAGGAAGGGAGAGAGGAAGAGAAAGAGAGAGAGAAAGAGAGAATGAGGGAAAGAGAAACATTGATGTGAGAGAGAACATCAATTGGTTGCTTCTCGCATGCGCCCTGAGTATCAAACCTGCAACGTGTGTGTGTGTGTGTGTGTGTGTGTGTGTGTGTGTGTGTGTGTGCCCTACTGGGAATTGAACCTGCCACCCTCTGGTATACAGGATGATGCTCCAACCAACTGAGCCACACTGGCTAGGGCCTTAGATGCTCTTTTATAAACAATTTACTCATTCTACCAGCTCATCACTAGGTGATCCTATGTCATCTTGCCGCCTAAACGAGTTAAATTCCTCAATGCTTTTTAAATACTTCCCAAGTAGTAACCTTAGAAGAAGAATCTGGGTCACTGGATACCACCAGCTGTCCATGTGGGTCCTTATTTGCTGATAGATTCATTGGTTTGGCCACATCGTTATGTACCAAGAACAATAAATTGTTTTATAAAGAAGTTTAGAAGCAACGTTTGTAGGCAATTTTCTGATGTCAGCTTCAAGTGAAAATAAATGTTTTTTATGTTATTTTGATTAAAGAAAGCTATATAATAGATGTAATTATAAAGCCTATAGAAATCAAACTATATTTTAGTTCATCTGAATATGTTGATGTAACTTAGTACAACCCAACATCTTTATATTTCTTATTTTAATAAAATGTAATATCTAGTCAAAAGTAAGTGTTTTATTTAAATAATGTTTTTGTCATTCAATTTAAGGAATTCTTTTATCAGTATTTTTCTGTTTCTTAATATATTGATCCTATATCCTAAATCTTTTTTTCCCCATCAATATTTCAAAAGTGTTTTTGAATCATTGTGCTTATTAAAAAAATTAAAACACATTGCAAAACATCTGTCTTCATTCATCAGAATAGGTGGTTTTCATTTTGTTTTGTTTTCTGGTAGGTATTTGGGATTCTTAAAGCACCCTTTAAGGAGAAAGCAGGAGAAGGCCCCATGCTGAGACTTGAAGATCTGGGGGACCAAAGATATGCTCCCTACAAGTACATGCTGAGGCTCTGCTACCGTGTGCTGAGGCATTCGCAGCAGGACTACCGGAAAAATCAGGTCAGAGGGCGGCTGGTCACGACCTCTGTTTAACATTTACAGTATGGGCAAGGTTCATTGGTGACTGTTCTAGAACATTTCAAATAGGAATGGAAAATTGCACTTTGCAATGAAATGCGTCATATTGGGAACACACAAAAATGACCTGTATGTATTTTTCAGCTGACATGTGCATTTATTCTTCCATGTAAAATTAGAATTGTTGAGGGAGGATGTCTAAGTTTGTCTGTGTGCATGGTATTAGCTCCTGCTGGGCCAAGGGCATGCAGGATACATCATGTAAAGAGGACTGAGACATTTCTTGGCTTTTTAGGAGCATGTGAGGTATCACATCATTATGTAAAGGCCAAAGACTTCATTGTCTTGTGGGAAAGATATGGCTGTGCATCTGAAATATAAAGGAGAGGCAGAGAGGGGGTGTGAGAGATAAAGCATTGCCGGAATTCAGAAGAGGGATAGCTCAGCTGTGGCTGAGGGAATCCAGGAAGGTTGCTTGGAGAAGGAAGCAGTGGAGTAGGATGAGAATCATTTTCATAAATTGTAAGGGAACAGGCATTTTAGAAAAGACGGATCTATGAAAAGAGAAGGACGGATGTTAGAAAGGGCACTTTTGCCCAAGACATTCCCAACTGCGGAGACAGGGAAGCCAGGTGTATCTAGGGACATAGCTAAAAGTTGTCAACTGCAAGTGACATTTCTTTTACCTCATTTTTATCTTAAAATTATGTAATATTTTGCAATGTGTTCAATAATATACGTTTGGTTGTTTAAAATTATTAGGTAGACTAGTGTCCCATTTTTCTCTTAGCCAGTTTGAGAGATGAGTGTATAATTTAGGAAATGTTACTGGTGAGTTTAGTCCGTGAGGAAGGATGGTGTGAGAGAGGGCTGGTAAGGCAGGTTGGGCTAAGCCATGTGTAGGGCCTAGGACTTCAGGACTAGAAGTTGGAGGTTATTCGGGAAAAGTTAGTGGTATTTATTGAGTGCCAGGCTCAACTCTGAGCACTTTTTATAACTTAACTCAGTACTGAGTTAAGATGAAGAACTGAAGCACAGAGAGTTTAAATAACTTGCTAAAGATTATACAGTTTTAAGACTGAAGACAGTATTCAAACCCAGGCTCTTACTCATCACACTGTTTCCTTTTAGTAATTTGAATGGTTTTTGGCAAGAAAAAAAATTTTGCTCTAAGAAAAATGTGTTAAAATACATTGGTTTTGAAATTCTGTTTAAAGATTAAGAAAAGGTCTAACAAGAATATGTAAAACAGAGATAACTAATATGATAAGGGGCAAGAGTGAGGAAGGCAACTATATAAACAAATCCTTAAATACTTTTTAATTTAATCCTACTTACAAACATCCTTCTTCCCAAGTGAAAATGCTGTCATTGGAATTATTTGTCCCAGCTTCACTGTATTCATTTGACATATCAAGATAAAGGGTTGTCCTTATTTTATTGGGAAAAAAAATTAAGTTCCAGAACATTAAATCTGCTTTTTGTTTTTTTTAGAATATATGACTGTGGATGGACCACCCTTTATCTCTTTTGGGATGTCTTTCAAGATGTAGATCATTGAGCTGACAAAAGAAAACAATTCCCAGCATTCCCTAGAGTTAGATTTTATTTTCCTTCACATTCCGTGCACGTTCCAGTTCAATACCTTTCTCATTTCTGTTGAACTAAGAATGCTTTGTATTAAGCATAGACCAGTTTTCTAATATTTTTAGAACATGATTTTAAAATGTAAGCAGACTTATGTTCTACTTTTTGCATAATTACCTTGTTTCCCTTTATCCGTAGCTATGTTTTATGGAGTCCTCAGAGGGAGTTCTTTTGTGATTTAGCACTAACCCATATTGAGTCTCTGTTTATTTTTATTTATAGGATTTGGCAACATCTCTAATTTCTTTTGATTATTTGTGAACGTCTTGACCTATTTATCAAACATCTTGGAGGTTTGCATCATACTTTAGTATAATTACAATAGTCACAAAAGTGTGTAAATCAATATGTGTCTTTAAAATGATGTACTAACAGAAGACAGTTCCTTTATTTAATTGGCTATCCAACAGAAAGCCATTATTTTGAAAGACCACAAAATTGCTGCCTGAAATATAATTAGATTTGTGCAACCAATATAATTTTTAAGGAATAGATAGGTTCCAATAATAATAATAAAAAAGCAAAACCACTTTCTAATGAATGAATTCTCCCAAATAACAGATACATCCCCAAGGAGAATACCCAGGAAACTGAAGTGACAACGTTTCGATTGTAGGGGGGCGGGGGTAGGCTTACCAATCTTGCTTGTTGTACACAGACTGTGGGAAATGAGCAATAGTGGCTTGGAATATCGGAGAGTTAGTGTGAAGAATAAGGAGCATATTAACTAATGCATGGTTGGCACTCCCCAGTGACTTTCTCTTGCCCTTAGCATAACATCTTTGTCCTTTACTACAGCCACGAAGATCTGCCTCTCCAACCTTAGCTCTTACTTTCTCAACTCGGTTCCGCACTCGAGCTCCAGTGGCCACCCTTTGTTTATAGATCACAAAAAGCTTGGGTTCACTACCACAGAGCCTTCGCACCCGCTACTCCCACAGCCTAGCGGGCTTCTCTTCCCACGTTGCCTCCTTTTTGTCATTTTCATCACCTCAGTATTTTCATCATTTCCATCCTAGCTCAAATGTCACTTCCTTAGCATCTGCTCTCTCTGAAGTTGCCACCTTTCTCCATCCTTTTAGTTGTTTCATTTCACTTATCAACATGTAAAATGATCTTATTTATGAGCTCATTTACCTGCCTTTTTTTCGCACTAGGTGAGAGCTCTATGAAAGCTTATCTATCCTGTATACTGCCTTATGCTGAGTGCCTGGAATGAAGGAGGCTTTTAAGAAACATGATTGGATGAATGGATCAGATCAATTAAGTGATTGATCATGTTATCTTATTTGATAGCTTTTTAAAGGTAAAAAGTAGTAGGAAATGTTATCATTATTTTAAAGAGAAGATTTAATAGGTCATTGTGGCATATTGTACAAAAAGAAAAATCACCTAGGTCTACTGGCATAATTCTCTGTGTAACAGTATAGATCACAGAGTTATTTTGTTTCCATAATTATATTGAAATCATTGCTTATGACTTAATGAGTGTTAGAAGAAGGGCATCTGTTAGGGTGGTGAAATCTTTAGTTGCCATGTCATAAAAATTGTTACTTTAACTAGGTTTATTGTTTTTCTCACTTATTCTTCAAGAGTATAAGCACCCATATTTAAAAGTATTTCTGTGTATATAGTATTTTTGTCAAAATTTAAATTAAGTATATGCTAATATTTTCATTTCCTTCCTTAAAAAGTCCTATTTGTTGAAGAATTATTTACTTGCTTTTCTTTGTACAATAATTTTTAGTGGGTTTTCTATTATGAATAATTGAATCAGTGTTGCTGACCGTAATGGAACCTGTCATTTCTAAGCTGTTTGGCAGTGTATTCTGACAGCCTTTCTTTTTGCAGGAATATATTGCTAAGAATTTCTGTGTCATGCAGTCCCAGATTGGCTATGATATTTTGGCAGAAGATACCATCACAGCTTTGTTGCACAACAACAGAAAACTACTAGAGAAACATATCACAGCAAAAGAAATAGAAACATTCGTCAGTTTACTCAGGAGAAATCGTGAGCCAAGGTTTGAAGTGGTTCATGCAACATTCTTTTCTAGAGGGGATGGTGGCTTTTTGCTGTATTCTTACAACTTTTTAAAGTTAAACTTCTTTTATATCCCTTTTATGGGCAAAACTAGATGAGGCTTATTGCTATAATAATTATGTATGATAAAGAGTTATTGCTTTATAGCAGACCTAAACCCCTTCTAGACATATTTAAATGTAAAAACATATAGTTTTATAGTACTTTAAAGTATATTCATATACATTGTGTCATTTAATTCCTTGCATGTTCTCACGAAGTACACTGGTTGTATATTATTATCCACATTTTAGAGATGAGGAAAAAGAAGACCAGGGAATAGTTTACTCAACAATAGCCCAATAGGAAGGAATAGAATCAGCGGTATATCAAGGGTTTCTGATTCCACCTCAAATTCTCTTTGTATTACACTATGATGCCTTATCTGAGAGAAATGAATGCAGAAAAGCCAAGCCAACTGATAAAATTTTCTTAACTAATTATAATTAGCACAGCCCATAAATGTTAGCAGGTGGAAATGGGCCTCTGATTGCACTTTGATTAAGTGTGTGCTGTGTTCCTGTTTTACTCAGGACAGCATTAGCTTTGATCTGCTTTTGTTTTGATATTCAGTTCTGGGGTTATTTCACTTTAGGGCAGATAAATGATTTTCTAAACGTTGTAAATCAGTGTGCTGCGGGATGAATAAATAGAAGTGAGCTTATGTCCTTTTTAGAAATATTTGTATTAAATACAAGTAATTTGATGTTTAATGTGTTTCTCATGATGTAGTAGCTGAGCAACACGTCGGAAAAATGTGCATGGAAATAATACCAACAAATGGATCTTAAAAGCCACGTTTGTTATGTCCTTAAATTTGTCTTTGTTATGATTTTACAAAATGCCTTTTCTTAATGTTCAATTTAATTTTTTTGCCAGATTTTTGGATTATTTATCAGATCTGTGTGTGTCCAATACCACCGCTATACCTGTAACTCAAGAACTCATCTGCAAATTTATGTTGAGCCCAGGCAATGCAGACATTCTCATTCAAACCAAGTAAGCCCAGATGATGGAGTCATCTTTTTCTGTTTATTATTTATGAGCATTGTAGTTCTTCATCATATTTCTCAGTGAAATTCTTAGTAGATATTGTATGTTGTTAATTTCAAGGCTGGTCTCAATGCAAATGGACAACCCACTGGAGAGCTCCATCCTTTCAGACGACATTGATGATGAAGAGGTTTGGCTCTACTGGATTGACAGCAACAAGGAACCTCATGGCAAAGCTATCAGGCACCTTGCTCAGGAAGCCAAAGAAGGCACCAAAGCTGATTTAGAAGTTCTTACCTATTACCGGTAAAGTATTGTAGAGAATTGTAGTTCTCAGTCTCACATACTCATTGAAAGAGATTCTCTGAGACTCCTAAAAGTCAGGTATCTAGGAAGAGGCAATTAAAAGAATTGTCATTACTAGGGTAGCTAAAATATATAGTATTATTTAAAATATTAAAAATAAAAGTTAACATCTGTGTTCTCTACATATACCTCTTGTGATTTCCTGATTTCCCACTAATTTAGAATTGTTGGGTTTTCTGTGCAGTAAAGGTTTTTTCTATTACTCATTGGAGCAGGTGCATATGAGAGACATATGAGGACCTAAGAAATGGAGTTGAGAGAGAGCTGGAACTCGGGGCAGGGAAGCTGATCCAGCTACAGATGTGGCCTCAGAGAGAGATAGCCAGTAGTTTAGGGTATGTAGTGCTTATACATATGTAGAGACCTAAGGCTTAAGAGACACTAGTGTTATAGTTACGCAAGTTCAGTAGTGGCATATGGCAGCCAAAGTTCTGATGGTAGTTTCTGGCGGTCAGTATATTGTGAGCAAGAACCTAGCTGTTGTCTTTGAACTTATGGGATGAAAACCAAGGCAGAAGCCCTTGGGTTAGGTTGGGCCCAAATGACAGGAATCTAAGAAAGGCAGGGAATGCCTCCTGTTCCCTGGTTTCTATACCTCTAGCCAAAAAGCCGGAGGCTAATCCTTGATCTCAGAGGCTGATGAATCTAAGTGTCCTGATGCCATTTGAGTGGAACACATTTGATTTAGGAACTGAGTGGATCTAAGCTTAGAGTGTAGATACTAGAGTCCAGAGCTGAGTTTCATGTGAGCTGTAATCGTGGTCATCAGGGTGTATCTGTGATCCTAGGAAACCTAGAACAGAGACTCCAGTGACTGTCTCCACCAGATGCATGTTGCTGGACCAAGTAAGAGAAATGGCAACTGAACGGGCATAGAGACACTTTCACATATATGTTGTTATTGGATTACTTAACCTACTATCAACAAAGTTTGACTCCAGTATCACATACTCTTGGAAACATTGGTGTCATAAAAGTAGATACTGACTGATCCTGTGATGTTTAAGAACTTTTTCAAGACAAATGATATAATCTGTTTAAATTTTTAAGGTACCAGCTAAACCTCTTTGCAAGGATGTGCTTGGATCGCCAGTATCTGGCCATCAACCAGATCTCGACACAGCTCTCGGTGGATTTGATCCTGCGGTGCATGTCGGATGAGAGCCTGCCCTTTGACCTCCGAGCATCTTTCTGTCGCCTCATGCTCCACATGCACGTCGACCGGGACCCCCAGGAGTCCGTGGTGCCTGTGCGCTATGCCAGGCTCTGGACGGAAATCCCCACCAAGATCACGATTCATGAGTATGTGTGGAAAAATGTCTCGAAGACTTTATATTCAGTAGATGAAAATAAAAGTAAAATGACACCAATTTGGAGATAAAATACAGAGAAAAGCATTTCTGTGTTCAAACTCAGGTTATTATCTTCCAAATGCAAACAAGATGCTCTTTTTTAGAAAGTAAAGTGACAACCCTTGATAATAGAAACATCCTTCTGGAAATATAAACAGAAATCATATTGCCAATAGGCATAGCAATTTGTTGAGTACTTAATGTTATGGCTCACTACGAGTTAGGTGTTTTACCTGTGATATCTCATTTCACAATAGCCCTATGATACAGCTTAGGACACAACATCTAGGAAGGTATTATTACAATCCAAGCTTAAGAAGCCAGGAAGTTAAATTATGTATATCTTCTTATTTTAATGATTGCAATCCAGTTAACTTGCTTTATATTCTATCTTTGCAGATATGATTCTATAACTGACTGTTCCAGAAATGATATGAAAAGGAAATTTGCACTGACAATGGAATTTGTTGAGGAATACCTGAAAGAAGTTGTAAATCAGCCCTTCCCTTTTGGAGATAAAGAAAAAAACAAACTGACATTTGAGGTATTCTAAGAAACAATTCATTCATGAAGTTATTCAATTTTTCCTGTAAAAAAATTAGATACATTGAACATAAAGATTTTTCCCCATTTAGGATGCTTTGATAACCAGGTAGTTTCATTTCATGAAGGTATGATTCTCTCTGCCGTTCATTAAAAAATAGATTTGATGCATTAATTATACAAAATATTTTATTTATGATTAGCTATTGTTTTTCTTGATTTCTTTTTGGTTTCGTTCCATTTGTGTAAGCTTTGTTCATTTAATGAACAAAGACAGTTTTGCATAATTAAGATATGTTTGGATACATTTTTTCATATCCATGGAGGTGGTGTTTTTAGTCTCATTAAACTGAATTGAAATACCTCTAGTTATAATATCATTTTGGAGATATAATGACAAAACTATAGAGAAGATGCTGTTACTTGTTACCTGCTGTATTTGCTACCTACAGGTGTGTAAAAAATCACTCCTCAATCTTAGCATCTCAAAGTAACAAACATTTAGTACAGCAAACATTTAGTTTTTATGGGTGAGGAGTCTGGGAGTGCTTAGCTGTGGGGTTCTGGCTCAGGGTCTCTCATGAGATTATAATCAAGATATTGATTGTGGTGGCAGTCACCTGGGGTTTCTAAGCTCACCCATGTGATTGTTGGTAGGCAAACTCTCTAATTGGATGTTGACTAGGTAGCCTTTTCACAGGCTGCTTATGTCTTTATGGCATGGCGCCTGGCTTCCCCTGGGAAAGAGAGAGAGAGAGAGAGAGCCAGAGCCCAACATGGAAGCTGCAATCATCTATGACCTAATCTTGGAAGTGCATGCCATCACTTCTGCTGCATTTGTCACTCAGATTAACCCTGACACAATATGGAAGGGGAATGCATTGGGGACCGTCTTGAAAGCTGGCTTTCATACCTAGTGTGTCATATAGTATTCAGAAGGCCGCAAAGCAGCATAGGGAACGTATAATTCTGGACAAATTCATAGATAATAACCATTTATTAAAGTGATTCATTAATGTAACCATTTAGTAAGTGGTAGCTTACTGACTTAAATAATTTAATATTTAATTAAGAGGTAAATAATTCTAATGTGAACTTCTTTAACCACCTTTAAACATCTAAAATCTTGTCTTCTTGCTTCCTTGGTGGGACTTTTTTTTTTTTTTTAAAGATTTTTATTGATTTCAGAGAGGAAAGGAGAGGGAGAGAGAGATAGAAACAGCAATGATGAGAGACTGTGGGACTTTGATGAAGTTGATGAACTTGTCTTATTTGGATTTAATTCTAAACTTAACTAAATCAGAATTAGTGGTTGCTTTGGCAGTTATGTAAATTTCCAGTTGTTAGAGAATTAGAATGTTTAGAAATAACGGTTCTAATTTAGATAATGAAAAGTCAATGCTAATTTTAGTTCCTAATGTTTTTCTTTTCTTTCCTTTTCTTTTGTACCCTACCTCTTTTTCTTAATTAAGGTGGTCCACTTGGCTCGGAATCTTATATACTTTGGATTTTATAGTTTCAGTGAATTATTAAGGCTCACACGAACACTTCTGGCTATCCTAGACATTGTACAGGTCCCCATGTCATCGTATTTTGAAAGATTAAGCAAATTTCAAGATGGAGGTAAGAATTTTTGAGAAAAAGTTAAATTCTTTTTGGTATTGTTTGGAGGCGAGACATAGAACAAATATGCAGAGAAGTGGTTGTTAACGTGTACTTAATAATATATGTGAACAATTAAAAAGTAATCCTATGGTAGGGCAGTGATAATAGGCTGGATTTACAAACATGTAGTAATGCTAACATTTTGAGAGACAAATTTATAAGGTCAGTGAGATCCATCTTTAGCAATTAGCATATGGCCAATCCACTAGGGATAATATTATGTGTTTAAAGATAAAAAACATCTTAATATATATGATCATTCTGGTGTGTGACATAGGCTGGCTGTGCTGCATAGCAGGGAATAGAAAAATGCCAAGAACGGGCCCACTGAGCGTCATACCAGAGAAGCAGTGAATGCAAAGCCAGTGTGGGAGGCAGTGAAGTGGATGAGAATGGGCTTTGAGTCAGAGTGCCTGGCTTCAGCTCCAGCCTTTACCATTATTAACTTAGGCAGTATACTCATCTTTTCCAAGAGTTCCCCCCTGGAAATCCCCCAAGGTGTAGAGAATGTTTGCAGAAGGTAAATTGAAGAGTGCATTCAGGATAGACACCACTAAGGAAGTGAGGAAGTTGGGATTGGGCAGACAGAGGAGCTGATCCATAATACAAGTGCCACTGAGACCTCAGCAGATCCTATAGGGAGCTCTCCAGCTAGGATGGCCCTTCGGAGTAGTCACGAAGTAACACAGGGAGCTGAGCTTTGGATCCTTGTATCAGCCAGCTATTTACTGCTGGCTTGGCCTGGAGGGGGTGTGTAGCCATGGGTAATGCAGTTCCCTTTGGGGAAGGGCCGCGCTAAATGACAGCTGTGAGTAGTCAGCAGCCATGATTCCAAGCAGCTAGGGGAAGGGATGCCTCAGCTCTGAAGAGGGGATATGGGTGCAACACAATGTATCCATCACAATATGCATTGCAAGATTAAAACAATAAAACCAGAAATCTAATTAAAGACATAAGGAAGAAATATCTGGTTAGGAATTATGAATTAAGAACATCCAGGTATCTGAAGTAATTAATTGCTGCTGTATAAATATCAAGTCCTTTTATACCTTCCAAAAACAAAAAACAAAAACTATGCAGGTCAGTGAGAAACAAACTAAGCCACATAAATCCCTCAGCTTTAGCAGAGCTAGAAGACAGAAGACAGTATAAGCTTCAGTTACCATATGTAGAAAAGTAATATCAGTATTCAGTAGAGCAATCTTATGAGTTTCACTATCAATCTTTGTGGATAGTTCAGGGTTTCTGGAAAAATTGTGTGGAAGGGACAAAAGGGGACTGTGTGAAAATCACCCTCGGAAAAATAAAGTCTATCCTAAGTGTGAAAATACTAAAAGAGGAAAAGGTCGATATAAAAATACTCAGTAAAGAGGAAGGGATTTAAGAGTACACAGATAGCAGTGTTGGGGGTTGGGGGTGGGGGAAATGCTTCTAGGGATAAACAAGATTAAAAGTAAGGCAGAAGCACCCTTTAAGGTCTTGTTGGTGAGGGAAAAAGAAGTAAGGTGGGAAATATATAATACCACAAGATAAAATAAAACAAGAAATTGAACAAAATAGAAATTTTCTTACCCCCCCCCCCCAAAAAAAAAACAAACACGCCAAATGTTAAAGAAACGGCACTTCACGACACATACAGGAGAGGGTGCTCTTGAACTAAAGATATGTAAACTGATTCATATTGTCAACCTTGTCCAAGAAATGGCTAGATGTAATCAGTCTTCATTTATATGAAGCTACTGCAAGATCAAAATAGAATAGAGAAGCCAAACATTTCAGTTGGTGGAAATTCTTCTTTGAAAAGCAACCATGACACAGAAGAAGATTGTAACAGGCACTCAAAACTTAATTAAATGCCTTCAACAAATAATGGGATATGAAAAACACCTTGAACCTCAAATTCAGAAATGAAGTTTGAAAATGGGAAAAAGTACAC
The DNA here is from genome assembly GCF_014108235.1 of Myotis myotis. NCBI lineage: Eukaryota > Metazoa > Chordata > Mammalia > Chiroptera > Vespertilionidae > Myotis > Myotis myotis. The sequence goes on from NW_023416335.1 coordinate 178,240,310, forward strand.
AAGAAGAAATTAAAGTTGATTGAACTCAGAGTAGAAACGGAATAAAATGGTAGATTTTATTTATTTATTTTTTAGAAATACAGAATAAATTACAAGGTATCCAAGGGAGAATAGACTTGAACAAAAGTTTAATAAGCATCATGGAATGAGGCGGGTGAACAATGATGAGAATGTCAGTGATATAAATAAATAACTATAAAGGATCAGAGAGAAAGTGGTTAAAATGGAAGACAAAGAAGAGCCATCATGTGAATAATTGGAGTCCTTGAAGAAGAAAAACAGAATGATGGAACAGAACTCATATTTAAAATTGCAATTAAAAAAATTCTGTAAATAAGAAGATAACCTCAGTTCTACATGGTGAAATTGTCCAGAATGCTAATCTCCTAGACACAGCAGACTAAAACTGTTATATAGTATATATTCAAAGAGAGTAGTAAGGGTGAGAGAGGGGCACTTTGAAAACAAATGAAACAAAAAGGAAAGGAAATACATATAGTTGGGGGTAAAATGCTTTTACAATCTCAAGTTTACTTTAAAAGAAACCATTCTTAAAAAGTTAGAAGTTGATCTTGACTTTTGTCTCAGTGGTTATAGTTTGCTTTTAGAGTTTGTCTGTAAAGAAAGTATTTTCTTCCTCTGAAAATTTGCTACCTTTTTTTAAAAATCCTCACCTGAGGATATGTTTTTATTAAATTTAGAGGGAAAAGGAGAGAGAGAAATATTGATGTTAGAGAGAAACATCAATCGGTTGCCTACTGTACATGCCCCAACTTGAGATCAAACCCATAATCTAGGTATGTGCCCTATGGGGAACTCACTACCTTTTTGGTGTATGCTGGATGCTCTAACCAACTGAACCACCCCGCCAGGGCAAAATTTGCTGTCTTATATGTACTTTCCATTATTCTGTCTATGCCTGCCCTCTAAGACACATTTTTACTCTTTGAAATATTTTATAATTACCATATGTTCTTATGAACTCCATTTACCTCTGGATATCTTAACTAATCTTTTAGCTGCCTGAGAACCATTAATTAATTTATTCAGTAAGAATGTATTGAATAACTGTTGCATGCCAGACACTGTTCAAGTCACTGGGACTAAACAATGAGCAAGATAAACCAAGTCCTTAACCACAGGGAGGACAGACGGTTAATAAATAAATTGGCAGGCCCCACCCCCTGTTGCCTCTCTTTGGGGAGATGTTCAGATGAAAAACCAATGAATATACCCTGTAACATCAGATAATGCTATGAAGAAAAACAAAATTGGTTACAATTATTTTTAGCTAGAATGGATTGAACAACTTCTCTAATGCTTGAGCAGATGCCTATATGCAGCAAGGAAGCAAGTCCTGAGGCAAAGTAAGCTTGATCCGTGTGAGGAGCAGCAGGAAGGCCATTTTGGCTGAGGTAAGGTGAGAGAAGGGCAGAATAGTAGGAGAGGAGGTTGAAGAAGCCCAGATTGTAGAACCTCACAGATCTTGAATTTGAATTTGGTTCTGAGTTTGATGAGTAACCTTCGGAGGAGGGGTTTGAGAAGGGATTGATATAATCTGATAACGTTGGCTGCAGAATGGAGAATAGAAAAGGTCTATGTAGGCATAGTGTTAGAAAGACCATAGATTGGAGGCTGTTGGGGAATTGGATGATGGTGTTAAACTAGGATGGTGGTGGTAGAGGAGCTGAGAAGTGGATAAATTTGGAGTTTTAGTCTTTACTGAAAGGACTTGGAGGTGGAATGGGAAAGAGGATAATGAAGGATTATGCCCAAGTTTTGATTAGCAGAGGGTGAATGTGGTACTACTTAGTGAGATGAGAAAGACTAGTGGATGAGTGGGGTTGGAGGGGAAATCGGGATTTCTGTTTGGGCATGTTAGGTTCGAAATGCCTATTGGCATTTAAGTGGAGGTGCTATGTTGACAGTTGGATATATGAATGAAATTTAGGGTAATGTCAGGCTAGAAAATATAAATGTGAGAATCAATGCATAGAAGACATTCAAGATAGCAGACTGAAGAAGGTCATGTAGGGAGGGATTTCTGGTTGGGAAGAAATGTGGACTAAGGATTGCATCCTTGGATACTCCCAACATTGACCCATGAGATAGAGCAGGAGCCAGCCAGAGACTGGGACAGAGTGGTTGGTGCATCAAGAGGAACACCAGGAGAATGTGTTGTGTTGGAAGCCAAAGGAAAAGTAACGCTGGATAATTTAAATAGTTTGTTGGCTTATAGAAATATACTTTCTATTTTTCTATCTATCAAGCTAGTAATCATTGAGCACTCTGTGTGCTAAGTGATTGTACATGGATTACCTCCCATTTAGTGTGACTTGTGCTTAACTATGACACACACTATTTTACTTCATTATTAAGGTATGAAACACCATAGTTTTATTCCAGTATTAAAAATGATTCATGATAGTTTTTATAATTATAATTTTCTAAGAAACTTCTTCTTGTGCCTATAGAAATGCCCAAATGTGTACTGCACAAACCAAAACTCAAGTGTTTCTCCCTTTTGAGACTGGTATGTCATGTAGAGCAGCATCTCTTCATTTGAGGAAATTCATTTTCCTAATTTGTGGGAGGGGGTTTGTGGATCTTGACTATATTTTTGGAATCAAAATGTGCTTATCCACCAATAGAGTAGTAAATATACATGAAATATTTTATTTTAGTTCTTGTATTGAAATTAATTTGAATTGAAGGACCATAGTTTTTTTTTTTTTTAATTTATCTTTATTGTTGAAAGTATTACAGATCACTGTTTTAAGATCACTGTTATATTATTTTTTAAGATCACTTCTCTTGACATCTGCAAACTGGAGGGTAAATTACTTCTTTTATACATTCCTTTGATTGGGTACATGATGTTAACTGTGAGAAAATGTAGTTTGTTGTTAAGCATGATTTGATAACAATTATAATTATATCACAGATGACACACCTGAGAGAAGCTTTCTTCATTTCTTCTCAAGGAGTCATTTTTGCTGTTCTAACATCAAATGCTTATTTAGTATCATTAACTGGCATACATTTGGAAGGACAATGCTTTTTTAGTTAAACGTTCCAATCTAGATTTCTTTGGAGCATATATACTTGCAAGACAAAATATAAAGTACTGTCCTTTTTGTCAATATTGCCTTGAAGTGCATTTGAAAAAGTGTTTATGTGGCTTTATTTTTACACTACATAGAATAGGAAAGAATGGACTCACAGGGACATATTATTTGGTCTTAAAGTTGCCAATAGTGCAAATGTATTGAGTTATGCATGGATTTCAGATTGTTTAGTAAAAAGTTTCCTTTTCAAGTACTAATATAGACAAGCATATTCAGGGAGATTCCTTAGTCAGTAAACTGCATTCCTAATAATTAAATTGCAAGAAATAAGTCTTTCTGTCCTTTGCACCACTTGATCATTTATTTGCCCATTGAGATTCTATTTTAGAAAATTGTTATTGAACTTAGAATTTTGGTTCATAAATTTTAAAGTTAACACTTATGTAGGGGATCAGTCTTTTAATATATTCTTTAAGTAAACAAAATATAGAGGTTAAAATTTAAAAAAAGGGGACAAAGCAACATTCTGTGTCTCTAGATGTGATGCACACAACATCACCGATCTCCTATTCCTGACAAAAATTCATAATATCCAATTAATCATGAGGAATTATCAGAGAAGTATAAATTGTGGGACATTTAATAGAAAAACTGGCTTGAACTAAAAAAATGTCAATGTCATGTAAGGTAAAGGCTAAGAAACTGTTTCTGATTAAAGGAGATTAAAGAGACAAGACAACTAAATACAATATGTAATTGTGGATTAGGAAAAGTATTATCTACAGAAACATTGGCACGATTGGTGGCATTTGAATATGTATTGTATATTAGGTTGTAGTATTTATCGGTTAGATTTTCTGAATTTTAATAGTAGTATGTAAGAGAATGTACTTGTTTTTAGCAAATACATGCTGAAGAATTAAAGGTTAAAAGGTCACTATGTCTGCAACTAACCTTCACATATTGCAGGAAAAATATTATAGTATGCACAGAGAGAGAGAGAGAGAGAGAGTGCGAGACTGAGGGAGGACATAAATGTGTCAGAATTTGTGATTCTGACAATTCTGGGCAGAGAGCATTATAGGAATTCTTTGTACAATTCTTGCAACTCTTCCCATAAACTTGAAAGTATTCCAAAACAGAAAAGTTCGTAAATTAAATAATTAGCCCGGGAGGAAAATGATTTATTATATGTAAGCCGACACTTCAACATTAAAGCATTATATCATAGCTCTACTAGAAGGCATGCTATTAAAGCTGAATTTTGTTAGACTATAAATTCCTAACAAAAGGTCTATTAGACTCCATAAATTTTTAACAAAAGAAGCAAGAGAGAACACATTTCTGGAATCTCCAAATGTGGAGACAGGATCATCAGGCCTGGGAAAAATTCCTGTGGTACAGGGTGAGTCAGAGGTTGATTCCAGAGAGGAAATCCCAGATTATGGAAAGTACCTGGGGAAAAAAAGAACTTCTTTTAAAGAACACCTCATAGGGCCATGCAATGTGGCCACATTATAGTACCCAGTATGGGATCATCTTGGCTCTTTTATATTCAAACTAGAGGCCCATTGCACGAAAATTCATGCACTCGCAGTCCAGGACCCCTTAGGGGATGTCCACCTGCCAGCTCAGTCTTGCTCCCGGGGGGGTGGGGGGGGGATTGGACCTAAGCTATCAGTCAGACATCCCTCTGGCAGCCTGTGAGCCCTCCCACCACCGCTGCTTGCCCGGCTTGTGGCTGAGCGGAGTTTCCCTTCGGGGACGCACTGACCACCAGGGGGCAGCTCCTGCATTGAGTGTCTGCCCCCTGGTGGTCAGTGCGTATCATAGTGACTCATCATTCTGGTCATTCTGCCACTGCAGTCAATTTGCATATTATCCTTTTATTATATAGGATGATCTGGATTATATTTTCCTATTTTAGTGAAACCTTATTTTCAATTGGAATTCATTTTGCAAAGCACAAGATTTTAAACATAAATTTCATAAGCATTCTTGCTAGACCAACCAGTTCCTTCAAGCAATGATAACACTTTTCTTTTCTCCTACTGTGTCTGGAAATTTTTGTGCAGTAGAACCAGGTCTATTTTTATTCTTCTGATCCACTTACCTCTTATTAATTCTGCCCCAGCCCAGTAGGGGTTGGACATTCAGAGAAATGTGTTCAGTGGTTGTTTGGCAGGTCGGACCCTGGGGAGCGGAAGAAGAGGTATGCTCGGAGGAAAAGGCGAACCTTTCCCGGAGTTCCATTCCTGCTGGCCTCGGCGGCCCTGTCTTCAGTAGAGTGTGCATGTGCAGCCTGCCTTTGTTTTTCTGGGAAGTCCTGCAGGTTTAGATGTCCGTGATGAGTGTGTCAGGCTGTGGGGATGGCTGGCTTGGAAAGTGGCAATTACAGAAGTTTCTCTTCTCTGGGTCCTTGGGTACAGTGCAGCCCACCTCTGTGAGTTGTCCTCATTCTGGAGCTGGTTGGGGTCTGAGTCAGGCCCCCATGCTGTGGCTGCTCACCATCAGGGTGGCTTTTATTGGCATGCTCAGCAGAAATTACTAGGCTAGAAGCAGCTTTTCATTTTTGTTTCCCAGAGGTGGTCCATTCAGAAAATCATCCAGGCATGCTCACAGGGAGACGCAGTGAGTGGCACTGCCCTGGCGGGGATTGCAGTGAAACAGGAGATTCTGATCTTCAGAACTATCAATCCAGTACCTTTCGTTGGCTATGTCTCACTTAAGGAAAGAAATATTGTTTCCAAACAAATGTATTCACTCCCAGCAGGCTATGTTGTTGAGTCAATTTGCTTTGCCTAATACCTATCATTTGCTCTCAGTGATTTACTAGTAAAATGCACAGGCACCATTCAGTATAATTGATCTTTTGGGCTGAAGGATTATGTCAAGCAGAGTTCTTTTTTGTCATGTATAGAAGTTCAAAAACAAATGTATACGCCGGCTGATAAACTGGGTGTTTTAAATACAGTTTTGAAAGTACATTCCATTTAAAAAAATTATACATTTTTCTCTTTATCTACACGCACAGTCTAAGGATGGATGCTGCTACTAATTAAGACCACCTTTTACGGCAGGGTCGGTATCTGCATTTTGTTCTACTGGAGAGTCACTTAAATAGTTGAGGACAAGTGTGACTCTGACACATTCTTCGAATGAGCAACATAACATGTGAACTCTGGCTGGGGAGAGTATCATCTCCATTTGAACAGAGTGTAGAACTTGACACAGCCTGGAAGTGGCTTGGGTCTAATTTATAGTATTTAGTTATTCGTTCCTTAGCCTTCACCTTATCTGTTTGTTGTTTGAATGAACTGCTATTCACATTTGGACCCCCAACATGGAGCAATAAAGTCTTAACCACTGAGTGACTTTTAGGCCTAGTTAGGGTATCTGGGCCACCATTATCATTTCTCTTCAAAATTGTCTCCCTGCCCTTGAACTTACCACACGTGAAAAGGCCATATATCAGAAAACCACCGAAAGATGAAACAAGAGCTAAATAGTTCCTTTTGTCTCCTATCATTTTGCTTTTCCACAACTCCAAACTCTTGGGACTTTACATACTCAAGCCCTGAAATGTGGACCACTTCCCAGTTCATCACCCAGTTTTCTTTTGTTGTCGTACATGTAATAATATTGAAAATGGGAAACCACTAAGAAAAAAAAAAATCAGTGGAGAATTCCATGTTCTATTAGGATTTTCTTTCCTTTGAAGTTTCAGGTTTGGAGCTGAAGTGCCTTTGTTCTTAGAGAAGAAGACACAGGTAACCATAGCCTGACATTATCCTCCTGCCCTTAAAGCAGGGATGGGGGACGTCCGGCGCGAGGGCCATACAAGGCCCGCAAAATCATTTGGTCTGGCCTTGCCAAGGCATTAGGGGTGAGTTAATTAAATGTTTGACCAAATATAACAGGATAATTTTTAAGTTGATTATTTTGTATAGCCCATGAATGATGTTATAAATATCCAAATGACCCTTGGGAGAAAAAAAGGTTCCCTCCCCTGCCTTAAAGGATTGGAGCTGCCCTAGGTGACTTACAATCCTGTGGGCCCAACCCAGGGGAGAGGGAGGGATAGTGGGTAGTGAGAGGCACTTTGGAGATATGTATGTCCAAAAGCACCCCTTTGCCCTAGGACCGTGGTTGGCAAACCACGACTCACGAGCCACATGCGGCTCTTTGGCCCCTTGAGCGTGGCTCTTCCACAAAATACCACGTGCAGGCGCCCATGTACAGTGCGATTGAAACTTCGTGGCCCATGCGCAGAAGTCGGTATTTTGTAGAAGAGCCACACACAAGGGGCCAAAGAGCCGCATGTGGCTTGTGAGCTGTGGTTTGCCGAGCCGCAGTTTGCTGACCACTGCAGGAGGTTTGGGAAAGAGAGTAAGAGCATGCTAACTCTCCATCTCGAAGCAAAGAACTGCCGCTGCTTCAACTTTTTTCGTTCTGCATTGTCAGGGACTTCACATGATCTACCTTAAAACGCTTTTTCTGGCAGCGTCGTTGCTATTAAAAAGGAGAAGGGAAATTGAGATAGGATGGGGAGCAGGAACATTTCTTGATATTGTTATATGGGCGGGAAAGGAAGAAAATATTTGCAGGCAAAAATCTGCCACAAAACAGTTTCTTCCTTTATCAAATTAGGAGGAGGTGAGTCTACATATGATCTTTATCATTGCTTTCAGTTCAAAATTGCGATTCTCCCAAGATTAGTATGCAATTCTCATTCCCTCACTGAGTGCTGTTCTTTCTAATGCGTATTGCAGAACACACCTTGTAACAGATATCCATGAAGCATATCTCCTGGTTAACAGCTGGGATTGCTCTGTGGAAAGACGCCAGCTAGAATGCTTTGAAACCAAAAGCTTTAGTTCACTTAAAATATTGAGTGTGTCTCAAAAAGCAAGCAAGCAGGGAGGAACTTATCTGGGTGCCAGGTGAGTGGGGAGGGCAGGGAGGGAATGAGAAAGAACAGAAAGAAGGTTTAGTACAGTGACCATAACCAAAGGGCACGTGCCTAAGGTATGAGGCAGCTTCATATTAAGGACTCTTTAGTGCCCCTTATCTCCTTTTTTTTTTGGTTTTGTTAATCTTCACCCGAGGATATTTTTCCGTTGATTTTTAGGGAGAGTGGAAGAGAGAGGGAAAGACAGAGAGAAGCATTGATGTGAGAGAAACACATTGATTGGTTGCCTCCTGCACGAGCCCTGACTAGGGCCCGGGCCAGGGAGAAGCCTGCAACCAAGGTATATGCTCTTGATGAAATCTAACCTGGGACCCTTTGGTCCACAGGCTGATGCTCTATTCACTGAGCCAACCTGGCTAGGGCCCTTATTTCCTTTTAATTTTTCATCTGACGGAACTTTTTTTGGGTCCCTATGAAGAATTTAAGTTTGCAGTAGAGCTCGCAGTGCTTGGAAGTGTTAGCAAGTTTTACTTGCAGGGGAAAGATACCACAATTACCATTCCTCATTTGAAATCCCTTTCATTGGTTTCTGGACTTAATTTTCCCCAGCACCATTCTGCCTCTCAAGATTCTCTTTTAGATGGCCTTTCTCTACCTGTTCTCCCTCATCTTTGCTCTCAGCGAGGTCCCTTTGCTTCAGATAGAACTCTTATCTCCACTATGTGTCTTGTTCCTCACACCTGGCTACTTCCCATATGCTGCTCCCTCTGCCCACACTTTTCTCTATGCAGTTCACGTACTTCCAGTAAAGGAAGCTGTAGACTTGAAGAAGACACAGAACAAGTATGCAGTCCTATCACAGTGATGGCTTTCTCTTGTTCCTTTGTGTATATGTGTACAACAATCTCCCCTTATTCATGGGGATTTGTTCCAAGATCCACAGTGGGTGGCCCAAAACTATGGGTAGTACCAAACCCTATATATGCTATGTTTTTTCCTATATATGTATACATTTTCACTCATAGGAAGCACTTTATGGCTTCTTTTTAGCATATTTCAATTGCTAGCATCACTACTATTGTGCTTTGGGGCCATTATTAAGTTAAATAAGTTACTTAAACACAAGTAACTTGACACCATGACAGTCAATCTGATAACCAAGAAGGCTACAGCATGAAGACGCTAGATAAAGGGATGATTCACATCCTAAGAGGGATAGTAGGAAATTTCATCACACTACTCAGAGTGATGTGCAATTTAAAATTTGTGAATTGTTTATTTTTGGAATTTTCCATTTAATATTTTCAGACTGTAGTTGACCATGGTGGTCTGTGAGTAACTGAAACCGCGGAAAGCAAAACCATGCCTTGCGATTCTTGCACTGATTTTTAAATGACAAAAACCATGACAACTGTCTCCCAGCAGCTCCAGAATTACTGATTGCAGGTTTTGTTCCCTAGGAAGCGGACTCAGATAGAGAGTAGTAGAAGGAGATTTATTAGGGTGAGCTGTTAGGATGAACACCAGTGGAATGGACGTGACAGGATTGGGCAAAGTGAGAAATAGGGTTGAGATGCAGTCATAGTGGAGGCTCCTGATGGTTTGAAACTGGGATGTCCTTTCAGAGTTGTCTCCCATGGGAGCGAAGGGGCTGAGCCTTTATCTCCCTGTGGCCCCCCTGGGGTGGACTTGTGGCCTTGCTTGAGGAGCTGTGTTCAGACTAGGCAGTCCCCATTAGAGGGCTGACACTGGAGGGCTGTCCTCCAGGAGGCTCCTGTAGCAACTGAGACGATCATCCTCCTTGCCTGAAAGGGAATCTGGGCAGGGCCACCCCAGCACCCATTATCCGTACCTTCCAGAAAAGTACCATGGCTGGCAAAACTGTAAGTTTTGATCTCATAGGAAACAGAGAGTTTCAAACACAAGATCTGTGCCAGGCTCCTTTAAAAAATCAAATGCATATATAAAAATAGGTGAAGAATAACTGTGAAATATGTCTATTTTATACTGTGTTTCTACCATGTGCCAGGCCAAGCATTTGGCAAAGCATTACTAAATAAGGGTAGCTAGGATTTATATTCAACGCTGAGCACACCTTTAGATCTTTTGCCTATTTTTGTCTTTAATCCTTTTCACAATCCAGCAAGTTGGTTACTATGGTAACTGTTTTGCCCAGGAAATGGGCTCTTAGAGAGGTCAAATGTGTTGCCTGGGACCATACAGCTTGCAGCTTGCTGAGCCAAATTTTGAATTCAGGTTTCTTTTCTTTTTCTTCCCTTTTTAAAAACACCCTACAGCTCTACAGTTTATGCTCTTTATGCTGTTATCACACTGCTTTCTGTACAGATGACTTCTTCGTCAGCAGAGACTGTGTTTTCTACTTTTTCCAAGTTTCCCAAGAAAGTTTTGTATAAAACAGTAGGTGTTTACTAAAGACTTCTATTTAACTTAAACTAATTGTACTGGTCAAAATAAGTTTTTACACCCAGACCCGCCTTCTCAGGAGCCGTTGTTTGGCTTGTCTTAGAAACAAAGGTTCAGTCACAAGTCTTGAAAGTTTTACCATTTAAATATCTCTGAAGCTGGATGTTCCTCTTCGTTCCCTGAAGTGGATTTTCCCACGTTGCAGCGTAAGGATCCTTCCAGGTCACACACCCACCTCTTTTACCAGCTCTCACCATCTCTGGAGAATAATCATCCGTCTCCCTAAATTGGTACCCAAGGGTCTTCACAATTTGAGTTAGATCCCTCAGATTCTAGTTGTTTCCCTGGTAATACTGAACAATTTTGTCTTCTTAGATACCTTTCTATGAGCTACTTCTTTCATACATGCTTTCATAACTTGATTATCATAGGATGAATATATGTAAGTCATATGCCTTATATAAATATACATGCATTTGAAGGAGCCAAATATTTAGAGATCCTAATATTCCAAATACATATTTGTGTTTTCTTTTGTTAATTTTGTAATCATTTTTTTATAAGTCTGTTTTTCCTCAGGGACTTACAAAGGGCTCCAGGACTCTTAGAGTTACTACCTAGATAATTCAATAATAAAGATTCGAATTTATTGGTGGAGAGAACCAGGGTGGGGAGGACAAACTATGAAAATAGATTTTATTTCTGGTTCTGTGGCTGACTTGTACCATGCCTAATATACTACAATTACATGCAAACTTGATTTTCAAAATTATCTATTGAGTGAAATGCATTTGGTGAATTACGTAAATTACATATTTTATGTAAATATGTATGCATTTGAATGACAGAATAATTTCTAGATCTTGACATTCCAAATATATGATTGTTTTTCTTTTATTACTCATGAAATTTTAGTTTGACTTTCCAAACTACCAATGAGTGGGAGATAACATGACAAATGCCAGTTCATATTAAAATACTTCCTGGTGTTTTGTTCCTGCAGTTTTAATTTAGCAATTTTAGTGATTAATGTTATACTTTTACAGTGATCTGTGATGCACCAAGTTAACAGAGTAATATGGTTCAGATATTCATTTAACTGTGTCGACCAATAAATTTGAGAAGGGCATAAAAGGGTGTGTTGCCTGCACAATTTACATGCTACACTGAGTCACACAGTATCTCCACAACCTCCTTATGGTTCTCAGTCAGGGGGTACACACGGAAAGTTTTAATTCGGAAAGTGATTTTTGTTACACTTTGTTATTTGTTTGGCTCAGGAGAGGCAGAGGACTCTGATTCTAGGTTTGTCTGTGTTTCTGTGGGATATGTCAGAAACAAAGGCAGCATCATCGAGCGCTTTGGGTTTTGGTTTCCCGAAGGTATCAGCACACAGGGGGTGAAGTTTAGTGTGGAGTTTATTCTTTTTTTTTTTTTTTTTTTTTTAAATGATGGCCTTCTTTTTTAAAAAAAATATATTTTATTGATTTTTTTTTTTTTTTTTTTTACAGAGAAGAAGGGAGAGGGATAGAGAGTTAGAAACATCGATGAGAGAGAAACATCGATCAGCTGCCTCCTGCACAGCCCCTACTGGGGATGTGCCTGCAACCAAGGTACATGCCCTTGACCGGAATCGGACCTGGGACCCTTCAGTCCGCAGGCCGACGCTCTATCCACTGAGCCAAACCAGTTAGGGCTGGAGTTTATTCTTATTCTTTAAGCTGTACGGTGACTCTGAAACGTCTGGAGTTACTGAGGAGTAGTGTGAATGACTGCTAGCGCCCAGGAAGTGCTATTAAAACTACCAAACTGAGTTACTAGGACAAAATCCATACCTAGGGATGACCTGACAAAAAATGAGAAGGATTAAAGAGGACCACGTTGTCCTCACCTCCTCTCTATTCCAATGGATTTCTCGAATTATAAATATTAGTTGAGCCTCAGAATCAGATGCCTCAATGTGTTAGTTAATAAGCTGGGGTAGGTTTGCCAGTTCTCTCAATTTCTGATCAAGAGAGTACCCGTGACCTACAATAAGGCACACTGTGGAACCCAAACATATTTACAGAGCCTTCGCATAGAAAGTGATTGTAGAATGAATTTCAGACCTTCATGTAACACCCATTACAAATGGCCTTCTGGGATCTCCTCTAACACCTGAGCAACCGAGGTTTTATTGCTGCAAAAGGCAAGTCTCTCTTATTTCCAGCAGCTCCAATTATTAGGTCTCTTTTGTTAGGTGATCTGAAATATACCTCCCTCTAACTTCGAACAAGCAGCCCTGCTTTTGTTCCCCGGAGCCACATGGACATCTAACGTCACTTCCACATGTCAGTTCTTTCTGTATGTGAAATTGGTCTGCGTGTCACCCGAGTGTTTTCTCTGCTCAGTGCAGTCTTCTGCAGTTGCTTTAACACGTCCCCTTATGATTCATACGTCATTGATCACTGGTTTGACCAGCACAGAGGCAAGGACAGCTGTTTTCTCATTCATTTTGAATACTTTACTTTTGTAATGCAGCCTACTTGAAAATGCATGTTTCTGGTAATGATGAATAGTATTGATCCTTACGGAATTTTATTTATTTATTTATTTATTTATTTATTTTTTTAAATTAAATCTTTATTGTTCAGATTATTACATTTGTTCCTCTTTTTTTTCCCCCCCATAACTCCCCTCCTCCCAGTTCCCGCCCCACCCTCCGCCCTCACTCCCCACCCACTATCCTCATCCATAGGTGCACGATTTTTGTCCAGTCTCTTTCCGCATCTCCCACACCCCTTTCCCCCCCAGGAATAGTCAGTCCATTCCCTTTCTATGTCCCTGATTCTATTATGATCAACAGTTCATTCTGTTCATCAGATTATTTATTCACTTGATTCTTAGATTCACTTGTTGATAGATGCATATTTGTTGTTCATAATTTGTATCTTTACCTTTTTCTTCCTCTTCCTCTTCTTAAAGGATACCTTTCAGCATTTCATATAATCCTGGTTTGGTGGTGATGAACTCCTTTCGCTTTTCCTTATCTGTGAAGCTCTTTATCTGACCTTCACTTCTGAATGATAGCTTTGCTGGATAAAGTAATCTTGGTTGTAGGTTCTTGGTATTCATCACTTTGAATATTTCTTGCCACTCCCTTCCGGCCTGCAAAGTTTCTGTTGAGAAATCAGCTGACAGTCGTATGGGTATTCCCTTGTAGGTAACTGAGTTTCTTTCTCTTGCTGTTTTTAAGATTCTCTCTTTATCTTTTGCTGTTGGCATTTTAATGGTGATGTGTCTTGGTGTGGTCCTCTTTGGATTCCTTTTGTTTGGGGTTCTCCGCGCTTCTTGGACCTGTAAGTCCATTTCTTTCACCAGGTGGGGGAAGTTTTCTGTCATTATTTCTTCAAATAGGTTTTCAATATCTTGCTCTCTCTCATCTTCTGGCACCCCTATAATTCTGATGTTGGTACGCTTGAAGCTGTCCCAGAGGCTCCTTACACTATCCTCGCATTTTTGGATTCTTTTTTCATTTTGCTTTTCCGGTTGGGTGTTTTTTGCTTCCTCGCATTTCAAATCATTGACTTGATTCTTGCGCTCCTCTGGTCTGCTGTCGGGAGTCTGTATAATATTCGTTATTTCAGTCCGTGTATGCTTAATTTCTAGTTGGTTCCCCAATATAAGATCGAGGGTCTCATTAGTTTTCTTGTAGATCTCATTAAGTTTATCGGCGGCTTCTAAACAGTTCTTGAGAGACCTTAAAAGTGTGGTTCTGAACTCTATATCTTCCATTGACAATTTTGTCCTGTTTCTTTGTCTCCGCATTTTGTTATGCTTCCTTGGTGCACCCCCTAGTGGTCTTTGTTCGCAGTCTTATAGTTAAATCTTGATTGTTGTAGCTAATACCAGGGAGGGTTTGACCTCCAGGCCAAGTGGCTATGAGAATCAGCTGTGTCAGCAGTGAGAGAACTTCTGTCCTCTAGGGAGGTGCTAATCTAGCCTTTGCCTGAGGCTATCCGGCAAAAGCCTCTGTGCAGGGCTTGGGCGGGGCGGGTCGCACAGGATCAACAGGGTGGGCCGGAGAGAGCCGTTATGGTGGCTCTCAGTCCTGTCCCCAGGGGCTCTGCCTCTCTGAGTCCCAGCACCCGCTGCAAAGCTCAGAGAGAAAGCTGCACTCGCTCTGACCGAAGCCAGACAGTCCCGCTTCTCCCGTTTGAGTCTGGGTCCCTAAAGACTCGCCCGGATCTGGAGCTCAGAGTCTGCGACTCCCTCCCGATTGAAAACGCCAACCGTGCCCTCCGCCGCCAGCCCGCTCCGCGCACTCCGCACCTCAGAATTTGACTTCAGCACTGCGCCTCCTCTCAGTGTCCATATGCGTTTCTCTTTCCTCCTAGTTGTAGGACTTCCACTCAGCCAGCGTTCCTGTGGTTCTGGGTGATGTCCCTTCCGTTTTTTGGTTTCACTTTTGAAGTAGTTGTTCAAAGCAGCAAACTCTGGCGTTAACCTATGCCGCCATCTTGGTTCTCCTCAAGGCTAATTTCGATCCTTACGGAATTTGAACATAACTAAAGTTCTAATTTGTGCTGTTACATAACATTTTCCCCATCATATACTCAGTTGATTTAAAAAAATATTTTTTATTGATTTCAGAGAAGAAGGAAGAGGGAGAGAGAGAGAGAAACATCAGTGATAAGAGAGAATCATTGATTGGCTGCCTCCTGCACGCCCCCCAACGGGGATCGATCCCGCAACCTGGGCATGTGCCCTTGACCAGAATCGAACTCGGGACCCTTCAGTCCACAGGCTGATGCTCTATCCACTGAGCCAAACCGGCTAGGACTCAGTTGATTTTATTTGAACCTAAGTGCAGGATATTTTATATTTTGATTTTATCTTGTATTTAACCTATTAGTGTCCATCCTGTTGCTGTAGTTTGGGATTTGATGGAGTCATTCACTGTGTTAGTTAACCTTCCTTGTTTCATATTATCTTTGCATTTGAAAATCATGCTACTTCACCCATCATTGACAAAAATATTTATCTGGTCGAGGTAACAACAGAGCAGAGAGAAACCAGAGGTCCTTCTGTACTCTAACAGTGATTGAGTACACTTTCTCTACTCTAACAGCGATTTGAGTAGGATTTTCTGTACTCTAACAATGATTTGAGTATACTCTTTGGCTATAATCATTGAACTCAAATCATATTTACATTATTCAACATATGTGACTCTAAGAGCTTTTGCTGGTGATGGAGAGGGGAATGTAAAGGGGATTAACTGGGAAAGGGCACAAAGGAGATTTCTAGAGTAATGAAAATGTTCAGTATCTGGATGACATGTGTGGTTTCTATGGGCAAAGACTTGTCAAAACTTCTGAAACCTTTTATTAAAGATCTGTGCATTTCACTATATTTAAATTACTAATTAATTTAAATTAATTGTAAAACTCATTTAGCATGTAAATTCACTTGGATTACCAACTATTAAGAATTAAAAATCAGCTTCACAAGTTAAAATCTTGAGGTTTCGAATATTGAAATGACTTTGTCAGTCTTTGACAGTGATGAAATCCAAAATAAGATGTAGAACTCAACCACTGTTTTGTATGAATTTCTTTTTCAACTCATCCTTTGAATAATACTTCTTTAGGGTGTGGGATGGGAAAGTTTCTGCTAAGCAGTCTACTTTGATATTCAGAAAAAGATGGGTAATAACACTACTGTATGTTAGTAACATGTTTTCAATAGGTTTTGCCTTTGTTCTATTTCTAAGCTCTTGGACAGTTGGAATCTGTAAATGGGTTATCAACACAATGTATTCAGTTAGTGTTTATTTGGAGTGAAGAAAATTAGGTGTCAAATTATCTACTTTATCCATTGTGTACTCTTTATAAACCGCTCCTCTGAAGGACTTTTCCTTTTAGAGGTGATACTGTGTGTCAGTCATCCATGGTGTAAAAAGCTATGAGCTGTGATTATGTTTTGGAACCGCATATATTCATTCATTAGTAAGGTGGTGATCACTACAATAGAATATAATGAAACTGAGAAGACTTGTTTTTCAGTGGTGTAGTGAAAGCATGCACATATTCTCCACTTTTTATTTTGAAATAATACTTTACAACTATGTGGCAGTTTTTATTTTTCATGTTTTGCACATCTTGTATAATTTTTTCCTCACAAGAAATTGGAACATATCTTATTAGGATTAAGATTCTGAACATTGGATGATGAAGTAATTAGAGGAAGGTCACACTACGGTAATCTAAATCCTTCACTCCATTCAAGACCTAGGTCAAAATTATATTTCCTCAGTGAATCTGCTCTTCACTTTCCTTATCCTAAGATAATTTTCCCAATTAAAGACAATTTCCTAAGTAATTTTGTGTACTGCCCACGCTATATTAGTTGTGTCTCATCTGCCTTATATTTGTTCTTAATCTCCTTTTTGGACATGTATTATGTTTTCCTAGCCATATTGTAAATTCTTCTACTTCTCTTATGTCCTTCCATCCCCTGTGCTCATGGTACAGAGCCAGATGAACAGGGCCTTCTTAATAAATGCTTTCTGAACAATGGATGCCCTTAAAATTAAATTGTATAATATAAACAAAATTCCACAAGTAGTGTGTGGCCCATTATATAATCATAACTGGTTGGATAAGATCACTTGGGAATAATGTGAGCAAATTGATTATATGATTAATAGTAACTCCACATTTTCAGTACAGATTGTTAATTGGAATATTTTCTTTCTGCATTTGGTAGGTTTTCCGAGTTCTAGTATGAAATCTTTAGAAACTTGTAAGTTGATGGTCTTTTAGTGAAGCAACAGGATGTGGGGGAAAAGATGTATGATAACATCGGTTGACTTTAATCTGAGGCTTTGTCACTTCTCCAACCCCCCTGCCCTGCTATGAAGGGTGTATGTGGCTTAGCAAAGTACATGGGATGCGATATGCACTTAATAAAGGCAGATTCATTGTTTAGCTTTACCTCATTGTTATATTTTATAGTGTTTTTCTTTTTAACAAGTAAGTTTTAAAGTAATATGAAATCATATATGTTTTTTGAAGAAATTTAGGGAAGTATAAAGGAAAGGAAGCAAGAACTCACCTTGATGAAAAATGACATGCCTATAATGTAATGACATTTAATTTTTATGCAAGCCTTATAAAAAAGTCATTCTCATTTTTATTAATTCATTTGTTAACCTAATCTTTTCCCTTTTTTTGTGTGTATGAATCTAACAAGCATTTATTGACTGTTGGATGTCAGACATATTCTAGCTGTTGGAGACAGCACTAAACCAGCCCTGTCTTCATGGTGCATCTGTTCTTTTTTGAGGGGGGAGACAATAAAACCATCAACAAATATAAAATATGATGTGTGACAGTGATAATGCCATGACTGAGATGTAAGGCAGGTGATGGCAGTCCTTTAGAGCGGGTGACATTGATCTGAGGAGGTGATATTGTACCAGCAATCAGAAAGGACTGAGGGAGCAAGCCCAGTGGCCAACTTGGGTAAGGTAACTCCAGGCAAAGAAATAATAGCAAGTTTATTCCAGGTCCAGCAGGTGGAGTAAAAACTCGATGGGGACTGGATCTTTAGCTCTGCAAAAACCCTGTGCTCTAACTTGGAAACTTGGAGTGCTGCTCGTCTGTTGTTCTTAGGGGGTTAAATTCTGATCTTCCATTTAATCCATGTTACCTTGTCCTCTGCTTACATTACTAGCTTAATTAAGGCTTGGATCTTGTGTTAATGCTTTTGTTTTCTTTGCATACAGAAAAGCTATTTTATAACCCAGACTCGTAATCACCTGGAGGAAGCACTGCTGCAGAGAATGTTCGAAACAGAGAACTCCAGTTCTAGAGCGTAGGCGTTTTCAAGCCAGCGGAGTTTAGAAGGAACTGCTCAGCAGGGCTAGGAAGTAGGAAGACTTCCTGAGTCATAGTTCTTTTTAAAAAATATATTTTTACTGATTTCAGAGAAGAAAGGAGAGGGAGAGAGAGACAGAAACATCAATGATGACAGAGAATCATTGATTGGTTGCCTTCTGCACACCCTATACTGGGGATCGAGCCTGCAACCCAGGCATGTACCCTGACAGGCTAATCGAACTGTGACCTCCTGGTTCACTGGTCGATGCTGAACCACTAAGCTATGCTGGCCAGGCTTGAGTCATATCTTTATGGTTTAACATCATTGTGTTTTAAATGAATTATTATAATAGCAGATGCATTTATTCAAATCCAACTGTAAAAAAATACATTTCAGGGAAATAAGAGTGGTTTTCAGATTATTTATACTTTGGCTTTTATCACTATAAGATTGAGCTGACTTTAGTAGTCATAGAACAATGAAACCACTATGAACAATTATTCACAGAATTCTTCTAATCAAAAAGCTATTTTCTCTTATGAGTGCTCAGAAGGTTGTCTCTTTATCTGAAATCTGAATAACTAGAAAATTCAAATTATCATTTTTATTCTCTGTGCTCATAGGAGGAAAGTATTTCTCATAGAAAGAGATAACAGTTAAAGATGACTTAAAATAAAACTACAATGGACATAAGGTAAATTTAAATCAAGTTAAGATCCTGTTAAATGTCTTATACCTCTATAAACCATATAACTGTTAACAGTTGTTTAATCCAATAGTGATCACTGGAAGTAAAATGACTATTGAGTAGAGAAAAGGTAAATTACGGTTAGTACAGCTTTAGTGTTATTTAAATTCCTTATTGCTTCCCACTTCTCTGGAATTGGTAATGTAAACTTGGCTCATTGGAACCATCAAAGAAACAGTGTATTCTCAATCTATTCCCAATCATCATTACTAATATGTACTTACTATATCTCTTGAGGGCTTTAGGATTAGTGAAAATATCTATATGATCATGTAACGGAAGAACTAAAAAGTCCATCTGCTTTTTTTCCCCAAGCAATTCCTTCATACTTTTTCTTAACAAAGATGACTTCCATATTTTCAAACCACTTCCATACACTTTATGCATAAATCCAAATTCTGGCTTCTGGGTTAGTATAAAAGACATAGAAAAGCTGAATTTCTAGGGTATAATTTGTCCAGAGGATTTATATTATAATACAGTAGCCGTTTTACTGAAAAATAATTATCGTTGAGAAGAGAACTAGTAAGGTTTTTTCTTTTGCAATGTTGATGTCTGATCATCTCTGACTTGGTCTAGAATTAGAAAATTTTCTGTAGAAAAATGTATATCAGAGCCTTGCCCGTCTGTGATTTATGTGGCGTTTGACTTATGTGTTTCAAGCTGTAGTCGTTCACAATTTAAGCACTTCTCACCACCAAGCAATGAGGAAATATAACATCTTTTAATTTGAGACCTCTGAGTTGGCCGTACATGGAGATGTCAGGGGAGTTTTGTGGTAGCCACATGCTCCAGGCATCTAAGCATGTGGTACAACAGGAATGAACCCTTCCATTTCATTGACAACATGTGTTACATATTATTATGTTTCTGGCCTCTAGTTTTTAATGTCTTGGTGACAGGATCTATATTGGGGAAAGGATTGTCTGGGCTAACTTTCTGTGTAATAATCGTTTGGATTAAATTGTTATTTTCCATGCAAATCTAAATAAGATGCAGACACTATGGGTGCCAAGGATTTCTGTGTGAAGCAGGGGTAAGAATAACAAAGGAGCCTGCTCTGCGTTAGTGGTGAGAAAGCATCTCTTGGAGGTGAACACATATACATACTCAAATTAGGTTTCGGATAAATGTGTTGGTTGAACATGGATGACCCCTATCCATTGCCAGCAACCAGATGTGCATCCCTGCAAATCCATGTAGCAAATGGGGTTGGCGCGGGGGGGGGGGGGGGATTTGGAAATACAGTACTCAATTTCTATGGTGGTTTGAGAGCCACAGACAAGGAAGTATTCTGCCTTGAGGTTATTCTGATAAAATAGGGCTGTCTGAAATTCTTTGTCTCAACCTTATCCAAACTTGGAAATTATTTTCCATATCTTCCATATTTTTTTGTTTCCCTGTCTCTCCCCACCACCCCATACCCGCCACTTTTTTTTTTTTTTTTTGCTTATGCAAGTAGCAGTGTAATAAAAGGTCCCAGACTCTCAGAATGAGACCCCATGTTACTTTATTCCTGGAAGATGCCAGCCTAGGAAAAAAAATGTTAACTTCTTTGCCTACTCAAAAATATGCTATTTGAACACTACCCTCTTTTATGTATACAGTGGGGCCTTGACTTAAGAGTTTAATTCGTTCCGAGACCGAGCTCGTTAAGGAGCTCGTTAACTCAAATTATTCTATCAACTCAATGCAAAAAATCTGCGGAGAGACAGCTGGTATCTCAAAAAGCTTGTTAGTCGGGACACTCGTAAGTCAAGGCCCCACTGTACTAATTTAAGTTCTGGATAAGATAATAAAGTTTAAAAGGCATTCCACCTTTCACAATGTGTAAATAATAGTGGTTACCAGTGGCTCAGTGGTAATTGTTGTCTATCTGCATGGGACCATCAAGATTCTTATGAGAAATCTTTTGAATATTTTCCTTTGCTTTGTTTGCCTTTTGATCCTGTAGGTATTCCCATAGTTTTTCATTCTTGACCTAGAGCTGATTCCATTGTATTTCCATTGTCCTTTTCTTGGTTTGCACCCTGAGACGCTCAGGGAAAGAAAAATTCTTGGCCAGATTCTTAGACCTTTGCTTGAGGCCAAGCTCCATGAACACCCATGAAGCAAAGACCACTGTGGTGAAGGGAAAGCACATAGTTGTCCTTCTGAATCCTGGCTGCTTGTTGTAGGAATTTAGAATGCGGAACAACAGTCAGTCTGGGGAATGTAAATTGTAGCTGGGTCAGGAGGATCCTTCCGTATAGCAGCTCCAGTGCGTGTAAGGGATGAGTCCACGTGTAATTTTATTGGAGGACAAATGAGTGAGAAGCCACACTCAGGAGAAGAGGCAGAAGGGGAGTGATCCCCTCACTGAAATGATCATGCTTCTCACTGATTTGTTTCCCTAATTGCCTCTAACAATTTGTTTCCCTAATTGCCTTTGTGGATTTTGAGTAATAGTTTTCTGTTCAGATAGGATGAAGGAAAGGGAACTATATTGGCTAACACATGCTTCCTCGCCAGATGGGACTTTTTCCTAAAATGAAGTTGGAACCATCCTCCCCATAAGCTCTGTTATAAGCCATATGAAAACAAAGCTAAGGAAGTCCTTGGTTTGAGGGTAGCATTAGGATACTAGTCACCATTTAAATGTTTTCGTGTCTCTTTATTGTGGAGATTAACAAACGTTCTGTTATGTTACTGTAAAAGTTAGAGCCCATCGGTGTGATTGTTGGTAGGAACTAACGTGTTACAGAAGGACCTGATTTGGATGTCCTTAGAATTGACAGCAACTCACTCTTGGTGCATCATCTGAAAGCATTTTCTGAGAAAATGAAACTTTCATTTTTAAAACCTGTCATTTTGAAATGTGTCTGCAATGCCTTAACTTTATCGGCAAGGAAAGAGCCACAGCAGTGCCGATGCTGCCTTTTCCTGTCCTTTATACTCTGCCTGTCCTGTCTTCAGTCTGGGTGTGACCAATCGGATATTACAGTTGTTTCTCTGGAGGTTGAGTGTGTTGACTTCAGGCCTCTTCTCATGCAGGAAACAATGTCATGAGAACCATCCATGGGGTGGGAGAGATGATGACCCAGATGGTGCTCAGTCGAGGCTCAATCTTCCCCATGAGTGTGCCTGATGTTCAGCCGAGTATCCATCCCAGCAAGCAAGGGAGCCCCGCCGAGCAGGAAGACGTGACCGTGATGGACACCAAGCTGAAGATTATTGAGATTTTGCAGGTATGTTGCATAATGAAAGCAAGGTGACCAATACCTAACTGTACTGATTCATTTAATTTCTTATACTTTTTGCTTCAAATCACTTTGTAAATACTCTGAAATGCTATGATCTAATTTTATTTTAAGATAATGACAAGCTTGGTAAGAAATCTCACACTGACACTATTTAATATATTAATTACATATTTTCATTAAATATATTAATGATGACATCTAGCAATATGGAGTGCTTTGAGAGGGATAAAACCTCTTTCCCATGTATTTTCTTGTTTAGTATTAACCCTAATTTACTTTTACCTTCATTTAAGATGGATTTCAGATCTGGCAAAATTAATGATTGAATTCCAGCCCTTTTTCTATTTTTTAATTGAGTTGGGCATGTGATTTCATGTATCCAAATTTGTCATTGTATCAAGAAACTCAAATATAATTTAATTTGTTATTAACAAAAATGTTGATAATTGGTTTTAATTGATTTTAGTATTTTATATGAATGATTATCTCTTTTTGTATTTTTGTTTCCAAGAAGCCAGGAATAACATGGGTATAACATATATAAAATCATATATATGCAATGCATATTTTTATATATAAATAAATATATATAAATGTATATAAATTAACCTAGCTGTATAAATTTTAAGGAGGTAAATTATCATTCTATTGGTTTAGTGAATAAATTTCCTATTATTAATAGCTATGACTTCTTTTTTTAAAAAATATATTTTATTGATTTTTACAGAGAGGAAGGGAGAGGGATAGAGAGTTAGAAACATCGATGAGAGAGAAACATCGATCAGCTGCCTCCTGCACACTCCCCACGGGGATGTGCCTGCAACCAAGGTACATGCCCTTGACCGGAATCGAACCTGGGACCCTTCAGTCCGCAGGCCAACGCTCTATCCGCTGAGCTAAACCGGTTAGGGCAATAGCTATGAATTCTTAACATTTTTTTTAAAGTTTGAAAAGTAATTTTATGATACTTCAATTATATGTGTATAGCATTTATTCCAGGTTTGGAGAATAAAGCCTGGAGTTTTCAAGGGTGTATTAAGATTCTGGATACAGTTTACTGTCTGCCATCATAATTTAAAGTAGACTGAGCTACCAGAAGTGGGTTAGTAGTCCAGGAAGGGCCTGTACATTTTTATTTAAAGTAATTAGATTTATAGTCACAAAAGGTTTTACAGTTCCTCCAGGAATTCAAAGGGCTGAGTCTGAGAAGTTTTGGCAGGCCTCCCAACACTGTGTTCATCAGTCTGCTCTGGTGTGGCTCAGTTGTTCGGGCATCGTCCCGGACACTGACGGTTGCCGGTTCTATTCCCAGTCAGGGCACATGCCTAGGTAGCGGCACCATCCCCAGTAGGGGGTGTGTAGGAAGCCACCCATAAGTGTTTCTCTCTCCCTCTCCCTTCCTCTCTCACTAAAAATCAATAAGCTATTTTTTAAAAAACCCCTTAGTCTTCCTGTTCTGAAACTGAGAAAGGTTACGATCCCCCAACCTGTGGACCAAATGAGCCCACAACCCCTAGTTCTGGTTGAACTTCTGGTCTCTGTTTTGTGTGTGTCTGTGTCTGTGTCTGATTCACCATGTCTGTGTTCCTAGGTGCTGTTCTTGAATGTGTTTCTTTCTTAGAACATCCTCTTAAAGAATGTCTTTGGGGCCATGCTCCTTATGCAAGTCCCCTGCTTTCTGCTGGCTCTCCCTCCTCACTCAGGGACTTCCTTTCTTTTCCCTATCACTTTACGCATCTCTCCTTTTTTGGTCTAATTTCTCTCTTATTTTATCTCTCTATCTATATATATATAAATGGCTAACATGCAGAGTGCCCCTGCGGGAGTTTGACTGGGAGACAGGTAGTTCTATTGCTCGTTATGATGTGCACTGACCACCAGGGGGCGGCACGGAATGAAGGAAGGCCCTGGCTGGTGGCCGGCAGCTGGCAGCCAGTAGCCGGGGAAGAGAGGCCCCAGCCAGCAGCCAGAAGGAAGGCCCCAGCTGGTAGCTGGAAGGCCCTTATTGGCCCTGATCACCGGCCAGGCCTAGGGATCCTACCCATGCACAAATTTCGCCCTCTCTCAACACTCTTTCTCTGTCTTTGTTTTCATTCTTCCCATCTTCCATTGGTTGCTCATAATTAAATATAGGATGGGGCAAAAGTAGGTTTACAGTTGTGAGTATGTGAAACACAGAGTCTATTCTTGTATTATTTATTCATTATTATTTTCTATGCAAATAGCTATAAACCTACCTTTTCCCAGCCCTGTATGTTAGAGGAAGATAATTTTTTTACATTGGTTATATTTATAATTTATAAAATACTAGAGGCCCAGTGCACAAAAATTTGTGCACTCAGGGGGGTCCCTCAGCCCGGCCTGTGCCCTCTCGCAGTCTGGGACCGCTTGGGGGATGATCACTGCTGGCTTAGGCCCGCTCCCCGGGGGATTGGGCCTAAGCTGGCAGTCAGACATCCCTCTGGCAGACCGGGAGCCCTCGGGGGATGTCCACTTGCCAGCGGGGAGCAGGCCTAAGCTGCAGTCGGACATCCTTAGCGCTGCTGAGGAGGCGGGAGAGGCTCCCACCACCACCGCTGTACTGGCAACCGTCAGCCTGGCTTGTGGCTGAGCGGAGCTTGCCCCTGTGGGAGCACACTGACCACCAGGGGGCAGCTCCTGCATTGAGCGTCTGGCCCCTTGTGGTCAGTGTGTGTCATAGTGACCAGTCATTCCCAGTCGTTCTGCTGTTAGGGTCAATTTGCATATTACCCTTTTATTATATAGGATAATTCTATGAAGTTTAGTAACTTCAACTAAAAATTAATTCATATTTTATGAATTGGTTCTTTGTATAGGTTTAAAATAAAAATGCTATTTTTTCTAAGCACTTGCACTCTCACTTCTGCTCCCACCATGCTGCTGAAAGCTGCCAACTCCGCTGACCCTTTCTCAGGCCTCGTTTCCCATGTTCCGTCTCCTGCTTTGAAAACCCTGTCAGGTAGAAGCGGTTCAGACAGTCTGTGCTGCAGTGCTCACCATGTGCTAATAAAAGAGTCTCTTTGGTGTTTGCTTTCCCCTCTAGAATATATGCTCTTCCAAGGCAGGTCTTATCTCTGTGGAACCCTGTCTGTACCCTTGGCACTTCCCTCGGCACCTCGCCTAACAAATGTTTGTTGAACTTAAGTGACCATAGCTGACATGGAGCATGTGTGCTGCCCGTAAGGGGCATAAAGGTCTAGGTGAAAGGGATTAGGAAGAGGGAGAGGGAGAGGGCGAGGGAGAGGAAAACAGAGGAAGAGGGAGAGGGAGGGGGGGAGAGATAAGAGGGAGAGAGAGATTGAGCTTCAATTTTGGACCTATAGGTGTAAATAAAGTGCTGGGTGAGCAAAAAGGAGAACACTTGATTTGGGCTGGGGAACCAAAGAAGGTTTTACTAAAATAAAGGAATTTAAACTGGGCCCTGGAGGGTATCTCACAAGCAGGTTATTGGTGAAGGAGGAGACTATTCAAGGTGTAAAGTGGACACAGAACAAATGTGGGAAGGCGAGAGAGAAACCAACCTGTGCTGTTGGAACAGAGAAGTGGGAGAGAGAGAAGGAGAGAACGGGGACAGGAGGAGGAAGGAGGGAGGAGTGCGGTGCAAGAGTGTCAGTGTGAAATAAGACGAGATGGTCGCACAAAATACCACGTTTTCTAAAATTGCTTGGCCATTGTTTACTGTCCACATGAGACTCGTGAGCGTGTAGGGGGCATGATGATAATTGTCCTGGGACAAAGGTTGTTCAGGGCCTAGGGCAGGCACACCGGCGTGGAAGGTAACTGTCTAGGACCACTTCTTTATTGTTTCCCTCCTCGACTCAGAAATTTATAGAACGTATTTTTCCTTCTCTGATCCCCACTGGATTCTACACGGCATGAGTTAGCCCCCGATAGTTTCCTGATTACGTTAGCAATGTGTATGTTTGTTTTCCCAACTCGCTCATTGGCTCCTGGAGGGCTGTGGGCCAAGTGTTTGCATTCTTCATAGTGCTGAGCACAGACAGGAACCTGATGGCACTTGGCTCCTGTCAGTGCGTCAGTAAGGAGAGCAAGGACAACAGCACACTCCCAAGGAAAACGAGCACCAGTGAGGCACATCCAAGGCATATGAGGATGCGCTGACTTCAGCTGCCCTGTAGAGCATAGGCCCAGGACTGACGGTGGGGCAGCAGTATCCACACTACTGCAGCTGAGACCTTGGCCTTCCTGTGCATGAATGAGGGTCACAGCGCCAGCATTCTCCTCCCAGACCCAATGGACACTCTGTGAAGTGCTCAGTGAGATGATGTCATCGTTACCGCTTCATCTAGACCCAGAGGATACCTCTACCTGAAATATTCAGAGAGTAATCATGGGAAGTTATATTTTCTTCTTTCAAAAACATGCTTTGGGATTTTATTGACATCGATTAATGAAAACACGTCACTCTTCTTAGTCTTATGGCTGATGAGCGTATGCAACTGAAGCCTTTACCAATAAACATCTAACTAGTTCATGTGATATGTTGGTAGTTATGTTCTTGGTGTTGTGTAATGAATTATATTTTTTAAACATTGTGCTCATCAAAGAAAATTACTTTGTTTTGAATGTTTCTTGTAGTTTATCCTGAGTGTCCGACTAGATTACAGGATCTCCTATATGCTGTCAATATATAAGAAGGAGTTCGGAGAGAGCAATGAGAACGCTGAAACGTCTGCCAATGGCTCTCCAGATACATTAATTCCAGCAGGTACCTCCTTTGTGACAGCTTTTACTATTTGCATTTTCTTTTCCCCAGTACTTGAAAGTACATTTCATATTTTAAAACACAGTAGTATTTCTATGAGACAAAATGTAGAAATAATACCCATAAAATGTAGAAATAATGTATGCAGACATGAAGGGACTGAGTGAGGCAGAACATTAAATAACTTGCCTCAAATGGGAGGGAGGATATTTACTGTTAGTTGGTGCTTGAATGGTTTCTTTTTTAATCTTTAGAGCACTGCCAGGCGGAGGTACTGTTTATTGTGCCATTTAACAGATATGAAAACCAAGGTCAGAGGGATTAAGTTGCTTGCTGAAGGTCATGAAAGTCATGGAGCAGGGATTCTCTCTGAAGTCCCTCCAACTCCACAGTCTGAATCTTTTAAGCATGATGCTATTTTGGTGAAAATCCAGGGGGAATTTTTTTGGGGGGGAGGGGGGCGGGGGGCCTGGATCAAAGAACAATACGAAATACAGCCATGGAGAGGAAAGCTGTTTTGTAGGAAGCCTGTGCACAACTCTTGAATTAGGAGATGGCATGTCCTAGTGGTGTGAATGTGTGACTGTGGGTTTTGCTTTCCATGTGTGTTGTTTTTCACTTCTCATGGTTACAAACTATTAGTGAATTTCATTTTCCACATTTAAACAGTATAAGAATAAAGCCAACCTGTCTCTTGAGTGGAGGGCCATAATGACTACAGAGCATAAAAATAATTGTGAAAATTTCCTGACTATAGAAAGTATTTTATGAAACCTAAGAAATATTAAATTGCCATTTTTCTGGATAGTGAACTATGTGTTAAAGAATCAGCCAGTTAACAGAATTCTTTTTCTGGGGACAGGGCTCGTATGCAGATATGAAACGTTCTTCTAACCACACCACTGACAACATCAGGAACCCTCCTCTTTGTACGTCAATCAATCTGACAGGAATGACTCAGTGATTTCCAGAGTTTAGTTACAATGGATGCTAGACCAAATGTTCCCCTGTCTGGCTCGGTCCCGCCCAAAAGGCAGCGTGCCTCTGCAGACGGGGAAGCTTGCCTAAGCGAGAAGTCACTGCTGGCACGTTTGCAGCAGTGTTGTTTTTACGCTTCCCAGAAGTGCAGAACCCCAAAGGACTGTTTCCAGGAATGGTGTGGCAGGACCAGAAAGCCTTGCTGGCGGTTGCATTGACAGTAGCATAAAACTGACTGGCTCTCCGAAGCCAGACTTCTGGAAGCAGGAGCGCTAAGTGTCAGTGAAGTGTGGGAGGGAAGGTCAGGGGGGCACCCCCAGGAAGCCAGTTGTCTCATTTACCTGATTTCTTCTGGCATTGGTTGTATTTGCAAGACAGAGCTTTCTGCGGGAGAATTCCTTTTCCCTGTTTATGTCTTGCTCTGCTTTCTTTTTATGCTTTGGAGATGAGAAATAAAGTGTGTACTTGTCATTTAAACATGTTATCTTAATCAAGGTATCTTCAAAATGTTAGTGATGGGGATGGGTGAGGAATCATGATTGGGTCATGTAAAAAAATTAAGCACTGTGTCCCAAGAGAAGAAGGGATGGGATTTGAGAAGTAAGCTTAGGTAAAAAGACCATGCTGTTTTGGATTACCATGTAAGTCACAAGGTTCGTTATAGGTATATTTTGATTCTTTCAAAAACATTATCCTTTCATGTCATCACCCATTTAAATGATGTATGTGTGTGTGTATGTTTAGTTGATGCACATATACATACACCTATATGGGTGAAGCAACTTTGTAAATGTCTTTCTGATCTTTTAAATATGTCTTTGATTATAGCAATATATGTTAAAAATGTAAAATTCACTTTAAAATATTGATATCTAAGGTGGAACTGTATTATAACTTTTAAAACCTTTGATTTATGGTAATATAAAGAAATTGAGACAGAATATTTTTAGCTATATCACTATACATATTGTGACTTAATTACACTAAGATAAATAATAGATTTTCCCATTTATCTTTGCAGCTATTGTTCCTGACATAGATGAAATTGCAGCTCAGGCAGAAACTATGTTTGCTGGAAGGTACAGTAACATTTGTGTATCTTTATCTTGTGACTAAAAATTTACTTAGAATTTTATTGATATTTTGTTATTGTTCACCTCCTGTATCTATTTAATTTTAGAGTATAATTTTTTTTGGCCAAAAAATGAAGCTGATAATTTACTGCAGAAGAGAAAGCATAACTTTTCTTTAGGGCAGGTAAAAAAAAAGCACAAGAGAACTGAGATCAGTGTATTTTCCTGAATTCTTTTCTTCTTTCCTCAAATAATGACAGCATACTAATGACCTTTAACTCCCCTGGTAAGAATATTGCTGCATCTTACAAAACATTCCTTCCATACAGCTGAGAAATTTGAGGCAAGAAAGTCACTTCTTTCCATGTCATCATTAACTTTATATCTGAGAAATACGGATATTCTCTGCCAATTGGAAATAGCCATGATCAAAGAAGTGAAATGCCTCTGGCATGACTGCCCAGTGGCCTTGCTCTTTGTTACTCTTAACTTGTTTCCTTCTTTTTCAGAAATGAAACTAATTTCAGTCTAAAAGGAAAGTAACATGTCTCAACTACAAATGACCGAGCTCCTAGCATTCATTTTTAGTACAGATTTGCCACGAGAGCTTAAACAAGTTTATATACTAAGCCTTTTTCTTGCATTTTCTTTGGTTAGGAAGACAAACAAGAATGAAAGATCAAGGGAACCAAAAAGGACTTTTATCTGTAGCAAACATTTGGCTTTGCTTTGGTTTTCTATTGTTTTGCCCATTTTTGTTGTTATCATGTGTGTTTTCCTATTCAAGTATTTCATTATTCTCGAGAAGGGAGAAGAATAAACCAGTGTCTGATTTTCACCTTAAAATAAGTGGACTTTTTATCCAGAGGAATCTTGCTCAGAGTCCAAATATTTGAAACACACAGAGCTGCTGAGGGGATGGTGGGATGCGTGTGCACATGCGTACTGCACCTCCTCAGCCCCAGCCCACCGGACACTCAGAGTTCTGTAGGCTCTAAGGCAGCGGTTCTCAACCTGTGGGTCGCGACCCCTGAAAATACATCCTGTATATCAGATATTTACATTACGATTCATAACAGTGGCAAAATTACAGTTACGAAGTAGCAACGAAAATAATTTTATGGTTGGGGCTCACCACAACATGAGGAACTGTATTAAAGGGTCGCGGCATTAGGAAGGTTGAGAACCACTGCAGGGAAGCCAATCCTTGGTGTACATCCAACCTAGTATGTCTTCTCAACAGACG
Organism: Myotis myotis; assembly: GCF_014108235.1. Taxonomy (NCBI): domain Eukaryota; kingdom Metazoa; phylum Chordata; class Mammalia; order Chiroptera; family Vespertilionidae; genus Myotis; species Myotis myotis. The sequence goes on from NW_023416335.1 coordinate 178,270,614, forward strand.
CTTTGGGTTGATTCACATTCCTATCTTTTTTCTTTGCCTCCTTGACTAACCCATCCCGGTGTGCCTGGGAAACAGAGCAAACGCTTAAAGCCCCACAGCCTGGAAACCCCTCCGTCCTGGACACCAGGACTAGTGGGTCGCCCCTGCTTTCATGGACAGACACAGGCTGTTCGTTGTGCTTTGTTTCCTTCTCAGTCACATGAGAGAAGAAAAAGTAAAAATGCCTTCCTTTTTTCTTCCCAATTATTTTTTGGGGTGGGTGTGGGTGGGGGAGTACTATCTTGGAATGCATACACAGTTTTAACTACCTATGGGTAGGTTTGAAATAAACACAGTTTATTTTAGAATTATTTTTGGTTTTCTAGAAAGGAAAAAAATCCAGTTCAACTTGATGACGAAGGCGGCAGGACCTTTTTGCGGGTCCTCATCCATCTGATCATGCATGACTACCCTCCTCTGCTGTCAGGAGCTCTGCAGCTTCTGTTCAAGCACTTCAGCCAGAGATCGGAAGTTTTGCAGGCGTTCAAACAGGTGAGACTCCCAAAGCGCTGCTTCTAACACCCAACCTGACTCCTGGCTGCAGACTCAATGAGACTGTGCAGCTTTTCCGGGAGACACGTTCTGCTGTAAGGATAGATATGGCCTTGTCATAAGCCAAGGCGTGATCTATTTTATAAAGAGTGCCCACAGGTGATTTTAAGTTAATATCTTTTTTTTTTTTTTAAATATATTTTATTGATTTTTTACAGAGAGGAAGGGAGAGAGATAGAGAGTTAGAAACATTGATGAGAGAGAAACATCGACCAGCTGCCTCCTGCACACCTCCCACTGGGGATGTGCTCGCAACCCAGGTACATGCCCCTGACCGGAATCGAACCTGGGACCCTTCAGTCTGCAAGCCGACGCTCCATCCACTGAGCCAAACCGGTTTCGGCAAGTTAATATCTTTAATGTAAATGACAGGCACTATGATTTAGGAAGGCACCACTAGGGGATAATGCTGTATTAGGAATTTTGTTGCAGCTGCTGCTATGTTGACCTCAGATTTACTGATAAATTTAGGTAGGACAAGCAGTAGCACTGAAATATAATGTTATGTGATTGAAAAATGTTTACATCAAAAGAAAGAAATTATTGTGGCTCTAATCTTTTTCGTCATTTTTGAAGGGCATCGAATCTTGAGACTTAATGAGTAATACCTAAGTGCTTACATATGTTTCACTAATATATATTTTATTTATTAGAGCATTGGTCTTCATTAGGAAGCTTTACAAGAATATAAATTATTTTTTTCATTTTTAAAAAGTAATTATATAAATTGATATAATTGTGCATATATTTGTATGCCATATGATACATATAAGTTATGATAAAATAGAAGTTGATATCATGAGGTTTAGACGATATTGGTATGTCCTTCCACTTATTTTTATGTTTCTACTTCTTTTAAAACAGAGAGAGTCTCAGAAAAATTAACTTTCGCAGTGAAATTAGAGTTAGGGTATCTTTTATTTCAAATCACTTTTTAGCACTTAGAAGAACTTTGTTAGGGTTCATTCCTTTTACATATGTAATTCTTTATAACATGTGAATATACTGGATAGAGTTTACAGATACTTCCAGGTAAATTTTCCCAGTCAATATACATCTAAATATCAATAAATATTCCAGTAGTATTAATCTTCAACTGATAGATAAATATGTAAAAACTTGCAATTTTAGACGTAAATGAAATAGGAATACGAAAGTTCTTAAGTAAATTAAGGAATGAAATTCTTCTGTTTCCAGGTGCAATTGCTGGTGTCCAATCAAGATGTAGATAACTACAAGCAAATAAAGGCAGATCTAGACCAGCTTCGTCTAACTGTAGAAAAATCTGAGCTATGGGTTGAGAAGAGCAGCAGCTATGAGAATGGAGAAATGGGTGAAAACCAAGTGAAAGGTGGTGAAGAGCCAATTGAGGTTTGTTTTCAGTATCTATTTTGAAATAATTCAAATGATATCTTTTGAAACATAGGCCCCACAGTCAAAATTGTTTATAAAGAAATTTTTTTTCTGAGTAACAGAACATAAAATTTTCATTTGCCAAGTCAATTAACTGCTTTAACCTGCACTTTGGGTAATTCTTATCCATTGCTACCACTTCTTACCTCATCTGCCTACTTTTCCACTGAAAATCGTGTAATCCAGGAATCGGGACAATAGGAGGGAGTGAGATGGAGGAAAAAAAAGGAATGGGCTTTTAACCTAGACCTAAAAAAAAGGTGAACTTTTGTTGTCATCATTCACTGTGGCTATTTATTGCAACTTGTAAACCGTTCCTTTCATTATTGTGACAATAGTATCTAAACGGAAGGACAATATATGCTTTATTATCAACATGAAAACACCAAAAGTCTAGGTTTGATCTGAAGAGTAGTAAGATGATGATGGTAAGTCTCTGCTGTATTAGTTTTAGTTTTCAATGGAGTAATTAGTTGCTGTTTTCACATTTCACTAACTATGAAATAACCATTAAAATTTTAAAGCAGTATTTAAATGATAATTCTTAGATAGTAAGCCAGTGCCAATGTCATCATTGATGATATAGTAAATTTCTTAAAATGTCTGCATGGGCAGGTAGTTAGTCCCCACCAATTCATATATACCTACTACTAAGATTAGAATTTTTTTTTACTTCAAGTCACAGTGATGCTGTAAGTTCAAACTTGAACACAATCTTTTTATCTATTATTTCTTTCTTGCTTTCTTGCATTGGTTAGTGAGATTCTCCAGTACAATGTTAAATAGAAGTGGTGAGATTGGTCATTTTTGTCTTACTTCTCATTTTAAAGGTGATAATTTTAATATTCCACTACTGAACATAATGTTTATTTTACATTTTTTGAGGATACTCTATCAATTGAGGAAGTGTCCTTCTATTCCTAGTTGGCTAATTATTTTATTTTTTACCATGAATAATTATTGACTTTAATTAGATGTAGCTAATGCATCTATCAGTATTATTTTTCTTTAATCTACTAATTTTAATAACATGAATCACAAATACAGCTTCTATCAGAGTAAGCTTGCATTCTAGAATAAAGGCATCATGTTGATATTTTTTATGTTGCTAGATCTGGTTTGTTAATACTTTGTTTAGGATTTTACATCTATGTTGTCAGTAAGATTGGTCTGTAATTTTTCTTTCTTGTACTGTTCCTGCCAGGTTTAGACTAGTTCCATTGAACAAATAAGGTGCAAAATATTACCATTTTTTGTATGTAAGATTGGAATGATCTCTTCTGTGGATGTTTGGTTAAAATTGTCTGTAAATCTGCCTGGGTCTTGGATTTAGTTTGGAGATGATTTTAATTGCAGATTAATTATTTTTAATGCTTATAAATTCATTTAAATTTTCTGTTTTGGATCAGTGATATATTTTAAGTCACATGTTTTCAAATTTATTGCTATTATTTATTCATAGTCTTTCATTATCTTCTATATCTGTAGCTTCCTACCGCCTTTTCATTCTTCATATTATTTATTTTGTCTCCTTTCTTTTCTGTGCCTCAATTTTACCACAGTTATCTATTTTATTTATCTTGTTTAAAGAACCTGCTCTTGGCTTTGTTAAGCTTCTGGATTTGGTTGCTATTTTATTATGGTTATTCTACTATTCTCTAACCTTTTATGTTGGCATGCTTTTCAGACTTTAAAACAATTTAATGGTATATTTTTCCTTTAAGAAGTTGCCTTCCACAAATTTTGACAAATGGTATTTTTATTATTGTTCAGCATTAAATATTTAAACATTTCCATTATGCTTTCTTCTTTGGCCCAGAATCACTTGGAAGTGAATTTAAAATTTTCCAAATGTATAGGTAAATTTTTTTTTGTTTGGTATTGAATTCTTAATTAATGGTGGCAAGAAAATCTGGTTATGATGATATCAGTTCTCCAAAATTTTTTGAGACTTGCTTTTGGCCCATTATACCATTAAGTTTTGTAAATGTTCTATGTGGCTTGAGAAGGAATGAGTGCAGGATTCCTTATATATTGGTGCTTAAATCATCTGTCTACTTACTACTATTTTTGTTTTCTTAACATATCAGTTACTGAGATTTACTGATATTTTCTACTACAATGGTAGGTTTATAAAATTTCTCTTGTAGTTCTATTGATTTTTATTTTATATGTATTAAAAGGCTATTTTATTAGATGCGATATATTTTGTTAGATGCTATATATTTCACATTATGTTTTACTAGGAACAAAACACTTTCATCAGTTGAGAATTCTTTGACTTCTGGTTATAGTAATGCATGTTTTCTGGCTTTTTGTTGCTTCTGTTGAGAAGTTTGCTGTCTGTAGACTAGTGTCTTGCTTTAATTCTGAAACTCTAACTAAATGTATGTTAAACCTTGTTATTGCCTCCAGATCTACTAGTTTCCTTTTTATATTTCCCTTACATGGGACTTTGTGCTGAATTTGAAAAATTTCTTTAGAGTCATATGAATCTACTTAGATATGTCTTATTGGCCAATTACTCCACCTATTGACTTTTAAGTTCCAGCAATTATATTTTTCATACGTGAAATAATGTTTTTTTCAAATATATTTGGTCATTTACAATCACATTTTGTTGCTTGCTATTTTTGTGATTACATAAGGATCTTTTATAGCCTGTATGTAATAATTCCATGATCTAAATTATTTGAGAGTTTCTTATGACTCTCACTTCATTATATTTTTGGTCATCTTTGAAATGAGCTTATATATATATTTTTTAAAATAGAATTTATTTTCAGATTTAGAAAAAAACTTGTATAGAAAATACAGAACTTCCCCATATATTAATGATTCTCCCCATTTCCTCTGTTATTAATGTACCTAGGTTTGGCATATTTGTTACAATTGATGAGCCAATATCGACACATTATTATTAAAGTCCATAGTTTACTTTAGATTTACTCTTTGTGTTGTACAATTGTATGGCTTCTAACAAATACATGTCATTTATCCACCATTACAGTGTTAGACTGCCCTGAAAGTCTGCTCTGCTCTTCCATTTGTCCTTCCTCATGAACCCTTGGCAACCACTGATATATTTAAAAAAAAAATAAAAAATATATATATATATATATATATATATATATATATATATATATATTGATTTCAGAGAGGAAGGGAGAGGAAGAGAGAGATAGAAACATCAATGATGAGAGAGAATCATTGATCAGCTGCCTCCTGCACAACCCCCCCACTGGGGTCAAGCCCGCAATCCAGGCATGTGCCCTTGACCAGAATTGAACCTGGGACCCTGAGTCCACAGGCTGATGCTCTATCTACTGAGCCAGACCAGCTAGGGCACCACTGATAATTTTTAGTCCCGTTGTAGTTATGCCTTCTCCAGAATTTCATATAGTTGCAGTCATACCGTATATAGCTTTTTGCAGACTGGCTTTTTTCATTTACTAATAGACATTTGAGGTTCTTCCATGTCCTTTTAACACAGGGATGGGGAACATATGGCCTGTGGGCCATATAAGGCCTGCAAAATCATTTGGTCTGGCCCTGCCACGGCATTAGGGGTGAGTTAATTAAATGTTTGACCAAATATAGCAGGCTGATTTTTAAGTTGATAATTTTGTATTGCCCTGCGAATGATGTTATAAGTATTCAAATGGCCCTTGGCGGAAAACAAGGTTCCCCACCCCTGTTTTATAACTGGCTAGTTCATTTTTCTCTTTTTCTTTTTTATCACTGAAAAAACTCCCTTGTCTGGATGTACTACAGTTTGTTTATCCATTTATCTATTGAAGGGCATCTTGGTTGCTTCCAATTTTGAGTAAAGCAGCTCTAAACATTTGAGTAGATATTGAGCTCCTATCTTTGACTTCAGACCTGGAGGTTGAAATCTGGCATGCTTTTCTCCTTAGAGTATCTGTGATGGCCTATGGCTGTGGCCAGGGGGCACTGCTAGCCTGAGACCAAGTCAGAAGGCAGTGGTCTGGGTGAGCGTCTCAAATTTGACACTTGCTCAGAGTAAACTTACTCTCTGGCTTACAGAGCTAGTAGTATTGACATTTGCCTTCAGGGAAACTTATGTTACCTTGCAGCTTGGACCTCTCTGATCTGGCTTCAGGTTACATTTTTTTTTTCCTTTGTAGATGGAGGGTGGGCTCTTTTGGGGTCATCCTTTATTTTCTGTGAATCTAGAAATGTACTTAAAATAGGTTATATATCTAGGATCTAGTTGTTTTGTAATAGAGGGCCATTTGCAGGTTAAAGTTCGCTATTATTGCAGAAGTCCTTGGGAATGTGTTTACTTAGATATTTAGTAATTTAAAAATATTATAAATTTAGATTCTTTAGAACTTTATATGTGGAATGCCTCTGAGGCTTATGTTTAATCCAGAGAAGATTTCCGTTGCATCTGTGAGGCACTTTAAAATATGTTTTGTAACCATATGGAACAACGTTTTTGGCTTGGGAATTTTAAGGCTCCTTTATTGGGAATGCTAGTCCCAATCTTGAGATAAGTGGGCTTGTCTTTGTATATAGGAGCTCAGGAGAGTTATTCTCCCCACGCCTGTTTTTATGGCTCCTGCCAGGCCAAATCCAAGACGTGCTCCTTTGCTCTTCTGTGGACCCATCTTCCCCTGCTTTATCTCTGTAGGTGTCTCCTTTAGGTATTCCTGGTTCCAAGGCAGGCTCTCGGATCAGACCTTCCATCTTGCTTGGGAACCAGGCTTTGCTTCCTTTCCTTGTGTGTGTGTATGAGACATATTAAAACTCAGTGTCCAGCCCTGGCCAGTGTGGCTCAGTTGGTTCGGCATCATTCCGTGCACTGAAACGTCGCCTGTTTGATTCCCAGTCAGGGCATATGCCTGGGTTGCGGACTTCATCCCTGGTAGGGGGAGTGATCGATGTTTGCTCTGATATCAGTGCGTCTCTCTCTCTCTCTTTCTCTAAAAAAATCATTAAAAAATCTTTAAACAAAAGCAACAGTAGCAACAACCTCAGTGTCCAGGTTATCAGGTACAGACTGATGCCATCAAGGCCAAAATTAAATCCAGTGTTTGATAACCCTTTTGAAAATTTGATGTCTTTCTGGCCTCCAATTGCTTCCTTCTCTTAACTTAAAGATATTTTAAATATTTTATCTATCACTCAGAAGTGTTGTACAACTCCTACTTTGTCATATTCTATATTCGACAGTTCTCAACAGTGGAAGACTCTCTGTTATTTCCAGCCCCTGTATTTATCCTTGCAATGTCTGTTCTCTGATGCCGGGTTTGAGGCAGTGTCAGCCCCGTCTGAACTCCCTCTACTTGATTGCTGTCAAGTTTCCCCAGAGCAAAAATCTTCGTTTTGAACATTCTGCTTAAAGTGCTATTTCAGTCTGCGCCACCATCATGCCTCCTTGCCTCTGTACACACCTGAATTTCTCATTTCCCTTCTTCAAGTTTGATACCTGGAATCAAGTCTCATATTCGAGATTTGACTCTTGGTGTCAAAGAATGAGCACAAGAATGGATCCTTAAAACAGTATGATGTAACGTTTGATTCGATACTGAGCTGTGGAGTATAGGAGAGGGAGAGGCCACTGTGGGCCTGGCTGCATGGAGAAGGCTTTCCTCCTTGGAAGGATTGGGAGGATTTACTTAGCTAATGGATTCAATAATAGTAACAAGAGAAGCAGAGTTCAGCAAGAATAAGTGATTTGTATTTGAAGTAACTGGAATTTGGGAGCCTTTGAAGAGCCTTGGGTAGGGAGGGGAGTAGACTGTCTAGGAAATGGTCTGGCAGAACCCAGGGTGGTTCCGCAGAACAGGAGACGAGGGGTGGGGACCAATTAGGAGCCTCTTGTCCATGTTCAGGTGTGAGGTTATGTAAGCATGAGCCAGGGAAATGGCTGTATACAAGTAGGTGGATTGAGGAGCCAGGAGAATAGAACATTATAATTGATGAATATTAGGTGAAAAAAAGTGCGAAACTACAGAGTTACTAACTTGTACACAGCCAAACAATCCATGTTCTGCAATAAACCAACTGCCAAAGACAGTGAAAGTTTATTGTCAACAGGATGAAATATGTCACAATCTGAATGGAAACAGCCAGTCACAGGCAGCTCTCTAGCAGGTCATACAGATAATCATCCTTTGTTGTGTAGTAAACCCTTACAAAGGCTCTAAACACAGGATGATTGACATTGTTTTCAAACAGCTCATACTGATATAACGAGGTGCCTCCTTAGATATCAGAAGACCAGATAACTTAATGTGGTTCTTCATTTTAGTCATAAAAGAATGTTTCCAATAACATAAAAGTGTTGTGTGTCCCCCCCCCCCCCCCCAGTAATAAGTTGTGTTTACTCTGGGCAATAAATGTGAATTTATGGTCCATCTATGAACAAATCTCATATATGGTCCAAAATGATCCCATTACTGTACTTGATCTCTTATAAATAGGAGGATGGGATGGACTTGGTCATATAATAAATCCATTGTGTTTTTGTGTATTATAGTGTTTCCTTTTATTAAACATATCTTCCAGGGCACTGAAGACTATACCATCATTGCTGAAAGCTTAAAAGCTAGAGTATAGCAAGTTGGCAGTATCAGTAGCATTACTAATTCATCACATTCAAATACATGTTGACTTCTAAATATAGGAAGGAGGGATTAACTTCGGAAACTGTATCCGAGTGGGTTAAGTCAGGATTGCCCTTCATGTTCATCCACCTCTTAATTAAGGATTGAGAAGCAGGCCACTTGGGTATCACAGTGCTTCTTAAAGAAGTGCCCACTCATGTTATCTGTTTTGGCTGTTAATTTTTCTTCACAGTGATTGTGCCTAATGGATATATCTATAGTTATCTCTCATCTGTAATCCCTATGTGTGGTTCCTGCTTCTTTAACAAAAACACAACACTCTCTCACTGATCTAAAGTCTGGGGTTTAAACCACCTACCTAGTTTTTACTTCAAATACAATACCTACTAGTATTTTCGTTTTCAGGGTTTCCAATAGATTCTTTGTCATATTCATGCATTCTAGATTTATATCTTCTGGGTTTTGCTTCATAACTTTTTGCTCTTTTAATGGATGTGTGATGTAAGGAATAAAATGAACTGAAAAAAATATCCCCAGGGCTCACTCTGGGTTGTCTGGACAACAAGCTGGCCAGACTCGTTTTGTGAATGTGTGTGTGTGTGTGTGTGTGGGGGGGGGGGGGGGGCGGTGGGGTGGGGGGGGGTGGAAGTGGGGTGGTTATCTTCTCTTCTAAGAGGCTGTTCCCTAATTTGGTTTCTGATGGGACCTGTGGCTTCTGCCCTTCAGGAGGAGCAGTCCAATTGCTGTGGGTCCATAGCTGGAGTCCCTGATCAATTCCAGAGAGCCTGGTGCCGAGCCTGGTAACCTATCTTGATTGATAGGTTACTCTCCGACTTGCCCTGAAGAATTTCTATGAGGTGGGGTTATGGGCGCAGTTCCTCAGAAATCTAGACCCATACTCCTGTTGAGCAGAGTGCTCAGCACCTTTTTTGGGATGATGGAAAGAAGGGGGCTACATGCCTTCTCTACTCTTGTTGACATTCAGCTTGTATTTCCCCTTTCCCAATAAAGCTGTTCTTTATCTATGCTGGGTGATGCTGTGGAGTATCCTGGGCATGTGACAACCAGGGGGACCCACCTGGGGTGAGAAGTAGTATTTCTCACTTTATGATGATTTTAAACAGCCTTCTATTTAAAAGTCCTTTCAGAAGAGTTCCTGATTGTTTGCATTTAATGATACAATCTCATTGTTGAGTGTTTTGTGTTCTTTCTGAACACCAGCTTTCCTCACAGGCACTTGAATTTTAGTTTGCAGATTTATCTTAGTGAGAGAATGAATTTAATTCCTTTCCTTTTCTCCTTTTCTTCCCTTCTCTTCATTTTGTTTTGTTTTGTTTTTCTATTTCTCCCTAGCCACACCTTCTTTGACTGATGGCCCACATCCCATTACTCTTTTTTTTTTAAAAATATATTTTATTGATTTTTTACAGAGAAGAAGGGAGAGGGATAGAGAGTTAGAAACATCGATTAGAGAGAAACATCTATCAGCTGCCTCCTGCACAGTCCCTGCTGGGGATGTGCCTGCAACCAAGGTACATGCCCTTGACCGGAATCGAACCTGGGACCCTTGAGTCTGCAGGCCGACGCTCTATCCACTGAGCCAAACCGGCTTGGGCCCCATTACTCCTTAAAAGTAAAGACTGGTTTCCATTTTTTGCCTACCACATCTGATCCTTTTTCTTTGATGAAGCAAACAGGCAAGGAGGCAGTTCCCTCTAGATTCTAGAAGGATATCTTGAAAGAAAATTGTGCTTTCCCAAGTGTTAGTACTTGGATTCTGCACAGCAGGAAATAGTTCTGTATGAACTTTGTTTCTTTGGCAAAACTTGTGATTGACAGACTCGTGATGAAAGTAACTGGTAGAATGTCTAACCTTCATGACTTGGTCCAGAAACATCCATGAGTTTTAGACAGCTCTTCCTACACTATCTGGTTGAGGGATGCTATCGTAATTGCACAAAGAACTTTTATCCATTAATTTTGGAGAGTGATTTTCTGAGTTTTCCTTTCATGGGATTTATTTTCTTGTCTCTGTTTTCTATTTTTTGCCTCAGACCTCATCATATATTTTACTTGTTTATATGACATACTAGAGGCCCGGTGCACAAAAATTTGTGCACTCGGGGCAGGGGGATCCTCAGCCCTGCCTGTGCCCTCTCGCAGTCTTGGACCCCTCCGGGGATGTCCACCTGCTAGCTTAGGCCTGCTCCCTGGGGAATTGGGCCTAAGCAGGCAGTCAGACATCCCTCTGGCAGACCGGGAGCCCTCAGGGTATGTCCACTTGCCAGCGGGGAGCAGGCCTAAGCTGCAGTCTGACATTTTTAGAACTGCTGAGGAGGCGGGAGAGGCTCCCACCACCACCACTGTACTGGCAGCTGTCAGCCTGGCTTGTGGCTGAGCGGAGCTCCCCCCGTGGGAGTGCACTGACCACCAGGGGGCAGCTCCTGCATTGAGCGTCTGCCCCCTGGTGGTCAGTGTGTGTCATAGTGACCAGTCATTCCCAGTCGTTCTGCTGTTAGGGTCAATTTGCATATTACCTTTTTTTTTTTTTTTTTTTTTTTTGGTTCTAATTCTTTTTTTTTTACCCTTTTATTATATAGGATAGAAGCCTGGTGCATGGGTGGGGGCTGGCTGGTTTGCCCTGAAGGGTGTCTCAGATCAGGGTGGAGGTCCCCACTGGGGTGCCTGGCCAGCCTGGGTGAGGGGCTGAGGGCCGTTTTCAGGCTGGCCACACCCCCTTCAGGGTGGGGGGTCCTGCTGGGGTGCATGGCCAGTTTGAGGGAGGGGCTGATGGCTGTTTTCAGGCTGACCAAGGCCCCCAGTAGGGACCCTCACCCCATGAGGGTGTGGCCAGACTGGGTGAGGGGCTGATGGCTGTTTGCACGCTGGCCATGGCCCCCAGCCACCCAAGCCCCCAGTGGAGACTGGCTAGAAGCAGGTGTCTGGGATTTATTTATCTTCTATAATTGAAACTTTGTTGCCTTTAGCGGAGGCCGCAGCTGTCCAGGTAGGCGGGAAGCTTGGCTTCCTCCATTGCCAGGGCAATCAAGCCTCCTGCTTGCTCCAGCTCCGTGGCTGCCAGCCACCATCTTGGTTGGGTTAATTTGCATATAGTTGCCCTGATTGGCTGGTGGGCATGGCTTGGGTGTAGTGAAGTTACAGTCAATTTGCATGTTTCTCTTTTATTAGATTAGATACTCCTGTCCTTTATGCCTGAGCTAAGGCTACCTTAGTTAATTGCTAAAGATGAGTATCAGTTAATAAGGCCTTTCACAAGACATGGGTCTGAAAACTAATTTTTTATTTTGAGCCAAATGTTACTTTACACATCTTCATTCTATTTGGTTGTAATGTGAATTTTTATATGAATTTGGTTCTTTGAATTACTTCCACTATAAGAATCTTTCCCCACTTGTCTTTTGGCTTACATTAAATTAATGCTGTTTTAGCATAAACTACCTGACTTGTATTTTTTTTCCACTTTGCTATTTGTTCTCAATTTATTATAAGTTGTTAGTGAGGATTAAAGTTCCTATATGGTTTCTTTTCCTCGGAAAATGGCTTATAAGGAAACTATGGAAGTTGATTCATTCAAATCAGAACAAATATCATTAGGTGAAGCATAAACATTTCTGCAATATTTTCTTGCTAAAGAGTGAGTCTAAAAGAAGGTGCTGATTCCTTTTTCCCACATTCTGTGCATCTAACGCCCTCTCAAAGCTACGTTGGTGTGGGCTATCATATGAATGTGACCAGCGAAGCTTCTTCCACTCACATATCAGGTACCAGACATAGTCTCTGTGAGCTCTATTATATCCCTGTTTTCATTTCCTGTACAGTGCTTCTGAGTCACCCTGCTGACTAAAGGGTTGCCCATCCTTTCTACATTTTATGTAATAGTGGCAAGTATTATATTAAAGAGTATTATATATTATAGTACACAAATATTGTAAAAAGTATTATATAAAAAGTGTTGTACATTTCTGTTTTATAATGGATGTCTGTGTTATAATTACATTCTTATGAAAACAGCTATTCATTTACCTCGAACATACTTATCATTAGTCTAGTCTTTATTTTCCCACTATCTCTCTAAGCAAATAATACACGCCAGTAGCACATTCTTTCTTGTTACTGTATGTACCAGAGATACAGATAGTCAAGGATAAAGGGGTGTTTTCTAGGACCTCTGATTAACCATTATTAAATACTCATTCACATGACATCAAATGAGGAAGAAAATACTAATACTGTATTTGTGTTGGGAAGGGAAAACAGGTTTGGGATAGGGTTAGGAATATGTACTTACCTTCTGGAAGAGAAGGGACTTGGGCCTGAGTTGAGTGATGTCTGGAGGGAAATTATATACTAGGAATGGTGGACAGAGCCTCTTCTGTGCACTGTAGATCTCAGGCCAAGTCTTCAAGCACCTTAGGCGCCAACCAGGGAAACAGAAACTCACCCATGAGCCAGGATTATTAGCTTCACATGCAAGGTCAGATAAGTAGATTAAGGGTAATTTTTGGGATTCTACAACACTCTAGATATCTCCCTAAATGCCTGTTACATGATATTACTCTTAGATGGCAGGAGAAAAAATACCTAATCATCCCACAACGAGGTTATCTGAAGGAGGTGACATTTAGTATAAGAGCTTCAATTAAATTATAATCTTTTTGGTCAATCACATACAAAAGACTGATTATTAGATTTTTTTTATGTTTTGGAGGGAGGTGGGCAGGGGAAGGGAAGATATTTGACATCTGAAGTTGGGAGGAGAGTGATTGGTAAATGACGCCTCTGAATTCGGTTGAATAGAGGTTACAGAAAGAGAAGGCCAAGGATTCAGATGGTGAGCAAAATGCTTTGCAGTCCTGTGAGGAGGGTCATCCTTTAACTTCAGTGTGGTGGGGACAAGGAGAAGACATGCACTAAGCTATTTGAATCCAGCTGCAGGTGCGGGCAGTCCTACATTGTTGGATTTGGAAAGTTCTTTCTTAAAAGCATGATTTCCCTTGTTTAAATGAAGGAGATGGAGCTCCATTAATTGGTGCCAATATTTAGTTCATTATATAGTTCACACAGTATTATTTTCTTGTATCGTTTTACTCTTGATATATGAGTGTCCTTGTCTGATGCAAAATAAATTGTAAATGGAAGCCGTAATAAGATCCAATATTTGATTAGGTATTCACTCTTTGAGTCTTTACCTAGAATCCTGCTGCCTTTCCAGTTTACAGACTCTTCTAGAAAATTCTAGATCCTTCTAGAGTATTCTTGATGTGTTGTTTCTGAATCTACTACTACTTTATGTTACAGTATATACTATGCAGTTAAAAATCTAGCTGCCTCTCTAAAATCACTTAACTAAGTAGTTTTCCATATTGCATTAGAGGAAATAAAATTAAATTCTTCCAGATGATAGAAGGCAATTACAATAAAGTACAAGGACTTTTGGAGTGCAGTCATTTTTCTTCATCACTGTTGTCAAAAGGACAATTTGGATATCTATAAGCATGCCACTGTTCTTAGTATTGCACACTTTTTTGGAGCCTACTCAGTTTCAGGACTTTGAATCAAATTACACCTCTACATTTTCCACCTTACTAGTATTTTGTCATTAGAATAAGGGCTTTGTAGATTTGGCCACTGACCTAGGACGAAAGTTGTATAAGATATAAAAATACAACCAATTTCTCCTCTTTGTGGAGGAAAACTCTTGGAACACCTTCAACTTGGAGCATTTGGGCATCAAAATAAGAAAAAAAAACTTAACCATGGTTATATAGTTTACGTATTTCTTAAATTCCCCTAATTACTGCTTTGGAGTCATCCACATGTTCTGTGGGTCCATATTGGTGTTCAGTTTAATTACATTAAATTATTTTCTAAAATTAAAAGGGGCTGTTTATTGAATTCTCCAGTGTTGACTCCTTTTGTAGACTGCTGGCAATTTTTAATCAAAATATTTATTCTTCATAATTCTTATACTTATAGAGGTTAGCATTGTCTATATCCTCCCCTAGGTTGAACTAAAGAGCTTTTTTGTAATGTAGTATGAGATTAATGTAGTATGAGCTTTGTGTGAGATTACTTTTCTTAAAACAAGACAGTTGCTTTTTCTTTAGGTCATTGTTTGAAAAATAGACTTGAATATATCTGCCAAAGGTTTCCCTTTATTTTAACTGTGTGTTTTTTGTTTGTTTGTTTTTTAAGTTGACATATATCCAAAAGCTCTCTTTTCTACCTTAGGAGCTTTGTCAGTCTTTGAACTTGGTAATATCTTAATCCTGCTTTGTGGTACAAAATTGGTTTTCTTTAATATTTCTTCTCTTCTAGAGAAAAATGAATATGATCTTTAAAAAATTGATTTTAGAAAAGAAGAGGGGGGGGTGGTGAGAGATAGAGAAAGATTAATGTGAGAGAGAAACATCTATCAGTTGCTTCCTGTATATACCCTGCCTGGGGATCGAACCAGTAACCTAGATATGTGTCCTGACCAGGAATTGAACCCGCAACCTCTTGGTGTACAGGACTATGCTCCAATCAACCAAGCCACCTAAGCAGGGCAATAAGGTCTTTTAAAAAGTCAGCTTCTACCCAGCCAGTGTATCTCAGTGGTTGAGCAATGACTCATGAACCAGGGCATTTACGGTTTGGCTAGATTCGCAATTAAGGCACAAGCCCAGGTTTCGGGCTTCATCCCCGGTAGGAGGCATGTAGGAGGCAGCCGATCAATGATTCTCTCTCATCATTGATGTTTCTAGTCCTCCCTCCCTCTCCCTTTTTTTTTTCTCTGAAGTCAATAAAAACATTAAAAAAATAAAATCCAGCTTTCACTTTTATGATCAGAAAGGGAAATTTAATTATATTTTTAGATTTTGCAATTTCTACTTCTCTGCCAGGGTTCTTATCCCAACATCAAGAAAGGTTCAGGAATCTGGAGAAGGCCATGCGTAGATGTTAAATAAGAATTCAGAGACTAATAAAGAGTCCGGAGACGAGATATAATTTTGAAAGCCATTGGGGGTCAGAGGAGCTTAGCTAAAGGAGCTAAGTTCTAAGGTCTTAAAGTCTAAGGTCTTATGTTCTCCCATCCCCAGGACCCCATGCTTTTTATTAACACAATTTGTCCTGAGGCGAGGCAGAGATATATACTTCAAAAGGTATACACAAGCATTGTCAGAATGAAAGAACTAGCCTACGGCTGTACAGGTGTTTGGCCAGTAGGAGGCAATAACATGTAGATTAAGATGCCTTTTAGTTGTCTGGCAGCCACAATCAATTTAATGTATCCTATTCAGGTTTGGGGACATGCCTTGAAGCCATTCCCAGATGCAGGTGACTACATGTGTGACTCAACCCTGTTGAGTCCCCAAATCTCATCAACCTTTTGATGAAACTCTTGAAATTATGACCAGCTGGACTTGGTCTCCGGCACTTCTCACTATAAATTATTGTTGCTATCAAATAGAAAGCCCATTTGTCTCATTCTCTTACCTCCAGTCTCTGTCTAAATAGTTTCCATTTGTATTAGCACTTGGGCTCCTTCCCTCCTCTGCACTGGCTTCACTTACATATATAGTTTTTTATTTTTTTCTATAATGTTTTAGGATTCACTTAGTGTTTACTGTCTAACAGACAATATCTTGCATGTTTTTCTCTTATTTACCTGGCGTGGAGTTGAACTGCTTTCATTTTCCTCCTAGAATTTATTTGTATAGATAAATGACACAGCCCTGAATTCTACAGTGATGTTTCGAAGTCTTTCAGTGTTCATGTCCTTTACTTTTTGCAGTTCTAATTCTATTGAATAAAAGAGACAAGGTGGTCAGAAAGGTAGCAGGTAACCTGGAAGAGTACCATGTCACAATAAAACAAGAAGAGCAGGGTTTGAAGAACATGGTAGTGAAACACCAAATCAAGTGCTAAGAGAAAGTTTTGGTAATGAAAGTCATTGGCACGTACAACACCTTTAGCACAATTTGTTATAGATTATTCTTTGGAGAAATTTAGTGGGAACAGTAATTGGAGATGCAAGACAACTTCCCGGAATGGGCAGGATCACTGCAAGGGCTTGGGTAGCCTCAACTTGGCCATATTTTTAAAGAGATGAGAAAGAATCAGTAGAGTGTAAAAATGGCCTGTGCACAGAGATAGGAAGGAAGCAGGGAGAGGAGGCAGGGAAGATGGCATTTTAAAAATCCATGCATCAAGAGTTCTTTCTCTCTGAGGCACAGAAGGGAAGGTAGTCAGGCTTGTGGGTGATACTGGAAATTTTCAGATGGAAAGAGGAAATGAGTGTAGGCAATTTCCATATGCTCGGTAAAAGTGGCCTAAGAGGTTCCTTGCTAAGGTAGAGTTCAGGCTGGGAACCTCCATCTTTGACAATAGTTGCCTGGAGAGAAGCAAAAAAGGATTACAAAACTTACCGAGAAGTGGCAAAGGCTCAATGTTGATCAAGGCACTTTGCTTGCAATATTTCATCGACATTCTTTGACTTGCAAGGAAAGTTTTTTTCTTTCTTTCTTGGTTTGCATTAACTTTGTGATTTGTTATGGAACAGAGTAGGAACAACAGCTTGGTACAAATGAAGTAATAATAATAGTATCTATTGGCTTTATATATTTTTGTTACTTTTTCCTGAGTTTAGATTGGCGCCGCCTTTAACGGAGAGAGCCCAACACCATCAATATAGGTGTGTGTTTTGCTTTGTTTTTTTACCCAAGTTGAACTTGACATTTTTTCCACGTGCAATTTTGTACATATTGTAAATCAGTGCAGTAATCAGGCTCTACTTTACCTAATTGCACTCTTTCTTGCAACATCCACTGTCAATTCTTGCCACTTTCTGCACACTGTGATGTCTATTTTTCTGCAATGCCTTTGGCTCAGGAGACTTCTTCACCTGACAGGTATCTCCCAGTCTCCCACAAATCTTGCATACTTAACTGGTTTTCATCTTTCAGGACCTTGGCTTCAACTTGACCTCCTTCATAAAGCTGTCTAAAGCGATAGCTATTTCCCCTCTCTCTCTGAGTAGTGAATTCTGCTCAGTTCAAATCCTTATTTTTATATTTCTCTGTTTTCTTAGGTAGACTCCGATTTTCCTGTGGGAAGGACCATACCTTGTATTTCTTTTAGACCCATTCACCTTACCTAATACCAGGCAGGGGTTAGGTATTAATAAATGTTCATGTATTACGTTGTTTGTAACTGGCATTTTATTTTCATATGGTGACTCCAATACTTGATACCTAAAATCTGTATACTATATATTTGTTTTTTATTGTATGCTACAGATAATGGTTGCTATAATGAAATATTTTCTCCTTTTTCAGGTCCGCTTAATAAGCTTTATTAACGTATTGATTTAAAATATTATTTTTAATATAAATGTTATTTTCCTTTCTTCATTTTCATGGTTTTGTACTTGCTTGGTTGGCCTTTAAGGATGTCATGGTAACCTGCCAAGGAATTTGTGGGTTAAGGTGTTCCTGAAGTGTTTTCCAGCTATTATTACATTCTCCTTTACTCTTTTTTTCCCCCTGAAGTTCATCCCTGATGATATAATTATACTTTTATGCCCTGAACTTTTACTGTTTTTTCTCTTCTAGGCAATATAAAGTCATGATTTGTCTGATAAATTTAGCATAAAGAAATACACTGATAATGTTATATGTAATAACTTTTCTTTTACTGATCTTATAATTTGATTGTTATTGGGAAATGGTAATTAGCATGACTCATGCAAGCCAAGGAACTTTGTATTGGATAGAAAAAAACACAAACAAACACAAAGGAAATGTCTAAGTTGAATAATACGTTCATTACAAAATAATTGCAAAATGTATTTATTAATTTTTTTACAAAATAAATACATTTATCACTATGCTACATATGGCATAAACATATGTATTTGTGTTTATCTTAGGAATCAAACAATTTGAGTCCAGTTCAGGATGGAACAAGGATACCTCAGATTGACAGCAATAAGAGCAATAACTACCGGATTGTGAAGGAGGTTAGCAGAAGTGAACTATTTTTCTGTGGGTTAATGCTTGCATGGTAAAGAATTTCTGTGCATCTTTTATATTAAATGTTAGGTTTGTTATATTTACTGCTCTTCTTTTAAAAGATTTTGATTCGGCTAAGTAAACTCTGCATACAGAATAAAAAGTGTCGGAATCAGCATCAACGGCTACTGAAAAACATGGGCGCTCATTCGGTGGTGCTGGATCTTCTGCAGATACCCTATGAAAAGGTTAGTTCTTAGCTACTTGTTTTCTTTAATTTTTTTTATAATTTTGATACTATTTTAAACGTATAGCAAGGTTACAATGAACTTTTTCCCTTGAGCTATTTGAAAGTATGACTCTGATCTGATTCCCCATCACCCTCAAGCCCTTTAGTGTGTATTTCCTACAAACAAGGACTCTCTTCTACGTAATCACATGATAGCCTTCCAGATCAGGGAAGAGTTTGACACTGAGCTGCCACTTAATCCTCACAAGCCATTCACATTATTCCCATCATCTTATGCGTGGCCCCTTGACAGAAAGATCCACTTGTGAAACAGGTGCTGTTGGGTTGTCCTGTCTATTTAAATCTCCTGATGGCTGGGACTTTCACGACATTGACATTTTTGAAGGCAGACCAACTATTGGGAGGACTGTCCCTTCTTTTGGGTCATCTGATGTTTCCTCGTGATTAGATTCATTGTGCAGCTTTGGCAGGATCTTAAGGAAGTGACACAACGTTCTTCCCACCACTTCCTGTCAGGCGGCACACAATTCTGGTTTGTCCCCTTGTTCATAAAGTTGTGTCTGCCAGGATTCTCCACTGTGAAGTACTCATTTTTCCTTTATCACTAATAAGTATTTTATGGAGATTTTCTTTGAAACTATGTAAATATTACCCCCTTTAAAATATTTTTTTTTACTGATTTCAGAGAGGAAGGGAGAGGGAGTGAGAGAGAGAGGCATCAGTGATGAGAAGAATCACTGACCGGCTGCCTGCAATCCAGGCATGCGTCCTTACTTGGAGTAGAATCTTGACCCCCTGGTTCATAGGTTGGCACTCTACCATGGAGCCACACCGGCTTGGCTAAATTTCCATTTTTAATCACAATTACATTCTATTCATTTCTTTCTACCAGTATGGACTTGTAGATGCTTGTTTTTCTCAATGGGTTATCCTAGTTTTCTAGTATTATTTATTTGGATTCTCAGATTGTTTCAGAATTAACGAAGGGAGTTAGCTCTGTAAGCCAGTGTCTCTGTCCTCTAATGTGTCCCATCATTCTTTGCTATTCTGCACATTAAAATGTCCCAGGCTCACCTTGCATTCTTCTTGCTTCACCTCAGGAACGAGAGAGTGGGAAAAACTAAGGGAGAAAGCAAAGAGAAAAAGGAAGAGGTGGAAATAAGAGACAAAGTTAATAGCAAAAGGAGGAGCAGAGAGAGGGAAGAGGAGAGAATGAAGATAGGGTCACAAATGCATAGAGAGAGAAATTTAGAGGTGGGGGAATAAAGAAAAGTAAGTATGGAGGAGAAACAGGTTAGGACAAGGCAAGAAGACAAGGGAACAGAAGCGGAGGAGTAGAAGAGGCAGCAGGAGGAGGAAGAGGTGTGGGACAAGCAGTGGGAAGGGAGAAGGTTGAGAAAGAGGGGGATATAGAAGGTGGGGAAAGAGGAGAAAGAAAACCCCTAGGAAGATCCAAATACATAGAAATACTGGGAAAGAGGGAAAAGCCAAGAAAGGAGAGAATTTGAGGAATTGGAGGGTGCAATAGAGAAGGGGGGACCAGAGAGAATGTGGAGCCCAGAGAGAGAGGGATGGAGCAGAGGAGATGTGAGTCAGAGGCAGGAGAAAGAGACAGCTATGCACAATGATGGGAAACACAGTGGCAGGCAGGGAGGTTGGGGAGAAAGGGAGGTGAAACAAAGGGGGTTGAAAGAGTGAAGGACAACTGATAATAGGGTAAATAAAGAAGCGAGAAACATCTAGAAAATGGGGGAGAGGTGTTCTGTGGGGATAACCAGGAGAGGTGAAGAAACAGAAGAGGCACAGAAAATGTCGAGTATGAAACAGTGGCAGAGAGAAGAGAAGGGCATGTGTGAAAGAACATATTTCTTGAGAGTATTTTTGTTCTGATCTGTTTGTTTCTCTGTATCATGGGCCACTCTTTAACTTACAGAGTGATGAAAAGATGAATGAAATCATGAACCTCGCCCATACGTTCCTGCAGAATTTCTGTCGGGGAAATCCACAGAATCAAGTTCTCCTTCATAAACATCTGAATTTGTTCCTAACACCTGGTGTAAGTATTTTAGTGATTTCTAATATTTGTAGTAAAGTGTCCATCAAATTTAATTTAGAAGCATTGATGAATAGAATTTTATTCATCACCTCATTTTTATTTTCCTGATAGGGAAAGGGTTCTGGCCCTAAAAGTGAATATCTTTTATTTCCATTAAGGAAACAGTTAAAGAAACTTGAAAAATTACACAAATTTTACCTGCAACTGAAGATTTTATTTATATGTATATAGTTTAATTTTAGGAAAAAGAAAGAACTAACTCTACAGTGCCATGAGTAAGATACATATGAACAACTCAAAGGGAGCGCTCACTCTGCCCTGTAAAATGTGGCTCAGCTGATGCTAAGGAAGAGCTGACTTTGAATAACCAATCATTAAATTATTCTCAAGAATACTGTTGCCCACATGATGATAATCAGCTCATTTTTCCAACTAAATTTGTTTGTGAGCTCAGATTTCTTTTCATGGTGAGTGATCTCACTGCATTTTGTCGAAGTCTTGCACAGAAAGCTTACTATGGTTTTGCATAAAATATAAAACTGATCACAGGCAGGGGCGCTCATCTATGTACTATAGGAAGAATAGAAAGTTGACCTTGTCAGAATCACAAGAGCACGGTCCTCTCTCTTTAGCTCCTTGAAGCAGAGACCATGCGGCACATCTTCATGAACAATTACCATCTGTGCAATGAAATTAGCGAGAGAGTCGTGCAGCATTTTGTGCACTGCATCGAGACACACGGCCGCCACGTGGAATACCTGAGGTTTTTACAAACGATTGTAAAGGCAGATGGTAAATATGTGAAGAAATGCCAGGATATGATCATGACAGAGGTATGTTCTCGGTTTGCACATTACCCACTTCACTCAAACAATATGATCAAATAAGTGTTTTCTGTTAATTTAGAGCAAGGGAAAAGAAAAGACTCTGGAAAATAATTTAATCATGACTACTTAAGCATGAATATGTGTTGCTTACCTCTAGTGAAGTAGCATAAGTTGATTTTATAATTTTCTAAGAGCTTTTCTTTTTCTTAATGAATTTGTGTATTTTAAATAAAGGTAAAAATCCTACAAAATATTGTAGATTATTTAGAATGAAAGTGACAACATTTTATAGTTTCAAGTTTTCAATGTATAACAAAAATGGGTTAAACTCTGCTTTTCCAGTGCCTTTATCACGCTTCCTGAAATCTCAAATGGGTGTTCTCTGCTACTATTTGCAGAGGGCTTTGAAAGGAATTGAATTCGTAGAAGTTATTCATCAGTGATTTATCACAATTGAAAACTTAGCTATTTAGAGTAAGTTAAATGTGTATGGAGACCAAATGAATGAAGTACTGAATTTATTTGGCCATTTTCATTGTGATGTTTGGAATTGAGTGAGATTTATGCAATGAGTAAGTGACTCGCTAGGAACCAAGGGATATGTTGGAGAACTGAGAGTTCTTTGAGCCCATTTGGGTCAATCATTGCCCTATGACCTAATGGTTTTCTAAAGGCCTGTATGGATTAAGACATCTTTCAACCATGGGCACCAAAAAGTGATGTAGTAGATTATATTGTTTGGGGGGATTTGCACAACTATGTACATTAACTTGTGCATTGAGGGTGATTTCTATATTGATACAGTATGATGTGGACCCTGCATGGGAATTGAACTGGCAACCTTTGGGTGTGCTAGACAATGCCCAACCACCTGAGCCACACTGGCCAGGGCAAGGTTTTGAATTTTTAATGTAAATTTTGTTGTTAAAACATTTTAAGGAACATTTTAACTTGTGATATTTACCATTTTTCTTATCTACATTTACATTTATATTAATTCTTCATTGCCTAGAAGTGTGTGGGAACTAATATGATTTTGTATTATGATTATCAAGGAAATAATTAAAATAGGAAAGCAGCAAATAGTTAAGCCAGTTTTATGACACTTAGAAGATGAAATGTTCCTAGGTACAAAGAAGTGTTTTGTGTTTAAATACATGTTTTTGACACATATACATTCTCTTTCAACAAAATTTCAAAGCTAATTCTTATCAATTTAAATGTTATTAATTTAAATAAAACAAAAATTATATAAGGTGTGTTACCTACCAAAATAACTCACATTGGGGTTAGAAATTTGCTACTTATATAAACAGTAATACATTATGGATTTTGAGCAATAAAAAACTACCTACTAGAATTCTCCACTAAAATTATATAAACAAAAGAGGAAGGAAAATTTATATCCTAAGAGTTTATTCGTCTCCCCCCGCCCCCACCTCCTTTTTCTCTTTATTTTTCCTATTTCTGCTTTTACATTTATTCTTTACTGATGCTTATGACACTGGAATTTCCAGATTATTATAGAATTGCATTTGGCTCAATGTGCTGGCTTTTCCATGCTGTCACTATTAAAGGAGACGGGAATATTTTATTCTGCTTTATTACATTTACACTTATGAGATTTCCTATGCTTTGACATTGGAGTCTTTCATTGCAGTAGAGGGAAGTAACTTTATTTGAATATTTTGCATGTTTTAACTCACTGATGAACAATTTACTATCGTTGTGTCACTTAATTCTTGCCCCATCCACCGTTCCCATATCCCCCCTGCTGGTTTTGGTAGAGTTCATGACTGATCTCTGAGCACCTGACTAGAATCCTTTCACCATTCTGCCTTGGTATAGTTCTGCTTTTGCAATGTTAACTCAGTTTTTGCAAAGAGATACACGTTTCCCGATAGAACAAGCCTTTGGCAGTAATTGCAAGGATGAATATTTGGTCTGCTATGTAGACTCTCTTGTTATCATTTCAGTTGATAAATGGGGGTGAAGATGTGCTGATATTTTACAATGATAGAGCATCATTTCCCATCCTTCTCCATATGATGTGTTCAGAGAGAGACCGAGGGGATGAGAGTGGCCCCTTGGCCTACCACATCACCTTGGTGGAGTTGCTGGCAGCTTGTACAGAGGGGAAAAATGTCTACACGGAAATCAAGTGCAATTCCCTTCTGCCCCTGGACGACATAGTGAGGGTGGTGACCCACGATGACTGCATCCCCGAGGTAAGCCTGGCAAAAGCTTAGCAGCTATAGAATTTTACTAATTTCAAGTAAGCGCCAGAAGTTCCCTTGCCACTACTTATAATGAGATAATATATTTAGCCAAGGAATTGTGCTTAGTTATATGATTGTGAAAATTTAAAAGAGCGTTAACATGTTTCCTTGTTTAGTTCTTTTTAAAAAAATATATTTTCATTGATTTCAGAGAATAAGGGAGAGGGAGAGAGAGATAGAAACATCAACAATGAGAACACTGGGGATTGAGCCCCCAACCTGGGCATGTGCTCTGACCGGGAATTAAACCGTGACCTCCTGGTTCATAGGTCGACACTCAACCACTTAGCCATGTCGGCTGGACCCTTTGTTTAGTTCTATAAAAGCTATGAGAGGTGATAAACCTTTTTTAAAGTATAGCCATTGGAAGCTACCGTAGGAGTCTCTGAATTCTAAATATGACCCTGTGAACAAAATGAGAGATTTACTTGTAGCTTCTAGTATATTCTTGAGAATGAAGAAGACCCTTCATAAATAATTCGCAGTCATTGGTAGGAGAGGCTTGGATGGGGCTGTAGGCTCATCTGTTGGACTCCAAAGGGTTACCTGGCTTTATAGAACAGATGCGTTCTTGGAAATATGGACACGCATATTTGCTTTATTCACACATCATCTTTTACCCTCTGTCCTAGTTTGGCTCTGGTGATAGGGAACAAAACTCATTAGAAACTGGTTGTCTGCCAACAGGATTAATGAGGCTTCCAGGAATGGACATTGCAATATTCTCTTTTTCTACTACTGTGCTGTATTATTGCAAAGTTCATAAATGTGTTACTCTGAATGTGATATAAATCCAAACATTTTAAAGCATAGTCACTTCAGAGGTATCAGGTGAGGTTAACTTTCCTACTTGCAAATCGTCCTCTGTAGTAATGATAAACTTGAAGTATATATTTTTGTGGAATTATTGGCACCTCAAACCAGAGGTACTTCATGCCCTGATTGGTTTGAAATAAGATACAAAGAAAGGAAGCCTAGTGTAGTGAGTACCTCCGTGGGTTCTGTCTTTACCGGAGGCCTGCTCCTGCCCAGGCTTCTTCCCACATGCAGCTCTCTCTGACTACACACGTTCTGCCACTTCACTCTCCCTCCTTTAGATCTTGATTCAAGCATGACTTCTCCAAGGAAGACTTCCCTGGCCTCCTGGAGTAGATTCTATCATTTGAAGTTTGACACTTGAATTTTATTAGCTAACAAATATCTGTAGCCCTCATACCCTTCCCCAAGATTATAAACTTGATGAAGTCTAGGTCTATAAACAACTGAGGTCTAGAAACTATGAGGTCTGTTTCTGTTAACCACTATATTGGCTGAGCCTAAGCCTACACTTAATAAATATGTTTTGAATGAATAGACAAATGTTTTAAAGAATGAATCAGAATCCTGGAGCCATTACTTTGTAGCCATTCGACTGGCTTGTTATTAACCTTTCTAATCTTCGATTTCCACAGTTTAAAGTGAAATAATTATAGTACAGATCTGATAGGGTTGTTGGAGGACGGAATTAAGTAAGACATTATATACAAAATGCTGAAGGTGTTTGACACGCAGCGAACAATGGGTGCATATTAGCTGCTGTTAGGGTGATTATGATAATGCATCAAATGGCTCTGCTGTCTCCCTACCCTGTGGTCAGTCCTCGCACAAGAACCCTGTCACTGAAAGTGTATCTTGGACCTCGGTCAAGAAGGAATAAGCACTTGAGGACATGAATGCTGACTCTGTGTTACTTATGGTTCTAACTTGGACTCCAGGAATCCCCTGAAGTTGTTTACATGATTTCATCTATAATAATAAAAGTGTAATATGCTAATTAGACCAGACATCCTTCCAGACTACCTTCCGGATGAAGCCAAGGTGGCGGGGGCCAAGCCCCTTGCATGAATTTTGTGCATTTGGGCCTCGTGTGTGTGTGTGTGTGTGTGTGTGTATACACACACACACACATACATTTTCTGGGTAGATTTGTAACAGTCTTCCTATTTTCAATAAAAATAAAGAAAAGAAGAAAATGGAAAACAAAAAAACTACTGCCTACACATTTTAAAAAATGGTATAAGTTGGTGAGATTCATCCTAGTCCTTTATGAGGAATTTCGCTAAACCTGGAAAGGAATTTTACTATATCTTAAAATAATACAATTAAATTTTTTGTTTGTAAACTGTGAACCTGTTTCTTCTCAGAAATAGTAGTTTCAATATTTTTGAATGATGACAAAGTATTATTTAGTCCATACATTTAAGCATTTTATTAGAACTCTCTTGGTTACAAGTGACAGATACCTAACTTCAACTAGGTTAAATTTTAAAAATTCAGGAATTTTGTTGACATCTCTATTTGGGAATTTGAAGGATAGTTAGTTGTTCAGATGGATCAAGAGGTTTGGGCAATGTCAGCATTCTCTCCATCTCTTGTTCCCCTTTTCTTTGTAGTTTTGCCTTATTCTCTTCTGAGCATAGTTTTCCTCCACATGCCTGGAGAAGATGGCTTCTTGGAGTTCAGTTTAACCTTGTCCCACTTTAGCAATGAAGTAGAGGGCTGGGGAAGGGGAAGGGAGAGAAAGAATATGGCAGAGTCAGAGAGAGTAGGGGAGGGAAGGGAGAGGAAGGAGGAGAAAAAGAGGGGAGAGGGAAAGGGAACAGTTTTGACTCCTAGTGTCTCAAATAGATAGACTTGGTTTAAAACCTCTGGGCCCAGGAGAATGGAATACAAGGTCACATGTTTACCCTGGCTCAGGGGATGGGGTGTTTTAGTAAAAGAAGGGAGTTGGGATTGCTTTCTGGGTAGACACAAAACATGCCATAATGTATTATGGGAACTAACAGATTTTATTTAACTTTTCATAATTGATATTTGAAAAGGAACAATGAAGAAAACTCACGTGCTTTTGTATTTGAAACTTGCACAGGTTAAAGTTGCTTATGTGAATTTCGTTAATCACTGTTACGTTGACACTGAAGTGGAAATGAAAGAGATTTACACAAGTAACCACATTTGGAAATTATTTGAGAACTTCTTGGTGGATATGGCAAGGGTAAGTCATACTTTGATCATTAAACAGTACTTCATGTTCAGTTGTCGATATATATCTATATATGCAAGAGGCCCGGTGCATGAAAATTCATGCACTGGAGGGCGTTCCCTCAGCCCAGCCTGCCCCCCTTACAGTCCAGGGCCCTCAGGGGCAGGAGGCGACCTGGCGATCAGGGAAAGGCGATGTCCCCATCACACCTCTGCTGCTGCCACTGCCAGCAGCGCAAGCCTTGGCCGGCCCTGCTTGCCTGAGCCTCAGTCAGTGGAAGGTGCAGGAGGACCCAAGGCCCCCAGCAGGGCTGAGGGGACTGGGTGCTGCCATCTTGTGGCTGTGGGCACTGCCATTTTGTGAGGGCGTGATGGTCAATTAGCATATTCCCTCTTTATTATATAGGATATATATATATATGTATATATGTATATATATATAAATAACAATATTAAGCATCCAGATGAAAACTTGGAATTAAACCCACTACCTCTGGATATAATCCATTATATTAAAAGTTGGGAATGACTTCCATAAGATTATGAGTGAGATTTTTGTATACAAAATACCCAGTACAGTGTATAGAGCGACAGAATGTTCAGTTTTACTTTTACAGCTGACTATCTTGGTCTGTTATTAAATGGAAATTTAGTGGTCTTTTGACCTTGGTTAGAGAGACATTTGGCAGAGGTCAGTTTATATACAACCGCTTGTCATGAGTGCAGTTGCAACCCCAGATGGAAAGGATCTTGAGAGGTCTTGATGACGGCCCTCAGACAGACAGCACCTTGAGCAGATGATTCAGGATGTAGCGTTGCTCACTGTTGCTTCTTCAGAGACTTCTCCATTGATTGAACCATTTAGTGTCTTTACTCCTGCCGGTCAAAATATGTTCTTCTTTTTACTGTGAGTCCATTTCCTCTTGCTTGGCTTTTTGAGCAGGACATGTAGAGCAGGTTGGTATTTTCTAGATACTCTCTAGCATATGTTTTGCTCTATTAATATTGAATAAATGAATGAGTGGATAAAGAAAGGAAAGGATGGTTTTGGTAGCTTGCACTTAATATTAGTTAGTGTAGCTTATCCTCCTTTTTTGCATGCTGAGTTATTATTATGTTCAGGGTCTATTATTTGAGGGTTTTTTTGTTTGTTTGTGTGTATGTGTGTGTGTGTTTTAATCTTCTCTGGTTTTCTCTTTAAAGTTAAGGGACATAATGTTGAAATAGGAGTTTCACCAATAGAAGATAGTGTATAGATAACTCCTTGGACCTATTATGCTGGCCTGTCCCAGTCCTCTGGCTTCCTGCATTCCTGAGTGCTGGTAGATGTGAATAGGCCTCACTGGGGAGGTACTTGGAGGAGAGAGGTTGGTGAGGTCCATATTTTCACTGTCTTATAAGAAGGTATGCTGACTGTTACCCATTAGTTCACTGCCTCCGTGCAATTCTTTCTGGGAGGAGGGAAGACAAAGGGAATATAATAAAGAATTAACTCCAGATCCAGACATCCAAGAGCAATCTTGGATAATACAATAAACCATGCATTATTCCAGTCCAGGAACTCTTTTAGCAGGGTGAATGAGGTCCCCTATGTTCAAGCACGTGTGAAGGAATGCAGTTCCTGTTCTACTTCATTTCTGTAGAACTCAAAGGCACTCATTACCTTTCTCAGTTAAGCCTGTACCTGTGGAGATATCATCCTGTTCTATAGAGGATTTACATAGCACTCATAATTGCCACCCCTCTCCCCCACCCCTGCTGTGACCTTAGGAGAGTCCTTGTGCCTGATTGGTGACAAGTATCTCCAGAGACCTTGAAGTAAAGGATGGTTTATATGCCGATGACTGAGCTTTAAAACTGCACGTGCAGGGAGACAGTAAAGAGATTATGGACTGATTTGCAGAGCTGCACCGTGCTACGGGCTAAAGATAAGCTTGAAAAAGATCAAGGTCACATTCAAGGCGGCATGAGCTGCAATGCTAAAGGGATTTTTATTTTTTAAACCAAAGAAAGCTGACGATAGCTGCCACTGATTATGCTGCCTTTGAAACACTCTCTCATTTGATGTATACATTCTTTTTCTTAAAAAAAGTGTACATGTAGGAAGGAGTTTTATTTTCACTGTTTTAAGTAGACAATTAATGTTATTTATTGTCTGAAGACTCTAGGGGAACTTCAGTATCTTCTTGGTCAATTCACTTATTATGTCTAACCACAACAGCTTAGCTGTACTGCAAAAAGCATTTCTCTCTCTCCTTGTTTCCCCCTTATCTGTATGTTAAAGCAGCAGCTCTCTTATCCCCTTACCAAGCATGGCAAGGGATCAGCCCTTCTATTTCGGGGAAGGGGCAGGAAACCTGATGTTACCATATCTAAGATTTCTCTTTCTCCCCTTAAGAAAGGTTAAGAAGCTACCACACACTTTCAAATTAAAATATAAAAAATGTGGTTAAATAAGTAGAATGTGGCCTTCTAGGCAAATGTTCAGGTCAGTAGAGCAGTAGTTCCCAAATCTAAGTAGTTCTCAAGCATCAGAATTGTGTGGAGGGTTATTTAAAACACGATTGCTTCCCTAACCGGCTTGGCTCAATGGATAGAGCATCAGCCTGTGGACTCAATGGTCCAACCTTCAATTCCAGTCAAGGGCATGTTCCTCGGTTGTGGACACATACCCAGTGGGGAGTGTGCAGGAGGCAGCTGATCAATGTTTCTAACTCTCTATCCCTCTCCCTTCCTCTATGTAAAAAATCAATAAAATATATATTTAAAAAATAAAATAAAACACGATTGCTGAGGCCCACCCTCAGAGTTTCTTATTCAGTAGTTGTGCTACTTTGCATTTTTAGCAAGTTCCCAGGTGACACCGAAGCTGCTGATCCAGGGTCCACACTTTGCAAACCACTACAGTAGAGCATGGGAGTTGAGAGTAGAGTTTTTAGAGGCATTAGCCAGGGTTCAAGTCCAGATTTTTCTGCCTTTTATTAGCTCAGTTACCTTGGGCAAGGAACTTAACCTTCTGAGTCTGAGTTTCCGCATTTGTAGAGCGAATACAATAATAACACATTCCTCATAGGGTTATGGAGAGGATTCAATGAGATGTTGCATAGCACATGCTTGACGCCTGGTAAGAGAGCTAATAACATTATCCATGTATCCATATCATGGTAACATCACTGTTATTATTATAAGGTTATGCGTAGCCTTTAAAGCAATTTCAAAAAGTTTCCCCAAGACCTGCACCAAATAAGAATGTTGAGAATAACCAAAAGGGAGAGCATCCAACGTCCACAAGAGCCAGGAACCATGTCCGTGAAGCTGGAAAAGCACAATAGCGACCTAACATAGAAATGTTACAACAAAGGTATGAAATCCTGGCACAACTGATTTACATCAGTGAGAAATGGTAATCTTGAGGAAAGGCATTTGGTAAATTGGACATAAAGAATTACTATAGGATCTTAGGGTTGGAAGAGACTGGCAGTGGTAGAGTTTACAGCTTTTAGCACATGCCTGTATATTACCATCAACAATGATATAACTATTTTTTGAAACAAATGATTCCAGTTTTGCACAATTTTAGTTGTTAAAAGCTCTAATTTTGAGCCAGATTTCTTACGTAGTCTATTTTTTACCTATTTCTTCCGTCTGTATCCACAAGGAATGATTCAGTTCCACAACAGCTTAGCTGTATTGTAAAAAGCATTTTTCTCTCTCCTTGTTTCCCCCTTATTTGTATGTTAAAGCAGCAGCTCTCTTATCCTGTAAAGCAAAGCATAGGTGTTTACTTAAAGCAACAGGACTTTAAAATGATAACATTGTACAACTTAAAGGAACTTAAGATCATTTAGGTTGATCTCAGATTTGACTTCTTTGTGGAGAAATTATTTGCTAGCAAGGGTGACTTGCCTAACTGGTAACAAGCTGGGAAGTCTGCTACAGCCTAATCCAGTACTTTTCCCATAACAGCTTCTCAGATATGTTAGAACAGCTCTCATGTCTCTCATCATTTTCTCCATGTCTTTCTGGGCTTGTTATAATTTTCAATATACTTTTGGACTCTCTCTAATTAGTTTTTTTTTTTTTTTTTTAAAGTATGGCATCTGGGATGGCACCCCATGTCTCAGGCAGGGATTGTCAGCATGAGGCATATGATTATTTTAGTAGAAATTTGGAGAATAATCTTTAACAGGCAAATAAAACACTAATCGGTAGTAACATTACCACGTTCAAACTGTCTTCTCTTGTTTCTCTAGAGTCAACTCTTTGTGTGCCTGTTACCAGGCTTGTTGTTTGCTCTTGGGTAATGCTTTCTATTAAGTCACCTTAACTAGTATCTTTCATTTTCCTGTTTGCGCCCTCTTTTCTTTGATCTTGTTAAGACCCATCTAAGAAAAT
This sequence comes from Myotis myotis, assembly GCF_014108235.1. Classification (NCBI taxonomy): domain Eukaryota; kingdom Metazoa; phylum Chordata; class Mammalia; order Chiroptera; family Vespertilionidae; genus Myotis; species Myotis myotis. The sequence goes on from NW_023416335.1 coordinate 178,302,058, forward strand.
CTTTCTGAAAGACTTCAATAAACTGGTGCTAGATTGTCTCACATACCTCTTCCATTCTGATTTTCTGACAAAGACTGCATCCAGGTCCCATAGATTTAGGCAGGCAGCGAAGCTATTAGACCCACGAAGAGTTGTTCCACTGTCTTCTGAGCATTTAACGGCAGCCCACTTTGATCTACGTTCCAGTGCAGATAGAATTGGTGTTTATAGGGCAGAAATGCTTTTCTTTGCCTTTACAACTGATTATTATTGTGGGGTCAGGGTTTGGGAGTCATTATGAGAAAGCGCATGGAGGGAGGTGGGCTGTGGTCAATGTTAGCCTCAGACTATATCTTTTTCTTTTGAACGTGTTCCCAATTTTGCTATCAATTTCAAGATTCTATAATGGCCAGTAGTGCTCTAAGTGATGTATGGGAAGCATGAAATTAGACAAGAAATCACTTAGAGGCACACCTAACACGGCGTCATGGCATTGTCCCATCAGTCACTGCTTAACAAGAAGCGTCCGAGTATTTTATTTTCAAATAGATCACTTGAGGCACACTCGCCCTTTACTTCGCCTACCAAGTCATAGGAAGTAGGAGGAAAGACAAATTTATAGGCACTTAGTAACACACTTTCCAAGTTTTTTAACTTGATAGGGTTGAGTAGGTTTTCTTTGATGGTTTGATTCTCTAATTTTCTTGACTTTCTTAAGTGGAAGGAGCTACTGCCAAGTCTCACATTAAAGGATTATTTTTATATGGTTTTATTAGCAATGCAGGGAAATGAAGGGTAGAAAATATTCTATAAAGCCTATTCTTTGTGTAGCACCTTTCCCTCAGATGTAATTCTATTTTTCTCCTCAACATTCATGCTGAATTATACTGATGGTGCAATGCATTCTTGTCTGGCTATTCTTGATTGAGGATTGGTTGGTCCCTGGCCTGCATCATACTTTCTGCATTGGCAGCAATGATCATAATTGATCAGTTCCTTCTTGAAACACTTTTTTCAGTTGGCCACCAGGACATTAGTCCTGTCCTGTTTGTCTCCCACCTGAGGCCACTCCTCAGTTTGCTGTTTCCTCTGAATCCTTCCAGCTTCAAACATTGGAATGTGCCAGGCTCAAACCTTAGACTTGATCCCTCTGTGTGTACGATCACTTACTTGCCAATCTCATCCACTCTCCTTATTGCAATACCAGTCTGATTGAAGCATGGACCCTTCCTCAAATGTCCAGTCTCACATATCCAGCTGCCTACATGACCTCATTGCTTGGCTATCTAACCTCAAACTCTTCATTCACTTCCATGTCCTGCAAAAACTATTTTTTTTTCTCAAATTTTTTGCACCTTAGTAAATGGCAATTCCATTAATCGGCAATTCCATTATTCAATCTCAGCATTCAGGCAAAAAATCTTGGTGTCATCTGTAAATATTACTTTCTTACACTCCAATTCCAGCCTTTTAGCAAATTCTGCAAACTCTAACCTTGAGATATTTACAATATGACTGCTTCTGGACATGGCATTACTGCCATCCTGCTCCAAGGTACCATTAACTCTCATCTGAATTATTGCGATAGCCATAAAAACCAGTTTCCATGCTTCCACTCTTTTTAAAAAATATATATTTTTATTGATTCCAGAAAAGGAGAGGGAGAGAGAGATATAGAAACATCAGTGATAAGAGAGAATCATTGATCGGCTGCCTCCTGCACGCCCCACACTGGGGATTGAGCCCACAACCCAGGCATATGCCCCAACCGGGAATCGAACTGTGATCTCCTGGTTCATAGGTTGATGCTCAACCACTGAGCCACTCCGGCCAGGCCATGCTCCCACTCTTGCCCCCTCCCTCCATCAGTCTCTCTATAGCAGCCATAATGATGAAAATGAATGATAATAATTTGTTCACATCTCTCCTTTGCTTTGCTCAGGTTCTGCCCAGAGTGAAACTCCTATATGATTTGGCCTCTCCTCTGTCCACCGACCCCTTCCCCATGTCTTCTTGTTCTCTCGCTAGCTAGCTCCCTGTCCCATTTACTGGCCTCATTGCTGCTCCTCAAATATGCCAAACACTCCCCATCTCAGCACATTTGTGTCTGCCTGGGATGCATGTGTCCTCCAGGTGTCCTCATGACTTCTTTCCTCTCTTCTTTCAGGTCCCTGCTTAAGTCTTCAGAGATATGTATTTGTTGTTACTTTGTCGTTCATAATTTTTTATCTTTACCTTTTTCTTCTTCTTCCTCTTCTTAAAGAATACCCTTCAGTGGGAACCAGGTGGAGGGGAGCAATGGGGGGAAAAACAGGAGCATCTGTAATAATCTGAACAATAAAGATAAAAAAAAAGTATTCAAAGACTTCCATTGACCACTCTGTGTAAAGAAGCAGCCTTTTCCCTCTGTCCCTCCTTCGCTTGCTTCATCCCACCTCCTCTACTTGACATTTTTGTATGTATTTGCATTTGTTTCTACGGAAGCAAATAAGGCCAGAGATTTTTGTCTGTTTGATTTACTGCTACCTACCTGACATAGAGCAGTGACTCACACATAGCAGCTACTCCATATGTTTTATGGGACAAATAAATGTCAACTGCAGCTAAAAATATCTCAAAAGAGAAATTGAAAACAAAGTGTGGCCTCAGCATAGAGTTAAGTAGATGTATTAATGAAATGAAATAAATTGCTTGAAACAGATTTTTACATATGTAAAGTATTAATGTATAATAAAGAAATGATCAACCATTTTCAGGGATGAGCAAACTTGTTCCATAAAGAGCAACATAGTTAATATTTCAGCTTTCAGGCAACTATCATAACTGTTACGGCAATCACGAAAGGGAAAGGAGCCATAGATAAGATGTAAATGAATGGATATGGCTAGATTTCACCTATGGGCTGTAGTTTTCTTTCCCCTGGATATTCAAATTAATGATTTAATTAAAATAGTGATTTTTATATATTTTGTTCATCTATTGATCACAGGTAAGTACAGGATGGGGCAAAGCAGGTTTTATAGTTGTTTGTATAAAAAATAAAACTAATTACTAAATAAGAATATGACTTTAAATCTACTTTTGCCCCACTCTGTAGAACATTCTTGGGATGGAATAGGTATTCAACAAAATTGTTGATTAGAACTAAATCAAAATGACATTTGAGGACACTGGCTATTTGGGGTGAAATGAACTCAGCTCCTAACCTAACATCATATAATATAAATTGCAATGGATTTTAGAAATAATCATGAAATGATAAAAATGGGTGGAAGATAGGTAAATATTTATCTGTCTTTGGATTAAAAAATTCATTTTAAGCATAAAAGCAATGAATTAAATTAGCTAAGAAAAATAATAAATGTTTCACTATTTGAAAATTTTAGTACATAAAACATACATAAACATAAAGAACATCAAAATAGGAAAAGTTATATATTCAAAAAGATAATAATCCTTACATAATCCTTTTATATATATATATATGAAAAACTAACATTGTATAATATTAAAATGAGCAAAAGCTTGGCATTCATGATTTATAGAGGAGGAAATAAAGGAAATTGCCTGAAAAATAGTCAACTGTTAAAATTAAAAAAAAAAAATACAAAGGAAAATAAGATCCAGTTTCCAGCTATGAGGTATAAGAATAAAAAGATAGTATTAAATCTTGTTTCACATACCTTGCTGATGAGAGTGTTGATTTAGGCTGTCTTTCTAAAAAATATTTTGATGTACATTAAAAAAAAAAGCCTTTATACCTTTTTAATGTGTCAAGTAATTTATCTTCCAAGGATCTGTCCTCAGGGAATAATTAGAAATAATATTAAGAATTTATGGTCAAAGGAGTACAACATACTCTTATGATAATATACAAATAGAAATAGTTTAAATATTTAATTGTAGAGAAATGGTTTAAAATTATGTTATATCTATAAGATGTTATAAAGTCACTTAGATTATTTTTGAAGATTTTTAATGTGAGAAGTGCTAATAATAATTGCACGATAAATATAAAAAAAGAATACAAAACTGATTACCTAGAATGATTTTAGTTACAGAAATAGATATGGTAGAGCAGAAAGATTAGAAAAAAAGATTCCGTGATGTCAGTCATGGTTTGATCTGGATTTTAGGTTTGTGGATAATTTTGAATTTTTGAATATTGTGTCTGGGTTCCTACAGTTAATATATATTGAGGATGGAGGTAGAGGCAGAGTAGCTACCTGACTTCTTTCTCTTTCACTCTGATCTCCAAGCAGAGTCTGAAAGCAAGAGCTAGGTTGTGGTAATGAGGAAACATACAGTGTTTTCACACATAGGTTGTTGATAGCACAGCACATTTATTATTGCCCAGCAAGTTGTATAAAACTGTCTACATATCCTCATCTGTTAATTCCTTTTTTTGGTGAAATATTCCCAAAAAATCTGAATCTGAAGGTAAAGAATTTTGCTCAGGTCTTTATAATAGGGGGGGAGGGGGGAGAAATTACACAAAAGACCCCCAAGAAGGAAAAACTAAGCAAGTAAAAAAATAATTTGTATTGTTTTTTTGGGTTATGTATACCTCAACTCATCCCAAAAATGAATTAAAGTGTGATTGTGCATTAAAATGATCGATAAATCTTGCCTTTTAAAATACGTATTTAGAGCCCTGGTTGGGTAGCTCAGTTGGTTTGAATCTGGTCCCAAAGGCCAAAAGGTTGTGGGTTTCATTCCTTTTCAGAGCACATATTTAAGTTGTGGGTTGGATTCCTGGTCAGGGTGCATATGGGAAGCAACTGATTGATCTTTCTCTTTCACGTCGATGTTTCTTTCTTTCTCTCCCTTCCTCTCTCTCTAAAAATCTAATAAAAAACCTAACATATCCTCAAGGGAGGATTTTAAAAAAAAGGAAAATAAGTATTGAGAAAATGACACTACATGGGCAATATATGTGTGCAAACAGGTTGAAACTTTAAAAATATATGTATTACACATTAAAAGTTAACTGAATGTGATGTGATTTTATTATTGACAAGAGTCAATAAAAATAAATATCAGGAGAAAGAAATATAGTTATTTATTTATTAGGTTCTTTTTTACTGAAATGCTTAAAGATTTTAATTTAAAAAGTGTTTTTCTATATATCTTGCCTCTCTACAATATTACAGCAAGGCTGTAGAGGTGAAAATGTTATTTATATGGGCAAAAAAAAAAATACCTTTTTAAAAAATTCCTCACCTGAAGATATGTTTTATTGACAGAGAGAGAGAGAGAGAGAGAGAGAGAGAGAGAGAGAGAGAGAGAGAGAATGCTATGTGAGAAAGAAACATCTACTGGGGATCAAACCTATAACCTAGGTATGTGCCCTGACCAGGAATTGAACTCACAACCTTTTGGTGTATGGGACAATGCTGGGGCCAGAAAAAATATCTTGAAAAAGTATTTGAATTCTTTATCCAAAGTAATTGAGGAATAGATTCCACACAGTTTTGTAAACCCAGACTTTAAAAAAATATATTTTTTTACTTTCTACTTAATTTATATTTCTAATGATAATATATTCAAATTATATGTATTTTAAAAAATTATACTTTAATTTATATTATGAAGAAGATATGTTCAAATTATGTGCCTTTTAAAATTATAATAGGACATAAATAAAAAAATCTTGATTATAGCTATATAATTAGTGGTTGCACTGAAATGAAGACAAAAATAAATTTGGTGTTATAAATATATACTAATTTACAAATTATGTGTCTTCTTTTATTACCCCAAACTTTGCCAGCTCATCAACAGAATATCCATGTCTGCAGAGTTAATAATTAAATACATTTGTCTGACATTTTGGCTACTTAAAGAAAAAATTTTTTAAACTCAGACTTTTCATTACCCAGGATTTTGAGGGAAGCCTTTAGCTAGAAATAAATTACTTTTATTAATCCACTGACTAAAGCAAGTCTTGCTGCCTCTTTAGCGAGTGTGCATTTGTAGGTAATGCAGTTTGATACTCTAGCTCCAGAGAGCCCCCCACAATTGTGTGAAATGTCACTGGGTGAGGAGGAAGATTATGTGGGCTGCTTATGGCAGCATTGGTCTGGTACCTATTCCACTTTAATATATTTTTATCTTACTGATCAGAAGTTTTCACTATAAAAGCCAGTGCTGGAAAGATACTAAATGCAATAAATCCTACTTCATATCCATTATAGGAAAATCAATTTTATATTATTCTGGGGCCACATTAAATGTTAGTCCTTGCTTAGATGTTGCACAGATAATAGCCTAACCCAAAGTTAACCGAAAACAAAATAATAGTCCTTTCTTGTTCTTCCATTTTTTTTTTAAATTAATTGATTCATTCATTTCACAACATTTATTGAATATCTTGTATATGCCACGTACTGTGTTATATGCTGGAATGATAATGAAATGATTATAGAATTTGACACAATTTAATTGCACTGTTCCCTGCAATAACTCTATGAGATTACTTCTAATACGGCCTTGTCAGGTAGATGTCATTTCGTAGATGAGGAAGAAATGAATTGCCCCCATGGGAAGTAACTTAACAGCGAAACAAACAAACCCTCTGCTCTTTCTTCTACCTCCATTTAGCAATTGCTGTTATTTTCCAGACCAAAACATTGAGGCACATGGTTTGAGAAGGGAATATTTCTCTTTTGTGAATTTATTTGTGTAAAAGGTTTTAAAGCAATATTACATTAAATTGCATTTACTTATTTTTTTGATTAACCACCTTATTGAAATATCTGGAACATATGCCCACCATAATACTTACCCACCATATTACGTGAATACTTAAACTTTCTAACTCTGTATTTTTTCAGACTGCGTGCTCCCCCGCCTCCTTTTTTCTTCTTTTTATCTTCTTGTCTTTTCATCACCCATCTTTGTTTTTCATTTGTTTTTAATCATGTATCTTAGTTTTTGTGATTTGTCTACCCTGACATACTTGGAAGTTTACAGTTTGTTTAGCAAAATTACAAATTTCTGCCACATTAAATCACATATAAAGTTCAGAGTCTATGTTCTCTGATTGATCCTCAGCTCTGGTATTGTCTCTTCCTGCGTTCCCTACTCTGAGAAGCAAGCCCATAAATGCACCCAGATGGGGATGAAAAAGTCAAAATTATTGGAAATAATTTTACCCTCTTTTAGCTTTCTGTTTTCCTTTCCAGATACTTTCTGGTTTGCATCCTCTCGTTGGGGCTTGGTGTTATAAGTGAAAATGTATACAGATATAAGCCACCACTAATCACATTCACCACTTTCTTATACTTATGACTGTTTCCTCTTTGACTTCTTCAGATTGAGTGGTAAGGTATTTTTCAGAAAATCTAAGCTTGGGGATGGAGGGAGACGGTTGTGTCCAACAGTAGGGAGATGCAGTTCATGAAGAAGGGGCTGCAAGAGGGGAGGGGTGTCTGTGACTGGATTTTGGGTCTAGGATGAGCTGATAACCAAATTTAAAGGAGAACCTAACACAGATTTTAGGCAGAGGTATTTCTATTCAAAGCAACTTGCAAAAGCAGGAGAAATGTTATAAACCGCCATTTCAGACCATTTTTAGAAGGTCCCAGTATTGACTCATAATTCAAAGATGTGATAGAATGTATTAAGTTGTTTTATTTTTACCCCCAGGTTTGCAACACAACCACAGACAGGAAACACGCAGACACCTCCCTGGAGAAGTGTGTGACTGAGTCCATCATGAGCATCGTGAGCGGCTTCTTCAATTCTCCTTTCTCAGACAACAGTACCAGCCTCCAGGTAGCTTAAACCAACACATGCGAAGCATTCCTCCACACAGAATTTATGTGCCTTAGTCACGTAGGAGAGACTTTAACCTGATAAGGAAGCCATCCCCTACATTTCTAGGATGACACTTCTCATGCTAATGACTGTTATTCTCCTTTGTGAGTTTACCGAACTTTATTTTAAATAGAGAGGCCCCATCTTCAAGTTAAATTATTCTTGCTCCCCCTCTAAGCGTAATGGGAACTTTCATATTGTATAATGACTGTTTGCCAACTGTTGAAATAAATTACACAATTATTTAAATGGATAGGCATTTTTACTCAAAAATTCCACTTTAGTAATTTGTCCTGAAAGAATTAGCAGTGTTTTATATAGCATGGTTTTCATTCAAGTATTTATAAACTTCAAAGTTGATATCCACCACAAACAGGGGGATAGCTAAATAAATCCAGTGTATCTGTAGTATTTATTAAAAATCATGTTTTAAAAAGAATATTTATGATTAGGAAAATGATCATGAAGTAAGAGTAAAACAGGCCACAGAATTGCATTATACACTCATCCATGTTTTCATGCATACATACATGGAAAAACCCAGTACAGTAATTATCTTCAAATTTTGATACTGATTATCTCTACATAGTAGAATAATTGGTGATTTTCATGTCAGTGGTTTCCAAATATTTTACAATGACTGTATATTGCTCTTATAAAAATATAATTTCAATTATACTTTCTTTAGGATAAACTTTAAAACCGTTTGATTGAACCACTTCAAAATTGTTGTCTCCTCTACTTACCCATCATATGGAAACCAAAATGTACAATCAAACAAATACATCCAGAACACCTTCTCTCTATTTATACTGATAAATAAACCAGATTATAAAAATGTACTTAAATTCATGTCACTGACTTCAAGAAATGCCATATTTTTATGATTAAGAATACAGTTCAAATGCAAATAATTGACTTTCTATAGTGTCTGGCTCATTCCTCTTATGAAGTAGGTACGTAATAAATATTTTTTGAATTAATATGCATTTAATAGCTCTGAAACTAAAAAAAATGGTATTATGTTTCATTTATACTTTGATAATGTATAAATACTGTATCAGGTGTGTTAATGGTTTAGTGGCCTATTTGCCTTTTTTCTTTCTGTCTTCAGACACACCAGCCAGTTTTTATTCAGCTGCTGCAATCTGCCTTCAGAATTTACAATTGCACCTGGCCAAACCCAGCCCAGAAGGCCTCTGTGGAGTCCTGTATCAGAACTTTGGCTGAAGTGGGTAAGTCACAGTGTCGGATTTTACATTTTGTTTAAGAAATCAGGCTTTTGGCTAATAGGCAATATAAGCAGCTTTTCAGTTATAATTTAGTAAGAAAGCTGGTATAATTTCTGTAAAGCTTAGCAGTAATGATTAGCAAATGATTCTGAATATTGTGTAATTTTGGAGAGGATAATAGAATTATTATATTTCTTTTAGAAAACGATGTTAAAATTTAATTATTTTATTGTTTAATTGTTCTATTTCTAAACTTAAACTTAATATTACATATGGCACTTTTAAACCAGTGAGATTTTGTAGGAATGAGTTTTGTTTGATTATCTCAAATTTCATTCTGGGATTGTCTTATCTCTTAAGTAGCCACTCTTATTAATACCTTCATCTGGTCGTAGGCCTTATTGAGGACTTTTTAGTTTTCTAATTTTGTTTGACATCCATCAGTATTTATTGAGAATCTATTATGTGTGGAAGGCTTCAAACATTACAAATGGCAAGGATTAGTAAATTCTAGAAAGAATTTCTCATAGATTTCTCTCTCATATTTTCTTTTGTTGATATTAACTAAGGCCACCTTATAGATGGCAGAGGGGAGGAGGGAAAAGAAATACAGGCTTGGCTGGACTTAAAAGTCAGAGGAGCTTGACCATTCTCTCCACAGGCTGGTTCTGCAGGCACTGGGAAGGGCAGCTTACAGTGTGTGTCCTTACTGCTGACATTTATGGGACACTTACCATGTGCAATGCTAAGCAATTCACATTTATTATCTCACTTCATTCTTAAGTAGGGTTATTGCGTATTTACATTTCTTAGTCGCAGCAACAGCATTTTCTAGATGAGGTAACTTGGCTAAGGTTATAGTATGTGCTCAGTAAATATTGGATACTGAATAAATGATTTAACTAATTACTGACTATTTAAACATTTTTTAGTTTTTTCCCCATACTTAAGTGATTTTATATTGACAAAATTTAATGGCCGCTCACTTTTAATTACAATAAATTAAAAAGCAGTTATAGCCCAAGAGGATAATTGAAAATTATTAACACTAAGAGACTAATGAGGCTTGGTAGATTGTTTTGTATACTAAAAAGAAACAGAATACATTGTGAAGAATATATCATTCACAATAGCAATAAAAATATTAAATGCTTAAGGGAAAACTTCACAAGAAACAGGAGAGAATGTATTATAATACAATTTTGAGGGATACAAAAAATTCTAATGAATGGAGATATATACTATTCCTGAATTGAAAAATTCAGCTTGTAAGGAAGCTGTACATTATTGGAGACGAAAATGACAAAACTGAAACTGTCCTCCTTTGGAGACATCATGAGACAGCAGGGTTCTTTGGAAAAGACAATAAAGCTGGGAAAATAGAAGGCAGCAGGAAAAGAGGAAGGCCAAACAGGAGATGGGTTGACTCCATAAAAGAAGCCAGAGGCATGAGTCTGCAGAGCTGAACAGGGCTATTTTGGACAAGACGTTATGGATATCACCCACTCATAGGGTGACATTGGAGCTGACTCAATGGCCGTAACACACAAGCATGCTGGTTCTCCTTCAGTAAAAGAATCACCTTGATCCTTCCAAACCCGCGATTCCTTCTTCCTCACACCTTGCTCTCCCATAGCCTGTTTGGGCTTAGCCACCCCAAAGGATGTGTCCTCTGCCAGTTTGACCGCTGACACCCTCCCGGGGAGGCTCCCACATTCTAAGTCAGGCTGCTTGCCCCTCTCGGGGACATCCTCTCCACCTAGCGTGGTCTCTGCTCTCTATGTGGGGTCACTTGGTCACGTGAATACCCTCCTCACCTTTGACACCCCTGCCAGGCTCTTCTTCAGTGCTCTTCTCACCCCACTCTGTTCTGATTCTCCACTGCTGGCAGCCTTCTACACAGGAGCCTCCACTCCTGTCTGGGCACCAGCGCTCTGGAGTGCCTCAGCTCCTGGTGGGCTCCTTGCCCAGCGCTGACACTTAATTTTGTTCCTTCTTAAGTTTCAGGATTGAGTGATTCAAGCAGGGAAGGGAAGAGATCAAGGAAGAGGCCATAATGTGTGTCCACAATGAAGAAGGACATAGAAGAGAAGCTAGTTTTTATTTTAAAAAGATACACATAGCAAAATGTCCAGGGGGCTATAAATAAAATAATGTTGCTTATCTCTGAGTGGGGGAATTATAGATGCATCCAGTCCTGTTGTTCATGCTTTTACATAACTTCTGAGCTTTTAATAGTATACTTTTCAAGTTATAATAAAACATGACTAAGAGCATTTTTATTTGGATCAAATCAGCTGGGAAATTGACTAACCAGTAAAAAGACAAAATCCAAAGGAAAGGCAAAGAAACCTGATATTTTTCTCCCAGGCACACATTGTCTCAGCTGCCAAGTATACGTCTATATTTTACATTTTAAGGAAGTCTCTCCTTTCCCCCTTCTCCTTTTTCCCTCTCGGTCTCCTCTTCCTTATTTTCCTCCTCGTATTCCTCCCTCAGTATTTAGCAAATGGAATGGGGGAAACACCAGTTGGCCCAGCGCAGAGCACAGACGGCATGCTGTTCATCACATTTAGAAACTGAGACACAAAGAACTTTGAGATTTCATGTTGTGCTTTCATCTGAGTTCTGACCTTAGTGGCATTCCTTGTGTAGTCAAAGCATAGCGGAATAGCAGAGCTTCGGGGGTTTAAAATAGTCACTGAAACTGTATTCGTCTGAAGATAGCTTTTGTTTCTAAACCATAAGATTTCATTTTCTACCATTTCCTCTACTGGCCAGAAACCTTACAATGTAATGGGAAATTCTAGTTACTTTTTATATGCAATGAAGACATATGTGATGGGAAGTATAAAAAAATTTTAAACAATCTCTAAATTGAGGATTAAGAAAGGTTTAGAAGAGTGATGCTTTTGTGTAAACCCTCAGTTCCATCTTTGTGAGAGGCATGCTTTCTTCCTCCTCCGTGCTTATTGGTTCTACCTGAACAGTTATCAAAGCTCTGGAAATTCTGTTCCTACTGGCCCTCTGCATTTGTACCTCTCCTTCCTCCCTCTCTATAAAGCCTTGTTTAACCCCTTATTACTTCCTTCTTGGACCTGTGTTGGAATTCACTGTTCTGTACTCCCCTCTTTCCTCAGTTAAATCTGCTACCAGAGTAATCTTCTTGAAGTGAAATTCTATCTATTGAGACAACGGAGACCCCAGTCTTCAGTGGCGTCCCTTTGCCTAACTAAGTAGACGGATTCCTCATTGCAACATTTGTGGCTTCCACAGCACAATCGTACCTTCGTCCTTTTTGACCTCACTGCTCACTGGTTCTCACACCCCTGCTCTGTGACAGCACACCGAGCCATCATGCCCCATGCATTACTCACACCATAACTTTTTCCCTTTCTTTTTCCAGTTTCTACCATTGCCACCTCTCAGCACCCTTTTCATTCCTCAAATTCCTCCATAGAACTCATTCCTGACCCCCATATTCACTTGACCCCATTTGACTACTTATATTTTCTTATGGTTTTCACTTCATTCTAGCTTATATCATCATCAATCTGCACCTAACTCCTCTATTTGAATTTGAGAGACAATAATTATGAAGTGTCTATCAAAATGAAATTAATGGAAAGCTACTAGAATGAAGAAGGTGAAAAGCAAATTCTGCTTTGTGATGGTTAGATTTACCTTTTTAATAATTGGTGAATACTGATCATGGAAAAACATATAACCAAAATGAAAGGCATTCAGAAGTGAGCATTCATGGTAGTAAAGGGATCTAAACCCATCTTACTTGAGTAGCGATTAAAAACACTTGAAATATTTAGACAAAAGATATCTGAAGGGATCATAATAATTATCTCTCAACATTTGAAGGTGAGAATGAACTTCTTTTACAGCTTCCTAAGACTAGGGTTTTAACTAATATATGACAGCTGTAAGAGGCATATTTTTATACCACTGTAAAGAATAACTATTTTACAACTAATTTTCTTTCAAAAACCTTAGGGGTCACATTTGATTCTTCCCTTTTGCTCACTTCCATTAAACACAACATCAGATTCTATGGGTTCCACTTGCAAAGTATATATTTTTTCCTTTGTCTTGTGAGACACCCTTGTTCAGATCCACCATTATCTGACATGAACTACAGAATTGTCTCTTTACTCAACCCCCTACCTCCATTCCTGTCTTGCTACAGTCCATTTCCTAAATAACAGCATGATCTCAAATTGCACATCAGGTCAAATCACTCACCTGCTTAAAAGTTTCCATTGCACGTAAGAGTCATATTCCTTACCATGGCTTAGAAAATCCCTCATCATCTGAGCTTCATCTACTTTTCCTAGTTTCTTTCCCTCCTCCCAAATTCTACAAGGTTGGGTAACTCACCGAAGGTCACATGAACAGGTGGGGACAGAGCCAGGATCTGAAGCCCTTCTAGACCGACATGCTAGCAGACATTTGTGACACTGTACTATCACAAATCAGTTCATGCAACATTACCCGTCTTGTACCTTGAAGATACAAACTATGGATGAATATGAATGCCCTGGGTCAGTCCTTGTTACTCAGTTTACTCATTTATATAAAATATAACAGTATGTGCTAGAAGTACTTTGAGAAAAAGCATCCAAGAATGACTTTCATATTATTGCATTTAAAAAAGAATTTTGTTCCATATGTTTCATAATCTTCAAATGATTTGGGAGGATTAATATTGGGTACTTTGTTGGCAACAAAATGTTTTTTCCAAATGGAAATTCTGTAAAATATCTGTTACAAATGGTTTGAATAATCAACATTAATCTTCAAGCCAGTTGTTCCCCGACCCCCAGTTTGAACATGTATAAAATATTAACCCTTTGAGAAAAGAAATTTAGTCTCCGTTAAAACAAACATATCTGTTTTCATGTATCTAGGATGTTATAGTTGATTGTAAAAAGAATTAGACATAATACATTCCTGTAATTATGTTTTTTAAAAACTCCATTATTACTTTTTAAAAATTAAATCTGCATATGTTACAAGATAGGACCAAATCTTATAAAGTTTTTCATGTATTTAGCTCAGCTGACTTATAATGATCCTTCATTATCTGAAATACCTTATTTTTAGTTGTTGGGGAAATTCAGCCTGTCAAACCATATTTCCTGCCCTCAATGAATTTCTAGCATATCCAGGGTAAATATAACAAGTACAGAAATTACAAAGCAGTAAAACTAAGTACCTTATCTGTTACATAGTTCCAGAGTCTGACTCAGTGCCTAGAGCACAGTAGCTACTAAAATATTTATTGCATGAATCAAATAAATGGGTAATTATAAATAAACTAGAGGCCCGGGGCATGGATTCGTGCACGCGTGGGGTCCCTCGGCTTGGCTGGCAATCGGGGCCATCTCGCCCAGTCCCAATAGGGGCTGATGGGGGTCAGCCGGCTAGGGGGAGGGATCGTGGCAGGTTGGCCGGCCACGGTAGGTTGGCTGTGGGAGCACACTGACCGTGAGGGGGAAGCCCTTTGATGGTCAGTGCGTGTCATAGTGACCAGTCAACCGGTCATTCAGTCGACTGGTCATTCAGTCGACCAGTTGTAACAGTTGCTTAGGCTTTTAGATATATAGATGAATGAACATTCTACTCTTGTCATTGGCTGCATAATATTCTACTGTGTGCCTGTATTTTAATTTACTTAACCCCACTGTTGTTTATGTTGTTCCCAGTCATTTTGCACATGAGGGAGAATAAGGTAATTATCTAGGAGTAGAATTTTGGGGTATTTTAATTTTGACAGATACTGTCTTCCGTAGAGATTGTTCAATTTACATGCCACAAGCAATGTAGGAGAGTATCTTTCCCCTTGACAATGTGGTATGTTCTCAAACCTCCCGATTTTTGCCAACCTTATAAGTAGAAAATATCATTACAGTTTTAAAGTATATATCTTTTTATAAATGAGGAAAGGAACCTTTCTATATGATTAAGTCATTGTTATTTCCTTTACAGTGAACTGTCACTTCTTATGCTTTGCTTGCTTTTTCTAAACGTTTTCTTTTTCTTGATAATTTGGTTAGCCCTTTATTTATTAAGGAAATGAACTCTTTGCTTATAAGTAACTATTTTTTTCTTAAATTTTCATTCTCCATGTGACCATTTATTTATGTAGGCAGAAACTTACTTTCTTTTAGGCTTTTCAGATTCTCTTTTATCTTCAGAATGTCCTTGATCAGTCTGAGATGTTTTTTAATTCCCACTGAGAATTTTCATGGTTGTAGGTTTTCTGTCTGTGTTTTTGATGTGGCTGTTTATAATGTTGAGCTATCTGGAATATATTTAGTTGTAAGGTATAGGGTATAGCATCAACTTTATTTTTTCCAGATGACTCGTCAGGTGTGCCAATATTAGTTCTTGCATAACCCATAACATTATATTCTTTATTCAATTTGGGGATTGTTTCAGTATAGTTTGAGTGCCAAACAGGAAAAATGCATTTCATATCTTCAATGTTCTTCATATTTAAACACACTCGTTCTTCAGTACAGATGTCTCCTGGATATTTTCACATGATACAGAATAAGTGCCACTCTCTGCCCACCCCGATGGCCCTTTCTTTACACCTGCTGTTCTTGAGGGCCCGTATGGTAGGGCTTGACAACCAACCACGTGCTCTAATTAATGCTTGCATTTCTGCTGCCTTTCCCCCTACCTGTCAGTTTATCGTTCTAAGCATTTTTTTTCAGGGCACCTCTCACTGCAATATGTGTGTTCTCAGGCATCTTGGTCTGGCAGATATCATCAGTAATTTTGTCTAATTAACATTTTTACATAATATGCAATATTTAATGAATAATAATTAGAAATAGATTCTGATTACATCTTAAAATGATTGTGAAGACTTGTCATATCCAGAGAATTTTCACGATTTATAAGCCTAATTAGTAGGTTAGCCTAATGATCAAAGTACCTGTGGATAAAGATAGCTCCTCTGAGGGAACAAACTTTCTCTAGGCAAGGTTCTACAAAAGACAAATGCATTATTAATAATCCATGCGCTCTCCTATTAGTTTTTTAAGGACTCCATATACTTACTCTCTGACCAAATATTCTTAGCAAGGTAGTATCTCAATTGTACTCTAACTTAGCAGCATTTCTTTTCTTTTTTTAAAAAAAATATTTTTATTGATTTTTAGAGAGAGAGGAAGGGAGAGGGAGAGAAAGAGAAACATTGATGTGAGGGTGGGACATTGGTCGATCAGTCGGCTTCCTCTTGCACACCCCCTGCCAGGAATGGAGCCTGCAACCCAGGCATGTGCCCTGACCAGAAATCGAACCAGGAACCTTTTGGTGCACAGGACGACGCCCAACCAACTGAGCCACATTGGCCAGGGCAGGAGCATTTCTTTTTTAAGCGTTTTAAACGTTAATGTGACCACCGAAGCACACAGTTGGAGTTAATGCTACATACCAGAAGAGGGACTAGTTGTAGTAAATTCATTAGTTCTTTTTTATTAAGAGGAAGAGAAGTCAGGGAATAACCATTATCCCAAGAATACGCCCTAGTTCACATTTCAATATATTATTTATTCATAACACTTTTTCTAGCTGAATAAACATAAGCTAAGTTTTGATCATTTTTTGTTGCATTTGGAAAATATTGTTCTAGTTATTAATGTTCCTGTGAGATCATGAATGAATTATTTTCTTTTCTAGTCACAACTTCTTTTCGGTTTTAATTTTAAAACAATATATGGAAAGCCAAATTTGCACTGTTAAATTTTGCTTTCAAATTCATATTTATAATATTTTGACAGTGCAGAGAATCTATTTCAGGCCATGTCTTTAAAGGTATTAATATTTTTTACATTTGCTTGAGCAATTTTTATTAGTATCTACACAGCTGACTTACTTTAATTCAAGTTCTGTTTTCCCCAATTGAATAGTTAATTTTCTTTTCTTCCCAAGAAATTGTGACTTAGCCTTTGGCTAGAATTTACCTGTGAGAATGAGAAAATAGTATATTTTACCCAGTTAATTTATATTGTGCAATTTGTGCTAAGATGGGAGACTAGAAAATACCAATTAGAGTGGCACAGTTTTGAGAATAACAAACAAAAAAAAATCCCTTTCAACAAATTTTGGAATATTGAAGTCTTCTCAGCCTGCGGTGCTGGCTATAGTGGGAGAGTGGCAGACACTCGCAAAGACATCTGGGAATTTGGAAGGTGGGTGAGATGTTCCTGACCTCACTAATGGGTGTGTGTGGGTGGGAGTGGGGGGAGGGTGCCGCTAAGAACAGAGGTGCTGCCATTGGGCTACATTCCCAATGGTGTCATTAAAAATATTCATTGAGCTCTTCTTTGTGTAAGTTACATTCATGGAAACAACACTTATTGGATGGCTGGTTGTATCGAATGTTCCTGATTCTGAAAGGGGAGATAGATCCCGACGCCCCTCCCCCACTTGTTTCGATGGTAGTGGAAACTGGGTTATTTATAATGTGTTTTGAGCAATATTAAGGCTTATGATTTTTGTTGCTCAGAAAATAACAGATAAGCAGTATTGTCTTCTGACTTATAAATGTTTAGAGCAAACCCAGCTTATGTGCGAAGCAGCCAGAAAAGGATGAGAGTCTTGCCAAGATTTGCTCACCGCACGGGATTAAGTATTTATAAAAATATGTGCAGCTTGGCAGTGTCTGTCCCTCAGATGAGACAGGAGTGCAGTTGCTCTGCTGTGAGTGATGGTCGTAAACAGACACATTGTATGCTTTGGGAAAGGGAACTTTATAAGGAATATTAGGAAAACACTCACTAGAGAAATCTAGGGAGTGGTGCAACTGATAGTTCAGGGTTGTCTTAGAGGTGTTATTTCCTTGAAACTTCAGCCGGAGCTGTTTTTTAAACTGGTGACTCTTTGTATAGGTAGCTAAAATTGTTTATTTTCAAAGAAGTTTTTAAGTACCTTTCAGCTTCCATACTGCCTACTATTGTTGCTTTCCTTTCATTATATGAAACAAGCCAGATTTATTCATTCATTCTCATTCTCCCTCTGCTTCCATTCTTTCCTTCCTATTTCCATTCATTTTTATAAAGTCTTTCACTGGCTGTCATTATAACTTGAAATGATATCCTTATATATCTATCTCTTGATTTGGCAGCTCTAAATAATGTCTATATGATCCACACTATGAACAACAAAGAAATTAAATACTGCCTTCATTTTTCCCTTACTCCCCAATCTGTTAATGACTGCTTAATAGATTGAAGGTTTTATGTTGTTATAATTGTATTCTACTCTAAAATATAATGAAATATCTTATAGGTTGATAACATTTAAAAATACATTTTCGGAGCTCTATAATATGATGACGGGTAAGCTTTTTTAATAGCATAAACATCAGAGACAGAATATAGTGCTGTGATATTGAACCTTTCCTAAGGAAGAGAATTTCCCAGTCACTAATGTCTAACTGGTCTTCCTTTGTCTCTAGCTTTATTCTCTGCTTCATATTCACACCCAGTTGCCATGATTTCTTATATTCATGTCGACATTTTATTGGATTCCTTTCTCATTTTGGGAGTAATTTTCAGAGGGTTTAAGAGAAAAAGTTCTGAGTCTTGCATATTATGAAATGTTTTTATTTGGGAATGACATTTGATTTTTTTTAAAATGTATTTTGATTGATTTCAGAGAGGAAAGGAGAGGGAGAGAGATAGAAACATCAATGATGAGAGAGAATTACTGATCTGCTGCTTCCTGTATGCCCCACACTGGGGATCGAGCACGCAACCGGGGCATGTGCCTGACCCGGAATCAAATGGTGACATCTGGTTCATAGGTAGACACTCAACTGAGTGTCTCAAAAGTCGGCCCGGCTGACTTTTCGTTCAGATGGGCATAAACTCTTAGTTTCAAAATCTCTGTCCATCTGGTCTTTAAATCCATTATTTTACTAACTTCTAGCATTCAATATTTATTGATGATGGGAAGTCTGGTGCCAGACTGATTTTCTATAGGAATCTCTCCCCCCCCCCCCCCCCGAAAATCCTTGTAGTTTTATCCTTCCTGTTGGCATTTATATCAGTATTGTAAAGCTGTCATAACAAATCGCATAACTAGATGGGTTAAAACAACAGAAATTTCTTTATTTTTTAAAAAATATGGAACACTTCACGAATTTGCATGTCATCCTTGCACAGGGGGCCATGCTAATCTTCTCTGTATCGTTCCAGTTTTAGTATATGTGCTGCCGAAGCGAGCACTAACAGAAATATATTAAAACAACAGCAGCACCACGCTCTTTCGAAAGGCTCTAGGGATGAATCTGTTCCAGACTTCCTCTTCGTTTCTGGTGTTAATTGGCATTTCTCGGCTTGCAGCTGCACACATCCAGTCTTTGCCTCCACCTTCCCTTCGTGTTTTTCCCTAAGTGAAGTCAGGTGATGTGGGGCTGCTAAGGTGCTGAGGCTCTCCTCTGCCAGTGTCCCCGGTCTATCAGCACCACTGCAGACAGTGGCCGGCTCAGCAGCTGAGAGGTGCGCCTGACCAAGGAGGGGCTGGAGACAAACTTGGCTCGGGCTGCATTTCCAGAGGATGAGGGGCTGTGCTGGGAGAGCAGCTTCCAGTGTAGAGAAGACAGAAATTGAAGGTTGATTTCTCTACTAGCAGTCTCCTGTAAATGACAGGGCTGACCCAGAGTTCAGGATGAGGGGCTGTGTAAATGATATGCAGTCTCTCTCTCTCTCTCTCTCTCTCTCTCTCTCTCTCTCTCTCTCTCTCTCTCTCGCAGAAGTCAGGCTGGGAATACTAACAGGTATTAAAATAAGGAAGGCTTTGCTCAGAGGTTGGAGTTGCCTGATTTTTTGCTGGAGCTGCCTCTTCTCTCTCCCCCATTCTGCAGCTTATTGAAGAAGATCTCTGGAAGTTCCTTCAAGCTCTGTTCCACTTCTCTGTCAGGTCCTAACACCTGCGTTTGGCATTCTTTCCAGGCAGGTATCCCACTTTCTGGAGAGAACATTGCTACATTTCCTAACTTTATCCTCTGAATAGATCCCACTGCTGCCAGCTGCTCTGTTTATGCTAGTCAGAGGGAGGAGGGCCTTAAATTCCAAGCTATTCAGATGTTTTTACTGAGTGAGTTGCCCCGATGACTGCCCCAGACCCCTTGCCACTCTTCGTGTTGGTTGACTGTGCACCTAGGGAGGCCTGTTCTAACTTGAATTTCTTGTAACACAGTTTCACCTCTTCCTTCTGTGAGGGACTAATCCCATCCTCACGCAGCAGAAATGCCTCCACGTTTCTGTTTTCCTCCTGACAAGCATTCTCATTTTTTAATGTTGTCGTATAAGTCTGATAAAATATAAATTTCAGTTGATTTGGGGAAGAAGGACATATACTGTGTGCCATTTTCCAATGCGGGCTTTGTATATCTTCCATTAAAAACTTTTCTTTCTCTGGGGTATTTTATCACTTGAAATTTCGTGTGTATGTACATGCGTGTGCACAGACACATACACACTAATTAATGAATGGGCCCGCAGGATTTTCTTATTTTCCTTGGCACCTGGGAAAGTACAAATGTGCATATTTGTCATGCAGGGTTTTTCTATAGTGATGCTGTAGAAAGTACGTTTTGAACAGTAAGCATCAAGAAAGCAAGTAAGTTCTTGAATATTTAATGAGCCCACTATAATAACTGGCCTTAAAAATTGAAATACTTTTATGTTAAAAATTTTGAAGTTATATAAAATAATTTAATGGCAGAGTTTAAAGATTTGATGCTTTTTCTTTTTAATTAACATATAACATTGTATTAAGGTGTACAACGTAATGATTTGTTATAAGTATATTGAAAAATAATTACCATTATTAATTTAGTTGACATCTGTCACCTCATATAGTTACAGATGTTTTTTGATGAATACTTTAAAGATCTACTCTTTAGCTACTTGCAAATGTACAGTACAATATTGTTAAGTATCTCAGGTCTCATGTATCTTACGGTTTTCTTTTCTATTTGTTCTCTGTTTATATGATTATTTTGATAATGTGTAAAAAGCTTTGGTCAAATAAAGAGGGAAATATTTAAAAATCTTTCTTTTTCAGCAAAGAATCGTGGAATTGCTATTCCAGTGGATTTGGATAGTCAAGTTAATACTCTTTTCATGAAGAACCATTCAAATATGGTGCAGAGAGCAGCCATGGGTTGGAGACTGTCGGCTCGCTCTGGACCCCGCTTTAAGGAGGCTCTTGGAGGACCTGCTTGGGATTATAGAAATATTATTGAAAAGTTACAGGTACAATGCGAGCATGAAAAGGCATTATAATTTTCTAAATTACATTATTAACATATGTAGTTACACAAGTTAAATATGGTTGAAAATATCAAATTCTAGTTGGGGACCAGGCTTTACTTTATAACTTCCTACCAGTCATATTGGATGAGAGCCTACACATATGAATTCATTTTACCTTAATTACCTCTGTAAAGGCTCTCTCTCCAATTACAGTCACATTATGAAGTACTGGGGGTTAGGATGTGGACCTCAATGTAGGAGTTTTGAGGGAGACACAATTCAAACCATAACAGACATCTTCCTACCCACATAACTGTAGAGATTTTCATTGGAGCGAATGAGGGTATTGTGTTGAAGAAATGGTCAAGACATGAACTGGAATAGATATTATGAGAGGTTACATGTAGATTAATTGGTGGAGGTTCAGAGTTTTAATAGATAAACATTATATGTGATTAAAAAGGCAAGTTAGTTTCAGTATGAGAAACTTGAAGGCTATTCAAATCATTAAAGGTCATTAAAATTTTGGGCGGGGGAAAATGTCATTATACATGATTAAGCAGTTATTGGTTTGCAGGATAGGATTAACAGGAAGAGACTAGAAGGAGGCAGATTAGTTAAGAATTACTTAAGATCTCAGCCAGATTGTGGTATGAATGCAATGGAGAAATAGGTGTTGCATACAACAATGAAGGCCAGGTCAACAGATTGGTGGCTACTGGATGGAAATAGAGGGCGTGAGAGGCATTTAAGAGGTGCTGATGATTGGAAACTAGGTGATATTATTAAGACTCTTTATTGTAAGAGGAAAGGGATTATATTCTATACATTTTTTCAAACAATATAGCAAGGAATTTCCCCATTGGAAGAAATAGTTAGTTCTAGATGACCAATGACACATAGAAAACCTTTTTTTTAGCTCTTGCACAGGCATGCTCCAATTTATTCCAATTTGATGAATACCTGTCATGTGTCCATTACAACCCGAGACACTTCAACGCCTGTACCAATGGTTTTATTGGCTTTTCATCTTGTGTGTATATCCTTAGAAATCATATAAGCTACCCACCTCTCCCTTACCTTAAAAATTACAACAGAGACACAGGCAGCACTGATACAGAAAACCAGACTGTACTGAAAGAACAGATATTGGGTACCATGGGAAAATGGGGTATATCTGTGAAATTCCCACATCTCATTCCTGGTTAGTGTTCCTCAGCTTGTCATGTCTTCAAAGGATGAAGTCTGACTTAGGTCTTCACACAGGTTCTCTGGTGCTTTCTTCCTTAGGATGTAGTGGCTTCCTTGGAGCAGCAGTTCAGCCCAATGATGCAGGCAGAGTTCTCAGTGTTGGTTGATGTGTTGTACAGTCCAGAGCTACTGTTCCCTGAGGGGAGCGATGCAAGGATCCGATGTGGTGCTTTCATGTCCAAGTAAGTGGGTGCGATCTGCGACCCTGCTAGTGTCCATTACAACAAAACTGAGATGGCCTGTAACGTTTCTGCGTTTTACTCTGCCGGCCCATAAGGACAGCCATAGAGTGTGTCAAAGGTCCAAAATCCATGTTAAAATATACTTCCAAAATAATTTGATGTCATTGAAATTTTATGCTGGTGAAAGTCACATTTTATTAAAAGTTACTGCAAGTGGAATGTGTCATGGTTGGCACACAATATCACATCAAATAATATTTTGGTTCTGATTCCTTTCTATACCTATAGGGTGTGACCCTACAAAAGATTCCTATCTAAAGTCACCAACTTTTACTCACATAGAAAGCAAATGGAGCTAACATTTATTGTGATCTCACTATGTGCATGATGGTCTCCTGTGGGTTTACCTGTTTTATCTGATTTGCAAAAACACTCAGAGATTGAGAGGTCAGCCTCATTTTAGAGATGAGGAAGCTGAGGGTCGCGTAGGCATCAGGTAGAGAGCCATTATGTCTCAGACTCAGGACTCTGCCATGTTGCCCTGATGATCCTCCTCTGCAGATCTTTCATTTACTTATTTTTTCACAGCATTTTTGTGGCATTGTCAGATCCGTTATAGCTAATATATTTATCCTAGAATATTTTCATTTAAATGGTAAGTGAACATTTTCAAGGAAGATCTGCAAGTATAAGCAGTTGTGAGAAAAAGTAGAATAAGCCTCAGAAAGAAGAGAAATGTCTTAACATATAGGGCACTTCATTGAGTGATTTGCAAGTAAATCACAGACTCAAGATGGCCAGGCAGAGCTACTTGGTCTTCTTGGGAAAGTATCTGGATGGAGAGTTGGTTGAGGCTGCCAGTCCCCTTGACCATCATCCATCACAGCCAACTCCTGTGTGGGTGAGGATATGAGGATATTGCTGGATATGAGGATATTACATCCCTGGGCCTTATTTTATAACCAGAAGTTTGTACCTCTCAATTCCTTTTACTTTTTGCCCATGCCTGGGCCTTATTTTATAACCAGAAGTTTGTACCTCTCAATTCCTTTTACTTTTTGCACCTTTCCCCCTTCTGCCCTCCCATCTGGCAGCCATCAGTTTGTTCTTTGTTTCTATGAGTCTTGTTTTGTTTTGTTTGTTCATTTTTCTGTTTGTTTTTAGATTCCAATTATAAGTGAAATCATATGGTATTTGTCTTTTTCTGTCTGACTCATCTCACTTAGCATAATATCCTTTAGATCCATCCATGTTGTTGCAAATGGCAATATTTCATTCTTTTTTATGGCTGAGTAATAATATATATATATATATATCCCCACACACAATGGAATGTATCTTCCACATCTTTATGCATTTATCTGTCAGTGCATGCCTAGGTTACTTGCATACTTGCATATCTTGGCTATTGTATTTAATACTGCAATGGACATATATGGGTACATATATATTTTTTTTCAAATTAGTGTTTTCATTTTCTTCAAATAAATGCCCAGAAGTGGAATTGCTAGGTCATAAGGTAGTTCTACTTTTAATTTTTTGAGGGATCTACTTATTGTTTTTCATAGTGGCTGCACCAATTTTTAATTCCACCAACATTGTATGAGGGTTCCCTTTTCTTCACATCCTCAACACTTGTAATTGTCTTTTTGGAAATAGCTATTTTGATAGATGTAAGGTGGTATCTCATAGTTGTTTTGATTTGCATTTTTGTAATGATTACAGGTGTTGAATATATTTTCATGTGTCTTTTGGCCATCCGTGTGTCTTATTTGGAGAAAGGTTGACTTACCATATTTTAAACAGATTGTGTGTTTTTTATATTGTATGAATGCTATAAATTTTGGATATTAACCCCTTGTCAGATATATTGTTTGAAAATATCTTCTCCCATTCAGTAGGCTGCCCTTCCATTTTGTTGATGGTTTCCTTTGCTGTGAAGACCTGGCTACTTCATTTCCATATCGCCTCTTGCATCCTACCCCATCACATGCCCTATTCATCTCTTGCTTTGCGCTCATTCTTCCATGTCATCTTTCCCACTGCCATTGATGGACTTTTTTTTCACATGTAGGCAGGGTTATTCAGGTCCTTTAAAACAATGGTAACCTATTTTCTATAGAGTAAATTCCAGACTCTTTAGCATGATATTCCCAGTTTCTTCTTTCCGACCACATCTTTTACACTCTCCTCTTCCATGACTTTAAGTGTCAGCGGCCAGTGAGAGAACTATCATTTCCTGGACGAGAGGGTCAGCTTTATGGCTCCACCCTTTGTTCCTACTGTTCCCTTTGCAGGGATGCCTTCTACCGCTCCACTGTTCCCTGCCAGGTGAAATCTTCATAGTTAAATGTCATCTTGTCGCTGAAACCCTCTTTGTCAGCCCTGGGCAACTCCCCCAACAGAATGTGACAGCTTCTTTGTCTAGTTTATGACATTGCCAATACAGCTGCTATAGCCCTTATCATGTCGTGTAAGAGGTGGCTGTGTGCAGCCGAGTTTTATTGGGACTCTTCACAGTACCTCTGAGACTCAAGAGATCAGTGAGCAGAGTCATGTCACCACAGAGTGGGGCTTCAGAGTCCTGGCTCTGAAGTCAGATGGACCTGGGACTATTTCCAGATGCCACCCCTTAATAATTATATAACTAGAGGCAAGTTGCTTTATCTTTCTAGACCTCAGTTTTCTCATTAGTAAAATTAGACTGGCAATGTAACCTGTAGCATTGGCCTGTTATAAGGATGAATTAAGAGAGTCCATGAGAAGTCCTTGTCCATCACACTGACACCTGGTAAGCCACTTAACTAGCTATTATCTAGTGAAATGTCACTTGTCCCATAGCACTCCTGTTATGTCACTGGAATAATCAGATCATTCCCTTATAGCCTACATCATTTTGTTTTTCCAGGAAGACATGTCTCACAGGGTCATCTTACAAATCAGCTCAATGAAGAACCGTTTATGCTAAGCTAGAAATTCTGATAATGAACATTTTATTTGATTTTGAGTTCTTGGGGATGCTATGTAACTGTGATCCTCAAACTTTTCTCTTGACAGAACACCAGTGCAAAAGTTACCACTATAATATTAATCAGAATTTTTGTTCAAATTTTAGTAAATGGATAGATGTCTTAATGTTGCCCCTTTTGTTGCTTTTGTTTTTGTTTTGCTTCTAATCACAAAAACTGCTTGTTTTTACCAAGCTCTAGTGGTGAAAAAAATAGCATATTATTATTAATGGAAACTAAAAAGCAGCCCATGCTAAGGTTGTAATGTTGTGTCCTGCTAGCACTGTATAATCAATGTAATACAGTATATAGAAAATAATGTAGTATAACATTACATAAAAATGTAATATACTGCAAACATTCATATTTCTCCCAGTAAAGTTGTTTCAGTTCATATGGGATTAAAGATAAGTAGTGTTTCATTGTTTTTCAAAGAGTATTGTGTCCCATAAACAATATGCTATCTGAATAAATTTAGAAGCACTGAGATATACTGCCTGTAACACAACGGAGGCTTTATAATGCAGAGTCTATAGCTTAAGTGTAATTTTTAAAAAAAATTGAAAACAGGCATTTATATTGTTTACTTCATATTCTTAAATAATAGTGTGATTTATTTCCCTCTAGCATGTGATGATAGTATATAGCTTGAAGAGAAATCGCTCTCCTATTTAAGGCTTAATGTTTTGCTTTAAGGTTGATTAATCATACGAAGAAACTAATGGAGAAAGAAGAAAAACTGTGCATTAAAATTCTTCAGACTTTACGAGAAATGCTAGAGAAGAAAGACATCTTTGTGGAAGAGGTATTTCTAAAAACTTTTTAGTATTTGAAAATAAAGTAGAATTTCTAGAATACTGTCACCAATGAATTACAGAAGGTTATTATGTAATTACTTGCATTACATATTAATGGCCTCTATACTTAGATGAATTACGTAGTTTGAGTTTTTATGGTATTCATCTCTCCTGTCTGCTTTCACTTGAGAAATATTTAAGATTACAGTGGTCCAGGTATCTGGCTTACTTGTTTTTATGATGTTTTATCCTGAATATGTATATATTTTTTCATATAGCGTCAGTGGACCAAAAGATGTTTTTTAACAATGAGCAACTGAGGTGCATTATTAAGAGTTTGTATAAAGTTCTGCTTCGCACTGAAATATTCTATGTATTTTGGCACATGTTGATTTTTATTATAAATACTAGAGGCCCAGTGCATGAAATTCATGCACTCGGGGGGTGCGCCCTCTCGTAGTCCAGGAGCCCTCGGGAGATGTCTGACTGCTGGCTTAGGCTCACTCCCCGCCAGCAGTCAGACATCCTTAGCGCTGCCGCAGAGGTAGAATAGGCTCCCACCACTGCCACTGCACTCGCCAGCTATGAGACTGGCTTCTGGCTTAGTGGCACTCCCACAGTGGGAGCACACTGACCACCAGGGACAGCTCCTGCATTGAGCATCTGCCCCCTGGTGGTCAGTGCACATCATAGCAACCAGTCGTTCCACTGTTTGGTCAATTTGCATATTAGCCTTTTATTATATAGGATATGTTCATGTCATTTTCTATAATATTTTACCAATTATTATGAAGTAATACTTTTAAAAAATAAATGGGTTAGTAAGTTTCTATTTTAACTATTTAAGTATTGCACAAATGATTTTCAGAAAATACCAACTTATCTATAGTAATGAAAGCATAATATGCTAATTAGACCAGACGTCTTTCCGGATAACCTTCCAGATAAAGCCAGGCCTGTGAGGGAAGCCTGGGTCCCGGTGCCAGCAGCTGGAGGAAAGAAGGCCTACTCTTGCATGAATTTCATGCATCGGGCCTCTAGTAGGTAATAATTGCCAGTCTTATTAAAAATGACAGCTCAGGTGCTCATTAAGAGATAGCTAGGAACATGTTTAATATCCAAGGTTATAGACTTACGTTTAAAATATAAATCTAGAGTAGCTTTTTTAGATAGCTACCTTTTACTTTTATGTGTGGTTTCAAACAAAATTTTTATTATACTCTTAATAACTTTTTGGGAATCTTGCATGATACCACTACACCAGCGGCACTACTGACTCTTAATAACTTTTTGATTAGTTCCTGTAAATACTAATCATCTGATATGTTTAAAATCGGAAGAATTTCATTTGATTTATTTGTGTATATGGTATCGAATTCCAAAAAGATTGTAGTTATAGGTTTCTCTCTTTTAAAAAATGTCTCATAGAAAAGAAATCCAATGGAATCTTGAATATTAATAGAAGCTGCATAGTTTCAAAATACTCTATTTGAATCACATGTTTGACTCAATAATCAAAAGGACTTTTGCTTTACAGTAGTTCTCTTCATTATTTAAACTTTGTTTGGAAAGCAAATTATCAAAATAAAGACAGAGCAATTTTAGCAAATGTTTCTGTGACATAGGATTCAGGAAAAAACGTATAAGTTTGCGTATGTGGTATGCTTTTAAAAAATGGCAGAGTTCCTTAGGGCTTTTTGTTGTGGGTTTTTTAAAAATTATTATTCCTTAAAATATTTCTTTAAATTGTTTATTTTTGACTGAAGTGCTAGATCTTAAAATAGAAAAATGGGGTCAATATAAATTTTTGACAGAAGCATGAGCTTTAAGGTAACAGTTAACTTGTGCTTAACAGGAGATAATTATAAGCCTTCCAATTTTCTGTAACAGATTATTATTGAATTACTCTAAAGAAAAATAGGAAAGAAAACAAGTAAGACTTTACTTTGACTAGTCAAGAGTATTTTAGTATATTTCCTAAACCACCCTAAATACATTATGCTGGCATCTGTTTTTCTTTCCCATTCCCACCGCTATTGCTAGTTTAGGCTTTCATTATCTTTGTCTAGAAAACCCCAGTAGTCCATTCAGTTCTCTCAAGTCCATTCATTGCCTCCTTGAAGAGAGGCAAGCCTGCTGTTCTCATAAGTCCAAGGGGTACCATTTGCATAAGATACAATGTGAATGTCACCACCAGGGCAAAGCCCTCAGAGAAAGTTAAGATGAGAAAGGCTAGTTGGGGTTAGTCACTCAGTCAGTTAACACATATAATGTGAGCGACTATTAATTATTGGTTGTTGTGCCTGAGCACTGGGGATGAAGCCATGGATGACAGCATGGCAAGGGCCACCACGTGGTACAATTCACATGCCGGCGGACTCCTGTAATAGTCTGCTGAGAT
Source organism: Myotis myotis (assembly GCF_014108235.1). Taxonomy (NCBI): domain Eukaryota; kingdom Metazoa; phylum Chordata; class Mammalia; order Chiroptera; family Vespertilionidae; genus Myotis; species Myotis myotis. The sequence goes on from NW_023416335.1 coordinate 178,331,019, forward strand.
CATGAGAGCATTTCAGAAACCTTCAGGGACTCTGCACTGTCCTTGGTGTTCCAGGCCCACCATTATGTCTGTCTCCTGTGCTTTCCGCCCTCACCCTTCCTCATCCATTAGCCACCAAGAATCTGGCTTTTCCTGCACTGATCCATGCTACATCTGGAATCATGGATTGCTAAAATCCAGACAAGCCTGTATCCTCCGAGTGTTATCTTTGTAGAGTAGCTAATGGGTGGTACTTATCAACTATTCCAGCCAGTGGTGATTACGTTCTCATTAGAACGTCTCAAGAGACTTTGTGCCTCTCTTTAATGACCCTTCAGGCTGTTTCTGGGTGTTTATTCCAAGCTCCTTGTTTTATAAATGATGTAATTCAGACTCAGAGAAGTTAAGTGGTTTGCCCCAGGTCACACAGTGAGTACCAGAAAAGGATTTAACCAAAACGCCTTCCTCTATGCCTAATCTTATTTATTAGAGCACAGCCAACTTTGACAAATGCATCACTCGTAAGAAAGATTAGGGTATTTTGTCCAGCAGGTTTTTGTATCCAATTTTTAAGTCATAGAGAATACAAGATAGGATATAACAATCCAAATGGATAAAGGTTTAAAAAATGTCTAAGAAAATATTAAAGAATGTGGAAATGCAGTCATTTAACTAAGAAAAGAAGAACCTTAAAGGGACTTACAAGTATCATTTCTTAATTTTCATGTCTACTAAGGACAGAATAAGAAAAAATAAATAGGTGAAAGAATTCTAGAGTTTAGATAACTTTAATTCTAAATGTTTTAGAAGGAGAAGCATTTCTACCAGTGGAAGTAGAAGATTTTTCTTTCCCCAGGAAGTTTTAAAGGAACACATATTAGATTTAGAATGATTCTAACATCTACTTTGGAATGAAGTCAGGACTAGTTGACCTCCATGTGTTGTCAGTTGGCCTTTCTTAAATAGTTGGTGCTCAATTGTCCGTGACAGTGGAGGGGAGCTGTTAAATGACTCACCAGTCTGGGTGACATGGAACTGGGTAACAGATTCAGAAACTGGTCAAAGCCATTATTTTACAACCCATGTGCTCCCAGAAAAAAAACCCTGATTATCAGTAGTGGATAATTGGCTGTGTTTCCATGATTGTATTAGTTTCCTAGTTACCAAAATCTTCGTGGTTTAAAACCACACAAATTTATTATTTATTGTTTCAGAGGTCAAAAACTTTAAATCAAGATTTTGGCACCGATGCATTCATTATGGAGGTTTTAGAGGAGAATTTATTTCTTTGCCTTTTCTAGCTTCTAGAAGCTGCCTGCATCCCTCACTTTGTGACTCCACCTTCCATCTGCAAAGCTAGCAGAATAGCATCTTCCAGTCTCTTTCTCCCTCCGCGCGCTCTCTCTCTCTCTCTCTCTCTCTCTCTCTCTCTCTCTCTCTCTCTCTCTCTCTCTCTCTCACACACACACACACACACACACACACACACTAATGTCACCTCCCCTTTTCATACTCTGACCCTCTTGCAGTCCTCTTACAAGGACACTGTGATTACAATGGACCCACCTGGATAATCAAAGATACTCTCCCCATTTCAAGATTCTTATCTGAATCACCTGCGAAGTTCCTTTTGCCATGTAGGGTAACATAGTACAGGTTCTGGTGGTTATGGCATAGATATTTGGGGGAAGGCTATTACCCACTCTATAATTGTGATCCTTTTACTGACAGTGAGAAATGACATGTGGAATATAGAGAGTTTACCTGCCGCTCACTAAAATGGCTATGTAGGGCAGTTTAAGTGCAAATGAACATTTTAAAATGCTTTAAATTTACAGTACTTAGCTGTTTTCAAAGTATTTTAAAATATTTTGCTACCTTTCAACACCAGTTTCAGGAAGTACGTAGAGTAGGCAGTGTTATCTCTACATTTGTAATGTGGAAAGATACAGAGAAGTTATTTGCATTAAATCCCATAGGTTACCTAATGCCTGGTTGTCTAATACCTAATCAGCTAGATTTGTACTGTCTGTGTATTGGAACATTCCAACAGATCTCTCAGAATTAAAGCCAAACAAAAAACTCATACCAGGATTTTTCACATTAGCTATCTTAATATTACATTTAAGACTCCACCTATTTAAATTATAAATGTCATCTTAAAAGCAAATCTCTGTTTTCATTTTTGTTTCTTTGGTCTCCAATACTAGAAGAGAGAGAGAGAGAGAGAGAGAGAGAGAGAGAGAGAGTGTGTGTGTGTGTGTGTGTGTGTGTGTGTGTAACAGCTAAAATTTTAAAAATAGAGCAATGAAGCATAAAAATAGAGTAAAGAAGCATGAAGTTGCTTCATGGTTGAACCAGATGCCCTTTAAAGCAATTTCCACCTTTAATAATCCAGTTTTCTGATTCTGTTGGCCAAGTCATAATTTACTACCATTTTATCTGAAAGTCAATTATTTTACAAACATTTATAATTTATAATACCTTTCATTACAGGTCCTAAATTACTTTTACCTTATATTCTTTCTTGTTTCATGTTTGTAAGTTTGTGCCAAAGGTTGAGAGAGAAGTGGGTGAGCAATATCTTTAAGATTCTAAGCAGAGTAATAGAAGCAAAAAAAAATGTGATTTTCTGTTATGTGTATCTGTATGTGAAGCCATCTAGTGACCATGTATGTACTCTATGTTATAGTATGCTATAATACTTTTTATTGAAGGACAAAACATGAAAATTGTACATAGAAATTCTTTAAGAGGGAAAGTTACCCAAGTTTTAGAAAAAATTTCATATATTATTTATTTAATCAATTCTGATAGAAAAACAAAAAATTACAAAGAATGTAACTAATAACCTTGAGAACTCAGTATGCCTTTGGAATTGGCCATATTCAAAAGGCTTTGTTTTAGATAACAACAGCATGTATATTTATTTGCACTTAAAACATGTATATTAGGAAATCTGAGGAGGAAAGAGAAAAGAAGGACCCTTTTAAAATGGCTTGAGGGCAGTATGATTCTTAATGTTTCCAAACCTTAAAGCCATTTTATTCTACTCTTATTTCCAAAAGCTCTCTACCACAAAAGAGGAAACACCTGTTAGGATAAGTGTGTTTTTGAACAGATTAGCTTAATGATAGCACCATACCTTTGTTTTGTGGATTTAAAGATATTTTAGGTCCAGATCTGAAAAAGGGTTTCCCAGAGGTGATAATGGAGATAAAAGGAACTGTGTGGATTGAATAGAGGTGGGCTGATGGGGTGGGGGCAGGGGTTGGCAGGAAATAAGAAGGGCTGTGTTCAGAGCCGTGATGGCGAACCTTTTGAGCTCGGCGTGTCAGCATTTTGAAAAACTCTAACTTAACTCTGGTGCCATGTCACATAGAGAAATTTTTTGATATTTGCAACCATAGTAAAACAAAGACTTATATTTTTGATATTTATTTTATATATTTAAATGCCATTTAACAAAGAAAAATCAACCAAAAAAATGAGTTCGCGTGTCACCTCTGACACGCGTGTCATAGGTTCACCATCACTGGTTCAGAGGATTGGTGTGGTTTTAAGGATTTTGGAGGGGGTGTCAATTTTCTTCATTTTATACTCTTTAGTCTACATTTCATTAGGATTTATAAAATATTATAAACTATTTCACAAAAAGAGAAACATCTATAAATCATAAATAGTCAAGGTTTCTGTAACCACTGATCCTAAATATATAAAATTTGTAGCTCTGTACTTTAGAATAGGAAGAGATAATGAACACTGGACATATTCAGTGATAGCCTGCAGAACTGGAAGTGTGAAGTACCTTTCCTTACATTGCATGAAAGAAGTTGACCTATTTTGAATGCCAATCATAATTTTTCATGGAATATATTCTTATTTACCCTTAAATTACACTGATACACATATAATGTACAAAATAATGAAGATGTTTAATCAAGTTCACTATCCTTCAAATTTTCAGGTTTAGAATGCCATGTATTCTTGGAATACTATTGCAGAGAGATCTAGAAAAAAACTACAATAGCTGTGGTGAAGTTTTAGCACTGGTTTTTATAAAGTAACTAGTGGCCTGGTGCACGGATTCATGCACATTGAAAGGAAATTAATTAGAAGAAGTATTTTAATATTGCTATTCACCCCCTCTCTGTAATAGAAGTGTCAAACAAATTCACGATGGACAATGACAGATGGAAACACATGTGTGCAATTGGCACCAGCGAGAGCTTTATATATATAGATAAACTTGCCTAATTAGACCTACTTTCTGATCTAGCTAAACTTTGTCCTGCCCAGTGAAGCACCCAACTTCTCTTTCAGGTAATTGTCAGCAACACAGCAGTAAATATCAATACGAAGCAGATTATTATTATAGATCATGCAGGGAGAACAAAGGGTGAAATATTTAACTATAGCAGTTTTTGACTATATTCTGAGCAGTGAGAAAACTGAAGTCATTTTCAAGTTCTACCATTTCTTCTTTTCAGTCGGGTCAAGTTTCTAAACTTTCTAAATTTCTATTTTCCGGCTAATGAAAAGAAAATAGGATTCCACCGAGTCTCCTATCTACCTACTCCAGGACTTCTGTGAGGATCAAATGAGATGAGGCACGGGAAAATGTTTCACAGACATTTGGTTAAAGTGTAAAATGTTTGCACCTGGCTATAAAGCAAGTCGTGTTCCTGGGCTGAAGAAACTCCAAGGAGGCTAGTTGCTAGGGAGAGGAAGCTGGGCGTTACTATGTGACATCATTATCCGGCACCCACAGCCACCATTTCTGGGCTGGGCTGTGGGCCGCATTTTGTGCCCTGGGGTCTCGGCAGCATCGGCTGCAATTTGGTGGGCTGTCGCTCCAGGGTGGTGGTGGAGCCTGTGTCCCACTTGGGGGAAGCCAAGTATTGCTTTGTCGGTGCCAGGTCCACGATGCCCTTTCTTTATAAATGGCCAGTGCACTTCACAGCAGCTCCTGCGTTGAGTGTCTGCCCCCTGGTGGTCAGTGCGCATCATAGGGACCATTCGGACTGGTGGAGGGACATTTAGCATATTAGCCTTTTATATATAGACTAGAGGCCCAGTCACAAATTCATGCACGGGTGGAGCCCCTCAGCCTGGCCAGTGATCAAGGCCTATCAGGGGGGCCGTCCAGCCAGTGGGAGAGACCCTAGGTGGTTGGCTGGCTGGCCCCCTGATCGGGGCCTGGTGGGGGGGAGGGGGCAGCCTGGGGGAAGGGCCGCAGGAGGTTGGCTGTGGGAGTGCACTGACCACCAGGGGGCAGCTCCTGTATTGAGTGTCTGTCCCGTGGTGGTCAGTGCTCATCATAGCCACTGGTCGACCAGTCATTCTGGTCATTAGGCTTTTATATATATCATAATGGTCATTTAGGCTTTTATATATATATAGATAGTAGCTAGCATTTATCAGGAGCTTATTCTGTATCAGATACTGTTCCTGGTCCTTTTATGTATTAAATCTCCAACAGTATATTATAGTAAGTGTTTTTATCTCCCTTTTACTGTGAGGAAACTGAGGTGTAGAGTTTAGGCCACACATCCAGTAGGTGGGAGAGAGCTGGTATTCCAACCCAAATATTTTGTCTCCTGAGCATGCTAGAGCCAACAGGTTATATGACTTGTAATCACAGCTCTTCTATTTTCTCATATATTCAACTAAATAAAATGAAAAGTTCTTTCAATTTTATTCTTTGTAACATTTGCATGTACACTGGAAAGCATAAACCATTGACTCAGTGAGCTACTTAGCAAAGGCTTACAGATTTCGACCAAGCTGATTGGGAACACTGTGATGCAGTAGTTGCAGGGGATGTTCGAGCTTTATTTTTACAGACCTGCAGATCAGTGTCAGAGCTCCCAAACCCCATCCTGCGGTCATGGTCTGCGTTGTTAGTGTCCTGGATGTTAGATATAAAAGTTCCAAACAGTACTTTCTAAGATGACCACTGTAGTCAGCCCCTTGTGGAAAGGTGGCATTCAACCCACAGCACAGCATCGGATCGAGGGCTGTGATCTCTACAAATGCCCAGGTCGGGTAACTGGTATTTACACATCGAACAGTGATGGCAGACGGTGGCTTCTCCATGTAAAAGTTGGTATCTGGAGTGCTGAGGAATACAGATCTTTATTTCTTAAAGAAATGATGCCTTGAGTTATTTTTAAGATATCTTCCACCTCTTTTTTTAATTCTCAAATTTACTGTTAGCTGAGTTAATAAGAGCTTATTCTTTTCCTCAGCTGGAAAAACACACCATTGTAACTAATCTTTTATTTCTGATATTGAGGAGGAGCAGAAAGAATAAATCAGAATTATACCAAGAAACTTAACTCCTGCATCAAATATGCAGACCTGTCAGTCCCAGCAGGAATTGTGTTGTTGTGAATCTGTAAAGTTGATCAAGCTCCTCTTACTGGAACAGTATTGCTGAATCACTCCCCTTCCATGCACACACTCATTTCTCTAGGAGGCAAATAAACAAACTTAAGTAGAATTGCTACACATAGCGTACTGTAGCTTAAGAATTTGATAGCTGTTTCACAAAGGAAAAATTAATTTCAGTTTTAGCATCAGTTGCATTATGTAAAAATGCTTATTAAACATATTTTAGAAGTGAGTGCATTTTTTTGGTAATATTCTAATGCTTTACACTGGATACAGTAAGTGATGTTGCAGATATGCGGTATCATCTTAATCATTCCTATATTGTGATTGTGTCTGTGTGTGCTGTTTTAACTAGATATCTCAATGGTTGGAAGTATGGAACTATGTCCGTGTCTCCTTACAATAAGAGATCTATTTTAGAAACACAATTAGAATATTCTTCCACTTTAGAATTTTTATGTTATGTTTTCATCAGGGCAACAAGATTTTGATCATTGAAGGTGGGTACAAAGGCAACAATGGCTTTTAGAAATTCACTCTTCACTTGCAGGGCTGGCTTGGTCACTTACCCCTCCTAACAACACATTCAGGTAACTGCAGCACAAAAATGTTACAGAACTTAACCAACGTCACACAGCAAAAACTAAAAAATAAATAAATAAATAAAAAATGATGGAACCAGGATGAAAACTCAGGCTGTCTGGCTCTGACCCTATGTTTACAACCATTGCATGAGACTGTCTTTCATTATATTCTCATATCAGCTTGCAAAGCTGTAGGAATGTCACCCATGGCTGTCAGAGGAAAACAGTTTCTTGTATAAAATAACATAAACCACCTGAAGATATTTCTTCTTGCGTTTAATGGTTTTGAACATCTATCATTTACTGATTTCTTTAGGATAGGCTTGGTTTCTGCACATTTCATCTGGTGCTTGACAACCTCAAGCATTTTTGTACAGATCTTAGTTACAACAAAACAACACAAACCACTGTGAATATTTGCAGATTGCTCGATGCAATTGTTGGGTTTATCTTTCCTTGGTTGTTCTTAGCCTTTGGCTGAGTTTTTAATGAAAAGTCAGATTGTAGACTGTACTCCTTGTAGAATGATGGAACAGGGAAAACAAATGGAATGCGATAATGTACACACATGGCAGCTTGGGATAATGCATCGGTGATACAAAATGATCTAAATGAGGGCATGTGGACAATTAAAATCAGATCGAATGCTTATAATTAATATCACATGGATGAAATAATGTCAAAGATACCAACTCAAAGACATGCAGTTATATGGTTTCCATCCCAGGTATGAGTTGATTTCCTTTTCTCTCAAATTGCCAAAGTACAATTCAGGAAGTATTCCCAAAGGGTGAGTGGTGACCAGCAATGCTCTCACCCTTGGGCATAACTTTGAGAAGGATACTTTCATTAGGCTTCTCACCATCGACCCATTTATTCCTCCAACAAACAGGCTACACCATTATGTAGAGTTGGCTCAGGGCCCCCATCCCCAGGGCAGAGTGAGACAAGACCTCTGGCTGCCAGACGACTGCCCACTCTCTAGGAAGAGAATGTTGATATCAGTCCCACGATGCCATTACCACTCAGTGTACACTGTATTAACACTGAATTCTTCCTCTGCCCTCAGCCCCACTGTCATCTCCATGACATTCTATGTCCTTGCCCTGACCCTGCCATTTCTCTCCTCCACAGTCTCCCAGACCTTTCTCTCCTGCTCCATCCCCCTCAGCAAACTTACCTCCTTCTCTGTGAGTTCCCTCCACCTTCTAGCTTTACATGAAGGCTCACTCCCCTGAGGCCACCCCGCTTTCTCAGCAGCTCTGTCTGTGGAGCCCCTCTTCTCTCAGCTACCATGTGAAGAGGCTGTTGTGTCCTTGTTGCTGCTCATGGTCACTTCTGGACTGATTCCTCTGCTCTTTTTAAAAATCCTCAGCTCCTTGGAGGGTAATGAAGGCCCTCAGTCTATATCACCCTGGCATCTGCCAACATCCGGGCCACTCTCACCCATCAAAGGCTTTGGAACCTGGTGCACAGTGTCTGGACCCCCGGACCTGCCATCCTCAGGTGTGATTTTCATCCACGTGGGCTGTGCACTCAACACTCTGGCCTTTCAGGCCCTTGACCTCTGTATCTGCACTGACCTTCTCTCCCCCACATCCATCACCCACTTTTTCAGTAACACCTAGGAAGTTTTCATCGCCAGGGCCTGCTTCTTCACGATAGCTAATTCAGCATCCCACTGCCTGACTTTTACTCTCTCCCACTCTGCTCGCTTGTTTAGCTACCCCAGTTAAGACTGTCCTTTGACCCGGTCAGGACCACTGATCTCTCTCATTTCCCAGCTGCTCAGCTTGCTCCCGTCCTCTGCTTATTTAACGGGAGATTTCATAGTCACAAACCCAACTGTTGAGCAGCTGTCGAAGGCAGGGCATAACAAACAATCCTGGCAAAACAGCATGGGAGAGGGGCAGGGCGGTTCCTTATGAGAGAATTGGAGTTTTGTGGCCAAAAGATGGGGGAAAGGATGCCAGGCAGGCCAAAACAAACAATGACCACTCCAATTTCTTCTGTAATTTCTGCTTCTGGACACATTGAGTTATTTAGATTATTTAAGTTATTTGGCTGATTTTCTTACTCATGTTCCACTTAACTCTGTGTGCCACTTCTTTCCAAATGAAACCAGAAATCTTGGCTCACAGTTCCCTTGACAGAAAAGCTGCTTCTTCACTGTGTACACAGGCACTCCATGTTCTCCGGCATTGAAAGGACTGAGGGTAGCTTTTCTCAAGGCTGAGAAAACATATGGATGAGAGTCCGCTACTTCTCAGCCCATAGCCTTTTGACAAGGCATCTGCTACAACATTTTTTATTCTTGGATCATGGACTGTTGTTTGCCAATTGTTTTCATAAATATTAATCTTTGAAATCTTGACTAAGAAGTTGTTCATTTTGGACTCTTTTCATCTTTGTATGCACCATCTTTAAATAATTGTCTCATAACACAAGATTTTTCTTTGGAAAAATTCCCACTTTAAGAGTGGGGGCTAAAATTTCTAATTTCAAAACTCGTGGGTTGTTTTGTATTTGAATCCTCTCTCCTTTTCCTTTACTTAATTAAATTGACTGCCATTGGAATAATGGTTCTGCATTCATTTTGCAAAAGGAAGCCTTGACAGTACCTCAGGAAGACATTTAAGTTTAACTTTCCCATGCACTTGATCGATTTAGTCCCACGGTGGATAACTAATTCCTTCTTGGTCTGAGAGTATAAACTTCAGAACTGAATCATGGTTTTGAACTGGACCCTATTCAGTATGTTCACTGATGGCATTTGATGCGTGTTCATTTCTCAGCATCCCTTTGTATGAGAGGATAAGTAATTGGTAAATCTGCATCGGATGAGACAGCGAGCACCTCTTCCACTGAAGGGTGTTATTTAATGACTGTTGATAAAGTTTTATAGGTCAGTGTGGCCTCTCCCATGCACTCAGTGGCGCATATAAAGCATTGTAAGTGCTGTAGGCATTGTTTGGGGTTAGCTCATGATTTAGTTTACTGCTCCCTTGAGGGAGCAGTAATTCGGCACATTTTAAATTGTTTTAATTATTGCTCAATCAGTAAAATAATTTTTAACATTAACAATGAAATGCACTTTGCATAGACACTTGATCCTAAGGCCTGTTAGGAAAACGTCATCTGTGTGTGAAGCCAGCGATGGCAGACACAGCACATTTTGAAGGAAGATTATGTAATCACCACTACAGGTCTTCTCTTCCCTAGTAAACTAGCTGTTCACCGTTAACTGTAATCTGTTTTAAAAAGTAGATTGCAAGCTCTCATTATAAGATCTGGAAAGGTGTGCTCTATTCTGTGGATTTCATAAATGGCTTGGGTTTTCCTTTTCACTTCTTCAAGCCAGAGTACTCTATTATTAAAGGAGAGCTAATAAACTGGAAAATATGGTAACTCACCAATGAGTGATGAAATTATTATTTCTTCAGCTCTACCTAGAATCGTGTAAAAATTATATTTAAAGCCGGAGAGATTCTTGTCTTTTGCTATCTGAAAGCTGTGTCATGGCTTGGGAATGTATCTCACAGTTGAGATCAAGCACTGCTTCCTCCAGGCCCTGTTGGCAGGAGTCCGCTCAGCTCTGCGTCTGCCATACTCTGAGAGTAAGATGAGATTCACATGTTTGCATACCATCTTTTTCATTCCTGCCGGGGATACTTTCTGGAAAGAGCATATTGAATATTTCAGCGGTGCCTCTATTTTAGGGAAGGAGGAGAATCTCACAAAAATTGGGAACTATTCCAGAATCGGGCCAGAAGCCGAGGAGTAAATGAAGGGCCCACTCCAAGGAGGCCTCTGCCAGAGGCTAGTGATTCCAGGTGGTTAGGAGGACGGGCGTGTGGAGCAGTGTTCTCCTGGTTCAGGGATTGTGCACCTGAGGGAGATTATGGGGAGAAAGCTTGGCCTTACCTTTATGGTATTAGCGGATGACCAACAATTATTTAGAACCTGTCATATGTTATTGCAGATGCTGTGGTAAGATACAAATGAATGAAGTGCCACCTGTGTTCATTTTCTAGGTTTGCCATGACAAAATACCACAGGCTGGTAAACAACAGACACTTACTTTTTCACAGTTCTGGAGGCTAGATATTCGAGATCAAGGTGCTGGCAGGGTTGGTTCCTTCTGAGGCCCGTAGGGGAAGGATCTGCTCCAGAACCCTCTCCTTGGCTTGTAGGTGCCCACCTTCTCTCTCTCATCACATGATCTTTCCTCTGTTCCTGTGTCTGTGTCCAGATTTCCCCTCCTTATAAGGACACCAGGCATATTGGATGAGAGTCCACCCTAATGACCTTGTTTGAATTCAATCACCCATTTAAAGACAGTCTCTAAATATGGTTCTATTATGAGGTGACAGGGGATTAGGACTTCAACATAGGAATTTTTGGGTGATGTGACTCAACCTGTACGACCACCTCCCTCTTTAAACCTACGCATAGATGGGACAGGTCCAGATGGTTTCTGGGTAAGCTTCTCCTGTGCTCATTTTGTTGAGGGCAGCCAGCATGCACTGAGCAGGTTGCTGGCATCTACAAACAGATTTAGGAAGTTCCTTCTAAACAGTATTATTTAAATTAGTCTAAGCCAGTGGTTCTCAACCTTCTGGCCCTTTAAATACAGTTCCTCATGTTGTGACCCAACCATAAAATTATTTTCGTTGCTACTTCATAACTGTAATGTTGCTACTGTTGTGAATCATCATGTAAATATCTGATATACAGGATGGTCTTAGGCGACCCCTGTGAAAGGGTCATTCGATCGCCAAAGGGGTCGCTACTCACAGGTAGAGAACCACTGGAAGCCAACAAATACACATCTAAAAGGGGTTTTGCTTTCTTCTTCTTTCATGTCGTAGATTAATGTTGAAAGAAAACAGTTGATTGGCACACAAACCCCAGTGACACTGACAAGCACGTGGAGAGATGTTTGAGTATAAACCTGAAGCATTATATAGATCTGACTGGTTCTGAAAGCCCAGAATGAGAATTTTGAAAATGTGATAGAATTTTAATGTTTGTGATATTCTTTGGCTGTGGACTGACTCTCCAGAGCATGGTGCAGTTTTTTTCTGGAGCACTTTTGACAATGTTTCAGCACAATCACGAAGAATTAGATGTTTCAGGTGTGGTCTCTGGAGTTTCTGTATTTGCTAAAAATCAAGTAGATGGAATATCATTTTAGCAATTTATCATTCTTATCCTCTCGTAGCAAAATATGCACTTAAATCCTTCATTGAAAAATGTACCATTTGGGAAGTGTTTTCATTACTATTTACAAGTTATTTGTAAACCTCTCAATTTTATGTTTATTTTGGAAAGTGGCCAGTTATTTTTTATTTCCACAAAGAAATGAAGTTAATTTTACAAAAACATGACACAAACAGGAACATTACTTTTAGCCTGTGATACAGCCTAGCCCTGGTGCCTTATTCCTTGCACCTGAATGTGGGAGCTAACATTGAAGTGGTATTTTCATTATTTTAAAAAAGAAACCGAGCCATGTCATAGTGTTACTTTTGTAAATATCCTGGTTTATAGAAGATTTTTCTGATAATTGAAGGCAGCATTATTTTCTTTTCTTAGGTAAAGTTTTTCTACTTCTTGCATATTTTAAACCAGTTGTCTCATACCAACAAAGGTAGGAAAAGCAGTACCAGAAAAATAGACTGCAAGATACATTCACAGAGTAATTCCTTCTGTCCTGAACTCATGGCTATTTGCATAGTGAAGTTGAGATAATTGATCATTTTAATTTTGATTCTGGTATAATTTCTCCCATGAGATTCTAAATGATTGGTTACTTCACTAAGTGCATAGGAAAAGGGAATTTTCTTGGATCATTCTGATACACATTTATAGATATATGTAAACACAGTAAACATAAGGCACAGAATGTGGTAGTGGAGAATCAAAGGTGTATGTGAGAAGATACCACCTGCGAAAAAAAGAGAATCTACTATTCTGGAAGTAGAGAGGTGGTCTGAGTTATACAAGAGTAACAATCATCCGATCATTATTACAGATGTATTACAAAGCTAGGAGGAGTGATAACGTTGAGCAACACTTTTTAAAAACCAGTATTTATACTTGTCCTCTGCTGAATTTCTCTAAATTTAGCTTTTTACTCAAAATGAATACACACAACCCTAGCCAGTTTGGCTCTGTGTCTAGAGTGTCGGCCTGCGGACCGAATGGTCCTGGGTTCAATTCCGGTCAAGGGCACATGCCTGGGTTGCGGGCTTGATCCCCAGTGTGGGGTGTGCAGAAGGCAGCCAATCAAAGATTCTCTCTCATCATTGATGTTTCTATCTCTCCCTCTACCTTCCTGTCTGAAATCAATGAAAATATTTTTTAAAAATGAATACACACAACTAGTGTGTGGTAAATGAATGGTTAAAATTAGGTTACTGACATCAATGTGGAAATCTTTTCTCTGATATTGTTCACTGCTGTTATTTTTAGTACATTTATTGAAATGTCTTTCACTGTAGCGTGCCATGCTTGTTTGTACGTCACATGTGCCTCAGATATATCAACATGCAGAATACAATGAGGTGCATTAGGAAGGTCCGTGAATATTTATGGTAATCCAAGGGAACTCGACACCGAAATTAACATTCTGGTTCCCAGTCAGTTATCTTATATCTGACTCCGAAGGGTATTTAAGATAAAAACAATTTACTGCAATTGATGTATTTTACCAATTATACTAAGCACTCAGAGGCTAATTCCAAACCTAAAAACGTTAATAGTTCAACACTAACAGTGAGTTTCAATTAAATCATAAAAGGGTGTATTCTAAAGAGATTTATTTTTGGCTTTTGTGCTGAACATAATTTTTTTATGATTTAATGTTTGTAAATTAGATAGAATGCATTAAAAGAACCCAAAATAAGATAGTTCTGCAAAATAGTATTTCTTTTTAGCCTCTGAACTTATTGCTATAATCCCTGGTGTTTGACAAAGCTACATGCATGAGGGTTTCTTCGTGGAACCATACTCATACCTTTTAAGAACCCGACGGGGGATAATTTAAGGTGGAGACTGACCTCAGGGAGGACTATCTTAGGTGCACTTCTTGAAGATGGAAGTGGGAAGCAGGAGACACTGTGGATGGAGATTATGGCTGCGCTGATTCTGGTTTGTCATAGCCCCCATGGGAGGGTCCAAGAATAGCAGAATCCTTCTCCATTTATTCCTGAACAATCAATAAAAGAGAATGGGAGATTGAGCCTCAGAATATCATTAGTATCATCAGAAGATTATTAATATTGGCAGTACAGAAATGGAGTTTCCATGATATAAACATGGACAAGAAAATGGCTCAAATAATTCCAAGTGTTCTGTGGTCTCTGGCTCTTTCTTTGAGGATGTCAGATCTACAACATTTCAGAACAAATGACTGGGAAGTTAGCTGGTGTTCTGACCTTAGATGAATAAGAAACAAAAAATCATCTACAGATTCTTGACTGTATACAACTTTATTAAACACTAGAGTCCCGGTGCATGGATACGTGTACTGGTGGGATCCCTCGGCCTGGCCTGCGGGGATCAGGCCGAAACGGCTCTCCGACATCCCCTGAGGGCTCCCAGATTGTGAGAGGGCAGTTCTTGGGTGACGCACCCGAGAACCACAGCTGCCAAGTCACTGCAGCTTGGCAGCTCCTGCATTGAGCATCTGCCCCCCTGGTGGTCATTGCGCGTTATAGCTACCGGTTGGACAGTCAAATGGTTGGACGGTCGCTTAGGCTTTTATATATATAGATGAGCTTAGTCAGCTGACTCTACATAGACCAAATATGGCAATTGAAGTAATCTTGGAGTGGTCTGGGACCTTGGGGCTCCTGCTGTAGCACCTATTAGCTGTGGGATTTCAGGCTCCTTGGTTCTCATCTGCTTCATCAAGTTAAATTAAAAGTCGAAGCTGAGCCATGTGATCTTCTGAGATCTCCTCTCTCATGTTTCTCTCATTCTCCTTCTGTTTTCTAGATTTAGATTTTAATGTGACCACAAAATAAGTAAATTCCTGTCCAGAAATATCAGAGGGTAGACTTAAAGTGCTTCCCAAGCTTGTAAATTTATGGAATGACTATTAAGTGCCAGGAGCTATACCAGTTGCTAATGATAGAAAACAAAATGGAATGAGAGGAAAAGGTTAATTCTTGTGTGGAGCTTGCATGTTGCTGGGAGCCGATGATAAACCAATAAATAAACAAATGTGTCAGGAAGGGGGAAATACGGCGATGGAAAAATGTAATATCAGTTGCATGTTCATAGGTACTGGGAATCATTTTTGGAATGTTAAATGTACTTTATGTAGATATTTAATCCTCACAGTAACTGTATGAGGCAGGTATAATTCCAGTCTCCATTTTATAGGTGACAGAGCTGAAGTGTAGAGAAGTTAAGTCATTTGCCTCCATTTTCACAGCCAGAACCAGCCAGTGACTCAGCTGGGATTAAAACCCAGGCAGCCTGGTCCTTAGGATCTTTACTTTTTAATATTAAATTACGTTGTTGCTTCTTTCTGGGTAAAAGCAGGGCAAGAACAACAAAATCTGGAAGGGGTTTGGTTTCATGTAGCTGTTAAGGGAATACCTCTTTGCATGGATGGTATTTGATGGAGACCTGAGGTAGGTAAGGGGATTTGCCATGTAGCTCTGTCCAGGGCAGTGGAAATAGCAAGTGCTAAAGATCTGAGTGAGGAGCTTGCTTCCAGTATTGGAAAAACAGCAAGGAAACCAGCGTGGCTAGATAAGAGTTAGTGTAGTGATAGATAGATAGATAGATAGATAGATAGATAGATGATAGCACTAGGTCATGAGATCAGAGAGGAGTATGGGGGACCGGCTGTGTAGGACATTATATCACCTTTGGTTTTTCCCAAGTTGGACAGGAAACCATTGGGAGACTTTTGAGTGTAGGACCATAGGAGTAAGTGAAATATGGTCCATGATAATATACAGGGACTGCTGTTTGCTATATAGAGGATACACTTAAGTATGACAGTACAGTGAATTTTTAAGTGGTTGTTGTAGGGATCTAGGTGAGAAACAAAGGTGGCTTGGACCAGGTTGGTAGCAGGGGAGGTGGATTGTGCATATGTAATGAAATTTGAATGGACAGGCTTTGCTGGTTGATTGAATATGAGGTATAATAGAAAGAGAGAGAGAGAGGAAAAAAACCCCACAAAAAACCAAAACTCCAAGGAATGTGGCCCCAGTAACTGGAAGAATGGATGTGCCATTGACTGTCAAGGAGAAGACCACGGAGAGTCTTTTCCATCTTACGTGTCTCCAGTGCTCAACGCAGCAAATGCGTAGAGTATGGAACTAAACTAGTTAGGTGAGGAATTCTTCCTACTCCTGCCAGGTTTCCTCAAACACATACAGAGGGTTTATTTGGCCATGAATTTTAGCCAAGAAACTGTGTCTGCTTTGCATGATATTTTGAGCATCCAAATGGCAGCAATATCAAAAGGGGAAATAAAATGCAGCTTTGATTTGGAGGGAGATTGAATTTCATGAGTGATGAACCTGAATTTAAGAAAGATATATTACATAAAGTTTCATTCTTCTGCAATGTGGAGAGTAATTTTGAGCAAGGTTTCAGTGACCTGTGAAGAAATGTTATTCCAGTACAGCCTCCCCAGTACAGGCTTTCTTAAGGATGGGCGTTGTGATAGGTGACTAAGGAAGAATATGGGAGAGGATGCTACCTTTCTGGGGCAGATGCAGTGTTCCTAGAACATCGAAGTGTATTGTATCTTATATTTTTAAGTCCAAATGAAAAGTCAACACCCTGTTTGGTTCTAATTCAAACTATTTGTTAAGTGTCAGGGATTTGGAACAATTGAGAGACACAGGAGTCATTCAGACCAAGATTAAAATGTCAAGTTAATTACTGGAATATCCACTAGAAACCATGCTTTAGATCCGTGTTTGTTAATATTTTGCCTCATCCTATTAACAACTCCACGCTCCCCTGAAGGGACCAGCCTCTGAGAGTGTGGCCGAGAGCAGTCCAGGATTCACCTGCTTTTGTGGTCAGGAAGAGCTCTTGGCTAAGCATCCCATTCCTCCTTTCCAACTCACCAATCAGATACGGAACTTCGCTTTTTATAGGGAGGAGTAAGTGGGTAGACGGACGTCAAAAGGGTCACTATTGCGAGTTTCTCCATCTGGGACACTTGAAGTGAGCAAAAAGAAACTTCCCTACTGACTTTTCTCTGTTGGGAATTTTTACCTCATTACAAAATAAATTTTAATTGCCTTTATTCATACCAGCCCACGTTTCTATGAGCAATACCAGTACAGGGTGGGGAAAAAGTAGGTTTACAGTTGTCTGTATGAAAAATAATACAATAATTAATAAATGATAATACAAGAATAAACTCTTGTTTTGGGTATATACAACTGTATTGTTACTTTTGCTCCACCCTGTATTGTGTCTATAGCCTTCTTGCCTGATAGTATAGGTGGAAGAGAGCTTGATGTTTTTCCTCACAAACATTAATTACATGCCATCTGTACAGGTAGCTCACTGTGGGCTGCCGCTGAGCTATGCATAATTGCTGGTTTCCCTGATGCTAAATCCTTTATTTTCTCCGTGGGCTTGAGAACCATTAGCATAGGTACCTTTCAGTCAAGACTGACTAGAAAACATTTCTCTAAAATGAGTATTTGGGACTGGTTTTCCCACTAAGTCTACCTGTGTACCTGAATTGGGAGGTAACTGATTTCTAGTCCCTAAAATTGCTGAGTGTTCAGCTCTATCAGAACCTTATTGATTGGTGGTGCATGTTTAATAGAATTTTCAGAATTTGATGTCCATACTACCCAAAGCAATCTATAAATTCAACGCACTTCCCATTAAAATACCAACGGCATACTTCAGAGATCTAGAACGAACTCTCCAAAAATTCATCTGGAATAAAAAAAGACCTCGAATAGCTGCAGCAATCCTGAAAAAGACCAAAGTAGGTGGGATCTCAATACCAGATCTCAAGATGTATTACAAAGCCACTGTTCTCAAAACTGCCTGGTACTGGCACAAGAATAGGCATATAGATCAATGGAATAGAATAGAGAGCCCAGAAATCGGCCCGAACCAATATGCTCAATTAATATTTGACAAAGGAGGCAAGAACATACAATGGAGCCAAGATAGTCTCTTCAATAAATGGTGCTGGGAAAATTGGACAGATATATGCAAGAAAATGAAACTAGACCACCAACTTACACCATACACAAAAATAAACTCAAAATGGATAAAGGACTTAAATGTACGACAGGAAACCATAAAAATTCTAGAAGAATCCAAAGGCAACAAAATCTCAGACATATGCCGAAGCAATTTCTTCACTGATACAGCTCCTAGGGCACTTGAAACGAAAGAGAAAATGAACAAATGGGACTACATCAAAATAAAAAGCTTCTGCACAGCAAAAGAAACCATGAACAAAACAACGAGAAAACCCACTGTGTGGGAAAACATATTTGCCAATGTCATATCCGATAAGGGCCTAATCTCCAAAATTTATAGGGAACTCATACAACTTAACAAAAGGAAGATAAACAATCCAATCAAAAAATGGGCAAAGGACCTAAATAGACACCTTTCAAAAGAGGACATTCAGAAAGCCAAGAGACATATGAAAACATGCTCAAAGTCACTAATCATCCGAGAGATGCAAATCAAAACAACAATGAGGTACCATCTCACACCTGTCAGACTGGCTATCATCAACAAATCAACAAACGACAAGTGCTGGAGAGGATGTGGAGAAAAAGGAACACTTGTGCACTGCTGGTGGGAATGCAGACTGGTGCAGCCACTATGGAAGACAGTATGGAGTTTCCTTAAAAAACTGAAAATGGAACTCCCATTTGACCCTGTGATCCCACTTCTAGGAATATATCCCAAGAAACCAGAAACACCAATCAGAAAGGATATATGCACCCCTATGTTCATAGCAGCACAATTCACCATAGCTAAGATCTGGAAACAGCCTAAGTGCCCATCAGTAGATGAATGGATTAGAAAACTGTGGTACATCTACACGATGGAATACTATGCTGCTCTAAAAAGGAAGGAACTCTTACCATTTGCAACGTCATGGATGGAACTGGAGAGCATTATGCTAAGTGAAATAAGCCAGTCAATGAAGGAAAAATACCACATGATCTCACTCATTCATGGATAATAGAGACCATTATAAACTTTTGAACAATAATAGATACAGAGGCAGAGCTGCCTCAAACAGATTGTCAAACTGCAGCAGGAAGGCCGGGGAGGGTTGCGGGGCAGGAGGTAGGGGGGTAAGAGATCAACTAAAGGACTTGTATGCATGCATAGAAGTATAACCAGTGGACATAAGACATGGGGGGATAGGGGAGGCTAGGGGACTGTCTAGGGCGGGGGGATAAAATGGACACATATGTAATACCCTTTGTAATACTTTAAGCAATAAAAAAAAAAAAAAAAAAAAAAAGAATTTGAAGTCCCCATTAAACATCATACTCTTCAAGATCAACAACAAACATGTATTCACAGCCTGCTTCATGCACAATACCAAGTTCTGGGGCACCAGGAAGTGTCAGTTATCTGCCCACACGAAGTTGGTGCTTTAATATAGAAGGCGTGTCATGTGAGTACATGTGCAAAGTAACTCATATATGTAAAGCCTCTGCTACCTGCTAAGTGCATTATATAGGTGTTAGAGGCAGAATGTTAAGTCATGCACCGAAGACATTTTGACAGGTTTGGTATAGCTACAAGCCATTTCCTAGGAATTATTCTTAAAGCTGGGGACTCTAAAAATGAGTGTCACCTTAACTTTGCAGGACTAGATCATTATGGACTTTTGGTCCCAGGGAATTTGAGGAAGGAGGGACAGTTTTAGCGGGTCCTTGAATATCCCAAGGACTGAGTCTTTGGTGCCCTCCTCACCCCAAATGTCTCTTTATTAGTTAATAGCATCACCATCCATCCAACTGCTCAGTCAAGACCTTAGGTGTCCTTCTTGATTGCTCCTTCTCTCTCGTCATACACAGCAAATGCATCAGCACTCCCATTGCTTCTACCTGTCAATGTATTTTGCACACACCCAGCTGCTCATCTGCCTGGCCAGCCCCTGGTCTCAGCCCATTATCCTGCTCCAAGACCTGATCATCTCCTGCCTGGACTGCCACATGACCCCTAGCTCACCTCCCGCGCCCATTGTTTGTAACCTCCAATTCATTCTTTCCCTGGAATAATAGTTGCCAATCATAAATCAGATGATGCCACCCTTTGATGTTTTTCTATTTCTCTTTAAAAGAAAATTCACATTTCTTATCAGAATATAAATAAGGCCCTGCGTGATCTAGCTTGTGCCATCTCTTAAACCTCTTTTCTTTATTTTACTATATTGTAGCCACCACGGTGTCCTTTCTATTCCTCAAACAAAACAGTCTCTTTCCATTTAGAGGCTTTGCACTTGCTATTCCTTCTGCCTGGCATGCGGTTCCTCTGGCTCTTTGTGTGCCTGACTCCTTTTATCTTTTAGGTCTCAGCTTAGTTGTCACACTCTCAGCTCAGATGCTTCTATAACGTCCCCCAGTTGTCCTGTAAAATATCATCCTATTCATTTTTTTTTTTTTGGTACATTTCAGAAAGTGGCAAACATCTAGTTTCTCTTTTTTTGTTATTGCTTACTTACTTATTGTTTGTTTCCTCAATAGGCCTGTATTTATGACTTTATCTGAAGTACATATCACAGTGCCTTCGATTATGAATAAAGAATGTGGCTTTATAAGCAGAAGGGAAAGAAAGGGGCATTCAGGGCCGGGTGAGAGTGTGAGCAAAGATCTGGAGACCGGGTGAGGCTCGTAGGTAGGAAGCAGTATCTGAGTCCTGTTCATGGGAAGCCTAGCAGGAATGTTGGCCAGGAGGTTGGGGCCTGGGACAGGGCTAGAGTGGCTGAAAGTGAAGTAGTCTAAATGGTAAGTGCAAATTATGTTCAAAGAAAGAAGCGGAAGATTAACAGCAGAAGAACCATGTGGGGTCTGAGAGGGTGAGTCCAAGGTTCTGGAGAGGGGGTCCCAGAGAACATCAGGAGCAGTGCATAGTATGGAGGGCAAGGGGGTAAGTGCAGAATGGTTCAGGGTGCAGCTTTTAAAAAAATCACCCAGAACACTGTTCTTCTTGGGAGTAATCCTACTTATATGCTGCAACATTTGATTTCACTTGCACCGGGAATACATTTGGAAAGTAACACAATTTATGAGAGGCCTTAAAGTCAAAGCTGTGGGACTAGAATTAACCTTGCAGCCAGTCACCTTGAAGCTCCTGAAGAAAGATGTTTGCTCAGAGAGAGATTCTGTAAGGTGTCTCTTGCAGTGATACCATTGCTGAGAAATGCTGCAGGGAGCAAGGTCGGGTAGGAGAGGTTTGTCATTGTCCGGCTGAGAGCTTCTGAAATGCATTTCTAAGGCTGTTATACTTGAAAAGGATGGGCTTTATATGCCTTTTGTAAGTTCCAAACGAGAAACAATTCCAAGGATCTTATACAGTGAATGGTGTGAGGACCTGGGCTTTGGGAAGCTTTCGGAGAGAGGTCAGCGGGACCCTTCCAGGGTCTCTTCTTTGCCATTCC
This sequence comes from Myotis myotis, assembly GCF_014108235.1. Lineage (NCBI taxonomy): Eukaryota > Metazoa > Chordata > Mammalia > Chiroptera > Vespertilionidae > Myotis > Myotis myotis. The sequence continues at coordinate 178,352,631 of NW_023416335.1, forward strand.
TTGTCTTCCTTGTCCACGCTTCCCTCGTGGTAGTGAGACTGGTGTTTTGCACTGAAACCTTTTGTGATGTCCTCTTTCTGGCTCTTCTCTAAGAGGACAGATAAATTGACTGAAGCCTGTAGAGCTGGGCTGCAATACCGCGACTCACCAGTAGGTGCCACCATCTCACAAATGATTTCTCCTGCTTCCAGAATCTAGTCTACAGCTTTAAATGCCTAGTTTATTTCATCCCATATATATGTTGAGTTCTCCATAATTATAAATATGTATTCAGATCACATGAAATCAAAGCATTTTTCTAAATCAAGTTACTTACAATATATAGTTACATTTTATTCAAGATTCTGTTGTTTAATGATACTTGATTTTAGTTAGTAGCCAGCTTATCTTTAGCTACTCTAATATTACATTACTTATTTTGATAATATTTTATATTGGTGGAGTTACAGATACATCTTAGGACCAGGAAAAATATGGTTCATGTGCTTTGTTTTATTTTTTTCTTCATTTAATATTTCCACCTGCACAGGAAGTTCTATTACACAGTCCTGGTATAGACTAACCTGATCTCTCTTTTTGAAAAAAATCTGCAGATACCACCCTGTGCCTGTGATCAGGTCTGTACATAGATACATTTTTAAAATTTTAAACAAAGTATGAATAGGTGTTTATTTTTCAGTATATATTATATTTTGGAGATTTTTTTTTTTTTTTTACATTTGGCCATTATATTAGCAATAAAATAGAAAAAAAGGCAAAGGGATAAATGTCTAGCTATATATAATAGCTCAATATTTTCAAATCTAATTATACTACTTGATAACTAATATACTTAATATTTGTAATTGTGTATTCTAATTGATCTCTGGAAGTACACTAATGAGCATATAAGACTGGGAATTAACAGGAACCCCTGCGGCTCACGTTCAAGAAGAGCCAGCTCACATTTGACGGTTGGTTACACTCTATGCAGTGTCTTAAATGTGTCATTCCCACACCTCCCCAATTTGAAAACTCATTCGAAATGGCAGAGATAACATTGCATGTCCTCGTGTGTAGGCAAAATGCACTATTTCCTTTTATTTCCGACCACCAAATATGTAGGTTTTCCTCTGATGGACCAATTCTCCACCATCAGCTGGGTGTCCTGTAATTTAATTTAATTCTGACCCTATCTACCTGGAGGTAGCATCAGGCAGCACAGGTTAAGTCCCACTCCCTTCCTTCGGATGCCAGTAGTAAATCCGGGTTGTTACCTGTGCTTCTGACTGACTGGCTATGAATCCGAGGTCCCCAAGACCCCGCCTTAAGTTTGATAATTTGCTAGAGCAGCTCACAGAATTCAGGAAAAACAGTTTTTACTTACTAAGTTACAAGTTTATTTCTAAAGGTTACAAACTTAGGAACAACCAGATGGAAGAGATGCCTAGGACAAGGTATATGAGGGAGAGGTATGGAGCCAACCGGAAGCTCTTCAAACACTGTACCTCAGGGATTTTTATGGAGGCTTAGTCATGTGGGTATGTATGATGGATTGCTAACATCCATTTCTAGGCCCTCGTCCCTCTCTGGAAAGTGGAGAGCAGGAGCTGAAAGTTTCAAACTTGAAATCATGACTTGGTCTTTCTGGGGACCAGTCCCCGTCCAGAAACCCGCCAATAGATGCCTCTTTAGCACAAAAGACGCCACTGTCAGCCAGGAAATGACAAGGGATTTAGGAGTTCTCTGTGGGACACTCCTCTCATTCAGACAATTACAAGGGTTTTAGGAGTTTCTTGTCAGGAACTGGGGTTAAAGACCAAATATTAGCTGGAATGGGAGCCAGAAACCAATATATATGTTTCTTATTATTTCACACTTAGTTATCTGAAAAGTAGAATCTTTGATAGCAGCTTTCTTTCTGGCTTCCTCAGGAGCTGCAGGGTGTTACGTCTTCTATCCTGGTATAATCTTGCATGTGCTGTATGACTGATTTTACTGCACTGTTTCTACCAGTAGGGAAATGGTCTCTGTTTTATTTGTTGCTGTGAAAGTCTTAAAACATGTGACTGTCCATGTGAACACTCTGTGCAGATTAAAGCTGCAGGGCATGATTGGAGGAGACGCGACTGCCAAGCCACTGGGGCAGCTAAGAAGGCGGCCCCTGCCAACGACAGCGTGGGATTATGTAACGCCTGCAGTGTCTGGCACTGTGCTCCACCGGAGACACATCACGTGTTGTGCAATGCTCTTAGCCCTGAAATTCAATTAGATTGCTTTGAACGATCCGTGAGTCTGCATGAGATAAGCTTTTACTGCTCTACACTAGAAAGCAAATGGGTTGATTAGCTGCACATAAATTGGGAAATTGCCATTGTAATTCCAGCAAGGATATTTGCATTATAGATACATCCTCTCCTGTGCCACAGAAAAGCAGAATTTAAGCATTATGTAACCTGGATAAATAAAGGAGGGTGGGGAATCCAACCTTCATATTAGAGAAAAAAATATTTTCTTCCAGACACTTAGCAATAGATTTTCTTTTCTAAAACTAGATTTTTGTCATTGTTTGGGGGAATCTGCTTAAAGCCTGCTGGTATTTCTTTTTTTAATGCCATGATATATGAATGAGAATAAAGAAATTGATAGAGTGATAATTTGGCAGGGAGGAATTTCATTAGAAAGAATTTAAATTGTGAGTTCAATATCCTTTTAATATTGAGCAAATTTACTTTCTTTGTGAAATTGTAGCTAGTCACTTTAAGGAATTGGGGACCATCAGAAATTAACCCCATATTGTTTGGCTGAGACTTCTTAATGTCTTTTCACAAAAGGAGATCTGGAATGGAGGAGGGAGCTTAATAGTAAATGTTGAGGAATTGAGAACTCAGAAAGAAATTGAGGATTATTATCATTCTAAGGGCTTCAAGAGCCACTGTTAGACAATCAAAATCAATGATGTGGGCTTGGCCTCCCAGCTCCTTCTACCCTGGTTTTTCTCCAAATAGGATTTCAGGTTTCAACCGAAAGTCCTGGTGAGAAGTTGATGTTCATTGAAATTGTTTGGGACAGAGCTGAAACCAAAGGCACTGAAATGTCACGCAGAGAGCTTACATTTTGTTATATCAACAGGGATTAGGTGTGCAGCTTCTTTGTGATTTGGGGTGAAGTGGTCTTGAAGTGGAGCAAAATCAGCGCTGTTGTAGGATTTCTTTCCCCTGCTGAGAAAAGGCTTTTATTTCACTCTTATCCTTTAAAAACCTTCTTAGGACACAAATTTGCTCATGATAACCCTCAATCTTGACTTTAATGTACATGGATATTCACTAGCAGGTTGTTTTCTAACATGTCATATTAAAACCCAGATTAAAACAGTTTTTCATTTTAATAGATGATCTGCATTTTGTGTGAGATTTAACATGCATATGTATTTCCCATTCATTTAATTTTCCAAACCATCTGCAGTAGATATTCCATTGACCCACAGGGAACACTGATGGGTAGAGAAATACAATGTGCTATCCAGGGCCACCCTGCAAGGAGGAGACTGGATAAGGGTTCAAAGACAGAACATAAGCATTTTCATTCCACTATACCAGTGGTCACCAAATGCTGTTCCATGGACTGGTGACAGGCTGGTCATACTTCAAGGAAATCCTATTGCATTACGCCTAGAGTAAAGGTCTGGGCAGCTATCACTTTAAAATAGCTTTCCAGGCAATCATGATGCAAGCAATCAGAATTGCTAGCTACTTCTTGTTTAGTGTTTTGGGCCCTAGAGATAGCCCTAGAACATCCCTGCTTATGCTCTTCGTATGTTGCTCTTCTTCCTTGTGCTGACACATACGTATATACCATCCTGTATATTCAAACCCCAACTGTAAAAATCATAGTTCATTCTCTTTTGTTTCTTGGCAAGAACTTCCATAGAAAATAGATCTTTCTACACTAGGCATAAAGTATTCTGTGGCTACCATCGAGTATTTTATAGTAGTCAAAAGAATATAGTGGGGAAATGTAATTCAGTAGCACCAGAAGGCAGCTTCCAGGTCTCAAATTGAAGCTAGCTGTTGTGACTTCCTTAGTGAGTGGATTCAGAGTTGGTATTAGAGGGATGGCTGCTGCATGTTTACAAAATAATGAAAAGGGACTGGCTCATCCCCTACCCTACCATAATTGAGTCTGTTGGGGTTTTTTCCCCCCCTTTCCTGTTTGCATCTTTAAAAAATATATTTTTTTTATTGATTTCAGAGAGAAAGGGAGAGGGAGAGAGGGATAGAAACATCAACGATGAGAAATAATCATCAATTGGCTGCTTCCTTCATGCCCCCTTCTGGGGATCGAGCCTGAAACCCATGCCATGACTGGGAATCGAACTGTGACCTCCTGGTTCATAGGTCAATGTTCAACCACTGAGCCACACCGCCTGGGCTCCTGCTTGCATCTTTAAACGATGAAGTATGCTCCATCACTGCTGGGACTGGGGCCCTATGAGATCTTTTTTATCCTTCCACTGCTACCTCCACATCTTTCTGCAAAGATCTTATTTTGTACCACAAATATTTGTTTTAAGGGGGAATGTTTGCAAAGGCCAAATTGGTTCTGTGAACCTATATACTTGGACCAAAGAAAGCATCATGGCTCAGGCTTTGGATAGACTCAAGAGGGGGCTCTAATTGCATACACTGAGTCTGAAAAAATTTACAGTCCTCAGTTAATAACCAGGGTACAGACAATATTGCAGAACACGTACTTTCTAGAAACACATTCTTAATCAACTGTCTTAGTACATTTACCAAAGTATATATGACTGGCAGCTGTTAGGACATTTTCACTTAAAATTTAGTATTGACGTAATACTAGTATTACATAATGCAGTTTTTCAGGTGTTGCACTTTTGAATAAGTAAGTAATAATAAAGTATGTTACGGTGTTTTGAAGCTCAGTCATGAGTGAATAAACTTTTCTTTGTAGATGAACTAGCTATTCATGTCAGCTATACGTATCTATTGAAAAGGTACCACCTTGCAAAAATGTTCCAGGTAATAAAATAAATGAAATCAGCATTATCCGGTTGGTTAGGTGAAGTTTCTTTTTGAGGATTTATACCATAGAAAGGAAATATTCAAGGGCAGAATCTGTTTGTTTTTAATGTACTTTCTTGCACAGTGACTCATATTGCTACATTAAAGGGATGATGGTCCAGAAAATAATTTATCGAGGTACTTTAAAAAGAAAAAAATTATATTTCTGGCATAAATGAATTCTTCCAATACCTGACTTCTGTTACAATTTTCCCAAGTTATATTAGCCTATAGAAGACCCACACTCACAAATTCCTAATTTCATGCATAAGTAGAGTGTGTTTAAAAAAATAAAAAGATTTGCTTGGTATATTAATCAGGTTTGAGTCAGGAGAAAGAAAAAACATGGGTGTTTTTTTTTTTAACATATTATTTAATATAAAGAGTTGTCAACTACGATTGAAGAAATAAAAAACTAAAAAAGCAATAACATGTCCTATGGGTAACGTCCAGAGGCAGCTATCACCTCTAGGGCTAGGCCAAAGGGAAGAGGTTATAGTTACTAAACTGAAAGCCTGAGCAGTGGGGACCCTGTGGCTGGATGTGCACAGGTTCCGAGGCCGCCAGCAAAGGCCAGGAGCAGATGTTTCTGAGGGAAGGCCATGCTGGAGAAACAACAAGCCGGGTTCGTTGCAGCGATGGGCAGGAACCACCCCTGCGGAAGAATGTGCAGCTGGAATGCCACTCACAGGAAGAGAAGCAAAACCAGGAGGTCAACAGGAAGCCAACAGGAAGCAGACAAGAAGGAACAAATCTCATCATTTTAAAGTCAATTTTTACATGCTGTCTGATTACCTGATTCGGTAGCTGTGGATCAGGTACCTCTATGATAGGGAAAGCAAGCCTTTCTTCCGCCGGTATTTCCCTCAATCCTTCGCTGATGGCTTTTTGCACAGGTGATTCAAATGAGAGCGAATTAAGCATATCAGAATTAGGACGTGCATGCGGAGGTGGAGAGGACCTCGAAGGCCATTCCTCTAACGTGTCTTCCCACTCCTCACTAGGAGGAGCGGAGGGAACCAGTTGAGGAGACTCCTCCTCGGCCTCTGGAAAAGGCTTTAGCAAATGTGATATTATGTTCCCCATGGAAAAAGTTTTTTTGAGATGAGGCTTTTCTTGCTGCTAACCTTTTTTCAAGTTCTAACTAACTTTTTTGGCAACCTTTTAAGATCTAATGTACCTTCTTCAAGAAAAGCAAAGGTTATGTTCTATAATAACATGCAAAAACTGTAAAAGATTACCTTCTAAAATTTTAACACTTTAACATGCAAATCAAAAGCACATAATACAGTTTCTTAGTTTGTTTTTTTTTTTAAATTAAATCTTTATTGTTCAGATTAAAAAAAAAAAAGAAGAAGGAACAAATCTTTTCTTCCTCCAGCCTTATAGTCTCTCTCTCATGCCTCCTACTGGTGGAAAGGAGCCTGGGTCAAGATAGCAAAGCAGAAATAAGATTAAGTAAGATTTATAAAATTCCAGTCCCAGCAGTACAAGGGCCAGTTTGGAGCGGAGAGGCAATAGCTTAATAACTGGCAGACTTGAGTTTCTTGGAGAATCTTAAGAAAATACTTTCCAATAAAAGTTATTTTATTTTACTTTATTTATTTATTTTTTTTAGTTTTTATGTATTTTATTTGCTTCTCATAGAATTTTTAAAAATATTATTTTTCAATTACAGTTTATATTCAATATTCTGTGTTAGTAATTTCAGGTGTACAGCACGGTGGTTAGACAATCATATACTTTACGTAGTGTCCCTCCCAATATTTCCAGTTCCTACCTGGCCCCAGACAGTTATTACAATATTATTGATTATACTCCCTATGCTGTACTTTATATTCCTCTATTGTATAGTTACAAAACAGAAGTTATCTTTTTTCTTTTTTAAAATTTCTTTATTGATTAAGGTATTACACATGTGTCCTCATTCCCTGTTTACCCTTCAAATCCCTCCCACTCATGCCCTCACCCCCCTGTTGTCTGTGTCCATTGGTTTGGCCTATATGCATGCATACAAGTCCTTTGGTTGATCTCTCCCCTTTACCCCCACCCTCCCCTACCTTCCCTCTGAGGTTTGACAGTCTGATCGATGCCTCTCTGTCTCTGGATCTGTTTTTGTTCATCAGTTTATGTTGTTCATTATATTCCACAAATGAGTGAGATCACGTGGTATTTATCTTTCTCTGACTGGCTTATTTCCCTTAGCATAATGCTCTCTAGTTCCATCCATGCTGTTGCAAATGGTAAGAATTCCTTCTTTTTTACAGCAGCTTAGTATTCCATTGTATATATGTAACACAGTTTTCTAATCCATTCATCTGTTGATGGGCACTTAGGCTGTGTCCAAATCTTAGCTATGGTAAATTGTGCTGCTATGAACATAGGGATGCATATATCCTTTCTGATTGGTGTTTCTAGCTTCTTGGAATATATTCCTAGAAGTGGGATAGAAGTTATTTTAAACTTAGCTTTTGATTAGGAAATATACCACATGGTACAAAAATACTGTAAAGAGAATAGTTTATCTCCCACTTTCATCACCCTTGTATTCTATTCCCACCATCCTTCAACTAGAAAATCACTATTAATTTTCTCGTACCTTTTCAGAATTTCTCCATGCATATGCAAGCAAATGCAGATATGTCTTTTTACCTCTGCTATTGTATTACTTGTCACACTACACTTTTGCACCTTGCTCCTTTTACTTAACAATATATCTCATTGATCGTGCCATATCAGTACACAGAGAGCTTCTTCATTGTTTTAAATCTCATTATCGTAATGATTCTCCTTCTGTTTTCAGTAGTTTTTATTATATTCTCTTTGGTGTTCCCAGGATAAAATGACATCATCTGCAAATACTGATAGTTCCCAAATTTTGTATCTCTAAAATCATTTCTATCTGCTAATTGTTTTGGCTTGTACATCCAGCACAATATTAAATATTAATGGTAATAGTGAACATTTTGTCTCTTTCCGGCCTTATTGGGAATGCCTCTAATATTTTCCATTAAGCATGATTTTGGGGGTGGAGCTAAGATAAATATGTTTTGTTAAGGAAGGATCCATTTTTTGAGCTTTTTAAAAAAAATCAGAAGTGTTGATTTTTTTCAAATGGATTAGCAGCATCTATAGAACATGAGCATATGACTTTTTTATACTTAATATATCTGTTTCCTTTAACTTTCTATATTGTTAATAGATTTTCAAATATTTCTGCTATTGAACCATCTTTGTATTCCTAGAACAAACTTCACTGGGTTATGGAATTTGCTAACACACACACACACACACACACACTCACACACACACTCACTCTGATACTTATAAAAGGTTATAGGTATTTGTTATTGTTGATCACTATTTGTCAGGTTTCTACATCCATTTTGCTTATTTTATAAGAATAATTTGAAAGTCCCCATAAAAAATGAGGGAGATGCTACTTTTCTCTTTTTTGCCTTTCATTTCCTTAAAAAAAAGGTTTATTATTGACATTTGGTGCTAGTATTTGGATTTTCCAGGAAAATTATTTCATTAACAAATGACATAAAGCTTCTAGTTTTTTTGTGGGGTTTTCCCTGTCCCCCCATTTTATACCTATAGGTTCTTTTTTTTTCTTCTTTTTTTGTTCTCTTGCTGGTACTGGAGCAAATTGTTCAAGCTGAGTAAGATTTGTGGACCCTGTTTCCTCCTGTTCTTTCCGGTGTCTTGTTACTTTTGATAGTGCAAAATACGTGAGCACTGAAGTAGATATTACTTGTTATATTTGTTAAAGTGTCCAAAGTTTCGGAGAATAATTTTCTACCATCTTACTTTTGGTTAATGAGAAGATATACAGATTCCATTCTGTTTGATGGTTAATTTTAGTCCGTTGTTATACATCCTGTCAGCTGTAGGTAATTGTGTTTTGCCTGAAGTTTAAATGCAAGTTTTAATTGATAACTTAAAATAAATAATTTAAGGTCACCTGTTCTTCAAATCGGATTCCTTTTTGGTTATTATTAGTAACCAAACTTAGAGTGGTTTGAATTAAGGTTGAAGGTGAAGCTTTAGAATCAGTTTCCCTTTTAAAATACAGTTCCTGGCAACAGTCAGGCTATACATGAACTGAAATCAGTGTTCCAGCAGTGTCACTAGGCGTACAGTAGCAAGATCCGTGAGCTGGCAATTTTCAAATGATAATAGCTGGTTACATAAGTCACCCAGGATAGCTTGATGTACTATTATTTCCAGACAGAGCTGGCAGTAACACCTGCCAGGGCAACAGGCAGTCAGATGAAAACATAACAATTTACTTTCCAATAATTATCATAACCTCCAGCCAGGGTGGGACGTGATTGATCCAGTGCAGAAGAACACCTTTCGTAGGGATTTATTGCAGGCTCCGAGATAGCACGACTGTGGTACATATTCCTGTAAGTAATTCTCAGGATATCATTGGAAGAAGTAGCAATAATCACTTTGTTCTTTGTATCACAAACTAAGTTGATGCAAATTCCAGCCGGGACCATCCATCAGTGCTTGTGCCCTCTTTTCCTTCCCTTCACACTTTCATTTTTCCTCGCTCTCTTTGTAAAGATTGAAGTTAATTAGAAGCTTTTTACATGAGAACTGATTATACTAAGGAATTTAGTTCATTTTTTTTTTTTTTTGCATAGCTGGTAAAATAATAAGAAATAAAACCAAGGCCTTGCTTTACATCAGTCCTAAATATATCACATCATTCTTAGAAGACATATTTAACTGAGGGATTTCTAAGTACTTTCAGAGGCTTATTAAACCGTAGGCTGTCACTGTGGAAGGGAAATTGTTTTCAGAGGTTCAGAGGTGGGACAAACGACAAGGTTGGTGGAAACACAGCTGAATTCTAGAGTTTGATGTCAGTTGATTTTCCTTCTGAGTAGCTTTTATGAGGCTGGGTCTATTCAAGGACACCTACAGGGAGAAGTGTGTGTGTGTGTGTGTGTGTGTGTGTGTGTGTGTGTGTGTGTGTGTTTGTGCGCGCGCGCATGTGTGTGTATTGAAATGATGATGGTTTGGAGACAATGGAAAAATTGGGTAGGAGAGATAAGGCAGAGAAAGAGGGAATGCTGCACCAAGTTAAGGGAAACCTGAGAAGACGCTGGTGTCAATGAGATGATATGCACAGATGACTTTCCATGGCAGCTTCATGACAAGTGTGTGCTCAGAGTCAGAGTGTCTTCAGACGGGGGGTGGGGGGTGTCTGGACCGAACACCTTCCAAAGAGTCCCAGCCAGAACTGCCCTGGACAAGACCAGTGGCTTCCCATCCAGGCTGACCCACCCTGCCTGCATTGTTCACGGTCACACTAACTAACGAAGCAGGTCAACCTGAAAACCTCTGTGGCTTAATAGAATGCAGGGTAACTTCCATTGGCCTAAGAAAAGTTCAAATCCCTCTGGCAGGGCAGCTCTCCGATGACCTCACCCCTGCCCCCAGCTCTCCAGAGCCCTGGCTTCCTGCCACCTTGGGGTCGGCATCTTCCTTGGGTGCAGTGCCTTTTGCATCAGGGTACAAGAGGAAAGGACACAAGAGTCCCACATGGGCTGATTCTGTGTCCTTTCTGCCCACCTTCTGTTTGCTTCTTCCCTGTCACGTGGCCCCAGCTGACTACACAGAAGGCTGGGCAGTGCGGTCTTGCCATGTGCCTGGGAGAAAAGGAGAGGATTTGGTGACCAGCTGGCCCGCCTCTGGCACGTGGCCCCTCAGCAGTAAACCAGAGGGTTTGTCTTTCACTCTCTGCATTGGTAACAGCAGACTCACCGGGCAGGGCTGTCTGATGGCTGTGTATAAACCATGTTTTCCAGAAGGAACAACTAAGCTAATATTCTTTTTTCAAGGGTCTTTAATTTAGCAATATCATCATGAATCTTAATTCTGACCTAAGCAGAGGCTTTTAAAGCACAGGATGGAGACGGCTTTCACAAACCTGAGCAGTCCCGGTGTAAGGGCCGCTTCCCAGGGATGCAGCAGCACGTCTTCCTGTCCAGTGTCTGCTCAGATGCTTTACAATTAAAAACTGGCTCCCGTCTCTGTCCATTCAGAGGTAAAACACAGCCAGAGGGATGTTTGCAGCGGAGGCTTGAAGTGAGGTAAAGAGCAGATGGGGCAGAGAGGTACCAGGAGGTCATTTCAGGTGACAGGACTGCAGAGCACAGGATCTTAGTGCCCAGAATGGTAAGATCGTGTGGAAAGGCATCGAGGAGGTCGGAGCTGAAGAAACCATTGGAGGATGAAGGGTGAAAGTGGAAGACAGAGAGAGATGCCTTAGACTGGGGGTCCTCAAACTACGGCCCGCGGGCCACATGCGGCCCGCCGAAAACATTTGTGTTTTTACTTCAAAATAAGATATGTGCAGTGTGCATAGGAATTTGTTCATAGTTTTTTTTAAACTATAGTCCGGCCCTCCAACGGTCTGAGGGACAGTGAACTGGCCCCCTGTTTAAAACGTTTGAGGACCCCTGCCTTAGACTTTCAGACTTAATTTGCAGTTGGAGTGGACATATGGAAATTCCCTTCTGCCCTACCATCTTCCAGTTGTTTATGCATCGATCCCACACATGTCCCAAACACGGGTGCACATATATGTTGGTCTCACATGTTTGCGAGTGATTATTTTCTATTCATCTGAGGCCAAAATAGGATGAAGAATATTTCTTTCATAGTATGGCTTTTTAGGTGATTTTCAAAAATGAGAATCTGATTCTCTAAAATATTTTCATTAGGGGATCATGCAGATGACAGAATGCAGATGCATATGGAAATAGAAAAAATGCTTGAGACACTATTGCTTACAAAAAACTATTAAGTTCGTGAGATGTGTTTGTGAACCATCTGTTACATCTTCATAGAATTTAGAGTTTAGTAAGAAAGTCAATTACCAACCAAATCGTCGGACAAGTGATTTCTTTCCTCCCTCCCTTCCTCCCTTCCTTCCTTCCTTCTTTTCTTTTCTTTCTTTCTTTCTTTTTTTTTTTTTTTTTACCTTAATTACTCTGAAGGAGAAGTCCAGAGCGCTGTAAGAGTATGGAACTGGAGGATGCAAGTTCAGCTAAGGGAGGGGTGTCCAGAAAACAGTTTTTCCAAGACAGTGATGTTTAAGCTGAGGCCTTGAAAGGTGGCAAGGAGCTGGTGAAGGCAGTAGGAGCAGTGGAATGGCACAGAGATGGAGCATGTAGCAGGTTCGAAGGCCACTGCACTGCTGACCGGCTGCTATTGAGAGCGATCCCTCCTACCTTTAAAACATTAGACACCCAGAAGCAAAAGGGACTGCAGAGAAGGGACTGGTTACAGCTCAGGTGAATAGAGACGGGAAAAACAGGAAGAATTTGGGGCATCGAGATGACAGGGAATCAGAAACAGGGGAGGAGAATGGGCAACAGGGAGGAGAACTTGAGAGCAGAGTCCTGTTTAGTGTGGGTGTTTTTCTAGGTACAGTTCTTTTACTCCCAACTCCTGCCTCAACAGTTCCAGTGAACATTTTCTAATTTTTCAAAACGTTGTCTTTATTTTCACACTTAATTAAAACATATGCACACTTTTCAAGACTGCTTGGCAAAGGCTTAGGCATTCGCCTCTTGCTGGTAAGCTGGGTGTTCTGCTGGTTTGCTATCCAATGGCATGTTTGTGGAATTGTCCTGATCACATATTGGTTTCATTTGATGAAAGTGTTCTGATTTATTTATCTCCTTTATTACGACAATTGGTGTTTTTTCCCTTCCCTCATGCTGGACCGCATGTAATGACTAGACTGTGGTCCAAAGGAAACAACTTTCCCAGGCATGTTGATTATCTCTTGAGTTCCAGGAATAAAACCTGACTTGATTGCCTAACAGGGGAAGTGATTTGGGGACATGGAAAACACTGATGCCATGACTTCCTCATTCTTCCTTCTCTAACATGTTAAAGGTGTGGATAAGCGTGTGTGTGGTCAGGTCTTCTCAGCAAAGTGGTGTAAGGAATGTCTCCTCTTCTCATGGCAGCTACACGTGTCTTTGCCAGGCTTTATTTTGTTAATTTGGAAACGGTTGGCGAATAGCACTGCGGTTTTTATGCTACATCTGGAAGACGTGTAGTCTTATTTCATGGGAAGAAGCAGAAGGGTGATGGGTGGAGTGACCTGGCTATAATTACAGTGTACATTTATTTGAAAAGATCAGCATATTAGTATGCAGTGGCCAGATTAATTAAACGCAGCTGGAATAATTCAATATAGTTGATTCCTATAAAAGCTAAGTATTTTTAAAACTCTTGAGGTTTGCTGTGAACCTGAGGATGATAGATGCATTTTGAATATGTTTCTTCCTAGACTATGAATTCTAACACAATTTAAAAACTGTCCTTTTAAAAACTTTGTCTCCCTTTTCACCACCCCTCTCAAAAAACCCAAACCCTTATTTATCCACTTATCAACGAAGTAAATTCTAGCACCTTTCTTTAGAAAGATTTATATTTGTTTACTAATATGTGAAGCATAATTTTTGTGAAGTTGTTTATAATTTTTAGTTTCTACACCTCAAATGGTGTGAGGTATCCATGGAAACTGTCTAGCCTGTGTTCCGTGCACTGGACTGCCTTCCCACACAGGTCAAGACACAAAACAGGCCTAGATACTAGCTTGATTTATTGTGCCTTAAACATCAGGCAGTTTTAACAAGAAATTGGCTCCTAATTGACACATACAGTTTTATATTTAATTTGTAGTTTGAGCCTCTTCACATTTTACTAACAGATGTAACATTCAAAATGTGTGCCGTTACAATACATCTGTTGCACAGATGCACTTAAAGGCAAGCACTTTGTGGCAAACAGCGGCAGCGCCTCTGCTGTGTAGCAAAAATTGAGACAGAACCGACATTATTTTCTTTAAGATATGTATTTAAAAATAATTGAAAGAGGGGATTCCTTTAACCAATTTAATTGATTGATTTTATATTATTATTTGAGATAGTCACACATCATAAAATTCACCCTGTGAATTTTAGTGTATTCACAGATCTGGAATAATACCCACTGCCTAATTTTAGAACATTTTTATTACTCCAGAAAGAAGCCCCGTACCTATTAGCAGCCACTCCCCATTCCTCTGCCCCCAGCTCCTGGCAACCACTAATCTGTTTTCTGTTTCAATGGATTTGCCTCTTTTAGACGCCTTCTTTCACAAGGTTTTCAAGGCTCATCCATGTTGTAACATATGAGTACTTCATTCCCTTTTTATTGCCAAATAATATTCCATTGTATGAACATATTGCATTTTGTGTATCCACTTATCATTTGAGGGACATTTGGATTGTTCCTACTTTTTAGCTATTATAAATAATGCTACTATTAACATTCATGTACAATTTTTTGGGGGGGACACATGTTTTTATTTCTTTCGTGCATGTCCCTATGCCAGAAATTGCTGGGTCATATGATAACTCTATGTTTATTTCTTAGGAACTATGAAATAGATTTCCAACGTGGTTGCAGCATTTTATATTACAATCAGCAATGTATAAGTGTCACAATTTTCCACATCCGTCGATTTGTTTATTGTTTGTCTTTTTTATGTTAGCCATCCTAAGTATGAAGTGGTATCAAGGGGTGATTGTTTTTAAGGAGGGCAATTTAATACTAATTTTCTTTATTAATTTTAATGCAGGCCCAACTCAGAGCACATGACACAAAACTTAAGATGGTGGTAAACTTAGGTATCATATAGAATATGGAGCAATGGAAAAGGGAAAACACTAAGAACATAGTTTAATTATAAGATTAAATCTCCAAATTTCTGGTATGATTTATCATTTCATCTTGCTTTATATAAAATGAGAAATGGGTACGAGAGTAGTGCCGCATGCTGTGCAGCTCAGTTGTGTCGCAGTGCCAGGTTAAAAGACATCCTTATTTTTCATTCAATATAACTCTTTTCATCAGATCTAATATGCCATCAATTCTGTCACTAGAAAGAAAAAGAATGCGGCCAGTGAAGCTGTGACACACCGTTGATTTCAGAGTGACCTGTAATCAGAAATGCTAAAATGTGTGTGTCAGTTGTTGAGTATCGTCCAATGCACTGAGAGGTGGCCTGTTGGATTCCCGGTCAGGGCACATGCCCCATGGTGGGCTCAATCTCCAGTAGGAGGTATGCAGGAGGCAGCCAGTCGATGATTCTCTCTCTTCCTTCCCCTTCCTCTCTCTCTAAAATCAATAAAAACATATATTTTTTAAAAAAGAAATATAATAGAAAAGGAGATGTGCTTGTTCACTTGTTGTTTTTGGAGGCAAACCGGTCATCTATGCTTACCTATACCCAGGGAAGAAAGCAAGAGTTTTCATAGCTCAAAGATTTGATAAACAACTTAACAAATATGCATTAATATCCAGGAGTATAAAAATGATATGTACACATGCACACACAGACAGATAAAGAGGGGAGGGTTAGTTATGGACTTATTCTTTCCTAGTTCGAGAGTATTAGATCAGCAAGCTGTAGCTATCTGAACTGATTCATTTCCCTCTCCTCTTCAATTTTCTAATTAAAAATAGCTGATTTATCTCTAATCTAATTTATTGGAGATTTTAAGCTTTCTTTTCAGCCTGAGAATATTTTGTCTTGTTTATTTCAGAAGCTAACGTCAGCAGGTGATTCACAGGCCTGTGAAAATCCAGGTTGACAGTGCAGAACCAAGCCTAGCACGACCCAGCAGCTAGGCTTCCTTAGCAGCAGATGTGCCTTGGCTGTTATTAAAAATAAAGTGTTAATTTCTCAGTGCCCTGGATTTCAGTTGCAGTTCTAGATAAAGTAGTAAAATATCTGCCGTGGTGTATGCCATAGGGAATCCAAGTGATTTTCAGAATTGTGTTCAAAAGACTGTATAAGCCCAAAGACTTTCTGAAAAAGCCTTTTCCTAAGGTAGGCATTCGGCCCTCTGTCCTTTAGTCCGCTAGGGGCATCTTTCTGTTTGTTTGCATGGAGACCTCATTTGCTTTTGAAAATAATTGTATGGGTGCTTTGAAATGTTGATGAGTGTTAAAAGAATTCCTAGTTTCCACTAGTTCTAAATCACTGTCTCATAGATTTTCACTGTGAAATTCTTTGAAAATTAATGCTGACATGTGGAACACAATTAGGAGCTCATGAGAGCAGATACTGCTTCTATTAGAGTAGACGGCATATATGGTCTCATGGACAAGCTGATGCAAGAAAGGATCAAAATTAGGTCTACATAATTGTTAATGTCTAACAACAAACACTAAAAGAAAGATTTTCATTTCATGATGGGAAAATGAGATAAAATAGAATTTTATTTAATTTTATCATGTTTTGTATGTTATGACCCAAACAATATTTTTAAAGACTTTAGTGACCTTTTCTCTTTTTAAAATGACATGTTCACATAATATTAGAGATTCTGTTGCTAAGTCAGATCCTTGCGTGATGTACAGAGTCAAGGTGGTTTCTGTGCTTTTCACTAAAAGATGAAAATTCTGTTTTAATAGATATATTGTAACAAGGGAAGAACTTGGACTTTGGCATATTAGTGTATTCAGATTGAGTGTTGGAATTGTTCATCCTTACTTTTTTTTTTAATATATTTTATTGATTTTTTACAGAGAGGGAGGGAGAGAGATAGAGAGTTAGAAACATCGATGAGAGAGGAACATCGATCAGCTGCCTCCTGCACATCTCCTACTGGGGATGTGCCCGCAACCCAGGTACATGCCCTTGACCGGAATCGAACCTGGGACCTTTCAGGCCGCAGGCCGACGCTCTATCCACTGAGCCAAACCGGTTTTGGCTGTTCATCCTTACTTTTAAGTATTCTAATAGTTTGCTGCCTTCTTTTAGCCATAGAACCATAGATAATAAGTTTGTGCACTAAAAATATTTAGTATGCAAATAACATTCAGTATGCGTAGCTCAAACATTTGCCAAGGGTATAAGACATGATGTACAACATATATCGCTTATTGTTTGTTTTGATATTAGTACTAATATGAATGTGTAGGACATGGTACTATGTGTCTCCTGGGGCACATGTTTTGGAATTGCTGGGTGAGAACATATGTTTTCCAGAGTGGGTGTACATAAAAACCAGTTTTCATTCTCATAATTGATCCACTACTCTCCAGCATTTGTTTTTGTAAGACTTAATCTTTGCCAATCTACTGGGTTGATAAATGGTGTCTTATTATTGTCTTAATTTATGTTTCCATAATCACTAATTAATGCAGGTGAACATTTTTTCATGTTTCTTAGCCATCTGTGTTTCCTATATGACATGCTATTTTAGTTCCTTGTCCACTTTTGTACCAGATTACTTTTCTCACTGATTTGTTAATCATTCTTTATATATTCATATATTCTGAATTCTAGACCTCTGCTGTTTCACAACCCTGTGTGTACTTAGTGGAGAATGAATTAGAAGGCATCAAGTGAATATGGGGAGAATGGTTAAGAAGCACAGTCTTTCCTAATGAACAGTTATTACATTAAAATTTTATAAATATATTTAATATTTTTTTATATTTCTTACATTGATCTAAATTGGCTTCCGAAGACTTCTACTTTGTACATGTACTAAGGATGGTTGAAATCTAAGTGTGGGTAGGTGTTATTTTTATGAAACCATGACATACTGATCAAGTTTGCTTCAAAGTAATCTACAAAATGAATGCTGTTTTTCATTAGCCTGTTCTCAAAAAATTGTGGAAGGTTGGAGCGGGATATGTGTGTCAGCAGTTAAAAGCTCTGGCTGTCTTCCTGGCACTGGGCGTTGTAATATGCTATATATATTATCAATTGTGCAAGTCTTATTTTCCTTTAAGCACTAAAAAATATTACAGTAACTGTTTATTTAGCACTTATGTGGGCTAGGAACATAGAGCTTTTCATATGTAATTTCTAATCTTTAAAATAGCCTGGCAGCATGCATATTATTATTTTTAAAAAATATATTTTGTTGATTCTTTACAGAGAGGAAGGGAGAGGGCTAGTCAGAAACATCAATGAGAAAGTAACATCGATCAGCTGCCTCCTGCACACCCCCTACTGGGGATGTGCCCGCAACCAAGATACATGCCCTTGACCGGAATCGAACCTGGGACCTTTCAGTCTGCAGGTTGACGCTCTATCCACTGAGCCAAGCCGGTTAGGGCAGCATGGATATTATTATACACAGATGGGGAAATTGAGTCTCAGGGCAGTCAAGTAAAATTCCTGAGATCAAAAAACCAGCGGCAGAACTGAGATCCAAATCAATTACATTGGCCTCCGAAACATTATAATTTCCACTAAGTATACAGCTTTTTAGTGCTGGGAGCTTCCATAAATAGTATGTTTTGTATATGAAATTGTAGATATTCTCATTTAATTCTCAAGACAAGACTTTCCTTTGAAGTTGTGCTATGCAGACCTCCTCTTCATTCCATAGATCCCATTATGTATTTCTCTCCTATCTTAGGAAGTTCTAAATATATTCCAAATTCATTAAAATTTAGCTTCATACATGTTTTGTTAAAATGTTTACATTGATAATTAATGCAAGTGTTAATTTTTTTCCTTCCTTTTAAGGACAGTTTCTAATATTTTGGGGGAAATATTTTTCTCTCACTCTCTTGGCTCTCTCCTCCCCCACCTCTATCTCTCTTCCCCTCTCCTTCTTTCTACCATGTTGTTTCCCTGACAGCTCTTAGATTCATGTGCTCTTCTCACTGCCCTTTGGGTCGACACTCTCTTGATTGTAGATCAGTAGATACTAGCTTGGAGCTCAGAGACTGCACTGGGAACGTAAGAGACTCCACAGAGACAGGAAGGTGAATACAGGGCTGCAGAGGCACTCTGGTCTCACCAGAGGTATGCTGGTCTCACCTCTTTGTGTGTTGTTCCTCACCTCTTGTTACGCCACTTTGCAAAATTGAACTTATGTATAAATCTTTACTGAATTGTGTGGAAATATAACAGTATCACAGCACTTAAGCACCTAAAGAAGCAAGCTAAATCTGACTTTTCCCACTGCCCATTGTACTTCACATTACCATTTAGATCAAGGTCGGTTCTCACATTTATTCCCATCCCTTCCCAATCCTTTATCCTCTTGTGTTCTCTGAGACCTCGCATAACCTGACTCTATTATTGAGCTATATTTCTCACCATACCATCCCTCAGGAACACAGAGTTCTCTCAGAAGCTTTGAAATTACCCCTTGAAATTCCGGTTTCCTAGCCTTTGCTGTGAGGGCACATGTTTGCCTTGGCAGCATATTGATGCCATTTTTTTCACTAACAAATAGTACTCTAGTAGCGTCCTACTCTCTCTATGAGGGGATTATGGGCTTAACTTCAGTGGCTGCGTGTAGTGCCATTTGAGTGTAATTTTATGAGGGAGTGATTTATGATGTGTGAGTCTAGTAGTTTTGCTTCAGTAGGGAAATGGCATCGAAAGCTTGCCGGTTCATCTCTTGCTTATTTAATCTTCTGTGAACTCTTTATGTTCTGGAGACCAGATAAAGACTGCTTACTCAGAAGACTAAACAATTATCAGCAGAAAAAATCCATTCTCAAGTACTGTTAGTGAGGGGTTCTGTAAATTCTCAACCTCTTGAGTTTAAGCAAGACCCTTTATTAAATCGGTTGAAGTGTATGAGTCTGTGGAGTCTGATGTCAGTCTGTATGCTTCCTGGAAATAAAATACTGAGAGGCTTTTATTATGCCCCAAAGAAAATAGTTTTCTTTCCTTAGTACTAGTTTTGGGGCACAGATACATCCCCTAAAAAGCCTTCTCAGCAGCCCTATTTGTAGAGGCTATGATAATTGATACGCCTGGAGCAATGACTAAAGTCACTTTTATCTCCAGCATCATCATCCAAAATTCAAATATCACCTTGGCCAGTGTTCCTTAGTTGGCTGGGTGTCGTCCTGCGCATGGAGAGGTTGACTCCTGGTTAAGGCACATACACATGTTTCGGGCTCCATCCCCAGGAGGGGTCTGCGGGAGGCTGCCAATTGATGTTTCACTCTGACATCGATGTTTTTCTCTCTCTCTCTCCCTCTACCTTCCTCTCTAAAAATCAATTAAAAAATTTAAATATAACTATTTACTGTTTAAATTCACAAATGGAATCGAATGGTCTGGCGAGAATTCTTTATTTTGAAAAACAGTGCCATATGTCTCAACTCCATCGTATTTGAACATTCTTTTAGCAGATGCTGCACAATTGTTTTTCACAACCCCTTGCCTAGTTCCTGACACATGGCAGAAATGTAATATGTGTTTACAATGAATATTCTTTTAAAAAAAGAGAAGGAAAGAAGATAGAAGGGGATTGTCATTGTGGTGTATGAATAATTGGTTTGAAAATTTTCCAGTCTTTTATTTATTTATTTAAGTTCTATATTGTTTAAAGTGTTGCATACATCTTCTTTTTCTCCCATTGACTTCTCCCCAGCCATTCCCACCCCCAGCACATGCCCTCGCCCCCCCCTACTGTCTGTGTCCATTGGTTATGCTCATATGCATGCATACAAGTCCTTTGGTTGACCTCTTACCTCCCTACCCGCCTGCCTTGTCACTTAGGTTGGATGGGGCCTGTTTGATGCTTCGATGTCTCTGACTCTATTTTTGTTCCTCTGTTTATGTTATTCATTATATTCCACAAATGAGTGAGATCATGTGGTATTTATCTTTCTCTGACTGGCTTATTTCACTTAGCACAATGCTCTCCAGGTCCATCCATGCTGTTGCAAATGGTAAGAGTTCCTTCTTTTTTACAGCAGCATAGTATTCCATTGTGTAGATGTACCACAGTTTTTTAATCCACTCATCTTCTGATGGACCCTTAGGCTGTTTCCAAATCTTAGCTATTGTAAACTATGCTGCTATGAATATAGGGATAAATATATATTCTTTCTGATTGGTGTTTCTGATTTCTTGGGATATATTCCTAGAAGTGGAATTACTGGGTCAAATGGGAGATACATTTTTAATTTTTTGAGGAAACACCATACTGTTTTCTACAGTGCCTGCACCAGTCTGCATTCCCACCAGCAGTGCACGAGGGTTCCTTTTTCTCCACATCCTCGATAGCACTTGTCATTTGTTGATTTGTTCATATAGCCATTCTGACACGTGTGAGATAGTATCTCACTGTTGTTTTGATTTGTATCTCTCGGATGATTAGTGACTTTGAACATGTTTTCATATGTCTCTTGGCCTTCTGTATGTCCTCTTTCAAAAAAGTGTCTATTTAGGTCCTTTGCCCATTTTTTGATTGGATTGTTTATCTTCCTTCTGTTAAGTTGTATGAATTCCCTGTAAATTTTGGAGATTAAACCCTTATCGGAGATAACATTAGTAAATATGTTCTCCCATGCAGTGGGCTTTCTTGTTGTTTGTTGATGGGTTCTTTTGCTATGCAGAAGCTTTTTATTTTGATGTAGTCCCATTTGTTTATTTTCTCCTTAGTTTCCATTGTCCTAGGAGCTGTATCAGTAAAGATATTGCTATGACATATGTCTGATATTTTGCTGCCTATGGGTTCTTCTAAGATTTTTATGGTTTCCCATCTTACGTTTAAGTCCTTTATCCATTTTGAGTTTATTTTTGTGTATGGTGTAAATTGGTGATCTAGTTTCATTTTATTTTTGCATGTACCTGTCCAATTTTTCCAACACCATTTATTGAAAAGACTGTCTTGACTCCATTGTATGCTCTTGCCTCCTTTGTCAAATATTAATTGAGCATAATGGCTTGGGTTGATTTCTGGATTCTCTGTTCTGTTCCATTGGTTGATATGTCTGTCCTTGTGCCAGTACCAGGCAGTTTTGAGAACAGTGGCTTTGTAATATAGCTTGATATCTGGTATTGTGATCCCTCCAACTTTGTTCTTCTTTCTCAGGATTGCTACAGCTATTCGGGGTCTTTTTTTATTCCATATGAATTCTTGGAGAGTTTGTTCTAGGTCTGTGAAATATGCCGTTGGTATTTTAATGGGGATTGCATTCAGTCTATAGATTGCTTTGGATAGTATGGTCATTTTAATGATGTTGATTCTACCAATCCATGAACACAGTATATTCTTCCATTAGTTTATGTCCTCCTCTATCTCTTCTTTCAATGTCTTGTAGTTTTCTGAGTACAGGTCTTTTACCTCCTTAGTTAAGCTTATTCCTAGGTATCTTAATTTTTTCGTTGCAATGGTAAATGGGATTTTTTTTATTTCATAAACTTTTTTTACTAAAATTGTTGAGACATCCTTATATTTTTCAAGATTATAATGATTGTGTCATTGTGTTGATGAAGAGCATCTTGTGAAATTGTGTAATAATTATTCCTACTGAAGTTTGTGTTTCTCACTTTATGAAAACTGGGGAAAAGCATCAGAAGAAGGTGTTGGCCTATACTCCTTGGAATCAGTGACCAAGAAATTCAAACCATTAGACAGCTACATTATAGGGAGATTAGTCACCTTTTCCCAGAGGAGTTCCTTGAAGATGTAGTTGATTATAATGATGGACCTAATGTAATTCCATTAGGATACAGCTGTTACAATGATTTATTCAAAATTAAAAATGTAGCTTTTTACCCCTGGGAATTCAAATGAGGAAAAATATCTAATCAGACATGCTGTCTTTAAATAAAAAGGGTATGGAAACACCTATTAGGCTAATAGTACCAAGTTTAATGTTAAAAGACTATGTGAGGTCTACAGGCACATGCAATCGCCCCCTTGAAGGTGTTGTCCAAGCTTATTCGTAGCTAATCTTTGGTCTTTGAGGGGAAACCCTAAGTTAAGCATCTTTAATTTGCAATTTTTATTACCTTTTGAATTTTTTAGTTGAGGACTCGGTTTTCTAGGATTCTGGTTGTGGTATCATATTTTGATGATGACTAGATTGTCCACAATGGAAAAAAATGTTACCTTAGTGTATAAGTTTCCCAGGGGCAAAGGAGCAGATTAGTTCACATTGTTGAAATATTCACTGTCAATGCTGTTACCTCCTATTAAGGCGAACAGTGTCGTGCTCTCTCAAGAATCAAAGAAAATATTTCATCCTTTCTAAGACTAATACATTTTTTATCTTTTCTATCCACCAAAAACACTAATTTCTAAGCTTCTTAATTTTTGATCCATTGGAGTTGGTGCAACAGGAAGTGGTCAGGATAAAAGCTGTCCTCCCAGATATTCACAAACTGTCAGCATTACTTCTCTGGCCACAGAAGATGTCTTTTTATGGAGATGTTTTGTTGTAATTTCAGAAGGTGATTGTTAGTTATCCTGGCTCCGTTACACTTAGCACATCTGGGATGTGTTCACATGAAGACATTGGCTAAAAGCTGTGTCTTGTGGCCTGGAATTGACTGTGATATGGAAAACACTGGAAAGGACTTTTTTCTTTTTTTTTTCCTTCTACTTGGTCTAATCCAACAAAGACACCTTCGCTGAGAAGCCCAGTTGGGAATTCATTTTGGAATTGAAGAGCAAGTACCGAAGTCAAACTTCTCAATTGTTGTAGAATTCTTTTCAAAATGGCTTTATATGCTTTTTTAATTCTTCCCCAAATTTCTGCCATTGCAATCATAGCTATGAGATAATAATTTACAACCCTGGCACCGGAATTTCTGACAGTGGTCCTACAATCACTTGATTTGAGTGTAAGGAATTTGTGGTAAGGACTTGCATCTGTGTTCTCAGCACTGTTACCCATCACAGAGAGTGGAGGCATTAAGAAGGCCCAGGACAAGTTGGAACACTGTTTGCCTCTCATCCCTCAAGTCAGAACTTGATATTTGCCAACAGAAATCAGCTCTGCTAAACTTGTGATGTAGCAATATCTAAAGGTTTCTAGTCTTAAATGAGGGTGATTAAGTCACACAGAACATAATCTTGTTCTATCTGAACCTATTCTTTGTTCATTTTCAGCACCAGTTATGGAGTTTGAACCAAGGTAGAATTTCTTCCACTTTAGTTGAAATTGTAAGGTACATTTTATATAGTGAAGTGTATGCATATTAGCTAATGAGTACATACTTCCAAGGACTGATTAATAGTGGACAAATTAGGATTTGGGGTAGTTTATTATTTATTATTTTTGCCATTTTCTTAGTATATTAGAATTTATTTTACTTTTGTGGGAAGGTTTGGTATAAAGTGAGAAAGTGTGTAGAAAAGCACTTTGTGAATTATAAATGATCTGGATAATATTAATACCAACAACAATCATGTCAACTTTACATAACTTATAAAGCACTTATTGTGTACCAGGGACTGTTTTATATATTTTGATCGTGACAGGAAACCAATTTGATCGTGACAGGAAACCAATGAGGGTAAGTGATATGAGTATTCCATTTAATAATTCTAGGACTGAGGCACAGAGTGGTAAAGTAACTTGCTTAAGATCATCCAGTTAGTATGTGGTGTAGAGGGATTGGAACCCAAGGCAGTGTGGCTCCAGAGTTAAGAACCCAGATATGGGGAACCCACTCCCCTTTCTATGCCATTGCCATAGCCTACAGTTAGAAAATACGTGCTGCTAACTAGGCTGGGATTGGATGAGAAGAGTGTTGCTCATTTGATTTTGATGTGATTGAATTTGATAAGTACCTGTGATTTTACTTTATGCCCCCGAAGAGAATGTAGCAATAATGATAAATAGCATGTTTTTCAAAAATTTGATGTTGCACAGTTGCACTCTGTGGTTGGTTTCAAGCAACTTTATTCTTCTAGCAATATAACAGGCATTTTTTAAAGCAAAGGGTAAATTGCGGTTTTCTATTTCTCCATTTTAAAAGAAAATAAACTATTTCTTGTTTATCTCTTGGTTGGGTTTGTGGTGAGAAGTGGTTAAAGTCTTTCTTACGGAGAATCAACAGGGAGCTAGTTTTCAAGGACCCCAGCCCCTGGCCTCTAGTCATAGCAGGTGCTCTTCTAGACAGTGACACTGACTTGTGCAATTTCAAGGAAAACAGGCCTGGACAGCTGGGCCAGTGTATCTCACAGGCTCAGGGTGATAAGCAATACATTGGTCTGTAGAGGTGAGAACCGTGATTAGTGCAACAAACTGAGCTACCCTTTAAAGAAATTTAGTTCTTCAGTTCATTTTTCTCCACAACTTACTTCAATCCCATAGTTTCTGGGTCTAAAACTCTCTTATAGCATCTCTTTCTACTGTGATGAGATACATAGTAAAAGCTCATTTGACTCCAAAAAAATGTTATGTTTTGTTTTTCCCTCCCCTTTTGGAAGGTCATTCTTTGGCCAGATGAAAGTAATTCAACTCATAAGACTTTCCCTTAAAAGAAAAAAGGAAACACTTTTCATTTCTGGTCTTCTCCAGGCACCTCACTTAAGTTTTGTAAGGGAGAGTAGAGTTGTATTCATTGGTGGAATCAGCTGTTGCATCTCACCATTTCTTCCAAGACCAGTCATCACCTTTACTCACTACTCCTCTATATAGAACAGTCTTAAAGGAAGTAAACATGAAATAGGAAGCCATCATAAATGTTTGTGTTCTAAGAACTTAAGTATCAATAAATAAAAGTTGCTATAAAGATAAACAACTCAAGACACTTTGAGTGTCTGTTAAAATTCACTGTGACATTTGGGATGGATGTGGTGCACACTGGCTGGGCACAGGATGGCTTTCCTCTGGTGGTCACGTGGGTTAATGGGAGGTGTACATGTAAAGCCTTTTCAGAGTCCACTGTTTCCTCTTCTGTGCTTCCACAGGGCCTTGTATGCCTCTCTGTTTTGGAACTGACCTTATTGTAAACTCCTGGAGGGGAGGGCTATGTCTTATTCACTTACAGTAATTCCCAAAACACAGTAGGTACCTAATGAATATTTGTAGAATGAAGAGGGAAGGTAGGATGTGTCCATCAGTAAGATAGAGGAGCTTTTTAGGCAAAGAGTATGAGGTGAACAAAGAGAAAGACTTAGAAAACTGTGGTGAGAAATCATCACATAGTTCACTTTGGTTAATAAGGGCGCTATTGGAAACTACAGTTGAAAAGATAGAATAGGCAGGATTTCACAAACCATTGACAAGTTGGGGGAGGGTGAGGACTAGTAAATGATCCCTTAAGTTTGCAGCCTGAATGACCAGAATTATTGTGATCTCCTTAACGTAAATGGAAATTGAAAAGTGAACAAGTTTATGAGAGAAGGACTGGTCTGTAGTGAAAAACTGAGTTCGAGGTGCCAGCAGAACCTCAGATGTTCTAAAGAATTCTAAGTGGAAACGGGACGAGACGCTTAGGAGAGCAAGGTCAAGGCTAGAGGAAGCACATTTGGCAGTCAGACCTGCAGAAGGGATTGTGCAACTGAGGATCAGACGAAATTGCCGACGGGGGAGAGGGAAGTTGAGGAGAGGAGGACAACATGAGAACTGAGGACAAAATCTTAAGGGCTTGAGAAAGAAGGATAACCAAAGCATGAAAGAGAAGGAGCAATGCGAGCCACTTGTCACAGCAGGCGGGGAGGCGTAGTTGGGAAGGGGGCGTGCAGCAAAGTGTAGAAAAATAGCCGAGATTTGCAGTCAAGAACTGAGTTCAGGTCTTGCTCTCAATCTGTTAGCTGCATAAGGTGCAGCTAATTACATAGACACTTGGGCATAGTTTCCCTATCTGCATGATGGGGATAGTACCTCAGTAATCGACGTGATCATTTAAATAGTTTAAACAAGTATTCTTTAAAAATACTTTCTAAATTACTCTTTATTAAAATAATAATAGATAATGCAGTGGAAGATTTGGAGTTATCTGTTTTGCTTAAGTACATGTGAATGACTATATCACAAAATATATTGTTTTAAAAATATCTTGTAACTAGTACAAAATTGAAAACTTAGGAATTTTTAAATTGCATGTTTTATAAAGGAATACACTGTGTTTTTTACCCACTGTCTTTTTTTAATAAAGCTCTTGGAGATTAGATATAATTTACGATCTTACTAAGCTTAATTTTTCAAGCACTTGCTGTATACCTGGCACTTTGCTAGTGCATTTTACTAAGCTCATCTAATTAAGGTCTTGCTTTCTAATTCTTAGGGTGTTTATCTATTTCTCTTCAGGTGCCACGAATATTCTTACC
This sequence comes from Myotis myotis, assembly GCF_014108235.1. Taxonomy (NCBI): domain Eukaryota; kingdom Metazoa; phylum Chordata; class Mammalia; order Chiroptera; family Vespertilionidae; genus Myotis; species Myotis myotis. The sequence continues at coordinate 178,379,791 of NW_023416335.1, forward strand.
AACACTGGGACCCTAAGCTTTTGAAGCACCCCAAATTTATAGCACTTGTGATTTTCTTAGTACAGTCTATTGAAAAATATTGTATTTTAGTCTCTATTTCTGTGAGAAGCAAAATTGTTATTTTATTGGGAAATATTTGCAAAATTTTGCCTCCAAAAATCTTATGCAGTATAAAATTGTTTCCACATCTCAACATCATTGATGAAATGCATTTAAGTTGCACTTTAATGCACTGATATTTTTCTCTTTTATTGGAAAAAGAAACAATAACCAACACTTTCTTGTTCTTTTTTTTTTTTTTTTTTTAGGGTAACACATTGAGAAAAATACTCCTGAATCGATACTTTAAAGGTGATTATGGAGTTGGTATAAATGGACACCTTTCCGGAACCTACGGCAAATCTGCACCAGGGGGAGGCAAGTCTCACCATTTTTCTTCATTTAAAAATTCTCATCAAATTTTCAGCCAGCACTCTCATATTTCACTTAACATAGCACAAATATAAAAATTTCATTTATAAAGCACTATTATGAGCCATGAAAAAAAGGAGGAAATACTGCTATCTGCAACAACATGGATAGACCTCGAGGGCATTATGCTAAATGAAATCAGTCAGTCAGAGAAACACAAATACTGTGTGATCCCACTATGTCTAATCTAAAAAACAGAACCCGTGGGAACAGGTGAGATCTGTGGTTGCCAGAGGTGTCTATAGGGGAATTAAATAAAGTGTTCAAAAGGTTCAAACGTTCAGTTAAAAAACTAAATCCTGGGGATGTAATATACAGCACAATGGCTATACTTAACAGTGTTATATTGTATAGTTGAAAGTTGCTAAGAGAGTAGACTCTAAAAGTTTTCTTCACAAGGACAAAATTTTAATTATGTGAAGTGGTGAAAGTTAACTAATATTTTTATGGTCTTCACTTTGCAGTAATACATATACCAAATCATTATGTTGTGTACCTTAAGCTTATGTTATATGTCCATCATATCTCAATCAAATTAAAAAAATCAATGAAAAGCACTATTAAGAACCATTCTGCCATTTCAGGTTCATAATATGATGGATTTGAACATTAGTATTAATTTTCTCTTTTAACTTGGTAAAGTAAACTAAGTTAGAATTTCTTAACATGTAAATTAAAAATCAAGCTAGTTTTCTTTTTCAAAAGTATTTTTAGTAAGAGAAATAATTTACAGATGGTATACATTTCATTAAAAGTTATGTTTTTATAAACTTGATTTTTAAAAATCTGAAGCTTATATTGTATTTAACTTTGTAGGCAAAGAGTACCAATTTTAAATATTCATAAGGTCTAAGAATTTCAAAACCTTATATGTTAATAATGTCTGTAATTAAAATTTATTTATATCTTCTAATCGCAGGAAGCTTTTCTGGGCAGGATTCAGATAAGATGGGGATATCAATGTCAGATATTCAGTGTCTACTGGACAAAGAAGGTGCATCTGAACTTGTTATCGATGTTATAGTGAACACCAAAAACGACAGGATTTTTTCCGAAGGCATTTTACTTGGCATTGCCTTGCTCGAAGGAGGCAATACACAAACTCAGGTACCTGCTCATCATGATGAGCGTTACATCTGTTACTTGTGTTTCTTATTGATTTGTCATAGAAACCAAGGGAAAGTAATGCGTTTTCTTTTAGCTTCTCATGACTGCACACATATATAAACCAGTCTTGTATCCCTTTTTCCTTATAAATGTATTTGATTTGCTATAGACACTATGGAGCTTTGCAAATTATGCAGTGAAGCAGAACATTCCCTAGAAGTATCCTCCCTAACATTATACCAGAAATTCTGATTTGCTTAGGGAAATTTTAGGCTGACACCCAGCAGATAAAAGCAACATTTGGCCCTAACCGATTTGGCTCAGTGGATAGAGCGTCGGCCTGCGGACTGAAGGGTCCCAAGTTCGATTCTGGTCAAGGGCATGTACCTTGGTTGCAGGCACATCCCCAGTAGGGAGTGTGCAGGAGGCAGCTGATCGATGTTTCTCTCTCATTGATGTTTCTGACTCTCTATCCCTCTCCCTTCCTCTCTGTAAAAAATCAATAAAATATATTTAAAAAGAAAAAGCGACATTTGACTCATCTAAGAAGTAAATGTTGAGATAATAATCATAAACTCCTCCCACAATATTTGGCATTATAGCAGGACTCAGTAACATTCCCCACCCATCTCCACACATCCCTCCCTTATACATTGTTAGAAGTTCAGAGCAGTAACATACTGTTGCCCCTAATCTCCCAGTGCTCAGTACCCTGATGCAGCTGAGTAGGTGAATTTTTCACTAGCAAGGCGAGAACCATTTCATTTGTTCATTCAGCTCAGGGCAGGGTGATTTGAAAGTCATCATTCATCAATTTGGTGCTCTACTGCAGCAAACAATATGCTCACCTGCGTGTGAGGCTCAGACCACTATTCCGAAGGGACCATTTTCACTTTGAAACTCCTGCCAAGTTTCCCTGGGCCCCCTTCCCCCCTACCCCCCATGCAAAGGCACAGCAGAGCATGCTAGTGAGCCTGAGAACTGGGAAGTGCTCATAGGGGAGGCTCCACCTCCTCCTAGTCCTGCACTCACTACCTGCTCTTTCTAGGTTTGCCTTTGTCAGAAAAGGAAACTATGCTCACACCTAATTAGAAATTCCAGAATTCGTTGTCCCTATTCATGGCAAGTAGAAGTCACATCTAATTAAGAACGAGGATATTGTCCTTTATTTAGCGATCAAATACAAGGAACAATAGGAATTTTATGATATGGCATAGCCAATAAGAGGGGGGCTTTAGGAATAAGGGCCTCATGAACAGCAAGCAGCACGATGACCAAAACACAGCCTTAAAACACTGATACTTCTTAGTTAGAAAACAAGTCTAAAAAAAAAAAAAGAAAACAAGTCTAGTAAATTATGGATCCTTAAATGTTGAGACCACATGCTTTGAATACCTTCTGTCTGGTATCATGTCTGGACTAATCTAGGGGTTAATAGACAGGAGTGATGGCTCTATGAATGAATGGGTCTTCACAAAGTTTTCCCTATCTGGCAATCACTCCTTTATCTGAGATCCCATAGCACTTATTTATTTAATACTCACTTGGTACTTTTTTACAGCACAAATTCTTCTGAGGGAAGTTAGTGGTGTGCAAGGGGTGGGGGTAGCAGGATTTAAGTCTTGTTGTTTTGTACAATTGTCTTTCTTTTACAACCAGATATTCAGCTTGGATTTTCTAGAGAAATTTGTCTAGACAACTCTACAATGTTAAATGTAGATTATCCAGAGAATGGAAGTGAAAGATTTTGGGGACATCTTTAGGTAGAAGCAATCCTTGGGATTATAATACTTTCTCAATTCCTGCTTCTGGGCCACTGAGGGTCATTAGGTGGGATTATTTTAGTTTGTTGTTATTTGTATGACACCTTGCCTCTCCAATTTCATCTTTCTTAAAGTAGGGGATCATGTTCTAGTGCTTTATATCCATCAGCAAATATTTGTTAATGAAACAGCATTAAATTATTTTGTATGTGAGAACCTTCTAAGATGGGTTATGACAGTTTCATTTACCAGCTTTACCCTATTCAGATTTCTCATGTATCCACACGATTGTACAACCCAGAAGTCAGCGGAGTGTTTCTGGCTCGAAGAGGTCTAGTTGAGGTCAACTGGAATCCTAATCCTTGCTCTTTCGAAGTCTAAAACTCATGACTCTCCCAGACTTCTGGTAGTCTCTATGGGGTTGCACATTCTCACAGACTTCTTAGCAACCAATGTCTTGCTTTCTTAGTTCATGGGTTCTCTTGATACCTCTATACCTGTGGTACTGAGACAGGACTCTGATTCCTCTCCTAGCTACATAAGTCAATTTATATGTGGAATATACTTTATTAAAGATTGGTTGAGGGGGAGGGTAGATAATACCTCCTAAATATCAGGCACTGTTCTTACTGCTTTACATGTATTAACTTGGTTAATCCTTACAACAATCTATTAGGTAACTTTCATATTATCTCATTTTACCAAAGAAGAATCTGAGATAAGTGGTTTAAGTTCCTTATCCAGGATCACATGGCTAGTTAGAAATAGGGTCAGGATTCAAACCCATGCAGTCTGGCTCCAGAGTCTATGTTCTTAACCACTATAAACATCTCCTTTCTATTAAGTTGTTGTTGTTTTTTTAATCCTCACCCAAGGATATTTTTCCATTGAGTTTTAGAGAGAGTGAAAAAGAGAGGGAAAGATAGAGAGAAACATCGATGTGAGAGAAACACATCAATTGGTTGCCTCCTGCACGAGCCTCAACCAGGGCCCGGGCAAGGGAGGAGCCTGCAACCAAGGTACGTGTCTTTTACTGGAATTAAACCTGGGACCCTTTGGTCTGCAGGCCAATGCTCTATCCACTGAGCAAAACTGGCTAGCGCAACATCTCCTTTCTAAAATAACCTTTTACCTCCTCACTCCTGGGAAATTTCTCTGACTGATTCACCCTATATCATGCCCTAGTCTTATTCTCTCTCTCCAGTTCCTCACTTCATTTCCCTTCTCTGCCCTCCTATATGTAGTCTCCCCCCTCCTTCTTGGGGGAAAGTACTTCCTCTGTCACTCATCCATCACCCTTCACTCCTGAAAAATACCTTAGAGTTTCCTTATACTCTATGAAGCTTATGGAGGCAGTTTCCTAGTCAAAAACCATATATTTAGTAAGAGAGACCCTTAGGCTACCTGTTGAGATTACATACACATATATGAAGCACACTTATTATCTTTGTTAAAATCATAATGTTAGATTTTGTAGAGGCCTGGTTTAAAAAAGGGGTGTGGTCTGTGTAAATAATTTGCAGTTTTGAGCTTAAGAAGTTACTTGATAAATTTACTGATTTAGAAAGAGGGAATCTAGATTTAAATCCTTGCTCCACTGCTTACCAGTTATATAATATTGGGCAATTCACTTGTCTTTACTAAGCATCATTTTTTAAATCTACAAAGTGGAATTAAGAACACTATCTATTCATCACACAGTTGAAAGTATCAAAGAGATAACATATGTCAAGGAACTATATAAATTATAAAACTTTATTTTAATAAAGCCATGAAGTTCCTACAACTTCCTCATTAATATATTACATTCCCCTTCAACCTCTAACTCCATTATATTGAAAATATTAGGGTTTAAGCACCACCTTAATTTGTGGGACTGTAAGGTCTGTGAATGCTACATTTATCCTTTGAATTAGCAGAACCAGCTCAACTGTTTCACTCTAGTTGCTATGGTTACTGTGGATTTTTGGTCTGTTTTTCTTGAGGGATTGCTAGCCTTCTGCTTAGGAGCTTCCCCTTGTAGATATGAAGCCAACTTCCAAAGCCTCATACACCATTCGGTGACTATGCATTGTCGATATCGATAATTTCAGGACAGGCAATCATGTCCAGACCTGATGTCATTAGAGTCTCACCTAAGTTTCACGGTTCCAGGCTTTCCTGCAGGAAAGCATGTCTGCAGAGCCAAACTCCCCCAAATTGGCTGTTTAGGTTAGTTGGATTATGCTCAACTCTACTTGATCTGGAAATTGTTGCTTTTTCATAAGTTTTCTTCACACTGTTTCTCAGCGAGGTTATATAACTCTGGGGCTATTATCTTACTTAATTTTTTACTTTATTTCTCTTGTGTTGTGTCGAGCCCATGGTTTTAGTATTAATAATTTTTAATCTCCCCAGCCAGTGCCAGTTCTAACTTCTCTAGAGTGTATCATCTTTCCTTTCTCTGACCTCTTCTAGATGCTTCCCTAAGTCACTCAGCAGAAAGTGATTAGGGCAGATACTTCCAAGGTTCAGTATTTCCACCTCTCACCAAGATATATTTTAATCATATTTTTGGTATTGAATCCTTTCTACATCATTACAAACCATAAAGCAGAAGTTATTTTATGGTGGGCTTGTCCTGGAACCCAGGCAAAGAAATATAGCTTAATGAAGTACCAGAGGACTTAGTGCCTATTTATCAGTGCATTCCTGTGAGTGAGGTTACCATGGTAACATATTCTTAATTAAATATACTGTAATTTAGATAAAAGGAAAACAACTCTTTGCAATTCTCCATAAACTCGTTTGCACAGGGTGATCATTGGATTAGTGGCTGGTTTCTTCTCTAGATGGCAAACTCATGAGGGCAGGGACTGTGTTTGTTTTCCCTTTTCATTCTGTCTCTAGTGCTAGCATAGGGCCTGGTATGTAGTAGGCACTCAATGAATCAATGTTGAACCAGTACATGACTTTATAATAACATAAAAATCAAAGAACTTTGCATACAACTTCTTATAGTGCCTTTGTAATTTTTAAAAATAAATAGGATGAATTAAATAGCATATAAAAATATGTTGGAAAGTGCTCAGCAAATACAAGATATTATTAGTATACGTTAAAGATTACAGGAGACTGGCAAAAGCTGTCAATTTATTATTTATGAAATGAAAGAGGGCAGCACATTAAATGTGTGCTTTCATTTAGAATTCTTATGTTTATTTCAAGCATAAAAACACTTTTTCTCTGTTCGGGTATTGATATCTCAAAATATGTTTTCTTGCAGTATTCTTTCTACCAGCAGTTGCATGAACAAAAAAGGTCAGAAAAATTCTTCAAAGTTCTATATGACCGAATGAAGGCTGCTCAGAAAGAGATAAGATCAACTGTGACAGTGAATACCATAGACTTGGGTAACAAAAAAAGGGACGATGACAATGAATTGATGACATCTGGCCCACGAATGAGAGGTGAGGAAATATTTGAGTATTTGGGAGAGTAGGAGAGAAAAGAGGCCAACACAGTGTTTAGATCTCACTTGCCTTTGTCATCTCACTTGTCTTTGTCTAATGATCTCAACTGTGGCTCTGAATATGGAGTTCCCTCCTTAAATTATTATGGTGATGGTGTTGACCTTGAAGCAACTCTGCAGGACCGAACTCAAACAATGCATTATTAATGCAAAGCAATTACAGCAGATCTTTGAATATCTGTTTGATTCTAAGTAGATCCTTTCATTATAACATCGATGAGATGCCAGAAGAACTTAACTCTTATTTATATTATTTAGCCTATAGTAAGATTGGTTTTGTTACATGTCATTTTGCTTGAGGTCACAGAACCTGTGGGTGGCATTAAGGGAGGACCTACTGTAGTGATATGAAGATGTTTGATTTCATTGTGGGAGGCATGATAAAAAAACAACTGCCCCAAACCTTCTGAGAATTAATGAAATTTCTAATTTAAGAACAGAAATTATAGCACTGATTCTAAAGAAAGATTCTTGGTTTTTCAAATAATAAAGTCATCTGTGCAGTAAATACAAATCATAAGCAATTAACATTTTGAAGTCTGCCATATTTTCCCACCTTCTTGTACTAGTATTCATGAGCTCTCAGATTTTATTTACCAGAAAGACATGAACCCTTCTAAAACTGGCTGAGCATTAAAACCTGATTTTAGTGTCCCAGGGAAAATTTAATTTTTTTTTAGTTGCTAGCTCAAATTCCTTTGGGGGAAATAATTGCACCTCTTGTCTGGTGATTTTTATTCAATTGTTAGAGAATTTGGGTACCTGGTTTTCTTTTCATTTTAATTAGCAAAAGGAAATTAATTTAGAACTATAAGAGTGCTGCTTTGTTTTCAGTAAGAGATTCATCACTACATTTAAAAGAGGGAATGAAAGGGCAATTAACAGAAGCTTCTTCAGCAACATCCAAAGCGTACTGTGTATACAGAAGAGAAATGGATCCAGAAATAGACATTATGTGCACGGGATCAGAAGGGAGCAACGCCGAGGACAAGTCTGCAGAGGAAGTGACGATGAGTCCCGCAATTGCCATCATGCAGCCGATCCTGAGATTTCTTCAGTTACTATGTGAGAATCACAACCGGGAACTGCAGGTATTGTTCTAGTTTGTGTAAAAGCTGAGAAAACAGCCTGCGGTTATAAGTAATTAAACTCGGATAAAAATAACAAGTGGTTTGGGAGAGTGTTTTGGAGAGATAATCAGTAACACCAATAGTGCTCTTCTGAAATGGAGAGATACTTTTGTATCTGAGTGATGAAACATGAAAGGAAAATCCCTTTATGGAGGAAAAGTTGGGCTGGTTAAGTTTCATTCTTTGCATCCTCAGCTCCTATCTTTGTAACTTCAGTGAGCATCATCTAATCCTAGTGTTCTGGTATTTGTTGAGTAAAGTCACATTTGCTCATCTGTGCCTTCCTAGTTTTATGGATTTCAGTGCCTTTCATCATTTACAGTCTATTTCTTGAGTGAGGATATAGACGACATTTATATGTCTTTATTAGAAGTAGAGTTAACATAGGAGAGGATTTTGTACAACAGTGGAAGTCGATACCTTTGTAAATTAATATAGTCCTGCTCTTATATCTTCTTTGGTACATTTTCCTTTGTCAGATAGATTAACTTAGGGGTACCTAGGAATTTTGGCTTTTTTTTTTGGCATTATTTGTACATACTGCTTACATCACCATGGCAAAACCACATGAAAGGTGAAATAGTTTCTAAGAACACATATTCAATATTAGAGAGACAGCAGAGTTTGAAGTTGTTTTCTTTAGTAAGGGTCTAGATCAGCAATTTTCAATGGGTATGTTGTAAGAAGCACGCTGGTGTGCCACAGAAATTTTTAAAACTTGAAATACCTGACTATTTAGTCAGGGTCACTGACCTCTTTTCCCTGAGATTGTCAAATTAAAAAAAAAAAAAAAAAAAAAAAGACAACAGCCAACACAATAGCTGTCCAGTGTGAATGAATCAAAAGTAACCTTACTTTTTTTTTTTTTGGTCACATCTGCAAAAAAACATAACATTTTTTGGTGTGTTGCAGAATTTTAGTAATTAGTTTATGTGTTCCATGAGATTAAGAAAAAATTGAAATTCACTGGTCTAGACTACAGGTGTTCTGAGTTGGTAAGATTTATGTAAATTTAATTGGATATTCTCCAAGGGGATACATCTGGAATTAATGGTAGAAGCCATGGCTCTTGGTGACCATCGCACCACACCTGGGAGAGGGCTGCTGCAGTGCTGTCAGCAAAGGCCAGACGCATTACTCCCAGAGGGAGGGCACTGGCTGTGCCTTCATGCTTTTCCTGACCCACCTAGTCTGTCCATGTAGGAAATAGATATATTATGTAGAATCTGTTAAAATATTTCACTGATAGGAGTGTGGGATATAATAGTTTGGAACATGCTACTTATAAAATAGTTTGTATTTAATAAGAATAAATGGTGGATTTATCCAATAGCTAATATATAGAAGCAACCCAACAGACGAATGGATACATAAAATGTAGTATAGACGTAGGATGGAATATTATTCAGCCTTAAAAAATGAAATTCTGACATATGCTACAACATGTATGAATCTTAAGACATTGTGCTAAGTGAAATAAGTCAGTTACAAAATGACAAATACTTTATATAAAGTACCTAGAGTAGTCAAATCATAGAACAGGAAGTAGAATAGTGGTTGCCAGAGGCTGAGGGAAGGCTGATGGAGGATTGTTAATAGGTATAGACTTTTAGTTTTACAAAATGAAAAGGGTTCTAGAGACATGGATGGTGATGGTACCTCAGCATTGTGAATATATTTAACACCACTGAACTCCACACTTAAAAGTGATTAAGGTGGTAAATTTGGGTGTATTTTGCCACATGCAAAAAATTGGGGGGAAATTACAAAAACAAACGAAAAGAAAAAAGAACAAGTGGAAGAAATAAATTTAAGCAAATAAATATATAAATATAAGTAATAAATTAAGTTAAAAATTAAAGTTTTTATTTTTGTTTACTCTCTCACCAGGTTTACTCCCCCAAAGAAATTACTGCTAACAATTTGTCTTTCCTTCCAGAAATTTTTATGCACGTATAAGCATGTCAACCTTTTCTAAAAGCACATTGTATCGTGTTCCTCAGCTTGCTTTTTTTAACTTAGCAGTATATTTTATTGCTAAATCACTTATTACTAGCTTATGTTTATATCAGTACATATTGATGGACCTCATTTTTATAGCTTCACAATATTGCAGCGTTTGGATTACTGTTATTTATTATGATGGGTATGGTTTGGTTTCCAGTTTTTGCTGTTACAGACAGGGTGCAGTGAGTCTCTTTGTGGAATATATAGAAATAATAACTTTGGGAAATGGAGTTGTAAGTTAACTGAAAATTTTAATAGGCACTTCCAAGTTGCCCTCCATTTACTGTTTGAAGGTGCACGTTTTATAAGGGGTCATTTACTTGAAAAATTTGATTGTTTCTTTCCCTAATGAACTTCTTTTTAGTTTCCTTTTCCTTCTTCTCTTCCTATTACCTATTATTTAACTCTATATAGTTTCAGGATAATGACATTGAGAAATGCTTGGTAAGAATTATGCTGATAAATATAGATGCTTGAGGAAAAAAAACCTAAGAGGCTGCCTTTTTTTTTTCTTTCTTAAATCTAGGAGAAATTTAACAAATAGAAACGCTTTCTTATATAGAGAGATTCCATTTCACATTGCCACACACACTCACACAGAACTGAAAACAATTACACAGGGATTTTTTTTAACCTTTAGGTTATATTTTCTTTTACCTTCAGAACTTCTTGAGGAATCAAAACAACAAAACAAATTACAACCTTGTCTGCGAGACCCTTCAGTTTTTGGACTGCATTTGCGGAAGTACCACAGGTGGCCTGGGCCTGTTGGGTCTCTACATCAATGAGAAGAATGTAGTGCTGGTCAACCAGACTCTGGAAAGTTTGACTGAATACTGCCAGGGCCCGTGCCATGAAAATCAGGTAACCATGAAAGCCGTTCTCCACGCAAAACTATTCCTGACTAATCAGCAAAGGGATCCCATTGTTGAACAAGCAAACCCTTGTGTACATTTCAAAGATCTTTCTTCTTGCTTTGCCAGATGTTTTTATTTTCCTAACAAAACATATAAGGACTGAATTATAGACTGGCAGATACTATGCCATCTTTTAATTTAATTTCATTGTAAAAGAAATTACGTTTATCTGCATGAAAATGTCCCAGATACAAATCAGACTTATCAGGAAGAGTGAAACATGTTTCTTCATCATTGCTCAGTTTTTGTCTCTTAGTGAATCTTCCCAGGATTTGAGGTATAAACTTCCTTTGGCTTGTATGGTTCCACTGAATCCGAAAGCTAAATGTTAGTTATATTTTAAAGGTCAAAAAACTAAGGTGATTCTGTTATTTTATGTCATATGATTTCTAGGGCTTTTATGTTAAAGAGAAGTTATTTTGTAACATTTTGTTTTCTAGACATGTATTGCTACCCATGAATCAAATGGAATTGATATTATCATTGCTCTGATCCTAAATGACATAAATCCTCTTGGTAAATATCGAATGGACCTGGTGCTCCAGCTAAAGGTAGAGTAAATCCACTATTTAGAGGCGGGGGGGAGAAGTGACATTGTCTATATAAAACTCCCTTTGAGAGTTCCTCCAAATCTCCAAGTAGCTCTTGTAGAAACCAAGATATTGTCATATTTTCAGCGAATGAATTGACAGTACGGGCTAGTGAAAGCACCATGCACACGGAATTCCTGATAAAATGTCCAATAAACTTTGAGGTGGTGTTCAATTGGAGGGTACTTTCCTGGAAGTTCATTTAAGTGGTGCTTTGATTCACTATGTCTCTTCTGTTGTTATTTTATGTTTTTATTATATAGAAGAGCCAAAGGTGCTGAAACTCTCTGCACCTATTTGTAAAATTCACCTTCTGTTAGACTGTGGAAAAGGAAGGCTGCAGTTTCTTTTTATGGCTCTCTTCCTTCTAAAAGTTGTTTCCTTTGACATTAGAATCTTATTTCCCCCAAAAAATTCTATAAGCCATTTCACACTGCCTTTGAGAAGGTACTTTAACTTAAACCGTACACGTACTTCCCAGTAGTTCCATTAATCAGAGCTCAGGAACAAGATGACATTACAAAAAAAATTCCTTCAATTTTTTGTTTGAATGGGAATAACAAATGAAAGTACACAAGAAACTATATAAATCTGAGATACAAAGGCATGATATTCAGTGGAGGTGAATTATGAAAGGCCACATTTTTGTGTTTAGTGTTAAACAGGTAAACAAATCATTGGTTAAATAACAATTTTCCTGTTAAGACAGGTCTGTCGAGTATCATAGCAAATGTAATTTTCACTTTGTATATTTATGGCCAAGAAGAATGATATTTTGATAATTCTGCTACTAAGTATAGATATTGATAGATAACATACATATGTGCTGCTTATGTGAAGATTGTGCTAATGGCTTTTAATAAGAAAATGTTTTACTTAAAGAGGTGAGTTTGTATCCTTTCACTGTTTTCTGTTGCAGTATGTACTGCTTTGGGTCCTTCCATCCATACATTAAAGCAAAGGTGATGCTTGTGTAGATTGAACTTGTGTCCTTTCCCTCATTGGCATCATGCTTCAGACAGTGAAGCCAGCCTAAGCCTACATGGCAGGCAGCTTCATCTGAGTTACTAGAAAAAATGTTTATTGCATCTTAAATTCATCTTTAACCATAATTCATAAAGATATAACATATAAAAGCCTTGGCCTCTGGATTTTTAAATCCTTTATTAGTCTAAAACTACCTCTTTAAATCTAATGTTTAGTTGATATAACTTAATTACTGGATGATTCATCAATTTAAGACAAAGTATAGGCATCCTGATTATTTACAAGCCCAGACCTATGTTAAATAACTAAATGATGGAGTATGACACAAGAATACAAAGTTATTCTTAGCTATTTAAATAAAAATGCTTTGTAGAAAAAGGATCATTTAAAATTGTATATATTACTAAGTACAATTTAGGTATACCTCTTCAAAATGTGACAGTTGGATAAATAAGGGTTTGTAAAAAATGCCAAATGAATGGATTTGACTTGAAATATTTGAAGTATCATTATCTACCTAAACAATGAGGTGTGTGTACTTTTCTTTAAAAAAAAAAATGAGGCTTTGACATAATGGCCAATATGACAATATTTGTAAGACAGAATGATATGTAGTGTCAAATTTTAGGGGGCTTCCCTGGGTAGAGTGCTTTTAATAATAAAATCTAGATAACATTATAGAGAAAAACTACATTAAAAATGGTAAGGTTTTATTTTATATTATTTATATAATTTTTCTTAATTATTTATGATTCTAAGTATACTTATTTCTATATACTCATTTACTATACAATTTTATGAATTTTTTATGCATATGTCTTGCCCTTTACTTTTTAATTTACATTTCCTAACTGATTTGTGACTATGAAGGGCTGAATCAGTAAATAGGTCATTTTTTTTTGTTTTGTTTCAAAGAAAGCCCTCTATTAACACTAACACGTGCATTTGATTTCTTGGTGTATATAGGCTTTTGTACATCCAAATTGATTCAGATTTCAGTAGGTCATTTACAAAATTCTTATTATTCCAACATAGTATGAAAAAGGAGATTGGTTAGAAAAAGTACCATAATGCCAATAGCATTCTGAAATTGGATATATTTTAAAGCTATTATGTATTGGGCCTGCTGAGTGAGGTTCATTAGAGAAGACTGCTATTGTTGCTAAGGTTTTAGCTTTGAATTCTAGGGGTCATTTCAGATCACTCTAAGGATTTGAGCTCTCCTTTAAATCCTGGAATCTTATTTTTTTAGGTATATTGTTTGTACAGATGGGATGCTACATTATAAAAATGGGTTTTAGGATTGGTATAAATATGTAAAAATTTTAAATGAAACAGAAAAATTAATGCCACTTCCCCCGCAAAATGCTAAAATCTTTTCAGGATGGGTCCATCCATGACATTGATATCATCATCTTTGATAGTCATTTAAAGATAGTCTTTAGATTTTACTTCTGAAAGAAAAAAAAATAGTTGGATAGAATTTGGTATTAAAAACTGCTCAGTAAAATTAATTTGAACAACTTTAACAAAATCTGTGTAGAGATGTCTGCATACCAAACAACTGATTCAATTTAAGTTTTCTTCCTGTAAGATGTTAATTTTGAGTCACTGAGAACCACCTTAAAGCCATTTGACTCTACTTCTGTGCTCCTATCAAAGATTATATGTGGAGATTGAGATATTTTGAACATTACAAAAACACTGTGGAAATATCTCTCCAGTAGTTTTTATCATCGTACAATTTGCCACAATTCTAGGGCAGCACTATTGAAAGCAATGTAAAGAAATCTCTTTCTAAATGTCGAGAATATTGTGTTTTATGGGTCAACACTTTCTGTAACTCTGTGGTACCTGTTTTGATTGTAAATCAACTGTATCAGAAACATTTTTTATATCTATAGGTAAAAATTTTTGAGATAACATATTTATAAACCAACTTAGAAAACCTCAAAAACAACGTCAACTATTTTCATTCTTTATTAAACAAAAATAGAAAATATTATTCTTCTATAACCCAGGTGGTAAACATGTTGCTTATATACTGACATACTGTGGGACTAGTTATCTTTAAATTTATATTGTATTTCTAACTCATGACTTTCCAATTTTATAGATTAATTTTCAGTAATTATTTCTTAAATTTAAAGTTTTGATTTGATAATGTATTAATTTTTCATGTTAAAATCAATTTACTAAATTCTTTAAATTATATACCATTTATCTGAAATATGTCATTGATACTAGTTCACCTTACTGTCTTGTTAAAATGTCATCATAGAAATGCCCATTAGGAAATAGTGAAAGAATATATGATAATATTTGAATGCATTATATATTAAGTCAGTCTTGTTTTTAAAACATTTTTGCACCAATATTTAAAATATCCCTTGTAACTTATCTCTCATGATTTATTATTTTTATTTTGTGTTAACAATAAAGTAAAACATCCTATTTAAAAATGCTAATAAGCCAAACCAAATTAGCAGTTTAAAATTCTGTTTGATTTAAAAAAAAAATGGTCTTGGTAATCTCAATTAACAAAGGCAGGGGATCATTAATCCATGAAATCGATTTTTTCTTGTGCATTAACCCAGTCTGTTTCTCTAGAACAATGCCTCCAAGCTTTTGCTGGCCATTATGGAAAGCAGACATGACAGCGAGAATGCAGAAAGAATTCTTTTTAATATGAGACCCAGGGAACTGGTAAGGAAACTTTTGAAACCCATGTTAATAATGTATCACTAAAAGGGATAAGTTTGTAGTGTGCATGTCAAGAAAAAGCCTAGTGACTTTCACTGCTCTACCAAGGCATTACACATTACAAATATCTCAGAAGGCCTCATGAGGGCAGAGGCCAGTGTGATTTGGGTCCTTATCATTTCATTGGTTTATCTACTCTTAGCACTAAACTATCTGCAAAGTCTTTTGACAGGAAAAATGAAAGTTTGCTTTTATTTTTATTGGAATATATGAGGCAGGTATGTGAGAAAAATGTTTGTACCACTCAAAAATTATGTTATACCTCTTTCTGAACAATGAAAATAAAATCAGTACCTTTTGTACTTGTTTTTATCAGTGAAATATTGCATAATGCTTATTCTAGAGAAAATTGGAGACTTGATGGGAATTCCACAGAAATCATTAGAGGGCCTTCCTATTGTAGAAGTTATATTTTCCTCCTCATCTGTGACATGGAAATCATGGAGTAATATCACCATACCTTAAAAGCAATGGGTTTCAAAAGCATTGACAACATCCTCAAACCTTATAGCTCGATGCTCCAATGACTAAATCCTAGTCTTACGAGAACCATTGTTGGTGTCATGAGAAAATTCTATGGAAAGCATTCTTTTGCTTTCTTTTTAATAGTGAGGAAGGAGCCCTGGCTGGGTAGCTCAGTTGGCTAGAGCGTCATCCCGATATGCCAAGGTTGTAGGTTAGATCTCCAGTCAGGGCACATACAAGAATCAAGCAATGAATGCATAGATAAGTGGAACAACAAACCAACGTTTCTCTCTCTCAAATCAATTAAAAAAATAGTAAGGAATGGAGGCAAGGATGGAAGATAGAAAAATAAGATACATTTTGATTTACCATATGTATAATGAGAGCCTAGTATCTGCAAGGCAGTGGGTTAAGAGGAGTAAGAAGAGCTTGCATTTGTTTGTATATTGGAATATATTAGGAAGATATGTAAAAAATGTTTGTATCCCTCAAACATTATATATCTTTTGAACAATAAAAATTGATATTGTATTTATGCTTAAAAGGGGCAATAGGTTATATATTTATTCAAGAACAGCACTGTACAATAGCCCGTTTAAAATATGGTTTTCTCTGCGTACAACACATTGATCTCATCATCCACTTCCTCCTTATGGCCCACCCTCAACCTCTTAACTGAGTTAGTGCCCATGCCCTATTCTTAATTGGTGCCTCAAACTTAAGTCCTGCTGTAGAATTATTGTGTTCATCTCTTTTTAAAAAATATACATATTTCTATTGATTTTAGAGAGAGAGAAAAGGAGAGGGAGAGAAACATTGATATGAGAAACATCTATCAACTGCCTCCTGCACGCCCCCTCCTAGGGATAGAGCCAGCAACCTCTTGGGCATGTGCCCTGACTGGGAATAGTACCTGTGACCTTCTGATACTCCACCAATTGACCCACACAGGCCAGGGCCCCCACTAGATCAGCAGTTGCCAACAGGTGGTCCGGAGACCACCGGTGGTCTGTGAGGTCTGAAAGGCTGGCAACCGCTGCTCTAGATGGTATTCATCACTTGAGGGCAGATACTCTGTTGTATCCACCATTGGGTCCTCAGTGCAGAGGACGACGTCCACCATCATGGGTCCCTATGACCTAGAAGGAACTTAATAAATAATGGCTAGATATTTACAGTTCCAGAGTCTCCTAATTCATGGGAACTTATGGCACTATCAGCATTCAAAAATCAAAGCAAAATTCTCCAAGGAAAACAAAGAATATTGTAGGGAACTACTTCTGTGCTAATTTAACTAAAGAGTGTTTCCAAGGCCATTTTCATTTAGAGCTCTTTGATACTTTTCAAGTCTTAGGAAGCATTCTAGCTTTCCATTATATCTCATAAACAATGTAAAATGCATGTTGTTTGTGGCATTCCTAGCCTTGGTGTTCCCCTTCATGTCTTTGATAGGTGGATGTGATGAAGAATGCCTATAACCAAGGACTGGAATGCGATCATGGAGACGATGAGGGTGGAGATGATGGTGTTTCCCCAAAAGATGTTGGACACAATATTTATATTCTGGCCCATCAGGTATGATGTTTATATCTTTATATGGTTTTTGTGTATGGTGTAAATTGTCTTTATGCAATTAATTTCTAGCTTCATATACTGTGGTCAGAAAAGATGATGGATATCATTTCAATCCTTTTAAATTTATTAAGACTTGTTTTGTGGCCTAACATATGATCTATCTTGGAAAATGTTCAATGTGCATTTGAGAAGAATGTGTATTCTTTGGATGCAATGTTCTATAAATATTTGTTAGTCCATCTGGTTTCATTTAAGGCCAGTATTACTTTATTGATTTTTCTATCCAGATTATCTGTTCATAGATGTAAGTGGGGTATTAAAGTACCTCACTGTTATTGTATTGCAGCCTATTTTCCCCATTAGGTCTGTTAATATCTGCTTTATATATCTAGGTGCTCCTATATTGGGTACCTAAATGTTTACAAATCTCATATCTTCTTGTTTTTTTAATTTTTATTGGATTCATTAGGATAACGTCTTATATAATAAAAGGCTAATTGCAAATTGACTGAATGGTGGAATGACCGGTCGCTATGACATGCACTGACCACCAGGGGGCAGATGCTCAACACAGGAGCTGCCCCCTGGTGGTCAGTGTGCTCCCATAGGGGAAACACTGCTCAGCCAGAAGCCAGGCTCACATCATCCTTATATTGTGTTCACTACCCAAATAAAGTCTCCTTCCATCACCATTTATCCTCCCTTTACCCTCTTCTACCTCCCCCCCCACCCCCTTTTCCTCTGGTAATCACCATGCTGGTGTCTGTGTCTATGAGATTTTTTTCTTTACTTAATCCCTTCACCTTTTTCACCCAGCCCCGAAGCCCCCTACACTCTGATAGCTGTCAGTTCGATCTCTGTATCTATGAGTCTGTTTCTATTTCTTTTGTTAGTTCATTTTGTTCAATAGATTCCACATATAAGTGAAATCATATGGTACTTGTATTTCTCTGACTGGTAGTTTGATTCCTTCAATTCTGTTTTTCTTTCTCAAGATTGTTTTTTTTTTTTTTTTTTTAAATATATTTTTATTGATTTTTTACAGAGAGGAAGGGAGAGAGATAGAGAGTTAGAAACATCGATGAGAGAGAAACATCAATCAGCTGCCTCCTGCGCATCTCCTACTGGGGATGTGCCCGCAACCCAGGTACATGCCCTTGACCGGAATCGAACCTGGGACCTTTCAGTCCGCAGGCCGACGCTCTATCCACTGAGCCAAACCGGTTTCGGCCTCAAGATTGTTATAGTTATTCGGGGTCTTTTGTGCTTCCATATAAATTTTTGGAATATTTGTTCTGGTTCTATTAAATGCACTATTGGTATATTGATAGGAATTGCATTGAATCTATAGATTGCTTTGGGTAGTATGGACATTTTAATGATGTTAATTCTTTCTATCCATGAATGTGGTATATGGTTCCACTTATTTGTATCTTTATTAGTTTCTTTCTTCAGTGTCTTATAATTCTCCAAGTGCAGATCTTTTACATCCTAGGCTAAATTTATTTTTAGGGGTTTTTTAATGCAATTTTAAATGAGATTGCTTTCTTAGTTTCCTTTTTTGATAGTTTGTTATTGGTGTATAACATTGTAACTGATTTCTGGATATTTATTTTGTATCCTGCTACTTTATTGAATTCATTTATCATTTAGCAGTTCTAGTAGTTTTTTGATAGAGTCTTTAGGGTTCTCCATATATAGTATTATATCATCTGCAAATGATAATTTTATTTCTTCCTTTCCAATTTGATGCCTTTTATTTCTTTTTCTTGTCTGATTGCTGTGGCTAGGACTCTAGTACTATGTTGAATAAGAATGGTGAGAGCAAACTCATATCTTCTTGTTGGATTTTCCATTTTATCATTATGTAACTAGAGGCCCGGTGCATGAAAATTCATGCACTTGGTGTGTGTGTGGGGGGGCTCCCTCAGCCCAGCCTGCACCCTCTCACAGTCCGGGAGCCCTCGGGGGATGTCCAACTGATGGCTTAGGCCCACTCCCTCAAAGCCTCAGTCTGGCCTCCCTCTGCGGGATGTGACCTGTGGGGCCAATTGGGGGGCAGGGCTGGCCAGCAAGCTGCCAGCCCTGCCCCCCATTGCCCCTCCACCACCACTGGTCACCACTGTCCCCCAATCGCTGTCCCCTCCTTCTGCCCACTGGCACCCACCTTGGCTGGCCTGGCACTCCCCACTCTCTGGCCCCACCCCCCACCGTCTGATTGTCCTGCTGTTAGGTCGATTTGCATATTAGGCTTTTATTATATAGGATGCTCTTCTTTATCTCTTATTAAACTCCTTGTTTTAAAATCTATTTTGTCTGATATAAATGTAGCTACTCCAGCTTTCTTTTGATTTCCATTTGCATGGACTATCTTTTTTCATCCCTTCATTTTCAATCTATGTGTGTTCTTACCTGTAAAGTCTTTTGTTTGCAGTATATAGTTGGTCTTGTTTTTTTATCCATTCAGTTACTCTATCTCTTTGGTTAGAGAATATAGTCCATTTGTATTTAAAGTAATTATTAATAGGTTTGTGCATTTTTCATTTTATTATTTTCTGGATGTTTTTGTAGTTTCTCTCTGTTCCTTTCTTCTTCTCTTGCTCTCTTTCTTTGTGCTTTGATTATTTTCTTTTGTGGTATGCCTATTTCTTTCTCTTTATTGTTTGTGTGTTTACTATAGTTTTTTGTTTTGTGGTTACTATGAGGCTTACCTATAACAACTTATGTTTATAAGAATCTATTTTAAGTTGATAACAACTTAAGTTTGATCTCATTGTAAAGCTCAACATTTACTCCACACATTTTATGTTTTTGATGTCACATTTTACATCTTATTATTACCTGGTAAGTCCCTTAACTGATTATTGTAATCATAGTTATTTTTACTGCTTTTGTCTTTGAACATTTATACTAGCTTTGTGTTAACTTTACTACCTTTGGTATATATTTACATTTACAGTGAGATTCTAAAAGATGTGCTATTGATTGTAATATAGTTGGATCATTGAGAAGATTTTTAGGTCTCTCATAGTATATCTATGTCTATATCTATACCTATATCTCTATCTATGTGTATATGACAGAAAAACAGATAAGGGCAGATGGGTTATAGCTGGAAGGACCAAAAAGTATTTTAGGTGTTGAGGAACTAAAAACTAAGATGAAGGACAAGTTGAAGGAAGTAGAACACAGAGATTTAGAATGTGGAAAGGGTGTAGTTTTAGAGAGAATGAGAAATCAGGTGACAGGAATTGAGTCAAGCTAGAAAAAAAATGACTAGAGAATGAATGTGAGTGGAAAGAATAAAATCACAGGCTGAGAATTAAAATAATATTGGCTACTATAACAGAGAAATGTGGTGACACAGCATGTGTATGTGAGCAAAGAGTTACTTCAGGAGCTATAGCATTGTGGAACGGAATCAGCAAAGAAGGGTAGGGCAGAGTGAGCAGTAGAAAGTTAGGGAATATAGCCACCCATGTTTCTTGACTGAAAGCTGGTTTTGCTCTGTCTGGAGAGGTTATGCCCTCTGTATGAGTGAGCAACGTCATTAACAAGACCCGATCATGGAGCTTTCAAGTGGGAAATGAACAACCAGACCAGTGAAGTCATCCCTGGAAGCAGCAAAGTGATAGATACTTGAGCCAGATTACCTCCTTTCCATACAGACGATGTTTAAAAATGCAATCTCAGCCCTAGCTGGTTTGGCTCAGTGGATAGAGCATCGGCCTGTGGACTTAGGGGTCCCAGGTTCCATTCCAGTCAAGGGCACATGCCCAGGTTGCGGGCTTGATCCCCAGTCAGGGGCATGCAGGAGGTGGCCCACCAATGAGTCTCTCTCCTCATTGATGTTTCTATCTCTCTCTCCCTTTCCCTTCCTCTCTGAAATCAATAAAAATATATTTTAAAAAATGCAATCTCATATTACTAGTATAATGTGAGTAACCATAAAAATGCCATGGTTTAGCCCTGGCCAGTTTGGCTTAGTAGTTAGAGCACCTGTCAGGCTGTGGACCAATGGGTCATGGGTTCTATTCCCAGTCAAGGACATGTACTTTGGTGGCAGATTCAATCCCCAGCCTAGGTTGGGGCATGAGCAGGAGGCAACCAATCAATGTGTCTCCCCCATATTTCTCTCTCTCTTTCTCTCTCTCTCTCCCCCCCTCCTTCTCTCCATGTCTCCCTCATTCTCTCTCTCTCCCTCTCTCCCCCTCCCCCTCCCTTACACTCTCTTCAAAAATCAATGGAAAAAATATCCTCACTCCTCAGGTGAGGATTAAAGATAAAAAAGTCAAAATGAGGAAAGGACTTATGTGAGGTCAGTTTAGTTTTAAGCATTAAGTATAAGAGCAGGGAATACAAATTTAACAACAGGTTAAGGTAGATATTGAGAAGAATGGAGATTGAATATAATGGATATTGAAAATAATGCACAAGCTAGTCATAAATCAAAAGATAATGACACAAAACATGAAAGAAGTTAAAAATAAAGACAGCATAAAAAGGCAATGATTTTGATGGGTTTGAGTTTATGAGAATGCTTGGAGGCGACAGATTCTCTTCAAGGATAATGGTGAAATTGTCCAAGGAATGGGGATTCAGAAGCAGTGAAAAAGTAACAAAGGATTAAAAACAACATACTGAAATGAAGATATGTGAAAATTGCTTGAATGGATATGTAGAGGTTTATTAATTTTCCAAAACGAAAATGTTAGAAAAGCAGTAGTTTGCAGAGCCATGATGGTACAATGTAGAAGTACATGAAGAAAGCCAGACTTCAGGAAGAAAATGTCAGACTGAGTAAGGGGAAGGAGATGCTGAATTGCTGAATCATTTAAGCCTTGTGATTAAATTGTCCGTCCTGGACAATTTAAATATGCAAATTGTCCAGGATGCCATCACAGTAACAGTAATGACTGAATAGGCTGCGTGGGGCAACAAGGCTGGCAGGGAAGTTAGTGAGGAATGACCAAACGACTGAATAGCAGGCTGTGTGGGGCGACCAGGCCCGCAGGGGGGGCCAGTTGGGGGCAACTAGGCAGGTGGGGGGAACAGTTGGGGGCAACCAGGCTGGCAAGGAGGGGGGCAGTAAGGGGTGACCAGGCCAGTGAGGGGGGCAGTTGGGGGTGACCAGGCTGGCAGGGGGAGCAGTTGGGGGCAACCAGCCCAGCAGGGGGGGCAGTAAGGGATAACCAGGCCAGCGGGGGGGGGGGGGGAGGTTAGGGGTGACCAGGCTGGTAGGGAGGGGCAGTTGGGGGTGACCAGGCAAGTGGGAGGAACAGTTGGGGATGACCAGGTTGGCAGGGGGGCCAGTTAGGGGCGATCAGGCAGGCAGGTAGGTGAGCAGTTAGGAGCCAGTGGTTCTGAATTGTGAGAGAGATGTCCAATCCCAGGGATTGGGCCTAAACCAGCAGGGCCCTATATTGAAGAGGGTGCAGGCTGGGCTGAGGGGACTCCTTTCTCCCGTGCATGAATTTTGTGCACCAGGCCTCTAGTATGAAATAAGAGTCCATATGGGTTCTTTCCAGGAACTCAATGAGGGGGTAGGAATGTCAAAATATATGGAACAATGTATATAATAGACATCTGCTCATTTTCTTATAGTGACACAGAGAGTTATTACCTTGCCAGGTTATAAATATGTTTTCATGAACAATTCAGTTTTCACCCATAAAAGAGAGCACATGGTGCTCTTTTTATCTTCCCACAGTGACTTCGTTGGCTTTCTCTAGGCTAGGATACGCTACTTGGTTTCTTGGGAGGCCAAACACAGTTGCTGAGTTCCTTCTGAACCTGTTGTCCAAATAGCTACCACACCAAGGCGCAAACACAGGAGAATGGTGATTGTAAGCTTTGCTGCCAGAGGGAGCCATGTAGCTGTGCTCCCAGGGTTTGGTTGAGTCCAGGTTTCACGGCTTTCATTGTGACTATGGGATCACTGGGCTCCTGCATGCTGATGACCGTGCAGATTGGTTTCTGCCTTTGCACGGTTCAGTAATTCCAAACCCAAGGTTCAACTTCCTCCTTGTTTTACTATAATCATCTTTTGTACAGACAGTTTATTTTGGTGCCCTCAGACTTTCAATTTTTGTTGTTATTCTTTTTATGGCAGTGAGGTAGTTCTTCTTTTCCTACCGTGACAGCCTTTTTGGTCGTTCTTGTGGTTGGTGTTACAAGAAACAAATAATGCTTCTTGTAAGTGTCTTGTCTGATCTACATAAAACTATAAATACTTAAAAAAGGGAATTTCTTAAGTTCTGATACCATGGGGTCATGCAGAGAATTTCCTTAAAATTAAGATATGTGTCCTTTTAGGAGGTTTTCTGTCAGCCACATGCTCTCCTCACACCCCTCTAGGGCTTGGGTTTTTTTTTTTTACATTCTGCTTTCTTCCTGTTATTTCTCCTCTTTATTCCTGTATTTCTATACGATAGTCACTGCCCACAGTCTCCAGGGGTCCTCAAACTTTTTAAACAGGGGGCCAGTTCACTGTCCCTCAGACTGTTGGAGGGCCGGACTATAGTTTAAAAAAAAAACTACAAACAAATTCCTATGCACACTGCACATATCTTAGTTTGAAGTAAAAAAACAATTTTTTTCGGCGGGCCGCATGTGGCCCGCGGGCCGTAGTTTGAGGACCCCTGGAATTGTTTAGTACCTTGGATATGTTTAACATACATTAGGCCATATTGTTTCTTTGGTCCCATGGACCAATTTTTGTTTTTCTGTTTGAGACCTTTTATTTTCTCCCACAGCTTTATTGAGATATAATTAGCATATAATAACATTGAGTAAGTTTAAAGCATATGATGCATTGAGTTTATACATTTATTTATTGTTAAATGACTACCAATAGAGCATTAACTCATAACTCCATCCAGTTGCATAATTACCATTTCTCTTTGGAGGTGAGAACTTATAAGATCTACTCTTTTGGCAACATTTCAATTATTGGTGCATTATTATTAGCCACAATCACTAGGCTACACATAACATCCCCAGAATTTGTTAATCTTATAACTGGAAGTTTATATCCTTTGGCCAATATCTCCCCATTTCTTTTACCTCCCAACCCCTGATAACTACTCTACTTTCTTCTATCTCTGATTTTGACATTTTTAGATTTCACATAAAAGTGATATTATGCAGTATTTGTCTTTCTCTGTCTGGTTTATTTCACTTAGCATAATGCCCTCAAGGTTCCTCCAAGTTGTTGGAAACAGCAGTATTTCCTTCTTTCTTATAGCTGAATAAGATTCCACTGTGTGTGTGTAAACACACACACAGAGTGCGACAAAGAGTTAATAAAGCTGTTGTAATAATCATAACCTACATGTCATATATACACACACACACACACACAAATATATATATATATCATTTTATCCATTCATCCAGTGACGGATAGTTAGGTTGTTTAATATCTTGGGTATTGTGAGTAATGCTGCTATGAATATGAATATGCGATACCCTCTGTTTAATACCTACTAGAATAAGAATTATATGGAGAAATATTATATACTTTACAGAAAGTGAAGGAGTATTAGATAGCAAGCCACTAGAAAGCAAAAACAACTCCTAGGCTCATAAAGCAAGAAAGAATGGATCACTTTAAACTGGCTATATGAAATTGCTTTTAAAATACAGGCTTTAAAATTTTTCATAAGCATTTCCCCATCTCACTAAATGGTCTTGAGATTGTAATTTTAATGTCTGCATAATTGTTCATTGTTTGAATGTACCATAATTTGTTGAGTCACTCCTTATTGTTAGACATTTAGGTTTCTAATGTTTTTGATATTATAAATTATGCCGTGAATAATATCCTCATACATTAATCTTTGCCTGCTATGCTGATTCTTTCTCTAGATTGAATTCCAAAATGTTTAATTACTAGGTCACAGGGTAGTAACTATTTTATGGTTATTAATGCATATTATAAAATTGTTTTTACAGTATCTTATTGGATTCTAAAATTATGACCATTTAAAAAATATTTGCCAAGCAAATAGTGTTTAGAACATAGTAACCCCTCAATAAATGTGTGTTAAATAAATTAATGAATTGTAGATTAAATGGGATCTAATTTTCAGTCACATAGTTGGGATTACTAATAAAATGGATTATTTTTCAATATGTTATTTGCTCATTTCTATTTCTCTCGTGAATTACTTAAAACTGTGTTTATCTGTACAAGTGGGGTTTATTTTTCCCCAGTGAATTTTGATGAAGGTCAATAACCCTTAGTCATAATTGTATTATCTACTTCTCCCTGATTCATTTTCTCTGTAAATATTTTAACAATAGTTTTCTTTCATAACCTTGAGATCTGTTAAACACTCACCTACATTTTATTCTAATGTATAATGATTTCAGGTTTTGTAATTAATTATATAATTTCTTCATGTCATCTTGCAGAGATGCTAACTCATCTCTAAAGATATAGTCCAAGACTTAGCAACAGCAATCTATGTGGGCAGGGTTGGTAGGAGTTGAGTGGGTGTGATATAGAGCATGGGTCACAGAGAGACCTTTAGTAGAAGAGACCGGGGTTAAAATTAAACCACCTTTAGGGCCAGACAGGGCATGTGAATGAGCGATGTGGGGGCAGGTGTGGGTGGGGCATCTGGTGATAGTCTTCCAAAGCAGGCCACCATGGCTCACCTCTGCTGACTTTCCAGTTAGGATTGTAGGCCCTGTATTTCCACTTCTCCTTCAAAAGAAGCATGAATTTTAAAATTTTTGAAAAAATGTGACATCTAATTTTTTAAAGTTGACAACTCATTCAGATTTTTCAAAAACATTGAGTAGTACCAACAGAACTCACCAGCAGGTAGAATGCAGCCCATGAGCCAGAATTTGCCACTGGTGGAGTGAGGGATCCAGGGTTCTCATTTATTCTTCACTCAGTTGTGTGGGTTTTTAGAATGCTTACTAGATCTTATGCACTGTGTTAGATACTAGTAATACAGCAATGAAGAAGGCCGGCAAGAGATCCATTCTCAGGGAGTTTACATTCTGACTGGGAGCAGTGAAGAGGAGACAAACCAGAGTTAGCAGATAGTGGACCCAGCTATGCAGCAAATGAGAAGAAGCTGTGATGAAGGACAGTAACGAGGTGCTGTTGCAGATTGGGTGATCAGGAGGGCTTTCTCTGAAAAGCTGAAATTGAGAAAGCAACAGTGAGAAAGCAACAGCCAACAGTATGAGATGGGGCATTAAGGGGGAGCATCCCAAAGAGTGACTTGAAAGTAGCAGTGAGCTTGGCATGTTTGGTGGAACCAAAGACCTGTGGAGCTGCACCTTAACCAGC
This sequence comes from Myotis myotis, assembly GCF_014108235.1. Lineage (NCBI taxonomy): Eukaryota > Metazoa > Chordata > Mammalia > Chiroptera > Vespertilionidae > Myotis > Myotis myotis. Next base: position 178,406,390 of record NW_023416335.1, read on the forward strand.
TCTTAGTACTTGAATGTTATAATAAATACATACGATGCACCTGAGACTCGTTTATTATAAGACTAGGGACCCAGTGCATGAATTCGTGCACCTTGAAAGGAACTGTGGGCCGTGAGGCTGTGGTGGGCACAGGGACGGGTCTCGGTCCATCCTCCACGCTCCCGCTGCTGCCATTCACATGAGCTGATGGTGCAGAGTGGTTGGGGCCAGTTCCAGCAGCAGGTACAAGCGGGCCCAGCACCATCAGCGGTTGCAAGCGGTGGCTGCTGCCCTTATTGCCCCTTGGGAGCAGGGGGAGGTGGAGAAGCCTTCAGGGGCGATTAGGGCCAGCAGTCACTGCTTGCACCTGCTGACAGCACCAAGCAATCGGGATCAGCACTTGGTGCCGGCAGCGGATGCAAGCAGGGCTGGCTCCGGCAATAGGTGTGAGTGCCCAGCAGGACCCTGGCACATGGGAGCAAATAATTATCAGTAATGACCCGATGACAGTGACCGGCGCCCCGCCTTGGTCTGGCACCCCTGCTCACCTGCTCCACCATCCCGCCGTGGCTGATGCCCGCCATGTTTCGTGCTCTGCCAATACCCGCCATGTTCTGCGCACACTCCCTGGTGGTCAGCACACGTCATGGCGACCAGTTGTTTGGTTGTTTGGTTGTTCTGCCATTTGATCTATTTGCATATTATGGTTTTATATATATAGATAGTCACTGAAGAACATTTATTAAGCACTTCCTATGTCAAGCATTATTTCAGTTGCTAAGCTGGAAAGATGAATGAAGATGCCATCAACAGATAAAGCATTATAATTTAATTAGAGGCCCGGTGGACGAAATGTGTGTACTGGAGGGGGGGTCCCTCAGCCCAGCCTGTGCCCTCTCACAGTCTGGGAGCCCTGCGATTGATCACCACAAAGAGGTAGGCACCGCCCACCTGGCCGAGGCTACACAGTGGATCGCCTCAGAGAGGGAGGCCCCACCCACCCACCGCAGCCCGCCGGTTGGTGGCCTGGGCCTCCCTCTGTAGGGCGATCATGGGGCGATGCCCGGGCCTTTGACCAATCGCATTGCACCCGCCTTGGCTGGCCTGGTGCCCGTGGGTGTCATAGCGTGGTCATCTGGAAGGTCATCTGGATGGTTGTTTGGCTGTTCGGTCAATTTGCATATTATCTTTTTATTATTATAGATGTGCTTTTGTTAAAATAGAGGTATGCCCCAAATATGCTTCCCTTAGGAGTCAGGAGATAACTCATGGAAGAGGTGACACTTGAACTGAATCATGAAGGACGGAGGGAAGGGGGGAACATTCTAGGCAGAGGCAACAACTTCTGCAAAAATGCACCATAGATATTTTAGAGAAAGGAACTTGTTTTGGGAGTTTGTGTAGTATCTACTTATGTTTTTATATAAAATTAATTACAATAATTTAATTCCAAATCTTTGATAATGATACTGATTATAGCCACTTAACAGATGTTGCATGAATAAAAAATGAATGAATGCCCTGGCCAGTGTGGCTCAGTTGGTTGAGTGTCATCTGTCCACTGAAAGGTTGCTGGTTCAATTTCTGGTCAGAGCACTTTATTAAGTTATGGGTTCGATCCCTGTTTGGGATGTATACGGGAGGCAACTGACCGATGTTTTTCACATAGATGTTTCTTTCTCCCTCTTCCTTCCTCTTTCTGTAAAATTAATATTTTTTTAAAAAAAAATGAATGAATGAATGAATGAATGACTAGGACAGGACATACTCTAAAACTATAGTATTTTATAATTTAAGTATTACAATAAAAACTGAATAAAAATATTTTCCTGTTATCATTATCATGATCAAAATTAATGATATTTTCCCCCCACTGGAGTATAAATTCATTATGCATAGACACAAACTTTTTTCCCTGTTTCTATGCCAAGTACATACTTAGCATATAATAGATGCTCAGAAATGTTTGGGGGAATAATTTCTTGCAAAAATGCATGTATGCTGCCCTGAATTGTTCTTTATTTCATGTATGTATGTCTTGGCTACTTAATTAATAGTAGATTCACAAAATCTGGACACCCATGAGGCCTCATATTTTTTTTAAAGAAACTTTCCATGAAGAAAAGTATCATGGAGAAAGAATGCTTAGTTTAAGTCTCCTAATAGACACCTATGTATCTTTTACCAAGCAACAAGGAATCTTTGGATTATATCTATTTCAATGATCTCTCAAATTCACAGTTAATGGGAGCAACAAAAAAATGCAATCTAAGAAATGAAATTGGGCTCTCTGTAATTGTTAGTTTGGTGTAAGGATCATGAAGCTACGTTTAGTGGAAGCAATTATTTTTCTGTTGAACATTTCATGTTTGGTAGATTTAAATTTCCTTCTGAGTGGTATAATTATCAGGGCATCCATCCGAATCCTAGCAGCATATAGTAGGCCTTGGCCACGTCTTCGGCTCCTATGTCTGCTCTTACTTCAACTATATCCATTGCATTCAAGGTTTGTTAGGAGAGCTAGAGATATCAGGCAGGGATGCTCCTATATATCTGTATTTTTCCAGTCAGAAAAATACATAGCATTTCTGAGCATATTTCAGATCCTTTGGTTGATAGCTGTCCCCATGGAAAGCCTTCCAGGAGAGAGGATGGTAAAACCGGTCATCACGTTTCAAGGGCTGGGATTCTTTATGTCATGCTGAAGGAATTTGCTAGATGTCCTGACAGTCCTCATTAATTTATTTTTTTTTTCCTTAAAAATGTCACCTCGGAGCTACAATTACTTGAGCTATATTCATTTTTAAGGGATATGCATATACATTGCTTTAAATAGCTAAATTTTAATTTATTCTAAAGTCATATGAAATGTATATATTACTCAGATTGCTGAAAAGGTTTTCCTTAGAGACTTAATGCTGCTTAACCTCTCGGCAGCTTCGATTTTCTTATCTAATACGTAGTAATCAGCATTGATTCATTTACTTTAGGAACAGAAGGATGGGTTTGTAATTGGATGCATAACTTCCATCTTTAATATCTTCGAAGGGTTTTAACTAACTTCCAATTACTTCATCTTTATTATTGCTTGTAGTGCAGAAAGTGGAAAACACAGCTGGGTTTTTAAGCTCACAGAGGCTCTTGTAGCTCAGTGATACGTTGACTAGAATAAGGTTCAAACAGCTTAGCTGTTATTCACCCCTGCACCCTGTATTTTCTCTATTAGCTGATTATGCCACTCACTTCTCTGACTTCGGCTTTCTCATCCATAAAAATAGGATGAGGATCCATGACCTATGTTTGCAGAGCAAACTTACAGAAACCTATATGGAGACTATAGAGTAGTTGGACCATGATGGCTCTTCTACTGGATATATTTTTTTAAATATAGATTTTTATTGATTTCAGAGAGGAAGGGAGAGGGAGACAGAGAGAGAAACGTCAATGATGAGAGAGAATCATTGATCGGCTGTCTCCTGCATGCCTCCTACTGGGGGCACACAACCTGGGTATGTGCCCTAACCGGGAATCAAACTGTGACCTCCTGGTTCATAGGTTAATGCTCAACCACTGAGCAACACTGGCCAGGCTGGATATATTTTAAGTAATGTAACAGAGTAACTAATGGGCTACTGGATATTCCTGTATTTATACTTTACCTAGTTACAGAAGGAATTTGAGGTTGAATAAGAAATGCACTTGTATAATTAGACTGTTAGAATACAAGATCAAAAGCCTTGAAAAGGAAAAGGAATCTGAGTATGCTGAGGGTCTTGGCTAATGTTCTTACTATTTATCAGTGGTATCTCTGCGTCTCTTGGTAACCACGAGTGAAAAATAATGGGTGATACAATTAATATCTATACTATGCATAATGACCAACTCTTTGCTGGTGTGCATTCTAAAATGAATCTGTACACGGGCATAGGACAGCGCAGTGTACAGTGTTTTCTAAACAGCTCTATAGAGCACACCAGATCTTTTAAAATGCACATGGCTGTCTGTAATCCGTGGGGATAAACAATGATAAAAAAAAGTCTGAGTTATAATCAGAGTGATTATAAATAAATTTGAATAACATGACAGTCAAAATAGGTAAGGTTCGTTAAGGGATTTGGTAATGTAGAAACTTTTCAAAATTTGAACTTAGTTGAAAACAGACATTTTTAGATATCAAAAGCTTATTTTCTTACATTGCAGAAAATAGACTTCTCCCAATTGCCCAGCTACATGAAAAACCTGCTGTTAGTCTTGGCTGCAGATATTTAGAAATATAAGCAACTAAAGGAATTTTGCCTGAAAATGTAACAAAATGGCAAGTTCCTTTTCTGAAATAAGAAAACCAAGATCAGCTATTTTCCCCAAACCCCAAAAATGTTTTTTATGTTGCTACCACAAAGCAATTTGAGGTAATAAAATATATGATTATTAGCTAATTTTTCTTTAAGCATTAATTATTCTGTGTTTCTTGGCAGCCAAGGAAAACACATATACACACTGAGTGCATGCGTGCATGCATACACACACACACACACACACACACACACACGCCGGAAGCCGGTCCATCCTTGCTGCTTGACACAGTCGCTGCAGGTTTCAAGGGACCTGGTGTATATGGCATACTGTTCTTAAAATGTTTGCTCCCCTTCTTGGTGCTATGTGTTTTAACCAAGGTCACCTTCTGAGAAAGGTTGTTTCCCCAGGTAGGGATTTTTCCCTGAAGTTAGGGATGGAATAAAACCCCTTAACTAAGTGCCAGGCAGGTAGTTAATCACTTTAACTACGAACAATCGCACTTAAGCTACATAATCTTTACTCCCTGGAATGGAGATAAGAAACGCCCTAACTTTTGGAATAGAAATTGATAGAATTAAAATCAACTGGTATAAATACAGAGGTAACAAGACAATAAAACACAGAACCTGGCTGGAGATGCTGGCCAGGCTCCTGATCAACTGAACGCTGTCTCTGTGTCATTCCTTCTTCACCAACTCCATCCACACCTTTGGGAACCCCTGGACCTGCTGGGGTTGGACCCCAGCAACACACAAGTAAGTTGCCTTGGTTAGGTAGCTCAGTTGATTGGAGCGTTGTCCCATGCACCAAAAGGTTGAGGGTTCGATTCCTGATCAGGGCACATACCCAGGCTGCAGGTTCAATCCCTGGTCAAGGCATGTGTGGGAGGCAACCAATTGATGTTTCACATTGATGTTTCTCTCTCTCTCTCTTTCTCTCTCTCTCAAGTCAATAAAAACATATACTCAGGTGAGGATAAAAACACAACAACAACAAATGTAAAATGTAAAGTATATCATTCATATTGATGAAAAACTGCACCCAATAATGATTATTAGTGAAGTACAAAATTTCTGTTAATTCTAAGAAGTTATTGAGAGAAACTTTATAATAATAAAAGCATAATATGCTAATTAGACCAGACGTCCTCCCAGAGTCCTTCCGGACATCCTTCCAGACAAAGCCAGGGCTGTAAGGGAAGCCCGGGTCCCAGATGCCAGAGGGAAGCCAGTGCTGGCAGCCAGGGGAAGGAAAGCCTACTTTTGCATGAATTTTTGTGCATCGGGCCTCTAGTGTAGTAATATTAATGATTGGTGTTGTGATAGATGCTTAGATAAGTACTCCTTCTTCACTAATATAATTTAGTAATAAAAACTGCCTATCAGGCACCAAAAAAAACAACTTGCTATGCATTCTCTGTAGTAAGAAAAGGTAAAGAGAGTTTCAATTAAAATCTTAACATACTATATAGACTGGCATTTTTTTACACAAATACTTCTGCTCACATATGCAGCATCTGCACAGAGCCTGGTGTGCAGTAAGTGCTCCATAAATGTTAAGACTCATCAGAATTACTTCTGTGATTTTCCCCTTCTTACTTTATTCTTTTTTAAAATTTATCTTTATTGTTGAAAGTATTACAAATGTCCCCTTTGTTGTTGTTTTCCCCCCCATTGATCCTCTCTACCCTGTACCCGCCCCTTCCAGGCCTTCACCACACTATTATCTGTGTCCATGGGCTATTCATATATGCATATAAATTCCCCCAGTTAATCACTCCCCACCCCCACCACTGCCTTCCCTCTGAAATTCATCAATAGGTTCCATGTTTCTGTGTCTCTGGATCTTTAGTTGGTGTATATTTATTGATTACCCACTATTCTCAATGGTAGGGTGAAGTAGTGAGCAGACAGACCAAAATCCCTCCCCTCAATGACTTACATTCTCAGAGATGTCTCCCTCCTTGTAGCCACATTGTGTGATTCTTTCAGGAACGGGTATTCTACAGACATTGATTTTGTAATGGATTGGGATTGCATGGCGTATAAAAATGAGATCTAGTCTCTGTCTTCATGGAATTGACTCTTTATTACATGGGACATAAAAACAAGCACATGTGACAAGATGAGTATCTTGGAAGATGTGTAGCTGGGGTGCTCTGGGATCTCAGTTAGGAGTGCGCATGGGAAGGGGAGTGTGTGGCAGAGACAGAGAGGGAGAGTGGAGCCATAGGGAGAGCCAGAGGAGCAGAGAGACATCGATTTTCCTCTGTTCTCCATCATTCGATCATTTGCTCAGCATTTAAGCAGACAATTCTGCTTCTCCCCAAGCCCACTGGCCCATAACTCTGCTCCCTTTTATAGCAAAGCTGATAACAGTTGCTATCTCCAGTACCTCTCTTTCTGTTCTCTCTTCAGTCTGTCCCTGCCTCTCAGCCAGGCTTTCATCCCTTACTGTGACACCAGAACAGCTCATGGTGAGCTCACAGTGACTGCCACCTTGCTAAATCTGATGGTTCCTTCTCATTCTTCATCTCATTTGACCTGTCACTGACTCTTCACAGAGTTGGTCACTCTCTCCTTGAAATAATTTCTTGACTTCACTTTCCTGCAGCACAACTTCCTAGTCTCTCTGGGTCTTTACCAGAACCTTCTTCTCTGTTTCCTATGCTGGTTCCTATTCCTTTCCTGCTCCTCTCAGGAGTGTTGTAATCAGTGTGTTCTAGGACTCATTCCATGGATTGCTTCTCTTCTCAGTTGACATTCACTCCCTAGATGAGCTCACTCAGTCATGTGACTTTAAACACCAGCTGTACCACGATAAATCCCAAATTTATATCTTCAGTGTGGGCCTCTATTCTGCACACCAGACTGATACATCCACATGCTTGGTTGAGATCTGCATTTGAATGTCATTTTCAGCATCTCACTCTTTATCCATAATGGAGCTCTTGATGCTCACAGTCTTCCCAACTTAGATACAAACCCAGACTCTGACTCTTAAACCTGAGCTCCTCGTTGTTACTCTAACCCAGTGCTGAGCAAATCCTCTCCTGTGTGTTCTCATCACCCTGTATTTTCTCTGATCACAGAATATGTATCACTGAGGTACTATGGCCTATTTATTGTTTGTTTCCTCCATTAGACTCCAAATTCAGTAAAGGCAGGAGTTAACGTTTTATTCATGAATGTGTTGCCTAGTGTATACTACTGTGTTTGATACAGTAAATGCTTTTGAGTGAGTGAATAAATGAGTGAGTATTACAGTTACAAGTGCTATAGATGACTAGAAAGGAAACAGGTTAATATTGGCTGGAGTTACTGTAAAGGGCTTTTATGGAGATGCTTACATTTTTAGATAAATCTTATATACGGAAAAGATATAGATAAATAGCAAAAAGAGAGGAAGGCATCGCCATCATAGGGAAAGAATGAGCAGAGGAAGAGGTGATACGCACCTTGATATGTGTGTGGAGGGTAGGCGTTCTGGGACATTGCGGCGGGGATGGAGAAAGCAGTGTGGTGCCAACGTGGGAGGCAGCAGTGGAGGGCACATCTTACCAAATTCCCAGGGTGTTAGTCCCAAAAAATAATTCAGTAGAAACATTTATTGAAAAGTGACAGAACATAAATTTCTGCTAAACTGTTCCTTAGGGGACTTAGTTCTTATTTATGCCGCCATAAAATTAACGAGACATTAACGATTTTATAGAATGCTAAACACAATAGCACAAAAACAAATGGCACAGAATGCTGCTTTACAAGATTTCCACCAACTCAAAAGCATCATTCCAAGTCTTGCAAAGCTCTTTTAATGATGGTACTTGTATTCATGCACTAATTTATACGCTGACATTATCAAGTAAGTATTTAAAGATAAATCAATTAGATTGATACCCATAGGGAAATAGAATTGGTAAACATGCAAACCAGTACAAAAAACCCTATGTCAAAGCACTAAGGTAATATTCTGCATATATGTGTTTGTGGGAGTGTGAGTGCATGCCTCTATGGGTCTGACCATGTTTATTGATTAACTTGTTTTTCTAGCCCAAACATAAATGAAGAAGAGTTAATTAACACTTTATCCTAAAGACACCTGGTAGAAATATGAGACGGGATGGAATGTCAGGACCAAGAAAGCCAAGTAATGGCCTTCGTCAAATAGGCCCAGTGGTAGAATATTAAGGTGGTGTTTGAAATAATATTTTTCTGATTTAATGCTGAGAGACTCCTGTAGGTATGTAAGTTTTACAAGTAACATGAGGAGCTAGCTCGGCTTTTGTGTTTTGTGGCTGTTGGTGGCATTTTGAGTTTCAGAATTACTTACAGCAGAGGCATAGGAAAGCGACAGACCATCGTAACAAAATAATGCTGGAAGATAAACTGCTGAACTAAAAGGTCAAGTTTCAGAAAAGGAAATCGCTTTCCTTGGCCAGGCCAAAAAAGCCCCTCCTCCGCATCACAACCAAATAGTTATGTGAAATTATATACTAGGGGAAAGTTCTGGAAAGTCCCTTGTCGGGATTTACATGATCAATGAGATAATATTGATCTTAGGGATATACTAGTAAAATTGTGTGGTTCAAAGATATCTTCTAGAATTTTATGTATATATGTATGTATGAGGTTATCTACCTCTCTGTCTGTCTCTCTGTTTCATATTTTGACACTTACATGAAACCCACAAACTAGTTGTAAGTTTGTGTTACGTTTATAAAGAGTTTGCAAATTTTTTACAGAAGGCCACATGGTAAAAATTTTAGGCTTTTCTGATTGTTACAAATACTTAATTTACCACTCTCATGCAAAAAAACATAAACAATACTGAAACAAATCAGCATGGCTGTGTTAAAATGAAACTTTATTTAAAAACATAGGTGACAGGCCCGATTTGACCCACAAGCCATAGTTGGCCAAACTGTGCGTTTGATGATTTTTATAATCTTCACAGTCATAATTTCCCACATTTGGAATATTCTTTTGAGTAAGAATGGAGAGGTCATTTACTTTTAAGTATTTTTCTTGTTTCTATTTATAGTGCTCAGTTCACTTTGTATATGAGTAAAACACACACACACATACACGTAGACTTTCTGCCTGGAGAAAAGAGAACATGAGAGGTTCTTTCTTTTCCATTGCTGTGACTCTGTGACTTTAGTGTTATGTGAAAAGTGAAAGCCTGAACAGAAATGGGAATTGACTGACCAATTGAGAGGGCAGGCCCATGGCCATTTCTTAGATTCAGAGTATGAATGAATCAAGTAGAAGAGAAGCAGAAGAGGGGGACAGGAAGGCAGAAGGAATCGCATGAGACAGATATAAGGGCCTAGGTCAGAGGGCAAACTAAAGAAACGTAGCAGGGGGAGGGGGATGGTCTACTGACATCTGATATAAAACTTGGGAAACGCTGTGTGTCAAAGTTGAGATCAAAAAGAGTGATTCTCAAATTGTAGTGTGCATCTAATTCCTGGACCTTATCCCTGGAGACTTTGATTGAATGGGGCAGAGCCCCAAATCTCATTATTGTACAGTCGGATATTTTTATTTAAGTTGTCCGTAGGCCACAGTTTCAAAAAAGCTGCTTCAGACTTTCGCCCTCTTCAGCTTCCTTCCCTAACTGTCTGCGAGTCTGGTCACCTGACCACACCGCCTCTTCTCATTTCATTCCCTTCCTTCTCCTTTTGTGCCTTCCACTTTCCTGCTATCAGGATAATCTGATTATCACCTGATTTTTCAGATCTGTGAACCCCACATCTCTGAACTTAAAGGAATTCATCTCTGCTATTTATCAACAGGAAAAAAAAATGAATCATACCAAGACAAATGATTAAAAACCACAACCCTCTCCTCCTTGGGTGTGTATTCCTGAGCCCCATAAGGCAGTGTGAGAATCTGGAGCCTTGTATCATGTGAGAGTCTTGGATAACTTGCAGGGATAGAGAGGGTGAGTGGGTAGATAATGATGCATTTCACAATGCAAGATTGGAGATAGAGAAGGGCTGGAGGTGGAATGAGGAGAGAAGAAGCTTGGTTCTAGACCTTTGTGTTTGAGGAACTTACAGGACATTGGATTGGAGGTATACAATAGGCAGTTGATTATATGTACTTACTTCTCAGGAAAGAGAGCCAGGCTTGGAACATCGATGCACAGAGATATTAGTATGTCGATGCTATTAGAAATTGTGGTTATAGATGAGGTTTCCCAGGAAAAGAACTGGAATGGAACCCTGAATAAATACCACCTTTAAAGAAAGGAGGAGGAAGAAAAACCTATAGAGACAGGTTGAGAATGAAAGGTCTGAGGGAATGGGACATGAAAGCGAGCTAAGACAGAAGACTGGGATCCGTGATCCCAAAGAACTCAATGCACAAGGTGCAGCCATCAACCAGACCCCAGCATTTGTCACTTAGCAGGTCACCAGTGATCTTACCAAGAGCAATCCGTATTGAGTGATGAGGCCCAAAACGGACAACAGTGAGCAGAGGAGGCTGTGGGGTTACTACCTAAATGGTAGATACACTCCGAATGCACATCAGAGCCAGAGAAGCAATGATTCAAAGCAGCCAAAGTATCCTCTTCTGATCTTGATCTTATGCAGAATGAAAGTGAAATTTCATTTCTAAAATCTAGAGGGGAGGGAGAATGAGATCAATATTGGTGGCATTGCAACTCAAGGTGTCTTGCTGTCACTCTGAGCAACTTTGTACCTTCAACCCACTGCAGTTGCTCTCCTGAAGAAGTGGGGTGTGTGTGTGTGTGTGTGTGTGTGTGTGTGTGTGTGTGTGTGTTTAAAATGTCCATCCTCCAACATTTCCTAAGGCTCCTCATATTTATACTAGAGGCCCGGTGCATGAATTCTTGCACAGGTGGGGTCCCTCAGCCTGGCCGGCGGGGGGGAGGGACCGTGGGAGGTTGGCTGGCCATGGGAGGTTGGCTGTGGGAGCGCACTGACCACCGGGGGACAGCTCCTGCATTGAGCGTCTGCCCCCCTGGAGGTCAGTGCACGTCATAGCTACTGGGTGGTCTTCCGATGGTAACGGTCACTTCGGCTTTTATATTTATAGATTTGCTTTCCCCTGAGCACAGCAGTGTTACCAAAAGGCAGTACCTGTAAAGGGCTAATAGGAAATACTCCCAGGTTCCAGTGTGCAAAGGCAGATCTCTATCTGCCAAACGGGAGATTTGTTTTAGCTTGTACCCACTCTGCGTGGTGCTCTGGGGTGCTCATCTGGTAGGGCTTGCTGTGGGATCGCAGCGGCGGTGCTAATTAAATGTCAGTGGGCTTGGGAGCTGCCGCGAAGCCTTCATGCTCAGATGGCTGAGACAGAAGCAGGAAGCAGAAGCACATCAACTTTCCAGAAGCTCATTAGGGTTGGGCCTGGCTGGAATTCAGACAGCTTTTGTGCTCAGATCCTAAACGGATGCCGCAAGAGGGCTCACAAATGAATTCCTAAAGGAGTAAATGAACACATCTATATATTTTTAACAGGAAACAATCTCTCTTAGCAAGATTTCCTTGAAATCACCTCCTATTTTATTGACTATCTCATGGATTCTTGAAGTGCCACATATTTAACTTGTTTTAAAGTTGATCACTCCCACATGTTCGACGTTGACACAAACTAAGAGGGAAGTTTTCTAAAGTAATAAATTAAACACACATATCAAGAAAAGATCATTCCTTTGGGTACAGGTGGTGACAGGCAGCCAGACCCTTCCCAGCTTCTCTTGATGGCCTGACATCTCCTTTCCTGTGTGTTGCAATCTGAGTTGCTGTGGTTCAGGGAATCAGTCTTGAGACGGTCATGTGCCTCTTCCTGGAATGACTGTGAGCTCCCTTTCTCAGTGAGTGGCATGCATGATTCTCTAGCCAGGTATCCAGCTAGAAACCTGGCATTCATCTTGACTCCCTCCCTCCTTGCCCCCAGGCAGCATGCCCATCCGTTCTACCTTCTGAATGTCTCTCAGATCAGCCCACTCTTCTCTCTCTTGGCATCAGTTTCCTCTCCTGCCATCATCATTTCTTGCCTGGACAATGGCAACAGCTTCCTGTCTCTTTGCTTCTATCCAAGGTCCTTTTCAATCCCACAGGGAAGTCAGAGGGATTATTTAAAATGCCAACCTGTTGTGTCTGTCTCCTCATGAAACATTGCAATAGCTTCCAGTGGAGCAAAGTATATGCCCATTAACATGGCTTAGGAGACTTTTTATGATTGTGTTCCTGATTATTCTTATTTTTTTATTATTTCAGCTCATATTTATCAAGTGCTTCCTTTGTCTCAGGTGCTGTGTCTCATCTAATCATCACAGTAGCTCACTGAGACAAATATTAAAGCACTATTATTAACCTCATTTTTCAAATAGTGAAGCTTAGCAAAGTTGAGTTGCTTGCCCATAGTTACTCTGTTAAAGAGTAGGACAGAAGGGATTTGAATTCATGTCTGTCCAGAGCCTGTGATGCTAAACCACTGTACAACCCTACTTTCTAGCCATCTCTGTCATCATCCGTTTTCTGGCACAGAATGTTCCAGAATCCGCCCTCATCCTTCACTACCACCTGGTCCAAAACCACCACCATCTCTCACCTGGATTATTGCAATAGACATCTAACTTCTCCCCACTTCCATTCACCCAAGCATTTCTTAGTGTCTTCTCTAGCCCAGCAGCTACACAGAACCCTTAAAAATGTCATGTAGATAATGTCACCTCTCTGCTCAAAACCTTCTAATATTTGTGAATTTCTGAGCAAAAGTCAAATCTTGGTATTGGCTTCTAAAGTCTCCCAGTATGATCTGGTTCCTCTGCCCCCGCTACCCACCTCTCCACCACCTTTCTCCTTACCTGCTCAAGCCACCCTGGTCTCATGGCTCTGCTTTGAATCCAAGAAACATAATCCTTCTTTGTGCCTTTGAGTTTCCTGTTTCTTCTGCTTTTTAAGTTTCTATTAACGTGGTCTCTGACCATTTGCTTTAAAATGGCAACCTCCGGCCCCCTAGTGCTCATTACTCCCATCTTCTGCTTTCTTTTCTTTTGTGCATTTTCTCATTTTGAGAAACCATATATATGTTGGTTTATGTCTCACCCACCGCCAGAACGTCAACTCTGTAAGGACAGGAGGCTTGTGTGTTTTGTTCAGTGTTATGGTCCCCATGCCCAGAGAATTACCGGGCCAGAGGAGAGGTTTATCGTTAAGTATTTTAGAATGAACATGCAAGGAGTACACTAATTATTTCATTTAGCTCATAATTGCTCAAGTTATAAGGCGATTTTTTGTTTGTTTTGGATTAGGATAAGTGGGTCTTGGTTATTTTAACATGTTTTATGGATCTGACAATATTGTTTCCTTTATCGATAATTCACCATATAATAAATACCAAAGAAGCTTATAATGCAGGCAGGCACTTTGTAGTCTCAATATGTTTGTATTTACTTGTTATGTCTTCTCTACCAGTTAGCGATATATTTTTTTAAGGAAAGAAAATATGTTTTTCTAAGTGATTTTGCCTCTCAATTTTTCCCCTCCCTTCCTCTCTTGTCTTTGCACGCCTTCCCTTTGTCTTTTCATTTGCAACCTGGGTAATTTAACTTCTGAATGACTAGATAACATTTAAAAGGGTGTTGGGTGTCACCTATTGAACACATAACAAAATACATGTTCGGAAATTCTTTGTCTCTTTTAACTTAGATTCAGCTGATCTGAATCCTTACTTAGAGTTCAGATTCACCTTGCCACCTCATTTCCTCTTTTGTTAGGTCTGCTTTTGAAATGCAGAAGTTTGCTTGAGCAATAATTCTCTCACTTTTGAGAATCACTCTAACAAAAGCTGACCCTTTTTTAAGCAGCTGTTGACGAGACAGTTAAACATAGAGATGGCACTAGCATGATGTTTCTCAGTCTGATGTAACTCAGAAATAGAAAGTTGCAAACTGAGGTTGAGAACTTTCAAGCAATTGAGCTTTAAGTTCCTGAAAATTATCTCACAGTGCTTCTTTTCAATCCCCCACGTTCCACCCCTGGTTTTACATCGGGCTAATTGGTGCGCTTCAGAGGGGATCCCTGAGCACACTGGCAGTGTGAGAACTGGTGTGGAACTCATCATTATAAATCCAAGCCTTTAATTAACCCACTTTAATGAAGCTTTGTCAAGACCATGAGCGACAGGAAAGCAATAGATGCTTTCTTAGAAGCGGTATGTCCTAGAGGAGAAAAGAATTGTAGTAGCACTGTGCTCTTCCCTGAACCTGGTTGGTTGAGGAACTTATGGAGCATTAGGAGCACAGATCTTCCAGGGATTCTCTTTGATATAATATCGTGGGTGTTATTGTTATTTCACAGCTGCATAAATTACACATGAAAAGGTCAAGTGACTTGTATGTGTCCCCGTGAAGGGTCAGCGGCAGAACCGATGATGGCCCCTCGGTGTGGCGATAAGCCCACTCCCTCCAACAATGACTCTGAGAGTAAAGGCTCTGAGTTTTCCCAGTCACCCACAGGCCTGTGTTAATATGGTTAGGGCCTCAAAAAGATGGCATTTTTTCACCTCGTTGCCATGGGGGGAGTCGCTGTAAACAATGAAAGAATCAAAATGCTTTTGAGGAGATAAGCAACACTCTAATTCAGTGGTTCTCAACCTTCCTAATGCCTCGACCCTTTAATACAGTTCCTCATGTTGTGGTAACCCCCAACCATAAAATTATTTTCGTTGCTACTTCATAACTGTAATGTTGCTACTGTTACGAATCGTAATATAAATATCTGACATGCAGGATGTATTTAGGCGACCCCTGTGAAAGGGTCGTTCGACCCCCAAAGGGGTCGCAACCCACAGGTTGAGAACCGCTGCTCTAATTCCTGCTATCTTTGTGTTGTAAGTGAATGACTAAACTACTTTATCCCAGAAATAGAAATTAAAACATCTTTCACATTTACAAATTGTAATTCGACATTTTCTAAAAATCAATTCTTTTGGAAAATTAAACACATTTACCTTTAAAAAACTGAACAAACAAAAACACTCTGTGCCATCCATTCCTCCAGTCATCCATCCATCCATACATTCAATAAATATTTAATTTATTGTTCCATGCCAAACTGTTAGAGATGCAGGGGACACAACAGAGACAAAAGAAAATTCCTGTCCTCCTAGGTCTTACATTCTAGGTAAGGGCGTTACATTAAAATCAAGTAGTTAATAACTCACACGCACATGTTATTATTTTAATTATTATGGAGAAAGATCCTTTTGTTCTTCTAGTGTTTCCCAAACCACATTTGAAAAATCACTAGGGAGGGGACATGATGGCAAATGCCCAGCAAATTCATTTCTGGGTGCTTGAAGAAGCTACTGAACTAGTATTGTCCTCTCGTCTCTGGGTCTGAAGAAATACAGGACTTCCTTTATGGAAATAGTGATGTTGTGGAGAGATTGGTGGGCCATATTTCCCCGTCATTGGTGGGAGTAGGGTTCTTGGGGGTACCGCTGAAATAAGCATTTTCAGAGTCCCCTCAGGAGAATGAGATGTAGTAAGAGGCTTTATTTGCTTGGAGTTACATTTCTCGGGTTCCAAAGCCTCATGCCCCTTAATTCAGTCCTGCAAAAGGAGCAGCTGCTTCAGATTCAGCAAAGCCAGCAGCAGGGCCGGTGTCCAAAGTGTCCTTTCCATGGTGGAGCTGGGTCCAGCCGAGCATCAGGCTAGTTAAAGTCCATTGTCCGTTGTGGAGTCCACGTGGCCATGCAAATGCAGAGGAAAACGCCACCGGCAGCAGGAGTGCCAAGAGAGCTAGAGGGCCACGAGCCAAGAGGGAGAGAGGCTCCTATGTCTGGTGGTTTAAATGTTCAGGTTTTGCCCCCTTGCAGGGGCCACACCTGTTCTGGCCACTGACTTGTTCCCAGGTGTGACTAACAGGTAAGCACCTTCCATGGCACACAGACCTTCCTGGGCATGTGTCTCTGGTCCAGTCCCTGCCCCCAGTGATCTGCGGAAAATAGACTTGGAGAATGTTTACTGCAGCTTCCTGGCAAAGCTGTATAAATAGCATGCATCTATTATCTAGTCTTCTCTTTACTCCGTCCCTGTTAATAATAACCAGGTTATTACCACGGTATCAGTGAGACCCAGGAATTTCAAAGACTTGTCTTTATTTTTTCTGCTTCCAGGGTTGAGCTATCAAACATGTATTTATTATAATCCCTGAAGGTCTTTTATTGATTTTTGTGCAATTTCAGACAGACCCTAATGAATAGGAGTCTAGATCAGTGGTCAGCAAACTCATTAGTCAACAGAGCCAAATATCAACGGTACCAATGATTGAAATTTCTTTTAAGAGTCAGATTTTTTAAACTTAAACTATATAGGTAGGTACATTGTTATTAACTTAACTAGGGTGCTCCTAAGCTGGCCTTTGCTAAAAACGTCCTCAACTGAGGGGTCGACCTCAGCGAACATACCCCCACTTCTTCTAACACCACTTCTTCAAAATAGTCTCGCCCAGGCCAAAAACTGACTTCTGCGCATGGGCCACGAAGTTTCAATCACACTGTACATGCGCGCCCACACGTGGTATTTTGTGGAAGAGCCACACTTAAGGGGCCAAAGAGCCGCATGTGGCTCAGGAGCTTCGGTTTGCCGACCACTGGTCTAGATCATCTGAAAATTAGCTGTGTGTGGGTGTTATTGTTATTTTAATTTTGGCGAATTTCTTGCCATTTTGCATGTATCTTTGTCTTCATTCGGCCACTGTTTTAATGGAAATGACAAACTGACCTCTAGGAATCACAAAGAATTTAGTTTAGATTTAGATAAATAAAAAACCTCTTAAAAAAGACAAACAAACTCCTTTGGTAAAGATTCTATGGTGAAGGCTATTGCTGGTGTTCTAGGGTCCCTCCTTCAGTCCTGGTGGGCAGGGAAGGGACCAGTTCCTTACTTCCCTCAGCTCCTGAGTGTGTGGCCAGGATGAGAGAAGACAGTCCTGAGGTGCAGCCTCCCGGGGGGTCTGTGGTCCTGTGGTCTGTGGTTGCAGGGATCCTCCACGGCGGCCTCGCACAGTGCTCAGGGGGCTGCGTTCTCTCCCCAGCTCACCACACGCTGTTCCTCAGAACGGACACCCCCTCTGTTTTCTGTCCTGCTCATTGCCGGCCTTCCTCTTGGCCACACTGTCTTCCCGGCCTTCTCTTTGGATTCTTAAGAGGCTATTTTGGAAGTCCAGAAGAATGAGCATAGTTTCTTTCTCTTTTCTTCCAGTTTCAATCCAAATTCTGCTCGAGATAATATAGACAAATGTATTTGGCTAGGGAATGAAGACATCTGGGAAAGAGAAGAAAGAACAAGAATTAACTTTTTAAGAAAGACTGAGATTTGTTACTTTTCGCAACTGCCCTGTTCAGTTACACAGTTTGGTGGAGAGTCAGCACTTTGATCTGCTTTCCACCGTCCATCTGTGACACCCTGGGCCATATTCTCTCCTCTCGCTCTACCCCTCCCCCCAACTTCTTCATGTTCTCACCCCTCTCCTTTGGGAAACCCACCATTTCCGCCTGGAGAAACAAGCCCTTCACGATTTAACCTCAGACTTAAGCTGGGCATTGGTGGGGGTTTCCCGAAGCCTTGGTTCTGCTGACTGAAGTGGAAAGGGAGTGCTTCTCTGGTAAGAATGCCTGAAGCTGATTTCCATCGAATGTGTCTGAATGCGAGCATCCGCTGCCACAGTGAATAATTTCTTACTGAGACCACACAGCTGAAATGTCTCATGTGGAAATGCCTTTTCTTCTTCCTAACACAACTTTGACCCTACTCTGAAAAGAATAATGATTCTGGTATCCTTATTCTAGAGGAATAGTTGTTTCTTCTTTGGGATATCTATACTAATAAAAGGGTAATATGTTAATTAGACCGGACATCTTACGGACAACCTTCTGGACATCCTTCCGGACAAAGCCATGGTGGCGGGGCCGAAGCAGAGGCAATTAGGGGTGATCAGGCTGGCAGGGAAGAGCAGTTAGGGGGATCAGGCCGGCAGTTAGGGGGATCAGGCCGGCAGGGGAGAGCAGTTAGGGTGATCAGGCAGGCAGGCAGAGACGGTTAGGGGCGATCAGGCAGGCAGACAGCAGCGGTTGGGGGGGATCAGGCAGGCAGGGGAGAAGTCAGGCAGGCAGAATGGTTAGGGGCAATCAGGCAGGCAGGCAGGCGAGTGGTTAGGAGCCAGCGGTTCCAGATTGCGAGAGGGTGCAGGCCAGGCTGAAGGACACCCCCCTCTGTGCATAAATTTCTTGTATCAGGCCTCTCGTTTTCTTTATAAAGGACCTCCCAGTCTGGAGAGTAGCTCTGGCCAGATGGCACCATTCCCAAGTGGATTCCCTCTAATCCCCAAATTGCTTTATTGGTAGAAGGGAAGAGAATGGGTAAGAAGACCTCGATTTATCTGGCCACAGATAGAAGAAAAAGCCCTTTATGTTGTATTTGTATTGTCTTCTGCTGTGTGTGTCCCTCCCACCCCCCAAATACATATGTTGGATCCCAATGCCCAATGTGCTGGGGTTTGGAGGTGGGGCTTTGGGGAGTTGATTAGGCTGTGACGGCGGAGCCCCCATGAATGGGGTTTTTGCCCTTATAATAGAGAATGGAGAGAGAGCCTTCGTTTTTTCTGCCAGTGAGCTTATATTGAGAAGACATATGCTCCTGAGGAAGGAGCCCTCCCAGACACCAAATGTTGTACTAGTGCAGGGGTCCTCAAACTACGGCCTGTGGGCCACATGCAAATACAAATATTATATTTGTTCCTGTTTTGGTTTTTTACTTCAAAATAAGATATGTGCAGTGTGCACAGGAATTTGTTCATAGTTTTTTTTTTTAAACTATAGTCCGGCCCTCCAACGGTCTGAGGGACAGTGAACTGGCCCCCTGTTTAAAAAGTTTGAGGACCCCTGTACTAGTGCCTTGATCTTGAACTTCCTAACCTCCAGAAATGTGAAAAATAAATTTCTGTAATTTATAAGCCACTCAGTCTGTGGTATTTTGGGTTACAGTAGCCTGAACAGACTCTTTCCCCTTTCTACTATGAACATTTTACCCACTTCTTAAAACTTTTATTAGAAGCATTTCTTGCATGATTCTTTTTTGAAAGCCACAAATCAAACATGATTCGTTGTATTTCTGCCTTTATTTTCCTCATATGAATTACATTTCAATAATTGTTTTAATCCTTCCAATTAGAAAGTGGATTGTTTAAAAGAAGAAAATAAGTCTGTCTTACCCTATAATTCCACAATAGTTTTGTGCTTTGCACATAGGGTCACGCAATCAGAGAAAAAAACAGATGTTTTGAAAATACAGGGCTTGTGTGTTTTCAGCACGTTAGAATAAGTAAAATCTTAGTTTATACACTCTTCTCTGTTAATCAGCTTAACAATAACCCACAACCGTCGGACCAACTTCTTCTCTGGATTATTCTCTGCTTCAAACAGGAAAAATGTTTGGTATAAAAGCATTGTACAGTTATTACCTGAAACATATAAGGCAATTAATCTGTCTGCAGGCTCCAGCTCATTTTGTGATCTTTGGAAAGGCAGTTGCCTTTACCAATTAATGAAAGTAGAACTCACACGAAAAATTTCACAGATGAGAAGAGCCAAAAAATAATTATTGTTGAATATCTCTCAAGTGCAATTGCTTGATGTTTTTACTCCATTCTTGTGTGAACCAAAATGGAAACAAACATTAAAATCCTAATGATACGAAGATAAATGTGAAATAGAAGTTACTAAAAGTAAAAAGACTGAGTTTGTCATCTTTATTCCCCAATCCTGGTTTTTAAAAAACTGCACAATGTTAGTCAAAGACTCTGCTGTAAGTTATATGTGCACTTACAACTGTGTGTGCCTTTTATGTATACATACATATTTTTATTCCTATTTAGTGTTGCATGTGTATTTAAATTAAAAATATGTTATTAATATGAGGTGATTGATTTTACTTTTTTATTTTTAACACATAATGAACTCAAATCCCTAGCCTTTATTGGCTATCTTTCCCTGTGGGTGATATGTCTTTATTTTTTTCAATAAAGATAACTATCCACCAATGCTTTTGAGCCCTCTGCATTAATATATAGGCATCTCTCTGTTCATATATTACATGAGGACTAGTGTTTCTATTTGTATTAATGAGCTAATAAGACCTATTTATTGGTAAAATTATTTGGGCACTGCTTATTAAGTAAGCACTGTGTCCACCCAATATATAAAGCAATTGCTACTACTTTGCTTAATAAAGATTGTTGTGAATTGAAAGTATTTCTAGGACCCAGAGATTTCTCGCCAATGATATTGTTCCCTTTTAGCATTCAGTACTGCTGCCCATGTTCACATTCTCATTATTGTTAATATTGATTGTTGGTTGGATTTTTAGGCCATGCTGTGTAGTGACATCAGCTAATTTCAAGTATTGTTGTGAGGGTCTTTGTCAGGTAACATTGGATATCATAGATGGCTGTCCTTGAATATCTTCATTAGCTGTCTTTCAGTTTTTAATTAGGATTTAAATTAGATTTCTTGGTGTGATGGCTCCCTACAAATGTGCTGTACTCATCCAGAAACTTATCAAGTGTTTTCACCATTGATTTCTAAAGCACTTAATAATAAACTAGAGGCCTGGTGCACAAAATTCGTGCATGGGTACCCTCAGCCCAGCCTGTACCCTCTCCAATCCAGTACCCCTTGGGGGATGTCTGACTGCCGGTTTAGGCCCGATCCCCAGGATCGGGCCTAAACCGGCAGTCAGACATCCCTCTCACAATCCTGGACTGCTGGTTCCTAATCACTCGCTTGGCTTCCTGGTCGCCCCTAACTGCCTCCCCTGCCGTCCTGAACGCCCCTCACTTCTGTGTGCCAGCCTGATCGCTCCTAACTGGCCCCCGCTGCTGGCCAGGTCACTCCCAACTGCCACCTCCCTGCCGGCCTGGTCGCTCCTAACTGCCCCCCCCCCACACCAGGCTGGTCACCTCTTACTGCCCCCCCCCCCCCCGCTGGCCTGGTCACCCCTCACTGCCTCCCCCCCCCGCCCTCTGCTGGCCTGGTTGCCCCCAACTGCCCTCCCACGCCAGCTTGGTCACCCCATGCAGCCTACTTGTTCAGTCTTTTGGTTGTCCCTCACTAACCCCCCTGCTGGCCTGGTTGTAGGCAGCCATCTTGTGAGGGTGTGAAGGTCAATTTGCATATTACCTCTTTATTATATAGGATAGTAAATGATGCTATTTCTTCTTTAGTACCTGGGGTTGTTTTCTTTATTTAGCCATATAAACAGGAGCATGACAGGGAATAATAAGCAAAATGTGGCTACAGAATCCTTGAGATGGAAACATGCTTCTCATGTGGAAGGAATAGTCCGGAGCCCAGTGTGGCCGGGACTGTGGGGAGTTCAGAAAGGTAGGGGGGCCGGTTCTGTAGTGCTGTTGGCCCTGGTGAAGACTTGGCTTTCACTCTAAATGAGATGGCAGCCTTCAGAGGGTTTTGAGCAGAAGAAGCATGATCTGATCAGGAGGATAGCCCTGGCTCCTGGGTTAAGGCTAGACTCTAGAGGACAAGGATGGAGGAGGGAGACCAGTTAAAAGGCTGCTGAAGTATTCCAGGTGGCTCTGACCAGGGAAGGGTGGAAGCGTGAGAAGCAATTTGATGATAGACATAGATGATGGTTATTACTAATCAATCATTGCTCCCTATGCTTTGTCAACAGGCTTCATTTCAAACATCTCATTCTCACTAACCCTTCTTAAGCAGCACTTCTAATTGTTCTAGCACCTCCACTCCAATACATTTTTAAATGACATTAGAAGCTACAATTCATTGATCCTTTCACTTTTTCATTGTCGTTTCTGGCTTCATTTCCTTCCCTATTCAGCTTAGATTTCATGGGTCTATTTAAATTCCTTGCATGGAAGGAACCAGACAGCTGAACCTCTCTGGACAAAAACTCACAAACATGCTTACTGGCCTCATTCACTGGCCTCACAGACATGTGTCCTGGTCTGCACTGGGTGAATTGTTTCTATATAAGGAAACTCTTCCATTTAGATACTAGATCATTCCATTCTTACCTAGTCAAAATGTTGCTCTAGCAAACATCTCTTCTCTCTCAGAAACCAAACAAAGATGATATTATAATACTCATCTTTCAGAAACCCTTCCTTGTATCTTATCCATTTCTCTAGCTACCACCTATTTCTTGGCCCCCCACAATACTTTTCAGGAGTTCACCTCATTGTATTTTTACTTCCTCTATTCCCATTCTTATTTGGATGGAAAATAATACAATATTATTAAATAATAACACAGAATTAAACTTTGTTTCGTGAACCAACCTATATAAAACAGGAAATAGTTTTCTTGAGTGATTTATAAATATTCCCAAAATTCATTTATAAAATAATAGCTTCAAAATGATTTGCTCTAGAGCAGCATTAACCCTTTGCGGTCGTTTGTCTACTCTCAGCCACCACAGCAAGGAACCGTATGAATCTTAACTCTATTCATTCATGTATCAGTTCATAATTTCTCTGAAAGCTCTTAAGTGTCTAAGCGACCTTGTCACGAACCAAAACATTGCCCCGACAAATCGGAGATATCGAAACTCAATATAAACAAACGCGGTCGTTCCACACTCGCCATGCAAAACACTGTGGCGAGTCCGTCGCCTTTTGAGAGTGAAGAAATCGACAAGCTTCAGAGATACTTCGCAGAATTTCAAATAAAGCTTTACAAGTTACGTTTAACTGTAATTAGGCATTCTCGCTTGTTAAGATATTTCAAAATAATACTCCAAAATGGCAAAAAGAAAGTTACCGAAAGAAGTGTACTGCGAATGTGAAAGTAATGATGAAGAGTCTTATTTTGGCACCTTGAATACTGACTCTGACGTAGAAAGTGATAACATTTGTAGTGATTCTACTAGTAGTGACATAGTTCCAGAAAATAATTAATAAATCTTATTTATCCTTCATAATCTTGCATGTTATGTATCACTGCTCTTTCCGTGGAAATTAATTCCGACCAGTACGACACCCATGTCCAAATTTAATACGACCACAAAGGGTTAATGGAATGAATATTTAATTTACCAAATTATCACTTACAAAGATAATGTTTATTTGGCTATATAGACATAGATGATAGAGACCTAAAACCTGGATTATTGTTCTGGAATAGGTTCTGGATTATTGTTTAAAATCTATCTCCATTCTTTGTAATCACAATTTGAATGAACATCCCACACATAATACAGAGACTTATTTATTAGTCTGTAAATGTTGATAAAATACTGAAATGAACTATACTGCTTGAGTTTAATACTGGCTCTATTATTGTCTAGCTATGTTATCACAGACAAGTCCCTTAAAATGCTCTATGCCTTAATTTCCCCACTTGTAAAATGGGGATAATAAGAGTGTCTACCCAGCCCAGGCTGGATGAGCTCAGTTGGTTGGAGTGTCATCCTATACACCAAAAGGTTGTGGATTTGATCCCTGGTTGGGGCATTTACAGGAAGCAACTAATCAATCAATTTCTCTTCTCCTCCCTCCTCTTCCCCCCTCTTCCCTCCTCTTCCCTCCTCTCCTCTCCTCTCCTCTCTTCCCCTCCCCTCTCCTCTCCTCTCTTCCCCTCCCCTCCCCTTTCTCCTCCTCCTCCTCCTCCTCTTCCTCCTCCTCCTCCTCCTCCTCCTCCTCCTCCTCCTCCTCCTCCTCCTCCTCTTTCTCCTCTCTCTCTCTCTCTCTCTCCTTCTTTCCTTTCCTCCCTCTCTCCCTCTCTCTTTCTCTAAAATCAATAAAAACATATTCTTAGGTGAGGGTTAAAAATAAAAAAGAGTGTGTCTCCAGGATCTCTTAGTAGGGTCAAATGAGATCATGTACTTAAGTGTTTAGGACTGTGCCTGCAACAGAGTAAGAGACAGGACCTGTGTTATGAATAAAAGAATTATATGGAGATCTTTGTTACTAGAAGCCCCCTGGGAACTTGAGGCATAAATAGAATATCTAAAAGGTTAAAGACATTTCAAGGTTTCAGGAAATTATTTAATAGAACCATAAAATTGACAGTGAAGGCACTACTAGTTATCTACAAAGTGAGAGAATTAGCCAACAAGTGCTATAGGCATTCAAATGAGAAAGATTACGTCTAGTAACAGTGGTTTGTAATTTATGGTGAGATTTTTGTTTTTTAAATGTCTGGTTTCAATTATAATAAAACTGAGATATGTACCCATAAAGTGCCAGTTTTGATGTGTGAAGAAACAGAAGCATAGGAGTTCAGTACAAACTTGATTAGATGACATAAGAGAAATGCTTCTGAAACACAGATACCCATTTTTGTGTATATAGAAGCTGCCATTTATCGGCACCATTGAACTGCACTGTCACACTGTGGACCGAGTTGTTTTACATGTGCATGTACTTTACATTTATTGTAGGGGATATCAGTTACCTCTCACTGGGATTTACTTTTTCCTGGCACAATTATACAATTATGGAAGATACAACTTTAATCAACAAATATTAATTGAGCAACTACTCTGGACAAGACTTAGTTTTCTCATGCTAAGAACATATATATCCCCAAATAAAAATATAAGACTGATGTAGTAATAGTGGATTCTTGTGATTTCATTGTTTTTGCCTTTCAAATAGGCATGCTTTCCTGACATGTAATTAATTGCCACGAACCCCAGAACTGAAGCTCTGTGTACAAGTGGACAAAGTAATTTCAAAGTTTGTCTCCAGGAAAGGGAGTGGGAAAGGTCTAAAACTTGTTTTCTCTCTCTTTTTCCCTCTAGTTGGCCCGTCACAACAAATTATTACAGCAGATGCTCAAACCAGGATCAGATCCAGATGACGGAGATGAAGCCTTAAAGTATTATGCCAACCACACCGCACAGATTGAGGTAACTGTCCATTATTTCTTGAAAGGGGCCAACTGTGAAAAGATCTATTTACTTTCTATTTCCGACCTTTTTCATAAGTGTTTCCCAGAACAACGAAGCCAAATTGATATAAACGGTAAAAGTACACACTAAAAAATGAGATGTGAGGAGTGATCTACAAAAATCTGAGGCACACAACATTTTTTTCAAAGTTGTCTTTTGTGTTTTGGCCATGACTATTTAAGTTTCCTTTTGTAACTAATAAGGTAGTTTGGGTTCTGTTTTGTTTCGGTCATGGAAGCTTCATCACAGAGCAGTGATGTTTTAGAGAAAAGATTATGATATTATATGTCGGGGGGTCTCCCTTCTCCACGTCCAGCACGGGGGGAGAGAGAGAGAGCGAACTGGTTCTTTGAGTAGAGGCGCTTGGGATTGAGAAAGAAATGAAAGAGACAAGACACAAAAATAGAAGAAGCTGGGTCTGGGTGGGCTTCTGCCCTCTGATGGAGGGACAGACAGGGCCCCCAACACTGGAAGTAAGTTTAATATATACTCGAAGTAACAGGAAGTTACATCACATCTGGGTGGGCCATAATGGGATCCACCCCCTAGCACCTGGGCTGGAAAAGTCAGACTGAGTGGCGTCCTTGCCTCTTGGCTAGGACCACCTCCAGGGCGTGGCTCAGCCTGCGCCCTGGGTTCAGTTGACAATATTTTTAATAACGCCCGTCGTGTCTACCAGTGCGCCCCCCCCCCCCCCACAATAATAGAAGCGGTCATTTAAGAAAAGGTTTCTTTTTAAAAACTATAGAAGGCTTATTAAAATAGAGATCTCTGTGTAAGAAAATATTCGGAAGTGTAAGAAACACTGAAGTCACTAATAAAGTTTTATATCGATAGCATAAACTTGGGATGGTGTAAGAGTTTCCATTTTCGGTATGCAACAGTCAACCTCCCCACCCCCATAAATGAGACATTCTTTAATGGCCGGTGGCAGTTCAGGAGGTGTGGGTCCACACAGACTTATCATGATGTGTTAGAGACCCATCTGGCTGTCATTTACGAGCTATGGTGTCATTCTGACTCTAGTTGGCAGAGCTAATCGGGCAGAAGTAGGTAGAGTGGTAGATGCTTGTCACTAGTAATTTGCATTCAAACATTCATTCACTTTGGCAGACATATTTTAGTGTTCAGCAGCGTGCATGATGGGCATCACTGCTCTTAACTCTCGTCATACATAATCACTAGACCTTATTGTTTACTATTGCCAAACCTTTGGAATAATGAGCGTTATGACCTGTGTCACAGAATGGATCCCTTGCTAGTAGTGATAAACATTAATATTCCTATAGCTTTTGTGGGATGCTTGACCTAATGGAAACTATTAGATGGACCAGCAGCAAAGCGTTGCTTTCTGCATCAGGTGCTTAGGAACCAGAGGCTGGCAAAGTCAGGGAGCTGGAGAAATGGATACAAATAGATCATCAAGCCAGTATGGTTCTAAGAAAGGTCCCAGAAGCCAAAGTGCAAAGCGAGGTGATTAGAAAAGATCAGGAAAAGCCAGGAGAGTGGGTAAGCCAGAGGTGGGGATTGGGGTGTGTGAAAGATGGGGCTATTGTTGAAGTCGGACTTTTATTGGTTTCCTAGCAGTGAGGTAAGATTTAGCTGGAAATACATGAATTCAGTAAACATGTACTGAGCATTTACTTGCTACCAATTCTCATGCTCATTCAAAGACCACCTCATATGACCTGCCCTCTTTTCTTCACAGTATTCGTTCATTTCCCGTCCCTGTGCTCCCGCCACAGTGTGGTCGTTCTGTTGGTTTAATATGCAGTATTGCTTCTTATGTGTCATTTGTCCTCCGCATGAGGCAGGTCCTGGTCATCTTTGTATTTCAAAAACTGAACACTGTATCTGACATATCGCCACAATGATGAATATTGTGGAAAATCAGAGTTTGTCGGTAAGTTATAGACTCAAAGATCCCGGGAAATAGGATAAGGCACCTTGTGGATTACCTGGTCTTCTCACCCGTCCAAGGAGGAATTGCTTTATAATAGCTCTGTAGCTTTCAGTTCTTCCTGTGCTAGAGGCCTCACTACTTCAGGGGGTACTGATCCAATTTGGAACTCTCATAATTAGGAAAAAATATTTTCTGGTAGAGTGCACTCTATGCCTGGTCAGTTGCTCAGTGGTTAGTGTCGACCTATGAACCCGGTCAGGGCACACGCTGGGGTTGCGGGCTCGATCCCCAGTAGGGGGCATGCAGGAGGCAGCTGATAGATGATTATCATCATTGGTGTTTCTATCTCTCTGTCCCTCTACCTTCCTCTCTCTGAAATCAATAAAAGTAATAATAATAATGTCTTCACACATGCAGGCCTTTCCCATCTTTCTCCTCAGTCTTGTTATGTTGGTGATGTCTCACCTCCTGGTTATAAAATAGCTGCACAGTTTCAGGCATCATCTCCTTATACTACCTTTTGTTCTCAGCAGGAACAAAGAATATACAGCCAAAAAGCACTTTTGTGTTAGCTATTTGGTTTTTTGGTTGTTATTATTTTGTTGGTCTCAAAGGCTCTCTACCTTTTTGGAAACCAGATCTTTCCTGAAAGCCTCCCCCTACCTCCCAGATCTCTCCTCATGCCTCATTCTCCAGAAGCAGGTCACATGCTCACCAACACCCCATCAGTGGCAAAGGGAAATAGGCCCCTCTTCTGGTTTAGGCCAGTCTTGATTCATTCTTGGGGGTTGGGCAGCATATGTAAATGTGAACCTTGAGATTTGGTTTTCACAGACCCTTGTTACATGGTAAAACTGTATGAAAATATTTAGCCTGTTTTTTTTTTTTTAATCTAACATTAAATTGTCACAAATACCAAATAAGAAAAGTTAAAAATAATGAATATTTATATATAGGTATATGCTAGAATGGATATTCTACCTACAAAAGGTATGTGTTGCCACGAATAGGGAAATATTTTAATGATATAGAGCACCTTTCTCTGGCCTCATGTTGAGTGGGCCAGTTGTTTCCCAACAGCCCTTTTTAGGAAGGACAGGCTAAGAACAAGACGCAGATATATCAAGTGCAGGGTGTAATGTGATTAGTGAGTCACTTGCTAACTAACACCCTCTTAATTCTCTCCTGTTCTTCATGAAAGTAAAAATGGGGTTAATGGTAATCCAGAAAGAATAAAGGCTTGGGCTTTTGTTATTTATAACAAAGTATAATATTTATGATACTTTAGTCAGTTACTATCTCTTCCTTTAAGAGAAAAATGTAAAGTAGTCCAGTAAAGGACTATCTAGGATACTTCAAACTGGCCTGTTTGTTTGTTTGTTTTTTCATTAACTGAATTCATAAAATGTCTTTAACATACTTGTGAGGAAAAAAACAGTATGCTAAGACCAAGGTGCTAAAGGCTAAAGCGTCTGTAAATTAATGTTTGCAGATTGTCCGGCATGATAGGACCATGGAGCAGATAGTCTTTCCTGTCCCCAACATCTGTGAATACCTGACGCGGGAGTCCAAGTGCCGAGTGTTCACTATGACCGAAAGGGATGAGCAAGGAAGCAAAGTGAACGACTTCTTCCAGCAAACAGAAGACCTCTACAATGAAATGAAGTGGCAGAAGAAAATCAGGAGTAAGTACAGTAAACGAACGTGGTGAGTTTGGGGCGTCGTGGTAGACCCATTGGTACTTTGGGATACGTGACACCTTCAGTTAAACTGGTTTTTAATTTCCTGCCATCTGATGTCACTGAGATCTCCTACAGCCTTAAGAATATAAGCTCCATCTATCTTCTTGGCTGGAGCCAAGACTCCTGCAGCTTCATGCAAACAGAAACCTCTGACTTAGGTCATCTTCCAGTGCTGATCCTATAGTTTTATAAATATTATGAAATATAAGGTTGCAATTGTATGTTTCAACTGTTGAACAGCTGCAGGTTTGAAGTCCCCAGATGGGCCCTGACTGGCCTTACCACTCAGTGAATGGCATGGAGATGCCAGTGCCCGCACGCTCGTCCTCTCTCCCCTCAGGATCTTAGGATGGAGCGGCTTGTTTCACGGTTTTCAGAAAGCCTTTCTTTGCCTATATCTGTACATTGCCAAATCAAACTAAAAATTTTGTGATGCTTGTATCCTAATAGAAATGTTGTCATTTTAAAGTTAAAAATGAGCATAATGCCGTTCCCATGACTTATTTCTCAGGGCTCCAGTCTACTTGGAAATACTCAATTTTCAAATTTAAAAATTTGAGAGTTTAAAATAAAATTTAATTTTCCCGTGTAACTAATATCATGAGCTTTCAGCAAAAATTGATAGAAGGAAACTCTTGATTAGGTCTTTTTTGTCTTTTGAGGACGTTTTCCAGACAAGCAGGCTTATGTCCTCAATATCTCTATTCAACATTGTGTCCTCATTCTAGTTTTCTAGGAATTTTAACGATTGTGGTTTTCTAATTTGAGTGGAGCCTGAGACACACCATCTTTGAAGATAAGGTGGCAGCATGCATTGCCAGGCTTTCCTAGCAGAATATTTGAAAAAAATAAAGAAGTTACTCTCCCATAGCATTTTACTATGTAGAATCTTATGAAGTTCAGAGAAAATTTTAGGTGTCCAGAATACATATGAATACTCGACATTTTTATTTGGGAAATTTGAAATATATCCATTTTTATCCTTGACAAAAGGTAAATTGAGTAATGAACTAGTGTGTGTAGGGTCTGTGCCTTTTTTGGATAAATATTTTGTCATTTATAAAAAGAAATCTTCAAATAACTTCCAGTATATGTTTTACTTTTAAACATTGGAAGCACCTTATTGTGAGGTTATAGATAGAATCTAATTCATTTGATGGGTCTATTACCAATGTCTGCATCAACCTCTTCTAATTTTACCTTCATATTCTGCTTTTAACAATGAGGACTCCTCATTCAGGAATGTTGGAGATGCAGATGTTTACAGTTTATGATACATTAGTAACTTCATATCATAGTTAGTCGTAGCCTATCCTAGTGTTGTTGAAATGCTACCTTCCCAGAGAAGGTGACACTGTGTATTGAAGGGTAGTATAGTTTATCAGTAAGCAACAGACCCCAGAGATTGGAATTCACAGAAAATAATTTGAAAAGTTTATCATTTTTATTTGAAAATTCATGTGCTTTCCCCCTTCAATTAATTCCATATTAAGTTAGAGAATGGACAAGACCTGAAAGTCATGTGGTCAAACTTACATGCATTACGTATCTGCTCAACTAGTTTGGAGTGGTAGAAAAAAAAGGTTTTTGTTTCATGTAAATTGTATGCAATAGATGCATTTGCTCTTTCTTTTCTGATGACAAATACAGAGTTCCTTTTCTGAAATTATTCAGCAAAGCCATTGTCACTTGTGGGTAGTGCTTATTGTATTTTTCACTTTCCTCTTCTGTTGCAAACCCAACAAGTTCTTGTAAATCACTAGTTCCCAAGAAGTGCCATGCTATTAAGTTTCATAGTTTCAGGTAGCTGTGTCTGTGTCATAGGAATTTTCATCAGAGATCTAAATGTGCCAGGGTTTTGTTTTTTTTATTTGACTTTAAGGCATTGGCGTGGGACAAATATATCAGCTTTCTACGTTATATAGCAGTGTGTACCATTCCATTAAAAATGACCTCAGGCAGCTGCTGACCTATCTTTTCCCTAATCTTCTCTAGGGATATATTAGAGAGAATTAATACAGAATCACCTTTCCTATCCATCATTAGCAATTGCAAAATTACGCACCTTTCTACAATGGTTTGGTTGTGAATTGGCTAAAAGATGAAGGAATCAAATAGGAAACTCCTTCATGGTCTTGATTATAAACTTTCTAAAATAGAGCATATTAAGTGTTTATTTAAATATGCTTTATACGAGTTTACAAAAATGCATTTAGGAAAATGTTATTTCAGTAGGGTTGATGTGTGGAAACCAAAATTTATTTTTCTGTTCTATCCCTTTGCACGTCTTCCTTACTAGATAACCATGCCCTGTTCTGGTTCTCGAGACACATATCCCTCTGGGGGAGCATCTCCTTCAACTTGGCCGTGTTCATCAACTTAGCTGTTGCCCTCTTCTACCCATTTGGGGACGATGGAGATGAAGGCAAGTGCTTGTCTTTCTTTAAATGATAAATATTTTAAAGTTCTAAAATAACACTCTCAATGCATTTCTTAGCTATTTAGAGCTTCAAAATAATAATGATTTAATTCTTACTAAATCGATTTTTCTATAGTTGCTGGAAGTAGAGAATTATAGTAAGTGGCATAGGTAGAAAACTATGGTCAATATAAATGTTATTTTGCAAAAACTCATATACAGAAGAGCTATGGTACATATTGATAAATAAAGCACTGAAAATTGTTATTTCTACCTATTATTGCCCAAAGCAGTTTTATATATCATCATATCAATTATATAAATACTAGAGGGGTGGTGCACAGGTATCTTATCTGTTCATAGACTTATTGTGAGACTTTAATGAGGTGTTATGAGTAAAGCATTCAATAAACCTTAGTTGTTACAGATGTTGTTAGAAGGTCAATGTTACTACTACACAGGGAAGCCCACTTGATGACCAGTGACAACTTGCCAGGAGCACTTGGAATCAACTTAAAGATGAATTAGTTGATCATTAATATTCCTTCCAAAAAGTGCTAAACAAATTGGATAAAATGATGGGGACATAGTAAGAACACAGCATCCAATTTGAAAGGTCTCCCAGTGGCCAAACCTGAAACACTTGAGAAAAAAAAATATTGACAATATTATATAATGACCCATAAAACTCCAGGAATCTATGTTGATAGTGAGAAGAAAAATCTGTTAATCAGGGAGTAGTCTCTCCCTTCAACCAGAGCAGGAATTAAAGGGGATTCTTAAGGGGCAAGTGATTCTCAGAAGATCATCTTATAGGGCCCTCCACCCTCCCACCCATCTGCAGATAATCTCTTTTCACTGTCAGGCTTCAGGAGCTCTGTTTTAATTTGTTTAGGAATCCAGGCCTTGTTTGTGTGGCTGTAGGCTTGTTTTGTTTTGTTTTTTTGATTTGGTTAATTGGTTTCTTTGTTTAGCATATGTTTCTCCAAAGAAGAAACCTGTGCGGAAGTTGAGATATGAGGCTAAGCTGGGCGTGGCTGAGGCAGCAGCTGTTGATGCCAGGGAATCTCCTAGCTGTCTGTTCGGAAGTTGAACAGTGCATGCCTACCATCCCTGCCCAGTTCGGCAAAGGTGGGCTAGCTAGTGGAGTAAATTGTTGTTGAGGGAATTTCTTATATTCAGATAGCATGTGATTTTTAAAAAATACATCATATTCGAATGTGGATGTAGTTCTTTTTCCCCCTAAAGTACTTTGTGTTAAAGAAAATAAGTTTCTCAAGGTGATTTTGATTCATTCGACTCAGTTACAACCATTTGATGGAATATGGCTATGTGCCAGGCACTATGCTAGGCCCTAGAGATACAAAGGTTGGTGAGGCTGTCCTTTCTTCAAGGAGCTCATGGTCTAGTGAAGGAGTGGAGAAAGGAGTAGAACACAATAGTGAAGACCACCTATGGACTTATGGATGGATGTCTACTTTGGTTGCAGTGAGGTGGAGAAAACAGAAAAGTCTTATGAGTCTATGTGGGAGGCAGAGGATCAGAGAGAGACTGGAAAGTAAGAGCAGCATGATCTGTATGGGAAACTATAAACAAGTCAGTGTCAGGTAGACAGGAGATTTCCAGTATGTGAATTAAACCGAGGTCTCTAATTTTGCTATTTGAAGTTTCTTTTTAGAGGATAAACTTTATACTTTCTAAGTTTTAAAAATGTATAGAATGCATTCTAAATTTTTTTCATTATAAAAGCAATACATGCTTATTATAGAAATCAATACAAATATAAATTAAGTAGAGAAGACAGTCCCCCTTCCCATCCTCATTGGGTAAATGTTGGTTTGACAGTCTATACGTCTTCTCTAGGGTTTGTCAGAGGATTTTGGTTTATATATGTACTAATGTCCTGGTGCATGAAATTCGTGCACCGGTAGGGGGTGGTGTCCCTCAGCCCGGCCTGCACCCTCTCCAATCTGGGATCCCTCTCGCAATCCGGGGCTGCTGGCTCATAACCGCTCACCTGCCTGCCTGCCTGATCGCCCCTAACCACTCTGCCTGCCTGCCTATTTCCCCCCAACTGCCCCCCCCACTGGCCTTCTTGCCCCTAACTGCCCCCTCTGCTGGCCTGATCACCCCCAACTGCCCCCCCACCAGCCTGCTTGCCCCCAACTGCCCCCTCTGCTGGCCTGATCACCCCCAACTGCCCCCCTTGCCAGCCTGATCACCCCCAATTTCCCTCCCTTCCTGGCCTAATTGCCCCTAAACCACCTCTGCCTCGGCCCCGCCACCATGGCTTTGTCTGGAAGGACATCCAGAAGGTCTCCTGGTCTAATTAGTATATTCCCCTTTTATTAGTATAGATTTAGCATTAAATCTTCAGCTAGAAATCAATGATTCTTCTTACAAAATATGATTATAAATTATTGTCAATTGACAATGCTATAAATTAATAGCCATTTTATATAACTTTTAAGTTTATTTATTAATTCACAAATACATATTTAGCATGTATTTAGCATACTTAGCTATTTATTTAGCATGTACCTTAAATATGTTCAAGATACCATGCTAGTGCTATGTGAATTCTTTCACTAAAGGGACCAAATGCCCAGTTTTAAGTGCATGGGTATAATTATTTGTTTAATCAAAAGGAA
Organism: Myotis myotis; assembly: GCF_014108235.1. NCBI lineage: Eukaryota > Metazoa > Chordata > Mammalia > Chiroptera > Vespertilionidae > Myotis > Myotis myotis. The sequence continues at coordinate 178,440,353 of NW_023416335.1, forward strand.
ATCTCAGCAAGCCAAATACTATCTGAGAAAAGTAGTCAAAATGTGATTAGGCGATTAGGCAATTCATGACAATGCAGAGTATGACTACCAGAGTCAAAGCTGAGACTTCACATAACACATTGAGTCATTACTTATAAATTATACTGGAGTCCAATGTCTGGCTAAATGTGTAAATGTGTAAATTGTTAAATGTGTAAAGATGTTGGCAGTTTCAGAGTATAGCTCCACAGCTTGGGGAATTTGTAACTGGAGATTTAGTTGCTTAAAACAAGATCACAGATTATTTTGATTTATTCATTTAATCAACAGATATTTATTTGTAACTGCATGCCAGGCACTGATAGACCCAGAAATGGTCCTCGCCCTTACAGAGCTTATGTTTTGATGGTGTCCTGATAAGCATGATAGAAAGTTGAAGGCATTATTCCCTCCATGGCTCTTTGAGATCTGTGAAGTCAGGGCAGTTGGTGGTCAGGCTGTGTGCTGTAGACATAGAGTGCTTCCAAGCCAATATCATAATAAACATGAGTTGGGTGCCCATTTTGTTAGTGTTGCCAGAGGACAGGAATTGAGGGTGATTTCCATAGCAATTTACCCCTTTCTTCATCTCCCAAGTGATCTTATCAGATCATAAATTTGGTGAAAGGGCAGATCAAATCTCTCCTCCCAACTCTCTTTCATCACTGCTTGCTTTAAGAGATAACATGATAAGAACAAACATTGCAAAAATAAACACGTCTAAACCAGTGCTGTTTCCTATCTGACTTTTTGTTTTGTTTTTAATGTCTAACAGGATCATCCTACCTACTTTTGATCTTTTAGCACTCACTGTGAACTAAAGGCTTACACGAATTCATTTCAGGAGTCCAGATAATCCCATGGTTTTGATGGTAGCACAAAAGCTCTACACACCACAGCCCTGTGGTGTTTTGATGCAGAAATTAATTTTATAAATTATAAAGAGGTGTGGCCAAAAGAAGCAACTAGTAGAAAAATCTCCCTTTTGTTGTTTCCCCTCTGACTTCATCAGCCTGTTCACATGTTTGAGGTTTTGGCATTAATCTAATCAGCCCAAGAATGTTGCCCCTTAATTTACTTCTGCAAACTTGGCACCATGTGATCTTCAGAGAGGGATTCCTTGAATCCACATGTCAGTGCAAACGTCAATGAAGTGTACTTCTTTTTCACAGAAAAATATTTTTAAACACCTTTTTGGGCAATTTCGAAAGAAATTTTGTTTGTAATAGAATTCCTTTTTAAAACACTTAGAACTTTTGATTCTGATTATTTAAATAACTTACCAGTTTTTTAAGAACTTGAATTGACCTCTAAACACATACACGCACACATATTCATATATATTCATGCATCTGTATACACACACGTATGTTTTAAAGTTAAAACTTGTGTCTATTTTATTAAAGACTGGATATTCTACATTCTGAATTCTTTAGAGGAATCTATAATATAGAAACTTGATAATAATAGAACCTGACAGAGTATGAGTTCAGTGGAAAAATACCAGATTTCACACGATTTAGTTGTCTGTTTAATGGCCATTAATCGTAACGTTTGAATTAAGGTTCCCAAATGGGATACTTCTATCAAAATATTTAGCCTATATAACTCCTGTAGGAGACAAAGATGAAGAACTTTCAGACTTAATAGAAGGGGCATAACTAGTGAGTATGTAAGAGGCCTGCAATTAATCACAAACTTTCTGGAAAGAAATGTAATGAGTCATGTGTTCAAAGACATTTTCTCTACCAGTGGTTCTCAACCTTCTGGCCCTTTAAATACAATTCCTCATGTTGTGACCCAACAATAAAATTATTTTCGTTGCTACTTCATAACTGTAATGTTCCTACTGTTATGAATCGTAATGTAAATATCTGCTATGCAGGATGGTCTTAGGCAACCCCTGTGAAAGGGTCATTTGACCGCCAAAGGGGTCGCGACCCACAAGTTGAGAACTGCTGCTCTAAACACACAGTGGGGTGTTTTGAAAGTGTGTCCCGTGGCTTGACTTGCTATATGTGTTATATGAAATAGCGTGGCAAAGGTTTTAACATTTTCTAGATTTGTTCTTGGTAAAAATAAACTTTTTTCCCATTTCACAGGTACACTTTCTCCGTTGTTCTCAGTTCTTCTATGGATAGCAGTTGCAATCTGCACATCCATGCTGTTTTTCTTCTCCAAGCCTGTGGGTATCCGGCCATTTCTTGTGTCTGTAATGCTCAGATCAATATATACAATAGGTCTTGGGCCCACATTAATACTTCTTGGCGCAGCTAATGTAAGTACTTTGCTTTGTACTGTTATAGATTAATTAAAAGTGTACTAAATATAAAAATTTAACTACATGCTTTAATTCATGTATACACAGTAAAATCTAATTTATTATGAATCCGAATTAACCAGAATTTAATTTGTACATTCCTAATTTTGAGAGAAAGAAAAAAATGACAAGTAAAATTTGATATATTTACGAAGGTAGCCCTTAGGGCATGACCCAGTTCTGCAATCAATTTAATCCAATCCAATTTTATCGCCTTCTTCTTCCCATACCAGCAGCTATTGACAAAAATGACTTTGAGCTACTCTTAACAACCTGATGGCTTCTAAATCATCTAAGAAAGATTAAATTATATTCAGTAGAATTTTAGAACTGAGCACCTTTTATAAAATGACCAAGGAAAAGGGGCTGCTGTATGAGAAAACTATGAAATTGGGCTCTTTTTATGTGAGCAAAACCTATAAACTTGTGAAAGGCATAGATGAGATTCATATTTTTTTTCCACTAAATTTTAAAGTGTTAGAACAAGAAAGCACATTTCAAAACTTAAGTTAGGTAAGTTTAGAGTAAGTAAGCCAAAGTACTATTCCAAATAACGGCAGCTGTACCCAAGAGAAAAGTTTACAGGGATTAGACAACTTTCTGCAAGGGAGCTACGAAGGGATAGTGAGAAAAGGTAAATCATCAGGTTGATGAAAGAACAAACAGCCAGGTAAACAAATATATATTGCTAGTCTGTCTGATGCATACCTGAAGCATTTTTTATATCTTATACTGGGTTTCTAGCAAAATGTCCTATATTCTGATATCAGTATTTAGGCCTTATCTCCCCTACTACATTATATGGTTCTCAAGGATAATAATTAATTATTCAATGTCTGAACATCATTGGTATTTAACAAATATCCCTTAAATAAATTAGCTAATGAGTGAGTGAATGAATGAGGGGAAGGTTATTTTTGTGTTATAGAGTTACACTGCCTTGTACATAAAACACATGGCAAATATTTATTGAAAATGAATAAATTAAATAGCCAAAATTATGAGAATTAGAAAGCTGTGTTAGTATGGCCAATTCTATGTTTCTGGTCCTTAGTATAATTCTTCAAAAATTACATATGGTATATATGATAGCTCCTAGTGAGCTAGAACATTCCATCAACCAAATTGCCAATTATTCCTCAATCACTGTCTGCCGGGAGCTGGTCCATGCTTGCTGTTTCAAGGGACCTGGCATATATGGCATACTGTTCTTAATATGTTTGCGCACCTTCTTGGCACTGTGTTTTAACCAAGGTCTCCTCTCTGAGAAAGTTTGTTTCCCCAGGTAGGGATTTTCCCCTGAAGTTAGGGAGGGAATAAAACCCCTCAACTAAGTGCCAGGCGGGTAATTAATCACTTTAGCTATGAACAATCATGCTTAAGCTACATAATCTTTACTCCCTGGAATGGAGATAAGAAATGCCCTAACCTTTGTAATAGAGATTGATAGGATTGAATCAACTGGTATAAATACAGATGTAACAAGACAGCAAGACACAGAACTTAGAAGAACACAGAACTAAGAAGACAGAACCAAGAAGACAGAACCTACACACAGAACTTAGAAGACAGAACCTACACAGAACCTATAGACAGAAGAACTTCGCTGGAGAGAACATGGCAAAAGATCCTGGACTGAACCTGACTACAGAAATTGGCAAAAGAACCTGACTAGAACCTGGTGACTGAACCTGGCTGGAGAACCTGGACAGAACCTGGCTGGAGAACCTAGCGAGGGAACATGGCTACAGAACCTGGCTGGAGAACCTGGAGAACCTAGCAAGAGAACATGGACTCAGAACTTGGCTGGAGATCCTGAAGCAGAACTTCGCTGGAGATCCAGACCAGAACTTGGCTGGAGATCCTGGCTAGAGATCCTGGCTAGGCTGCTGATCAACTGAACACTGTCTCCGTGTCCATCCTTCTTCGCCGACTCCGTCTACGCCTTTGGGAACCCCTGGACCTGCTGGGGTTGGACCCCAGCAACTGTCAGTAAAAGAGAGTGTACTACACATACAAAGAGATCTATCAGCACAGAATTCTGTAAAGTACTGAATATATTATTCTATAAGTTTCTTGAGGGCAGAGGTTGTCACATTTATAGATATAATCATGCCCTCCTCACTCCCTCACAACTCCATTATTTTTAACCTTAATACCTGGCATTTAAATATCTAAAAAATTATTTACATGAACTGAACTTATACTTTCAGTGCTTTGGAAATAAGCTACTTTTGCATTATTGCCCATCAGGCTAATTAAGGAATCTTCATGGATTTATCTGAATTTTTATAAACATAATTGGTGCGTTCACTTTTTAAATTTTTTTAAATACATTGAAGGGAGACATCTGTAATAGTGTCAACAATACATACATACATACATACATACATAAGTAAATAAATAAATAAATAAAACATTGACTGTTGAACCAAATTACTTGAAGGAGCAAATAATATTTATAAACCGGTAACTGGTCCTCAATAGACATTAATCTAAGAGAGAAAAAACCAAGTTTCATAAAGTGAAATCATAGCCAAGTAGAGTTAGGCCAAAAGTAACAAACATTGATCGGGCCTCTGTTATATAATAGGCACTGAACACACGAAGAGGTAGAGGACGAGGGTCTTGCCTCCCAGAAGCTTCAGGAATAGTGTACAAGATGATAAGGAGGGTGAAGATGAAAGGAATAATTAACAGAAATAATGATTTCACAGCAATAAAGTCCACTGTTTACCAAGCACCTAATATGTGGAATACAATTTAATTGTAAAACGTTGCTCTTGTGATCATAAAAGTGTTGGTAGTTTGGTTCACAGAGTTGTTTATGGACTCCGTGTCTCTCATAGCAAATGCAGAAAGTCCCTTTTTTGGAAGAGGAATCAAGTGGGAGGAAAGAGCTTGGATCTGTGTTCTAAGCTGATAATCTATGTTTTATCAGTTGCTATTTATATTATGTTTCATTTTTATCTTCTTGTTTCTGAAAATTGAAGGTTTGTTTAAATTGCAACCAGTTTCTCTATCTTGTCACAGGAGTCATCTCAGTATTTGAGATGTTTCAAAAGATTCAAATGTTTTTCTCTGTTATAAAGTATATCTTATAAGCCAGTACAGTGTTCTTCCCATTCCCTACATTTTTAGTTACATTTTTAGTCATTGGTTATGGAAATTAACATTTTATTTTTGCAAATATAAATACTCATTTTGTAAATTTGGGGTCACTTAATTTTTTTACACCATTAATATTTTAAATGTCATTTTAATAGGATAATATTTCCAGTCTTATAGTTGTTACATAATGTGTTTAACCATTTCATTAATTTGCATTGTTTCTATTTTAGATATTTTTAATAATAAATAATAATGTAGCAAATACCTGTGAAAGATCTTTGGATATCTTCTAAACACTCGTTATCTACCATGTTTTTTTCCTTTCTAGGAGTGTCTAGAAATGTGTAATTTATTTAATGGCATTTATAAATCATTTCCTTTCTCACAGTTATTTGTAATGTGGAAGTGTTCCCTTATTCTTGGACTTGGTCTCACCATTTTTGCAGAGAGGTAAAGCAAATGGAGTTTAGCAAACAACTCAAACAACTGTCTATTAATGCCCCAGTGTCGAAATTTAATAGTGCCATGCCCTTAGTTTCTTACAGTTTCCTGGGAGGGCTCATAATACTGCTGATCTATGTGTTTATTTAACATAAAGAAATGAAGTTATATATTCTGAATCAAAACTGTCATATTCTCTCTCTCTCTCTCTCTCTCTCTCCCCCTGCACACATGCACATACACACAATCACACACACACTATTTCTCATATATTATGGTCTCTGAATGTTCCTAACTACTTCTAATACCAGTTGCAGAAACAGAAAACTGCTGCAGTGCTGGGAGAAAGCTATTATGTGTCAAGTTTAGTAAAAGAACAAGTTTATACCACCCTTGTTTACTGCACTGTTTGTTGGAAATTTAGAAGATTTCCAGGCTGATTTTCACTACAGGAAAATTTTGCCTTAGACTTTAACCTTAGAACTTTATCCTGCCTAAGATATAATGTCACTGAAATGGTGTTTGATTTAATCAAATCATCTCATTTTTGAAAGTTGATGGAAATATGGTAATATAGTTCAAAACAATAAATTCAGTTTAACTTCCCAATAAATAGTAGAAAGTATTTTTTTTTGACAATAATTTATTCTTAGAATATAGGTCATGTTTTCCCATAGGAACAATGTAAGATGGGGATAGAATTTCTGATCAGGGACATAGAACCAAATAAGACACCAAGGATAATATAAAGGCACCTATACATTTCTGCGATTACATAAAGTAGTAAAATGGAAAGGACATCACAAATAATTCTAGAGCTAAGAGGCACGTTAAGGCTTATTCACAGCGAGGCATTTCATTTTAGAAATGGGTATGCAGTGTCCTATTAAGACCAGGAGGGTTCAGCAAAGTATTTGGTGACAGAGCCAAGGCTGGAACCCAGGCGGCCCAACTTCCCATGCAGGTCTTTCCAGTGTACGGCAGTGTTCACGTCCTGCAAAGGCATATCAGTTGCCTTGCCCAGTTCCCTCAGCCTCGACTTATGGCTGCCCTTGCCATAGAAACAGTGATTGCCTACATAGTGGTGTTGACAAATGAAGGATTAGACAACAGCAAGTATGTCATGACATGAGAAGGGAGACTGTCTCTGCAAGTTCTTCATTCTCTGCATGAAGCTTTCCTAGAAAATGCTTTATAAAAACAGGTATAGATTTTATTTTTAAAATGTACACATTTTAAGGTCATGGTGTGGGGAAAACCAGAGTTCAACTTCTTTCCTACCCAATCATTGATCCTTGCATTTATTTCTCCTTGGTATGAACACTTCAAAAGACAACAATTTCTATGTTTCTGGTCTCTACAGAAAAAGGTGGATGTCACTGCCTTGACCTCACTTCAAGGCTTCGTCTAGAGAGCAGGGATATAGCCATCCATATCTAGCCCTAGGTCAAGACGAAAAAAAAAAAAAAAAGGCAATCTGAAAACATATAAGACAAATCTTTATTTTTTATGCAGAAGTGGCAGAGACCCTTTTTAGTTAGAAAAGAGAAATTTCCTGCTTTTGCATTGAGAACTGAAATGTATTGCTCTTTTGAGAATTTGAATTCATTGCGTTACTTTCCTCAGTGTAAACAGCTTATAAATAAATACTTTTCCTGCATAATTGTTTTATGATTCAGTTTAGGAAAGTAGAGATCAGGAAACTAAATATAAATAATTTGTCTGAAGCATATCATTCATCCTTCTGAAAAGTCAGAATTCTAATTTTTTACTTTATAGAATTTCTTATTTCTGTTTTATATTGATGAACTATAATGGCCTAATCCAGGTAATATAAATGCAAACGACAGTCACTCAAAACAATTGAAAGAGTAAAACACTAAATATCATTACATCACTCAGACATTCTACCTTTCACCATTTTCATGATGTTTATTGTCAGATGCTAAATTTATATCAGCACCTTGTATATAGTTTCTCAGTTTTTATAATACTGACTTCATATAATATTAAACTTGGTCTTGGCTAGTGAATATAAAGACATCTGTTCCACTGTAGCTCTTTTCAATAACGATCTATAAAGATTTGATAAATGAAACACTGCATACTAAAGTAAGACTTCCTATTTGACATTATTCATATTGTTAGCAAGTTAGTGAAAGAATTGATAACATAGATTATTGAGAGGATAATTAAGTAGCAGGGAGGAAATTTAGAAAAGGTTTGAACTTTTTAGTTGCTGTGTTGTTGATTTGATTTGGCTATCTTCACAACATGCAATGATAGCCCATTTCTCATTTTATCTGTATTGATTTCGACTTCAGAAAGTTGAAGGAAAAGGTTTTTCCAACCTCACATATTTCAATTTTGCTTCAAAGTGTTTTGCTCCTTCTTATGTTATAATTCCGTAAGGCAATTTATTTCATATACATTGAAAAAAACCAACAATGTTGTAAAGAGCAACCTTTTCCCCCAAAGTTAGATTTGGACATATAAAGACAAATATGGTGCCAATAGATAACTAAAGAACTCAGAGAACAATTTGGAAGAAGAAATTGAAATTTCAAACTCTGTAATTCTTTCCTTGATGACAAAGAGGCAAAACTAGTTTTCTGGTTTATAAATAATGCAGTGATTCTAGAACCAAATACATGTAGATGGTCCTAAGTTTATGATAATTGTGTTCTTTGGAAATAATCACACAAATCTGTTATTGCCAAAGACTCTCAGTATAAATTTTCCGTATTCTAAAATTATGTCACAAAAGGTAACATCAAACATAGTTTTAATATAAATACTTTGCATGATACCAATCATAATAAACACGCCAACAGTGTTTATTGAATTTACCACCCATAGAGCTTAGAAAATATCTGCACATGTTATATTTATTTTAACCTAGATATATAGGTATATTTATAATTTTTATGTTTTTAAAGTAAGTTAAATGCAAAAATAATTTTTATAGCTTATTTGATTAAAATAATACTCAGTAGAGAAAGTCCAGGGTAAAAAAAGTAATCAAGGACAGATCTCTGGATATTTTCTGAAGACATTTTTCTTTTATAGGTCTAGTATAATAGAAATATTGCATAGGTTACTTTCAGTATGGAAAATATAATGAGTGGTATTTAGAGTCATTGCAACCCAGCTGGTGTGGCCCAATGGTTGAGCATTGACACATGAATCAGGAGATCACAGTTTGATCCTCAGTGGGGGTAATGCAGGAGGCAGACAATCAGTGATTCTTTTTCTCTCCCTTCCTCTCTGAAGTCAATAAAAATGTATATTAAAAATAAAGTAGTCATTGCATTAAGTGCTTCATATGCTTTATGAACTGTTTAATCCTCTCACTAGTTCTATCAGTTGGGAATTCCTTTATTCCAGTTTTTTAGAAGAAACAATCAGGCCTATAGGTGCACAACTCAAGCCATGCCAGCAGTGGTGAGAGCACCAAGATTTTAATTCAGGTCCATGTCAATTGCAGAGCTGGGGCCCTTAATCATGCTCCTCTCTTTTCCTGGAACTGCAAAGGATACCAGTTCTGCCTGTACCATGTTTACATGTAGATTTGTAAGTAGTGCTGAAAAATTACAGAATGAAAAATCATTAAACAAAACCACAGACTTGCGAACAATAGGTTTTGTCAATGACCTGTTATTTATGTGCATTTGGGGATAAATAAGACAGTAAAATCTTTTTTTTCTCCTCCCTTCAGCTTTGTAATAAAATAGTTTTTCTGGTGAGTTTTGTTGGAAACCGTGGCACGTGCACCCGAGGGTACCGAGCAGTCATCCTGGACATGGCCTTTCTCTACCACGTGGCGTATGTCCTGGTTTGCATGCTGGGCCTCTTTGTCCATGAATTCTTCTATAGCTTCCTGGTGAGTACATCTCTGAGTGGACAATTGCTGCTGGGAAAAATGCACAATGCTTCTTCCTTTGATTTTGTTTTTTTAAAGCAGGGCCAGACATTTAGGACAAATTACGTTATTTTTAGAATTTCCTAGGCAAAGCATGAATTGTTATTATTTTTAGTCTTTTTTTTCTCTGAGAAACTACATCTGTGGTGGAATTCTTTCTTTCCTCTCTGAGAAGGAACCAAGGAGTCCATGCTTGACCCAGGTTTCATAGAGCAGGCTGCTTGTGGTTTCAGGCAAATCATATGTCCCTTTACATGTACAGAGTCTCCGATGGAATGTGGGAGAAAAAATGGGGATATGTTTCCTTGGTACTAGAATCATTATACAGTGGGGCCTTGACTTACGAGTGTCCCGACTAACGAGTTTTTTGAGATAGCAGCTGTCTCTCCGCAGATTTTTTTGCATTGAGTTGATAGAGTAATTTGAGTTAACGACGAGCTCCTTAACGAGCTCGGTCTCAGAACGAATTAAACTCGTAAGTCAAGGCCCCACTGTATTGTATTTATAGTGCCAAATATGTGCATCTTTACAGTGACAAATAAGTAAAACGAGGGAGAAAAGTGTCAACCTAGCAAAAAGACAATGCGTTGTTTTAAGAAGTGTCTTACAGTTTCAGATTTAATGTCTTTGTTGTGAAGCTTATCTACATACACTTAATTCATTAAATGGATTTTCAGATTTCTTCCACAGATTTTTTGGTGTGTTTGTGGGTTTTTGTGGAGTTTTTTTTTCCGGCTATCAGTTTTTCTTCATGCATATATGTTTTATGACCATAAACCAGGAGAGGAATCAATATAAATATATGATGTTTTGAAACTTAAAGCACTACCCGGTTAGCATCATGCATAGGAGCAATTTATTTATCTCTCCAGCCCAGAGCTGACATGCAGTGGAGAGCACGTCTCAGTAAAATCACCTGAAAACAAGTTGAAGATCTAAAACCATTACGCTGACCCAGTTTGCTCGCCTCCTGCTTCCCTGTTATGTTATCTAGCACACTCATGTATGAAGACTGAAAAAAAGCTAATTTTCCATTTACTCTCAAGCGCTTGAAAGAGCCACAGTGAAGAGTGGATTTGTCCCATATGTTTAGATTAAAAATTATCTTCCAGATAGTTAATCGGATTATTCACCAATTTAAAGGAAATTTTTTTTTCTGTTTCAGGGATCCAAATGAATTCCCTCTCTGCTTTGATTCACCTGAAAAATTCCATTTAAAAAATCTGCCTGTGATATACAATAAAATTAAATTAAATTTTTAAAAAATCTGCCTGTGACCTACAGGGGTGGGCAAAATAGGGTTATAGTTATTTGTATGGAAAATAATACAATAATTAATAAATAATCATACAAGAATAAACTCTGTTTTTCTTACTCACAACTATAAACCTACTTTTGCCCTACCCTGTATGAAGTCCTAAGATACCTAGCACTTTAACCTGACTGTGATATGTGCATCCTCCTTCTGGTCTATAAAATGAGTAGGGGTAGTATCGGAGACTAGTATTACCAAGATCTATTAAAAAGATAATGTGAAATGAGGCATGTAAATATTTGTTTTCCAAGTAAAGGTATTTGACAAAATAAAGTTGTATTTGAATGATTATATGAGTTATTAAGAGTAATGTTACATTAATTTATGTTACTTAACCTTATTTTTTAGTTTTATTTCCTCTTGGCTTTTATCTTTCAAATCTTACAATAGGGATGCTAATTTGTTTTCATTGGATTGGTTATAGAAAGGAGATAGTCCGTTTTGATGTTTATAGTACTAGAAGGAAATTGTACTGGACATAATAACAAAATGGAATTTAAACATTTTAAAAATATTTTAATATTTTAAAATTATATGTATATGCATTCCTGGTTTTCTCCACAATGTCAATCGTTTATTCAAAATAATAAAAACCACACTCTAGATTTTCCTTTTAGAAATAAACAGAAAGAACCATCAACCTGACCAATGTCAACACATTTTGCATTCTCAAGATTCTGACTCCATGAGGACAGGATGGGGCCCAGGGACATGCAGTTTTTGCAAGCATCCTATGGGCTTCTGGAAGCTCTATACTTCCAGAAACTATCCAGAAGTGACCCAGAGCCCTTTGTCAGACCTTTTCTTTCAGTCACTATTGAAATAAACTTAAGAAAAACCTCCTTATGTCAAGTAAATAAGTTCACGCCAGAGCGCCGCTAATTTGGAAGTTGGATTAATTATTTGTCTGTTCTGAAGAATGTTGACTTCATTTCCAGAGTTTGCTGTTCCCTCCAGAAGATAAATAGCAGAATAGTTAAACCTTTTTTTAATTTTTTACCATTATAAAATAACAGTTTCTAAGGTGAGCAAACAAGTTAATAACTTTACAGCAATTATGTGTAAGGGTACAATTAGGTTGGAAAGTGACTGTATAACCTTCAGTGCTCAGGAAAGTGGGGTACAAGGCCCTGCTGTCTCTGAGAGGATGCAGGACACGGATAATTGATCCTTTCAACCAGTTTAGACTTTCTAATCACTGCTCACAGGTAGCAGAAGACAAACCTGTATTATTCCACTTTTTAAAATATTCTTTCCTTTCTAAACAGGTATTTATGCATTTTTTAAGTGAATGTTAAATTGTGTATTATATCTTTGTTTATACTTCTGTTTCCAAAAGTATATACTAAAGTAATATGTTTTATCCTCAGTATATGCCTTTATTAAGGAAAGATGTTAGCATTTCTCAACTATTTTAAAATTTCATATCTATTTCTATTGAAACAGGCTCATAAAATTGTTCCCATAATTTCACCTCTAATCACTTGATTAAACAATACATTTCATGAGCCTATCCATTATTCATCACTTAGGTGAACCTAACTCAGCATTCTCACTTTAGTCATTTCACATAATCTAGAAGCAACTGCAGAATGTCAGTAAGAGTAAAAATAAGGAATAAGAAGCTAAGTTGGTTAAGTATAATACTATAATTTTTCTAAATTCAAATGTGAAACTATGCTATTTCATGTCTTACACAACTGAAATTATGTTGGTTACAAAACCAACAGGTGCACAATATATGTTGTGTTAGGGTTCTTTTTATTAAAAAACAGTTCATTAGTACATTTCAGCTGGACAGCAATATATATTTTCGTTCATTTTTAAGTCATTTAGGTTGTAATTTTTTCATAGATAAACTAAAATGGTTTGCATTTGTATTTGTAATGACCTTTATACTTATTCATCTTTTACTCTTTTGCATGTTTGTGAATTTTTTTTTTTTTTTAGCTTTTTGATTTGGTGTACAGAGAAGAGACCCTGCTCAATGTCATAAAAAGTGTCACCCGCAATGGCCGCTCCATTATTCTAACGGCAGTCCTCGCTCTCATCCTGGTCTACCTGTTTTCCATTATTGGGTTTCTTTTTCTGAAGGATGACTTCACTATGGAAGTGGATAGGCTGAAAAACAGAACTCCCATTACAGGTATTGCTATTACCACTGAATGAGCTTTCTCCGATGGCAGGTATGATTTGTAGGGAGCTTGTTAAGAGGATTACAGATAAACACTAATGGAGGAAATGTTTTCTTTCACTCCTTTGAAAACATGCCTCGTTCACTAAGAGCTCACGACTGTGAAATACTTGTAGGCTGTATATTAGCTGCCAATGTGTAGAGGAGTATCCCAGACCAGCAACATTATCTAAGCCCACTATCAGTAAGGAAGTTTCCATGATGACTCTAATCCTGAAGACAGTCAACAACTTCAGTGAAGGATAATCACTTTGGGATGTTTTTCTTCCCCTTTTCCCTTCTCTCCCAAGAGCATATAGCATCATTTATAACCTATATAATAAAGAGCTAATATGCTAATTAGACCAAACAGCAGAACGACCGTCAGGACAAAACTGGGGCTGTAATGGCCAAGCCCCTTGCATGAATTTCGTGCATCGGGCCTCTAGTTATTCTATATGTGTTTGCTCACAGTACATCATATTGTACTTAACTAATTGAAAATGATAAATGTTTTGACCTGAAACCATCCTAGAATAAGAAATTTGGGATAGAAAAAATACTCAAAATATTGTCATTAAGGAGCTCAATCCATCAGTATGTGGCCATCAGAATTACTGTATAGTATTTATTTTTATTGGCTAACCGGTTAGACATTATTTATTTATGCTCACTGTGATTCTTGTGAGGGCTTATTCTTCCTATATTATTTTGAATTTTTACTTATTCTTTCTAAAGATTTCTTTTTACCACTTTCCTACCTTTTGTTGTATTGGTTAAATTTCTTTGTTACTTTTTTTCCTCCTCTTCTAATTTGCTGAATAGAAATCATAGTTCTGCACTTTGCTGTTAGCTTCTGTGGGTGATTCTCATGTTTATGGGTTGTAGGGAATGGAAACCACAAAATTACTCACTCTCTCCTCAAGCTATTAAATTTAAAGGTATGATTTAATTAGTGTGCCTTATAAGCCAAACTCTTTCTTGACTTTAAACATTTGTTAATTATTAAACTAATGATATTTGGTAGTATCTTTCTTAGAATATGGGGAAATTAAATGACATTTAAATCTTTTATTAAGTCTAAGTGATTAAAACACAAAATAGAAAGATCATAGATTGAAAGTTATTAAACTTGAGACTGAATTTCATACCTAAATTTTAGTCTTGATTAACAGGAACATGAAATATTTTATGTTACTGTGTTTCTTGTTTCTTAAATGTTACTTTTTCCAGAGTTTTTTGCAGGTGAAAATAATTGAAAAAAAAGCTCAGCTATGTAAATGCTCCCCCAACTCCCTTTTACTAAACTATCTGTCAATTATAAACTACTTATTCTCCAAGTTCTTCAAGTTTTAATTATTTGCAAGGCATGATCACATTGAGTTATTCAGTGCAGGGTGAGTCTGAAGTCGAAGCATCATAATTCCTGAATTCAAATATATCCAATAGCTATAGTTTTATGAATCTGTATTACTTATAAAGGAAATTAGTGTCATATTATGAAAATATGTTCCTTAGAAATAAAAAGATATCTTTTTTTCTTTTTAGCTTATAATATAGGTAACACTAGACCTAAAATGTCAAGATCTCTACTAAAAGTACTTATGAATATTTATATAAAAAGCTGTTAAATAAGAGAAAGCGTTAAATACTAAGAATCTAGCATATGAGAACAGCGAACAAAGTTGAACTCTTGATTCTTCATAGACTGAGATTTTTGTTTCATAGATTGAGAGTGAATGTGATACCAGGCCCTGGGAAAAATAGCCTTATTTTCATAATACTTTTAGTTTACTTCAATGCCATATATTGTATCTATTGATACAGGGCATAAAGCTTATTCTTTCTGGTATGGAACACTCTTTACCCACAAGGTTGAGGGTAATTATTGAGGAAAACACACCCCGGTAACACGTGAAATTTGAAGTGCATAAGTATGCAGTTCCTTGGTTAGTGTGAAGTCATAAGCAGAAAGCCAGGAGATGGGAGCCAAGAGGGGGGAGGTTGAGAGTGCTAGAGTGGAATGGTACAAAGGAGAGTGGGGGATGGAGAATTTGCACGTGGCATTGGGAATTTAGGAGAATGCAGAGCATGCCCCTGGGAACAGTGCGATCTGTGGTTTGATAGATGAAGGAGAAGGAGCCTCCACTTAACAGCATGCAAGGGGATCCATGTCTTAGAAAAGCCCGAGGAGTTAGAGGGAACGTTCTTTTGACAAGCAGAGGTGACGGCGTCTCTCACACATGTCCCTTCTCACCCTCATTTCCTCTGATCCAGAATACTGCAGGGACCTCTTACGTGGATTCCTTACCTCCTCCTCCACTCTGCCTGCCCCAGTCATTCATTCTGACCATACCTCTGATTCTGTCTCTTATTAGTTCAAATGCCTTTCTGAGATTGGTGCTGGCTGTGGGATGCTCAGTTTAAAAACACCAACCTGGAAGCCCGGGTCATTCTGTTGTCATGTCTGGGTCTTTGCTGGTCTCCGTCCCTTTTGTCACACAAATTGTACCTGGAATTGCCCGTACCCCGCTACCTGCATACTTATCTCTATACCATATTCTTCTTTTTCTCAGGAAGTAACGACATTCCTACTATGACTTTAACTTCCATGATGGGAACATGTGACAAGGGAAACTGCTCACCCACGATACCAGCTTCAAATACAGGTCTGTAAAAATGACTCCAGAGCAGTATGAACTTGTTACATCTGCACTTACGTTTATTTGATAGAGTTGCTCTAGGAATTTCATGGTGGTTTGAAATAGAAAAATGGAGGCTGAAAGAACCAAGAAGTTTCAAACTAGAGAAAGGATTTACAAATCTGCCACTTTATATCCCCACCCTGTTCCTTCTATTATTTCTATTCATGAGAATTTATCAAACTTACCCTGTCATACACGCTGTTAAAAATTCTACTACCATATTGCAAACCCATACCACACTAAGCAAAACCCTTTTAACCGTATCGCCTTTAACAAAGAATCTGGAAATGCATGGGCTTAGAATTCCGAAGTCTTGGTTATAACCCTGATCTTTCCACTTTCTAGCTGTCTGTCTTAGAAGACACGTTATGCAAATTCCCTGGACTTTGTTCAGAAGGCTTGGCCAGAGACCGAAGGAGGGAGGAAGAGACAGAGAGAATATGATATTTCCCCTGCTTCCAAAGGAGCAAATGGAACCATGCATATAAAAATCATTTTTTAAACTCTGATTGTTCTCAATAGTTTGGAAACTATGGCATATGTGAAATTTAATGAGCTGTAGAAGGAATTAGTGATCTGCTTCCAGAAGCAGCAACAATTTAGAGAGTATATGTCTTAAGAGTTTTATATATGTACTAGAGGCCTGGTGCACGAAATTCATGTATGGGTAGGGTCCCTAGGCCTGGCTGGCGATCAGGGCCGATCTGTGGGGCGACCAGTGGGGCGATCGGGGGAGGGGGGTGGGTGCTGGCACCCGCCTTGGCTGGCCTGGGGGCTGGGGGCAGCTCCTGTGTTGAGCATCTGCCCCCTGGTAGTCAGTGCGCATCATAGCAACTGGTCATTCTACAGTTCGGTCGATTTGCATATTAGGCTTTTATTACATAGGATGTGTGTGTATGTGTGTATATATACATATATGTGTGTGTGTGTGTGTGTGTGTGTGTGTGTGTGTGTGTAATGGATTTAATCTACATTATGCTAATGAAGGACAACATTGGACTCAGGGAAGATGCAGGAAGGAAGAGTTAAGCACAGTGTAAGGATGGGTTTCCCCTCTTCCGTTTGGGAGCACATTGTCTGATTATAAATGATGTGCCTTCATTCCTGAGTTGGCTTTTCCTTGAGATGTTGGTTGAAGAATGGAGAGTCCCTTCTACTGACTTAATGTTTAGTGCTTTATAACCTAAATGGAGGAAAAAACACAGGAATACATTTATTCCAATGTCCCAGCCGCTATAGGCACTGTGAGCAGTAGTCACCAAGAACTTTTTCTTCCCCTACCTCCTGGGAACCCAGTCAAAGCTTCCAAACAATTAACCGGCTCATTCTCTGTTCGCCTAGCTTACTGTGCTCTGTAGTTTCAAAAGTCCTGTTGCACGCATCCTCCAGTTTCCCCTTCAGTTTCTTCAGCCTTCTTCACATATTGCAGGACTGACTCTTGGTGTAACATTCCAGGGGGGATAAGTTGAGGGGTGGTATCTTATTCTGGATAGTGGGATTTGCAATCCCACCATACTCTTGACCCCGTATGTGGCTTATTCTTGGCTAAAATGCCATTCTTCACATAAATGCCTCCTATCCTGTACTTATATGATTGGGAGTTTGGGAATTTCAAGTGTGAAAGCATGCATTTATTTCTATTTATTTCTGTCAACCTGTAATCCAAGGGCCATTCCATTTTGTCCTGTAAATAGATGAGGAGTTTTCTGACCAGCTGCTCTCTAGGTTTTAGGTCCCTCCCAGTTCTAAGGTGCCACACATGGTGCAGCTGGTCAGGAAACTCATCTATTCGATTCTGTTAAGTACTGTACTCTCTCTCTCATGTCATCCTCAAGTTTGATCAGCTCTAGAACAGGGATTGGCAAACTGTGGCCCATGAGGAAATCTGACTTGTCATCTTGGGCTAAAAATGGTTGTAAACATTATTTTAAGGTTTTTTTTTTTTTTTTAAAGAAAAATATTCAGTGGAAACTGTACATGACCCACAAAGCCAATTTGTCATTTGGCTCTTTATAGAAAAAAAAATCGCCAACCTCTGCTCTAAAAGATTGTTATTAAAGGTGCTAGAAATGCTGCGTAGGACAGTGCTAGGGACAGAGTTCTTTAGCTTGCTTCTAGAAACATGCCTTCACATTGAAATAGTCACCTTTAGCACAATTCTTTAGCCACATAGAAATTTGTCTTAAATAGACTATCATTTAGCCCATGTTTCTCCATCTTAAAAAAAAATTATTAAGCTCCTTCTTAAAGCCTCCTTGCCAAAGCCCAGATACATAATGTCTCCCACATCCCCAATTTGAGGTTAGTCTGAATGCACGCTGGCCTTTCTTGATCTCAACTCCTTCCCACACTATCACTTTAATGATTCACTTTGGTGTGTTATCTTGGGGACCAACATCAAGTTCATCTGTGAGCAGCTTGCAGAACCTGTCAACAATCTCAAATTTAGGTCTGCAGATGCCTCTGTGCTCTTATCATTATCCATGCTTTTTAAAAAATCACAGAGAGGGATTTTGAAAACTTGGACATGGTTTCAGTAGTTGGGTAAAATTAAATCCCATATAGTAAAAGCCTAATATGCTAAATGTCTGGTTGTCTGGTCATCCATTCAACCAATCAAACGTAATATGCTAATGATATCATAAGGCTGCTCAATCGCTCGCTATGACGTGCACTGACTACCAGGGGGCAGATGCTCCAACTGGTAGGTTAACTTGCTGCTGGGGTCCGGCTGATCGGGACTGAGATGGGCTGGACATGCTCTGGAACACTCCCGCGGTCCCCCCTGAGCTGGCCAACCTCCTGTGTCCCTCCCTGGCCCTGATTGTGCACCAGTGGGGTCCCTCAGCCTGGCCTGTGCCTTCTTGCAATCAAAGACCCCTTGAGGGATGTCGGAGAGCCGGTTTCAGCCCAATCCCACAGGCCAGGCTGAGGGACACCACTGGTGCATGAATTCGTGCACCAGGCCTCTAGTAGCTAGATAAAATTAAATAGTTCAGGATTTTTAGGGCACCTTGAATATCAATTATTGTCACCAGTACATGTCTTCTTTTCTATTCAACATTCTTTCTCCTTAACAGAATATGAAAAATAACATTTTTACAATTTAGTTTCTTGTTAGCACAAATATTTTAATAACATGGTTCCAACATATATAGTAACCCTGTTCTTGCATTGTTCTTGTATATCTGAATATTACTTTTAAATTACTTCCTTTATCTTAAAGGAAATATACTTTATGGTTTGATTTTTAAGAACAGAATATTACTTTGCCAGTGAACCAACAACAAAGCTAGTGTTCCTCCCACCAGTCCAGAACGACGGCTGGCCCACGGGCCTTGCACAGCCAGACCCGTTAAGCTAGTGATGCTCATCCCAGCATGGGAGCCGGAAGCTCCTGAGGCACCGTGAGGTAACTGCTCCTGGAGGGATGTCTTCCAGGTCAGACGGTGTAAGCATATCCCAGGTCCTGGCTGCCCAGCTCTTGCAATTCTGCAGAATTTAGGCTTTCTGCAATTCCCCAGGCACTGTTATTGATGCTCCTCTAGGCATTCTTTGGTAATTGTTTCATATGCTATAACCAATGGAGATATTTTAATCTTAACTTTGAAAAAAATGAAGTGAATATTTTTGTAAAACAGGAAATTAGTTGTCTACTCAGTACATTATTTGACGATGGTAATAGTAATAATTTTTAAAACCTTGTATATTCATTCATATATCAATATTTGTTGAGCCTGTACTATTGGCCAGCCAACATGCTTGGTATTACACTGTTGAGTAAACAAACATAAATCCTGACCCTTAATGGAACTTATAAAATAGTGGAGGAAGCATAAAAAGTTATAAATTATGGTGAGTCCTGTAGGCGGTACTATGCGGGGTAGTCAGAAGAAAGCCTGGCAGTAGGAAGATCAAATAAAAAGGCATTCCTGAGGAGGAATTATTTAAACCGAAACTTGAATTGAGAAGGAGCCAGTCGGGCCAAGAGGAAGGAGAAGTGCATTTTGGTCCCAGAAATGCATGAGTCTAGTTCAAGGATAGATGGATGTGACTAATTATCCTCACGTTATAGGTACAAACACTGAAGGACCTTATGTAAGGTCACATGGCTAGTAAGTCAATCTAGATCTCTGACCCCAAAGCCTGAACTCCAGCCTTCTCAGTTTTATTTCCTCTTAATTACTAAAGGATTAATCTCTATAAATTATTTTTTTTCCTAACCCAAATTTAGAGATTGTTAAAATTCTGCCTATCGTGTTTTCTTTCAAAGAATGCTTAGATAGATTGTCTTTATGCATACCGTGTTCTAAAAGCAGTTTCTTAAATATTCTTTCTTATGTGTTTATCAGCTGGGATTAATTCCCTTCCCACCCCTGCCTTGGGGATATTTAGAAATGTCTCCAGACATGTTTAGTTGTTGGAACTCTGGGAGGAATGCAAGTAGCATTCAGTGGGTAGAGGCCAGGGATGCTGCTAACCATCCCACCGCACACAGGACAGCCCCACCACAAAGGTTTATCCAGCACAAAATGTCAGCAGTGTTGAGGTTGACAAACTGTATCCTTTACAAAGTCTATTTGGATATTAGTTTGTAACTCTGAACACAAATGTGTAAAAGGCTTCCTATAAAAACCTCTTCAACCTCTTACTCACCTAAAATATTACACAAAGAACATATCTTCTCTTTTATCTGTGGACTGATGGGGACAGCCCTTCCAGGTGTGTTGTTCAAGGAGCAAAGTCGTCTTTTTTCCTTTCTCTTTTTTTAAGGCTCCACCTGAGATGGGAATGGTGGGGAGAGGCAGAATGGTATGATTTTTCAGGGAAAAAAAAAAACCAGAGTAGGGGGGAAAGGATAGTGGAGGAATTTCAGCACCAGAGGTGTGAGAGAGAGAGACCTTGTTGAGAGAGATGGTGGCAATAGCCTTTCACAGTCAGGGATCATTCCTAAGTCAGTATGAAGAACTACAGGAATGCCTGTGTCGATCTACTCTTTCTTCTGAGCCCTTTTTGCATTTAATATGGTGAGTGCTAAACGTCATCTGATTGAAAATTCCAAACTCCATGGAGTAAGTCTTCTAGCCCTTGCCCCCTTTAAATTTTGGCCACATGTGTTTAACTGCGAAAGTAGCGCGAAAGCTAGAACCTGGTGTTTGCTGGGCAGCATGTGTCGCTTGGATTTAAAAATAACTTTTCTATGTCTAAGACCAGGATTATGTTTTAATTTGCAAACCCTAGTGTGCATTTGTGATGGGCTTGGCTTTTCCCTCGTGGACAGCAGGACCCCATTACAAAGGCCCAGACACACACAGCAGCATAATAACAAGCCTCGTGGCGACTGGGAGGCTGCAGCCGAGGACGGTCCAGCCGATGCTGGTGGGTCATTGTCCCAGCAGCAGCATGGTACCTGGCAACCAACTATGGCTGGAAAGAAAGAATTTTTATTTCATTTATTGAAGACCTCCCTGACTTCCTATAAAATATTCACTTAAAAATAAACCAAAAAAAAAAAAAAAAAGGATTTTCTAGAAAAGTAAGGCCTTTTTGAGATAATTTACAAAATACAAAATACAGTCACAGTTCTTTTCTAAGTAAAAATCATTTGAATATATAGAAAAGGGAGTTCACAGATGGCTAACATTTAGAAGTAATTCAAATTTGATATGTTTTGGTATTGTAACTTAACGAAAAAGGTTGATGAATACCAGAAACTGATCAGCTTCCTTTTGAGTGCCCAGTGTTTTAATTTTTTTTTCCTACTTAAAATTTGTTTTTCTTTTTTTTTTAATTAAATCTTTATTGTTCAGATTATTACATTTGTTCCTCTTTTTCCCCCCCATAACTCCCTTCCTCCCAGTTCCTGCCCCACCCTCCGCCCTCACTCCCCACCCACTGTCCTCATCCATAGGTGCACGATTTTTGTCCAGTCTCTTCCCGCATCCTCCACACCCCTTTCCCCCCCAAGAATAGTCAGTCCATTCCCTTTCTATGTCCCTGATTCTATTATAATCACCAGTTCATTCTGTTCATCAGATTATTTATTCACTTGATTCTTAGATTCACTTGTTGATAGATGCATATTTGTTGTTCATAATTTGTATCTTTACCTTTTTCTTCCTCTTCCTCTTCTTAAAGGATACCTTTCAGCATTTCATATAATCCTGGTTTGGTGGTGATGAACTCCTTTAGCTTTTCCTTATCTGTGAAGCTCTTTATCTGACCTTCAATTCTGAATGATAGCTTTGCTGGATAAAGTAATCTTGGTTGTAGGTTCTTGGTATTCATCACTTTGAATATTTCTTGCCACTCCCTTCTGGCCTGCAAAGTTTCTGTTGAGAAATCAGCTGACAGTCGTATGGGTATTCCCTTGTAGGTAACTGAGTTTCTTTTTCTTGCTGCTTTTAAGATTCTCTCTTTATCTTTTGCTCTTGGCATTTTAATGATGATGTGTCTTGGTGTGGTCCTCTTTGGATTCCTTTTGTTTGGGGTTCTCCGTGCTTCTTGGACCTGTAAGTCCATTTCTTTCACCAGGTGGGTAAGTTTTCTGTCATTATTTCTTCAAATAGGTTTTCAATATCTTGCTCTCTCTCATCTTCTGGCACCCCTATAATTCTGATGTTGGTACGCTTGAAGCTGTCCCAGACGCTCCTTACACTATCCTCACATTTTTGGATTCTTTTTTCATTTTGCTTTTCCGGTTGGGTGTTTTTTGCTTCCTCGCATTTCAAATCATTGACTTGATTCTTGCGGTCCTCTGGTCTGCTGTTGGGAGTCTGTATAATATTCGTTATTTCAGTCCGTGTATGCTTAATTTCTAGTTGGTTCCCCAATATACCATCGAGGGTCTCATTTGTTTTCTTGTAGATCTCATTAAGTTTATCGGCGGCTTCTAAACAGTTCTTGAGAGACCTTAAAAGTGTGGTTCTGAACTCTATATCTTCCATTGACAATTTTGTCCTGTTTCTTTGTCTCCGCATTTTGTTATGCTTCCTTGGTGCACCCCCTAGTGGTCTTTGTGCGCAGTCTTATAGTTAAACCTTGATTGTTGTAGCTAATACCAGGGAGGGTTGACCTCCAGGCCAAGTGGCTATGAGAATCAGCTGTGTCTGCAGTGAGAGAACTTCTGTCCTCTAGGGAGGTGCTAATCTAGCCTTTGCCAGAGGCTATCCGGCAAATGCCTCTGTGCAGGGCTTGGTCGGGGCGGGTCCCCGGGGATCTACAGGTCGGGCCGGAGAGAGCAGTTATGGCGGCTCTCAGTCCTGTCCCCAGGGGCTCTGCCTCTCTGAGTCCCAGCACCCGCTGCAAACCTGAGAGAGAAAGCTGCACTCGCTCTGACCGAAGCCAGACAGTCCCGCTTCTCCCGTTTGAGTCTGGGCCCCTAAAGACTCGCCTGTATCTGGAGCTCAGAGTCTGCAACTCCCTCCCGATTGAAAACGCCAACCGCGCCCTCCGCCGCCAGCCCGCTTCGCGCACTCCGCACCTCAGAATTTGACTTCAGCACTGCGCCTCCTCTGAGTGTCCGTATGCATTTCTCTGTCCTCCTAGTTGTAGGACTTCCACTCAGCCAGCGTTCCTGTGGTTCTGGGTGATGTCCGTTCCGTTTTTTAGTTTCACTTTTGAAGTAGTTGTTCAAGGCAGCAAACTCCGGCGTTAACCTATGCCGCCATCTTCGTTCTCTCCCTATTTAAAATTTTTTAAAATCAGCATTTCCATAATGACTCAATTTTAATTAAAGTTTAAGACTAACAAACAAGGTGTTTTTAATTGCACTCAAATTTTAAATATATCCCAATGACAATCTATTGCTTTCTAAGAAACCATCAAAAATTAATAATTTAATTGTTAAAGCAGAAAAAAATAGCATTATTAAGTGATCTTATCCAAGCCTGTCCAGTATTTTTATAAAAACTTCGTAATAGAACAGAATTTGTAATAAAACAGTTTCTTAACCTCAACACTATTGACATTTTAGCCAAACACTTCAGCTAAGAGGGAATTATTTCAGAACCAATAGAATATATTTTTATTCCTTTCTTCATATGAAACATTTTATTTCTATTATGAATTAAGAAAAAAATACTTTATTTTGCTGATACTCAACTGAATATGAGAATAACTTAATCTCATATTGTTCAAGTATAAAATGTATTGATTATGTTAAAACTATAATTTTGCATAAGAGTTTACAGTCATCTATATATATAAAAGCCTAAGCAACCAAATGACTGAATGACTGGTCGATCAGTCGCTATGATGTGCACTGACCACCAGGGGACAGACGCTCAGTGACAGGATCCGGCTCCCTCCTGTCTGGAATGGGCCTTCGGGGATTGGGCCTGTAAAGATCAGGTGGAAACCGGGTCTCCGACATCCCCTGAGAGGAACCAGATTGGGAGAGGGCACAGGCCAGCCCGAGGGACCCCTCTAGTATATTAATAATGATCATTATGATACCTAGAATTTGTTCTACCCTATGTCCCAAACAATGTTCTAAGTTCCTTACATGTAAATATTTTGTTCTTTTCAAATGTCTCCATATTAGAAGTCTTTTTCCACTAATTCTTCCCGTTCACATGTAAACAACCATGATCTTTCACTTCTTTTATCACTACTTCTGTTTTCATCATTACCCCCTTGCCACCATTAGCTAGACCATTTTTCTTACATCTTTTCCTTGCTATCACCAGTTCCCTCTCTTCCTCCTAAGTCCTAATTGAACTTTCCAGTTTCTCCTGTTCCTCCTAAGTCCTAATTGAACCTTCCTCTGCAAACTAATAATCTATCATTCCTCTTCCTTTCAGCAACAAATGTTCCTATGAAACACTGGCTGCACTCTCTCCTTCAGTTTCTGCATCAACCATCTTCTCTTTCACTATTTGCCATCTTCTTATTACCTACAACCTAATTGCGAAATCCAGCTACCTTTTGTTGATTCTCATTGCCTTGGGCCCTTCTGTAATTTGACATTTTTTTATATCTTTTCCATCTTTATATTATTTTCTTCCTTCATCTGGGATCCTAGTACTCTCCGAGCTTTCTTGTCTTCTCTAGCTTTTTAAAATGTTTTCTCATCTTCTATCTGAGAGTCTTTCCTTATCTTCATCAGAGCACCCAATTCCTCCTTCTGAATTGGCTGTTTCTATGACTTAATGGGACCATCCTTTCTCAAGTCACTTCTGACTGGAATCGTCAGTGTGCTATTTAACGCTGTCTTCTCCCTCGTGCCTGGAGTCCTGTCAGCTCCCACTCATTCATTCTTTCCATCCCCACTGTCATTGCCCTGTTGAGGCTCACAGCACATCAGTCCTGAATTATGGCAACTGCCTCCTACGGGGTCTTTCTACCTCTGCTCATTCTCTCCTGTTCAGTTCACCCGCTAGATTACTTGTCAGAAATCACTTCTTTGAATATGTCCTTCTCTTCCCACAACTCGGGATTTCTACCATGGTCCATCGCTTATCAAATAAAATCCCAAACTCTCGTGAGCTTCACAGAGAGCTCCCAGCTTTATCTTCCACTCCTCTGCATGCTGTGTATTTGCTGTTCATCATAGCAGCGAGTATTTTTTTATTTTTATTTTTTCACCTCTGGGCTCTCTGCTCATGCCATGTGAAATGCCTCTCTACTCCTGTCTTAGTCCACGGAATGAATATTCAAGGCAAACTTGGAGTCTACATTAATCCGAGGGCCTCCCCATGGTATTAAAGGTTCTCTCCCTATTCCAATCTCTTTTCACTGTTTCTGTGGCTTTTATCACATGTTAATTTGTCTTATTACCTAAGCACAGTAAGTCCTCACTCGGCATTAGCGATAGATTCTTGGAAACGACATAAAGCGAAACCAGTTTTACCATAGGCTAATTGATGTAAACAAGAGTTCAGTTCCTGTGGCATCTCCTCATCATTCTAAAGAAATGATGTTGAACAAAATGACATTATTCAAGGACCTGCAATACATGTTTTACCTCATACTGTTTCACCACCTACATGGTAAACCACCTTGCCCCTGTTGAAAGTTCTCCAGTGGCTCTCCACAGCTTTCCAGACAAAGTTTAAACCCGTCATCTTGGCGTATGAGTGTCTCCTAATCTGATGCCTGCCCACTTCTCTTCTCACGGCTCCCACACTCGTCTGCATCCACCCAAGTCCCATCATTCCAGTCCACTTGCAGTTCCCCAACACCCTGTATGCTTTCATGCCTGTTTTGCCTTTGCTCTTCCCACTTGATCTGCCTGGAATGTTTTTCACTGGTTTTACTGGCCAAACATGCCTGTCTTTCAAGATTCAACTCACATGCCACCTCCTTCAGGATGCTTGTCCCTGACACCCCAGCCCATGAGAGGTACATCCCTTCCTGCCTCTGCAGTACCCTGTGTGACTGCACTGCCTTTGCTTGCCTGCTGACCTGCCTTTCCTAGGGGAATGTAAGTTTCCTAGGGGCTGCAACACTTTCATCTTCCCACCTGTGTTCCTAGCACCTAGCCCAGGGCTGTTGATGTAGTGAAATGAGGCAGGTTTGGCCTGGGGAGGCCAGCTGGTTATGTAGATAGGTCTCCACAAGGTGGCATTTACTTAGGGCCTACTTAATTTGCCATGACTCAGGGCCTGGCTTTCGGCCTGAAGGCCTGGGAACTTGGCTTAACATATTATGAGTGGATCTGCCTCACAAAGATAGAATCTTATTAACCAAGCTCACAGAGCCTATTCTGTAACACTGGCATGCCTGTGCACCAGTTATTAAGGAGCATGCTAAGTGGACCGTTGCTGGCATTAACCTGACCTGGGCATTTCCCCCCTGTTTATGTGCTACGCAGAAAGCCAATTCTCTCATTGTGTATTTGCAGCCCATTTATTTTATTTCACAATGACTAATCACATGAGTTGTGCGTGGATTTTGCTAGCTCACCTGTTAAAGAACAAACAACCTCATTTCTAAGTTCTTGGGGAGAGATGGTACCCATCATTAAGTCTTTAGTAAACATGTGTGTGACATTGCTGATTGAATACACAAATTCAGATCCTGCCACTAGATATCAGATTGCTTTGATTGAAAGGCTAATTGTGGCAAAGTAACGTAGAGATCTATTCCATCTGACCTCATTACTAGAAAACCATATTTCTCTTTTAAAGATTTCTTTAACTCTCTTACATGTTTCTAACTGTTTTTCTCCACATTCTTCCTAGCCATCACATTCGAGCCCAGCACCAGGTGTCGGCGACCTAAATGGCACGCTGGAGACTGAGCTCTCTCCCTGCTTTCTCTGCCTACCTTGTCTCTTCTGCTGCTCTGACTGCTGCCACCACAAGCTCTGCCTCTTCCCCATTTCTCCTTCCTCCAAAACCAGTGTTATGTCTTCTGCTTTCTAAGTCAGAAAATTGAATTGCCTTGCGGCTCACCTCTGAGGTAAGTGGTCCAGCGCAGACGCGGCTGAGACCTTTGATGCTGCACTTGGTGCCTGCACATCTTTACCTTCAGCCCTCCTCCCGGAGTGCGTGGTTTAACAAAGAAATAGCTCCGAATCAAGTGAAACGACTGGGATCCCTCATCCCAGTGATGTTATAGTAAAGTCAGTTCACAAGAGGAGAATCAGCCTTTTGTAACAGAATACCCAACGGGTTGTTCATGGATTGGGTCAGTGGAATTAGGCGGATTCTTTTTTTTCCTTTGGTGGTGGTTGTTTTTACACTCAGGCCTTGACAGGCAGGCTGTGGCCACAGAGTTCCAAAATTCAGTGCCACTGTGGTTCTTTAACTTTCTAACAAGGAAAATATATTTCTGCTCACTTATCAACATTAGGATATCCTGATTCCAGTGTCTAATTTATTTTTATTTTTATTTTTTTTACTATTTTAAATGACTAGGAGATTATTACCAAGTTTGGTAACTTTGCCATTCAACAACATAAGACTAGGAATTTTTCTGTCCTGTTATATCTTTTTTCTCTCCCCCCACCACTCCCTAAATATTTTCACATACATTTGCATAAAATAAATTGTTCATATAAATACATTGTGCTTTTTATCCATAGCTCCATGCTGGTCATTAAGAAAGCTTAGACCTTAAGCAAATTACTGAAATAACATCTGCCTGAATTTTAAGCACCTACTGTGCGTATGCCAATCTCCGTGTAATCAGAGTGTTTTACGTTTCTTATATATAATCCTCTGAAGGGTTTAATCCTTAGACAAACCTCCCATTTTACAGGTCAGGCTACTGAGGTTAAGGAACTTACCCAAGTCCCAGCCCTGGAACCGACTAGAATTTGAAGCCAAGCCTGCCTAGGTTCCTTCTGCACTCTTTTCCCTGCAATACTTTTAGTTCCTGGGTGAGCTGACTGTGTTTTCAGGAGGTCTCAGCACAATCCTCTCCCCACAGCACAACAATGCACAGTGAAGATTAGATTTCATATAGTTTGTCCTTCTCATGCTGTCATTTTTCACCAATGGAAGGAAAAACTATTTCAGTGGCTCGATCAGTCCGTGTCAGTCATGGGCTGCCACATATAAAATAGGTGTTCTGTGACTTCAGAAAATTATGTCATGGCACGATTATGAAAAAAAAAAATCTTTGGAAGTAGAAAATTGTGTATTTTTAAAATACGAGTTTGGCCTGGCCGGTGTGGCTCAGTTGGTTGAGCATCATCCGTGCCCGGAAGGTCACCAGTTCAGATTCTGATCAGGGCACATGCTTAGGTTGTGGGCTTGATCCCCAGTAGGGGGTGTGCAGGAGGCAGCCAATCAAAGATGCTCATCATGTTTCTCTCTCTCTCTCTCTCTCTCTCCTTTTCCCTTCTTCTCTCTAAAAAAACACATACACACCACAATAAAGACATATTTTAAAAACAAACAAACAAAAAGCATGAATGTGCTGCATTGCTGAATTTGTGTGTTTTTATAGCCGATGAAGAGTACGAAGACGGAATTGAACGGACGTGTGACACTCTCCTGATGTGCATCGTCACCGTCCTGAACCAGGGCCTCAGGAACGGCGGTGGTGTGGGCGACGTGCTGAGAAGGCCATCGAAAGATGTGAGCAGGAGGAAACGTATTTTCTCAAGGAGCACATAATCATTTTTTAAGACTCTCTTAACATTTACAATATATATGTTTTTTTGTTTTCAGGGTACTATCTTGTGTCGTTTGCTTAACAAGTATAATGGTAGCCATTAAAACCAGTTAATTGTATGCTAGGATTACATAGACATCACTAATGTCCTAAAACCCTATACTGTTGGCGGGGTTAGGAACTTTTTCCAAGTTTGAACTGTGTATTGTGTTACAGCAACAAAATCGTGGTTATGGATGTTATAGAAGAGTTGAGTGTTACATAAGTAACAGAAACTAGACTGCCTTTTGTCTATCAGGTTTCTCAGGCATGAAGATTTACTCTTTGCCTCTGAATACGAGTAGCCTTTATTATTTATCCAGGATGAACATAATATTTAAACAAATTCTAACAAGATTTCATATCTTAAAATGGCAAGGCTGAAAAATTTCTCACTGGCTGTAAACACCAGGCTGGGAGCTTGAAAAAAAAATCTCAGTTCTCCAGCAGGCTAGCTGTATTATGTGGTCAGTTCATCTACTGTCTCCTCTTCTATGACCTAGCTGGATTACATGACCTCCGATGTGTACTTTAATACTGTTCATCAAGTAGAAATAGCTTGAGCTGTATGTACTTCCAGAATTTGACAAATCATTAGGTCCTCCTCAACTCCTTAATCTCTTGACTTTTGGAATCGATATTTGTATATCTTTTGTGCAACTTGTGGGATGCAATCTACTGCACTAAAATGCATTTTGTGTGATGACTTAATAAAAAGGAAGTCTCTCCATGGGGGTGGTGTAAGTCCCAGGGAATGGAAGGGGGTTCTGGGAACAGGCTGTGAAGCTTTTCTCATTACATTTAAAGAAAATGAAGGTAGAAAGCGGGTCTTATTTTTCCAACTTGGAATAGTATTTATATTAATTTAGAAATATTTATTGAATATATTCCCTTTGCTAGACAATATGCTGAATCACCATGCATTGAAAATGTGTATGCGTATATATTTTTTATTTTACATTTTTATTTCAGGAGCCCTTGTTTGCTGCCCGAGTGGTATATGACCTTCTTTTCTATTTCATTGTCATCATTATTGTTCTTAACTTGATTTTTGGTGTCATCATTGATACTTTTGCTGATCTCAGAAGTGAGAAGCAGAAAAAAGAAGAAATCCTAAAGACAACCTGCTTCATTTGTGGTAAGTGTTCTCAAGATACTAAAATAATAGGTGACACTGCCCAGGAGGGGCTAGAATGGTGTTTACTTGCCATGCTTTGGGGAAAATTATTTCAAAATGGAAGCAGATTATGTAACTGAGCATTGGACTGGGGTTCTCTGTTCCATAAATAGATAGAATAATTACGTCCCAAAGCTATCTTGTCATTATTTCTGCAATTTCTATGATTCTCTGACTATGGAATATGTTGCAAAATGCCAAAAGGTTCCATCAACTGGTAAACAGATTTTTCATCACAGTAACATATTGATTAAATAACAGAATGATTTTTTATTTTGTTAGGTTATGAGTTCACAGATGATATTTTCCAGTAACTTGAACTTTTACTCACTGACACTTCATTTCTGTACTTTGTTGCTGTATCTGTTTTCTCCTTCTCTCTCTCTCTCTCTCTCTCTCTCTCTCTCTCTCTCTCTCTCTCTCTCTCTCTCTCTCTCTCTCTCACACACACACACACACACACACACACACACACACACACACTCTGTCCTCCCTTCTCCCATCATTATCTCTCTCAGGTCCAACCTTTTCTTTGTCCTCATCATCCCCTTTGGCTCTACCCTCTTCTCCATATACCGCAGCTTTCTGGCTTTAGTTTTCTCTGCAGCTGGCCTAGTTATCCTAGAATCCTTTCCAATCCTGGAATAATCCCCAGCTCCAGATTACACTCGCCATCTATTCTTCCATGTTGGGCTGAAGAATCTTTTGATAAAAGTCACAAAACAAGCGTAAGAGCTTCACTACAACATTTTCTTGTATAACTTAAATGGGACCCTCAGTAAATCCCATTCCCTTTTTGGTTTGCCTTTTGTCAACTGTCTCATTCCCCTCAATGGCTCTTCTACACCTTTCCAACATTGCTCCACCAGTTGGAGGCGTACCAAGTCGTAACCTGTAATAATGAGCTACATTCTAAGGGAACAAACAAAGTAGACATGCCCTTTTTCTATTGTGGAATTCAAACACAATGAATATCATTGCTGTGTCATGTGTTAAGGGAAATGATCGAATTCACGGGTTGCTGTATCTCGTCGGGTTGAGGTAGGTGGCAGGCCAGAGTCAGAAAAGGCTTCTTAGAAGAGATGGTGCCAGAGCTGATGGTAAAAGATGGAAGGGAGGTAGTCATATCAAGTAGAAGTAGAGTGGCTGGTGTAAGGAAAGGCATGGAGGGAAGAAAAATATGATGATAATCTTCAGTTACGATAAGAAGCTCAGGGTTGCTGGAGCTTACATTTCTGAGCATGGCATGCCAAGAGAGGAGTTTGGCCAGATCATGTGGCCTTTTATGTTAAAAAGCATGGTCTTGATCCTGTAGGCTTGTAGAGAATGATCAACCATTAAAGAATGTTAAGTAGAGGAAGACAGGGTTTTATTTTTGTTTTGGAGCTCTGTGGCAGGAATGGGAGGTTGTTCCTCAGGGGACAATACTGGAGACAGAGCAACCAGGGATGAGGTTATTGCCGTAGTCCAAGTGAAAGGTAACGAAACCTTGATTCAGGAAACAGTCATGGCAGCATTAAGGGTTGAGGAAAGAATCAAGAAATATTTAGGAGAGCTTCACCAGTGTGGCTCAGTGGTTGACCCATGAACCAGGAGTTCATGGTTTGATTCCTAGTCAGGGCACATGCCTGGCATGTGGGCTCAATCCCCAGTGTAGAGTGTGCATGAGGCAGCCAGTCAATGATTCTCTCTCATCATTGATGTTTCTATGTTTCTCTCCCTCTCCCTTCCTCTCTCTAAAATCAATAAAAACGTATTTTTTTAAAAAGAAAGAAATATTTAGGAGATATTAAATCTCAATGATTTGGAAAGAATATGAAAGAGCTGGGGTAGCTGGGTAGATGGTAGTATCAACAGCTGAGTTTGAGACTAGAGAAGAAAAACAGTTTTAGGTAGGAATATACTGAATTTAGCTGGAAATGCTGGTAAATGAGGTATGCACTGAACACCCCAGTCAGATGCATTCAGCACAGAGATCCACATATGAGTTCAGACTCAGAGAATGTCTGCCATGGAGACAGTAATTGGGGAATCCTCAGCCTGCATATGGTAGGAAAGGCTGGAGTATAGAGAAAGACTTCTGAGTGAGAAAAGAAGATGGAGTCCAAGTGGGAAAGCTCACCATCGAAAAGTTAAAAGAGAAAGAGATCGCACATAATACAGTCATCAAGTCCAAGTAATGTGAGGAGAACCAAGGGTGTGTGGCATGTTGAAACGAGGGGAGAAAATAGTTTGGGAAGAAAGAGATTGATTATTGATTGTCAAAGCAGAGAAAGTCAATAACAAATGAACTGAAGTAGAGCCTTTGGGTTTCTCATTTAGGAGGTTTTGGTGGCTTTAGATAGAGTAGTTTCCACGAGGGTGAGGACAGGTACCAGATTGCACAAAGCTGGGGGAGGGACTTGCTGGAAGGAAATTGTCTAGATTAGGTGGTAGGAAGCAAGATTGAGATGGAGCCAAGGAAGATGCCATACAATAATTTTGGGATTTTGGGACGTGAACCACTGTATTGAAGGGTGAGTTCCAAAGAGAAAAAAGATGCTGCCCTTGAAAATATCTGTGTTTCATGGTTTTGCTTTCACACTGCTTCCTCTAAGCCCTTTTCTTTATGATCATAATAACTATTATGTCAGCGCATTACCTCCAAAAAATGGTGGGGTGTTTTTTTTTTTGAAGGATGTTATCAGTAGGGTGTGAGCCTCATTCTAAGACATGATACTGTTTCCCATATTCTAAAAGCAAAAAACATGAACAACATAATAAGGCCATCACTGAACCACCATTCCTGCTCTTCTAAGGTTTCCCTTCACTGTCACAATTCTCTTTGGCTTTTCATAGTTATTAAAAAACAAGCCTATAACCTATAAATTCCTTAAAACCTTCATCACCAAATTGAAATGTTTTTCTCAAATCTCATCATTAATTTCCTGCTGACCTTTCCTTCTACCTTGAATTGTACATTCTCTGGTTTCATCACAAGGTCCTATTTTTCCTCCTAATCCCTAGATAAGAGGTTCTGAATTTATCATTGACTCCTTGTCTCTTCTCTCTGCCCTCCTCTTTAACATCACTTTATTGCCAAATATGCCACCACAGCTCCAAGCACTCTCCAGGCTTCTGTCCTTTGTCTTCAGTTGTTGACTGACATTTAGTAGGGTATGACTTCTAGCAGCCAACTTGACTGTGTTTAAAAACCAGTGCATCATGCCTTTCCATCTCCTCCCTCCAATCCAGCAACTTATCCTGACTTCCATATTGCCACGCATGACCTCCCATCAGTTATCTGGATTGGGAACGTCTCCATCATTTTTAGTATCTGCTCTTTGCTCTTCCAGGTGCACTAACATATTCCCAGAGCCACACCTTGGTTTTTTTAGGCTCACCCTGGCTCACCCCCAATGGCCTGCTCAGCTCTGCCAAACTAATTTTTCCCCTTTGAATTCATCATTTCCGAATTCAGAGAGCTATCAAGAGCATTGCATTCTGTAACTCTAAAACTCTAATTTTCCTGCCATGTAAGATGCCCCACAATTGGGCCCCTTCTTTCTATGCTTACCTTATCACCCAGTGTTCTTATTTATAGCTCAAGTTATAGTCCAACTGTATTACTCATCTTTAACTCTCCATGTGGTCTCAGTTATGGTGTTTCTCCAATTTCTAGAATGTCCAAGCTCCTAAGCTGTTGAATTCCTGCCCTCATTTTTAGGCCCAGGTCTAATGCCATTATTCCATGAAGCCTTCTCTGATCTCACTAACCAGAATCAAACATGTCTGTTCCTAAATCCCTCACATTACCCTTAGCTATATGATTCTGTACACATTCTTGTTACCTTATCTTCTTTGTTGGATGCTATTTATTATTATTCTACTAGAGGCCTGGTGCACAACATTCGTGCACTGCGGGGGGCGGTGGGGGGGGGGTCCCTCAGCCCAGCCTGTGCCCTCTCACAGTTTGGGATGCCTGGGGGATGTCTAACTGCCAGCTTAGGCCGGCTCCTTGTGGGACAGTCGGACATCCCCCGAGGGGTCCTTAGCACTACTGTAAAGGCGGGAGAGGCTCCCACACCACCGCCGCTGCACTTGCCAGCCTTGAGCCCAGCTTTTGGCTGAGCAGTGCTCCCCCTGTGGGAGCGCACTGACCACCAGGGGGCAGCTCCTGCGTTCAGCATCTGCCCCTTGGTGGTCAGCGTGGATCATAGCAACTGGTCATTCTGCTGTTTGGTCGATTTGCATATTAGGGTTTTATTATATAGAATTATAGAAGATGCATGAACTTTATAGACATGTCCTGGCTAGATGATGTTGGCCAAGGTTCCTTTCACCTTGAGCTATTGTTTCCTTATCTGGAAAATGGTAATATAATGCCACATTTGGGGGTTTGGTGAGTTTAAATGAGATCTGTTTATCAGGAGTCCTAGCTCAATGTTTAGCTGAGATTAAGCACTCAATACATGTTAATTTCTCTTGTTTAAGAGCTCCCGACCTATGTCCTATCCATTTCTATGCTTCCATAGCATGTATTGGGGATCATTCATAAATATTTTCTTAATGAATGACTATCCAGTTATTCAGCTCCAAATTAACATTGTCTTTATGCCAATGTGCCTTCAAACCTATAAAAGAAAGTTAAAACAAGTAAGTACTAAAAAAATTTATAATGTAGGCAAAAAATATCTAGGTGCACTAATTCCGAGTTATTCCAATATTTGTCACATGCGGGGTGTGGTCTCTGGCGTACACATGCCTGCGGGGATGCAGAGAACCCGGGAGGCACAGGGGATGTTGATACGTGGTTCATGTCTCAGAAGCCTTATGTTTATTCAAAAATTTGAGTGGCCACTTAGGTAATTTAACCTAAGAGTAAATTTAAATTGTATTTTTATATTCGTACAAATAAAATGTTGTAAAGTAGAATGAATTTAGTGTGAACATTTAAAATAGAAACATTTTTAAATATTAAAAAGTGGTGCCCAGCACTTTTTAGCTGCTAATCCCTGTAGCTTAAGGTTCTCTGCTCTCTGCCCTGAAAGGATCTTGATCGGTGTTATGATAACATGTATCCAGATATGCATTCATTCCTGGAGTTGCTTACCACATATAAGATTTAATATACACCATATACGTTATATGAACTTAATTACAAGAATGATTTAAACATTTGGGATATCTGGGGGCTGTGCTAGTAGCCTATAACATAGTTGTGATTAATCTACAAATGGTTCTGGGGAAAGCTGGGTGTTAAGTTGTGATCCAAAGAGGGATAGTGTATAAGTAGCAGAAGAGAGAATCTCCACAGTGGGAGAGAATTGGCTTCAGGAGTGTGCCTAGCGACACCCGTGGCAGCAACAGAGGAGGTAGATATTGTGGCAGGCGAGGAGAGCAGATGGGACTTTTCTAGCCTTGAAGGCAATGACCAGATGTTTGAGAGTTATGACTCAGAAAACAATTACTAGTGATCCAAAAGGCGGTCATGATACGGTGATAATTAGCAGATGACAGAGCTGAAGCAGTAAACATAGAAAACAAATTGGCTCTGGTGTCTGCGATAATGATTAATTTTGAATTACTAGAGGCTGAAAATTCAGTGAAAAGGAGATGTCGACAGAGCAGGTGTGACAAAATAACCAACTGGAGAAAGGATTTGTTGATGTCAGAATTCCTATCATAAGGATAGCCAAGTTCCTAGATTAAAGATCTTTCTAGATGATTTACTAGGAGACAAAGGCTATCTTGTGAGAGAGGGGCTGCTTACATTTCTCTCTTAGCATGTTAGGCCCTTATTATCTAAAGTCATTCACTCACTCATTTGTCCAACAATTACTTATTGAGCATCTACTTTGTGCCAGGCTATTGCAGTGGACAAAAATAGATAAAAAGCACTGCCATTATGGAGGTTACTTTCCAAGGTATGTAGAAGGTCAAATGATGACAAGGGCTGTGGAGAAAAACAAAACAGAAGATGAATTGGGATGCCTGGGTGATAGGTGGCTGTGTGCCCTTACTTCAGTCATACAGTGTGGGAAACACAGAGTAAATATAGTCTTATTTTTCCTGAAAAGCTAGTATTGAGCACATGAAGCTCCTCTTACGCTTCCTTTCTTTCTACCTTGGTCTTCTCACCCAATACCCTGGCTTTCATTGTTCATCTGATGTCATTTACCCTTGGATTCGTATATTTATAAAAGGACTCTGTTTCGAAGCTCCATCCTCCTACCTAACACTCTAGTTTGGTTGTTCTACAGGCATCTTAAACTGAGCACATCCCAAATCAAATGTATCCTACCTCCAAAATCTCTTTTTTTTCCCTCTTGCTTTAGTGATATTACCTTCAACTCAGTTAAGTCAGAGTCGTTCTTAATTCTTCAGAAATGTATACCTCTAATTGCATGTCATGCCCTCTTAAGTTTTCGTTCCAAGTTCCTCTCCAGTCTCTATGGATTTATTCAATTACTCTGTCAACTTTAGCTAAATGCCTACTGTTTACCAGCTGCTAATGCCAGATTCTGGTAATACAAAGAATACATCAGACAATAAGGTCATAGAGGCTGAGATAGAAATCGACACATTTTCATAGCAAAGTATTGTGAGCACAGAGAGGATCAACTAATTGGCTGTGTCTGTGAGAGTCAGATGGTGGCAGTGGTTGAGCGAGTCTTGAAGAAGGAATACCTGGAAGGCAGGAAAGAGACTAGATGGAGGCATTGAGTTTTCAGAGGATTTAGTGTGTTTGGAGAATGGTGAGAAAGTCAGAGTGATTACAAGAAGTGGATTGTCAGAGCATGAGTCTGAAGATCACTTCAAATTCCTTGGTTGACAGAGATTTCATTAACAGAAGTGAATAAAAAGGTCTAAAGAAACAAATTTTTGACATGCTTGTAAGCTATCCAGAAGGATTTTTATCCATGAGGCTGCTGGAAATAGAAAGTGAAGTTGAGAAGAAAGGTCAGTATTGGGGATAAAGATTGAGAAATCATCAGCATGATGATGGTTGGAACCATGGGAATGGACAACAAAGCTTAGTGAGCAAGAACCAATGAAGATGAAAGATAACCAGTCCCCCTCTTTTTATTTCCCCTCCACTGCCCTGGTCCCTGGCCTCCACCCTCAGCCTCTTCTCCCACAGTCTTCCTCTAAATCCTGCCATTACTGAAAGCCCAGCTCTGAATGTGCTCGCCTCCACGCAAAGCCTTCAGAATAAAGTGCAGGCTCCTTAGCTTTGTGCTTAAAACTCATTATGGTTTGTGCCAACCATAATGGCATATGGTTTGTGCCATCTTCATTTCCCAATGTTCCCTTCTAACCACACCAGAGGGACTGACGCTCCCCTAAACAGGTCATCTACTTTCATCTCTAGCTTTGCCATGCCATTTCCTCTGCCCAGATGGCAAGAGAA
This sequence comes from Myotis myotis, assembly GCF_014108235.1. Lineage (NCBI taxonomy): Eukaryota > Metazoa > Chordata > Mammalia > Chiroptera > Vespertilionidae > Myotis > Myotis myotis. The sequence continues at coordinate 178,478,035 of NW_023416335.1, forward strand.
CCTGGCTTTGGCATCAGAAATATTTTTATTTAAATACTGGCTGACTTTTCCACTAACCAAGGTGTTGACTTGAGCAATTAATTGAATCCCTCTGAATCTATTTCCTCGCATGCTAAAAGGTCAGATTGGATTGTTGGAATTCTAATAGCATATTTAGACATCTTTATAGTTGTCAGCATAAATATGTGCTAAATAAAAATTAAATATCTTTTATTACCATTCCACTTGCCATAATCATGTTTCAAGGCCAGACATTCAAAGCTTTACACCTCTTCAAAACCATTTAAAATATATCTAGTGAGAATTCATTTTGCCTTTCTCTATGCTTTGTGGGCAATTTATACCACTTCAGAATTCTGTTGTCTGTTTCCTCTACCACATTATGGATTAATTGGTAGTAAACACATTATTTTTATAGCCCTATGTGCCTTGCAACAGGTAGATAATTGTTTAAATTGAATACTGAGAAAGTCTACTTCAACATTTCTCTCTTTTTTTGGAGTAACATCTCTGTTGAAGTATAATTTATATACCTTACAACTCATTTGTATAAAGTATACAATTCAGTGGTTTTTATATATTCAGAGTTAGGCATCTATCATCATAATCAATTTTAGAATTTTTTTTCATTGTCCCCAAAAGAAACCTCATACCCTTTAGCTTCATCATTCTCCCTCCCCCAATCTTTTATCCTCCTCAGCCCAAGGAAACCATTGATCTACCATCTGCCTCTATAGATTTTCCTATTCTGGACATTTCATATAAATAGAATTACAGAATATATGGTCTTCTGTGACTTGTTTCTTTCACTAAGTATGATGTTAACGGTTCATGTTGTAACATGCATCAGTACTTTATATTAATGCAGAAAAATTTTTATTGAATGGATATTTTGTTTATCCTTTCATCAGATGATAAACATTTGGAATTGTTGCTACTTCTTTTGGCAATTATGAATAAGCAATCAAATGCTCTAACCCTGAGCCACTGAGCTGTACCCCCTATGGATAATGCTGCTATGAACAATTTATGTCCAAGCTTTTGTGTGGACATATGTTTTTATTTCTCGTGTGTGTGTGTGTGTGTGTGTAAGTGGAGTTGCTGGGTCATATGGTAACTTTATGTTTAATTTTTGAGAAACTGCCAAACTGTGTTTTAAAATAGCTGTGCTATTTTACATTCCCACCTGTAGTGTATGAGGATTCTAATTTATACACATCATCACCAACACTTGTTATTATCTGTTTTTTTATTATAACCAACCTAGTGGGACAATATTTTATTAGTGAAATATTCTTAAGGCATTGAATAAACATTTAGTGGCAACTATGTGCCAGGCACCATTCTAAGCTATTGGGACCATTGATGAAGAACAGAGACAGATGTATCTGCCCATGGACATGCAATAAATGATAAACATAATAAGTTCCTGGATAAAATGACATTTCTCCTATGCTGATTAGCAGACAGGATTTTTCTTGTACAATCATTTTTACCTCTTTACCTTTTTCTTGTTGTCCAGTTTGATTTAACAACATTAATATGGCTATATTCCATCTGTTAGGAGGTGATAAGCGCTATAGAAAAAAAGGAGTGGTTGAGAATGTCCCCAAAAGGGAAGGGAAGGTGATAGGATTAAATAGGGTGATTAAGTTGAGCCACATTGAGACGGTGAGAGTTGAGTAAAAACTAGAAGGTGAGTGAGTTGGTCAAAGAGCTACCAGAGAGAAGAGTGTTGTGGGCAGAGGAAGTGACAAGTTCAAAGGCCCTAAAGTGGGAGTCTTTATGCAAGGAACAGCAAGGAGGCTGTGGTGGCTGGATGAAAGTTAGCAAGGGAGAGTATAATAGGAGATGAGGTTAGAGAAGCTATAGGGCCACATCACTTAAGGTTTAGCAAATACAGTGGGGCCTTGACTTACGAGTTTAATTCGTTCTGAGATTGAACTCGTTAAGGAGCTCGTTAACTCAAATTACTCTATCAACTCAATGCAAAAAATCGGCCGAGAGACAGCTGGTATCTCAAAAAACTCGTTAGTCGGGACACTGGTAAGTCAAGGCCCCACTGTAGATATCATATGGGACATATGGAATAAATAGTTATACTCAACAATTATTCATTGTTTATCTGAGATTCAAATGTAATCAGGCATCTTGTCTTTTATCTGGCCACCCTACTTGCAGGCCATTTTAAAGACTTTGACCTTTACTCTAAGGAGGTGAGGATCTACAGGGTTTGGAAAAGGGGAGAGATGCTATCTCACTTAGATTTTTAAGTGATCACCTGACTGCTATGTTGAGAATAGGCTGTAGAGAATAAGAGTTGACAGGGGGATCCTGAGAGACTATTGTAGTAGCCCAGATGAGAGAGGATAATGGCTCAGACTGAGTGGTAGTGGTGGGGGTGCTGAGAAGTGATCAGATTCTGGGTATATGTTGAAGGTAGAGCCAGAAGAATTTCAATATAGATGGGATGGTGTGTGTGTGTGTATGTGTGTGTGTGTGTGTGTGTGTGTGAGAGAGAGAGAGAGAGAGAGAGAGAGAGAGAGAGAGAGAGAGAGAGGATTCAAGGATGACTCCTAGATTCTGGCTTGAATAACTGAAAAAATGGCGTTGCCATGGAATGAAAAGAGGACTGTGGGTGGAGCAGGGTTGGGAAAAAAGATTGGATTCTATTTGGGACATGCTGAGCTCATGATAGATCAAATAAGATGAGGCATAGCCATCAGCCAGCTAAATTTTATGGTATTTTCCATTAGAATATCCAGTACCATAATTTAAAAGGTCACTCCTTCTCTTGGGACAGATTTTGTACTTTTGTGCTTTGTGTCTTAATATTGAAAGGGTCTTCTTTATGCCTGAAAGGCTCAATGGCCTTTTTAAAAAATATATATGCTTAGGAAAAAGAAAATAACCAGGATTGGAATTCAATTTCCTGGTTTCTTCTCCAACATCTGAACTGCAAAACCAGACTGAATCCCAACATCCCATTTTACTTGGCTTCCTAATCCATTTTTCCATGAATGTTTTTCTTCATCTCCATTCATTTCCTTTCATTCAATCTTCAACCTTTGAGAAAAAAAGAGTGTTACTACCCAGATCCTTTCCTCAATGACCATCCAGAGACTGAAAATGTGCCCCGGAAGTTGAGCAGACGGTCGCCTTCCTAGACTGGCTGGAACACTGTCATCTGAGGGGTGGACAGGTCCGTCAGTCCTTATTGCACTCAGAGCCCAGATCATGGTGGACATTCGCTTACTCTTCACTGATCACAAGTGGTTTTGAAGTTCCTGGATTAAATGACTTTTTTCTTCTGTCCTGATTAGCATGTGTGCCATCTCTTGCACAATCAATTTTACTTTTTTTACTTAGACTTGTGGTCCAATTTAATTTGACTATTTTGATATGGCTTTATTTGAAATTATCTGCAAATTTTACATCTATAATAATACATTTCCAAGTATCTATTGGGGGGAAATGTTAGTTGGGAATAAATCCATAAACTATGGCCTTTTTTTTTCTGGAGGTCTCATGTACTATGTTGTTTTTAATCATAACATAGTAAATTGACGCATGCTTACAGAAAGCATTTTTTCACACATTATTGTGTTTTTAGGCCAGCAGTTCTCAACCTGTGGGTCGCGACCCCTTTGGGGGTCGAACGACCCTTTCACAGGGGTCGCCTAAGACCATCGGAAAACATATATAATTACATATTTTTTGTCATTAATCACTATGCTTTAATTATGTTCAATTTGTAACAATGAAAATACATCCTGCATATCAGATATTTACATTATGATTCATAACAGTAGCAAAATTACAGTTATGAAGATGCAACGAAAATAATTTTATGGTTGGGGTCACCACAACATGAGGAACTGTATTAAAGGGTCGCAGCATTGAGAACCACTGTTTTAGGCTAAGAAGGAAATGCTGATTAAATGACAGATTACATACCTTGTGTTTCCCGTGTTCTGCAGGACTCGAGAGGGACAAGTTTGATAATAAAACTGTGTCATTTGAGGAGCACATCAAGTCGGAACACAACATGTGGCATTATTTGTATTTCCTCGTCTTGGTGAAGGTTAAAGACCCAACTGAATACACTGGACCTGAAAGTTACGTGGCTCAAATGATTGTGGTGAGTGATCAGAGGGTTTGATCTGGAACTGTATTGGATTTTGGATGCTTTTCCTTCTCTACCCTTCCCTTGTCCCGTTTTGTTAACTTTTAAACAGGACTGTCAGTCACTGCAGTATCGCTGTACTGGCTAAGTCATTGGTTCCCAGTGGACTTCTTAGTTATACAAACCAAATTTAAATCTGAGGTGCACAGATATTTACTGCAGAATTAGTTCTGCACCATCTGTCATATCTGTCATCTTCTGGCCTCATACCTCCTGCTATGTCTCAATTCCAAAAATCTGGAACTTTCCCATTGGCAAATGTGAACAGAAGAGTCATACTTTAAGAAATATCTTGAATTGCAGAACTCAAGGGTTTAAGGAAGGGAAGAGTATAGTGTTCGATTTCAATGGGAAAATACTGGCTTTCTGTCTGCACACACTTTGCATAGGGTTATCAGTGCTGGTGATGCATTAGCAGTGACCCTGCCACATCTGGTTGCTTATAACTCCTCATTAAGATTAGTAGTGTTGCACAGAGGGTGTGATTGCCTGTGGTCAAAAGTTTCGTCTGTTTCATAGAAGGTTAAAACCGACTGGCTTAAAGAGAAGCCAAAGGTACAGCTTTAGTGTATCCATGATACTCATTTAGTGAGTGTCATTGCATCTGATATTCTTATAATAAATCTAGCTGTGTATTGGATTTTGTTTTTTTAAAAATCACCCAGCAAAATTGCATTAGCTATTTGAGGATGAGAAGTGTCATGATCCTCTTTGCTGCTCGGTCCCTGGGATAACAGTTGGTGAACACCACAAAGTGACAGGACAGCCATCAGTGGCTCTCTAACCTTCACTTTGGGAGCTTACCATCCACTCAGGAAGACAAACGATAAAATGGGGAGCAACTAAAGAACATGTTCAGAGGCTAACACAGGGGTGGGCAAACTTTTTGACTCGAGGGCCACAATGGGTTCTTAAACTGGACCGGAGGGCTGGAACAAAAGCATGGATGGAGTGTTTGTGTGAACTAATATAAATTCAAAGTAAACATCATTACATAAAAGGGTACAGTCTTTTTTTTTTTTTTTTTTTTTTTTTTTTTTTTTTTTTTTTTTTTTTTTTTTTTTAGTTTTATTCATTTCAAACGGGCCGGATCCCGCCCGCAGGTCGTAGTTTGCCCACGGCTGCGAACATATTAAGGAGTACAAGTTAATATTGCAGTAGTTTACTTTACTTGACAATATTTATGTCACAGGAGATTTAATGTAAATTATATTTTTATAATTCTGCATTTTTAGTACATTTTTATTGACTTGCATCCTACTATAAGTTGTTTCTCTGCGTTCTTCATATGGTAGTAGACAGGACATAATATTATTTTATTCAGTATATCTTTTTCTGCCCTCTCTCCCTTTTAAATTAGGGGAAAAAGTAATCACTTTGAGGATATACATTTATAGTCATTATTTTATAGCCTTGATCTCGAGATGCTCAGAGACTATTGGTGTGAAACATTGTTTCTGCTTGATGGGGAATATAAACATGTAAATAATTACATTGGAAGTGTGACCTCACATTGTTATACTTTATCAAAGTTTGAGTAAATTTAACTAATATATACAGGTGGTGGGCAAAAGTAGGTTTAGAGTTGTTTATATGGAAAAAGACATGCAGGTTATGATTATTACAAGAGCTATATTAACTCAAAAGAATGTTTCCATGGCACTTATGAGACTGTACTTCAGTGCACTGTGCCACTGTGACTGGAGACTGAGTCATGGATTAGAGGGGACAGGGTAGTGACAACAGCATGCACCTTAAAGCCAGAAAAATATGGGCTCAAACTTTGGTTCCCTCACTTATTTTGTTGTATGGTCTTGGATAGTTTGGGTGAGTTTTTGAACCTACCTGAGATTCTGCTCCCTCATCTAAAAGGCAGAAAATAGTTGGTGTGGTATCAGTGAGATGAAATGTAAAATGCTTTTAGCACAGAGCATAGGTCCTCAGTAATTTACAGTTTTCACTGTGACTACCCACATGGAATGACCATCAGATTAGAGAGAGGTGGGGGAGAAGGGAGAACTATAAAGAGAGGAGAGAAGAGAAAGCCAGAGACAGACCTCTCATGTAGGAAAAAGAAGAAAGACAAGTAAAGTAAGTAGAAAAGAAGACAACACGAAGGGCAGAAGGAGAACCAGAAAGTGGAGTGTGTCGACAGCCAAGAGATGAGCATTTCAGTGTCACAGTTCAACGGCATCATTTGCTGCAAAGAGGCCATAAAGACGAGACAGGTCGAAGTCTTTGGAAATTGTAATGAGGAAATCAGCAGGTGCCTTCCACCATGAGAGGAGATGGCTGTGAAAATGTAGACCCATCTTTAGCCTTGACATCAAGACCGGTGTTCTGCCAGGCACTTGTACTTGAATTGTTAGGTATCCACGTACGTACCTGTGTTTCTGTCCGTCCTCTTCTGTCAGCACTCTCTCCAGGACTGTGACAGGAGGCAGAAGAGCTCACAAGCTCATTCCAACACGAACTGTCTCATTCTCATCCAAGCAGCGCACATCCAAGAGAGCAGGCACCGTTCCTGAATGTTAATGGTCAGGGGAAGGAAGGGTGATATTAAGCTCAGAACTGGTGGAAACAAAAAGCCATTCTCATGGAAGATTGTTCATTTACTGAAATAGCCGATTTGAAAACTTCTAAAAATCTATAGCTGATGAACCCAATTCAGAAAATCTGTTACTCCCAGCTCTCTCTGTGGAGATTGTGGCTTTTTGATCCTGATCCTCCTATAAAGAAAGAGAAGATTTTAGAACACATAAGTTGAAACACCTCTACAGCTCAGTTTAAAGACTTTTTTCCCCCCGTCCAACCCAGGGCTAACTACTCTTAACAGTTTGGTAAGAAACCCTCCAGACATGCCCTACCACTTTTATATTTTCTCCTTACAAACAGGTTCATTTACCAAGTTGATTTAAGTGCTTGTTTGTTAAAAGGTCTTTGAAAGAAGCTATAAATTTTTTGTAATTGATGCAGCTTTCATAATCAAGGATTTATGCAAAAGAAAATGAGGAAGTTCCTTATATTCATTCCCAAAACAAGTCATCTGAATTCTGCTACACTAAGTAACTTGGATTTTACCCTAGGCCCTTAGGAAATGCTTCCTGGCTTTTGGTAAAATGAGAAAAAAAGAATATAAAAATTTGGGAGATGTTTCTCCCTTCTGAATATTTATTCACCTCCAATGTCTATACTTTATTGCTATGTCAATAAGGAAGATGTATACCAATAAGCACTAAAACATACATTGTAAATAAATTAATATATTGCCTCTAGAAGTTAGAACCTAAGGAAGTATGTTTGTGCCTCTAAATCCAACCAGTGATAGAGTCAAGATTTGTAAATATTAATAGAAACTCCAAACTTCCGTACCCCCACCTTCAAACTCCACGCCACGCTGTTCAAATATCCTCTGTCTGAGTATCTGAATTAACAAAGAGCATCTTTTGGAACATTGTTATAGGAGATGTGAGTAGATCAAGGTATTCTGGAGAATAGATTTTTTGTCTTGCAAGCAAACCATCATTTTTGATAAGAGAATTGATATTTTGAGCTAGTATTTATTGGGAACAGAAAATGAGAAGGGGGCGGAAACCAAGACGGTGTCATACGTAAACACCGGAGTTTGCTGCCTCGAACAACCACTTCAAAAATACAACTAAAAGATGGAACGGACATCATCCAGAACCACAGGAAGGCTGGCTGAGTGGAAATTCCACAACTAGAAGGAAAGAGAAAAGCATACCGAGACTCAGAGGAGGCACAGTGTGGAAGTAAAATACTAAGGTGCGGAGGTGCATTTGGAGCGGGCTGGCGGCTGAGGGCGCGGTTGTCGTTTTCAATCGGGAGGGAGTCTCAGGCTCTGAGCTCCAGTTCCGGGCAAGTCTCTGGGGACCCAGACTCATACGGGAGAATCGGGACTGTCTGGCATCGGTTGGAACTTGAGGGCAGCTTTCTCTCGGAGGGGCATGCAGTGATTGCCCAGACACTGAGAAGCAGAGCCTCTGAGAGCAGCCATAACTGCTAGCCCCGCCCTGTTGATCCCGTGGGACATGCCCTGCCCAAGCCCTGCAGGGAGGCTTTTGCTGGATAGCCTAAGGCAGAGGCTAGATTAGCACCTCCCTAGAGATCCAGAAGCCAGGAGCCACCCAGAGGTCAGAGTGGGACCATCCAGTTTGCAGCTCTGTGGAACCATAAAGCACATACTCAGGGGGCAGACTCAGTGAGCACCAAAGCCCCATTGAAGCAAGTCTTGCCCTGGAGGGGTGTCTCCAGCACAGAAGTTCTCCCACTGCAGACACAACTGATTCTCACAGCCAATTGGCCTGGAGGTCAATTCCTCCCAGTGATACCTATAACAATCAAGGCTTAACTACAACAAGACTGTGCACAAAGACCACAAGGGGGTGCACCAAGAGTGTCCTCCTCAGGTAATTGGGGAGGCTGAACCACTGGGCCCTAGAGGACACTTAGCACAGAAAACCACTTTATCAACACAGGGAAGCATAAAAAATGCGGAGACAAAGAAACAGGACACAAATGACAGAAATGGAGGAAAGTAAATGACTAGATATAGAGTTCAAAACCACACTTTTAAGGTTTTTCAAGAATTTTCTAGAAACTGCCAATAAACTTAATGAGATCTACAAGAAATCTAGTGAGACCCTCGAGGTTGTGATAAAGGACCAACTAGAAATTAAGCATGCACTGACTGAAATAAAGAATATTATACAGAATCCCAACAGCAGACTAGAGGATCGCAAGAATCAAGTCAACGATTTGAAATACGAAGAAGCAAAAAACACCCAACCGGAAAAGCAAAATGAAAAAAGAATCCAAAAATACGAAGATAGTGTAAAGAGCCTCTGGGACAGCTTCAAGCGTACCAACATCCGAATTATAGGGGTGCCAGAAGAAGAGAGAGAGCAAGATATTGAAAACCTATTTGAAGAAATAATGACAGAAAACTTCCCCTACCTGGTGAAAGAAAGAGACTTATAAGTCCAGGAAGCACAGAGAACCCCACACAAAAGGAATCCAAAGAGGACCACACCAAGACACATCATAATTAAAATGCCAAGAGCAAAAGACAAAGAGAGAATCTTAAAAGCAGCAAGAGAAAGAAACTCAGTTACCTACAAGGGAGCACCCATACGACTGTCAGCTGATTTCTCAACAGAAACTTTGCAGGCCAGAAGGGTGTGGCAAGAAATATTCAAAGTGATGAATGCCAAGAACCTACAGCCAAGATTACTTTATCCAGCAAAGCTATCATTCAGAATTGAAGGTCAGATAAAGAGCTTCACAGATAAGAAAAAGCTAAAGGAGTTCATCACCACCAAACCAGTATTATATGAAATGCTGAAAGGTATCCTTTAAGAAGAGGGAGAAGAAGAAAAAGGTAAAGATACAAATTATGAACAACAAATACACATCTATCAACAAGTGAATCTGAAAATCAAGTGAATAATCTGATGAACAGAATGAACTGGTGATTATAATAGAATCAGGGGCATAGAAAGGGAGTGGACTGTCTATTTTTGCGGGGGAAAGGGGTGAGGGAGATGCGGGATGAGACTGGACAACAATTGTGCACCGATGGATGAGGACAGTGGGTGGGGAGTGAGGGAGGAGGGTTGTGTGGGAACTGGGTGGAGGGGAGTTATGGGGGGAAAAAAGAGGAACAACTGTAATAATCTGAACAATAAAGATTTAATTAATCAAAAAAAAAGAAGAAGAAAAAGAAAATGAGAAGGGTAAAAGAAGGACTGTGCAGGAAAATAAAATAAAGAAAGGGAATTAAAAAATAAAAAATTAGAAGGGAGGGTGTAAGGGATAAATTCTGTAGCCTTTATTCATAATGGCCTCTGAGCATCATTAAGCCCCTTCGCTTCTCCCATTACCCAAAGGACGATGACCAAGGAGGAAAACTCAAAATAGAGATCATTAGAAAAGATGCCCAAAGCTTTCAGATGTTGCTCTGACATTTGGGGAACATTTTCAGATTTTCAGTGTTCATTTGCTGAGATGTTAGGGGCCTTTGGGGATATTTACTAGTTAATTTGACGAACAGCAGGATGAAATCCCTGGTGCCTGGCAGAGAGGCACCACTGCATGTTCAGAGACTGGCTGCCTCCCCCAGTGCTCCAGTGTCCGGGCGGTACTGGGCTGTAACCCTCCCATGACCATGGTTTTGGGGGGATTATTTCCTCATTTCAGTGCATGACACTTTTCAGTTTTTCTACTTATTTGACTCTTGACAAAAAAACTGTTTCCTGACATTGTGTCAGTTTCGACTAGGACAATTTAAGTCATGTTTTCGTTAACGTGATAATCGTCTTGACACACACACAAATGATTGTAAGTTTCTCGAAGGCCACAACTAAGAATAGAGTAGCTGTTTGTTCTGTAATTACAGAACAGGACAGGTTAATATCTGTGATATGTATTAAAAACAATTCGATATACATTGAGTCCCTCCGACAGGCTAGCAGTCGTGCTGTGGGCTTGATATGTAGGATAAATAAGAAATAGTCCCTTCCCTGGAGAGGCTCGAAATGCTTACTGAATGAATAAATAAAATCATGAGCGAATTAACACATGAATGGTTTCTTCTTAGTCCTCTGGTAGTTGGACACAATTTACAGAGAGATACACCAACATAACTGCAAGAGTTTGGGACATGAATTTCTCATTAATCAAATGTCATCTTTCCCCTTTTTGAAAATCAGAAGATAAAAAGGCAGCAGGAAGGGTCAGGCCACCTGAACCAAGTATAATGAAGGCAATATTAAAAACCGGATTTGAGAGACAGGCGTCTTAATCCCTCTGTCGCCTCTCCCCCAGGATTTCTCCAGCCCAGCTCCTCCCACTCACGCACAAACCCTCCGGAGTGTGCCTGGGCTGTTCCACTCGAAGCGGGGCAGGCCTGTGCGTCGGTGGGCATGTCGGCACAACTCACCCTTAAGCACGGATTCTTCATTGTAATCATCTATTAAGACCTCAGAGAGAAATCCTCCTTTTAATGAGACAGAAAAGAAATGGAGTCACCCAGGACTTTAGCTACATAAAGGAGGAAAAGAACTACCACGTTTCCAGATGCTGTTTTCTATGTCCAGAATTCAAAATAAATGTTGCTTAGTTAAACCATATTTTCCAACAGTAACTGTCGGAGGTGGGGGATGTTTGGGCTCATGAAAGACATCGCGTCTTCTAAGATCTGTAGGCACCCCTCCTGCACAAGCACCCTTTGCCAACTTAATTTTTGCATTATTATCGTGTATCATTATGAAATTATATGTTCTGATTCTATTATTTCTAATCTACACTAATTGTGTAATTGGATCTAATTGAGCCAATTATGTAACTGCTCAGTCTTGAAGACCTATTTGAAAGACTTTAAACCTTAATAAGACACTTTTTAAAATGTTTACATATCAGGGCAAGCCCAGGGGGTCCTTGCAGCTCAGAATGCCACAATTAAGAAGTGAACGTTTACATTCAAGGAGCCACCACCTTCACTTTCCACAGTCTAAGTCTACACATGTGTCTTCAATTTAAGAGGGATCTCTTTCAATTCCCGGCCCTGGATTTCAGTGTCATCGTGGAATCTGTCCTCCACACTATTCTACTTTCTTGTAGAGTATTCATATGCAAGATATGCGAGTTGCCACAGTTTTGCACACATTTTAACCTCTTTCTAGGCCTCCTCTTAGTTTGTCAAGTAGCGATAGAAATGGTGAGTACTTAACTGTGTGGCTGTACACAGCGTCATCATCTTGAAGACTCTCCCAGGGGTCAGGTTATTAGACCTCAGGGCAGGAAGCAAGTGTAGGATTTGAGCCAAAGAGTGTCCTCATGGGATTCATGGTAGGAAGCAGGATGGGGAATAAAGATGAGGGCAGGCAGGTGAGTCGCTGACTCGGAGAAGTCAGCAGCTACTTCCTGAGTTCATCGGAAACCCAATTTGCTGGTGTCCAGGTGATAGTCCTCCAAGTTCAAGAGGCAAAAAAATGGATTGTGTTACTTTTTCTAACCAGTGTCGAAAGAGAAGCTCTGTGTAAAGGAGCAAACCTGGGCAGTAGATTCTGATGTTGGACTTTGTAGGATTTTCACCTACAGGGTTGGTGGAAAGACTTCACTTCTCCCATCTGCACGTTACTTTACCCGTCAATGAAATAAATTCAGTCAACCAGTCAGCACCCAGAACAGAACCATCTGAACTGTGCCTGGGTCCTGCAGGCCTCCTGCTGTGCCAGGCCCTGTCCCTTTAGTTGCTTGATCATGGGGAGAAAGGGGAGGCAGGGATCCCAGAAGAACCTAAGCAGAGAAGGCTCCAGGGTCATAGGGGGGCGGGGAAAATTTGGACGGTTTGAGACAATGGCTAATTTGGCAACTAGGAGCCCAGTGTGGCTCAGTGGTTGAGCGTCAACCTATGAACCAGTAGGTCACGGTTCAATTCCTGGGTTGCCGGCTCGAACCCCAGTGTGGGGCGTGCAGGAGGCAGCCAATCAATGATTCTCTTTCATCATTGATGTTTCTCTCTCTCCCCTTTTCTCTGAAATCAATAAACATATATATTTTTTAAAATTAAAAAAAAATTAGCAACTAGGAAAAACCTCAAAGGTTTAACAACTAGTACAGCAGTATCTATACGTACCAGCTATATATGGACCTTGGATAGAATAAGACCTTCCTTAGAGTTACTGTGAGGATTAAATAAAATCATGCAGACTTGCAATACGACTGCTAATCTCCTGACATATGATGAATGCTGCCTATATTCCAGGTGCTGTGCTAAGTGTTTGACGTGACATCTCTTGTACAGCCTTGTAACAGCCCTAGGAGGCAGTCTGCTATTACTATCCCCAGTCTATGCATGAGGAAACTGAGGCTTATAAAGGACTGGTAACTTGCCCAACGTTGCACAGCCAGCAGAAAGGGCTGCTGCGTCCTTCATGTCCCAGGCACACGCAGGTGGTCCATAAATGCCCATTGAATGTTGTTATTCAATGCTCTGGGACCATATGCAGAGCTAGAAGCAGTGGTTCCTTTGAGAGCAGGCCAGGCCACTGCAGCCAGCACTCTCAGCAGGATGCCTTGCGCTAGGCAGACGAGGGACTGTCCACATTCAGTCCAGGGAAGGGAGTGGAGCTGGCGGGAGACAGGAAGTCAGCTGACCATCCTACAATGGCAAGAAGGCCCAAGAGGAATCCTAATAGGAAAAGATGTACTCGCTCAGAGCTGGTGGGCAACTGCAGCTTCCCACAAAGATGAGGCACATTACATCCACAGTTATGGCAGTGCCAGGTGAGAGAGGCAGAGGCCACAGGAAGTTCCGGTTTAATTTGACAAGCATTTACCGGGGAGCACTAGGCATTGATAGAAACAAGAATAAACATTGTCAGTGCCCTCACACAGCCCTAATGTAATAAAGAGGACGGCTATATTCACCAGGAGCTGTAGTGCAAATCAGGACTCTGGTGAGAGATGTAATAAATGTACAAACATGGCAGCTGGAGAAATCCCAAAACAAACTCTACTGGGATGTCCCTGCTTAAAGCCGTTCAGTGGTACTTAGGATGTAACCCACCTTACGCAGTCCGGCCCCAGCCGACTTCATCAATCTCATTTTATCTCCCCTTCCTTAGCCAACTATGCTTCAACTACGGTTCTTTGCAGGAAACATGCCATACTTCTTTCCTGGTCAGGGCCTTGATATGTGGGTGCCACCCATTTATAGTTGTTCCCCAGCTCTTTCCATGCCTAGCACCTTCCCTGACACGCCCACTCCAGCTGCCTTCTTTCCTGACCCCCTGTGGAGCACTCAGATGTCTCTGACCTAAGATTGTGTTTATACTGTGACATGTTTATTTTTCTTCTGTATGACTTAGGCATTCACACATCTGTTTTATTCACTGCAGAGTTCTCAGCACTTAATGAATGCCCAATACATAGTAGGCCCTCAGCATTGGTTTGTTGAACAAATTGAGTAAGACCTAGAGCCTTGCCTTTAACCAGTTTGGCTCAGTGCATAGAGCGTCGGCCTGCGGACTGATGGGTCCCAGGTTCGATTCCGGTCAAGAGCATGTACCTTGGTTGCGGGCACATCGCCAGTGAGGAGTGTGCAGGAGGCAGCTGATCAATGTTTCTCTCTCGTCGATGTTTTTAACTCTCTATCCCTCTCCCTTCCTCTCTGTAAAAAAAAAAAAAAAAAAAAAAAAAAAAAAAAATCAATAAAATATATTAAAAAAAAAAAAAAAAAAAAAGACCTAGAGCCTCCAGAGCCCAGAGGACAGGACGGTTCCTTCTGGCTGGAGGCACCAGGGGCCGTGCACAGAGAAGATTACCAGGACCTTAAACAACGAGGAGGGTTTTGTCAGATGGAATGGAGGGGAATGTATTCCAGGCAAAGTGTGTATCTTAAAGGGAAAGGATGAGCACAGAAAAAAAAGAAAAGAAACTAAAATAGGTGCTAGCAGCTTTGCATGTTATCTTATTTCATTATACCCATTTTATGTAAATCGAGGTTCAGTGAAGTTCATCATTTATCTATAGTGCTCAGTAAATAAGTGCTTGGGCTAGGCTCCAAATGTAGATTTTTCTGGGGGCTGATGTCTATGATTTTACTGTTAGCTGTGCCTTCTCCTCAGAAGAATCAGATAAACTTTGACTGAGATCAAATATATGTATGTCAAGTGTTGGAGAAGAGGTAGAGGGGAAAAACGAAACTAAAAAACAGAAGGCATCCTTTGGAAGGAAGAAAGCTCTTCCTGCTTCTCCAGTAATTTAAGGAATTGGAATTCTTGGGGTCTAAGCTGCAATAGCTAAGATATGGCAAAAAATGACTTGAAAATGCAGATCGATAACCCATTGCCCATCAGTTAAAGGTTTGTTCATTCAGCAAACACAAGTTGAGTGCTCTCTGTGCTCCAGGCCCTGGACTGCTCAGGGAATCAAGGTTGAGGCAGAGATTGTAACTGCCTTCAGGAGTTGGAGAAATGAAACAAAAGAGAGGTGATGGCACCGTGCAGCGGGGGAGCCTGCCGCAGAGCAGATGGCCTGGAAAGGGAGGCTTCAGGAGGTCACGCCTGGATGCCTGAGTGAGTCAGGGAGGTGTGGATGCAGCAGGTGGAGGAAGCAGCAGGCCTGTCTGGGGGGAGAGGGAGGCGCTTCAGAGCAGGAGGTCATGTGGTCGTCAGGAGCCAGATCACAAGGACTCTGTGTGCTTGCAAGATTTTACTTTCCCCTGAAAGCTCAGGGAAGCCCTTCAGAGATAGCAAAGCAAAGAAGCAAGGTTAGGTATGTTTTAGAAAGCAAGTTCCCTGGCAGTGTAAGAAGTGGATTCAAGGGGGCCATCCTGGGCAAGAGGAAGGTAGGTAGAAAGATTTTATTACCCAGAAACAAGGACGAGAGCTGAAATGAGATGCCACTGGAGATTGAAAGGAAGTGATAGCTATGAAAAGATTCAGGAAGAGGACTCCCTGCAGGCGGGCAGAAGGTGGTTTAAGTCTCTGGCCTGGGCGAGTTCTTACAGGTTGAGAGGTGGGGCTCAAACCCTAGGGGTTCCACAGGAGTCATTTGAGGAGATCATCTCAGTTTGCACAGGCACAGTTTGGGTGTCCAAATGCGTAAGTTCAACACAAAACTGAATACATGGGTCTGTAATTCCAGCAAGAAGTTAGTAACAATCAACTCACACAAGAATAAGATTGCTGTCTCTCTTATTCACTAAGGCCGTGGTCGGCAAACTGCGGCTCGCGAGCCACATGCGGCTCTTTGGCCCCTTGAGTGTGGCTCTTCCTAAGCCTTAGGAGTACCCTAATTAAGTTAATAACAATGTATCCACCTATATAGTTTAAGTTTAAAAAATTTGGCTCTCAAAAGAAATTTCAGTCGTTGTACTGTTGATATTTGGCTATGTTGACTAATGAGTTTGCCGACCACTGCACTAGGGTATCCCAGGAGCTTAGCGCAGTGCCTGGTATATAGTAAGTACTCAACAAAGATTTGATAAATGCTCAGAACAATTTGTAAGTCACTGGAGTATAGGTGATAGTTGAAATCACAGATTGGATGAGGCTGTTCAAGGGAGATTATATAAAGTAATTCAGAGAGCATGCCCTTTGATGGAAGGACACAGAGCTCTGTTATGTAATACCAACAATAACTAATCATAATGATGTCAAAAGTCTACCATCCAGATTGTACTCATCCAACAGTAGAACCAGGAAGGAGGAAAACCAGTCTTCATTGGAAGACTCTGAAAGATTTAACTTTCCATCAGCCAGTGAACCTAGAAATGTTTAGGTTGGTGTTTGGATCTCCTGTGACCCAACACTGATAGGTTTCAGGATGAGATTGTGCTGCAAGCCCAAATGTTCTGAGCAACGTGATTTGGATTTGCTTCAATATATAGGAGCCTCTTTGAAATCGTGACCTATCCTAAGTCACTTATTTTAAACGTGTAAAGGGACGTTCACATCTCTGATGCTCATAAACTTAATAAAAAGATGTCTCCCTGCTGTGCCAGGAAAGAGAAAAATCCAGCAAGAAAGAACTCCAGGAAGAAAAAGAAAGAAATTCACTTCTAGTCATTACCGTAAGATCTTGTTCAATTCTCAGTTGGCTCTCTGCAACAGTAAAAATCCACGTTGTGGGATGGATAGATTTTACTCAGAAATGCTGGCTTTCTTCCAGAGAGTAGCAGATGCCATCAAACTGTAAGTTGTGGGAACGAGCACTATATACCGTAAAGATACGCGACTTCTGTCCAGTGGCTTTTGATAGACCGGCTCAGCCCATACCACATCATGAGTGATTAGTGAAGACGGCAGTTGAGCTGAAACACTGCCCTTGTGTTACGTAGGGGTACTGCCCTAGTTGCGTAGGCAAGCTCATGTCCATGGGATTTGGGTCTAGTTTCACCTAAGGGAATTCCTGAAGAATAATTGCTGAATTTTACAAAAATGATTCAGCATTTGTGTTCCAGGGATTAGTCGTTGATGTCAGGCTAGTGGAGTCAGTTGTTCTAATGTGGATTTAGAGATCACGGTGTTTTGAAATGATAGCATCTGAGGTTTGGTTACCCCTGGTCTCTGAGTCTGTTTCCTCACCTGTAAGTGGGGATAATACCCCCTTTACTAGGGTTCCTATGTGGATTAAGGAAAATCACACATAGCCTCATGTTCAACACAGGCTCAGTCATATTGGCTGGCTCAGGGTTATTGCTCAACACATATTTGGTTATTCTACGTCTATTTAAAATATTTGGCTGCTCAAAGCAATATGCGACTTTGCAGATTCAGAGCATTCTTAAGCCTTTTAAGGGTCAAACAGTTACTGATTCTGCATAGCGTTCCTCTTGCAGCGGTTCTCAACCTTTGGGTCGCGACCCCTTTGGCGGTCAAACGACCCTTTCACAGGGGTTGCCTAAGACCATCCTGCATATCAGATATTTACATTACGATTCATAACAGTAGCAACATTACAGTTATGAAGTAGCAACGAAAATAATTTTATGGTTGGGTCACAACATGAGGAACTATATTTAAAGGGCAGAAGGTTGAGAACCACTGCAGAGGTTAGGCAATGGTCCACTTCCATTTCTTCGGTAAATACCGCCTGTGAAATCCAGCGCACTGGACGAACTCCTGGAAAGGGGCCAGAGGAGATTGGCCAGGTGTGGCCTGTCACAGAGTCTCCTGTTGAGAGCAGAAGGCAGGTCCTAAAAAGTCAGCAGTTGTTACAAAGTTAGCAAGGGTTACCCCAGGGACAGATCGGGTAGAGGGACCTTCCTGACTTGTGGCCTGCCTCTGACTCCAGTCCGCGCGGCACTTGTTCCTTTGTTAAAACCAAAGTCCGGAAGGAGCTCACTTCGCCACTTGAATCGCTGGAACCAGCAACTCCATTTGAGCTTTACAACTGATTACGGGACAGATCTTGCCCAGAGGCATGCTGTGATGCTATCGGCAGTGTCCCAGCGAGGACAGGGCAGGCTGTTGTGAAAGGAGGTGGCAGGAGCTGCCGGAGTCAGCACAAACGTTATAGAAGGATGAATTTTATCGGTTCACCTGGAGTGGGAGGGGCAGCAGGCTTTGCCTTTATCCTGGCTGGAGGATGGGAACAACGGAGGATGTCTGTTTCATTTTCCAAAGAGTGCATCTTCGGCTTCTTCAAGTGAAGAACTTGCAGCATTTTTCAGTCGTGTAATCACCTTTTTCATTTTTTTTCCAACATTTGAAAAAGTTCCAGTACAAGGCACACATTTTGCTTGAGAAAGAATATCCTGGCTCTCTTAAGTTTCCTCCTGCATGGGCATCCTACTGGGCTGCATGGCTTGGGGAATTCCTGTTTCCTGAGCTGAGGCCCATTTGGAAGCACTAAATCCAGTTGGAGATATTATTTTAGAAGACAAAGGCATAGGGCCAGTGGATGTATCATAACTCATTTTATTGGGGGTGATATTCTTCTTACTTGAGAGCATCGTGTTCTTCCCACCTGTTTTCTAGTGTATATCGCACTTCTGCCCAAATAACCAAGAATGAAATGAGCATGTGGGGTGTTGAAGGGAGTTAGTGGAAGGGTGCTGTGTATGAGAGCAACACAGGGTAGCATGCTGCTTAGACACGGACTGGGGACTTCGGGAGTCTTGGGCAGGTAATGTAACCTTCCTAGATCTCAGTTTCTTCATCTGTAAATTGGGTAAACATTCCTACCTATATGGTTTCTATGAAGATCAAACAAGTTAATATGTATGCACTATCTGACACATAGTAGATGTTTCATTAAATTTTAAAATATACATGAGAGTTTGAGGATCAGAACAGCTTTCAGGGCTCAAGAAATCATTATTTACTCAACAACTGTTACTTAATGCCTACCATGTCTATGACAATGGGTTAGAGACTCTAGGGAGACACAAATACAGGACAAATAAATTCTCAGCCTTCAAGAACCTTGGGCCTAATTGGGGGAGCGTAATATATGGTCATGAAGGTTGGATGAGGACAGCAGGCAGCAAGATTGCACTAGCTACATACCAGTCACGAGCTGTTCTGCAGGTTGAGGAGAGGATGTTGTGTGTAAGGGAAAGAAGCAGATTTGAGTCATCGATATCAAAGCATTGGTGGATCCACCCCCTGGATTAGGTTGGGGCTAAATTGTAGCAGGAATGAATTGCTCAAGGTAAGGACTTTCTGCTTGATCCCACAAAGGGGAGACACTGATGATTTTTAAGTAGGGGATTGACATGGTGTTTTAAATGGAATTTTTAGGAGGAGTCTTATAGTCCACAGTAGGATGTAGTAACAAGGCAAGAGGTTGAAGAAAGGGAAACCAGTGACAATCACACTGATGGGAAAGATGATGAAAAGAACAGAATTAGAAAGGATGGGTGAGGTGGAACAGTGATTTGACCAGAAGCGAGGATAGGCTGTTGTCCTCATTCCACCACCCATGAACCAGGCGGGCCTGCCCGCCAGCCCCACCTGCCTCTCTCCCTGTGCCCAGCCTCCCTGGCTTTTTTTCTGAGGGTTCTAATTCTGCACCCTTGACTCCTGTTGATCCCTTTACCTGGAATGCTTACCTTCAGAAACTAAAATCTTCCATTTCTGGCCAGCCCCACTAAAGAAGATCCCAGGCCCTCTATAGGAGTACCTTGATATATTTTACTCAAAGCCCTCAACACTATCTGAAATTATTTGCCTGCGAATTCATTAACTATTTTTTTAATCATCTCTGTTTTCCTGGAAACTGGACTCTTGATTATCCTCATCACTGTTTCCTCAGTACCTAGAGCTGGAGCAAAGGGGCTCTCAACAAGTATCTACTGAACAAATGAATGAAATACCTGATCTCTGAGGTCCTTTCAGCACTAACTTTTGACTCCCTGATTCCCCATAAAAGATAAAATAAGAAAACTGTTTGCAGACAGTGGAGTTAGGAGAAAGGGAAAGAAGACTGTGATTTCAAGTTGGGTGACTACAAGAATACTTTTTTGACTGAAATGTCAATAGTTAGCTCACCCCCCCACCCCCTCAAACATTCAGGAGAACAGTGGTTTTGGTTGCCAGTTCATTCCATCTATGAGGACAATGGGCCTGGAGATAACAAAATGGGTTCAGGAGAGAAGACGGATCAAAACTAAAGATGGAGCTTTAGAAATCCTATATGAGTCTTGTTTGTTAACTGATAATAATACAATTGATGTATTTAAAACTATAAGCACAGCTATTAATATTGGAATGAAGATTCCACATGGGAGAAAATGACCTAAAGGAAGATGTTAAGAGATTTTAGCTTCATAAGTCAATTTTAACATGTAATATTTACATGGATTTGCTCACTGTTTAAGACAAACTGATGGTAGGATTAGAATGCTCTCTTCTCATCAGCACCAGGCTGTAAATAAGTCATTTTCCCAGGTTCATTCTGTCTGATGCAGTGACAGTGACCTGGGATGCCATTCTATCACCAACTAGTGTACAGCAGTACGACCCTGATGCTAACCACTCAGAGTTAGCTCAGACCCTACAAGTTAGTCAGACCCAACAGGACTGCCCTTAGCTCAGATGCCAGCTGCCCTCAGTGTCCCCAGGCCACTCACATCTCACCGACTGGCTACAAAGTCAGGGTTTCCCATGACCCTTCAGGTTTGATTATTCACTAGAATGACTCAAAACTCAGAGAAACACCATACTTTCAATTACAGCTTTATTATAAGAAATGCTGATCAGGAACAGACGCAGAAGATCTGGGTAGGTTCAAACACAGTGTCCTGTGCCCTCTCTCTGTGGAACAGGGTGCATCACACTCCTGGCACAGTGATGCATTCACCAACCAGGAAGCTCCATTGAGCTTCAGTGTCATTTGCAACAAGATTGAACTCAATCTTCAGGCCCCTCGCCTTCCCTGGAGGCTCAACTGACTCAAAGCCCCAACCGTCTAATGACATGGTTGGTCTTTCCGGTGACCAGCCCCCATTCTGAGTCATCTCACCTCTTAACATACGTAAACTTGAGTGTGATCCAAGGGACTATGAATGAAAACACACTCCTATCACAAGGCTTTTAGAACCTCCCTCTCTAGAATCAGGATTAAAAAAAGTCACATTTTTTTTTTTAAGTATGCTTTTATTGATTTTTTTAGAGAGAGAACAAGGGAGAGGGAGAGAGAAAAACATTGATGTGATAGAGAAACATTGATCAGCTGCCTCCTGCACACACCTACCCGGGACCGAACCCACAACCTGGGTACGTGTCCCTACTGGAGCCCAACTGACAACCCCTCAGTGCATTGGCCAACACTCAACCGACTAAGCCACTCTGGCTGTTCCCATACTACACCAAGCCTGTTTCTCCCCGAGAGCCTTTGCATTTGTTCGCTCGTTTTTCAAAACTTATTCTTTCACATCCTGTCACATACTTTATTATACAGCAGATACTGGGATACTCCCCATTTTCTGCACATGCATTTTGTTCCTTTTTTTTTTTAAGCACTAATTGGAAGTGAGTTTTAAACCTTAACTGGAAGTTAAAACTTTTTATTCTTCTATCTCTCTTGTACACAACATACACTCCACCAAAATATCTCATCCACGCTATCCAATAAAATAGATAGTTCTCTATTACTTCTTAAGACATCTACCACTCTTGTTCAAATAACCTCCAAACCTCACCTAGACCACTGCAGGTACCACTAACCTGGTCTTTTTGTTTCCATACTGAGTATTTTCTTCCTACTGAGTATTTCTCATAGAACAAAGTAGTAAAAGTTTAAATGTAAACCAGAATATTTCACTCCCATGTTCAGAACCCTGCACTGGCTTCCTAGTGCATAGAATAAAACTCAGACTTCTTGTCCAGACCTATATGTTCTGACACCCGCCATCCTCTGCCTCTTCTGCCTTCATCAGCTCCAGCCACTCTGACCTTGCTGTTCCCATACTACACCAAGCCTGTTTCTCCCCGAGAGCCTTTGCATTTGTTCTCTCATTCTTCAAAACTCATTCTTTCACATCCCGCATGTCTCTGTTTAAATGTTACCACTTCAGAGAGACTTTCCCTGAATCACTTATCAAAAAGGGTTTCTTCTCCTGACTATATCCTTCTTAATCCTCGTATCCTGCTTATTTCCCCACTTATTGAAATCTGCCATGATATTGTATTTTTGTTTTTTGTATGTCTTTCTTATTTGAATGTAATCTGCATTAGGGCAATGACTGTTTTGTTTGGTGCTGTATCATTAGGACTTAGAGCAGTGACTGGCACTTAGTAGGTACTTAGTAAATATTTTCTGAATGGATGGATGATTGAATGAATAAACAAATTAATAAGAAATAAGTAATAAGATATCCTTAGTGGCTCAGATTCCTAATAATGCAGATGTTAACTAGTAAGCAAAAAGGCATAGAAAGAAGAACACCGATATTACTGTCAGAGTTTATACTCCAGTTTGGCTACTTCCTAGCTTAACCTCTCTGCCTCACTGTCCTCCTATGTTAAAAAAGAAAGAGAATATTATTTACCTTAATACTTAAAGCTATGTCTGAAGACTTCCAGTAATGGATAAAGGGAACTTACTGGGAGGGAACTATAACTTCAGTCTATACATGTTCAAGTGGAACCCGGATCAGCGACCCAACAGTTCTAAAATGGTTCTCTTAGACATGGAAGACTGAGTTAGAAATTAAGCTGTATAAGAGAGCTTGACTAGGTTATTTAGCCTCCTCTTGCTTCCTTTCATGAAAACCAATGGAGATGAATTAAATCTATCAAGAACCCTTCGATCTCTGATATTTTGTGGTTTTATAATCAACCACAAGTCTGGATAGACTTGAAAGCCAGAGGTTGTTAGGAGAGTTACATATGAACCTTGAAGAAAAGCAGGGGAGCTCTTTTCCTTAGGAGGTTCTGCACATTCCCGTGGTCACCAAGGAATCCTACAGTGTCAACTAAATTTACTTGGCAAGACATAACCAGTCACTGAAAAGCATGGTTCAGATGGTTATCATTTTGTTGCCAGCTCTGATCTGAGTAGGAAAATGGCAAAGAAGATAGAATTGAAGCTGGAATCAGATTTATTTAGGTCAATAACCCATGTCAGCCATATCTCTTCTCTCTCATTCTTTTTCTAAGAAAGTACTACCTAAGAAGAAATAAAAACCAGTTTCATTAGTGAAAGACAGGGCACAGTCTAAGGAGAATTAGATAGAAACCGTGATAGGAAAGTGGGCTAACATACATGAATGTAATTTCTCTATCTGGCAACATGCAAATTATTTGATCTGTTTATTATCTTAGTGGCACAGTGAATCTTCGCAGAATAAATAACTTGTTCCTACTGCTCCTTCTTATTTTTTCCAGGTATATGTCTTAATTTGGTTCTTCTATGTTTTTTCTCTTCATGTAATTTCATTGCTGCATTAATCTTCCATATCTGCATTATGAGTTTTTGTCATATTTTTATATTCGGTTGCAAAGCTGCTTTGTGAAACTTTATCCTTTCCTAGCCTCATCTTTACATCTCTATCTTGTTCTCAATAGTTTGGTGGATGCGAATATGATAGCAACCAAGATTACATCATCTTTAATAAAGGAGAAAATATAGAGTATGTAGAAATTAGATGAGCTATAGAGAAAGAAATCAATCAGGTTGGCAAATTGCATCTATGGGACAAAGTGCAAAATGCTTGTTTCATGCACTATTTATTGAACAAGTTTGTGGACAAGATAGTTCAAATGTTTATGGAAAAGTAAGGAGCCATTTTGTTCAATGTCAATGACATTGATGCATTTTTTTTTACATCATGAAATCTTTCAGTATTTCTAACAATCCTTCATATAGTATTTTACACAATTGCCTCCAAAGACCTTCAGAGATAAAAGTATATATCTACTGTTGTAAATAGGGTGCATCCAATCTATCTATAATATTAAAAGCATAATATGCTAATTAGACCAGACAGCTGAACAACCTTCTGTACATCATTCCAGACATCCTTCTGGACGAAGCCACGGCAACAGGAGCTGAGGCAGCGATGGTTAGGGGCAGTGAGGCAGGCAGGGAGTGGTTAGGGGAAATCAGATGGGCAGGCAGAGTGGTTAGGGATGATCAGGCAAGCAGTTAGGGGCAATCAGGCAGGCAGGCGAGTGGTTAGAGGTGATCAGGCAGGCATTCAGAGTGGTTAGGGGCAATCAGGCAGGCAGGCGAGCAGTTAGGAGCCAGCGGTCCTGGATTTTGAGAGGGATGTCTGACTATCCCCCTAGGGTCCCAGATTGCAAGAGGCTGGACTGAAGGACCATCCCCCATGCACAGATTTCATGCACTGGGCCTCTAGTATATAATAGAAGCCTATATAGGCACTCCACAGAATTGAATAGATCAAAAGTTGCAGTATAACTTGAGAATTTGGGGAAAGTTGAGGTTGTACATAATCCTCAAAGCTCACAAGTAACCTGGCATTGTTTTTAATCAGTCCCAGTTCAATGAGTGTGGGTGTTCAGTCCCCCAGTTCAATGGGAGTATGAGCAATTTTCTGTAGGACCAAGTAGTCAATTTATGCTCAGTAGGTCATTTTTATTGTGTGTGGTTTTTTTCTCAGAAGAAAATATTCGAGTAAAGTATACTCTCCCAGATCAAGTGGTGCTTCCCTCCGGTGATGAATGTAAATAGGAGTGTACAAAGGAGGAGGAATATTCCCATCAAACCTTGCATTCTCTTTAGTCTTCTTCTCCTAAAAGAAACCCTAAAGCCGTAGTGGAGAAGAACAAGGTAGATTGCATTTGAGTTATTACAACAACAAAAGAATGTATCTTATCTCCAAGATAGGGCCGAGATAGGACTGTAGCTGGGTGATTCCTTATAAAGACAACCCTGCTTATGAACAATACTAGAGGCCAGTGCACAAAAATCTGTGCATTCGGGGGGGTTCCTCAGCCCAGCCTGTGCCCTCTCGCAGTCTGGGACTCCTCGGAGGATGTCCACCCGCTCCCTGGGGGGATCGGGCCTAAGCTGGCAGTCAGACATCCCTCTGGCAGCCTGGGAGCCCTCGGGGGATGTCCACTTGCCAGCGGGGAGCAAGCCTAAGCTGCAGTCAGACATCCTTAGTGCTGCTGGGGAGGCAGGAGAGGCTCCCACCACCACTGCTGTGCTGGCAGCCGTCAGCCTAGCTTGTGGCTGAGCAGAGCTCCCCCTGTGGGAGCGCATTGACCACCAGGGAGTAGCTCCTGCATTGAGCATCTGCCCCCTGGTGGTCAGTGTGTGTCATAGTGACCAGTCATTCCCAGTCGTTCTGCTGTTAGGGTCAATTTGCATATTACAGTTTTATTATATAGGATAATCATAAAATAGACACCTAATAAACATCAAAATATCAAACTAAAATTAGTAAAAAAAATTGTCCACAAGGCTTTATTTAAAAAAACAAACAAAACAAAACAAAAACACTCATAGGTACAACAGAGTGTGAAATTGTAGTTAAAGCTCACATTGCCCTTCATTAGATTTTTGCAGTTTAGCTGGATTTTCTTATTTTCTCCTTCTGTTACTGTAATTAGCCATTAAGCTAGCAGAAACTACATTTTCTACACCACATGGGTAATATCTTCAATGTTGGCAAAGAGAACAAGGAAAGCAGGCTAAACTGTTTCATGAAGAGACCAACTGATGTAGAAAATGAGAATGTTTGTTGCATAATCACTGAAAACTTGTCTACAAGCAAAAGAGGTTATTAAACTGGAAATTAATTTAAAATAGATTTCATCTGGTATCTTTTTTAAAAAAATTAAGTATTTTTATTTTCTAGTTTAAACTAATTTATACTTTTCCTGGTAAATTGCACAGTGTGCAAGAATAATACTGTCTTACCTAAACATACTCAAATCAGAAATGGTTTCTACACAGGCGTCTGCTGGGTGAGCAGCATTGTGGAAGGGTTTCCTCTTACACACTCCCTTACTCTTGGGCCTGGACCCCTTAGCGACCTTCATCATGTAACATTGTCTTAATCAGACAAAATGGTTTTTAAGAAACATCCTATTTAAACTCTTTAAATGATAAATTTACTTTTTAATGAAAACATTTTATTCCTTTAAAAAATGTGCAAATATTTTCTACGGTTTACTTTCCATAGAGAACATATTTTCTGTTTCTTACCTTCTTTAATAAGTGCTCAGATGAGCACATTTATTTTATAAGTTAAAACTGTAAACTCATATATATGTGTGTGTGTGTGTGTGTGTATATATATATATATATATATATATATAATGGCAAACAAGCGTGCACAAGTTAAAGTTTTAAGGATGTCATGTGTACTTAATGAAAATTCTGATCTATTACTTCTGAACTCCTGTGTCTTGAGTCTGAGGATACAATATGACAAGGAAAAAAATAATTTTATAAAAAATGATTCATGTAATTAAAGTTGCTGGAGCTATTTCTTGAATCCTGGCATGTTTGGAAAATGTGCAATGTTCTCTTATATTAAAAATATTGTTAGGTATGCAGGCTGCGACAGTTACTAATGTAATTTTCATTCTATGCAGTCCCATTGTTCATTTTCCTTTCCTCAAGTCCTCTGTGTTCAGGCATGAAAATTGACTTACTTTGAGTTTCCAGTTTAACCTTGTTAGTAGTAAACTCCAGCATAAAACTGTGGCTTGCTTTGGTACCCTAGCTGAGCCAGTAATCTTAGTTTCACAACTTCTGTTCATTGTTGTCATTCCCAAAATTTACCAGATGACTGTAGATAGAATACTGCTTTGCTACAAATGCTCTATCCAATCAAATGGGAATGCAATGATATTGGGCTACCGCCTGGGGAGGCTAACCCGGGGCAGCTCACCCATGATTTCTCAGGGACAGGGCTTCAGATAGGCTTTTTCTTAGATGATAAATTCTACATCCTGTGCTAATCATTGCAGGCTCACATTCTTGACGCCATCAGGGCACACAGAATGAATTAGGGTGGGAACATAGTAATCAGAATCAAATGACAGAGATGTGGATAAATCAGAATGCCCATGCGTTAAGTTAACAAGGTAAGTTATAATATGCAAGCAGAATGGCCACACATGATGGCTGGTCAGTGTAAGGTTTCCTGAGAAATCAGATTATAATCAGAAGGTTACTTAATAGGCAGAGGTTTGGAACAAAGGAAGGAAGTGAGTTGCATGATATGAATGTTCAGTGGATCAGTCTGAGAGAAGCAGACACAGCCTCATCACTGCACACAGGTATAGACGAGTTTAAAAGAACTCGAATCCTGTGTGAATCTTGACTTTACCACTTACCAGCTCTGTGACCTTGAGAAACACCTAATCCCTTGATGTGTCGGTTTGCTTCTCTGTAAATGAGACAGGACTGGTGCCTACCTTAGGGTTATTGTGAAAGCCCGTTCAATACCATTTATTAAGCGCAGACTATGTGCTGGGCATTCTGTTAGGCACTGAAGAAGAGCAGTAAACTAAACAGACAAAAATCCCTACCCTCATGAAGTTTATGTTTTAGTAGCAGGCAATCAACAAAATAAGTACATAGTGTGCTAAGCGATAATAAGTATAAATATGACAGAACCTAGAGTACCATATTTTTTACTCTTCTTAATACTAGTACTTTTATTTTATCTTCCCTGAGGAACATGTGGAGTCTCGCCAGATGTGCCCCACAGAGCACTAGGCTCAAGTCAGTTCCGCTGCCTCCTGCCCCATTTGTTCCGAGCTGTCTTCCTTCTGATTGACAGAATTGCATTAGATGTGTTAATTCTACCAGTTAATTAACAGTTGGGTCTTTCTTTGTTCTGAGAGACATTTTATCCATAAGGAGTCATTATACACATTTCATTTATCAGGAGTTGAGTTTTTATGTCTAATTGCAAGCATTCTAGAGATGTCCATTCTAGAGCTTCCACTGGGCCAGCTTTCCCATGGTTCTGAATGATAGCTGTTTGTCTTATAGTTGGTAGTCTCGATGTTGTTGTGGGAGGCAGCACACACAGGTCTGTACCTTACGCCGCCATCTTGGTTCTCCGAGCTGTCCATTCTATAGAGTGGTGTGTAGGACTCTTTTATAAGATGAGATCATATAAAGGAATTGCAATGCTTCATGATCTCCAGGGAGAGGGTCCTGTGACCTGGAAACCAAAAGCTTGCATCCTACTTCTGACTTTCCCATGACCTATGTGGCACTGGTTGGGCAATGACAGGTGTGTGCCTCGGTTTTCTCTCGTGTGTCTTGGGAAGAATTAGGGCTGCTCTTGACGAGGTTCGCGAGAGAATAAAATGAAAAAACAAATATGAAAAAGCAATGAAATATTTAAAGTACTCTTTGATTGAAATAGTACCAATTTTTGATAATTCTGTGGATGGTTTCTCCTTCATTTTTCTTTTCCTATCTACCAACTTTTTGCCCACAAATCAAAATGGGAGTTGAAATGATAAAGCCTGGGCTCAGAGAATCTGAGGCTGCAAGAACTAGTTCAGCCTCCCAGGTCAGTTCTGGAATCCCTCTCCCAAGGGAGGATCAGGGAACAAATTACCCAAGATCCACTGCCAGTAGGTTCCTTATTTTGTGTCTCCCAGTTATGCATTCCTTCAACGACATTGCAAAGAGGTGATGAGGGAAGTGAAGGAACTGACTAGGATGCAAGAGAACATACTGTAAATGAGGTTGGGTTGCCACGTAACGGTGAGGCTTCAGTATTATACCAAGAGACCAAAATTTTAGATTTTATAGGTTGGAAAATGGTAGTGTTTGAGCAGAAAAGCAGCTTGTGACACTGGTTTTATGGAGTAGAAAAAAGGGTGTGATTGGAGAGACATAGTAGAAATATAATTACAAGTAATCAGTGACTAACTGAAAATAGCAGGTGGGGGAGGGATGACAGTAAGGACATTTTGCGTTTCACATCTAAGAGAACTTGATATGTTTTTATGTATGTATTTTAAAGAAATCACATCTGTAAAAGTCTACAAGCAGTCTTGCAGTGTGCATCCAACCCCCAAATGTCCGAGTTCTTGCTGGGCTTATGTGCCAGGCACTAAACAGAAAAGGCTAGTGGTCCTTAAGGGCATGTGACATCAGGGAGTATGGAAAGACATGTTTCCTAAAATGTTACCTTGGCATTTAGGCTCCAGAAGCGCTGTGTACATTGTTTTAGTTTTGATGAAGAGCACATTCTTAGGCGCTCCTGGTTTGATCTTCAGCTCAGGCTGAAGGTCAGTTGACAGTGACCAGCATGAGGGAAAGCCCTCCCTCATCAGTTCCATGAGGGAACTGGACCAGGCGGCACACAGCTCTGTGCAACACTCAGTGATTCCAGTCTGTTTAATGGGGTGTTAGCACTTGGACGCCAGCTAGAAGCCCAGGAATGCAGTGTCTTCCAGCCCCTGGATCCCTGGCCACTTGGAAGCTGGGCGTATCAGAAATGCCTTGCTGCCTTGCATCAGCCGTCCTAAGTGTATTTATTACAATGGGATTCCATGTAGTTAAGGTGGTGATACTGTGACTGAGGGAATAGCACAGGAGAGACTGGGATGGGGCAGGAGCTGGGGGGAAAATGGAGGACATCTGTAATACTGTCAACAGTTTTTTAAAAATGGGATTTGGCTGATAAAGAGTTTACACTGCACAGTGCATCTTTTATCCTCTAAAATTTGTCCGTGTAATAAAATGGTTGTTAGTATAAATAAGATTTTTTAAAATTAGCAGCTTAACCTGATAGTACACATCAAAAAATCCTCTCCCTCACTTTTTGTACTAGGCATGTTATTGGAACATTGCATGTAAGTGTATTTTATCTTGAAAATTGAGACATACTTCCCATACAACTGGGCACATTGTTGCTTAAAGAAATCCAATGATTATTCCTTTAGGAAAGAAGGCTTTTGAAATGAATTTTAAATAACTTTATTTTGGTTGGTTTGGGTATTAGCCAAAAGGCACCTGTATCTTAGGTTAAAATAATTAGATCTTTTTGCCAGTAGTTGGTAATTGTGGATAATCTATACCAATACAATCTGTATTATATAGTTGTTTTGCCAAATCATTCCCCACATTTTTTCAGCAAATTAAAGAATGAGGCAGGAGAGACAAAGATTGACTCTGATGGACAGAAATGTGGGGAAACTGTGCTTATATAATGCATAAATCATGACCAGGCTTATAGATCATAACCAAATTCTTAAATAATGTTGAATAGATGTTGCTCTAATTCCAATAGGTAGCATAATTCCCAACACAACACAATTAACTGTGAGGCTATGGGTGACATTCTTTTAAGTTTTAAGTAAGTATCCCAAATATAAAAAAAAAAAAAATGATTAAACTTTGGGGTGAACAACTACAATGCCTTTTAAAAATATTTATAACTGTTACACAAAGATGTACTCAAGTTACATTAAAATCATAATAGAAAAAAAGTATTCCTGTCTGCCTGGTGACATTTATAGGCTGTAACGGAGCATCTGTTGGAGAGCTAAGGATAAACTTGAGCTCTCAACGGGATCTTGGAAGCCTTGGCTACCAACACTGGCAAAACCATCAGTTTTCCATTCCTGGCAATAAATTTTAAATCCAAATAAATCCTGTTTGTAAGGGCACTAAAAAGCCTTGTCAGCTCCGAAGTTAAGTAGGCACGCATCCATTGGCCGCGTATTGAAGCCAGAGACCGGGCCAAAGTGCACACATCTCCTATAATCTAATTTTCAAGCACAAACTACGGCAAAGCCAAATACGGCTTCAAAGTCAAGGCTTCTCTAACACAGTTCATAGCATGACCCCGGGCTTGGGTACCAGGCAAAGCAAAAAGTCAGCATCACTTCCCTAAAACAGTGACCTTTGAAGAAAGGTGGTGATGAGAGAAGAGATCAACTTGATGTGTCAAAGTGGCTCTCTGTGCCCCTCGGGTAAGATAAGCAGAAAAGGAGGAAGTAAAAGGATGATTCGTGTG
This sequence comes from Myotis myotis, assembly GCF_014108235.1. Lineage (NCBI taxonomy): Eukaryota > Metazoa > Chordata > Mammalia > Chiroptera > Vespertilionidae > Myotis > Myotis myotis. Next base: position 178,509,171 of record NW_023416335.1, read on the forward strand.
TTTAGTAAAATACAGCAGGGCTAAAATAGCCCTGGAAACAAGCCTCATAGCTCTCTCTCTAAGTCCCAGTCCGGAGAGACAAATGGAGTCAGCTCTGACTGGGAGGGGTGCCGCCCCTCTGGCCAGAGCTCTTGCAAAGAAACTGAGACAAAAATAGAAGCCTTCCCTTCTGAGGTGGCCTCCCTTTTCTCTCCGTGTGTCAGTGATTTTCAGACGGTAGATTCTGAGAGCCATGGCAACTTGAGGGATTTGCATTTTTAAAAAGTGGGCACGAATAGGCAAAGGTTGCATTTGCGGATATGGAACAAATGAATAGGCTCCTCGTTTCCACAAGGTTACGAAGCCGTGGGGTGGGACAGAGTGGTGGGAAATCCCTCTGAAATTCCCAAGTAGCACTTGATGTGGGAAAATGTAACACGTCAGGGTGACTCCTTGTTCTTGTCTCTGAAAATCTGTGACTTCAGGGATGTCATAATCCCATGGGTTACAGACCTCTCCTCCCACTCTCATTCTCTTTGCCCCAAACATGTGTTTCTACATGCTGCACCCTCAGTGCCCTGCCCTCGCTCCCATTCCATTCTCCGCCCACCAGAAGCTTCTGCATGGCATTCATTTTCCAACATCGTTTCAGCAAATCCTGACAGACATCCTAAAAGATAGGCATCATTTTCCCATTTTCAGAGGAAGCAACTTCAATAAGAATCTTCTTCAATCAGACACCTAATGAGGGGCAAAGCTGGGATTTGGAGAATGGGCTGCCTTCAGAACCCCCTGCCCTTTAAATCACAGCCTGCTCTATTGGATCTCTGCACATTTCAGCCCCATCTCAGGGGGGGACTGTCTAGAGTGGGTGCACCTTGGTTAATGTTAGCACAGAGCGTATACCTTCCCCGCACAAGTCACTTCGCCTTTTACCTGAGTACCCCTCACCTTCAGACCCTCGTGAAAAAGCAGCAGTAGTAGCAGAATTATTTTCTCCTTCTGCATCCTCTATTTTGGCTTCTATGTTTATTCGCCTAACATTTATCGGAAGTCGACTATGTGCTAGACACTATTCTAGGCCCTAAGAACAATTGAGACAAAGCCCTGCCCTCCTTGAACTTGCACTCTATTGTTGGAAATAGACAAGTGTATGATGTAGGTCATGTCAGGGAACAATGAGAAAAAACAAAGCAAGCAAAAGGTGTAGCGAGGGATGGAGGTATATTAAATTGCATTGTCAAGAGCAACCTCTCTAGGAAGGTAACATCTGAGCAGAGACCTCGATGGAGTAAGTAAGCAAGTCCTGGAAAGACCTAGGGGTCAGAAAGAGCCAATTTCTGTCAGGAATGGTGGGTTGTGAGGAGGACTACCAGGACAGCCCCTGTGGCTGAGCCTACTGAGGAAGGAAGAGGGTGCAGGAGAAGGACAAAGACTGAATCTCCTAGGGTCCCCTGGGCTAGGAAAGGAGTTTAGATTTTAAGCTAGAAAAATTTATTCTAAAAAATATATCAGTGCTTTCACATTTTGATTCAACAGCATTGATTATTTGTACCACACAAAATTCACTCCTGACAAGGGACTATGTAGAACAAACTAGAGTAAATCGTCTAAACCAGAGAAAATGCACAGGCTGGTGGATTTCAAATTGCTCCTAACCCTTCAGGCAGAACGGGTAGGGGGTAAAAGAGAGAATTTATTTAAGATCACAATCAAACATCATCCTTTTCCCCTTTATTCTTTTGCCATAACCACACCCTGGATAAATCTTTCTGCCATGTGTGGTCATATCCTGTGTATAGAGCCGCAGGTCTCTGACTATGTTCTATCTTCTGTAGCTCTTCTGAAATGCCAACTACTTATAGGTCTCAGACCAGCAACACTTCGGAAAATTAGATGCCCAACTAGCCTCATTTCCTGATTGTTTGTCCACTGCTTTTGGGACACCCTCCCACCCCCTTGCCACCTGCAGAAGCTGATTGCCACATGGCCCACAACCAAGTTGGAGCCTATTCTGACCCAGCTATTCCATTTCAACCCTAGTTAGGGGCACTGCAATTCAATTCTGGCACTAACTACCCAGAGTTAGCACAACCCCCATAAGTTAGAGGGCGAGACCCCAACACAACTGTCCTTAACTTTAGGCGCCAACCATGCTTCCGGTGTCCCCAGGCCATCCGCACTTCTGAGACTGGCTGCAATTTCAGTGGTTCCCACAATCCCCTCAGGTTCAATAATTCACTAGAGCAACTCGCAGAATTCAGAAAGACATTATATTTATCTTTACAGTTTCATTATGAAGGGTACAAATCAGGAGGACCAGCCAAATAGACACATGGGAGAAGGTCTGGGAGGGAACACAGAGCTCCCATGCCTCTCCTGTGGAATCCGGGGCATCGCCTTTTCTACACATCAGTGTGTTTACCAACCAGGAAGTTCACTGAGCCTCAGAGTTAGAGGTTTTAGTAGGCTTTTATAAGACTGAATCACAGGCCACATGATTGAACTTAATCTCCAGCCTCCCTCCCCACCCTGAAGGTTGGGTTTTCTCAAAGTCCCAAACCTCTAGCCACTTGTGCTTGGTCTTTCTGGTAACTATCCCCCATCCTGAAGCTAACTAGGGGCTCACCAGTGTCACCTCATTAGCATAAACGCAGGTGTGATCAGGGACCTTATGAATAACGACATTTCTCTCATTTTACAAGTAGAAATTACGTCAGCATCTATTTCAGTTTTTCAAGTCTTTTATTCAGGAAATTCCAAGGATTTAGAGTCTTCCCTTAGAGACCTGGGAGTGAGCAGGTCTGCAGTGAAAAGGAGGGCAGTGGAGGAAGAAGCAAATTGGAAGAAAAATGTGAGAACAAAACTGCCCAGGCTGCTATGGGGGCCATTAACATGAGTGTATATACATGGTTTCAACTCTCAAGATGTGCATCCTCTAATTGAGGAGACAAGAAATAAACTCAAATTAGGAAGCAATTTAAAAGTTGGTCACTGCTCATTATAAAATGTCTCAGGGCAGCATCTGAGTTCTCATCAGCAGCCAATCATAACCAGGCATTATAGCATTTTATCGACTGGCTCCATCATGTGTCAGAAATGAGTTTTACATGTAGGAATTGCTTCAGCCTCTGTTTTCAGTTTTTCAAGTCTTCTATCAGATTGCTATAGAAGACTTGGAAAACAAGTAAGACAACCAGGGAAATGTTTCAAGTATGGAAAAATGCATAAAACCTAAATAGCATCAGCTGAAAAATTTGTGAAATTGCATGAAGATGAGAAAGGTAATACCTACTGCATGATCAATAATTGTTTCTACATTGCATTTATATCAAACTGCTCTGTGACTCATGGCTGCTGTTCCTGTTCATGAAAACTTTGGGCCTTTTGTGTCTTTGCATCTTATTGTTATCAGCCTAGGAGCCATTATTCAAAAAGAGCCACACCCACCATCATCTGGAGTGACAGTGGACCACACTCTTCTTTCAGCCTCACTGCATCCTGGGCAGCCCATAGCTCTGCCCCATTTGAAGTTTTCCTTGTTCATCCTACTTTAAGTTACCTCATTTCTTCTCCCAGGTCCCAGCTGCTGGGCTCATTGTGTTCAGAACAACATTGTCTGTGGACACAGCTAGTCAGCTGTTGATGCATTGGCAGCCTTAGTAAGATTCTTTTCAAGCTGTGCACCATCCTGTAGTTGCTCCAAGTCCCAGAGCCATCTAGACAGTGGTCACTGCTATGCTCTGCAAAGCTGTAATCTTAAAGAGTTCAGTCCCATTCTGACATCACACCTCGCTGGCCCCTATCCTAGAAGAACATATTGGTTTGGACTCAATTCAGATTTTTTAAATTCAGCATCCTCAATCCACATGATGTCCTCTTTGAAGAATCTAGTGAAGAAATATTACCTCTTTGATGCTGATGGGAAGTTCAGCCTGAGTGTAAGATTTCTTGGGTTCAACTTGGCACATCATCTTGGTCCAACTTTGAGTTTATTGTTAGGTCTCCGTGTCATGCCCATGGTCCAGCTATTGGTGATAGACTTTGAAACAGTTCAGAGACGGTAGAGAAGCTACTGATGATTTAGAAAATAAAACTAAGAGAAAAAAATGAATTATTTAGAGAAGGTCATTGGAATTAAGGAGAAATTCCAGAGGAGTATTAATATCCATCCATTTTATAAGAGAAAAAGAAAGAATGAGGAATAATGAGAGTGTTAGGTATGGAATACTCCCATGAGAAATATGTCAAATCCCTTTTTTATAGGAAATTTCTAAGTGACCAAATTATGAATTTCTAATAAATAATACCTCAGAATCATCTTCTCAGCAGCTTAATACATAAATACAATTTTCTTATTTACAGAGGCAGCCCAGATACTGTTACAAAACACTTTCATTCCCCTAACTAGTTGGTCCAGGTACCATAAATCATAGTCCAGATCCTAATGGAGTCCAGAGGTACCATAGTTTTGACTGGAACAGTCCTTCCTGGTTATACCATTCTCTCGGCAAATTTTTTTTAATGCTTTTGTTGATTTTTAAAGAGAGAGGAAGGGAAAGGGATAGAGCACGTATTGATAAGAAAGAGATACATTAATTGGCTGCACCCTGCACTCCCTCTCCTGGGGATATAGCCCACAACTGTGGAATAGGCTGTGCACCCCAGCCTATTTCTGAGGGCATGGGACAACACTCAGCCTACTGAGCCACACTGGCCAGGGCTCTGCAAAGTTTTTAATAACACTCCTTTTATGCTCAACTGTATCCTTGTTAAGCCAACAAATTATATGATTACTCAATCAATGTATAACGTGGGCACAGATAAGGATTGTTTTTTATTGTTTAAGGATGATTTTTTAATCTTTTTTTATTGTTGACATTATTACAGATGGCCCTGTTTTCTTTAAGTTTCATCCAATGATTGGTGATGTTAAGATATCACTGGTTTGGTTTTGAATTAGAGTGGTTGTTCTCAAACTTCAGTACTCATCAGAATCACTTTTAGTGCTTACTAAAGCACAGATTACTGGGCCCCAATCTTAGACTTCTGATTCTGAACATCTGGGGTATGGCTGAGAATTTGCATTTCAAACCATTTCCCAATGATGTTGATGCTGCTAGCCCAGGGGAGACAGGCTTAGAGGACAACCAACTCTTCCCCTCTGCTTGGGTAGTATTTTGAAGACAAAGAAAAAGACATAAGGATAGACTGAACAAGTTAAAGAACAATTTGATAAAATGTCTTAATATTAGGGACTAGTAAAAAAAATCAGCTGGTGAGCTGGCCAACTGCAAACTCAGTTTAATCAGATTATGATGGGCAAAACTCTGGCATGATAGCCATGTGTGGGGCCCTTCACTGAGCTCCCCTGTGCAGTTTTGAGATTTGGGAACTATTAAGTAGTTTGCTCTCAAAGAAAAAAAAAAAAAAAAAGAGCATTTTTTATTCCGAAGGAGGAATTTACATAGTCTTCTAGAAGGTTTACTTATTTCTTTGTGTGAGACAAACCTATGTGGGGGGCAGCATTATTGTTAGAATTCAGGGAGACCAAGAGGGGTGTGCCTAGCAAGCCCTGTGTGTCCCTTTTCAGAGACGTGACCAGTTGTATTTGAGAAGCCTTGAGAAGCTCTGAATTTCCACCCACCAAGACATTGGGATCTCACATTGCAGCCTCAGAGTCTAACAGTCAATCTCTAACTTCCCTGGCTATATACTACCCAGTGGTCAAATATTTTCATTCCTGGTGAAATAAGGAAATGATTTCATACTGACTAACCCAAGACAGCATGGGAATCTGCTCATCATAATCATGAGATGTTCTCAGCATGTATGAGTAACCGAGAAGTAACCAATCAGATCTAACTGCTTTGCTGGAGGGTGGACACATACAAGTTGGCATGGTGAGGAAGTGAGGTCCTGTGCACTGGCCGCTGTTCTGGGTGTCTGTCCTGCAGTTCTGGTTCAGGTTCAAGTCCTGGTCTGAACTTTCTCGCCCACTCAGGGTGAGCCTTGCATGGAGGCCACTCAGGGTGCCATTGGATGAGAGAGGAACCTTGGAATATTTAATTGGGAGCCGCTTTGAATGAAAAAGCAAATGCAGCATTTATTCTAAGAAAACTGCTGTATTTGACTTAATTTTGGTGAAAAGGATGTACTTTCTACACTAATTTGAAGAAACATCAGTTACGGAAATTAGCTGTAAAAGACTGGCTTTATGTGAAAAAAGAGGACAAAGACAATTTAGGTTGGTGTGTTGTTGTGTGTTTTTTTCTCCCATTTCAGTGAGAGATGTAAGACATTCAAGTCAAGTTCTTTAAAAACCAAGAAAAGAAACCACAAAGCATTCAATATGGAAAAAAATCATAATTACACATTTTTTCTTACTTTCAGATTATGGCCAGTTGATATACAGAGGAAGGGAGAAATGAAACAAAATGCACAGAAGTAGGAGGGAAAAGACTGAGAAACAAGCAAAGGACAAAAACAGAAAGATACAAGCAGTGAAAGAAAGATGAGAAAAACCAAAAGAGGATTAAAAGAGAATGATTTTTAGGGACTAAGAGAAAGGATGAGAGTGTCTATCATGTACTTTCCTACCCGGCCCCTAAGCACAGCTTGCTGTTGTTTTTCTCATCCTTTGATTGAAGTCTCCCTCCACATAGACTGTTAATTCCATAAGCATGAGAATGAGCTGGGTGTTGTTCACTATTGTTTTCCCAGCGCCCAGCACAGACATAGAAAACACAGTAAGAATTAGTAAATGAATGGATGAACTAGGAACAAGGGAAGAAAAAATGTGCAAGGAAAGAGAGTCCTGTAGCCCAAAGGTTGGGGTGATGGTCCTCCAAGAGCTAGTTGTTTCCTCAAGAGCCAGAGACTCCGGAATACAGTAACCTCTTTGCAGGTCGTGTCATGAAACCTCACCCATGTTCTCTTTGGCTCAGTTACCATCTGCTTGCTAAGCATGAGAATATTTTGCCTCTGTTTCTTTTGAAAACTTTCTGAAAATTGATGTTTTCACCATCCACACCTTGGGTATCGCTATGTCACCTGGTACCTTCTCTCTCCAGGCTCAGCTATCTAAGGTTCTCAAACCCTTCGGTCCCATCAGCTCCCCGGAGTCTGCCGTTGTAGACCAACTCTCCTCTCCCCAAGTGCTGCCTTCTTGGTTCTCCCAAGAGGCGTGCCTTCACTTTTAACCAGCTGGTGGCAATGGGCCGTCTTCCCAACCCCTCGACACTAAGGGCCTTAGAAGAGAGTCAGCAGACTCGGCTCCCACCGCCAAGACATCACCACGCCTTCACCCTCACGTGAAATGCATTTTCCAAGCCTCCACATCACTGTCCTCCAATACCGCCCGGGCACTCCTATACATTCATCACAGATTTTGGCCCATGGCAGCCCACAGCCCCCTCATCCACCCTATCGCTGACCTCCCCCAGGATGACTTCAAGGACTTTGGGCATGATTCATCCAAAAGATTAGCCTCTGCAAATACAGTGATTTTTTTAAATTGTAGTAAAATATGCATAACATAAAATTAACCATTTTTAAGTGCACAGTTTTGTGGCAGTAAGTACATTTACATTGTTATGCAACCATCACCACCATCTATCTCCAGGGAATTTTCATCTCCCCCCAAATAAAACTCTGTCCCCATTAAATACTGACTCCCCAAATTCGCCAATATTTTATCAGATTTAAAGGACTCTCATTGTAGAATTTTTACTTCCTAAAGTTGTTCTACTTTTCGAATTTTAAAATGTATTATTGCACTTTCTATCCACAGTCTCCAGTCTTACCAAGCAATCTCGATGCACACAGATCTGGGTTGGGATCCCAGCTAAAACATTTGTTAGCCTCAGTTTCTTCATTTGTAAAGTTCAGATAATAGATAACACTGTACTTAATCCACAGACTAAAGAGATAAGAGAGCTGGCGTTCATTGGATGGTTGACAGGATTCGGTGCTTATAGAACCTTCAGCACAGGTGTCTTCTTCTCCATCCTTCCTACCAGTCCCCACAGTCATGCTCCTCATTCCAATCACTGCTTTGCTGTCATCCTTATCCTCCTCTCACCTTAGTCTTTCTGGCACCGATTTCAGGGGATACCCCGTCCTCTATTGGTCCAGCTCTCTGCCTCCACCAACCGACCTGGGCTCAGCTATCTAAGGTTCTCAAACCCTTCGGTCTTTGCTGTGGTCACTAGAAGGCATGGTCTCCCACCCCACTAGGCCGCCCATCCTGTCAGTTACAGGCCTTTAACGGGCCCCCTATTTGACTTGCCATTCCCCACACCAGCTTTTTCTGCTCTTTTCCCTTCACTCCATATCCCTATTATGCCACTACCCCAGGGTTGTCATCTATCTTCTGTGTTTTTATGGACCCGAGTTCTTAAAGTTTAGTGCACGAAGGAATAATGCACAACCCCTAAGAGGTTGACTTGGTGAGAGGAGATGAGGTGGAAATCTGCAATTTTAACAAGCAGCCCAGGTGATTTTGGTATAGGTAATGCACTGTCCACTTTTCTCTGAGGGCTGTCTGAAGCCACAAGCTCTTTGAGAGCAACATCTTGTCTTCTCTGATTTTCATCTCTAAATACCTGGCAATAGATGGGGAAGGATTGAGAGAATGAATGAATCTGGCTGTCACTCTGCATTTCAGAATAAGTTACCACTCTCCTTTTGAAATGCTAATTAGCTACAGCAGTTTAAATGCAGTTTAAAACTCTTTAAGATGTTTTATCCTTAATCCTTTATCATCCCTTTTCATTGCCATTGGAGGTAGGGGATTATTAAGAACTTGCTATTCTCAGACTAGAACAACTACCAAAAAGAAAAAAGGACCAAGCCAAGGGCTGGGTGAGAATCAGACAGAAGAGCAGAGATATGTGGGTTGGGCCTTTCCACTGTATCTTAGGGAGGAACGTACTGTGTTAACGCTCATTCTAAGGATCTGCCAGGCAGACGTCTTTATGGCCACTTTGTAGTGGGCTTTTCCGGAGTAGAAAACATCTTAAGCAGGAAGGTCACTTCTGGAGATGCTGGGAGAAGGTGACTTAGGGAAACTGGTAAATAAGGTTACAGACTGACATACCTGGCCAGTGGTGGGAACACACCCCACTTCAAAGACTTCACATCCTAGCTCTCCCAGTTCCTAGTTTGTGACGTGGGTAATTTAACTGTTGGGGTCGCTTGTTTCCTCATTTGTAAAATGGGGACAGTGTGATTTCCCTTGCAGGCTTTTTTGAGGATTCAAGATGGAATGTAAGTAATGCACAGTGACTCTATGATGCCGGGCCATCAGGCAGTTTCCAAGAGAGCTGGGTATCTGGTTATCCCTTTGTCTCCATGGCAATGAAGGGGAATCGCGTGCACACATACCTGCACCAAGTCCACCTAGAAAAACAGAAGTGGGACCAGCTGTTGCCCTCTGGGGAAGTCTGACTCTGAAGCCTCACCCCTTCTGTAGTAAAATGTTTCCAAAGGGAGCAGACAGAGTAACCTAGGGCCATGCCCTCCCACTTCCCTCTTCCTGAGCCCGCTACGAGCCTGTCTTGGGGAAGTGGGAGGTAAACTTGCGTGGGTGGCCGGAACTGAAACATTTCTTTTACCACTTTCCTGTTCCTCCACCCCTTTCTCTTTTGTGCCCGGGGGAGGTGGGGAGGAGAAACAGCTCAGGCCTGTGCTGTACCCACACATTTGGATCTGCTCCCCCAGCCTTCAGAGCCTACCTTGTCATTCACCAAGATTCATTGAATGCCTGCAGGGTTCAGGCTGCTGTTCTCAATGTTGTATCCCAGACCTCCCTGGGAGCCCATAGGAAGTTTGTTGAAATAGTTAAGATATTCCCCCAGCTCATGAAGAGCAATATGTAACCCCCACTTCATTCCAACCCTCAGCCCCTCCCCATCCGTGGCTAAAAAGTGCGCTAAAAATGTTTGATTTATCTGTTAGTAATAATGAACACCTATAAACAGTCTTCAGGCTTCCTTCCATACCTACTCCCTTGTTCCTGAATATTTATTTGCTTTTAGGAGAAGAACTTGGATTGGTTTCCTCGGATGCGAGCCATGTCCCTTGTTAGCAATGAAGGTGACAGTGAGCAAAATGAGATTCGGAACCTGCAGGAGAAGTTGGAATCAACCATGAGTCTGGTCAAACAGCTGTCGGGTCAGCTGGCGGAGCTCAAGGAGCAGGTCAGTGGGTCCAGGGAGCTGGGGCTGAGTGAGGGGGAGTCATTCACCACCTTGAGTGCGGGAGACCCAGAGACTCCTGGGAGCAAGCTTGTGGAATTTATAAATTCCGATTAAGAAAGCCCATGGTGTGCTGTTGGAACATCTCAGCAAGCAGGGGCTTCTGCTTCTCCACCTCCCCATCTTGTGTGAACCTTCTCCTTCTGTGAAAGGGGGAAGGAAGGCACGAATGCCAAAATGCAAAGACCTCTTTGCACTTTTTTGGTAGAAACTCATATTTTCTGCCATCAGAGTAATTAAACTCATTGGAAAGGCAGATCATCATTAGTATCTGTCATCGCTATAATCATCCCCTACATCGTGTAAAATTGTTAGCATCTGTAAAAATAATATCGAAAGTGACTGTGGGAGCTGTTAAAATGACTCTGGTGTTGGGGGGTGATTATGTGACAAGCAAGGGCTGCTTTAAAAGAACCATGGTTCCTGTTTCTTAACCACAGAGACCGGGTTTGCTTTGTTTTCTCTGTTTATGGAAATGCACTTAAAAAATATTCTCTCTGTTTTGAAGAAACATATTCTCTACGATCCCAAGACAGCCCTGTAGGTGCTTGGGAAATGTTAACCCAAAACGGTGTGGCCCACCAGCCCTGGGAGAGAGTGAGGAAATCAGCTCAACACACTGTCTCTTTCTCCCCAGATGACAGAACAAAGGAAGAATAAGCAGAGACTGGGCTTTCTCGGATCAAACACACCCCATGTGAATCATCACATGCCGCCACACTGATACCATGGGGGAGAGCCGTGACTGGCCTTTCATCAGCGCCCTGCCTGACCACTGAATACAGAACTGAGCTGGAGGGGAGTGAACAGTGCCTATTGTTGAAAAGTTAAAAACAACCAAGTGCCAAGATGTTGCCTGGTGTAGCTCCGGGAACAATTTATAACTGTGTTTTCATGGTTGAGAAGACCAAACTCAAAAATGCAGCGGCTGGAAAGCACACATCACGCCTTCTTAACGCAACGTGAAGGGACTTACGTGGACGGAGAGGGCAGGGAGAGGCAGGGCTGCAGGAGATGCCGTGCAGAGAGAGCCACCTTTTGCTAAGCCATTAAAGAGTCGGTTTTGTCTTAAACGCTGACTGCAACCTTTGTCACGGTTGGTTGGACTTTCTTTCTTTTAATTATGGCATGTAGGTCAGTGATACAGGAAGTCATATTTGGGTGGCTAAGTTTTTACTATAGAAAATAAGTGAAAAAGATTAAAAAATGAGAGTTGCAAAGAAAAATGTTAGTGTTTCCAAACCGTAGCTGTCACAGGGCAATGTCCTTATTTATAACATGCAACGCAATGGATTTGCGGCTCTAGCAACTAGTGCTGGGAGCCTGTGCCCCTCAAGCTGACATCACAATGGGATGTGATTGCTTTCTCCCAGATCCAGAGGGGCTCTGTCAATATAGAGCACAAAAGGTGGTCTTCAGAGAACTCGGGAAAAGCATGTCAATCATGTATAGGCTAAGATTTTCAAAGATTTGGGGAAGAAAAAGCTACAGTAAGCCCCAGGGAAGAGTTTTTTTGAGTGTATGTGTGCTTTAAAATATATTGAGATTAATAAATGAAAATGGTGGAAGATGACGGGAAATACTGAAAAACTTACGAGAGTGGCATTTTATAAATATGGAGTAAAAGCTATTTGATTCATGTTTGCTGTGCTTAAAAGGAACTGAGTGGTTTTATTCCTGCAGTTGGGAGGGAGGGAAAAATCTAAGGACTTTATTGAATACTCAAGAAAATGAAGCATATCAATTGCATATTTTAAAACTGTATTTAGTGAGAGCTTTTCAGAATGTAGAAAGATAATAATCTCTCCCCCAAATTATTTTTATGTTAAATTAATGCAACTAGAATTTGTGGAAAGAGAAAATAACCTGCCATACCCTTGTTATTCTTAGAAATGATGTTTTCAGAGTGTTAAAGCAAAATTGAGATATTTAAAGTGTTAGGGGACCACTGTGTGGCCAGAGAGCAAGGCACAGGACACCCAAGTCTGGGAGATTCTTTGCAAGTTGACCTTCTGGCCCTGGCCCCCCAAGAACAAAAAATTGCCTCCAGAATCTTCAACTCTGACCTTATTACCACCAAGGTTGAAGGTCTGGGCAAGGTTTGCTATGACTGTTTTTAAAGCTTTGAGATTGTTTTGATATAGTTTAAGCTATTGGATCCTAAAATTCTCAAATCATTGGGCTAGGTAGATTAGAAAGGATGCCTAGACCAGCCCTGTTAAAATGCTGTTAAAATGTTGACTTGGAGAGAAACTGTTGAAACCTCGATCAACAAATTTTTGAGCTGAATCTCTTGACACCCCCCTAATCCAAACCTCTCCCCAAATTGAGAATTCTTCAGTCCGACATGAAAGCCATTTTCCTGACCAGTTGCTGAAGTACCATAGTCCAGAGACGAAGAAATTGAGATATATATCCGCGGGCAGCACAGAACTTTGAACCTATTAGGCAATCAATAAGTGTATGAGAATTCCACCGTCACTAATCACCCTTAATTCTTTATTAAAACTTTAAACCCTCTCACATATTTGATTCTTTTTAAATGTCTTCACCAAAATCTAAGTAAAACAAAGCATCCATTGTTTTCATCCAAGACCATCATTGTTTTAATATCATTAGATAACTATATTAATTAGGCAGAGAGTTTGGGGAGTAGGGCAAAGAAAAGGGGTAGATTGAGCATATTCTAGTTTAGGGATCTCACAAAATCAAATATTTTTTATGTCTGAACATCAAGAGAATAGATTAATTTTTACAGATGAGAGCAACCTGTCTTTCAGATGATGAACTATGTAGTCTTTCCTGACACTGTGATAGTTCTTTTTTTTATAGGACTAAGCCATTGGGTTAGTGGTAGCTCACCCTTTCTCAGCATATTGTCTCCTGTGGGAAGCAGCCAGAAGATTGCAACTAAAAAGATTCTTATTGGTTCAGAATTAAAATATTTCTCAGTTGTGCTTCTCTTTCTTTTCTGCCTAAATACTTAGAGATTACAGGGCAAAATGAACAAAACAAAACAAACAAAAAAGGCATTTTGCAGGCTATTAATTCATGACAAAGATAATAATGCAGAAATTTGACATCTGATTTATATGTTACATATATGTTTGTAATGCAACCGGAATAGTTGACCTAGACAAGTATTAGTTAACATTCTCATATTTATATAGTGATATTACATACAATCATCCTTGATTTTGATGTTAAGGGAAATGTTTTCCTATTTATTTGTTAAAATCCACACGAGGTTAAAAGTATCAGTTAATGCTGAATAGTTTAATGAAAGTATGTTTCTTAAAATATCATTTTTAGATGAGAAAATGTTTGTATCATATAAGACTATAATATAAATAAATAAATTGTATACATGTAAAATTTATCATTTTCTTCCCCTTAAAAAGTTAGTTTAGAAAAGGGCTTATTTTCTTAAATATTGAACTTTTTCTGTTGATGACAAGGATGCAGTTTTTAGATGGTTGATAATATCTGGAAGATATTTCATCCAAGTCGGAACTGTGTGCTTATGTCATATTCTCCACTCACAGTTCATTCTTTTGAATGTTCTTTTTAGTTTATAGTTGTTTTATTATAAACAGTGATGCAGCCACCCCCTATCTCCATGCCCTGGGACTAAGATGAATGGGAAGACTGGGGATCTGGGGTCAGTGAAAGTGAAGATTGGGGCTTCCTTATGATTAGGGGAAAGAAGGAGTAAATGACAGATGCTAGGAAGAAAAGAGCTTACCCTCCAGGGCCCAGTAGACTGGGACATAATAAGTAAATATTTCACAGGCATAATGGCATACCAGATTACAGACTCAAGGGATGCTGCTTAAACATGCAGAGGAAAGAGCTTTGTGGAAGAGTAGCTATAGGGCGCATGTTCCCTCAGCAGGTCTTAAAGCTACACGGAATAACAAATCGACATATTCTGACCCACAGACCCTTTCCAGTATGCCATGACACATACTACAGTACAAAACAGAGAGGATCAGGCATCTGAAACAAACGCAGATGCCACAGGAACTAGGCAAGTCACTTGAATGGGTGAAATTGTGGCATCCACACCATACATAGGGAATGGGGAGGCCATGGTGAGCTTTCTGTTTGCAAAATTTGACCACTGATTCCAGTGTTTAGAAAATCCCTGAGGCTAGTTGAGGCCTTCTAGTCACTCATTTGTTATCTCCCTTATAGTCACTCATTTGCTCTCTCTGAAATCATTGTAAAGCTATTCGATTGAATAGAAGAAAGGACTAAAACCAAGCACAGGAACTAAAATGCATGTGAAACTTGAGAAATCTGAAAACAAATCCAGTTATCATCTCTGAACTGGCAGGTTTCCACAGACTTGGATGATTTATTGAATTATCAGACCAGTACTTCTCATTTCACCAGTAGACGGTTTCCCCCCAAAAGTAGAGGATTGCTCTATTTGCTGCAAAAAAAAAAAAAAAAAAAAGACATGATTCTAATATATGTCAAGACCAGATAAGTATAATTTATAAATTATTATTAATAAAATTGGATATCTATAACTATTTCACGTGTGATACTTTAAGTGCTGTATTCATTTCTGACCATGTTTCTAAATAACATATCCATTGGTATGAAAGTCGTTATTATTGCTATTTTACTTAGGGAGACATGAGAGGCAAAAAATTGGTGACTTGAACTATGGTGATGAACTAATCCATATGGAACATTGTGCCCAGCATTTATGCAGAGTTGGTCAAAACCCTAATTGGCCAACACCTATTGGTGTGTGTATTGGCGGGATGGGTGGGTAGGGATGGGGGGGGGGAGGGTCATACACAGCTTAGACTTATTGGGCACAGGCATTTGGTCATCTAGGATTTCCTAGTTGTTAACATCCAGCACTTCAAATAATAGTTCCCCTCAGCCAGCTGAAATCAAAATGAGTTGCTTGAATCACATGCAAACAATGAATAGAGTTCTTTGCTCATGTGGCCTTTTTCCAGTGTGCCACAGTTCCTTAAAGAAGTGTGGCAGAAATTGTTTTGTTTGGAAATCAGAGGAAAGGTTGGACAATGAGTTCCTCTTGCAATGAGCGTAATTGGCACGAAGGGCAGGAGTATGCAAGTGGAGGGGGATGTGATGGACGTCCGCAAGTTACCCTGCCTTTGACTGGCCAACCGGGGTGCTTTGCACCTTAGGAGGCCAAGACTTCAGGGAAGAACCGCAGGCTAGAAATCGGTGAACTTTCGCCTCTCCCATGTTCCTCCCGACAGCAGGATTGCTAACACATCACATGGAGCCAACTGCATGGCAAACAAAGAAACACAGGAGCCAAATTTTATGCAGATAGAAAATGTATAAGAACAGAAATTAGTTGTTGAGTTCAGTTTAACTCAATTTAACAGAAAATTCTGGTTTTTACACTTCAATATGGATTTTCCCCTGATGTCTGTTTCCTTTTAGCTCCAGTTATTTGGGGTAAAAGCAGGTCCGGGTAGAGTTGCCCTCCTCACAGCTGTGGGAACGTGCATGCAGGGTGGATTTCCTCAGCACATCCTTTCAAAGTTCTCCTCTAAAATTGGTTTCCATAGGAAAAAGGTTCTGAGGCTGCTCCCTGCTCTCATAACTGTGCTTTTAGTTTTGTTTTATAATTGTCTTCCCTTTGGACAATTTTATCTACCTTTCTGTAAGCCATAACCTGTTCCTTCTCTTTCAATGTAGATCAAATGTTTGTGATTCTGATCTTCTCAGCAGTATATTAAAATAAAAATTCTCTGAAGACAATACCTTAAAATTAGACCCAACTTTATAAAAAATATTCATTTATTTTGTATTAACTTGGCTTTATCAGGGAAGCAAAATCATGATAGGTGGCATAGACTGAGAGATTTACAGTGGGGTTTCCCATTATGCAGCCATAGTGAACACTCTATGGAAAGCTGGTGCTTCTGCATCTGGTGGTGGGTCTGAAGTCACTGTAAGTGAGGGGGGCTGGCAGTCAGGATAAAAAGCTGGGTGTGAAGCAGGGAAGAGCGAGGGCAAACTGGAATCCATGGGGGCAGATTTGTATCTACTTCTCACCATCTCCAAACTCCATAGCCCATGTGACCTAAAAAAGAAGCTGGTGGCCTTCACCATGGAGTTGCATGTGCCTCTGACCCAGGACTCAGAACTCAGAAAACTGGAAAAGGTCTGCTGGGAGCTGGAGCACTGCAGGCTAGCTGCTGCCCCACGCCAACCCCCTGAGCCAGGAGATCAAGCTGTGAGCTGCAGCAGTGCTTTTGCCTACTTCTTCTGAACTTAATGGCTATTGCTTCACTTCTAACTTCCACATCTCATGAAAATATCTCCTGTGGTCAAAATTAACCTGTAAGCCTGTGAGAAAGGAGATTCTGGGAAATGTAGTTCCAGCTAAGCCAAACTGGCACGATAGTACAAAGCTACGCCACTGGAGTAGGCCTTAATGCTCACCAATAGTGATGCTCTTTTTCATACTGGAGCCACAGACACATTTCCTAGTACCTGTTGCAGTTTGGTGAAAACACACGACTAGTTCTGACCAATGGATTGTGAGTGCAGTTGACAAGCTGAAGCAGTAAAAAGTCTCTGGACAACCTCCAGTTCTTTCTCCCCCACATCAATCATGGAGGCCAAGATGAAATCAGCCTAAATCCCTGAGTCACCTCTTTGAAGCGAACTACTCTAGGGACCCTAGAGAATCTTTTTTATTTTATTTTTATTGATTTCAGAGAGGCAGGGAGAGAGAGCAAGAGATAGAAACATCAATGATGAATCATCTATCGGCTGCCTCCTGCATGTCCCCTACTGGGGATCGAGCCTGCAACCAAGGTATGTGCCCTGACTGGAAATCTAACCATGACCTCCTCGTTCATAGCTCAATGGTCAACCAACTGAGCTACACCAGTCAAGCTAGAGAGTCTTAATACACACAGCAGAAGTAGTATGAGTGAAAAATAAACTTTCATGTGTCAAACTATTGAAATTTCAGAGCTTTTTTGGTTGTTAAATGAGATTTGGGAGTTTATGATTGTTACTATAGCATTAACCTGCCTACCTAACATATGTATAAGTCACCAGAAAATTGACCCAAGTATAAAACTTCTGGGATGTATTCAATAAAAATATAAAATAAAGAAATACCTATATATGCAAAGTATTCATTATATCATTATATATATAATTCAAAATTTGAATGCAGTCCAAAGATCCAGTAATTTGGGCAAGCTTAAAATTTATGATTCAATCATGGGATAGAATAATATGAATCTATGTGAAGTATATAAAATGAGACATTAGAAAACAGGATAAACTTAAAAGGTGGCTACAAATTATATGTATACTACTAACTATATAAAGCATGTTTCTCAAAATTGAACAAAATACTCAGTAATGATAATTGTTTTAAAATAGCTGTAGTATTATACATTATTCCTGTTCTTTATTTTCTAGACATTTTTTAGGTTTTAAAATTGATTTGGTAGTTTAATAATATTTTTTAAAGGAAATTAAAGTTGTATTTACTCCATCAAATATTTCCTAAGAACATATTTTCCCAAAATATTTACATTTTCATAGGATCACTGGAATTGTAGATTAAGTGAATATCATAGCCACGGTTTATAATGGTTTCAATTAGGCATTTAAGAAAAATTACATGATATTCCTATGTACAAGAGAGAAAAATTTGTCCTGGATCAGATTAGTTTTCTGCAAGTGAACAATTCTACTAAATGTGAGATTAGAGTAAAATATCCTTGGCCTATTGTTAGATCTCTGCCTTGGCCTTTTCCTGGTCAACATTTATTTCAATGTCTGGAATAAAGAAATACATGGCAAAATTACAAAATGTGGAGCTGACATAAAGTTGTGAAGTAGAGTGAACATGAGCAATGACAGAGTAACAATAATGTCAGAAAACTGGAACAATGAACAAAGCTAATGAACTTTAACTGAGAAATATAAAGTTTAACTCCAAAAAGCCCAGTTGCATCAATAGAGGATACAGCAGACAAAAATCAAAGAAACCTTGAGATTTTCAACAACCTCTAGGTCAGCGGTTTTCAACCTGTGGGTCGTGACCCCTTTGGGGGTCGAACAACCCTTTCACAGGGGTCGCCGAAATACATCCTGTATATCAGATATTTACATTACGATTCATAACAGTAGCAAAATTACAGTTATGAAGTAGCAACGAAAATAATTTTATAGTTGGGGGTCACCACAACATGAGGGACTGTATTAAAGGGTCGTGGCATTAGGAAGGTTGAGAACCACTGCTCTAGGTCCATATTTATATATTCAGTTATTTTTTTAAAATGTTTATTTAGTGCTTATTATATTTTAAAAATATTGCAGAGGTCCAGGCAAGATCTGATAAGGGTTTTATTTTAGAGAGTAAGCACTATGATGTCATCACTGTGATCTTCTAACACCTTCTTTTCAATGCCCTATAGCTGTAAAGACATGAGTGATGGATAGTAGATATTTGGCAACAGGATTAGTTCCCCTTGTAACTAACCCCTCTTTCTATCTCAGTATTCAAAAAGGAGAATCTACAGAATCTGGTGTTCAATTGGGTGAGGAATAAGGAAGAAGGAGGAATCCAGAATAAGTCTTGGGCTTTTACTGGATTAATGGGAAAATAGTGATGCTGTCCGTTGAGATAGGGAATACTGGAAGGAGTAGACTGGGGTGGGACTGTGGAGAGACTAGAAGATGCGTTTATATTTGAACATACTGAGTTTTATTTCTTTAAGAGGAATCCAGAAAGAATTACCTGTTAGATACTTGGATATATAGGTCTAGAGTCCATGAAAGAAGTTGGTACTAAAGATAAAAGATTTAAGAGTCATTGAGATATACATGACAGTAAGACCAAAGGAATAAACAAATGCTAAAAGACAGAGAGTAGACATTAAGAAGAGAAGAAGGTCCAGGATAGAGCCCCAAAGAAAATCAATCAAAAGAAGGGGGGAAAATGAGAAAGAAAAATCATAGACCTGTGCAAGAACAAAAAGGAGAAAACTTTGACTCACTCTCACAGTTTGCTCTTAATTTATCTGAAAACAGGTGGCCATCCCCTTTTACATGAAAACTATATTCTGAGTCAGTCAGTTCCCATGTCAACCTTCCTTTCCTATCAAACTTCTTATTTTACCTGTAGAGATAGACTTTCTGTATATGACACCACATATAAGTAGAATGGGGTGGACGAGAAGTAAGATGTATCTTGGCATGTGTGGACAACGGAGGAAGAGTGTTGTGAGCCTGAAAAGGAAAGGCGCTAGGAGTAATGCTTACTGGGCATTGTGGTTCTCCACATATTTTGAATAAAAAGTAATGCACTGCATCTGACTCTTAGAGAATCTAGAAATCAGTGTAGAGGGGAAGCACTTCTGCTTCTTTAAGGATTATTTGCTGGCCATTGCAATTTGGAGGGGCAGTCATTCATATCGACCTGTTTAAACAAGAGGACAAAAGTGGGAGTGAAGAAAATGGTCTTCTACCCAAAGGAGCCCTGGGTTCTCCTTCCTCCAGCACTGCCGATTGATGGCAGCTGGAAAGGCAGCACTGAACAGGCTCAGGGGAGCACAAGATGCCCTAAGGAAGCAAGTCCCAGCCACACTTAGAAGTCAACCTTCCTATCGTAGAGATACAACTGAATGCTGAACTAAAAAGGAAGTGACAGAAGAGCCTTCTCTGTACCTGAATTTTTAAATTTGGTTACATGAAAAACTACAGATAAATATAAGCTCAAGAGATTTTAAATGAGAAGCATATTATCATCACCAGTTCAAACTCACTTTCTAACCCTAGGTTACAAATTTGGGGCTTCAAAAAAACCTGAACCTCCATGAGTTCATTGTAAAAAACTATGTCCAAAGTGCTGAGCGAGACTGCACAGAGGAGATGACGTTTGAACAATTGACTGGGAAGTTAGAAGTGGCCAAGGAAAGTCGCTCAGGGAAAAATGAGCATTTGAAGCACAAGCAGAGTGAAAGCAAACAGAGGAAGAAGAAAAATGAATGGTGTTCATGGAATGACCAAAGTCACATGTGGTTAGTGGGTTAAGGAGGAGTAGCAAGAGCCAGGCTATGAAATTACTCCAGACCATTACCTTAAAGAGCAGTTGGGTGAGGGGGGCTGCAGAAACTTTTATATAAGAAACATAACATGGTCACATTAAGTTTTAGGAATGTAACTGGAGGGAGAGTAAGGGATCGAGTGGAGAGGAAGGAGCTATAACAGGGAGGTCAGTTAGCTAGGAGGTTGTTGTAAAGATCCAGCCAAGAAAACCAAAGGCCTGTACCAGAGCAACAGTGGTCTGATGAAGAAGCGTGGACAGACCCCAGGGACACAAATAAGGTAGAGGTCCAGGACTTTAGACCAATAGAGGGAGAGTTGTTGAGGATTACCTTCAGGTTCTCATTTGTGAGAAAGGTTAGATATCCCTTAGCAGGGAGAAAAAATTCCTAACTGAGTATGCTTGTGACCTATGAATCTACAATGCATCCAAATGAATATTGTCGTAGACTCTGCAATTACTGAGACAAAATGATATCATCACTGTGATCTTCTAACACCTTCTTTTCAATACCCGATAGCTGTAAAGACATGAGTGATGGATAGTAGATATCTGGCAACAGGATTAGTTTCCTGAGCATTACAGATGGAGATGCAATAATTGGGGTATGCTTTGAGTTCAGTTAAGTAGAACCAAGATTTTATCAAGTTTTGACATAACGTTGTTTCTTTTAATCCCCCCAGCATTCCTAAAGGTGGGTATTTAATATCCTTCCAAGGTAATATTTAATATCTTTTCAGTTTTACAGATGAGGACTCGAAATCAGTTGTCGTAGTTATCACAATTAGTTACTAGTGGAGCTAAGACTGGGCCACTTTCTTCCACTTTTGCCTCTAGAGACAGAACACGCTCATGAGACTGCAAACCCACTGAGGTCAGAATTGATCTTATTAATTCTTATGACCCCAATATATATCACAGTGCCCAGAACATTGATATTTATCAATGCATGATAGCACTGAATCACAGGATCTATTCATTTGTGGAATGAATAAATGGATTTCACACATCTAACATTCCAGAATTCTTTGCTTTGTTAAATAACGCAACTACATTTCTGAAAAAAAAGTTTCATGGACATGAAAAATAAAAGGTATTAGGCAGGTGTTGGTGATTTCACTTCCTGTGAAATAGCTTGGAAGAGTGGGTAGAGTCTATGAGTTAAAATAACACATATGGGAGAATTAATGTTTTAAAGAAAATATGTAAAAAGAGATATTTCCATGTGATCTAATTAATTTCCCAAACCGCTGGCAGGAAGACCCTTTCCTGAATCCCACCTGAGTAAGCATTTTCATTGCTTACTTTCCAAGGGTGTGTCTACACACCAGCCCTCCTCGCCTGCTCTGCCTGCCTCTATTTTATTACATGACATTTTCATTGAGCTATTGAAATTGGATGTGTCAGACACATTAAAAGCAATGGCAGTTGTGGCAAGTTAGTTGATATATTTTAAAATAAACCAAGAGGGCCATGTAGATGTCAAGGGAATAAATTGCTCTGTTTAGCAACAAGTGATTTATTTAACTACTGTAGACAGGGTCCAAGCAATGCCAAACTGCATACATTTTGGAAAAAGCTGAGCTATTTTTCTCAGAAATCTCTCATGTGGGACCAAAATAAGAACAGGAGAAGCTTATGGGAAGATTAATTAAATTCTTGATTTGGGAATGACCCCAAAGAATGAATTTTATTTCCCATGTGCTACAAAATTGACCTTGTCGTGTTTCTGAAGGTGAGACACATTCTTGAAGTATCAGGTATTAGCATTGACCCAGACTTCAAGGCCTTCACTTCATGCTGCTGTAACAGCCTTTCTCCCCAGCTTGCGTTTATGTCTCAGAGCAGGGTGATCGGAAAAGCAGAACTCTGGGATTTCATCCTTCCTTCCTCTCACCATTCAACCTTGGTTGGTGACTGCTAGGTACAAGACAATCAATACATGGGACTTGGTTGGAATCTAAAGTTGCAGAAACACAGCAAAGCAGCTAAACGTACAGGCTCTGGGAACGGAAGGCCCAGATTTGCATCCTGGTTTTGCCACTTACTCACTGAGTGACTGTGAACGGGTTTCTGGCCTTTCTGTGCCTCACTTTTCTCATCTGGGGATGAAGATAGTAATAGTACCGACCACATGCAATTGATGTGAAGTTACATGAGCTACTACAATGTGGAGAGGCCCACCTGCCATTGCCCTTTCTTGTATCATGGATCACCCCTTACCCATCAGTTCATCCCCTCGGCATACACACATGCTGTATGTGGTGGTTCCCTTGAAAAAGAATCCTTGATCCAACATCCTCCAGTTTTGACCTTATTCCTTTTCTCTCATTTAAGTCAAAACTCCTGGAAAGAATTGTGCATTTGCTCTTTGATCCACTCCAGTCAGACACTTATCTTTGTTGTTCCAATGAAACTGTTCATCAAAATCACCCGTGACCTCCATTTTGTCTAATCTAAAGGTCAATTCTAGAGGTTTTATGGAACACAACTTTTCAACAGCAATTGGCCCATTCTTGACACCCTCTTTCTGAAACACAACTCGTTCTGGGTTCTTGTTCGACTGGCCGTTCTTTCCTAGTTTCCCTTACAGACACTTCCTCACTGGAGTGCCCCAGGGTCCGTCTCTGGAACACGTCTCCTCTTTTTCCTCACTCCCTAGAGGATTTCACTCAGTCTCATGGTAGCTACAAATATAGATTTAGATATATGGCAACGACTCCCAAATCAATACCTCCAGTCCCAACACTTCCCCTGGAGTTCCCCAGACTTCAACTTACTTTTCCTACCTCCACCAGGATGAATACTAGGACTCTCAGCCTTATTACAGCCAATCCTCGTTATTCGCAGATCCCACATTTGCAAATTTGCCTGTTTGCTAAAACTTGCTTGTGACTCCAAAATCAATACTCCCAGTGCTTTTAGTCATTCGCACACATGTGCAGAGCTGTGAAAAATTTGAGTCACTGGACATGCACGGTCCAGCTGAGGGCAAGCATGGCAATACTCTGCCTTCTTGTTTCAGCTCTCATAATGTAAATAAGCATCCTTTCGTGATCTACTTAATGTCACATTTTTCCCCTTCATTTTTGTGCTTTTTGTTGGTCATTTTACTTTTTAAAGTGGTTCCAACGTGTTGTGCTGAAGGGCTGTCTAGTGTTCCTCAGCGCAAGGAGGCTGTGGTGTGCCGAACAGAGAGAATGTGTTAGATTAGCTGGATTTAGACACGAGTTATAATGCTGTTGGCCATGAGTTCAATGATGAAGAATGAGCAATATACATTAAGTTAGGTGTCTTTTAACTGAAGCACACATAAAACAAGGTTATGTGTTGATCAGTGATGAAAACTTTTGTGAGCAGGGGCTCACAGGATGCCAACCCTACATTTCTCCCAGAAGCCATGGTTCAGTGTTCCCGATGACTTAATAGAATGTTAACTATCGCAAATAATGAAAATTGACTGTATATTCAATTTTGAATTCTTCTCACCCCATTTTCACCTCAGAAAATAACTTAATTCTTCCAGTTGCTTAGGCCAATTATATTTGTTAATCTTTTCCTCTCACCTCTCACATCCAATATATCAGCCAGTCCTCTCATATCTTCCTTTGAAATTGCTCCACTTTTTACACCTTCCTTGTTTCAAGCCTTGATGTGGCAATGCATCATATCTTTTTGCTACGCTGCTGAGAACCCTCCAATGGCTTCTCACCTGATTCAGATCAAAGGCTAAAGTCCTCACCACAGCCTTCATTCAGCTATACTGTCATCTTTGTGATCCTCTAAGACATCATGATGTCATCTCACCTCAAGGCCTTGCCCTAGCCCTCTTCTCTACTTCAAACATTATTCTGCAAGGATTCACCTAGCTCATTTCCTTACTGCTTTGTGTCTCTCCTCACTATCAACTTATCCTAGGTACTTCATTTAAAATTATGCTTCTCTTATTCTCTATCCCCTTACCCTACCTTATTTTCTTCATATTGGTTATCACCCAATATACTATAAACTTGTTTATTGTTTCCTCTCAATAGAATAGAAACTTTTTAAAAATCCTTACCTGAGGATATTGATTTTAGAGAGGGAGGAAGGGAGAGGGTAAGAGAGAATGGGCGGGGGGGGAGAGAGAAAAAAAAATCGATGTAAGAAACATCAATCATTGCCTCATGTATACCCCACAACCAGAGATTGACTGGAGATGGAACCTGAAATCTAGGTATGTGCCCCAACCAGGAATCAAACCTACAAGCTTTCGGTGTACAGGACGAAGCTCCAACCAACTGAATCACGCTGGCCAAGGCTAAAATATAAACTTTTTTTTTGAAAGAATAGTTTATTGATTTGAGAGACAGAGGAACATTGACATGAGAGAACAACATTAATAGGCTGCCTCCTGCATGTTCCCTGCTGAGGACTGAACTGGCAACTGGGGCACATGCCCTGACCTGGAATCAAACTGTCAACCACCTGGTGCACAGGATGACACCCAAACAGCTGAGCCACACTGGTGAGGACTAGAATATAAACTTTTTGAGGACAAGGGCGTTATGTGTTATGATCACTGCTGATTCCCCAGTACCTGACACAAAGTAGATGCTAAATAAAATTTATTAATACTCTGATTGATTATTTGATTTCTTTTACATGGCACGGAGATAATATTACTGCCATTTCACCCTGTGACTTACCTGCAACAATGTTAAATAGCCTTTGGACTGCCTTTCCTGCTTACTTAGCATGGCCATAGGGCCGTCTTCAACACATCCATTTGGGGAAGGCACATATTCACTGTTGACCCAAGCAAGGCAAATGACACACTACATCTCAAAGCCAGGTGGCAGGAATGTCGAGATTGTCTACTGCCCCTGCCTCTTGACTTTGGTGAGGGGAATTAAGAATAACTGTGTTGCTTCAGAAAATAGCATCTTAAAAACCCTGTTATAGATGATGTGCTTTGATTGTCTCATACATTGCCTGTTTTCTTCCCAGCATGAATTGTAAAGGAAGACAGCTTTATTCTCAAAGGAAGATGTGCCAATTGAAAATGTTCATTCCCATACAGGATGCACCAGAGTGAGATCACCATCCAGCCAATGGCGGTATTGTGACTCGGGACATGCGTGTCGATTTCATCTTGAAAAGTTAACGGCAAGATTCTCAGGTGTCGGGGCCCCTTACCCAGGATGTTGCTTAACTTGGAAAGAAAAGTTTCCCTTGGAACGTACTTCCTGGTGAACAGGATCAGGTGTTGCTTAACAGGTATTAAGTAGACACAGAGTAAACCATGGCCTTCTCTAGGGGAAGTAGCTGCTTCGCAAACTCACTCTTCAGTCTTGGTCAGCAAGCCAGAATTTTAAGGCAGCGTCAGGGCTGGAAGCCACGTGCATTGAGGATCTAAGAAGCCACCCACAGAGTCATCCTTCTTCCAGGCTCTGGCTCCTCAAACAAAAATCCCACTCTGTTCCCAGGCCGGAGAGCCTCCAGGGGTGGGATTGCTCAAGCCTCGGTTCACAGATATGTCACTGTATTCATTTGCTCCATATGTATGCACGCAGGTTGGCCCCGTCTACCACAGTCCTAGTTAACGTAGAGTCAGGGAATGTGATACTTACGGCAAAAAGAACACAGATTCATTGTGAAAAATTTGAAACATACAGGAAGAGTCATGAATAAAAAGGGGGCTCGTACTTCTAAGACCCAGAGACTAAACACGTTACCAATTTAGTGGCTATCCTTACAGTCATTTGCCTATATGTGTGGGAGTATATATAGTTTCAAGTCAGTTGGATTATTCTAACCGTGTTGTTTTATAATCCTCTTCTATTTACTAATCTAGTGTGAACATGTTCCCAGGTCATTAATTATTCTGCAGCCGTGATTTTTTTTTTTTGAATGGCTGTCCAGTATTCCAACATTTTTATGTAATAACGCTTACCAGTTTAACATTTAGAGAGTTTCCAGTTTTCATTCTTAAAAATAACATTGTGATGAAAAGTGTTGAATGAATTTTTATGTGCATCTCTGATTATTTTCTAAGAATAAATTTACTCAGGTAAAATCACACCATAAAAATATATGAGTATTTTTAAGGCTTCAGAAAGCTTTTGCCAATGAATACTCCTCATAGAGCATGAAAGTGTCCCTTTTCCAGAGGTGGCTTTCCGATGAGGCTACCACTCTGGGAGGCCCTTTCAGGGTCCCCCTCTCCTGGACGGAGCTAACCTGCACTCCCAGAAGCTGCACGGCACCGTGTGTAGAAGGCTGTCTCTGCACTTCAGGGCCCTCCGGGCCTTCCGGGCTGCATTTGCTCATCTCTGCAGCTGGGCTAGCCACAGCCTGTGGAGGTCAGGTGATGGGCATGGGGTCATGCAGCCAGCAGTGACTCAGCCAAAACCGCTCCAGCTCCCCAACCTTGCTCAGATCACAAGGCTGAGAGCACTCACTTCCCTCAGGCCCATTATTCCCAAATAATTTTGGGGAAAAATTGAAAGAGGCCACTTGCACTGGAGTTTATGGATATTAAGTTTTGGAATGACTGGGTCAGCCCCATGACTTTGCTAATTGGTGATACCAAATGATGTGTAATCCCGCCTTCTTTTTCCTTTTTGGAACCAATCAGAGAATGACTTGTAGCTTCCCTTCATGACATAATTCGCAATAAAGTTTTGTCATGGGTCTATCCAGGTGTCCATCTGAGCCTGTCAGACTCAGAGACATCACTGCTGAACTGGATCAAAACAAAAATTCTCATTCACTATGACTCATACATAAAACTCAAGCAGCCGGGTAAGGCACTAGAGCACCCTCACCAACGTAAGAAAACCCCCGGTGACACAGATTGGCCCTAAGATAAAGGCCTCTTGTCTACTTTATCCATTATTCAGTAAACTGAATTCAACTCAGGTGGCCTATAGTCAGCCAACCTAATAAGACCTTTACTCCGCAGGCGGTTGGACCAGCATGGGGGATAACTGCAGGGGGTCCATAGTGGGGCCATGCTTGCATCAGTTTACTGTCTGCTTCTGGATACTCACTGGAATGGTGCCTATGAAGTTAGGTCCTCCACAGACATTGTGCTTTGTTCTGATCCTTAGCCATAGACAGTGGGAGTTGCAGCCCAGGTGTCCCTGTAAGTGGTGGCCCCCTTACACAGGGGGTGAGAGAAAGCAGAAGACTGTCGACTCATCCCCACAGCTGGGTTTTGGGGAGGAGTCGAGACAGAGTAAACTGGAAGGACAGTGAAGGGATGGCATGGTCTTTGGTTCCTGTAAGAATCTTGAGAGTACTTTGGAGCTCTGGGGGAAAAGGGGACTCCAGCCACTTCTACTGGGACCCAACTCTGCTCTGATTGTGTCCAGTAGATTGACCCTGAGTTCCTGTGAGGGAACTTTGGATCAGGGAGATTTTGCAAATGCCTGTAGGGCAGATTAGGGTGGGAGCAGGAAATCTAGTTGTAAATTCTAATATATCCGTCACACCAAAGTCCTCTGTTTTAATGACCAAACTTTTATTGCTTGGCATTTAGGTAGTTTCTAGTTTTTCATTATTTAAAACAACACTGTGTTGAACATAAGTTTTGTTGTTGTTGATGCTTACCCAAGGACATTTTTTCTATTGATCCCTAGAGTGGAAGGGAGGGGGAAAGACAGAGAGAGAAAAACATCGATGTGAGAGAGACACAATGATTGGTTGCCTCCCGAGGCCAAGGATCGAGCCTGCAACCAAGGTATGTGCCCTTGACTGGACCAAACCTGTGACCCTTCAGTCCACACGCCAACACTCTAACCACTGAGCCAGGTGAACATAAATATTTTTAATAGAATTCATTAATTGGAGCAGTTTTAGATTCACACCAAAACTGAGAGGCGGAACAGGGAGTTCTCATATACCCCAGCCACTGTGCATTCATACCAGCCCCAATGTTCACATCCCCCACCATAGTGGTATACCTGTTATCATTGATGAATTTACAATGGCACACATTTTATCACCCAGGGTCCATAGTTTGCCTTAGGGTCTGAGTCCAAAGACCTGAGAACCAGGGGAGCCAAAGGTGTAAATCTGGGATAAATCCTACTTGGTTGTGGTGCATAATTCTTTTTATACTTTATTGAATTTGATTTGCTAGTATGTTGTTGGGGATTTTTTTTATCTGTGTTTTTGAGAGATATTGGTCTGTAGTTTTCTTTCCTTGTAATAACTTTGTCTGCTTTTGGTATTAAGGTAATGCTGGTCTCATAGAATGTATTAGGAAGTATTCCCTCCTCTTCTATCTTCTCACCAGTGAAGCTATCTGAACTTGAAACTTTCTATTTTGGTTTATTAATTTTTGATTCAATGTATTTAATAAATATAGACCTGTTCAGATTGTCTATTTCTTCTTGTGTGAGTTTTGGCAGATTGTACCTTTCAAAGAATTAAAAATTTGTGTCTGTAGAGTTGTTCATAGTGTTGGGTTTGTTTGTTTTTTTATTCTTTTAATGTCCGTGGGATCTGTAGTGATGGCCCCTTTTTCATGTTTGATATTACTAATTTGTGTCCTTTCTCTTTTTTTCTTAGTTAGCCTGGCTATAGGGTTATTGATTTTATTGATCTTTGCAAAGAACTAGCTTTTGGTTTTATTGTTTTTCTTTATTGATTTCTTTTCAATATCATTGATTTCTGCTTTAATTTTTATTATTTCTTTTCTTCTGCTTGCTTGTATTTAATTTTCTCTTCTTGTAAGATGTAGTAAAAGCAGTGTTTAGAGGGAAATTTATAGTATTGAATGAATCAGAAAAAGGAGAAAGATTTAAAATCAATCAACTGAGATTCTACCTTAGAAAACTAGAATGTGTATTCTGTGGTTGTATGAAATAGTCTGTAGAAGACCATTATATCTAGTTGATTGATAATGTTATTGAGTTCAACTAGGTCATTACTGATTTTCTGCCTGCTGGGTCCATCTATTTCTGATATAGGAGTGTTGAAGTCTCCAGCTATAATAGTGGAATATATATTGCCTCTTGCAGTTATATCACTTTTCACCTCATGTATTTGACACTCTGTTGTTAGGCACAGATTAGGAATTGTTGTGTCTTCTTGGAGAACTGACACCTTAATCAGTATGTAATGGCCCTCTTTATCCTTGATAACCTTCCTAGCTCTGAGTCTGTTCTGTCTGAAATGAATATAGCCATGTGTGCTTTCTTCTGATTAACACCAGCATGATATATCTTTCTCCATCAATTTCCTTTAATCTATGTGTATATTTAAAGTAGATTTCCTGTAGGCAACATACAATTGGGCCTTTTTTTTTTTTTTTTTTTTTTTTTGGTCCACTGTGACAGTTTCTGTCATTGAACATAAATATTATATCTATTTCTGATTAAATTCATATGCATATACCAACATATTTAATATTGTGTCTATCCACTTGGAAATGAAATTTATTGAGTTATAAGTTGAATATTAGTTTGCACATACATAAGTATACAATTTGATGAATTTTTGTAAATATGTACACCATGTAACAACCTTCTAGTGAAGATGTAGAATAGTTCTATCTCAGAAAATTCCCATGTGCCCCTTTGCAATCTCCTGTCCCTTCCTCACATCTCCCTGGCAATCACTGATCTGATTTCTTCCACCATAGATTAATTTTGCCAATTCTAGAATCTCATAGAAATGGAATCACACAATATATAATCTTTTGTATCTGGATTATTTCACTTATAACATTGTATTTGATTTATCCATGATGTTTTATATATCAGTAGTTATTCCTTTCTAATGCTAAGAATTCCATTTTTAGATCTACCCCAAAATGTTTTCATTTATTTGTAGATAGTGAATTGAGTTGTTTTTCAAACTTTTATAAATAAAGCTGGTCTGCATATTTTCTACAAGTCCTTACTGAACATAACCATTTTTTCTTTTCATGAGTAGATACTTAGAAGTGAAATTTCTGGGAGTTTTGGTAAGTTTATGTTTACCATTTAAGAATCTGCCAAACTTTTCCAAAGTTGCTGTCCCATTTTAACCTCCCACCAACAACTGTTCCAGTTCTCTTACAGCCTCACCAACACTTGGGAATTTTTAGTCCTTTTAATTTTAGCCATTCTAATGGGTATGACATATCATTGTGGTATTAATCTTTATTTCCCTGTTGACTACTGGTGTTAAGCATGTTTTCATATGCTCATTGGCCATTAATAGATTCTCTTTTGTGAATCCCTGTTCACATTTTACCCATATTTATTTGTGTTATCTTTTTAGTATTGAATTCCAAGAGTGTTTTTTTAATGTATTCTGGATTCTAGTTCTTTTTCAGACATGTATTAAAAATATTTTATCTCAGTTTATATCTTACCATTTATTTTCTTTCTTTGAAGAACAGATGTTTTAATTTTATAAAGTCCATTTTGTTACATTTTTCTTTTACAGCTAATAAATTAATATTTGTGTATCATATTAGGAAGGAGTATCCATTTGATTTTAAGACTCTAAATGGTTTAAGGTTTGCAATTAACTGTGTTATAGATGATAATGAACAGAGGACAAACGCAAGCAAGCAAATGAACTTTTCTTTCAGAAGCTTAACTACAAAATAACTTATCTTAAACCAAGAAGTCTGAGGTTTAGTAAAAGGATCAGAGGTACTAAGTAACCAAAGCAAAAGATGGGATAATAATATCCCTGTATTGTATACATGTTGCCACAAATGTACGGTCTTGAGAAGGACTCTATGGAAGATTTAACATTTTCCCCTGCCTATTGACTCCCTCACAAGAGGCGAGTTGAAACCCCTGTGACTAACAAAGTAACTACAGGTTAAAAAAATAATTTTGCTGATATTTATTTGAGACTAGAATTAAGTGGCAGTTTTGAAAATAATGTAGAAAAACAGTCTTCTACCTCTTTTTTGTGGGACAAAAGCATGGTGCTTATCTAGGCCTTGCTAGCGCATAGACATTAAGGACAGGCAATGCAAGGGATGCCCCAAGTTCTGCTCGCCCTAAATGTCGCCCTGGAAGCTCTCCATTAACAAGTGGACAGGACACTGACCTTTGAGTTTGAACTTAGCTTTCTTTGACTTCAGCAAATAAATTACTCTTTCTGATTCTTTTAAATATCTAAAGTAGGAATGCTACCTTTTGTGATTGTTGTAATCATTAAATGACATAACACATGTGGAAACACCCAAGACAGGGCCCTTGTTGTGTAGGAAAGATAATAAAGTTATGTTTCATCTGAATGAGTTGTATACGCAAAGTTGCTCTTTAAACCAAAGGATTCTATTAAGATACCACAGGCCATTTGCGCCTTGTCTCAAGGTAGCTTTTCAGACTTGCCTGTTACCTAGCAAGGACCCTATAGGAATGCACCACTAGACAGTCACTTTTGAGTAGAGAAAAAGTCAAATTCCAAAACACCATCAGAAAGAATATAAGCACCCCTATGTTCATAGCAGTGTTATTTACAATAGGCAATATCTGGAAACAGTCTGAGTGCCCATCAGTAGATGAGAAGATAAAAAAGCTGTGATACATTTACACCAGGGAATACTATATGGCTATAAAAACAAAAGAAGGATCTCTTACCTGTTGTGACACCATGGATAGCCCTGGAGAGTATTATGCTAAGTGAAATAAACCAAGTAAAGAAAGACAAATACACATGATTTCACTTATATGTGGAATCTGATGAACAAAATAAACTGATGAACAAGATAGATCCAGAAACATGGATGCATGGAACAGACTGACAGATCTCAGAGGGAAGTGGGGTGGGTGTGGGGGGCAGGAAGAGATTAACCAAAGAATATATATGCATATATGCAATAGCCTATGGACACAGTCAATATATGCAATAGCCTATGGACACAGACATGATAAAGGCCTGGGATGGGTCAGGGGTTGAGTGGAGGGAGGCAAAGGGGGTTAAAAATGGGGGGCATCTGTAATACTGTCAACAATATGAATAAAGTCAAATCCAAGAATGAAGAAGGAACTAATCAAAGACATAGGTAGTCCCCAAAGTGGTTGTCATATCTCGGGCGGGGTTTCATCTCTTGACCGAGGTTTCACACCAAGACAGCCAAGGTGGATTACGTTGGCTGGTGTCATGGAGGAAGAGAAGGCCACAGGGGATGTGATAAAAAGGAAGAAGCAGAATGCAAGGTCACCAAGCCAATGTTTTCTTATTTCACATTTAGTCCTTATCTTAAATCATTTACTGTTCCAACAGATTTTTCCAAATCATAATGTGCCTAGCATTCTTGTGGATACTACAGATAATTCAGAAATTAGTGCCCATATTCTTCAAGTAAGCCATATAGATTTAAAAGAGTTGGTGATTCAGAACGAAAATTATTGATAAAGACTCTGGTAGTTAATTGTGTGTGTCAACTTGACTGGGCCATGGGTGCCCAATAGTTAGTCATACATTATTCTGGGTGTTTCTAGGAGGGTGTTTTGGATGAGATTAACATTTAAACGGATATATTGAGTAAAGCAGATTACTCTTCCTGATGTGGATGGGCCTCATACAATCAGTTGAAAGCCTAAGTAGAACCAAAAACTGACCCTCCTCCAACTAAGAAAAAATTCTCCTGCCTGATGGCCTTCAGATTGGGACATTGGCTTTTTCTCCTGGCCTCTGACTCAAACAGAAACATTGGCTCTTCCTGGATCTGAAATCCCCAGCTTTCAGACTGGAACTTCACCATTTGGCTGTTCTGGTTCTTGGTCTTCAAATTCAGACAGGAGCTAAGCCACTGGCTCTCCTGGCTCTTCAGCTCACTGACTCACCCTGCAGATCTTGGGACTTGATCTCACCCTGGCCTATGAGATACTTTCTTGTTGCTAGTACAAGTCACTGCTCTGGGGATATTGTCCTTTGTTAGTGTCCACTCTTGCTTACAGAACTTGAACAAGATCCTGCAGGATTAGAGCAGGTGGGCAACAGCAGTATGGGTAATGCTGTGAGGTTGAAATTAATCATGGCTGTGGTTGAAGACAAACAATGGAGAGAAACAATGCAAGATTTATTTTATTAAGCAAATATTTGCTGGGCACCTATACCGTGTGCAGCGCTACTTGGAAGAGCAGTTAATAAAGAGGAAAAGAATAAAAAAACTGAAAAAGAAACGTAGTCTAAGTCAGAAGGAATAGGCTACAATTCAAAAAGTGAATATATGTCCCTCTGAAACTTAGTAGTAAAGATGAGAGAATGGATGTTAAGGAATAAATAATTCGAGTAAATACTGGAGAGTCATTCATTAAGACTCGTACGGATCATTCACTAGTTTATTTACAGGCAGTTGCAAGGGAGCTTTGGGATGAAGAAGAACAGAAAGGGAGACAACAAGGAGTAAAACACAATCCCAACACTCAAGGAGTTCACAGTCTAATAGTAACAAATAATACAATATCATGTTACCAATGCCATAACAGAAATACAAACCCACTCAGGTGTGTCAGGGTCTCAAGTTGCCTCAAGCAGGGTTCCAACCTTGGCATAAGAGACCTGCCTTGGCTGAAAGTGTAACCATCTTTGAAGTTTGGTCTTTCATATTATCAGGCCCCTTTTTGTACTGGCAGCTGCAGGAGATGACTTCTGCATGCAACAAAGAGCCCTCTGGCCTTTACACTTGGCTTTCAATTGTCTGTTACTCAGCTGTTCATTAAGTTTCTGCAGAGCGTCACTGATCTTTAGCAGTAGCTACCCAGTATCATTCTCCTTCTACTACTATTTCCTCCATATATGTCAAGCACCTGATACATTACATCCTATGATGTATTCTCTTCCACCAGGACCTTCCCAATTCATCACTGGTAAACGTTTTAAACACTGGATAGCCACCTTGTGTGAGGGCTATCTGTGATTCATTTTCCAGCAGCAATGATCTCTTCATTGCCAGCCTGCAGTCAAAACCTAACTTAATATCTATTTTCTGAAACCACTCCTAGGTTGGGTTCTCCAGAAGGAGACACTGAGAAGAGTTTGGGGTCAAGATACATATTAGGTTGAACACCTATAGAAGAAGGATGAAGGAACAAAAACAGGTAGAGAAATTTGAATGTGGTAGGGAGCCCAAGAGCTAGGATTGCTCATCAGACATCCTGTGTTGGGCTGGCAGCTAGGACTTTTTTTCACTTTCCTCAGTCATAGATGTGGACTGTTCCTATATGGATGTGAGATCGGGCAAAGTGACTCTCTGCAGCTGAGCAGATCCTGAAAAAGCTGACGCTGAAGATTGTCAGCTAAAAACAACAGGGAAGCAAGTCATTCTTTCATGGGGGATCTGGACAGTATATCTTCAAGTCTACCATGAGGCCCAAGCCAAGAGACATGCAGTAAGGAGTTATAGATACACTAGTGGCCCGGTGCACAAAATTCGTGCACAGGGGGTGGTGTCCCTTAGCCTGGCCTGCACCCTCTCTAATCTTGGACCCGTCGGGGGATGTCCGGCTACCGGGGATCAGGCCTAAACCGGCAGCCGGACATCCCTCTAGCAATCTGGGACTGCTGGCTCCTAACTGCTCAGCTGCCTGCTGCCTGATCACACCTAAACACTCTGCCTGCCAGCTTGCTTTCCCCCAACTGCCACCCCCACTGGGCTTCTCGACCCCAACTGCCCCCCCTTTCCAGCCTGATTGCCCCTAACTGCCGCCCCCCCCCCCATCAGCCTGCTCACCCCCAACTACCCTACTCACCTGGCCTGATCACTCCTAGCTGCCTCTGCCTCGGCCCTGCCACCATGACTTTGTCCAGAAGGATGTCCGGAAGGTCTCCCAGTCTAATTAGCACATTACCCTTTTATTAGTATAGATGATAAATAGATAGGTAGATAGATAGATAGATGATAGATGGATAGATGTACATAGATGCACACACACACATATATGCATGCAGAGAGAGAGAAGAAGGAAGAGAAAGGAGAATTATGGAATAGCATTAATATTTTCTATAAGTTAAGAAGGTAAATTAATTTGCAAAGATCAAGGATGGTGTGGCTGGAGATTTGAAAATGGACTATTTGGAAATATTTACTGGAAGGAATGTTTTAAGTCTTCTGGCAGAATTTTCAAATCCCTCTTATATTGCAGATCAGTAAATTTAAAGTGTAAATTTATAGAAGATAAATCCCACGAGACTTTGAGTCTTTATTCCATAGTCTCAGATTGTCAAGGGCAGGTCCACAGAACATAGTGGGTGCAGACCAGGGTTTGGGGCTGGCATAATGAACAAGGCAAATTGTCAAATGGATTGAGGAGTCCAGGATGATGAGGGCAATGTTATAACAGATGACCATGAAGCCCAAGCTGAATGGAGTGTCAAACAGAGTTAGCAGGGTCCCCTGTGCCAGTATGGTAGTAAGAATTATAAGTGACTGAAGCTAATGTACGAGTAGAAGGGTAGAAGATAATTTTTAGTTCTTCTGAGTAAATGGAAGAGAGACTAGATGAGGAGGTTGTAACAGAAAAATGAAAGGACAAATTTAAGATCTTGATTAGGAAGGCTATGAAGAGACCCAGGATATAGATATATACAGGTTGGAAGCTGGCACAAAATAAAGATGAAACCTAGTAAAATCGTGTAAGACAAGTAAATGTGAGGTCAATGAGCTGTCATCATCATTATCATTGAGAAGCTTCTAGAAGAGGCTGGAACTATTAGATTTGGATTTTGGGTGCTGCACAGAACAAGATAAATGCCATGTCTGGCTACTGGGAATTTATTATCTAAAACCCCTGGGAAGAGGGGTTTTAGATAAAAACCAATTCCCCCATTCCTTGAGAAAAGACTTCACTTGCTTCTTCCAAATTGAAAGAATCCAGGGAAATGCTTTGGTGACAAGTATTAGGTCTAAAATACTAAAATATGTTGAACTCTACTGTGGTGGACTGAGGGCCAGAATACATTTTTTAAAAACAGACATTGAATGGCTTCTTCTTCTTTCATTTTCTGCCACAGTGTCTGCTAGGCAAGGAAAATGACTCATTAATAAATTGAGTGCCAGAGGCCTGACTCATTCAGAAACCTCTTAACCACCTCACCCAATCTTACTATACTTCAGCTAATGATATTCTCCAGCTTAGGCTGTCAGAATTATGCCTCACGCATGGGTAATGGGTTGTATAGCTAGTACTAGAAGTAGGTTAGCAGTATTAATTCCCATTTTAGTAATGTGGAAGCTGAGCTAAGTGAATCACCTTAGGCTAGACATTGAATGGAAGGTGAAACTGTACTTCTTACCACCAAAACCAGCAAAGTATCCACAGCAAAACAGTTCTAGAGCAGACACCCCAGGTGATTGTCTGAGGTCTGAACCCAGCGGCCACACAGAAATAACTACCAAATTTGACGAAGTGATAGCATGTCTACTAATGCGCAGCTTAAGGGCAGGAAAAATTTCTTATTCAACTTTATATATCGAGTTGCGCCTAGTGCAGAGTTTGATAACAAAGTACTCAAAAAAGAGATGTTTGTTAAATGAATAAATAAATGAACTACCTTAAATATCTATTTTTGTGATTACCATCTTTCCTGAGAGGATTATTATAAAATGCATGCTTTGTAGCTAAGGCAAACTTTGCAGTTCTCAGCAATGGAGTGCACTCCAAATGCAAGTACCCAGGATAAGAAGACTATTGCATTACAGAATTTCCAGTCTCCTCGGACTTACTCTCTGAATCAATGTTTGATGCTAATATCCACGTGGTTCCTGAGGCAGAGGCAAGGAGGAATCACAACATGATTCCAAACAAGACCTCCTTCTGTGTGGGGGCTCCCCAAACCCTTACATTTTCGTTTACCATCCGAACCTCAGAAGCTTCAGTTGGATCCTCTGTGGTGCCAGTAAGGGAGAGAATGTAGGTCATTCTCAGAGCAGTCAGACCCAAACAATAAATAGTGACTGACATGTCTGCATGAAAGTCAATGGGGGGTTACAAAATGTAAGATACAGGCTTTGTCTCAAGGTGTTTGCCATCTACCTGAATAGAAAAGATTTTTAAAAAAAGTGTGAAAAGGTAACAATAAAAGGTATAACTAGCAACTGAAGATAAAGAACACTTGTCACAGGGCAGCCTGTGACTGTGCAGCATTCATCATTTTCCTTCTTGCTTCCTACCAGAAGCCCAGCGTTATTCAAGTATCCACTTCACCCAGGTGAGAGAGGAGAGGATGACCCCCTCCCCAGACCAGCTGTAAGTCCTAATTACTAAGACAATTAGCATGTGTCATTCCCTGTGCTACTGTTGTTGGTCCAGCAATAGGCGTGTGACAAATACTGGCTCAACCAGACTGAAGGAACCCGATAGTCACTCCCACTCTCTGCCGCTAAATGAAAATGAAGACGAGTGCGCCCATAGCTGCTTTTGGCAGCTACCTTTTGACCATGAAGAAACCAGACATGGGATGGCCGAGTGGAGAAAACTTGGGTCTCCAATGACGTAGTTGAGTCCCTGAATCAACCTTGGAGCCTGTCCGGATTCAGGGCTTCCTGCTACATGAGATAATAAATTTCTTTATTGCTTAAGCTGGCTTGGAGGGGGATTTGTTTCCAAAAGGATCTCGAGGAGACAATGACCAATTGCCAAATGTGTGGGCAGATAATAATGACTGTGAGAGTTCAGAACGGGGAGAGTTCACATCAGGCTAGAGTGGTCAGGACAGCATTCAGAGAAACGGAGGCTTTAAACATGAACAGAATTTGCACAAAGGAGAGGCGGGAGAAAGGCATTCCAGGCAAAAACCAGAAGATGAAAGGAATCTGAGGAGCAGAGAAAGAATAGAGAGTGCAAAGTGAGGAAGAAAAGGTCAGATCGGATTTTAGAAGACCTTGAAAATCAAGTTAAAGTACCAGGGACAAGGCTTTAATAAAGAGTCGGAACAAGCCAATTATCTGTCCCTGCCGGAGCATTTGAAGCCAGGCCCACCTACCACAACATTGTACTCCTGCTGCTCCACAAAAAAAAAGTTTTAAACATTAATGGGTATTTTAAGCAAATGGTCCACACCACTGCCCCTTCGCCCTGACCTGCCTTGCTTTGGTCTCATCTCTCATTCATGATTCTGGGATTCTGACGTTGATCCTGTATCTTTGCTTTCTACAGAATGGTTTCTCATCCTGCTCACCCCATCATCTTCTTCTCTCTTGTGAACACTGGGGTAACATGCTGTCTGCAGTAGAGCCCCACTGTGTTCTTGTTGGATACTTTACTTTCTCACAGACCAGTCTCTATCACAGGTACTCAGGAGAGAGGAAGAGGGGAAAATACATATTTTTATTGATTTCAGAGAGGAAAGGAGAGGGAGAGAGAGATAGAAACATCACTGATGAGAGAAAATAATTGACTGGTTGCCCCTACTGGGGATCAAGCCCACAACCCAGGCAAATGCCCTAACTGGGAACCTCCTGGTTCATGGGTCAACTCAACCACCCAGACACACTGGTTGGGCAAGCCTGTCAAATATTTTAGGGAAGATATCATATTCCCTCTAGGCATTCCCTTTTCCATATGCCTCGTTCCTTTGATCAACCTTCAATGTGATTTTGACTTTCCATTAAATTGGTCATTTCTTTACGAATAAAATCTGGTTTGCCTGTATCTTTTTTCATGCATGGTACTCACAGTTGGACACAATACTATAGATATGGCTGAGACATATGGTGACCATTCAAGACTTATGTTGATGCAAACTAAGATAATGCTAGGTTTTACGATGACCACACCATGCTGTTAGTTCTAAATGAGCTTTCTGCCAACTAAACACAGTCTTTATCCCTGCAAAGCTCTCTCACAGACATTTGATGCTGAGCTGTTCAGATGCAAAAGACACCCTGGAATGACCTTCAGAGAGAGACCTGGTTTGAATCTTGGCTCCATTATATCCTGAGACTTCAGGAAAGTCAATTACTTTGTCCAACCCCAGTTTTCTCAACTCTAAGGTAAATATAAGAATTACCTTTACAAAGTTGCTTTAAGGATTAGAAATGAAGTATATAAATGCTAGTCTATATAAGTACACACTACAATATAACTTTTTTAAAACCAATTTGTTATCATTGATAGACTTAGTTCGAAATATAAACATTTGGAGCCATATAAGATTAGGATTATAGCTTCTTCATGTTAATCCTTTACTCCTGCTTCCTGTCAACTGCCACCAGAAATCTCTTCTGATTGAATAATCTTCAACCTTTGGGTAAAGTCAACAACTATTTATTTTTCCATCTGATTATCCTTTTCTCCAGTAGTCCTTTGGCTATTTTGCAGAAAAAGAAGGTAGCTTCTTTCTTGAAGTCAGAATATATACCTATTGCCAAGATGATTTTTTATTTTATAATTCTACTAAAAACACCAATAGAGGATTCAGTGATCTCATGAACCTAAAGAACAGGGCTCATTTGCTGGGGTCCAACCCCAGCAGGTCTAGGGGTCCCCAAAGGTGTGGAGTTGGTGAAGAAGGAATGACACAGAGGCAGCCTTCGGGTGATCATCATAGCCAGGTTCCTCTAGCCAGGTTCTGGTCAGGATCTCCAGTGAAGTTCTGGTTAGGATTTCCAGCCAGGTTCTGTGTCCATGTTCTCTTGCTAGGTTCTCCAGCCAGGTTCTCCAGGTTCTCCAGCCAGGTTCTGTAGCCATGTTCCCTCGCCAGGTTCTGTCCAGATTCTCCAGCCAGGTTTGGTCACCAGGTTCTAGTCAGGTTCTCTTGCCATGTTCTATCCAGGTTCTGTAGCCAGGTTCTGTCTCTAGGTTCTTCAGCCATGTTCTCTCGCTAGGTTCTGTCTCTAGGTTCTGTGTAGGTTCTGTGTCTAGGTTCTGTGTCCTGTTGTCTTGTTACATCTGTATTTATACCAGTTGATTCCAATCCTATCAATCTCTATTCCAAAGGTTAGGGCGTTTCTTATCTCCATTCCAGGGAGTAAAGATTATGTAGCTTAAGCATGATTGTTCATAGTTAAAGTGATTAATTACCCGCCTGGCACTTAGTTAAGGGGTTTTATTCCCTCCCTAACTTCAGGGGAAAATCCCTACCTGGGGAAACAACATTTCTCAGAAAGGTGACCTTGGTTAAAACACATAGTGCCAAGAAGATGAGCAAACATATTAAGAACAGTATGCCATATATGCCAGGTCCCTTGAAATAGCAAGGATGGACCGGCTCCCGGCACTCATTTAGAGCAGGTAAGGGAATCAGGCTATTTTCTCTCTAAATTTCCATCAATTTCACTTTTACAAAGACATTCTTCTTTGTTAAAGTAGAAACTCCTTTTGTCTCTCCCTCTACTTACTGATTGATGATTCTGTGTGCAGAGTAAGGCAAGAATTTGTCAGATGCTCTACTTTTAGCCAAATGAGACTCCCTACAGATGCCCTCCTGGTTGGAGTAGGCTTCTAAACTGTGTTGAGATCTGGGTCAGAAAAGGGTCTTCTCTGCCAGTTGGCCCCAAGTGGGTTCTCTTTCTTAACACCACCCATTTGCCTGTCTGATGTTCTCATACTCAAGTTTATGCATTTCTATATGTGTGTACATCTTGACATGCAGCTAAACTATATCCTCTTCTGCAGGGTTAGATATTTTTTAATCTATTGAAACTAGAAAATTTTCAGTATCCATCACTCCCTTACATGTTCCCACTTCCCTCATTAGCTTAAATTCCAGTATGGGAATAATTCACAATCATCTCCACTCTTTTTTTTTTTTTTTTTCCTCCATCATACTCACCTGGTTAAACTGGTTCTGATTATATACTAATATTGTCCCTACATCCTCAAGTCTTAACATTTCTGGAAAAAAAATTATATAACTACACTGAATAATCTCACTTCAAATTGATGACCATAATCCTCAAATGGGCACACACACAGCACTGTTTAGCACTACCATTTCATTTCTCTAATAGTTTGTTTGCCACTCCTAGTTGACTTTTTTTTTTCCATACATCTCCTTATTCCTCAAATACCCAACACCCACTCCTCCCCTCTCCCACTGACCTTCTACATACAAATGCCTTTTCTTTTCCTTTGTGCTTGTTGTTGCCTCTGCCTTGACTGCTCCCCTGCACTCTATCTTTTCAACTTCATGGTTTACTCCTTTGTTTTATTCATGTCATGTCTATGTTCAGGTATTATTTCAACACCTTAGCTAGGGGAGCACCCTCCATCACGAACTGTCTTTTTCCTTCATAGTACTTATTTTCACCTGAGGGGTTTTATATATTTTTTTCTATTTTTAGTCAAATATATATATTTCTAATTGTCACTTTCAGAATTTCCATATGCATATTCTTAATTCTTTCTGGATGTGCTATCACACTGCTATTCATAATCTCTACCCTACTGAGTCTAGATACCTGCCTCCTAAGCCTCCATCCTGCTGTTCCAAACTGTACAGGTTGCTCTCAATGTAGGTTGTATAGCTATTATTTTAAGTCTTCTCTTCATTCTTCTCCTAAGTTGAACCCACTCTTTGCTAGATAACATGTTTTGCTCTTTGTTGTTGTTGTTGTTTATTCCTTCTTTGTGCTGGAGCATGTCTTTTGTGAACTAGGACCTCTAGACTCATAGGCCCCAGAGTTGTAAGAACAGGAAGCACAAATTTTCCAACTTGGAGTGATGGTAAGAAGGATCTCTCCTATTTCCCCCCTTGTTTCCTAGGTCCATTTAGTCCACCTCTTGGAGGCATCACACAATATCATAGTCGTTGATTTATGGCATATGCTACATAAAAATTATTGTAGTTGTGGTTATTTTAATATGTTTTTTTAAACTTTTAAACTAGAATTTTAAGTGATTTACACATCACCATTACAATATTAGCGAGTCAGTGGCAATGAGCTTCCTTAGCATTTGTGTGTTTGAGAAAGTCCATCTTATCTTCATTTCTAAAGAACAGCTTTTCCAGGTATGGTATTCTTGGCTGACATAATTTTTTCTTTCAATATTTTAAATATATCATCCCACTCTCCTCTGGCCTGAAAAATTTCTGCTGGGAAATCCTTTGATAGTCTTATGGGGGTCCAATGGCTTCTTATTTTACTTAGAAATTCAAAATCTTCACCATTATTCTCAAATAGCTACATTATCAGGCCCTATCTACCAATCTCATTTCTTTCCACCTTCCCCTTGTTAACCATCCTCCAGCTATTCTGGCTTATTCTTTGCTTGAAATTTTCAAGGTAGTCCTCCCTCAGGGCCATTGTGAATGTGGTTCCCTCTGCTTTGGATCTTTATATCCCCATTTCTTCACATTGTGGATCCATATCATAATTCACAACTTCATTGAAATTTTACTCTCTCAGAGATACTTAATCTGACTACCTCCCCATCTAAGGTTTACTGTCCACCTCATTACATCTATACTGTCAGAGTCTCCTTTTTTATTTTTTATGTTTTTGTTGATTTCAGAGAGGAAAGGAGAGGGAAAGAGAGATAGAAACATCAATGATGAAAGAGAATCATTGATTAGCTGCATCCTGCAGGTCCCCTACTGGGGATCAAGCCTGCAACCCAGGCATTGAACCTGGGATCCTTTAGTCCTCAGGCTGATGCTCTATCCACTGAGCCAACTCATCTAGTGCTACTGTCAGAGTCTTAATCTTACCACTTTTTTCATAGTTCAAATAATCATATTAAATATTTTTATTTATTTAATTGCTATCCTGTTTTAGTTACTCTCCCCCTCCTATTTTTTAGTAAGTTTCATCATTAAAAGGCTATTGTCTCTTTCATTCAGTGCTCTATTCTCAGCTCCCCCCCCAATAAAGTTGGCACTCAATTTATATTTGTTGAATAAATAAATGAGTGAATAAGAAATTCCATCTAATTCTTGTCAAATTCCAACCAATTTTATTGATCGGCATGAAATTAAACCCAATGATGTATTTATAACCCAGCCATAGGCCTTCTAACAAGTCGCCCTCCACTCCTCACCTTCCAAGCACATACATTAGCCAGTCTCAATAACCCTTGGCTACCTGTAGAATATCACAGCCTACTTCTTGAATACAGTCACTACTAACCACTCTGGATCAAATTCACAACCTGGGCCTCAAATCTAAATCCAGAAAAATAATCATTGATCTATTAGTTCCTTCCCTTTCATCTCAATTCCATATTCTTAATAGAATTAAGTGATAAAGCAGCACCTGTGCTCCAAGTAATTTTTTTGTTATTGTTCAAAAGTTTGTCTTCTC
Source organism: Myotis myotis (assembly GCF_014108235.1). Classification (NCBI taxonomy): domain Eukaryota; kingdom Metazoa; phylum Chordata; class Mammalia; order Chiroptera; family Vespertilionidae; genus Myotis; species Myotis myotis. Next base: position 178,552,684 of record NW_023416335.1, read on the forward strand.
TAAAGACTCTCCCGAGAGCCTCTGATTTTCTGCCTCCTGGCCTCTTGCTTTATCCCCATCTAAGGTGTGCACTGGTTTTGAAGTCTCCGCAGGCCCAGTGGCAGAGGACCAGTTACCCACATCATCATCTCCAGCTCCCCTGGTGAATTCCCCATGCTCTATGCACTCCCATTGAAGGCTGCTCCCCATCATACTTGTGACTCACCATGACCTTTCCCACTCTGTTTCTTCTTTCCATGTTCCTACCTGCCACCCTCCAGATAGAACAGATAAAACTGTTTTCCCAGGTGAATCTGAGTGTTTTCCTCCTTCCCCCACTATATTGAATTAAAAGCCTTCTGGTTCTGTTAGTCTGGCTTCTAGGTAGACACATTCCTTCTGTGCATGTGAAATATCCATGGCCAAGAACCTAGTATTCCAGCATCTTAAGCCAATGGGTCCCAAATCTAAATCCAGTTTATCAACACTGTCAGGACAGACAGTCGTTGATCTATTAGCTCTTTCCCTTTCATCTCAATTCCATATTCTTAATAGAATTAAGTGATAAAAACAGCACCTGTGTCCCAAGTAATTTTTTGTTATTGCTCAAGAGTTTGTATTCTCTAAAGACTCTCCTGAGAGCCTCTGATTTTCTGTTTTCAAATTCAAATGCTGTCTCTTTGTTTTCTCTTTGCCACAGTCAGGTTTCCTGTGGACAGGTCTGGGCTTTGAGCATTTTACAATCAATATGACACAGGCCAGTATTTCTTTGTCCTCATACTTCTAACTATCTCAGAGATCTTTCCATCAGAGACACTAGAACTACGCATGCTTTAAAATATAGTTCCTTATGAAGTTGAAATCCCAGAGTCAGGAGATCTGCATATGCCACATGGAGGAGAATGAGCTGGTGGAAACAAAAGAAATAATAGAGGAAAAGGAACCCAGTTCCAGGCAAGAATTAAGATGCTCAAGGTTTATCTGAGAACTTGTAAAACCTCCAAATGGAAATGAAGGAATCTCCATGGGAGAAGGATGATGAGAGGGAAGGGCAGAGTGATTAGGCCGCATCAAGGTGTCCAGAAGGGAGCATCTCATGTAGGTTTTTCGTTTTTGTTTTTCACTTTTATCACATACCATAAACTTTGCAGAATAATTTGCCTCTGAATCAAAAGTTTTGTGGGCATATCTCTCACATTTAAGTTACAGAAACAATATTAAACAATAATAGCCACTGGGAAATGAGAGCATCATGCTTCTTTCCAAATTGATTAGTCAGTTTATTTTACATTAGTCTGTTTATTTATGTAATTATGAATGCGGCTAATGTTTCAAACTGCAAAGCTATAGCAAAAAGTGCTTGAAGAAAGGCAGTCATTGATCTATTAGCTCTAGTTCAAAATAGCCACCACCAAGAGAAGAGAATCCAGCAGCACCATGGGGTTTAGAATCAGACCTAGGTTCCAATGTCAGTCTGTCAGGTATGAGTCTGGAACATTTCATCTCTCTGAATTTTCCTGAGCCCATATATAAAAACAGGAGAGAAAACTCCCTTACAGGTTGTTCTGAGGATTTAATGAGATAATCATAGGGAAGCACCAGCACAGTGCCTCGTACGTGACCACCCAATACGTGTTTACTCACTCTTCTTCCTACCAGATGAATATCCCAAACATGACGTTTCAGACATCATATAATGTTAGACATTTATAGCTGGTCCCTTCAAAAAGTAGGATTAAATAGCTTTTTTCCACTTTCTTAAAATGTCACTTAAACATCTCTTCTATAGCTACCCAATAGTGTTTAGGAAGGAAAATCTCAAGCTTTTGCTGCCCAGGGGATGTTTAACGTTGAAATATAGACAGTTTCCATGGTATCTGTGTTTCAGCCCAGTGGGAATTTCAATTCAGACTTCAAACCAGAAATTTTAATTCTATTCAAAAGGAGTACATGGAAGAGGAGCAATAGAGCTGGATGATTCAAAGCCTGTTAAGAACAGCACAATCAAGTGCACTGAGGGACAGCATTCATCTGTCTAGTGATGAAGGCCTGGGCTTTCATATCTAATCGCATCCACATTCTTAATTTGCTACAGGCAATTTTGTTTAAATTAATGTAGAGTAAAATGTAAAACTACCATTCTTATTTTAAATTGCGAGTTCAGTCATTCTCAACAAAACATTTTGTTGTTTCCATGAAGTTAAAGAAATCTCCAAATGAAGCACAGTTTCAGGAAGAACAAAACCAAGGCCATGGCCAGAGTGCCTTTCAGTCTTACCTCCTACCCCCCTTTCCCATGGCAGACAGCTCATTCCCACTGGCCTTGGATCTGGCCTCAGAATTACAGCAAAACTGTGGAGCCCAGAATGAGTAAAGGTAGGTGAGCAGCTCTGATTACAAGTCTCCTACCTGTCTAAGAGTGCTGCAAACCATGTTGGCTGAGGGTAGAGCTCCCTTCACAAGGATAAAGAGAAACATGCTCTATCAGATGATACCAACATGTATTTGCCACTGGTTGGCCCAAAGGAACTTGCTTCTCTGTTGCTACTCATTTGGCTTGGACTCCTGACCTCACCATGGCTTTGTTCCTATTATTCTGAATGCCAGGCCTGGCCCCATGTGGCACACACCTCTACTTTCTCTCTGGCACGCCCCTAGCACCAGACCTCTCGATAGATGCTTACTTGGTGCAGCTCTTTGCTCACTGAACACAGACAGGTCTTTAGGACTTTCCCAGCAACCAACTGCTTTCTGCTCCTGCCACTGGGCAGAGCCTACTATGGCCTGAGCAGGCAGCCACACTCGCCGTTGTCCTTACCTGGTCTGATTAAACTAGTTCTGGGAAGCTGCTCTGTGGGGCCCAGCTTTGCCTGTCCTGGCCTTGTCTGGCCTTGGCTCTGGGGGGGTCTTCACAGCCCACATCTTTCCTCAAGGGACAGCTTGTACCTGAGTCAGCCCACGCCAAAAGGGCGGCCTCCTCTTCCTTTTCTGGATTTGTGGTTCACTCATTATTCTTCATCCCAACCACAGTTGCCTTGGCAGCAACACATGCTGGGGCCTGCTGGGAAAAGTCTGCACTCCAAGTTGGCACCTGCTCCTGGTAGCAGACAGGCCTGAACTGCTGGGAGAACACAGGCAGGGCGACTTAGGTATCAAACTGACTGGGGCAACGTTGACGTCCTCTTACATGGAGGTGGCCTGCAAAGCAGAGTTAAGGAAATTGCTTCTTTCCTTTCTCCTGTGAACAATAAATCCCTATGCCCCAGGATGGCCTCAGCTGGCAGGTTGACACCCAGATGATTTCTGATGGTCTATGGGCCGACCGCAAGGCGAGCCTGAGCACTGCCAACTCAGCCCCCACAGAGAATCCCTTCTCTGGGGATGGGAGGTGCTGTTCCAAACCCCAGAGAGCTGGAATGTGTTGCATGCAGCTACAGTGAACAGTGGTCAGCTGAATCAGAAGAGCAAAGGGATGGCCTGTCTGCACGGGAAATGTTAGTCCAGGCTCTGAAATCCGAGACAGAGAGAGAGAGATTTAGCCACAGAAGAGCTGTAGTTTCCAAAACTGATGAAAGTGTTCCAAAATCCTGCTCTGCCGTATGTTTGATTACACCAATCCTCGGGATGGCAAATGAACCTCCGTCTTCATTACAGCTTGGGAAAGGATGCACAGACAGGTCTTTGACTTCTGTTTCACTCTGTCCATTCCAAATGGCTGCTACCAAAAAGAGGAAAGGAGGAGAAACATAAATAACACTCCATGGACTGTCTCATTTGCTCGGGAAAATCTCCTAAAAGGTTAATGTTGTGCCTCATGCTTCTGGGCATGTGTGGGTCACATGCTGGGAGCCGGGAAGCGACTCCAGACTCCTGCTGTGGTAATGCCCAGCCAGGCGGAGAGGGAAGGCTAACAGGCAGCACAGACATACGCTTTGGTAAACCAAAGGGTTATGTCCGTGACTAGAGATCGAATGAGGTCTCAGTTTCCTTCCATGGGAGAAGGATGATGAGAGGGAAGGGCAGAGTGATTAGGCCGCATCAAGGTGTCCAGAAGGGAGAAAACTCTTCAGATAAAGCGGAGATAGAAACCACCGTTTGCTTCAGATGATGCTGGAAGTATCAAAATTCCTCCCCCCCCCCCGCCCCCCCAAAAAAAGGGGCACCTCGATTCCTTCTTGGCACATGATGGCTTTTCAGTGCCAAATATCCTGATCTTTGTGGGCAGGAGTAAGTAGGGAAGGAAATGGGTCAAACCCCACTGGAGACTGTCTCGTGGGAAAAAGCCAAATGGCTGAGTTACTCTAGTTCCCCATAGTCTACGAGTGCTCACGCTACAAAGCAGGAGCCAAGCCTCACACGACTGCACAGGGGTAGGTGCCAGAGGACCTGGCTGAAATGCTGCTTTGCTGAGCGGGAGAAGGTGGCTATGTCCTGCTGGAAGGTGGGGGACTCGTGGGTGAGGCTGTCAGTGGAGGTGGTATAGAACTCACACAAAAGAGCCAGGGCTGTAGTATGCCTGTGAAAGCAAGGCAGGAAGTGCAGCTGGCATACTGGAAGGCAAACACGGCTGTAGATGCAGCTGCCCTAAGTATGCAAATGGAGAATCAGACCAAAGCCTCTGAGGGCAGCAAAAGCAAGAAGAGTGAATGTGGCACCGGGATGGCCTCGGCTGGGAGGACTAATGCCCACCTTTCCCCGGCCACCCGTCAGCCTCATGTGGTTCTCATTCGCCAGCAAAGGCTCTTGGATCCATGTGACATCTGCTCCCACTGGTGTCGCAGGTGGGCCTTGCGCCCGGATGCTCTATGAATCACCTGCAGCAGGAGGAGATCATCACTCTCCCATCTGCTGTCCCTGCTCTCAGCCTCCAAATAGAACTGGCAGCTGGGAGGCCGGGAACCTCAGCCTTTCCGCCCTTTCCAACCCCACCCACCAGAAGTGAGTGGGCCCGGGAGTGCTAGCCCTAATGCTATCTAGCTGTCCAGGGTGTGAACACTGTTGCTGGAAACATCCACCTGCAAATGCAATTGATTCTGAGTACCATTGGAATGGGTCCCTCAGAATCAGGAAGTAAACAGTCTGTCTGGGAACTGCAGGACCAGCCCCTCAGAGATCAAGTCTGGCAAGTCTCATTAGCCCTTCGGATCCTGCCAGGGACATGGCACAGGCACAGCCATCTGAAGAGCCTGTTTGTTTGTTTGCTTGTTTTAGCCACTTGGGAGGAGGAGGCTAAGTGGCAGATTCCTATTGTGCTTTTGCTTCTATTCATATTCTTCAACCTGACCACATTTATTTAGGGAATCTTATACCTTAACGATGCCAGCGACCTCCTGGTCTTCCATCCTGGTCTCTTGTTTCCAGGAAGCTCTGTGCCATGAAATAATTCAAGACAAAAGGGAAACGATTTTAGCAGAAGAGATTCATCCTCTTCCCACCTGCAGTATCTGCCAGATGCCCTGAAAATTTCACAGATGAAAGAGTCACTCTATTAACAATAATATGCACTCAAATGAAATAAAATTTATGGTAGAGGCTTGGATTGATTTCTTTAAAAAAAATTATTGATTGCTTTGTATATAACAGTCACCAATGAAATTGAGGCTCAAGGAGATTTATTAATTTCCCTGTAGACATAGCTGTTATGTAGGAGGATCAGGATTGGACCCCACGTCATCTCAAGTCCCAGGCCAGTGCTCTTACCATAATGCTATAAGGAAAGGAAGGAAATGAGAAATTGGATTTTTCAACTCTTAAGTATGGCATTTCTTTTAAACAGCATAGTTTCAAAGGAATGTATCTCTGCATTTGCAAAAAAAAGTATCTTTGCCTTTAAAATTCATAAGAGCTCTGGTCCTAGACACTTTGGGAGTCATAGGCTTTGGTGCAGCTATGGCCAAGTCCGAGAACCACACCACACACAACCAGTCCTGAACATGGTACAGAGACAGCACCAAGAAACCCCCAAAGGTACAAATCTCTTAAGGGGGTGAACCCCAAGTTCCTGAGGAACATGCTCTTTGCCAAGAAGCACAAGAGGGCCTGAAGAAGATGCAAGCCAACAACGCCAAGGCCATGAGCACACATGCCGAGGCTATCAAGGCCCTCGTCAAGCCCAAGATCCCAAAGGGCAGCAGCCACAAGCTCAAACAACTTGCCTACATGGCTCCCATTGCTTTCTCTTCGTTTTCATTCAACTGTGATAGGGCCACAACTTGCTAAGATACACTGAGATGTGTAGATAAAATGTAGTTTTGTACTGTGCTATAGCTTCTCTGGTCACTCAGTTTATTAGACAATGGGGAAGGGACAAAAAAAAGGGTTCTGTACTTGAGAGCTTGTTTGGAGGTTCTAGCAGGGGAGCGCAGCTACTCGTATACCCTTGACCGAAGACCGGTCCTCTCCTCGGGGGGGAAGGTCGTCCTCTTTGACCGAGCGCGCAGCTTCGGGAGGGACGCACATGGATCGGTGAGGGAGGAGGGGGACACCCGCCTAGCCAGCCAGATCAGCCGAATCAACCCTGGCGATCAATGGGATGACAGATGTCGCAGCCAGATCGCCCTCACATCGGGTTCTGTACTTTAGATAAAATGCCTCCAACTTTTCTGTGCATAAGAATGAACCACCTAAGAATCTGGTTAAAATGAGGATTACGGTTCATTAGGTCTGTAGTCAGTGCTGAGTTGTGCATTTCTAATGAGCTCCCAGCTGAATTGGGGCCCACATTTTGAGTAAGGCTTTTAGAAACTACAATAAGCTTAGTCTGGTATTATAATTTAAATAGTCTCTAAGTAACTCTTCAGTTTCTCGTATATAAAACTAGAGGCCTGATGCATGAAATTCATGCAAGAGTAGGTCTTCCTTCTCCTGGCTGTCAGCACCAGCTTCCCTCTGGCATCCGGGATCCAGACTTCCCTCACAGCCCTGGCTTCGTTTGGAAGGGTGTCCGGTCTAATTAGCATGTTATGCTATTATTATTATAGATACTTAGTCCTTCAGAGTTCTATCTCCTGCCCCTGCTTCTCTTAGAGACAGAGTCTGGGTGTAAGGAAAAGGGATGTCTTCAGGGACCTCCTGGTTGAATGAGGAGATGGCATCTATGAGCCTACATGGAATGCTCTGGGTCAAACCTAGCCTCCATTGTGAAGTGCTGGTCTGGGCTGTTCTATGGACTGGTGACCACTAAGGTTGACTAGTCTCTTCTCTGGGCCTGGTTGTGTTCAGACTCTTAGAAAATAATCTTACAGATTGATTATACAAAGATATTATTAATGATGGTGACTTCCTGTGTTGACATAGAGAATCTATGAGCATTTAGAGAATTATAAGCAAGATGGTAGACTGAAGTTTGGGTGCAGGGGTTTTTTTTTTTTTTTTCAATGCGTCTCAAATCATGGGTGACTACTTAGGGATAAAGACATACTAAAATGCTCACTGTCTCCAAGCCTTAGGTTTTTTTCCTGTAAGACATACGCATACTGTAGTGTTTTTGCTCTACACAAACAGTACTTTTCAGTGTCCTCCCACAGCTGCCGTGAAGCATGGTGCATCTGCTTTTGGTTTCATCTCAATCCAAGCAAAACCTGAACTCTGTTGAAGTAAGAAGATGGAAGTTAACATCAAGTATGCCTGAGGATCCTAAACCCCAAATCTTGAGGATTCCAGAGCTAGGGTAAAAGTTAATGATACATGACTTTTTACTAACTATTATTTAGTCATCCATTCATCCCATCTATCTAGCCCAAAACATTTGTTAACCATTTAAAAGTGTCACATACAGAGCGATGCACTAGATGTGAGGCAATCTTTTGAAGCAACTGAACATATGAAGTTCAAGGCCACAATTCAAAAACATAAATTTTCTGTTGCCTTAATTTGCAAAAGGAATATAGCATAATTTCACTCCCATATAAACTTGCTTTCAAAGCAGTCTTGACTTAAGTCCTGTTGAAAACCCCTTTAAGTAACACTCTAAAGAGTCCCTAACAGTTTCTCTGGATGCTGCAAACCAGAGGCTTTTAAAATGCTCTACAGATTGCTGCTGAGAGCTCTCATTTACTTGCAAATCCACTTGACTATCAAAAGTGAAGTGAGGAGAGGAGCCAAAGTCTGGTAAATAGAAAGAGGTCATTATTGCACTGATGGAACCAAGTTGCTCAAACCTTTCCACCAAACTAATGAATTCTCCCAGTCCTTTTCAGTTTGTTTCTCATTTTTGGAAAGAAGGAGCCGACAGATTGGGTGACTTGCCCAAGGCCACAGAATGTGCCACTACCAGAGTTTGGAATAAGACATATCGTTCCTGGCTCTCAGGACCTTTTGCTGACAGCCCTATCTCTCATTGGCTATAGGGATACCAGGTTGCTAGGAAGACAAAAAGAAAGGAATGAGAAAGTGACATGTAGCTGTATTATTTTTATAACCCTATTGTATGTGACATCCGCCTCTTTTGAATTTGCTCAGTAGAAGGGAAAGATAAGGATTTCATTATTCTTAGAGCAAATAAGGCTTGGTCACCAGTCCTGGAATTGACGGGAGGGCTGCCAGCCCTTGAATCTTTGAAAAGGGAATGCTGAGGGGCCAGCCTGCAGGCCAGCCTTGGATTGAGCCAAGCATGTCAAAGACAGGCAATTTAGCCCTCTACTCTGGGAAATTAACCAGATGTGGGCAGCACACTGTGAAGGAGCAAGTGTAGCTCATCCTCAATAACCTTGTCTCTCCCAAGATGTTGGGAAATCGGCCCTAAAGCTCAAATTCCTCTGCTGACTCTTGCTAACTTTCAGATGTGGATCGAAGGGTACTAGATGGATTCTGTTCTTTGACCATCAGTCAACACCTGATGGTTCGGGGCCTGGAATGCACAGTCCAACTGAAGCCATGTTGTTCTTCACCATCCTGTACATCCAGGTCTGGAACTCCCATTGTGAACACAGCCTGAGGGATGGCCTCTCCATGGCACCTAAGTAAACCACACTTGATGTTTCAAAGCCCATCAAATGGCCACTGGGCCCTGTGCGTGGAGCCTATGACTAACCTGGCTGAAGTTGGCCTCTGCAGCTGGGTTGTTTCCCCTTCACCTAAGCCTTTGTGTTAGCTTCCTCTTCCTTCTCGCCAATGTAAGTTTTGGCAAGTTGAGAAGGGTGCCCACACCCATTATGACAAGATCAGTATGGATCACGGTTCAGGTCTATGTAGCTGAAACGTAGGAGGAGTCCAGGGGTTGGCAGGGTGAGTCATACAGGCTTCCTTCCCAGGGCCTACCTATTAGCTGTCTGAAGAAATGACTTTAATTTCCCCAGGAGTGTAGCATGCACAGTGCCAATGTTAGCCAGAGTCCCTGTTCTATATCCCAGGTTGTAGCGGCCCCTGCTCTCACCTGACCCAGATGAGTGAGGGTTTACAGATCTGAGGGGACATGTTCACCCAGAGCACATATGTCCCTCCTGGAATTCCTGTCCAAACACTCAAGACCCATTTTCAGGACCTGCCTGGGGCTTTCTCCCCAGGTTCATCTCTGACTAATGGACAATAAGTGCTGTGTTGGGAGGTGGGTGGTGGAGATTGGGGGTTGTGCACCAGTGGGCAGGGTTCTCTGTACAATATGCATAAGGTGTCTCCTGATGTGATTTAGAGCCTCCTTGTATACTCCTGCCCAGGGGCCCATGCAGGCCAGGGCACGAGGAAGCCCCAAACAGTCTTTTCGGGAATGTATTTCTAATCCCCATCTACCAGATCAGCTCATTCATTCTCATGGGTTTACCAGCTTCATGCTAATGACATCTTAATTTATATTTTTTCTCCACTAAACTCTAGAATATCTACTCAGTGTTCATACCTGGCTACATCACAGATATCTCAGACTTAACATGGTTAAAACCGATTTCTTACTTTTTCCACAAAATATTGCATTCCCATCTCCAGTCTTCCTCATCTTAGTATATAATGTCACTATCCACCCAGTTTCTCAAGCTAAAGGACCTAGGAGCATCCTTATTTGATCTCTCACTTTTCCCCTCACCTCAAATCCATCAGTGAATTCTGTTGGTTCTACCTCAAATCTCTATTTCTCTCCCTCCTGCCATCTCTTTTGTGTGTGTGTGTGTGTTTTAATATATTTTATTGATTATTTTTTTTTTACAGAGAGGAAGGGAGAGGGATAGAGAGTTAGAAACATTGATGAGAGAGAAACATCGATCAGCCGCCTCCTGCACACTCCCCACTGGGGATGTGCCCGCAACCAAGGTACATGCCCTTGACCGGAATCGAACCTGGGACCCTTCAGTCCTCAGGCCAACGCTCTATCCACTGAGCCAAACTGGCCAGGGCCTGCCATCTCTTTGGATCAAGCCAACAGGTCTCTTGCTTGGACTACTGGAGTAACTTCTTAGCTGTTCTTTTTTTTTTTTTTTTGCTCCCACACTTGACCTCCTACAGTCCATCCTCCCAGAATGACAAATGTGCTCTTCTTTTCAGATGTTAGACCATGCCTGTGTCCTGTGTAAAGGGGGACATGACCTCTCACAGCCTTATGGATGCGGCCCTTGTCTGTCTCTCCATCCCTCTCTCATGCGTCCCTCCTTGTCTTTCACTGTTCAATCAGACAGGCCCCTCAGTTCCTCCAGCATCCTAGGCTTTTCCACACCCCACATAGCCAGCAACATCCTTTCATGAAGTCTCTGCTTAAATGTCACTTCCTCAGAGAGTCTACCCTAAGCTATCCAGCGAAACACGGTCCTGACCTCTGGCCCCCTGCGCGGATTCTCCATCTCACCCCTTCTCTATTCCCTGAATAACATTCATTGCACTTGAACCCATTCTTTTAAGTGATGTTTTCCCATCTGTCTTTCCTATGAGAATATAAGCTCTTCAAAGGCACGGCCATGTTTGTCTGATTCACAGTTCTGTCTCCTGTGCCCAAGGCAGTGCAAGAAACACTAGTTGTGCGTATACTGAAGGCTGGGACAGGATTTGGAGGGTGTGGCAGACACATAAGTAAAAATAATATCTGCTACATCCCTGGGGGACCCAGGCCTAGTCATTTTTCCACACTACAAAGCGTCAACCACTGATGTTTAAAGTTCCCTTTTCTCCTAATCACTCTTGTTGGTTTCTAGATCCTCTGTTTGCCCTCAGAGGGCCCCTTTTCATCTGTTTCTATAGAAAGGATTTTAGACCCTGGCTAAAGCTTAACCTAAGAAATTCCCCTGGGCCTCAGTTCTTGAGAGACACTGGTTTCCACCCGAGAGAGAAGGTTTGCCCTGCTCCGGGGCAGCCCGTCCTCAGAGAGCCCTGTGGGGCTGCTTGGCCACTGAGATTACAGAGCGCCTCTCTGTTTGGGGTGGGTTTTCTTCACTTTGTTTTCTTGTGTGCTCAGTGGCTTGTTCCTAACTCACGGCCAATCACCGCACTGCCAGATGGTGCGAAAGATTTACCGGAATTTCGTTTTCAAATAAACCACAAGCTTGGATGAGCTAATGTTGTTCCACATAAAAAAGCCACAAAACTGGACGAATTAGCGTTGTTTCAAGAAAAAGGAGAAAAAAAAAAAAAGAAAACTTGTCCAAGCCATCAGCTCTGCCCTCTGAAAAGGCTCTGATAGCTGCATTAAGACACTGGGGGTTGGGGTCATTCTCGTGGGCGGCGACCACACCAAAGGACAGCTGTGGAGGGAGCACCTCCTCCCCTTACCGTTGACTCCACAGAATAGCTTGGCAGTGCCGTGGGCGATTTCATTCTCCCGTGGAATTGAATTGTTTCTGTCAAGTTCATCTCAGTTGCACCGAGAGCCCAAGGATGGCAACGGATGGTGCAGCCCGTCGCCATGGCTGCAGTGTCTTCAGACACAGACTGCCTGTGCCTTCCTGGATGGCAGGTCACCTGATGCTGCTCAGCGGCGATGTGATAGCAGATGTCTTGTTTACCACAACGGCAGGGGTGTTCCAGGCGGGCCCCACCTTCCACAGCAACGGCGGTAGAGCCCGGTGGACAATGCCTCCGAGATCAGAACCCTGGATTCTAGCCCCAAATGCACCCCTTACAGTGATGTAATTGATCATGGGCGGGTTGCAAGCCACTACAGAACACTGTTTTCTCATCGGCCAGCATGGCTCAGTGGTTAAGCGTCAACCTATGAACCAGATCGTCCCAGTTCAATCGTGGTCAGGACACATGCCCAGAGTGTGGGCCGTGCAGGAGGCAGTTGGTCAATGATTCTCTCTCAGCATTGATGTTTCTATCTTTCTCTCCCTCTTCCTTCCTCTCTGAAATCTATAAAGATATATAAAAACAACAACAATACTATTTTCCCATCCTTAAGGTAGAGATAATAATCTTAAACCAAAGAGGTTGTCTAAGGACAAATTGAGATCAAAGTCCTTTGAGCTGTGCTCACACATCTAGTCAGTGCTCCCTAAATGTGAAGGCTGTGTGACAATGATGTCACACTGTGGCTGTCCCTTCAGCCTCCGCACTCGGAGCCAGTGCAGAGGAGGTGTGCCGTCTGCTTCCTGTGGTCAGCTGAGCCGACCAAAATACCACGCAGTAAATCAAACCAGGAATCAATCAATATAACTCCAGCCGAAAGAGCCCTTCTCAAAAAATCTAAAGAATTACCTCACCTTTCATCCTGTCTTTTCTCAACCGAACACCAAAATAGATTGCTTTTGAACTTTGTGGTGAGGTAGATTCCCATGAATTTTCCTCCCCTCTGAAATTGTATATCATAAATATACATACAAATACTCTGAAGGAGAATCTGTGATCCGGGGCTTGGAACTTCATTTCGTTACATGAGATAAAGGAATCTGAAACATATTTGAGCAGAAATTCAGATTCATGGTCTTGATAATTATAACCAAAATAGCTACTATTTATTGAGTACTTTCTAAGCTAAATAACTTTATATGCTTTATTTTATTGAACCTTCACTATATATGTATAATATTTTCTTCATTTTACAAATGAAAATACTAAAGAGACATTTTACTAGATGCGAGAAGTTCGTATCTGCTTGACCACAAGGCCTGCTCATGCTATTCCATCTCACTAAAATATTTTTGGGTGAATAGAGGTGGACATGAGGTTAACATTAAGTAACATGGCAATAGTGGCAATGATAATGATCATTATATGATCATTATAATGATCCCACGTTCAAAGGCCGTTAAATTGCACTGTTTACCCATATCTTCAGAAAAAAAATTACTTCTACTGTCGTGGTAAACAACCTGCTTCCCTATTTATAATGGTCTGTCCCTCAAGCAACTTCAACGCGAAATTATAGCTAATTTGTCTACAAGCGTCAGGTGGTCATAATAATCTGGCCACTCAGTGTATATGACAATGATATCACTATCATTATCATTACTGAATGTTTAAAAAACATTCAAAATGCTTTCTATGCTTTCCCTCAGACCTCATGACCACCCTGTGAAACAGAGACTCTCATTGTCTGCATTTTACAGATGAAGGAACCAAGCAGCAGCGAAACCAATTACTGGTATATGTCAAAGTCACATCGCTGGCCGTAGGTAGAGTTGGGATTCAGCTCAAACAGTCTGACCTTGACCTCAATGATGCTCCTTCTCACAGTGGAGCTGCCAGCATCCCAAAGCTCTGCCTGCTGCAGAAAATGCTCTCATCATTGTTTATCAAGCAAGTTGCTCTGAAATTCTTGCAGCACCTACCACAGCATAAAGGTAAACCCCCACCTCCACCACAGACCCCTGACTACACACACAGATTTGGGCTGTGGCTTGCTAAGGAGGAACCATAGAGCCTGTGATTTCTTGCTGGTCGTGTTTAAAAGCATCCCATGGGGTAAGAAAGGAGTTTACGAGAGATGATTTGCTGATGTGCAAGATCTATAAAGTTTGACTGGATTTCTTAGAAATTATTTGAAGGACAAATCATTTCGAGGCCATCTTCTTTCAAGGCTTGTTTTCTTTTCTCAGGGTCTGTTTTACCTCCCAATGTAACGAACAGCAGTATATCTTAATTTCTTTTTTCTTTCTGGCTAAAACCAAACCTTTGAGCTCCTCAGTGGATATAAACAGGTCCCTCTTCTCACCTCTCAGACTTGTTTCACTTTTTAGGGTTAAACGGAGGCTGGGAGAAAGCTCCATTCATTTAGAAGCCTCTGTCTTCACCCTGACGCTCCCGGATCCTGGCCGGGGCCTGGAAGGAGACTGCCAATGACCGAGATAGGAAAACCCCTGTCAGGTCAGCCACAGGCCTAAGTCAACAGTGAGTCGCCTCACAGAGTGCCCAGCTGAGCCTCAAATGCCCCCACAGTCCCCGCAGCAGCTGGTCACGTGAGCCTGCCAGGGGCCTGCCTTCCAGAGCCTCCGTGGTGCTTTCCCTTCCCAGGGCCCCACCGGGCACTGACTCACTGCCTATCACTCTTTACTAGAAGTTCCGGATGAAGCAATGCAGGGGCGAAATTCACTGTTTCTGCTCCCTAAATCTGACCATGACTCATTATTCCACAAACACCAAATGGTTCCACATCCTCCTCCCGAGAAGGAGGCACAGGGCCCGTTACATAAGCAACAGCCTACAGCTGCTCTGGGGTAATTGAAAGTGAAGGCTTTCTGCCTGGGAGCCCTGCTGGGAGGGACATGACTCTTTCCTCACCCCACGATCCCCATCTTTACGAGGGGAGAACGCCTCTCTGCGAGCGGACACCCAGAGCCAGGGTGTGCTGCGGGGGGTGTTTTTTTGCACAGTAGGCCTGACGTTTGGAATGCCTTGTATTTTCTGCCTTGTTAAAACAAGGCCTTTCCACCTTGTCTCTGATCTTATCTCTTGATGAGCTGGAGCTGAGCTTCGTGGGCAGAATCTGCCCAGCATGCTAAGCAGAGGAGAACACTTGGGGTGGGGTTTCGGTGCCCAAGGACCCACCCAAGGAGGACCACCCAGGAAGGATCATCTTAGGGAGAGGATTGGAAATAACAGTTTTTTGTGTAACAAGCTCAATGCTGTGATCAGAGGAAATAGAGTTGAATTGCAAAGCCCAGAGTAAAGGAAATCATTGTTTGTCTGGTTCAGGGATAGGAGTAAGTGACTTCAAATTGCTCGTGGACAGAAACAGAGGGGCTGGATATCTCTGGGCTCAGCAATCCTGCTCTCTTTCCCAGCCGGCATGACCAAGGAATTACTTTTGAGGAGTGGTGGGAGGCACAACAAATTCTGAACATCCATTTCTGGAACCTGTTTCACTCAGAGAAGGCTTGATTATAAACACCACAGGAAGTACAAGCCGATGAAGAGAAGGCTATCTTTTTAAATGCCACCCCTAGGGGTTGGGGTGTGTGTGTGTGTGTGTGTGTGTGTGTGTACCTGGCTCCTTGGGCAAGACCACAACCCTCCTTAAATGGGCCTCCTTGTCTGCATGAGCTGAGCTGGGAAAGGCTGCAGGGGAGGAGTGGTGGGTGAGGGAGCACATTGGCCTCCAGCTTGGCAATGCTGCCGCCCTCAAGGGAAATGTTCCAGGAAACATCCCCAACACCACAGAGAAATGAGATCCAGGAGAAGACCGGCCTGTGGCGCGTAGGAAGGACAGTAAATCAGGGGCACTTGGGTAAGAAATGGAGATGGAATGGCGTTGGTGGGTTATCCAAATGTGGTATGCCACCATGAGTGGGGCACTGCCTTGAGGTTCTGAGCCTTTCCTGAAAGTCACAGGCATGGTATTATGGGCTGAATTGTGCGTTCCTCCCCACCTTCAATTCCTATGCTGACGTCTTAACCCCCCTATTATCACAGAATGTGACTGTACTTGGAGAGAAGGCCTTTAAAGAGATAATTAATTTAAAATGCAGCTATCAGGTGAGCCTTAATCCCATGGGACTGGGCTTGTTATAAGAGGAGAAGGTTAGGACACAGGCACATGCTTAAGGAAGACCATTTGAAGACACAGGGAAAAGAGGACCATCGCTAGGCCAAGGAGAGTCCTCAAAAGAGACCAATCCTGCTGACACTTGATCTTGGACTTTCAACTTCCAGAACTGTGACAATAAATTGTTTAAGCCACCCAGCCTGTGGTACTCTGTTGTAGCAGCCCCAGCAGACTAATATACATGGTGATCCTACAATTCCCCTCAATTTAGAGACCTCGGCTTTTCTTTGCAGCTCAAAGCCAGTCCATTTTATGAGTAGTTCTCAGGAGACAAGCTAGGGTGTGGAGAGGAAAGAGGTCTTCTTTGCCCCGTTACAATGCCTGAGTATGAATGGAGCTGTGGAGACTGGGTCCCCTAAGCCTTGGTGAGGAGAAGCCTGTGTGTTTCCTGAGGCCCTGGTAGGGGAACAGTTCTGTGGGCCTTCTACTCCGGTCTGAACAGAGTGCGCTCAACCCAGGGGGCATTTTCCCTGAGCCCCACGTTTCAACTCCATTTCTCTGGAGACCCACCAGGCATTTAGCAGCCCCTGTTCAGTTGACAAACTGCCAAAGGATTAGTTTGTCCACATGCCTTGAGTATATCAAGGGAAAGTAATCCCAGGCTTTGGCTTAGAAGGTCTCAGCAGACCCTTCAGGGAGAAATCCGGCCCGATACACAGTATTAGGTGGTTGGCTGTTAGCTTTGGTAGAGCTTAGTTTTGTGTTAACTCACCTGTAAAGCAGGTATTAGTCACCAACATCAACAGGGCCATACCCCACCGGGTTTAGTCTTGTATAACCGTCCACAAATCTGATATTTTAATTAAATATTCTGGTTTTGGCTTCTTCCTTCCTTCCCTTCTTCCTTTTCATAAGGTCTGTTTTAATTAAATGGTCTTTGGCTCCCTACAAAGCTAACCTCAACTGTTAATATCCCTGGTGTGGGCAGGAAAGGTTGAGTACAGCTGCCTTTGAAAGCTGCTCTACTTCTTCACGCCCACACGAGGCAGGGGACAATGGGGCACTGTGGGCCAGCCTTAGGACAGTCCCTCAGAGCCACTTCCCCCCACACTGCTTTTCCCTGGGGCGGTCAGGTATGGGTGGGGCCGCAGAGGAGCTTGGGCCTCATCATTTCCTTTGAGACAAAGTTTAGAGACCCCTTCAGAACACAGAGCACAACCAGAGTCTTAGCACATGCTGCAATTCGGAGCTGAAGTGTATTTTGGAGGAAAAATTAAACCCTAAGCCCATAGGTAACAGTGAAATCTCTGACATAAATGTCTCATAAACTTGGAACTTCCAACACAGCCCTGAGAATGCCGCGCGCTCCCACGCACTGACGGCAGGCCTGGCTTTCCGCCAGGGCGTTCGGTTGCAAAGCTGGAAACTCCCTGACTTAAAACAATGTCTGGGTGTTTCTGCTTCAGAGGAGCTCTGAAGGAGGTTAAAAAGTTTAATAAATTTGTTGTTGAATGTGACTTCTTCTGCATACTTGTGTGTTTCAGCGGCCTTCGCTAGCACGCCTATTATAACTGTGCCAGCCATAAAAGGCAGGGCTGTAAACAGACGCAGTGAGCCGAGCCGGAGGATGAGATTGCTTCATGTTTATTATCCACTGTGTAGCAGCGTGCTTGGGAATTGTGTAAGACAGGTCCCCCCTCTAAAACAGAGGACATAGTCCCTGCTTTCTAGGAGTTTGTAAACCAAGGAGTCCAGATAGATTAATCATTTCTTCAGATATGTGTTTCTAAAAACCCATTATCTCTTCTTCAACTTCTTCCTCTTCTCCCCCTTATCCTTTCACTTTCCCCACCCCTTTCTCTACTTGCCTTCTTCCTTCTCCAGGTCCTCTTTTCCTGGGCTAGACGTTAGAGCACACAGCTAATCTTTCATTGCTCTTAGGGTCAAAGGTAAAAGGAAGTACTTGAAGTTGTCTTTGTGTTTTGTTTTGTTTTTTAATTTATCTTTACTATTGGAAGTTCAGATGTCCCCCCCCCCCCCCCCCCGCTCTTTTTTTCCCTTTGACCTCCTTCACTCCACACCCACTTCTTCCAGGCCTTCACCACACTATTATGTCCTTGGGCTATGCATATAGTATGCATATAAGTTCCCCAATTAATCACTCCTATCCTCCCTCCATCCCAGCCTTCCTTCTGAGATTCATCAGACTGTTCCATGCTTCTATGTTTCTGGATCTATTTTGTTCATCAATTTATTTTGTTAATTAGATTCCACATATGAGTGAGATCATGTGATACTTGTCTTTCTCTGACTGACTTATTTTGTTTAGCATAATACTCTCCAAGTCCTTCCATACTGCCTCAAATGGTAAAAGATCCTTCTTTTTTATAGCTGCATAGTATTCTATGGTGTAAATGTAACACCTCTTTTTTGTCCACTTATCTACTGATGGGCACATGGGCTGTTTCCAGATCTTAGCTATTGTAAATTGTGCTGCTATGAACATAGGAGTGCATATTCTTTCTGATTGGTGTTTCAGATTTCTTAGGATATATTCCTAGAAGGGGAAACACTGGGTCAAATGGAAGTTCCATTTTTAATTTTTTGAGGAAACGCCATACTATTTTCCACAGTGGCTGCACCAGTCTGCATTCCCACCAGCAGTGCACCAAGGTTCCCTTTTCTCCACATCCTCGCCAGCACTTATGTATCATCACTTGCCATGGCTATCATCAACAAATCAACAAGTGCTGGCGAAGTTGTCTTTGAAGTAATCTTCCATTCCTAACCCAACTTTTCTTTGCTTTTAGGAGGCATGGAATATGGAGGAGGAAGAAGAAGTGGACATAGGAGCACCTTGTCAAAAAATATTGGCTAGCAGGGGGGATAGAGGAGAATACACAAATGGTAAATTACAGTGAAGAAGGCTGATAGGAAAAATATTGATTCATCTGTAATATTGTATTGGAGGAGAGTTCTATGGGTACCCTGGACCACCAGAAGGAGGAACAAGTGAGTCCTAGAGCATTTAAGTCTGAAACATTTTTGGAGGCAAGAATGACAAAACTGGAGCTCTCCCATTTTGGAGACATCTTGAGATAGCAGGGTTCTTTGGAAAAGACAATAATGCTGGGAAAATAGAAGGCAGCAGGAAAATAGGAAGACCAAACAGGAGATGGATTGACTCCATAAAAGATGCCAAAGTCACCCGTCTACAAGAGCTGAGCAGGGCTTTTGAGGACAGGACATTGTGGGTATCACTCATAGGTTCACCAGGAGCCAGAGCTGATTCAAGGGTACATAACACAGAAATTACAGGATTTCAGAGATGGAAGAGGACTTTGGACACTTGGGAACCTACTCCCTTACTTTACAGATAAAGAAAATGATACCCAGGAAGATTAGCAATTTACACAAAGAGAGAGCATAATAATCCAAGTGTCTAAGATTCAGGCCTTCCGGTTTCTAAGTCAATGCTCCTTCCCTGGGTAGATTTCCTCCTAGATGCCAAACCAACAGATGTGATTGAAAAAACCATCCATGGGCCTAATATTACCCTACCTTCACCTTTGCTTCCAAGTTCTTTCCTCTTAGCCCATCACATACAATTAAATTGCCCAGGGATGTCACTGTCAGCTGTTACCTGTGAGAATGGAGGAATGTGGAGAGCATTGAGTTGGGAGTCCTGACCTGCCCCCAGTGATCTGGGCAGCCTTGAATACATTTAGCAGGATATCTAGACCAGCGCCATTGAATAGAATTTTGACACATACCACTAACATGAGCCACTTGCATAATAGTGAATTTTCTAGTGGTCACATTTAAAAAAGTAAAATGAAAGAGGTGGGATTGATTTTAATATCTTTTCATGAACCTAGTCCAGTGATGGCGAACCTATGACATGCGTGTCAGAGGTGACACACGAACTCATTTTTTTGGTTGATTTTTCTTTGTTAAATGGCATTTAAATATATAAAATAAATATCAAAAATATAAGTCTTTGTTTTACTATGGTTGCAAATATAAAAAAAATTTCTATATGTGACACAGCACCAGAGTTAAGTTAGGGTTTTTCAAAATGCTGACACACCGAGATCAAAAGGTTCCCCATCACTGACCTAGTCTATCTGAAATATTATCATTTCAACCTGTCATCAATGAGAAATACATTAATGAGATATTTTAAATTCTTTTTTTTTTTTTTTTTTGGTACCAACTCTGAAGTTTTGGGTGTGCTATACCCACAGCAGACCTCAAATCAAACTAGCTATTCTACATGTTCAGTGGCCACATGCGACTAGTGGCTACTATATCAAACTGTTTCTGTTTAGAGTCCTAGAAATTCTTCAAACGTGCCTCTAAAAGTATGTGTGTGCGATGAATTTGAGAGAGGTAGAGATGGCCAGCTTTGGATCGTATACTTCCACTTCATGCCAAATACTTCCAGAGTTAACTGTTTTAAGTATTGGACTCTGGCGCGAGATATCGTTGGGAGAAGAAATTCCATAGCTAAATAAAGAAGCTAAAAACCTTTGCACAGCATAACCTGCAAGTTGCGCTAAGAGCCCCAGCCCAGCTTCTGGAGACAGAGAGAAGAGTAAATAGTTACCTGCCAAGAAAGAAAAGGGCCAGGTGCCAAGCGTGGAAGTGGCCCCACACTCCAGCTGGTTGTAAAAGACGTATGGCCCCATGGCTGTGGCCTGTAAACTAGTATGTCAGGTACAGACTGACTCCCTCCCACCTGGCCAGCTTAATGGATAGCAGTTTCAGTTATGGGCTGGAGCTGTGTCTGGCTGGGCTGTCCCGGGGCCCCAACCTTTTCCATCGGTCAGAGGGTCTAGAACCTGGGCTGATTCATACACAGGGTAATAGGACGAGCTTACTGCAGAACACAGAGCGTGGTCTCTCTTGCTCCCTAAGCATCCTAGCTTGCGGACACTCTGCTCATGGGGGAGCCCCAAGTGGCTCCAAGGATTTTCCCTGCTCTCTTTATTTTGAACTGTGACATATAAGAAAATCCAGCAGCGAAACAGCTGCAAAATTCAGGCAGCTGTATCAGCAAAGGCTTCAGTGTTGGAGAATACCATTAAATCCAGCTTCAGTTCCAGCAGCCAGCACACCCACACGCTTCCTAGGGCCAAGCCAGTCTGGGATGGAGCTCATGGCTGCAGTCTTTTGAAACCCAACTGCTCAGGAAATTTACACATTTGTGTTAGATTATTTTTCTTCATTTAATGAGTTGGTAAGTAGCCCCACTAAATTTAGTGAGACACATGGTCCCCACCCTTCTGGAACTTCTTAAATATTATGGTAAAATAAAGATGTCCTCCTCAGCTGTTGCCTAAGGATTCCAGAGTTAGGAAAGCTAGAGATGAACAGAATATATAGTGGTCCTTGACAAGTTTACATGACTAAGGAAACAATTAAAAGCAAAGCCTAGAAAGGCTATTTTTCACTGATTAGAAGTAGAACTACCAGATGATCCAACAATTCTACTTCTAGGTATTTATCCGAAGGAAATGAAAACACTCACTCGAAAGATATCTGCATCCCTGTGTTCACTGCAGCATTATTTATGCTAGCTAAGAAATGGAAACAATCTAAGTGTCCATTGACAGATAGTTGGATTTAAAAATGTGATATATACATATACAGAGAAATATTATTCAGCCATAAAATAAGAAGAAAATCCTGCCATTTGTGAGAGCATGGATGGACCTTGAAGGCATTGTGCTAAGTGAAATAAGTCAGACAGAGAAAGACAAGTACCATATAATCTCACTCATTAGTGGTTGGTGGGAAAAATGGGTAAGGGGGTCAAAAGGTACAAACTTCCAGTTGTAAAATATATAAACCCTGGGGATGTAATGTGAACCATAGTGTCTATAGTTAATAATACTGTACTGTATATTTGAAAATTGGTAAGAGAGTAGATCTTAAAAGTTTTTATCACAGGAAAAAAATTTTGTAACTATGTGTGATGATGGATGTTAACCTGATAATTAGACTTATTGTGTTGATCATTTTGCAATAGATCTTTATATTGAATCATTGTGTTGCACACCTGAAACATAATGTCATCTCTAATTTATCTCAACTTTTTAAAAAAGTGAGGTCTAGTTCCAGATCCATCCCCCCCCGCCCCCCCCAAAAAAAGGAACACATGTATTGAAGTTATTTCTAAGAAAACACACACACACACAAAAATACATAGCCTATACATTTTTCACTTTCTAACTCTTCTCCATTTATTTCCCTCTGGCTAGTGGGATTTAGTTATTTGGATTGAGTATAAACAGAAATTCTCTAGCTGTTTCTCCAGGTAAAAGGGAAGATAACACCTAAGAGTCCAGCAACATACAAATGAAAGCAATAGCCTTTTGTGTGCCAGGCGCTGTGCTGCACATTTACTGTGGCACATTGTTTCATTTAATTTTACAACAGGTTTCATCAGTAGCCCATCCTATATAATAAAGAGGTAATATGCGAATGGTCCTTATGCCATGACAGTAACAACCAATCAGCAGGAGGGCGGGGCAGCGAGCTACGAGCAGTGATGGGCGGGGCGGTCAGCTGAGGCAAATGGCAGCAAGCTACTTGCCCACGGATTCGTGTGCAGGGCCACTAGTGATTTATAAAAGAGAAACCTTCTCAGTGAGGATCAGACCTTTTGAGGATGTGGTAGGACTGGGATTCTAACTCAAGCATAAGGGACGTTCCAGAGCCCATGGGTTTTATCATTGGCTTTCTCTTGCCATCCCATAAGTGGCCCAAATCTGTGCCTTCTTAAAAAAGAAAATTCTCTATAAATTCATTGGCCATAATAGTAGAGGAGAGAACAAATAAGTATGTTGCTACTCAGCATTTATTAATTTGGGAGGGGTTTTTACTGAAACAACATATACTTGGGTTTGATAGACATAGAGACACCCTTCTAATTGTAATGTATTATTGATCTGAAGAAACTTCTTATCCCTGTGGGAAGCCCCTTTCCTCCTAAGCACAGGTATCTTTCCTTACCCCACATCCTCAATTCTTGCCAAGGGTTGGCACTTACATCTTTTTTCTAGAAGGGAAAAATCAAGACAAGTGGTTTCAAATGATTTCAAGTAGTTTCTTCACTTGTTTCCAGGAAGCCGAGCTCATTGGCCATCCTTCTATCTTTTTGGATAGTTTGTCTTCATATTTTCATATTTAAATGCTGGATGGCCTCCAGCATGGTCCTTGGTCCTCTTCTTTTTTGTTAATATTTTTTTGGAGATCTCATCAGTTTCCTGGTTTTATTTACTTATTTAATTTATCTTTATTTTTTTTTTAAAGAAACTATCTTTATTGTTGAAAGTATTACAGATGTCCCCTCTCTGTCCCCAATTGATCCCCTCCACCCCATCCCTGTCACCCTCATGGTTTTACATACCCTCTTTACAGGGAGGACCACTGAATGTATATCCCCAGCCCAGATCACTATCCTTAGCTTCAGACTTGTATAACCAACCACCTGCCTGACATCTTTACACAGTTGTTTCAGCCCTCTCGACCTTAACATATTAACTTGAACCTGCTCTTCACATACTCTTCCCTCTCTCAGCAGATAACAATTCCATCCTCCCAGCTTCTCAGAGCCAAAACCTTGAAAGCAGGAAAATGAGGACAAAAATAGTACTCATCTCATAGGGCTATTACAAAGATGAAATGAGTCAATATTTGTCAAGAACTTGGAACAGTGCCTAGCCTATAATTAGTACGACATAAACTTCTGTTAAATGATTAAGATAAGCAATCATCTTTGGCTCTTCCTTCTCTCACACCCTATGTCTAATCATCAGCTTATCTTATTGGCTCATTTTTAGAAATATATACAAAATATGGCACTTCTCATCTCCTCCATTGCTGACACCCCAATCTAAGCCACCATCACCTCTTGCCTGGTTTGTTGCAATAGCATCTTAACTGGTCTCTTTGCCTCTGACCTACTATAGTCAATCTCAACACAGAAGCCAGAGTAATCCCTTTAAAACAGAAGTCAGATTATGCCACTGTTTTTGTTCAAAATCCTTCAATAGGTCGCATTTTACTCAGAGTAAAATAAACAGGCCTTCAAGTGCTCCACAAGGTCCTTCATGCTCTATAAGCTGCACCATCTACCTCTCAAGCTTATTTCTACGACAGACCCCTAACATTCTGTGCTACACCCACATATTTT
The DNA here is from genome assembly GCF_014108235.1 of Myotis myotis. NCBI lineage: Eukaryota > Metazoa > Chordata > Mammalia > Chiroptera > Vespertilionidae > Myotis > Myotis myotis. The sequence continues at coordinate 178,576,701 of NW_023416335.1, forward strand.
CCCCTCTTGCTCTGACATGAATATACCAAGAGGCTCCTGCCTACCATTTCTTGTATATGCTGTTTTCTCCATGCTTGGGTTGCTTTTTCTCAAGTTAGTTGCATGATTTCCTCCTTCACTGCCTTCAGCTGTACTAAATGTCACCTTGTTAGAAAGCTATGGCCCTCCACTCCACATACAATGGTGACTGCCACCTTCACTATTCCCATTTTCCCTTTCCTGCTTTTCAGGGCTTTCCAAAGGCCTTACAGAATAACCATCAGCAATTATTTGTTTGTTGGTTATCTTCCCCAACTACAATGTAAACCCCATGAGGACAGAAACCTTGTTTTCTTGTATTCTGCTGTACTGTTCATACCTAGAATAGTGCTTGACACAGAGCAGACGCTCAATAAATATTGGCTGAAGAGTAGTAAATATGGAAGCCCCATTATTTGTGCAACTGCTCACTTGTTCCCTCTTATGATTGGCTTTGTGTGTACATGATCCAAGGAACCCACATTTTGGAAAACTCTGAAACATGAGTTTCTTCATGCTCAACTTTTGCTGAGGAAAAGAAAAAGAGTTATTCTATGAATCTGAGTTAAAATTATCTAATTATATCTGATAAAGGCCCTCTTCTGCTTATGGCTACTCAACTAAGAAATGGCCTGTTTACACATTGTGTCTCCCTCTCTCAACCCACTCCAGGTCTTCTGGAGAGCAACAAGGCTACAAGTGCCCAACATGCCACCTAGTAGATGAAGTGTACAACGCGAGTAAAGGCACAGAGATAAAAAGTGGGTACAAAAAGCTGCTTTGAGGAAAATAGAGTAGATAAAAGAGAATAAATCGTGCCAAGGATATATAGCAACTTGAATGCCAGGCTATAGGTTGTATAGTCTATGGAACATGGTTAATTTTTAAAAGCATGATTAAAATACATTCTAAAAATTGATTGAGCAATCTTAGTGAACTGTACTCTAAAGATAATAAAGATACACTTCTTGTCTATAGCAACTTCTGATAAGAATTAACCACTTTAGATCTTTTTTATTTTTTTATAATAGCTATTCTAAGGTATATATATACTAAAATGTACCTATTGTATATATGCAATTAATGGTTGTAGTGAATTTAGGGTGTTGCTCAAGCACAACATCCAGGGTTAAAGAAGTTCTCTTCTATTCTTAGTTTGTTGGGAGTTTTAATCATAAATGGATGTATGTTTTGTTAAATGCTTTTTCTGTATCCATGATTATGTGGTGTTTGTCCTTAATATTTTACTAGCCTAGTGCATGAGATTCATGCACTCTGCACTCAGGGGGGTGGGGGGGCCCCTCAGCCTGGCCTGCACTCTCTCACAGTCTGGGAGCCCTCAAGGGACATCCTACTGATGGCTTAGGCCCACTGCACTCACCATGGCTTCTGGCTGAGAGGTGCTCCCCCTGTGGGAGCGCAATGGCCAACAGGGGAAACTCCTGTGTTGAGCGTCTGCCCCCTAGTGGTCAGTGCATGTCATAACGACTGGTTGTTCTGCTGTTTGGTTGATTTGCATGTTAGCCTTTTATTATATAGGATATGGATTTTCAGGTCTTAAACCAACTTTACATTCTTGGCATAAATCACAATCTTTGACTTCATTTTATATGTTGTTGGATTCAAATTGCTAAAATTGTGTTAATGATTATTGTGTCTGCACTCATGAAAGTTATTGGTCTGTAGTTTTTTTCTTGCAATGTCTCTTTCTGACTTTGGCAGTAGGTAATACTGGCCTCATAAAATGAATTTAGAATTGTTCCCTCCTGTACTTTCTGAAAGATTTTGTGAAGGGCTGATACTCTTTCTGTACAGTTTACACTTAAACAAGGTGGGCATTAGGGGTATCAACCAGTCAAAAATCCATGTATAACTACAATAAGTCCTTTGCATATTCAGATTCCCAACCTTGGAGTTGACCCTTAGTGGAGAGTTAGTAGTATTTTTTTTTCCCCTAAAGTTGATCAAATGAAATAATAGAGGCATAACCATGTTATTCAGAGTTGTGGGAATGACGTCAGAAGCAATGAAGTCAGAAAGGGTTAATGTGGCTACTTCTGGGGACGAGTGGGGAAGACTGAGGAAGGAGAATTAGCTCTCAGTCTAACCCCTCTGTATTATTTAATTTTTTTTCTTTCTTTCTTTTTCTTTTTTTTTCTTTTCTTTTTTTTTTTTTTTTTTTTACTATGTGCATGTATTATGTTGACTTATAGAAATGTTTAAAAGTTCATAGTTTCTTCACAGGTGAAGAATCAATGCTTCCTATATGGATAGTACTAAAACTTCACCAGCCAATATGAGCTGGATAGTATCTGTTTTTCTTAAAGTCATGTGTAATACACAATGAAATAAATCCTGTGCTTTACTCCTTTGATATAGAAATACAGATCATTTTCAATGCTACCTCATTAAAAAAGTTCTCCTGCCCCCTTTCAACTATCTTTTCCTCCTTTTAAGATGATAGTGTGTGTTAATTCAGAATAGCTTTCTCTATTTGTTTCCTAGGGCTATTGTAAAAAGTTACCACTGAGTGGTTTAGGAGTCCAAAAATCTGTAATAAGTATCACCACACCCAAACTAAGATGTTAGAAAAGTTCCCCTCCAGGGGCTCTAAGGAAGAATCCATTCCTTGCCTCTTTCAGTTCTAGTGGCTATCAGCATTCCTTGGCTTGTGGCCACATCACATCAATCTCTGTCTCAATGGTCACACTGCCTTCTCTTCTATGACAGATTTCCCTTAGCCTCGCATAAGAACTCATGTGATTACATTTAGAGCCCACCAGGATAATCCAGAATAATCTCCCTATCCCAAGATTTTTAACTTAATCACATCTCAAAGTCATTTTTTTTCCATATAAGAAAACATTCATAAGATCCAGGGATTAAAACGTGGACCTTTGGAGGTCAATATTCAATCTCCCATACTTCTATTCTTTGAATTTTTTTTATCATTAAGCCGCTTCTAATGATAAAATCACTGTGAAAGTGACCCATAATAATAAAAGCATAGTATGCAAATTGACCAAACGGCCGAACAGCAGAACAACTGTCCAGACAACCTTCCGGACGAAGCTGGGGCTGCAAAGGCCTACTCTTGTACTCTTGCATGAATTTCATGCATCAGGCCTCTAATATATATATAAATAATGGCAGAAAGTGTCCACATTTTTCAGAGTTAAGAATTTTGCTCAATTACAGTAGCTTCTCTTACTATTTTACCTTTGCTCTCCCTATCTTATTTGATATTTGACTTCTGTTTTCTTTACTTTTAAACAATATTTTATCTTATATTATTTCTTTAAGTTGGCAGAGGATAAATATGATGAACTGAATAAAAATATATCCACAAGTAATTCATGTTTTTATTTATTCTCTGTTAATAACTACTCAGCTCAAGGCCATCATAGTTTTCTTCAGACATTAACTTTGTTTTTTCAAAAGTGTTTGTTTGACTTTTGTACATATTTGCTTTAAACAACAAGAAATTCTGTGGATACACAGTCTCCTGTTTATTTGTAGTCTGCAAGAACGCCTCTAATCACTAGGTGTTTAAAACTCCATCCTTTTACAAGAAAAATATTATGTAATTTTAGCCATAGTAGACGTAATCACAGAGTTCATAACAAAAATCATCTTCCTTTTCTCTCGGATTTTCCTTCCTTTTTCTTAAAATTCTAGAAAGGAAGAAAGAAAGGAAAAGTAAGGAAGTAAGGAAATAAGGAAGGAAAGAGAGAAACAAAGTCACATAGAAAAGAGATAGTTGAAGGCATTTCAGAGGTCAACACCCCAAAATATTTACTTGTCTAAGTCCTTTCACTGACTGGATCTTCCAGAGTGGTGCCAATCCTGGAACAAAGAGAGACCATTGTGGTTAAACAAGTGGCTAAAGCTGAAGGTTCTCATCTGGCTCTCAGAGGGAGACCTGGAACTCTGTGCAAATATGGATACACCAGGCCACTTGTAAATCACTGGTTATTGGTTTCTTAAACCAAATGGTGCCTTTTCTTAACACGTTAAGTGCCCAGCCTATTTTGTCTTCTGGACGGAAAGTATAGTGTCAGTCACCAGTGACTGATAGTGCACTTAATGTGTTAATGGATATTAAGTCCTGGGGAGTTAGTGAGAAAGCCATGGCCCATCTCTTCCCTGTTGTGTCCCTGTTCTTAGCCATGATGAAATATCTTAAAAGTTGACTTTGAAATATTCATGTCTTGCATGACTTGTGTGTGAATGATGCTGTTACATTTCAGGTATCTATATATTAAAAGGCTAATACGCAAAGTGTCCCCTCAAGAGTTCGACTGGGAGACCGGAGGTTCAATCACTCACTATGATGTGCGCTGACCACGAAGGGGTAGTGAGGAACAAAGGAAGGCCCCAGCCGACAGCTGGCAGCCAGCAGCCAGGGAAGGAAGGGTCTAAACCGGCAGTCGGACATCCCCCTAGGGGTCCTGGATTGTAAGGGGGTGCAGGCAGGGCTGAGGGACTGCTCCCTCCTCCCCCCCTCCCTGTGCACAAATTTCATGCACTGAGCCTCTAGTTGATTTTACAAAATGGCTTCAAGGAAGTGTTTGCCTTATTTTCCAACCTAGCCCTTCCTCTTGAATTTCTCAGAAATTGTTCATCCTTCTGAATTTAAAATTTAAAGTAATATTCAATTATAAAAACATAAAATATTTTCAGAATCCAAACTCAGTTTCCACCCTAATCACATATCTTTCCTATTTGCGTATGTCTATGCTTGTGTGTATACATAAGTGTGTATCACATGTGGGAATGGGGAGCAGATGGGATAAACTTTATGTTTCTCCACTGCTTATAAATACTTCAATGGCTCCCAAACCGCTTCCCATGGCCTATAAGCCCCTCTGTGATCTGATCCCAACTTACCCCCTCATCCCTGTCTGGTGACAGCTTATCCCTCTGACACTGATCAAGTTTCCTTGGTTTTCTTTCTGTTGCTCTGATTGCCCAACCTCCTTCCTGAGCATGGGCTCTTGCTGTTCCTTCTGCATGGAATGACTTCTTCTCAGATCAATGGCATGTTCTGAAAGAGGCCTTTTCTTATCATCCCAGGGTGGCCCTGCCTCTTCATTTTCTCCCATAAGACTTTGTTCCTCATAATACTGACACTATCTAAAATGTTCTATTTATTTGTTTATACTTTCATTGTCTGTTTCTCCCATGTGAATGTAAACTGCATTGATCTCTATACATCCAGTTCCTAGAATGATGACTGACACAACGTAGGCACTCAAACATGTATTGGAGTATTGTATCTTTTACATTTCCTTTCCCTCATTTTTTATCCTGTGACTAAGAGGTACAGGCATTCTGAAGAAGCTCAGAGAATTCAAAGATCTATGGATCCAATTCTAATAAAATGCACCTCAGGGCAGAAGATCAGAGAAGGAAATGGAGTTCTGGGATCTAGAATACTTGGGGGATTTGGAGATGAAAGCTAATACCTATTTCTATACCCATCACATTCCCATCCACAGATCCTAATCTCAGCTGGCCTAGCACAACCAAGAAACATCTTCTTGGTCACCTCTTCCCCAAATTACACTTGGAATATGGAGTACATAAATAATTTAATAATCCAGGTGTTATTGGCCATTTCTAATAGATGTGTTTTGGGACAGCATGAATAAGCAAGCTGGAAAGATGGCACACACTCCTACAGCCATGTCACCAACACACTGCCCTGGCCCCACGCTGGAGGGGGCTGCTTTGCGGACTCACTTTGGGTTTGGGGTAAGGCCTAGCAGAGGAGACAGCTGCAGGGACAGCCTCCTTCTGGAGCTGGATTTCTTGCCTCAGAGGAGGAGAGCTGAAATGGAAACTTCTAACTGAAATGGAATAGAATTGGAAGGCCGGGAGCAGGGAAAGAGGCAAGCCTGTCTTTCTGCCCCAGGCTGAATTACTTTCATTATTGCTCATTTTGAGTTAAGTTAAAAACAGACAGATTGTCTTTTTTGTCTTTTTTCTCCTTTCAGTAGTTATCCAAAACTCCATAAATTGCTATAATTTAAAGTTATTGAAAAGAAAGCTCAGCAGCTGCATCATATTTCATGCCATTCTTTTCTGTTCCTCAGTCCAGCCTCACCCGGCCCCTCCAGCCTTGGTGATGTTGCCAGGGCACCTCAGAGCCTGTGCTGGGGCCATGGCAGGCTTCCCCATGGCTGATTTCACATTATTCACTTGCTGGGCAGGGGATAAGCAGGAGTCTGTTCCTTTTATCAAGTTGAGCAGGTGAAGAATGGTTCTAACTATTCTGGAGGCATGACCAATGATACTGCTTATTTCTGCTTTACCTACTGACTTCGAAGTCCAGTGTTCTTAGCTTGAGGTTGAATATTCAATCCCTCCCTCTAATGCAGCAAGGAGGAACAAGACCTGATTGCTTTGGAAGGAGTTATGCAATCCACCTACCAGATTCTCGAGTTATTGCCCATTTTGTGTGTTTACATTAGTGGTTGTACACAAAACACAGGTTAAAAAAATTAGAAACAGTGGAAGGTTTTTCTGCAGCGTGATTCCATGAACAGCATCAGTGACTCCCAGATCAACGTGTTCCTTCCCAGCATAAAATGGACTTCAGAATGTATTAGTGTCAGGTCATTTCATTGCCACTAGGAATTTTCTTTAGATCCCCTTCCCCACTTTTTTTCTTATGGACTGGTAATTGTGTGACGTCTCCTGAGAGGTCCATTGCAACCCCATTAAAGGCAAAAGGATTGACAGGAAATGCTCATTACTTGTACACTGAACCTTTCCATGCATCTAGGAGGGCTGGCACTGAAATCCTGGTGCTCTTTATTTATTTATTTATTTTTAAATATATCTGTATTGATTCCAGAGAGAGGAAGGGAGAGAAAGAGAGAGCTAGAAACATCAATGATGAGAGAGCATCATTGATTTACTGCCTCCTGCATACCCCATATGGCAGTGGTTCTCAACCTCCCTAATGCCGCCACCCTTTAATACAGTTCCTCATGTTGTGGTGACCCCCAGTTTCATTGTTACAAGAGATAAAGCATAGTGATAAATCACAAAAACAATATGTAATTATATATGTGTTTTCTGATGTTCTTAGGCGACCCCTGTGAAAGGGTCGTTTGACCCCCAAAGGTTGAGAACTGCTGCCATATGGGGATCAAGCCGGAAACCTGGGCATGTGCCCTGACTGGGAATCGAACCGTGACCTCCTGGTTCATAGATCAATGCTCAACCGCTGAGCCAAGCCAGCTGGGCCTAGCACTCTTTAGAAGTACCAACATGTAGCTCTCCAGAGGACAGGTCTGGCTTTGAAAAGGACATCACCAAAAGTATAGGAAGGTGACTGGGAAGGAATACCCAATGCGTATTGGCAATAGGAGCATTTGGAGTAGAGTCTAAAAGTAATCCTATATTTGAAGATTTGGAGTTGATGGGACTATTATCCCTTATTGCATATCTAGTGCCACAGTGAGAAAACCTGGTGCATATTAGTTACAGAGAGGGTCATTATATTAACCAAAGACTAGACTTTAATATAAAAGTCTGAGGTCTACCGGAGAGTCCTCTACGAAAGCATAGTCTGGAAACTGCTCTCTATTTTGAATGTTAATTATGAGCAAATATGCCTTGATAGCTAAAGCTGGGTTTAGGGATAGAAAAAAAAAGGTTCCTCATTGTCAAGTCAAGCCATAACTGTGTAGTTTTCCTGAGCACCAGGTCAAACATAATAAAACAATTCTTTCCTCTTTCATCTTGGGCCCACATTTTCAGATTCAAAGATGAATTGGGACACAAGGTTGATAATAGGTAATGTTAATGATGAACATAGATTGAGCCTTTCTAATGTTACAGGCACTATTTCAAGCACATTACAGATATTAACTCATGTGATCTTCACAATGACCCTATGAGGTGGGTGCTCTTATTCCAACTTGATGGATGTAGGAACTTAGGTATAGAGTAGTTAGGGAATTTGTCCAAGTGTCTATAGCTAGTAAATGGTAGCAAAACCTAGACTTGGACCGATAGCAATCTGCCTGTTTCTAGAGTCAATTTTTAACCAAGGCCGAGAGGAAGCTCCCCTGGGAGTTTCAGTCACTAACGCCATCTAATCACCACCAGGAACACATTCTCAAAGAGGTGGCTTTGGTCGGCTCCTTGGTATTTCCCAGTCACTCTTAGAGCTACTTCTCTTCAACAGGGTCTTGGGTCCCCCTGAATCACCTTCTGTTTCTCTACTCTCTCAGGGTCATTGCGGTTGGGTGCAGATGAGTAAATTTTATTATATTCTTTAAAAAGAGTAAAAGAAATATCCTGGAATATATTAGCAAAATGAATGTAAAGTGTTCTCCCATTCCAGAAATAAACAAAACCTTGCTTAGCCTACCTGAGAATATTGAGCAGGGGTTTCCAACTTGCTGAAATCGGAGGGTTGCATAAATACAGATCTCTATCAAACAGTAAACTATTTTAATTTATATGGCAAAGAATAAAGAAAAAAGTGAAAGAAGAATTTATGCCAAATGTTTATGTTAAAAAGGAAAAAGAGAGAGAGAGATTGAACCAAGTAACTTTGAACGTGTCACTCTTGTTGGCCTCAGTTTGCACTTCTGTAAAATGAGCAAGTTGGACAAGAAGGATCCCTTCCAGCTCCAACACCATGGTTTGAACACAAGAAACACATGTTAAAGAGAAAGCTTCGGCAGTAAACTAAGAGAGATTGTAAAACATTATTCCCTTTTTATATGTTGCCTTATTATAGTCATATAAATGTAATAAATGACGTTGATTGTAAATAACACAACTCAGAGTTTAAAACTTACAAGCAGAAAAATATTTCTCCCTTTTTCTTTATGTTGAGGGCCATGACTGAGCTTGGAGACATGCACAGATGTAGAGTGTGTATGGGAATATAATCAGGAGGTATAGGATAAATGATGTTTCTAAAAAACATTGTAAAATATGAAAAGCCCACCTGAAGCCTCATTCCTCTTACAAAAGAGTACATGAACCTTCAGTAAATCCTGTTTCTACAGAACACAGTATGAAAACCCTGATACATTTTAAGTACCCCACATTTTATTCACTCTGACAGTCCACCCCTTTTTCATCCAGAGCTGCTTTTGAGTTATAAAAGGAAAGAATACAATACTCTGCGGTAGATAGCCAAGGGCATTTGTGCTAATGTCTCCCTGGTCCTTCTCCCTGGTTGTGGTTCTTCCTCTGAATGAAAGACAAGCAGAGAAAGAGAGTAAACATGGGGCATGCGGGAGGTGGCTTGAGGTGGAGTTTTGTGCTCCATGTCTATTTTTTGACGTCATAGTTCTACTTTCAGAGCAATGGATGTGGCTTGGAATGTCTGCTGGTGGTCAGATCAGATCCTATTACATGTATCCTAAAGGTAGGGAAGGCACCCTTCCCCCAACAGGTTAGTTTGCTAATGTCTGTATTTAATTTTCATTTTTAATTCACAGGCATGTAGTGAATCTAAATCTCATTTATCTTAGAGCTTCAGAGTACCCAATTTGTCCATTTAGAGCCCTCTGCATTTAGCATTGGACAAAGGAGGCTTGCATTTGAAGCCCACTTCTGGCACCAGCACAAGGGGGTTTTGGGGCAGTCAACATGTCCTGTTAAGAACAGTTTTGGAAAGTCCTCTCTTGGGTTCTAGTGTTGACCTCTAGTGCTGATCTATCTGGACATAGAGCCATAAAGTTCAAGAATACCAGTTTGCTATGAGTCATCTTATTGAAATGGGAAATTTGGATTGGAAATGTGCAGTGTTCCCCTGGGCAGGATGGTTCCCGGGCTCTTGGTCCGTTAGAGTAAGAATGAAACCAGGGACAGAGAATGGTATAGCAAAGGTGGGAATTTATTGAGAAATAAGCACAGGCTCCCATCTGGGGAGGGGGAAGAGTCCCACTGAGTCCCTTTTCCTACAGTGTATAAAGGCTGTGGTTATTTTGTGCCTCGATATCCCCTCTGACTGGTCACTGTCCCCCTTTGATTTGGTCACTTTAGCAACTCCTAAGCTAAAGCCTCATGTGAAGTACTGAGGTTCCCTCCTTCTTTTCCCTTATTGTTCTCCTATTTCCTCTGGGCTTTCTTCCTCCCTCTTTGAATGAGGGGCTTCCTGCCCTTTATTCTGTAATGTGTACCTTTTGCTACTCTCAGTTCCCTTGTCTTATGGAAATGTACCCTTTGCAGCTCTGTAGCCCTGTGCTTTTTCCATGGACCCCTTAATTTCTAAAATTTCCTAGACCTGCCTATTTCACCCCTAAAACTCCTATTTTACCCCTAAAACTCCTTTTATTATTGTCACACAGCGGTCTCTACCAGGAATTTCCTAAGGTTCTGCCCCTGCATGGAGCTGAGTCGCTGGCACTAAGCAGGGACTCAGAACTGATGCCTGGGTAGGAAGAGAATACTCATCCAGCTAGGATCGAAGGAAGAAGTCATATGTATCTGTGCAAACACTGAATTCATAAATCCACCAGTGTCGCCAAAGGAGGGGTGGAAGTTTTTCTTGTCTCAGTGTATTCAGCCCATTGCTTGAAGCTCTGTGACTTTTTGACCCCCTTAAAGGCACATGAACTATTCATTATAACCTAGAGTCACCTGTATCTATGGCAGCCGTGGGCAAACTACGGCCCGCGGGCCGCATCCGGCCCGTTTGAAATGAATAAAACAAACAAACAAACAAAAGACCATACCCTTTTATGTGATGATGTTTACTTTGAATTTATATTAGTTCACACAAACACTCCATCCATGCTTTTGTTCCGGCCCTCTGGTCCAGTTTAAGAACCCATTGTGGCCCTCGAGTCAAAAAGTTTGCCCACCCCTGAGGGAATGGGAGAACGGCCCACAGGACGGCTCTAGGTTCTAAAAGTCTTATTCTGGCCCTGGCATATCATCCCCCCAGGTTAGTGTGCCAGGGCTCTCAGATACCAGACCTTTGAAGCCCTAATCCACTTTTCCCACTGAAGAGAGATCATGGCTAGAAAAGAAACACAAGGAAATCCTGTGTATGGCCCTTCCCATGTTTGCTAGGGAAAAGGGATTATAGAAGATAAAATCTACTAATTTGTGTGTTTTTGCAGAGTGCTTTGCTATAGAAATTTTAGGTGCTAGCACTGTTCTCTTGGTTTCCTGATGTACCCCTAAATTTTAATTTGTTGACAGTTTATACTCATCATCGCAATCATCATTAAGCACTTCCATAGCATCGACCATAGTACTGTCTAAATCTGGTACAGATAATAATTCATTCATTTATTTATTCACTCTTCACAACCCTATTATTATTTTTCAGATGAAGAAACTGAGGCAGGGAGACACAGAGAGGGTGGGTGGCTTGCACGAGACCACACACTGGGGTTTAAATCCAGGCAGTCTAATTCCAGAACCACACTCTTAATGAGCATACTATATGGCCTCTCAAAGACTTACAGACACTTAATTCAAAGGGCCCTTAATATAACATTCTGGGATTTCCCAAGTCTAGCTAAAGCGGGCTATATTTTTGTATATTATTGTTATGTATGTGCTCAAAATATGTAGTCTGTACTTAAGGATTTTTTTGCTATAAATTTTATTTTTATTGCTACCTTGAACTGATAGTTTATTGATATTTTAATTCTAGTCCTTTCTACTATCCCTTAATTTTCCTGTTGTTGTTTTTTTTAATCTTGTCTCCAAAATTCCCTATGCCAGAAGTATGTTTGAACATGGAAGAGGCCAGTAGACACATGAGAAGAGATCACGACACAATTAGAAGTCTGTTGGTTTGGTAAATTTCCATGTTGTCCAGTTGGAAGAAATTTTTCTTGTAGCTTTTGGGTAGAATTTGAATGAAGCTATTCTTTAAAAAAGAGTGTGTTGCTATATTATTAATAATCTTCAGATAAGATTATTATGCAGGGATAGGGTTTCTACAAGTTCCCTTGATGATTTCTTCCATATATTATACATTTGTACTTGGGAATTTCTTCCTACTGTGTATTTGAAATCGTTCTTACACAGCAAGTTAGCATTATAAAGGAAAATGGACTTATAATGACATTTCCATGAGCTACCCTGAGCACTGCCTTTTGAGTTGTTCTTGCTGTACAAGCAGTCCCCACCCATTTTTGGATGCAGCTTGTATTCAAATAAAATGGAAACTATCCCATTTTCTCATTTGAGGTGGACTTGAATTCCACCTTGTGTCATGGAAATAAAAAAAAAAAAAAAGAAGTAGATTTGTTTTAATATTTCAAAATTGGTGGGGTTTTCCAATTACGTGGCGTAAAAGTTTGCCCTATCACCTAAGCAAGTAGCTTGGGCTTCAGAGACCCTGGTGGAAATCACTCTTTTAAAACTAGAATGGAAGTCCCCTCCTACTCTCAGCACTCTCTAATTCAGTGAGCTAAATATAATGAGACCTGAGCCACATTTGCACACAAAACTCAGCACAGCAAGATTCCTTACATGCTCAGTTTTGGCTGCTGCTGTCCAGAGATCCATGCACTGAACTTGGTGGATTGGCACATGAAACAGAGGTGTTAGGCAGGGGCAGCTGTAGGAGGGGAAGAGAGCCCTCACCTCTTTCCTCTTCGCGGCCCAGGTATGCTTCACAAGGCTGCTGGAAATGGCTGCACTTCACCAAGTTCAGGGAGGGGCCCTTTCTGAAAGCTTGGCGGAGGGCTCACAGGCCACAGAGCAGGGAGAGAAATGTCTTCCTCTACCTGAAACTAAGCACGTAGCTGATCCCAGATGAGAAGACGTCTGCTGCAGAAAGAAAGAAGTAAGTGCCGTGGGGGATCCCTGAAAGACTCTGAGGTCTCTGGGGAAGAGAGAACGGGCTAGAGCAGGCTGTCCCGTCTCTCTCTCCAGCTTCTCTCTCCAGGGCTGCTCTGGCAGCAGAACCAGATGGAAATGTCACCTAATGCAGAGTGTTTTATTCCTCCTGGTCTACACCCTGCCTTATACACTGAAAGCTCCTTGGCAACACCACACAGAGGTTCTTTTCATTTTTAATTGAATCCTAAGAGGTATATATTTTTTTCTAGACATGCCAGCTCAAAGTAATTGCTAGAACTCCCAATAGGGCTAATCAGAGATTCATTGAAAATAAAGATGGAGAAGAAGACCTTACCCAAAGGGTTTCTTTCATTCTGCTCAGAAGGCTCTTGCAATCCAGGGCCACGATCACAGTCCTTGGCATTGTGGGCTATTAATAGGAGCCTCAAAATAAATCCCTGCCCAGGGAGATAAGAGAAACTGATTGTACTCCCTGGGTATCTCTCCTCTGGTGACCAGACACCTTCCATTTTCATCAGCTGTTTATCAAAACCAGATTAATGAAAGAATAATCAGATCAGAATTGTTTATGCCTGTCTTCCTCTTGAATTACAAATGACTTTCATGTGGTGCTTGGGCAAAGGACTGTGACCTATAGATGAACTAGGCTTCGTATTTCCTGCACCTTGTCCTGAACTCAGAATTTTGCAAAGACCACAGTCGTTGAGCTGTTGCTGATTATTGATCTAAGCAAGATAGGCGAGGCTCACCTCATTGGGGCTGTGGATACATGGTAATAGAGTCTATCTTTCTGATAAGTCATAAGTCACTAATGGGTTATTTTGAGCTCTCCCAAGTGGAAGACAATGGAGCATTTAGTAGGTTGTGTGGTTACGTAAGACATCTCTTTCCAAACAAAGAGGAGGCAGGACATCCAGCCAAAGGATTGAGTACAGGAGGCTGTGTGGTCTGGTGGTTCCAGGGAGAGACGTGGGGCCAGGGCTTCCTGGGTTCAGCTACCAGCCGAGACTCTGACTCAGGAGGAGCAGAGCCAAGTCTCTTGGCTTGAGGCAGATAGACTGTAAAACCCAGGAGAGAGAAAACCGCAGGTCTGTGCTCAAGGACTCTGGGGGGAAAGTACATTTTGAAAATTAAAAAAAAAAGATTACACTGTTAAGTTACAATTTGGGACTTTTTCAACAAGAAATGAGCATTTTTCCTGCTTATTGCCTGACACGTCCTCCTCTGGGCAGCAGTGGGAAGCCAAGCCAGTCTCTGAGGGTGTTCTGTGTGGGATGAATAGAGAAGCCGGGTCTGAGCAAAGTTAGTCAACCTTGGTGAGTTGTCACAAGTAATGCTCAGGGAGCCCGACACTCGGGGCAAAGAGATTCTGCATGAATTTCTCCCTTTTCTTACTTTCTACCTTCAACAATAAAATGCCCTCTTCTGAAATAGTAGGAGGAAAAAACCCTTCCCTCAGACTTCCGGGTACTTCTCTTCAACCAGAGATTTGCTCAGCTACAGACCCACAAGGGGTCCCAAGTGTCAGTGGGAGCAGGGGCTGCTGGGAAATGCTCTCCAAGTTCCACCAGCTCTGAAACTGGTTCTTCTGACCAGACAGAGTAGGTGGCCACCTACATGGTTGGGTTTGGAGGACTAGTGGCAGGTGTCTCCTCCCCAGCATCATGCCTCATTTCTCTAGGCCTGAAAAGTCTTCTGATCTTTAGGAATATGCTATTACAATGAAAACAATATTTATAGAGCTCTCTATTTAAAGCCTTAACCCCCAGCATTTGAGCTAACAATACCACAGTCGAGTCTCATATAAAGGGGACAGGAGATAAAGGAGGGGCAGATTTTGCTGTGGAATGAGGTTGGGGCAAGGAGGGGGACTAGTAGTCTCTTCTCTGGAAGAGTCAAGGGAGCCCAGGAGAGAGGTATATAAATCCCAGAAGTGGACGTGGCCTTCTTGGTCATTTTACCCAGAGCTGTTCAGGGCAACTTTAAAATCTAGGTGTCAGTGAGTGTGAGGGCTGATTGCTCTTTCTCTAACCCAAGCTAGGCCTGATGGCATCCAGGATTTCACTGGTGGTCACCTTCTACAGGCCCCAAATATACTCATGAAGCCACTCCTCCCTACATTTGTCTAGGTGCCCATACCCAGCTATGGTTAAATAGCCAAGCTCAATGTCGCGTGTCTTAGGCTTCTCTATATTAAAATAAAGTAAGCTCTCTCTTCTTTTTCAGTTGCATCACCATCCTAGGGTCACCTTTATTGCAACCTAGAAAAAAATATTAATAAAAAATTAAAAGCCTGCTTTTGCCCATAAAGGTCCCTAAGGGAACATTGTCTGTTCTGTAAGAGCCCACGAATTCAATCCTGAATGGAAGAGAAAGAAAACTTGCATTGAGATTAGTGCCAACCTTAGTCACCTATTTTTCAGACTCTGGTTCCTCTATTTCTGACAATTCACTGTGGCCAGCACATCACTTTCAGGCATTCCCTTTGTAACCAATGGTCTAATAAACACATGCCTGAGGAGATGTAGGGAGATCAATTTGCGGTGGACTTCATGAGATTACAGTCATCTTCTCTGGCCCCAAGGGCCACTGCTCCCTGTGGTCCTTGAGAGTCATCCTCTTACTCTTTACAATCACACCTGGTCCGGCAATGACTACCCAGGGAGAGTTTCTGGAGAGAGGGGTCTGAGTAGGAACGCACACAGAGTAAATGGAGCTCCCCACACAGAGGCCAAAGTCTCTAGGTTTAGGGACTCCAAAGTGCCCGCTGACATCTCATTGTTCACCCCCCTCATCAGGTATGCTCCAAGCCTCCTCCACAGTTCCTGGCCGCAGCAGGTGGGCCTGGACCCCATCTCAGAAACCTCTGCCTCCTCCAACAGGCTTCCACATGGAAGAGGAAGGACAAGCCAAGGTCCCACAGAGGAATCTCCAGGCCTCCTCCCCACCACCTCACTCCCCAGGCAGAGAACTTGTTAAACAGAAGACTTCATGCCTCCGTTGAAATCTTTGTACTTGGACTATTGTCCTTGTATCTGCTCTTTCCCAAGAATAACAGAGGAGTGTGTGTCCCACGCCTTCTGGTTAAAGGATCTTCCCAAACAACAACAAAAAGGCTTGCTCTAAGAACCCATGCTTTGGAATAAACATATATAAATATTTGTTGGAAAGAAATGACAGAATGAATGGTCTCCAAGCTGGCATGTCTATCATTAGTTTCATGTTCATTTGCTTATAATCTGATTTTTTTAAAAATACCATAACCAATATTAGTCCTGCACTTCATAAAGACTAACTTATAAAAGATATAAATGTGTCAAATAAAAAAATAATTTACAATAATTTATTATAAACTATAAAGATGGACTTTATTAAGAGAAAAAAGTAGATTCCTGGTTATAAAACTTGCTACAAATGTAAAGATTCATGTATTTCCATATTCAGCCTAGAGAATGAAGCTCCAGTTGGTATTTCCCAATTATGCTCAAACATAAATGTTTTTATGATTCTTGAATGAGAATCAGTGACCCACAGGGTCAAGCATACTGAAGGTATTTGATGGTTGGTTTTTAAATAAATAAGGGTATATATATATATTATATAGTGAACGGATAATGTATCAAAGCTCAATACAGTGTTGTTGTTTTTTTACAGGAAATCAACATTTTCATATTTTTTCTGTTTACTTCTCTTTTTAAAAATCTTTATTGTTGAAAGTATTACATATGTCCTCTTTTCCCCCTCATTTACCTCCTCTAGTCCACCCCTACCCCCACCCCAGGCAGTCACTACCCTGTTGTCCATGTCCATGGGTTATGCATATACGCATACAAGTTCTTTGGTTGATTTCTTCCCACCCACACACCCTTCCCTGCCTTCCCTCTGAGATTCCACAGTCTGTTCCATGCTTCTATGTCTCTGGGTCTATTTTGTTCATCAGTTTATTTTGTTCATTAGATTCCACATATGAGTGAGGTCATGTGATATTTACCTTTTTCTGATTGGCTTATTTCAAAAGTTTTGTTTTTTAAAAGTTGGGGTTACACATGCTTCTGTTACATTAAATGAGAAGTAATATGAAAATAAGGAGAAAGGTCTCAGCTCCTACTTCTGCCTGGGAGAAGAACCGAGAGAAGATAGCTGCATTCAAGAAACATCTAGATGTATAAAGCAACAAACCCAGCCAGCACACCATTCCATGAGCTAGCATCAGTAAGACCTGGTGCTATCTTACAGCAAAAGCAGAATTTCTGTTTGAGGCCCATTTGCTAATGTTTCTGGCTTATAAAAAGGAAATCACAGAGGGAAGAGCAAAACAGCTACTTTGCTAGTTGGATGTGGGGACAAGAGCTTGCATCAATGTGAAATGTCACAAGGTACGTAAAACTCAGCTAAGGAAGGAAGACACCAAATGTGTATTAAGCTCCCTCCATAAGCCAGGCACTTTGCTAAGTGCCATTTCATTGAACTTTCCCATGATGCTGTGAGGCAGTGATGTTTTTCTCCACTTTACAGAAGAGGAAGTGAAAGACTAAATGGTTTATCCAAAATCACAGAGCCAGAAAGTGACAGATGTCCAGCCCTAAGACCTACAGCCCTGACAATCAGGATAGGAAATCCAGCTCAGAGTGTGTGTCCTAAGTTAGTCTCTCTTTCCTTTTGCATTCTACAAGCTTTTCTAACTAAATTAAACAAAAAGGACCCCTGCATTTTATAGCATAATCAACTATTTAAATAGCCTCAGAGTTGGTAAAAAGGACTCCTTGTGTTCAGATTTGAAATGGGCTAGGCCAGCTGATTTTCTATGTAATTAAATGTATACTGTGATGGAACATGTGACACTCAGCATGGATGCCTTTCTTTAGACCAAGCTTTACTTGGCATTAATGGATATAAATGAAGATCAGCGTTCTAAGTACCTTTGGCAAGATATTTTCCAGCTCTGGCTCCCTTTGCCTGGGGAGCGTTTACCATCTTAACTGCTATGATAGGTGTAAAGATATCCAAAGTAAAGATAGTCCCTGAAACAATGGGGTCAAAATGAATATTAGTTCTGGTATATCCCAAA
The DNA here is from genome assembly GCF_014108235.1 of Myotis myotis. Lineage (NCBI taxonomy): Eukaryota > Metazoa > Chordata > Mammalia > Chiroptera > Vespertilionidae > Myotis > Myotis myotis. The sequence continues at coordinate 178,594,594 of NW_023416335.1, forward strand.
GCCAGATTTGTAAAGTAAACATGAATCTGAGAGATTGTACATATACCAGTTCATATGCAATGTTCCCGCACTTAAAAGCACATCCAAACACATTGTCTTCAGGAATTATGAAAATTTTATTAATAAAGAAAATCCACATGATACACATCTCCTTTAAAAACAACCACCTCAGAAACAGAGGTAAGAACTGTGTTTTCTAATCACTATTTCATCATTGCTGGAAGAATGAAACCACAGCACCAAAGCACAGACCGATATTTTTGAAGGGGATAATCATTTGAGATAATAAATTACTAGAAAATCAGAAGAAACAAATAAAGATATTCATTTTATAGGGTGGACCACTGAGTCTTTATCCAAATAATGTTTCCACTGTGGGTAAATGTACTTGGCCATCCACTCTTTTTTTTTTTTTTAAATATATTTTATTGATGTTTTTACAGAGAGGAAAGGTGAGGGATAGAGATTTAGAGACATCAATGAGAGAGAAACATCGATCAGCTGCCTCCTGCACACCCCCTACTGGGTATGTGCCTGCAACCAAGGAACATGCCCTTGACCGGAATCGAACCTGGGACCCTTGAGTCCGCAGGCCATTGCTCTATCCACTGAGCCAAACCAGTTAGGGCTATCTGCTCTTTTTAAAAGTATCCTGAATATACAGTGTACATCTAAAAAATGATAGAGTTATTTGAGGATAGTCAGAACTGAGAGCCAACATGACTTATAGAAATGTATGGCTACATAACAATAGGCCAAGATAATCCCTACAAAAGGTCAAGGTATACTTCCTGATAGGGTATGATCCATTGAAATTCTTTTCTGATTTTCCTTTTTTCTTTCTTTATTATGTTTGTGTGTGTGTGTGTGTTTAATTGATTTCAGAGAGGAAGGGAGAGGGAAAGAGATAGAAACATCAATGATGAGAGAGAATCATTGATCAGCTGCCTCCTGCACGCCCCTACTGGGGATCAAACCCACAACCCTGGCATGTGCCCTTGACCAGAATCAAATCCAGGACCCTTCAGTACATAGGCCAATGGTCTATCCCCTGAGCCAAACCAGCTGGGGCATGATTTTCTTTAAATACTGCTCACCATTGTCCCTCAGAATTTCCTTTGTATACCCTCTACCCAACCCTTTACTAAAGACCTATAAACTTATTCAAAATACACTGCATGCAAAAAGGGAAGTATCCTATATAATAAAACCTTAATATGCAAATCAACCAAACGGCTGAAGGACTGGTCACTATGCTGCGCACCAACCACCAGGGGGCAGATGCTCAACGCAGGAGCTGCCCCCTGGTGGTCAGTGTGCTCCCATAGGGGGAGCACCGCTCAGCCAGAAGCTGGGCTCACAGCTGGCGAGTGCAGTGGAGGTGGTGGGAGCTTCTCCCCCCTTCGCAGCTGCGCTAAGGACCCCTGGGGTCCCTGACTGCAAGAGGGTACAGGCCGGGCTGAGGGAAACACCCCCTCCCCTCAGTGCATGAATGTCATGCACCAGGCCTCTAGTAAGAATAATAAAAGATTCTGATGTCCTGGACATGAACAGAGAACACACATATAATGGGTCCTGGCCATCAGAACAAACACATTGACGTGCGCAGCTGGGAACCAACCCCTCAAGAAAGAATATAGACTTTTAATCCAAAGAAGGAGAAAAGTTAGGCCTGTGACTTGACTACAGTTTCTAGGGCCTAGTGTAACTATATTTTTAGGCCTGGCTCCAAGGAGCTGCCTACACAAATTTGGATGGAGCGGGGGAGGCACAGATGGTGGTCATGTGAAGGCACAGACTGATCGAGTGGGCTCGGTTACAAAGTCGGTACATTTAGGCTGCTGTATTCCTCCTATTTCAAGTACTGCCAAGTCCAGGCTGTTTCCCCTCTTTCCAAAGTCTTGATTCATTTAATTCTCCTGAAGGAGGTGGAAGAGGAGGAGGATTGCACAAATCTGAGTGTTTTATGGTTTAGAGGAGACAGTCACCATCTTGGCTTCCTGTCAGATTTTAAATGTAACATTTTGCTAAGTGTAAAGCTGTGTGTCTGTTCCTTTCCTGTTGCCGTTATCGGAACTTCAATATTTGCAAAACAGAAACTCAAAATACTTCAAATCAAGCCCAAAGCAGTTTGTTATTCACGTAACACAGTTCTTACACATATCAATACACAGTGAGTTCACAGAACAGGAATCTTTTCTTTGCTTCTTTCTTTTCTTTTCCTTTTGTTCCTTTTCTAACTTACAACTTTCATTTCTTTGGTCATTTAAGAATGATTTGATTACACAATAGCAAAATCCCATATATATATATATATATATATATATATATATATATATATATATATAATATTCTGATTATTATCAAGCTTATTGCCATGTCAGTTCTTACTGGTTGCATTATTTAGAAAAAGCAAGCCCATCAGCTAAAGTATTTTGCTATTTGAAATACCCTGTGAATCTCTTGTAAAACATAGAGCACCTTAGTAATGTGTAGAATTCTAATTTTTGAATATAAAAATCTGTAGTGTTTATTATAAAACATTGTTAAAGGTATTCAGTGTGTGCTTCCAGTGGTGCTGAATTCTTAGGAATTAACTTTAAAGCACTAGTTTTTCACTCTTTAAAGAATAGCCTACAACATTTCAGATTCTCAGTCATTTTCTTCTTTATATAGAACACTGTCAAAATCAAAATGGATTCAATTATTGAGATTTTTAAAATCAAGACACAAAGTATTTTTCAGGTCCTCATCAGGATGCCTGGTGTTCTGTCCATGCAATTCTTGTGCGCAATCAAACATCTGCTCCGGAGTCTTATCTTCTAATCCCTCCAATGTGCCTTCTTGGCCTGAGCTAGTGTATAAGAAGGCCATTTTCAAATAGCAAGTCAATACATAAAAAGGTTTTACCATCTGTTAATCGTGTGTTTTATCTGGAGGACATAAAAGATCGTTATAATCCTCCACCTAATTGACTTAACGTTTTTCTTTTTATTGGGCTATTTTTTTCAAATACATTTGTTATTGATTTCAGAGAGGAAGGGAGAGAGAAAGAGAGAAGCATCAATGATGAGAAAGAATCATTGATCGGCTGCCTCCTGTGCGCTCCCCACTGGGGATCTAGCCCGTAACCAGGCATGAATCCTGACTGGGAATCTGAACTGTGACCTCCTGGTTCATAGGTCGATGCTCAACCACTGAGCCACACCTGCCAGGCTTATCAGGGTATTTACATTGTGTAGAAATCAACACTATTATCACCATCAGTAGAAATATTCATCTATATTCTAAGGCAAACAAGAAAATGTTTTTCTTTTGGGTAGAATTTTATAATTAGTAAAGTTTATAAGCAACGTGGAAAAGCAACTTGAACTCAATTATCATCTTGAATTTCAACAGAGCATAATAAGAGAAAAAGTTCTTTGTAACATTCATGGTGCATGAATTTGCATTCTGAGCTCCTTCCTTAAAACACTGACATTGTTCCAAATTTAATAATAGCAATAATAAGAGAGAAAAGTCTTCCTACATAGGGAATTTGTGCTTTTTTATGTCAGTTACTTAAAAACAAAAACTACCCTTCAAGTCAATGTGCAAATGCTCAATCAAATAAGGCCTTCCAAACGTTTTAATCTCTAGGTTTCACTGTGCATACAAATCAATAATAGGATTGCATATCAAATACAGTTTCATGAATGAAACACATGGGCATTACCCAATCTTCCTCAAAAGTACTTAGCTGCCAAGAGAGACACTTCACAACCTATCACAAATGTGCTATTTGTATAACCATTCCTGTTACAAATGCTCTTGTGTTTGTTTAAATGAGTATATTTAACCTGCACTATTAATTAAAATTGTTTTCTCCCTTATAAAGCATGGCTTTCAGGAGAAACCATCTTTAAGCCTCTTCTCTGTGAGAGTCACGTCTCCTAACACCGACTGTGCTGCCTAAGTTCAGCTAGGGCTTGTTAAATAGACTTCTGAGCATAATTATAATGAACAATTAGCTTGAAATTGGTTTTAATGATTTGTTTTAGATGATAGAATAGAAGCGTAATGTGATTATTGTAAGCCTTCTACATCATTAAGAATACAACTACAACCAACTTTCAATTATGGAGACGCAGACAATCACCTGAAGCATTTAGTAAGTGATCTACTTACAGAGCCGAACACAGGCAGCTGGGGAGAAAAGGCTGCTGCCCCAGCCCAGGTGTTCATAATTATTGAGCCTTTTGCAAAAGTCTCTTCCTTTTCTATTCTGCTCCTCTAACTTGTTTCACGCCTCGAAGACATCTCTGCCATGGAAAATAGAGATAGCCGATCAGCTCTTTCCCTGGCCCCTGCCTTTCTCCAAGGCATAGTGAGGACGTCCAGGTGGGAGGAAGGAGGCCTGGAAAAGGCTCTACAAAATTGAGCATGTGGGCCTGAAATGGCAATTTGCACCTCCAAACTAGACTAACAGGAAAGAAGAGTATACAAGTAATGGATAAAATGAATATAAGGAATAAACTCCAGACTGTGAAGATAAATCTATGCTAGCCTTTCCCCATTCAGTGTCCCTTTACTGTCCCAACGTCAATTTGGATCTCATTTTTCTCATAAGAATTTGTAAAAAATACTATAGAAAACTTGAAGAAATGCTCTTTCATTTTCTGAAAAATATAAAAATATTCATTTAGAACCGTGAATACTAGTTATTGTCAGAGTTCTTACTCTCTCTTCTTTTTCTTTCGTTTCTCTTTTAACCTCAGCTAGTCAGTGTGCTGTTTTTCTCTCCCACCTTTGAGCAAGAGTGTTAGACCTTTTGCTGCTGGCCTTGGGAAGTTGTGAGGGAGTACATCCTGTCACCCACATAAAAGACCTGGTACCTGTGCTTCCACATCACAAAGCAGGCCAGTAGGCACACAAGGCCACACACCAAGTTAAGAATCATCTGGGTGAGTAAGAACATTTTGAAAGTGAAGGTGATGCTGGTACAGTCAGTCACATCCCGGTACACAAAGGTCCTGCTGAGAGGCTCGGAGGTGGGCACTTTGCAGTGGCAGGCGTCGAGTGCGGGCCCACAGGTAACCCGGTTGAGCAGTGAATAGTGGTGGGCAGCAAACGCCGCGGCCAGCACACAGACCATCAAGCCCAGGGCGCTCAGCAAAAAGTACAGTAGCTGCAAGGAAGCAGAAGAAAACCTTTCTGATTACAAAGTACATTGAATGGCTCTTGAGAAAGCTAATGAATAAAAGCCGTTGTTTTTTTTCTTTTCTCCCAGGAAGGTCCCAGATGGAGGAGCTATCGCTCCTCGGAAACTAGTACCCAAGACATGGAAGTGGCTCCACATTTGTCAGTGAGCAATCCTTAAATGCTCATCGTATTTTCATTTGTCATACAGATGTTGGGCGCTATCCATGAACGGAGCTGAGGATATTAGCTTGACTGTGGATGTTTGTGTGTGGGTGTAGCCAGCAGCTTCGATGAATCCCAAACACAAGAGGCATCTCTAAACGGCGTGCTGTGCTTGTTTTGACCCCAAGAACTGCTGATGTAACAACTGAAACAAGACAAGAAAGTAAAGAACAAATTTCTGCAATGTAAATTCTGTGTTGGCCAAAATTGGCAATAATTGGTGAACTAGCAACACAGGTTAACAGAAAAGATTATGTTTGATGCAACAATTGCCAAAATGTGTCCAGGAAGAGCAGGATCCCCAATAAGCAGTTGCTGGGAGAAAAAAAAAATATATGGCAGGTGACTTGGTGTCAGCTTCATCACCTACAAGTCTCATCCCAGATCCAGCTATGTAGCTCCTGAGCATGAAAATAAACTCTAAACGTTCCCTCCGCCACCAAGGTTGAACATTGTCGACCTACATGTTAGCCTTGGAATGGAAACGTCAGGTTAAAGCTCTAACCCTGCTGCTAAAGAAACCTGGAATGTCTGAACAATTCAAACATTTAGCTTACACCTAAAGTATTTTGGTCAAAACCGTGAGTGCTCATTGACAGGGCCATAATAGAAACCATTTTACAGAACAAGAAATGTCCTCGTGATTGATCTCCTTAACTGGACACATTTCTCTAAATCAGGGGTGGGCAAACTTTTTGACTCGAGGGCCACAATGGGTTCTTAAACTGGACCGGAGGGCCGGAACAAAAGCATGGATGGAGTGTTTGTGTGAACTAATATCAATTCAAAGTAAACATCATTACATAAAAGGGTACGGTCTTTTTTTTTTTTTTAGTTTTATTCATTTCAAACGGGCCGGATCCGGCCCGCAGGCCATAGTTTGCCCAAGGCTGCTCTAAATGGTCCTGTCTATCAAGGCTCTAAATAAGGAAAAGAGTCCCTAGCCTTTGGGACTAGTATATTCAACAGAGTGCAAGATTTATATTACTACTAGAGGTCCGGTGCATGGATTCGTCACAGGTGAGGTCCCTCAGCCTGGCCTGTGGGGATCGGGCCAAAACCAGCTCTCCGGCATCCCCTGAAGGGTCCTGGATTGCAAGAGGGCAGTTCTTGGGTGACACACCCCAGAATCAGGCTCCCTCCTCTCTAGTTCTGGGTGCGTCACCAGAGAACCGCAGCTGCCAAGTCATCACAGCTAGACAGCTCCTGCATTGAGCGTCTGCCCCCTGGTGGTCATTGCGCATCATAGGTACTGGCCCATTGGACTGTCAAACCATCAGACGGTCACTTAGGCTTTTATATATATAGACTAGAGGCCCGGTGCAAGAAATTCATGCATGGGAGGGTGTCCTCAGCCCGGCCTGCACCCTCTCCAATCGGGGACCTATTGGGGGATGTCCGACTGCTGGTTTAGGCCTGATCCCACACGGGCCTAAACCTGCAATTGGACATCCCTCCCACAGTCCAGGACTGCTGGCTCCTAACTGCTTACCTTCCTGCCTGCCTGCTTGCCCCTAACCACTTCTGCCTGCAAGCCTGATCACCCCCTAACCGCTCCCCTGCCAGCCTGATTGATGCCTAACTGCTCCCCTGCTGGCCTGATCACCCCCAACTGCTCTCCCCTGCTGGCCTGATTGCCCCCAACTGCCATGCCTTGCAGGCCTAGTCACCCCCAACTGCTCTCCCCTGCAGGCCTGATGGCCTCCAACTGCCCTCACCTGCCAGCCTGATCTCACCCCCAACTGCCCTCCTCTGCTGGCCTGATCTCACCCCCAACTGCTCTCCCCTGCAGGTCTGGTCACCCCCAAATTCCCTCCCCTGCGAGCCCGATCGCCCCCAAGTGCCCTCCCCTGCCGGCCTGGTTGCCCCTAACTGCCCTCCCCTGCAGGCTTGGTTCCCTCCCGCCACTGCCCTTCTCTGCTGGCCTGGTCATCCCCAACAGCCCTCCCCTTCCGGCCTGGTTGCCCCTAACTGCCCTCCCCTGCTGACCTGGTTGCCCCTAACTGCCCTCCCCTGCTGACCTGGTTGCCCCTAACTGCCCTCCCCTTCAGGCTTGGTCCCCCCCAACTGCCCTCCCCTGCTGGCCTGGTTGTCCCTAACTGCCCTCCCCTGCAGGCTTGGTCCCCCACCCCCAACTAACCTCCCCTGCTGGCCTGTTTTCCCCCAGCTGCCCTCCCCTGCAGGCTTGGTCCCCCACCCCCAACTAACCTCCCCTGCTGGCCTGTTTTCCCCCAGCTGCCCTCCCCTGCCAGCCATCTTGTGACAACTTTGTAAGATGCCACCTAGGCTTTTATTACATAGGATAGTTAAAAGTTGCTCCTTACAAGGAGCAGTTCTGGTGAATGTGAACTCCCCAAAGTAAACTTAGTTCCAATCATGTCTAGGTTCAGAATAAAGTAGCTCTGAAAAGATTATGCCCTCCCCCACCTCCAACTATATGTAATTCAAATAAAAACATATATCTATGAGTATAAAATATGTGTACAAAAGTCCTTCAAATGAGTGATTTTTCTACACATTGACAATTTCAAACGTTTCTAAGTCTTAAAGACAGAATATTTAGCCCTGGCCAGTGTTGCTCAGTTGGTTGAACATTGTCCCATCTACCAAAAGGCTGCTGGTTTGATTCCCCAATCAAGGCACATGCCCAGGTTGTGGGATCTGTCCCCATTACGAGGCATGCAGGAAGCAGCCGATAGAAGTTTCTCTCTCACATCGATGTTTCTTTTTCTCTCCCCCCTCTCCCTTTCTCTCTCTCTAAAATCAATAAAAACATATTTTTTTTTAAAGATAGACTATTTAAAATGTTATTTTTACTCTGAGCGGTGTGTGTGTGTGTGTGTGTGTGTGTGTGTGTGTGTGTACATGCATGGATGCACATGTAGTTGCTGGTGCCCTAAGCATGTGTCTGTTTTGCCTGGCAGCTTGACTGTACATCTGGTTTGCCTTGATTGTACACTTGATTGTACACTTGAACAGGAAGACAGTGGAACTGGTTAATACCATTTTGTCTTAAAATGGACAGCCAAGGATTGCATGAATTCGTTGGATCCTCTCATCAAAGTTATCTTAGCCATGCACACTATTTCTAGTTTTCAAATCATTTGAAGGATTACCAAAAATAATCCACGTTTCTTCACCTGTGAAACAGTTTATTGAAACATCTTACATCTCAGGCATATAACAAGAGTAATTTATACTCAACACATTTATTCTCCCTTGGAGAAAGGGAGCCAGATAAATACAAAATGGCACCTCACAAAATTTAAGAAGGAAATAGTTAATTGTGTTATTAAATGCCATTGTCTTGGTCCTATCCCCAAGATTTTCAGCAGCTATATTTCCTCCCATCACTGGCACACTTAGGCTAAAAAGTGCAGATTTATTTTGAGGGGTCATTGGGGCAGAATATTTGAAATATTCTGGGTTGTTCTAGAATATTCAGGCTTGATGACTGACTTCAAATTCTTGGTGCCAAGAGCCAAATTAAATTGCACTGGCCATGTTGTGTGTGTGTGCGCGCCCATTGTGGCTGCCTTTCCAATGCAGCCAACACAGAACTTGGAATTATTTGCTCTGGGAACATGGGTACATCTACGACTTTACCAGCAGGGAAGGCTCAAATTAAAGAGATAATCTTCCACCTGAGGGTCATATACTTAGTAGAATGGCCCAAAATTGAGTTGTCTCTACATATTTTATTGCCATTAATGGATGGAACTGGAGGAGGGAGGGTCGTCTTATAATAGCCTTTCTATCTCCAACACACACACACACACACACACACACACACACACACACACACCCTTAGCAGATTTCTACAGCATTTACTGGGGCAATATCTAGAATTAATGATGATAATCCCTCATTCTCAATCTATAAATAATTGAAATAATTGCAAAAATATTATTGTCTTCATAATCATCACAAAAATTCATTTGTTAAAATGAGCATTGTGTCTATTTTTTTAAAGATGACCTTTGGCACAGAGATCAAAAGATTTGCCCAAGACATTTAATACATGTACAGCAGTGCTTGGTGATGGCTAGGCGCATGGACCAGGGCACCAAACTGCCTGAGTTCAAACCCCGGTTCTCCCCTCACTGGCTATGGACCTTGGGCACATTAAACAATCCCAGGTGTACCTCGGTTTCTTCCTTTGTAAACTTGGAATGATGATCATAATAACTTCACAGGATTATTATAAGGATCAAAAGAGCTGGTATCTGTAAAGGGCTTAGAACAGTGTCTGGTGCATAGTAGCACTATTTAAGTATTTGTGAAAGAAATAAACAAATTAGTAGAGATGTAAGCAGCTGTCAGATCTCAGGACACTTGGGCCATCAACTCTACTGGCTTTGTCTTATTCTCTGCCGTGTGGGAGGAACAGTGCAAACTGAGCTTATAGAAAGAATGTAAACATTTAAACGCGGAGATTGCTCAGTTTTAATTGAGCATCTCAAATGTGCTCGCAGCCTGGGAGAGCACAAACCTTGGTCAGCGGTGCACACCTCACACGTTGGAATTCTGCTTCTCCCACTCCGTGAAAGCTTCGGCCAAGTAAACAAACAGGAGTGAGCCACAGCATCAAGTTTCTTATCCATCTTAACACATAAATGTATACTTGATCCCCCAAAGCCTGCGGGCTACATCTGCAGCGCTGTGGCATTTTTCCTTCGCGGCTTTAGCTCATCTGACAGTAACAAGCTTCTGGGTTAGAATCTGTAGTTTAAAATCAAGTGGCTTGTTTTACCTACCCAGCAGGAATCAACCATCAATGAAAGTGTTTACGATGACCTCGGGAATGCGAGCAAATACCTTTTGCTAAAAGCCCCAGGCTGGGGACGCTTTAGTCTGCGGGTGTGCGTCTGGCGCTGGGCAGCGGGCCGGATGGAGGCGCGGTGGCCCTGGGCGCTTATGTAACCCAGCCCCCTGCGCCGCCGCTCCTCGCGCTGCTGCCTCTAATTGGTACCCGGCTGCAGCTTCAACATTTGGGAACTACAGGAAGAGGGAGTTTGGGCTTCATTTTAATTAGCTTCCCGGGTGGCAGGCATGGGAAGGCCCCTCTACAGCATGCTGCGCAGGAGGCGGCAGCTGCAGCCCAGGGGCCTCCTGGATGAGGGCAGGAGGCAATTGCGCCTTAAACGCCCTTGTGGGAATGTGGCCCGCGGAGCTCCTGCAAGCACATGAATCAGACATGTTTCTGAAAATCCTGAAGGTGAGCCCCTAGAAAGCCGGCCACCAGGAGCCGCAGGAGGCCCAGTCCATGAGGGAATGGCCTGCCAAGCCCAGGGGCCCGCGGGAGAGAGAAAGAACATGATGGTGGCATCCAGGGTGTGCCAAAGGGCCTCTGGAGAAGACTGTACCAGCTTGAGATGAAAAGACAAGCTCCGTGGCTATTGTATCTTTAAAAAAGCGTGTGTGTGTGTGTGTGTGTGTGTGCGCACGCGAGTGCGGGTGTGCAGGCTATACCAAGGCACCAGGGTCTTCAACAGGAGGAAATAAATTCTCAAAGCTAAGGCCCGGTTTTCAATGCAGGGGGCACTAAAATGTGGTTATGCCAGTGAGAAGCACCACAGGAAAGATGTATGTCATTCCTTCCCCCATCCCCCACCAAATGGTGGAAGAAGCACAAGGGACGTCTGCTGTAACCTGTTGTGGCTTTGGAAAACCTTGAGATTGACTGAAGTTCGTTTTCTAACTGAAGATAAGACAGCGGGCATCTTAGAGAGCTGGCAGGAAGCATCACTAAAGGTCACCTGCAGGAGAAAAGGGCCTCAGTGTTTGTCAGTGTCTGTCACAGGTGGGGGAAAAAGACAGCTAATGAGAGGTTCCTAGTGGGGAATTCTCAACCTGGCTGACATTGGCAGTGACATTTTTTTGCCCTTGCTCCTTATTTTACCTGCAGATGTTGAGAAGGCTTTGGAGGACTCTGTGAAGCTGATGCTTTTGCCTCTGCTGTTTCTAGGATCATCTGGGGAGGAATGAGGGCCTTTCACACACTATGATGAATCCAGGTTAGAGCATTTTTTACCTGGTGGATGAAGTCCCTGTAATTTAACAGGCCATTTCTTACGAGGCTGTCTGGCTTTTTGCTTTTTTTTTTTTTTTAAATCATCACCAAGCCTTGCCTTACAAAAAAATAAACATGGATTAATGCCTGCTTTATCTGGCCTTCTTTTAAGGAACACCCTCAGAAAAAGTAAAATTTCTAATTGTAGGCATACCCACCAAGATTATTTTTAAATAGCATCCATTAAATTTTTTAATTAGAAAAGTGATGTCTAACTGGAGGACATTTCAAAATTAGAGAAGAAAACTACAAAAATGCAGCTATCACTCCACCACTCACAGACAACACATTTTTAAAACACATAAGAGCTCATTTCTTTCTGTAGGATCATGCTGTACATTTTGTGTGGCCTGTTTTTGCAGTTAATATGATGTGAACTTTTTTATTCAAATAACTACTCTTTTCAACATTATATATGTACATATATATCAACACACTGCTTTTTTTATGCCAACAGCACCAATTATACTAGAATATACTATCATCTTATTTGCTGCACCTTTGTAATTTCCACATAATATAGTTAACTTACTCTTATGCCTTATGCTTTCTTGTTTTAGTGGACAAAGGAGTATCCCGTTTTTATGTATTTTCTTGTAGAAGAAAAGTAAACGCGATGTGAGTGGACCAAAAAAATTACAGAAAGCTTTTTTGTGCTCTGCTATAGCAGTTGAAAGAAAATGTAGGGATTGGATTTCTACTCACTCTGGTTGCTGAGTTGGGTGTTTATCTTCCTCAACTCTGAAAGGGTGTGTGTATGATTCCTTTTAGAGTAGATTCTATGTGCAGTGGAAATGCCGGTATTTGAACCGGCTCCAACCAAGCTCACTGTTGCTAACAGAGAAAAACTACATGCACATGTAAGACACACACATACTTGCTAAACCGTGCACATCCCAACTCCCTGTCTCCTTTGCCCCCAGACTCTTGGCACAGATCATTTGGATGCACCCAATGTACTTTTTCTATTTTAGTGATCCTGCCTACAAGAGGAAATACACTTAGACGGCTTTGTTATTAAAACATTTGAAATAACCCCCAAGATATGGAAGCGGGCACTGATATGGGCATCTTTTCCCTGGCAAAAGCGTTTTGTGGAACTGGTGAATTTTCAATATTCCTTTTAAGGGCACTGAAAGACAGACTTCATATGCCAACCCAGTTCATGGAAATTACGACTTAAAAAAATTAGCATTACATTTGGAGTCTGGATCAATGCCCTCCTAAAACATTTTTTGGCCTGCCTAAAAATGCAATTTCTGGGATAATCAGATATGCAACCCCTTAAAAAGCACGCCTTTATTTTGTACTTGGGTTTCTTTAGATGTGACAATAAAAGGAAAAGAAAAATGGCAACTTACTTTCATAACAAACTGGATACATGTCTGTTCGTCAACTTGATATGAGACACAAAGCATGAACAAACCAAGATAGGCCACTAAGCAGACCTGCAATGGAAAACAGGGAGAAAGGATGTTATCAGGGCGAACCGTGCATTCGAACAGCATCAGTCGCAGTGTCTTCCACCAGAAATGTCCTTCTGAGCCAGGTGTGCATTTCATTTACTTATCTTTACTTACTATTTTTCTCAGCTTGTGGAATTGAGTTTTTAAAATAGTAAAATCAGTTTAGCCAGGATTTATTAAGTCCTTTTGATGTGTCTGGTGCTATACAAAGTCCTTCAGAGTATCCAATGATGAATACAAGTTCCTCAACCTCAATAAGTGTCCAGTCCAATCCAGGCCAAGATAAGTGACACACTATTCTGGAGCAGGGCATTATATGTCAGATGCTTTTTGTCCAGAGATGGACAAAAGAGGAAAAAAATAACATTGAGTTGGGCAATTCGAAAAGGCGTCACTAAAGAGGTAGATTTGAAATGGGCCTTGAAAGGGATGATCATAATCATGATCACTAGCATTTACTGAATACTGACTTTGTGCTGGGTATGGGTTTCTTCACAGCATTATCACAATCCCCTCTTAAGTAGGTGCTAATCGTCCTATCATAAACAAAGAAACAGAAGCACAAAGCTAGTCAATAATGGAGCCAGCACTACTCCAGGTAGCTGGAGTGAAACAGCATGAGCAATAGTACAGAGGCGGGATCTCACAAATTATGCGGAAAGAACAGTCAATATGTACCCAAAGTTGAAATAACAAATATATAGAGCTCCCTGGAAAAAATAAAAGACTAAAACATGGAACCATCAGAAAAGGTAGGTTAAAAATCTGGTGTTGTAAGATTAATTTAGTAAGCAGTGGGGCTCCCTTGAAAACTTTGAGCAGGAGAATGACATTATTCAAGACATGTTTTAGGAAAATAAGCAGTGGTGTCATGTCAGGTGGGTTAGCAGTGAGAACATCAGGATATTATTTTACCAATCGAAGCAAGATTAATATGCCAGGTGGGCCAGGGCTCAGAGGGTGGCAAGCAAAGTCAGAGAAAGAGGTGGAAAGGAAAAATGTAGCAAAAGCAGAAGCTATACATCTTGGCTATCGCATGTCAGGGAGGACCCTGGAGAGGGAGAAACGAGGCGACTTCCAAGCTCTTGAGTGTCAGTGATGGAAAGAGAGGGGATGTGCCTGGATGGAAGGTGGTTGGCAGGAGGAATGCAATTTTGAGGGGGGAAAAAAGATACTCAACTGGTTAGTCAAACCAGATTTTCTTGTTACTGGAGCTTTTGAAACTATATTTTAGAGTTTCTAATCAATGCATATCTCTTCACACTCAATTTTGGAAACCCTAAAATGTTGCTAAGTTTTACTTTAAGATGGAAAATATAAGCAGCAGTACTGCATTTTCTGGTAAGTACAATTTTCCTAGAGACAGATGTTGGAAGGGTGACTGAGAGTCACCTAGCAAGTCATCAAATAACTAGTTCGGTGATATTCATAATCCCTGCCCCTAGGGCCTCCTCAAACCCTGGACCATTCCTGCTAGGGAAGCAGAGCTGTTGACTTACAAGCCAACATAGCATGTTAAGGTAACACCTCTATCCTATTCACCCTTGGATTACAAACTCATTAAGTTGCTTGTGCCCTCATGGGTTCCCAAGTTGAGAGCTGTTTGAGTTTCTACTGGGCCGTGAGGCCAAAAGCCAAGCCTCTGTAGTAGAGGCATTTGCAAGGTTTTCCATCGTTAGGACTAGCTGCATGGCTTAACAGCAGTAGATAACATGCCTAGTGGAGAGACTCAGACTTAAAATATGTGAGCATGGTATGGACTGGAGAAGTCCAGGCAGAAAGCAAAACAGACAGGACCACAGAGGCAAGTTTCCAACAGAGGAATGGAAGATTTGGAAATTATAAGTGAAGTTGTTTGCGTAGCCCACATCGTGGGTGATGCTTTCAAGTCAGGGATGAAGTTCTTTCTCAAAACTCATTTTAAACATATATCTAAATGAGGTATACGTTTGATAAGGACTGGAAAGGCCTACTATGTATTCTCACATTAAGAATTTACAGAACAGAAACAATGGGGAAAAGATCCCCTTTTTGTTTATTAGCAACGAACAAGATGGAGGCTTCTAAACCCACTTCTACGGGGATTGTTAAATCCCCAAGCGCGAGCCTACGCTTCCTGTTAGTGTCTGTCTGTAGGTGCACATGGTCAGGCTCTCTCCCACATATCTGACTTTGTCCCTCGAGGCTGCTGTATGAAAGTTGGCAATTGCCAAGATTTCTTCTTTGTGTTTACGAGAGACACATTCCAATAATCAGTCTCACTGAGTAGCATCTTAGAAATCTGACACTGTTCCTTGTTTGAACACATTTTCCCACTTCAGTAGGATCTACTTCATAGCCTTAACCTAGGCTGGTTTCCAGCAAGAGGTTGCACAGGAGCATGTGACCTCATTGCAGAGGACTTCACTTAGTCGATAGACTGAAGTTTTTTTGAGGACGTGCAGTAGCCAGGCCCTGTGCACAGCTCTGGGACCTGAGGTGAAAAGACAGTCTCAGCCTTCAATGAGCTTTCAGCCCCGTGGGAAAAGAGAGGAGAATAAAGTTACAATACTGTGTGAGTGCTAGGACCCTGTCTGCTGGGATATACCAAAGGGGTGATTAACCCAAGGGTAACTTGGGGAAGCTCCCAGGAAGAAGATGGGTTTTGAAGGCTAAGAAGAAATTAGCTGGGAGAAGGAGGTGAGGAAGAGTAGAGGGAGTAGTTACAGATGCAAAAGCATGGAGAAACACAGAACAAACATGCAAAGACTCCAACAGCTCCAGTTCAGAGGATAAGAGAAGAGACAGCAAAAATGTGCTCACAGAGATGGACAGGAAGTAGGACACAAAGGACTGTTAGTTCATTTGAAGCAGAGAAAGGATATGATCAACTCTGACTTTTAAAATGGTCCTTCTGGCTGAGAAGAATGGATTGGGAGAAGAAGACCTGCTAAGAGGCTGTTCATCTCTGGAGAAATGATGAGTTCCTGAGCTCGGGTAGCAATGGGGATAGAGAGTGGGTGTGCTTGAGTGACAGGCAGGAAGCAGAATACATAGGCTCTAAGGACTGACTAGATGTGAGGGCTGAAGGACAGAGAGGGGTCAGGCGGGTGCTGGCTACCTGACTTGAGCTGCCACGTGGCTGGTGTTGAAATTTAATAAGTCATGAGATACAAGCGGAGGAGCAGACTGGGAGTGGGAAATGATGATGCCACATGGACTCAAAGCTCAGCCACATGGGTCCAGAACTGTGGACCCATGTGTGCTGGAGACAAGCATTTGTTAGTCATCGGCATTCGGAAAGCAGCAGAAATCATCAGAAATGCTGCACCATCCAGAGAGAGTCCAGTGCAAACAGAAAGGGCCAAGGGAGTTACCGAGTTATGGAGAACCTTTAACTCTTTTGCACAGAAAGCACCTCAAATACATGTCTTATAATCATGGTTGTACATCATGACATGTCTAAATATTATGAAACTCATCATCCTTTTGGATTTTTATTTTATTATTTTAAAATATGTTATGTATCAATTTTAGTGATAGAGAGGGAGAGGGAGAGAAACATCAATTGAGAGAGAAACACAGATAGGTTGCCTCCCACACCTGTAATCTGGGCATGTGCCCTGACTAGGAATTGAACCAGCTGACCTTTCTGTACATGGGATGATGCTCAACCAGCTGAGCCACACCAGCCAAGGCTCCTTTTGGATTTTTTAAAGTTTCACTTCTAGGTCTTTGTATATGATATTTGCTATAAAGCCTGATTAATTCAACATACTAGAATTTCTCAGCCTTCTGATAGGGCTCAATAGGATATAAGACAGTGATGGCAAACCTTTTGAGCTTGGCGTGTCAGCATTTTGAAAAACCCTAACTTAACTCTGGTGCTGTGTCACATATAGAAATTTTTTGATATTTGCAACCATAGTAAAACAAAGATTTATATTTTTGATATTTATTTTATATATTTAAATGCCATTTAACAAAGAAAAATCAACCAAAAAAAATGAGTTCGCATGTCACCTCTGACACGTGTGTCATAGGTTCGCCATCACTGATATAGGAGGTGGTATTTCACTTTCTTACCTACAGCTTTGCATGATAAAACAACACCTCTTTATTTATTAAATACTTAAAAATGAAGTCTTTATGGCCGTGAGGAGGAAACCAGATTTCTCGCGCCACACTAAGGGTCTTGTTTCCTGAGCTGGCAGGACGTGGGCGCACCAGGGAGACAGAGTGTTCTGGCTTCCCAGGCAGGGGAGGGGGAGCTCACGGTAATGAGCAGTGAGACTCGCCAGCCCTATCTGGAAAGACATTCCTGGATTCTGGTCCAGGGCTTCCATTCGATATGGTGTGTGAGGCCCGTAGAACAGGAAAAAGGCAGTTATGTAAGGTTTTCAAGAAGGCATTTGTTGGGCCAGGCCTGGGGCAGACAGGTGGTGTCACTGATCGCAAAGCCATATATGAACTGGGTGAAATCAGGAAAACCAGTGCTGAAGGAAGGGCCACTAGCCTTTAAGAGCTTGCTGAGATTTAGTTCCTGATCAGATGGATAATTATGTTGCTAAGAAAAGCTTGAAGTGCTTTTTAATAGAAAAGAGAAAATGACAATCGCCATCATTTTCAACCCATTTTTGGATGTACGTTTCTACAATTTGTTTAGGGTGAAAAGAAGAACTAAGTCTTGAATTCTGCTTCCTGTCTAAAGATATTCTTTGTCTGCTCAGAGGGAAGACTGCATTCTCTCTTGCGAGTTAGAAAGTTAACAGGGCTGAAATGTTCTCTGAATGTTAAACCCATCTCTAGATGTCTGAGTCCTGAGTCTTGTCACACACCGGATCTTGTCTGTTTTTGTTAAACAGCGGTGTCTTTTTGAAGGTTGGCACTATGAGCAAAAGGTGAATGCTGGACCAGTGTGATGGAGATTTACCTAGAGATTATTTTTTCTTTCTCATTTTGGCCAAGCTAGAAGGTATCATCCTAAAACACTATGTGATATTTTGTGGTATTTACTTCTCTCGGTGTCTTATGTATTTATATTCTGGTCTTGTGGCATTCACACAACCTCCAATTTATTTGTTTTCTCCTTTTCATTGTCGACAGAGCTGCTTGACAGGGCTATCTGGGGAATACAACCTTCCCTGGTCAAACGCCTTTGAAGGTTTCTCTCCTTTTTTTCTTCACCACCCCCCTCCCTGCCATGCGTTACCTGAAATGTGGCTCTATTTCTGTAAGTTAATGAACTTTTCATCTTTGTATTTAAAGTGTTTTCACTCAGTCAATATACTAACAAGATGAACTCTCTTCTCATGTTTGCACAGCCCACTGATGAACAGAGATACAGCGGAACTGTAAATGTTCCTCTGGATATTTCTCAAGAGCATTCCTCTGGATTTTCTTCTGTTCAATAAAATTTAAGCTAGAATATTAGAAATCATTTTCAAGAAACCATAACTCTATTGCAAGCTGTCAACTGAATGCAGGCTCACTCAGGAGAACTGCTGATTAGCACACAGTGTATTAGAGATTTAAACAATGTACAAAAGAACATTTCATGAGGATCTATTAAAGGATGCATATTGGATCAAGATTTCAGAAGGCTGGGAAAGAATATTTTAGCATAACTTAAGCATGTTTTACTGGATTCTCATTGCCACTGCCTGATGGCAAGACGAAGTCTAGGCCCCCGATTGGGAAACACTTGAAAGGCCTGGTACAAACTGGCCCTGTCCCCAGGATTTCTGATCCAGTAGGTCTGGGCTGGGCACCTAGAATTTGCATTTCTAACAAATTCTTGGGTAATGCTGATGCTGCTGGTCACGAGGCCACGCTCTGAGAACCACTAGTCTAAGCGAAAAACAGTCTCCTAAACGCTGACACCTGGTGTGAGGTCTATCGGAATGGTTAGGGGTCTAGAGCAGTGGTCGGCAAACTCATTAGTCAACAGAGCCAAATATCAACAGTACAACGATTGAAATTTCTTTTGAGAGCCAAATTTTTTAAACTTAAACTATATAGGTAGGTGCATTGTTATTAACTTAATTAGGGTACTCCTAAGGCTTAGGAAGAGCCACACTCAAGGGGCCAAAGGCCGCATGTGGCTCGCGAGCCGCAGTTTGCTGACCACGGGTCTAGAGTGATTCACTGACTAGTGGAGTTTCCTATGGAAGAGTTGATTATAATAACAAGATGAAACAATGATAGTTTCCCCATCAAGAAATTTAGTCTTTGCCATTGTGGGAGTCCTTAAAATGGAGGGGAACTCTGTGTCTTCATTGCTACTTAAATATGACCTCGTTTCAGAGCCTGTAGCCTCCATGTGTCTGGTTGCTGGTTTGGGAAGCCTCTCTCGTCATCAGTTGGTGTGTGTGATGTGACACTCTGCTATAGCTGACAGGCATGGCTCACTCCACCCGGAGTCAAAGCAAAGCAATACCTCCAAAACGGCACCGCCTCTACAGAGGCATGCTGGGAAATGTTTAACCAGCAGCTGCAGGGGCAGGGGCTGATATCTGTGTTGTGGCTGATTTCAAGCTACCAACGTGAAGTCACTGCTCACAGAGTCAGGAAGAGATGTGCACAATCGGCTTTCACAAACTCATCAGAGATATTCTAGCACACTTCTGCACCTCCACCACATTTTCTGCCTCCTCTGAGGCCCTTCTCTAACAGAAGCATCTGGTTGCCACGTGAGATTAGTATGTAATTACAAATTATAGTTTGTAATTTGTGTCCATAGGGGATTCCTTCCAAGACCCCCACTGAATGCCTGAAACTGTGGATAGCACCATGCCCTATATATACCATGTCTTTTCCTATACAGTGGGACCTTGACTTACGAGTTTAATTCGTTCTGAGACCGAGCTTGTTAAGGAGCTCATTAAGGAGCTCGTTAACTCAAATTACTCTATCAACTCAATGCAAAAAATCGGCGGAGAGACAGCTGGTATCTCAAAAAACTCGTTAGTCGGGACACTCGTAAGTCAAGGCCCCACTGTACATGCATACTTTGTAAAGTTTAATTTGTAAATTAGGCACAGTAAGAAATGAACAATAATAACTAATAATACAATAGAACAATTAAACAATATACTGTAATAATAGTTCTGTGAATGTGGTCTCTCTCTCTCTCTCTCTCTCTCTCTCTCTCTCTCTCTCTCTCTCTCCCCCCCCCCCCTCTCTCTCAGCCAACTAGCATGAATTTCTCTTTCCTTCACAATTTCACGGATAGAAGATTTGTTCTTACTGTAGATCACAGCAACCTCAGCATATGATTTTTTTCTTCCCTTATTAAGAACTTTCATGTTTTCACTTTAAAGGAATTATAGCTTCTCTTTGGCATATTTGAACTGCCAGCATCACTACTCTTGTGTTTTGGGGCCATTATTAAGTAAAATAAGGGTCACTTGCACACAAGTAATGCAATACCACAACAGTCAATCTGATAACCCAGACAGCTCCTAAGTGACTAATGGGTGGGGAGTGTCCGCAGCATGGAAACGCTGTACAAAGGGATGATTCACGTCCCAGGCAGAATGGAGTACAACAGCACGAGATTTCATCATTCTCTTCAGCACAGCACCCAATTTAAAACGCATGAATTGTTTATTTGGGGGATTTTACACAGAATATTTTCAGAATGGCATTGCCCGTGGGTAACTGGAACCATGGCAAATGAAACCACAGACAAGGGGGACTGCTGTATATGCCAGGAATTAATCTAAGCACTCTGCAGAGTATCCCATTTGGCATTCACATAAATCCTATAAGGTAGTTGCTATTATTCACCCCATTTTGTAGGTGAGGAAACTAAAACTCCAAAAGGTTTTATGCTCTTAAGATCTCATAGCAAATACAGAGCTGATAGCTGTACCTGTCAAAGCACAGAGCCTACCTCCTAACCATTGCATGGTCTGGCTACTTCCCTGGTGGGATTCTGACAGCACTGTGAGTGAAGTGAGAACTGCAGAGGCTTGGAGAACTTTCCATCATCTGCTCCTCTCCTGTGCTGAGTAGCTTGAAGCCCACTCCTGAGACAGAGTGGAAAGAACAGTCCTTGAGGTCCAAACAAGTGTCTAAGCTGCATGAAGGTGGACACAGTCTTGGAGACCCAGTCTCTTCATATATAAAATGGAGAAAATAATACTTAGCTTATAATTTGTTTTAAGGATCATAAATAATGTGCCTGGAATTATAGTGGGCATTATTTTTTCCATCTCATATAACCTCAAACTGTGCTACTATAACTTACTCTGACGTTTCAGCTGAAATAAATAATACATATAAATGTAGGCCTCTATCACATCTTAGAAATAACCTCATTCTGTTCACTTAACAAATATCCATTATGTACCTACCACAACATGCCAGGTACTCTTTGCAGCTCTGGAGATACGACAGTGAACAGAAGAGACAAAAATCACTACCTCCATAGGGCCAATGCTTTAAAGTGGAGAGGCAGATCATCTATAATAATAAAAGCATAATATGCTAATTAGACCAGACGTCCTTCCGGACGACCTTCTGGACAAAAGCTGGGGCTGTGAGGGAAGCCCGGGTCCCAGGTGCCTGCCGGCAGCCAGGGGAAGGAAGGCCTACTCCTGCATGAATTTTGTGCACCAGGCCTCTAGTAAACATATAAGTCTATGTATGTCAGTTGTTGAGAAGGGCTTGGAGAACATGGCATTTATCATCGTAGCTTCTTTTTCCCCATAAATATGACATATAGTAATTAGGAAACTACAAACAGTAAGTCTTTAAAGTGATATATTTCTCTTAAGAATTGGATTGGTAATGCCCAGCAACACCTTAAAAAAAATATGGTGGCCCTAGCCAGTTTGGCTCAGTGGATAGAGTGTCAGCCTGTGGACTGAAGGGTCCCAGGTTTGATTCCAGTCAGAGCACATGCCCAGTTTGCTGGCTCGATCCTCAGTAGGAGACATGCAGGAAGCAGCCAATCAATGATACTCTCTCATCATTGATGTTTCTTTCTCTCTGTCCCTCTCCTTTCCTCTCTAAAATCAATAAAAATATATTTAAAAAAAATAAGATGGTGGACTCATGATTGTTTCTTAGGAGAGCCTTGCTGGTTCTGTTATTTTAACAACACATATCCACTATAAGTTATCTACGATCTCAGAGGTGCCATAAAAGATAACATACCTGCCCCAGAGAAGGGGCAAAAGAGAGTAACTATATAAAGTTTTACAGCAAAATGGGCCGCATCCCAAAAGACAGAGACTGAAGCAATATATCTTAGCTCTCAATCTGACAGACCTGGGTTCAAAACCCACCTCCACCACTTTCAGCTTTTAGCTTGGACAAGTTAAACTCTCTGAGACTCACTTTCATCATCAGTAGCATGATAACAATAAATCGCTGTGAGGATTACGTAAGACAGCATATGGAAAGGGCTTAACAAATACCCAGCGCACATGAAGTCAATATATATTTGTCAAATAAATGAATGCTTTCATTTAGTGACTTGGGCTACTTTTGCTTTCATAGCAAGAACCCACTTTACTCAAATCTTTCCAATAGTGTTGACATACACAGTTTGCAAACACTTAGCATTATACAACTTCTTTCCTTTCTGCTACAAGCCTCTTTATTATCTACTACCCAAGAAATGCCAATCTTGGTAACCATGCCACACTATATATATTTCTCTGGTTACTATTGTGGTTTTACAAAGATAAGCATTTAATTTCTGAAAAAGTGCTGTTCAGCTAAAAACTTTTCTCTCCATAACAGATTCAAAATTAATATTACTTTTTTAAATTTGAAAAACAAAACAAAACAATTGTTTCAGCCAAACTTAGTGCACTGATATTAATGGGAAATTCCAAAAGTAATAGCCATGTAAGATTCAAACTCATGAATCTATGGCAGAGTCGACCATCGCTCTGAGGGAGCAGACTAACCATCTGCCTCTAAACATTACAGAATATTAATGTTCAGGCATTAGAACCCGGGACACAATATAATTAACCAAAAAATGTTTATTATTGATTTTTATTAAACCAAGCTCAAAGTAGTCGCTTATTTTCCACTACAACAAAGCTATAGCTAGCACCGTTTGCTTAGAGTTGTTTTACTTGGCCTAACATACATCAGGAAGATAGTCCATTTGCCTAGAGCTTCACTGTTTTGCTCTTATTTTTCTTTAGAGTGAAAATTGCCTGCAGGGAGTTCTAGTGCAGAAATGCTGTCTTCACGCAAGGACGACGTTCCACCCGGCCCAGGAAGAGGTTGGGTTTAACATACATCCCATCTGTGCATTTCCACATCTTTCTGTGGGGGTTGGAGAGAACAATTTGTAATATTTACTTTGCAAAGACACCTCGGAGATTTTTTTTTTTAAGCTGATAGAGATCTAGGTGAAAATATGTCCTAGAAAATTATTTATTTTCAGGGTCTAAAGAGAAAAAACACTTGGTCAGCCAACTCCATTCAGTCATTTTCCCCTTTTATTATTATAATTATCCTTTTGCCTGAGGAGTACATACCTGACAGGTTTTATGTCTGAATTACTGTAAATGCACGGGACTTTTCACCTGTGAGTATGCAAAGACATTCAAACTGATTCAAAATAAATGATTTATGTGCTATTAATTGAATTGAAAAACAAAAGCAGGCCTACTCTTACTTAGAACGTTGCTAAAGCTAGATCTCTTTGGAAAATAAATGGTAAACGTAAAATTTCAAAGAATTTATGAGGCAATCTTTTTTTTTTTTTTTTTTTTTTTTAATGAGGCAATTCTTAAGGACACGATTGCTCATGTAGTTGCCAGCGATGTGAGTACATTCTCCTGCTCTGTTGTGGTAAAAGCTCTACTTGGTTGGCCAAGAAGTTAAGGAGCACTTACGAATGAGGCTGATATTCTTTGTAAGTCACATCCTTTCTAATTCAAAGTGGCAGATTTTATCCTGATTTTAAAATATCCCATAACCAAAAATATACAGATTTCCTCTGTGTCTGTGAGGTACTGGTTCCAGGATCCTCACAGATACCAAAATCTGTAGATGCTCAAGTCCCTTATATAAAAGAGCATAGTTTTGTACATAATCTACACACATCCTCCTGTGCACGTTAAAGCAAGCATGTCAAACTCAAAGGCTAACACGGGCCAAATGAACAAGGTTTAAGTTTATGTGGGCCGCAAAAAAACAAAAGCTTCGATTTTCATAGAAATGTAGGTTTATTTCGAAAAGTGTAGTATTAAAAAAAAAACAAGAGCAATGATAAAATTAATTTTTCTTCCTGACACTTGGCATCTTTTCTCTGTTACTATCTTTCCTACTTCGGGGGAAATCTTGTTTGCAGTGATTACTTTCAAAACTGACCCAAGGTGAATGTCAGTAATTCTGGATCTGACGGGAGACTTATTTCCTTTCATAATTGTAAATAACTGCTCACACCGTTATATTGGCTGGGCCACAAAAATATTTGTTGTGGGCCGCACGTGGCCCGCGGGCTGCGAGCTTGACATGCTTGCTTTAAATCATCTCTAGATTACTTGCAGTTCCTAAGCCAATGTACGTTCCATATAAATAGCTGTTATATTGTATTGTTTCAGGAATAATGACAAGAAAAGGTCAGAACATGTACAGTACGCAAGCAACCATCATAGGACTTGTTACATAGTTCACGTCAGCAACACTGTAAAATTTGTTCAAGTATTTTGATCTGACATATACATATACAATTTTGATGTATATATGCATGTTATATATATTTATATCCCTTTACATATGACATATATCTTTGATTTTCTTAGCCAGTGTTGTACTGTACTTTGCATTGCCGTGTAGTTTAGCAAGATCTGCTGTACAAGCATAGAAAGATGGGGAAAGAAAGGTAGAAAACGATCCTGATGGAACTGAGAAGTTGGAACTTGTGACCAGCAGTCAGATGCAGGGCATGTGAACCCCCCAAATCCTATGGATAGAGTGTGCTTTCCTTGATGTTCCTGCCAAAGTGAGGCTAGAAAGCCAACGAGATCTGCAAGAGATGGACCAGCGCAAAGTTGCTGCAATTTGTAAATTCCAAACCTTTGCTTGACAATGATTGCAAATAGCTCATCATTTTTAAATCAATGAAACTCACAACTGAGTGTTTCATCAACTCACAGGAAACTGGGAGGAACTCTGACAACTATGCTAGTGTATGACTTATCACGGATGGAAACATTCAAGTGGAATTCCTTTGGTTTGGTCTTATTTGAAGACTAGAACAGACTTGTATATCCATGTTAAGTTTCACATTATATGGGAACTGCTGGGAATTTCTGCAATTACATCCTCAAAAGACACTGTGCACAAACAACAGAATTGTGAAGTAATTAAGTTGGTTTTGAATGAAAACTGAGCTTACTAGTCATAAGACACGAATTGTGCCTTTGACCTAAAATGTCCTTTAATTTCTTCATCCTTTAATTATGTACTCCCCCTTCAACCATTTTGAATCGAGTAATATTCTTTCTTCAAACCCTGCTCAAGGACCTCCTCTGCCCAGAAAGGCTACCTTTTATGCATCACCCACTTTGTATACATTACATCATTTATTCCCTAAAACAATGCAATAAGTAATAAATAATATTACCCATTCTACAGAAAATAGTGACTCAGAAGGGTTCAGAAACTTACAAGTTAATTCAAAGATTTTTTAAAGCATCAAGAAATTTTATTTCTGCATAATTTTAAGGACTAAATGATGTGAAACCCTTCTTCCTATAAAACACTTTTAAATGTTCTGAGCTTCTACAGGTGAAGAGATGGAGCTAAGACCATGGCATAAAGGTAGGCTACACCCTTCCATGACCACAAAATAATTAACCCAGGAGCACTGAACAGCATCACAAAAATTGTTCTGTCTCAGCTGATGGTGGGGTGAAGACTTTGAGGGTTTCCTACTACTTGAATGGCCTGAAAAGTCTTCAGGTAAGAAAGTAGAAAATAATTTGACAGAAATCCTGGGGAGAAAAACACTGGTTTTTTTCAATAAATAAGTTGTAGGGAAGAGAGAGGGAAGGAAGGGAGAGAGAGGACAGAAAGGAAAGAGAGAGGGTAAATCTTTGAGTGTAAAAAAAAAGAAATATATGAACCAATTGCAGTTTGTAGATCTTACTGAGACCCTGATTTTGGCACACTATGAAGAAATATTCATGAATTAATCATAGATATTTGAACACTGATTTGATCCTTGTTAGGTGTAATTGGTACTTTATTTTTAGTCTTCATCTTTTGCCTTACATAGTGAAATATTTATGGATGAGATGATATTACATTTGGGATTCACTTCAAAATAATCCAGCGTGTAGTATATGGATATGGATGGACCACAGGGACATACAAGTGAAGCAAGATTGATTATAAGTTAATAATTATTGAAGCTGGTTGACTAGGTTAATTAAATTATTTTACCAACTTTTATGTATGCTTGAAATTTTCTGTAATAAGTAGGTTAAGGGAAAACGGTGGCTCTTGGCTCATGACACCAGGGGGACACCTGGCAAGACAAACTGTCTGGAAGGGTTATACTATCCAATAGGCCACACCAAATTATCACATATTAAGCCTTTTGGAAAATGAATTCACAAACCAATTATAGAAGACACATGAAGAAGCAACTCATTAGTGAAGGCCAGCATATAAGCATGTGCACACATCTTCTCTCTCTCTCTCTTTCTCTCTCTCTCTCTCTTCTCTCTCTCTCTCTCTCTCTCTCTCTCTCTCTCTCTCTCTCTCTCTCCCAGAATTAAGTCACCTGAATTTCAAATGATAGAACTAATAAATACAGCCTATAAAACTTAACAAATCTGCATGTAAGTAGGAGGTTGTTTTATTATTCTCTACGTAGGCTACTATAGACTTAGAAATTCTCCTAATTAAAAAATAATCATAGAATTGCTCAGACTTATTCAAATCCACACAAAAATGAAAATAAAAAGTATAACCAAAAAATTTTTAAAATAGTTACAAATTGGTAGACCCAGAGGTCTACCTACATTTGCTTTATTGCAGAGCTGGAGCCCCTCCGGCAATCTCAGCCTGCCCTCCCCTTATCTTTTCTGAACCGCCCAGGTAGGACTAACTCCACCCTCCACTGCACTACTTTCTTCAGGGCACCACTTCAGCACTTGGTTTTTTAAATTGCATTGTAGTTAGTTGTAGGTGTGTGTCTTCTACCAGACACGGAGCCCCTGAGGGCACTGGATTGACATACGGAAAGACAAAGGGACGCGGGTTAAAATGTGAAAAGTTTCTTTCTTTCATAGGGTTCTGTTCTACTTCTCATCAACCACCGAAGTCATTCTTGTGATGACTGATCAAAAGCTAACCATCAATAAGTTTTATAAATATCTACTTTGCAAAATAATCCATTTTCAAAGGATGTACGGGAAACGAAGATTGTGTTCCAACATTGCTCATGAATCAACAGGAGGGGTATAATTACTCCATATTTGTGAGGAAAATAAAACAACCTATAGTGTATTTGTTTCACTGTGGGGTTTCTCAAGCCCTCAGAAGGGAAAAGAATCATGTACATGTGGGTTTGTCTACTCTAGGAGTATAGTTATAAGCTGGGTTTTATTACTCAGGCATAATTAAGTAGGTTCTCAAATTAGGTTCCTCTTTAGAAATGACTGCAGAGATAATTCTACATTAATACCCCTGGTTCATGTATCTGAAATAGTACAATAAATAAAAATGTAGGAAATAGCACAGTGTACAGCAGTGATATAGTAAATCAATATAAATTCACTTATATAACACTGGAGCAGGAGTATGAATGACAGAACCATCCAGTTCAACCTTTAAAAAATATTATCAAGTGGCTTTCTAATTGAGAGCACTTTAAAACACACACACACACACACACACACACACACACACAGAAACCAGAATATAACAGCACATTAAGGAATATATGATATTATTTCTCCTTTGAAAAGTGTTTTGTTCTTTTCAGCATGACGAGGTCAGTGTCCCCAAGCAGCCTGCAGCCTCTCCAACATTTCTCCCCTTCCCTTCCATGGCAACGTGGGTTAGCGAGACACTGAGCTTTTTGTGAGCTTTTTGTGATGTGTGTGTGAGGAGCGAGGCTTCAGGGAGGTCTCGAGGTGGAAAAATTTGTGACGCACTGGCTTCGGTGACTGAGTGAGAATTATTTATCGAGGGTTCTGTAACACAATAGTCACGGTCACCCTATGCTCATTTCAAAAATTACATTTGGTCTCGAAGCTCTTAACTTCGATGGAAGCCCTTGAACAGGAGCCCCACACGACTTGTTCACGGACAGATTATGAGATGGAGCCAACCAGCGTATGCTGGATCCGTCTGGTTTGGAATCTCACCAGCTGAAAGCACGAGAGAAATGCCCCATTGAACAAGTAACGCGTAAACGTACTTCTGTCTGGAAGCTGAGTGCAGTCCTGGGGAGATGACCTTGATTGACTATAACGTGTTCACTGTATGAGCCCTAGTTTGCCCTCTCCTGGCCTTGGCTGCTCCAGGGAGAGTCATGCCGTGTTCTCCCTAATTGCACGCGCCCCCCACCCTCCAACAGAACCGATCCCGACTGGAATCTGTTTCCCTTCTCTTGGAAAGGGCCTTCTTCATAGCTTTCCCGGCGCAGCTGAGTGTGAGGCCGAGCTCAGCTGGCGCCTAATAGCCTGATCTGTGTGCCGCACCTGATCCTTTAGAAGGAGCTGGAAAGTGTTTCGTTTTGTCTCTCCCCACCCTCCACGCCCACCCACCAGTAATAAAGCTAAAACTCTCTCCCTAGTCGGGGTCTGGTTAACACATTCACAGTCCCCCTCTTCTCCTGTCACCTGTCACTATCTTCCACCTGAGAAAAGCCTTGATAATACCCTATCTTACAGGGGGGAGGTTGCATGGCTCATTACAATGAATTGCTGAATCCAACACTTTCAAAGCAACAGTTGAGTGGGATGCCCCTGAAACAGCATCCTCCAGCTTCCTTGCAGCCTCTCCCAGCCCGTCGGCACCCCTCGGCCAGAGGCGGGGAGTTGCTTATTTCTGCACCGACAGACGCAGGCCCCAGTAGCACTTCTTCGGCAGAATCTGAGAAGGCTTATTAATGGACAAACCCTGTGCTTTTTAAAGTCCATCACCCGCTGGCCTTTAGCCGGCGCCTGGGACACACAGCACTGAGGTACATTCAGGACTATGCTAGGCAGGGCACACGGCTCTAGCAACATTAGATCAAGAGTGTCGACCTTCAATATGCTCAAAAATCAAACCGGAGATAGTACTGGGTGCCTCTGGAACGCCGGCTGTGCCTTCATTTGCCACTCATTTTGGAACTGGGATTGGACCAGCTGCGGAACGGAACGAGGCACACTGGGCCACTCTCGTCAGTCTTATCTTGCCTTTCTCTCTGGGATGGCTGGGGTGTGTGCAGCACTTGACAGAGTAAAGCAAAGGCCAGTGGGAATTTGCAAGCAGGACAAAGAGGATCTATCAGCAACCCTTGAAGGACTGCCCAAGGGAAGGGCTACCACGGAGAGGCAGGCTCCTTCCTATAAGAGGATGTTTTATCAAGAGGCCCAAGGTGGGAACACCGCGGGGGGGGGGGGGGGGTTATTCTGGCCATTTCCACAAAACCAAGAGTATGACTCTCATTTTCAGAATCATCATGAGAAATGAAAGCAGTGGCTGCATATTGCAAAGAAGGCCTGAGAGGCTTTCCTTGAGCTCTGAACACCGCGCATGAGATCACCGCCCCACAGAGGACAGAGGGCTCCTCTAACTGCTGACATCTGAGCATCCTCACAGCACCACGAGCAACCCCCGCATTCCCTGCCCCAGAAGCCAAGGCATCACCTGCTAGAACCGGACAAGTCCTCTCCCAGCACTAAAGGGAGGCAGATTTACCAAAGGGTGGCTCCTCAGCCTTAGAGAGCTAATGCAGCAAAGAACTGCCTACGCGGCTCTCAGAACTGTACTCACTAGCAACTGTGTTCCACTTTTACAGAAATTTGACAAAAGACAAAATCGCTAAACACAGTTAAAACAACCGCCTCCATATGTTGCATGTGAGCACACAGCCACACCACCTCGATGCACCGTCACGTGTCAGGTTACTGGTTCAGAATTCTCATCAGAAACATTCAGACTTCTAGCTGTTCCATGAAAGCCACAGAGCCTTCGTGAATAAGCGGACAAACAAGCTTAAGAATGGCCTGGGTATGCACTTATATCCCTCACTGAAAGTGCTATGAACTGAATTGTGCCTGCCCCACCCCCACCCACCCACCCACCCACCCACCCAGTTGCATATGTTTAAGCCCTAATGCCCAAAGTGACTGAATTTGGAGATGGGCTTTTAAAAGGAAATTAAGGTTCATATAGAGAGAGCAGGCTGGCAGCTCAAGGAGGTGGGAGCTGGTTGGGGGGCGGGGGAGAGATTCAGCAAAAATGAATAAAAAAGAGAATGAACTCATGGACATGACCAACAGTGTGGTGATCATGGACAGGAGGAGGGTAGAGGCAGGTATAGGAGGGATAAATGGTGATGGAAAAATAAAGAAAAAATGATGTTCAATATATAACCATTAAAAAAAAGAGGTAAGTTAAATGAGGTCATAAGGATTGGATCCTGATCCTACAGGACTGGTGGCCTTATAGGAAGAAGAGAGAAACAGAGAACTCCCTTTCTCCACGCACATGCGCCGAGGACAGGCATGTGAGCGCACAGTGAGAAAGCAGCCTCCTGTGAGCCAGGAAGGGGACCCTGGCCAGAACCTGCCGCTGCTGGAGCAGACCAGGAAAGAACGGAAAATGTATTCTGCTTGTTGCCACATGTGTAGGCATACACATATGATTTTTAAAATTAACCAGGGTGATCGAGTGTGCTGCCTCGCTCAGGCATCTGACAGTTACTCCTGCCAAGTTTTATATCAATATACTGAGATCTGAGGCGGCATCCAAACCGTTTAAAAGAGATTCTTTTGAAAAAGGCTTATGTATAGTTTATGATTTAAATACTATTGCCAACATTCTTCTTTTTTTAAAAAAAAATGTTCCTCTTCAGCTTAAGAACTCACTGTAATAAACCTGGACTTGAATATTCACAAGAAGCAAAAACTACAGAGTTAAAATACAACATGAGATCCATCCAGCTATAGATTTTGATGGGCTCTTTTGATCAGCATTTCTCTAGTTTGCCAGGATCTGAGCCCTAAAAAATGAACTGTATTTTGCAGTGAAATGATATCTGATTAAAGTTTAATGATGAGATTCCATAACTGTCCTACAGCAACATGGAAATATGCAACTGAACTCTTCACATACCCTTGTGTATAACCTTTAATGCTGAAGCTAACCCTTCAGTGTACAACACAGGCAGAGACCCAGTTAAAGAACACCCTTCAGAGAACTGTCACAGACAAGGCTAAAGGCAAGAAACAGTCCAGAAAACATCCATTTCCTCAGAAGAAATTTAAAGCAGACATTATAATGGCAATCTAAGCAACTGTTAGACCAAATATTGGAAAAACCTATCCCATTGCGTTCTTTGTTGAAGGAAGACACCCAGCATTCAGTTATATCTATCCTAATTTGCCCTAATTTATTCTAATTAGGGGAATGTAAAATAAATCCGACAATCTCTTTTTCCTCCTTTTTTAAAATCCTACAGGCATTTTATGACATGAAATAAACGTCTTTACAATACTAATCTAATGTGTTCTGAATATTTCTGGAACCCAGGACCCCACGAGATTTCTTATTACTACCTCAGCGTTCTTTTAAATGCTACCAATAAACTTAAATTTGTCTGCAACCATAGTTTAAAATTTTTTTTTCATAAGTTCAAACAGAAACTCTGATAATGGCAAGTATAGAACAAATAAATAGAGTTCCATTCCACACTTTTCAGATACCCATTATGTGTCAGGAGATACATAATATCTCCATGGACATATATTTAAAGAGAATAAATTTCTCTATTTTGACTGGCTTACCCTCAATATCTATATACTAGTATTTCTATGATAAAAAAACAAAAAACAAATGATGATTGCCATCTCAAAAGTATCCAGAGACTGACTTTCTGAGTTGAACATAGTCACACTACTGGATGGAAAATATCAGGCCCTCCCCCTTCTCCTCCTTATCTTAAAATGAGAAAGAAGATTCAGGGATCACTGTCTCCTTTTATAAGCACTCTCCCTCATGGCCTTCATGTATCTGGCTTAGTATGAGGCTAGTCGAAAGGGGAAAATACATTTCTCCTAATATTCTGAGTTTTAAATGATTTTGTTCACTCTTAACCTGCCTTATTCTTTATTCTGTGTTCCTAAAATTCTTTCAGGCAACATGTGATTAAATTTATTAATATTCCCTTTTATTTTCATGTACATTTTATATTTGTTTGCCCCATTAATTCAATTATATTTTATTTATACTTAGTAGGAGGCCTTCACATATAAGATAATTTTCCTACCATTACTTATTATAATAAATTAAGTTAGGCCATGTAATTATCACCTCTCAGCTCCCAATAATCCTGTGACAGTTGCTATGATAAAATTATTTCCCAGAGGTATCATATATGCAACATTAGATTTTTGGAAGGATATTAAAGTCCCAATATAAAAAGTAATGCATTATTATGCAATATATTTCTAAAATATAATTCCAGATTAAATTGCTCAAATGTCAATACACCTATATAGAAAATTGACACCATTTTTAGTTCCTGACTTGCTTTAGGATCTGTCCATAACCCAATGCCAAGCCTTCTTCACTTCCAGTTTCTTTTCATAACTGTGATCAAATCATTTAGCTAAATCATCATGTCTTAGTTTCTCTACTTATAAATTATGGGTAATAACAATTACTTGCTATATATCATATACCTAATTGTGAATTTCAGGGTATATTCTATTTTAAAATAAATAACCACTCAATTTTCCCTTCCATTAAGTCAAATTAAAAATAGATTTTTAAAATTGAATAAATCTGCATTCTGAACTCCTTAGAGTATGTCAGATTCTTGACAAGACTCTTAATCATGACAGATTCATACAGTGAGTTTTATGAATGATATTAAGGAAAGGAAATATTTTTCCCTTCCTTTTAAGCCCTTTCATTAAACTTTCTGATGTGATAATATATATATATATATATATATATATATATATATATATATATATATATATATATATCAGGATTTTTATTCCAGTTGGGTGGGGTATGGGAGCAATAGAGAGAGAATGAGGAAAGCTAAAAACTACAATAGGGCAAGGAAACCCCTATTTTTCATGAGAATATTACCTGTAAGGGCCAAGAGACTAACAAATACTAGGCATCCCCATTGGGGATGAGAGACAAGAGTCTGCTCTTAAATTGACTTCAGAGTAGAGGTGCCAAAACAAATAAATCACTGTAAGTGAAATGCTTTGAAAGGTAAATGGGCTTTAAAATTGTTTGCGTGGGTTAAGTTTTGTAATCGGAAGTATTCATTACTGTCCGATATGGTAAAGGCACATGTCCATCCGGATCTCTGGAGATCTCCTCCTGGCAGATAATTCATTATTTTTCAACCAATACCTAGCACAGTGGACACCCCCAACAAATGTTACTGAATGAAGGAAAGTAAGCCAATGTTCAAACATGTTATGCTTCACCTACTCCAAAACTGTATTCATTTGAGTAAGAAGTAATTAAAGGCCCAAAGTTCTCAGATTCCTTCAATCCATACTCACTTTTCATCAGTAAGAATTCTGGAATGATGAGCAACCCTAAATGCCTATTTGACCCAGTTACTCAAGCACTGATAGAATAAAAAGCAGAGTAAACGTCTACTACTTAGGATCCCCTGCCTCTAGCCAAGTTCATCCTCAAAGACCCTGTCTCACTTTGTATTGTCATTGTGGTATGACTTACAATCCTAAAGCCATTATAAAGAAATCTGAGAGAAGAATGGCACTTTGACAAGTTACTTTGGACTCCATAGTGGCTCCATTCTATTTTTTCCTTTACAGCAACCTTCTGTAACTGAAGTAAAACTACTTCAGTCATTTTCTGATATGAGAAAGTCACATTTGTGGATAGGCAAGAAACAACCTATTTGTTTTCCTAAAGTTTCACTGGACACAACTCTCTGGTCATAGATCACCAAAGGCTTCTTTAATCTATAACCAGGAAGTTCCTGAATATTCATCAAGTCATCTAAAACATTGGTCAACAAGAAGTCACCTCAGTGGCTTTGTCCATATACCAAGATTCAATTACGGGAATGGCAATGCCCAAATTCCCAGGTCATTGAAAAATGAACAAGTAACATGAATTAAGCATGCAAAGCTATTGATGGTTGAGTGCATCAGTCTGGGGTCCCTGCTTGAATTCAGCCTAAATTCTGAAAGGGGGCTCGATTTTGCCTTAGCCCCAGGAATTGACCTGCCCTGCTTTGGTCTAACAGTTCTCTTAAACAGAGCCAGAAGCACCCCATATTTCTAGGCAAAATGATCTGGGGGGGGAGGGTCTTTCCTCCAAGTTAATTTTTATAAACCTCCAGAGAGATTCAGAAAGTACTGGACCAATGTAATAGCACTAAGATTGCTAATAATAACTTGGTAGAGAACAGAAAAAGGGAGAGCCAAATTGATATCTCCTTTGGGGTTCAAACTGGTCTGGAAAAAAATGTAGCAAGTCCAAAATGACTGTTCTGCAAGACCAGAGGTAGAATGGAGCCACTTCTAATTTGAAGAGTGCCACTACCAATGATGGTTTTGCTCGTTGCTAATAAAAAGAGCTGACTCAGTGAATACTCACCATTAGCCAGCACTGTCCTAAGTATTAGAACATGTCTTAATTTATTTAATCCTCGGGACAACCCTAAGAGGTAGGAATTATTATTACCAGAGATTTCATCAATGACAAAATGGAGAGGTTAACTAACTCACTCCAAGTTACTCAGTGAATAATGGCCGAGGGAGGGCCAACACCAGGTGCAGCGTTTATGTGTCTGCCCGTCCCCATCCTGCCTTGTCCCACCCCTGGAAGCTTGGAAGAGTGCCCCATGCACAAGCACAGACAGTGAGATGAGGACGACAAGCAAGGTGTTTGTGGGAGGCAGTGTCATGTTGCCTGCAGCGCTGGCTTAGCTGGGGTGAGAGTCTGTCCTTGCCTGGCTCCTTAGAGGCACCCCTCATCTGTCTCAGGGCATCTCCAAAACTGCTCTGCTCTACAAATACACTCTAGGTTTTCCAAAGAAAGCTTAAGGTTATAAAGACCGGGACAGATATCACTACAAAAAAAACAACTTCAAGTAGATCCCACATTATAAACTAGAAAACTGGAAAGAAGAGAGACCTGGCTATAGATAATACTCTTTGTACCACGCCCAGGGAGTATCCGTGGGATACTCCAAACAGGAGCTCCTGAAATTTCAGAGTTGCATGATTTGTATGGTCATGCCTTAAACATCAAAACAAAATTTCTTCCCATCTAATTTGCTTTTTTGGTACTGGGCTTTTCAAAGTTGAAATAAAGAAAAGATAGAAAACACATTCACAGATGATATTCAAAACCACTGATGAAGGAGTTTCATTCCTTTTTTCTTTTAATTTGCCTCGCATTAAAGTCCTCTCGTAACTTGACAGTGGGGTGACTAAAATACCCAGTGTATCTTAGTGAAAAGCTATTTTTAAAATCACTTGATTTAGAAAACTCCAATCATGGTAATTTCATGGGGATTCTTAGTACACAAATTAAAAGTTCTAAATTGCTCTGCAAGAATTTGTGAGTTCAAATAATCTTAATTAGGAAAGCCCTACCTTGATGCATATTTATCAGTTGTTTTTAACATCTGCCCTGATACAAAATTATTTTGAGGATTGCTCTATGAGTTATAGCTCCCGTGGTCAGTAATAGCAGTAATGATGCAATATGAGACGAGGAG
This sequence comes from Myotis myotis, assembly GCF_014108235.1. Taxonomy (NCBI): domain Eukaryota; kingdom Metazoa; phylum Chordata; class Mammalia; order Chiroptera; family Vespertilionidae; genus Myotis; species Myotis myotis. Next base: position 178,630,454 of record NW_023416335.1, read on the forward strand.
CCAGAAGTGTGATTCCAGTCTTGCCTGACTCTGCCACTCTTCATCTCTGGATCCTGAGAATGTCACTTAACTTCTCTCAGTCTGTTTCCTCCTGTCCAAAGAGGAAACACAGTTCCCACCTCAAAGTGTTGTTTCATGGATCAATGGGATTTCGGTAAACCACAAGGCACCATAATATAGCATACTATTAAAACCGTGTTCTGTACAAAAATGCCACGTTAATCACTGTAGGACATTTCTCTTAATTCCGGTCCCTTATTCTGCAAGAGGTTTTAAAAAATAAATCAGACTCTACAGGCAAATATATACATATATATACATATATATATATATACACACACACACACAATTTATATATATATATATTAAAATTACAAACCAAATGTGGTGGCAGTGTGGCTCAATGAGAAAAGTGCACGTCTAGTCTGGTGCAAAAGGGAATCTACTTGGCTGATGTGGCAACTTTGCCAACTCATGACCCTCGGTTCTCTCATTTGAGAAATGAAATAAGAAGTCTCCGATTACGAATGATGTGGGAATTAGAAAAAAATATATATGTAAGGCCTCTAGCAGGACAGGCACACAGTAGGTGCTCAATACATGGCACCCATTTCACATCAAAGAAGCCATTTAATTAAGCCGAGTATGCCGTGCGTCTCCACACTCACAACAGCTGAGCAGTGTTCTGCGCAGAACAGTACATCCATTAGCAGAGTCCCAAATAAACCTTGGCCAGGGCCAGAGCCCTGGGTTTATCCCACTGGAGACTCCAGCAGATTAAGGCTGTGCTCGCTGCATTCGCGTTTCCTGCTTTAGACCGCTATTTTGTAAAGATGTACTAATGGAACCTCAGCTGGGAAGAATAAAATTAATGCGAACCAATAGGGCAACTCCAAGGGCAGAATTTTTCCAAACCTACTTTTTTTTTTTTTTTTTTTTTTTACTAAGATGAACTACTTCTCTGTTCGTCACTTATTTAGGGATAGGGGTGGGGCCCAGGGACGAGGATAAGGAAAAAGCCGAAGTGAATCTGCTGTTGTTACGGGGGAGAACTGGTCAATTGGATCCAAATAAACAGCCTTTGGCCTCCCCAGGTCCAGAGCGCGTTTAGAGTCAGGCCGGTTGGAGGCGTTTGGAGCAACCAGCAGGACAGCGGGCGCAAGTCCTCGGGCGCCCGGCCTGGCCCCGGCAAACCCAGCGCGGCAGGCAGCCGGCACCGCGCGGAGGGCGAGTTAGCGGCGTGGAGCTGGGGAGGGGCGCATGCAGCTGGGTTAGTGGTGACTCGACCATGCGGCTCGGCATTCCTGCTCGGCAAACGCGCTTAGGCAAAACAGACTTGATGCTTACAAGGATCCCAGCCCAAAATGGAGTGTCTCTGACTAGCAGGGAGGGGCTGATGCTCGCCATGAGGAAGCCCACCACGGTCACGGCGATGCCCAGGGCCAGCTGCAGCAGGGCGAGCAGCAGCGGGAACCGGCAGCCGCAGCACGTCCGGGCCTCCTCCTCCCCGCACTCCTTGGGGGCCCCCGTGCCCTTCTTCGGCCCCATGTCGTCGGGCCCGGCGGCGTCCCCGGCCGGCGGCCCCCCCTGCCTCCGCTGGCCGCGGGGCTGCCGGTCCTTGCCCATGGCGGCGGCGTGGGTGGGACCGTGCGTGTGCGGCGCGCACTGGGCCCCGAGCGGCGCTGGGCGGGCTGAGCCTGCCCTGGTATTCGGATTACGGAGGCTGAACAAATATGGAAAACATTTGGAGCCGACTGGCCGGGCCTCCAGAGGCCACAGGGAGCCCGCAGCACAGGGGGGGAGTCGAGGGGGGTCGCCAACTGCCAACGCGCTGGGACGCAGCGCCGGCTGGGCCCGCGGGCAGGGTTTGCCCAAAGCCCGTGGGAGCCGGCGCGGGTGCCTTGGCCTCTTCAATCCTTTAAACAGGCGGGCTGCTTGGGGGGCGGGGGACGGGGGAGAATGTCTGTTGTCATCATTCCAAACCCCAAGGTTTTTGTTTTTGTTTTTTTGTTTTCTGAGAGGTGCAATGCAAGGTGACGAATGTTTAAATCATTTCAGTTTAATTAATAGACAGTTTAATCTAAAATAGGCATCGCTGGGCTCCAAGCTGTGAAATCGTTTCCAGGAGCTAAACTGTTTCTTTCCCAACAAAGGCACGGGCTCTTTTTCTTTTTTAAGTTCTGCAATCCAACTGACAAAGGCGTTTCTCCCATTGAGGTATTTGCTGTTGAAATAACTGTTTATAGAGATGCTGGGCTCATTGTGAACTCTCTCACATGTACTTCTTTTTAAAAAGCTCTTTTAACTGTTTATGTGGAGTCCCCAGCCAGTCTTCACTAATTTCCACAACCGTGCCTGGGGGGGGGTGGGGGGGGGCGGGGGACGGGGGGTTATTATGCACCTAGGACTCCCGCATTTGTCTCAGTCTACATTAGGAAATTCTAAAAGCACCTACAGTGCGCGACAATATTAAGGATGTTCAAGACAGAATGTGGCCCCTGCCCAAAGTCATAGAACTAATCAATAAAACTGATTCTTCTTATTCCCACATACTTCTCGGTAGCACTTAGAATTTCAGTGCAACCACTAAGAAATGATCCCTTCACTTTGGAGTATTTATATATCACATTGGTATGGTCATGTGAACAATCAGAACGCTGTATTAAAAAAATAATGATGTTGCCAAGATACTAGAATAGATACTCCTAGATTGTTCTATCTCAGCACATTTAAAGTCTAACTCTGCTCTGTTTCCTCAGAATTATACCCTAATTGTCATCAGCTCTCCTTGAAACAGCCTAGTTAGTCCACACAAAGGTACCTTTGAAGACATAAAATATATTATTCCTTATGTTATGAATGTCATTGTTTTCCTTCCACCTTCCTTCTGGATCAGTGAGAAAAAATAAGGTCCGTGGAACACATTGCAGTAGCTTGGGAAGCAGAATTCAAACGGCGGCCCCCCTGTTCCCCCTAGAGCAGCAGAAGCAGCCCTCAACCTGAGGAGTTGCACTGACATAGGGTCACTGTCAGCTGCTTTGGGGCCATTACACCATTAGGGTTTCTAGGGAGAACAGACAAGAGCTGCTGTTACATAAGTTACCCACCTGATTTGGGCATGACTGAGAACAAAACAAACGACGAAACAGAACAATACTTACTTTTTTCAATGTAAATATACTAAACATTTTTAGGAAGCTAACTGACCACCTGGCATTATTTGTTAGCATGAATAATATAGCTCCCAAATACTGAGTATCTATTCTATTCTGTAACAAACACATGCTAGGTGCTTTACATACCTTACTGTTACTCCTTAGAAACACCTTATAATTACAGTTTCCACTTTTAAAGATGCAAAATGAATATCGGAATTATTAAGCAACCAGATTAATAAGTCACACTCCTATTTGGGGATGGAGGTGAAGGTAACCAAATGTGAACTCTTGTGAATTACCTATAGGCCAACAAATGGGTGTTAGGCTGTTTAAATTGTTCGTGATTTAAAACAATTTAATGATCATGGGTAGTATTTCATCTATCATAGAATTAGCTATTGGCCTTGAACCTATAGCTACCTGAGAACTGTACAAAAATATCTTGATTCACCACCATAATATACAGGGTGGGCAACAGTAGGCTTACAGTTGTGAGTACGCAAAAACAGTTTATTCTTGTATTATTATTTATTGATTATTGTATTATTTGTTTATATTACAACTGTAAACCTACTGTTGCCCAACCCTATATACAATCATTGATGGAGACCATTATTCCTATTACAAATATATAACTAGATACAGGCTCTATTGGTTAACCATACTGCTGGGCTGTCATTTAGTTAAGAATAAAATATCCCTATTCCTCAAAACCTTAAGTTAGGTATAAATTAGAATAACACAAAATAATAGGATGCTCCTGTAGGTTTGTCTTTTAAGTTTCAGAACTAGTGAGGCTCACAGTTATAAAACAGTTGTACATACTTTCTTTTCTAAAGCCTTCCTTTTAATTGCCTAGCTGCGACAAGTTACAAATGAAACCAGTAGCAGTGAACAAGAGCCCAGATAAATTGTAATCCTGACTCCAGTGTTCAGCTTCCGGGGAAGCAGGCAGCGGTATAGGGGTTTCCCACCTGCTCAGATTTCCGGCTGCATGCTGGAATCTGGGCCTGAGGGCTTGATCTTTGGCGATACCATGAGATGATATTGATGAGGACAATATTTTCACTTAATTCATACAGGAAAGTAAAAACAAAGAACAGGGTGAGGAAAGTTGTCCAAAGGTTACTGATAGAGAGTAATCAGGGCTAAAATGGGATCAAAAGGTCCTTACGGATACAGAGGGGAGAGCGCTCCCTTTAATATATCTTTTTCTATGAGAAAAACCACCGTTTCCAGCTTTTCACATAGTTTAACAGAAATGAACATGGCTTCTTTAGTATTCATAAATTCCAACGCCTCTCTTTTATAGGGTAAGCAATAACCTCTTCAGATATTTATATTACCGGGAAGAAAGGCAAAGTAGAAACAAAGTGTTTTTCAGATACTCTATTGGCTGCTCCTATAACTCAAAAATGACAGAGATTATAAATTAGAAAGTGCAGGAGAGTAGTCAACATAAAGGATTTGAGATTATTTTGATCCTCTGGGGAAAATAACAAAATTAAGCTTAGTATCTCTCTTTGCTGTATCTCAATTTCAACATTATTTCGAACTGTTTCTGCTTTAGAAGTTCAGAACTGGGATGATGATAACTCTTTTTAAAACTAGTGTCATTAACAAAATGGCCTTGGGAAATCCACCTGAAAATAATCTCCAAACCCACATATTTCTGAACACATGATCTTTGACTCACCAAGAACAAAATAAAGATTTCATGGAAAAATTATTACAGTTCCAAAGTCTATATCAAATCTCTTTAATGTGTAGTTAAATATATCAAAAATGCTCATTCAGATTTGATTTAAAGAAGTATCAGACACTCCACAGAGAACAACTGAACTCACCATTGGCTCATATGTCTCACTGGCCTCCATACATGAGTCTAGAAATATTGCTGATCTGTGTGTGTGTGTGTGTGTGTGTGTGTACAACAAATAACTCTCTATTCTTTTCCTTTTTTTAATTTCTGTGTCATTAATTCTAACTGTGTCTTTTGGCTCAAGTTTCTTCTCAGAATAATTGACCTATTTATGATTTTTTGCATAACAGTTCGTATTTTCAAGTTAAATGTCTTAGGGGCAGTGTACTCACTATGGTCAACAGAGCATTTATAACTCTCATTCTATAAAGAGTCCGTAGAGATGGTTACTATCAATCATTCCCTAATGCATTCTACCTATTTATATGATATTTATAATGATATCAATTTTTCCGCATAACTTTGTACATGTAAGTTTTGTCCGTGTAATTTTGACATGTCCACAATAATGAAGAAGAAATATACTTATTTTATTTAAGAAATAAAGAGAGGCTGTGGCTGGTGAATCCGTTGGTTGGGCATTGTTCTGTGCACCAAAAGGTTGCTGGTTCAATTTCCTGGTCAGGGCACATGCCCTGGTTGTGGACTCAATCCCCGGGGGAATGCAGGAGGCAGCCAATAGAGGTTTCTCTCTCCCTCTCCCTTCCTCTCTCTCTAAAATCAACTTAAAAAGACAAACTTTTTTTCCAAAAGAAATAAGAAGAGAAGAATGTATAAGTAAATTATGGTATATTCATACAGTGGAATACTACTTGCTAATAAGTAGGAGTGAACTATTGATATAGGCAATGACATGAATGAATCTCACCAATAGTTTGCTGAGCGAAACGAATCAGACAGAAAATAACATTGCATAATTCCATTTATATAAAAATAAAAATGCAAAACTAACTTGTGATCATTGAATTTAAAAAGTGATTTGGTCTTGGGATGAGAGAGCTGACTAGAAAGGAGCCGAAGGGGGCTTGCTAGGGTGACGGAAGTCTTCTGTATCTTGCGTTGGGTGGTGGTTACATGGGTGCAAACAACTGTGAGAACTCTCTGAACAGCATTTAAGGTCTGTGCATGTTTATTGTATGTAACGATGTCTCAATTTTTTAAACGTAATAACAAGAGAAATACAAGGAGTCACTGTGTATCCATAATGAATTAACAATTTAAAAAATAAAGTTTGTGCATTTTGTTTTGTTTTGAATTTAAATTACCTTACCAAATTCTTTTCTTCCTGCCTTTCTGGTTCCTCAGAATTACTTATCTATTCCTGTCTAATAAATCACCCCAAAATAGTAGTTTGGAACAATAATAATTATTTTTCCCTGGTTACTATGAGTCAAATAGTCAGGGCAAAGCAAGAATAGTTTATTTCATCACATTTTCTGGAGTCTCAGCTGAAAGACTCAGAATCATCTGAAGTTTTGACTGAGGCAGGAAGATCTGCTTTCATGGAGGCTCACTAATCTGATCGGCAAGTTGGTGCCTTTCCGTGTGGTCTCTCCAGGCATTGGCCTCCCTACAGGGCTGTTGTGTGTCCTCACAACACGGTATCTGGCTTCAATCAGAACGAGAGATTCAGAGATTGAGAAAACATGGTGAAGCCATCCTTTTTATGACACAGCCTCAGAAGTCACTTAGCAACACCTGAGCCTCATTCTGTTCTTTAGAAGGGAGTCACTAGGTCCAGCCCACATTCAAGAGGAGAAAAATTAAGAAAGAGTATCAAACAATCAAAACCATATTTTAAAACCACCATACCCTCCCCTCAATAACGTCATGAACTGTGCTTCCTTGGCTGAGCTCCTAAAGGTTGGTTCCTTTCTTGGTCCTCTTCCTTCTAACACAATACGCTCCATGATTTCAATGAAAACTCCCAAATCTATCCAAAGAGCCCAGACTTCTTTCCTTAGCGCTAGATCTGCAAATGTAACTACCTACCCACATTTCCATTTGAATGTCCCAAATGTACCTCAAATTCACTCTGTCCTTGAACAGAGAAACCAAATAAGATAAACATAAAGTGTCCACAGACTTTAGTGGCAAGATGGTCATTGGTTGCCTTTGCCAAGAGCAATCCCATATAGCAGTTTCAAGAGTTCAGTGAGTTTAAGAGGACAGAGGGGGGAAAGAGGTATAAAAAAATCTGTGGAAAATCTTAGCTATGAGAGGAAAGAAAGAGAAAAGCCTATAGCTAGAGGGATAATATCCTTTTTTGGACAGTTGATCAGATAAGTTCCTTGAGGTGGGAGAATTAGTCAGAAGGAAAGTCCCCGTGTAGACTGAGATGGGAGGAAAGAATGAAAGACTAGATAAAGTGCAGTTGAGTTTGCAGGAGTGGGAGGAAAACATTTGAGAGAACTCATATCTTCTAGGCTCTGTGTATAATCAATATTTTTATTCTAAATGAGGCAGATTTTAGATATAGAGCCATTCTAACTCTACATCCTATCCCACAGCACGTTATTGCTATATCTCATAAGTATAGATAAATTTTAATGAAAATACATTATTTCCTGAAAATTTTCTCTAAAAGAACAAAAACAATTTTCTATGAATTACAATAAGAATAATTTCTAGAATATATGTATGGATATATGTATATATGATACACATATTTATAAGTTACAAAATACTCTTACATATTATATCTTTAAGTCTAACCAAAATGAAGTTGAAATTTCTTCAGAGTGGTTAAGTGACTTGCCCAAGGCGACATTTTTTCTTCTTGCTCTAAGTCCAGATATTCCTGCCAAGGCCCAGGGTAGCAAGAACAGATGCTGATTAGGGTCTAGAGCAGCAATTTTAAACCGGCGCACCGCAAGAATTTTTAAAACATGCAATACCTGACTATTTAGTCAGAAGCACTGATGTCTTTTCCCTAGACCAGTGATGGCAAACCTATGACACGCGTGTCAGAGGTGACACGCGGACTCATTTTTTTGGTTGATTTTTCTTTGTTAAATGGCATTTAAATATATAAAATAAATATCAAAAATATGTCTTTGTTTTACTATGGTTGCAAATATCAAAAAAAATTCTATATGCGACATGGCACCAGAATTAAGTTAGGTTTTTTCAAAATGCTGACATGCCGAGCTCAAAAGGTTCGCCATCACTGGCCTAGACTGTCAAATAAAAAAAAAAAATGGCAACAGTCAACACAATAGCCATCTGGTGTGAATGAATCAAAGTCATACCTACTTTTTGTCAGATCAGCAATAAATATATGTTTTGGTGTGCCGCAGAATTTTAGTAATTAGTTTAAAACGTGCCATGAGATTAAAAGCACCATCAGCCCTAACTGGTTTGGCTCAGTGGATAGAGCGTTGGCCAGCAGACTCAAGGGTCCCAGGTTCAATTCCAGTCAAGGGCATGTACTTGGTTGGGGCACATCCCCAGAGGGGGTGTGCAGGAGGCAGCTGATCAATGTTTCTCTCTCATCGATGTTTCTAACTCTCTATCCCTTTCCCTTCCTCTCTGTAAAAATCAATAAAATATATTTAAAAAAATAAATTAAATAAAAGCACCATCAGGGTAGACACCAGGCTTTCTTAGTCATGATTGGTCCGACACACAGTACAAATAACATTGTGTGGTGTTAATATTGATGAATCATAAATACAGTTTACATACAAGATTCATGAGGATTCAGATCTCTCTGATATAAATAATATTTCTTAAAATCCTAGAATCTCATATTTTCTCTGTGCATTTAAATTTTTGTTTTAAGAATCATCTTGAGCAGTGGTTCTCAGCCTTGGCTGCACATTAGAATCACCTGGGAATCTTTTTAAAATCCTGATTTCTGGGCCTCATCCTCCAGAAATTCTGTTTCTTTGTTGCTAATGTTGTGGCCCCATCCCATAACAAAGAGACAGAATTTCCGGGGGATGAGGCCCAGAAATCAGGATTTTAAAAAGATTCCCAGGTGATTCTAATGTACAGCCAAGGTTGAGAACCACTGATCTTGAGGAACAACAGCCTGGGATACTCTAGATAAATTATAACCAGGTTTTTAAAATAATAACATTAAAGAACACATCAAAGTTATTTTTCAAATCCTATGTGTTGTAAGCAAACTATATGATTTTCACTTTGACCACTAATCTTCCTCCTTAGTTTGAATAGCTGAGTCATTGTCTGACTCTCAGCAGATTGATATCTTTTACCATTTTTATTGTAATGTAAGTTTCCATGGAATTACAAGCCCCTGAACTTGTTTCCATACACAGTCATTACCACATTAAAAGACAGCTTTGACCTTCAGACAAAATCTTGTAGGCCTGGTTCTTTTCTCCAGCCATTCTTCTATGAATTCGCTCTCATTTTTACTCAGTACAAGTGCAAGTGCTAGACTCAGACTGCCTGACTTCCAACCTCCTAATTCTTACCAGCTGTGCGATGTGGACAAGTTCCTTCACCTCTCTCAGCCTCAATTTCCTTTCTGTAACATGTAAATATTAGAAGTACTTGCTTCAGAAGGTTGCTATGAAGTATAAATACAATAGTTCATGAAAACACACAGAACATTCCCTGGCACGGGTAAGTAACCCATAATTGTTAGCTATTATCCTAACCCTGCCCTCTTTTCTTATTCCCTTCCCTTCCCTACGCATTATTGCTCTCTGAAATTTCTCTTTGGCAATTCTGCTTTCATTGTTTCTCCTCCTACACTCTCCACAGAAAAACAGAACCCTCCCTGTCCTTCTCTTTTACTCGCTGCCTGATGCTCTGAAGTTTCAGCTACTGAATTAGTGCTTTACTTCACAATATAATTTTTTCCCCCTCACCACCACCTCTGTATTCTCACCCAACTCTGTAATTCTGGGACTTTTCCAGAATGATCCCTAGAGAAAGATTACTCCCCCCCCCCTCCTCTTCTAGTGGTTTCTGTTTCTTTTGAGTGCCTCATCTGACCTTTGACCCCGCCCCCTGCTTCAGGGAAGTGACCAGAGTCAAATGCTGTCTTTCACCCACCCCCAGCAACAGTGGTTCTCAACCTTCTGGCCCTTTAAATACAGTTCCTCATGTTGCGACCCAACCATAAAATTATTTTCGTTGCTACTTCATAACTGTAATGTTGATACTGTTATGAATCATAATGTAAATATCTGATATGCAGGATGGTCTTAAGCGACCCCTGTGAAAGGGTCGTTCGACCGTCAAAGGGGTCTCGACCCACAGGTTGAGAGCCGCTGTCTTAGAAGGACCTCATTTTATTGTGTAATCTTTTGCTAAGCATCTTGTGAAGGCTGCCTCAAAATAAGCAGGGGATTCACGCTTGGTTTCCCCAGTGGATTTCAAATTATTTCACAGAAGTTACCGAACTGCTGCCACTTTAAAAACAATGTTTTCAGAGGGGACGGGAGGTGGGGAAGTAGAAGAGGGTATGGGGGGATAAATGGTGATGGAAGGAGACCTGACTTGGGGTGGTGAACACACAATACGATATACAGATGATGTGTTATAGAATCGTACACCTGAAACCTATGTAATTTTATTGACTAGTGCCACCCCAATAATTTCAATAAAAAAATTTAAAAACAGTGTTTTAATAATCTAACATTAAGCTAGATTAAAGTTTAACAGAAAAGTGTTCACATTTTTCACATATTAGACTCCCTAAAATATCACTCATGGGATGGTGGATGTCTTTGTTTGGGGCCTAAAATCCTTCTATGTGTTGGGGAATGGCCCCTCACCACCCAGCATGGTTTTGTGTGACTGCTGTCCATGCCAGAACCACAGGAGTTGGCCATCGGACTTGATCAGGGCACTGGTCGTATCCCTGCCCCCTCCCCTGGGTGTAAGGCTCAGGCACGTGCAGGACAAGGCCAAGGCAGGATGCATCAGAGTCCTTCCATCAGGCCTGGGGGAAGGATGCTGGGATGGAAGCGGTCCTCTCTTCCTTCTGGAAGGGAGGCTGCCAGAGGGAGGAATTCTGTCGCCCCACTTGGAGGGAGTCTTTCTATGACACGTGAGAACAAAGCCAATGAGCAAAGAGGCTGGGATGGTCAAAACAAAGGAAGGGGGAGATGTTTCTTGAGTCTCCAAAAACAACGATGCCTGAAGCAAGCTCACTCTCGATCATCACAAGACGAGACTGTCTCGCTCACCACCGCACCATCCTTCTTGGCAGACACCAGAGCTCCATCAATATTCGTTGAGTGGGTAAATGTACACGAAGCCAGGAGACACTCCTCAGGTTTCGTGAGTTATTTCTAACCCTTGAAACTGGAGGTGCTCTGACTGCCGAATGCACCCACCCAGGTAAACCTCAGTATTGCCCAGGAGCACCCTCAGCTCTGCAATTACAGCTCTACAGCAGCATAAGGACAATGTATGGAAGTGACGGGTGAGCCATACATTTATTCCCAAAAAGATAGGAATATTAAAATAACACATTTTCTGTCAAACTGTGTAGGAAGATACGGAGCCATTGTAGGGCAGATAGACATTTTATAAGTTGTCTATTCACAAAACTGTTTAATTTGGCACATGGGGAAATGCCGAGTGCCATTTTAAAATCTGTATCACCTTTAGCTTAATTGTATTTGTACTAGTAGAGCATCATGCTCTACTAGTCTAGTTAGTTATTTATACCTGGAACTTTTGTTGCTCTCTTATTGGCCTAAATCATAAATTAAGTAGTATATTAACAGATACTCGTATGCACTGATTTTTAGCCAGGGATGCAGGTCAGACTCACCTGTAATGCATTTAAAATGTTTTCTTGTAGACATAGGCACCCCTATATTCATTGCAGTGTTATTTACAAGGGCCAAGATATGGAAGCAACCTAAGTATCCATTGATAGGTGAATGGATAAAGATGCAGTGCACATATATTATAAAATATTACTCAGCTACAAAAAAGAATGAAATCTTGCCATTTGTGACAACATGGATGGACCTGGAGGTTATTGTGCTAAATGAAATAAGTCAGAGAAAGATATATCATATGACTTTGCTTATATGTGGAATCTCAAAAACAAAATAAGTAAACAAACAAAACAGAAACAAACTCATAGATACAGAGAACATTTTGATGATTGTCAAATAGGAGGGGTTTTGGGTACTGGATGAAAAAGGGGAAGGGATTAAGATGTACAAATTTCCAGTTATAAAAATAAACATGGGGATATAAAGTATAGCATATGGAATATAGTCAATAATACTGTAATGACTATGTATGGCACCAAATGGGTCCTAGACTTATCAGGGTGATCACTTCATACGTTATATAAATGTCTAATCACATTTATATAAATGTGCTGTAAAAAAGAAGGAACTCTTACCATTTGCAACAGCATGGATGGAACTGGAGAGCATTATGCTAAGTGAAATAAGCCAGTCAATGAAAGAAAAATACCACATGAACTCACTCATTTATGGATAATAAAGACCATTATAAACTGATGAACAAAAATAGATAAGAGGCAGAGCAGCATCAAACAGACTGTCAAACTACAACGGGAAGGCTGGGGAGGATTTGGGGGGGGCGGGAAGCAGGTAAGAGATCAACCAAAGGACTTGTATGCATGCATATAAGCATAACCAATGGACATAAGACACTGGGGGGTAGGGGAGGCCAGGGGAATGTCAAGTGGTGGGGGGGGGGGGGAGGATACATATGTAATACTCTTTGTAATACTTTAAGTAATAAAACAAAATTAAAAAAATTTAAAAAAACCTATGGTACACTGAGTGGATTAGAAAACTGAGGTACATCTACACAATGGAATACTATGCTGCTGTAAAAAAGAAGGAATTCTTACCATTTGCAACAGCATGGATAGAAATGGAGAGCATTATGCTAAGTGAAATAAGCCAGTGAGAAAAAGATAAATATCACATGATCTCACTCATTTGTGGAATATAATGAACAACATAAACTGATGGGAAAAAAAATAGATCCAGAAACATAAAAGCATCAAACAGATTATCAAACCTCAGAGGGAAGACAGGGGAGAGTCGGGGGAGGGACGGGGGTAAGAGATCAACCAAAGAACTTGAGTGCATATAAGCATAACCAATGGACACAGACAATAGAGGGTAGAGAGTGGGGTGAAGGCCTAGGCTGGAGGGCTGGGGTGGGCTGGGAAGAGGACAATGGGAGGGAAAGGAGACATATGTAATATTTTCAACAATAAAGAATTTTTTTAAAAAAGAAAAATTTAGAAATTACAAAAAAAATAAGAAAAAAAATTTAATTAAAAAACAATAGTCCTAGCTGATTTGCCTCAGTGGATGGAGCGTCAGCCTGCGGACTGAAGGGGTCCTGGGTTCGATTCTAGTCAGGGGCACATGCCTGGGTTGTGGGCTTGATCCCCAGTGGGGGGCATGCAGGAGGCAGCTGATCAATGATTCTCTCTCATCATTGATGTTTCTATCTCTCTCTCCCCTCTCCCTTCCTCTCTGAAATCAATAAAAATATATTTTAAAAACAACAACAAATGTTTTCTTTTACTTGGATTTAGTTATGTTCAGGGTAGAGTCTGGGCATTTAGTAGGTTTGAGATGTACCCTTGTGATTAAGTCCTACTCTCAAAACCTGCCCAGGACACACTTCAAGCTAAGTTTCACACCCTTACCATCCTTTAAGGCAATAGGAAGCATTCCTTTGCCAAACACTAACTCTAACTGTATCATTTATTTCCTCTTGGTAGCAATTCCTCAGTTGTGGCTGCCTGTATGAGATTCTTTCTTAAACTCATTTAATAAACATTTATGGAGTGCCTAACATCATCAAGTAACCAAGTAGGCACTGGCGGTAAAAAGGCAGGTTTCTGCTCCCAGGGAGCTCACATTCAACTGGAGGGATGGACACAGACATATAAACATAATGGTAATAAAATGTTACACTTGTGAGGACAGAATTGTGTAAGGCACAGAGGACAAAGTGATTCTATTATAGCATGTCACAACCTAAGGTGCACGGACTGTGTGGTTGGGAACTGGGTGGCATGGCAGGGTGATCATTCATACCTGTGGTTACTCATCTATGAGCTGACTCCAGAATGTGTCAGGTCAGGCCTACTGGTTCGGACTTGCCTCACCGGATCACCCAGCCAGCAGCGCCTTCCCTGTGCCTAGTCCTTGAAGACAATCCTTCTTAGTTTCACTTTTTTGCTCCTCTTCCCCAGGGTAGTAAGGGGATAATCAGACCAGGACAAGGTAAGGAGGGGGTGACTGACTATAACAACCCAACTTGATGGCCAGCCGCTAGGAGGTCAGCCTTCTCTCAGGTTCCCGAATACTGAAGAGCCATAGTCTTGCTGGCGTTCATAAACCCTAGGCCTGTCAATCTTTTGCAACTTTCTTCAACATCTATTTTTTTTAACTCAGCCATATTTTTTTGTCAATAAAAAATCTACAATAAACAATTCATCATGTAAATTTTGGAAAAAGGTATTTTTCAGTATCATGCACTACCATTACCAAGTTAAAGCAATGGTTTAAGTTTTGTTCCTAAAAGCTTTAATAATCCATATTTTAAATAAAAATAATTTAATTTTCTTGTACATCCTGTTTAGGGAGAATATAGGAAGTAACACAAGAGGAGAAAAGAGAGGAAATGTGAAATGTTTAGTGAAGTGAGTTGTTTGAGTTTTAATAAGAATAAACCAGCACCTAGGAAAGACTCATTGAGATGGTGTGAGCAGTTGCTTGGGGGCAGCGAGACATAGGCGATATGTTCCTCCTCTTCCAATTTTTCCATTGTCCTCTAAAAGGCCATCACATTATAATGTTTTTAAAAAAACACCTGCCCTAACCAGTTTCGCTCAGTGGATAGAGCGTCGGCCTGAGGACCAAAAGGTCCCAGGTTCGATTCCAGTCAAGGGCATGTACCTTAGTTGTGGGCACATCCCCAGTAAGAGGTGTGCAGGAGGCAGCTGATCAATGTTTCTAACTCTCCATCCCTCTCCCTTCCTCTCTGTAAAAATAAAATAAAATAAAATCAATAAAATGTATTTTTTAAAAATTTTTAAAAACTTAGTTTCAAAAGGACCTCACTCCAATTATTCCACAAGTTAACATTTTTGCTCCCTTCTTTTCTATGAGATAAAATGTTTCTATTAATGTACTAATTTCTATGATAGTCTTTCTTCTATGGGTGCTCATCTAGAAGAGAAATGAATTATGCCATTAAATGGAATAGATATTTACCAATGATGGTCATTTGTCAGATTTCCAGTTTATACTAACTTTCAAAGTGACAGCTGACTTGTCACTCTTCTCCAACATCCAAAGAGAGTCCACAGTCCCGGTCACGGGCCACGCCTCCTGTGTATAAATACAAGGTTTACTTGAAAGGTCTACCTCAAGCCCACCATCTCTGTGAAGATTTTCCTAGCCACCCAAGCCATTGAGCTACTTTTTTAAAAAAAACTTCTATAGCATTATATGTATCACATAAGTTTTATTTATATGATCTTACATTCTATTTTTTTATATAGTAGACTTTACTTATAAAGCATTATTGGTTAGCTACTGTGTGCTAGGAACTGTGTTAGCACAAGGAGAATTGAATAGGACAGACTATAATAGAGTGTAATAAATAATAGCCGTTTCTAAATATGCACAGTTCTTTGAAAATCCAGAAAGAAAATACCTCACTCTTTGCCCATCCACATTGCCATCCACATTCCACTCCACACATTGACTGCACCCCAGGAAGTTGCTGTAGGTCTTTTAGAATCCAGAGCACCCACTGGTATAGTGGCTGGAGGTAGGACAAGCTTGCTTGCTCCTTCTCCCTTCAAGTTTCACCTATAAGGAAGGGTAGCAGGCTGAGTCAGGGGCTGCTTCCTCGGAAGGCTTATTTAGGGCCCCTTGGTGCTCTTAGTTGATGGCATGTTCCTTTTCCCCAGTTTCTTCCTTCCATGCAGCCAGCTAGACTGCAGTAGGATTTGGGATGATGACCAGGAGCTGTGGCGTGGCCATGATGACCAGCCTGGGCTTTGTGATCCAGCTGAGAATCACACTGCAACCTGCAAGGGTGTCTGGGTCCAAGTCCAGTTAGCAATTTCCCACATGTCCTGTGTTTATATCCCTCAAGAAACTCATGAGGAAGGGTGACTGTGGTTTGAAGTAGATCTGTACACCCCTTTCGTAATACTATCAATCGTGTCTCCAATTTCTTACATTGGCCATTTTGGATAGAAATTGGACCTTAGATTTTTTTTTTTAATTTATTTTTATTACAGGAAGTATTACAGATGTCCCCACCCCCATTGATGCCCTCCTCCCCGCTCCAGGAAAAAGGAACAAAACTTTGATCTGTATTTTTGTGTCTCTGTTTTTGAACCATTCTTTTTAAGATAAGATTGCCTGATTGCCTTTTGTAAACTGTCCTGTGGAATCTTGAGAAACTGTGGTTTTAGAATGCATTCTCACCACACACCCCCCTTCTAAGCCACCACAGGGAAAACGATTGTAATGATAAAACAGTGTTAGAGGGCTATCACTGTTGACTAATCTCCCTTCAACAATCAGAATGATGGAGTAAAACTTTGGTCCTAAATAACAATGTTGTTTTACCACATCACTTTTGCTACTATCATGTCTTCAAATAAAAGATAACATGGAATTTGGGTAAACAAAGAGGCAGATAAAATAAAAGTTTTCCAAACTATATTGACAACAGCTTTCTTTGGATTAAATATATATATATGAGTACTAAACTCTAAGCAAGGGAAAAGATTTTCACAGAGATCACAGCTTTTTTACTGATATGACCAAAGTGAGAAAGAAAACAAAAGTAGAACTTGTGTGAGATTCTGTGCAGTGTAAGAGATTCGTTCTGCTTCCTGTGAAGGCTACTTCTTCCCCCAAACAACATCTTCCTTGGAACACAGTCCAACTGACATGGATTATGGTGGGTACATCCATGTGTACATCTGAGTAGACTAACAGACAATAGGGATGTTTTAATTCCTCCCTTCCAGAGCTATCCATTCTGTTGAATACCTTCAACTCTGTATGAGATGCTGTATGATTATGAAGGAGATGAAAAGACAAAGAATCTGATTTAATTTTCATTCCTCTCAAAAGAAGTCAAATGCCTTTCAAGTTTCTATGTATCGTAAAATAATGTTTCTTTCACTCCAGAATCTATCTCTGGACTAAAACTGCCTAGTTATTTAACCATGAACTTGAAAACTAAACTTCAGATTGGGGAAAAAATATGCTGTGTACCCAGAAAGTCCAGAGGACAGTTAAGGAGGAAAAATTAAATTTCTTAAAGTTAGTGGTTTAGCTTCTATTTTGTAGCAATGAAATTTTGTATGTGATGTTGCATAACGGCGGTGCTTTTTGGAGTGGTGTGGGAGGTGAAGTAGAAAGTCTCTTCCCGCGTTGTGCCTCTAACTAGGCTCTGCAAGCACCCTAGCGTCTAAAGGTGTCAGGACATTCTGTTCATTTTGTCGAGAAAAGAAATCTTGCCACTATGTGCACAATCGTGTGAATGAATATTCAGCACCTCCAACTCAGATTCACGGCTAATGATCTAGATTCTGAATTTTCAAGGGCAAATTGCACGGCCTCCTTCTAGCATGCTGCCTTTCCTTTTTAGCAGTTTCATCATTTGTTCACACTTCCAGGAGAAGAAAGAACGAAGATGAAACATAAATTCACCAACTTATTTCAACTAAGTCCTTAATCTTGCCCAGGTCTCTGGTTCCAAGAGAGCTTGTAGAAGAGCTCTGTTAAGAAGCAAAATTTAACTGAGTAAATTTAAAGATCTAATTGGCTTTGTTAAATGATTCATGAATTGAGCAGCAGCTCATCTAGCAAGCAGGGAGACCCTCCAAGGGGTTAAACAAGGTGGAAGGCTTTTATAGAAAAGAGGGTGAGGGGAGGAAGTCATCAGCAAGAGAAAAATATAAATTCACTGGAGGAAAGTAAGAGTTCAGGTGAAGACAGTTTCTCATTGGTTGAACCCTGGTATTTCCATTGGCTGGGCTTGTTGCTGGGCAAGAGGAAAACCTCCCTTCCTCCTGCTGGAGTGGTAAAGTAGCTGCACTTCCTGTTTGGGGATGCAAGGGGTGTCTCCTCCTCTTGGGTCTATAACTGCTGTCTTCTTGTTTGGAGTAATCGACAGCTTCCTGTTTCAGGTAATTGACCTTGAGTGGTAGGCATGAGAGGTCCCTCCACAGACCTTCCCTACTCCAATTTTAGTTCAGGTTGCCTTTATTAATTTTCGCAGCATGGAGCCCTCAAGGGGAGCCATCAGAAAACATAACATTGTCACACCTGGACAAACTGTGATCTCTTCATACAAAAAGACAGCAACCTAAGGAAATATTTCATGGCACTGTAATAAACAAACAAACAAATACAAAAATAATAAATAAATGCCTGACTGAATCAGGATCCAACCATCAGAAGGTTTCAATTACCCATGTGCTGAGCATCAGCAGAGAGACTGTAACACTGTGTGTGTGTGTGTGTGTGTGTGTGTGTGTGTGTGTGTGTGTGTGGAGAGAGAGAGAGCCTAAGAGGGGTAAACAACTGAATTTGGTCTGCTGCCTCCTTCAACAGGTAGCCTTGAACTAAGGGGCACAAAATTTGGTTTGTTCTTGAGAAGTCTTTTGTCTGATTTGCTGGGATCACTTTATAGGGCCTCTTCAGAGGCATTTGGAACTAAAGTCGGTATTTCTGATGCTGTATGGGTGTAGTCACCAGAAACTGAAAACACACCCCTGCAGAGCTTTTATTTACTGATGACAGTTTAAGGAACACAGAGCCCAAAGCAAAACTGTGGAGTACACGCCCTCACCGGTTTGGCTCAGCAGATGGAGCATCGGCCTGCAAACCGAAGGGTCCCGGGTTCGATTGCGATCAAGAGCATGTACCTTGGTTGCAGGCTCCTCCCTGGCCCAGGCCCTGGTCAGGTCTCATGCAGGAGGCAACCAATCAATGTGTTTCTCTCACATAATATTTCTCTCTGTCTTTTCCTCTCTCTCCCACTCTCTCTAAAAATCAATGGGAAATATCCTGGGGTGAGGATTAAAAACAAACAAAACAAAACAAAAACTGTGAAGTACATGAGGCTTCTCTTGACACAGACCCACCTTTGAATCCTCCTCTATCCTAATAGTACCATGGCCCCTGCTCCCCACTCCCCATGTATAGCAAATAAGCACTTGAAAAGATGTGCAATGTCTTGGTCATTAGGGAAATGCAAAATAAAACCATAAGGTAGATCACTACATACCCATTAGGATGGCTAAAATGAAAAAGATGGAGTATTCAAAGGGATGACAAGAATGTGGAGGAATTCTTATATACTATTGTTAGGTATGCAAGATAGCACAAACTTCTTAAAAAGTTTAATATACACGTACCATATGACCCAGCCAAAGAGAAATGAAAGCTTATATCCATACAAAGATGTGTACATAAATGTTCATGGCAACTTCATTTATAACAGTCCTAAAGTGGAAACAACCACAGGGAAGAACTGCAAAATAATTAGTCCAAGAGAAACTATCCAGACAAAATAAGTACACACAGTGCTAAGAAACCCTAGAAAGAAATGTGCACTAACCTATAGTGGCAGAAAGCAGACCAGTGGTTTCTTGGAGATGGCAATGGAACTGAGGAGGGGCAGGAGAGATGAACTGCAAAGAGAGGAAAAGTTTTTAGAGAGTGATGGATATGTTCATTATCTTGATTATGGTGATGATTTCATAGGTGTAAACATATGTCAAAACTTATTACATTTCTGCTTTTAAGATTCTCTCTTTGTCTTTAAGCTTTGGCATTTTAATTATGATGTGTCTTGGTGTGGGCCTCTTCGGGTTCATCTTGTTTGGGACACTCTGCATTTCCTGGACTTGTAAGCCTATTTATTTCACCAGGTAGGGGAAGTTTTCTGTAATTATTTCTTCAAATAGGTTTTCTCTCTCCCTCTCTCTCTTTCCCTCTCTCCCTCTCTCCCTCTCTCCCTTTCTCCCTCTCTCCCTCTCTCTCTCATCTCCTTCTGATGCCCCCATGATGCAAAACAGCAATGGAGCACCCATCTGACTGTCAGCTAATTTATCAACAGAAACTTTGCAGGCCAGAAGGGAGTGGTAAGAAATAGTCAAATTCAAGATTACTATACCCAGCAAAGCCATCATTTAGAATTGAAGGTCAGATAAAGAGCTTCACAGACAATGAAAAGCTAAAGGAGTTCATTACCACCAAACTAGTATTATGAAATGTTGAAGGGTATTCTTTAAGAAGAAAAAAAAAGATAAAAATATGAATAATACAATGGCAATAAATACATATCTATCAACAATTGAATCTAAAAATCAAAATAAATGAACAAGCAATCTAATGAACAAAATAAACTGATGAATAAAATAGAACTAGAGGCATGGAAACATGAAACAGATAGATGAATCTCAGAGGGAAGGGGAGATGGGGGCAGGAAGAGATTAACCAAAGAACTTATATGCATATATGCATTACCTATGGACACAGACAATAGGGTGTTGAAGGCCTGGGGCTGGGGTAGGAAGAGAGAACCAGGTGGAACTGGGCAATGAGGGTAAAAAAGGGGGAGATCTGTAATACTCTCAACAATAAAGATTTTAAAAAATAAAAAATAAAACAAAAAATAACTTATTAAATTATATACTTATAATATGTACTATTTATTATATGTCAATCATATCTCAATAAAGCTGTTAAAAATGAAAAAAATAGGTAGATATGATCAGTATTTGTAGTTTAAGTGGAGCCTGAAGAACAATCAATATTTAACCAAGATAGTATTTAAAGATCAGGTGTGTAGAATAAATTAGTGATAATGCCCTGAAAGTGTGAGTTCAACCTTCAAATAATGTCTAACATTTTTCATGGCTACTGCAAGAAAGTTTCCTGATTTATTTTTACTTCATCTTTACTAGGTTGTAAACAAGGTATATTTATTTTCTTGGTGACCAATGAAACCCTGGCCATTTCCTCTCAAGCACTCTTTCAACCATGAGAGCTCTGCCTTCCATGTCCTGTGATGTTCCACTAAAAGAAATTTGTGAACTTAAGACAGAAATCACATGTATCACATATTTCATTTTGAGATGGCTGCAAATGAATTTTTCCTTGTCTACCAGTTTTACAGTATTAAATAAGTCTTCATTTCTTTATTTATCCTTGAACACACCATATAACTTTAATCATCCACATGTGTGAGCCATTGTCAACATAATACCAAAAAGAAATAAGAAAAAAATGATCAGGAAAATATATTTTAATGTTATTTTAATGTGCTGGGATTTAGCTTCTAAATTTCTTGAAACAGAAAATTTGAAGATACAATGGCTAGTCCATTAATTCCCTAAAATATCTTTCTAAGAGAAATACCATGGGCTTCTGATACAAGATTATGATTAAGCATATGCATTTGCCTATCTTTCCCAAGACCCTATTTAATTGGCCATAAAAAAGTGTAAAAAATAAAGAAGAAAGAAAGAAAGAAAGAAAGAAAGAAAGAAAGAAAGAAAGAAGGAAGGAAGGAAGGAAGGAAGGAAGGAAGGAAGGAAGGAAGGAAAGAAGGAAAGAAGGAAAGAAAGAAAGAAAGAAAGAAAGAAAGAAAGAAAGAAAGAAAGAAAGAAAGAAAGAAAGAAAGAAAGAAAGAAAATCTATAAGAGTAGAGAGAAAGGGGGAGGAATCATCCACATATGAAAAAAATCAACAAATATCTAGACATTGGGAAGACGAAGGGAGAATGTTAACAGGAGTAGTAGCCATGGTTACCCCCCCAAAAGAAGGGTTGTGAGGCAGGATTTCAAGTAGAGCTGTAGGTAGACTCTGCAGGTAAGAGAGGGCAAAGTTCAGTGGTGGCCCTGAAAACTGGGAACTTAACTAAAGATCTCTTTAGAGAACAGTTGTGCCCATCATCCCTATCTCCACCTCCACTCTTTAATGCAGAAAAATCCCTTCATTCCTTCCTGAAGTCTATCCCCACACTCTTTTATAAAGAAATGAAACAAACTGAGATTACTACGGTAGCAGATCATGCTCAAGAGTAAAGTTTCCCCAATTCTGGAAGCTGGAAGTCACCAGAAGTCTGCCAGTCATGTATCCTGTCCCTTTGTCTAAGTATGAACAGGCACCCAAGGATCACAGAATCTCGATATATAAAAGCCAAAGTGATTGGTCCACCCACCGACTAGTCAACTGGCCAACCGGCCAGTAGCTATGACGTGCACTGACCACCAGGGAGGCAGACGCTCAACACAGGAGCGGAAACCACAAGTATGGAAACATGGAACAGACTGATGAATCTCAGAGGGAAGGAGGAGGGGGGAGGGCAGGAAGAGATTAACCAAAGATCTTATATGCATACTAGAGGCCCGGTGCATGGATTTTCGCACCAGTGGGGTCCCTCAACCTGGCCTGTGGGGATCGGGCTGAAACCAGATCTCCGACATCCTCCGAGGGGTCCTGGATTGCTAGAGGGTGTAGGCCAGGCTGAGGGACCCCACTGGTGCATGAATCCGTGCACCAGGCCTCTAGTGTATAAGTAAAATCAACAGGACAAAACAGAAGGTTGCAAATGAACAGCCCTCAAAAGGAACAGGGAGAATCTCAGAAACAGAAGAGAAGTAGCTAAAAATTTTAATCAGTGTCCTCACAGCTATCAATAAAGATATGGCATCCAAAACATAAGAACTGGAAGCCATCAAAGCAGCAGATTAGAACAAGAGGTCTGATGATTCAGAGAGAGAATGAGCGAGAGATCGCCCATATGACTGAATAAGTGGCACTAAAAGGGGGGAGAAATAACTTGGAAAAAGGACTTATTCAATAAGTATTTATTCAATGAATTCAAAACAAAATATCAGATTCTGAATTGAAGCAAATTTCCTCTAGCTGACTTGGAATTAGCAAATCATAGGCCACAGAGAAAAATTAGAGTAATAACAATAGATGATTAGAGAACAAGAAGTGGAACATACAATCCAGGGATGTTTGTATAGAATTTTTTTATAGTGCTTTGATACTTTGAAAGGATTCCAACAGTGTTCATCAATCCACTTGTTGGGGTCTTCGTAAATACATGAAGACTTTTAAAATAGCACTATATTCTGAAGTCTATTTTTAATATCATTGGACAAAGATGGTCTATTATTGGCATAGGATATTTCTTACTTAGAGCAATCAGAATTAATGCTATACATTTGAAGACAGGTTTCTTAGTGTAGCTTTATCCAAGATTTATAGAGTTACAACTGAGCATAGTATATTCTAGTCAATTCTCATTTAACTCCCAATTTTAAGAAGGTGTAGCCGTGGTTAATATACACTAACATTGTATATACACGGATATACAAAGAAATACAGTTTCTTTATTTCATTGTAATTGTTCAGATTTTTTTTCCTGAGTCCCACATTGTTAAGGAATTAGAGCTATGTGGGGTGGCTGGTGGCTACATATTTTGCCCAATCTGCAGATGTTTATCCTGTCCAATCATTTGCAGTCTTTTCAGATCACTCACCTCCTTCTTGGATGACCTCAGGTAAGTGCTCAGGCATGCAGAAGTCAGCTCTGTCCTTCTGGGTGTAGGAAAGAGGCCTGAGGCTACTGCATCCTTAATAGATGCTTAGGAGAGATGCAGGGAGTGGAACTGCTTTCTGGACTGGTGACTGCTGAGGTGTGACAAATGCTACCTGGCTTTTGAACCTGGTGGGCGTGGGTACGGGAGGCAGCCAACTGATCAATGTTTCTCTCTCACATCAATGTTTCTCTCTCTCTCTCCCTCTCACTTCTTCTCTCTCTAAAAAATCAATGAAAACATATTTTAATCACTTTCTTTATCTTTTAATCTTGCTAATGGCACATTTCTCCCAACATGTCTAAGCCACAAATTCTGCCCTCAGAGAAATTTGTATGTAATGTCCCTTATGTAATCAGTCACTAAACCATACATATTTTTCCTCTGAAATGTGTCTCATGGTCCTCTTGTTCCT
Source organism: Myotis myotis (assembly GCF_014108235.1). NCBI lineage: Eukaryota > Metazoa > Chordata > Mammalia > Chiroptera > Vespertilionidae > Myotis > Myotis myotis. The sequence goes on from NW_023416335.1 coordinate 178,654,396, forward strand.
CTTTTCTATCGTCTTCATCTCCTTACATCTGAATCACAGCCGGAGTAGTTCAATGCCCCACCCCCTCTACACTGCCCTCATTCTGTCGCTAAGAGCACAACATCATCTTCACTTATTTCTTGACCCCAATATTGCTGGTGCTCAATCAATATTATTAGATATATTTCAGTTTCCCAGTCCCCACACGGAAGTGTCTGAGCAGCATAGGAACTGCATCCACAGGGAGGGAGAGAGGACCATCTCTAACATCAATGTTACTTCCCTCATGTGGAGCAGCCCTCAGTGCTGGCCCTCACTCCCACTTACTGCCCTGACAGCCTCAGAACACTGGGTTGGGTGGATCACCCTTTGGATCATTCTGGCATCTTTTTAAACTTCTTTTTTTCATCTTTCTACGGATGCCTTATAGGTGCATAGTAATGCCTTTGTGCCTTTGCCTTCAGTGTTTTGTGCCAGTCATATAGTTCATCCTAAGAACGTTGCCCTTGTTATTAATTCCATCCTGCTACTAGTATGTCTTGAAATATTGAAAAAGCAATGTTAAGGAATGGTGATGCGATTATTTTAAAGATACAGAGTAATTTCATGAATGGCCGTTTTCCTGACAAAGGGGGAGGGGAGAACGAGCAGAGTGTTCAGTTTCTAGGCTCCAGCACCAGTTCCCCTTCAGAAAAACCCCCATTCAACTTTTCTCAGGACAGCCTTCTGTGGCCACTCATTGTGAAGGACACAGAACACTGCTTAAATCTCTTCAGAGAAGGAGTGGCCGTGTGCTCAGATGGTACAACTGTTGGTAAATAAGCTAGGTTATGTATTTTGAATGAAGGGAAATCTTTCATGCCTACTGGCTCCCTGGGTTGCTGGGGATAGAAAGCAGGCAAGACTTTAACCGGAAGCTTGCTCTTTTCTAAAGAGCAATGCGGTAAAGAAGGAGATGGAGACTGGGAACTGCTGGAGCGGAACTGGCTGCGGTCCCCAGTGTCAGGGGTCCTCTGCGAGCCCCCCAGGCAGCTTCCGTCTGGTAGAGAGCTGCTCTATTGTCCTTTTGTGCACTCTCGTGCTTTTCCCACTCTTTCTTAGCAAGATTTTTAATATGTAAGCAATGTAAACATCCTACAGGGGAAAATAACAGAAATAAAGATTTTTTTAAAATCAACAAAGTCTGTCACTTCTACCCAGTCACCATAAACCACTTCTAGGTCTTTATTTCTCTCATGCATATGGCATATGACTCAATAATACTCTACCCTCTAAGAAATGTTAGTTGGATAACAGAAAATAATTGAATGGTTAAAGGCTATACTCATATACTTACATCCATTTGTGCTCTGATTTTTTTTCTACTTCAACAAAACCATCTTATTTTTTTAATATTGGTAGATAGTCATTGCTTTCATTTTATGGTTTTGAAAAGTTCCATGGAGTGGCTATAACACAATTTACTTAATAATACCTATAGACTTGGGGAATGTTGACATTTTTCTTGATTTTATTATTATTATTATTATTATTATTATTATTATTGATAACACTGTGATAACATGCTTAGTCCACATTTTGTGGTCCATTTCTTGATAGATTCTCCTGATAAGGGGTAGAGAAACTTTTGTTTCCCTGTAACGGGACAGATAATTAGTATTTCTGGCTTTGAAGGCCTTATGGTCTCTGCCTCAGCTACTCAGCTCTGCTGCTGTAGTTAAAACAGTTATAAGCCACACATAAGAGAACAAGCATGCCTATGTTTAAGTAAAACTTTATGTATGTGCAATGAAATCTGAACGTATTTAGTTTTCGGAGGGTCATGAATTTGATTTTGTTTCAACCATGTAAAAAATGTAGAACCATTATCAGTCCACAAGCTGCACAAAAGTTGGCAGCAGGCTGGATCTGGCCGGCTGGCCTACAGTTTGCTCTATCGCCCAGGGATTTCTGGGTCAAACGATGTGCCATCGGTCAAGTCCTTGCTGGTAATTCTGATGGTTGGTTACCTTCAACTATAGTTCTTCGTTGTTAAATTTCTGCACTCAGGCATTTCAATAGTCAGCGTTCCCATCCTGGATCACATAATTATCAAGCGACTTTGGCCAAAGAACCACTCTTGGAGTTTATGATGTCTGGCCGGTAACTTGGAGTGACAAGACTGTAGGAGAGGTCATCTGATCCAACCTCCTGCGGTGGCCGTCTGAAGCAAGAGCAGTTAGAAGGTGACAGAAAGGGCTCTCCAGGATTTCATCACCCAACCTTAAGCTTCCCAACTCAAGCACATCTCGCTCTAATGCTTCCGTTGAGCCTGAGCACACCTGGCCCTCTGCCACCTTCAGACACAGAGATAATTATGAAGTTAATCTCTCTGCATTTCTTTCTCTATCCTGGGCTGATAATGGTGAACAAGAACTATTTCCTTTTGTGGATTGTGAAACTGAAGTACAAATGTGCCTTTTCTCTGCTAGGATGGTGACTCAGAGGAAAGGAAAACCACGTCCATTGCCTCCAGGGATAACTGTCAGGATCATATTCATATTTATTAAGCATCTACTGGTTGGATGCCACAGAGTGAGGCACAATGGCAATTAGTCCCATTCATTACTATATATTTTTATTTTTCCCCCCAACTTATTAAATTGTAGCCTGAGTGATTAGATTGCTTCGGGACGTAAGTATAGAATTTAAAATATTCAATTAGGACACAGAACGAGGCAGCAGCAGTTAAAATGCTGTGTATTAAAATATCAGCTTTACCATACAATTCTCCAAATCTGGGAGGGGCAGATGATAAGATGTTCTGAAGGCCAGAGGACTTGGTCAGACCAGGAAGGACAGCCCCTTGCAAGAAGAAAACCTTTCCCCAGCTCCCTGCAGATGGCATTTGCAGGGAGCTTATCTCATCGGCCAGTTTTCTAAATTATTTCTTCATTTTAAGATATGAAGCACAGTTCTCGTTCATAGTCCAGAAAGTTAATAGTTTTCAAATCAGAGTGCTCATTCAAGAACTCTAGCTTATATAATCCCTCCACCAGCAGGTTCTATGTATTTTTATGGGATGTTTGTATAACGTAGGTAATCAATTACACATGAAGAAAATAGCCATTTCTCTTCATTGGAATGTCATAGAATCTAAGGCCAAAGTTGCTCATGGCTGAGGGTCACTAATGGGTAGAGTGTTATTTCACTTTATTCCACAGTCTGGGGGGTAAGGTAAGGAGGGGGGGTTACTTGTCTTTATCTTTAAAAATAAGAGAAGAAAAGAAATCAAACGTGGGCTCAGTCATTATGTGACTGGTTCTAAGTCATACAGGGCTATTTAGGCTGCAGAGAAAAGAGGTAAATTCAAAATGGCTTTGACCAGATTTTTTAATGTTCTTCCAAAAACAGGATGAGCTGTAATATGGACAAGTATAAAATGATACACCTTCAGGGAAAAGAAAAGTCAACAAGAATACATATGCAATGTAGGAAAGGATCACCGATTAGACCTCAGAACAATAGGAAAGAACTTGGGCTCATGTTCAACAATAAACTGACTTACATCAAAACGATGTTCCTGGAAGGTAAGCCAATGTAGATTTAGGATATTTTGATGTTTGCCATCATGTCATAGGTTCAAAAAGCATTCTTTGTTAAACAGCATGATTCTAAAACAGCACTCGAGGATATCACCTGGAGAGTCTTTAAAACAAAGACTCTGGCGCCCAACACTGTAAATATGATATAGTCAGCTCTTGAGAAAGGTCCCAAGAATCTGCGTTTTGAAGGCGCTGGCACATGGTTCCTATGCAGGTTGCTTTCCGGAGCACACGCTGTGACCTAGAGGGTGATGAATTCCTTCCAGTCCCTCTGCGTGGGGCTCAGGTGTTGACCGTTAGTGTCCGTGCTGCTGACTGTCCGTTGAGTGATCTGCTTACTGGGCTTTGCACAGACCTCAGAATGAAGAGAAACTACATTCATGTGCAGGCCACCCACTTCCGTCTTTCATTCCTTTAACCAATATAACTCTATTAAAACAACTGCTCAGACGACATGCTCAAATGATCTGACCATTTCTCTGTTCTCTAAGCTCCTTGAACAGGGGGAGAGTTTTGTTCACCCTCGTGGCCTTAGTGCTTAGCACGGTGGAGTTCGATTATATGTTTTATTTTTGGAATTTTGGGATGCTAAGTACATTATTGATTTTTAATGTTATAAGATATGGTGTGACATATAACATATCTGTATTTAAAGGAATAGAAATCTCTGAGTAACAAGTTCCATTTATATTCAATCTTTATCACCATGAATGGAAACCCTTTTCTCACTTACTCTTGTGCTTGGCATTCACCCAATTCTACCTGCTCTACCTCTTTTCTTCAGTCACATAATCATTAAGCCCACATTTGATTTCTTCTCTTCTTTTATTTGTAAAGATAAAGACAAGCCCACATTTGATTCCTTCTCTTTTATTTATAAAGTTAAAGACAGGCAACCCCCCTCCTAATCTGACTTTTGAGCCATTTCAGATTACCTTCACAGCTGATTACAATTGATCACAGAGAAGGTATTAATTGCCTTCTTAAAAACAGCACTGCGTTTCCTCCCCTTCCTCCAGCCAGGTTTAAACCTGTCTTCTCTCAAGAAACAACTGCTTTCAGTTTCTTCGTGCTGTGATGCTGTGGCCACTTTTACATCTAGCTCCTACGGTCCTAGGCCTCAGGCTTTCTTCTTTCTTTTTCTCTCTCTCTCTCTCTCTCTTTCACACACACACACACACACACACACACACACACACACACACACACACTGAAGCATACACTATTTGCTTCTGCACATTCCTATTCTTCTCTTGTCCACTCTAGTTAAACATCTTCTTACCCACTTATCAACTTCATTTGGGTGTTACCTTGTATGTTATTTTTCAGATAATGTATAAGCTTTCCCCTTATTTTGAGGTTGTAACTTAATGGAATTTCTCCTTCTGCCATGAACATTTTATGTTTAAACCAAGCGAAATTCTTTCAAATCAAGTTCTACTGTGGTTTCCTCAAAAAGGCAATCTTTGCTCACCACCGAGTTTGAGCTTCATTGAACTGTTGCGTTTCTTAAGTTGCCATGGCATGCTGCAGGAAAAAAAAAGTTATATCCCCCGGAGATAGATGAGTGATGTTGGAGAGCTGTTTCCTTTAGGGACCAGAATGCTGAGGGGCAGTTGTACTTTCTTCAGTTATATGAAGAGCTTTGGAGGAAGACACAATGTTACTAGTTATCCATGTCTAGCAAGAATAAATACGAGAAATAAAATAAATAAAAATGAATAAAATAAATAAGGGTTTAAGTTAGAGAGCTGCAAGTTTAACAGCAGGAAGAACTCGGCTGCAACAGTCACCTGAGGATGAGACTAGCAAACTCACGTGAAAACTTCGAATTTTCACTTGCCCAGAGCAGTGCCTGGCTGAGAGGCTCCCCTGCAGCCTCAATGAACTGAATGGATTCTAAAGAGAAAGCATTACTACGAGGATGAATATGACAATGGTTTTTCTCAAGTTAAAACAAAACACACAAAAAGGAGCATTTGACATTATTTGCATAATGGATCATCAAATGAGATGCAGCAGGTGCCCAAAGAGCGAATGAGGCAGTGACCAAAAGGATGGGCCAGGCGTTTGTGACACAGAAGGATGACGCTGGTTTGGATGGACTAATATGCACTGAAAACACACATCTGTTCACTTAGTCCTCAGCTGCCAGGGCTGACCAGCAGACCTGAGAGGCAGATGAACAGATTGCTCTGACACACGTTTCTGTGGAAGAGAGGCTAAGGGGCTGTTTTACTTTAGAAGTAAAAAGCAGTCCTGTTCGCCTGCCTTCTTAGGCTTTTATTGTCATAACAGCTTGAACTGAAATTAACAGCTACAATTAGCAGGGTAGGTATTCTTGAGAAAGTATATGCTTTTACAAGGCCTGGCCTTTAAAGACTAAACATAGAGATGCTAGCAAAACATCCCAGGGGATTGGACCTGTTTGGAAAAATCAAGGTAGGAGCTGCCACCTTTGGCGAGGTCCCCTCAGAGGCCCCCGACCTTTCAGAGAATTTTTCTTACAGACCTTCCAACCAAATCCCATGCTTCCCCACCATCAATGACATGAACTGGGTGTGTATTGCATGCCCAATACTATTCTGGGCACTTGAACAAAATAGAGGTCCCTGTAGTTTCCATGCGGTTTGAGGACACCAACAATAAAGAATAAATGTGATAAGGAAATCATGAAGTATGTTAAGAAGTGACAAGTAATGAGAAAGAATGAGAAAGTAGAACTAATTAAGGGGGAGCAGGAGTTCAGGGGAAGGTGCTAAATTGCTGAATTAGAGCAGTTGGGGCAGGCCTCACCTAGAACAAAGATGTGAGCAAAGATTTGCAGGAGAGAGAGAGAGCCCAGAGGCTGACCTGGGGGAAAACAAAGACGCCCCCCCACACCCAACTCTCACAAGGCACTTGATGGGTTTAAGGAACAGGAAGGAGGCCACAGCTGCAAGGGAGTAAGGGAAGAGAAGCAGAGGAGTCGGAGGTAAGAGGGGTGGAAGCAGATCATGAAGGGATATGCTGCAGACCTAGGTCAGTCCTGTGACTTTTACTGTGAGTGAAACGGGAGCCATGGCAAGGGTGTAAGCAGAGGAGTGATAGGAGATGACTTTTATTCTAAAATGCTCACTCCAACTGCTGTGTTGGGAACAGGTGGGAGAAGGAAAGGGCAGAAACAGAGAGACTTTCTGAGGCTCATGTAAGATGAGAGATGACAGTGGCTCTGGCCAGAGTGGCAGCAGGAGAGGTGAGAAGTGAGAGGGAACCAAGGGGATAGCAGGTTACAAAAAGGAAGGAAGCCCAGCCGGTGTTGCTCAGTGGTTGAGCATTGACCCAGGAACCAAGAGGTCACCAGTTCAATTCTAGATCAGGTCCAGGGTTTCCGGCTCAATTCCCAGTTGGGGGGTGTGAGGGAGCAGCCAATCAATTATGTGTTTTTTCTCTTATGGATGTTTCTGTCTCTCTATCCCCCTCCTTTCCTCTATCTAAAAAAAAAAAAATCAATAAAAACATATTTTTTTTAAAAAAGGGAAGGGAAAAGGTTGAAGAGCTGTCACAGACAAGTAGTATCTATAAAGCAAAACATCACGCATTCCCTTTTTCATCACGGACACAAAGCAAACCACGATATTTGTATGGTTTATGTTGAACGCTGCTTTTTGCATTTCTCCAAATGACTGACAGCGTTTGCTGTAAAGACGAGTGTGCTCCGGCAGCTATGGTTGACTAGCAGAGTAATTTCTCTTACAACATAACACACCCATGGTATGTGTGTGTTTCCACTGCAGTGATCACTGGGGTCTGCAAACAATGTAATCTTAACTTAAAAAGTAAATGGGCAGCTCATTTGAAAGGAAAAGCCCCTTTGGGGGCAGAGGTAAGTGAGGAAGAGAAAACAAGTGTCCATTTGTCCACAAGGGCATTTTTCTGTTTTCTTTATCTTGATCAAATATTGACTGTCATGGACTGTCCACGGCACACACTATGCTCCCGGGTTCTCTCTTTCAAAATGGAATTCACGGATCCTCTGCAGCCCCCCACAATCCACCACAGCGCCTGCTCCACCCCCCGAGCAGCTCTGGTTTCACTTCCCACCTTTTTTGCACCCCCAGGCCTCCGTGCAGTCAGAGGGAAAGGATTCTTGCTGCAGGCAAGATGTTCACTAAGATCTGCAGAACCATCTAGGATTGTTCCTCAGGGCACAGATGTCAGAGCCAATCCCTTCATCACCCAGACCCTTTCTGGGGGATCCTGTCTCAGCAATGGACCTTCATCGAGGGCCGTCCATTCCATGAGTGGGGACTATGTCCCAGGCACTGTGCTGGTTGCTGAGAACACCACTCAGGAAGCACATGTTGCTGCTGGAAGGTTAGAAAATCGGTTTTTCTCATTCAATCAACATCTGTCTCTCTCAATTCTGCCTGCATCTGAGATTTTTCTGGACAGGAATACTCAAAGACCACGTCTGTTCCTATTCCAATATCCACACATCAGCCCTTTCTGTGTTTGTAGTCATGATCAACTTCATGAATGGGTACAGAAGGAACCCTGCTGCTTGAATGACACCTGAGCCACCCTCAGATAGCTCCTGTAGTTATCCAGAAAGACAGAGTCAAAGTGGCTCAGCTGGGCATAACCCCCTGTGCCGCTCTACCTGCCCCAGGAGATCCCTACCTGAGAGCACACACCCATCTCTCCAGACAAACCCCTGTGACACTACGCCCACCCTCATGTTCCCCTGGTGGCCAATCTCTAGCTTGGTCATGTTGCCTAGGCTTCTGCCTTGCCTATCCCAGTTTCCTCATGTTTACTACCCATAATGTCTAGAGCCGTGATCGGCAAGCTGCGGCTCGCGAGCCACATGCGGCTCTTTGGGCCCTTGAGTGTGGCTCTTCCTAAGCCTTAGGAGTACCCTAATTAAGTTAATAACAATGTACCTACCTATATAGTTTAAGTTTAAAAAATGTGGCTCTCAAAAGAAATTTCAGTCGTTGTACTGTTGATATTTGGCTCTGTTGACTAATGAGTTTGCTGACCACTGGCTAAGGTATTAGCGAAACTCCTGCTTGAGTGACTCAGTTAATTCCTCAGACAGAGAGTTAGCCGTGGGGCCTCTCTGCTGCCCTATATGACCCTCCCGCCACCCAGGGCATGTTGCAGCAGGGTCAGACCTCTTGGCCTCAGTATCCTCTGCTGATCTGTTTATCACACCCTGGAGACGGATTCTGCACTCCAGCCAGGACCCCGTCCCCTCCCCACTCAGTATGGCCAGGGCTGAGTGAAACTAGCCTCCAGCCATGAGGCAGTATTGCCTTTCCTGACCATAGCGCTGGTCACGTGGCTGTGGTGTCCATGGGGAGTCTTAACTAAAGGCAATAGAGCAGAGGAGACTGTGGCCCATCCTAGGTGCTGGCAGGCCAGCCTTGGTCTTGTCAGTTGAAATGAAAGATATCCTGACCTCAGCTACCTACCCCTGTGCCTGTGAGCCGGACCACACTATGAACTATATTGGCAGGATAGATGTCAAATGTCATATCCACGGAATGAGGTCAATCTTTCAACAGCACTCAACTGGGACTCACACCCCTGGTTTTCAAGGGGCCATTAGGTGGCAGTGGGGAAATCAGAGAGTCCTAGACATAAAAAGCACATGGGGACCCTAGCTGTCTGCGATGAGAGCAGCCCTGCCTGCCGGGGCTCCTCAACTCTTTGTGCAGTGACCCGCGAGCCAGCCTCCCTCCACTGGGGCCTTATCTGCCTTTCTGATTATAAAGGGAATTGCCAGGCCTTTCAGAGTCAATAAGCATAGTCGGAGATCCTATAATGCAGATGGTAAGAAACCGCTGTCATTCGGAGCCCGAAGGTGTCACAACCAAGCTATTGGACCTTCTCCATCCTGACCAGCTTATTAGTGTCTGAGGATGTCCGATGTGGCCAGAAAGGTTACAAGTCCGTTTATAGAACCTGGGAAAGGTGGGCTCCTGCATGGCCATGTCCTGGGGGAGAGGAGGCCCAGAGCGGGAAGTAGGTGAGGATGTGCAAATACAGAAGAATTGAAAAAGAAAAGAAGGAAGGCAGGGAGAAAGGAAGGGAGGAAAGGAGGGAGGGAGGAAGGGAAGAATCACATGTTTCAACATCACAGAACACTCCGTGTGGTGACTGACAGAAGTGTCTCTGCGGGCCTTTCTGAGCACTCGGTTTCTTTATTTTTCACTCAGAGCCCTGACATCCTCTTTGGCCAAAGGAACAACAGGTGGTGTGGGCCTCGTTATCACCCTGGGGTCCTCCCTTTCTCATTTCCCTTTTTTGTCTTTCTAGTCATGCCTTATTTGCATTTTTACCCCACCACTCGAAGGAGATGTCATTTCTGCTCTCTCACACCTAGTCTTAGCACTTCCTTTCCCAAGGCAGCTGTTCGAATGGAAATACTGTGGGCTTTCTAATGCTTGCTGCAGACGGGCCATTCTAATCCTGGCTCTGGTATTTATGAACTAAGTGGTTAACGGGTGACTTCTCTGCGTTTCTATCCCTTCATCTGTGTAAGTGAAAATCATGTCTATTTCAAAGGGTTCGTGTGTGATGAAAGAGAATGTGCACCCGAGTCATTCAAGATGATCAATAAGTATTAGCTCCTTACTCCTGCATGGATGCTTTTTCCTTTTTATTCTTCGCGGTGTCTTATTTTTATTCTGAGATTCTTTAACATAAAATTCTTTGTACCTTTCCTTCCCAGTCCTTTCCCTAACTCATCACCTTCTCTCTGCCCTTTGGGGATCCCAGCTGAATGGTTAACTATATACGCTTTTGTCTTAGAGAACCCAGAGGCAGAACTCAGATCCCCTACCTCCCAGCTCTCTCAGCACAAACAAGACACCTACTTGCCCTGTTAAATGGGGATAAGCATAGAGTTCACCTTATAAATTGTGGTAATCAATGTGATTATACGCATAAAAAGCTTGGCACAGTGGGCTTCATGTGTTGTACGCGGTCACTAATGTTAGCTCTCTTCTTTGTCCCTCGATTTATTATTAAATCTTGCTCTTTGCTTTATATTCATTGTGAATTATTTGCCTTCATGTTCTTCTAACCTCAAATTTCCTCTTTCAGATTAACTCTTCCCCTTTCTGCCAAATTACTCTCTCGCCTACACATGCATTACAAAACCTTGCAAGGGGCGTTGGTCTATTACTCCGCCAAAGGACATTTTCTTAAATGTTAAGATTTTTATTCCTTTTGAGGTCTTACAATTGTATGCATGGCCATTTAAGGATAAAGCTAGGTTCATTTTTATATTGTTGAAGTCTTATTTATTTCTCATTTTTCCCTCTGCCCTCCCTCAAGATAATACCATCCCCTTCTATTTCAGATACCTGCTCCCATCCCCTTCATCTTTAATTTTCACCCCTTATCTACTGATTCATCTTTTCCTGATCAATCTGCACCAGTAACTTTAACTCATGATTCACTCTCTATTATTTGCTCTACCTAATATAAGAAGAAATAAATGTTTCCCTAGTGACCTTATGTTATAGGATGAATACACTAGTCATTAGTTTAAAATCAGCCAAACTTCTAAATTCCATGGTCATAGAACATGGTTTAGCTTTTTATTTTCTAATAACTAGATATTCCATGAAGAACAGAGATTCTCCAGTAGTTTGAAAGAGATCCAGGTATTGCTCCCAATAAAAGGTATCTCACCCATGAAAACTGATCTACTTCTGGGTCCCATGGACTGTTTTCTCTGTTATGATACTGTCATGACCAGCTTCCTTACCACACCTACCACTGCAGTGCCCCAACCTCTAGGCCCAAACCCCAGTTCTTCCCAACAAAACTCTGGCTCCGGATCTTCTATGGCCCTATGTGATTGGACCCAATTCTACTCTACTCTAGACATACTCCACCTCTCAGTATGCTTGCTGATAACATGAAAACAAAAAGCAAAAAAAAAAAAAAAAAAAAAAAAAAAAAACACTCCACAAGATTCCTATCAACAGCTTCCAGTAATTGAACACATAATAGATACCACATTCTGGGCTAAAACATTTATTTACTCTATCTCACTTAGTCCTCATAGGTACCATTCTATTTCCATTTTACAGATTAAAAAGCTCAGAGATGTTAAGTACCTTCCTCAAGGCATTTAACTAGTCATTTAACTCCTGTCAGGACCCGAAGCCAGATCTGTCTGATTCCAAGATCTGCTCTTTTCTGCTCAGTGCTTCCTGAAAAGGAATTGGTGAGAAGGAGGAGGTGGACTATTCGGCATTTCTGACCCCTAGAACTTCACAGAGCTTCACCGAGGCCCTGCTTTCTAGAATTTCAGGTGCCATATTGATGGTGTTCAGAACATGGGAATCATGTCTTTCACCCACAGGTTATTTTTCATTGATAGGTACACAGTGCTAGGTACCCGGTGTGCAATGATAAGGGAGACGTGCAGTCTAATCTCAAAAAGCTCACAGCAGTATGAAAAACACTTGGTTTTCCCGATCAACAGGGGGTGAGTTGCAGAAATCTTCATGAACCTTACCATCTTTGGACATATCCGGGATCTACATGAAAAATGAAAAATATGGAAATGAGCCTTTCTAAATTGCCTTCTTGAGCAACTGCTCAGGTTCAAGATAGGTGCATTCGAGATAAGGTTTTTGCCCTAGATAATCTATCTGCTCTAAATACAACCACTAGAAAGCAAACTTTGGAAATCTTCCTGAGGCTACTCCAAGATCTTCCACAGATAACCACTGCAGAGCCTCTCCAACGGGGAAAACAAAGGTTCTGAGTCATTCCTGAAGCATCAGGCCTCAGAAATCCCAAGGTCCTTGTTCTGCGTCTGGACTCATTCATTACTATGGATGTAAGTTCTAGTTCTCACAACTTCAACTTTACTATACAAGCTGAGTTTAGCCTCAATATGACTGATGATTGAGACCATAGGGGCATCAGTGATGTGGCTCTCACGAAGGATCAGTAACCAGGATTCATAGAAGCCCTTGCTGATCAGTCGCAGGAGTAAAGGAAATCTACCACATACCGATAAGGCTGTGCCTTTTCAATCATGCTGATTATAAGCCTTTTTGATACTTTTTTCTAAAAATAAACCAAGACTCTGAGTGGTGTCACCACCAGTTCTTGTGTTTATTCGTTTAACACACATTCATTCAGGAACTATTTAAGTACTTAGCGTGTGCCAGGCACTATTCTAGGTGATGGGATACAGCAATACATAAGTCATTTAAGGTCACTGTTCTCCAGTGGAGGAGACAGAAAGTAAACATACAAACAAATACGTGCACAAAATACTTTTAGGCAGCAATAAGTAGTTTGAATACTTCAGTAACAGTAATTACTATGATAATAGAAGCTAAAACTCTTATAGTGCTTAATATGATTCAGGCAATGTTCAAAGTGGTTTACATATATTAACTCATTTCATCTTCCACAACCCTATGAGGGAAGTATTACAGTTGCTTCTGTTTAACGAATTATAAAATTGAGCCATGAAGAGACTAAGTAATTTGCCTGAGTTCATGGAAATAAGATAATGTGACAGAGAGTGGTGATACAGGAGAGAGGGCTACTTCAGATGAAATAGTCAGGGCAGACCTCTTCTAAAACATTTTATTAGACAGAATTCTCCAAAGAACTGAACAAATAGGAGAAGAATGTTTGCACTCACACACATAAATGTGTGTGTGTGTGTGTGTTGGTGTGGTGAGAGAGACACACAGAGACACACACACACACACAGATTATTACCAGATACTGACACATGTGATTATGGAGGTTCAGGAGTCTCACGATCTGCTATCTGTAAACTGGAGACCAGGAAAGCCTGTGGGTGAGTTCAAAGGCCTGAGAGCCAGAGACCTGATGGTGTAGGTCCAAGTCTGAAGGCCTGAGAACTAGGAGCACCAAAAACAGAAGACCTATGTTCCAACTCCAACAATCTGGCAGAGTGACTTCCTTGACTTTTAGTTCCATTCATGTTCTCAATGGATTGGATGATGACCATCCACATTAGGGAGGGCCATTTGCTTTACTGTCAACCCATTCAAATGCTAATCTCTTCCAGAAACACCCTCACAAACACATCCAGAAATAATGTTTAACCAGATGTCTGGGCATCCCATAGTCAAGTCAAACTGACCCGTAAAATTAACCATCACAGCGATGACAGATAGTTCACTGAAACCTGATGAGAAGGAGTCAGCCCTGGAATGTTGGGAGGGAAGAGCATTCTTGGAAAGGGTGCATCTGTATTACTTTCAACAATAAAGATAATTTTTAAAAAGAACATTCTTGGCAGAGAGAAAAAGCACAAAGGTCCTGAGGTTACTACAAACTACATATGTTTTAGGAAAAGAAAGGCCAGTGTTGCTGGAATGTAGTTTTAATGGGATGATGGCAGATGATGTAAAGCTGTATTGGACATGGTAAGAGCTTGGGTTTCTTCGAAGGACAATGGGAAGATGTTGAAGAGTTTAATATGGGAAGTGCTATGATATGGTGCACATTTTAAAAATACATGGAAAATGGGCTGTAGACATATTAGGAGTGAAGACAGAGTAGTTAAGAAGCTTTTGCAGGAATATGAGTGAGAGGTGATGGTGATGAAAACTATGATGTAGTAGAGAAGTGAGCAATTCAAGATGTATTATAGAGATAGAATTAACATGATTTGTTGTTGGATTGAAGGATAGCAATAAAGGAATTAAAGAGATCATTTATGACTACTATGCTTTCAGCCTGACATAGTGTCTTGTGATAATCAATTATATTTTTAGAAAATTTCCAAGACAGTTATTAAACATATCATTAAAAGTTAAATTATATCCTAATATATAAAAACCCAGGGTCTGTAACATCCAAAACGACCAAAGGCTCGACCGACCGGAAGTCAGTCCTACAGTCAGTGCTGGGTTGCTGTGGCGAAACAGCACTGACTGCCGAGAGGGCTGCGGATCAGGCCCGGAGCGAGGCCTGGAGAGAGAAGCAGGGTATGACCCATAGCCTCCGTGGCAGCTGTTGATCAGCCCTTGCCTCTCTCTTTCTCTCTGGGCCTGGCCAGCAGCCGAACCTCTCTTTCTCTCCAGAGGCTGCTGATCAGCCCCACCTCTCTGATCAGGCCCGGAGATAGGCCTGGAGACACTGACTGGCATAGAAACTGACCAATCAAAACCAAATCTGGGTGAACTGCAAGAAGCCAATGGCTGCTTAGGAGGCGGAGCTTCTAATGCTGACTGGCATAGAAACCAACCAATCAGAACCTAATCTGGGTGAACTGCAAAGGCAGAACCTAAGGTGGGAGCTGAGGAGGGGTTTTAAGGGCAGCTGTTTGGTGTAAGGCGGTGATGGTAAACCTTTTGAGCTCAGCATGTCAGCATTTTGAAAAACCCTAACTTAACTCTGGTGCTGTGTCACATATAGAAATTTTTTTGATATTTGCAACCATAGTAAAACAAAGACTTATATTTTTGATATTTATTTTATATATTTAAATGCCATTTAACAAAGAAAAATCAACCAAAACAATGAGCTCACACGTCACCTCTGACACACGTGTCATAGGTTCGCCATCACTGGTGTAAGGTATAAGAAAGCGGTTCAATTTTTTAATGACTGTTTTGGCAGTATAGTGCATTTGGCTGCCTATCAGTCCAGATATAGGGATTATGTATTTTTGTCTGCCAAGAGCATCTCCTCCTGCTGAAAAAGGCTTTCCCCCCCCATTTAAGCAATCCTATCCTTTATAATCTATCTATACCAGCCGTGGGCAAACTACGGCCTGCAGGCCGGATCCGGCCCGTTTGAAATGAATAAAACTAAAAAAAAAAAAAAAAGGCCGTACCCTTTTATGTAATGATGTTTACTTTGAATTTATATTAGTTCACACAAACACTCCATCCATGCTTTTGTTCCGGCCCTCCGGTCCAGTTTAAGAACCCATTGTGGCCCTTGAGTCAAAAAGTTTGCCCACCCCTGACCTATACTAATAAAAGGGTAATATGCTAATTAGACCAGGTCGACCGGCCATCTTCCGATGTCCGACTTCCTTCTGGACAAAGCTGTGGTGGTGGGGGCCAAGGCAGAGGCAGTTGGCGGCGAGATCAGGCCTGCAGGGGAGGGCAGTTGGGGGAGAGATCAGGCTGGCACATAAGGAAGATTAGATAGCATGTAGACAAATTTTTAAAAATATTTTTTCTGCATATCTGAGTGTAGTGTGTTAATGAAGTTGAAGCCACACTACAAGCCATTTGGAATAGACGCCCATGGGCTCCTGGGCTCTGCAGAACTGCTGAAGGATGTGTTTTGTGGAGCCCAGGTAAGTCACATGCTCTGTGTGAGCTAACTTCGAGCTCCAGGAGGGCAGGCGGCTTTGTCTACTCACTCACTGAGGACTTAAACACTGGCTGACACACACTAAGTATTGAATAAATATGTGTTGGATGAATAAATGATTTTTAAAATTGTGATAGTGAAAGTTTGTGTGAAAAAAGTTCCTCTGAGCAGAAGCTTAGAGACCCACCTGAGGATGTTAAGCAGCAGCCGTGCTGGGTGACAGGAAGAGAGGAATTAAGATCACGTATATGACCATTTTTCATGGTATAGAGGAAATCTAAGTAGGGAAATAACACCAGTACTGATATAAACATCCCAGAGTAACTCTGTCTCCCTTCACTTTCTCTCCTTGCTTCCTTCTAGCATCTCCACAAGCATTTAGTAATGTTGGATGGTTTTGTTCAGGTGTTTTAACAAAAGCTGATCTCATGCTAGCACTCTAGCAAGATTATTTAAAAACAACAACAAAAACAAAGAACTGTTCTAAAACAGGGTACTTACGAGTTATCTGAAAGAACAGTCATGGGGATTTCTAAAATACTAGCCTCTTTATTTCCAAGTCCCACCTGAAAACCCCACTAAGAGTTGACATTCAAGTGCCTGAAAAGCAATGTAGAATTTCTGTACCTTAAAAACCCTGGAAGTAATTGTTACAGCAAATCATTTCTCAACCACTGCTCACACTGGCCGGTAAAGAGCACTCTTGAGTCCTCTGGGGAGCAGGGCCAAACCAGTGACCTCAGACTTCGAAACCCCAGGAGTGATGGTGGCCTAGCTCTGACTTTCCCAGAGGCAGACTTATCCTCATGCAGAATACATCACAACCCCAGTGACAACTGTCTCTTTCCAGGTTTTAGGAAGGGTCTAACAGCACAAGAGCCTTATGCCTCCTTCCAAAACCCACCAGCACTCACAGCATTGAGCTTTTTGCTCATGTATTACAAAGTATTCTGGGGGCTCAAGGGTCTCCCTGAACATATTTTTTTAGTAGGCACCTAGATTATAAGGATGCCGATGAGTCCTCAAATTAAAATTTTACAAGGATTTTCCCTAAAAGGAAAAATGGAACTTTCACTCGACTTGC
This sequence comes from Myotis myotis, assembly GCF_014108235.1. Classification (NCBI taxonomy): domain Eukaryota; kingdom Metazoa; phylum Chordata; class Mammalia; order Chiroptera; family Vespertilionidae; genus Myotis; species Myotis myotis. Next base: position 178,671,379 of record NW_023416335.1, read on the forward strand.
CTTTTTAAAAGGGACACACATGTAAACAAGCTCTTTCAGAAGCATATTTAAACCATATGCATTGGACAAAGAAATAACTTAGTCATTCCTGGGAAATAAAATCATTACCTTAAGTGAAAAAATAATTAAACCAGTTTTACGGCATCTATATGTTAAACTAGAACTGGTTAACAGACTAAAATGTGAGGGTGCCATATTTGGGAAAGTGATGTATAGAGTATAGACACTATCGGAAGCTTTCACTGGCCCAGCCAGCATGTCTCAGTGGTAGAGTGTCGACCTTTGAACCAGGAGGTCATGGTTCCATTCCCAGTCCGGGCTCGATCCCCAGTGGGGGGTGTGCAGGAAGCAGCCAATCAATGATTCTCTCTCATCATTGATTTTTTTGTCTCTCTCTCCCTCTCCATTCCTCTCTGAAATGGAAATACATACATATATATATAATTTAATATATATATTATATATATTTAATATATATAGTAAATATATATATATATAGTAATGCTTTCACTGAAATATGTTGTTTCGTGTTAAAATACCTAGCCACATGATGTGGCTAGCGGGCTTTGAGTGGCATGCCATGTGTGACCTGCCATGTGTGTGAGTTGGGTAGGCAAAACCGAGCCCCCCTGTGCTGCCCCAGAGTCAAATCCCCTTTTTGCCCTCTCCACAGTGCTTTCTTCCTTACAGCTAATGCCAGAGTGCCCTGAGCCCCTCCTGACACAATCAAGAGGGAGCTATAAACCATGGGCGCCTGGGTTAAGATGGGGTTCAGTCGGCCGGAATTGGCTTCGAGTTTGAGACAGTACACCATACAGTAGAGTTATGCGCCCATGTTTCTTCCCACATTTGAGAAGACGGGCAAAAGTACTGCCCTTGAGAACATATGTATCCAAATATGGGGGATTTAAATTCTAGAACCGCTCCTTAAAACTTCAGGTGCAGTATGTATGCACCTGTGTGCATGTGCGTGTGTGTGTGTGTGTATGTGTGTGTGTGTGCCTGTGTGTGGTCATGCATACAAGGTATAGTAACTGAGTCATGGGATATCAGGTTTGGCTAATAAAGAATACAGTACTAGTATATGCCCCACAGAGAATATTTCCAAAGTGTTACTGTTATTGCCATTACAGTTATTGACAATAACAACAAGCGACATGTATTAAATACAAATTACGTGGCAGACATGTTCATTTACTTGCTTGTTTAATTCTCATGAGAAACCTATGACCTATATGGGATTAGCAATAAAAGAGCGATATGAAACAATGAGGCTAAGAGAGGTTACCCATCTTGCTCAAGGTCAGAGCTAGAGAAAGGCAAAGCTGGGCTTCGAGTCTGGTGTAAGGCTTCTCTGAAGCCTAATTTGTAGCCTAAAATAAACTGAGTTAAATATGGATATCATCAGGGACACAATTTGATTTTTCTTTGATGATTTAAAAAATAAACCCTATTGGCCTGGCTGGTGTAACTCAATGGTTGAGCATTGACCTATGAACCAGGAAGTCATGGTTCAATTTCTGGTCAGGGCACATGCCTGGGCTGCAGGCTCCATCCCCAGTGGGGGGCGTGCAGGAGGCAGCCCATCAATGATTCTCTCTCTTCATTGATGTTTCTCTCTCTCCCTCTTCCTTCCTCTCTGAAATCGATAAAAATACATATAGCAATCAAAGGACTTGTATGCATGCATATTAGCATAACCAATGGACAGGTGCACTGGAGCAGTGGGGGCTTGCCCCGGGTGGGAATGGCTTAGTGGGGGGGGTTAAGCGGGGAAAAGGGAGACATATGTAATAAATTAAATATATATATATATATACCCTATTGTGATAGTGACTCTGAATCAGCAAGTTAATCACTAATTACCTCATGGGGGTGTTTTAAAAAATACAAAGCATTAGGATTTCCAATCATGAAAATCATGAATAAGTAAATTTCTATTGCATGTTTACAAATGTGGCAACACAAGCAAATAGATATAGTACTTTTGAGGTGGAATTTAGAAACTGCAACACATCTAGAGCCAATTTAAAAGTACTTTTCACATATCATGCAAAGGAAGTAAGCCGTATATTCGTCAATGTATGGTAAGTGTTTCTCCACATTAGATAACTATTCCAGAAGAAAAATCTACCATTATTTTAAAATCCAAGATGGCTTAAAGTTTTTCTAATTACAAACCTTAAACAGGGGTAATGCTTCATGAGGAATAAAGAGAATATCTGATTTTAAAATCCAGGCATTTGCATGGGGCACCCAGCAGGTCTGAGGGTGTAACAATACAGATGAGAATGGTCATTGCACTAAGATTAGCCAGTAACAATTGGGCAGATGCAGGATTTTGGGATTCCTATAAAGTCTTCATTGATTTTCAAGACAGTTGTGAATGGAAATGTCACATAAGAGCACACCTCAGAGAATCTCATACTGATCAAGTAAGCTTTGGTAAAAAAAAAAAAAAATCACTGTGCTACAATCTTTCAGTTGATTGTTTTCACTTGAAGTAGCCACAGTTTTAGAAAATCATGCTGGAAGCAAAGTGGAATTGAGTTTAATCAGAGTGCAAGGGGTCAAAATGGTAAAACCTGACGTAAAACCTTAACTACAGCTTGTTCCCCACCCTGAATTTTCCCCTTACATCCACTCTATTCTCCCTCATCACACAAGCCACTGTGTTCTATTTATCTCACAAAGCCAGCTCTAAAGCATTCAAGGGGAGTGATTCACCGCCTCGGTTTTGCTCAGATTGATTTAGGGTCTCTTCCCCATCAGTGTCCGAAAGTACAATGCAGACGAGGCAGCATCTCACATCTCACATCTCACATCTCACTTTATTCACACCCACCGCCCCCCCCACACACACACCCATAGCCAAAACCTAGGCCATTCCACCTAATTAGAATCTGGGGAAGAAGCCAGGTGACACCAAAACAGTCTCAAGGTAAGGCTGAGACATACAGCTTGGGACAGTGGTCAGCAAACTCATTAGTCAACAGAGCCAAACATCAACAGTACAACAATTGAAATTTCTTTTGAGAGCCAAATTTTTTAAACTTAAACTATATAGGTAGTACATTGTTATTAACTAAATTAGGGTACTCCTAAGGCTTAGGAAGAGCCACACTCAAGGGGCCAAAGAGCCACATGTGGCTCGAGAGCCACAGTTTGCCGACCACGGGCCTGGGAGATAACCTGGCACTCAGTGAATAACAGGATTAGGAGAATGGAGAAGTAGCTGGGGCCTTAAGTGCACGATGCTAATTTATGGGTTGTTAGCCACAAATGAGATCTGAGTCCCTTCTTCGAAATGAATTTACATAATAGAATCCCAAACTACAGAATAACTGTACCAATTATCTACAATACCTCGACCATTTCTATTTTATAAAATTTACTTCATTATATGAAATTATGATCTCTTCTAAAGTTCTAATAAATTGTCTTATACACAATGTTTCTAAAACAATGGTTCTATGGGTGCAAAGACAAAGGTGTGAACACTCACCCCACCTCCTCAGATAGGTTTAGAGACTTTTCAAACTACTGTATATCAACCTTAACCACCCACCCATAAGGTCTATGGTTCTGCAAAAATTCACCCATGATGGGAAGGGACAGATAACTGAAAAGCAAGCTCTTGCTCCCTTAAAAGCCTTGCGTCCTCAGGCTGGCTGAGGAAGAGTGGGGAGAGAAGAGGTGCCGCATCACTAGAGTCATTTCTGATTACAAAGACGTTTCTATGTCGCATTAAGTCCTATTTGATAGCACCCCCATGCCTTTTTATCATCTGTAAATATTATTGTGCTTTATTTTTTTCATTCTGTAGCTAACATTGTTAATTGTTTTATTGTATATGCTATGGAATGTCTTGGCTGAGCTAAGGGTCAGATATGGATATTTCCAGGAAGTGGAATTAAGCAACATCATTATCCCCATCTATGCAGTTGCATTTACTAATTTACTTATGTGTTGAAGAGCATCTTGGGAAAAATAGTTTAGCCCTACCAACCGGAAATCTTTGTTCAGGTACATTAATCTTTGCTATTGGTCACTTTTTAAAACGTGTGGGATAAACTTGCTCTGCGCATTGAGGGTTTATTCTTGTATGTTTATGAGTAAAAGTGTGCATTTTAAATACTGAGTTTTAGGTTGAATCAATCAAGTCATAAAAATTTAAAAGTCTACTAGTCATGAGCTTATTGCCAGTAAACAAAGAGAGATCGTGATTTCCTATTTCTCACTTTGACATTCACCGTGTCTTCTGTTAAAGCACCCCTGACAACATGGAGATACTGAAAGCCTCATACATTTCTGATGGGAATGCAGCCGCTTTGGAAAGCAGTCTGGCAGTTACCATATGACCCAGCAATTCAGCTCCCAAGAGAATGGAAGCATGTGTCTAAACAGAAACTTGTACATGAATGTTCACAGTGGATTATTCATAATCGCCCAAAGTGGAACCATCCCAAATGCCCAGCAACTAATGAACAGATAAATAAAATGTGGCGTCTCCACACAATGGAATATTATTCAGCAACAGGAAGAATGAAGTACTGATACATATTACAAGACGGACGAACCTTGAGAACGTTGTGCTAAGTGAAAGAAACTAGTCACAAAGGACAACATCTTGTATGTTTCCATTTATAGAAGATGTCCCTCACAGGCAAATCCAGAGACAGAAAGTGCGTGGGTGGGCGCTTGGGGCTGGGAGGGTGGGGGAGGGAAAGCAAGAGGGCCTCATAGTGAGTAAGGGGTTTCTTTTCTGGGGGATGAAAATGGTCTAAAAGTGTCGTGATGGTTGCACAACTATGTGAATATACTAAGAACTAACTGTACAACTTAAACAGGTGGATTTTATGGTGTATGAATTATATTTCAATAAAACTGTTATAAAAAACAACTTACAAATAGTAAGTTTGCCTTAACTCTCTGCAAAGTTAATAGTGTATATGGAGAGGGTAAGATTCCTGTAAGCACAAACGTTAAGGCGAATCTGCATTTTGAGGAAACATGCAGGTGACTAAATTAATATCAAAGAATCACTGCTGGCGGTACAATCTCTCAGCACAAAATGTCCCTCATACCTCTTAAACTGAAATAGCCCCAACAGAGGTCAGGATGAGGGTGAGCCTGGGGGTGCTCCAAGAACACACCCTGAAAATGAAGATCTCTAGCTAGCACAATCACGCAGCTGCATGTAACTTGACACCGGAGTCCATCCCTTCCCACAGTATTCAAAGCAGGAGGTATATTCTGGAAGAAGGCTTGTAGACGTGGTTTGGAAAGCTGCATTACTAAAACCTGTTGCATTATTCCTATTTGCTCTCTGCCACTCGAAGTGGGGTGAATCCTGAATAATACAGTCGTGCTGTCTGTCCGGTGAAGTCTGAGATATTCTGATTACACAAGCGTAAATGTGACAAGAGTTTGACAGGCATGTCAATTCGAGTTCTTCTTAAATTGAACAATAGACAGACTGTCTACCATTCATGGAATATGGATTTGAGTTGGTGATGTCTCCCATTATTAAAATTCCTCTTTTTCCCAATAATATAGTAAGATAATCATTTAAAGTTGCTCTATATTTCAATGAAATGAAATAATGGTTAACAACATACTTATATAGTGCCAATAAGTGATTATATATTAGCAAATTTAACATTATGTTGAATAACCTGAAAAGTAAACTTAAAAATGAATAGAGTTTGTACATTATTGGCAGAGGGGATGTGACCACCTTATACTTTTTAATAGGAATTTAGACAATGTATAATATATAATCACAGTCCTTGGAAATGGAAAGATTTAGTAGAAAATCTGTTTACTTCAGCAACTGCCCCATTCTGTACAACCACCCTTTCCACATAGATGACTGAGCTCTGGATCAGTGCTGAAGGTCAGTGGTAAACAAAAACAGCAAAGCCCCCGCCATCCTCTGCCTCAGCGGCAGTAATTGCTGCAGGTTAGACCCTAGTCATGGCCAGCCCTCGTTTTGTATTTGCTACAGAATAATGGGAAAACTGGGCCCCTTTTTTAGCGTTCACAGTCTGAGAGAGACACAATGTACACCTTATGCGTTACCGTTTTCACAGGTAGCTGGGGCGAAGACTACTCCCCACCTTGATAAGAAAGAACCAGGAGAAACTGGTGTTACTGCTAGAGCTGCAATAACAGTACCTCCCACTTTGGGCACTAACATCTGTTGTTGGTCTTTTACTCCATGAGCTTCACCTGTTCCTGCCTTACTCAGAACATGGTGGTCAGTATACGATTTCTGTGCAATAGTACACCATGGCAAAGTTCTAAAGCTCTTAGTCAATGGAATGCTTTCATCCTAGCATTTGTTTTACACTACAACACAAAAACGTGACTATTTGTTTCGCATGCAAATATGTCAAATATTTATTTCTAATCACTCATGCATACCTGACGATGGGCAATTAAATTAGCAAAATCCTTTTGCAGGCCTCTGAAGTGCCCCTCCTATACCCTACTTCCCTCGGCACAGGATTTTCTATAATGTCACCTGAGAGACACAAGCCCTGCCCAGCTTTAAATCTTAGCCCTTTATTGGCTGTGTGATTTGGGGCAAGTAACTCATCCTCTCAAAGATCCCTATCCTCCATCTGTGAAATGGGAATAATAATAATGTCAATACCAGAGTTACTGAAATCATGAATAAAGTACTTGACAGAATGTCTGAAATATTCAATAAATAATTCTCTGTTATGACTACATAGAAACTCCCAATGATCAAGTGTATCAATATAAATAAATGTTACTTTCCAAAATATTTGCTACACTCAGTGAAAAGTACAAAGAATGAAAACTAAGTAAATCATAGACTGCTTTCAAAAAATGTATAATCTAGGAGGAAGATTATTAGACCTGAGTATTAAAAAAATGTCTCAATGTGACAATTGTCATAAAATAGATACAAATAAGGTGTGGCAGTGATTCAACGAAAAACAATTGCATCCATTTGAAAGGACCTGGAAGAGGAAACATTTGGAATAAACGCTTAATTACATGTGCAGAGGAAGGAGCTAGAAAGTTCTGGCCATGAAAGTGCATTCCTGATCCTTTCCTTCCTCTGACTATTCCTTCTTGGTCCTATTCTTGGACTTATTTTCTTCCATCCAACACGTAAAAATTGGTGTCCCCCAGGATACTACCTTCAACCTACTTCTCTTTTAATCGCTATGACTTTGGAAATAGCTCAACCTTGCACATCACGTATGCCATTGACTACCAAATCTAAATCTCTAGCCTTGATCTTGCCTCCAAGCTTCAGATTCAATTATCCAAGTGCCTCTGAGATGTCTCCTTCACCAGTGGCATCTCAAACACGTCCTTCCAAAATCTGCCTCACATCCTCCTCCTGCATTCCCCATTCTAGTTTGTAGTACCACTCTCCACCCAGTCACCCAAGCCAGAGTCCCAGGTCATTCCTAACTCTTCCTCTCCCTCACTCCACACAATGAATTGGTCACCGATCCCATGGAATCTACCTCTGAAATATTTATCATCTTCACTGTTACTATCCTCAGGTCTGTCATCTTGACAGTGAAAGACCTGGTGTCCTGCTCCAGCAGCCCTCCCCTGCAGTCTACTCTCAAGAGTGTCATCAGGATAAAATTTCCACAATGCAAAATGGACACTGCTGATAACCTCCAAGGGCCCTACTTGCCACCTAGAAACATTTAAAAACTCCTGGTAGGTCATGCAAAGTCCTCTGTGATGAGGCATGTTCTTACATTTTACTTTAGGCTTCCAGGTAACCGAGCCACCTGCAGTACCCAAAATACCTTTCCATCGAACACCTGTGGGCCCTTGCACTTTCAGTATCTGCTGCCTGAAAATCCACCTGCTCCTTTTTACCAGGTGTTTGCCTTCCCATTGTCTCTTCAGGATTTACCCCAGTAGTCATTCCTCTGAAAAGCTTCCCAAGGTGCCTTTTTTATGGGTGCCCATAACACCCCAGATGAACCCTCTTCATAGCATTTATTACATTATTCTATAATCATTCCTTTACTAGTATTAGTCTTCTCGCCCATAGACTGTGCATATCCTGATGCCGGGCACCATGCTTTCATTCACTTTTTCAACAAATTGTTATTGAGTACGTACAAGTGGAACATAATAGACTATTATGAGGTCCCGGACCTCATGGAGTTTATATTTTAATGGTACGTATCTGGAAAGGGGCAATAAAGACAACAAACAAATTATTAAGACAATTTCAGATCTTGATTAAAAGCGATTCAGAAAATAAAACACAGATTAAAAAGTTACTAGGGAATAGGACCAAGGATGAGTCCTAAATCTGGGGCTCAGTCAACTGGTGTGTGGTAGTGTTACTGACTGAGAATGCTGAAGAATAGAGGAAGAGTGAAGGATTCAGGGCAGACAGTGGATGCTAGTAAGTATATGGCTGGGCCCTGGCTGGTGTAGCTCAGTTGGTTGGTCATCATCCCATGCACCAAGAGGTTGCCAATTCAATTCCCAGAGGGAGTGGCCGATCAATGTTGGCTCTCCCATCGATGTTTCTCTCTCCCTCCCTCTACCATCGTCTCTCGCCAAAAATCAATGAAAACATTTTGGGAAAAGAGGAGGGTGGGAGAATCAGACTAGAATGTCCATGCTAAGTTTAAGATAACTAAGATATCCAAGGGAGTCATTAAGTAGGATGTTGGATTTATGAGTCTGGGACTTGCAATAGGAAAGAGCATTGTCAACATAACTTTGGGAGTCATCAGCATAAAGATGGTATTAGAGCCTAAATGAGGTCATACAGGAGGAAAAAAGATACGGATGAGGTGAAGAGTGGATCCTGGAAGGTACAAATACTGACAGGCCTATTCAAATGTATGACCCTAGCACTTAGTCCTGGCACAGAAAGGCCTCTCAATAAATTGTTGATGAACACAGGACTAACTCTGGGACTAGCCATTATTAGAAATTAAGTTCCATAAACTTATAACTAAATAAGTTATATTAAGAACAATAATAAGTAATCAAAACTCATCGCTTCCTAATTATGTTGCTACATTTTACTATAAACTCTGCTCTTGAGGTTAGTTATGTCTATTAGAGCTTGTCAACTCCCCTTTCAGTGACACGGCGCTTGTAGCTTGGAATTGGCCATGGTAGGAGTATTTATACCACAGAATTTGGCAAATGCTACCCTTGGGGCTTGATTTATTATTTTGTTAAGTGTTAGACCCAAGAAAGTGATAGAGAAAATGTTGACTATAACGTTGGTAGTCATTATATTGTGAATAGCACAAAAAGTTGAAATTTTTTCCCAGGATATGAAAATTATCTGATTTTGTAACAAAGTTGTTCATATCATTGATGAATGAGTAAGGTGCTAATAAATGTCTTTATTGTTTCACTTTCACCTTATTAACATAAAAACATAAACCAACATTCATGTCAGCAATACACTGGTGAATTAAGTGCTAAATAGGCTAACAAGAAATAAAAAGAGTTTGGCAAAAATCAAAAGCTGGCATGGCTCAGTGGTTGAGCATCTACCTATGAACCAGGAGGTCATGGTTCAATTCCCGCCTGGTCAGAACACATTACTGGGTTGCGGGCTCCATCCCTAGTGTGAGGCGTGCAGGAGGCAACCGATCGATGATTCTCTCTCATATCATTGATGTTTGTCTCTCTCCCCTCACTCTTCCTCTCTGAAATCAATAAAAATTATATTTTTAAGAAAGCATTCAGTGAGAATCAATTGGTTATATGGGTTTACAGGAGTAATGTGTAAGTATGTGCTACATATCCTTTATAATTGGAAAATGTATAATAAACTACACACACACACACACACACATACACACACACATTTTTGTTGAGCAATTAAATGAGTTAAAACACATTTTTCCCAGAGGACCATTAAACATTTACCATCATACCACTGCCTATCTCCAAACCTAATAGACATGTGGCATTATATGCAGTATTAAAATTATTATATTACTCTCTATTTATGGGAAGTGACTAAAATATTCATAGCAAATTCACGATCAGTATTTTTTGAAATGTTGATAAGTTATGTCATTTGGGTTCCAGTAAAATTTAAATGGATCTATCAAATGTCATAAAACTTAGAGAGGTCGTTGGTTAGAGTTTCTCCTTATTTGCCTGAATTTATGCTTGATAATTGATATTTTTTTCTTCCTACACAGATGCTGATCATCAGAGACACCTCAGGAAAAGAGCAGGCTAAGAGACTGTCCTGGCTTTCTCCATAGAATGACCTGTCAATCAGCCAGCGTTCGGACCTGATTTAAAGTATCCAGCCTTTCCCTGTGCAATAGGACTAGCCACTAACCGCATGGGGCTATTTAAACTGAAATTTAAAGTAGTTAAAATGAAATAAAGTTAAAAATCAAATGCCGTAAACTAACCACATTTCCAGTGCTCAAGAACCATGTGCAGCTTGTAGCTACATATTGGACAGCACTGGTGAGAAAACCTTTCCGTGGCCACAGACAGAGCCCTTGCATAGGACCAGTGCAAGAAGTGCCTTCCACATAGAAGGTGCTTTACAATTATTAACTGAGTGATCAAATTTTGCCCAATTTTTCTTAAAGCTGAAAAGTTAAAAGAAATCAAGAATTTATTTTTCAGGAGAAAAGAAATCACCCATAATTGCATATTTGAATATTTTTAGATATTTGGTACTCAAAGAAGGGACTATGTGTCAGATATGATATTAGTCACTCTCCCAACAGATCCACCCTGTCCTCACTTTATTAGGAGTATTTTTAAAATATATTTTATTGATTTCAGAGAGGAAGGGAGAGGGAGAGAGAAATGAAAATATCAATGATGAGAGAGAATAATGGATCAGCTGCCTCCTGAATGCCCCCTACTGGGGATTGAGTCCACAACCTAGGCATGTGCCCTGACCAGGAATCGAACCGTGACCTCCTGGTTCATAGGTCGATGCTCAACCACTGAGTCACGCTGGCCGGACCCTATCCTCACTTTATACCTGAGAACTCTGAGGTCTGCATAGGTTTAACAATTAATTGCCTTTCACAGCCAAACAAATAGCAGCAAAGTTTAACCTTGTGCTCAGAGTGTCAGATATTCCTTCTAGCACCATGAACCCTCTCTTCACTAAAAAAATCACGGGTAGTGGATAGGTGTGTTCCATTTTAGTCTGGATACTGGGGGCGGGGGTCGTTGTGCAGGGGGCAGTAAAGGGAGAGATTGGGGCAGCCGCTCTGTATCAGGTGCCAGCTGGAATCCTGGCTCTGCCACTCGCTAGCTGTGTGACACGGACAGACTCTCCCCTATGTGCCTCGGTCTCCTCCTTTCACAAATGGCATTATCACAGTCCCTACACCAAAGCGTTATTGAGCAATTAAATGAGTTGAAACTCTAAAACAGAGCACGGCAGAGGGTGACCGCTGTAATATTTCTTGCTCTGATTCTTAGGCTAGCTGGCATAAAGAAGAAATAAGTCTAGCTATCTCCCATGGCCAGCTAACGAAGTTTGAAACTTAATTCATCCATGTCATTCACTGAAGACCCGAACAAGGCTTGAACTTATGACCAAGCATGGGCTGACAGCATTTCCCCTCATTCGTGCACAATTGCTGGACTGTGTGACCTCTCAGAAAAGTGTCTAGAGAATACGATGTAAAGGCATAAGGTTGTGGCCAGTATTGCCCATTTCCAACGGGCACATGAAATATAATTATATCTCATTAGCGGAAAATCATATCGACAGGTCTGGCCCTCTGTTTTATCATTGTTCACCTATTGGTAAAGGAAAGGATAATTGAAAGCAATAGGTTTACCTCTTGAACTTAACATACGTTACTTATTCCATCAATTATTTTCAAACCATATTCCACGAGACTCATCATTTTGACCAGGCCGCTCAAATGGGGAAAATAATAGTTCCCATTTAGTGCTCGCTCGCCTACCAGGCCGCCAGTGTTCTCCCACCCGTACAGCCTCCGTTCAGAGGCGGGCACTGCTGCCTCTGCGCTCCATTTGAGAAAATCGACACATGAATGCTTCGCCCAAGCTCACACAGCCGGTCAGGGGGAACCAGCAGCTGAACCCAGGTCTCCCTGACCTTAAAGCCAGAGCACACATCACTCTGCCGCCAGGAGCAGGAACATGGAATCACAGGGAACAGGACAGAAACATGCACTGTATCTATTTCATTACCTTCGGCATGTCTGCGGCCGAATTTCTAAAATACAATAAAAAACACAGGTTACAGAAAAACCCTTAGTGCCGCCATCCGGAATCACAATAGACTCGGAATGTGTTCCTGCTTGATCGCCACTGACAATTCAGGGTGGCTGACCAGGTGTGAATTCAGAGCCAGGGCTGCTACCCAGGGGGCCGTGTCTGGTCAAGGGAGTCTTATTTTGAAGCCTCGTTTTCTGGAAAATCAATAGTCTATCTCTATCTCAGCGGTTCTCAACCTGTGGGTCGCGACCCCTTTGCCGGTCAAATGACCCTTTCACAGGGGTCGCCTAAGACCATCCTGCATGTCAGATATTTACATTATGATTCATAACAGTAGCACCATTACAGTTATGAAGTAGCAACGAAAATAATTTTATGGTTGGGTCACAACATGAGGAACTGTATTTAAAGGGCCAGAAGGTTGAGAACCACTGCTCTATCTGAACACATAATTAGGGAAATGGAAATTCTGTTTCGCAAGTGTAAGTGCCAGGAGTAAATGCAAAGTTGTTTGAGGGAACAGCGCCCAAGGGGTGATGCCCCTGTTTCAGGAGCATGACTGAGGACCCCAAGGGGGATTCCCGCTCAGTAGTGGCCGGTGAGCCAGACCCGGACCCTGCCTCCCAGGTGTTGCTCCAGCTCTCTTTGGTCTGCACTGACCCTTCCCTTCTTGTCCCCTCCGCGGCTACCCATTTGGCATTCTGATGGATTGACTTCGTTGGCTCTCAACCCTCCCACCTTGTTCCCCAGGCTGAGGCTTGACTCCTAACCCTGGCAGGGCCTGCTCCTTTCTGCACTCCTGGTAACCAAGCTGGTTGGCACTGCCCCAGGACCCCCTCCTGCGACCCACTCAGCCCAACCAATCTGTAAACACAGCTTGCCATGACCAACTCTGCACTCCTCCCCAGGCCTGGCCTCTGAGCACGGTGCCCTGGATGTTGCCTCACCAACCCACAGGCTCTAGGACACCTGTGGAGGTCAGCTGGACTAGCGCCAGCCCCAACGTCTCCCTGCCTCGCTCATGCACACTGTGAAGGAAGCAAGATTCTGTGAGGGAGAAACGCCCACCTAGCAAGACTGTCAGGGAGCACGCCCATTGGCAGAGTTTACTGCATCCTGGCACATGGCCAATAGCAATTGTGCCAAGCCCTGCCCCCAGCAGAAATGCCCACCATGTCGCTCAAGCCCCTGCCAGACTCCAAGGTTTCCTGCTGTATCAGGAGCACCTGACCATCCTTCACGCTCTCTAGTTCCTCATCTTCCCATGCCTGTGAGGCCAAGAAAGAAATGCACAGTGAGGGTGCCCCTGCCCATAAGAGCAGCACCAATATACGAAAGGCCTCGCAGCAGGAGTGGAGGGTATCGGCAACATTATATTCCCCACCTCAAGCAGGCAGAGGACCTTCAAATGCTATTGGCTGGGTTAGGAGTTGTCATTCAAGCCTTTTCCTGAAACAGGGTTCAGTTCATAAAGGACTTGGTGGAGCGCCTCCAGGAGTCATTCAGAAAAGCAGCGTTCTGTGCTCAGCACTGTCCTGGGCAGTGGGGATACAGCAGTAAATACCTCAGGTGACTCCTCATGGGGCTTCCAACTAGCAGGGGATACAGACACGGAAAAGTCTTGGGAATCTTTCAAGCAGTGGGAGTGTGATGCAGGGAATTACAAGGTACAAAGGAGCTGATAGAAGGAGACAAACCTGGTCTAGGAGCTCAGAGGAAGCTTCCTGGAGAAAGCGGTGCTTCAGATGCCACCTGAAGGAGGAGGGGGAGAAAGAGGGTTGGCAGAGGCTGGGGAAGTGGGGGAAAGCATTCCAATCAGTTGGGACAGCATTCGTGAAGGCCCTGAACAAGCAGAGCATACTTTTAAAATATATAAATTAAAAGAAAGCTAGTATGTTGGAGTATAGAAACAGAGGAAGAGAGGTGAGATTAAAGATGTTGGCAGGGGCCAAATCACATACAGTGTCTTCCAGGCCACTGAAAAATTTTTTTTAATATACTTTCATTGATTTCAAAGAAGGGAGAGGGAGAGAGAGACAGAAATATCAGTGAGAGAGAATCATTGATCGGCTGCCTCCTGTACACCCCCGACTGGGGACAGAGCCTGCAACCCAGGCATGTGCCTTTAACCGAAATCAAACCTGGGACCCTTCAGTTCACAGGCTGACACTCTATCCACTGAGCCAAACTGGCTTGGGCAAGAATTTTTATTTTTATTTTAATCTAATGGCAATGGGAAACAAAGGGCTTTGATCAAGAGGGTGACATGGACAGAAAAACTGATCTGGTCATAATATAGGATTGAATTAGGTGTGACGAAGGGAGAAGGTGGGCACACACAGTAGATATCAGGCGTAAGATGTCTGTGGTCAACTCAACCTCAGCTCCACTGACTTCTATACTCGGCTCTCATCACAGGCGAGAAGCTGGGGAATGACATTTTCCATGCTCCCGTGCCCACGGGGCTCCAGCTTAGATTGTGCCAACGAGAAGCCCTGGTGCCAGATGTGGAAAGTGGAAGCAACACACCATATTTCTCCAGTGGCAGCTGCAGCTGTGTGCAGATGTGAGGTTGACAGTGGCTTCCAGGCAAGCTCCTGCAAGTCAGCCTCTTCAGCAAGGCAGGAGGCTGAGCTCAATGGTACTCAGGTTTCCCTGAAACATCTGACTCTCAAAATTTCCTGAAAGTCAGCAACAGTTCTTCCCAACCTTGATTCCCCCAGCTTATGGGTCCAAAGTTATGTATGCTTCTGATCCCCTCTGTCAAACCCTTCCTACTTGAAATAGTAGTCACAATTCCAGCTGATGGAATTGATAGAAAACTAGAGCAGTTTCTGCTTTCCTTACCAAACGCCAACTGTTAGAGGCGGGTAAGACATTCTTACAGTATTGGGGGTGAGAAGTTACCAGAGCTTAGTCTAGAGTGTCGGCAGTGAGGATGGAAAAAAAGAGATGGATTTAATGTATATTTAAGAAGTGGAACCTACAACATATTGCTATGAATTAGATGGGGCAGTGAGGCACATGAAGGGGTCAAGAATGACTGCCATGTTTGTGGTTTTCAGGTCAGGCAAACTTGATACCTTTGCCATCCGGTTCATGTAGCTGGAAGAGCCATGAATATCAGGCTACCCAAGTTGCCAGCCTTGCTAGTCCCCTGTCCAGATTCAAAGGCGAAGGCCAAAGAAGAACGATGGAAGTCAACAGTGTGAGAGTGAGGCAGAGGTTTCCTTCTGCAGGACATGAAATTCTATATCCTAGAGCTTGTGAACCATTTTAATGAGTTATTATCATTTTCAGTACTGCTCCAGAGCAGAGAAAATTAGTTCAACCAAGTTCTGTCCAAATCTCCTCCCCAAAGAAACGTGCTAGGGCAATGGCCACCCAGCTGGAGTCAGGGTGAGGGCTGAGGTTGGGGATGGAGCAGGAGCTTCTTACTAGAGACTGTAGAGGGTATGGAGCACCAAGGGAGCAAACCAACTTACAATCCACGGGGCAGAGCTTACATTCAAATACCGAACAAAGTTCAAACACTGAGCCACGAGAAGAGAAGATCACAGTGTGTGTGATGGAAGCTGGCAGATCTGTAGACAGAGCAGATCAACAATATGTAAAATGAGTATGTTTTTGAGGGGGTGGGTGTTGAAAAGGCATTCTCGCCATCATCAGGCAGTTAAGGCAAATTGGGGAAGGGTAGTGATGGTATAGACAGCCTATGGGAGCAGGGTGGAGGGCATTTTCCTTGCCCATCTTTCCATCCAAGGGTATTTGGATTATAGCAGGACAAGACTTACCCAGGTTGAGGTCACTGCATTTCCCGGAATAATTACTACAGAAGCATAGCTGTACGTGTATCTCAAATGTACCCATCCATGTACTGCCTTTGGAACATGAAATGGCTTTAGGACAACTACTCATCCTTCTTGGTGATCTCTCCTCTTTGAGAAATTATGACCCGTTAAATTGTAAGGTCCTTGAAGATAAGGAGTCCCTAATGCCCATCACAGTACATCTAAAAGCACAGTAAATATTCATTTAATGGACAAGGACTGAATAGCAGATTCCAAGACACTGGACAGTTTTGTCCAGTGAGCTAACCACAATCTTTATCCTTGTGTCCATCTGTAGAAACATACATCCAGAATTTCAACTCTAATATCAGGAACACCACTCCACCACTAGAATGGGAGCAAGAATGCCCCCTCCCACCATCCTCCTCATCTCTAAACAGCCTCTGGCAAAGGCTCCCATCACCTAAGGGGCTTTACCAAGGGAGGTGAAAGGCTTCAGGGGCCGAGAGGAGAAGGTGACTGCTAGAACCCTAGACTCCTGCAGGTGACAGCACCCAGCAGCACACCTCATGCGGTAGGTTCCCTGTCGCCTGGCTTCACTATTTACTACGTGGCAAAGACAAGTTCCCTAAAGTTTCCAAACGTGAGTTGTCCACCCATGAAGTGAGATTATGGTGCCTAGTTCAAAGAATTAAAAGAACTAAGCCATCTTCCTACAATGCCTGCCTGAATACCTGTCCACACTAAAGTGCTCCCAGATGCATTCTCTTCTGGAATTCGCCTCTGGATTCTAGTCTCAGGAATTGGCCCCTCTGCTCCCATGCTATTGCACTCACCCGCCTCTTCTCTACTCCTCTATCTACTCCAGAACCCAACTCAACCACAAACCTCTTCTCCTCATCCTCTGACCCTAAAGCTATTGTAGGCTCATCCATGTGGCCTGAAGTAGAGGGAGAGCAAAATCCTAGCTACAGTCAGGTGGGAACTATCAGAGAATGTGTTTCTGTTGGGAGTTGCTCTCTTCAGCTCAAATGGCAGGGCAGAAGGCACAGCCACAGACACAGAACAAACAGAGGACAGATGCTGCCACATAAAAAGGAAGACAATCATTTCCCAGAAAACATGCAGTTGCAATTTGCATTCTACAAGAAGAAGAGCAAACCTTGTTGAATTCCCTCCCTAAGCAGATTCCTGCAATTATTAGAACTGAAAAAAAAATACAGATTTAAAAAGCATGTGCTTAAGGAGTTAGTTAAGTTTGTGCAATTGCAGATGGAAAGACTGAAATCAGTATTAAATACCCTCATACAATAAAAGGGCATTGCCAACACATATGGCATAGTTGTGGAAAAGACCCAGTGATGAAAAAAAGAAGAGGACCTGAACAAGCCATTTCCTTTCATTGGACCACCACCCAGATGGCTAGTGCCAACCCAATGTCTGTTCTCTGCTCCCCCTTGACTGAAAAATCCCTACGTTGTTGAGGGAGCCTCAGCGAGGAAACTCTATTTTTCGCCCCCATGGAATAGGATTGGAGATAAGATGTAATCGGAAGTCACGAACATCCTTCTGTCTCTTGTAGATAAAAACTCCAGAAGCTCTGAGCATATGGTAAGTTCAGGACCATCCAAGTGAGTGTTTGTGATGATCACATAAATACAAAAACACACTGATTTCAGCAGTGAAACTCATTTCCTGTACTTCGTCTGTTCCTTGGTGCTGTGCAAACACTAAGTGTATCAATGTCTTGAGCAGTGTTACATAAATGTAAAATGTGATTCGTGTATATGTTTACCACCATAAAAACACATTCGTTTGTAGTCTACAAAGACTTAAGCTCTTTGACAAATTAAACAGGGATACTTGTACTGTTCCTGGTAACTGTCTGTAACTGGAAAACCCAACCTTCTATTCGGAGATTTTAACTCTTGTATCTTCAGCAAATAGCATTATCAATATTTTAAAGTCAGATTTGACTTCTGGTGAGTAGCAGCTGGTTCTGCCTTCCTCTTAAGAACCTTCTATGAGGTGGCCTTCTTTCGGTGGTGTGCCCGACAACACTAACCTCCCCGCCTGGAAGCAGTGTGCATACTCAGAAAAGGAATTCCAAGGGGAGCTTTCACACATCCCTGATCTATCATCCCGCTCTGTCCAGCCCTCGCTCTGCATCCCACCATGATTTTAGCATCAACCCAAAATGTTCTTTTAGATTTTTATAAATTCCACTTAATGGGGTACATTCTTCTTTTGGGTGAAATTGATGTAGACTGTGTATAAATTCTTGTCCACCACGCCAAAAAGAGGTGATTAAGAAAGGCATTTGCTGCCCGTCTGGCGTGGCTCAGTGGTTGAGTGTCGACCTATGAACCAGGAGGTCATGGTTCAATTCCCAGTCAAGGCACATGCCCGTGTTATGGCCTTGGTCCCTAGTGTGGGGTGTGCAATATGCAGCTGATCAATGATTCTCTCATATCATTGATGTTTCTCTCTCTTTCTCCCTCTGTGATATAAATAAAAATATTTAACAATTAAAAAGGCATCTGCCCATTTGATGGGACGTTTTCACAGCAGTACAGGCAGGAGGCTCCACAACCCTGGGCAGATCTGGGGCCTCTGAGGCCACAAGAGCTGCACAGTTAGTTTGAATCAGACCCAGGGTCCTAAACACCCTAGTCACCTCATCCCTCTAGGACAGTGGAAGGGCTTGCAAAATCCAAAAGAGGCAGAAAGCCTCTCTTCTCTCGGAAACGAATCCTCTCAGGAGAGTTCCGTTTCTATTGGAAATCCAAGACTTTGCAAGCAAACATGATAAGACTTTCTAAAGTCACTAGATGAATATGAGTGTAGGGCTTAGGATACTTAGGTGGGTTGAGGGGAGGGAGGTGAGAACTGGGATAAGTGTTCCCTTTCATTAGAGTCTCTATAGGTAATGATTTCCCTACTTAACCAAAGAAAGGCAATGGAAGCTGCTTCTCCCTCGCCTATTAAAAGGAGAAAGATGGGTATCTTTAATTGAAAGCAAAGCATCACAACATTCTTTAATTAAAGGCTCAAAGAGGCTTTGAGCTCATCTTGTATCTTCTTGGCTTTCAGCAGGATAGCATTAAACCTTCCTAAAAAGATAAGACTCAACCTATTTTTAAACACACCCAAAGAGGGTATCTGTCTTCTGTTCCTTTGTGAGACCAGGAATTTTTTCTTTTCCCTTTTCTAACCTCACCACAAGTGAACTTTCCCTATTACTAACCTGAGCCTTCACATTAGAATTTGGCTTGGTTTGCTCAGTGGAAATGGTGACCAACTGGTCACCATTAGCCTTTTCTAAACTGTACTTCCATCTGCCCCTCTATATGAAATTATAACAATTAAATAGGAATTAAATCAATAAATTTGGAGCTAGATGCCGACTGACTCATTCATTGACAAAAGACTGTCATCCTTCTTTTTCTCATATCCTTTTCTTTCTCTGCTGTCAGCTCCAATGCTGTTTCTCCCTTCCCCATCTCTCTTCCAAATTGCACACGTGCACACACACATACATTACAACACATGTGCACATTCACACTCTGATAAATCTAGAAAACGCCCCTTGGATAGCTGACCTTGGCCTCCACTGGTCACAGCAAGGGGTAATGGTTAAAGGCACAGACTCGGGAGCCCACTGTCATGGCTTAAATCATGGCTCTGGGTTCTTGGGCACATTTTGTAACCTCCCTATCTCTCTATTTTCTCATCTGTAGAATGGAGACAATAATAGTATCTATCTTATAGGGCTGTGGAAAAGGTTAATGAGTTAATTACATAAAAGGCCTTTAGAATGGTGTCTAGTGCTCCAATTGCAAATGGTACATAGTTGTTAGCTACTTGAAGCAAAGGGGCATTTGGAGTCATTAGACTATGCTTGATATTCCAGAAGGCATGAGCTGGAGAAAGAAAAGGAGTAGGACTCAAGTTTAAGGGTAGTGGATAAGAAGGAGTCATCAAGGTGAAAGATTTTTTGAAAAAAAGACAAAAAGCAAGTAAGAGATAGAACAAAATTACAGGGAAAGAGGAACAGCAGACATTTATCTTAACAGGAAATGTAGAAAGAGAAAAACATTAGGGAAAAGAAAAAGGGAGACAAGAGTAAAAAGACAGACATGAAAAAGAAAGACAGAAAAAAAACGACTGAGAATTAGAAAATTAGAAAAAGATGCCATTTAAATTAGAAAAGGCTCCATTTACAGTTTGAGCTGGGTATCAGGAAAAGGATTGGAAGAGAAAACAAAAATGTTGGGTATAGAAGCACGGAAACTCAGGACAAAAGTGATAGGGGGAGAGGAGATACAAGTGATAACATAAAAAGATTCCTTTGCATCAACAGGCCTCTGTGACTGTGTATCATGGGAAGCTTCTTCAAAAATGAACACGTCCATAGCCGACTAGGCTTCTTTCTCTATCTTGCCTATTTTAACTTGCTTCCGAGTCTGCCACAGACTTAGTCATAAGGTCTGTCCTGATCAGATAGATGTCTGCCCTCTGTCTTGTCTACTCCACTCAACAAGGCCCAGATGCAGTGATCAGTCTTCATTGCATTTTCACTAAATACTCAAGCCATCAAGTGAAAATTTAGCTCCGGAGAAAATATTTACACCCTCTTCCTTCTCCAAACATTTACAAACCTCTAAGGGAAACTGGTATTTTAATTTTTTAATTTTCATCTTAACGGCATTCTTTCCATTCCCACCACTCTGGCTTTTTTTGGTCAATTTAGAACGAGAACAAAATGATACAATACTGCAGGGATAGGCCACTTTCAGAGCTCCAAACAGCCCTTCCCACCAAAAGGAATTCATCACCCAACCCCTTGGAAACAAGAGAAAGGCTAGATTGAGGTTTAAAATAAAATCCGTTTTTTAAAAAAACACTTTTTCTTTTAAGTGTTATTAAATTGTCTGTCGGTGCAAAATAAGTCCCCCTATTGGAGGAAGTCGAGCGACCTTAAAAGGCCCTCTAAAGTGGACGGACCGCGAGCGTCTCCTGACGCCGGGGTGAGCTTGGGCCGCCGCCGGAATCACGAAGCCAGACGCGGCGCGCGTCTCCGCCCCGGACTCGGGAGACTGCGGCAGCGCGCACCGCGGCCGCGGCCGGGCGGCTCCCGGAGGCCGGGAGGAGACGCGACTCCCGCAGACACGTGACCGCCCAGCCGCCGCTTCCCGCGACCCAGATCTGTCCCCGGAACCCGCGCCCGGCGGGGCGAGCCCAGGGACACGTAGCGACGGCTCCAGCCCCCCCCCGCCCCCCCCCCCCCGCGCCCGGGTGCGTGTGCATTCGGCGTACTTCTCTTGGTTCACGTGCCACTGGCAATGACTGTTTCGGGGGAACACCCGGGAGAACGTGGGCACAGGAAGGAAAGACCTCTGGTTTGAGTTCTATCCACATGCATCTCCATCCCACTCCCGCAGACCCAAGTAGCGGCACTGGGGCTTAGACCTGGGATTCCCGCAGGATTTGCGTGCCCTTGGCCTCCAAGGCCCTTTGCCGCTGGCCGGCGTCAGTGCGCATCTCCCGCACCTCCCGGTAACTCTCACTGGCAGTGAGTCACGTTCCCGGGCTGGCCCGGGGGAAAAGGTAAGCCCGGCTCCCGCTGGCCCGTGCTTCCTCTCGGAGTCGCCCCGGCTGCAGGGGGAGCGAGCGCGCCCGCCCGCCCGCGCGCGCGCGCACCGGGTTCCCCGCGCAGTGATGTGGCAGCCGCGGCAGGTCGGATCACGTTGCTGGCCCTGTGCTGGTACCCGTTTGAGACAGGATTAAGGAGGGAGGCTTCGGAGGTGCCAGCGGTAGTAAACGTGGGCTCCGCACGCTCCCGGCGTCGCTTATCGCACGAAGGGGGGAGGGGAGAGGAAGCTCGCAGCGCCACCCCGGGCGCGGAGGGGCGACGGAGTTCAGCGGCGTGTGATAATGCTGCATAGCTTTTCCGCGGTGGCCCCTCTCGTGCCACCCTCTCTCTCCCCCTCCCTCCCTGCCGCGCTCCTCCGGGAGCACCAGAGGCCCCAAACGTCGTCATCTGCTGCTGTGATTAGTGGCACCGCAATTCCGGCTGCTGCGGGAAGTTTGGGTGGCCCAGGGACACTGTCGCCAAAAGACTCTTGGATTGCGACATTCTGACCCAGTGACATTTTGATTTATCTTAAGTCTTTATGGGGGAAGATTTCAAGTGGTCTCTTTTCGGGGCAACCTCCAACCAAGGCCAAGGGGTCCCCCAGGCCACTGGGCGGTGTGCAAACAAGTCTCAAAAATTTCCTTCGGGACTGAAGTTTACCCACCGCGAATTCTCTTTCTCTTTCCTTTCTCTGGTCCAAACCAACAGCGCAGTCGGTGGAAAAGCAAAAAGCCACGTTCACGTTCCTGCACCGTAATGACGGATGGACTGAGGGAGTCACATTTCCGAGCTGAGGAAGCCCTAGCTGCCCCGCACCCCCGCCCCCCACCGCCACCCCCGGCACCCCTCTTCCTCCCCCAGCTGACTGCAGCGCCTTTGGGAAGATGAATAGCTTGGCTGAAGTTGTTTTTCCTTTCCGGTGGCCCTGATCAGGTGTCCCCGCCCCCTCCCGCCGCTCGCTTTCCCTCGCAGACTTCTCCCGACGCCCCCTCCCGGCCCGGCCCCTCCCCTCCCGCCCCCCTCCGGGCTAGACCGCGGATGGTACGTTCCGCACGTGAGCTGGGTGCTGGTCTGGCCGGCGACGCGCGTGCCCTGTGGCCAAACACTGCCCGGAGTGAGAGCAAACTACCAGCGCCGAGGGGCCGGCGGGAGTGTGGGTTCGTGTGTATGCGTCTGTGTGCAGGAGAGCGAGCGCGGTGGTAGGGGGACCAACTGCTTCACACTTTCAACACTGCACTGAAGAGGGAGAGCGAGAGACTGGAGACGCACAGATCCCCCCAAGATCTCTCAAAGCTACCGTCCCACAGATTATAGAACAGGACCCCCCAAAAAACGAAACAGAGGAAAACGGACAGCGGTTGGACATGGACGAAGGAATTCCTCATTTGCAAGAGAGACAGTTACTGGATCATAGAGATTTTATAGGGTAAGGTGCACGCACCCTTGCGAATATCTGTCTGGGCTTCAGTTTGATTTTTTTTTCTTCTTCTTCTCAAAGTGGTATGGAGCGGGCGAGGGCAGAGCCCCTCCCGAATGGGTGCCTGATGCTGATTTCTGTTTTGCAGCCTGGACTATTCCTCTTTGTATATGTGTAAACCCAAAAGGAGCATGAAGCGAGACGATAGCAAGGTAAGAGTAAGTTTCCGATGTTCCCTGTAACCTGCCTGGATAGTTAATTAGGGCCATTGATTTCACAGCGAAGCTCTGCCAGCAAATATATTCCAGCCCTTGAGCTTCCCCAACTGTGAATTTTAAGTGGTTTGCTGGATACTCTCAGGGGGAGATTAAACATCATACCTGAATTTAAATTTCATTTCAGAACAGTCCAGGGGAAAGAGGTTTCCTGGGCATAGTTTATCACACAGTGTGTGTTTTGGATGGTGGGGGTTATTGTTATATCCAGTAAGCGAATGTTTATCTTAGTGTTTTCTCTCTTCCATGACTCTCACATATTAAGGATACCTATAAATTACCGCATAGATTGATAGAAAAGAAAAGAAGAGACCGGATTAATGAATGCATTGCTCAGCTGAAAGATTTACTGCCTGAACATCTGAAGTTAACAGTAAGATGCACATTTTCCTTCTTTGCTGCGCTCCAAGGGCTTGTTAATCGCCTGGTACTTACTACCCCCAGAGATATAAGAATAAATGTACATATCAGATGCCTTACAAGTTATGCTGTAGTGTAGAGTTTCCCACAAACTCAGGAGTAGGTGCTCATAACTGAAGGGGGGAAATCATGTATAGCCTATCTGTGGAAAGCGCAAGAAGTATAGGAATAGTGTTTGCTTAAGTCGCTGTGCTGAATGGAGAGCCAGTCAAGCCAAATGTGTGTTTTTAAGTAACCAAGTGCCCCCTTCTCTTTTGCACCAATGCAGACGCTGGGGCATCTGGAGAAAGCGGTAGTCTTGGAATTAACTTTGAAACACTTAAAAGCTTTAACAGCCTTAACCGAGCAGCAGCATCAGAAGATAATTGCTTTACAGAATGGTAAGTCAGTCCAGGGAGGCCGGGCAGCCCACAGAGGAGCAGTGTTAGGACTCATTCCCCACCCCCACCTCCTTCCGCGGACCCACGCGCTCACTCTCATTTGTGAAATTGCTTAGACTTTCCCTTCATTGGAAAGTGCCCATTTCCTGAAGCATCCTAGAGGCTTTCAGCAGAACTCAGAGGAATAAAAAAAAAATTTTTTTTTAAGTGGCGGTTGCACCCTCTCCACTTGGGTTTTTCAGTTGGGAGTAGAGCGCCCCCCTGCTCCCCACCCCCGCCACCGCCTCCTCCCCCCCCCCCCACCCCCCGCAACCGGTGGATTATATCACTGGAATACAGAGGAAAAACCAAGATCACTTTAGTCAGTGCAGGGCCCACGTGATAAACAGATGTTTTAACGTCGGTGTTTTCTCTTCTTGCCTCCATTCCTCTGTCCCCTACCCCACCCCCTCCTCATCCTAGGGGAGCGATCTCTGAAATCGCCCATTCAGTCCGACTTGGACGCGTTCCACTCGGGATTTCAAACATGCGCCAAAGAAGTCTTGCAATACCTCTCCCGGTTTGAGAGCTGGACGCCCAGGGAGCCGCGGTGCGTCCAGCTGATCAACCACTTGCACGCCGTGGCCACCCAGTTCTTGCCCACCCCCCAGCTGTTGACTCCACAGGTCCCCCTGAGCCAAGGCACCGGGGCGTCCTCGGCCGCCGCCCCCGCCGGGTCCAAGGCCGCCCCCTGCCTGGAGCGCGCGGGGCAGAAGCTGGAGCCCCTCGCCCACTGCGTGCCGGTCATCCAGCGGACTCAGCCCGGCGCCGAGCTCGCGGCCGAGCACGACACGGACACCGACAGCGGCTACGGCGGCGAGGCCGAGGCCCGGCCGGACCGCGAGAAGGGCCACGGCGCGGGGGCGAGCCGCGTCACCATCAAGCAGGAGCCCCCCGGGGAGGACTCGCCGGCGCCCAAGAGGATGAAGCTGGATTCCGGGGGCGGGGCGGCGGCCGCGCTCCTGGGGCCCGACCCCGCCGCCGCCGCCGCCGCGCTGCTGAGACCCGACGCCGCCCTGCTCAGCTCCCTGGTGGCGTTCGGCGGAGGCGGGGGCGCGCCCTTCGCGCAGCCCGCGGCCGCCGCGGCCCCCTTCTGCCTGCCGTTCTACTTCCTCTCGCCCTCGGCCGCCGCCGCCGCCTACATGCAGCCTTTCCTGGACAAGAGCGGCCTGGAGAAGTACCTGTACCCGGCGGCGGCCGCCGCCCCGTTCCCCCTGCTGTACCCCGGCATCCACGCCCCGGCGGCCGCCGCCGCCGCCGCCGCCGCTGCCGCCGCCGCCGCCGCCTTCCCCTGCCTGTCCTCGGTGTTGTCGCCCCCTCCCGAGAAGGCGGGCGCCGCCGCCGCCGCCGCGACCCTGCTGCCGCACGAGGTGGCCCCCCCGGGGGCGCGGCACCCCCCGCACCCGCACGGCCGCACCCACCTGCCCTTCGCCGGCCCCCGCGAGCACGGGAAGCCGGAGAGCTCTGCTCAGGAAGATCCCTCGCAGCCGGGAAAGAAAGCCCCCTGAGTCCTGGCGCTCCTTTCCTGGAAAGGACGGAGGTTCACGCGGAATAATCCTATTAATACGTTAAAACACCCTTAGCATTGTAAAGGGAGGAAGTGTGATAGATGCACGCCGGGCTTTAAAAACAAGCAGGTGTTTTGTGTACATTTGGAGTTCCTGTTTTTGCTCATCTTTCACCACCCCACCCTCCACACACTAACATCTCTTCCCCGCCAGCTGTAAAAGAACCTCTGCGCTACTGTTGTTTTTTTTTAAAGAACTCCCCCAAATAAGTTTTGCCTTCCCTTAGGCCTGTTTCATTATCTTTTAAAATACCCTGGTTCTCTAGGAAGTCAGAAGGGTCTGCTCGGTGGTGAGCCAATTGAACCAGGGTGGGAAGGGGGGGCAGCGGGTGGGGGGACGTGGCCAAGGAGCTGACGTGGAACCCGCAGAGTTATCTGTCAGTGACTCAAAGCTGTCCTGGCTGCTTCAGGAGGCTTTCCGCAAACAGAATGGTCTTTCAGAGTTGAGTTTACTCTTCAGTATTTTGTAATGTTTAGCTTTTTATTAAAAGACGTTATTTTTCGAAGAGGAAGAGGAGAGGATGCAGTTGCTCACGTCGCAACCTATTCTGAAGTGGTTTGAATGGTATCCCTTAGTAACTTGCACTTGTTTAAACGGACGGACGCGGAGTTGGGCCATTGTCAGAACTAAGTCAGGGAAGTGCATGGGTGAGGAAGGCCAGAATCATTCTTAGTACATTGGCTGGCACTTTAAGAAACTGACCATGAATCAATAAACTCATCTTCATTATATAAATACTTACATAGAGAGAGAGAGAGAGCATCTATTCCCACCCTGCATTATTTAATCCATCCTGTTCCTAAGTTTTTATAATCTTGCTGTAAAAAAAAAAAGAAAAAAAAGAATGTGCACTGAATCTTAAAACATACAAACAGAACAAAAAAAGAGAAAAATCCAAAATGCTTTGTCCTATATTCTGTTAGATCACAGAAGTGGAGGAAAGCGCTGAACTAGTCAGTTTTCATTGGAAATGCCGTAAAGATTTGAATGAAGTCCTGTGAGGCCTTCCTCTCTCCAAGTCTATGTATTTTCTGGAGACCAAACCAGATACCAGATAATCACAAAGAAAGCTTTTTTAATAAGGCTTAAACCAAGACCTTGTCTAGATATTTTTAGTTTGTTGCCAAGGTAGCACTGTGAGAAATCTCACTTGAATGTTATGTAAGGGGTGAGACACAACAGTCTGACTGTGAGTGAAGAAAATATCTGGGTCTTTTAGTCAGTTTGGTGCATTTGCTGCTGCTGTTGCTACTGTTTGCCTCAAACGCTGTGTTTAAACAACGTTAAACTCTTAGCCTACAAGGTGGCTCTTATGTACATAGTTGTTAATATATTCAATTAATGATGTCTGACATGCTATTTTTGTAGGGAGAAAATATGTGCTAATGATATTTTGAGTTAAAATATCTTTTGGGGAGGATTTGCTGAAAAGTTGCACTTTTGTTACAATGCTTATGCTTGGTACAAGCTTATGCTGTCTTAAATTATTTAAAAAAAAATAAATACTGTCTGCAAGAAACCAGCTGGTTTAGAAAAATTTAGTATGTGAAGATAAACTACAAGTTACCTTGATATTCTAGTATTTTCAGCACTCCATAAATTCTATTACGTAAATATTGCCACACTATTTTGTGATCTTAAAATTCTTACCAAGGAATAAAAACTTTAATATGCAATATGAGATTGTCTAATAATTAAAAAGACATAATGGATGCTCGAGTAATTTTAAAATGTCTATGAATACAGGGGTGAAAGTCATCCCGTTTCTCAAATATACAACTTTGTCATTGGCATGATGTCACACGTTTCCAATCTCTTGCGAGCCTACAGGCTCTGGCTGTGTTTACCTGCTTGTTCCCAATGTATCGTAATGAAAAGTGCAAAAGAAACAACTACCGATAACTTGTGTGGTTTGTTTATGTTAGACCCAACTCGCTGATGTTTTTGTGACTGGTGAATTTTTCACTTCTCATCTTTGACACCAGATAGCCGCTGTTGTAAAGATCTGGTCTGTCTCCCTTTCCCTGGGACCTGTATAAATATGCTACCACTTAGGGGTGCTGCATTCCTCAGTGTATGTGAGCTCCTTAACCTTTATAAACTAATTCTCTTGTGGGACTTCATCATGGAATTCAAATAACAAGTCATTTCTAGGTTTTTCTCAATTTAAAATCAAATTTGTGATCTGATACCAACTGTGCGACGGGTTGTCAATTTTTAGTTTCAATAATGTTCTTTACCAACCCCTTGATTTTTGAAAGGTGTTGAAATAATAGTCAAAATTTATGAGAGGTAGAAAGAGTGCTCCCTCTGCTGACTTTATGACAGCAGAACTGCAAGTCATAGAAAGTGGAGCCAGAAGGAACCTCAGAGATGAGTTTGTCCAGCCCCCTGCATTTTATAATAGGAGGGAAATGAAGCCTAGAGATAGCAAGTATCTCCCAAAGTCACACACTTACCTGGAGCCAGCGTCAGGGGCCAGACATGTTGTATCCCCTTGTCAGCAAACCCACCAGCTGTATGCATCTTGAACCAAATAAATTGAATTTGGGCAGTATTCATGAAATGTCATGAATAACCTACAGGAACAGATGAAATAAAAATTAGAAATCCAGGATGATAAAATGTTCCGGCATTTGTATAACTTTCATATAATAAAAAACCTTAGGGTTGGACCAGATATTCTAGGGTTAGTTTAGTCCAAATGTATATATACCTGCAATGGTGAAATTTTAGCCAAGTTTCTTTATAGTATGTGGGATTTTTCAATTTAAGACAAATACGAATCTTGAGTCAACAGTCCTTCTTACATACAGTATTACACCAATCAAGTTTACATACATATATTCCTCAGCAAACTTTATAATGAAATGATAAATGGCCTTTTCCCCCAGAAGAGCTAAGCATATTTTTAAGGCACTAGAAACTATAATTCGGTAGCTATTTAAAGTATTTAGTTCCTATCATTGTGAAAACTATTTTTCATTTAGTTCTCTGCAGCTGGTGATGCAGGCCAAAACTTTGGTGACTGCCCATCCATCACCTGAGATTTGTTCAAATGTACGTAAAAGAAGCCTCAGCCTGTTTCTATGTCACAGGTCAATTCTGAACTTCTTGGTGGGAGGTGATTGGCAATTGAGGTTCTAGGAAGGCATGGCTGGGCAGACAAAGACCTTTTACTTTATAGAAATGAACGGAGCCCTCGTGAATGAATTAAGACTATTTGAATGAATTAAGACCATTAGAATGCCAAAAGGCGGCTGTACTATTATGACAATAGTATTTTACTTCAGATTGCAATCTAATGTGTTTCATTAAAACAAAATCTGTTGGCCCCTCAGATCAATATATTTAGGCACATTCATTGTTTTGTGTTGTTTTAATGAAGTTCAAAATCATCATACAGTGCATGCTGAAGTTCAATGAAGGTTCCAGTTTTGCATAGAATTTAATAGGGAGCTGACACAGGAAATTATCACATATTTTCTGTGAGGACGGTGGGATTTATACTAAAATCTATGTGCAGCATGCACTATAAAAATATGCTTTTAGGAGTTGGACAAATGGACGTTGTCTTAAAATTAGGTTTCTTGCACTTGTTCAGTGATTCCACATTGAAAACTCCAAGCAAGTGTAAAACTATCCCTTTTTTAAAGTTGGTACTTAAAAATTCTCATTTTAGGGATGCCTAATTTATCTGACCTCAGAGAACAATATGTGCCCATGAAACACTGGTTCAGACACTGAACTTTCTATGTTCAAGTGCCAACATTGTTTATCGTTTTTTTCTCCTTATTGTAGTGGAAAGCCTACTGAAATATGTTACACATGTCCTGTAAGATATCTTACAGAATGTCTTAGGAAAAAAATACCCTGTCCATAGTTAGCCTTTCTCAATAATTCAGGGTCATCATTATAAACATCACTTTTGTACTCTGGGTGTTGTCTGGGAGTATTGGCACCTGCATTAAATTCTTTTTTAGTTCTTCTATCTGCTTTTTATAGATTTTTCAGTCTCTACTCATGGTCAGGCTGCCAGCTGTCACTTCTTGATGTGTCAGAGAGCCTGCCTCTAACTCTTATCTAATTTGCCACTTACCCCTGACTTACTGAGGCCTGAGAAACCATTTAACCAAAACCACACCCATTTAAAATGTGTCTAAAATTAGAATAAATAGGCTCTAACAGAGTACCTGTTGGGCACTTCTCTAAATTGTGTGAGCTTGCAGAAACAGTGAAATGTTTTTCCTCCCAACCTTTTTTTCTTCATTTCTTTTAACTTTCACAGTCTTAGCAATGTTCCATATCAGAACACTATGCAAAAGCCTTCAGGTACTTTATATATTTTTGATCATTTTATTACATAAAAAACCAGATTGCTCATGGTTTTATTCCACAACTAACCACAAAATAAATTTCCATTCCAGGAATAAATTATTTGATTTGATGAGCACTTCTTTCAAGTTGATCGGAGTAGGAGACTTAGGGTCACTAGTGAAAACTGATTCAGCTCTCACGTTGATTCACGGATGACCCTGGACCCTGCTTCTGGTGTGTCATCTCCACCTCTGGGTTTTGGACATCTTGGTTGGCAGGTGCAGCGAAAGCATTCTGGGGAACTGGCGGGGAGGGCGTGCAGGCCCAGATGTGCCTCTGAATTTAGACATACTCACTGGCCAGCCTCTGGTGAGAGGTTTCATACTCCCCACTGACTGCAACATACCCCTCTTCTCCTTGAGCCTGTAAATTCAATAAATGGGTGTGGGTTACAGATATTTGTTTTGCTCCCACTATAAGTGTTTTGCTGTGGTCAGTGTTGAAGAATAAAATATTAATCATCTCAGAGGATCTCAAAGTCTAGTGGGGGTGACAGACCCACCCTAAAATGGGTTATAATGAAACATGGCAAGTGCTTACTTGGGGGTGAGTACAATACTTGGGAGTGAGGGTTGCTAACTTCATCTGGGTGGGTCAAAGGAGGCTGTTAGAATAGCTGGGTTTTACAGAATAAACAGGTACGTGAGTCCTTGGGCTCTCTCTGAGGAGAAGGCTTGGGCACACTCTGGCCCTGTACTAAGAACCAGGACAGTTTAATTGATTATATTTTATTTGAGTCTGAGCAAGGATCTCCTAACTTCTCAGTCTTTACAACTTTACTGTCATACTGGCTCTCACCATCATCTTCTGAGGGTCTGAACCATAAACTGGGACTAGGGGGTCATGGTATGTCCTACTGCAAAGGATATAGCATTCATAGGAAAAAAGAAAAACAAGACAGTATCTTGAAAGCAGCTCTGTCTCACCTCATCCACCTGTCTTACAAAGAAACTGATTTCTTTCCCTTCTAATAAGGGGAATACCATGATGATCCACGTTCTCCATTCACTAGAGAGAGAGAGAGAGAGAGAGAGAGAGAGAGAGAGAGAGAGAGAGAGAGAGAGAGAGAAGGAATCCCAAGGCCTGTTTTCTAAAATCTCTTGGACAAAACTGAGGCAAGCAATATAGCCCAAGGTCACAAAGCTCAGTAAATAGCAGAACCAGGATTGGAACCAGATTATTTGGTTCTGAGCCCACTGGTCTTTATACTATTACCCCACAGTAATGGTAACAAGGAGGGGACAGGCTGCGGTTTTCTCAGGGAATGAGTTCAGTTAGCCCATGCCAGGTCCTAAGAGGCCAAAGTATACTTTGTTGGCAACGAAGGAAAGATTACCAAGGTACTGGCCTTTCTAAATTATGGCATAGAACATGCAATAATTATGATAGAGAAATTCTGGAGTAACAATTTCCAAGGTCCTCTACAAAGACCCGCATGATTTTACTGTCTACTCACTTTGGAGATATCCAGAAATGTGCCTTCCCTGGGTTGGAAGTCCCTGTCTGATCAGCTGTTCACCTCTGCCTCTAGCCCTCTTACCTCTGCCTCTAGCCCCCCCCCCCCCCCCCCCCCCCCCCCCCCCCCGCCTATATTGTTCTGGCTGAACTCTATAAAGGTTCTCCGGGAAAGAAGGGGTCAAAACAAGTTATGAAGCTGGACAGAGGGAACCGTTAGAAGTTAGGAAGTAGGAAAGAAAACTTGTTGCAGCTTATATGGAATATTTAGGGTACTATCAAATTAGCTATGGTTTCCATGAGAAGCCTTTTGCATATGGATATGCACACGTTTATACGTAGAATATCAAACGCTTCACCACGGAGGTACTGAGTATCTGTCACATGCCTCCTTAATATTGCCACTGTACAGGCTCCACACTGCTTCGAAAATTAGCTTTAACAGGCAAACTTCAGCCTGGATCCAATCCCTGAAGATTTGTTACACAGAGTAATCAGATAAGACTAGACTCTATAACATGACATTTTAAACTTCTCTTTCTATGATCCCTTAAGGCAGAGCTTGGTTTTCAAGGCTGTCCTTCTGAACAGGCTCCTCTGCACAGCTCGCACATAGCTGTGTGATCCTCAGATGACCGGACAGGTGAAGAACCCTGACAGCATGCCCACACCCTGGCGAGCTCTGCAGACACACGTGGGCGTGATACAGGATCTTGCTCAGAGCGCTGTGCCTGAAACCTGCTCGTTGAAAAGCTGCTCAACCCACCCTGGCTCCCTAAACCTCACTTTCAGCGCGGCGGGTGGGGGAATTAAAGCAGAAGGGGGTGATATCAACTCGGAGAGCCTCAAGCAGCTCTGGGATTGGAAAGAGAGACGCATTCTGAGGTTGCCTAGCGATCAACCTCCCCGTGACTTTCTCTGGGAGGCCGGCCTCCCCCTCCCGCCCGCTCCCAGCCCGGCTTTCCTTCCTCCCTCCCCCCACTTCCCTCTCCCACGCCGGGGTTCAAAGTGCTGCCGCGCGGGGTGAGGGCGCCAGAGCCGGACGCGGCGCTGTCACATGCGCCCGCACATGCTGGGGTGCACGCTGCGCGGCACGTGAGAAGGGGCGGGGGCGGGGGGGGGGGCCGGCGGGGTGGGGGGGGCTGTCGGGCTCCCGATCTAACGCGCGTGCGCGCTGGCCCCCGCGCCCGCCACCCTGGGGACGCGGGCGGGGAGGAGCGGGCGGGCTGCGGGGAATTACAGGGTCGGGGGTGGCGGGGCTGAGGGCCGGGCGGGGACCGGAGGGGGCCGCGCCCTCCGACAGCTGCGCCACACCCTGTCCCGCTGCGCCCTAGCGGGCCGGCCCGGGATAGTCATTCCTCCCGAATTAAAGCTGGCTCCGATCGGGACTCCCGGAACCAGCCTGACGCAGCAGTTTCTGAGCAGCCCTCCGGGGCGCGGGGTAGAGGAAGGTCGGCGGCCCTGGGCGGGCCTGGGGGCGGGAACTTCTTGGAGCTGGGGGTGCCAGGCTGTGATGCGCCCGGCGGCGCCAGGATGCGGGCCAGACCGCGGTCTGTCTAGGTACCTGGACCGCGTCTTCTGGAGAACCCCCGGCTGTGGGTGGGGGTGGGAGCCAGTGCAAGAGCAGAGATCTGTGCAAAAGTGGTAGCAGTGCAGGCTGGTGGAGGCATTGCATCTGTCACTGGTTTCAGTTTTGCAAATTGAAGCCCCACTGATTACGCACGAGGGAAATTATTTACTTGTGATACAATACATTGGGACTTCCCCTGCAAGGTGTAAAGTAAAAGAGATGATTTTCTAGCCGCTAGCATCTAGCACTAATGGATTCTGCGTGGTGCAGGAAAGTGGAGGAAATTAGTGTAGTCGGGCTGAAGGATGGGTTTTTTAATTTATAGATTTTTTAAAAAATTTACAAACCACTTTTCTTAGGAAAAATGATCAAGTCTTACAGTAACTTTTTGAAGTGACCATGTTTTGTGATTTTGTAATACTTTCCGGAAACGTGCATGTTTATTAACCATGTAAAATGAATAGATGGGACTTGGAGTTCATGATGCCCTTTAGTTATCCCCAACCCTGTTACAAAAGTAGAGAGGCACCACCACCTGCAAATAGGGTTTTGGTCATGTGATGGAAAGCGATCTCGGCGTTGCCAGTAATACTTAGACAGGTCAGGTGCCAGTATTTGCTAAGATAGAGTGGTTGTAAACTCTCCAGTCTAAAGGGCACAGTGAATGCCGCCCTGGAGACAGACTGCTATAAGCTGACAGACATTCACAAAACACAAGACAAATTCATTGCATTTTGTTCGCCTTTTAATGGTATGTATGCATATTGCCCTATAATTGAATTTGAATACTTCTCCCGTACCCCCCTCCCGGGCCCCAAATGTGAGGCTGTTTGCAAGAGACAGCTTAGCTATTAATAATATCCTGAAAGTGTAAAAAGCAAAGATAGACTTCAAACATTCGCTCAACAAATAGATATTGATCTCTCCCTAGGTGCCAGGCATCGGGGATACAGCGGTGACCCATACAAACAAATGCATCACTCATCATGGTGCTTAAAACTCCTCGTCATCAAGCCCCACAAGCTCCCAGGCATTTGCCAAGCAGTTGTTATTTATGTCAACTAGTGATCATATCCCTCTGCACTGATTTTTTTCCCCCCCAACTGGTGCATTTGAAGAATGCCAGGTGAAAGGACTGAATCTCCAGTCCTATCAATTGCCCTGCCCTTTCTCTTTCCCCCTCTCTTCCCTCACCGCCTTCCTGTTGGCCTTCTAACAGGAGAGGCTTGATCCTTTCCCAGAATAGTTGTACTTGCGCCTCCATCTGTCTACAACACTCAACCCCCAGATGTCTGGATGGCTGATTCCACCCCCCCCCCACCCTTTTTTAGGTCTCTGCTCAAATGCCACTTCTTCAAAGAGCAGCCCATAGGCAAAATATAAAATACCACCCCACGACATCATTCTTATTTTTACTTTCTTATTTCTTCATAGCAAGCAGGTATCACTGCGGACATGGTGTGTGTATATGGATGCGTATGTGAACACACACATATAATTGTTGATTGCTCGTCTCACTCACTAGGATGAACAGGGACTTTGTTTTGTTTATCGCTGCTTTGACCACTGCTAAGAATGGTGCCTGGCAATAAACAAGTATTTATTTATTTGCCTTTTATAAATAACCATGTATCGATTCTCAATAAATATTTGCTGGATGAATAAATGAATCTCTCTGACAGCACTTTGGCTTGATGACTTCACCAAAGGCAACAGCACAACGCAGAGCATCCCCCTCCAAATTATGCATCTGTTTCCTCAACACACACCTGCTATGTTTCAGGCGTATGTGACCTAGATGTCATCTGTGGCAAGGAGTCAAAGGCAGTTAGCGTCCCATACCTGCACATGGGAAAAGACTTAGCGCGATCTGCAAACTGAATGAATTTTATTGTCGCAATAAAATTATAGTCATGTTATTTAAGCATTAATAGAATTCTGCTAACAGTCCAAATGATTACAACTTCAATTGTCCATGTAACTGAAGTACCTTCTTAGAAATTTAATGACAGATTCTGATCATTCCCCATCCTCTGAGTCAGGGAGAACAAGCCTTGTGGAAGTGAGTTTCAAAACAGGTTGAAAGTCAGCTCCCAGAGGGCCCGGGGCCTGTGTAGAACTGAGTGGGACCCCCTGAATGTGACCCATAAGGGAATACACAACACATGTAACTAAGGCTTGACAATCCCAGATGCTTCAGCTCTTTGCTGCCTCTGCCAGGTGTGGTAAACTTTGTCCCTTAGTCAATGATTTTCTTCAAGGCAAGAACCAGTATCTATCAGTGTATCCACAATGCCTGGTACACAGTAAGCACAAACCCCTGGGTGTTGAAATCCAAACCTCCTCTCCATTCCCACAAACATTGTCCTAGTTCCAAGCTGTATCATCTCTCACCTGAATTATTGTAAGAGCCTTCTCAGTGGCTTTTGTCCAGTCTTTGTCTCCCCAAGTATTGGCCACTGGCACAATTAACTTCCTAAACACAATGGTATGCAGACTCCCCATTGCATGAAGAAGGCATGAAGACTAAACCTTCCCTTCCAGTTTCACCCGCTTTCTACTCTCCTTTCTCCTGTATCTGCCAGCCAGAAAATGGGCATCGCATGCCCTCCTTGCACTGAACTACCACAAGTTCCTGAACATGCTTTGCACTCTCAAGTTTTTGTCTTCGGGTGGAAAAACCTCTGCTTGGAGGCCTCCTACTCATGCTACAAAGCTCAGCTCAAATTACATCTCCTCTGTGAAGTTCCAAAAACCTATCTGAGTCAAAACTTTACCTCACCCACTTCTTTACTTTGTGTTCTGTTAGCACTTTCTGTAAATCTCCACGTGGGGGTTTAAAATCTTATTCCACAAATGTTCATGTGCAAGAAGTGATAGGTGTCCTTATTCTCCCTCCTTTAGTCTAATTTCAAGTTGCCTCCCCAAGGGCTGGTAGAAAATAATCGCAGTCACTGTAGCCTCTCCCACTCCCACCCCCTTTAGGATTTCACAAACCAGGATAGCCGGGGAAGGGCCCCTTCATTCTTAGACTGTCCCAGATAATTGTCAGTGTCCAAGCCTGCTGCTTGGTAGCCTGTCTCATCTTCTGTTTTCTAGGTAGGAGTCTTGGCTGAGGCTGGAAAATCTAGGCCTCAGGGGTATCGGGTCCCCATTCCCCCTTGCCACACCCAAGGAACTGCAGACCTGTGACCCACTGCCTATTGCTTCTCTCTATTCTTTCCTCCTAACATAATTCCCAACTTTAGAGATGGTTCCAGGGATCAGGCAGTTAACCCAAATGAGTGATTTTGGCTCAGTGTAAGACCAGAGAGAATGGTAAGGACCACAGTGAACTAGAGGCTGTGCCCCCCTTACAAGGGGCAGACATTA
This sequence comes from Myotis myotis, assembly GCF_014108235.1. NCBI lineage: Eukaryota > Metazoa > Chordata > Mammalia > Chiroptera > Vespertilionidae > Myotis > Myotis myotis. The sequence goes on from NW_023416335.1 coordinate 178,707,915, forward strand.
CTCAGCTCCAAGTAATGGTAGCCAGGTGAACATGTAGCCCAGTATTGCCAGGTCATTTGATTTTCCCAGGAGAGGCTGAGGTCTAGATTCTAATGCGAAATCTACTTTCAAAATGTTGGCAACTATTTTTTAAACCTTCAATATTCTATTCATTACAAATGAAGCATATCTGTCGAAGTATTAGCCTGGAGAAGGCCACTTCGGGACTGCTGCTTGAAAAGAAAATGCCAGGCAAACGGTTTCCTTCAAGCATTTAACCCAAAACTTCCCTGAAATCCATCTTGAAAGTGGGTGGAGGGAGAAATGCAATGTGAATGGACACAGATTCATGTCTCAATAAATTACCCTGTCACACGAGGACTCCTCACTTGTGTTGTAATTAATTGTCTCTCTCACCTGGACACCCACAGCCTGTTGCCACTGCAGCTGGCATCACCTCCAGCCTCTGCTTGGCCCTCTCTGCTGTGTCTGGCTGTTTACTTGTCTTAGCTCCTTCTCAAGTTTCCTTAATGACTCTTCCAGACCTCTCTCTCCCACTTACCTCAAAGACCTCTGCTTATCTCCAGACTCCTCACTCTCCGGAAAACCCCTACTTCAAGAGAATTCAGCCCACTCAATCTCCCTGACTCTCAACCCTTCCTACCTACCTCCTCCCACACCCTCTGTTCCTTCCTACAGCTGCCCAGAGAAAGGTCGCCCTCCAGTTCAGAGCCAACTCTTCTATCTGTGCCATTGATAATGTATTAAAACTATCTATCAGCCCTAACCGGTTTGGCTCAGTGGATAGAGCGCCAGCCTACGGACTGAAAGGTCCCAGGTTCAATTCCGGTCAAGGGCATGTACCTTGGTTGCGGGCACATCCTCAGTAGGAGGTGTGCAGCTGATCGATGTTTCTCTCTCATCGATGTTTCTAACTCTCTATCCCTCTCCCTTCCTCTCTGTAAAAAATCAATAAAATATATTTTAAAAACAAACAAACAAACAAAAAAACCTATCTATTAAAACTCCACTCTCCTCTCCATGCAGTGAGACTAAATCTTGGTTAAGGAAGTTTTGTTACTCATTCATCATTGTATTCCTGGGGTACAGTACATTGTTCATTGAATAAAGGCTTTTCTTTTTATAAATCTGGGGCTGTACCACACTTCCTAACAGTTTTTCTTGAGACATAAAACAAGAGTTGACACCTGATGCTTTGTAGGTTATTGATCTACAGAGAGTAGTTTCCCTTGACTCCAAGCAGGGGCTAAATTTGGAGGAGATAATCCAGGAGGGACTGTAGTTGGCAGGCGAGGGAGTTCTCCTGGGCCAGGTGGGTGCCATCCAGCTGTGAGTTTGCTGTATTAATACCTCCTATCTGTGGTCTCTGGTTACTGCTGGTGAGGCTGGCCTTTGGCATTGCTGAGGGAGCAAGAGGGAAGCCTCTGTGACCAAGGTGTCACATTGCTCTGTCCCCTTAGGTTCTACCCGAAGACACCACTGCTTCTTCAGCAGATAGTCTCTTGGGAAAAGACTGATAATTGCTCTTTGTATGTTTCAAGAAATGTTTCTCTTCTCTTTTTTCTAACTCAAAATTTTTTTTTATTGATTTCAGAGATGAAGGGAGAGAGAAAAAGAGATAGAAACATCAATGATGAGAGAGAATCATTGATCAGCTGCCTCCTGCATGCTCCCTACTGGGGATCGAGCCCACAACACAGGCATGTGCCCTGACCATGACCTCCTGGTTCATAAATCGACGCTCAACCACTGAGCCATGCTGGCCGGGCCCTATCCTCACTTTATACATGAGAACTCTGAGGTCTGCATAGGTTTAATACTTGCCTTTCACGGCCAAACAGATATCAGCAAAATTTAACCTTGTGCTCAGAGTGTCAGATATTACTAACTTTTAAACTTTTAATATTTTTATATTTTGATGTTATTTTTAATCTATATAAATTATCTAAATATATCTGTAATCCTAGTCTCATGCTTTAAATAAGTAGCTCATATTCTATTTTATATTTTCCTTATTGTTGGCTTTCAACAGTTACTTAATTTGAATTTCATCTATTTAAAATAATTTCATAACTGACTTTATTTTGATTTTAACAAGTTATCTCAACCTTCTGATTCTCTTTTAACTTTTATTTTCTTGCTCTAATCTTTATTCAGCGTATTTTATAGCCCATGTTGTACTTCTGTTTTATGAGTTTTTACAATTCTCCTGGTTTAAACTTTTGCCTATTACTTTAAGATTTTTTTATTTCTCAGTTGTCAGCTTTTAATTGGTTTCAAGCCTTCCAGAATTCTTTGGCATCACATTTTAATCTTTATTCTCTCTTCCCTTCTTTGTGGCACTGTGACTTTTCCACCTTTTTTTTTTTTTTTTTTTTTTTTTGCTTGTTATCTGTCAATCAATCTAGTTCAAATAATGACTTGTAAGAAGCACATTGAAATTAGGAAGACTTCTCTGCTCCTGCCCTCCTTTCTGCCAACAATCACTGTAAGGACATTTTTTTTTGCATTAATATTGATTTTGACACATCATTCTATGCAATCATTATTGTCACACTGCCTATTTTTAAATCTCTACTTTCTAATTGTTTTAATTAATTTCTTTTGGTTGCAAGGAACAGACTCATTCCAATTAGCTAAAGTGATGGACATTTTATTGTAAGAATGAATGTGCAAAAGAGGAAACAAATCTCAGCCTCTATGTGGGACAAGCATCCTGCCAGTCTTACAGGAAGTCCTCAGGAAGAGCTGAACTGTTGTGGATTTGGGCCTCACAGGCACTGGAACCAAAAAATAAAAATAATCAGAAGCAGATGCAATATCAATGTGGGACTCGTCATTCTACACTTGGTTAATACATGTAACCTTACTGAATCTGAATTTCAAAGGTAAGAAGAGAACCAGATGGACACCCAGGAAGAAGAATGAAGTCACCCAAAGGAAAAAAGGTCCATAGCAGGTAGCTCCAGATTCCTCCACAGCAGAAGACAGAGAAATAAGGTTTATACTCAGAAGTGTGGCCTATGAACCAAGCAGCATTGACCTCACTTGGGAGTTTGTTAGAAGTGCAGAATCTCAGTTGCCATTTCATACTCATTGAATCAGACTTTCAAGTGATTCCTATGCACATTAAAGTTCTGAGGGAACAAAACTGCAATTTTTTAAAACCCACCCAAGGAGTCTCTAGTACAGAGACAACAAATTAACATTCTCATATCCGAAATAACTAAAACAGCCGTTCTCAACTCAGGCTGATTCTTTGAACCTTGCTTGCAACTTTCTTTGGTCTTTTTATTTTCTAAGAGAGCTTATTTATGTAATTTCCTTGAGATTAGAGATATTTGTCTGCCACATTAGAGCCACTTGAGAAATTTTAAAAATTGTAATGCTGTTGCATGGATCACAACCTTAGAGAACTTGATTGAATTGGTCCAGATTGCATTGTAATGACCTTGGAAGTTTCTGAATAACTATAAGCTGTCAAGGTCATTATAATATGCAGCCTAAATCCAGAATCACTGAATCAAGGGAAACAAAATCCATGAACCTTTTTTGAAAAAGTTACTGAAAGATGCACACCAGACAACAAAGAAATGAATCAAAATAAAGAGCTCAAGATGAAGAAACTGTGTTGAGAGGTAATTATTGAATTAGTTTAAAGATAAGCTGCAACTAAATAACTTGGTATTTTGATTAAAGAACATAATGATAGAGCTCTAGAAGGCAAATATGCTATTGTCTGCCCCCTATATTTGTGTTTTTTTAATATATATTTTCATTGATTTCAGAGAGGAAGGGAGAGGGAGAGATAGAAACATCAATGATGAGAGAGAATTATTGATTGGCTGCCTCCTGCAGGCCCCACACTGGGGATCGAGCCTGAAACCCAGGCATGTGCCCCAGCCTGGAATCAAACAGTGACCTCCTAGTTCATAAGTCGACGCTCAACCACTGAACCACTCGGGCCAGGCTGCCCCCAATATTTGTATTAATGTTTGGTGCACTCTCCCACAAAACCCATTATTTTCTGTGTTTTGGCACCATTAGTTCTAGGGTTCCACACCGTGATTGTTGCTGCATGTCCCTCCTTTTGCCCACCTCACCACAGGCAGGCTTTTCCTCGGGTGGGAGACTTGATCATGAAAATAGTGACTTACCTTGTCATTCTGCTCTCAGACTGAGTGTCTGCAAATATGGAATAGGAGAAGACTAGGGAAAGCCTTGTGATGTTGGACCGGAATTAAAGGTATCACTCTGAACTCATGATTATATTTATATGAACCGCACAGCTCCTGCCTCTCTGGGGCCTGCCCTGCAGATCGCAGCACTTCAGCTGCCTCACCTGGGTCTCTTCTTCCTCAGCTCAGAGGGTCTGCCCTCCCTGCCTGGCTTCCAGACGGCTCCCCCGCAGCCCGGGCACTTCCCCAGGCCCAGGGCCAGGACCGTCATGAGGCCCCTCCTAGGTTTCCCTGCCCCCAGGGATTGGTTGCCGTCTTTCACCGCCTACTCTGCCTTGTGTTGCTCTTTCTCCAATGTCTGAAAACACTTGCCTTAGACATTTTGTCTTATTTTATAGTTAAGGCAAGAGGGCTGCTACCAGATACTCCAGCCGTGGGCAAACTACGGCCCGCGGGCCGAATCCGGCCCGTTTGGCTGTTCTATCCGGCCCGCGGAGCCGAAAGAGCAGAGGGTTCTCTTGCTCTCCCCTCCGCTCCTTCACCAGCAGCAGTGTTAACATGGCAACGTCGGGAAACACGGCCGCAGCTCCTTCTTCTGAGTCCAGTTTAAGAACCCATTGTGGCCCTCGAGTCAAAAAGTTTGCCCACCCCTGAATACTCCATCATAGACAAAAGCAGACATGCTACTTTTGTTATCGCTTACTTGTTATCTGTCAATCAAACTGATTTAAAAAAACTATACATTTGATAAGTTTATTTTGATTATATTGTTAAATTATTGAAATTGATCATTATATTGTGATTACAAAAGACCTTTTCTTAGATATATGCTGAAGTACTTGAGATGAAAAGTGACGTCTACAACTCACCCTCAAGGGTTTAGTCAATATGAATCACAAAAATATGTAGATATATAGAAGGAGCAAGAGAGTGATAAAGAATATGTGACAAGTGCTATCAGCTGCAAACCTAGATGGAGTGTAAATGAAAGTTCATCACACTGTTTTTTTGTTAACTCTTCTAGAAGTTTGAAACATTTTCAGAATAAATAGTAAATGAATGTGAGCTGGACTTAGTGATTCACATCCAAAATTAGAGTATGAAAAGAAAAAAAAAAGTAACTTTACAATCAATGAAGAAATCTGGCAAACACCACCTTTAACAAAGTGATCGAGTTAACATCAACAGTGAGAAGTCATGTGGTTATTATGTATCTACTTCTATTATGTGATAAACAGATTTTCTTACTCACATTTACAACCCAAATTAAATACAAATGAATACCCGTAACTACACCTTCCCTTAAATACCTTTTCAAATTGGGCAAATGTTACTTAAACATTTCACTTAATGTCTGCCTAGTTTCAATAGCAGCTACCTCTAGAGAAATGAGGATATGTGTTTATTTTTCAATTTTATTCTAATATTATAGTCCAGAGAAATTTATGACATCTATAGAATACACTAGAGGCCTGGTGCACAAATTCATGCACGGATAGGGTCCCTCTGGGTGGGTGGCCTTTGGGGATTAGGCCGAAACCTAATATATATGCATTAGATTTGAAGCAAACTGTGTCCCAGAGTAGAAGGGTCACACTGACACATCTAACACATTGAGGTATGTGTTGCATCGAGTTTGGGGCAAATTCTAACCATTGGTGTGGGTGGATGATCCTGAATTAGGTTTTTAAACAGTTCATTGTTCTCCTACTGGGTGCCTCCACTGAGTTTTCATAATTTCTAATATGTTTAATGCCCTTACTCAAAGATGTCCATACCCTAATTACCCTAGTCCCTGGGTCCATGTGAATATGTTACCCTACGTAACAGAAGGAATTTTGCAGTTGTGAGATGAGGAGATTACCCTGCATTGTCCAGGTGTGACCCCTATAATCATGTAAGTCTTCAGAACTGGAGAACCGTTCCTGGTTCAGTGAGAGGGAAGGAAGAAGCAGGAAAGCCTTGAAATGGGAGAAGGACTCAACCTGTCATTTCTGGTTTTGAAGATGGAGGCGGGGGCCACCAGCTAAGGAATGATCTTCAGCTGAAAGCCAGCAAGGAAACAGGTGCCTCAGACTTACACAATTTAAATTCTGCCAGTGATCCAAACGAGTAAGAAATGGCTTCTTCCCTAGAACCTCCAGAAAGAACCCAGACTGCCAGCGCTTTAGTGCTACTCATGCCAAACCTACAGAACGGTGAGAAAATGAATTTTTTGTTATAAGCCATTACATTGTGGTAATTTGGTGTGGCAGCAAAAGAAAACAAATATAGTAGGCCTTGCTGGGAAAGTGAGATTTCAGCGAAGACTTGAAGAAGGTGAGAAAGGGAACCATGAGGAAATCTGGGGGAAGAACATTCTGGGCACAGAGAACAGCAAGTGCAAAGGCCCTGAGTTCAGAGCATGTACAGCATGCCCAAGGAAGAGCAAGGAGGCCAGCATGCCCGGTACAGAGTGCCTAGGAAAAGATTCGTAGGAGATGATACCAGATCAGGAGGGCTTGCCTTTTCTATTGAAAACCAGATTGCCGGCACATCCTACCTAAATTTGGAGAAAGATAACCACCTGGATCTTTCTCTGATAAATTAGGTGCTTGGGCCATTGCCCACCACTGCCCAACTTCATTCATACCAGTGAGTTTGAAGCCACTCACTATTTGGCTATGTCACCTTTGAAAGCCCACTCTCCTATAGTTGACCTAGCGAGAACCCACATTCCTCAGTTTCAAGGAGCTGGTCATCTGGCCTGCGTTGGCTTGCCACAGTTTGGGCCACTTTGAGGGTTAGTGTGGCTCTATTTCTTTATAGTCAGCTCTCTAATACCTGCCTGTGGAGACTAGGATTCCTTTCCTGCAAAGTTGGTTGAGGTAAGAACCCTGATGTACTGGTGTTCCTCATGGGATTTAGCATCAGCCCTCAAGACATCTAGAATTATTAATACTCAACTCCCCTCCCCACATGTGTGGCTTTAGTCACGTTACCTTTCTGGCTGTCGGGGAACATCTTTTTTAGCAGAAGTTAAGGTGAATGGCCAACCTACATCTGTCAAGCTTCCAAGCACCCAAGGCCATGTTTTAGGAATCTCTTTCCTTCCATTTGGATCTAGGCCTATCATAAATTTTGTGATTTATCTTAACATTGACAGTTTCTGCCCAAGGCACATGTGGTTGGTTTAGAGTACATGACCCCTTTCCACTCTCTGTGGCAGAATATGTGCTCTCCAGCTCACATAGAGAACAAAATAATTGAACCAGAAAAAGATAAAAATAACATATCCTAAATTCTAGTTTTGCATTTTCCTCAGAATTCTCCAGTTAGGATACTTCTAACATTGACATTTCTTGTTCCTGTTCATAAAATTATATTGATGTCAAGGATGTGTTATTGGGTTTTGGTTAATTATTAATTCAGGCATCTCCAGTATCTAGCACCATACCTAGAATTCAGTACATATTTTTTTAAGTTAATTAGCTCACCTATTCACTCATTCACTCAAAATGACCCTTTACATTTTGAATGTCTCCAGTATTGGACACAGGTAAAATTTGTTGGTGCAGACCATTAGCTATGTAGTCAAGAAAAGCATGACATTACTTTTTACATTATGGGTTGAAAATATTTTTGCAGAAGTCTTATCTCATGAGAATAATATACTCTGTATTTATTAGAAATTGACAATAAATTAAGAGAAAGTTAAATTTTACAATTGAACCTAAAGGAATAAACTAGAAAAAAAATAGTGTTCTAAATGCATAGATTCAGTGCCCTATAAGGTGAACAATGAGGTAAAATGTGTGCGGTAACTGATCCCAGTAACTCCTCTTCCTCTTGTTCTTGAGGCCTCCATATGATTGCAGACATTACCAAGTGCACAAAACTTCCTTGGGGATCCTGCCAGAGTTATGAGACCGGTCAACACCGTGTCTCAAGAGCAGCTCAGTGGAGTGAACCTTGACAGAGATCTATATAGGTTGTTTCCTTTCTCACACTGAACTTCTATCAATCCAGCTACCCTCCTGCCAACTCAGCTACCGTCCCTTCACCAGACCTTCTGAAATCCATAATAAGGAACAGGTGATTAGATAAAAGTGGTGGAGTAAGTCTGAAAATGGCATTCCCCCCCAAATGTTTATCCTCTGGGAGGATGGAAAGTTCTCATCGTGTGATCCCTTCTGGGTCTTGGCATCATGGACGGACAGTGTTTGCTTATTAAACCTGGGGAGGGGGTTTCCACGTGGACCTGAGTATTCTTGACATGTTCCTTCAAGGATATTGCTTAAATCCAAAAGTGCTTTCTTCAATACTCATCTTCAACAGAGGAGACATTTGCAGATTATACAAACCCACATATCATCAGCAGTGGTTCTCAACCTTCCTAATGCCGCAACGCTTTAATACAGTTCCTTATGTTGTGGTGACACCCAACCATAAAATTATTTTCGTTGCTACTTTATAACTGTAATTTTGCTACTGTTATGAATTGTAATGTAAATATCTGATATGCAGGATGTATTTTCATTGTTACAAATTGAACATAATTAAAGAATAGTGATTAATCACAAAAACAATATGTAATTATATATATGTTTTCCGATGGTCTTAGGCGACCACTGTGAAAGGATCGTTCAACCCCCAAAGGGGTCACGACCCACAGGTTGAGAACCACTGATCTAGAGAAAGGTAATATATCTAGAGTGGACAATTGCAGTAATTGGGATGCAGGTTATCACCAGATAATTCTATTCATGGAAAAGCAGTGTCTGGGCAAAGTAAAGACAAAAACAGGCCAAGGCCCTGACCTCAGAACTCTTTCCCCTTAAACTGGGTACTCAGCATAGCTCCCTCCATTATGTTTCACTCCATGATATTTGAGCATCCCTATTGTAAGTTCTACTTCGATTCAAAAGACCTGGGGTGCAAGTCCTGGCTCTGCTACCTAGTTGCATCAACTTGGGAAAACCACATGTATATATTTTGTCTGCTTCCTTATCTACATAATGGAGACGGTGATGAAATAAGGTCGGGTGTTGGGAGCTTCGTGAATGTTAAAACCCTAAACAAACATTGGTTGTAATTTGTCACTAGGAAACCATCTAGCAGACAGGTCAAGAGCATGGAATCCGAAGTGAGATAGCCTGGTTTGAGTCTCACTTACCAGCTATGTGACCTTAAGTGTTATTTCTCTAAACTTGTTTCCTTGCCAATTAAAAGGATGGTTTTAATGGGATGGGATAGTTATGAAGATTACATCACATAATCTAAAACCTCCTTGTATTTGCACTTCTACTGTGGAAAGAGTAGGAGGAGGGAAGAGAGATGTAGCTTCCGTTTGGTATAATGGGCCTGCCTGTCCCAGCTGCATTGGGCCCTTTCTGGGGCCACGAAACCGCACAGAGTTCTGGGCCTTGTTCCCCCCACTCAATGTATTCTACACTGAGGTCCCTGTGAAATATAATGGCTCTGCTCTTCCTGCTCTCCAGACAATGTGACCAACCTTTAGCCACCTGATAGGTTGTAAAACTAGTTTTCTTGGTGTTGTGCCACCTAATCAGTTCTCACGTGAGTTTTTTTCTGGGCCAGAGGAGCATGAGTTCTTGAGTTCACTGTGGTAAGAGTCAATAGCCACTGATTAGGAAGTTGCTTCACTAATGAGATCATTCAGGATTTCTCCCTGAACTTCAGTCTGTTGCTGGGTAACAAACCCCAGTATCTAAAATCCACACAGCTCTCCCATTTTTCCAACCTGAACAATTACTAGTAACTATAGCTTAGTCAGAAACGTGTTAGGATTCCCGGACTGTCGGACACTCTTAATTACATTTGGACTGGTTGGCATTTTTCACATCTAGAGCCCTGAAGTGCTAAGCAAGTCCCGTGGCTGCCTAGTCCACGTGATGGACTGCCTGTTAGGCAATTGTTCCCACGAATAGTCTTCATGTTTCTAGTATGGAAAAGAGATATGATAATGGGTATTTGCTATTTGCCTCTTACTATATCTGCTGAACACTGTGCTAAGCATGGAACATGAACTAATTCATTTCATTAATGAAGTGGGTGCTGCCATATAAAGAAACCCCGGCACTGAGAGGTGAAGCAACCTGTTCCTTCGTCGCACAGCCACCCTTCCCTAAGCTGTTTTGCTTTTTGCCATTCCATACTGTATTGTAGCAACCAGTCAGAGGGAAGAAAAAACCCCGGAGGAACATTTGTTTCTAATAATTACAGAGGGTCATTTCTTTTTATTACTAAATTTGCTGTATAAAATTTGATTCCGACAGTCATACAAAAGAGCTCTAACAGGGAAATGGTGTGGTGATTGCCCAGGGGTGGGTGTGGGATGGAGGAAGATGGAGGAGGATGAAAGGAGACTTGGCATGGGCTGGTGACCACACAATGCAGTGTACAGATAGTGTGCTGTGGAATTGTACACCCAAACCAAACCTATGTCATTTTGTTAACCAGTATCACCCCAATAAATTAAATTAAAAGGAAAAGAAAAAAGGAGCTTTCAAAATGACTAATTTTACAGTCATATAATTCTGATTCTTAAAAAAAAAAAAATGTGTATTTGGGTCAAAAATAATGAGATCCTCACCATTCTAAGAGTTTTTCCCCCTTAATAATTGCTTTATTAAACAATGTGATTTTTTTAAAAAAAGTTTTAGCTTTATTTTTTCTTGCATAGCTATGCTGATTTGGCTTATTGGGACATAACCTGCCTGATATGGATGGGATACAGATACATGCTCCCAAACTCTCCAGTAGAAAATTTCACCCAGTCAGTTGTTTTGTCACCTATTGTAATGTCCTTGTTAAATCCATGCTTGTTTGGTCACTTTCCAGAAAGAGGTTTTCTTTAGGTTAGCAATGATTTTTTTGTGCTATTTGAACACTATCTGTTTAACAGCAAAATGCCTTACGCCTAGTAAGGACCTAGTAATATTCAATGAATCAACAAATTAATTAATTTGTACTTTTCATAGCCCTATATTTACATCTATATCATACAAGAATGCTCAAGTTACAACTTGCCAGAGAGTCTATTTACCATTTCTTGTTACTGACCATTCCCTTCTGTGTCAATGGCAGGGGTTGGACAGGGAGGCGGGAGGAATTGTGAGGGGAGCCCCCGAAGTCTTGGCCCTCAAACCTATGAAGCTCAGAGTCCCTTTCTATAGTAAATATTTTGTTATGCTCCTTTACTATGATGAAATAAAATCTATAAAATACAGTCTATAATACACATATTTTAAAATATGTATAATGCCTTCACTGTAATATAAAGGAGAAATAAGAGAAATAAATATATATTTAAGTATAGTCACACATGGAACACAATGAGATGGTCAGGTGCTTATACTCAGAACGAATATGCTGAAATGGAAGAGGTGCAGGAATATCTTCAAGTTGATTCTTTTTTATTTTTTATATCTGACATTTTGAATAAAGACAAATAGGTACACCTAAACGTACACCTAGAAACACCGTGAATCAAGGGCTACAAACACAGACTGTTGATGGTAAGTTCTATCGGGGACTCAGTTCCACAAACTGAGATGCAGCTAGTGACACGATCTCCAGAGACAGTTAACAATTCTTACTGGTCAAGTTCTGAAACGAAACATAATAAAGCATGGTCTTCCTTGAGCTTACCTGACAGTGATATGCCTGAACACTCTGTGTTATTAAAACTGTTCTAAAAATGATGTGTGCTTATGTGTAAAATAGATTTGGTGCCTAAGCTTTAAAAATTACACAGAAGCTTCTCACCTGTAAATTTAAGGCAGGCATTGAAGTCCCGGAGAGATTATGCGACAGTCCTTTTTCGTTGTTTGGGACTGCCCTATGCATTGCAGCGGGTTTCCCTGGAGGTTCGTGATAAGCTGGCATAAAAGGAACTTTTTTATTTTTTTTTGTCAGAGTGTCTGGAATTCACAACAGTGGCTTCCTAGTATATTGTTTCATAGAACTTTCAATTCCCTTTTTATAAAATTTTTATTTGGAAAATCTTGTTGGAAGAATTGAATGCAATGCTGCAAGCTACGTTTGATCCAACTCATCTGGAAGGTGATGCTAACCTCATCTTTAGGCTAACTGAATAACGTTCCAAATCTTGGCAAATATCGTCATCTTTGCAAATTATTTCCTTTAAAATTTGGACTTCTAGATTCTTGTTTCTGTTTAGGACATTTGGACTCTTCAACGTTTCAGGACAAGGTGAGGGACTGAGTGTGGGTTTTGTAAAGGTGAACTGATGCCTCCACTTGGCAGATTCCCTCGGAAACCTGCACACTGAACTGTCATCACTTGATGAGCTGTTAAGTGGCCTCAGTAAAATGAGTTGTTCCTTTTGATCAAATCCATAGTAGATAAAAATGACCAATCACTGCTAGGCTGTACAGAGACGCGAAGTCTAAAACTATCTTTCAGACTATGTTACTTTGTCACTTTACACATGAGTCACAGAGTGAGAGAAGATGAAATATGTTCACTGCTACTTCTCAGGCAAAGAAACAACTCAAGTTTTTGTAATAAGAGGCCCAATCTTTCTCTCTCTCTCTCTCTCTCTCTCTCTCTCTCTCTCTCTCTCTCTCCCCCTCCTTTCCACCCTCCCTCCCTCCCTTCTTCCCTCCCTCCCTCCTCTCTCTCCCCTTTAAAATACATTTCTGTTTTTTAAAAATATATTTTTATCGATTTCAGAGAGAAAGGGAAAGGGAGAGGGATCGAAACATCAATGATGAGAGAGAATCATTGACTGACTGTCTTCTGCACAACCCCTACTGGGGAATGAGTCTGCAACCCAGGCATCTGCCCTGACCAGAAATCTAACCTTGACCTCTTGGTTCATAGGTCGATACTCAACCACTGAGCCACCGTGGCCAGGTGAGGCCCAGCCTCTCTTAACAACAATGCAGCAAAGCAAATTAATATAAAGATGAACAGCAAACTTCTTAGGTAGTGAGTCTATCTTCATTGTCTCAGGGTGTCAAGTGATGCATCACCCCAAATCTGCTGCTTTGGAGCCCTAGGAGGCTTGCAAGGGTAGCTGCTGCCCCCTCGTGGAGGGCTGGCTCCTGCAGATGTTGGGTTGAAATAGCCAGGAGCCCCTGGCCAATGCCTGAGGAATAAACAATGGTGCTCTGTAAATGATGCAGGTAATTGAGGACTTTTTGTATATCATTCTCTTGGCACAAGTAGCTATAACCCTTTCTTGTAATTGCCTGAGAAAGCAGCCGTTTAAGTCTTTTCCTGTCATTGCTTTGAGTTTGACTTTCTCATCATATTCTGCTTTTCCCACTTCAGGGCTGGCTGTATGATTCGCAGGGCCCACTGCTCCATGAAAACGTGGGACCCCCGCTTAACAAAACAAGAAAATAGTGCCTTTGGAGGTACTATCATGCCTTTTCCTTTCTTCCACAATCTTTCTCTTGACTGGCTGTGGTATTTTTATTTGCTCTGTGGGGGCACCAAAAACATAGCTTTTCTCCCACATTCTAAGTTCTTCTCTCTGGGATAATGATCCAATGAACAGAGACAGACTCTACAGGAGAAAATGTCCAAAGTTTATGATCCGAATGTACGTTCTGGGGTCCATAAGAACGTGACACGGAGATGCTGAGGCTTATATGCCATTCTGGACCGAGGAGAAGGGGGCCTGGGGCCCGGGATTCCATGGGAAAGTACTTCATTCACAGGTAGGAGAAGGAGAAGACACGTGGGAAACAAGTTCTTGCTGGGACAGGCTTTGCTAGATTTCTTCCCGTCGGCCCCATACCTGCTAACCCAGTGGTCGGCAAACTGCAGCTCGCGAGCCACATGCGGTTCTTTGGCCCCTTGAGTGTGGCTCTTCCACAAAATACCACGTGCGGGCGTGCACGTGCAGTGCGATTGAAACTTCATGGCCCATGCGCAGAAGTCGGTATTTTGTGGAAGAGCCACGCTCAAGGGGCCAAAGAGCCGCATGTGGCTCGCGAGCCGCAGTTTGCCGACCACTGTCTAACGGTTTAACGGTCCATATGTGCTAAGGTTCCCTTCCTGAAGCAGCTTTTCCATCGGAATTCCTTTAGGCAGGAAGAAGGAGATTCTACCTGAATCCTCTGTTTCTAAATAATCAGCTTAAAATCAATACCCCCAGGGGCACATTTCAGGGTGGCAACACTTTGGCCCCTTCACTACTTAATGTCATTCTCCAGTAAAAACACATTAAATCTTTTAAATATTAGCATGAATTTTATCCTTCGCCTTTATCTTGTGCAATGCAAAGTATACGTGCAAATACAAGAACAAATATGATTGCATTAAGGGCAAATATAACTCAGACTGTGAAATTACTGAGATTACACAAATCACATTTTGCAGTGCCTACATGTATATGTACATTGTTCTTTCAAGAATAGTGAATATGCTGAACAGCAGCATTTCAATTGTTTTTTATTGCACTTCCTGATTCCTGCACATTAAACCAGCACTCTCTACCTTTGCCTTACTGATCAGTAAGGACTGAAAGGTAAGGGGACTCTGGGTTACCCTATCTTCTCCTTTTCTTCTGTGTCAAGAGAGGCAGCAGAAGTGGTTGGTTAAGTAAAATGAGTAAGAAAGACTATGATGGGGTTTCTTGGTCATTTGTTTTTCGTAAAAACCATTGCCCTCTATCTGCATTAGAAACAGGTTATGGTTCAAAAGGAAAGGATGGCCTCTCGCGGCTCCAGTTCCTCATTTACTCAGTCGTAGATGCACCACACGAACCTTGTGCGTGCTACGAGCCTTGCTAACGCCCTGGCGTCGTGCGCCCACTGGAGTTCGGTGTTCACAGGATGCTGTGAATGCTACAGGTGGGTGGGCAAATAAGAACTAATGGACATGCTTGTTAAGCGCATCTCCTTTGCTCTCTCTCTCTCTCACACACACACACACACACACACACACACAGCCCATTGTCCCATCAGACTTCACTTATAAAGTACAAGTTCAAAAAAAAATTATTGAGAATTCCATGACAATGACTACAGAGCATTAAACCCAGCACTGAGCTCTGCTGAGTTCAGGGCCCAGTGTGACCACACAGGCAACACGCCCATGAACCCAGCCTGGTGTAACTTCAATCACTTTCATAAAAAAATGAGCTACATCTGTTTGGCGTGTTTGGAATTCCAACAATGACAAATGGGAAAGCATGTCAGGCTCTTTGGAAGAACATGGAGAGGATTTTCCTAGTGGAGACCCCTGGTCCACAGTCACAGGCCGGGACAGCGGGATGGGGTCTGCGGCTGGAGCCATGGGCTTGCGCCTTGCTTTCAGAGGGCCGTGACTGGACTGCAGTTTGCATTCAGAGCCATGGTTTTGAGGTGGAGATAAAGATGATTAATGTGGGGATCACAGGAGAATGTTTACTATGTTGAATGGGGCACTCTCTAACAGGCTAGAAGGGTATTTGCTGTAAAGAAACCAGAAAAAGGTTTTCTGACTCCTCAGCATCAGTACATGACAAGAGGAAAAATTAAGTTCACTTTTTAAAATATATACATATTTTTATTGATTTCACGGAGGGAGGGAGGGAGGGAGAGAGAGAGAGAGAAACATCAATGATGAGAATCATTAATTGGCTGCCTCCTGCACGCCCCACCCTGGGGTTCGAGCCCACAACCTGGGCATGTGCCCTGATTAGGAATTGAACCGTAACCTACTGGTTCATAGGTCAAGGCTCAACCACTGAGCCACGCCAGCTGGGCTTACGTTGAGGAGTGTAGATTTCAATATAATGTCCTTGAAGTCAGTTTTAGGATAGAACAGGAATAATGAGAAGTAGGTAGCAGCACATTAACTTCTAAGCATACAGGACATTTTCTTTTAGCCTTAGTTTACAAGGTCCGGGGTTTGTCTGTCTTTGTATTCATACCAGTGGGCAGTAAATGCTCAATAAATGTGTTTATTGTTGGGTGCTAAAGATTATTAAGTATCATCCCTAGTGAAGAGACTGATGCAGGAGACTAAAAATACTACAGAGTGCAGAAACATCTAAATTATAAATCATTTGGAAAGGGGACAATAAAAAAAAATCTATTTTTGCAATTTAAAAACGTGACCACTATGACTGTTCTATTGTTTTCCTTGAAAGATCTGTATGTAAAATTATTGATCTCTGTTTAAGAGAATACAGCAAATACAACAGAGTTAGAGATATGACTATAAAAAGGCAAAAAAGACCAGTTGGGAAATAAAACCAGTTTACATGACTTTTAAAAGAGGAATAAGCATTACTAGGGAAGGGTGACTCGGGAGCAAGCAGGAGGTGAACAATCTTCAGAGCTGAAGGAAACCTTGAGGACTGCCCTGGCCAGCTCTTTGATTTGTCAGGAGATAGCACTAGAGCCCGGAGGAGAGAGATGGCATTTCAAGGTCACACAACACATGGCAGAAAACGAACCCCTAACCTAGTTTATCCCTCCTCACAATCTTTTTACTTCTTTAACTCAGCCTGTCCTTGATGTTTTCTCTTCAACATGGAAGAATCAAATAAAAACATAATCTTGGAATAAAAATCCAGATCAAAGAGAAACCAAGGAAGTAACTAGTTCTATAAGCCAAGGTTGTTGTTTTTTTAAAAGATAAATTAAAAATCAGAATATTAATATCCATGTCAGACCCTCCCAACTCCCTCAAATGTGAAAGTCTTCCAAGCACTAGGGTTTCTCAGTGGAGGTAGAAATTGTGGCAACATGAACACAAGTCCCGAACTTTAAACAGATGGGAATTTGCGGGTTAATTACCAGTAATATTCACAATGTCACCAGAGCAAGGGCAAGTTTTATCCAGACCACAGGAGCATAGCTTCAGGGAGCTCTGACTACAACAGAGCCAAAACAGAGTCCTCCTGCAGAGGGCGTCGGATGACCAGGCAGGGGAGCCAGGCTGTGGTCCGGTGAATCACCCTGGGAGGAGAGGCCCTTTAATCACAGGGACCGAGAACCAGACAATGCCCGTGGCAACTGGAGAAGAAGGGACCGTGCGGCGTCAGGCTCTGAGTGCTCCGCGCAGTCCGCGCAGGCAAACATTCCGATTCGGCTACACACATTCTCGATGCTGCAGGCTGGTTTGGAGAATTGGGCCTTTTAAGTCAAACAGTTCACCCAGGTTGAGCAGTCTATTGAGCAATCATTTTCTCTGCGTTGTGATAAATAGGACGTATACGTAACAGAACCATTAAAAAGTACTTTGAACTGTTCAAACTTTGAGAATTTGCTTTGATGACATTATAAAGTGTCAAAAAGTAGGTAAGGTAAATGTATTTACATTTGGGCAGGAGTCTTTATCTGCTTATCTTAAATTAGAGAGATTAAGCTTCATGGACTTTTGAAGAAATAATCCAATAAGAGGGAGTTGTGGGCATGGAAGAGAGAGCAGGATAAGACAGAGCAGATGGAGTGGACCTGGTGAGGAATGTAGCTCTGGGCAAGAGAAAGGAAATTGAGGTAAGGGACACCTGGGCTCTGGAAATGGACCTAGAGCTTGGTGTGGGTGGATCAAGGTGATCTCTGGTTATATAACTCAAGGATCTGGGCAGAGATGGGATTGCTGCCGTAGGAATGAGAGGTGAGCCTCAACTGAGTCCATAGGAGAAATACAAATACCACATATTCCCAACCAGAATGTTCATGTTCTGGAGTCCATGATATACATGAAGGCTGATGAGAGGTGAGAGGTCATAGTGAATACCGCACTATGGTCCTCCCCATGAGGGTAAGACCAAATGCAGACATCTAAGTAGGTGCCCAGTGTATCTGCATAAAGTATATACTGAGCATCGGTGAACAAGAAGAGCAAAGTTAAATGAGAAGGGACCAGGGCCACAGCCACCTGTTGTCATTGCCATGCCTGCTTCCTTCTCCTTGCCTCCCCCAGCACCTGTGCAGGAGAGTGAGGTCTAGGAGACCTGGAGTGGAGCCAGTGAGAACAAACCTATGTTTTTCTTATCTCACTTGTTAGTGACTTGATGTGGCTAATGAGTCTTCACCTTTCCTTTGTCAGATGGAATCCATTCATTCATCTTTTCATTCAATTATTATTTAATACATATCATACGCCAGGGCCTATGGTAAGTACTGGGAATGGACGGGTAACAGTCATAGTCCTTTTCCTTGTGGTGTGTACAGTATAGTGATGATAGATGTCAAGTAATTAGATAAATCACCTTCTAATTATGATAACTGCTGTGATGGGAGATAAAGGACACTATCCTATATAATAAAGAGCTAATATGCTAATTAGACCAAACAGCAGAATGACCGTCCAGATGATCTTCCGGACATCTGTCTGGATGACCTTCTAGATGAAGCCTGGGCTGCGAGGGCCAAGCCCCTTGTACAAATTTCATGCATCGGGCCTCTAGTTAGCATATAATAGGTGAACCTAATTGGGGAGGGAAGAGAGGATATCAAACAAAGTTTTTTAGCGAAAAAACTTGTCTTGAGGTCTGAGAATTAGAGACACTGGGGCCTCTTCATGCAGGATCAATTTTTGGTTTTAATCCCCACCCAAGGATATGTTTTTATTGAGTTTTAGAGAGGAAGTGAGAGAGATTGATTGGTTCCCTCCTATACCAGTAGACTTGTACACATCCTAACGCACGCTCCTGAAGTCCAATTTGCCCTTTGTTTTGCTGACCTGTTACCTTTAGAACATAAAGATCCTTTGCAGAGCAGTCTACTCCTGTCTCAAAATTCTCTTCACTCGCCACCCAAAATCGCCCACATATACACATTAGCAATTTGCCATCCCAAGAGGTAAGGAGAGTCCAGATACGTGATGCTCTTTTCTCCTCATGGGGCTGGAGGCCAGAGGAGCAGGGAAGGGTGATACTGTCCATATTCTCTGGAAAACCTGGAGTTGCTAAAAAACGAAAGCGAAAGAGACTGAAAAGGAAAAGACATTGGTTACATGTATCCTCCTATCACCCTGTAAGCTAAATGCAATTCTGTGTAGTGTTCTATGCACCTGCTTTTAATTGGCCCTTCTCCCTAGATTTCTGTGGATTCCTCATGGTCTCCCTCTGTGGTCTCCTCTGTCAGCCTGGAAATGCATATGTCTGTCCAGCTGCTGTTGCCAGCCCTCTTCCTGGTGTCCTCCAACACTCCTGCAACTTGAACGTGCAGATGAATAATGCGAGGACCTTGCCAAAATACAAATTCTCATTAAGTCCAGGGTGGGACCTGAGACTCTGCATTTATGGCCACTCCCAGTGACACCAAGACTGCCAGTCCTCTGACTATACTGAGTAACACGTGTTTACACTTCTCCCTGAGAAAATTTACCTCTTCTTTATTTTAAAATATATTCATACATATTTTGGAGGGAAAGGGGTGTTTCTTCTAAATTTTTAACTATTGTTTTGGTACAAATAGTTTCTATATGTCCATCTTCAGCTCTGTGTCCTTCTCAAGCTTCAGATCTGCATGTTCACATGCTTCTTGAACATCTCAGTGTAGATCCTACCAGATCGCAACAGGACATGTGCAAAACTTGCCTCATCCTGTAGCTACCTCCTTTCCCAGTGGATCCCATGTCCATTAAAGACATCACAAAACGATGTCCACCAGCATCCTAGTGCCCTAGACAGACCCCACCCCAATACCAAATGTTTGTCTATTTAAAAGAATCATGGATATAACCTTGAGGTAACAGCAACTGTAAAAAAGTGACAATCTGGTTTGGAAGCATTCTCTCTGATTTGCTGTGTCATAAGGAAACTGTCAAGGCAACAGGCCATGGTGTGTTAAACAGTTCTAAGTGAGCTGGTTCCTATAAAACAGATTTTCAAGAACTTGCATGGACTTTCATAGCTCCATTTGCCATGTTGCAGAGGGGAGTCCTCCAGGGGCACTTGCATGGAGAGGACCCTGTAAATTGCTGATCCACTATGTTTTCTCTAACTCTTTAAGTTTATTTGGTATTGAAGCTCTCGGCATGCGTGTTATGGTCAACTAGCAATGGCAATATGGCAATTCCAGTGGTTTATTTGAGCATTCTGGAGACTGTGCACAGTGATGTTCAATAAGAAGGAAGGTTATTTGGCTGCTATTATATGCATTACAATCTAAATGTTATGTACATAACATAATGCATATATAGATATATACACATACACACACATCAGTACATACATACTGTGATAGTTACTTATATGTGTCTACTTGACTGGGCCTTAAGCCAGATGCCAGGCTCTGGGATTTTTGCTGTGCCATCATTTGGGCAATCCCTCTGTATTTGTCCTTGCACAGCAGTCTAGAACTTCTCCACTTAGGCCCATCTGGTGTTTTCTCATGGGCTATGTTAGACACATGCTCAGGGAAAAATGGTGACACAAAGTGAAGAGTTGACAGTGGAGGAGAGTTTGGAGGGGACGGAAGATCAGGACAGTTTCCACAGAGGGTAATTATGCAGGTCTATTACAGCGCCTCCCCGTGCGTCTCCTAGAAGCAATCTCCTCTAACCGCAGCCCAATCACTGCAATGTGGCTACAGTGTGCTTTGTCAAAAGCAAAGCTAATCTTAAGGGTCTTTTGGCCTTGTTTGGTTCTCCATTGCCTCCTAGATGAAATTGAAGGTTCTTCACAATATGGTCCCATCTCCTATCACTCCCTCATCTTATCCCTACTCAGTGCACTCTCTATGTTTCTGTGACCTTCCAAACGTCCATAGTGGGAGTTTCTATAAAAGGAGCCTCAGGAACCTTCCTCGGAGTCCTTGGACCTCAACTCACAGATCGCTTTCATAGACTGTAACATGGAGCACTATATAGTAGAGTACCTGACAACGGCTTGTTTTAAGATCTTGAACTGAAAAATAGTTATCTTTGTTTTAAAGCTGCATTAAATTTGAAGGGGGTGTCTCGCAAAGTAAAGCATCTTTAGACCTGAAGATATTCCTGTAGCCATGACTTTGGAAAAAAGAGTAGATCAAGTTTGAGAGAAGGGCGTTTTCCCTCTGAATTTAATTTTAATTTGGGAAGGATTAAGGGTAATTCAATTCAGATAAAAAATTTAATATCCTTAAAATGTCCCCTCTCTTCACGTTATTTGATTTGAGATTGATGGATTGAGTAATTGGGAGGAGGGGCTACTAGCTCACAGCCAGGAAAAAGCCTATGCATTCTGAGTCAGTTGCTTGGAAACAGGGAGCCAGGCCTCCCAAACCTTTATTTATTTATTTATTTTTGCCAAAGCAACATGGGTTGTGTCCAGAGAGCTCCCTTTCATTTCTGCAGGCGCTTCCTTCAGGTCTTCACTCCCATGTCACCTTTTAAGAGCAGCCTCCCTAACTCACCTTTATAAACTTGCAATCGTCCCCTCCACTTCTGGCACTTGCTGCAGCTCTTTGTGGCTTAATATTTTTCTCCTTAGCACTTACCACAATACAAAATGCTATATATTTTTCTGTTCCCGTTTTTCCCTCTCAGATAGGAGCTCCACGTGGGCAGAGAACTTGGTGTTGTTTTGCTCACCGCTGTATCTCCGGTGTCCACCTCATAGGAGGCCTTCCATAGGTGCGATGGAGTAGAAGCCCATTCACTCTTCCGGAGCTGAATACAGCTCCTCCGCGGAGCCTTTTCTACGTTTCTCACTCACCCCGTGTGTGCTCCTGGAGCGCTGTCCCTCGGCAAAATTAAACTCATTATTGATCTGACATTAAAGCTCGCGTCTTCCATCTGGGATTTATTACTTTCAAAGTGTTTAGAGATGAAAAGCATTTTGATAGTTTCCTAAAACTCATTTACACCTATACAAATTAGGAAAGATTTCAATGACAGCAGAATGTGAAAAAGACAGGATTTTAGTGAACAAATCAGATTCAAAAATGAGTGAGGTTCGAAAAAAACTAACCAACCAGCCACTCACCCTCCCAACCCACAGAGTTTCAGGCTGGGTAACAAGTGAATCAAGTTCCTCAGCATGGACCTGATCCAATCTCAACGGAGCTTTGTGCTCAGTGCTGGTGCCACGCTCACCAGCGGTCTGCAGCACACTCAGGAGAGGGGAGACTGGAAACAACACTATCAGAAGGAATTGGGAATATTGAGCCTGGGAACGAGAATTCTAGGGGATATAATAGATATCTTCCGATAGCTGAAGGGCTGTCATATTGCCAAGGAATTGTTTCTTCTGTGTGGTCTTAAAAGTTGGAAATTACAAGGAAATCTATTTTGGCTCAATTACGGTACAGTCTTTGAGGGTTCTGATGCAGGCTGGGTTGGGGCAGGGGGCAGGGTGCCACAAGTCCTATCGTCTGGGTAGGTGCCTCCTGTGTCCTCTTGGCTGGGGGTGAGGGGTGGCTCCTTGTGTACATCCTGCACACATCCTTGCTCTCCTCATTCTCCTGTTGTGTGATGCTTGCTGCCACACAGCATCTTAGCTCATTGTGTCCTATGCTTAGAGTACCTATAATTTACTTTGTTTTAAAAAAAATCATGTGCCTAGCCAGCGTGACTCAGTGGTTGAGCGTCAACCCATTATGAACCAGAAGGTCATGATTCGATTCCCGGTCAGGAGACATGCCCAAGTTATGGGCTTGATCCCGTGTGGGGCATGTAGGAGGCAGCTGAGCAATGATTCTCATCATTGATGTTTCTAGCTCTCTCTCCCGCTCCCTTCCCCTCTGAAATCAATATAAAAATATTTTTTTAAAAAGCATTTGTTGCCCTAACTGGTTTGGCTCAGTGGATAGAGCATTGGCCTGCGGACTGAAGGGTCCCAGGTTCAATTCCAGTCAAAGGCATGTACTTTGATTGCAGGCATATCCCCAGTAGGGGGTGTGCAGGAGGCAGCTGATTGATGTTTCTCTCTCATCAAGGTTTCTAACTCTCTATGCCTCTCCCCTCCTCTCTGTAAAAAATCAATAATATATATATATATTTTTAAAAAATCATTTGTTACTAAGTATTCCACTTCGTTTGACTTCCACACTGCCTGCTGTTACGGGAAACTTTCATATATTGGCTTGGCATAGACAGAGACGATGTGAATGGTCCACCCTTTTCACTTCCTTTCATTCTGGACCATGGTCAAATCCTTCTATCATTCTAGACACCTCCTCATGGCAGATGAGTGACAGTGGCTGATATCAAACACAAAGTCAAGTACAATTCCAGCATACCAAAGGCTGAGTAAACCTGGTGTTGCCAAGAGCTTTTCAAATCCATGCTACTCTTGCAGGAAAGACTGCAGGCGCTCTCCACAAGGGGAGAGCCCCTCCCGGCCCCCAGCACATGGAACAGAGTGTGACTACTTGTCCAGAGAACCCCAGTACCATCCCTACCAGCCTCTTGAGGCTGTGGATAGCTGTCAAACACCTGGGGTTTCTTCAGTGCTTCTATTTTGCCCCCACCATTTTAACACCAAGTCTTTTTGTTACTGTCTACTTAGGATGTCTACAACCTTTTTGGTTCTTGTCTTCTCCAAGCACAAAGTAGATGCTCAAAAAACAAACAAACAAAAAAACCTGTTATCGAATAAAAGCCAACAGCTGCTTTCTTAGTTCAGGTTACTACAGTGATTTACAAGCAGTGTGGTGCAAGAATTTTTAAACATGCAATACCTGACTATTTAGTCAGGGGCATGGACCTCTTTTCCCTTAGAATGTCAAATAAAAAAAAAAAAATGACAACAGCCAACACACTTGCCATCTGTCATGAATGAATCAAAATTATACTTTTTATTTATTTATTTTTTGTCAGTTTGGCAAAAAAGTTTTTGGGTGTGCTACAGAATTTTAGTAATTAGCTTTTATGTGCCATGAGATGAAAAAGGTTGAAAACTGCTGTGCTAACCCATAATTCATTACCATATTTAAGTCTTCCATGGCATTCAGGACAAAGTGAAAGAAAGATCCTCACCATGGCAACCAAAGCTCTTCATGATGTATCTGCCTACCTACCAGCCTTCCCTGGCCCTTCACCGTCTGGTCAGCCTCACAGGCTCATCTTCGCATCTTCTAGTCTGTTCCAGAGAGCGTCCCCTGGCTCACATCCCTCTCTAGGGTTTGCCAACACCAAATGGGGTAGAACCCTCTTGGTGTGTTTCCCTGGCACTCTGCTCTGGTTCCTTTAACAGTACTCATTAGACTGTAATGCCTTGAGGTGCAAAGGAAATCATGTTAATTCCAGTCCAGTGCCTGGCCAACAATAGGCTCATGTCTGCAGGAAGCATGAAGGAGTTGTGTGTGGTGCCCATTTCATAGGACTCCCTTGGCAGCACAAATATGTGGAGTGGGCAGCATGGGAAGCATCAAGTGAACAGTTTTTATTTCTTCCTCTGCCATTAACAAAACATAAGACCTTAGAGGACAGGAAGAGTAATTAAAATTCTACAAGTCCCCCCAGCTAGGACATAAAATATTTTGAATTATGTTAAGTTTCTCATTTAACCTTTGCTTTTATAACTATTATTCATATATATAATTTCTTGATCAAGATCTAACTTCTATTAAAAACTATATAAATGATGCCCTGGTTGGTGGCTCAGTAGGTTGGAACATCATCCCGTACATCAAAAGGTTTGGGGTTTGCTTCCAGGTCAGGGCACATATCTAGGTTGCAGGTTCTGTCCCTGGCTGGGGCACATATGAAAGGCAACCAATTGATGTTTCTCACACTGATGTTTCTCTCACCCTTCCTCTCTCTAAAAAATCAATAAACATATCCTTGGGTGAGAATTAAAACACACACACATATAAATGACAATTTACATACTTCCACGTTAGAGAGAGATTAAGTGCAGAAAATGGGCACTGGTGAGCTTATGCAGCTTTATCAGAATACAAGCAAGCACTCTGGGGTCTCAAAGGTACAAATTCAATGCCACGTAAACTACTCCTCAGCTGTGTGATTTGGGGAAGTTCCCTGGGGGGCTGAATGCCCCTCCTATTGTACCCCCACCCAGTAGGTACTAAAGTGTTAGTTCTCTTCTTCTCCCTTATGATTTTGAAGATCTGGAAATACAGAGCTTCAGTGACAAGAATTTTTTCTTTTACTTTTGAAATAAAAGGGAGGCATTTAGTTTCTTAATGCAGTTTCACTTGGATGAAACAGCTACTTTTTCAGCAACAGATAATTTTTTAGTTATATTAATATTACTTTTAGGAAAATGTAATTTTGTGTTACTGATATGCAGACTGTCTTTGGAATCTTTTAAAGGAAATAAAATTGTATTTTAAAATATTAAACACACAAGAAACAAGTCAGCAATGTAATGCCCCAATGAATCCTGAAAATTTATTACTTGGGAGAATATCAGATATTGATCTTTTGTTTTACAGCTCATGATAATAATCAGAAAATATACACTGAAGTGGAATTCAAAAGAAAAGAATAATTACATATAATATACAGACTACAGATATTTTATTTGTACATAAGCAAAGCAGTACTAAAAGCATATTTATGTGTCCACAATTAGTGAACGCGCGGTGATTTTCTGTTTAAAGCTGCAGCAACTCAAATCCTCCTGGGGTCGATAAAGAAAGACAGATTGAGAAATACATTTAGGGCTATCACCGTGTCTGGTTGTAAACCTATTTTTTAATCTTTCCCTTCCCCCCATATATATATGTATATTCTTTATTGCCTTTATATTTCTGCTGGTTTAATATAATTAGTATACTAAATAGTTATCTGCATTTATTTGGTTTCTAAAAATATATAAAATGCATTGGAATAGAGCTCCTGCAGCTTTCCAGCGGCCACTGTCCTGGCATCGAAAGCTCTTCTGGAAATGTAAAGCAGCAATTCTGAATAAATAGTGATTGTTCTGTCTTCTCCATACAGCTGATGGCCTTTACCCAAAACTCAACAATACTGTAGCAAAGAGTATAAACATGCAATTAAAAAATGGACATAATACAAAAGTAAAACTTATGAGTGAAATTTTACACAATAAAGACTAATAAAGACAACTTAATAGGTAGAAGGGGGATGTGAACACAGCATTGCTATTTACATATAAATTAAGGCCCAATTTTTCAAAGGCAATGCACACGGGAAACTGCCCATCTGCCCAGACCCTTTGCATACCTGAAATCAAGAGTTTTTACTTTTTCCGTATTATTCCCTCAATCCATTATTATAGTTCTAATTTGGAAAGACATTCACAGAAAAGGCTTTAATACAATTCCTTTTTTTCTAAGGACTGTTTTGCTCTTATTCACAAAGAAAATTTTTTTTTTGGAAAATTTTCTTTTAATGCAGGTAAAAAATGTATGCTCTGGAAGCAAATGCTTATTTATTCTTCTTGAACACTGTTAAAATTCACATTTCATGCCATCCTATATTTTTACTGTGTCAGTGTTGTCTAAGCTCTAGTTTATGACTATGACTAATTTGAAGTATGAGAACTGATGGTTAGTTCAGTGATGACTGGGGGAATTGAATGGGTAACTTCTAATAATACCAACCGAAGTATCTCACATGTAAATTCTCTGTGCATTAAGACAAAAAAAAAAAAAAAAAATGCTAACAAGCCAAAGTATCTCCTAAGAACAACAAAAGGAATCTGGCAACCCACTAGAGATCATTCTGAGGGCGGCAGATACTTAAAAGGTCATGTATGTACTAATGCTATTTCAAATTATTCCTTGGTAAAAAAAAAACAACAAAAAAAAAACAACTTACCTTCTAATGTATTTAATACTTATAGAAAACTGCAATAAAAGAACTTGCAGTATAATAACAAAGAACTTGTCATCTAATTTAGTATTTAGAACCTGAATATTCCCCAGACTCAAAATTTTATATTTGGTATTTTTGTAGACTATTGCCCAGCCCCCATCAAAGATGTGGCTTATACAAAGATGTATCCAAAGATGTGGCACTTAATCTATCTCATTTGTATTCGCAATGGATAAAAATGATTAGGAACAACTAAAGTATTTTTTAAGATGTCCTAGGGAGGTGGGTTTTCTTTGCACTATTTTAAAAACACACTTAGAAAATATTCCTACAGGTGTGCTTCCAGAGGTACTATAACTGATTAAAAAGCATAGCTGCTTAATACATTCATCAAATTCATGTTTTTACCTCTTCTCATCTAGGAAATATTTTTATCTGTAATTAGATTTGTAGAGATTACTTGGCAGAGATTTGTAGAGATTACTGAGAACTCAGATGAAGTTATCAGAGAGGTTGCCATGATGCAAGGCTGGGGAACCCCGGACCACTGCAAGGTGGAAGGATGCTGCCAGCCTCTCTTGAGAATTATTAGATTAATGCTGATAAGAATTTACAACAATTAATTTGGTGTTGACTCTGTGTTTCTCATGGCATGCCAAGCATCTTTACAATTTATAATTGCAAAATTTAACATACCTCTTAACATTTTTATTTAAATAGAATGTAATCAATTTATAAAAATATTTTTCTTTGTGAATAAGATCACAATTTCTCTGGATAACAATAACAAAATGACTCTTAGTATAGGATGGAACCCTTTAAAAATAAGGCATATATTGGGCATACATAAACCATTATTGTCACAAAATCTACAAATTATTTTGATTTTTTGATTCTTATAATTTTCAATCATATGTAAATATGAAAATAACTATTATAAATTGAGAGCAAATGTGTATAGATTGTGGTTATTTAGGTAAGAATCAGTTATTTCTCAAGTCATTTGCAAAACAGTATAATGGCAAGGTCAACTCAAGAACCCAAAGAAAGTAATACCTTTAGTTGAGGTCTGCCATTTAGCTGGACTAGAAAAGGCAATTCTGCATTTTACTTTCAGTTCTCTAGAAGCTTCTATATATTTTCATAGCCATCCTTAGAATTTTCCACTGGAAACCTAAATATAGCAGCATTCTCAGCATTCATTAAACCAAAAATAAGTGAAATGCATTTAAAACATCCAAAGTTGCCCTCATGCATAAGCTACAACTTACATCTTTTTATTGTTACCATGGCATTAATATACTAATCCATTGTTACTTTGTTACATGTAAGAAACTGAGAGATGTATTTTCCTCAGAATTAAAAACTAGAAATAATGTTATCAGAGGGAATGTGAAAATGGCTAAGAGGTAACTGACCACATCCATTTAGATATTACTTGTGAGTCTTAAGTTAATCACTACTCATGAGAGGGGTGCTGACTCGTTTTTGGTTTCATAAATAAAAAAATATATGTACAAATGGAGATTAATGTCCTATAAAAGTCAAGCTCAAAAATGAAAACAAACACTGAATTTCACTTTATTTCCTTGGTAAAAAGTACCTAACTCCAACCCACTTTCTCGCTCTCTAAGTGACTGGAGAAACTGCAATAGTCTACAACGTCCAGAGGAAATGATGTGCAAGTAATACCTTCCCCACGGGCGCTTACACCAGAAGACTACACAAAGGAAGTGGGCCATTTTAAAAATACATCACTTAAAGCAATCTTCCTAAAGTAGACTGACCCGGTCCTCAGATATCTCTAACTTAGATATTATGGCAACTCTGAGGATCCATGAGAGTAAAAGGATAAGGCGGGGCAGGGGCATAACATAATGTAGCAAGAACCCCCTTGCCTGTTTGAAGAGATATTCAGCATTCCTGTCTCTGTCCTACAGTGTCAGAAGCACTGCAAACCTTTTAAACGTACAAGTTACCTCACGAAAATATTTCTGTTCTGGTATGTGGTCCTTCATGTACTGAAAATATTGTAAAGAAAAAAAATATTAAACTCCAGATTAAAAAGAAATGCTGAATTACTTCAACCAACTAAGCAATGGCTAGGACAAGTCACAAAGTCAATCCAAGTGGGTTCTCTCGGAGTTCGTTGCGATGGTGGAGCACACTCGGACACTTGCAAATCAGCATTCTACGGGGGGAGCCTGGCCACATGCACACAGTCATAATCACAAGTATGTAATGTAATTCGGTCACAAGATAAGTATTAATAAAAAACAGTAAAACACTAACATTCACACATTAATTGATTACATGGAATAAATTAAACTAAGCCA
Organism: Myotis myotis; assembly: GCF_014108235.1. NCBI lineage: Eukaryota > Metazoa > Chordata > Mammalia > Chiroptera > Vespertilionidae > Myotis > Myotis myotis. Next base: position 178,737,082 of record NW_023416335.1, read on the forward strand.
GTCACATACTTCTCTTCACTCTTAAGTCACTTTTTTTTTTTATGTATACACACAGAATAATACTTTCCTAATGCTCTCAAAAGGCTACACATAAAAATGAAGGCTTTGCATTACAGCTGCTGGATAAAAATGTCAACACTGTTCATGTGTGGAAAGAGTTTCTTTGTTCTTTAGCATCAGTGCACAGGGTATGGCTCCAAGTGGTATGCAATTTAGGACAGGAAAAGATATGGTGGCTTGTGAAATACATCTCTGTCATTGGCACAAATCAAAGAAAGAATCTGTACTGTCCGTGGTACCTTTATTGGGTCTCTCGCCCAAAGACAGATACTGTTATACATATATGCCTTCAGGATTAAAACCAGATGAGATAGGATTCTGCAGAATCCGAAGATTAGTGGGGAGTTGCCGAGATGAACCCGGCCGCTTCAGGGAGCCAGACTGGAAAGCTGCCTCTAAACAGGAAACAAAGAGTCATCAGATGGGCTCATCACCTTGAGTACTTAGCAATATGAACAATCAGAACTCTTCCTGCCACCAGGAATCAAAGAACATATAGAGGCAATTACAATCTGCTGTGGGTAGGGGGGTGACAGGCTAACTCTGCTTGCCCCTCTCAGCTGATACACCAAGTTTTCAGTGATTTGAGCAGTTACTGATCTTTTAAAGAAGGTGAGCACTTTGCTTCTCTTTCTTGGCTACTCAGACCACATTCATATACTGACTTAGAAGTGTCTTTTAAATATCAGGTCAAATTCATTAATTTTAGGAGAGGAAGAAGGGGCATTAGGAACAGAGAGAAGCTAAAACTCAAATAGGCGCCCTAACCGGTTTGGCTCAGTGGATGGAGCGTCGGCCTGCGGACTCAAGGGTCCCAGGTTCGATTCCGGTCAGGGGCATGTGCCTTGGTTGCAGGCACATACCCACTAGGGAGTGTGCAGGAAGCAGCTGATTGATGTTTCTCTCTCGTCGATGTTTCTAACTCTCTATCCCTCTCCTTTCCTCTCTGTAAAAAATCAATAAAATATATTTAAAAAAAAAACACCTCAAATAGGCTATGACTCATACATACTTCAGGAAAAGAATATCAGATCTGGTAATTTCATGCTCACTTAAGTAAATAAATAACCTAAATACTATTGATTTTCTCCAGAAACAGTAAGTACATAAAAAAAAAAAAATTAAAAATGGCCCAAGAGAATTAGCTTGGAATGGTTAGGATAACACATTTACTGAATGCCAAATGTTTATGCATAGTTAACAGGTGAGAATAAAGTGAAAAACAGATTTCTCCACATCTTACCCCGTTCTATGTCTATGTGTGAGGCCTCTACTTCAATGGGCTCCGCTGGCAAAACGGTCACTTTCGTCCCTGTCTGCTGGATAAACTGCTGGAGATTGACTTGCCGCAGCTCTTTCGTCAGCTGCTCCAGTTCCTGTTCCTTGTCCTAGAGAGAAGTGAGAGTGTTATTGATTGGAGGGTCAGTACTGGACACCCATCCTGGTGACAGTCCGTCTGCTGCAGGGCTGAGGTGGGATGGTCGCCGTCACAGGAGCGCACTGAACAAGTCTGGCTGAGAGCTACAACGGGTACAGAGGTCACTTTCTGTGTGGCCTGAGCCAAAAAAAAGCAAATCAAGGACAGCCTGGACTCCTAAATGTGATGCTTTCCTCCGCTAGGAACGCACTACGTACCCGATGAAATAAGTGTGATAGGTCTATAAACTGTCATCAATGAAATACTGATGTCCACCATTCCAGTTCGTTCAGCAATCTTGCTAAGCTGTTAACAATGAAACTGCCCTATCATCCCCTTCATAACTGAATAGCCCTTTAGTCCATGAGAGTCAGAGCTCTTGTTTTCTGTAAACTGCTGAGGTTCCCATGAGGTCCGTTACTGAGATTTGTAGCATAGCAGGAGGAAAGCAAGGTTCCCACAGGATTCTCACTACGGGGGTGGTTTCAAGCTCTGAAGGAGGAGTTTTGAGAAATGAAGAGCCCTAAAGAACGGAGATCAAGTCTGGACAGCTGGAAAGGTCTAAGGCCAGGAGAGCGTTCTGTGATTTAAATGGATTTTCTCTTTCTCTTCTTCTCTGTCCCCCCCGGGCTGGGGGTGCCAGAGGACTTTGGTAGGGCAGGGAAGACAGGGGGAGAGAGTGGTTGTTTACTTACTTTGAGGGTAGGAGGTACTTGGAGATGTTACTCGTTTACTAGTATTAGGTATCTTTCACTAGGTAGTGGGATTTACTAGCAATGATTGTCATAAATTAGTGTTTCCTGTAAGTAATATCGAAGGCAACACAATTTCCAAATGTGCCCTTAAGTGTCAAAATGAATCCAAATAGTAAAATACTGGCACCCTGGAGGTCAACCTTCTACAGAGTGAGAAATTCCTGATTTTCACAATTGGGGGGAGGGGTAGTCTTCTCTCTCACTCTATAGTTAATGACAGAGAAAGAACATCGGTTCTTCCTGGAACCTGAGCTTTCTCTGCTTTTGGACGGTTCACACTCTAACGCAGCTCCTCTAGAGCTCCAATGTGCACAGGTGCTACCTGGAGATCTTGTCATAATGTGGACTGTGAATTTCTAACAAGTGTGAGGAGCCACATGGACCGCCCCTGAACAGCAGGCTTCCCCACAGCACTTCCACAGGAGGTTCTAGACACGTGCTGTCGAGCACCTGAGATGTGGGCAAATTCCACCAAAAACCACCTTACATTTACTTAATGCTTGCAAACAGCTTTACTGTTTATTTAGTTTGAATTTAAGTAGCCATGCTATAATCAATGTTGTGTCTTGCTCACTTCAACGTCCATAACATCACCACCTTGTCTTCTCAAGAACGGATATCCAAGAAACCTAAGTTGAGTGACCAGGGTAAGTGGGGCCTTGACTTGCGAGTGTCCCGACTAACAAGTTTTTCAAGATATGAGCCGTCTTTCGGCCGATTTTTTGCCTTGAGTTGCGAGCCAGCTTCAGATACCCCACCGCTAGTTGGCGCAGCGAATGTCACAGTGAACGCCACAACATCAGCCCAGCATCATGTGTCTCACTCGTTCACAATTGATTTGACATACAAGTAATTTGAGTTACGAGCTCCGTCATGGAACGAATTAAACTCGTAAGTCAAGGCCCCACTGTATATGTGAAGAAATGTAAGTGCTCTGAGACTGTGACTGGAGAGGGGAAAGTCAGAGGCGGGCCTCTGAGCCTTTTCAGGAAAGCGAAGGAGAGTAACGGGAGAGGGGAGGAGGGAAGGGACTATTTTCACCCCAGGGAAAGAAGGTGGGGTTGGCAACAATGAAGAAGCCACAGATAAGCAGCCAACTGGCCAGACAATCCTTCGTAAACCAATCCTTGGCAATCTCTTTTGGCTTTGGTTTCTCTAGCTCTGAAAGAAGCTAGAGATTCACTATCGCATCATTAGTGTCCATTCCAGCTGAGATTCTATTCTCCGATATCCAATTACCTGCCGCTGCAACCGCCACAGTGGGACAGCCCCTCCCTGGAGCAAGGGTCAGTGTGGCTTCTGCTCTCTTTGGTTTCGCCTCTCATCTAAGCTTTATGGTTAAGTCACAAGAATTCTAATAAAGTTATAAACTAAGGAAGGTGCCTAACTTTAAATGTAAGAGAAAATGGACGCTCATCAGAGATGTCAAACATAGATGCTTTTAAAAAGATGATCATTCTCTTTGTAAAAATGTGCTTACCTGTAAGCGTTTGGTGGCTTGTCCAAGAGATCTTTCCACAGCTTTAATACCATTTTCCAGCCTCAGGCTCTGCTGTCCTTGAATGTCAATCTCCCCTTTGACCTTACCGATCTTCCCTTTAACCTCTTCTTCATTGACCTGTGCCTCCTGGACTTCCCGTTGCAATTTTTCTGCCTCAAGACCGTTTTCCATAGTCTGGATCTGGGCCAAATAGTCCTTTAATTTGCTCTCGCATTCTGTTATTTTCTGTCTTATTTCTTGAAGCTGATCCTTCAGCTGTTTTTCATTTTCCTGTTCAATCTGCAATTCATTTTCCCAAAATTCTTCCTCTTCAATTTCTACATCATTTCTTTTGATCTTTTGCTCCAGGCGGACAATTTCCTCTTCAAGGTTGGAATTATATTTTTGCTCCCAAAACTGTATTTCTATTTCATTTGATTTCAGCTCTTTCTCAATGGACTGAAGCTTCTCCGTCTGCAGGCGGATCAGCTTCTTTAGCTCGTCTGCTGTTGTTCTGCAGTTATTCAGCACTTTCTGCTTAAAGTCAGTTTCTTTACCTTTTCCAAAAATGTCCATTAACCCTTTGGCACCGCCTGTAAATGTTAACGATTTCCTCTTAGGTTCTCTCCGTTTGATGGATTTGTCAACCTGAGGCCTCAGTTTGGCTAAGGGGGGCAAACTCTGCCTGTATAAAGTTCTTTCAGGAATTCGAGCCACGCCATCAGAAGTGGGCCGCTCACTGAGAGATGGCCCTGTCCGACGTAAAATAAGCTGCACATCACTGGCGTACTGCCCCCATTTGTTTAAGGATATGATGGGATTCTCATGAGGTGCCAAATGTCTCTCAGTATCTCTCCATTTTTCTATTAGAGTGTACCTTCCAGTTCGACCTAGATTTAAAAAAAAAAAAATAAAGATATGAACAAACCGTCAAAATGGCACATGCGGTAGCTAAAATAAGGAAATAAATGATGCTCTTCAATAACTGTCTCTTTTTGATTAGCATCAAGGTCTAGTCCACACTGCCTCTGAAACTTTTGACTTGAAGACACTGAACTCCTTAACATATGTAACAGCATCAACTGACAGGATGTGAACTGCATATGCTCTTCAGACTTGCTATGAAATTCAACCTAATTCTTCACACCTCAGTGAGAACCTGACACTCGTGTCCAATACCTGGTGGCTAGACCTTCCTGCCTGGGGCAGGACCTGCAGCTGAAGCCAAGGACACCAGGATGCCCCACTGGAAGCCCTAAGGACCTGGTCGCAGGAACCAGGTAGAACTGCAAAACCTGAATAAACCTCTACTTGGTAAATCCTCTGCATTCTCTGCGCATCGGACCTGAAGGTCGGAGGCCCACTTCTCCTCCTGAAGGGACACATGCAGCCAGCTAGACAGGTCTTTCCTGTCTCCCCACGAGGGCCGGCAAACCCACGTTCACACCGCAGCGTCTCCCTGCACACCTGCGGCCAATAAAACAAATCACCTCACTAGAAACAACCCTTCAAAATAGCTTCCCATGAAAAGCAGGCCTGAAGAGAAGTCTTGTTCTGTTTTGGTAGTAATAGCTTCAAAGATTCTTCTAAAGAATTTAAAAGGCAAAAACAGAATAAATTCATTTAAATAAAAAAAATACATTGAGCCTAACTAGAAATTATGGAAGATAAAAAGTTTCAGAAGACAATATCATGCCATTAGCTTGAACAGACTTCCTAAATATTTCCACTTAAGGTGAGTGGTTCAGAAGGATTATATTAATTTTGTTAAAAGTGTCCATTAGGTGATACCTGAAACTAATATAATGTTACATGTTAATTATATCTCAATAAAAAGAAGTGCCCATTAGCAGTTAACGTTATTACAAAAAAATAAACTAACCCTGCCATCTAGAAATGATAGTGCTTGCATATATAGCTATTGATTTATCATTCCTGCCTTCTTTTTTAATTTCATGAGCTTCTGAACCAACAGTAGTATTTTCTCAATTACTGTGTCACTAAATGGAAATCTGGATATGTAAATATGAACACCCATGCATGCAATTCAGAAGCAGCACATGAAGAATGATACTGCTTTAAGCATGTGCAATGTTCTTTAAGGAAACCTGAATGGTGGGTGCAGCTGAAAAGTTGGAGCTTTGGAGGCAAACTACTGGAGACTTACTTCCAGGTAAATTACCTACTGGAGGTAGCATAACTTTACTTCTGCATGAGGAGAGTAGCAGTTCCTCACAGGTTATAAGAGTCAGAGTCAAGTGTAGTAAGCACCTACTACCACACCTGGCCCACAGTAGGTACTCAGTATGTGGTAGCCATTATTAAAGACACTAGAGCCCCTGGTACATGAATTCATGCACAGATGGGGTCCAGGTGGCCGGCCTGCCCCTCCCCAATGGGGGCCCATCAGAGGTGGGGCTGGCTGGGGGGAGGGGCCACGGGAGGGCTCCAGGGTGGAATCAGAGGGGCTGTACTGTACTAGTCTAGAGAGAGAGAGAGAGAGAGAGAGAGAGAGAAGGACACAGAGATCCAGTAGCAGTCATTCTGTCTCTTGTAGTTTCAGAATCGGTTCTATTTCTACCACCTAAATCTAACTTGTCAAATAGTCAAAGGTCCGAGGAGAAAGTATTCTTTCTATACTACCAGTCACATTCAACAGCTTGTATCAAAGTACGTTCTCTTTAGCTCCAGTTTGACTGGACTGCGTAGGAGCACTGCATCGGATTACCAACTTGTGTACATATGCTCATCTCGGTGGTTTCCTGAAGTAACTGCAGCTGCCCAGAAAACTCAACAATCGCGAATCCAGAATATATATATCGTGCCACCATAAAGCACATAGGCGGCCTTAAACCCAAGAAACTAGTCTTTTAAAGTTGCTTCACAATACATTTTTTAGAAACATGCAGCCAGTCTATACTCTGCTAATAGTATAACTAAATTTTACTGTTGTTAAGCCACAGAAATCCTGGGGTTTGTTACAACAGCAATTTCCCCTAATTAATAAACCCTCTATTATTTCTTATAGTAGAGATTAGGCCAAATCCTATAAAATTTTCATTTAGTGTTTAGACTGAATACCAATAACTCTCATTACAAGACATATAAATATTTAAGTGCATATCAGCATCCTGCATTTGATGCTGAGACGATCTTGGGCATGATGGAAGCAAGGAGCCACAGCCCTTGGCTGGCTGCCAGGTGAGTCATCTCTTAGATGAATTCTTAATTCAATGAAGTATTTATGATACAGAAAGAGTTGTTAAGCCTTGGGGAAATATCATAAAACATCCTCATTCAAGTTGTCAACTTTTCAAAACAGGTCTGGGCTGAGATACTGAGCAAGCAAAAATGGGGAGCAGATTCTGTTAAAACTTCTTTTCAACTTGTTCATTAACAAATACACTCCTGAGTGCAAATGGATAAACTCACACCTGGGACATCTGGGCATTTTTCCTTTGAAAAGCTGTGCAGAAAATGTGGTTACCACGTAGACAAATGCAGCTTGCTATACTCCTCAAGTACCATGCCTTTTGGGTTTTCTTTTGTTGGTTTGTTTTTACTACTGTCCATGGCTTGACTCAAATATCACGAAGTTATGTTTGACACTTTCTAATCCTAGTTTTCACTAAGGAAAAAAACACACACTAATATTTAATTCAAATAAATTATGTGAAACTTTTAAAAGGGACAATTACTAAAGTAAGGTGGTTGCAAAGAATATGAAATAAGATTAAATACCTGAATTCTCCCCTCTTTAATAAATAAACTTAAGCCCATAACCTAGTATTAGTTCTAATTGCAAGAACATTTTGTTAGATGTGAAAGCCTAGGATTTCCAGCACTATTTGATATAGGAGTGTGCTATATGGTATTTAAGGCAAAACCAAAAGAAACCCTCTATCTTTGTATATGGCATTGCCAACTTCTAACAGTGCATCTGCCACAGTGCAGGTGGCACACTTGTCTCTATAAAATGTTAAACTGGCTTGTTTCAACCCTGAGCTAAATTGACATGCTTTCAATATAAACTAGAGGCTCAATGCATGAAATTCATGAATGGGTAGGGTCCCTAGGCCTGGGTGGTAATCAGGGCCGATCAGGGCCTTCGGCAGCTGGCCTGGACCTCCCTTCCCTGGCTGCCAGCCAGGGCGTTCCTTCGTTCCATGCCGCCTCCTGGTGGTCAGCACACGTCATAGCGAGCGATCAAACTCCTGGTCTCCTGGAGGGGACACTTTGTGTATTAGGCTTTATATATATAGACCAGCATGACATAAAATAAACTTTTGATAAGAAGTTCAAAGAGTTGTTAAGCCTTGGAGAAATATCATAAAACATAAATAATGGATTTAAGATGCAAATATAAACTTGAACCCACGTTACTGGCTTTCCCAATATGCCTTCATCATGTTCCAAAAGCGTTTTAGACAACTAAAAAACACTCAGACAATGGGATAAAGATAAATTGGGAGCAAATGAGAAGAAAAAGTGCACAGGGTAATTGAATAAGATGGAGCCAGCAAGCATATACTTGACAACTTCATCTTTACTATATGATAAGATTTTAAAAGTACACATTACCTTTCTAGTGAAAAACCATGTTATTTAATCTGTTGCATTTTCTTTTCTAAACGTATACAGAATAAACAGTAAATAGGATTTTTCCAATGAGGGGCCTGGGAATTAGGACTCCAGGTTTTGACATCCTTCATTCCAGAAACAATTGTTTAGGATAAACAGCAGAAGGGAAGACAGTATAGACTCTAGACTCAAAATCAGTAAAATCTGGGGGGAACCAGAGAGGCAGGGTATTTACAGATTTACCTAAGCACAGGGAACAGTGATAAGTAAAGGTAAAAGCTTGTGAGATATCATGAAAGCAAATGTACAAAACCCGTTAGAAATCAATATTTAAAACAAACAACAGGACCCATAAACCACTTTATCTTAGACACCAGGGAATTCACTTACCTATTGCTTGAGCTAAGGCTATTACAACCTCCTGGCAAGTTGTGACTTCAGTGACCCCACAAACAATCCTCTGAACTCCATCCACCCAAACTTTAAGTTCCATGGTGCACCAGCCGGTCACCCAAGGGCCCTGAGACTGGTCATCAATAGCGTCAGGTCATGTCTCTGGCTATGGAAACATGGAGAAGGCAGTCCGTGCAGTCAGCTAAAAAGAGGAAAACACATTTTTAATAGAATGAATCTTAGGATTTCTTCTAGTACGCAAATATTACACAAAACAAATTTTAATATATGACGATCCTACCATCAATGACCACATGCTCCCTTATTTTACAGAACTGAATTCAGCCACACGAATGCAACTGAAGCCACCTGTCATGACACTGTTTCACATTACTGCTATTTTCATAATTATAATTTTAATCATAAGGCCACACTCTCTACTGGGTAAATAAATCTTATTTACTCGACTAAGTCCCATTGCTCAACATACAAGCTGTTTCTTTTTTAAAAAAAATTGTTTCATTAGAATCATTTCTGAGGTTAAAGAGAAATAAAAAAAAGCTTTTGTCGTTTTAGGAATCATACATAATGGAACCAGTTCTACAGCCTTGGCAGCACTTGCAGAGGTGTGTGCACAACGCCATGGCATTCCTTGTTCCGGGTGCCCCTTGCCTTCCTCTCGTCCCCGAGGGACCGAGTGCCGTCTTCACAAAGCACAGCACACGGCTCCGGTGCACAGAGAGTATTAAAGGAAAAGAACTCCTCTGATGGCTGACAACTTCCCCATATATGTCCTTTTTCATTTACTTAATTAGGGTTTGACAAATTTCTGAAATTATAAGTTATTCTAATAATATAAACCATAACCTTTTGTTACACTTGCCATTTCCCAGTTATTTTGTTGTTGTTGTTTAGCTGCCCTGCATGTTAAGCAGAAATTTTTACATTCTCCTACAGTCAAGCCGAATGCCTTGATTTCTTCTATTTGAGTGTCAGTATGAGCCTGCTAAAGATCAATTAATTACACACACTTCTTTTTCCTGTGGGTACTGAAAATCTCAACTCTTCCTGCATTAAATCTTTAATCAACTATGATTTATTTGTCCATTGTCCTGTGATTGTCCAATTTTTCTGTGGTTTTAAAAAACAGTTAAAGTTTATGAGGTGTAATACACGCTGACTTAATTAGAAAGAACATGAAGTTGAGGTTTACAACAGCATTGGTGTTTCGAGATTAATGCCTTATTAAAAAGCTTATTTTAGAAACCCTAAAAATGTTTCTTGTGAAGTAGTATTTACTACAAACAGTAACTTAGTTATGCACATTCTCTTACAGGACCTAAGACAGTTCTAGGCCACCTGGGCAGATGAGTCAGAATACATGTGAGTTGAAGGAGAATAAACCTAACAATTCCTACTTTCTCTAGGGAAGTTACAAAAATAGTTCTTGTCATCCCGAAAACAAGAGGAAGGACCGGCCGAATGTTAATTTCCCAGCACGTGCTTTAGCGCGCGCTGCAGTGCCAGGGCGGTTTCATAAACCCCTGTGCAACCAGAGAACTGGGCATCGCCCATGACAAGCTGGTTCCCGTAACTGCGCTCCTCAGTTATGAAGCCCTGTGAGCTGTTAAGAGTTTCTGGGGAAAAAGGGTTCTGAAAGCAAAGAATTGTAAGAAACATAGTAAGTAAAATCTTGAAAGCTCCTTTAATGGGCTGGTGTGCACTCTACACTTCAAGTAAGAGGTTTATATGCTACTGTCCCCAATCCATTTAGAGAACATTCCTGAAACAGAGAAGAGTTAGGACTTAAAATTTGTTTCCTTCTCTGCTAGACACTCCCTACTAGAATTAGAATATGAATTATTCTGTCTTGGAATAAAATTAAGATTTAAAAAATGGCCAAACAATATATACATATATATATATATATATGGTGTTAAATTAATATATTAAATTTAAGTTATTTGATTAAAATAAATAAACGAGCTGAATTTAAAAAGACAAACTCAGTTGCATTAAAATCTATTGAATACCTAGTCTCTTATCATTAAAAAAATTTAAACTTGGGAAACCTAACAAGAAAGACAGCAGATCTCATTAAAAGTCCATCTCCCCACAAAGAAACCTGTCATTTCAAGGAAACTTATGAAGCACATTTTTAGTTTCTAGGAAGGTTTTAGTACACCACCACCTATTTTCCTATCTAAATTACCACAGTTTCACCTTGAGCTTTTAATCATTAAGTGCATACAAATGAACATAAAACACATGTCCATCTGTTAACTATTACAGAGTATAGTGATGTGGGAAAACACTGAGCACAAATAACACTGCCCACGTTAATATAAACGTGCAGGGTATTTAACCACTGGATCAGAGACTTCCTACCGCGGGTCATCACAGAGAAGACCTGAGTCTGTGTTTTTGTTTTAACACCACTAATATAATACAACCTTGAATCGTTAAGGAGGGTAGGAAAAATGCCTTCATGGATCAGATCAATGACCCGCATGGCCCCACATTTTATTTCTAGAAGGGCCACTGGTTTTAGTGAATGGCTCCTGTCACGTTTGGGGCTGTACTGACAACGATGCCTAGCTTCCCTAGAGCCATGAGAGTCATTTGAAGAATCTATCTTCCCAGCAGAGGCCCCTAAAACTCCCCGTTCTTTCTTTCAGATCCTCCAAAGCCCAACTCCGAAAGCTCTGCTCCCAGCCCCAGAACTGGACAGGAGGGGGAAAGTCCTACATTGTAGGCGTGTGTGATGGCCAGGTCATCATTGGAACTAAAGACTCAGGAAGCAAACAGGCTTTGGAACCTCAGTTGGAATTTGCAATAGTTTTCTTTCCATGGAAACAGTGATGCAGGTAGAAGTAAGGTTCTACTGGTGAGGGTATTAATATAAGGAGTATGTGTTTTCATTATGAAGTTTCTATATTCAAAGCACTATCATTTTAATAATTTTGATAATAAAGAACTAAGTTTGTTAAGTAACATGCTACTGCTGAACAAGTGTTCTTTAACTAACAACCATTTACTATCTTAAAAGCCTATTGGGATTAAGCATCTGAATTGATGGAAACAGTTCCCCAAGATTAGTGCAATTACATTCAATCCTCATTATTCATAGTTTCCGTATTCGTGAAATCATCCACTAAGGTTTTTTGTTGCTGTTAATCCTCACCTGAGGATATTTTCCCATTATTTTTAGAGAGAGTGGAAGGGAGGGGAGAGACACAAAGAGAGAAACATTGATGTGAGAGAGTCATGTTGATTGGCTGCCTACCACATGAGCCCTGAGCAGGGCTGGGGATTGAGCCTGCAACCAAGGTACGTGCCCTTTATCGGAATCGAACCTGGTACTCTTCATTATTCAGGCCGACATTCCATCTACTGAACCAAACCAGCTAGGGCACGAAAATTTATTTTAACGCCCAAACTAACACTTGTGGCATGTTTTAGTCATTTACAGACATGTACACAGCAGTGAACAATTTGAGTTCCCAGCTGAGGCTGGACAAGTCATTGCTCTGCCTTCTTGTTTCTGCTTTCATACTGTCAACAAGTGTCCTTGTCTAAGTCTATTTAGTGTTATGTTCTTGCATTTTTGTGGGTTATTTCACTGATTAAAATGCCCCCAAGCATTGTGATAAAGTACTATCTAGTGTTCCTAAATGCAAGAAAGCTGTGCTGTGCCTAGAAAAGTGTTGTTCCGGCACAAGTTATAGTGCTGTTAGCTGTGAGGTCCAGTGCACGGATTCGTGCACCAGTGGGGTCCCTCAGCCTGGCTTGTGCCCTCTTGCAATCCGGAACCCTTCAGGGAATGTCAGACTGCCAGTTTTGACCTGATCTCTGGGCCTCTGGCCTGTAGGGATCAGGCCAAAGCCAGCAGTCCAACATCCCCCGAGGGATGTAGTAGTGCGCAAAGGGACAGGAGGCTGGGGAGGAGCCCGAGCCTGGGCCGGGCGCCGCTCCCACTCATCCCGGCCCCGCTGCGCCTGCTGCCACGCCGCTGCTTGGTAGGACTGCTGTGGAGGCGGGAGAGTCTCACGCCACAGCAGCTGCACACGCCAACTGTGAGCCGGGCTTCTGGCACCCATCCGTCAGCTGAGCGGTGTTCTCCTTGTGGGAGCACACTGACCACCAGGGGGCAGCTCCTGCATTGAGTGTCTGCCCCCTGGTGGTCAATGTCCATCAAGGTCAAATGGTTAACCAGTTGACCAGTCGCTTAGGGTTTATATATATAGACTAGAGGCCCAGTGCATGAAATTCATGAACGGGCAGGGTCCCTAGGCCTGGGCAGTGATCAGGGCCGATCGGGGCCTTCTGGCTGCCAGCCAGGACTTTCCTTCCAGCTGCTGGCCGGGACCTCCCTTCCCCAGCTGTCAGCCGGGGCTTTCCCTTGTTCCGCGCCACCTCCTGGTGGTCAGCGCACGTCATAGTGAGTGATCAAACTCCTGGTCTCCCGGTTGAACTCCCGAGGGGACATTCTGCATATTAGGCACACCATATATATATGGTGTCTTTAAACAGAAAACGATGTAAAACAAGGTGATATATTGATCACTTGACAAAACTGTAGTGACCAAAGGCCCTGGTGAATAACAAGAGTTGACTGCATGCTTTTACATAGTTTCACTTCCTTTGATGGTAAACATCAAGCTACTGTGTAAATTCCATTATTTCCTGGACACTAGACACAAGCATACTGACAAATAGCTTATTACCAATTTTAACATTTCCTTCATTGCTAGTTTTGCTCAAGATCTAAGGTTATTGCATACCATAGCATTCTTTGTAAAACCAGTATACAGATAAACTGAGTTATAATAAAGTCCTCACAATCAGAGTAGCTACTTTAACCCTTTGGGGTCCAATGTTATTTTTGGAATTCAAACAGTCTGGTCCAAATTAATTGACGGGATTGAATGTTGAACTTTTTAATGTTCTTATTGCTTGACGTTGGACCTGCTCCTAGCGCCTGATCTGTCGAGTCAGCCTCGAGGTTGGACCGAAAAGGGTTAATTAAATGAAATGCTGATGCTAGCCACTAGTTGTTGTTTTTTGTTTGTTTGTTTGTTTGTTTTTTGGCAACACAGAGAGAAATTCAGCACAATGAACACAGTATATTCTGAATAGTAGTTATTAGAATTACTTAATAATCAGGTACCAAAACTTTTCTCATACCCAGAGTGTTAACCAACAGGTCATAAAACATTATCAAAACCTTTTAGAAATAAAGCACTTTGCTAGGATGGTACTTATTTATGAACTAACAATTTGGGTAAATTCTGACCAGCCAATTATCACTCTGAGCAAAAATACAAACTTAATATGCAATAATTATAATTTTAAAAGCAGGTTCTTTACAATTACCTGTATCAGAAAACAAAGATATGTTTCCAATAACTAGGGCTAGTCTCAAAAGTAAGGTCAGCTTCAAAATAATTCCTTTTACCAGTCTAATATACTAACTGGCACCACCAAAAAGTCATTTCTTTCCTCTTCTGCCCCCTCCCCACCCCTGCTGCCCATAGTAACTATGTGTAAAATCATTCTAATACCTCATGGTAACAGAAGAATATGTTTATTAGATTGACTTCTTTTTTTTATATATATCTAGCTCACAGAACACTAATGAAGTAAGTGTTTTGTTTCAGTATTTAAGCCTAAAGCATCATACCTTGGAATGAGTGGCCAGAGAAGAAGGCATGGAGAGGTCAGAGAGCCCATGGGTAGTAGGTATGAAGGGATGTCACAAAAATGATGGGAAGGAGGGGGAGGAAAAATGGCGGCGGTATAAACAGACGTGTCCTGTGCCTTGTCCTGGAGCAGATAAGGGTGAGCAGCTGAAACGGGTAACATGCAGCCCGAATAGGCAGAGGATTTTCAGCTGAGAGACTGTCTGCAGCTAGGAAAGACCGAGAACCCCCAGGAAAAAAAGGACGGTTGGAGACTGCGGCTGAAGCCTCTCGTGGTGCGCCAGCTAAGCAGTGGAGACTGCGCCATCTTGGGTGGTTGCTGCCGGCATCCAGAGACCAGCTACTACCCTGGAAACAAGGGATCTCAAGCAGCGTCACTGCCTGAACTCAGACGAGCACTGCTTCTTCTCACGGAAAGGTTGGACATCCCCTAAAGGTGCGGTTTGAAGTTCGGGTTGGAGGGAGGACCGAGCTCGCGCGCGCGCGCGCGCGGGGCGGAATCTGCGCCCCACAGAGTCTGCAGCCGTTGGGACCAGCGTGACCCGCGAGTGGGGAAGGGGCCCCACAGGGCTGCTGGCAGAAGGGAACGCGAAAAATGAGCCCATAGCTGGACTGGATGTAAGGGAGCAGCCTTGGACTTTGCCAATCTGCTGGCTGCTTGGTGCCAGGGGCGAGTGAGCGCGCGGAGACTGCGCGCGGAGACTGTGCGCAGACCTGGAAGGTGGAGGCTTGCGAATTCGCACAACTATCAGGCTCTTGTTACAGTTCCCCTTAGATCCGTGCATTTGATTATTAAACCCAGTGCATGGGATTCCCCAGTTGGGGTCATTCGCAGAGCCTGTAGGGGAAAGTTCTTTTTGGGGAGCCTGGGAAACAGCGGGCAGTGGCAAGGAACCAGCTCTGGGCAGTGGTCTTTCCTGAATCAGTTCCCAATACCATAGAGGAAAAAAAAAAAAAAACCCTACTGATAGAGAGGACTTATAGCCTCAGAGGTCAATCCAGACACACTGCCACCCAGAGGCAGAGCCACGAACTGTCTCTTCTACGATCACAAATAAAGGCAGTCTGGTAAACAAATACAAGCTGCCTTAAAATCAGGTCTGTGGTTTACCGCACGGAGGGACAGTGTATCCAGGGAAGTTCAACACTCCCCTGAATTCCTGGCAGGACTGAGGCGTGCCAAAAAGAAGAGTGGAAGATCTGAAGCACCTTCACTTCCGAATATTTATATATATATATATATATATATATATATTTTTTTTTTTAAATTCTTTTTTCACCATTTCATTAAGAACCTATTTTATTTTATTTTTTTATTTTTTTCATCACTTGATTTTACCTTTTTAATTACTACATTGTTTTAACCAGTATTATTGCTATCCTTTTACCATTTTTTCAAGTGTCATTTTATTTTTTATTATTTTTTTAATTTTTCTTTATTTTATTTTGGGATTAGTGTTATACACACTATTTTCATCGTTCCTTTAGCATCATTTCTCTCTAGCTCACATTTACCCTTAAGCCAAAACTCTCTTCCTCACTTTTCCCCTTTTGTTGTCCTGTTTCTCTTACCCTATTCCTGCTTTGGATTTTACCTATTCCTTCTTTCTAACCACTGTCTAAATTTCACTCTACTTATATATCTAATTTCCAATCCCTCGCTCTCCCCATACAAATAGCCTCTTCCCCACCTCTATTTCATTCTCTAACTTTTTTTTTTGTATTTTTGTTTTTTTTCTTCTCTCCCTTTTCCCAATCTCATTTCGGCACTCCTTTTTGTTTTTTATTTTTCTCTTTAATCTTTTTCTCTTTTTTCTTCTATATCCCCTAATTCTCTTCGCTCGGGGGGGTCACCTTTATTTGGGGTTATTAATATCGTGAATGCATTTAGTTTGTTGCCTTGTACGTTGTGCCTTGTTGTGTTGTATTTTGTGCCTTTGAATCAGCGCAGCAGAGAGAGAACTACATAACCAAACACCTTGAGAAGAGAAATCATGGTGAAACAAAGAACCAACCCAAATATGAGAGAAAAACAGGCATCATCAGAAAAGGAAGTAAACGAAATGGAGGCAATGGAGGCAAGCAACCTGTCAGAGAAAGAATTCAGAGTAATGGTCATAAGGTGGATGAAAAAAATGGAAGACCAATTCAACAATATGTGTAGGAACCAAGAGGAAATGAAGAAGAACCAAGAGGAAATGAAGAGAAACCAAGAAGAAATGAAAAACGACATCACTGCCATAAAGAACTCAATAGAAAGCATCAACAGTAGACTAGAAGAAGCAGAGGACCGCATTAGCGAGCTAGAAGACAAGGTAGAAAAAAATACCCAAACAGAACAGCTTCTAGAAAAAAAAATTAAAAAGCAGGAGGAGAGCCTAAGAGAACTCTGGGACAATGCTAAACGAAACAACATCCGAATAATAGGGGTGCCAGAAGGAGAGGAAACTGAGCAAGGAATAGAAAACCTGTTTGAAAAAATAGTAACAGAAAATTTCCCGGATATAGGGAGGAAAAAACTCACACAAATCCAAGAAGCTCACAGAGTCCCAAACAAAATGAACCCGAAAAGACCGACACCAAGGCACATAATAATTAAATTGGCAAACACCAACGACAAAGCAAGAATCTTAAAAGCAGCCAGAGAGAGACAGAAAGTTACCTACAAAGGATCCCCCATCAGACTAGCGACCGATTTCTCAACAGAAACACATCAGGCAAGAAGGGAATGGAATGAAATATACAAAGTCATGCAAAGGAAGGGTCTGAATCCAAGAATACTATACCCAGCGAGGCTATCAATCAAAATTGAGGGTCAAATCAGGAGCTTCACAGACAAAAACGGTCTACGGGAGTTTATTACAACCAAACCAGCAATGCAAGAAATGCTACAGGGTCTGCTGTAAATAGAAAAAACAGGAAACAAAGAAGGAACGCAGCGGTAAAGAACAAAAATGGCGACTAACACGTTTCTATCAATAATAACTTTAAATGTAAATGGATTAAATTCCCCAGTCAAAAGGCATAGGGTAAATGAGTGGATAAGAAAACATGACCCATATATCTGCTGTCTACAGGAAACCCACCTCACAAAAAAAGACGCACACAGACTGATGGTGAAGGGATGGAAAAAGGTTTTTCAGGCCAATGGAAGTGAAAAAAAAGCCGGGGTAGCAATACTTATATCTGACAAATTAGATCTCAAAGTGAAGGACATAAAAAGAGATCAAGAAGGCCACTTCATAATACTAAAGGGAGCAGTCCAACAAGAAGAAATACCTCTGGTAAATATATATGCACCCAATATAGGAGCACCCAAATACGTAAGAAATCTTCTGGAGAAGATCAAGGGAGAGATTGACAGCAATACAATCATAGTAGGGGATCTTAACACCCCATTATCTCCACTGGACAAATCCTCTAAACAGAAACTCAGCAAAGAAACATCAATCCTAAATGACTCACTAGATCAGATGGAATTAATTGACATCTTCAGAACATTTCACCCCAAAGTCACAGAATATACATACTCCTCGGGTGCACATTTGTCATCTTCAAAGATAGACCATATATTGGGTCACAGACAAAGTCTCTTCAAATTCAAGAAAATTGAAATCATATCAAGTATCTTCTCAGATCACAAAGGCATAAAACTGGAAATCAACTACAACAAAAACAATCCAAAAAAATCAAACACATGGAGACTAAATAGCATGCTATTAAACAACGACTGGGTCACCAGTGAGATCAAAGAAGAAATAAAAAACATCATGGCAACAAATGACAATGAAAACACAACAATCCAAAACCTATGGGACACAGCAAAAGCAGTCTTGAGAGGGAAGTTCATAGCTCTACAAGCCTACTGCAAGAAACAAGAAACAATGAGAATAAATGACCTAACTCTACAACTCGAAGAATTAGAAAGAGAGCAACAAAAAAAGCCTACTGAAAGCAGAAGGAAGGAAATAACAAAGATCAGAGCGGAGATAAACGACATAGAGACCAAAAAAACAATACAAAAGATCAACAAAACCAAGAGCTGGTTCTTTGAAAGGATAAACAAGATTGATACACCTCTAGCCAGGCTCACCAAGAAACAAAGAGAGAGGACCCAAATAAACAAAATCAGAAATGAAAGAGGAGAAATAACAACAGACCCCATAGAAATACAAAGGATTGTTAGAAAATACTATGAACAACTCTACTCCAACACACTAGACAACCTGGAGGAAATGGACATATTCCTAGATAAATACAACCTTCCAAAACTTAACCAGGAAGAATCTAAAAATCTCAATAGGCCAATAACTATGGAGGAAATCGAAGCAGTAATCAAAAAGCTTCCAGCAAACAAAAGCCCGGGGCCAGATGGCTTCACAGGGGAGTTTTACCAAACATTCAAGGAAGACCTAAAACCTATCCTCCTCAGACTATGTCAAAATATCCAAGAGGAAGGAGCACTTCCCAGCTCATTCTATGAAGCCAACATCACCCTAATCCCAAAACCAGATAAAGACAATACAATGAAAGAGAATTACAGGCCAATATCCCTCATGAACATAGATGCCAAAATCCTCAACAAAATCCTAGCAAATCGGATCCAGCAGTACATCAAAAAGATCATACACCATGACCAAGTAGGATTTATCCCAGGGATGCAAGGATGGTACAATATCCGCAAATCAATAAACGTGATACATCACATAAACAAATTGAGAGAGAAAAACCACATAGTCATATCAATTGATGCGGAAAAAGCATTTGACAAAATCCAACACCCTTTCTTGATAAAAACTCTCAGCAAGATAGGAATTGAGGGATCATACCTCAACATAATAAAAGCCATATATGACAAACCCACAGCCAACATCATAATCAATGGGCAAAAACTAAAACCATTCCCCCTAAAAACAGGAACAAGACAGGGATGCCCCCTCTCACCACTCCTGTTCAACATAGTACTGGAAGTACTAGCCATTGCGATCAGACACGAAGAAGAAATAAAAGGCATCCAGATTGGAAAAGAAGAAGTAAAACTGTCCTTATTTGCAGATGACATGATACTGTACATACAGAACCCTAAAGACTCCATCAAAAAATTATTAGACTTAATAAATGAATTCGGCAATGTAGCAGGATACAAAATTAATGCTAAGAAATCCATGGCATTTCTTTACACCAATAGTGAACTTACAGAAAGTGAAACTACAGAAGCAATCCCATTTACCATTGCACCAAAAAAATTAAAATACCTAGGAATAAACTTAACTAAGGAGCTAAAAGACTTATATGCTGAAAACTACAGGACACTGAAAAAAGAGATAGAGGAAGACATAAACAGATGGAAGAATATACCGTGTTCATGGATTGGTAGAATCAACATCATCAAAATGTCCATACCACCCAAAGCAATTTATAGATTCAATGCAATCCCCATTAAATTACCAACAGCATATTTCACAGATCTAGAGTGAACGTTCCAAAAATTCATCTGGAATAAAAAAAGACCCCGAATAGCTGCAACAATCCTCAGAAAGAACAAAGTAGGTGGGATCTCAATACCAGATATCAAACTGTATTACAAAGCCACTGTTCTTAAAACAGCTTGGTACTGGCACAAGAACAGACATATAGATCAATGGAATAGAATAGAGACCCCAGAAATCAACCCAAACCACTATGCCCAATTAATATTCGACAAAGGAGGCAAGAGCATACAATGGAGTCAAGACAGTCTTTTCAATAAATGGTGTTGGGAAAATTGGACAGATACATGCAAAAGGATGAAACTAGATCACCAACTCACACCATACACAAAAATAAACTCAAAATGGATAAAAGACTTAAACGTAAGACGGGAAACCATAAAAATACTAGAGGAATCCACAGAGAGCGAAATCGCAAACATATGCCGAAGAAATTTCTTCTCTGATAATGCTCCTAGGGCAATGGAAACTAAAGAGAAAATAAACAAATGGGACTACATCAAAATAAAAAGCTTTTGCACAGCAAAGGAAACCATCAACAAAACAACAAGAAGACCCACTACATGGGAGAACATATTTGCCAATGATACCACCGATAAGGGTTTAATTTCCAACATTTACAGGGATCTCATGAAACTTAACAAAAGGAAGATAAACAATCCAATAAAAAAATGGGCAACGGACCTAGATAGACACTTTTCGAAAGAGGACATACAGAAGGCCGAAAGACATATGAAAACCTGCTCAAAGTCACTAATTATACGAGAGATGCAAATCAAAACGACAATGCGTTATCATCTCACACCTGTCAGAATGGCTATCATCAACAAATCAACAAACAACAAGTGTTGGAGAGGATGTGGAGAAAAAGGAACCCTTCTGCACTGCTGGTGGGAATGCAGACTGGTGCAGCCACTGTGGAGAACAGTATGGAGCTACCTCAGAAGACTAAAAATGGAACTCCCATTTGACCCAGTGATCCCACTACTAGGAATATATCCCAAGAAACCAGAAACGCCAATCAGAAAGGATATATGCACTCCTATGTTCATAGCAGCACAATTCACCATAGCTAAGATTTGGAAACAGCCTAAGTGCCCATCAGCAGATGAGTGGATTAGAAAACTGTGGTACATATACACAATGGAATACTATGCTGCGGTCAAAAAAAAGGAACTCTTGCCTTTTGCAACAGCATGGATGGAACTGGAGAGCATTATGCTAAGTGAAATAAGCCAGTCAGAGAAAGATAAATACCACATGATCTCACTCATTTGTGGATTATAGAGAACAACATAGACTGATGAAAAGGGACAGACTCAAAGACTGAGAAACAGCAATCAGGCTATCAATCCCCAGAAGGAAAGTAGGGGAGGGCGGGGGTAAGGGGAAGAGATCAACCGAAGGACTTGTATACATGTATATAAGCCATACCAATGGACATGGACAACAGGGGGATGGGAGCATGAGTGTGTGTGGGGGGGAGGTTGGGGGTTAATGGGGGGGATGAGGACACATTTGTAATACCTTAACTAATAATAATAAAAAAAAATGATGGGAAGGAACAAGCAGACACACACAATTCAGTCTAGATCAAGGCCTCCGATGGCCCTCATAGCCCTTATGTAAGCCAATTCCTGATGGTTGCAATCTCTCTAGTGGTAGTACCCAGGTCGACTTTAACAGGAAAGCCACATTCCACCACACAATGCCACTAATCTTGAGTGGCACATGCATTTTCTCTTTTTACTTCCTTTCTATATTCTTCTTCTCAAGACACAAGCCTACCAACACTAAAAAATACATTTTTTTCCTACTTGGTTCTAAGGAAGCTGTGGATTCCTCACACCTACGGATGTCAGAGAGGGATGGGCATATGAAAGGCCTTCCTTCAGGCATGTAAAGGTCACTCATTGCAAAGAGCATCAGAGCTAGCAACCCACTGCCCACTGGCCATCAACTAGTACCATCATTTCACTGAACACAGAAGTCTGAGGCCTGGCCAGATTGGATCCAAGTCACGTGGATAGATGTTGGCAGAGCCAACCTTTGGAATACCATAATATTAACTTAGATCATTCTGAAATCTGAAATTAAATGACTAAGCTTTACATATATTGAAATAAATTCAGTGCCCAGTACAGACGTTATTGAAGGAGTTGCTCTTGTAAAGAACTCTAGTTAAAAGAGACCATAAAATGGGCGTTAACCAGTGACAGAAGAACATTAGCATAAAAAACCTATATGTGGTCTGTTCTTACTAATTTTCTTAAATGTTTATGGTAGGTGGAACAGCCGGGGACCTTGCAACTTAATTTTATTGGCACAAAAATCTCTCAAGAAACATAAAAATAATAGACCACTGGGTTCCACTTCTTGCTAGAGTACTATAAAAAGCCATCTGTTTTGCAATTACATCTTCTGTTAGGTCCCAGCCTACTTTTTGGCCCTTCAGAAATAGTTGAAAGCATGTGTGTACTGGCAAGTTCTGTGATGGTTTAACTCCTGGTAAAGCTCGCAGGTCTGGGACAAGAGACCATACTTCCAAAATCTTAACGTGAAAAATCCTGAACTCCAGCATCGATTATATTGTGATTTCTGCTACATGTGCTATTTTGTGCTCTCTTTCAGAATCAGTAGGAAACTGGCAATAAGCAGATAATGTTATAATGTGCTTCTACTGAAAAAAACATCAGTATAGGTGATATTTAAAAGATAGATTTAAGTAGAAATACATTTGTGATCTTTCTCCTGAAGCAGATATACTTTGCTACCTTCACTGTAAACCAACACTTCAAAGGAAAACATGTCCTTGTTTTTTACTGAATCTAGCCAGTAAAAATAGTAAATAGCTAACACCTATTGAACTCTTACTATGTGAGAGATGCAAAAGTAACTGTTATATACACTTATATGGTATTTTATGTAATCCTTTCTATACCCATCTGTAGCTCTATGTGACATTAGTTATTGAGCTAAATGAGGAAACGGAGGTATAGAGAAATCAGTAACTTGTCCAATATTTCTCAGCCAGCAGGAGGCAGATCCAAATGTGATAATGCTCAGAACCACTAAAAAGCTACTTATCCTATATAATAAAAGGCCAGGGACCATAAGCGTAATGACCGCTCGACCAGTCACCATGAGGTGCATTGACCACCTCTCGGTCCCTCCCCTCCCCCACCTCCTTACATCCTCCACCCCCATCCGCAGGCGAACAGGGAACCATGGGGAAGCGGGTGGGTGGCGGCGGGGTGGGGTGGGACTGGGACTGGCAAGCGGGCGGAACGGCTGACCTCTTGGTCCCTCCCCCCAGCCCGTAGGCTCTGAAGGATCAGCGATGGTGAATGGGGGAACCAGGATGGCTGGTAGGCCGTTGGGATTCCCAGCTCATCCCCAGCTGCTCGGGGGCTCTAGCCAGTGGGAAATTGGGTGCTGGCGACTTCACCTCCATGCGCGCGCACCAGGCTGGCCGCTGATGGAACGTGCTGCCCACTCGGGGCCGCTCATGCAGGTGCCACGCCGCTGCCGCTGCTGCTGTGGCTTGCGGCACTGACTGAAGCTGCAGGGCGCGCCTGTGACCTACCCGCCCCGGCGGCGGAGGTGGCGTTTGGCCTGGCGACTGGTGAACGGGGCAGAAGATGGCCCTGATCGCAGGCTAGGCGTAGGGACCCTACCCGCAAGATTTTGTGTGCTGGGCCTCTAGTTTATAAGATAAATTATTGGTCAAGTCTGCAAGGACATTTGGAATCACCAATCCTGGCTCAGGAGAGAAAGTATTCAAGCAGATGTGACCATGGGATCTATAAATTCCAATACTATTAAGCTAGATAATATTTTTGACCTAACTGTTGCCACAGAACTGGGATGTAGCAAAGAGCAGATATTCAATAATCAAATCTGACTTAATAAGGCATCCCTGGCCCTTGAGGTTTCTGCTGGAATAGAGCTGGGATCTGAGGCAATATCACCAGCCCACCAGTGTCAACGTCCTTTCTACTACAACAGGCTGTCTGCAAGGCAGGATCTTTTCTTCTCCAAACCTGAGTATATGTGGGCTTCTTCATTAGTGATTTTTTACCCACTTAAGTGACAGCAAATTATGTTCAATATCTTAGACACCATTCAGGTATAATGAATCGGTTTCCTGATTTTAGTATTTATGGTATTCTGCAATGAAACCCACCATTTTACTTAAAAGAGGATAAAAAGAAATGTATTTTTCATCTGTGAAGTCAAAATCACCATCGGCTTCTCATTCATAATATCATAAATATTGAGCCCATCAATTCTGACACACAATTTTTATAGTTACAATTATGTGTGTAAACATTTCAAAAAAACATTTTTTCAACTTGTAGCCACAATAGTGACTTCAAATAGCCAAACTTTATATATTAAAACATGTTCCTTAGCAGGTATATAGTTCTAAGCTAAATTAACAGGTAAACATTTCAAATCCAAAATAGAATATTTAGGGGAGGAAACAGTAATAAAATAAATATATTACCAAAGGAAAATTTTAGCTTCTTGGGTGAAAGGGGTTACCAGACTATAAAACTTGTACTAACTTTAATTTTAAGATTTAATTAATGCAGTAAATAAAGTAGAACAGTTTAAATGCTTTTTAAAAAGATTTCATTACTAAATTTATTCAGTGGATAAAGTACTAAATGCTTTAAGAGTATGAGAGCCAGAGATTATATTTGTCAAAACTAAAGAAAGATGCCTAATTCCTAAGAATCCCTGTTAAACTGGAATATTTCAATTCAAAGAAAACCGGTGGCTCTCTCTATGGAGCATGCTTTCCCCACCCCCCAGCGGCCCAAACCTCTCCTTGCTTTCATCTCTCAAGGCCTCTCTCTCATTCTCTCCCTCCCTCCCTCTCCTTTTGCTGTAACTTGTTTCCTGAGTCCGCCCATTTCTTCTAAGGTTCACTTCTACCTCTCTGACTTTCTAAATAAATTTTCATAAAAAAATTTAAAAATTTAAAAATCTATTCAAACAACTTGAAAAGGTAGTTTCCTCTTACCTTTAAATAATAATTTTGCTTTAGAATATTCTACTTATTTTCCTGAAGAAAATCTAATTAAGTATTTAAATCCCTAGATGATATGCAAAAATAGGTGCACCTTTTGGTGATATTTTGAAGTAACAGGGCCCAGCCAGTATGGTTCAGTGGTTAAATGTTTACCAGGAGGTCATGCTTTGATTCCTGGTTGTGGGCTTGATCCCCAATGGGGGGCATGCAGGAGGCAGTCGATCAATGATTCTCTCTCATCATTGATGCTTCTATCTCTTTCTTCCTCTCTGAAATCAATAAAGATATATTTAAAATTCCTTGAAAAGTTATAGGTATTTTCCAAAATGTTAATAGAGAGGTTAATTAGTCAGTGTAAAAAACAAATAATGCTACTGTTCCAAATTGCCACACTATTCCTCACCCTATCATTAGTGGTCACTCTCTTTAGATACTGTGTGTCCTCTGCATTTAGTTGGGGACGTGTGAGCTTCAAATAACTTAGGAAGCACTGCACTGTTTAGTGGGCCTTCAGTATTACTGAAGAAGATAGATACTAAGTTTGAGAGATGTGTACTGTGAAATTTCAGGCAAAAGACCAGATGTTTATTGTAAATATTGTCAGTGGTGCTGACTAAAGTGATACTCTACTTGATAGTATCCTATTTATAGAACTGTGCTTAGGCCTATTCCCTGCCCTTTACAGAAACCACAGCACCAGGAGAAGATGGCTGTGACCTGTCAATCAGCAGTCAGATTGAATGAGGAAAGCTACACACCTAACCCAGAGCACATGAATAAATATAAAAGGCTCCACTACAGGGTACTGCTACTGAAGCAATTAACCATTTAAAAATCCCAATACACTTTCCAGATCAAACTGCTTGCTTAAGGGGAAAACACCCTATTGTTTGTTATGTTTAAATAAATTTATTTGCACTTCATGAGCATATCTGATTAAGTCCTACATTTTCAGAGTAGAGAGCAAAGCTCAAGTACTGATAATCTAGTGATAATCCTGGCCAAAGGTCATCTGCAGAAGTACCAACCCATGGAATGAAATGGGTAAAGAACACGGCCACGAATTCCTCCAGGGGCCACTGAAACCTGCCTCTTGCTCCCTCCTCAGTGAGAAGAAAAGCAGCAGCCAGGTAATAAGTCACTATTTAGGTCGTGACTGGGGATGACACTGGGATAGTGTACATGTCTAGGGTAAAACTGGACTTTCAAAGAAATGTTTTAATTGAAGCATAACATTCAATTTAAGTGTGATGAATGTCAAACACACCCATCTAATCATCCCCAAGATTAAGAAGAACCCCTCTCCGAGTCCCAACCCTGAAAGGCAACCATCATTCTGACTCTATCATCATAGTCTAGTTACGCCTGTTTCTGAATTCTGTATGAGTGGATGACAGCTTTCGAAGTGGTGCCTGGTTTCTCTGGTGTAACAGTATGTTTGCTGAGCTTCGTGGCTGCTCGTGTGCACAGTGGTTCGTTCTTTCTCACTGCAGTAGAGTTGTCCATTCTATAAAGATACCACAACCTGTTCACCACCTACTGGTTTGGGACATTCGGGTTGTTCCTAGTTAAGGGCTATTACCAATAATCCTGCTTTGAACACTTACAGCTGAGTGCAACTCCTGCATCCTGCACCTGCCTGCTAACTGATCCAGTCCCCTCCCTGTCTTCCCATCCTGCCTCTCTCCTCCTGTGTATCCATTTTTATCTGTTGTTGCTAGAGAAAATCTTTCTTAAATATAGATTTGACTCCACATTCCCGCTCAGAATCCTATAATGGCTCCCCACTGCCTCCAGGATAAAATCCAAACTCTTCACAGGTCATGGAGGGATGTATGACCTCTTCATCACCTTGCAACTGTTGTGGTCGCCCTGAACAATGCCAGAGATTTCAGGTCTTTATGTATCACCCTCGCCAGCATCTCTGTGCTGCTTATGCTGCTCCCCTCCTTGGAAATGCTTCTGATTCTTGCACATCCTTCAAACTCACTCAGCCTCCTCTAGGCAACCTTCCCCCGTCTTTTGGCCTCTCTTCTGACCTGGAGGGGCCCCTCTCCCCTGGGCTTCCAAAGCACGGTGTTTTTGTTTTATCTCAAAGTACTTATCTGCCTAACGCCTAACGCCTCACGCCTCTGACTCCCATACTACTGCTGGAAGCCCTGGCACAGTGGCTGACATGTCACACCGTATGTGTTTGCTGAGTAGCACAGGTGCTAACTGCACAGGACAGAAACTGACAGTTTGCATTTAACTGGGGAGGAAAGCACAGAACTAATGCAAAAGTCAGTGTGAACCCAGAGGTGACAAAATCGGTATTTAAGTACTTTAAGCCTAGAAAAGCCCTATAGTATGGATTTAAACTCCTGGAATAAATGTTAAATCTTACCATTAGAGACACTAGTGTAAATACTATACCACATTGTAAAATTCTTCAGTATATCCTAAGGCAATACTTAAAGAATACTATTGTTCTAATCTACAATTAGTGATTTCAATGTGATCATAAATAAAATGTTTAATTGAAATAATTTATATCCATTAATTTTTAAATACTCAGTGAAAGAAAATGTGCAAGTAAATTGTACTTACGAAAAAGTCGATAGGAAAATGACCACAAAAAAATAATACTAATGCTGAGGAATTGGAAAAAATTCAAAGTATAAATTCTCCTGACACAGCTCTTTTTCAACACTTTATCACTTAAGCAAAGCTTCTGCCTCCCTGAAAACAAATTAATCAAAATAGGCTAAATGTCACCAGTCAAGTGGAAGGCATGTTCCACCCTAAAAACTAAGAGGGTTTTAGTAAAAAGAATGTATGGAATCTAATGAAATAAAAACAAAAGAATTGATAAAGTAAACAGCACAGACTTCTCAAGCTATTTTCAGATTCCAGTTTGTAAATTACCTACCTAAATAAATTGTCTAAGATCATGAAGACACAGACACACACACACACACACACACACACACACATTGTGGTTAATATTCTCTCCCATTTACAGCTTGGGAATACACAGAGTAAACCCAACATATGCTTTTTGCCCAACTGCTCCTTCAAATATATTATTTGTTTTCTCAGTCAACAAGTTCTTAAATTGTT
This sequence comes from Myotis myotis, assembly GCF_014108235.1. Lineage (NCBI taxonomy): Eukaryota > Metazoa > Chordata > Mammalia > Chiroptera > Vespertilionidae > Myotis > Myotis myotis. The sequence continues at coordinate 178,765,102 of NW_023416335.1, forward strand.
ATGTTTACGAGTAGCTCCTTTAGATGGGGAAAACGTAAATAACCTTTTTGATTGATGCCTGTATTATTTCAGAAAAGAGTTAAGTTAAATAAATACGTATCTCATTTCATCTTATTTATTTAAAAAATATTTTTATTGATTTCATAGAGGAAGGGAGAGAGAAAGAGAGAGAGAAACATTAATGATGAGAGAAGCATTGATCGGCTGCCTCCTGCACGCCCCCCACTGGGGACTGAGCCCACAACCAGGGCATGTGCCCTGAACAATGGGGAACAGAACAATGACCTCTTGATTCACAAGCTGATGCTCAATCACTGAGCCACATCAGGTGGGCCCTCATTTTTTCATTTTTAAAACTAGATTCTAAAAGTTCCAAACCATTTATAACAACTAGCAATTATTTTTCTTACTATGATTCAGCCACAAATAAAAAGTTACTAATTAGTTTTGGATATTCTGAATTCGTAAAAGCAATAAACATTTCTGTAGAGCTATCCAGCAAAATTAGAAATTTGCACTAGAGCTAAGAAGATGGATCCAACACATCCAAGTATCAGAGAGGTGACATAAAGCTATAAAACTCACTCACCTATACTCTAATTACACTCTTCAGCATTACTGTACAAGTTTATGTCAGGGTGACCTGTAGTTCCTTTTTAAGGCTGATCTAGACTTGCAATTTAGTATTTTAATGTATGTACTAGTATATATGTATGTGCATATATATGTATGTGTGTGTATATGCACACACAGACACACACTCTCTCTCTCTCTGCTTCCTTAACTACTGTTTAAATTAGAAGTCAGGGTTCCCTCCTTTCTTCATAACTGCTAATCTTGTGAGCACAGTGCACACTCATTAAATTACTGAATTACCCAGTAGCTAACTGTTCAAGTTATACAGCAACCTAGTGTCAAAGCCAGGAGATCTATGCATTTCTGATTGTCTAAATTTCCACAAATCCACAATAATATTAATGCATCTAAGTTATCAAAGAAGCAAAATAGTATAGACCTCTCAGGAACAATGAAATACTCTAAAAGCTGTACATATGTACATTTCTTAAGAATGTAAAAAATCCTCAAAAACTCACATGTTTCAATGTGATGGATAACAACATATTCAGGGGAAGAAGTAGATTAAATAATTAAATTTTAGACTAAAAAAAAAATCACAGAATAAAACAATGCAAATCACGGTCTAACAAACAAAAATAAAATATTCATGCTAGTTCTATATCAACATATTTAGTGCTCAGAAAACAATAAAAAGTTGCAGTCCAAAAAAGAGTCAGCAGTTTCCTTACTTATAAAATGGGAGTCAAAGATTCAAGGCCTAAGCACTTACTACTGAGCAGGTGTTAAGGTGTGTGTGTGGGGGGAGGGACATGTAAAGAGGTTTCAGCATGGTAGCATGGGGTCAATGTTTTCACAATCGAGAGGATATTTACAGATAGTCAACTGGAGCACCACTAGAAGCATAATTTGGGCTTTTTAAGGAAGTGTTTGCACTGCTCAAAATTTACCTAGTGGCAGAAAGATTGAGAATAAAGTTGCTACTTTTTAAAAATTCAAATCCAAACAATCAATTATGTGTACTATTTGTTGCTACTTAACCAAAAAAACTTATTAAGGAGATAAACAATGTCCTACTTTCCTTTTTTTAAATAAAGAATACCAACATATTAAAATTATGACTCAACAACTAAAAAAGCAAAAACAATGAGACTACCAAAAACAAAAGGCTACTGTTAAAAAAATCCAACACTGAAATAAATTTGTAGAGAGAATGATCAAAGTCAAGAAAATAAAATTATGATTTAACTTTAAATACATGATGTAATTCACATGCTCTGTTAATCACTGTACCACCAGGGTCAGACATTCAGCAACACGTGATTAAATAGAAAAACAAACAAACCCATACATAATAAATACTTTTTCTTTCTATAGTTATTCATTAAATCTAGGCAAATTAATTGATTTCTCTAAACCAAGTCATTAGTTATACCTTTTATTTAAATAAATCACTCAAGAACGAAATAAAAAGTAAAAGCAAAAGTAATCTCCTCAACACCCAGGTCACAGAGTGATTCCTTCAAAGGGAACAGGGAAAGAACATTGACCTGAAAATCGTCAATTACTATGACTGTTTACATACCATCAAGTTTTACACAGTGGGCAATGGGTTGTAGTGTGAGAATCATTACAACCCTGAAATAGCACGTTCTATTTTTTTACCCTGAAAAATTCAAATAGTGTTGACAAGTGTTAGATAACTTATAAAACTAGGCAAAAAAACACACAAAAAAACAACAAAAAACCAAAACAGTCAACATTATTTTTCATAACAATCCCCTCACCGCCACTATAAAAATAAAACTGAAACAAAACACCCAATAGCTGAGGTTAACTGATCTGTTCAGGAGTTAAGGTATAAAACTAGGTAAAGAACTCAGGTCTGTAATCTTCGGTCCTCAAACAGCCAGCCTCAACAGGAGTCTACCGTAGGCCTCTATCCACTCAGACCCTTATCCTCCCCCCCCCCCCCGCCCCCCGACTCCCCGTGACCACCAGATTTATCACAAGGAAACTATTAGCAGCAGAAAAACAATGAGACCACTTTAACCTGCCTAAGCAAAACCAAGGAACGGAGATGGTCCTATCTACGTAGCAAAGCTAAATCTTCTGGGGATCCTATGAAAGTCACCCTAGGAATTCACCTTTTGAGCCTGAGCTGTATGCTAAATTCCATGAGGAGAAGGCTCATAGAAACACAGGGCCTTGGATCATGTTCTCCCCCAATCACAAGGGCACCCACGATGTCCCTTCCATTTCTGATTCTAATGCCATTAAAATAGTTATTGTTTTTTTTAAAAACGACTCAAAATCAAACTTCAAGAATGTAAGCATTTTCTAGGAAAATAAGGGGGAAAGTCCTACAATTATGTAGGAAGAATAAACATCTGTGAATGTTCCACAAATCTCTAAGTAAAAAAGACTGACACAGACCTGAGAGATAGGAAGGAATTGTCTTTAAAAACAAAGGAGTAATTTATCAGGCCAATAAATTCATTGTGAAGACACTAAAGTCAGATTAAATAAAACCAACGAGACAAAGCAATGTCCTACTTTTGTGCACTGGGAGTTGAGGCTTCACTGAGCACTAATTATATCTAGTTAGAAATGAAGCTAGTTAAATAGGTTCCGTTTTAAATAGTGCTTTTTAAAAAAACAAGAACATTTTAAAGAACAAAGCATTTTGAATTATTTTCCCAAGTTAATCTTGGGAATTAAAGAGTAGGTTATATAAGTAATTATTTTTCTAATGTATCCTGGGTAACAATGATGAAGGTATATGCTGAAGATATATTTAAAAGCCAAATATCTAGTTCTACAGTTTGGGTTTTCTAACATGCCTCAATAGCTGGGGTTCTAAATACAAAATTTTAAAAACATAAATAATGCCCTGGCCCGTGTTACTCAGTGGGTTGGACGTCGTCCTGTGCACCAAAAGGTTGCCACTTTGGTTCCTGGTACATGCCTGGGTTGCAGGCTCAGTCCCCAGGGGGGGACATGCAGGAGGTGTGCAGGAGGCAGCCGATCGATATTTTTCTCTCTCTCTCCCTCCCTCCCTCCCTAAAAATCAATAAAAACACGTAAGCATGTAGCATCTGGGGTGCTCATAGTTGAGAATGTAAAATACTTTCAGGAAACTGTTAAAACCACATATTTTAGTTTATTTATCTTTGTGGTCTTTGCTGCACTTTTAAAACTTCTAATCAGTTCTATTTCCAAAGGAACTGAGAATAGTCTCCTTTCAGACTTTGATCTTGAAACAAAGCTTGGCTCTAAGAACAAAGATATAAAACAGGAAAACATTATTCAGAAAGCAAACTATTATATTACAGTGACATTAGTTCATCCAAAACACATATGCTATGTACAACCTGTTTATAGACCATCACAGCTCGATATGATAACTGATAGTAAAGGTAGGTAACAGGGTAGATTACAGTGATGGCGAACCTATGACACGCGTGTCAGAGGTGACACACGAACTCATTTTTTTGGTTGATTTTTCTTTGTTAAATGGCATTTAAATATATAAAATAAATATCAAAAATATAAGTCTTTGTTTTACTATGGTTGCAAATATCAAAAAATTTCTATATGTGACACGGCACCAGAGTTAAGTTAGGGTTTTTCAAAATGCTGACATGCCGAGCTCAAAAGGTTTGCCATCACTGGGGTAGAAAGACAAGGTACCAAAGAGGAGGTGAGGTGGTAAGGATATTATACCTCACAGACACTCAAGCGCAGTCCAAGAGCTGAGCTGGGCTTGGTGAATACATATCTGCTTTTCTCTGGGGGAGGGCGGGGGGACTTTTTACATTTTTCACACTCAGTCTGGCTGGGGCACTGTTTTCCTTTAGTCTCTGATTCTTGGGGAGAAACGCAGGTTGTGGTGGCCTTAAAGGGCAGCTCTTCCTTTCAGGACACGGCCACCCTGAAGCGCATTCCCTGCATCCCTTAGGCCTGTGTGAATTCATGTGCAAACACACCCCACAAAATGAAGAGGGGCCCACTGAGAAGTCATGCAGGTCTACCAACCATGCAAGGGCTGTCCATGCTATGAAATATATTTGCTTTTGAAAACAGTTACCCACATTTCTATGCTAATCTGATTGCTGGTTATAAAAGTCTAATAAAAAATAAGAAAATTATTAATAAAATACAACTTAGTAATAAAATGTTTAAAAATGGGGTGAAGATTTGACAAAAGATATAATAAAATGGAATCTTGATAGTAAAAGTTATAAACTTACTCATGCACTTAACGTTTTAAAAATAAGTGTTATTTATATGGGGGGGGGGCATTAGAAAGGATTGAAAAGATAAAAATATAAAGCCATCCATAATCCCATTCCTCTAACCCAGAAGGCTCAAATTCAGTCATAGCAAGTATCCTGACAACCTAGCAACCCAGTTCATTTCCTCATTCATTCATTCACTCTTGAAATGTGTGTGTGTGTGTGTGTGTGTGTGTGCATGTGTGTATCTGAGCCTCTCTTGCCTAAATCCATGAATGTTCCTCACTGAATTTAGGATAAAATCTGTGTTCCTATCACTGCCCACCTCACTTCAGCCCCTTCCTCAATTACACTTCCCCTGCGTGAGGTAACCGTATCTCCTTGCCCCACTGTATACTGTCTTCTTTGCTTAGAACATCTTCCTCCTTCCTACTCACTGGTCCCTGCTTGATGAGGTGGTGATGGGGAGGAGGCACCAGCAGATGCCAATGCCAGGCACATATGCTAACTTAACCCACTGAAGAAATGTTACTGTTATCGTGCCCATTTTACAAATGAGAATGTAGAGGCTTTGAAAGGTTAACTTGATACAACTAATACAAGACGAAGCTGGGATTTGAATTGAGTCTAACCTCAGTCCTTGCTCTTAATATTTACCTGGAGGTGGCAAACCCCACAGTGACCAGACAGGTTTGCATATTAAATGAAAGAAAAGTTTTCACCTTCACAAAGGAATATGCTTTAAAAAAAATACCACATGGCCTTTTGAGTTTATTTTTTTCTATGAAAATGGGTAATATTCACTTTCACCTTATCTCTGTCATAAAAAACCAACAGCCCTTTATATCATTCATTTTTCCTCTAAAATAAAAATTGGGATAATTATATTAATGCCATTTTTTCTAAAGAAAACATTCATATTCTGGAAAATTTTAATGTGCTTTAGAATGAAAGTGTGAGATAATACCTCACTATGTGTGAAGACGGACTATAGTGGAAAAATATAAAAGGTTATGGAAAAGCTCACTGTTCTTGTCATTTTATATTGCAAAAACCAAGAGTGTTATGAACAATTTGTGGGTTTTCTGTTGCAATGAGAAAGATCACAAGTTTTACTTAGAGTTTCAATATGTACATGAGTTGATACCAAATTCTTTTGATCAAAAAAGGTCCGATATCTTCTGTAATGGCCTGGGACCTGAGCCACATAGTTTTGGTAAGAACTGGATCTCTCAGTGATCTCATTCTACCTCATTGCAGACTATCTGGGGTTCAACTGAATTCCTTAGCAACATTTAAATTGTCCTTAATTTATACCTTAAAGGAAAGTCAAATTTCAAGGATGGCTGAAGTATCTGATATATTGAGTTCCTAACACACGTCTGCTTCATCTGCTGTAAAGTGAGATCACACATAGACATTGCTCTCTGTAGTGCATCTGTGGGTGAGCAGCTCTGCGAACTTATTATGTAATATTTTAGTTTTGGTTGTAAAAGATTCCAGATGTTTACCCGATCAGCTTTTGTAGACACGCGGGATTAATGTTCAACACAATCGCTGGTGTTGGAACAGGGCCAATGTGTGTACAGATGTTGTTTAATTGTGTTGGCACCCCAGGCATTTCAAACAGCAACATAATTCCTCAGCTGATATTCCCATTACTAATTCTGTTTTATAACATTATAGAGTAGTAAGGAAATTGGGCATTGCACACACTAATGAAATCTACTTCCTTTTACTTTGAACAGATTTAGAGATTTTTATGGATTAAAATTCTCTTACACTACACATTGCAGGTAGATACAAATATTTCCTTCAAAATTCTTTGTTGAACACCAGTGGAACAATTTCTGTATCCTTTTTTATTATTGTTCTTCTTTCAAAAAAGTCATCTGTCCCAAGGGAACCTTTGACTCAGCCATGAAAGTTCCCCATGAGTCCGAGAACTTGCCTTGGGATATGCGTCTCTGCAGAAGCAGAGCTAGAGGTTTGTTTTGAATGAACATTCCAAAGTTTCTCACCCAGATGACTCTGAACAACCTGCTGTGAACCTGAAAGCATATACACACGGAAGAAGTATTTTATATTAATGACTCCAATTTCTCCCACTGCCTCTTGGGAAAAATGAGGCAACAATATAAATAATATTCCCACATTTTTTTCCAAAGGACATTTAAAAGTTTCATGTGTGAAAATAAGAGTAAATCACTACAAAAATGGATGGGCTGGGCTAATAAAACACTACAGACTATCTTAGAGGAAGGATCTTTTCAGGGAAGCAAGCTCAATGGAAAAATCCCTAATCCAGTTTTCCAGACATAAAATTTCCAAACTTCCCAAGACCATATGTTAGTCACTAGCTCTCCTGCGACAGGGGAAAGTTTCCTTCACGTGCTGTAGGCCGCTGCTATCATGCACATACATTTAAACTATGCACACAGAAATACATATTTCATTAAAATAGCATGTGATGATGAGAAACAAGGGACTTTGGTAAATGTATTTGAAACACATGTGTAAAATCCATAAAAGATACTGCAGCAAGCATCTTTTCAGATTTCTTGAATTTCTCTAAGAAATATTTTCAGTGACGATGGGAATTGCTGTAGTTTTTCATGCCTATCTGGGGATGTTGAAATCTCTTCTCCCACCCCACTCTGATCACTGACTGCATGTAACAAGCGCCTTTTAGAAGCAGACACTCATTTCCCAGACCTTTGTTTGAAAATCTCTCAATCAACTGTTTGCTATTTTCACCACCAGTAGTTCAAAACCTTGATTATCACAGGCATTCATAATTTCGTACCTGCTGCGCCTCTCGGCACCCACCTGGCTCGCTGCCACCCAGAGCCCATCTCCCCTCAGCCTGGTCCAAGGCTGGCTTGTACATCTGTTACCCACATGAAGAGGTTTAACAAAAGGGGTTAATCCTGATCAAGAACTCTATATTGTTTTCCTACCATCGTGATGAGAAAGGATGTGTCTCAAGTGTAACACAGAGCCAAAATACACCCTGATAATCAAAACAAACAAACAAAAAACCCCAAACAATTACATCTTGAAGTACTGACATTTTAAAGGTTTGGTAGTAAGCGAAGTCAAAGTAACCCAGAAACCTAGCACAATACAACTCCCTGAATTCACATCTGAGGTACAGAAATTGTAATGCTGGTAAAATCAAAGTAATATGGAAAGGAGCCTAGCACTGTAAAATGCTTCACTGATGTAGAAATGCCTCAAAAAATGAATGGAAGAAAAGACTGCAAGCAAATTAACTGGACACCTAGCTACTGGTTGTGAAAAAAAAAAAAAAGCATATTGCATTGTTTTGTCAGGTAAGAATCTTCATTTATGCTGAAAGCAGCAGCAGATAGCTGGTCAGAAGTCAGATATTTACTAGTAAGAGGATCCCTTGTATCTTCTACTGCTCCAACTTACTCTCTATGACCATAGCCTGCTGCCGGCTTTTGTAAATAAAGTTATTGGAACACAGTCATGCTCATTCATTTATCTACTGTCTATGGCTGCTATGTGCTACAGTGTGAGAGTTGAGTAGATATGATATGGCCAGCAAAGCCTAAAACATGTATTACCTGGCCCCCCTCAGAAATAGTTTGCAGACCCCTTACTGGACGACAATATGGAAGAAGATAACCCTGATGATGCGTGGCTGTATACTTGCCATCAGAAGGGCAGACATAAGAGTTAGCAAAGAGGCCATTTTTATCTTTACATTAAGAGTATAAAGGATTTTCTTTCTACTTATAAAAAAAGTTTGCTGTAAATTCAACACACTTCCCATTAAAATACCAACGGCATACTTCAGAGATCTAGAACGAACTCTCCAAAAATTCATCTGGAATAAAAAAAGACCCCGAATAGCTGCAGCAATCCTGAAAAAGACCAAAGTAGGTGGGATCTCAATACCAGATATCAAGATGTATTACAAAGCCACTGTTCTCAAAACTGCCTGGTACTGGCACAAGAATAGGCATATAGATCAATGGAATAGAATAGAGAACCCAGAAATCGGCCTGAACCAATATGCTCAATTAATATTTGACAAAGGAGGCAAGAACATACAATGGAGCCAAGATAGTCTCTTCAATAAATGGTGTTGGGAAAATTGGACAGATATATGCAAGAAAATGAAACTAGACCACCAACTTACACCATACACAAAAATAAACTCAAAATGGATAAAGGACTTAAATGTACGACAGGAAACCATAAAAATTCTAGAAGAATCCAAAGGCAACAAAATCTCAGACATATGCCGAAGCAATTTCTTCACTGATACAGCTCCTAGGGCACTTGAAACGAAAGAGAAAATGAACAAATGGGACTACTTCAAAATAAAAAGCTTCTGCACAGCAAAAGAAACCATCAACAAAACAACGAGAAAACCCACTGTGTGGGAAAACATATTTGCCAATGTCATATCTGATAAGGGCCTAATCTCCAAAATTTATAGGGAACTCATACAACTTAACAAAAGGAAGATAAACAATCCAATCAAAAAATGGGCAAAGGACCTAAATAGACACCTTTCAAAAGAGGACATTCAGAAAGCCAAGAGACATATGAAAACATGCTCAAAGTCACTAATCATCCGAGAGATGCAAATCAAAAGGACAATGAGGTACCATCTCACACCTGTCAGACTGGCTATCATCAACAAATCAACAAACGACAAGTGCTGGAGAGGATGTGGAGAAAAAGGAACACTTGTGCACTGCTGGTGGGAATGCAGACTGGTGCAGCCACTATGGAAGACAGTATGGAGTTTCCTTAAAAAACTGAAAATGGAACTCCCATTTGACCCTGTGATCCCACTTCTAGGAATATATCCCAAGAAACCAGAAACACCAATCAGAAAGGATATATGCACCCCTATGTTCATAGCAGCACAATTCACCATAGCTAAGATCTGGAAACAGCCTAAGTGCCCATCAGTAGATGAATGGATTAGAAAACTGTGGTACATCTACACGATGGAATACTATGCTGCTCTAAAAAGGAAGGAACTCTTACCATTTGCAACGTCATGGATGGAACTGGAGAGCATTATGCTAAGTGAAATAAGCCAGTCAATGAAGGAAAAATACCACATGATCTCACTCATTCATGGATAATAGAGACCATTATAAACTTTTGAACAATAATAGATACAGAGGCAGAGCTGCCTCAAACAGATTGTCAAACTGCAGCAGGAAGGCCGGGGAGGGTTGCGGGGCAGGAGGTAGGGGGGTAAGAGATCAACTAAAGGACTTGTATGCATGCATAGAAGCATAACCAGTGGACATAAGACATTGGGGGATAGGGGAGGCTAGGAGACTGTCTAGGGCGGGGGGATAAAATGGACACATATGTAATACCCTTTGTAATACTTTAAGCAATAAAAAAAAATAAATAAATAAATAAATAAATAAATAAGTAAAAAAAAAAATAATTATGTATAACAGGATATTGTAAAAATTAAGTTACAAAATTTTTATTAAAATGTTTCTTACATACTGTTAAAAAAAAAAAAAAAAAAAGAAATTTTACCAACATGTTTTGAGTATATACAGTATTCCAGGGACCCATGTTATTTATTTTAATCTTCTTTCTCACTCTTCATACTGAATAACTCCCATTTTACATTTGACATCTCCCACAGTCTGAAATTCTTTCTTTAGCTCTGCAAGTGTTATCTAACTACCTGCTCAACATCTCCACAGTTGGTTTATTAAAAAAAAACAAAAAAAAACAAAAAACAAACAAACAAAAAAAAAACAAACTGAAAATGGAACTCCCATTTGACCCTGTGATCCCACTTCTAGGAATATATCCCAAGAAACCAGAAACACCAATCAGAAAGGATATATGCACCCCTATGTTCATAGCAGCACAATTCACCATAGCTAAGATCTGGAAACAGCCTAAGTGCCCATCAGTAGATGAATGGATCAGAAAACTGTGGTACATCTACACGATGGAATACTATGCTGCTCTAAAAAGGAAGGAACTCTTACCATTTGCAACGTCATGGATGGAACTGGAGAGCATTATGCTAAGTGAAATAAGCCAGTCAATGAAGGAAAAATACCACATGATCTCACTCATTCATGGATAATAGAGACCATTATAAACTTTTGAACAATAATAGATACAGAGGCAGAGCTGCCTCAAACAGATTGTCAAACTGCAGCAGGAAGGCCGGGGAGGGTTGCGGGGCAGGAGGTAGGGGGGTAAGAGATCAACTAAAGGACTTGTATGCACGCATATAAGCATAACCAGTGGACATAAGACATTGGGGGATAGGGGAGGCTAGGGGACTGTCTAGGGCGGGGGGATAAAATGGACACATATGTAATACCCTTTGTAATACTTTAAGCAATAAAAAAAAAAAAAGAAGAAAAAAAAATAAAGCTGCTATTAATATTTGTGGGAAAAAAAAGAGTATAAAGGATTTTCTAATAGTACTTGTCAATAGCGAATATTTTTCATAAGAATAAGAAACAAGTCATTAAAATAAAACTATTTTTTATTTTAAAAATTTCATAAACACAGTAGTTGGATGTATGCTTTCTGCATAGTCCATAGTATTAATATTAGAGAGAATATTTCTACTTTATAGATCATCTCCACAGTACTGATACTTTGTAAGAACACACTTGTGAATACTGAGTAATTATTACATTGTTTCCATAACCAACTACTGAATATCTGTATTTTACTATGAAGCATAGTAAAATACCAAGTTTCTATAGAATAATATATTACAATAGTGCATCATAAGTACTTTTGAAAATAACATGTCTTAGATTATCAACAGAATAGTGGTAAATGGTCCAAGAAATATAACAATTAAGCACAGTTTGGCCTTTGACTATATTGCTTTCTTTGTGCCATGGTTTGAATATGTTTTGTGATACACAGTTAACCTTAAAAACTAACCACTTCTCTGTATAGTATGTGTGAGGAGATGCTTTTTGAGTTCTCCCTTTGTTCCAGACATGAATCTGAAGCTGCTTACCTATTAAAATCCAATTTTAGGAAAAAAGAAGAAATCAAAGACACCTATTTAGTTTACAAGAGAAGTGAAATATTACCCATTAGAATAACACACTGTTCTACTACATTTAAAGTAACATGACAATTTCTGTTTCAAACCAAAAACCTCAGCAAAATGCCCATGGCATTAGTGATAGCTCTGTAGAGCATCAAGGGTGTAAAAACAACAGTTTTGTATATGACAGAAAAAAATTCAACATTAGATTACAAAAATCGAGAACCCATCTTATCGGACTGGTGGCTTATAAAAGTAATCCTGCTACCCTCACAGAAAGTTCTTTGAAAACAAGTACAATTATGCAGAATGAATTCATTTGTTTCTTATAGTCCCTCTATTCGGAATTATGAAGCATGACAATGTAGATTTAAACTGTCACAGAAATCGTCAGTTGGTTGTAGTGTTGTCCTGTACACCAAAAGGCTGTGGGTTCCATTCCCGGGAAAGGCACATACACAAGTTGCAGGTTTGACCCCTGGTCAGGGTGCATATAAGGGCAACCGATCAATATTTCACTCTCACATGAATGTTTCTTCCTCCCTACCTCCATCTCTGTTCCTCTCTCTCTCTCTAAATATCAGTTAAAAAATATATCCTCAGATGAGGATTTAAATAACAACAACAACAATAATACACTGTCACAGCCCTAACCGGTTTGGCTCAGTGGATAGAACGTCGGCCTGCGGACTGAAAGGTCCCAGGTTCGATTCCAGTCAAGGGCATGTACCTTAGTTGCAGGCACATTCCCAGTAGGAGTTGTGCGGGAGGCAGCTGATCAATATTTCTCTCTCATCGATGTTTCTAACTCTCTATCCCTCTCTCTTCCTCTCTGTAAAAAATCAATAAAAATATGTTTAAAAAAAATAATACACTGTCACAGGAAATTTTAAAACCATGTCTCCTGAACAAAATAATGTGTTCTTCTCTCCTGAATAAAGCATTGTTTTGATCATGTGGGAAAACTACTAAGAATGATTTCATTAAGTGTAACTCTACTAATCACTATAACATTTGTTAATTACATATTAGAAAACAAATAGATTAAAATTTTTTTAAAATTTAGATATTAGTATAATATCATAGACCCTTTATAATAACCACCAAGGAGTTTATCCTCAGGGAAAGATATTTTATCCCTTTTGCTTCATTTTTATTTTAGAATTTATTTTTACCTTTTTTTATAGTATGCCACTTTTTAAGATTCCCTAAATCCTTTTTTAAATAAAGTAAGGCACAAATAAACAAACCAGTGAAGATTGACATGAAAATAAAATTAACAATTTGGCTGCCATTCACTGATGCAACCCATTTAATACTGTAGGGTTGTTTCAAAGATAAATAGTAGCCAAAACTATATATCAGACAGCATAATTTGAGATTGATAGTTTCTTTAACCAGCAGGTAAAACTGTTTTTCTATAACAATTATTTAAACTAATAGAAAAATTTTAAGTTTTAATAATATAAAAGAGTACCAAGAAGACAGTCATGCTAAGAATTATGTATTCTGTTAAGAAAGTATTTGGATCTTGAATTAAGGCCTATCATAAATACGGAGAATAGCTGATGAATAACAAAAGATGCAGCATTTAAACATGGTGGCAAGAGATATTGATTTACTTGGAATGAGTATATGGGGTATTATAAAAATGACAAAGCATTAACATATTTACACAATTTGAACAGAGATAATTAAAGCTTTGGATCTCTTGAGTTTGGGGCTTATCATTTTAGCCACCAGAGGTCACCCTTTCCCCAGAGAGATGAAAAGCAGGGTTTGTGAGGCACAAGTCACTTACATGTATGTGTTATAACAAATCCATGTGTTTACAATATTCTCCTCTCTCTATCCAAACCATATCTAATAATAGACCCTCCCACCTTTCCCCTTAATGCAGACATACAGGTAATGGAGAACAGAACAGAAAACAGCTTGAGAGGCTAAAATGTGCATATAACATCTGAGTCAAACAGTGAACAACAGGCGGAGGGAACTGGTTCCCTGGGAGAAAAAAGATCTGTGGAACTGCTACCATGCTACTGAGATGTAATGAAGAGAACTGGATGAAAGCGGTTTCAGGAATTTTTACTGAGTATTATAAATACAATCATTCCTGGACAATTTTCAGCTTAAGACTGCAGTAAAGAGTTATATTGCTTTTTAAATTAGCTTTGTATTTAAGTTCTAAATTACCTTTGTACAAATCTGGCTTTAAAGAAAAGCAAATTAGCCAGGGCTCCTTCAGGGTTCTATATATATATATATATATATATATATATATATATATATATATATCTGCAATTACGTTGGAAAGAAAGAGACCCTAATACAGCGGTCTCAACCTGTGGGTCGCGACCCCTTTGGCGGTCGAACGACCCTTTCACAGGGGTCGCCTAAGACCATCCTGCATATCAGATATTTACATTACGATTCACAACAGTAGCAACATTACAGTTATGAAGTAGCAACGAAAATAATTTTATGGTTGGGTCACAACATGAGGAACTGTATTTAAAGATCCAGAAGGTTGAGAACCACTGCCCTAATACCTTGAACAAAATATTTGGTCAGTAAAAACACTCTTTCTCATTCACATGTAATACAAGGAGCTGACAACCAAAAGTTTTAATCTCTTCTGTTTCAATTCTATTGAGTAAGAGATGGCCCAATTCTCTCTATTCATGGCCACTTTACTGTAGCCACAGATAGAAATACAATTCAAAGGTTAGCGCAGGATTATATCATTTCAAGTATGTGGATTACAGTAGCCAAGAGACACTTTAGCATAGACCCTTTATAATAACTACCAAGGAGTATAGAACCTTCCAAGACACAATCTTTCTTATTTCATGCAGCACTAAGGAAATCCCAAAGAAATGGGTATTTAGTAGCCCAGCAGAAGTAGCAGCTTGTGAAATACTTGTTCAGAAAATGTTGTTTTGTATTCCAGCATATTGGCAAATAAGCCTATTGGACATTATATAGGGTGTCCCAAAATTCACGCAAGATTTGAATTTTGAGTGAGCATTGACAACAACAACAACAAAAAATAAAAGCCTAATTTTACTTGGTTTATTGAATCAGATTCTAATATCTGTTGCCCTTTGATTTCAATCCCTTCAATTTGATAAGCATTACCAAGTACCAATTATGGCCCAGGAGCAGGGACAAAGAAGACCAATGAAGACCACGGCTTTGCATATGTGCCAGCAAAGCCGTGGAGGCCATTTACCCGATGTGCTATTCCCTATACTGTATACTTTATGAATCAATAAAAATTTACAATTTTTAATTATAAACCTGTGTTTTCTATCAAAATTACTTCTTGCGTGAATTTTGGGACACCCTATATTTTTGAATACCTAATAATTTTCTTTCCCAATTACAAAGGCAAAATGTGTTCATTACAGAATATTCAGTAAGTGGAGGAAGGCTACAAGAAAACAAAATTACTTATAATCCCACAGAATATGAGAAAGAATTTCTGAATGAAACTTTTAAAAACGCAAAAATTTAAATTTACACATGGCTTCAAATTCTAACAATTATAATTCGTCTCCACTCAGCTCATAAAATCCACTATTATCTGTCCTCCCTTTACTTTTCAACAAGTTCACCAAGAGACTCATGCTTGGTGGGGCCTATTTTCATACTCAGTTTACTCTCTTCTTATATGTACCTCCTTTAATGTCTCTGTAGAGCAGTGGTTCTCAACCTTGACTGCACATTAGAATCACCTGGGAATCTTTTTAAAATCCTGATTTCTGGGCCTCATCCTCCGGAAATTCTGTTTCTTTGTTATGGGGTGAGGCCACAACATTAGTAACAAAGAAACAGAATTTCCGGAGGATGAGGCCCAGAAATCAGGATTTTAAAAAGATTCCCAGGTGATTCTAATGTGCAGCCAAGGCTGAGAACCACTGCTGTAGAGAATTGGCACTGCTGGCCATTCCTTTGCAAACTCTCTGCTGTCCTGGTTTCTTACATCCTATTTCTTCCATGGCTTGTCGCACCCACCTGGTCATTCTCCAGTAGTCATCAATGCGGCTGTTCTTGCTCAGGTTAGCATTAACTACTAAATTTCTGGCTCTGTCTTTTAAACCACTCATCTACACCTTCTCCCCAGTCATCAAAGCAATTCTCACAGTATCCACTACTGGCCACATGTTGACAGGATTAACACACAACAGATGCTTAATAAATGATTAACTTTATTATTGACGTAATGCCATTCAAATCTGATCTCCAGGAACTTCTTAGCTTCAAGGCCAGAACCACACAGCAGAAGCCTATTATCCACTACAGCTGAGAATGGTAACTGGCTAGATAACTGTAAAAGTGAGTTAAGCAGTGAATCATAAAAAAATGATAAAGATCTTACACTTTAATTTCAATCAAATTAAGTGTCCAACCACTTGCCAGTATTTTTAGAGTCAAGGGCATTATATAATGTAATGGGTCAATTCACCAGGAAGATGTAATTATATATGCACTCAAAATCACGGCATCTAAATATATGAAGCAAACAGGTAACAATGATACAATGATAGTAGGGGACTTGATATCCTATGTTCAACAACAGATCACCAGAGAATTTGAACAACATTATAGATCAAATGGATCTAAAAATATATAAAGAACATTCTACCCAACAAGAGTAGAATATATACTTTTCTCAAGTGCACAGGAAACATTCTCCAGGATAGGTCAGATGTTAAGTCACAAAAGTCTTAAATTTAAGATTGAAATCATAACAAGTCCCTTTTCTAACCACAATGGAATGAAACTAGAGATCAATAACAGAAGGAAAACTGGAAAATCCACAATTTGTGGAAACAGAACTCTCTGAACAACCAGTGGGTCAAAAAACAAAAGGAAATGAGAGAATATCTTGAGACAAATGAAAACACAATATATCAAAATTTATTGATGCAGCAAAACTGGTAACTTACTAAGAGGGATGTTTATAATAATAAACACTTACATTAAAAAATTTTTAAGATAAACAACCTAACTTTTATGCCTTAAGGAACTAGAAAAAGAATAAACTAGGTACAAAGTTAGCAGAAGAAAGGAACTAATAAACATTCGAACAAAAAAGATTAGAAAAACTCAATAGTTGTTTTTTAGAAATTAACAAAATTGACAAACCTTCAGCTAGACTAAGCAAAAAAAAGACTCAAATAAAATTAGTGGAGATATAAGAACTAATACCAACAAAATACAAAGAATCAAAGACTACTATAAACAATTACTTATCAACAAACTGGAAAACCCAGAAAAAATAAACTACTAGAAACGTACAACCTACCAAGACTGAATCATGAGGAAATAGAAAATCCAAACAGGCCAATAATGATAAGAAAACAGAATCAGTAATAAAAATATCTTCCAACAAAGAAAACCTGAACACTAGACAGTTTCAATGGTGAATTCTACCAAACACTTAAGGAATTAGTGCCAATCCTTCTCAAATGCTTACTAGTACCAAAAAACTGAAGAGGAGGGAACACATCCAAGCTCATTTTACAAGGCCAGCATTACCCTGATACCAAAGCTAGACAAAAATAATGCAAGAAAAAAATTTACAGGCCAATATCTCAGGTGAACATAGATATAAAAATCTTTAACATTATACTAGCAAACCGAAGTCAAAAGCATGTTGATCATACAATAATTTCTTGGATATGACATTAGAATCACAGGTAACCAAAGCAAAATTAGACAAGTTTGAGTACATCAAACTAAAAAGCTTCTGCACAATAGATGTAAAAATCAACAGAGTGAAAAGGCAACTACAAAATGGGAGAAATTTGCAAAATAAATAAATATATATATATATATATATATATATATATATATATATACACATACATACATATATACACACACACACTAGAGGCCTGGTGCACAAATTTGTGCATGGGTGGGGTCTGGCTGGTCTGAACCTATCGGTTGGGCCTGCTGGGGGAAGGGGCCGTGGGCTGTTGGTAGGCTGGCCCTGCCCCCTGGTCGAATTCCTAGTCGAAGGGACAATTTGCATATTAGCCTTTTATTACATAGGATGTATATTAATCCTCACCCAAGAATATGCTTATTGATTTTAGAGAGGGTTGGGAAAGAAGTGAAGGGTTGGGTGAGGGAGAGAGGGAGAGATTAATGTGAGCGAGAACATCAACTGGTTCCCTTCCATAGATGCCCTGACTAGGGATTGAACCCACAACCTAGGTATGTGCCCTGACCTGGAAATGCAAAATTGAACCCACAACCTTTTGATATATGGGATGATGCTCCAACCAATTAAACCACATCAGCCAGGGCATAAAGCATATATTTGATAAAGGCTTAATCCCCCAAATATATAAGGAACTCTTATAACACAGCAACTAAACAAAAACAAAAATGGGTAAGGGACCTGAATAGGTGTTTTTTTCAAAGATGATATATGAATAAGAAAAATATATGAAAAGAAGCTCAACATCACTAATCATCAGGGATATACAAAACCACAATGAGGTATCACCTAATACTTATTCGAATGGTCATTATTAAAAAAAAAAACAACAACAAACCAAACACCACAAAATAAGTGTTGGTGAGGATGCAGAGAAAATGGAGTCCTTGTGCACTGATGCTGGGTGCACTGCTGTAAAATGTGCAATTGCTAAGAAGCAGTATGGAGGTTCCTCCAAAAATTAAACACAGAACTACCATATGACCCAACAACTCCACTTCTAGGTCTTTATCCAAAATAATTGAAATCAGGATCCCAAAGAGATATTTGTACTCCTAAGTCTATTGCAACAATATAATCAAGAGCTGAAAATAACTCAAATGTTCATAAATAAATAAATATACATGCGATCAAAAATTATTCTGCCATAAAAAATAAAGAAACCCTGTCATATGTTACAATATGAATGAATCGGGAAAACAATTATATTAAGTGAAAAAAGCCAGTCACAGAAGGACAAATTCCATTATGTGAGGAATGTGTCATAGTCACATTCATAGAAAGTAAAATAGGGATTGACTGCCATTGAGATGGGGGAGAGGAAAATGGGGAGCTGCCATTCAATAGGTATAAAGTCTTAGTCATGCAAGATGAAAAAATTTGAGAGATCTGTAGCATAACATTGTGCTTACAGTTAACATTACAGTAATGAATACTTGGAAGTTTGTCAGTGTAGCTCTAACGTGATTTCAAAATTATTTATTTATTTATTTTTTAAAGAAATCCCTCTTTAGGATTGCCCACAAGGTGAATTTGTGAGCAACAAATTCCCTCAAATGTTTCTGATGTGGAAGTCCACAATCAATTTTGATTTTGAACCAAAATCAAAGTATCATCAGGGCCTCACTCCTTCCAAAGTTTCTGGGAGAGACCCTTCTTCAAGCTTCTGGTAGCTCCAGGCATCCTTGGCTAGTGACCTCATCACTGCAATCGCTGCCTCCCTGGTTCCATTACCTCATCTTCTTCTGTCTCAAATACTCCCTCGGTCTCTCTCTTGTAAGGGTAGATATGATTATATTAGGGCCATCCAAATAATCCAGGAAAAAACGTAAGATCCTTAACTTATTTCCTTTGCCATATAAGGTAATATTTACTCTTTTACCATATTACATGGCAAGAATATACTTGTGATAGGCACTAAATGAGGTCCTTATGTTCATTTTTTTCCCTGTTACATCTTAGACAAATGCCATAAAGCTGCAACTTTTAAACTATAGCCTTGAGGTACCTCCAGAGACCCAATTTAAAAATCATTATCAAACAATGGATATCCAGATTAAATTCCCCTTTATAAGAGAACTAGAGGCCCGATGAACAAAATTCATGCAAGAGTAGGCCTTCCTTCCCCTGGCTGCTGGCACTGGCTTCCCTCGCAGGCCTGGCTTCATCCAGAACGTTGTCCAGTCTAATTACCATATTATGCTTTTATTATTATTTTTAAAAATCATAGTTAAAATGTGGTATTAAAATCTTAGTACATTTTACCTAATTCAAACATTCCTTTAAAAGAACAATAACTCAGGGCTATTCTGTATAATTATAAATCTTTTCTATAGTCAGAAACTTTTAAAAATTAAACTAATTTAGTAACACACACACTCACATACACACACACACACACACACACACACACACACACTCACACACTCTTCTACTTAAGCCTATGCATGAAAAACATTTATGTTAGTCTGTTCTGGGAGGCAAAAGTTTGGATTTTGCTGCACTAAGGCCATTTTTGAGAGTTATGGGTATAAAGTAATGAGACTACACTTTTCTTTAATATATAATTTCATACTTCACATGCATATGGGTACTGTACCCATTAGTGTAGGCAATCTGAGAAATATATACTTATTCATATTTTGCCACTTCTCAAACTATATTTGGAATTCTTTTAGAAATTTCTTCTACATCAGTTTATTATATACCCATGTTGTATTTTAAATGGCAATACTTTCTTTAAAAAGTATGGGTTTAGCATCCCTAAACTCACTCATAATTATTATTTATTGATCTTGAGAGCTATCTCTTATTTTTAATTTTTAAATATTATTTATTGTTGATA
Organism: Myotis myotis; assembly: GCF_014108235.1. Taxonomy (NCBI): domain Eukaryota; kingdom Metazoa; phylum Chordata; class Mammalia; order Chiroptera; family Vespertilionidae; genus Myotis; species Myotis myotis. The sequence continues at coordinate 178,785,552 of NW_023416335.1, forward strand.
GTATCACAGATATCTCCCATTTTCTCCCCCTCTCCCACTCATGTTTCTCTTCAGAACGCATAAATCTTTTGCCTTTAACCTCTTATTTTTAAAAAGCAAGCTTACCCCATGTGACATGTTTTTGCTATTACTAAGATTATTTTAAAAGGACATACAACAACAGAGAATATGCTGCTCAATTCACATGAAAAGGCTAGCACTGGCGCTGGTGCACTGTAAACTAGAACCAATTTTGTCAAGCAGATCTGTTGGTCACACTGGAGACACTGTCCAAGGCACAGTCATGACCATCACATCAAAGCCTGGGCTGGCCAGCTCTCCAGTCACCTGGCTGTAGTCTGTCCAGTGATTCAAAGGCAGCACACCATGTCACCACTATGGCCCAGCCAAACCAGGGAGAAGACAACAGTCTCACTTTGCCATGATGCAAGAGAAGTTCAGATTCACCAGAATTTAGTCTAGTTCTTAAGAAAGATAGGCTTATTGGGCAGTTTTGGGTGTATCTACTTAAGCCATTCATGACCTAGTTAGCCTCTCTAATAAAGAGGGAATATGCTAATTGACCCTCATGCCGTCGCAAAGATGGTGGCACCCACAGCCAATAAGGAGGGAATATGCTAATTGACTGCCCCGTCCTCAAAGATGGCAGGGCCCACAGCCAATAAGGAGGGAATATGCTAATTGACTGCCTCGCCCTCAAAGATGGCAGAGCCCACAGCCATAAGATGGTCAGCAGGGGAGGGCAGTTGGGGGCGACGAGGCCGGCAGGCAAGGGCAGTTAGAGGTGTCCAGGCCTGCAGGGAAGGGTAGTTACGGGTGACCGGGCCAGCAGGGGAGGGCAGTTGGGGACAACCAGGCCAGCAGGGGAGGGCAGTTGGTGGCGATCGGGCCAGCAGGGGAGCAGTTAGGCATCGATCAGACTGGCAGGGGAGTGGTTAGGGGCAAATAAGCAGGCAGGCGAGTGATTGGGAGCCAGCAGTCCCGGATTGTGAGAGGGATGTCCGACTGCCGGTTTAGGCTGTCGGACATACCCCGAGGGGTCCCAGATAGGAGAGGGTGCAGGCTCGGCTGAGGGGAACCTCCCCCCCAGGGCAAGAATTTCATGCACCGGACCTCTAGTTCTAAATAACTGACTACACAGAAGCCAACAACAGACATCAGGTCTGGGACTGTATCTAATTTTCTAAATCCCCTGAAAGGCTCCTCTGGTAGGTAGGTCAACATCCTTGGTTTGGCCCATCATCCACTCAATGCCCACTCTCCTCTGGGAGTGGGCAGAACCAGAGCAACTGGTCCACCTACAGATACTTTCCACCGGTTCTCCCATGATCTATCCTCCACAGTGAGTTCAAGTTTTGAATAATTTTAAGTGTTCAGTTTCCATGCATCTTTATGATTCTCTAAGAAATTAAAATCATGTTCTCTAGTTGGCTACTCATGCTGAGATACACACTTGAGTTTAGAAACTTTTCCCTTTTTTTAGTTTAGTTTTTCAGCTCATGAATTTTGTCAGTAAGATACATTAAAGCAGAATGTTATAAAATTTCAGTCTAGTTATATAATGTCAAGAATTTTTAAATAAGTTTCCAGAGCTATTTTCAAAGATACTTAAAGCAAGAATAAAGTGTTCAAAGGTGGCTGACAATTACCCGTGTAACATTTATATGGACATTTGTATCCTAATGGATACAGGTAAGAAGCATGATGAAATGAAGCAACACTTTAAAAAAAATATATAAACAAAATTAGCTTTTAAAGTGACAGAGACATTCTTAGGTATTTTCTCAAGAGTAAAGGTATGCTCTTTACCTTTACCTTTACAAGAAAGAAGTATTAATACATTACATTAGAAGTTAAATAAACAAATTATATCTAACAATTCACATGCCTCTTACAGACATTTTAGTAGAAATGAAGTCAAGCTATTGCATAGACTATTGCAGTCCATGGAGAAAAGAAAATGCTATTTCTCATGAATGACCTCACAGGTTGTGATGGTTATTATTGCTTCTCAGCTCCAAATTAATCTTTTTGGCCTGCTCTATGAAAATGGATCTGGGTCCTTAAACACCTTTTCTTTGAAGACCGCACCATGTCAAGAGAGGGCACTGGAGAGACGCACTAGAGAGGGCCAGAGGAAAGGGCTCTGCTCCTGTTTCCCCAGCAGCAGCTCCTACATCAGGGCACAGTGGCTCCGAGTGCTGGTCCTGCAGCAAATACCCAGCTCCTGCGAGTGCAGAGAGGCCAGCAGCACAGGCAGCTCCCAGCACCAGCTTTCTGGTTTCATAGGACAGTGCTTCTGGTAAGACACCTCCCCCGCAAGTTCCAGGGGGTGGGTTTCTGGTATGTTCCATCAAGGAGCACCCAGAGAACCACAACCAGCTTCTCTGCAACAAGGTCTGAATCTCCACTCCAAGAGGCCTTTTCTTTGAGTATTCTATCCCTGCCTTGGATAGGGTAGTAGCTATAAAGATAATATTACATCTGCTATTTATGTATCCAATAGAGGTCTCTCTATCTCTTATCAACCTCTTACTTACAGGAAAAAAAAAAAAATCAAGTAAATTTTACAAACCACTAGAAAGGAAAGGGAAAGGTCTCAAGTAATAAATGAGCTTCAGATAATATTTTCATGATCTATCCTGTCTTGTTAATGTGAGTAAAAAATATAAATGAACATCTATATAATAAATACAAATCAAATACCAGGAAACAAGAAAGAAGGGAAGAAAATATTTTCATACCTCATTAAATGGCTGACATGAACAACTGCCAGCAAACATTATAAGCAACTTAAATTCTAAAAAAAAGTTTATTGCCCTAGTCGGTTTGGCTCAGTGGATAGAGCACTGGCCCTGGGACTGAAGGGTCCCAGGTTCAATTCCGGCCAAGGGCACGTACTTCAGTTGCAGGCTTGATCCTCGGGGCGATGTGTGAGGCAACCAATCGATGTGTTTCTCTCTGTGTCTCTCCCCTCTCCCTTCCACTCTCTAAAAATCAACGGAAAAATATCCTCTGGTGAGGATTAACAACAACAGCAAAAGTTGGTTAATTTTACATATTAGCTTTGTAACTACCTAAAATAATTTTCTCATTCTATTTAAAACCTGCACAGAATTTTGCAATTTATAAAGCTCTTTCTCATAGATTGCTTTATGTAAATAACAATATCAATAAAAAATTTCTCCTAAAATGAACTATCACAAAGAGAAATTTAAAAAACCCCATTTATGACTGCACCAAAAAGAAGAAAATATCTAGGAATAAATTTAACTAAAGAGTTGAGAGACCTGATCATCAAAAACTGATGAAAAATTGAGGAAGCCAGAATAAATGAAAATATACTGTGTTCATAAATTAGAATAATAGTGCTAAAATGTTCACAGTACCCAAAACAATCTACAGATTCAGTGTTATGCCTATGAAACCCCAAAGACATTTTTCATAAAAGAACAAACAATCCTAAAATCTGCATGGAACCACAAAAGACCTTAACAGACAAAGCAATACTGAGAAAGAAGAACAAAGTTGGAGGCATCACAATCCCTGATTTCAAATTATATTACAAAACTACAGTAATCAAAACAGTATGGTACTGGCATAAAAAGACATATCATTGGAACAGAATGAAGAGCCCAGAAATAAACCCATGCATATCTGGTCAATTAATTAAGACAAAGGAGCCTAGAATATACAATGGGGAAAGAATAGTCTGTTCAGTAAGTGGTACTGAGAAAACTGGATAGCCACATGCAGAAGAATATAACTAGACTACACCTTATACAAAAATTAACTCAAAATGGATTAAAGACTCCAACGTAAGACCTGAAACCATAAAACTAGAAAAAAATATAGGCAGAGTAAGCTCTTTGACATTGGTCATGGTGATTAATTTTTTTGAAAATGGCTCCATAAGCAAAGGCAACAAAAGCAAAAATAAACAATTGGGACTACATCAAACTAAAAAGCTTCTTCACAGCAAAGAAAACCATCAACACAATGAAAACGCAACCTACTGAATGGGAGAAAATATTTGCAAATCATATATCTGATGAGGGGTCAATATCCAAATACCCATACAACTCAAGAGCAATCAATCAAACAATCCAATAAAAAAAAATGGGCAGAGAATGTGAATAGACATTTTTCCAAAGAAGATATACAGATGACCAACAGGTACATGAAAATATGCTCAATATCACTAATCGTTAGGGAAATGCAAATCAAAACCACAATGAGATTATCACACCTGTTTGACTGGCTACTATCAAAAAGAGAAAAAGTAACAAGTGTTGGCAAGAATATAGAGAAAAGGGAACCCTTATGCACTGCTGGTGGGAATGTAAATTGGTGCAGCCACTATGGAAAAGAGTACTGAGGTTCCTCAAAAAATATTAAATACTTATGATCCAGCAATTCCACTTCTGGTTATTTATCTGAAGAAAGTGAAAACAGTAATTCAAAAATATATATGCACTCCCATGTTATTTACCCCATTATTTAAAATAGCTGAGACATAAAAACAACCTCAGTGTCCATTCCTGGATGAATGAATAAAGAAAATGCGGTTGCCAGAGGTAGGAGGTGGGCAAGATGGGTTAAGGGGGTCAAAAGGTGCAAACTTCCAATTATAAATTTAAAAAGTCATGGTGATTTAATATATAATATGGTGACTATAGTTAATAATACTGTATTGCATATTTGAAAGTTGCTAACAGAGTAGATCTTAAAAGTCCTCATCGCAAAAAAAAAAAAAAAAAAAATTTATGCAAGGGGTGAGATGTTAACTAGACTTACTGTGGTGATTGTTTCTCAATAAATACAAATACAGAATTATTATGCTGTACACATGAAACTCATATAATGTAAAAACACCTTCCTTCTCCCCCTCCTACCCATGCCATCCCTCATATCCCAAATTGTGACTTCATTGAACAGATAAGGAGGATATCAAATCAGATAATATTACAAGTAAAATCCTGGACATGTGAGCTACGGTGTAACATTACTAGGAAATCTTAAAATCTCAGGTCAGGTAAAAGCTAATTCTTAATCTGAAGGACTACTATAAATGAAGCAAAGAAAAAGCACCAGTTAGACTTCAGAACCAGGGATAGTCATTAGACAATCCAAAAATAAAATAAAACAAAAATACTAACCAATTAATCAATCAAAAGACCCCCCCCCCCCCCCCAAACAGCCCTTAATCACTTCCAGGCTTTTAAAAGTTTAAAACAAATCAAAAGGAATAAATTTCCCATGTGTTTCAAAGGAAAAGAGGCCCTTTCTGCCTCTAGTTAAACTCTATAGTTGAAGGTCCTGATGCTCCAATTTTGGAGAATACAACTGCTTGACAGGCAAAATATAGGGTGGAAAAAAGGATAATAGTAATTTGGTAACAAATTATAAACTCCAACTGGTCACCAGCACTTCAAAGTAATCATTAACTAGAGTTAGTGGGGTCTGTGGTCACAGCATTACAGACAGAGAAGTACTGTCTCCAACTTTCAAAGTATAAACAGCTAGGACCCGATCAATAAAGCAAAAACAGAAACGTATTAATGAGAACAAGCAGAGTGACTGCAGAAACACTACTGAGTTATTTCTCTTAATTTTATTTATTTTTCCAAAAAGCACACTCAAATCAGCATTTCTTTTAACACAATAGATCATCTAACGTTAGGTATTATATAATTTCTTCTCCTAACTACATCAGTACAAAAATAAGTGAGAAAATTTTTCATTTCTTTTCAAACTGAGCTAAGTAACTTCAAGTATAATGTTATTTAACTTTAAAGATACACATAAAATATAAGCAATTTTCCATAGTCTCACACATTAATTTGGATTAAATCTCACCTCAATCACTATACTGGTCGGTGGCCTATCTTTGAAGACATATTTTGATAAAAAATAACTGTTCTACTTCTCAGTTTTGTGTCTCAGATTTCAGAGAGAGAGAAAAAGAACACATTTCTAGAAATTTCGACACTAAGCAGCAGGCAGGAAAACAGCTTATTATTATAGATATGACTGCTCCTTGGCTCAAACACTCCAGCCCTGAATCCTGTGCCAAGAGGTTCTTCAATAATCCTACAGTGGGTGGAGCCCTTTATATCAAAGGGCCAAGAGAAACACTGAAACATCTATTTGACCATATGTGAATTTTTTTTAAAGTCAGTTGAAGTAGCAGTTAAGGTCTGAAAGAAAAAAGAATTGAAATAAACAAATAAACAAATAAACTGAATACTAACAAATTTTTATTTCCACAATTGCAGCCATAACACAGTTTTAATTCTTAAAGGGTTAGTATTTAGATCTATGATAAAATTTAATAAAGACTTCACAGCCAAGAGTTCTAAATTTAATTCTTAAAGGATTAGTATTTTGATCTATGATAAAAATTTAATGAAGACTTCAGTCAGTTTCTGCTTTCTATATTAAAAAAAAAATCTAATTTCATTATAACAAACTCTGAGTACCACAAAAATTTTTTATTTCAAATATCCATTTGAGAAAAATTTCAAATAAGTAAATGTTATAAATCAGTAATCAACTTGCCTTAGGTTTTTTTGACATGGAGATGACTTTTTATGCTATTTTAAATGGAATTTAACCTGCATTAAATTCGGTTATCCAGACCAATCAATACTTCTATAGAAAAATATTAGCATGCCTGTTTCTGGTATAGAACATGTAATTATTTATTTATTATTTTCTTTTCTTTTTTAATATATTTTTATTGATTTCAGAGAGGAATGGAGAGGTGAGAGAAAGAGAGAGAGAGAGAGAGAGAGAGAGAGAGAGAGAGAGAGAGAGAGAGAGAGAGAGAGAGAGAGACATCAACGATGAGAGCAAATCATTGGTTGGCTGCCTCCCACACGCCCCCACTGGGGATTGAGACCGCAACCTGGGCATGTGCCCTGACCAGGAATCGAACCATGACCTCCTGGTTCATAGGTCGACGCTCAACCACTGAGCAACGTCGGCTAGACTATTTATTATTTTCTAAAAGCAAATAAGCCCAATTTAAACACACACTAGACTTTAGAAGAAAGTTAATACAGACACATTTACAGTCAAAGATAGCACATATGTTTCATCTTGCTACGACGTGGCTGCCTAGAGATGCCAAGAATGCAATGCCAAAAGGGATTATCAGTAGTATCAGCATGAACACACACCACGATCAATTAGTTATGTCTGCCATGGGCACAGGGACCATACACATGACACATTTCGCCATCCCTCATATGGGAGCGGTTGGTCAGGTAGCCCTGAGTTCAAATCTTGACCTCTCCATTTAATAACTGTATGACTTCAGACAATTTACTAGTTTCCTTGGCTCTAAAATGGGAATAATAATCCTTAAATCTGTCAGAGCTAAATAACAATAAACATGAAGATTTAAATACAACCTGACATACAATAATTACTTAATAAAAATAGCTACTTGGTATTACCACAGGACTTTGGGTCTTTCAGAACTCAGTAGTGACTGGTCACTGAATATGATCTTGGAACAGACAGGTCACTGTCAAAGTGAATGCTGCTGAAGTGAATGAGCTCTCAGCACGTCACTGGACATATGGCACCAGCCAGCTGTGGCTGCATCTGCTGAGCAGAGGCACAACCACAACGCCATGAGCAACAAAGGTCCACTCTCTCATATTCCTCAGACCAATGCTACAGGTCTGAGGTTTGTCCATGCAACAGAGAAATGTGCTATTTACTTAGAATGAGGTTTAGAAAAATAATGGTTTCAAAAATAGAACCATTTTATTCTTCCTGAGACCACTCACCTACCTAGCAAGTACAGGATAAGAACTGGTAATTACACTCTCCCAAAAATTTCAGAAAGAGTCTTAATCTAGGTCTATTCAACACTAGCCACATTGAAAGAAAAAGGACATCTATCAACATGAAATCAACTTTAAGGACAAAGTGTACATGTAATGAAAAAAAGCCCATCCTCTAAACTTAACCTTTAAAAGTCAGTTAGAAACTGCTTATGATACATAACCAGGAAGAATGAACAATATAGCTAAAAGGAAACCAGATCCTTTTATTATAAAAAGTTAAGTTTTCTGTCCTAGCTGGTTTGGCTCAGTGGACAGAGCGTCAGCCTGTGGACTGGGGGGTCCCAGGTTTGATTCCAGTCAGGGGCATGTGCCTTGGTTGCGGGCACATCCCCGCTGGGGGGTGTGCAGGAGGCGGCTGATTGATGTTTCTCTTTCATCGATGTTTCTAGCTCTCTATCCCTCTCCCTTCCTCTCTGTAAAAAATCAATAAAATATGAAAAAAATAATAATAATAAGTTAAGTTTTCAACAGTTAACAACAGGGTTATATCTTAGGGTATTATTTGAACTTCTAACTCTGTGAATATAGTTCCTAATGAACAGGTGGCTTGGCTACTAGTCCAGGTCCCATGACAGGATCTCAGTGAGCTCGGTGACTCTGGAAAGCAATAAAAGTGGAAGGACACAGGATTTGAAGAGTCAGCGGACCTGGGCTCACTGCTAATTTTAACCCTGTGTCCCTGGACTCCCTTAAACTCAGGCAAGGGCATTTCTTCATCTGTAGAACACTGATAAGAATATTTTTCTCATTAGTTTGCTTAGGAGCACCAACCTAGACTCATCTATTTAAAAGAGTTTTATGAGCACTAAAGAGCTGTCCCACCAGATGGCTCTCAATAGAGAAGCCACGTTTTCCCATGGTTTATAAAATATACTTGAATTACTGTATAGAAGGAAATGAGAGAAGCTGGGAGGGAAGTCCTGTGGGCACACCACACAAGGAGAACTGCTCTTTTTATAGGGTAAACACTGCCAAGCTCCCTGCGGATGAGCTCACGCCAACAAAGAACGCCATGGGTAATGTGCTGCTGACTGCATGGAAGCCTCATCATCTTCTTACTCTGGGAGATACACTCTCCTTCATTTTGATTCTATAAACCTGGGTGGAGGGACAGAGCACAGAGATGGAACTGCACAGCTGGAAGGAGACATCATGGACACAATGTCCAAGAAAAAACAAATGTAGATGCTAACCACGGTCCTCACACATTTTTAAAAATTCAGCTCACGTAATTAGTAATAATATAAATAACATACAAGCACAGTTCTGTTTAGGTGTCAAGAGTGATAGACTGATACGAGGCCAGATGGGAAGACTTCTTCTATTCTTCCATCTTCAAAAATATATGAAGCCATTTCCAGCCACTGAAAAAAGGCTAAATAATTGCAATTCACATAATCAACATTCAAATATTCATTGGCAACTACAATGTTATTTGGGGAAGAAGAACAGATTTGGTTTTCTCACTTTTAAAATATTAAATGCCTGACAGCTCTTTAAAAAGCCATTGGTAATATTTACTAAGCACTTACCATATGCCAGGAACTACTCAAGGTGCTTTGCATGTATCATTTTATTTAATTCTCATAATAATCTCAAGAGGTAGATAATGTTATTAACCCTACTCTTAGAAAAAGAAACCATGACAAAGAGAAGTTCCAAAATGTGCCCAAGATCACACACCTCATTAGGGGAAGGCCAAGATCTGAATCAAGGCAGTCTGCAATCAGAGTGCAAACCTTGAACTAATATATGCTCCCATTTAATAAACAATTAAGCAGGATAAGCATTATACTTAATTGCTTCAAGAGCTTTAAAGATGCTAGATTATCACTGAAGTTCATGGGTCAGTCTCAAAATTAATTAATCGTGTTATCACATTTACTTAATTAGCTCAGGTGTTTGTGGGACTGAAGGTGAAGAGGAAGTAAGGGCCTGAAAGAGTAACTAACATTATCAAAAATTATATTGCTCATCAGGATGAGGAGAAATATTCTGGGAAACATTTGACTAATCTTTTTGGAAAAGAGTTTCTGAGGAAATTTTCAAGGGCCTCTTGATTATGTAATACTGACCAAAGTCAAAGTCTACCAATTTCAATGGGGACTTCTTTCCATGGGCACATGACTGAATCAGCCCTTAGAAATGGAGCTGACACAAACCAAAACGTCATCAGGCCTCACCCCAAAGAAACTGCAATAAAAACTTCCATCGTACTGCTTACCACATTCATTCATACGTGGATGCAATATATAAAGATATAACTTTTGCAATGAAATACCGAGATCTAAAAAACTAGGATCATTATTTCTTCCATAATTAGTCATGCACTTCTTGCCATTCCAATTCTCACTGTGAACCATTTTTAACACCTTCATGCTGAATCTAAGAATCAATATATATCACTCCATGTTCCTGATGCACTTTCTTCATTTGGCTTTCCTCCAACCTCACTAGTTAGTAATCCTTCTCAATCTCCTATTCTCAGTGCTTTACTCATGTTTGAGTATTCCAAATCTCAATCGTTACTATGTAAGTCCTCTAGTATTTTCCCTGGTGATCTATTCAACTTGACCATAACTTGAAATACTTGACAATTCCCATATTTATATTTCTAGCTCAGACCTCTCTCTGACTTCAACCTCACATTCAGATACCTAGTCAACCTTGCCACTTGGACATCCAGTAGACATCTCAAACTCAGCATGTCTTAAAAGGAACTCTTGATCTTATTCCCCTAATCTCTTGCACCCACACTTTCATCTCAGTAAAAAGTTATGTTCACTGTGGTTTTTTGTTAGGAAAGTAGAGTGGACCATTTTAACTCCACTATGTAGGACTGTCCTGTGCACAAATGCCTGGCAACTGGCCCCCATTCACTAAATGCCAGGAGCATCCCTTCAATCACAAATTGTTCTCACAAATTTCCCACCTGCTTAGAAACACTAGTCTACAAATAAAGCCTATGATCCTAATGCAAGTTTTGACTCTGTGGTTTTATCAAAAGAAGTGTGGCCCCTGGCCGGTTTGACTCAGTAGTTAGAGCATCCTTTGGACCAAAGGGTTGTGGGTTCAATTTCCAATCAATTGAGGGCACGTGCCTCAATTGCAGGTTTGATCCCCAGTCCTGGTTGGTTGGGGTGCATGCAGGAGACAGCCAATAAATGTGTCTCTATCACATGGATTGCTCTCGCTTTTTCCCTCCAATCTTCCCTTCCACTCTCTTTAAAAATAAATAGAAAAAATATCCTCAGGTGAGGATTAGCAACAACAAAAAATGTGAAGAATATATTGAAGAGCACAAAGTGCTATCCATCGTTGAGTGTGGAATTCTACTTCATTCAGGAATAACCTCGCATAGCCACCGGTTCTCAGCCCAGATAGTCCTCTTGTCCTCACATATTAAGCTTAGATTTCTTGTGAGAGTGGGTGGGGAGGGGGGTGGTTTATGATAGCTGGCAGTTATGATTTATACATTACTTGAAACCTTGGGAATGCTGCTGCTTTATAAATCCATTTTGCAGTAGTAAATCAGATGAGAAAGTACCAGTGGCTAGGAAAGAACATTGGACTAATTGGAAGTAAAAAAAAAAAAAAAAAAAAAAAAATGAGTGTAATTCAGGCTCTGAGAATAAAAAGATATATTCACCTATTTGATTGATCTTTATCTGCTTGGCTAGACACTGGGTCCACAAAGATGCGCAGAAGAGTTTTTGCCCTAGAGAATATTTTTAGAGGAAGCAAACCAGTCTCCAACTCCCTCTTGGTTTCTTTAACATCAAATTCGAATCTTCAAAGTGCTTTCCAAATGAAAAATAAAATTAAGATTTTATGTGTATGCTTGAAATATGTGGTGGTGTAGCACTGGAGAAATACAAAATGAAGCAGGCAAAACAGTACTAGAGCTAAGGTAAGTCACACACATGACATTATTTTATTTTTCACATTAGAATGTAAATATTTCTAGATGAAATAACTATTTTGTTAACAGTAAAAATTACAATTTACATTTCTATTTCTTGATATAGTAAAAAAGATTCAGAGTATACATTCTAACAATCTTTGAAAACAAAATGGAAAAAAAATGGCAGTAAATATCAGTCTGTTTTTCTAAAACCATTATTTGCTGTACAAAAAAAAAGAGCAATCTTTATTTCATCCTCCACACAATTCACATTCTGGTAAGGCAAAATCTGCAAAGAATCTGCACAATAAAAGTGGTTTGAGCAGCTCACAGGAGAAAATATTAACAAACTGAATGGAATATTGAATCAACTTGCTGGAAACAGTATAGCTTTTAATGTTACGTATTTATATCTAATTTTAAGAGTAAGAACATGTGAAAGTAGCAATATCTTCTTGAAGCATAAGACTATGTTACATATTTAATTTCTTGAGATTATACACAAATTATCAGGAATAAAAAGCATGAGCAACTTCCTGCTTACAGAGATATCTGAAGTTTGGGCTACTCCAAATCATTAATACTTCTACTTATCCTCCAACTACAACTTTGTCTACTTTTAAATCATTTTGATCCTTTCAAGTAATTACCATAATTCACACTCAGCTGCACTTGTTTGCCCCAAACACATCATGCTCCTATGTTCCTTTCTAGGCTTTGCATATACTGTTTGCCAGGCGGTCCTAGGTGGCCTTCTCCCGCTCCTTAGAAACCTACTCACCTGCTCAAGTGATATCCATCAACAGCCTTCCTTTACCTCTACCCAGTTAAAGTGCTCCCACAGCACCTTCTTCATTCCACTATTGCATAATTTATGACATGACTATAATTAGTTACTACCTGTCTAACTCCCAGTAGATTCTCTGCAAACCTAAACATAGCAATACTAGGTGTGAATACAGATTTGCTAATAAAGAGAACTATGGAAGGTGATGGTGAAAAGGCTTTTATCCTTTTGCAAATGATCCAAACCTTGACGTCTATTACTTCCTCATGTTTTGTAGTATTAGAACTTGTTTACAAATTATAAGAAAAACACATTTGGTATGTATATTATCAATTATTCTATCAATTTTCAAGGTGCAACTAGATTTTTCCCCCAAGGAAGTAAAACAGCTCTACAGCGGATGCACAAATGTTCTTGATTCACACAGTCTACTAGATGCATATAAAAATTCATACTTGAAATATTTACCAAAAGAATGTCTCCTATTTAGATTATGATTCATCCAAAAAACAGGAAAGCACAAAGGAAAAACTGCATACCACAGGAGAGTTTACAGGAAAAGGTGGGTGTGGTTCAACAATATCATTCATGCCTTTCAGTGCCAAAAAAGTGCTTAATTCAAACAATATAGATCAACCCTCCACTGTAAACTGAGGAACCACATGTGCTGTGAGTGATGATCACCAACTACAATGTTAGTCCAGTGGACTACAAAGATCCATTAGGGAAGTGTGAGAAGTAAGTACATAACACAGAAGAAACATCTACACATAAAACTTACCCAATAGCCCAGCTGAAGTAATTTATACAGACAGAAGAACAAACAGCTGTGAAATTTCCAGATATATTAAACACAGGGACACAATGCCTTTATCATTCCCAGGGATGCTGGGCCCCACATTTCCAGGAAGCACGATACCAGATGCACAGGTACACATCACCGTCTAATGTGAATGGCAGCCAGGAATACAGTCTGTTCAGCCCTGCCCAGTGACTCTGTAGATCCCTTGTTATTAACTTCTGCGTATAGTTCATCACAAAAAATATGTCTTTACAGTAAGTACATTCTTTTCAAAAAGGCATATAATGAAATATTAAATATTTGTTTTTTTAACCTAAATCTATTTTCAATTTTCTGAATATAAATACGTTTGTATTAAAAAATCTGTAATAACAATTTAAAGTTAACAAAAATTATTTTCCTGTAGTTCTTAGAGATAATCATCATTAGTACTTTTATATACTGCCTTCTAATTTATTGTCTATGTAAATATGCTTTAAAAATATGTGATGATATAAGGATATTATAATTCACACTAGAGGCCCGGTGCATGGATTTGTGTACCAGTGGGATCCCTTGGCCTGGCCTGCAGGGATCGGGCCAAAACCGGCTCTCCAACATCCTCCAAGAAGTCCCGGATTGCGAGAGGACTAACCAACCGGTCGGAGCATCTACCGCCTGGGGGTCAGTGAGTGTCATAGCTACTGATCGAACAGTCAAATGGTCAGATACTTCGCATATTAGGCATATAAACATACACACACACACACACACACACACACACACACACACACACACACTCTAGAGGCCCGGTGTACGAAATTCATGAACTGGGAGGTGTTCCTCAGCCCAGCCTGCACCCTCTCCAATCTGGGACCTCTCAGGGGATGTCCGACTCCCTCTCTAGGCCCTAAATGGGCAGTCGGACATCCCTCTCACAATCCAGGATTGCTGGCTCCCAACTGCTCGCCTGCCTGCCTGCCTGATCACCTCCTAACTGCTCCCCTGCCAGCCTGATCAATGACTAACTGCTCCCCTGCTGGCCTGGTCGCCCCCAACTGCCCTCCCCGGCAGGCCCAGTGCCCCCAACTGCCCTCCCCGGCACGCCATCTTGTGGCAGCCCTCTTGTGGCCACATGGGGGCAGCCATCTTTGACCACATGGGGGCAGCCATCTTGTGTGTTGGAGTGATGGTCAATTTGCATACTGGTCGTGACTAATTAGCATATCTGGTCATGACTAATTAGCATATCCAGTTGTGACTATGAGGGCATTGTGACCAATTTGCATATTACTCTTTTATTAGTATAGATAGGTTATGTCTTTACATTGTCACTTTTTAAGTTACTATTATTTTTCCATTTAATTAAATAGTTAAACTAGATAAGTAGATGGGTAAATAGGTAAACAAACAGATTCTGTTATTGGCTACAGAGTAGTCTACCTTATAGTTGCATTATATGAACACTAGAGGCCCGGAACATGAATTCATGCACAGGTGGGGTTCTTTGGCCTGGCCAGCGATTGGGGCTGATCGGGGGGAGGGACCACAGGAGTTTGGCCAGCCATGGGAGGTTGGCTGTGAGAGTGCACTAACCACCCGGCCAGCTGGGGGAAAGGAGGGACAATGGGAGGTTGGCCAGCCACAGTAGGTTGGCTGTGGGAGCACACTGACCACCAGGGGGCAGCTCCTGCGCTGATCATCTGCCCCATAGTGGTCAGTGCATGTCATAGCAACTGGTCTACCGGTTGTTCGGTTGACCAGTTGTTCGGTCTACTGGTTATAATGATCACTTAGGCTTTTATATATATAGACTAGAGGTCCTGTGCATGATATTCATGCACTGAGGGAGGGGGCAGGGGGTCCCTCAGTCTGGCCTGCACCCTCTCACAGTCCAGGAACCCTCGGGAGATATCCAACTGCCAGCTTAGGCCCGCTCCTTAGCGCTGCCACAGAGGTGGGAGAGGCTCCCCCCACCACTGCTGCACTCGCCAGCCGTGAGCTTGGCTTCTGGCTGAGCAGCACTCCCCTTCTGGGAACACACTGACCACCAGGTGGCAGCTCCTGTATTGAGCGTCTGTCCCCTGGTGGTCAGTGCACATCATAGCGACTGGTCATTCTGCCATCGGGCCGAAACCGGCCCTCCAATATCCCCTGAGGGGGTCCCAGATTGCGAGAGAGTGCAGGCCAGGCTGAGGAGCCCCACCGGTGCATGATCGGGGGTCGGGGAGGGATGCGGGAGGTTGGCCAGCCAGGGAGGGACCACAGGAGGACTCCAGGGCATGTCCGGCCCATCTGGCTCAGTCCCGATCAGCCAGACCCCAGCAGCAAGCTAACCTACCCATTGGGGTGTCTTCCCCCTGGTGGTCAGTGCATGTCATAGCAACAGGTTGAGCGGCCTTAGCATATTATTAGCATATTATGCTTTGATTGGTTGAACGGCCAACCGGACACTTAGCATATTAGGCTTTTATTATATAGGATAGAGCAGGGGTGGGCAAACTTTTTGACTCGAGGGCCACAATGGGTTCTTAAACTGGACTCAGAAGAAGGAGCTGCGGCCGTGTTTCCCGACGTTGCCATGTTAACACTGCTGCTGGTGAAGGAGCAGAGGGGAGAGCAAGAGAACCCTCCGCTCTTTCGGCTCCGCGGGCCGGATAGAACAGCCGAATGGGCCGGATCCAGCCAGTGAGCCATAGTTTGCCCATGGCTGGGATAGAGCCTTAACTCTCCCACTGCCAATATTAGGAATTATATAGGTCTGCTTATGTTACATTTTATGTATAGGTCATGTGCACGTTTTTGAGTCTTTAATAATATAGCACACAAGATACAACATTTCTTTGTTAAACATTAATATTAAACAAGTCTTTGGGTCTATATCTGTATATATTCTTTATTAAACAGTCTACCAAAAACTACAAAACTGATTTTTAATTGGGCATTGAGTATTTTCTTACTAATTTGAAATAATTCTTTACATATAGGTATTATATACAGAGAGAACACTTTTAGTGATTTGGCATATGCTAAATTTTTTTTTATTTTCAATGCAATTATATATAAATCATTCCTTTTTAACCTTTGCTACTGCATTTTAATTTATCTTTTCCAAAATCCAGCAGATATTCATGGGCATTCTCATCTGGTATATTTTTTACTATACTTTTATATTAATTATTTATAATGGCATTTTATCAATACAACATTCTTCTGGGCTTTCTATTCACTTCCAAATATTTGTCTGTTTTATAACATCATACTATATTTTTATTAATATCTAGCATTACAGGTTCTCCTACATTATTATTCCTCTGTATATAAGCATTTTGTGGCTCTGATTTTTTCTATGAAAATGAAATTCAGAATCAATAACCTGTAAAAGATTAATGCTGAAATTTTAATTGAAATTATATTAAACTTACAAATATAAAGAGAATGAAAATAATTACTTAATTGTCTTTGTATCTAGAAAGTGTGTCCACATCTTCCCAGTAAAGTTTAATAGTTTCCTTCCCTACGTGCCATTCACATTTCTTACAAAGTTTAATCTTCAGCATACTTTTTGTTGCTACTATGAATGGGCTCTTTTTTCCCCTCATATTTTTGAACTGGTTATTACTACTATATAGGTCACATTACATTATATATAATGAAAACTTACTACACTCTATTAGTTTCAGTTTATCATCTTGGTGATTTATTAACTATAAAATTTTATGCTTTCCAATTCTCTCTTTCAGTCCTTTTTCTTTTCTTAATTCACTACCTTGATATTTCAACGCTATTTTAGTTAGAGTGATAATAGCTGGTTATGCTGTTAATTCTAAAAGAAGATAAAGTTTCACCATTATTAGTATTTTTGCTATTGACAGCTTAATTCCAATTCTGTTTTAAAAATTACAGATACTTCTCATAAAATATTAAGTGAGGAATTTTCTAAACAGTGAGATAATGGGTGATTTTATTTCCCTTTACATTTTGCCAGTAAATGGACTGCTTAGGCTTTCTAAATCTACCTTTATACTTTCTAAATTTAAATTTTATTAATTTATGTTTTTAAAAGAATTATTCATTTAAGATTCTCATACGTAAGATTATTAACACTTTTTAGCTACAGATAACTACAGTTACATCCCATAACTTCTAATTTTGTGTGTGTGTGTGTGTGTGTGTGTGTATA
The DNA here is from genome assembly GCF_014108235.1 of Myotis myotis. NCBI lineage: Eukaryota > Metazoa > Chordata > Mammalia > Chiroptera > Vespertilionidae > Myotis > Myotis myotis. The sequence goes on from NW_023416335.1 coordinate 178,803,069, forward strand.
TATATATATATATATATATATATATATATATATATATATACTTTAGACTAGCCACAAACTCTTCCAATTTATTTTCCAAGTTTCTTAAAATGAATGGACACTCACACCCTTACATCCTATTTCTCTCAACATTCCTTACTTATGGAGAACAATTTTAACTGCATATTATCTTAATAAACAAACAGTATTTTGCAAAAGGCAAGAGAGAAGCAAATAAAAAAAAGCTTTTTCTTTAGAAAAAAAATCCTACTATTCTCTGTGAAAGATAGCCCATCTAAAAATAATATCTGGATACAATTTCTCAAAGTAAACTCATTCTGTTAATAAAAACGATATCTCATCTTTTTTTACTTAAGTACACTTGTATTTAAGATAATAATCCAAAATGACATAAAATAAAAATATTAACAATTTGACACTAGGAAAATAAAAACATTCCCAGATCAGCATTTTGTAAAAACTAGACTTCAATACTCTTAACATTAGCCTTGCATTTAACAAATGTACATTTCAATTTTTTCAAATCCTGTTTTTTTTTTCTTCATTAAGTAAACATATAGTGAACCTATCTTGCCACCTGAAATGAATTTGAGATCATCAAAAAATGTCAACTTCAAATATACAGCTAAACTTTTCCTTTTTACTCTACCAGGGAAGTTTCAAAAAGCTAAAAAATGCAAACTGCTACCCATGTTCTAAAAACAGAAATGAAATAATTAGGTCACAATAGATGGCTCCTTTCTTGGAAGAAAAAAAAAACAGATGATGAATGCGATTGGAATGTTTATTGTCACTGAAATTCTTCAGGCCTGGATTCCAAGTACGTGTCTTGATTCAGGTTACTATGACAACTTAAATTACAGAAAATGGCCCCCCTTCTACCAAGCTGTTTTCTCCCCAAGATCATTTCAAGCTTCCTAAAATCTGTGTGCATGAATTACCTGTAACAACAATAAACCATTGCTTTATCAGTTTTACTCAGAAATGTCCCAATCTAAACCATGAAAACCAAGAATAAGCATATAAAAACCTAACCTGAAAACACACACATACACGCTTAAAATATAAAATGTGGGGAGTATTTTGAAACTACTACTCATTACCAGAGGCACAGTATATTACCACCATATGCTTCATCACAGAAACTATGGGAAATTATTTGCAAGGCCATTTTGAAGGAAATGTATAGAGCTAAATCCTGTTTATTATTTCTCCCTCAGTAATGGTTTTACAGGAAGGTACAAGAAAAGGGGATTGGAGAAGTCCTATTTCAAACAGAAAGAGAAGCAAATAAACAATATTAAAGTCTTATTTGTTTTACCCAATCTGTCTTTTTTAACAGAAAATATGGGTTTGCTCTCATAGTTTCAAATTTATAAACCTAACAAAGATGACTTGTAATAAACTGAATTATTCTCTATCATTATGCTTTAAAAGAATAATGATGGGGAAAACTGCATCTTTATGGAGAAAATGTGCTTTAGTAGAGATAATCTGATTGCAAGACATTAAAAATTTAAAGTAACTCCATGAAAAAAGCTAAGGTTGTTTGCAGTGTAACAATACTGAGAATTACAAGCTGGTTTTGTTGCCCATCAAAGTTAGCATGTCTAAAATTAGATGCCTCATTCATAAAGACTTGGGGAACTCACATACCCTTCCCTCTATGAGTAAGCCGGGTTACTTTAGTAACCAGCACAGGCAAAAAGTTTTACAAATGTCATGCATAGCTAGCTATACCCTAGCCCAGGAGCCCTTCATTTTGTTTGTAAAACAAACAAAACTTAATTTCAAAAGGAAAATAAAGCAGTGTGCTAAAGGAGCCTCTTTGCACTTGAAGTCAAGAATCAAAGTCATTTAATTTTTAGTGTACTGAGCCTTTGAGCAGAAACAATGAAAAAATGAAAACTTTTCAGCAGCAAACTCCAAGCAACTCATACATCTCCTACCTGTATTAGCAGATAACTAGTAGCTTTCAAAAAGAAACAAAATAATTAAACTGTTCAAACTCAATGTACACAATCCCTCAATACTAAACTTGAACTACAATTCCTTCTTGGTATAATTTAATACTACATAAACCCACCTGAACAGAAATAATTGATGTATAAAAGTAAGATTTATGAAACAGCTTTATCAGCAGTGGAAGCTGAAACTAAAATTCAAGTGCCTATCTAATCATGGAGAGAACTTTAGTCAGTTCAGCTACATAATACTTTTTTTGTTTTCTTATGCTTTTCTTCTTTAGACTGTATTACAAATAGGCGCTACAACAAGCAGGGCTCAACTAGGATCTTTCAGGTCTCACATGGACATACACAACTGCCTTTTTATAATCAGACTATCATTGACTCTCAACACTAGTGGCCTGGCCCTGGCTTCCTAACCCACAAACAATGCAACAGAGTCCAGAACAAGTGAATCAACGAGAATACAGACTTGTGCTTCCAGAAATCCATTCCTTCCACACAGTCTAGTAATTACTAGAAGGCTCTAAGGTTATACTTTTTTATTCCATGGGGGAATGAATGTATGTGAGACCCCTGAAATGCATCATCTAGGCAAAAATGCAAACACGTAACTTTTGCAAATGAGGGACTAAGGAATTTATGAGACAGCATGCTGATTGGTACCCTTACACAGTTTATCCACTTGTAAAATGTGAACAGTTTATTCATAAGTAATTCACTTACTACAAATAAAGTCAAACTACTTTCCCTCCTGGGACCAGTAAGTCACTTGAATGTTCAAGAGATTAAGAGATTACACACATCAAACATATGAAAAGCAAGTGGAAAATAATTTAGTTGTGTATTCTCACCTCCAAGGATTCTGTGTGCCCTTTACTTAATGGAGCCAACTAGTAACACTACTGAAGAGATGAAAGCTCAAACTATAGGATGTATTTCAGACTTATCGAAACCTTCTAGCCTTTCACTGCTAGAAATGCGTAGGTCTCTGGTTTATAAGAGACTGTCCATTTAAAGTAGGGGTGGGAAACCGTTTTTCTGCCAAGGGCCATTTGGATATTTATAACATCACTAGAGGCCTGGTGCACAAAATTCGTGCATGGGAGGGGGCCCTCAGCGCAGCCTGCACCCTCTCACAATCTAGGACCCCTTGGGGGATGTCCAACTGCCAGTTTTAGACATCCTCTAAACTGCCAGTTTTAGAGGATGGTATGACATCTGGAAGGTCATTCAGCTGTCTGGTCTAATTAGCATATTACCCTTTTATTATTATAGATTCATGGGCCATACAAAATCATTAGATAGGCATTAGAGGATGTCTAAACTGGCAGTCAGACATCCTCTCATAATCCAGGACCGCTGGTTCCTAACCACTCGCCTGCTTGCCTGCCTGATCACCCCTAACCACTCGCCTGCCTGCCTGATCTCCCCTAACTGCTCGCCTGCCTGATCACCCCTAACCACTCTGCCTGCCTGCCTGATCGCCCCTAACTGCTCGCTTGTCTGCCTGATCACCCCTAACTGCTCGCCTGCCTGATTGCCCTAACCACTCGCCTGCCTGATCACCCCTAACTGCTCGCCTGCCTGATCACCCCTAACCACTCTGCCTGCCTGCCTGATCGCCCCTAACTGCTCGCTTGTCTGCCTGATCACCCCTAACTGCTCGCCTGCCTGATTGCCCTAACCACTCGCCTGCCTGATCACCCCTAACCACTCGCCTGCCTGCCTGATCGCCCCTAACTGCTCGCCTGTCTGCCTGATCACCCCTAACTGCTCGCCTGCCTGATTGCCCTAACCACTAGCCTGCCTGATCACCCCTAACTGCTCGCCTGCCTGATCACCCCTAACCACTCTGCCTGCCTGCCTGATCGCCCCTAACTGCTCGCCTGTCTGCCTGATCACCCCTAACTGCTTGCCTGCCTGATTGCCCTAACCACTTGCCTGCCTGATCACTCCTAACCACTCTGCCTGCCTGCCTGATCGCCCCTAACTGCTCGCCTGCCTGCCTGATAGCCCCTAACCACTTGCCTGCCTGCCTGATCACCCCTAATTGCCTCTGCCTTGGCCCCCACTGCCGCAGCTTCGTCCGGAATGACATCCAGAGGTCATTCAGCTGTCTGGTCTAATTAGCATATTACCCTTTTATTATTATAGATTCATGGGCCATACAAAATCATCAACTTAAAAATTTGCCTGCTATATTTGGTCAAACATTTAATTAACTCAACCGTAATGCCTTGACAGGGCTGGACCAAATGATTTTGTTTTTGTTTTGTTTTTTGTTAGTCCTCACTGGAGGACATTTTCTCTACTGATTTTTAGAGAGAATGGAAGGGAAGGGGAGAGGCAGAGAGAAACATCAATGTGAGATGGGGCCTGCAACCAAGATATGTGCCCTTGATGGGAACTGAACCTGGAACCCTTCAGTTCACCGGCCAACACTCTATCCAGTGAGGCAAACCACTTAGGGCTAGACCAAATGATTTTGCGGGCCTAATATAGCCTATGGGCAGGATGTTTTCCACCCCTGGTTTAAAGCATTACTAGAAGCGTGCTCAGGAAGCCCAAGAGTGGTGATATAATTTGTAAAATTTTGCCTCAGAGTCCAAATTTGGAACCGAATGCTAGCAGCATCAACCCAAATTTGAACCTAGGATTTACATTAGAGTGGCAAAAGATACCACTGTTAACCACACTGACACTTACCTAGATAAACGGCTTACAAATCATTCTTAAGAGTTCACAGTGGCTGCAATTCTTAAAACCTACCAAACTTTGAAAAAATATATTTTTTTAAATCCCTGTAAGTGATACTCTTCTAGGATGCAGTAAGGAGCACAAACTTACAGACTCACCTTGTTGAGCCGGAGTCTGTCCTCAAGCGGGAAGAGTGTGAGGTAGTCTTGAGGGAGGGTAGAGCACCAGGCACAGGCACCTGAAAGGGTACACAGTGTTCTCATTGGCCTGGCTAACTTTTATCTTAAAAATACTAAATCACCCCATTGTAACTTATACTCATGAAAGAGCAAAAATACACAAGCTTTCAGCTTCAAATAGTTTTCCCAAGAATTTCTCCTCCCCTTGCGGACCCTCCCTTCAGTCATTTGAATTGCAGTGCTTGTGGGGTGGGTTTGTTTGGTTTGGTTTCAATTAGTATTTTTGTGCCTTTGGGAAAGGAATTTCAGTTGTTTCTTAAAAAGGTCATTTGATGGGCCTATGGTGATCTAGGAGAGACTTCCTGCCTCGTTTTTCTCCTGACCAAAGCTCCCTGCGATCCCACAGTAATTTCTTGAAAGCAGTTTAACAGATATTTGGAAAATTGCCTGAGGACAGGGCCTAAAAATGAAGCTGAAGGAGAGAGTCAAGCTTTCGTTACTAAAAAATACACACAAAAGCACGCCGCACTTTTCCTTGGTGAGCACAAATTACCACCACTGGGCAGCAAAGAGTGTAACGTGGCACCAGTTCTTTGACCACTCTATCGCCTAATGCTGTGAGAATGTGAAACTCTGCCATGATGCTAGAAAGAAAGCCTAAGAAAGAAATCTTGGCTACACGGGCGAGAATTGACGCAATTCTTATGTCTGCTACATTCAGACTATGCCCTTAACAGATGTTTCTGCATTTATTTATAGAAAGGTTTACTTTAGTAACAAGACCATCTTCCTTCAACAATTTTTTTTAATATACCAAGAAACTGAACAACTTTTATTATGAATAGAAAATGCCACCAAAAAGTTACAATCGAATTCTTAGTTATAAAACAATATGAAATATTAAATTTGAAAGAGTGTAAAAAGAAAGAGCTGGAAGCCCCCAAATCTGAAGCAAGCTACCAGAAAATGCATAAACTTCAAACACAACTGAGCAAGGGAGAAGTTAGTCCAAAGCCTCCCCTTCCTTACCTGGGTTCTCCCTGCTCAGCTACTATAACCTTGAATGGAGACATTGTCTCCAAATCTGGTTACTAAACTAACACTTCATATAACTTAATAGTTTTTATAAAAATGCCATTCATTTCCATATTATTTTTTACATAGTGTTACAGCTGCAGTGCAAAGATGCCTTACTGCATGTTTCCAAGTTTTACAAGAAAAAGAGACTAGCAATCACATTACATTTTTTTCTAATGAAAATGAGTAGGCTTGAAGCCAACTAGATATCACAGAATTCCTGTTTCACCTCTTATATCAGATGGGTTAGAGTCCTGGCCTCCATGGACCTACTACTTATCTTCTAAAGAAGCCAGAGGAGCCCAGCTGGTGTGGCTCAGTGGATTGAGCATCATTCCAGCACCGAGAGGTCACTGGTTCGATTCCCAAGTTGCAAGCGCAGTCCCCGGTGGGGGACGTAAAGAGGCAGCATATGCCCTGACAGGGAACCTAACTGTGGCCTCCTAGTTCATAGGCTGATGCTCAACCATTGGGCCACGATGCCGGCCGGACTGCTCTTTGAGTTCTTAATCATCCAGAGAGGGAGGGAGAGGGGGAGAGAAATCCTAATATATATAAAAGGTCTGTGTCCCTAACGACCAAAGACAGGTACGGGTGGGCGGGGCTGCGAACATGGCGAGGCTGCGTGGGTGAGCAAGGCTGCACGATTTCGGGCGCTGGGCTTCTAGTAGAAACATCAATGATGAGAGAGCATCACTGACCCGCTGCCTCCTGCACACCCCACACTGGGACTGAGGTTCAGAAAGATGAGGTGACCTGATCAGAACCCAGTTCCTGCCTTTAGAGAATAGGAGGCACTCAGTAAGTGCCAGGCAACACTGCTCACAGCCTTGTGAAGGTAAATCCTAGAATACCCTTTCTGTGGACGAGGAAACTAAGATTTCAAAAAGATTTCTAGGCTCACATGGCCAGCGAATGGTGGAGCCCTGATCTGAACTCAGGTGTTTGCTTTCTTCCTACCAGACTCCCATCCCAGGGTATTTACATAACCCACGCTGCTTCTAATAAGTATTCCCACTTTTTCCTGCACCTTTCCCTTTGGGGCTCATAAACTGATCCATAAACCATAGGAACTGAAATGCATTGTGAGTCTTACAATTTGTAATTAAATGTCATGCAGGAAATCAAGAACAAAGGAGAAAGATAAGACAAGCAAATTATATGATCAATTATTTTTAAGTAGCCGCGCAATCATTTTTGTTTAGACCAGTTTGAAAAATACATGTCCTAAACTTTACTAGACAAGCTATCCATTGATTACTTGGGTGGGGTCTCCTTTCCCTCGCTAACACTTTAATATCCCATACGCCAGAGAGCTATTTTCAGAGTTTTGATAAATACTCATCAAATAAGTGAGGTGTCTTTACTGAAGATCTATTACTCCAATTTGAGTCAGCCAAAAGAACCACTCAAGTGCATACAGATTAAAGGACAAGATAACCGTATTAACAGAAGCTGTATTTTCCTACAGAACACACATCAGACAAATGCAACACTGGGACATCAAGCACTGAGAAAGGAATAGCATGATCTTTGATGTGGTCCAGTGATAAGGAAGAACACATGGTGGGGCCAAAGTTTTAAGAGAAAACATCAAACTGATGGTGATGTTGGGAGAGAAAGGCCTGAAGAAGAGAAAAAGAAGGCTCCTTCTGCAAAGCAGACATCATAAAGCTGCCTTTACTGTGGCTCAGAAAGTGCAGGCTCTGTGGGAGGTGTGGTGCGTTGGCAGGAGAGTTTTGGTAAGTATACCCCTGGAAGAGCTGCTTTCTAAGACCAGGAAAAATTTTAAAAGTTAACTGGTTTTTCATTTAAATTAAGTAAACTACAAAGGTAATAAAACCGATGAAGTAATAAATAGTCCTTCAACATACAGTTTCCCTAAACAAACAAAAGGACACTGTTTTGTGTTGTGTGTGAGATCCATTCCCCTACTGTACAATGAATCCCGTCTCATTCCTTACAGTCCCAGCACCTAGCACCGACTTTGGCACCCTCAGCAAATGAGGGTAAAGGATGGCCAGGAGGAAGGTCTAGAATAAAGCAGGAACTTGACATGCTATTTCCTGTGGTGGCAATGCAGGCTGCTAGGTGATACAAATTTCTCTTTTCCTTCTCCCATACAAGGAAGGATTCATCGGAGGATAGGAGGACAATTTTTTAAAATGAAAAAAAAAAAAAAAAGATAAAACAAATAAACTTGTGGCTTTAAGTTGTATTTTGGTATTAACACAAATGATGTCCTAAAAACAGATTTTGACCACCTCTTACCTGAGAAATTTTTCTAAGTACTAAACGTTGCTCTAGTTAACCTCTTCTCAGCTTATCAGCTTTGATTATCCTGCTTTATTGCTGTCAATTAACCATTGTTCAATACTGCTACAGGACAGTAAGAAATATCCCAACACTGTGGTTAAAGACCTGGCAGTTCTGACTAGAGGTCATCTGCACGGATGTTCTAAAATTCCCCCCATTTTTTTTCCTAATGGTCTCAGAGAACTAATGTTAAAAAGACCCTACCATAACAAAGAGTAAGTTCAAATGTGAGGAAGAGATTCATTTTTAAAATAACACTAATTAATTTCAAGTGACAATGATTTTCATTGTCTGTTTAAAACATAAGTTGATGGGAAAATTTCAGCATACATTAAGAAAAGCAAAAAATATAGAGCAAAGATTCTACTACTGAAGTTGAAAAATACTACAGTATGTTGGCGCAGTCAAGCAAGCTTTAAACAATTATCTAATTTCCTAAATTGAGCTGTTTCATAATGTATGTTAATCTTGAATAAATGTCCTCATTTCAGTTCAAAGAAAAGCATAAGCAATAAAGCTACCTTAAGTTGAAGAAAAGAGTATCCTTATATTTAAACACTATTTATGCCAGGCACTCAGGAAGATTATACTTTACACATTTCTGAAACCTTATCATTTCCTGTCTTAGTGCCTGAAGGAAGGAAAGTCCTTAGATGGAGTTATATGTAGTCTCCCACAGTTTCAGGTTTAGTGTAGTGTGCTCTTTCCCATTGCAGGTAGCATATGAAACCATGTATTACGGATTTCTATCAGTTCATACCATGTCCCAGTTCATACCACTTCACTGCCTAACAATGGCTCTAAAGGTCAGGAGTCCAACTCCTGCCTGGCCAATGTGGTTCAGTGGGTGAGCATCAACCTCTGAACCAAGAGGTCATGGTTTGATTCCCAGTCAACCAACATACTTGGGCTGTGGACTCAATCCCCAATAGGGGGTGTGCAGAGGGCAGCCAATCAATGATTCTCTCTCATCATTGATGTTTCTATCTCCCACTCTCTTCCTCTCTGAAATAAATATAAATGTGTGTGTGTGTGTATACATATATATATATATGTGTGTATATGTTAAAAGGTTGGTTATCTTCAGATGGAACAACCCATCCCAACCTGGTTAAAAAAAAAAAGAAGCGTCTACTCCGAAGCCCCAGGTACAGGAAATATGGCATAAACACATATGGGCCAGTGTATAAGAATAAATAAGGGGGGAGGGATAACAAAGGGAAATGATTAAAGCAAACTGAAGGGAAATAAGTCAGAATCATGGGAAACACACAGAAGCCAATGGACATCTAATCCCTGCACAATTCAGAGAGAAACTGTGTTAAGAGGAGTGGCCAGCAGAGGTGCTCACAGAAGAGGCAAGCTGCCCTGGCATGATGCGGAAACTGGCAAGCAGCAGCCTGCACATCACAGGTCCCAGTGGGCACTTTGAACCCAGGAGTCTCAATGGTCCAGCCTACATAAGTGTGGACCCTGAGAAAGAAGATTACTAAGGGCTCCTGGTGGTTAACTGGGCTCAAATTAAAAACAAACCAACAAAAACAGAGGCTAGTAGCCAGTTCTAAATAGGGGTCTCTCATGCAAGTTGCACTTCAGGGAGAAGCCTGTACTGAACTGCCTGCCTGCACTGTGTTCCTGCCACCTGAGTCAGGCCTTATAAAGGAGTTCCGGAAATTTTATTTCAACCAATAGGACTGAGGCATTCCCTGTCCAATCGGAGTTCTGCAGCTCTATTCCCAAGAGCATCTTCACTGACCAATCAGAGCAGCTCCATTATAACCAATCAGGACAGTGAGAACCAAACTGTGAAGATGAGGAGTCCTCATTTGCACAGGACAGTCCAGTCAGAGGTCAGGGGTGGGGCATCTCTCTCTGTTAAGTCAACTTCCCTAGGCTCAGGGAGCACACTTTCCCCTTCCACTGAAAACAGAAGACTGCATTTCCCATAGGGAAGAAGTCTTGCCAAAGCAGAGCAGGCAGAGTGGGGCAGACAGGTGCAGAGCAAGGCAGAGAGAAGCGTATAGGAGCAGGTGGTTGTGACCGCTGCCACGGCCATGCTGCTTCTTAATTGAGCTGTAACACACCGAGCTGTTCCGCAGTCATGCTGTATCACACCTGAGCTGTTGGAACTGAATCAAGTTTCCTTCTTCACTGCACCCCAAATTGGGGGGTTCCTGTTGCTGTTGAATCGGTGCCAGGGACCACAAGTTGACGCAAGAAAAGTGAGTTCATTCACACTGTCTGAAATCAAGGCTCCAAAAAGAAAACTGGCCTTGTCTTCTACATGTTCTAGAGCAGCATAGACAACAGCAAACTCCTTCATCCCAGCTCTGCTGGGAAGTGAATTTGGGACAGTCATAACCTCCTTGACCCTGTTTCTCACCTGCAGAGCTCTTGGAAATAAGTGCACCTGGTGCATCTTTTTAATAACTGACGTTGGCAACAGCTCTATGGCCCTGGGAAGTGCAGGGTCTTTGAGGAGGATGACTTGATAAACAAAAATCATCAGGTCCACTCCGACCTTGGGAGGCTGGGGAAACCAGCCTGGATATAACTCTCTCACCCTTGAAGAGGACTCTGCTACAGGGTCACAGACGGGTGAATCACTTGCTACAAGCCAGAGCTAGGAAAAAAATTGTCTAAACACTTCATTTAATAGCACTTTCTGTGTGTCAGCCTACTGTTCTATATATTTTATGCATGTAATTCATTCTTCATTTTCTGATGAGGCAAGAGGCACAGGAAGATTAAATAATCTATGACCCAGGTTACCAGCTAGTAAATGGCAAAGTCTGTACATGAGCCCAGCCCTGTCTACTGCAATCCGTGCTCCCAACCGCCCTGCAACACTGCGTCTAACTAGGACTCACAGCTTGCCCTCCTGGCAAGAAGGTCTTCTCTCCCCAAAATATAATTTTAGCCACCCCTCCCTAAATTCCACATCTGTAAGATGGGGACAAGATCACTTCCTTCCCAATGAAAAATAGTATTTTTATGTGAAAATGCCTAACACAGAGATGAAAAGATACTCTATATCATATATTATCATGAAAATGCAAATTAAAACAAGGAGATTCTACACACCTATTAGAATGGCCCAAATCCAAAACACTGACACCCCAAATGTGGGTGAGACTGTGGAACAACAGGAAATTTCTCTCACTGCTGGAGGGAATGCAAAATAAAAGACAGTTTGCCAGTTTCTTACAAAACTAAATATACTCTTTCCAGCAACTGTACTCCTTGGTATTTACCCAAAATACAGCATAGATCCTTGAAGTTGGGATTGCTACGCCTCCCTTACATACCACAAATTAAATCTGATACAGACATAAGAGTAGTTTAACGTTCACAAGGAGAATGCCTTGGAAAACTATGATCTAGAAATAATCAATCGTGCTTTCTATGGTGCTGACAAGTAAAACCCTGACTGCCACAGCAAATATCCTTCACCAGTCACTCACTCTAAGGCAGCGGTCGCCAACGGACCACTGGCGGTCCATGAGGTCCGAAAGGTTGGCGACCGCTGCTCTAAGGTGAGGACTGGGTTAGCCTATCTTCAGCAAAGCAGTGTTACAGCTCAGTTATGAAGCAGCAAGGCCATGCAGCACACCTGCCCGACTCCACCTTCATGAGAAAGGCGCCAGCAACTACAACACATTAACATTATACAGGTGACCGACCCTGTACTTTACCATCCAGGAGGAAAGGCCCTATTATGCCAGAAGGAGGATGGATCCAGGAACCAGGGCAAAAGGCACCCTGACAACACACCCTTTTTTTTTTCTTTCTTCCTTTTAATGAAGCACCTGCCTCAGTATCTTCTGCCTTTTTCCTGCTGGACAAAATCTAAATTTATAGGATAATATGCTAATAATATCCTTCAACATCCCCCCTCAAACATTGTTTAATGTAGTTTGCTAAAGCCGGTAGTTTGAAAGTTTTAATAGATTTTTAATGATATAAAAATTCACTGAATTAAAATATCTCATTTCATAATTTAAAAAATTAGCTTGAATTTAAATTATTCTTTCAACAAGACTATCAAAACAGTCTGACATCTACATCTCCAAAAATTAAAATCAGGGCATTTATAACTACCGGCCTTGCCTGCTCAGTAGTAGCTGGCTGAGGCTACTAGGTACCAAGAAATCCTCTCTCACAAGCTTACAAGCTTAATACTACCCTCACCTACTCCCACCAGCTAATAGGAAGACACTGATAGAATTTAAAAACAAATCCATAATCACAGTGTTTTTGATGTTTTTAAAATGATGGAAATCACCCAAAAAATCAAAATATATAACTTCTCCAAAAAAAAGCTTGAAGATTTGCCAAAAGCTGGTCCACCCACATTTCCTAAGGGCAGTAATCAGCAGGAGCTGAGTGAGGACCGCCCCCTTTAGGTAATTCAAGTACTCTCTAATTTGCCATGGTCCTAACCACTCATCCTTCACAACCAACCCACTTCACCCCTTAATGCCATCTGCCTTACTGTGGTAATGAGTTTGCAAACACTGTCACAAAGCATTTGTAAATACCACCCCCACCCCCCATATACTACACAGCAGGCTAAACATACCCATGATAAGCACATGGCGTACCCAGAGCCCTGGGGGTTGTGGCTGATTGATCTGTCTGATGTCTCATTCTTTTGCTCACTTGCACTGCTCTCCCTCATTTCGGCTTTTTCTCCTTATGTTGGCCTCATACTCTGAGGCCAGCTTTTCCCACTGGGTCCTTAACTTTCTGCAGTTAAAAAAAAAAATCTCTCCAAGCCTATTTTCTCACTCATTAAAATAAGTAAATTTACCTTGCAGAGTCGTAAAGATTAAATGAAAAGGTGGGTAAAGGGCTTAGCACAGCCCTGCACATGATAGCCACTTAGTTATTTAAGTAAAAAAATAAAAATAAAAATAATAAAAATATATATATATACACACACACACACACACATAACCAATAGTGAGTCAGTGCAATAATAATAATAATGACAACTTTGTTTATGGAATTTATTTTTAGTTTTTAAAAGTTATAATTTTCGCCCTAGCTGGTTTAGCTCGGTGGAGAGTGTCAGTCTGCAGACTGAAGGGTCGCAGGTTCAATTCCAGTCAGGGCACATGCCCAGGTTGTGGGCTCGATCCCCAATAGGGGGCGTCCAGGAGGCAGCTGATCAATGATTCTCTCTCATCAATGATGTTTCTCTCTCTCTCTCTTTCTCCCTCTCCCTTCCTCTCTGATATCAATAAAAAATACATTAAGAAAAAAAAAAGAATAGGTAACAAAACTATTACACATACAAGAAATAATAAATTCAGCTACATCACATAACCACTTAGTAGAGAGGACATCTGAGGCAGTCCCTGAGAAGGGGCCTGCAGGACTCCCTTGCTCATTCCCTGTTCTTATTTAGGCAACAATTTCATTTCTTATAAGGTGCTTTCAATGAAAGGCACAGAAATGATTACAGAGGAAGGGTCTTTCCCACTCTATATAGGAAGCATAATAGTGTCAACGTAAGAATGTCCAAACCTGTAGAGAATTTTTATGAGTTTATTTGAGCCAAACCTGAAGACAATGCTGGAAAGCCAGATCTTAAATGCTCCACAGAATGGCAGTCTGCAGCTTCTTTAATGCGTTTGGAATTAAGGGGGAAATTTCAGGAAGATTACACATAGGTTGGATTATAGGATAGTTAAGATTATGTGTTCACTAGAGGGTGGTTATGCCCTCAAGGGGTATTACTTCTAGCATTTCGAAGGTGTGTTAAGCTAGATTCACAAGAACAACGGACAGGGCTTAAAAACCTTTCTCTAAAGAAGTTATTGGCCTGAGGTGTGACTACCCACATGACCTGCCCAGTTTGGAATTTATTATATCAACCCTTTTCATCCACAAGTTACAGCATTTATTTTTTAATTACTTTTTTTAAAGCCCAAATTACTGCCCATTTTGTTGTACATATGTGTGCTTTTCCTTAAAATAGAATATGTGAGGGAAGTCTTTGGTTTCCCTTCCCTAAATAGAATGCTGCATGTAATTACATTACTAGTATTACAACATAATGTCCCACCTAGCCAAAACAAATAACAATAACGTGTTCACATTTGCGAGTTAAATAGGACAAATTCACTGGAGACTTTTAAAGACCTGGTATATTTGCTTAAATTAACAGGGTTTTGTGTGTGTGTGTGTGTGTGTGTGTGTGTGTGTTTTGTTTTGTTTTTTTAATCAGGGGAAAGGTATGTAGAAAGTCTGATGAAAACAGAAGTAAACCTGCTGAAATCCAGCTTCTCATACCTAAATTTTTTCAACCACCACTCTTTTTAATCCTCACTGTTGAAAGTATGACATAGGTCCACTTTTTTCTCCCATTGATCCCTTATTCAACCACCACTCTTGAATTTAGCCACTCTGAATCTCAGTTTAAAGGGTCACCTTCCTCAAGAGACCTTTCCTGATTCCCCCCTCCCACTTCCAACAATTAAAAACTGGCCGCTGCTTCCCTGTGTCCTGACTACCTGCGATATACTTCCACCACAGCACCGAAAACTGCACGTGTTGTTGACTCATCTCCCTCACTAGCCTTGTAAAAACTCCTCAAGGGCACAGAGAACTCAACAGTCCCCAATCTCTCTCCTCCACAGTGAAGCTTCAGCATGGAATGGTAGTTAAAACAGAAAGTGGGTTAGAATCCTGGCTCTGCCTCACTTTTCCTACCCATGTTGAGTTTCGGCAAATTATTCTGTGCCTGGGTAAAATGGGGGAATAAAAAATGTATAGGCTCTTCAAGGTTGTTGAGAGATTTAAATAAGTTGATACATGTAAAGTGCTTAGGACTTGGCAGACTGCATTCCGATATTATTATAAATAACCATTATTATTTAAAAAACAGCCTACATTTCCTCACTCTTCTTGAGACGATCATCAATGATCTCATCGCCAGAAGTCAAATCCTTGACTTCCATTTCCGGCTCCAATCCTGCTGTCCACCTACCTCTATGTTCCTGAGGCTTTCCCCTTTGCTTCCAGGGAGGGCACTGCTCTCATTTTTTCTCTCTGGCTTCTCCTGCAGCCTGGGCCAGCTGTTAGAGCCTCCTGTTGCCTGACTACTCCCTTCTTACTCTACCTGCTTCCAGGACAAGCTTATCTATTAACTGGTCTTCAGCTACTGCCACATGTGCCAACTGCCACTACCTGTGGGAAAGCAGAGTGGAAATTTCAATATATTTCTACCTTTAGAGACAGCTAGAGATGATAGGTACATATAGGTTAAGTTTAAGTTAAATTCAGGAGAAAAATATATATAGGCAACCCATGCCTCACATTTATTCCATAGGCAATATATTCCAATCTATCAAAAAAATCTATATTAAGTTTAACTACCAAACTGCATCTGTTATATGCTTGAGTGTGTGAATATCTGCACATAGCATTCACACATGTATGTATGCATGTGTGGATGGGTGTCAAAACCTTAGCCTTACCTCGGCAACAGAAATCTTTAAATCTTTAGCCCTCATTTCTTCTTAGAAAAGTATACCTGAGAGTCACTCAGTATCTGGGTTGTATGAAGTTGATAAATATTTAGGCAGTAAGCAGATACAACACACACATGCTCTAAGCATGCTGCATTAGTATGGGCAAAAATAACATCACCACAAACCCACTTTCTACATTTTGTGAAGACTATTCTAAACTCAAACTAATGTGCCTGCTAACAAGTACACATCTCTATTATATCAAACAAAATACACAAATAACAATGTAACCTCCTTAGATATCTCAACGGCTTAGATGTGTTTCAATATCGGTTATTTTTGAGTCATTTCGGCATAAACAGCCTGTGATATTCTGTGACACTCTTCAGGTTAGGCAGTAACTCCGATCAGGAGTGGTTACAACAGACAAACGCTTTGGGACACTCTGCCCATTACCTACTGGAGGGATGTTCTTTGGTGCAATCAGCAGCTTGCAAATGAGCACGATGAATGTTAGAAATAGATCATATTGGTGAAATGAAAGGATTCAAGTATGTGGGCATGCTAAAATGTTTTAGAGCCCCTTCCACCCTCGAATGAACAAAGTATGAGTCTGGTGAAGCCAGCCTGACCTGATAGCAACTAAAAGACCAACAGCCTTTCCTCTGCCATCCTGTTGTCCGTTTCAAGTAAATGCTCCTTGAAATGTACACCAGAACACCTGAAACACAAAGATCAGAGCTCTCCTCAAGCTTATCAGCCAGGTTGTACCAACCCGTTGGGGCTACTGGCTAGGGAATATTTATCTAAAAATTATGTGTGTGCGATTAGAGGAAACTTGCTTTCATTATAAACTAGCAGTGAGGTTGTGAGAGAGAAGGTAACCGCCACCTGTTTCAAGCTCTTTGGAAGGTACCATTATCTACCTACTCCCTCAAAAGACACCTAGGAATTGGGTAAGACCAAACTGACTGTGGAAGAATGGTCTATGTGAAAGTAATATGAAAACTATAAGGCACCGTAATCATGTGCAATATTATTAAAGCCTTTTGATTATACTTTGAAATTGAAGAATGTTGGTCTTGATGTCCCTCCTCCTACCTGTATATCAGTTTTATCTAAGTGCCTGTTTCTTAAGTCCCTCATCCTGTTGCTTTTTAATCTCCTCTCCACCAAATACATGTGCATACACACAGGTCTTATGCTTATTATTTATTACAGAAATCGATATAATAAAATATTAAATAAGAATAAAGATAGGAATGAGGAAGTACGAAGGCTTTGTGACCACCACTGCAGGTACTCTTATTAGACAGATGAGGTTGGCCAGCCTGACTTCCAAATATATAAGGATATTATATTTAGGCCTAGACCCAGTCATTTAGAAGCTTAAAAATAACTTGATGGGGCCCTTGCTGGGTACTCAGTTGGTTAAAGTGTTGTCTTGATACACCAAGGTTGCGGGTTCAACCTCTGGTCAGGGCACATACAAGAGTCAACCAATGAACGAACACACAACTAAGTGGAACAACAACTCGGCACTTCTGTCTGTCTCTCTCTCAAATCAGTAATAAAAAATTAAAAAACAAACTTGATTTGACCTTAGAACTGAACGAAGTGTTCCAGATTGGTTCTATCAGAAGCCTCTGCATATTCAACTAAAG
This sequence comes from Myotis myotis, assembly GCF_014108235.1. Lineage (NCBI taxonomy): Eukaryota > Metazoa > Chordata > Mammalia > Chiroptera > Vespertilionidae > Myotis > Myotis myotis. The sequence continues at coordinate 178,820,453 of NW_023416335.1, forward strand.
TCTATTGCATGTTGTTGTGTTTTTAAATAGAATGTTAGAAGAGTTCCATCTTCATTTCCATGACAGATCTGAACCTTCTGTCATCGATATAATGCCATCAAACTGCATTTGCGCAGTGCCAATAAACAAGTACTTACTTTTGTTTACTTGCTCTTCTGCGCCTTTGTTTATGAGACTTGGGGAAATGCCTCCATCTCCACACTCCCCCAGAGACACAAAGACCAGAGGAGTTTAGGCCTGATCCTACTGTCAACAGGGAGCAGCTAAGGATTTTAACCCAAGGAGTGTCACAAGTACTAGAGCCACGTCCTACCACTAACTATGTGAACTTCCACATCTATTCTTCAGTGACTGCTCTTCTGAAAGGGAACATGGTACAATCACCTCCAAAACCCTCCTGGGGCCAACATCACCAGGTCTCTATAGGAATTCTACAGGTTAGAATTTGGCATCAGTGGTTCTTACTTATAAAAATCAGTATTTTTGCCCATCCTATAAGCTGCCTCACAACCTAGTTGTTCTTTTTTGTTTGTTTTACTCTTTATTGTTGAAAATATTACACATATAACTTAGTTGTTCTTTTTTTTAAATATATTTTTATTGATTTCAGAGAGGAAGAGAGGGGGAGAGAGAGATAGAAACATCAATGATGGGAGAGAATCACTGATTGGCTGCCTTCTGCACACCCCTCACTGGGGATTGAGCCCGCAACCCTGGGCATGTGCCCTTGACCGGAATCGAACCTGGGACCCTTTGGTCCACAGGCCGACGCTCTATCCACTGAGCCAAACCAGCTAAGGCTAACTTAGTTGTTCTTAATCATGACTTCTGAAAGGCCAATTCTGACCCAGCTGGTGTGGCTCAGTGGTTGAGCATCAACCTATGAACCAAGTGGTCTCTGGTTTGATTCCCAGTCAGGGCACAAGCTTGATCCCTAGTAGGAGGTGTGCAGGAGGCAGTGTCTCTCTCATGTGTCTCTCTCATAGATGTTTCTATCTTTCTATCCCTCTCCCTTCTTCTCTCTAAAAGTAATAAAAAATATATTTTTTAAAAAAGGGGAAAAAAAGAAAGGTCACCTCTGTTGCTCTTGACAAAGTTAAGGTGTATATAGCTGACCCATGAACAATGTTGGTTTGAAGTGCACGGGGCCACCTATATACAGATTTTTTCAGTCAACCCGCACAGACTGTTCAAGCCCACATGTTCAAGTCACCTGTATTTGTTAAGCAAGATTCTTAGTTTTTAAAACAAATACTTGCAGTTGTGCACTTAACTTAGTAAGTCATAGTGCTTAAAAATGATTCACAAAATTATTAATTTAATTACTTTAATTTATGAATATCTGAAAGGTGAAAAATAATATTCCTGCTAAATATATGAAGTCAAGAATAAAATCTCCAATGACTGGGTGGATTACTTCCAGGAAAAACACACACTCCAAAAATAATCAGTTGAATGAAAGAGGCTCATAAGAAATTAGGTTGTTCTTAAGTGGAGAAAAAAATAAGTAACAAGAAGGTTATGGGCAAACTCCCATAAAGGCCAGTTAGTTTCTCTGTGTAATGATTATAGATAACCCACAATCTCGGCCATTTCAAAATACTTAAGTCACACCCAACAGGGAGGAACCCAAGCAAACATCTCACAGAAACCATAACAGCATGGCTGCCATGCATTCACTGGTAGTTGGAATCACTCAAGTGGAAGGCCCCGCCCGGCATAATGATGTCATGGAGGGAACAGGACCCTGGACCAAACGGGGTCATGAAGTTGCTGCTTCTAATCTCACCTTGAACCTTCACTGCTGAATGATCTCCGACTAATCATTTTAGGCTTTCTTGAAAGGCAGAGGCCCATTCCTATCTTTGTAAAACCACCCACAGCAAGTATAATTCCTTTTGACATAGCATGGGCTTTATAAATGTTTGTGGCTGAATGTAAACAAGGTGATCTCAATACACTGAACTGGAAGACACTGAGCAGTACTCCAAGCCTTAGTTAATTATAAAACCATCTCAACATTTCCTAATGTAAAATCTGAATAAGCAGACATCTTAATTCAGGACAGAGACAGAATAACTGTGCTCCTCATACCCAATCAGCAGAAAACTTAACAAACTTTAGGACAATGTGACATCCTCCTCCTCTCTCCCCGGTAAGCCGGGGGAGGCGGGGGGGGGGGGGGGGGGGGGGTTATTCCACACCTTGGCTCCTTCCCCATCCCGCTACTGAGGAGATTGGTGATATCGAGACTATTTGTAGTTCTTCAACAGACCTTGTTCTCCTTAGATACTGTGGCTTCGTGCCTATTGTTTTATCTGTATGGAGTACCCACCCAGAAAATGCCTTTTCATTCTCAAGTTTTAGCTTGAGTGAATTTCCCTCTAAACCTTCCCGAGTTCCTCCGCAGACTTAGGGACATGTTTCCAGAAGCTCTCACTTCCAACCCCACCCCAGGAACGCACACCTACATTTTATCCATTATCACATTCCAAAAAGTACTTCTTTAAATGCATGACCTAGATAAAAAGTATCAGGGAGATAAGACTTAAAAAAAATTTTTTTTTTGTCATATCCAGCTCACAGGCACTCAACAGATACTGTTTGAATGGAACAATGATGAGTAAAGGCGCCACCCAATCTACCAACATCTTTTATCTACAAATAGCTAACCTCTCCACATTGGGTTCAAGATAGAGTGCTTATCCATCACTGTGTTTGGAAAAGGCAGACAAGCTTGGAGTGCAGCCCCAGCAGTTTTCACCGCAGTTGAATATTATTCCCATAGAAACAATACCAGCAACGAATGGAGTTACAAGCTGAGCCATCAAGCCCTGTACTATTTAAAGCAAGCACGTCCAACTCAAAGGCTAACACGGGCCATATAAACGAGGCAGGCGGCCTGTGGGCCGCGAGTTTGACATGCTTGACTTAAAGGATCTAAAACTACTAGTGATTTTAGGACTCTCAGAGTTAGAAAATATTAGTAAAAGTTTCCTGCACATGTTGTAGGCTGTTGTGGTCTGGACTAAAATCTTAGCACTGCTTTTTAGTGTAAATATCCTTGGAAAAAGATACCTGAAGTTCCAGACCACCATGGACTCCTGTAACACTCCCACTGACATTTTAAATCAGGTGATCTCAACAGTGACAACACTTCCTTTAAATAGTGTTGTCTTTGTAGATTAGGCATTTCTCGTGCGTCAGCTGGGCTTTCCTTCTTCCCTTTTCTTTCTGTTTCTACCTATTCCATTGGCATGGTCAGGAAAAACTGTTTAATATTAGTACAAATAAGACACAATAAACAAATATCCTGGGGGGGAACCAACATACCACATGGACGTCCTCGCTCCAATCTCAGACGGGCTTTAGCCCTGCTGAGCTCTCCTCCATCCTCTCTGGCCCCTTCTCACTGAGCACCTAGGGCTGCCTGCCCCAGGGCTTCTCTGCTTGCTCAAACCCCCACCTCAAAGCCACGTGCTTTCATTTACAAATAACCAACTCCCCTCATTTCATAGAGAAAATTAATGGCAACTGGACATAACTTCCCTCCCTGGGCCCCATCCTCTCTAACTCAGACTTTTAAGTAAAGGATCTCACCATCTGGCAGACCTTCTCACTCACTGTCTCAAGTTAATCCTCATGGCCAAGTATCATCTCAGGAAGATACCATCACACCCAGCTGAAGAATGGATGAGCCAACGGAGGATCAAAGGGACTGACGGACTCATCACAGTCCCATGACTACTAAATGATAGCTCAGATAGAATCTTGCTCTCCTGCTGTGTTCACACGGCACTGCAGGGCACAGTTCCGCACAGCCCCAACTTACTCTCCGTCACGCGTCGCATTGGCCAACTGAATCTACTCAAGCACTTTACAAACAAAATTGCCTTGGCCTCTTTAAAAAAACAAATAATCTTTTTGGTTATAAAATACATGCTCAGTACAGAAAATGTGGAAGACATTAAAAACATGAAGGCGTAAGATTAAGTCATCCATAAGAATGAACAATCTACAACTATAAGCAATATGGATGAATCAGATAACGCTGAGTGTGAAAAATCAGACACAAGGTAGTACATGCTGTATGAGTCCATTTACATGATTCCAAAATTTAAGAATGCCATTAGAAGCTAGGAACATGGGGGGGAGGGGCTGTGGGAATGCAGATAATGTCCTATTTCTTAACCTAGGCATTTATTGCATGCGTATGTTCAGTGTGTGAAAATTCAATGAAGTGTATAATTATGATATGTACACATATATGTACATACAGGGTGGGACAAAAGAAGGTTTACAACTGTGAATATGAGAAACAGTTTACTCTTGTATTATTTATCAATTATTGTATTGTTTTCCATATGAACAACTGTATACCTACTTTTGCCCTACCTACGTTCACAGATGCCTAGATATATACAAGTGTACATATATAGTATCATACACTTGAAGTAAGACACAATATTTATACTTTGCTGTACTTTTCTTCCTGGTGCTTTTTTTCCTTGTGGTATGCCCATTTAAAAAAAAAATTGTGGTCACACTGTATAAGCTTATATTCTGACACTTCACCTAACATAAAAATATATAAATTTACCCAAACTACTATAAATGTGCCATTAACACTTTTAATGGCTGTATAACAGTCAACCGAGTGCCTATACCATAATTTACTTAACCAATGCCCTGCTATCAACCATTTACATGTTTCCAATGTCCATTTGTGCACTGGGGGGGAGGAGGGAAGGGGGAGGCCCCTCAGCCCAGCCTGCACCCTCTCGCAGTCCAGGAGCCCTCAGGGGATGTCCGACTGATAGCTTAGTGGGAGTGGGCCTAAGCCGCAGTCTGGCCTCCCTCTGCAGGAGGTGATTGGGCAGGCCAATCAGGGGATGGTGCCAGCCAATGAGTGGTCAGCGTTACCCCCCCACCCCCCAACCTCCCTCTGCCTGCTGGCATGTGCCTTGGCTGGCCTGGAACCACCTGCTCGCTGCCCCCCCCTCCCCCCCGCCGACTGGTCGTTCTGCTGTTCGGTCAATTTGCATATTACACCTTTATTATATAGGATACTGTTGTAGTGAATACTTTTACCCTTTAAATCACTTAGCCATTATCTCCTCATACTCTGCTTTATATATTTACTAGAGGCCCGGTGCAGGGTCCCTCAGCCTGGTCTGCGGGGATCGGGTCAAAACCAGCAGTCTGACATCACCCGAGGGGTCCCGGATTGCGAGAGGGTGCAGGCCAGGCCATGGAATCCCACCAGTGCACGAATCCGTGCACCGGGCCTCTAGCATGCATATAAGATCTTTGGTTAATCAGTCTGAGATTCATCAGTCTGTTCCATGTTTCCATGCCTGTGCATTAAGCGTCTGCCCCCTGGTGGTCAATGCACATCATAGCTACCAGTTGAATGGTCAAATGGTGGTTGCTTAGGCTTTTATATCTATATATATGAAAGGTTAAGCAACCTTCCAACCGACCAACTGGCTGGTAGGTATGAGGCACACTGACCACCAGGGGGCAGATGCTCACCACAGGAGCTGCCAAGCAACAGCAACTTTGCAGAGTGCCCTCTCGCACTCCAGGACCCCTTGGGGGATGTTGGAGAGCCGGTTTCAGCTCGATCCCTGCAGGCCAGGCCGAGGGATCCCATCTGCCAGAGGGACCCACTCACTCCGCAGACACCCTTCGAGCCACAGCGCTGCCCCAGGTGACGCCAGCAGGGGAGGGACTGTGGGAGGTTGACTCCAGGGCATGTCCGGTCTGTCTCACCCAGTCCCATCCCACCGGCCACCTTCTAATTAATTTCCTCTCAATGTGCACGAATCCGTGCACTGGGCCACTAGTATATAGATAAAATTATATACTATAGCATACTTATAGCATTCTCATTGCTCAATAATAACCTCTCCAAAATCACAGACCACATCACCCCTCCTCATGTCCTCCACAGATTCTACTCCTGAACATGATAGGTACTTACTATTTGTTGAAGCCAAGTAAAACCTAACCATCTGGAGTTCAGTACCACCTCAGCCGTCCATGTAATATGAATATTTTAGTCAGCTGTATTCCCAACTCTGTTTAGTCTGCACAGCTAAATGCTTGGAGGCAGTTTAGCCTGGTTCCCCTTGAGGTTATAAACACTAGCTAGCACAACTAACAGTGCCACACTCCAAGGATCCAATGAGAATCAGACAAGTTCCTACCATCAAAGAGCTAAAAGTTGGTGGACAATTAAATAGGAATCATGCTTCACAAAGTCTAGCAGGAAAGGCAACAGGAAACCTGACCCTTCCACTTCTGAGCTTTCCCATCACAACTGTCCAGATGGGAACAAATACGCGCCCCAGAGCCCAACTCTGGAAACTCTGCCTGGTGAGTGCCTTCATGTTCCTTAGTCTGTGGATGGATGTGCTTGCTGTATTTAAAATATGCTTTAAAGTGTTTTACAAACATTATTAATCGCATCATATCTGATAATGCAAAAGTATGGTACATGTTTAAAGTGCTAATAAAAAAGAGACACGATTATGACAGAAACAAAAGGAGAGCTTTTACAAATAGTTGAGAGTGGAGAAAATATTTTTTTTTATTTTTGCATATGCAGTAAAGATTGGGAAGAACCCTGAAGGGCAAAGGATGAATGGGGCTGAGGGTGACAAGAGGCTAACCGATACTTATTATAACCTAGCACAAATAATCAGTCAGAACAGAGAGATCTTTTTCCATTTTGAATATACAACAAAATGATCAGGGCCAAAGGTGGAAACTTGCCCCAGTGTTAGTTTAGGAAATTGTTCTCGAACAGAATGGCTGAACACAGCCAGGGCTGAGCCCACTCAGGCTTCTGCAATTCAAGGTGCGGAGTGAACTTGGACACTAAGGGGCTCCAAAGAGACCATAAAGGAGCCACCTGCCTCCGGAGACTTTTAATGTAGACAAAGCTGCTCCGCTTTAGAAAAAGGTGACCTACAGAACATCCAGCAGCAAGGGCATAACTGGTTATAAAGCTTCAAAAAACCAACGTATGCTCCTTGAACTGCATCAGGGGACTGCAAGCTTAAAGTCCTCTTAGTCACTTTGAACTTGTGAACAAATGAGCTTAAGAAGAGCCTCTCAGAAGCTCACCTATTTCAAGTAGAGAGCTTGAAATTAAAATGCAAAGGGAGAGGGGACATATGCATGAATATGGTATAGGAAGAAGGCAACGTGGCCTCCCCAGGGAGTGAGCCCTCCTCAGGAAGAAAGGAGAGCCAGGCTGGGATTTAGAGCTATACAGTCTTTTGTAGGTAAGGGAGAGGCTGAACCACATTTTTGCTTATACACCACTGGCAAGAAAGTAAAATGGATAATCACTTTGGAAAACAGTTTGGCAGTTTCTGAAAGAGCTAAATATACAGCTAACATGATCTAGCCATTTCACTCCTAGGTGCTTACCCAAGATAAATGAAAGCATATGCCCATGCAAAGATTGTGTGCAAATGTAGCAGCTTTATTTGAAAGAGCAAATAATTAGAAACAACCCAATGTCCATCAATAGGTAAACAGATAAATTGTTGTACATATAGCCATACAATAGGATACTATTCAGCAACAAGAAGTAAACTACTGCTACATATATCAATATAAATGAGTCTCCAAATTATTATTCTGAAAGAAGCCAGACCAAAAATGAGTACATACTACATATGATCCCATTAATTTAAAATTCTAGAAAATGCAAACTACTCTGTATATACGTGTGTGTGTTTGTGTGTGTGTGTGTGTGTAGTGATATAGTGACTTGAGATAGAGAGGAAGGGAAAAAGGGAGAGAGAGAGAGAGAGAGAGAGAGAGAGAGAGAGAGAGAGAGAGAGAGAGAAACATCTGTGAGGGAGAAACACTGATTGTCTGAAACCCTGGGCATGTGCCCTGACTGAGAATCGAACCAGCGACCTTTTGGTGCATGGGATGATGCTCAACCAACTCAGCCACCCTGGCCAGGGCCAAGCTACTGTTATAGGGGGAAGGGATGAAAAGGAAACGGTTTATAAAGGGGAGTGAGGAAATTTGGGGAGGTTGCTGGATATGTTCACCTTCTTGATTGTGATGATTATTGCATATCACATCAGATAGTCAAAGCTTCTGAAATGATACACTTAAATGTGCTCAGTTTAGTGCATGTCAACTTTATCTCAATAAAGCTATTTAAAAAAAATACAAGGGGGGCAAAAGTCATTATTTTTTTTTTTAAGGGAAAATATAGCACAAATAAGCCACTTTAGGTTTCCTGACATCTAAGGCATCTGGAACTAGAACTTGTTCTAGAAGTGGCCAAATGTTACCTTAAACATTGCAAAACATTCCCAACCTACCTTTCAGTAGTATTTCTACAGTAGGGTTTCAGAGATCATAAATCTGCACAAATATTTTAAGCAAAAATAAGAGTAAGAGTTTACTTTTCTGTCCAATATCTATTCATTAAGAAGGACACACTAATTTTTTCAATGTATACACATATCTGGAAGAATAATTTAATTTTAAGTGATTTTCCAACAATAAAATTTTTGGAATTAAAGGTAAAAATGACTTAGCACTCAGAAGCCAATGACAGTCAACAGGAGTGACAAGGTCCATCAATCCCATGAATAAAACCTGGGGGAAACAATCACAACTCTTCTCTTATTACAACCTATATATCTGGTTTCTTATGAAAACAAGGAGTAAAACATATGCTGCTGAATAACAAGATACTTTTTCTTTCTTTTTATTTATTCCAAGTAAGAAAAGGTTTATTAATTGAGAAGGTGCCAAACAAGAAGATGGGAGACCTAATGGTGCCTCAAACCCATGTTGCTGGAGTAGGTTAAGGGTTTTGAAGGGGTAAGGGGAACAGGTATGCAGGAGTGCTGGTGGGGCAAGTTTTAATTGGAGGACCTTGGAACTTGGCATTTATGACGAAGGGTGTCAGCCCGGGATCTTTCAGGACAACAGACCCTTGGCTTCTGAAAGAGTTCTGGTCTTTTAGTTCTGGTTAGGTTCTGCATGTGTGGGGTGGGCATAGCGGGGGGGCAAGACTTTGGTTCTGAGTGCAACTGGAGGTCAAATTTCTCTCACAAAATATTTCTCTAAATGCATAAAACGTGGACAGCACTGGAATTAATTGTAATAAGCTTTATGAAATATCTGAATGTGACCAAAAAAAAAAAATGCCAAAAACAAGTCTTCTAAATCCTCTAACAAGGCTGCAAAATAACTAGATAATATTATGGGTGCTAAAGAGCTCCAGGCAACTTGCACAAGGTCATCCAAAGTAACTAAGTCCTATGTACATGAAGGAAAAAATAACCAGCGCTCCCAGCTATACCTTTTTTCTCCACAGTAGTGGCTATTTGGGATGCAAATGTCCAGGGGACTCGCACAAAGGCTAATCACATGATGTGCCCTCCTCTAGCCCCACTCCCAATATTTTTATACAAATAAAATCGGGTCTAAAAAACAACAAAATCAGGTCTAAATAAGCACCAAGGCAGGGTAAAGGGTCTGGCTGGAGAGGACATCTCAATCTTGTCATGCCTTCCTGACTAGAAAGCAAAGCATGGGGAAATGAGGGTTTCATAGGAACAATTTCCTTGAGTGAAGCAAATATATGAAAAGCTTAAGGTTCCTTTTTATGATTTTGACCAGGTGAACTACTCACTCATCTTCTGTGAGAACATCTGCCCAGAGCTCAGCACATAATAGGAGCTTTAAAATGCTGCTTTAATCCTATTCTCCCAACCGAAAGTCATTTAGCTTCTGGCTGGCAAAATCTCAGGGTCCAGACCACTCAGATACAAATTTGGGGGGAAATCCAGATGTTGAGTGCAAAGATATAAATCCTAAAAGAACTAGAATCAACTGCCAAGTTCCCGATATACTTAGTGATCTACAAGATACAAAACTAGAAAATAACTGGGATTATTCTCTAAGGGTGTGCAGAAAAATTCTAAAAGGAGACAAAAGGCCTAAAAAAACAAGTCAAAAGTAAATGTGGGTGATTATGTAAGAAGTAGAGACGAGAAATATTAGTAATAAAGACAAAATTTCTTCCGAGTTATAGTGCATCAAACTAATATTGTGTAAAGAGCAACCACATGACAAAAATACTCAAAGCTTTAAACCTTCTTTGGCTTTGGAAAGTCATGAGACTTTTTGGCTAAAACAAGGAATGCTTTAGTTCATGAGAAAGGGAAAAAGAACTTCCAGACCTCTAGGTGGCTCTCATTTTTAAACAACTACAGTACTCCTCTACCTTAATGGTCAAAAGAAATCTATTTACTCAAGTCACATCAACAGCTGGATAATACTGAAATCCTTAGAGCTGTAATTTTTATTTTTCTACTACAGTTTTCCCTACTTTCCTTTGAAATCTAGCATTGACCAATCAATAGTTGCTGACTAATATGTTATCACATGACATGTGTAATATGACATGGTAAGAATTTTTTCTTTCAGCAATCCTGTGATGAAAAAAGCATAATTACTTTAATGATGTACTTAGAAAAAGGATTATCTACAATAGGAAAATCACAAGGGTAACATAACACTAACTAAAAGATTCTCAATTTATTATTATGAATATTTTCATAGAATCCAAATGGATTAATTTTACCTGGTATCTGAAAAAGTTGTTTCATACTATACATAAAACCAGTGTGACCCTAGCTAGTTTGGCTCAGTGGGTAGAGCAGTGGCCTATGGACTGAAGGGTCCTAGGTTCGATTCTGGTCAAGGGCACGTGCCTGGATTGCAGGCTCAATCCCCAGTAGGGGGCATGCTGGGGGCAGCCAATAAATGTTTCTCTCTCACCATTGATGTTTTTATCTCTCTCTCTCTCTCCCTCTCCCTTCCACTCTGAAATCACTAAAAATATATAAAAAACAAACAAACAAACAAATAAAACCAGTCTGGCTTTTCTGTTATGAAAAACAGATTTAACGGTGCTAAGAAGGCAATCAAAGCTCAAATATAAAACTGATGTTACCAACTTATTTATTATAACAATAACTATTTATTGCATACCTACTACACACACACACACACACACACACACACAACAGCACTGGGTACAAACTGGTGAATAAACCAGGCATTATTCCTGTCCTCAAGAACAAGAGAGAAACATTAAACAATTAAATAATATATAATTATAAATTGTGGAAAATATTAAGGAAAATGATGACTGTGCTATAAGGGAGAAAATCAAGGGGTTCCAAGTTACATGATGCTAAGGGTGGCCTTCTCAAAGACTTTATAGAGGACATTTGAACCAGCATTCAGGACAAGAAAGTACTCAATGAGATGGTCATAAGATAGGAAGACCAACAGCATGCGCAACAGCCCTCAGGTGAGTCCGCTGGATAACTGCCAATGTGAAGAGAGATAAAGACAGCAGGCAGGGGCCAAATCACGCAGGACCTGGTAGGCTTGACGAGAATTTTACATTTCATCCTAAGTATAGATGTGTTTCCTAAGAGCTTTGACGACTTTAAGCAGCAAGTGACTTTTTTTCTTTTTCAGGATGTGTGGGAAAAGGGGTGGAAATGGGTGTAGAGTGCATGCAGGAGGCCTCCAATGGGGAAAGATAATGGTGGCTTGAACTAGGATGGTAGCATAATGAAGACAGAAAAATCAGACAGGTTCGAGAGAGGGTTTGCCAGAAGAGTGGATAGGACTTTGTGACAAACTGGTTGGTTGGGGGTCATAGAACAAAAGAGAGAGTGAAGGATAATTTCAGCCTTCTGGCCTGAGCCGAGCCACTCTTTGGATGGATGAGATGAAAAAAAACAGCAGAAACCATTGGAAAGGTTAGGTAATCAAAAGCTCAGTTCTGGGGACGTCTGAGATGCTGCCATTCACTGGCTATGATGTGCCAGGCACTGTATTAGGTGTTCCACTTTACCCAGCATCCCCGTTAGTAGCAATACTCCCATTTTACAGACCGCAAGCTGTAGATCACAGAAGCTGAAGTAGCATAGCCAAACTCATTCAGCTCAGAGTGACAAAGTCATACCTGCCACCCAAAGTCTGGCTGGCTGGCTGTGGGGTAAGCATTCTTCCTACTATACAGAGTTCTTGGAAACTATCTCTACACTTTGAATTTTCAAGACTATTTATGGTTGGAGCAAGCCAGCACCCAAGGAGAGTAAACAGGTGCTACATTATTTTTTAAATCCGAATCCTCAGATTTAATGCATAATGTTTTCCTCTCCCACTCCCACCCCTATTCCACTTCTACATGCAAAGAGTCTTATAATCGTTTGGATACTAGCAAGATATCTAGGACCTTAATGTTTTACCATAAACAGCAAAGCCATCATGCCAGGAATCAACCATAAGGAAAAGAGCAAGAATATTCAGCAGCAAATAATACTTTTACTCTCAAGTCAGTACATACATCAACATAAGATAGGTCAATTAATGAGCAAGAACTCTGAAAAACTAATCATTTCTCAAAATGACAAAGGCATTCAAGTAGAAAATGCAAGACACCCAGGACAGAAAGCTACAAAAGCCAAGCATTGAGATTCACATACAAAAATCAAAACCTTAAAAAAATTAGGTGCTCTGGCCAGTGTGGCTCAGTTGGTTGGGCTTTGCCTGGTGCACTGAAAGGTGGCCAGTCCGTTCAGTCAGGGCACATGCCCAGGTTGTGGGCTCAATCGCCAGTAGGGGGCGTGCAGGAGGCAGCTGATAGATGTCACACTCTAACGTCAATGTTTCTCTCTTCCTCTCCCTTCCTCTCCCTCTAAAAATCAATTTTGAAATTTTTTTTAAAAAAGTAGACAAAAGAAATACCACCACAACCGCACAGAATTTGAAATCTGCAATTCCCAAATATCTATAAATCAAATGCCAAATTCAGAGATCTCAACCAAATGCACCTAAAAACAACTTAAACATTCTCTCCTTTTCAACTGCCTTCTCCTGCATGTTGACACTGAAGTGTCTTTCCTATCGGCACATGGTTTATGCTCCCCCGCCCCCCTCTCTCTCTGAGCTCTCTGATGTCCCCCTCAAGCTATTGAAACCCAGAAATTAGGCTTGATCAATGAGCCTAGAAAGAATGAACTCGATGCATTACTGTCAATTGTGTCTATTATTGAAAGTACCAGCTAGAGACTCTTAAAAGGAGAGAAAATGAGGGCGGGCGATTTTTGAAAGGTTTTATCATCTACATTACAAATCACACTTGGGTAGGTCTGATTCTTCAATGGAACCATCACCAAATTATGTTCAGTCTTCTTAAAGTGGGGGATGGTCGCATGCAATTTTATGGCTGGGGAAGAGTTCTCCATAGAGATAAGTAAAATGCAAAGTACCATTAATATGCCCACTGCAAGATACTCACACACCGCTCTCCTAAATGATAGTGCTGTGTCCTGCGCCCTGATTCTTGCGTCCACCTCTCCTTGCGGAGGGCTAGCTGGCATCCACTGACGCCTCAACCACGCCAAGGACAGGATGCTGAAAATCCATCCAGAAAGCTTCCTATTTTCTGTTCCTTCACAACACCATCACTAACTCCTGGCAACCCAAGGATGAAAGAAAAAGACAAAGGGGGAAAAAAAAACAACCTACCTGAGATCTCCTACCAAAACGAGTACTTAATCCTTAACTGCCAGAAAGACAGAGATCCATACATATTAAAAGACACTTCCCGGGGGGACACAACAGACCTCATGAAGACACTGGAAAATCCTGGCATCGCCAAGCTGGAGTCATTTCCTTTAATGCAAGGCTTTGACGTATTGACAGGGCTAACCTGACGGATTTAAGCGAGGAAAACGTGCGCTGCATATTTATTTCTCTTCTAAATCCCCAAACACCGGGGGCAACACGGACCCGCGCTTCCATCCGATGCCTGCAAGGCTCGCTGCCTTCTGATGCCGAGAAAGTCGTGGTTCAGCAACACCAGGCGGCTCGACGAGGCTAAAATAACAACGCAGCGCCCGATTCCAAGCCAGGTCCTCGGCTCGCAAGGCGCCGCGCCGCCCCGGGACCCACGGTCAGAGCTCACGTCCCTCCGGGTGGCATCTGAAGTTGTCTGCGATTTACCCTCTCCAAGTTTCGAGTGCGCAAAACGGAATTACCCTGAAAGTCACCTCTGCGGGACCCTCCCTCTACAGATCGGCAGCCGGAGGGGGGGATAGAGACGGAGGAGGGCTCATCGTTCAGACAAAAATGTGAAAACCTATCCACAAATCACTGTTTCAGAGGAGAACATACAGCGTTTCACCAAACCGCCACCCGGCAAGCGAGCACCCGATTTCCATGTGGAGGGGAAAAAAATATTAGAGACACTCGACATACATTTCCCTTCCCAACAAAAGTGGCCTCTAAACTCCCCGGCCAAGGACACGGAGGAAACGGAGCGGCGAGGACCGAGCGCCTACTTTTCAGGCGGACGCGCGTGTGCGCGGGGAGATCGCGCAGCGGGGACCCCGCGGGGAGAGGAGCCGGGGCGGCGGGGCGGCCGGGGAAGCCCCAGGTGCGGAGAGGGACCGGCGCGGAGGCTCGGGGAGCCGGCGGGAGGGGGCCCGGGCGCTGCGCAGAGATCGCGGCGGCCCCGGAAAGTTCATACTCACTCAGTTTCGCAACTGCGCCGCCCCCGCAGGCCGCCCGGCCGGGGCGCTGGGGACACGGCGGCGCCCGGCCCCGCCGCGCAGTCCCGCGCGCCTTGCTCCGCGGGCCGCCGCGCGCCCCGCACCGGACGGAGGCCCGGGCGCCCTCTCCGCGCACCTCCCGGCGGCGCTGGGTGAGTGAGGACGCCCCCGGCGGGGCTGCGGGACTGTGCGCGGCGCGGGCAGCGACGCCGCCGGCCGGAGCCGCCCCCTGCACCGCCGCCGCCCCCACGGGTGGACGGGCGCGCGAGGCTGGGCGAGGCGCCGGGCGGCGGGCGCGGTGCGGGCACCGGCGAGCGCGGCGGCGGACTCGGCGGCCGGCTGGCTCCCGCGGCCGGCGTCTGGGCGGGGGGCCGGGCTGGGGGCCGGGCGGCGGCGGCGGCTCCGCCCCTTGGCCGTGCGGCGGGCTGCGCGCGCGGGAGGAGCGGTGCGGGGGCGCCCCCCTCGGCCGGCGCTCGGGTTACAGCCGCCGCTCGGGTGCCCGGCCCGCGCCTCGCCGGTTCGCCGGCGCCGGGGGAGACCTGGTAACGGAACTGGGACGCCTGCGCTGCATTGTGGGAGCTTTCCCGGCGGCGGCGGGAGTGCGGCGGGGCCGCTCGCTGCCCGGGCCCCGCGCGTCCGGCCTCGCCGCCGCGGGGCCCGCCTCACCCCGGCCCCGAGGCCTGAGGTCCGGAGGCCGCCGCGCAGAGGTGACCGGTGCCGCACTGACTTCCAGGGGAGCAAAGTCTTCCCTCGCCCGGGGTGACTCTGGTAAAACGGCCCTGCACGGTCACCCAGGAAAGTAGGAAGCTTTTCCCGCAGACGCTTAAAAAAAAAAAAAAGCCCTTCCGAGCCCCAAGGACCGGGTTTGAATTGCTTTCGTCTGGAGTGGCAGTGATTCAGCGACCCCCTTCTCAGCAGCAGGCAGTGACAGAGCCCGGAACCCGGAGAAACGGCGAATGAATCAGACGTGAATAACCAAGTTTAGCAAGAGCTGGGCTCAGATTCAGGAGCACCCCCCTCACCCCCTCACCCCCTCACCCCTTCATCCCCCCTTACCTCCCTTTAAATATAGCAAATAGTTGAGAAAGGAAAACAGTGCTTTCATCTAGAAATGCGTATGTGTATGTTGTTTTCACTGTTCCACTGTGTGTGTGTGTGTGTGTGTGTGTGTGTGTGTGTGTGTAGCGGGGTGGTGCACATGCAGTTACTCTAGCCACTGGACAAAATTCAGCCTGTGGTCCAGCCTGTGCTCACACATGCCCACACCTCTGCAACAGCTATTCATTTGGAGGGAGGCGGGGTGAAGATAATGGGCGAGATGCAAGAAAGCGTCCGGTTATAAAACGCCGCTTTTAATTCTCCAGATACTTTTTTTATTAATCATCAAAACAAGGATATTAAATTTGAAGCACAACTTGTTACAGCTCATCTTACTCGGGGCCTGATCTGTGTGGCTTGTATTGAGTTTGGGTTTGCAGTAGGCCTTTTGTTTCTTCCGCTTGTTTTTTGACCTTTAGTTCCTGCACAGCTCATTAGTTCCTCTACCTCAGAGGTTAACTGAGGGGAGAGAAACAGTAAGACTCAACTTTGGCTATAATCGACATGTGGAGGGCTTGGGGAGAAGAATTCTCTTTGCTTCCAGTGTAAAAACCAAGGGAGTTTTATGTAGAGATGACTGTAGGGCATGGATCCTTTGCCCAGAGTTTTCCAACCTTAACGTTACCGTTTCCTAAGCTCTCATTCCCCTGTCAGCCTTTCACTCCACTGAACATCAGTCAGCACCTAATTGCCAAATCTAATGGAAAATTCTAATCTCCATCTTGTGCTCTTCGTGGCATTTGCAAATGTTGACTTTTCTCTCCTTCCTTCTTGGAACTACCCCCCCCCTCTTTTTTTTTTTTTCTGTGATAGTCATCCCTGTTTTTTGGTGATCTTGAACAGGGGTGAGTGATAGCAGGCAGGAGTATGTCTTGTTAAACCAGGATTCTAGATCTTACCAAGTAGAAAAACCTTAATAGAGTTTCTGTGATCACCAGTAGGGTCCTGAGGTCGATTTTAGCATGCATCAGAGGTGAACAAGTGGACTGGCTCATAACAACCAACTCTCATGTGACCAGCAAGTAAATCAGGATGAAATGTACCATGATTGAATAACCGTGGTCACTATTACGGAGAAGCACTTACTAGGATCGAGGTACCTGGTGAGGTATCCCCACCTGTAAACCACAGTGTGCCGTACTGATGGCTCTTGACATCAGTGAGCTTACCCCTGTCCAGTCGTGGCTAGATCCAGATAAATCTATTCCCTACCTCGGCCCCATGTGGTTAACGCATTCTTTCTTCAGTGCATAGTTCAATTTGTTTTAAGCTTTCTTAGCTATTTTCACATCCCTGTTAAGCCCTCCTGAGATCATACCACATGTCCTTAATGGGAGTTGTAAACAACTCTTCTTTCTGGTTTCTAATTATATTCCCAAAAGGTA
The DNA here is from genome assembly GCF_014108235.1 of Myotis myotis. Lineage (NCBI taxonomy): Eukaryota > Metazoa > Chordata > Mammalia > Chiroptera > Vespertilionidae > Myotis > Myotis myotis. Next base: position 178,837,569 of record NW_023416335.1, read on the forward strand.
ACCTAACTAGAAGTCAGTGAGTGCTCATGCACGTCAAGCCCTGTGACATAATCATATTTGATTTTCAAGAAAACAGTCTGAGAGGATAGATTCAGAACAGGGGGGACTACCAAGGATAGAGACTTATGTGGAAAGCAGTGGGAATGAAAGGGGGCGGGTGGGGGGGGGGAATAGCATTTGGAGATATGTAATTACGTATAATTGCTTTCCTATTGCTAACTATAAACAAGTTACCACGAACTTAGTGGCTGAAAACAACAAGAATGTGTTACCTAACAGTTGTGGAGGTCAGAAATCCTAAAACCAAGGTGTGGGCTATGTCCTAGATGCAGGCTCGAGGGGAGAATCCATTTCCTTGCCTTTTCTAGTGTCGTGCGATGCCATCTGCATTTCTTGGCTTGTGGCATCTTCCACTATCTTCAAAGCCAACGACATAACATCTTCAGATCTCTCTTTGTCACCTCTGTGTCATGATTAGGGGGCCAGAAATGTGGAAACAGGAGCAGCCACACTTCTAGCCCTCTATGCTATGAACTGAACTGAATTATTTGCAGGAAGAGACGATAGTGTCTCTATTACTAGTCAAACCATCAGTGGAATTTTATTGCAGCAGTGGTGACGCATTAGTTCAGCTAAATCATGGGTCCCTCGGCGACTTATGTAACCGAAACCCAAGGTATTAGCACACTGAGAAAACCAGGTTCACATCTGCAGTCCTTGGGTATAAATCCCTTTCTCTGGAAATCCCTGGCAAGTCATAGTGCCGAGTCTGAGATATATATGTCTAGACAAGCATTTCCCAAACTGGTCCATCAGAAACAGCGCCCTGTAAGATGGGATGCAGGGAAGATGGTTGTTCCATGCTTAAATACATACAGTCCATGGGACACAGTTGGGACTACAGTTTAGGCCAGACTAAGAAGCTCGTCTATGGGTCAGATCCTTCCAGGGCAAAGGATCGGGAAATCCTTTCACGAGGAAGTCCTAGGGAGAGACAAACATTTTGTCATAGCACATACTAGTAGATATGTGTGCTAGGAGGAATAAATTATGGACTTCTGCCTATAACATAAGTTTATTTATGCTGTAGCCCTCCCTATCTATCTTTTTCCCTACTTCTTTACCCACTCTGTGTTTCACCCACTCTACTTAACAGCTTCCTAGCCTCTCAAACGGTGGTTCGGGACCCCTTCTAAGTTCTCTTATTAAATTACCCTAAAATTGCTCCTTTATTTGGGGGACCCCTCATGGTCCACCCCCAACCTCACCCCTACCCACTTCTTGAAGCCAGGAACTATGTTGTACTTAGCATTGTATCCCCCATGCCTGACACAGGGCCTGGTTCAGACTGGGAACTCAGTTAATATTAGTTGAAATAACAATTACGTGAATGAATGATAATATCAGTGGAATAAACTAATGCCACCTGCTCACCTGTTATATACTTTTCTTTGGTCTTCTTCCTTCTAAGCTATAATTAGCTAAGATTTTCATTGCCTTCTTTAATGAATAAACACTCGAAACACACAAACCATAATAAGCTATGGTGTGCTAGGTTTCAGGATTACAAAAATTAATTTGACATAATTTCATCCCTCTAGGACAGTGATGGCGAACCTATGACACGCGTGTCAGAGGTGACCCACGAACTCATTTTTTTGGTTGATTTTTCTTTGTTAAATGGCATTTAAATATATAAAACAAATATCAAAAAATAAATCTTTGTTTTACTATGGTTGCAAATATCAAAAAATTCCTATATGTGACACAGCACCAGAGTTAAGTTAGGGTTTTTCAAAATGCTGACACGCCGAGCTCAAAAGGTTCGCCATCACTGCTCCAGGAGCTCACAGTTCATCTAAGGAAACATAACCTAAAAAAGAACATGAGGCAGATAATTCTAGTTGCTTATCCCATTCCCTTTCTCCCATTCTTTCTTAGTAACAAAAATCTGATTTTGTGCCCAGTGAAAATTTTTATTTCACAACCTTCCTTGCAGAGAGGTTTTACTAAGTATAGGCCAATGGTAGATGGATGGAGGGTGCTGTATAGGACTCCCAGGAAAACTCATTACTTGTGGTGGGGTACTGGCAGGGCTAGTACCTAGTCTTGCCTGGAACATGGGTGTAGTAGCTGGAGTTACAGCAATAATCTTGTGACATCAAGACTGTCTTGAAGCCCAGTCATATGCTAAAATTTGTACAAAGGGTCATTTAGGGTTCTTCAGCCCATCTTACCAAGCCTTGATTTAGTCACTATTAGTGATAAGTTTGAAGGGAAAGGGAAAAAAGTATTCTCTCCCCATTTGGTATATGTGTGTGTGGAAAGCAAGTATAAATGATATTATTTCCCATTCCTGATGAAAATCTTGTATGCATATTGAAACTCTGCAAATATCTATAAATATTGTGATTTACATGACCAAGTAAAGGGACTTTTTAGAAACAACCAACAGTTCTCAGATCTGTAGAAATTTTTAATTTAATGATAGTTTCTTCTTTAAAAAATGTGTAGTTACTAAATTATAAAGAACCCCTTTAAAGACCCTCCAATAATCTGATGGGGCAGGAGGGTGATGTTCAATATATTTTGTTAAAGAAGTGCAGTATGGAAAGAAAAGAAAGCAAAAGCTATAAATGGAAACTACAACAGGTATACCAAAAGGAATACAACCAAATATATTCAGAAATAGGATTTAAAATAGGATTGGGTCTTTTTTAGGTAGATGTTTTGAGGGAGGATAATCCCATGAAAATGGAACAGTCTTGTGTGTATGTGTATGTGTTTATTATAGGCTAGACCAGTGGTCGGCAAACTGCGGCTCGCGAGCCACACGCAGCTCTTTGGCCCCTTGAGTGTGGCTCTTCCTAAGCCTTAGGAGTACCCTAATTAAGTTAATAACAATGTACCTACCTATATAGTTTAAGTTTAAAAAATTTGGCTCTCAAAAGAAATTTCAGTCGTTGTACGGTTGATATTTGGCTCTGTTTACCAATGAGTTTGCTGACCACTGGGCTAGACAAATGGATTTAGTCAGCTGAAATTAACTATGGGGGATTCTACCAGAGCTTATACTAGGATCAGTATATTGGGGAAATCAATGATTGTGGAACTTGATGTTATAAAGACATGGAGTAAAATCTGATCTAACTGGCATTCTTTCAACCTAAATGCCACTCACCAATCTCCCTACACTTCTCAATACTATAATTGAGGTTTATAATGATGACCCTGATATGACTTCTGAATCATAGCAGAAAGATTAGATTATCTTCTGTGTTGCTTTTATGTACTTAATTATATTTTTATTAATTGCAGACTGGAAATTTGTTCTGTTTAATGGCACTGCTAGATTAACCAGAGCCTCCTTATTAGGGACCCAGCCATGTGCAATAGCAGATTCTGCAGTTCATGTGGGGCAAAAATACAGCTGATTAAAAATGTGAGATTTATATGATCATAGCAAGAATGATTATTGCAAAATAATTTAGAATCATTCAGCCACATTTTTAAGAATTGTATAACAAATGTATTGATGAATAGTAAATGCTACATAGCAGGGAAGGTTCTAAGAATGTTAGGAAATTTTGGGATAGACCCGGAGAGGCTGGGATGGAACAGGGACTCTTGGGTAAAGGCTTAGGTCAGGCTCATCTGCTAGTCCCCCCATTTCTATTCTCCCACTGGCAGTAGAAACAGACTTACCTACTTACCTTTCCTCTGCTGGTCTCTTTCCTGCCCACCAGGATGCCTCTCTCCTCTGGCCTCCTCTGGAGCCGTACTTAGAGTCTGCCTTCAAACAGCTTTCCTGCCCCTCTTCATGTAACAAACATCCATGTTCAGCTTCTGTGGCATTTTCTAGTAGTTTGATAGCTAAATATGATGGTGGGTGCGGGGAGAAGAAATAGAGTAAAAATCCTCCCCATGTTATTCTTCTTTCCAAATTTAGCCCAATGAGCCAAGCACAGCATGGGTGCTACTGGTGGGTCTTTGTGAAAAACAGAGGCCGTGGAGCTGATTCACCCGCATCCAGTGGAGCACCCAGAGGCTGGCCTGGAGGGTTCTGAGTGAAGGTTCTGTGGTACAAGGTAGGGGTGAAGCAGGCAGACAGCTTCAGAGGAGATACAGGAATGGGCAGGTGGTACAGGAGCAGAGACAAGATAGTGCATGGTGTTCCTCTAGCAAAATAGAGACTTCCCTTCCCTGCCCTCCCCTGAAGACATAATTTTAGACAAATGGAAGAAAAGTTGATGACTGGGAACAGGGGTGGGGCAAGAGTGGTGAGATACTGGCTACTGTAGGCTCTGACGGAAGAGAGAAAAATCATATTTTGTTTTTTAATCTCAGAAAGAGAGAGACATTCCCGGTACCCTAAGGCTGGGGTAGAAATAAATGATTGCAAGAACTACTGATATTGAAATGATAAATACTACCACTTTGACCAGAATCAGAACTCTATACTCAAATAAGCAAGGAGTTGGGGTGGCCTCGAGCAGTACTGTCCAAGTGGATGCTGTGTGGCACAGGGGAAGGCAGGGGGTAGACGGGTTAAGACACTGATAGTGTCGTCATCCCATGCCTGTCACCTCCCAGGAGAGTCCATTCCCTTCCTTCTGCTGCCCTTCAGCCTCTGACCTATATGGGAGGTACGGCGATCCACTGAAATAACAGAACTCTAAGGCTCTTTTCTCAGAGAGATTGAAAAGACACCAAGACAGACCTTGGTTCAAATCCTAATTCTGCTTCTTAATGCCTGAATGACTGTGGGCATGTTATTTAATTTCTCTGACTTTAGTTTTCTTGTCTGCAAAAAAACGAGGGCCAGGAGAAGAGAGAATAATATTAGCCGCACATAAGGAATAGTTGTGATTCACTGGCGTAATGTGTGTGTAAAGCATTCAGTACATTGCCTGGTACATAACTGTTGTTATTATCTTCAGGCTGTTGGGTCCGAAGATACTTTCAACAAAGCCACTAATTTTTCTGTTTCAGTGTACTCTGTGGCAGGCTCTGTTCTAAATGCTTCTCATATATTGAGTTTTAAATACAACAGCTGTAGCAGATAGAGACTGTTATTATACCCATTTGATAGATTAGGAAGTCACAGCACAGGAGATTAAGTAATTTAGTCAAGGTTCCAACAGAAGATAGTAGCAGAGCAGGGATTCAAACCCAGGAAGTCTGGCTTCAAAGTCTGCAATCTCTACCACGGCAATATGTAGTCAATAAAAAGTGAGGCAGGAATTAAAAGTAGCTGAGGGAATGAAGCATAGGCTTGGCACAGGTTCAAGTTGAGAAGATTAGAATGAAATCGTGAATTGTGATCTGGGTTCGGCAGGTTCCTTTCACCTGGTGTCCAGAGCGTGCGGAGGGTGTGGGGTGGAAGGGAGGATGGGCTGGCCCAGCAGCATCAACACCCCCTCATTATGGGCTGTACACTTAACAAAATAAGTTAGCCTACTATTTTAGGGTGATTGATGTTTCCAAGTTAATTTACAAGCCAATTGGGAAAGTAGCCCACAGATGACTGTGACTTAGATAACTATGTGCATTTTATTTATTTATTTATTTATTTATTTATTTATTTATTTATTTATTATTTATTTATGAGAGAGAGAGAGAGACAGAGAGAAGCATCAATTTGTTGTTCCACTTATATATGCATTCATTGATTGCTTCTTGTATGTGCCGTGACTGGAGATCAAACTCACAACCCTGGCGTATTGGGACTGTGTTCTAAGCAACTGGGCTCTCCGGCCCAGAGCAAGTATGTGCATGTAGACGCATTCCTGGCTTTCTGTCTTTTACCAGGTAAGGGGACATCCTGGGGAGTGAGCCAGTGAGTGCTAGTTCTCCTACTTAAATGAACTTTGTGGCTCTGGGCAAGTCCCTTTGCCTTCCTTGGCCTCTTTAAGGTGGAAGCGGGATCTGCCAGTGGTTCTTTGAACCCCAGCATTAACAGGCAGATCTGGCTTCCACTCCCCCTGTCTCCTGTGTGTCCCCCAGGTGTGGTTATTCCAAGAGGCCGCATCTCCATGGGGGCTGCATTGTTCTGTGGCAAGGCTTATAAAATGACCTCAAATGTCACATCTAGCTCTAACATTCTGAATATATGAACCATGCATTAAAGTAGTTGGTGCCATTGAAAGAGAAGAGACATGGCAAAATAGGCTTGCTCCAGCAATTGAAAAACCAACTAAAAAATCCAGGAAAAAAACAAACAAAACATAGGCGAGGTTTTAAGATAGTTTTGCACTAGGAACATAATGAGTGAATATAATTCTATTATGTATTTTTACTTTACTTTGTGACTTCACTCCTTGCATTTATTTTATATATCAATTTCTGAGCATCAGTTTCCAAAAAAGTCATTATCCTATGTATTCTACAGGACACTGGAGCTTTACAACAAATAAATGAACAAAGAGTGGCTACCCTAAGAAGAAATAGCCTCAAGTTACTGGTTGCCCTAAAAACTGGAAAGTCCATGTACTAATAGGGGTCATGACAGCTTGTCAAAGTGAAGGAAAAAAACCGCATAATACTCCAGTGATTCTAACGGAAGTAGCTAATCAATTCAGCCCTGGGTAGTTTCAGAGAGGAAATCAAGAAAAGGAAATCTTGTTCTTCTCCTCAGGGCAGAGATGTTTTGTTTTAATTTTAGCACCTGGTGTTCCCTAGAGAAGTGTTGGCTAAAACAAAAAAACACTTCATTAGAATCCAAGTGTTAGAAATTAATCAAAGGTGGCGGGTGAGTCAGACTCCGTTCTTTTGTAATAAGTAATCATGATTGTACGCTGGGGTCCTTGTGAGTAAGGCCTCTAATTCTGTCTGACCATTTTATGCAGGAGCAAATAAAGGAATAAAAAGGAGTTCTTAGGAAAAAAGTTAAGTTAAAGCAAAACAAGCAAGACAAAATGATATATGGGAACCTAAAATTCTAGGCCTTGGCAGTGCACACCCAAGCTGGAGGCCGTGTCAGTCCAGGCAGGTGACCTTAATTACTGTCTCTCCAGTAGCTGGACTAGGAAAAGGGAAGAAGTGGGGATTTGGGTGAGGAACTACTTTGTACATAAATATGTATTTTACGGTGAGAGCTCAAGGACATCCTTGGGTCATATTTTAGAGACAGTGCAGAATTCACATGAATGATTCAAATTCCTGAATTGAGAGAAAATAGGCTATAGATGATTTCCTAATTTTTAAATATAGGCAGAAAGTAATATAGGCAGAAGGGAAGAGGCATTGGAAGGTAACATGGATGTGAAATGGGTTTGAATGGCTTCAGGTACTGGGTTATAATCCTCCTAGCACATGGACAACATCTTTTCTGTTTTTTTCTTTAAAAAAAAAATGTTCTTATTGATTTTATAGAGAGAGGAATGAGAGGGAGGGAGGGAGGGAGGGGGAGAGAGAGAGAGAGAAGAAAGAAGCATGGATCAGCTAAATGGAACCCTCAATCCTTCAGTGCATGGGACAGTGCTCAACCAAGGGAGCCACTCTGGCCATGGCTTTGTGGGATTTTTTTTTCAAACCTACTCTTCAGTAGTTATTTCAGTAGTTACTATGCATGTAAGATGTGCTTGAGTGAGTCTTTTTTGTTAGAAAAACGAAAAGCAAATTAATACAGTTTCTAGAGCTCTCTTCAGAGATCCAAGCCTAAGTAAGGACAATTCTAAAAAAGATAGAATATTTGAAAATGAGAAGTCTTCTAATGCTGTCTGTTAGTTTAAAATTTAACCCTTCTTCATTCTCCTGGCTACCCTACCCCCACCCTTGATGGCAAGATAATATGTAAATGGCTGCAGGCAAACTGTGAAGTGTGTGGATTAGCATCTAGAGCAGGGATTGCGGTGCTGGCTTCCAGGCAATTTATTTAATCTGTTTAGACGTCAATTTCTGCCTGTGTAAAAAGGGATGATGATAATGAGTGTTTACCAAGTGCAGTGGTTGAAGGATTAATTGTGTCTGACCTAGAGTAAGCCTCAGTTCAAATTAGCTCTTGCCCTTAATCTTTCTACTGAAATCAGAAGTTTCAGGTTGGAAGCCTGATCTTAAATTTAGCAAGATGCTTTCCCTTATGTGGTGTAACAGAAATCAGTACCAGCTGTAGTGCTTAGCTCCCAGGGGGGCGAATATTAGACAGAAATGTTTCTCCATGTACAGTTGTTTTTGTTTTTGGTCCATTTTGCTGATAAATATCCTGTGAAAATTCTTTGCAGCAGGGCAGAGGCTGAGCAGGACTATAATATTGAAGGTCTGCCCTTGCCGGTTTGGCTCAGTGGATAGAGCATCCACCTTCGGACTGAAGGGTCCAGGGTTCAATTCCGGTCAAGGGCATGTACCTTGGTTGCAGGCTCCACCCCAGCCCAGGCACGTGCAGGAAGCAACCAATTGATGTTTCTCTCACATCAATGTTTCTCTGTCTTTCCCTGTCTCTTCCACTCTCCCTAAAAATCAATAGAAAAATATCCTCAGGTAAGGATAAACAACAGCTATATATATATATATATAAAAGATTGAAGGGTTTCTTGGTGTTGACTTTGCCTGTTTGTCACTTTGTAAAGTGGGTTTAGTGTAGTCAGTTTGTATTTTTTTAAGTATATTTTTATTGATTTCAGAGAGGAAAGGAGACGGATAGAGACATAGAAACATCCATGATGAGAGAGAATCATGAATAGGCTGCCTCCCACACACCGCCCCGACCCCCTCCCACTGAGGATAGAGCCCAAAACCCGGGCACGTGCCCTGACTGTGGTTCATAGGTTGACACTCAACCACTGAGCCACATTGGCCAGGCTGAGCTTGTATTTTTGAATCACATGGCAGCTTTTCAAAAACTCTCTAGATGTGGACACAGAATTTCCATGGCCTCACCCCCATCCAAGTGGCTTATAACAGAAGGAATCAGAGCAGCTGGGAGGGGCAATATGGCATAGGCCTGAAGCAGGATGCTGCATCTTCGAGTAATCCAAAACTGCCAATAAAGTTTCCTGTCACAGCACAAGTGAAGCCAGAAAATTTTGAATTATAGCCTGTTGAGCTGTAGGGGCTCATCTCATCCAATCCCTTCAATTTCCAGTTGAGGAATCAAATCCAGAGAGGTCTAAGGACCTGCTTAAGATAATGCAACTAATTAGACTCAGAGTTAAGACTCAAGACAGAATAGGGGGAAAAAAAATTATATTTAAACTTTACATCATTTCTACCCTTTGTCTCATTAACTTTGATCTCTCTGCAAAATAGGTAACACAGCAATTAGCTGGAATAAGAGAAATTTGTGAGTGAAATTGTGCTGACATGTTTGGGTTTGTATTAATATTCCCAGTAACCACAAAGAGCACTTATTAAAGAGCGTGCAGCCAATTTGAGAATTTATGTTTAATTTCAAAGGGTGCTTTCATTTTCAGAAGTTAGAGCAATCTTTGTTCCGTGTTCAGGCTTTAAAGGCTGGGCTCTCAAAACCCGTGGCGAGGGCTCATTGTTGCCGGTGCCACCGTTAGATCAAGTACTGCCTGGGAAGCAATAGGAGGCGATTGTAGAGGAGCTCAGTGGCATGTCTGTGATTACAGTACGTGCAGTTGTCAAGTGAGAGAAACCAGTATTCCTTGGTGACTCCCACCCTCAGTGGGCTGTGAGTAGTCGTCAGATGCACAGAGAACAGCCCTCCACTGTATTTAAGACATAGGACTTACACCCAGATCAAGCTGCTCAAAATTGCCTTTTTTGCTCAAGATCAAGCATCGTCAGAAAGTCATATTGTAAGCACTAGGGGAACCATTAAGTTGTACTGAAATAGAACAGCTAGGAAGAAGAAAACAAATGTGTACTTGAAAGATACAAGGAGGCTTATACTGGGTATAGTCATAGGGCCCCTGTTCAGATGTATCTTTTCGGCCATGGAGATTCTTCTCATTTGCATCTTGGTATGTTTTCCCTTCTTCATTTTAAACCATGAACTTTCCTTGTGCCAATTGAAAAAATAAAAAAAAGCCAGTCACTCCCTAAATTCCTCTGAGCTTGTGAACATTTTCTCTCCACGTGGTTACTTGCTGCCTCTCCTAATCCGAGACCCTCACTGCAGGCTGTAATCAAATTCCTGGAGGTGGGACCAGGGAAGAAAACTCAATCCCACACTGTTCTCATCCTTTCCCATAAGAGATCCCGCACATGTCAGTCTTGCTTTCTTTCCCCCTGCTTATCTCTTTCTTTACAAATACTGGTAGACATGAGTACATGAGACTTTTACTCCCGTCCCCTTCTGTTTCCTGTGGATGAAAAAAGGGGGTTCTATGGAAAGGAACCTCACAGAGTACTCTGATCATAAATTCCTAAGTGGGCCGGTCTTGGTGGGTAGTCAGTCACACCCCAGGCATATACCTCTTTACTACAAGGCTTATCTGTGCCTTGATTGCACTGCCCATTGTTTGTGCACCAGGTTGGTAGCCCTTTGAAATGTCCCCTTTCAGAACCCTCCTTGTAATACCTGACCACCCTTTCAGACCCCTCCTTCAAAAGTGTGCAAGGTAGCACATAATCTCAACTCTCCTGTCATCATCTTGCTTTCTCCCACCTTCCTGTCATCTTCCTTACATCCCCTCCTTAATCTCAAATGCATAAAAGAAGAATTTATCTCAGTCCATTGAGATCTGGCTTGCAGGTATAGATCTTGCTTCCAGGTATATCCTCTGTTTGGCTCAAATACATTTTTATTAAAAAATTCTCTACAGCCCTGGTCCTGTAGCTCAGCTGGTTAGAGCATCATCCCAATACTCCAGGGTTGTGGATTTGATCCTTGGTCAGGGCACACATAAGAATCAACCAATGAATGCAGGAATAAGTGGAACGTCTCTCTCTCTCTCTCTCTCTCTCTCTCTCTCTCTCTCTCTCTCTCTCTCCCATCAATAAGTAAATATTTTTTAAAATTCTCTACAAGTTTGAATGTTCTTACATTGACATTCCCAACTCTTTCCTGTTTGCTTTGTAGAATTCTCTCCTCCTGCACCTCTGTTCATTATTTTATCACTCCCATTTTGTTTCCAAAATCTACAGGTAACTAAGACTGGCTCCAGCCTCCCCCACCTAGGGTCTCTTGTGTCCTTCACAGCAGTTACTGGGGTGGTTTAAGGAGCTGGTGTTTGAGGACTTAATAAACCCTCACTGACTTTTAGCAATAAAGCCTCTCAACAGGGTTGCAAAAAAAAAAGCATTTTCATTTTGCTTGTGATAAACCTTGAAGGAGGAAAAAGTACCGTCCATGCATTTTGGTGTGTGTCAAAGTGAAGAACCTCGGCCGGGACACTCCTGAAAGTCCACTTTGACTTCCCCTTAAAGTGTGCATTCCCTTCCCCACCATATCCTCCTCCAATTAAACGCAATTCCCTTATTAAAACTTTTATTTTCTAGCCAACAGTTTCATTTTGAGTGCTACAGTACAGTATTGTCTTCCACTATTTTTCATTGCAGATGCACCACAGGAGGTAAATGAGCCCCTTTGAAATCATTTTGGAACCTGGCCATGTTTAGAACATTGTTTCTATGAGAAAATGAATTCCCAACTTTTAGAACATAATTTATTTTAAGTTGGGTATTTCCTCTGTGTATTTGGTAACAAAAATCTTTTTGATGTGGTGACATAAAATCAGAGACCTGCCTTGGTTTTTACCTTGTTGAATATTTCCACAATAGAAAAAATTAACCCCTTTATTTCTTATATTTTGTGTGTGTGTTTGTATAACATGCTATAGATCGTGCAATGCATATTGTTGGTTGTGTATAATTTCCCACAATCAGAGAACACATGGAGATCGTAGTTGTCCACTGTTTCTGGTTTTCCCCTCTTCCTGGGCACAGGGAGAGACTGTGCTCTCCAGCCTCTCCTGTAGCTAGGTGTGGCTGAGTACAAGTGATTTGAGGAACTTCTGCCTTATCTGCTTATCCCTGGCCTGAGGCTCCCTCTCTTCCCCCTGTTTAGGCAGCTGGAATGGTGAGGACCAGAGCAACCCTGCAAACCAACTGTTGATGGCAGAGCTGCTGCCAGCCTGGGTCTCCGATGACTGACCGGAGCAGAGCTGCCCACCCAGCTGGAATGCTTATCTTGGACTATTACCTGGGAGACAAATAAACTCATTGCTCTTCAAGCCACTGAATTCGGGGCCTTTCTTTCTTACAGCAGCTTAGCCTATTTGCTGGGGTCCAGCCCCAGCAGGTCCAGGGGTTCCCAAAGGTGTGGACGGAGTCAGCAAAGAAGGAATGACAAGGAAGCAGCGTTCAGTTGGTCAGCATGGTCAGGTTCTCTTTTTTATTGTCTTGTGACATCTATATTTATACAATTTGATCCCATAAGCATGCCTCTATAATTACATCATGGTATGTTTTGGGTAACGTTCTACAGTTCCTTGTTTCATAGTTTCCTATCTGACCTTTACCAGAAATCCTGTCTCTATCTAGTTCTGTTGATTTTAATCTTGTCTAGGTTAATCTCTGTGTTCCATTACAAGAGCTATTCCAAGGTCACTGCTCTACTGATAGGCTACAAGGAAGTTACTGAAGGAGATTCTCCTACCCAGTAAAGGTTATGTCCTCCCAGCCTTGCTGCTTGCCTTCCCTGGGACTGCCCTGTGTCGGTGGATCTCCAGGGATATAGGCTTTGGTGCTTTCCCTGGTGGGCAGACCCTGGGGATGTGGGCCCAATAAGTCCCAAATTTATTGCCAACAGTCTTAGTCCAAGTTCTTCATAAGTAATACATGGTATTTCTGTAACACTAGGGGGTTTCACTGACTTATTCTCTTCCTTAGTCCTGTTAATCCCTTATCTGGGGAAACAACCTATCTCGGGGAGGTGGTCCTGTTTAAAACACATAGCGCTAAGAGGGGGAGCAAACATATGTCATATACGCCAGGTCCCTTGAAATAAGCTGTGCAGTTTCTTCCCTGCAGCAACTGTGTCAAGCAGCAAGGGTGGACCGGCTTCCGGCAAATTCCCCCATTTTTATTTTTTAAATGACAGCGCATGTAAATCAGCAGCCACCTCTCGGATTGGATTGTTTAAGACTCGGAAGACCTGTTTGTGACTTTGCCAACAGGTCAGTCCAAGGCTTAACCCCATATCGGCTCCCCACACCTATTCAATAATACTATTACAAAACTTATTTTACAAGGTTTCCTATGGTGAAGTGTCTTACCTCAATATATGAGTAATCAAACCATATAAGCAAAAACGTAATTTTCTTCAGAAAACAAAACTCTAGATGTTTCAGCTGTTTTCTTCTGATTCTGAATTTCCCTATACATTAAGAGATTGATAAGGCTAATTTAATCTTCCATTCAAACATGAAAATCTGTTTACCAAAGAGCTGTTATTTGAAAGGGGTAGTATGTTTTGGCCTTCACTTAATATACATATATGTTTTATTATATGCATGTATGTAAAAGAAGTAAAAGAATACCACCTCAGAAGCACGTGTCTTTGCTCTAGTATCCTGTGATAATCCCATATTAATTGGGGACAAATCCTGCTTAAGATCAAATGCACTCTCAGGAAACAAGATTCTTCAGGGTTCACTTTTTTTTATAATACAAGAATGAAAGAATCACGAAGCAAGGTTAAATCACTGAATTTCAAAAAAAAAATGTATAAATTGAGTTGAGGGTAGCATCACACACACACACACACACACACACACACACACACACCTGTTCATCCTTTTTTTTTTTTTCAAATACCCACAATTGGTGTCATACCAGATGGTACTTCTTTGCTGAATAGTTTTGTGTATTTGTTGGTTTGCTTTTCTTCCTCACAAAGCAAAATAACACTTAGAATTTAGATATTTTTTTGAAAAGTTTTTAATCAGAATAGATATTCAGATACGGAAATTAAATAGTGCCAAACTGGCTTATGGCTAAAAAACAAACATGTAGTCTCAGAGCCAATAAGGATGAATTCATTTCTCACAATTCTAAAATTGAAGAGGTAGGAAAGGAGTTATAAAAGAACCTATGACCTTCATAACCTCATAAAAGCTAAGTGAATATTACAGTGTTTTTAGAACTCTGTGTGAATTCTGAGAAAATGCAATTTAAGAGGATAAAATGGGCATTAGCTACAGGAAAATAATCCATTTTCTCAACATATTTGAACTAATAGGAAATACATCTCACTTTTTTCTTTTTCTTTTTCTTCTTTCTTTAATGCAGTATGAGGCTTTACTACTCTTTTTGCCAGTACCAAAATTATGATAGTTGTTATCTAGATCTTTATTGTGCATATGAAGATTTCTACTTCAACCTTAAAGTGACATCTATGAAACTTTGCCTTAGTAAGCATTGTGTCTCTCTCCCACCAGTTCTGGCCATCTGACTAAGCTAGGCGGAAGCATTATAGTCAGGGGGACTGCAGTGTCTATGGGTTGTAGATCTGAAAAGAACCTTGATAAGTTTTCTTGTTGAAAGATATAAACCCAATATTATTGCAATTAACTGCTGTGTGACCATCTAGAGTCTTGGTCCAAGAAATTTGGAGAACTGAATTCTAATGCTGGCTTTAGCACTACTTAACTTTGACAAATCCAAGCTGGGCCTCACCTTCATATCTGAAGCAGAATACTGTATGGATACGTTTTCCCCAAGCCCACTCTAGAGGAAGCCTGTGCCTTCAGGAAATGGCACAGCACACAACTCTTTATTTTCAAATAAAAATAAAGACAGTCTTAAAGAGGAAACTGCCACAATGGGGAGGGAGGAGTAAATGGCTGAGGAACGTGTAACTCTGGGACAGGGGTCAGTAAACTGGACCCAGCAAGACAAATCCAGCCTGCTGCCTGTCTTATTTTAACAGCTAAGAATGACTTTTAAATTTTTTAAAAATATAGTTTTATTGATTTCAGAAAGGAAGGAAGAGGTAGAGAGAGCAAGAAAAACATCAATGATGAAAGAGAATTTGTTGATTAGCCGCTTCCTGCACTCCACACACTGGGCATCGAGCCCGTAACCCGGGCATGTGCCCTGACTGGGAATCGAAGTGACCTCCTAGTTCAGTGATGGTGAACCTATGACACACGTGTCAGAGGTGACACGCGAACTCATTTTTTTGGTTGATTTTTCTTTGTTAAATGGCATTTAAATATATAAAAAAAATATCAAAAATATGTCTTTGTTTTACTATGGTTGCAAATATCAAAAAATTTCTATATGTGACACGGCACCAGAGTTAAGTTAGGGTTTTTCAAAATGCTGACACGCCGAACTCAAAAGGTTCACCATCACTGTCCTAGTTCATAGGTCAACACTCAACCACTGAGACATGTCCAGCCGGATGACTTTTTAATTTTTATGGTTTCCTTTAGTCCAAAGAAGAAGAATATTTTAATACATGAAAATGTTACGAAATTCAAATATCAGTGCCCATAAGTACAGTTTTATTGAAACATAGCCATGCTCATTCATTTACACGGTGTAGTTGCTTTCACACTACAATAAAAGAGTTTATTTGTCATAACAGAGACCTGCAAAGCCTAAAATATTTATTATTTGTCCTTTATGGAAATAGTTTTACAATCCTCCTCTAAAATATCCACGGTAGAAATGTCCAGTGGCAGTCGGAATTTAGATTTTGGAATGATCCACAAGAAGCAATGGTGAGAGTTGATGAAATCAAGAAAGAGCAAAGAGGTCTGGAAAAAGCACCTGGTGGAAGATAACTTTTTTAAAAAATTATTTATTTTCTTTATTGATTAAGGTATTACATATGTGTCCTTATCCCCCCATTGCCCTCCCACCCCCTACCCCCACTCATGTCCTCACCCCCCTAGTGTCTGTGTTCATTGGTTATGCTCAGATGCATGCATACAAGTCCTTTGGTTGATCTCTCCCCCTCCCCCCAACCTCCCCTGCCTTCCCTCTGAGGTTTGAT
The DNA here is from genome assembly GCF_014108235.1 of Myotis myotis. Classification (NCBI taxonomy): domain Eukaryota; kingdom Metazoa; phylum Chordata; class Mammalia; order Chiroptera; family Vespertilionidae; genus Myotis; species Myotis myotis. Next base: position 178,853,482 of record NW_023416335.1, read on the forward strand.
GATTGATCGATGCTTCTCTGTCTCTGGATCTGTTTTTGTTCATCAGTTTATGTTGTTCATTATATTCCACAAATGAGTCAGATCATGTGAGATCACTTTTGACAACTGGGAGAAGAAGGAATCCCTTAAGGGAGTGAAGAAAGCACAGTTAGAGCATGGTATGGTTCCCAAAGATAAGCAAGTAGTGAGTTCAAGATGAGTTGGTAAGAGCAGACATGTCAGAGAAATCAGGTAAATTGAATAATAAAACAGTTCACTGGACTTGGTGATTAGAGGTTATTGGTGGCCTCTGAGAAAAGCATTTCTATGAAACCATGTGACATTAGTCTGTTTCAAGAAGTCCAGCAGCAAACAGATTTACTCTGGATAGGAAACCAAGAAGATAATAATCTGAAGAGGTTGCAAAACCAAGGGAAGTTGACTTTTGTTTGCTTGCTTGTTTGTTGATTTTCAGGCGAGAATTGAATATCTGTAGGCCTACCAAAAGCATAGAGATGAGAAAATACAGAGACAGAAAGCTGAGCAAACACCAGGAAAAGGAATAGAGAAGAGGTTGAAGGTATGACTAAAAGTTGAATATGGAAAGGGCAAAGCTCCCTCTGAAGCAATAAGGAAGAAAGAAAAAAGTGGAAGCACAAAGAAAATTTGGAGGGGGAGGTGAAAAAGGGTGTAATGGCAGGAAGTGACAAGGTCACCTACATAGAATAAGAGAGTTGGGATTATGATGGGACATTCCAGGAGGATAAACCAATAACTTCCTGTATGAAGCGATATAGTCCACTGAAGGATTTGAAAGGACTGCTGGGGGGGGGGGGGGGTAGGGGAGGGGCGGTTAGTATTTGACGTGGTTTTGTAATATTTCCCAAAATTTTTGGTAGCTTAGGTGTAGAGATGATCAGAGGCTGAGATTACTATGGAAGACTCAAAAAAAGTTAAGGGGTGGAATGAGTATTCAAGCAGACAGTGTTTAAATAATTTCTCCAAACTGTTTGGTAGAGCAAGAGACACCAGAAGAAACTTGATCAACTAGGATTAAAAAAAAAAAAAAAAAAAAAAAAAGGCTTGAGACAAATGAGACCAAAATGCCATTTAAGATGAAGGGAGTACAAAAGATGGAAATCAATGAAGATAAGTAAAAAGGACCCCTATCATCACCACCACCAAATTTAAGATCTTGGAGAATTGAAAATAAGGTACCTGGCCATTGTAGGTACTATGGGGATCTCAGAAGAAATCTGAAAATGTAACTCTAGAAATATATGCTTTACCTTGGAAGGCCCTCATTCCTCAGGAAGGTTTTTTGTTCCATGGATGCTTCCCAGGGTCCTGTAGGTGGAGGTGATCCAAAAGAACAGACAAGTGATGTCTGAGCTGTTACCAATGGGACTAGGCCACAGAGAATATCCTTAGCCAGAGAATGTTAACCTCAACCTAAGGTTGAAAGTGAGTAGTCCTTTGGAATGGAGTTGAACAATGACTCAACTCATTGGCTTTGGCTCATGGGCTCCCTTTCCTTCCCTTCCAGGGAAACAGTTTGAATGAATAGTAGCTGTGAAATACTCCCTGGAGAACAAGACTCCTATACACTAATAAATACTAAATGCTTTCACTACAATTTAAATGAATGACTTGCTTCCCTCCCCCTCCTTCCCACCATGCCTCACAATGAATGGCATGAGAATGACATTTTTTTCCAAAATGTTACACATTAATATGAATTTGTTGTAAAATCATGAATGTCTACCAGTTTTGTTGTGTGGGTTTTTGGTTTTTTTTAGTTATTGTTGTTGTTTTATATTTTTATTGATTTCAGAGAGGAAGAGAGAGGGAGATAGAAACATCAGTGATGAGAGAGAATAATTGATGGGTTGCCCACTGCATGTTGCCCACTGGGGACCAAGCCAGAAACCTGGTCATGTGCCCTGACTGGGAACCAAACTGTGACCTCCTGGTTCATAGGTCGATGCCCAACTGGTTGGCTGTTCTCTACCAGTTTTGTTGATTAAAAATTAATTTGCATAAACATTTGAGGAATGGTGGGAGGGAAATTAATAAATACCTGAACCATTCAATTATTTGAAGTACCTAGGTATTACAATTTACTAAAGGATCATTTCAAAGTGTATTTAACACATTAGTGATTTTGGGGGGTCATTTGAAATGAAAAACATTTTTTTTCAGCTCCCATTTTACCTCTTCTCCCCTTGCCCCTAGCCCCAAAATATTCCTTCAGAGATTCAGCAAAAATAGGAAAGGATTCACATATTCCAGAAAGCAGATAATTTCCTAGTCTTCATGACAAGTATACTAGCTCTCCCACAGAGAAACCAATTGGATGACAATTTTAGGATAATTGAATTGCTTGATGCTTTTCAAGGTGTTGGGAAACCAGTGCTGTAAAAACCAATTTTTCCCCCCAGTGCTACCTGTAGTTTCCTGTGATGGGAGATTTTCCGTTTACCCATTAAAAACAAAACACAGAGCCAGGTTTGCAGGTTCGTGAGTGGGTTTGTTATACAATGACCGTGAAAAGGAACCACCTGGTAATCTAAATGAAAACAAACTGAGTTGCCTGAATTTTCCATAAATCAGGTATAATCATTTGGAGTGGACAAAAAATACCTGTATAAAAGAGACTTGTAGATCCTAATTATAAATCACATAAGGGTCAAAGAGTTACCATTGTTTCCCTTTTTGGATGGAGATTTGGGCTCTCATGTATGAAACAATTGATAATGATACTAAACAAAAGGATTGGTAATTACGAAAGAGACTAACGCACAGAAAAAAGTCTCTGGCTGCGACCAGCCATGGAGCTGAACAGAAAGGCAATGATTTAGGCTTCTGGCTGTTAAGCTTGAATGTACCCCTAGAACTGCCTTCGTGGCTGGTTACACCAGGTTGCTGGACTCCACCCCCAGAGTTTATGATTCAGTGGATCTGAGGGGGCCATAGGGCGGGGCTGCGAGTTTCCATTTCCACCAAATTCCCAGAAGATGCTGCTGCTGCTGCTGCTGCTGCTGCTGCTGCTAGCACTATGCTTTAAGAACCAAATTTAGGTTAATTTAGAGCAATGTCTAGAGACAAAAGGTTTAATAAGAAAACATTGAAGAGAGTGAGGAGAGCTAAAAGAAACTTTATTGGAGGAAGTTAAAGGGAAGAAGAAATTAAAACTAAATTAAACTTAAAATAATAGCAAGGGAAGGGAAACTTTCATGGAAAGCAAAGGCCTGTCTGAACTAGGCACTTTGCACTCACAGTCCTGCAATCTGTGTTTGAACCAGGTTGGTAAAGTGATAACATCCAGAAGAGGAACCAGGAGATACTCAAAAACATAACAGTTATGAATGGATCATGAAGACAGTAGTACAATCACTGGGATGTGCTTGCTGCCCAGCGGGAGCCCAAGTGGAGTGGAAGGTTAGGCGCATTTCCTCTCTGCAGAGAGAATCCGTTCTTACCCTTTCTGTGCGCCCCCCTCCCCCTCCCCTGTCAGGGGCCAGAGCAAGGAGCCTCAGACCTGCCCTGCTGCCCATCGCTGAGCTTTGCCGCTGGGACTTTGTGTCTAAAGACTGATCAAGGCAGTCTCACAGGTAAATAATAAGTGAAACTCCAAAATGTTCTCCACTGATCAACATTTTCAGGTATTGAAGTTCAGGTGCTTATTTTTTTTTTAAATATATTTTATTGATTCTTTACAGAGAGGAAGGGAGAGGGATAGAGAGTTAGAAACATTGATTAGAGAGAAACACCAATAAGATGCCTGCTGCACGCCTCCTACTGGGGATGTGCCCGCAACCAATGTGCATGCCCTTGACCGGAATCAAACCTGGGACCTTTCAGTCCACAGGCCAATGCTCTATCCACTGAGCCAAACCGAACAGGTGCTTATTTTAAACATTCTCCGTGAGAGCTTAGCTCTCTGCCCTGCAAAGGGAAACATACTTTAGCTAGGCCCTTCCCCCTGTTGCTGATGAAAAGTGCTTAGCTGTTCAGCAAGCTTCAGCTTGAGCTCCCCCTCAGCAGGGCAGTGCAGAGGGAGGTGGATGAGCACAGAGATGCTCCTATGGTAAGTGCTTTGTTGCTTCCTTTCTCGAATCATCTCCAGAGGAGCAGCAGTGCCGCCCTGGAAACTGGTGCATGCTGGCCTTCTGGGACTTCCCCAGGCTGCTGCGGGACGCTGGAGAGCGGCTGCTTGGGAATGACAAGCGAGCCTCAGTGGAGTGGTCCCCCAGAAAGGATGTGACGTGTATCCCCTCACTTATCTGTTAAATGCAGTGCATCTCAGAGCCAGGCACTAGGGCTCAGACTCCTCCCTGGCCCCCGGAAACACTCCTGGGATGTCATTTCCACATCCTTGCCCATCACCTCTTTAGAACACTCTGGCCCAGGGTGTCTTCAGTCTGTAGAACTTAAAACATTCACTGTGTGTACACGTGTGCAAAGGTATGTACACAGGTGAGAGGCCGACGTGGGAACCTTGCCCCCTACACATCGGACAGGACAAGGACAACACAGTCAAAAAGTGGGCCTGATGCCCTAGCTGGTTTGGCTCAGTGGATAGAGCATCGGCCTGCGGACTGCAAGGTCCCAGGTTTGATTCTGGTCAGGGGCACATGCCCGGGTTGCGGGTTCTATCCCCAGTAGGGGACGTGCAGGAGGCGGCCCATTGATGATTCTCATCATTGATGTTTCTATCTCTCTCTCCCTCTCCCTTCCTTTCTGAAATCAATAAAAATATATTTTAAAAAAGAGTGGGCCTGAGTTCTAAGCCACTTAGGAGTAGACAAGGAATAGGACAGATGGAGACCACAATACCATTCTTATTACCTTTAAGGCTGGGAGGGATAACATGGCGTAGGAGCGCAGCAACTGAGTTTCCTAATACTGCAGCTCAGAAACAGGCAGACTCATCCATCAGTCCAGGCCAGATGCACACATGTGTCCTCCTGTGGGGCTCCCCTTATAAAACGTAGTGTGTAAGAGAAGACGTGAATATTTTCATTACTGTCGTCATTCCTCAGGGAAGAACGAGGTCTGGAAGTAAGGGTTTGTGGGGAGCCTATATAGGGTTAAGCCTCGGACTGACCTGTTGGCAAAGTCACAAACAGGTCTTCCGAGTCTTAAACAACCCAATCCAAGAGGTGGCCGCTGATTTACACGTGCTATCATTTAAAAAATAAAAATGGGGGAATTTGCCGGAAGCCGGTCCACCCTTGCTGCTTGACACAGTTGCTACAGGGAAGAAACATCTGCACAGCTTATGTTTCAAGGGACCTGGCGTATATGGCATATGTTTGCTCCCCCTCTTAGCGCTATGTGTTTTAAACAGGACCACCTCCCCGAGAAAGGTTGTTTCCCCAGGTGAGGATTTTTCCCCTGGAGTTAGGGATTAACAGGACTAAGGAAGAGAATAAATCAGTGAAACCCCCTAGGGTTACAGAAATGCCATGTACTACTTATGAAGAACTTGGACTAAGACTGTTGGCAATAAATTTGGGATTTGTTGGGCCCACATCCCCAGGGTCTGCCCACCAGGGAAAGCACCAAAGCCTATACCCCTGGAAATCCACCAACACAGGGCAGTCCCAGGGAAGGCAAGCAGCGAGGCTGGGAGGACATAACCTTTACTGGGTAGGATAATCTCCTTCAGTCACTTCCTTGTAGCCTATCAGTAGAGCATCGACCTTGGAATAGCCCTTGTAATGGAACACAGAGATTAACCTAGACAAGATTAAAATCAACAGAACTAGATAGAAACATGATTTTTGGCAAAGGTGAGATAAGAAACAAGGAACTGTAGAACGTTACCCAAAACATACCATGATGTAATTATAGAGGCATGCTTATGGGATCAAATGGTATAAATACAGATGTAACAGGACAAAAAAAAAAAAAAAGAGAGAGAGAGAACCTAGCTATGATGATCAACTGAACACTGCCTCCGTGTCATTCCTTCTTTGCCGACTCCGTCCACACCTTTGGGAACCCCTGGACCTGTTGGGGTTGGACCCTAACAAGGGTTGAGTTCTGAAAGCCCTGCTTACTCTTCTCAAATTTACCAATCAAATACTTTTCTCCTCCTTCCCTGAGGCAGAGTGATAGAAGAGTGAAGAGTCCAGGAAGGTTACACTGGCTGAGGTCTCTCTAGATACAAGAAAATACCAGGAGCCAGAAATACATAACCTCTCCTCACAGGTGGGAGAAGCTAGGTTAAAAGAAGGCTGTTGCACTGTAAAGCCTGCATGATTCTGTGGCCTCTAGAAAGAAAACACACCAAGATTGGGGAAAACAGAATGGTATTTGAAAAGCTAAGATTCTTTGAAATCTTACCATTTGGCTAAGTGAAATAAGTCAGTCAGAAAAAGACAAATACCATATGATTTCACTTATATGTGGAATCTAATGAACAATATCAGTGAACAAACAAAACAGAAACAGACTCATAGGTACAGAGGACAGACTGATTATTGCCAGATGGGAGGGTAGTTAGGGGACTGGGTAAAAAAGGTGAAGGGATTGAGAAGTACAAATTGGTAGTTACAAAATAATCACAGAGATGTCAAGTACAGCATAGGAAATATCCTAATAGATATAAAGAGCTAGGTGCCATCATGACCCAATGGGCGACCGGTCACCATGAAGTGCATGGAGCAGCTCTTGCAAAAGAAGGAAAGAGCCCACCCCCCCACCCCCACCCTGGAGCAGCTCACCATGAGGGGGGCCTGGCGGTGGGGTGGGACTGGGAGCGGTGGTGGCGGGCTGCTTCCCAGGGTGGCCGTGAGCTTAGCAGAGCAGTCACCTGGGCGGCAGGGAGAGTTTCGTGAAGCAGTCATGGGGTAGGGGGAGGGGGGAGTTTCGCGGAACATCCAGCAGTGAGCTTCCCAGGGCTTCAGCAAGCTTCATGGAGCATTGGGGGGGGGGGGGGGCCCTCGCGGAGCAGTGGCGGGGTTCGAGGAGTGTCCTGGGATGGAGAGCTTCACATAGCGTCTCAGGGCAGCAGAGGCCATGCACAGAGGCCAGGCTAGGCCTAGGGACCCTAACCGTGAACAATTTTGTGTGCACTGGGCCTCTAGTAGTCAATAATATTGTAATAACAATGTATGGTGTCAGATGGGTACTTGAAATATTGGGAGGAACACTTTGCAAAGTATAAGATTGTGTGACCTCTACACTGTACATCTGAAACGAATACAAAATAAGATTGAATTCGTAAACTGTAATTGAAAAAAATTATTTAACAAAAAGCTAGGAGTCTTACCAAAGAATCCTAGGAAGATGCAAGATGAAGGAAGTAGGTATCGTATGTCGGTAGCACAGTACTTTGAGTCACCGGTGCTCAACAGCTGTTCATTGCCTGTGAGATTCAACATTGAAGTTGGGCCTGGCTGGTGGCCGAGTCAGTATCCCAAGGAGAGGCTGGTTGATCTAAATTTCGTACATGGCTTCGCAGTCTGTTCCTCTCTGCGTAAAGGCTCGTTTTCATTTTTTACATATTGATGTCCATTAGCTTGTTCTGAAGGAAAATGGCTCAAATTGGCATTTGAACACATTCAGAAAGGAAAAGAGAAACTAAAGAGCAAGATCATTCTACTCAAACCGAATGTGTGGTCAGGTTAATGTTTCCAGTAGTCCAACCTGCTACGAGTGAGACCCAACTCATCCAACCACCAAAGATGTTCTCTCCATTTCCCACCCAGGGTCCAGAGGCTCTTCGGTTCTCCCCCGGCCCTGTCCCAACATGTCCCATTACCTTCCAGTGAGAGTTTCATCCGCGGTGCACGCTTCCATGTGCAGAGAATGAAGGCAGAGTGTCTGCTGGAGAGCTCTCACCATGTGATTGCTCAATGTTCTCCGGCTCTGCGGAGCCCTTCCGTGGCACAGTGAAAGTTCTTTAAATTGGACTATGGCAATTATTCATGCTGGGTCAAGTAGCATGTCAGGATAACATTTTCTGCTTTCCAAGTCCATTGTCATTTGCTCTTTCCTTCTTTTGCACTCCCTCCCTCCTCGCCTTCCCCCTTTAGACTGACTGTCTCTTATCCTTCGGTCCTCACCTCAGCCTCTCCTCCTTCTAGAAACCCACCCTGACCTTTCCAGTCTGGGTGAGATGATCCTGTAAGGGCTCCTTCATCTCCTCTTGTCATGATTTGTGTCACCCAGCATGAAAATATTGCTGCACATGTCCATCTTCTGTTTTCCATTGTGAGCTCCTTGAGAACAAGAATGGTTTACCATATTTCTTTGCATACCTATGGCCTAAACATGTTTGGCATAGTAGTCCCTCGGCAAATGTTGGTTGAATAAACAATTAAAAATGAGGTAATTTATTCAAGGTCTATAGTGAGTTAAAGGAAGAACAAGAATTTGAATTGTTTTGTTTTGAAATTAATTGTTTCCCTTGCAATTTTTCTGGGTTAAGCATTTTGTTTAAGCTAAAACGAAAGTAATGGATTTTTCTTACTTGGTTTAGATAAAGAGAGGAACTGGTAAATCCCTAAAGGTTAAATGTGAGTATCCCAGAGACAAATAGTGGGGCCAGAGGTGCAATCATTGGATTCCTGTGTGGATACACAGTAGAAACGGTGGGCCCAGGACCGTAAGGGAGCCTGGGGAGTGAGGCAGGTAAAAGGTGAGAGCAGGACCCATGGGGATGGGATCTCTGGGGACACTGGACCTCTTCCCTGGGCCTGCTCTTCCTAATGAGGACAGAATATGAGCATCAGTCACAGCAACAGATACAATACAATTTTAACTCATGTTCTATATTTGAAGTCCCTTGGGTAGATTTTTCAGTACCTATGGTGATGGGTTGATCAACTAATTCCATGCCTGGATTTTGCTGGGGGGAAAGGGCTGCAAGATGTATAGCAGTATTTATAGACAGACATGTGTGGACAATAATATCATTGTCAATCGCTGTCAAATAAAACAAACTTTATTGTTGTTTCTCTTCCATTACCATTGTCCTAAGTGATATTTCAGGCTTTCAAAAGCCGAGGCAGTATCATGCTCAGTATTCTTTAGTTCCTGTTGAGATTGAAATGGAATGCTAGCTGTTCAGAGTTTAGAATGGGACCAACAAACAAACAAAACAAAGCAAACCCCCCAAATGCTAAACATGACATCAAAGCTCCTAATCAGTTCACATTCTGTCATCTAACTTTTACTTCTCACATTTTTTTAGACTTCAGTAGCGTTGACAGAGTTGAAGGGATTAAGAAGCACAAATTGGTAGTTAGAAAATAGTCATGGGCCCTAACTGGTTTGGCTCAGTGGATAGAGCATCAGCCTGTGGACAGAAGGGTCCCAGGTTTGATTCCGGTCAAGGGCATGTACCTTGGTTGCGGGCACATCCCCAGTAGGGAGTGTGCAGGAGGCAGCTGATCGATGTTTCTCTCTCATCGATGTTTCTAACTCTCTATCCCTCTCCACTTCTCTCGGTAAAAAAATCAATAAAGTATATTAAAAAAAAAAAGAAAAGAAAATAGTCATGGGATATAAAGTGTAGCATAGGGAAAACAGTCAATAATGCCCTAACAACTGTGTATGGTGTCAGATGGGTAGGAGATTTATCAGGATGATCACTCTGTAAGTAATACAATGTCTCATCCCTGGGTTATACAGCTGAAACGAATGTAATAATGTATGTCAACTGTAATTTAAAAATTATTTGAAGTAAAAAAAAAAAAACACACACAAAAAAACCAAACTCATTTTTAAAGAGATCAGATGTGTGGTTACTAGAGGTGGGAGTATTGGGAAGTTGAGGGGGAATTGGAGGAAGGTGGTCAAAATGAATACATTTTCATTTATAAGATAAATAAGTACTAGGGATGTAATGTACATATGATGACTATAGTTAACACTGCTGTGTGATATATAGGAAAGTTGTTAACAGAGTAGATTTTTTTTAAAGTTCTCATCACAAGGGAAAAATAGTTTTAATTATATCCATATGAGATGACGGATGTTAAATCAGCCTATTGTGGTAATCATTTAACAATATATATAAATCAAACCATCATGCTATACACCTTAAACTTATACAGTGATGTATATCAATTATTTCTCAATAGAATTGGGGAAAAAAGGCCACATTAAAAAAAAAGGGAAGATAATTTTGAAAGTATTTTAGGGTTTTATCAAAGAAGGGTCTTACTAACAATCTCAAGTCTTTTATACCTTAATTTTATCAATCCTAATAATTCTCAGGTTTGAATAAAACCCCATTATACATTTTCAACCCCCTATTTCTCACTGAGTATTTCTGGAGAAACCCACTCTGTTCAATATTTATCTAATCTCTGCTAACCCTTAATGAATTTTGATAGGCCTTTTATTTGATTAAATTAGATATCTTTGATTTTTCTATCAAATTTGCCATTGTTTGTGATCCCTCTATCACATCACAGAGAAGATGGGGAGTCAGGTACATCCAATGAGCCCCATGAGGACTACAGAAAGGCAAGAGGGTGGGATGCAAAGCTGGAGGACACATTTCATGGGTCATGTACTAGTAGGGACCCATCAGTACAACCTAGAGAGTGAGATCACAGTCACAACTTCAAACTCAGGACCAGATGGAGAGCTGGAAGTAACATTTAATAGCAAAATTATTTGAAAAATACCCAAATATTTGGAATTTAAACAACATTCTAAATAATCTAAATGTGAAAAAAGAAATCATAGGAAATTTAGAAGATATTTTGAACTGAATGGAAATGAGCATGTGACATCTGTGAGATGAAGCCACAGAAGTGTTCAGAGACAAATACAGAACATGCTTATATTAAACAAGTAGAAAGGTGTCAAATTACTGATCTTAAGAAACTAGAAGTCCTGACCTGGTAGCTCAGTTGGTTAGAGTGTCATCCCAGTACACTAAGGTTGCAGTTCAGTCCCTGATCAGGGTTCATACAAGAATCAACCAATGAATGCATAAATAAGTGGAACAACAAATCAGTGTTTCTTTCTCATTCACTCTCTCTCTCTTCCTCTTTATTTTGAATCAATGAAAAAAGAAACTAGAAAAAGAAGAATAAATTTAACTCAAAATAAGCAAAAGGAAGAAAATAATGAAGATAAAAACAAAAGTCAATAAGAGAATAAACTGGAAAACAATAGAGAAAGTGAATGAAATTAAAAACTGGTTCTTTGAAAAGATCAATAAAATTGATAAAACTTTATCCAGACTGAACAGGGAGAGAGAGAGAGAGAGAGAGAGAGAGAGAGTGAGAGTGAGAGAGAGAGAGAGATATGATTGATAGTGGTGACCAATATCTCAAATGAAAGGAGGAAACTCACACTACAGATCCAACAAATTTAATTATAGTTCTTATATATTGAATGAGTCTATTCTTAATTTTGGTTTTCATCAGCACCAACATTTAAGGATTGTAAGGGTTTATTATGAGCAACTCACATGAAATTGACAAATTCCAAAAGAGAAACAAACTATAAAGCTTACTCAAGAAGAAATAGAGTATATGAATAGCCTATATCTATAAAAGTAATTAACTTTGTATTCATTTAGCTGAGTCCACACTGGATTTTTTGACTCTAAAGCTATTGTGCAATTAGGTGGTCAAGATTGTTCACTCCTACTATTCTACCTATTTACCTTAAAATGTCTCCATGAGCCCGTCCAACCAGTTTTCTATCCCACTTGATTCTGAGGATAAAGTGATCCTAGTCACTGATTTCCAAATAAACTTGGTTTTGCTCAAACAAGCAGATGAGTTAATTCTCAAACAGGAATGGGATGAATCACAGAAAACTTTACAGAGGAAATAAAGTTTGATTTGTATATTAAAGGATTAGGATTAGTGTACATGGGGGAAAGGTAGGAAAAGGTTTCCCTGTTGTAGTGGATGCCAGAGCATTTTTTATGGATTTCCAGAATGGCCTCCATTCACTGGAAGGGTTACAGAAAAAACTACAGTCTAGAATGCTTAATTTCCCTATCTGGATAGCTGTTGGAAGCCAAGTTCAAGTTGAGACTAATTGAATTCTAAGAAGCATAATTGCTTGGGGGAAAGTTTTATTTTCCTCTAAGGATACAAATAAGCATTTGGTCAGAGTAAAGGTTTGAGAAAGATATTTTAAAAGTTATCAGGGGATTGGTGAACAAATTCTGTCATGGACAAATGACTAGCTTGAAAACCTAAAACAAGAATAAATAAGTATTTTCTAAATAATACAGAGGTAGAAATAGTGAGGTTACCTGAGGTCAGTATTAGATTTGGGTTTATTTAACATTTTTATAAATAAGTGAAAATTTCAAATTAAACAACGATATATTTTTTCCAGGTGCAAAGATGGCTGGTACACAGGGAAAATCTGAGGCAATGTCTCAGAGGCTGAATTAATGGACAGCAGAGTGGCAAATAAGCTTCTTTCTGACAAACATAGGTTATCTTGCATTTATGTAAAAAAGTCAAACGATATTTATAAAACAACTAGAGGCCTGGTACACGGATTCATGCACTGGTGGGGTCCCTCGGCATAGCCTGTGGGGATTGGGCCAAAACTGGCCATGCAGCACCACCTTCCGCTCCCACTCATCCCAGCCCCGCTGTGCCTCTTACAGGCTCACACCCAGTCAGTCCCCAGCGGTGCTCACCAGCCATGAGCCCTGCATCTGGTGCCGGTTGGTCAGCTGAGCATCGGTCTCACTGTGGAAAATGCACTAACAGGGGGCACCTCCTACATTGAGCATCTGCCCCCTGGTGGTCAGTGGGCATCATAGCAACCGGTCTTTTTATCACTTGGTCGCTTAGGCTTTTATATATAGACTAGAGGCCCGGTGCACAAAAATTTGTGCACTCCGTAGGGAGGGGGGGTCCCTCAGCCCGGCCTGTGCCCTCTCGCAGTCTGGGACTCCTCAGGGGATGACCACCTGCTGGCTTAGGCCCGCTCCCTGGGGGATTGGGCCTAAGATGGCAATCAGACATCCCTCTGGCAGTCCGGCAGCCCTTGGGGAATGTCCACTTGCCAGCAGGGAGCAGGCCTAAACTGCAGTCGGACATCCTTAGCGCTGCTGAGGAGGCAGGAGAGGCTCCCACCACCACTGCTGTACTAGCAGCCATCAGCCTGGCTTGTAGCTGAGCAGAGCTCCTCCCATGTGAGAGCGACCTGACCACCAGGGGGCAGCTCCTGCATTGAGCATCTGCCCCCTGGTGGTCAGTGTGTGCCATAGTGACCAGTCATTCCCAGTCGTTCTGCTGTTAGGGTCAGTTTTCATATTACCCTTTTACTATATAGGATAGAGGCCTGGTGCACGGGTGGGGGCCGGCTGGTTTGCCCTGAAGGGTGTCCCGGATCAGGGTGAGGGTCCCGCTTGGGTGCCTGGACAGCCTGGATGAGGGGATGATGGCTGTTTGCAGCTGGTCACATCCCCTTCAGGATGGGGGTCCCCACTGGGGTGCCTGGCCAGTCTGGGTGAGGGGCTGAGGGCTGTTTTCAGGCTGGCGGGTGACTGAAGCTCCCAACCTCTCCTTTTTTTCTTTTTTTTTTATTCTGGGATTTATTTACCTTCTATGGCTGTCACTGGAGCTGAGAGCCAGCTTTAGTTGTGAGGCTCAGCTCCAGTTCTGAGACCTCAGCTGCTGAAAGCAGGTATCTGGGTTTGTTTGGGTTCTATAATTGTAACACTGTTGCAGTCCTGCTTGCTCCAGCTCTGACAGCTGAAAGCAGGTTTCTGGGGTTTATTTACCTTCTATAATTGCAACATTGTTTCTTAGAGTGCAGTTCAGAGGCTGGTAGTGGCAGGTGGGGAACCTTGGCTTCCTCCATCACTGGAGCAAGCAAGCCTCCTGTTCGCTTCAGCTGCCTGGCTGCCGGCCGCCATCTTGGTTGGCAGTTAATTTGCATATCTCTCTGATTAGCCAATGGGAAGGATAGCAAAGTTATGGTTAATTACCATGTTTCTCTGTTATTAGATAGGATGAGTTTCCACATTCAGTCACACTAAAAACAATTCAGGAGTCATTGTAGACTATTACTACTCTGTTGTTGTTTTTTTAAAATAAAAATAAATAAATAGAAAAGGACAGAAAGGGAGAGACTTTTTTTTTCCTGTGTGCTTGTGAAAATATTTTAATGTCATTAGAATGGTTCCTCAAGTTCCAACCAATTTCACCAGGCATTATTAATTGCCTGGAAATGATAGAGCGTCACATTATACTCAAAATTCTATTCAATTACAGAAATAAGGAGTCATCGTTTTAAGAAATCCTACAAAGACTTTGAGGAGTTGGCAGTGATGAGAAACAGGTTGTAATTTGTAATTACATCTGTGAGTAGAGTCACATATTCCTTCTTCCTGATTTCAGTGAACATGAAATAATTATGTGTTCCAGACCGGAAGGTATTCAAAGTTCTGTTTTAAAAGCTTATGTGGATTTACCACTTTGCTGTAAGAAAAATCTGCTCCTAATGCTATGCTTCCCTTTGGCCTGCCATAAATGGACACCCTGAATGTCAGAAAAACTAATAAGTAGAACAACTTAAGAATAGCTTCTCACAAATCAAACTGGGACCAATGTGAGATCCACCTAGCAGTAATCAAATATATGCTTCCCCCAAATCATATAATGCACATTTAAGCTTTGAGTATATCCTATTAATAAATTTAGTTTTGATCCTCTCTGCGGGCTCTAGGAATGAAGTTTGAGGAATGAAAATGGCTTTGTAGGTTCAAGAAAACTAAGTAGAGTATTAAACAAAGAATATTTAACCCACATTTCCTCATGAAATATGATAGCCATAATTTGTCTTTGGTTGAGGCCTCATATACCTCAATGTAACATTTAGGTCAGCATAACAATCCTTTCTAGATTTTTTTTCACCTTTTTTTTTTTTTTCCATCAGCCTATACATTTATGAGATTATGAAAAAACAAATCTACTTGAAAACCGCTGTCATGGCTGCTGTTTCAGATGGAACCACACTTCAGTCAGGCAGTAAAAACAGCAACTGTTCCTGATGTTGGTGGGGCATGAGGAGATTAAATCATAAAAGCAGTTACTGGGGATACAATTCTTCATTTTCCCTACTCAGAATTCTGAGGAGATCACTATTCAGTTGCCCTATCCCTTACTCTAAATCCCTTTACCTGCCAGTTCTGAAAAAGTCTGTTTCTCTTAGTTCAAGAAAGTTCTTAAGGAGAGTCTGAGTGGTTTTGGTCTCAGATGAAATAAAGGTTGAATTAATATATATATATATATATATATAATCTTTATTGATTTCAGAAAGGAAGGGAGAGGGAGAGAAAGATAGAAACATCAGTGATGAGAGAGAATAATTGATTGGCTGCCTCCTGTATGCCCACACTGGGGATCGAGACTACAACCCAGGCATGTGCCCTGACCAGGAATTGAACCATGACCTCCTGGTTCATAGGTTGACATTCAACCACTGAGCTACATTGGCAGGGAACAAAGGCTGAATTTGCACAAAAGTGTCATAGGAGCACACTCCATGCTCTCTACTTCAATGGCTTGAATCAGATAGTCTCAAGAGAATCTCAGATTTGGTCCTTCACAACATCCATAAAAAAATCTTTGATCCTGAGTGAGTGGCCTTGTTCTGGGAAGAGAAGTCATCTGTCTTTATGAAGTCAGCGGCTCATATTTCTGACTTTACTCGCTTACACAATTGTCTGTGATGAAATTTCTTACGAGAGAGCATTGTGCTGCTACTGCCGGGATAAGCATCTTTGAACAGGGGAATGTGCCCAGGGCTGGGAGTGACTGACAACTGCATGTGCGTCCTGGCTCAGGTGTGTGACCTGGAGAAGTTCTCTGATCGAATCTACAGCTCCTTCTTTGGAGATAGTTGTAAGAACAACAATGAGCCGACTCATCTGGTGGTTTTCCATCATGAAGACGGAAGGGTTGTGTTTGAAAATGCTTTGTAACCTGTGAAGCACCCGACTAATGCTCATGTTTGTGATTGTTTCCTGTATTCCATAACAATATCCATGTCGTTATTTCCCAAGCCAGTTTTCAGCTGGCCTCAGGGTGGATTCAGAATTGTTTGAAGTGGACAATGACTGGCATTTTATCATCCTGCTCTGCTTTCTATTCACATGTCATCCAGAAGTACCCACTGTAAAACCCTTGGCCGGTGTCCAATCATTGTTTCAAGAGCTGGAACCGAGTTTCTCTTTCACATCCTGCAGCACTAACATCAGCCCAGATCCCCCTGGGACCCTCTACAGTCCCATCTTTAATTGCATCACTTAAGCTACATAGAAGTGGTTAAGTATTTGATTATTTATTTATCTGGTTTTTGCTTGATCTTCAGAACCATTTGCAGACAGTTTTTGCACAAAGGCTCAGAGATGGAGACTTGCATGCAGGAAGCTAATTGGAGAGAGCTGTAAGGAACACCTATTAGGGAGTGAGGGAAAAGAGGAGTCAGCATCCTTTCAGAGGAGACAGAAGGAAACTTGAATGGTGATGCAGTTGTCTGAGCAGATCCCTTGCAGAATTCTAGAGCTGGAATGGCCCTTCCTGTATTGAGGCAAGGGTGCAGGGCCTTTGTACCTTCACCGCCAGTAGTCACTGGATGCAGGCTGCCCTAGGAGAGCAAGGCAGCTCCCTTTGACTGAGGGCAGTGCCTGTGAGTCATCAGCAGGCAACTCCCCCAGCAGCAGAGGGAATGAGAGGCTCAGCCTACAGGGGGATCTGGGCATGCATCATGTACCCTCTATAGACTCCCAGAGTCATGGTGAAATAACAGGCTCTGAAGTATTTTAAGAAAGGAGGTCCCTGCTTTGTTTCTCTGCCTTAGAAAGGTAGGTAATATATGGAGAATGGCATGTATACTAGTATATGGTTGGGGGTAGTGAGCAGGAATGAGGGAGAGGATGTTCACCTGCTCACTCCCCTTCACATACCCCACTTGTTTTCATTCTATGGCCCTATTGCCAAAGCTCTTGCAAATAGAGCTCAGGTGGACTTAGACTGGTCAGCTTCTTGAGGAGGATATGACTGATGGGCAATCTCTTCTGTTCCTGCTCCCTCTGTCTCCCCCCTCCCTTTCCTACGCTCTCCCCCTCACTCCTGGAGAATATTTCTTGCCTATTCTCTGAGAAATTAAAGTAATATGTCCCTCTGAATGGAAGCTCACTTGATGTAAAATCCATATATTATACCTGAAATGGTAAAATGATAAAGGAACAAAAATATGTTTCTATAGACCACCTCTTTCTCAATAGCATAGAATTATTGCCCCATGCTCCCCCCACCCTCACTTCTACCCCCACCCCTATGTGTGTACTTCAGGGGAAACACAGAGATGTTATATTTATAGCAACATTTATCATGTATTGAAACCCTCCTAAATGCCAGATACTTTATGTATATTATTGCTAAATATCTCAGTATTCCTGCACAGTAGGTATTATTCACACTGATTTACAGAATGGGAAATTGCTGCTCAAGGAATTTAAGTGAATTGCTCATGATCCACAACCGGTAAGGGATAGAGATTTGAAGCTTTCTGTGTAGATGCAAAGGCACATTGACTCTCTGTGAAAAGGGGTTTGAAGTTCTTTGCACCCCTTTGGGGTGTCCTGGGGTAGATGTTAGCCTCAAAAGGCAGAAAAATGTGTTTAGACGTGGCTAAATAAGACTCTACTTAAGCCCTGGCCCACACTTCTACAACCCACTTTATGTATCCTATGTGTGATGGCAGGAGCTAATTGCTTACACACCCCAGTGACACACAAGTCTTTATTTAGCTAGAAAACTTTAATAACTGGTTTTTGCCTTGCTGGAAACAGCCTCTAATGTTCCTGGTAGAAAGTGGTGAATTTTCTTCTCACAGCTGGTATGGGCTTCAATTACAATAGAAGAGTTAACTTTTCATTTGTTGTAAAATCTTGAATAGGAAGAGTTGGTGTTCAATTGTACCATGTCATAGTCCAAACTCAAAAAAGTTTGCCTTTAAGTGTTTATAGGATTTTCCCCTCATACCTATTATCGAATCTGGTAAACTCACTCAAAGACTTAAGACCCTTCATGCTGGTTTTTAATAGGGGCCATCTGAAGAGAATGCTCTTACCTACGAGGTTGCTCCTCAGAATTAGGATGTTCAGGTTTAATGCTTTGCAATCAGAGAAGGACCCCAATCTTCACCACCAGCCCCCAATGGGAGCAAAAACAAAGTAGGTGTAGGCGCTTCAGGCCTTATCTTGGAGCAGGAGTGAATAAAGACCTGTTTTCTGCCTGGTGGCGTGGCTCAGTGGTTGAGCATTGACCTATAAACCAAGAGGTCACGGTTTGATTCCCAATGAGGCCACATGCCCAGGTTGCAGGCTCGATCCCCAGTGGGGAACATGCAGAAAGCAGCCGATCAATGATTCTGATTCTCTCTCATCACTGATTTTTTTTCTAGCTCTTTCTTCCTCCCCTTCCTCTCTGAAATCAATACAAATATGTTTAAAAGAAAAAGAAAAAGAAAAAAAGATCTGTCCTCTCCCATTTCCCAAGTGTCTTCCCAAAGACTTCTTCCACAGGTTATATAAGTGTGGTATCTGATGTGCCCAGCACACAGCCTGTGATATATTTTTTAAATGCTACTGGTTTTAGAAAATGAAGTCAGGTCATCAAAATTAAAACAGGCTAAGAGTGTTTGTGCAGGTTAAGGCCTTTATTTAAGGCATTGAGTTACTGAAAGATTAGCCCTGCACCGAAATACTAAATGGCTGCAGAAGAAACCTGAGACCCAGCATTTAATAATATTAAAGACTTGAAGAGACAGGAACTGACTCATGAGAAAAGAAAGGATTGAGGAAAAGGGTCCAGTGAACTGAAGGCTAAGGGAGAAACAGAAATGTGTTCGGTTTTACCTTAGTCAGCTTTTTTTTTTTTTTTTTACATGGTTAAATGTTGTCTACAGGTAACTTAGGTAACTGACCAGCCAGTGTAGCTCTCTGAACTGTGACCATAGGAAGATGAGAGTATCTGGTTATGTTATTGTTTGGTAGAAGATTACAACAAAACCTTTGGGGACAGCATGATCCAATCCAGCACAAGAGGACACACGCATAGTCAGGCCCATTCACCGAGGAAAGGAAGCCATGGCAGCTTCCTCTGCGCCAGCGAGGACTCGATGAACTACATCAGGAAGAGTGGTTTCCTTCAGCACAAATGCCATAGGCGTTAGCTGACAAGTTAGGACATGAAGACGCAGGGCTGTGAATATTATTAATGCCATATAATTGTTATTCTTACAACAACCTTATGAAGAAAGGTCAACGTTACAGTAATTGAATTACCCCTGTGCCACTGACAATGCTGTACTGAGTTCAACCAGCAAACTCCAGACCGGCTATAAGCGTGTGGGATTTCTGAAAGGAGGGACGCTCCAGAACAGAGGCTGGCTGTCTTACCTGAGGGCTCATGACAGAAGGAATCCAGCCAGACACTGGCCCTTGATATCCTGAACTTAACAAGTTTTATCTTTCTTTCTGATCCACTGCCCACAGTTTTCCTCCCAGCATGAAGAGAAATGGTTTATTAACCCTCCCCCCGCCATCCTCTCTTTTTTTTTTTCAAGTTCAACTCAAGCCTCATCACCTTCTTTGTCAATCGCTACATCCCACGTCTCACCTCTGCCATCTTTTATAACCCACCGTGCTTGTTGCCTATACTTTTTTAAGGGAAAAAGAAAAAGAAAAAAAGATCTGTCCTCTCCCATTTCCCAAGTGTCTTCCCAAAGACCTTCTTCCACAGGTTACATAAGTGTGGTATCTGATGTGCCCAACACACAGCCTGTGATATATTTTTTAAATGCTACCGGTTTTAGAAAATGAAGTATTCTTTTTTTTTTTTTTAACAATGGAATTTTATTTTGATGAAAAATTCGAGTTTACAATCATTTAGTAAACAAAGAGCAAACACTTAATTTTCCTAACCCATAACTCTTATGAAAAAAATTAGTAAATAAATATCTGTGAACAGATTAAGGGTAAGGCAGACTGGATAATAAACCACCCCTGATGTTCACACTTCCTGCGTGTGACTCACTCTAAAAGGGTGAAGCCGGCACTGGAGATAACTGAACTCTTAAGATATGGGCACAAATCTCAAAAAAAGTGCATTTGAAAAGTATCATACGTTGCCATGAAGTTCATCTTGTAAGATATATCTGTCTTTCTTTTAACAGGCGGAACAGGGATTGTGTCATACTCAAAAACTATTTTTATACTTTTTCTGTTTTCACTCAAACTTATTACATAATGCTGAACTCAAAATAGGCGGTCAGCAAATACATGGTAGTGAATGAATGAAATAGTGTGTTTATTAGGAACTGCCAAATTATTAGTAACAATTACCTGATAACAGTGACTTAAAAAAAAAAGATTGAAGTTTATTTCTTTTCATATAAAAATAAAGTCTGCGAGCAGATGGTTCTGGGCTAGGTTGTGATTATACAATATTTTCAATGCCCCCAAGCTCCGTCTAGGTTTCTGTTCCACTACCCTTAGCGTGCAGAGTTCTTTTCTGAAAATGTTTCCTCGTGGTTGTAAAATTTGGGCTGAAGCTCCAGCTGTCATATGAAGAGGGAAGAAGGGGAAAAGCCCAAAGAAGCACACCTCCCTTTGAAGAATTTTCTGGGACACCTAGCAGATGACTACTACATGCATATGTCTCATTGGTTCCCTCTATTTGTGAGACTGAAAAATGTCATCTTTGGCTGTGTGTATTGTCATGCGAATGAAAATTAGATTCTGTTAGTGAGGAAGAAGGATGCTGAGGAGGCAACTGCCAATCTCTGCCAGAAGCAGTGGTCAAAGTTGCCTCTTGACTGGGATTCATTCTCTTGATATACCTGTAAGATTAGAGGTTCTCCCAATATATAATGTGATGCATCTGGAGGGTGGGATCAATGCTTTGGATTTTAGACAAAGAAATATGAAAAGAAGTTATATTGATGAGTCAAGGTCCTAGAGATGTCAAGGCAAGGGAAATGGGGTGTTGTAGGAATAAAGAAAGACAGAGGAACTGGAGCTCTTGATGATGTTGAAAAGCAGGTACCATGGGAAAGGCATGAAAGAGATAGAAAGAGAGTCAGGCCCCAGCTGGTTTGGCTCAGTGGATAGAGCTTCAGCTTGCGACTGAAGGGTCCTGGGTTTGATTCCAGTCAGGGGCACATGCCTGGGTTGCAGGCTCAATCCCCACTAGGGGGCATTCAGGAGGCAGCCAATCAATGATTCTCTCATCATTGATGTTTCTATCTCACTCTACCTCCTCCTTCCTCTCTGAGAGAGAGAGAGAGAGAGAGAGAGACAGGATGAAATATGTGGTTTAAGTTTCTGGAGGCTTAGCTGTTCCAGAGAGTGAGTGACACACTTCAGGGCCTGGTTTGTAAAGTAGAGTCGAGCTGAGGGTCATTAGAGTGGAAAGAATTACCAGGCTCCATGGCAGAGAAGTATAGCTAATCAATGAGCTTTACGTATTTGTTAGCTGTGCCAAACACACATCAGTTTTCTCTTTGATGTAAAAACAATATGACTACATTTTGGGAAACAAGGAGGAGGGAGAACCTTCACATTCCCACCATCTACACAACTCCTGTGTAAATTGGTGTATTGCCTTCCACATGATGTACATAATTCTAACCATGGCTTACTTACGACCATCTGTAGTTTTATTTTAATTTAACATTAACATTTATCATTATAATGTAAGCATGTTGATGTTGTAACATATCTATTATAATTAATCAACAACTTCTTAATAAATGTTTCCAATTACAGTTTGGGGATATTCCAGGTCACACATCAAGACCACATTTCTAAAGACTCATTAACACAGAACTCATCATCAAACACACAGGCTCAAGGTTTTGAGTGTATGTTTCGATTTTTGCAAATTTTATTACACCTTTAATTCTAATTTGAACAACGAGAATTTTTCATATATCTTTGGATCTGCTTTTTCCAAAGAAAATTTGCAGGGGTTCAGCAATAAGGTAAAGTAAATTCTCACTCTACTAAATCATCCAGTCTTTCGCTGAACTTAAATCTTTTCCAACCCAGAAGGAATCCAGAGATGCCCTTTGGCCCCAGGTAGAGAAGTGAGAACCAATGAAAGTTTATAATTTTCTCATGTTGTATTTAGGGTAAGAATAAATAGAGTATCTTCTAAAGGGAAACCCTGGCTCTGGAGGTGGAGGAAGAGCCATCTAATATAATCCTTGTACTTACTAGATACTGACCTTGATTTGTACTCTGAACAAATTTATGTTTTTATCTCTAACTTCAAATGGTTGAAGAGTGCAGCTGGCAAAAGAGAAGAGCAATGTTTTGCAACATTAAGATAAGAGCAATAGGAATATTATGGTCTCTAACAGTAAGACAAAAATGAGTCATGTCCCTCTTTATTTTTGATAATTTGGTTGAAGTTTCACAATCCTCTTGTTTGGTTTCACAAAAATGAGGATCTTGATCTTTGATCTGGAGTATCCCAAAATTGCAATTTAAAACACTTATTAGAACCCATTCCTTAATTATAACAGTTATGTTACAACATGAAAAATGCTTACATTAGAAGGCTTACATAAAAATAAAAGGGCAGATGATCATATGTAAGATATGGTTGTAATTATGTACATCATACAGACATGAGTTGTGTAGATAGTGGCAATGTGAAGATTCTCCCTCTCTCTTCTCCAAAATGTAGTTTTGTTGTTTTTATTTGTACCCTCAAATCTCTTGTCATTGCTTCCTCCAGACTTCTGTGCCGCACCATGGTTCAATTCACTTATTGTTTTGGTTCCTCTAACATTGCTACATAAACTCATACAACCCTATGGATAGAGCCCCTGCAAAGGTAAGCTTTCCACTGTAGGCCAGGCTGAATACTCTTTATACTTTTCCCTGGCCTTTTCTCCCTCTCATTTCACACAATGGAGTGTCCAAACACTTTCCACCTCTGCAGCCCCTTTGCATGTGTATTCTCCAGGTTTCTGTCCTCAGTCCCTTCTCTCTGTGTTCATTCTCCTGTGTTAACTACTATTTGCTCCAATGAGGGACAATTTTGCAGGGCCATTCCAGCTCCACTTTGCCATAGGACTGGATGAGGCTCTGTTGGGATTTCACTGCAGTCCAATTGCTTCCTCTGCTCAATCCTCCTTCCTTCACATCTGTACAGATGTTGACCCCAAGAGCACACCCTGTAACATCCTGGGTGCATCAGCATCATTTTGTGAAGGATGAGAGTTCAGTAAATTACATTTTAGATAAAATATCTATGATATATATATATATATATATATATATATATATATATATACATGAAATGACACCAAAATGGAAGTAGAGATAACTATTACTGTTTTGAAAAATGATAGGATTTAGAAGGGGGTATCAATGATAGAAGTGGTGGCTTACAGCAACTTTAATCCCTGACTCACCCTGTACCATGTATTTTCCATTACTTATGTCCTATTGGGAAATTTGCAAGGAAAGTGAAAGAAATCCTGAAGGCTCCTGCCTATGACATGCTCTTGGGGAAATTGGTAAACCCTGTATTGTGATCCCCTGGTAGGCAATGATTAAGTACTATGCTTCATTTTTATTAATAGAAAAAGGGCAGTAATATTAAACACAATATATTACCTGTCCATATTATGTTAGAATTTCACTTTAAAATGATTTGTTCTAGAGGGAAATCCATTGAATAACTAAAGCTAAGAGGTTTTAGTTATTAAACTTGCCACAAGGGTCTAGCTCAGCTTCAATTCATTATTAACGTGGATGGCCAGGACAGGTTTTTTGTTGTTTTTAACCATAGGGTATATCATAATTTATCTTTATGAATTATAAAGGAAACAGATATACATTTTACTGCATGAAATACATGCACATAAAAATTAAAGAATATAGAATTATACAGATTAAAAAGTGGGTGCCCCCAAAATGTCGCTCCTCTGAAACAGTCACCATGAAGAGTTTGGTGTATATCTGGGAGAATATATCTTGCATGTATTTATATTTATAATAAAACTGTGAAAATACTACAAAACCGTGAATAGTGAATCTAACTGTTAAATTTCTTAAGCTAATATATAGGTAGATAAGAAAACCTCTATTCTCTCACTCATCCTTCCACTCAAGTGAATCTCCTGTGTACATAACCCAGGAGCCTCAGTTATTTCTAGATTATTAACAGTTTTCTTCTTGCTTCTCTCCTGGGAGAACACCAATGGAATCGTGTGTGTTCCTTGGAAGTTCAGCTTCTTTTGAGAATGGTGATGACTCATCATATTCAACCTAGTTAGAAGGACTTATTTTCCCCTTTTTAATATTTTAAGTCCCCCTATTCATGCCACAACTGGATTTGCTTCTTTCATGTGTTCATATCACGTTCAATTCAATAACAACAGAGAATTAGAAAGTCTCTGCTTCTTAGACCAGTGCTGGTATATTTTTCAGTTTACAGGTACCTGTCAATACTTGTTTTCTCTCCCACCCTGATACAACTGCATTTCCTGTGTAATTGACAACAGAAGGCCTCAGGCGTTACTGCAGGAATGATTAACAGAGAACTCCAGTTTTTGTGGTTTGTAAATCATAAAATATACTACCATTGAAAATGATACCTGCTTCCTTGAGAATTCTAAAATGTAGAAAGTTTGAACACAAAAGATTAGAAATCATGCAATCTCATTTTACTGGGAGAATGAATTGTTAACAGCACAGCAGAATAATCTAATATGTAAACAGAAACTGTGTCAGAACTATGAGTGGCTTAGATTCAAATGCATTTAGAGACAAGGATCTAGACAGATAAATCTAGATAAATAGTTTCAAAGATTTGATGACAAGACTGAGCCCTTTGCATTATGAAAACAAATGTTGCCTGGCCAGCACGGCTCAGTGGTTGAGTGTAGACCTATGAACCAGGAAGTCATGGTTTGATTCCCAGTTAGGGCACATGCTTGGGTTGTGGGTTCAGTCCCCAGTGGGGGGAGAGTGGAGTTGCAAGAGGCTGCCAATGGAACATTCTTTCTCATATTGATGTTTCTATCTCTCTCTCCCTCTCCCTTCTTCTCTGAAATCAATAAAAATATATTAAAAAAAAAGAAAGCAAACGTTAGTGCTGCTTTTGAACATTTCCAGCAAACTGGACAGAAACTAGCCAATCTTAAATAATGCCAGTTATGTGAAGAAACTTTTTGGAAAAAGGGTTAGCCATAGCTAGAATATTTTATTTGAGTGATCCATTTAGATTTTTCAAGCTTAAATAAAAATATATAGTCCTTAATTATAGACAGCCACTGTTCTTTTTCTAGGAAATAAAGGGATAAGTTCTAGTCATGTTTCCTTTCTCATAAAAAAATAGATATAAACACCAAATTGTTCTATCTGCAGCACTGACTATAAGTGTGATATTTCCCCAGTTTTTTAATGAGTCGTTTGCAAGTCTTTAAATCCTTGCTTTGGAATTAACCCTCTTGGAGAGCGAGGGGGATCTCACTTCACAGAACATTCTCAGGAGAGCTGAAACGCGTGCTTTTTCTCTGCCCTGGAGAAAACGCTGTAACATCAACCAACAACTAAAGGATGCAACTGTGATAGGAATTTAAATGGAAAAGGAATCTGCAAAATAAAACTGAAAAACATCAACCTCCTGAAAGCTTGATGTACAATACGGTGGAACTCCTGAGAGGGGAAAAAAACAAAAAGCTGCAATGAGTCAGACAAGTAGTGTCTCTGAGATTGCAGAACTGATAAACAACCCTTTACATCCGCAACCCACAGGCCTGGAACTTTTCTCTTAAAATGGTCATCCTTCTCAACACACAGGAGATGGTAGTCAAGAAGGTGGGTAGTGATCTGCGGGATAAAGGTAAACTTGAGATTTCTCAGTTGCCACCATACCTTTGTAACCAGATACCATTGAAATGTTTTTTCTTAGTCTATTATAATAAGCATACTTGAGCCAGTCAAGCAAGAACTTTCATACAATAAACGTTTTGAATGCAGTGGCTATTCAACCTTAGCCTAGTATTTACTCAGGCCTCATGCAGTCGACCAGGCCCGATTTAGTGGAGAACATTCCCCACTGTAACGATCAGCACTGCCGCTGCCTGGGACAACCCACCACAAATCTGGCTGCTGCTGCCCCGGAGATCCAAGGCTGAAAGAATGGCGATTTTATATTGATGTTCTGCAGAAATTTCCTGGCACCTGTGAGGTTAAACTCTGAGAACACCTAGAAAGAAAACCAGTAAGTACTCCTAAAACAATGCTGGAGACGGGCTAATAAATTCATCAGGATTAACAACAAAGACTAATGCAAATAAATTCAATCCCCTTGATGTTCAGGGAGAAATTAAAACGAATGAATTATATATGCAAGTCTTCTTTTGTTGCAGTTTTCTTTTGCAAATATTTTGATAATCTTGCATTGTCAGCATTATTGGAAATCTACTTTGTAGCTATTTTGAACATACTTCCCTACTGAGCATCTGTGCGCTTAGAATTTTGAGGATGACTGCATTAATTAGTTTTCAAGATCCTGAACTTTTTCCTTCATAAAATTTTGATTTTTAGGAAATAGACAAATATGTATGTGTGTGTGTGTGTGTGTGTGTGTGTGTGTGTGTGTGTGTGTGTATCACTACTAATAGCTTTGGAAATAGACAAAAAACTTTGATTTTGACATAAGCTTATTGAAAGCTTTTTCCTGCTATTTTGAAAAAGATATGCTAACCATAACATTTTATCAGAAAGCAAAAGAGATTAGGAGTTTTTAGACTTCCTATCTAATAACAAAGTATTCACAAGACAATGAGAAATATGATCTCATAGTAAATATTTTCTGTTATTTTTCATAGCCAAATGTTTCAATAATATATTTCAAATTCTGGAATCACTCCCACTCATCTGAAGTCTAAATATGTATATCTCAAGCCCTTAATTTGTTAACATGTTGGCGGGTTATATTTAATGCATTGTACTTTCCACTGATAGCAAGCAAAAGATTCAGAGAAGGATGAGCTGGTTTTTGTGAAGAGGTTTTCCTGATGCAACATGGATTTGAATTTAGTCTAGGGCTCTGCCTTTGAACTACAGAGGGAGATGTTTTTGGTTTTGTAATGTAGCTTGAGGTAAAGGCAGAACATGTCCCTTTTCTACCACCATATTAAAAAAACTAGTATATTTGATAATAGCAGTTCTAGGATTGGTTGATTTGTCCGGTTAAATTTTATTCAGGTTCAGAGGGACCAGAGATTCCATTATCTGGAAACGGCCCATGGAAAGCTGGGAGATAAGATTTCCCCCCAAGGAGACTCACGTTATACTTTAAACAATAAAGAATTTAAATTAAAAAAAAAGATTTCCCCCCAGAGTGTGTATAAATACTATACCTAATAAAATATTCAACATAGGGATATTTTAGCCAAGTTTCACCAGGCATTGCATTCCTTGGTTGGACTGCATGGTTGTGGATGGGTTCATTTGAGTTTGCAGGGATTCTCTGGAAGCCTCAGCATACCAAGCCTCGCCTAGCGATAAGAAACAGCCCTGCTGTTTGGGATTATTTTATTTGCATCAGTGAGACCATATAAAGGAGCTTTAAAAAACTTAAGATGCACTCTAGCTGGTGGATAGAGTGTCAGCCTGCGGACTGAAAGGTCCTGGTTTTGATTCTGGTCAAGGGCACATGCTTGGGTTGCAGGCTGGATTCCCAGTAGGGGGCGTGCAGGAGCAGCCAGTCAGTGATTCTCATCATTGATGTTTCTCTCTCTCTTTCCCTCTGCCTTCCTCTCTGAAATCAATAAGAATATTTAAAAACAAACAAACAAAAACTTAGGATGCAAACAATGGTCTCTTCTCCCCACCTTTTTTTCCTTTTCTTTCTTCTTATTTTAATTTTTTGTTTTTTTGTTAATCCTCACCCTAGGATATTTTTCCATTGATTTTTAGAGAGTGGAAGGGAAGGGGAGAGACAGAGACAGAAAAACATGGATGTGAGAGAGACACATCAATTGATTGCCTCCTGCATAAGCCCCAGCCAGGGCTGGGGATCAAGCCTGCAACCTAGGTACATGCCCTTGAGCAGGCTTGAACCCAGGACCCTTCAGTCTGAGAGCTGATGCTCTATCCTATGCCCTTGAACAGGCTCGAACCCAGGACCCTTCAGTCTGAGAGCTGATGCTCTATCCACTGAGCCAAACCAGCTAGGGCTCTTCTTCATTAAATCAAACAAACAAACAAACAAACAAACAAGCAAGCAAACAAACAAAAAGACACCTAAACCCTTCCCTAGAGCAATGAAGGGAATGGTAAACAGTTGCTACCATTTATTAACTCCTTTAGTGCTACCAATGGACTTGGGGTATTCTAAAAAGGCCTGGTGGCAGAGCTCTCTGTGTACTTTTCAAAAATGAATTTCTCACCACACACTTCAAACAAGATGGTCCTGAAAAATCTGGTGGGAGCAACCTCTCCTCAGTGTGACACCTTGTCCCGACCAGTTAACTAAAGACTGGAAGTTATTTTCTCTGCAGCTGATAGGACAGCACCCTGACTAGGTGTTTCCCCAGAAGTCAGAGCACCTGGCCATGCTGGGCCCACCACATGGCCCATGCTCACTGGCATTATTCAGTACATTCTTCTCATGCTCAGTGTTGAAGAATCAGACTGTTTTTCTTCTCAGTTATTGCTCTCAGGAGTCCTCTGAGTAATCCAAATTGTCTGGAGGATAAAACTAGATTTGGGGAAATATCAATCTTCTATAGAACATTTTCTTAATTCTTCCTTCCTCCGGAAGGTGAGTCATAATTTCTGATATTCTAAAAGGGAAAATAGTGTTTAAAAAGGAAGCAATTTTCTCAGTTTCAGCATACAAATGAGCCCTGGTTGGTGTGGCTTAGTTGGCTGGGCTTCATCCCATGCACTGAAAGGTTGCCGGTTGGGACATATGCCTGGGTTGCAAGCCCAGTGTCTGAGGAGGCATGCAGGAGGCAGCTAATCAATGTTTCACTCTCATTGATTTTCTCTCTCTCTCCCTTCCTCTCTCTCTAAAAATGAATAAATTTTTTTTTTTTTTAAAAAAAGAATACAAATTAAAAGGATTATTTTCTTTCCTCCAAAGTGAGAATTAAGGGTATTAGGGCTCAGCATCTGATGGACAAGAGAGGCACATAATGGACATTTCCAAAAATGTGTCAAGGATATGATTGAATTGTTCCCAGGGTGCTCTGGGAATCCAGAGGAAGGACTCTGAGGTTAGTCTGGGGATGGATGGATGGATGAATGCTCTCTGAACTGTATTTATAGTATGAAAATGAGGTTGCAGGCTAAAGAAGCCTGGGTGGGGAAGAGGGAAAGAAGTGTAGAGGGCAATTCAGGCCAAAGAGACAGCATGATGGGAAGATGCAGAATAGAATCTGCTAATTGGAGAGCTATGAACAGCTATGGACCATGAATAAGCATTATGAGGAGGGGGATGGTAGAGAGAGTATGGGGTTAGAGGGACAGGTCTACTCAGGTCACCCAGGGCCTCATATGCTAGGCTAAGGTACCTGGACTTCAGTCTATACGTAATGGAGAGAAATAGAATGGGGCTGAATGTTAAGAACTGTGAAAAGCCTGAGATTTTTAACCTCCTTACAAGCTAACAAGTTAGGTTGCTATAGTTTCATGAATACTTGGCCATGAGTCTCCTGGCTAAGAGACAAAGACTTTGTTACTCATCACACAGCAGGCAGCATGAAGTTCAAGTTCATATTGATTCTCCTTGCCCTCTAATTTCCATGAATGAAACAGGAAGGTGGGTACAGGTGGATGTTGTGCACACAGTGAGTTTGCATCACTGCCAAAAAAATCCCAAGCTTCAGATTCCCCAATCTATACTAATAAAAAGGTAATATGCTAATTAGACCGGACATCATCCGGACGTCCTTTCAGATAAAGCCATGGTGGCAGGGGCCGAGGCAGAGGTGGTTAGGGGAGATCAGGACAGCAGGGGATGGCAGTTAGGGGGCGATCAGGCTGTCAGAGGAGCAGTTAGGGGGTGATCAGACCAGCAGGTAGAGGCGGTTAGGGGCAATCAGGCAGGCAGGCAGGTGAGCAGTTAGGAGCCAGTGGTCCCAAATTGCGAGAGGGATGTCCCAGATTGGAGAGGGTGCAGGCTGAGCTGAGGGACACCCCCCCCCCCAACACACACACATGAATTTTGTGCACTGGGCCTCTAGTCTATAATAATTAAAGCATAATATGCTAATTAGACTGGACATCCTTCCAGAAGACCTTCTGGATGAAGCCAGGGCTGCGAGGGAAGCCCGGGTCCCAGGTGCCTGCTGGTGGCAGGAGGGAAGCCGGTGCCAGCAGCAGGGGGAAGGAAGGCCTACTCTTGCATTGAGACTCTAGTATTTTATAAGGGAGATGCATGCAAACATGTCCAATCTTTGCCCTGAAGGGAGATATTATCTCTATTATGCTGGACAGCAAACAAATCTGTTCTCTATCCTGGAGGGAGACACTGTGTCTTCCAAGGATGTTTACTATATGAGTATTCTTGAGAAGACAGTATGAAACAAAAACTGTCAGTACTTCTGCTTACAAGATGCACAGATATAATAGATACCCATGAAGAATTGTCTCCTAAAAATATAATAATCAAAAATGTGTTTTATTTTATTTTATTTTTTAAAATATATTTGCATTGATTTCAGAGAGGAAGGGAGCCTGAGAGAGGGAGGGAAACATCAGTGATGAGAGAGAACCATTGATCAGCTGTCTATGCATGCTCCACACTGGGAATTGAGCCCGCAGCCAGCAACCTGGACATGTGCCTTGACCAGAAATCAAACGTTGAATAGGTCGACATTCAACCACTGAGCCACGCTGGCCGGGCCAAAAGTGTGTTTTAAATGTATCACTCTGGTGGTAGGGGAAGGATGGGGTTAGAACACTGTTGCAATCATCCAGGTAAGAGATGATGAACCCCCAAGTTTGAAAAGTGGTGTAGGGATGAATTTGAGAAATATATAGAAGGGAAAAATAGGCAGCTTTTGACTTCTGAGAGAAAATAAGAACGATGTAAAACAGGGGTCAGCAAAATTTTTTTTGGTAAAGGGCCAGATAGCAAATATTGTAGGCTTGGTGGGCCATACGTCCTCAATTGCACTCGACTCTCATTGTACTGTGAGAGTATCCATCAACAATACATAAACAAACAGGCATTGCTGTGTTCCAATAAAACTTTATTTATGAAAATAGATGCATGACTTAGCTTTCTAGTACCACACCTAAAATAAACCCTAGGTTTTTTTCTTTTATGACTAGATAAATGGAAATGCTAATAATTGAAAGAAGAGATTTAGGCAGTTTTTTTGGGGGGGCGGGGGGTGAGTTAAGGAGTGGGCAGTTGAGTTTTTGAAAGTTTTAAATTTAGAAAAGTAAGAAATATCCAGATATAGATATTACTAAGCAGCTAGATATATACATTTGAAGTTCAAGACAAAGTCAGTGTTAGAGATAATGATTTATAAGTTTTAAGCACACAGATGGAAGTTAAAACCATAGGGAAATGAATATCACCAATGAGAACATAAAGAATAGTTAGAGAGGTGGGCCAAAGACAAAACCATAGGCCCGGCCTGTGTTGTTCAGTGGTTGAGCATCAACCTATGAACCAGGAGGTCATGGTTTGATTCCTGGTCAGGGCACATGATAAGGCTGTGGCCTTGATCCCCGGCGTGGGGAGTGCAGGAGGCAGCTGATCAATGATTTCTCTCTCATCATTGATGTTTCTATCTCTCTTTCCCTCTCCTTTCCTCTCTGAAATCAATAAAAAATATATTAAAAAAACAAAGACAAAATCCTAGGAAGCACTAACACTTAAGAACCAGGTTTAAATTAGAATGTACTCTAAAATTTCAGATGTAACATCTTTTGTGTGTGTGTGTGTGTGTGTGTGTGTGTGTAAAGAAAGGATTAAAGAATGCACTTCAATGTTTAAATTAAACAACTCTCTCTAAGACCTTTAACTCTGAACAACACCCCCTTCCTAAGCTTTGTAAGTCATTCATTCTTTTTTTTTAAAAAAAATATTTTATTGATTTTTTTACAGAGAGGAAGGGAGAGGGATAGAGAGTTAGAAACATCGATGAGAGAGAAACATCGATCAGCTGCCTCCTGCACACTCCCTCCTGGGTATGTGCCTGCAACCAAGGTACATGCCCTTGACCAGAATCGAACCTGGGACCCTTGAGCCCACAGGCTGATGCTCTATCCACGGGGCCAAACCGATCAGGGCAAGTCATTCATTCTTAATCAGAATAATAAAAAGCATCTAAGAATCTGAGGCACAGTCACACATTTTTCTCTTTTTTATTTTTAAATTTTATAATTTTTAAAATTTTTATTGTTGAAGGTGGGGAGGGTTTCGTGTGTGTGTGTGTGTATGTATGTGTGTGTGTGTGTGTGTGTGTGTGTGTGTGTGTGTATGGGGGTGATTAACCGGGAAATTTATATGCATATATGAATTTTTCTCTTTTTAATGTGTGATTTTGAGTGTAAAATTAATTGAGAGGGAATTAATTCGTCACGGTGAAATCCAAACTATTTCTATTAGAGTCTAGTTTTTCATTTCGTCTGGGGAAAGTATAGAGATGGGTTTGCTCCTCTCTTCTCTTGTGAATAGAAGTATGGCTGCAGTCATCAGTTATTCATTCATTGGTCAGTTGCTTAACACATATTTAGTGAGCACCTACCATGTGCATCGCTAGGTGCAGTGCAGGATAGAAAGGTGAACAAGACACAGCTTGCCTGTGTTTAAACAAAATAGTGGTAACCAAGGATAGGAAGATGAACAAGGCACAACCTGCTCATGTTTAAACAAAACACCAAACAGAACGTGATCAGTGTCTAAAGAGATGGTCACTAAAGCTATAGCAATATTATTGGTGTGTTTTCTCTGCTACTCATTGTAATTATGCTTAGAATCTTCCAGAAGGAAAAAAAAAAAAAAGCAGGAGGCCATGTTTTTTAAGTCATAGTGATCTATGGGTGCAGGGAGGGGAAATTATAAATAAAAATCCCACGTGATTCCATATGCTCTATCAGAAGAATTTGGAGTAGGAGGGGGGAATTCAGACAACATTATCACCATCTATTTTGTCGTTCTCTCTGATAGCTTGTTAAATATATTCATATTTCAAGAGCAGAAAATACCTGCTTTAAAAAAAGAAATATAAATCATTTGGTGAAGATAATGATTGTGTCTACATACACAAAACGGAGTTGACTTTAGTTCAAACAACTATTTTTTAATCTATATGTCAACAAATAATGTAAAATCTTTATAAATCTTTTTTAAACTGAATTGGTTTAGAGTTTTGTAAGAAGTAAACATTCTTTCTTGCTTGCTTGAGCTCCCAAATGAACAACTCTAATATCTAAGAGAGAGCATGTTGCATTGACACACAGAGGTTTCTTATTTCATTGTCAGTGCAAAACAAGCCACATCAGTAGCCAATATCTTAATGTCACAATTATATATCTACATTTGAATGTGAGACAAATCCATATTTCCTTTTTTGAGTTACTACTCTTTGGATCAGATATAATGTCTTGTTTATACAAATCGGTGAAAATTAGTTTACTACGTGTACATTCTGTGGTAGTTTACCGTTATTCCTTCAGAGAAAGAAGCTATGATTTTTACTCCCCAATTTCATTTTTAATTCAAGTAACTGAGGAAGCTCCCAGATTATTAAACGCTATTATATCTTCAAGTAGAGGGACTATTGATTCACCCATTCGAACACTCATTATGGAAATAGGTAGTGTTAAGTCCCAGCTGAGCTTATATTCCACATAGCGTTTGCATCTGTAAATAATGATGATTATGAAAAATGCCTTTTTGTGTTCATCAAAGTAAGTTTCTTTGACCTACTATTTGGATAACAGATCTGACAGGTGAGGGAGTTCTTTCAAGACTTGAAAGGTGATGGCTTGATGGCCACTTGCCACCACCCTCACCCCTCAACCTTGTTATCTTGAAAGCCTATTTGGAAATTGTCGGCTAGCTCCATAGCAAGAATAACCTGGTTCAGCATGATCAGAATCTCGAAGCAAATTAATGTATTTTGAACTGAATTTATAAAAGAAAAAGAAGTGCTCTAATTGTTTTTATTGTTTAAAAATTTTTACTTTCAATTTAACTATTCATACTTGTAGAAAATTCAGACAGAACACAAGAGCGTAAACAATCATTATAATTGATTTGGCTTATTTGTTTTTTCTTTTTTTGGTTAATCCTCATCCGAGGATTCTTTCCATTGATATTTTTAGAGAGAATAGAAGGGAAGAGGAGAGACAAAGAGAGAGAGAAACATCAATGTGAGAGAGACACATTGTATGCACTCAGACCGAGCCTGCAAGTGAGGTACAGATCCTTGACCAGAATCGAACCCTCCATCCTTCAGTCTGCAGGCTGATGCTCTAACCACTGGGCAAAACCAGTTAGGGTGTATATATATATATATATATTTTTTGATGATTCCTTACTTTCTTTTATTTTATTTTTATTTATTTATTTTTTTATTAAATCTTTATTGTTCAGATTATTACATTTGTTCCTCTTTTTTCCCCCCCCATAACTCCCCTCCTCCCAGTTCCTGCCCCACCCTCCGCCCTCACTCCCCACCCACTGTCCTCATCCATAGGTGCACGATTTTTGTCCAGTCTCTTCCCGCATCTCCAACACCCCATTCCCCCCCCCCCCAAGAATAGTCAGTCCATTCCCTTTCTATGTCCCTGATTCTATTATAATCACCAGTTCATTCTGTACATCAGATGATTTATTCACTTGATTCTTAGATTCACTTGTTGATAGATGCATGTTTGTTGTGCATAATTTGTATCTTTACCTTTTTCTTCTTCCTCTTCTTTTTTTTTTTTTTTTATTGCTTAAAGTATTACAAAGGGTATTACATATGTGTCCATTTTATCCCCCTGCCCTAGACAGTCCCCTAGCCTCCCCTATCCCCCCATGTCTTATGTCCACTGGTTATGCTTCTATGCATGCATACAAGTCCTTTAGTTGATCTCTTACCCCCCTACCTCCTGCCCCGCAACCCTCCCCGGCCTTCCTGCTGCAGTTTGACAATCTGTTTGAGGGAGCTCTGCCTCTGTATCTATTATTGTTCAAAAGTTTATAATGGTCTCTATTATCCATGAATGAGTGAGATCATGTGGTATTTTTCCTTCATTGACTGGCTTATTTCACTTAGCATAATGCTCTCCAGTTCCATCCATGACGTTGCAAATGGTAAGAGTTCCTTCCTTTTTAGAGCAGCATAGTATTCCATCGTGTAGATGTACCACAGTTTTCTAATCCATTCATCTACTGATGGGCACTTAGGCTGTTTCCAGATCTTAGCTATGGTGAATTGTGCTGCTATGAACATAGGGGTGCATATATCCTTTCTGATTGGTGTTTCTGGTTTCTTGGGATATATTCCTAGAAGTGGGATCACAGGGTCAAATGGGAGTTCCATTTTCAGTTTTTTAAGGAAACTCCATACTGTCTTCCATAGTGGCTGCACCAGTCTGCATTCCCACCAGCAGTGCACAAGTGTTCCTTTTTCTCCACATCCTCTCCAGCACTTGTCGTTTGTTGATTTGTTGATGATAGCCAGTCTGACAGGTGTGAGATGGTACCTCATTGTTGTTTTGATTTGCATCTCTCGGATGATTAGTGACTTTGAGCATGTTTTCATATGTCTCTTGGCTTTCTGAATGTCCTCTTAAAAATAAACTCAAAATGGATAAAGGACTTAAATGTACGACAGGAAACTATAAAAATTCTAGAAGAATCCAAAGGCAACAAAATCTCAGACATATGCCGAAGCAATTTCTTCACTGATACAGCTCCTAGGGCACTTGAAACTAAAGAGAAAATGAACAAATGGGACTACATCAAAATAAAAAGCTTCTGCACAGCAAAAGAAACCATCAACAAAACAACGAGAAAACCCACTGTGTGGGAAAACATATTTGCCAATGTCATATCCGATAAGGGCCTAATCTCCAAAATTTATAGGGAACTCATACAACTTAACAAAAGGAAGATAAACAATCCAATCAAAAAATGGGCAAAGGACCTAAATAGACACCTTCCTCTTCTTAAAGGATACCTTTCAGCATTTCATATAATACTGGTTTGGTGGTGATGAACTCCTTTAGCTTTTCCTTATCTGTGAAGCTCTTTATCTGACCTTCAATTCTGAATGATAGCTTTGCTGGATAAAGTAATCTTGGTTGTAGGTTGTTGGTATTCATCACTTTGAATATTTCTTGCCACTCCCTTCTGGCCTGCAAAGTTTCTGTTGAGAAATCAGCTGACAGTCGTATGGGTATTCCCTTGTAAGTAACTGAGTTTCTTTCTCTTGCTGCTTTTAAGATTCTCTCTTTGTCTTTTGTTCTTGGCATTTTAATTATGATGTGTCTTGGTGTGGTCCTCTTTGGATTCCTTTTGTTTGGGGTTCTCTGCACTTCCTGGACCTGTAAGTCTATTTCTTTCATCAGGTGGGGGAAGTTTTCTGTCATTATTTCTTCAAATAGGTTTTCAATATCTTATTCTCTCTCATCTTCTGGCACCCCTATAATTCTGATGTTGGTACGCTTGAAGCTGTCCCAGAGGCTCCTTACACTATCTTCGTATTTTCGGACTCTTTTTTCATTTTGCTTTTCCGGTTGGGTGTTTTTTGCTTCTTTGCATTTCAAATCTTTGCCTTGATTCTTGCGGTCCTCTGATCTGCTGTTGGGAGTCTGTATAATATTCTTTATTTCAGTCAGTGTATGCTTAATTTCTAGTTGGTTCTTTATCACAATATCGAGGGTCTCATTAGATTTCTTGAGGATCTCACTACATTTATCGGCAGTTTCTAGAAAATTATTGAAAGACCTTAAAAGTGTGGTTTTTAGCTCTATATCCTCCATTTCTGTCATGTTTCTTTGCCTCCACATTTTTTATGCTTTCTTGGTGCACCCCCTTGTGGTCTTTGTGTGCAGTCTTGTTGTAGTTAAGCCTTGATTGTTGTCGGCAATACTGGGGGTTATTTGACCTCCAGGCTAACTGGCTATGAGAATCAGCTGTGTCTGCAGTGGGAGAACTTCTGTGCTGGATCTCTAGGGTTGTGCTAATCTAGCATTTGCCTAAGGCTATCCGGCAAATGCCTCTGTGCAGGGCTTGGGTAGGGCGGGTCCCCGGGGATCTACAGAGTGGGCGGAGAGAGCAGTTATGGCTGCTCTCAGTTCCGTCCTCAGGGGCTCTGCCTCTCAGAGTCCCAGCAACTGCTGCAAACCTTGGAGAGAAAGCTGCCTTCGAGTTCCGACCGAAGCCAGACAGTCCCGTTTCTCCCGTTTGAGTCTGGGTCCCTAGAGACTCGCCCGGATCTGGAGCTCAGAGTCTGAAACTCCCTCCTGACTGAAAACAACAACTGCGCCCTCAGCCGCCAGCCCGCTCCGCATGCACTCCGCATCTTAGTATTTCACTTCAGCACTGCGCCTCCTCTGAGTCTCGGTATGCTATTCTCTTTCCTCCTAGTTGTAGAACTTCCACTCAGCCAGCCTTCCTGTGGTTCTGGATGATGTCTGTTCCGTCTTTTAGTTGTATTTTTGAAGTGGTTGTTCGAGGCAGAAAACTCCGGAGTTAACCTATGCCGCCATCTTGGTTTCTGTATATTTGTTTTCAGACTTATTTTTGTGCATATACTTTGCATATAGTTGAACATACACAGATTAAACAATTTTGCTTTCAGCTTTTTTCCTTAATATTATCACATACTACTTGGCCTATAATATAGGCCTTATATCATTAAAAATTTTTGTTCTTAATTTCTGTTGACATCTGTAACAGCTTTGTTGAGATTTAATTGACATATTATAAAATCCACCCATTTAAAGTAGATAATTCAATGATTTGTAGTATATTCACAGAGCTGTGCGTCAATCACCACACTCAATTACAGAACATTTTTATCACCTCAAGAGAAGACCTCATACCTATTAGTAATTCCAGCCCATTCCTCCCATCTCTCCCAACCCTCTGCAGCTCCCCAGCCCCATGCAATCATCAGTCTACTTTCACTTCTTCTAGACACTTACTGTAAATGGAATAATAAAATGTGTGATATTTCGTGCCTGGTTTCTTTCATTCAGCATCATGTTTTCAAGGCTCATCCATGTGTGGCATGGGTCAGTATTTTATTTTTTAATTGTCAAATAATATTCCATCATAAGGATATATCACATTTTATTTACCCACGTATCAGTTGATGAGTATGTGGATTGTGCCCACTTTTTGACTATTATGACTATTCCTGCTATGACCACTTGTGTAAAAGTTTTTGTGGAGATGTATGTTTTCTTTTCTCTTGGGTATATACTTTGGAGTGAAATTACTGGATCATATAGTAACTCTATGGTTAAATTTTGAGGAACTGCCAAATAGTTTTCCTAATTGACTGAACCACTTCATATACTCTCCAACAATGTTTGAGGGTTCTAATTTCTCTGCATTTTTGTTAATATTTTTTATTTTCTGTTCTTAAAAAACTTAATATAGTCATTCTAATGAACTGGTTTTGATTTGCATTTCTGTAAATACTAATAATGTTGAGCATCTTTAAATGTACTTATTGACCATGTGTATATCTTCTTTGAAAATATCTTTATTTAGGTCCTTAGCCTATTTTTAAATTGGTTATCTTTTTATTATTGCGATATAAGATAGTTGTAAGATAGATATATATTTACTTATAAATATATACTTTAACATATAAAGTATATATTTATCTCTATATATCTATAAGTATATATTTATAGTGGATATGTGTCTTTTATCAGATATATGATTTGCTAATATTTCCTCCAATTCTAAAGATTTTCTCTTTACTCTTTTGATGGTATCATTCATAGCACAAAGTTTTAAATTTTGATTGCTTTTTTCCCGCTTTTATTACTTGTACTTATAGTATCATATCCTAAAAGCCTTTGCCTAACAAAAAATCACAAATATTTACTCCTGTTTTAAGATTTATATAATATTAGCTCTTTCAAGGGTATGATCCATTTTGTGTTGATTTCTGTGTATAAGGTAAGGAAGGGTTTCATCTTCGCGTGTGGATATCTGGTTGTTCAGCACCGTTTGTTGAAAAGATTATTCTTTCCCCATTGAATTGTTTTGGCTCCTTTGTCAAAAAGTAATTGACTATATCTCTGGCTGGGTTGGCTCACTGGATAGAGCATCGGCCTGCGGACTGAAGGGTCTCACTTTCAATTCCCGTCAAGGGCATAGGCCTGGGTTGCGGCCTGTGTAATATCCCCAGTAGGGGGTGTGCAAGAGGCAGCCAATCATGCACTGGGTGGAGAGTCCCTCAGCCCGGCCTGTGCCCTCTCAAAGTCCAGGACGCCTCAGGGGATGTCCAACTGCCGGCTTAGGCCCTATCCCCATCAGCAGATGAGCGAATTAAAAACTGTGGTACATCTACACAATGGAATATTATGCTGCTATAAAAAAGAAGGAACTTTTACCATTTGCAACAGCATGGATGGAACTGGAGAGCATTATGCTAAGTGAAATAAGCCAGTCAGAGAAAGATAAATATCACATGATCTCACTCAAATGTAAGATATAATGATCAACATAATTTGATGAACAAGAATAGGTCCAAAGACAAATGGCTGGGGGCGGGGTGGGGGGGTTAGAGAGCAACCAAAGGACTTGTATGCATGCATATTAGCATAACCAATGGACACAGACACTGGGGCGGTAGGGGCTTGCCCAGGGTGGGAATGGCTGGAGGAGGGGGTCAACTGGGGAAAAGGGAAACAAATGTAAAACTTTAGACAATAAAAAAAATAAAAAGAATAAAAGTCTATTTTCTTTCCATTGTTCAGATTGTGTTATTTCTGTTGTTATAACTTCAAATTTACTGTTTATTTTCCCTGTTCTCTTTATAGCTTATCCATAGTTTTTCTTTTCTTTGGTTATTGCATTTTTCAGTTCTAAAATTTCCATTTGGTTCTAATTCATATCAACAAATTCTTTGCTGAAAATTTCCATTGTTTTCATTTGTTTTAAGACTATTTGTGATTATGGAAGTATTTTTATGATGGCTGCTATAAAATCTTTGTCAGATAATTCAGCCTCTGTGTAATATCAGTGTTGGCATCTGTTAATTGCTTTTATTTTTCATTCAAGTTGAGAATCTCCTGCTTCTTGGGATGATTAGAGACTTTTGATTGTGTCCTAGACATTTAGATATTATACTAGAGGCCCAGTGCATGAAATTCATGCGGGGGGGGGGGGGGCATGTCCCTCAGCCCAGCCTGCACCCTCTCCAACCTGGGACCCCACCATGATCGGGCCTAAACAAGCAGTCGGACATCCCTCTCACAATCCAGGACTGCTGGCTCCCAACCGCTCGCCTGCCTGCCAGCCTGATCATCCCCTAACCACTCCCCTGCCAGCTTGATCAATGCCTAACTGCTCCCCTGCCAACCCGATTGCCCCTAACTGCCCTCCCCTGCCAGCCTGATCACCCCTAACTGCTCTTCCCTGCCAGCCCATTTGCCCCCAACTGTCCTCCCCTGCAGGACTGGTTCCCCCCCCCCCCCAACTGCCCTCCCTTGCAGGACTGGTCCCCCACAACTACCCTCCCCTGCCAGCCATCTTTGATCACATGGGGGCAGCCATCTTGTGGGTTGGAGTGATGGTCAATTTGCATGTTACTCTTTTATTAGATAGGATTGTGAGACTCTGGATCTTACTTAAATTTTCTGATTTAGAAAACTGTATCCAATACTGTTCTAGAGGGGAAGTGTGAGGGAAGTCATTCCTTACTGCCATGTGGTAGTGGAAATCTAGATTCCCTGCTTGTCCTGTGTTGACACTTGGGGTGGGGGTGGGGGGGTGGGGAGAGAGCCCCGTGGGTGGGAGGATGGTGTCCATAGAAGTCATGCTCTTTACTAGATGACCAGTGACATCATCTTAGCCCAAGGGAGAGGGCGCCTCATTACTGTCCCCTACTTGATCTCCTCCAACACTGTTATGGAGGAGGGGGTGCCTTTTTACACTGAGGGGGAGTTCAGTCCACATGGCCTCACTGACGCCACCCCAGTGGGGGCTTAAGGGGTGCTTTATTGCTGCCAGGTAGGGTCTGAAGTCCAGGCTTACCTTTGATCTCTACTGACACTGAGGGAGGGGGCTGTGACTGTCAGGCAAGGAGGGAAGTCCTGGCTGCACTAGGGGAGAGGGTGTGCCTTGCTCCAGCCCAGCCAGGTCCACAATCCTCACTCAGCCTTGGCTGACAGGGTTGCATTGGATGGTGTCACTGGAGGCCATGTGGACTGCCACCCCAACTTAGTGCTTGCAAACCCCTCCCCCCAGCAGCATTGGTGGACACTAGGTGGGGAACAATAAGGAGGAACCCCTCTCCCTGGGGCCGGGTTGGTTGGGATAGGGGCAGTTATTCTATCCTGCTGGGCTCTTTCTTTCTTAGTCCTTTGAAAACTGGCTCTTCTGGGGGATTTCTTTTTGTTTTCTGTCTCTGCCCATTGGCACTTACTAGTTACTGCTTCTTCAGCAAAACAAAACCCCAGGGAATTCACTGCCAAGTCTTTCCTCAGGTCCTGAGCTGGCCTGCCTTCTCTCTACCATTTATAGTCTTCTTATGTTTATTTTATAAGTAATGCCTAGAGTTTTAGTCGTACTTCTTTTTTGCCTAACTAGTGAATATATAAGTTGATTCTGACTTTTGGTAT
Source organism: Myotis myotis (assembly GCF_014108235.1). Classification (NCBI taxonomy): domain Eukaryota; kingdom Metazoa; phylum Chordata; class Mammalia; order Chiroptera; family Vespertilionidae; genus Myotis; species Myotis myotis. Next base: position 178,895,294 of record NW_023416335.1, read on the forward strand.
TATATATAATTCTTCAGTGAACATCTATATGACTAAAACCTTAGAATAGATTATTAGGAAAGGAAATACTGACCTGAAGAATGTGACTATATTTAAGATATTTCACATATTTTGCCAAATTGTGTTTCAGAAGGAACATGAACACGTGTACTTTTACCAGCGATGTGTAAAAGTATTCATTTGAAAGATAGCCTAGCCAATTGGACTTAACGATTTTCCCAATTGTATACCATTGGTAACTGCATATTGGTATGAGAGTTAAATTTCTACCATGGTTTTAAAAGATATGAAGGATCGCCATAATTTATTGTAAATCCAACAAAGAAAAGATATAATAATAAAACATCACTTTTTGGAGGCACTCTGCTGAACACTTAAAGCTTTATTCTCATAACAACTTATGAGGTATTACTATCTCCATTTTTATGAGCGTTGGAGAGTGGAGGCAATTTGCTGAAGCCATAGTCTTCCCCAGCTCCAAATCCCTTGCAGCAATTCACTGTGGGCAGCAATAGTGAACTGATCAGTCTAAATGATTAACAGACTTTTTCAATGTCACAAATGAAGGGCAGAATTAAAACATTTTCTTTGTCAGTTTTAGCAGATGGCATACAAGATAAACCATTCAGTCTCCCGATTCCAATTTCAATATACAGCTATTAATAATTGGTGATGGAAGGAACCATTCCAGGCTGCCAAATTTTCACCTTAATTGCAGACTATTAAAAACCTTCAGATCAATATCTAGTTTTCAGACAAAAATGATTTCTCTCCTAAGAAATGCATTCTAGAAAATAGTGATAAAATCTGAAAACAAACTGAACTCAAATTGAGGTTTGGTTGAGGTTGGCTGTGACTAATGCTCTATTACTCTAAGGGATTAAAAAAAAGATTTTTTTGCTTTAGAAAATTTTTCACTCAAGTCCTTTACAGATAGACCATGATTCCCGTTGAAGCTTCTGCTATGATGACGATGCTCGGAATTCCCAGAGGAATGAGCCAGCAAGATATTGCATTTCCAACCTCATCTTCTAATTACAACTTGGATCTGAGCCAAGAGAATTGTAACAATTACACAGAGTCAAATCCCAGGAAAACCAAGTTTTATTCCTCATGCCAAGACTGTCATTAGTGAACCCCTGTAGAGAGTCTTAGAGTAAGAATGTCATAAATGAGTGTGGGCGATCTTTATGCAAAGTGGACAGATGTATGGAATTACCGTAGAACAAATATTTATCTAATAATTTGGAAGTCTTGCGTGAGAATATGTCTGCACATATATAAAGACTAGAGGCCCAATGAACCAAATTCGTGCAAGAGTGGGCCTTCCTTCCCCCAGCTGCCGGCACCAGCTTCCCTCTGGCACCCGGGACCTGGGATTCTCTCACAGCCCCAGCTTCATCCAGGAGGTTGTCCAGAAGGATGTCTGGTCTAATTAGCATATCATGCTTTTATTATTATAGATAAATTAGAAGGCCTGAAAGTTTTAGTTCAGCTAATTTACCACAGTTTATTAAGTTGACCCTGAATATGGAGAGATCAGTTATTTCCAGTTGCTATTCTATGGTATCATTTGAACAGCCCAGATTTGGCCTTCCTGTCACCTGTTAAAAGGTATGGAAATGACGAGGTCTTGTTAGACATAAATCATGTTATAATGAAAATCTTGAAATCCAAACTTCAATGCCCACTTTAGTTGCAATGGAATTTTGATAAAACACAGAGGCTAGTACATGTAAAGGATGAATCCATGTTATTAATCAGAATCCCTGCTGCTGTTAATTTCTGTTTTTATATTTAATTTTTGTTAATTAACGAACAGTGTATTTATTTAGAGAAAAGACAATGCCTCACTAAATAGCTTTTCATACAATCAGAAGAGAAAGATTATTTGACAACTGTGGCAAACAGCGTGTATTCATTTGAGAAAGTGTTTCAGGGAAATTTTTTGCCTACAGAATATTGAAAAGAGTATTTGTTTATATGTATATAATTTTATTTATTTAAAAAAATTAATCACCCTCTGCTGCTCTGGAAATTATTAAATGCTTCAGATGAGAAAGCCTATTGTATGCATTTCTTCATGCATTTTTGAAAAAAATGATATGAGTAACACTTCAGGTGTCCATTTCATGCTAGGATGACATATGTTGTAATCGGTTGTGACTTTGATGTGAAGGTTAACTCAACCTTGATGAAATTTTTTGAAGATAAAAGTAAGAGATATAGTCAAAACATGAAAAATACAAAAGAATCTGATTAGGTTTTGCTTCCTCCAGAGATGACATTTTATGTGCAAGAGCTAGAATAATTTACATTAAATACATATTTGTTTGTTGTATTCAAAACTTTAAATAAAATACTTATTTTTGTAAAAACAAGGAGTTAATATAAAATTTGGAGAGATGATATATATAAGTAAAATGACTTACAATATATTCAGTTGGCAGATTAAACCTGTCCATAATGCATAATACTTGTACATATGTATATATACACTTTGGAAGATAAAGTTTGATGCTGTGCTTTGAGTTACATATATTTTAATCATTTTGGGGGAATCAAAATATAGGTGAGTGTAGCTGTGGAATTAGCACTTTCTACCCCCCGCTATTGAGAAAAATAAGTAAAATATTGGAAGAAAATATTTACAACTTATATATTACACTTAGAATTAAAGAATGCCTACACATTAATAAGAGAAAAAATAATAATCTCATTGCAAAGTATGCAAAGGATATGAAATAATATGCAAAAATAAAAATTTAATTTCAATTGTAATCAGTGAAACAAATTCTTTTTAAAAAAAATATATTTTTACTAGTAGCCCATTGTGCAATATTGCGCAGTAGGCTGCCCACTGCTTCCGCCGGAGCTGGCAGGAGCCGCAGTGCACTGCCTGGAGCTGCACTGCTTCCACCGGAGGCAGGAGGGAGCCACGCTGATTCCGTGAGAGGTGGGAGGGAGTCACACCACTTCTGCTGGAGCATGGAGGGACTCAGATTCCGTGGGAGGCGGAAGGGACCCGCCCTGCTTCTGCGGGAGGCAGGCCCGCCCTCTCCTCTCCTCTCCTCTCCTCTCCTCTCCTGTGCTCAGCTACGGAGGCTGCAGGCCAGCCCCCTGTCCCTGTCCATGTCTGTTCCGGCCAGAGCCGCCTACAAGCCTTTGCGCCCCGGCCGGAGCCGCCTCCAAGCCTTCGCGATCAGGATCACAGGCCACAGGCAAGGCTGCTCCTGGGTCCCAGGGGTGCCACCTTGCCTGCGGCCTGGCTTTTCTATTGTGATCACTGGCTGGGGGTGGGCAAAGGTGCCCCGGTTCTCCAATCCAGGGCCGGGGGGCAGGGCAAAGGCGACCCCCAGGGCCGCCTTTGCCCTGCCACCCAGTTCTTGCCTGCCGCCTGGGTTTCCGATCACCGTTCTTCCGTCCTTCCCCTTTCACCTCCCATCATTGTGCCTACGTATGCAAATTAACCACTATCTTTGTTGGTGGTTAATTGCCATCTTTCTTGGCAGTTAATTTGCATATCACCCTGATTAGCCAATGGGAAGCGTAGCGAAGGTACGGTCAATTACCCTGTTTGTCTTTTATTAGATTAGATTGATTTCAGAGAGGAAGGGAGAGGGAAAGAGAGATAGAAACATCAATGATGAGAGAGAATAATTGATTGCCTGCCTCCTGCATGATCCCTGCTAGGTATGGAGCCCACAATCCAGGCATATGCCCTGGCTGGGACTTGATCTGTGACCTCCTGGTTTATAGGTTGACACTCAACCACTGAGCCATGCCGGCTAGTCAGTGAAACATAAATTTAAAGAAGAATGAAGTGTGATATTTTTCCCATTCAATTGGCCAGAAAAATATATAATATTTAATGTTGGTTAGTAAAAGTATGGAGACATGGGTACTATTAATGGAAGTAGAAAATTATATAACTTTTCAGAAAACAAATTGATAGTGCATAAATAAAGTATATACCTTTTACCCTCACGATTGGACTTATGGAACTTATCCTATTCATGCAGGTGAACAAAGATATATGTATATGGATGTTCATTGCAGCCTGGTTCATAATACCAACACGGGTGATATCTAAATGTTTACTTATAGGGTTATGACAAAATTATGGCCTTATAGACTGCTATGAATTAGTTAATCAGATAGCTTTCTGTTAGGGGAACGTATAATTTACTAGAGGCCCAGGGCACAAAATTCATGCACTCAGGGTGGGGGGTGGTCCCCCAGCCTGGCCTGTGCCCTGCCCCATGATTAATCACCCCAAAGAGGTATGCCAGAGCTGGGGGTCCTGCCTCCGTGCCATGCAGAGCTGGGAGGCGGGATCCCCAGTACCCCCAGGCAGGCCTTGCTGCGCCGAGCCGGGAGGAGGTGGGATGCCCAGGCAGGCTCTGTGCTGCGCATGCCCAGCCCTGCCTACCTGTGCACACCCACTGTGCGCACAACCATCTTGTGGCAGCGTGAGGGCATCATGGCGTGACGACCACTTAGGTTTTTATTAGTAAAGATTGTTCAAACTAGGCTACTTTTGATATTGAAAGAGTAAAGTGTTAATCATTACTCCAAGAAAACTGGATATACCTAGACATATGATTGTTGAAATCCATGTGCACTGATGTGGGAAAATGTCCAAAACTCACTGCTAGGTAAAAATAAATACTTACAAAGATACATCTTCCCAAGCTAAAGCTGCATTTGTATTTGTGTAAATGCATAGAAAGAGACATGGAAAAATACATGCCAGACTGCTAATATTTTTTACTTCTGGGAAGAGTGTGGAACTGGGAAGAAAGACGAAGGTAAACTTGTTCTGTTTCTTTCTTTCTTTCTTTTTTTTTTTTTTTAAATATAATTTATTGATTTTTTATGGAGAGGAAGGGAGAGAGACAGAGTCAGAAATATCGATTAGCCGCCTCCTACACACCTCCTACTGGGGATGCGCCCACAACCAAGGTACATGCCCTTGACCAGAATCGAACCTGGGACCTTTCAGTCCGCAGGCCGATGCTCTATCCACTGAGCCAAACCAGTTAGGGCTGTTTATTTCTTTATTAACTGATTTTTACAATGAGCAGTCATTTATATTATTAAAAAATCAAATAGCAATAAAAGCCTTCCAAAATTTAAGATCCTCAAAAAAGTGTCTTTGGATGCATTATCTAATAATGTAGCTTTGTTAGTTGTGATGATTGCTTCAGCTGACATGGTCACCTTCAAGTGAAGATCCTAAGATATCTAACGACAAAGCAGAAGGCAATGGAATCATTCTCAACAAAAAGCTTTCTCAGTGGTAATGAGCAATGAGCATTTTATTGTTACCAGGGAGATTAGAAAGTCTCAGTACAGGTCCTATATTATGCTAAAGAATTTAATGCAACTTTTTAGTCATTCAATGTTAGTTAGAGAGTGATTATAAAGTAATTACTCTTATAAACCAACTCCTAATTATAGTGCCTTATACAAAATTCTGTGTAGATGGAAATGGTTCAGACTATATCTGACTTAGCTAGTGGCTTCCTGATGGAAAAAAATAATAACTAATGGCAGGTTTTTCCCATGGTGATGATTTTGTTTGTCAATTGGTGAAGTCTTTGGAACACCGAGAATGACAGTCATGTTGAACTAGCAGCTTATTTATTTGATTTCTACCATGTGCCTGGCACTGTTCTAAGGACTAGAGATACAGAAAAAACAAACAACATTAACAATCTCTGCCCTGTGGAATTTATTTTTTAGTTGTTGGAAGTTAGGGGATGGATCAGAGGGTGCTGAGTGGGAAGGATATTTTATTTTTACTTAAAGTGATAAGGTAAGGAAAAGACCTGAAGGAGGTGAGTCAGCAAGCCAGGAAGATAATTGGGAAACAAGAGGGGCAGGTGCACAACACCTAAATGTGCCTGCAAACTTTGAGGAACAGCAAGGAGGCCAGTGTGGCCGCCCCAAGTGAGTGAGGGAGACAGTAGTAGGAGCTGAAGAATCAAATTCAGAGAGGAAGTAGTCTACTCTTTTAGGGTCTTGTGGGTCATTATAAAGACTGACTTTCACTCAAAGCAAGATGAAAAGACAGTGAAGGACTTTGAGTAGGAGCAAGATGATTTAATTTGCATTTTAACAGGCTCATTCTTCAAGCTTTTTCCTCTACCAACTGCTTTCATTCATTTGAGAAGCCAGCCCACTCACTACAGTTGTGATTGATTGTTAAATTCTTTCATAGCATGCACTTCCAGGTAAGAGTTGATAAAAAGTGTGCTTAAAAATATACTTATCTTTAGATCTTAATCTCAAATAACCACAGATAAAAAAACAATTTTATTCAGTCCATGGAGCAAGAAAGTCAACACATTCTGCTTATATATACTTACATACTAGGGAAGAACTCAAAACAATAGGCATGCTGTATAGCAATCCTATATAATAAAAGCCTAAAATGCAAATTGTCTGACCGGGAGTTTGACCGAGAGTTTGATCACTCACTATGATGTGTACTGACCACCAGGGGGGGGCACAGAACATGGCTGGCATCGGTGACATGGTGCTGGCAGCAGGAGGCAGTGGAGGTGCTGCCTGCCCTGATGGGTCCCAATGAGGGCGGGACCACAGCGGGATGGTGGAGCAGGTGAACGGGCAGTGCCAGGCCAAGGTGGGTGCAAGCAGGGGCCTGATTGCCCCACCAATCGCCCTGTAGATGGTGACCAGCAGTGGCGGCGGGGGGCAGAGCTGCCACCTGGCTCCCAGGAGCTGAGGGAGCTGGGCGGGGGCACGGCCCAGATCAATCACCCCACAGATGGGATAGTGAAGCAGGTGAGGGGGTGGCACCAGACAAAGGTGGGGTGTCAGGCAGGGCTGTGGGGCTATGAGGCTGGGGGCGTGAGCTGGGGCCTGATTACAGCAGGCCACCCTGAGGAACCTCACCCGTGCATGAATTCGTGCACTGGGCCTCTAGTTGAGACATAACATTTCTTAAATCCATCTCCTTTTTTTCTCTCTCTCTTTTCTATCTCCACTGCCCCAGCATTGGTTCAGGACAACATCATTTCTTCCAGGGAGGACTGCGATAGTCTCCGCCTAGCTGGTTCGGGTACTTTGAACTAAACTTCCCTCTGTCAAGTACCATAGTTCAGATATCATTTATTTTCTAAAGTACTACATTAGCTTCCCCTAACCTGTTGTCCTGCCTGCATTCTTGCTCTGCCTTCAGTATATTTTCAATGTGTTATCAAAGAACTTTTTTTTATTATAGAAATGCTATTCTCAACTTAAATGTTTCAATGGCTGTGAGGAAGGTTCAGGTTAAAGTGGAACTCCTTAGGATGGCATAGAGGCTTAATGATCTTACCTAGTCCTGCCTACCTCTGCCTAGTCTGCTGACCTCATCTCACTCTATGTATGTCCATCTTTGAAGAACTCTTGATCTCCATGCCTTCCCACATGCTATTTTCCTGGTTCATTTCTACTTGTCATTTGAGATTCAGTCCATGTGCTACCTGCCTTTCATATATGCAACCACAGTACATTGTACAATTATTATAACTGTTGATTGACTTCATAGGTTTGCAAACTATTGGTGAGGGGAGTCTAAATATTATTTGCTTTTGCATTTCCAAGACCTAATATAGCAGGTGATAAACAATTGAACTCTGAAGGAGATAAGGAAAGTATCATGAAGAACAAAGTAAGGAGGGAAGATTGGAATGTAGTGTAAGTATGACCTCTGTCCTGGATTGTAAAGACAAATGGAATAGAGATGCCAACAATTGACTGAAATGTGTAAGGCAAAAGAAACTGATTCAGCACTTTCCCTTGCCCAGAATTTATTAGCTACTTTTTAAAATGAAACAATTTTTAAGTTATGGCTGCTTTTACTATCATTGTCACTAGTTTTTAAAGGAAGATTTGATTTTTTTATAGTGCATACACACATCTGTTAGATCTATATTTTAATTTTATTTTTTCCCGTTAAAATTCCAAAGAATATGAAGGCGTCACGGTGCCCTCTTGATCAGTTACACTAGAGGAAGAATTGATTATGTAATAGCTTTTGCTATGTTGATTAAAGATCTTTCAGTTGCTCTGGGAATCCAGAGTAGGTTTGCAAAGGAATTATGGGAGAACTTCTTGTGACAGTTAAAGTCCGTGGCAGTTAAATGAAGTTAAGTATAGAAAACAAAATACGTTCATTTAATATAACAAATTGGACCAGCTACAATGGGCCAAGTGCTGAACTAGGTACTGAAGATTCAATTTTAAAGTGAACAAAATTCTGCCCTTATGTAAATTGTATTAGAATGTCTTCAATTTCCATTCTATAAGTGAGCATGGGGTTAGAAATAGTGTGAGACCAAATGATTCAACAGGCCTGGTTTGCTCTTGAAAATGGCAGGGAAGTGGAAGAAAGCTGAAAGCTTAGCTTTCATTATACCCCTGGCCATTTTCCTGTAGAGTCTGAAGTGAACCAAAGGAAACTTCATTCAAACCTGTTTCCCCTGTGGCTGTACTTCCCACATGAAAGAGACCTATTTACTTTCAACATGATGTTTTGCAATTCTGCTTTGCCTGAATTCTTTCTCCCATATATGGTTTTTGGTGTCTGTGTTGGAATTTCCAGAAACCCTTGCTTTTTAAATTTCTCATCATCATGAATTATACCACTTTGTGTTTATGTTAACATATTTGAAAAGAGAATGATACTACTTCTAGTTAAAAGAGTGACATCTTAAGGACATATTAAACTTCTTTAGTTTATATTAAATTCAATGAGAAACTAAAAAATTAAATAACCAATAACTTTTATAACCAAGTTATAAGGTAAATGAATAGTCTGCTCACAGAAATAGGAAATCAGTTGTACATTTTGCCCATTATTCCTTTGTCACTCATAAATATCCAATGTAAAAATCCAACTAACATAGCCAGTTGCTAGGTCACCAGCAAAGTAATAACTGGAAGTTACAAAACGATAAATTAGTAATGGGTACAAAGATTTGGTCAATTCAGTTAGAAGTATCTGAAGTGACTTATTTACTGAATTTAGTCTTCATCTAATTTCTAGGGAAGATATGGAGGAATATTAACAAAAAAATGTTTGAAAAGTATGATTCAGAACAAAAATCATAAATATAAAAGTGTGCTGGAGTTGGTATTCTTGACCTAAACTTGTATTATGATATATATTTTTTTCTATTCTACTATTACATATTTTATCATCCACCATTTTATATTCTGTTCTTTCTGTTATTTTTCTATTACCATTAATACTTTATTTCTATTACTAAGGTTTTTCTATTACTGTTACTCTTCCTATATATTTTTTTCATTACTAGCCTGTTAAGGCAGATCAGTGAATTTTAAAAATTGTTCCTAGTTTTACCTCTTCTTTGAAAGAGTGTTTAAGACACACTGTCCATTTATTTATATCTCATTAATTTCTCAATCCATATCAAACTTTGCTCCCATGACCTTAACAATTGCTCATAGTTATGTTTTATTTAGTTTACTCTTTGGGGTGTGGATGAAAGGGGCCACATGCTAACCTGACAAGCTCAAGGGAGGCCTGCATGGTGGTCTTGCAAACTCAGAGACTTAAAGTAACCACAAAGGATGGTCTGAAATTAAACTTTAACTTAAAGCAGTTATGGTGGGTAGTTACCTCCTAGGCCAGTATCTTCACTGACAAGGTCAACCTTTACCTTAACTGAGCCTATCTGTCTTTTTGCATCTATAATAACATACCCTTTGAAATGTCTGGGTAACTTGTAACTTCCCTTTTTCTGGACCCCTTGGGGCACAACCTAATGTTCTGGGCGCCAGGACAGATACCACAAATTCCTTCATTATCATGTTAATTGTTCCTGTACCCACCTAAGTATGTGTCTATCATTTTACTTTTTATCCAATCCCAGTGGTTTCCCTGCTTTGCTTTCTCCCACCTCTCTAGTCTATCACCAATGGATTTCATGTAACCCACCTACGTCCCTCCTTTGATTGCAATGTATACAGATGTCACCCGCCATTCTCCGGAGTATTATCTCAGTTCGTTGAGGTTCTGCTTCCTGGTATATGTTGACAGTTTGGCTCAAATAAACTCACAAAAAATTCTTTACAGGTTTCAGTGGTTTTTTATGTTAACAGGGGCTTACACTGATAGTTCTCACAGCTTATAGGGCACTTTCACTTAAATAGCCTACATCTACCTCAAAATCTTTATGTGCAAAATTTAATTCATTATCATCAGTCCCAACACCCAAACCTGTTCCCATCTCCAGAATTCCTAATCTCAGTCTTCACCATTCATTGGTAGACCCATAAGTCAGAGTCATTCTTGAATCCTACCCTTTTCTTATTTCCCATATCTTAATGGTCAGTGAACCCTATAGGTTTAACTCTATGACTTGTCTTCTAACTCCATATTCACTTCTTTATTACTAGTGATGTTGCCTTAATTTAGGCTTTACATGTGTGTTCATACCTCTATGCTTTTGCACAAAAATCCTCTGTCTTCTTGTATGTAGCCTTCTTTTTTGCTTGCCTGGTAAACTCCAACTTATTACTAAAATCCCAGATTGTGTCTTCTATTAACCTTTTGTATTTGTCTCCACTACTCTGTTACCCACCAGAGTTAGTCATTCTTCTTTGCTACTCCCATATCTTTTGTAACATAGTTTTATGTAATACTTATCAATTTAAATTATGGACACCCTAGCCATAGAGTAATAATAAATTACTGTAAAATTTAATAAATTAGTCTTTAACAACTCAATCTCTAGGTACTAAGGAAATATTTATTGGATAAATTAGTGAATGAATTAATGAAGCTGGGAAATTAGCAAATTGTTTACTCTTGAACAGAAAATGGACACTGACAAAAGATCAGGGACTGTAAATGCTTAGGCAGGAAACGAGTGGAGCATAGGTCATGCTTCCATTGTTTCCTTCTCCCGGTAGTAGGACATTTGAAAGATACAGGACTCTCTGGGAAGGATACTACAGCTAGTGTTGATAAAATGGGCAGTTCGTGTTGATGAAATGGTCTTAGATACCTGGACCATGACTTAATATCCTCATATGATAGACTCTTGGCTAGGGTGACATGCATAAGGCAAAATGGGGACAAACAAATGTGTTTTCCTAGAGGTTAGCTGATCTATTCAAGAAAATGTAGAGAGAAAGCAGAACAAACTCCCAGATAAAGCCATGATGCTGATTTCTTTGGAGGACAACAGATAGGACATGGAAAGAAAAATAAGACTGAAGGAACACTCAGTGATTCACATGAGAAAATAATTACAAGAGGCTGAAAATATTACGTAGAAATTCAAGTACCAAAACAAATATACAGCACATGGGTTGTAAATAAAATGAATACACATTGCAATGTGTAAACACATACAGGGTGGGGCAAAAGTAGGTTTACAGTTGTTTATATGGAGAATAATATAATAATTAATAGACCAAGAATAAACTCTGTGTTTCACATACAATTGTAAACCTACTTTTGGCCCACCCTGTATATAAGTGGATGGGAAATACAAAGAATTATTGTAAATATTTTCATGAAATAGTTTATCTCAAATGTATAAATAATAACAAAATCTTCTAGAGGGAACATATAACAGTACTCTATGTTAAGAAGATACACTTTTAAGAAAATCCACAAAGTACATACCTTATAAATGTATAAGAGAGACAGAAATTATGTTGAACTGGCCTTAGAGAAGAAACAGATGATGTGTTCTTTTTTAAAATATATATTTTTATTGATTTCAGAGAGGAAGGGAAAAGGAGAGAGAGATAGAAACATCAATGATGAGAGAAAATCATTGATTGGCTGCCTCCTGCATGCCCCCCCCCCCCCCCCGGGGATCTAGCCTGCAACCCAAGAATGTGCCCTGGACTGGAATCGAAACCGGGACCCTTCAGTCCACAGGCCAATGCTTTATCCACTGAGCCAAACCAGCTAGGGCTGGATGATGTGTTCCTGATAGATTTTATGAAACTGGCTCAGAATCAAGATATAGCAGTAATGGGGATATAATCCGGCCATCTGCTGGAAGCCTTAGTCAGCTAAACACAGAGCATCTGACAAGTTCTTGACCTGCTTCAAAAATTCTACCTCCAGAGGGTGAAAGAAAATGCCAAAATTCATCCTAGAAGCAGCAGTACTAGTATGCTAACATGTTGTATTTTTACAAAAAGAAAAAGAAAGGATGTGTATGATTGTGTGTTTGATATGTTTGTATACTCAGTTTTAAAACCTTTGTATGGCCACGGAAGGAACTGGTAACAGTGGTCGCTCTGGGAAATGGGGCTGGTGGCTGGGGAAAAGGGATATCAGAGATACTTTTCACTGTTTGTTTTACTTTAGAAATTTTGAACTACAGAATTATATTGCTTATTCCAAAGATAAATTAAAATAATCAAAGCCAAAGGAAAAAAAAAAAGCCAGTAAAAAAAAAAAATTCCAAAACAATGCTCATGGGATCAGGGAAGGATCCTTTTAAGATGTCACATTTTGCATTAGCCTTTATTAAACCATTTATACTGTATTGCAATAACATATTCTGAGTAGATCTCTTAAGCAACTTGCAAGAGTCACCAGAGAATCCCTGCTCTCTGTGAGATGTAGTGGTAGACACCCAAGGCTCCCTGAATGCTCCTAATGCGGGTCTCCCTCTCCTTCTCATGCCTTTTGCCTCCCTTCACATGGAGCGGGGAGAGGGATATTTACTAAGAATTAGTTGTGTTTGCTCTCAAACCTAATTATGTCCATTGTACTTGATATTTTAAAACTAGAGGCCTGGTGCATGAAATTTGTGCACTGGGGGGGGGTGTCCCTCAGGCCAGTCTGCACCTCTCCAATCTGGGACCTCTAGGGGGATGTCTGACTGCTGGTTAGGGCCTAAACCGGCAGTCGGACATCCCTCTCACAATCTGGAACTGCTGGCTCCTAACCACTTGCCTGCCTGCCAGCCTGATCGCCCCCTAACCACTCCCCTGCTGGCCTGATTGATGCCTAACTGCTCCCCTGCTGGCCTGTTTGCCCCCAACTGCCCTCCCCTGCTGGCCTGATCACCCACAACTGCCCTCCCCTACTGGCCATCTTGTGGAGGCCATCTTGTGATGACATGGGAGTGGCCATCTTGTGATGATGTGAGGGCATGATGGTCATCTAGGCTTTTATTAGTATAGGTGTGTAATTTAATTGCATATTAAATGATGAAATAGTAAGTGAAAGAGAGTGGTTTCTTTTTTTGAGAGTGGTTTTTTGAAAATGTATTTGAATAGTTTTGAAAGACTATACAAATGAATAAAACCAAGGGCTCTCAGATTAAGTGTGAGCAAGACAATGGTAAAAGACTGGGAGAAATTTACAAAAATAAATGGTGCCAGTGCTTAGATACTTCTACAGGGTTGTTACATTTTCACTCTATTTTAAATAACCTGAAACTAGCCCTAGCTGGTTTGGCTCAGTGGATAGAGCGTCGGCCTATGGACTGAAGTGTCCTGGGTTTCATTCCAGTCAAGGGCGTGTACCTTGATCGGATCCCTGGCCCTGATAGGGCACACATAGGAGGCAACCAATCGATGTGTCACTTTCACATTGATGTTTCTTTCTCTATAAACATCCTTCCACTCTCCCTAAAAATCAATGGAAAAATATCCTCGGGTAAGGATTAAAATAAAAATAAGCAAATAAATAACCTGAAACTAGAAATTATAAATGAGATGTCATGGTTGTGCAAGACAAACTATGCCAAATTCCAATCAGCAATGAAAGAAAGGGCCTTGATCTTAGTCTAGAGTTTGGTGAGTGAATGTATAGTTAAGGGTTTAAAGTTAAAGTTAAAATTTCAGTTACCTGTGTGATGTTCCACTTTCATAGTTTTTGTTTCACCAGCTGACCACAGACCTTACCCTGTGCTGGCCTAAGCTCCTGACTCACCCACAGGACTGCGGACTTCTTTAGAAGAGGGGCCATATCTTGTTATCTGTCACTGCTGGGCATCGTATATGGATCTAGAACACAGTAGATGATCAATAACTGTTGGTTGAGTAATTACTATGCCAACAGAGTTGAAAGTAACATATATTTTTGTTGAGTCCTGTTAACAAAAACTTGAAAAGGGTAGAGTGAAAATGGCATGAGGCAAACTGAATTCAGGAGCTGAGTTAAGAGAATGAATATCCAGGTTAATGGAAGGAGGTAGAAAATCTCATCTTAAGCTAGACCTAATTCTATAGGGGTTTGTTGGTAAGGGGGAAATAAAAGATTTCCCGGGAGGAAATAACTAAGTCTTTTTAGAGTTTGTTATAACCAGGGTGGAGGAATCTATTTAGATGCACATAAGAAACCAGAATTTCCCAAAGTGTGTCCCATGGAATATAAGATTGCAACATGTTACATTCTGTACTAGACAGAGTGCTTTTTCTTGTTTACTTGTCCTTTATTCTCTTTCTCTCCCTCTGAAGTACAGTCTTCAGGAGAGAACTGTCTCTTCTGGCGGGTCTTGCTCATTGCCCCAGGTCCTCCGTCTTAAGCAGTGTCTGCCACATATTATGTGCCTTAGGGATGTTTATCTGATGAGGGTCCAATGAGCAGCATGGAGAAGCAGGAACCCAGAAACAGCAGGGGCAGAAGTTTATAAATAGGATCAGCTGCAAGTCACTATGAAACAGGAGGAGGCATTGGTTACCCAAACCCTCACCACCAATGGGGGTATTTGTATTCATAAATTTAAAATAAAATTAGGTTGATTTTTTTTGGCCTATTGAAACAGGAATTCTTAGGGGTGAAATAGGCAGGTTTCAGGAATTTTTAAAATTAAGGGGGTCCATGGAAAAAGCACAGGCTGCAAAGCTGCAAAAGGTTACATTTCCATAACACAAGGGAGTTGGGAGAGGCAACAGTTATATTTCCATAAGACAAGGGAATTAGGAGTAGCAAAAGGTACACCTTTACAGAATAAAGGGAAGGAGGAAGAAAGCCCAGAGGGAATAGGAGAACAATGACCTTTGAGCTCTGGAGTTACTATAGTGACCAAATCAAAGGGGAATAGCGATCAATCAGAGGGAATATCAAGGAACAAAGATCTACAGCCTTTATAAACCATAAGGAAAAGGGTCTCAGTGGGACTCTTTCCCCCTCCCCACGTGGAAGCCTATACGTGTTCGTCAATAAATTTCCACCTTTACTATACCATCTTCCATCCGTGGTTTCTGGTTTCATTCTTCGACTCCATCAGACAAGAGCCCAGGAGACCATCCTGCCCAGGGAAACACCTTGAGTTTCCAGTCCAAAAATCCATTTCACTAGAAGGCACTGTGGTAGAGAAGCAAGAATCAGGCATGCATTCCTGGGCA
The DNA here is from genome assembly GCF_014108235.1 of Myotis myotis. NCBI lineage: Eukaryota > Metazoa > Chordata > Mammalia > Chiroptera > Vespertilionidae > Myotis > Myotis myotis. Next base: position 178,910,663 of record NW_023416335.1, read on the forward strand.
GCCAGTGGTGACGTTATTAGAAACAGAGAAGACATCTCTGGATGGAAGGTCAAAAATGCTCTTTAATTACTTTTATAGAAATTATTGTCTGCTTTGGTTTATAGCAAAGAAAAAATTTTTTAGCTGGCGAACACAGTTTCAATAAATTAAAGATACAAGTTATGAGGCCATTTCATAGTTACTGTAGGAGTTACTATATTATTCCTCTCTAAATCACTCAAATGAAGAGACAGAATCATTATGCAATCATTTCAGTATTCTTAATTAAGGAGATAATATTAATCTCATATTTCTTAAATTGACTAAGTTGTGAAGGTAAAGGACAGAAGAAAGGAAAAAGAGCATTTCATGCCATTGTATGTACAATGGGGCTCTACTCTGCTAGAATCACGTGAGAATTTTAAGGAACAAATCAATGACAAGATTCTGCCCCCCCCCAACACTTCTCCCTCCCCCCCGCCCCCCCCCCCCCCCCCCCCCGGCCTAGGGACAATGAACTCAGAATCTCTGGAGGTGGGGCTCTGGCAACAGAAAGCTCCCTGGTGATTCTAAGGTGCAGAATGGCTGAGGACAATGAAACCAAGCCCCGCTAGGGACGGAAGAATACAAGTCTGTCTTAGACAAACTGTAGAAGTTGGAACTTAAATTCATGTCCATGTATTCAAATCTGAATGCTCTTTCATGTCCATGTATTCAAATCTGAATGCTCTAAATACAACATTTTATGTGGAACTTATACGTTTTTCTTATGAAGAATTCAATGTACTGATCCAGAAGTTGGTTAAATAAAATAAGCCCTTCCAAAGACTAAGATCTGACCATGAGAGGCAGAATATTATTATGCATTAGAAATGGTCACCATATACCCTATACCAAATCAGACTTTTTATCTTTTTGAGATAAGGATTGTGAGCATGTCAGGCGAGATTGTGAAAATTGTTTCTCTGCAGATTCTTGAAATTAAAGTCATGTTATATCTCTTGAGGTGTTTAAATTGAGTTCTGCCTAGTGAAAGGGAGATAGACCTGATGATTTAAAGGAATTATTTTCAAACCAGAGGTTTATTTATTTTATTTTTAAATCTGTGATTAAGCTTTGCTTGCACAGCAACCACATGTTCCATTCTTAGAAAGATGGCTGACTGGCTACCAGGCTGCCCAGCATAGCTGTGGATGGTGCCTGTTCCCTGCCAGCTGTGACACTCCTTCTCTTTATTCAACTCCTCCCTTCCCCTGTCAATCAGCTTTCCCAACACTACTGGCAGTGTTCTGGTCACTGTTTTACCCCTTCTCTAGATTGAATACTTAATTATGTGCCAGGAACTCACAATACCCCAACAATAGAGATACTATTATTCTCTCTACTTTCCAGGTGAGGAAAGAGGGTCCTGGAAATGTGGGACAACTTTCCCCGGTCACGTAGCTAGCGAATGGCAAAGTCTTCTTGGATTTTAGGTCGATCTGACCCAAGCTTGTAAGCACTGTCCTTGGTCCTTCATCCTTTCACTGTGGGTGGGTTTCCCTGGTTATACTCTGGGCTGCTGCCCATTGGAGCAGCTCCTGCTATCCGGTTTATAAAGTGGGAAGATTCTGTCCTTTCTTATCCCCCACTGTGTGGATCAGTCCCTCTGATCACAGATACCACACCAGGACAAGTGGCATCCTGGGAAATCCCTCCAAAGGGGAAGCCTGGGGTTAGGCTGGAAAATCAAACCATTTCCTGCTGTCACAGCCTTCGGTTTTGCTCTAAGGCAGTGGTCGGCAAACTCATTAGTCAACAGAGCCAAATATCAACAGTACAACGATTGAAATTTCTTTGGAGAGCCCAATTTTTTAAACTTAATCTATATAGGTAGGTACATTGTTATTAACTTAATTAGGGTACTCCTAAGGCTTAGGAAGAGCCACACTCAAGGGGCCAAAGAACCGCATGTGGCTCGCAAGCCGCAGTTTGCCGACCACGGCTCTAAGGCACTTTGGTCTCTCTCTGCAGTAATCTCTTATTCCTCCTGGAGAGGCGGTTAGGGTCACCCTCTGGCTGTTCTCATTAGGCTTTCCTTCATGCAATGGATCTGGACATGTTTGCTAAGATTTCTCCCATTAGAATGTCTCAAGAGCCTTCCCCATAATCAGTAGGTCAGGTCTCCCCACAGTCTTATCACCATATGTGATGGCTGTTACCATTGCTTCACTAAAGGTGTTACAGTTCCATGAAAAGGAGGTGGCTAGCTTTTATCCAGCATTACAGATATTTCAAGTTAGAACCATTGAGTTATTGAATGACTTTACATATTTTGCTCTAAGAAGCCAAAAGTCACCCACTCATAACCTGATTAACTGCTAGGAGAAATAAATGCCATGCTCCTTTAAAAAGAAAAAAGGAAAGGGTAAAAATGGTGTGACTTGTTCTTAAAACTGACTAACCTGGTAAATTGGTCTTCTAATCCAGTGGTGCTTAATAGCAGCATAAAACTATTTGGAGACTCAGAATGTCTGCTGCAGTTAGACTCCCATCTATTCTCATTTGCATCTGAAGTGAAACTCTTCACCTGGAGCACCATAGATCTTGTCTGAGAGGCTCACTTAGGTGAAGGGTTCTCTAAAGAACTTAATACCTTACAGTAAAAATATTTTGGATGAATAATAAAAGTTATCAATTACATACAGTTAAAATGCTGAGGAAAGTAGAGGTATTTGAACCAGGGTGCTAAATTTGTTTTTGTTATTGACAATTTCAAATATATTTTAAAGAAACTTAAAAGCTCTAGTTGCCCCAAATTAATTTTTTTTAGAAGTGATAAGCACGTTAAAATCTAGCTGCTGACAAGTATATGTCTGCCTTGGATCTTATACCAGGCTCTTTAGTTGATAATGTAAGAATTTCTTTTTTAATCATAAATCGGTGAGTGGTATAAGTGGATTTCATAAAGAATATCCTTGAGAAGAATATGGTAGCTAGTGTACTGAACAGTTTTTTCCTATGAAGAGCTTAGTAATAAAAGAATTTGTGGATAAGTAGAAAATTTACTGGACCCCAAGTGTTAAAACTTTGAAACAATGTTTACCGATCTATTCATCATATTAAATTATACATTACATAATGCAGATGTAGAGGAGTAAAATATTAATAGGAGAAATTTCTGTAACAGACTGTATTTTATACTTGTGCTTAAAAATGCTTTATAACTACATATAAGGTACTATACTATGGAACATGTCAAGTCAGTGCCATAAATTAAACTGCATTAACCTCAGCTGCACAGACAGACAGATTAGATACTAGTGTGCTGTTTAGGGAGCCAGGGGGTGAAACACGTGGGATTCAGCACACCAGACATAGGGCAGTTTTACTTGCCCAGTGTTCCTGCTTCTCAAACATGGCACACCTCATCTTTTGGGGAATCATTTCTCAACTGTGAGTCCACAGGATTCCAATCAGAGTGACCATAGTAACTATCACAGTTGACCTCAGGGACAGGGTATGTGATCCAGGTCTAGCCAGTGAGAACACAAATCCTTTTGGCCTGGAAATGATTCAGATTTGGCTACATGATCCGTCAGGCCAGTTGGAGTCAAGTCCAGGGCTTCTGGAACTATCAATAAGCTTTTGCAACAGTGAGGTTGCCTACTTCACGGGATGTAAAGACCAATGAAGCCTGTCTTCACAGGTTCCTAATGATTTTTCTTTGAACGCTATACATGAAATATATGACTGGAAATAAACCCAAAACAAAGAAAAGCAGAGCTCTGACATGGAGAGAGACAAATACCTGAGGACATTTGAACACTTGGATTCTGCTCCACTCTAACCTAGTAAGTCCTTGGATCTCCCTGATACGTGAGCCACCTTATTTATTTATTTATTTATTTATTTATTTATTTATTTATTTATTTATTTATTTAAGCCCTAGCCGGTTTGGCTCAGTGGATAGAGCGTCAGCCTGCGGACTGAAGGGTCCCAGGTTTGATTCCAGTCAAGGGCATGTACCTTGGTTGCGGGCACATCCCCAGTAGGGGGTGTGCAGGAGGCAGCTGATCAATGTTTCTCTCTCATCGGTGTTCCTAACTCTCTATCCCTCTCCCTTCCTCTCTGTAAAAAAATCAATAAAATATATTTTAAAAAAAGGCAAACAAACTTGATACTATGTTTCTGCCCCTGGTAAATAAGGTGTTTTATTAATATACCTAAGTCAAATAGTGGCAGTAATAAGTAGTTAATTTGTAACAGTGACAGAGAAATGTGGTAATTAGACGTTTTAAAAGAAAAGATTTATGCATACCAAATAGCAGATGAAGTAAGGATATATTTTTATTAAACCATTTCAAAATTTAGATAGGATTATATGATTTTAAGACTGTAGAGGTTAAATGCAAAGAGAGAATTTTAAAAGCAGCAAGAGAAAAGCAGTTAGTTACCTACAAGGGAGCTCCAATTAGATTATCAGCAGAAACTTTGCAGGCCAGAAGGGATTGTCAAGAAATAGTCAAAGTGATGAAAAACAAGGACTTATGACCAAGATTACTCTACCCAGCAAAGCTATCATTTAGAATCAAAGTACATATAAAGAGCTTCCTAGACAAGGAAAAGTTAAAGGAGTTCACCATCACCAAAATAGTATTACATGAAATGTTAAAGGGTCTTCTTTAAGAAGAAGAAAAAAGATAAAAAATACAAACAAGAAAATGGCAATAAACACATATCTATCAACAAGTGAATCTAAAAACAAAAAAGATGAAGAAGCAGAACAGAAACAAACTCATAGATACAGAAAATATTTTGATATTTGCCAGATAGGAGGAGGATGGGGGACTGGATGAAAAAGGTGAAGGGATTAAGAACTACAGATTGTTTGTTGCAGAATAGTCACAGGATATAAAGTGCAGCATAGGGAATGTAGTCAATAATATTCTAATAACTATGTATGGTATCAGATGGCTACTAGATTTATTGGGATGATCACTTAGTAAGTCACATAATGTCTAATTACTGGAGTGTACACCTGAAACTAATATAATATGTCAAATGTAATTGAAAAATAAAAAATGATTTAAAGTTAAAAAAAGATTGTAGAGGTTATATCTTTAAATGTTCTAACTTTAGATTTATAAGTAAACAAAGGTCCAGCAGAAACACCGAAAATATTCAATGAAGATTATTGACAAATGCTTCCATGTGATTAAAGTAGAAATAAACCATGGGCCGCTGAAGGATCTTAAAAATTTAAATTTCTCAAAGCCAACTATGAATATTAGGAACCACTTTACTGTTATTTTTCATGTAACTTAATCTAGCCAAAAAGAACCATAAGAGTGAAGGAGAATGCATCTACTAATTTAAAAATAGTGAATCCCTTTTCCTTAAAAATGACTTCAGTATTCCTTAACTAGGAAATGTACAAACAGATGTGCATCCAAAACATGGGCCAGTTAATTATCATGTTCATATATTAATTTAATTTGTATACTCTAAAGAAATTAGTAAGCACTTACCTTATTGAAATGGAACTTTGGTTAAAATTATAAATTGACATCATCCTAACTTTAATTTTTAAGCAATTATCAGTATTTTTATGTTACCAAAGTTGATCATATCATTAGGAAAAATGATCAAATCCATTGTTGGGCACCATGGAGCCCAAACAGCTGGCTGACTTAGATAAGGGTTCCACTCTTCCATAAACTGGTGATTGTGACATGCTGGCATCACTGAGGGGGTTTGGGGACGCTGCATTCATCTTTAAAATTACACTTGGGAAAAATAAAAACCAGATAATCTGTGTTTTGAGTTTTGCTATTTATTTCAGCCATTTACTAATTTATAATTGTGAATCTGGATAATGGGATTACGGGTTGGTTTTTTTTATGGGCGGTTTTGAAAGCTTTTAAAACAAAAGGAAACTATTCATCTTGTCTTTGGAAAACACAGTGGAAATATGTCACAGCATATGGAGATAATATATAAATAGCAAGAGGATTGTGTCAACTTACTATTAGTGGAAAACATAGGGCAGCTTGGCTGGCATGGCTCAGTGGTTGACCATCAACCTATGACTCCAGAGGTCACAGTTTGAATCCTGGTCAGGGCACATGCCCAGATTGTGGGCTCAATCCCCTGTGTGCAGAAGACAGCTGATCAATGATTCTCTGTCATCATTGATGTTTCTGTCTCTCTCTCCTTCTCCCTTCTTCTCTGAAATCAATAAAGATATATTTAAAAAATACGTAGGGAATACTTCCTACTCCTTAACTTTGTGAAAAGTATACCTATTCAAATAAAGCTAGGCTGATTATTAGCTTTAATACCTAAAGAGAACAGGATATAGCAAATACATATACTCTCCTAAAAAATAAGGCTATTAAGTCTCATTTAAAATAATTATGTGAAACTCAAAAATTGGAAAACCATGCCAAGAGCATGAACATTGATCAGAAGAAAATATATATAGACTTTGAATAAGAAAGACTGAACTCACTCATCTTCATGTTGGAAACCCCAGGATTAGCAGCATCATTGGTACATAGACTGGTGACTTGAGCTACTGTAATTATTTGGCAAATGATTGACTACTTTCTGTGTTGTTAAGGAGTCATTAAAATTTTGCTCCGCTGAATACATGGTAATTATACATAAACTGTGAACTGGAAAAGCTGTTACTAGTAATCATTGAGAATACAAACATGAAAAAGTCCAAATAAAAACAACTGTGATTATTTGTTCAATAAAAGTGCTGGCAGTGTTTCCTCTGTTCACAGGGTCAGAGTATAAATAAAATAAATGAAAATCTTCAAAAATTATGTGGAAGTGAACATGAAAGGCAGCTCAAATATTAGCATGTTGCTCACTATCCCTAGGCTAGAGCTGTGCCTTTCATTGCTGTGTGGTCTCCATTTGCCCCTTGGGTACAGGCCAAACAGCTTGCTTCAGGTCATATCCTTCCTTTAAAAAATAGTACAGAAGTGAAAAGGGTTAAAGGAAAAGACTCCTTCACTCATGTGTGATTATTCTCAAAGACTTTTCTACATACATACAAACACATCAGGGCCCCGACTAGGGTATGGTGAGTGCAGCATCTAGGGTGTAAAATTTAAGGAGGCACTGAGAGTGAGTTCTCTACATTTTACTGTCCCTTAGTCCTGGTCCTGAAACATGCACATATATGTGTACAAGTTTATATAAATTTACATATAATCCAAAATCAAAATGGGATCTTATTGTATGTGTGTAACTTGTTTGGTTCACTCAACAATATATGGAAGGCCTTGTGAGTCTGTATAGATCTAGGTCATTCTTTCAAATATTCACATAATGTTATAATATGAATGTATTATAACATATTAAATCCTCCCTCTATTAATGGGCACTTGCACTATTTCCAGTTTTTGAGTACTGCTAATAATACTGCAATTTCATATATACATTTTTGTGTACTCGTGTATTTTGGTAGGACAGATTATTGTCAATAGTGAAATTGTGCATTCAACAAATATTCACATCGATACTGACAAATTTTCTTCTAAACTTCAGCAATGTCAAATCAAACTTTCTGGGATGATGGAAATGTTCTCTGTCTGTGTTGCCCAATATGGTACCCACAGGCCACATGAGGCCACTGAGCACTTGAAGTGTTACTAATAAGACTGAGGAATAGAATTTTAATTTTATTGCATTTTAATCTAAAATTTTCAGTGGATTGTCTTTAATTTTCTTGGCTTATGGCCATTGTCTAGGGCAGGGGTGGGCAAACTTTTTGACTCGAGGGCCACAATGGGTTCTTAAACTGGACCGGAGGGCTGGAACAAAAGTATGGATGGAGTGTTTGTGTGAACTAATATAAATTCAAAGTAAACATCATTACATAAAAGGTTACGGTCTTTTTTTTTTTTTTTTTAGTTTTATTCATTTCAAACAGGCCGGATCCGGCCCACAGGCCGTAGTTTGCCCACGGCTGGTCTAGGGCCTCCATAAAAATATTGAATAATAATCATGAATAAGCAGACTTTTCTTGTTCTGAGCGTTGAGTATCTGTCTCACCACATATGTGGCAGTGGTTGTTGGTTTCTGATAGAAGGTCTTTACCAAAGTAACAGACCCTGCCAGTGGGCTAACCCCAAAGCCATTCTGTGGTCTCTCACTATAGGTGCTAGAGAGCCAGTTACTTCCTCTGTTAAGGGGAAATCTGCAGGTGTCTTAAGGGAGAGATTAATCTGAATCCTCTTAAGGGTTAAGTGTCAGTGCGTGTGTGAGTGCAGAATGTGTTGGCGATTCTTCTCCTTACGTCCAGTTTTGTTACCTAGAGCTGTGGCCGTCCTCCTGATCAAAGACAGCCAGCATGACAATGAAGAGCTGGCACTAAGTGTGGTCAGAACACAAAGCTGGAATGAGCCTGAGTCCTGGGTTATATTTTTGGCTCACTGACCCAGTTCTGAGACCGCTTCTGAATTCCTTGTAAAATAAACACAAAATGTTTTTATAGCTTAAACCACCATTCATAGAGTTTTCTATTACTTTCCACCTCAAGTTAAGAACACTTTTTTCTATTTTCAGTTTTAGGAGTATTATTAAAACCAGAAATGAATCACATCCTTTTGAAAATAACTTTCAAATAGCAACAGCAAACACTTAAATAGTACCCAATATATGAAAAAGAGTGTTTTAAATTTTTACCTTTGCTAATTAATTTAATCTTTATAAACAACCCTATGGGATAATATTATTATCCATTTCTTAAAGATGAGGAAATTGAGACCTAGAGTGCATAGGTAAATTGCCTAAGGTCACATAGTAGTAAGAAACAGAGCCAGGATTTGAACTCATACAGTTTAGTTCCAGAATCCTGGATCTTTTTTTTTTTTTTTTTAAATATATTTTTATTGATTAAGATATTACATATTTGTCCTTGTCCCCACGTTACCCTCTACCCCCCCCCCCCGCTCATGCCCTCACGCCCCCCCCCCCCCCCCCCCCGTTGTCCGTGTCCATTGGTTAGGCCTATATTTCTGCATGTAAGTCCTTGGGTTGATCTATCCCCCTTACCCCCACCCTCCCCTCCCCTCCCTCCAAAGCCCGACAGTCCAATCAATGCCTCTCCGTCTCTGGATCAGTCCTTGTTCATCAGTTTATGTTGTTCATTATATTCCACAAATGAGTGAGATCATGCGGTATTTATCCGCTCTCCAGTTCCATCCATGCTGTGGCAAATGGTAAGAGTTCCTTTTTCTTTTTCCTCTTCTTAAAGAATACCTTTCAGCATTTCATATAATGCTGGTTTGGTGGTGATGAACTCCTTTAGCTTTTTCTTATCCGTGAAGCTCTTTCTCTGACCTTCTATTCTGAATGATAGCTTTGCTGGATAAAGTAATCTTGGTTGCAGGTTCATGCTATTCATCACTTTGAATATTTCTTGCCACTCCCTTCTGGCCTGCATGGTTTCTGTTGAGAAATCAGCTGACAGTCGTATGGGTACTCCCTTGTAGGTAACTGACTGTCTTTCTCTTGCTGCTTTTAAGATTCTCTCTTTGTCTTTTGCTCTTGACATTTTAATTATGATGTGTCTTGGTGTGGTCCTCTTTGGATTCCTTTTGTTTGGGGTTCTCTGCGCTTCCTGGACTTGGAAGTCTATTTCTTTCACCAGGTGGGGGAAGTTTTCTGTCATTATTTCTTCAAATAGGTTTTCAATATCTTGCCCTCTCTCTCCTTCTGGTACCCCTATAATTCTGATGTTGGTACGCTTGAAGTTGTCCCAGAGGTTCCTTACACTATCTTCATATTTTTGGAATCTCTTTTCTTTTTTCTTTTTCGGTTGGGTATTTTTTGGTTCTTTGTATTTCAAATCTTTGACTTGATTTTTGGGATCCTCTTGTCTGCTGTTGGATCTCCGTAGATTATTCTTTATTTCAGTCAGTGTATGCTTAATTTCTAGTTGGTCCTTTTTCATGTCCTCCATGGTCTCACTATACTTATTGAGGGACTCATTAAATTTATTGGCGATTTCCATAAAATTCTTGAAAAACCTTATAAACGTGGCCTTGAACTCTATATCCAGTCGTTTGCTTTCCTCCATTTCTGCCATTTGTGACCTGTTTCTTTGTCTCCGCATTTTGGCTGCTTCCCTGTGTTGATAGAGTGGCTTTGTGTGCTAGGTGTCCTGTAGGGCCCAGTGGCTCAGCCTCCCCAGTTACCTGAGGTGGACACTCTTGGTGCACCCCCTCGTGGGCTTTGTGCACAGTCTTGTTGTAGCTATGCCTTGGTTGTTGTAGGATCACTGGGAGGAATTGACCTCCAGGCCAATTGGCAGTGAGAATCAGCTGTGTCTGCAGTGGGAGAACTTCTGTGCTGGAGACACCCTTCTGGGGCAAGACTTGCTTCAGTGGGGCTTTGGTGCTCACTGAGATTGCACCCTGAGTGTGTCCCTTATGGATCTGAGGAGTTGTGATCTGGATGGTCCCCCTTTGACCACTGGGTACAGTGGCTCTTGGATCTAAGGAGGTGCTAATTTAGCCTCTGCCTGAGGTTACACAGCAGGAACTACGAAGAGAACTGCAGATTCCCCTTCCTTTTTTTTGGAGTTTGGAAGTGCCCTGATGATGCTCAGCTGTGTAGCAATGCAAGCCGCTGTGGGGCCTTGGGCCTTCTCTTGGAAGCTCTGGGTCTATCTGGCCCAGCTGCGGTTAGGTAATTACAGGTTGCAAATGGCCGGGGCATTCATATGCAAAAGCCTCTGCCGCAGCCTGGGCAGGGCGGGGTCTCAAGGAATCAAAGGGAGGAGAAAGCAGCTATGGCGGAGCCTTAGCCCCGCCCTAAGGAGTCGCGAGTCCCAGTGTCCCAGCAATGGCTGCAAGCACCTCTGAGGGAAAGCCGCTCTCAAGCTCGCCCGCTGTCAGACAGTCCACTTTCTCCCTGTATGAGTCCTGGGTCCCCAGAGACTTCCCGGAACTGGATTTCAGAGCCGTCGGGAGCTTGTGTCTCCCTCCGGATTCAAAAAGACAGCCGTGTCCTCAGGTGCCAGACCCTTTCCGCGCACGAGCCCCCGTACCTCTGCACTCCACCTCTGCAGCTCCTCCTGCTCTCAGTGTGCTTTTCCTTCTAGTTGTAGAATTTACACTCAGGCAGCCCTCCTGTAGTTCTGGATGATGTCCACCTTGTGTTTTTGATGCATTTATCGATTGTTGTGGGAAGCAGCAATTTCCCGGTGTTTATCTATGCCGCCATCTTAGTTTCTCCCCCCAGAATCCTGGATCTTAGTCTACCTCCAGCATTTCTCTAGTATAGAAAAATGATGAATGGACTACAGTATATATTTTTCAATTCTGTCATTAGTTTATTATTATAGTCATAAGTCACTTAATGATGGGGGTAGTTCTGAGAAATGCAATGTTAGGCCATTTCTTTGTTGTGTGGACATCACAGAGTGCACTTACCCAAACCTAGATGGTCTACCTGCTACCCTCCTAGTCTGTACCAGTGGTATGCAAACTCATGAGTCAACAGAGCCAAATATCAACAGTACAACGACTGAGATTGAAATTTCTTTTGAGAGCCAAATTTTTTAAACTTAAACTATATAAGTAGGTACATTGTTATTAACTAAATTAGGGTACTCCTAAGGCTTAGGAAGAGCCACACTCAAGGGGCCAAAGAGCCGCATGTGGCTCGCAGGCCACAGTTTGCCGACCACGGAAGCTATTGCTCCCAGGCTAGAAGCCTGTATAGCATGTTACTGTACAAAACAACATGAGTTTAAGTCAAGCACAAGATAAAAAGGAATCAAGAGACATGGTAAACACAAGATTATATAAGGCTGCTGCCTGTTTATCATGACATATTGTTTTACAGCAAACTTTTTTTTTTCTTTTTATTTATTGCTTAAAGTATTACAAAGGGTATTACATATGTGTCCATTTTATCCCCCCGCCCTAGACAGTCCCCTAGCCCCCCCATCCCCCATTGTCTTATGTCCATTGGTTATGTTTATATGCATGCATACAAGTCCTTTAGTTGATCTCTTACCCCCCTACCTCCTGCCCCCCAACCCTCCCCGGCCTTCCCGCTGCAGTTTGACAATCTGTTTGAGGCAGCTCTGCCTCTGTATCTATTATTGTTCAAAAGTTTATAATGGTCTCTATTATCCATGAATGAGTGAGATCATGTGGTATTTTTCCTTCATGGACTGGCTTATTTCACTTAGCATAATGCTCTCCAGTTCCATCCATGACGTTGCAAATGGTAAGAGTTCCTTCCTCTTTAGAGCAGCATAGTATTCCATCGTGTAGATGTACCACAGTTTTCTAATCCATTCATCTACTGATGGGCACTTAGGCTGTTTCCAGATCTTAGCTATGGTGAATTGTGCTGCTATGAACATAGGGGTGCATATATCCTTTCTGATTGGTGTTTCTGGTTTCTTGGGATATATTCCTAGAAGTGGGATCACAGGGTCAAATGGGAGTTTCATTTTCAGTTTTTTAAGGAAACTCCATACTGTCTTCCGTAGTGGCTGCACCAGTCTGCATTCCCACCAGCAGTGCACAAGTGTTCCTTTTTCTCCACATCCTCTCCAGCACTTGTCGTTTGTTGATTTGTTGATGATAGCCAGTCTGACAGGTGTGAGATGGTACCTCATTGTTGTTTTGATTTGCATCTCTCGGATGATTAGTGACTTTGAGCATGTTTTCATATGTCTCTTGGCTTTCTGAATGTCCTCTTTTGAAAGGTGTCTATTTAGGTCCTTTGCCCATTTTTTGATTGGATCGTTTATCTTCCTTTTGTTAAGTTGTATGAGTTCCCTATAGATTTTGGAGATTAGGCCCTTATCAGATATGACATTGGCAAATATGTTTTCCCACACAGTGGGTTTTCTCATTGTTTTGTTGATGGTTTCTTTTGCTGTGCAGAAGCTTTTTATTTTGATGTAGTCCCATTTGTTCATTTTCTCTTTAGTTTCAAGTGCCCTAGGAGCTGTATCAGTGAAGAAATTGCTTCGGCATATGTCTGAGATTTTGTTGCCTTTGGATTCTTCTAGAATTTTTATGGTTTCCTGTCGTACATTTAAGTCCTTTATCCATTTTGAGTTTATTTTTGTGTATGGTGTAAGTTGGTGGTCTAGTTTCATTTTCTTGCATATATCTGTCCAATTTTCCCAACACCATTTATTGAAGAGACTATCTTGGCTCCATTGTATGTTCTTGCCTCCTTTGTCAAATATTAATTGAGCATATTGGTTCGGGCCGATTTCTGGGCTCTCTATTCTATTCCATTGATCTATATGCCTATTCTTGTGCCAGTACCAGGCAGTTTTGAGAACAGCGGCTTTGTAATACAACTTGATATCTGGTATTGAGATCCCACCTACTTTGTTCTTTTTCAGGATTGCTGCAGCTATTCGGGGTCTTTTTTTATTCCAGATGAATTTTTGGAGAGTTCGTTCTAGATCTCTGAAGTATGCCGTTGGTATTTTAATGGGAAGTGCGTTGAATTTACAGCAAACTTTTTTTATAAGTAGAAAGAATACACACTAAAATAATGATAAAAAGTATAGTATAGTAAATACATAAAGAAGTAACAGTCATTAATTATGATTAGCAAATAGTATGTACTGTATTATATGTGCTACACTTTTATAAGGCTGGCAGTGCAGTGGGTTTGTTTACACCAGCATCACCACAAACATGTGTTGCATTATGACTTTAAAATATTGCCAAAACATCACTTGGCAATAGGAATTTTTCGCTGTCATAGAATCTTATGGGACCATTACATATACACTCCATCGTTGACCAAAAGGTCATCATGAAGTTCATGACTATAGTTGTCTTTATCATAAGAGTGGCCAACAGATCTATTTGACTAAATTAATGGCAAGTGAATATGAATTAAGTGTTTTAACATGTCACTTACATAGTTCACTGTAAAAAGAGCACCATCAAAATTCAATTGATCAATCTTCAAAGTAAATGTTAGCTTTTTCCACTCAATTTACTTTCTTAAATTAAGTTTGGTTTCACAAATTCATTTCTGAGATTTTCCTTTTTTTTTCTGGGACTCAAGAGAACAATATCCTTTTCTTATGCTTCCAAAAGCTAGAATTATAATAAATGAATTAAGGCAATTTTTTCCATTTCTTTGACATGTTCTGACTTTGGCCACATTTTCTTTTTCCTACCCTTCTTCTTTGATCAAGGACAGTGATGCTTTTGTTTTCTGTTGTCAAAGAATGTAGCATAGAAACAATCAAAAAAAAAAAAAAAAGAAAATAAGTCCTTACTATACCACCTACTCCTGTTTTTGTGTGTTTCATCTCATTTTTCTATCTAGATTGTGCATAGCTCAATATACATGAACAGTATTTTAAAATCTCGTTGGCACTCCATAAATAAGAAATGGCACTAACAGAGCCTCCTGACAGAGCAGTTGTGTAAGTAAGTGTGAACCTAGATTATCTACAACATGAGATACAATGGGAATTACTTTTTAGCCCCCAGAAGTTGACAATGGAAAATTACGTTGATACTTGAGAATCTTTTAAGGCACTTATTCTGTTTTTCATCTTTTGTACTTTTTATGTATTCACTGGCACCTGACAATGCTTTTGGAAATACACTGAAATCAAAATCACTAAGTAGGAGTTGTGCAAGAGCCAATGTAGTGGCATGACTCCAGTCTAGCCATCATTATAGGCTCATTCTAATTACCATCACCCAAGGAAGACAAGATGTGTGTGTGTGTGTGTGTGTGTGTGTGTGTGTGTGTGTGTATAGGTAGAGTGATATTTAGTTCATAGGTTTATCATCATTGTCATCATCATCATCTTTTTTATCATTATCAAGGTGATAATCCTATATAATAAAGAGCTAATATGCTAATTAGACCGAACAGCAGAACAACCGCCTGAATAACCTTCCAGTCAAAGCTGAGGCTGCGAGGGCTGGCCAAGGCCGCAAGCGTCTGTGAGAGCCGAGCCCCTTGTAAGAATTTCATGCATGAGGCCTCTAGTAGTATTATAAATAACCATAATTATCACTATTATGTACTGTTTTTGTGTATTTGCCATTTCATATAATTTATTTTCTAGCGATTTAAAGACAGTCATTGCTGGATGTGCAATTAAATGTCAAAAATCTATATAATTAATCTATATTCTGGAATAAACACTATCATCTCAATTGCAAATAAACTTATGAGTCAACAAATATATCTTTGCATTCTTTGACAAATATATACATAAGAGATTATGTAGATGCTATCCATCATGAAAATATGGGGGTTTATTTTAGCAACACCAGACAAAAAGTTGGAAAAATAAAGATGATGTAGGCAGAGTATACATCACATTCACAGAGACAGGGGCAGGGTATTCATCATGTTCACAGCCACAGAAGAACATAAAAAGAGTAAGAGGAACCATAAACATGAAAACTGTAGAACTGAGTGAGAAGGAATTGAATAAAGGCAAAGAGATTTAGAGACTTGAAAGGAAAATTGGGCACCATTGCTTTGATACAGAAGGAAGTGGAACCAAATCAAGAATAACATAAGAATAAGTAGGATGAAAAATGAGACATTCTAGGGAATTCAGATAAGGAATTTGGGTGTGCTGGGTGTGAGGGTTTTTTGGAAAGGCACAAGTTCTGTTTCTTCAATTTCACGCATGCAGAAAACTGAAGGGAAAAACAAAGCAGGGCCTACAGTGAAGGGCTCAAAGGTGTTACCTGGTTATTATTATTCCTGAAAGACGGCCAATTAACTTTCCAGGCTCTTTAGGTTGTCTTTTGTTTCATAATGGAATTTAGGTAAATTGCCTGTGTAACACCCTCATAGACCCATTAAGCTTTGGGGAAAAACACACACACACAAAAAACCAAGTAACTTTCCTCTTCTCTATGTCATAGATTCATGGTGGACCAAATTGGACTTCTCTGTATGTTTGTACCATTGTCATGCACAGCGTCCTGTGTGAGGAAGTCTAAAATGAATTCTCAAGTACTAAGGAGTGGGTTCAAATTCTGATACTGTGTGCGACTAGGAGTGTCACTTACAGGTTCTGTAAGCTTCTGTTTCCTTATCTGTAAAACTGGGAAAACAGTTGTACCTAAATCAGAGGTTGTCAGATATGAGATAAGCAGCGTGAATGGAGCATTGTGAATGTTCAGCAGATGATATATTTTCTTTATAATGAATCATCTTACAGCCATCACCTCGGTCTTTATCTACCTGTTGTTTGGCTTACTGGCAGAGTACTGTACTGATGGGAACGCTCACTCTGCCTAATCAAATGTTAGCTTTTTTCCTGGCCATGATGGGACCATTTATTTTGTTTGTTGGCTTAGAAATAGAAATAATGTTCGTGCATATTGGTGATAATACTAAAATTACAACGAAGCAGGAAATACTACACATTAAAAGGCACGTATTGTTTGAAACTGCTAGGAAAAAAAATCAATGTGAACTTATGACTCCAGCAAGATGAAGTTCAAAGTGTGAAGGTGCAGAGAGTCAGGGCAGGCAGGGGCAGAGAACATGCCTGGGGACCCTTTGCAGCCTAGCTGGATCCCTTACAAATATCTGAAACTAAGAGGAGCATGCTCAAGAAAAGGGTAGTTTACAGGGCTGCCTGCAGCACTGTTTGCGCTGACAATTTAATGTGGTTATTATCTCATTATTCTTCAGATCATCAAGTTAATAAAACAAATGCAGACTGATATGGCTTCTGTGGTTGCTACCACTTAATTTGAAAGACATTTATTAAGAGAGTTGTTTGGGGATAGAAAGAGCAAGAGCTTTTCTGGAAGGTTAGGACCATGTTTCTTCCTTATGTGGATTGTGTATCATGGTCTTTTATAACTGCAATAGTGTAGCTTTTTAACTCATGAAAAAATGAAAATCTTGCTTTAAAAAGATGATTTATTAAATTACTTAGTTATTTTTGCTTTTAAAGCTATTAACTTTAATTATAAGGAAACTTCAAAATCATTATTCTATCTTATCTGCCTTGTCTATAGATCTGTAATACAGACTTCATGCAGTGAAGTCACTAGTAGTGTCTACTAGTCCAGAATCAAGATATATTGATTCCACTGTACTCTTTAGAACGCTGCATGGCAGACACATCAAATTAATGTATAGTGATTTCCTTCACTGCAACTACATTTAAAGTCTCACCAATATTTTCTTTCTTCATCTTAGCTACATTAAATAAAAACACAACCAAAAACAGATAGCTAACAAATCCTGAATGCCTACTGTTTACTTTTTATTTTATTAACCGACATATTCACAATAAATCAGAACATAGATATGTCAACCAGAAATCTCTCAGCAGTATCTGTAGCTTTTCAAACTATATATCAAAGTAAAAGGTCTTAGATTATTTTTAACATAATTAAGGAATATAAAGAATTTCTTTACCTTAAGCAAATTTAAGTGTGATTTTGTGGTTTTGTTTAGTTTTGTTTTTGTTGGGATGTTCTCAGTGGCGTTAAGGAAAATCTGACTTTCTCATTCATCCTTTTGTAATAAAATGACAGACATTTCGAGAGGAGAGGCAGACCGCCCACTCAGAAGCACCATCCACCCATCAGGAGTAGCACCCAAATTAAGGATCCCAGATATTCCATACAAACAATGACACGAAAAAGAAGCCAGTGCTGCAGAGGTGATCTGGATCCAGGGAGAAATGGAAGATGCCTACAGTAAAACATAAAAAAGTAAGTCTATCATTTATAACACGTGTTCTTTTTGTCTTCTTTGCAGAATTTTTAAAAAATATATTTTATTGATTTTTTTACAGAGAGGAAGGGAAAGGGATAGAGAACTAGAAACATCGATGAGAGAGAAATACTGACCCATTGCCTCCTGCACACCCCCTACTGGGGATGTGCCCATAACCAAGGTACATGCCCTTGACCGGAATCGAACCTGGGACTTTCAGTCCACAGGCCAACACTCTATCCCTGGAGCCAAACCGGCTGGGGCTTTTGCAGAATTTTTAATGCTATTAGAGTTCGCTCAATTGCTCTCCTCCTCCAAGGCTGAATCACCACTAATGTTTACTAAGGAAAAGTCGATTCTAGCTCTTGGTCGTAAGCAACATGGTTAAGATTTTTTCTTAGTCTCAATGAAAAAAGTAAATATCAGAGTGGAGAGACTAGATGGCTTGAATTATTTGGGGGGAATGAGTATTGCTCTTCAACTTACTGGCTATTTGATCTTGGTCACTTTTGAAATCTCTCTCAACTAGTTTCCTGATCTGTAAAGCTGAAATAATAATAGCACCTATGAGCACTTGATAATTGTCAGATATTAATATACGTATTGTTTTAAATGGGTATGCTAAAGTAGCCTTCCTACCTATGACTTTCGGGTATAAAATGCCTATGTCTGGTAGACAAAGGACAGTGACATTAACATTGAGCATTCCTGTTGGGCCTGGGAGTGAGCTAGGTGCTGAGAAAAATGAAAACATGGTCCTCACTTAAAATTCAGCTTTGTGCATAAAAATATACACTAGCAAAGCTGTGTTTAGTTATGAAAATTTATTGAGCTGTATACTTAAGATATGTGTAGTTTTATGCATATTTTTAATAAGTAAAAATTTAGAACAAAAAATAGACAATTGCTATGGCAATTCTATACAGTGGAGTAGGAAAAAAATAAAGACATTTATTGCCGAATTGAAATGAGTAGTTGGAATTAACAGCTTCCCTTTTTTGGAACCACTGCACTGATTATGAAGTAGAAGGCATCATGAATCACCACTAACCGGACTACTCTTTTCAAACTGGACTTGGTTCTTAAACTGAAGGCTAATCCATGCCTATTTATAGGACAACTAAAACAGTTGGCTTGCTCTGTGTCTCTGCAATAATTAAACATGGCCTCTCAGAAAGTTTCAAGGAAATATGTTTTACAGAAGAGTAAATTAATCTGTGACCCACCAAAAGCAAGAAAGAGGTATTTTCCCCCTCTAACTCCAGCAAAAACGTTCTGGGGTAGAACGATTGCTCCTATTCTTATGATATGCCTGTCCCTGAGCAAGTCATCAAACACAGGGGGCTAGAGCTTTCACTGCCTGACTTGTGATATCATGGGAAGTGAGAACACTGTGATCAACAGTCCCCAGGACTGCATAGTTTGGGGAGGTTGCTTCCTTGAAGGCAGACAACTCGTACCTGTTTACACAGCGTGTAATGAAGTTTAGAGATAGTCTCCTGCTTAGTCATAATTTCAAAGTGGAGACAGGGGGTGCTGACTTTTAAAGATAATTGCTGGGGGTGCTGACTTAAAGATAATCGCCACAATTTAGGTAAGACCGCTGAGGACAATAGCTAGGGAGAAGAAAGGGTGTGATAAGGAGAGATCTGATATTAGGATGCAGTGTCTATAGAAATGATTAACTCATACATAGGATGCAGAGGGACAATGAACTGCTAGAGGGAGGGTCCAGGGTGGCTTCCAGATATCCAGCATGAGTGGCTTGGAGGATGTTGGTGTCATTCCTATTGAAAAGGGAGAAGGAGAGAAGTTGAGGCAGAAAAGAAGATAATGAACTTAATTTGGACAAGTTGAGTTGTAGGAAAATAATAATGAGTTGGAAAAACATAAGTAAAACCAGACTGTAAAGTTTTAAAAGTACTAGATTTAAAAAAGAAAAAATAGAAGATTACATAATTGAAAACATCTACCGAAGGAAAAGAAAGAAGAGTTCAGGAACTGAGTTTCTTTTGACAAAATAAACTCTTTGTGCACTCTATTATATTTGGGTAGCTAAAGCAGCTTTTGCCTTCTATTTAGAATATCTTTGTTCCATTGCATTTTATCATTACTAGGAAAAGCTCTTTAAAGAATATCACTTTTCACATTTAAAATTAATTCATACCTATTAGAAACAAGGTAAAAATAAAATAATAAAACAAGATATGTATAATGACAAATATTTTGACGTGGTCCCTCCTTCCTAAGATGTTTTCAGTTATTATAAATAGCATTTTTCATTATAAAAATAGCCTAACAATACAGAAGAAAAGTTAAGATCACTTCAATCTCACTGTCTTGAAATAGCCATGTCAATATTTTGATGCATATCTCACACACACACACAAATGTATTCTTTTACTTTTATTTTTAAAATATGTTTTTATTGATTTTTTTTTAAAGAGAGAAGGATATATAGAAACATCTATGGGCTGCCTTCTGCATGAACAAGCCCGCAACCTGGGCATGTGCCCTGACTGGGAATTGAACTGGTGACCTCTTTGTTCATGGGTTGAAGCTCAACCCCTAAGCCATACTGTCTGGGTCACACAAATGTATATAATTGTGGTCATATCACATATGCTCTTTGTATCATGAACATCCCTATATTTTTTAACTGTCTTTTTACTTATATTTTTCCTTGTCTTCCTTTTCTTTATTCTTTTATTTTCTTTAGTCTCTCTCCAAAACAACTTATCTTAATGATATATATGTACATATCCTATCTAATAAAAGAGAAACATGGTAATTAGCTGTAACTTTGCTACCCTTCCCATTGACTAATCAGGGAGATATGCAAATTAACTGCCAGCCAAGATGGCAGCCGGCAGCCAGGCAACTGACGAGAACAGGAGGCTTGCTTGCTCCAGTGACGGAGGAAGCCAATGTTCCCCACCTGCCGCTGCCAGCCTCTCAGCTGCTCTCTAAGAAACATTGTTACAAATATAGAAGCTAAACAAAACCCCAGAAACCTGCTTTCAGTCAGCCGGGATCTCAGAGCTGGAGTCGCAACAAAGTTTCAAATACAGAAGGTAAACAAAAGTCCAGAAACCTGCTTTCAGCAGCCGAGGTCTGAGCTAAAGCCGGCTCTCAGCTCCAGTGATAGCCATAGAAGGTAAATAAATCCCAGAATAAAAAAAAAAGGAAAAAAGGAGAGGCTGGGAGCTTCAGTCACCCGCCAGCCTGAAAACGGCCCTCAGCCCCTCACCCAGATTGGCCAGGCACCCCAGTGGGGACCCCCACCCTGAAGGGGGTGTGACCAGCTGCAAACAGCCATCATCCCCTCATCCAGGCTGGCCAGGCACCCAAGCAGGACCCCCACCCTGAAGGGGGTGTGACCAGCTGCAAACAGCCATCATCCCCTCATCCAGGCTGGCCAGGCACCCAAGCAGGACCCCCACCCTGATCCGGGACACCCTTCAGGGCAAACCAGCCGGCCCCAACCCATGCACCAGGCCTCTATCCTATATGGTAAAATGGTAATATACCTCCCAGCACTGGGATCAGTGGAGCTGCGAGGTCTCCCAGCACCGGGATCAGCAGAGCCGCAAGGTCTCCTGGCACCGGAATCAGGGAAGCAGCGAGGCCTCACTGCCCCTGTGTCAAGTGGAGCCGCAAGGCCTCCCAGCACCAAGATCAGTGGAACAGCGAGGCCTCACTGCCCCGTGTCAAGCGGAGCCGCAAGGCCTCCCAGCACCGGGATCAGTGGAGCAGCGAGGCCTCCTGGCCCCTGGAGCAGCGTGACGGGGGCAGCGCCCAAACCCCCTGATTGCCCTGTAGCTCTGTGTGTGACAGGGAGTGGGGCCACAACCTCCCTATCCACTCTGCTCTGTTCGTGAAAGGGGAAGGCGCCCCAACCCCCTGATCCGCCCTGCTCTGTGCATGACAGGGGGTGGCGACCCAACTCCCCAATCGGCCCTGCTCTGAGCCTGACTAGGAACTGCGGGGCAGCACCTAGGGATTGGGCCTGCCCTCTGACACCCGGGAGTGGGCCTAAGCCAGCAGGCATTATCTCCTGAGGGGTCCCAGACTGTGAGAGGGCACAAGTGGGGCTGAGGGATACCCCCCCTGCCAGTGCACAAATTTTTGTGCACTGGGCCTCTAGTATTTAATAAATCACATATACATATTTTATGTACTGTATGCATACAAAACTATAGAGGAATTGGTCATTGTTTTAAAGTTATTTTTGAAAACTAGGCTCATATTACATACACTTTTCAGTACCTGGCTTTTCCATTTTAACAATACATTGTAAAATGCCCCCCAAGTCAGTTGCTTTAGTTTTCATATAAGAGAATCTCATCTACTTGTGCTTAACTTTCCTAAAGGCAGGGACAGTGTCACATTTGTTTACTGTAAAACCTCATGTCTCACAACATACAGTAGGGACTCAGGAATGAATATACTGCCATTATTAATACCTTAAAGCCAGGCCTCTGAGAACGAAAAGATTTGGGCTGAGCAGTTTGTCAAAACTCATTTATGCAAAGCACAAAACGACAGAACTAAACACCCCATGTGGTTGATAATGTTATTACTCCCATTTCACACATGAAAAAAATGAGGTGCATAGACTTAAAAGAACTTTTCCCAGAGCATGAAATCTGTGCACGGTAAGGTACTCCACCGCAGTCTCACAAATGCCAACCAAATGTGTTATCCCTTGTGTTCTGTCAAGTAAACGGCAACCATGAAAAAAATCAATGTGTCCCACTGGGGTAAGAGAGTAACTCAATCTTGAAAACTCATACCACGTTCTCTGCCTGGAGCTTTTTATGCAATGGTCATACTTTTCCTCTTTAAAGGTTTTCTATGGTAGAAAAGTGGACATGAATAGTGGACGTGAATTTTCACATTCCATTTACAGAGGAGAAGGCTGAGGTACAATGAAGTTATTTTATCAAATGACATACAGGCATAAAGAAAAGAGACAGAGAAACTAGTTCTATTGATCCCCAGGCTAGAATTCTGCCTTCCAAGAAAAACCCGAATTCTGGAAAGCCCCACTCAGCTTAAGTTTCGTTACAAAGGTGAATCTCAGCACTTGGTTGATTTATGGCTTTAAAGAAAAGAAAAGCAGGAAATGGGCTTCGTTCAGAGCTGGGAACGCAGAGCCGGGCTGTGTCTCCCCTGAGCTGGGAGCGCTGTGCAGATGGCCTGCATCAGACTCTCCCAGAAAGCTTGTTGACAGGCCGAGCTGGGCCCACCCGCTGAATCGGAATCCGGGGGATGGAGCCTGGAATTTGGGGATGGACTCGATGGGATTCACTTCTAATAAGCGTGGCAGATAACTTCCATGCATACTAACATTTAAGAACAACTGTTACGTTCTTCAAAGGAAGCCCTTGGGCATCTTGGCTTAGTGGGAAAGGCAGCCACTTACTGGGGGTTCTTGGGGAAATTACTTAGATACCCTGATTCTTGGTTTCCACATCTGTAAAATGGGGATCATTAACTTATGGGGTTATCATGACAATTAAAAGTAATAAATGTAGAGAGTCTGGCACCCAATGATTAACTATAAATTAAGCCAAAATTAATCATCATAAGAATGAAAACTTATGAGGGTATTTTAGAAAACATAAATTTGATGAACTTTGCTTCCAGTTTGGAAAGAATCTTGAAGAAAGGAAGTTAGGAATCCAGTGATACACAGTAGATAAGCTCAAATGAAGGTCAAGATTTTAAAACTCTACATGATATACAACTTTGTGATGAGACATGTATATACCTTATGCAGTGATCACCCTGATTAGCCTTGTACCTGTCTAACACCACACATAGTTATTGCAATATTATCAACTACATTCCCTATGCTGTACTTTACATCACCCTGACTAATTTTTACAACTGGCATTTTGTATGTCTTAATTCCTTTCACCCTTTTTACCCATCCCTCCAAACCACCTCCCATCTGGCGACCACTGATTTGTTCTTTGTATCTGTGAGTTTGTTTCTGTTTTGTTTATTTTGTTTTTTAGATTCCACATATAAGTGAAATCATATGGTATTTGTGTTTTTTCTGTTTGACTTATTATATGTCAATTGTAATTGGAAAATAAATAAATTAAAAACAAAAATGTGTATTGCTAAAAGATAAGGAATTGTAAAAAAGATACTCATGATGCCATTATACATCTAAAAATTAATAATTCCTTAATAATATCAAATATACAGTACAGTTCTGTGATTATTTCATGAATATTTCTTTTTATTTTCATTTATTTGTTGATTTTAGAGAGAGAGAAACACCAATTTGTTGTTCCACTTATTTATGCATTAATTTGTTGATTCTTATATTGCCCTGACTGAGGATCAAACCCGAAACCTTAATGTATCAGGATGATGCTCTAACCAACAAGTCTCTTTTCCATTTTTTAAACAGTTAAATTTTTACTTGTCTGATTCATTATTCAAATAAATGCCATGCATTATATATTGTGACTGGTCTAAAAACAAATTAACAAACAAACAAAGCCCCATCTACATGATCACTCCTTCATGGCATTCTCTAGGAGCAGATGGTTGGGTAACAGAATGGGAGAGCAGACCCAGGCGGAAGAGGGCAGTTGTGAAATACATTCAGATGGGCGGTGCTGCTTAGATAATGGTGATAAAACTATGTTGAGTCAGATGCCAAATGGCAAAGCAGTGATGCCAAAACAAACTGGAAAACAGCAGCACAAATACAGACCTCGAGGGAAAAGATTAGGATATGCCAAGTTAGGAAAACAAAACAGGATCTTCACAAAATACAGCTTTGTAAATGCATGATATGGAAAAAATCATACATTTTCTTTCTTTCTTTTTTTAAAATCCTCACACAAGGATATTGTTCCATTGATTTTTAGAGAGAGTAGGAGAGAAAGGGAAAGACAGAGAGAAATATTGATGTGGGAGAAACACATATAGATTGGTTGCCTCCTGCAGGAGTCCAGACTAGGCCCCAGGCTAGGGAGGAGCCTGCAACCAAGGTACATGCCCTTGATCTGAATAGAACCTGGGATCCTTCGTTTCGCAGGCTGACGCTCTATCCACTGAACCAAACTGGCTAGGGCCAAAATATCTTCTATGATAAGGTTTCCTATGTTGTATATTTTGTTTTATGTTCTATTATGCATTGTTCTTTAATAAAAAAGGAGATAATTAATTAGTAGGAAGGAAATAGTAAAACTTACCATTTATTGAGTGCTTAGCTAGGGCTGAGCGTTTAGCTAATCCCTTTTCATATGTTGTTTGAACCCCACCAGAATCCTAGAAGGTAGGCACTATTTTGATGCCCAATCTTACTTATGATACAACTGAGGAGCAGGTTCAAAATCATCAAGTGGATCAGGGTCAGAGGAGGGATTGGATCCATGCCTCAGTCATGCACATGTAGAGAAAAGGGGCAACTCCCTGTTATTAGATGAATTAGGAAGGAAAACTCTTCATTCCATCAGTGACTGAAGAAACACCATGTATGTTAGATTCTGTTACACCTCCATTTCTGTATTTGCCCTGCTCTCTATGCCTGAAATTATCCCTTCAGTGACCCAAAGGGTGATGTTACAGCAACGAAATGAGCCATCTGTTAATGAATATTTTGGCTACAAAACTTTATTGTGGATCCACAAGGTGGGAAAAAGACCTGACAGGGTGAAGTTTGGGGCAAAGGTATGGTAGTGACATCGCTGGTGCGTGAAAACCCGTCACTCCTACCCACAAGGGTTTCTGCATCACTCCTCAAGTTGATGGTGATGATCTTGGAAATATTATTAGGAAATGATCCCCTCAACTGTCATACTGCTTAATTCTTGTTACCTAGAATCAAAGATAATTTACCTCATGATATAGAGGGAAAAGAAACAAAACATTTTAAAGGGTGTTAAAGATGATTTTCATCCTGTGGCTAAGAATACTTAGAATGTTCTTTATTTTTGAAAATTAATAAAAGTGTGCTTACATTTATATTTCCCAAATTTATTTTTAAAGCAAAGTTTTCTGCTGTGATAAAGGTTCCCCATTTAAAAAAAGAAAACCGTGAACTGGGTAGAAATGGTGAAGGGATTAAGAAGGACGAATTGGTCGTTACAAAAAAGTCACGAGTGTAAGGTACAGTTTAGGGAATACAATAATTGGAATATTAGGGAATATTATAATAACTGTATGGGGCCAGGTGGCTACGGGTAATATCAGGCAGAATACTTTGTAAAGTATATGATTGTCTAACCACCATGCTATACAGCTGAAACTAATACAAAATAATATTGAATATAAGCTATAATTAAATAATAGAACAAATTTTTTAAAATGTGGAATTTCATAAAGCTTGCATTTTAGTTTAAGAAGCCGAGATAAGGCAACACTTTAAAACAATTTGAATGTAGTGACTAAGGAAGAAGGCTTTATTTTACTTGCATAGATATATCAATCATTTATCAAAATCAAAATCAAACATACATGTTTAATAACCACACACAAAAAACAACTTTCTGACATTGTCCTCTGAGATGGGCTTACCAGAAGACTAGCCAGGAGCCACTTTTGTTCCAGTCGTTCAGGAAAAAACCATGTAAAAATTCTTACCCCTATTAACCTCCCAACTTCTAACAGTCTGGCTGGCGATTTACTGTTTTTAACCCCGGGCTTCTCTTAACCTCATAGGTTTTGGTATTTGGACAAGGGTGCATAATTTAAGAAAGAATACTGACTCCAACATAAAGGAGCCACAGATAATTTAATAAGCAATTAAGTAAAATAAATAGTGATGTAACTTTTATCATACAAAAATGGAAGAACAAAGCCCATAAACACAAATGGCAAGCAAAGAGACTGCAAAAGAGTCACAAGTTTAGCCAGTTATTTTTTGAGCAAAGGGCAGGTGCCTTGGCAGGTGGTGTGATGCTGAGAGGTCAATGACAGGGCCCGCCAGCTTGGCAGAGGGAGTTTCTGACAAGTAGCTTACAGAGTGGCCAGATGTGGTCAGGGAAGAGCTGCTGCAGTTGGTCCCAGAGGAGTCCGATGGGTGAGAGAAGGTGGTGGACAGGAGCTGTGCTAAGGGCTCAGGAACTGGGAACAGGTCAGGGAAGGAGTGCAAGATGTACGAAGGCTGATTTCAAGACAGTAGCTGTGAATACAGGCGAGGATACCAAGGAATTGCCAAACGCAAGGTGTGGGGTCAGCAGGACGACGAAGGCCTCTTGTATTTTGCAAGGCCAGTTTGGCTATTTTAGCATGCTTTCTAAAATTATGTTTTAAAGAAAATTGGTTGCTGAAGTATTGTTATTAACTTCTTCAAAGGACGTTGATTGGTTTCTTTAAGAGACTTCTTTGGTGTGTTAATACTATACCTTTTTCATCTAACTTTTAAACCTGGAAACTTCCATGCACAGAAATTTAGATGTGATTCTCAATATTATTTTTAATTGTTTCTGCCTGTCCTTACATCTTTGTCTTTTGAGCATATGGCAAACCTCACAATATTGTTGTAAATTCTGCCTGCTAGGTTGTGGTTGGCAGAATTGTATCAATGGTCCCCCAAGATCCCACACCCCCCAGTCCTCAGAACCTGTGAAAGTGGTGTATTATAAGGCATGGTTAATTTTTTTTAAAAGGAGCTCGTCCAGATAGGCCTAATCTAATCATAGGAACCCTTAAAAACAGAGCGTTCTCCTCTTAGTGGCAGAAGAGGAAGTCAAAGAGTCAAGCCACAAGGATTTCACATGTTATTGATGGATCAAGATGAAAGGGCCATGAGATGAGGAGTGTGGGTGGTCTGTGGAAACTGAGTAGCTTTGCAGGGACAGCCATCAAGGAGCTGTGTTCACCCAACAGTGAGTGCACTTGGGAGCAGAATCCTCCCCCGGGTCTCCCAGATAAGGACTCGCCCAGCTGACACTTTGACTTTGGCCTTATGGAACCCTAAGCAGAGGATCCAGCCAAGACCACAGGACTTCTGGCCTACACCTAGGAGATAATAAATGGCTGTTGTTGTAAGTTGATACGTTTATGGTAATCTGTCACACCGCAAGAGATACGTGTGCTATCTGTATGTCTATGCAAACAGGACTCCTGGCTGAGTGATGGAATAAATAAGCCGCATCTAAGTGTTTATTCTCCATGGCCATTATCTTAAGTCACGTGTTCAGTAGCGTACATTCTACTTTCCTGGGCACAGAAATATGATGAGGCCTCAGTGTGCTCCCCTCGGTTAGCCTGGAATGAACGATGCTGCACTTGGTGGCGTGTCAGCTGGTGTAGGATTCAGCTCCACAGGCGCTGAAGTGAGGTTCACCTGATGCCCTGTGCAGTGAAGTCACAGACTGATATTTGCCGCAACTCTCCCTCACTCCTTGGGAATCCTTTTCATTTACTGGAAGAAGACATAAAAACAAAAACACGTCGCGTGCTGTTAGAGATGGTGCTGAGAATGGAAAAAATACAAACTCTCACTGTAACATCAGGGGGATTTTCAAGAGGTTACTGGGGAAGGCGGCATTAGCTGCTAATGCACGTGGACTGACGCTCTGTCACTCGTGAGGAAGCTGCCATCTGGATGTCTCAGAGACTGGGAGGGGCTAGGCAAGCTAGATTAGAAAGGCTGTCCCATCTTCCCTCTAGAACTGGAGCCGTGAAGTGCCTTCTGATCAAGCCTTGGGAAACCTTGATCAAGAACAGAAAAATGACCTGCTTTATGTCTTAGTCATAGGTGTGCAAAGAGGCAAAGCCCAAGCAAAGCCCTGCCTTGGGGTCCTGATAAATTAATCGTGTGATGTTACCCTTAAATCTGCTTGGACGGGCCCAACCCCAACTTGGCAGAACCAGGTTGGAGCAATCTTGAGTTCCAGTCCCTGCTCTTTCCCTTCCTTTTCTTTTCTTTTCTTTTCTTTTCTTTTCTTTTCTTTTCTTTTCTTTTCTTTTCTTTTCTTTTCTTTTCTTTTCTTTTCTTTTCTTTTCGTTTCCTTTCTTTTTCTTTTTCTTTTTCTTTTCCTTTTCCTTTTTCTTTTTCTTTTATTTTCTTTTTTCTTTTTCTGCAAAAAGCTTTATTGTTTCATTTGGTCCAATGTATGGGAGAGGGCTTCAGCGTGGTTAAAAGAATGACTAGTAGTTTACAGATAAGGAAAAGCTAAAGGAGTTCATCACCACCAAACCAGTATTATATGAAATGCTGAAAGGTATCCTTTAAGAAGAGGAAGAAGAAGAAAAAAGTAAAGATACAAATTATGAACAACAAACATGCATCTATCAACAAGTGAATCTAAGAATCGAGTGAATAAATAATATGGTGATCATAATAGAATCAGTGACATAGAAAGGGAATGGACTGACTATTCTTGGGGGGGAAAGGGGTGTGGGAGATGCGGGAAGAGACTGGACAATAATCGTGCACCTATGGATGAGGACAGTGGGTGGGGAGTGAGGGCGGAGGGTGGGGCGGGAACTGGGAGGAGGGGAGTTAATGGGGGGAAAAAAGAGGAACAAATGTAATAATCTGAACAATAAAGATTTAATTAAAAAAAAAAAAAGAATGGCTAGTAGTTTCAGGAAGAGGCTCAGGTAAAAGCCAGACACCAAGGGATGCAAAGGGGCTTCTCAAAGGCTTCTGGGCTCCACAGGCTGCTAGTCCTGCTTGAGGGTGAGCCTTTGGAAGAGATACTTTCCCAGCCTAGGCTGAGGGCTGGCCAGCCTTCAGAGGTGAGTCAGGTGTTGCCCATCTTCTTGATGAGTTTCACCCCCTCACCCCAGAAGTGGTTCTCCAGGAAGTCACAGGATGAGGGTCTGTGTGTGTGGAACCCTGGGCCTGCAGCTCCAAAGGGGCCTGGTTCAGTTCCTCTCCAAGGCCAGAGTGGCTTCCATGGCCCTGAGTTTTGCCCACACATCCTGGGAGGCCTCAGCACGTCCTGGAAGAGAATGCGGCTGCAGCGCTGGTTTTGCAACTTTAAGAGGCAGTCAGCGCCTTCACACTTCTTCTCCGCCAACTCACAAAAGAAGCGGCCCACGCCCTGGAGAGCCACGTTGTCAGGGTAGAAATAGCCCAGAGAGGAGTAGGTGCGGGAGGCCTGCAGATGCAGGCTGGCCAGGCGGGTGACCGCGGCCTCCACCTTGGTGGAATAATTCTGACAAATTTGGTAGCTCATGGTTGTTTGGCAAAAAGGAGTTAAGGTAGAAAAAAAAACAAAACACTGGTATGTTGGCTGGTCCCAGAGGTGCTTCTGAGGTGGTGACTAGATAAGATGCAGGAGAGTGGCCGGAGGCTGGGAAAAGGGGCGTCCCTGGGTCTGTTCCGTCCAAACTCTGTTGAAGTAAGAGACAGATCTGGGACTGCTGAGGGCACTTCCTGTTCTTTTCTTCTCCTAGTATATAGTAAAAGGGTATTATGCAAATTGACCCTATCAGCAGAACGACCAGGAATGACCGGTCACTATGACGTGCACTGACCACCAGGGGGCAGACTCTCAACACAGGAGCTACCCCCCTGGTGGTCAGTGTGCTCCCATGGGGGGGGGGGTGGGCTCTGCTCAGCCACAAGCCAGGCTAATGGCTACAAGCACAGCAGTGGTGGTGGGAGCCTCTCCGCAGTGCTAAGAATGTCCAACTACTGGCTTAGGCCTGCTTCCCGCAGAGAGTGGGCCTAAGCCATCAGTCCGACATCCCCTGAGGGCTCCCGGGATGCCAGAGAGATGTCTGACTCCCAGCTTAGGCCTGATCCCCCTGGGAGCTGGACTGCGAGAGGGTGCAGGCCGGGCTGAGGGACGCCCCCCACAAGTGCATGGATTTTCATGCACTGGGCCTCTAGTTAGACTATAAAAATGTTCTCATTTCAAAAATGGAGAAATTAATACTTGCCTCATAGGGCCATCCTGACAGCTAAATGGGAGGTACATAGAAAGCCTTTAGCACTGTGCCCGAAGTTGTAAGGGCTCTGTGAAACCGCTTATTGGTGTTATTTTTCCTTCCGAGTCTCTGGAGAAGCACACAGTTGTGTGCCTGCAGCACACTGCTTACCCCCCACATGGCTCCTGCAGTTTACAATTTAGTGCTTCTAGTGGCTGAGCAGCCTGAGAGTGACAGGACCCTCTGAAGTTGAGAGGTTTTTCCTGGTTAAAATGTGCCAAGCACTTCCAAATTCAGCACTATTTTAAGGGCAGACAAATGTGTGATAATCTGTGTACATAAATCTATATTTGGAAGTACACACCTAGTTGCCAATCATTATAATACAGGGTGATATGGAGAAGTATGGAAGCCTGTATCATCCTCTAGCAAACTTTTGTAGGTAACTACTATCTTTTCTTTTTAAAATACATTGTTATTGATTTTTAGAAAGAGAGGAAGGGAGAAGTAGAGAGAGCAAGAAACATCAATATGAGAAAGAAATGGATCGCTGCCTCCCCCACACACCCCAACTGGGGATCGAACCCACAACATGGGCATGTGCCCGGACTAGGAATTGAACCAATGACCTTTCAGTGCACAGGATGACCTTCAACCAACTGAGCCACACCAGCCAGGGTGGTAACTTCTGTCTTTAACATATTTTATAGTTTATAAAGTCTTCCATAGCCATTATTATAACAATTATTTTAGGTTATAATACCATATCATCATCATTATTATTATCCCCATTATATGAATGATGACATTATATTCAGGAATGCAAAGTGACTTGCCGGAAGTTGTTCTTTAAATTCCTAGACAATAAGATTATTATTTTTTCTACATATCCTTATTAAGGACAACTTATTTCCAAGGAATTATTAATATATTCAATCAAGGTAAAACATTAATTTCTTTTTTATTCCACCAAGAAACCAAATTAGAGCTTATCACTGCAAGATCCAATGATTTAAAACAATCTAAATTTGTTATCAAGACAGGTAAATTAAGAAAGCTACAAACCTTTAGCATGTTTTGTATGTAAGAATATAATCGAGGAGTGGGGTGATAGGATATTGGTGATATTTGGATAGAAGGTAGAAACTTGCAGTGCATTTCCTAGGCTTCTCTATTTCTCCCCGAGTCATTTATGACATAAATCTTTAGAGAGAGACGTGTTTTGAAGTTTAGTTTCCTCTCCGATTGTATAACTGTGGCCGTAGGAAAATAAACTTCTCGCCTGTGAATTCAAAGAGTTGACCGAACTTCTGGAGTCACATTCACGTAGAAGCTCATCTGTAACAGCCCCATGTTCCAGTTTTGAAATCACTTCTATACAAAAACGTCTCATCCATTTTTCTTCCTCTGTCCACATTTTGAAACAGGCAGGATCTTGGTAATAAAACCACTCAGGCCCGTCTGGTGTGGTCCAATGATTGAGCATCAACCCATGAACCAAGAAGTCATGGGTTCAATTCCCAGTCAGGGCACATGCTTGGGTTTCAGGCTTAATTCCCGGTGGGAGGTGTACAGGAGGCAGTCAATTGATGCTTCTATCTCTCTATCCTTCTCCCTTCCCCCCTCTCTCAAAATCAATAAAAACATATTTTAAGAAAACCACTCAGGGCAATGTTTCTATAAACTAGAGGCCTGATGCATGAAATGTGTAGAGTAGGCCTTCCTTCCCCCAGCTGCTGGCACCAGCTTCTCTCTGGCACCCAGGACCCGGGCTTCCCTCACAGCCCCAGCTTCATCCAGAAGGTCGTCTGGAAGGACATCCGGTCTAATTAGCATATTATGCTTTTATTATTATAGATAGTGGAGGAAAAGAAATCATAAACTGACCCCTGGAGAATGTGTTTGAGGTAAGGGCAAGCTTATACTTTTTCCTTGGTGATACTGTTAGAAATTAGAGATTGGTTATGTGATCCAAATATTGGGCATTTCCTCCCCCACCAACCACTCAACTGTTGCTTTTCCTCCAATAGGTACCTCCTCAGTTGCTACCCAGGCATCAGTCACCAAAGCACACGGCCTTGGGGAGGTGCCTGTAACTTGCCATAGTTAGCTTTGCATTAACATACATTTATATCTCTGTAATAACAGCAGCTCTACACGTTGAACCCTGGTTCAGTTTGGAATGCTGCTGCTAAAACTGTGCCAGTGGGCTTTGGCCTTGAGGTGGTGAGGTTTGTGTGATCTGACACAATCAATGAAATGGAGAGGAATCTATCGTCTGGGGCAAAGCATAGGTCTTGTAAGATAAGCATGGAAGTAACCACGAACCAGGGGAAACCAGGGTGTTCTTTCTCTCCATGTTGGGGAGTGATAGGGAGCAATTCCAGAATATTCTGATGGGCAGCATAAAATGAAAACACAGAGGAGGCCACTGCGGGGAAGGCACGCTGGGGTACATGCACAGGTCCTTGGGAAAGGGGAGGAGGAGCTGAGCCATCAGCGGGCATTCTATTCCTTAGTCTCTACTTCTGTTTGTTGTATGCTCTTGGGTTATTAGAGCTCCTGAGTTAATGCAAGGTGTTGGTCTTTGCCTTGTGTTAGGAGAAGAAATGTACCACGTACCAGGTACTGTTTGGGGCTGATGAGGATCGGTGAGCTGCTTGACCAGTGCCAAATGTCAGGCAGGAGCACTGAGCATTTAATGAGACAGGAGCAAGAGGCCAGGACACGCTCACGTGGGCTGAAGGTCAGGGAGCGCGTCAGTGACTTATCCAGACCAGTCCATACATAACCAGCTGTGAAATGGGAGTTTTCCTGTTGTGTTCCTGGGGATTATAGGCACATCACGCTCTACACTTAGAGTGACTTCACCAGGTGGGCCGGCTGCCTCCCCCCAGAGAGGTGCCAGTGCTGAGAACTGGCCCTATAACCAACCACCTTCCCTGCTACCCCACCATAATCCTCCCCAAGTTAACATAGAAGGGGTTGGTTGGAAGATAAAATGCTGCCTTTAAAAAGGTGCTATTCTTGTGAGGAGAAACTATTCTTTCCTCATTGATGCATTATCACCTCCCAAGACAAGGAAGGGAAACCCCCAAATAATTGCCATGAAAGTTTGCAAGGGTGGGGTGAAGGTGGGGGTAGGGGTGGTAGGGGAGGAGGTGTCTGATCTCTCTGGCCTCCCCACCCCCACAGAGTCAGAAACTAAGGATATATCTTCTTTGAAATTTGAGGCCATGGGATCTGCTCAGTGCTGGTTGCTGCTAGGACAGGGAGAAAGGTCAGCAGAGACAGGCTGGACGAACAGGTTGCACAGGCTCAGCAGTGCTCCCACCACTTAGGGTGACAGGGACGTGAGAGTTGAGTTGGGTGGGGCTAGGCTGTTTTCTGGAAGAGGAGTTCTCTGAATCAAGAGGCTGTGGTTGAGTGTCAGACTATGAATCAGGAGATCATGGGTTTGATTTCTAGTCAGGGCGCATGCCTGGGTTGTGGGCTCCAACCCCAGGAGGGGTGTGCAAGAGGCTGCCAATCAATGACTCTCTCTCATCATTGATGTTTCTATCTCTCTCCTTCTCCCTTCCTCTCTGAAATACACACACACACACACACACACACACACTCTAGAGGCCTGGTGCACGGATTTGTGCACTGGTGGGGTCCCTTGGCCTGACCTGTGCCCTCTCGCAATCCGGAACCCCTTGGGGGATGTCGGATAGCTGGTTTTGGCCCGATCCCCACAGGCCCAATCCAGACAGGTGGGAGCCTGATCCTGTGTGTTGAGCATCTGTCCCT
This sequence comes from Myotis myotis, assembly GCF_014108235.1. NCBI lineage: Eukaryota > Metazoa > Chordata > Mammalia > Chiroptera > Vespertilionidae > Myotis > Myotis myotis. The sequence continues at coordinate 178,945,019 of NW_023416335.1, forward strand.
TGGTGGTCAGTGTGTGTCATACTGACCGGTTGACCAGTTGTTCGGTCCCATAGGCATATATATATATATATATATATATATATATATATATATATATATATATATGGGAGAGAGAGAGAGAGAGAGAGAGAGAGAGAGAGAGAGAGAGAGAGACACTGTGGGACTAATGGCCAGTGTTGGGAGCTAAAGGTGGGTAGAGTGGTCTGGCCACGGCCCTCCTCCCAAACTCAGAAACCTTGCAGTGGGAAGTCTGTTTCCGGACCTCCTGACATACAGACAGCAACGATGCCAGTTGCTCTAAATCAGAGAGAATCATAGTCTTGCCCAGTCTCATTGGCCCATTTTTTCCTTTGCATTCTCACTGCTCCAACACGGGAGGAGCCACTGGAAGAAGAAAGGGAAGCCTGGTAGGAAAGATTGGAACACTCTCCCTAAGACACTGGCCCCACCACTCACCTTCTCATACAATAAGCTCAGCCTGAGCCCAGGAGAGAAAAGGAACACTATTAATTGAAAAATCTTTATTGCTGAAATTATTACATAGGTCCCCTCTCCCCCCATTGACCTCTTTCACCCCCACCTCAGCCCTCTGTGTCCATGGGTTATGCATATATGCATACAAGTTCATTGGTTGATCTCTCCCACCCACCCTCCCCTATCTGAATCCAGCAACATCCAAGTTTTAAAACGAATGGTACTGTGTATTAAACACTGGAATTAGACTGTTCTAAGAAGCACAAGTGCCTGAAATGTTTTAAGGGAGTTGATCAGCAAGGGGGCAAAGGAGAGCATCAACAGAAATATTGGAGGCAGTTATTGATCAGAAGAAGTGAGATGTGTTTTGTGTGTGCACAAACAAATTGAGGCTTCTCGATCAGCAGGGGCCGGTGTAACCCAGCAGACTCAGGAGTGTAAGAACACAGCACACCAGGTCAAATGGGTGCTACCAAGAAAGGAGGGAGAGAAGGGAAAAAAGAAGGGAAATAGGCCGAAACCGGTTTGGCTCAGTGGATAGAGCGTCAGCCTGCGGACTGAGAGGTCCCGGGTTCGATTCCGGTCAAGGGCATGTACCTGGGTTGCGGGCACATCCCCGGTGGAGGATGTGCAAGAGGCAGCTGATCGATGTTTCTCTCTCATCGATGTTTCTAACTCTCTCTATCTCTCTCCTTTCCTCTCTGTGAAAAATCAATAAAATATATTAAAAAAAAAAAAAAAAGAAGGGAAATAGATGGGGAATGCAGGCAGGGATACAGCCCTTTATCTACATCTACTAAGCACAGAGGGCTGTTGAAGCTTGGCATTGGGCCTGAGGAGGTGCCCTTGATGGCACCCGTGTAGAGAGGGGGTTCTTAAGTCTGTTGTGCTTCACCTAATCATTGCATAATGAGCAAAACCAATGGCTGCTCCCTTTCATAATTGTCATCTAAGTGACTTCCTCTAGATTGAACATGCATAGTTCCTTTCATCATCAAAATCTTTCATCATTTTTATCCCCTTTCCCTTGCTTTCTGAAATGTGGTCCCTTTGGCCTTTTTAAGATAAGTATCTTAACAGAAATCATTTTCTTGCACAAAGTAACCATTTGATTTCATGCCTTGAATGGAAGAAGCAACAGCTAAATCAATACTACTGAACACATTTGCAAGAGAAAAGAATTTTTAAATAAGTTTTCCCAGGCACACAAGTAGATGAGCTGCCAGGATAGGTCATTCCTCCCATTTCTGGAAAACAGAATAAGATTAGATTCTTTCCACTCAAAAAGAAAGAGTGTCTATCTTGTCACCTTTTACACTGGGTCTGCCCCAAATGTAAGGCAACATTTGTAGTTATTTGGACAAAGTGCTGCCACTGAGATTGCCTGCTTTTAATTTTAAAAAAAAATTTCTCTTTTTTAGAGCAAGGGAATTTTATCTTCCTTCCTTACTAACTGGCTAAACGTAACATCAAGTTTCCAAAACAGAACTTTACTGGAGCAATCAACATCGATGGCTGCTGCCACCAGTTTGAAGGGCCACAAACACATCAACTTGAATGCTAGGAGGAACTTTCTGGAAGAATATAAATTTCACTCCCACCTGATTTTGATTTTGTAGGAGACCATAACTTCTGGAATTTCTAATAAAGAAGAAAAAGAGTGTTGTTTTTACTTGGTGCTTTTAGAAGAAACAATGCTATGTGTTCTGGCAGCATGAACTCTTAAAGGCTGTGCAGGTGCCTCATAAATACCCGCTTCAGCTCATGTCAGGGACACATTTATTGTTTTGATTCTATTAATAACATTGGCTTCTACTATCTGGTGTGACACCAGAAGAGAGCTTACATCAGGCACACTTAGCTTACAGGATCTAGGAAAAGCTAACTTTTGGTACACTTGAAAAATAAAGCAATGAGATATATGCGTGGTTGTGGATTAATGGCTATTCATAAACTTCAGAGGTTTTTTTCATGCTCAACCATCTCACATTGATGAAAGTCGATTTCCAAAAATCGATTTGCCTGAGAATGAGCTATGTCTCCACAGTCTTTCTCCCATTTTACAGAAAAAAAGGCATACCTTCATACACATACACCAAAACCTATTAGACATACGATGTCTGCTGTGTTGTAAAACTTGCAATAGATAGGGGAGTACTTTACTGATACTATCATTTTGTCTAGAAACTCCATGTGGATGGCACCTAAAGGGAGCAAAGTCAAGTCAGTCATATTCTGTCTTGACCAAGTTTTCTTACATTAGTTGGATGTCAGAATCTCATAGGAAAATGGCTCCAAACACAAAAGGCAGAGACCCCACTTATTCTTTTTTTATTACATTTTATTGATTTTTTACAAAGAGGAAGGGAGTGGGATAGAGAGTTAGAAACATCGATGAGAGAGAAACATTAATCAGCTGCCTCTAGCATACCTCCTACTGGGGATGTGCCCGCAACCAAGGTACATGCGCTTGACCAGAATTGAACCTGGGACCCTTGAGTCTGCAGGCCAACACTCTATCCACTGAGCCAAACCGGTTAGGCACCACTTATTCTTAAATGCATCACAATTTGGGAGTCATTGCTTTAGAAGGTGATTCCCAAATACTGGTCCACCCAGGAGGGAGAGGGAAGTTTATTATGAAGCAATCATCCAGGGGTTCTTGTATTAAAAATAGATCCAGGGATGCCCTCTAGACCTCCTTTCTCTGGAGGTGTAGCTTCAGGTATATGTTTGTCCATTCCAAGTTTTCTGAGTGATAATAATACACAGCTGGGTTGGGGATAAAGTAGAGTGGTCATGGGACCAAAGCTACAACTACAAGGGTTGAAAACAGGGATGATTCCTAAACAAGAACCTCTGAGTATGTTCTTTTTTTTTTTTTTTCAACACTATTGAATTCTTAAGGGCCTGATAGGGCAGGATGTGCCTTCTCCACATCTGGCAAAATTGAGATTAAGAGTGAATGCAGCCCTTACCGGTTTGGCTCAGTGGATAGAGCATCAGCCTGTGGACTGAAAGGTCCCAGGTTCAATTCTGATCAAGGGCATGTACCTTGGTTGCAGGCACATCCCCAGTAGGAGGTGTGCAGGAGGCAGCTGATCGATGTTTCTCCCTCATCGATGTTTCTAACTCTCTATCCCTCTCCCTTCCTCTCTGTAAAAAATCAATAAAATATATATATTTTTTTAAAAAGAGTGAATGCAACTCTATTGCCTGGTGGCAAATGTAGCCCACTAGTTCTATATTCATGTAACCTTATCCTATCTGAACAGGAGTCAACTGAGGGGTGAGGGGGAGGCACTTGCTAGACTTGTATTGCTACCAGAAGTCTAGACTGACACAGTGGCCAAATCTAATGTTCCTTCCAAAGGTGGAAAAGTTTGGATATAAATGGAGAGAAGGGAAAATAATAGCTATGGGTAGAGGAATGAATAAGTGGGTTATGTAATGAGGGAAATTCAATACTACATTAACATCTTGAAAGAGGCTCAGAGAAAGAGATGAGACTGTCCCTTAGCTCAGTTTATCAGATGCCTCGAAAGGGTGAAGCCTTTTATTGCCTACATCACTCCTGCTTTGGGAAGCAGACAAGATCGAATGGAAGCCTGCAGACATGAGCGGCCTCTCCTGGAGGACACTTTCATATGATTTAATGACGATGGACTGGGTAGTTATTAATGACTGAGTGGGATTGTAGAAATGTGCCAGTAGCTTTTGACCTTTATCGTTGCTTTGTTATTAGAGATCTGTGTTCAAAGACCAGGGGTGGACTCGATACTGTGCTTTATAAGAAATATATATTTGGTCTTTGTCCCTATTTCTAGGGCAGAGCTCCTAGAACCATTGGCATTTTGTAAGTGAAACAAGTGATAAAGGTATCTTGATATTCATAACAAACCCCTTTCAACCGCACCTGAGTTTATGTTAATTAGGAAGCTTTGGGGAAAGCACCTAAGGGTGGGGGCTGATTGCCAGGGGAACTGAATATGTGATTACAGGGTTGAAACTTTCAGTCCCTCCTCCCTGACCTTGGGGAAGGGGAAGGGACTGGAGGTGAAAACAATCACTAATAGCCATTGATTTAATCAATCATGCCCACCTAATGAAGCCTCCATTAAAACCCAAGAGGACAGGGTATGAAGAACTTTCCCTTTGGTGAACATGTGGAGATTGGATGGAGTGGTGCAGGAAGCTCTGCACCCCTTTCCACATACCTTGCCCTATGCCTCTCTTCCATTTGGCTATTCTTAGTTATATCCTTCTAGAGGCCTGGTGCACAAAATTCATGCATGGTTGTGGTCCCTAGGCCTGGCCGGAGATCAAAGAGTGAGTGTCTGGCATGGAAGGGCAGGTCCCAGCTGATCTCTGGGCCCTGGGAAGCACCTGCACGTCCCCCTCCACCTGAGTCATCAAGCCCCTGCCTAGCTCCCTCAGCCCCTGGGAGCTGGGCGGTGGCCTCCCCCCCTCCCCCCACCCCCCACCGCCACTGATGGCCATCATCTGCGGGGTGATCAGTGAGGCGATCAGGGCCCACTCATACCCACCTTGGCCTGGCGTCACCCACTCACCTGCTTCACCATCCTGTTGCAGTCCCACTCTTGTCGGGGCTCATCAGGGCCGGCAGCGCTTCCACTACCGCTCACTTCCAGCGCCGTGTTGCTGACGCCTGCCATGTTCCGTGCTGCCCCCTGATGGTCAGCGTGTGTCATAGCGAGCAGTCAAACTCCTGGTCAAACTTCTGGTCAAGGGGACAATTTGCTTATTAGGCTTTTATTATATAGGCTTGTATAGGATGGTAATAAGACAGTAAGCTTAATTAAATGTTTCTCTGAGTTCTGTGAGCTGCTCTAGTAAATTGATCGGATCTGAGGAAAGGGTTGTGGAAATCTCCTATCTATAGCTGGTTGGTCAGAAGCACAGGTGACACCCTGGACTTGCAATTGGCATCTGAAGTGTGTGTGGGGGCAGACTTGTGGGACTGTGGAATCTGATGCTATCTCCAGGTGGACAGTGTCAAGATTGAATTGAATTGTAGGACACCCAGCTGGGGAATTGCTTGGTGTGGGGGAAAATCTACACATTGGAATTGGTGTCAGAATTGGAATTGGTACAGAAACTTAGAAGCAAACCTGTGAATGTTCACTAGCTCTGTTTAAGCCCTTAAAGAGGAACTCTTTCCCCTTTGTCATGATATAGTTGATTAATACCTGGCCTCCTTCCCACTCTTATCCTCCAATACATGCCCTCCCAGATTCCCTGCCATAAACATAGTATTTTAAAAAATTCTTTTAGTCCAGTTGGTGTGGTTCAGTGGTTGAGCATCAACCTAAGACCTGGGAGGTCATGGTTCGATTCCCGGTCAGGGCACATGTCCTGGTTGCAGCTCAATCCCCAGAGTGGGGCATGCAGGAGGCAGCCGATCAATGATTCTGTCTCATCTTTGATGTTTCTATCCCTCTCTCCTCCTTTCCTCTCTGAAATCAGTAAAAAAAATATATTTTTAAAAATAATAATTTCCTTTTAAAAAAGATTCTTTATAGATATATTATTTCCTTTAAAATGAAATTAGGAATTTTGTTAATTACAGAAACTCTTCCAGGAAGTCTTACCTGATTCACATTTCTCTGGCCTTCCATACCCCAATAGAAACTTTCCTTGTGTACTTGGTACTTGTACAGAAATGATGTGTTATGTGTTGATGGTTCCTGAAGACTGTAGGCTGCACCAGATATGGACATGGTTTTATTCATTTCTATATCCCCATCCTTGAGCAATATCTGGTAGATAGTGGGTATTAATAAATACCTGCTAAACAAAATCACATTGCTCTTTAGGAACATATGAAAGAAACTTAAGAACATAAACATTCTTTGTGAAGCAAAAACATTTATGAGCCCTCTTGGAAAGGAAATGTTCATCTAATAAGCTATAAAAACTGATAAACTTGCATTTGTACTTAATTCCTAAAGGGATTGATTTGGTTTGTGTTCCTTAAGTAAAAATATTTCTGTTATCCATGACCTTAGATCAATCACTTATGTGTGTCTGTATGTGCCTTTTTTTAATATCAGAGAATAGGGTATATTAGACAGCAATATTATCTATGTTGATCATCATAAGGCAGTTTGGCGATAAACCCCATAACTCAAAATAAAGAATTTTTAGTAAAGATTACATCATTTGTTAAAATTCACTAAAGCAGCGGTTCTCAACCTGTGGGTTGCGAACAATGAAAATACATCCTGCATATCAGATATTTACATTACGACTCATAACAGTAGCAAAATTATAGCTATCAAGTAGCAACGAAGATAATTTTATGGTTGGGGGTCACCACAACATAAGGAACTGTATTAAAGGGTGGCGGCATTAGGAAGGTTGAGAACCACTGCACTAAAGGAAAGAGAAATAAGAAAGGGGCTAAATATAAGACCGTGAACTCATTAAAAATTTCATCCTAACAATTGGTATAAAATAACATTAAAAAATTGTTAGTCTGATGACCTGAGAAATTCCCTTTGTGGAATATTACTATGAAATGAATGATTTTCAAGAGTGATTTATGGAAATACATTTTGTTCTTTTATAGTTATACTCTGTATAGTCAAAACTGCAGAAGTTATTGGTAGATGTTATATAATGCCTTTCCTTGGAGACTTCAAAGACTAGGTTTGAAACCCCTGTACCTGATGGATTCTAAAAGAGCTTTGGCTTAGACCAGAGCATCTCTTAAGTTTTCTTCCCATCCTCAGACTCTGGTAGTGGCTGTATCTTTCCTGTCGGATCAGAATAAATTTAAATCAATCATAAATCCATGTTTACAAAAAGAGAAAATGCCGCAATTTGGTGATGCTGATACAGTTACTATTTCAGGCTCCTGGGTTTCAAATTGCTCTGGAACTGAATCCTATAGAAATTAGAGCGTGCAAATGAAGTTGGTGAGTTGCTGGGACTTGTTCTCATGATATTAAAATTAATCTTACCAGGGAAGGGATGCTGAATGTTAAGTCAGGAGAAAACATTCTCAGATGAGTGTTGGATTTCTTGTTATAACAGCAAAAATCATCACTTGGTGTCAGTTGAATTTGATTGGGAATTTCTTTTGATAAAACAAGGTTTTTCTCTTTCTTCCCCATCTTCCTTTCTTTTTTATTCTAGAGGTTATCTTGTTAGATCTTACTTTGGTCATATTTTCATGCTGTTCCTGGTGGGAGCTCATGAAAAAATAGTGGAGTTGCTGAGTCAGTCATAGTGTGAAAAAGTACAGTTATCTCACTTGGTACTTATGAAGGGGAAGTGCAAAAAGAAAGAAGAATGATAGTATGAAAACACTGCCTTTTTAAACAGAGAGAATACTCTTAAAATGGCCAGAGTTATAGCCTAGGAGACTGAAGGCCTCCTTTATTCCCTGAAGAGGCACAGAGGGGTTATCTCTGCTCACTGGTGACTCATCCCGCTGAGCTGGAAGGTTCGCTCACAGATGAGAGGTAATTTCGTTTCTAGGATGGCTCAGTTTTCTCCTCCAGTTTACTCACAAAGGTGCTAATTAGGGGAAATTGTCATGGTGTTATTTCTTCACTTTAACATCTGTTACCCATGAGCTGGACACAAAACACTAAGTCATTTCTTAGAAGCAGCCAGGGAAATGGATGACAGTGATTTTGAGTCATTGTCATAATAAGTTAAAGTGTAAACCAGTGGCCTGGGTATAAAATAATCAGAACCTCATAAATCTGTGAACTTCTCATGTCCAGGTGAATAAACTGTCATGCTAAGATTAGAAACAACAGTAGCCAATGCTAAAAAAAAAAAAAAAAAAAAAAGCTTTTGCACAAAAAAAAGTTAGAGATGAGGAAATATTACATACATGTTTACATTTTTTTTCTTAGAAATCTGATTAATATTTATGCCTGGCATTGTTCTAAGTGCTTTACATGTATTAACTCATTTAATCCTCATAGCAACCAAAGATATGAGGTAGGTAATATCATTCCCATTTTGCAGAGGTCGAACAAGTGTGCATAGGCAAGGAAACTGAGGCATGAGTGCTTAAGTAATAAGTGATTGAGTGGTGGGTCTAGGATTCTAACTCAAGCAGTCTTACAACTAAAAATAAAATATCTATATGTTTATGCTACAGAGAGAAAAATTCAGTATATATTAATATACAGTATATATAGTAATAACCTTTTTATTACTATATAATAAAAGCATAGTATGCAAATTGTCCCCTCAACTGGGAGTTTGACCAGGGGGCAGGGCCAGCCGGGGAAAGGGAGGGAGCACCTGGCTGGCAGCTGGCAGCTGCTAGGGACCCTACCAGTGTACAAATTTTGTGCACTGGGCCTCTAGTATATAATAGAAATATGGTAGTCTTTTAATAAAGAGTTTACCTGAAAGTAGCCTGAGTACATCATTCCAGTTTTGCCTACCAAGAAGACATTGAGAGCGTAGAATTAAAATCTTCCAGAATCTGGAAGTACTGTGATACTTTAATACTTGCAAGAGTCTCACCTACTCTCATATTCCCCACAACTCCTCACCCCACGTTTTATATGAAGTGTGAACACTAATCTGAATATTCAAACCAGGATCTAGTGGAGAAGCCACAATAAAAGGTTAAAACCAATGCTTGCTTCAATAGTACACCGCCTGTGAGGAGCTACCAAACACCTAAGAGAAGTTGTAAAATACTATTCTTCAGCTGATCTCTTTTCCACTATGTCATCTATGCTAATAATAGAGGAATATGCAAATTGTCCGGGATGCTGTCACAGTAACAGTAACGACCAAACAGCAGGCTATGTGGGGTGACAAGGCCGGCAGGGGGGTTAGTGAGGAACAACCAAATGGCTGAACAGCAGGCTGCATGGGGCAACCAAGCCAGCAGGGGGGTAAGTGAGGGACAACCAAACGACTGAACAGCAGGCTGCGTGGGGTGACCAGGCCAGCAGGGGGGGCACTTGGGGGTGACCAGGTTGGTCTGGGGGGGGCAGTTGGGAGCAACCAGGCCAGAAAGGGAGCAGTTGGGGTGACCGGGGGGGGGGGAGGCAGTTAGGGACAATCAGGCCAGCAGGCAGAGGTGGTTAGAGGTGATCAAGCTGGCAGTGGAGGCAGTTAGGGTCGATCAGGCAGGCAGGTAAGCAGTTAGGAGCAGGATCCCCAGGATTGGGCCTAAACCTGCTGTCGGACATTCCCTGAGGGGTCCCGGATTGGAGAGGGTGCAGGCTGGGCTGAGGGGACGCCCTTCTGTGCACGCATTTTGTGCACCAGGCCTCTAGTAGTCATATAAAGGCCATCAGTGTTACTGTTGTTGTTATGGTTTTTAACTCATATAATATAATGCTGGTCAAACAAGGGGGCAGTGAAATCTAGCAACTCTTCACCAACATTGGGGAAAAGATTGATAGAAAATCATTTGTGGTACAGAAAAAAAAAAGTGCTACTTAGAAAATACGGGCTCTGGGTACTTATTCAGCAAACTTGGGCAACTATAAAAATTGAAGATTTTAAGTGCTTGATAAAACTCTCCTATAATTTTATTTTAGTTCCATCTATAGGAAACTGTCCTCTGTTGTTTCACTATTTGTTCGTTTGCTGAAGATAGTAAAAACTTATAACCCTACATTTTTTATGTCTATTTCTTTTTAAAACAAAACAAAACATTTTTTTAAATTGATTCCAGAAAGGAAGGGAGAAGGAGAAAGAGATAGAAACATTAATGGTGTGAGAGAATCATTGATTGGCTGCCTTCTGTGTTCCCCTTTGTCGGGAATTGAGCCCGCAACCTCGGTGTGTTCCCTGACAGGGAATTGAACCATGACCTCCTGGTTCATCCTAGTTCATAAGTCAACACTCAACCACTGAGCCACACTGGCTGGACAAGTGTCTATTTCCTGGCATAAGAAAATCATTCCCTATTGGAACCATGTTATCTATTGAGTAGTAATAAAAAAGATCCTACTTAAACCTCTATGTTAACTGTGCTAAGCAGACAATTGTTCAACTTCTGAAAAATATATTTCTTTTTTCTGATTAGAAGATCAGAAAATATCCTACAGTATATGCCATTTACATCATGGTTTATTCCTGCTGTTGCCATAGATGGTTACAATAGGGATGGCCAAATCTTCCAGTCTAAATTTTATATGACAAGCACAGAATACTTTTGGTGGGAGCTACATCAAAATCATCTGTCTTTGGCATGTAACATTTTTAAATTTAATTTTTATATTTGTTTATTTTATTTAGTTATCCCACTGTAAACACTCAAGTCTCCAGCTGTTTCTGTTCTGGGAGGCTTGGGTAGGCTATTTGTTTAAGCTCATTGTGTTAGCATGTGATGGTAGGAGGAGGTGGTTTCTGTTTATTACTCAGAAACATTTAACCCTTCTCCAAATAGACCCTGATGTCGTGTATGTATCCACATTCCTCTATCCAGTCGTGTACTTTATGGACAGCCCCAGCCTAAGCCAAAAGGGACGAGTCACCGTTGGTTTGGGTATGGACACGTGATGCAATTCTGGCCAAGGAGACAAGCATTATTATTCTCATTTCACTGGACAAGTGACAGGGCTCGATAAGAGCCCGAGTCTCTGACCCCAAGGCCAACCACTGTCTTTCTTCTACACATGAGAGCACCCACGGAGAGGATGCTTATTTGTTTGTTTGTTTATGTATTTATTTATTTGCCATTTGTGTTGTTATCTACTGCTGCATAACAGTGAGCATCTATTACCTCACCCAGTTTCTTCTGATGGCCAGGAACTCAGAAGTGGTTTAATTGGTGGCCTTGACTCAGCGTTTGTCAAAGGTTGTAGTCAAACTTGGCTTAGCGCCAAGCTATTTTGAGGCCATTTTCATAAACAAATAGAGAAAATAAAGAAGATACAGGAATTTGGGTTAAACGTTCTCTTAAATTTTCTCTCAGTCTTTTTATAATGTCAGAAATTTCCAGATTGTAATTGGTGAAATCTTTAAGAAACAGAGATCAGTTATTTCAAATTTCTGTATTTGGCATTTATCACACTGTATTGCACTTATTTATACACTATGTAATAGACTTTATTATTATAAGATAATGAATCTCCTTTTAGACCAGGGGTTCTCAACACTGGCCATAAATTAGAATAATTTGGGAGCTTTAAAAAACAGATTGATCCCTACTAACCCATAATATATGGGCCCCACTCTCATCCAAGTGAATCAGAGCCTTTAGGTAGGGATCAAAAATCATTAGTTTTTAAAAGCTTGCCAGGAGCCCGGCCGGTGTGGCTCAGTAGGTTGAGCATTATTACATGCACCAGGAGGCCATTGGTTTGATTCCCAGTCAGGGCACATGCCCTGATGGCTTGGTCCCCAGTGTGGGGAGTGCAGGAGGCAGCTAATTAAAGCTTCTCTCTCATCTATGTTCCTATGCCTTTCCCTCTCCCTTCTTCTCTCCTAAAAAAAAAAAATAAAAAAAAATCAATAAAAACATATTTTAAAAAAATTTTTTAAAAAAGCTTGACAGGAGACTCTAATGTATATCTAGGATTGAGAACAACTCTTCTCTTAATAAATTCGTATATTTTTGTTTGTGTTATATACATTTTCAGAAATTAAGAAAAACTATGAATAATTCTCTCTAGATAAATGTTATCTATACATTCACAAAAATATTTGACATGACTTCAAGAGATTGTGCATTTCTGATTTAGACTGTGAGTCCATCAATGGTAGGAACTGTTTGTTTATTTTTATTTAATACAGTTATGTGTATTTTTGATATGAACCTCTCTCTGTTATAACATACCTACACTTCAAGAAATGAGAATTTGAGTTCTGGTATAAAGATAGATATATAGAGCAATGGAGTGGAATTGAGAGTCTAAAAATAAACCCATGCATCTATGGCCAATTGATTTTGGACAAGGGTGCCAAGACAATTTAGTGGGGAAAGAGTAATCTCTTCAAGAAATGATGCTGGAACAACTGGATATATATATGCAAAAGAATTAAGTAGTACCTTTACCTCACACCATATACAAAAGTTAATGCAAAATAAAACAGCTACCTAATATATAAGTTAGAACTATAAAACTTTTAGAAGAAAATATAGGCCTAAATCTCTGTGATCTTGGATTTGGCAATGTATTCATAGATATGACACCAAAAGCAGTAAAAGGAAAAGAAGGTATTTTTGCTTCATTAAAATTTAAAACTATTGTTCATCAAAGGACATTATCAAAAAATGGGAGAAAATACTTGCAAATCTTATATTAGATAAAGGTCTAAAATTCAGAATATATAAAAATTATTACAATTCAAATACGATCTAAAACAAGTACAAAGTACTTCAATAGACATTTCTCTAAAGAAGATAGACAAATGGCCAACAAACACCTGCAAGATAATATCATTGGACATTAGGGAAATGAAACTAAAAACCATAGGAGATACCATTTTACAAATAGAATTGATATACTTTTTTAAAAAAACTCACAAAAATGGAGACTAACAAGTATTTATGAGGATGTGGAGAAATTAGAACCCTTGTACCTTGCTGATGACAATGTAAAATGGTGTGTGTGGTCACAGTGGAAAACAGTTGGAATTCCTCAAAAAGTTAAACATAGAATTACCACATGATCCAGCAACTTTACTCCTAGGTAAATATCCCAGAGTATTCATACACTTATACATGAATCTTCATAGAAGCACTATCCACAGTAGCTAAAAGGTCGATACAACCCAAATGTCCATCCACTGACAATGAATAAACAAATATGGGATATATGTATAATGAAATTATTCAGCCATAATAAGAAATGAAGTATTGATATATGCCATAAAAACCTCAAAGAACCTTAAAAACATTATGCAAGTCAAAGAAGTCAGACACAAAGGCCATATATTATATGATTCCATGTATGTGAAGTGTCAGGAATAGGTAAATCTATTGAGGCAGAAGGTAGATTGGTGGTTGCTAGTGACGGGGAGAAGTGGGAATAGAAAGAGTGACTTCTTAGTGGCTTAAAGAATTTCTTCTGGGGTTGCGAAAATGTTTTGAAACTAAATAGAGGTTGTGATTGCATAACATTGTGAATGTATGAAATACCACTGAATTGTACACTTTAAAAGGGTTAATTTTACGTTATATTTAATTGAGTTTCACCTCAATTAAAAAATAACTGAGGCAGTCCCAGGCAAACTGGGGCAAGTTGATCGTCCTGTTCCTCACATGTGAGACAATTTGTATGCAAAATAGCTGGCTCTGAGTTATTTCTTGAAACTACTTAAAACACTTACTGGAACACACTAAGTGCTCAATAAGTATTATCTAGTATTAAAAAATGAAAGTGGGAGTTTCAGGCAGTTTGTAAAAACATGATGCAACCTTAACTCTGCGTCCTGGGTCCCACGTAGTTTCTGACACATGGTACACATTCTCTTCTGACACATGGTACACATTTTCCTCATGTGCTTTAAATTGACCTGACTGGGATGTCTCATTCTCTAGAGATATTCAGGAATGAACTATATCTCTAGTCACTTCAGATCTCTGAAGATTGACTGATATGCATTAGAGGACAATGAAATCTGGGCAATAACTGTTACTCCATACACTATTCCATAGAAAACATTGAAATAGCAATGCAACGAAACAACCGATGTGACACAAAGAGCCACGTTTAGCTTTCTATGAGTAATCTTGTACAGTTCATGTTTTCCTCTAGTCCAAGCTTAAATAACTTCATAGGTAAACTGTGGGAGTCTCCTCAACTGTAATAACACACAAGTCCAAGGAAAATGGGGAGAATAGCATCTCTAAATAGAATGGACTTGACTCTAAATAAAGCAATGGTACCTTTCCAGATCATGAGCTTTGTCAAACTACTTGTGTTGATGCTCACAGACTCTTAAAGTAGGCCAGGATTTATGAGCAGAGTGATACCACTTGTTCATCTGTTAGAGAAAGCATTTTATGGGGAGGAAACTGTGTAACTATTTTTAGAGTTCTCTTATTTTTAGCACTACTGCATGCAACCACGCATTCCTTGATACTAAATTAATGAGCCTTCCACACATAGTCACTACTTTCCTCTGAGATGCTCAAAATGTGCTTTGCATTCAGTGAGACTCCTTATAGTTCTCACATGGTTATTGATAGACCTGGTTGAGAGGGATAATTACAGTATTTAATTTTGTAATCTCTTCATTTTATTATTATTTATTTTTTAAAATATATTTTATTGATTTTTTACAGAGAGGAAGGAAGAGGGATAGAGAGTTAGAAACATCGATGAGAGAGAAACATCGATCAGCTGCCTCCTGCACATCTCCTACTGGGGATGTGCCCGCAACCCAGGTACATACCCTTGACCAGAATCGAACCTGGGACCTTTCAGTCCACAAGCCGACACTCTATCCACTGAGCCAAACCGGTTTTGGCTCTCTTCATTTTATAAAGCAGATATTAAATGGCTCAAATGGGATTGGTGATGAGGTTATTTGCAGGTGAATTTCTGCTCATTGCCACTTCTGATGCCACCATCCAGAGTCAATCTTTTAAAAGAGCATTGAATGGAATTCTTAGTTTCAAACACCTTATCTTTCTCCCAATCTGTTTCCCAGTCTCTGGTCTTATTCATGTCAGTGCATGCTACCACTGGCCACCAAATGCTCAAGATTGAAACTTGGGAGTCATTGTTGATTCTTCCCTTTTCTTACATCCCCACACCCACCCCATCAGCAAGCCACATCTCGTCATTTCTTTCCATCTCCTCTGTCCCATCCTACTCCCAAGCTGCCCACTTCTCTTACCAAGACTCCTGCAACAGCCCCTCCATATTTGCTGTTCTCCCGCAGTCCATTCTCTGCAAGTCAACCACAGCAATCTTTGCAGTGGGGAACCAGCCACTGTGGATCTCTGCTCAAACCCTTGCTGCCCCTCAGACTCTTTCTGTGAATGTTCCCCCATGTCCCGCGTGGTTCAGGGCTTGGGATCTGGAGAAGGGGCCATATGCATAGATGAGACAAAAAATAACAATTTGGAAATATTGGGGGCCAGGCAGGCAAGCCTAATGCAAGAGAAAGGACTTCCACTGGTACCCAGACCTCGCCAACCTTTTATTCAATTTTGGATACACATCCAGCTCTTAGTCAGGCAGGTAATTGAGGTAACAGACAGACTATGTTAAAGGTCAGTAAATATTAGAAGGATCTACTCTGAGACTATTTGATCAGGAAATAATTTGAGCCACCATTGTCTGGAGTAGACAATCAGTGCACAACTCTGGCCCTTGCCATGGTTCAAGGTTCACCAGCGTTCCGGGATCTGTTTGCACTTCTCTGATAGTGAAGACAATGGGTGGCTTCCTGCATCTTTCCACCTCAGGACCAGTTGTGCTGGTTGTTTCCCCCCAGTATATGTTCCCCTGTCTTCCCAGGGCCAACTCCTTCTCATTTGGCTTTGCGTAGTCCATCTAAAGTAGGTCTCCACCCCCAATACACACAACAGCCATTATTTTCTTTCAGCCCTCATTTGTTTCTTTCATAACATTTCCAATTTTATTACTGTTTGTTTATTGGTTAGCTTTCCCACCTTTAGAATGAAAGCTTCATAATAGCGGAGCTGCATCTTATTGACTGCAGTGTCTCCAGCTTGGTCAGTGAGCATGATCACTGCTTGTGCAGTAAGTGTGTCCAGTCTGGGTCTTTCCTACTTCCTTTGCCTCATCTCCCTCAACCCCAGCCCTCAAACCTCTGAAGACTCAGTAGGAGCAGGTAAAACGTCTGACAGAGGTTAAACTCTCTGATCTGTTTACTGTAAAGATGATTTTTTTATATCTACTCTACATCCCCCCCCCACACACACACTAAATATATGTGTTTGTAGCAAAGATGAGGTTAGGAAAGAGGAGTATGGAAGAGTTACACATTTTCTCTCCAATCTGTGAAATATGGAAATGAAAAGGTGAAAATGTTTGTAGAACATAAATGTTTTGGAGGGCAGGTCAAAATTTTGGAAGCAAAATATATTTTCTATGAGTCAATTTGATTGGTACAGAGCAGTGGTTGGCAAACTGCAGCCCCTTGAGTGTGGCTCTTCCACAAAATACCACGTGCGGGTGCGCACGTACAGTGCAATTGAAACTTTGTGGCCACACCTAAGGGGCCAAAGAGCCGCGTATGGCTCACGAGCCGCAGTTTGCCAACCACTGGTATAGAGTCATTTCATGTAAAGCAGACCAAATAAAAGACATATTAGGGTTAAACATTTGGGAAAAGGCTGTAAATAAAGACCCTTTATGGTTTCTCATAAAGTTTTCCTCTGAGTAAGTAGCTTCAAGAGAGCTCCTTTTTTTTTTTTTTAAATCTTCACCCAAGGATATTTTTCCATTGATTTTTAGGGAGAGTAGAAGAGAGAGGGAAAGACAGAGAGAAACATTGATGTGAGAGAAATGCATTGATTGGTTGCCTCCTGCACAAGCCCCAACCAGGGCCCAGGCCAGGGAGGAGCCTGCAACCAAGGTACATACCCTTGACCAGAATCAAACCTGGGACCTTTTGGTCCACAGTCTGATGCTCTATCAACTGAGCCAAACCGGCTATGGCAAGAGAGCTCCTCTTTTGAATATATGCATAACTTAGCTATGGTATCTTAAAATTATCTTTTTTTAAAAAATATATTTTATTGATTTTTTACAGAGAGGAAGGGAGTGGGATAGAGAGTTAGAAACATCGATCAGCTGCCTCCTGCACACTCCCTACTAGGGATCTCCCCGCAACCAAGGTACATGCCCTTGACCAGAATCGAACCTGGGACCCTTGAGTCCGCAGGCTGACACTCTATCCACTGAGCCAAACCGGTTAGGGCTTAAAATTATCTTTAATATCAAAGGGGTTAAGGTGTATACTTGCTGTGGAACTTTCCTGCCGGTACAATTTTTGTAAGTTTTCCCTACCATCTGGAAAATAAGATTAGCCTTCACGTTCTAGTTTAGAGGCCAATTTTACTTGGGTGATGTGGGCTATTTTATGGATTCATTTACTAACCACTTATCACATAACCACTTACTGTTATATATGAACGGTTATGGACTGATTTACCCACTGTTTTTTGCCATTCTAAGCCTCTCACTCTCCCCTTCGGAAGAGTGGCTTACATTTTGTATTAAGTGTGCCAGGAGAGACATGAGATTTAAACTTAGATCAGCTTATTATTTACTTTATCTCTCAACATACTTTCACCTTTGTTATCTCTCACCATATGTGGGCTAGCTCTTCACTCTGTAATGTGCCTTGTTTCAAGCAGTTTCTTGAACGCTTTTGGTCCCATCAAAAAGCTGTATCATTTTTCCTGGCCAGTGTGGCTCATTTGATTGGAACATCTTCCCGTGCACCAGTAAGTGATGGGTTTGATTCCTGGTTGGGGCACATACAGGAGGCAAATGATCAATGTCTCTCTCTCTCTGCTTTTCTCTCTCTCTCTCTCTCTCTCTCTCTCTCTCTCTCTCTGCTTTCCTCTCTCTCTCTCTCCTCTCTCTCTTTCCCATCTCTAAAAAATCAATACAATCTTTTTCTTTTTTTTAAAGAAAACTGTATCTCTCAAATTACTTTTCAAAAGAGAACATACCTACAGAAAGCTTTTGGGTAGAGCACACCTGGTTTAATCAGGGGATGAACTCATAGGAATGGCAGGATCGTTTCCATGTGGGCTCTTTGGAGGACAGCCCCAAGGAGATGCTCTCTGAACAGTCAACATGGATGGTCTCTTTTGGCTGGTCAGTCCTCCAGCCTGCAGGGATGTTTATGAAGGTCAAAGGATCTTCAAAAGTTAATAATTGCTTTGTGATCTTTACTCTCTGATTCCTTAAAAAAACCTTGTGGTCTGCTTACCCACCTACCCAACCACCTTTTTTGGATATAAGTATCCCTTCATATTTTTTGTTGTACATTACAGGTTAAACTGTTGACCATAACACAAAATAAATAGTGGAAATAGCAGCCATAGCAGAGTAAACAATACATGCTTTAGAACCCACTCAACTTAGGAAAATCAGGTAGAGCACTCTTTGGCAGGGGGCCTTTTGCAATATGGGGCACCAATACTCTTTAGCCAGGAATATGTGTATAGCACGGTGTGTTGGCTAGAGAGGCTAGATCTTATTCCAGAGAAGGTAGGACACCTAGACCATGGGTGAGGTGGGGTAGAGGATATATGTATATGTATATGTATATGTATATGTATATGTATATGTATATGTATATGTATATGTATATGTATGTATATATGGTACATATATGTATCTTATATTATATATCTCATATATACATACATTACCTTTTAAAGGAAAACATTTCAGAGATTTTTAGAAATTTAACAAATCACACTGTCTGCAGCATTATCAAATTGGGTCTACATATATTACTGGAGACAGAAATGTCCAGAAAATGCTTAAGTGAATGCCCCAACAAGTTATAATTAGGTTTAGGTTTCATTTCTTTCGGCAATCAAGTTAGTTGATGGTATTGTCATTTGCAATTTACAACTGAGAAAAAAAATCTAGATACATTATCTAAGGATTTCCACTGAATCCTACTGCCTCTCAGAATTCAGTGAAACTCAGATATATGGACGATGAAACAATTATTTACAAATTTAATTTATTTTGTCATGTTACTCACAAATCATCTATATGCTGCCTTCTTAGTGCTATGTACTGACTTTTAATTAAAATCCTAAAGCAGAATCAGCAAAATATATTATCATTATTATTTATGGTGCATTGTTGGCTAAGGTCTTTATAATAAATGTGTAACCCGAAATTATACATTGTGAATATTTATGGAACTGAGATTTTTAAAAAATCTAAACAAGCTATACTTCAAAAGGCAAATCTAATTTGTAAAAGGGAGACATATCAGATACTCTATTGTAATTTTTAAATAAATGAACTTGTTAAAACATAAATTGGCTATAAAATGTCATAAAACACAACATATTAAGATATTTTTAAAAAATCTTGCCAGATTTTAAAAAATGAGTTAATATATTGCTTTTAACAAAGAACTTCTGCAGGCAGAAAAGACATTAGAACTAACTTGAAAATTCCCATCATGCTTCATTCTCTGGTGGAATTTTCAGACCCTGATGGAGTTTCTTTCATAACCAGCTTTGGCATTCAATGACTTCTTTTATTATAAAACAGAGCATTCTTGCTTAGCACAGTCCCATTCCCTTTTTTTCCTGCCCTCAGTTTCTGGAGTCACAAATACATTTAAACAATGATCAAGTCATGCTGTAACAGGCACAGGGAATAAATGAACAACTGCAGGAAGAAATTGCTAAGCTTGGGTCCGAAATCCCACCATTGGAGAAAAACATTAGATTAATAATGCTCAGAAGTGTGAGTTGATGGAAAATTGGATATAATTCCACTGTGTTTCACATCTGTTTTTTACTCTTGCTCTTTGCAGAACACATGAATAGTTGGTATTATGGAAAGCATTATAAAACAATTACTTGCCATTTCTAATTATGTAATATTTGCAAAGTGTCCAGAGGCAACTGTGTATACATTGTTTTTTTTATCTATTAGGCTATAAAATAATTAGATAAAGATGAAATCTAAATAATTAAATAAAACAACTATCTGACTTAAATTTGTTTTACAATTAACCCAACAGTTATCACTGAATCTTCACAACCCAGCAAAAATATGTTGCTCCTTTTTTATTTACCTTAGAGATAAAACATCTTAAGCTTCCTCCATATATTATGTTAATTTCCCCCAATCTACCCCAATATACCTTTCTCAGCAACAAAAAACAAATTTCTCATTGCAATAATTTACCAAAATGAGAGACTTTTTATGATCATGAGCTGGCTAAAGTTCACCAAACATATGAACGTGATATAAGCAATGCCAAATCCTATATAATAAAAGCCTAATATACTAAGTGTCCAACCATTCGTTCGACTGTTCAACCACTCACTATGACACACACTGACCACCAGGGGGCAGATGCTCCGACCAGTAGGTTAGCTTGCTGCTGGGGTCCGGCTGATCGGGACTGGACGAGATGGGCCAGACACGCCCTGGAGCCCTCCCGTGGTCTCTCCAGCCCTGATTGTGCACCAGTGGTGTCCCTCAGCCTGGCCTGTGGGGATTGGGCTGAAACCGACTCTCTGACATCCCCTAAGGCAGTGGTTCTCAACCTTCTGGCCCTTTAAATACAGTTCCTCATGTTGTGACCCTACCATAAAATTATTTTCGTTGCTACTTCATAACTGTAATGTTGCTACTGTTATGAATCGTAATGTAAATATCTGATATGCAGGATGGTCTTAGGTGACCCCTGTGAAAGGGTTGTTCAACCACCAAAGGGGTCGCGACCCACAGGTTGAGAACCACTGCCCTAAGGGGTCCCGGATTGTGAGAGGGCACAGGCCAGGTTGAGGGACCCCACCAGTGCACGAATTGGTGCACCAGGCCTCTAGTCCTATATAATAAAGAGGGAATATGCAAATTGACTGTCACTCTACCACAAAGATGGCGGCTCCGCAGCAGAGGCGGGGTTTCTGTAACACAAGATGACTGCACCCACAGTGGAGGCCAATTTCCCGTAATGAGCCTTAATGAGCAATCAGCAGGGACCTCAGGCCACGCCCCCCACCCTGGCGCCAGGCCGGGGGAACTGAGGCCATGCCCCCTGCCTGGCGGGGCTTGACAGGGGACCTCAAGGTGCACCCCCCATCCTGATGCTGGGCCTGAGGAGCTCAGGCTGCTCCCCCTGCCCTGGCGCCAGGCCAGGGGATCTCAGGCCACACCCCCTGTCCGGTGAGTCTTGACAGGGGATCTCAAGGTGCAACCCCCTGCCCTAGTGCTGGGTCAGGGGACCTCAGGCTGCTCTCCTTGCCCCGGTCCGGGGGACCTCAGGCCATGCCCCCCGCCCAGTGGGGCTTGACAGGGTACCTGAGGCTGTGCCCCCCTCCCAGTGCTGGGCCAAGGGACCTGAGGCTGCGCCCCCTCCACTGGCAGGGCTTGACAAGGGACCTCAGGCTGTGCCCCCTGCCCAATGGGACTGGCCGGGTATGGATCTAGCCCAATGTGGGGGGCCGGCCAGGTCTAGGTTTCGTGCACACGTGGGTGGGAGGGGATTTGACTCTGAGTCCCATGGTGTGCCCCAGACTCTGAGAGGAGGAAGATTTTCATATACATTTTACTAATTTTCTTTCATCTCTGACACTTCTATTTTAGAGAAAGGGCAAATAGCAATATTAAAATATTTCCTCTAATTAATCCCCTTTTAATGTGCATGAATTTTGTGCACTGGGCCACTAGTATTACTATAAACTCTTTTAATTCAATAATTAGACAAAAGGATTATTCTGCACAGAAAAGGAAATCATCAATAAAATGAAAAGGCAAACTATTAAACATTTGTAATACATATATATAGGGTATCCCCAACAATGTATTCACACACTTTGAATAATTATAAAGGCAGTGTTTGTTAAAATACATTTCATTTTAAAAATTGAGCTATCAGCTGTTAAAGTTTGTATACATTTTTTGGGATACCCTGTATTTGCAGAATCATATATCTGATGAGGGGTTAATATACAAAATATATGAAGAAGCCATACTGTTCAATAACAAAACAAAAAACCATTAAAAATAAAAAAATAAAAATAAGAAACCAATCTTAAAAAATGTCCAGAAGATCTGAATAGACATTTTTCTAAAGAAAGCATAAAGATGCCCAACAGGTACTTAAAAAGATGCTCAACATCACTAATCATCAGGGAAACCCAAATTAAAACCACAGTGAGATACCACCTCATACCAATTAGAATGGCTATTGTCAAACAAACAAGAAATAAGTGAAATAAGTGTTGGTGAGGATGTGGAGAAAAGGGAACCCTTGTTCACTGGTGGTGGGAATGTGAACTGGTGGGTGCAGCTTCTGTGGAAAACAGTATGGATTTTCCTAAAAAAATTAAATTGAAAGTGAAGCTCTTGCCAGTGTGGCCCAGTTAGCTGGTGTTGTCTTGTGTGCTGAAAGGTTGCCCGTTCAATTTCCCATCAGAGTACATGCCCATGCCTGGATTATGGGCAGTGCAGGAGGCAGCCGATTAATGTTTCACTATCACATCAATGTTTCTCTCTCTCCCTCTCCCTCCCTCTTTCCTAAAAATCAATAAAAACATCTTTGAAACAATAAATTGAGTAGTGAAGGTCTCTAGGCTTCAGTGTCCTCAAGTGTCCTCATTTCTAGTTTGGGACTAATAATAACTACCTCGTAGTATTTTTTAAAAAAAAAAAAAAAAATATATATATATATATATATATATATATATATATATATATTTTATTGACTTTTTACAGAGAGAAAGGGAGAGGGATAGAGAGTTAGAAACATCGATGAGAGAGAAATATCAATCAGCTGCCTCTTGTACACTACCTACTGGGTATGTGCCTGCAACCAAGGTACATGCCCTTGGCCGGAATTGAACCTGGGACCCTTGAGTCTGCAGACCGACGCTCTATCCACTGAGCCAAACCAGTTAGGGCCACCTTGTAGTATTTTTGAGTAGATTTAATTAGGTAATCTGCTTGGAGTATTTATCATTTAATACATGTTCAATAAATGGCAATTATTAGTGGTATAATAATTAACAAAGTAAATGGCTAATTCAAGAATTATATTCAGGGATACTTCAATTTTATTAAAACAAAGGAGTAAAAATTAAACTCTAGGGAAGGTAAAACTTACTCCAATTAGATCTCAGACCTAGGGGCAGTAGGACAAATGAGTTGGTACCACAGCACCAGGGCCAACACCCATAAGGAAAGACCAGGGTACAAAATGTCCTCACCTTCTTCATTTGCCCCCAAATCATTAGCAATTGCAATTACTTATGTGTTTCAAAATTTACCACTTATTTTATATATAAAAAAAGGCAAATGTGCTTTTAATTTAGTATTTTGTTTCCTTTCCAAATGTCTTCAGTGGTGGTCCAACCCAAAACATCAGCTTCAAGTGAATTTGCTCCATTTTCTTTGTCTAGGTTCATCATTATTTTAAAAAGTGGTTGCTCTCCTGATTGACAGGATAGGCGGACCCGTTGTTGCAGCTTAAGGGAACTAACCTGACCAAGGTTACCTACATCCAGGGAGTCATTTTCACAGACAGAGCTGAAATATTTCAACTGATACTTCTGCACTTCTCCATCCCTCTGCTTTTCTAGCTCGAGAGAAGATCTATTTTTGTCTGGATCCTTTAAATAAGGCGCCGTGTTAGTGACAGGATGAATGGCTCTCACAGGGTACACGGCCCTGGCTTCAGTGACAGCCTGTGCTTGCCTCTCCTCCAGGGTGCTTTCCTATCTCTCAGGGGAATGAAGACAAGTGGACACAGGTCCCGCTGTGTTGCAGCCCCTTCAAAAATACCAGTGAAATAGAAATCAATGGTTTCCATTTCTGAAGCCATTGTAAAAACTCATCGGCCCAAGGGATGAGTACAATTTAAGAAAATAAATTTGCAAAACCCTTTCTTTCAAGAGTCATTTTGCATGAAGATACCCAGAAAACAAAACTGAACTAACTGAAAAAACAAACAAACAAACAAAACAAAACGAAACCACAACACAAAGAAAAAACAAAAGCATTCTGCTACTTCGTTGTAAGATTTCAGATATCTCTCTACTTACACAACTTGTTCTGAAATAAAGCTGTTATTCTCCCCAGATGGAAAATAGAGATAGAAATACCTTCTTCTAGCAAAATCTTCCTCTCTGAGTTCTGGATTGCCCTTTTCCAAGAATACTGCTTTAGTGAAGGTGTCAGCCGTCATACTTACAGCCATCACTCACGCAGCAATTGAAATGATGTGCTATATATTCGTCCAAGCTTAAGGCAGGATGCTTACTGTCTAGCCAAGAAATGAGGCTCTGACACTCTCTTCGGCTGTTAAAGATAAAAACGCTTAAACATGTGTGATAGCTCACTGCTGAGTAAGCATCTTCATGCACAATATACCTTTGCCCAGCTTTTCTGAGGTCACGAGAGAATGTGTACGCCCTCTGACCACAACGGAAAGCAATTGGGTATAGTTAGCTTTCATTGCCCAAAGAGGGTGACTGCTTTTAGAATAAGCAATATTCTAATTAAAATAGATACTCTGAAAAATAGACAAATCAGAGTATTGATTTCCACTGTAATTCTTGTTGTGCTCAGCAAAGTAAATAATTCTCATAGCGCATGCCACTTCTTTAAGGTCTTGATATATTCAAGTATTTTTGTCACATGCTTCCTTCTAAATTAATTGCTTAGTATAGAATTCATACCTATCGAGGTTGAACGTGAATCTAAATTTGTTTTATTCTAGAGAAAGTGGAGAGGAACCACTCCATATTGATTGGCCCACCAGAAAGAACATCTCAATGGAAAGATTTGTTATAATTTACCCAAGGATTTACTTTAGACTCAGCATTGGAATATGTGAAGAAATGACCCAACTCTTTTTTTTTTTAATTGGATCCTGGTCTTGTTTTTGCCCTTTCACCTCCGCAGATGATGCCACCTTGTTATTGCTACTTCCCTATTAGACCAGTGCCCACTGGGCTCCTAGATAAAGCAATGTTTCCAGAGACTCTGCCTTCTGCTTGTAGATGCATGTAAGTCAGTTATTAACATCAAAATGTCAGAGAGGCCTGGCCAGTGTGGCTCAGTGGTTGAGCATAAACCCATGAACCAGGAGGTCAGGGTTTGATTCCCGGTCAGGGCACATGCCCGGGCCATGCAGGAGGCAGCTGGTCAATGATTCTCTCTTATTGATGTTTCTCTCTCATCATTGATGTTTTTCTCTCTCCCACTCCCTTCTTCATTCTGAAATCAATAAAAAATATATATATAATTTAAATATATTTTTTATTGATTTTTTTACAGAGAGGAAGGGAGAGGGATAGAGAGTTAGAAACATCGATGAGAGAGAAACATCGATCAGCTGCCTCCTGCACACCTCCTACTGGGGATGTGCCCGCAACCAAGGTACACGCCCTTGACCAGAATCGTACCTGGGACCCTTCAGTCTGCAGGCCGACACTCTATCCATTGAGCCAAACCGGTTAGGGCAAAAATATAAATTTTTTAAAATGTCAGAGAGCTGTTGTGTTAAAAGATGAGAGATTCCAAATGGCAGGTATCTGGTGGTTGAGTTTTCAAATTGTAGTACTCTAACACTTCCCAAGGAAAATGATTTTCTGTATGCTAATCACTATTAGTTACTTGGAGTATACCATCTCCAATTCTGTTATGAAGGAGCCATCATTCTTATTTTAGAATTAAAGAAACTAAAAATTAAGAACTTTCCCCAGATAATACAAAAATTGTTATGGAGCTCATATTCAAACTGAGGTCTGTCCTTCCCACAGATAGGCTCTTAACGAAGGTACATAGTTCTTAACCGCTTGGCATATAGTGAGTAATTGCCATTTCAGGCACCAGGGGAAGAGGTACATACAGGGCTGCTTCTCAGCCCTGAACATTGTTGGCTAATAGTAACAGTCTACTGAAGTCCTGAGTCACAGCGAACCCAGGTCTCCAAGGCCCTGCTTGCACTCCCTGTAAGGAGTTAGTGTTCATTTGGCAATTTGCTTTTATAGCTACAGTAACCTTTATTGTGTTCTAGTTACTCAAGGTATTTTCTCAATTATTGGTGCCTCTCATTTTTATATTCCTCCTCTCCATCAGTTCCCTTCCCCGCTTGTATGGAAATACTCAAAACTCCCTTCCTTAAAAAACAACCAAGCATCACCAACAAAAATTATTTCCTTGACTCTGGTTCTCCTTTGTACTATTGCTCCATTTTTTTTTTTTTTTTTTTTATCCCTTTACCCTCTCCCACTTCTTGAATGAGTGGCTGTGTCACTTAACTGTCTATAAATCATTATTTTGCACTCACTTCTGAACTCATTACCATCTGGTTTTCTCTTCCACCACTCACTGAATCTAATTCAACTATGCTTAACAGGTTTCATTGGCTGAGGTCCAGTAGCTCTCTTAATGGAGGAAAATGGGAATGGAAAGAGAGTATATATTTATAGACTACCCACCGTGAGCCATCTTTATGCAGTTAGCTCCACATATATTTTCTCATCTAACCCTCATAGTAACCCTGTGATATTTTAAACCATCAATATTATTATTATTTTAAACCTAGGAAACAGATTCAGAGCATTTAATTAAAATAAGGCAGAGATCTGTTGCAAACCCAATTCTGCCTGACTCAGTATCCCATGTTCTTTGATTATGCAAGGAAAGAACGCAATAGAGGGAGGGAGGCAAGAGAAAGCAAGGAAGAATAGAAATAAAAAGAGGAGGAAAGAACTAAAGGGAAGTAGAGAAAGATTTGAATCCAAGAAAGTTTCTCTGATTAATTTTATTGTTACTATTATCTTTTAATTTCATTGTACAGGACTACCTTACTATGGAACCAAAATTAAGTCACAGAAATAGGGGGGAGGGAAACCCAACATTAGTAACAAAAGGTAGTGTAGGGCGCGGCTATAGGGTTAAGCCTCGGACTGACCTGATGGCAAAGCCACAAACAAGTCCCAGCTTAAAGGGCACAGCCCTCTTAAGCATAATTAGGCTTGACCTTATGACGCTCCCTAGATCTATCTCATCTGGGAAGCTATTGGGCTGAGGGAGATGTAGCAAGTGCTGCCAAAACAAGTGAAACTCACAAGAACATTGTAACTACAGTGACCACTACCTTGTTTACCTCTGGCTATAAAATAAAGGCTCAGCTTGCCTCTGGATCTCTCTCTGTGGCCTCACCCAGGCACAGGAAGATCCACCTAAATCCAGCTTATTCTCTTTGTCCATCATTTCTTCATCCATTTGCCGCCCTCACTCAGGCTTGTGAACCCTTGGCTGACCTGCTGGACACAAGGTAGTATACCAGTACTTAATGGAAAGAGCGCATGTCCTGGCTTCAACTGTTCTACTAAAAAGAAGGCTACATCTACTTGCTAACCTTGCTCAACTTTCTGAGTTTTTTTTTTTTGTTAATGCCTAAGAAACTAGGATATAGAGGTGATAGTGAGTGAATTTGTAGATATGTGTGTGCTATTTAAATTTACTTGAAATTATTCAAATTCCTCTGGCCTAGAAATCAGGGCAGAATATCAGGACAGATGGCTTGGTAATGAATTTTTCACCTCCTTCAGTTCCCTAGCAATTTGGAAACTGCACTAGGCCAGGCCCCTGTCAGTGCCATTCGGCACTTCAACCTGAAGACTTGTCTGACACCAGGAAGTTGTCATTGTCAGCAGCTAATGCCTAACAAGTGTGGAGCACCAAATGTCATGAAAATGGAGAGAACAAAATGTTCTGTTCTGATTGTAACTTCCTAACAAGTTTGGGACTCCACTGAATCTCTGTGTTGAGCTAAAAGTTCAACTTATATCTCCAGTCCAGACATCCTTCTTAGCTTTGGACTCATTTATGTAACTATCTATTAGATATTATGGAGGTACCTCAAAGTATGCATACTCAAAACTGAATTCTTGATACTCCCCAAGAAAACTTCTTGTTCAGTGCTTCCTATCTTAATGAGTGGTAATAGCATTGAACCAGCCAATGATTCAGACCTGAAATTATTCCTGACTAATCCCCTCCCTCCCTGCATCACATCCAATCACCAAGGAAGGCCTAGTGATACTACTTCCTAGTATCACTAACTGTCTCCTGAATCTATCCACTGCTCTCCATCCCCATTGCCATCTTGAACGTTAGGCCACCATGGATTCTGATCCACACTTGAGTATAGCTCCCCTGCTAAAGCTCACCAGCCTTCCCTTTTCTGTCCGCCCATTTTCTCTATGGAGCTATACATCAGATCATGCCATCCTATCACTGAAAAACACTCCAGGCTTTTCACTGGTTGGGAAATAAAGTATAAACAACTCATCCTAGCTTGGAAGGGTATGATCTATCTCCCCAGCATCATTTCCTACAAGTTAGTCAGCAGATATTTATTGAGTGCCTGTTGCATGCCAAACCTTCTCTAGGATCTAAAGACACATCAGTGAACAAAACAGTCACTGTCCTTAAGAAACTTACATGCTATTGGGAGCAGACAGACAGTAATCCTAGAAACAAACAAATGAATAATATTGGGTACTTACAAATACCAGAAGGGAGATATGTGTGGCAACATGCCTCCTATAAAATTTCCACATTTCACCTAAACTAGGTGCTTCAATAGGCACTTTTGTCATTATAATTTAGCACCCTTTATTTCTTGATTTTATTCCTTGTTTATCTGCTATGCTGGATTGTTTAGATTTGATGACAGCAAGGATTTGTTCTAGATGTTACTATCATACCCCAATGCCTAGTTATTGTCAGGCATGTGTCAGATGTTTAATAAACATTTGTGAATGTTACTTCCTCAGCATGAATTGATTGATAAGTTCTTATATCTCATTGGGTAAAAATAAAAAAATATATGGTGAAATAAAAATTCAGATGTAAATAAAAATATAGGCCTTCAGTAGTTTATAACTGTTCAGATATTGACCTATATTGAACTTTCAAACACATCAATTGATTAAACTTATTTACTACTATAGGCCCAGTGCATGACATTCGTTCACTGGGATGGGGAGGGGGCAGTCCCTCAGCCCAGTCTGTGCCCTTTAGCAGTCTGGGAGCCCTTGGGGGATGCCCGACTATGCTGCTGTGGAGGTGGGAGAGGCTCCCGCTGGTACGCTTGCCAGTTGTCAGACCCACTTATGGCTGAGCAGCGCTCCCCCTGTGGGACTGCACTGACCACCAGGGGGCAGCTCCTACATCGAGTGTCTGCCCCCTGGTGGTGGTTCTGCCATTCAGTTGATTTGCATATTACCCTTTTATTATATAGGATTATTATATAGGATTATTATATAGGATCGACAACAGAACTCTACGTAATAGTGATTTCTCACTTTTTTTCCTCCTTTGCTGAGAAAGCCAGATTGAGAAAGAACTTTAGAAAAGTGTTCGATGGAAAATATGCTCTGTAACTTAAACACTGCAAGGAAAAAACATAGATGGCTTTTGTGTTGTTTGGGTGAAGAATAATAATCATTTTATTATAATCAGATGGGCATAATCATTTTAGGCAATTCCATGTTAATACCTTCTGTTTACTCAATACCTTTCCAGATTTATACATATTAATCCTTTATATTGAATTTCAAGTGCTTCCAGGGATTAATAGATGGTGTTACACCCTCTGAAGGGGATGAAATAACCAGGCTCTGCCATCTCCCAGCTCTGTGCAGAAGAACGTTTAGCCTACCTGTGCTCACCATAAATCCAAGCCAATTACAACACATAGCATCAGCTTGAATAAAGGTTTGGATTGGCTCTTATATGCTTTAAAAAATAGTTTGTCACACCCTTAACACAAAATATTTGGTTATAGTTTCCACTATTTTATCCTGTTATGGATGAAAGAAATTTCTGGGAGACTTTGAGTTCTAATTCCTTTATTATTTTTTTCTTAAATTTTTCCTTACAACATCCCATGCTCTTACTGTTGTGGTTTAGGGTGTGTATCAGAGTTTCTGTAAGAAACAATAGCTTTCAAACAAATTTTGGCATGCAGAATCTACAAGAATAGTTGTCTTATCAGTTTCTCTTAAAAATAAATAGTGCTCTTTCCTCACCATCACTCTTCCCCAAGCTCATGGCTTGCACATAGTCTAATGCATATACATACCTATAGTGTGAAATAGTGGCAGACAGAATGCAGCACAATGTTGTTGAAAAACCCTAAGGCTAAGCTTTGGAATTTAAAGCCTCCAGACAAAGATATTTCTCTTGGTGGTGTGATGCACCCCCTTCTGTTTATCTATATTTTCATTTCTCCTCAGTTCCATATCTAGAACTTACTTCTTGGACCCCTCAGTTCCAAACCAACCAGGTCTTGGCCTTGGTCTTCACTGTTACTGGCTTAGCCCGCTTGTTGTCCTTGTAGAAACTCTTACTTGTATGCAAACTCACGTATGTAAACTCTCACTGCAAATAGAAAACCTTCCACAATGTTTCTCAACTTCTCAGAAATTACAACGTACCCTACATTTGGGGAGGGGTTTAATATTATGTAGCCCATGTCCCATTTCATAGCTTAAAACATGCGTGAGATACGGACTAGTCAGCAGTGGTCAGCAAACTCATTAGTCAACAGAGCCAAATATCAACAGTACAACGATTGAAATTTCTTTTGAGAGCCAAATTTTTTAAACTTAAACTATATAGGTAGGTACATTGTTATTAACTTAATTAGAGTACTCCTAAGGCTTAGGAAGAGCCACACTCAAGGGGCCAAAGAGCTGCATGTGGCTCGCGAGCTGCAGTTTGCTGACCACCGGGTGAGGAGAACCTGGCCTGGAAAAATATCTGGCTGATGAATTCTGTCCACCTACGTGACAGCTGGGCTTCACAAGGACTCTGAAGTCCCAGTTGTTTAGCAAAAGGAAACAAAAAAGGATGTACACAGATCACAAAGATCAGCGACAACATGAAAAAACACATAGAATACGCCACTGGCCCCACTCCTCGGAGAGACGGTTTTCCAAATGTGGGAAACAGAAAATAAAACCTTTACTTATGATAATCAGTTGAATTTCTAAGGCTCCTAGCCTTGCAGGTTTATTATGAAAACCAAGTTCAGTTCTCCTAAGGGGTAAGAAAGAACCACTTCCTATGGCATGAAGTTATAGAACAGCAAATGTTTAAAGCCCTATAATTTGTTCCTGGGGTAGCATTACGTTGTCCTCTTCTGGGTTACGTAAGTCTGCCTTGGCCTTTCAAACACAGAAACGCTTTACCCTTGACACAGTTTGGAACCTGGAACTGCCTGTGAAAACATAAATAACTTTATTTTTCCATTTGAAAAGTCCCTAAACACAAATTGATAAGTTCTCAAAGAATTTCAGCACAGGATTTGCAGGCTAGCATTTCAACTGCCAAGACCTATATTCAAAGTGTTTGAATTGCCAGAAAAAACACAGCTGTTAGTCTATATCTCAGGCACCATCTTTCAGGCAGGGGAGATTACTAAATGGGCTTGAAGGGTAGATGCAAGTTTCAGAAGAACAAAACGCAGTACTGGAAGGGCACCTACCCGAACCCGAAATCCACATAAATCCCAAATATTAATACTAACTCAGAATATCAGAAGTTTTAAATTACTGCTTATTTCGAAAGAACTCCCTTCCCCCTGCCCCCCCTCCAAAAGTCATAAGCATCCACTAGCCAAGTTTTCTACTAACCTTCAATTCTACTCTTGGTAAATGCTTCTGTGTCTTGTTTTAGCTATTCTTTAAAGGCGTCTGATGGCCTAGAAGCTGGCCACCTGGAATGATTTCATGGAGTCGTGGTTGGAGAGTCTCCTGAGTTCAGAGTGGCTATGGCAGAGACAGTCTTGGACATTTTCATAAACTAAATTGAATTCTTGGCACGTCCGGGGCGTGGATAGCATGCGTTTCCAGCCCTGCTCCCCCTTAGCTGTATCAATTATGCTTTAATTTCTGCCCTAATAATGTGATAAAGTGGGCCATTTTTTTTTTCTTTGCTCTTTAGTGGTGATTTGAGATACCATAAACTGCACAAATAATTAAGGAGTTTTGTTTTTTTTTTTAATGTGTCAAGCATCTTTGGATTTTCTCAGTCTTTTATTATGAGAGTATATGTTCATATGTCTATCCCCCCCTGCAGGGTTAGTTCAGATTTTGATGGTCTGGCTGCTTGCTGTAACAATAAGCTTCGGGCTATGTGTACTTTCCTATGCACACACTCTCCTCTCTTCTCCAGCCACTGGTGCAACTCCCTGGGGTGCTGGGATATTCTCCTGAGAAAACCGGTGCTCAGTGATAACCCAGAATCTTCTAAACAAAACCAACTGGTTACTCACACTTTCCATTCAGTGAACATTTGCTGAGTATATCTACCTTAGGTCATCCTTATACATATAACGTTTAAATTAATCCTCCCAGGAATTTGTAGATGAAAAAAATGAGTCCAGAGAGTTTAAGTAACTTGCCAATGATGTACAATAAATAAATGGCATGTCCAGATGTCAATGCATATTTCTGGAACTATTTTTAGATACTGTTGATCATTTTGAAATACCTTAAGCTGACACAGTGGATGCATATCACAATGGAAGCCATGGGTCTTTTTCTGAACCCCTGGGGCTAGCCATGTAATATGGCCCAGTGAGGGCTCTAAAGGACCTGCTTTGCACTTTCTCTCTGACAGGGGATTCTGTGCGCTGCTGGTCATGTAAAAATTTGATCAATAATACATCAAACCGAGGTTTCCATTTCAGAACACATATACAACCTTCAATCAATATTAATGACATCAAGTATCAAAGGTCTATTATTCCAAAGGTCTCAAGAGAATTCTAAGCAGCACCTAAACATATACATTTCCTAAGTTAGAATTTAATGAACTTCCTCCTAGCTTCTTGTTACCAGCTACTTTAGTCAATGTAATGAATGGCTTCTCTCAGGACGATTGTTTTTTCAGGATGCAGGTAACATTAAAACTCTCCTGCTGCTAGTTGTAGCTGTAATTTTAACTGGAATCATACCACTGTGATCCAAAACTCAGGGTCTCCTAATGAAAATCATACTGTTTGAGTGGAAACCAGCTAACCCCAAAGTCTTAAAGTGATCACCCCCACGCTGCAGCTGGCCCCAATTATATGTGTCTTGTTCTCCCCAGTGATGACCCTCGCTGAGTTCTTACAATTTTTTGAATTGTTGCTAAAACTTTTAAGTGAGTGTATTTTCAGTAAAATTCTATATGTTAGGCTTCTCTTAAAAATTTGTAATATTAGGTAGCACTGGGCCTGCATTCCAGCCATAGTGAAAAGTGAATGGGTACTTCTTGTAGGTGGGTCTGATTTCTCCAGTGTGACTCTCTCCCAGCATTGCCCGATGGGCTGTGTTGAGGCCGAAGGTCTGTTGACATTGATCATTGTGCTTGTATTATTATTTTCTTGTAGTAGGGTTAAAAAGAAAGAAAAATATTTTTGACTCTTTCAGACATGGGAAACAAAATATAATCTGAGAGGGTTTGTGTTTTAAAAAAAATAGAAGAGAGCAAGTTTCTTTGTGGAAGGAAAGAATGTGCCTTTTTGGTTAATATGCAAATAAAGTATCTCAGCTTCAAGTTCATTGGTGTTATTTGCTTGGCCCTGTCAGCATTTGAGAGCGATGATTTAGTCTTGTTTTGGTGATGTGAACACAGAGATGGAAAGAAGTTAAATGGCTTCCCAGGATTTATGTTTTTAGGACATAACTAGAATTAAAGTTTCCTCACCTTTTTTTTTTTTTTTAAATCCTCACCCGACGATATGTTTGCATTGATTCCAGAGAGAGAGAAAGGGAGAAGAATAGAAAGAGAGAAACATTAATGTGAGAGGGAAACATTGATCAGCTGCCTACCAGATGCGCCCCGACAGGGGATCGAACCCTAAACCTGGATATGTGTCCCGACTGAGAATCAAACCCTTGACCTTTGGGTGTATGGGACGACTCTCCAACCAACTGAGCCACATGGGCCAGGGCTGGTTTTCTCACCTTTTAGTACAGTGCTTAGCATGTGGAAGATAACAAATATATGAATTAATTCGTAAACTGAAATCTTGAAAAAAAATCTTAATGTTATGGAATATTTTTTAAAAGGGACATAAGTTAATACATCATATTAAAGAAATCTATGAAATAGAAAATGGTCGTAAATACTGGAGGGTGCAAGCATTGTGCAATGTGTACTTCAGGGTAGTTAAATCTTTCCTCTTATAAGGTATTTAACCAGGTCCCTACTAATTATTTCACCTAGAGAGCTTTTATCTCTTCGGGTCTTAAAGTACTTTCTAGAGCAGCCTATTAAACAGTCAACATCTCTGATGGAAGGTCACACCATGTTTTTGTTCAGACTGGTCCCTCTTTTTCATCTGACTCCCACCTTGCCCTGGAAAGAAGGAGAGCCTAGTGGTCAGAGCAGTCCTGCAGGTCAGGTGCTATGCCTGTGCTAAAATGTTAAAGTAGGTCAAGTTTGCCCTTGAGCTTCCTCCCATATGACTTGTCAATCTATTTCCTCTCTTTTTGCCCTCTTCTCCTTCCTCCCTCTTTCTTCCCAACATGTGAGGAGGTCATCCATTCTGGATATTCCCATCCATTCCTGATTTTAAATGTTCTCCCCCAGCCCTGGCTGGTGGCTCAGGTGGTTGAGTGTTGTCCCATGCACTGAAAGTTTACCTATTTAGTTCCAGGTCAGGGCATATGCCCGGGTTATGAGTTCAATCCTCAGTGGGAGTCATGCAGGAGGCAGCTGATTGGATGTGCCCTCTCATATTGATGTTCCTCCGTCTCTAAAAATCAATAAAAATATTTAAAAAGAGAAAGCTTCAGCTGTGATGGAATGGGGAGAGTAAGACATGAAAGAAAAATTAATTATACTGTACTAGGGATCAGACTATGGGCTTGGTTAACCAATGAGAAAAATAAAACAAAAAATAAGATTTAAAAATGGAATTGTTTTATTCAAGAAAAAAATTCCTGAGTACAAACATGAATTTAAAAGCAATTGTGATTAAGCCATCATTTTAGATGAGTCAAAGCTCAGAAGGGGGACTGCAAGTGGCCTTAAGAAGGGTCTCGGGATTTGTGCCATCAGCGTAAATGTGGCAGTTACCGTTAAACACAGAAGTGAAATGACTAAGAAGAATATAAAGGCTAGAAATGAACAGATGTCCAGGCACTCAGCTTGCTAGGGGGCTTAAATTGGATAAATTTTATATTCCGTTCCAAGTTAACAAATATTAGGACATTAAAATGCATGAAACACGTGCAAGATGTGTATTCCATCTTGTCATGGTTTTATTACTAAGTTAGAAAGAGTTAGGCTTCAGGGAATGTATGTAAATGCACCAACCAGTCTACGCAAATGCTGAGTCAGGGGCCATGGGGAAGGGCAGTGAGATTTCTATTTCCAAAGAGGAGACTAGGCAGCTGTATTCTAAACATCCCTTGTAGGGCTATTCCAAGGTGGCCACCCACTCCCAGAAAGACGGAAGAGTGTGGGGTTGCTGGGCGACACTTCCTGTAGAGGTAGCAGCGGCCACGCCTCACCTGCTTTGTTTTCAGTAACAGCATTACGTTTAGCGAGTGTGTAAAATGTTTGCTCTGTACAGGGAGGATGCTTTTATTGGACCTGAGGAATTATTACTACAAGGGAGCTATACTATGGTGAGTAAGTACACTATTGATAATACCAGACTGTCATTATGAGACCTGATTTTCACACATTTTCTGTTGACTCTGGAGCTTTCTGCATAGACTGACTGAGGCCATGTGGAAAGAACAAGGTTTTCCTTGGTGCGCAAACCTATTGAGTAAGGAATATGAGTGTGTTTAAACTAAGTGATCTTTCCTCGGTTTCTTTGTTTGATGACTATCTATAATCATGGAGAGTAATCAAAGTAAACATTATTCTTTGAAGGACATAATATGAATTATATGTAGTATATTATTTTTAAAAAATATTTTTATTGATTTCAAAGAAGAAGTGGGGAGAGAGAGGTAGATAGATAGATAGATAGAGAAAAACATCAATGATGAGAGAGAATCATTGATCATCTGCCTCCTGCACATCCCCTACTGGGAATCGAGCCTACAACCCAGGCATGTGCCCTTGACCAGAATCGAACCCAGGACCCTTCAGTCCACAGGCTAATGCTCTACTCACTGAGCCAAACTGGCTAAGGCTATATGTACATATATACATATAGCTATATGTATATACATATACATAAGGCTATATGTAATATATACATATGTATATATGTATATATTATTGAAAGGGAATTCTTCTGCTTCAATGCCAATCATACAGATCTGTGGAAGAATTTCTTCAAAATAACCCTTGAGGATCTATATTTTAAAATGTATGTGCATGTTTCACAATTGATTGAGTGTGGGTGTGCTGACAATGGAAATAAAAACTTGGGAATTATTAGAAATGCACTCCCCCAAATCGGCCATTTGCTGTGAATACAGAGACCTTTTGAACTTCACCAAAATAGATGTTTCATGCAGAGAAGGCTGCTGAGACCAACTGCTGGACTTATTAAGTAACCATTAGAGAAATTCCAGGTAGAAAGAGTGCTATGAAAGTACAAAATTTGATGAGACAAATGACCTTTCAGCATTGCTAGGGAATGCATGTGGTGGATTTTCCCCTTACTTCAATAGACAGCAAATAAAGCAATAAATTCAAACATGCCAACCACTAGGAAATCACTTCTCCTCCTAAAAGGAGTCGTAATAGGAAGCAGAACTCAGATGGTCGAGTTGATAGTGTTCTGCTCCCACGGGGCCCATTCTTCAGTGGTGAGCTTTCCCAAGAGCTCTGTGGCTGATAAACTGCTCACCCCTGGAGTCCTGTCCCAGCCGGCTGACATTAAATGCCCGGACACAGAGCAGACCTGCCCCCTGCATCAGCTTGGCTAAACCTGCTTACGCAGACGGGAAGGGACTCCAGGGCAGTAAATGCAGACCCAGTGTGACACAGGGACTTCTGGCATACACGTCTCTTTTCCTTCCATCTGTTAATTTCTTTAAGCCAGGAGAAATGGAAAATATTCCTAAAGAAGTTTAGACCTAATAACCCCTTTCATTCTGGGGACACCAGAACTTAAGAAAAATGGTTCTTTCCTCACTAAGGAGCAGGTGCTATTTAGACTGTTTAGGACTCTTTTAAAAATATATTTCTATTAATTTCAGAGAGGAAGAGAGCGATAAAAACATCAATGATGAAGAGAATCACTGGTGTGCTGCCTCCTGCATGCCCCCTGCTGGGAATCGAGCCTGCAAACCAGGCCTGTGCCCTTGACTGGAATCCCTGGGACCTTTCAGTCCACAAGTCAACATTCTATCCACTGAGCCAAACCGGCTAGGGCTGTTTAGGGCTCTTTTTATTCCGACAAAAACAATCACAATAAAAATTCTTGGTATGTTATGTGGCAAAAGTAAGTAAAACAAATAAACATATAAACAAATTAAGTAAATCCTGTCTAAAGGGTACTTTAAACCCAATGTTCCCATTATGCATCAACTTGCCATTTCACTGAACTATTAAAGTTGCCACCAAGGGAATCATTATTAAGGATATGGTCATAACAGGAGTCTGGGTCCTGGACCAAGTGTTTGTTTTGTTTTCCTTCTCTTTATAACTGCATCATTCTATATTTTAAGGAAATCTGATTAGGTTAACTGTGTAGAGTTGGATTTTTCTTTCACCAGGATTGCCTGTTTGAGAACTTTGATGATGATGAATGATTAAGGACTATGTCCTATAAATGATTTAGCTCACCCTGTGAAAGTTCTCTAAATAATAGAAGAAAAGGCTGATAAACTTCAAGTTGTTGAAGGATTAATTCACTACTAAATCTATTACTCTATTCATTATCCACATGTGGCTATCAGACTAATCCACCTTTCAATGTCTTGCTCAAGGTGTAACCATGTGACTACCTAGTTAGTGAATTATGTTAACACAAATGAAATTTCCGTTAGGAGAAAAAAAATGTTAAAGCCAGAGCCCTAGGAAGACACAAGTGAAATAATGTGTTTTCAAAAACGGAAGAAAAATAAAAAGGTAGAAAATTGTATGTCATCTGTTTTTCATCACAATAAAAAAAAAACACACACACACAACAACAACGAGCAAAACAACAACCAATGATCCTATTTCTAATAAGGCTGAGTCTTTGATCCAGGAGGGGAGAGGCCCCCAGGTAAATGGGGGTAGAGTTGACGAGGTCTAGAAAAGCTGGAAGCTCAAAACTGGAGAGAGGCATCTTGGGGTATTGAGCTGGGAACTAGGTTTCTAGTCCTGAATGCTAGTAACATGCTGTTCCACCTCAGGCCATCGTACTGTATCCCTATGGGTTTATCAGATGAGGAGGGAGAGGGCTTAATTAGCAGATTTCCATGGCAGTTGCTTGCCTAAAATGCCCTGGTCTCAGATGGCACTTGAAATACGTTAAACACCAAAGTCAGAAATCTGTTTAATATTCACTGAAAACATGTTTTGCATTCTCATGTAAGTATATTTGAAATTATACAGTGTAGGCATGCCTATGTTTTCTCTCTCTCTCTCTCTCTCTCTCTCTATATATATATATATATATATATATATATAGTCAATGACCAGAATGCTGGAACAACTGGAACGACTAGAATGACCAGTTGCTATGATGCCCACTGCGACCAGCCAACCGGCCCGATCAGGGGTGGAGCTGGCTGGCCAACCTCCCTTGGCCCCTTCCCCAGCCAGCCCTCCATCTGGGCTGGCCGGCTGGACCCCACCTGTGCACAAATTCATGCATTGGGCCTCTAGTTTCTAAATAGTCATGAATGAAAGAGAGTGTCAATACATTTTAGTTCTAAAAAAAAGAATATAGTTTTAGTATAGTTTGGGCAATATTTAATACACACTTTTACTAAATCCCTATGTAAAACCCTAAATGGAGTATTATTATATTCCTAAGGAAGTAATGATCCTACAGGATTTGGTGAAATATTCCTGAATTTTATTCAAGAAGAGGTCTCATTTGAAATTGGTCAAAGTCTATTTCTTACACAATGATTTTTCTACTTTTTACTTTCTAATCAAGAAATTGGAATAAACTAATTATTCATTAGTTCATTTCACTATTTCTGCCTTCTAAGTGCCAGTCACTGTGCTAGGAATTGTGGGGATTAGAGATATAAATAAGACAAGTACTTCCCTCTGAGAATTTGTAATCAATAAGTATAGGATTGTACTCATACGCTTTCAAGATTCAGACATTCAAAGAACTAACGAATCAGTTATTTCCATTTTATATTTATTTTGTGAGGGTTTTCTTTACTCACCTTATCTTAAAAAATGTCATTTTTGTGAGACTATACTTACAGAGGAATGCTTTATCATTAGGGAGAGAGTTTGGATGGTGCAGAGAGGCGGTTGTTGTCATCTGTCTGGTGATGCTGGGGTTGATGCAGTGCAAACCATGTCTGTTTTGAAACACAGCATGCTCTAATCCTTAGGCATCAGGGTGTGCCTGATGTTCATGTCCGCACTGCTTTTGAAGGCTGCTGTTCGGCATCAAAAAGCACCTTAAGGGAGCACTTGTGTAGGTGTGGGAACATTGCTATCTAACTCTCCAGCGATTGCACTGTGAGTCTTCTTTTCACGCACACGTGATTGACGTGAGAAATATCAAAGGGCAGAGGGTCTGAGACTCTGCAACACTGGACAGGAGTCCTTTTGCCATAGTCTTGAGGTCCAGATGAAGAATCCCTAATCGAGGATTCCCCACCCCCACGCATTCCACACTGAACTGCATCAGAAATTGGGTAGCATTAACCTGCAACCTTCAGGCAAGAATCTACAAAATGAACAAGTGAAATGGACGGGGACCACACCGGGTTGTAGTGAAAGGCTTGTTTTACTCCTTTTTGGTGGCAAAGAGTCATTTAGAGGGGAAAGGAAATGTGGAGAATTTCCTAACAGCTGAGAATTGTGTGAAGGTAGAATTGGTCACCCGTTTGGTAGTCACCAGCACAGACAAACTGGAATGTGGTAACATGTGGTGCCCCAGCAGCCCCTGAGCTCCTGAACTGATCCTATTCCTATGAATCGATGAACTAACTCTTTCACCTTTGGAAAGGTCTCTATGGAAGGAGACTTCAAAGCAGATAAATGTCGTGCAGATTTCCTGAATTCTGGCCCATGCAATGAGTTCTTGGAGATTCTAGTTATGCCAGAAATAAAGAAGTTCTGTGATGGAACAGGTTTGGAAAATGCTAGACACTAGAACCCCCTGTGGAAGATGCATAATGCTTGCTGTCATAGCATTTGACCAAGTTTAAATAAACTTGTTTAAACTTTAACTTGGTATTCCTCAAACACATTATAGCTCTTATTGTTCTGTAAAACCAGTATTCTAATGCCTGAAACTTGAGGGATGTTCTGTGGTAAAAATAGCATGACTTTTTAAAAAAATTAAATCTTTATTGTTGAAAGACTTACATATGTCCCATTCCCCCCGCCCCTCCCCCACATTGACCCCTTCTAGCTCGCCCCCATCCAGCATGACTTTTTGAGTCATGTCATCGTACAACTTGGGTGGCAAGTCTGGCTAAACCACTGATTACTTGCTTGAGATTAAAGAAGCTTCTTACTGTGACAAGCCTCAATGTCCTCATCTGGAAAATGGGGGAATTACTTGCCCATGCAGGATCTTATGGGTATTAAGATAATTCTTGTACAGTACCTAACAGTGCCTGGCCAACAAGTGCTCAATAAATGGTGACTCTTTCTAGCAGTTACTAATATATTTTTTTTATTTGAGCATTTAATCATCTCTCTTGCAGTTGTTAATGTAAAAAACATTCAAACCTGTAAAGAATTTTTGTGAGTTTATTTGAGTCAAACTGTCAATAATTGCCAGGAAACAATATCTCAATGGATTAGGATAGTGCTCTGGAGAATGGTGGGTTTTCATCTATTTTTATACATTGCAAATCAAAGGAGGGATGTAGGTGGGTTACATGAAATCCATTGGTGATAGACTAGAGAGGCAGGAGAAAGCAAAGCAGGGAAACATCTGGGATTGGATAAAAAGTAAAATGATAAACACATACTTAGGTGGGTGCAAGAACAATTAACATGATAATGAATGAATTTGTGGTATCTGTCCTGGTGCCCAGGCACATTAGGTTGTGCCCCAATGGGTCCAGAAAAGGGGAAGTTACAAGTTACCCAGACATTTCAAGGGTATGTTATTATAGATGCAAAAAGAAAGGCTCAGTTAAGGTAAAGGTTGACCTTGTCAGTGAAGATACTGGCCTAGGAGGTAACTACCCACCATATCTGCTTTTAGTTAAAGTTTAATTTCAGACAATCCTTTGTGGTTACCTTAGGTCTCTGAGTTTGCAAAACCGTCATGCAGGCCTTCCCTGAGCTTGTCAGGTTAG
The DNA here is from genome assembly GCF_014108235.1 of Myotis myotis. Taxonomy (NCBI): domain Eukaryota; kingdom Metazoa; phylum Chordata; class Mammalia; order Chiroptera; family Vespertilionidae; genus Myotis; species Myotis myotis. The sequence goes on from NW_023416335.1 coordinate 178,986,585, forward strand.
CATGTGGCCCCTTTCGTCCACACAGTTTAAAATCTTCTTCCTTTTGTCTGTCTTCTGTAGAGAAAGGAAAAGTGTCATTCTGATTGCACCATCTGGTGAAACAGCTGAGGCTTCAGTACCCAGTGTTTGCTCCTGGGACAGAGGCCTCAGCTGCTCTTACCCCCAACCCCTAATTTCAGGAGGATCTTGGCTTGAATCACTCTTCCTACATGGACTTGCAGCCGAGGGTCACAGTGTTACCAAGGAGTCCTAAGGAGAGTGCTTGAAGGTGGAAGAGCACCTGCTCAAACAATATTTCCCTTCCTCCTTTGAGGTCCCACAACGTTTTATTTGAACCCCAGTTATGGGACTAACATTTTAAGGTTGTGATGGGTTGTGTCCCTAATGCCTCCTCCCCTTACACACATGAAATATTCAATATTTGTTGTCCTGAATGCAAAGATGATCCTTCCAACACATCTGTGATCTGGGTCCCCAGGTTCAGCCTCGGAACTTAGGCTATCCTCTCCATTTTAGTCTTTATAGGAGCAAAATTCTGCTTGAGAAAGCCTAGTACTGCACATCATTTCAATAATGCTTTTCTTTGCAGAACATGACTTCTTCCTGAAATGAGAGATTTAAAAGGAATAATCCATTATTATCATAATGAGTTCAAGAGAATGCCTCACAGTGGATATCCAGTTTACTCAGGGACTTGACTTTCTGTGGTCAGTGGTTGAGGTGCAAATTTAAATACATCTTTTGTTGATGATTAGTCAGTGTTCTGTGACAGCACTCCTTTTTTTTTCTTTTTTCCCCAAGGGCACTTTCTTTTGGGAAAGCATGACAATTAAGGGCACAGATAGACCTGGTTCAAGTGGCCTTGGGCAAGTTACCTTAGCTGATCCTAAAATACTTCATCTGTAATAGGGGTAATGATTCTAGGGGGTATTGTTAAGAGTAGATTTGCAGTCAAATGCTCCACCACTGAGCTAGATAATGGAATACTACTCAACCATAAGAAAAGATGAAATACTGGCATTTGTGACAACATCGATGGAGTTTGAAATATGCTAAGCAAAATACGTTGGATAGGAAAAAACAAGAACCATCTGATTTCAAGCATAAGAGACAGAAATTAACAAATGAACAAACAAACAAATAAAAAAAAACATACCTCACAAACACAGACAACAGTATGGTGGTTACCTGTGGAAAGGGAGGGTGGAGGGAGGTAGAAGAGGGTAAAGGGCATCAAATATATGGTAACAAGAGGAAACTTGACTTTGGGTGGTGAACACACAATGCAATATACAGATGATGTATCATAGAATTGTATGCTTGAAACTTATCTTATTAACCAATGTCCCCATAAATTTAATAAAATTTTAAAGAGTAAATGTGAAAATAAAAGTACATACTTCTTGACACATTGGAAGGGTTTGATGAAAGTTAGCTATCACCACAATACTTTTAAGCTTATTTCTTAACTTTTTAAATATGTCATTTTATTATCTATTGTGAATTAATTAACTAATACACAGAAGGCTTCATTCCCATAGGAGTTTACAGTCTGCCATAAATGCAATGCAGATATGAGTTATTTCATCTAAACACAAAGGAAGAAGGTAGTTTTCTTAATGGACTCATGGAATCTTCATATTATTATGAAACACATAAGTTAGTTATCCCACTTTTTCCATTAAAAGAGATCTAGGAAGGGCTATTTTATAAATTTAAACTTTATTTTAAATTCTACACTAGGCCTTTAAAACATCGTATTCATTAGATTGCATTAGTGATTTTAAACTATTATTATTTCCTTGGACTGCATCTGGAAGTTCTTCTATATAATGATCCATAAATATTTTTGAATAGAGATTCATGACTAAATGAACTTTGATTTCTAGAAGGCAAAATATGTGGACATGTCTTTGCATTGTTTTCCCCAAACAGAAATTTAACAGCAATAGCTAGGAGAGGGAAAAGTTGATGTAGGCAACAATTCAAATATAAGGTGATAAGAGATCAGCTGACAGTGAGGAGGTGGGAAACTGGTGATGCCAGGTTGTGAAAAGGACTTAGAAGGATGAGCTTTCCTACCACCATCACTGCTAAACAGCACTCTGGATTTCACAGCCCCAAACTTTCTACTTCATTTGAGGGAAAACGATTTCTTATGTCAATGAAAGCTTTTCATCATTTCTAAATTTAAAAAAATAAAGATAAATGATCCATAATCACTCTAATTTTTCTCTAAACCAAAATATGAGTGGAGCTGTGAACACACCTTTGGTTTTACTGATTTCCCTCATAAATTACATTGTTTGGACCTCTGATAGGGAAGTAAGGAAGGATTGTAGCATCTGGGGTTATCAACCATCAATGTTGGAAAATCCTTTAGGTTAATAGTGCCTAACTTATTTTCACATTATAAACTGTATACAAATCCTTTCAATATCTCAGAATAGATTCTTCCTGTGATTCATACCCCCAGAGCAGGGAGATTACTTCACTCCCACGCCCTTTGCAATATCCAGACTTTCCTTATTTTAATGAAACTAACATATCTTCCAACTCTTCAACTAGAAATCATAGATTGATTCTGACCTCACATATTAAAACAACATGTCTCTTCGTGCTTTTGCATAAAAACAACATGAAAGAGAAATGGAAAGAAAGAGAGCAGCAATCTCAAAACATACTTAGGGTGAACCTATATGTTTTGTGTTTTCCTCAAAACTTTCAGAATAGACTTAACATAGCTAGCTTTTCTACAAAGATGAATCAGATTATTTTATTTTTTCTTTGTTAATATACAAAAAGCTCACTATTTCAAAATTATTTGCTTTTCTAACGATAGGTGCACAAGAAAAATAAACATGTCATAAAGTGTTTTAATAATACCAGGTGCCAGGGTGATACAGAACAACTAGGCTATGGAACAGTGAGGATATGGAAGAATTGGAACTCTCATATACTGCTGGTGGGAGTGTAAATTGGTATAACCACTTCAGAAAGCCATTTTTTCAGTGTCTAGCAAAGTTGGTTATATGCATACCCAATGACATAGAAAGGATTAAAAAATGCATAGGCATGTTCACAAAACATGTATAATTCTTTTAAAAAAACATGTGCAAGAATGTTCACAGCAGTGCCATAATAACTAGAAACTGGAAGCTATCCAAATGCCTAGCAACATTAGAAAGGGTAAGTAAATTGAAATATATTCATGTAATTGCATAGAGCACAGCAATGAGACTACACAAACTCCAGCTACACACTTAATATGGATGAAGCTCAGAAACAGAATGCTGGGTGAAAGGAGCACTTTACTGTATGATTTCATGAACATAAAATTCACAAACGAAGCCAGGACAGTGATTGCTTTGGGGTGTTAGTGACTAGAAGAGAGAACAAAGGGCACTTCTTCAACTCATCAGGCTGTCCACGTGTGATTTGTACCCTATTCTGGACATGTGTTATACTTCCTTTAAAAGTTTTGTTGAATGCTGTAGTGTTAATGTCAAAATATTGACCAGACGCCATCCAAATAATGCTATGAAATTGGTTGTAACTTTTTCCAGAAAACTCTTAAATGACTGTACATTTATGACTCAAGTTTCATGAGCTTTTCCCCTGACACTGAACATCACCCTGAACACTTTGATGGCCTCTTTCCTTTAATGCACCATGAATTAGTCATAGCCCCTGGCAAGGATTGTTAATTTTATAACTTCTGCTTTCCATAAATCCCCAAAAGTCAGGAATAGCATTTGCTCAGTTTTTCCTGAGATAGGAGATAGTAGTGAAGTGCTTCCTAACTCAGCTTTGCTAAAATTGGATTAAACAAGGTGGTATGTGTAAAGAGTGTAATGCAAACTTAGAGTGATTCAGAAGTTTGATGTGATGTGTTTTATTATTTGAAAACATCTCTCAGTAAAATAGGCAGCATTAAGAGATCAATAAAAAAAAAAAAGCAGGCAGAACTGAATTCTCCATTCAGTGAAAGGATCAGCTATAAGATACATCTCGAGAAGTGTCTGCCCACTCACACACACTTATTGAAAGTGTTTAAACATTTTAAGTAATCATGAAAAAGAGATGGATGTTCTTAGTAAGGAAAAATCACTTACCCTTCCTGTACTTTTTGTACTGTTGACATCGAATCATTAAAGGTCAAGTATTCTTTTTCACAGAATGTTACTTTACATGTGATTCACCATTTTAGTATACTATTAAGGAGAGAGCGTCACACTCTAATGGAGAACTTTCCTGAGCACCAGACTTGGTTCTATCACTAGCTAAAAAGTCTTTGAAAGAAATTTAGAATGATAGAAAATCAGAGATGAGAAATAACCATAGTCCCAACCTGCCATTTTGCAAGTAAGAATGTTAAAATGGAAAAATACCAGGTAATCCTAAAGGGCTTATTAGGCAATGGATCTAGAACCAACGCCCTGTTCTTTAAAGCCAGTATGCCATTTTTATAATACTTTGCCCAAAGAGAGCTGCAATCTCAAAACATTAAAATTTACATCTGGTTTTATTTTCTAAAATTACTCAAACATTTTTTATTTTTATAGTTTATTTTTATTTGACTTGGAATAGTTGATATACAATTATCTAAGCTTTTTCTGCACTGTATTAAAGTATATTCTCCTCTATGTCAGAATTTAAGGGCTACATAGTCACACATTCATACATATATACACAAATACACATATATAATTCTATATGTATCTTTAGAAATAGCTCATTTTTTTTCGTAGTTGAGATTTCCCATAATTTTGAACTGTGATTTATTCTAGTTTTGAAGATCAGTGCAGAGTTGAAGATCAAGGGAAGGACAAATAGTACAGGAAAAATATGTTTTCTTCCAGATCTCATAAAATTTCTTACTTATATGTGTCATTTTTATCAAAAGTAGAAAAAAAAGTCCCTATCTATTTCATTGCATAGGATGGTCAATAAAACTTTACTACTTTGACATTGTAAGATGTTTGGTTGCTAATCAAATTAAGAAAATAAAGGCTAACTCTTCTTTTTGGCAGAAGAGACAAAATAATAAGAGAAAAAGTTCAAAGTTCAAAATTAAGATTTTCATTGGACCCTTAATACATAATTATTATTTACTAGATGCATAATTTTGTTATGGCCAATGAGTTGAAGGCTCAGAAATAGTGAAAACAACAATGGGAGTTGGGTTTGAGATAGCACCCTGGCTCTCTTAGGCAAACCATCTTGTTTCTCCACAGATTTCATGTGACAATGGGGTAAGATTACATCACTGGTAGTTCCTTAGAGAATAGACAGCAGTATACAATTATAAAGTGGTATTATTGTTATTTAACTCATTAAATGTGCCTCCTAAAAGTTTGGCACTGTTTTATAAAGCTGGAAAGTCCTCTTCTATTTATACTTTCCTCTCTTACATCCACATTTCTTTAAGATTTTTTTTTGCAAAAGTATTATCCTGGCTGGTCCAACTTCAATACTTAGTAGGAGAAAAGGGTGGACTTTTAGCATATTATAGAGAAAAATAATTAGTCGAAATGAGAAAATTATAGTAATGCTTTAAAAGATCTTATCAAAAACTCCTGGGTGAGAAAAAAATTCAATCTGAGTCACAGATCTACCCATAGATAACACATTGTTATCAAACTACTATCCATTTCATCACTGATAGTTTCATGAATTGAAGCACAAGGAGAAATGTACCTTGTGGAATGTATTTTTGTATTTGATTACAATGCTTAAGGAAAGGTGTATACTACTCTAGAACAAATATTTTTATTTTTTATGGACATATACTAGCATACTTTATACTTAAAGAACTAGATGCATAAAGAATTGCCAATAATTTAAACACACCTACAGATAAGACTAATTCAAAAAAGCTATATTAATACCACAATGGGTTCTATTACTGATATTTGTAAGTCAGCCATTCATTTATTTATTTCACTAATATTTAGTGCCTTGGCAAGGCATTGTGCAATGGGCTGTGGCTCTGTGTAGGTGATGAAGGGTATATTATTATTTTTAAAAAATATGTTTTTATTGATTTTTAGAAATAGAGTAAGAGAGAGAGATAGATAGAAACATTGATGAGAGAGGAACATCATTGATTGGCTGTCTTCTGCATGCTCCCTACTAAGGATCAAGTCTGCAACCTGGGCATGTGCCCTGACTGGGAATCAAACCGGTGACCTTTTGGTTCCTGAGCCATACCAGCCAGGCATAGTGTATATTATTTACTTGATAACATTTCTTCCTATCCTTTCTTCCTCAATTTTCTCCACCAGTTTCTCATTTCTCTAGCTCTGGGGAAAAATCATGTTTTACAGTACAAAAAGTTAAATGAAGGAAAAAGAGGACATATTGGCAAAAGTCTTAGTAGAAAGAAACTAAGATAAAAGCTACAAGGAGAAAGTTATGGCTCTTAGTGTTATTAATTTATTAAAGGGCTAGAGGCCTAATGCACAAAATTCATGCAAGGGACTTGGCCCTTGCAGCTGTGGTGGCCTTGCCTCTGCCCTTGCAGCCCTAGCTTTGTCTGGAAGGTCATCCAGAAGGATGTCCGGTCTAATTAGCATATTATGCTTTTATTATTATAGATTCTATGTACAAAGACTCAATATAGTCAAGATGTCAGTTCTTCTCAACTTGATCTTTAAGTTTAATAAAACCCCAATCAAAATATCGGAAAGTTATTTGGTGAGTACTGACAAACTTATTCTAAAGTTAATATAGAAAGGTAAAAGACCCAGAATAGCCAACCAACTTTAAGGCTTACTATAATCCTACAGTAGTAAAGACAATGTGGTATTACTGAAACAATAGATAAATAGATCAATGGAACAGAATAGAGAGCCTAGAAATAGACTCACAAAAATATAGTCAACTGATCTTTGACAAGGAACAAAGACAATAGAATGGAGTAAACATAGGTTTTTCAAAAAATGGTGCTTGAATAACTGAATATCTACGTGCAAAAAAAGGTGAATCTCAACACAGATATTAACCCCCACAAAAATTAACTCAAATGGATCACAGACTTAAATGTAAAATGTAAAACTATACAACTTCTTGAAGATAATATAAAAGAAAATCTAATTAACCTTGGGTTTAGCATTATCCTTTTAGCTGCAACACAAAACGTGGGATCCATGAAAGAAAAATGTCATAAGTTCATGAAAATTAAAATTTAAAACATCTGCTCTGGGAAAGACTATTAAAAGAATGAAAAGATAAGCCTAGCTTGTGAGAAAATATTTGCAAGATACATATCTGATAAAGGACTAGTATCCAAAATATACATAGAGCTCTTTATACTCAACAATAAGAAAACAACCAAATTAAAAGATGCCCAAAAGACCTGAAAAGACACTGAGAAGATAGAAGAGGACTAGGCAGTCAGGGATGGGACCATGGTAGGAAAGTAGAATGTGGAAGTTCAAGGATCTTATAAAGGTGGACATAAGTCAGCTTGATGACTGTGTCCTGTTCTGAGAAAAAATACAGAGACAAACAAAAGGACCTAGAATGGAACCCAGTTAGGCGGGAGTTGCCAGGGCAACCCAGGTGGGCAGGGATGGAAGTGTGTGTGGGGGTGGGGGTGGAGGGGTAGGGAGACGGGAGCTTTCAACTGTGTGGATGTTGCTTAGGCAGAATTCTTTGAAAGGACCAATCAGGAGCTAGCAAAGCATATATCTACCCCTACACAGTGAAGCACATGCTCTTCCTTCTTCTCTCTCTGGAGCATTGGGTTTCTGGCTCTCCTGTGGCAGAGGATATTGTCCCCTGTGCCCACGTGGCTTATGGCCATGTGGGACTCCACACATGGACTAATGGACTTTAATTAGCATGGATGCTGAACTACATCTGACTGTAACATGGAATGGAAGCTCTGGACACTGGCCTGCTTTTGGCTCTCCTGGAACCCAAGCTAGACCTTTTCCAGGACTGGCTTAAAGGGCATGGGACTTTGGAACCTGAGACAAAGAAGCTTCACCAGCAACCCACTTTGGTCCTCCTCCCTGCTGCTTCCTGCTGCAGGGAGTCTGCCTATCTCTCACTAATCTTCGCTTCTGCTTACCATTTTGTCCGTAAGCTCATTCTTTGATTTTGGCAGGCAATGAACTCAGACCCAAACACAACACTTTGCTTCTTAGAGCTATGGAGACAAGGACCACAGATTCCTCCACATTTATACAAATTAAGTACAATTAAAAGAGAACCAACTGGTTGAAATCTCCTGTATTTTAAAATTTATGATTTTCTGACTTGAAGTGACCAGTGCTCCAGAGAGAAGAAAATATAATTCCCATTTCTGTACCTCAATACCAAGATGGGGTTTGTTTTATTGTTGTTAGTTTGTTTTTTTCTTACATGAATTACTTTGTGTTAAAAATAAATTAGCAAAAAGTAAGTGTCACAGTAGTGACAACCTTTGTAATATCTCAGTGTTCAAGTGGAACCAAAATAGCACTGTGGAGTAAAGCATGCACTCTGTGCTCTTGACTCTCTGCCTATCAGAGTTTAAGAGTTTCTTAAGGAGGACAGAACAAAGTTCTGGAAGTCACATGGGATCAAATAAATAAAGGAGAGGTTGAAATGGGGCCTGAATAAATAAGTAGGAATTTTATTTCACTGCTAAGCAAAGTCAATTTACATTAGGAGGGCATGGGCCTGGCAGTCAGAAGGTATGACTGCTGAGAACACTTTCTATGATCTTGAGCAAATCACTTAACCTCTCTCTCTGAGTTTTCCATTCTAGAAACCAGGACATGGGAGCTAGGAATCTGGGAACTAGGAACAGTAGTCAGCACTTACGAAGCGATCAGAATATATGTAAAATAGTTCTTAGGAAAGGTTACTTGGGTTATTTAAATTGGAGAAAAGAAAACTAAAAGGATGCAGGAGATTTTAATCAGATACCTCTGGTGGTTCTATTATGTACTACAAATTAATTTAAATCCACTCCCCCCTGCCCCATCCCAATTATATTATTCAAGGATTTCTTTGGGAAGATGATGATGTTCTTGGTTCTTTTTTTAAAATTAAATCTTTATTGTTCAGATAATTACAGTTGTTCCTCTTTTTCCCCTCATTGCTGCCCTCCACCCGGTTCCCACCCTACCCTCTGCCCTTACCCCCTCCCACCCCACTGTCCTCATACATAGGTGCATGATTTTTGTCCAGTCTCTTCCTGCACCCCCCACACTCCTTTCCCCCCTGAGAATAGTCAGTCCACTCCCTTTATATGCCCCTGATTCTACTATATTCACCAGTTTATTCTGTTCATTAGATTATTTATTCCAGGGGTCCTCAAACTTTTTAAACAGGGGGGCCAGTTCACTGTCCCACAGACCGTTGGAGGGCTGGACTATAGTTTAAAAAAAAACTATGAACAAATTCCTATGCACACTGCACATATCTTATTTTGAAGTAAAAAAACAAAACGGGAACAAATACAATATTTGTATTTGCATGTGGTCCGCGGGCCGTAGTTTGAGGACCCCTGATTTATTCACTTGATTTTTAGATTCACTTGTTGATAGATGTGTATTTGTTGTTCATAATTTGTATCTTTACCTTTTTCTTCTTCTTCCTCTTCTTAAAGGATACCTTTCAACATTTCATATAATATTGGTTTGGTGGTGATGAACTCCTTTAGCTTTTTCTTATCTGTGAAGCTCTTTATCTGACCTTCAATTCTGAATGATAGCTTTGCTGGGTAAAGTAATCTTGGTTGTAGGTTCTTCTTATTCATCACTTTGAATATTTCTTGCCACTCCCTTCTGGCCTGCAAAGTTTCTGTTGAGAAATCAGCTGACAGTCGTATGGATACTCCCTTGTAGGTAACTGACTATTTTTCTCTTGCTGCTTTTAAGATTCTCTCTTTGTCTTTTGCTCTTGGCATTTTATTTATGATGTGTCTTGGTGTGGTCCTCTTTGGATTCCTTTGTTTGGGGTTCTCTGCATTTCCTGGACTTGTAAGTCTATTTCTTTCACCAGGTAGGGGAAGTTTTTTGTCATTATTTCTTCAAATAGGCTTTCAATATCTTGCTCTCTCTCTTCTTCTGGCACCCCCATAATTATGATGTTGGTACACTTGAAGTTGTCTCAGAGGCTCCTTACACTATTTTCATATTTTTGGATTCTTTTTACTTTTTGTTTTTCTGGTTGGGTGATTTTTGCTTCTTTATATTTCAAAACTTTGACTTGATTCTTGCGCTCCTCTGGTCTGCTGTTGGGAGTCTGTATAATATTCTTTATTTCAGTCAGTGTAAGCTTAATTTCTAGTTGGTCCTTTTTTATAACCTCGAAAGTCTCACTAGATTTCTTGAGGGTCTCATTAAGTTTATCGGCAGTTTCTAGAAAATTCTTGAAAAACCTTATAAGTGTGGTTTTGAACTCTATATCCAGTAGTTTGCTTTCCTCCATTTCTGTCATTTGAGACCTGTTTCTTTGTCTCCACATTTTGGCTGCTTCCCTGTGTTGATAGAGTGGCTTTCTATGCTAGGTGTCCTATAGGGCCCAGTGGCTCAGCCTCCCCAATTACCTGAGGTGGACACTCTTGGTGCACCCCTTTGTGGGCTTTGTGCACAGTCTTGTTGTAGTTAAGCCTTGATTGTTGTAGGTATCACTGGGAGGAATTGACCTCCAGGCCAATTGGCTGTGAGAATCAGCACTGTCTGCAGTGGAAGAACTTCTGTGCTGGAGACACCCTTCTGGGGCAAGACTTGCTTCAGTGGGGCTTTAGTGCTCACTGAGTCTGCCCCTGAGTGTGTCTCTTATGGATCTGAGGAGTTGTAATCTGGATGGTCCCACTCTGACCACTGGGTACACTGGCTCTTGGATCTCTAAGGAGGTGCTAATTTAGCCTCTGCCTGAGGCTACCCAGCAGGAGGTACGGAGAGATCTGCAGATTCCTCTTCTTTGTTTGGGATTTGAAGGTGCCCAGATGAGGCCCAGCTGTGAAGCAATGCAAGCTGCTGTGGGGCCTTGGGCCTTCTTTTGGAAGTTCTGGGTCTCTCTGACCCAGCTACAGTTTGTTAGGTAATTTTCAGATTGAAAAGGGCGAGGCCTTTCATATGCAAAAGCCTCTGCACACAGCTTGGGTGGGGCAGGGTCTCAGGAGACCAACAGGGTGGAGCAGGCAGCTATGGCTGCTCCTCAGTCCTACCCTAAGAAGCCCCGTGTGTCAGTGTCCCGGTAATCGCTGTAAGCACCTCTGAGAGAAAGCCGCCCTCGAGTTCCAACTGATGCCGGACAGTCCAGTTTCTCCCCATATGAGTCTGGGTCCCCAGACACTTCCCCGGAACTGGAGTCAGGGCTGTTGGGAGCTTGTGTCTTCCTCCCAATTGAAAAAGACAACCGTGTCCTCAGTTGCCAGCCCTTTCCACGTGCACCTCCGTACCTCTGCACTTTACTTCCGCACCTCCTCTAAGTCTCAGTGTGCTTTTCTCTTTCCTTCTAGTTGTAGAATTTCCACTCAGCCAGCCTTCCTGTGGTTCTGGATGGTGTCCATTTTTTCTTTTAGTTGTATTTTTGAAGTGGTTGTGTGAGGCAGCAATTTCCGGTGTTTACCTATGCCACCATCTTGGTTTATCCCCCATGTTCTTGGTTCTTAAATCACTGAATTTTGGAGTCAATAACCTTGGATTTAAGTTCTTGTATGTCAACACTATGGAAAAGCCATTTAATCCTGCTGATTTTCCTCATCTTAAAAATCAAGATATCAGTGCCTTCCCTGGAGAGTTATTGAGAGGATTAAATGAGGTAATTTATATGGGAACATTCTGTAGCTTTTGGTGGAGGAAATAGCCAGACTCTGGAATCAAGGAGACCTTTTTTCAAATTCTCATTTGACCACTATTCATCCTGAAAACCTTGGAGTCACCATTTACAAATCATAGAGCTGTTCCTTCACCTGCAGAAGGTGGTAAATTATCTACCTTAAAAGTAGGGTAAGATGAATAATTTCTAAATATTCCTGGTGACATATGTGACCCCAGAAAATTCACTCCTCTAAACAATAATATACTCCCCTGTAGAAATTATAACACTGGTTTATAGTTTATGTCTTTACCTTTACTAAAAATGTTAGTGTTTTCAAAAGTGGCTGTAGCAATTTATGCTCTCACAAATAGTATATAGAGAGTTTCCATTGGTTCACAATCATGCCAACACTACCATTGTTGTTAGACTCTTAATTTTTGCTAATTTGTTAGGTGAATGTGATTTTAAGGTATATTTTTTCTGATTACTCATGAGGTTGAGCATATTTCATAAGTTTCTTGCCCATCCCTGATTTAGCCGTTGATAATTTAGTATTTGCTTTTGTACATAAATAGTATGACTGACTCAATGTGCAGCTTATTCACCCTGAATTTGGCAGAAGTCCCACTAATATGGAGTCAACTTAAAGTAGTCTAGTAGTCCTTTCATAAAAGAGAGGTTTGTAATCTGTTGCCTGGGAACATGCTGACTGTGTTTTCAAAATGTTGTATACTCAGCATCCAGCAGAGTCAGAACACTGGATAAACCCTAACTGAGGAACATTCTACAACATCACTCACTACCTATAATCTTCAAAAGTATCAAGATTTTGGAAGTCCAGGAAAGACCAAGGAACTGACAACTAAACTAAATATGTGATTCTGGACTGGATCCTTTTATAAAAGACTAGAGGTCTAGTACATGAAATTTGTGAACGGATCACCTAGGCCTGGCTGGTGATCAGGGCTGATCTATGGGGCAACCAGTGGGGGTATTGGGGGGCCCCAACTGGCACCTGCCTTGGCTGGCCTGGCACTGCCCACTAGCTGGCCTCAGCCCCTGCCACCGCCACTGTCACCTCCCTCTGCAGGGTGACTGGCAGGGCAATCGGGACCCCCACTGGCACCCACCTTTGCTGGCCTGGCGCCCGTGGGCTGGGGGTAGCTCCTGCATTGAGTGTCTGCCCCTTGGTGGTCAATGCACATCATAGCGACCGGTCTTTCAGCAGTTCGGTCGATTTGCATGTTAAGCTTTTATTATATAGGATATTATTGGGAAAATTTGCAAAACTCCATTGGGGTCTAGTTGTTATTAATGTGTCAATGTTAATTTCCTATTTTGATGGTTTATCGTGGTTATCTACAGGAAAATAACCTTATTTGAGGAAATTCCCAATGAAATATATAGGGATTATCAGACATCATGTCAGCAGCTGACTCTCAAGTGGATTCAGGAAAAGTTGTTATATAGTTTTTGCAATTTTTCTCTAAGTTTCAGTTTGTTTAAAAAACAATAAAAGAACTGTATACTCAAAGAGGTAACATAAATAAAATCAAGACAACTTATTTTAGTTAAATTTGTACATAGAATTCAAAGCTCAATGCTCAGAAAATACATGTACCTTAACTCAATTAAATCATGTCATAGATGCCTTAACTAATAATAATAAAAAAAAATCATGTCATAGATGCCTTAACTAATAATAATAATAAAAAAAGTCATGTCATAGATGAGTACGAACTGAGAAAATAGAGTATTATATGTTTACTGAGCATTAAATCCAGGGAAAGAAAATGACATACGTAAGTATAGACTATGCAGCCAGACAGACTGAGTTCAATTCCATCCCATCAGTTACTAGCTCTGTTACCCTGAGGAATTTATCTCTCAGAGCCTCTGCCAGCTCATTTGTATGATAATAATGTCCATTTTCCAGAATTTGTGTGGATTAAAGAAGATGAGCAACTAGCACAGTGCCTGGTGCATGGCAAGTGCTCAAATGCTATCTACTGTTATTATTAATGTTTATTTTTATATTCTTACTTTGCCTGTTAGAAAAATTACCTTGCATCATTATCTGTCCCTTCCCCTGTGTTGACTTTTTGGGCAGAAAAGACCAACAGATTCCTTCTAAGTGATTCTGAACCCAGAAGATGGCATAAAGATAAAAATAATAGTAACAACTAAATCAACATTTTACATACATTATTTCATTTAATCATGTGGTCTATATGGTTAAGAATACTGCTCTTATAGGTGGGGAAACACATGTGCAATATCAGTAGTTTCATGATCACTATATCTATGATACATAACAACCAAGGTTATGTTACTTTGACTCAAAGCTTTCTTCCTTTTTTTTTTTCCAAACATAAGTAAACTTGCCTCTAAAAACCATGTTTATCTGTTCTAGAAGCTTCAGGACAAAGAAATCTGACTTATTATGTTGAATTGAGGAGGAATAGTTTGTGTTAATAATCTAAGTTACTTACTATAATGTAAATTACATTATCAGAGCTTTTACTGAGATAGGTTTGATAGGGAAGGCAAAAAACAACAGAAACCAAGGACCTTTGATGACTTACAGAGCGGGAAGATGGGCTTGCTGAATTGATAAAGAAGCACAAAAAGCCAAAGAACGAACAAACCTCTTGTTTGATCATTTTCAAAGAGCCAACTTTATCTCCCTCAATTCTGACTTGACTCAGCCTCTGGTCAAAACATTTTTTTTTAAATTTATGCAAAATTATTATTATTATTTTTTTACCAATATTCCCTTGAGTCTATGAGGGAGAGAGAGAAGAGAGAGGAAAAGAGAGAGAGAGAGAGAGAGAGAGAGAGAGAGAGAGAGAGAGAGAGAGAGAGGGAGAGAGAGAGAGAGAGAATATGTAATTATTTTCCTCTTGATAACTATACTTCATATGCATGGGGACATGTGTGAAACAGCTCTCTTTTCTAAGCTAAGCAAGAGCAGTTGCTTTTCCCATCAGATCCATTTTCCCATAATTGAACACGTTTATCAGTTTCCTTTGGGATTGCTGCCAAACGTCCCTTTTCTTTGCATGTGAACCTCCAGGCTGTCTCCATTATTCTAATGTGATCCACGTTGAATTCCAAATATAAGATATAGAGTGATAACCCAATTTTATTCCTATATTCCTCTCATTCCAATGTGAACAACGTATATGATTTTGGTTTATCTTCAGATAATAATATTAAGCATCTGTGGGTGTGACTTTGCTGTGCTGGGGGAATAAATAACAAATTAAATGGGTAAAAACTCTCCTTTCTAAGAAGCAAAAATAAATCAGATAATGTGATTTAAAAAAACCACAAAATATAATGAGAGATTTTAAATGGTATATGAAATAGAAGGTTACAGAGTAGAAAACCTTAAAATTAAAAAATTATCCTATATAATAAAGAGCTAATATGCAAATGGTCATCACGCCCTCATGCCCTCCCGCCCTCGCATCGGGGCCAGAGGACCTGAGGCTGTGTCCCCGTCCAGCGGGGCTTGATGGGGGTGTGGCCAGGCAGGTCTGGGGCTCATATGATTTCAAGGCTCATGTGATTTCAAGGTGCATGGGTGGGTGGGGACTTGACTCTGGGTCTTGTGGCACCCCCCAGACTCTAACAGGAGGGAGATTTTCATATACATTTTACTAATTTTCTTTCATCTCTGACACTTCTATTATAGAGAAAGGAAAATTAGCAATATTAAAATCTTTCCTCTAATTAATTCCTTTTTAATGTGCACAAATTTCCTGCACTGGACCACTAGTCTATAATAATAATAGCGTAACATGCTAATTAGACCAGACAGCCAAACATCGTTCCAGACATCTCTCTGAACAAAGCCACCATGGTGGGGGCTGAGGCAGAGGCAGTTAAGGACTATCAGGCAGGCAGGCAGAATGGTTAGGGGAAATCAGGCAGAGCAGTTAGGGGTGACCAGGCAGGCAGGCAAGTGGTGAGGGGTGATCAGGCAGTCAGCGGAGTGGTTAGGGGCGATCAGGCAGGCAGGTGAGCAGTTAGGGGTATCAGGCAGGCAGGAAAGTGATTAGGGGTGATGAGACAGGCAGGCAAGTGGTTGGGGCAATGAGGCAGGCAGGTGAGTGGTTAGGGACAATGAGGCAGGCAGGCAGGCGAGTGGTTAGGAGCCAGCAGTCCCGGATTACAAGAGGGTGCAGGCTGGGCTGAGGATTCCCACGCCCCCCACCCCGTGCATGAATTTCGTGCACCAGGCCTCTAGTTAAGTATAATATATAATTAGATTTTCTTTTTTACCTATAACAAACAAGGGAATGAATGACATCTGGAACACTTTCTTAAGCCATTGAAAAATAAAATTAGAGCAATATTCAAGAAATGGGTTTGTCACAGTCTTTTCTGTTTCTTTCCTAATTTATTTCACAAAGAACACTTTTCAACAGTGTAGAAGAATTTTTTAAACTGAATGAAATAATTATAATTATAGATTAGATTTAAATAATTATAAATTATAACAACAATTTCCTAAATGGTAAAAGCATTGACATATTTTTTCCAGCTTTATTGAGGTGTAATTAATATATAACATTGTGTAAATAATATGATCATATTTTAAATTGCAACTTTTCCCCTTTGGAGGATTTAAAATCTTAGGAAGTAAAACAAGAAGTGTTTTATTCATATTGTCACAAGGAAGACAGAAGTCCTTTATCCAAGGTTACCCAACATGTGGACCTCCTTTAAACAAGACTTATAATCCAAGACAGAGAAGCTGTGTTGTGGTAAACAGTATCTTCGATGAAGTCATTGCAGTTTTTGAAGATCAAGGTACACAGAGAGATTCCTTGTCCACAGCAAGGATGTCACACAGGCACAAGGAAAATCCGGCCTATTCTCTCTGCTAGGGTAAAGCCCAGGGTGAAGATCCTAGACAGTTACTGTTGGACTAATGAGACCTATTTATGGAAGTAATGAGCCACATAATGACCATAATAAGGGCTAAGAAAATAACCCCTCTTTCTTTCCTTTTTCGAAGACCAGCAGCCTGAGTGGCCCATGGATGTGTTCTGCAGGACCACTCAGAACACATCCAACATAAAGCATTTTGCTGATAAGGTAAAGAAAAATGATTCCTTCAGTAATTGTTCCTTCAAGCGGATTTATTGTGAATAGAACATTTGTGTTTGCGTGTGTGTTTGGGAGTGTGTTTTCCCCGGCTCATGCAGAAGACAGATTGTTGACAGTAAATGTTTAGTCAAGGGCGAGAATACTTTTGTTTTAGTTACAGATCCTGTCTGCCAGCCAGATGATATGTTCTCCTTCTAATCGGCGCCACGGAAGCTTTTGTGCCTTATAGGAGTGCTGCTAAATATGATGGAACAACCGCATCTTTTAATTTAGTCCCTGTAGGAGAAGAAGCCATTCTTCTTTTACTAGGCGACAGACGGCGACTTTTATGTTACCCAGAGCTCAGCTGTGCGAAGCCTTTGAGAGATGCTGCTATCACGTTGGCCTTTCTGGAATCACTTACCAGAGGCAAATGGCTGCCTCCGTTTTGCACAAAGCATTGCTTTTGAATTGGGATGCTCTTTGACTGTCCAGGCAACGTGTACACATTAAGGCATTCTTTGGCCTTATATTTAATAGGTGGGATGGGATGAAAGTGATTAACATATGAGGAAGCTTTGGGGGGATAGGCCTGCTCAGTTCCCTACCCTTCCCTGCATACAGAGGAAAGGTCCAATTCCAGGCAATTCTTTGGGCTTTGTGATGCAAAACTGATGGAATGAGGATGAGACAGAATGACCAAAAGCACAGCAGATGGATTTTTGACTGAAGATTAGAGCACAGTGTCCCTTAGGCGAGGCATATCCTTTGCTAGGAGCCTCTGGGAAGAGATGATGAACCATTTGATGACAGAAATCAGGACTGCCAGGATGATGTGGAAGCATAAACAATTCTTCTGGGGAAGGACAGTGAGAGGCATCCAGGGGCTTGGTGCATTATGAAATAAGGAGGGAGGATTGTAATAAGTGTTGCTGTTTATGTACTTGTATCCTCTTTAAAGATGCTAAAATATGCACATAAACATGGACGACGTCCTGTCTGGATTGTACTTCTCTGAATGTAACAGCCACCAGGGACTGAGCCAAGTGACCATGGCTTCCTTGGGATTTTATCTGTACGATAGTAGATAATGGGCTTTTTCTTTAGGTTCTTCCTACATCAGACATAGTTTGGTACATTGGAAAACTTCCAATGATGAGAGGTTTTTTGTTGGCAGATGAATATCTTTGAACCGATAGACTTATTTATCTACAAGGCCATTTTAGACACTCATGAAGTATTCTCATTGTCACCAAAGTAGTATATCTGCTGACAATGCTAGATCATAAAATAAGATTTGTAGTACTGTTGGAGATACAAGATGGTGAGTGATGATGATGGAGTACAACATCTTCAGAGCCTAAGGGTAAACTGGAAAAAATAAAATCAAGTTTCAAGAGATTTATTTGCCAATATAAGTCTAGAGAAAACTTGTCGGGGTGTGTAGAGACAAGTAAATATGCAAGCGAGCTATCAAGTCAAGTCACATCTTTTTTTGTTCAAAATCTTCCTATTGGGTAGAATTCTTATTTATCACTTGCTGAATGTTCTCTCGAATCTCTGGTGTTTTTCTGGGGCCTTGGCTTTAGGCTGTAATAAAAGATTTTCAAAGGAGAACCTAATCATCTCTCAAGAATGATTTCCATTTCTAATCATGTGTCTCTATATGATTATTCAATTTTCTAACTTTTAAGTCTTCTCTTCTGCCCACTTGTAGGAGTCATAGGTTACTACCACTGATGAGCCTGAATCTTCCCAACAGAAAGACAATGGGTAGTAATAACCCATTGGTCCAAATCTTCAGCAAGGCTATGCAATCATGTTGGGAAGACCAAGACACACAGATCAAAAGCCCTGACTGCAGACTGAGGTTAGGGGACCCTGGGAAGGGCAGGATGAGAGAAGCCTTTGGAGCACAGCCTTTTGAACTTCCCTAGTTCACACCTGCTGGCTCCCTGCTGCACAGCTTCTTTTATATAATTCACTCACACCCATTTTTGTGCAAATAGACTGTATTGTTAATCACCGCAAGATGCCTTAAGTGGAGAGCCATGGTTTCTGATGTGGTCTATGTTATCCTCTAGCTATACAAAGAATTTGGAAAAAGAGAACCATGGAGATACTTTTTCCTGTATGTTCTGAGAGCACATGTATACCAATACTTTGTAGATACTTTAGTGCTTGAAGTAACCCTATGTCGTGAACAATGAAAACACATCCTGCATATCAGATATTTACATTATGATTCATAACAGTAGCAAAATTACAGTTATGAAGTAGCAACGAAAATAATTTTATGGTTGGGGGTCACCACAACATGAGGAACTGTATTAAAGGGTTGCAGCATGCCCAGAAATAGAACCGAACCAATATGCTCAATTAATATTTGACAAAGGAGGCAAGAACATACAATGGAGACAAGGCAGTCTCTTCAATAAATGGTGTTGGGAAAATTGGACAGATACATGCAAAAAAATGAAACTAGACCACCAACTTACACCATACACCATACACAAAAATAAACTCAAAATGGATAAAGGACTTAAATGTAAGACGGGAAACCATAAAAATACTAGAGGAATCCAAAGGCAACAAAATCTCAGACATATACCGAAGCAATTTCTTCACCGATACAGCTCCTAGGGCATTGGAAAATAAAGAGAAAATAAACAAATGGGACTACATCAAAATAAGCTTCTGCACAGCAAAAGAAACCATCAACAAAACAACAAGAAAGCCCACTGCATGGGAGAACATATTTGCCAATGTTATCACCGATAAGGGTTTAATCTCCAACATTTATAGGGAACTCATACAACTTAACAAAAGGAAGATAAACAATCCAATCAAAAAATGGGCAAAGGACCTAAATAGACTTTTCAAAAAAGGACATTCAGAAAGCCAAGAGACATATGAAAACATACTCAAAGTCACTAATCATCTGAGAGATGCAAATCAAAACAACAATGAGGTATCATCTCACACCTGTCAGAATGGCTATCATCAACAAATCAACGACAAGTGCTGGAGAGGATGCAGAGAAAAGGGAACACTCGTGCACTGCTGGTGGGAATGCAGACTGGTGCAGCCACTGTGGAAGACAGTATGGAGTTTCCTCAAAAAGTTAAAAATGGAACTCTCATTTGACCCTGTGATCCCACTTCTAGGAATATATCCCAAGAAACTAGAAACACCAATCAGAAAGGATATATGCACCCATATGTTCATAGCAGCACAATTTACCATAGCGAAGATCTGGAAACAGCCTAAGTGCCCATCAGCAGATGAATGGATTAGAAAACTGTGGTACATCTACACAATGGAATACTATGCTGCTGTAAAAAAGAAGGAATTCTTACCATTTGCAACAGCATGGATGGAACTGGAGAGCATTATGCTAAGTGAAATAAGCCAGTCAATGAAAGAAAAATACCACATGATCTCACTCATTCATGGATAATAAAGACCATTATAAACTGATGAACAAAAATAGATACAGAGGCAGAGCAGCATCGAACAGACTGTCAAACTACAGCGGGAAGGCGGGGAGGGTTGGGGGGCAGGGGAGGGGGTAACAGATCAATCAAAGGACTTGTATGCATGCATATAAGCATAACTAATAGACACAAGACACAGGGGGGTATGGGAGGTTAGGGGACGGTAAAGGGGAGAAAAAAAAGGAGACATATGTAATATTCTTTGTAATACTTTAAGCAATAAAACAATTTTTAAAAAAAGGGTTGCGACATTAGGAACGTTGAGAACCACTGCCCTATGAGGTGGGGGTTTATATTAGTTAGGATAAGTAATGCAAGCTGCTCTATACACCCCTAGCTCTCCCTGGTTTAACACAATAAACATTTACTTCTGGTTTATGCAAAGTACAAAATGAATGGTTCTATCTGGCAGAAGGACTTTTACAAAGTCATTTGGAAACTCCAACACCTTGGAGTCTGTGGCTCTGCCTGGGGAACCCACAGTCCTCTGCGAACTCCTCTGTATTCATCCAGCAGACAAAGAAGAGAGTGTGGAGTCACTTGGAAGCTTTGTAATGGGCCAGATCTGAAGGCCTCATCCATCACATCTGCCCCCTATCCTACAGGTCAGCACCTCTAGCCACACTAAATTGCAAGAGATGCTGGGAAATTCAGCCCTGTGGCCAGAAAGAAAGGGAATTGGATTTGGTGAAAAAACTAGCCAGTCTCTGGCATAGTGTTATCCCCACTTTACTGATGAGGAAACTGAGGCACAAACAGGTTAAGTGATATAGAAAGACACCTGCCAACAGGTGGTGAGCTAGAATCTGAACCCAGGAATCTGACTCCAGCATGGTCCTCCCATTACTGCGAATGAGTAAAATGAGGCAGGGGAAGATAACGTGCCTCCTTCCAGTTGCTAAAATGCAGCAGATGCTGGAGTGATGTTTCCTTACTCCATGGAATTGGTCCCATTCAGGATGAGTGCATGACACTCTGACTTCAGCGTCTCTCTTCCTAAACATCTCTGGGGCACAGGGGAGCGTGTTTCAATCTCAGAGGGCATTTTAGGGTAAGCCAACTCACACTACCATTTGAGATGCTTGTTTCCAACAGTGTGCAACCAGGGGGGTTAAAGGATTAGAATTAGGGATCATGGAGTCAGGCCATATGGCATGGGGATAAGAGGTGGAATCTGGTATCACAGCTCCCAAATCCATCAACTCCAGGCCTGGTCCTGCCTCTAGCTGGCTGTGTGACTTACTTATTCTCTCTCTGTAGCTTACTCATTTGTAAAATGCTGGAAATGGTAATGCCTACCTCATGGGTTGTTATGAGGATTAAATTAATACATGAAAGAGCTTAGCATAGTATCTGACATATTAAAAACAATTAAAAGAGGTTCATGTTTATTGTTCTTGTTATGTACTTGCACCTGATTGAGCTAAAGGCATGAACACATGTTTCTGCTGACATAAAGAAAACTGTCATCTAAGTAAATGGCAACTTCATCTGCTCAGTATCTCATGCTATTGGATTCTGGCCTTCCTTATCCCCAAACACCAATCTATCAGTTAGTCCTGACAGCCCCATCTCCAATGTATTTATTATAATGAGTTCTCTCCAACTTCCCTGCTCCACCTAGTTCAAGCCTCTATCACCTCTTGCCTAGACCATGGCAGAACCTAAAACATTGCTTGCTTCTCCTAGTGTCCCTGCAATCTAATCTCCAGCAGAAGCCAGAGTGATCTTTTGAAAATATAACAGACCGTGTAATTCCTCTGATTAAATCCACTAATGATTTCCTGCCTCATTTAAATAAAACCTCAAGTCCTTCCCTTGGTCTTTGCCTTAGTAAGGGGTAGATAATTCCTGAATAGGTCCTACTTTGTCCAAGACAATCTTAGATTATACTGTTTCTCTAAGATTATTATTAATAATCTTAACAGTGTCCCAACTTAGAAGATAAATTATATTATTACCTTGCTTATGGGTTGTGGAGCATCCTCACCCTAAGTAAATTCTACAGGCCAGCAGGGGAGGGGAATTGGGGGTGACCAGGCTGGCAGGGGAGGGCAGTTAGAGGTGATCAGGCTGGCAGGGGAGCAGTTAGGCGTGAATCAGGCTGGCAGGGGTGTGGTTAGGGGGTGATCAGGATGGCAGGCAGGCGAGTGGTTGGGAGCCAGCAGTCCCGGATTGTGATCAGGCCTAAACCAGCAGTCAGACATCCCCCGAGGGGTCCCAGATTGGAGAGAGTGGAGGCTGGGCTGAGGGACACCCCCCACCAATGCACGAATTTCATGCACTGGGCCTCTAGTTACTTATGAGCTCCCTGGTGGACTATGACCTTCCCTTTATCAGACAATGGACAATCCCATCTTTTGGAGAACCTTCAGCCCAAATGGCAATCCCTCCTCCCTCTCTGTTTGTACCCCACCTGGAGTGGGGGGAAGCTTTACCCTTGGACTCCCCTTTTCGCCTGGGGAATATCCCTTTGCTTTTCCATTGAGGACTGGGAAAACAGAAGTTAGCATTTAACCTCTCTTGTCTGGTACCTACTCAGGCCTTGGGAGGCCCTGTGTTCTGTGGAAGGTCCATTCACTGAGAGAAACAAACCTATTTCTAGTCTTTAAACGATGTTTATGATCTGGCCCCTGCCTACATATTTGATTTCATTACCTTCTACTCTTCCCTTCAAATAGCCACACTGCCTGCCTTTTCTTTGTAGAACATCCCAAGCATGATCCTGCCACAGGGCCTTTGCACCTGCATTTTCTTCTGCCTGGAATGCTGTTCCCCTGATCTGCTTGACTCAACTTAAATGTCACTTCTTTGAGAGGCCTTCTTTGGACTAATCTACAGTAACTTTTCCGATCACTTTCTCATAATCTTGCTTTATTTCCTTCACAATACTTATCTCTGTCTAAAATTATTTTGCTGGATTAATTTTTTTTTCAAACTCTATAATGATGATAATAATATTCATAATGTTACTAGGCTTCCTAAGGGCCTAACAGTCTTCTAAGTACTCCACATTGATTAATTTTTTAAATTAGTCATTTTATGATATAGGTGCTATGATTATTCCCATTTAATAGGGAAAGAAACTGAGGTTTAGAGAAATGAAGTAACTTGACTAATGTTATAGTGAGAGAGCCCAGGCTTTAAGGCTAGAGAGTGTGGCTCCAGTGTCCAACCTGAACACCAGGTATCGCCCGTGAAAGTCCTCCCCAGAAGACAGTACTAGTAGTGACCTGTCTATGTGCTACTGCATCTACCCCCAGCACTTCTGTAATATTTGGTCTTCGCTGAGTTCTTGCACAAAGCTCCTAACACCATTGAAATTTCCTAAGTGTTGAAAGCATAAAGGTGTCTTCTGTTATGGTAATGAGTGACTTTTGGAGAGCACCTAAGGGTGGGGGCTGGTTGCCAGAGGCGTCAATCACGTGATTAGAGGGTGGGAAGTTTCAGTCCAAATCAGGAAGGTGGGTTATGGGAAAAGGGCTGGAGATTGAATTCAATTAACAACGTCCAATGATTTAATTAATCATAACCGTGGATTGAAGCCTCCCTAAAAATCCAAAGGATGGGGTTCTGAAAGTATCAGGTTGGTGAACACATGGAGGGGTGAGTTGTATGTGCAGAGAGGGCATGGGAGCTCCACACTCCTTTTCACATACCTTGCTCTACACATCTCTGTCATCTTGCTGTTTTTGAATTAGATCCTTTTATAATAAATTAATAATCTAGTAAGTAAAATGTTTCTCTGAGTTCTGTGAGCTGCTCTAGCAAATTAATCAAACTCAAAGAGGGGTCACTGGGACTTCTGATCTGGAGTCTGTTGGTCAGAAGCCTAGATGATAACCTGGGTTTGTGATTAGTGTCTGAGTATTGTAGGACTGAACGCTCAACCTGTAAAATCTGGCATTATCTGCAGGTAGATAGTGGCAGAACTGAGTTGAATCGTAGAACACCGAGCTGGTGCCCAAGAATTGCTTGTTGTTGTGGAACCCCCACCCTCCATACACACACTGGAGTTGGTGATCAAAATACCAATGGGCTCAATTAATGATGGTTGAACTTTGAGCGAGTAAATGCTATAAAACTCTAACCTTATTTTATTTTTTATAAATAGAGAAGAAGTCTTCACACTTTCCTACCTAATAGGAACAGCAGAACCCAGTCTCTTGTTTTAAGAGGAGCTGAAGGCGGGAGCCCAGCCAGAAATCTGAGTGGGGAAAATGCCACGTAGCCCCATGGCAGATCCTGCATGGAGTCGAGAAATTTCTAAGGGTGGCTTTCTGTGGGGTTCCAAGTTAGTCATAAAATAGGCAATCTGGTGCCAGGTTACCAACTCCAAAGGAAAAAAAAATCAGACATAGAAGCAAAACATAGATTAAACTAACAAATCCCCTCACACTTTCCCCACCATCAGAGGTGGGCACAGGAAATGAAGCTGTTTTGGATTGAATGTCTGACTACCAGGGACCCTCGTCCCCCAGAGTCTACTGCTCTGCTCCACCTCCTCGGGGCTCCCACAGCTTTCTGTACAAACCTGGATCTCTTCACTCATCACATTATATAGAATTTCACTAGTCATCTGCCTGCCATCTCCTCCAAATGGCAGAGTCTTTTAATAATACAATGTCCAGTCCTTGCATTACATACCATGGCTTGGTTAATAACGTATGCTGACTAATGCTAACTGAGTCAGTCTGACCTGTCTTAGATTATCTCTCAGAGTGAAAAAGAGAGTCACACAAGGTCTGTGAGTAATTTTCCAGCTCTATGTGCTGTGTCAGTTAGGTGAGGACTGCCTTGTTTTTGTTTTGGAATTGGGCCCTGCTACAGAAAGATGAGTCTTTGCACTGCAACCTGATTATGTTCCAACTAGTTTTTTGCCCTCTCACTGTCATGTTCCTATTTGTCCCCCATCCCTTCTGCATTGCTGGTTATTTACATGTCTATCATACAAATAAAGGTGCACCCATTCCTATATCAGAGGCCTGTCCCTGGCATCTGCAAGGGCCTATTAGGAGCAGATTTGTGTATCTCAATTAAGAGTGAGCCCCTTAGAGATTATTAATCTAGGTTGGCTATGTTCATAATCTGGGCTTCTTTTTTTTAATATATTTTTTTTATTGATTTCAGAGAGGAAGGAAGAGGGAGAGAGAGATAGAAACATCAATGATGAGAGAGAATCATTCATTGGCTGCCTCCTGCATGCCCCCCACTGGGGATCAAGCCCACATCCCGGGCATGTGCCCTTGACCGGAATCGAACCTGGGACCCTTCAGTCCACAGGCCGATGCTCTATCCATTCAGCCAAACCAGCTAGGGCTGGGCTTCTTTTTTTCTTCTCCTTTACTTCCTTTGTGTTGCTGATGTTTGTACAGCTGTTGTTCGGGTCTCATTTTTGTGGACATCTCTATGCAGCCAATCACAGAGGAAAGAAAAACCTAGCCTACATATATCAACACCAACACCACTTCTTCACTCCCCAGGGAATTTAGACCTACTTCTGTAGGTGCTGAATGTGGAGGCTGTGATTTATATCATTTGTATTAATCTAACATTAACTGTGAATGTGTTGGGAACCTTCAACAAGTTCTATGATTTTCTTAATGATCAGCTTCTTTACCACAGGAAAAAAAAAAAAAGAAAAGAAACTAAACCACTATCTCTCTTGCAGCATTAATCCTAATTGGGGGAAGACCCCCTAGCTGGAGTTGTTTTGGGAGTGGCAGGTTATCTTTTATCTTCCCTTCCAGATCCGCTGTATAGCCTTCTTCATTTTTCTCTGTTTTCTAGGAGGCTCACCTGTGCAGAGTACATCAGGTAGGCTCCTGCCCTCTGGCTTTCCAGGTATGCTCAGTTAATGGGGAACACTAATAATTCAAAGGAAGGAGGCGTTGTTTTAAACTCGTGTCTTCCTCCACCAAGCGTCACAGCTCTTGTCAATCAACCTTCTTCACACCTCTATCTACCTCTACCCTGCCCCCCCCCCCGCCCCCCCTGCTCTCAGCCTCACTCTGGTTCCCTTTTTCCTCCCTTTCCTCCTTTACCCTTCAGAGTCGGTGGGACAGTAGCCACTTTCCTTAGCACTGGAGTATTGCACTATCCTTTGTGGTTTCCCTACGTCCTGTAATTAGCTTCTTCATTAAACTGTCCTCAAATTACCTAAACTAAATGTGCCATCTGTTTCTTACCAGAACTATGACTGATATGGGAGGGAGATCAGAAATTTGGTTTTGGATATACCAAGTCTGATATATCAAAGGGGAGGTGGCAGTTGGGTATTTGAGTCTGGAATTCAGGAGAGTGACATAACCTAGAGATAAGAATTTGGAAGTCATTAGTGGAAAGAAGATATTTAGAACTGGGAGACCTGATGAGATCACAGGGGAGTGAGAGAAGGTAGAGAGGAGGACTGAGACCTGAGTCTTGGGCCCTCTAATCTTAAGAGGTTGGATAGGTAAAGCGGGGACTAACAAAGGAAATTCAGGAGAAGCAGCAAGGGAAGTCAGAGGACAACCAAGGAAGAGTTCTGAAAGCCAACTGAGGAGCAGATAGATATCAGGGAGGAGGGAATGATCCATTGTGTCAAATATTACTGAAAGCCAGGTACTAATAGGACTAAGAATTGACCAGTGCGTTTAGCAATGTGGAGGTCATCATTGACCTCGGCAAGAACAGTTTTGGTAGAGTGGTAGTAACAGTCTGTTTAGAAGTGTGTTTTAAAGAGAATAAGAACTGGAGAGAGCAAGTATAGACACATTTTGAATTTTTCTACAAAGGGAACAGCATGTGGTCAATAACTAGGGAGGAGAGAGAAGTTTTGCTTTTGTGTTCACTTACGTAGTTTTATTAAAATGGGAGAATAACAGCATGTGTGTATGCTGATAAACATGATGCAGGAAATGGGAGAACTGCTGCAGAATGCCCTTGAGTAGGAGAGGGTGGGGTCTGGGAGACAAAGAGAGGGATTGTCTGAGATAGGAGCATATTGCGACAGGAGCACATGATTCATCTGTAGCAACAAGCGACAAGGCAGACTGCAGATTCAGAATTTCTCTTCTCATTGTATTTTCTCAGTAAAGTAGGAAGAAAAGCTATCACCTGAGAGGGAAGATAGGAAAGAGGGGTAGGAAGTTTGAAGAGAAGTTGTAAATAGTTGCTTGCCTACCAGTGTGTAGAAGTAAGTGGCCGAAGGCAATGTACTATGAATGCTGCACGTTAAGAAATCCTTAGAGATTCACTATCATGAATTTAAAATGTGCTCATGCTCAGCTGTATGGATGTTGATACAAGAGTAAGCAGAGAATTGGATTCAACAAAGAGCTAGGGTTTTATTAAACAAGCTGGTGTGGCCTCATGTATAAAATGGGGATAATAATACCAGGAGAGTTGCCATGTGCATTAAATGAGATAACATAAACGCTTATCACAGAGTCTGGTATGCAGCAAAATGCACAATAAACCTCTGCTAGAGTTATTGCTATTGTGACATCAATTGGGGCTGGTAATTGTTGTTTTAATCATATCACATGCTTCCACTGGCTAATTGCAGTTTGGTTCAACTTTCCTAGCACCTGTCTTCTGTGTCTATGTTGCCTATGCAACATTGCACTTTTAGGCATAAGCCTGCAAGAAAAGTGGGGGAAGCATTTATATAGCTGTGCAATGCTTTGCCGCCCATTGGAAAGCCCAGCTCCTTCATTTTGTTAGAGATTTCTGACATTCGATCTTTTTGCTAAATTCTTGGCAATGGCCTTTAGGCAAGTAGGAATGGAGTTGCTTAGATTAGTCTAGCTTTGAAGTTTCTCCTCTGTTTCTGACACTAGTACTCTAAAAATAGGAATTCCAAACGAGCACAGATAGCGTGTATGCCTTGCTTGACCTTTCAAACATCATTTCTTTTATTCTGGATGTTGATCGCACTTGATGAAGTGGTCTATATCGCATTACTTTGGCTATATTTACTATTATTACATCTACTTCAAAGACTCCGCTTTGAAGAAATATGAATTATCCACTGAGTAGTACCATTCAGTGTAATATTACACTGAATACATTCCTGAAGAGAATGGACATGATCTCTTTGCTGAGATTTCCTATTTTTTTCATTTGGTGCAGGAGAATTTGTACTTGATTGCTGCAGCATTTTTATGATGGCTGCTTTAAAGCCTTTTTACATAATTCCAGCATCTGATTCATGTCAGTGTTGGTATCATTCAATCCTCTTTTCTCACTCAAGTTGTGATGTTCTTGGTTTGTGGTATGACAGGTGATTTTTCAAAATGAAATTCTGGACACTTGGTCTATTATGTTAGAAGACTCCGATCCTATTTAAATCCTTTATTTTAGCAGGTTTAAGTTTGACACATGGATCTCGGCCTACTTTTATGTGTTGTGATTCCGATGGCAGTTTAATTTTCAGAGCCTTGTTTCGGTCTTCTTGGTTTCTCTGGTGCTGAGGGGTTCTCACGTGTCCCTGCTGGTGCTGCCTAATGGGGTGAAGAGGTGTCCCCAGGCCAGTCCACTGGGAGTCCTGTAGTCTGTAGGGGTATAGAGGCATTCCCCCTAACAGTGTTCTCAGGCTGCCCTGGTGTCTCTGCCCTGGTGTCTCTGGACAGGAAGAAGAATCATCACCCCGTGGGGACAAAGCCTTCCCAAGTCAGACCATTTGCTATAGCTGAGTCCTCTTGCCAGTTTCATCCTTCCCACTCCTATCCTGGTGTCTTTGGGCAGTAAATCCAGTTTTGTTTATTTGTTTGTTTGTTTGTTTGTTATCTACTAGAGGCCCGATGCACAAAATTCGTGCAAGGGGCTCGGCCCTCGCAGTCCTGACTTCATCTGGAAGGTTGTCCAGAAGGCCGTCTGGTCTAATTAGCATATTACACTTTTGTTATTATAGATTATTTATTCCTTCTATGCCCTCTTCTGCCTCCACCCGCCTTCTCCCTTTTCTACACAATGACATTTGTAATTAATATGAAGAAGCCTTGCAGTGTAATTAATTAAATATATATAAAGCACTTAATATTTTTATTAAAATATTTTTCAAACTCACAGAAAAATTGAAGAACGAACAATGAACACTCATCTACCCCTATCTGGATTCATCTACTGTGGAGTTGCCAGATAGAACACAGGACTCCCACTTAAACTTGAGTTTCAGAAAAGTGATGCATAATTTTTAAGTATGAGTGTGCATGTGATATTTGGGATATACTTATACTAAAAAAGTATTTGTTGTCTATAAGAAACTCAAAGTTAACTAGGTATCCTGTGTTTTTATTTGGCAAACCTGACAGCCTAACTTACTGTTAACATCTGTTCTTACTTGTGCTATAATCTTTTCTTGAATACAGTTCTTTGCCAAACCATCTGGGGAACATTTGAAAACTGAAATCCCAAATAGGTTTTGTATGTGTATATGAAACAGAGTCATATGCACTGGCTTTTTTTTTTCTTCTAGTTCTTGAAACTGCATTTTCCATTTATTATTATATAGCACAAATTTTCCACTCTTGCCTGGACACTAGGCTAGTTCTAAGTGCACATCATTTATGAAAACACTTCAACTCTCACGTCAAAAAACCAGTTGCTGTCACCAATGGAACTATAATCCAGTGGCCTATGAACACCATCTTTCTAGAATTAATGCTAAAACTATTTCAGGCTAAAGGCAAGCACTCTATGGAAATTCTTATCAATTAAGCAACTACCATTGCTTGGTTCTGGTAGATTTTCTAGCTTTCCTCAGTTTCTTTAGTATGAAAAATCCCATCCAAATTCTCCTTTCTCAGACACATCCATCTTTGTAGGTACTTTAATGCAGGCACTCAGAGGACAATTCCAGGAGGTAGAAAGCAGTGGGATTAAAATCCTGTCTTCTGTCAACATGTGAGCACGGTGCTGGTACAAGTAAACTGGCAGTTATCATGTAGCTCTTCACCATAATTTATCAGACTTTTATTGGAGTAATTTTACATTATATGTTCCTTATCTTTTTCTGAAAATAACTTCCACACTGGTTTGAATACTTCTAAACCATAGCTACTTCTCATAACCTTCTTATTACAATGTACCCAAGTAGTTATATACAAAAGCAGAATGGAGGTTAAAAGAACTGAGGTCTTACTTATATTCTTCGTCTCTGTCAACACAAGTAGGGGTCAGGGACCACCATCTAGATCAGTGGTTCTCAACCTTCCTAATGCCATGACCCTTTAATACAGTTCATGTTGTGGTGACCCTCAATGAAAAATTATTTTCGTTGCTACTTCATAACTGTAATTTTGCTACTGTTATGAATCATAATGTAAATATCTGATATGCAGGATGTATTTTCATTGTTCGCGACCCACAGGTTGAGAACCGCTGATCTAGATAAAAGAGAAGTGAAAAACAAATTTGGCTTCATCATCAACCATCTGATGTGTATGTATGCTTGAGTGTATGTGTGTATGTGCATACGTGTGCAGTGGGGAGGAAATTGATAGTAAAATATATAAACAAACCAAGTCATCCTTGATCTTCTTAAAACTGAACAGTTCCAATTCTTTTTATGTAACAGTTGCATATCTGTGATTCTCTTCTTGCATCAGTTTCAGTTTCTCCACATTCCTATGAAGATTTGGTGACCCAATCTGGACACATTGATTTGATAAGGACCTAACTAATATGTAGTATAAAGAAAAGAGCATTTCCCAAATAAATAGCAAGGGACTGGGTATACAAGGGATGTTGTACAATTAAAGATTTGTTAGACAATCAACTATAGAAGAGGGGGGTCGCCACAATGCAGAGGTGAGTGGTCAGCATGCTCTGTCTGCTGTACAGAGCCCATCAGTCAGCTTTTAACAGACAATTCCAGGTCAGCCAGATGGACGGGTTTTTTAGTGCTGATTGCATTGATTTTGCCTTTGCTATTATGAGAGAGACAACCAACAATTTCTTAAAACATAAATCAGTACACATGCATTGACCCATAACCCATGAAACAAACAAAATAAAAAAGGTTGTCATTAAATTAATCTCTTGGTATGGATGGGAATGCTTCTCTTATTAAATTCAGAGTTGATTCATTCTAGGAATAATTCTGGTGTAGTGGCTCTCACTTACTATAGATTACTGACTTTCAGTGTTTGCTGCCAAAACACTTTGGCTCATTCTCAAGCCCCAAGAATTGCATACATTTTTCCACTCCTCATGCTCCAGGGCCATTTACAATATCTCTAGAGGTTTTTCCTTTTCATTTTATTTACTTTTGTCTCAAGTCTCCTAGGAATTTTAATATACTTCTTTACACTGTAATATATTAATGAGGGTTCATAGCCATATGTTGACTCATGGGATCCTCTCAAAATTGTGAGTCTTTTGTTTCTTTACTTGGTTTATATGTTTTATTGTTTTGTTTTTATTGAATTTATGCAGGTGACATGGGTTACTAAAATTATATAGGTTTCAGGTGTACAATTCTACAATACATTATCTGTATATAGTATTGCGTGTTCCCCACTCAAAGTCATCTTCTTCCATCACCATTTATCCCCCCTATACCATCTTCTACCTGCACCCACTCCCCTTTCCCTCTGATAATCACCATACTGGTGTCTGTTTCTAAGTGTGTTTTATTTGCTAATCCCTTCACCTGTTTTTTTACCTAGCCCCTCCGCCCCCCTCACCCTGACAGCTGTCAGTCTGTAACATGTATCCCTCTCTGGTTCTATTTTGACCATCAGTTTATTTTGTTCATTAGATTACACATATAAGTGAAATCATATGATATTTGTTTTTTTCAAACTGACTTATTTCACTTCGCATAATAATCTCCAGGTCCATCCAAAGGTCAGATTTCCTTCTCTTTTATGGCTGAGTAGTATTACATTGTGTAAATGTACCACAACTTTTTTATCCACTCATCTGCCGATGGGCACTTGGGCTGCTTCCAAATATTGGCTATTATAAATAATGCTGCAGTGAACATAGGGGTGCATATATTCTTTAGAATTCACGTTTGAGGTTTCTTCAGATATATTTCCAGAAGTGAAATTGCAAAGTCATAAGGCAGTTGTATTTTAAATTTCTTGAGGAAACTCCATACTGTTTTCCACAGCAGCTGCACCAATCTGCATTCCCACCAGCAGTGCATGCTATCTCTTTGTTGAAGTTCTCACTAAGTTCCTTGAGCATCTTTATAACCTTTTTTTTAAACTCTATATCTGGCAAGTTGCTTGCCTCCATTTCACTTAGCTCTTTTTCTTGAGATTTCTTTCGTTCTTTCACTTAGGGCATGTTTTTTTTGTCTCCTATTTTGATTGCCTCTTTGCGTTTGTTTGTATTAGGCAGATCTGTTATGACTCCAGGATTGGTAGGGTGGCCTTATGTAGTATGTGTCCTGTGGGACCCAGTGGTGCAGTCTCCTTAATCACCTGATCTGGGTGCTCCAGGAATATCCCTTGTGTTGGTTCTGTGGGCCCTGCTATTGTAATAGAGTCTTGATTGTTACTGGCCAGCTCATGTGTGGGTTGACCCTCAGGCTGCTGACTGTGAGAATCAATCCCAATCACAGCGTATGAGCTGCTGTGCAGGTGCTGACCACATGAAGAGGAATTCACTCTAGCAGGGTCTGGTGCCTGCTGAGATCTCCCTTTGGATAAGATGCTTGTGAGGCAAATTTGATCCTGCTCTGAACTTGTCTAACGCTGGCCTCTGAGCGTGTTGGTTCTAGGCCTCTTGTCCTAACTTTAGCCATCACATCCCTTCTAGAAGGCAAGGTGGAGGAAAAGAAGAAAGGGCAGGTTCACCTTTGTTAAGAAAAAAAAAAAAAAAGTTTGCAAGTCCTATACAGCACTTTTAGTAGGTTCTCACTTACTAGTAGGTACATGGCCAATACCAAGAACAAAAGTAGTTGAAGAATATAGATTTCTTTTTTACTACATATGACAATGTGCCCCACTATCATAGAAAAAGGAATCAATGGATAATGGACAATGAGCAGTCTTCACCAGAGTCCAAATGTTGTGTTGGCATTTCAACTCAGATACAGTGATTTTAAGATGTCAAGTGTGATGTAAACATTGCCCTTTGATAACTATGCACCAAGCACTGTGCTTAGTTTATTCAAAGAAATCGTTTATTTAAGTGCTACATCAAAAAAATCTTCATGAACATCTGGATAGAAGGTACTACGATTGCCGAAACCGGTTTGGCTCAGTGGATAGAGCGTCGGCTTGCGGAATGAAAGGTCCCAGGTTCGATTCCGGTCAAGGGCATGTACCTGGGTTGCGGGCACATCCCCAGTAGGAGATGTTCAGGAGGCAGCTGATCGATGTTTCTCTCTCATTGATGTTTCTAACTGTCTATCTCTCCCTTCCTCTCTGTAAAAAATCAATAAAATATATTAAAAAAAAAAAGGTACTACGATTAGGTCTCAAGGTTAAAGAACTGTATTTCAAATTGAAGTGCAAAGAGGATACATAATCTAGCCCAAATCACAGTTCATGGTAAGTTGGTAATTAAACCCACACAGTCAAATCCCTACACCTTTGCGATCACTGTGCTGCCTGGAAAGTAGCATAGGAACTTTGCCTTTCTAAGAGTTTTTCAGCAGAATCATGGAAGAACTCTCAGAGATGCTGCCTTTATTATTATAACACAAGCACATATTTGAAAAAATTAATATCTCTGCCTTTATTTGTACATGGTATGCAATTTTTAGGAGATGCTCTGAACTCATATAATTTCTTAATGGTGACATACAACTCCTACCTCATCTTTCGTTTATTAAGTGTTTCTTTTTCTGGTTACTAGAAATATGGAACTGTGTAAGGTTTGCTTTAATTAAACCCTGTTGCTGCAGTGCATTTGTTCTTTTGAAGCATTTTATTATTGCAGCTACCTGGGACAACTGAGATATATTCATGATTCTAGATGATCATTGCTGGAAGCCGGTCCATCCTTGCTGCTTGACACAGTCGCTGCAGGGAAGAAACATCTGCACAGCATATGTTTCAAGGGACCTGGCGTATATGGCATACTGTTCTTAATATGTTTGCTCCCCTTCTTGGCGCTATGTGTTTTAACCAAGGTCACCTCTCCAAGAAAGGTTGTTTCCCCAGGTAGGGATTTTTCCCTGAAGTTAGGGAGGGAATAAAACCCCTTAACTAAATGCCAGGTGGGTAGTTAATCACTTTAACTACGAACAATCGAACAATCACCCTTAAGCTACATACATAATCTTTACTCCCTGGAATGGAGATAAGAAACGCCCTAACCTTTGGAATAGAAATTGACAGCCCTAACCTTTGGAATAGAAATTGACAGGATTAAAATCAACTGGTATAAATACAGATGTAACAAGACAATAAAACACAGAACCTGGCTGGAGAACCAACTATGCTGATCAACTGAAGGCTGCCTCCATGTCATTTCTTCTTCGCCAACTCTGTCCACACCTTTGGGAACCCCTGGACCTGCTGGGGCTGGACCCCAACAGATCATGTCAGTCTGGTGGATGGGGTCTGTTGTGAAGCATTGTCAGCCCAGACCCAGGATGGATGACAGGCTTTGTAGAGAACAAGATGAACAAGATTTGAAGGATTGATTTTAATCTAGAGAAAAGATGTTCTATTGTTTTGATTGTGCAAAAAAAAAAAAAAAATCAAAATTTTAGTTAGTATACAGTGGCAGATGTTTGGCAAATTGGAAAATATACCGTAGTCTGACTGAGTCTCAAGTTAGTAGAATGTTACCTAATCTCAAAACAATCTGTGTGTTTTTTTCTTTAATCCATATTTTTTTCTAACTCAATTATTGTATTTCCTTCATATGAAGTCAAAACCTTCTAGTCAAGGCTCCATTATATTAATATTTTATGTCAGTTGATGTATGAAATAGTCTTCCTTTTAAATAACTGATGAAAGGTAGAGATTTAATAAGTATGGCATTCTTTATTATTTCAGACTGTTCTGAAAAGAGATTTTCATAGTTTTCTATTTCCATAAGTCATGTTATAGTTTTCCAGAAAGAGCTGAAAGCAAATGTAATAAATATATCAAAACAACTTTTTAAAATGTTTATACAGAAATTGTCAAGTATATGAAAAGTAGGCATAATACTGTTATGAACTGCCATGTACCATCCCCCAGCTTTAACAACTGTCAACATAGGGCCAATCTGTTTTATCTCCCTCTCACCCTCACCCCACTTCCTTCCCTTCTACTTGTTGGATTATTTTGTAGTAAATCTCAAACATCTTATTCATATGTAAATATTTAGATTTTTTTTCAGTAGTAAAAGCTAGGAAAAGAGTTGAAAAGTTCATACTAATATTTCCAATTCACATTTTGGTTACAGGATTTTTACTTATTTGATTTATATTGGTATCTTTTTCCTCTTTCATTGAAAACCTTGGTTTCTAAATGGAATAATATACTTTTTTATTTGCTTTATATTATAGTCCCAGAAGGACCATATATTAATAATAACATGATTATTGAGAAGAGTTTTGATTTCTGAGAAAACATTTTTGCATTTCTTTTGTCCTTAGAATATATTCCACTATTGAAAGAAAAACCTCTTCTCTGTTAGTTAAGCCACAAAGGGTTTTTCAGCAGAATCATGGAAGAACTCTCAGAGATGCTGTGATGCTGCCTTTATTATTATAACACATGCACATATTTGAAAAAATTAATATCTCTGCCTTTATTTGTACATGGTATGCAATTTTCAGCAAATGCTCTGAACTCATATAACTTCTTATATGAGTTTATTTCAAAAACTATTATTCTCTTTTAGCTTTCTAGTTTGGGGAATTGATTTTAAGTTTTAATTTTTTAGGATGGCATAAAGCATTTATATGTTTCCAAAGTAAAATCTTCAATATGTTTTAAAAATCTCACTTCCATATCCATCCCCTCACATAATTCCCATTCTTGCCTAAAGGTAAGCATTGGTACCAGCTTTTGACTTATCTTAGCATTTTTAAAACAAAGAAGGTGTGTGGGTATATTTGTGTGTGTGTGTGTGTGTGTGTGTGTGTGTGTGTGTGTGTGTGTTTATATTGTCTCTCTTTCTTAGCTATAAGATGGCATAGTATGCACAAACTATACACATTGCTTTTTTTATTTAATAATATATCTTTGTGATCATCGTTGCATAGTATTCATTTTGCTGGTGTGACCTGAGTTTATTCAAATAGCCTGCATTGATGAACATTTGGGTTCTTTTGATATTACAGAAATGATGTGATAAATAGCATTCTTTACCAACTACAATTTATCTGAATAATATTTTTATGAGGACAGTTTGTTTATTTCAGTTTGTTTATTTCAACCAACGTGTGATAAGGATCCTTGCACATGCAATGCTAGTATTTTATTAGATTGTAAGCTCCCTGAGAACAAAACATTCTATTTCTGCTATGTACGTAACACAAAGCTCATTAATTTGAAGGTATTTTGGATTTATTGACTGATTAAAAGACATCAGGAAAAGACATTTATCTTTTTGGAAAACATATACACGTCAAGGTATTTTCAACACCAACAAAATAAAGATTATTTTCTACCAAATATATTTGTATCTGTATTTTGTTAATAGGAAAATGTCTATAAACAGAAATTATTCTCAGCCCTAGCCAGTTTGGCTCTGTGGATAGAGTGTCAGCCTTCGGACCAAAAGGTCCCAGGTTCAATTCCTCTCAAGGGCATGTACCTTGGTTGTAGGCTCCTCCCTGGCCTGGGTGTGTGCAGGAGGCGACCAGTCGATGTGTTTCTCTCACATTGATGTTTCTCTCTGTCTTTCCCTTTCTCTTCCACTCTCTCTAAAAGATAAATGGAAAAGTATTTTCAGATGAGAATGAACAAAAATAAATTAATTAAAAAAATAAACAAAAATTATTCTCAGATAAATGCTGAACAAAGTTAAAGGAAAGAAATTAGAGAAAGAGTAAGTACTATTTATTGAGCAGCACTCAAATGAGACCACAAAAATTACTTGTGGTTAATTAATCAAGGTTTGGGAATAGTGTTAAATTAAACACATTGCATTCTTGTCTCAAGGAGCTTATTTTCTAGTAGTAAGTTCTAAGTGGGCAAACATCTACACTAATAAAAGACAAACATGCAAATTGACCATACCTTTGCTATGCCTTAAGCCACGCCCACCAGCCAATCAGAGGAACTATATGCAAATTAACCCAACCAAGATGGCGGCCAGCAGCCATGGAGCTGGAGCAAATAGTAGGCTTGGTTGCCCCAGTGATGGAGGAAGCTTCCCGCCTGCCATGGCCAGCTCTGAGCTCCACTCAAGGCAACAAAGTTTCAATTATAGAAGATAAATAAACCCCAGATACCTGCTTTCAGCCGGCCGTGGCCACAGAGCTGGAGCGAGCAAGAGGCTTGGGTTGCCCCTGGCGATGGAGGAAGCCAAGCTTCTCACCCATCCTGGCCGGCTCTGAGCTTCACTCAAGGCTACAAAGTTTCAATTATAGAAGGTAAATAAATCCCAGAATAAAAAAAAAAGAAAAAAAGGAAAGGCTGGGAGCTTCTGTTGCCGGGGGGCTTGGCCAGCCTGAAAACGGCCCTCAGCCCCTCACCCAGACTGGCCAGGCACCCCAGTGGGGACCCCCGACCCTAAAGGGGGTGTGGCCAGCCTGAAAACAGCCATCAGTTCCTCACCCAGGCTGGCCAAACCTCCATGGGGTGAGGGTCTCCACTGGGGAGAGGGAGGGCTTGACCAGCCTGCAAACAGCCATCAGCCCCTCACCCAGGCTTTCCAGGCACCCCAGTGACCCCCCCCCCCCATGAAGGGGGTGTGACCAGCCTGCAAACAGTCCTCAGCCCCTCACCCAGGCTGGCCAGGCACCCCACTGAGGACTCCCACCCTGAAGGGGGTGTGACCAGCCTGAAAACACCCATCAGCTCCTCACCCAGGCTGGCCAGGCACCCCAGCAGGACCCCCACCCTGATCTGGGACACCCTTCAGGGCAAACCAGCCGGCCCCCCACCCATGCACCAAGCCTCTATCTTATATAATAAAAGAGTAATATGCAAATTGACCCTAACAGCAGAACGACTGGGAATGACTGGTCACTATGACACACACTGACCACCAGGCGGCAGATGCTCAATGCAGGAGCTGTCCCCTGGTGGTCAGTGCGTTCCCACAGGAGGAGCTCTGCTCAGCCACAAGCCAGGCTGATGGCTACCAGCACAGCGGTGGTGGCGGGAGCCTCTCCCGCCTCCTCAGCAGCACTAAGGACTGCTGCTTAGGTCTGCTCCCTGCTGGCAAGTGGACATCCCCCGAGGGCTGCCGGGCTGCCAGAGGGATGTCTGACTGGCAGCTTGGACCTGATCCTCCAAGGAGTAGGCCTAAGCCAGCAGGTGCACATCCTCTGAGGGGTCCCAGACTGCAAGAGGGCATAGGCCAGGCTGAGGGACCCCCCCCCCCCCGAGTGCACAAATTTTGTGCACTGGGCCTCTAGTAGATAATAAAAATGTAGATAAATACACAATATATTTTAGGAAATTGATAATGGTTAGAGGGAAATCCTTCAGAAGGGGAGTAGGATGAGATACAGAGCACAAAGTGTGGGTATAGCCTTAAATAAGAATGAGGGTTGGTGGATTTGGGGAAGGGATAATATCTTTTCCCAGGGAAGAGTGCAGTGAAAGTTGGTAATGAGAAAGTACTAGAAAGTGTGACATAACTGATTTGGACAATGAGAAAATAAAGTTACTAGGGGAATGTAGTCGATACCATGCTTGGTACTTCACTTATGAGAGGTTATTTAACAAGAGCTGTTTTTCCAAAACCCTCAGTTAAAGGAAATTTTACTGCCTATCATCTGGCCAAGAGGCTTAAGAACATCCCTGCTACCCCCCCCCCCCGCCGCCCCCCACCCTACATGCTCGAAAAACTGGTTAGAATAACAATTAGCACTGGACTGGTAGGCAATCCATAGATTGCAAAGTCTAGCCTACGGAGTATGACTTTTGACATGGACATGCAATGATCTTAAGCATTCCATTTCCTTTCTTAGAAATCTGAAATTATGAAACTGAGAGAATGAGGCCATTAGCAGACAGTGCAGAAACCAAGAGTACAGAGAGAGATACTATTAGATTGAGTTGGGGCCATGACAAGCTAAAGTTAGGAGAAAGCAAAACGTATGCATAAGCAGAGGGAAATCTTTCAGACAGAAAAGAAAGGATGTGCAAGAAGAGGCAAGGAAGGAAGGAAGGAAGGAACAGAGGTGGAGCAGGGTCTTTATAGCAGCCTCATTTCCTCAAAACATTCTAGGCCCACTTCAATCAACATTTTTCCCTAGAGGAAATTCACTTTGACTTGAATTAGGTAGTTTTAGCCTGTACAGCAGACAGCTGCCATCTCAGTATAGCCAACATCTATCTTCTCTCTTTTGCTAACAGCACACTGATTTTTCTCTAGGAAAACCATTCTTTCACACTGAGGTCTATGAAATTTGGATGCAATTGACCTTGGGTAGTTCATCACTCTTACCCACCTTACTGCAACTTTATTATTTATAAAGGAGAAGGCACCAGAGCTGACCTCAGGCCAGAAGAGGAAAAAAGAACACACCCCTAACTGGTATTTGTGTACTCATTTCTACTCATCCACCTCGGCCTGGCCTATGAATCATTGAGCCCATAATCTGCCTTAGATAACTCCCATGAGAGAGAAATTCGGTTTTCTTTATCTGCTTGAGGATACTTGAGACCTTGAATTCTATGATAATCCCAGAGACTAATTTGCTGAAATTTAATATTTCATTGTCTTTACCTTCATCTACTACAAATTAATTTATTTTCACAGATAACTGGCAGCAATTAGAACAGAAATTCAATCTTAGAATTTCAAAGTTTTGTCTAAAAGCTTCATGTTAAGGTATAGACTATATACATGAGTTCTGACAGATTTTATTCTTAAGTATAACTAAAATGAAGAAATTGGGCTATTACAGTGAAGAGTTTGACAAATATTCTTTTCTTAAGAAGCTTAAGGTTTGAAACATAGGTTAGAGCAACAGGATTACCCTTTATAGTCACCAAAGATTAAAATATACAGTCATCCAGGCTGAGCATAGAATTGAATCATTCGCCTGTTATTGGCTACATCTGTTTCTTTCTTTTCTTAAAAAATATATATATTTTATTGATTTTTTACAGAGAGGAAGGGAGAGGGATAGAGAGTTAGAGACATCGATGAGAGAGAAATATCGATCAGCTGCCTCCTGCACACCCCCTACTGGGGATATGCCTGCAACCAAGGTACATGCTCTTGTTCGGAATTGAACCTGGGCCCCTTCAGTCCACAGGCAGATGCTCTTTCCACTGAGCCAAACCAGCTAGGGCTACATCTCTTTCTTTATGACTAGGTCCAGGCCCTTGATTTGCTCCATAACTGCTTTTCACTCCTCTGTGCGAGCTTTCTGCTTAGTTAATTAAATCATTCATTCAACAAGTACTGATGGAGTCATATGCTACGGCTGGATACGCAACTATGAATAAGACACTGCTTCTGTCATCCCAGAGCTAGTATTCTACCGGAGCAGCCAGTCAAGCAAACAGAAGATCAGATGCACTGCAGTGAATCCTGCCGCAGAGCAGAGGATGAAGAAGTATGAACATAAAAGCAGTGGCAACTCACCCAGTCTGGAGGTCCCCACAAGACTTGCTTCAGAAGGTGGTATCTTACTGAGTCCTGTAAACAAGTAGATTGCTCTGTTCATTGGCCCAACATATAAAAAAATCTCTTCAGACCCAGCTCAAACCTCAGCCCATCAAATGCTTCTTAACCACCTTGTTAGTACCACTATTCTCCTCTCTCTACTCAGAGCTGCCATAGCATTCATTCATTCAGCAAATATTTAGTGTCATATTATGTACCAAGAACTAGGCCCTAAGGTACAGTAGTGAATAATTAAGTCCCTGCTCTCAGGTACTTACAGTTAAATGGAGTAAGGCAGACAATGTCAAACAAGCAAATATATAATATGGCCAGTGGTGGTAACTCTTGTGCAGAAAAATAAAACAGGGTAAGAAACAGAGAGTGGGGGTGCTATTTTAA
Source organism: Myotis myotis (assembly GCF_014108235.1). Lineage (NCBI taxonomy): Eukaryota > Metazoa > Chordata > Mammalia > Chiroptera > Vespertilionidae > Myotis > Myotis myotis. Next base: position 179,028,032 of record NW_023416335.1, read on the forward strand.
ATAAAGTCCCCCCTGCTAAAATGACATCTGAGCAGAGAGATACATAAAGCGTGAGGAACTGAGAGAAGAAGTTTCCAGGCTGAAGGAACATCGAGTGCAAAGGCCATGGGACAAGGAATGTGTTTGGAGTTGAACACTGACTTGATGTCACTCGTTTTGCTTTTCACTGGATGTTGCCTTGATTCTCTATTGTCCTTTCACATTGGTCTGAGCTGTTCTTTCAAGCATGTTTCCAGTTTAGGGAGGCCAGGAACTGTAATTTCAGCCTCTTTATAATGTTGTTGCCATTTTCCTAACTACCCAATTCCCTGCACTCAGTCCAGAGTCTTTACAAGGCTTTGAGAAGTATTCACTGCCTTCATGTGGAGTGGGAGTTATTCATGCTCTTGATGAATTATTTATGCTGCAAGGCACTGGCACGTTCCTTACCTGCCTGATATTAAAGGAGAACACTTCTTCACCACTGAAAGAAAGGGTGTGTGGTGGGGAGGGGCAGCAACAACACAGAAAATATACTCAGAGGACTAATTTCAAGGGCCTGTGAGTCTGCCTCTGGCACAAGAACACTTTTGGTGATGTTTCTGCAGACCTGACTGGTAGTTAGGGGCTGGAAACCAAGATTGCATGGATGACTCAAAAAAACCCTGATGTAGTGAATTGTGGGCTGTGGCTTGATTAAGTATTGATCAGTAACTCAGCTCAGGTCTGAAGCAGTCTCAGAACTACCTTCTGAAAAAGCCATAAAGCAAAAGAATCGTTCACTGAATTAACTGGCGATCTTATTGGGGATGCTGTGAAATCCTCAAGGATAGCAAATTAAGAGAGTTTGAAAATTCACTTAAATGTTCGACTTTTAAAAAATCGACACTCCAAATATTACTAAGGCAAATAAGATTAATTAAGGAACAGATGACCCTGAAACCTCTAGACTTATTCTTATTGGAGGCTCAGAAAGTGCCTGATTCAGATTTCATTAGGTATTTTAGGATATGTTTAGCATGTAAATTCTTTAGCTGCTGAGTTTCAATAGATTTCACCCTGTAGAGTGGCAGTGTGGTCTTCGGACCTATGGAGATTCTGCAACATCAAAACTATTTTCCTAACAGTGCTAAGATGTTATTCTCTACTTACTGTGTGGAAGTCTGCACTGAGAGCGAGCAAATCTGCTGGAGTTTTTGCAGGCGTCAAGGAGGTAGCACCAGACACAGGTAGCACCTTCATTGCCAGGTAATCACAGTTTACAAAGATACAAATCTTAACTTAAGAATGACCTTGATGACTTGTATGCATGCATATAAGCATAACCAATGGACACAGATACTAGGGGGGTGAGGGTATGTGCAGGGGGGTGTAGGGGGCCGGGGAGAGGTCAAAGGGGGGGCGGGGGAAGGAGACATATGTAATACTAATATGTAATACTTTAAACAATAAAGAATTTTAAAAAAGAATGACCTTGATGAAGCAGTGAAAATGTATTAAATCTTAGCCCTTGAGTACACATCTTGTTAATATTCTGTGCACATGAAGCACTTGGGCACTCCAAAGTACAGTGGTTGATAAGGGAAAAGCCACTGTTACGTTTCAAGCTGAGCAATGATTTTACTTAAAAGGATGGCTACAAACTATCACTTTATCAATAATGAATGAAGTGGGCCTGTCACGTCAAGAAAAATAACTTGACATTTGGTGCCAACAATAAAATTTAATTTTTCAAGTGAAAATTCAAATTTGGAAAATTTGTATCTATCACTGTGAGCTTAAAGCTTCCTAAAACTTAAAAAGAGACTTTTAGGATGAGATTTGTGTTTATTATGTGGTAACAGATGTGAGATTTTGATAACATTTAATGAAATGTGTCAACATTTGGAAGATCTGCATAACTCAGGGAATCAATATTTGATCAATGCATGGGTAAAAGATTCCTCCAAGGAAATCATAGATTAGTAGGTTTTAATGAAACACAGTATGAAAAGTTCATTGGTATGGTTTTAGATTCCACTAAAACTAGCACTTGTTAAGTTTTGGTATAGCATCAAAGAAGAACATCCATATTAATCTGGAAGGCTACTATAATATTCCTTCTTTTTCCAACTACATATGTGCAAGGCCAGATTTTCTTCATATACTTCAACCAAAGCCACACATGGCAAAGGATAGACTGCAGAAGCAGGTGTGTGAATCCAACTATCTTCAGTGAATCTAAACATCAAAGATATTTGCACCAACATAAAGAAAAAAACACATGACTCACCTCTTACTAAAATTTTTGTTTTGGAAAACAGTTACTTTTCATTAAAATAGGTCATTTGTGTTTACATATATGGGTTGTCACTGTCATTTTTTAATTAATAAAAATTTAAATATTTAAATTTAAATATTAATTTCTAATATGATAAATATCAAAAGATAAAAATTGATATAAACATATATTTTTATGGTAAGCTCTTTGAAGTCCTCAAAATGTGAGAACTTCTGCTATAGAGGGTCAATGATTGTCATAGCCTACATAATAAAAGTGTAGTATACAAATTGTCCCCTAGACCGGGAGTTCGGGAGTTCGACCAGGAGGTGGGGCTGGCCAGGGAAAGGGAGGGAGGCCCTGGCCAGCAGCCACCAGCTGCTAGGGACCTTACCAGTGCATGAATTTTGTGCACTGGGCCTCTAGTGATGAGATAATCTAATAAGTATCATCAACCCAGAAAACAGTCTCACTTTCCCTTGTTGGCCCAAGTGAATTCATAAGTAAGAAGACTCTATACATGTGTGGTAAGTAGTTACAGAGATGCTTTCTTCCAGCTTCAGACCTTGGAATCAGAGGACTGAGTTAGCCTCTGTCTGTGATTAATGATGCTTACAAGGCCGTGCCCCTATTTTATTTAAATTCTCCCTATGCGTTTGCTGCTTCCCCTTTTTTGTTTTGTGTATATATTTGTAAAACACATTATGGTTTCATGTTGCATATATTTTTAATTTACATAAATGGTATTGTGATATATATCATTTTCATTTTATCTTAGCAATATATTTAAAAGATCTAGTGTTGTTACTGCATGCTAATAAGAGAAACCACACAGACAAATCTTCTGGCTGATGTATATTTTTATCATCATCTGCAGCTAGAGATTTTATGGGAACATTAAAAATGTTCCCCTTTAATGTGACAAACATGAAAAACCGCCTCTAAGTTATAAAATTTATAGAACCAAATACCAAATGACTCAGAGCTCATTTGCTCTCAGAGCTCATTTATTGGTGGTCTGAGTGTGCTGTATACTTGTTCACAATATGAGGGTTTCTAATAAATATGAACCAGACCGTAGGGCTTCGAAATCTTAGCTCTGCAACGGTGTGGTTTTAGGCAAATTACTTAACCTCTCTGTGTTTCACTCATTATCTGTCAAGTGGGGTTAGTAAAAGTACCTACTTCATGGTGTGGACATGAGGAGAACATGAATTACTCTTTGTTAAGTGCTTAGAACAGTACCTGGAACATAGGAAGCATCATATATAGGTGTTTGTGAAGTGAAATGAAACTAAATGAAATGAATGAAAAGAATATGCCACCTAAGAACATCAACTCGTCCCTGTGAATCATAATCTGCTTTTTCCATTAGAGTGTTTCTCCCCTTTGTCTTCCCAGGGAAAATGTTTTGGTAATAAAAAGTCACTGAATGATTAGGGGTAGAGAGAGGAGGATCTTGCTCTGTTATTTTTATAGGCATTGTTTTTTTATACCTTGTGGAGAAACTTTAAAAGCCCTGAGAATGACATCACATCCTGAAAAACTTCATATAAAATACTAGAGGCCCGGTGCACAAAAATTTGTGCACTCGGGGGGGAAGGGGGGGTCCCTCAGCCCGGCCTGTGCCCTCTCGCAGTCTGGGACCCCTCAGGAGATAACGACCTGCTGGCTTAGGCCTGCTCCCGGGTGGCAGAGGGCAGGCCCAATCCCTAGGTGCAGCCCCTGGTCGGGCTCAGAGCAGGGCTGATTGGGGAGTTGGGGCGCTGCCCCCTGTCATGCACAGAGCAGGGAGATTGGGAGGTTGTGATGCCACCCTCAGTCACGATCAGGGTAGGGCCGATTGGGGGGTTGGGGCACCGCCCCCTGTCACACTCAAGGCAGGGTTGATGGGGAGGTTGCGGCACCACCCTCAGTCACGCACAGAGCAGGGCCAATCAGGGGGTTGGGGCGCTGCCCCCTGTCACGCTGATCCCGGTGCTGGGAGGCATATTACCCTTTTACTATATAGGGTAGAGGCCTGGTGCATGGGTGGGGCCGGCTGGTTTGCCCTGAAGGGTGTCCTGGATCAGGGTGGGGGTCCCCACTGGGGTGCCTGGCCAGTCTGGGTGAGGGGCTGAGGGCTGTTTTCAGGCTGTGGGTGACTGAAGCTCCCAACTGCTCCTTTTTTTCTTTTTTTTTGTTTTTATTCTGGGCCAGCTTTACCTTGAGGCTTGGCTCCAGCTCTTAGGCCTCCGCGGCTGAAAGTAGCTTTCTGACCTTTGCTTACAATGTTGCGAATCTGCTGGCTGAAGTCCGGCAGTATTTGTTACAATGTTTCTTAAACTGCCCGCTCAGAGGCCTGCAGCCGCAGGCGGGGAATGTTGGTTTCCTCTGTCACTGAGGCAACCAAGCCTCATGTTAGTTTCAAGCTGCCTGGCTGCCGGCCGCCATCTTGGCTGACAGTTAATTTGCATATCTCGCTGATTAGCCAATGAAAAGGGTAGCGGTTGTATGCCAATTACCATGTTTCTCTTTTATTAGTGTAGATTCTATTAGATTCTTAGTGTAAGGGGTTTATGGATCAAGAAGATCCATGTGCATTTAGACTAAGGAAATTAAAGGACTGTACATTTCACATGAAATATACTACGTTGCCATGCTCTCCCCCAGGCTATCATCCTCTTTTTGCCCCATCAAGGCTTCTGTGACTTCACTGTGCTCTCCTGGACACAGAAAACAGAATGCCCAAAGCCAGGAGCTGTGAAGTCAAAGCAACTACAACAGCCTCAAGTACTTTCTATGACCAAGTAATGCCTGGTATGATGCATTAAATTGTTCACAGCTTTTATCCTATCACTGATGATGATGTCATTTTTGAAGCACTATCAGGAAAAGATGAGCATTCTTAATGGGATTTGAAGAAGTTATTCAAATGGAAGACCATGTGCATTCAGACTATAAATACAACCATGGGACATATTTCTCAACTTGAAAACCAAGCTCTATTTTACAGTTCCAGGCTGTTTTCCCATTATAGGCCATTGTTAACGTCCTTTCCAAGTGTGCTTGTAATTGCTTTCTTTTCAGATTGGGTGCCCTGGGATAAAGGCAGATTAACTCTGAGCTGTGAATGTTACAAATTCTCTTGTTTTAACCTACAATCAACTCAAATCGAGGCATTCTAAAAAATGCAAACATAGTATTTGGTGTGATTTTATTTTATTTATTATTTATTTATTTATTTATTTATTTATTTTTTATTTTTTATTTTATTTATTTTATTTAATTATTTTATTTATTTTATTTTGCTTGAGCAGCATGCAAGGATATGCTGGCTTGGACTTTCTGTATCTTTGCACGGCCTGAAGTCTGACAGAATAATCACTGATGTTCAAATGAGAACCCCAGATGGAAACACAAGCAGGGGCCACCATTGTGCTTTTTTCATGCTCCGAAGCTCAGTTCTGGACAGAAATGTGTTTCCAGTTAAAATGTAATCATCCCCAATTCCTTCTGATCACTGGATCATATTGGAAAGGAACAGCCCGAGGACAAAAATTGCTTTTAATTACCACTGAATGTTGATAGAAATGATCATATCCTTCCTATACATTTGTATTTTTGTAGAACAAACACGAATAAGATAAAGATATGCCCTCTTTATACTTTAAGTATATTTTGAGAATGATCTTTGTTTAACATTACCCCCTTTCAGTTAGAGTTTCTTTGTCAGGATTGGGTTTTCCCAACTTTTTTCACCATGGTTTGCAGAAAGAGCTAGGTCAGTTTAACATCCTTGAATCGTCGTTTTTAAATATAGGTGCCTTTTTTTTTTTAATTCAGTAAGATTCAAGAGAGTTTATGTGCTCCTCTGATTAAAGAATTGAAAATTATAAGATACTTTGGATGACATGTATTCTAATCCCACCATATTCCTATCTTTCAAACCATTTAAAAAAATGAATGCATTGAGATTATTAGAGAGACAAGTAAAAAAGAAGTTTAGAAAACCAAAGCACCCTCTATTTCACGCTAAAGCTTTATGGAATATTCAATACCTAAAATTTTAAAGTAGCTTTTATCTTTATATATTATTGAAATGCTATAAATAACAACCATTACTTTTCTCAGCTGGGATGTGGAACATGGGTCCTGAAACCCAGTAGTGAATATTGGCATCCAAGTCTTGTTCAAAACAGGAATGAATGGCAGACACAAAGATGTCATGTGGGTTCATGTGATTCCTTCTCTATGTCTCAATTTTAAACAACCCATGTGGCTAAGTAAATGTACTTTATTGATGCTTTTCTGATTATTTCAAGATTTCCATCACAAATTAAGGAAAAAAAGTGTCTTAGGAAATTAATTCTATTAGAATACAACATGTCTAAAATTAATCCTATATTTGGGTTTTCCAAGGAAGTATTAGCAATAAAGAGAGGAAATTTATATGCATATTTGGTAAGATCTCATAAAGCAATGTGTATAACCAATTCACAAAATGCTAATAGCACAAGTTGTGCAGTCAGAATACGTAGTTACTAATTTGGCGACCTTGGGTAAACAACTCAACTTCTCTGTGCTAAAATATCTCACCTGATAAGTAGCTAATTACAGTCCCTCCCTCAAGGATTCTGGGGAGAGTTAAATAAGATAAAATGAAGTATTTAGCACACTATCAGAAACATAATTAGTCTTGAATAACAATTATTATTATTATGTTTGGGTATGTACACAAAAAAGAATAAACCATTCGCCCTTCCTTCAGGATATTCATGCATTATTTCCCTTACAAAATACAGTTTCTTGTTAGATAAAACCCTAGCTTGATCAATACTATGGAAATAAAGAAAACCAAGAACATGTGAAAAACAAAGGCTCTTTATTCAGAGCTTGCTGTAGCAAGGGAGTCAGCCACCATCAACTGCATTCTGTCAGAGACTCAAAGGCAGGCGGAGGTGTGAGAAAGTGTCATAGAAGAACTTTGATACCATAGTTTTGGGTATTTCCTTCATGCGTCGGCATGAAGAAGCGGTAGGCTGGCTACCTAGAAGCAGGGCATCCTGTGTGATTGGTTAGGAGTGTGTTCTTGACTTTCTCTAGTTGGTCCTAAATTAGAAGTGGGACACAGATTAAGGAAGCTGTCAGTTACTAATCAAGTCTTGGCCATTTTGGGCTGAGTGTTACAAAAATCATTGTTTAGCCTTCTGGATTGTCACTAGAGACAGCAATGTGGCTTCCTTTACATCTGGCTTCCTGGATTGTTTACTGTACATATTGTTTCCTGGGCAGGTGGCTGTAGGTTGTGGGTCAACGTTCTGTTTTTATATATGGACTAGAGGCCCAGTGCACAAAATTTTGTGCACTTGGGGGGGCACTCAGCTCGGCCTGTGTCTCTTGCAGTCTGGGAGCCCTTGGGGGATGTCCACCTGCCAGCTTAGGCCTGCTCCCTAGGGGATCGGGCCTAAGCTAGCAGTCTGATATCCTTCTGGCAGCCCGGGAGTCTTCTGGGAGCGGGCCTAAGCTGTAGTCGGACATCATTAGCGCTACCGAGGAGGTGGGAGAGGCTCCTGCCACCGCCGCTGTGCTCACAGCCGTCAGCCTAGCTTGTGGCTGAGTGGAGCTCCCTCTGTGGGAGCACATTGACTACCAGGGGGTAGCTCCTGTGTTAAGCATCTGCCTCCTGGTGGTCAGTGCGTATCATAGCGACCGGTTGTTCTTGGTCGTTCTGCCATTAGGGTCAATTTGCATATTACCTTTTTATTATATAGGATTGGCCATTTCCATTTGTATATCCAGTCTCTCAATATTTTTTTAGAGCTTAGTTGTCTTCAAACTCCTTAAGGTACTTTCTGAAATATTATTCAAGATACACATGTTAGAAATTTAATTTAATTGGAAATTTATATAGGAGTACATAATTGAAACTGAGTATTTGAGGCTTATAGATATACTATACTATTTTATCCCAGAGCCAGCAATATGCCAAATCTACACGTGCCTGGTTCTATATTTCAACTCATCTTCATACCCCCTCTCTTTTAATATTCTCCCTTGCATTGTGGGGGAAGAGCCTGAGAATTCTATTTCCCAGAATCCGTAGCCAGCAGGTTTTAGATTAGACTCCCTGATGAGAGGTTCTTCCTTGAGATATAGAAAGGAAAAGCCATTATTCTCCAGCGGCAGCCATGGGCAGGCAGGTGAGTTGGTGGGTGGTTCCTCCCTCAAGCATCCTCCTGAGAATCACTGGCTTTGATGAATCAGTAGAGGCAACTCTCCTGATATCCTTGCACTTCTAAACTTCCTCACAGTTCACAGGAGCTTCTGTGACCTTTGCTCTTCTAGCCCTTCTAATGGTTTGGTACCAGTAAGTCTTAAATTCCCAGTGTTAAGCTCTGTTTTGTTTAAAATACCTAAAGTGATCTCTGTTTTTCTGCCAGAACCCTGACTGAATGATCAGATACTGCCAAAACTAGGGGCAAACATATGTGCTGAGACTATTCTGGATAAGACTAGAATACACTCTATTGATAAACAGCCAAGACAATTGAGAGAAAAGGAGTAAATGTTAAGTCTGATCATTAGAGTTGGCTTCTTCAGTAAGGGTATCATTTTTCTTTTTCTTCATTTTCCTAGTGTTTAGCAGAAAGCCTAGCACAAGTTAATCACTCAAAAATGTTGGTTAAGTCGAGATGAATTAAATAATCAGCTGAACAGATAAACAAACAGGAATTTTGGAGCAGACCAGGGCAGAAAAGCAGTTGCTTAAAATAAAAGTAGACATAAAAAGAAAGTAATAAAATTATAAGTAACAGTAAAAATACGAATCTTACTATGCCCTTCTGCGAAGAGAAAATTTAAGATCAAAGCATTAATTAGGAATAGTCTTAGAATTTTCTGATTGTGTTTTACTTTTTAATGATTTTCCTCACATTGCTTCATTTCTATTGCTGTCAACTCCCTCCAAACTACTTTCAAATCCACCCACTTTCTGCCATCTCTGTTGTTACTATTCTAATCCAGGCGATGAGGCTTCTGCGGTATCCTCTGAACTGGGCTCGCTGCTTTGACCCCAGCTCCTTTGGATTCACTCTGTAGACCTGCACAGCCCAGAATGGTAGCCAGTAACCACATGTGCTACTGAGCACTGGAAATGCTGCTTATTTAAGTTGAGATGTGCTGTAAGTTTAAAATACACACTGAATTTCAAAGACTTAATATAAAAAAAGATAAGATGTAAATAAATGTTTACATTGATTATATAACAACTAGTGCATGAAATTTGTGCATAGGTGGGGAGGGGGGGGGGGATCCCTCAGCCTGGCCTGCATCCTCTCACAATCTGGGACCCCTTGGGGGATGTTGGGCCTAAACCAGCAGTTGGACATCCCTTTCCCAATCTGGGACACTGCATGCACCATTGACTGTACTTTTCATACAATTGAAAGGCACCTTGCTGTTGTATGGGCAGCTACATTTTTTTACCCTGATTATAAAAAGTAGTACATAACATGATCCTTCTGAGGCAGTAGTACCATTTTCCCCATCTTATGGGTGGAAAAACTGAAGCAGAGACAAATAAGTAATTGGCTTTGTCACACAGTTATAAGTGTCAGAATCAGGGCTGACCACAAAATGTGCAAGCCAGAGTCTATGCATGTTATCGCTACCTCATCCTCTTTTTTCAGTGTTAGAGTAGCCTTGCCAGGTTTTAATTTCTAAATCTAAGGGACTGTTCCCAATATATAGGGTAGGGTCCCTAGGCCTGGCCAGCAATCAGGGCCAACTATAGGGTGACCGGTGGGCGGGGTGATCAGGGCTCCCTCCCCCCCACCCCCCCCCGCTGGCACCTGTCTTGGCTGGTGGCCTGGAACTGCCTGCTGGCTAACCCTGCTCCCCCATTGCTGCCACTGACAGTTGCCTCCCTCTCGGGGGGCAGATGGTCAACACAGAAGTTGCACCCTGGTGGTCAGTGCACATCATAGCGACCAGTCATTCTGCTGATTGTTCTGCCATTCAGTGATTTGCATGTTAGGGTTTTATTATATAGGATATGATAGTTTGGATTAGTAGGTTAAATAAAATATATTAGTAAAATTAATTGAATATGTTTCTTCTTACTTTTTATAATGTGATTAATAGAAAATTTAAGTTTCCTATGTGTCTTGCAGTATATTTCTATTGGACATCACTGCTCTAGACAATAGTGATCTTTTAAAATAAAAATTAGTTTATATATGCCAAAACCGGTTTGGCTCAGTGGATAGAGCATCGGCCTGCGGACTGAAAGGTCCCAGGTTCGATTCCGGTCAAGGGCATGTACCTGGGTTGCGGGCACATCCCCAGTAGGAGATGTGCAGGAGGCGGCTGATCGATGTTTCTCTCTCATCGATGTTTCTAACTCTCTATCTCTCTCCCTTCCTCTCTGTAAAAAATCAATAAAATATATTTTTTAAAAAAATTAGTTTATATAATTACCCTGCTTTAACCCTTACACATGTGATAAAGACCAAAATTTGTAATGTTGCCTTCAAGTTCCTGTCTAACCTGGCCCCTGTCCACTTCTCCAGCCCCATATCATGCTCCTCAGCCCTGGTAATTTTGTCCTTTTCATTGTTCCTTAGAGGCACCCCATCTGCAGCAGTTTCTTTCCACATGTTCTCTCCCACCTGAAATGTAACCCATAGTAGACCCACTATTATTTTATCTTATAGCATTATTTTTTTATCCTGTGTAACAGTTATCACCATTTCTAATTATGTATTCTTTATTTTGACAGAGATAGTATAGCAGAGTTCCTATTCATTAAATGGTCATGTTAGTATTTCTATTGGGCTTATGCAATTTCAGAGCCAGAAATCTCCTTGTTTTCTATAAAAGAAAGCTGATGTGTTTAAAAGTTTTACTTTCATTGAAAAAAGGGGATATTTTCTTTCTGTGATTTACATCTTTTTAAAAATATATTTTTTATTGATTTCAGAGAAGACGGAAGAGGGAGAGAGAAATAGAAACAACAGTGATGAGAGAGAATCATTGATTGGCTGCCTCCTGCACGCCCCCTACTGGGAATCGAGCCTGCAACCCAGGTATGTGCCCTGACCAGGAATCAAACCCTGACCTCCTGGTTCATAGGTCTCATAAGTCAACACTAAACAAGGTAGTGGTCACCATAGTTACAATATTCTCGTGAGTTTCACTTGTTTTGGCAGCACTTGCTGCACCACCCACAGCCCATTAGCTACCTAGGAAGGATCTAGGGAATGTCATAAGGTCAAGCCAAATTATGCTAAGAGGACTGTGCCCTCTAAGCTGGGACTTGTTTGTGGCTTTGCCATCAGGTCAGCCCGAGGCTTAACCCTATACCCCTACACTACATCACTGAGCCACATGGGCCAGGCAGTTCTCTGTGGTTAGAGGTGTGCAAGGCACATTCTCTTGCCCACCACAATTACTTTTTCAAATAGTAAATATAGGTCAGGATTTAGGGATTAGTTTCATATAAAATATCAAAATCCATCTAATTACAATTTCTATTACAATAGGACTTTCATATTATCACGTCAAACAAGATTGGACACGTTACAAAGTAAAACAGTTACTCCTGAAAACAATATATTTCATAAGTTGGGTGCAAAGGAGTTTGGCTGCCTAGGTCCCAGCAATGAACTGATTTTATTTACACCTTGAATCTGTGTTATCAACTTAGGCAGAAACAGAAATACATTAGGCTACCCTTGTTCTCTTTTTATGATAAAAGGAAGCCATCAAATATAATATCAGAAGCCATCTTTTTTTCTGGAACTAAACTCAAGGAAGAATTTGTTACTTGCTTCCCTGTAAAGAACACTCAGATATAATGGGTTATATCTCCAATTATAGGTTTACAAAAGGATCAGAGATGCAGTTCAAGGAGATGGTTCTTGTTTTGATTTTCCCTAATGTACAGAACTTAACATTAAACTGTAACTCAGTCAATTAATTTCTATGTTTGGCTTTAATAGTATGACTTAAATACCAGGCCTTCAGTTATTCTAAAATAATATCAGGACAGAACTCAGTGAATTCAGAAAAGATAAGAAGCCTCATTAGACTAGGCTTGACATTCACAATTATCTAATATTGCAAAGAGATCTTTACTAATCCTTGATGGAGGTGAAATTTATAGCAGATTTTTAATCACTGCTTCCTAAGGTGTTGTATGTATATCACTCATGGCCCAAGAGAATGTTAGAAGATAAACAAAACTTTATTTTATCAATTAAAATGTTATTTTAATGTGTTTTAGGAAATAATGTGACTAGTTCATTCAACTGTGAGTTTATAGATAAGGTTAAGTTAAAAAGTTTTAAAGACAATTATTAAATAACTAGAGGCCCAGTGCACAAAATTCGTGCACGGGGGGTGGGGGTGGGGGTCCTCAGCCCAGCCTGTGCCTTCTTACAGTACAGGACACCTCGGGGGATGTCTACCTGCTGGCTTAGGCCCGATCCTAAGTTGGACATCCCTCTCAGAGTCCAGGATCCCTTTTGCAGTCCAGGACCCCTTGCTCCTTACCGCCCACCTGCTTGCTGCTCCTTTGTGCTGCCGCGGAGGTGGGAGAGGCTCCAACCATCACCACTGTGTTCGCCAGCTGTGAGCCTGACTTCTGGCAGAGCAATGTTCCCCCTGTGGGAGTGCACTGACCACCAGAGGGCAGCTCCTTCATTGAGCATCTGCCCCCTGGTGGTCAGTGCACATCATAGCTACCATTTGTTCTGCTGGTTGTTCTACTGTTCAGTAGATTTGCATATTAAGGTTTTATTATATAGGAGGATAGTATATTGGCAAGCAGGCATGGCAAAAGTCAAATGATAAGGATGTGCGGTAGGCTGGATAATGGCCCCCAAAGATATCTACATACTAACCTCAGAATCTGTGAATGTGTCCCCACGTATTAAAAGTAACATTATAGCTGTAATTAAGTTAAGGATCTTGAGATGGGGAGATTAGCCTGGACTATCTGGGTGGGCCCAATGATGTAATCAAGAGGAGTCTTACAAAACAGAGTCTGGAGAGTCAAAGACAGAGGAGTAGTTGTGACAAGGCAAGCAAGAGGCTAGAGTGATGCAAGGAGGGGAACACAGCTTCTAGAAGCTAAAGAGACAAAGAATGAATTCTGCTTTGAAGGCTCTAAGAAGGAACCACTGCTGTCAACACCCTGATTTTAACCCTATAAGGTCATTTCTGACTTCTATCTCCAGAACTGTAATGGAATAAATTCCTCTTGTTTTAAGCCACTAAATCTATGATAACTTATGATAGCAGAAATCAGAAACGAATACAGATAGATGGTAATCAAGAGACTGACATTTATAAAACACTAGAGGCCCGTGCACAAAATCCATGCACAGGTGGGGTCCCTAGTGGTCGTCGGCTGCCGGCCAGGGCCTCCCTTCCCCTGGCTGCCTGCCACCACCACTGGCTGGGTCCTCCCTACCCAGGGTTGGCTGGCTGGCCCTGACCCCTGATCGAACTCCTGGTTGAACTCCCAGTCGAGGGGACAATTTGCATATTAGGCTTTTATTATATAGGATTGCCTTAGCCAGTGTCTGAGTGCAGGTATTTCATGTCGTTCATCAAGGGAATAGCCATAAGCTACAGATGCCAGGCTGTGCTGTACTTCATGTATTTCTCATTCAGCAAATATCTTTGCAAGTTGTTCATTACCCTTGTATATAATTCATCTGGATCTGGAGGCTTGAAATAATTTTCAAATTTTACTGATAATAATTAGAATAATTAATAGCATTTATTGAGCTTTAAGCAGATCAGGCATTGTTCTAAGCAATATATATATTCTAACCTTATGGAATAGTCTCTGTTTTATCCCCATTTTATAGATGGCCTTGCTGTGTGGACCCAGCTTTGAACCTACAGGCCTGTCTCTGTTTGAGGTCTTGGTTTTCATCATATTTAAGGAGTCCTAGATTTCTCCTCCCATTTCCTTGTCTAACTTGGGCTTCAGTTTTCCCTTACAGTGTTGTTATACCCTATCCTTTAAGTGAAAAGAAGACAGAGCAAAATAAGATTAGAATATTTGTACCTTCCTTCTGCCACCTGATAACATTAAACCATCTTCCTAGCCAACATGTTATCAATTCTGAATGCTCTTTAAACAATATTTACTAGTATTGTGCTTGCTAATAATATTCTCAATAGGAAGCTATTTCAAATATAAAATACTTTTAACAACACTAAACAAAAATCATGGAGGAGTAATAAAAGTGACACTCAGTCAAAGCGCCATTCGTTTCCTTTGCAGGAATTGAGACTAGTCTGTGCTTTTGACCTTGCTTTTTGAAAAGTGATATAGGCGTTTTTCCCTCACTGTGCAATCTTGGAAAGGGTATTTACTTTGGGCTTCAGGTTCCTCTTCTGCAAAATTGGAGTTGCACTGGGAGATCTCTAAGGCTTCTTTCAGTTCTAATTTCAGTAACTTCAAAATATATATTTCTTTTGGGAAAAAGTAATTCAACAGAACTCTGCCTGTTAATATGACATTGGACCCTGATTTACCAGTAAATATTCCAGCGATTATTAACACACATGTGACTTTGATGCTAGACTTATTACTAATTTTACAGGCTACTTATGAAGTGTGCTTCCTTTCGGTGGGTGCAAGTATTTTGTTGTGGTTGCTTAAACAATCTCTCTTGTGCCTATGAGCTTTCGACCACTTGAAGAAAATGAAAAACTGAGTTCTCATTTATTGTTTTAGCTCAATCTTCTACTACAGTTCTCCAAATTCTGCCTGCTTCTGCCACATCATGATGTTACTATAAAACATCACTGAACTAGCAAGCTCAGATATGCCTAATATCAAGAATGTTATAGAAGGAATATCTGCATTAGATGTGGTTAGACTAGATGATCTCTTAGGATGACCAATTGTCTTCTTTTTCCAGGGACTATTCCCAGTTTTAACACTGAAAGTCCTCAAACCCAAGAAATCCTCAATCCTGGGAAAACCAGGTTAGTTGGTTGCCCTTTCTGAGGTCCCTTAAAACCTAAGACTCGAGGTCAGTGCTGTTCAGTAGAACTTTCTGCAATTCTGGGAATGTTCTATAGCTACACTGTCCAATTCAATAGCCATATGGCTATTGAGCACCTGAAATGTGAACAGTGCAATTGAGGAACTGAATTTTTTTAAAAAATATATTTTTATTGATATCAGAGAGGAAGGTAGAGGGAGAGAGAGATAGAAACTTCAGTGCTGAGAGAGAGTCGTTGATTGGCTGCCTCCTGCATGCTATGTGCCCTGACCAGGAATGGAATCATGACCTCCTGGTTCATAGGTCAATGCTCAACCACTGAGCCACACCAGCCGGGCTGAGGAACTGAATTTTTAATTAGTTTACATTTAAGTAGCCACATGTGACAAGTAGCTACTCTACAGGACAACACAGTTCTTAGGTGATGCCATGAAAATGATCACTGGTGAGGTGCTTCATGCAGTATCTCTAAGGCAGTGGTTCTCAACCTATGGGTTCCGACCCCTTTGGCAGTTGAATGACCCTTTCACAGGGGTCGCCTAAGACCATCCTGCATATCACATATTTACATTATGATTCATAACAATAGCAACATTACAGTTATGAAGTAGCAACGAAAATAATTTTATGGTTTGGTCACAACATGAGGAACGGTATTTAAAGGGCCAGAAGGTTGAGAACCACTGCCTAAGAGAAGTATAATAGTTTCCTCCTTATCTCTGAGGGCTAGGTTCTAAGACCCACAGTGGGTGCCTGAAACTACAGATAGCAACCATTTCTACATGCTATATTTTTCCTATACACACATACTTATGATAAAGTTTAATTTATAAATTAAGCTCAGTAAGAGATTAACAAGAACTAATAAAATAATAATAATAATAACAATATATTGTAATGAAACTTGTGTAAATGTGGTTTCTTTATCTCAAAATATTGTGATGATGTGAGATGATACAATGCCTGTGTGATGAGCTGAAGTGAGGTAAATGATACAGGCATTGTGATGTAGCATTAGGTTTGAACATAAGTCCTGTGATACCACAACGGTTCATCGGGTAACCTAGATAGCTACTAAATGGCTAATGGGTGGGCAGTATATAAAATGTGGATACATTGGACAAAGGGATGATTTATGAGCTGGAGAATGAAATGGTGTAAGATTTCACCACACTATTTGGAATGGTATACAGTTTAAAACTTATGAACTTTTTATTTCTAGAATTTTCCATTTACTATTTTCAGGCCATGGTTGACTACAGGTAACTGAAACCACAGAAAGCAAAACTGTGGTTAAGGGAGGACTGCTGTACCCTGAGATGTGGTATGATTGCACCTTTGTATGACACTCAGCCCACCAGCTTTTGTCTTGGAGCCATTGTTATACTGATAAGGCAGTACAATAAGGTTATCTAGGAATATTGATAAGACCTACCTTTATCACACTCCAGGCTAAAGGGTAGAAGTAGCAGTAGCCCTTAGAGCAGTGGTTCTCAACCTCCCTAATGCCACGACCCTTTAATACAATTCCTCATGTTGTTGTGACCCAACCATAAAATTATTTTCGTTGCTACTGTAATTTTGCTACTGTTATGAATCGTAATGTAAATATCTGATATGCAGGATGTATTTTCATTGTTACAAATTGAACATAATTAAAGCATAGTGATTAATCACAAAAACAATATGTAAATATATTTGTTTTTTCCGATGGTCTTAGGGGACCCCTGTGAAAGGGTGGTTCAACCCCCAAAGGGTCACGACCCACAGGTTGGCGACCCACAGGTTGAGGACCGCTGCCTTAGAGAAACATGTGATGTAAATTGTGTAGTAAGTCTGAGTTTTAGGCAAATAATTTACATCCAAATAAAAACACCAGTGGTTAGTACTTTGTGGTTTTGTTCCTGAGACATAAGCAGTTGCGGATCTTAGGTGTACGAAGTGTGAGCCCGTTTTGACCTAGCCCGGTGGTTTAGTGAAGTTAGGGACATTATATCAAATTAAGTTTCAACTTGGCATGAGGACTGATTTAAAATTTTCCTTTCTAAGAGAAACCCAAGGAACTGAAGTTTGCTTTATTATATCAAAGTAAGCAGTCAACAGAGAGAAAAACCACAACATTACCTCCTAAAGGAGAAAGTATTTTCTTGAATTGCAGAATGTTGACACCATACATCTGTCTGACATCAAAGCTCGTGGTTATAAATCTTGCAGATAACTGATCATCCGGAATCCACAAAGGCAGAAGTTGAAAGGGAAGTTGGAACATTAGAAGAGCAAAGGCACTCCTCAGCCCCTGCAGGAGTTGAAGCCAGTTATGATGTGACATATATCTTTGCTTTCCTAGGACTTGGCTGTCCATTTAAATGCTAATGTGCAACTCTGGCATATCCTAGGGATTAAAAGTGCTGAAGCAGGCAGCAGCACGAGAAATTTCAGAACATCGTTGAATATTTCGGTATTCATGTGCTAAAGAGTTCAGGTATGCTTTTAAATGTCAGAGAACAAACCATAGCTCTCACTGTGCTCTGCTATGAATTCTTGGGCAATGTCTCACTTCTTCAAGAAAGCATGAGTGAAGCTCTGAGTTTTCGAGTGATTTCTATTATGCTGTTCATGAAGCAAAACAAAAAGTCGTCACCTAGAATGTATATGTAGGATTTTTAATTAAAAGAAAACATGTAAAATTCTTCTTGGTTAGAAAAATGTGTATCTTAAAGTCTCAATAATCTTCAGCTGTGAGAACTGAAAATTGTTAGGCATCTAAGGCGAATTTCAGGGTTGTGTCTCATTTTCTTATTCTGTATTTATATAGCATGTCAAAGCTGTATTACTGTAATATCACAGAGCCGGCAACAGGCAGGCATGTGAGAGGTCAGAATAACTGTTATTGAAATTGATGCCTTGGGAAAAGGAAGCTCTCCAAAGGCTGGGCTTCCACAAGGTCAGTTATATAGGAAAGGGTGATTGCTATATGGACAACTGCTACACTCTCCAGAGAGCATGGCTCTTGGCATCCATTCAATACTTATATATAGTCTTTCATTTGTCAGGCTGGTGCTGGCAATGAAATACTACTACTACTAAAGAATACTCATACTCTGATTGCCCTATGACTAGTACTATGTAAATGCTTTTTTTATACATATTAACTCATTTAATTCTCTATAATTGGGTGAGCCAGTTCCTATTGGTCAATTAATCAATCAATCCTATTGGTTCTGTTTCTCTGGAGAACTCTGATTAAAACACTTGGGAATTCAATCCAGGTTTCCCCCTGAGAGTGGGGCTCAACAATCTGCTTTTTATCAAGCTCTCCAGGAGGTTCTGATGTGTACTGAAGCTTGAGAATCACTGTCCTATAGACACACATCCTCGATTGGCCTGACAGTGAGGAGGGCAGAACGTTAGCCCCGGCAAAGGTGAACTCCTGAGTCCTGACTTCTTTTCAGATATCACAAATGAATGTCACTTCCCTGAAGTAGCCCATTTTGACAGCATGCTTTCCCTTCAGTCACAACCAGGACGTCCTCATTGTCTAATCTTTTAATGGGCTTCAGGGTATAAAAGCACAAATGAAAATATGCTGGATATTTACTGTTATTGTTCAATATAAATATATTCTAAAGACTAACGGAAACAGGTAAGAAAGCAGTTCTCAAACGTCAAGGATCCTACTTGCGTTTACTTTTAGTGTGTGATGGACCTTATCTAAGGCAAGCAAGCTGCAGGGACAATGAAGGAGTGTTACACCACACGCGTTTAGCAGAGCCTGCTGGAGTTCCCCACGCTCCCGCCCCAGGTGCCCTGGTCTCTGTTACTCCTCCCCAGCGATTAAACACGCAGCCCTGCCTCCAGGCTCTTCAAGGACAACCAGAGGCGCAGCAGGAATTTGCATCCTGCTGTTCTGTTACCTGAACACTTACACTGTCCTCAGGGCTGTTCCTGGTTCCCGTGAACTGTTGGTGGGGTACGTTTGCCAAGTTCGTCAAAGGTAAGAGTCAGTAATGAAAGTTACAGACTTTTTTTTTTTAAGGAAGATCATACAGCAGGAGTTTCATTTCTTTTCTGGAAGAGGCACTTGAACAGGTAACAAACCTTTTGTGTCAAACACGGTGTACCTATAGGTAAGGCCGACCTTCAGGTGATCAGCATGCTCTGGAGTTAGCAGTCTATTTTTCTCAGTAAGTACACACAGCCATGCCCATACACAAAGGCAAACTTAATGGGTAAATGTTGTTTGTGTTCTGACTGCTCTGCCACCAGCTGCTCTCTATCTCTCTCCCTCCCCTCTGGTCTCCCTATTCCCTGAGACACAACAATATTAAAATTAGGGCAATTAATAACCCTACAGCGTCCTCTAAATGTCAAGTGAAAGACAGTCACACATTTCCACTTTAAATAAAAACTAAAAATGACTAAGCTCAATGAGTAAGGCGTCTTGAGAGCCCAAGATAGGCCTAAAGCTAGGCCTCTTCTTCCAACAGTTAGCCAAATTGTGAGTGAAAAGGAAAAGTTCTTGAAAGAAATTAAAAGTGATACTCCAGTAAACACAAGAATAATAAGAAAGCAAAACAGCTTTATTGCTGATATGGAGAAAGTTTTAGTGGTCTGGATAGATTAAACCAGACACACCATTCTCTTAAACAAGCCCCCTCTCTCTTCAATTCTATGAAGGCTGAGAGAGGCGAGGAAGCTGCAGAAGAAAAATTTGAAACTAACAGAAGTGGGCTCATGAGATTTAAGGAAAGAAGCCTCTTTATAATATGGCTCTTAAAAGTGCAAGGGGAAGCAGCAATTGCTGATGTGGAAGCTGTAGCAAGTTATCTGGCTAAGGTAATTAATGAAGGTGGCTACACTAAAAAACAGATTTTCCATGTAAATGAAACAGCCATCTATTGGAGGAAGTTAAGACAATGCTATTGAACTCTTAATAAACTATAGTGTAATATAGTGTAAACATAACTTTTATATGCACTAAGAAACCAAAACATTGTGTGATTAACTTTATTGAGATATTCACTGTATTGTGGTGATCTGGAACTGAATCTAATTATTTCCAAGGTACGCCTGTAGTCCAAGCTGATATTTGTCATCACTTACAAATATTGGTTAAGAGCTACTGTGTACAAGCCAATGTCCGATGGGATGGTACACAAACACCAAAAAACTTAAATCTTCATCACCACCACCATGTATATATTGAGTGCTCTTTCTTGCATAAAATGGAGTGGACAGTTGATGCAATGAAATCTAGATGTCTTAGAACACTGTTATGAAACACTCCTAATCTATATAAAGGATTGAACAAAAATCAAACAAGAATTTGCTGAGGGCTTTTGAGTAGAAAGTATTAATTTACTCATTCCCTGACATGCTGGGTACTAGCCATATGCCAGACTTGAGATAATGCTTGAAATACAATGATGAGCAAGATGAACCCACTTCCTGTCCTTGGGGTGGTAGCAGTCTAGTAGGGCTTTTCACGTAACTTATTTAATTTGATTCTCATAATCACTCTGGGAATGGCCATTATTATTATTATTGTTATTATCCCTGTTTTCAGGAGAAAACTGAAGCCTCTTGATGGGAAATATCATTCTTAGCATCACACAGTAGATAAAATTGTTTTGTTGCTATAACATATGATGTAATACCATATGTTGGCCTAATTCTTCTCCCAGGAAATATATCTCTGCTCCTATAATGAAAGTCTGTGAGAAAATGTACTTAATAAACTGCATGAAGTTCAGCTTTTCTGAAACATATCTAGTCTGTGAAATAAGACTGAGTATGGACTTGGAAGTTGTTTTTTGTTTTGTTTTGTTTTCAAAATAGGACATTTGGCTCAGGAATTGAGCAGCTGGGTCTCTAGCCTTCTCACCTCTTATTATTTGTTGAATGTTAAGGGTGTGAATTGTATCTTTAATGGCTTCTGGCCTCCTCTTTATCACTTTTTTTCCTCCACCTATCCCCCAGAGGAGACTTTACTATGCTAATATGCCTTGTGGATATCCAAGTAGGGGAACAAAGCATGCATTGGTTTTCTTCTCTTTCTACCCATTTATTTTTGTTTCCTATTCTCCCGCTCTCTCTCTCTCGCTCGCTCTCTCTCTCAGCATTCTGGAAAAAAAATGTGTTTATTTTTTAAACAGTTAGAAGAAAGTAAAAACCTCTATATCCTCATCATGCAGAGAATTTAAAATGTGTTTGACATGCTTACTCTTTTGCATACTCATTTAAGCAATGTCAGCTAAAGGGCCATTTAATAACAGTTTGAGATGATAAAAATGTCTCCAAGGAAAGAAATTTGGAAATGATAGGCAAGGGGATTAATGGTTTTATGTATACATTCTCCCGTCAAATCATAGCACACATTGGCTTTCTGCTCTTAGTTTTAGCTTTGTTCCATTAATCTCCCATGAAGTTATAGTCACTAGAGTGAGATATTTATGTTACATCCACCCCATGAGCTATTGAGGTAGTCCCTTACTCTTGGCGGGTGCCTTTGATACATGATCTGATAAATCCTTGCAACAGTCCCAACAGGCAATACCTAGTATAAGTAAAAGGAAACAGAAATTGCCCTTATAACTCCCTCCTCCTCTATTTCCTTTAAAAGAACAAGAACATGGAAATTTAAACAAATAAAAGATTTACAGATGGGTTAGGTAAACAAATCACCCAACTAGAAAGCATTGCAACTAAGATTTGAACTCATAGCTCTCTGGCACCAAAGTCTGTGATTTTCCACTTATAGTAGCACTTCCCACATTTTATACAACAGATGTGAGTTCCACAAGGTATTAATAATGTTATCCTTCCAAAGGCAACCATGATCAAGTACATTTGGGAAAAAGTAATCTCCTTTGGAGATTGACAGTGTATATTTAGCAAATTAAGATTTTTAAGAAGTCCTAAAAAAAACACACAACAACAACCTGTTTATTTGGCTTAACATGGCATTTGAGTTTCTAGTCCCTTCCTGATTTAAACACCTGTGGTATGATGAAGAAAATGGGACTATGCAGTGCATCAGTCAAAGCAATGAGAAAACTTGGACAACTGCTAGACTTGGATAAAAGAGTTCCCAGTGGAGCCAGGGTTATTGTCTGGGTCAAGATGATCTGCTGAAATCTAGAAGGCAGTATTAATGACAGTCTTAGGAACAGAGAGAGTCATGTAGGGAATGGAAAAGTTCCCTTAAAAGGGAGAAAGGTCTAAGGATCCCATTTGGCTGGAAGTACTGTGTAGTTATCGTATGCTATGTGGACAGGAAGAGGCTGTAATTTAAAAGGGAATCATCAGATTATAATTTTATAAGCAGTTAAACCAAGCCCTTTCTTGTTCTATAGATCAAGACAAACAAGAGAGTGACTCATTTTTCTGGGGTGACCAATCATCTCAGTTTTCAGGACTTTCAGTCTAAAATGAGAAGAGTCCTGGAAAAACTGGGATGTTAGTCACCCTACATTCCCCCCCCGCCCCCCCCACCCCCCCAAAAAAAATGATTACTTGCAAAGGTTGTTACTAACACTCAGGTACCATGACCCTGTGATCTGGACACATTTTAAAAGTTCAATCACTTCAAGAGAGTTCTTGTGTATTAGATGTTAATAGTATCATTTGAGATCTATCAGGGACACACCAAATTTTGGTTCTTAGCAAGTCAGAGCAGAGGGCAGTGTAATGAATCTGATATTGGCCCTCTTAGTCCTGTAAGCCTGGCCCAAGGAGACCTGTACTAATTTCAGGGCTGAAAGAATAGATACCCCTGAGAGGCAGAAAGCCCCAAGTTTCAGGGCTGTAGCAGCCTCCAACAAATGGTCAGCCACAGAAGTCCACGATGCAGGTTCAGAGAGATTGTCAACCTGCATCCAGTTGGCCCGTGTAAGAGCAGCAGGGATATGTGCCCTGAATTGGAATTCATGGCAAAACTTCAGTTCTCAGGTAGTAGAACCAGCAAAAGCAAAGGAGGTTGACAGCTCTCAAAGGCAAGGCAAGTACAGGAGGCCCATGTAGATATCACAGAAGACTAGGAGGCAATGTGTAAACCCAGCACATGAGACCTTACACCCTGATGTAGGGCATGTAACCAGGTGTTTACTAGCTTAAAACAAGCCAATGAACTCGCTCCAGGACATTTAATATTATACTTTTCCTTATTGCAAAGAGATCAAAGGCCCCAGGCTCTTTAAAAGCTTCTTGTATTCTTGTCTGAGAAGGGCAAGACTAAACATATCGGTGGAAAGACCATCAGAACCAGCCAAGGAAAGACAAGGAAAGAGGCAATGGGGGTCTACCAATTGCCAGGTGTAGTGACTGCTCATTCAGCTTCCTAGGGCTTGGGGTTCTGGGAATCAAAATACAGAGACTCCAACTTTGAAGTCACAGTCGTCTTCCACCCACTCAATTTTGTGAGGAGTGTACAGTTGACCCTTGAACAACATGGGTTTGAACTGCACGGGTCCACTTATATCTGGATTGTTTTTCAATAAATATTGCAATTGTATTTTTCTTCCTTATAATTTTTTAAATAACATTTGTTTTTCTCCAGCTTATTTTGTTGTAAGAATATATATATAACAACATAAGATACAAAATATATGTGAATCAACTGTTTATGTTATCAGTGAGGCTTCCAGTCAACAGTAGGCTATTAGTAGTTAAGTTTGGAGCGAGTCAAAAGTCATACACAGATTTTAGACTGCACTAAGAGTCAGTGCCCCTAACCTCATGGTTGTTCAAGGGTGAACTGTATATGGTGCACCCCTAAATACTACTGTGTTTGCATGCACCATCCTCTTCAGAATCCCATCCTAGCTCTCCTGAAGAACAGATGCGTGGATAGGATTCCTCCTGAGACAAGGCAATTGGAGAATGTAGGGTTTGGACATAGAGCTCCAAGTCATCTCACACGAGGACAAATGTTAAATGGCTGGTTTATTCCTAGAGAAAGAAATGGTGGGGCTTGGCAAATCTGTCATTCTCATTCTTTCTGACATAGGACCTCTTTTTCTGAGGAGATAGCTGTCTCTTTTTCCCCAGTTAGGTAATGGAAAAATTGCTTCCTGAAAATTTGGTGTTAGAGTTCATAGTCCTGCATCTCTTCTGAACCTACATAAAAATGTCTGGTTTAAAGTAGGCTGATGTTGAATTATGAGTCTGAGAATGTGTTACCACACTCTAAAACCTTGCAAAATGAAAGCCCTTGTAAAGTCCCTGTTAAAATACTACTTTTTTTTTTTTTCCAAAAAAACACAAAGGCGTCTTATAGAATGTTTCAAGTGACTAGAGAGAAAACAAAGAGATTAATCACTTTGTGAGCAGCAATTATGATTATTTATGATATTGGTGGCTTACTGGACAACCACTTTTCAAAAAGAAATAAAGGTTTCCAGGATTTACATTGCTATGCTTCAGCTAATGACAGTTATTCCCTGGCTTAACTACTTGCTAATTTATATCCTTAAAACAAAGCCCTTACCATTATTTTCTTTAATTGAAAGTCCAATTTCAAATTCAATGCTCTGTAGTCCATTCCTCTGAAGGGGAAGGCCTACAAACAAAGAAGTGATATAATGTTCCAAAAATGACTGCAGATGAAGTTCTCAGTGTAATTTCTTTGGGTAACAACTTATTTAAACCTCCTTCTTACACCCCTAGGCTAACCTTGTTATTCAGATACTCCTTTTAAGGTAGATCATCCTAGGGTTTTGCGGTCTTTTGTGCTCTTTTCATGTGCTTACTCTGAACCATCTCAACAGCCATTACTTAACTGACATCTCTAAACTGATGACACAAAATGTATAGCTCCTCTCCAAACGCCCTCTAAACCAGCGGTTCTCAACCTGTGGGTCGCGACCCCTTTGGGGGTCAAACGACTCTTTCACAGGGGTCGCCTAAGACCATTGGAAAACACATATACAATTACATATTGTTTTGTGATTAATCACTATGCTTTAGTTATGTTCAATTTGTAACAATGAAATTGGGGGTCACCACAACATGAGGAACTGTATTAAAGGGTTGCGGCATTAGGAGGGTTGAGAATCACTGCTCTAAACTCTCAACTGCCTCCTTGACACCTGCCCTGAGAAGTTTCACAGGCATCTCCAACTCAGCATCTCCAAAACCAACCTGGCCAGCATCTGTTTCTCTTCTGTTGTCTATTTCAGGAAATGGCACCACCCCCTATTAGGTGGCCAACACAGAAACTTGGTATTGTCTTAGATATCCTCTCCCTGCAAAACGACCTTCCTCACAAGTATTGCTCACAGTCCACAGCGATGGTCCTGACAAATCCACTCCTGCCAAGTGTGGCTCCTGCTTCTCCATCTCACACTGGGTGATCCCTTTAAAGTTCTCTTGTACCACTGAAGTGGTATGGAGGCCTGAAGTGCGGTGAGAAGGGGTGTCTGCTTGACCATCTAAGTAATGGTGTCTTAGGAACCAAAACAATACCCTGTTTTCTCTCTCTCTCTCTCTCTCTCTCTCTCTCTCTCTCTCTCTCTCTCTCTCTCTCTCTCCATTTATGTATGATTCATGAGACTGACTAGAAGACGCAACCAAACTGCATTCAGAATCATTCCTATCTTCTACTGCAGATGAGCTTCTTGATCAAGATTGTTCTGAGTTCTCCAAAAGATACATATTCAGGATATCACTTTGTGCAAATCCAGAATGTCTGAACCCAGTTTAGGCTCAGGCTGGGATAGCGGTCATTTGTGTAGACAAATAACATAGCATGTGCAGCTTCAGGATCTAGACAACTTCTGAATGTCTTCGTTTGCCAGGCTTGGGACAATGATTTGAGAAGCTGGTTGAAAACCACTCTTCACTTATGGAATAACAACAGCTCAAGTGGATGTTCTCCGAACATTTTGAAAAGTGTTTTGGCATTTCCTATGGAAGTCAGAAAGAGGCTTCCTCCCCATGGAAATAAGGCTGTTTGCTAAACAAACCTGCTGTTTGAGAAGTGGTGCGTTCCTGCTCTCTGCCCACTAGAAAAGAGGACTATGAACATTTAATTTGTATAAGGTGGCCTTGAGGCAGCAATACTTGTCCCTGGGGCCCTGCTGAGCAAGGGCTGAGTCACCTACCAAGTGGAGAAATGTGAGGTCAATTGTACATATTGTTTGGATCTCAGTTGGAGTCATTGCTGATTTCAACCAATTTCCAAGGGATTTTTTTCTCTCCAATGATCATTCTATGTGTCATACTACTCTCATAAAACAAAAGGTCTGAGAATTTTCTCTGACATTTTTGTGTGGAAGGTAAATTAAGCTTGCAGAGAATTATGCCTCATTTCAGAAAGAAGGGTTGCCCTTTTGTATTACCTAGAACGTGTAATCTTCAATGCCTCAAACATTCCACAACTTACATATAGAAATATTGGATTTATGATATTTTCTAATTAATCGAATGAAAAACTGCAGGTATAACCGACTAATGATTGGCTCTCCTCTGATAACCCCACTTGGATTGCAATGCTTTCAAATAGAGGTCATTCCTGTTTCCTTCCCACTCCTTGTAGCAAGTTTAGGGAGCAGTGTCAGCTTTCCCCCCCTTTCATTCTACTTCTTCCTCTTTTTTTCTTTCACAACTTGAGAGTGGTGGGGTCAAGTTGATGTTTTAGAAGGATCACCCCAGTATCTGAGAGGAGGATGGATGGGAGGAGAGATTGGAGAAGAGAATTAAACTGGGGACAGATGACAAACCTAGGTAAGCTGACAGAACTGGAGGGCCACATCAGTAGGGCTAGGTGTGGGAGTAGCCAGGACAACGCTGCTCTGTGCAGGTGTGGCTTATGGAGATGGATGGGGTACAAGGGGAGAGGGAGCAGCTGGGATAGAGTGCCTTTGGGATATTCAGGGAAAGTGCTCAGAGACAACTCTTGAAGGGTCCGGTGTCTGTGAAGGGTCTGGGTTGTATTCCCTAAAACAGATCTGAGCTTCCCCATAAATCCCTAAATAGCAAGGATGGAAGGTAGAAGGGCAAGCCAAACAACGTGTAAACATCACCTGTTTTATTTCTGGTCTAAATACCTTTTCAACAACTTTGGGTCAATGCTGAGTCATTTTATTTTATTTATTTTCTCTTCATTTTGAAGTCCATGACATCTAATTAATTCTGTTGGTCACTTATTATCTCCATGTTTTTGGGGGGCAAAGAGTAGGCCCATGTGCCCAGAGAGTAGAGAGCATAGAATAGAGGGACTATGCCATGTAAATCTGGAGATATCACAGGCCAAATTATAAGGACCTGATGGGTTGTGTTAAGAATTTTGGTCCTTATCTTAAGAGCAATCAGAAGCATTTTAAAGGTCTTAATAGAGTGAAACAGCCCTGGCTGGGTTTACTCAGTGGTTAGAGTCTCGGCCCATGGACTGCAGGCTGTTAGGTTCAATTTCCAGTCAAGGAAGGCATGTACTTCGGTTGCAGGTTTGATCCCTGGCCATGGTCAGGGCATGTGTGAGAGGCAACCAGTCGATGTGTCTCACACTGATGTTTCTCTCTCCCCACCCCTCCCTTTCACTGTCTCTAAGCAATGAAAAAAAATATCCCCCAGTGAGGATTTAAAAAAAAAAAAAGGTGGGAGGCGGTGGAATAATACCTGATGTGTTTTTTTTTAAGACCAAGACTGCAAAGGATGGAATTTTTGAGGCAGGGATGAATGTGGGAGAGCTGTTAGAGGCCAAGCAGTAGTTAGGGCAAGAGGATGATAGTGGCCTCAACTAATGCGGTGGCATGAGGCTGGGAGAAGTGTTAGGAGAGAAAATGGGCAGAACTTGGGGATTGTTTAGATGGGGGTTCATGAAAAAGAGAGAGGACTCTAGGACGATTCCAAGATTTCTGCAAGGAGCAACAGAGGGCATGGTGGTCTAGTTGCCTGAGATAGATAAGAAGAGAAGCAGGTTTCCTGGGAGGGAGGGCTACCTTAGATTTCCTCATCCTGTTGACTCTCTGACACCTGCCTGGCAAATTCTAACTGCTACCATGGTTACCAAACAGTTTATTCTTACCATGGGAGGTAATTTACTAACTGGCTGCACTACACACACATATGACCTACCTTCAGCTGGACCTCCAAACATTTTGGAAATATTTTTACCAATTTCAAATTAAATCCTATTCTGTTCCTGATATTGAGTTTTAAAAACATCTCGCTCTTTTCCTATTTCTGGTCCTATCTTTCCTCCTCAGTTTTAGCAAGCAACCTGGCCTCTTAATTTACTTTTAAAATATATAAGCCAAATGATTTGATTTTCCTCACGTCCTTGCCTCCAGTTTAAAATTTCTCTGAACCTTCAGCCGTTCTCTTGACTTGCTTCTCTCAATGGGAGAAGTGCCTATTCCGCTTCCCAGGCGCTCTTCTCTATCTGTTTCTTGACACCACTCATTCCACTCTTCCTGTAACATTGTTTTGTAGACTACCCCCAATCTTATATTTCATATTGAAGAAATAGTTCTTTTTCTGAGTCCAGTATTTATACACTCAATGTAGAAAACTTGGGAGATACGGAAAGATGAACACAAAAATCACCTACCATCTCATTTTACAGAAAAACAAACAAACACTTTTGATTTCTAATTTGCTTTAAACATTCTTTTTCTATGTGTTCCCTTCCCTCAGCCTGAAAACATGTTCAAGTCTTCTCTCTTATAGAGAAGAGTCCCCTCAGTCTTGCTTCCCTTTCAAACTACTCTGAGTCTCCTCTCTCCCTACGTGGAGAGCTTTAAGATGCCCCTGGAGTGAAGGAAAAAAAAGTTGCCTTGGGCTTGGGAGGCTGAGCCAAGATAATAGACAAGACAAAGGTAAAACTGACCTAATTATCTAAACCTGTACCTACCTCTTGGGACATGCCCCAGCTGGCTCTTCTTGTATCTTGGATTTTGCCTCATATCTGATTGTGTATTACTCTGACCAACCTGCCATGTCCCCATACCCTCTCTGCCCAAACCTATCCATTATTGTGGCTTCATTAGTTATTTCGACATGAATGACTTCAAGTTAGTATCACTCACCAAGATCTCTCACTGAAAACCAGAATAACATTTCCAACTGCCTCATAGTCACCTTAAAATGGTGTCACACCAGGAAACTCAGCACACCCAAAAATAACTGTTCTATTATCCGCCAAACCTGTATCTCCTCCTGTGTTTCCTGTTCCAGTCAGTGCTATCAGTATCTTTTATTCAGCCAAGGTAGACAACAGGGAGTCATTTTTGAGTCTTTACTTTTCGCAATTCGACATCAAACTCCATTGACTTAATATTATATTACTTACTTGTATTTTTATTAGTTAGAATATTTAACTAAATATTAGGTGCGCTAATAAAAAATGAGTGTGAAAGAGAGCTGTATCTATAAAAACTAAGTTGAATACTTTGGAAAGACTTAAGAGTGAGTGGCTGAAAATGTTAACAAATCAAATAAGTATGGGAAAGATGAACCAAAAAGTTGGGGAAACTTGTAAAAAAAAGTTCTAAGATTCTGCCTTCTCATTGCCTTATGCTGTAATTTAAAGAAACAGGAACAGAAACACAGGTGTAGCTCATGCCAAAAAATAAATAAGTAAAAATAACAAAGATACAAAACCCTAATTAGCTGACTTATATCAAAAGAAGGGCCTTGGGACTTTTGCAGGATGAATGTATATACCCTCACGTATCTTAAGTTAAAATATAATATCTTACCACAAGTTTTAAATTATGGGCCATTCTGAGTAGCGTGATGAAATCTCACAAGTCCCCTCCATCCTGCCCCTGAACATGAATCATCCTCTAACCAGCATATCCACACTGTATACTCTCAGCCAGTTATTCACTTAACAGCCTTCTCGGTTAACCGATAGTGTGGTTTCCCAGTGCTTGTGTTCAAGCAACCCTTATTTTACTTACTAATGACCCCAAAGCACAAGAGTAGTCATGCTGGCAATTTGGATATGCCAAAGAGAAACTGGTAAGTGCTTTCTTTATGTGAAAAGGTCAAAGTTCTCGACTTAAGGCAATTTATCATCTCAAATTATCACAAGAAGGGTGAATACAGTACAATAAGATATTTTGGGAGAGGGAGAGAGAACATTTGCCCAATTTTTATTACAGATTATTGTTGTAATTGTTTTATTTTTAGTTACTGTTAATCTCATACTGGGCCTAGTTTATAAACTTTATCATAGGTATATAGGTACAGGGAAAAACACAATATGGGTAGGGTTCAGTGCTATCCATGGTTTTAGGCATCCTCTGGGGGTCTTCGAACATATCCCTGGTGGACTACTATATCTATTTATCATCTATCATCTAGCTTTCCATCCATCCATCTATCTATGGAAAAAGAATTAGAAGAAACATAAAAATGTTGACTGTTTTGGAGTGACTTGACTTTTTTCTGATTAAAGTGTACTGACTTGATTGTGGGTAGTGTCTGGGGGGTGGTCTGAAAGAGAGGAAAGAGTCATTTTTGTGTAATAAGAAAAAGTTAAAATTATAAATAGTGAATTGGGGCTTAAAAATAACTAATAGTTATTTTAAAAGAGAGATATTTATATACTAGAAACCTGAAATAGCACTGGAAACTGAAAATCATCTGGGCAAGTTAAAGAGAAAATCTATATAGTCCAAGGACAAAGTATTATTTACTGTTTGATTTGGCCAGTTTTCTAATGGTAGTAACTATAGCTTTATGACAACATTTTCATGAGCCAAAAATAGGTGTTAAAATGAATCATCAATTTAGAAAGGTAATTATAAAGTAATTCCACCTGTGATATTGATTGCACTGAACGATCCTATTCAGAAGAGTAATTTTACATTCCTTTATTCTAAGT
This sequence comes from Myotis myotis, assembly GCF_014108235.1. Classification (NCBI taxonomy): domain Eukaryota; kingdom Metazoa; phylum Chordata; class Mammalia; order Chiroptera; family Vespertilionidae; genus Myotis; species Myotis myotis. The sequence continues at coordinate 179,059,116 of NW_023416335.1, forward strand.
GATTTGTTACTACAATGTTCAAAGAGATACAATATATAAAGGAATTACACATTTGAGACTCTGCGTTAGTTTTATTAGGAAAATGAAGAAAAGGATGTGTGTTTAGATGTGGTTTTCATTCCCTGACTTCTCTCCTTGGAAGAATTACATTCTGGTTAATCCTGGAGAGAAGAGGCTGAGGCTAATATTTATCAACACAGATTAGCATTTCTATCAGGCAATTGTACTGGTATATTAAACATTCACACCTCTCCTGTAGACAGGTATTGACCATTTAAGAGACCAAGGCTCAGAGAAATTTCTTAACTTCTGTATAGCCACAGCCAGTAAGGTGGTGGTACCAAGATTCACATGCAAGCCTTTCTGACCCCAAAGACTGCTCTTTCTAATTAGGCCATCTATAATAATAAAAGCATAATATGCTAATTAGACCGGATGTCCTTCCAGATGTCCTTCTGGACAACCTTCCGGACAAAGCCGGGGCTACAAGGGAAGCCCAGGTCCCGCATGCCAGAGGGAAGCCAGTGCCAGCAGCCAGGTTAGGAAGGCCTACTCTTGCACGAATTTCATGCATCAGGCCTCTAGTTTACTAGTATAATAATAAAAGCATAATATGCTAATTAGACTGGATGTCCTTCCGGACATCCTTCCTGACGAAGCCAGGGCTGCGAGGGAAGCCCAGGTCCTGGGTGCCAGAGGGAAGCCAGCACTGGCAGTCAGGGGAAGGAAGGCCTATACTTGCACAAATTTCATGCACTGGGCCTCTAATATATATATATATATAATATGCAAAGTGTCCCCTCAGGAGTTTGACCGGGAGGCCGAGAGTTCGATCACTTGCTATGACATGTGCTGACCACCAGGGGGTGGTTCAGAATGAAGGAAGGCCCAGGCTGGCAGCTGGCAGCCAGGGAAGGAAGGCCCCGGCCAGCAGCCAGAAGGCCCCGATTGGCCCTGATAGCTGACCAGGCCTAGGGAACCTACCCATTCATGAATTTCATGCACCAGGCCTCTAGTAGTTATATAACATTCCATGGTGGTAGATGGTGTTATTTTTCAGAATTACAACCGAGGTAAGGTCAGTTTGAGGAAAGGCTGCTGGCAAAGTTTGTCAAAATAAATGAAAGAGGGAGATAGCCTTCTAGGAGTAGGTTGTTATCTACTAACTAGAGGCCCGGTGCACAAGATTCATGCACTGGGTGGTGGTGGGGGGTTCCTCAGCCTGGCCTGCGCCCTCTCATAGTCTGGGACACCTCAAGGGATGTCTTGACTGCTGGAGGAATCAGGCCTAAGCCGGCAGGCAGACATCCTCCTTGCAGCCCGGAGCTCTCGCAGTCCAGGACTCCTTGCTCCTTACTGCCTGCCTGCAGAGGAGGCGGGAAAGACTCGCACCACCATCGCTGCGAGCCCAGCTCACTGCTCCTTAGTGCTGCCTCAGAGGCAGGTGAGGCTCCCGCCACTGCCGCAGGGCTCACCAGGCATGAGCCCAGCTTCTAGCTGAGCTGCCCTCCCCTGTGGGAGCACACTGACCACCAGGGGGCAGCTCCTGCATTGAGCATCTGCCCCCTGGTGGTCAGTGCACGTCATAGCAACCGGTCGTTCTGCCATTCTGTCAATTTGCAAACTATGCTTTTATTAGATAGGATAGGCAAAGGATGGCAGGTGTTTTTCAGTTATAGTACTACCAACAGAACACTCTTTCTCTTGCCTCTTATGAGATGCATTAGTAGGAAAATGTCAGCTTTAGTCAAGACAGCAGTGCTAAAGGTTTTGGGGAAAATAATCACATGTTAAAGACAAAGTTTAGAATTGTTTTGGCTTTGGCTCAGTTCGGAAATAACAGTAGTCAGAAACCAAAGGGCAGTGCAAAACAAAACTTTTGAAAATTTATCATATTGCTATTTTATGCATGCATCAACTTGCATAAAACATTTTGGGTAATTAAAAATTTTTCATATTCTTGTAAAAAAAATGTAAAGGCCCAAAACATCTCCCAGAATGATCCAGGATGACCATAAAAGCCTATTGTTAAACTTGACAGAAATTAGACTATAAAGTAGGCAAAGGTTTTATTTGTTTAAACTGTTATTCACTCCCTAGAAAATACCACCAGCATCATGAACATTAGTTGCCTGGTAAATGTGGCTTATCTGACTGAACAGTGTATAGGGTGACAAGCCATCCTGGTTTGTCTGTGACTGAGGGGTGTCCCCCAGGATGTGGGACTTTCAGTGCCACCGAAACTGCCACTGGCCTGGGGTCATACCAGGCAACCTGGATGATTGGCCACCCAGCCATAAGATCAAAATTTCCAGCTTCCGTTTCAAATGCTAAATGTATATAAAAATTTAAAATACTAAGAAAAAACCGCTGCTCTTTTATTTTTAAGCTATGAATTTCTTCTATTTAATTTTTTAAATTACAGATTTATTGGAAAACTTAAGTGGTTGCTTTTTTAGAAATAAAATAATACAATAAAACATTACCTTCTTTCATATACCGAAGATGGAATTTTATAGCTCATAAAGAGCGAATCAGTCATTCTTGCTTTAAAATTAAAAAGTGGACAGAGCATCAGCCCATGGACTATAGCAGTGCTTCTCAACCTTGGATGCACATTAGAATCACCTGGGAATCTTTTTAAAATCCTGATTTCTGGGCCTCATCCTCCAGAAATTCTGTTTCTTTGTTATGGGGTGAGGCCACAACATTAGTAACAAAGAAACAGAATTTCTGGAGCATGAGGACCAGAAATCAGGATTTTAAAAAGATTCCCAGGTGATTCTAATGTGCAGCCAAGTTTGAGAACCACTGGACTAAAGGGTCCCAGGTTCGATTCCAGTCAAGGGCATGTACCTCAGTTGCAGGGTTGATCCAAAGCCCCAGCTAGGAGCTACAGGAGGCAACCAATCGATGCATCTCTCTCACATTGTTATTTCTTTCTCTCTCTCTCTCTCTCTCTCTCTCTGTCTCTCCCCCTCCCTCCCACTCTCTCTAAAAATCAATTGAAAAATATCCTCAGGTGAGGATTAACAACAACAAAAATAGATAAAGCAGCAACAACAATAAAGCACAAAATGAAATGACTCCTGAAAACTAATAGTGCGAGAAGCCATGGTGCTGGGAACCAGAGCGATTGCACTGGCAGGGCTAGTGGTGATTCTGATTAGGGCCCTCACCTGGGATACGGTGGGGAAAAGGGCTCAAAGAAGCCGCTCAGCATCATTGTGTTTGGAGATGCCGCAGGTGATGCGCAGGCAGCAGCAAATGCGGAGCGGGAACGGTGGGCTGGAATGAGTCCCTCTGCCATATCCTCCTTGACAGAAGGCAAGTTGCAATCGAAGTGGGAAGAGCAGGGGGCCAGAACCCGAGAAATGTGCACCAAGACATGAGGATTGTCCTCTCTTTTGTGCTAAAGAGCAGGGCTTCAGGCAATTTTGTTTATTGCATTAGCATTTAATAATAGCTGGGTGGTTTTTACCATACATCTTAGAAGGAACACTGCACATGTTTGTGATTCATTTTAATTTAAGATATAAGGTGTTCTATTTTCATCCCTTGCTTTTATATTGTGCTAATGGTACATAAATGGAAAATGATTAACTTTGTCAAATGAAAGGAGCTGGGTACAAAGCAAGATGGCAATTGTGGTTTTGATTTTTTTTTTCTAAGAGCATATTTTATATGTACCAACAAAAGAAGGAGTAAATTAAATTTACTGAATGCTGTTAGTGTAAATTATTTTCAGTTTGAAAAATAATAAAATTTTATTTTATTTCCCATTTCTCTAAGATAAATGTACATTCTTTTTTAGCGTAAAATAACAATTTATTGATAAAAATTCTTTTTCAAGGAAAATAAAATACTGATTACTTTCAAATTTATTAGAGAAAGTGATAAATTAATAAGCATTTCTTGACCATTAGATACAAATAAAAGCTGCAGCATGATCCATACCCTCCAAAAGTATAAAATATATCAGAAAAGGCAGAAGGAGCCTGAAGAAAAGAAAACCATAAATATCCTATATAATAAAAGCATAATATGCTAATTAGACTGGGTATCCTTCCAGACGTCCTTCCGGATGAAGCCAGGGCTGCGAGGATCGAGGCAGAGGCAGCCGCAGTGGCAGGGGCCGAGCCTCTTGCACGATTTTCATGCATCAGACCTCTAGTTGTAATTATAAAAGGCAAAGTTATTTTTTTTGTGATTAAACAGGCCATTCACATTTATTAATTAAAGTAGTAATTTTAATACTGTTTTGTGCCATATATTATTTCATACATATATTGAAAAAAAATCAGTATTAGAATTTGCCTGTACTTAAGAGTTCAAAGTATGTTTCAGAAAATGCCTCCCCCAAAAGCTTTATGCATAGGTTCCCAAAGCAGCATTTAGTCTAAACTAATCCAGTTTTCCCCCAAACATTTATGAACGTTCATCCTATTTTCAGTTATTTCCATGCTCTCCATTAGTTACTCCTCTCATTGTGTTGAATATTCCTATTTTATCATGTGAATGGAAAACCACACCATGTGCAAGAGAGAAAAGGGACACATTGGCAAAGCTCTAAACATCATTTTTGGGTTCTAACTGGATCAGCTTTGGTTTGATTACAATTCTGACCACTTGAGTCAGTCATTTTCATTTTGGATGGAGCTAGATCACCCATAATGTGGTGGTTTATCTCTTTACTCAAGTGCGAAATTAAAGTGGATTGTCTCTCTTCTTAAAGGAAGTATAGAATGAAGGTGATGCTAGCCTCTACTTGCTAATAAAAAGTACCTCCTCTTAAAACAAATCTGTGTAAAAATTAAACTTTAAAGCAAACATAATGAACTAGAGGCCCGGTGCATGAAATTTGTGCACAGTTAGGGTCCCTAGGCCTGGCCGGTGATCAGGGCCTATCGGTACCTTCCAGCTGCTGGCCAGGGCCTTCCTTTGTTTTGTGCCGCCCCCTGGTGGTCAATGCACATCATAGCGAGTGATCGAACTCCCAGTCTCCCTGTCGAACTCCCAAGGGGACACTTTGCATATTAGCCTTTTATATATATACTAGTGGCCCAGTGAGTGAAATTTGTGCACGGGGGGTGTGAGTGTCCCTCAGCCTGGCCTGCACCCTCTCTAATCTGGGACCCCTTGGGGGATATCCAACTGCCGGTTTAGGCCCAATCCCGCAGTCGGACATCCCTCTCACAATCCAGGAACACTGGCTCCTAACCGATCATCTGCCTGCCTGCATGAAGCCCCTAACTCTGCCTGCCGGCCGGATCTCACCCAACTGCCCCCCCTTCTGGCCTGATCACCCCTAACTGCCCCCCACTGCCGACCTGATAGCCTTTAATCCCGCCACCATGGCTTTGTCCAGAAGGACGTCCGGAAGGTCTCCTGGTCTAATTAGCATATTACCCTTTTATTAGTATAGATAGATAGATGACCATTGTGTTTTTGTGCTTTTTTTAAAGAATCAAAGTCTCCTTATTTCCTGCACACAAATAAGTGCATAAAAAAGAAGAGGCTGGTCTCTCAATAGATCAACTGAAAATGTTTTTTCACCTTCCCTAAGAATGCAAGCTGGTTATTGTTACTATGGCAACAGATTTAGTATGAAGACTAGAGTTTCTCTGTCCAGCTTGATTACTGAACAGAAGGAAATAGAACACTTCATTTATTATTATTATTTTTCTCTTTCAATGTTTTTTTAATCAATATCTTTATGTTCTGGAATGTTTGGGAATACAGGTTCGGTAATAAGAACCACGTTGCAAAAGAAAGTTAAGCAAGGGAACACTAAGAAAGTGAACTAGGTCTCAGGGCACAGAGCTTGCCATCTGTGACCTGCTGGTGGTTGGGCAGTGACTTCCTGGTTGGCCTGGCTGGATTCTGCGTCCCTTCATTTGGCCTTGCTATTCTCTCTCTGGTAGGAAATGCTGAGTTGATGATAATGTGTGGACAAAAATTCATTCCTCACCAATCAACAAGTGCTTACTGAGTGCAGACTGCTTACCAGGTAGTATTCCAGCACCTGACATAGTGTTTGAACAAGAGGACAAAATTAATGCCATGATGGACTCAGATTCTTGGGAGACAGGCCAAAACCAAACAGGTAAAGACCACACATAGTATCAGATAGGAATTGCTACTATGAAGAAACATAAAGCATATTAAGATAGTAACAGAAACATTGTTGAAAGAGGAAGGAAATACTGAACTAAAATCTCCAGGGAAATCATAGCATTTAACTAGGCCTGAAGGAAATAGATGACATCAGTCATTTAAACAAACAGATATAGACTGGATAGGAGCCTCTGTTTGCCAGGTACTGGGATCATTGCTGGGGAAAGTGAGATGTTGATTCCATTTTAGGGCTTAACATATTGCAGGCCCGGAATACAACTCATGGAGGCCCCAAACTTGAGACCCTAAATTCTTTCAGGACTCTATATTTTATACCTGTCTTGAGTAAATTCCCTAAAGTTTTCCAGATATGCTTCATTGCTCTAACAATGCCTTTGGGATATTTTAATGTAGTTTCCTGTAGAGAAAGAGCCTCCATTTTTCACTCTCTGGCTTACAACTTTATATAGCGCGTTCTTTTATAGAATTCATGACTTGGGGAAGTAGTAATGGAAGAAAATACAAATGGATTTGGAAAGAATTGGAACAGGTTTGTGAAGGCAGAGTCATTCCCTGCAACTAAGAGAAGCTTACAGGTTTGAAGTGTGCATTTCGCTAAGGCACCTACAAAACAGAGGTCCCACCTGGGTGAAGGGAATCGAGAAAAGGTCCTACCTTTAGGATCACCGCCCCCTCCCTCCCAGGTTGTACTGGCAACAGATGACCGAGCTGCCCGAATACTGGACCACCTAGTGTGGCAGTTCTTGTGTTCTTATCTGATTGTATTATTCTTTATTGTCTCATAAAGAACCTGGCACTGCCTTGGCAGCTGTGCTGGACACCACGTCGGCATTATGTGTTTATGTTGCCATAAAACGACTGTGATGATTGCAGGAAGCTGACACTGCTTTTTTGTGTATCAGCATTCAGCATGAGCTCAAATGGAACTGTTTGCTTTTTACCTGGATTGAAGATCATATTCTGTGATTGATTCTAAAGTGCTTTATAAATACTGCGTGCAGCAACATAGAAACATTTGTTTTAACAACAACAGCCAGGGTGGAGCAAAGCAGGGAGTTCACACAGAACTCTGGGAAAATCCTGATTCTAGACTCTTGCACAGATAAATTTCTAAGGGCACAAGCTGCTATCTCCCTTCTCTAAAGGTTTTTTGATTTGTTTGGGAGTTTTATTGTTTTTTCTTTTGTTTTCTTTTGCTTTAAGTGCTTGTTCATCTTCAGATTATCAGGGTCATTTCCTATTGCCCTTGGGTTAATCTTGCTGTCTCAGATTGGAGCAGGACTTCTATTGTGCCAAATGCCCTTGAGAACCTCATCAAACTGGACAGTTGACAAAGTGAGACCTGCAGCAGTTCTGATGAAACATTAGAAAAAAAAAATAAAACCACCAATGAAGCACATATGAGCTTGTCTGGCTCTGGCCCTGCGCTCATATTTTTCTTTGCGTCCTTTCCCAATCATCCACATGCCCTCATTAATGATTTTCACACTGGGGCATTTTTGGTCCTTTCCAATTCAGAGAATAGTGGCAAAGGGAGCGCCTTTAGCCTGAGTTCTGGGGATGGGGGCAGGGGAGTGGAACACCCCGCTTCAGCCTATGTCTTTCCATAGTACAGCCTGTGCCAAGGCAGGCAGCAGCAGCCCTTTGAAAGGTCTTGGCGGTCAGCTAAGCAGTGGCAGAGCTCACATTTGCACAACGGATATTATGGTGTGTCCCCTTCCAAGGGTTGTTTCTATTTACATTCTAAATCCTGAGAAATTAAAGTCAAAATGTTAATAAGCTAATAAGCCTGATTGAATTTTTTTTTATATTTGAAAACTGACCTTTTTAAGTTGCAGAATTAACACATTCTCCCTTTCCTTTCTACATTAATTAATTTATTTTGAAAAGCACGGAATATGGACTATGGACTATAGAGATTGTGCAAATTATAATTTTCACCATCTCAGCATTGTTCCATGCTTGCTACACGTTTACAGTATTGATCTGCCTCTTTCAAGTTCTCTTTGTTTTCTTTAGTTTCCAGCCTAACCTAGATATGGGCTCATTTGCCCTTTTTAAAAAAAAAATGTATTTTTATTGATTTTAGAGAGGAAGGGAGAGAGAGAGAGATAGAAACATCAGTGATGACAGAGAATTATTGATTGGCTGCTTCCTGCACACTCCCTACTGGGGATCAAGCCCGCAACCCGGGCATGTGACCTCGACTGGAATCGAACCTGGGATCATTCAGTCTGCAGGCCAAGGCTCTATCTACTGAGCCAAACCGGCTAGGGGCTGCCCTTCTTTTTAAAACTTATTCACTTTCCACAATCCAGACCAAGGTTCCACTATATCCTTTAGCTAACAATACCTTACCAGTTCACATTATTTTGGTTGGGTATCTTGACATACTGGGTCATTTCTTAAATTGTTTTCTTACATCCTTGCCTGAGATTCTGTTTCATTAGGTATAAGTGGCAGAGTCATTTTGGCCTTACATTTGGACAAAAACTGCTCTTGCCCATTGTGCGTGCGTGCGTGCATGTGAATCTGTAGTGAAAGTTAGTGGTGGGGTGAAGGGTGAAGGAGAGGGCAGTTGGAGAGAAAACCTGTTTATTCCTGTGGTATCAGTAGTTTCTCTCAATCCAAGGAAGCACTTGAAATACACCCTCACAACTCTTGCTCTTCCACCCCCAAGGGACTCTGGAACCGAGTTGGGCAATCTCCCATTGAAATTTTCCCAGAAAATGGGGAGGTTCCCCCGAAATTGCTGTACAAACCAGTCTGGGTTTCTCTCCAGATCCAGGCAGTCTTGGGGCTACGTTGGCAAATGAAAGCAAAGAGATTTCTGGAAATAAGAAATTTGTTTGGTAATGCTCATAACCTGTCCAGGTTGATTGTTTTCATTGTCAGGCTGATAAAAATGATTACTTTTAAATCTCCATAAAACCCGGGTCCATGTGGGAAAGAAGGATAAAAAGGGCAGAGAGAAGGGTTCTGTAGACCTTTATTACTATATTACTGATTGAAAATGTACAGACGTGAGCAGATCAAGATCTTTTCATTGATAGCACACTGAAGGTGAATGATCTGTACACAGTAGGCACTCAGAAAATATTAAATTTGAAAATATTTCATCTTTATTGCTTACCAAAAAGCTTTTGGTGGGGATAAAATATAGACGGAAATATTTTGAAGTAGGATTCAGAGCTCTGTAAACCATCATCAGGCAGAGAAATGGACTAACCAGTACTCAGCAAACCCCAAGACAGGGCTGGAATGAGGAACTCAGGGTGACAATCCTGCTGAGCATGTTTTTCAGGGGCTACTGCCTGGATGGTGAACTGGCATCTCCATGTTCCACCCCACTTTGGTTCCATGACCCCAGGCTTTGAGGAGTCACTGTGAGAGGTGAACTCAACCGCAGGTGCTATGGTCACTGACGGGGCATGACCCCTCCCACATCTGCCTCGGACCCTGAGTTAAGGAACCTTTCACCCTCCCAGATCCCAGTACCTCTGCGGGTGTCTCAGTCCCGGGTCAGGATCTGCCTGCAGGCTGTTGTCCTTGCTGACCCACACACCGAGCAGGAAGCATAAAATTGGGCAGAAGCTATTTGCCTTCCAACTGCCCCCACATTCCTCAGCCCGCCCTTCTCTGTACTCATGGAAGCATTTCCCCTTAAGGTTCAGCCTGGTCTACTACCAATGCCATTCAAACCAGGGCAGAAGGAAGCTGAGAAGTTTTGCTTTCTCCTATACCTCCCACCCCAATCTCAACAGATGAGGTCTGGAATTCATCTTGCGCATATAAAAGAGAGACCCAGATATCTGAAAATGATTTCTATCCTACCTGTGCCATACTGGCCCCTCCTATACAACTGTGTTTATGCCGATCGCATCAGTGCCCAGAAGTCCTTCCTTACACCACAGCTTAGTTGGCTAGCTGGGCCCTGCCACCCTGACTCATTTTTGCTCAGCCTTGTTGCATCATCTTCCAATAGACTGATCACTTGGATCCAAAATGATGCTTTTCACCTGATTTCATGGTTCCCCACTCCCTGGAGTCCTGCTTCTATTGCGTTGCTATTCCTTTGGGTAACTACATAGGCTGGACTAAAACTTTATGTGGCCAAGCCCACTTTTAACTGCATATTTAGTCTATTGGATACTTTCTGGGAGGTCAGAGCCATAGCTGGTTCAGTTTTCACAGCTGTAGTTTCTTTTTCTTCTTCCTGACTACTGGCATATGCCACCGAGGTCTCAGCATGTGTTCATACATCTGTATGCAGGATATGAGTACAAGCCTTCATTTTCTACTTACTGGTGCCTCTCTTGTTGGTGGAAGTGGAGTTCTTGGAGTGCCTCAAGGAAAAGAATTCCCTGAGGCCCCTGTGGGAGGATGGGGTTTCATGGAAAGCTCTATTGATGTAAATTTAAGGGGGTTCCCCTCAAGGGTCCCATCTCTGTCTTGCCATGGAAGAAGTCCAATTTTGTCTTCAGCAGGGCCAGAATGAAGGCCACTGCCCAGAATTTCTGTCCCATATTAAAGTCCAGTCCAGTCCAGTCCAGCATCTGGCTAGCTTAGCTTGTGTTTCCAGCTGCAGTCCATTGTGTATGGGGCTCACACAGCCATGGGTTATGCGGCTGCTTAAAGGATGAGTGTGAGAGCAAGAGGAAGAAAAAGAGAGGAAACTCTTTGTCTGGGGATTTTAAACAAGAGCTTCTTTAAACTAACAAATTAACTCTCTAAGATTTCGCCTACTTCTGATGGGCCTTACCCCCTAGCCCAGTGGTCGGCAAACTCATTAGTCAACAGAGCCAAATATCAACAGTACAACGATTGAAATTTCTTTTGAGAGCCAAAGTTTTTAAACTTAAACTATATAGGTAGGTATATTGTTATTAACTTAATAAGGGTACTCCTAAGGCTTAGGAAGAGCCACACTCAAGGGGCCAAAGAGCCCAATGTGGCTCGCGAGCCGCAGTTTTCTGACCACGGCCCTAGCCAATTCATTGTTCCCCAGGCTAGACTGACAGGCAAGCACCTTCCCTACGTCACCCTGACTTCAGTGCCCACATACCCATCTCCCCTTTGTTGGATCCCTTTCCCCAGTGATCTGCAGGGAATGGACAGGTAGTTCCCTGGGGAGCGTGAAGCTGTAGCTTCCTGGTGAAGCTGCCCAGATGACATGCTTATAATGCCTGGCCTCCCCTTTGCTCTCTTCCTATTATTAATATTAACAACTAGCTAATTACAGTGATACTACTTTCTGACACAGTGTCCAAAACTCATGCTGCCTCTAGCTGACTGCAGGCCTCTCCTGTTTGGCTGGCCCCTGGTCCTGACGCTCCTAGCTAAGCCTCTCTTTAAGCTATGTATGTCCTGGCAGGACAGAAGGTCTTCCATGCCAGCATCCTGGTGTAATCCAGGATCTTCACATAACCAGGTGAATCCGGCCAAACTGCATCAAGAATAGTGGTACTCAATAAATATTTGTTGCGTTTGATTTTATTTGATTTGCCAAATTGTGATGTGCCTTGTTATAAGTTGCACTGTCTCCATGAAAATAAACTGAGCTAAGACAAACCAAATAGCTAATGGTTTTAAAATGGCATTGTTTATGAAAAATATCAACAGTGTTTCTTTATAAAGAGCCTTTCTGGTGCATTTCTTAACTGCTAACAGAGAGATAGAGGGACAGAAAAACAGTGTCAAGAATACAGTCCTCAACGTTCATCGTTTCATGGTTACGTCGCCATCTCCCATTTATTTACATTAAAAAAAAAAAAGTTCTGTCATTTCGACATATGTACATATGTGCTTTATGTTTTTTATTATTTATTTACCACAAGTAAAGGTCAGGAATTGTTATCTTTCTTTTAAATTTTTTACTGTTTCACTTCATTACTGCTGTGTATGGGCTCCATGTGAGTGATGTAGGTGCTTATGTAGATGGGTTCCAACTTACGGCGAAAAATCATGTTATGTCGCGCCATAGGAATGGATCTCTGACATAACCCGAGGACCTACTGTATTAATTACTAACTAGAGGCCTATTACATGAAATTCATGCACAGATAGGGTCCCTAGGCCTGGCCGGCGATCAGGGCCGATCTGCGGGGTAACCAGTGGGGCGATCGGGGGACTCCCACTGGCACCCGCCTTGGCCGGTCGATTTGCAAATTAGGCTTTTATTATATAGGATTGGCCCTGGCAAGTTTTGCTCAATGGTTAGAGCATCGACCCACAGACTGAAGGGTCTCAGGTTCAGTTCCCCATCAAGCGCATGTACCTCAGTTGCAGGCTCCATCCCTGGCCCTGGTCAAGGAGCATGCAGGAGGCAACCAATTGATCTCTCTCTTTCTCTCCCCACCACTTCTCCCTCTCCTCCACTATCTCTAAAAAAGGGGGGGAAAAATATCCTCGAGTGAGACTAAAAACAAAAAGAATATTACCAATTGAAAATTATGCAGACATAAAGGCAAAGTATATTTAAATCAGTGGAATTTGATTTTCAAAGTTTTATTCAGCCACAGCTAGTCAGTTAAGATCAAAGAAAAGCTGCATTAGACACTAATTTGTGTATCATAGTTGAAAATTTCTGTTTTCCTTAAACCTTGAACTCCATGTCCTCTTAATGCTTTAAGAGGTCAGAGTCATAGCTGAGTGAGTTAAAGGTAGCTCACTGTCAACCTCATCCTTCATTTTTTTTCTTGTCCTCACAGTGTCTCCACACCCATTGTTCAGCCCTTTTCTCCTGGAGGCAATGGTAAAACGGGGAATGAACTTTGGGTTTGGTGCTTAAAAGGTTGCATTTGTCATTTATCAGCAGCATAGCATATAAATATATAAATTACTCGCCTAAGCATAAAATATATTGTTTAAAGGTATCTGTAAAATCAGGACTACTGTGTAGCAAGGTGTTTGTAGTGACCAAATGATAACATTTATGTAAAGTACCTTGCAGAATGTTTGGCTCAACCCAAAGTGGTTCCTTCTTCCTTCTTTCCCCCATTTTCATATTCTCTCTCACAGGAAGGGGAGCCCATCTCCAAGGCTGACCTATTGCCCAGGCTCCCAACCATTCCCTCACACATCTGCCCTCTCTTTATCATGCAAATATCTCCTTCTCCCCAGGGGCCTCCTCTCCTGCCTTTGCGGGGCAGGTATAAATCCCATTCCTGGAAATAACTTCTACCTATTGTTTCCTTAATTTCTAATTTGAAGCCAATAAACTAAAATAAGTAGTGTGTTTGCACCATCAATTTTCTCACTGTATGTCATCTTCTTGATTCTTAATTGCAGAAACTTGTAAGTCCTTCTAGAACAGTGGTTCTCAACCTTGGCTGCACATTAGAATCACCTGGGAATCTTTTTAAAATCCTGATTTCTGGGCCTCATCCTCCGGAAATTCTATTTCTTTGTTATGGGGTGGGGCCACATTAGTAACAAAGAAACAGAATTTCCGGAGGATGTGGCCCAGAAATCAGGATTTTAAAAAGATTCCCAGGTGATTCTAATGTGCAGCCAAGGTTGAAAACCACTGTAAGAAGGAAATTTCCAAAGTGGAATGCTGTCCTTCTGGCTTAGTGGGATTATTAGTAATTATGAAGTATCTCCAAGTCCATAGGAATGTTTTCATATGTATAAAGAGTTAAATATCTTAGAACTATGGCATTGAAAAGGCTGCCTTAGAGAAAAAAGATACAAGAAATTCAGGTCATAAAACTTGGAAATTATGTAACCTTATATTTCATCATCACTAAAAACTAGTATTTTTGTTTATTTATTTATTTATTTTTAAATATATTTTTATTGATTTCAGAGATGAAAGGAGGGGGAGAGAGAGATAGAAATATCAATGATAAGAGAGAAGCATTGATTGGCTGCCTCCTGCACGCCCCATACTGGGAACCTAGCCCTCAACCTGGACATATGCCCTGACCTCCTAGTTCACATAGGTTGATGCTCAACCACTAAGCCATGCCAGCTGGTCTAAAAACTAATATTTTTGAAGCAAGATATAATTTCTAAGTTGCCTAACATAATGTCATATAGGAAAGGAACTTTATAGATGATAGAAAGAAATAATGGGAGAAAAGAAAGAAAGAAAGGAAGGAAGGAAGGAAGGAAGAAAGGAAGGAAGGAAGGAAGGAAGGAAGGAAGGAAGGAAGGAAGGAAGGAAGGAAGGAAGGAAGGAAGGAAGAAAGACAATGGAATTGTGTTAATGTCCCTTTAAGAAACATGTATTATTATTTTGACCTGTTTTGAATAGACTGAAACTCTTCCAGAAACATCATCCATTATATATTTGGTAAATTAGAGCACTTACACCTAATTGCTCCTTTAGGAGCTAATGATCCCTTGGCTGTTTTGTTTGAAACACCTGATGCCATCATCATGGAAGGAGTGTGCTCAGCCTCAAAGGCCGCTTTGTAAATTCACATTTAGTTTTAAATTGAGTGCAATTTCAAGGTGTCTTTTCTAAAAATTCGAATCAATCTAGTATACTGTAAGCATTCCTTATACTTACACATTTGCTAAAATTTGTGAAGGTGACTTTGCTAAATGGATTTTTGTCTTGAAATAGATTTGGCTTGCTGTATATGCAAAATGACTTGTGCAGAATCAACCATGGAAATTCACTGAGTATGCCCTTTGTGCTCATAATGTTGAAAATCACAGCATAACCCGAAGGACCTCATTTAGTTAAGAAAGCAGTGTGTGGTTTATAAAAGCACCTTGTAGAAACCTTATCAGGGATCTATGCCCAGCACACGTGTCTGTTATAATTATTGGTGGAGGTAGATTTGTGGATTGGACTTTCATTTGCTTTTGAATACATACTTGAAGCTTACACATTTCTTGACCAATTAAAAATGTGTATGCTTCATATAGCTTAAAAATAACTCTCTGTAAAAATATGAGTAATATAATTTAAAACTACTCTATTCATAGAACCCGAGAATGTAGAGCTGGAAGGGACCTGAGAAAATAATGTATTTCAATGCCCTTCTTGGACACACAAGCACAGAGAGACCCACTAGAGATCAAGTGACTTGCCAAGGTCTGTTTCTCCTTGAAAACTGCTGACCAAACTAGTATAAGAACCTAGTTTATGAGATACTTTATTCCATGGGGAAGGGGAGGCACATGCACACTCAAGAAAGGATTTTTAAAGAATTCAAATGTTATTTCATCCAGTTCTTGACAACATAATACAGAAGAAAAAGGATTTAACTTAGAAAACAATTATCTTAAGAAGTTGATATTCACCCTGGCTGGTGTGGCTCAGTTGGGTGGAGTGTCGTCACCAAAGGTAGTGGGTTCAATTCCTGGTCAGGGCACATACCCAGGTTGTGGGTACCATCTCTGGGTCAGGGCACGTGAGGGAGGCAACTGATAGATGTTTCTCACATTGATGTTTCTTTTTCCCTTTCTCTCTCTAAAATCATTTTTTTAAAAAAAGCTGATTTTCTCTATATATATTGAATATCCCTTTTCAACTGAATTTTGTATTTATTGTCACATTTCTTTTAAATGAAAATGAGTATAGTGGTGTCCCTTATCTGCTGTTTTCTTTTCACAGTCCCCATTACCTGCAGTCAACTGCAGTCTGAAAATATGAAATAGAAAATTCAAGAAATAAACAATTCATTTGAGAGCATGATGAAGTCTCACATCATCCTGCTCCATCCCACCCAACATGAACCAATCCTTTGTCCAGTGTACCTACACTGCATACACAACCCAGTTGTGTCACTCGGTTTTCATATAGGGTATCAGATATTTTGAGAGAGAGATCACATAGACATAACTTTTTTGCAATATATTTTACTTGTTCTATTTTATCATTAGTTGTTATTCTTAATCTGTTGCTGTGTCTAGTTTGTAAATTAAACTTTATCACAAGTTATGTATAAGAAAAAACATAGTATACATAGGGTTTGGTACTACCCACATTTCCAGGCATCTACTTAGAGTCTTGGAATGTATCCCTGCACATAAGGGGGGACTATTGTAATTCAGTAATTCTTTTCATTTAGAGTTTCACACAAATGATTTAATTAGTTTCAGTGACGTAAGAGAAATTTCTTAGGAAAGTGTGGTACATGAAAATTATAATGGGAAAGTTTATGTACATAATGTAAACATTTGCAAGTATTCTCCATTGATGTATACATATAGCCAGTGTTGTTTTGTTAATTACCAACAGCACCTCTCTATTCATTATGAGATTATCTACTAGTTTAACCTAGCTTTGGTGATACTTATTGCTGAAAATGGTGAAAATGGTAGAACTGAATATAGACTATTCTTTGATTCTAACTTTCACTCATGTCAGTCTGTATTATAATATAACTTTTATATCAAAGGATTTGCTTATGGTAATATTTCTCTGAAATATGATGTTTCCTTGTTGAATATTGCCAACTTGCTTTGTCCTCCTGTTATCAAGCCAGGCAGACTTTGGGTTCACACCAGAGACTTTGGGTTCACACAAATTGGTGGCCGACATGACTACCAGCTGCCCTTCTAAAGGGCCTTGAGAAAATCACAAATAAACAAAAAATCCTGGGGCCAGGTTTGGTACTAATAGTTCATCAACAAGAAGGCAGAAGGTCATTTGAAAGGGAGGTTAGATGTTATAAACCAAGATGAATCTGGGAAGATAGGATAATCTAATGGCAGATTAGGAGCAGGTAAGAAGCCAGAGCCACTGGAGAGGGCTGTGAGAGACCAGAGGGAGCTGAGAGGGCGGTAACTATTGGGGTGGTTTTGTACCCATATAGAAATACTACACTTACGTGCCATATAAGATCCATGAATAACTGGCCTGCTCTTGCTGGGCTGGGGTAGGTTGGCCACCCCACACCATCTTGACCACCATAGTGTCTCCTAGGCTTTGGTTCACTATTTATTAAAAAAAAATCTATGATGTGTATGCAAGGTATTAAGACCACAAAGAGGAATAGGACAAAGTCATTGCTCTTCAATTCAATCTAATGGATGGCAAAGGAAACTCATGTACTATATTGAAAACCCACCATGTGTCAGGGATAGTGGAAGGTGTTCTCTATATACTATCTGATAATTGTCATCATCATAGCCAGCTGCCCCTCTAAAGGGCTTTGAGAAAATCACAAGTTAAAAAAAAAAGATCCAGGGGCCAGACTGGGGACTGGCAGTTCATCATCAGGAAAGCAGAGATCATTTGAAAGGGAGATTAGATACTATAAACCAAGATGAATCTGGGAAGATAGAACAATCAAACAACAAATTAGGAGCAGATAAGAGGCCAGAGAAACTGAAGAGGGCTGAGAGAGACCAGAGAGTTGAGAGGGAGGTGGAGAGTAGGATGGTTTCACAGCCCATTTAGAAATGCTGCACTCTATCTGTCATGGAATGGCTATGGACTTTTTTTTTTCTTGGCAAGTTACATAAGTGATTCTTTACTTATTCAATTTTCAATAAAAGCTTAAGAAAACAGACAACATACAAAGGACTAGAGAAATACCAAGGACAACAGCCTTAAAACAAAATGATTTCGAAACAGAAATATAAGTCTCCACAGCCTGCTCCACATCGTCTTCACCACCGTCATGTCTCCCAGCTTGGAGTTCATCATTCATTCAAAAAATATGAATCCAGGTATTGTGATTTTCTTTCTCCTTCTTCTTCTTCCTTTTTTAATAAGAGAAAGTTTATTTAGAAAGTCACAGAGCTAGAAGAAGTGAGCCATAGAATAAATGGGCTCAGGAAACAAGTTGCAGAGGCAAAAGAAGAGCCTTTGGAGCTGAGAAGAAAAAGAGGCAAGGAAAATGTACTTGGGAGAAGAGGGTGGGGAAAGGTGTGGGCGCACTCCATAGAGAGCCACCTATTGTGATTTGATTTCTGACCTCTAAAATGTCACAAACCAAAAATTAGACCTCATTCCTATCATTATCAGCTATAACGTAATAACCAACCCCTGCCGGGGTCCAACCCCAGCGGGTCCAGGGGTCCCCAAAGGTGTAGATGGAGTCGGCGAAGAAGGAATGACACGGAGACAATGTTCAGTTGATCAGCAGCCTAGCCAGGATCTCTAGCCAGGATCTCCAGCCAAGTTCTGGTCTGGATCTCCAGCGAAGTTCTGCTTAGGATCTCCAGCCAGGTTCTGTAGCCATGTTCCCTCGCTAGGTTCTCCAGCCAGGTTCTGTCCAGGTTCTCCAGCCAGGTTCAGTCACCAGGTTCTAGTCAGGTTCTCTTGCCAATTTCTGTAGTCAGGTTCAGTCCAGGATCTTTTGCCATGTTCTCTCAATCTAAGTTCTGTGTTCTAAGTTCTGTGTTCTAAGTTCTGTGTCTTGCTGTCTTGTTACATCTGTATTTATACCAGTTTATTCAATCCTATCAATCTCTATTACAAAGGTTAGGGCGTTTCTTATCTCCATTCCAGGGAGTAAAGATTATGTAGCTTAAGCATGATTGTTCGTAGTTAAAGTGATTAATTACCCGCCTGGCACTTAGTTGAGGGGTTTTATTCCCTCCCTAACTTCAGGGGAAAATCCCTACCTGGGGAAACAACCTTTCTCAGAGACCTTGGTTAAAACACATAGTGCCAAGAAGGTGAGCAAACATATTAAGAACAGTATGCCATATATGCCAGGTCCTTTGAAACAGCAAGCATGGACCGGCTCCCGGCAAACCCCGGTTTTGCTTTCACCCATAATAGCCCTGTAAGGAGATGGTTGCTGCCCCTTATCTCTTTAGCTTCCTATCCTTACTCCGCTCTTCTGGTTGACATATCCACTCAACCCCTCCATTCAGAGTAAAAGCTTCCTCAAATGTATCTCAGACTGCCATCAGCAGTAGGAACATGGCTCTTTATTTGCACGGTAGTTAATATTTACTGAGAACCTATTATTTCGAGGCACTTTGCATATATTATCCTTCTTAATGTGCATAACAACCCCTGTGAGGGAGATGGACATAGCCTGGTTTAAAAGGATAATCCAGAATTCAGAGTGGTTAAGAAATATGCCCCAAGATATACAACTGCTACAAGTCACCGCCAGGGTTTGAATTAGGTTGCTCAAGCTCTGTATGTTCTGATGTTTTCCTGTTGTTCAGGTCTAATGTGATGTGGCCCATTTTACCAGGCCATTGCTGAATTAACACAGCACCAACTCACTAATCACATAGCTACTTCTTAGTCACACATAATCGTACTCGTTTTTAGCAAGCTGGGCCCAGTAGGTACTTTGATCTTTTGAAAAGGCTGCACTAAATGCAAAGTAATATGTCTGAGCAATTTAACTCTTAAAAATGAGAACTTGCCCAGCTGGTGTTGCTCAGTGGTTGAGCATTGGCCCATGAACCAGGAGGTCACAGTTTGATTCCTGGTCAGGGCACATGCCCTGGGCTCAATCTCAGTAGGGGGCATGCAAGAGGCAGCTGACCAATGATTCTCTCTTGTCATTGTTGTTTCTATCTCTCCCTTCCTCTCTCTGAAATCAATAAAATGTTAAAAAAAAAAAAGAACTTTTTCTGATGGCTGCTACCTCCTATCCCTTTAGCTCCCTTACTCTAGCATATGAATTACAATTATTCCTTAACTAGAGGCCAGGTCCACAAAATTCATGCATGGGGGGGCGGGCCCTCAGCCCAGCCTGCACCCTTTCCAATCCGGGACCCCTCGGACATCCCTCTCACAATCCAGGACCACTGGCTCCTAACCACTCACCTGCCTGCCTGCCTGATTGCCCCTAACTGCAACCCCCCTGCTGGCCTGGTCGCCCCTTACTGCCTCCCATGCTGGCCAGGTCACCCCCAACTTCCCCCCCGCCAGCCTGTCACCCCTCAATGCCCCCCACCCCCCGCGGGCCTGGTTGCCCCACGCAGCCTGCTGCTCGGTCATTTGGTCACCCCTCACTGACCCTCCCTGCCGGCCTCGTCGCCCCAGGCAGCCTGCTGCTCAGCCATTTCGTCGCCCCTCACTAACCCCCCTGCTGGCCTGGTCACCCCACCCAGCCTATTCGGTTGTCCATTCAGTTGCGATGGTCACTTAGGCTTTTATATATATATAGATTTTGTTGAATTAAGGAATAATTGCTGCCACTTTTTCACAATCTTCACTACTCTCCTAAATTAGTTTCTCTTTTAACCCAGCTTACATTTCATGAGCTATTATTAAAATAATTCTCTGGCCCCAGTTGAAAACCCGCTTAATTCTCTGGCCTAGTTCTTCTTGTGCTTGCCTGGCTAGACCCCAACCCTTCGTGGGCCCACTAGCCATCTCCTTTATGCCTGTACCTACTGGGACTTCTATCACAACTGTCTGCTGGTTGCACTTTAAATGTGTGATCCCAAGCCTCTAATATGCCCTCGTTACTGCCAAAGAGCCCCACTACCTTTCCCTTTTAATTCTTTGAAGTAACTATTTCAGATTTCCTCTCACCCCAAACCTCCTATACTCCCTCCCTCCCCATTCTTAGTTGATGACTTAACATTCATACTTAATTGAAAATATCTGAGCCGACATAGAAGCATGCCTGCGTCTTATCTACTCACCTCTCAATCTCTGTGCCCATATTTCCTCTGCTTTCTCTCTTTTTGGAACAGAATAAATGTATCTCCTCCTATCAGAGGTCCATCCTTCTACTCACACTCAGATCCCACCCTCTCTCACCTTTCCAAGGGGTTTTGTCCTTATAGTCCACCCCCTTTATTCGACATCATCAGTCAATGTCATTCCCTGCACTGCGTCATTCCAGACAACAGACAAATAAATTCCATCATCTCCCAAATTATAACAATCAAAACATTCCCTGGACTGTCATGATTCCTTTTGTCATGATTCCTTTCACTATATTTCTCTGTTCTTTCAGAGCAAAACCTCAAAATACCTTTTCAGCTTTCATTCACTTTGGTTACTCCATCAAGCTTGTGCTTAACCATTCACTAGAATCTGCTCTTGTCACCAAAAAAATCTCATTACTGTATTATAGTCCTGTGTACGCTTCTGCTTTCACCTTCCTCTCAGCAACCTCCAACCAACTGTCCAATCCTCCTTGGAAAACTATTTTTTTGGGGGGGGCGGGGGCGGGGGGGAGTGGCACCTGGATTTGAACCAGGAAAACTTTTCTTTTTGGCTTTTAAGACAAACAATCCCCTGCATCTAGCTTTGTTTGTTTCTCCTCCTTCACCTGATCTCTAAACATTGGGATATACCAGAGCATGATACTGGACTGTCTTCTAAATCTATATACACTCTATGTGGGTGATCTCATCCAGCCCAATGCTCTTAAATATCAGCCATATGCACACTTCACCTGCCATCTTTCTGGCATGCTTGCCTGAATCCCTAGTCTTATTATAATCAACTACTTGTTACCTTCTCCTTTTCTTTTCTTTTCTTTTCTTTTCTTTTCTTTTCTTTTCTTTTCTTTTCTTTTCTTTTCTTTTCTTTTCTTTCCTTTCCTTTCCTTTCCTTTCCTTTCCTTTCCTTTCCTTTCCTTTCCTTTCCTTTCCTTCCCTTCCCTTCCCTTCCCTTCCCTTCCCTTCCCTTCCCTTCCCTTCCCTTTCCTTTCTTTTCTTTTCTTTCTTTCCTTCCTTCCTTCTTTCCTATCTTTATTTTTCCCAGGAATATAGTATGGGTAGAAAATTAGTTTGAAGAGATTTTTTTAAAGAATAGCATAGATTTTCTGTAACACTTTCCAACACCCATTCCTACCTTCTCCCTTGCTAACAGAAACTTCGATTTTGTGTGATTACCAGGGGGCCATAAAAGGGGTTGTGGAGAGTGGCTACAGTGTTTGGACAAGTTCAAGCCTTGGACTAATGAGAAGGGCACAGTCCTCTCATGACCACGTGCAAGTCCCAGCTTGGAGGGCAGAGCCCTCCCAGCACAATTATAGCCAACAGCTGTAGTTGTAAGCTTGAACCTATGGTCCGAACACATGGCCCCACGTGTCTGAGTGATGTGGGCCTGGTAGAATTCAGGTGCATGTAATTGAGTAGGATCTATTCTAAATCCACGAGAATGTTGTAAACATTTTGACCACGCCCTTACTTTGTCTCGTGGAATCTGGCTATAAAATAAAGACACAGCTTGTAGTCCATGGCACTGTCTCTCCATCAGAGAGGGCAGCATCCCACCCAGCCTCAGCTTTATTCTCTTGTCTGTCTTTTCTAATCCTTCACTGCCCCCACTCAGGTTCACCCTTGGCCGTGCTGGCGCGGCACAGGGGTGATTGGACATCCAGGTGAAAATTGATTAGTCATAGCCCAGTCATGGTAGCTTAATCCCTACTGTCAGCAATTGGTTTAAAAATAAAAATGCATGCAACACAATATTTTCAATGCCTAGAATAGTGTGTGGTATATTGTATTTGCTGAGTCATTGAATGAGTACTAATTTCTAGTATTAAAAATATACAATAGACATGACATGACCAAATAATAAATTGAAAATACAGTCCCAGGAGGTCTGACTTGGCAGGCAGTATATGTATTATTACAGTTGGCTGTAATTGAGCTCAGATTGGTGATGTGGCACTAGAATGAAGTCAATCCACTAAGTGCCAGCTAGGGTAGCTCTGACTTAAAATAAAAATTCTTAAGAAGCAGTTTCTCAATGCTTTTCTTTTTTCCTGGAGTCAAGAGGGAAAAGGAGACAAAAAGATAGGTTTGTTGTTTATATTTCTCAAAACCCAAAACAAAACAAATGCTACCCTGGTTCTTTAACATGTATTATTCTTAAAATGACATCTAAGTTATACAGTTATTTTGCTTAACATCAGGGAGATTTTTTTTTTTTAAATTTTGGATGAAGTGTAGCAATTGAATTAATGAGGAGATTGTGCAGGGAACAAAAATCTCTTGGGTTTTAGAACTTATAATTGCAAATTCACAATTTTTTTAGTATAAGTAAGTCCAAACTACTTGTTAAAATGATATTGGAGATATGATATTTCTTTGGAGAAATGTCTGTTCTAATTCTTTGCCCATTTAAAAATTGGATTATTTGTTTTGTTCAAATGCAAGAATTCCTTATATATTCTGGATTCAAGTTGTATTTCCATATGAAATTTAGGATCAACTTCTTTTCTGGGGAAAAAAAGGGGAAACTAGAATTTTTATTATATTGCACTGAATCTGTAGATCAATTTGGGGAGTACGTCTTAACAATGGTATTAAGTCTTCCAATCTATGAACATAAAATATCTTCCATTTACTTAGATCTTTGATATTTTTCAACAGTGTATTGTAGTTTTCAGAGTACAAGTTTTGCATTTCTTTTATTAAATTTCTTTCTGAAATATTTTATCCTTTGTGATACCATTGTAAATGGAATTATTTCCTTAATCTTCATTTTGGATTGTTCTTCAGTAAGGAATAATTGCTCATTACTAATTGATAGAATTACAATTGTTAATTACTAATGGATAGAAATACAATTGATTTATGTATATTGATTGTGTACCCTGTTACTTTGCTGAATTCATTTATTAGTTCTAATAGATTTTCGGTGAACTTCTTAATATTTTCTACATATAGGCTCATGTCATCTGCAAATAGCTTTGCTTCTTCCTTTCCAATCTGGATGCCTTTCTTTTTACTTTCTTGCCCAATTTTCCCTGAGTAGATTGAGCTGAAGAAAAAGAATTCATGTTCTACACACTCAGAGTAGACCTTCCATTACCTTGAACTGGGGGTGGCGGGTGGGAATAATCCATGGCTCAAATGCCAGAGACTCACTATTCTTAATGAGATCTAGCAGATTTTCTTATACCAGTATTTTTCCATTTTCTGTTTGTCCTTTCGACAGTTTCCAAAGGCTTTAAATGGTTGTTGTTTTTATCATTTTCATTAGGTGTAGTTTTTTCACTGGGGAGAGGGTCCATAGAGCTCCTCATACCACCGGAGAGAAATGCTCACCGTACTATAGTGCATTAATTTCTTATCGCTACTGTAACAAATTACCACACCTTTAGGGACTTAAAACAATGCAGATGTATTCTCCTACAGTTCTGGAGGCCAGATGCTTGATTCAGTCACTGGGCTGAGTAAAGTCAAGGGGTTGGCAGGACTGGTTCCCTCTCCGGTTCAAGGGGGAAATCCATTCCCTGTCTCTTCCTGCATCTAGAGGCTGCTGGCATTTCTGAGCTTGGGGCCAGATAGCTCCAGCATTTGCGTCCGCTGTCACAAAGCCTTCTCTCTGACTCTGACTCCTCCTGTATCCCTTTAAAAAGGGCCTTTGAGCCCTGACCGGTTTGGCTCAGTGGATAGCGCGTCAGCCTGCGGACTCAAGGGTCCCAGGTTCGATTCCAGTCAAGGGCATGTACCTCGGTTGTAGGCACATCCCCAGTAGGGGGTGTGCAGGAGGCAGCTGATGGATGTTTCTCTCTCATCGATGTTTCTGACTCTCTATCCCTCTCCCTTCCACTCTGTAAAAAATCAATAAAATATATATATTTTTTAAATAAAGGGCCTGTGATATTATATCAGACCCACCCAGATACTCCAGGATAATCTCACTTTAAGAATTTTAACTTGATCACATCTGGAATGTTCCTCTTGACATATAAGGTAACATCCTTAGGTTCCCAGGATTAATATATAAACCCTTTGGGGGAAGAGGTAGATGTGTTATTTTTCAGAATTGTACAATTTCATAATTGGAAGGAGCTTTAGTCTCTGTAGATGAAGAAACTGTTGCGCACACAATTGATTTTTTATCAAACTAGCTATCTGAAGTCCATTTAAAAGTAATACAGCAATGTAATCATTGCATTCAAATTTTATTTTTATAGCATCCTTTGCCTTTTTTTTTTTTAACAGGTTGCCAAGTGAAATTTATTATGTCAAAATCATTCCTAAAAGACAAGAGACAATATAAAAATAACAAAGAAGGGTCTAAAAACACAGATTACATTTTAAAATATTGGTAAATGATGGTTAAGATAAAAATATTATACATTTTTCATATAATATGGAGTAAATTTTAAAGATTCAACTTAATCTTTGATAATGATAATTGGAGGAGTAAAAGTATAAATTACACACATGCAAACACATACATACACACATGTAATTACATAAAAGATAACCAAATACTCAAAATGTAAGACATTTTCATGGAAAACTATAGATATTCTGAAGGGCAATGCTCATGTTTTCACTATTGCCACTCATAGTATACTATTTTTGCCAAATTATTTGTTGCCTATTGCAAGCAGGACCTACAAAAAAAAAAAAACTTTCCTTAAGCAGGTAGGTGCTAGTGTCTTAAGTACCTGCCACAATATTGCATCCTTTGCCTTTTAAAGATAATGATTGGCTGCATGCAGCCAATTAAATTACTTGTTTTCTCCAAGTAATTTAATTCATGTTCATGAACATATGCAACATGTAGTTATTACCATATGCACTGAGCCATAAACATATGCATATTTAGATAATTTATGGATAACCTGGCCTTCGGTGATTCCAAATGAGAGAAACCATCCACAATTTCGGAAGGAATCTGGGAAATTTCATTGAAGGAGCTGTGTGTGATTGGGAGGGTCTCCTTCCAGAAAATATTTTCACTAATTTAATTTATACAGCGTGATCCTCTCCAGCACTCTTCTCTAAGGTTGTTTTTTCCCATGGCTCCTGAAGGACATTCAGGACATGTTAGCATTTCTCTTGTGACATAAAATTACCCACGAAAAGAACTGATTAATGATTGCACACAGTACTTTGGGAGAAAAGTCATCATGAGGGTTGGAACCGTTCCTTTTAACAACAATGTCTGCACTTAGAGTTTTTCAAAGCCATTTCACTAAAGAAAAATAAAAAAAGAACCAACTTCCCTCCCTCCCTCCCTCGTGGATGCCTTTCACAGGCGCATCATCATCATTCAGTGAGAAGCTGAACAATAATCTATTGTCAGTTCTGAGCAGTAGTTACAGGGAAAGAATCTGACGCTGGAAGGGGATGGATTACACTGCCAAACAGACTTGATCTGACCCTCTTGTTAGCATGTAAAATTCCCTTTGTAGTATCAGCTCAGAGAAAGGAAAAAAGGTAGCAGGGGAGCGTGTTTTCTGGGCACAGAATAGAGTTCTGTGGGATAGATCCTTTTTTTATTGTTGAATATTCTTTACTAGACTTACTGATTTACTGCTATTCTATAAATCCAGTGCAGGAGTACATCAAACATTTTCTCAAATGACTGAATTTAAAGGTCTTCTTTAAAAGAATCATAAAAGAAATCTCTTTAATCAAGATTGAAGACTAAAGATGTATTCTCAAGTGATGTTTGAGAATGTTTTTGAGGTCTTGGATTCTGGGGTAGGAATCATTTATGATTATTTTGCTGAAAGTTCTATCAGCTGCAGAGAACTCTCTGTCCTGGAAATAAACATGGAGAAATAGTGACACAGAGTGCAGCACGTGCTAACAAATTATATAACAAGGCCTCCAATCTCCACTGTGCTCTGTCCTTTAAATAATTTGTGCGTTGCTTTTTCAGTGGGAAAGGGCAAACCTTTTAGGGTCCAGTTAATGCTGTTAGGAAATTCAGCCTAGAGAATCACTAGATATATTAACCAAACTATTCTTAATCCGTGTTCACAAGACATGGATTTCATAACAATTCCTATGCCTGTGGAAATGAAGTTATACCTATTGTTTACATAAGGGAAATATCATTAATATGGCAGTATTTTGAAATCATAGTTTGTTCACTTAAAAAATATTTAAGTCACGCACACACACACACACACACACTATATATATATATATATATATATATATATATATATATATATAATGATTTTTAGGTTTATTAATTTTGTTTGTTTTGTTAATCCTCACCCCAGGGTATTTTTCCATTGATTTATAGAAAGAGTGGAAAGGAGGGGGAGGGGGAGAGACAGACAGTGAGAGAGACACATCGATTGGTTGCCTCCCACATGAGCCCTGGAATTGAGCCTGCAACCGAGGTATACACCCTTGACCAGAATCAAACCTGGGACCTTTCAGTCCACGAGCCAATGCTCTGTCTACTGAGCCAAGCCGGCCAGGGTGGGCCTATTAATTTTAACAATCCTAACACACCTGTGTAACCAGCACTCAGATCTGGAGACAACATTCCAAAAGTCCCCTTTATTTAATCTCTCCCCCGCGCCCTCCCCCCCCCCCAAAAAAAAGGATTTAATATTGCTTGTTTAGAACTTTGAAAGGCCGAGTAGTCATTTTGGGGAGCACATTTTTTTTTCTTAGGCAGTTTAAAGGGACCTAAACGTATTTGTTACACACTTTCAGACAGATGAAAAATACACTAAAAGGGAAATGTATACTTTCTTTTTCATTGTGTAAAGGAGAAGGTACTAATAGAAACGGGAGAAATAACCAATTTCCTGAAGAGGACTGAATTACTAGTTTTAAAATTCACAGACTAAGACTGACTTGAGGGACCAAGTGCTCTGCACAGCCCAGGCTACTGAAGGCCACCACCAGGGGGAGGCAGAGGTAGCACCCCAGGCTCTCAGGCTGGCTTGAGGGCTGTCACTTGGCCTGTCTAGGTGGTGAGGTCAAGGCCCAGGCAGGCCTCTGGCAACCAGCAGGCCAGAAAAACTCCCTGGCCAAGAAAAGTCCACTGCTCAGATGTAGACAGGAAGGTGACTCCCTGACATTACAGGTACAAGATCAGAAGTGATTTTAGTTGCAGGGTTTTAAATGGTGACGCTCAGACCAGAACACCCCTCTCCTGGCTTCCAGAGCTCATTTTGTTCTTCATTATGACTCAAGTCAGATCATCTTGTTACTTAGCACTACTGAGTTGTGTGGGAAAGATGTTATGGTTCGGAAGACTGGAAAACACAAGTTGAAAACTTAGGGCCAACTGTTTTGAAAACTATTGGTTGAGGGCGTTTGGTAGGGTTGCTATAAAAGCAAGTCATGTTATTGTTTAAACAGAGCCATCCTGCTAACTTTATCCTCAGTTGGCCAGAAATGGAAAAGAAAGAGTAAGTGTGAATGAAAAGGACCTAGCTACAGAGATATGCCCATTAACACTCTGCTCTGGTGTGTATGCGGTTAACATGTATGTTTATGTGTGCGCCTGACACTCTTGGATCTATTATAGCTACTTTAAAGCTATTATTGACTTTTGGTCTACAGGACTCAGTTTTTCCTCGTATCAACAGAAAATAATAGAAAGTTTGGTTGCAAGGGCAATGGATGGACACTGGGATGCTGGCCATTTTATTTGCCTTTAGACAGGGAATATAGGTTGCTTGTTTTACAAAAGTGAGTCTGTGGTCTGGATGTGCTTTTGAAATCCAGGCCACATGGTTAAACTTAGTTTTCAACTAAAGGACACACATCTGAAAAATGTAAACGTTAGTTGGATCCTCCTTTACCTTGGACAAACATCAGCATTGTTAGAAACTTGTAAAACTTGGTGGATGAGTTAAAGCTGTTTACTTAGCTCCACACTGTCAGGCATTCTCGCTATGGCTGGCTCGCTTTTTTTTCTACTTTAAACAAGCCAAGGTCATTGGTTTAATCTTTAACTCTTTAGCTTTAGTCTATGGACTGAGTAACTCTTCCTAGTTTTCTGTTTTGTAAATGGATGTTTCTGAAAATAAGGGAGACCAGTGAAAACTGGGAGAGCTTGGGAGCTTTGTAGACAACGTAAGACTGTATGCACGTTCATAGTGACTGTGAACTTGAAGGGTACTTGTAAGCCTAAGATTTATGATTCTGTGAGTTAACTATTTCTGAAAAGAAAAATCACTTGCTCAGGAACAACTCACGTTAATTCCCCGTTGATGGTGGGACAGTTGTGTGCTTTTCATGTGAAGTGTGTTTTCAGTGTGTGTCATGAAGAGCTCTGGTGGGTCCAATCCAAGCACAAGCCAAGTCTGAGCCAAAGCCAGGTTGGACTTTGAGGGGCACAAGCCCAGGGAAAAAGTGTCCCAGACGCACCTGATGTGCTACCTGATGTGCTCACATGGCTCAGGGAAGCTGAATTCTGTCACCAGTTCTAACATTTGAGTGCAGGTAGCAAAGGGCTAGCCTCTGAAGTTGGGTCAGAAGCTGGCTGGACCCTGGAATGAAAGTGGGAGAGCCTGGCCAGTGTGTTCAGTGGATTGAGCATCGTTCCATGCACCAAGAGATCACTGGTTTGATGCCTGGTCAGGGCACAGGCCCTGGTTGCAGACTCGATTCCCAGTAGGAGGCAGGCAAGAGGCAGCCAATCCATGTGTCTCTATCTTTGATGTTTTTATCTCTCTCCCTCTCCCCCTCTCTCTCTAAAAAAAAAATCAATAAAAACATATTTTAAAAAAGAAAAGAAAAAGAAAGAG
The DNA here is from genome assembly GCF_014108235.1 of Myotis myotis. NCBI lineage: Eukaryota > Metazoa > Chordata > Mammalia > Chiroptera > Vespertilionidae > Myotis > Myotis myotis. Next base: position 179,088,581 of record NW_023416335.1, read on the forward strand.
CATGGGAAGAGAAAGAGAGCAAATGATGTGAGAGGGCCCGAGGCCGTCGCTATAAACTGCCCGAGGGTGTGTTTTTAGTGTTTGCTAACCGTATTTGTGACATACAGGCCAGAGAACAGAAGCAGAGCAGATACCCAATGTTATTGGAGAATGAGGTATTTCTCTGTAGTGGATTTTCCAAATACCTGAAACAAACCCTTTGGAATGTATACCTTCATCATTTCCAGGGAAACCTCTTAAATGGATTGTACATTTCCTGAGCTTCTAAGGCAGAGTTTATGAGTTTAATAGACACTTTATTGGATGTCCATCCCTGACGGTACTGTGCTTCAAGACAGTGAAGCCTTCAGGTGTGTGAAGCTCTGGCAGCATTCTCGTCCATACAGGAAGCATGACGTCTTTCCGGACTTCCGCCTTAAAACACAAAAATCTTGTAGGGTTTCTTGTTTGTTTGTTGTATGTTGTCCTCTGCAGTGTGATGGTGTTTCATATTACATCTAACCCTTCTTTATTAGTGCTCTTCCCTTCTCCTCTTCTGCCAACTTATTTCTGACTTATCTACTTGGGGCTACAAAACCAGATGCTCAGATCTGTAAAAAGTATGTGTAAAATAGGAGGACGGGCAGGTCCTGAAAAATACCTTATGAATTAAGCATATAAACTTAAGTGTATGGACATCAAACTGCAAACATCTGTTTAAGCTGCTCCCAATCCTCTTGATGCCTTTGTGTTCTGTTTTGCTTGTTTTCATGGTTGAGATGGTCATGGGTCATCTCTGAAGATATGAGGTATTTAGCATGATCTGAAATGTGATTTGTCATTATACATTTGCTGTCATGTCTTTTCTAAAACTGTGACTGGTGCAGAGTATGGGCTTCACAAATATTTATTGTATGAATAATATGTTAGTGAGTATATCCATCAGGCAGGATGTACAATTTCTGTCCTACAAAATTCAGCTACATGCCCAGTAGAGCAGATAAGCATTAACTAAGAATGATGTGGATGAAAGCCAATGATACTGATATCATTCTGTGGGAGTCACAAGTTCAAGGTCAAGGGCAACACTGCCCAGCACAAAGTTTTGTTTTATGTCAGTGCCTGGGGATCATGCATGAACTCTCCAGTTCACTGGCCTCACCACTGTGTTTTGTTTTACACTTGGCCAAGTAATACAGTTAAGGTACCTGCTGGGTGTGCCCTGAGGGTGTTTGGATTTTTAGGTCCCTGAAAATTGAGTTGCTGTCTTATATAATCATTATTGAATATTCTCACCATACAAGGCAGTACTAGATGGTGAGAAACAAGTTCAAATACTGAAATTCTTGATTCCCCTTCAATCCCAAGCCTACTTTTCCTATAGTCTTCCCCAACTCAGCCTTGCCCGCCTTCAAATGCCAAAAACTATCAGGTTGCTCTTTTCTTTCTTTCATGTTTCATGTCCACCCCATCAGCAAATCATACCACCTTTGAAAGATATTAAAAATTTAAGTACTTATCACCCCCGTTTTCTCTACCTTGGCCTAACCAGCCATGGGCAAACTATAGCCTCCGTGCCGGATCCGGCCCGTTTGAAATGAATAAAACTAAAAAAAAAAAAGACCGTACCCTTTTATGTAATGATGTTTACTTTGAATTTATATTAGTTCACACAAACACTCCATCCATGCTTTTGTTCCGGCCCTCCGGTCCAGTTTAAGAACTCATTGTGGCCCTCGAGTCAAAAAGTTTGCCCACCCCTGGACTATCCTATCACTGCCTCGAGTCCAGACTTTTGTAAGAGCCCCTGACTGGCCTATCTACTGGCATGTGTGTTCTCTGACAGTTCTCCCCACAGGGAGGTCCTTCTACTATGGGAAACAATCATATCAGTTCTCTGTTCAAAATCCTCCATTCCTTTCCTGTCTCATTCAGAATGAAAGCTTCAGTCTCCTCCCTGGCCCAAAAGGCAGTGCTTTCTCTTGGCCCGCTTCTCTGACTATCCTTCTTACCACCCTCCTCTTGTTTCATAAAAACAAACCATCTACACTTGCACCCTATTGTTTCTGGAACACCCCCAACATGCTTGCACCGCATGGCCTTTGCACCTGCTTTTTCTTCCATTTTCACCCTCTCCCACCAGATGACCAAATTACTTATTTCTGTGTGAACCCTCCTTCTGGTGTCTGCTCAAATGTCTCCATTTCAGACAAGCCTTCCACAACTACCCAACCTAAATCAGCACTCCCACGTCATTTTCTAGCCCCTTTGCCCTGCTTTATTTTCTTCACAACAAGTCATTACCTGATAGTAGATATTTATTAGTGTCTCCTCCTTCAAGAATGTAACCTTCCAGCACGGTGGGCCTTTGTTCATTGGTGCATCTTGAATGTGTAGAATGAGGCCTTGTTTTATGGGCTCAATCAACATTTGTTTCATTTAAAAAAAAAAAAAAGTGAAAGAAGCTAGCTTTGATCCTTGCACTGGGAGATTACTGGCTTGATTCCTGGTCAGGGCTCATGCCCGGGTTGCCTGGGCACATGTTGGGAGGCATGTAGGAAGCAGCCAATTGATGTTTCTACCTCTCCCTTCCTCTCTCTCTAAAATCAATTTTAAAATATTAAAAAAATAAGTGAAAGAAAAAATGGGCAAAGAGATTTATGCATTCAAGAAACATTTCTTGTGTTAACTACATGCCAGGGACTGTTCTAGGCCCTGAAAATACTTCAGTGCACAAACCAGAAGAAACCAGCTCTTGTGGGGGTAGGGTATGGCAATGAATAGAGATGAAGACAACAGATGGGGAGGTAGCCTAGGACAGTGGTTAGGGACGCTGACGTCAGCTCACCTGGGTTTGAGTCTCCTCCCTGCCACTTACCTGACTATCTTGAACCAGTCACTTAAGCCTTTGATGCTTTGGTTTCTCTCTTTCTGAAAAGTTGGGGTGATTTATCTATTGTTTAGTGTTGGAGGATTTTATGATGTTGTGCACAGAAAGCGCTTGACACAAGACAAGAACTCACTCAATATTGATTGCCATTCGAGCAAATGAAGACATGGACACCAAAGAGTAGTGGCTTTATACAAGGTTTTAGAAGAGAACAGAGGTGACCTGGTGTCTGAAGCCATAGTGCTGAGTTTAGTACTTTTATGTTCAACAAAAGAAGAGGAAGTCAGTTCAGAAAAGACACGTAGAGAAATGTCAAATGGAATTGCTCTGTGAGAAACTCCCTATGGCACAGACAGATGGAAGGAAGACCCGTTGTAGTAGCAGCAGAGTGTTCGTATTTGCTGTGGCAGGAAAAGTTAGTAAATTTACTTTGTTGTGTTGAAGGAAAAAAAAGTATTTACATTGAAAAGGTACATTTACCACTTTTCCTATCTTTCTGAGAAACAAAAAAACATAGTTCCATAAAACTTATTTTGCTTCTATAAAAATTAGAATTGAAACAGAATTAAATGGAGTTAATAAGATTAAAAGATGTTGAAATTCTCGTTAACATTGTTTAAAATATATTTTTATTGATTTCAGAGAGGAAGGGAGAGGGAGAGAGAGATAGAAACATCAATGATGAGAGAGAATAATGGATCAGCTGCATCCTGCACACCCCTATTGGAGATTGAGCCCACAACCTAGGCATGTGCCCTTGACCGGAATCAAACCTCAACCTCCTGGTTCATGGATCAACCCTCAACCACTAAGCCACAACAGCTGGGCTCTGTTAACATTTTTAAATGGCCTGTTTTGTGTTTTGTCTTGTGAAATGCCCTTTAAAAACATCTCGTGGAGACTTGCCATTGGAAATAGCTATTCCATTAAAACAGAGTCACATATGGGAATATCCAGTTTCCTCCAGAAGAGCAGCTCAGTCATAACTGGAAGTAAACTCTGGCACAGTTAAGTTTTTTTCCCCCTTCTCAGCACAGTATGTCCAAATTTCCAGCAGAGTTAAAGGAGAATCTAACTCATAAAATACATACGGTCTTACGTATAGATTTCACAGGTCTTGAATAAAAAAGCTAAAGCTTTTGGAGATGTAGTATTCAAAGGGTTCCCTGAAAAGGGTCAGACTCTATCTGAGTTGTTTGATTAAAGTCAGAATTTACATGTAGGACAAAAATCTTACTATGAGTGTTTAAAAAAAGGAGGAATTAACAAATCTACCGATGATCAGCGCTGGTAAGAATTCTCTTGCATTAGTATGCCCAGGAGAGCTTCACCATTCTTTTTGCCTAAACTTGACCATCCCTGGGGGACCAGGAGGGAGAGGAAAGGCAGCTGTGTCAGGGAGGGCCTCCAGGCTGCTCTTAGTGCTTCTTGCTGCTGAGGGCTGGAAATTCACTTTGGAAAAATGGCAGAATGAACACCTGCAATCTTAGATCATTTTTTCCTGGATCTCAGCCTGACTACCATCAGCCAATCTACCCTGAAGAACTGTCTGGCGATATGAATAGTCTCCTAAACAGCTTCTTGGAGCAAAAACAGACACGAAAGTGTTGTGTGTGGAGGTGGGGGCCGGGTCTTGGTCTGTTGCAGCCATTTTATGACCTGATTACAAAAGACAAAGTTCGAACTAATAACAACCAGCCCAGCCCCTCCACTGGTCCATGAGGTCTTGTCCCTTCTTGTCTTCCGAGATACCTGCCTTCTGGGCTTGACCCACGTCAGGAAAGTGTCTGGTCTTGGTGGTGCCTTGGAGCCAAGAGGCCGATGGTATTAAAGACTGTACCATGCCAGTGGAGTTCTGTAAAAGTCACCTATTACCCAGGAGCTACCTATTAAAAAGAAATAAAGAAACCCCTATATTAAACAGGGCACTCAACTTTAATATCATTGTTAATATTTAAGTTAAAATTAATAATAATGGCAGCAACAGAAAGCAAGACAGCCAGTACATGTGAGTCTCACTAGCTATGTAAGTTACTGGGAAAGTTATTCACCCTCCCTGAGCTTAATGTTCCTCTTTTGTAAAATAAATTACTATAAGAATTAAATAATACACAACTTAGCACAATGTTTGGCATACAGTAAGTGCTTAATAACTATTGACTATTATTGATTTATCCAAGTCTTTCCTTAAATATTTTTTTTTTAGATAGCCTTCCCTGATCACACTGTCTAAAAGTGTTAGTCGTGTCACTATTTGTTTACCCTGCCTATTTATTTTCCTCACAGATCTTATCACAGTCTAACTCTCTGTGTATGTGCATATGTGTATGTGTGTGGTCTGTCTTACCTACTGAAAGTAAACTTCATAAGGGCAGGAACTTTGTTGATTCATTGCTAGGTCAAGAATAATACCTGGCACATGGTAGGCACTTAATAAAACTTTACTGAATGAATAAATGAATAATTATATTCCACATACTCATACTTTTATGCAGACTCATGCTAAAATCACCTGAAATAAAAGATAATTTATTTTATTTTTAAAGTCAGCACACCATCCCAGTTTTTATCCATTCACACTGTTAAAAAATACTCTCTTATGACAACTAAGTTACTGGCATTAAGAGATAATTTATAACAAATATAAATTTCTTTCCTTTCACTCTCTAATTTATGGATTGGAGAACTGCTGGCCATTATCTTCCAAGCGACCTTTTTTTGTGAGTTAAAGAGCATTAATAAATCCTTCCTTAGCCTCCTTGTTCCTGGACTGAGAAATCTTAGTATCTTTATTTTCTGATGATTAAAAATATATAGTTCTATGTGGTTCTTTTCTGAATCTCATCCAAAATCTTCACATCTCTCTTTGGAAAACATATTGTATTCCTGACCACTGCAAAGCATAATTGCTGAATTTACCTCCCAAGTTCAATGGCTGTGTTCCTGTTCATAAAGCCAGAAATGGTGTTTTTGTGTTTTATGACATTACATAGCTAACTCGTGGTCAGCACATTATTCCCAATGACCTCGGGAACTTTTTCTGCCCAACTTGCACATATCCAGCCTGTCCTCACCTGATCAAGGAGTTTATTTTAGTACCTAAGTTTTTCCCTTTTCATTGAGCTTTATTATGTCTTTTGCCACAATTTTGAATTGTGTCCTTCCCTTCCCCCCTCAAAAGAAATGTATGCATTGACGTCTTAACCTGCAGTACCTCAGAATATTTAGGGAGATAGGGCCTTTAAAAAGGCAATTAAGGTAGAATGAGGCCACTAGGGTGGGCCCCAATCCAATATGACTGGTGTCCTTATAATAAAGAAGAAGGGATTAGAACACAGAGACACCGAAAGAAAGCCAGGTGAAGACAGGGAAAAGGTGGCTGTTTAGTAGTCAAGTGGAGAGGCCTCAGAAGAAATCAAGCCTACCTTGACCTCAGGGTCCTAGACTCCAGCACTGTAAGAAAATAAATTTATATTATTTGAGTGACCCATTCTGTGGTACTTTGTTATGGCAGCCCTAGCAAACTAAGCTAGCCCCCTTTCCAATTTATGAAGCATACTTTGAGTTCTGAGCCTGTCTCCCAAGGTGCTATTCTGCAGTTAATGCTGGCACCCTGTTCTCTTCTGGCGTTAATTCTACAGGGAAAGTGCCCGAAAGAAAATGGGCACCATGTTTACTGGACCTGATAAGATCATGGGAGGTAAATTAAACTCTAGTCTCGCTTACAGTTCATGGTTGACTAACCTGAAGGATTTCTGGGAATGCACCCAGGAGCAGTTAGGTGTGCTGGAGGTCAGCATTACCGGTGTCACTGGTAATTAAGGATTTGATATGAAATGAGCTTATCAAGGGAATGCATCTGTGTAGGGCAGGTAAAACAACTGGCAGCTAAATGACTTACCTCAGTAAATCCAATGGACACTTCCTGCAGAACCTGTCTTTTTTATTTTAATCGTCTGATGGCGCTTGACATGGACAATCTTTCATTTTCTCCTTTTTTGAAACATCCTCTTCCTTTGTCACAATACTCGTTTCTGGTTTTCTTCCTGTTCCTGTGAAGCTCTCCCAGTACTTCTCAGTTTCCTTCTTCTTTAGTTACTCTTCCAATGCCATCTTCATTTAGGAATCTGTCCTCACCCAACTTCTCACTCAACATGTCTCTCTCACACCATGTAGCTCGCCATCCCCATCATAGGTGGTACCCTGTGCCCTACACTTTTCCAATACTTTATCTCTTCTCAGTATTTACATTCTCTGAGACCCATTCTCAACAAGATTCTATTGATAGCTAATATTGTTTTCTAATAAACCAATTCCATTTATGCATTCATTCATTTGTTTATTCCCTCAACAACCACATACAGTGTTATATGCCATGCACTATTCAAAGCACTGAACTGCAGTGTTCATGAGCAAATGTGACTCATTTACATTTTACCAGAAGCTTTCAATTCCTCAATCCAAAAGAGTAAGTAGCAATAATAATAGTTTACATTTTTGTAGCAGTTTACAAAATGCTTATATTATGTATATTATACCATGTGATGCTTATAACAACTCCATGAAATAGATTGGGAAGGTATCATTTTAACCTCAGGAAATTCAAGCTCCGTGATTCTGACAAAAATTCTTTCTAAGAATTGGCAGAGCCAAGATTTGAACACAGGTCTTTTGGCTCCCAAGCTAATACTGATTCCTTCCTACTCCAGATGCTATGTCAGAGCTAATTGTAATGGTGCTTTGAAGTCTAGAGGGAGAATTGGGGTTTGCATGGTGTTTTGGTTTCCTATTGCTGCTGTAACAAATTACCACAATCTTGGTGGCATAAAACAACATGCATTTATTCTCTTATTGTTCTGGAGGTTGGAAGTCCAAAATGAGTCTCATTGGCTGAAATCAGCATGTCTTCAAGACTGTATTCCCTTCAGAGGCTCCAGGAGTAGAATCTGTTTCCTTGCTTTTTCCAGCTACTGGAGGCTGCCACCATTCCTTGGCTCATGGCCCCTCAGCACATTGCCTTTCTACCACTTTTATCATTACGTCACCTTCTTCCTCACCTATCAGAGCTCCCAGAGTAGCCCCTTCTTGTAAGTACCTTGTTATTGTATCATTGGAACCACCCAGATAATCCACGGTAATCACCCCATCTCTGTATCCTTAATTTAATCACATCTGCAAAGTCCCTTTTGCCATATAAATTCATATTCATGGTTCCAGGTAGGACCTGGATATCTTTGGGGGCCATCATTCAGCCTACCACCCATGATATCCTTTTTAAGTTATACATTTAGTGGACTACTTTTTTTTTTTTTAACAAAAAGTCACACCAGACTGTAGTGACTTTTCCATTTCTCTTCATCTAAATAGGTTCATCAGTCCTTCATTCATTCAGCTGACAAACACAGAGCTCCTATGTGTTGGGCATCATACAAGGTATTGGGCAGTGATAGTGAAAGAATGTAAAAGGTATGATTAAAACTTCTTTGGCCTGAGTGACTCAACAAAGCTTTTCCAGACATGGAATTGCTTGAGCTCAGTCTTAATAGCAGCAGGAGTTTTTCAGGCAAATAGCAACTAGAAAGAAATATAGGCAAAGGGACAGAAACTATCCAAAGACCAAAGTGTGAACCCCATAGCACATTCCAGGAACTGACAAAGTGTGATGTGTGTGCGTTGTCTGTCAGGCACCTCAGACACCTCAGATAGAGATGGTGAATTATAGGGAATTACATACTTTTTTTCAAGCAATTTATTAATTTATTTTAATAAGCATTTGAGTTTCTCTGAAAAATTCTAGTGTTGCTATGTCTCTGTCAAATGCCACAGTATTTTTCTTATTTCTGCAGTTAGCAATGGAAAGAAAGCTCTACCTCGTTGAAAACACACAAAAATTTTTGAGTAAGTTCAATTAAGTTAGAGACTAAAATGGTAAAACAAGCTTAATAAGCACTCTCTATCCCTGAACTGAAGTTTTGCTGTTTCAAGAAAAAATATCTTTGACTTCTAGACATTTACTCTTTAATTCTACCACACATTCTGAAGGGAAAGCAGCCAACATGGTGAGCAAAGGAAATTGAAATTTATAAAGAACCATTTAAATAAGAAATCAGATTGGCATAAAATGAGTCCCATTCTAATCTAATTTTTGAATGCAAAGCTCTTGCTCTTTCAGGATCTAGGATAAGGCTTCTGTACTAAAAACACTCGCATTTTACTTAATTTATCTGCCTGTGTGAAATAATTTCATAGTCAGTATGTATTAACTTGGCTCATCAAACCACTTGCCTAGAAAAATCAAGTAAAAAAATATGTTGGAAGTGCTCATGACAGAGAGAGAGAGAGAGAGAGAGAGAGAGAGAGAGAGAGAGAGAGAGACGGGGGAGGGGCAGAAGAGGCTGGCCTTAATTTCTCATTCATATTTTGGGAGTCTTTTGTTCTTCATTAAATTTATCCTTTAAGGTATGTAAATGCTCTTAAATGGAATACATGAATGTCAGAGCTAACCCATTATGCTTGAGTAAGACTATCCATGGGATTATACTAAACTATCTTAACTCACCTACATAGTCAAGGGTTCCAAATGTACTAGTTTTCTTCCTCTCAGATCCACCCTCTTCACTGTGTTCTTTCACCCCCTTTGCCTAGGTCTCCTCATCCTAAACGAACAAAGCAACTCCCTTCTACCGCCATCAAAACAATCAAACAACTTCCTTTGAGCTTGTTAATCTCTTTAACCTGACTGGCAATTTTTTAAAACTCTTACAGTAACTTTGTGGTTTCTCCTTCTTCTGTCCTTGATGCCCCACTGACATTCCATTTAATAATATGTATTCTTTTTTTTTTTCATCCTTGCTGAGGGGCCATGCTATTCTTCTCTGTATCGTTCCAATTTTAGTATATGTGCTGCCGAAGCAGCACAGTAATATGTATTCTTAATCAGCAAATGTGCTTTGTGCTTTGCCTCAGTTTTTGTTCTCCTGACTTTCCTGGCGTGATAATACCCCCTCCCCCGCAAACACCTCCCCCCCACACCCCCCTCAGCCCCGCTCCGGTTCGACATTCCTACCCTGCATTATACTGGTTCTTGTTACTCTCCTCTGCTTCTTTTGACTCCTGCAAGCCCTTAAAAGTAGGTGTTTCTCAAGGTTCTCTTCTTTCTTTAAAGCAGTGGTTCTCAAACTTGGCTGCACATTAGAATCACGTGGGAATCTTTTTAAAATCCTGATTTCTGGGCCTCATGCTCCAGAAATTCTGTTTCTTTATTACTACTGTTGTGGCCCCACCCCATAACAAAGAAACAGAATTTCCGGAGGATGAGGCCCAGAAATCAGAATTTTAAAAAGATTCCCAGGTGATTCTAATGTGCATCCAAGGTTGAGAACCACTGCTTGAAAGGCATTACTTTGAGGTTCTTAACCAACTTCTCACCAGTCTTTTTAAAATTCTTTATTGTTTAAATTATTACATGTGTCTCCTTTTCCTCCCATTGACCTCTCCCCGGCCACCCCCACCCCCAGCACATGCCCTCATCCCTCTACAGTCTGTGTCCATTGGTTATGTTTATATGCATGAATACAAGTCCTTTCGTTGATCTCTTACCCGCCCCCCCCCCCCCCCCCCACCACCACCACTCTCTTGCCTTCCCTCTGAGGTTAGACCAGGGATGGGCAAACTTTTTGACTCGAGGGCCACAATGGGTTCTTAAACTGGACCGTAGGGCTGGAACAAAAGCATGGATGGAGTGTTTGTGTGAACTAATATAAATTCAAAGTGAACATCATTACATAAAAGGGTACGGTCTTTTTTTTTTATTTCAATAGTTTTATTCATTTCAAACATTTTAACAAGAAGAATGTAAACACTAATTATTATAATTTGAAACTTCAAAAAATGGAGGAATCATAGCACAATAACATACCTTATATTGAAGATGGCAAAGGCAAAATAAAATTGCCTAACAAAGGAAAGGTACAAAAGCCTTTCAAATTAAACTTAAATATAATAAAATAATTTAAAACTAAAACAAATAGAAAAGAACAAAATGTGTAAACAGTAAATTAAACATTTTCTTTAGTGCAACTTCCAAATTATGCCCGGGACGTAGATGTAGATGGCAATGTAGACTGGGTTGAAAGGTTTTTGGTCTTTAAAACATCAACTTCAGTGGGAACAGTGTTGTTGGTCTCCTTTTTTAGCTAATGCATCAAAGTCTGGAGTTAGTTTTGTTGTGGCTATTCTCAGGATAGATCTGAGGTGTTCGTCAGTTAAGCTGGATCTGTGAGGGGCTTTGTTGATGGTCATGACGCTAAATGTCTGCTCACAAACATAGGTTGACCCAAACAGCACCAGTATCTTCTGTGCCATCCTCCAGATGTTTGGAAAAGTGGCTTCATTAAGTGAAGCATAAAAGTCTCTTAGTTCAAGAGAGCTGAATTTCTCCTTTAGGACAAAGTCAGACTGAAGATCGATGAGTTCCAGTTGCACCTCTTCTGCTGCTGTTTCAGGATTTTGTGGCAAAGGACAGGCCACCAGTTGAAGTGACTGGTCAATTTTTTCAACATCAGAAAACCGATGACAGAATTCTGCATGCAGGTCATCCAGTGATTTGCTGTATTTCTTCACGTTTTGGATGGTCTCCTTCTGTGTGGCTAGTGTGGCAAAATGAGTGAAGACTTTGTCTGAAATTTGTCTGGAAAAGAAAATCAGCTTCGATTTAAAGGCTTTCACATTAGTGTACATGTCATGTACATACTGATCTTTTCCCTGTAGCTTCACATTTAGCTCATTCAAATGTGAAAATATATCTACAGCAAATGCAAAGTCACACAGCCAATTCTTGTCACTCAGCTCAGTAAATTCGTCAGACTTCCCCTTTCATTTCAAAAATGCACCAATCTCTTCTTTGAGCTCCCACACTCATTGGAAAACTTTGCCCAAACTCAACCAGCGGACACGAGAGTGGTAAAGTAAGTCATGGTGATCCGCATCAGCTTCCTCCAGAAACTTAACTGACGGTGCTGAAGTCCCTTTGCTCGAATGAAATTAACAAGCTTTACAACTGTGTGTGTGTGTGTGTGTGTGTGTGTGTGTGTGTGTGTGCAGTGTAAGTTGGTGGTCTTGTTTCATTTTTTTGCATGTATCTGTCCAATTTTCCCAACACCATTTATTGAAGAGACTGTCTTGATTCCATTTTATGCTCTTGCCTCCTTAGTCAAATATTAATTAAGCATAATGTCTTGGGTCAATTTCTAGGCTCTCTGTTCTGTTCCATTGGTCTATATGGCTGTCCTTGTGCCAATACCAGGAAGTTTTCAGAGCAGTGGCTTTGTAGTATAGCTTGATATCTGGTATTGTGATCCCTCCAACTTTGTTCTTCTTTCTCAGGATTGCTGCAGCTATTTGGGGTCTTTTTAAATTTCATATGAATTTTTGAAGAGTTTCTTTCTACTAGGTCTGTGAAATATGCCATTGATATTTTAATGGGGATTGCATTGAATATTTTAATGATGTTGGTCCTACCAATCCATGAACATGGTATAGTCTTTCATTTGTTTGTTTTCCTCTATCTCTTTTTTCAATGTCCTGTAATTTTCCAAGTACAGGTCTTTTACATCCTTAGTTAAGTTTATTCCTAGATATCTTAATTTTTTTGTTGCAATGGTAAGTGGGATTTTTTTTAGTTTCTCTTTCTGTGAGATCATTATTGGTGTATAAAAAGGCCATAGATTTCTGAGTGTTAATTTTTGTATCCTGCTACATTGCCGAATTCATTTATTAAGTCTAGAATTTTTTTGATGAAATCTTTAGGGTTTTCTATGTACATTATCATGCCATCTGTGAATAATGACAACTTTACTTCTTCTTTTCCATTTTGGATGCCTTTTATTTCTTCTTCTTGTCTGATCTCTATGGCTAGCACTTCCAGTACTATTAACTGTATTAGTAAAGATATTGCTATGACATATGTCTGATATTTTGTCCTAGGAGCTGTATCGGTAAAGGGCATCCCTGTCTTGTTCCTGTTCTTAGAAGAAATGGTTTTAGTTTTTGCTCATTGAATATGATGTTGGCTGTGGGTTTGTCATATAAGGCTTTTATTAGGTTGAGGTATCATTCATCTATTCCCACTTTGCTGAGAGTTTTTATCTAGAAAGGGTATTGGATTTTGTCAGAAGCTTTTTATGCATCAGTTGATATGACTATGTGATTTTTGTCCCTCAATTTATTTATGTGATGTATAATGTTTATTGATTTGCAGATATTGTACCAGCCTTGCATCCCCGGGATAAGTCCCACTTGGTCATGGTGTATAATCTTTCTAATGTAATGCTCAATCTGATTTGCTAGAATTTTGTTGAGGATTTTAGCATCTATGTTTATTGGGGATATTGGCCTGTAATTCTTTCTTTGTAGTGTCTTTATCTGGTTTTGGTATTAGGGTAATTCTGGCCTCATAGAAAGAGCTTGGAAATGTGCCTCCCTCTTGAATTTTTTGGAATAGTCTGAGGAGGATAGGTTTTAGTTCTTCTTTGAATGTTTGGTAAAACTCCCCTGTAAAGCCATCCAGACGAGGGTTTTTGTTTGCTGGAAGTTTTTCGATTACTGCTTCAATTTCATTGGTAGTTATCAGCCTATTCAGGTTTTTTTATTCTTCCTGGTTGAGTTTGAGAAGCTTTTAATTTTCTAGGAATATGTCTATTTCGTTTAGGTTATCCAGTTTGTTGAAGTAGAGTTGTTCATAGTATTTTTTCACAATTCTTAGTATGTCTGTGGGGTCAGTTGTTGCTTCACCTCTTTCATTTCTGATTTTGTTTATTGGGTCATCTCTCTTTGTTTCTTGGTGAGCCTGGCTAGAGGTTCATCAATCTTGTTTATCCTTTCAGAGAACCAGCTCTTGATTTTATTGATTTTTTGTATAGTTTTTTTGTGGGGTTTTTTTTTTTTTTTTTGGTCTCTATGTCATTTATTTCCACTCTAATTTTTATTATTTCCTTCCTTCTGCTTACTCTGGACTTTTCTTGTTGCTCTCTTTCTAATTCTTTAAGTTGTAGAGTTAGATAATTTACTACATCATCAGTCTTGACTGTTAAAGAAAGATGATTTCCCAATTTTCCTCAGTCTTAGCCTCTGCTTCCACCCCAAACTTCTCATGTCTAAAACCAAACCCAGCATCCTTCCCTGAAACCACTTGTGCCTTGACACTTACTCCTTATATCTGATAGATGGAGACAATCGATTTACCAACCCAAATTAAAAGCCTTAAAATTTTGTATGGCTTCTTCCTCTCTCCCACCTAATGAGATAGATGCCAAATTTCACGAAATCTACCTCTCTAAACCCTTCGTATCACTGGCTATCCCATTTGTACAATCTCCACTTTAAACTAGCCTCACATTGCCTTTTTCATGGGCCAGTGCCATACTTTTCTCTTAATCTCTCCCCCGTCCATCACCACCACCCTTCATTCTTTTTTTTTCTTCTTCTTTTTTTTTTAATCCAACCTTAGCCACTGCCAGGTCTAAGCCTATGTTCAAAAGCCTTCAATAGCCTTGAGTCGCCAACTGAAATAAATCTAAATGAAGGTGGCCTTGGGCTCCTTCAGTTACACTATCATGTCTAGAGTAGGGATAAGAGGGGTAGTAGATGGTCTCACTGCACATTAATGTCTTCAGAATTGTGTCCTATTCTGAAGGGCATATAAGGAACCCAGAGCTCAGAGTACAGTGACCAGGATGGGTAAAGGTTTATGACCAAGTGACATAAAAGTGGTTAAATAAATGGAGATATTTTGGCCGTTAGAACCATAGTAAAGAAGATAGCTGACTTTGATATATGAATAATTGCCATTTGGAAAAGGACTCCTTTTGTGCCATTTGGTCATGAGAGGTAGAACTTGAACAAAGAAGTGGAAGCTAAAAGGAAAATGATTTTAGCTCAACTTATAGAGAAAATAGAATGAAATAAAGTTGGGACAGGAATTCTCAAGAGCAGAATCTCTGTTACCAGAGGTTTTCATTTAAACTGGATGCATTTGTAAGAACATGATAGAGCTGATTCAAGAATATAATTCTTTCAGTCCTGTGGTTGCTTATTTGTTTATGTAGCTCTTTCTTAGCCCAGCATGCTACACCAACCCATTTTTCCAACTCTCCCTCTCAATTTCCATACATGTCCATGCTATCTTTACCTGCAATTTCCTTGACTTACAGATTTCCTTTTCAAAATCCTATCCATTTTTTTCAATCCTGAGTGATAATTAACTAAAAAACAAATAAGTGATGGTATTACTTCTTAAGGGAGGTCTATAGGTAAAGGCCCCCAAATGCATTACCCCAGACAGATATTCTTAAGCAGAAAAACATGTTCAGCTAATTCTTCTTCCAGGCAAGTAATAATAAGAATGTATTCCATAACTTAGGCATTTCATTAGATGAAACCCACAAATATGGCAGTCTCACATTCCCTTGAAATCAATAGATTTTGTCAAAATTAAAATGATAACACACAAAATTCTATCCATTTTTCAATGGCCAAATCAAATGTTACTTTTCTATCAAAATTTCCCTCCTCATATCTCAGACACCACCAGGAACAGATGAGTTGTTTTACTCCAAAACTTTAATACTTCTTTTATTCATTTCAAGGTGCTTAGTATTCTTGCTAATGTTATTTGTATCCATTTCTCCTTTTTCCTAATATTGTGTCAACTTCATGAGGCAGGAATTACTTTTATATTGTTACTAGAGGCCCAATGCACAAAATTTGTGTAAGGGCCTTGGCCCTGGCCCTGCCCGCCACGACCAGGGGCCTCTGCCACCTCTGCTGTGGCCCCCACAGTGAGTGGCTTTGTCTGGAAGGAAGGACATCCGGAAGGATGTCCAGTCTAAATTAGCATATTGCGCTTTTATTATTATAACCTTTATAGGACCTAGTATAATGGAATTCCCTTATACTAGGGGTCAGATATACTGATATCAAACTGGTTTTGTAAGAAAGTTTTTAAAATGATTCTAAGAAGTAGGTAACTTGATTTTTCAAGAAGTTTTGTGACATTCCTACTGAGATATTCAACACATGCTCATAATAAAACATTAAAAGAAATGTACATTTGGTTATATTTTTATGAAATTAAGTGACACTGAATCAGAGCTCTATACCACTAAAATTTGTAAAATTAAGAACATCAGAAAGGTAAACAGTGAACTCTGGCAAGAGTTAAGAAAAGGAACATCTTATTGTGATATATCAGACATTTACTCTTTTAGCTCTACCATTTCTTCCTGCTCTTCATAGCAATACAGAACATTCCCATTGGTGCTGATTTCTGTTTGGTAAATTGCTGCCAAGAGCCCAGATGTTTCTCAGTGTGAATTTACAGAAACTTGTGTGGTCCAAATTTCAGAAGGGCTGTTAAACTAGATTCGATAAAGCAAGAAAAAACAAAAACAAAAAAACAGAACAACTCACGTTGAAAACTAAGCCTAAATTATTTATTATTTCAACTGCTCCCCACCACACTTCATCTTCCCCATCTGCATTCAGCTCTCAAGTGACTCAAATTAGGAGCTAAACGTCAAATTATGAGTTGAAAATATGACTGTGGCTGCCAGGAAAATGCAAATATATGGGAATCTGGTGAGGCAGTCTGATCAGCTCAGAATTCTCTTTTACTTATGGTACGTCTTAGGAAGCAATCTTCTAAATCTTTGGACTGTCAGCCATTAAAATCCCCTTAGAAAAAGCCCAAGAGAAAGCACTTCCATGTGGGTTCGAGGCAAGTGTAATGCTGCCGAGAAGATGAAGTACCATGACTCCTTGAGCACTTGAGCACCTCAGGAATGAACAAAACTCAATGATTTCCCTCTAGGCCAGCGGTTCTTAACCTGTGGGTCGAGACCCCTTTGGGGGTCAAACGACCCTTTCACAGGGGTCGCCTAAGACCATTGGAAAACACATATATAATTACATATTGTTTTGTGATTAATCACTATGCTTTAATTATGTTCAATTTTTTTTATATATTTTTTTTTAGTATTTACAGAGAGGAAGGGAGAGAGATAGAGAGTTAGAAACATCGATGAGAGAGAAACATCGATCAGCTGCCTCCTGCACATCTCCTACTGGGGATATGCCCGCAACCCAGGTACATGCCCTTGACCAGAATCGAACCTGGGACCTTTCAGTCCGCAGGCCGACGCTCTATCCACTGAGCCAAACCGGTTTCGGCCTTATGTTCAATTTTTAACAATGAAAATACATCCTGCATATGAGATATTTACATTATGATTCATAACAGTAGCAAAATTACAGTTATGAAGTAGCAACGAAAATAATTTTATGGTTGGGGGTCACCACAACATGAGGAACTGTATTAAAGGGGCGCCTCATTAGGAAGGTTGAGAACCACTGCTCTAGGCATATCTTATGGCTTCTGCTACTTGCCCTTCTATCTTCTGACTTCCCCCTTCCTCTCAGCCTAAACAGGAGAAAGTCAAAATGACATGGTCCACAAAGTCAGCAGGAAGGTTGTGGGAATTCTCTTTCTCACTTGGATCTGTGCCCTAAAGAAAGAAAAAAATTAGTATTAACAAGTTGTAGCAGAGGAAAAATAATAAATAAAATAGATAAGTTGCAACAGAGTCATGCTGCCCAGTTACAAGTTCAATGTCATTCTTTTATGATAGAGTGAAGAGGAGGCTAAAAGATATTAAAATTTAATGTGGCTCCATTCCCCCTCTTTCTGATATGAAAATAAATTTCTAGATATGAAAGGAGCACAGTTTGAAATACTAAAAACATTATAAAGCAATCTGACATTATTACCTACAACATGCTTTCTAACAACCTGGCATAGGCATTGAGATGTTGCCAGACCATTTGGAAAAGAATTAACTTGGTCTTCAGCAAGAGTGGAGCATGAGGACTGATGATTAAGCATTGATTTCCTGCTCTTATAAACTCGTATCTTGTGTTCCAAAGGCATTCGCTTTGTTTTGTAGGATACTGGCTCTCTGTGGTAACGTGGGTAGGATAAGTGGTAGCTGCTTCAGGCAAAGCTTTGGTATAGAATGCTTCTGACAGCGCAGGGACTCACAGAGCAAGCTGATGTAGGGTGTATGCACGCTGACTCATGCTTTATGTCATCTACACCCTCTTAAGTCTTATTTGTAAATAAGCATTTTTGTAAGAAAGCATTTTTATAATTATTCCAAGTGGGATATTCCTGCCATAAAGATTATAAATCTCATAATCCCTTGCTGAAAATCTGGCTTGTATCTAAGGCATCAAAACAATAATCAGATTCTTTATTTTTAATGTAAAAAACTTATAACATAAAATATGTAACATATTCCAAAAAGTACATGTAAAGTATATATAATTTAAAAATTAGTAAAATTAACAAACTACCCCCACTGCCAGCTTGAGAAATAGAGCACTAATGATGTCTTGAAGTCACCTGTGTACTCATCCCCATTCCCAGCCTCAATAGGCACCTTTAGCCATTACCCTGAGTTTTATATTTATCAATTTCTTGCTTTTCTTTGAAATTTTACCACTTATGTATATATCTCTAACATGTGTGTATATGTGTGTATATACTTGTTTTTAATTTTATATTAAAAAAATCAGACCATTTTCCCCAATGACTTGTCTTTCTTAACATGTTTATGAGAGTCATTCATAGAGATGTGTGTAGTTCTAGTTAATCTATTTCTGACTGTTGGATAAATGGAAATGTTATTCTTACTCCTATTGATCAACCTTTGGGTTGTTTCCAGAATTTTGCTATTATAGATGATGTTGCCATGAACATCCTTGCACATATATGTTGGACAGTAATTGCTGGGTTATTGGGTATACATGTCTTAGCTCTGCTAGATCTTGCCCCAGTTATTTTTTTAAATTTGGTTTCTAGCAGCATAAAAGAGTTTCTGTTTTTCCATAGCTTCACCAAGACTTGATATTGTCATATTTTATAAGAACATTTGGTGGGTCTTAAATGGTATCTCATTGTATTTTTAATTTGTGTTTGACTGATTACTAATGATGTTGAGCATATTTTATGTGTTTAATAGCTACTCAGTTCTGATTTTTGCCCATTTTTCTATTGGACTGTTTTACTTTCACTTATTGATATATAGGCATTCCTCTCTTTTTTTATTGTGAAATATAGTATACAAACAAAATTACATGAAAAATTATGTACAATTTAATAAATCATTTTAAGGAAATACAACCTATGTTAAAAAATAGACATTTTTAGGACCCCAGGAACTCCACATATGTCTCAGATCTCTAATTCAATACCATCTTTTGCCAGAGAAAACCACTTTCTTGATTTTTATGACAATCTTTTCTTTGCTTTTTGATTGTTTTACCATGTATGTATGCATGTCTAAACAATAAGTTTAATGTGGTCCATTTTGAACTTTATACTGTACATATTCTTTTTTATTTGGCTTCATTAGATCAACATTGTATTCTTAGCCTGATCTCATGCCCTATCTTGAGGATTTGGGGTACATCTTACTTTAATCCTAGAGCTTTGCCTATAACTCAGATCTACATAGAAATTTAAATAAAACTAAAAAAATAATACTCACCTAGATTCATTTATGTCTTCCATTTTACCCCAATTTACAAATTTCTCTATGTTAATTCTAGATGAGTCAGGAAATGTCACAAAATTGCTAGCTAGTTGCTATGGTAGCAGATTTATTTTCGTTTTATTGCTGCCGTATTTCTGAACATTTTATGTTTGGCATAATCATGAATTAACTTTAATGCACCCATGCTTCACATCTACTATCTCTGAGGCAAGGCCAGTTTTTTTTATATTCTTTTCTCTTCAATACCAATAGCCTAACATATATCTTAGAAGAACTCTTAGTCTTCTGGATTCATCTATATATATAAAAGCCTAAGAGACCTTTAAGACCAAACAACCAGAATGACCGGTCGACCAGTCGCTATGACACACACTGACCACCAGGGGGCAGATGCTCAACGCAGGAGTTGCCCCTGGTGATCAGTGCACTCACATAGCCAACCTCCTGCAGCCCCTCTACCCGGCCAGCCAACCTCCCACAGTCCCTTTCCCCAGGCCCTGATTGGGGAGGGGGCTGGCAGGCCATCCTCCCATGGCTGGCCAACCTCCCACAGTTCCTCTCCCTGGCCAACCGGCCCCCCATAGGCCTCAATCACTGGCCAGGCCAAGGGACACCACCCATGCAGGAATTTGGGGACATAATCACATCTATGTTTCAGGAATGTTACCGTCAAGATGTTATGGAACTTAAGTGGTCAGCTGTGTAGTGGGTATTAGAAATTCAGAGATCCAATTCAGGACTGTTACAGCATCAGGGGTTCCACTGTGTCAAAGACTGTCTTTTCCTGTATTGCTGCCCTCGTGTGCAACCCCAATCCCATGTTGAAGATGGCAGTGTTCACATTCCAGGAAGAAAAGTTAATAGAGACACAGTAAAAAAGAGTAAAGTGAGCCCCGCAACTGTCTTTATAAGAAGATCCCCAGAAACTGCCACATGACTCTTCTACCTCCCATTGACCAGAACTTCCTCACCTGCTCACACCTAGCTACATGCAAGCAGGGAAGTATAGGAAAAAAAATGGAGGACAACTGGCAGTTTTTTGCCACTGAGAAATAAGATATTGGAAGCAAAGAAGGCCAATAAAAAGAAGACTCCAAGCCCAGCAGCATGGCTCAGCAGTTGAGCATTGACCTATGAACCAGGAGGTCACGGTTAGATTCCTGGTCAGGGCACCTGCCAGGGTTGTGGGCTCAATGCCCAGTGTGGGGCATGCAGGAGGCAGCCAATCAATGATTCTCTCTCATCATTGATGTTTCTATCTCTCCCTCCCTCTCCCTTCCTCTCTGAAATCATTTTTTTTTTTTAAAAAAAAAAGACTACTGTAGTATTGCAGTGAGATGATGAGGACTATGGTAAGGCAGTATGCGTGAGGGTGGAGAGTGAGTTGGGAAGCAGAATGGTTTAATAGTTTAAAATCTAATGAATGGAGTGATGGTTCTTTATTTCTAGCTTAAGAGGCTGAATAGATAGAGGTATCTCCATGGGGAATTTATACCATCATAAAACTGATAGGAGGGGGGGGAAAAAGAAACCAAGAAAAATGTCAAAATAGTATTTTTACTGTATAAAAACCTCTTGTCTCTGACACTTTCCCTTCCCCAGAGTTTCCTCCAAATGTTTGGACTTTACTTAAAAGCATAAGGGGAGATACAATTATCCAAATAACAGGATGCTGAGCCTTTTCCTTCTATTCAAGAGAGGGATAGGAACACTTCCAGACCTGACTGTCACCAACTAGATGAGTGACTGGGCCTTTGTTCCCTCAACTGTAAAATAAGAAAGGTGCACTAGGTGATGTCTAAGGTCTCACCAGATACAGAATTGTTTGATTCACTAATCAGACCAATCACCCACGCTAATTAACAGCACAAAGTGAACAACCTTGCGTCCCTCCAGCCATGCGTTCCTTAACAATGGAAAAAGTAATTGAGGCAATATCTTCAAGTTCAAGTAAACACAATTTCCTGTCTAATTGCTTCATATCCCTTTTCACTTAGCTGTTGGAAACCTAGTTCAGTGTGGTCTGGGAGTATTAAACTTTGGTGAATGTATGAAGTCTCTTATTAAAGTGGAGGGGGTTTTGCCAGATGCATTTCAAGATTACTTTAAAAAGTCTTACTTGGGGGAAAAGGGTTACTTTTCTCATTATGTACATAAGTCTACATGTGGTAGTTGCAAATATCTCCCTTGAGTTAAGAAGTATTTTCCCTTTTGGTTGGTCAAGTACACAGTGTTTCACCTACTACAAAGGTTTAAAATGACCCTTTCATCACAGAGCAAAGCAATGGCGGCAGCCTGTGATTTTTGGCAGAAGGAACACTTTGGAATTGCTAATTTCCTATTTCCAAATTCAGCTGAAGATTGTAGCCTGAGTCCATAGCGCTTTGCAAGTTTTAACAAGCAGGACCCAGTGACACTGCCAGGTTGTGTAAAATGCCAACGCATCTAAACCAGCAGGGTGTTTGCTGAGGATGAGCCTTTTGGAAGACAGGTTCCAATCCAAGGCCCCAAATGCCTTACAGAGACAGGAAAGAGTCCACGGGACACAATTGGTAGACTCAGGTGTTTGCTTTGGCCCGCGACTCTCTTCTCATCTCCCCTGTGTTGTGTGCCAACTGGCAGCCGTCCTCAAGGTCAGATTCTTTTTAAAAAATCAGCAACTTAAATGAGAACCAGTAATGCTTTCAGCAGGTACGATCCATTTCACTTGGAAAGGGTTTCAACTAGTATTTCTTTTGATACAAAAAGTTTGGAAATCTGATATAAATGTTATATTTTAGAGCTCATATCCAGCACCAAGTTTGCATTCCTCAGCCAAAGAAAATATCCCTTACTGAATAAGCATTAGATCCAGTCTACGATGAAAACACATTTTCTAGGTGACCAAGAGAAAACAAATGCAAATAAGGCTATGATGATATTATCAACTCTGAAGCAAGCTATAGTTTTATTTTTCTCAGTTTCCCAACAATCTTCAATGCTGTTGGTTGATTTTTAATTAATCATTTTTTGCATTTGACAAACAGACCTTTTAAAGAGAGAAAAAACCTATAAATATGTTATACATATTAAATAGCTAGATACCTATCTACCTATACCTATCTACCTGTCTGTCCGTCTCTCTCTCTCTCTCTCTCTGTAAACTGGCAGCTTAATTCCTACAGTTTCTCAGGCGCAAATCCCTGGAGCCATTTTATTTGCTCTCCTTCTCTGATACCTCATATCTAATCTACCAGTGAATTCTCCCAGCATTTCCTTCAGAATATATCCAGCATCTGACAGTGTCTCGTCACCTCCATTGCTACCCACAGTGGTACCAGCACCGTCAGCTTTCCCTGGATGATGGAAATGGTATCTTCCTCCCCAAAGTGGCCTTAAAACAGAAGTCAGATCCGTCCCTCAGCCCAGGGCCCTCAGATAAGTTTCCTTCTTTCAGAGTGAAGCCACCATCCTCCCCACAACCTGTCAGACCCTGAGACCTCACTTCAGGAAAGGGCACGGGGCTTCTATGACCTTGTTGAGTGTGCCACTGTTCCCAAAGCTCCACATGTTCACCAACGTGTACTCTCTCTGTACCCTGTTTTTCTGGATTTTATGGCGGCTTCATTTCATAGGCACGGTGGATTGACTCATTGGCCCTTGGTGTTGAGCTCCATCTCCAGCCTCTCTCCCCTTCCCAGAGGTGGAGGGGATAGGGAGGGAGAGGGAGAAGAGGAGTGACTGGAAGTTCCAACCAGCTAATCATAGGGTTGGCTCTGCCGCCATCCTTTGGTGACCTAAGGGCTTTCCCAAGGTCACCTCATTAACATAAAAAAAGACACCTTTACTGTGCTCTTCACTTTCAAAATTCCATAGGTTTCAGGAGCTCTGTGCCAGAACCTGGGATAAAGACCAAATATGTATTTTTTATTGTAAGTCATTATCATACCTCCATCCTCTCTGGGCCTTCATTTCTTCATCTACAAATTTGAATAATTATAGTTCATACTTCATACGATTGCTGTGAGGATCACATGAATTAAGTTATGAAAAGTACTTTAACCACTGGCTGGCCTAGGAACAAATTCTAGAAAGCTAACATAAGCAAGAAGCCCTCTGAGACACATTTTCAAAAGAGCTTCTTCTCTTCCCTATTGGAGAAACTCAGGAGAAATTTTCCAAGCATTTTTTCTTGCACCATCTGCATCAGAGTCAATAAGATTCTTGTTTAAAAAAAGCAGATTCCTGGGCCCTGCCCTAGACTCCTGAAAAAGCAGCCCAGGAAAATCTCTTCCCTAACTAGTGCCCATGTGATTCTTTCGTACTTTAGGGTTTGAGAACCACCACTATAAATTACCCCCGGTAACTCCAACACACTCTTCCTTTCCATCCTTCACCTGTGCTACAGGAAGGAGTTTCAAGTAACTGAATACCACCAAGATTTGCTAACTTTTTCAGTATCATTTGCTAACTTTTTCAGTATCATTTGTTAACTTTTTTCAACATCCTAAGTACTCCCACTGACCTAGCCTACCTAACTGGAACTCATTTATAACTGGATAATTTCAAGAATAGATACCAGCGAATCTCAGTAGCCATTTACTTTCAAAGGGGTACAATTAATGGAACTCTGCACATGTAGCAAATTTTAGCTTTCAAAAATCACAACAGAGAGGCTCTCCCATTGGTGCCTTCTGGGGCTACTTTGGTTTGTGTATCTCCTGGAGGAGGGGCCTGTCTGTAATGTAATCCTGATTCAGGACCCTTCCAATAGTTTCTAAGACCCACTTTTAAGTCTCCAGGTGATGCTACATTTATATATAGCATCTTTTTCAGCTCTGGGTTTGGAGAAATTCCAAAGTCTATATAGATTCCCAAGAGGTAAACCCAAAGTCAAAGGAGCTTAGTTCAAAGCACAAAGAGGACAAGAAACTTGAACCTCTGTGCCAACAATACTCGCGTCTTTGCCAAAACTTTTAATTTATAGGACCCATGTTTGGACAGGGAACAGGAGCAAGGATACCCAAGAAATCTTTCAGAATTATGCCGATTTTCCTTTGGTTTATATGTGTTTCCTCCTGATGCTGACAGTGAGATTATTCCTAATTTTAGAATCTTCTAAGTTAGTGTTTGCTGTGACATTTTTAGGTTTCTGAGCAAGCTTGTCATTTGGCGTCATTTCTGTAAGGTGAGTTTTGTCTTTGTATGCAATTTACTAAAGAACAGGTATGAAAATAAGAGCTGGTTTAATTTAATTGTTAAATTATAGAATGGTAAGTGTGGAAGTAAACTTTGCACGTCAACTGGACCATGCCCTGTTGACACAAATACATAGGCTGGGCTATTTAGATCTGCAAAATACGTGAAGCAGATGGTACCCGATAAAGGGAGGAAACCTCACCAAGCTCTTGCCTGGAATTCTCCTTTTGCCCCTCTAGCATCCTTGTGAGATTCTGACAATCCATATGGAGCTACCATATAATCTTTTTTTTTTCTCAATAAGGAAACACTTCATACTTCCTGGCTTCACATGGATGAGGAGGGACAGAACTAGATTGAGAGAAAGAAGTGTGTGTGGGGGCGGGGGAGTAAATATATTTTCTAACATAGATTTAACCCTTTATAATATCAACTATTCTTATCTGTCAATTTTCCATGTTAGAATGATATGCCTAAGATAATAGAATTTAACCAAAAGGGTGATGTATTTGGAATAATTTTTGTTTTCTTGGCTTTATTACCTATTTTTGTGACAGAAGTATTCAACTTTTTTTTTGTCTCAGACTCATCTTTTCTAGTCATAGTGGCTTCAGAGTCAGAGAAATAAAATAACTGTGATTACATTACCAGTCTTGACAGTTGACCTAACAACTGCATTATCTAGTTGATCCTCATATTTTATCGGCAAAATAGATGCCTGCATTGAAAATGGATTCAGATGTTTTAAAGCCAGATGCTTTAGGATAAAACAACAGCAGTTTCTGTTTTGAAAAATAAAGAGCTGTCTTGGGTCTTTAATAATGTAATCAATACTCAAAGGGAGATATGTGAGAGCACAGAGGGAAAGAAGTGAAAAGAAGAACTGAAGGTGGTCATGACTACAAAATTGAGATGACATATGATCTGAACCTTTAATGATAAGTGGGACTTTACTATTGGGAAAAAAAAAAAAGGGCAGGGCATTTTAGGCAGAGAAAACAACTATATTAAACAAAGGCTGCCTATGAGGTGGGGAAGAAAGAGTCAAGAATGACCAAAGCACTTGGCTCATGAGTAACTTTATTGGGTTTACTTTAGATGGTACAGGCAAATAGAGATAGTATCTCCAGTATGTTTGGAAAGTGAGCAAGATAATGACCTTGGTTTTGTACATAGTATGTCACACCGAATACCCAGATGAGAAGTTAAAGAAGCAGTTGTCTGACAGTATCTACTCTATGCCATACAGATATAGATTATATATATGGACTAGAGGCCCGGTGCATGAATTCATACATGGGTGGGGTCTGGCCAGCCTGCCTGGATTGGGGCTGATCAGGCAGGGCTGGCTGGGGGGAAGAGGGCCGATTGGGGACAGGGCTGGCCAGGGGGAGGGGCCACGGAGGTTGGCCAGCTGGCCCTACCCCTGGTTCAGTGGTCGGCAAATGGCAGCTCGCGAGACACATGTGGATCTTTGGCGACTCGAGTGTGGCTCTTCCACAAAATACCACATGCAGGCACACACGTACAGTGCGATTGAAACTTCGTGGCCCATGCACAGAAGTTGGTTTTTGGCCTGGGCGAGTCTATTTTGAAGAAGTGGCGTTAGAAGAAGTGGGGGGTGTCGGTCGGTCGGGCGACGGGAGACGTGGTGCAGGCGGGTCACGGGATACGCAGCATGCGGTTCATGCACAAGTTGAGTGAGCCAGTCAGTCAACAGTCTCATTGTGCAGTGGTTAGTGCTAGTCATGTCTGCAAATCGTGCGCGGGTGACAAAAGTACCTACTCGAAGCATAAAGTTACCTGTATTTTTCCAACCAGCTGCAAATCCTACAGGTATTTTTGTCATCAATTTAAGAATTGTAATTCTTTTGTGTTGGTGGCTTTATTATTATAAAATGAAACATTTTTTTAGGTGCCCTGTTTGAGATGGCTACAAAGAAGAAGCAAAGAAAAATGGAAGACAAAAACCGTAAATTTAAAGTTGAGCCCTAACTGGTTTGGCTCAGTGGATAGAGCATCAGCCTGCAGACTCAAGGGTCCCAGGTTCAATTCCGGTCAAGGGCATGTACCTTGGTTGTGGGCACATCCCCAGCAGGGACTGTGCAGGAGGCAGCTTGATCGATGTTTCTCTCTCATCGGTGTTTTTAACTCTTTATCCCTCTCCCTTCCTCTCGGTAAAAAATCAACAATAAAAAAAAAATGTTGAATGTACCTACCTATATAGTTTAAGTTTAAAAATTTGGCTCTCAAAAGAAATTTCAATCTTTGTACTGTTGATATTTGGCTCTGTTGACTAATGAGTTTGCCCACCACTGCCCTGGTTGAACTCCTGGTGGAAATCCTGGTCGAGCGGATAATTGCTAATTAGCCTTTTATTATATAGGATTATATGGAATACACACACACACACACACACACACACACACACACACTTACTTGACAGACAA
Source organism: Myotis myotis (assembly GCF_014108235.1). Classification (NCBI taxonomy): domain Eukaryota; kingdom Metazoa; phylum Chordata; class Mammalia; order Chiroptera; family Vespertilionidae; genus Myotis; species Myotis myotis. Next base: position 179,115,688 of record NW_023416335.1, read on the forward strand.
CTCAGCCTAAGGAGGCAATACTTTGAAAAATAATTACTCTTCCTTTAGGAGAACAGTTTGGTCTAGTTTTGTGGTTTGAGTCAACTTATAGATTGCATATCATCATTTATAAGTATCAGAATGTATTTAAAAACTAAGTTTGGCTTATTTGGATATTTCATTGTGCTGATAAGTCCAAGATTAGGTCTTGATTGCCTTATAGGTGAGTTTGATCTACAAATATTCTTGAGTCAGGTCTTTTGAAGCATGGTTTTATTTTTCTGCTTTAGTGAATTCCAAGATGACATGCTGTTGTACTTGTATAGTAACAGACCGCACATAACACTTCAATACTGACTGGGCAAATGACAACTGGGAAGTTCATTAGCATTGGTGCATCCTCTGAATTGGCTTCAGTTTACCCTAATGGTAGTAAATCTGCATATCAATGAGCAGTATAGTATTAACAGTTCCCTCATTTATATGATTTTTTTTTTTGCATTCAATAGACTCACATATACAAGTGATATCTTGTGTGATTAGTATCTCAAGTCACACTGAGGCATATTCTATTTCTATTTGGTTACCTGAAGCTACAGTGAGTCATTTGTTTTTGGAACATTCTCACCTACCAGTGTCACTGATTTTCCAATCTTCAGGTACCTAAATCCTCTAAGGCCAACACTGCAGTATTTCACTCAAACCTGCCCTTTACATGCACTCAGATCACCTTTTCTGCTCCTCTCTGATGTCATTTAAACTCCCATTTAAGTCAACACCACATTTTAAGGATTTAGGTTTATTCGTAGTAAATTAATACTTATCAAGGTGTGTGTGTGTGTGTGTGTGTGTGTGTTCACACACATACATGTGTGTGCCCCATAATGTAAAATGACTGCTTGCATGAATGCCCTGCCTCCTGCTATGCTCTGTGAGATGGAGAAAGGGAGACAATCAAGCAGGTGAATGGGCAGGTGAACGAAGCAAGAAGTCTCTCAGACAACTGTAGTCGCGACACTAGTAGGTAGGAGTCAGTACATCCAGACTAGAGAATGTGTTCTCACCATCTCCTCCCCAACCCCAGGTATCCTCCCACCATGAGCTTGGTAAGACTGGGTGATACCAGCACAGACCTGAAATGCCCCACCCTCTCAGCAAATATTTCTGAATGCAGGTGTACTTCATGACTGCTCTCTGGAAGAGAGCCACTATTGGCCCTGGTCAAAATGTCAAAGAAAGAGAGGTTTGGTCCTAGCCAGTTTTCCTCAATGGATAGTGCATCAGCCTGCAGACTGCAGGGTCCTGGGTTCGATTCTGGTCAAGGGCACATGGTCGGGTTGTAGGCTCAATCCCTAGTGTGGGGCATGCAGGAGGCAGCCGATCAATGATTCTCTCTCATCATTGATGTTTCTGTCTCTCCCTCTCCCTTCCTCTCTGAAATCAATAAAAATATTTTAAAAATTTTTTTAAAAAGAGGTTTGTTTTTACTTTCTCTCTCCCTCAATGAGTTATTTGTAGACCTTCTCCATATTTATGGAAACAATGTATTGTATTAAGTCAAAGACAATATTTTTTCACCTCTGAAAGTGGGATGTATTGATAGTGTTGTAATTTAACCTCATTATTAATGAATGGGAAAGGAGTAAAGGAAAGGCAAAATATTATAATCATTTGTGCAGCTTTGCCAGGAAGGTGCAATTTAGACACATGCTCAGTAAAGTCTGGGTTACATAGGGAAGGTACAGTGGGGCCTTGACTTACGAGTTTAATTCGTTCCGAGACCGAGCTCATTAAGGAGCTTGCTAAGGAGCTCATTAACTCAAATTACTCTATCAACTCAATGCAAAAACTCGGCTGAGAGACAGCTGGTATCTCAAAAAACTCATTAGTCGGGACACTCGTAAGTCAAGGCCCCACTGTTCTTGCTTGTTAATCACACCTGGGAAGAGATCATTGTCCAGAACAGGCATGGCCCCTGCAAGCCCAGGAAAATTTGAGATACTTAAGCTCCTAAACAAAGGAGTTTTCTCTCTTGCTGGCTTGTGCTCTTATGCTCTTGCTCTCTTCACCCCTGGCTTGCAGAGCTCTCACGCTCCTGCATGAGACTAATGGACTAGTGGACTACAACACACACACACAATGGACTAATGGACTACAACCAGTGCCGGGGCTGACCAGCAGCCCCTGAATGACGGATGAACGGATTACTCTGACACAGTTTCACTGTGGGGGAGAGGGATAAGGGACAGCCGGGCTGAAGAAGCCAGGCAGCCTTGATTGCCTGCCTCATTAGACTTTTATTGGAATTTTTATCTTTAGATGCAATCAATAGGGTGAGTTATCTTGGGAGGACACATGTGTTTACATTGTCCTCTAGGCAAGGGCATCCAGGGATTAAGCATACGGATTCCAGTAAATATCCGGGGGTCTGAATATGCACACAGACTTGTTTGGAAAAGTCAAGAGATAATTAGGCGCACTGCCTTTGAAAATCCCCTAAGTCTCCCCTAAGTCAAAACTCTGATAAACAGGGCAGGTGGCCTTCCACACACTTCCCTTTTCTCAGAATGCCCTTTTTACAAATTTTCCAACCAAGTCTCATGTTCTCCCCAACAAACTAGCCTGATACTCCACGGGACCCAGCTCCACCATGGAACGGAGACTCTGGACACTGGCTTTCCTTTTACCAGGTGTACCGGTTAATAATGTTTATAATGCGGATTTTGTAATCAAAGAAAACACAATAATTTCAAGAGAAACATCAAAAGTGTTTTATTCAAAGTAATGTCCATCGCTAGCTACACATTTCCCCCATTTTTCAGGTAATTTGTGGATACCGTCCCAATAGAACTTTTCTTGTTTTGAGGCAAACCATTCAGAGACCCAATTTTCCACTTCTTACATTTTGAAGTGCTGCTCAGAAAGTGTGTGTGCCATCGATCGGAACAAGTGGTAATCTGAAGGAGCAAGGTCTGGTGAATAAGGCAGGTGGTTAATACTTCCCAGGCAAGATCTTTTAATGTGTCTTTAACTGGTTTTAAGTGTGTGATGGTGCATCATCATGAAGCAAAATTATTTTGCTGTGTCTTCTGGCACATTCTGTCGTTTCATGATCAAAGCATGGTTCAAATTGATTATTTGTTGTTAGTATCTATCAGTATTAACCTGGTTTTAGAAGCTCATAATACAGCACACCTTCCTGATCCCACCAAACGTAGAGAGCATTGTCTTCTTTCCGAAGCGATCTGGCCTGCAGTCGATGTTGATGGTTGACCTGGATCAGCCCATGATTTTATGCATTTGAGATTCTCAAAATAAATCCACTTTTCATCGCCAGTCACAATTCGATGCGAAAATGAATTTCTTTCATGTCGTTGAAGCAATATTTTACTGATGACTTTTCGTTTTCCATTTGTCTTTCGTTCCGTTGATGTGGCACCCATTTTCCTTCCTTTAAAATCTTTCCCATTGCTTGTAAATGATCGGAAATTGTTTGCTGAGCAATGTTTAATCTTTCTGCAAGTTGTTTTTGAGTTTGACACGCATCTTCATTCAATAATGCTCCTAATTGTTGGTTTTCAAACTTTTTCGGTTGACCTGGACGTTCTTTGTCTTTCACATTGAAATCATCACTTTTAAAGCATTTAAACCAGAGTTCACAAGTGTCTTGAGATGGAGCATGTTCACCATAAGCTTTCCGAAGTATATGATAATTTTCAGCAGCACTTTTCTTCAAAATAAAGTAATGAATTAAAACTTCCGCAAATGCTCTTTTTTTTGGTATGAAATTCGACATTTTTAAGCATAAAAATATCTATGATGTTAACACCTTCAGAAAATTTAACATATGAAGTTTTGAAGCTTGTTGTCAATACAACAAAATAGAATACATATCAAATCGCATATGTATCAACATATGTGTAACTCCGTCTACTGAAAAAAATCCACATTAGTAACCGGTACACCTAGTAGCTCTATTGAACCCCCAGCTGCACATCTTCCAGGACTGGGTTAAGGGAAATGGGACTTTGGAAACCCAAGGATGTATTCCATGAAAATAAAATTCACTCATCCTCCAGTACGAGTCTCAGGAAATTCTTTTTCTTGAGATATGGTAACAACTCGACCCCCAGCATCCAGTGAGAAAAGGGATCCCCCACTTTCACCGATACCAGTATCATATAATTAAATGGCATCCTATGACCTTGGTATTGCCTGCACTGAATTTCTTACATAAGCATTTACTTCTGACAGTTACCTAGGGACACTACCAAACTGAGACCACTTTAAATTAAATTCTCTTCCTGAGGTTTTTGCATCGTGCAGGTGGTGTGAATTGAGACATCATATCTATGTGAGTAATGGCTGTGGTTCACTATCTCAGGGGAGATTTTTCTTTTCTTTTTCCTCCCAGTGTAAAGGTTGACAAATGCAAGTTGTCATTTGGGGATTCCAGCTCTATGCCGGGATCTCTTATTAGATTTTCTATCTGGACATTTGTCCCTCAAAAGGATTTAAGAAATTTGATATTGGAACTGGAAAGGTTCACCAGGGACAAAAAAGAAGTTTCCTACTTCTGAGCAGCAGCACCGCCTTCCTTAGGTCTTTGCTTGTGTCTCAGAGCCTGCCACCACCTTCAAGAAGAGCTAGGTAATCACACTCCAGATGAATGATTCACGATGCAATTTGTAGGTATAATGGGATTTGTTAATTTGTAATTTCATCAAGGTGTAATTTGTGAGCAAAGATTGTGGTAAAGCTATAATTACCACTCTGTGATTTTGTTCATTGCTTTTGCAAATACTTATAAAGGTATCTATTCTGTGCCCTGGGGAAGGTACAAAGATGCCCAAGAAATGATGCCTGATCTCACTAGAAGCCGGATGCACAAAATTCGTGCAAGAGTAGGCCTTCCTTCCCCCGGCTGCCCGCACCAGCTTCCCTCTGGCACCTGGGACCCAGCCTTCCCTCGCAGCCATGGCAGGTTGCCTTGGCCCTCACAGCCCCAACTTCTTCCGGAAGGTCATCTGGAAGGATGTCTGGTCTAATTAGCATATTATGCTTTTATTATTATAGGTAAGTCATGTGCACATTAACTATAGTGCAGTGTAGACAGTGATGATGCCAGGGAGGAGGAATGAAAAATATGCCCCTTGGATATTCAGGAGAGAAAGTGAAAGGCGCGCCGCCCGCCTCTCCGGGCGGTGCGGGAGGAGGAGTCTGGCCGCTGGGCTCTGGGATCCCTCCGCGGCCGCCGGCCTCCCCGGAGCGGGTCCGAGTGTCCGGACCGGCTGCGTGGTGGCCGGCGGCGGCGGGCCGAGGGGTGGGGCCGGGCGGTGACCGACCGCGGGGGAGGTCATGGGAGCGGAAGGCCTCACCGCCTGGCTCTTCCCTCCCTTCCCCCCGTGGTCGGCTCCCCGCTTGCCCGCGCTGGGGCCGGGGGTCCATGCGGCCCTTGGGGCCCGGTCGGGGGGGCCGGGGCCTGCGTGGGCCGGCCGCTGGGCCCCATGGGGGGGGCATTGGCTCCCCAGCCCACGGCGGGAGCCCGCCGTGGGCTGCCACCCGCCCGCTGCCCCCCGGACCGGGCCCAGTGCAACAGCGGCGGCAGCGCAGTGGCGCACGTGCCCTGGCTCGGGGAGGCCGCCATGCTGCAGTGCACCGGCCCCATGGCCGGGCCTGCTCCGAGCGGATGCCGCTCCTCCAGAGCTGGGCCACTCCACCGGCCGCACCCCGTTTGCTGGGCCTGTGCCGCCCAGACGCGCTGGAGTCCCAGTCTGCCCGCAGGCCAGCTGCGGGGGCTGTGCGGGAGGGCCATCCTGCCTTGTGGTGGGTTCGAGCGGCAGCGGCAGGAGCCGGACAAGGACTGCGCCCTCCATCTTGCCTTGGGTCCTCCATCTTGGGACAGAGCCATGTGCGCCCTCCATCTTGCCTTGGGTCCTCCATTTTGGGACGGTACCATGTGCTTCCTCACGGGAAGAAGCCGCTACTAGCCACACCCAGGATTTCTCTGGACTAACCAATAATAATCAAGGGAGGTGCACGCCATCACTATGACCGACTTGCGCCTGGCCAATCAGCGGGGCCCACAGTCCCCTCTCCTGCCCTCACTCCACCCCCCTTTAAAACCCCCTGTCCCATCAGGTCTCTCTCTCTCTCGGCCACTGGAGCTTACCGTTGCATCGGTGAGTGTGGCAGGGGAGCCAAACCTAGGTTTGAAATAAATGACTCTTTGCTTTTGCATCGGACTGACTGGCTCCCTGGGGGGTCTTGGGAACTTTGAATTCTGGGCACAACAAAAGAAATAATTTCTAGTTTGTGGAGAATAAAAAATACTTTTATGAAAAATATGGGTATAATAGTAATAATAAAAATAATAATGATTACCATTTAAAATGCTCTACTCATATTATTTTACCTAGTTCCTCATGAAATAGATATTAATTCCACTTTATAGTTGAGTACACTGGTTTTGAAGAGCAGATAGATTTTTTGAGGCTGGCGCAGTGTTGGAAACAGTGCCTAGGTGAGAACAAAAGAACAAAGGCACATGTGGGAAAGCAAGGGGAGCATACTGAAATACTGTAGCACATGGTTTAATTTGGTTGGAGCATGGGATGTGTATAGGCAAGTAATAAGAGATAAAACTGAATATTTCGTTTTAAGTAGGTAATGGAGGAATAAATGGGAGTTGTCATGGAGACGGAATAAAATAACCTGGCAGATGGTTTTGCAAGGTAACACAGGAGGAAGATATTTTCCAAGATGAAGAAATGTTTTGGGGACAAGTGATGCTAAGAGAAGAAATAGTAAATACAAGAGAATATTGGACATAGAGGTTCTGTCCTAAGGAGCTAAATTAGAAAAGTGCTAACACTGGCTGTGCTAGTAGAGAAAAGGCTTGGGAGAAGGCCTAAGCAAGGTGTGAGATGTAATCAATGGTGGCATTGATGAAAAGGTGCTCAACATCACTACTCATCAGAGAAATGTAAATCAAAATCCCAGTATCATCTCACACCTGTAAGGATGGCTTTTATAAAAAAGACTAGAGGCCTGTTGCACGAAGGGATTTGTGCAATAGGCCTTCCCTTCCCCTGGCTGCCGGCACCAGTTTTCCTCTGGCACCCGGGACCCAGGCCTTCGCTCTGGCCGGAGCCTTCAGTCTTCATGGCTCTGGCCAGAGCCTTCAGTCTTCAGAGCTCCAGCCAGAGCCTTCAGTCTTCGCTCTGCTGCTTTGTGCCTACGTATGCAAATTAACCGCCATCTTTGTTGGGTTAATTTGCATACTCTCCTGATTGGCTGGTGAGCATAGCGGAGGGATGGTCAATTTACATGTTTATTTATTGTTAGGTAAGATAAGTATTGGTGAGGATGTGGAGAAAAGAAAACTCTATATACTGTTGATGGGAATGTAAAATGTAGGCAAAACCTACAATCAAAATGATGAATTTTGATATACTTCTCTCTGTATTTTTTATAATAAATAGGGCAAAATTAGTAAGAATACTAATGATTTGAATAAGTTTTTACAATTAATCTAATTGAGACATATAAAACACTATACTCAACAAATTCAAAGTATGCACTCCTTTAAAAAACATATGAAAATTTAAAAATGGATCATATGCCAGCCATGAGGTAAACTCAATAAATTTCAAAGAACATAAATTATTCAGATTATGTTCTCTGACCACAGAAGAATTTAGCTAGAAATCACTAACAACAACAACAACAACAAACTAAAATCTTCATATGTTTGGAAATTAACCAATAGCTACCTGTAAAAAAACTATGTAAATTTTTAAAGTGTATTGAAATAAATAATAATACTACATATTAAAATTTATGGAATAAAAACTAAAGCCATGCCTACTGGAAAATACCTTAACTGCCTATGTCAGGAAATAAAAATAGGCTACAAAGCACTTATCTAAGTATCCATTTCAAGTACTCACAAAAATAACAACAAATTGAACCCCCCAAAAACATAAAAAGAATGTATGATAAAGAGAAAATATACAAATAATCATATAATAAAGAGGATCAAAAGCTATAGTTGATTCTTTAAAAAGACTGAGAAGATTAATGAAGAAATAAAAACATCAAAGAGACAAATAAACAATAACAGTTATGAAAAGGTAGATGACACCATAGATTCCACCAACATTAAAAAAATATTAAGAGGATATTTTGAAAAAGTTGGGGTAAAAACACAGCTTTCCAAAAAACAAACAAAAAAAGAAATAGAAAATATGATCAGCTCTGTAACTACTAAAGAAATTGAACTTTAAAACTCCCTAGAAAGTAAAGTCCAGAACCACAATGTTTTATCAGGAAACTCTACCTAGGATATAAGGAAGTAATAATGCCAATCATTCACAAATTCTTCCAGTTGGTGGAAAAAGAGAAAACATTTACAAACTTGTTTTGTGAGACCAGCATAATCTTCATACCAAAAATTGACAAGGATATTACCAGAAAGGAAGATTACAGGTAATCCAGTCTTTCCAAATCTATAGATTCAGTACAATCCCAATCAAAATCCAAGATGGTATTTTTTTTTAAATTAACAAGATTGTAAAATTCATATGGAAATCAAAGAACCTAGATTAGTCATGATAAACAAGGTGTGGCAAAAGTAGGTTTACAGTTGTTCGTATGGAAAATAATACAATAATTGATAAATAATAATACAAGAATAAACTTTCACAGTATGCACAACTATAAACCTACTTTTGTCCCATCCTGTATTGAAAGAACAAATTTGGAAGATCTATACTATACTCTGTAGTTACAATAATTAAGACAGTGTTATGGTAATAGCACAAGGGTAGAGAAATAGACTAATAAAGCAGAATAGAGACCCAAACATATGGTCACATGATTCACAACCAAGATACCACTTCAATGAGGGAAATGCAGGAATTACTGGATAATCATGTGGAAAAGAACTAAACCTTGAACCTATTAATCATACATAAAAATTAAGGTGCATCATAAATGTGAAAGATTAAACACAGTAAAACTTCTAAGAAGAAAATAGTCTAAATTTTCATGACCCTGAGATAAACATTTTTTTAAAATGGGACATAAAATCATTAAGCAAAAAATATTGATAAATTGGACTTCATTAACATTAAGAACCTCTACGCATAAAATGCACTATCCAGAGAGTGAGAAGACAAATCACAGTCTGGGAGAATGTATTTGTTATACATAAATCCAGCAAAGAACTCTGATCTGGAGTATATAAAAAACTCCTACAAATCAACCCCAACCCCCACATACACACACCACAAGCACACCACACACACACACATACAAATAGAAGCAAGGAACTCCTGAAGTGTCCTGTGGTTAATCTAATTACCGATCCATTAGGATCAAATAAATGCCTACTACACATAATGCATACTGAGAATACATTCCATCCTTGGCCTGGGTTCAAGACCCTCACAGTCTGGTCTCCTGTATCCCTCTGGCTCTACCTCACACTACACACCAGGTCATCTCTCTGCCTTGGCCATTTAATATGCCTGCACCACGTCTACCCTGGCATTTTGATGCTTCCCAGAAAAGTACATTCAGCACTGTTTAGCCACAATAGACAATGAATATGCATTTGATGAGTAAAATGCATGTAAAAAATAAGTTAATAAATGCCTTCCTTCCTGTTCTCTGCCTTTTGAAATCCTACCTATCCTTTGAGGTCTACTTATATTTCACCTCTTCTGTGAAGTCTTTACTAACCATAACAGCAAAAGTCATTTTTCCATGAGTTCTTCTAATTCTTAACAAAACCATTCCTTTGATTCTTATCACATTCCATCCTGCATTATTTTATCATAGTCACAGATACTATTGTCCTATCAAAAGGACCGTGCCTGACACCTGTTTATATTATTACAGAGTATCTGTCCAATTGCCTTGTGAAGAGTGGTGCCTAGTATTTTTCAGGGATGGTATAGTGTAATGACAAGTGCAATCTCTAAAGTTAGACAGACCTGAACTCTGGCTGTGGTTCTGTTGCTTCAGAGATGTGTGACTCTGGGCAACTACCTGACTGCAATCGTCATCGATTTCCTCATCTGTGAGAGGCAGATAAAAACATATCCTCAAAAGGATGAAATGAGATAATACACAGAGAGTACTTAACATAAATAGGAAACGTGATAAATGATAGCTAATAGTAGCAGTAGTAGTAGCATTCACTATTGATTATGGCTGACTCTGAACTGTAGAAGCATTTACCCAGAAATCTAAGGGAGAAACAAACATGAGCACAGGACAACAACAACAAAACCAAGAATAATACACCAGCGAGGGAAAACTTCAAGCACATCAAAATGCCCAGCTTGTCTTTCTTCTACTGCAGACTATTCTACATGTGATCAGAGGTCTTTCAGAGAGTTCTGTTTCCCAACACTGCATGACTTTTCTCATTCCATCTAAGGTGTCTGATTTCTCACCTCTTCCTAATATACAGGGACTCAAACAAATGACACAAAGCTACTTCATTCATTCAGATAATCCACTCCAGTGGTTTCTTTTCTGCTCCTAGTGAAGGCTAGAGGTGTTCTCTTGCAAAAGACTTAACTTGAAACTCAGCGTCCTTAATATCCTTAGAAGCCTCCTAATTTCTTCTGTTCTCTCATTAGCACATGAGGAGAAAAGCTGCTAACCAACTTAAATTCAATTTACCGGCTTAAATTTGCTTATACTTCAAGTTGTCAAGAGACTAATGAAAGCAGCTTCATTTATGTAGATGGTATCAAGAGATTTCTCAAGAATTAACAAAGCCACCCGTAGTGAACTGTACCCCTTTACCACCTATTGCCATCATCAATAAGTGAATAATGAGCCCTGACCAGTGTGGCTCAGTTGGTTGGGCACCGAGGGATTGCTGGTTCAATTCCCAGTCAGGGCACATGCCCAGATTGCAGGCTCTATCCCCAGTAGGGGGAGTTCAGGAAGCAGCCAATCAGTGTTTCACTCTAACATCGATGTTTGATGTTTCTCTTTCTCCCTCTCCCTTCCTCATTCTCTAAAAATCAATAAAAATATTATACGTATATATATAATGAGAACAGTAGCTACCAGTGATCAAATTTGTTATGTGTGTGGTAACAAGAGTAGAGAAGCAAGGTTTAGGTCCCTCCTTGCCTGTTGTGCTTCCACAGTGAGCTTGACTGGGCTCCATACGGTCTTATATTTGTGCCTGAAGACATGGGTAAGGCTCATATTCAGGCTTCTAATAACTCTCTTTCATACTCTAATCCAGTGCTTCTCACAGTGTTCCCATGGGTCTCTAGTGTTTCATAAGCTGTACAGAAGGTGCATTCAACTGTAATATTGAGTAATGATTGCCTTTACCCTGTTTACAGAGGGGGAAAAGTTGGTGGATAGTATTTCCTCAATTCAAATTGTTATCGATAATTTTTTTCAAGTCTTTGGCTCCAGATACCACGTTTCTGCTGAAGGTTGCCAGTAGATGACAGGAAAAAAATGAAATGGCAAATTCATTTCTATAGGGAAACTGAAAACCAATCATTTGTTCTTTGTTCAATAGTTTGTTGGGTGTGTTATTTTGTTTTAAGACCTGTGAGCTGTTGGTTGTGAGTTTATATGGTGTACAAATAATAAAAGGTAGATTTCTTTTTGCTAGTAAAAATATATTAAAATAGTGTGTAGATGAAATACAAAAATATGTTGATTTGTATTTTTTAAAATATTCTACAAAGATATGGTGTCTGCAAATAAGATCATATGTTCTGAATCTCTGCCTCCCGAACAAGTCTGAGATACCCTGTCTTAGAATAATCTCATAAGCCATGCCAGATGCTCAGATCTTAGAGCATCAGCCCAAGGACCAAAGGGTCAGTGGTTTGATTCCTGGCCAAGGGCACGTACATGGGTCGTAGGTTCAATTCCTGGCCCCACATCAGAACTAATATGGGAGGCAACCAATTGATATGTCTCTCTTACATCAATGTTTCTCTCTCTCTCTCCCTCCCTCCCTCCCTCCCACCGTCCCTTCTACTCTCCCTGAAAGTCAATTGGGGGGAAAAAATTCTCGGGTGAGGATTAACAACAACAAAAAGATAGAAAAGATTGATAGATGAAGGCTAAATCTAAAGTAAAGGCTAAGTCTATGTATAAAGTAACTATGAAATTCTTTATGAGCCATTGCTAAAATTGACATGAATGTCTGAGGATTCAAACCACTATTTGACACTTGGTATCACACATGTAGATCTAGGATCTTAGAATGTGTTAAATTGAATTTTTGATTGGGAAGTCCAGTGAAGGTACTTGGACAAACTGTCTGAAACTTGAACCTCCCAGTAAATGGTCTTTTATTCTCTCTGTGAACACCTCCAGTAGGACCTTAACGTGACCCTTACTTCAAGGTAAAATAATAACATCTATGTTCAAGGCTGTGTTAGTTACAAGTGGATCGGTGTGAAGGAAATGAATGAACCCAGTACATTTTTAGACTAGCAAGATATTTACAATAGGAATTTATTCTGTATTTGTGCAGGTACACATGTGAAACTATATTTCTATATATACAAACTCCTTGAATCTTAGATAGTGGGACATGTCATGTTTTAAATTATAATCCTCAAGTGCATATTACTCAATTTGGAAACTACCACCCATGACCTGAGAGGGAAGGAAAATTCTCTTTATATACACAGCCTTCATTCACACAAGACATTTTATTTATATTACTGATTTAATAAAATCCCCCAGTGAGCAAATGTTCTCCATATGTGGAAACAGTGGGCTAGACTGCATAAAGCCAGTTCTTTGTGCTTTTCAACTTTTAAAAAATTATGTACATATAATATTTTGCCTGTTTTTTTTAGAAATGGCTGAATTTTGCCACTTTAAGTTTGTTCTTGGTTAAGATAAAAGATCATAATATAAAACTCAGTTTTCAGGATCCTATTAGACCCTATTTTTTCTCTTAGGGGGCTTCAGTTTCTCAAGCAACGTTCGTTTTCCCAACTGAGGAAAGAGTGAACAGAACAGTGACACAGGTCCAGATGCTGAGGGAGAGAGGGATTGGAGACCAGATAGAGAGAAAGATCAGGACAAAGCTGGTTCAGGAGTAGATAAGCGGCTAGGCAGTGACTGTGGAAGGACTTTGGAAGATAGTGGACAAGAATTGTAGCAGAGAAACAGAGTAGGGTGAAGGGGGTCTTTGTAACAAATGGATGTAAGACCAAATCCTGGCTGTGCCATCTATTGGCTCTATAACCTTGGAAGAGGTATTTATCTCTCTGAACTTCCGTCTCCTCAATTTGGAAAATGGGGAAATTCCCATGCTCCAGAGTTGTGTTGAAAGGACCTCTGTGAGACCCTGTAAATAGTGTTTCTGCATTTCCCTTTCAGCTCTTGCTTGATCCTCTCTTCCCTTAACTAGAGACAGCCGTGATGACGATGCTCTTGATGGTGGAAGTCTACACATCCCAAAGTGATCCTTCCTTTTTTAGCCTTTTTACTATGGAGAATTTCAAATGTCTACAGAAAAACAAAAGACATAATGTATAATGAACCTCCATGTACATTACCCAGCTTCAAATATTACAAGTCATGGCCCATCTTTTTCATCTACATCCACTCCCTGCTCTCTGTGTTATTCGATTTTTTGTTTGTTTTTTGTTTTATTTTAATTGATTTCAGGGAGGAAGGGAGAGGGAGAGAGAAACAGAAACATCCCGCATGCCCCACACCCAGGACCAAGCCTGCAACCCAGGCACATGTCCCAACTGGGAAGTGAACTGTGACCTCCTGGTTCACAGGTCGATGCTCAACCACTGAGCCACGCTGGTCATTTTATCTATAAACTAGTAGCCCATCCTGTGATATTGCATGCATGAGGCCGCTCACCGCTCCCGCGGGAGCCGGCGGGAACTGCAGCACGCTGCTGGGAGCCACGCTGCTTCCACAGGAGCTGTGTGGCTTCCGTGGGAGGTGGAAGCAAGCCGCCTGTGCCCACGGGAGCCAGGAGGGAGCTGCGCCGTTTCTTCAGGAGGCAGGAGGGAGCCACACTGCTTCTGTGGCAGGCGGGCCTGCCATTTCCTCTCTGGGCCTGCGCTCGGCTGCGGAGGCTGTGGGCCAGCCCCCCCAGTCCCTGTCCGTGTCCGCTCTGGCTGGGGGGGGGGGGGGGGGGGGGGGGGCCCAAGCCAGGGCACAGCAGTTCACCAGCTCCCTCTCTCTGTCTCCATCTCTGCTCCCAGCCTCAACTGCACACACAACCTCCTCCTGTCCAGTCGTGAAGCATTATGGCATCCCAGCCTAATTTGCATATTTCCTCTTTATATATAGACTAGAGGCCCAGTGCACAAAAATTTGTGCACTGGAGGGGCAGGGGGGGGGGGGTGTCCCTCAGCCTGGCCTGTGCCCTCTCACAGTCTGGGACCCCTTGGGAGATAACGACCTGCTGGCTTAGGCCCGCTCCCAGGTGGCAGAAGGCAGGCCCAATCCCTAGGTGCAGCCCCTAGTCGGGCTCAGAGCAGGGCTGATTGGGGAGTTGGGGTGCCGCCCCCTGTCATGCACAGAGCAGGGCAGATTGGGAGGTTGCGATGCCACCCCTAGTCACGCTCAGGGTAGGGCCGATTGGGGGGTTTGGGCGCTGTCCCCTGTCACGCTGCTCCAGGGGCCAGGAGGCCTCATGGCTCCGCTGATTCCAGTGCTGGGAGGCCTCGTGGCTCCGCTTGACACCGGGGCAGTGAGGCCTCGCTGCTCCGCTGATCCTGGTGCTGGGAGGCTCCACTGATCCCGGTGCCAGGAGGCCTCGCAGCTCCGCTGATCCCAGGGCGTGAGGCCTCACGGCTCTGCTCATCCCAGGTTCGGGAGGCCTCACAGCTCCACTGATCCCGGTGCTGGGAGGCATATTACCCTTTTACTATATAGGATAGAGGCCTGGTGCACGGGTGGGGGCCGGCTGGTTTACCCTGAAGGGTGTCCTGGATCAGGGTGGGGGTCACACTTGGGTGCCTGGACAGCCTGGATGAGGGGATGATGGCTGTTTGCAGCTGGTCACACCCCCTTCAGGGTGGGGGTCCCCACTAGGGTGCCTGGCCAGCCTGGATAAGGGGATGATGGCTGTTTGCAGCTGGTCACACCCCCTTCAGGGTGGGGGTCCCCACTGGGGTGCCTGGCCAGTCTGAGTGAGGGGCTGAGGGCCATTTTCAGGCTGGCGGGTGACTGAAGCTCCCAACCTCTCCTTTTTTTCTTTTTCTTTTTTATTCTGGGATTTATTTACCTTCTATGGCTGTCACTGGAACTGAGAGCCGGCTTTAGCTCTGAGGCTTGGCTCCAGCTCTGAGACCTCTGCTGCTGAAAGCAGGTATCTGTTTTGTTTGGCTTCTGTAATTGAAACACTGTTGCAACTCCAGCTTGGCCGGCTGGCTGAAAGCATGGGGATTGTTTAGCTTCTATAATTGCAACATTGTTTCTTAGAGTCCAAGCTCAGAGGCCATCAGTGTCAGGCAGGAACCTTGGCATCCTCCTTCACTGGATCAAGCAAACCTCCTGTTCGCTTCAGCTGCCGGCCGCCATCTTGGTTGGCAGTTAACTTGCACATCGCCCTGATTAGCCAATGGGAAGCATGTCGGAGGTATGGTTAATTACCATGTTTGTCTATTATTAGATAGGATGTTTCACTATGTATCTCTAAATAATAGGATTCTCTTTAAAATAAAGAAAAAGATGATGCCCAGATAGCATTGTGGTGCTAGCCAGAGGGAAAGTGGGTAGGGAGTGGCTAGGAGGGGTCAAAAGTGGGGGGGGGGGATGGGGATGCAAAGAGACTTTTCTTGAGGCAATGGGTGCAGGATGCAGTGTGCAGGTGATGTTTTGTTGAGTTGTACCCTTGGAACCACTATGATTTTGAAAACCAGTGTCACCCCAATAAAGTCAATTAAAATAAATAAATAAAATGGTTAAAATAAAAATAAGTGATGCCATAACATACCTAAAATATTTGTTATTCCTTAATATTATTAAATACCCAGTGTGCTTAAGTTTCCAATGTCTTATAAATTTTTTATAGTTTACTTGAATTAGAATATAAATTATAGCCACAAAGTACAAGTTTTGTCTCTTAGTCTATTAGTTAACATGCTCTTCTGTTTTCTGCATTTTATGTAAATTAGAGGATTCATCAGGTTCAGGTTGATTTTGTTGTTGTTGTTGTTCTATTATTATTACCTATGTCAGGAAGTTACATCAACCACATAAATAAACCAAGTAATTTTTACAAACTGAACAATTCTTAGAAAAGGTCTGAACAAACCAATATATTAATCTTCCTTCCATGAAAACAGTAAATACTTACTTCTGGGAAACGTCTATGTAAAAGGTGTGCAAAAATACTTTGTATTTATAGATAATAAAGAGTTAAGATTTATGCTTAGAAATTATAAACTGTTTTTCATCTGCATGAATCTCAGACAAACCATGTGATACAGGGGAAAATTCTTTGGCAACTGAGATTATCTGCCACATTGCAGAAATCTTGCATCTCTGGCTCCTTCCACTAAATGCCAGCACCAAATCTTAATGACTTCTATTAATGTCTCCTCATAGTGACAAAATGCGCCCTATGGTTCACTTCACCCCTATTGCAAAACATACGCTTAGTTCAAGTAACAGGAAAAGAGGAAACTGGTTTTCGTTGCATATATGCTATAATTTGGGGGAAGGAAATAAGAAAAATATCCTGAATGGGGTATGACTATTAAAACATTTACAAAGTTAAAGCTTTCCAAAGTGTTGCTCAGTTGACAGAATTTTGTTTGTCCAAACTATGCTGGAAAATGTGAATAGGCCCTCTGATAAAACACATGTGGTCATAATAAGTTCATGCTAATATATGTAGTTCAAATACAGACATTTTAACAGCTAGGAGACCAGACAGAATTAGGGAAACTGGAATAGTGGCAAGAAATAAAAAATCCATTTTCAGTTCTTTTCTAAGCATAAGTATAAATTTATAAATCTCTCATTACTTTATTTTTGCTTTTCTTTATATTTATTTAAATTATAGTTTACTATAAATCTCTTTATGCTATATGTACATAATTGGCCCATAACACTGATAAGAAATTGCACTTCATCTCTGAAGAGAAAGTATACCTTCCTCTAGCTTACTTGCCTCATTATGTGGTACACTTCTTGTCTTTTGATTTATTAAAATAGTTACTTTGTTCATTGTTAGTTGTATTTAAATACTATTTATAGTTCTAAGATGGAAGTCATTTTCTAATCTAAATTGGAAGATGTTTTATCATTATTCCTTGAAGTAGGAATTGTTTATTTATAATACCTTGCTTTTTCCTGGTACATAGTAGATTCTCATTTAAATATTTAAATTAACTTACCCATCCAGTAATCATCATCATATATCATATTGTATGCAATGATGTACTTTTGTGTTAATTTTATTCTCATGCCTCATTATCATAAACATTAAGTATAGATTGTTTACTCAAAGTGGAATCTATATTAAGTGATTTATTTTAAATCATACTGCTGACATAACTAGGAGAAGAATTTATGTCTCCTGGCTTCAATTTCACTATTTCTACCAGTAGGTTTCTTTTTGCCTTAAAAGTATATGTTTTCTGTTTCTGCTTCCTGGCTGTTTCCATGTGTCAAAACAAAACAAAAAAAACAATACAAGAATTGTTTAAAATCAACATTCAAAAACAGTGATTAACTTTCCAATATTTATTGCATACTAGTTTTGACCCTCACAAATCCAAAATAGGATATCAAACATCCCGGTGACAAAGTTTGTCTGGTGGGAGATCTGGTTCCCCTAAAAGCAGGACTGGGGGGTAGGGGAGGCCAGGGGATTGTCGAGGGCGGGGGGGGGAAAAAGACACATATGTAAAACCCTTTGTAATACTTTAAGCAATAAAACAATTAAAAAAATAAAAAAAATTTAAAAAAGCAAGTTCCCTTATTTCATCTCTGCAAACGACAAAGCAGGTGCAGCATCAACGTAGTCATTGTTTAGAGACTGGAACTTTGTAACTACGGAGACATTACCTCACAGTGTTCTGACCAGCAGCGTTGGCCAGATGTGAGAACTGTAGTCATAAAGATAGCTATGCTGGGTTACCACCCTGCCCCATGAGCTGCTTCTAGTGAACGCTTCACACCTTCACCTTGATTTGTTTGACAGCCTTAGCCAATAGCAGTATTGGCTATGTCAGGACTTATATATTCCCATTAGAATCCTGGTTCTGGTATCAGCATGGTAGAGAAATCATTAAGCCTGGCAAGTGCTTTAAGGTAGTTAGATTAACAGATGAGGTCACTTGACATAGAAAACCTGGCGTGAACCTCAGCTATAGTCGTGGCCTAATGTCATGATCTGTTTTCCCAGGAAAGAAGAGACTCTTCTGGCCAAGATAAAAGATACACAAGCCACTCAAGAAACATCGACAGCTCTGCAGAGTCAAGTTCCTGAGCAGGAAGATAAAATGGAGAAAGACACCTCGTAAGAATGGCACAAAGGAGAGGAGGGAAGGGGCTGAGTGTTAGAGGATAGTGATGGAGCACTTGGCCTCTTGTTTTAAGACATCTAATAAAGTAGTTAGGATTGGAATTGATTCCACACGTTTTCAAAGATTAACTATAACACGCAGTTATTTCCCACCCACTGTTTTATAAGGTTGAGTCCTTGAGGAATATAAAAATATACCTGGACAGATGTCCATCATATCAGACCTGGTTGAGGTTCAAAAGCTCATATCTAACACGTTAAAACAATTGGCAGATAATTTCCTTAGAATCACTTTACTGATCCAGGGACAAAGAATTACCAAAGAATTTTGGTTTAGGAAATGCCTGTGAGGATATGAGATAAAAATTACAACTCCCTATTGTGACCACTAATGTAAATCATTCTATCAACTGAAGCATTAGCATTGATTTTCCAATGTTTTCTACCAAAAAAAAAAAAAAAAAAGTGACCCATTGTATTGAATATACACAATTTAAAGCCAATGTTACTTTGGACCAAGATGTCCTGTGTTTATTGCTCGGTTCAAGTTTATTTTTAAAATATTTTATATATTAAACAGTTTAAATAACTTCTCAGGTGAACTGCGCATGGCTGTCGTCAGTATTACCAGTGCAGCATCTCCCAAAACCACACTGACATGCTGGCATTGAACTTTTGTAACTGCCTCTGGTTTAGTGCTAATCAGTTACAGAAGGAGGAAAATACCAAGAAGGGGGTTGGAAGATTCCGCATGCAAGAGCAGCAGGGGAGGCTAACTAAGCACCCGGACAGACCGCTCATCTTCCAAGAAGCCTGCTCGGTCTGCGAGTGCAGGGTGTTCAGACAATGGGCTGCGTCACGCACATCTCTGCCTGAAATATTTCAGCTCTTCCAAACGTGTATGCAGCCCGTAGACGTTTCTTATTCAAATAGAAAAGAAACACCCTGTGGTCCTAGGGCAGATTGCTTTGATTGCAACCTTTGCCAAGGCTTATTGGGAATCTTTCGTGGAATTAAATTTATGTGGGAGCACTATTGTTTTACTGGAGGAAAATAAATGCAGAGCTTATAAGATGAACATGCTGAAAGATAGAGCCAGCTTGTCTGTAATGAAACCCAGATGTGAGGAACTTGGAAAGAGAGAAGTCCTTTTCCTGCTTATTCTAGCCAGTGTGGGGAGAAGTCACGTGGTAAGGGCCTGTTTCAGGTTGGACAGAGATGGGATGTTTGTAATTTGACAACTGATCTCTATAGTCTCCACCCACAGTCAAACTCGAGTGTATCTTCATGGGTTTTAGCTTTTCAGACGAAGATGAGTGCTCGGGTTGTCAGCAGAATGGCACTGCTCAAGCTTAATAAGTACTGGGCCAGGAATAATACAATTTTTAAAGCCAATGCCTTCAATTATAAAAAATAATAATAATTTGCCTGAGATGCCTATGCCTTCTGAGAGGTACAGAGTTAGGGAAGTCTGCTTTTGAGAAACACTCTCTAGATTAATAGTTCTGATGAAGGAACTTACAAATTATAAAACAAAAGGATTATGCATACCTGTTGGTAAACAGAGATATTGAGACTGACATCACAAGATGGCAGATTAGGAAGCTCCAGGCCCTTGTACCCTTTTGGAAACATTAAACACACACACACACACACACACACACACACACACACTACAAACAAACAAAAAGACGGCAACAGAAAACTGGCTAAAATAACTTTATAGAAACTCTGGAAAACAAAGAGATCAAAATAGAGATAATCCATTGAGGTAAAATACTTAGTTCCTAAATTGTAGTGGATATGTGACCACCAGAAAGGGGGTCACTAAAAGCTGGCTGCTGCTTTGGCTCAGTGGATAGAGCATCGGCCTGCGGACTGAAGGATCCCAGGTTTGATTCCGGTCAAGGGCATGTACCTTGGTTGCGGGCACACTGGGGGTGTGCAAGAGGCAGCTGATGGTTCTCTCTCATCAATGTTTCTAACTCTCTATCCCTCTCCCTTCCTCTCTGTAAGAAATCAATAAAAATTTAAAAAAAAAAACTGGCTGCTCATTTATCCAATGGTTCAGAGAGCCAAAAGGTTTTGGACCCCAGAACTTTGTTCACAACTCAAGCATTAAACACACACACACACACACACACACACACACACACACACACGCACACACACACACACACACACGGCTTTTAGTTTATTGAGGAGAGTCTCAATGGGACACATAAAATGGGGTTGTCATAAACCTTTTCATGAGTCATGCAGGAGGCTACTGTTTTACTAGTACTTGTAAAATAATTGTACTTTAAAAAATGTTTGTGCGTTAGTTAAGAAATGCTTTTATATTTATGAAAAAGAAAGAAAGGAAAAGCTTTGTTCATAGTAATGTTTGCTTATAAAAATAGTACCTGGAAATTAAGTCTTTCTTTTCCTGCTATTCCCTTCAACATTCACACACACGCGTGCGCACACACGCGCATACACACACACACAAACTACACACACACACTTACATACACACATATATACATATATACACGTGTGCTGTATTTATGGCTATTAATTTTCATAGAGTATTTGAAAGTAAACATTAACTATAGAATCTTAACATAGGAAAATTAATTCAACAGCAGAAGTCAAAAGAAAAGGATATAGTAAACAATATATTAAACAAGAACTATAATATTTTTATGTCAGTAGGAAAGGGAACTAGGGTACAATGAGTGATAAATGTGGGATACAAATGGTTTATAGAGTCTCAATTATGTGTAAAAATATGCATTAAAAAGCCTACAATTCTTTTTTTTAAATATATCTTATTGATTTTTTACAGAGAAGAAGGGAGAGGAATAGAGAGTTAGAAACATCGATGAGAGAGAAACATTGATCAGCTGCCTCCTACACACTCCCTACTAGGGATGTGCCCACAACCAAGGTACATGCCCTTGGCCAGAATCGAACCTGGGACCCTTGAGTCCGCAGGCCAATGCTCTATCCACTGAGCCAAACCAGTTAGGGCCAGCCTACAATTCTTGGCTGATTTTTATTTTCTTTCTATTTTTACACATTTTTAAAACCATCTATAGTGGGAATTTAGTGATTCTTACATTTAAAAAAAAATGAGAAAATTTCTTAACTTAACACTAAAGTGTTCCATTTAGGTTGTTAACACTAGAGCTATAAGAAGTTCTTGTGCTTATTTTAGATGCATAATACCTTTGAAAACCAGAACTCTGGGTAATAATGATAGTTTATGCTTCTTGTGTTCATGGTCTATTCATTTTGACTTGCTTACTTTGTTTATTATACTCATTTTTGTCCACAGAAGAGAAACTACATATGGCAACCTCTCAAGGGTACACCACTCTTCAGTACGTTTCCCAAGTACTGAAAATTCCTATAGCACAGCACAGCTATTGTCACTGTCATCAACCAGTGAAACACCTCTCTGTTGCTATCTGTCTAACTTTGAGATTAGTGGAATGGCTATATTAAGGGGATCAAAGTCTTCTAAATCAGTTACAGGGGACCAATCAGAAAGCACCTTGGGTAAGTAAAGCCTGTACTGATTATTTTTAGACTATTTTTAAATTATATAGTTCAATAAATTTTCTATGTGTCTAGAAACCAGAATGATGTTTTATTATCTGTGTTCAACAATGCTAGTTTTTTAATGTCATATGACTATGCTCACTATTGATCCTCACACTGGAGTCATATTCCAGTTCCATAAATGTATGTGGCCAAGTATATCATCCCCATGATTAAAATATTGAGATAACCAACTTACACCATACACAAAAATAAACTCAAAATGGATAAAGGACTTAAACATAAGATGGGAAACAATAAAAATATTAGAGAAATCCACAGGCAGCAAAATCTCAGACATATGCCGAAGCAATTTCTTCACCGATACAGTTCCTAGGGCAATGGAAACTAAAGGGAAAATAAATGGGACTACATTAAAATAAAAAGCTTTGCATAGCAAAAGAAACCATCAACAAAACAACAAGAAAGCCCACTGCATGGGAGAACATATTTGCCAATGTTATCACTGATAAGGGTTTAATCTCCAACATTTATAGGGAACGCATACAACTTAACAAAAGGAAGATAAACAACCCAATCAAAAAATGGGCAACAGATATAAATAGATACTTTTTGAAAGAAGACATAAGGAAGGCCAAGAGACATGTGAAAACATGCTCAAAGTCATTAATCATCCGAGAGATGCAAATCAAAACGACAATGAGGTACCATCTCACACCTGTCAGAATGGCTATCATCAACAAATCAACAAATGACAAGTGCTGGTGAGGATGTGGAGAAAAAGGAACCCTCATGCACTGCTGGTGGGAATGCAGACTGGTGTAGCCACTGTGGAGAACAGTATGGAGTTTCCTCAAAAAACTAAAAATGGAACTCCCATTTGACCCAGTGATCCCACTTCTAGGAATATATCCCAAGAAACTAGAAACACCCATCAGAAAGGATATATGCACCCCTATGTCATACTGGCACAATTCACCATAGCTAAGACTTGGAAACAGCCTAAGTGCCCATCAGCAGATGAGTGAATTAAAAACTGTGGTACATATACACAATGGAATACGCTGCTGTAAAAAAAGAAGGAACTCCTACCATTTGCAACAGCATGGATGGCCCTGAAGAGCATTATGCTAAGCAAAATAAGCCAGTCAGAGAAAGATAAATATCACATGATCTCATTCATTTATGGAATATAATGAACAACATAAACTGATCCAGAGACAGAAGCATTGATCAGACCGTCAAACCTCAGAGGAAAGGTAGGGGAGGGTGGGGGTAAGGAGGAGAGAATGAACAAAGGACTTGTATGCATGCATATAAGCCTAACCAATGGACACAGACACCAGAGGAGTGAGGGCATGAGTGGGAGTGGGGGTGAGGAGAGACAATGGGGCAATAAGGACACATATATAATACCTTAATAAAAAAAAATTAAAATACTTTGAGTTTGCATAATGGTTCATAGATTGACTGCTTGTATGTTCTAGAATTGCTAGATAATTAAACAATTCTAATGCATAACATGGCCTGCCCTTCTTCTTAATGCTACTAGAAAGATTAAGTAATGTCTTGGGTATTTTGTGCCTTTAGGAGATTTAGGACTTTGGTAAGGAAAAGACAGACAGGTAAGAGAAAGAAGAAAAATAAAGTAGGTAAAATGGTGGCGAGAAAAGAAAAAAGCAATAAAGCATTTGGAGGAGAGGAAAATAAGAACAGGACTATGGTAGGAAGAAGTAAAGTTGTAACAGTTGCCAACAATGCACTCAGCAATTGCAGGCTGCAGGGTGTTTGTTCCTCACCATGTACAGGAAACTTTGAGGGTGTGTTCTAGTTTCCTAGAAAGACGGCTGAACTTGGAAACAGAAGACCAAGGTCCAAACTACCCCTCTACTCCCTACAGTGTGAAACATTGTGCATTTAGCATCTCTAAGTCCCATTTTCCACAACAGCAAAAATAGGGATTAAAATATCAACTTGACAGGGCTCTCCTAAGGATGACTAAAGGAGATATGAAGGATTTATGAAAATCACCTAGCACATAGTAGGTACTCAATAAAAATCAGTTGTGAATCTGAACCTATCTCTAAGCACCTTCTCATAGAATGGGCTAGATTGGGGCCTATATTTCCATTACTCATCTATTAACAAGCTTTAAAACTGGAAACACAAACACACTGACTCCCTAATGCCTCCATTTCAGTCTACCATTCTGTGCACATTTACAGCCTGGCTGCTGCTTATCTATGTTTGATTTTGTTTGTGGTATTTGCCTACGCCTTTGACACAGAGGTAGCTAGGGTTTTGACCTACTGCCATTGTTGTCATATTCCCTGTGCTTCATTGTTTGCACACCTAAGGTACATTTTTTCAAAGAAGCCTTCTAAGTTCACACTGACCTTTAGCAATAACCAGATCCATATGTGTAAAAGTGAAAGTACAGATTTAGATCTAGGGAGGGAATATTTTCTATCCTTTAGCACTGTATCATCATGACATGTGTTCTATATTTGGGTCAAACTGGGAAAGCTCCCACTATTAGTGGGGAAAAGAAACAAAAAATATAGTGGCTTCCCCTTGCAAGATGAGCGTTGAGCTAGGAAGTAGGCTTCTCCTTCAGTTACTGTAGGTTCTGCTGCTATTGGTAGAAGCCTGAGTTTGCTGGGACTTGTTGCATTTGGTTCATTTCCATCTGTTTCTCCTGATGAAATAATGACTGGGACTAAAAATTAATGGATCTTCTTTCCTTTTAGAATACAAAGGTCCCCCCCCCCCACCCCAGGATGAGCTATTCAAAGGGCTGCTATATATTCTCTATTCCCAAAGGAATTTTTAAAAATTAAATAAATACTTGATTGAGAATAAACAAATTGAATTCCAAACATTTCTTCTGAACAAAATACTTTGAGGAATCCTCTTTAGAAACTATGAGTTTAAACCTTTCCAGCTTTCACCTCACTCTGGTTTTGTTAAAGATACACAAATATAAATTGAACTCTAGATTGTGTTAATTTGTTGATAATTTTGGACCCAGGGTCACAATAATAACTATCGTTTATTGAGTACCAGCTAAATACCAGATATTGCTAGACACTTATCTACAGTACCTTCAATTCTCACATCACCCTAACAAGGTAGTAACAGTTTTCATTTTTATGTTCATGAAAACTGAGAATTGGAAAGTCTAACTCAGTTGGCTTAGTAAGTGACAGATCGGGGATACAATTGCAGGTCCTTCTAAATCCAGGACATATTCCTCTGTCCACTTTGTCATCATGCCTCTCTGTACTGTTACTTTCCCTTGGAACTTACATTATTAGATGTACTCTGCATGGTACTCTCTGCAAAATTACAAAGCCTATTTTGTGTTTGAATCTTAGCGTGAGGATTTGAAAGGAGCTTATTTCCAAGAGGACACTAGAATCTGAGTGAGCATTACTTTATCTGTCTAATCAAGTATTTTAGTTGATGAGAGGGCACATATCTTTATCCGGCAAAATTACTAACCATTAGTAGGAAAGGACTCATTTGAAGATTTAATTTATGGGTATGATTTGGAAGAATAAAGATGTACTTATATATGACATATCCAAATTTGAGATATTCAAATGTCTTACCTACTCAAAAATGTATGATGCTTCTGGTACAAGTAACGAATCTGTTGAATAGTCATTATGTTGATGATGTAATTGAGAGTTTAAAACAATCTCTAGGAATTTGAGTATCACTAAAAACAATCTCTTCCTGGTTATTTTGTAGCCTTTGGTTTAAAGTTTTTAATTATCTTTAATCTTCATTTAGATTGACAGTGACAGTAAAATATATAAAGAATATAGTTTTGTAGAAGCAAAGAATAAAGATAGTGACTTTGGGTTCTTTTACTATCCTGTTATTTACTTCTCTCTTTGTTGCTTCCCTCGTTGGTTTAGAAAAAGTCAGTAGCTTCACAGCTCCAAAGAAAAAGACTCTGCTCATCCCTCCTCCGGAGCCAGCTGTGATAGGGGAAGGGGAGGATTATTTCCTATCTTTGTTTGGTGATTCAAAGAAACCTATTGCACACTCATTCAATATCAAGAAGATTTGGAAGCACTTTTCTATGATTCTTGAAGAAGTGGGCTCCTCTAGATCCAGGTACATATTCTATTTTAATTATTTTATATTTTCTATTGGGATAGGAGTAATAAGTCAGTAGGAAGCAAAGTTTTAATCTGTTGTGCTGTGCCATGATTTCATCTAAGAAATTAGATAAAATATAATTGTTTCATGTTATGAGCAATTAAAAAAAATCAATATAACTTTCTAAGAAACTGAATAATGAATGCTAATTCTTCAAAGATGCTAGAGGAAACAGCAATACATAATCCCTACAAATAAAGTCAACTCAATTACTGTATTCAAGGACTTTATTATTGGCAAGTAATTCAGGTGGACTTGGTATCTTTTTTTCTTCTACTAGGTTCTTGAGTTCAATACAGAAAGAGAAATGTGGACTTTTTATATTGAATTTATTGGGGTGACATTGGTTAATATAATTATATAGGTTTCAGGTATATAGTTCTATAATTCAACATCTGCATATTGTATTGTATTCACCACCCAATGTCAAGTCTCCTTCCATCACTGTTTATTTACCTCTCCCACCCCCCTTCCCCTCTTATAATCACCACTAGAGGCCCGGTGCACAACATTTGTGCACTGGGGGGGGGTGGGGGGTCCCTCAGCCCAGCCTGTGCCCTCTTGCAGTCTGGGACCCTGCAGGGAGTGGGCCTAAGCCGGCAGGCAGACATCCCCCAACAGGTTCTTAATGCTGCCGCAGAGGTGAGAGAGGCTCCCACCACCGCCCCTGTGCTTGCCAGCCATGAGCCCAGCTTCTGGCTGAGTGGTGCTCCCCCTGTGGGAGCGCACTGACCACCAGGGGGCAACTGCTGCGTT
This sequence comes from Myotis myotis, assembly GCF_014108235.1. NCBI lineage: Eukaryota > Metazoa > Chordata > Mammalia > Chiroptera > Vespertilionidae > Myotis > Myotis myotis. The sequence goes on from NW_023416335.1 coordinate 179,142,671, forward strand.
GAGTATTTGCCCCTGGTGGTCAGTGCATGTCATAGAGACTGATTGTTCCACCATTAGTCAATTTGCATATTAGCCTTTTATTATATAGCATACTGTTGTCTATGTCTATGAGGTATTTTTCTTTGCTTAATCTCTTCCCCTTTTTCACCCAGCCTGCAACCCCCTTTCTGACAATTGTCAGTCTGTTCTCTGTATCTATGAGTGTGTTTCTATTTTGTTTGTTGGTTTATTTTGCAATAAAAAACAAACAATGCAATCAAGAAATGGCAAAGGATTTAAACAGACACCTCTTCAAAGAGGACATATATGGCCAATAGACATATGAAAAGATGCTCAATGTCACTAATCATCAGAGAAATGCAAATTAAAACCACAATGAGACATCACTTTTACTATCTGACTAGCTATCATCAGTAAAGCAACAAGTGTTTGTGAGGATGTGGAGAAAAGTAAACCCTTGTGCACTGTTGGAGAGAATGCATATTGGTGCAGCCACTGTGGAAAACAGTATGAAGTTACCTCAAAAAAATTAAAAATGGAACTGCCTCATGACCTATGATTCCACTTATGGGTATATAGTCAAGGAAACACAAAACACGAATTTGAAAGAACATGTGCACCCCTAATGTTCATTGCAGCATTATTTACAATAGCCAAGATATGGAAGCAACCAAGTGCCCATCAATAGACAAGTAGATAAAAAAGTTGTGGTACATATATACAATGGACAAAAGCCATTTAGTTCACTCATATGTGGAATTTAAAGAACAAAAACAAAGTAGAAACATTAACTGATAGATACAGAGATCAGATTGATGGTTGCCAAGGAGAGGGATTGGGAGGTTGGCTGAAAAAGGATTTGGAAGTACCAATTGGTAGTGAACAAAATTGTTGCGGGGATGTAAAGCACAGCATAGGGAATATAGTCAATAATATTGTAATAACTATGGGTGATGCCAGGTGGGTACCAGAAATATCAGGGGGACTACTTTGTAATCAACATATTGTGTGGATTAGTAGTTGTATATGATTGTCTAACCACTATGCTGTGCACCTGAAACTAATACAATGTAATATTGAATGTCAACTGTAATTGAAAAAAATTGTAGACATAGATATAATCTTTAAAAAGTGCCTGGCACATAGTAAGTATTGGTTATTATAATTGGTAGGGGTATATTTCATTTTTTAAATGATGTCTCTAATCCACCAAAGGGATTGTGACCCACACTCTAAGAAACACTAATTTATAAGTGTTCAGCCTGATCCCTGGTACATATTAAGCCCTTAACACGTTAGTAAGAAAAAATACCATCTTATCTCTGTAAAATATTTTGTTTGCTGAGTTCTTTTAAGAATACAGTTGCTAGTCATCTTCATAGTAACTTTATCAGAAATAAACTAAAATATTTAACTTTCCTCTTGATGTATTTCATTTCATGTCTCAGTGGTTTTTTCAACAGTAGGATTTAACTAATGATAATTGCACCTTCCTATGGCACTTATACCTCGACACCTAAAGCACCTTTTAAGTTTCCTTTATTTTATGGGAAAGAGATGATTTCATTGCACAGATAAGCAAGCAGAACTAAGAGATCAAGGCATTTGCTATGGAAATACACTATCTCCACATAGAATGTGTCCAATAGTGTAGACAGTTTAGGAATAACTTCCAAAGCATATTTATTACTCAGCTCTTCAAGTGAACTAAAGACACGCTCATCTGAAGGCACCTTATAATCTTTATATTTTTCTAGTGCTTTTGGAGACATTAAAATAGCAGAAGTGAATGATTTATTTGTGAAGCTCATTAACTCTTCCCTTAACAAAGAACTGGAGATTGGAAATCACATTCTCCAGCAAAATATGAATGGAAAACCAGACTCTCTGTATCATTTCCCTCCCAATATCACAATTCATGCCAATTCCACAGTAACAGTGAGTATAAGATATCAATACTACGAACTAAAATTGTACAGGAAAATCTCACTTACCCAGGTCGGATTGCGGCTCAGCACCCGTGGTTTCTTCATCACTTGCTCTCTATGTAAAATGGGGTGTATTGTTGGTGGTGGCCCATTGAGCCACGTTGTTCATCTCTGTGTGTAAGTTAATTAATACCATAGTTAAAATAATTCCATAGCTTTCTTCAATTTGTTGTAGAATACCTTGTGCTTTTATGACTTAACTATTAAAATGAAATCCAGAAGTTCCTAAAATTAAGCAAACATAATCCTTAAAAGAAAAGTTAAGAGAGTGTTTGCCTAGAGAACAGAAAACTAGTTGATACTGGAGGGTTTTTCCTCTTTCTTGTGCTTTCCTTTAAACCACATACAGTGTTGCACAGCGTGGCATTAGATATTATATACTCATTATATGTGAAGATCTCATATGTTGAGAAAGATAACATTGCAATCACCCTCTGACATTTACAAAACTGTTGAACTCTAATGGCATTTTAAATTAACAAACTATTTTCTTACAGGTCTGGACAGCAGCATCTGACAGAAAGCATCAGCCACCATCAGATTTTCTTTGGAAGGAAAAAGACAAGTTTACAACAAGCCCAAATTGTACAACCGTCCTGTGCAAACCTAATGGTGAGGTCGGTATCTGGTTATTAGCAATGCTTTTTAAATGGATAGCCTCCTTATGTTCTCCTCTCCTTAGCTCGCTCAATTATTCTTCCTTCCTTAAATTTTGGATAGAACCATCACTGACTGTCATAAAAAATCAGCAAATCAACAGCACCTTCTTCCCAGTGCTAATGTGCCAAAGAGCTGCTTATACTTGGCAAAAAGAATTTTGATATCCCAAATTTGAAGCTACTTCAGATTTCAGAGTTAAGGATGGATTTTATTTATGGTATTTAGCATGAAGAGCAGGATAAGAAAGGAAGAAACTCTGTATAGGCCCTTTCTATCCATGTATGTATTTTTCAAATGTCTGTTGAGATTTTTCTCTGCTCTAAGGGTTGCAATACCACAGGGCATCTGCTCTCAAGAACTAGAATTCCAATGAAATAAACTACAATCTAATTTGTCTAACTATACTGTATTCACTATAAAATTATGTGTATTAGTAATAGGTTAGTAACCAATTCTGAATATTTGACAATTTTATATTTTCACTCTATCTTTTTCCTTGGTATAATATTAGCATAAATACATACCCAAGGACTAACAGTAAAGTAAGGTATCTTTTTTTACAAAAAAAAAAATCTTACTTCTCTTATAAAACTACTAGAGGCCTGGTGCACGAATTCGTGCACCAGAGGGGTCCCTCAGCCTGGCCTGCGGGATCAGACTGAAACTGGCTCTCCGACATCCCCTGAGGGGTCCCAGATTATGAGGGGGTGCAGGCCAGGTTGAGGGACTCCACCGGTGCACGACTGGGGCCTGGAGGAACACAGGAGGTTGGCCAGCTGGGGAGGGACCACAGGAAGGCTCCAGGGCATGTCTGGCCCATCTTGCTCAGTCCCGATCAGCTGGACCGCAGCAGCAAGCTAACCTACTGGTCAGAGCATCTACCCCCTGGTGATCAGTGCACATCATAGCAACTGGTCAACTGGTCGACTGTCTGCCCCCTGGTGATCAGTGCACATCATAGCGAGCAGTTGAGTGGACACTTAGCATATTAGGCTTTTATTATATAGGATTCTTTAGATTTAAAAAAAATACCTGCCTTTTTTTCTTAGCCCCAGTCTAACTTACTATGTCATACAACTACTAATCTACACAATATGTTGATTAAAACCTATTTCTGAGTTTCTTCTTGCTAGATTATACCTGATGACATAGACTTGCTAATTTATTAAGAGTCATTTAACCATTTGCCACAACTTTTTGCAGCAAGGATTCAAGTCTAGAAAAGGGCCGTGCATAAACGAATACACTATACAAGAAATATGAATTTAGAAGACATGGAGGGTGGGCAGGCTGGAAACCTCCCTCTAGCAGGGAAGCTCTCTGACTTCTCGGTCCCTCTTGCTTTTATTCACTTGAATACACATTTGCCCTTTAGGAATGCAAACAGGCATATCAAAGGTGAAGTTTGGTAAATAGTAAAAGGATTATCAGGTTAGGGAATTGCCTTCAATCATTTTGCCAACAGCAGGGCAATATTATGCTGATTTTCAGCCCTGCTGAATATTGCATTAATATGCTAACTACTTGTTTGTCTTAGCCTCCAGCAGGGCTTGGAAAATTAAATGGCTTGCTCAAGGTCACATGATTGGTAAAATGGCAAAACTAAAATAAAACCAGATATTCCAACTCCAAGAATTTTTCTATTGCACTAAAAATAGCCTACAGGGTTCATATAGCCAACATTCCAGTGATGTAATTATTTTATTTTATCACATTAATAGAGGCCCGATGCACAAAATTTGAGCCCTTGGAGCCAGCCCTTGGAGCCACAGCTGCCTCAGCCCTTGCAGGCCAAGCTTCATCCAGAAAGTTATCCGGACAGTCATTCTGCTGTTCGATCTAATTAGCATATTAGTATTAGCTCTTTATTTTATAGGATCATTGTCATCAAATATTTTTAAGTCCCTATGGTATAGAGAGAAATAAAATATTACTCTTGTCAAAAAAAATCTTATAATCTAATTGAGGGAGATTGCACTAAAACAAAATCATAATGTATTTTCAACAAAAATGTCTGTGAGCTACTAAAAGAGGAGAATCCCTAATTGATTATCTGAAGCAAAAGTGGGGTTTTCCTGTTGTGATCCATGAAATTGAACTTTTTAGAAAAGATTTTATCTTTTTCTTTCTCTGCCATTGGCCTAATCTACCTGAATTTGCCTGACATTGCCTTTATGTCTAGTTAATTTTCCAATCCAATCAGTGAAATCTGCTCAATCCAATCAGTTTTTCAATGGTAACAGCATAATCCAAAACTTCTAATTTAATGAACTAAAAACAGATTAAAAGAACAAGTAGACTATTAGGGCACACTTCAGTATTTAATTTTCTCATGTTGAACACAGACATAATTATTAGTCCCTACATATGATTTTCCTGAAAAAATTTGCACATATATGTTGTATAGGTACCACATATTCAAGAAACCAAAACAAACTCCAGCTTTAGTAGTCATAGGTCCCCTAAATAGTCTCACTTAGTATCTAGTCTGGAGAATGTGGTATCCTCTCTTGTCTCTGGCTCTGGTTCTTCTGCTCATTTTCCCATCTCAAATTATAGTATTAAATATTTAGCATTTTGACTTATCAATATTACTAGAGACCCAGTGCACAAATTCGTGCATGGGTGGGGTTCCTCAGCCTGGCTGGTGATTGGGGCCAATTGGGGCCATCTCACCCAGTCCTGATAGGGGCCGATTATTGGGGCCAGCCGGCCAGGGGTAGGGACCTTGGGAGGTTGGATGGCAGTTGGAGCACACTGACCACCAGGGGGGCAGCCCTTCATTGAGAGTTTGCCCCCTGGTGGTCAGTGCGCGTCAACCAGTTGTTCTGTTGTAATGGTCGCTTAGGCTTTTATATATATTGATAACTACTTTTTACTTAGTATCTTAACTAAATCTCAGAACACCCTCATATAGCAGTTCCCTACTACTAGTCTCCTTATTTTGTGCCGGAGGACTCAGGTACATAACAAGTAACTACCTGGCCTGAGGATATACAACTTGTGATTTTCAGAATTGGAAACTAAGGCCAGGATGTCTTGCTACATTCTTATGATGTTTCACTAGTCCATGCACAATAGGTAAGTGACATTATACCGTTTGACTTTGAAATTTTATTGCAATAAGCCCATGTCATTTTTAAAAAACTCTAACTCCTGTCCAACCAGCATGGCTCAGTGGTTGAACATCGACTTATGAACTAGGAGGCTGGATTCCTGGTCAGGGCACATGCCTGAGTTTTGGGCTCAATCCCCAGTGGGGGGACGAGCAGGAGGCAGCCGATCAATGATTCTCTCTCATCATTAATGTTTCTCCTTCTTCCTTCCTCTCTGAAATCAATAAAAAAAATATATTTTTTTAAATCTAACTCCCATAGTATTTGATATTAATGAATCATTTCTGTTAGGCCATTGCCTGGTGCACTCCTATTCACTGGAAGCAAGCATGGGAAAAATTAGAGACTGACATTGAATTTCAGAGAAGCTCAGTAGTAAATGCAACCCCTCAAAAGCACATGTTTCATTGGCCAAAAGCTACAACTACAGCTAAAGAAACACTTAATCAACCTGATACTGAGATCTCAAACTACCAGATGGAAGTAGTTCCAGTTTTTCTTAAGAGGTAAAAGTTGCTCTTTTGTGTGTGTGTGTGTGTGTGTGTGTGTGTGTGTGTGTGTGTGTGTGTGTTGTTTGTTTGTTTAATTGAGCCCTTCCCACAATTGGTAACTGAGCAGGGAGGAATAACTGGGTCATAAGTAAATATATGATGAATAGGTAAATCAATAATGTCCAAAAAATTATTGAAAAGGACCATAAAACCCATAATAGTTTTAAAACATAAAAACACTCATGGCACAGCCTTAGCTGGTTTGGCTCAGTGGATAGAGCATCGGCCTGTGCACTGAAGGGCCCCAGGTTCAATTCTGGTCAAGAGTGCATGTCCAGGCTGCAGGCTTGATCCCCAGCTGGGGACGTGCAGGAGGCAACCGATCAATGATTCTCTCTCATCATTGATGTTTCTATCTCTTTCTCCCTCTCCCTTCCTCTCTAAAATCAATAAAAATATATTTTAGAAAACCAACAAAACACTCATGGTACAATAAAAGCTGGCAATTTCCCATATGCAATGAAGACCTGCACCTATCACCCCCCCCCCCCGCCCCCACCACCCTGGCCATTTCACCTCTCGATGGCACTGCTGTTAGAGGCAGAGCTGTGAAGGGGCGAAGAGATGAAGTTATCACCACATCTTTAGCAGTGCAGAGGCAAAGGGAGAAGTGCCACATCTGGTAGCTTTATCTTGGGTCAAGAGCTGGCTGTGACTGAAGGCGCAGATTTTACTCACTTGTGGGCAAATGCTTCTGAGGTTGTGATGAAAGTGCTGCCCACAAGGTCTAGAAAAGCTATACTGTCTTGTCTTAAAACATGTCCGTCTTTAGTTGCGCTTTCTTTACTAATAATGTCACTGCATACAATGCCTTTGTAGTTCAATTTGGGTTTAATTTTCCTTTTACAGAGAAAAAGAAATCCCACCAACTCTTTTCATGAATCGCAGCCCTTGGTGCCACAGTCCCGATAATCCTGCACATCCCCACTGTCCTCTGATGGAACCTCACAACCCCAGCATGGATGGAAGCCATTTAAATAGTCTTCCCAGGCCTCAGTCAGCCATGTCTAATCCTAATGCAGCCCTGGTAAGTCAAATGGATACTTATTCCAGCCGAGAGTAAGAGGTGTGTGTGTGTGTGTGTGTGTGTGTGTGTGTGTGTGTGTGTGTGTGTGTAGAACTGGTAAAAAGGGGTTAAGTTGTAAAATACACTAAGTATTAAAAATAAGTCATATCCTCAAACACAGCTGGCCCCTAAAGGAAATATTGTAAACCATTCACTTACATTTGCTCCAGCACTGTGTCTTTATTGTTTAAATAACAGCAAAATAGCATGGCCAGCAAAAATACGTAGTTCTTGAAGTTTGGTCAAAAGGACATATTGTTTTTTATTAGGCAGGATAAACTGGTCCTACAAGTGATGCTATGCTAAAAAAAATATTCATCTTTTCCAAACATACTCTCATTTAATCCCAAATTCTTTTTTTAAACTGAAGTGTCTTACTTAAATTCTCTCAATAAAGCTTTTATTAAATTCTCTCAATAAAAGCTTGTGTTATTAACCCAGAATCTGTGAATGGATTTCAGGAAGCCCAGGAATCTATTAAATTTGGTGCAAAAATGTGTTCCTGCGTTGTGTTTTCTGCAGAGAGAGTCACAGGGGGTTCCTCAGAAGCTCCCGCAAGTTAAGGATTTTGATTAGAAGAACACAATGCCAGATCTGAAGCTGTGGAGAAAGGCGGTTTCAGACAGTAGCCCTATGTTGGTGAGTTATCATAATTTGCAAACTTTTAGTTAGCAGAGGGTTCTTTTTGAAATGAAATCTTGGGCAGAGTCCCAATGTATGAAATGGATAAAAGCAGACCTGCCCAAGTGGAAGAGGAGGCAGTGATTCCCATTATACCCTTCTCCTTCTTCTTCCCTCTTTCCCTGTGATCCCTGAGGCACCTCCCTGGGATCATAATATTCTGTATACAACAGTATAAAAACCAGTTCAAATTCTAACATTTTATTGGGACACAGCACCCCAAAATAATACCTTTCAGCAGTGGAATGATGGAAATTTTGTAAATTTTATCCCATTTCATACAATTAAGTATTCCATATCTTTGTGCCTCAGTCCCTTTATCTGTAAAGTAAGAGATTTGGGTCTGAAATGTGAACTCTTTCAGCAATAAGTCTTAAACACATACTATGTACATAAATAATACATATTATCGTATACACACATGCATCTCTTCAGTACACTATGACTTAGATTTGAGTTTCTGAAGAAGCACATTAATTTATATTTTTCTCCAATTAATGATAGCCTTCACTCTATTACTCATTCTGGACAACTTGTTTTCCAAATCAATTTGACTTTAAATTTTCTTTTTCTAATTTTATTTTTTTTTAATTATAGTTTACATTCAATATTATTTTGTATTTAAATTTTCTGGATTCACCTTTCTACAGTGGTGGCAACTCACCTTGATTGTTCAATAATTTTTGCTATTCAACACAAGACATTTCATTGTATGTGTATATTCTATAATAGTTGCTTTGTTACTTTCAGGGACTCTGTTCATCATTATATACCTTTTTCCTTTTTTATTTATTAAATTTTCAATGTGAACAGCTATACGTCAGAAGTGTAAGAACTTTTCTTTGATTTCAACTATGAAAGGTGGCCATAAAGAGGCAGATATTATGAATATCATATTTTTATGTCATAATTTTACATTCATGACAACCCTAATCATCAATTAGTTGATGATTCACTGGATTATAGCAATCCTTAAATCATCAGTTCATTTCTTTGAAAGAATATGTAACTGATCCTTCAAGGGAAAATTACCTAAACTGTTAATTATCCAGTCTCTTTTTAATTTGCCTACCATTGAACTATTTGCTATCATTAGAGCACTTCTCAATAATTGACAATGAAAAAGGAGATAAAACAAAAATCGATCAGTTTTACTCATAGGTTCTTCAATCCTGCTCCTTTTCCCCTACACTAAAAAATAGGTTAGTTTGCTGAGTCATGGAAGAATCTTAGTTGCATGTGACTCATCTACATGGACATCATTGCCTTGTGTTTAAGTGTGCCTCTCAAGTACATTATAGCAGAGCCTAGTGACTTAACAGTAAGGATAGTTTTAAAGAAGCATCTACACATTGTATGCCTAATCTTTATCAAGCAAACTTGTGTTTTTAAACATGTTAAACTATAGAAAGTATGGAAGAAGTCTGATGTGAAATTGGAATAAGTCATTCTGGTTCTCATTTTTATATTTTAATTCTCTATAAATGGATCCATGAAACATAATTAATGTGTTTTTAATCACACAAATGACAATAAATATAATGCATATCACATAATAGTTGTTTAATACATGTTTGATGAAGCACAGGCAGAAAAGGAGACACTGCAGGTTTACAAGCAGGCAACTCATAGAGTTAGATCTGTCTTTTAAAGAGAATTTTGGAAGCAGTATTGAAAATGAAGTGGAGTGAGAATTATTCTAAAATCTATGAGGAAAGAAAGAAGGAGGGGAAAATAGAGGAAAGAAAAGAAAAGGAAGACCAAAGCAGGTTAGGAAAAGAGATTGGTGACAAATTGGTTCTATAGAATTGTAATTTGACTCCCAAAGGACAGGTGACAGAGAGATTGGGGCAGAAATAATATTTAAGAAATGAAAAAAAGACATCAAGCCATAGAATCAAGAAGAATAAATCTCAGCATATTTAAACCACACTAGTGCATATTATAACAAAACTTCAGAAAACCAAATAATAGAAATCAGAAATCAGTGGAATGATATCTTCAATGTGCTAAGAGAACTACTGTCCTAGAGTTCTATACAAAGCAAAAAATGTACTTCAAAAAGTGAAAGTGAGCCCAACTAGTGTGGCTCAGAGATTGAGTGTTGGATCATGAACCAGGAAGTCACAGTTCCATTCCGGGTCAGGGCACATGCTCCCATTGTGGGCTAGGTCCCCAGTGGGGACATGTAGGAGGCAGCCAATCAATGTTTCTCTCTATCTATCTTTCTCCCTCTCTCTAAAATCAATTATATATATATGTATATGTATATAAATAAAATAAAATAAAAAGTGAACAAAGACACTTTCAGGCAAACAAAAACTAAGAGAATCCAACAACAAAGTCACACTAAAGAAATGTTTCAAGTAGAAAGGAAATAACGCTAGAAGGATGCACAGACATACTGGAAGATGTGAAGAGAAATGCAGAGTCAAAGCATAGAAAAGCATAAATGAATATTTACTGTACTGCCGGGGTCCAACCCCAGCAGGTCCAGGGGTCCCCAAAGGCGTGGACGGAGTCGGCGAAGAAGGAAGGACGCAGAGACAGTGTTCAGTTGATCAGCAGCCTAGCCAGGATCTCTAGCCAGGATCTCCAGCCAAGTTCTGGTCTGGATCTCCAGCGAAGTTCTGCTTAGGATCTCCAGCCAGGTTCTGTGTCCATGTTCTCTTGCTAGGTTCTCCAGGTTCTCCAGCCAGGTTCTGTAGCCATGTTCCCTCGCTAAGTTCTCCAGCCAGGTTCAGTCACCAGGTTCTAGTCAGGTTCTCTTGCCAATTTCTGTAGTCAGGTTCAGTCCAGGATCTTTTGCCATGTTCTCTCGCTAGGTTCTGTCTCTAGGTTCTGAGGCCAGTTTCTGTCTAGGAACTTTTGCCATGTTCTCTCCAGCAAAGTTCTTCTGTCTCTAGAGAAGTTCTGTGTAGGTCCTGTGCCTAGGTTCTGTCTCTCTTGGTTCCGTATTCTAAGTTCTGTCTTGCTGTCTTATTACATCTGTATTTATACCAGTTGGTTCCAATCCTATCAATCTCTATTTCAAAGGTTAGGGCGTTTCTTATCTCCATTCCAGGGAGTAAAGATTATGTAGCTTAAGCATGATTGTTCATAGTTAAAGTGATTAATTACCCGCCTGGCACTTACTTAAGAGGTTTTATTCCCTCCCTAACTTCAGGGTAAAATCCCTACCTGGGGAAACACCCTTTCTCAGAGACCTTGGTTAAAACACATAGTGCCAAGAAGGTGAGCAAACATATTAAGAACAGTATGCCATATATGCCAGGTCCCTTGAAACAACAAGCATGGACCGGCTCCCGGCAAATTCCCCCTTTTTTATTTTTTAAAAGCGGGCATTAAAAAGAAAACCCCGAAATGCTCTCTTGTATCCATTTTAAGAGTAGGATTGGCGCTTTCCGCTATTACCTGAGTTCTGATCTATCACCCCAGGGAGAGCTTGCCAATCCTGCACTTTCCTGGGGTGGAAAGGCTGCAGTGGGGTTAAGGATAAGGCTCCTTGGGCCTACCTTCTCCCATGCCTTTACATTTACCTTTCCTTCCTCAGAAAAGCATGGACATGCTTCTTGTATAAAACGTTCTGTCTGACTGGGGGTAACCTTAATTCCTCTGCTAGCAAGCATATGTGTTAAAAGATCAGTACAGAGTCTTATTTCTTTAGACTCAGTATGGCACATCTTCTTAATCTAAAGATCAATACAGAGTCTTCTTTCTTTGGACTCAGTATGGCACATCTTCTCAATCTAAGAATCAATACAGAGTCTTCTTTCTTTGGACTCAGTATGGCACATCTTCTCAATCTAAGTTCTGTACTATCCACCATCTTACCCTACTTATCCTCTATAGGGGGGTCTGCAGTACCCTGGTGGAGTCCTATCCGTCCCGAGTGTGGGGTTCTCAATGGGGGGGGGGGGGGCTTACCCAGGGGAATCCTGTTCCAGGGGTTCCCAAAGGTGTGGACGGAGTTGGTGAAGACTATCTACCCTCTTCCTACGGTGGAGTCCTATCCATCCCGAGAGTGGGGCTTACCTAGGGGTCCCTGTTCGGGCGCCAGATGACGGGGTCCAACCCCAGCAGGTCCAGGGGTCCCCAAAGGCGTGGATGGAGTCGGCGAAGAAGGAATGACACAGAGACAGCGTTCAGTTGATCAGCAGCCTAGCCAGGATCTCTAGCCAGGATCTCCAGCCAAGTTCTGTTCAGGATCTCCAGCAAAGTTCTGGTTAGGATCTCCAGCCAGGTTCTGTGTCCATGTTCTCTTGTTAGGCTCTCCAGCCAGGTTCAGTCACCAGGTTCTAGCCAGGTTCTCTTGCCAATTTCTGTAGTCAGGTTCAGTCCAGGATCTTTTGCCATGTTCTCTCGCTAGGTTCTGTCTCTAGGTTCTGTCTCTAGGTTCTGAGGCCAGTTTCTGTCCAGGATCTTTTGCCATGTTCTCTCCAGCGAAGTTCTTCTGTCTCTAGAGAACGTTCTGTGTAGGTTCTGTGCCTCCTAAGTTCTGTGTTCTTAGTTCTGTGTTCTAAGTTCTGTGTTCTTACATCTGTATTTATACCAGTTGGTTCCAATCCTATCAATCTCTATTCCAAAGGCTAGGGCGTTTCTTATCTCCATTCCAGGGAGTAAAGATTATGTAGCTTAAGCATGATTGTTCGTAGTTAAAGTGATTAATTACCCACCTGGCACTTAGTTAAGAGGTTTTATTCCCTCCCTAACTTCAGGGGAAAATCCCTACCTGGGGAAACAACCTTTCTCAGAGACCTTGGTTAAAACACATAGTGCCAAGAAGGTGAGCAAACATATTAAGAACAGTATGCCATATATGCCAGGTCCCTTGAAACAGCAAGCATGGACCAGCTCCCGGCACTGTACAAAATAATACTAATATTGTCTTGCAGGTTTACAATTTATATCGAATTTTACATTCATGACAACCCTAGCCCATCCTATATAGCTCAGTAGACTAAGCAACCTACCATGCACCAAGTGGTCACTGGTTTGATTCCCAGTTAGGGCACATGCGTGGGTTGTGGGCTCAATCCCCAGTACAGGGTATGCAGAAGGTACCCGATCAATGTTTCTCTCTCATTGATGTTTCTCTCTCCCTCTCCCTTCCTAACAAATCAATAAAAAACATATTTAAATTAGTTTCCCAGGGCTACTGTGTCAAAGTACCATAAACTTGGTGGCTTAAAACAACAGAAATGTATTTTCTCACATATCTGGAGACTAGACATCTGGGGGGAAAAAAAAGGTGTCAGCAGAGCCACCCCCTCTCTGAAGGTTCTTGCCTATTCCCAGTTTCTAGTAATTGCCAGCATTCCTTGGTTTTTCGTGGTCTGTAGATGCATCACTATAATTTCTACCTCCATGTTCACCTGGCCTTCTCGTTTGTGTGTTCATATATCCCTCTTTTTATAAGGATGCCAGTCATTGGGTTAGGGCCTACCCTAATTTTATATGATCTCATCTTAACTTGATTACATCTGCAAAGACCCAATTTTCAAATAAAATCACATTTACTGTTCAATGGCTTAGGACTTCAAAATATATTTGGGGGTAGACATAGTTTAACCCTAACAACAGTAATAGCACAAATGCTCAGAGAGGAGTAAATGGAGTTAAAGTACTCTACATTTCATGACTTTTTCAATAAGTTGTAAAAGTAATCATTTATATTAGACTTTAGTAAATCAAGAATAATGCATGTTGGAATCTAGGATAGACACTAAAAGAATAGCATACAGTTGTCATGTTCATGATATGTATCATACGTTCATTATCATTCAATATAAAATATATTCTAATTTTCAATATATTCTTCTTTGATACATGGGTTCTTTGGGGATAATATATCCCCAAAAAAGTGGGTTTATTTAAGGAATGCAAAGTTGGTTTAAGCTTTGAAAATTAATCAAATTAATCATCTTAGAATAAAAAGGAAAATGATATGACTGTCTCAATAGATACAGAGAAAGCATTTGATAAAATTTAATATCCATCCATAAGGAGAGAACCTTAGAAAATTAGTATTTGAAAGAATTTCCTTAATCTGACAAATAGTATCTACAAAAGTCCTAAAGCAAACTATCATTTTTAATGGTCTGTAGTGGATATTTTCCCCTTAAAATCCAGATCAAGACAATTCTCCTTATGATGACTTCTGCTCAGCACTGCACTAGAAGTCTGAGTGAAAAAAAGGCAAGAAAATGAATATATAAATATACCATTATCCCATAATCCAGCAATTCCATTCCCAGGAATTATATATGACTGAAAAATATGTACATATGCATACCAGAAGACAAATACAATAATGATCATAGCAACTGTATTTGAAATAGCCAAAAACTAGAAGCAACCAATTGTTTGTCAGCAATATGATGGATAAATAAATTATGATATATTAATACAATCTTTTAATCAATGAAAACAAATGAACTACTGCTACATGTAGTGACATCAATGACTCTTATAAGCATACTATTGAGTGAAAGATGCCAAGCAAAAAGAATTGAATATTGTATGTTTCCTTTTATATAAAATTTAAAAACATACAAAACCATGGTGTTAAAGGTCAGAATAGCAGTTATCTCTGGGAGAGGGAAGGAAGTAGCCTTTGGAGGTTACACAAAAACTGCTTCTAGAACACTGACAGTGTTTCATTTCTTGACCTGAGTGGTGTTTACATGAATGACTGTTTTCATCATGCTGTGTAATTATGACTTGTGATCTTCCCTGCATGTATATTATACTTAAGTAAAAGTTTATTTTTAGAAACTTGATGACAAGAAAAGGAAAATTAGAAAGAGAAGACAGCACAGTGATAGTAATGAGCACTGACAGCTTATACCCTGAAGAGGAAGGAGAAAGAAAACCTAAAAAATATAGGGTGTCCCCCGAAAAATTTATACACACTTGAATAGCTAATAGTTCTAGATTCTATTTTATTTTGAAAATGAAATAGATTTTAATAAACACTGCCTTTATAATTATTCACGGTGTGTGTATAATTATTCACGGTGTGTGTATATATTTTTCCTGTAGATCGATGAACTCAAAATGAATATTAATAATATGAGGCTTATTTAGCAAAGGAGAAAAATAGCCTTACCTGAAATAAGTCTGAGCCTATTGTTATATTGCGGTGTATTGGAAATTAATTTTAATAGAGTTCATCATAGCTCAGTCATTTCCAGGGTCCTCTGTAGCAAAAGTGGCTAGTTACTGCCCCTAAGTCATTGTTCCTTTAGACCAGGGGTCCTCAAACTACGGCCCGCGGGCCACATGCAAATACAAATATTGTATTTGTTCCCGTTTTGTTTTTTTTACTTCAAAATAAGATGTGTGCAGTGTGCATAGGAATTTGTTCATAGGTTTTTTTTAAACTATAGTCCGGCCCTCCAACGGTCTGAGGGACAGTGAAGTGGCCCCTGTTTAAAAAGTTTGAGGACCCCTGCTTTAGACACAAGACTTTAGACACAGGCCCAGGGACACCTAGACACATGACTGCCAAGAATGAGGCCCGTTTTTCTCAGTCTCTCCTACAGTTAGGCAGGATTATGCCTACGTTCTGTACAATGGAATGTGAACTGAAATCATGTGTACAGCATCTTACCATGCCCTTGGAGTGCATGTGCCCCTGTGTCTCCTCTGGACCCCAACAAAAAGAGCTGGAGTTGCCATCTTTCAACCCAGAGATGAGGCCATGTGTTGAGGATGAAAATGACATTCTACATGGCACTCCTGTGTTGGCACTTCTCCAGATTGTTAGTGAGAGAGAAAGACCCTTGTTTAAGCTGTTGTTAAGCTGTGCCTGAACCAGATGGCCCACACAGGGTCACTACCATTTAGTTTCACTTAATAGGCTACTGGTTAAAAAGAAAACAAAAATCTCATCCAGGAAGGGCATTTTAAAGTCAGTTAGGTAAATTTAAATATAGACTGAATATTGGATATCAATAGGTCATGTTCCTTTCTTAGGTGTGCTGATTGTGTTGTAGTTATATTGGTTGTTCTTAGATTCATACAGATATCTGTACTTAGTGTCTAGTGGTTTAGTGCTATAAGCATAGGTAGATAATACGAATATGGCAAAATACTAATTCTTGAATCTGGATGATAGGTATACAGATTTGGTTGTATTATTCTTTCATATTTTGTGTATGTTTGAAATTTTCGCAATAAGAATTAAAAAAAATAAAGTTATTACTTTTTTTATTTTTAGGGCTTTTTTGCTAATCCTCACCTGAGGATATTTTTCCATTGACTTTCAGAGAGTGGAAGGGAGCTGGAGAGACAAAGAGAGAGAAACATCAGTGTATGGGAGGAACACATCGATTATTGCCTCTCACACTCTCCTCAACTAGGGCCAGGGATGGAGCCTGCATCTGAAGTACATGCCCTTGACCGGTAATTGAACCTGGGACCCTTCAGTCCACAAGTCAATGCTCAAACAGGCTAGGGCAAGAAAATTATTTTTGATAGAGTGTAGTATGCAATTGGAGGTACTAGTGCACAGAGCCAAGCACTGGCCACAGTATGAAAGAATAGCTCTTGGGAAGGGTCGATACCTTTCACAAAGCAGATGTGTTTGCATTGTGTTGCCACTATTGTTCCTAGACCTAGAGAGAATGCACTTTCCTCTTGCTGAGATTAATCTTTTGATAACGTTGTCAGTCTTCTTCTGTAATTCAAGTTAAATGACAGAAACTCGTCTGAAGATAGTATTCTACAGACATTGCTTTAAACTAACACTGGGGTGTGTGCACTGTTTGGTGCACTTTATTTGCACATGGTCTAATATACTTTGCTTGTCATCTGTGATCCATAGTGTACCCTGCAGTGAGATTCATTTTAATTGTGGACTCTACTGTTGCTACTGTCTTCCATGCCAATGTCATTATAGTAATGAAAATAATGTTCCTTTGCGTCTGAGGGTTGCTGAGCCACACTACAAAAGCCAACCTGTTAGAGAATCAATGAAACTAGAACATAGATAGCATTAGGTAGGAATGAGACATTTAAAATCTCATCAATGTAAACTCTCTCTCAAGGTCACGATTATGGAATTTTACATTAGCGAGACTGTGGTCAGTGCCTCATCACACTTCAATAGAACTGGCTTATCTGTTCCTGGGATCAAAGTATTTTTTCCCCATAAGAACATATTACCAATCCATAATGGTAACAAAGGGGAGAAGTACAAGTTTGAAATCAATTTTTTATGTGTCTTCCATATTATAGTATCTGTTCTGTGTATTGATGGTTATACCCGTATTGCATTATTAAACTTATCAGATTAAGAATTTGGAATATTGTATGTTACATCTTTATGACTGGGTAGATTTTTAGTTAATGTTGTAACTAGAAATTGTATGAATTGATATATAGAAATTTTAAACAAAAATAAAATCTGACTAACCTTAGAAAAGAAAAGGTCAATTACTTGGACCTCTTACAATCAGACTGAATAGAAAATAATGACTTGAAGAAGCGCTGCAAATTGCCAGGGGTTTCTGCCCATTATTTTATTATTAAATAATAGCATCCAAAAAATTAGGAACATTTTTTATAAAGGAAAATTACATTACATCATATATTTAAGGATAATGATTTTTTTTACTCTGTTGCTTGCTTTCAGAAATTTTAGATTATAATATCTTATATTTCTGAAGACATTTCTTTTGGTAAAGAATAAACAAGTGAAAACCATTGATATGTCTTCTTGAAGCTGTAATACAGCTGTCTTTAATGCTCATACAAAGAATTTCAAGGTATTAGTCCTTTATGATTGGATCTTTGGTTTCAAAACATTTAAACCTCATAAAACAGAAACATTTTAAATCAATTTCCCTTTAGTTATAAAAGATTATAATCTCATTTATAGAAATGTATATGTATATAATTAATGAGCCATTTTGTCACACAAGTAAGAAATGTTGTTCGGGAAGTCAGAGTGCCCACATTAATGTTACCAGGTTTGAATGTCTCAGGCTCAAATAATGCAAGAAGTTGCCATCACCCACCCTCTGATACTGAAACAAACACCACCACTACTACTAATCCTGTCATTAAATTTCAAGAAATGACAGACGGGAAATTTTATAGTACTTTGCTGTAGAACAAGTTTTCAGGGTTTAATTCAAAGCCTTCCTCCTCAGGCTAAGTCAGTCTGGAAGGACAAACAAAATATTTACAAGGTCTGTTTCATGCCAACAAATTGCTCCAGAAGATGGGAAGTGATGGGCTAGGTTTTTCCTATATCTAAGCCACTGCCTGTGGTAAGGAAAGTGTCTGGGCAGCGTACCTATATTCCAGGTCCATAACTTACTATTCAGAAAGTTTACACCATCATGTGCCAAACAGCATCCTGACTCATTGGATTCGGAAACTCAGTAGTGGCGAAGGAATAACTGTGCTAACCAGAAACACTGCATTTTTTGTTCATCTTCCTTGCAGTTCACATTCTTACATCCAGCTTCTGGCTAATTGTTTCTTTGTAATCAAATACTGACAGTCCACCTTGATAATTCTTCCTCTGAGTTGCAGAGAAAACGAAAGGATTAGGTATGGCCGAGAAGCCTTTACTGTAGTTGTTTGTTTTGTGTGGTTTTTCCAGAGAAGCTCATTGTTGTATGTACCTAAGGTATTATTTTGCTTTCTTGTTTTTTTTTTATTTTACAGGAATAAAAAAGCATCTCATTTCTGGAGTAGAAGTAATTTGTACTTGGGAACATTTGATGGGGCATTATTTTGGTTTGATACACTAGTCTTCTATGTCAAAATTACGTTTAAAATAAGTGACTTTCAATCCTTGCTTAAGTATACAGAGGTGAGGAGGCCCCATCTCTGTCACCTCATTCATCACCGGGGTGGAGTGGCTAACACGGCAGGCTCAGCAGCATCTGCCCCTGTCTACACACCATCTCGTGCAGCCCTCCCGATGCAGCCCGGTTCCTCTGCCTCCCTCCACTAGCTACTTCATCATTATGGCAGCTGTAAGTGTAGAAGGTAGAAAGCACTAGGGAAATTTTGCTGGTAAAAATTATTCTGCAACCTCAGTTTTTAAAATATACCTTCCTGATGGACACTTATGTCTTGAAATATGTTATTGTAATAGCTCATTGAAAACTTGGACTTAATAAACAAATAATCCTTGGAATGTGTTTTTAATCTACTTGGTTTAAGTTACCATTAAATAATGTTCTTTTTTAAAAAATTGATTTCAGAGAGGAAGAGAGAACTAGAAACATCAATGATGAGAGAGAACCATTGATTGGCTGCCTCCTGGACACCCCACGCTGGGGATCGAGCCCACAACCCGGGCATGTGTCCTTGGCTGGAATCGAACCTGGGACCCCATGCACCACTTGACCACCATCACCCAGCTCTGCTCCCCCTCCCTCTGGCCATGACCACACTGTTGTCTGTGTCCATTGCCTCTGAATATATGTTCTTTGACTAATCTCTTCACCTTCCTGCATCCAGTCCCCTCCTCCCCCGCCTCCCACATGCTCCTCATGTTTGACCTCTGTCAGTCTGTTCCAAGTTTTCATGTCTCTGGTTTTGTTCATCAGTTTATGTTGCTTTTGGGGCCAGTTTTTGTCTTCCCTGTTGTATGATAAACTTTCTAAGGCTGCGAAATAAGGAAATGTCATGCCTTTCCTTTTTGCCCTATATTCTCATTCTGTCCTTGTTGATGGATAAGTAAGAGTGTTTGAAATCCAGAGTCCCTTTAAATACTCAAAAGCACAATTCTGCAACTATGCCAATACATTTTAATTCCCATGAGCCACAGATTACTTATAGCATAATAGAATTATTCTGGTTAGCGACTGCAGATGCTCTGTAGTTATGTATCTTTTAAATGGCAATGAAAGGAAAGATTAGGAACTTTGGCTTCTGCTATTTCGTTGATAAATGGCCTTCTAGTGTTTAACTAGTCACTTCCAACGTTGCCTCATCATTTTTTTATGATAATATCAACATCTACGTAATTGAGGAAGATCTCAATGGCTTTCCATTTTACAAGGGGTGTGTTTAAACTCTTTCCCCAAGAGCTGATGACAAGGTGAGCTTTTGGTCAAGTATTCCTTTGCGAGAGTATCCTTCTCTAGTTGACATTTTTTGCTGCCCTAGTCCATGACTGATACATTTTATGTTTTCTTGCTCCTTTTTCTGACTAGGCTTTAGTTCATTCCTTGGTTTAAGAATAAAGCTACAGCCACCTAATCTCTAACTTGTTGGTATCCTAGACTCTGCTGGCACAAGTGACTTAATTGTAATGCTCCACACAGCCGGCTGATCTTTTAATGGTCCCTACCTACATCTGTGTACCCACCTTTCCGTTTTTCTCAGATCGCTCAGATGTCTAATTTCTTTTGGCTCACCTCTTTCTAGTGTTTTTCCTAATCATCATCATCTATTTTCCGAAGGTCACCTACTCTTTTACAAGTTCACTCTCTCCATTTCTATAGCATCATTATCCTTTAACTTCTAACTTCCTAAAAATGGTTACAAACTCCCCATTCTTCTGAGAAGCTTTTTTCTCAGGCACTTCTTTTTGTTTATTATGTTTTTATTGATTGGAGAGAGAGAGAGAGAGAGAGAGAGAGAGAGAGAGAGAGAGAGATCAATTGCCTATCTCCTGCACACCCCCTACTGGGGATCGAGCCTGCAACCCCAGCATGTGCCCTGTTTAGGTATTGAACTGGCAACTTCTTGGTGCATGGGACAACATTCAACCGACTGAGCCACACCAGCCAGGGCATCTCAGACACTTCTTAATAGGATATTGAGACTATAAAGGGATTTTTTCCAACCACCTCTTTTTAGAGCAAAAGAAACTGAAGCCTGTACAGATAAGTTACCAAAATTCACTTAGTGACCAACCACAGAGCCAAAGCAACCCCCAACATCTTTTAACTACAAAGAGTTAGAAAATCCAGCCTTGGCCCTACTGATGTAATCTCCCAGAGGTTAGAGTTGTATCTGCACTGGTACCCTTTTCCTCCAGTGTAGCCCTAAACAGGATATAGTTGAAATGGAAAGTACGGTATGTGAAATCTGCCACAGACATTAGCAACCAGCACTTCTGCAATTCAATTACCCTTCACTTTCGGTAATCAGAAGGGCATGTACCAAATATCTAATCTAGATATGAGTTGGAAAGGGGTCATTTTATTATACACAAAACAAGGATTTTTGTTGTTGTTGGTTTAGGTTGGAAAGATATTTTTAATCCTCTCATTAAGTATTGAATAATAATTTTGGCAAAGATTTTTAGCTTTTGTTAAAAATTATTACTGCATTATTACTTTACTTCACTACTGTGGTCAAAAATTTGTTCATTGATCCCCTGTGTGGGAGATTTGTTGGTAGGTTTGATTTTTTTTTTTAACCCACGCTGTTTTGAAAAGTTTCAGGCCTCTTGAAATGACTTACTTCTGTCTTCTGAGAGCTTCCATCCCCATCTGGTGGTATCTTTAGGATTGACCATCAATGTGCCCTCCGCATATTTCCTCAGCCTTTACTGGGAGCAAAATCTTACTTCATCTGTCAGTGAACAACTTCTGTATTGCAGTCAGCTCCTGAGTCTGGTGTGTCTGTTCATAGAAAATTGTTCAGAGATTAAGTCATCATTCGGTTCTCATTGGAATTCATGACCATTTGTGGGTAACTTGTAATGCTATGCACTTGTGTAGCATTTCACGGTTTTCACGTGATCTTGTCTGAGCCTATGAGGTAGATAAGGCTGACATTATCTCCACTTTATGCTCGAAGACACTAGCTCAGAGATTCTCAGTGACTAAACTAAAGTCACTTAGATAGTAAGTGGCAGAACTAAGACTAGAATTCTAGGTTCAAGCCAGTGCTCTTCCATTCCACTCTGCCCACCAAGCATTGGCGTTTGCTTGACTTCGTCTTGATGGCTCCCTTCACGATTTGCCTACAAGGAAGAACACCACGCATGTAGAAGTAGGGCTAGGAAAAGGTATGTTTATTGACGCACCAAAAAGAGACCCACTTGGCTACCATGAAATCGTAAGACTACCCCAAACAGCAAAATATATTCAGATCCTATTTCCAAAATAGCTAATTTAACAGAGTGGCAGTCATTGGTACAAAAAAAAAAAAAAAAACACCCACAAAAAAACAAAGTTCAATCTCTGGGGTATTTGACTGCTCCTCACATTTCTGTGCTACGACTGATTAAAACCATGTTGGATTAAAACCATAGTTGGATTCACAGCTCTCATATCCTCTCTCTACTCAGTCCCAAAGAATTGCGGGAGCTCTGCTGTGTGAGTAATGCACAGCATAGGTGAGTGCTGCCATGGAATGCTGCAGAAACAGAACTTTCCACAAGTTAGAGTCAGAGAACTCTGGAAAATCCAGGTAGTTTCCCTTTGTGTCTGCTACCGGTCATATGAATTCTCGGGCTTGCTAGGAAACAATGACAAATTGAGGATAAATTATAAAGAGGGAAGAAAGAGCAGGGCAGAATGGGACTTGGAACATATCATCACCACTATTCTTAAGAGTATGCAATTGCATACTGCTAAGAATGCACCAAAATTGCAAACACCAGATATTAAA
Organism: Myotis myotis; assembly: GCF_014108235.1. Lineage (NCBI taxonomy): Eukaryota > Metazoa > Chordata > Mammalia > Chiroptera > Vespertilionidae > Myotis > Myotis myotis. The sequence goes on from NW_023416335.1 coordinate 179,165,331, forward strand.
TTCATAGTCAGTAGAAGTTCATCTACCTAGGAACCACCCTTGTATTGTATTTGGCACTCCTAATAAAGTGCTGAATGCTTTTCCTCTAAGATGAGGAACAAGACAAGAATGCCTACTATCACCACTTCTATTCAACATAGAATTGGAAGTCCTACCCACAGCAGTCATGCAAGAAAAAGAAACAGAAGGCAACCAAATTAAAAAGGAAGAAGTAAAACTCTCATTATTTACAGATGGCCTAATACTATATATAGAAAACCCTAAAGTTTTTACCAAAAAAACTATTAGAACTAATAAGTGAATTCAATGATGTTGCAGAATACAGAATCAATATGCAGAAATCTGGTGTGTTTCTATAAACGAATTAAATATGATCAGAAGGAGAAATTAAGAAAGCAATGCCATTTATAATTATATCAAAAAGAATAAAATATATAGGAATCAATTCAACCAAAGAGGTGAAAGATCTGTATTCTGAAAATGATAGGATATTGAAGAAAGAAATTGAAGAAGATACAAAAAATGGAAGGATAAACCTTGCTCATGGATTGAAAGAATTAATATTTTTAAAATGTCCTTACTACCTAAAGCAATATACAAATTCACTTCAAGCTCTAGTGAAATGCCAATGGCATTCTTCTAAAAATTAGAATAACAAATCCTACAATTTATGTGGAACTGCAAAAGACCCTGAATAGCCAAATAAACCTGCAGAAAAAACAAAGTGGGAAGGATCACTCACCTTGATATCAAACTATACTGCAAAGCTACAATATACAGGGTGTCCCCAAAAATGCATACACACTTTAACAGCCGATAGCTCAATTTTGAAAATAAAAATGTATTTTGATAAACACTGCCTTTATAATTATTCAAAATGTGTGTACATTTTGGGGGACACCCTGTATATACATATACAATGGAATATTATTCAGCAATAATAAAGAATGAAATCTTGCCATTTGTGACAACATGGGTGGACCTAGATGGTATTAAGGTAAGTGAAATATGACAGACAGAAAAAGACAAATACTGTATAATTTTAGTTATATGTGGAATCTAAAAACGAACAAACAAACAAATGAATAAACAAAATAGAAATAGAGCCCTGGCCGATGTGGCTCAGTTGGTTGTAGTGTTGTCTTGTACACCAGAAGGTGGCAAGTTTGATTCCTGCTCAGGGCACATACCCAGGGAAGAGGCAACCAATCGATATTTCTCTCTCACATCTCTCTCTCTCTCTCTCTCTCTCTCTCTCTCTCTCTCTCTCAAATCAATTTTAAAATTTTAAATTAAAAAAAATAAAAGAGCCATAGATATATAGAGAACAAGATGATGTTTGCCAAAGGGGAGACTGATAAGGAGATGGAAATAAGTTTAAAAATAAAGAAATGAAGGGTGTGAACATTTAGAAATTGGTCATTGAACTGGTTGCCTCAGAACCATATTGATCTTCATATTTAAGACCAGAAATATACATTATGCACAGGAGTCAAAGAGCTCTGCACATCATAAATTACTATTAAAACTGTAACCTAAACAAGTGCACATCTTTCAGAATTGAGTGAGAAGGATTTTAAAAAATTAATAATTCTTTCATCTTGGAAAATTTTGAGGTATCACAGAAATAATTTTCTCCCTCCTGTTATTGTTCTACATCTCTGAGTATGTTCAAGATTTGCTACTTCCAAGTCTTAGTTTAAGATAAGTGTGATGGAAAGACTCTGAACATCTCTACTTTATACTGCTATGACAATACAATTTCACCATATTAACAGTGTGCATTATTGCATTGCCATTTTATTTTATTGTTCAGGACAATGATACCCAAGTATAGAGAACATAAGGATGGCTGACATATCGTAGCCAGCCTTCATCACAAAGGACAGGAAGCCAGTAGCAAGCAAGAAAATGGTTTTTTTTAGAAAAGATAATTCCTCAGGACTTTACTATAACCATTTCTTAAAGAAGATGATAAACTTTATGGACAAGGTAAACCATTTGTTTTTGTTTTTTCAGATGTTAAAAAGAAAAACGTTGGTCAAAAGCAAAACCAACGCAGTCTTCATTTTATGCTCATGAAGTTCTCCAATCAATAATTTCAGTCTTTTATACCCTGCCCAACCGTTGTTCTGCAACTTCTGTCATTTCTGCAGATGCACTTTCCAAAAGCGCCTGTTTCAGGAATTCTAAATCTCATGGTCTGTGGATTCACTACACTTGGAATCTGTCCCCTTAACACATGGATTAATTTAACTTCCTGATGACTGGAAATAATAAGTGACATTTCTATGGAGTAACTAGTTGGGAGTTTTTAAACTTCAAATCCAGCCAAGATAATCTCGTCTTCCAGTTTGTGGTAGTAGGTACATGGGATTTTCCCCATAGATAGGAAATCAACACCAAAGGGTGTTATTATTTTAATTAAATAATCTGATAGCATTCCTTTTTTTAAAAAAAAAAAAAAGGATTCTCTTTTTTAGCTTACTCTATACCTATAGTGCCGGAAGCTGGTCCATCCTTGCTGCTTGACACAGTCGCTGCAGGAAAGAAACATCTGCACAGCATATGTTTCAAGGGACCTGGCATATATAGCATACTGTTCTTAATATGTTTGCTCCCCTTGGCGCTGTGTGTTTTAACCAAGGTCACCTCTCTGAGAAAGGTTGTTTCCCCAGGTAGGGATTTTTCCCTGAAGTCAGGGAGGGGATAAAACTCCTTAACTAAGTGCCAGGCAGGTAGTTAATCACTTTAACTACAAACAATCACGCTTAAGCTACATAATCTTTACTCCCTGGAATGGAGATAAGAAACGCCCTAACCTTTGCAATAGAAATTGACAGGATTAAAATCAACTGGTATAAATACGGATGTAACAAGACAATAAACACCAGAACTTTGCTGGAGATCCAGACCAGAACTTGGCTGGAGAACTTGGCTACAGATCCTGGCTAGGCTGCTGATCAACTGAACGCTGTCCCCGTGTCATTCCTTCTTCGCCGACTCTGTCTACACCTTTGGGGATCCCTGGACCTGCTGGGGTTGGACCCCAGCACTATAGAAAGTATGAATTTGAGAAAATAACAAAATATGCTCATTTTTAATGTTGACCCTTACTGAAGTCATAAGGTATGATTGTTTCAGTTTCTGAGAACAAATCCTTTCTATACCTTGTAACCCTGCCTAATTTAATTTATTTTGAGTTGATATATGTGTATTATATAGCATATGCAAGAAGATGCGGCATATACAGCCTTGAAATGTGAGGAGTGAGAAAAGTGAGGATTTCCCCCCAATATCTGTTTTTAAAAATAAAAACTAATTAACCCCAAAATCAACAGTGACCATTGAGTTTTATTTTAATACAAAGAAACACCAAGAGCTAAAGATACTTTATTTTTAAAAATATCATGTGTCAAGGGACTCAAATATATACTTGTATACCAATGTTCATATCAACATTATTCAGAGCAGCCAAACTGTGGTAACAATCCACGTGTTTATCAACAGATGAATGGATTTTTTTAAACCTGGTGTATACATATAACAGATTATTCATCCAATAAAAAGTAAAATTCTAATATACACTACAACATGGATTATGCTTGAAAACATTATACTAAGTGAAATAAGCTAGATATAAAAAAAAAAACACAAATATTCTATGATTCCATTTCTCTGAGGTACCCAGAATAGGCAAATTTATAGAAATGGGAAGTATAATAGAATTTACTAGGGGCCAGAGGAAGATAGAATAGGGCATCATTGTTTAATCTCTTTTCAGGATGATGAAAAGGTACTGGTTATAGCAAGTGATGATGGTTACACAATATTGTGAATGTACTTAATGCTCCTTAATTGCATACTTAAAAAATAGTTAAAATAGTAGGAAAAATCTCAATAACAGCTAATTATTATTTTTGAAATAATAAAAAAAGTCATATGCCAGTCCAAAGCACCTGAGAATACATGTTGCTTGACAAAATAATTTGTCATATACATCCTGGTTTTATATAAAAGGGATTCACATTAATTCCTGCATAATGATGTAGCTTAAATATTTTCTAGTCACCAGGTTACACTGATCACAGCTTTTCTCTTCTTTGGACACTTCAGAGTAGACTTGCACATTTTCAAAAAACTGTCCAACAACACCTTATGCCACTTTAAACCATTAAGTATGATCTTGGAATCACATGTTGGCTAAATTGTGTAGGCTGTTCTGGCTTTTTCATGGTTACTATAGAAACTGTGTAGTCATGGTGTTGTGAGGAGACTACAAGGGCATCTGAGAGAGTACAATAAAAGTTAACTTATTCAATGGTTTATAATTTCTTCCAGCTGTCTCCATTTGTGATTATCATGTTCACATTGGGAATATAAACATACAACTGAAAGGGCTCTGTTAACCATAGCCAATAAACAATCTCACCCGTGACAGACTTCCCTCCCAACCTCCTTCCCGCAAAGATCTGTAATAGAAACACATGAAGAAGTGGCATGTATGGTTCAGGTGTTTCCAATTAGTTCCCTCATAAGCAGAGGTTTCCTAAATCCAAAACATATTTCAGCTCAAGTAGTGTTCCTTATATTTGAAGATTGTGTAGTTCCAGGAGAATTTCATCTACACATCTATGATTCATTGACACTTCATCAATAACATATTTCCTCTGAGCTCTTCTCCATGATCATTTCCTCTCTGGGTGGTCAAAAATATGGTACACTTCAGTCTTGCTCTGCTTTTGTGAAGCTCACTCTTAGAAAGTGTGCAACCTTTTGCCCTTGCAAGAAAAAGAGAAATAAATGCTCCCTGCTGGGACTTGTAGTAGATTCCTTGTCAGTTAGGTCACCTCAGAGTGTTCTAGCACAATGCCTCCTCTATCTTCCTCCTCAAGGACTGTGGCAGTCTCTCTAGAATGGCACAGCTGGGGAAAGATAGACCCATCTCTGATGGTATAAATCATTACTTGTGTAAATGGTAATACTCAAGCAAGACTATTGAGGGATTACAAAAAAAGAATGTGGGTTGGGGGCATGTTGTTTTCCGAAGGTTCTGGGAGTGAAAGTTCTAAGGTTGATCCTTTGGGCCTCGGCAGCCTTAGAGAGCACTGAGTTTTAGTTTATGGTCCCAGAAATATAACACTTCATTATTGCCCGCTGCAAAATAGCGTCAACACTCTTTATAATTACTGTACATGAATTGTGAGGATTGTTTCACAGAGCATTTGAAAAATGAGCATTGTTAAATAATATTCACTGTTAGGGAAACAAATTCATCTACAGATCGATGAACTAGATGAATTACAATGCAAAAGAAATCCAAAACTTACCTACTGCTGAATACCCCTCAAAAAAGGTAAACATTTCAAGCAGATTCATATTCTCTCTCTCTCTCTCTCCATCTCTCTCTCTTACACCCACACACATACTTTATGGTTTTGGCAGGAAATAGTAAAAGATACGCAACAGGCTAAACATTGTTTTGATGATGTAGTGTTTTTGGTTAATTGTCAATGAGCTTTGCAGAGGAATCCAAATTTTCAGATCAGCATCAGGGCAAGAGTTCTATTATGGGGTAAACTCCTTACTATTATTGGCATTTCACCTCAAGTTCAAGTCTAACCATCTAAATAAATTTAAAATGTATAATAATTATATGATTTTGTACATAAGAATCATATAAATTGTGACCACTCAATTATCTTTGTTTATGAAAATACTGACTTGAAATATATCTTTATAGATATATTCACAATACATTTATAATTTTTAGAATACATTATATGAGAAAACAGATACAAGTAGAAATTTTGTTTTATTTTTAGAGGAGTTTTACTTACTATTTTATGTTTCTTAGGCTAAAGACAGTATCAGTATGTTGAATGCCATGAAATTCCTGCTTGTTTATATTTTACCACAGTATGAGAAAATATAAAGCTTTTGGAATTGCTTGAAGCAATAGTGTCTGTTCTAAATAGGTTGTGTATGCATCTGTATTGTGGTCCTGAGAAAGAGGGTAAAAGTTTCCTTATGAGAGGTCAAAAGGATTGCCAAGTAACCAAATTTAGCCTGAATATCTATAGATTGGAAAGGTAGTAATAATAATGTTCTCTGCCTTCTACCTGCATCACACATCATATTTTATATTAGTCAACTAATAATTAACTTTAGTTCAGGTCCAGGAGAAATATAGCAACCATGAGCAGAAGTATCACAGGAACTGTTTTTTCAAGTCCGGGAACTACAGAGGTTTGGGGATGAGTGAGGGGTGGGGAAGATATCCACTATCAACATGGCTCATTCACAGTGCGGGAAAATTGACGCTGGCTACATGTTTATGTTCACATGGACCTCTCCATAAAGCAGCTTGGGCTCTCTCATGCAAGGTATCTAGGTTCTTACAGCAAGTGGCCTAAGAAACAGGAAACCGAAGCTACTTGTTTTTAAGATCTGGACACAGAAACTGACATAGCATCATCTGCCCTGTTCTATTAGGCAGTTACAGAGCCTAGATCTAAGGGGAGGGAACATAGATTTCTACTTCTCTATAGGATGCCTGTCAAAGAATGTTAAGAGCTTTAAAACATCACCACTGTGTGTACATCACCAGGAAAATACATGCTGTTTTTTCAACTTGATCTTGCCTTTTCATCTCAACTAGAAATGTCTGTGCCAATCTTGGAAAATAAAGTATATCCCTGAGTTCAGTTGATAGGCCCATTGAATTCTGATGTTTCAAAGAATCACAACAAAGCTGTGACCTCCTTATCTTTATTTGGGGTATATTGTGAGTGTAATTAAAGCAAAGGAAAGCTGTTTAAAATATTGCTCTGAAGTAATAATTGGCTTCAGAGATTATAAATGACCTCTTAATTTCTTGTACCACCTTTCTAGGCCCCTCAACATCTTCCCTCTGCCTTAACTCACTAAAAATCATTGTGGATTCACAGGAGATATATCTTGAAGGGCTTGTAATTGTCTGTTTAGTTTATATTTTGCAAACTTATTTTCCCCTGTTGTGCATTTTTAATCACCAAATATTTTTGAGCATATATTATTATATGCTAAGCACTAGAATTTAAAAAATACATGGTACATTAAGGGAGTCATAGACCAGTGGGAAACATATTTTTAGCAAAATAAAGAAATACTACAATAAAGCCAATACAAAGTCCTGCGGGGTTTCCAGAGAATGAAGAATTCCTGATAGGTGCCATGGAGCTGATTTTAAGAGAAAAGTTAAGATGCTTCAGGCAAATGGAGAAAAGAAAGGCTGATCAGTACATGTAGCAACTAAAGGAGAGGCCTGGGTGGTTTGGAGAAACGGTCATTTATAGTGTGAGTTTACACTATTGAATGAAAGAAGGGACAGGAAATGAGGCTTGAACTGTAGACTAGGCCAAACCATGAGCTTTGTGTCCTGGAGCCAAGTACTTGAACTTGCCCTCATATGTTATAGAAGAGAAATAGCAACTCCAGATTCTCCTCTGGAATCTGGCAGTACCTGAATTAGATAGCAAGAGATGGAGATAGAATTTGTTCCACGATAATGTGGTTATTTTTCCAAAAAACCTCAACTTTGCTAAACTTCCTTTATGTAAGACTTGCTCAAGAAAAAAAAACTTCAGTGAGGAATGAAAAGTAGTATTTCTAGCTACACATATAAAGTTACAAAACCTATAAATCATTGAGCAATACATTATTTAATCACATCTAGCTTCAGCTTCCAAGTAAAGGTCTGTCTTTGCTATCAGAATCTGCCTCTTAAAATTATTACCTTCATCATCCACTGTTAGAACAAAGTATACAATCAAAGAAGCGAGCCATGGTTTATATGATAGGTTCCCCACCCCCTGTTCAAAATTCAATGTTAAGCCAGTATCAATCTGGACAGTAATTCACGTTCCCTGATTAATAAATGGCATATTCTCCAATCTCCATTATGAAAATACGCTATTGGGAAATTGCCATGTTCAAGGAGCTTTCTCAGGAAGCGAGGAAGGTATCCTATGAAGGGGAAAGATGAATTGAAAAGTTGAATTATTCTGAACACATGTTACAAAATTTCAGGCAAAAACTTCTTGGGGGCTGGAGAGATATTCCAGTTTTAAAAAGATTTTTGGAAAATGTGCTAATAAGATTGATCACTATGCTTTTTGAAACCTGACCCATTAGTTTTGCCAAAGTGACTATCTGCACTACCGAGCTCACGTTACTTATTGCTCAAGATCCCACAATGACTCTTACTCCCTATAGTTTAAAATCTAAACTGAATTCTAAGGAGTCTTCTGGTTGATATCTGATCACAGTATGTCTCCTACATTTCTACAATTACTGCCTCAGTCAGTATCTTATTTTTATGTAAATTGTCAATTTCCTAAATGTTCCTAAGGACTTCTATCCCCATCATGGAAAAGACCTCATCTTTCCCAATATCTCTGTGGATTGTGGATTGTCACTAAGGACCTGCTGAATTCTCCAGGGGCCATTCTTGTCTTGCCATCTTCGTGTACTGTCCTTTCTCCGTATTACATTACCACCTAGAATTCCTCCACAACCTAAAGCACTTCCTATACAAGGCTGTAAGTGTCCAGCAGACATTGCCTTGAAGCAATAGAGAGGATTTATTTTTTTAATATATTTATTGATTTTTTTACAGAGAGGAAGGGAGAGGGATAGAGAGTTAGAAACATCGATGAGAGAGAAACATCGATCAGCCGTCTCCTTCACACCCCTACTGGGGATGCATCCGCAACCAAGGTACACGCCCTTGACCAGAATCAAACCTGGGACCCTTCAGTCCACAGGCTGACGTTCTATCCACTGAGCCAAACCGGTTAGGGCATGGATTTATGTCCTTTAGTCTACAGCATAGCAAGTAACTTAGAATTGAACATGTGACACCTCTGTTTTGAAGTCTTTTAGGCATCCTCAACTCTGGGAATTTCTCAAGAACTTTTCCCTCACAAAAGGCATGTGGCCCCATCAATCTTCCTTCTTAGCCCTATTTCTTTTGCTTCATAGTCCAGTTCTGACTCTCCACTCAACCCACCACCACCACCACCACATTTGATCTTCTGGTTACTTCTTTTATGCAAAGTTCATCTTCCTAGATTTTTTTGTTGTTGTTGTTAGAGTGAATCTTCCAAAAGGAACACTGATTTTAGATTTATTAAGTAACATCTTCTGCACAATACATTGTATCCATTGGCGTCTTCTCTAACCAGCATTTGACTTTATCAGTATAAAATGCTGAAATGTTATTTGGTCATGTTCCCTAATAGTCTCACATAGAAATTATTTTGATAGAAAGAAGAGGAAGAAAGTTACTGAGCACCTACCTTGTACCAGCCACTGAACTAGATACTTCAAGTTTTCATTTTATCCTCAGGCAACATCGGGCCCCCAACACCAGCCCGAAGCTAGAGTTCAGTCACAGTTGCTCCATCCAAATCCAGCCAAGTGCTCTAGGGTTCACCTTGGGCATCGGTCGATTTCACACTCACAAAGGCATGCAACTTTGCCTTAGGTACTCTGGAGTAATGCTGGTCAAAAATTAATCTCTGGAACAGTTGTGTTGTATCACCTGGGAGCTTCTTAGAAATCCATCACCTTAGCCTCCATTCTATACCTGCTGAACTAGAATCCACAGTTTTAATTCTATCCCTAGGTGATTAGTAAGCACATCGAAGAGAACTAGTCTAGAGAACTCAGGATGTCACCGAACCCCAGCAGCTTCACAAGTACTTGCTGATGAAGGTCTGTGTTCAACTAGGAGTGCTGGCTCAGTATGAGAGGGTGTGGACGACACTGTATCCTCAGAAGAAACGGCATAGCTTGATGCTGCAAAAGTAAAGAGAAAAGAAAGGCTTTAGTTCTGAATTTAAGTTACTTGCCAAAACTTAGAAAGTGATTTTCTGTTTGTAGTGTCCTCTCATACTCCCATAATATAAGGTTTCCTTTTTGCCAAACTTATTTGTAAGCTCTTCACTTGTGACTTTTATGAATTTATTCACTTCATCTACATAATAGATTTATTACTTTTCTTCATTGGCAACTAAAGAATATACACCGTGTTAAGATTTGTAATTGCAAGTGTTTCAGAAATGATGTCCTTGAAGGAGGTATTATGGTTTAAACTTGACTTAGTAGGAAAATTGTGTAAATATAAACCCTCTTTGAACTTTCCAAATGGAGTTTTTGCTAGTTCTTCTGCAGGTAACAAAAAATACTGTAGAGATCTGTGGTTACCCATAATGTTTCTTTGCTAGCTGCAGATTTGTTTGCTTATGTCTTGCTATCTAAAAACAGAGCGATTGGGAAAGAAGATGGGATAGTGTTACAGAAGAATAACTGGCCTGGTAAAGGCCTATTCAGAACCTTTAAATGTTGAACAAATTGGGGATCAGGATCATGGAGCTCAAAAGATATTCATGGAACTGGCTTTTACTTAAACTCAAATAGTTTCAAAAGAAACTAACCTTTCTGGTTTCCTTTAGATTTTATCAGCAAGGTTGTTAGAGTCTCTCCTTGGTATAAAAATAAATCTTTCTAATATGTTACTTCAAATTAAACTAATAAATTTATAGCTACAGCATAAAGAGTTGGAAAGTTATAGAAGTAAGTATAATTGAAATTAGTACATGCAATCTTTATAATCTAGTTTTATATCCTTTTTAATAAATATCATTAAATTTTCTTTTATAATTTTACCATAAGCATAGTTCATGTTGCTTTAGTCTTCATAAAATGGCCTTGGGTCAAATCTCATTATTTATCTATTCATTTATGGGACATTTATTTTCTAAGTGTTTTCTATTATAAATGGTGCTTTAAGAAACATATTCAAAATTGGTAGTTACAAAATAGTCATGGGGCTGTAAAGTACAGCATGGAGAATATAATCAGTAATATTGTAATAACAGCCAAGGGAACACTTTGTAAAGTATGTGATTGTCTCACCACTACGCTGTTTATCTGAAATTAATACAAAATAATATTGAATGTAAACTACAATTGAAAAAATTAAATTAAAAAAAGAAATATGTTCATGCATATTGTTTTTCTACACGTTGGATTATTTAGTATTTAAAGATGTTACTGACTATATTTATTATAATAATAATGAATAATTTAGAGAGAAGAATTTAATTGAAAATGCTAATTGAAAAAATATGACTATTTTCTAAATCTGATTTCCCCATTCTCAACTTCAAATCATTCATTTTTATTTTTTTTTAATTAATTCTCACTCGAGGATACTTTTCCATCAATTTTTAGAGAGAGTAGAAGGAAAGGGGAGAGACAGATGGAGTGGTTGCTAAAGTAACTATCTCAGTAACTTAAACACTTTCACTTTTTTCTGTTACCGTGCAAGTTTCAGGTTAATCCCCTTCCTGGCTGAACTTTGCTCTGTGTGAGAACATACAGCCTTTAGGGTTAGTCAGTCCAATTATAGTCCTATTCAGCTCTTCAGATATATATGTCAGGAAAGAATTGTTTTAACCATCAGGTTAAATGGATAGAATTCTAATTCATAAATTTGGCAGAGTTACTACCAAGGAGCTTTAGCTTCACGCATTAACTATTCATTCTTAGAGGACCACACGGATCTTTCTCATATCCACTTGATTTTCTGCTGTTTGTCTCTCCTTTTTAAGTGGTATGTCAAAAATCTAAAGGGGAAACTTTCTCAAACAAATGATGAACAAACGCTCTGAAGTTAAGAAATGACTAGTGAATTGTGTGGCAACAGTTTTGCAAAGATATTTCACTACTTTGAAAACTTTGAAGACACTTTACCAAACTAGATGGGTAGTGTAAGTGAACACACATCCTAAAGTGCAGTGTGGTCTGGCAGCCTTCCCTTCCATGAACACAGAACTTCTGGGCCTCAGAGCGCTGCTGGCAAATGATAATTAATTTAATTGTGAACAGCTGTTCCTAAGCCAGTGCTTCTTCAAGTGAGGAGACTGAACATAAACACAGCCACCCAGCTAAAGCATGGGAGTTCGGCGAACATGCTATGCTCGCTCTGGAGACATGAGAGGGGCATCTTCTGGAAAAATTGAAATTGTGATAGAGGCCACTTCCTGGGGTTTTTTGTGTGGATGTTTTGTTGTTGTTTTTTTGTTTGTTTGTTTGTTTGTTTTGGGGAGGAGACACTTGTCTCTACCTCTTGAATTGTATTGCTAATTCTCACTTGGGAACATTAGCAAAAGATCTATACAAAATGTTACTGATTTCATTCATAAGAAAAAGGGATACCCCCAACTCATTGGTAAAAAGTATCATGAGTCAACGGCTAAATAAATATTAATAGCTCCTTATTGGGGCAGTTACATTCTGTTATGTCCAAGGTTTTAATTTTTTATTCTATGAAAGTAGATTGCTTTAGAACTTCAAGATGAATGATATATGACAACTGTAAAATAGCTACTAGGAAATGTAAAGTTAAAGATGGTGGAGACTATTGAGGCTAATGTGGTTTTGGGATCAATATGCAGTATTATTTAGTCTCAAAATGTTACCTTCTGTTGATTCTAATCAAATTTGATCAATATATCACTTAACTCATAACCTTCACGTTTACTGCTGACAACACATTTTATAGCTTAAAAGTTTAAAATATGAGGAATTCTTTTTTGTTGTTTGGTTTCATCTCCATTTTATTCTCATACTTATCCTGAGCTGTTTTCCAAATTATTTCACTTCTATCTAATCATCTAAAAGCAGCTATCTTTCATTACCACAAGAGAAAATACTAATGAGGAGATTTGGGTTTCAAAAAAAGAAAAAAAGCAATTGCTTGACTTGGGGCCTTTAAATAGAAAGCCAGAGTAATTTACTTTCACTCTTCTTTAGATAGATGATAGACAATAGATAGATAGATAGATAGATAGATAGATAGATAGATAGATAGATAGATAAGAAACAATATATTGATATATGTTGTTCACTTAAGTATGTATCCACTGACCTATTAAATGAACTAGGTGGTTACTTAAGTTCTGATTTGAAGAAGTTTTGAAAAATCTGACTGCTGAGAATCTCTTTACTGTCACACCAGATATCTTTTTAGGGTTTAAAGGATTTCTGTTGGGATTTAGTGATTGTGTACCTAGGCACAAGTTGGCCACGACGAGTTCCTGATTTTACATGACCATCCTGATTTTAAATCACTGTTCTATTGTCTTGGAATCATCAAAATGTCTCCCCCCAAAAATGAAGCATTGGTGCTCAAACCCTATGTCCCAGGTTGCACAGAAATCTGGAAGTGACTTATAAATGTCAGCTCAACTTTTGGTTTAGAATATAGGTTGGTCATTGTGCACATGCTCTGAAAGAGTAATATGTGAAGCTATTTGCAGGCATTACATTCACCATAAATGACAGGGTGCCTGCTCTGTCACTGCCGTTGAGGGGGTAGCCTCTCCAACTTCTCCCCCGGGACCACACCTGGAGGGTTATTTGAAGGGTCTCCAATTCTAGGTTTCCTCCCATCTGTTTCTTCTTTTCCCGTCTTTTCCATTTGCTCCCATGGGCTGGCAGAGAGCCTCAACTACACTTCCCTCCCAGTCACTGGCAGCCCTAAACAATATCTGTGCGGCCACTGGTGGTGACAGGTGCTGCCTTTAGCAGACTTATTCTAGATGTGACAGGTCAATAGTGCCTACATTACCCTAGTAGCTTATTACACTGTCTCTTTAGCTCATCTAAGGAAGTTAAGAGATCAACCAAAGGACTTGTATGCATGCATATAAGCATAACCCATGGACCCAGTCAGTAGGGGAAGTGCGGGGGGCAGGGGGAACGAGTGGGGAGAGGTCAATGGGGGGAAAAGGAATTATATGTAATACTTTAAACCAGGGGTCCTCAAACTTTCTAACAGGGGGCCAGTTCACTGTCCCTCAGACCGTTGAAGGGCCGGACTATAGTTTAAAAAAAAACTATGAACAAATTCCTATGCACACTGCACATATCTTATTTTGAAGTAAAACAAAACAAAACAGGAACAAATACAATATTTGTATTTGCATGTGGCCCGCGGGCCATAGTTTGAGGACCCCTGCTTTAAACAATAAAGAATTAAGAAAGAGCCCTAACCGGTTTGGCTCAGTGGATAGAGTGTTGGCCTGTGGACTAAAGGGTCCTAGGTTCAATTCCGGTCAAGGGCATGTACCTTGGTTGCGGGCACATCCCCAGTAAGGGGTGTGTAGGAGGCAGCTGATGGATGTTTCTAACTCTCTATCTCTCTCCCTTCCTCTCTGTAAAAAAAAAAAAAAAAAAAAAAAAATCAAGGCGGGTTGCGGGGCAGGAGGTAGGGGGGTAAGAGATCAACTAAAGGACTTGTATGCATGCATAGAAGCATAACCAGTGGACATAAGACATGGGGGGATAGGGGAGGCTAGGGGACTGTCTAGGGCGGGGGGATAAAATGGACACATATGTAATACCCTTTGTAATACTTTAAGCAATAAAAAAAAAAAAAAAATATATATATATATATTTTTTAAAAAGAATAAGGAAGAAAGAAGGAAGGAAAGAAAGAAAGAAAGAAAGAAAGAAAGAAAGAAAGAAAGAAAGAAAGAAAGAAAGAAAGAAAGAAAGAAAGAAAGAAGAAAGAAAGAAAGAAGTTAAAAAAATGAGTCTGTTAAAGCCTTGGCTTTTAAAGGCCATTATTATTGTTGTTGTTATTATTATTATTAACTAGAGGCCCAGTGCACGGATTCGTCTACTGGTGGAGTCCCTCAGCCTGGCCTGCACCCTCTCACAATCCAGGACTCCTTGGGGGATGTTGGACTGCCAGTTTTGGCCCGATCCCCGCAGGCCAGGCTGAGGAACCCCACCGGTGCACAAATCTGTGCACTGGGCCTCTAATATGCATATAAGATCTTAGGTTAATCTCTTCCCACCCTCCCCTCTCCCCCCTTCCCTCTCAGATTCATCAGTCTGTTTCATGTTTCTATGCCTGTGCATTGAGCATCTGTCCCCTGGTGGTCAAGTGCACATCATAGCTACCAGTTAAATGGTTGGGTGGTCGCTTAGGCTTTTATATATATAGACTAGAGACCTGGTGCACAAAAATTTGTGCACTCGTGGCGGGGGGGGAGAGGTCCCTCAGCCTGGCCTGTGCCCTCTCACATTCTGGGACCCCTCAGGGGATGACCACCTGCTGGCTTAGGCCCACTCCCCGGGGGATTGGGCCTAAGATGGCAATCAGACATCCCTCTGGCAGCCCGGCAGCCCTCGGGGGATGTCCACTTACCAGCGAGGAGCAGGCCTAAACTGCAGTCGGACATCCTTCACGCTGCTGAGGAGGCAGGAGAGGCTCCCACCACCACTGCTGTACTGGCAGCCATCAGCCTGGCTTGTGGCTGAGCAGAGCTCCTCCCATGTGAGAGCACCCTGACCACCAGAGGGCAGCTCCTGCATTGAGCGTCTGCCCCCCGGTGGTCAGTGTGTGTCATAGTGACCAGTCATTCCCAGTCTTTCTGCTGTTAGGGTCAGTTTGCATATTACCCTTTTACTATATATGATAGAGGCCTGGTGCACGAGTGGGAGCCGGCTGGTTTGCCCTGAAGGGTGTCCTGGATCAGGGTGGGGGTCCTGCTGGGGTGCCTGGCCAGCCTGGATGAGGGGATGATGGCTGTTTGCAGCTGGTCACACCCCCTTCAGGGTGGGGGTCCCCACTGGGGTGCCTGGCCAGTCTGGGGGAGGGGCTGAGGGCCATTTTCAGGCTGGCGGGAGACTGAAGTGCCCAGCCTCTTTTTTTTTCTTTTTTTTTATTCTGGGATTTATTTACCTTCTATGGCTGTCACTGGAGCTGAGAGCTGGCTCCAGCTCTGAGGCCGTTGCCAGCTGAAAGCAGGTATCTGCGTTTGTTTAGATTCTATAATTGAAACTCTGTTGCCATCACTGGCGCTCTAAGCTCTGAGCCCGCTGGCGGCTGAAAGCAGGTTTCTGGGTTTGTTTAGCTTCTATAATTGCAACATTGTTGCATCTGGAGCTCAGAGCTGGGCTGCGGCAGGCGGGGAACCTTGGCTTCCTCCATCACTGGAGCAAACAAGCCTCATGTTTGCTACAGCTGCGTGGCTGCCAGCCGCCATCTTGGTTGGCAGTTAATTTGCGTATCTCGCTGACTAGCCAATGGGAAGGATAGCGAAGTTACAGTTAATTACTATGTTTCTCTATTATTAGATAGGATGTTTCCTGCCCTCTTGCTTTTAATAATTGAGAAAAGGGCTCTAAGAGCTTCCATAGCCAAGTGCAGAGGACTCAGAAGGGCATACTCTCATCCATAGCAGCATCTCTCAAAAGCCTTGGGACACTGGCACAGGTTAGGAAGGACAGACCAACAGTATCTCAGGTGTACTGTCCCTTTTTCAGGGAATGAGGAGAGGTCTTTGGCCTGCAAAGCTCTTCCCAGGGGTGCCCTTATTCTAGCATAAATTCCTCTGCTGACAAAATGATGTGGTTGACATTGTGGCACAGAAAGTAGATTGCAAACCTGTCTTGACCTTGGAATCCTTGATGCAAGTACATTTAGGTAGAAGGGGCTGATCTGGTTGAAGAGGAGCCTTACCACCCAAGCTGCTCCCCTCCATCAACAGCTTAGCAATGGACTCTGCTGGGTCACTTGGACCCACTGCACTGAATCTTTGTCTGTAAAATGGTATAGTTCACAGACCCTGGAAGAACACTTCCCAAATCAAATTCTCCAATGAATGCCAGACTGATTGCACAATAAGCAGTTGGGGAGTTGGTCAGATTTCAGATTTCCAGGCCTGATTAAACTCAGTTGTAGGATTTATGTATTTACCAAGGTCCCCAGGTAATTCTGATGCACGGACAAGTTTGGGAACCATGGTCATGGCCTGGACAAAAACCTGCACCTGTGCTCTTGAAGGTGAGGGATAAGGACCACCTGCAGCAGAATCACCTGCATGTCTGAGACGTGCGCATCGGGTCATGGAAAACTACACTGAGAAATGGGGAGTGGGAGCTACTTCAGTTGAGGCGAACAAGGGTTCAGGCCTTCACAGTATTGCAAGCAGGATGCTGTTAGATCTGAAAACATTTCTATGTGAGTCAAAATTACTATCCACAGTTTCTCTGACAGGTTCTGAACTTAGAGTAGGGCCAGTGCCCTTGTAGGAGGCCCACCAGTATTTATGCTCTATTTGCTTACTTTCTTGTCTTCCCCTATCCAAGAATCCTTAATCTAGATTTAGGGTTAGAAACATTGGCTCAAACTGACTCATGTTCTTAGAAACCTCTCATTGTATTCTTGGATCTCTGTCAAAAATAAAGTTCTTTTCCTCTGTGGTCTGCTGACACTGTTTTCCCCAGGATATGAAGGTGAAAAACTCCCACTGCTTGAGGTAGAGAAAGGACCTCAGACAGAGTACATGCAAATGTAGAGGAAATACATACTGGTTTGGTAACTTTATGTTTCTTGAGCTGGTGTTAGGAACACAGGTATGTTCAGCTTATAAAAACACATTGATTTGTACATGAGTACACTTATGATTGTGTACTCTTCTGTCTATTATACTTTATTAAGTGTCCTGATGAAAATTGGTTACTATTCCAAAACTTTATTGTGGTCATAGGTCAATTGACAAGTCAGTAGAGACAAAGATAGAGATACAGATATATTCTAAACAAAAATTGGTAATAGTTGTCTCAGTATTGTAATTACAAGTGATTTTTTTCTTCATTTATATCCTTCAGATTATCTATCACAAACACCTTTAAATGTTCAAATTTCCTGAATGTTTCTGTTCTCAACGAGGACAATAATTAACAGCAAAAGCAATTTCCCTACCATGCTACCAGGAGATGACCTTCGGGGCTGCCCCAGCAGTGAATTTTCAGCATAACTTTGTGGTTGTGGAGTTCATTTGCACAGGGACAATTTCCACCTCTGGATAGATCTGTACACACTTGCTGAAGTGAAAAGCAAACTTAAAAGAACTTAAAAGAGAGAGGATGCTTTTCAGAGACCCTTGCAAAGTCAGAACTGTGTAAGTATTTATATAAGAAGCCACTTAATGTCTACTTGACTGATGAGCCCTTAAATTGCAATAAGACTGCAGCTGAATAGAAAGTAAAGTGTTTTTAAAGATGAAGAGAGACAGTATTCCTGTACGCTCGCTCCCAGGGGGCAGCATTAGATGCCATCCATGCCAACAAGTCATCTGGGGGTCCTTCTGAGTGGCATTTCCAAGGCCGGCTTGAGAGAAATTGGAAGCAGGCCCAAGTGTCTCTGCTGACCAACCAGTTTCCCTCTAGGAGCCCCATCCCCCCCAGCCTCTTCCTTCTGCCACCCCACCCCAGCCCAACCACACACACCCTTTGGCTTCCTGTTCTTTTCCCTTTCTTGCTTTCAGCTGGATGACATTAAATTCAACCTTTTCCAATCTTTTCAACAAATGCACATAAAGCAGTGACTCTGAGGGATGAAGTGGTGTTGCCTGAAGAGGGTTTCACATGTTCCCCGTGTCCTTCCCTTTGTAAACGGGAAATTTTGAAGATGAGGTTGTTGGGCCTGGTGGCAGGGTGGATATTTCTGGGCACAGAGGAGCCATCTTTGCCTCACCTCAGTGTTGTACTAAGAGGCGTGTTACCCCACAAAGCCAGCTCCATCCCTGTCTCCTTTGCTTTTATCAGTTCACAGGAATACCAGGTGCCTGAGGGTTGGGAAAGCATTCCTCTGCAGTCTCCCCTGGTGATAGGCTCAGTGAGGTGGCTTTGGCATTGGCTTCCAGGTGGGGGGGGGGGCTCTCACCACCACCACCCCACTTCTGCCCCCTCTGCAAGCAAGTAGGGGATTGGCAAAGGTTTAGTAACCCACTCTCCCCTCCCAGACCAGGCTGCTGCCTTCTGATCTACAGCCCAGCATGGAAACACTGTCCTTGGTTGAACCCTGTGCCCCATACCACATCCACCTGGTCCTTCAACAGTAAGTCCTGCCTTAAAGCAATGGGTGCTTAACTTCTCTGTGCCTCAGTTTTCTCATTTGCAAAATGGGAAGAACAACCGGGATTATCTTATAGCATCATTATGACGATTAAATAAGTTAAAATACAGTGCTTTGCAAATAGTATTTAATGCACCTTAGCTGTTTAAGCACCTAAAACCATTCTTTTCAGAGAATTCCCCATAAGATAGGGGCAAAAATTCCCAGTTAACACCTTATTAGTATTTTGTATTAGGACCCACTTCGAGTGTCCTAGCTACCATGCATGTGCTCACTACACCCAGGCACCCTTTACCTGCACCGTTTCCCGAAAGCCTCGTGTCAATCCTCCGAAGCAGGTGCTACTGTTCTCCCCATTTGACAGATGACAAAACTGAGGCACAGGGAGGTTAACTAAATGCCCAAGGATACACAGCTACTAAATGGCAGAACTAGGATTAGAATATGGCAACCTGGCTCCCTAGTCCATGCCTTAGTGACTGTGCTATGTCACACCACATGGCCTACTGTGTGCCTTGGGCCAGAAGATGCAAATACAGCTGGCGGTCTGAGAGATGGTCTGACTGTCACAGGCCTGTTTCCTGCCCTGCTCCAAGCTTGCACTCAAATGATGGCCCATTGACTGAAAGTTTGACGTCTTGAGCGCTTTTGAAATTTCAAATATTTTAACATCCATATCTATAAATACGTCCCTTGGACAATCAGGAATAAAAACGGCATCGCTTTTTAATAGAGAATACTTTTAACAGTTGCAGGGAGGGAAAAATAATTTCCCCTCTATTGTGTTAGGTTCTGTGGCTGAGACCGCCCCCTGTAAAAAAAAAACACACAAATTAACAGGAGGGTATAAACAGCAACAATTTTAAGTATGTATGTACAGGAGCCTCATAAAGAATATGAAACTCAAAAAGCAACCTCACAATCGAGGTCCTATACCATGAGCGAAGGAAAGGAATAGGCGCAGGGGCTTCAAAGAGGTGAAGAGGAGAAGTTTGGTAAACAAAGGCTGCCTTGCCTGGCAGGTGAGTCTCTCAGGTGAAAAGTTGCCTCTGACAGTAGCTCTCTTCCCGGTCCAGGTCCCCTTTCTTACGTAAATGTCCTTTTTACTGTTTGCAGACCTTCTCCTGTGTCTGCAGTTTCTCAAAATAATCCTTATGCCAAAGAGGCAGATTTGGGGAGGCATACTCTGCGCGCTCTCACAGTTCATGTGAAGTAGGAATTGGGCTCCGTGCTTTACAATGATTCTATCACTTAATTTTTAGAAAAACTGTGAGATGGATATTGTGACTCCACCCACTTTACAGATGGGCCTCCGAGAGATTATGTAACTTGCCAGAAGTCACATAAACGGTGATCGCACCTACCTGGTAGAGGGGTTGTGAGGACTAAATGGGACAATGCACGCAAGCAAGTCTTAGAATAGAGACAGGTGCGTTGTTTGTGTCCTTCCCTGACTGCTCAAAGATTCTTCGCCTCACTCTCTTGGGAGAGACCATTCTGACTCTGTCAACATGAAAATAAACAGCTAAGGCAGCCACACACGTTACCAGCTGGGAGGAAGATGTTAAAATCAACTGCCGGTGAGAAATGTCTACATTCATCCGTTCTCCTTTTAAATGAAACTAACTTTTGGCTCCCCAACGTATTCCATTTAATGTCTCTAAAACTAGGAATTTTATAAACTATAGTCAGAACCACATCAGGTATTTCTTTTTTCTTTCGTTTAATAACATATTGCTTAAAAATGTGGGGAAAATTATATTTTCTGTCTTGAAATACGTCAGTTCCAACAGAACAGACACTTTGCTGACACATTTTCCTTTTCTAGCCTCTGCCCACCCAATGGCTCCAGCCGCATCCCCCTCACCGCCACCTCTCCAAAGCCAGCCAGACCATTGTTCCTGGTTCTGGTTGGGGATGTAAATGTGGTTTCCAACATCCCCAGCAAATACCTGACCAAGGAAGTTACTAGAGAAGCAAGCCTTCCTCTTCATACTATTGACCACCTCTCCCAGTGTAACTCGGGTGTGTGGTCAGGTTAAAAGACCCCTTCCCCCTCAGGCGTGAGGCTGAAGGGAGAGAGTGCAGAGGAAGAATGCCCTGTCCTGCCACAATCCAAGTTACCCTTTCTCAGTGAGGGGAGAGCCAGTGCACAAAGCCAGGGCAGACGTTGAGTTTGGCTCCTTATTCCCTTTTATGGGAAACTATCTCTAAACTCCCAAGGTTTTCAGAGGATTGGCAAACACACTTGTAAAGGTCTTTATTCTCCCTGCCCTCTCCTCCCCTGAGATCCTTTAAGCTGATCTCTCTGCTCAGCGGAGTCAGTCTGAAGGCACTGCCTTTACATCTGCCCACCAGCTCTGAGAGATGAGGAGAGGCCGTGCCAGTGAGTGGCATGGATGGTGTGTTAGTCACTCCGTTGTCACCCCATGTCAAGGGAGAGGGCCAGTCCTAAGGTTAAGAGGATGGCCGAACACATGACACCCAACATTGGACAGGTGTGATCAACAGCATCTATTAGCCACATACACTCACAACCTAGGGCAGTGATGGCGAACCTTCTGAGCTCGGCGTGTCAGCATTTTGAAAAACCCTAACTTAACTCTGGTGCCGTGTCACATACAGAAATTTTTTTATATTTGCAGCCATAGTAAAACAAAGACTTATATTTTTGATATTTATTTTATATATTTAAATGCCATTTAACAAAGAAAAATCAACTAAAAAAATGAGTTCGCGTGTCACTTCTGACACGCGTGTCATAGGTTCTCCATCACTGGTCTAGG
This sequence comes from Myotis myotis, assembly GCF_014108235.1. Lineage (NCBI taxonomy): Eukaryota > Metazoa > Chordata > Mammalia > Chiroptera > Vespertilionidae > Myotis > Myotis myotis. Next base: position 179,187,102 of record NW_023416335.1, read on the forward strand.
GGAAGAGGGTTGCACAGGGGTCAGAGTGAACAACCAGAGGCTGTTGCGGGCAGGCTTTGTAGTATCAAGAGGGTGGGGTGACCCCTGGTTCCCACAGGAGGATGTGATTGGCTTGTTTGAATAATTCCACAGTCTGGCAGGGAGCTAAAATCCATTAGCCAAGGATAAGCAGAAGCTGTGCCTGGTCCCCTTGATAAGGATTGTTGTTTGGCTAAGGGGCCTTATCCGGGAGAGCAACGTGGGGAGGAGAGCTTACATGTAGGCCATTCAAGGCCCTCCCAATTTTACCCGCCGTCAAAGCAGCCTGTTATAGTAATTGTGGGGCTTACACTACAGACAGTGAGTACAAAAGGGAGTCTGTGAAAAATAGCTTCTGGCATACACGGCTAGATGAGGAGTGGGTTGAAAACTTGAGAGACAAAGTCTATCATGCAAGCCCGGATGTTGCTCTCAAAGCTAGAAATAGAGTGTGATATTCAAGAGCCCTCCATAGAAGCAAAGCTCTGCTCTCAAGTCTCCAAATACTCAAGTATTAGTTTGCTTTACTTTTTTCTCTATTTTCATAAGATTCATGGGACTTGTGTTTGCTTTCTGTTAAACTCAGGTAATTATTTGGGAGAAAATATATGGTTGGGAATATATAAGATACATACATATATGGAAAGCACACAAACTATAAAGCCTTATATGAATGGAAGGTTACCGTTTAAGCATCTCAAGAATGACAGCAAGATGCCCAGCTGGTGGTGGCTCAGTGTTTGAGCATCCACCTGTGAACTGACAGATCATGGTTCTATTCCCAGTCAAGAGCACATGCCTGGGTTGTGGGCTCGATCCCCAGTGGGGGGCATGCAGGAGGCAGCCAATCAATGATTCTCTCTCTCATTGATGTTTCTATCTCTCTCTCCCTCTCTGAAATCAATAAAAATATATTTTTTAAAAAGAATGACAGCAAAAGCTCCCATTTTCACTGAGAATTTGCTGTGTGCTTTACATACCCCGCCCCTTGGTTCTCTCATGCCTGCCCTTCAGGGTTCATAATATCCTCAAGTGACAGAGCAAGAATTTTCCCTCAAGCCTGCATAGATCTAAATAAAAAATTTTTTGAAGTTTTACTGATATGTGTCTAGTCTGTGAAAATAATACTGTACCTTTAAACTTATATTAAAGTTAGGGAGACCAGTTATTCATTTAGGCATTCAACAGAACATGTTTGACTCTCTACTGTGTGCCAGGCATTGTCCCCACTGGTGAGAAGTACCTTAACTTCATGATTCAAAGAATAGTGTGGAAGTATGGGATGTTCACTTCTGACCAGGAAGGAGTCATATGCTGGAAAAACTAAAAAGTAATGAACATAATAGACGTAACAATTTTTTTTAGCTACTGGACAGCAAGCAGTAGAGGACAGTGACCCTTAAAGAAGGGAAATAAAGAAAGGGGAGCCCTAGCTCAGTGCCCAGTCTCCAGGCCTCAGCATAGAGAGAGGGAACCCAAACAAGTCCCGGCAGCCTCCCTGAGCTGAAGAGACAGAGTTGAGAATTTGGAGAGACCAAGCCAACTGAGCTGATTGGAGAAGAAGGAGTTGCACAGAGAGAATTTTCTGGAGATTCCTTGAGGGTTCCCCTTGAGTCTTCAGCTGAGTACTGATCGCTGCGTTCAGGTGAAGAAACAAGTCGAAGAAAGGACACTTCAAGACACAGGCAGGGCCATTTCTGGGCCTCACACAGGATGGAAGTACTTTGTGTTCCCACCAGCCAGAGGAAAAACCTCGTCACATGCAGGGAAGACAAAACAGTCCTGCCTCAGGAGTGGGCCTAAAAGCTGCTCTGGTCCTACTCAAAAGCAAGCCTCAAACTATTTTCGATTAACTGCAGAAAAGGGCTCAAAAATATCTCAAGGAATATTAGAATAGCCAATAAGCAACAAGGTAAAATGTACCATATCTGACATCCTATCAAAAATTACTCAATATGCCAAAAGGCTGTTGTTCTTGGTGTGCTTGAATAGTGGCTTTGCATTGATAGAAGGTTTTATGATTCCTCATGTGCTTTGTCCCTGATGAGGAGAAAACAATAATCATTCAAGAGAAACAGTCCCAGAAATAACACATGTGATAGAATGCATAGACACAGACATTAAAACAATTATAATAAAATTATAATAAATATATTCCATATGTTTAAGATGGGAGATAAAAGATTGAGCTTATTAAGAGGAGACATGGATGATATGGGAAAAAAATCCAAATTAAACTTTACCACATGAAAAATACGATGGATGGTATTTTGGGTGTCCCAGGACCACCCACATGTTGGATGGCTCACTAGAAGGGCTCACAGGGCTCATTATCACCCAGGCAGCATAATCAAGCCAGGGTCTATTATAGCACAATAATACATAGCAGAGCCAGCGGGGGACAGTCACATCAGGTGGCCCCTGGAGGAATCCAGGCACGGGCTTCCTGGTGCATTTCAGAGCTGGCCTGGCTCCACAGGAAGGCCTAGTCTGTTGCTTGGCCACACACACATCTCCAAAACGGCCATATGGAACCACTGAGCCTCAGAAGATCAATGGGAGGATGAGAGAAGGATTTATGTTCTGGCTCTCTTCTGTTTCCTGGCCAAGTGGGCTGCACAGCCCCTCCCCTGTTCTCTGGGCTGTTTCCCAGTCTGTTGAGACAGCTGCTAGGAAAGCCAGATCTCCTGTCCCATCGCATGTACTGCCTCTGAACCCAGAAATGGCCACAGGAGCCAGAGCCTTTGTGACAGACTTGGTCAGACAGGATGCACAAGTGGCCCTCACCCAGGACAGGCTGAGATAGCAGGCGGGGGAAAGTGGCCAGGGCTCCTCACTGAGCAAGGTGCCAAGGCCTGAGGAGCAAGTGGGGCACAGTGAGTCACGGAGATGCATAAATGAGTATGGTACACCCCACCTGACCTGGTCCCACTGCAGGCCATCATTTCCTCATTTCCTACAGTCCTTAAGAATGAAACTACCATTTCTAATATGAGGGTTTCACGGGCATTGCTTTGAACTCTGTTGTCTTTGCCTACCAGATGTGACATGGCGAGTCACCTTCTCTGGAATTTCCCAGTAGAATTTTATTTCGTATAAAGCTTTTTCCTGATTAAATTCCTCTTCACATATCAGAAGGGTGGCATGTTACCACTGAAACCAGTGAAATAATGCACAAAAGGAAAATTAATAAGCTCATCTCCCTACTTAGTCCCCTTCTGTGTCGTAAACCGATATTTGCAGTCTGACTTAGAGGTATGTGCTTTGTAAGCATGGAGAAAGATGTGAGAGTTCCAGGCCTTCTGTCCTTATTATTTACAAGGAATCATACCACATAGTCCACAATTTGGTTTTCTTAACTATTGAGCAGAGACTTCTCCCCAAATAGATACAGTGCTAACTCGTTCAAGGATAGCCTTCAAGTTAATCCTGAGACAGAATACAATTTTTATTTTTATTTGCAAAAATATTCTGTTTCATTGAAACTATCTTTAGGTTCTCTTCCTCACATAAAATAGAGGCAATGTAGCACAATGCTTAAACAGGCAGTCTCTGATGTCAGAATGCTTGAGTATAATTCCTAACTCCACCACTGAGAAGCTATATGACTTAGGACAAGTTTCTTCATCTCTCTGTACTTCAGTATCCTTATCTGTAAAAGGGATTACAGTACTTACCTCCTGGATGGTGATGGAGTGATGAATGAGTTAATACAATGCAATTCTATGCGCATAGCACATAAGAGGCACTTGGAGGAACAAAGTTGGAGGCATTATGTTCACTGATTTCAAACTATACTACAAAAACTATGATAGTGGCATAAAAACAGAGATTAATAGAAGACAGAAATAAATCTGCACATATATGGTCAACTAATTTATAACAGAGAAGTCAATACAATGGAGGAAAAACAGCCTTTTCTGAACAGCAGCACGCCAAGGAATGAAACTGGACCACTATCTTACACCATACATAGAAATTAACTCAGATGGGTTAACAACTTAAACATAGACCTGAAACCATAAAACTCTTAGAATAAGAAGCACTCAGTAGGTGTTCAATATTACTGTTATAACTATTAGCATCTCATAGTGCCTGTATAAACAAGCACATCTATTTAACAAAGTAACAAAAGTGAATTGAGCCCTACTATGAGTCATGTGTATAAGGACAGGGTCTCTGCCCCAGAAGAATGGTAAAGAAGATAAATATAGGGAGTGGGAAATTACAATATCACATGATAGATAGTCTAATAACAGTAGAAACCAGCAGCTGTGGGGCTCAGTGGTGGAAATGAGCAATTGTGTCTCAGGAAACACTTCAGTTCTGAGACGGATCTTGAAAGATGAATAATAGGAATTTGCAAGTCAGAGTGGTGGCATTAGAGTGGGTGTTCCACGTCGAGGGAGCAGTATATGCAAAAATGAAGCTATTCCTCTAGGCAACTGGCAAACATGTTCCATGGGGAGATAGGAAGATAGCACAGTTTTCTTCCCATTTTCCAAAATGTCCTATCTCAGGAGTTCAAGCCAGAGCATTTGGTCATCAGCCAAGCATTTTATAAAATGTTTTGGTTCCAGTGACTCATGACCACCATAGACTAATCAACTACTATGACTCATCTCAACCCTCTTGTAAGTACATCTCTGCAAAGCATATATTTCTGCATGAAGCATGCCTTCAAGTGAGTAACTAAATACCCTTGTTAAGGACTATACCAGACAGTCACTAAGGATCATTCTCACACTTACTAGATTCTGTGCTTCAACATTGATTTCTTTACTGCCAGGGAATTTTTCAGGGAGCAAGAAATTGACATTGAACCTAAGTAAATGTACAAATGAGAAAATGGGGCAAGGAGTCTCATACTTCTACTTTTTTATGCGGGCAAAAAAGAGGTACTATAAAACAAATGCCGCAATGGCACAATTTAAAAGCCAAAGACACACAAATACTTATTAACACTGATGATTCTTCTCTGTCTTCATGATTTCATATAGTCGGAAGGGATGGAGAATTTGAGAAAAGTCTGTTCATCTAAACTACCTCTTTTGTTTTATCATATAAAATCAGACTTTTCTCAGTTTTTAGAGTGAATAGACCCTACCACTGTTAAGCGGGTGTCTTATAAGAAAATCACAAGGAATAAAAAATATTTTAAAAAAATATGTATTGTCTTAGCTTTCTTAAACTTCAAGACTCAGAAAGCATTCAAAACTAGATGAGTTTATAACTGTTTTAACGATAGCATACAAATTTGGATAAAACCGAACTGGTAGGAGACTGGCTTCAGAGACTCTTCTTGGAGACACACTTCAGGGACTCACTCAAAGGAGCAGGCCCCAGAAACCACTTATGACTTTGGTGGTGCTTGGATTTTGACCAGAGTCCACATCTGATCTTCACTTGGGGAACCTGATGTTAAATACAGGAGAAGGTGACAGGAAGACTAGACGTCAGCTGCCCACTGGAACTCTTCTTGGAAGTTCCTGCTGACTTCCACAGAGAGGGAGGCCTGAGCAGACCTCAGCTTCTCACTTCTCCTCGTTCCTGGTGGATCACAATGACTGAAGGGAGTCTCCTCTGATAGACACCTTCACTGCACCATGGCCTTTGCAGCTTCCCTGGCCAAGTTCCAAGCAGAGGCCAGCTGTCCCATCTGCCTGGATTACCTGAGAGACCCAGTGACCATTGCCTGTGGGCACAACTTCTGTTCCTCCTGCATCCACCAGTGCTGGGAAGGTCTACAGGGCTAAGCTAGGGCAAGATTTTACTTTTCATTTTAGTTTGCTCCTCAGCCAAATGGGATTAAAGGGTGTTGAGGTATTCAAGGGAGGATTATAAAGGTGCAAATTAGATTATGCATGTTAACAAGGTTAGTCCCTCCTAGCTTTCAGGAATAAGAGGAGATCCCATCAACCAGACTTCTAAAGATCCTCTTATTACCACCCTTGCCCACAAGTTCCACCTCCAGGGAGGAGCTTTGGTGGGTGAGGTCTTAAAGAGATTCACCCTCCTAGTGGTATATATAGGCCAGGCTCACATTACTTAGCATTTAACTGGTAGGAGACTGGCTTCAGAGACTCTTCTTGGAGACACACTTCAGGGACTCACTCAAAGGAGCAGGCTCCAGAAACCACATATGACTTGGATTGTGCTTGGTTTTTGACCAGGAGCACTCTAAATCCCTTGTGCAAAGTGGTGTTAAATACAGAAGAGGGCGACAAGAAGACTGGACTACAGCTGGTGGCTGGAACTCTTCTTGGAAACTCCTAGTGGCTTCCACAGGGAGCGAGGCCTGAGCAGACCTCAACTTCTCACTTTTCTTCACTCCTGGAGGATCACACTGACTGAAGAGACTATCTGGGAACAGATACCCTCTCTGCACAATGGCCTTTGCAGCTTCCCTGGCCAAACTCCAGGAAAAGGCCAGCTGTTCCATCTGCCTGGATTACCTGGGAGACCCAGTGACCACTGAGTGTGGGCACAACTTCTGTTCCTCCTGCATCCACCAGCGCTTGGACCATCTACAGGGCACCTTTCCCTGTCCTGTCTGCCTCCACCACTGCCCTGACAGGAGCTTGAAGAGGAACACGCAATTATGTCACATGACTGAGATTGTTCAGCAGATTCCAGGCATAAGGGGAAAGAGTAAAAGGCAAGAGGAACCCCTGTGTAAGAAGCACTGTGAGGGTCTGGCCCTGTTCTGTGAGAAGGACCTGCAGCTGTTGTGTGCCCAGTGCAGTGTCTCCTCTGATCACGGGGATCACCCCCTGATGCCCGTTGAAGAAGCTGCAGCTACTCACAGGAGGAAGCTCAAGAGCTATATCGAGTCCTTGAGCGAGCAGATTAAAGATACTGAAAATCGGTCAGAAATGCAAGTGTCAAAATGTTTTGAAGTGAGAGAGAGGATAGAAAATGAAAAGGATGAATTGGATTCTGAAGTTAAACAACTTAAAAATTTTTTGGAAAAGGAACAGAGTGTAATGCTTATCAGTTTGCTAAATGAAACAACAGATGTTGAAGAAAAATTAATGGAAGAGAAAAACCAAATATCAAACTGCAGCACCACATTAAACAGTCTGCTTGGAGATATCATCAGTAAGTGTTTGCAGACAGACATGGATTTTCTCACTGGTATTGAAAGTATCCAAAACAAGTATGATAACCTAGAGCCCCCGGCCACCTTTTTATATGAATTAAAGGAGGAGAGTTGCTCTCTCCCCCCACATTATTTGGGCCTGCGTAAAATGATCCACTCATTTCAGGTAGATTTGACACTGGATCCTGAAACAGCCCATCCATGTCTCATTATCTCAAGAGATAGAAAAAATGTGACCTATAGGACAGCATTTGGTCTTCATAATCTTCACGGACGCACTTCTTACCCAGCTGTCTTGAGTTCTGAGGGATTTGATGCTGGCAGGCATTTTTGGCAGGTAGAAGTGAGAGGCACAGGGCCATGGTCCTTAGGCGTGTGTAAGGAATCTTTCCCCAGGAATCCTCCTAAGCCACTGTCCCCAAGAAATGGCTGCTGGCAGTTTCATCTCTCGGCAAATACACCTGTCACATGGGATTCAGGCAACTGGGAACGGATAGGCATTTTTCTGGACTATGAGTTGGGAGAAGTTTCATTTTATAATTTGAGAAATAGATTGCATTTGCATACTTTCAGTGAAAGGTTTACAGAAAAACTGATTCCCTATTTCTGCATAGGACTTTCTACAAAATCACTTGAAATGCGTATAGTCAAAGATGAAAGATGAACCGCCTTGCAATCTGTTTGATGCGTTCTACTCTTCCTGTTAATAGAGAGTGCTTGTAATAAAAGGCCCAAGTATAAATAAATAAATAAATAAATAAATAAATAAATAAATAAAATTGGATAGAATCTAAATGCCTATTAATAGGGGAATATATTAATAGAGTAATATAATGTGGAATAATCAATCAACATGAAACACTATGAAGGAGTTGAAGCAGTTCTATGTATATTTAGGTCAACCGCCTCTAAAATATGATGCTGAGGAAAAAATGCAAGTTGGAGAGTATGTACATAATCCATTATTTATATACTTAATGTTCATGTAATATATACGATACTAGAGGCCCGGTGCACGGATTTGTTCAATGGTGGGGTCCCTCAGCCTGCCTTGCACCCTCACTCAATCTGGGACTCCTTGGGGGACGGGGCCAAAACCAGCAGTCTGTCATCACCCGAAAGATATAGTAGTATGTGAAGTGGCAGGCGGCCACGAGGAGCCGAAGCCCAGGCTGGGCGCTGCGCTGCTCCCGCTCATCTGGCCCCACTGTGCCTGCTGTCTAGGTAGCACTGCGCACGGAGGCAGGAGAGGCTGGCGCTGCTAGAGCTGCGCTCACCAGCTGTGAGACGTCGTCTGGCTCAGGCCAGTCAGCTGCGTGGCACTCCTGCTGAGGGAGCGCACTGACCACCGGGGGCAGCTCCTGCATTGAGCATCTGCCCCCTGGTGGTCAGTGCACATCATAGAGACCTGTCAAATGGTCAACCAGTAGAACAGGTGCTTAGGGTTTTATATATATAGGTCGTATTATATAAACATATAATTAATTATTTATATGTTATATATAAAATATAGATTGGCAGTATATAAATCAGCTCAATATAGTGGTTGCCCTGGGAAACAGAGAAGGGATTGGCAAATGATATGTGGGGAGCATGAAGATTAAAGTAGACTTAGCTTTATCTTTTTTCTTTAGTCACTATTTTTCATATCTGTAGATATGTTTATTTAATTTTTTTAATCTTTATAAGTGAGAGTATTACAGGTGTCCTCCTCCCCCCCACCCCCGTTGACCCCCTTCACCCAGTTCCAGCATGCCCCAGATCTTTACCACCCTATTGTCTGTGTCCATAGGAAATGCATATATGCATATAAGTTCTTTGGTTAATCTCTTCCCTGCCTCCCTGCCTCCCTGCCTCCCTTCCCTCTGAGATTCCTCAGTCTGTTCCATGTTTCCATGCCTCTGGTTCTATTTTATTCATCAGTTTATTTTATTCATTAGATTCCTTGTTCATTTATTTTGATTTTTAGATTCAATTGTTGATAGCTATGTATGTATTGCCATTTTCTGTTCATATTTTCTCCTCCTCCTCCTCTTCCTCCTCCTCCTCCTCCTCCTCCTCCTCCTCCTCCTCCTTCTCCTCCTCCTCCTCTTCCTCCTCCTCCTCCTCCTCCTCCTCCTCTTCCTCCTCCTCCTTCTTCTTCTTCTCCTTCTTCTAGAATATGCTTAAACATTTCATGTAATCCAGGTTTGGTGGTGATGAACTCCTTTACCTTTTTCTTGTCTGTGAAGCTCTTTATCTGACCTTCCGTTCTGAATGATAGCTTTGCTGGTAGAGTAATCTTGGTTGTAGGTCCTTGTTATTCATCACTTTGAATATTTCTTACCACTCTCTCTGGCATGCAAAATTTCTGTTGAGAAATCAGCTGATAGTCATATGAGTGCTCCATTGTAGATAACTAACTGCTTTTCTCTTGCTGCATTTAAAATTCTCTCTTTGTCTTTAATCTTTGGCATTTTAATTATGATGTGTTTTTGTGTGGGCCTCTTTGGGTTCACCTTATTTGGGATTCTCTGAGCTTCCTGGACTTATATACCTATTTTCTTCACCAAGTAAGGGAAGTTTCTGTCATTTTTTTCTTGCCCTCTCTCTCCTCCTTCCAGTACCCCCACTTGAATTTGTCCCAGAAGCTCCTTACACTATCTTCAAACTTTTTTTTTCTTTTTGCTTTTCTGACTGGATGTTTTTTGCTTCCTAATATTGCAAATTGTTGATTTGATGCTTGGCGTCATCTATTCTACTATTGATTCCCTGTCAATTATTCTTCATTTTAGTGTATCCTTGATTTCTGACTGGTTCTTTTTACAGTTTCTCTTTTTCTTTCATGCTGTTGAAGTTCTCACCAAGTTCCTTGAACATCCTTATAACCATTGTTTTCAACTCTGTATCTGGTAATTTGCTTGTGTCTATCTCATTTAGTTCTTTTTCTGCAGATTTTTCCTGTTTTGTTTTGTTTTTCATTTGGGGCCTATTTCTTTGTCTCTGCATTTTGACTGCTTCCCTATGTTTGTTTCTCTGCATTAGGTAGAGCTGCTACATCTCCCAGACTTGGTAAAGTGGCCTTGTGCATTAGGTATCCTGTAAGGCCCAGGTGCACAGCCTCCCTAGTCACCCAAGCTGGGCACTCCAGGTGTACCCATCTGTGGGCTGCATGCACTGTCCTGTTGTAATTGAGTCTTTATTGCTGTTGGTGTCATTGGGAGGGATTGACCCACAGGCCAATTGGCTGCAAGAACCAGCTGCTCTACAGTAAAGGAGCTGTTGTGCTGGACTTGCTTCAGTGGGCCTTTTGATGCTCACCCAGTCTGCCCCTTGAGTGTGTCCCTTGTAGAGGTGGTAGGATTGTGATCTGAAGCTGTCCACTGGGTGGGCGCACTAACTCTGGGGTCTCCTCAGAGGTACAAGGTCAGCCATCACCTGTGCCCTGCCTGGGGGTCATGCAACACAGGCTACAGAGTTATCTGCAGACAGCTGTTACTTTTACTGGGCTTGGAGGTACCCAGAGGCGGCCAAGCTGTGCACCATGGTGGGCTGCCACTAGTGCCAGGCCTGCGCCTACTTAGCAAGAGGCAAGGGCTATGTAGATGCCAGATGCTGCTTATTTAGGTGATTTTAGAAAAGTCTGAATAATGAAGCAAGAGAGGCCAGTTTTATGGGAAAACCACTGGAAATACCTTAGATAGGTCTACAAGTTGGGTGGGGCAGGATCTCAGAGAATCACCAGGGAGGACAACAGTGTGAGCCAGGTTGATGGAGACTCATATATGGCACCCTCCTGTGGGCTGAGGGGCGGAGAGGGCAGAGGGAGAGGTTGGAGTGCTGAAGGAATATTTGAGCAAATCATGTATGGGCTCTTTAAGAGGAACTGCCTGGGACTCAAGTAGCCTTCTGTCTCATTCAGCCATAATCCCTGCTGATTCTCACAGCTAGAAATTATGGGGACTTGTCTTCTTGCACTGTAACCCTGGGCTGAGGAGCCTAGTGTAAGGCTGGAACCCCTTGCTCCTCAGGGGTTGGGGGGACCTCCTGATTTTTATCTGGCATACCTAGATGTGGAACCAATCCATTAAGCATTTCTGCCCCTCCTACCAGTCTTCATGTGGCATTTTCTTTATATTATTAATTGTAGAACTTCCATTCATCTAGATTTCAGGTGGTTCGGCATGATGGTTATTCTGTAGTTTAGTTGTATTTTTTTAAAAGTTTTTTATTGATTTTAGAGAGAGGGGAAGGGAGAAGGATATAAAGAGAGAAACATCTATGAGAGAAAAACATTGATCAGCGGCCCCCTGCATGTCCTATACTGGGGATCGAGACTGCAACCCTGGGCATATGCCCTGCCCAGGAATTGATTTGGTGACCTCTTGGTTCATGGGTCAACACTCAACCACTGAGCAACACCAGTGGGGCTAGTTGTATTTTTGATGTACTAGTAGTTGCCAGAGGATTTCAGTACCACATTTACCTATACCACCATCTTGATCAGAAATTTAATTTAATGAACTTAGCTTTATCTTTGAGTTTAAAAAAAGACAAAATAGGGTAGCATCAGGGTTGGATGGAAAGGACCTATATTCTGTCTTCAGCCTCGCTACTCACTAGCTAAGTGACATCAGGAAAATCACTTAGCCTTCCTAAAAAGATGAAGTATATCATTACTCAGTGCTTTCTTCAGAAAACAAAGTCTGAGAAACTTCTGTAGCCACAGTAGTCTAAGGAGACACAAGAACTAAATGTAATGTGGTATCCTGGACAAGATCCTAGAACAGAAAATAGACATAGGTAAAACACAAAGAAATTGTAATACAAACTATGGACTCTAGTTACTAACAATATATCAGTACATTAATTGTGGCAAATATACCATCTATATATATATATATAAAAAACCCTAATATGCAAATAGACCGAACAGCAGAACAACCAAACAACCGAACAACCAGTCACTATGACATGCGCTGACCACCAAGGGGCGTGTGAAATATGGTGGGTGTCGGCTGCAGCAGGATGGTGAGCAGGTGAGCAGGGGTGCCAGACCAACGTGGGGCGCCGGTCACTAGGGCAAGCCTCTGTTGGTTACTGAAAATTTTTTGCTCCCGCATGCTACAGTCCTGCCCAGAACTTGCACCTGCTGCCAGCCCTGCTCTCACCTGCAGCCAGTGCCAGAGCCACTGCTTGCACCCGCTGCCGGCACCCAGCACCGGTCCTGATGGCTCGGTGCCATCAGCGGGTGCAAGTGGCGCCTGCCAGCCCATATCGCCCCTGAGGACTTCTCCACCTCCCCCTGCCCCTGAGGGGCAATCGGGGCAGCAGCCGCCACTTGCATCTGCTGCTGACACCAGCCCCAATCACTCCGTGCTGTCAGCAGATGCAAGTAGGGCTGGTGCTGTCACACATCAACACGTGGGAGGGGTGGCAGGAGCGGGACTGCTAGCAGACAGAGGACTGGGAGCCATGGTGGGAGGGGCTGGGTGAGGGCTCAGAGGATGGGCCAAGACCCATCCCTGTGCCCACTGCAGCATAGAGGCCCACAGTTCCTTTCAAGGTGCACAAATATGTGCACTGGGCCCCTAGTACTAATATAAAATATTAAGAATAGGAAAAACTGGATATAGGGCATATAAATCCTCTGTGCTATCTGAAACTTTTCTGTAAATCCAAAGCACTCCCAAAAATAATTTAAAAAAAAAAAAAAAGTAATGTACAGTACAGGAAACAAACAAAAAAATTCTTGGAGAATCATTCTAAATTAAGATACTCGGGATTTGCCTTAAAATAATCCAGCTGGGGGTGAAGGGGTTGAGGAGGATAAAAAGTGGGAGAAAGTATAGATAAAACAAGATTGGCCAAATGGTAATAATTGATTAAGCTGAGATTGTGGGTATGGCGGGGAGTCACTATATTTTTCTGAAGTAAAAGCTATGTTTTTATATTCCTAATAATAGGAACCCCTGATCAGCATTTATTTATGTAACATTGGGATGATAAATGAGGTATGATTTTTTTGGTCAAGAGTAGTCACATGTTTCTCGGTGAACATTTGGTATTCAGGAGCAGAGAGGGACATCTGACTCTAACACACTAAACCTTCCCACTCAGCAGGTCATGGTCATGCAGCTTTCAAACCACACAAAGGGCTCCTTCTACCTCAAAGAACTCCTTCTACCTCAAAGAACATGGATGTTCATTTACTCTGGAATTTCGTAGGGAGCTCAGAAGATCCTGTGGAAGTCAATTTGATTTTTAGTTCATCAGAAATTTTATATCTTGCATCTTACCTAAATTAACACACTCTAACACATTCCCTGAAGTATACATATTTTATAGGTTTTATTTTAACCTTTATAGTTAAATTGAGATTAAAAATATTACTATGAGGTAGTGAAGTCTAATGATTCTACCCTAAGGAGAAAATACTTCTGTTTATGTGACTTCTGTCTGGACAGCTATAAATTTCTCAGTTGTTGAACTCATTTTTTTTTATATAAGAGACTTCTCAAGTAGCATTTTTATATGTTGCAAAATGATTTACTACTGGTATGGGTATAGCAACTTGCTTCCTAATTTAGGTAAGAGCATGTCTTCTAAGTCAATATATTTTATTATGGTAACTATTTTCTTACGTGTCCTTTAAAAAAAAAAGACATGGCCTAAAGTAAATTTATTCTAAATATTCAGTTAATGCGTGTTTCCTCTACAGGGAATAATGAAATTAATAAAATCTAGCACTGTAGTCTTTTGTCAAATGCTTTGGTGAATTATTACAAGATAATGCATAAATGACCTTTAGCGTGACAGAACCAGCAGAAGCTGAGAGGCGGAATAATGTAGGGGTGCTCTGTGCAAAATGTATTCCACATAACTCTAGTTCTGTGAACTGTTAATACATGTCATTTGCTGAGGTGGGGAAAAGTACTGAGGTCAAGGAAGTTTAGAAACCATTGTATTAAATAAGTTCTTACTATAGGACTTTAAACATGCTGACATATTATGAATCTTAAAGAAGGGGGGAGAGCCTACAGAAATTCTTAGATTGATTTAACCACAAAACCCTTTTTTTAATGCTGAGATGCCCTTCCGCGCTGCATGTGTAACGGAGAGAGTAAGGGAGCAGCTTGGGGAAGGGTAGTGAGCACGTGTGTGAAGGTATGAAAAATTCATCCTGCACTGAGATTCTCATCCCGTTGCTTACAAAGAGGATGTTGGGCGAGTGATCCACTCTCAGCTTCATCTTACTCTGCACAATAAAAATACCTAATCTGCATGCTTCATATAAGGATGACAAACAATTTAGATGAGTTGTGTTTTAGTTATGATGCAAAAGATGATAGCAGGCAATAGTTCTTACAATAACAAGTAGGAAAAATGGATAAACAAGTTAATTAATTAATTAATGGCTGCAAAGAAATATGAAGGAATTGCATTCCAGACAGGGGAGAGCCTTTTCCTCCCTGGTTACATTTGCCTGATGATTTGGTAGACGATTGAGCTTGTAAGAAAGGGGAGTCTTCTTCGGAAGCAAAGGAGAATCTAATGGAGTCTAAAATAGCCACATGAGCATGAGTGATATCTTGGACTCTAGACCCTCCAAAAGAATAAACAGTCTCACCCTGGCCGGTTTGTCTCAGTAGTTAGTGTGTCGGCTCTCTGACCAAAGGGTTGCAGGTTTGATTCTCAGTCAAGGGCATGTACCTTGGTTTCAGGTTCAATTCCCAGCCCTGGTCGGGGCATATGGGGGAGATGGGAGAGAGAACCAGTCCACGTTGATATCTCTCTCTCTCTCTCTCTCTCTCTCTCTCTCTTCCCCTTACTCCCTCCTCCTTCCCTTCCACTCTCTAAAGATCAATGGAAAAAATACCCTCAAGTGAGGATTAAAAAAAGAAGCAGCAGCAGCAGTCTCACCCACAAGCTTTTGATGAATGATGATCAGCTTGTGAAGCTGGGACACTGGGTTGAAAGGTAGAAATCTCATAGAGATTAAAATCCCAAAGTCAGCTAGAGAAAACAGCCTGTTGGGCACAGGACAGATCTCATTCTCTTTGAAACCAGATGGGAACCAAATAAACCTGAAATTGTAACCTATTGCCAACTCAATTCTTTTTTTTTTTTTTTATGTTTTTATTGCTTTATAGAGAGAGAGGAAGGGAGGGGGAGAGATAAAAACAGCATCTGCTCCCTCTCACACGCCCCCTTGTGGGGATGGAGCCCACAACCCGGGCATGTGCCCTGACCAGGAATCGAACCAGCAACCTCTTGGTGCATGGAATGACACTCAACCAACTGAACCACACCTGCCAGGGCTAACTCAATTTTTAATGGAACTGAAATGACTAGCCCAGCAATCTGTGTGTATAAAAGCCTTCCAGATGCTTCTAATGCAAACTAAAGTTTGAGCCCCTCTGTGCTAGACCTGGAAAGATAGTGGAGAGGGAAATCCTCCCAGTGGTAGGGCTGTGAGTGGTAGAATGTGTGTTACTCACTATAGGTGGAGGGAGAAGTGACACAAGATGAGAACATACCTAAATTCGCCGGCAGTGGCCAATGCCCTGATTTTCTGGTTAGGAAACTGGGAAGAAAAGAGATAAGGAGGTCTGTGGATAAACATCTGGGTGACAGCATGAAGTGTGAAGACTTGTGTGTTACATGTGGATGCTGACCAGGAAGCATCTACCCTGGTAAAAATCCTGCACAACAGCCCTGACCGGTTTGGCTCAGTGGATAGAGCGTCGGCCTGGGGACTGAGGGGTCCCGAGTTCAATTCCGGTCAAGGGCATGTACCTTGGCAGTGGGCACATCCCCAGTAGGGGGTGTGCAGGAGGCAGCTGATCGATGTTTCTCTCTCATTGATGTTTCTAATTCTCTATCCCTCTCCTTTCCTCTCTGTAAAAAATCAATAAAATATATATATTTTTAAAAATCCTGAACAACAAAGGAGGCAAAATGACTTGACATTAACCAGTCTTTGTCATCGGTTACCCAGTATAGACGTGACGGACACATAAACAGAGTGGACATGATGGCAGAAACAGAAGCCATGTGAGAGCGCAAGAGCATGGACTCCACTTAACAATGCCAATCTAGCCACCGCTGCCGTTAAAAATCCAACTTGTTGGCAACAGAGACCAGCACTGAATCCTCGAAACAGCACTATTTGTGGAGGCAATCAACCAGTCACTTAATAGCAAGCTGACTCTATGGAATCTCTCCATCCTGGGAAAGCCAGCCATTCCTCCTCCAGGGATAGACACGTGTTCCAGGGGTGTGCTTGCCTTTCCCCAGCCAGCACCACTCTCAGGAGTGTGTGGAGAGCCTCAGCCGCAGGCCTGGAAACACCACAAGGCCTCTCGCCAGGAGACCTCCTCCACCAGGAAGGCAGCTTGGGCGTGAGCCCATGGCCAATGATCACTTCATGTTTGCACAATCCACACGCTGCTGGCTTCATAGGATGCTAGAACAGCCTATGCTTAGGTAACAGAAAAAACCCTATTGTCATGTTTACTCATTCGAATGGCATATTTTGCCATGGGGATGAAAGAAGTGGAGAATATTGATACGCAGAGAGAACTGAATGAAGTAACAGCCTAGAGAGAAGCAGGCATAAGAGAATGGAACAGATTGTATCCTGTCAGAGCTCTAGTTTCCAGTTCTCATGTTAGTCACAGGCCCGTGAGACATGTATTTCCTGACAGGAAGTCCCCCCATTTTTTGTGCATAGGCATGCCTGATTTGATTTCTGTTATCTTGTCGAATACAATAAGTACACCTTTCTATTAACATGAAGAACTTCCAATAAATAATACAGTTGTCCCAAAATGGAAAGAACTTATTTTATCAATGTGTAGAAGAGACTTCATCGATTATAAACAGGCCCCTTCCCACCCTAAGATCCTCTGTCAACTGTCAGGAAAGGTATGATTTGGAAAATATAGTTGTTTCACCAGTTGGAAAATAAACAACAATGAATCCCCAAGTGTTCCCTAACATTCCAAAAGAAGATGTAAAAGAATGTATAACATTATTGGGGGGAAAGGGGGGGGGGAAATAAACAGATTCTATATTTAGAATTAGTTAAAAATCTGTAACAGAAGTTTAAATTAATGAACAAAGAAAATATCTAGAAGTTAAGTATTTGGGGTATGGAACGTAAAAACAAAAATAGCTAAAGTAGCTCTCTACATTATGCTAAGTGAAATAAGCCAGTCAATGAAGGTAAAATACCACATGATCTCACTCATTCATGGATAATAGAGACCATTATAAACTTTTGAACAATAATAGATACAGAGGCTGAGCTGCCTCGAACAGATTGTCAAACTGCAACAGGAAGGCCGGGGAGGGTTGCGGGGCAGGAGGTAGGGGGGTAAGAGATCAACTAAAGGACTTGTATGCATGCATAGAAGCATAACCAGTGGACATAAGACATTGGGGGATAGGAGAGGCTAGGGGACTGTCTAGGGCGGGGGGATAAAATGGACACATATGTAATACCCTTTGTAATACTTTAAGCAATAAAAAAATAAAATAAAATAAAATAAAATAAAGTAGCTCTCTAAAGTACATAATTATTTACGGTCTGAAATTAAAGTTGAGAAAGATCTCAAAAAAAAAAAAATTTAGGCAAAATTCTCTGTTTTGCTTTTCTCTTGATATCACTGCCAACAATGCCCTCTAGTGGTAAATCAGGTAGGCACTGAAGAATGGGGCGGGGGGGGGGGGGGGGGGTGCAGAGAATGAAATGTGATTAAGCAAGCCTGTGAAACTCATTGCTAAGATATTCATGAAAATATGAACTTTTACACTTCCAGTTAGTAATTGAATGTTTTACTTGGCAAGAAAATGAATCGTTACAAAGTATCTCAGCATATACCTTGAAGCATGATTATTTTCAAAGCCGATTTTCCCCTGTGGTTTTCCTGAGTCTATGCCAAGCAGCACATGAAAATAACCAAACTAACCATCTGCAAAGTCTTATGGGGGCATTTCGGGGTCACAGTTTCCACTACGTACCTTACAGAAAATAAGATTCACTTTTATTGAATATGAAATCAATCTCCTAAATACTTCTGCTTTTAAACCTAATTACCTCCAAGAATCATAGTTTTAGACAACAATAATGACTCTTGTTACCACTTTCAAGATCTTATCTGAATTCTGAACTCATCAACCAGACAAAGTCCCTTTGCTTAAAAATTCTTCAAACTACAGCTCTCAGCGCTGTGGTAAGCCAGTCAAAACAACAGTTACAGTTACAGGAATGGAATTTCTCCAACTCCGGCTCAACAAAGAGCTCCCCAAAGGAACTTCAGCTGAAGGAAACGAAAGAAGACAATGTATACAACGCACTCCACTTTAATTCAAACCAGCCAATTGCTGGCTTGAGTCTCTGGCTCAGGATTTCTTTGTCTCTGCAAATGTTCTCCCTTCTCTCCCCTCCAAGCCTCCCTCCCTCATACTGTCTAGCCATCCTATACTCCCTTCAGTAATTGATTATGGGTGTGATTTGGAGAGACATTCTTAAGACCCTTTTATGATAACTCTATTTGCAAGGGAATATTTGCTCTGAATAAGACTAAGGCATTAATATACTACTCGGTTCCAGGAATTCATCTATTTAAATAGAAACACATCCTCAGATAGCTATGCTGTAAGTTGACAAGAGCCATCAATATTAATAACAATTCCCTTAGAAAGGCTGAGATGACCACATTCTATAACTGCTAAATAGTTCCTGTTTCTGCACTCCTCAAATTGAATCCAAATACGAAGTAGTAAGTCTTCCGAGGACTTCGTCAACCTTAGACAAAGCCTCACGAGGCAATCTCACCTTCAATACTACTTTCTCCATTACCACTTCTGCTGCACCAGAAAGAACTCAGCTTTTGGAGTCAGATTGACTGGCCTAGGTATAAACCCCAGCATTGCCACTGGCTTGGCTGTGTTGCTCAGTAAGTCATTTACACAAACGAGTTAAAGCGTTTTGGGGGGACTCACAGAGGAATTGGCTGACAGTTTCATTACACCTAGCACTAGGACAAATGAAAAGACAAAAATGAGTAGATCCCAAGATGATAGCATATAGTACTGTGCTCTATCAAGTATGCTCTCTGGAATGATCCCTAACTTATTTGACCATGGAACACTATTTTTTTTTCCTCAGAGCGTTTCAGAAAACAAAGGTCTAAACATCTTTTTGGGATATGGTTGTCAGCGTAAGAAACATTCAAGCCTTTAGAGAATTTTTATGAGTTTATTAGAGGCAAACTGATGGCACTTGCCAGTAAGCAAACTCTCAATGGGTTGAGAAAGTGCCCTGGAAAATGGCAGTTTGACCACTTCTTTTATACATCAGAGTCGAGGGGAAGGTGTAAGGGGGCTACATGAAATTCATTAGTGATAGATTAGGGAGGCGGGGAAATCAAATGGGGACACCTCTAGTATTGGATAAAAAGTAAAACATAGACACATACTGCTTTTACCTTGGTGGGTATAGCGTAGTTAACAATCCACATTTACAGCACAGAGAGATGGTATGCAGGGGAACACGATAACAATGAGGGGTTCTGTGTTCTCGTGTTCTGGTGGGAGATTGTGCCCCTGGGGGACCTGGGAAAGGGGGGGTCACTCTGACATTCCAAAGGTACGTTATCTGAGATATGAAAAGACAACAGACAGGCTCAGTTAAGCTAAAATTTTACCTTTGTCAAGAAAGATACCGGCCTCGGACATGACTCACTTTCAGTTAGGAAGTTTTAATTTCAAACCATCCAATGTGGTTACTTTTAGTCTCTGAGCTTCCAAGGCCTGACATGCAGGCCTTCCCTAAGCTTGTCAGGGTTAGCAGGTGGCCCCTTTTCATTCACACGGTATAGAATATTCTCTAGAATTTTTCAAATTCAAATTCTAGCCCTTAAATTTCCTCAGTTGCACTAGCCACATTTCACATGCTCCATAGCACATGTGACAATGGTTACCACATTGAACAGGGCATTCCATCATTTCAGAGCGTTCTACTGGACAGCACTAGTCTAGAATTTTTCTTATAATCTTGTAATCATATTCAATCTTCAGCCCTTAAAAACACTCACAAAAATTAGTAACTTTACAGTAGACAAAACTGTTAAGCAATCCCTTAACCAAATAATCAACGATAACCCAAGTAATGGTCCAGATAGGCATCCCACACCTGCTGCAGTGCACACTGAGAAGACCACAACATCTCGTCAGCGGCATTCCTGCCAACAATACATAACCTGAATGTAACCATTAGGAAACATCAAACAAGTACCAATTTAAGGATACCCTACAAAGGATATCCGGCCTGTGCTCTTTATATATCAAGGTCCTAAAAGAAAAGAGAGTTAAGGAACTATACCAGAACAAAAGAAACTAAAGAGACATGGCAACTAAATTAAAATGCATGATCCTTGAATAAATCCTTGATCAGAGAGAACAACAACTATACAGGAAATTATTAAGGCAATTGAATATGGACGATGGGTGAGATAACAGTATTATAAAAACATTTCTTGATTTTGACTGTTATAACGTAGTCCTACAAGAGAAAGTCCCTCATCGTAGGAAGTATTACACTAAGTATTTAAGAGCAAAGAAGCATTCGCTGGGTTTCAAGTACCAAGGAGAAAGCATCCCTTCCCCTGAAGGTGGCTGAAACTCTTGGAGAATATGCCTGGAGCAAATATATTGGGGAAGACAGACAGACTCTGAGAACCACTAAACTGAGGGTGAATTTCCCTTTTCTTAAAATACGGTGTCTCCCAGCCTGAACTCAGGGGCAACCTGAAATTCAGAAGTTTGTAATAGATGCAGACAGAAAATGCTCCAAGATATGCCCTCTCTTTCTTATCTGAGGAGCATGAAAATAGCCTGTCCTGGGTCAGAAAGATTGAAGGAATCGCTGAGGGGTGTTTCCCCCTCTCGGGGCCCAGCCTCTGGGTAACACCACAGTGGCAGAGAAATGATAGACAATAGCTGAGCAATTTAGAGGTTTTTTCTCTAAAACTTGGAGGGAAGAGAACCCTTCTCTCTGGCCAGAGGTACCATGGATCCAAGGGTGAAAGTAAACCCTGTTGCTCTTTTCTCTCTGGCCTCTCACGGCTTGGGCCACGTAACAGACACAGTTGCAGGACATGTGTAACAGACCAGGGGAACTAAAGTCATGACTATCTAGTTGGAAGACCAGGAAGAGGGTGCCTGAGAGCAGGAAATATTTCACTGGGGGAAATCATAAAGATAAGGTACTTCAAGGAACTGATACCATAAAATCATGTATGAACTCCTGTACTCATCCCGGAGCTGTGCATCCATGGATCTGACCCGACAGGATGGACCACTGCTCGAGTCCCAGATTGGTCACTGGGTGTCACAGACATGAGACAAACCCAAGTAACACAGCAAAGGTTTTAAAAACTGAACTGACTGAAATCACAGACAACAGAAGGCAGGGTAAGGAGCTTGCAACCTACACGTAAACTGTTCAATTGCCTGCTAAAACAAATGAACAAGCAAACATTCTCCATAGGATTTAAACAAGACCTTGAATCCCATAACATAATATCTAAAATGTCCAAGATCAAATTCAATGAAGAACCAAGAAAATCTTGATATTGTTTAAGAGAAAAGGCAATCAAACAACCACAAATATAGATGTTGAAATTAGACACAGACTTTTCTTAAAAATATATTTGTATTGATTTCAGAGAGGAAGGGGGCAGAGAGAGAAAGAGAGAGAAACATCAATGATGAGAGAGAATCATTGATCTGCTGCTTCCTGCACGTACCCCATGGGGGATCAAGCCCTCAACCTGGGCATGTGCCTTGGCCTGGAATTGAACACTGACCTCCAGGTTCACGTGTGGATGGATGCTCAACCACTAAGTCATGCCGGCCAGGCAAACAAAGACTTTTAAATAGCTATTAAATATTCTCTGAAAAGTAAATATTAAAACTCTTGAAACAAATGGAAAGATAGAAATCTTAGGAGAAAAACAAGATATAAAAAAGAAACAAAGGAAAATGTTAGAACTGAAAAAATACAGTGACTGAAATAAAAAACTTATTGGATGTGTTCACTAAATGAACTTCAAGATAGCAATAAAAAGATCCAATCTGAACAATAAGGATTTAAAAAGATTATTTTATGGACAGAGCCTAAAGGACCATAGAAAAATACAAAAAGTTCTAACATGGACATCACTAGGGTCTCAAAAGAAGAAGAACAACAACAAAATCATACAGATTTGCATGCACACCAAAGGAAAAAAGGAGTCAATGTTACCGATAGTATTTTTCTTAATAATAATAGTAATACTTTAAGTAGAAGAGTAAAAGAGTGGATGGCTATAACTTCCTCTCAAATTGTTCAGAAAAATATGTATATAGATAGACATGAGGACAGATAGAATGATATATATCAAATGTGGCAAAAAGTAGACAATTGGTGATTTGGATAAAAGGTATAAAGCAACCCTTTATACCATTTCAGCAACTTTCCTAAAAGTTAGAAAGTATACCAAAATAAAAGCTGCCATAGAGGTATATAAAAATGCATTTATAATAAAATATATTTTTAAATTACTTCCAAAAATCTCACATGACATATGATATGCCAACATTTTTGTTTTCCCCCACACCCTATGATCTCTCTCCTACATCTGAGCTTGAGAAGTCCCATACAATAAACTTAGAATGACAAATATGTTCAACTTGTGTGCCTGCCCTAATCACTGCAGGAACTAGAAGCACTTCCCAAAGCACTGCAGGAACTGAGAAGGCTTCCCAAATCTGGGCTCATGGAGGAAGAATTCTGCTATTGATTAGTGATGTCTACCATCGGTGCAGTTTAGCATATTTACAGGATGATGTCAAGAATAGCATGATACAATTTCTATCATCTTTTTACTGTTTTACCACATTTCTTCTTGAAATCACTGCTCAAAGCTCTACTAGTCAATGACGTTTTTATTAATTGGTATACATGTGCTTTAACCCATCAACATAGGCCTAAGTAGCTCTTTTACAGAGAGCATATAATGTTACTTTTACATCAAATCTTATTTCACTTACTCTCTTTTTGTGTTTCCTCACCCTTTTTCTATTTTTAAAAATCTTTATTTGATTTTGCCTAAGCAATTAAAAGAGTCTCAACTCTTTCCTTACCTCATCTTTCCACATTGTGGGTCATCCTACCCACAGTGGTTTCCTGAAGCACAGATTAGATCACTTGTTGACTGCCTGGAAGTAATAATCTATCCTAAGCATGGTAGATGCTGTAAGGATTCACTGCCCACCCTCATAAGTTCAGGTCCAGAGAAAAAGACCAACATGTAAACAGACAATTATAATAATACACTGAAAAATTCCCACCACAGTTTTCTTACCTATAAAATAAAAACAATAATTGTTCACACTTCCCAGAGTGTGGAGTGGATTAAATGGATTATAGTTAATAGCGCCTTTAGTATATGGTCTGCCACATAGTAATCATACAATAAGCATTGGACATTAACACAATTAACTCCCAAGTGCCAAGTACAGTGTTATGAACTATGATTATTCCAATTTTCGAGGAGTGAATTTAAATCACCTTTTCAAGCCACCCAATGAGTCAAGGAATCCTGAACAAAGCCCAAACTCTGAAGTCTGCTTACCCAGATCTTCCATAAGGGATTATAATTTTCCAAGTAAAATAAACTGTGTCCTTTTAATTTTATCATCCATTTCCAATACACTTCAAAGGTGTTTCTATGATGAATTTCAGCTGAAGATGATTCCCATTTTCTTCTCAACCATGCAGTTTTTACAGAGGAGCACAATGACATAATCCCACAGCCGCTTTCACAGTGGTGTGCCCAATCATTCTTGCCAGCCCTAACAGATCAGACATTTTGTTCCTCTTCTAATAGTCATACATATTTATTGGCATAACTACATAAGATGAAACCTTCACTTTAATTCAAATTAAATGGTGAATATTATACATAAAAAGTAAATAGCTACAACCAAAGGGCAGACAGGAAAATAAGATCCCCAACTCCTGAAATCCCAAGGATTTGAAAAATAAAATGGCAGTACGCTTTTCTGAATCCCCAAGATCATCTCTAAAAGAGTCCCCAAGAAAGCCTGGAGGATACGGATAAGAATCAAAGACTGTCATCCATTCCTAAACATGCCCAGAAAAAATGTTCTCTCCAAGCTGCCAAGAAAAGTGCAAAACAGAGGTTTTGTTTTTTTAACCTCACGTTATGGCTTTTCAGATGTGTCCCCCAGAAGCATTTAAAAAATAGACAGGCTGCCCTTGTAAATGGGAAGGCATCAGATTCTGGCCGTGCAGTGGGTGGAAACAACAGAACGCAAACACCTGTGTTCTGACGTGGGCATGCCATGTAACTGGCTGCATGATTCTGCACAAGGTACTTAATCGTTTTGGACTCTGGCTTCCAAACCTATAAAGTGTCAGGATAATGACATATACTCTTGCCTGTCTCAGTAAGTCGCCATGAAGGACAATAGCTAGCATTTAAGCAGAAAACTAAAAATTATTTTTTCCTCACAAATATTATTTTAGCTATCACAACCCTGTGAACTGGGTATTATTGTTATTACCCTCATTATATGATTTTGATAAATGAGGATGCTGAAGTTCAAAAGAATCTTTACCCAATCTGCCCAAGGTCAGAGTAAGTGGTAAAGCATGACTCAACCCACATCTCCTAACTCTACACCTTTGCTTGACCCACCCGGATTATCATTGTTTGGCTTCCATTCATCATCATATTCTTAGGGCTGAGCATCATCTCTGGTACATAGTAGTCACTCAGTAAATATCTGGTAAACTCAGGGGAACCAAGATATTATTGTGTCAGCCAGATAGACACTAAATTCTATAGAGTATGAGGAAAGTTTCTGGATGTTTATGGATCACATAACCAAAAGGGATTGAACTCCACATGACTACATCTATGAATTTGCCTAATTTATTCAGGAATCCATCTTTCTCCCCCATCTTCTAGTTGTCCTTTTCTCTATGTTGGTTTTGTTATCAAATGCCTCTCCTCAAATGATGGAAAAGATTGCTGATTTACCAGAGTTCACTTCCATTCTCTTCCTAGCAGCCAGAGTTATTTTGCTTTATTCTTTTCAAGTTAAATCTTTTTAAGCTGAATTTTTCTTCTGCTTCAATTCTTTCTTATGGCTCTCTATTACTCCTAAAATAAAATTCAAGGTCTCCCAGGTGACCCAAAGGTCTTCATGTTCTAAGGCTACCTCACCAGACTAAATTTCATATCACTCTTTCTTTATTCTCTGTTCCAGAAACCCAAGCTTTATTCCAGTTTCACACATCAGGTTTCCTCACAATTCGGGTCCTTTCCACAGGCTGTTGACTTCCCCGGACACACCCATAGCGTCTTGGCAGCGAGTGTCTAGACATTTTTAGAGCTCAGCTCTGACGTTTTCTTGACTCCAGATTAGGATAGATTCCCCCAGTTAAACTTATTCAAAGCACCTTGCATCTCCTCAGAGTAGTCATCTCCATGGTGATTGTGTAATCATTATAATTATTGCTTACTCTGGGATCTCTCGTAAAATGTAAGCTCCATAAGGACTGACACTTATTGTCTCAGTCACCAGTGTAGTCCCAGCACCTAGCCCAGTGCCCGGCATAAAGAAAGCACTCCTTATTTATTTTTTCTCAATAAATGAATAAATTTGGTGAGGGACCAGAGAAAGCTGATAAAATTGGTTTTAGACAGAAAGAATCTGACATCATGACAAGGCAGGAAGTTAGAAAATGTGTAATAGACGGTTGTAAATATGGGCATTCCATGATGAAGAGTCCAATGTTCCATGGGACTAATGTCCTTCTAAATATCAAACCCGTATGTTGCCTCCCCAAGTGAAGATTTATTTCCATTAGGTGTTGTGAGTTGATGAAGCTGGGAGTATACTAGTAAAAGACCTGGTTCATTCTGGAAGTATTTACTGTCTAAAAATGTAGTGCCTTGGAACAGACTGATGAATCTCAGAGGGTGGGTGGGGAGAGGTCAACCAAAGAACTTATATGCAGGTATGCATAGCCCATGGACACAGCCAATAGTGTGGTGAAGGCCTTGAGGTGGGGGGGCAGGGCGCGAGGTGGAAGGGGGGAAAGGGACATTTGTACTACATTCAACAATAAAAATAAATGTTTAAAAATTAATAATGTAGTGCTTTACACAGATGATTCATCTAAGAAACTGAAGTCAAATTTAGAGATTCAAACAGCCCCTCCAACGGGTACATTTTCTCCCATCCTTTCCCTTGGTAAACAGCTTTTAGAGACACTAGAAGCACAGAATTTCTTCCTGAGAAGAGCCCAATGTTCCATGTCCTTTAAAACATCCTCTTCTCTTCCAGATCCACTCTCTGCTAAACACAAAGGTTTTGCTTGTTTGGGGTTATTAGGAGCTTAAAATGTACTTCTCACAGAGTAGTCTAAAGGGTGTTTCTGGTTTTTCCTTCCTGAGGTGTGTGCAAGGGAACGAAGAAAACAAACTATACCACAGCTACCCTCCCATTCAAAACAGTCCAACAATCATTTTTCTTAATAATATTTAGCAGCAAGTGGATAGAGTCCTAGAACATTCAGGTATGTCACTGCTTACACAAAGAAAAATGAGACTGATGTTTTCAAAGCCAATTTTGGTTATCAAATACAGATATTTGGCTAATTTTTAAAAAAATATCAAATGTCCCAACTTAAAGGAAAAAATGATGGGGTGGAGAGAAAAACACAAGAGAAAGGAAACAGCTGTGCTTTAGCTTTACTCCAAAGTTCAACCAAGCTCTTACTAAATTCAGAGTTTATGTTGTCAACAGCAAATGAAACAAACCTTAGGACAAGGAAAGGAAAGCAGAGAACTCCTTAGAAGGGAGAGCTTGGGCTAGGAGGAACAGATCGAGGCCTTCTTTGAAGCTGAGTTTGGACTTCAACATCTTTTTATAGTCTATCCTCCAATAACTTCTCCAGGCAGAAGGCACATGTTGCCTACTACACTTCCGAAGAGCAACAGGAGAGTAAAGCTTTCAACTGAGGTGAGAGGTGGCTCTCTTGTCCACTCACCTTCTCCATGTTGAACCATCGTCTTCATCCCCCTCTCCTGGCTCTTTTGCTGAACAGGGATGCGGGGAGCTAACAGCTGCCTGACGATTGGACAACCACCGTAGGCACATCAGATGTGTGCACAGCCTGACGTTCAGAAATGGAGGGAAAGTAGCAGGCACGTGCTAACCGGGGCTCATACGGGACTAGAGGGCCCCTGCATCTGATTTCTTAGTGCACCCTGACTGGTCCTTCATTTTTCCAAACCCTCCCTTTGTCTGCTCATGAAAACCTAAAATCCCAGGCTTAAAAAGCAAATTTTGTGGAAGAAAAGGCACATTGGTTAAATCTTTAAAATTGTGTAAATTATTGATATGATAGTCTTTTTCAGGAAACAAGTTTTGACATGTGTGTGAAGGTAGGGAAGAAAGGAATGAGGGCCAGGGACTTGCGAAGGGCCAAGAGAACAAGCACAGAAGGCCAGGCAAGGAGTGAAGACCAACTCTTTTTTTTTTTGTCTCTGCAATTGAATCCAAAGGATGGTACTACCAAAGTGTGGCTATGCTCTAAGATGTCAATGTAACAGATAAACAATTACACCCCATTTGCACATAATTGAGATTAAAGTGTCTAGATGGACCCCAGCCAGTTTGGCTCAGTGGATAGAGCTTCGGCCCTCAGGCTGAAGAGTCTCAGGTTCCATGCATGTCAAGGGTATGGACCTCGGTTGCAGGCTCCATCCCCAGCCCTGGTAGGGGCTTGTGCTGGAGGCAGCCAATTGATGTGTCTCTCTCACATTGATGTTTCTCTCTCTCTCTCTGTCTCTCCTCCTCCCTTTTACTCTCTCTAAAAATCAATGGAAAAAAATATCCTCGGGTGAGGATTTAAACAAAAACAAAAAATGTCTAGGTGGTACAATGATTGCTATGTAAGGAAGTGGCTTCCTATGGTAATTGCAACTCCAGGCCCAATCCCACAAAAAGATAATATTTCTCCTGATTTCACACATTAAAATAATGCCAACAAGAGTAACTTGGAAGTGTATCATGCATCATATACATACTGCTATGGGCTGAATTGTATACCTCCCCACTCCCCCAATTCATATGTTAAATACCAAATCCCCTATGTGATAGCACTGGAGAAGGGACCTTTGGGAAGTAAATAGGGGTAGATGTAGTCATGAGGGTGGGCCCCTAATCTGATAGGATTCGTGTTCTTTAAGAAGACCAGAGAGCCCTAGCTGGTTTGGCTCAGTGGATAGAGCATTGGCCTGTGGACTGAAGGGTCCCAGGTTCAATTCCAGTCAAGGGCACATGTCCGGGTTGTGGGCTCAATCCCCAGTAGGGGGCGTGCAAGAGGCAGCCAATCAATGATTCTCATCATTGATGTTCCTATCTCCCTCTCCCTTCCTCTCTTAAATCAATAAAAATATGTTTTTTAAAGAAAGAAGAAGAAGACATGACAGACAGTTTACTGCCTCTCTTTCCCCCATGTAAGGACACAGCAAGACAGCAGCCATCTGCAAGAGGGTCCTCGACAGGAACCTAATCACTTGGCACCTTGCCTTTGGATTTCCCAGCCTCCAGAACTGTGAAAATTAGGTTTCTGTTACCTAAGCCTCCCAGTCTGTAGTGTTTTGTTATGTCAGGCTAAAAGAAGACTAATACACATACTAGCATGTATCATATACATATACTATGCTCACATCCCTCTTACAGGAATAATAACAAGAATGTTCATCGCAACAGTTGGTAGTAGCAAAGAAAAGGAACAAAATTCTATTATTTTCCCAGGGCTGCCATAACAACATACCGCAAACAGATAAAAGTATTTCTGGGTGGCTTAAAACAACAGAAATGTATTATCTCATAGTTCTGGAAGCTACTAGTCTGAAATCATAGCAGGACCACGTTCCCTCTGACACTGATAAGGGAATCCTTTTAACTCTTCCCAGTTCTCAGCTTCTAGTGGCTTGATGGCAATCTTGGGCATTCCTTGGCTTGTAGATGCAGCACTCTCTAGCCTTCCATCTTCACATGGCATTCTCCCTGTGTGTCTTCATATCTTCTCTCTGGCAATGTCTGCCTCTGTATCTAAATATTCTCTTTTTGTAAGGACATTAGTCATGTTAGATTCAGGCCTATCCTAATTACCTAATTTTAACCTGATTACCTCTGTAAAGACCCTATTTCTAAATAAATTAACATTCTGAGGTACTAGGGTTTAAGACTTCAACATGTCTTTTTAAATACTCACCCAATGAGATATATATATATATATATATATATATATATATATATATAGAGAGAGAGAGAGAGAGAGAGAGAGAGAGAGAGAGAGAGAGAGAGAGAAGAGAGAGAGAAACATCAATGTGAGAGGGAAACATTGATTGGTTGCCTTCTGTATGTCCCTGACTGGGGATCAAACCTGCAACCCATGTATGTGCCCTGACTAGAACTAAAAGTGGCAACCTTTCAAGTGCATGGACGACACTCAATCAACTGAGCCACTCAGGCAGGGCAAGACTCCAACATATCTTTTGAGGGGGCTGAAGGGGACACCATTCAACCCTTAACAAAAAAGTCTATCAATAGTAAAAATGGAATTCTATATGCCCATGATGAACCATTTTACAGTCATAAAAACAGAGAAGGAGATCTGTTGACCTGGAAAAATATACTCTCTGGAATATATCATGAAATGGAAAAGGTGAGCATATCAGACCAATATGTGTAATATGATCTAAAAGGCCATAGAATCCTTATCTGAAATCTGGGGTTTTGTTTTGACACACCATTTGGAAGAAAGCTCACCAAAATATTTAATGGTAAATTGGGGAGAGGGTGGGATTGGAGGGTAAGGTGGTACTTTCATTTTTTTAAATTACACCATTTGTTTCCACCTTCACTCAAATTTAACCTCTATTCACAATGATTTAATTGACAAATTCTTATCCTACATAGCTCAAAGACTGCTGCTATCATTATAGTTATTCACTTGTCATTACTTCTCTGTAGTAAATAATTTTTGGTTGGCCCTCAAAATCATGACACAACATTTTCAAAGGGTGTTCCTCTATTATTTTTTTCTAAACCAGAGCACAATTATTAAAAAGCACTGAAATAATCTGATTCAAGGTTTAATTAAGCACGTGGCTTCTTAAATGAGTTTTGGCGATGTGCTGTGGTTTCAAATTAATACTTCAGACTGAGCTACCATTTGCTTTTAAAGAGTTTATAAATTCTAGCACATTGGAAGCACTTGAAAACTAGTGACACAATTGATTTATGTTCTGGTATTAAACAAATGTGAATTTGGGAGTCTATCGTTCTGTAACCTTGGCCAAATCACTTAAGCTAAAAAAAATTAAAAAATAAAAACAAAAAACAAACGTAGCTTCCTCTTTTTAAAAATAGGACAAATAACCTCACACTCTGTCTCGCACTCTGTATCTCATAGAGTGAAAGTACCTAGAATATTGCAGGCAGGAAGTTTCCTTCCCCTCCCTGCCTCAGCTTTAAGGCATCACTAAACAATCAAAAATCAGAGGACAATCTCCCCCAGAATATGCCTCTACAAAGGGGGAAAAAAATGGTAATATTTCCTGGAGAAACCCAGGAAATACACACCTTTACCAAGTAATGAAGGAAAGATCACCAGTAAAAAGAGATATCTGATAAGTCTTTTTGAAATGATGTCTGGGGTACGGCCAAAAATGCAGAAGCTCAATCTAATCTTGAAAAAAAAAAAAGACATCAGATAAGCCCCAAATGAGAGGCAGTCTTCAAAATAATAGACCAGAACTCATCAGCAGTGTCAAACCCACTAAAGACAAGGAAAAAATGAGGAATTGTTAGAGACCGGAGAAGACTAAAGAGACAACAACATTTTGTATAGCATCCTGAAATAAGAAAAGGAGGAGAAAATTTAGTGAAATTTGAATAAGTTTATTCAATGGTATTGTAGCTATGGTAGTTTCCTAGTCTCTGTGGTAGTTTCCTAATCTTGATAAAATTATACAATGGTAATATAAGTTATTAACATTAGGAGAAGACAGGTGAAGGGTATACAGGAACTCCCTATCTTATACTTGCAGCTTTTTAAAAATTTTAAACTCATTCTCAAATAAAGAGTTTAAAAAGAAGTATCAGAGAACAGATTTTTATCCTTTTTTTTTTTAATAGAAAGAAGAGGAGGGGATAGATTTCCATTGCTATGTATTGTGTTCTCCCAAAATCCATATGTTGAAGCCCTAACCCCCAAAGTGATTGTATTTGGAAATGGGGCCTTTGAGGGATAATTAGAGTTAGATGAGGTCATGAGGGTGCGTCCCTAAGAAGAGGAAGATAGCTAGCTCTCTTCCTCTCTCCTCACCACCCCCGCCCCCAAGCATGTGCAAAAAAAGAGGTCATGTGAGCCCGCAGCAAGATGGCAGTCACTACAAGCCAGGAGGAGCGCTCTCCTCAGAACCCCTCTATCTTGGCCCCTGATTATGGACTTCGAGCCTCCAGAACTGTGAGAAAATAAATTCATTCTTTAAGCTATCCAGTCTATGGTATTTTGCTATGGCAGCCCAAGCTGACTAACAAACCAGTTAAGCTACTAATTGGTCATTTTATATACCAAAGTGACGTTCCCTGTAGTTCAAATCTAAAATAATGTTCTATATAGTTCACTATTTCCTAAAGTAGTGCCTTTTATTGGGTGTAGCTGTGTTCCCATAAATAATGGAGACTTATTTGGCTCTAAATAAGTCTCCTAGTTCTGTCCTTGATATATACTAAATTCTCATTAAGTGGTAATTCTACTAACAATAGAACTTAGACCACTTGATGTACCGCACAAAAGTACTTAAAGGGAGATGTGTTTAAGTGAGGCAGCATAATTTTAAGGAGTAATTATAAAAAATAAATGTCAACTGAATCTTGTTATAAATTCATTTTTATAAAAACAAAAGTAGTTTGAATTTTAACCAAAATTTATGAGCTGCACATCAGCTATAAAACTCAAGTTGTATGTCAATACAGAATGAAAACCCAAGTTAATAAGTATGTGCTTTATACTTGTGCCAATAGTGAATGCATACACTCCCATCTTCATATCATATGGGTCATATAACCTCCTTGTCCACAAGCAAGGGCATTGATAACAGGTTAGAGACCATCCCTCACTCAGTGGATCAGAAAGCCAGCATTGCTGTCTACTGCAAATAACTAATTTATCAATCACCCCAGAATCTCAGAGATGTGCTGACCTATCTGCAGCGAAGCTTGATGTAGTCATACGCCTTTTGTCTTGTATCCAATCTACCCTAAACTTTGACATTTTTACCAAATTTGTGTGCAGAGCAGAAATGTGAGCTTCCATGGATAGGCCAATTTATAAGTACTACTAAATAAATGGGGCTGGTGGGGGGGGGGGGGGAGGAGAGACAACCCTATTGGAGACATATTCTAATGGCACCAATATCCAGCATTCATTTTTCCACCTTTGTGGTATGGTGACTGTAGGAACAACCATGGGAAAAAGGTGTGAGTCCTGCACCATTAACTGGGAAAAGGGGGCACAATTCACAGAACAGCTGCAACACTTGGCATTTCTGTTAAGAGTCTGGATTATTTATCTCATGCTTACACAAGGACAGACTACTGAAGCTTTTTCTAAATACATTTTTCACCATAATAATGGACTTCATTTCCATTTCTGCCTCGGCAACTGAGAGGGACTTGAGAGCCACAG
Source organism: Myotis myotis (assembly GCF_014108235.1). Classification (NCBI taxonomy): domain Eukaryota; kingdom Metazoa; phylum Chordata; class Mammalia; order Chiroptera; family Vespertilionidae; genus Myotis; species Myotis myotis. The sequence goes on from NW_023416335.1 coordinate 179,220,062, forward strand.
AATAATTCATGATCGTTATCTGTATGTTTCTACATAAGTGCTTATTATGAAGAATGCAGCTGAAATGCCCATATTAGCATTTACAGCGGGAGATATACACCTCCCTTATCTCTCTTTTGTGGTTTACCAGTTATCTTCTTACCTCCCAGTGACTCAAAGCTGTACCAGCAGCTAACCTCTCAGTGTACCTCTTTCCTCCTCAAGATGAGCAGCTCTAAAAATATGAACCAATGGAAGTAGCAGCCAAGATGTACAGTTTTCAACTTACAGAGTTAGTTGGAACTTTAAAAAAAATCTTTCTTCATCTGGACTTAATAAGGACAAGTAAATAAATTGGTAAGAGAAATGTAACATTGAAGAACTTAACAGAAAAAGGAAATACTGTAAAAATGCAATAAATAGACAGATACCACAATAAAATAATAGTATATTGAAGAGATGATTATCAAGAAGGCCATGGTTATAATTGCATTAATACTTGGCCTGAGAAATTAGAAGCTCTAGTTAAGTCAGAGGGAAGCAAGTTGAGAAGAGAAATGGCTGATGTAAGATTGTTACAAGTACATGACAGCAGGTCCTCAAAAGAATGTTGTTTTGTTCAAGGTCAGTTTTGTTATAATGATGATGAGAGTGGTGGGGATCAGTTCTGGCTGGGGCCACTGTCTGTGTGGAGTTTGCATGTTTTACCCATGTCTGTGTGGGGCTCTGGTTTCCTCCCACATCCCAAAGATGTGCATATTAGGTGAAATGGCATGTTTGAATGATCTCAGTCTGAGTGTAGATGTGTGTGATGCACCCTACAATGGAAGGCTGTCTGTCCAGCGAGCAGTCGCACCAGGCCCCCTGAGCTGCTGGGAGAAGCTCTGGCCACCTGAGACCCTGGACTGGAATAAGCAAGTTGGAAAATAATCATATTACTTGTTTTTGTTCATCTTTCTGAAATGTATGTGTAGCTCACATTTATTTCAATGCCTACTATTAGAAGTATTTTGAGTCTTTATTTTGAAGTTTGATGATATTTTTGTGACCAGACATATGCCATAGGAAATTCTATCTTGTTTATATCCATAAGCCTATGGTAAAATTGGTTTTGTGGTACATCCTTTTGCTTCAAGTTGCAGTTTTCAACAACCTACCCACGAAGCTGAGAACTTACTGTAGTCAGTGTTCACACCAGTCAATTTTGATTACTCATACCACATACTATTAAAACATTAGAAAAACTTTTTCGATGATTAAAACTTCTTTCTTACATTGGTATCTGTTAACGCAGAGTATAATGACTGTAAAACAAGTCTCATTTTAGCATTGATTTTAAAGCATAAACTAGTTTGTATTACCAGGGAAGTGAGAATATTTAAGATGGTACTGACAACAGATGATCACATTGGCTTTCCAGTAATGATTAAAATAGCTGGAATCACAAAGTGACTGACAACCAGATGTTAGTGAAAAATATCCTAAAGGTCGCCTTTCCGGCTTTGCTGTTTCAGGCGCGTTGCCCATAAACCATTTGGCAGCAGGTGGCGCTCTTCTGTTAAAATCCGACGTACTTTTTAAAAAGCTCTCAAGACCGCAAAGCCTCTAGCTTCCGACTAACCGTAGTTAAAAGTATTGTTTTCAAAAAACAAGAGTCCACTTTTGAGCTTTTCGTTTTATTTAGAGAAGGATGTCAAAGTAGAACATTTATAAGATATAGTTTAATGAGATCTTTGCTCAGTCTCCTCTGAATAAATGTATTTGTTTAAGAGAGTCATTTCACCAATATTTACTGAGGACCAGGTGTGAGACACCAACACATACTTCTAGCAGTCACCTCCAGGTATTGTCACAGGAAGGCTTAGGACCTTAGCATATGCTGCGTGCGCCTTAAGGGCAGAACAGTTTAAAACAAAGTGAAGGGAATAAAAACCACCCTATTGATCACACCCCACTCAAAAGTCAAGAATTCGCTGTGTTATAAATCACACCTAAAATGTTTGGCACAAACAACTGAAACAGTCCTTACGCTCAGTTTACATCCTGAAGAGAGAAAGGATTTGGTAACATGCGAATATTCATACGCAGCAGTATCTGCTCGTTTCTTAAGCGCAATCCGTGCCTTCTCGACAGGACTTTCGGTCTGTCTACAACTCCACAACCTCGCGGGGGGGGGGGGGGGGGGGGGGCGTTCCGAAGGGTGGTCCCTTCCTCCCTCTCTCATCTTCGCCGCCACCGCCTCCCTCTTCAACTCGAATCAGGGTCAAGTCCCTGAACATGTTCAATTGCTACAAGAACCACGACGGGGAATGTGTCCGCATCGCCGCTTCATACTGGCTAAGACGTGTTGCATTTTTAAAAAACTGAGATGTAAACCAGGAGGAATGGTACATCTTACATTTTCTGAACCCTCCTTGTTTCCGTTTCAAGCTAACGAGGTCTTACTAATGATTATGCAAAAAAAAAAAAAAAAAAAAGGACTTTTTGAACACTCCAAGTCGCAAGTCATTGGACAGGGCTCTCGCTGCGTGTCCAGGTTTCACGTGGTGCCTCTGCGAGCCACCCAGCGCGTCTGCTCGGGCGAACCCCGTAACACCTTCGGTCCTTTCTTTCTGTAGAAAGCAAAAGATCGAGCCTAAAGGTCTGGGCTCCAGCTTCCAAAACTGATCCTTGCCGGAGGCTGGGGGAGTCCGGGAAGATCGCCCCAGGACTCCAGGATTAAAGGGTTCCCGAGTTCAAGCGCCTCCGGCCGCCACCGCCGCTCCGCGATCGCCACCCGGCTGTCCCCGCCCGTCGGCCCCGGATCGCCACCCCACTGTCCCCGCCTGCCCCCCAGGATCGCCACCCCACTGTCCCCGCCTGCTCCCAGGATCGCCACCCCACTGTCGCCGCCTGTCCCCCAGGATCGCCACCCCACTGTCCCCGCCTGTCCCCCAGGATCGCCACCCCACTGTCGCCGCCTGTCCCCCAGGATTGCCACCCCACTGTCGCCGCCTGTCCCCCAGGATCGCCACCCCACTGTCCCCGCCTGTCCCCCAGGATCGCCACCCCACTGTCCCCGCCTGTCCCCCAGGATCGCCACCCCACTGTCCCCGCCTGCCGCCCAGGATCCCCATTCACTGTCCCCGCCCGCCGGCCCAGGATCGCCACCCCACAGTCCCCGCCCGCCAGCCCCGCGGCCCGCGCGCCGGCGAGGGGGAGGGGCGCGCGCGGCGAGGTCGCCGCAGGGTTGAGCAATCCGGCTGTGCACACTACGAGGTGACGCGGCCAATCGGAGGCCGCCTCGGCCGTGACGCGCGCGCCCCGAGCCCGTAGTATTTATAGATCGTATTTAAAGAGCCCTTGGGAGTCTCCCGGGCTCGGCTGGGCGGCGGCGGCTGCGGGGCTGCCGTGGGGCCGGCGCGCGGGAGGTGGCGGGGCGGCCGCTGCCAGTCCCATCCCTGTCGGGGTGCTGGGCGTGGGGGCGCGTGCAAGCACGTGCCACGGCGACTGGCCTCCCCGCCCCCCTTCCCAGCGCGGTTCCTGGAAACAAGGAGGAAATGCTGCAGCCTCGACCATCGTCTTTTGCTTAAAACAAAGCTAGGGACTTGGAATGCAAGAAGAAGAAGAAAAAAAAGCTGGGGCGGGAAGGAGGGGCGGGGGAGCAGAAGGTTTGAACGGACCCCGCCCCAGCCCCACATTTGAGCCACCGGCCGGCGCCGTTTCCTGGTGCTGGGCTGCGCGTAGCGGCGGCCTTCCTGGGGGGAGGGGAGAACAATACGGCCTGAAAAGCCAAAAGTCGTGGAATTTGGGGGCGGGGTTGTTGGACCAGTTCGCGTGTATTCGTGGAAAGTAAATTGCAAGATAGTGGCAGTGATTATCTTGGCGTTTGGTAAATTGATCTTCAGACTTTCCAGCCAGCAAACTGCACACTGCAATGCGAAAGCAGGAAACTGGCATTACGTCAGGACAGAGACGAGACCCAAACTGCAACGGTTGCTTCTGCAGGCTGGCTTTCTTCCTATCTCACTCCCCCCTCCCCCGCCACCACCACCACCAACCACCCCTTTTTCTACCCCCGCCCTCTTGGAGAGGCATCGTTGGCCGCGGGCTCCGGCACTGGGTGCTGTCCCAGCGCGGTGCTCCCTGGCTTCCTGCAGAGGCGTCGCTGCCGGGGTGCGGGGCGCGGTGCCCCGAGCCCCAGCCCTGGGCCACCACCACACGTTGTCCTCCCTGACGAGCTTCTTAGGAGCCATAACGAACTCCTTTTAAAGATCGCCCCGTGCTTAGATGGATTCACTGAATTCCAGGCGGGGGTGGAGAACGCACAAGTGCTCAGCTGCTGTCTCTTTCAGCGCGAGCTCACGTCCGCCTTGGGGAAGCAGGTGGCGGAGGAGGAGAAATCCCAGCGGAGTGTCGACGGGACGGGTTCGCCACACCTTGCTCGGCATCTCATTTCTCAGTGTTGAGGGACGCGGTCCCCAGAAACTTGTTCTCTGTTAGGGACCTGTCTCCTGAGGCCTTGTCACTGCTCCTTAGACATTTTTTGAGGACCAAGGGAGAACATTGCCCGAGAACGTTGTGAATGAGTACATTTTGCCTCTTGGAAAATGTTGAGTTTTGACACTAGCCTCACCTGCGCTGCTGCCCCCTCATCCCAGGTTCAGCGTCATTACAAGGTAACCGTGACCTGTTCTAGGCTGGAGCCCCACTCCACCCCTGGGCAAAGCTTAACACTCACACAAAAACTGGTTGACAATAGCTAATGATTACTGACTGTTCTGTGCTGGGTAGGCAGGTGCTGAGGGCTTTATCTTGTTTAATAATGAGGTGAGGTGAGCACTATTACCCCGTTTTACAGCTAGGAAATAGATTCTGGGAATCAGTGTGTCCACCAGCTAGGCAGTCTGACTCCAAAGACCACACTGTTCACCGCTCTGTGCACTCTCTCTGAGGGAGAGGGGAGATGACCTTGACCAAGGGACCTGCCAGGCTCATCTCACCTCACACCAAGGAGGCAAGGGCGTTCCTGCATCCCCGCTGTCCTGCCAGCTACAATAGACCAAGTTCTGGTTAAACATGGTGGGTGTCCGGGAGCATGTCTAATGCTCTCACATAAGAGAGACTGTTCCGGGAAACCCAAGTTACATTGGCTAATTTTCTCATGGCCCGTGTTTGCAACAGTATCTTATAAAGTTATTTAATGATTAAACTTTATATAGCACTTCATTCCTAGCTCAGGTCATTGGGTAATGCCAGATCCTGTTCCCCCCATTAAAGATATAGGGAACCTAAAGACTGCTTCTCTCTACCAGCTCTTAAAACCTTCTCCACTGGGCAGCCATATCCCCTCCATCAATCCCCTTCAGTGAATCCGGTCGCCCTCAAAACAAAGCTACTCAAAACTGGGCCCAGACCTAGGTTTCTAACGCTCTCTTACCTGCACTCCACCCTTCTTAAATTATTTTAGTTTCTTTGATGGTTGCAAATTCTTTTGATGTTTCTCTGAGTGGTAGCATGGGCTTGCCTTAGAATGCTGTTATGCTGTGTCATCTCACATCTCATCCTCATGTTCCTTCTTCTGATTACCGGCTCCTATTTCAGTTTTCATGGTATGTCACTTCCTCCAGAAAGCTTTTTTTTAAAAAAAAAAAAATGTATTTTTATTGATTTTAGAGAGGAAGGCAGAGGGAGAGAGAGATAGAAACATTAATGATGAGAGAGAATCATGGATCGGCTGCCTCCTGCACGCCCCACACTGAGGACTGAGCCTGCAACCCAGGCATGTGCCCTGACTGGGAATAGAACTCTGACCTCCTGGTTCATAAGTCAATGTTCAATCACTGAGCACACCGGCTGGGCTCCAGAAAGCTCTTTGACCTCCACCCAACTCCACTATGGGTGCTTCTCCAGCTTGCTCAGCGGAACTGTTGTCCCAGCACAGCACCTATGCACTGGGTATTGTCTTTTAAATGTGCTGAATAGGTGTCCTTAATTCATGTGGAAGGGGAAGACATCAGACTCACTGCGGTGCTTCACCAACCTGCACCACAAAACACCATCCACGCTCACCACTCCCAACCCGCCATGAGTACTCCTGAGCTAAAAGTCATGACACAATGAGCACTGATACTATGGGCGGTTTCCCCCGAGTGTGTTGGGTAGAAGAGAGGTTGACTGCTGCATTAGACTGGGGGCTCCACAAGAATGGGGATCCTTTCTCTCCTGTCTGCCATCACTTCCCTGGTGCCTGGCACAGTGAAGCACAGAGTAGGAGAAACTTAGGCATTTTTCAAATGACTTGTATCTTAGAAGTGACTTCAGTAAGAATAGAATGCATCTCCTGGGTCAAGATGACCCGTAAAATGGATTTCATATCACGGGTCATGGTCAAAGAAAGGTGAAAAACAATGACTTAGAAGATTAGGCGCAATAGCTGCGGGGTGAGGCAAGAGGATCAAGATGCAGGTATTCCCACTTTTCACTTTATGTCATTGTGTCATTTTGCTGCTATGAATATGAAGGACCTGCAGCAGTAGCTGTTTTTGCTCACTGAAAGAATCCAAAGAGGATTTTCACTTTTATATATATATATATATATATATATATATATAGAGAGAGAGAGAGAGAGAGAGAGAGAGAGAGAGAGAGAGAGAGAGAGAAAGGAAAGAAGGAAGGAAGGAAGGAAGGAAGGAAGGAAGGAAGGAAGGAAGGAAGGAAGGAAGGAAGGAAGAGGGAGGGAGGGAGGGAGGGAGGGAGGGACAAAAGCAGCATTCAGTGTCTGTTTTGCAGGAGCTGTTAGGCAGACAGAGCGCACCCTGAGCAGCGGAGTGGCCCTGCCAAGCTCCTTCCCTGGACTGCGCTCTGAGCCTCACCATCAGACCACCATAGCTTTGAACTCTGTCTGTGGGCATCTGGTGCTACCTGCATTTATGTTGTGTATCTGTCAGCAAGATGTGTCCTGTGGTATCAGAACAGCCTAACGAAGCTCACCAGAGTGTTACGCTTAGCGTAAAACTGAACATAATTAAGCATTTTTGGTACAGTTTGGTTATTTTGGGTGTTCAAGGAACACTCAAAAGTACTTTATACTAATTAATGGTATTGCTTCGTTGCTTTACACCATTGGCTTACAAAAGATTTCATATCAAGGTTCTCCTTTCGGATCGCCGGAGAAATCTATCTCAGAGAAATGTCTCAGGTGCAGTTAAGACTGGTTAACGACAGGCGTACCTCGTTTCATTGCACTTTGCTTTACTGCAGTTCACGGGTGTTGTGTTTTTCTACAAACTGAAGGCAAGACCCTCCGCCAGCAAAGAGATGACAACTCACTTTATTGTGATGCTCGTTTAATTATGGTGGTCTGGAACCGAACCCACAGTATCTTCCAGGTATGCCTGTACTTGGATATGGGGTTAAAAGAGAAGGAAATTGAGGATAAGTCACAATTTCTAAGTTGGGCTGCAAGGGCACATGGGAGTATAGTTCTGTTCACTTCAACCAATATCTCTTGATGGAAGCACAGAAACAAGGCGAAGGAGGAAGGGTGGAGGTGGAAGAGACTCACAGACAGGTATGTTGGTGACATATAGTAAATGTAGCCATAAAGTAGGCACAAGATGCTACACACACCCAGAGGGAGCCCAGCCTGGGCCTTCACGCGGCTTTCCAGAGGAGACATTCTTGAGCGGAGTTCTGAAGGAGAGTTAAAGCCAGCTGGAGTGGACAGGTGGAAGGAAACCATATACCAAAGATCAGAGAGGTGGGGCAGCAGATGCTTGTGTGTGAGTGGGTGCGTGAGCCAATGTTATGAGCAATTTGGTGTTCCTAGCACTTTGGGAAACCAGAGGTGAAGTTGGCATGGGTAAGGAGACAGGGTGTGAAAAGCATTGTCATGCTAAGAAGCTTAGCTCCTATGTGAGATGAAGAGCCACTGAAGGGGTTTTTAAGAAGATTTGCGCCTGGCCCGTGTGGCTCAGTGGTTGAGCGCCAACCTATGAACCAGGAGGTCACAGCTCAAACCTGATTAAGCACATGCCCGGGTTGCAGGCTCAATCTCCAGTGTAGGACGTGCAGGAGGCAGCCGATCCATGATTCTCTCTCATCATTGATGTTTATATCTCTCTCTCCCTCTGCCTTCCTCTCTGAAATCAGTAAAAATATATTTTTTAAAAAATAAAAAAATAAACTCCTTCATTTTAGTATTGCTATGTGAACACACAGGATTGGTAGGTAGCATTTATTTTAAAAGAACAGTGTCAATAAATGTTCAGAACAGCTTTGTAACTACAAGTATCTTGACATGTGGTTGAGCATCTAACGTATTGTTCTGGCAATCTGCCATACTGTTTTTTGTTTGTTTGTTTGTTTTTAAATCTTTTCTGGTAACTGAGTGTTAAGCTTACTAATTCTCAATCTCATTTTATCACCAAAGTATTTTAGGTTTTAAAGAAGTAAGTGTAGCCCAGCCAGCCTGGCTAAGTTCAACCTACGAACCAGGAGGTCATGCACATGCAGGTTGTAGGCTCCATCCTCAGTGGGGGGCGCGCAGGAGGCAGCCGATCAGTGATTCTCTCTCATCATTGATGTTTCTATCTCTCTCTCCCACTTTCTTCCTCTCTGAAATCAATTTTTAAAAAGTTAAAAAAAATAAAGAAGTAAGCGTAGCATTTGGAAACAGTCTTCCATTGTTTTGCCATCTTTAATCCTAGCCTAGTTTGTTTTAGAAACCAGAATAATGACTTAGATTATTCTTTAAAACACTAAGTTACCTCACAGAAAGTAGGCAGGGACCCAGGAGCCAATGGGGTTTTGGGTTTTTTCCCCCCTCTCTGGCATGCAGCCTAGCTTTAAAGAATAAGTGTTACTGATGGAAATTCAAATCCGTCATACATGTTAAGTATGTTCTATATAATTATTCCTAAAACTTGCTATAACTTGCTAATACAGCTAGCTAGATGCCTATGTGAATGAATTATTCTATGTCTGGAAATACCTGCAACTGGTAGCCTGCAGGCCTCCCCACTAATGGTTTTCCCCGTAATAAATAATAGCTGGAGTATTTCTTTCTCAAATGAAATATTTAAATATTAATTCACCACAGGAGTTCTGTCATTCAATAGAGTCCCATTTTCTTGGTGTTTTCACATTGTGGCCACTCTCTCAGCTGATCTGGCTAGCTATTTTAGAACCAAAAGGTAGAACCAGTTCTCCCTTAAGTGATTTTTGTTGCAAATCTTATGTTCTTATTTATTTAATTTTTACTATGGTGCTACTGTCTTGGTGGTTAGGTCTTCTAAGTATAACTTGTCTATTTAATTTTTAAAGCAAAGAACTCTAAGTTGCATAGTAAGACCATTTAGCTCTCTTAATGGCTAAATAAAACCAGCTCCCTTCCTCACCATTTTTTATGCCCTATTTTCTAGCTCTTTAATAAGCCTTTGTGCTATGTTCAGTTCCCTTTCTAGTTCATCCATATCCTTTTAAAGGTGGGAAACCTCAGTCAGACTGAATGTGAGCTTCTATTATGGGTTTGACCAACCCTAAGTATATTGGAAAATTACATCATGGTTTTGGGGTGTCATATTTCAGTGACTATACTGTAAGATCACGTTAGCTCTTTTTAAGCCGCAGGTCTCCATTGCTGACACACTCGCAATCATTAACCTGAGCACCAGGTAGTACTGTAAGACTTCCTTTTCAGTTAAAGCATCATGAAAGTTGTTATGGTGGCTATAAGTACCATTCAAGAAAAATACCCTTCAAAATAGATCATTGTCACCCTGGCTGCTATGGCTCAGTAATTAGAGCATCGGCCCATGCACTGAAGGGTCGCAAATTGGATTCCCAGTCAAGTGCATGTACCTGAATTGCAGGTTTGATCCCCAGTCCTGGTTGAGGCACGTGCCAGAGGCAACCAATTGATATGTTTCTCTTACATCAATGTTTCTCTCGCTCTCTCTCTCTCTACCTCCCTCCCTTCAACTCTCTCTGAAAAGCAATGGAAAAAATATCCTCCAGTGAGGATTAACAACAACAAAATAGATCAACATCAGCATCATATCATAGTCTACATTTAAGGCTATTTTCCCTTCTAAAAGTGCAAAACCTTTTGCAATAAATTGTCTAGCACCAATTAATTACATGGTTCCAAGGTAAAAATGTACACTTGTTATCCTGTATGTAGTTTTAGACCCCCAAAAGCAAAACTTCTAATGCAGGGCTTCCCTTTTAATCCAGGAATCTCAGATACTTTCCCCATTAGTTGTTGTGGGGGGGTCCCCCCTTTTGCAGGGTTTTGACTTCTTGCAGGCTCTGCTGAAGACTTCTCATGACAATAAAATTGGCACATCTTAGAAAGTTGCTAGTAGAAATACTATTTTTCACAGGATTCAGTCACTCCTTTTCCTCCCAGTTCTAGTTAATCATGCCTAATATCACTTGTAAATAGTGCTATCAAAAGGGAAATATCAATGTGCACACCCTGATCAATACTTTCTTATTTCAGGCAATGTTTAATTTGCATGCAATATTTGGCTTTCTCTTTGGAGTTTATTAGATTACAAATAGACAAAGAATGCCCATCTAAATGTACAACGCAAATCCATTTAACTAGGCTCAGAAGTTATTTCCGTCACTGTATTGATTGACAATATTGTGATATCGTCCATTTAATTTTTGTCCGTAGAAGACTATCATTCACTTCATGTCTATATCGGTCAGGTTTCGTGTGCAGAAAATAAGATCTGCTCCAGCTAGTTTAAGCAGGAAAGGATTTATTATAGGGTATTACATGGCTGAAGAAACAGACTTGAGGGTGAGCTTTCGGGACAACTCACAAAGCCACACCACAGAACTGGACCACCAAGGAAGCCGTTGCCTCCTCTCCAGTCAGGAAGTTGCAGCCTCCAGAACACACCACCCTGCCACGATCAGGGCATTACTGCCATGGCTGCTGGCTCCTCAGCCAATTCATACTTTTTTACAGTGTAAACCAGCAAAACCAATGTCCCACTCCCACGCTTGACAGCCACGAAACTAGTGACTGGACACTGGGGTGCTGTACTAATGCTTCATAGAAAAGCCCAACACCTCCCCACTGGGCTTGCCAGCAGAGGCAACAGACCTATGATTTGCTCTCACGAAAGTGCATCTCATTGGCTGAGCCTGAATAAATTCTGGAACCCAGCTGCAAGCACTCTGGGAGACTTTCCTGCCTCTGCAGAATTAAAGGGGCATGAAAGGGATGATAGAATGTTGAGCACCAATCAACAAAAGCCATCACAACTACAGTCAAATGGCATCTTAAATTCATCAGAATGGAAACAAGTCATGCCTCCAAGGCTTGAGTGATAAGTGGGTAAACTTTTTCCCCCCATTGAGTTTTAGCAAGAGTGGAAGGGGAGGGGGAGAGAGAGAGGAGAGAGAGAGAGAGAGAGAGAGAGAGAGAGAGAGAGAGAGAGAGAGAGAGAAGAAGAAGAAGAAGAAGAAGGAGGAGGAGGAGGAGGAGGAGGAGGAGGAGGAGGAGGAGGAGGAGGAGGAGGAAGAGGAGGAGGAGGAGAAACAATGCTGTGAGAGATACATTGATTGGTTGCCTCCTGCATGCATCCCAAGAGGTTTGCCCCTCCACCCTTCAGTCCAAGGGCTGCCACTCCAACCACTGAGCCAAATCAGCCAGGGTTAGTGGAAATGCTTTGAAAAAAATAAAACAACCACCATTTTCAAAGACAAATTATAAATCAATTTTGTTATTGATGAGGGGAGAAGCCCTTCTTTGTAACTCTTAATATAAATACACTTCCAAAAAGATTTTGATATATAATTAAATATTACCATAGCATACAGCTCTCTGTGATAACTATTAATGAATCAATTCTGTCCCCATGCAATAATATATGAGCATCTGCTGTATGCATTATCACATTGCCTTTTCCTACAAACAACTCACATTATAGTAGGAAATAGAAACAAGTATGAAAAAATAAGTTATCCAATTGAAAAAATTCTAAGTTCAAATATCTCCTATTTATCAGATGTGTAACATTGCCTTATATGTATATACCAAGAAAAATTACTTATAATGTGGGTGGTTGTCTACTTCAACAAACAGTAAAGAAGTATCTATATCAAGGGAACTAAATCAAATGAATTCTTTTTTAAATTGCCATATACAGTATATTTGTGCATGGCTGGTATGGCTCAGTGGTTGAGCGTCCACCTATAAACCAGACGGTCACTGTTCAATTCCAGACAGGGCACATGCCCAGGTTGCGGGCTTGATCCCTGGTAGGGGGCGTGCAGGAGACAGCTGATCAATGATTCTCATTATTGATGTTTCTATCTCTCTCCCTCTCTCTTCCTCTCTGAAATCAATAAAATATATATGTATTTTTTTAATTGCCACATATATTTGAGCAAGAAAAAATGGTTAGAATTTAGGCCTTTCAACTATAGCTAGTAAGTAGTTGTAATAATAAAAGCCATAGGAGAATTATGAGGGGATATAGTTAATAATTAATAATCAAATACTGTTGATTGCAGTTAACTGTAAAACATTTGACCATCTGCACTGTAGGGGCTAATTTTAACCTAAAGACAAAATTTTCATCTGAACCAATTTTAAAAACTGTCATCAAGTTTCCTACAATGACGATAAAAAAAATTGGTGGAAATCATAAAATCTCTAGTAACTATAGACTCACTGTTTTGTTTGATGCCATAATGTATTTTTAGCGTCATATAGTTAACTCTAACAACATACTCTTGATTGAAATAGTTAAATCTAGTATTTCTAATGTAATCATATAACATTTCAAGCTATAAATCCCTTTTAATGTTCAGTTCAATGAGTTCTGATAAATGCACAAAGTCTTGTAATGACAACTACAGTCAAGATAGATACACAGTGTTCCCAGCAGCCAGAAAGCTCCCCAATGAGTCTGCAGTCAGTTTCCTTCTCCCACAGCTCCTGGAAGCTCTGGGCTGTTTTCAGCTTTGCTTTTCCAGAATATATCATACTAGCAAATGCAATCATGTAGTAGTGGTCTTTTGCTTCTGGTTTCCTTCTTTATAAATGTCATATTTTATTTTCAATATTATATTTTCACTATAAATTTTATATTTTTAAATAAAATATATGCTCTGTCAAGCGTGGCTCAGGTGGTTGGGCCTCGTCCTACGTACTGAAAGGTTGATGGTTTGATTCCCAGTCTGGGCACACGCTGGGTTCCTGGCTCTGTCCCCAGTACCGGGCATGCAGGAGGCAGTCCCTCAATATTTCACTCTCATATCAATGTTTCTCTCTCTCTCCCTTGCCCTTCCTCTCTCGCCAAAAAAAATAAATTAAAAATGCTTTTAATCCATTTGTAAATGTATAGGTGGAGTTATAGAGTACGTTCATTATCGTTGGCCTTACTTAAGAACTAAATCTTTCCCTCTCAGAAAACTTATATTATAGGCAGTTAACAAAATCTAGTTAATAAGATTTCTTTGGTTGTTGCTGTGCTAGAAGTAAAAAACTGAACTAAAAAAACAACAGCAAATGGCCTTGCATATTTTAGAGCAACTGTTACGTTTGTAAGGTAACCTATAGGAAAACAATTTCCTTGTAACCCTTTGAAAGAATTGAAATGCAAAGTGGCTGGTACACTTTGTTGTGGTTATAGTAATGTCTACAAAAACCCTGCTTTTTTCACTTGTAAGAATTTCAGTTTTGCACAGTGAATTTGCCTTGATACTAACTGCAAACAACTATAGCTATTACCTCTTCCGTTCTGACTGCAAGTTCAAAGTCTATCAAATTTATAGTCTTGGCGCAAGGTGAAACACACCTTTAAGAAAAAGCCTACTTGTTGTATTACTTGTTAGAAAGTTTTTAAATGTATCTTTGGGACATCTTAAACTTTTATTTCAACTTTAGTTGCACACATGCATATGCTTAGAAGGAGAAGGAAAACAATATTTGAGCTAGAACCATTCCTTTGGTGACTTTTTGTATATTGCTAATTCTCTGAATGCTTTCAGGGTCATCAATGACAATTCTTTATTAAAGTATAATTTTTATTTTATAAAATTCACTCCTTCCTAGTGTGCAGTTCAGTGATTTTTCATATACTTACAGAGCTGTGTAACCATCATTATAATCTAATTTTAGAACATTTTCTTCACCCCCAAAAGAAACCTTAAACCTGTTAGCAGTCACTCCTCATCCCTCACCCCCTCAGCCATAGGTAACCACTAATCTGCTTTCTGAATGACAATGATTTCTAACTTGGTTAGGCTTTTTTTTTTTTTTTTTTTTTTTAAACCCTGTAGCTTAAAGAGGCCACATTTTCATTTTATTTATGTTAAATTGTGTCGTTTTAGACATTAAACTGGACAATTCATTGTCACCTTTGTTAGAATGCCTAGATCAGTTTGGGTTTTTCAAAAAATAGTGTTGTTGTTTTTTAAATAGATCTTTCTTTTCTTCCTTCTTTGTAGTTTTTAAAACTCTTTGAATCCTTTGAACGTGTAGCTAAGGGACAGTTGGTGTTCAGGAAAGCAAATATTAGCATGAGTGGTTCCCAAAACCCCTTCCTTTAGCAATTAACAAGGAGTTTACATAACTAAAAATAGTTCAGTAACATGCATTTTCTCAACAAGTTACTTAGTGAAAGTAAACAACAAAAAATTTAAAATATATGAACAGCAGCATTTTTGTTGTGTGTGTGTGTGTGTTTTTTTAAAGTTTAGGTCTGTTTAGCGGTTAAAGGAAAACCTGTTGAGTAGGATGGAGAGATATTGCCTAACTGCCACTTTGTATTCTTTTACTAGTGACCTCAGGTCTCCCCTGAATTTTTACTACTGGTAAAGAAAACAGTGTTTCCAGTTTTCTCTGCAACAAAGATCTCATTGGCTGAAGACAAATGTGTAATTATTAGAAAAAGAGTGCTTTAGAGATATGCACTTCTCAGAATAGTAGACTCAACAGGAAGAAGGAACCAGAAAACATATTCCATTTGTGGTTATGTGGCCTAATTTGACATCATAAAATTGACTTAGTATTTCAGAAGGAAACGTTGCTGTTACGCTTACTGAGATATATCTGTTAAATTTATATTCGTCAGCTTATGTATTAGTTATTTATGCCATGTAACAAATACTCCCCCACCCCAACATTTAGTGTCATAAAACAACAATAAACCTGTGTTATTTCTCACAGTATTAATCCATAGTCCAGGAATTAGGGAATGATTTGGCTGGGCAGTTCAGGCTTGGTCTTCTCAGGATGTTCTCCCAGGTGTCTCCTGAGGGTAACATTATGTAAAGGCTCCCCTGGGGCTCAAGATGAACCAGTCTCATGGTTGGAAAGTTGGTGGTGGCTGTTGGCAGGAAATCTTAGTTTCGTGCCACATATGGTGCTCCACATAGCTACTTGAATATCCAACATGGAATCCAACTCCTCCCAGAGTGAATAATACAAGAGGACAAGGCATAGCTGAAGAGTGTCCTCACCTCAGAAATAATTATTTCTTGCTTTATTAGTCACAAAGATCAGCCTAGATTCATTGTGGAGAAGACAACACAATGGCATCAACACCAAGGCGGTGAGACGCCCTGAGACCCCTTTCAGAGGTTAGCTACCCAGCCTTCTACCCCAGAGCCTTGCAGATAAAGTTTTAAACATTATCAAAACGCAAACACATTTATTTCTTTTCAAATATAAAGGTAAACGGATTTATATCTCCCCAATGAATAGGAGATGTCTGGTGAAAATACCCACCTATGTTCAGTTCGAAGGCAGCTAATCATCTATTCATTGAGAATAAACTATATGGCCAGAACTGTGCTAGCAACACATGGTAGGAGATGTGGCAGATGTGACAAAGTCATCTCAGAATTGTATCTGAGGGTTATCTTTGTAATATCTTTTCAAAATGATGTCCTCTGCCAGAAGTTAGGCATGAAATTCAACCCCAATCATCAGGGTTATGCCTGTACCTCCCAAGTTCTTTGTGGGGGAATTCTGGTTTTCTCTTGGTCCTGAAAGAAAGCAGAATGCCACCTAATAGAAACAGGAACATGTTGTCCCTTTATATTAGCACCAGATAAAGCATGGCACATCTCATTTTCAGAGAGAAATCTAGAGTTTAGCCATGCTTTGCATTGAATATTGGGATGGATCCAGCATGCTCAAATACATTGGGATTTTCCTTTTTTCTATATTTTCTAACAAGTGTAAACAGTATGGCCCAGCTGGTATGGCTCAGTGGTTAAGCATCAATCTATGAACCAGGAGGTCACAGTTCAGGGCACATGCCTGGGTTGAGGCTCCATCCCCAGTGTGGGATGTGCAGGAGGCAGCCAATCAATAATTCTCTCTCATCATTGATGTTTCTATCTCTCTCTCTCTCCCTCTCCCTCTCTGAAATCAATAAATCCTATATAATGAAAGCCTAATATGCAAATCGACCGAACAGCAGAACAACTAGTGGAACAACTGGTCGCTATGATGTGCACTGACCACCAGAGGGCAGATGCTCAATGCAGAAGCTGCCCCCAGCCCGCAGGCCCCAGGCCAGCCAAGACAGGTGCCAGCGGGGGGGGGGGGGGGGGGGGGGGGCGATCACCCCGCCAGTTGCCCCACAGATCAGCCCTGATCATTGGCCAGGCCTAGGGACCTTACCCATGCACGAATTTAATGTACTGATCCTCTAATATCCTATATAATAAAAGGGTAATATGCAAATTGACCCTAACAGCAGGACGACCAGAATGACAGCTCAACTATGAGGCACACAGAGGGCAACCTGCAGTGGGGGCAGGGCCAGTGAGCAGGCAGAACAGCCAACCTCTCGGTTCCTCCCTCCAGCTGGTAGGCTCCAATCACCCAATGGCAAACGGGGAGCTGGGGGTGGGTGGCTACAGGGGGCGGGGCCACTGCGGGCAGCTGGGGAAGATGGCTCTGATTGCAGGGCAGGCTTAGGGACTGTACCCATGCATGAATTTTGTGTGCCAGGCCTCTAGTAAATATATATTTTTAAAAAGAGTAAAGTCTGGAAGGTATGGATCAAACTGTTAACAGGGCACAGAGATAGTAACTGGTTATCTACTTTAAAGGGTTAACGTTCTTCTTGAAACAGCAGCCCTCTCTATCTGTTAAACCTCTTGTCTTCTTGCTCTGTCTGCCAGTTGTTCGAGATGGATGCTGCTGTCATCTTTTTAATCTCCCTCTCTCACTGCAGGGATTGCTACCCAAGAGCCCTGGCCACAGGGATTAGTTCAGCGATTTGCCTGTGACCCACGCCAGACAGCCAAGGTGCTTTCTGAGGGTTTTTCTTCCTTTAAGAGGAGAAGAAAGACCTCTTTCCTCTCCAGTCACAAAACGATTCTTAAACTTCTGATGGCCAATTCCATTTCAAGTGGTAAGGACTTAGTCTGAGAGAAAGAAGTGAACATACACAAAAAAGTGGGGATGAGACAAACTTAGCCTCGTGTGTCTGCTTCCCAGAGGCCTCAGGGCCAGCTCATACACTTGCCCTTCCAACGGCTTGGCTATGGGAGCAAATAAATATCGCTATTTGTTTAAGATGGGTCAAAGTAGGTTTCTGTCAGGTATATGCAGAAGCCCTAACAAGTACCTTGTATGAAGGAGTTGGGGAATCCCACTTTCAACTTTGTACACTAATTATATTCATCAAAATATTTTTGGCTACAAATTAATAACAACTCTATTTGAGCTAGCATAAACAAAGAGGGAGTTTATTACATCATGTTCCCAAATGTAGGAAGGGCATGGGGAAGCCAGCCTTAGGAATATCTAGAAGCAAGGATCTAAATGCCATCAAAATTCTCTTCTATTTTTGTTTCTGGATCTCGGCGTTATTCCTCAACTGTGGGCTTACTTTTCTCACTTAGTGGGAATGACCATTGCTCACAGATTCTAGGGTGACATCTTCATAGCATCTGAAAAGAAAGTTCTTCTTCCCTCATTTTGAGTTAGCAAAACTCTCAGGGGAGGATTCTGATTGGCCTGGTTTTGGTCACATGCCCATTGCTGCACCAATTTCTGGGGCCAAGAATGTAGGTATCATTGCCCACATTGGTTCGCATGCCCTCTCTTTGATCCTGTGGCCAGGAATGTGGAGTTATGTAAGAACATGGCAGTTCCTATCTCAAAGCAATGACTAGAGTGAGGGAAAAAGAGTTGTTCTTCAGAGAAACTGGTTCTGATATGGTAGTGGGGAATTCTACTGAGTAGGGCAGTAGATACCTAATATTTGTGTCTGTGTTCCACATTCTATATTGTTCATCTATTTTATAACAAATAGGTAACACTTTGAACACATATTAATCTATATTATATATTTGCTGTTAGTTTTAAATGCTTTCCTCCTGAAGTAATATCAAATTTATAAGAAACCTCAGGAATCATCTGGTTTGACTACTACTAATGCAAACTATTCTCTTATGCTGTCCTGGACCAGGGACTTAAATATTGTGATATCTCCAATGACGTGAAGAATGAGTAAAGGTTCATTTCTCTTGAAAACAGAGTTGGGATATAAGAACACGGTTGACTAAGCCAGAAGCTATTAATCTATCTGCAATTTTTGGATTACCTTGGGGAAATTGCTGTCTCTCTGATTTCCTTTTCTTATATTAAAAAATGAAAGTAACATAGTAATACTATAATGCTTTAAACATACCACAGTGGGGGAGGGTCAAGGGAGGGCTCCAATACCTTATAAACACAATCTACAAAGTATCAGTCTTAATCATTTTTGTGTACTGTTATGAGAATGACATCCATTCAGTTAAGGTATAAAATTAGCCTGAAATGCTGAATCATAGCTTAAATTCAACGGGTATGTTATTTAGTATTTATTGAACACCAACTTGTTCCAGATGCTTTACAGGGCACAAAATGTGGCCTGTGTTCTCAGGACTCTTGAGTCCTTCAGGGAGAGTTCTGTTTGCTGTTTGCTGTTCAGGGACACTGCAGTCTTTTGTCAGGGAAATGCTTTCCCCCTGAGTCCACTGACATGTTAAAGGTGTAAGTGGTATTCACAATTGTGAACATTGGAAAGGAAATAGATCGACTACCTCTGTCATGTGTTTAGAAGGCCATGACGTTAACTATAAAGCACTAAGGAGGTAAAAAGCATATAAAGGGAAACATTGAAGAGAGCAATTTATGCAACATTATGTTTGTCCTGCTTGAATATTCAGGCATAATAATAATAATAATAATAATAATAATACATGGCAATCTGATTAGGTAAAAAAAAAGCTGTTTCACCCCTGAAATTCCAGAGGGACTTCTGCACATTTAAGACAAGCTTCTTAGAAATGGCCTGGGTCTCTATTTTGTGGTGCCTCGGAGGCAGTTGGCAGCTGCAGGATGAAGCTGAACATCCCTTTCCCAGCCACTGGCTGCCAGAACCTCACTGAAGTGGCTGCTGAACACAAGCTTCATACCTTTTATGAGAATCATGTGGCCCCGAAGTTGCTGCTGACGCTCTGGGTGAAGAGTGGAAGGGTTATGTGGTTCGGATCAGTGGTGGGAATGAAAGCAGGGTGTTTTGACCCACGGCTGTGTCTGCCTGCTACTGAGAAAGGGACGTTCCTGTTACAGACCAAGGAGGACTAGACACAGAAAGTGCAAGTCTGTTCGGGGCTGCATTGTGGTTGCCAATCTCAGTGTCCTCACCTTGGTCATTGTAAAAAGGGGAGAGAAGGACATTTCTGGTCTCACTGATACTATTGTGTCTCATCACTTGGGGCCCAAAAGGGCTAGCAGACTTGGCAGTTTTCAGTCTCTCTAAAGAATACAATGTCCACTAGTATTTTGTGAGAAAACCCCTAAACAAAGAAGGTAAGAAACCTGGGACCAAATTACCCAAGACTCAGCATCCTGTTACTCCACATGTCCTGCAACACAAACATTAGCGCATTGCTCTGAAGAAACATGCTCAGAAAAGAAGAGGCCACAGAATATGCTAAACTTTAGGCTGAAAGAATGAAGGAGACCAAAGAAAAATGCCAGGGACAGATTGCCAAGAGCCATAGCTGTCCACTCTGACAGCATCTACCTCTAAGTCTGAGTCCAGTCAAAAATGAGATTTTCTAAAGGAAACTAAGTAAGAACAAACATAATAAGAGAGAAATGGCCTGGGTCTGGGGTGAGATGGGCACTGGCTGATGAGGGATTTGCCAAGTGTGCTCGTCCAGTGTGGCACAGTGGGGAAGAACATGGACCCATGACTCAAGCATAACCCATGTGCATGTCAACCCTGTTCTTCTACCTGCTGGGTGTGCCTTTTGACCTGTGTTAGCCTTCAGAGACCTCAGTGTCTGCATCTAAACTCAAATATCCTATATAATAAAGAGGTGATATGCAAACTGACCATCACCCCAATATACAAGATGGCTGCCCTCATGTGGACACAAGATGGCTGGCAAGGGAGGGCAGTTGGTGGCGACCAGGCCTGCAGGGGAGGGGAGTTGGGGGCGACCAGGCCACCAGGGGAGGGCAGTTGGGGGTGATAAGGCCAGCAGGGGAGGGCAGTTGGGGGCAATCAGGCCAGCAGGGGAGGGCAGTTGGGAGGGACCAGGCCTGCAGGGGAGGGCAGTTGGGGGCAATTGGGCTGGCAGGGGAGCAGTTAGGTGTTGATGAGCCTGGCAGGGGAGTGGTTAGGGGGTGATCAGGCAGGCAGGCAGGAGAGCGGTTGGGATCTAGCAGTCCCAGATTGTGAGAGGGATATTCTACTGCCTGTTTAGGCCTGATCCCTGGAGAGTGTGCAGGCTAGGCTGAGGGACACCCCCCTCCACCCCCCCCCCACACACCCATGCACAAATTTTGTGCACCGGGCCTCTAGTCCTATATAATAAAAGGCTAATATGCAAATTGTCCCCTCAACCGGGAGTTTGACCAGGAGTTCGACCAGGGCGCAGGGCCAGCCGGCCAACTGCCCATGGCCCCTCCCCCTGGCCAGCTGGCCCCGATTGGGGCAGGCTGGCCAGACCCCACCCATGCACAAATTCATGCACTGGACCTCTAGTATATACATATATATTTAAGTATATAAAAATAAATTTAAATATATGTATGTATTCCATAACAACTAATTGCAGATTTAATTATGTGAACTATAATGCCTGGCATATAGTAGGCACTAATAGATACTGGTTGAATTTATTTTTGTTATTCTGTCATGAGATAGCCGAACCTCACTGAGGATCACATGGTTTCAAGAGCAAGCAGCAGGGTTGTAAAGATAGTGAGATTGGGGAAATGCATCATTGACAGAGCACTCCTGGGGTACAGGCTCCAGGCAGGCATGATAGCCTTCCTTCCCATGGGGGGAACGAGGAGTTTAGGCTTCCTTCAGTCTCCCTGCCTTGATCATTCTCTGCTACCAGATGGTCTTCTGCACACACCTAAGGTCCTTTGACCTGCAGCCTAGAAAAGCAGTGCTTAATCTGGATGGAGCCTGTCCCCACCTCCCCACTGCTCACCCCAGACCTCTGGTCTCCATCAGCTGTGAGATACTACTTAGCGCACTGTTGATGTAATGCTTCAGCTGCCGCAGGTGTGTACTTTGAATAACATTAAAATCCATAGGATTTGGAGCTGGGGTGATAACATGAATTATGGTTCATTGGCAGAATGTGTTTCCCAAAGATCACGCAGAGTTTGTGGGGTGCAGTTTCTTTAATCTAGCAGCAGGTAGGCTGATCATTGCTTTCCAGAAACTGTTCGCCAGCTTTGACGCGTCAGCCATGGCACCATGGGAACAAGCAGTCCAACATTGCTAAGTAAACTGGCAAGAGAGGGCTGTGTTAAACAATGTGGCAACGTTTTCATTTAAATGAGAAACGTACCTGGCAAATGGAACCGAATCTCCAGTTCTTCCTTCCTTTGAGCAGCCACATGCAAAAGGGAGCTGTGAGGAAGAGAAATGGAACAAGAGAGGAAGCCAGGTTATGGGGATAGTTCATCCGCTCCAGGTGAGGCTGATGACGTGCCCTCGTCTCATGGAGAGCACCTCATCTTTCCTAAGTCCATTCGTTTTTTAACCATTTAAGAGTAGGTGGCATACGTCACGTGTATTTATGCATCAGTGTGTATTTCCGGAGAACAAGAATTGCCTTTATATAAACAGTACAGTGATCAAATTGAGGAAATCAATACAGTATTGCTAGAATATTTTAATCTATAGACCATGTCTGAATTTTGTCAATTTATTTCAATACTGAACTTTATAGCATGTTCTCTCCTCAGTGCACGATTCCACTCTGATCACACATTGCATGTAATTACCACTTCTCTTCATTCTCCTCTCACCTGAAACAGCTCTTCAACTTTCCTTTGTCTTTGACAATGATATTGTTGTTTCACAGATGTTCATTTTTATGGA
Source organism: Myotis myotis (assembly GCF_014108235.1). Lineage (NCBI taxonomy): Eukaryota > Metazoa > Chordata > Mammalia > Chiroptera > Vespertilionidae > Myotis > Myotis myotis. The sequence continues at coordinate 179,242,423 of NW_023416335.1, forward strand.
ATATTCCTCTATTTGGTCTTGATTGATGTTTCCAAATGATTAGATTAGGTTATGCATCATTACATAAGTGATGCCATGCCCTTCTCAAGGTATTCCATCCATGATGGACATATGATGGCCACCTCCTTCTCACTGACAATTTAATTTTGATTATATAGTCAAGGTGCAGTCTTTTTTTCTCCTTGTATAGTTACTGGTTTTCCTCTTGTGACTAATACACAATCTATGGGGTCATGTCTACTTTTTATTTATTTACTTATTATTTTTTAAATATAGTTTTATTGATTTCAGAGAGGAAGGGAGAGTGAGATATTATTAAATAATAATATAGAAACATCAATGATGAGAGAGAATCATTGATCGGCTGCCTCCTGCACACCCCCCACTGGGGATCGAGCCCACAACCCAGGTATGTACCCTGACCAGGAGTCTAACCGTGACCTCCTGGTTCATAAGTTGAAGCTTAACCACTGAGCCACACCAGCTGGGCCATGTCTTCTTTTTAAACCAGTGTTTGCACCAAATGTCAGGACCAATCTAGAATTAAAAAATTTTTCTAAGTATGTAATAATTCCTGCCATATTTGTTGCAAAAAATATATCCATGTACAACATTGATACGAAATAGAAAGCCAGTAGAATATGATTGAGACTAGAGACTCTGGAGTTAGATGGCTTTGGTTTGAATCCCAATCCCCTCACTTTCCTGATGGAAAACTCTGGGGTGTTACCTCCCTGTGCTCAGTTTTATCATCTATAAAATCTGAAAGATAAAAACGCTGCCCTCGCATATGGGGTTGTTGCAGGATTAAATGAGCTGATAATATGTGTCTGGCACATAGTCAGCACACAATTAACATTGGCTTTATATGTAATATATATTTTATATACAATATATACTTTTTTCAGGGTAGTAAATAAAATCTAAATAATGAGGTAACATTTTTAGCTACAGGTACTATTCTTCCACTACCAGATCCAAAAATAAACTTAGACAATATAATTTTCAAAAATCCCTAATGCAAGTGCTTTCACTTTCTTATTCTTTTTTTTCTCCTCTCTCCTTCCCTTCCTCTCTCCTTCCTTTCTTTCTTTTTCTTTCTCTCTCTCTCTCTCTTTCTTTCCTTTCTTTCTCTCTCTCTCTCTTTCCTTTCTTTCTTTCTTTCTTCTTTCCTTCTTTCTTTCTTTCTTCCTCTCTTTCCTCCCTCCCTCCCTCCTTCCCTCCTCCCCACCCCCCCCCCTTCCTTTTCTTTTAGGAAAGCTGGCTGATACCTTTATTGCTTTAGAGGGAGGGGATCTCAGGAGCTCTTGGTGGGGCGGGCCCTTTCTCTTCACCTTGACCTGCTTCTGGCTGTGCAGGATGGAGCTGGCCCTGCCAATGGCGTCCATGCGGGATCCGGACAGTACTTGTTCTTGCGGATCGGGTGCGCGATGCCGCTCAGGGTGGCCGGGGCGTTCTTGTTGGTGGTCTGCACGGAGGAGGCGGCCGGCTTTCACTGGCCGGATCTTCGCTGCATGATGACTGCCACGCCTTTGCCGTCGGCCGCCGGCTCCATGCCCACCGTCTTGCGTATCAGCCCGTTGAAAGGAGTTGCGGGCCTTCAGGTTAGTGGGTTCGGTGCTGTATGTCTGCTTTTTCCTCCTGATCAGGGGCAGACATGCGGCAGCTCCTCACGCTCCGTTTCTTGAACAAATTTGTAACAAGCTCCTACAACGTGCCAAGCACAGATGAAGGTATGGGGCCTACAGCGATGAGCCAGACAGCTCTGGTGATTATATCCTAGGACAGGGGTCAGACACAAGTAGTCTATAAATTAAGGCAATTTTAAGTAGAACCCAGTGCCCTGAAGAAAACAGACCAGGCCCTTGCAATAGAGAGAACCTGGGGTGGCGATGGGGGTGACTTGGTCAGGGAAAGCCTTTTGGTGACACTTACTTAATGTCTCTTCATTGCTCATCTAACAACATTTTTATAGACTTATGACTTGAAATGAAACAATGTGGAACAAATATTTCCCAGTACATTAAGCTCTCTATAAACAGGATAGCACCACAGTTATGTTTTCACAGAACATGTATCAGTGAAACTGATTTCAAGTAGCGATCTTCTTAATTGAAAACCAGCCCCTTTATTGCCCTGGCCCGTGTGGCTCAGTTGGTTGGCGTCATTCCAGGCACCTGAAGGTTGCCCACTCCCTGATAGGGGACATGCAGGAGGCAGCCAAATGATGTTTCACTCTCACATTGATGTTTCTCTCTCCCTCTCCTTTCCTCTCTTAAAAAAATCAATAAAAATATTAATACTTTCCCTTAAAAAAATAAAATCTGCCCCTTTACCATCATCTCTTCTTTTTTTTTTTAAAAAAAAATATGTTTTATTGATTTTTTACAGAGAGGAAGGGAGGGGAATAGAGAGTTAGAAACATCGATGAGAGAGAAACATCAACCAGCTGTCTCTTGCACGGCCCCTATTGGGGATGTGCCCACAACCGAGGTACATGCCCTTGGCTGGAATCGAACCTGGGATGTTATGGGTTCACTCAGCAAGATAGACCAAGGACTCAGAATTTAAATTTAAGAGCCTTTATTAAGCTGGCCAGCTGACTACAGTTACAGCACCCTGCTGAAGCAGAGGCTGAACTGCAGCGCAGACTACAGGAGTTACATTTTATTATTAAATTTTGTGGAGGCCCAGAGAAAAATGTGTCTTTCAAATTCTGGGCTCCCCAATATGGAGGAAACTCTCTTTATTTAAACTTTTTTCAGTCTCTTGTCTCCCAAATTTGGAATGAGACTTCCGGGCCTTCTGAGAAAGAAGGCCTGCGTGCTGGGAAGGGGCCATGAGACCATATCTCAAGGCCTGGCCTGATGTCAGTACCTTCCTATCTGTGTGTTTTAGGAACAGACAGCACAGCATGACCCGTCTGGTCAGAGCGCCAGATATGCAGCCCAGCACAGGACCCTTCAGTCCGCAGGCCAACGCTCTATCCACTGAGCCAAACCGGTCAGGGCTCCATCATCTCTTCTTAATTAAGCTGCTGATGGTATTGAGTACACAGTTCTATTTAGACACCAGTTGCATAAATGCTTTTTTCTTCCCTCATGTATTTTCCATCTTAGCTTTCATGTATGCAAGTTGTCCCTTCAAATATGCTGCATGGTGTCCAAAAGTAACAAGTTGAAACTTACCTCAGAGCGCACATCACCATTCCTTCATTTCTCCCGTCTCTCATTGGCCCCCTCCAGTGCTACACTGCTCAGAGTTAGTAACATCCCCAGGTTGCTGTTGTGCCTTCTGAGATCTTACTCAGGGTTTCTCATGTGGCCCCCTTGGACATGAGGAATTCTGGGCTAGACAGTCATCCAGTCTTTCATTTGTAACTGGGACGTACCACTTAGCAGCTGTGTGAATTTGAGAGGGCTGTTAACCTCTCTGAAATGCAGAGTAATTGTGAGGTTTGGATGAAATTAAGTGAGATTATGTGTGTGTAAGCCTAATATAGTATTACAGAGAAAGGGGAACTCTCCCCTTTTTTCCCTCTTACTAGTAGTTATTGTAGCTGGTCTAATAAATTGACAGAGACAGACTAACCAGAGATAGTCATCTATGATTATCTAAATTCTTTCAGACAGTTGAGGGAAGGTCAAAGGTTCTTCCTGAGTCTTTTGTTTCCTAAAATTAACCAGTTTAAAATAATTAATATCCTAGTATCTAATGAACAAAATAAACTGATGAACAACATAGATCCAGAGACATAAAAGCATAGAACAGACTTTGGAATCTCAGAGGGAAGTGTGTGTGTGGGGGGGGGGGGGGGGGGGGAGGGCAAAGACCATGTATGCAAAGGACACAGACAATAAGGTGGTGGAAGGCCTGGGGCTGGGGGTGGAGGTGGGCTAGAAGAGGTCAGTGGGGGAAAGAAGGGGGCATGTAATACTTTCAACAATGAAGATTTAATTTTAAAAAATAGGAAAAGAATTAAATAATAATATAAAGTAATATCCCAATAAAGGCGTATTGGGGGCGGGGGCAAACTCTGCTCCCCCTCAGTACCTTGCCTAGAGTTCAGGGGCTCATCAAATGTGAAGTCCTCCTCCCCCACACATACCTCTGGTGACCTGTGCAGAGCTAATGAGTCTCTCCCAGGAGTCCCTGAAACTGGCCCTGCTCCCTTCAGGAGAGAATTTTTATCCTGGGAGGACAGCAAATACCTGGATGATGAGGTAGTTTCCAAAACTACCTCAACAGGCTAGTCCAGGATTTTAATCCTGGGAGCCATAGACCCTAAAGCACGGGAACCCTGGGGGTAAGGGTGGGTGGGGAATTGGAGAAAGCTGGGTGGTGAGAAGCATGAAAAGCAAGCTTTGTCCATTCTGATTTGTGTGATCTGTGTCCTGGTAGACACAGCTGGCATTCTTGTCCTTTCTAGGTCTGCTCCATAAAAGTTCTGCTCCTAGTTTGTTGTTGTTATTGCTTGAAGATTTTTTTTTTTTAAAGAGAGAGGAGGGGAGAGAGAGAGAGAGAGAGAGAGAGAGAGAGAGAGAGAGAGAGAGAGAGAGGGATATGAGAGCAAAACATGGAAACATGGATTGGCTGCCTCCTGCATGCCCCCCACCTTGACCTGGAATCGAACCAGCAACATTTTTGGTGCATTGGATGATGCCCAACCAACTGAGCCACACCACCTTGCTCTAGTTTTATGGTGGTTTTTTTAAATCCTCACCAGAGGATATTTTTCCATTGATTTCCAGAGAGTAGAAGCGAGGGAGAAAGAGAGAGAGACAGACAGACAGAAACATCAATGTAAGAGAGATATATTGATTGGTTGCCTCGTGTAAGTGCCCCAACCGGGGCTGGGGATAGAACCTGCAACCGATGTATGTGCCCTTGACCAGGAATCAAACCTGAGCCTCTTTGGTCCACGGGCTGACACTCTAATTACGGAGCCAAACTGGCCAGGGCCTGCTCTTAGTTCTTGATGAAGTATTTACACAGCATTGTCATTTAATGCCTAATAGGTTAGAATTTAGTGGTTTTATCATAATTCTTAGTTCACACTTGCATGCTTGCCAGCTGCATACCTTCTAGTAACTAATATTTAGTAAGACATCATAGGATAGGGTGGGAATTTTGCAGTTTTTATGGTAGCTTAAAGCAGTTGCTAGAATGATTTTGTTGTTGTTAAAACTAGATGTTTGGTTCTGATTATAAAAATAACATTTTCAAAACTGGTAAAATTAGAAATGTCATGGAAGAAACATGCAGATCAATAGAGAATTTTTGTAAGTTTTTTGGTTTTTGAGCCAAACTGATGACATATGCCAGGGAGCGAATTCTCAAATGCTCCAGAGAACAAGTTTTGCAGCTTCTTTTCTGCATCTAAAATTAATGAGGGATCATACATGAAGGTGGGAGAAAGCAAGGCAGGGGTTAGATTACACTAGGATAGTTGACAAGATTATGTGCTCTCTTGAGGGTTAATTTCCTCTTCAAGGGGTATTACCTCTGGCATTTCAAAAGCGTGTTAACCCACCTTCTCAAGAACTATGGTCAGGGCTGGTTTAAAAGCTTTCCCTAAAGGAATTACAGGTCTGGGGCATGACTACCCACCATGACCTTCCCAGTTAGGAATTTATGATCAGATCACCCGGTGATGTCACTTTCCATAGGACCTCATTTTTTTTTCTTTTCTTTTTTTTTATTGCTTAAAGTATTACAAAGGGTATTACATATGTGTCCCTCCCCCCCCCCCCCCCCCGCCCTTGACAATCAGGACCTCCTTATTTATCTTCCACAGAACACAAGCAAAGTGATTACAGAGCATTGCAGAGCTGTATTCCAGAACACTCTTTCTGCTTTAGAATCTCCTGCTGCATTATGAGCCTTCCCAAAGTACTACCTCAGAATCCCGAAGGGTGGGGCCAGGAGTCAACATTTAATGAACTGAAGTCCCATAACTAAGGTTCTGACTATATATTTAATTTTTCTTGCCCTTCAACTACTATTTTTATTCATCCAAAAATATAAAAGCTGTTAAGATTCTGAAAATGTATGTTTTGTAAAGTGTCTATAAAACAATGTGCAGACTTGTAGTGAATACTTTGCCAGATAAAAAGCTTTCTACATACAACAGGGTGAGTGAGTACAAAGTACAAAATAAACATTGATCAACGAGGCTGGTAGGTGCCAATTTACATAAATCTGCAAATAAACCCCGCCCCCTTTTATGTAGAGACTCCTGGTTTTTCAAGCCCAGAGGGGTGCTTGTGAGACTGCTTGCCTTAGCTCTTTTGTTTTGGTTTCAGTTCTCCTGTACACACACCTTGTTTGGATACCTGTGGCAGAGTCCATGCCCCACCCCAGTTCCAGGCATCTGGGTTTTACTGCCCCAGCCCCAGTGTTTGTTTGGGGTCCTGTGGCTTTGAGAGAGGTGTGGCTTCCAGGATAGACTAGCTTATTTATACCTGTAGGTATGGCTTTGTCTCCCTGGATTTAGGACACCATGTATGATGTGTGTGTGTGTGCTTAATTATTGACACTATTACACATGTTCCCATTTCACCCCCTCGCTTTGCCCACTTCCACCTACCCTCCACCCGCCTTCCCTCTGACTATCACCACACTGTTGTTTGTGTCTATCTATGTGCTATGTATGATGTTTCGAGCATCAGGATTCACTGCTCCAAACTCCCCCTCCCCCGCCCAGTAATTGACTATGTCAAAAAATTCCCCCCCCCCCCCCCCAAGCAAAGTTACATAAAAGAAAGGACTAAGAAAATGGGCTTTGCAGGCAGGAAGATCTGACTTCAAAGTCTGGCCCCACCCTTTCAACCATGTGACCTTAGTTCTCATTTTCTCATATGCAAAACCAGCACAATTTCTAACAGGAGAGCAAGGATTAAATGCCGTAATGTATATAAAGTGCATGGCACACAGTAGTCTTAATAAATGGTGTTATAATTATTACTCTTTCACCTAAACTTTGAGCACCTACTCAAATGTAATCCTGAGAAGGGAGGAAAGATGGGATGTTTGGAACAGAGGAGGGGTGTTTGTTTTGGAGGGGCATGGAGCCAGCCCAATGGTGCTGGTCTCTTGATTGGGATTGGGTGGCCATACCCAGGTCCAGGCTCCTTACCAACGAAGCAATGACTTCCCAGGACTTCCCAGACATTATTGAAGGACACTTAAGGGTTAAAGAGAATAAATCTGAGGATCTAAAGCAAAGCTCTAAGCAATTGTGCCAGATAGAAAATTTTGCTTTCTGCAACATATACGCATTTATCTATATATATAAAAGCCTAAGGGACCCAACGACCAAACGACTGAACAAGCAAACAACTGGTCGACCGGTCGCTATGATGTGCACTGACCACCAGGGGGCAGATGCTCAATGCAGGAGCAGCACAGCTGGGCTAGGATGAGCAGGAGCCGGGCGATGCCGGCCCGGGTTTGGGCTCCTCCCTGGCTTCCTGCTGCTTCATGCACTACTACATCCCTCAGGGGATGTCGGACTGCCAGTTTCGCTCGATCTCTCAGCCTGGCCTGCAGGGATTGGGCCAAAACCGGCAGTCCCACATCCCACGAGGGGTCCCAGATTGCGAGAGGGTGCAGGCCAGGCTGAGGGACCCCAATGATGCACGGATCCGGGCCTCCAGTTTTTATAAAAAAACGATGGTTTTCCCTCCCCAAATCTTCATGTTAAATTGATACTCTAAGAGGTTGCCCTATGTTTATCCTACAGCCTCACATGCCCCTGGGTGAGTACACACAGTGTTTGAGAAGCAGCTATCTAAAGTCTAAAGAACAAATCCCACATTCCTTCTAAGGCCTTCGGGTGCAAGTGCTGTTTACTTCTCTACCCTCTGTCCCTTCCAAACACCTCCCAAACGTATGAGGTCCTTCGCTGCCTGCGCCTTTACTCCTGTGGCTTCACCGGTTCTGAAGGGCCTTCCTTCCCACTGTCCTCTCCCTTGCTTCCTCCCCTCCCCCCAACTCTCCCTCCCAGATCAGCCGGAAAGACAATTCTGGGAAGCCTTCCCTGGCTTCTCCTGACTGTGACATGGCTCCTGCCTCCTGCACCCAGTGTGGTTTGGGCACATAGAGTGGTAACTCTTCTATTGCTCACTAAGGAGTCAGACCTGGCTGCATTCATCCTTGTATCAGAGAATACTTAGTAAGCACTCAATAAATAGTTATGGGCTAGATTGATTAATGAAAGGGAGACCATTGGAAAAGGAGCTGTTTTAAAAAGTCTTTTCTCTTCCTCATACCCAGGCCTGTTCTTTGGGCAAAGAGGATAGAATGAGCCCAGCATTTTAAGGAGAGACATCCTGAATGTTGTTAGCTCGTGTGCATTAACGTGGATCTGAGGCACACCACAGGGCTGTGCATTAACTACTAGTATATGACTTTACAATACTTCCTTCTTACATTATGTATTTTTAGAGAAAAAGAATTTTAAGATAAAGGTTTTTTTTGTTTTTTGTTTTTTAATTTTGCAGATGGAGCTAGTGTTAGAAAAGTGAGATACGAGATGAGTCAAAACTGGTTCATTTTTGTTTTCATGTTTTTAGTTTGTCAGATCAGACTAAACTCATTTCTCCAGTAGTTATTCTCAAAAGTTTCACCTTTAAATAGAAAAGTAATGATGTGAAAAGCACACATGTGCGTGCGCGTGCGCGCGCGCACACACACACACACACACACACACACACACACACAAAGAGACACACTGTTGAGAGAGGAAAGAAGTAGAACCATTATAAAAATCCACTGCTCCTGGAATCTTGCTATATTTGGCCTTAAATTGACAATAAGTACTGAAAATTATTGGATGCCACAGTTCAGTTCCTTTAATTGCAGATACTAGAAATAACGTCCAACCAAAACAGAAAAAAAACAACAAACAACCCATATCTACTTTCAGACTAGTTTGCTCATAAAGTGTATGGCTCTATGCCTGGAGGTCTGCATTCCCTTTTATCTACCAGTCTTTAGTGAGTCTATATATAATGCTAGGGTATATCAATATCTTAAATAAATATATGACCAGAGATTTAAGTTTATTTTTAAATTTTTATTCTTTTTCTTACTTATCCATAGCCTTTAGGGCCTGTTTGAGAGTCTGGTTTGAGAATTATTTATTGAGCTTCCATTATGTGTCAGGCCTGTGCATACTGAAGGATTGCAGTCCCTAATCTCTAATAATTGACAGTCTGATCAGAGAGAGTTATAAAGACCTATATACAATACAGCTCATTTATTAAGTCCAAGGACCTAGAGCAGCGGTTCTCAACCTGTGGGTCACGACCCCTTTGGGGGTCAAACGACCCTTTCACAGGGGTTGCCTAAATACATCCTGCATATCAGATATTTACGTTACGATTCATAACAGTAGCAAAATTACAGTTATGAAATAGCAACAAAAATAATTTTATGGTTGGGGTTCACCACAGCATGAGGAACTGTATTAAAGGGTTGCGGCATTAGGAAGGTTGAGAACCACTGACCTAGAGCATTCACTAATTGACTTAATTAGCATGTGCTTTATCTTTATTAATGAAACTGTAAGCATATTTTCTCCTCTGCAAATTCACTTGAAAATGCATATCTGTATAAGTATTCACACACTGATGAGTATGACGAGGCAACAAACAGGATGGAGAATTTGAGTGTTAGAGTAATATTTTTCATTGGGAAATATATGAGATAAATTATTACTCATGTATATACTTAGCTTTAAAAGAGATATTTATTTATTTTAGGTAAATACTGTAATAATCCTTTCCCACAAAAGTGAAGACAATATTTCTAAATTAAAAAAAGACAGGAGAAAATTTAAAAACCATGGATATTTTCTTCAGAATTTTGACATGAATTTAACCTTATTGCATTACCTAATGTTTTCAAAAGCAGAAACTGTCAGCCTTTTCAGGGATGTTTTCTGAGGTTACTTGTTAGTAAATAGGCAAGGAATTTTGAATAATGTTACTTCCCACTGAGTATGGATCATTTCTAGGTGGTTCCGGGTATTGCTGAATTTTAAAATGGTTTTCCTTTTGTCTTAGTGAACATCAAATGGTAAACCTCCATGAACAGAGATCAGAAGGGCCTCTGCTTGAAAATTGATCAAAGAGAATTCACGATGTTAGAAGGAAGGTGCAAGGTAAATATCAAAATTTTCACCTCTGTAAAACCAGAAATGTAAGCATGCAATAAGTAATAAGGAAGGCTAGTAATCCACCTAGAAAATCAGGGGGAAAATCGCCACAGAAATGGTTTAGGAGGTGATCAGACACAAGAGGTATGTCCAGTGGGAGATTTTTGCTTCCAGGAACCACTGCATGCAAATACTTCAGGAAGAAAATAGGAAAATAGGAAATCTTTTATGAGATCTGATTTCCCTGGGGGGAAATATGGTGGGTGTTCTTCAGCATTTATACTTTTGCACCTTTACAGAAAAGGTCTGCGGAGTGGTCATTTATTTACCAAAACTGTGATTCAGGCTTCACATACAAAATGACTGCATTATACGGATTCTTACGGTGGCTGACCATACTTGGGTTAGAATCAAGCATTCATATTCACACTTCTGGTTTTTGAAAGGAAAAAGGAAGCTTTAATGGTAATGATGAGGTAGTCCATTTTAAAGCTACATTTGAAATCACATGCTACCAGTAAAGTGGAATTGTGACCTCAGAAGGTCGACCTCCAATAAATGAAACCTCCACTAAGTTATGGAAGATTTGGGGGGAAATCTGGCTGCTCTTGTTCTCCCACAGTGTGCACTGAATGTACTCCTATTCTACAATGTTCTATGCTTCACTTCATTCTTTATTTTATTTTTTAATATATTTTATTGATTTTTTACAGAGAGGAAGGGAGAGAGATAGAGAGTTAGAAACATCGATGAGAGAGGAACATTGATCAGCTGCCTCCTGCACATCTCCTACTGGGGATGTGCCCACAACCAAGGTACATGCCCTTGACCGGAATTGAACCTGGGACCTTTCAGTCCGCAAGCCGACGCTCTATCCATTGAGCCAAACCGGCCTCGGCCTTCACTTCATTCTTCAGTCTCACCATCCATTAATCTTTTTGAGGGTACAATGGTGTCTTATTCATGAACAGATTTCCAGTAGTTAATAAACAACCCAGTATGTGTTAAGTTCTTTAAAAAATAGTTGTTAAAGGACTACATGGACATCCATTCAAGTGTAATGTGGTGACCAATGGATAGGAAGTGCTACGTTATCTGTATGATGAGACACCACTTTAGGAAAATTCGCTCTCCTCTAGAAGCCTAGATTTTTACTACCAGTCTGCAAAATCAATGTGAATCGCTAATATTATTGTGGATACAATTTAAGCTATCTGTAAGACCAGTTTCAATGCTTCAAAGCATTATAATAGTTCCTTATATGTTACAAAGGGAGAAAAGGTGGTACATTTAATCTTTTTATATGATTCCAAGATATGAATACCCTCACGTATTCTTTTTTTTTTTTTTAAATATAATTGCAGGTGCCATTGGGCAATTTTTCTGAAGCATATTTTTATACTCTGGTCCAGTAAATTAAAAAATGTTTTCAAGACTATCTGAAAAAATAAATATATATTTATTTTTATACTGTGCCCCAGGTGCTATACTGGATAAATGCTTTATTTCATCAACATAATCTTGTGAAGTGGCTATTATATTCCTTTTGTATAGGGAAAGAACGTATTTATGGGTAAGGAAATCATTATTTTTAACCTCCCAAGGAATGGAAAATATCTGGACTGGATGATGTCTAGAGCACAGCTGTGTTCAATCCTGAAATGTTGCATTACAAGATGGCCTCGGGAGCATATGAAGTAGATCAAAATACTGCTCCCCAAGGAATAGCCACATGTCACAGCATCTACGTGGATAAAGGAATACAGTGTTGTTGAATGTACTCCCACAGGATCTTGTAAATTAATTGGGATAGAACTGAGAAATTTTAAACCTTGTGGGTGAGGTTGCTAGTGAAGAATAGGTAAGTCAGTTATCTTTGAGACCAAGCTGCCTGATTGGGTTGGTCATAGAAAAATGCTATAGTAACCCAGCTCACCTCATCATTCCCACACTCTCATCCTCTATCCCACCCAACTCTGTCCAGTTACTAACTCATCAGCCTATTGTCTTTTCATCATAGCACTTATTGTATGACATTATAGTCTGTCTACTACAAATTCCACTAGAATGCAATGCTATCAGAAAGGGACATTGTACATCTTGTTCTTCTCAGATGTCACCATACCCCAAACAGTGTCTAGAATATAGGAGGTGCTTAATAACTATTTGTTAGATGAATGAATATATGTGGAGTATTTAGAGACTCTAAAATCTGCTTACTCTACATGGACCTAAGGAAGTTTCAAGGAGTTCTACTGTTAAAGGCATTGCTTTGAGTAAAGTGATAAATAAATCAGGGGAATCTGATTATAAAGTTAATGTGCTATTTGGGCAAAGATAATACCAACCAAGGGGCAGCATTAACATTTTAATAAGTACTACTCTGGCAGATGAGCAGGTTTTTATCTAATAAAAAGCAAAGCCCCGGGGGATGGGGACAAGTTAGTTAGAGTGAGACAGCGTGGCTCAGAGCAGGGACTGCGAAGTAAGGGTCCAGAGGAGCTACTTTCCTGGAACCTGACCGTGACAAAGGATGCAGGAGCAACTAAATGGCTGCATTTGATGTCTTTAAATGTTTGCCTAGGACTTGAGGATGTCTGAAGGCTGTTTATCCTCACTTCCTTTCCTTTCGCCTTTGTTTTCTCAGCACTTTTTCATAGTCATCTCTACCATCCAAGAAAGGATGGTCTCTAAGTATTTCAGTTTCTTTTTCCTGAAAAAAAGATAATATGTTATTTGTATAATGCCATCTGAGTTCTAAAACTTTTTTCTGATGTTCACCTATAATCTTCTTTCTATAGTTTAAGCTAATTCTTTTTTTTCTTTTTCTCACTATCTCTAGTGGAAAGAAAATGTCTTTAGCATTTAATTCATAGGCTATCTCTTCTTATTTTCAGAGACTCTCAAATTCTGTACTCAATAGGCCAGCTGAGGAGAAAAAAAAATCAGCTTTATTTGCTTTAATGCGGGGCATGGGGTGAGAGAGAGTTTATTGGAAGGACTTCAACCAGTATTTATAAGCCAAATTTAGTCAAACCACTTTGTTTAGACACTTCACCTCAGTTTTCTCCAGTTAAAATATTCCAGTACTTTAAGCCTTTCCTATGTAGCCTCTTTCACAAACCTTTAATTAGTTTTGTGGTTCTTTCATAAGGTCATCTCAATTCTTTTTTTCTCCCTAATAATATGAAAACTTTCCAACCAGTAGGTTTCTTTTCAGTTTCTGAATTCTAAACATGCATGTATGTCCTTGCAGAAGAAAATTATGCATCTTTAAATAATTTGTTATTTTTACCTATAACTCTGTTATGCCAAGCAGCTTATGTCAGAATGTGTGTCCTAGACCAAGATTGTTAAAAATTCAGTAAAAATAAGAAAAATGAAGTAAGAACAGAAAAAAAAGATTTAAAATGTATTATAGGAATAACTGTATATGGTTAATTAGGGATAAAGAATTTGAAACTTTAGACATAAACAACCCAATAGTTATCAAAAGCCTAGACTTGCCTAGTCGGTGTGGCTCAGTTAGTTGAGCTTCAACCCATGAACTAGGAGGTCAAGGTTCTATTCCCCATCAGGGCACGTGCCTGGGTTGTGGGCTCGATCCCCATGTAAGAGGCAGCTGATAGATGATTCTCTCTCATCATTGGTGTTTCTATCTCTCTCTCCCTCTCTGAAACAATAAAATATATTTTTTTAAAAATTATCTTTGATGCACGGTTTTGCGTGTAGAAAAAACTATTTAGAATTTTTAAAATTAAATGTACAAATTCTAAACAGTAGTTTTGTATAAAGGTCTTAGGTTCCATTTACAAATAATATTCCAAGTCTAGTAAATATTTTCAATCATATTTAAGGGCCATCAACTAATGTTTTCTCTCATTTACATGTAAATGAACTCCTTAGAACATCTTAAACTCTATTTATAAATTTAAAATACTCATTTTCTTCTAATACTATGATTGTCTGATTTAACAAACAAAACCCTCCTGGTACCAAATAGACCATACATCTAATAAAAGAAACTCCCAAGTATAATGAACTTTAAGATCTCTTAACTATTCTAATGTGGATGTCAACTGCATAAAATTTCAAATTACATCACAAGTCTAAATCCATTACATATTACATGTTTTGAATTATAACTAAAAAAAAAAGAAAACTGATCTGTTAACTCTAATAGACCAAATTCCAGCCATTGAAAGTACCCAAACTAATAAGTATACACAGATTTCCTAACACAAAATATATTAACACCATGAAAAACTTTCCAAATCTTGCAGTTGAAAGATGCTTAGCCACTGAAGAAGCGATTATGTCATCCTTCACAGTTTGGGGGGTCCCCTCGCATGTAATTTTTGCATTGTCTTCCAGGTTGCTGAAGCTTCATGAGGACCAGATGGTGCAGGCTGAGACAACACTGCATCCTTGTTTGTGACACCAAAGGGGCATTCTGACACACTGAGCCCTATTTATGGCCTTGCTCTGAGAGTTCACCGTTTACAACAAAAGGTGGTCACATAGCCAAAGATCTTAGAGGTGAGTCATTTTATTACCTAATTTTCAAATCATATTAGGATCTGTAATACTCACTCTTGAAACTTCCTTATATGATTGGACTTTGTATGTCTTAGACCAGTGGTCGGCAAACTCATTAGTCAACAGAGCCAAATATCAACAGTACAACAATTGAAATTTATTTTGAGAGCCAAATTTTTTAAACTTAAAACTATATAGGTAGGGACATTGTTATTAACTTAATTAGGGTACTCCTAAGGCTTAGGAAGAGCCACACTCAAGGGGCCAAAGAGCCACGTGTGGCTCGCGAGCCGTAGTTTGCCGACCACGGTCTTAGACTATTGAGATATTTAAATGTCTTTTTAGCCAAACTCTTGCATTCTGTGCATACACTTTTAATGTTTTAGAAACACCCAAGGCTTATAGACGTTAAAATAATAATACATTACATTCTATCTATGTCTCGTGGGTTTGTCTGATTATTTTATCATAAGTTCTAAGAGCATCAAAGTGACACCTTACAAATCCTCTTCTAAAATGTACCCCAAGGAAATATTTATAGATGTGCAAAGGAATTCAACCACAGGGATTTCACCACAGTATTATTTTTAGTAGAGAGTGACCTAAATGTCAAACAAAGTCTCTTTTGTTATTTAAAAATTCCTTAAAGGCAGGAACCAAAGTTTGTGTGTCTCTCTTTTCATCTGGAATCGACCTTATGGCTTTGCACATAGAAGGTATTTAATAAATGCTTGTTCATGAAATCATCTCTTAAACACACTCCCCTGCAGCAACTGTGTCGTTGCGAGTGGGATTTGGAAGTACTTTACATTCTGAAACATCTTCATGAGCCATTTTTAAAAATGAATAATCGATGTGTGTGTACTAGGTCTTATGTCAAGCACTATACAAACTCACAACTTGACCCCCCCTCTCTTTATAACAGTAAGACATGGCCCCTAAGACCCTCTTATGTAAAATTTTAGATCTGCCACTCCTCTGTAAGATACAGTTTTAAAAAGAGAAAAAGGAAAAGAAACGTTTTGATACGTTGTCATATTTGTCCTTCAGTGGGAGTATAGAATGTGGGAAAGAGAGAGGGAACCAGCTGAGAAATGCCTCTGCTTTGTTATCAATTAATCATATACAAATCCTAATATTTTCCAAAGATTGTACCATAAATGTGGATTTCTTTTGTAATAAAGCAAAATAGGCTTTAAAATTATACTTAAATAATATACTCTTCTCAACTTTTTTCACCAATCCTCTAAAACAGTGGTTCTCAACCTTGGCTGCCCATTAGAATCACCTGGGAATCTTTTTTAAATCCTGATTTCTGGGCCCCATCCTCCAGAAATTCTGTTTCTTTGTTATGGGGTGGGGCCACAACATTAGTAACAAAGAAACAGAATTTCCAGAGGATGGGGCCCAGAAATCAGGATTTTAAAAAGATTCCCAGGTGATTCTAATGTGCAGCCAAGGTTGAGAACCACTGCTCTAAAAGCTCTTGTTGGTCAGTGGTAGGGGAGTAGATCCTATTGTAGTTGCTTTGGAGGCTGGGTCCCTGCTGGACAGGATGCTGAAATTCATTGTCATTGACAACCTGACCTATACCACACTGAGTGCACCTGGGAACTCAAAGAGCAAAACGGGGAGTCCAGAAAGTATCCCAAAGCTTCCGTGGCAGGCTGTTCTGGCTCCTGGGAACTCTGGTCCCCTGCTTGAAATAAAAATGCTCAGAGGTTTGCAAATTCAGTTTTTTTCCAAGAGTTTCAGTAAATAGTCGAAGTTCTGCTTTCTGAGGTGAGGCAGACAGATAACCAGCTAACAAGATGTGGACTATAAAAGGGGTGTAGATAATGTTATTGTCAACATTGAATAAAAGGAAAGAAAGGTCAGCAGCCCTGAAGAGGAAAAGAGACAAATGGGAGGAGTCACAGGACTTGCCTGTCTACAGTGTGGGTGGCATTGCTGGGAGTCATTCCATCCTTGGTAGTAGTCCTGGAAGGCTTGCTGGAGGAGATAAGGATTCAGCAGCTGCTTATCTCAAACATACGTATCATAGAAATTGGTACAATACCAAAGTATGCTGCCCCGCCTCCCCTAAAAAAGTAAATGAGAAAACAGGATATCTGGGGTCTCACTGGGAACCTCAACATTGATGAATTAACAGCACCTTGGACAATCATCTTAGAATATGGTTATGTGATGGTCTCCTGATCCACCCCCATTTTAATCCCATGGTTTGCATGCTACACTCCCATCTCCCTCTCAAGAAGGAGTACCCTGCCTCCATATTGTGCCTGTGCTGCTCCCTCAGTTGAAATGTAAGAATAGCAGTAGACAAGGTAAATGACACCCATGTTCTAATCCTGGCTCTGCTAGGCTCTCTGAGCTTATTGCTTCATAGTTAAAAGGAAGATAATAATGCACCCTTCCTACCAGGGTGGAAGGAGATCATGTCTGGGAAAGGACCAGGCCTCGTGCTCAACTTAATGTGTGATTGAAAGATAAACCAGTATATTGTTCAAAACGTATGGCCAGTCACAAATGAGTTTTGTTGTGGTTTGATTATTTTCCTTCTTTAGTCTTGCCACAGGTCTCCCTTCAGCTCTTTTTCAAAAGACAAGAGAAATTTTAGTCATAATAACCATAATTAAGTTAAAATTCAACCTAAACATAGTGCTAAGAACAATGTACTGTACTACTGACCATGAAAATATAGAGATTTTAGATTTATGGTCCTCCCATGTGGCTTTAGCATGTGGGGCTGTCAACGTAAGAAACACCCAAACCTGTAGAGAATTTTTATGAGTTTATGTGAGCCAAATTAATCACATATGCCAGGGAGCAAGATCTCAAATGCTCCAGAGAATAAACAGGTTTGCAGCTCCTCTTATGCATTTGAAATGAAGGAGGGGAAGATTGGAGAAAGCAAGGCAGGGATTGGATTACAGGGTTAGCAAGATTACGTGCTCTCTTAAGAGGTAATACCCCCTTTGAAGGGTATCCTGGCATTTCAAAGGTGTGTTAACCTAGACGCACAAGAACAATGGACAGGGCTGGCTTATAACCTTTCACTAAAGAAGTTACAGGCCTGGGAAGTGACCACCCACCATGATGTGCCCAGTTAGGAATTTATGATCAGTAACCTTGTGAGATTTACTTTCATACAACCCCTGTTCTTTTACCCATGGGGCTTTGGACTTTAAATAAGATCAAATAAAGTTTTCTTCCTAAACCAAGCTTTCCCCCTTTCCCTCTTGTCTACAATTTACTGCTCACGCAGGTCTTACCTCTGCAAGGACAAGGCCTTTCTTGGCTGCTCTGGACTATCTAACCTTCCTTTTTGAGTGTGACCGTTAGTTAGCATTGACTAGCCGTGAAACTCCAATAGAGATTTTGCCATGAAATAATATTCATCATACGGTCCCCATTTACTGAGCACTTTATATATGTCTAATTTTTACAACAACCTGCAAGGCAGCTATAATTATCCCGATGTCACAAATGGAGGCAATCGGCTAAAAGGGATTAAGTAACAATGGCAGGGTTTGGATTCAATAAATGAAGTTTCCACGACTCCAACCTACCTTCCAAATATGCTTATTACTAATTCATTTGGGTTTTTTAATTTGTGCGTCCCCTTCCATAAAGTATTAATGGCCATACCTCTGAATGAAGGGTTATATTACAACGCTCTTTGTTTGCGTTGGTTCCCTTCACTTCTAAGTTACAGGCCGTCAGCTGTTGAACAAAGCTAATGCTCTCCCGTTCTTCAATGCTGTCATTGTATCCTTCCAGAACAAAGCCAAGAATGCTAAGTACTCCCTGTACACACTTACTAAATGAACTGAATTAATGAGGAAAAGAGGAGACCATAATGAGAACCCCCATATCACTGCCATCCCTCAACACTGGAATCCAAGAACCTAAGTCAATATTGCATTAATATTGACTCAACAAGCCTAGCTCAGTGTCACCAACTTGTTTTTCACGATGAGGCCAGTGCAGAGCTAACTCAAATTCATGCTTCTCAAATGTTTTTAAAAAACATAAATTTGAAAGTTGATATTTAGTAATAGCCAAAAACATTGAAAAGGTGGCAATAACAACCAATGTTTTTTTGTCACCCAGTTTTTAAAAATAGCTCACCTATGTGTTACTTGTTTAGACATTCAGATATTACTAAATATATTCTCTTTCTAAAATATGAACTGCCAAGAGTCAGCCCACAGGCATATTTTTATAGGCAAGTTACATATCCCTGAAAAATCATCATAGAATACACAATAACACCTACGTCCCTAAGGCCAAGGTCCACAAGCAGCTTCTACAGACCTGTGTGCCACAGGAGGCAGCAGTCTTTCCTAACTGAAAGGAACCCATAAAAATCTCAAAGGAAAGGAAAACATCTTTTTAAAAACACGAAGAATCAAGCCATCAGTCACATCAGAAGGGAAAACACAGGCTAAAAATATATCCCATGTTCTTTCCAATTCTGTTTATTATACTCATAAATGAAAGTGTCTTGTATAATTTATTCACGCATAGACCTTAAACCTTTATTCATATTTATTCAAAGGCAACAGGGCTAGAGGTTCCTGATAGTACTATTGCTTCGCCATTTGTGCCCATATGATTCAGTTCCTGTGGACTTGGTTTGTATCCCCAAAAATAATGCCTGTGAATTACAGTTGGGGCTCAGAGAAATTGCATCATCAGTCAAACATCAAACATTTAATGAGTGTTTATTCCACTCATTGTGCTAGGCACCGTGGCCATATTAAACATAAAAAGTATAATTATTCTGTTAAATATGAGTTAAATTGAATCCAGGTGTTGGTATAAACAGATAACTGATTTCTTTTTTTTCTTTTTATTTTTTAAATATATTTTATTGATTTTTTACAGAGAGGAAGGGAGAGGAATAGAGAGTTAGAAACATCGATGAGAGAGAAACATCGATCAGCTGCCTCCTGTACACCTCCTACTGGGGATGTGCCCGCAACTAAGGTACATGTCCTTGACCGGAATCGAACCTGGGACCCTTGAGTCCGCAGGCCGATGCTCTATCCACTGAGCCAAACCAGTTAGGGCTACAGTAACTGATTTCTATAGTCCTTTATTTAAAAAAAAATCTTTTTAATCTAAATTGAAAACTAATTTTCAGTCAATATTTTGAGATAAGTCTTTGAAATTATGAAGTTCTCTCTAACTATTGCTTCTACCACCTCACGTATTATTGTGTAGAGTAGCAGTCACCAAAATGCATTCCAGTTTGAACTGAGTGAAACAAAGTGACAAGGATTTCTGAGAGCCTTTAATATAGTAATGATTCCCCAAACATATTCGACAGTGGGTTTTGTGGTGGTGGTTTTTAGTTCGTTTGTTTGCTTTTTTATAAACATCTAATGATAGCTATGTTTCTGCCTGCATTTTGTCTTCTCAGGAGTCTGGAAGTTCAAAGAGGTGTGTGTGTGTGTGTGTCTGTGTGTGTGTGTGTGTGTGTGTGTTTTCTACTTGTTATCGAAAACATAATGAAATTCTCTGTGTGCCAAAAATGTCTGCGATCCTTAGATGAAAACTATTGTACCAGAGGAAAGGGATATGCCAATCACTTTCAGTCACGTGCTTTCAGTCTCACTGCCCATGGGCAGCCCTGGCGGGCTCACCCGCAGCATCCCCTCGCACTTTTCTCCGAGTGTCCAGGTGAGGTGGCTGTTGCTCTCAGCTCTTTTCCTTCAGACGGTGAGAATTAAACCACAGCAGTGCACACCAGCACTTTCTCTACCACCAGGAAAACCCCGAGACCGCTCAGATCTCCAGAAATATAGAGGTGCGGGTGGTGCTTCGCAGGGGGTGGGCTGCAATTCATTCCATTCTGCATAAATTTCAGTGAAAGTCCAGTCCCCCCAGCCTATGGTTTGGGAGAACTGGGAATGTTTCTATTATTGTTTCCATCAACAGCCGTGCTTTTGTTACTTACAGTACACAGGATGTTCCTTCTTGTCTTGCAATAGGGGGAATGCAGTGTGAGGAACAATTAGGAACAGTAAAAATATGCCCCTTGTTTTTCTAGGATAATGCTTAGGAAATGCAACAGTCATCCAAGACAAAGGTGAATGAAGTGATGTCAGTCTCATTTTTTAGGGGTGCACCGAAAGTCTTGCTTTGGGTTCTTTATGTCCATATGGTTACGAGAAGAGTTGCCATTATAAGTTATTTTATTTATTTACTAATATCATTTTGCTACAATTGTATCCTCTTTTGCAATTTTTACTCCCCCCCTCCCCGCCCCCCCCCCCTCCCCGGAATTTAAAGACATTTCATAATTGCCAGGAGAAGATAAGAATACTTTGAAGAGCTGGAAACCGACTACATCTCATGCACAATCCCAGCGAAAACAACCAACCACAAGCCAACCAGGGGAAGACTAGCAGAATTCGATGTCTGCCATGGGTCATCCAACAATATGGCAGGAAAGAGGGAAAGAGGGAAAGAGGGAAAGAGGACGGCCTGGACTACTCACTTCTCTGTGTCCCTTAGAGGCCCCTGGAGCCCTTCAACTTCAGCAGATCATTATTTGCACTTTCTTCATTAAGAAAACAGAGGTCAGGCGGCGGGGGCTTCCTTCACTCTGCTGCCCTTCTCCATGCAGTCCCTTGGATCTCTGAAGAGAAAGGGACTTCTTGTCCATATAAGACTCCTCATCTATGCGCGATCTCATCTTCCCCAATCTTCATTACGACCAGGGATTGAGCCCACAAGCTGAGCATGTGCCCTAGCCAGGAATCGAAGCAGCGACCTTTTGGTGCACAGGCACGTGCCGTATCAGGGAATCAAACCGGCGACTTTTGGGCGCAAAGGAGGACATTTAACCAACTTAGCTGCACCAGCCAGGGCCCTTCCACAAAATCTCAATCACCTTTGCTGGCTTGACTTCTTTTTGACCTACAAACATGTTCTATTTTCTCCATTTCCATTTTAATTTCCCCTTTGTTTTTCTTCCTTTGTTACCAAGCTGTCCCTTTTAAATCCAGGTGTGCTTCTTCTACTCTCCTAAAGTGGTTCTCCTGAAGGTCTCCAGTAACCTTCCTACGCACAACTCCACTGGCCTTTTCTGTGTTCTTATGCTTTTTGATCTTACCAACATCTGACACTGTGGATCGTGTCCTTCCAACTGAAATTCTCCTCTCTCAAATTTTATCCTCTGGGTTACTGCATTTCCAGCTTTGGGGAGACCATTCAGCTTTTTCCTTTCTCTCATTTCCTACTGAACTTAACACGTTAAGCGCCCACCCTGTTTTGTCTTCCGGACAGAAGGTATAGTGTCAGACAACGGGGACTGACTGGGAGCTTAACATGTTAATCAGTGAAAAAAAGATCAGACTTTGGAACCAGATTGACTGGGTTGAATCCTTGTTCTACTGCTTTCTAGAACTGTGACCTCAGGCATATTGCTTAACTCCCTGCGTTTCTTCATCTGAATTAATCAAGTACCCATTATTTACCCAACCTAAATATTGTGCCAGTTAAATGGGATGTTTACAAAACACCTTGTAGATTACCTGACATATCATAGACACACAAATAATTTTTCTGCATTTTGCTTCCAGATAGTCTCTACTATCTTAGCATTTTCTCTCTCCATGTTGCTGTTATTGTTACCACCTTAGTTTCATGGCTTGTTATCATTTGTGAGATCATTGCAACTTTTGGAAAAAAAATAATTTCTTGCCTGCACTATGTCTTAGCCTCCTGTTCATCCTACTAGAATTCTTTCTGGAGCACTGACCCAATCCTGTGATGTCACATGGCACACAGGATAGATTACAAGCTCCTCATATTGGTATTCAAGTTACTCCAAAACCTTGTCTTTTTAACCTTTTAAAACTGCTACTATATATGCAGCCCCTTGAGCTCAGTGCTTTAACCAGATGGGACTCTTAAAGAGACAGTTTTTACTTTCCCACCTTCTTACCTTTGCTCACTCCATGCTCTTGGCCAGCTAGTCAGTCGTGTCCAAGGACTTGTTAGGTCATGTGGCCATCGGGCCTATTAGCTGCAGCTTAAAGAAACAATACTGAGAGGAAACCAAATGGAAGTAAACTTTATTTAATACAGAATTTATGTGCCAGGAACATTTTCAAGTGTTTTAGAAGAATTAACTCAATCTTTATAATAATGCTTTGAGTTTGGTACTATTATAATGCTAATTCAAGAGCTTAGGAAACTGAAGCATACACAAAAAAGTTATGTTTGTGCCCGAGTTCACAATAAGGAGCTAATAAATAGCAAAGCCATGTTTTAATGCAGATGGCCTAGCGAGTTAAGGGTCATTGCTCTCTCCTACAGATTTGCTGGGGCAGTGCCCAAGGTAAGCAGTTCTAACTGAGGTTACCAGTCCAAGTCAAGCTAGACACCAACAGGCAGGACCAAGATGTAAAGCCAAATGGGTCAGGAATGAGATGCATTGATGTGGGAGGAGGTTCAAGGTTGACATTGCAAGATGAGCAGACAGGAATTACATGAACAAAGTTCAGGGGTTCACGACCGCTTTTAATGCAGTGCCTGTGACTTCTGTTCTGGTCAAGTTGGGAATGGTTCATGGCTCCAACACAGGCAAGTCTATCCTGCTAAAAGTTGTTTGTGTGTCCCTGTCCTGCGTGAGAGGAGACCTTCCATAGCAGGGGATCATGTGCTCTCACCTTTGCAGCCTCCATAGCTAACATAGTTTATTTAGTTACCAACTATTTAGCAAGTGCCTACATGTGGTAGGGAGTATAGGGTTAAAGGGCATCTCATCCTCTCTTCCCTCGGAGTTGCTTTTGTGCCTCATCTCTGATTTGATCTGTAAATTGTATTTCAACCAGACATCTGATTGCCAAGAGTTTCCTCCACAGTTTGCAGACGCTACACAAATCACCTGAAACTGCAGGGCTGTCTGGAAGTGAATTAGGGCTGAGACTCAAAGAAATGACTCCAGGGAGTTTTAATTAGAACTGCAAATGCATCACAGAGATTCCTTGCCATTTGATGAATCAAATCGGATCCCAATAAACTTGCTACCCTTGGCTCAATTACAAGTGTTGTGTCTTATCCTTCTCTATATTCTCCCTGGTGTCTTGCACAGACTCTTTAAACGATAAAGAATTTATTGCCTTCCCCCCCCCCCATTGACCTCTCCCCGGCCACTCCCAGCCCCCAGCACAGACTCTTAACATGGTAGGTTCTCTATGTATTTGGGATGATAAGAAATGGTAGTGAAAATTTTGTATCTCAGCACTTTTTTTTTTTTTTTGTCTTTGAAGTATAAAGTTGTTTTCCTCACGGGCAATGTTGGCTGTTACAACATCAAATAGTCCGGGTTAAATGTCACAAGTCTCCAACTCGAGAATTTAACAAGAGCAAAAACCAAAAAAATTAGTTTGAGATAAATGTTTCTATTTTAAAAGGTCACACAAAGTAAAATTCACTGTGTTCATTATTGACCATCAACCTGGACACTGAATGTTTTGCTTCCACTTGGGATAAAAATAGAGGTTTTTATTGCCATTTCTCCTAAATCATGTAATTATAGGGATTTGGAAATTACTGGATCTACTCTCTGACCTTCAGGCAAAACTATGTTTAAAAACTTCCCTGAGCAGCTGAGAGTTTGTCCTGTTTTTAGTTACCCTTCGAGCACATTGCACAACCATCACCAGTAACCTATTGTATGTCGTGTTTAATAGCTCGAGTCTGATGTCTAATCTAATCTTCCCTCTGACATTTCTCTCTCTTCCTCTCTTCAGTGGAGCTTGAGAATGAGCAGGTAACTGCAGTCATTTCACGAAGTCATTTCCCTTTCTCAAGAAAAGACATAAAAAATGTAGGAAATGGAGTTACTGAAATGTATACCTTTGTGTGTGGGGCTTTCCTGGGTATGGAAGATGCTTGTATAAATATAGAGAAGAATTAATTGGATATATGCTGTAACAGAACTAGGAATAAAGATATTTGAGATTGAGTCCCAGTTCTAACTCTTACTAGCTTTGTGGCTTTAAAGGAATAGAATAGAATCTTTATGAGATTAAATTTCTTTATGTGTAAAATGGGATCATGATAACCCAACCGAGTGATTTTCATACATTGTGAAATACTCTGCATAAAGCATGACCGTTGGTGTCTCAGGTATAAACCCGCAAATCCTTTTGCATTTCTACTTTAGACTTGTAGATGAGAAAATTGTTTATCTTACATTAAAAAGTTCTAAAACATGTTTCTCTGAGGATGAGAGCCTGTCCATTTAGCCAAAATGCAATATTACTCAATTATCACATGAAAATGGGAAATTATACTTGTGTGCCTACCTTCTTTGTGAGGTTGCAAGCTCTTCAGCGATAACGGATTCTTTACAACTTCCAAGGTCTATACAATGAACAGTATAGGTCTTTAGTAACTATTCATGGGATTCAAAAATTGCCTGACTGAATTATTTATACTTTAAATGTTAGCTAGTTACCTAAAGGGAGACTTGATGTACCATTAATTACTATTAACTCCTTCTCATCTTCAAGTGTAAAGAAAGATGTTTTCCTTCCTGTCACCCGCATATACCCATGTAAAGATCCTTAACTTAGCAACAAATCAGACCCAAATTGAATAAGCTAGCATAGCCCACAAACTTATCTTTGTGTAAAAGATGAGTGTATTCATCCTGAAAGAGGGAAACAAATCAGTGATTTCATAAATCACTAAGGTTACTTATTAGACAAAGAAGCAAGTAAGATATTTAAAAAGAGACATGGTTGAAAGAAGCAAAGAACATGTAAATGGCAGATATTTTATTCCAGGGACTTGGCTCAAGCATCTGAAAATTTTGGGGCCAATTATGTGAACTCTGGAGACTGTAGGGAGGGTAGTTAGAGCTATGTGGGTGCTGGAAAAGAATATGTCTTTTCTTTACACAGCTTCCAGAACAAGTTCTCATGAATGCCTAAAATATTTGGTGTGGTGTTTTATAAAATCATGTCAGGAGGTTTTCTCCCCTTACTTTAAGAGAAACTATTGTCCCCTTGAGCCTCTTTTCAAAAATGATTTGTTTCATGTTAGTGTACGTTGTTGGATATTTGTAGCAACTTCAGAAATTCTTTTAATTCTTTTAAGTGTGATTTCAATCTTTTCCATTTAAAATACAAATTCACCCAAAGGGGTGTAAATGAGAATGTTTTTCCTGTTCTTTTTTGTTGACCTTTCATGGTCTGGGGGAGGGAATGCAGATCCTCTCCAATAGATCCTTGGAATTGAGCATCTTGCATATTTGGCCTAGATGGGCTAATGGTCAAAGAACATGGACGATACCAGAAGCCACCAACTAGACAATGTCTTTAGAGTGGGCACACCTATTCATGGCACTTGGGCTATACAGCTGCATCAGTCATAGAGACTCTTTGCTACTCATGATGGATGCCACCCTATCATTCCTCACAGTACAGTACTCCAGGCCCTTAAAGGAAAGCTTCTATCCATCTCAGGTATGAAGAATACTGACACAGTTAAAGTATGTGATTTAAATGACAGGTATTGTGCAGAGGAAAGATACATCCTGAGAGTCACTCTTTATAGCAAGAGGAACCCTGTGATTGAAGCCTGTGGTCCAGAATCTTCAGCCTCTTTTGAAAGTTCAAGATGCCATTGTACTTAGTGCAAACCAGAGTTATGAAGTTAGAGTTGACCATGAAACTGGAAATGAATTTGGAATCTACATCTCACTTTGGAAAAGATGTCATATTAAATTTACTGCCTATCCTAGTAGGAGAAACTATATAAAAAAGCCTTCTGTCAAAGCATTTGTTGTAACCATTTTTTTATTTGCTCTGGGAATTATCCTCTCAGTATGGATTGAATTAAACTGAAGTTACATCAATAATTTTAAAAAAATTGATTATGGTAGTAGTTGTCAGAAAACAACATTCAGTTTTTGCATCGCTTAGGTGAATATCAGGTCACTATGCTTGTTGGAAAATGGTCATCAGATTAAGGATGACAAGGGCAGAGCACGGTTCTTTGGGTTTGGAAGCAGTTTTCCCCCTAACAGATGGGTGATGTCTTTTCTGATGCCTTCATGAGAAGAGTCAATTACCGAAGCAGAGGAACTGTAGGGGTGACCTCTAGGTAGATAAGAGAGAAAAGCTTTGTCTCCATTCTGTCTAGATGATAAGGAATCTAGGTGTCTGGGAAAGTGAGTCCTACTGGCGGGGGTTAACAAAAGCCTTTTTCCAAGTGGATGTAAGGAGGTAGCTAGGAAGAGTGGACCAGCACTTCAGAGAGAAGTGTAAGACAAAAGTCTCTCAACTACTTTGTTAGCTAGATTCTCTAACTATTTTTATATCTTCCTTTGTATTTGTTTAGCCTTTCCATAAAAGCTTATTTGACAGTTACAGATACGTTAGGCTTTAAAGATTATAAAGAGAAAAAATGGGTGAGAGTCTCGGAGATGATGCCACAAAGCTCCAACACAAAATGGTGGCAAAAAATAATAATCAGCAAGGCACTCCTGAGAAGGGAGAGAGAACTGCATGAGCCATTCTTCTAATCCTCTGCACTGGCCCTTAGAAGGTGCTGAGTTTTACTACATTAAGGAAAGTGATTTTACCTTGCAGGGGGGATTGGAGCACTTAGCCCAGCTATGAATGAGATGTTTCCATAAGCCACTGAGGTTGCATAGGGAGATGGGGGATCTGGGGCCAGCTTGGGGAATCCATGAGACTTTGTATTTGAGTACATTTTAACTTAAAGCGAAATGAAGACATTTTGGAACAAAAGGTAGAAAAATCCACCATAACACCAGAATGTTTGTTGCTAGTGGGCAAATAGTGGGTAAGGAAAACACCATGTAATAGAGAGAGGAGAGATTGCTTAAAAAATGCTGGTGAACTGATCAGCACAAAGATCATGAGGTTAGACCAGGAGTTGAATGCTATCATTTAAGTCAAGAGAAGGGTAGCTGGTATGTAAGGCAGCCTCTAAGATGGCCCCCAAGGACCCACAACTTCCTGGTAATCATACTTTTGTATAGTACTTTCTTGCATTGTACCAAGGTTGGGTTATGTGACCAATCACATATGACAGAAAGTGACAATATGTCACTTGAGATTAGTTTATTAAAAAATTTCAGATTCTATCTTGGGAGATTACCTATTTATCTACCTACTTACCTATCTATCTTCCTATCTATCTCTATCCAGTGGATTACTTTTTCTGGGGGAAGTCATGTCATGAGCAGCCAATGGAAAGGTCCCTGTGGTAAGGAACTAAAGCTACTTGCCAAAAGTCACATGAATGAGCTTGAAAGCACATCCTTTAGCCCCAGTCAAGTTTTCAGAGACTGTGGCCCTTGCCAATATTTTGACTGCAACCTCATGCAAGAGCCAGAACCAGAACCATCCAGCTAATCCAGATCCCTCAGAAACTATATGAAATGATAATATTAGCTGTTTAAGCTGTTAAATGTTTGGGTGACTTGCTACACAAGGTTAGGTAATGAAGGATGGCAGTATAGAGCCAAGAAGTCCAGGAGGAATGTTAAATAGAGAAAAGAAACTCAGATCTTACCAACAACCCAGCTCATTCTCTAAAGATCTGATAGCAGACCTTTTGGTTGGACTCTAGTTGAAGGATAAGATGGTGGATTAGCTTTTCCTCATCAACTCTTCTAACCAAGCAGGGAAAAAAATGCCTACTCTGGACCATAGAATTGCAGCTGTAGAGGACCAAGTGGAGTCAGGGTCCAAGCTAAGAGACACTTTCAGGAATCTATTAAGAGTAGGAGGAAGTACCTACAAACACGGAGGAAGAATGGGTTAGTGGAGAAACTTGCTTTCCACAAAACTTCCACTTCAAAGAGGAGAGGAGAATAACCATTTAAGACAAGGGGATCAATTTGTTTTTTTACCAGCAGAGTCGAAGGTCATTTGGGAAGGAGGGGCCTGAGAGCCAGGTGTTTATGGTGATGCTCTCCAAACAAATTTTCTGCCTCCTGGGAAAAAGAGCCTATTAGTCCAGGAACAGCCTTATGCCAGAGTGGAGCATACCCAGGAAAGGGAACTTTAAAATCCCGATTCTAAGAATTCATTTTTATCTGAGAAATTTATATAAGTCAACATTTCTATATGTCAAAGTCCCATATGGGTGAGATGAACAAAACAGCAAGTTGGTTTACATGACTTGCTCTGTTTAGTATATTCAGCTAAATAGAAGATGCCATTGGAAATGCTGGGGGGGAAATTAACTTTAGAAGAAATTCCCTAGCTCAATTCTGTAGAAGCGTGAGGCATGCTCTTGGAAAACTAGCACAATTCTGATAAAATAGGAACTGGTTGGGGGCAGGTCAGCTAGTGATTGCATCCTGAGGGGTCTAATGGATCCTCGGGAAACAGGAGTGGATGGTCATGGTAGAAAGACTGTCTTTGAGATCTCAGTCAATAGACACTAGTTTAGGAAAGTCTCCCACAATGGAGTGAGAGGAGCAGAGTCTTCCTGAACTCTTCCTTCTTGAGGATGGTGATAAAACAGTGAGAAGTAAATTGGAGGGAAGGGGGAAGAGACGTTGAAGGTTAAACTATAGAGCAGATTATTCTGCCAGTTCCATCTCCAACCAGAAGCAATCCCAGCAGCAGATAAGAGAAATTGAGAATTGAGTCACTAAATAATAATCTGTAGGCTATTCCAAGAGAGAAAACAATAATGGAAAAGTGCAGGGACAAGTGTTCTTCCAGCACCAAAATGTAATTTCTATATTTATTTTTATTAGGGAAAATGGCATTATGTTACAAGCTCCTCATCAATTTTTCTCTTTTGCTGGCCAATAATTTACTTAGGAAAAGTAATTAGTTAATTATATTATAGAACACTATGAATGACACAATATTAAGTGGGAAATAAAAAGTAGGTTACGTTTTGTACAGCAAAGGAAATCACCTACAAAATGAAAAGACACCCCACTATATGGGAGAACACATTTGTCAGTGATACATCTGATAAGGGGTTAATATCCAAAATGTATAAAGAACTTATAAAACTCAACACCAAAAAACCCAAACAATCCAATTTTAAAAATGGGCAAAGGACTTGAATAGAATAGACACTTCTCCAAAGAGGACATACAGATGGCCAATAGACATATGAAAAGATGTTCAGCAGAGAAGTGCACATTAATCATCAGAGATGTGCACATTAAAAGCACAATGAGATATCACCTCACACCTGTCAGAATGGCTATCATCAATAAATCAACAAACAACAAGTGTTGGTGAGGTTGTGGAGAAAGGGGAACCCTCATGCACTGCTGGTGGAAATGCAGATTGGTGCAGCCACTGTGAAAAGCAGTGTGGAGATGCCTCAACAAATTAAAAATGGAAGTGCCTTAGGACCCAGCAGTTTCACTTCTTGGAATTTATCCTAAGAAACCTGAAACACTAATTCAAAAGATCATATGCACGCTTATGTTCATTGCAGCCAAGATTTGGAAGCAGTCCAAATGTCCATCAATAGATAAGTGGGTCGAAGAGCTGTGGTACATTTACATTTCGTACAAATACTACTTAGACATAAAAATGAAGAAAACGTTACCCTTTGCGACAGCCTGGATGGACCTGGAGAGCATTATGTTAAGTGAAATAAGCCAGTCAGAGAATGACAAGTACCATATGATTTCAATCATATGTGGAATTTAATGAACAAACTGAACTAACAAGCAAAATAGAGACAGACCCATAGATAGAGAGCAGGCTGACAGCTCATGGGGTGGGGGCAGGGGAGGGGGAGCAAGAAGGAAAGATTGAGCAAAAAGAAAAAAGAAATAACTCATGGACACAGACAACAGTGTAGTGATTGGCAAGGGGAGGGGTGTAGATGTGGAGGTGGGTATAGGGGGGATAAATGATGGGAAAAAATAAAGAGGAAAAAAGTAGGTTACAAACAGCATGTGCAATGTAATTCTACTTTTGATTTTAAAAAGCATATATGCTATATGAAGAGATACTCAATATCATTAGTAATCAAGGAAATAAGTACAAATTGAAATTGCAAATGACATACCATTGTACATCTATTAGAATATCTACTGTTTTTTTCATGAAACAATACCAGGTAGAGCAATTAGAACTCTCATTCATTGCTGGTGGGCATGCAACAGAAAACAGTTTAGCAGTTTTACTTTATAAATTTTTTTAACTGTATAACGTTAAGAAAATTTTATACTTTATTTTGTGTAATTTATAAAATATGAAGTTTTACTTTATGAAGTTAAACACACTATATGATTTAGTAATCTTACTTGTGGGTGTTTACCCAGAGAAATGAAAACTATGCTTGTAAAAACAAACTTGTCATCTATGTTTATAGTGGCTTTATTTATAATTGCTAAAACCCAAATGTTCTTCAGTTGGTGCATGAATAAACTGTAGTATATACACTGAATTATTACTCAGCAATAAAAAGGAACAAACAACTATTACATGGAATAACATGGAGGAAGCCCAGTGAGTAAGAGAAAGAAGGCTACATACTACATGATTTCATTTCTGAGGACTCTGGGAAAGGCAGAATGACAGGGTAGAAAATGTATCAAGGATTGTCAGGGACTGGAATGGAATGGAAGGAGAGGTTGACATTGGGGGACACAGGAAATATACTATATCTTGGTTGCTTGGAGTACACTTTACTAGTGATCTGTAATTCATTTTTAAAACTTTTCTTTTTTTCATAATGTAATGATTACATATTTTGTTTTATCAATTCCAAGGAGTAGAAAGAAAAAGTTAATAATGCTTTTCAGTGTTCAGTTCTATAAGTTTTGACAAATGCATGTGGTTGCCTAACCACTACCTGGATCTAGCTCTCTAAATACCATTTCCCACCAAACAGAATTACAGATCCCTAGGGGGAAACGTTGATTCCAAAGCTCAGGCAGGAAAAGTACAAAATGCGTCTGGAATAGCTCACTGCCTCTGAAAGTCAGTCTTTACTCAAAGAATAAAAGAATTATGGGGCTATGTCCAAAGGGCACAGCAGCTAGCTGTAGAGGGTTTCCCACTGACCAAACCTTGGATAATTTAAACATCAAAATCAGTAATAATAGCAATGGATTACAACCCATTGAGTAAAGCAAAAATCCGTAAGCCTATACTGACATACATATACATACATACATACATACATACATACATACAGGAAAGCTCTACCTTACAGTAGAAAGTCAACTAATTCTATAGGAAATAAATATTTTCTGTTTGATAATAGGAAATACACACTGAAGTATTTAGGAAGAAAGGGATATGATATCTCCAATTTATACTTACGTGTATCCATCTATGCAGTATAGATAAAATGATAAAGCAAATAGGGCAATACGTAAAATCTGGTGAATCTGGGTAAAGGATATGTGGGAGATCCGCGTGCTTTTGTAACTTTTGAAACTTTAAAATTATGTCAAAATAAGAAGTAGAATAGAATGTTTGGGATGTGCTAGAGTTGCTTTGTATCAGTCATCTGCTCCCAGTGAGCAAGCAGAGATGCAATTAGAGTTTTTAAGAACTGTTTAGGGGAAATTGCATTCACAAGAACTCTGGATGCTTCTCAAATCTGATGGAATCTTTAGTCAGCACAAAAGATATTATATGTAGCTGTGCATCCCTATGGAAACTTGGGGAGGCCCATATTTAACTGGGAATATGTTGGGTTGCTGCTTTATTTATATAGCCTTCTTCATAACTTTCCATGTCCTTTGATATTAAAAAAATTTTAAGGGGATTTATTGACTCATCATAGTCACTCTCCACAACTTAAATTCCGTATTGCATTGAATTTTGGTTGGCCTAGAGTATGTAGGACAGAAATAAGATCAGAGGAGGTTTGGAAATATTAGTCAGCTGAGAAAAGACTGCATGGGTGTCAAAGTTGGAAATCTCTGCAAAATATCCTCCTTCCCCACTTCTGGACTGAGTTCCTGAAGGGACCCTTTATGGATTTTTCTTATCCCTAAGTACCATCACCTGTTTCTCCATTTTCCTGATGCTTTGTACCACCTCAAGCAATAAGAAATGATCAGTATCTAAAATAACTTAAAATAATTCTGCATTGAAAAACTGACATTAGCATGGTGTAATGGTAACAGCACAGAATTTGGTGTCAAATACCTGGATTAAAGTTTGTCAAGCCACCCTATCTCTCTATGAATCTATTTCTGCATTTAAAAAATTACATAGCTTTAAGTTTTTGAAGGTAGGATAACAGTTTTTATATAACAAATAAAACAAACAAAAAACAATAAACATAAAGGAAAGATTGAGAAATTGGACTATATTAAAATTAAGCACTGTTCATCAGAAGGCACCATGAAGTATGTAAAAAAAAAACAAGCTATAGGCCAGAAAAAAATCTCTATAATATAAATAAATGACAAAAGACTCATATCCAAAATATATAGAGAACTCATATTCAAAATATATAAAGAACTACCAATTGATGAGAAAAAGACAGATAACCCAATAGAGAAATGGGCAAGAGATTTCAATAGCCATTCCCCTTCCCCTCTACCGCCCCCCCCCCCCCCCCGCCCCAATAAAAACCCACATGGCCAATAAACACATGAAAAGGTGCGTAATCCCATTGGTAGTAATCAAGAAAAATGCAAATTTCATTTAGGATAAATTCCCAGAAGTGGAATTGCTAGGTCTTAAGGCAGTTCCATTTTTAATTTTTGAGGTAACTCCATACCACTTTAAATTCAATAAAGAGGAAGAAAAAAATAAAATACAAATTAAAGGGAGAGAGTACTCCACACCCACCATGAAGGGTAACATTAAAGACCAGCAATAGCAATATGCCAGCGAGTGCAAGAACAAGAACTCCCAGATGCTGTTGACGGGGTGTAAATTGGTATAACTGAATGAAAACCATTTAGTATCACCTAGGTAGTGCATATTCTGTGACTCCCTAGCTCCACTTCCAGGTGTATCTACCCTAAATTGTGAACATGTGCACCCCAGGACATGTGGAAGAATGTTCACAAAAGCATTATTTGCATTAACCTAACCTGGAAGCAATCCAAATTTCCATCAATAATAAATGGATAAGTAAATTCTGGGATATTCATTCAATGCAAATACTTCGTTGCAATGAAAATGAAGGAACTATAGATGGAAACATTGATAAGCCTCCAAAACACTATCTTGAGTGAAAGAATTCAGGCACAAAAGAATATACAATTCTATTTAAATCAAGTTAAACACAAACAAAAATTATAGTTTTTAGTGGTGCATATATGCGTGATAAAACCATAAAAGTTGGGATGATAGCTGAGGAGGGACTGAGGGGCCTTTTGGGATCTGACAATGGTTCTTGATTTGGAGGTGGTTACACAGGTGACTACCTTAATTCCATATTTTTGTGTACTTTATTACATGTGTGTTACATTTCATAATAAACAGGTTGGATTTTAAGGACTTAATTCTATCAGTCCTATCTACAGCAAATGTCCACTACGAGTCAAATAAGAATTGCAAAGGCATTTTAAAACTGTAATGTACCGTAAGTTTATACTGTTGCTATTTCTATTAATTACATTAGGCAAATAGAACCAAAAAGCTGTGACTAACAATGACAATCCTAGAGTAGTATATCCTCAACGAAGAAATCACATGTCTAATAGGGCATAATGGCTACCAGCCGAAGCTCTGTTAAAATAAATCCATCCTGTCTAGACCAACTCAGGATCAAAAGTAAAAACAGATGACTTAGCTATTTCCTTTTCCTTTTAAAAACAACTAGTAATGCTCATTGATACGAGTTTGGGGTTAAATATGTGAGGATTAAGTCAGAAAACTCAAGGTAAGAATGGAAAACCAAAAAGGAAAATTCTTATTGAAAACCTAAAAGCATAATCTAAATTATTATGTTTCTTCTGGCTTCTTGTGTATAGCTGGTGTTTATTTTAAACAGTTACTCTTTGTTATTTTTAATAATAACACTTATAATAAGATTAATAATAATAAATAGTAACTGTATACTGATTTTCAGAGAATGATTTATTTAATATGTTCACTCTCTGAGCTTAGTATTTTTTTAGGAAGGATTTTTTCTTTAATTCTCTGTACCCTTACATCTCTAGAATCTGCTACCTATTACTATTAATAAGTTATTAATAAATTATTTTTATACTGCTCTTCTCTCTTCAGCGATACAGTGATATGCATAAACACTCCTATTAAAAGACAGGAGTGTTTATGAACTGTGTGTTTGTATGTCTCCTTTGATTTTATACTATAACCCTAGGATTACTCCTCAACTTTCCCTTTCTCCCTCCTGATTATACTTTTGTCCTGTCTTTTAAAAATCTCTAGCTTCTGTCTATTCTTCTTTCTCATTGGAAATGGTTTTAGTATCATCCCCTCCTAACAGCTATTAGAATGACCCCCTAACAGGCTCTTCTGCTTCTAACCCCTCTCTCCATACTTCATTCTTCACATGAAACACTTTCCAAAGCACAAGACTTGATCAGATCACTCCCTCTTCTTGAAATTTTGATGGCTTATTCCAGCTCTACTTTTTCTGCTGCCACCAGTCCCTCCCTGCCATGTTCATGTGGGCCCCAGAGATACCTTATGCTACCAATACACTGAACCTTTAGGCATGCTCCAAACACAGCCTTCCTGTGTCTGTGCGGGTTTCCCATTTCTTTCTACTGGCACGCAGTAGGCATATTCAATGTGTTCATTGACAGCAAAACTGTGAGACCTTTATGGAGATACAACTGCCTCCCCCAGACAGTCGATTACTTTCTACTTTGGGCTCCCAAAGCAACTTGTTCATATCTTGATTGTTAGTTAGTGCTCAATAACATGTACCTCTTTTTGTTATTTCTCTAATCCAGTGGTTCTCAACCTATGGGTCGCGACCCCTTTGGGGGTCGAACGACCCTTTCACAGGGGTCGTCTAATACCATCGGAAAACACATATATAGTTACATATTGTTTTTGTGATTAATCACTATGCTTTATGTTCAATTTGTAACGATGAAATTGGGGGTCACCACAACATGAGGAACTGTATTAAAGGGTCGCGGCATTAGGAAGGTTCAGAACCACTGCCTCTAATCCTTATGAACCATAAACACAACTGTTGCAGATGAATAAGGAAACTCCTTTGAGGGACCTGGCAATGGCTGCTGCTAGAGGAAAGCTGATCCTTTCATTTCAGCCTTCCAAGTGCATGGATAGTCAGTAAATAAAACTCCGACGTTTCCTCTGTACCAGATACTGCGCGAGGTACTGGGACACAATGAGTCATAATCCCATTTTTCATTGTGCTCTACACCTGGTGAAATAATAGACCTACCAGGACGGGGTGTAAGCAAAGTGTTTTCCCATTTGCCTCACTTATAAGAGATGCCTGGGATATCCCATGCAGAAAGGATCAGCTTTTCTTTTCTTTTTTTTAATCTTAGCTTTTAAAATAGCCCCTTTCATCATAAATTGCTCATAAAAGCATTCCTCAGCTACTCTGTCACTTGACCTGAGCATTTCAAAGTATCCCCTGAAGAATCTAATTTGAAGAAAGAAATCTTCAGTTGTGATGATGTGAAATTGATCGTCAGGCACATGTTCTCCTTACTCAGACAGCAGTTGTAACCACCATCCTATTAAGTGGCGCCAATTATGTTGGAGAGCCTATCATGTGACCATGGTGCTAGCTAGCCCCTTGAATGAGATCCTTCAGATTTACAGGCCTCGTAGAAAGTAAATACTCACAGATCATCAAGGAAGCCTTACTTTTCACAATTAGTTCTAAGGGTGGATATATAAGATATGATGCTAAGGTATTCCTTTTGTTTAAAGAAAATAATTTTTTTCTTTCTAATGCAAACAACTTTATCTATGTCTAGCCCTAACAAAAAAACTTTAAGTAAAGGTTTATGTTAATTATTAAACACACACACACACATACACTAAATTCTCATCTCCCAGACCAGGTTGAAAGTGAAAGTTAAACATTCTGGTTAATTATATACCTATGCATGTCACTCATATGTGATTAGGTTTCTAAGACTTAGAGTTGATAAAAATCTATAAAAGAGAATAAATCTGTTGATATAATTTAGGCTAGCTTCATATATTTCCCTACATTACTTAAAATTCTCTTCATTTTGTCATATTTCCTAAATTTGAGCCAATTCATTCTTTATTTCAGTTACCCAGTTCTGCATTGAAAATATGGATGCTCCAAGGAGCCCAGTCATTCTCACCTTAGAACCATTCAGATTAATTTTCCCCCTGAGACATCTTAGTGAAAATTAGCGTCAGATAGATTTCCCCCTAGAATCTAGCTGAAAATAGAGGCAGTCGATATTGGGAGTTTTAATGAATAATGAACTAAAAGAAGCAGTGGTATAGAGGGTAGATTGGATGGTTTCTAGTGAGGAATTTTTAGGTACCAAAGGAAAATATGAGAACATCCAATACTTAGAGGAAATGTTACTAGTTAGCTTGTTTTAGCAGCAAGCAGCAGAAAATTTCAGTTAAAATTAGCTTATACAGAAGTCAGGCAGGCTACACACATGTAGAGCTGAGCTCCACTTTTCTGTCATCTCTTGCCTTTGCCTTTCTCTGCATGTTGGCTTCATCTTCAACCCAGTAGAAAGAAGGTTTTAACAATTCCAGGGGCCAACTGCAGATATCACACAATACCCAGAGGAAGATGGCACTGTCTCTTCCTGTATGTCACTGTAGGATGGCTCAACCTTTCCCCAAAGCCCTCAAGTGAACTTCCCCATTATGTCATATTGGTTGGAATTATGCCACAAGCAAAAATTATGCACAAATAAATCTCTGGCTGGGGAAGGAGAAAGTTGTAGAGAGCACCTGGGAAGGTACATGCGCATTTCTTTAACTATTGTCAGCTGAAGCCAGTGGCGTTGGCAAAGCCACGTCCTGGAAACACGCTTTGCCAAAAGGCAGGCGTGTTGTCAGCCCAGGTGCCAGGGGGTAGGTTTTGTTATTTAGATCCAGCCAACCACCAGGAATGAATATGACTCGGGCCCACCCAAGAATGCACATAATCTCCTTTGTCTTGACTTTTAGTAAAACTTCCAGTTTTTTGCTGTATAAAATAAACACGCTGTATTGGCTTGGGGTCCCTGTCCCTGTCTCTCCATCAGAGGACAGTGGTCCCACTCGGCCCCAGCTTTTTCCTTCCACCTCTATGTCTGTCTCTTTCTTTCATTTTCTCAATCCCCAGCCGCCCCTACTCAGGAACCGGACTGCTCTCTAGCCGTGCTGGATGCGGAAGAGAGAAATAGTCACAGAAGGTCATGATTGTCTCAGATCAATCAGAATTTAGCCCCTGGAGCTAGAGGGAGGGACAATATCCCTTAAATCACCCAGCCCCATGGAGGAGCATGGATACCTAAACAAAAGGGAAGTTGTGTTAGGACAGAAAAACCAAGGAAATTGGTTATTGTTTGTGCCACGAGTGTCTGCCACAAGGAGCGAAGGATGTATGATTCTATGAAGTGGAAGAGAAAGGGGGAAAGTATAAGGAGAAGGTTCCAAACACAAAATTCATAAGTTTCAAGCTTTTGCCTGGAGCTCAACTCTAACTTTAAACTCATAGTTAATAAGTATCCATTATCATGGTATACCAGTCACTAGAGATTTTCTATTTACCAAGTACATGTTAATAGAAACAGTCTATTAATAGAATTATTGAGTGTACTAACGAGGACATCATGCTTCCTTTTCCCCACCCAAGCTAAAGGAAAACAATTAATTTTTGCTATAACTGTTTCACAGACAAAATACATGTGTCTTGTAGTTTAATAAAAAAATCATTTGATATATGGATGGGTGTTTACTGTTTTGTGATTTGATGCTAATAAGGGATTATAAATTGTTTAATATTTAGATGTATAGTCATTAGTTGTACTTTCTAGTATTCTGATATCATGATTGCTATTTACTTATTTATTTGTTTATGTATTCAAATAATATTTGTCATCTATATATTTCATGCCAGGCACTAGGCAAAACTCTAAGAATACAAAGTATGGCAACAACTGAAAGAATTTTCATGAACAAATAGATGTTTTACTCAGTAAGCTTAGAAGATTTAAGCTCTTGAGGGATGTCCATATTTTAAAAATTATCCAATTGAAAACAGATCTTGTACAAACTAACAGAGACAGAAAAAAGAAACAAATAAGCTAAATTTTCTTCAGAGAGCGAAATAGTTTGGTACATAACTAATATTGTTTTAAGAAAATTTTTTTAAACTTCTTGTGGAGGCAAGTTTGCATTTCGGAGGAAGCTGTTGGGAAATATACGGTTCACTCAGTCCCTGTTGCCTTATCTCCATGGATGGTAAACACTTTTTGTGCCCACACTGATGATTTCATCTACCATCACACCTTTGCAAATAGCTATCTCATTATCAAATGCATGTAGAAAAACTGAAGGAGGAAAACCCATAGACTCTAACAAATATACGTCTGTCCAGCTAATGAAGCATATACTTAAAAATATTTGTTTTGTAAAATGTAGGAATTTTGACTCTCAAGACCTTGGAGGTAGGAACTGTTTTTTTTTATAATTAGGTAATTCATGCCACTCCTTAGTGTTCACTACAGTATTTTCAATTCAGCATTTTGTTGAATATTTTATACTGAGAAAAATGAATAGAATTTGTTTTTCATTGTTCATTTAAAAAAACAACACACATACGTTTGACGTCTGCTCCTTGCTTATTTGGGGAAAAAATGCAAAATAAGACCCTAAAGGTAGAAACAAAAATATAATTTTGGAACTACTGTCAATTAGAAATGAACTCAAATAGCAATTTCTATTTATGTGTAAAAATCTCAAAGTTGCCTGGGATTAAAGCAGGAAAAATTATGGAAAGTCACAGGAAAGTTAAGTGCATCCTTTATATCTAATTCAGTTCAATCCAATCTGATTAAGTAAATACATTGCAAAAGCCCAGATGGAAGTTAATGAGGGCATGACTAAAGACACTAGCAATGAAAATAGAAAGACAATTGAGCAACATTGCTTCATAGGATAAAATACAAACTCCTTCGCATGACATGAAAGTTCCTTCATGATCATGCCTCTTCTGCTTCATCTTTTGCCAAACTACCCCTTGTTCCAGCCACTGAACACTGTCTGGGATTTCTCCACATCCTTCCCATCTCCCTGCCTTTCCCCCCAACATTTCATTTTGAATATATTCTTAAAGGTTTAAAGAATATTACAGTGAACACCCATATGTCCACTACCTAGATTTTTATTATTGTTTTATTGTACTTCTTTTTATCATATATCTACTCACCCCTCTACCCCTCTAATCCATCAAAGTAAATTGCAGTCACCTGTAGTCTTTCCCCCTAAATACTTCACTAGAGATCAGTACTGGTTTATATGGCCTTTTATTTTCCTACTGTGGTAAATTTTACATATAGTAAAATATGCAAATCTTTAGTGCACCATTTACTGGATTTTGACAAAAGCTGGGTAATATAAACCCCTATTGAGATATAGCAATTCACCATCATCCCAGGAATTTTCTCTATGCTTTTTCCCAGTCAATGCCAGCCTGGCCTTCCAGAGGCAACCACTGCTCAATTCCCGCCCCCCCCCCCCCCCATCAGAGATGAGATTTGTCTTTCCTGTCATTTAACTTCATGTAAATAGAATTATACAGTATGTATACAGGTACTCTCATGCTGTTTTTGAATGTAGCTGAGTGTATCAATAGCTCATTCCTTTTTACTTGTATGGATATGTCATAGTTTCATTATTCATTCCCCTGATGACAGACATCTAGGCTAGTTCCAGTATTTGGCTATTACATAGGAAGCTGCTATGAACATTCTTGTATGAGACTGTCTTTGGATATATGTTTTCATTTCTTTTGGTAAATATTAGTGGAGTTGCTGGGTCCTAGCAACTTATATATTACGTATATATTTTATAAGTAGTGGCCAAATCTCTTTCCAAAGAAGTTGTACTGTGTTATACTTTTCTGCCAGCATATGAGAGTTCTGCTTGCCCCACATTTCCATCAACATTTGGTGTTCTCAGTCTTTTCCATTTTAGACATGCTGGTGGGTATGTAGTGCATCTCATTATGGTTTAATTTGCATTTACCTGGTGACTAATGATGTTGAGCTCTTTCCCATGTGCTTATTACATATTTGTATTCTTCCTTTTGTGACCTATCTGTCCAAATCTTTGTCTTTTTATTATTGAGTTTTAGGAGTGTTTTATATATCCTGGTTATAAGTCTTCTGTCAGACATAAGTTTTTTAAATGTTTTCTCTAGTCTGTGGCTTTCCTATATATTTTCTTAATGGTATCCTTTGGTAAACAGAAGTTTTTAATTTTATAAAGTCTTGTTTCTCAAATTTTTTTAATGGCTAATGCTTTCCATTTCCTGTCTAAAACTTGCCTATTTCCAAGACACAAAGATATTCTTCTGTTTTTGTTTTTTTTTTTTTATTGAAAGCTTTATGGTTTTAGCTTTCATATTTAGATCTATAATCTAACTTGATTTACTTTTTGTGTACAGTGTGAGGTAGAGGCTGAGATTTATTTTTCACATAGCTATTTCAGAATGATTTATTGAAAAAAATTTTTTCCCATAGGATAGCTTTGGTGCTTTGTCAATCAAATGGTCCTTTAAGTGCAGACCTCTTTGGGGGCTCTCAGTTCTGTTTTATTGATCTTTCTTAATATTTATGCCAATACTATAATTTATTGATTATTGTAACTTCATAGTAAGTCTTGAAATCATGTAGTACAGATGCTCCAATTTTTTAAAGTTTCCTTTGTATTCCAGGTCCTTTGTGTTTCTATTTAAATTTTAGAATCAGCTTGTTGATTTCTACAAAAAGGCCCTTCCTAGATTATAATTGGGTGGCATTGATCTGGAGATCAAAAGGCAGTTCCTATTAATTTTTTAGGACTTAATTCAAATAGCTCTTCTTTTAAGTGTTAACATAAAAACATTCAAACCTGTAAATAATTTTTGTGAGTTTATTTGAGCCAATCTGTCGACAATTGCCTGGAAGCAGAACCTCAACGAATTGAGATAATGCTCCGGAGAATGGCGGGTTACAGCTATATTTATATATTGCAATCAGAGGAAAGGGATGTAGGTGGGTTACATGAAATTCATTGGTGATAGACTAGAGAGGCGGGAGAAAGCAAAGCGGGGGTGGGGGGAGCGGGGAGGGGAGAAACCCCTGGGATTGGATAAAAAGTAAAATGATAGACAAATACTTAGGTGGGTGCAGGAACAATTAACATAACAATGAAGGAATTTGTAGTATCTGTCCTGGCGTCCAGGCACATTAGGTTGTGCCCCAGGGGGTCCAGAGAAAAGGGAAGTTACAAGTTACCCAGACATTTCAAGGGTATGTTATTATAGATGCAAAAAGACAGATAGGCTCAGTTAAGGTAAAGGTTGACCTTGTCAGTGGAGATACTGGCCTAGGATGTAACTACCTACCATAACTGCTTTTAGTTAAAGTTTCATTTCAGGTCATCCTTCGTGGTTACTTTAGGTCTCTGAGTTTGCAAGACTGTCATGCAGGCCTTCCCTGAGCTTGTCAGGTTAGCATGTGGCCCCTTTTGTCCATTTAAGTCTCCCCAGTCAGTCCTCTCTACAGGTAGAATTAATTGCTTATTCCTTCTTCTGAGTATACCACTGGTTATACATACTTCAGTAGAGCTTATCATATTCTATTATGATTGTTTTTGGTTATATATATTTCTCTCAATATTTTATTCGGTGTTATTTGCCATCACCTGGTATGGTAACTAGCACATAGTAAAATCATCCTTGATTTTTATCCATCAAGCTCTTTTATATATATATATATATATATATATATATATATATATATATATATTGATTTTTTACAGAGAGGAAGGGAGAGAGATAGAGAGTTAGAAACATCGATGAGAGAGAAACATCGATCAGCTGCCTCCTGCACATCTCCTACTGGGGATGTGCCCACAACCCAGGTACATGCCCTTGACCGGAATCGAACCTCGGACCTTTCAGTCTGCAAGCCGACGCTCTATCCACTGAGCCAAACCGGTTTCGGCTCCATCAAGCTCTTTATTGTGCATCTACTATACACCAGAGGTTGCATGTGGGGGGTCACAGAAAAAAACCTTGTACACAGATAAATGAATAAAATAATTGCAGTAATGCTGACATAAAGACAGAAAAACCAGGGGAAGAGATAGAGGGGATTAGAGAGCATGTGCAATGACCTGACCTCAGGTGGTCAACGAAAGACTGAGGAAGGGACATCTGACCTAAGACATAAATGACAGACATGGAGCATCCTGGGGGGATGAGCTCTTCTGGGGGGAAGAGCATATGAGGCAGAAGAATCAGGAAGTACAAAAGCCCCGAGGCGAATCAAGCTTAGAACCAGGAAGGGACAATTATTGAGCAATTAAGTGTGTCTAGCTGAGAAAGGTGTCTGGGAAAGCTTCTGAGCTGAGGCTTGAGAAAATGAGTAGGTGTTACCATGGGAGAGAAATCAGAGGGAAAATATTCTAGGCAGAGGGAATTATGTATGGCAAGAAAAAATATACAGGCAAAGGGGAGAATGGAAGGAGATGAGGTTACAGAGATAGGCAGAAGCCAAATAATGTAGGTCTGTGGACCATACAAAGGATTTTATTCTGATGGCAAAAGAAAGTTATTAAAGTCAGAAGTCAGTACAGCTTGGCCAGTGTTGCTCAGTGGTTGAACGTTGACCTATGAACCAGGAAGTCACGGTTTGATTCCTGGTCAGGGCACATGCCTGGGTTTGCAGGCTTCATCCCCATTGGGGGCATGCAGGAAGCAGCTAATCAATGATTCTCTCATATCATTCATGTTTCTATATTTTCTCTCCTTTCTTTCTCTCTCTGAAATCAATAAAAATATACTTTTAGAAAGAAAAAAGAAGTCAGTACAGTATATGCTTTGTGAAGACCGCTGTGGGTCCTAAGCGGCCAATAGACAGGTAGGTGGGGCAAGAGTGAAAGAAAGTCCTGAGAACAGTTGGGAGACTGCTGCAGCTGACTGGGTGGGAGATAAGGGAGATTTTGACCAAAATTCTTTAGTGGAATTGATGAAAAGCTGTCACCTGTGGGCTATATTGGAGGTGTCACAGACAGGTCTTGTCTATGAATAAGTATGCGTCACAAGGATAACAGGATGAAGGATAAATGCCACTCTTTCTGGCCTGGGTGTGTCATGTGGCCATTTACCGAGATGACATTTGGACAGACGGAATGGGAAGGGGGAAAGGCCAGGAATCAGGAGCTCTATAGTGGAAGTGTTCGGTTTGAGATGCCTGTTATTTATCCAAGAAGAGCTGTTCAGTAGGTCCCTGGATATATGAGTCTGGAAATCAGAGGAAAGGTCAGAATTGGATATACTTGGGAGTCATAAACATATGGCAGGTATCCAAGACCATGGGTGAGGTCACTAGAGAGAAAAAGAGTTCTGAGGAGCAAAGGATATTGGGAAAGAGGAACTGTTGCGGTAGGATAATAACAGGAGCACGTGATGCCAGGAAAGCTTAGAGAAGGAAATGTTTCAATAAAGAATAAGTAAGCAAACAAATCAAATGATAGGTGGAAAGTGGACCTGTAGGAATTTTTCAAAATGAAATTTTTTGGTGGCTTTAATTAACTACATTTCAGTAGAG
Organism: Myotis myotis; assembly: GCF_014108235.1. Classification (NCBI taxonomy): domain Eukaryota; kingdom Metazoa; phylum Chordata; class Mammalia; order Chiroptera; family Vespertilionidae; genus Myotis; species Myotis myotis. The sequence continues at coordinate 179,286,861 of NW_023416335.1, forward strand.
TGGTATTCACAAAACGTTGATGGTAGTGATTACAGGGGCAAAAAGGAGACAGGTAACATGGACAACTTCAAAATTTTGTCCTGAAGATGATAAAAAAAAATCTGTAGTGCTAAAGACAACTTAAAGTCAAAGAGTTTGTTTTAATCATTTATTTGTTAACATGGATGACATTAAGTGATGTTTGTATGCAGATAGAAATAACCATGGCTCGGCTGTGTCCTGCATACCTCCTATTGGGGATTGAGCCTGCAACCCAAGCATGTGCCCTGACCAGGAATCAAACCAGTGACCTCTTGGCTCATGAGTTGACACTCAACCACTGAGCCACATCAGCCAGGAATAAGACTGATTTATTTTTTGAACTCCTCAATGTCAAGCATAATTATTAGGATCAACATAATATTACTAATATTTATTAATATGCAATCTCTAATTAGTAAATCTATCATTGCCATTTTTTGTTGTTGTTAATCCTTCCCCAAGGATATTTTTTTCCATTGATTTTTTAGAGAGAGTGGAAGTATGGATTGGGGGGTGGGGAGGAGAGAGAGAGAGAGAGACAGAGAGAGAGAGAGAGAGAGAGAGAGAGAGAAAGAGAGATCAATTGGTTGCCTCCAACAAGAGCCCAGACCAGGGCCAGGGATATGCAACCCTTTGGTGCCCAGGCCGGTGCTCTAACCACTGAGAAACACCAGCCAGGGCCATTTCCATTTTCTATCAGTATATTCTTGTTGACATTTGCTGCAATGCCATGAAATATTGGCATTCACTGAAATGCCAATGCCATTGATTAAAAAAGTCAATCTTCATACATGACCCTAGAATTCCTACCATCTAGTCAATTAATACATCCATCAGCTGGAACCCTTTGCCTGGGAAGGTGGAGTGTTCTAAAAAATTGTGTTAATATAGCTTTTTATTTATTTTAAACTGTTATACTACATATGAATAAATGGCTATTTTCTATTTGACTTACGGACATATAAACAAAAACGGGTGGGGGAAGTCCTTGTTAAAAGGATTCCTTGGTTAAAATTAAAAACAAAAAAAGGAGGCCGAAACCGGTTTGGCTCAGTGGATGGAGCATCGGCCTGCGGACTGGAGGGTCCCGGGTTTGATTCCGGTCAAGGGCATGTACCTGGGTTGCGGGCACATCCCCAGTGGGGGATGTGCAGGAGGCGGCTGATCGATATTTCTCTCTCATCGATGTTTCTGACTCTATCTCTCTCCCTTCCTCTCTGTAAAAAATCAATAAAATATATTTAAAAAAAAAAAAAGGAGGCCTTGACCTTAGACAGGAGAAAGGACATTTATAAATTTCATTTTAAGAGGAAGGAGGGCTGAGTACATGGGTACTACTGTAGATAGGATGGTAGATTTGGTGGTAAATAAATAAATAAATAAAGGAATAAATAAATAAAGGAATAAAAAAAATGGTAAGGGATTCCTTAAGACTTGAGAATTGATTAGATGTTGGAAATGGAAGAGAAGTAAAAAGCACTTAAAGGAATCCAGCATTATAGGTGAACGTATATGTGTGTGTGGGGGGGGGGAGGTGCTGCTGACATACCACTGATCAGTGTGTTTATTCATTCATTCATTCACTCATTCGCTCAACAAGAGGGAGCATGAACAGGACAGACACTATCCTGGTACTCAAGGAGCTTTAGGTTGAGTTTACAATGATAGTTCTTGAAGACTCCATATTTTATGTTACATTATAAGTAAACGTATGACTAATGTTCTGTGGCCATGAGTAAGAACAAGGGCTGTTTGTTGCTCCTGAGATGTGTTCTTCTCAGATAGTTTGAAATACTCTTTTTCAATGGTAAGAATTGCTTTTTATGATGACTGCATCATAGCATTTGAAGTCAGTTGATCATAAATCTTTGTCTTTAGACAGTTACAGGATAGGTTGGTGCCAGTCTATTCTTTGGTTTTCTTCTGACCTGTTACCTTTAACCTTACACATACTTATGATTATATTTTCTCTTTAGATATGCTTAAACGATTACATCTCTTCAAGTTACTATAGTATTCGAAGTTGAGATACAGTAGAGTTTAGTGATTAAGAGTATGGACTCTAAAGTTAAATTGCCCACATTTGAAGAACAACTTTACCATATACAAATCAAGTGACCTTGGGGACATTACTGAGCTTTTCTAAGCCTCAGTCTCCTCCTCTGAGGGAATAATACAAAGAACAAGATATACACACACAAATGAGTACCTGTATAAGTGATGAAATATCAATAAACTCTGTGGATTATCCAAATATCAGTTCTTGGTTTTGATATTGTGATAGTGGTATAAGATGTTAACATTGGGTGAGGCTAGAGGAAATATACATGAAATTTCTCTATATATTTCTTTACAACTTTCCATGAATGTATAGATATTTCAAAATAAAAAAGTTAGAAAACTGTGAATAGTAATAGTACCTACTTCATAGAGTTTCAGGAGGATTAAATGATTCCATATGCATATGTAAAGGGCTTAGAATAGTGCTGGTGTACACTAAGCATTATACAATATTAGCCATCATTTAAAGGTGATTTTCATATATGCTCTGATTCATTTTTGTATTTTAACTCCCTGTATGTTTCTCTAATAATTCTTGGGAGAACTATCTCTGATATGGATATTACGTAGTAATATATATGTATATGTACTATATTTACAATTATAATTTAGTATAGTGTTGGGCATTGTTAAAGAGAAAACCACAGACCCAAAATAAAGTCATTTATGCTAAAGCCCATAACACTGAACCTAGACTTAATACTTGATCTCATTGCAGTTTCAAACTTCTCCAGGAATATAATCTTAGTCAGTCTGGAATTTTCTGGTCGGTACCCCTGAGGTAATCTGTTGCGATGGCCCTCTCCATCCACTCCCCCACGTACACACACCCCCACACACACAAACACACAAAGTAAGCTGAATCAATTTGCCTGATAAGACCTCAACCTTTCCCTAAGGCAGCGGTTCTCAACCTGTGGGTCGCGACCCCTTTGGGGGTCGAACGACCCTTTCACAGGGGTCGCCTAAGACCATCGGAAAACACATATATAGTTACATATTGTTTTTGTGATTAATCACTATGCTTTAATTATGTTCAATTTGTAACAATGAAAATACATCCTGCATATCAAATATTTACATTACGATTCATAACAGTAGCAAAATTACAGTTATGAAGTAGCAACAAAAATAATTTTATGGTTGGGGGTCACCAACCATAAAGCATTAGGAAGGCTGAGAACCACTGCTCTAAGGGAAGGTAACCTTGCCTGAAACAATCCTTTCTTTTCTTGTTAATAACTTTCTTGCTCCTCCCCCTTTCCGACTTTAAAAGCCTTCCTTATTGTACAGCTTCTCAGAGCTTTCTACTTGCTAGATGGGAAGTTACCCAATTTATAAATCGCCCAACAAAGCCAATTAGATCTTCAAATTTACTGACAGAATTTTTGTTCTTTAAGCACCCAACCAACTTCCTACAAATGTTCCTTTAACATTCTCCTAATGTTAACATCTTAGTAATCATGGTACATTTTTCAAAACTATTAACTAAGCCATAGACTTTACTTGATTTCACCAATTTTCTTTTGTTTTCTCCCCACTAACATCTTTCTCTGTTCCAGAATTCAGTCCAGGAAACCAGATGACATTAAGTTGTCTTGTCTTCTTAGTCTCTTTCTATGTGCAACAATGCTCATTCTTTTCCTTGTTTTTTATGATCTTGTTAATTTTTAATAGTACCAGTCAGGTATTTTATAGAATATCCTTCAACTTAGGTTTGTCTGATGTTTTCTCATGATTAGAGTATGATTATGGATTTGGGGAAGAATTCCACAGAGGTGAAGTGCCATTGTCATTGTATCATATCATAACATACATTACACCCACATGACTTATCACTGATGGTATTAACCTTGATTGGTTAAGGTGATGTATTCCAGATTTCTCCACTGTAAAGTTATGACTTTTTCTTTCCAGACCTTCTTTCTTTTCTATACTTTGAAAGCAAGTTACACCCAAAGTATAGGAAATTATGCCCTACCTCCTGGGGCAAAAGTATCTAAATATATTATTTGCAATTTCTTGCAAAAAAAGATTTGTCCCTCATCCACAATGTATTTAGTTATTAAATCATTTATTTATATCAATATGGATATTATTTTATTCTTTGAATTATAAACCAATATTATTATAATTTATTTTGTTGCTCAAATTGTTTCAGTCATTGTATGCCTTAGTCTTTGGGAGTTCTTTTAGGTTAACTCCTATGCCTTTTTGAATATTTTTTATTTTTAATCATTCTTTGGAAGCATAATAAATGATGAAATATACAAAAATATGTTATCTATAAATTAAACACATTGACATCCTCTAGAATCTTCATTTGTGTGGGCAGGCAATTTTATGGAATTCTACAGTAAAGCTTCCGTATATCATTTGAAATTTTGTTAAAGCATAGGGTTCCTTGAAAATTTTCACATATTGTTCCACTACAAAAGAAGAACTTGAAAACAACTGATGGAACATTGGGTGTTCCCTATGCTTTTCACCCTCTGCTTCTTACTAAAGTGAGAAACCTGTTAAAAGAATACTTTCATGATTTTATTTTCCTATGAAAAATAACAGTATAGTAAATAGATCTGCCTGGTTGAGAGGAAGGGCCTCATGATCTGGTTATCTTATTGCTTCACAAATTCCACAATAGCATTGCCAACTTCTCTAAGAATGCCTTTCTGAATATTTATCCCACAGGTTCGTACAGAGGCTTTTCTGAGCCATCAGGCATTCATGAACATGACTATACTGGCAGTCAGGTGATTTTCTGGAAAGAAATGCAAATGCAGTGAAGATCTTTGTATCATCTATAAGTAGGTCAGAAAGAAGTCAGGAAGCTGAGCTGGAAGAGGAACAAATGATTTTATTGAGAAACCTACACAATTAGTGGGTTTTTAATTTTAAAATACTTTTAAAAATATAACTGTATAATATAGCCGTATAAAGTGCCTACTTTGTACTAAGCACTACAACACTTTCATATTTAATTCTTATGAACTTAGAGGTTAAGTCTTTACCCAAGGCCATATTTTAGGATTTCCGTGGCAAGTGATGGAAAATCCAAAACTGCAGTGGCACATATAGAGTTTATTCCTTTCTTGTGTAAAAGTCTGTGGGGTGAGCTGTTACAGTGCTTCAAGGTATGCATGGCCTTGACCTCCTGGGCCAAAATGGAAGCACATGTGCTCTAAATAGGAGGAAGGAAGAAGAGATCAATGAAAGTACGCATGCTGCTCTTTAGGGAGATTCTCGGAAGCTTCCCTATGACACTTCTGTTTACAGCCTTTGGTCAGAACTTAAACATGTACTAGTAGACATGTCTAGCTGCATAATAGACTGGAAATGTAGTAGTTCTTTTTCTCAATGGCTTTGAGCCCAGCTAAGTTTTTTATCTCTACAGAAGGGGAAGGCAGACATTAGGGATGAATGGAAGTTCTGCAGTAGTCATAAGGGTAAAGATAGGGTTTGAACTCAGATATGTCTTATCCTCGTGTTCTTCCTAAACCGGATCTTTTCATGGAGAAAAGTCTAGAAAATGTGTTGAATTGGCCCCACTTTTTGCATTACCAAGTTAACGGAAAGAAAGGAACATGCATGTGACAGGATAAAAAGAAGCTGAAGAATCATAAAGTGGGCTTTCAAGCTTCCTTTACATGGATAAAGAATAATCTTCATAAGTATTCGATCCTCCTGAAAAGAAAGGACAGTACTTTGAGGACCACCTCTCCATAATCCTAGACCAGACCAGTGCTGTCCAATACAGCAGCCACTAGCAAGCTACATGTGGCGACTGAGCCCTTGAAATATGACTAGTTAGAATTAAGCTGTACCATAAGTTTAAAACACATCCTGAATTTCTAAGACTTAGTACAAAGAATGAAATATATCTCAATAATACTTATGTTAATGACATGTTGAGATAACAAAATATATTACTAAATTAATTTCACATATCTGTTTTTACTTCTTAAACATAGCTACTAGATTTAAAATTACATGTGTGACTTGATTTGTGGGTTATGCTTATTTCTCTTGGAAATCAATTTTTCTAGAAGACAAAAGATTGTCCTACAGTTTTTCAGAATGCTCATAGGATCTCTGAGGAAGTTTTCTCTAATGATTTTTACAAGAGTAACATAGCAAATTTGGCTCAAATAAATGTCCCCAGGTTCTTTCTGGGGTCTCTCTCCCAACTTCAATGAAGTATGAATGATTGACTATACCCCTTGGTAACTGGTATGGATTGACTGCAACACTTGGCTTATACTGAGCGTTGCTAGCCCATGCTTCTGAGGCGTATGACCATTGACTGTTCTTACTAGAAGGATGAAATGGTTTATTGAGGTTACATTTTTCTAAATTCTCACCCCAGGACATGCTTTTTGTAAATTAATTTTAGGGAGGGGGGAAATGAGAGGGGAGGGAAGAGAAAGAGAGAGAGAAACATTGATTGGTTGCGTCCCGCACACACCCTGACTGTGGAGATCGAACTCGCAACCCGGGTATGTGCCCTTATTGGAATTGAATCTATGATCTTTTGGTGCATGGGATGAGGCTCCAACCAACTGAGCCACACTGGCTGGGGCTTGAGATTACTTTTTGAAAGTACCTCTCGGGTTTATTCACATCCACAAAGGGAAATACTCCTGGGCTGGACTCAGTAATAACAGCTAGTCAGTGTAGCCTACTGGAAGAACCTCATGATTTCTCAAAGATCACTGAAATCGAGTCCTCAAACATATTTGCAAGTTCTGTAGTAATTTAGTAAGTTTCTGGCCAGCTTAGAAATACTGAATTAATTAAAGCAATTAGATGCTCTCTAGTTATTCCCTTATCTATCTTTAGCTTTAGGTTCCCTTTAGCAGTGATTGATTACAGTTTCAATTTGAAAGTTGTGTTCTCTATGTAGAAAAAGGAAGGAAGATTTAAGGAGTTTTGGATTTTTTGGTCCATTAATATTTATGATGTACTGTCAGCAGCTAGTATATCTCTTCCTTGTTTTTCTATTCTGAATATATTATATATACACATGCATATACACATTTATATAAATATAGTATCTTCTTACTCTGAATATTACATATATAGAGAACCAATTTTGATGTGCTAGCATTTTCATCAAATTTCATCTCATTTCAGATTTCAAATATTCTATCCGTCCATGCTACAATTGAAATAGTATTTTATTAACCTCACATTATTTAGTTCCTGCATTGTTTGCTTGAACTATTTGCAAATTACACTAAAATCAATGAAAATAATGCATAACCTATGGATTTTAAAATATATCTTTGAAAAGGGATTTTATAAAGCTTTTTTGTTTAACAAATACTGTCCTTGATGGAAACAATAAAAAAAGTGTACTAATGATAAAGGTGAGTAAAAGGAAATGGTATAAGTGAGGAGAGAGAGTTGCTTACTCAGGGTTGATTAGTTTATTTTTTAAAAGTGGCAAAGTGGTTGGTTTTAGGTATCTTAAGATATTTACTTTTTGCAGAGTAGACCACTATTGCTTTGTTGACCTTTCTTCTGGGGACATTCTGGAAATTTGTCTGCCTCACACTTCAACCTGGTGGTTCTGGTGGGAACAGCCATTGTAGAACCCAAACCAATGACATGATGCAGGTAAAAAAAAATGAGAGTTTTCCCCCAAAGCTTTCCTAATTGGACTTAAGGGAAGAGTCGGGTCTTCTTTAAAGAAGGCAAACCTGAAAAGGGTATGCCTCTCTATTGTTGGGTTTGAGAGCATACCACTGAAATGCAAAGAGGAACAGATGCATAGCATGGGCAGAGAACTCTGAGAGTGTTTGCGCATCTGATTTCATTAATATCTAAAGCACAGATTCATCCTACCATTAATGACAATTTAGTATGTAAACCAATATAGTCCCCTTTGCCTAAGTGAATGGGTTGTTTTTCTGTCACTTGAGAACTGAAAAAGTCCTAGCTAATACATTATCCTTTGGGTATCTGGCCATCAGTGAATCTTAACTCTGGTAGTCACACCTTGTGTAGTAACCTCATCTTATCTAATAAAAGAGAAACATGCAAATTGACCGTACCTCTGCTACAGCCACAAGCCACACCCACAAAGCCAATCAGGAGTGAATATGCAAATAAACCCAACCAAGATGGTGGCAGCCACAGAGCTGGAGTGAACAGGAGGCTTGGGTTGCCCCTGGTGATGGAGGAAGCCAAGCTTCTCGCCTGTCCTGGCCGCTGTGGGCTCCACTCAAGGCTACAATGTTTCAATTATAGAAGATAAATAAATCCCAGATACCTGCTTCCAGTTGCTGTGGCCTCTGCTCAAGGAGAGTCTGGGAGCCTGGGTTGCCCAAAGCTGTGGCCAGCTGACTAACAGCCCTCAGCCCCTCACCCAGGCTGGCCAGGCACCCCAGTGGAGACCCCCACCCTGAAGGAGGTGTGGCCAGCCTGAAAACAGCCTGCAGCTCCTTACCCAGGCTGGCCAGGCACCCCAGCGGGACCCCCCCGATCCTGAAAGGGATGTGGCCGGCCTGAACACGGCCCTCAGCCTCTCACCCAGGCTGGCCAGGCACCCCAGCGGGGACCCCCACCCTGAAGGGGGTGTGGCCAGCCTGCAAACCGCCATCAGCCCCTCACCCAGGCTGGCCAGGCACCCCCCAGTGGGGACCCTCACCCCATGGGGGCGTGGCTGGCCAGCAAACCACCACAGGCCCCTCGCCTAGGCCGCTCCACGCCCCAAGGGAACCCCCACCCTAATCCGGGACACCCTTCAGGGCAAACCAGCCGGCCCCTACCTGTGCACCAGGCCTCTATCTATACTAACAAAAGGGTAATATGCTAATTAGACTGGGAGACCTTCCAGGAGACCTTCTGGATGTTCTTTTGGACAAAGCCATAGTAGCGGGGCCGAGGTAGAGGCAGTTAGAGGCCAAGAAGGGACGGCAGTTGTGGGTGATCAGGCTGGTGGGGGGCGGGGCCATTGGGGGTAAGCAGACCAGCAGGGGGGCAGTTGGGAGCGAGCAGGCCAGTGAGGAGGGAAGAAGGGGGCGAGCAGGCCAGCAGGGGCGACAGTTGGGGGTTATCAGGCTGGTGGGGGGGCATTTAAGGGCCAGCAGCCTGGCGGTGGGAGGCAGTTGGGGGCAAGCAGGCCGGCAGGCAAAGTGGTTAGGGGTAATCAAGCAAGCAGGCAGACAGGTGAGCGTTAGGAGCCAGCAGTCCCGGATTGCAAGAGGGATGTCCAACTGCCGGTTTCGGCCTTATCCCTATAAACCGGCAGTAGGACATCCTTCGAGGGGTCCCAGATTGGAGAGGGTGCAGGCCGGGCTGAGGAACACCCCTCCCCCATGCAGAAATTTCATGCACCGAGCCACTAGTAGATTAAATAAAGATATGGTCCATAAAGTCTCGTGGAAGTGATGGGTGTGACTCTGTAACTAGGCCATAAAAAGTCTATCTTGTCTCTTATATTGCTTGCAGAAGAAGAAGCCAGCTCCCATGTTGTAAGAACACTCAAGTAGTCTCCAGATGAGTTCCACTTGGAGAGGAACTAAGGCCACTTGCCAACAGCCAGTGCCAACTTGTCACCACATGAGTGAGCCACCTTGAAAACAGATCCTCCAGCTCCAGAAAAGCCTTCAGATGACTGCAACTTCATGAGAGACCTGATTTAGTAATACCTGCCAGGCCATCCCCAAATCCTGGGCTCAAAGAAACTGTCAGATAATGAATGTTTATAGTTGTTTCAAGTCACTGGTTTGGAAGCATTTGTTACCCAAAGGAAATATGTTATTTATGTAACAACAGGTAACCCATACAGCCTTGTAGGAATATTGAAAAGGGGGAAAAGGTGCATGAGAAGCCTAAAATGGTGCTTTCCCAGAGGGATGGTGAGTGACTAAGTTCCAGCAATTGATACTCAGTATTCCTATCTCCTATCTGTTTTGCATGCTTACCTGGGTTATATATATATTATTATTAACCATCACAGAAGCTGATAGCCCAATATAAAAGTAAGATAGCAAATCAATTCACTTGAATTCCACTTCATAACAAAGAATAATCTGTTAGTTTAAATTAGATTCTATATTGACGCTTAAACATATTAAATACCAGATATTATTACTCATAGAAAAATAAATATTAACTTGTTGTAGACATTTAAATACATCTTTCCTAGTAGTTAATACATTAAACATAAGACTTTCTCTCAGATAAGTGAGCGATTGAGGATTTCCGATATTATCATCTAAAGACAACTTTATTACATTTTCTAATTGAATTCTCTCTTTGAATATTGGAGATTAAACTTGATGTAGAATAATACATGAATACAATACATATTTTTTGATGTGGTACTTTTAACCTTGTTAAAAATCATTAAATGTTTACTATTTTTTCTGCTGTTATTCTCCAAGTTTTCTAGTTTTGATAATTATTACATACTTCTAATGAAGTCAGTTCAACTCTTTACTCCAATGATAACTCAGCAAATCATTGCAGGTGGCTCTGCCTTTGTTCTCGATGTGAGGCAGAGGGCTGAAAACCAGCAGATGCATGTTTGTTCATGGCCCCAGAGTTAACTGTGGTATGACTTCATGTACCTTCTCTGCACTTGATCTCCCTCAACTATAAATAAGTGCACAGTCCTAAAATTCTACAGAATTGGGAAAATCACTGAATATTGAATCTTCAGTTATCTACCTTGTAAACTGTCCGGTCAGAAAAATCACCAACATTTGTACATGTAAGGTAATAGATTTATAATTGCATTCATGTTCTTGATATCTACAATTTTGTTTTGTATGATGATTTCACTGTTGGAAAGATTTGGAAAATGGAACATTATCCATAGGTAAAATTAATGTTTTAAAATGCTGTTAAGAAGAAGTATATAAAGCCAGGAATGGGTCCATAATTATAAAAATGACAATATATTATATTTGAAAAACTCTACTTTTCAAGAAATTATGACTTAAAATACAACTGAGTTACATGTTAGATATGTGTGAATAATCTACACATATTATCCACAATAATCTTTTCCTTATGTTCTTCCTTATTCTTTGAGTATACAATGAAAAAGTTCTGGAATGCTAAATTGTCCCAATACTATAGCTTCAGATCTATAATATTTTATATCTCTATATCTATATCTATATCTATATCTATATCTATATCTATATCTATATCTATATATTTCTATAGCACACACTGTATATAACTCTCAAGTTAGCCAGCACTTTATTTATGAAGATGCTGAAAAATATTTACCTAAACCAGCAAAAATATTTACCTAAACCAGGTGAAATCATGACCAGTAGAGGTTTACTGTTCAGTACTTGATGTGACAGGAACCAACACTTACCTAGTTTCAAGATGCCAGTGAATTGCATTACATGCTCCATTTCATTAGAGCCACACATCAAACCTACCAAAGAACTGCCACCATCCCCATTTTCAAAACCAAAAAGAAAGGCAAAACAAAAAATAATTATGCATTTTGACATATCAAGAGAGAGGAGGAACTGAGAATTGAACATATAGCTCTACAAATATCGCTCAACCCTTTTGTTAAGCTATGGAATCTTTTCTTAAGGCAGACATTTCTGGGCCTGTGAAAAATAGGAAACAGATAAATTCCTGGATACACTGGTTGAGCAGCTGGTTTTGCTGCTTCCTTGGTCTTCCTGCCTGTGCCCCCACTGCCGTATTACATCCTCAATTTGAAAACTGCTGGATTATGCCCTTATGCCTTGTCATTCTAGTGTTTTTTCAATCGACAATATTCAGTGTCGATTTGGTACACCTATTTAGTGTACCAAACTATTCTCTAGTAACAATAATATTTGACAAACCAGAGCAATACACTTACGTAAGATAATATTTGTCGAACTTTAGATATTATTATATAAGGTAGATAAGATGAGGAGGAGGAGGATGCTAGGACTTATTCTATATAAAACCTGTGCATTTACTTCGTTTCAACATTAAATAATAGCATATGTGCAGGCCTTTTAAGGCACTTAGTCAGTTGTATTGCTCTCTCCTGAAAAGCACCAGAGAGGTTATTTTATAGGTGTGTGACAGGTGGGTTAACCTTGTATTTTTGCCATGTAGCCCTGCTAACTCAACAGAGATCGACATGACCTGAAGACTCATGGCCTATGATGACGCCTGGCAGAGAGGAGTGCCCGTGCTTCTATCTTACAGAGTTAGAGTGTGAAACATCCAGGGAGAGTCAGCATTGAGGAAATGCAGAAGTAGGGAGAAGGAAGACAGGAAACAGAAGCCATGAGTAAGCAAAGCTATGAGGCAGAGAGAAAGTGAGTAGTCAGTAGCAAGAGTTGGAAAAATAAGCAGGTAGAAGGAAACAGAGACAGGACAGCTGACTCATGTGCATGGCAAGAAGCCCAGGGCTCCTATGAAGTCACCAAAGGGTGGCTTATACTTCTAAACTGGAGCTATTACTCAGTTGTTGCTGAGCAGCTATAATGAAAAGTTAGTGTTTCATGTGCCTGCCAATGACAACTTTATCCATCTTTTCTTTTTTTTTTTTTAAAGGAATTAGTTATTTTTTAAAATATATTTTATTGATTTTTTACAGAGAGGAAGGGAGAGGGATAGAGAGTTAGAAACATCGATCAGCTGCCTCCTGCACACCTCCTACTGGGGATGTGCCCGCAACCAAGGTACATGCCCTTGACCGGAATCGAACCTGGGACCTTTCAGTCCGCAGGCTGACGCTCTTTATCTATCTTTTCTACTTCCCCATATCATATCCTTTTTAATAAACCTAAATTAATTGAGCCAAATGATATCTCTGTTCTTTGCACCCTGAAAGAATCTAATTAACACAATACTGAAAGCTTGCACAGTGCCTGGAACTTAAGAAGAGCACCTTATATCACAGCTATTATGGTTTTAAAAGAGGTCCTTTGAGCAAAAGCAAAAACTGCAGACTACCACTCAAATCCAAGCGTCACAGTTTGTTTGAAAGCTTTTTTTCTCTCCTGCTTTAAAGGTTTGTGGGGTTTTTTTAGTTCTAGGAGAAGGCCCAAATTGGATAAGTTTAGGTGTGGAAATAAAACACATGTTCTAACAGTTTGGGAGGGATGGATGAATCTCTTGGGATATGAGGTTTCACAAATTATTTAAATTATTTTTCAAATATTATAGGCTTGCAAAAACAAAATGAGTTTCTAAAAGAATTTCTCTTTTTAACATTCAAATGGCCTTAAGGGGATAGTAATGTACATATTTCTAACCATCTTACATAACTCAGTATTATTTCCTAGGAATTGATTGATGTTAAAAAAGTTTTGAACTCAAAGGTATTTCTGGACAGTGAAACTGTCTCCTCAGAAAATAGCTGAATTAGATGTTTTCTTAAAAGGGTTTCAATGCTTGGCTTCAAACTTTACCAAATTTTGTTCCTTTCTTTGTCTGACAAAAAAGAAGTAATCTCTAAAAAAAAAATCTCCCTGCCAGTTGTGAATAATAAGTGTAATTTGAATAGCAGAAAATTAATGGGCAACAAAGGAGAAACCAACCATATTCTTAATCTAGGTGTTTTAAAAAAGGCTCTGATTAAAACTTAGTGTTACTTTCTATTCTTTTCTTTTTTAAAAATATATTTTTATTGATTTCATAGAGGAAGGGAGAGGGAGAGAGAGACAGAAACATCAATGATGAGAGAGAATCATTGATCAGTTGCCTCCTGCATGTCCCACACTGGGGATCAAGCCCGCAACCCGGGCATATGCCCTGACCGGGAATCAAACTGTGACCTCCTGGTTCATAGACTGATGCTCAACCACTGAGCCACACAAGCTGGGTCAGTGTTATTTTCAATATCTATAGGGTGGATAGAGTAATGGTGCCTGCCTGAGTTGTTCGCTATAAAAATATTTCTTCCATAGCAGTGAAATCTAAGCATTTTTCTTAAAAAAAAATGAAGATTTTATAAAAGTCAAGTGAAAATAAAATGTTTAAAACCATCCATTGTGATTTAGCTATGCACGTTTTATCAACACAGCCTGAAGTATCACTGGTAATGCTCTCTTGAAAAGTCTCTGATTTTCTCCAATTGGCTAGTTGGCCACTCTCACTATTACTGAGTCATATGATCTTATTCATTTCTGGCTGAAATCAGTTGACTGTGGAGCAGGAATGCCAGACACTATGAAGGGTTGCAATTCTGGATTCTTTCAGCTTAATAAGTATGTCAATTGTCTGAAAGAATGGCTATGATTTAACGGTTACATAGTCAAGAATTCTTAAAATAAGATTTTTCTTTTTCCAACCCTGGCATGACTCTGACCCTGAACAGAGTGTACTTGGGTCACTCTGGAGATGTGGCCACTGCCCAAGTGTCCCTGGAACAGATGAAACAGAGACGGGAGAGCTGTAAATGACAGGCTATGAGTCCAGGGATGGCTCTAGTCTTTCACAGAGCTCAAGCACAGAGCTGGAGGGCAATAATAAGAGCTAGAATTTACTGAACACCTACCAAGTGTGCCATGTTTTATAAATATTATTTCTAATTCTTACACAAACCTATGAAAGCCAGCCCCCACTATGTTTTCCATTTTACAGATAAGGAAACCAGAAATCAAATAGGTGAAGTCACTTACTCAAGAGTTCACAGATTTACAATTACTGGACTGTACCATCTTCACAATTTTTATATAAAATTTATTTTAAAATTAAAAGATTTCTTTTGTGAATGAAATACCTCAGAAGAAAATTCATTAAAAAAATAAATTTCTAAAACATAGAATCTGGAAAAAAAATCACTGGACCTAAGAATAAACCCAGTTCTGTCTGTTTGTTTGTTTTTTAATTGATTGAGGTCAACATTGGTTAATAACGTTATATAAATTTTAGGTGTACAACTTTATAATATGACATCTCTAGTCTCTATTGTATGCTCATCATCCAAAACCTAGTCTCCTTTACCTTCTTCCTCCTCCCCTCACACCCCTTCCCTTCTGGTAATCACCATTCTGTTGTCTATATCTATGAGTTTGCCTGTTTTTTGTTTGTTTTATTTGTTCATTCTTTTGTTGTTTTTTTAAACATGTTTTTATTGATTTCTGAGAGGAAGGGAGGAGAGAGAGAGATAGAAACATCAATGATGAGAAGAATAATTGATTGGCTGCCTCCTACATGCCCCCCACTGGGGATCGAGCCTGCAACCCAGGTATATACCCTTGACCAGAATCGAACCTGGGACCTTTTAGTCCACAGGCCGACACTCTATCCACTGAGCAAAACCGGCTAGGGCTCCTTTTTTTGCTTTTTGTTCTAGATCCCACATATGAGTGATATCATATGGTTCTTGTCCTTTTTCATCTGATTTATTTCACTTAATACTCTCAAGATACAAATGGCAATATTCCATCTTTTTATGGATGAATAGTATTCTGTTGTATATATGTACCACATCCTTTTTATTTAATTTAAAATTTTTTAATTGATTTGGAGGGGGGGAGAGAGAGAGAGAGAGAGAGCAAGAGAGCTATCAATTCATTGTTCCACTTATTTATGCATTCATTGGATGATTCTTACAGAGAGGAAGGGAGAGGGATAGAGAGTTAGAAACATCGATGAGAAACATCGATCAGCTGCCTCCTGCACACCCCCTACTGGGGATATGTGCGCAACCAAGGTACATGCCCTTGACCCGGAATTGAACCTGGGACCCTTGAGTCCGCAGTCCGATGCTCTATCCACTGAGCCAAACCAGCTAGGGCTGGATGATTCCTGTATGTGCCCTGACTGGGGATCAAACCCACAACCTTGGCATAACGGGATGATGCTCTGACCAACTGAACTACCCAACTAGGGCTGTACCACTTTTTTTAAAAAAACCCAATTATCTGTCAAAGGACACTCCAGTTGTTTCCATATTTTAGCTATTGTGAATAATGCTGCAACGAACAAAGGGATATATGTGTACACATATATATCTTTACAAGTGTTTTCAAATTAATCTTTATAATAGACCTTCACCCTTTATATTTTAAGAACGATTTTTTATCCATTGTCCATCTCCTCCTCCTTTAACCCTTAATCTCCATTTCCAGATATAAAATGTAATCCTAATAGGATAGGAAATCTTCCACCACTTCAAGAAGAAAATTTGTATCTCTTAGGGTGACCTACCCAGTTACAACCAGCTCATTCGCTTCTGCCCAGCTATTTAAAGCTTATTATACTCTTAGGTGGTAAAAGGGGATTTCCTGGTACCTTTCAAATTACTTTTCTATGTCCATAACCACCCCTATTTCTGCTGAGCCACTATCCTGAGCCCATCTTTTACAGGCCATGCAACAGTGACCCTGTGCCACTCCTGCTGTTCTGCACTCGTGATTCATCATCACAAATCGTTCTCTCTTTGTAGGTTCCACATTACCTATGAATGGGACTCACAACAATGTATTGATGTTTTTCTAACTTTAGGACCGCCACAGACTATATGTCCATTAAACACAAAGAAACGGTTATTCAGTTCAATAAGTATGTGTTGAACACCAGACACTGAGCAAGACTGGGTTGGAACAGGGGCTGAAGACATGCAGAGGATAAGCGACATAGAAAACACAAAGCCACGTAGATCTGAGAAAGTCAGTGCAATAGAACACTGAACCTCTTAGACTAAAACGTACCTGAGGGTAGGGAGTTTGTTTTGTTTTATTTTTACACTGATGTGCCCCAAGTGCTTGGAATAGTGGCTGGGGATTGATATTTGATAATAGACATTTGATTCATGTATAATAGACATTTGATTAATATCTGTTGTGTGGATGAATGAATGAATGAACAAGATATGACTCTTGTTCTCAAGAAGCTTACACTCTAGTACACAATAAATAAATCTATGTAATAATAAGTGTTCCTATAGGAATAAGCAGATGGGAGCAAAGCACCAAGTTTAGTCTTGAGATGGTTTTAGAAAGTTAGGGACCTCCCCAGGTTGCTACAGGCTCCAGTAAGGCTGGGAGACTGCTAAAACAAATTATTTCTACCTCCTATCCAAATGGTTCCCAAATCAAAATTTTCATCTAAGTCAGTTTCCTGCTAGTGTGTCTGTAACTTTAATTTTCTTTCATGGCTAGGCATATCTTTAATATGTCTATTTCCATTGTATTGTTTGTCAGTGAAGTCCAAATATAAATATCTCTAAATAACTTTAATATAATCTAGTTTGTCATTAGTGTAGGCACTTCCCTTTCTGATCAAATATTAAAGTGAAGTAGAGAAGAGGGAAGAGAGTAGTGTAGGTCCTTAGGAATGACAAAACCAGAGAAAGGGAGTTTATGGATTGCTCAGTTCCTAAGGAGACCTAATTTCTGAAAATGGCTCTAAATACTTAAAGGAACATTTTACCATTAGAGAACAGACCAGAAGTTAAAAGTAAAGTTGCCAAAGACTTTCACCACATCATTCTACTATAAACATGTGAATGAGAAAGTTAAGGATCAGACCCAGTTGCTAGTTATGTTTCTATTTCTTACTGTCATAAAATAATCTGTGTGCTACCTTGAAAATCCCTTGGCTTAGGCTTTAAAAAATTGTTTTTACAGGAAAGAAAATTATCTTCTAAAGTGAAATCAAATAATTGCTATTGAATTTTACATCACAGGAGTCTTGTTCCCAAGTAAGCACAGTAGAACATTTCAACTACAAGAGTACCTCTGACTGTAAACATATTGTTAGCTCCCACAGATTCCTGCAAGAGCAATGCACAGATGGTGGATTATATTGAGATTCTTGAAGGGCTCTCCGCATGTTGACAATATTAGTTTATGCACGTGAGTAACATTGCTTAATTTGCAAAGAACAAAAAAACAAGAACATTTAGTGATAAAATAGAATGCCATTTGGACTATTATTGTTTTCATCATAGAAAATGCAAAGTTTGGGGTAAATATGTTTATCTCTGTTAATGGTATGGAAGCTTTGCAACAAAGACTGGCTGACTATAAATTGAGACTGATGATGGTCAGACATTATGTATAATATTGAAGCGCTATTCTACAAAAGCCTACATTTCTTGGGTAACAAAACTTTTAATATAGAAACTCCATAGATAATTTCTGAAGTCAACTCAAGAAACTAAAATAGACAGATCATACACTGAAATAGAGACATCTGAAATCATTCAATCTATTATTCCAGTAGAAAGGTAAAATATTCATTTTTTCATTCTGTTCATGCTTTAGACTAGAATTATTCTCTAAAAAGAGTTGGTGTTGTTTCACATGCCCATAAAAGTTTTCTAACTCTACATGGAACATTCATTTCTCTCAATCTTTCAGTTCAAGTAGCAGTGTTTCTAATGAAAAAATTTCACATTAAATGTATAACAAAATGACTTTGTGTTTCTCCTTTCACACACTGAGGAAATCACGCAGGAAAGGAAAATAAATCACTCTCTTTTGGGGTGAAAGCATTCATATTTGATAAGTGATTTGAAAGTAAAATGAGATTTTACATCAACATTTTACATTTTTAATGGACTTGTCTTTATTGGCATTCTTTTCAGGAAAGAGTTATTACTAAAAGAAATATGCACATAGAAAAATATGTATGACAAAGTATATTTATAGATAATTTGTGCTAGAGAAATGAAGAAATCTTGCAAAGTGAATATGAGAAAGAACCTAGTAATAAAAAGGTTCTAGGAGAGTATTATTAAAGACAAAAAACCCAAAAATGTTTTGCTTTATGTGAGCATAGGACTACAATTTATAAATACTATCTAGAGATATGAAGAAGGGGAAATAGCCAACTAGTCAGAGAGGGGAAAAAAATACAACAGAAAATGTTTTCTAAATTTCTGGTTTTAGAATGTTGTCTGTATCTTCATATGGCCCCCTGGATAGCTGTCAAGTCTGAGCTGGATTAGAAATGTGGTTACGGGATCTAAGATAAACTTTCTTTTACATTCCTGCTCCACCCCTGAAATTCTTTTCTACTGCATTTAAACATTGGTTGCCCATTAACTCAGCCTTTTTTTTTTATGTATTTAGAGGCCCTGGGCTCTAGTGAAATCTTATAAAACTGTTTATAACATATTCCACAGTGGAGAAAAAGCAAACTGACAAACGCCCCATGCCTTCACTCCCACCTCTGGCTTTGCATCCTTCTGGCTAGAGCTTTCTACAAAAACAGTGAAACTCTATTTCAGTGTTAACTGCTCTTGAGAACAGGCACAACACATGACCACCTTAGAGGATAACCAATTACAGATGTACTGTAGAGCATTTTGTAGGAAGGCATAGGATTTATATTCAGGGGATAATCTTGGCATACACTATATGCCAGGTACTAAACTACTCTCTGTCTCTATGGATGATGCAAAGATGAAAAGAACACAGTTATGTTTTCAAGGGGCTTACAATCATGTAGGGGATGTGAAATATTACAAGCAACTATAATAAAGATATATCTGCTAAGAAGCTTTGATTGCCTCATTTATTCATAGCCTCTTTCAAAGAAAAACAGCTTAAGATAGTTTCTTTATGCATATGGTATGCATATTCGTCACAGTGCTCTAAGATTGAATCTGAGACCAACACTGAAACCCAGAAGTGGTCTCAGGCACAGCTCTTCCAGAGAATGGAGCTGAAAACCGAGTCCTTCAGTGGCTCGCTTGATTACGTTCACCTTCCGAAAGTTTGAATGTGAGATATGTAGGGAGAGTCAGTTTGTTTGTAACATGGCTGGAGTTGAAGAAGCAGAGATAGAAGGTTATGAAGTTGCTGTGACAGCAGGAAAGTAGAATAAGGAGCGAGCAAGGATGTGCTATTGGAGTTGAAAGAATGGGTTTGGCCAGCTGAGCAGGTGGCTAGAACTTGTCAGCCTGGAGGGTCCCAAGCACTGCTATGTCCTGGATTCAGGTTCTGTTCTCTGCTGATTTGACTGTTGAGACTATTCTTCCTTTTAATTACTATGGAGCTTCACAATACATTCCTAGTAGCTGTGGGCTAACCTGGGTATGCCTATTCTTTGCTCACGGAGAAGGTCCCTCCAAACACTACAAAATAGTAGGAGGGATCAAAGGTTAAATGGTTGGCAGCACAATCCTTATCCTGCAATTTCAACATCAGACACTTAGAAGATCCACAGATATTTGAATGAATATTGAATAAGGGAAATGGGTCAAGTATAATGAGGGTTAAGAAGAGTGGAAATTATTTCTTGCTGAGAGAATCGGAGATAAGCTTTTATGAAGACACATCTGAGCAGGGCCTGGAAGTCAGAGGATGCTTAGTTAGGAGTGAAGGGTGGGACTTCTGCAAACATATGCTCTAAACATGGGACTTTTAAACTGTTTTTAAAAGTATTAATGTTGTCATGAAAGTTTTTAAGGTTACGATGAAAATACCCTGGAGAGAACATTATGAAAATAATAGTTAAAGGGTTGCATCTTTGAAGATATTCACTTCCCCCATAAACCCAAGGAATAGGTCTTACACCTCGGCCTATCCCTCTTCCCCATTACAACCTGTCTTGCATTTATACACATCTTCATTATTTATTTATTTATTTATATATAATAGCTCCTTATGATATGTAACACAGCAACGCTATGCACTCTTCTTTTAATTTATAGCAACGAGATTGCATGCAAGATGCAAAATCCCCTAACAGCTTGTTTCTTTAACAGCACATAAGGAACAATAATAACCACTCCACACATTGTTTACTACTTTGGGCAGTGGTGTTACCAAAACCTAGCCAGTCCCAAATTCTTTTTACAAAGTAATAATTTTTTCTCAGGTGCTCTGAAAATTCTTAGATTTGAAAGAAAACCAAAAGCAACCTACCTTGGGATGTGGAGTTTCATATGTTAATGTCTCAGTGCCTACCATTGCACCTTTGGGAATTTTATAAATTCACATTTCACACTGTGAACGCACATGCATGAAGCAGCCTGCCTCTGACCACCTGAAAGCAAACGCATGATGAATGGTTTTCAAATGTCCCACTCTAGAACTATTTGAAGAAGATGGGCCAACTGTCTATTGATAATGTCATCAAGGCTCTTTTTTTCTTTGTTTGGTAGGATTTTGGATTTTCCTTAGAAAAACGACCTGCCCAATGACTCTCAGTCTTCCTGAGACACAAACAATTGAAGTGATCACATCCATCACATCCTCCCGTGGGAACTAGCTGCCACTCCCACTCAAGAAAGCATATAAGAACCCATGTCAGCCTGAGAAACATGTGCCAGGAATAACTCTGAACATGAATTAAAATTTTTAAAGCCAACTTAAGAATGAAATACTTTAGTATTAATCACAAATGATTTGTGTATCTCCTCACAATTAAACACATCTCAACACCTTGCTTCGGTGAGAACTGCTACACTGATGATGTTATCACCACCAAGCATTACTCAGTGTCAGCAAAGTACACACACACACACCTTACTCCCCCACCATCCATACATGTGCACATTCCCAGTCGTAACCAGACACAGACTATGACACTTTCTCATTCTACCCTCTGTTTTCAAGCTCTATCAACAATTACAGACAATTGCATAGAATTTTGCTCTTTTATTTTTTAAAAAATTATTGATTGCTTTTAGGAAGAGAGAGAGGAAGGGAGAGACAGAGAAACACCAATGTGTTCCACTTATTTATGCATTCATTGCTTTATTTTTGTATGTGCCCTGACTAGGGATTAAACCCACAACCTTCGTGTATTGGGATGATGCTCTAACCAACTAAGTGACCCAGATAGGGCCAGGCTCTTTAATTTTATGTGTGAGTACAGTGAATCACAAAAAATTTTGATTTTGAAAATTAGTTTGGTTACTGAGGACTGACTTTGTTTGTCTGTGTTCCTGAAACTGATTTCAGGGTAATAGATATTCTAAGCCAGCGATGTTCAGCCTTTTGATTCATTCACACTGGACAGCTATTGTTGTGTTGGGTGTTTATTTGACAGACTAAGGGAAAAGAGGTCAGTGCTCCTGACTAAATAGTCAGGTTTTGCATGTTTTAAAAATTCTTGCGGCACACAAGTTTAAAATCGCTATTCTAAACCATCAAGAGAAAACAAGAAATATGCAAAATATGTTCCAAGGTAGTTAAATGCCTTCTCTCATATAACATCATGAGTATTTGCACACTGATCACCATTTTATCTATTAACAAAACACATTTGGGTAGTCTTGAGATTAACTTTTAACAAACAGTACAGCCCTAGCTGGTTTGGCTCAGTGAATAGAGGGTTGGCCTGCAGACTGAAGGGTCCTGGGTTTGATTCCAGTCAAGGGCACATGCCCGGGCTGTGGGCTGGATCCCCAGTGTGGAGTGTGCAGGAGGCAGTCAATCAATGATTCTCTCTCATCATTGATGTCTCTATCTCTCTCTGCTTCTCCCTTCCTCTCTGAAATCAATAAAAATATATTGTTGAAAAAAAGATTCTCTCTTTAAAACAAACAAAACAAACAAACAAAAGAAAAACAGTACAAGCTGCATACCATTCTGCAGCCAGGAGAAAGAGTGGGATGAGGATCCATTTGTCCGAGCTTGTGCAGGTAAAAGCATGTTTCAGGATGATTTTCTGGAAAAACGTATTTATATTTTAACATATTTTCTTGGTTGGCCACATTCTTATTTATTCAGACACACCGTCAATGTGCATTTTAGGATTTCTTTACTTTTTCATTCAACAAATGTTCTTGAGAATCTACTATGTGTTCTACTGTTAGGAATTCAACAGGAATAGAACACAAATCCTAGCTCTTGTATAGCTTAGTTTCTAGTTGAGGAAAGATAGATCTTGAGCAAATAAATAAGCAAAACACATATTGTGCGACAGATGGTGATTCTTTCCATGGAGACAAGAATGCAGGTAAAGGGAAACAAGAGTTCTGGAGTGAAAATTACAGTTCAAATAAGGTAATCAGGAACCTCACTGAGGAAGTGGCATTTCAGCAAAGACCTGAAGGAAGTGAGGGAGAGAATTCCGTAGTGATCTGAGGGAAAGAGCCTTCAAGTGAGTGTCTGCTGGTCTCTCCAGGGGGCAAGAGGAGGCCAGTGTGGCAACAAAAAAGCAAGCAAGGGGAAGAGGAGGAGGACACGTGATTAGGAAGCCAAGGGGGTCCCTGGTGGGCCATTGTGAGGGGTTTGCCTTAGAATGCAACAGGAACCTATTAGAGGAGTGACAAGGTTTGATTGTGACTGTCTTGAACATCAGTAGATGGGCTACAATATAAATACGATGTCACTTAGTGATGACTTCTATAGAGCCAAGGGGTTTTATGGAGCTGAGCTAAGATGTAGTGTCTGCGGAGTTTTACAGTTTTGGTATTTGTCCTGAAAAAAGGAAAGAAAGGAGGGAGGGAGGGAGCAAGGGAGGAACAAAGGAATGAAGGAAGAAAAAGAAAAGAAACCAACGATTGTTGAGACATTAAGAGTAGTAGCTTTCTGCTTGGGTGGTATGACTCAGTGGTTGAGTGTCGACCCATGAACTAGGCGGTCATGGTTAAATGCACATGCCCGGGTTTCGGGCTTGATCTCCAGTAGGGGGTGTGCAGGAGACAGTTGATGAATGTTTCTCACATCATTGATGTTTCTCTCTCTCTCTCTCTCTCTCTCTCTCTCTCTCTCTCTCTCTCTTTCTCTCTCTCTTTCTCCCTCTCCCTCTCCCTCTCCCTTCCTCTATGAGATCAATAAAAATATATTTTAAAAAAAGAAATAGTAACTTTACAACATTACCATGTTCCTGACAAACCTGGTAAATTAAAACAATCTGAAGAACATAGTGTATTTATAGTTACAAAAAAATACATGATAATTCTTTGGTTTTGCTCACAACTTTCCTTTAAGCCAACACAAATTGCTACTCTGCCAGTTAAACTCTCTGCAAAATGCACAAAATTTGTATTTGGAAACATTTCATTGGCATCCTGTAAGTTCAATTAATTAATGTCTGTAAAGTACTTTGAGATCATCAAGAACACAAAATTGACCTAAAAACAAGGGTTTCCAATGATTGCAAAGAAGTCCATTATTTGGGGCATCTGTTTTACCTCTACACATTATCTTAGCAATCATTTCTCCTGATCACCATTATCAACCGATGCTATCTCACAGAGACTCACAAGAGCTGGTCCTGAGAAGTAAAATGATAAATTTAGGAAAAGCTAATTATTGCATTGGTCTCTATTAAATTTGGCCTATTTTATTAGCAAAAAAATAAAAAATAAACAAATTTCTGTTGAACAGTTCTCAAAGTATAGTCCAGGCACCCTTGGGGATTTCAAGACATTTGTACTACACTTGATCTTAGTCAAATGTCTTGAAGCAATCAAGACATTTTTAGGTCTGCAAAGTCAAACCTGTATTCACAATAATACCAAGATGTTATTTTCTTTTTTCACTTTCATTTCTCTTATGAGTGTACAGTGACGTTTTCTAGAGGCTATGTGTGCTATCTAAACAGATGCAGGAGAAGATGTGAGACTTCTCTTTTCAAGCCAGACATGAAAGAGATTTGCAAGCCTGTTAAAGCAATGCTATTCTTCTCACTACTTTTTAAACTATAATTATTTTCATAAAGATGTTCTTCATGTTAAGATGTAATGAGTTTTTGTTATTTTAAGTGAATTAAATAAGGAAGTCAATACACGTTAAGTGTGTGAAAGGATCCTGAAATCCACTACTTTTGATAATCTTTGAACCATTACTTTTGAATGTACACTCCAAGAGGGCAGAGATTTTTGTGTTTTGTGAATCAATGAACAAATATTCCAAAGAGTACTTAGCATATAGTAACTGCTTAATAAACACTTGTTGAATGACTGACTGAATGAATGACTTATTACTATTAAGATGTTAGATGAACTAACATGGGCTTCTTAAGGGCAAATGGTAATATTTATGTTTGTTGAGGTTTGTGCATACATAGAATTATCTTATGCAGACATTACAATTATTTATGAAAGGGATTCAGAATAAAATGAAATAATCATTTATATTTCCATTTGCAACTTCTTCACACATTCACAGACCGCTAATATAAGAATTATGACTCTATCAGTGAAAACAAAGACGTTCCTCTGAGTTTTGAGCATGTGAAAGACTGGTCTTCTATTCTTTTTGGTACATTCACAAACTCCTACATCTTGGCTTTCAAGGGACACTTGACAAGACAAACAATCTTCCACAGAGACTAGAAGAATTCAGCAAAATAGTGACTTGCTTCTTTCAGTTGAGGACATATGGATACCAAATTAGATGTCTGATCCCAAAGGGACCTAATGCCTCTAGACTCTAAAATGTTAAATTGATGTGCACAAATAAAGCTCTATTTGAATGCACTTTACCATGAATGGAATAGAAGCACTTTACAACATATTTAAGAACTGTAATTAAGGAGAAAAGTCAAAAACTAGGAAAATCAGGCTTGTAAGCAATGGGTTGTCCAATGAGTACCTCCTTGGCGAATTAGAAGGAAGGGGTTTTAAAAAATACTTGTGATTTCTAATATTTCTAAAAAGAAAAACATTCAATGAAGTAATGTTGCGTTAGGGAGCTAGAAACAAAAGCAAGAGACTTTAATTGCAAAGTCCTTATTTTGAGTGGATTATGAGTCCTATTATTTTCTTTAGAGCAGCAAACCCACAGATTTTTATTAAGTGACTCCTACTCGCCTAGGTCTCTCTAGATATGGAGGATTCAGTGTTCCCTGGCTCATGAAATTTATATTTCAGGGAGGAAACAGACAAGCAAATACAGAAACAACCACGATAAGTTCAGGTATGATAAGCAGGATTAAACAAGTGTCTGTGTGAAGGAGTGATTTGTTGGAGAGTAGAAGGATAGGGTGGGGAGTGCTGATTTAGGGTAGGTGTTGGGGACTCTCTCCTGAAGTGGCAGTACTATTCTGACACCTGAAAGGCAAGAAGGAGCATCCTCAGCTGAGGAAATTGCTTGTTCAAGACCCTGAGGAGGGAATGAACGTGGTACATAGAGGGAAGAAAAAGGTGGCTAGTGTAGTTGGAGCCTAGTGAGGAAAGGGATCCATGATGTGTTCAGAAGTAGGGAAAAACTGCAGCATGAAATGAGTTAAACGCATTTTAATTTTCTTCTGAGAGCAATGAAAAGCCTTTAGAGAGCTTGATCTGGTCACATGATCCAATTTGCATTTTGAGAAGACTCAGTCTGGCTGCCCATGGGAAATGGATTGTAGGGAAGCTAGTATAGAGCCAGGGATCCATTAATGGATGACTGTCCCCCTGGGAGAGGGACAATGGATGGTAGCTTGGGATGTAGTGGTAGCAGTGAAGAAGAGAAGTGGACGGGTATGGATTGATTTGTTCTTTGTTGAAAGTAGTGTATGGAACTTGTTTGGCTCCTTGAAGGAGTTTAACAAATCGTAACTTATGTCACTGCTCCATTTTTAAGTGCATAGCTTGCAGAGACTCATGGATTTGTGCTAACTCACACAACTAGTAAATTTAGCCAGTGTACAATTCCCACTGCCACCAGGTACTGTTATACCATTCACAAAACCCATCCTCCGAGGCCTCTTCCCCTTCCAATCTTTTCTGCGTTTGTGACTGTTCTACTCTTCCTCAAGCATTGCTTTCATTGTGTTTACCTTGCTGATAAGGACATTATATGTAGTCATTGAGTAATTGCAGTGGACTATGCTTGTGTGGGTGGGTGGGGTTCACACACTTAAGATATGGCTCTCCCCTCTAGGATTTTAGAATTTACTTGGGGAGACATAAGTAAATCCGTATGGAATAATAGGCGGAGAAAAAAAGATGGCATAATTAACAAAGCTTTCATAAAGGAGGTCAGACTTGTTCTAGATCTTGAAAGAGAGGCAGAAAGACGCTGGGTGAAAAAGGAGCAAAGACACAGTAACCTAGTTTTGTACCACAGAGAGGAGGATTGCTTGAGGAGGAGAGAGTACCTGCTTTGGGGAGGTGGGAGACAAAGTCACAGGGCAGCATAGTGCCAGACAATGGATGCTAGCAAAAGCTAGGTACCGCCCTAGCCGGCTTGGCTCAGTGGATGGAGCGTCAGCCTGTGGATTGAAGGGTCCCAGGTTCGATTCCGGCCAAGGGCACATGCCTGGGTTGCGGGCTCGATCCCCAGTGCGGGGTGTGCAGGAGGCAGCTGATCAATTATTCTCTCTCATTGATGTTTCTATCTCTCTCTCCTTCTTCCTTCCTCTCTGAAATATATATATATATATATATATATATATATATATATATATATATATGTATATATACAAATATATATATGTGTATATATATATATATATATATATATATATATATATATATATATAGCTAGGTACCAAGAATTTGGCCTTGATTCAGTTGGATGCAAAGAGTTATTAAGATTTGTAAACAAGATTCACTCTTAGTGAAGGCTTAGCTAAGACCAGCGATCATTCTTCACTAAATTTCTAAGGTATTTATCATCAACTTTAGGTACTAAGCTTATTAATTCTTTGTACTTTTAAAATATATTATCTGTATGAGTGCAGCCTATATGGAGAAGGTACAGAGGAAATATTTGATGATGATGAAAGACATGTATAAGGAAGATTAATTTGGCAATAGCATATGGCCTGCATTGAAGAGAAGAAAGCCAGGACGTAGGAAAGTCATGAGGAAGTTGTTTCAGAAGTGCAGGTGTGAAGGAAAGAATGTGGAAGAGGCAGATAAGAAAAAATGCTTAGGAAACATAATTAAAGGGAGCTGTAATCAATTTGAATGCAGAGTGGGTTAAAAATTAATTTCAGTTTTTGAATATAAAGTTTTGAAGGACCATCATGCCCTTCAGGTAAGATGGAGAACTTGGGAGAGGGTATTAGTTTGGGAGGATTAAGAAGGGGAATTTGGCTTTGGACAGGCATTTGCTATGAGGACAGGGTATTCGTTTAGAAATGATCTAGGAACTGGGCTAGATGAGAATGAAGTGACTTTTAGAGACTGCTGAAGGTTCATTATGATTTCACTCACATGAACAAAAATGTATAGAGGTCCTACAATGTGCAAAGAGCTATAGGATATAGAGTTAAAATCAGCACGGACTTTGAGGAATTAACTGCCCACTAGGGAAAAGAGATATGCAAGAAAAGAATACAAAGTGAAATAAGAGTCAGAGGAGATATATGTTGGGTAAGTGAATTAAATAACACCTTAGTTAGTAGTACGAATTTCCCACGTGAGAAAACGGACTTCGAGTCCATCAAAGTATCCAGAGTTAGTTCCTCCTGTTTAACTTTCCCTGACTGTTGCGGAGCCTTATTCAAGCTCATAAGAGCTTTAATAGGCGAAATTTAGCTACATGGGCAAAGCAGCTGCCTGCTCCCAGTGGTGGCCTGCGAGGAGACTCTACCCCCTCCTGGGACAGGGTCTCTTTTTTACAGGGGGATAATAGTAAAAAGCATATGGTGGGTAGTCACGTAGATCACTACAAAGAACAATGCACTTCTAAGTTAACAGATAACATCACGCGGTTCTCCACACTCTACACATTCATTAACCTCCTTGCTAGGGCCTGACGATTATCTTTGGGCAGCATTCTGGCTTTCTGGGAAGTCAGTCAAACCTGAGGCTACAGGAAGTTAAACAGTCACAGAAAGTTAAACAGAGTCTCCAACATTTCCCAGCTGCCTTTAGTGCTGGAGTCATATTAAATCTATAAAGTGAGTTCCACTATAGCACCCAAAGGCAATGATCTCTAAACGAGGCACAAATAAGGCTGGCCACCAATTAGATGTCCCTTCAGGAAACTTGTGTCCAATAAAGGCCTTTCTTGTTGAAGAGTGAATGACAAGTGTATTCAGAGCCTCTCTCTTGGGGTGTTTTAAATTTAAGTCACAGAGAGTCGTCACTGGAAGCAGAGGTAGCAGAAGCTGAGACCGCTATGAGAAAGCAGCAGAGAGATGCTGATTCAGAAGAACTGCAATATTCTTCTAGTCTGGGCAACAGATGCTTGTTAACGAGGGGATGAGCAAGGCATCCCAGCCTGCTGCTGGATTGCAAGGACTGCAGTTGATTCTTGGAATGAGCAGTAGTTCTGGCTGATGCTATGACTTTCTGAAATGTCCTTATTGCCTTAAAATAAGCCCTCAGAGTCTACGGTGCTCTGAACATGTCCTGGCATTTTACATATCGTAAGAGCCCAACTAACACAAGGGTATTCCTGTGGTTTGCTTTGATTACATCTGCAGAAGAGGGTACCTTATAAAGGAAAGGGTCAGGGTGATCTTTATAAGGCAAGATCAAAAGCATGTGGGCATGTGCATGTGTGTATGTGGCTGCCTTCCCAGAAGAGTGTAATGGGAGAGGGTAGAAATACAGTTGCATCTTAGAGCAAGCCTGGAACCCCCGGGTTCATACTTTTGCTACCCTTCTCACTCTTTACCCATCGTGAGCACAGTCCAGGACTGTGTGCATGTCCTGGGGGAGAGCAATGAAAGGAAGAGCCAGGAAGACTGCTCAATGGAGTCACCAGGCGTGAGGAAGAGAAAGCCCCCAAAAGCAGAAAGTGCAGCTTCCCAGAGGAGAAGAGAGGAATTTGAGTAGTATCTAGATCAGTGGTTCTCAACCTTGGCTGCACATTAGAATCACCTGGGAATCTTTTTAAAATCCTGATTTCTGGGCCTCATCCTCTGGAAATTCTGTTTCTTTGTTATGGGGTGGGGCCACAACATTAGTAACAAAGAAACAGAATTTCCGGAGGATGAGGCCCAAAAATCAGGATTTTAAAAAGATTCCCAGGTGATTCTAATGTGCAGCCAAGGTTGAGAAGCACTGATCTAGATGAAAGTTTCCAATGTACAGACTGCTGATCACAGGTTTAAGATCACATGATTTGATAAAAATGAAGATTTCTGGTTCACCTTAGACCACCTGAATGGGATATTTGGATGAGGGGCCTAGGAACTTGCATTTTTCTAAGTATGTCAAGTGCTTCATGAGTACTTACCTTTGAAATCCACTGCTCTGAGCCCACGGTAAAGGACGTGTTAGGGAGGCTGCTGGCTTCTGAGAAAGCACCCAGGACTGACTGGCGGACAGGCTTGACAGAGCTTATGTGTGCATTGCTGTAGACGGGAAAGGAAGGAAGGATAAAGTGATCTGCAAATGAAGCTGGATGATAACTGAGACCACATGAATGTATTCGGTTTCTGCTAATGCCAGAATTTTCATAATCAGCATAAAAGTGCAATATAAAGCTGCTCCCTCCCCTCTATATTTGTCCTTTTAAGATTTATGGAGGACTAACTCCAGGGAGAACATTGTATTAACAGCTGAAAGAGAGGACAAAAGCTCATCATGTACTTGAAGCTGGACAAAATAAATCAGTGATTCATATTTAAGTGACTACAAAACAACACACAAGTAAGTGAAAATTCATTCACTTAACAAAAACTCACTGTGTCCATTATGCGCCGACTCTTTTCTGGACTTCCCAGGGTGTGGTTTTTCAGGTGGTGGCCTGGGTGAGCTTAAAGGCAGATTTTGTAAGAAGGTGAAAACAGAGATTAGAGAGAGTTTAAGGCACTGGTTCTAAGTGCAGATTTAGAGTCACAGATTTCAGGAGGGTACACCGTCAATATTCCACAAATATTTATTGAGTGCCTATTGTATTGTAGGCACTGGGAATACAGCTTTAGGTAAAAAAGACACCCCCCCTCCAAAAAAAAAAAAATACCTGCTCTCATGGAGCTTATGTACTGGTGGGAGAAATGAAAAAAAAAAAAAGCTTACATAGTATATTAGAAGGTGATAATTGCTCTAGAGAAAAAGCAGGAAGAGAGATAGATTTGGGAGAAGGAGGGAGAGATACAATATCATAGATGATCTTTTGGGAGGAACTCGTTGGGACACATTTGAACAAAGATTTGTAAGTAGGTGTTGGAGGGAGCTTTGGGGATTTATAGTGCATGTGTGTTCCGCTTCCTGTCTTCTGCCTCTTCCACCTGGTGCCAATCGGTAAGAGAGGGAGACCCAAACAAGCTTTGCAGATCACAGCCCACAGAAGGAGTAGGAAGAAAGGATGACAGGTGGTGTGAGGTTGATGAACAGTCATAATAGTTGGGGTTTAAAATAATTGTCTTATTCGTGTTGTAGGATGTGGGCCATTTACCTTTCTAGCTAGTTTATCCACAGCAGATTCTGGGTTAGTGCTAGCAGGTTTAATTGTCCCATTGTCCAATGTGTGAACTCCCTGAATGTTAACTGATGAGTCTCAATCTTCTAATTAATGTTTGAGTAATTCTCCTCGGGTCCAAACTATCAAGGACATTTCTGCGTAAAAATAATGAGCCTTCGGATGGTGCCCTCAGGGGCAATGGGTGTATTGGGGGTCCCTGCTTAGAGTGACCTGTGATGAAACAGCAAAAGCAAAACAACAGACCCGTGGAGTGATAAAACGGCTCGCCGGGTTTGTTAGGGCTTGGGGCTAGGTTCCCAGCCCCAGTGAGGCGGGTGAGAACCCAGCCGAGATCTGAAAGCCCTGGGGTGGGGGGGCGTCTGCCCCATCCCCCCCCCCCCCCCCCCGCGGTGGGCGCCTGCCTGTTTATTTACGTGCAAGCAATGGTAGTAAGTGAATGTGAACAAGTGTAGGCAGATCCCGAGGGACGACGAGATCTTCGCAGCTTCTCCGTGCAGAAGCGATAAGGGTGAGGCAGGCTCGCGGACAGCGTGCGTGTGGCCGACCCCAGGCGGCTGGGGTCCGAATCTGCGGCTGCGGGTTGGGCTCTGCGGCGAGAGCCTGGGGGCGGGGCGGGGCGGGCCGCCGCGTGGGTCCACCAGTAACCCCCCTGCCCCGCCGGCCGGCCGGCCTCGGCCCCACCCCCACCTCCCCGCCCTCCGCGGCCCGGCCCCGCTTCTCCTCCCCGCCTCGTTCTCTTCCCTCTTCCCACACCGCCCTCCGCCGCTCCCTCCCCGCACGCCCGCCCGCCGGAGAGGAATCGAGCGCCGAGCGCATCGATAGCCCCCGCCCTCGGCGGCCGCCCGGCCCGGGGCCCATCGGTGCGCTCGGCGCTCGATTTCCCTAGGCGGCGGCCGCGGCGGCGGAGGCAGAGCGGCGCGGTGGCGGCGGCGGCGGCGGCTGCTCGGCCAGCACTCCGGGCCCCCGCCATTTCCGACTGGGCGCGAGCGCGGTGCGGGCACTGAAGGCGGCGGCGGGGGCCAGAGGCGCGGCGGCTCCCAGGTGCGGGAGCGAGGTACGGAGCGGACCTCCCCTCCAGGGGCCCTGCCCTGGACCCGACCCTCCGCGCCCGCGCCGGGCGGGGCCGGCGGCGAGTGAATGAATCAGGGGTCCCGGCGGGGCGGAGAGGGTCGCGGGAGCCGGGAGGGCGGGGGCCGGGCGCGGGGGGCGGGGGGCTCGGGGGTGCGGCGACGCGGGGAAGGAGGACTGGGCGGTGCGGGGCTTCGGAGGGTGAGGCTCGAGGCGGTCGCCGCTGGTACTGCTTCCTGGACGGGGAACCCCTTCCTTCCTCCTCCCCGAGAGCCGGGGAGGCGGCCGGGCAGAAACTCGCGGGCCGGGCGGGCTGCCCCGCGGGGCGGCGGGGTGCGGTGGCCGTCCCTCCCCGCGCGCGGCCTCCCCTCCCCCTCCGCGCCCTCCGCTCCCGCTCCCTCCGCTCCCGCACCTCTCCTCCCCGCCCCGCGCCCGGGGCCTCGGGGCTGCCTTCTCCGCTGCACGGAGCATCTCGAGGGCGGAGGAATAAACTTCTCCCCGAGCGCGGACCCGGCGGCTGGTGGCCCCTTGTCACCGTGGAAGCGGGGAGAGGAGTCGGGGGAGATCACGCTGGGGAAGAGCCTAGGAAAGTGCTCGGAGACCACTGTTGGAGGTTATTGTGTTTGGGGAGAGAGAAAAAAATGCATCTGCAGCCGAGTTCCTGACGGCTCCCCTCCCCCAGGCCTGGCTGTGACATTGCCGTGGCCACAAAGGAGGAGGTAGGGACGGGGGTGGAAGAACAGGTGGCCCACACCCTGCAGTGGACAGCCCGTGACTTCAGGAAAAAAGTTCATCCCAGGAGGTCTGCTCTGCTTTGCTTTGTCAAGTTAAAAACACAACGCAGAAAACCCGCAGAGCAGCAGCGGGGCTTGTCCCTTGTGCAGACAGTCGGAGGGAGCACCGTCCTCGAAGTTTAATTGACCGGCTCTTGTCCTTTCCCTTACCTCTTCGATGTTACCCGCGTCCTGGCAGGTTTGACCCTCATCCCAAGAGGTAGTACTCTTAAACGGCACTCAAAAAATTTTTGCCTTAAAACTGAGCTACAGGAGGAGTTCATTGTAGCAATCTTCCCTCCAGCCAACTGCCTGGAATACCCTAAGGCAGGTGCATGCTATAGCTGAAGTCCTAAATGAACCTTACATCTTAATGTCCATCAAAACAAGGGGTTAAAAACGGAGAGGTGTTTTCTCATTTTTACCCAATGTTACATTTGTAATGGAAACATTCATTTAAAAAGAAATTGTAAAGGTGCAGAATCTGTTCCTAACAGTCATCTCAGAATCAACCATACGAGAGATGTCACTCTTACGCCCCAAATGCTGACTCCAACAGAGACATCCAGTATGGTTGATGGCAGTGCTGCTTGCTTTGAGACTAGCCATCCGCAGGCATACTTGGTTTTAAGAGGTAGGAGATGAGATGATAAATAAAAGTGATTTTTTTCTTCCCTTGACTAGATCTTGTGCTCTGATCACATTTCCACCCCTTGCTAGCTTTTGTAGCTTTGGGTGAGGGGGCTCCTTCTGGCATGTGATCTTCGGTAAGCTTCCTTGGGAACCCAGTTTTCTCTCCTGGACTTAAATATTACTTGACTTTATAATCCAGTTAAAGGAGTCCCCCGTCCCCAGAAACAACAACCACTCATCAACAAGTAGACCAGAAGGTGTGTTTCAGGGTTCACACATCTATAAAATTAAGTTCTAATCCAGCCTCTGTCCACGGGATCTCCGAGGCTAGCAAACTTTTTTGGTGTAAGGGTCCCTTTATATTCTTAAAAGTTATTGGCGATCCCAACGTGTGGTATGTCAATATTTACCATCACAGAAACAAAAACGGAGACTTTTAAACAGTTCTTAATTCATTTAAAAATAGAAACAAGAAGCCCATTATTTGGTAACATAAATAGCTTTTTTTAACTGAAAATAATTTTTTCAAAACAAAAACAAAAGTTAGTGAGAAGGGTGGCATTGTTTAACACGTTTGCAA
The DNA here is from genome assembly GCF_014108235.1 of Myotis myotis. NCBI lineage: Eukaryota > Metazoa > Chordata > Mammalia > Chiroptera > Vespertilionidae > Myotis > Myotis myotis. The sequence goes on from NW_023416335.1 coordinate 179,321,156, forward strand.
ATCTTGATTATATGACACTAGGAGATATCTGGATCCTCATACCTGCTTCTGCATTCAGAGCACACATCTGGGAAACCACCATACACTTGTGAAAGAACAAGAGTGGAAGGGGTAATTGATAATGTAGAATTTTTATGAAAATCGTTTTTAACCTCTTGGACCCTCTTCCACCAGAGCCTTGGGAAGCCTAATGGGTTCCTGGCCACTTTTGGAGATCTAGGCTATCCGAATTATTTTGCAGGGTTTGGTGGGCAGGGATACATTATGGTGTGATTCTCCTCACCTATTCCATTTGCTATAGTCTGTATTTGGAATAAAAAGTGGGAGCAAACAGAATGAGATACATGTTTGAAGTGGCTCCCACGGTGGCCCTAGACAAGAGCGAGTAAGGCTGTGGTGGCACTGCGCAGGCCAGGGGTCTGTAATATAACAGTCTCTGATAACAGTTGCCTAGCCTGTATGCTCTCTGTGGGAGGGCTCAGGAATAGGGTAAGGAGGTGGTTAGTATATTATCATTTGGAAAACCATATTTTATTTTCCTGTGACTATTTGGTGGATAATTTTTGGCTTTCAGTAAATAGGATGCTGTTTGTATATAGTGTTTATATCTGCACATTCATTTATTTGGGACTACTTTTAATAAAGTGTGCATTTACTGCCATTCTTTCCATGGTTCTTTATTTGTAATAGTATCATGTAGTTATTGAGGGAGAGAAGATAAAACTAAATTCATTTTATTTCAAAAAGTTTGAAACAACTGACTAAAAAATATTTTCTGTCTTGTACTGATAACCTTACAAATTGTCAATATTTATTGCAACTGTTGGGAGATGATGAGATGCAGAGTAAAAGTCATGTGGATTCCTAAGAACTATTCACTCACATCTTTTAAAAAATTTCTTATTAAAAGCAGTGCTTATTTTTAAATTTTATATAATTATATTTTTTTCTTGTGCAAAGTACTATTTTTCAGCACTAATATAGATTTATATGTTGTGATTGATGATTAAATCAACTGTGCTTAATATTTCAAAATTCTCAAAGTTCTCTTAGTTTTTATACCATTATTTTTCCCAGCAGATATTTTACAGATTAAATTGTTCATCAATTATTGTCTTGCCCTAGTCGGTTTGACTCAATGGATAGAGCGTCAGCCTGCAGATTGAAGGGTCCTGGGTTTGATTCCGGTCAAGGGCACATGCCCCAGCTTGAGGGCTCAATCCCCAGTAGGGGGTGTGCAGGAGGCAGCCGATCAATGATTCTCTCTCATCATTGATGTTTCCTTTCTCTCCATCTCCCTTCCTCTCTGAAATCAATATATATTATTTTAGTTCTCAATTTTATTTCCTTAATTATTTTTAATTGATTTTTTATATTAGTTCTCACTTTTTATTTTCTCACTATACAGTGAGATTTATTTGACAATTCTTCCACCCCCACCCCACTGTCTGATTCTTTCTAACTACTCAGGAGAACTATATGATGATTCCTTTTAAAAGTTTTCTGTAGCTCTTGGCTCCAACAAAGACACTCTGCATATCCACTTGTAACTCTTAGGGGCCATAGCCAACTAGGAGAGATAGCTGTCAACAGTCTTGTGTGGGTGTGTCCACAGGGTATAGAGCATTGTGCTAGACACTTGTACTGAGTAAAGTCGTGGCATGTTCCTTTGAGAGCCATTAACTGCTATAGAACAGCAGACTGGCTGTTTAGATAGAACAACCTGAATATATGATAAAAGAACTTTGTACTCTGAATGCATCTTTCTGAAATGTTGAATGGGCAAGTTTGTAAATATAGTGTGATTCATTACAATACACATCCGTACTCAACTGAAGTTTTTATTGAATTTTGTGAGATATTTTGAAATAATTTTCCATATAAAGGTGAGTTTGTGTTAAAAGGTATTGATAGAGTGTTTGGCTTCTATTAAACTCATGTGTGACACTTGTTCTAATTTAGTTACATTTTCATTATTTTTATTATAAGGCCTGCTGAAAATGACTGAATATAAACTTGTGGTAGTTGGAGCTGGTGGCGTAGGCAAGAGTGCCTTGACGATACAGCTAATTCAGAATCACTTTGTGGATGAATATGATCCTACAATAGAGGTAAATCTTGTTTTAATATTATGCATATTGATTTGTGCAGGCCCATCCTTTGGGTACAAAAAAAGTTGCATTATAAGACAATTATACTGAAAATAATTTTATTAAGTTATCAGAAATATATTTAGGCTTTAAAGCTTTACTCTGAAGTTATACATAACCATAGATATGGAGAGCCCTTCTTCTCTTGGGAAATCTCAAGTTTAATGACATTCCTTCTGTGTTTGTATGTGTGCATTTCAGAGTTTTGTGAGTGAAATGTGAATATACATTTTACCTATACCTAGCAGTAATTTAAAAAAAAAATGTGGCTATTATTTTTATGGGTTTTTTTGTTTTGTTATTTTGATGTCACATATTAGATTTGAATTGTACTGGTGAAGTATAATCATTTGAAGGCTGATTTAATGTAATTAGTATCTCCCTGTTTCCTCTTCATATTGAAGTAGTGGAGAATCTACAGCTACCTGATGCATTTTTAAAAGTTCATTCTTTGCATATATAGGTAACTGTATATCTCAGATATATATAAGGGTACCACAACCAATCCTTTGCTTTCCAGCGCTTTTTTAATTTACTCAAGGAAATGTTAGATTTTTTTTATTACAAATTGATTAATAATTTTCAGACTTTTTTATTTTAATGAAAAATCACCAAACTAAAGGCCAACAACAGATAGAATGAAGGCCTGAAGGAGACCTTAAGAGGTCAGGTAGTATCAAGCAGATAAGGATCAATTTAATCCCAAAGTCCTGTAGGAGGGAATGACACAACTCTCCTTGTTAACTCATTTCCAGAATTAATTTATTTTATGCATAATCTGAAACTTCATGTTAAGTTTCACATCAGTGGAGATGGAAAAAAGTATACTGCCTCATCTTTGAAATAGACTTATACTGTTGGATTATTTCTTAGACTTCTTTACCCCGGGTAAAGCAATCCAACCGCCTAGCTTTTATTCTAGGTCTGATATACCAGTTGTTTAAATCAACTTTGAAAAGATTACCAGAACTTTGTCTGCGTCCCAAGCTGCATAATGTCTTTGACTGCACTGAGGTAGGTTCTAAGGGCTTTGGTGGCCTGGGAAGATGTTTATGCAATTTAGAACTGAGGATTGATAAGTTTTATAAGGAAATCTATATATATAAAAGCCTAATATGCAAAGTGTCCCCTCGGGAGTTCGACTGACTGGGAGTTTGATCTCTTGCTATGATGTGCGCTGACCATGACCACCAGGGGGCGGTGTGGAACGAAGGAAGGCCCTGGCCAGCCGCCAGCAGCCAGGGAAGGGAGGCCCCGGCAGGCAGCTTGCAGCCAGCAGCCACTAGGGACCCAACCTGTGCATGAATTTCGTGCACTGGGCCTCTATGTTAAATATTTTTGGTACTACAGGGGAAAAATGAAGAAATAAACGTGTATTTGCAAAGATTTGGTTTAGACAGAGAAGCAACTTTTATTTGGCTTCCACGGTTAAGAATTTGCAGTAAAAGGGAAGAGCCCTACTGAAGTGAACCACCTATATAATAGTCTCTGTGTATTTGCTCTCGATAACTCTGTTCAATGCTGTATGATGGTTCTATTTTGTTTTCTTTTTGTCTTCAAGGAGGATTAAATAGTTAACTTATTTCTAAAGCCAAGGCTACTTGGCATACTTCACCATTTAAATCAGAAGTGGAAGGGAGTTTTAAATAGAATTCAGGTTAAGCATGGAACTGTTCCTGGGATTTTGGAAGATGGTTTTAGCAGAAGTAGCCTCATCTTCTCTGAAAATCTGAGGAATTTCATGACACTGTTTTCTACCAGAGGTCGTGAATGCTATATGTATTATAATGTGATAAAATAAGTTAGGAAACCTTTTGGTCACAACTGTTAAAGTGCAGTATAAATAGAATAGAACTAAATCTAAAAGTTCATCCTTTATTTTGGGGGAAAGTAGAAAATGTTTATAAACTCAAACCCATAACTCTGATTATAATTTCTGTCAAACCAGAAGACTTGACTCTGGGAACATTGATTACCTGTGGACTTTGAAATTGAGGTTCCTCACTAGTTTAGCCACCTAGGAAAAGGTATCATACAGAAATTGTCTCTGAGGCAACTAACACACTCAGCGGTTCTCAACCTGTGAATTGTGACCCCTTTGGTGGTCCAACGACCCTTTCACAGGAGTCGCCTAAGACCATCCTGCATCTCAGATATTTACATTACGATTCATAACAGTAGCAACATTACAGTTATGAAGTAGCAATGAAAATAATTTTATGGTTGGGTCACAACATGAAGAACTGTATTTAAAGGGCCAGAAGGTTGAGAATCACTGCGATTCTTGGTGTATAGTTCAACTACAAGAAAAGCAAAAGAATTAATTAGTTTATTCTAATAAACAGTTAAGCAAAAATGCTATCTTGTTGTTTTTGTAAAAAGTTTAAAAGGAGAATGGGGATATCAGTACTGCTGTTAGGTTTTGATTGGTGAATAATGTAGGTCAGAGAGAAAATGAGAGAGGACATAGACTTTGCACATTTGTACTTCTCATCAGTTTTCCTGCATTAAAACAAATGGAAAGAAATTGAAAAAAAAATTTAAATTAAGTGATACCATATTTTCTAGTGGTTTAAAATTTGCAAAGATTTACATATTATGAGATAGATAAGGAAGGTGGTCATTGTTTCTTTTTATAGATAAAAATGGTCTCTGAGAGGTGGTAACTTGCCTAAAGATTCTTTTCTAGTATGGTGGCACTTTAAGTTTTCTGAAACTAAGTTAAATGGAATTTCCACTCTATTCATGTATAACTCTTTAAGCAAAGAAATAGTTATTATTGGAAGCTGATTCATATCAGTATACCAAAATTTGATCTTAAATACTATCTAATGGCACCTTAATGATACAGAGTTAGATAGGAATGACACATTTGTGGAGTATGTTTATATTTGAGGCTATGCACATGATAACCACCTTCTATTCTGAAAGATTTTACCTTTATCTTTTATGAAGTCCATCAAAGAGTTGTAGAGATGATGAAATACCTCATTAGTGGAGCAATATTACTAAAAACTCAAAGCAATCCCCTAAGCATAATACCAGGCTAGAAATATGTATGTTTTTATAGTTTAGCGATCCCTTGCTATTATGAAAACATGTTCTCTCAGATGTATTTAGCAAGGGAAAATTTGATAGAAAAAGAAAAATCTTGTCTTAAAAATAAACAAGTAGTTACAGACATTGAAATCAGAATGATCAGTTGATCAATTAACAAATATATATTACGGATATAATATACTACTAAAAATAGATATAGAAAGTATTTTTTCCAAGCTCTTAATTTCATTGACATCTGCATGCTTCTGTTAGTGTTACATACTTATAATTCTATAATTCAGTCCGAGTTTTATGCCCTTCTTTGATGAAATAGTTTCCTCCTCAGGAAGAATGGATTCATAATTGGATTGATTTGTGCTATCTTTAGTGCTCTGAGCTGTAATCACCAAGATTTATCAGTTTCTGGTTTTTTTATACATAAACTTTATTTGTGGAATTTATTTTACTAACTGAATAAGATTTAAATTAGAGAAAATTTCTAATATTAAATTGTATTGAAAAGTGGTGTTAAAAAGCATTATGTAAACTTGCAAGCTGTTCTTTTTCTGGCTTTTCTATGTATTGGTAGTTATCAATAAGGAGTGACTTTGCCTTTAGGGAACATTTGGCAATATCTGGAGATGTTTTGTTGTCACAACTTGAGGGGGGAACTGCTGGCACCTGTGGTGGGTAATGCACAGGACAGCCCCACAACAAATAATTAATTACCTGGCCCCAAATGTCAGTTGTGCTGAGGTTGAGATCCTATATGGATAGCCTTAAACATTCTTAAATTGTTAAACTCAAGTCCCTGAATAAGGTGGATGTTAGATTTTTCTAACATAGATTTAAGCTTTACCTTTTCTAAACCAGTAATACGTTATTTATTTACTTAAATATACATACACGTGTGTGTGTGTGTGTGTGTGTGTGTGTGTGTGTGTGTGTGTACACACTAGCTTCCTATTAAAACATTCTGTTTTCAAAATAAGGTAATAGCAGTTTTGTAAATGAAGTTCTCTTCAAGGCTGTGACCAGCTCTTCCCCCCCTTGTAAATGAGTGCCCTCTGCTGGTCAGTTTATTTGCTTTTATAATGAATAATAGTAAAATACCTCCTAAATTTGGAGATTTTTCCTATTTGTGTGTGTGGCTATGATCATTTTATAAGTATATTAATTTTATTTAAAAAGTTTTATTTATTTGTTTAAAAATCTAAAGTATCATAATTTACTCTCTGCTAATATTAAGATGACTCTGTGGACTAGTTTAGCCCAAGTATGTGGGTGAATGTTTTTGACTAAGAAAGGAAATGTAGCCTAGTAAGAAAAAAGAGGGGAGTTATTTTGCTTGAGGGAATAAGAAGTGGCACAGTGGCTCTGAATTTCTTTACATGCATGCAGGAGTGATGTGTTAACTGGGTGTGAGGAAGGGTCTATTCAAAAGTGGCAAATTGTGGAAGTTCATATTTTGTAGATTTTTATAGGATTGTAGAATAGTTGTGATCACCTGAATTTTAGAACAAACACAAAATTCAGGTTCTGTATTTAGGTCAATTTAAGAATAAGTGTTTACTTAATAATAACTATTAGACCTAAATGTTAAAAATTATTGGACATGTGTTATTCTTATTTGAATTTTTATAAATACAAAGCTTTAGAGAAATACAAATGAAAGTTGATAATGGCAATAAGTGAAAGGAAAACAATGTTAATGGGTTAGCACAGCCGTGGGCAAACTATGGCCTGCCGGCCGGCCCGTTTAAAATGAATAAAACTACTGAAATAAAAGACCGTACCCTTTTATGTAATGATGTTTACTTTGAATTTATATTAGTTCACACAAACACTCCATCCATGCTTTTGTTCCGGCCCTCCGGTCCAGTTTAAGAACCCATTGTGGCCCTCGAGTCAAAAAGTTTGCCCACCCCTGGGTTAGCATCTCTTAAGAGGATTCTGGTTTAAACAATGCAATCAATTCTTTAAATTCCGTAAATATTTATCAGTGCCCACTTTGTACCATACAGTCTTCCTAGGGGCTGGAGACACATAAAGGAGCAAAGGGACCAAATCACTGCCTTCATAGGACTTATTAGTTTTAGATGTATTTTGAAGAGCAATGTTTCTAGACAGTGATGCTACTTACATATAACTTAATTTAGAGGCTTTATGCTTTAGGAGGGCAGTAGATTTCTTTCATCTCTTAACGATATTATTTATCATAGTTTCTAGGTTTATGGAACAGTTATAATATTGTGATCTTAAATTAGAGCCCTAGCCTGTTTGGCTCAGTGGTTAGAGTGTCGGCCTACAGACTGAAGGGTCGTGGGTTTGATTTTGGTCAAAGGCATGCACGTACCTTCGTTGTAGGCTCCATCCCTGGCCCAGGTTGGGGTGCGGCCCAGGTTGGGGTGCATCCAGGAGGCAACCATTGATGTGTCTCTCAAATCGATGTTTCTCTCTCCTACTCCCTTCCACTCTCTCTCAAAATCAATGGGATAAATATTCTCCAGGAAGGATTAACAAAAACTTGTAGATATGGGTAATAAAAATAAAATATTTGAGAGGATTAAATAGGGACATAGTGCTTATGTTACATAATTTTTCAACTTTTTATTTTGAAAACTTTCCAATTTATGGAAAAGTAGTAAAAAGTTAGTATAATGAATACCATTTACTCTTAAAATAGACATACTTGCTTTATATATGTGTGTGTATGGCTACTTTCACACTACAGTGTGAGTTGAGTAGTTTCACCAGAGACCAATTACTGTCTGGCCTTTTATAGAAAAAGTTTGTTAATCCTATTCTAACAAGAAGAGCATTCCCTTATATAATCACAATGCAGTGGCGAAATTTAGGAGATTCAACATTGATACAAAAAAATTATCTTATATATAGCCCATAATCTAATTTTGTCAGTTCCCAGAATGTTCTTTTTTAACAATTCCTTTACTTTTTTCTGATCTAGGATAAAAAAATTAGTTGTCATGTCTCAAATCTCTTAATCTAGGACAGTTTCTCAGCTTTTCTTAGTCATTCACGACAATGGTACTTTTTAAAGAATTCAAACCAGTTGTTTTGTCTGATTTTTCCCTCATGATCAGATTTGGTTTAAACAGGTTTGGCTGGAGAATACTACATGATGTTATGCCCTCCTCTGTGCATCAAATCAGTAGGCACAGGTTTGTCCCATTATTGATGATGTTAACATGATTATTAGGTTAAGGTCATGTCTGTTTTCTCTCTGTAAAGCTATCTTTGCTTCCTTTATAATTGATAATGTACTCTGTGGGGAGACACTTTGAGAATATAAATATCCTGTTCTCCAACATATTTGCACCCAGTGAGATGTAGCATACACTGATAATTCTCACCAGAATAAATGAACTACCATAGTGAATGTAAAACGGTAGTTAATTTTCTGACTCTGTCATTACTTCTACATTTATTGGTTAACATCTACCATGAATTTTCTTGTCACTCTCCTTTTTTCATTTGTTTGGTTTGTCATATTTGTACTAGTATGAACTCATGTATTACTTTTTTATTCAATGTGTTAAAGTCTAATACTATATTTATAGTGATTCTCAAATTTGGTTTTTATATAACCAGTGGAATCCCTTTCAAACTGGCCTCTGTATCCTTTTGGCATGTTTCCATCAGTTTTTGAGCTCTTCCTTACTCTGTCACAGTGTGTTCCAGGTTCACCTTGTTCTTTCCATGGTCACACCCTGGATTCAGTCACTGTCCAAAGAACCCGAATTCCTTTTATTTAAAAAAACCTGGATGTTAGGTACATTTATTGCAATTGAGGAGTCACTGCTTCTAGACCTTTCCCAATGGACAGAGCTAAGAAATATCTTGTATTTAAAAATCATGAGTTCATTCTTCCTCACCTCCCTCCATATTTTCATTCTACCTTGTGTAAATTTTAATGTTAAACATTAGACATGTTGAAATGAAAATGATAATGTTGGTCCTAAATTCTTTTCTTGGAGTATTATGTAAATAACACAAATTGAGTGAATTAACATTAAGTTAGCTTCTTTATTTGTATAACTAGAGGTCTGGTGCACAGATTCGTGCACCAGTAGGGTCCCTTGGCCTGGCCTGCGGGGATCAGTGGACCTCTGTGCCGCTGCAGCCTGGCCTTACCTGCCACCTCGCATTGGGCTCCAGCCCGTTATCTGCATTGATCCCGCACAGCGCGAAGTAGTGTGTGAAGCGGTAGGTGGCTGGGGAGGAGCCTGAGCCCGGGCTGGGCACTGTGCCGCTCCCACTCACCCTGGCCCTGCTGTGCCTGGTAGGCTTGCTGCCGCTCCACTGAGGTCTCTGCGCCCGTCCTAGGGCTGTACCAGTGTACCCATGACCACGTCATCACAGCCTCACAAAGAAGCAGTCGTGGGCTCGCACCCAGTCAGTCTCGATGGTGGGACTGGGAGCCATGAGCTTGGTGCCTGTTGATCAGCTGAGCGGCGCTCTACCACCAGGAGGCAGCTCCTGTGTTGAGTGTCTGCCCCCTGGTGGTCAGTGTGCATCATAGCTACCTCTTGAGTGGTCATTTAGTCTTTTATATATATATACACTAGAGGCCCAGTGCACGAAATTTGTGCACGTGGTGGGGTGTCCCTCAGCCCGGCCTGCACCCTCTCCAATCGAGACCCTTTGGGGGATGTCTGACTCTTGGTTTAAGCCTGATCTCTGCGTTGGGTATCCCTCTCGCAATCCAGGACCACTGGCTCCTAACCGCTCACCTGCCTGCCTGCCTGACCTCCCAAAACCACCTCTGCCTGCTGGCCTGATCACCCCTAACTGCCCTCTCCTGCTTGCCTGGTCACCCCTAACTGCCTCTGCCTTGGCCCCCCGCTACCGTGGCCTTGTCTGGAAGGACATCCGGATGGATGTCTGGAAGACATCCGGTCTAATTAGCATATTACCCTTTTATTAGTATAGATAGATTGGGATTAAATATTTTTCTCCATTGAGGAAAGTAAGGATCCTTTAATTTTCAAAATATTCTTAAACCATTTAGGAAAATATTTAGGAAAAGATTGAGCTATTTGACTACATAAAAAATTAAGACATCTTTAACAAAAATACAAGACAAATGGAAGTCTGTGAAAACTATTTGCATCATATATCAAACAGGAAGCTTTATTATATAACTTTTAGAAAACAAACATCAGAAAGGAAAAGGGGAGGGTAAGGATATAAATAGCCAACCTATCCACCAAAAATAAAGAAAGAAATGACATATAACATAAAAAGATGTCATTAATGTAGAAATGAAGTTCAAACAAATAACATTTTTACTTTTATATTGGCTAAGATTAAAATTATAACAGTGCTAGGAAGGTTATGGAGAAGTGTGTACTATTTATGCTATAAGTGGGAGTATGTAATCTTACAACTTTCTGGAGGTGTTTGGCAGTGTGTATTAAAATGTAAGCTGCATGTCCTTTGACCACTTCTAGGTCAATTCCAATTCTAGGAATTTATTGCAAGGATGCAGTCAGTTGGATAAGTGTTTAAGGTGAATACACAGGAATGCTTATTGCAGTATTTATGATTTTTAAAAGTGGAAATAATCTACATATCTACCAGGGAATAGATGAAGTAATTTATGGGTTATCTATAAAAATTATATTATATATAGTTGTTGAAAAGCATTTGGTAGATCTATGTGTACTGATGTTGAAAAATGTCTATTACATAAGTTACACTTCATAATGATAGCACATGATATAGAGCAGGGGTCCTTAAACTACGGCCCGCGGGCCACATGCAAATACAAATATTGTATTTGTTCCTGTTTTGTTTTTTCACTTCAAAATAAGATATGTGCAGTGTGCATAGGAATTTGTTCATAGTTTTTTTTTAAACTATAGTCCGGCCCTCCAATGGTCTGAGGGACAGTGAACTGGCCCCCTGTTTAAAAAGTTTGAGGACCCCTGATATAGAGTATGATTCCCTTTATCTAAAACAATGAATATGAACATAAAGTATTATAGGACATATGTCAAACTTTCATTCTTTGTGGTATTTGGTTTTTAAAAATGAACATGTACTGTTTGAAAGATAAAAGTAAATATTCACTTTTGTGGGAGAAAAGTCCCTCATGTATTAGATACAATTAGATTATTTCATATTTACTGTTTTCCTCCCTTTTAAAGCCTCAAATTGGTAATGGTGATGTATCTTGGGTAAAGAAATTAGTGTCAGGCCAATTAAAGAATAACATAGATATATAATACAAAACATGAAAAGTATGTTGGCATCTGTAATTATTAGGATTTGATCCATGATTGTATAGGCCTCACATTCTGACGTTGGCACCAAGTAACAGTTTATGGGAGAATACCACATGACTTCAACAGGTGACAGATGTGTGCTTATAATATCTTTTTTTTTTTAATCTCTTGTGCATATTTTCCTTGCATTTATTGGGATTTTTGGACCAGTTTTATCTCTGGGCAGTGGTACAAATTCTGTTCTCTCTAATCTTAAACTAAGATTCAATATTCTCATTATTTCAAGCATTTGTCATTGTAAAGATGTTTTTTTTCTTTATCTTTTTAATAAATGTCAATAAAAAATTGTGTCATGATAACGAGCTGTTTTAGCACCTTGCACCCTAGTTAAAACAGAAATCCTTATGACCCTCAGAGACTTAGTTTTCCTTCCCTGGAACTTGTCCTTCTCCATTATATTTACTTTGAAATACAGTGATTGGTTTTGCAAAATATATTCCAAGTGTAAATGTCCAGTGATCTTATAAAGTCAGGATACTATGGTTGTTTTATACATATAGTTAGTTCCTAGTAGCCAGTGGTCTGCCCCCTACCTTTTTGGCTTATAATAACATTTGCAATGTGTAATATATAAAATAATAGTTAAGTTTTATAGTACTTGTCATTTTATGAGGGGATTTTCATGTTATGAAATTCTAATCTGTATTCAGAGTCATGTGTGTTATTTACCCACTTTTACAACTGAAGGGACAGTGGTTAAGAGTAGATGAGAGATAAGTAGTTTGCCCACGCTCATACCACAAGTGAAGTTCGGTGACTGGCCATAGATTGAAGATTCAGGAGTATATCTCTAGCCTTGACTTCTGTCCTGAGCATCAGACCTATATATCAAGCTGCCTACAGCTCATAGCCACCAGAACAATCCACAAACATGGGGAATTCAACATGCTCCAAACTGAACTCCTCTTTTCCTCTACTCTTCCTTTTGTTTCCATCCCTAATCAGTTAGCTCTGCCATTTAAAAAAATTGAGATATAATTCACATAGCATAAAATTCATCCTTTTAAAGTATACAGTTGAATGGTTTTTAGTATATTCACAAAGTAATGCAACCATCACTACTATATAATTCCGTAACATTTTCATCACCTCATAACATTTTCATCCATAACATTTCTTCTTTCAGAAAGAAGCCCCATAACCCCACTTTGTCCTGCCAGCCCCGGCAACAACTAATCTACTTCCTGTCTCTGTGGATTTACCTATTCTGAACATTTCGTGTAATTGGAATCATACAATATGTGGTCCTTTTGTCTGGCTTTTTTAAAATGTAGGATAATGTTTTCAAGGTTCATCTTTGCTGTCATCACATACTTTGTTCCTTTTATGGCTGAATAATATTTGGTTGTGTGGATATATCATATTTTGTTTATCCATCAGCTGATGGACATTTGGATTGTTTCCTCTTCTGGTCTATTTTGAATAGTGCTACTGTAAACATTCATGTACAAGCTTTTGTGTGAATGTATTTTCAGTTTTCTTGGGTATACCTAGAAGTGGAATTGCTGGGTCATATGGTAGCTTTATTTTTAACTTTTTGAGATGTCAGACTATTTTGCACAGTGGCTGCACCATTTATTTATATTCCCACCAGCAGTGTGAAGTTCTGCCAATTTTACCCATTAAATATTTCTCAAAACTATTTATTTATTTATTTACTTATTATATGTACATATTATTGATTTCAAAGAGTAAGGGAGTTGAGAGAGAGAAACATCAATGATGAGAGAGAATAATTGATTAGCTGCCTTCTTCATGCCCCTCACTGGGGATTGAGCCCACAACCTGGGGCATGTCCAGGAATTGAACCGTGACCTCCTGGTTCATAGGCCCATGCTCAACCCCTGAGTCACACCAGTTGGGCACCTCAAAACTATTTAATTTTCACCTATATAACTGTTGCTGCCTTAGGTCAGATTCTATCATTTCTTATAATAGTTTCCTAACTAATCTCCCAGCTGCCAATCTGGCCCTTTTCTATAATTTGCCATAATACTAATGCTGACAGTGAACCTGGTATATCTGATCCTCCCCTCCTACTTAAAAAACGTTTATTTCATTGACTCAGTCTAAGATGAAGTTTAAAACTTAATATGGCATTCAAGGCCTCCCATAAGTTGGCCTCTGTGTGATTGTCCAGTTTTCTCTTTATCTGTGTACCTGTAATCCCTCCAAGCTAAAGTTGTATTGAACTTCTTGTGCTATGTATGTATTCAACATACTGTTTCATGTTTTTATGCATTCTCTTTGTTCCTTCCTGCCTGGAGTGGCCCTCCCCTCCCCTGTCTTTCTTAATTATGTTATAATTATTATTAACTAGTAGCCTGATGCACAAGCAAAGATGATCGCGCCTTCCTGTGTGTCACCGTTGCACTTTGCCCTGCATATAGTATTGCAATATTGCATTGTATTTTAGTTATCTGTTTGCATTCATATCTTTTCCACAGGCCTGGCTCCTTGCGCTCAGAGACTTTGTACTGTCTGGCACAGTATATGACACTTAAAAGACTTTTAGTAATTGTTCTATGATGTGAGGGAGAAAGTAGGTTGGTGGGGATGAATTAATAAACCTGTGTTTATATATCTCAAATTTTTTGCTTCTTCCCTATTATAATTCAAACCAGGCTATTGTACCTGTTTCTGTGAGAAATTAGCTGTCTATGACAACCTTTGGTGGCTTATAATCAGTAGTGTGGAACATATTCTATGATGGATTCAAATAATCTTTTAGAAGTTACACTTGAACATTAGAGAGTAAAGGTTTCTCATTTTTTCCTATAGGTATTAAGAATACATGAAAAATATTCTAATGCTTGACACATTGAGAAAATATTATAAACATTTCAAGAGTAAATCCCCAAATAATACTTTAGCTGGTATTTCCAACAGTCCTGTTCATATTTATAAGAGCATGAGGATGGAGATTAAATTGGATAATACTTATAATGTGTTTATCATAGTTTTGACATACAAGTAAGGGCTCAGTAAATGTTATAATTATTATTAACTAGTAGCCCGATGCACAAAATTCGTGCACGGGGGTGGGGGGGTGAGGGGGGGGGCATACCCCTCAGCCCGACCTGCACCCTCTGTCATGTTCTGGGACCCTGGCCGCTCCGGGCCTAGGCACAGGACTACAGACATGGGGCAGCCTGGCTCCTGAGGCCCCATTTTATCAAGAGAACAAAGTCGGCGTTAGTTATAGCCCTCACCGAACCCAGTACAGTGCATCTGTGTGTACAACTGCCTCATTCATGTGCCTGCTTCGCCCTACTGAATTACTAACGTCTTAAGGACATAGCTCTGTTTTATCCTGCTTCACCTTCAGTGCCTGGCCTGGTGCCAGGGACCTGAGAGGGTTTGCTGAGTGAGTGAGTGAATAATGAGTAAGTGAATGAGTGAATGAATGAGCAAGTAAGTGAATGAGCAAGCAGCTACAGGGTGGGAACTTCTGCCATGTCGCCATGGCAACGGGGCAGAAATGGCGACATGGCAGAAGTTCCCACCCCTCTCCCATCTGCTTAGTTCCTGCTCCCAGCGGCCCAGCTCCCCTCTCCCGGCTGCTTAGTTCCTGCTCCCAGCGTCCCGGCTTCCCTCTCCCGGCTGCTTAGTTCCTGCTCCCAGTGTCCCGGCGCCCCTCTCCCGGCTGCTTAGTTCCTGCTCCCAGCGTCCCGGCTGCATAGTTCCTGCTCCCAGCGGCCCAGCTTCCCTCTCCCGGCTGCTTAGTTCCTGCTCCCAGCGGCCCAGCTTCCCTCTCCCGGCTGCTTAGTTCCTGCTCCCAGTGTCCCGGCGCCCCTCTCCCGGCTGCCTAGTTCCTGCTCCCAGCGGCCCAGCTTCCCTCTCCCGGCTGCTTAGTTTCTGCTCCCAGCGGCCTGGCGCCCCTCTCCCGGCTGCTTAGTTCCCGTCCTGCTCCCGGCAACCCAGGCCCCCAGCCACTCCTTCAGCAGAGGCCAGGGCAGGGGGGAAGCTTGGCTTCCTCCATCGCGGGGGCAACCAAGCCTGCTTGCTCCAGCTCCGAGACTGCTGGCCGCCATCTTGGGTTTATTTGCATATAGTCACTCTGATTGGCTAGTGGGCGTGGCTTGGGGTGTAGCGAAGGTATGGTCAATTTGCATGTTTGTCTTTTATTAGATAGGATAACAATAGGGTTACCTTTAGTAAAAGTTACTAACTTCTTTTAGGGGTTTTTGTGTACTATAGTATGTCTTCCCATGTCAGGGTTACTGCCTGAATTAGAAAACTAAGCTGACAATGTTAAAAGATAACATACTGAGTAACTGGTTATTAATTATAATAGAAAAATGGCAAAACAATGTCCTGGTCAGTGAATTTAATCTCAGTTTGAATCATTTAGTCTTAACTTTCAAATTCCTCTAATGGAGCTACAGATAAGTTTCTATACATAAAACAACACTTGAAGGCATGTTAATAAACTGGTACAAGTTGAAGCAAAAACAATGAAAATTTTAAGTGGGCAAAGGACATAGAAGATGGGAATAAATATTAAAATAAAACTATACAATATTATTAGTCCTCAAAGAAATGAATATTAAAACAATAAGAATTTTCAGCCTGACAGGAGTTTAAAGAAAAATAAAAATATAAAACCCATGTTGTGAGTGGTGATTAAATGGGCACACTCTTAATGCTGTATGAAAAAGTAATATAATGAACATGTATGCACCAATCAGATTTTTCATATCGTAGCATTCTGCCACTTTTGGTTTAGATCCTTTTTCTTTTTTAAGATGTAAAACTTAATACAATTGAAGGCCCCTGCAAGTGTTTTTAAATCTCTGTATGTATTGTTTGGTTTATATTTTTACATTAAAGGTTTTATATTATCTAAAACTTGATTGACTGCATTCACTAAAATATTCAATATATTATAACTTAAAAATTTATAACTTAATTTTTAAATATAATTTAAACTATTAAACTTGTATTTTGATAAGACAGTTTTATAGTGTCTGCACTTATTTACATTGAGTGGATTCATTTATTAATGGACAGTTCTAATTATTTGCTATTTTCAAAACTTACACACAGTGTATATAATGGTAAGCATAACAGATGTGAGCTCAACCAGCATGGAGTTTAAAACCTAGTAGGGGATACAGACTTAAACAATTACACAAGTAAGTAGAGTTACAGATCATAATACATGATATGAAGGAAATATAGAGGTGCTAAGTTAAGAGAGTGCTAAGTCCTCTGGATTTTATTTTGGAGAATGAAGGGATACTATTCAAGGACTTTAAGCAAGTGGGTGACATTTAAAGTGAGTGACATTTAAAAATAATTACTAGCTGCTGTGTGGAGAACGTATCATTTAAGAGTAACCACAGGGGTCCCTGCTAGGAAGCAGTTGCAGGAGATTGCATAAGACAAAGTGGTATTATGGACTAGGGTACTGGTGCTGGTGGGTGCTTAGATTTAGAGTGTATTTTGAACATAGATCAATGGTGTAAGATTGTAGGTTGGTGTTAAATACCTATGTAATTTTTCTTTGTAAGATATTTTAGGATGCCTGCCATGTTAAGTGTATTTCTATTGTAACTATCATTTCAAAGGAAATAAATCATATTTCCTTAGCATAATTTACCAAAAATGGCATTACTGTGTCAAATGCTATGAGCATTTGTGTGGTTCTTGATAACTACTGGAATTGCTTTCCAAAAGGATTGTGCCTGTTTATTGTATCACTATAAATGTTTAAGTTCTATCTATGATTAGCTTCTGCCAGCATAGTATATTTCATTTAGAAAAGGTTTTGTTTTTAGTACTTACATAAGCATAACAATAGTACTGTAACTGAGAGCGAGAGAAAATATATGGAATAACTTTCTTCCATTTAATATTTTATTATGTTGAGTTAAAGTGACTTTATTTTATCCTAGTTTCCAAAGGATGTTAGTAATCTGTGTACCTGATCTAAAAGTTTATTTGTATTTGAATGGCTGGACATAATACTAATTAAGAATGTTAGGTTTTGATCCTTTTCTTGCTCTATTCCTAACTAGTTTCTTTTTAGAATCTGTGGTTTTTAAAATTGGTTGGACTTGAATAACCTGTACTTTCTCAGGGTGATGGTTTATATTTTAAGTATAAAAGGAATAAATAATATGCATTGAGAATACTTCATACTTGTGAAAAGGCATTTTATTAGCATGGAGCAGGATTGGCAAACTTTTCTATAAAGAGCCATATGGGTCTGTCACATAATCTTTGTTTTATTTTTAAATAACCATTTAAAAACGTAAAAACTATTCTTAGTTCATGAGCCAGACAAAAACAGGTGGACAGGATTTAGCCTGTGAGCAATAGTTTGCTGAACTCTTATTTAGACTCTAGTCTTGGGAAAGACCTTACACTGATGACTAAATTTTTTTCTACTTCCATATATTTCTTCCTAATGTCTAACCTGAAGTTGGAACAGAATCTTTAGTATTTATATACTGTTTTTGTTGTGCTTGTTTTCTGCTTTGTTTTTAAACCTGTCAGTTCTTTTTTTCAGATCATGCTTTGCCTTTTAACATCTTTGTTCTTAAGTTTTTACCAAGTGGCACTGCCTTTTTATATAGCTCAGTGACTACTTAAAATTAACTTTGGAAATAATGAAGTTTTAACCTTCACCTATTATTTTTAATCAGATTCTACTCATTGTTTTTATGTAGGTTGTAGATTACTTTTTTCAATAACTGAATATGACACAGAATTTAGCTGTTAATTATTTTAGGTTTTAGAAGGGAAAAAGTCATAGGAATGAGATAATGGGTGAATAGGGCGGGGCTGCTTTCCCAGTCCTTTCGATGAAATATTCATCATGGAAATGTGTTATGAAATACATAAAGAAACTACAAATATGCCACATTAAATACTTTTGAAACACAAAGTATTTGAAAATTCTATAAATGGGACTTTATTGAGCTACATTTTGGAGGCATTATATATGTGGGCAGATGGTGAGTAATCTCCCAGCCACACCTTAGGTCTAGACTTGTGTGGCTCCAGTCTTTTAATTTTATTGTTGGTAAAACATTTTATATTTAAAGACTAAGGAAACTATCAGCTCTAAGGTTAACTTAGGTTAGTATTGGTAAGTGAAGAACGTGAGGTGACAGCAACAGGCAAGGAAATCTTTTTGATCTCTAGCCATACCTGGGTAATGAATGGGTTGATTCTAAGACACTGTACTTTGCTCTCAATTCCTGCTCTTTATTATACTTCAAAAACACTGGTTTTTAACATATTATGGGAGTTCTTTCAAGTAGTTAATTAAGGGAGTAGGCGAAAATAATAAAATGTCAACCAAATGTTTGAATTTTTAGTAAAGAGCTTCCGGCTTAGAAAATAAATATCCATCCTTTTTTTCTGACTGGTGAAATAATTTTTATTATAGACAGTATGGAAAATGCAGTTTACTTTAAAAGATAAGCATTAGATCATAGTCTAACATGGTAGTCTTTCACACTTTTAAAAATGAAAAGCCACAGAAGGAATACATTTAATAGCATCGAGTACAAAAAAAGATAACAGCCTTTATTGACATTTTTATGTAATACCATAAGTTTTTTTTTTAATATATTTTATTGATTTTTCACAGAGAGGAAGAGAGAGGGATAGAGAGTTAGAAACATTGATGAGAGAGAAACATCGATCAGCTGCCTCTTGCACACCTCCTACTGGGGATGTGCCTGCAACCAAGGTACATGCCCTTGGCCGGAATCGAACCTGGGACCTTTCAGTCCGCAGGCCGACGCAGTATCCACTGAGCCAAACCGGTCAGGGCAATACCATAAGTTTTTAAATATATGTATGGGTACAGCTATACTGATATATACATATATTTTATTGGGATCATGTTACATATGCAGGGTGGGCAAAAGTAGGTTTACAGTTCATATGGAAAATGATACAAAAATAAATAATTCCAGAATAAACTTGCACACTGACAACTTTACACCTACCTTTGCCCATCCCTGAGATATATGTCTGTATTCTACTGTGAACATTTAAAAAATATTTTATCAAAAACATGACCATTAATGACCATTCTCTTTTTTAATGATGGAATGGTCTATAAAGTAATTCATCAAATAAAGACACTTTAGTGTTAAGCCCTCATGTAGAACAATAAGAAACAGTGCCCTTGGTGTATACTTTATACCTATCATCAGCCTGCCTCTTATTCCATGACTGCATATTGTACCATTCCATTTTCCTTATTTATTTATTCATTCATTCATTCATTCATTCATTCATTCGGCTTATTTTGGCAGAGAGTGTGTGAAATCCTTTAGGCATGAGTATAAATCAAAAGTCAAAGAAAATCAGATTTTCATTTTAAGATTCTGTTGATGTTACCCACCCCCTTTCCTTACTCAATCTTAGTGTTGCCTAGGTTTTTTAAGGTATCCATCTATTCTCCCCCACAGAATTTGCCGATAGAAGTTGTATTCATTAGAGTTATCATAATATCCACCTGGCTGTGAGATATTGTTCCCAGGATTTCAGAAATGGATAAGGGCATTAAATCCTCAGTGTAGACCATTTTCTTTGTATTCCTTTGACTATAAGTAAAATAGATGCATGACGTTTATTTGTAAGCTGATTGATTTTTTTTTCTTGCCATCTAAACCATCCTGAATAACAGAGGTGGTAGAGCTATCCCATTTTTGTAAAAACTATTTTTTATAGGAGTTTGGGTCTTTTTATTACTAATATGTGCGCTTCCATTGTTGAATCTCTTTGTAACAGCCTTTTAAAAATTGTGGTAATATATATAACATAAGATTTACTATTGCAGCCATTTTTAAGTGTACAATTCGGTGACATGAAGTAAATTCACAGTGTTGGGCAGCCATTAATTCTGTTTTCATTATCCCAAACTAAAACTCTGCATCTGCTGGACAATAACTCTCTAACCCCTCCTGCCCCAGACTCAGGTGACCCCTATTCTACTTTTTGTCTCTGTGACTTGACTTATTTTAGGTACCTCATGTAAGTGAAATAATAGTTATTTGTCTTTTTGTGTCTGGCTTATTTCACTTAGCCTACTGTTTTCAAGGTTCACCCATGTTGTACCATGTATCAGAATTTTCATTTTTATGACTGAGTAATATTTTATTGTATTTATATATCACATTTTGTTTATCTACTCATCCTATATAATAAAAGCCTAATATGCTAAGTGCCCGGTCATCCAGTAACCTGTTGACTGTTAAGACAATCAAAGCGTAATATGCTAATGATATGCTAAGGCTGCTCAACCGCTTGCTATGACATGCACTGAGCACCAGGGGGCAGACACTCCGACTGGTAGATTAGCTTGCTGCTGGGGTCTGGCTGATTGGGACTGGGCGAGATGGGGCTGGACATGCCCTGGAGCCCTCTCACAGTCCCTCCCCGGCCAGATCGTGCATTGGTGGGGTCCCTCGGCCTGGCCTGCACCCTCTCGCAATCCAGGACCCCTTGGGGGATGACGGGGAGCCAGTTTCAGCCCAATCCCACAGGCCACTCCCCTCGGGAGGGCGCCAGATGCCGGGCTCATGGCTGGCGAGTGCTGCTGTTGCGGTGGCGGCACGCAAGCCTCTCCCAATTGGAACTGATTGGACACGAGCCCGCAGCAGGCGCAGTGGGGCCGGGATTAGCGAAAGCAGCAGATAGGAGCTGCAGGCGGCATTGGACTGCGGGTTTCGACCCGATCCCCACAGGCCACCCCGAGGGACCCCACTCATGCACGAATTTGTGCACCAGGCCTCTGGTCTGTTAATAAACACTTGAGTTGTTTCTACATCTTGGCTATTGTAAATAATGTTGCTGTGATTCCCTGCTTTCAATGCTTTTGGTTATATACCAAGGATTGGAATTACTGGATCATATGGTAATCTTATGTTTTACTTTTTGAGGAACTACCAAATTGTTTTCCACAATGGCTGCACCATTTTACTTTCCCACCAGTGGTGGCCAGGGATCTAGTTTCTTCACATCCTTGCTAACACTTATTATTTTACTTTAAAAAAAAAAAATAATAGCCATTCTAATGGCTGTGAAGCTGTAACTCATTGTGGTTTTGATATGCATTTCCCTGATGATGTTGAACATATTTCCCTATGCATATTGGTCATTTGTCTATCTTTTTTTGGAGAGAGGTCTATTCAAGTCATTTGCCCAGTTGTGACAGATTCTTTTTCTTGAGTTGTGTCTAACACTTTTTTAAAAGTAAAAGGTATCGTAATAATCTAGACTGTGTTTCTCCCTTCTCAGGATTCCTACAGGAAACAAGTAGTAATTGATGGAGAAACCTGTCTCTTGGATATTCTCGACACAGCAGGTCAAGAGGAGTACAGTGCAATGAGGGACCAGTACATGAGGACTGGGGAGGGCTTTCTTTGTGTATTTGCCATAAATAATACTAAATCATTTGAAGATATTCACCATTATAGGTGGGTTTAAATTGAACATAGTAAATTGACATTGAGGACTAATTGTATCTTCCATTTATTGAATCTTCGCTAATCACCATACATAAATTATCTAATTTAAATTTTAGAATAATTATGAGGTAGGTAATATCCCTGTTTTATAGATGAAGTTCTTGAGAATTAGGTAAATTGAGTAACTTGTTCCAGCTTGCATAGGTGGTGGTGCTGGGATTGGAACCTAGGCCTGTTTGACTCCAAAAACTGTGCTTTTAACCACTCTACACCAGGGAAACAAGGCTGTAAGCTAGAGCTATCATAAAAATGAAAACCATCAACAAAAAAATAGGAAAATGTAATTGAGGCAGTGTCACTTAAGTAGCCTTAAAAATAATCAAGTATATTTAGTGTAGAATTTCTTGGAATTGGATATTAGCTATTTAAGAGGAGGAAAACACACCCACAACTTTAAAGTTGTAAAAGACAGGTATTAGAACAATTACAGTTTTTAAAGAAACTGATAAATCAGCCTAAAACTGACTTTTTTTTTTTTTAAAGATAATCACTATTAAGTATAGTTTATATTGTTTCTTTGAGGATTTACAGTTTTCATAAAACTACATCTTCAGCAAATATCCCATTCATTGGTTATGTTTTAACAGCGAGTTAGCCTAGTTAAGAGGTTTAACATTTCTTACAGCATGCTTTCTCTATAGTCTAGTAATACAGGAAAAGAAATTTGGGTGGTTGGTAATATTTTTGTAGAAAAATTGACGTTTTATTTCATGCTGCATCTTTGAAATTCACTTAAAATTTTGAAGGAATTTAACTTTACCACAAATTTTAGAGTTTATGCACATCTTATTGGAAAAGGAGGACTTTTACGGAATAAACAGGGTAGTACACATAGAAATAAAAATCTTTCCACTTGTTGCTCTTTTTTGTGAGAAAAATGTGAAAATTAATGTTATAATTCATGGTTTTATAAAAACATTTTTAATTCTATACAAACATTTAACAGCTTATAGAATATATGTTTCTAAGATTATAATTTTAAAAATTAGGCATACCTTTTTTGTTGTCTAGAATTTTCAATATTTTCTGTTTTTTCATGTGACCTAACTGCTTATATGAACCTTATTAGATTGTAGTTTTAGTATATTTCTAGGTATTAGATCTTGTAAGAGACATAGAAGTTCTCTCTTTAAGATGGAGAAAAACAATACTGGAAAGGAGAAACAAAATTTGGTGTGATGGGAAAAAAGGAATTAAATTAAAAGTCTTCGTTAGGCCATATTTTATAAGAAAAGGTGTGTCCAATTTTTGTATTTCTAATACCTGTCATGCAACTTTTTTTTTCCTCCCCAGAGAACAAATAAAAAGAGTTAAAGACTCTGAAGATGTACCTATGGTCCTAGTAGGAAATAAATGTGATTTGCCTTCTAGAACAGTAGACACAAAACAGGCTCAGGACTTAGCAAGAAGTTACGGAATTCCTTTTATTGAAACATCAGCAAAGACAAGACAGGTAGGTAAAACTGTAATAAATACAAGTCTATTCTCTTATCTGTATCAAGTGATTTTAATTAACCATAGTATACTAATATATCTCCTAATAACATCATTTTGGGGGCAGGAAGGCTAAACATAAATAAATGTACATACCTGAGAGCATAACTATTTTATTATTGAGTGTAATTTATCAGTTTTTCCTACTGCTATACTAAAATAGGAAGTAAAACTAATTATTTGGAAAATGCTCCTTTAAGGATATGAAAGGGCAGTCCTTCTTAATCCAGTCTCCATGCTATTACTTTTGGCTTTGGTTTCTTTCCACATGGAACATTCTCTTCAACTCAGCACATCTTACATTCAAGAAATGTGGGGATTTTTTATTTATTATTATTTTTTTTGCTGTGATGTTTATAAAATGAAAGAACAGGGGAACAAATATTGAGTTCCCTGTTTTGGAAGTGCTTTTAAGAGTCTTATGTCATATGTTTCTAGATTAAATTTTGTTGTATTTGAAGTATTTTACTTTGGTAGAGTTTTTGTAAGGATATATTTTAGGAGAAAGTTTTCAGTAAAGCAAGAGACTATTTAGAAAATAAATAGAAATTTGCAGTTATTCATTTACTGGGTTGTTCTGACAAACATTAATGCTAGTTTGATCTTTTATTTTTAAAATTACCTATAATTTATTTATTAGTTTATTAATTTTTTTGTTAATCCTCATCCTGAGATATATTTTCCATCGATTTTTAGAAAGGGTGGGAGGGAGGAAGGAGGAGAGGGAGAGGCAGAGGGAGGAGGGGGAGAGAGAGAGGAGGGAGAGGGAGAGGGAGAGGGAGAGGGAGAGGGAGAGAGAAACATCGATGTGAAAATGAGACATGGGTTGGTTGCCTCTTGCACACACCCTGACTGGGGCCGGAATCAAACCTGCAATCCAGATATGTGCCCTTGATCAGGAATCGAACCCATGACCCTCTGGTGCTTGGGCTGATGCTCTAACCACTGACAAACACTGGCCAGGGCCAAAAATTACCTAAATTTTAAAAGTAACTTTTCTCTAGGTAAAATAAAATAATTTCAGTGTATTATTTAACCTTACCTGTATGAAATAAAGAGCTTAATGTATTAAAAGGTCCTATTTTAAGTCTTTGATTTATAAGTTAAAGAAAGACTTGATAGACACTTGATATACAGCACTACACTTTACTTTAGAGAAATTAAGATCTTATTCACATTGCTTCCCAGGTCCAGAGGCTGGGAAGAAGTTTGGTTTTTGTCTTCTTTTTATTGATTGTCTCTGACTGGATTCCTTGTTTTCAGTTAGAGGGAAGGTACTCAAAAAACATGATTATAATATTCATAACTTTTTCCCCATCATTTTCTTTTGAAAAATTTACAAATATAAAATTAAAGGAATTTTATTAAAAACACTTGCAAACCTACTACCATTAACAATTTATTAACAAATATTGAGTTCCCTGTAGTGGTTTGCACTAGTTGTAACTTTTAAAAGATACTTTTTGAACTAGTTAACATTTTAGTTTAAATTTTATAAAGAAAAAAACCTGGGAGACTGCCTAATGTAAAGAATTGCAAATAGAGCAGTGTTTCTCATACTTTAATATGCATAGGAATCAACTGGGGTGTTTATTCAAATCTAGATTCTAATTCAGTGGGTCTAGGTTGGGACCTGTGATTCTGAGTATATCCAGCTGACTCTCAGGTGATGCTAACTTTGGTACCTGCACTGTAGTTGTAGTAGAAAGGCAATAGAAGACAGTAAAAGGAAGTCTTATTATACCCACAATGCTGCCTTCCACTTCTCATTTGATGACCCTAAAATAACTGTCTTCTTTCTTTGTTCTGTGGTTACTATTTCAGAAGTATTAGTTCATTCTTAGAGTTTGATATTAGTGCTTTAATATACCACAGCATTCATAATTAATCAGAAAACTACCTGGTTTCCTTTTAAAATAGATTTTTAGGCTTTATGCTATTTTTGAGGGGGGGAGAAAGGTAAGGAAGTTGTATGTAGTGTTTTTGATATGGAGGTGGATTAACTTAAATTTGCTTTGTAGACATTTATGTGGATCATCTAATGAAAATATAGAGTGATGTAAAGGAATTCTTTACTTCTTAACCTTCTAGTGCTCACCTTATATTTATATACTGTTTTATTGGTATCTTTATATAATTTATGTTGCTAAACTATAACAGATATTTAGTTTCTGATCTTTATTACATAGACTTGTTGATTTGCCTTTCAGAAGTTTATTCATCTTCTTCTGTTTAAATTAATTTGATATTTGCATGCTTTTGGAAGACTTTATAAAGCTCTATTCAAGTACTAATTGTGGAAATTATAAAATGAAATGTAAATCTTATAAATTTTGTATCCATTTTTTTGTGTGAAAATTTGAAGCCCTATTTTCTGCAGAGTATTTTATTTGTTGCTTATTTGCTATTATTTGTTATTTGAACAAAATAAATTTGAATATCCTTGTTGTATTTTATAACAACTACTAATTTTCATGCCCTAGATCTTGGCCTTGAGCAGAAACCTAAAACAAACACCAAAAAGCATTATATTTAAGGTAGTAGGAACAGGACATTCATTTAGAGCTTCTCATACAACAGGGGCTGGCACAATTTCTCTGTTCAGGGCCAGATAATAAGCATTGTGAGCCACAAGCGGTATCTGTTGCATTTTTTCTCTTATGTAACCCTTTAAAAATGCAAAAATCATTCTTAGCTTTTGGGCAGTACAAAGAAAGAATGTGGCTACATTTGGCCTTCTGGTTGTAGTGTATTGATGCCCAAATTCTTCGGGGAACTGTATTGTTTGGTTATACATTAGAAGTTAGGGCAGACTTTTCAACTTAAAATTACTAATGTTAGCCTGTAAAAATCTGAAGTAAAACATGCATTCTGTGAAAGGGAAGTAGGAAGGGGGAAAACAGGGAAATTTCTCCTAATATTTCTTTAAGATAAGGGTTGCAGAATATATATTTCATCAACTTTAAAATGCCCACTATATGGCTAGGGTATAGTGAATTATATTTCTTTACAATCATTTTAATCCACATCTGAAAGGCTAAAGGAATGTTTATTTTCTGCTAGTGTGCATTGTGTGTGGTTCCCATGCTCCTACTGTGTAAAGACTGCTACTTGGTTTACATTTATCTGGGCAGTTAGCAGTTGCCAGATTTTCCTGGCTTCTTTGGGCAGTGAATGGCAGTGTGGGCAAAGGCTGTTGAAACCAAAACATTGACACCGTGCTAGTCAGCTGTGTGTTTTCCAGTATGCTACAATCAAAAGTGGGAGGTTCAGTAAAGTGGATGACAGAAGCAGAAGTCTCAGCATATTTGCTACTCCTGATTCAGTGTTTTTTTTGTTTGTTTGTGGTTTTGTGGGGGGTTTTTTTTTTTTTGCTTTCTGGAGGTCTCAATTTGAGCAAAATGTGAAAATTAGTTTTATGAACTTAAAAATGTTGAGTGATCCTGGTTTTTATTGGTAATTTCTGGATACTGAAAATTAGTTGTTTTAAGACCTGCATTAAAGAAAGTTTTTGATCAAATCATTTTAACAAAACAAACCAAACAAAAAACCTTATGTACCATACTTTTGTTTATTAGTAGTTGAATTTGTGTACATGAGGTCAATATTTTGAACTTTAGCTTTTTATGAGTTAAAAATAGAACAGTTACTGAGCACCTCCGGTACGCCATATTTAGCTTCTTGATTAGTGGTATTACTGCATTTCAGTTTTCAAGGCTGTAGTTTGCAAAGTTTTTTGAGAAATTTGGCAATGCACAGTTCCTTTTCAGAACACACCTTGTTCCTCCCGTTCCTCTCCCCCTAAGAAGGCTAATATCTTGCATGTTACTATAATTAGGGTGATAGAATGTTATTTCCTTGAGTTTGCAAGAATTTTTGCAGGTAATAAGCCATTCAAATACTAGCTTAAAATGAAATCTTAGTTGAAAGTATTATAGACCCTAGGATATGGAATGATGCTATTAACAGTTCTTTAGTATGGAGTACTCTATTGCCTTAGTCTCACAAGTATGTTTTCAGATAGTAGCTGAGCTGAAAATATTGTGAAATATCTTGCCTTTTCAAAAATATTTACATGTATAAACTTGTACACATTTGTTCCTTCATAAATATTCCCATTCTTAATGAACTTAAAAATGTTGAGTGATCCTGGTTTTTATTGGTAATTTCTGGATACTGAAAATTAGTTGTTATAAGACCTCCATTAAAGAAAGTTTAATTATTAAGTGCCAGTTAATGCTTAGCAACTAGCCACAGTTGGGTATTGAATGTTCAGCTATAATTTCTTTAAAAATTACCTACAAATTTTGGAATGTGAAACCATTGTTCTGTGTCAATGCCAGTGGTTTAAGGTGCATAAAGGATAAATAATAATCACTGGATGTCAGTATGACCTTAAAGCATATAACCAAGAAATAAGAAGTATTTAAATCTGAGAAAATATGGTAAATAACTGATTCCTTAAAATACAATTTAAATTTTCTATTAGTCACATTTAATGAAAAAGTCATTTTGGAATAACTGTTTTTCTGTGTTAATCATTTTAGCAACTGAGGTGCTAATACTGAATATTTTGGTGGTGGGTAGTAATCTCTTCTTTTTAATCATTGGCTTCCAATTCTCTCTCTGCATTGCTGGAAACAAAATTATATATTCTGGTATTGGTGATGGGGATGTGCACACTTATAAAGTAGACTCTTTCAAACTGATTTTAGAAATAAGTTACAATCAAACTTTGCTTCTGCTAAATTAGTAGAGGACCAAAACCCTGTTTTTCTCCTCTCATAAAATGTTTGAGTACCTCTACATTGACCTTGTAACTTTTAAAAACAGGAGTAGTAAATCTACATTCTTAACAAATATGAGCTTTTACCTGGTTTGTTTTATTTATATATATGTATATTTTTAAATTCTTGCATTAATTTTCAAATTTAAGAAGTATTTTTATGATTTAAAAATAGAATAGTTACTGAGCAGATTTAAAAAGTATGTGAAAATATATTAAATGCTAGCTCATGCTTTACATTTTATGTGCTCTACAAAAGTCATTTTAATGCCTTAAATTATTTATATTATTTAGCAGTGAGAATTTCTAATATATAATTTTTTAAGGACTTAGGAGTAAAAGTAAATCCTCTCCTTGAGAAATAATGGTAAATATAAAATATTAAAAATTTTATATATAGGTACAAGTGGTAATGTAATTTAAAGTACAACATATTTAATGATTTCAGAAAATTATTGGATATTTTTATTTTGTAGTTAGCTAGTGGTTGATTAAATTGATTCCATTAAAAATAAGGTACACATTTTCTAGGGCTATAGTGATTTTTATATTAGATAGCTGAATAGAAATATAAGTAACTTTTGAGATGTACATTTTAATATATAATCAAAATATTATTTAAATGCCCACTTAACTGAAACTTAATTTTATGAATTTTAAGTTAAAGTTTTACTTTAATGGTAAATTACCAACTCTACCAAAGCAGTTGATATATTTTTAAGATAAAAATTAGTGAATTGAGGTACCTTCTTTTCCTTTATTACAAGCAATGGATATGCAGTGACTTTGGCATAAAGAAATTAAGCCTTACCTGTCAGTTTACTACAATTAATACTAAAATTATTTAATTTAAAACTACAAATCATACATTTGGCATGTATTAGCTTATTTATTTATTTATTTATTTATTTATAAATATATTTTATTGATTTTTTACAGAGAGGAAGGGAAAGGGATAGAGAGTTAGAAACATCAATGAGAGAGAAACATCGATCAGCTGCCTCCTGCACACTCCCCACTGGGTAGGTGCCCACAACCAAGGTACATGCCCCCTACCGGAATCGAACCTGGGATCCTTGAGTCTGCAGGCTGATGCTCTATCCACTGAGCCAAACTGGTTGGGCTGTATTAACTTATTAGGTGTTAAGTCCACTTGGTCACATTTGGTTCATAGAAAGACTAATATTACCAGTTTTAGAGAGTTAAAATATTCCAATCTCCATAGTAATTCAATCTCAAAAATTAAAATAAAAAAAAACCAGTAAGCTTGAAGTTAAATGTGCAATAAAGCAGACCAGCTTTCTTAAACACTTCATTCTTTGAGAAGACTACACACAAGTATTACATCTTTTAAGTTAATTTGCACTACATGTAAATGAATATTTGTGTGAGTTTCTCTTTTAGATGTAAGCTTCTGCTTTGATGATATATTTTTCAGGACAAAGCAGCAGTACAGTTAACTAAACACTTTGTCCCACTTGGCTATTGCGTAATTTTCTGGACTGGAAAATATATTGTTGATCTCCATATATAATTGTGTTTGTCGCCATAATTTTCTTCCCATAGCCTTAAGCAGAGGTCCCTTTCTCTTATTTAGAATATTTGAATTAGAATGCTAGAAAGGATAAGGTCAGTATAACTGGATAATGTTCTAGAAATTATTTTTAAGACTTATAAAGATACAGAATGCACTGCTGCTGTTTTTTGTGTATCTTAAACAATTCGCAATGTTTAGAATTTAAATAATGTAGTTATCCATCCACAAAAGTCCCAGTTTCAGCTTCACTTGTCCATCTTAGAATTTCAATGGACAATGTTGTAATTGAAGATAGAACTCAAGATTCCAGTCTCTTGACCTGACTGTATTTTGAGGTGTGTGTGGGGTGGTTTCTTTTTTAAGAAAAACACAAAGGTTAAAATCCTTTTTGTACCACTTTTCTCCTCCCCATCTGGGTTGGAGTGGGAGGGGTGGGGGTCAGTGCTATATAAAACATTTGTTTTCCCTAAGTCAAAGAAATAATTTAAATCTAACTTTAGGTTTTGATTAATTCTGATTTAGTTTAACAAACTAAAATGATTGCACTAATACCTGTACTTAAGTTTTTCAGAATCTCCCCTAATTGCTAATTTGAATTTTCTAAAAAAAAAATCTAATCACATTACAAAACAAAACTGACTTTAAAGAACAAACCAGGATTCAAGCCATATTTTAAAATTGCATCCCCAGTTTTATTCAAGCAATCTGATGTCTGTTTTAAAAAGAAATTTTTAAGAAAAGCTCATAATTTCAAACTTCTTGCACATGGCTGTCCCAATAAATTACTATTACCAATGAAACAGACTTTAAAGAAGTTGTGTTTTACAATGCAGAGAGTGGAGGATGCTTTTTATACATTGGTGAGAGAGATCCGACAATACAGATTGAAAAAAATCAGCAAAGAAGAAAAGACTCCTGGCTGTGTGAAAATTAAAAAATGCATTATAATGTAATCTGGTAAGTTCAGCATATTAATTTTGGCAGAAAGTAGATGTCTTTTAAAAGTAACAAAGGAGCAACCACTTTAGGACTACCTAGTTGTGGGCTTTTAATTTGAAATATTAAAAGACACCTCACGGGAGGAGGGTAGAGGGGTGGATAAAAAATGTGAAGGGGAATGAGAGGTAAAAGAAGAAATTAAAAAAAATTTTCTTGGAAGAATTCAAAGTAAAAAAATGTATCTTTTCTTGAAAAAAAAAGAACCGTGTGGTATGTTTCCATAATTAGTATATTGGAATTTTTAGTTTAATGGGTTTTAATTATAATTGAGGCAGTTTTGATTGCTATAGACTACATTTGTCACAGGGTCTAGGAAGAAAAAAGTAGAAGAAACTATATAGAGTTTATAATAAGGTTGAATGTCCCAGAAGGTAGAAGCCCTTTGCTAATAATTCTACTCACTGGCATCAACATCTTTTTTCACCCAAGTTAGAAACTGGGAAGTCTTCAGGTGACTCCTGCTTCCTTCCTTTTACCCCCATTTGGAGACAACCACAAATTCCGATGATGTTACATTCTAACTTTTACCACATCATTAGTTCAGTCCCCTTTCATTTCCTGCTGGGACTGTTATAACCTCTTATATGGTTTACCTGTTGCTGTTTTCATTCATGGTGCAACCAGAGAGATACAGTGGGGCCTTGACTTATGAGTTTAATTCGTTCCGAGACTGAGCTTGTTAAGGAGCTCATTAACTCAAATTACTCTATCAACTCAATGCAAAAAATCGGCCAAGAGACAGCTGATATCTCAAAAAACTCGTTAGTTGGGACACTCGTAAGTCAAGGCCCCACTGTATACTTAAATATCACTCTCTTATTTTCAAATCCAGTCTCTGACTTCCTATTAACTATGGAATAAAATCTCAAATTTCATAACATCCTATATAATAAAAGGCTAATATGCAAATTGACCAAACAGCAGAACAACCGGTTGCTATGATGTGCACTGGCCACCAGGGGGCAGACAATCAGTGCAAGAGCTGCCCCCTGGTGGTAAGTGCACTCCCACAGGGGGATCACCACTCAGCTAGAAGCTGGGCGAGCGCAGCAGCAGTGGCGGGAGCCTCTCCCGTCTCCACGGCAGCACTAAGGATGTCCGACTGCCAGCGGAGAGCGGGCCTAAGCCATCAGTCAGACATCCCCTGAGGGCTCCTGGACTGTGAGAGGGCACAGGCTGGGCTTAGGGACCCCCCTGAGTGCACCGGGCCTCTAGTGTTATATATGGCTCTTCACTCCTTCCTACCCCTAGCATTATCTCGAAAAACTCCTTGGAAATTACTTTGTCCTTATATAAATGAACACCATGTATTTTCTTACTGTCCCTTGAGTCTTAACTGTTGCTCTTGTTTGGAATACTAGTATTCTTATCCCCTAGTCTTATAAATTAGGTAGTACTTTTTTGTGATTCTGTAATCTGTCTTCTAAGAATCTTTCTTTAAACCTTTAGACTAAGCATAATGCCCTTCCTGTGTATTCCCAGTATCCTTTCTTACATGCTTACCATATTACTTGAAATAACCTTTTATATTTGGTTCCTGTCCAGTAGAATCTTAGCCAGAATCACATTTTTTTTTCATTTTTACATGTCCATGCCTAATGAGGTTCCTGTTGAATTTTATTGCGTGTGATTTTTCAATTTCCTTTCTAAATCCATATTAGATTGGTCTTGCTCAGAAAACCTATGACTCAATAGATGCCATAAATTTTATGCCAAAGCTTTATTTAGATTTTGATATATATTGTTTGTAATATATAATGTTCCGTGAGAACATGAAATAAAACTATAGGATATCATTTATTGTGCTGATTAAACTAAAGGTAGGTAGTCTTTATTATATAAATTTGAGGTCAGAAATAATGTAGCTCTCAAAAGTATGAAATATACATCTGAATAGTAGATTCCATACCAGAATATATCATGTGTTCTAGTACTAATGTAAATTCAGAAGAAGAAAGCATGCCTGACATTAATTTTTATTGAGATTTATGAACTCTTGATATTTTTAGTATCATTATCTAAAGCAGTATCATAATTTGGAAGGTGTGATAAAATTGAACATTGCAATGCAATTTGAAAAGTCAGACTTTTTAAATTACAGTAGCCATGAGCTCGATATAAATGATTAAGTATAATTTTCTATTTTAATTTTTTATTTTCTCCTATTATCTTACTATTAGGTGATTTTTAAAGTAGAACTATTTGGAATAAAATAAATTTTGTGCTTTAAATCTTTATTTAAACAAAGGTGGAATCATACTTTTCTAAAGTTTCTCATTGTGCAAACTATTTTCATTGACTATGTAGTGTGAATATCAAATGATTGTTGGGCATGATGAATTTAATTCATGTCTTTTCAGTGGACATGGATAGCATTTATGTAAAGAAAAAAGTGTATTTGTAATGTTTAACATTTTAAATAAGAATATTTTTATAAAACTTGATAAATAGGTACAAATTAGTTTTTCTTAGCCCTAAAATAGATGAGTTTAAATAAAATAATTACTGGATACTACTTTTGTCATATATGTGTGTATGAGAATAAACTAGTTTCCATATGAAAAAAAGGCATTTACTGCTCTGTTTTGATTAATTGTAACATTTCCCTAATCA
Organism: Myotis myotis; assembly: GCF_014108235.1. Lineage (NCBI taxonomy): Eukaryota > Metazoa > Chordata > Mammalia > Chiroptera > Vespertilionidae > Myotis > Myotis myotis. The sequence continues at coordinate 179,354,584 of NW_023416335.1, forward strand.
TTGAAATTATTTTAGTAAGATTGCCTAGTAAGGAGGGTTCTGTGCGATGTGAACCTAAAATATTTGTCAGAATCTTAAAAGAAGGTAATGTTAACAGATTAGGTTTTCGTTGTATCCTAAATACTTGTGTGTTGTTTTAACTTAGATTGTGTTTTTTTATATCCATCTTGTGATTTTTTATTGCTTCTACTTCACCAGTTTAGTACCATTGACATTTTTCTTCATTATAAAAGTTGAAATGGAGTAGATTATTTATGGAATTGTGATCAAAGAGCATTTATGAAAGTTAAGTGAGGTGGATTAGATCCTCTTTTAAGTATTCCATTTTAAGGGTTTATTTTCATAAATTAGTCAAGGGTTGGTGAGCTATAAAATTATTCTTTACTATATCATTGGAAATTTTTTGCTTTTTATTTAAGGAGATTAGCATGAAGGTTTATATATATTAGGCCTTGATTGTATTGCTTGATAAATTGTCTATTACTTTTCCTCACTACTTTGGATGAAACAAAAGCATATGTTATATCAATAATGATTTCAGAAAGTGGGGAGCATTCAATGAGTGCAGCTTGGGGGCTTTCTTGGAGAGCTTGTTTATTCACTAGTGTTCATATCAGTAATGCTGGTTTTTCTTACTATTTGTTTAAATGTGAGTAATCCTCTCATTACCACTCTGTATTCACTAAAAAGATATTGGTGATACTTCTCTGAATTTTAGATTTGTTGTGAAAATTAGATAAGTGAAACTTGAAGAAAATGTCCTGATTTAATTTTGCTGTTATTTTGAAATACTAATTTTGGAAGATTTTAGTAATACAATAAAGGAGAAATCATATCACTTAAATTTTAAATTATTTTTAGGATAACAACAAATGTGTTTATATGAATATCAACAGAGGTGGTTAAAATGAGTAAAAACCTAATGTTCATTGTTTTTAAGGTGACTTGATTTATATAACTTTAATTGTTGGGTATTTGTTTCTAAGATTCCCTCTAGTGTCCAAGCTAAAAAGTATCATTATATTAACAGGCTTTTAAAAATAGTACTACTGAGTTGAACAGATTTAAAAATATATAGAAGATAATATTTTTTCTTTAATTTTATTTTGCTTTTATATTTAGTTTGCTCTAATCGGTACATGACAAGAATTGACTATGTATAGATCTTGTATAATTTCAGTATTGCAGTTAAAAACTGTCCTGCTACTATATTCAGAGTGCCACTTTTCACGTAATGAATTATTAGATTGAAAATTATTCTGACCTAAAATCACTTTCCACCATTACTGATTTTGGTACATTGCTTTGATCACAAATAGATGTCAGCCAAAATGACCAAATATATATTTTTTTGAAGATACAGCATTTGGCTTTCTATGGCAAATTTTTGAATACCTAATATACCAAATAGAAACCAAATAAGTAAAATAGAATATTCTTTAAATTGGTAAATTATACCCCTATTTAAATGATTTCGCTCCTTTTCCATAAATCAGAGTATTACATTTTTCAAAGTAGTGTGTGTGTTGGGTCACTTTAAATTTCTTCCTTACATGATTAAGTAATAATTGAAACTAATGCCTTACTACAGTATATATTTTAAAACTGAAAGTATATTCAAATACTGTTTACTTCTCAGTAATTATCTAAATCTAACAGATTTAAACAAATATTGAACCAGAGCTCAAATATTATTACTGTGAATAATTATGAAAATATTATATACTTGCAGGCTTAATATTTAACATCTAGACACTCAGGGATAATTAAGTGTAAACACATTTTCAACACACGTACACATTTGGATTTTGGTTACCAAGGTGTGCTGATACGTAAAAATTAGTAGCAAATTAAGTTCTGGGAAAAAGCATTTGTGAAGCTTATGTAGGATTCTATGCCTTTGCTTTTCATTTCCTTTTGTTAAAATCAGTGTTTCCATTTATAACATTGACAAAATATCTATGAAGAAGACATTAAAAGAATGTTAAAGGTCTGATAAATACTCATTTGCCTATAGGTGTCCTCTCTCTCAGTATTAATGTTTTCATTAGTGATACACCTTTCCTGTTATCTGTACACCTCAAACCATCATATATATTCACATTGTAATACTTGTTTTATATTTCAGGGTGTTGATGATGCCTTCTATACATTAGTTCGAGAAATTCGAAAACATAAAGAAAAGATGAGCAAAGATGGTAAAAAGAAGAAAAAGAAGTCAAAGACAAAGTGTATAATTATGTAAATACAATTTGTACTTTTTTCTTAAGGTATACTTAAGTGATAATTTTTGTATATTACACTAAATTATTAGCATTTGTTTAACTTTAGCATTACCTAACTTTTTTTTTCTGCTCCATTCAAACTATTAGCTTTTATCTTGAATGCTTATTTTAAAATGACAGTGGAAACTTTTTTTTCTCTAAGTGCCAGTATTCCCTGAGTTTTGGTTTTTGAACTAGCAATGCCTGTGAAAAAGAAACTGAATACCTAAGATTTCTTTCTTGGGGTTTTTGGTGCATGCAGTTGATTACTTCCTATTTTTCTTACCAATTGTGAACTTCAATGTGAAACAAATTAATGAAGCTTTTAAACCCTCCCTATTCTGTGTTTTCACTAGTCACCTACATGGATTAATTACTAATTTTAACTTCAATTGAGATTTCATGATTGGTTTTGCCAGAACATTAAGGGAACACGAATTTCTGAGCTTCCTGTAGATTCATCTTGTAGCCATCATGTCCTGTAGTTTCAGTTGCCGTTACTTAATGTAAATGTACACTGTTCACAAAGGCTTTCTTCCTCTTTCACTGCTATTTGTCATAGTCATGTTCCCAAAAATAATATATTTTTTCTATAAAAGGGGAAAAAAGGAAAAAAAGACAAGGCAATGGAAAATATTAAAAGGCTATTTACTGTCCACATTAGATAAACTCCTATAATACTCTTAATAGCTTTTCCTGTTAATGCAGACCCAGTATGTAATGAGGATTCTAGCAACCATTTGGGGGTATATTTACATGCTACTAAATTTTTGTAATAATTTTAAAAAATTTTAACGTGTATAAAAATTCTCGTAGGAATTAAATATAGTCTCCCTGTGTCAGAGTGCTCTTTCCTACCATAACTTTCAATAAACCTTTTCTTGAACTTCAGTCTTTAAAAATAATTTTAATTCTGGTAGTGATATTAAAGATTATTTGAGTCAGTTAGAGTAGGTGTTAAAGAGACCAAGTTGAAGTCCAGGCCCTGTGTGAACCCCTGAGCTCCATTGTGAGTTTCACAGTATGGAGTGCATCCCTATGGTCTCCCCGTGTTGTCAAGCATTGGTTGGTCAAAAAATGGGGACTGGAAGAGATGTGGCTAGCTCAGCAAGATACGTTCTCACTATGTGGTGGTTCTGCTGACAGATCAGGAACATAACTTAAAAATAACAACAGAACTTAAATTATATGTATATATTTTAAATGAGGTTTGGGGGATGGGGCAAAACTTTAACTTTTTTAAATAATGAAGGGAAAAAGTTTCAAAGTCTCTAGTATTGTCTAGTTCTCTTAACATGCTAAAGTAACATTTCATAAACACTTTACAAGTCTGGTCCATTTTTGTTTAAAGAATAAGGTTTAAAAATAGATAAATTAACAAAATGATTCTTTCAGTGCATTTAAAATGTTGCTTATTTTAAGATATTTAAAGTGAGATGGTACATTTAAAGCAAGAGGTGAAAATATCATTGGACTAGGAGGAAGGTGACTTAGATTTTGGTGTCTTACAACTTTGATTTTGGGCAGATCACTTATCATTTCTTCATGTTAAAATAACTCATCTCAAGGCCATAGCTAGCCTTACAATTATGTGATTTACATTCAGTTTACATAAAAATATACCTGTTTGTCAATCTTGGCATAATTTTTACCTGTGTTATTATCTTCAATACCAGTTTTAGGCAATTATGCAAGAGGTGAAGTTCATTTTTGAATATCCTTTCTCCATATTCAAGACTTTTCCTCCCATATTAGTGTCATCTTGCCTGCCTACCCTTCTATATGGCCAATGACTTGATGCTTTTAATATATCTAATTCCCCCTAACCTCAAGATTTATTGCTGTTTTGGGTATCTCCTTGAAGGCTTCAGATCAAGTCACATCAGAATGCCTTACATCTTATTTGCTCAAGCTCAACATAATCTGACAGATACTACAGTGGGATTTGACCTAATGGCTAATTTTTGAGGTGGTTGTAGCAATTTAATCTTTAACCTTTGAATATCATGTTTGCTGACTGGTCCATTAGTGACTATGTAGGAATTTTCATACCTGCTATGAGTAGACAGAACCCTATCCAATGGAAGAAGAATTTAATAAAGGTAGTGCTGAAAGAATTCCTTAGATAATCTGTAATTAGGACTGTGCTGAAAGAATTCCTTAGATAATTTATCATTAGGATTAACTCTGGTAACAGTGACACATTGCATTGTTTTAATAACTAAAATCTTACAGTGAAAAATACTTCAAAATTTAATTTATAAAGCTTTTTAGCGTGGTTCATTTATTCAACATATTTGAGTGCCTTCTAAATGCCAGGCACTACACAAGGCACCGAGGATATTATGGTAAAAGGGACATAATCTTTATGCTAAAGTAGTCTTTATATTCTAGAGTGGTTTGTAATCTTTGTAAGGCGTTTGGCACATGACCCAGAAATAACCATGCATATTTTAGTTTTGTAGGGAAGGGAGTCGGTCTCTTGAAATTTCTTCCATTTTTGGAATAATTATTTTGCTCTGATTCCAGTGTAACTGTTTAATCAAGCTACTTTATATAAATCATTTTTCATTGTTTTAAAGGAGTAAGCTTGATTATATATTTTTATTTGGCATAATTGTGTGACTCTGTTGGGACAATTATAGTATACATTAAGTTGTATGTAATAATATTAAAATCCCCAAGTGTGTAATATTCTGGTTGGTCTCTTTGTGTAAGTAATTAAAATAGACTTTAAAATTAATAATGAATTCTGAAATAGCTATGTTTATTTAAGGACGATTAAACATATGCCTGAACTAATGGACAGAAAAGGACATTTCTGTGTAAAAATCATTACGATTTCTGGAATGGTTTGCTAAACTAAGGTTCATGGAATATTATCTAGGTGGAGTGTTAAGACTTATATAGAACCTCCTCTTGTTTCTACCCAAGATAAAGAAATGGCCATGCTTCAAGAATAGCAGTGCATAATTGAGTGAGGGGATTTTTTAGGACTCTTGAATTTTTGATGTAGCTGGGAAATTTTTTTTTAATGCAGTGGTAATTATCCTTTATTATCTAAATTTAGAATAAATTGACACAGGTTTGTTTTCATAGAGATTTTAAAAGAGGAAAGATGATCCTAGGAGTAACATAAATGTTATCTAATTATTACAGACTTAAGATAAAGTTGAAGTTGAAAAAATGCTAAATTATAGTCTTAAGACATAAACATGTTTGTGGAAGAATGTATCAGAAGTATATAGTAAAATTTGAATGAATATTCCCAATTGGGAATTCTAGGCTCTATTTTAACTGAGTCACACTGCATAGGAATTTAGAACCTAACTTTTATAGGTTATCAAAACCTTTGCCACCATCGCACAATTTTGTCCTAATATATAAAGAAATCTTGTGAGGCATGTTAAGTTGAAGTTTGCATAAGTTCATCTCATTTGTATTCCAGTTACTGTTTTTTCTTCTAGCCATTTTTCTACACATTGTTTTTGTAGGTAATAAAAGCTAGTATCATTTACATTTGTCCAAAAATAATACTTTCATAGTAATTATATATTGCTGATTTTTAAGAACCTAGCAGTTACTATAAAACTGAATTTAATAACTTCTCTGTTAATATTGGGTAGCATGAAATCTGCTTTGATAAATTGAACAGCATACAACTGGTAGCTGCAAATTCCTTCAGAAAATGAAATTATTTCTTTCTAAAGATATATTCTTAACCAGTTCTTAAAAAATAGTGATAACTAGATTAATACTTATTTTAGTTCAATAGTTTTAAGTGCCTGTTTGGGATGATGCTAGGTAATTTAGATGAATTTAGGGAAAACAAAATTATTACCTGCAGAAATGTCAGTTACAGAGATCGCCCCTCCCCATAGAGTTAAATGGGTAATGTAATGTTTTATCCAAAAGTTTCCAGTTCCACTGTCTTGTGTTTTCATGTTGAAAATACTTTTGCATTTTTCCTTTGAGTGCCAATTTCTTACTAGTACTATTTCTTAATGTAACATGTTTACCTGGAATGTATTTTAACTATTTTTGTATAGTGTAAACTGAAACATGCACATTTTGTACATTGTGCTTTTCTTGTGGGACATACGCAGTGTGATCCAGTTGTTTTCCATCATTCGTTTGCGCTGACCTAGGAATGTTGGTCATATCAAACATTACATTTAAAAATGACCACTCTTTTAATTAAAATTAACTTTTAAATGTTTATAGGAGTATGTGCTGTGAAGTGATCTGAAACTTGTAATATTTTTGTCATGAACTGTACTGCTCCTAATTATTGTAATGTAATAAAAATAGTTATGATGGCTATGCTAGTGTGTATTTTTAAAAAATATATATATTTTTATTGATTTCAGAGGAAGGGAGAGGGAGATATAGAAACATCAATGATGAGAGAGAATCATTGATTAGCTGCCTCTTGCACGCCCCCTACTAGGGATCAAGCCCACAACCCGGGCATGTGCCCTTGTCCAGAATTGAACCTGGGACCCTTCAGTCTTCAGGCTGACGATCTATCCACTGAACCAAACCAGCTAGGGCTAGTGTATTTCTTAACAGAAATTTGAGACATTTGCCCAACAATTGATATGGAATTGGAATAGTTCATAAGTCACAGATACTATAGTGTTTTAGTAAATCTTTTTTTGCAGCTTATAAGTTAGAAATATTTATGAAAGGTGCTGTGAACATTTTGTAAGGTGTGTTTGCTTAAGACCATCTTAGTTTTTTTACAATATATTTTTTATTGATTTCAGAGAGGAAGGGAGAGAGAGATAGAAACATCAATGATGAGAGAATCATTGATTGGCTGCCCCCTGCACACCCACTACTGGGGATGGAGCCCGCAACCTGACCCTTGGCCAAAATCGAACCTGGAACCCTTCAGTCCGCAGGCCAACGTTCTATCCACTGAGCCCATCTTAGTTTTAATTCCATTGCCATGTTAACTCATTTATAAGTAGATGAAAACAGATCTACCTTTATGACAAAAAAAATAACTTCATCACTTTTTATCAAAGAAGGTAATTGATACACAACAGGTGATTTATTTTAAGGTCCAAAGGAAGCTAGAAGCAAAATAATGGAGATATTGAATAGGTATGTATGTAATGCCAATCACTGGCAAGGTATTTCAAGTACAGAAGTAATCTTCATATGTATTATTTCTATAACTGCACTAAAATCATGACCAGGTGCTATTTGTTTTGTAGTGAACCTTGCTAATATACCAGATGGGGAAAAAAATAAGGTATTCCTTCAAAAATTAAAGACAATAAATGTAAAAGACATTATTTTGCCTAGTTTCATGTGAATTAAATAGCATTGTCAGTTAAATGGAAAAATGGACTAAGGATAATTGGCAAAAATCTATTAAGTTACAGTTGTTTTAAGTACATTATTTTTCATTTGAAATTAGGTACTCATTAATCTATAATTTGTAGTTGGCAACGTTGTGTTAGTATAAAATTGTGCATTAAGGGTTGCTGATAAAACACAGTATAAATATAAGTTAACCCTGTTTTAGCTCAGTTAAGGCAGCTTAAGTATTTTTTATATGTCATGTATATGTTGCCATTTTAAGTTAGAATTATTTTTATATTTATACATAAACAGCTGGCACTGGTTTTAGTGAAATTATAGTAATGATCAGTTAGTGTCTTTGGTATCTGAATAATAGCGCTGTTTCATAGCTCTGTATTTCCTAAGGAAATATAAGGCTTCTAGCTCTTTCATTACAAATTCACCCCGTGCAATCAGTTCTCTGATCTTCTCTGGGTCCTTCACATCTTTGTTTTTAAGGAAAACATTCTTCAGACGCCTTTTAAAATAGTCTGCTCCTTTTGGATAGTCTCGTCCAAGGTACAGCAGCTTAAAAAAGAAAGATTATATATTTCTAAACAATCCATGTCTAGGAACAACATTTATAAAGTTGGCAACGTAATTACTTACATTTTTATAAAGATTCAGTACTTCTCCTCTTAAAGAATTGGCCATTTTCATTTATGGAAAATATCCACTTATATATAGCATACCTAAAGAAAAAGAAAGTCTGTGGGTTTTGTTTTGTTTATGTTTTTTTTCCACATAACTGTATTGTAGTAAAAATGAAGAAAAACAGATTTTACATGGTGGGAAAATGCTTTTTTTTTTTTTTAACCCAATTAATATTTTGAGCATTTTTATGTTTCAGGCAATGGGATATACCTATGAACATTGGTCAGATAAGATACCTGCTTTCACAGAACAAACATCTCCTGGGGGAGACATAAAAAAACAAGATAATTATGAATTTTGACAAGTCCCATGAGGGAAATAGGATAATGAGAGAAAATGAATTGTCAAATATGTAGGTATACCTCCTTTTAATACCACAGTAGAATGAATTAGAACTAGATTGGCATGCCAGCTTTATAATGTATAGGTTACTTAACCTTTCTGAGCCTCAATTTCCTTATCATCAAAAGGAAAATTGTATTTTTTCTGCTCTTAAGGCAAGGTCAGATCTGTTTGGAGGACATTGAGAAGAGGCCTGGTCAAATGTAGAAGGGTGCTATCCTAAGAAAGGCCAAAAAGTAGGAGAAACTTGCTGTGTGAGTTGAGCAGGCTCACAATTAATGGTAGATGGGCAATAAGATTGGTGGTAAAGAGGCAAAATGAACAACTCATAAGGGGTTACATGAGCAGGCAACATCTAATGGGATAGATGATATCTCATGTATAATTGGTTAATGAACCAGGATATCCTAAACAGACAATAATTCCCAATACTTGTTATAATTGTGGGGATCCTATCTAATAAAAGAGAAACATGGTAATTAGCTGTACATCCGCTACCCTTCCCGTTGGCTAATCAGGGCGATATGCAAATTAACTGCCAGCCAAGATGGCGGCCGGCAGCCAGGCAGTTTGAAGCGAACATGAGGCTTGCTTGCTTCACTGACGGAGGACTCCAACGTTCCCCGCCTGCCGCTGCTGGCCTCTGAGCTTGCAGTTTGAAACATTGTTACAAATATGGAAGCTAAACAAAACCCCAGAAACCTGCTTTCAGCCTGCCGGGATCTCAGAGCTGGAGTTGATACAGTGTTTCGATTATAGAACCCAAACAAACCAGATACCTGCTTTCAGCAGCAGAGGCCTCAGAGCTGGAGATAGAGCTAAAGCTGGCCCAGAATAAAAAAGAAAAAAAGGAGCAGTTGGGAGCTTCAGTCACCCGCCAGCCTGAAAACAGCCCTCAGCCCCTCACCCAGACTGGCCAGGCACCCCAGTGGAAACCCCCACCCTGAAGGGTGTGTGACCAGCTGCAAACAGCCATCATCCCCTCACCCAGGCTAGCCAGGCACCCCAGTGGGGACCCCCACCCTGAAGGGTGTGTGACCAGCTGCAAACAGCCATCATCCCCTCACCCAGGCTGGCCAGGCACCCCAGTGGGGACCCCCACCCTGATCCAGGACACCCTTCAGGGCAAACCAGCCGGCCCCGACCCACGCACCAGGCCTCTATCCTATATAGTAAAAGGGTAATATGCCTCCCAGCACCAGGATCAGTGGAGCCGCGAGGCCTCCCAGCACTGGGATCAGCGGAGCCGAGAGGCCTCCCGGCACCAGAATCAGCGTGACGGGGCAGCGCCCAAACCCCCTGATCGCCCTGCAGCTCTGTGTGTGACAGGGGGCGGGGCCACAACCTCCCTATCCGCCCTGCTCTGTTCATGACAGGGGAAGGTGCCCCAACCCCCTGATCAGCCCTGCTTTGTACCTGATAGGGGGGAGCTCCCCAACCCCCTGATCGCCCTGCAGCTCTGTGTGTGACGGGGGGAGCTCCCCAACCCCCTGATCGGCCCTGCTCTGTGTGTGATAGGGTGCAGCGCCCCAACCCCCCCGCCCCCCCGGGCCCTGCTCTGTGTGTGACGGGGTAGAGCCATAACCTCCCCATCAGCCCGGCCCTGAGTGTGACAGTGGCGGCGCCCCAACCCCCTGATCGGCCCTGCTCTGTGGGTGATAGAGGGTGGCACCCCAACACCCCCCCCCAACGGGCCCCGCTCTGTGTGTGATGGGGTAGAGCCATCACCTCCCCATCGGCCCTGCCCTGAGTGTGACAGTGGCAGTGCTCCAACCCCCTGATTGGCCCTGCTCTGTGGGTGATAGAGGGCAGCCTGAAAACAGCCCTCAGCCCCCTGATCGGCCCTGCTCTGTGTGTGACGGGGCGGTGCCCCAACTCCCCTATCGGGCCTACTCTGTGAGTGACAGTGGGGAGCTCCCCAACCCCCTGATTGGCCCTACTCTGTGCGTGACAGGGGGGAGCTCCCCAACCCCCTGATTGACCCTGCTCTGTGCATGACAGGGTATGGAGCCCCAACCCCCTGATGGGCCCTGCTCTGTGCATGACAGGGGGCGGCGCCCCAACTCCCCAATCGGCCCTGCTCTGAGCCTGACCAGGGGCTGCACCTAGGGATTGGGCCTGCCCTCTGCCACTCGGGAGCGGGCCTAAGCCAGCAGGTCGTTATCTCCCGAGGGGTCCCAGACTGCGAGAGGGTACAGGCCGGGCTGAGAGACCCCCCCCCCTCCCCAGTGCACAAATTTTTGTGCACCAGGCCTCTAGTTAAATAATAAAATTCCTAACATAAATAGGCCCAAAGTAAATGTTAATGTCAGTTATTAACCTCCTCTAAAATTCTGTAATTCCAATTTTCCCAATGACCTATGAAAACAGTCCCTCATTAACAATTTTTATTTTGAAACTAGACCTTCCCCCAGCTGCTGGCACCGGCTTCCCTCTGGCACCTGGGATCCAGGTGTCCCTGTGGCTGCTGGCAGGCACCCGGAACCTGGGCTTTGTCTGGAAGGACATCCGGTCTAATTAGCATATTACACTTTTATTATTATAGATGAGACCCAGTGCATGAATTCGTGGCCGGGTTGGGTCCAGCTGGCCCAGCCCCAATTGGCGGATCCGGGCCGGGCCTGTCAGGAGGAGGAGATGGCGGGAGGTTGGCCAGCGGGCCCCGCCCCTGATGGGGGGGGGCCAACTGGGGGTGGGGTCGGCCATAGGGAAGGGCCATGGGCAGTGGGTGGGCTGGCTCCGCCCCTGATTGGTGTGGGGGGGGTGATCAGGGGTGGAACTGGCTGGGGGGAGGGGCTTTGGGCCCAATGGGGTGGTGTGGGCTGACCAGGGATGGGGCCAGCCATGGAGAGGGGCTGTGGGCGGTGGGCCAGCTGGCCACACCCCCGAATGGGCTGGGAGGGGCAAACAGGGGCCAGCGGCATGGGGGAGGGGCCATGGGTGGTTGGCCAGCCAGCCCTGCCCCTGATTGGAGATGGGAGGCTGATCAGGGGCAGAGCTGGCCAAGGGGAGGGGCCATGGGCCAAGTGGGGTGGTGAGGGCCCATCTTGGCGGGACTGGGTGGGGGGAGGGGCTACAGGAGGTTGGCTGGCAGGCCCCACCCCCTATTGGGGTAGGGAGAAACCAGGGGCGGGGCCGGCAGGGGCGGGGTTTGGTCAGCCAGCCTCACTCCCAGATCCACCTGGTTCGCTGGATGAAGTGGGCATCATAGCGATCAGTCGTTCCAGTGTTCTGGTTACTGGCTTTTTATATAGATACTAGAGGCCCGGTGCATGAATTTGTGCATGGATGAGGTCCCACAACCTGGCTGGAGATTGAAGTCCATTGGGGGGGCCCACCGGCCAGGGACCCTGGAAAGTTGGCCAGTCGGCCCCCCAATCAGGGCCTATCAGGGGGGCCGGCCAGCAGCAGGGAGAGGCCACGGGAGGTTGGCTGTGGGAGTGCACTGACCACCAGAGGGCAGCTCCTGCATTGAGTGTCTGCCCCCTGGTGGTCAGTGTGCATCATTGCGACTGGTCGACCAGTCGTTCCGGTCATTCGGTTGTAACGGTCACTTAAGCTTTTATATATATATAGGTAGACTATTGGCCTGGTGCACAAAATTCGTGCACAGGGGGAGTTGTCCTTCAGCCTGGCCTGCACCATCTCCAATCTGGGACCCCTCAGGGGATGTCCAACTGCCGGCAGTTGGACATCCCTCTCGCAATCTGGGACTGCTGGCTCCTAACTGCTCTCCTGCCTGCCTGCCTGATCACCCCTAACCACTCTTCCTGCTGGCCTGATCAACCCCAACAGCCCCCCCCCCCACCAGCCTGATCACCCCTAACTGCCCACCCCTGCCAGACTGATTGCCCCCAACTGCCCCCTCCCCCCCACCAGCCTGCTTCCCCCAAATGCCCCCCCATTGGCCTGCTTGCCCCCAACTGCAGCCCCCCTGCCAGCCTGCTCACCCCCAACTGTCCCATCACCCCCCTGCCAGCGTGTGTGCCCCCAACTGCCCCCCCACTGGCCTGCTTGCCCCCACCAGCCCCCCCCCCCCGCTGGCCTGCTCGCCCCCATCTGCCCCCCCTGCCGGCCTGCTCACCCCCAATTGCTCCCCCTGCTGGCCTGCTTGCACCCAACTGCCCTCCCCTGCCAGCCTGATCGCCCCTAACCGCCTCTACCTCGGCCCTGCCATCATGGCATTGTCCGGAAGGTCTCCGGTCTAATTAGCATATTACTCTTTTATTAGTATAGATGATTTCAACCTTGCAGGAAAGTTGCAACACACTACAAATATTTTTTCCAGAACTATTTGAGAAGTTACTAACATGCTGTTCCATCAGCCTGAATACTTTGCATAGCCATCCAATAGAAATATAAGAGGCACTTAGGTAATTTTACATTTTTTAGTAGTACATATCATAAAATAAAATCATTTAATAACATTCTTTATATTTAAAATATTATTTCAATGTATTACACTAGCTATATTTTAAGGGCTTACAGGTACCCAGGACTTAGTTGCTACCACACTGGACAGCACAGCTTTAGAGTGTATTGTCCATGAATAAGGACACTTCCTACAGAACAATACAATGATTGGCATCAGGAAGTTAACACTGCTCTATTACTCCCATTTGATCAACAACCCCTTCATGTTCTGGCACTTGTCCTAAAGATGCCCTTATTGCACTAGGTGCCCAGTGCACAAATCTATGCACCGTAAAAGGAACTGGGCCACAAGTCTGTGGTGGGCACAGGGGTGGGTTTTGGCCCATCTGCGCCCCTACCCAGCCCCTCCCACCACAGTCCCTGGTCCCCTGTCTGCTGTCAGCCCAGCTCCCACCGCCACCGCTCTCATGCACCAGCTCCGCTCACACCTGCTGACGGTACAGAGTGACTGGGGTCGGTGCCAGCAGTGGGGGCAAGTTGTGGCTGCTGCTCTGATTGCCCCTCAGAAGCAGGGGGAGGTGGAGAAGCCCTCAGGGGCTATCGGGCTGGCAGCTGCTGCTCGCATCCATTGACGGTGCTGAGTGATTGGGATCAGCACCGGGCGCCAACAGCAGGTGCGAGCGGCGGCTCCAGCACTGGCTGTGGGTGCGAGTGGCGGCTCCGGCACCGGCAGTGAGTGTGAGCGGGGCCATTGCCAGCAGCGGGTGCGAGAGGCGGCTGCCGGCCCCAATCGCCTCTCAGGAACAGGAGGAGGTGAAGAAGCCATGAGGGGTTATCAGGGCTGGCAGCTGCCACTCGTACCTGCTTATGGTGCTGAGCAATTGGGGCCAGCACTGGCAGTGCAAGCGGTGGCTCTGGCGCTGGCAGCGGGTGAGAACGGGGCCAGTGCCAGCAGCAGGTTGAGCACTGGGCGGGACCACAGCGCACGGGAGCAAAGAATTTTCAGTAACTACCAGAGGCTCATCCTAATGACAGCGACTGGCGCCCTGCCTTGGTCTGGGACCCCTGCTCTCCTCCATCATCCCGCCGCGGCTGACGCCCACCATGTTCTGCGCTCAGCTGCCTGCTGCCGATGCCCTCCATGTTCTGTGCATGCCCCCTTGTGGTCAGCACACGTCATAGCGACTGGTTGTTTGGTTGTTCAGTTGTTCAGCTCTTTGGTCTATTTGCATATTAGGGTTTTATATATAGAGATAACAAAAAGATCGAATCCAAGATTACACATTGCCCATGTATTTTGTAGAATGTGTCTCATTGTGATGTTAACTCATGGCTAGATTAAGGTTATGTAGTTTGGGCAAACATATTACAGACATGTTGGTTTGTTCATTTTATTGTATCTTATCAGGTGGACACAGTTCCAATTTGTTTATTATGATTGATGTTAATTTTGATCACTAGATTAAGGTTTGGATTATCTGTAAAGTTACTCCCACTGGTTTGAAGTTAGTAAGCATTTTGTGAGAAGTACTTTGAGATTACATATACATATTCCTGAAAAACCTTTCATGTTGCAAAAACATTAAAAATAACAGGGTTTTGGAGGGAAATAGGTTTGGGACAGACAACTCAAATCCTATGCAACTAAACAACTAATAAACAGAAACTGGTACTTGCAGAGTTAATTTGGATCACCTGAGTTTCTCTGAGCCTAGCTGGAGACTCACAGAGATGTTTAAACTGCTAAAAATAACAGAGTTAGGGGCTGGAGACGAAGAAAGGATCAAAAGAGGCAGGAGGAAGTCTTTGGGGATGATGGATATTTATCATGATTGTGGTGATGATTTCATAAGTTTATGTATATGTTTGGTTTATCAAATTGTATTTATATTTTAAATAAATGTAGTTTATTCTATCTCAATTATACCTCAGTAAAACTTTTTAAATGCTAAAAGTAGGGCTGGTAGAAATTGAGGTACCATGGAAGTAGAGAGCTATACAGCGGTCGCCAACTGGTGGTCCGTGAGCTCCGAAAGGTTGGCGACAGCTGGTTTAAGGAAACCTTTGGACTTGACACTTAGTGGTCAGAGTAGGTGGTCCAGTCTGCCACCAATCAGTAGTTGCATACAGTGGAGTACGCTTCTCTGGAGAAGGAGCCCTGAGTGTAAGCACCTGTTTAAAAATTTTAAAAAATATACCTGAACGACTCCTGCTGATAGTAGAGCAACTAAGTGAAGACTTTCATTTTATGCTGAAGTTCATAAATCACATAGGAACCAACATTACTTCCATGTTAAAACTTGTATAATCCTCTTCTTTACTAGTTCATGAACTAATTCACATAACAAGCATACAATGTAACAAAACAATTTCTATTCCTTTGAGTTCATTACTGTTAGTTTACTCTCAATTTCTGTTGTTTTCCTTCAAGTTGCTTCCCCCCCTCCCCCCCGGCTTGCTTTTGCTGCATCACTTCTGAGCTTTCCTCCAAAGACTGGTAACCTTTTCTGGCTATTCTTAGAAGTAAAAGGCCAAAAAATGCATTTTAGAATATCTGCATACATGGTTGCAACTTACTTTGACCTTTACCTAGGGAGGATTTGAGTGGGCCCTTTATTGGGGAACCGCTCATGTCGATCTTAGCTCTTTCCTCTTGGGCTGGTCAGATTCCCCAAAGAAGTATCTTCCAATCTTCTGAGGATTTGCCTATTCAGTATTAACAGGGGCCTTGCATTCAGTACTATGTATGCCCACATTCACTTCATTTCTTTTCACTGTAGTTCTCGTGTACTTAGTATGCCTAAAGACACCCCAGTTCAGATTTTGTCCATAAATAAACCTCCAGTCTTCTATGGGAGTGAGAGGGCACAGTCACTTGGAGTTGTTTCTCACATAGCTTTCAGTTAATCCTCTTTGCTTCATTTTTCAATTCCAATTCCAATGGCCCTGTTCCAGTGCCTTTTGAGAATGATGCAGTATAAATGGAGCTCTTCTGGTGTGCTAAGTCAGTCACCTGTTCCGCAGCTTCAAAGTCTTATTGCCATCTCCCCCCTCTAATTTTTCCAATTTATTTTTATGGCCCTTTTAATGAAAATTTAGTGGAGTTTTGGAAGGGAGTGAAATTAGATGGGTGTATATAACCCGCTATATCAATACCTAATTTCATTTAAAAAAATGTTTCTTGTTTGGCTGAGAACCATTTTCCAATGTGGTTTAACCTTATTGAAGAATGGCTCTTAAAACCATGTGCTTTTAAAATAATTCTAAATTCAATCTACATAGGTATAATTTCAAACTGCAAATGATTGCCTGTTTTATTCCTGGGAAAGGGCATAGTTATATTTAATTCACAATCTGTAAATCTGTGAAAGCTTTTAGAGATATGGCTTAAATTGTCCTTTTCAGCTGTTGTTCTTTTTATAAATTAGTAAAGGATTTTCCCAGCAAAAAAAGTAGCTGATATGACTAAGGTAAATTTTCCCCATTCTTTGCTATGTTAATTTAAACAGATTAAGGCAGTGTATCTTTATT
Source organism: Myotis myotis (assembly GCF_014108235.1). NCBI lineage: Eukaryota > Metazoa > Chordata > Mammalia > Chiroptera > Vespertilionidae > Myotis > Myotis myotis. Next base: position 179,371,104 of record NW_023416335.1, read on the forward strand.
ATTGTACACTGACATTGAGGCATTTACATGTATTTTAGTTTTGGGGAAAAATTGGTCTCCCTGGGTTTGCAATTGGTGCACAGTTTAAGTGCAGCAGGGACCTGGGACTGCTCCTTAACCTTGCAGCAAGTATGGTGGTTTCTGTTCTTTGTAAAGAGCCAGATGAGTGAGGGATGAAAAGAAGTCCCCCTGTATTCTGAGAATGCAGATGTGCGTAGTAGGCAAAGGCTTCGGGTAACAATCCCCGCTGACAGCTTTTCTAGTGACTGGGCTAAGAAGCTAAGACTTAATCATTAACTCCAGTCCTGGGGTTAAGTAAGAATTGTCATTTTACTGGGGATTATGGCACTCAAAGCTGTTGTTAATCACGCTTCCCCATACAGTTCAGATGGCAATAAGAGCTGAAAGAAAGCTGGCAAAGAGGGCAATGCAATCTTATTATTTACTGGGCTCTGGTAGACTTGACTCAAATAGACGAAGCACGTATCCCCAAAGTAGTTAAACCTAAAAAGCTTCCCACAAAAACCTTATTCCAACACAACTGCCAGCACTGAAGGCTATGTAATCAGGGAGGTTGGTGGCAAGAGATGTTGCTCCCCAAGGCTGGCATACAGCTTGGTCTAGCCCAGTGGTCGGCAAACTCATTAGTCAGCAGAGCCAAATAGCAACAGTACAACGATTGAAATTTCTTTTGAGAGCCAAAGTTTTTAAACTTAAACTATATAGGTAGGTACATTGTTATTAACTTAATTAGGGTACTCCTAAGGCTTAGGAAGAGCCACACTCAAGGGGCCAAAGAGCTGCATGTGGCTCGTGAGCCGCAGTTTGCCGACCACGGGTCTAGTCCGACCTAGAAGCCAGATGATGTAAGTGAGTTGAAAGGAGACGGTTATGTATGTTCAGAACGGGTAGGCATTCCGCCTGTCTGAAGGAAAGAGGAACACTTTCTGACTCTTACGCAGCTTGCAAGAGAAGTACTGGAGGAGAACCAAGCTCACTGGCATAAGCTCTTACAGCGCGGTGACCCCTAGAACACAGTCCAGCTTGTCCTGTCACATCCATAGCAATTCCTGGGGGGGGGTGGGGGGGGGGCGGGGAGGTTGGTAAGAGTGAGAGTTTGAGCAAGTCCTCTCCCTGGAGGCCCACCCTTCTAAGGTAATTTGGAATTATCACCTCCTTTCCCCAATCAGTCCTAGTTGAGTGGACTGAGGTTTTGTACCATAAAAAGTCGTTTGGTTGAAAAACAATTTAAAACAAAAGCTTACTTCCATTCCAAACGGCTTCGGAAGTAGACAAAGTCAACATTTATATGTTCATCTTACTACCGGGGATTTGGAGGGGGATGTCAACCATTCCACAACCTGGATTTCTCTTACAAGGAGGAGAACACTGTAACCCACAAAGACTAGCTCAGTAATATTTATTAATACATTTAATCAGTGACGTTCGTCTGGAGGCCAACGTTGGTCAAGTTACACAAGCCTGCCCAGAGTATTATAAAATTAGAATTCAGAGATGAGAAATGGTGTCAACAATTTTAAAGTATTTCATGCCATGTTATGCTAAAACAGGGTTTGGGGTCCTAAAATCATGGAGAATTCAGCGAGGCTTTGGAAGGCACTTAATTTCTTATATCACTTAATTCTAGTTTTCTGTGGGTCTGAGTTGTCAGTGTCTCTTCATGTGGGGAGGAGTCACATTCTGAAGGTTGTGCTAGCGTTATCACAATTTTTGACCTTGGGCAAATAACGTAATGGCCCTGGCTGGGCTTCAGCGACCTTCATCTGTAAGAAATAAGTTCACCCAGGAATTGTTTCAGATCCTTCCCAGTGCTTGTTTACAGAGGCTCTTAGAAAAAAACGACACACACCTTGCACGGGAAATAAACAGAACCAGATGCAGGAAGAAGAATCCGAAGGTCATGCATTTAAAAATAACGAAGCCACTCGGGGCCAAGCCACCTCTTGTCTAAATGGCCGCACCCGCTGGCCTAAGCTGTGGGGACCCGGGCAGCTGGGCAGCAGCCGGCCTGGGTAGCTGGGGTGGCCCCTGTCCTCCTGGAGGCCCTGACACACATTCGCCCAGCACGCTCCGGGGACAGAGGGAGGGGGGAGACCCGCAACGGCGGCGGCGCTCGGACACTTTCCCACGCCCGCAGCACATCCTCGCCCGGAGCGGAGCGTAACTTCCCCGCCTCCAGACCCCAGGTCCGCAAAGCACAAGGAAGCACCCGGGAGCTGCACTCACGCACTTTCCGGCGCGCCGCAGCCGTAAAGCTTCGCACCGCTTCCACTGTGCGTCTGTCACCCACGCAGCGCCGAGGGCGTGCGGGCGAGCTGTCACGGAGGGGGCGGGGCGCCGGCCGGAAGGACGCAGCGCGACTGCGCGGACCGTGCGGCCGAAAGCGCTGTTTCCCTGGGGCGTCAGTGGGCGGGGCTTGTCGTCCTGACAACCCCAGAGCGTTTAGTCCGCACAGCTCGGCTTCCCCTCTTGCAGACGCACCGCGGAGGTCGTGCTTCACTGAGCATGGTGAGCGGGGATGCGGGGGAACCAGGCGAAGGGGCGAGCACTGATTCTCCTTCCCCGGTGTTCAGTGATGATAAGAGCCCGACTTACGTTCGAGGGGAGCAAGTCGGCTTAGGAAAGAACCCCTAGCGCTGTTGGGGAACGGCCTCCTCTCCATCCGTGGTTTTCCCGTCCGTCACCCGCGGACAGCTCAGAGGGGGCCCTAATCTCACACTGTTGCATGGTTTAAAACGTGGCCTCAGCCGAGTGAACATACTGATGTTTGACTCAAGGTGCGCAGCCTGCCCTGAATTTATTAGGAGAAAGCCTCTCGTTGTTGTGTCTTTCCTTACACTCCTCAGCTGTCTTCTCCAAGAACAGAGGCCAACATATAGCAATGAGATAATATCTTTCCCCATTTTTCTTACATGTGCTTTCCGTCTTCTATGACTGAAATCAGAGGAAGTGGGAATGTAATTAGTTAATTATTTAAAAATTATCCGAAAATATGAAGTTCATTCTTTGTACTTATGCCCTCTGAACTTTGGGCACTACTCGCTAACTGATGCTCTTACGATTTGCAGGGAGGTGAGGATATGTGTTTATCCCAAACCTGCTTCACATTAAAAGCACTAGTGAGGGATGACAATTTGCCCATCTTTAAAATATGGCTACTTGAGGGCAGGGGCAATGCTATTTATATAGTCTGCTGTATAGTACTTATTTCAAAATGAAAGTATGCTAACTGTTGATAGCAAATATGATAATAAAAATGGAGCCCGTTTGCAAAAGTTATGTGAGAGCGTATTCCTCGTGATATCATCTCCAGCATTTTAGAGTGTCATGTATAAATCATTAATAAATGTGCACTTTTCAAGAATGTATAATCTGCTTTGTGCCATTTTTAACATTTATATTTTATACTGTGATAATCTTATGGCTTGAACCAGTAATTTGCCCTGTGTAAGTGTTCACATATGGAAAGTTTATAATCTTATAGTCATGTGATCTCCTACAAATTCCTTGCCAGAAATCTAATGGACACATGGGCCTGATCAGGAAATTACAAATAGTGTAACAGAAAAATACTTCTAATTATTTATTGAAATACTTTGCTTTCCAAAATAATTTCCACATATTGCTGAATTCTGATTCTCTTTCTTATAAAAGCAATCATTTCACAGAAAGATTTTTCTATGAGATCATTCCTACACTTTCAAACTGGAATTAGTATCAACACTCAATGACTTACTGTTCTTTGGAACCCTTTAAACTAGTTCCTTTCTGACTGGTACTCTGGTTAGTGATAGGGCATTTGATTAAACATGGATCATTGAATGATTGTATTAAGAAAGAGTGTAAAATTTACTTATAAAAGATGCTTCACCAAGTGAACTATTTTAGTTTTTCCTAGACTTGCTTCTAGTCTTGTCTGAATTCTTTTTTAAAAGACTTTTGAGGTAATTTTAGATGTACAAAAAAGTTGCAAAGATGGTACAGAGACTTCCCTGATATTCTTTACCCAGCTTTTCCTAATTTTAGCATGTTACATAATCAGGGCACTTTTGTTAAAAGTATTTGATATTTCAAAAAATTTATCAATTCTTTTCTTTTTCCAAATTTTAGAGTACCAAAGCAAAGAAGGTAGGTAGAAATTTTCTCATCACAGTTTTATAATTACTGGCATTGTACAAACAGAATATTAAAACATTTTTAGTTAGTTTTCTTATAGTTTATAGAATTTGGTAAGCTTACTTTGTAGACATTAATGCTGTTTAAATCATGAGGTTAATCCATTCATCACTTCACATAATTACCATTGTGTGTGTGTGTGTGTGTGTGTGTGTGTGTGTCTATGTGGGTGGTAAGAACATTTGAGATCTACTGCCTTGGCAGCTTTCAAGTATACAATACAGTGTTATTAACTATAGTCACCACATTAGATCCCCAGAACTTACTCATTTCATAACTGAAATTTATACCCACTGACCAGCATCTGCCCATTTCCTCCATCCCTCCACCTCTGGCAATCACCAATTTACTCTCTGTTTCTATGAGTTTGGCTTTTTTAGATTTTACATCTAAGTGAGATCATACAGTTTCTCTGATTTAATTCACATAACATAATGCCCTCAAGGTTTACCCATATTAATGCAAATAGCAAGATTTTGTTCTTTTTTATGGCTGAATAATATTCTATTGTATATTTTCTTTTTCCTTATCTAGTCATCTGTGGATAGACACTTAGATGGTTTCATGTCTTGGGTATTTTGAATAATGTTGCAATGAACATGGGGATGCAGGTATCTCTTCAAGAAAGTGATTTCATTACATAAAGTTTACATTCTATCTGGGGATGGGAGGTGATGAAATAATATAAACCTATACAATAAAAGGCTAATATGCAAATTAACTGAATGGTGGAACGACTGGTTGCTATGATGCGCACTGACCACCAGGGGGCAGATGCTCAATGCAGGAGCTGCCCCCTAGTGGCCAGTGCACTCCCACAGGGAGAACACTGCTCAGCCAGAAGCTGAGCTCATGGCTGGCGAGCGCAGTGGTGGTGGCAGGAGCCTCTCCCATCACCGAGGCAGCACTAAGGATGTCCAGCTGATGGCTTAGGCCTACTCCCTGCAAGAGGCTCCCGGACTGCCAGAGGGAACAGGTCAGGCTGAGGGCCTCCACCCACCCCCGTGAGTGCATGAATTTCATGCACCAGCCCTCTAGTTTTAAATAACTTGGAATATGCAGAAAACCAAGGAAGGTTGCAGTGAGAAATGTGTGGTAGAGGATAGTGCTGTTACATATAGGGTGATTAAGGAAGTGAAATTTGAGAAGAGACCTGTATGAAGTAAGAAAGTCAATAATTAGCTGGCATATGACCACTTTAGACTGAAGAAAACAGTTATTGCGAAGTTGGCAGTGACCTTGTGAGAATACCGGAGTGGTTAGAATAGAGTGAGAGAGGTAGAAAGTGAAAGATAAAATATGGGGTGTGGTGGAGGAGATAACAGGAGACAGTTCATGGCCAAGTAGACCAAGATGAGATGTTTGGGTTTTTATTCTTAGGGTAATGGATAGCCCGAGAAAGTTGTAAACTGAAGAGTGACATGATATGATTTACATTTTTTAAAGGGTCAGTGGAAAATTCACTCTAGGGAAGCAAGAGTACCAGTAGGAGGACGAGTTGGGAAGCTGTTGCAGCAGTCTAGATCCAAGTCTTCGCACTGAAATAAATCAAAGTCTAGAAGTAAAGAGGACCCTTAGAGATACACAAAGGTTTTCTAGGGAGACAATGACACAGAGAAGTTTATGGATATCAATTTCCAGATAATCAACTTCCATATTGATCTTTTCCTGGGGAAAATATACAGTTTCAAAGTCCTGCCTTTTGCTATTACACTCTCCCCTTTCACAATTACCCTTTTGCTTTTCAAAACAAAGGCATATCTCTCAATCATTCTAATCTTACCCTCAGGCCTGGGCAATGAAACTAATGGATGATCCAAAACATTTATTCTGGCAAACCTTTCTTTAGTCATGGCACCAAGGACTTCTTGTTTTGTCTTGTAAGTGCTGAAATGTGGCATTAGAAGTTTTGAGATATTCTGTATTTCTTATATATTGTAGTGTGGAGTGGTGGGACTGGTAATAATTTTTGTTTAGTGACATCACCCATATTGTCAAACAATGATGCACAAAAAAACTATCACAATGTAATTCATTAATAAAACATCTAAACTCCAAAAATAACAATTTTTAAGAATAATTCTTTATTGTTGAAAGTATTACATAGGTTGTCCTTTCCTCCCCCATTGACCCCCTCCAGCCTGCCCCGGCCCCCGAACCCAGGCCTTTAGCACCCTATTGTCTGTGTCCATGGGTTATGCATATATGCATACTAGGTCTCAAAAATAACAGTTTTTTTAATGAAAAAAGACCGAATATCAGTAAGCATGTAAATGAGCTTAATAGTTTTACATAGACCTTAAAGTCGTTTTTGAAACTTCATACAACTTGAATTAGTATTACTCATTTCAAAAGCTAGGAAATTGTACAGGACTATAGAAAAGGTTAGAATATCAGGTGCATTGTTGAAAGATCCACCACTACCTTTACATCAATATGTTGTTTTTTTCCCCAAAAAACCACTGCACTTCATAGAATACATGAAATAGCAGAAGACTTTAAGTAGATTGTAGGAGAAAATTGCCTTACAGATTGATGAATACATAGATGATTCCTGTCATTCCAGTTAATTTATAATTGCTCTCCCAGTGAAGAAAATATTAAGAAATGTTGATATTTGAATTATTTTTAGGAATACAACTTGTGAAGAGACTTTACAGAGCTTGGTTTATTTTTATTAGAATTCATTTTATTTGAATAGACTGAGAATAGTAACGAAAAACCTTCAGGTATGGAACTGTACTTTAAATCCTATTGTCATTTAGGACTACAATATTCACAAACAAGCTTTGTTTGCCTAAAATTTTCTTGTGGAGCGCGAGTGACAGAATGACCAGGACTCCAGACTGATTAAAATATGGAGAGCCTTTATTGACTGGCCAGTGTCCGCTCCTCCACGCGGGACGCCCAAGAGAGAAGCGGCCACGACCATCTGCAGAGGCCAATATTTAAAGGGGACAACTACATCCGTGTTCAGGTTCCCATAGCAAGCAAAGCCAAGTTACAAAAGCTCATGCTCGTTGCGTAGTTTTAGCCAAGCTGTTCATCATCCTCCTGCTACTCATTTCTGGGTCACTTGAAGGTCAGGACTGTTCTTAATTGTGATCTGTCTGTGCTTTGTGGGCTGTTGGTCAGGTGTGTGAGCTCATTTCCTAGAGACTTTGCACAGGCTGCCTAGCGGCTGAGGTGGCTGGGTCATTAAGCAGGCCTAAACATTTTTTCTGCTCTGTAGCAATTTGAGTCCTGTTTTCTATGGGACATGCAATGTTGACCCTAAAATATAAATGATGTTAATTAAGTTCAGGTCATTAAAATTGCATCTTTTTAAAATACAATGTGTAAGGAAATGGAATAAACTCATACCTGACCTCATAGTACAAACTGAGGTAGCTTGTCATGAAGATGCATATTAACATGTTTATTTGTATTAAAATATGAAGTCAGACTGTCTTCTGTCATTGTGATGTGGCCGTTTGGTTGAATTGTGAGATGACCAATTGGTTTAACTTTGAAAGCCAGACTTTGCAAATTAGGTAAATAGTAGACACTTTTTATTCTTTGAATGAGCAAAATCTGCAGCTTTAAAGTTTTGATCAACTTAAAATTAAAGCAAGTGGTGAGATAAAATAATTTTATAAAAAATATTTTTATTTTTTTCCATTTCCAGTAATGTTGGGCTTAAAAGATTTTTTGGATCAACTTTTATGCTGAAAACAAATGGTGCTGACTAAAATATACATATAGATCAAAACTGTCATCTTAAAAGTATTTAGCGCTAATAAGATAGAAATTAACACAAGAAACCCTGTATGAAAGCAGAAACTGAAGAAGTAACAGAAGCTCTGCTATCGTGTGGTCATTTACAGACCTGGGCAAACTTGAACTTTGGTCTTAACAGCAACAATGGGAGCCAAACACAGTGGAATAATGTCTTCAGTAAATAACTGCCAATTTAGAATTCTGTAACAATTCAAATAGTTTTCAAAAATAAAAGGGAAATAATATTTTCCCCAGCAAAAATTGAGTTTCCACCTGCAAGACAGATTACATGTATAATGTATAAAACAATCATAATAATAATATGTGGATTCAAAAAATAAACTAAGATGCATGACAACACACAACCCAACATTTTCGTCAGTTGATATCCACATGTTGTAGGTAACGGGAGCAGCACCAGGCGTTAGGCCTGACCTGGGTTTAGCAACCTCAGTACTTGGAAAGAATTCAGAGCCAAGACTCAAACTTTAAGAGAACATTTATTTGGAAAATCACAGAGGAAGAATAAGTAATTTGTAGAAAAAATGGGCTTAAGAAACAAGTTATAACAGTAAAGGAAGGGCCCTTGGAGCTTAGACATGAAGAAGGCAGTGGTAATGCTCCTGGGAGAAGGGAGAGGTTGAAGGAGAGAGGGGAGGGAGAGGCAAAGGTGCATTGTGCTCCTGGGAGGAAGAGTGCACTGGGTCCTCGGTCCTGAGGGTTTAAGGGTGGAGATTTTAGGGGAGGCACCAGGTGACAATTTCAATAGAATATTCGGCAGCTTTCCCGGTGTGTCCATTCAGTGTCTAGGTCTCCACTGGTTGATTGATCCGTGCCAGGGCAGGGCGTCATTATCCAATGCAGTCCATCCTCAAGTCAGCCACGTCAACACTTGTCTGGTTTTGCTGCTTTTCTGGGCTTGGAGCTGAAATACAACTGAGGCCTGGATAGGGAGGAAAGGTCACTCTGGGGCAAGGTCCCATTCTACAATTGTCCTTTGCTACGCACCCAGGGCTTTTTGCCCTGGTGATCTTCTGTACCTGGCATGTCATCCGTGCTCTGCTCATGTCTGTCTAACTGCTTACCACACATACAGTGGAATATTTTTTTTTAGCTATAAAATGGAAATATCAGTACCTACTATGCCATGGATAAACCTTGAAACATTATGCTCAGTGAAAGAGACCAATCACTAAAGACCACACATTGTATTATTCCAGTTAAATGAAATGTCCAGAATAGACAGATCTATACAGAAAATAGATGAGTGGTTTCCTAGAGCCAGGAGGTTGGGAGGGAATGGGGAAGGGTGACTGCAAATAGATATGGGATTTCTCTTATGGGGGTGATAAAAATGTTCTATAATTGTGGTGGTTGGTTGTACAACTTTGTGACTACATTAAAGCCATGAATTGTATACTCTAAATGGGTTAATTGTGTGGTATGTGAATTATATATCAGTAAAACTGTTACAAAAAGATACATGATAACAACATGCATGATTTGGGTAGGGAGAGGGTAAATTGAGTTAAGATGTTCTAAAGTCCATGTAAGGTTTCATAGTAGGATAAATGTAATCATATATTAGTTATATATGTTGACTTTCTAGAATAGCAACTAAAACGATATAAACACAGTATATAAATTCCAAACTAGTAGAGGGAAAATAGTGGATTGACAAAAAATAACCAACAGAAAAGATACCAAGAAAGAATACAAAATGACTGCCAAACAATACCCCGAAATAAAAAAAAGAAAGCTTGTCAGACTGGATAAAAAATAAAATCCACCTCTTGGTTTCTTGGTTCTTTTGGGCTCTTGGCTTTCTTGGTGCGTGGTGGGGCTTTTTGTCCCTGCTCTCCTGCATTCTCCTACATAGCCCAAGGCTGTGTGGACCCCACACGCTATGGACTACAACTAGGCCGCTCCTGGCTCCAACATGAAAAGGAAACTGGACACTGGCTTTGCTTCCAGCTTTCCTGAAACCCCAGCTACACTTCTCTCAAAGGACTCCAGTGGGATGTTGGAAACACAGAGATTTAATTCCACGAAAAAAAAGTCACGAGTTCTCCCATGGGGAAAAATATTCAACAATAATCTTTTTACAAACACTATGCAAATAAAAACACAGAAAAGTTGAAAATAAGATAATGGAAAAAAGGCATGTTATGCAAATACTAGAAAAATGAAAGCTGATATAAAGCTATATTAATATTAATATCCAGCTATATTAATATTTTATACAATAGACTTTTAGGCAAAAAGCACTTCTAGAAATAAAGAGGGTCATTTGTAATGACAAAGATGTGACTAAGAAAATATAATTTTAAATTTGTGTGTACCTAATTACAAAGACTTGAACTATACACTAGAAATTTAGAGAACTAGCAGTAGAAGTAGGCAATTGTAGTGGGAGATTTTCTCTTTCAGTAATTAGAAGGTTGGAATAACATGAAGAACAAATCTAATGAATTAGACATGTTTAGAACATGGTACCCAACAAACAAAAATTTAAAAAAAAAAAAAAAATATATATATATATATATTATCTTAACATCTACCCGCAGTAGATGTTAAGATAATGACTATAAAGGCCTGTCTGTCCAGCCTGGGAAAAGGACCAGATTGGGTAAGGGACACAGAACTCTGGAAGATCTACAACATGGATTGGTTCCGGGCAGGATCCAGCGTCAGCCCACTAGAGCTTGGGAAGTTGATTGGTTAGTTTAAAGAAGTTCCTGGTCCTTCACAAACCCCAGGTAATATAACCCAAGCTTAACAAAGCGCTCTTGCCCAGTGGGAATGGCTCAGTTGGTTCTGTGTCCTCCTGTGCATCCAAGGGTTGCCAGTTTCAATTCCCAGTCAGGCATAGGCTTGCAGGTTTGGTCCCTGGTTGGGGCACCTGCAGGAGGCAACCAGGGCGATCTCTCTCTCTCCCCCTTTCTCTAAGCATGTCCTCAACTTAGGATTCAAAACAAAATAAAACTCCCTCTCTCTGACCCCATAACTCAACTCACACTAGCCGGAGTGCTCATGTATCCTCTCTGGACAGCAGCCATGTGACTTAGCAGCTGCCCGGGGCCAGGGGCGGACAGCAAGTCCTGGCACAGTGCTAACCAGGAGAGCAGCCTAAGCTATCCTGGGAAAAACTGGACTCTATTTCCTTCTTGGGATAGCTGCCCCTCATATCTGAATGTTAAAATTTTGGGGGCACAAACTTAAGTTATTATCTGCTCTGTAAATTTTACTTGATCCCAGCTATTGAAAATAATCTCTCCTTCCTTCAAACTTGCAAAATAATTCTTTGTTTTGTCTGCTAGTCATAAAAATTTCTTTAATCTTTGTAGACATGTTGCTGTATTAAAACTGATTTTACATATATCTTCTTTTAATCCTTACAACAGTAAAATGAGGTTCTATTTAGCACCACTTTAAAGATGTGAAAACTGGGAATGGGGGAGTTACTTAAATTGTACATACTTGTCAGTATTACTCTTGCTGTTGAATAATTTATATGCTTATTTTTTCTTTCTTGTTTTCATACATTGTCCCTTAAGGCACTGAGTCAAGGCTTTGCATATAATAGGTTGTCCTATTTGAATGAGTGAAAGACTGGATTCATGGGAGCAAAACTGTTTTTCATAATTATGTTTTGAGGGAATGTGATTGTAAGTTATTTGGGTATATGTTAATAGCCTTTTTTTGAATGTTGTGGCCTTTGTGAAGACTGGCAATAAGAAAAAGAAATTCTCCAAAATTGAACGACTGAAGCAGCTACAAGAGGAGGAGGAGAAACGACTAAAAGAGGAAGGTACAAAATACAGTTATATACACAGTTATACTAATTTCATATGTAGGTTATACCAACCATAGGTTGGTATTCCTGTAATGCAGTCAAAATATTTTTAAAGAATTTTCAAATTTCTTTAATTTTTCAAGTTTAATTTTTTATAACAGATGCCTACTATTTAAGGGTATCCAGAAAGTTGATAGTACACACAAATCACTTTCAGATATATCTTGAAGTAGAGTTGTCAGAGAAAATACAGGATGCTCAGTTAAATTTGAATTTCAGATAAACAATGGATAATGGTATAATTTGCCCCATGCAATATTTGGGACATACTTAAAAGAAAACCCAAGAAAACAAACAGTTCATTATTTATCTGAAATTCAAATTACAACAGAGTATCTTTTATCTTTATTTGTTAATTCTGGCAATCTTACTTGAAGTATTTATATTTACAGATGAAATAGAGGCATCGGTGCTGATTGTGCAGTGAGAATTCTGACACTGAAATTCATTAAGTATGGGAAATATATGTTAGCAAGAAGTACACACAACTACCTCAATTCTTATAGTTTAACTAGAGGCCTGGTGCATGAAATTCTATGGGGGGGGGGTGTCCCTCAGCCCGGCCTGCACCTTCCCCAATCTGGGACCCCTCGGGGGATGTCTGACTGCGGATCGGGCTTAAACTGGCAGTTGGACATACCTCTCACAATCCGGGACTGCTGGCTCCTAACTGCTCACCTGTCTGCCAGCCTGATTGCCCCTAACCACTCCCTGCAGCTTGATTGACGCCTAACTGCTTCCCTGTCGGCCTGGTTGCCCCCAACTGCCCTCCCCTGCCAACCATCTTGTGGTGACCATCTTGTGATGACATGAGGGCATCATGTGAGGGTGCGAGGACCACCTAGGCTTTTATTAGTATAGATAATACTTATTTGCCAAATTTAACCAAATTTCATTTGTTTAAAATATCTATTAAAATTAAAAAATATATTTTTTAAAATAACAAAAAATTATTTTAAAAATGTAAAGATTTCAAGTGGTTTTAGCTTTTAACATTAAAAACATCTGTGGATTTAGATTCAGGTTTTAAAAGTCTGTCTTCAGGTTCCATATTAATTATTTATGTATAATCATATAAATCCGTTTTAGGTGACTAATGATAAGACTAGAACATCAGGATCTAGGACTTGGGGAATGTTTTATTATATTGGGTTAAACTTATATTCTTCAACATATGTGTCACATTTTCCTTTTGATAGTGAAAGCAAGAGAAGATTAAGGTCGTTGCTTTGATGATGTAGATATCACAAGATTATAGAAATCCTCTGGAATTATTACCTCTCCTTAATTATTAATTATTCATGATATATCTATCATTTTTCTATTGGATAAAATCATTATATGGGCCTATTTTTTTTTTTTTTGCCAGAACATTTAATCATGTTACTTTTTTAAAAGAAATCTAGCTCTTGTCTTATTTCTATCTACTTATGTAAAATCCCTGGGTGACAACCCGGCTGCGCGCCCGGTCCTGGCCGCAGCACAGCCTGCACTGTATATTTGTACAATAGGATTGTTTATTGCCCACCCCTCCCACCAGCCCGCCCAAGCCTGGGGACCAGTCTGGTCCGGCAGAGTCACTTCCTGCATTCAGGTGCGCTGCCCTCCTGCTCCCGTTCGGGCTCCTGCTCCGGGGGTGGTGCCACCTGGGGAAGGGCTGGGAGGGGGACTGGATAGCTCCCCAGCACCCTTTAAAGCCCTACTCCCAGTCGCTCCCCGTATGACAAAAATTAAAAACAAAAAAACAAAAAACAAACCCTGGGTGTAACATCATGGCCAGAAGCCCGACCAACCGGAAGGAAGTCAGTCCTGCAGGGGTTGTCTTGGAAACAGCTGCACCCTCCCCCAGCTGTTTCCTGGAGGGTGAGGTTTCAGGCAGGAACCCGCCCTCGGAGCAGAGCATAGAAGTGAGATGATTTGTAATGGATCTATTATTGAAGCTACCTTTGGAAATACTATATCTATAGACCAGTGGTTCTTAACCTTGGCTGCACATTAGAATCACCTGGGAATCTTTTTTTTTTTTTTTTAATATATTTTATTGATTTTTTACAGAGAGGAAGGGAGAGGGATAGTGAGCCAGAAACATCGATGAGAGAGAAACATCGATCAGCTGCCTCCTGCATGCCCCCCACTGGGGATGTGCCCACAACCAAGGTACATGCCCTTGACCGGAATCAAACCCGGGACCCTTGAGTCCGCAGGCCGACGCTCTATCCACTGAGCCAAACCGGTTCTGGCCCATCGAATTTCTTAATAGTATTATTCCTTTGGGAATGCCATGTCATAAATTAAAATTGAAAGTGGGTGCAATCATCATGCTATTGAGAAATCTCAATACTAAATGGTTTTTTTGTAATGGTACCAGATTTATTATCAAAAGATTACGACCGAACATTATCGAAGCTGAAGTATTAACAGGATCTGCAGAGGGAGAGGTTGTTCTGATTCCAAGAATTAATTTGTCCCCATCTGACACTGGCCTCCCATTAAAATTGATTCAACAACAGTTTCCCGTGATGCCAGCATTTGTGGTGACTATTAATAAATCACAAGGACAAACTCTAGACAAAGTAGGCATATTCCTACCTAAACCCGTTTTTGCACGTGGTCAGTTATATGTTGCTTTCTCTCGAGTTTGAAGAGCATGTGACGTTACAGTTAAAGTTCTAAATACTTCATCACAAGGGAAATTAGTCGAGCACTCTGAAAGTGTTTTCACTCTTAATGTGTTGTACAGGGAAATATTAGAATAAGTTTAATCACTTTATCAGTCATTGTTTGCATCACTGTTGTTTTGATATCATGTTTTTGTTGTTTTGATATCATGTTTTTGTTGTTTTCATATCATGTTTTTGTCATTTTTATATCATGCCTCTGTTGTTATATCCTTTTGTTACTGTTTATTTATTAATAAATTTATATATTATTTTCATATACATTTTACTAATTTCCTTTCATCTCTCACACTTCTATTATAGAGAAAAGGCAAATAGCAATATTAAAATATCTCCACTAATTAATTCCCTTTTTTTAAAAAAATATATTTTATTGATTTTTTACAGAGAGGAAGGGAGAGGGATAGTTAGAAATATCGATGAGAGAGAAACATTGATCAGCTGCCTCCTGCACATTCCCCACTAGGGATGTGCCCACAACTAAGGTACATGCCCTTGACCAGAATCAAACCTGGGACCCTTGAGTCCGCAGTCCGATGTTCTATCCACTGAGCCAAACCAGTTAGGGCAATTAATTCCCTTTTAATGTGCATGAATTTCGTGCACCAGGTTACTAGTCACATAATAAAGGTCATTACTTCTGTTATCATGATTGCATCTTGCAAATATCTGAAGGAACTTTAAGGGCTTAAAAATAGATTGATTTTATCAGTTAAAAAAATGTCTTTTTGTTCTTTAGAGGAAGCCCGTGTGAAATCTGAAAAAGAAGAACTAGCAAGGCTTGAAATAGAACAAATTGAGAAAGAAAAATGGCAACAGCTTGAAGCAAAGGTAAATTAATGTTAATGATGTTATTAGTGAGGACAAACTATATGGCTATCAGATCTGTTGGGCCATTTAATGTCATTCTCCTCCAGAAGCTACCAGTAACATTTAAGCCTATCTGAACTGACTTAACTCACTTAATTCTACCATAAGATTAATGACATGTCATCCACATTTCACAGTTAAAGAAATTGAGAAATCAAGCTAAGTCAAAGCCAGACCTAGACATAAGTACTCTTGTATCTGAGCCCTTGCTTGTAAATATTGTTATTATTCTCAATCTGTTTTATAGATAATTAAACAGGGACCAAAAAAAAAAAATTCAAATTCTACCTCTTCTTTTTTAGTTTCACTTCTCTTTTTCACCAGAATTTTTCAGATCAGAAGTTCTGAAGTATTTTGATCTCAGGAAAAAAACAACCTCGTTACTCTTAAAAATTGAAGACCCACAAGGAGCTTTTTTAATATGAGTTATATCTATCAACATTTACCATAGTAGAAATTAAAACTGAGCGCCCTACCCTAGCTGGTTTGCCTCACTGGATAGAGCGTCGGCCTGCGGACTGAAGGGTCCCAGGTTCGATTCTGGTCAAGGGCATGTACCTTGGTTGCAGACACATCTCCAGTAGCAGGGGTACAGGAGGCAGCTGATCGATGTTTCTCTCTCATCGATGTTTCTAACTCTCTATCCCTCTCCCTTCCTCTCTGTAAAAAATCAATAAAATATACTTAAAAACAAACAAACAAACAAACAAAAAAACTGAGCGCCCTAGCCAGTTGCTCGATGGTTAGAGCGCCAGTGCTTGGACTGAAGGGTCTCTGGTTTGATTCAGGTCAAGGGCACACGTACCTCGGTTTCAGGCTCCATCCTTGGCCCTGGTTGGGGCATGTGTGGGAGGCAGCCAATCGATGTGTCTCTCTCACATCAATGTTTCTCCCTCCCTCCCACTCTCTCTAAAAAATCAAAGGAAAAATATCCTCAGGTAAGGATTAATGACAAAAAATAAGTAACTAAAAAATTTAAAAACATTATATTAATAGACTTAAACATTGTTAAAAAGAAACATTAATAAAAATTAATACACATTAACATTTTAAGGAAACAACTATATATAATTATTTGTACATAATATATATTACTTAGTTATAATTAACATAAAACATTATATTAGTTTCAGGTGTGTAGCATGATTTAATAATTGTATATGTTGTGAAATAATCACCACAATAGGTCTAGTTAACATCCATCACCACACATTATATATATTTTTTTTTAATTAGGAAAATGAGTGGCATTGGTTATGTTTTTAAAATCTCTTTAATGTCTGACTTAACAGAGGACAACTGGATTCTCATATCTACTTCAATATTCTGTTACAATGTGTATTTTTTACAGAAATATATGAAGAAAATCCAGCCTCACACAGATATGTAGTTGAAAAAAAAGGAGGAATATTGCATTAGACTTTCAAATAATTGTGCATATTTTTCTTTATTACTGTACCAAAAATCAATAAGTGGTAGTTCTTAATGTGAAATCTAAAACCATATCAATGGACTTTTTATACTCTATTACACTGAAACATCGATCTATTTTACACTGTGAATAAATCTTGTATTCATGCATGATTTTGCAGTTGGTTGCTTGGAAAAGTTTGGTTCACTGAATTATTTGCTTGCAAATGTGGATACATTTTTATTTATTTTATTATTACTATTTTTTAAATTCTCACCTGAGCCTATGTTGATTGATTTGAGAGAGAAAGGAGAGTGGGAGAGGGGGGGCATGGAGAGAGAGAAACATAAGTCAGTTATCTCCCATTCGCACCCCAACACTGGGGTGGAACGTGCAGCCGTTTAATGTACAAGATAATGCTCCAACCAGCTGAGCCACCCAGCCAGGAGAAATATGACACATTTTATTATTCACTGCAAAAAAAAAGAAAAAACCACAAGCATGCCTTGGCCGATTTACTCAGTGGTTAGAGTGTCAGCCCTTGGACTGAAGGGTAGTAGGTTCAATTCCTTATTAAGGGCACATATCTTGATTGTAGATGAGGATTAAAATTAATTAAATTTAAAAACTACAAACATTAATATAATTTCTAATCAAATCAGAAAAAGTTCTTAAGGATTTCAAAACTCTCACAGTGGTAGATACCAATTTTCTAAAATTTGAAATTTATTTGAAAGCTTGAATTGGCAACAAATGCTTTAAATTATCTCCTGGAAGTGACATGCTCAATTCATTCATTTTTGAGAGAATGTCTGCCATAATAATCAAATAAGTACACAAGAATTTATTCCTCAAGATGGTATTGTCTGTTGATATGCAGCAGACATACTTTATGCTTACATCCCATTTTATCACACAAAATATTAAAAAGACATACACTTAAAGGCTGAAATTGGATAAAATTAATAATCACTTTTTCATCTGGTCAATCTCACATGAAACTGGCAGTTTAATATCCATCCCCCCTGAAGAATATGGCCACTAGTACAATTTGTGCCTTGATTTACGCTAAGTCATCTGCAGTTTCATACCATTTTGCACTATCAGTGCAAATGTGTACACTGTGAGGAAGGCAGATAAAGTCTCAGTATTATTGTGAAAAGGTATTTGACCTCCCACCTCCCAAAAGAGCCTTGAGATACACCAGGAGTCTGCAGACCACACTTTGCAAACCACTGTTTCAGATGAAACCTTTTAGAAATATCAGTTACATTCAAGCTAATTATAATATTTGTTCTGAAACAAAATGCTTTGCCAAGTAAATTTTATGCTACTTATGAAACACAAAGCTGAAATTAAAAATCTATGTATTCCCATGCAACAGGATCTAGGAAGGAAAAATGAAGAACTCGAAGAACTTTATTTATTAGAGAAATGTTTTTCTGAAGCAGAGAAAATGAAACGAGAACATAGATTGTATTCTCAGGTAAGACTTATTGTTATTATTTTTTTGAGATAATACTTTTGTACCACAAGAGGGAGTTATAGTCTGATATCTTTTTTAGTCTTAAGAAATTCTAAATTTGTCTATAAAAAAATTTCTAATATGACAGATTGATTATAGCGAAGTAAACTCATATAGCTTTGCAGACAACTATTTGTCAATAATAAGGTCCTTGAAACATTTACATCCTTTGACTGATTTAATTTTTGGAATCTTTACTGAGGAAATTATCCTAAATTAAAATATAAAAACTGGATTTGAGGCAATCTAGCGTTGCTCAAAACGGCATTAACTTTAGAAACAATATAGGTGATTATCAGAAGAAAAAGGAAAAACTGTAATAGTATGACAAAATATGATTATGGTATAATTTTAAGCAAAATATTTTAAGTACAATATGGTTACAAATGTAGAATTTGCATAGATTACAAAATGACTGGAAGGGTTCATACTAAAATGATAATGGAAACGAACAGTTAGTAATCATTTAAGAAGTAGAAATTAGCCCAAGTGTTGGGTTTTGTAAATATAGGAGCTCTAGGATTAGAGAGGAAAGCAAAAACAAAGCCAGCCCATATATTGTTTTAAAATTAAAATGACAATAAATATGTATTTATTTGAATGCTTGAAAATTATTTTTCTGAAGAGGAATTTGGTTATTTTAGAGATAAATCAAGTAACTGGTTAAAGTCGTAATATATCTTTAGCCTAAATTGGGAAAACTAGGTTATGAGAGCTCATACTTAAACAAGAATTTACTCTTACTTAAACATAATTTACTCTTTGAATTGCATCAGTGTGAACCTTCAAATATTTTTACTCTACAGTGGATGCACTACATTCAATGTGATGGGTGTCCTGACCCCTCAGTAGCCCAGGAAATTAACACTTTCATTAGCTTATGGAAAGAGGAAAAAAATGAGACATTTGAGGACGTAATTGCAAAGAGTAAACTAGTGCTATATGTAAGTACTTGAGTATTATTCTATAATTTTAAATTACTTAAGTTACAAAATAATTCCAAAAATAGAAATTAAATAAAGATGATAGTTGCCAATTAATAACACTGTTGCTTCCTTGGCTATGGAGAAAAATATTTGCTAACCTTTTTTTTTTTTTTTTTAAACTCCTAAAATCCTCTTGATGCCTAAGGTGAGGTCAACATAACATAAATGTGAAGTATTAATTGTAATGTGTATCTAATTCAAGTGAAAAATTAAGTTGCTTCTATTTATGTAAATAATTTAGGGGGAAAGTGCATACTTTTATTATCAGCGGGCATTATTCACTATTCAGTGATGCAGTACACACGTTTTTATTGTTAACTCTGTGCCAGGCACCTACTCATTCAGGCAGGGAAAGTGTAAAGATGATTAGAAATCCTGTCTTCTATTTCTGCAAACAGGATGGACAGACCAGCCTGGAGAATTACCACTTTACAATAGGCTTAAAAATGCTAGAAAACATTTTTCATTTATTTTTATTTTTTAAAAGTTTTCCCCTTCTTTTTGTTGTATTTCCTTTAATCTTTATTGTTGAGAGTATTACATATGTCCCCCCACTTTTCCCCTTATTGTCCTCCTCCACCCAGATCCTGCCCACCCAGGCCTTCACCACCCTATTGTCTGTGTCCACAGGTAATGCATATATGCATATAAATTCTTTAGTTAATCTCTTCCTAACCCTCCTACCTCTTCTCTCTGGGATTCATCAGTGTGTTCCATGTTTCCATGCCTCTACTTCTATTTTATTCATCCGTGTGTTGTGTTCATTAGATTCCTTCATTTATTTTGATTTTTAGATTCAATTGTTGATAGATATATATTTATTGCCATTTTGTTGTTCATATTTTTTATATATTTTTTTCTTCTTCTTCTTAAAGAAGACCCTTCAACATTTCATGTAGTACTGGTTTGGTGGTGGTGAGCTCCTTTAGTTTTTTCTTCTCTGTGAAGCTCTTTATTTGATCTTCAAATCCAAATGATAGCTTTGCTGGGTAGAGCCTCCCACACACTGTGAGGTATTTCACACCAATGGATTCATCATACAGTGTTCTTGCCATTGCATGTGCTCTCTACCAGAGAGGCTGCCATGGTATGATACTGAGCCAGGAGTCTTGGTGCTCTGCCATTAGCAGGGAGGCTGTGGGAGGTAGCACTGGAGTTCGCTAGTGAGGAGCGAGAAGTGGTATCTTGCTGTTACAAATGTGGGAAGTAGCCGAAACCGGTTTGGCTCAGTGGATAGAGCGTCGGCCTGCAGACTGAAAGGTCCCAGGTTCGATTCCGGTCAAGGGCATGTACCTGGGTTGCGGGCATATCCCAAGTAGGAGATGTGCAGGAGGCAGCTGATCGATGTTTCTCTCTCATCGATGTTTCTAACTCTCTATCTCTCTCTCCCTTCCACTCTGTAAAAAATCAATAAAATATATTAAAAAAAAAATGTGGGAAGTACAAGTAATGACTAGTAGGGAAGATGAGAAAAGGGTAAGTGAAAGGAGACAGCAGAAGAGAGAAATCACAGCAATAGGAAACTAAAGCAGGAAGGCACAAGAGCAACAGAAAGGACTGGGTAGCAGAGAACCCATGGTAAACATCAAGTTCCAAGTTATCAAATTATTTCTTTGACAAACTCTGAGATAACGCTTACTATGCCAGGCTTTGGAAAGAGTAACTTGCTGAATTTTCATCATAACCCTGTGAGGAAGGCACCATCATTCCCATTTTACAGATGAAGTTGAGGCAGAGAGATGTTAAAGAACTTGCCCAGGATCACACTGGTAGTAAGAGGTGGCTAGAGCTGAAACCCACTGTCTGGTTTGAGTCCATACTACTCTACACTGTCATGTGGCCTCTCCTAATTTAGAAGTTTTCTATTTATCATCTGTGTCAGTGTTCAGAGCTAAATTCTGCCACTTACTAGTTGTTCCTTTATCATGCTGTGCCTCAGTTTCTCCCATTACTTTAAATATCTTGCCACCCTTTCCTCGCTTGTGTGGTTTATGAGCAGTTGGTTGTAACTATTTGCTCCTCTAAAGGTAAGACGTTTTTCCTATTGGTTTCCATCAGGATTTTTAAATTTATCTTTTGTTTTCTATAGTTTGAAAATGATATGTTTAAGTATAATTTGGCGGGGGGGGGGGGAGGGCATTTATCCTGCTTGATGTTCTTTGAGCTTTGTGGAACTGTGGTTTGACCTCTGACATCAATTTGGAGAAATTCTTAGTCATTATTATTTCAAATATTTCTTCTGTCCCTTCCTCTCTTTTTTCTCCTTTTGGTATTCCCATTATGTGGGGACTGCTCTTAGTCATTGTCTCTCCGTCCTGGGATATTCTGTTCTGTTTTTCTTCCAGTCTTCTATCCTTTGCTTTTGGTTTTCCGTTCTATTGATATGTCCTCCAACTCAGAGATTCTTTCTTCAGCTGCGTGTAGTCTGCCAGCGAGCCCACCAAAAGCATTCTTCAGTTCTGCTCCAGTGTTTCTGATCTCTAGGATCTCTTTTTGGTTCGTTCTTAGGATTTCCATCTCTCTGCTAATGTTATCCACCTATTCTTGCATGGTGACTTCTTTATCCACAGAGTCCTTAGCCTATTATGTTCAACACAGTTGTTTTAGATTCCCGGTCTGATCACTCCAACATCCCTGCCATGTCTAGTTCGAATGCTCTGTCTCTTCAAATTGTGTGGGTTTTTGTGTGTGTGTTTTGTTTTTGCCTTTTGGTATGCCTACTCATCCTTTCTTGAGAGCAGGACCTGATGTGGTGGGTAAAGGAACTGCTGTAAACAGGTGTTGAGTAAGGCGGTGGTGAGGGAGGGCAGGGAGGGGAAGCGTTCTCTAGTCCTGTGATGGGCCTCAGTCCTAGCAGCCCTGTGCCCCCGGGGGCAGGAACTGCACACGTGTCTTTAATTTATCGTACCTCCTTCAGGTGGAGGGGTGACTGCAGCCAGCTGGGGTCGGCTCTTTCCTGTCCCCCAGGTGAGGCAGGTCTGATAAAACTCCAGCGGGTCCCCCAGGTGAGGCAGGTCTGATAAAACTCCAGCGGGTCAGGGTCTGGTTAATTAGTTTCCGGAGCTCAGGCCTCGTGAAGGAGAACAGGATGTCCCGGCGCCTTTCACAACGGTTCCCTTTCCCCTCCCAGTGCCTGAGCACGAGGGGATGTTTCTCCTGCGTTTACTGTGGGGAATGGTGGAGCTCCTGCGGGTCCATGCCACAGTGCCGTGGGCTCCCGCCTCCCTCGACCCTGTCCTCCGCGCTGAGCCTCCAGCAGCTCGTTTCTTACAGCTCAGGGCCCTGGTTCCGGCCCAGGTTCCTGCTCAGTCCGGTCCCTGTATTCACCTGGGAGTCTCTCCAATCGTGGGGGGCAGGGACTTGCCCTGTGTCACCCCCCAGTTATGGATCAAAGAAGAGTTGCTGACTTTCCAGTCTGCTCAGCTCTTTACTTGCTGGGACAGAGCGGTGTCCCCCGAGCTTCTTACGGGCGGAGCCGGACGATCCCGAGTTTTCTCATCTATAAAGTGGGCACCATAACAGGACCCGCGTCACAGAGTTAGGAAGAGGATCCAGTGAATTAGAACACACACAGCGTTTAGACTAGTTCCTGGCACCTGGTAAACATCCAGTAACCGCTGGTGATTTTCCTCCTCCTTCTCGTTGTTCTCACGTTGGTGCGGTTCCTATTGTGCCCCAGCCTTAGGTAGCGAACGATCTGTTGTTACTCCTGCTTGAGAAGTCTTAGCGTGGAGTTCTGGGAGGAAATCACTGTGTTTTTCTGTGCTCTTAAAGAATATAAACATTATTTCCTCTATTTATTTTACTGACAATAAGATCTGTTCTTCGATTCAAAAATATTAGAATATCCCCCTTTTCACCTTTTCTTTGTTTGTCAGAATTGATTTACTTTTATAGCACATTTTTACCTCACAGTTTTTACTTTTTGCTTTATAGTTAATTGATAGGTTGAAATTAATTTTATTGGAAACACCATCTCATGACTTGCAAGAGAAAAGCATCATGCAGTACCAGGGCTCCATTGTGGAGCTGCGGGAGCTCCTCCACCTTAAGTTCAACATCGCCACGGAGCTGCTGCTCAGGGTGAGTGCGCATTTGCTCAGATGTTAGGATTAACTTCTATAAGGGCTAAAATAAGGGTATGCTATATAATTAAAAATCCAGTATTTTTAATTTTTTAATTTCAGAAAAGGCAGTGGAATAATTTAAGGCACATGTATTTATCCACTTTTAACAACTGTAAATATTTTATTTTTAAAGAAATAAAACATCAATATAGCTAAAATCTAGTTTTCTTTTATTATACTTGATAACGTTTACTAGGATCACTATAAAAATAAATTCACAAGACATTATATATTAGGTATTTTCTCTAGATCAGTTGGTACAGGATTACAATTATTGTAGTCACTATGTTTTTCTGAATAACTTAGCACTGATGGTAATATCCAAATAACCATAAAACCATTATTATACCTAAGAAAATTCATAAAAATTCTATAACATCTTCTAATATCCAGTTTTATATTTAAATTTTCCCTAATGCCCCATGGATATCGTCTATAGCTGTGTTTTATATTTTTAAGTCAGAAAACCATCTAAGGTCACATTGCTTTTGGCTATTCTGCCCCTTTTTCTTTTGGCCTAGAAAACAGTCCTAGCCTTAGTATAGTCTTGGTAGCATATGTTCTAATTCCTTAGAGAACTCCAAAGAAGGCTTAAACTTCACTAAATTTATTGTTAGCAATGATATTCATATTATAACTTTGCAACTATTTTATATTGTAAGAAAAAGCAAGTAAGGAAATATAATTATTAGTCAAGATGTTTATTGTAAGAGAAAAGTGATACAGTATGTAAAAGAAAGTATTAGAAAAAAATACTGTAATGTTGCCCTGGCCGGTTTGGCTCAGTGGTTGGAAGTGTCTCTGGTTAGATTCCCAGTCAAGAGCGCATACCTGGGTTGCAGGTTAGATCCTGGCACTGGTTGGGAGCCAATGTGGAAGGCAACCAATTGTTGTCTCTCTCACATCAGTGTTTCAAAGTCTCACACTCTCCCTCTCCTCCCTCCCTTCCACTCTCTCTCTAAAATATCAATGGAAAAAATGTACTCAGGTGAGGAATGACAAAAAAAAGTACTGTAATATATATAAAACAGATATATCAGTATGAACTCTATTTTTATTCCATATAAAAGAGTCAGGTAATTAGGGTAAATGGCTAATTCCAGGTCTGTGGCAAGGAAAGTGAAAGATAAGGTTGTTATTTAAAGACTAGTGGCCTGTTGCACGAAGATTTGCACAATAGGCCTTCCTTCCCCTGGCTGCCAGCACCCGGTTTTCCTCCGGCACCCGGGACCCAGGCCTTTGGTCCAGCTGCAGTGGAGAAGCCAAGCCTCACTGCTGCGGCCAGAGCAGCGAGGCTTGGCTTCTCCACTGCAGCCGCAACGAGGCTTGGCTTCTCCGCTCAGGCTGCAGCAGCGAGGCTTGGCCCCCAGTGACCCAGGCCCTCAGCCCTCCTTGAATGGAGGCCAGGGCCAGCAGGAAGATTGGCTTCCTCCGTTACCGGGAGTGACCCAACCCTGCTGGCTCCAGCTCTGTGGCCGCTGCCATCTTCAGTCATCTTCAGTCTTTGCTCCGTGCCTGCATATGCAAATTAACCACCATCTTTGTTGGATTAATTTGCATACTCGTCCTGATTGGCTGGTGGGTGTAGCAGAGTGACACCGATTTGCATGTTTCTCTTTTATTAGTGTAGGTGAGGTTGAGTTTTCTTGTGCAAGAAAGCAAATAAATGCTCAAAGTCAAATGGAGTCATATCTAGAGGGACATGACTAGCTTAAAGAGTCTCCCACTAGTTCAATTTGGGACAATATGAATATCAGGAAGAATAATGACTAAAATTGATTATAACACACTGAATAAATGAAAATCCATGAGTCTATAGTGATGCTCCAAAAGAAAGGAGGGAAGTGGGGTGGGGTGTGGGGGAGAACAGTTATATACAGAAGAATACTATCTGATAAATGTAGGAGAAATGGTCAGTTAGAAGAACCACCATTTTTCAATCCCTAATGTAATAATTAATAAGGATCATCAATGGCTACCTAAACAGTTAGTGAAAAGTTGAGTTGTTAAGGAACACATTACCTGGTATTCTCATAGTGCCAAATATTAGACCACAGATTACTCCTTACTGATTGGGAAAAATGTACTTTGCAATATGGAGTTGTGGGTAGTTACCACCCTAACCAAGTGATGAAATCTGCATAATTAATAGTAGGATATAATATACTTCCTGAAGAACACAACAAAACCTATGATGCCTTCTTGCTAAAAGTGGTTTCATCTGAATCTAATTAAACCTATCTAGACCTAACTTCCAATACACAAAAAATAAGGAGGTAGAGGAGCAAGTTAAACAATACCATGCGGAAACAATCCAAAATATCCACAATGTGGAACATTTAGACAAGGCAATTATCCTGGACACTTCAAAAAGTTAATTTCACAGGAAAAAGAAGTGGGGGTAAGGGATTATCTCTTTTAAAAAAAGCAATCAATCCCCAATACGTTTAAGTTTTTACTTTATAGCAACCAAATACATATTAACTTATTTAAGCCCTTTAAGAGAGCAGTAGGCATCAAACTATATTAGTCTTTATTAAAACATACTTAAGAACATTCTTAAGTTGTATGTTTAATGTTAGATACCAAGTATTGGACTAGTAAAATATATAACTCATTTGGATTTTATAAACTGGATATTTTGTTTCTAACCTTGATATATTCAGAAATAGGCAACCTTATGCGGTAGCATAATTATGTTTTAATAAGGTGCAGGTAAAGTAGCATGTGTATAGTTAGAATGAAAAGTCATGATAAGGTTAACATTGAAAAAGGTAACAGAATAGTACTCCACACATGCTACCTGGGTATGTAGGGCAACTTTAATCCTTAGACACCTAAGGAGAAACTGAGTGAAAAAGAGAAAGCATATTTAATTAAGTAAATAGATTTGTATCATTTTGAGGTTTTTGAAAGCAGTTGTTTGCTATTTTGATTGAACCTTATTTTTACTCAAATAACTCTTGCAAGTAATGAAGGGAATCCAAACTTAAGATGAAGTAACTTATCTAAGTTGTATAATCTATGAGGCCTCTGATCTTTTATGTTTTCTTGTTCTCTTACAGCAAGCTAGTACTTTAGCAGATCTGGACACTGGAAATATGGAAAAAGTCATTCAGGATGAAAATATTACCCTGTATGTGTGGGCAAACCTCAAGAAGAATCCAAGGTATTCCCACAGGAGATGCAGGAGGCTGAAAGACATTAGAGTCACATCATGGTGGCCAGCATATGCCTGTTGAATCACAGCATGGCATCCTTGGAAAAAAACCCATATTAAGAAATCAACCATGTGGGGTTTTGAATCATAGACCTGCCTTTTATCTTGGGCAAGTTACATAGCTTTGTTGAGCTTTAGTATGTCAACAGTACACTGATGATTATATTACTTAATAGGATCGGATTGAGGATTAAATATTAATGCATATAAAGGTCATAGCACTGTGTCTAATGCAAATATAAGCTGAATAAATATCAGGTCTTCCCCTTCTCTTCACCTCCTGAGGTAGACATGGTAGGTACTTTCTACATGGCAATCTCAAACTTAAAATTTTTTTTTTTTTTTTGTGAACTGTTAAAAATAATTCCACAAAAGAACACTTTCATATGTTTTACTAGAGGCCTGGTGCATGAAATTCGTGCATGGAAGGGGGGGCGCCCCTCAGCCCAGCCTGCATCCTCTCCAATCTGAGACCCCTTGGGGGATGTCTGACTGCTGGGGATCTGGCCTAAACCAGCAGTCAGACATCCCTCATCCCTCTCACAATCCTGGACCTGGCTCCTAATCACTCACCTGCCTGCCTGCTGGGTCGTCCCTAACTGCTCCCCCCCCCCCTCCCTGCCGCCGGCCTGATCACCCCTTATTGCCTCTGTGTGCCGGCCTGATCGCCCCTTACTGCCTCTGTGTGCCCGCCTAATCGCCCCTAACTGCCCCCTCCCTGCTGGCCTGGTCGCCCCTAACTTCCCCCTGCTGCCAGTTCAGGTCTCCCCCAACTACCCCCTCCCTGCCGGCCTGGTCACTCCTAAGTGCCCCTCCGCCCCCACTGGCCGGGTCGCCCCATGCAACCTGCTTGTTCAGTCGTTTGTTCGTCCCTCACTAACCCCCCTGCCAGCCTGGTCGTAGGCAGCCATCTTGTGAGGGTGTGAGGGTTAATTTGCATATTGCCTCTTTATTATATAGAATTTTTAGCTGTTTATGTTTTCCCAATTATTTTTAACAAAGTAATAGCTTCCTGAGGAATGATAGTAGTAATGCTAAATTCATGATCACTCAGTTGCTGCTTTATCTCAAATATTTCAAATTCGTTGAATTAGTACGGCAGTATGTTTTAAGAAAGAATTACCGGAGTAAAAATTAGGAGGTTCTGGTCTCAGCCCTGAAAATATTAGTCATATTACAATGAAAGAAACTGGATTTTATTTTTGACATTTAGTAAAAGGAAGCAAGAAAGGATTTTCCACATTGCATTTGCTACAAAGTTCTCTGTGGTTTACATCTAACTTAGAGACAATGAGCAATATAACTTTTTTTATTATGAAATATGTTATATACTGAAGAGTGAAGAGAATTAATCTTTATAATTTTAAAAGAGTAAAAGGAAAATGAATTGCCGAACCGGTTTGGCTCAGTGGATAGAGAGTCGGCCTGCGGACTCAAGGGTCCCGGGTTCGATTCCGGTCAAGGGCATGTACCGTGGTTGCGGGCACGTCCCCACTGGGGGGCGTGCAGGAGGCAGCTGATCGATCTCTCTCATCGATGTTTCTGACTTTCTATCCCTCTCCCTTCTTCTCTGTAAAAAATCAATAAAATATATTTAAAAAAAAAAAAGGAAAATGAATAGCCCTTTATTAACTATCCAGGTCTAAGAAGAGAATTAGGGGTCCTTTTACTAAGATAACAAGTAGTGGAGGCAGAAAACATTCTGTTTTATTTTGATGGTGATGGTGAGGGGGGTTGTAGGGAGGGACTTGTTGAGTTTGAAGTACCTATAAAATATAAAAGTGCAACTGTCTGAAAGACTTAAGAGAAATCTGAGATTGATTATGGGGAGTCATTAGCATATAAATCAATAGTTCTTAACTTTTGGGGAGTCATAAACTCTTATGAACTTTAAATTATTCTATATGCTCACATATATAGGGTGTCCCCCAAAATGCATCTATATTTTAACAGCTGAGAGCTCAATTTTGAAAATGAAATGTATTTTAATAAACACTGCCTTTATAATTATTCAAAGTGTGTACATACATGTTTTGGGGGCACCCTATATATATAAGGGCATTTTGGGACCTCTGAAAGTTCAGTTAGGATGTTTCTTCTCCCTACTCATCCCGAGGAAACATAGAACTCCTGTTAAAAACTGATCATTTAAATGATCATTGAAGCCATAGAAGTAATATCTAAGGATATTATGTAGAAGGAGAAGCAGAGGGCCTGGGATAGAGAGCTGAGTAATATCAACATTTAAGGGATGGTTAGGAAGATGGCCATATAGAGGAAACAGAGGAGGAGCTGCCCATGATTGAGAAAACAGTTGGGTTATGGATCCCAAGAGTGTGTTTTGAGGTATATAACGTTAGCAACTGGGTCCAAACCCTGCAAAGAAAGCAAGTCAGGGTGGGGATTCAAAACTGGCAAAATTAAAGTGGAGAGATACTGCTTAGGTATAAATTTGCAATGGTTCTAGTGTTTCCCTGAGCCTCATCTTTTTTTGTTACAATCAATTATTAACAGGCACAGAAGTATCAGATGCAATGAAATGCAAATTGGATTTGAAATTCCAAAGATATTAGCATCAAGTGACATTGCTCTACGACTCCTACATACTCGCTATGATCATGTCACGCCACTGTGCCCTGTTCCGATAGTATTAAACGATCACATTCCCCTGGAATCTCCCTCTGTCCAAGATGAAATTAGTGCTGAACAATCAGCAATCAACGAAGAGCTCCAAGAAGAGTATAAACAACCAGAAAATGAGTCTAACTTAGTCCAGGAGGAAGAAACAAAATCTGAAGAACAAGATGATGATACTGTTGGAGTACACTCAGTAAGACACATTTAAATGTATAATTTTTTTCTTTATGTAATAAATGTTTATTAGATTCCCCTGAAGCATTCTCAAGATTTTTTTCCCTAAACAACTAGAAATTGTCCAAAATCCATCTTCTTGCCAGCGGCCTAATTTTGAGTGTGTATTTTCTATTACCGGTCACTGTTCATAGTTGAGCCTGTTGCTTCAACATCCTGAAGTTCCAGATAGGAGCTGCTCAGTTAGTTTAGGGATACTCCTGAACAGCTTTGAAGCCATTTAATTTTTTTGTGTTTATTATACTTCAAATTCACTTTTTGTGTATTTGTTATATTTCAAACTCACTTAAGGGAACTTGCCATTAAATGGAACTTTGTAGTAAATACTTTCACAAACTGAGGGGTTAGCTTATATTACTGTTACTTCCTCAGCTTCTGGTTTTGTAAGAACGAATATTATAAAGTCAAAATTAGTTTTTTAAAACTATTGTACCCCTCTTAAAACTTGACATCTTTAGATATAATAACATATTGAGTAATTTAGTAATATCCCTTTAAGTTTCTGCTTTCCTTTCTTAAGCTACTTACTTATTAAGTTAGAATAAATGGTTTATAATTTAGCTCTTTTGTTTGGCTATAAGCAGTTTGCATTTTAGGGAGGACCAGGAAGAGCAGGTTTTCCTATAAGTGCTTAAGACATGAACTATATTGGTTTATTTAACACAGGTAAGGGTTAAGAATTAGATTGAATGTAAGTTTCAAATCAGAATAGGAATTAAGAACATAGTGAATTGAAAATTCCATTTTAAATATTATATCAAATTATAAAAATTCTATAGCATATAGAAAATGGACATAACATGATGGTCAGTACAAAGAATAGTATTTAGAATGTGATTACAACCTTGTAGAAATTAAAAAGGCATAAGGAGAGGAAACCCAAAAACCTGTATATAGCTGATATTTTAGGGAAAATAAGTGATTTGCTCTTTAAAAATTGGTCACTTAAAAATATTCTTTTAAAAATTTATCTTTATTGTGAAAATATTACAAATGTCCCCCTATTACCTCCCTCCACCCAGCTACTACCCCACCCCAGGCCTTGCCCTCTTTCTTATCTGTGTCTATGGGTTATGCATATCTATACTAATAAAAGGGTAATATGCTAATCAGACCAGACATCTTCCGGATGACCTTCTGGACGTCTTTCCAGACAAAGCCATGGTGACGGGGCTGAGGTAGAGGCGATCAGGCCAGCAGGGGAGAGCAGTTAGAGGGATCAGGCCAGCAGGCAGGCAGGCAAGCAGTTAGGAGCCAGCAGTCCTAGATTGCGAGAGAGATGTCCGACTGCCGATTTAGAGTCTAAACCGGCAGTCAGACATCTCCTGAGGGGTCCCAGATTGGAGAGGGACCATGCATGAATTTTGTGCACCAGTCTTCTAGTCTATAATAATAAAAGGGTAATATGTTAATTAGACTGGACATCTTCTGGATGTCCTTCCTGACGAAGCTGGGGCTGGAGGGAAGCCAGCCTGGGTCCCGGGTGCCTGTGGGCAGCTGAAGGAGGGAAGCAGCCCAGGTGCCGGCAGCTGGGGGAAGAAAGGCCTACTCTTGAACAAATTTTCATGCATCGGGCCTCTAGTATGCATAAAAGTTCTTTGGTTAATCTCTCCTGCCCCTTCTTCCTCCTTCATTCTGAGATTCATTAGTCTGTTCTATGCATCCATGTCTCTGGGCCTGTTTTGTTCATTAGATTCCACATATAAGTGAGATCATATGGTATTTGTCTTTCTTTGACTGGCTTATTTCACTTAGCATAATACTTTTCAGGTCCCTCCATGCTGTCTCAAAGGGTAAGAGATCCTTCTTTTTCACAGCTTTAAGCAATTCTATAGCTTTAAAAAAATAGTTTACCTCTTAGGCAGCATGTTAGCTTTACTAGTGGTCAACAATACTTCCAGTTCTCTTCCCTTTCTGGGACATACAAGACCATTGCATTCCTCGCCCTCTTGAAGTTAAGTGTGACTGTGTGATTTGCTATAGTTGATAAGATGTAAGTAGAAGTGACATACTGATTTCTAAATGGGGGTGGGGGAAAGGGGGTAAAAGTGAGTAAATGGGCCCTGGACTTAACATTATTTAAATATGCAGTAAACAAACACACACACAATCCATTAACTTTAAATTTGACAGGGTTTGTGATTGGCAATTCATGAAAACAAAGAATGAATTTAAAATGTATCAAAATCATATGAAAAGAGTATCTAAAAGTGTTTTGTCTTGATCTGATAAAAATATTGGATAATATCTCCCCTCCAGTTCCTTGATCATAATTAATATTTTACATTATTTTTTTAAATTGGGAAATAATAATTAAAAAGTACATAATGTGAGATATTGTATTTACATGGCAAACACTATTTTTTTCTTTTCACTGATATATTTGCACATATAGCTTATCAGAACCTGTATACTTTTCTATAGTAAGATACCTAAGATGTATTTTTAAGATATTATTTCCATGTTATAAAACTGTATTTGCAATAGGATTCTGCTTTTGTGAGGGGGAAAATAGTTATTTGTGAATGTATAGAAAAAATCTGGATGCCTTGTCATTAGAGGAAGGGAGATAGAAGGTTGGTATTTTACCAGTGATTAAAGAAATTCTATTTACACTTCTTCATTATTTTAATTTTCAGTAAATAATTTCTGAACACACATTACTTTCCGAATAGAAAATAAAATAATGTGTTTTCATTTTTGGTTTCCAAGGGGGAAAAAGCATGATAGGCCTCTAAGACACCCACTTGCTATTCTGTGAAGTTCCCTACCTCTGATCATTTCTTCCACCCTAAC
Source organism: Myotis myotis (assembly GCF_014108235.1). Taxonomy (NCBI): domain Eukaryota; kingdom Metazoa; phylum Chordata; class Mammalia; order Chiroptera; family Vespertilionidae; genus Myotis; species Myotis myotis. The sequence goes on from NW_023416335.1 coordinate 179,403,400, forward strand.
TTCTACTCATCTCTCAAGTCTTAAATTTTACATCCACAAAGTTCTGCCCTTATTTTCAGACTAAACCAGATACCTCTTTACTATGCTCATGTCATTCTGTTTAATTCTTTCTTACCTTAAACATGAAATTATGACTTTGAGGGCAAGAATATCTTGGTAGGCTTCAGACTTACAGTAAGCATAGGGCCTGGTACATGATAGGGGCCCAATAAATGTTTATTGAATGAGTAAAGGGATAAGTGAATGAATGGATGGTCAAATGATTAAAAGTAGACCCTGACTTGAGTCTGTTGTGAACAACTTGCATAAGAACAGTCACCCAATGGCAACTGTAAGTGAAAAACTAAAAAATAAATGAATTTTTAAAAAGGAAAAAAATTATCATACAGCGACAACAGCAGCAAAAAAGAACCCATATCAAGAAGTTCAGCCACTACCCGCATGAACATTGCTCTGTGTTTTGGAAAACATTTAAGACCTTTTCAATTACAGTCGGGTGTCCCGAGAGCCATATCTGCCATGTGCAGGGAATCTACCAGCTTGTCCCGGGAGATTCTTGGGACCCTCTGCTCAGCAGTCCTGCACCCCGTAGTGATCTGCCTGGCCCCCTTCAACCCCCCCAGCCGCCTCAGGAACAGTGTGCTCCCTGCATTCCATTTGGAACTCAGTGAATTTGAAGCAGTAGTTATGGATGGTGGTTAGGTTTGAGTTCCTTTATAATCACAGCAGTATCGGGACTATCATAACCCAAAATGTTATTCATACCTCTGTTTGCTTTGGGTGGCAAAAATGTATTCTAAATTTCAAAAACTGGCATAGTGACTCATGAAATGTAACTTGTCTGTGTGTGTTGTACTAGTATATGTGTTTCTCTGAGTGTCTGTGTAAATTGGGGGGCTCCCTGAAAGATCAGTAGGTGCACTTACTATGTTTTGGCTTTAGAGGAAGAGATTTCTCTACTTTTGCATCTTTTTTTTAAGGGTAAACCATTTACCGTTATAATTTTAGGTTAGCATATTTAAATATTACAATTCTCATATCTTTTAAATGAATTCAGAGGCTGATTGCAAGTTATTAGTATAATAAGGTAGGAATTTATGGTAAAAAAATAGCCAACTTCTAATCACAAATACAAATATTTAGTACTTTATAAGTTTAAAAAATAAATCTCTTCTTAGATTTAGAAAATGGTCCAAATTATCTTTTCTTTTCCATGGGTCTATTAAGAACTTTGCCACTAGAGGGCTCTTAATACCATAATTTAGTTAATTTAAATGTGTAATAATAATAACACAGTAACATTGTAGGTATACTGACTTCCCATTAAATAGATTTTACAAACTTTTAGAAAAGCATAATTTATACCACATTTGTGATAAATTTTTTTAAAAAAATTTAATCAACTTCAGCAATATTTTAGTGATCCTAAGGGGAATTCCTGATAGTATGTGGATCTTTGAACTTTTTAAAGTTCAAGTTAAAAAAAAAAAGTCCTTGCCTTTAAGATACTGTTAAACAGATACAAGATTTACGATAAATATGAGTATATATTATATATTTAATGAATGTATATTCATAAATGTATATATAAAAATATGAACATGTATTTATAGAGAGAAAGCATTTACTAAGTACCTCCTATAAGGAATTCAACATGATCATTGTTTTTAATGAGCTAACAATCTTGTGGAGGAGTAACAGTTATTATATGTTCTGATATGTGAAATGAGAGCGATTATGTGTGGGAGTTAAGATAAAAGTATCCAAAAGAAAAACTGGAGTGAACAGAGGGGAAGTCTTCTCTGTTGAGGTGGCATTAGAGCGAAGTCTTCTGATAGGCAAGGAGGAGCTTCCATGTGAAGGCGCGGCAGGTGTTCTGGTCAGAGGGAAAAGTGTAGAGCCAGGAAATAGCTGTAGAGATTTGGGGACTTGTTGGCATCATCACGGACAGATTAAAACTCCGGGACTAGCCCAGGTGAAAAGCCTAGCATTAACACTCAGCAGCGCCCACTTTCCACAAAGTCACTTCAGCCACCCATTTCCATGCTCATGCCCTGGATCTTGTTCTTATTCCTGGACCTTGTTCGTATCTTTTTACTTGGTTTAATAAATGCCTAGCTCTGTATACTAGGCACTGCTCTGGTCCTCAGGGGAGAGAGGTGAAAGGACGAATGAGATTTCTACTCTCATGATGTAAAGACAAGTCAGGAAAAACCAAGGGCAAATAAGAAAAACTGGACAATAGCAGGGAGTCATAAATTGACGTGCACATAATTATAGTAAACAGGCTTATGCGATAGGGAGTTACTAGATTGGGTGGTTAAGGGGGACTTGTATGATGAGTTATAATTTTTTTCTTTTTTTTTCTTTATTGAATAAGATATTACAAATGTGTCCTTATCCCCCCAATGTCCCCTCATCCCCCCAGTCCTGCCCTTCCCCTCCCCCCTGTTGTCCACATCCATCACTTATGCTTATATGCATGCATACAAGTCCTTTGGCTGATCTTTCCCCCTTACCCCCACCCCACCCCCTGCCTTCCCTCTGAGTTTTGAGCATCTGATCGATGCTTCTCTGTCTCTACATCTATTTTTGTTCATCGGTTTATGTTCATTATAACCCACAAATGAGTGAGATCATGTGATATTTATCTTTCTCTGACTGGCTTATTTCACTTAGCATAATGTTCTCCAGCTCCATCCATGCTGTTGCAAATGGTAGGAGTTCCTTCCTTTTTACAGCTGCATAGTATTCCATTGTGTAGATGTGCCAAAGTTTTTTAATTTATTCATCTGCTGATGGGCACTTAGGCTGATTCCAAATCGTAGCTATTGTAAATTGTGCTGTTATGAACATAGGGATGCATATATCCTTTCTGATTGGTGTTTCTGGTTTCTTGGGATATAGTCCTAGAAGTGGGATCACTGGGTCAAATGGAAGTTCCATTTTTAGTTTTTTGAGGAAACTCCATACTGTTCTCCACAGTGGCTGCACCAGTTTGCATTCCCACCAGCAGTGAGCAAGGGTTCCTTTTTCTCCGCATCCTCGCCAGCATTTGTCATTTGATGAGTTATTATTTAAGCTGAGACCCAAATGACCAGAAAGGATAAGCTCTATGATAATTAGGTAAAAATATTATAGTCTACAATTACTGTAAAGGTCATAAGACAGAAATGAAGCTCAGGAAAAAGGCCAGTGGACAGATGGATGGATGGTGGGTAAGGAAGTGGTATGTGATGATGTGAGAGAGGGAAGCAGAAGCCAAATGAAACAGGGAATGCAGGCCACAGTAACAAGTTCAGATTTTATTGTAAATGCATGGGAAGCCATTAGAGGGTTGTAAGTAGAAGAGGGGCATGATCTGATTTATGAAAGGTTATTCTGGCTGCTACGCAGAGATCGAGTTGTGAGGGGCCCGCGGAGGGAAAGCACAGTATCTAGTGCTTAGGAGGCATGAGAGGTCAAGGTGGCTTGGACCAAGGTGGTAGTAAGACATGGAAAGATGGATATGTTTGGGATTGGTTTTGGAGGCAAAAAATCTGGCTGAGTTTTTATTTTGGGAAACAAAGCAGATGGTGGTTTAATTTACTGAGATGGATAGGAATGGGTTGAGTTGGTTGTGAGTAACAGTGTAAAAAGAGTTTTGTTTTGGTCGTGGCAAGTTTGGGACACACAGATGGAAATGTCAATCAGGCAAGCAAATGTGAACCTGGAGATCTGAGAGAAGTCAGACACAGCTGAGGTCCCTGTGCAGATCCTGCACTTTTCTAGTTAAGCAATACAGGGTAAGTGAGGCCTACAGAAACTCACTAGCATAGATTTGGGAACCCCTCGCCTATGGATGGTATTCAAGCTACAGGATTGAATGAGATTTCAGCAAACTCAGGGTAATAATTCTTAGCTGTTACTCAAAATGAAGCAGTGATGCTAAATTTTCAAAATTCATCTTTAATTCCTTATCAAAAGCCAGTTAAAACAATTTATTCTGAAGCTCTGATACAATTTAAATTATCTTCTGATAAAAAAAATTGGATTTCAGATCAGCAAATTCTTTTGTATAGATCTTTTGATGGAATAAAATTCAAGACATTCTATCAAATTTGTAAGGTGTTCATTGCTGACATTTTGCAATGTGCAATATTGAGATCACCTACACCATTCATAATTGTTCATATCAGTCACCTAGTATCTTTTCAGATCCTTGCATGAATTTTGTCACCTTTGATTAGTTTAGTTATGTTTTTACATGTGAGTCTTTTATCCATCTGGACTTTATTTTAGTGTAAAGTAGGGAGAAAGAATATACATTTCTTTGATTTAAAATTTTAGCCAGCTATCTCAAAACACCATGTCAACCTAAGCTTTTCCCCACTGATCTGAAATGCCATATGCTAAGTTCCCAAGTGGATCCTAAGGTTTATATCTGGAATCTCTATTCTGTTTCCAGTGATCTTATTCATGATCCATGTCACATTTTCACATCAAATTCAAATTGCATATAGTCTAAAAGAATTTCCATGTGACAATATCTGCGCATTTATCAAACTGCAGTGAAAAATACTTTGCTATTGTTCCATGAAGCTCTTCCACATCATAAGCCAATTCCTATATCTATTGAGCTTTGTGTGATGGAAAGTTATACTTTTGCTACCTTTTCTGCTTCATATTCTGTCAATATTTCCAGGCAAAAATTTTTAGAAAAATGTTTATTTTTTAGTAGATTTATTAGAAACCTAAAATCCTATATAATAAAAGGGTAATATGCAAATTAACCCTAATGGCAGAATGATTGTAAACAATCAGTTGCTATAACGCACACTGACCACCAGGGGTCAGATGATCAATGCAGGAGCTGCCCTCTGGTGGTCAGTGTGCTCCTCGGCAGTGCTAAGGATGTCTGACTGCAGCTTAGGCCTAAGCCATCAGTCTGACATCCCCCGAGGGCTCCCAGGCTGCCAGAGGGATGTCTGACTGCCAGCTTAGGCCTGATCCCCCAGGGAGCGGGCCTGAGCCAGCAGGTGGACATCCCCCAGGGGTCCTGGACTGCAAGAGGGTGCAGGCCAGGATGAGGGACCCCCTGAGTGCACAAATTTGTATGCACCAGGCCTCTAGTACTTATCTAATAAAAGAGAAAAATGGTAATTAGCATTCAACCGCTACCCTTCCCATTGGCTAATCAGGGAGATATGCAAATTAACTGCCAGCCAAGATGGTGGCCGGCAGCCTGGCAGCTTGAAACTAACATGAGGCTTGCTTGCTTCAGTGACGGAGGAAACCAACGTTCCCTACCTGCCTTGCCGGACTCTGAGCCTGCAGTTTGAAACATTGTAACAAATATAGAAGCTAAACAAAACCCCAGAAACCTGCTTTCAGCGAGCCAGGATCTCAGAGCTGGAGTTATACATTGTTTTGATTATAGAACCCAAACAAACCAGATACCTGCTTTCAGCAGCGGAGGCCTAAGAGCTGGAGCCTCAGAGCTAAAGCTGGCCCAGAATTAAAAAAAAAAAAAAAAAAAATAGAAAAAAAGGAGCGGTTGGGAGCTTCAGTCACCCGCCAGCTTGAAAACAGCCCTCAGCCCCTCACCCAGATTGGCCAGGCACCCCAGTGGGGACCCCCCCCCTTCAAGGGTATGTGACCAGCTGCAAACAGCCATTATCCCCTCATCCAGGCTGGCCAGGCACCCCAGTGGGGACCCCCACCCTGAAGGGTGTGTGACCAGCTGCAAACAGCCATCATCCCCTCACCCAGGCTGGCCAGGCATCCCAGTGGGGACCCCCACCCTGATCCAGGACATCCTCCAGGACAAACCAGCCAGCCCCACCCATGCACCAGGCCTCTATCCTATATAGTAAAAGGGTAATATGCCTCCCAGCACCGGGATCAGCAGAGCCGCGAGGCCTCCCAGCACCAGGATCAGCGTGATGGGGCAGCACCCAAACCCCCTGATCGCCCTGCGGCTCTGTGTGTGACAGGGGGCGGGGCCACAACCTCCCTATCGGCCCTGCTCTGTTCGTGACAGGGGAAGGCGCCCAACCTCCTGATCAGCCCTGCTCTGTGCCTGATACGGGGGAGCTCCCCAATCCCCTGATCGCGAGGTTGGGCGCCTTCCCCTGTCACGAACAGAGCAGGGCGGATAGGGAGGTTGTGGCCCCGCCCCCTGTCACACACAGAGCCGCAGGGTGATCAGGGGGTTTGGGCGCTGCCCCCTGTCACTCTGATCCCGATGCCGGGAGGCCTCGCGGCTCCACTGATCCTGGTGCTGGGAGGCATATTACCCTTTTACTATATAGGGTAGAAGCCTGGTGCATGGGTGGGGGCCGGCTGGTTTGCCCTGAAGGGTGTCCTGGATCAGGGTGGGGGTCCCCACTGGGGTGCCTGGCCAGCCTGAATGAGGGGATGATGGCTGTTTGCAGCTGATCACACACCTTTCAGGGTGGGGGTCCCCACTGGGGTGCCTGGCCAGTCTGGGGGAGGGGCTGAGGGCTGTTTTCCGGCTGGCAGGTGACTGAAGCTCCCAACTGCTCCTTTTTTTCTTTTTTTTAATTCTGGGCCAGCTTTAGCTCTATCTCCAGCTCTGAGGCCTCTGCTGCTGAAAGCAGGTATCTGGTTTGTTTGTGTTCTATAATCGAAACACTGTCTCAACTCCAGCTTTGAGATCTCGGCTCACTGAAAGCAGGTTTCTGGGGTTTTGTTTAGCTTCTATATTTGTAACTATGTTTCAAACTGCAAGCTCAGAGGCCGGCAAGGCAGGCGAGGAACGTTGGTTTCCTCTGTCACTGAAGCAAGCAAGCCTCATGTTAGTTTCAAGCTGCCAGGCTGCCGGCCGCCATCTTGGCTGGCAGTTAATTTGCATATCTCGTTGATTAGTCAATGGGAAGGGTAGCGGACATATGCTAATTACCATGTTTCTCTTTTATTAGATAGGATATTCCTTTTACTACCCTCGAGTATAATGGGATTTTCTATTTACTTGGTACACAGCATCTTTCATTTCCTTGACAGGCTTACCCAAAAGTAGGCTTTGGAATTACTCTATCAGACAGCTGATTGCCCAAATCAAGCAAAATCTATAACTTGGCAAAACCCTAAATGCAAATGTAAACTATTTTTATAGCTTACATTGCTTCCTAGTGTCTCTGTTTTTCACAGGACAGTGTTCAGCAGAGAATCTGAGCAAGCTGGCTCCTGCTTCCGTGAAGTTCTGTGGAGATGTGCTCTCATTTTGATTGGCTTTTAAGCTGTTTTTTTAAGTCCATTTTTATGCCAGAGCAAGTGTTAATTGGGAGACTTAGAATTAAGGTAACAAGCGTCTGCAGTGGGGACTGAAACAGAGGAGAATGGATTTGGGCTGGAGAAGACACTGACAATCACACCCACCTGTCCTTTTGTTTTCTTTAGAGTTCTGTCGAGGAAGAACCTGAAAGCACAAAACAAGGCCTGGAGATGAAAATATTAAATGAAACAGTTCCAACAGGTATTCTTCTAACTTACATTTTGAACTTTATTGGGATTTTCCTGCTTACAAAAGAAAGGCAGGGTCATTGTAAATCCAGATGTTGCAGAAATACATTTAAAGTGAAAATTCTTCACAATCCCTCTTCTGAACTAACCAATGTTAACAATTCTTTTTATTTGTGCTTGCTTCCTCTCCTCTCTCTTTCTCTCTCTCTCTGTATTTAAAAAAAAAATAGTTTTATTGAATTCAGCATGGAAGGGAGAGGAAGAGAGAGACAGAAACATCAATGATGAGAGAGAATCATTGATCAGCTGCCTCCTGTATGCCCCCTACTGGGGATCGAGCCTGCAACCCCAGACGTGCCCTTGACTGGAATTGAACCTAGGACCCTTCAGTCCACAGGCTGATGTTCTATCCACTGATCCAAACCAGCTAGGGCTCTCTTGATTTTTAATAAAATCATGGGATCATATCATACAAATATTTTTTTTCCAACCTAACAGTATTTGTAATGCTAAATCACATTCTCTCTCTCTCTCTCTCTCTCTCTCTCTCTCTCTCTCTCTCTCTCTCTCTCTCTATATATATATATATATATATATATATATAGAACACAATACAGATGCTATTTAAATGAATAATATTTAACATTATTCTAAGTCAGAACTCATTGGTAACCTTATCTTTTTTAGTAGCACTATAATTCCATCCAATAATGGAACATTATTTAAATCGTTATTGATAGATAGTAAGGTTTTTTTTTTTCTTTTTTTAAAATAAACCTTTGTTGTTCAGATTATTACAGTTGTTCCTCTTCCCCCCCCCATAGCTCCCCTCCACCCAGTTCCCACCCCACCCCCTGCCCTTACCCCCCCCACTGTCCTCATCCATAGGTGTATAATTTTTGTCCAGTCTCTTCCCACACCCCCCACACCCCTTTCCCCCGCCAAGAATTGTTAGTCCACTACCTTTCTATGTCCCTGATTCTATTATATTCCCCAGTTTACTCTGTTCATCAGATTTTTTATTCACTTGATTTTTAGATTCACTTGTTGATAGATATGTATTTGTTGTTCATAATTTGTATCTTTACCTTTTTCTTCTTCCTCTTCTTAAAGGATACCTTTCAGCATTTCATATACTACTGGTTTAGTGGTGATAAGCTCCTTTAGCTTTTTCTTATCAGTGAAGCTCTTTATCTGACCTTCAATTCTGAATGATAGCTTTTCTGGATAAAGTAATCTTGGTTGTAGGTTCTTGGCATTCATCACTTTGAATATTTCTTGCCACTCCCTTCTGGCCTGCAAAGTTTCTGTTGAGAAATCAGCTGATAGTCGTATGAGTACTCCCTTGTAGGTAACTGTTTTTCTCTTGCTGCTTTTAAGATTCTCTCTTTGTCTTTTGCTCTTGGCATTTTAATTATGATGTGTCTTGGTGTGGTCCTCTTTGGATTCCTCTTGTTTGGGGTTCTCTGCACTTCCTGGACTTGTAAGTCTATTTCTTTCACCAGGTAGGGGAAGTTTTCTGTTATTATTTCTTCAAATAGGTTTTCAATATCTTGTTCTCTCTCTTCTTCTGGCACCCCCATAATTCGGATGTTGGTACGCTTGAAGTTGTCCCAGAGGCTCCTTACACTATCTTCATATTTTTGGATTCTTTTTGCTTTTCTGGTTGGGTATTTTTTCTTCTTCGTATTTAAAATCTTTGACTTGATTCTTTGGATCCTCTAGTCTGCTGTTGGATCTCTGTATATTATTCTTTATCTCAGTCGGTGTATGCTTAATTTCTAGTTGGTCCTTTTTCATATCCTTGAGGGTCTCACTAAATTTATCGGCGGTTTCCATAAAATTCTTGAAAAACCTTATAACCGTGGTTTTCAACTCTATATCCAGTAGTTTCTTTTCCTCCATTTCTGTCATTTGTGACCTGTTTCTTTGTCTATGTATTTTTTTGTGCTTCCTTGTGTTGGTAGAGTGGTTTTCTGTGCTAGGTGTCCTATAGGGCCCAATGGCTCAGCCTCCCCAATTACCTGAGGTGGACACTTTTGGTGCACCCCTTTGTGGGCTGTGTGCACAGTCTTGTTTTAGTTATGCCTTGATTGTTGTAGGATCACTGGGAGGAATTGACGTCCAGGCCAATTGGCTGTGAGAATCAGCTGTGTCTACAGTGGGAGAACTTCTGTGCTGGAGACACCCCTCTGGGGCAAGACTTGCTTCAGTGGGGCTTTGGTGCTCACTGAGTCTGCCCCCTGAGTGTGTCCCTTATGGATCTGAGAAGTTGTAATCTGGATGGTCCCAATCTGACTACTGGGTACACGGGCTCTTGGATCTCTAAGGAGGTGCTAATTTAGCCTCTGCCTGAGGCTACCCAGCAGGAGCTACGGAGAGATCTGCAGATTCCTCTTCCTTGTTTGGGGTTTGGAGGTGCCCAGATCAGGCCCAGCTGTGAAGCAGTGCAAGCTGCTGTGGGGCCTTGAGCCTTCTTTTGGATGTTCTGTGTCTCTCTGACCCAGCTGCAGTTTGTTAGGTAATTTTAGATCTCAGAGGGCCAGGTTATTCATATGCAAAAGCCTCTGCTCACAGCTAGGGTGGGGCGGGGTCTCAGGGAATCAACAGGGTGGAGCAAACAGCTATGGCTGATCCTCAGTCCTACCCTAAGAGGCCCCGCGTCTCAGTGTCCTGGTAATCACTGCAAGCACCTCTGAGAGAAAGCTGCCCTTGACCAATGCCAGACAGTCCAGTTTCTCCCCGTATGAGTCTGGGTCCCCAGAGACTCACCCGGAACTGGAGTTCAGAGCAGTCAGGAGCATGTGTCTCCCTCCTGATTGAAAAAGACAACTGCATCCTCTGTTGCCAGCCCTTTCCGCGTGCATGCCTCCGTACCTCTGCACTTTACTTCCGCACCTCCTCTGAGTCTCAGTGTGTTTTTCTCTTTCCTTCTAGTTGTAGAATTTCCACTCAGCCAGCCTTCCTGTGGTTCTGGATGATGTCCATTTTGTCTTTTAGTTGTATTTTTGAAGTGGCTGTGCGAGGCAGCAATTTCCAGTGTTTACCTATGCCACCATCTTGGTTTCTCCCCGACAGTAAGGTTATTTCTAATATTTTAAAATTGTAAACAATGTTGCAATGAACATTCACAAGTACACATATACACTCAGAGATTTATCAACACTTTTGTATTCAATCTTACCTGGCAAATAGCAATTGGATATACTTTAAAAGTGTCAAAATGATGGTGATATATCATTTGCAATCTTTTAGTTTGATATTTTATTACATTTTTTACATTAACTTTATTATTATGCTGCTTTCCCAGGAACTTCTAAAGAATCTATTTTCTATATATTTATTAGCATATTTTTAATAACAGTCTTCTTTTCTACTTCTTTACTTTTTTCATCACACTTTTATTTATGCAGTCACCTAAGTTTATATTTTGTAATTTTCTATAACCCTTACGAGGTAGTTTTCTTATTAAAAATGATACTATAGTCAATTCATAACCTCTGTCAATAATACCAAGGTTTTCTACATGATGATACACAATTAATATATCATAAATGTCTAAATTTGGACACAGTATTCTTTTTTTACTTTCTTTTCAGGTAAATGGGTTATTAATTAGACATAATTGAACATTAATTAAAATCTACATTTTATTAACTGTACACAAGGAAAAAAATGAAATTGCTAAACTGGATTTCCTTTGAATATTTCCATTAATTTTCAGTGCCTGATCTCCATAGGTTAAATTCAATGCCATCTCAGTATGCTTCCTATTATGGGAGAGGAAAATAGTAGTGATATATAGATAAGGCTAACAGTTCCTGAGTTTTTACCAGGTCAGACAGCAGTTCTGAACTCTTTACATGTATGAACTCATACCACCCCCAAATTCTATGATACTACTATTATATCCATTTTGTAGAAGAAGGAACTGAAATGTTAATTAGTATATATTGCATAAGGGTGGGACCTGTAAGTGGACTGATTTCCCTTTCTTACTCATTACAGTGTTGAAAGAATTTTAGTGAAAGGCAGGAATGGTCGTAGTGATATGTGACACCAGATATTCCCCTGTTTGTGCATTGAGCATTATGAAATCATAGAATTTTCCCATAAAATTTCTGAACACAAAGATTATCCAATCCAGTTTCTTCACTTTCAAGCCTCCATCCCTGTTTTCCTATGAGCTGGACCTATTTTTGTTGAAAAAAAAATTAGCTTTAATTTTGTAAATGCACCAAAATTAATTTTTTTTAATGATTTTGCTTCCCCCCAGATATTTAGCACCATAAGGTCCAATATTAAGACATTAATTAAGCAGTTATCAAATTTTATATTAAGCCATTTTTTTGACCTTTTAGAATAAAAGGTAGCAGAATATGCTGCCCTCAAATATACCACTTTGGCATAAGGATTATTTTGAGCTGGAAGTAACTGAAAAGCTTTAGATGAAAGAAAAGCTCCCTACCCCTCTGCTATTTGCCTAAAAGTTGGATATAAATTTTCAAAGTATCGCTACTTTCCTCACGACTAGGAAGGACAAAACTTAGTTCTCAGAGATAACTTTAGACCCCATCAGGAGAGGGCACCAGAGGAATCTGCACAACTAACTATAAACTAGCCTTTATCTCTACCCTCAGAAACCTCCAACTGCTTTCCTTTGCCCTGTCATTTTTCCACAACTTTACCATTCTTTGTTGAAAATGCGGTATAAAGCTGGAGTTCTATGCCACCTCTTTGAATTACTCCACTTCTCCCTGGGGCTATCCCATGTATACACGAGGCACTCCTTTTAATCAACTTGTGTTTTTCTCTTATTAATCTTTTTCTATGGAGGTCTCAGCCAAGAACTCACAAGGGTAGAGGGAAAATTGTTTCCGCTTCCCTAAGATATACTTTTAAAGTTTTTCTGTTAGTAACATGTGCTTATTATATACAAAATTCTAACATGTGAGCATATAAAATATGAATGTAGCCCTCCCCTGCATCCTACCATTACACAGGCCCATTTCCACTGGTCAGCTTTGTGAACAATTTTGAGTTAATCGCTTTTTGAAAAGTGTTAGTAGCTAAGTAAAAACTTCATGTGCCAGTGCTAGATATTTTTTGATTTCCCTCCTAAAAATATACAAAAATGTTATGATCTATTTAGAAACGGAATTAACCTGGTTGATTTTAGCACAGCTGTTGCTGCTGGAGAATGCTCCTGAGAGGCTACGTGCATTTGAAGACGATGAGGTTGACATATGCCAGTTCTCAACTCTGGGTGGAGTGTACCACTTGGATATTCTGGAGCTGCCCCCACAGTGTAAACAAATGAAGGGCTGGATGATTATGGAAGTAGGTTGATTCTTAAAACTTATGAGTAAAATAATTTCTCACACTTTTACTTTATATCAACGGCTCTAACACATAATGAATTTTAACTCTATTAAGCAAGCACAAAGGAAAATGTAATTTTATAAAATTTGAATCAGTATTAACAGGAAGGAATCTAAAATAATGTGGATTTTAGTCCAGCTGGTGTGGCTCACTGGTTGAGCACCGACCCATGAACAGGAGGTCATGGTTAGATTCCCAGGCAGGGCACACACCCAGATTGCTGGCTGGATCCCCAGTAGGGGTTGTGCAGGAGGCAGCTCATTGATGACATTTCTTTCTCATCAATGATTCTCTTTCTCTATCCCTCTTCCTTCCTCTCTCTCTAAAAATCAATTTAAAAAAACATAGAATAATATGGACTTTAAAATGAGAAATCATGCATGTTAATTGTAAACCTGTGACATTATGATTACACTAGAGGCCCAGCTCACGAAATCGTGCGGGTAGGGTCCCTAGGGCCTAGCCTCCTGTGATCAGGGCCATCTTCTGCCCATTCGCCAGTCCCCAGGCTGAACGCCGCCTCTGCTGCTGGGCTGCCAGGCCATTGGGATCACCAGCTCATCCCTGGCTGCTCAGGGGCTCAGGCCTGTGGGAAAGCAGGCCCCGGCGACTTCACCTCCATGCACCTGTGCCGACCGCTGATGGAACACGCTGCCTGCTCCGGCCGCTCATGTGGGCGCCCGCCGCTGCTGCTGCTTGAGGCGCTGATGGAAGCTGCAGGGCATGCCGCGACCTACCTGCCCCGCGTGAGCAGCCCCGATCGGGCAGCGCATTCCATCAGTGGCTGGCCCGGCCCACGCGCATGGAGGTAAAGTCACTGGCGCCTGCTTTCCCGGAGGCCTGAGCCCCTGAGCATCCAGGGATGAGCTGGTGATCCCAACGGCCTGACAGCCAGCCCAGTCCTCCTGCCACCCACCTGGGTTCTCCTGTTCACCATCGCTGATCCATCGGAGCCTGCAGGCCGGGGGCAGGGACCAAGAGGTTAGCCATTCAGCCCACTCGCCAGTCCCCAGTCCCGCCCTGCCCCGCTCGTGGGCCTGCGAAAGGGGAAGGGAGGGACCGAGAGGTGCTCAATGCCACCGCATGGTGACCGGTTGTTTGGTCGTCACAGTCGTCACGGACACTGACTTTTTATATATAGATTGTGCCAATTTGGCCTTAATAATGATAGTCTGTTTCAGAGGCTGGAAAATTGTTTCTGTAAAGGGACAGATGGTAAATATTTGCAGCCTTGTGGCTATCCCAGCTCTGGTGCAACTCCTCAGATCTACCATTGCGGTGCTAGAACAGCCATATGTACAGGAATGGGCATGGTTGTGTTCTCGTTAAGCTTTATTTACAAACACTGGTGGTGGGCCAGGCTTTCCAGGGACCATCATTTGTGGATTCTGGTCTAGATAAGTGGTTCCCTACATGTGGTCCCTGGACCGGAAGCGTCAGCATCATCTGGGAATTTGCTAGATATGCAGATTCCTGGGCCCCACCTCAATCTTAATGAATCAGAAATTCTGGAGGCGAGGCTCAGCAGTCTGTATTGTAGCAAAACACAACTAAAGCACCGGTCTGGATGCTTGCTATACAAAATGCAGCCCATTGGTCAGCAGCATCCACACCTGGGAACTTGTTATAAATGCATAATTTCGGGCTTCACCTCAGATCTACTGAAGCTACATTTTAACAAGACCCTCAGGTGATTCATGTACACATCAAAGTTGAGAAGCACAGATCCTGGTAATGCCAGTGCTCCCCCAAACTAATTTTCATGCAGGGACCACACTTGGAGTGGTAAGGATACTGACTATAGCAGCTGTGAGATCATCTATCGAGGACTTTCTCACTCTTGGTTTAGTAGGTAGTAGCATTTGCACTAGTACTGAATTGGTTTCACTTTACCTCACTGTCTGTGTCCCAAATATACCCAGTCCTGTTGTCATAGCCCTCCCCGCCCTGCTGTCCTTTTCCCTTTCCCTCTCCGTCTCCTCTAACACGTCATATTACATAGATTGCCAGGCACCTCTCACCTACATTTTTAGGTTGTTGGTGCATCCTTGTATTAGAGCAGTATTTCTCAGCTTCCCCCCCCCCCCATATCACCTCTCTTGTAAACATTTTTTCCTAGTCACCTCCCCATCATGGACTTTAATACCACAGATAGACTGCATATCTCTGTGTGTGCTGTATGCATATCTGTGCTTTATACATAAAAGAATAAGATTTTTTTCACGCTCCCCCCAAACTAATTTTCACCCTAATGGGGATGATATTGTCACTCCTTTCCCCTTCTCCCTAAAATGAGAATATTTTTATTAGAGCACATCTGGGGGAGAAAATCTGGTCGATAGCCACTTTGAAGAATCTATTTGAATCAATGTTCCCTATCTCAGGGACACTTGAAGGATAGTGGGGAGTCCAAAAACAGACATTCTTTTGGTGACTCTTTATCCATAGGAAGGTCTCAGCCTGATCTGGGGTTTTCAGGATTCACCCAAAGATCTTTGTGAGAATGTCCCGAGACCACCCGTCTGCACTCTCCATTTGAGCACAGGGTAGCCTGCCTCATACCTGTTTTCCTCTCCTGCAACAAAGAGGCCTTCCTACTTTTTTCCAATAATCTTTTTAAAAAATATATGTTTTTATTGATTTTTAGAGACATACTAGTAAGAAGGGAGAGGGAGGAGAGCACGAGAAACATCTATTGGTTGTCTCCTGTACGCACCCCCACTGGGGATCGAACTCCCAACCTGCTATGTGTCCTGACCAGAATCAAATCAGCGACCTTTGGGTACATGGGAAAGACACTCAACCAACTAGGCTACACAGGCCAGGACTTTATTTCAAATATCTTTTCAATAATCTCCCCCTCCTCCACAATTTTCCCCCATCCATTTTCTCTTTCTCTGTTTTGTAACATTGTTAGTCTTTCCCCTTCCCTCGATCTTTCTCTACATCTAGATAAGTTAAATTTAGATAGTGGATGGATCGCCTTTATCCCAGAGAAATCTGTTGGTTTCATTGACTTACTTTTTTCTCCCAGCTTTATTGAGATAAAATTAACATGCAAGTTTAAGATGAACAATGTGATGAGTTTTACTTTCATCCATTCATTTCTATACTTGTTATTCTGCTTATACTTTTTTTCTCTCTTCACCTACACAGCCTAGCAAGGGTATTGGAACATGGTATCTGGGGTCCCATAGCTCTGTTTTTGAGTTCTGATGCCTCCTTGAAGTAATTTTGTAATTATTGGCAAATTACTTGATTTATGGAAATCCCACTTACCTACTTTTTTTTATAAAAATTTTTTAAATTATATTTTACATTCAATATTATTTTGTATTAGTTTCAGGTATACAGCATAACGGCTAGACCGTCATTTACTCTGTTATTATTATTTTTAATTTAAATTCTTTATTGTTTAAAGTATCACATATGTCTCCATTTTCCCTCATTGACCTCTCCCTGGTCTCTCCCACCCCCCAGTACATACTGTTTGTGTCCATGGGTTATGCTTATATGCATAAATACAAGTCTTTTGGTTGATCTCTTACCCCCTCAAACCCCACCTTCTTTCTGAGGTTTGATGTAGATCGTCACATACTTTAGAAAGTGTTCCCCAGCTGGCACCATACATAGTTATTACGTAGGTAATTAAGTTTACATCCCCATGACTATTTTGTAACTGCCAATCTATACTTCTCATTTGCTTTACCCTTTTCACCCTGTCACCTGCTTTGTTAAACATATGCCTGTAGGATTGCTTGCAATAAAATGCAAAGTCCCAGCCTAGAACCTGGCCCATAAATGGGTTCTGTAATTACATTCAAATTTAGTGCTTTCCCCCTTAATCATTATCTTTTCATTTTGTTATAACATTTTGTTAGTCAATCTATAGTTGGGACCAAACTTTAGTACTTATGAAAAATAACTACATAGCTTATTCAGCAATATTTACATCTTTAGCTATAACACCAGTCAGCTTCTAACTTGATGTTGTTTCGGTCATTTTTACAAGATACTCAAAGATGGATTACAGAAATTTGTTTATCCTCCAGCAACTACAGAAGACTTAGAAACAGAAAACGTTTTCCCACCCATAGAGGTCATGCTTGAGGTTCATGAGAACGTGATCTTTTTTGAGAATCCCATGGTGGCAAGGTGGGATGCTGAAGGTACACCAGCTTTGATAATTATGTAATTAAAAGAGGTATGCTAAACAATCAGAAATAGAGAGAGAAATGCATTCTTTCCTCTGGGAGTGTTCAAAGTTGTAGGAGAGGCATATAGAGAAAAACGTCACAACATGATGCAGTGGTGTGCTATCAGAGATGGAAGTGCTGTAGAGCAGAATGGTGACCAAGTCAGTCTGGAAGGTTAAGGATGAAATATTGAACAGGTTCTCAAGAGACTAAGAGAGCATTCTCCTATGAGACTTTGCATGGGCATATCTCTTCATTTCTATTAGGCATATAGCTAGGAGTGGAATTGCTGAGTTGAATGGTAAATTTATGTTAACTTTTTAAGAAACTGCCAAATTGATTTTTCAAAGTAGCTGTACCATTTTACATGCCTGCTAGCAATACGAGTTTTCCCATTTCTCCACATCCTTGACAATGTTTGCTGTTATGTATTTTTTATTATAACCATTGTAGTGGGTATGAAGTGGTATCTTGTGGTTTTAATTTGTATTTTCCTAATGACCAATAATATTGAGCATTTTTAAAATGTATCTATTATCCTTGAATATATCTTCTTTGGTGAAATGTTTATTCAAATCTTTTACCCATTTTTAAACTGGGTTGTGTTTTATTATTAAGTTGTAAGACACACAAAAGACCACCTTTTATATGAAAAGTCCAGAAAAGGCAAATCTTTAGAGACAGGAAGTATCTTAATAGTTGCCTGGAGCTGGAAGGTGGGAATGGGAATGAACTATAAATGGACACAGGGAACTTATCAGGAGGATAATAATATGCTAAAAACTGGATTGTGGTGATGGTTGCAAAACTGGGTCAATTTATTAAAATAATTTAATCGTGTGCTTAAGACAGGTAAATGCCAAAGCTGTTTAAAAAAGATGAAAAGGGGTTCTGTACCAAGAAAGAGCACTGTAGGGAGAAAGAACTGCACGTGCAGAGGCACACAGGTGCATGAGGTTGTTAGGGAAGGAAAAAAGCGGTGGCTGAAACAAGGTGTGTGAGAAGTGGTAAGGGACGAAGCCAGAACTGTGAGCCAAAGCTTCATTTGAAGGTCTTGCATACCAAGCTTGACCTTGTAGATAGGAAGAAAATCCCAGCAAGGTCGGTTTTTTGTTGAGGTTCTATTCTAAATGTAAAAGAGACCTTTATATATATTGCAGTTATTTGGGTTTCATTCAACATATTTTTATATAGGAAAAGAGGAAACTAATGTCATTTGCTTTAATCTAAAAGGTAAACATTGGAAAACTGATGGCATCAGTAATGTAGTTTATAAATCAGAAGAAAGAATTATAACACTCAGCCTGGACACTTTGGGCCCTGTTACCTTGATTCAAGATGCTCATATTAACATGCCATACCAGTCATGGGAACTAAGACCACTCGATGAGAATAAAGTACTTTTGACTGTGACGACAGTATTTGCTGAGATTCAAATACAAATTAAGGTAAATCATTGTTATAGCAAGTCATATCCAAGAGGTAAGCCTCATTGATGACTATAAGAGAGTATGTGAAAGCAATCGCTCACTGGTCATTTACATACAGAAATGTCTTTTATTTTAAGAAACTTTATTTTCCATCAACCTTATTTCCACTTTCTGTCTAAAAGTCTGTGTAAGAATAGCTAAGACCATTGAGTGGTTGTTTCTACCCACTCAGTGGCCTAAGTAGTGAGGGCTGCAGCCCAATCTTCAGTAGGGAACTGCTGCTGAAATGTCTTTTATAAATATGTTTAATATATACTTTGAGCTATAATTTCTAAACAAAATATTAATTAGATAGGAAATAACATGTAAAAATCGAGGCACAAATTTATACCCTAAAGTTACTAGGAATATGCCAATTAATGAAGGTACAAGCCTGGTTGCAGTATGATTTTCAGAGTTTTTGACCCCCTCCTGAGAGGTGTCCGATCTTTATCACCAAGCCATTTGAAACCCCCTTTGTGAGATTTCTCTCTCAAGGAGCCTGTATTACTTGTCACTCATAAATTAGCCTGGAATCTAGAGACAAACAGTAGATTAGTGGTTGCCTGAGGCTGAAGGTGGGAATGGGGATTAACTACATTGGCATGAGGGATGAGAGGAGGATGGAAGTGTTCTGAAACTGATTTATGGTGATCGTTGCACCACTCAGTAAAGCTTTAAAAAAATCACTGTATTATGCATTTGAAATGGGTGAATTTATGATATGTAAAGTATACCTCACTAAACTTGTTTTAAGAAAGAGAGAGCCTGAAATTCTTAAGAATGTGGCCGGAAGACTGGATTTAATCCATCTTTGCTTTTGAAAGCCGATGAGATGTGTGAATTTTGTACACCTTCAGACTTCCAGTTTAAACTTTGCAAACTTCAAAACTGTAAAGTAATTTTGCATTATGTTAAATCTTATGTGTAAAAAATTATCCTTAAAACTTGTAGCATGATTGTTGCCAAATAGCTATTATAATTCAACAGGAACATATGTAGTATTCTTAGATCACAACTTACAAAAGAGGAGATCTGAAAGATCTTTTAGTTCAGTCCCTTTATTGTTCAGATAAAGCGCTGAAAGGTAACATGGAGACTTCGTGGCAGAGCTTTGAGGTTGGTCCTAAGACATACCTGCCCTGCACTCCTTTTAATATACACTGAGTGGCCAGATTATTATGACCACCCCATCAGTACTTCCAAAAATACTGAATATTGAAAACTTCCTAAGCAAATACTCTCAAGGTTTTATTATTATTATTATTTGCATAACTAATTCACTTCATTGTACTGATGGGGTGGTCATAATAATCTGGCCACTCAGTGTAGAATGAGATAGGGTTAAAAAAAAATGGTATAAAGAACCCAAAGGCTAGAACTGGAATGATAATGAAGTAAGAATTCCTTTAACTTGTATGAAAGCTTTTTTTTTTTTTTTTCTCATTGATACTAGGAAGGCCTCTGCATGTTAGCTTCAGTAAACATGGGTGACAAAAAGCCTCTCTCTATTTTGGAAGGAAAATGGATGACTCCTATTTATTTCATTATTACTTTGCAAGAAGCTGGATTGAATATCTTCCCTACTGAATACTCTCATTTTTATGTTGCTACAACCTGTAAGGTAAGCATGAATCTTTCCAAACTTAATGTGATGGACATTTCAAATGCTAGCAAGTATTAAATTGTATATAAATCTTAAAGTACTTCATGGGTTTTCTATATTCATTTATATAAGATTATAGTTAGAAAGGAAGGAATAAATGGCAAGACCAGAAATTCAGAGTTCTCTCAAGTTTAATAATCTTCCCCCAAAAAGTAAGCCTTTAGTATGATCTTCACTTGACAAAAGGAGGACACCCACAACTGGTCGGTGTTAGTGCAAGGGTAGTCAGAGCCACGTCACATTCCATATATGTTCTTGCTTCTTCCAGACTGGATATATCTAAGCCTTCTTAAAAGAGTAAATGACTGAGCAGTTTCCCAAACAGGATAAGTCAGATGAAATCATACACACATACAGACGACTGGTACACAACCCACTTCCTCCCGTGTCTTGGCAGAGGCTCCCTGTAGACATATACAAAACACAGCCTGCTTTGTGTTACTGGTAAGGCTTTAGCTAAATGAGATCCTTCCTTATGAAACCGTGAGCTCTTTGAGGATGGGAACTGTCTTTTGATCAATTTTGATGGATTCTTCCAGCACCTTGCATATTCCTAGAATACAGTAGATGCTTAGTAATATTTGACATATGAATGAAGACAAATTCTCTTCTAATCATGAGAGGTGTTTGGGGCAGAAGAAGTCAATTCTCAAGAACAAGTTGATAATATACCAGAAAAATGACAATATAGGTAGACATTCATGTAGCATCTGAAAATAATTATATCAAGAGTATGTACACGTGTGTGTGTGTGTGTGTGTGTGTGTGTGTGTGTGTGTGTGTGTGGCGGGGGTGGAGGGGGGAGAACCACCTTGGTTTTAGTAACTCAAATTGCCAGTTACTCTGCAAATGCTGAATGTAGTGTAGTCTTCATTTATTCAGAATATTCAAAAATTTCTTTTTCTGACCACCTATATCAGTGGTTCTCAACCTTCTGGTCCTTTAAATACAGTTCCTCATGTTGTGACCCAACCATAAAATTATTTTCATTGCTACTTCATAACTGTAATGTTGCTACTGTTATGATTTGTAATGTAAATATCTGATATGCAGGATGGTCTTAGGCGACCCCTGTGAAAGGGTCGTTCGACCACCAAAGGGGTCGCAACCCACAGGTTGAGAACCACTGACCTATATTCTAGTATTCTAGGCATGTTTTAGACGCTTAAGGATACATTAGTGATTTTTTTAAAAAAAGTTTCTGACCTTGTGGAGCTTACATTCTAGTAGAAGGAGACAAAAATAAGCAATAAGCATAAAAAATGATTTCATGTCAAAGGTAGATAAGTGCTGCGGGTAAAAGAAAAGGTAGATCATGAGCACTGGGGTTAGTGCTGTGTACAGTGTCAATAGGGCATCGGGGGCTCAGGGAGAAGGAAAAATTTGAGTAGAACAGGAAGGTGGGGAGTTTAACCAAGTGGATATCTCAGAAAGCAGCTTCCAGGCTGAGTGGCCTAGAGCAGTGGTCGGCAAACTCATTAGAACCAAATATCAACAGTACAACGATTGAAATTTCTTTTGAGAGCCGAAGTTTTTAAACTTAAACTATATAGGTAGGTACATTGTTATTAACTTAATTAGGGTACTCCTAAGCTGGCCTTTGCTAAAAATGTCCTCAATCTGATTGAGGTACATTCCCTGAGGTCGACCTCTTCCAACTCTTCCATCCACACTTGTTTTGTATACTTGTTTCGTCTATCTCCTTTCATTCATCCTCTCTATATGTCCGAACTGCCGGGAGCCGGTCCATGCTTGCTGTTTCAAGGGACCTGGCATATATGGCATACTGTTCTTAATATGTTTGCTCACCTTCTTGGCACTATGTGTTTTAACCAAGGTCTCTGAGAAAGGTTGTTTCCCCAGGTAGGGATTTTCCCCTGAAGTTAGGGAGGGAATAAAACCTCTTAACTAAGTGCCAGGTGGGTAATTAATCACTTTAACTACGAACAATCATGCTTAAGCTACATAATCTTTACTCCCTGGAATGGAGATAAGAAACGCCCTAACCTTTGTAATAGAGATTGATAGGATTGAATCAACTGGTATAAATACAGATGTAATAAGACAGCAAGAGACAGAACTTAGAACACAGAACTTAGAATACAGAGCTTAGAACACAGAACTTAAACACAGAACTTAGAACACAGAACTCAGAACACAGAACTTGGAACACAGAACTTAGAACACAGAACTTAGAACACAGAACTTAGAACATAGAACTTAGAACACAGAACTTAGAATACGGAACCAAGAGAGACAGAACTTAGAACACAGAACCTACTCAGAACCTAGAGACAGAAGAACTTCGCTGGAGAGAACATGGCAAAAAGATCCTGGACTGAACCTGACTACAGAAATTGGCAAGAGAAACTGACTAGAACCTGGTGACTGAACCTGGCTGGAGAACCTGGACAGAACCTGGCTGGAGAACCTAGCAAGGGAACATGGCTACAGAACCTGGCTGGAGAACCTGGAGAACCTGGTGAACTTCACTGGAGATCCTGACAAGAGAACCCGGCTATGATGATCACCTGAACGCTGCCTCTGTGTCATTCCTTCTTCGCCAATTCCGTCCACACCTACGGGGAACCCCTGGACCTGCTGGGGCTGGACCCTGGCATCTGGCGCCTGAACAGGGACCCCTAGGTAAGCGCCCTGCATTCGGGACGGATAGGACTCCACCGTCGGAAGAGGGTGGATAGTCTTCGCTGACTCCGTCCACACCTTTGGGAACCCCTGGAACAGGATTCCCCTAGGTAAGCCCCCCGCTTGAAAACTCCCACACTCGGGACGGATAGGACTCCCCCAGGGTGCTACAGACCCCCCTATAGAGGATAAATAGGGTAAGAAGGTGGATAGTACAGAACTTAGATTGAGAAGATGTGCCATACTGAGTACAAAGAAAGAAGACTCTGTATTGATCTTTAGATTAAGAAGATGTGCCATACTGAGTCTAAAGAAATAAGACTCTGTATTGATCTTTTAACACATATGCTTGCTAGCAGAGGAATTAAGGTTACTCCCAGTCAGACAAAACTTTTTATACAAGAAGTATGTCCATGCTTTTCTGAGGAAGGAAAGGTAAATGTAAAGGCATGGGAGGAGGTTGGCCCAAGGAGCCTTATCCTTAACCCCACTGCAGCCTTTCCACCCCGGGAAAGTGCAGGATTGGCAAGCTCTCCCTGGGGTGATAGATCAGGACTCAGGTAATAGCGGAAAGCGCCAATCCTACTCTTAAAATGGATACAAGAGAGCATTTCGGGGTTTTCTTTTTAATGCCTGCTTTTAAAAAATAAAAAAGGGGGAATTTGCCAGGAGCCGGTCCATGCTTGCTGTTTCAAGGGACCTGGCATATATGGCATACTGTTCTTAATATGTTTGCTCACCTTCTTGGCACTATGTGTTTTAACCAAGGTCTCTGAGAAAGGTTGTTTCCCCAGGTAGGGATTTTCCCCTGAAGTTAGGGAGGGAATAAAACCTCTTAACTAAGTGCCAGGTGGGTAATTAATCACTTTAACTACGAACAATCATGCTTAAGCTACATAATCTTTACTCCCTGGAATGGAGATAAGAAACACCCTAACCTTTGTAATAGAGATTGATAGGATTGAATCAACTGGTATAAATACAGATGTAATAAGACAGCAAGAGACAGAACTTAGAACACAGAACTTAGAATACAGAACTTAGAACTCAGAACTTAGAATGCAGAACTCAGAACACAGAACGAAGAAGACAGAACTCAGAAGAAGGAACCTACACAGACAGAAGAACTTCGCTGGAGAGAACATGGCAAAAGATCCTGCACTGAACCTGACTACAGAAATTGGCAAGAGAACCTGACTAGAACCTGGTGACTGAACCTGGCTGGAGAACCTGGACAGAACCTGGCTGGAGAATCTAGCAAGGTAACATGGCTACAAAACCTGGCTGGAGAACCTAGCAAGAGAACATGGACACAGACCCAGGCAGGAGATCCTAAGCAGAACCTCTCTGGAGATCCAGACCAGAACTTGGCTGGAGATCCTGGCTAGCCTGCTGATCAACTGAACGCTGTCTCCATGTCATTCCTTCTTCGCCGACTCCGTCCACACCTTTGGGGACCCCTGGACCTGCTGGGGTTGGACCCCGGCACCGAACCATCTCAACATACCTTTCTCAATCCTCAACACTACATCTTCTTTCACTCCACAGCGTTCCCTAAAATTAACTTAATAAACTTTACTTAAAGTTTTAAGTCTTAGTTAAACTATAGGTACATTGAATAAAACTTGATATCATACTTAATAACGATATTATTTATTGATAAAATTAAATTCCTTACAATTTACCTTACAATATCCATAAAATTAAATCATGACAATGACTGACAAACACTAATATGAACAATGGCCTTGCATCTCCTTGGAAAGTTTGGGTAAGTCAGGTTTGTATGTTGTTTTTAATTTTAGTCACGATTCCAGGTTCTCATCAATAAGACGACTCCTCAATTTACTCTTGATAAGGTTCATGCTTGAAAATGATTTTTCGTATAAATATGTAGACCCGTATAAGGAAAGAACAGCAAACACTAGTTTTTTCAGTTGATTATATGAGTCAGGAATACTATTCTAGGTGTTAAAAATCAACATATCTTCCTTCTACAGGTCTTTCAAAGCAGACCACTTGTGCTGTGAACTAAGTTCACATTTGTTTTTCTCCAATATTTCTATATCAGCACAAAGACGTTCAAATTTCGAGCTCCACAGTTCTTTGTTTCTTAAATCCAGCAATTACATTTCAAAGTTGCCAATGTCAATATTAAAGGGAGAAAAATGTTTCATTTTATAATAATAAAGCCACCAACACAAAATAATTACAATTCTTAAATTGATGACAAAAATACCTGTAGGATTTGCAGCTGGTTGGAAAAATACAGGTAACTTTATGCTTCGAGTAGGTACTTTTGTCATCCGCACACGATTTGCGGACGTGACTAGCACTAACCACTGCACATGAGACTGCTGACTGACTGGCTCACTCAACTCGTGCATGAATCGCACGTGCCTCCCCCCAGCTGCGTATTCCGTGGCCCCGCCTGCACCGCCTCTCCCATCGCCTGACCGACCGACACCCCCCACTTCTTCTAATGCCACTTCAAAATAGACTCGCCCAGGCTGAAAACCGACTTCTGCGCGTGGGCCACGAAGTTTCAATCACACTGTATGTGCGCGCCCGCATGTGGAAGAGCCACACTTAAGGGGCCAAAGAGCCGCATGTGGCTCGCGAGCCTTGGTTTGCTGACCACTGGCCTAGAGGAATGAAGGTACAGCAAGGAGGCCAGGTGCTTGAAGTTAGCAAAGGGAGAAGAAAAGATAGGTCAGACAGATAATGAGATGTATGTGGGAGGGTGTCAGATCACGCAGACCCTTACAGATCACTGTTAGGACTTTGGATTCTATTTGAGAGCAAGAGAAAGCCATTGCCCCATTTTGAGAGAGGAGTCATAGAATCTGACTTACATTTTAATGGCTTTTTCTGTTTTGAGAATAAGCCGTAGGAGGCCAAGAATGGAAGGGAGACTTGTTGAGAAGGCTCTATGATCAATTCTATTGACTTTTATATTGACAGGTTCCTTTGGTGGAAATGAAAGCTTATCGACAAATGGCCTTGCTAAGTTCTGCTTTTGCGTTCGGTTGGAGCAAGTGGAATATGCAGTGTGGTTCTGAAAAAGTTATATTTAAGGTAGAGTATGCAAAAACCCATAACACTACTTTGTCCTCCAAAAGAAAAGGTACTCAAAAGCTAAAAGAATATAGACTGTTTTCTCCTCTTGAAAAGGGGGTTGGGGGAATGACACTCAAAATGCAGTTTTAAAACCATTTTTTAAAATTTTGTCAAAAATATAAAGCTAAACTATGTGAAGGGTCATACCTGCATTGCCCATTATGGTACCAAATGCTCTTGATTTCAGACTAGAGTCCTTTTAACTCGTTATAGTAACTCCAGAACAAATGAAAGCCTTTAATGCGAATATGTATCAATGGTTCACGAACTCTCCAATTTAACTTTTTGGCACATTTGCTACTTACCTGATAAATTCTAAAAGCTGACTGATTAATGTTTGAGCATAAATTAGCCACCGTATTTATTTGTCTTGCTTACTGTGTTTCTCCCACTAGAACCTAAGCTCTTTGAGGACAATCATTAGTTACTGATTAATGTTTGGTTTGTTGTTATATTCCCAGCAACTAGAATAGTGTCTGGCACATGACAGTCCCTCAATAAATATTTGTTGATTCAATTAATACATGTTGGGGATTGAGTTGAGCCCATCAACTAATACTCTCCTGCCAATCTACTTCATCGGATTAACAGATTTCTCTAATTTTCTTTCTTTAGGTGAGTGAATGCCTCACTAAAGAACAGGAATGTATTCAGGATCCTACATGGACTCTTTTAATGTTTAGTGGCAACCGAGCACAAAGGCTCAAGATTGAGGAAGACAGTGAGGCATTCTCTGAGGCCCTGAAAGAGGAAACTGAGTTTCATTCCACTCTCTATCACATGATCAAGGATTTTGCTTCTCAAGAAGCAATGGAGAAAACCAAGGGCCCTGACAGCCAGTTTATTGACTCTGTGTGCCACATGCTACTCTGTATTAGAATATTCAGCTATTCTTAACCTCTACTGATAAACTTTATTCAGCGTGAAGAATCAAGCAACTTGAAGAAAAAAATCAGGTTATTTCCTCAATAAAATGTAGCAAGTGACTATATTTCAAACAGGCTCTTAAATAACCTAATCAGCATTTTACACTCAAATTTTATTTTGTAACATGTGGGGTTCTTTTCCTATGAACACTGGCCCACTGAGATTTAACGATGCTTTATTTCAACAAAAGTTAACAATATATATATAATATATCCGCCTCAATAAGCTCATTCAAAGGTCATGGGAAGGTAATCACAGAAAGAGGGAATTTAAAAATCTTAGTCATTCTGAGAACCTCTGGTTCCAGGCTCTCCTTTCCAAGCTAAATGTTACTCATTTACAAAATTCAGATACTGAAACTTTAAAAAAAAATCAAGATACATTAGGACGTCCTACAGTCACACTGGTGGTGGCCCGTTGTGTCGAAGTCTGGTAAATGGCCACAAGATATGTTCTAGAGACATCCAGGAGTCTCCATCCTGGGTGGGGGCGGCATCCACGGACTTCTGGAAAAATCTGCCTGTGAGGAAGCTTATCAAAGCTGCAAACAGTACAATCAACGCGACGGAAAGCCAGAGAGCCTTATTAGCCTTTCTGATGGAGGTCTTGAGATTTGTTGCCCAGGAAGCTATTGTGTCATAGCTATAAGGAAAATACAGATTCAGAATTTGGTCATCACAGTAATCCATTATTAGCAACACTTCTTTTGTCAACAATACCAGTCAAGTCATTGACCAGCACTGCTGTGTAATAAACGACATAATGTGATCTGTTGTCTTGGTTTGGGCCACAATCTGTCCCCTTTTATGATTGTCAGAATTAAAAAAATAACATGTTGTTATGGTGAGAATCTGAAAATGCTGTGATTCAGGCATCATTTAACTCCTAACAAGAACATACAACTATTTATCTCATTCAGGTAAGGCAGTGTGTTCCTACAGTGGAAACAATATTACTTATTGAGTAGAATAGAATATATGTGTATGAACATTTGTATAGATAGGTCATTTATTTCTCACCATACCTTAGCTGTTTGGTGTACTGATATTTAAACTCTTTTTAAAAATATATATATTTTATTGATTTTTTACAGAGAGGGAGAAGGATAGAGAGTTAGAAACATCAATGAGAGAGAAACATCGATCAGCTGCCTCCTGCACACTCCCTACTGGGTATTTGCTGGCAACCAAGGTACATGCCCTTGACTGGAATCAAACCTGGAACCCTTGAGTCCACCGGCTGACGCTCTATCCACTGAGCCAAACCAGTTGGGGCTAAACTCTATTTCTTTTAGAGACACCCACCCCAAAAGGTTATTTACAGCATCATTTAAGTCTTTGAAACTGTGCTAAACACTTTACATGTGGTAATTTATGTAATCGTGACCACAGAACAAGGACAAAGGTACTGGTATCACCCCTGTTTAATAGATAAAGAAATAGGTGCTCAGAAATGGGTGAACGTGCCCAGGCCACACAGCTCATTAGAGAGCTGGGCGTGGACCTAGGCCTCCTGACTGCAGGGCCAGGCTCCTTGCACGGGATGCTCCTGCCTGTTGTAACTCACAGGTTCAGCAATAACCCCTGCAGACCATTTGAAGTTTGTTATTCATCTTAAATTTAGCAGTTTGACAGGTCTTTAAATAAAGTAGTTTAATCCAGGGTAATACTATTAACCCTGCCTTGCCCTTCCCCATTCCACTGAAGTGATAGAATTTGGCAGGTAGACAACTTACATTGAAGAGACATCCCATTTCGATGGATTATTCCTCTTTTCAGAAAGACTTGGCTTTCTTGTCCTTTCTACTGTTTCTTCTCCAGGGGGCTCTGCATCGTCCTTAGTTCTGTAATAAGTGTTGTTGTTTTTTAAATATACAAAACTAAGAATAATGTGCTATGATTATAAAATATTGCTACATTTTACTGTATAAATAAAGATGCACACAAATATTTGTTTTACGTTAGAAATATTTGACAAATTTCTAGTTCTAAAAGCCAAATCACCAAGTTTATTTAACCATTTTGTTTTCACTAAGTATTCTTCTACCACGTGGACTGTAATAACCTATCTTAGTTGATTTTACTCTTTTCTCTGTAGGCTTTTTGATAAATGCTAAATTGGAGTAACATCAACGTGTTATTCTATTTCTCTAAAAATCTTAATTTTAAAACTTTATGAAAATATTCTCAGTGCAAAACTAGTTAAAATATGCTAGCAGTGTTTAGCGATCTGGCAAATGGCAACTGAATTGACTTTAAATAACTTCATATTATCTAGAGAGGGATGGCCTTACCCGAACAGAACCTTTCATTATTATGTTCACTGCTGAGTTCAAGCTCGTGATACCCTCACAATTGCCAAAGGGAACCGTCTCAAAGTGGTGGTGGTTGTTGTGTCAAAAAATACAGGGAATGTATGTGGTAGATTTTAGTTTAGTCTTAAAGGAAATAAACCAGAATCAACTGCATTCTTATAAGATTCTCAGTTTTAGTCTTTTGTTTGCAAAGACTTCGCAGTAAATATCATACTATACTAACAAAAAGCAAATAATACATTGTACTCTTTTGAAGGAAACTCTTGATCTTTTTTCTATCCCAGATCAGTAAATATCCACTATGGTAACTCTTAGAGTTTTCAGTACACGCAGCAGGCTCCGGGAGTATTTTAAAACACAGAGAACTTTAAAGGTAGGTCCTATGTCTTACTCATCTCTCTATTCCTTAGGACTGATGTAGTATCTGTCACACACTAGGCTCTCCAGGAACATGTATAACATGAACATAAAATCATTTCATTAACATCTCTGCAGATGAGGAAACTGAGACCAAGGAAGGTTAAAGCAATTTGTCCAAGGTCACCCAAAGACTTAGAGCAGCGGTTCTCAACCTGTAGGTCGCGACCCCTTTGGCGGTCAAATGACCCTTTCACGGGGGTCGCCTAAGACCATCCTGCATATCAGATATTTACATTATGATTCATAACAGTAGCAACATTACAGTTATGAAGTAGCAACAAAAATAACTTTATGGTTGGGTCACAACATGCAGAACTGTATTTAAAGGGCCAGAAGGTTGAGAACTACTGACTTAAAGGCATTTGTTCATGCTTCTCCTTCCTGCCCTCTTTCTTGTGCTATAGAAGTATATTTTATGTAACTTGCTAAATATAGAGTAGTCATGTAGAGTTTTATGTTTCTCCTACTCTTCATTTATGTAAAGGGAAGATATATATAATGCACATGTATTACATATATGCCTATGGTATATATATAATTCATGTAGTTTTTTAAAAACGATACACATTTCACTCCTGTGGCTTTTTATTCACCGCGCCCCCCCACCCCCACCCCATCCCTGATGGCCAGATAGCTGCCTATACAGAGAAAAAAATTATCTTTACAAATCTGGCAAATTACAGGGCCTTTTCTAACTTAAGACCGAAAACCTTGCAGTTCTGAGCCCTACAAGAGTGAATGCATTCACAAATAGCTTTTATATAGTGCTTTGCAGTTTATAAGTCTTAAACAATGAGTGAGCTTTTTGATGATGCAGCACTGATCTCCTCACAGAGTAAAAGTGATCCCCACTGTTTATGCCCAGCTCACATCAGGTTAACAAACACACGCTTCACCTACTTTAGCTCACATTTTTCTTCTTCACCGTCTGCCCAGGAATAGGTGCTGATAAACCGCTGTAATGAGGGACGGTGTTCACTCTGCTTTGACCCCAAAATACGCCTATACAAAGATGATCATATCCACTTGTCAAATCAAATACATCCATACCCATTATTAACTTATTTCCCACTACCTAACTCAATACAACAATTATACGTTCTAATTATTTTCTTGGCACTCGCATATTGCTTATTTAAAAAGATAATAAAACATTTCATTATACGGCAATATTTATAATTGTTCTGCTTATATCACTTATTTCAAACATTTACTTTAGCACAGTTAAAATTAGGAAAGTTCCCAAAGAGCAACCATATAATTACACTTACCAACTGCATGACCTCCTACTGAATCGGTCATTGTTTTCCATCCCAGCCACCTTTAAAGTTCAGGTGTTAAAGAAATGATAAAATAGGAATTTAATGAAATATTTTTGTATATTTTTCTTCTATGAAAATGAATTTGCTGTTTGAGAACATTTAGAAACTTGCTCACCGTTGCTGCATTGCCAATATTTCTGGGTAGAGAGGCAATCGTTACTCTTCGAAGAGAAGATGGCTATTCAAAGGGGGGAAACAAACATTTAGAAAGTTCTTACTGTTTTATTCTTATATGCAACACTGATGAATATCTTTGTACATACACATCCATGCACTTGACTACTGAGCTAAACAGTAAGCATTTTAAAAAGGATTTTGTTATGAGCAAATTGCCTTCCAGAAATATTCTACTTATTTACATTCACCTTCCCCAACATTGGGTGAGTCTGATTTTTGCCAATCAAATCGAGTATAAGCTTTCTCGTTTAGGTTTGCATTAATTTGACTTGCAAAATATTCAACACTTTTTTTCTATGTTAAATAACCATCTAAGAGCCACCTGTTTATGATCTCTGCCCATATTAATTTTGTTCATGATATTTCGGGCAGAAAATGTTTTCATTGTTAATACAGCCAATGCTCTTCATCTCTTCCTCTCTTTTGTTACCATTTCTTTTAGAAAGATTTTTCCCTACTAAGAGGAGCTATATTTTAGCTTTTTAAAAATTGTTTCATTTTTTCCACTTAATGCATTTAAGGATGGGCATATTACTTTAATGAATGGGTGTGTTTTTAGACTGACCTTGAGATTAGCCCAGAAAAAAAAATGTTATATAGTATTATGTGGTTCTTAAAGTTTGAGTAAGTACAGCTTCAGGAAATAAAAATATTTTAAATGTAGGAAATAAAGTTTTATGTGAATCCTTTTCTTAAACCATTATCCCTAAATTATTTTCATAGGTTAGTTGAGCATCAAGAATATCAACCTGTGGTCCATGAAACCTGGGTTCAAATCATGGTTCTACCACTACATATATCACAACTAATCACTGAACTTTTGTGCTTCTCTTTTTCCTCATGAGCGGAAAAGAGATTTGGATGAAATGATTTTAGAGTCACTTGCTCAAAAATCCTATCACTAAATCCTGAGCAATCCTGATTTTCAAACTCCCTAATTTTTAGTTAGGCATACAGCCTCCAGAATAAAAAACTGTATTTCCAGTCTTATTTGCAACTAAAGTGAAAAGGGAAATGTTTTCCGGGACTTCTAGGAAGTTATTTTTAATAAAGGGCGAGGGAATACCTGTCTTTCCTTTTTCTTGGAATGTGCCTGGGTGTAATGACCAGGACTTGGTGCCTGGGACTGCAGGGGCCTCTCACACCATAGTGTGGAACCAAAGGGCTGAGTGAATGAAGCAGCGAGTGAGGAGGAGACTGGCCCTGTGGATTTTGTGAAGCTACTTTGCTTTTGTTGGACTTCCATTTCCAATTCCCATTTTACATGAGAGACACTATTGTTTACAGCTTCCTTCTCACCACCAAACTTAATTGATAAACCAGCATAACAAGAAATGTAAAAGCATACACTTAAGCAAATATACACACACGTGCATACATGTGAATTACAATAATTGTTTTACGATCTACATTCAACGCTATGTTGCTTCAAATATTTAAAAACCAACCCCCTATAATATTTGATAGACATCTTTAAAGTGAATCAGTAGGTGAATCATTAATTACCTTGGAGTTTAGAGAAGCTGAGCGTTTTTTCACTTGACAGTCATCTGAAGGAAAAACATTTGCACATTTTAGAAACTACCTCTGTAATTTCTGTTAATGCAGTGGTCTTAATTCTTTACAAAGAAAAACAATGGTCAGAAAATACTTAAGATCCTGAAGACTGCTGATGTTATATTTGGTTATTGTTTATTCGGTGACTCATAAAAAATGACCATCTTAACCAAAAGAAAATAGCCCTCTCTGTTACTACATATGTTCAGAATGCTGACCTAGCACATAGTAGGTACTAAATGAATATCTTCTGAATAAATGAACCCAAAATTACAGATAGGAGATACCAAGTATGGTTACTTTTCTTGAAGAAGGAATAGAACATTAAGAATTCTCAGAAGTTCATACTGCTTATTTAACAGAAACTATTATAAGATTTATGCCGAAACCGGTTTGGCTCAGTGGATAGAGCGTCGGCCTGCGGACTGAAAGGTCCCAGGTTCGATTCCGGTCAGGGGCATGTACCTGGGTTGCGGGCATATCCCCAGTGGGGGATGTGCGGGAGGCGGCTGATCGATGTTTCTCTCTCATCGATGTTTCTAACTCTCTATCTCTCTCCCTTCCTCTCTGTAAAAAATCAATATATATATATATATATATGATTTATATACTAGTAAACCTTATATTAAGATATTTTCCATGGCCTTACATGTGTCTCTATTTTTCATTCATTAGTCAGCTTTACTATGCTAGTGTTAGTCCTTCTCTGAGGAATACAAAACCATGGTTGATGAGAACATTCATAGTTGTTCTGTCTTACTTTGTGTGGAGAAAGAACCAATTTTAACATATCCTAAGTAGGAGAACACTAGGGTCAACTTAATGGGTTGGATTATATATATTCTCTGATCTCATCAATTTAAATTTATTCAATGAATTTTTTAAAAATATGTTTTTATCGATTCTAGAAAGGGGAAGGGAGAAGGTGAGAGAGGGAGAAACTCTGATGAGAGAGAAACATCATTGATTGGCTGCTTCCTGCACACCCCTCACTGGGGATTGAGCCCGCAACCCAGGCATGTGTCCTGACCAGGAATCAAACCAGCAACCTTTCGGTGCATGGGATGGTTTTCAATCCACTGAGCCACACCATTCTGGGTGGGTTTAATGATTTTTTTTAAATGTTATTATCAAAGAATCTTTGTCTCCCAGCCTGTTATCTAACTGACATCCTACTTTTGACTATGCAGATGACAGGAATGAGTTCTTCTTTTACTATAACTTTAACCTAAGGGTCTTATATTTAAGACCTAACAAGAAGTAGTAAGAGAGAGAATGAAAGAGGTGAATGTCAGGAAATCATAACTGGCACATCTTTATCTTAAATTTGTATTACCTTCATCTTCCAGAGGGTTAAAAGACCTTTCATTTTGCAAAAGAACCTGTTTCAGTTCTTCTAATTCAGCGTGTTCTTTGGCATACATTCTCTTCAGGTTTTCTACGTGCTGAATCATTACTTCAACTGCTTTGCTAACTCGGCTTTCCTAGTAGAAAAAAAAAAGAAACACATTTATATTGAAAATATTACCCAGTTAAAAGATGGTGATTAGAAACATGCATTTATCTTTATCCCTAAATCCCACTAAAATGGCAATAAAGGTATTTCTATTTAAAAAAGGCCTGAGTCCACCAGGGCAAATAAAAGAGAAGATATAATAGCAATACAAATTTGAAAGCCTGCTAGGACGACTCTTGGTAAATGACTAAGATGTGAAAAAGCTGAACCCTAAAATAAGCAGTAAGAAAAGCCTAGAAGCAGCCTAGGAAAGTGCTAAAGGATCAGGGGATAGTGGCATCTCTGGAATTAAGCTCCAAGGTGGAAATGTGAACAGAAGAGATGGCTGAAAATCCATGTAAAAAGTGATTAGACCCACAGATGCCCTCCCTTACTCAAGCCAGCCGAGCAACTACCCTTCCACCACTTTGGTGAAAAACTACGCAGATTGAATAAAGAGGGTCTGTGGGTCAGGTAGGAAGAGATCGTTGATGGTGGCTCATCCTGAAACAAATGGTTGTAAGTAAAAGTCTGCATACATGCTGAATAATGAGATCCCTAGCCTTATTCTCCCTTCAAGCTCCCAAACTCTGGTAGCCAGGTTTATACCTCAAGGCAGGCAGCTAGAAGATCTTTCTCCAAGGAATCTAACATCCTAAGATGAAGGTCCTAAAACTGCTGACAGTAAGAGCATTCCAACGAAACACCTAGCTTGCGTGAAGCTCAGGGCCAACAAGAACCCTCCCCACTCAACATACACAGAGCTCCCAATCAGCTGTATAATGGTCCTTTAGATGTTGGAGGAAAGCCTCTAGCACAAAAGAAGAACATAAAAACAGAAAAAAGCAAGCTGGAGGAAACAAACCAGAGAAAAACAAAAACTTCAAGGAAACAACCAATATCTTCAGAGTTACAAATTATTATTGCATCTATGAAATAAGAATAAGGTATTAGTTAAAAGCATTCTGAAAACAGAGAGACTGAAATTTAAAAATATGACAAAAATTTTTTTTTATAGGAGAAGACAGGGAGGAGATGATGATGGTTTAAGGAGAAAGTGTGAAGTTGATATTTAGAAGAGAGGGAGGGTGAATCATGGGAGGCCCTAGGGACCCACATGAGGTTTGTGATAATGAATTTCAAGAGAGCTAGTCAGTATATAGGTGTGATGTTTTCTATCTATGCAGGTATGAGCAGGTGGGGAAGTGGATTTAAAAAGCATTGTAGATTTTCTAAATGAGTAAAATAAAACAAGAAAGGGAAAAGTGTTGAGGGGTTTATGCAAAGAAGTGAATATTGCGTTTGTGGAATTTAAGCTTGGTCAGGAGAAAAGAGAAGCCAACAGCAAGGTGAGAATCTGTGAAAAGATGCAAGGGAGCAGATCGATAGAAGAACTAAATATTCATCTTCACAGGGGAACATCAACACATATCTAAAAACTGAAAAGAAATCACTAAGTAACAGAATATGCATGTTAGAGGTATAGATAAAACAAAACAAAAAAACCCTCAAAGAGTTGAAAGCTATATCTCTTGAATGTGGAAAATCCTATCTACTAAAGAGGGAATATGCTAATTGACCCTCATGCTGTCGCAAAGATGGTGGCACCCACAGCCAATAAAGAGGGAATATGCTAATTGACTGCCCCACCCTCAAATATGGCGGTGCCCACAGCCAATAAGGCAGGAATATGCCAATTAGCTGCCCCACCCTCAAAGATGGCAGCACCCACAGCCACAAGATGGCCAGCAGGGGAGGCAGTTGGGGGAGGGACCAGGCCTGCAGGGGATGGCAGTTGGGGGCAACCAGGCCAGCATGGGAGGGCAGTTGCGGGCAATCGGGCCAGCAGGGGAGCAGTTAGGTGTCGATCAGGCTGGCAGGGGAGTGGTTAGGAGGTGATCAGGCTGGCAGGCAGAAGCGGTTAGGGGCAATTAGTCAGGCAGGCAGGTGAACGGTTGGGAGCCAGCAGTCCCGGATTGTGAGAGGGATGTCCAACTGCCGTTTTAGGCTAGATCCCATAGGGCCTAAACTGCTGACAGTAAGAGCACTCCATAGGGATTGGGCCTAAAACAGCAGTCGGACATCCCCCAAGGGGTCCCAGATAGGAGAGGGTGTAGGCTGGGCTGAGGGACACCACCCCCCCCCCCCGCACAAATTTCGTGCACTGAGCCTCTAGTGGGATAATAAGCCTTTATAGAACTACTTAACTTTTTATTTTTTAAATATGTTTTGTTTTAGAGAGAGAGGAAGGGAGAGGGAGAGAGAGAAACATCGATGAGAGAGAAACATCTACATTAATTGGCTGCCCCCTGCATACATCCTGCTGGGGATCGAGCCAGCAACCCAGGCATATGCCCTGGGTAGGGAGTCAAACCTATGACCTCTTGGGGCATGGGTCGGTGCTCAACCACTGAGCCACACTGGCCAGGAAAACTACTTAACTTTTTAAAACTATGTATACATAACTTTAATAAAAATAAAATATTATTATATAGTGAGGGGATAAAAAGCAAGTAGAATATTAAAAGTGTATAACAAATGATCAAACTAAAACTCTCTCTACACTTAAATTTCTCTTTCTTAGAAAAATATATTTTACCAAATTTGTTTAGGTATAGATTACAAAAATTAAAGTCTTCCCACAAAGAAAATTTGAAATTCTACTTCTCTATGAATAAGTGTGCAAAGCTGCATATCTGAGGATATTTATTATAGTAGTGTTTACAAGAGCAAAATATCAAGTATATTCTGAAATGACTAAATATAGGAAAAATAATTTATGATCTATTCAACCAATACCATAAAATAATGTCACTTATGGATTTATACCACACAGAAAGCTATCTGTGCTATATGTTGAGTGAAAAAGAAGCAGATTATAACACTGTATGAAGGCAGTGTCTACAAAACTATAACAACATTTTTATAATGACTGTCACTGGCTAATACTATTATGAGAGATTCTATTTTACATTTTTATTCACATATGCCATTTTTCATTCTTCTGTATTAAAGATATATGTCTTGTACAATAAAGAGTTTTCTAAAACTTATTCTTAGAAATATAATCTATAATTTCAGGGAAAATAATCATTTTAGTAATTTCATTATAACTACAGAAATAGAGAAAGATTACCTGATTAATGGCTCCCAACATCTCAGCCCTACTGGCCACTCGTAATGTGCACTGGCTGAGGAACGTTATACTGTTCTCCAGCTTCTTGATGATCTCCTGGGCCTGGTTGTCATCTTCACAAAGAGGTGTTAACAACTGCACAGAAAGCAAGGCATTAGGAAGCATCCAACCCCCAAATCCAGCAAGCGATTCTAGCGCTATATTGTAAGTGCAGACAGCAGTCAAATCTCAATTTTCTTGGTGGAGAATGAAAAGCACTGCTAAGACCAATAATGAAAGATACTGAAATATTAATACCTTTATTGGTTATCAAGTAGGCCTATGCAGGGCCTCACAAAGCCTTCTATATCTATTCTTGATCCCTTCATCTCAAATTTGCCCCACCTTTATGTGTATTTATATTTTTCTTCTACAATGGAATGGGCGTAATTGGTAATATTAAGAAATATGCTTATAAACGAGTTGAATATATTATTGAGGAGCTTAGTTTGAACTTTTTTAAGAAAAGTAATGAAAATATACTGAAATTAGGTATGGTTCTGACTACTACACTTGCTCTTCCATTGGTGACAAAGTGACTGGGCTGATTATGTGGGTATGCCTTCATTGCCATATGAATATTTCTCTCCAACCTGCGCCCTTCATGCAAAATGATGGCCTGCCCTTGGAGGATCATCCTTCTCATTGAGGTGGGGACAGAATTAAGAGAACAGCGAGTTTGGAAGCAAACAAGCTACTGCTCCCTAGCTGTGTGATCATGAGCATATTTTGAAGACTTGCCCCAATCTAAAACACCATACACTTTGTATAGCAAAAAAAGAAAAAGTTCTACCAATAAAATTATAAGGTAATATTGACTGTAAATTGCACCCTAATTATAGAAAGGTTATAGTGTCAAACTTTCTGATTTACTTTTTCCTCATCTGTCAGGAAAAGACAATTCTATCTCCTTTCCAGGAATACTGTGACATGAGAGGTAATAGATGCCAGTTGTTTGCTACACAGTAGATGTTCAATGAATGGCAGACACTTCTGAAGCAGACAGACATGTATGAGTTGCTAATCAATTGGAATAGCCATTATCAAACACACAATTTCCTTGATAGTTTAAAAAACCACCTTAATTGTAAAGGGGAGAGCATATATTAGTTCTCAGCCAAAGGAAATGGTTTAAGAAAACTGAATTGTGAAGAAATAGACTATTTGAATAAATCAATAACTAGTAAGGAGATTGAAAGAGTTATCAAAAATACCCCAACAAAACAAAGTCCAGTACCAGGCTTTACTGGAGAATTCTACCAAACAACTAAAGAATTAACACCAATCCTTCTGAAATTCTTCCTAAAAATTAAAGAGGAGGGAATACTTGCAAGACATTTCTTTGTAGCCAGTATTATTACACTGATACCAAAACCGGACTACAAGAAAATTACAGACCATTATCCATTATGAATACTTATATAAACATTCTCAACAAAATATTAGCAAA
The DNA here is from genome assembly GCF_014108235.1 of Myotis myotis. NCBI lineage: Eukaryota > Metazoa > Chordata > Mammalia > Chiroptera > Vespertilionidae > Myotis > Myotis myotis. The sequence goes on from NW_023416335.1 coordinate 179,442,180, forward strand.
CTGAATTCAATAGCACATTAAAAGTTCTGTACCTATGGCCAAGTAAGATTGGTTCTTGGAATTAAGGATGGTTTCACATATACAAATCAATTGATGCAATAAACCACATTAAGAGATTAAAAGATAAAGCCACCTCATCATCTAAATCATTGCAGAAAAATATTTGACAAGATTTAACACCCTTCATACCAGTAATAAAAACATTCAAAAAACTAGAAATAGAAGGAAACTACCTCAGTATAATAGAGGGCATAGATGAAAAGCCATCAGCTAACAATATTTAATGGTGAAAGACAAAATTTTTTCTATAAGATCAGGAACAAGGCAAGATGCCTACTCTCACCACTTCCATGCAGTTTAGTACTGGAAGTCCTTGCCAGAGCAATTAGGCAAGTGAAAGAAATAAAATGCCACATTGGAGAGGAAGAAGTAAAATTATCTCTGTTATATAACCCCAAAGATTCCACAAAAGACTGTTAGAATAAATGAATTTAACAAAGTCATAGGATACAAATCAACATACAAAAATGAATTGCATTTATATACACTAACAATGAACCATAAAAAATGAAATTAAGAAAACAATTTCATTTGCAATAGCACCACAGAAAATAAAATACTTAGGAATAAATCAAGGAGGTAAAGATTTGTACACTAAAAACTATAAAACACTGCTGAAAGAAACTAAAGACACATACAACAAGGGAATGACATCCTGTGTCATATGTTGGAAGACTTCAATTCATATATATATAAAAGTCAAAAGGTATACAGTGAAAAAAAAAAAAAAGATGCCCATACCACCCAAATCAGTCTACAGATTTAATGCAATCTCTATTAAAACGTCAATGGAATTTTTTGCAGAAATAGAAAAATTCATCCAAAATTCATCTGGAATCTCAAAAGACCCCCAAATAGCCAAAACAACTTAAAAAAAAAAAAAGGAACAAACTTGGAGGATTCGTACTTCCTACTTTCAAAACATTACAAAGCCACAGTAATCAAAAGTGTACTGGCACAAAGACAGACATATAGATCAATGGAACAGAATAGAGTGCCCAGAAATAAACCTATGCATATCAGGTCAAATTATCTTTGGCAGTGGTGCCAAGAGTACACAATGAGGAACAGGCTTGTCTCTTCAACAAATGATGTTGGAAAAACTGAATAGCCACATGCAAAAGAGTGAATTGGAACTCTCATCTTATATCATATATAAAAATCAACTCAAAATGGATTAAAAAACCAAAACTATGTAACTCCAGAAGAAAATATAGGATAAAGCTTAATGACGTTGGATTTGGCAATGACTGCTTGGATATGACACCAAAAGCACAGGCAATAAAAACAAAAATAGACCAATAGTAATACAGCAAACTTAAAAACTTTTGTGCATCAAAGGACAGAGTGAAAAGGCAACCAATGGAATAAGAGAAAGTATTTGCAAATCACACATCTTACTGAAAAGTTGACAAAGGACCTAAATAGACATTTTGCTCCAAAGATGATACACAAATGGCCAACAAGCATATGAAAAGATGCTCAACAAACCTAATCATCAGGGAAAGGCAAATAGAAAACCACAATGAGATACTACCTTTCACCCATTAGGATGGTTACCATGGAGAAAAAAAAATCAGAAAAGAACCTGTTGGCTAGGATGTGGGAAGAGCTCAGGAGATTTATCTCAGTGCAGTGGCAGATGCAATGGCGTGAGCGCACTCCGCCTATACAAGCTTCCTCGGCACACCGGGAAGTGGCAGCGCCGGCCTGAGCAAGCCCCCTAGAGCCCCTACATAGTACCCTGATCTTTCCTACCATTGGTTGCCCTAAGGATGGTGTAAACTTCTGATTGGTCTGGAATGTTATATATGTCCCTGTACTTAAACAATAAAGTTCAGACTGCGTCTTGAACCGGTCTCCGGAGTCAGGCATGCTTCGTTAGGACTCCGTCGGCCTCACCCCCGCGGGACCCCCTGCCTCACTAGGATGTGAAGAAATTGAAACCTTTGTGCACTGTTAATAGGATTGTAAAATAGTGTAACCACTATGCAAAACAGTATGGTTGCTCCTCAAAAAAAAACCCACATAAAACTAGAACTCCATATGATCCAGCAATCCCACTTCTGGGAATATTTCTAAAATAACTGAAAGCAGGGTTCTCAAAGAAATATTTGCACACCCTGTTCATAGCAGCAATGTCCACAATAGACAAGAGGTAGAAGCAAGTAAAATGTCCATCAATAAATGAAGAAACAAAATGTGGTATATACACAAATAGAACATTTTATTCAGCCTTAGGAAAAAAGGAAACCCCATCATATGCCACAACATGAATTAACTTTGAAGATAGTATGCTAAGTGAAAGAAGTCAGTTACAAAAAGACAAGGACTGTATGGTTCCACTTATATGAGGTAACTAAATTAGTCAAATTCATAGAAACAGACAGTAGAATGGTGGTTACTAGGGCTGTGAAGAGGGGGAAGGGAGAGCTGAACATCTGTTCACAACAATGTAAATATAGGTAACACTACGGAACTGTACACTTAAAATGGTTAACATGGTAAATTTTGCTAGGTGTCTTTTACCACAATAAAAAATACAGAGTATGGTTCCTAAACTTTTATTTTTCTTTCCCACAATTAGCCCTCTTAGTTTCCCAACCCATCTCTATATTTATTGTGACTTCCCAAAATGGAAGAATAGTAGTTACACTGCTCTGTAACCTTACAGAGGGCTCTCTGGCTTTTTAGTTAATTAGATGGAAATAGACTTTTGATTATTTTCTTTGAATATTAAAATTGATATGATCTCCTATTTCTCAGTTTTCTGTCTGATAACTTTTCTGCCTGAAATCTATTTGAAAATATAGAATGAAGTCAGAGAACTCATACGACTAACTTAAAAGGCATTTATTGTTTATTTCTTATTCTCTCCGATTAGTGAATCTTTTTTATTTTACCCTGATTCTGAATTCTTACCTCCTCTTAATTCACACTGAGAGTGCTTGGTACTTGGTGTCAGTTTCAGTCAAATCAGTAAACTTATATGCAATTTTAAAAACATTGCACAGTCCCCAAATGTTGTAATTCTTACCTCCAACAGCTTCACACAGTTAGTGATTTCTTTCTTCAAATTTTCTTCTGCCAAGTCACGGGTTCTTTCTTCAAGCTTCAGTCTTTTCTCTAAGGTGAACCAGTCACACTTAAATCCCAAAGATAATCTGAGAAATTCGGCCTGTTGTCAAATTAACATGAAGGTCAAGGGAGAAAATTGGATGTAGTCAAATATCTAGTTTAATACTGAATTATACCGAGGCATTTCTTTCTCTTCTCAGCAACATAGCGTTGACACGCATAGACTTGACCTGCACTTTGTCATCACCAAATGTATGGCAGCTGTGCAAAAGTGTGAAGCGACTATACGCAAATGAGCCTGAAACACTTTTTAAACATTAAAATAAAAAAACATTTACTTTAAACTCACCTCTACCTCCTTCTCATTTGCAGAAGTGCTGTAGGATAAGACAAAGAACTTATTCAAACACAGTTCAACAGAAAAGCAAAAAACGTTAGCAGGCTATGTGAAGAAGAGCTTACTTGTCGCTTTGTTTAAAGTTAACCAATTTCACAGTGGTTACAGGAGGAGAGGAAACGGCAGCGTCTATTAAAAGACAGTCAGATATTATTTGGTTAAAAAGGCTTATTAACAGCAACAGCTAAAGGCACATTCAATAAAATGTTATGTCCTCTCATCACTAAACAAAGGCGTTTCACTGAAATATGTCTGAGATGATAGCTAGCTAATAATGCATTTGCTGAAACATAGCATAATGTTATGCTATGCTACTCATTCGGCATGTGAATGAATAGTCTTTGACTCAAGAGACAGCTCAATTTTTTCTCTTTGCATTTGAATGTTGTTTGACTTGATCCTGTGGCTAAATGCATACCTTCCTCTGGTGCCCTGGTTCTTTCATAGCAAAGTGAGAATAGCAGCAGCAAGAGTAATAGTGATTGTAGTACTAGTAGTAAGAATAATAATAGTGTAATAATAATAATAATAACAATACTGATACTGTTAACAATAACATCAACAATACACATGGTCTCAACCATTCAATCACAGGTTTACTACATGCCAGTTCCACGCAAAGCTCGTTATCTGTACTAGTGACACTCTTAACGACAACTTCACAAAGAGGAGAAGTATCAACTTCATCAGGCCATTTACAAAATAAGGATGATATTATTGTTCTATACTAGCTAACTTTTATGGAAACTTCTCTGCCTAACACTTTCCTAAGTGCTTCAAACATAATTTATTCAATCCTCACAGTAAAACGTCTGTGATAGATACTGTTATTATCTGCAGTTCACAGACTAGGAAACCGAATCACAGCTTACCTACCACACATAGGTATTTGGGAGACCTAAATAAAACTATGTACATAAAGAATTTAGCACATAGAATGTTCTCCATAAAGGGTAACATCTTTTTACTCATCTTTTCCATTTTGCAGATGAGAAAATTAAGACTCAAATTACATAACTTCCCAAAGTCAAAGCTAGTCAGAGACTGACCCAGTATAGAGTCTGCATGACCACAAAGCCTGAATTCTGCCCACTACTCCCTCCTATTAAAGGTGAAATGGGGAGGGAAGCTTAGAGCACTTGTTCTTTAAATACTGACTCATGAACTTGGAGAATTTACTCCCAACATTGGCATGGTTCTTAGTTCACAACAGGGCAGTAGTCCTCTGGGGTCTAACAATCAGTGGCAACATTAATGTGACTTTTTGAAAACAATACAAACGGAATCAAGAATCAGTTCTATTGGCTAATTTTATCTAGTGATGCACAATTTGTAGATGCCACATCTGTACTCAGAAAGACTTCACCCATAAAAATGCCAGCAGGGAAAAAAAGTTCACATGGGGGTTCAGAGAGAACATGCCTTACCTCCTGTGACACATTCTTTTCTAGGCTCATTTATTGTTTTGGTTTTCTCTTTGGCTTCCTAAAATCATAAAGAGATTTTATTGTTGTACATCGAGTGGATATCCTTTATAACCAACTTCCTGTCCTCCCCTAACCCTCCCTGGTCAAAACACTAAAAACAAACAACAAACTGTCCTAGGGTTAAAGAAGAAACAGGACTGGCCCCAGGGGGGTTTCCAATCTAGTTGCAGCACGAAGGACAGAAATATATGAAAAGCTGCAAACAGGATACAAGTTACCACTAAGCAAACTAGGATGAATGGCTAAATAAATGGGATCTAGATAAGTAGGTGCATGGCAGAGGAGGAAGAGAGACGCCATGGCAGAGTAGCATGGAAAGTCTCTGCTGACACGCAACATGCGGAAGCCTGATGGAGTGGTAGGATCGGATGGATGAAGAGGGAAAGGGGGGTGGGGTGTTCTAGGACTATCGCATGCAATGGGTTATTGGAGAAACTGTGGCAAAAATAACGGCCAAGATGGTGCTGTTCGGCTTTTACTCCATATGAAATTACTTGGAGGTCACTGATCACCTCTCTTACAAATGTATCTATACAACAAGAATCTCCATAATAAGAGGGTTATATTGCACTGCCTGGGCAATCTGATAGGAAAGCTGTAGGTATACAATCATTTTATGATAATAATTACTCAACATTCTTAGAAATTTTCCATAAAAATGAGTCTAAGTCAAATTTCCTTCGTAGAGCCACTGATAACCGTATCATGTAATTTGAAGGCAGTTGAAACTAAGACCGATAAAATGTAACAATTGCAACACTACAGGTAAAGCACTGGATCGTTCTTGTCAACATTAAAATATTCTTGCCAAAACCGGTTTGGCTCAGTGGATAGAGCATCGGCCTGTGGACTGAAAGGTCCCAGGTTCGATTCCGGTCAAGGGCATGTACCTGGGTTGTGGGCACATCCCCAGTAGGAGGTGTGCAGGAAGCAGCTGATCGATGTTTCTCTCTCATCGATGTTTCTAACTATCTCTCTCCCTTCCTCTCTGTAAAAAATCAATAAAATATATTTTTAAAAAAACACATTAAAATATTCTTAAGTTTTTTGAATCCTCATTCAACCCCGTGACCACTTCCAGCTATGGCATTTTCTCCCTCTCCTGACCTTCATGGCCACGCTGTGGGAGGAGTTGTCCATGGTTGAGTTTCCAGTTCTTTGTGTCCCATTAGTCAACAACAAACTACTCTGCTCCTATACCCAACACACCAAGAAAACTGCTCTCTCAGTTATCAGTGAAGTCCCTACTGCCAAATCCAAAGGATATTCTCCAGCCTTTGTCTTACTTGCCTTCACTGTGGCATCTAAGACAATCCATTACCCTTTCTTTTTTGAAGATGTCTCTTCCCTTGGGTCTGCTCTCCCAACACCTCCCCATCACTACAACACCTTCTCCTCAGGCTCCTCTGCATTGCCTTCTCATATTAGAAAATGGAATCATTGAGAGTTAATTACCCTCAGTGCTCGTTTCCTGACTGCCAAATCCTTGGGAGATCTTATCCACAGACTTGGTTCTTTGCTGATAACTCACAAATGTGTATCTGCTTCTAAAAGTCCCATTGGCAAGTTTAAGAAAATGGGTTTATACTAGTAGTCACATATGAAATCTCCTTACAAACTATTGATGTCTCACATCGGCCTGAAACTTTATTTCCAACTGATCTTATTTTCCCCCACAAATTCTCCTCTTCTTACTCCCTCCCTCCTCTCATGTTCTTGTGTTCATACCTCCTCCATGACATCTCTTTTGGCCTCTCACCCCAAGCATTTTCCTTTCACATCACTCATCGCACTCCAATTATGGAGTAACTGTATGCTTCTTCTCCTAATTAGAACATATCTTTAAGATAGATATCAGTGTTTTATTCAACCTTGTTTATTAGTGCTTTCACTTATTTAAAAGTCCTCTACTGATTGATATTGGGCTTGTTTTCAGTAGACCTTTGAAGAATAAATGAGTGAATTAAAGACTCTGCTGTGTGAGCTGGGACAAGTCACAGGGATGCTTTGGCCTCAACTTTCTTATAAAATATTTGTACAATTACATTCTTCTAACCCCATGATATTTTGAAAGGAGAAAATGAGATAGTGCCTTTAAGAGTATTTTGCAAACTTAAAGGAACAGTTCCACCATTGTAATATATCATTACTTTTATTGTTAACTCATGTATATTTCCTTACCAGTTTTAACATGGTTTTGTTCTCATTCACAGAGCTTTGGAGTGCAATATTCTCATGAGCTGGACTTGCGTCTATGAGAAAAAGAAAACACACTAAACAGTTGGGGAGCTGTATCAAAAAAAGAGGAAGAAATAGTGAGGGTGGCAATATGAGCAGACTAGTGAGTAGCACAAGCCTTAACATGTGAGATAAATTCATACTGCATAACTTTAAAGGTGCCCATTGATTCAGAATCAAGACTAGAGAAGCGGAGGTTCCCAGGGAAGCTAGCCATATAATTAGTAGAAATTAACATCTGTATAAATGGCCTTCAAATACTCCAGATTTTAATATCTTTTTAAAGGCTGCTGCTGCTTTGTTAAAAAACAAGCACATTACTAGTATAATTATAGAAACTGGATGAAGGAAGGATGGGCAATTAGTAGCTTAGTAGCTTTTTTATAGCCTGACAAACAGGTTTTTTAAAATTACATACCTAAGGCTGATAACAGAAGATAGCCTTCTAAAATATGTATCTTTCTAAGTAAAATGTCATCAAACTAAGAAGAGAAGATGGCTTTTAAATTATGCCATTCCTGTGTGTAATTTCCCCTTATTTTTGTGTGCTTTATTTGCATTGTAATGTACTTAATAATGATTTTCCTCTTCACAGGATCCATTGTCCTGAATTTAGCTCAGTGTAGGCACAAAAGTTAACAGCTATAGGTAGGTTTTGTTCCTTTCTGTTTAAGAAAAAAAAAATAGTTGAAGACTGTGTTATATTTTCAAATTTTTATGGAAATAAGAACAAAATGGTAAACACTTCTTCAGAGGTATAAATTTTTTCCCTATGGAAATTTCATTTTCATTTTTCTTTAAGTTTTAAGACAGATAATAAATTCATATGGTCCATACATTTAAAAATTTAAAATGTTTCACAGTGAAAATTTGTCCTCCCATCCATGCTATACAGAAACCCACTTTCTGTTGTTTTAGCTACCCTTCCAAAGATATTTTATACATACAAAAAACTTTTTTCTGTCTTTCTTTTAATAAATTTTTACATGTAATACATAATTATTGGTGAGTGTGGTTTTCTTCTTCAAGAAATAATAGTTCCTAACCTTCCAAGAAAACAGGTTCCTTATATATGTTTTATGAATACATATAAGTATTTCATTACATGGGTATGTCAAAATATATTAACTAGTATTCTATGCTGATAGTTAACTTGTTTTCAATATTTTGTTATTACAGACAATACAGAAAATAAATTCATACATATGTCGTATTGTATGTGTGTACTTAGATCTATAGAATAAATTCCCTGAAATCAAATTGTTTTATCACAAGATATGCACATTTAACATTTTGGTACATATTGGCAAATTCCCCTCCATATTATTTATAATAAGTGGTGTCTCACTGGGAATGGTTGACAGTAACTACTTTATTTTCAGAGTCAAGTGGCAGAAAGGATCTAACATGTCATCTAGTTAGTTCTTTTGCCTCCTGAATGGGGCCATCACTAATTGGTCTATCTCATAACCTAATAGATTCTAACTAGGGTTCTGGAATTTCCTTTGGCTCAGATTCTACATCTGAGCCAAAGTCGAGACCCAGTTGTGGCTAATCAATCTTTGCCATAAAGAAAATTTTATTGAATATATTGTAATTTTGGTTTTATATACAAAATTGAAAAAAAGGGTTGGTAACATTACCATATGTAAAGGCAATACTCATCTCTTGGACTTAATTTCTCTAAATTAAGTCTCCAAATTCTTTTTAAAGGATAATGCTACTGAGAATAGTTACTCTACTAGCTTATAGGCCTGCTTAGTGTTTCAGATTGGAAACCATACTTGATCCCTTTAAGAGCTTACCTTTGACTTTTATCATAGCAGAATCTGATCTTCTATCCTTCTTTTTCTCACAGAGTGATTTACAAGCAAGGTAACCAGAAGCCTTATTCAAAGTTTCTGACAGGAAGAAACTAAGAGCACGAATACTATGCAAAAGTATTTGCCTATGTTCTTTTCATTTGCACACACGTCAGCAGGGCACAGGACCTCAAGCTCACAGTTATAATACTAACACTCTATGTGGATATCTTTTCCGAGTCCACTCACCACTTGAAGTTACAGTACTCTCAGTGGATGACGTGGGTCCAGGAGATGATAGTGTGGAATAGTCTCTGCCAAAGAAGTGGAAGAAATATTTTGAGGTGTCAGGCCCAAAGAAATCTCTCAAAAATTAATTGAATATGCACACAAATTCACACACATACAACAGACAAGGCAAACCTGGACTGTGGCAGGCTCTCAGGAGTCAAGCGTTCAATAGCATTCTCCTCAAGGGGAAAGAAAGGGGAAAAGGAGAAATAAGTCCAACAATTTGACATTTTCCATTCCAGAAAGGTGGTTTTAAGCAAACATTTTCATATAATTTTAAATGAACCTATATTGACTTAGCTCTTTTGGAGAGGATATAGAGATGGGATTACACAGGGCAGATGGATAGGCCTACTTCCTCAATGCTGTACTTGCAAAAAAAATCCAACTTGAAGTATACTTCCAAGTCCAATATTTAAATAAAACCTGACAAATTCTTGGGAAAAACAAATTCTAAACATAAAGGGCAGGTCGAGTTTGCTTCATGTTTTAAGTCAAGTTTTCTTTAAACAGAATATTCTATGTGGACATAAAACATTTCTACTTATGGAGATATTACTCAACCTAAAACTTTTGACCTGGTGGTTTTAAAATGGTTCTCAATTATCTAGCTTGACAGATCAGGCACTTTAAACTTAATCAAATTCTCAAAGATCTAAAGGATTCCCTCTAAGGCAGCACCTATTATTAGGTGCTCAAATGGGCTTAACAAGTCCCAGCCTGCTTGGCCAAATGTTTGAAAATCTCTTTTGAACTTAGTCTCTATCAGGAGTTCCTAATTTAGGGGGAACTTTGGGACATTAGGGGTGATGAGTTCACTTATTCTATTTCAAAAAATACAGTAGAACATAGGTTTCTCTGTAATAGTAATATTTTCTTTTTTTTTTTTTTTTTTTTTAAATTTTTTTTTTTTTTTTTATTGCTTAAAGTATTACAAAGGGTATTACATATGTGTCCATTTTATCCCCCCGCCCTAGACAGTCCCCTAGCCTCCCCTATCCCCCAATGTCTTATGTCCACTGGTTATGCTTCTATGCATGCATACAAGTCCTTTAGTTGATCTCTTACCCCCCTACCTCCTGCCCCGCAACCCTCCCCGGCCTTCCTGCTGCAGTTTGACAATCTGTTTGAGGCAGCTCTGCCTCTGTATCTATTATTGTTCAAAAGTTTATAATGGTCCCTATTATCCATGAATGAGTGAGATCATGTGGTATTTTTCCTTCATTGACTGGCTTATTTCACTTAGCATAATGCTCTCCAGTTCCATCCATGACGTTGCAAATGGTAAGAGTTCCTTCCTTTTTAGAGCAGCATAGTATTCCATCGTGTAGATGTACCACAGTTTTCTAATCCATTCATCTACTGATGGGCACTTAGGCTGTTTCCAGATCTTAGCTATGGTGAATTGTGCTGCTATGAACATAGGGGTGCATATATCCTTTCTGATTGGTGTTTCTGGTTTCTTGGGATATATTCCTAGAAGTGGGATCACAGGGTCAAATGGGAGTTCCATTTTCAGTTTTTTAAGGAAACTCCATACTGTCTTCCACAGTGGCTGCACCAGTCTGCATTCCCACCAGCAGTGCACAAGTGTTCCTTTTTCTCCACATCCTCTCCAGCACTTGTCGTTTGTTGATTTGTTGATGATAGCCAGTCTGACAGGTGTGAGATGGTACCTCATTGTTGTTTTGATTTGCATCTCTCGGATGATTAGTGACTTTGAGCATGTTTTCATATGTCTCTTGGCTTTCTGAATGTCCTCTTTTGAAAGGTGTCTATTTAGGTCCTTTGCCCATTTTTTGATTGGATTGTTTATCTTCCTTTTGTTAAGTTGTATGAGTTCCCTATAAATTTTGGAGATTAGGCCCTTATCGGATATGACATTGGCAAATATGTTTTCCCACACAGTGGGTTTTCTCGTTGTTTTGTTGATGGTTTCTTTTGCTGTGCAGAAGCTTTTTATTTTGATGTAGTCCCATTTGTTCATTTTCTCTTTAGTTTCAAGTGCCCTAGGAGCTGTATCAGTGAAGAAATTGCTTCGGCATATGTCTGAGATTTTGTTGCCTTTGGATTCTTCTAGAATTTTTATAGTTTCCTGTCGTACATTTAAGTCCTTTATCCATTTTGAGTTTATTTTTGTGTATGGTGTAAGTTGGTGGTCTAGTTTCATTTTCTTGCATATATCTGTCCAATTTTCCCAGCACCATTTATTGAAGAGACTATCTTGGCTCCATTGTATGTTCTTGCCTCCTTTGTCAAATATTAATTGAGCATATTGGTTCGGGCCGATTTCTGGGCTCTCTATTCTATTCCATTGATCTATATGCCTATTCTTGTGCCAGTACCAGGCAGTTTTGAGAACAGTGGCTTTATAATACATCTTGATATCTGGTATTGAGATCCCACCTACTTTGGTCTTTTTCAGGATTGCTGCAGCTATTCGAGGTCTTTTTTTATTCCAGATGAATTTTTGGAGAGTTCGTTCTAGATCTCTGAAGTATGCCGTTGGTATTTTAATGGGAAGTGCGTTGAATTTATAGATTGCTTTGGGTAGTATGGACATTTTAATGATGTTGATTCTACCAATCCATGAACACGGTATGTTCTTCCATCTGTTTATGTCTTCCTCTATATCTTTTTTCAACGTCCTGTAGTTTTCTGAGTAGAGGTCTTTTACCTCTTTAGTTAAGTTTATTCCTAGGTAGCTTAATTTTTTTGGTGCGATGGTAAACGGGATTGTTTTTATAATCTCTCTTTCTGAAAGTTCACTATTGGTGTATAGAAATGCCTCAGATTTCTTGGGGTTAATTTTGTATCCTGCTACATTGCCAAATTCATGTATTAAGTCCAGTAGCTTTTTGATGGAGTCTCTAGGGTTTTGTATGTATAATATCATGTCGTCTGCAAATAAGGACAGTTTTACTTCCTCTTTTCCAATTTGGATGCCTTTTATTTCTTCTTCTTGCCGAATTGCAATGGCTAACACTTCCAGTACTATGTTGAACAGGAGTGGTGAGAGGGGGCATCCCTGTCTTGTTCCTGTTCTTAGGGGAAATGGTGTTAGTTTTTGTCCATTGAGTATGATGTTGGCTGTGGGCCTGTCATATATGGCTTTTATTATGTTGAGGTATGATCCTTCTACTCCCACCTTGCTGAGAGCTTTTATCAAAAATGGGTGTTGAATTTTGTCAAATGCTTTTTCTGCATCAATTGATATGACCATGTGGTTTTTTTCTTTCAATTTGTTTATGTGATGTATCACGTTTATTGATTTGCGGATATTGTACCATCCTTGCATCCCTGGGATAAATCCTACTTGGTCATGGTGTATGATCTTTCTGATGTACTGCTGGATCCGATTTGCTAAGATTTTGTTGAGGATTTTGGCATCTATGTTCATGAGGGATATTGGCCTGTAATTCTCTTTCATTGTGTTGTCTTTACCTGGTTTTGGTATTAGGGTGATGCTGGCTTCATAGAATGAGCTTGGAAGTGTTCCTTCCTCTTGAATTTTTTGTAGTAGTCTGAGGAGGATAGGTTTTAGTTCTTCCTTGAATGTTTGGTAAAACTCCCCTGTGAAGCCGTCTGGTCCTGGGCTTTTGTTTGCTGGAAGCTTTTTGATGACTGCTTCAATTTCTTCCATAGTTATTGGCCTGTTGAGATTTTTAGATTCTTCCTGATTGAGTTTTGGAATGTTGTATTTTTCTAGGAATTTGTCCATTTCCTCCAGGTTGTCTAGTTTGTTGGAGTAGAGCTGTCCATAGTATTTTTTAACAATCATTTGTATTTCTGTGGGGTCTGTTGTTATTGTAATAGTAATATTTTCTAATAAGCATATTTTCATTATTATTTGATCTATTTAGGAAAATAAATTAAAATTTAATAAAACTTAAATTATTTGGACATATCAAAAACCTGCACATGTCCAGCCAGCATGGCTCAGTGGTTGAGTGTCGACCTATGAACCGGGAGGTCACGGTTCGATTCCTGGTTGGGGCACATGCCCGGGTTGCAGGCTTGGCCCCCAGTAGATGGTGGGCAAGAGGCAGCTGATCAATGATTCTCTCTCATCATTGATGTTTCTATCGCTCTCTCCCTCTCCCTCTGAAATCAATTAAAAAATACTTTTTAAAAAAATTGTCTTAAAAAAACAACTCTGCACAGACAATGAAAAAATGGACACATTTAAAGTATTCCATAATCAAACATAAAATGTATTAACTGCCACAACCAACAACAGGTTTCAGTGGCGGGATGCTGGGTATCATACACAGTAGTTAGAATCCATCCAAGGTAAGCCTGACCATAGCCACAGAAGAAGTGAAGGTCTACAAGAGTTTGCTGAATGTGTTACCCAGTACAATACCAGCAGCTTACATCTATCTGTTGAGTACATTAAAATTTACAAAAGCCCTTTTATGTATCATCTCATTTAATTTCCCAACAATCTGATGCAGTGGGTTTTAACAAAAAAAGGTTACTTTTTAGGTAAGGAAAGTAAAGCCAATGAATAAATGAATTTCCCAGGAATATTCAGAATGGTGGTGTCAGCCTATAAACCCATATCAAAATAAATATAGTGTCCTCTCCCCTGTAAACAAAATTGTTTCTGAGCCCTAGCAAAGTGTTGGCCTGCAGACTGAAGAGTCCTGGGTTCGATTCTGGTCAAGGGCACATACCATGGTTGCAAGCTCTATCCCTGGACCTGGTCGGGACACATGTGGGAGGCAACCAATCGATGTGTCTCTCACATCAATGTTTCTCTCTGTCCCCCCCCCCCTTCCACTCTAAGAAATCAATGGAAAGATATCCTTGGGTGAAGATAAATAACAACAACAACAAACACACACAACCCCCCCCCCCACAAAAACTGTTTCTGAGATACCCTAACTCAGGCTATTGGGGAGGCAAAGACTTCTAATAAAATTTTTACATGTTCACCTCAAATGTTTAGAAAACTCCACAAACTTTGCAAAGCTAGAATTTGTATCTAATTCTCCTACATATCAATACTGAGGAGTCCTCTCCCTTTTATTTCAGTTCTTCTCTGCTTTAAATATCTTTGGGTCAGATTATATGGGTCAGACTGAAGCCCCTAAAGACATCAGTTTAATTTAATTCAACAACGATCATCAAAGGCCCACTTTGTACTAGGAACAGTAACACACAAAAACAAAGTTCTTGCCCCAGGAGAGCTGGTAGGCCAGCCAGGAAGACAAATATATAAAACAAACACTTCATATATTACAGGCAGCATTCCACAGAGGAAAGTAATACGCACAGAACAGGACAGAGTGGGATAATATTTGAATTAAATTTTGTAGAGAAATTGTACCTTATACTCTGGGTAGTTAAATAATGATGGCCCTATCTTTTAAAAATATTTTAATAACTTGTGTTAGTAATTACTGTATGCTTATTTAACTATATTCCAATATATATAAGAAATAAAGCTATAAAGATAAAAAATAAATATCTTTCAGTTTCATTGAGTATCATACTTCATAAAAGTCAGCAAAGAATGATTCCTTAATAATAATAAAAATCAGGCCCTTTTCACACTCCATAACATAAAAAAATTTGTTATGTGTAGTTTGAAATAACACTTACTATTGGGCTATCATGAATAATGTTTGTTACATGTAATAATTATATTGCACTAACTAAAAGTTAATTTAGTCAGAAAGAGACGTCTTGTACCTGTCAGGGTCATGGATACTTGCGTTTGAATTTAAGAAGTATAATGAGAATGTAGTTATTTCCGCCGAAACCGGTTTGGCTCAGTGGATAGAGCGTCGGCTTGCGGACTGAAAGGTCCCAGGTTCGATTCCGGTCAAGGGCATGTACCTGGGTTGCGGGCACATCCCCAGTAGGAGATGTGCAGGAGGCAGCTGATCGATGTCTCTCTCATCGATGTTTCTAGCTCTCTATCTCTCTCCCTTCCTCTCTGTAACAAATCAATAAAATATATTTAAAAAAAAAAAAAAAAAAAAAAAGAATGTAGTTATTTCCTACTTAATTAAACTAGTTTCCAATATGGAAAGGAACCCACCATTTTGCACACACTTCGATTTTTTAAGAAGTCAAATTATTTAGTGTCAAGATAATGAATAGAGCAAAAATATAGTTTGTCTCCATCATATTACAAATGTCTCCTTTGTCAGAACCTCTGCATAAGCCTCTCCTTGTCCTAAACCTCATATATGAAACATTTTAATGAGAAGCCTTTTGCTAAGCATAAAATATATATTAATTAAATAAATAACAATTATGAGATTTTGGAGAAATGTCATATAGTTGGTAGTCATACATTACTGCATTGTTTTGGAACAGTTGTAAGTTAAGCAATTGGATATTGCTCCAATTTATTAATCTGTATAAATCTCACTGATCAGAAACACACCAATATACAACATATCTCAAACCTAGATTTTCATAAATTTGGTCTACCAAGATTTTTTCTTTTCTTATAAGAATAACCAGACAAAAGAAACATTTTTTTTCAAGTTTAGAGTTATCGTTAATGAAAGTTGGAGATAGAGCCCCTCAGGGAGTGGGGGTGGGAGATAACTCAGCAAAAACTTTTCCCAATTGTGCTCTTTTCTTCCAGCTTCAAAAGTCACCCCTATTGCAACCAGCAGCCTGGACCTCTAGGAGAATCTAACCCCCACACAACAACTGTGAGACCTGCAGATTGTCAACAAGGTAATCTAATGGATATGGTAAAACTAAGGAAAAGAAATTGACTAAAAGCAAGAAAAAGAAATTTCAGATGAGAGACTTACTTACATAGGAGACTGGCTCAAGTCAATGAGTCCAAAACATGCTGAGAGCATACACCAGGAAGGACGGTCTTCCTGTCCCAGCCATTCAAATACTAACCTGCATAACATTTACATGCAAATCCATGGTTCAGCCCATTTGCCTTTGACAGTAAGAATCTAATGTAGGGTGGGGTAGCCAGGTACTCATGGAACAAAGTGAGACAGATTCTCCCAGGGGTTGGGTTAGCAAATGCAGGACACACACACACACACACACACACACACACACACACACACAGCAGTATGATTTCAATATTTAGATAGAAAAATATGAAGAACAATAAGAAATAACCTTTAAACTATTAGTAAGGGCAATGAATAGACCTAGATGACCCCCCCCCACCCCCAACCAGGTTATTTTATTTTTGCTCTTCTAGATGCTGTTCCTTTATCTATAGATTTTCTGATCAGAAACCCTTCCACTAATTCATGTTACCAATTTTTACTATTAGATCTATTTTAAACACTTGATGCTATTCAAATAAATTAATACAACTTTTTGAGAAAAACAAAAATTGAACAAAAGGCACTTAGATGGACTTATTTCATTCTAACTTAAAAAAAAATAACTACCTTGACTTGATTCAGTGTTAGTTTCATATTCTAAAAAAAGAAAGAATGTACAATGAGTGTCAAGAGATTGCAACTGCTGTAACCTAAACAAAACTAAATTGCCTCACAGGTGGTTGGTTTTTTGTTTTGTTTTGTTTTTCCAATTTCTGACTAAAAGGACACCACACCCTCTGATCTCCAGGACACACCCGCCACTGTAAGGTTCCTTTATAATACAGTTATCAATCAACTTCTACATGTCCCTATTTTGCAACTGGCAGTGTTATTTACTCTCCAAGGTTATGAATGCTGCACCCATACACAGCTTGAGAGAACAGGATGGACAATAGCCAGAAAATCTTCTGAGATATTTTTAAATGGATTCTGCCCTTTGCCTCACAAACCACCTCCTCCTAGTGATAGTGCATCTTAAACAAAAACATGTTCTAGCATGAAGGAGACCTCAAAGCGAAGCAAAGCACACTATTTGGTGTATGTGATTTTTTAATCACAGCCAAAAGAAAAACAAAAACTCATCTTTCTATCCCCTGACCAAGATATCCTCTGAACTCCACACCACTGATAATTCCGATTCTGGGTGACAGTTTCAACTAATTTCTAAGTGTTTACTATGAATCATGCAGTACATTTATTAGAGTGTCTTGGTGCAGTCAGATCTGAGATTGGAGTAGGTACAGGGGAGAATTAGGTTAGTGCTCATAGAAATTTTCATGAAATATCTTAGCTCTTGAAGTGTTTGCAGACGCACACAGCTATCTAATCACAAGTCCAGCTTTGCAAAGGTCTAGGCACCCTTTGGTTGCAATTCAGACTTAATGGTAGGAACAGTAAAGAAGGAAAGGAAGATAGGCTATAAGGAGAGACAACTGGGCCCCAGAAAGAAATTGCCAAGAGTGAGGCAGAATTGAAGTGGACACTACGTACAGCTGGGTCTAGCTACTGAGGGAGCAACAATACTTGATTCAGTGGGAAGCTGGGCTCCGACCACTGTTTCTACCAGCCCTACTGGATGATTGACATGCCTTGAAAAGTAGAGGATAATTTTTAAAAATGCATCTCAATGGGTCTACTCAACTAACACCATGGTAAGACCCTGCTCTCCAAGTGCTGAGACCATCTCTCTACTGACCAAGGAGAGATCACCAAAGGCCCCAACAGAGAGTTTCAAGGAGGTGAGCAGTGGAGTAGGCAGGGCCTGTGGACAGTGTGCATGATGAGCAAAAAAACTGTAGAGATGTGAGTGGTGACACCAACTGCCTTCCGTGCCCGTCTCTCAGGAGGTGAAGTATCCCTCCATAGGATGAGGCCTTTAGGACATTGGGATATATTGGGATATACCCCTAGACATACTTGAAAATGTTAAAAAAAAAAAAAAAGGCTTCCTATCCATCAGTAAGGGGAGAAATTGCATCGAGATTTGTCTTTCTTCTAAATAAGAACTACTTGGTATGTTTCCATGGACTAATTAAACCAGAACTTAGTCATTGCAGATATGTATATGGGTATGTATATACATAATTTTTGTATCTGTGTACATGTCTATTTGAATCCTCAAAAGAACCCTGCAAAGTAATACCTCTGTTTCACAGGGGGTAGAACAAAACTGAGAGAGGTTCCCTTTTCCAAGTTCACACAGCTAAAAAGCAACAGAGCCAGTCTGAAATCCAGACCTGCTCAGTTCCAAAGCTTTTGCTAAGTGGCTAAAGATTTTAAGTCCTTATTTGAAAAAATTTCAAACAAATACAAAAGTAGAATGATTAACCTTTGTGTTCAATTATTTAGATTTAACAATATTCGACCTATGCCCAACATTGTTCCACCCATATTATTACCCACTAAACCCACCTCTACAATGTTCTGAAGCTAATCCCAGATATCACAGACATTACTTTCATAAATATTTCAGTCTGAATCTCTAAAAGAGAAGGACTGGAAATAATTGACTACCTTCTTTCCTCTTTACACTAAAATGTCCCGAATAAATAAATTTCCCTGGGTCAATAAAGTACCTTTATCCTCCCCAAGAATGCCCCAAATTGGGCCCAAAATTATGGGATGTTCTTTTTGAGATATTAATCTCATGAGAGTCCTTTTCTGACCAAAGATCCTCTTATGAATACTGATGTTCATCTTTTTTTTTAAAGCATGTTTTTATTGATTTTTAGAGAGAGAGGAAGGGAGAGGAATAGAGAGATATAAACATCAATGAGAGAGAAACATCACCAATCGGCTGCCTCCTGCACACCCCCTACTGGGGATCGAGCCTGCAACCTGGGCATGTGCCTTGACCAGGAATTGAACCAGTGATCTCTTGGTTCCTGAGTTGACACACAACCGCTGAGCCACACTGGCTGGGCAATGGAAAGTTGTGTGTTTTTTAATTGATTCTAGAGGAAGGGAGAGGGAGAGAGACACGTCAATGTGAGAGAGATGATGTTCACTTTTATCTTACACTGTGCTTTCCGAATAAGAGGCTACAATATAGCTTCCTCTATGAATGTGGGAGAGGAACAAAAAATAAACCTCAAGTCCTAGCCATTTTGACTCAGTGGATAGAGTGTTGGCCCATGGACTGAAGGGTCTCGGGTTGCAATCCAATCAAGTACATGTACCTCAGCTGCAGGCTCGATTCCCAGCTGAGTCAGGGTGCATTCAGGAGGCAACCAATCAATGTGTCTTTCTCACATCAATGTTTCTCTCTATCTTTTCCCCTCCCTTTCACTCTCTCTAAAAATCAATGGAAAAATATCCTTGGGAGAGGATTAACAAAAAAATATGAAATAAAACAAAATAAACCTCAAGCTCTCAGGAACACCAGTCTAAAAAAATGAGTCAGAAAGCAATAGTGTTCACTCACAATATCTTAAATAGACCGTGAAGGAAGTACAAAAATAAGTAAGTAAATGGGCATTCAATAATTATTAATGGGAAAGCCACTGTTCACCAAATTCATGTAGGAAGCTAGATGCACATTGGTCAATGGCCAAACAAGGGCACTCTCCACCAGAGTAATCTACTACAGAATTAAATAGAAGAAAACAAAGAACTATAAGGGAACCAGAATATAGGTGACAATAGGGGAGAACAAAGAGAGACTGGGGTCTAAAAGAACTTATATTTTCCCGAGTGGGATAGTTGAGAAATGAAGGCACCACGGCCTGAAAGACATGACCTTTTCATAGTTACACAGAAAAAGAACCAGGGAAAAAACTGGTCTCTTGACTTCTGATGCATTATGATGTCCACCTCAAGGAAGACTAGAGATGCTCACTGTGGACATTTCTTGCTTCCACAAGACAGGTTTTGTGGCAATGTTGGTTTCTGAAATGGGCCTGACAGTCGAATATAATGTGAGAAATGGAGATGTGTACATGTTTCCGGTTAACAGCATAAACAGGTTTGTGTGATATATTCTGACAAGACACTACCTGGCTTGCCTGACATGTAGGGACAAACATAGGCAGTGATGAGGAAAGGATGGAAAGTTAGGTTGTGACCAGATAACACAGGGGCTCAAATGCCAGGTCAAGTTGTTTGTTATGAAGGCTCTCAAGAATAACAAAATTCTGTGGTTTGAAGGCAAAGAGTGAAGAAAACACCATGATTTATGGGTCACTGGGATGAACACAGATTATGATTTTATATATTTCATCTCATATTTAATTCTAATTCCTTGTACTTATTATTAATGAGAATGCTTAGGAAAGCATTTTCTAAGGAGAGCTTTCCACTTGTTTGAGAAATGGGCGTCGGGGCATGGTGGGGTGAGAGGCAGGGATTTACTCAAGGGACAGGCATGAGGAAGTGAATTGTGCAGCGAACAGGCTGTGCAGATTTCAGTGGATCAGAAATCTGGAAATGGAATGGTGAGAATTGGTGGTAACAGCTACAATGTGCAGCCGACAGCCTCATTCCTGGGACTGGAGAAGAAATGTCACAGAAGACAACAGGTAAACCTTCAGGGACCTCCTCCCCCGACCCCACCCCCCACAGTATTTGAAATGAGTTTCTATTGTGATCTCTGTTAGCTTCTATTTTTTAATAGATATCAATACCATAGACAAAACAATCCAGTCACATATTCTAAAGAGAGTGGATTGGGAGGTCCTTTATATACATAAGCCAGAACACTTCTTAGCCAAAAAACTACTTCCAAGTTTACTATGGGTGATTATTATGATTGAAACGCCCAAACTCAATGTTCTAAGAGGGGCAGTGAGAACAGCTTATCCTGTGAAGCTAGACAAATTTGAATTTGAATCCCATGTTTTCTGCTTACTAGTTGAGTAATCTTGGGCAAGTTATTTAACCTCTCTGAACATCACTGTGTCATCTGTAAAGGTAGAGAATACCTACGATCAAGGTTACAGAGAGGATTAATAACACGATGTGGAAATGCTTTCCTACAAAGTACCTAGTTCACAACTGATGTTTGTTTCTTCCTTCTTGGTGAAATCAGTGCCAGATAAAAAGGAAATTACTAATAAACAAACATCCTGTAAGCTTCCCAAATATCCTATATGCTTCCAAGTTCAACTTCCTTTACTAAAACTTTACAACAACTGTTAATAGAAAAAGATTCATTTCCTTTTTTTAAGCTACTCAGTAGGATGGGTACTAAGGAACACAAAGTGTCAGGCACATACACTTAAAAAGAAGAATGAGAACAACTTGTATAACCCAGTAGTAAAAAGAAAAATAACCCCTTTTTTACAATAGCAAAATATCTGGGTAGGCATATTTCTAAAGAAGACATACAAATGGTCAACAAGCACATAAAAAGATGATCAACAGCATTTGTCATTAGAGAAATGCATATCAAAACCACAATGAGGGATCATTTTATACCCACTAAGATAGCTATAATCAGAAAAGATAGACAAGTGTTGACAAGGATGTGGAGAAAATGAGAATACTCATACACTGCTGTTGGAAATGTAAAATGATGTAGTCACTTCGGAAATCTGTTTTGTAATTCATCAAAATGTTAAACATAGAGTTACCATATGATGCAGCAATTCCACTCCTAGATATATACCTACAAAGAACTAAGAGCATATGTTTACACAAAAACTTACACACTAATGTTCACAGTATCCACAATAGAAAAAAGGAGAAATAACCCAAATGCCTACCAACTGGTTAATAGGTAAATAAAAGTGGTATATCCATACAGTGAAATATTATTCAGTTAAAGAAAAAGAATAAAATACTTATAAGATAGATGAACCTTGAAACATTATGCTAAGTGACAGAAGCCAGGCACAACAGGTCACATTGTATGCTTTCATTTATATAAGACTAGAGGCCCAGTGCATGAAATTCGTGCACTCAGGGGGCGGTGTCCCTCAGCCCAGCCTGTCCCTTCTTGCAGTCTGGGAGCTCTTGGGGGATGTCCGACTGCTGGCTTAAGCCTGCTTTCCACTGCCACGGAGGCGGGAGAGGCTCCCGCCACTGCACTCGTTAGCCGTGAGCCTGGCTTCCGGCTGAGCAGCATGCCCCCTGTGGGAGTGCACTGGCCACCAGGGGGAAACTCCTGTATTGAGCATCTGCCCCCTGGTGGTCAGTGCGCGTCATAGTGACCGCTCGTTCCATGGTTCGGTTGATTTGCATATTACCCTTTTGTTATATAGGATATCCAGAATAGGCAAATCTATAGAGATAGAAGTAGATAAGTGGTTGCCTAAAGGTTAGAGTTTGGGGGAGGGGTAGTAAGGATAGACTGTTAATAGGCATAAAGTTTCTTTTTGGGGTGAACAAATGTGTTTAAATTGATTGCAGTGATGGTTGCACAACTCTGTGAATATATTGAAATGTATTTAATTGAATAATTTAAATTGATGAATTGTCTGGTATATGAATGAACGTGGATTATCAGATCCTAAAATAGAACTGTCGGCTCCATTTGATTGAGAAGCTCGTGGAGCTCAGACTGTAGATCAAGGAAGGAGCTCAAGATACATCTTCATGACCTGGAGAGCTCGCCTAAGTGACCTCAGTCCTTTAGTGTTATTCTTTTCTTGGGTGAAGTACCGTTAGCACGTCACTGCAGCAAATATGATATTTTCTGGGTCTTGCCCTACTGTATGATTTTTTACAAAGTAGCACTTCAAAGATCTAGCCTTAAGCTCAATTCTTAAAGAGTCAGTCAATGGGACCTGAGACTTCTTATTAGTCATTAGTGGATTTAAGTCCTAAACCAGCCTGCCTCTCAAACAAAAAGTTTAGCACACTTCATTAAAAATTTTTGATTATATATTCTTGAGATTCTACTACAGAGGGGTAGAAAACCCCCAAATAACTGAATCTTAATTTCCTGCCCTCCAAGATTGACATTTCTTATGCATTTGAGTTTTGTGGTGTAAGACTCATACTTGCTATAAGAGTATCTTTAATGCCGAAACCGGTTTGGCTCAGTGGATAGAGCGTCGGCCTGCGGACTGAAAGGTCCCAGGTTTGATTCCGGTCAAGGGCATGTACCTGGGTTGCGGGCACATCCCCAGTGGGGAGTGTGCAGGAGGCACCTGGTCGATGTTTCTCTCTCATCGATGTTTCTAACTCCCTATGTCTCTCCTTTCCTCTCTGTAAAAACTCAATAAAATATATTTAAAAAAAAAAAAAGAGTATCCTTAATACAGTTGACCCTTGAACAACTCAGGGGTTAGGGGAGCCAGCAACCTGCACAGATGAAAATACTCACATAACTTAAGTCATCAGTATTTACAAAAACAAAAACAAAAAAAAAACAAAAAAAAAGAAAGAAAGAAAAAGGAAAGACTAGCATAGAAAAGGACCAGGATATGGTAGTCCTAAAAGTGAAGTTAAAATATAGTCCAACACTCACTTCCATACTTAGGTCATCATTCATCCTGATGCAATTAGAAAGATCTGTTCCCGGGTGGGGGCCAATTGTAGGGCCTGGGAACCTGGCAATAGAGAAGTTTATTACTACAGGTAGAAAATTGCCCCTTTCAGCAGATACCAAATTACAGCATAGTTCCCCTGCCCCCCGCCCCCCGCCCCAGTTTTACAAAATTCCTAATTGAGTTCTATGGATTCATGGATGTCATAAGGTATAATGAAAGAGAGCTCCAACTGTCATTAGAGAGAGGTTACAAACTACAGAGAATCTAGCCAAGATGAAAATGAAGAATTTGCAATTCAAAGTCCTGCTTCCTCACCCTTAATTCAGGAGAGAAATTTCACTGGGGTGGATAGCGCCCATAAACTCCACTGCCATTCCTGAGCTCTTCCCAGGGAAGGTCAGTCTGTTCACTGAGAAAGGTAAGCGAGTGCAGATGAGCTTCAGAGGAGGGCGAGTGTGAGAACAGGGATGGGTTCCCAAAGGCTTGAGAACCCTGAGTGCGAAGGAATAAATGTGTGATCAAAACCTAGCTAAGCGAACGTAGCAGTGCATAGTATATTTCCAAACACTGAGAAACATTTTAGGTAGCCTAATTTTTTGTCTATTACATTTCCAAGTGGATATTATGAAATTCAAAAGAACAAGAAAACTGCACTTCAAGAAAACCACAGAGCCATTTTTGTTTTAAAACTCAATGTTCAAAAAGTTAGAGAGTTTACACAAGCAAAGTTCCACAATAAAGATGTTATGATCTCAGGATATGAAAACCTAAATGATTAAAAGGTCAGGCAATAGGAACAGGCCACCCAAGAAGAGGAGAGTAGGTATATTTGGTATATTTTGCTCTTTTAACTTACTTGTGTGTTCTAGTCACATCCAAGGCACCATCCTCTATTTTTCCATATGTGGGCCTTTCACCTGAAGCATGGATTTGGTTAGCTATACATGAGAAAGGTGTCAGTGACAGTCTTGGAATCAGTGTCAGACTATCCAGATCCAAGGCATCTGTAGCAGAACAGAAAAGAATAAAAACAAATTTACTTTTGGTTTAAACTAATATGTGTATTTTCTTTCTCTCTCTTGAGATGGGACCATTTCTGAAAAAGCAGAAGTCAATTCAATTCTATTAACACTTGAACATAACCCTTTCCTCCCTTGATGTCTCATTATATAGGGTAGAAATGCCAAGTGTTTGTTTGTTTTTTAAAGCAGGGGGAAAAGAGGTGGGGTGGGTTCAGAAAACCCTACTAAGCAACTAGGTGTGGGGGGGGGGGGTAGGGGGGTCAAGGATCTGCAGCCAGAGGGCAAAATCCAGCCAGCTGTCTGTTTTTGTAAGTAAAGTTTTATTGAAACACGGTCACACCCATTCATTCACTATTGTCCATGGCTGCTTGGGCGTACAACAGCAAAGTTGAGTAGTTGCTGCAGAAACCATATGGCCTGTGAAACCTAAAATATTTACTATGTGGCCCTTTACAGAAACAGTTTACTATCCCTAAAGAGAAAAGACACTGTGGTTGGAACCTGTCAGAGTAACAAACAGTTTTTGTTTGTTTTAATGACTATAGAAAATAGGGGGAAAATCTAGGCTTTGGAGTCAATCACAAATTTTTAGTTCAAATACTGGCTCTGTCACATACCCATTGCGTGATCTTGGATATATAACTAAACCACACTGAGCTTCAGTTTACTTACATATAAAGTGACACATAAGCTTAGGCTAATTAGTAATTCAATGCTTCTTATCTTTAAAATGGGAATTAAATTAGCACCTACCTCTTAGGGATGCGGTGAGACTTAAATTAGTTAATAAATATGTGACGAGCAGAGAACTGTGCCTGGCACATAGCAGTGCTGTCATAGTTGTTGTGTAGCTGTTACCACTGAGTTAATGTTAGTAAAATCACCTCTAGCACTAATTATTGTCTGATACCAAATGGCTGTTCCATTGGGAGTGGCAGTAGTTTTCCTTTCTGCACTTGAGATGATCCACAAATCACTTTCTTTTCATTCCTTCTTAAGTTTATTTTGATAATCATCCTATTTTGTCATTTCCGAACCAGCCATTACCTTTTACTTTAAACACATCCAGGTGGTGATGAGAGATGGCGCTACTTTGAGCATTTCATAATATAAAACCTTTTTTCTTTAGCCTAACATTGAGTAGTAGTCCACAGTTTAACCCACTACCTGCCCCACATGTAGATTCTATTGTGTCCCAGTCTAACTCCTCTTTGTCCAAAATGACTTGTCCAGATTTGACTCTTCTTCAAGCACTTAGGAAATTGAATTCTTCTGGGCTTGCATTCTTCCTCATTCATTGTCCCCAATTGAAATAATTTTTCCACGAGCTTTACTTTTCCAAATGCAACCCATCTTTCAAGGCCTGGTTTAACTCTCATTTCTTTTACAGAGCCTTCTCTGAGCTCAAGTCTATCTTACCAATAATCTGTAAGGGCTTAATTTTAGGACTTAATCTCTATTATACATAATATGGGGCCTGGCATAGAGTAGGTGCTGAAACATAAATTCAGGGATAAATACCCAAATATTCAGCAACTCTTCCTATACAAATAGAATTGTGGTTATTTTCCTTTCGAAAATAACCCTACCCCAGCTCTGTCTGATAAGGTCTGGGAGAGGGGCTATCCAGGCTTACCCAGCAGGGGTGTGTACCAGCATGTATGTTTGAAGGTCAGGGAAGTCTTATGTATTCTTGCTTCTTGACCACTATGTTGTTTATGGCCACACTGCTTCTGAAAAGAAAGTCAAGTAATATTAGCTATCTAAAGTGTTGTAACATAACATTTTATAATCTACTCTCTTCATCTCTAAAGGTAGAAAGAATATAACTGGTCTCAAATAATTCTGCAAGATAGGTCAGGAAGAAAATTAATGATGCCAAGTAACAAAGCTTTCATGACTTTGATCAAAGAGTATACTCTATGCATAAAGTATAATTCTTTTTTTTTAAATTTTTTATTGATTAAGATATTACATATGTGTCCTTGTCCCCACGTTACCCTCTACACCCCCCCCCCCCGTTGTCCATGTCCATTGATTAGGCCTATATGCTTGCATACAAGTCCTTTGGTTGATCTTTCCCCCTTACCCCCACCCTCCCCTACCTTCCCTCCAAGGCCCGACAGTCCAATCAATGCCTCTCTGTCTCTGGATCAGTCCTTGTTCATCAGTTTATGTTGTTCATTATATTCCACAAATGAGTGAGATCCTGTGGTATTTATCCGCTCTCCAGTTCCATCCATGCTGTGGCAAATGGTAAGAGTTCCTTTTTCTTCTTCCTCTTCTTAAAGAATACCTTTCAGCATTTCATATAATGCTGGTTTGGTGGTGATGAACTCCTTTAGCTTCTCCTTATCTGTGAAGCTCTTTAGCTGACCTTCAACTCTGAATGATAGCTTTGCTGGATAAAGTAATCTTGGTTGCAGGTTCTTGCTATTCATCATTTTGAATATTTCTTGCCACTCTCTTCTGGCCTGAATGGTTTCTGTTGAGAAATCAGCTGACAGTCGTATGGGTACTCCCTTGTAGGTAACTGACTGTCTTTCTCTTGCTGCTTTTAAGATTCTCTCTTTATCTTTTGCTCTTGGCATTTTAATTATGATGTGTCTTGGTGTGGTCCTCTTTGGATTCCTTTTGTTTGGGGTTCTCTGCGCTTCCTGGACTTGTAAGTCCATTTCTTTCACCAGGTAGGGGAAGTTTTCTGTCATTATTTCTTCAAAAAGGTTTTCAATATCTTGCCCTCTCTCTCCTTCTGGTACCCCTATAATTCTGATGTTGGTACGCTTGAAGTTGTCCCAGAGGTTCCTTACACTATCTTCATATTTTTGGAATCTCTTTTCTTTTTTCTTTTTCGGTTGGGTATTTTTTGTTTCTTTGTATTTCAAATCTTTGACTTGATTCTTGGGATCCTCTTGTCTGCTGTTGGATCTCTGTAAATTATTCTTTATTTCAGTCAGTGTATGCTTAATTTCTAGTTGGTCCTTTTTCATGTCCTCCATGGTCTCACTATACTTATTGAGGGATTCATTAAATTTATTGGCGGTTTCCATAAAATTCTTGAAAAACCTTATAAACGTGGCCTTGAACTCTATACCCAGTCATTTGCTTTCCTCCATTTCTGCCATTTGTGACCTGTTTCTTTGTCTCCGCATTTTGGCAGCTTCCCTGTGTTGATAGAGTGGCCCTGCACGCCAGGTGTCCTGCAGGGCCCAGTAGCTCAGCCTCCCCAGTTACCTGGGGTGGACACTCTTGGTGCACTCTTGGTGCCTTGGTTGTTGTAGGATCACTGGGAGGAATTGAACTCCAGGCCAATTGGCTGTGAGAATCAGCTGTGTCTAAAGTGGGAGAACTTCTGTGCTGAAGACACCCCTCTGGGGCAAGACTTGCTTCAGTGGGGCTTTGGTGCTCACTGAGTCTGCTCCCTGAGTGTGTCCCTTATGGATCTGAGGAGTTGCAGTCTGGATGGTCCCCCTCTGACCACTGGGTACAGTGGCTCCTGGATCTAAGGAGGTGCTAATTCAGCCTCTGCCTGAGGCCACACAGCAGGAGCCACGAAGAGGCTCAGCTGTGAAGCAATGCAAGCCCCTCCGGGGCCTTGGGCCTTCTCTTGGAAGTTCCGGGTCTGCCTGGCTTGGCTGCAGTTAGGTACATTCACATGCAAAAGCCTCTGCCGCAGCCTGGGTGGGACGGGGTCTCAGGGAATCAAAGGGCGGATCAAGGAGCTATGGCTGATTCTCCGCCTGGAGTCGCGGGTCTCAGTGACCTGCTAATTGCTGCAAGCACCTCTGAGGGAAAGCCGCCTTCAAGTTCGCCCGCTGCCGGACAGACCAGCTTCTCCCCGTATGAGTCCTGGGTCCCCAGAGACTTCCCGGAACCAGAGTTCAGAGCAGTCGGGAGCTTGTGATTCAAAAAGACAGCCGCGTCCTCAGGTGCCACCCCCTTTCCTCGCGCGCGCGAGCCACCATACCTCTGCACTTCACCTCCGCAGCGCCTCTGGCTCTCAGCGTGCTTTTCTTTCCTTCTAGTTGTAGAATTTACACTCAGCCAGCCTTCCTGTTGTTCTGGATGATGTTTGCTCTGTCCTTTGCGGTAATTTTCAATTGTTGTGAGAGGCGGCAATTTCCCAGTGTTTACCTATGCCGCCATCTTAGTTTCTCTCCCATAAAGTATAATTCTTACTAAAAGCCACAGTTCCATAACTGAACAGAATGATAACATAATCAGTTCTCTTGTCCTTTGAGACAGCTTTGATGGACTTGGGGATTATTATGCTAAGCGAAATAAGTGAGTCAGAGAAAGACAAATATCACATGATCTCACTCATATGAACAAAAAGGTCCAGAGACATGGAATTATGCAACAGACCGACAGATCTCAGAGGGAAGGATGGGGGGAAGGGATTAACCAAAAAATTTATATGCATAGCCCAGGGACACGGACAGTAGTGCAGTGAAGGCCTGGGATGGGTGGGAGCCAGGCAGAGGGGGGAAAAGCAGGGGAAAATGGGGGACATCTATACTACCCTCAACAATAGAAATAAAATCTTCAAAATCACAGTTAAATAGTTTAACAGAATGTTAATATCATCAATTCCCAGTGATTGACACTTTTATATAAACAAAGGCTTTGATGAAAGAGTTCTGGGTGCCCTAACCAGCTTGGTTCAGTGGATAGAGCATCAGCCTGCAGACTCGAGGGTCCCAGGTTCGATTCCAGTCAAGGGCATGTACCTTGGTTGCGGGCACATCCCCAGTAGGGAGTGTGCAGGAGGCAGCTGATCGATGTTTCTCTCTCATCGATGTTTCTAACTCTCTATCCCTCTCCCTTCCTCTCTGTAAAAAATCAATAAAATATATTTTTAAATTAAAAAAAAGAAAGAGTTATGGGTGAGGGGCAAGCTTAGTCATATAATTCTTCACAATACTACAATAAAAATATTTAAACATCACCTTTTTTTAGGGTCTACCAGGATTGTATTCATGAACATGCTCAAGAAAATAAATAGGTTTCCATCTGCCTATAGAGTTCTAGGTCTATTAATATATACTGGACTTAACTTTCTATTTTGGCATAGAATTGACTCACAATGGCACTTACACCGTTTCAAGAAGCTTAAACTTACCAGTTCTTTAAGACGTTGTTGAATTATATCTGTGCAGGACAAAGGATCATAATGAGGAAATTCCTCGTCTAAACAGCTCTGTAAAGAGAAAATTGTGGAGTGTTGTCAAAGACAGAATGGTGAAAAAGAGTCAAAGATACAGAACATATTAGACTTAAGAGAAGATAATGCTACCTGAAGAGGGTGAAAATGACCATTCTTTATTGTGTGTTCTGCTTTAAGGGAACAAGTTTGTAATTGCTAACCTCTCATTGCTATTTTCCCCATTACTAAAGAAATAAAGGCCAAAGGTCAGGAACAGGAAACTGACTGGTCATTGAAATCTTTAGGCAGAGGCCAAAGAAGCTTGTTGGGAGACATAACTCAGAATAATAAAAATGGTACCAATAAAAATTATATAGCAATAAAATCATGGCCTTAGTCCAAGAGGTAGCTACATACTATCATAGTTACGTTATAATAGAAAACTTTACTTGTGTTCTTAAAATGATTAAAGCATATTTATATAAGGAGGTTTTTTCCAGTTCAACTTATTGCAGAGGGCTTTTTAGGAACTCTGCCTAGCTTAATCTCCCACATGAATAAAACTTTTTTTTCCCTGCTTAACCAGATGTGCCTACATTATGGCCTGGAAACAGATATATGTGATTACCACCCTTCTCTCCTCCCTCCTTCAGTTCCTTATGTTCTTCACTTATGAACAAAAAGAAGAAATTCACCAAGTGTCATCAGGAAAAGAAAAACATTAAACTCTCCCATGGATCTCTTGAGATATCTAGACAGGAGTCGAAAGGTTAATTCAAACAGGAGAAAAAAGAGGCAGTAAATATCAAAGCCCATTCAAGTGTGTCAGAAAGGAGGTGCCTGAGACTGAAAACTGGCCTTTCCTAACGGATAATGAATTCTGAAATGCCTCCTCTTTGAAAGATGTAATGTCTCCAACAAGCCATTCATTAATGTGAATGAATGGTTTTGCTAACCATTTTCAGTGCATAAGACAACAAAGTCCACCATTTTCTTCTAAGTTGGTTACTTAAGTTTATGATTAAAATTACTGCCCATTATAAGTTAGCCTTGGAACCTTACACAGTTTGGACATCATCCCCCACTAAACACTTATTGCAGAGGTTTGTTTGTTTTACCTGAAACAGCAAGCCATGGAGTTGCCTTTGGATTAACTTCTTTCTTAGTGACTTGATTGTTGCTGTAAAGAGAATTCATAACCAGCTGAATATTTCGTTTTCCCTTAATTCATTGCGTAAACCTTTAGCAGCTTTAAACTGGGGGCCGGAGGAAAGGCGAGAGAAAACTAGGCCTTCTGCGAGTGGCATGCCCAACTGGCCACTTGTGAAAACAAAGCAACAGGAGAACAAGGCAGGTGGGAGCAGCAACACCATTACCACCCTTAGGTATTTAAGCTTGACCTGGAGAGATGCAGGTGAATTGTCTTCTAGATGTGAGTCTTAGATTATTCAATCTTAAAATGGGAATACACCTTAGAGGTCATTCGGTCCAACCCTACCAATATGGACATCCTCTACAATAAGCCTGCACGTGAGCTATAAGGATGGGAGCCCTAGAAGTAAGGCCTAGAATCCCAGAGTCCTACAAGCAGGTCTGAGATCATGCAAGCACTGATGCCCAGAGGACTTAAGTGATAACTGGTTTATTCCTGGAACTGAGATCAGACTCACAGTTCGGTGCTGAATTCACTGTACTCTTCTGTGAAATTAAAAATATGTGTCTGCTTAACTAAAATCTGCTTCCCAATAACTTCCAAATTCTCATCTCTAGAATAATGGAAATGGGAAAAAATACTATTTAACTCTTTGAACTACATAGTAACATATTACTTACATATTACTCCACACTCTTTGGAGATATAGCCAAGAACCAGAAAACAGGCCCAAAGCTTTTGAACAACCAAAATAGATGTTGATATCCATGCCTTTTCTTCATGTGGGAATGCCTCGCACTTCCACTCAGAAAGTGGGCTCTGAATTTATACATAATTCTCACAAACTGACTGTGTTCTCAGCCTACAGATGATTAAAAACAAAAATTAAACTAGAGTAGGAAGCTCTGCTAGATGGAGGACTATTAATAGCTGCCACTATTTTTTTTTTTTTTTAATCACTAACAGCCAAAAAAATTAACAGCAGCTACTCTGGTGTCCAAAACACATCTTAAACTAAATAAAAAATGTTTGATATCGCAATCGCCTGAAGATATTCTGAGCTATGAAAACAATGCTAATATATATAAAAATAAATACATAATCTAATTTAAAGTCTTTTCAGAAAAAAGGCTTTAAAATTTTTAATTATGTGGAAATTTACCCACATAAAGTTCTATTTTGTAAGAGTATTTTTAAAAAATAACTAATTTCTCAACTAAGCTTGAGATAGTGTTACTAGCCCTACTAAGAAGAAAGTCTATATTTTTAAAACTATCTCTCTATATAAAAGACTAAGTGTCTGTCCTTCCCTCTGACCAGTAGCTATGACGAGCACTGACCACCAGCGGGCAGATGCTCAACGCAGGAGCTGCCATGACACACACTGGCCATTTAAAAATAAACAGGACTGTGGACCTGGCACCAACAAATCAACATTCAGCTTCCCCCAGGTGGGACACAGGCCCTGTCACCCCTCTGGAGTGACACCCCACCAAATTGCAGCCAATGTTGCTGAGACCCATGGTGCAAAATGCGGCCCACAGCCCAGCCCAGCCCAGAACAATCACTGTGGGCGCAGGGTAATGGCATCATGTAGCAACGCCCGGCTTCCTCTCCCTAGAGACTAGCCTCCTTGGAGTTTCTTCAGCCCAGGAACCCAACTTGCTTTATAGCCAGGTGCAAACATTTTATAGTTCAACCAAATGTTTGTGAAGCATTTTCCCGTGCCTCATCTCATTTGATCCTCACAGAAGTCCTGGAGTAGGTAGATAGGAGACTCAGTAGAATCCTATTTTCTTTTCATAAGCCGGAAAATGGAGATTTAGAAAGTTTAGAAAGTTGACCCGACTGAAAAGAAGTAAGAAATGGTGGACCTTGAAAATGACTTCAGGTTTTCTCACTGTGCAGAATATAGTCAAACACTGCTGCAGTTAAATATTTTACCCTTTTTTCTCCCTGCGTGATCTACAACAGTAATTTGCTTCATGTTGATATTTATTGCTGTGTTGCTGACAATTACTTAAAAGAGAAGTTGGGGTGCTTCACTGGGCTGGAAAAAGTTTAGCTAAATCAGAAAGCAGGTCTAACTAAGTAAGTCTATCTACATATATAAAAGGCTAAGTTGACTCATGCAAGCACGATACATATAAAGCTCTCGCTGGCGCCAATCACACGCGTGTGTTTCGATCTGTCATTGTTGATTGTGAATTTGATTGACACTTCTATTATAGAGAAAGGGCGAATAGCGGTATTAAAATATTTCTTCTAATTAATTTCCTTTCAATGTGCATGAATCCATGCACTGGGACATTCGTTTCTAACATATTTGAGTAATTTAAACTTTAAAAATATTCTTAATACTTAGAACTCTAACAAATATTCAATTTTTAAAAATTCTCTGCATCCATTATATTAAGAAATAAGGTCCCATCCTCCTCTTGACCTACATCTAAGCAACAGCAACCAAAGCTTTCAAAAGCGGCCGGGAACATTATGTTTCTGAAGGTTGTATATCTCCAAAACACTGTCTTTGAATTTCCAAATTTAACTTGTGTTTCAGAAGAAATAACAAGTTAGTATAAGACTGTCTAAATTGCCCATCTGCCTTCCTACGAGGCAATCTTGGGTTTTAGAAACAGTCCGTCTCCAAACATTCAAATTGTAAACCTTATTTCAACAGATGCTTTGTGCAATGTGTAGCAACTATTTCCATATGTTTCACAAGGCAAAACAAGCTGGTTTATGACCCTAATTTGCATTCACCTTTGCATTCTCCTTCATGTATCTGGAGCTGGACCTGCCATGTCTCTAGGACATGTAGGCTTTGCATGGAAGCAAGAAAAAAATGGGCACTGCATCCCCTGCTGTTGCCATCTGTGATGTAGGCTGGGAGCAGGTGTCTTGGATACATTGCCTTTGGAAGAAGCTGAGATAAAACAGTTTTCTAAATGACTGTGCAATGAGGCTTTCAGGCAAAGGCCTGCAATTAATTGACTGTTGAAAATCAAAACCATAATATTAGAGCTGAAATAATTTTAGCTATCAATTATGGTTGACTTTTAGGGAATGAGGACTTTTATAACAATATATGTTACATCATGTTCAATAAAATTGTGCATTAAAAATACCAGGGTTCATTGAAAACTACAATGATTTACAAGACATATATCTGTCAAAAGACTTATATACGTTATGTAAAAAAAAAATCCTGCAACTGCAACACAATAACAAAAGGACAAATGTGCTCATTTGAAAATGGGCAATGCCCAGCCGGTGTTGCTCAGTGGTTTAGTGTCAATCCATGCACCAAAGAGGTCACCAGTTCTCTTCCCAGTCAGGGCACATGCCCAGGTTGCAGGCTTCATCCCCAGTAGGGGGTGTGCAGGAGGCAGCCGATCAATGGTTCTCTCTCATCATTGATGTTTCTATCTCTCTCCCTCTCCCTTCCTCTCTGCAATCAATAAAAATATTTTTTTAAAAACACATATGTCCACACAAAGACCCATTCGTGAATATTCATAGCATCTTTCTCTATAACAACCCAAAACTGTATGTAATTTAGATGTCCAATAGGAAAAAAATAACCAAATTATGGAATGTTCATACAGAGACATAGAACTAAGCCATGAAAAGGGCATACTGCTGGTGAACACAACACGGATAAATACTATGCTGAGGGAAAGCAGGCAGGCACATACGCAGTACATACTGTATAACTCAATTCCAGAATCGGCTGAACTAACCCGTCAGTGACAGAGATCAGATCGGTGGTTGCTCCTTGTGGTGGTGATGGCGGGGAAGGGGGAGTGACCAGCAAGGGCAAGGAGAGCTCTCTGGGGCTATAGAAATTCTGTGTTTCCATGCATTTGTCAAACTGGTTGAACAGTAAAGTTAAGATCTGAACTTTTTGTGGTATGGTCATTATTTACCCATAAAAAATAATTTTAAAACTTTAACAAGAACAGAAATAGCAGGGTTGATGAGTTTGCATTAGGTAGAAACCAGAGCACTAACACACATAGTTATTGAATTATTAGTACCTAGGAAGGTAACTTGGATCACTGAGACATGCATGTGAAAATGGCCAAAGGCTGCCTCGCAGGATACCAGATACTGTTGACCCTTGAAATGGCCTGGTGCTGGCGGGGTGCTAAGGAAATGCTGGTGGCAGTGGGTCTCTGGGGCAGGGCAGCCACAAAAGTGAATGCAGGAGGTGGTACAGTCGATGACAAGCCAGAGCCCCGCAAGGCAGGGGCAGCGATTCTCTGGGGAGCGAGGCCCAGGAGCAGACACTTGTTTTTAATTTTCTTAAAAGACGGCAGAAAGGGCTCCTGCTGCCTGTCAGCAGCCAAGGGAAGTTATA
Source organism: Myotis myotis (assembly GCF_014108235.1). Classification (NCBI taxonomy): domain Eukaryota; kingdom Metazoa; phylum Chordata; class Mammalia; order Chiroptera; family Vespertilionidae; genus Myotis; species Myotis myotis. The sequence goes on from NW_023416335.1 coordinate 179,477,480, forward strand.
GTTCTACTAGAGGCCCGGTGCACAAAAATTTGTGCACTCGGGGGGGGGACAGGGGGGGTCCCTCAGCCCGGCCTGTGCCCTCTCGCAGTCTGGGACCCCTCGGGAGATAATGACCTGCTAGCTTAGGCCCGCTCCTGGGTGGCAGAGGGCAGGCCCAATCCCTAGGTGCAGCCCCTGGTCGGGCTCAGAGCAGGGCCGATTGGGGAGTTGGGGCGCCGCCCCGTCATGCACAGAGCAGGGAGATTGGGAGGTTGTGATTCCACCCTCAGTCACGCTCAGGGTAGGGCCAATTGGGGAGTTGGGGCACCGTCCCCTGTCACACTCAAGGCAGGGTCGATGGGGAGGTTGTGGCGCCACCCCCTGTCACGCACAGAGCAGGGCTAATCGGGGGGTTGGGGCGCTGCCCCCGTCACCCACAGAGCAGGGCCGATCAGGGGGTTGGGGTGCTGCCACTCTCACACTCAGGGCAGGGCCAATGGGGAGGTTATGGCTCTACCCCATCACACACAGAGCAGGGCCCGTTGGGGGGGTGGGGGTTGGGGAGCTCCCCCCTATCAGGCACAGAGCAGGGCTGATCAGGGGGTTGGGGCCCCGCCCCCTGTCACGCTGATCCTGGTGCTGGGAGGCATATTACCCTTTTACTATATAGGGGAGAGGCCTGGTGCATGGGTGGGGCTGGCTGGTTTGCCCTGAAGGGTGTCCTGGATCAGGGTAGGGGTGCCCACTGGGGTGCCTGGCCAGTCTGGGTGAGGGGCTGAGGGCTGTTTTCAGGCTGGGAGTGACTGAAGCTCCCAACTGCTCCTTTTTTTCTTTTTTCTTTTTTTTATTCTGGGCCAGCTTTAGCTTGAGGCTTGGCTCCAGCTCTTAGGCCTCCGCGCTGAAAGTAGGTTTCTGGCCTTTGCTTACAATGTTGCGAATCTGCTGCCTGAAGTCCGGCGGTATTTGTTACAATGTTTCTTAAACTGCCCACTCAGAGGCCTGCAGCCGCAGGCGGGGAACGTTGGTTTCCTCCGTCACTGAGGCAAGCAAGCCTCATGTTAGTTTCAAGCTGCCTGGCTGCCAGCCGCCATCTTGGCTGACAGTTAATTTGCATATCTCGCTGGTTAGCCAATGAAAAGGGTAGCGGTTGTACGCCAATTACCATGTTTCTCTTTTATTAGTGTAGATTCCTTCCAACCAGATCTTATCCCCAGGAAAATCGAAAATAAAACAATCTAACTCCCATAGTAAACTAACATGCCTTTACCCATCTGCCAATCATGATGAGGCAATCAATGTGACAGGAATATGCCCTAGCACAGCGATGGCGAACCTTTTGAGCTCGGCATGTCAGCATTTTGAAAAACCCTAACTTAACTCTGGTGCTGTGTCACATATAGCATTTTTTTGATATTTGCAACCATAGTAAAACAAAGACTTACATTTTTGATATTTATTTTATATATTTAAATGCCATTTAACAAAGAAAAATCAACCAAAAAAATGAGTTCTCATGTCACCTCTGACACATGTGTCATAGGTTCGCCATCACTGCCCTAGCAGAACAGACGGCACCAAGTATGACCAAGCACTAGTTATTGTTTTGCATTTGTTATGTTACTTATAAATGAGTGACTGCTGCATTTTCTGGAAGAGGATACTGAGGCTCCAACAGGTAAAGTGATTTGCCCCAACTCTCTCCAGTTTCTCCTTTGCAGGAATCAGAATACAGGTTTAAACTTCAAATCCCATGCTTTTTATCATCAAGCTATACTGCCTCCTAGGTTACTTCATCCATACCAGCACCCTTCATTGGGGAAAATTTAGGCCCCCATCCCATTAGAGGTGTTGCAAAAGCTATACTTGACTTTGGTTTTCTCCTTGGCTCACATTTCAACACCTACCCTAAAGTGTCTCCATCACCTGAATGCCCCTTCCTTGTCTCATTTCCCTCTTGTGTACTGACTGCTGAGGACATGGGGCTCTCATCTTGCATCCATCCGCAAAGTTGTAAGGCTGTTGTCTGTCCCACATCTCATGACCTCCATGCTAAGAATAGCAAGCTAGAAGAGTTTCCAGTGAGATCATCTAGATGAAAGCCTTCTCTAAACTATACAGTTCATACATAGACATTGTTCCAAAAAGGAGTTATGATTAAACAGAACCTTCTCAGGCTCTCTCCCCAATGAAAAGTTCTTGGTTTCTAAAGGTAATTCCCTCATTGTCTATTAAATGAGTGACTCAATGATAATTTCATGTCAGATAGGAAAGAAAAAAAAGGATGAATAGTAAAGAGGTTATGGTTTAGATGAGATCAATTAGTGTATGTTTCATGTATATTAGATTCACCCTAGTATGTTGAGTGCACACCCTAGATCTAAGATGTTTTTATTCCGTTTTTAAAGTAAACATCAATTTACTCATCCAGTATTGCCTTTGTAACAAGATAGTTAGGTGCACACAAAGGCAAAAGGCAGCAGAAAACATACAAGTAACCATTCAAGAAATGTAGCCGTTCTAATGACACCGCTCATGGAGGCAAGCACGTATGCGGGTTATGTCGCAAATCAATCCAGTCCTGGTGGCACATTGAAAAGTTGAACAATATTCTCCATTAAGCACTAAATTCTGAATTTCTAGTCAAATGGCATAAACAGCTTCCTGGTTCCAGTTTGTGACCACTGTCATTGACCTGAGCAGATGAACAAAATAACTGCATCCCACACCATTTGCTAGCGAGCCCTTCTTAGATGGAACAGAAAGTAGTTGCTTTACATACTTAATGACTTTATTAAGCTAACTGGAAAGTTTCAGAAGAACCAATGGATTTCAATATTTGTATTTTCTGACCCAGAATTCAAATGTTGACTCAGAACTCAAATAGCATGTGGTGGCAGTGGTCATGGCAGGAGGTGTGAGGATGTTTGTGTGATCACCGTCTTACCTCAGTGACATTTAGTCAGCCTGTCTGGAAAGTCTGCTCTATAGAACTTGTCAAAAATATCTGCTACCTATCCCTGACCGGTTTGGCCCAGTAGATAGAGCGTTGGCCTGCAGACTGAAGGGTCCCAGGTTCAATTCCAGTCAAGGGCATGTACCTTGGTTGCGGGCACATCCCCAGTAGGGGGTGTGCAGGAGGCAGCTGGTCGATGTTTCTAACGCTCTATCCCTCTCGCTACCTCTCTGTAAAAAAAAAAAAAATCAATAAAAATATGTTTTTTAAAAAATATCTGCTACCTACATTTCCCTCTTCTTGCAAAGGTTGATTTTTTAAGAGAATTATTAGGAAGATCTTCAGAAACAAATGGTTGTAAGAGTACAATCTTGACACATTTCCCTTCTTTATGTAGCAAAAAATACCATTAAGTAGAAGAGTTCCTAAAGTCAAGCAGGTTGTGAGCACCTAGAGACAGAAAGGGGTCATCCACCCTACTTTATCCACCCAAAAGAAAATGCATGCATTCAACCCCGAGCAGTTGGGTTGAATATTTTAATAATTTTAATAATACTTGGACCAATTATCTCCTGAGGATAAACTGGGAAGACAGTAGCAAGTTCATAATATCAGAAATGTATATTTTGAGATAAGTTACAAAAGTTGACTTCAAAGAAGAAATCATGGGGGTTTGGGAGAAGTGATAAATTCTTAGTTTTATAAAATATGGGGAGGGGGGTGTATAGTATTGATTTAATCAAAAGATAAATATAACTGCACCAAAAGATTAGTCCTCTTAGCATAGTGTCCAAAGCAAACACACCATAAACCAAATTTGGTTATTATTCATGCCTCAACCTGAACACTTCTAGTCCTAAAGGGACCTTCTCTGAGGCCCTCTGGGCAATATTAAAATAACACACAGATTGTGTCATTCAAAGCAAGCCTTACATTGTGTGGCAGAGTGAAACAACGTAACCCAATACTTAGAGTTATTAAAAGCTAGCAAGTTTAAGAAGAAGAATAAAATGTTGCATAACCACTGCTACTTTAAAACTAGCCAGTTCCTTTAAACTCTTAGATAGCCTTCTCAGATAACAATAGAAAGGGTACAAGAAATCCAAAATAAACACATCAAGAAGTTCCATCTCTAGCTTGCCTTAAGCTTATAGTTTATTGTTTATTGTCCAAACCAACAGCTTCCTATAAAAAGAACATTTATACTTAGAACAAGAAGCTGGCTGAACAAAGTCAGTTGTCTGATAAATGGTCAAATAAATAAGCTTTATATGTTTATGGTGTTGTTGTTTTTTTACATTTTTAGAATAAAAATTTATACATAATCTGACATCTGTAATTTGACAGTTGTCTTCTCACCTAAATCCTTAGTAAACACTCACCCACTTTTAGGTAATGTAGAAAAACGAAAAAAAATTCTAACTTGTAAAACAAAAATATATAGGTAAAGAATACATTTTAAAAGGATGTTCACACATATTTAATATTTTGACACACATTAAATTCATAAGCATTTTGTCCAACCCTAAAATAACCGCTTAAAAGAAAACAGGGAGGAAGGGTCTTTTCTACCACAAGATGGGTCCAAACTAGCTAATAAAATCAGGGCAGGATCCACAAACAATTTGCAGGCTCAAATATCCCAGGTGAACAAGATTTTTCCTCCTTGTTTACTGTTTCAGATATTGAGACGTTTTATTTAATTTTTAAAGCATTAACAGTCTCGGACAAGTTTAGCAACTGAAAGGAAAGCCAGTGGTTAAAGCAATCTACCTAGCTACTAGGCAAATGCCTCTGAACGCCCACAGTACGCCTTCTGGAACCATTTCATTGTCACAACTGTCTCACTAATACAGCAGCTGTAATCTCTACAAATGGCTGCAGTCCTTTCACCCCACCTCAGAGGGGACGAAATTAGGCCGTAACAAATACTTGCTACTCACTTTTCAGTTTCCTTGTCTTCTGCTCGAGGGCCTGGCAAGTGTTCACTAGCTCGGTATTTATAGCCTGGAGACTCAGTTGTTCTGAAATTGCTTCCTCTGATTGATGCAGCAACGACTTCGCCTTTTCCCTGGCAGAGTGGGCTGTGCCCTCTCGGTCCTCAACCTGGAGACATACAGTTAATACTGGATTTTCACAGTGTGTCCCGGAAAGAAAGCCATTGAGCGCACACTCTTATGCACAGGAAACTGCAAATGTGCTTTTGTTCTCAGGGAAGTGATAAGCCTCCACTGAACTTCTGCTATTCTGTGTTTGCATGGGCTTCGTGCGCCCCAGCTCTATCCCCAGCCCTAACAGCCCTGATATGTCAAGTTGCCTCTTTCTGCAGAGCTGCCTCCTTTCGCAGCAGACTGTTGACACCGCCTCTTTTACAACGCCCCCTTTACTTCCTCCGCAAACTGCTAGTCTCCAGGGACTGAACTTCACAGTTCCTCTTTGGGTTTTTTTTCTTTCTTTCTTTCTGTTGTTGTTCCTTCTCCATTTTTATCTCATGGTTTTAAGGACATCGGAGGAGCCTTCCCCTAAATATAATATAGTCAAAGGCCGCCCTACCTGCTCCTCTGCATCCTCTAGCCGTTGACTGGCTTCTTGGACCTTCTTCCTGAGGATGGCTTCCTGGTTGACAGCATCTTCTTGCAGTTGTTTAATGGCTTCTAGTTGTTTCTGCCTGGAGTTAAAAAAAAAAAAAAAAAAAGTCCAAACCACAAGCTGTCAGTGACATTTCAACTAAGAGTCACCCCTGGGAAGTTGTGACAAATTCAGACTTCATACATTTCCTCAGAGATCAGAGGAAAGAGTGAAAGTGTTTACTTCATACAAGTGCTTCTCCAATATAGAATTTAAATTAAAGCCATCGTCTTGATCACTTAGCCTGATGTCCTCACTTTACAGATCAGGATGTGTAGTTTCCTGTTTTACAGTAGAATATTTGGTTTCCCACAGGCTGCATTCATAGCACTTTGCATCGGTGGCCAACTGCCTGCAGTGGTTCTCAACCTTCTGGCCCTTTAAATACAGTTCCTCATGTTGTGACCCAACCATAAAATTATTTTCGTTGCTACTTCATAACTGTCACGTTGCTACTGTTATGAATCGTCATGTAAATATCTGATATGCAGGATGGTCTTAGGCGACCCCTGTGAAAGGGTCGTTCGACCGCCAAAGGGGTCGCGACCTACAGGTTGAGAGCCGCTGGCTTAGAGGATGGAGCTACAAGGGGGTCACAGTAGCAGGTGCAATATTGACACAGCACAGCTAGCTTTTGCAGAAAATAAAATAGAGTGAGTGAGGGAGGAAAAAGAGAAGAAATAGAAACTTTATTTCATGACCTTAGCCTTTCTCCTTAAAAGTTGCCAATCATGCTAGAAATGTGTGCCATGAGGACAGGAAGGGCACTCCCAAGCTCACACGAAAGCCAGATGTCAGTATTTCCCCTGAAGTCTTTTCTTTCTGAAGACCTTCCCCTCCCTTTCTTCCTCAGCCCAACCTCTTAGTGTTGTTATGTCACCTCTCTTTCGGATCTGACCTTAATTCTCAAAATACGTCGAAATGCATCTACTCTGATAACAGAGGAGATTATTTGAAGTATGCTATGTATCAATATATCAATGACTATCTGGAAACAACTTGCCCTGAATAAGGATCTTAGCTCAAAGGGATGACAAACTTTGGGAGTTTCAAAGCAGAGGGGGGGAAACATTGTCAAGTTTAGGCCATTTGTGTTCCTCTTCAAATGTTAACACACAGAATCCCATTGTGCGTTGTCATAAATCCTGCCCTGATTACAAAAAGGACCACACAAAAGACAAGGATGGGTGAGAATGCTTTACCATTATAGTAAACCAGCAAACAAAACCCTAAACAAAATTAAAACCACCTGAACACATATTCTACTAAGATGGTACAATAGCTTATAGTCAGGGTTTTCTTTTCTTAAATCGTGGTGAGAACATTTAACATGAGATTTACCCCCTAACACAGTTTTAAATATATAACACAGAGTTAACTATATGCACAATGTTATACAGCAGATCCCTACAACTTTCTCATCCTATGTAACTAAAACTATACCCGTTGAAGAATTGCAACTCCCATTTCTTCTTCCCCGAACCCCTGGAAACCACCATTCTACTCTCTGCTTCTATTGGTTTGATAATTTTTAACACCTCATGTAAGTGTAATCATGTAGTTTGTCCTTGTGTAACTGATTTATTTCACTTAGAGAAAGGTCCTCAAGATTCATCCATGTTGTCGCATGTGGCAAAATGTCCTCCTTTTTTAAGGTTGAATATTATTTCTAGACCGCATTACTTCATTCATCCACTGATGAACGTTTAGGCTGTTTTCACGTCTTATTCTGAATAATGCCGCAATAAACAGGAGTGTGCCAGTATCTCTTCGAGATTCTGCTCTGACTTTTTTTGGATATATACCCAGAAGTGTGATTGCTAGATCATGTGGTAGCTCTATTTAAATTTTTTTGAGAAACCTCTATACTGTTTTCCATAGCAGTTGCACCATTTTATATTCCCATGAACGGTATACAGAGTTTCAATTTCTCTACACCCTTGTCAACACTTGGTATTTTTTTTGGATTTTTTTTTTTAATGCAGTCTTCCTAACAGGTGTGATTCATTCATCATTGTAAATGACTCATTGTGGGTTTTATTTGCATCTCCCTGATGATCGGAGATTTTGAGCATTTTTTTCACATACCTGCTGGCCAATTGTGTATCTTCTTTGTTTCTGTTTTTTTTGAAAAATGGCTATTTAAGTACTCTGATCATTTTTCCCCCCAACTACACACTTTTTTTAATTCCCATCCCCCAGCCCCCATTTTGCAATGATCAGCTTGTTCTCCATATCTATGGTTCTGTTTGTATTTTGTTTTATTAATTTGTTTTGTTTTTATAGATTCCGCTTATAAGTGAAATCATATAATATTTGTCTTTCTTTGACTTATTTAACTTAGCATAATACCCTCTAGGTCCATCCACATTGTCAATAATGGCAAGGATATTCATATATAAAATAATATTCCTTGCCGAAACCGGTTTGGCTCAGTGGATAGAGCGTCGGCCTGCGGACTGAAGGGTCCCAGGTTCGATTCCGGTCAGGGGCATGTACCTGGGTTGCGGGCATATCCCCAGTAGGAGATGTGCAGGAGGCAGCTGATCGATGTTTCTCTCTCATCGATGTTTCTAACTCTCTGTCTCTCTCCCTTCCTCTCTGTAAAAAATCAATAAAATATATTTAAAAATAATAATAATATTCCTATGTATATTCAAATATATATATATATATATATATATATATATATATATATATATATATATATATAAAACCTCTTCTTTATCCATTCATCTATTGATTGACATCCATGTTCCTTCCATATCTTAGCTAACACTAGTAGTGCTGCAATGAACATAGGGGTAAATATCTTTTTGAGTTAGTGTGCTTTTTGTGCATGTGTTTTTGTTTTTAATAAATACCCAGAAGTGGAATTGCTGGATCATAAGGCAGCACCCCTTTTAATTTTTTGAGGAAACTCCATAGTATTTCCTATAGTGGCTACACTAATTTACAATCCCACCAATAGTGCACAAGGGCCCCCTTTTCTCCACATCCTCTCCAGCACCTGTTCTTTGTTGATTTATTGATGATTGCCAACCTGACAGATGTGAGGTGATATCTCATTGTGGTTTAAACTTGTATCTCTCAAATGATTAGTGACATTGAGCACCTTTTCATATGTCTGTTGGCTAGTCCTCTTTGAAGAAATGTCTATTCAGGTCCTCTGCCAATTTTCACACTGGGTTATTTGGTGTTTTTGTTTGTTTGTTATTGAATTGTAGAAGTTCCTCATGTATTTTGAGTATTAACCCCTTATCAGATATATGGTTTGGAATATTTCCTCTCATTCCATAGGTTACCTTTTCACTCTGTGGATTCCTTTGCTGTGAATAAGCTTTTTAGTCTGATATAGATCGACTTGTCTATTTTTTTCTGTTGTTGCCTGTGCTTTTTGGTGTCCTATCCAAGAAATCATTGCCAAGACCAATGTCATGAAGCTTCCCCCCACCCCCACCCCCCAAGATTTTCTTCTAGGAGTTTTACAGTTTTAGGTTTTATGTTTAAGTCTTCACTCCATTTTGAGTTGATTTTTATAGATGGTATATAATAAGGGATCAAATTCATTCTTTAGCATGTGGATATCCAATTTTTCCAATACCATTTGTTGAAAAGACTATTGTTTTTCATTGTGTATACTTGGCACACTAGTCAGAGATCAGGTGGATTGCTTCATTCTCTTCTCTTGGTCTCTATGTCTGTCTTTAGACCAGTACCATACTGTTTTGATTACTGTAGTTTTATGATATATTTTGAAACCAGGAAGTGTGATACTTTCAGATTTGTTTTTTCTCAAGATTGTTTTGACTATTTCAGGTGCTTTGTGGTTCCATATGAACATTAGGATTGTTTTCCTCTATTACTGTAAAAAATGCCATTAGGATTGCCCTAACTGGTTTGGCTCAGTGGATAGAGTGTTGGCCGATGGACTGAAGGGTCCCAGGTTTGATTCCAGTCAAGGGCATGTACCTTGGTTGTGTGCTCTCATTGATATTTCTAACTCTCTATCCCTCTCCTTCTCCCTTTCTCTCTGTAAAAAAAAAAAAATCAATAAAATATATATGATATATATGTTTTAAAATGCCATTAGGATTTTGATAGGGATTACATTAAATATGTAGGTTGCTTTGGATAGTATGAATATTTTAACATTATTAAGTCTTCCAATCCATGAACATAGGATGTATTTCCATTTATTTACATCTTGATTTCTTTCAGCAATGTTTTGTAGTTTTCAGTATACAAGTCTTTACCTCATTTGTTAAGTTTATTCCTAAGTATTTTATTTATTTGGATGCTATATTAAATGGGGTTGTTTTTTCAGGTTTCTTTTCAGCTATTTTATTAATAGTTTTATAGAAATGTAACTGATTTTTGTATGTTCATTTTGTATGATATAAAATTAAATTTGTTTATTAGTTTTAACAGTTTTTTTTGGAGTCTTTTGGGTTTTTTACATGTAAAACCATGTTATCTTCAAACAGAGATGACTTTACTTCTTCCTTTCCAATGTGGATGCCTTTGTCTTGTCTAATTGCTCTAGTACCATGTTGCATGGAAGAGGTGAGAGTGGGCATGCCTGCCTGCCTGCCTTATTTCTGAACTTAGAGGAAAAGCTTTCAGTTTTTCACCATTGAGTATGATGTTGGCTGTGGGTTTTTCGTAGATAGTCTTTATGATGTTGAAGTAGTTTCCTTCTATTTCTAGTTTTTTTGAATACGTAGTTTTATTATGAAAGAGTGTTGAATCTTGTTAAATGGTGTTTTTTTTGGTGCTCTTGTGATATTTATTCTTCATTCTGTTAATGTGCTGTATCACATTAATTTATTTGTATATGTTGAGTCATTCTTGCATCAAAGGGATAAATTTCACTTGATCGTGATATATAATCATCTTTTTAATGTGCTGTTGAAATTGGTTTGCCAGTATTTTGTTGAGGATTTTTACATGTATATTCATCAGGGATATTGGTCTGTAGTGGTGGGTGTGTGTGTGTGTGTGTGTGTGTGTGTGTGTGTACAGTGTTTTTGGTGTCAGGATAATGCTGGCCTCATAAAATAAATCGGTAAGTTGTCCCTCCTCTTCAGTTTTTTGAAAGAGCTTCAAAAGTTTGCATTAATCTTCTTTAAGTGTTTGATAGATTCACCAGTGAAGACAACTGGTCCTGGGCTTTTCTTTGTTGGGAGGTTTCTGAATATTGTTTCAGCCTCTTTACTAGTTATTGGTCTGTTCAGATATTCTGTTTCTTCTTGATTCAGTCTTGGTTAAGTTGTATGTTTCTAGGAACTTATTTATTTCTTCAAGGTTATCCAATTTGTTGGTGTATAATTGTTCATAGAAGTGTTTTATGATAGTTTCCCCTACTGTGGCATCAGTTGTAATGTCTCCTCTTCCATTTCAGATTTTACTTATTGGAGTAGTCTCTTTTTCTAAGTCTAGCTAAATATTTGTTGATTTTGTTTATCTTTTTTTTTCCCAAAACCAACTCTTAATGTCATTGATTTTTTAAGATTTATTTTCCTATTTTGTTTACTTCTGTTCTAATTTTTATTATTTCCTTCCTTGTGCTAAATTTAAACTTTGGTTTTTTTTCCAGTTCCTTGAGAAATGATCTAAGCTCTCAAGAGTCCACTATCATCTGAATGAAAGCAAAATGACTCTGCCGACCAATAGAAATACATACTTAATAATATTAAATTTTTAATAACTTGTATGTGTATGCATATATAAGATAATACATTGTATGTACTTTATAAGTCATAACAATCTTAGAAATAGCTTTTAAAAATTAGATAGAACCATCTGTTAAAAACATTTAACAGCTGGTCATTATGGCTCCATGGTTGAGCATCGACCCATGAACCAATAGGTCACTGGTTCTATTCCCAGTCAGGGCACATGCGCGGGTTGCAGGCTTGGTCCCCAGTAGGGGGAGTGCAGGAGGCAGCCAATCAATGGTTTCTTTCATCACTGATGTTTCTAGCTTTTTATCCCTCTTCCTTCCTCTCTACCCTAAAATCGATAAAAACATTAAAAAAAGAATTGTTTATAGCATTAAAAATATTTAACAGCTGTTGAACCACTGAAGATTTTTCTTTTATTGAGATTATTATCACAGTAAGAGGTAAATATCAGTTTTCAGTGTGTATTTTTAAATTCAGCAACTCTCCTTGCTAACATGTTAATGCTACATCTTGATTATTACTCCTGCCAAGTCTGAGCCTCCCCCAGACTTTGGCATCCAAAATAGATTTTAGTTTCAGGCCACAAACCTCTAAGACAAGGGTGCCTCTTCTCTTTCTTGCATTCCCACAACTAATTCACTAGCATGTCAGATATGATCCATCCTCAAAACATAGTTTGAATCCAACCATTCTTTACCACTTTTACAGCAATCACCCTGACTCATGTTACATCTCTCACCTGGACTATTGCAATAGTTCTTAACTCAATGCTTTTGTCTTGTTTTTTTACCATGACTCAGTAAATATAAATAGTTTATATTTCAAGCAATTACACGTATACACACACACACACACACACAGTCACAGCTGAAACAAAAATGTTATGAAACATTACTTACTCTTACTATATGTAATACACTCGGATATTTCATATATATTTTTTAATGGGTCATAATCCAGTAAGTTGATTTCAGGATCTCTAACTGGCAATCTATTATTGAAAAGCTCATCTCACTAGTCCACTGCTTTAAACCTTGCCCTCTATAGATAATTTTCTACCCAGCAGCCAGAATAATCTTTCAAAACTTCTCTGCTTATAACCCTATGATGGCTTCCCATCCACTCAGAATAAAATCCCCACTCCCAAACGTGAACTGAAAGGCTGTGGACCTGACCCCTGACTGTCTCTCTGGCTTCATCTCCACCACTGCTCAGAACTCACTCCACCCCAGTCATGCTGGCCGCTCAAACATACCAATCTCATTACAACCACAAGGCCTTTGCACTAGTTAGTTCCTCTGCCTCAAACACTGCTGAGATCATTACATAGCTCCCTCTCTCATTTCACTCAGCTATCCACTCAATTGACCACTCCTCAGACAGGGCTTTCCTGGCCATTTTTCTAAAATTAGGTTCTCCTGACCCTGTCATTCTTGGTCTTTGTATCCTGCTTTAATTTACTTCATATCAACCTGGCATTACAGTATATAATTATATGTTTATTTGTTCATCATCTGTGTCCCTCAATAGATCTTAGTTTCATGGAGGCAGAGATTTCTGTCTCGTTTCCTATAATTCCCTAGTACCTATGCGGGAGGGACTGGGCAATGGAGTCAGGCAAAGAGCTGACACTTTGATGTTGCCCAATGATGACATGCTTTTCAAACCAAGCCTTTTGGGGTACTTTTTTTTTTTTCTCACTACCTCACCTTGACTTTTGGGCACGTGCTCTGACTGGGAATCGAACCATGACCTCCCAGTTCACAGGTTGACACTCAACCACTGAGCCACAGTAGCTGGGCTTGACTCAATTCTTTGCATTCCTCGGCTCTGGAACATAGTTATCTTTCATCCTAGTCAGAATGGAAGCCTTCTCCTCCTAAGTTTATAGCCTCTGAAAGTTGCCTTTAAAAAAGTATTTCCTACCTCATCTAAAGACAATACTTTTATTCTCACAAATTTCTCCACTCATTTTCTCATGCATAGTTAAAACCCATAGCCAAGTCATTTGGTGTATAGTGTCCGTATGAGTTTGTCTATTTTAAATTATGTCTAGAAGTTAGGGGCTAACCCTTTCTTACATTTATAAATAGCACTTTTCCCACTGCTGGGTTTCCAGAATACTTTTAATGAGCATTATACCAGATTTTAGCAAGTAGATAGTGGAGGATTAATAGTTTCAAGAACATGCGTTTTGAAGCTGAACATATCTAGATCTGATCCCAGTTGTCACTTAATCTATCTGGGTGACCTTGGGACGTTATTGAACCTCTCTGGAGATAAATACACGTTAAATTCTTAGCACTACATCCAACACAGTAAGCTTTCAACAAATTGCACCTACTCTTATTTTCTTGTGTGTCTAGTAGATAATACAAAAGATTCACATATTCAGAGATGACTCTAGTAGTAGAAGCCTCTCTCAAAATAGTTCTTTGTTGCTAAACAGAAGAATTTCAGTACTCCCTTTTGTGGAGACGGTATCTGGGTAAGGAAGCTGCATATCTCCTTAACCCACAGCTTTACCACTAAGGGGAAGTCTTGGCTCACTGCTTCTTAGGAAAAGCAGAAGATTATTTTCTTGAGAGTTCCTTCTGGTATTATCTCTGGCATCTAGTTTCCTTACTTAGGGGGAAGAAAATAGTTTTTCTCCTGGCTATTTTTTAAAGCAACCTTGGCCTCTAATGACATTTTTTTTTTTTACTTTATTAAAATTCAGTATATACCCATGTTCATTCATTCCTTTGAAAGGCACTTCTTAAGGGAACACTTAGTATGGTACTAGCAGCTATAGAAACAGAGGTTGACAAAAGATATACTCACTGCCCTTGTGTTTAGTATATGTGCTTTACAAGCTACAAATTTCAAGAATCCCCCATAATCATAAGAATTAAGGTGAGAGAAAGGGTTAGTTGGTAAATTATTTTATATTTAGAACCCTTTATTCCCCAGACTCTTTTCACTTGAGATTTATTTCCTAGTGTCCAATGTGATGCATTGTATCCTAAGGTGGAACATGAAGCCCAATGGGATAGGAGTTAACAGACCCAGCATCAGATTCTTCCATTAATAGATCTACCTGTGGATTTTCCATTAACTCTCAGATCTTGATCAATTCACTTTACATCCTTATGCCTTGGTCTTGTGTCATTACAGCGGTAAAGCTGTGGGTTAAGGAGATATGCAGCTTCCTTACCCAGATACCGTCTCCACAAAAGGGAGTATTGAAATTCTTCTGTTTAGCAACAAAGAACTATTTTGAGAGAGGCCTCTACTACTAGAGTCATCTCTGAATATGTGAATCTTTTGTATTATCTACTAGACACACAAGAAAATAAGAGTAGGTGCAATTTGTTGAAAGCTTACTGTGTTGGATATAGTGCTAATGATGAGGTTTTACTAAATGGTCTCTAAGGCCCCTATGGTTAAAAGGACTCTATATTCTGTAATTCCAAATTCCTCCTCTAGAGAAAATAACTCTGATACTGGTTTTCCACAGATTTTAAAGTTCACTATTTGCGATTTTGAATATATTAGTCCATTTTACACTATTTCACAATTCGAGACTGTCAGACAAAATGTCTTCCCTGAAAAAGCATCATCTGAAATCAATACATAGAACTTGGAAAAAAATGAACTGAAGGCTATGGCACAATCACAATGGTGTCAGGTTCAGAAAGCATGGGTTTCTTAAACATAAATGATCGTCACCTGGAAAGATATTCTTTTCCGAAATAAAAATATTCCAGCCCGAATCTCTTCAAAATCTCTATCAACTTGACAAATTCTTTATCAAGAGATTCTTTGTGGTTTCCCAAGTTCTTTAGCATTAATACGCAAAAATTTAGTTTCTCTTCCATGGTATATTTGAATTCCTACAAGGAAAATCACAAAACAAACTCCACTATTCCAGTGTTAAATATAAACATGACAGAGGCAATATGAAATGCTGTGGCCATTCTCCTTCAATAGTACTCCCTGCTATTGGACCCTAAAATTCTAATTGAACACATACTAACTCTTAATTGCCCAAAGACTGATTATCCTATAGGTTGATTATCTCAATTTAACAAGTAGATATTGGGTACTTATCAAGTGCATGGAATTGAATTTCATTTGTTTTTCTTAAGATTGTGGGTTCCTGACCATTTCACCAATCATCACAATTGCTTTAGAATAGCATGGGACAAGGAAGTGCGATAAAATCAGTATCTGTTGATTAGCATTTTCAAGAGCAACTTTTTAAAAAAAGGTTTGGCAAAGGGGTTGAAATTAACATTCCAGAGTTTCCTTCTTGCTTTAGTGTAATTTAGGGGCTGATGAACATTAATAGTTGTCTGGCAATCAAGAAGTAGAGATAATGAGATTTATATGGTTCTTAACAAAACTGGAAATGGCTACCTAACAAGCTCATGGTTTTCCAATGTTCTGCAAATATTGGGAATAACAAAACTGTCAGAATCTCAGGAATAAGATTCTTTTGCACACAACCATCCTACCAAAATCAGAGAATTGTAATAAGCCAATGTTAAGTGGCTTGGACTAGCCAATTCTCACAAGAATTCAAATAAAATACACTCTTTCATTAAGTCATCTTATTTAGTCTTTGTTTCTCCAACATATAACACATATCTTCAAACTCACTCACTCACTCTCACCTTTTCCTCACCCTCACCCTCAAAGACTTTATCCTAACCGTCACGTTCACCCTCACCCTCATATGCACATTTATACATCCCCCACAGACACTTTACACACAGCATCAGACTGAGATAGCAGAAGACTTCAATAATGCCTGACATGGTACTGCACATAATGAAGTATTACCTGGGTTTCAAAGGTAGAAGGGAAACCAGGAAAATCACAAAATACAGAACACTTACAGTAAGCATGTTCTCCCACTTTTCCTTCACAGTTATTTCTGGACTAGTTACCCACTGGAGAGGACTGTCAATGAGGGCTTCCACTTCAGAAACATCTTCATGCTGAAAAAGAGTTTCACATCTTCAACTAGGAATTCAGGGGGAAGACATATACTATTACATAAGAACTAAGATAGACCAAAGTTCTATTATAGAGTAACCTAGAGAAAGTTCCTTCTCAACTAACGCCTCTCACTGACTTGCCTTTACCCCAGGACGTTGCCATGGGTAGATGCTACCTCTCGTCGGGTTCTCTATTTATGCTGAATGTGCAGAGATAGAATCATTTTCCAGAAAAACCTATCCATTTTTATCTTCCTCTCAAATAGAAGGAAACAAGCATTTTTGTGGATTTTTTCATCTGTCAAACTAAATACTACCTAGCATACATGCTAGGCACTGTGGAAGGGACTGGAAATATCAACATGAAGATTCTCTGCTTTCTCTGACCATCTAGAGCTTCCAGTCACATATCAAAATGAAGAAAGAGGTGCTAGTCATTAGCTAGAAGGAAATTGCTCAATAGATACCATGTCTTCAGCCCTTTGATAATAAAGATTAACCTGTAGGAAAACTATGCTCAAGCAATCCATATCCAATGGTCAGTTAGTCCTGACTGACTCAGAACTAGAAGATCAACTTCAGGAACATTTGAGAAAAATTTTCTCTTTCATAGTAGGATGATTTGGGAGCTTAACAACACACACATATGCTTGTGCTCAGCAAACAGGTGCAGGTCAGTTGTCTGCAGACATTCCTAGTCAGTGAAACCCCGTGATAGGCGTGTGCTATGTAATACCAGCTTCTGGAGAGTAGCTGTGGATCCCACTCCCTTCTGCTCGAGTTCTCTCAGTGACAGCAGCATTTCTTGGTCCATCATTGTGTCCAGAGATGACAAGCTGATTAAACTGCACTGCTGCTCAATTTCAGTGTTCTGGAACAATTACCAAAATGTTCATGACTCATCATTCTAATAATGAACATTCATTTTTATTTTATAAAAATAATACCCAGGGCTCAATGTAAGTGTCCCCATTCTAAATAGTCTTATGGAATCCTTCTATGTCCCCCTAAAAAACATTTTTACATTTTCTCTTTAGTATGACCTTAACTTACCATTTATTTGGTTCTTAAGAAAGTTCCATTTATCCCATGGATAACATTTACACGTGGTGATATAAACTGCTATGGCTCTAATTTTATGAAAATAAGGGAACGTATAGAAATTCACAGGAAAAAAAATGTTGGGATGGGGTGCTCAATAAATCCTACTAAAAACAGATTGATTTATTCAGTTTCCCTTCCATGTACAGAATATAATGTCCCACAAAGACTATTCCTTATACTTCTCTCAAAGTCTCTGTCTCATCATATGGTTGATATATGACAACAGTACATTTAACTTCCTTCTTGTTGGAAAAAGGTCAGAGGGCTCTTATCTCCAGATTCTAATTAAAAGCAAACTTCTTCATCCTTCTGTGGGGTATACCTCAGAGTCAGGACTTGGCCAGCTGTTGAACCCCGGCTGAGAGGTGCAGAACTTCACAAGCTGACACCCTGACACTGTCACCATCTCAGAGGGCTGAGGATGAAACACACTGCCGGGGCAGGTTTGCCATCAGTTCACTCAGTCTGGCAGTTTGGCTTGGTTTCAAACCCGCAGTAAAATGATGAGTATTTGAAACAATGTCAGGAAAGCACAGCCCCCGGCAGAATGTCCAAGGCTGCCTGAGAGCACGTCAGATGAAGGCAGCATATGTTGCCCCTGCATCCTTGGCAGAAGAAATTCAAACAGCATTTGCCCCAAAGACATTCTTCCTCCCCTTTCAAGGTCATAGCACAGCTGTCAACAGGAGGACAGTCTGACATATCCATTGTCCACAGACATGGAGAGACCATCAAAGTGGTGAAAAGAAAGCAATTTAATAATAAAGCATTTCCTAACATAATAAACACAAAACTGGAAAGTATAAAAGAGTGGAAATATAGCAATGGGGGGAGAGGGAGTCCCAACATTTAATTCCCCAAAAGGCTCTTGATTGTTCCCTACCACGCTGTAAAGAATTGGGTCTACCTAACAAATGGAGATTTTTTGAAAGTAATAATTCATTTTGCTATTTAAAAATTAGTCAGGCCATATCCATATTGTCTCAGTGGATAGAGCGTCCGCCTGCAGGCCAAAGGGTCCCAGGTTCGATTCCAGTCAAGAGCACATACCTTGGTTGCAGGCTCCTCCCCAGCCCGGGCCCTGGTCAGGGCTTGTACAGGAGACAACCAATCGATGTGTTTCTCTCACATCAATGTTTCTCTCTCTGTCTTTCCCTCTCTCTTCCACTCTCCCTAAAAATCAATGGAAAAATATCCTTGGTGGAGGATTAATAAAAAACAAAAAACAAAAAATTAGCCAGGAGGTGGGGGGTAACAGGGTAGGGGGGACATGGGAGATAGCTGTAACACTATTAACAACAAAATATATACTTAAAAATAAATAAAAATTAGCCAAAAACATATAAAATGCTAATTTCTGTTCAGAATGTAATCACCACTGTCAATAAATTGGCTTGGTTCAATGACATCCTAAAGCAAAGAGACTGCGTGCTGTTTCTGAGAACTCTGTGTAGGGTAGACACACTGTGAGGGACGGGGAAACACTGGAAAGTCGCTCATGGATCTCTACTGCACCTTTAAGACCCCAGGCTGGCGAACATGTATTTAGTTTGTCCTGAGAAATACAAGAATATAAAGATTTCTGAAATCCGGGTTCACTGAATGCACAGTTCCACAACCACATGCTTGACAGTTTTCAGCCATAACTTGAAACAGGTCCGTTCTCCCAGGCTGAGACGTTAGACTTGGATTCCAAAAACAGTCAGCAGATTCGCCTCAGAATGTCACAGGTGCTTTTCTGCAAGCTATGGACCTTCACTTCATGGTGCGTTATCCCACGTGGTGATTGTTTTTTAAAACTTCCCATTGATGATAGTTACCTACCTCTGCAGCCTGAGCAAGAATGAGTTCACAACGTAAAGATTTTTCTCCTTCGGAGATGATCCTCTTATGTTCTTCACTAACATTCAACTGGATCCCATTCCTTGAAAAACAAAAACACAAAACAAAAAAAACAAGAACAGTAATCCCATCTGGTTAGGTGTGCCTCCAACATTGTTTTCTTTCTTTCTTTTTTTTATATGCTTTTTATTGATTTTAGAGAGAGAGAGGGAGAGAGAGAGAAACATCTATCGGCTGCCTCCCACATGTACTCTGATTGGGAACTGAATCTGCAACCTAGGTATGTGCCCTGACTGGGAATCAAACAGGCCACCTTTTGGTGCATGGGACCAATTGAGCTACACCTACCAGGGCCCTGACACTATGTTTTGAGTCAGCAGATTAGGGCTTATTTATGACCAAACAATCAGTAAGCCTCCATGTGTACTTAGGATTGCGTAAGGTATGTAGGAATACAGAGACAAGAAGAGTCTCTGCCCAGACTACGCGCTGCATAGATTAGTGATGCTAGGTGGTTGCAAACAAGTAGGCCACACTTTTTAAAACATTTTTAATTTTAATTAATTAATTTTTATTTTTATTAATCGGAACCAGTAGTTAAAAATTAGAGCCTAGCTGGTGTGCTCAGTGGTTGAGCACTGACCCGTCAACCAGGAGGTGGCGGTTTGACTCCTGGTCAGGGTACATGCTCTGGTTGTGGGCTCGATCCCTAGTGGGGGACATGCAGGAAGCAGCCGATTGATGCTGATATTTCTTTCATTGATGTTTCTTTCTCTCTCTCTCCCTTCCTCTCTCCCTAAAATCAATAAAAATACATATTTTAAAAATTAGCAAATTTCACCAAAAACCTAGATTTCTGGCTTTTCTTAAAAAAAAAACGGAAGATGTGGCCACATTGGGTGCATATATTCTTGATGTAACCATTAGCTAGAGCTAAGCAGAGCAGCCCCCTCTGCCCTTGTTGGGGTAATGCACTTACCTCATCAGTAACTCTCATGATGCAAGTGTGTGCACTCACACCACTGGCTTTGTCTGCGGACTCCTGGACTAGATTAGACATGTTCGACAACAAATGTTTATAATATAAGGTGATGTATGTTAGAAAGGAGATAAAAACATGCACTCAAAAGGGTTACTTTGATCTCAAGGTAAGAGAAAACCAAGGGAAGGTCATGATAAAATTGTGAAGGAGTTCTGTTGGGAAAAAAAGCAGAGAAAAGAGCACTTACAAAAGTACAGAGGAAAAGAATGTGGCACATTCAAGAACTGCAGAGAGCTCAGTAGGCCAGTGACGTAGGGTAGAGGCACGTGAGAGAAGGCATGGGGGTTGCTGTGTACTACTTACATGATGAGTTCCTGTTGCAAGTGCTGTAACTCATGAGCCAGTTTGGTTTTTTCCCCTCGTAAATTCTGGAATCACATACAACATTAGGCTGTACATGCCCCTCTAGTGGGGAAATTACCTTTTATTTAACAACCCACCATTCAAACTCTGAGATTATTATGGTATACCTCTATAATGCTTCCATATTCTATGATGGTTGACTTAAGTTCTTCTATACTTAAATCTTTCTGAAAAGTAGAAGAGAAAATTAATAGCTAATAAATGCATGAGTCCACCAAATCATGTTTATTAGAATAATTATCGATCTGAGCCACAAAAAAATTATAATGCCCAATGAGATGAGCTCTTCTATCAATCATATTATTTAAAAACTGAACCAATCTGTGTTTGTGATTAAAGCCACACAAAAAGTATGGGGCAGTGAGGCAGCTGTACCTAACTGGTGATAGTATGCTCTGTGTCTGCCTAGTCCAGTGATGGCGAACCTATGACACACGTGTCAGAGGTGACACGCAAACTAATTTTTTGGTTGATTTTTCTTTGTTAAATGGCATTTAAATATATAAAATAAATATCAAAAATATAAGTCTTTGTTTTACTATGGTCTCAAATATCAAAAAATTTCTATATGGGACACGGCACCAGAGTTAAGTTAGGGTTTTTCAAAATGCTGACACGCCGAGCTCAAAAGGTTTGCCATCACTGGTAGTCTAATTGAACCAAACCCTGAAAGGTATATCTTAAGTCCAAGTCAAAATTATATTTGTTATCATTATACATTTAAGAAAAAAAATCAGTCTTTAACTGAGGACTAATGAATTATTAAGGCATCCAATTTTATTCAACTCACATGATATCTCTGTTAAAATCACAGTATTACACTAGAACACCAGAGAGGACAGGCAGTGTCTGGTCTACAATTGTATCCCATGATTAGCATGATGCCTGGAATGTGCAAATTGCCCCAAAAATGCCTATGAATACTGGGGAGGAGTGCAAAGTAGTGGAAAGATCAGAGGTATGGAGGAATTGAGCCACCTCTACTACCACAATGTCACTGTATGTCAGTATCTGGGTCAATGTCTACAAGCCATCAATGACTTCTTAAAAATGTCAAAACATGAATGGAAAGGAAGATAAATATTGCACTTTCTTTGCCTCCTTATCTTGAAATGTGGAAGTTTACTAACTTAGGGCTGTGTCCTTCTTATGTCACCATAACCAGAATCTCTGCTCCTTGTTACCAGATAGGCTATGATCATAGGATACAAGGATAAAGAGAATCTCTATTTATCATCTCTCTATCTGATCAATCAATGAAACCAGGAAGAAAATAACTTAGGGATATTTTTTTCTTCCCCCAAATGAATGACTGCGCACACATTTGTGTTGTTATGAATTAAAACTGCATCATTGTATCTAGCCTGATCGACTGCATCATTGACTGATAAATTGGCACACCAATATTGGTTGTGTAGATTAATGAACACCACCAGAATTTAGAGAGGATATGATGAAACTTATACTAGGTGAGTAAGTCAGTATTCTTTATTCAACAGAATATTTTTGAGAAGTTTATAAAGGAAATCTAATATTCTTAATAGAATATTATAATCAGATACTTTAATAGGAGTGAAGGTACACAAATGATCATCTCCTTTCTAATTGGGAGAGAGCTAGCCAATCCCACAGGACTTCATGTGAAGGGACAGACCAACCTTCTGCAAACTTGCATCTTTACTAAGCAAAGTGTTCTCATACACGTGTAACTCCATCTGAAAAGAAACAAAGTTAGTGAAGGCCACTGGGACGTTGCTTTGGTAAAGGGCAGTGCCACAAAATCATTTCAATAGGGAAACATGTTTCTGAAACACTTTTAACGTGTATATGTATTTCACTTTTTAAAGAACTTTCACATAAGCCTCAAAACAACCCTAGAGGCTGGGGTCATTGCTCTCACTTTATAAGTGAGGAAACTGAGGCTCAACACTAGTAGAGACTTGCCCAATGTCACACGCACAGTTAGTGACAGAACCAGAGCCTAGAATTTGAGTCTCCAGCTTCAGCCAAGTGCTTTTCCCGCCATTTCATATTTCATATAATAAGAGGACTTATAGAGTTTTTATTTTTTGGTGAAAATAAAATTCTAGATGTGACATTAACAAAGACTGCATGGGACATATAGAAAACTTCTCTTTTGAAAATTTAGTTTAAAGATGTTCAGGATTTCCTTTAGCAAGGTGAACAGTAAGGATACATCAGTTTATTCAAACCAAAAGCAAGCTTGTTGCTATAGGCTTCTAAATATAAGACAACAGATAGATATGTATAGTGATTGCATTGAAAACCTGAAAAAATAATCAGCATAGTCAGAAATAGGATCATCATCATAATCATATACTATTGTATTTGATATGCCTTTATAGATCTAAAGGTATTTTCACACGATCATCTCATTTGAGTTTGTGTATTAGGTAGAAAATATATCCATTTAGTAGATGAGAAAATTGAGACTTAAAGAGGTTAACTAGTTGCTTCAGATTACAAAGCTTCTAAATAAAAACACAGGATTTGAACCCGTGTCTTCTAGCTCTTTCCACTAGAGTATGACTAGATTAATTATGCTTTCCAAAGACAGCCATTCCTAGAATAAAATTAATTAATGTCTAAATTATAACTGCTATAATCCTATATAATAAAAGCATAGTATGAAAATTATCCCCTCGACCAGGAGTTTGTCTGGGAGTTCGACCAGGGGGCAGGGCCAGCTGGGGGAAGGGAGGGAGGCCCCAGCCAGCAGCTGGTAGCTGCTAGGGACTCTACCAGTGCACAAATTTCATACACTGGGTCTCTAGTATATGTATAAGTGTATACACACATGGAATTTGAATATCTGCTAGGAAACTTGAGTCTTCCACATATAGACTTGAAATTTAAGTACATCATCATTTCAAACATGTTCTACAATAAAAAAATATTGCTCAAATAAACCGTTAGAGGTTACAATAAGCATGACACAAATTCCTGAATTTATTAATAGTTGTCTTCTGTTTCCTGATAAGAATGTATAGAGAATAGAAAAAATATATATACAAAATATAGACTTTTAGATAAAAAATGATTTTTCTCTATATTGCAAGGTATTATTTCTTAATTTAATCAAGTAACGATTTATTTCCCCAGCTCTCCTCATTTTCCATGTTAAAAAGGTACAATTGTCCTGGCTGGAGTAGCTCAGTTGTTAGAGCATTGGCCCACACACCAAAAGTTCACAGGCTTGACACCTGGTCAAGGGCATGAACCTAGGTTGCAAGTTTAATCCCTGACCAGACACATGAGAAAGGCAACCAATGGATATGTCTCTCTCACATCAATGTTTCTCTCTCTCTCCCCCACTCCTTTCCAATCTCTCTAAAAAAAATTAATGGGAAAAATATTCTCAGGTGAGGATTAATGGGGGGTAGAGGAGGAAGGTAAAATTGCTGAAATCTTTCCTGACTTAGACCTTTAATTGATCTACCAAGGCTCAGGGTTGGAGGACACCCAGGCCCAGTAGATCCAGCCACAAATAGTGAATAGTGTGGTCACTTCAGACAGGTATCCCAAGGCTGGTTAATCACAATGTCTGACATTGACCTGCACTGGAACCCTGCCCAAGTGGACCCAGAACCAACACAACTAATGGTAGGCTTCAGGCACACCAGAACTCAACCCAACTAGCCATACAAGTGGCACACCTAACGGGGGACTCAGACCCTGTTGGGAACAACTCTGCTTTGGGAGGGGGGAGGGCAGCCCCTGCACAGAGACTCATACGTGGTGATTAAGATCTATTTTTATAGTCAGCCAGTCTGAGGGTTAACTCTTCCCACAAATGGACCAACAGCATTCAAAACTCAACTACGCAGGAGGGCACATATAACCCACACAAGAGATATTTCTGGAGAACTTAGCGCAGGTGATCAGAAGACTGTGCCACTGAGTCCAAGACACCTACATCATAAAGCCATCATAATAAATTTGAGAGACATAGGTAGTAAAATCTGAGACATTTCTCTTAGCAATATTTTTTTCTGATATATTTCCTGGGTCAAGAGAAACAAAAGAAAAAAGAAACAAATGGGACTCTCTCAAACAAAAAGCTTTTGCACAGCAAAGGAAACCAACAAAATGAAAAGACAACCCACCAAATGGGAGAACATATTCACCAATGATACAACTAATAAGAGATTACTATACAAAATTTATAAAAAACTTATAACACTCCACAAAAAAACTCAAACAATCCAATTAAAAAATGGACAAAGAACCTGAATAGACACTTCTCCAAAGCATACATACAGATGGCCAATAAAGATATGAAAAAGTGCTCAACATCAGTAATCATCAGAGAGATGCAAATTAAAACCACAACGAGATGTCACCTTACATCTGTCAGAATGGCTATTATCAATAAACCAACAAACAATGTGTTGGCAAGGATGTGGAGGAAAGGGAACCCTAGTGCACTATTGATGGGAATGCAAATTGGTGCCGCCCTTGAGGAAAACAGTATGGGGTTTCCCCCAAAAATTAAAAATGGAACTGTCTAATGACCCAGTGATTCTACTTGTGGGAATATATCCAAAGAAATATGAAACACTATTTTGAAAGAATATGTGCACCCCTACGTTCATGGTAGCATTATTTATAATAGCCAAGGTTTGGAAGCAACCCAAGGGTCCATTAGTAGATAAGGGGATAAAAAGTCCATGGTACATTTACACAATGGAATACTACTCAGCCATAAACAAGAAGAAAAACTTACCTTTTGTGACCACATGAATGGATCTGGAGAGTATTAGGCTAAGCAAAATAAGCCAGTTTGAGAAAGACAAATACCATACGATCTCACTTTTATGTGGAATCCAATAAACTAAGAAAAAAAAATAGAAACAGACCCATACAGACAAAGAACAGACTGACAGCTCTCAGAAGAGAGGGTGTTTTGGGGATTAGTGAAAAAGATGAAGGGATTAAGCAAAAAATAAAAATAAAAAACAGACATAGACAACAGTGTGGTGATTACCAGAGAAAGGAGGAGGCGGGCAAAGGGGGATACATGGTGTGAAAGAGACTTGACTTTGGGTGTTGAGCGCATGATGCAGTATGCAGAAGTGGTATAGACTTGTACACTTGCAACATGTATAATTTTATTAACCAATGTCACCTCAATAAATTCAATAAAAAATAAAACTGGTTTTGATGATGGTTGCACAACTCTGAACATATTAAAAAGCACTGACTTGTACATTTTTAAGTGGGTGGATTTAATGGCATGTGTATTATTTATCAGTAAAACTGTTACATTAAAAAATAGAGATTGCCCTTTATATAACTCAGACATCTTGAGGAGTACAGATTTTAAAGCTTATAGCAAAAGGTTATTGTACCAATAAGTCATACACACCTTTATAGAGTAATATTTAGCTTGATGGAAGAAAATGTTTTACCAGTATTTGGGAAATGCTTACTTGGTGCTCTGTCTCAGTTTTAGACAATTCCTCAATATTCTTTTCCAATGCATATATATCCATAACATTCTTGGTATTCTAATGTAAAAAAGATAGTATTCTTTGATTTAGTCCAAATATAAAAAATAAGAGACCATCTTAAAGTCTTTTTTAGGAAGAAGTACTTTCATCATTATCATCATAATCCATTTTAAGTTAAGGGACAAAACTTTAGATAACATGGGCCTTTTAACATAACATCTAGGAAGCCCCTTATTATCTTACATTCCACCACAGCCATTCACTCCCTAGTTCTCACCTTTTACACTTGTCATTACCAGTAAGTGTGGCCCTTTCATTATATTGACTGCAAGTTTCTCCCTCTTCAACCACCACTTGTCTTCCCAGATTACTTCTTTGAGCACCAACAAACCTCAATCTCCACTGAAGCCTGCAATCTGCTGATCTGACCACCTTCTCATTATTCTTCCACTTTTCTTGTGAACTTGGCCCATCTTTACTCGGCTTAAATTATTCTGTGGTCATTCCATACAATCACCCTCTTCCACATCCGCTCAATTCCCTTGCCTCTCCCCTACTTCTTAGTATTTGCTTAATTTGAGCTTTCCATTCACTCTGTGCCAGCACCCTTCCAGATGAACATTGTTAAAGAAAAACACAAATGAACCCACAGCTCACATGTTAAATTTATCACCTTTCACCTCTATGTTCACTGGTGATCATATCATATATAATCCTATTCCATTCTTCTGGCCATTTTTGTAAATCAGGGATTTGCAAACTACACTAACTTTCCTACCCCAGCCACACAGGCCAGCTCTAATTGACACCCTGGTTTGTAAATAAAGTTTTATTAAAAAACTACTGTGTCCATTTGTTTTTATATTATCTCTGGTTGCTTTCACACTACAATGGCAGAAGTGAGTGGCTGTGTCAAAGCTTTTTAGCCAGGAAACCCTATAAATACTTACTATCAGGTCCTTTACAAAAAGTTTGCCAACTCCTTGCTTATTTTATCCCTTCTCTCGTCTTGAATTTCCAATACCACTTCCAACATCCTCACTCTCAGTTGATAACTTCATATTTCACTGAGACAATTTTAGAAACATAAGAGAACTTTCAGAGTACTGCAATATATAATAAATACCTTTGGATATACTACGAAGCATTTGCTGATCTGCACACTTCTTTCCAGCACTACTGCTTTTGCCTGGATTATTCCAAGGGCCTCCTAATTGGTCTCCCAGTTTCTATCCCACTCTGTAAACAGCCGGAGTCCATACAATGCCCATATAAGACCTTATGGGTTTGGCTCCAGGCAGCTCTCTGCCACACTTCTTGCTACTTATTTCCTCTGATCCAGCCATACTGATCTTCCTGTCCCTCAATAACAGCAGGCATGCTACAGCCTGAGGTCCTTGAGCTGGCCATTTCTTCTGCCTGGAATGTTCTTCCACAGATAAACCTCCTTTCCAATTTTTAGCCAGATGAGTAATTTCACGGGCTACTTTTATCCTAACCACGCTAGTTTAAATTCTACTCCCCACAATTGTTTTCACTTCTCTTTTCTCCACAGCACTAGTCACCATCTAACATGCTAGCTCCACAGGAGCTATTTTGCTTAAGTTTGTTTCCTCGGCGTCTAGAACAGTGCCTAGCACGTAAAGGTCTCCCAAAGATATGTGTTAATGAATGAATGAATGAATGAATGAGTGTGAATACCCAAACCATTGTGCTGTTACTCTTCACAATGCATCAGATTTTTGCCTCCAAAAGGAATCTTAGCTAGCAGTGACATTGACGTGCCTTTTCTAATGGAAATCAGTCATTGCAATGCTGTGAAGGGTTCCAAATCTCCTTCCTCCCATCTTAATTCTAAACTGATTTGGTACAATTCTTTGATGCTAGTCAATCATCTTATATGCGAGGAGAAAAGCATCTGACCTTGGGAGCTTAACTGTAAAGCACTAGTTTTTGTAGCTATAACATGTCTGAATCTAAGGTAGGGTTTCTTTCCAATCTTTGTTTCTTTTTTAACCCACCAAGAAATTTTTTAATGTTCATTTGGTCCATAGTTTGGATAACTCTCCAGATTTTTCATCACAGCTTAATAAATAATAAACTTTTATAAAGCCCCAATTTTAAAATGTGCATAACACTTGCCATTCAAAATGTACCTACATAGAATTTCTCTCCAAAATAGTAACGAGTAGCTTTGTTACCCATTCTTTCATTGCTTTGATTCTGTTGCTTAAAAATATATATTGCATAGAATTATTCATTTTTTAGAGATCTTACTCATATTTCCTAACATATATGAGGTACATTATAATTAAACAAATGGGTTCACCTGCATTATCTTTATCTCTAAAATAACTGAGGGAACAGGTATTTTTAGCTCAAAAAAGATAAATGTCTTTTCCAAGGTCAGACTTGCAGTGAATTTAAGATCTGGGTCTTAGATTCAAGACATTTGCCACCTAGTTCAGTAGAATAATAACAGAAAGGTAATATATAATTTCTACATTTTCCTTCTCGATTTGTATAGTTTTTAGATGCGTTAATTTCACTTCATCTTAAATCTGAATTTTTAAAACCCCACTTCTTCCATGGACATATACAAAGGTAATAAGATACTTCTGTCCAGACATGAAAATCCTATCCCCTCTCCCTCATTTGTCATTTGACAAAGCAACCTGGGTTTTGGCCCACGGGAGTTTGAATACTCACATCATTTCTATTTAACCCGGGGTCAGGACCCATGATTGATTGATTCTATCAGTTTATTGGTGCCCATGTTTAATGATTTTAACATACCTCCTCTTGGAGAATCCGAACCTTAAGAATCAGAGCCCGGTTTTCTGCCTCCTGATTCATTAAAAGAAAAGTCATTTAAAAATATTTTAGAAGTTTATGAAAATACCACATATTTACCGCAAAGACTATCAACATTGTTTCTCCTTATTAGTTTTAAACATGGCATTGACATATCACAAATGAGCCTAGCCTGAAAATATTTCCAACATGGGCTTAAGTCTGTGGCTAACAGTTTCTTGGGATCTGTGAGAAGTCACTCTTCTCCTTGACTTAATCTATAACAATAGGAAGGAAAGACTAAAAACATAAAAGAAAGTGCCTGGCTTCTTGCCCTGCTACTTCCCGCCATCCACTTATGACAGGTACTATGAACTCATCTATTTAAACAGCACTTTGAAATCTTAAAGAAATCTAGCTTTCTACTTGAAGCTGTTGATATTCCCAGATTCAACATTACCATATGACTATAAAAAAATTATTTTCTAATGAAGAGCCCCAAACTCAGAACCCTCAGAAGAAAAAAAATATTCCAGGACAAAATAAATGCCAAAATGTTAACGATAAACATATTGTTATGGTAGGATAAATATATTGATATGGTAGGATAAGAATTTAGTGGGAGTTTTTTTGTTAATATGCATTTCTTTATTTTTATAGAGTAACTAGGAATTACCTTCCTATATAATAAAACCCTAATATGCAAATCGACCGAATGGCAGAACGACTGGCAAAATGACTGGTCACTCTGATGTGCACTGACCACCAGGAGGCAGACACTCAATGCAGGAGCTGCCCCCAGCCCGCAGGCCCTGATCAGTGGCAGAGGCGGGGGGTGGGGCCAGCGAGCAGGCAGTGCCAGGTCTGCCAAGGCGGGTGCCAGCGGGGGCCCCCCATTGTCCCACTGGTCACCCCGCAGATCAGCCCTGATGACCGGCCAGGCCTAGGGACCCTACCCATGCACAAATTTCATACACCAGGCTTCTAGTTATAATATAAAAATAAAAGGGAAAACATGTCAGGCTAGGTTGTCATTAATACAAGAATGAAGGAACACCCCTGCCCCATGCACACATAATTGGAATCAGAAGACCTGAGTTCAATTCTAGCTTTATCATTTATTAGACAATTGACTTTGAATAATCAAAACATCTCTGGACTTTACCTATAATTATATTAATTTTTACATGAAAAATAGCTACTTCTGTTTCTACCTCAATGAATTTCCATGATTACCAATGAAATATTCAAAATTATTTTAAAATTTAAAACACTATATAATGCAAAGAATTAGAATTGCATATCTAGGACTCTTTGCTTTTAATAATAGCTAGTATTACCCAGCCCTAGGAGGAAAGAGGACATTACGTGCTTTCCATATATTAACTCATATAACCTTCTCAGACCTAGGGTCTCAGGACACTGAGGCTTAAAGAGGTATGTAGTTTGTCTAAAGTTACACAGCTCCAGGAGTCAGGACTTGACTGCTGGCCCTCTGATTTTCAAGGGTAGGTTCTTGATAATTTCTCTACATTACATCCAGATAAAAGCTCTTCATTGGCCCCAAATCGAATATTTCCTGTAGTGCATTCATAGACACTTACAGAGTCACCTGACACTCAGTGAGTCTAGTCCCACATTTTACTATTGAGGTAAGAGCTAAGCTAAGCTGTGTTGGTTGTGGGAGGTCACGAGTGACTGACACAGACCTGGAGCCCGTCTCTTGACGAATTACAGACCTAAAAATAAACTAGTCTGAATGACTTTCAGCTGACCCCACCGTCATTAGCAATGCTAGAATACTACTGCTGTAATATATCACTAAAAATAACAACTTAACATTCTCAATAAAAATGTTTATGTACTTCTCTGTTTAGTTAAAGCTTAGCTTAAATAGCAATTTGCTCTAAAAATTACAAGCCTGTACTGATTTAGTATAAGGACTGATTTATGGAGCTTCTTAGTAATCTGGAAGTATTGGGAAACTTGATCTTTTTTTTTTTAACTGAGAAAAAGTTGAAAGTTTGATGGAGAATTAAAAAAAAATTCAAGTGGATTTTGGTATTAGGTACTTATGAATTCACCTATCAACTTCAGGATGCATTTTAGAGATCTTCTAGATCTTCACAAACCATTGTGAATATGACCAAGCCATTTTTAAATAATTTTAATCTTGGTTGAAAAGGAAAATACAGGTTTTCATCCTACCTGCCTTAACTTTTTAAAGGTGTTACCGTTATTCATTTATCAGACTATTGGCTGACTTTTGCCTCCAAAACCCTCTTGGTGTTTCAAGGAACTTGGATGACTTACTAATTGTTTGTTCTGGGCTACAATTGTGGTCTTCTGCTCTTCTGCAGCACTCATACTAGTTTTCAGTTCCTCTAGTTCTTCTTGTAACAGATTTGTTCTCATCATAGCCTGGTGGGCACTGTGGAGGTGGGGGTGGGGGGGAAGAAGGTGATGAGCAAAACCTCAAGTGTAACTGTCAAACATGCTAAGAAAAACCAAGGACTATTTTTAGATCCAAGTTGAAAACCACTGAAAATATAAACCAGATGCCAACAATAGTAAAAATATACCCACTATCTTTCATAGTCCTTGGTAAAGAAAGGGATTTCGGGGCAGGTGATGGTAGGGGAAAGTGATAGAAGGAAAAAAACATATTCCCAAAGATAAAGATTTGGAGACTCCCTTTGAAATCCTCATTGGCTGAATCCCACAGTTCTTTCCTTCTACTAATAAGATGTAATATTAGTTAGTGCAATTCCACAAATATTTATTCAATAATAGCATGTTCCAGGTGCTGTACCCTGCAAGGGGCCCATGATGGTGGACAAAAGGGACAAGGCCCTTGCCCTCGAGCAGATTAACACTAGTCAAGGAGATGACAGCTGAAATGTATACACACTTCAATAGTTGATAACTCCCTTTTCACTCCTTTTCAGGTTTAACTGATTTGAAATAATGGGTGAAGCCAAACTAAGGTTTGGACAAAGAAAATTTATCCTAAAGTGCCACTAGACTGTTTTGGTTTTTTTAATGGGGATACATAAAAGATAAAGTTTACAGTACAAAACCAACAGCAGTCGAGTTGGAGGCACACAAATACCAAATGAAATGATTCTTGAAGTTTGTAATTCCGTTGCTTCGCATTATCAGCAGTGCCTCGACCAGAATGGTCATCAGTTTGAAAACAGACATTGACAAAAAATTATTCATTTCTGTAGATTATTTTAAATTTTGAAAATGAACTGTATGTTAATAAACACTGACTTTATAATCATTCAAAGTATGTATACATTTTTGGGGACACCTTGTATTTTATTTTAAAGGTTATTATAGCATTGTTTACAGTAACAAAGCACTGAAAACAGCCTAAATGTCCAACTAAGAAAGCTTATTAAATGTATGATGGTAATCCATATCATGGAATTACCTAGTTGTGCTCCCACTAGATTATAAACTGTTTTCTGCGCAGAGTCTCAAAGAAGGTACAATGTGTGCCTTATTAAAGAATTACATTGGTCATTCAACATATATTTGTTGAGCTCCAACTCTGTGCCAGGCATTATGCTAGATACTAGAGAGAAAAAAAGTAAATCCAGTCACGAGAACTCTACCCTCCTGGAATATATGGTCTAGTGGGGGTAAACAGAAAATCATCATTTACAATACAGTGTGACAAGAACTAAGGTTGGAGTGAACCCAAGTTCTGCAGACACTGTGTTAAAGGCAGACAGTTCAGATCATGATAAAGAAGAAGAGGAAGGGAGGGAGAGAACAGAAGCTCGCTGGGGGGCTGCAAGCAGTTAGATACTGTTAGAGCCTAGAGTGGAAAACGAGAAGTAGAAATAAGGCAACAGAGGCCCCACCATGAAAGGCTTTGCAAACCAGATGAAAGAATTTAGATTTTTATCCCGAATATGTTAGGGCTCCATTGACGTGTTTAGGGCAGAGGCATAATGTAGTCAGATGGGCCTTTAGGAAGAGCATTCCCCTAGGTGTGACACTTTTGGAAAAGGCAAGGAACCTAATCAGGAGGTTGCTGTCATGATCCAGGAGAAAGGTAATGCTGACTTGAACTACGTGACAGATGTAGGAATGAAAAGAAGTAAATCTATTTGAGAGACATAAAGTAGGTCCATTGAACAGGCCTTGCTATTTGATTTAGAAGCGAAGGCTGAGGAAGAAAAAGGAGACGAAGATTTCTGGCTTGCAGGCAACTGGAAGGATGAGAGAGCTCTTCTGTGGCAGACATTCTCCTAAGCACTGGGGTAATCAGGGTGGGTAAGATTAAGTTCCTCCTGTTAACAAGGGGCAGTTCATATAGAAGACAAGTTATACTACAACCAGACACCTGTACAATATCAAAAATAGGCTGTGAGCGATGAAAGGAAACAGAGGCCCTTTCTGAAGGATTAGGGGAAGGAGAAAAGCGAAGGACAAAAAGCTTAATTTTGGCCGAAACCGGTTTGGCTCAGTGGATAGAGCGTCGGCCTGCGGACTCAAAGGTCCCAGGTTCGATTCCGGTCAAGGGCATGTACCTTGGCTGCGGGCACATCCCCAGTGGGAGATGTGCAGGAGGCGGCTGATCGATGATTCTCTCTCATCGATGTTTCTAACTCTCTATCTCTCTCCCTTCCTCTCTGTAAAAAATCAATAAAATATATTTAAAAAAAAAAAAAAAGCTTAATTTTGTCGACATTGGCATTCTGGCTGCTCATCTTGATTCTCTAGCCTTTCTGTCCTTCTGTGAGGAATCCAATTCCCTTCTAACACATTTCTTTACTGCTTCAGTTAACCAGAGTCCGCAGTAAAGAAACGTGTTACAACCAAAAGCCCTAATCGACACGTTCACCCAATGCATAGTTGTTTTTAAAATCAACTTTAACTTCTTATATTTCACATAAATAATAAATAATTCAAATGTGGAATGGCAAGAGCTTGAGGTAAGCATATTGTTACTGTTTATACTTTGGTTTGGAGGCTGGATTGGCTGGTCAAAAAATTACGAGGATATGTGTCCACGGTCAAAATGCTCTACCGTCTTTTCAAGTAAACTTACAACTTTCCATTCAGAATATTAGCACCTGCATCTTAAACACAACTCAGTGAGAACCTGTTGCTTCTTTTCTGATGGTCAAGCATCTTCCTGCAACCACTTCACCAGTGTCGGGCACTACCTGGTAGTCTCCTAGGTGCTTTTGGCCTTTCCAACTTAAGCTAAGGTCAGGAACTTCCTTATCATCCTTCTAGGGTATAGGTACCGTGAGGGCACATTTTAAATCTAACTCATCAACAAATCTCTCATAATACTTAGCATGTGACAGCATAGAATAAGGGCGTAACAAAACCACACAACTTCTCTGGATACGTCCACATCTGGCCCCTTGGTGTCATGGTGTTCCCTAGAGAACACGACCTTGAGTGACTTAGAGAACATCATTGCTAGAAAATAACTGACAGAAATTACTCATGGGAATATAAAATGGTACAGCTGCTTTGGAGAACAGTTTGGCAGCTCCTCAAAATGCTAAGTGTAGGTTACTACCCAGCAAGTACACTCCTAGGTATAGACCCCAAAGAACTAGAAACATGTCCACACAAAAACTGGTACACAGGTGTTCAGAGCAGCAATGTTCACGGGAGCCGAAAGTGGAATAACCCCAGGGTCCATCCTCTGAAAAATGAATAAACAAAATGGCATATATCCATACAATGGGCTGTTTTTCACCGAATAGAAAGGAATGAAGTACTGGTGCAGGCTACAACATGGGTGAATCTTGCAAACATATGCTAAGTGAAAGAAGCCAGTCACAAAGGACACAGATTGTATGATTCCATTTATATGAAATGACTAGAAAAGGCAAATCCATAGAGGCAGAAAATACATTAGTGGCTGCAAGGTACAGATTGAAGCAGGTACTGAGGAGTGACTGCTATTTCATGTGGGATTTCTTTTTGGAGGAATAAAAGTGTTCTGGAATTAGATCATGATGGTGGTTGCACAATCTTGTGAATATACCAAAAAAACACTGAATTGTACAGTTTCAATCGGTAAATTTTATGCGATGGGAATTATATCTCAATAAAAAGCATATTTTTTAAAGTAAAAGCCACCCTGAAAACTCCAGCATGCAGCCCCACAGCCGTACTCCTCAAGGGCTCACCTTTTTATCTGCAGGCGCAGTTCAGTACAGTCCTCCGATAACCGGCTGTTAGCTTCTTCCAAGGTTTCCAATGCCAGCTTGAGCTGATTATTTTCCTCTTCCAGTTTCTGCTTGTTGAAATGCAGCTCTTCTACATAGGTAATCAAGTCAGACACCTCTCTGCAGAGGAAATAAGGAGTAAGAATAAATAATCTTCAATATATCTAATTCCTTCCCATCAAAATAAGGCATATAGTTAAGCCCAAACAGGCTTACATATTCCCGCAAGATTTTCTACTTTATCACCTTCCATCCTCATTAATGGAGTTTATTTATACAATAAACATTCATTCAAGCATCGATTATAATAGCATCAAAGATTAGTCCAAAATTGTCGGGTATGCATCATCTGCCAGTTATCAAGCCAACTTGCACAGCTTTTGTTCATTCCTTTCCACTTCACTCCCAACTTTTGTACCATCTACACTGGCGAGTTCCTATTTCTGCCTGTGTTATGGACGATCCTGAAATAAATGGACACATTACTCTCTCAGTCAAGGGATCGTGGCAGGTTTTAATAGGCCTTTAACTAGGAAACAGTGTTTGGAGTTTTACATTTGTAGCCTGTACCTCTCGACTTAATGTTCATGTTCCCTAATATTTTCTACAGCTTGTTAATGTTTGTGTCTCTCTCGCCACCAACATTAGATCATAAACCCTGTGAAAGCTTGGATTGCATATTTCATGGAGTTCCCGGCCTCCTCTTCTTCTTTGCCAGCTTACCACAGGTCTTAGCAAAGACTGGGTAGATGGGTTTTAAACCACCTTTTTGCATGATGAAATCTGAAGTGGCAAAGATAAACTAAGGGAGAGACAGCATCACCTCCCCCTGATATTTAAAATACACATTTAGCCAAAATGCTAAAGTTGTATCTATTAAAGAAGTGCTTTAAAAATAACCCCTCACCACATGATCTCACTCACTTGTGGAATATAAAGAACATTATAAACTGTTGAACAAAAATAGATAGAGGCAAAGAAGCATCAAACAGACTGTCAAACTTCATCAGGAAGGCCAGGGAGGGTTGAGGGGGTAAGAGATCAATGGAAGGACTTGTATGCATGCATATAAGCACAACCAATAGACACAAGACACTGGGGGGGAGGGGGGCGGGTGAGTGCAAGTGCTGGGGGTAGGGGAGGTCTAGGGGAGGTCAATGGGGAAAAAAAGGAGACATATGTACTACTATTTGTAATACCTTAAACAATAAAAATAATAATAATCCTTCAACCAAAGAACTTGTATGCATATATGCATAACCCATGGACACAGACAATAGGGTGGTAAAGGCCTGGGGCAGAGGGTGGTGACGGGCTAGAAGGGGTCAATGGGGAGAAAATGGGACATATTTAATACTTTCAACAATAAAGATTTTTAAAAAATAACGCACCAAAGAACTTAAGGTCAATGTCATACTCTACTTCAAATGGGACTTGTTTTCCATGGAAAACACATGATGTCAGTGAAGGAGAAGGGTTTCATGAGTGAGAAAATGTTAATTTATGTCTTACATAAATTAGTTCAAATACAATTAAGATAGAATCATTAATAATTAAAAATAAATGATGGCAACACTAGTACACACACACAAAAAGGGCTAAGTGACTTCATCATAAGTAAAATATATAAATCTATAAAATAAATAAAAGTTGGGGCACTTGAGAAAGCATGACAGCTAAGAATGCTTACAAGATTCCTCTAGACACGTCTCCGCCCAAAGCCTTGAAGTTCCCTGATGCAGACTCTGTTATATTTGTGATCATCTTAACTGAAACACATACAAGAGAGAATAATGAAAACCCACTTCTTCAAACCACAAGACAGTGGCAGAACAATAGCAAGAAAACCCATACATACTTGCTCTCCCTGATTTTATGCTGTCCTGGTCAAGGGCAGAATCATCCATGCTGCTGCCTGGTCCACTATTCACTCCTTCACTGTGGGCAAAAAAAACCCCAACAAAACAAAACAACAACAACAGAAACCAATGAGCTAGGATTCTTTGCCAGATCAAAGCTTAGCTAACTTTTCAGATATACTCTGGATTTTCCTATTCAGGTGTTTGTTTCTGGATTTTAAAAACTCTATTCATTCAGCAACTAAATGGAGCCCAATATGGTGCTTAAATAGGGTAATAGAAAAGAAATGTAAGGCATTCATTCCTTTCACCTTCCGTAACCTTTTAATTTAACATGAAGAAGAAAATGAGAAAGTTCACAAAAAAAGAGAAAAGTTAAAACCATCATGGAAAAGATAATAATGTTGGAATATATTCTTTTCAACTTTTTCCTATGCATATTTTTACAAGTATGGGATTATACTGCAAATATGGATTAATTGCCTATTATTTGAAATACATACATATACATGAATATTTCTCTTGTCAAATATTGATCTAATCATAATTCTGAGTGACTATTTAAGATTCTAGTGTATGGAAGTATTATAATTTATTTGTCCAACTCTCTGATTTTAAATAGTTAGGTTGCTTATATTTATCACTATCATAAACAGCATTCTACACATATATTAGAGTACATGATTGGTTATTTTTCTTAAACTTACATTACTAGCTTGAACATATCACATATTTTTAAGGGTTTATATGCATTCCTAAATTGCTCATTAAAAAAACCAACCTGCACTACTACCAACAATGTATGAGGGTGGGCTTAATTCTCCACCTGCTCTGACAACATAGGAGAGAGTAATTCTTTTACAGCTTTGCTAAACCAATGGGCAAATATGGTACATTGTCTTTATTTGCATTTCTTTGATTACTAATAAGATTAGGTATCCTATCTAATAAAAGACAAAAAGGGTAATTGACCGTACCTTCGCTACACTTCCCATTGGCTAATCAGGGCAATATGCAAATTAACCACCAACAAAGATGGCGGCTGGAAGCCACAGAGTTGGAGCGAGCAGGAGGCTTGCTTGCTCCAGTGATGGAGGAAGACAAGGTTCCCGCCTGCTGCGGCCTGGCTCTGAGCTCCAAAAGCAACAAAGTTTCAATTATAGAAGCTAAACAAACCCCAAATACCTGCTTTCAGCAAGCCGTGGCCTCAGAGCTGGAGCGAGCAGGACCCCAGCTCTCAGCTCCAGTGACGGCAACAAAGTTTCAATTATAGAAGGTAAATAAATTCCAGAATTTAAAAAAAGAAAAAGAAAAAAAGGAGAGGCTGGGAGCTTCAGTCGCTGGCCAGCCTGAAAGCAGCCCTCAGCCCCTCACCCAGACTGGCCAGGCACCCCAGTGGGGACCCCCACCCTGAAGGGTGTGTGACCAGCTGCAAACAGCCATCATCCCCTCACCCAGGCTGGCCAGGCAACCCAGTGGGGACCCCCACCCTGATCCAGGACACCCTTCAGGGCAAACCAGCCAGCCCCCATCCATGCACCAGGCCTCTATCCTATATAGTAAAAGTGTAATATGCAAACTGACCCTAACAGCAGAAAGACTGGGAATGACTGGTCACTATGATACACACTGACCACTAGGGGGCAGACGCTCAATGCAGGAGCTGCCCTCTGGTGATCAGTGTGCTCCCACATGGGGGAGCTCTGCTCAGCCACAAGCCAGGCTGATGGCTACCAGTACAGCAGTGGTGGTGGGAGCCTCTCCTGCCTCCTCAGCAGCGCTAAAGATGTCTGACTGCAGCTTAGGTCTGCTCCCCGCTGGCAAGTGGACATCCCCCGAGGGCTGCCGGGCTGCCAGAGGGATGCCTGATTGCCAGCTTAGGCCCAATCCCCTGGGGAGCAGGCCTGAGCCAGCAAGTGGTCATTCCCTGAGGGGTTCCAGACTGCAAGAGGGCACAGGCCGGGCTGAGGGACCTCTTCCCCCCCACACACACCCAAGTGCACAAATTTTTGTGCACCGGGCCTCTAGTATTTATATATTTATCTTGCTTTCATGATTAACTCATGTATGTTAAACACCACTTTGGTAGTCTTCTTTTTTTTTAATATAGTTTATTGATTTTTTACAGAGAGGGATAGAGAGTTAGAAACATCGATGAGAGAGAAACATCTATCAGCTGCCTCCTGCACACTCCCTACTGGGTATGTGCCTGCAACCAAGGTACATGCCCTTGACCGGAATTGAACCTGGGACCCTTCAGTCTGCAGGCCGATGCTCTATCCACTGAGCCAAACTGGTTAGGGCTGGTAGTCTTTTCTTAAGTCATCGATATATCTTAACCCTATGTGGAATCTAGCAAGTGTTACCACTCTCTGGGCTTGAAGTTTTCTTTAAGCAAATCCCTAGCACCTATCAGCTGATAGCTAGAGATTGGTGGCTAAGTGAAAGCCACATGAATTTCCTGTGAAAGAAGGTGACTCTTCAGTATTCACCAGGGGCACCTGAGATCATGGTGTCATTCTTCTCCATAATTTTTTTCTATCCCACTATATATTTCCTTTTCCCTTTAGCTTCCCTATATCCAAGGCTTCTAAATTACACTCACTGCCTAAACATCCGCACTGACCTCAAAAGGGTGTTCACTCTGAGTGTAAGTACATTTGGAGATTTGGTGGTCAGTATCAATAATTTGCTTGACCCCTATGCCAGCGCAATTCTTTTTGAGAACACAGTATGTGCTGCCCCCTAATCACAAAAAATAAATGTTATTAGAAATAACATAGTTAACATAGTAGGTTCTCAAAGGGTGCCCATCATCGGCATCACCAGGAAACACATAGAAATGCAAATGATCAGGCTTCACCCCAGACCTACTGAATCTTGGCAAGGATGGTGCGGGGGCATTGACCAGGAATCAGATACAATATTGTTCAGGTGATTGCAATGCATGCTCAAGTGTGAGAAGCACCAGATCACAATATTTCCATCCACAAAGAAACCAGGGATTAGCATTAACTGTAATCAGTTGTTAAAACAACCTGAAAATGCTTCCTGCTGATGACCATTTGATTCTACAGCAAGCCATCCATCCTTTCATGATGGCGTGGAAAGTTTCCAGATCCACATGCAGGTCTCTCCTGTCAGGATCAAGCATGTTCCATAGCTCCTCAAAGCCACCGTCTTTAGAATCTTGACTAGTTATTTGTCTGAGGTAATCTATTATTTTGACAATTCTTACTGAGCCTTAGGAAAAGAAAAGGCAAATTAGTTTTGAAAGATGGGTTAAGAGCATTTTTTATAAGTGAGGTGTTTAATTCTCCCAGGTTCCTTGGATCCTGTGAACATGCCCTATGACAGTGATGGCGAACCTATGACACACGTGTCAGAGGTGACACACAAACTCATTTTTTTGGTTGATGTTTCTTTGTTAAATGGCATTTAAATATATAAAATAAATATCAAAAATATAAATCTTTGTTTTACTATGGTTGCAAATATCAAAAAATTTCTATATGTGACACGGCACCAGAGTTGAGGTAGGGTTTTTCAAAATGCTGACACGCCAAGCTCAAAAGGTTCGCCATTTCTTTGTTACTAATGTGGCCTCACCCCATAACAAAGAAACAGAATTTCTGGAGGATGAGGCCCAGAAATCAGGATTTTAAAAAGATTCCCAGGTGATTCTAATGTGCAGCCAAGGTTGAGAACCACTGTGCTAGAGGGCCAGACCATTATAGGGAAGCAGGTTGTTTACCACGACAGTAGAAGTGATTTTTTTCTGAAGATATGGGTAAACAACGTGATTTAACAGCCTTTGAAAGTGGGATATATTTGAACGTGAGTGGCCAGATTATTATGACCACCCCATCAGTACTTCGTTGGGCCACCTTTTGCCTTCAATACTGTGGTGATTCTTCTTGGCATTGACTCCACGAGATGTTGAAAGGTGATGCGAGGAATCTGACACCATGCCTGATGAATAGCACTGTCCAGTTCTGTGAGATTTGATGGTTGTGGAACCAGCTGCCTGATGGCTCTTTTAACTTCGTTCCACAAATGCTCAACTGGATTGAGATCTGGTGATTATGGGGGCCATCTAAGCAAGGTAAAGTCTCCCTCATGTTCTTGAAACCACTCCTGCACAATACGAGCACCGTGGCATGGTGCATGGTTCCTTGTTGGAGGAAGCCATCTCCATTTGGATACGCCATTAACATGATAGGATGAACTTGATCAGCAATGATACTTAGGTATGTTGTGCTATTCAGACGTTGTTCCACACGAATTAAAGGGCCCAAATCATGCCAGGAAAACATGATTATGTTTTCCCAAACCATGGTATGCCCCAAACCATAACACTGTCCCCACCAGCTTGAAGGGTTGTACTCATGCAGGAGGGGTGCATGCTTTCATGCTGTTTCTGCCAACTTCTCACTCTGCCATCTGCATGATGCAACTGGAAACGTGACTCATCAGACCACATGACTTTTTTCCAATGCTCAACTGTCCAATCCTTGTGTTCCTGTGTGAATTGGAGACGTTTTATCTTGGTAACTGCAGACATTAAAGGTGTTTGAACAGGCCTTCGGCTTCCATATCCCAAACGATGCAGTATACAGCCAATTTACCTGCAAACATCAGGTGGTCATAATAATCTGGCCACTCACATCCAAATATATCCCATGTTCAAATGCTGTTAAATTGCATTGTTTACCCATATCTTCAGAAAAAAAATCACTTCTACTGTCGTGGTAAACAACCTGCTTCCCTATTTATAATGGTCTGGCCCTCTAGCAACTTCAGCGTGAAATTATAGCTAATTTGCCTACAAATGTCAGGTGGTCATAATAATCTGGCCACTCAATATATATATATATGCCACAACTTTTATTCTCAAATGATGAGAAACACAATCAAGCTTTTATCCTGTCTCCCCTATGAGAA
Organism: Myotis myotis; assembly: GCF_014108235.1. Lineage (NCBI taxonomy): Eukaryota > Metazoa > Chordata > Mammalia > Chiroptera > Vespertilionidae > Myotis > Myotis myotis. The sequence continues at coordinate 179,519,345 of NW_023416335.1, forward strand.
AGGAGACTGAGGACAACAAAATAGTTGATGGAGCAGAGTAGAGTTTCTCTTGTAGATTATTCCAGCTGATAAATTAGGAAGGAATGCTCCAGCTGATGTGGCTCAGCTGGTTGGAGCATAGTCCCATGCACCAAAGGGTGGTGGGTTTGACTCCTGGTCAGGGCACATACCCAGGTTGTGGGTTCAATCCCTGGCTGGGGCATGTGCAGGTAAGCTGTGCCCAGACCCCTAATCCACAGAAGTTGTGAGGTAATAAATGTATGTTGTTTTAAGCCTCCCTCCCTCCCTTGCCCTCTCTAAAAAAAAATCAATAAAATTAAAAAAAGTTCCTAGGAAGAAATGATAGAATATCACCAATGAAAGGAGATTTAAGCCTTCAGCATCAATAGTTTTGCCTTCTGATAAAAATACATAACACATCTATGTAGAATTCTTGCCAAAAAAATAAATAAACCAAGGTTTTATCTGATCAAACCTCTAAATATAGGGGACAGAGAAACAGGTTAAGTGTTCCTACAGTCACACAATCAGCAAAATTCAGAGATAAAAGAACCAGTTTCATTAACAAATAACTTAAAATACAATAAAAATGAGAGATAGAAAGGGAGCATAGATATAAGCCAGATAACTAATTACTATGAACAAACCTTTCTTGGATATTGACTTAAAAATCCAACTATTAAAGAAAAAGTAAATTTCTCATACAAATGAGAACTTTTGAATATTGGCAAGATATTTGATATTAAGAAATTGTTGCATTTTTAGTCATAACAACATGGTAGTTGTGCTTGAAATCAGTTTATCTTTTAGAAATATGAATTGAAATATTTACAGTGAAATATTGTAATGTTTTGAATTTTTCTCACATTTATCCAGAATGGAGAGAAAAATGGTTGGAGTTAAAAATGAGACATAATTGGTTATGACATATATATATATATATATATATATATATATATATATATATATTCCAAATAAAACAAAACCACATTGAGAGAGGAAATGGTTGAAGGTTATAAAACAAATCACTAACAATGGTCACTTACGGGAATAGGATCACTGATGGTTTTCTCCTTCCTTTTTGCTTACCTATATACTATTGCATTTACTACAATGAGTATGAATCATTCATGTACTAAAAATTACTTGCGGAAATTTTAAAAAAGCAGAAGTGAAAATCTCAAATTGAAAAATTTGAGCTAAATGTGTATGTGGTTTTATACATTATGAAGTATGCATTTCTTCTGTGGCAGCACCTATGACATGTCAATAGTTCCATCAATAATTGGAGTTTGTAAACCAGTTGATAAGCTCAATAAAATCATTCAAACACTGGTGAAACATGCAAAAAAACACACAAAGAAATTACAAAGACATAACCAATACCTAAATAGCCATCCTTCCTCTCAAATTAGGTTGCATCCACCACATGTGTGGAGACAGGTCCACAGAGCACAACAGGTAAACCATTTCCCTTTCTCTCACAATAGAAAGCACAAGGATTTGATGAAAACCACAAACATTTCAGTAGGTAATTTTCAACTTACCTCTGCAGTTTGTGTCACATGCATGAAAAACGCTTGTGAAGAACTCTTCACAGGTCCTGTTGATGCCATCACCCGTGTCTAGTTTCCATCCTATTAAATGAAAAAGTTTGTAAATTCAAACATGCTTTTCTGTGCTACAATGATTAACTAGTTTGTTTTAATTTTAACAAAGAAAACATTTAAATAAACAGCAACATACAGTACTGGTTACTTAACTTAAATAGGCCAAGCAAAAAAAGTGGACTTGAAAGGTCTATTATTCATTTTTTCTTTTAATTTATGTTTGATAAAAGTAGGGGGGGGGGAGGATAGATGAAAGGAGAGGGAAATGAGCTTTCTTTTTATTTTTTTTATTTTCTTCTTTTTTGCCTTGTAATATTAAAAGTACTCAGAAAAAGCAAGTAGTATAACAAATAGAAAAGTAGAGGGGGAAAAGAAACTTAGCTATACAGAACATGTGTCATTTTGCACTGCTTTTTCACTGTTTTGTTTTCCAGTGCCTTTCATATAGTGGACTCTGTAAGCAATCCCCTAAGCAGAATTCCAGAAATTTCTATTGAAATTGGCCTGAAAACTTTACATTCTCCTCTGGCCTGACTTACTGGCTCTACTGGGAATGCACACTTTCTTTTTACACATTTTATTCTCACAAAATAACTAAATAAATAAATACATTAATGAGTTACTTTTTAAAATGCTAAAATGCTAGTTTTTAGCAAGGGACCTGGGAACTATATGGATTTTACCTCTCCTGGATCTATGTATTGCCATCATGACATTCTCATTTGCCCTAGAGAAAGTTTGTTTTCAGGTCAGTAGAGAAATACCAACAATTATGATTATAAATGCAATCCAGAATTTCTATGAGGTTTTTACTTGAAATCATAGAAAATACATTTTACATATAAAATGTTCTTTTAAGACAGAAAAAAAATTAAATAGGGAAAGATGGATGTTTCTATCCAAGCTTTAATAATGTGAATTGGCTGTGTGTGTGTGTGTTTAGTTCAGGTATCCTGAAAGTGATATGTTTATTGCTTTATTGAAAGAACATTAAAAGATGAATATTTACCATCTTCATTCAGAGACCAATTTTTCCCCACTGAATCCTGAGGAGTAAAAATTTCAGAGCTTTGATCAGAGGTGGAATCAAAGTCAAGTCTTAAGATACTAAAATGATTTTCATTCCCATAGTTATTCAAATCCTTGTTAGAGAAGGACTCCCGCTTTCTGGTCTGTGATACCAACGATCCGTAATTCTGGGAGCTCTGTGATCTCAGCCTTGAGATGTTTTCAGAACTTTTGAGGATGGAGTAGGTTGCATTCTCAGGGGAGCTGAGCTGAGAGACAGATGGGGTTCTCGGAGACCCTGTTTGGGGAGATGAGATGAGTGCATCATCTTTTTCAGGAGCTGAGAAGTGAGTGTTGGGTGTAGGAATGTGAGCAGCAGCCATTTTCTTCAGTATCCCTTCAAAATCTTTCCTGGTGTTAGCCTGTGGACTATCAAAACTGCTGGATTGGTACTTGATAATCTGTTGACTCTGATTGGAAAGCTCTTCCCTCTTTTGGATGGCTCTGATTTTCCTACAGATGCTTTCCACTGGGTTATGCCGCCTCTCAGTTCCCTTCCTCCCAGAGGCCATCGCTGACGTCCTCGCGTTCTGCAGCTGAAATGGCTGAAGTGCAGACAGAAGTAGACATGTGTCTTAAAGTCAACATTGTCCTAAGTACAGTTTAGCAATAGGCGATTTATTCTTAAGTCAGCTTTGGAGGGATCAAGATAAGATATCTTTAACTAACGGTTCTTAAACAATTGCTTTAAACAACTTTCCACGGGTTTAACTTTGGCACTCAAATTTCTAGAGAATCTTAACAGTTAACATAATTAAAATACTTATCACATGCCAGGCATGGTAGTAAGTTCTTTTTCAATGTCAACTCATTTCATCCTCAAAACAAGTCGATGAGGTAAGCCTTACTATCATCTCCATTCTCAGGCAAAAAGAGAAAAAGGGAGACACCCACAGAGTCACCCAGTTAGTACCAGAGCCCAGATCTGAACCCAGGGGTTCCTTCAGAAGCTGATTCCTAAGCATATTGATTTCCACTTATAATTATTGGCCAAATAAGATGATAATGGCGAAGATGCTAACGGCTCCCATTTGAGTACCTGTTCTGGTTCTCATTTATTGAGAACTTACTACATATGCCCTATGTCAGGCATTTTACAGGTGCTATGTCTAAACTTTACACAAAGCCTGTCAGATATATGAAAATATCCTCTTTTAAAAGATAATAAAACTAAGGCTCTATAAGATAAAGTAACTTGATAATGGTCACATCTTTAATATTTGAGCCAAAAGCTGTCTGACTCTAGCATAATTTTATTTAATGGCAGAATATATGACCTTAAACAAATGACTGCTCAAAAACCAGAATCACAGATACAGAGAACGCATTGGTGGTTGCCAGAGGGGAGAGGGCCTGGGGGCCAAAATGGGTGAAGGGAGTTAAGAAGTTCAAACTTCAAGTTATAAAATAAATAAGTGATGGGAATGTAATGTAAGATGACAGATGCAACCAGACATATTGTGAAGAGCTTTGCAATGTAAACAAATGTCAAATCACTATGCTGTATACCTGAAACTAATTCATGTTGTATGTCAAATACACCTTAATAAGATAAGAACTTCTTATGAGACACTACTTAAGGAATTTGGAAATAAGTCCAAAATTTTGTCTAAACTGATAAAATCTAAATTACTCTAGGCAAAGAGTTACAATAGTTTGAATAGTTGCAATGAGTTTGAAAGTTATGATTTTTTACGACCTTAAGAAAAATTTCTACTCAGAAATTTAGGGGGAAAAATCCATAATTGAAAATGAACAAAAGCTACAGGATTTTTAAAGGAACTATAATTGGAGAAGGTACTTAGACTGGGAAGAAGAAGGTATTCAAAGTCCTCTTAATCTGCTTTCGTTTTACTTCAACATGATGGCCATCAGCTCCAGCCCATAAAATTTCCACCAACAGAATCCTTTACCATTTAATAATCACTTTGAACCTTTTTGTTATCACTTGACAATACCCATCTTTCTATGTATTCGAAGGTTATCTTTCAGTGCCAAGTCTAAACACCTTCCTCTATTCAAATCCTAGAAGCAGTATCTCATTGGACTCAACTCTTTCTGCTCTTTCCTAGTGTGTATATTGTACTATATATTTTATCATTTAATTGACTTTTGTCTTCTATTCTTGGATTGTTTCAAATGTGTATACATGTTGTTTTCTCAAAAACATTTTTAATGTTTGCATTCAAAAGTGATTATGTGATTCTTTCTAGATACTCAATGCAATATTGGCATAATTGATAACCCACAATTCTATATCATGCAACTACCAGGCTTATGGACTTGTTCCCCAGCTGTAGTGACTGTTGACTCTCCACTAAGCAGCTACTTCCTTTTCTGCAGAATTTCCCCTGGCCATCCAGGAGCTGCTCATTGCTCAACAGGGAGGTGAGAAGTGAAGTAGTGGCAACAACAGGAGAGAATTCACCTGTGAATACAACACATTCCAAATCTATGGCCGACTATGATGGTGATGTAACAGAAGCCACCTGACTTTCCCTGTCCAGTGAAGAAGACTGGTTAAGTGTCTGTCCTGTTCTCAATGTGGTGCCAGAGAACTGAAGCACAGGCTGAGCACAGGGATAACAGAAGCCTTGGGATCAGAACCTCAAAATCCCAGATCCCGTCTACCCTCCTTGTTGAACATTAATGTGATGTTCAAGTCACCATTGAAAGACCTTGCTTTGTGGGCCTTTGTGACTGATTCGAAGGATCTCTTCCCTTTGAGAGGGACCTGGAGAGTATTATGCTAAGCGAAATAAGCCAATCAGAGAAAGGCACGTATCACATGATCTCACTTATATGTGGAATCTAATGACCAAAATAGATCTAGAAACAAGGAAGCATGGAACAGACTGACAAATCTCAGAGGGAAGGGGTTGAGAATAGGAAGAAATTAACCAAAAAACTTATATGCATGTGTATGCATAACCATGGACACAGACAATAATGCAGTGAAGCCTGGGGGTAAGGATAGGGTGGAGAGGGTCAATGGGGGGAGGAGGGGAAGGGGACATCTGTAATACTCTCAACAATAAAAATAATTTTAAAAAAATGTTCCTAGCATGTAAGACACACATTTCTATTTGCTTTTCCAAGGCATTTTTCTCCTACCATCTGGTTTCTGAACTTCCCTAACTCACCTAAGTGAGCCTGCTCTAGAGTTTATAAACTAAACCTTATAAAGAGTACACTTAAGTGAACTCTTCATGAGCTAGCAGAACTTGACAAGATTCACTTGTTTTGCTTTTTCTAATATAGAGCAGAACATTTGTGGGAGTTCAATAAGTACAATGTGATGATAAAGTTTTCAAAATTTGTGCTACCTTCTTCATATATGGCCTGGAAACATCTCCTGTCTGTCCTGTCCAAGCTTCTTTTTTAGTTTTAGTTTTAGTTTTAGTTTTAGTTTTAGTTTTAGATTAGCTGTAATCAGCCTAACACTTAAAAATACAAGTCTACCTTGATTTGTGCACTAACTGTCTTTGAAAAAATATGAACTGGAAATTAAACACTGAAACTTAATTGTACCAGCAGAATCAGTTGCTTGGAGTCTCTCTTTTAAAGGAACTTCCTCCTTATTTATCCATTTTAGTTGATTGAACAGTTACTATGTAGAGATGGGACACTTGTAGAAACCCCAACGGCAAGGATTCTTGTTTTTAAGTTCTTGGCTCTTAGTGGCATTCCATATCATTCATCACTCTAGGCATTCAACCAATACTTAGTATCTAAAGAGTGCAAAACCCTATACAGGTACTAGAGATACAATGATGAGCAAATGCTCTCCTAAAACTTGTACTCTGTGAGAGATACAGATATGAGCAAGTAACTCAGCAGGATAACCAGATTAAATCCAGGGTGCCCAATAAAATTTGAATTTCAATGGGAGCATGAGTGTGTGTGTGTGGGGGGAAGGTTGGGGGTTAATGGGGGGGATGAGGACACATTTGTAATACCTTAACTAATAATAAAAAAAATTTGAATTTCAAATAAACAATGATTATTCTTTTATCATACGTATGTCACAACAGTTGCATAGGAAAAACTTACATGGAAAAATTATTTGTTATTTGTCTGAAATTAGAATTTCACTGTGTATCTTTATATTTTGTTATCTAAATCTAGCAATCCTAAAGTCCCCAGATAAATAATTACACATTGGAAAAGAAAGGTGCCAGGGACTATGAGAACATATAATAGGGGGTTATTCTAGTTTGGCAGTGAAGACAGAAAAAAATTGGGGGGCATCTATTATGTGTTATGCACTGTGCTATACAGATTGTTTGCTAAATCCATGGTTATAAACTGAACATTAAAAAGTAGAGTCATAAATCCCATTGGATTCCCATCAGCTAAATGTAGTATAAAATAATGTTGGAAATTATCCAAACCAATTATTTCACCTACTTAATATTATTTATCCTACTGATTGAACTATGCCTCCTTCTAATTTCTACAACCTGAGTCCTGTTGTTATTATTGCCTGAATTGCCTTGTTGTTGTAGTAAAAGCTCTTGAATCAATAATTTTCAACCATCTCCTTGATATAAAACTATAAAGCAACAACTAAAAGCTGCAAAGCAATAATTAAAAGTCTCTGGTGCACGGCAGCATAAAACAAGTTGGATTTGTTTCTTACCTAAAGTTAAGCTACTCATTACATATCAATTTCCACCTGTGATGTAACTGCAGCATTCAGCATTAACCTTTAAGAATTTTTCACTCTTTGAAACTTACAGAAATAGTCAATAGGTTAGAATAAATTCACCATGTGTGTACAGTATAGACAATACTTCATATTCTTTTTAGAATTTACAGACAGACATAAGATCATTGTGTTTTTTAATATTCATATCTTTCAATCACTAAGAAAACAGCTGAATTTCTTTGCAAAGAAAGACATATGATACAGACAGAGAGAGAAAAAATAGGATACTTGAAAAAGTCAGCAGATTCAAAAAGATCTTTAGAAAGCATGAATCAAACTCAGACTAAGAAAAAAAGTTATGTTGACAATGTTATCATCGTTCTTTTACCAGCCATTTACAATGCTCTCCCTTTACTAATAGTTGTTTCTTAAACATTGAACTTACAAACTTTAAATTAGGTAGTTTATTTTAACAATCATTCAATACTTATGAAATCCATGCAAAACTTTCACCTAAGTGAATTCCACTTGGTAGTTTAATTAAGGCAAAACCCTTAATCAATGTATGTAAAAAATTAAATATATATATATATATCTGGGCACAGGCATACCTTGGAGATATTGTGGGTTCAGTTCCACGCCACCACAACAAAGTAAGTCATAATCTTCTGGTGGAGGGTTTTGCCTTTAGTTTGTAAAAAACACAACATTCATAAAGTGCAATGAGGCAAAGCATAAGAAAACCAGGTATGCCTGTGTATGTACATAGGTAACCAAGGGATTCCTCTTGCCGAAAGAGCCCGTTGCTAGCAATTAAGTGCCAGCAAACTCTTCATCAAGACATAAGAAGGAACATCTGTTCACTGAGATGTTCCCAGGAAACTTATCTTTAGCTAACCCAGAGGGAGAGCAGAGCATGGCTTTCTACTTAGCCAGTAAGTTTTACATTTGCCAAAGTACACCCTCTTCAGTCTCTTTGTGACTTGAATTTAATGTGATAAACTAATAACACTTACTTTTTCCTGCCTTCTGTAGGGTAGATGAGAGCAGCTGTTAAAAAATGATTTGCAAACCACAAGTTCCAGATTTAGCAATGCCCAGTGAGGCTGCCATCTGCAACCCTTTTTGATTACTAATAAATGCAAGCTGGTATAGAGTGAAACCCTCTCCTCCCACCATTCCCTTCACCTTGTTATATTAAGCTCCATGGCTGGGTCACACCCAATGTATTATAAACATCTCACATTGGAACAATTCCTTAAATAGCACAGTCACACACATGCCTCTGAAAACTGACAGTGTCCTTCTGTTTCAGTTCTTATTCTGTGAAGTCTGCTTTTCTTCTCAGAAACCAGGAGAAAACCTATGATGCATAAATCTCTGACTCCAAGCACTCAGGTGCTTCCAGATTCTTACCGTCTACAGAACCACATGACCAGTTCCCACTAACACACATCCAAACGATCAAGGCTGAAAATGACAGTTCAAGACTTTAGGTAGCTAAAGCCCCTTTGAAAACAACTCTGGGATTTGCCTGTGGTGAAAGCTACATTTCTGGGGAACCTAGCTTTATCACTTCCAGCCACCCATCTTTTCCCCAATTTTCTCAGTGTTTAGGTTTTATTCCCAGATTTGTTTCAAGATTCCAATGAACTTGGAATATAGACTGATATGGGAGGTTGGTCTCATTTGCCACAAGCATGTTGAGCTTGGGTTTGGGGTGAGGAGACAATAGAGAGGCTACATCTGGGATTGCTTTTCCCTCTGTAGGGCAGGACTTGTTCCACCATAAATGACTAAGGGAGCTGGCATCCACCAAAATGTACTTCCTTGGGAGGAAAACTTACCACCTTATTTTCACGTCACCAGCATTCCAAGAACCATCTTCGGAGAACTGGGAATTGGGAATGAAGGCCCGGGGGATCAGGTGGTGTGGGTGGAGCTAACTTCTGCAGGGTTATGTGGAGTGAGGTGAAAGGCCGAGGCTGGAGAACAGGGAAGCCGCTGATGAGCTACACCTGCCTCTTTGGTTTTAGCCAAGATCATGAGAAGACGGGTGTGAGGGAAGACACGTGGGAGGAATGAGGGCGACCTCTTTGGGTGCATCCATGCCATTTGGGGGCACTCCCACCAAGTCGATCACAATGAACTAAAGATCATTCAGAATATACTCTTTAATTGGGATGAAGAAAAAGTCACTTTTTAAGTTAAATGTCAGACATTTCTATTGGGCCAGGTGCTGCGTGGTTTCTAAAACATTAATGCTATTAATCATTGTCTTTTATGGGACCATGGCTGGTCTGGGAGACAAGATATATAAATTATATAAAGAAGTACGTGAGTGGTACATTAAGCTCCATGGGAAGTCAGAACAGAATGAGCTCGGTGTGGGTTGCGCAGCCTTTAAAAATAGATGGGACACAAGCTGGGCTTTCAGTAATGAAATATTTTGGGAAGCTGGAGGCTTGGACAAACATGGGAGGTGGGGTGGCAGGCAACTTGTGGTTTTGGCAGCACGAGGTGAACAGTCTGATGAAACCTGGAGATAGTTGGGAGGTTGTGGAGTAGTAATAAAATAAAGTAAATATATGTGTATATATGTTTAGATCGGTAGCATACAGATTCAGAAATGAATGAAATTTTCTATAATTCCATTTCCCGTTCCACGAAAATATGTTCAGCTGGGACAAACATTTTAAAAACAGAACAAAATAAAACCTACCCCAAAACAAACAAAAAAGCACACGAGGATCAGGATTGTAAACACACCGCCCAAAGCATCGTAACTGGAACTGAAATTCTGTTCTCCAACTGGCAGTTTTACTTCCTACGCAAGGGGCTTCTCCAGCCACACCACTCCGGCCCCTAATCACACGCTTCACAGACCCCGCTTCGGTGCTTTCCTACTTCTCCCCAGTTTTCCGTCTCCCCCTTTCCTACTTCTCCCCAGGTTTCCGTCTCCCCCTTTCCTACTTCTCCCCAGGTTTCCGTCTCCCCCTTTCCTACTTCTCCCCAGGTTTCCGTCTCCCCCTTTCCTACTTCTCCCCAGGTTTCCGTCTCCCCCTTTCCTACTTCTCCCAGGTTTCCGTCTCCCCCTTTCCTACTTCTCCCAGGTTTCCGTCTCCCCCTTTCCTACTTCTCCCAGTTTTCCGTCTCCCCCTTTCCTACTTCTCCCCAGTTTTCCGTCTCCCCCTTTCCTACTTCTCCCCAGGTTTCCGTCTCCCCCTTTCCTACTTCTCCCCAGGTTTCCGTCTCCCCCTTTCCTACTTCTCCCCAGGTTTCCGCCTCCCCCTTTCCTACTTCTCCCCAGGTTTCCGTCTCCCCTTTCCTACTTCTCCCCAGGTTTCCGTCTCCCCCTTTCCTACTTCTCCCCAGGTTTCCGTCTCCCCCTTTCCTACTTCTCCCAGTTTTCCGTCTCCCCCTTTCCTACTTCTCCCCAGGTTTCCGTCTCCCCCTTTCCTACTTCTCCCCAGGTTTCCGTCTCCCCCTTTCCTACTTCTCCCCAGGTTTCCGTCTCCCCCTTTCCTACTTCTCCCCAGGTTTCCATCTCCCCCGCTCCTTTTGGGTGCTCAGCAGATCTCTTCTATCTGATCCTATGCCTGTGGGTCATCGTTTCTGTCACCAAGTGAGAGGGAAGGGCTGTCATAGTTAAAAGTTGGGCTCTGGATTGAAATAACCTGACTTAAAATCCCAGCTCTGCCCTCACCAGTTCTGTGACCTTAGACAACTTAACTCCCTGTGCCTCAGTTTCTTCACCAGCAAAATTGCATCAATCTCATGAAGGACTCCTGGGTTATCGCAGGAATGAAACGAGATCACACACGCATGGCGCACTTTCTGAAACGCCTTTGACTTACTCAGATATTTGATGTCGTCTTAAAGCCCAGCAAGAGATGACCAGCTAACTCATTCCTCACATTAGTCTTGCTCTGTTCGATTTCCCATCAAATGAAATGTCACATCCATACTTGTGATCTTCCTATCACTACACAGATGTCGAAACTAGCAACACCCAGGGAGATTTCCCTCCTAGTCATAAAGGAAGCCGGCGGTGGAGCCAGAAATAATATTCAAGTTCTGAATCCACTAGACTATGTCACCTGTCTGGTAAATTATACTCTTACTTCCTGTTCCAACTAAGTGCCTCACACCTGATGTGTCTCAGAGCAGTGAAAGGAATGACCTGAATAAATATCAATGGCTCTGCAATGAACTGAATAAAGATGTTATTTCATTATTTACTGATTGATTGCCTCGTGCTTATTCTAACACAGCAATTTTCAACCGTGTGCCACGCCACTCTAGGCTGTGCCACAAAAAATGTAAAACATACAATACCTGACTATTTGGTCAGGGGCACTGACCTTTTCTTCCTTAGATTATCAAATAAAAGAAATGACAACAGCCAACACAACAATAGCTGTCATGTGTGAATGAATCAAAATTATACCTTTTTTTGTCAGATCGACAAAACATATATCTTTTGGTGTGCTGCAGGATTTTAGTAACTAGTTTGTGTGCCATGACATGAAAAAGGTTGAAAATTGCTGTTCTAACAGAACACTTTCCTCAGCTTCTCTGCTGGGAACAGCACTCATGAGTATGGGTTCCTCTGGTACCTGCCCCAGGCAGGCAGCCAGAAAGGTTCAGTCTCACCCTGGCCAATGTGGCTCAGTGGTTGGAGCATTGGACTGTGCACCAAAAGGTCTCAGGTTTGATTCCTGGTCAAGGGCACATATCCCCACTCCTTGCACCTGTCCTGGCAAGTGCTGGGGGCAAGTGCAGGAGGCAACTGATAGATGTGTCTCTATTACATCCATGTTTCTCTCTCACACCCTCCCTCCTTCTCTTCCACTCTCTCTAAAAGCAGTGGAAATGGGATTAACAACAGCAACATAAATAATAATCTATGTATATAAAAGCCTAAGCAATTATTACCACCATTGGACTGGTTGCTATGACGACATACTGACTACCAGGGGGCAGACGCTCAATGCAGGAGCTGCCCCCTGGTGGTCAGTGCTCTCCCACAGCCAACCTCCCGTGGTCCTTCCTCCTGACCAGCCAGCCCGGATCAGACCCTCGATCACCAGCCAGGCCAAAGAACCCCACCCATGCATGAATTCATGCACCGGCCCTCTAGTAATTAATAAAGTATGTAAGCCAGAAAGGTTCAGTCTCTGCTGAAACCGTTTCTCCACCCCCACCCAGGCTCTGTTAAGGCTTTGTTAATGTGGGATAACATGCAGACTTCACTAAAAGAAACCCAAGATGGGGCTTTGGCTTTTGGATATACTGTAGGTAGAGATGATAACAGCATGTTCACTTGGCAAGTCCTTTCCTCTTAAGGCACATTGACCAGAAGGAGCCCTTATGTTGCCAGACCTGAAAGCAGTTGTCTGTCTTGTTATAATCAGAGAGCCTCTGAGAGACTCCCTCCCCAGTCTTCAAAATAACCTTTCAAGGAAATTAAACCATGCCATGTAAATAGCATATATATGTATGACACAGCCCCTTCTCTCTAATGCAATCTGTGATGTTGTTAGACATTAGCCAGTAGCTAGATCTCTGGGATTCATCTCTGGTTGATCCAAGAGACCATTTCATCTAACCAAGAGTAGATTGGAGGGGGAGAGGGGCACCATGAGAAGAAAACCAGATGGTGGAACCCTCCCTTAGTATAGGTGGGCCCAAACATAACACTTTTTTTTAAATCTGCTCTGTGTAAGAGCAGATTTCTTATAAGGTACTCTCTAGTGCCCTTATATTCTAGAAATCGTTGCCTTTAAATTGCTTTCTGTTAATCAAATTTTAATAAGCAAAGGCAGTGTCTTCAGGAAGCCAATTTCATAAAGATATTGTCCCAGAAAGAAAGGGATTGGGAATTCTAGTGATCTATGGGCTTCATTCTGAAAAGGAAGAACTCAGAAGTGAATGCTGAGGAAGGAAAATTGGCAACATAGTTTTGGAGGGAGTTTAAAATAAAGCAAGGCTCTGAAGATATTAACCAAGGTATGTATCTCTGAATGAAAATCACCTGTTGCCCTTCCAGATCTACCCTCTGGAAATAAAGCAAGGTCTACTGACCCCCACTGACAGCCTCCCTGTGCCCCTCCCCTCCTGCCCTTTGATTTCCCATTGAACTTGGCCAGGAAGAGGAACCAACAGAGAATAGGTGGGCAGGAAGAGACAGGGCCTGAGCTCTGCATTCTCCTGGCTCCCACCCTCCAGCCCTGTCTGACAGTGGCCCAGGCTTTTCCTCAGCTCCTGTCGCGTGACAGTCCTCACTTGGTTCTGCACTTCTTCCCTCCCTTGGCCCTTGCTGGGATGGTAATGTCTCCCTAAAGCCATGATGCCTGACCCCCACTTTTTATTGTTTCCTATAACCCTGCCCACACCTTCATGAATGAAACTCTTTTTAGTCCCCCTTTTAAAAAATGTGCCACCCATTTCCTGATCTCAGAGGTTCTTTCAGTTGTCATGTTAATTTCCATAGTTCAATACAGTTGTCATTACATTATTCAAAGGGCACAATACTGCCCTTAAATTATTGTTATTATTTTTAAACTCGTGTAGACTTTTCTTCTAGTTGAATACATGCAGCTAAGGCCAAGAGAGATTTGACTGAAAGTAAAACAACAACAGCAACAAAAAACAACTCCACAAGATTTCCTTTAAAACTTTGGATAGCTATTACCAACTTGGTTTCCATACTGTTTGTATCAATTTATCATCTCACCCACAATCCGTGAGACGGCTTGGCTCCCCACACTCCCATCAGCACAATGTGTTGATCTTTGCCAATCTGATAGGTGAAGTGTGGATGGCATCTCATCATTTTAATTTACATTTCTCTTCTTATGAATATGGTTTATATGTCTAAAGCTATTTGTATTTCCATTTGTATACTCTATTTGGTTGGATTCTTGGTCAGTTTTTTAATAGGCGTTTGATTTTATCAATTTACAAAGGCTGTTTATATATTAAGAAATTTAGGGTTTTTTTGTATTTCATGTGTTAAATATGCATTTTTACAGTTTGTCATTTTTATTTTTTGTTGACATTCTTTTTCATGCAGACTTTTAAAAAACACAGTCAAATTTGAATTTTCTCTGTGTGACCTCTGAGTTTGTGGTAGGCATAGAAAGGCTTTCCTGACTCCAAAATTATAAAAACATTCCCCCATGTTACTTTCTAGTATTTTTATGATTTGATGCTTATTTGGCTTATAAGGAGATAGGACTCTACCTTTAATATTTTCCTGATGGCTACCTGTTTTTCTCTAGGAAATGACTCTCCATATATATTGCACACATTTACAAAGATACATGTAAAATATATTTATTATAGTATGCTTGGAATGGATGTGAAATATAGTATGCTTGGATGATGTGAAAATATTGAAAAATATGAAAAACAACCATTGCATCCTTCAATAGGGAACTGGTGATATAAATTACAGTTCATTCACACACTGGAATAAAATACAGCTGTTTCAAAGAAATGTTCTTTAAGGCTAATATGGAATTCCAAAATTATGTGGTCAAGTTATCAATCAACCCTAAGGTGAAGAATAGTGCTTATACCATTTGTGATTTAAAACATTAGTATAGCCTTGGCTGGTGTGGCTCCTTTGGTTGGGTGTAGTCCTGTGCATGAAAAAGTTGCTGGTTTGATCCCAGTCAGGGCACATGCCTGAGTTGTAGGCTTTATCCCTGGTAGGAGGCATGCAGGAGGAAGCTCTCACATCAATGTCTCTCTCTCTCTCTCTCTCTCTCTCTCTCTCTCTCTCTCTCTCTCTCTCCCTCTTTCTCTAGAAATCAATTAAAAATATTTTTAAAAAGATATAGTACAAACCAAAGCAAAACAAACACACATGTAAATACAGAGGAAAGTAGAGACAATGGTAACCTGGAAAAGAGAAACTGGGGGACTAAGGAACAGGAGTAGAAGAGAGATTTATTTACTTCTGTCTATATTTTTGTACTGTATTAATGTACAATATTATCAATTTAAACAAATGAATAAATAAAAGAGAAAAAAAGAGGTATTAAAAACTCAAGTAATTATGTTTTGGTAGTTGATTTAGTATTATAAAATGTAGATTTGTAAGATAATGTCATTTACAGTATTGAAATCTGCCCCTTAGTTCAGCAAAACACTCTTTTAACACATAGGTATGAAAATGTGGATCAGTAGCACCCTCTGCTGGTAGCAGGTTGAAATTTGATGACCCAGAAATCATTAATAAGCCTGTGATTTGGAATTATCATGTACTCAAATAGTATATCATGAGTAATATTTCATATCATGAATTTGAAAAGTCACTGGGAAATTTCTACAGTTAAAAAAATCACCAATTTTTGCCCGGCCGGCATGGCTCAGTGGTTGAGCATCCACTCATGAACTAGGAGGTCACAGTTCAATTCCAGGTCAGGGCACATGCCTAGGTTGCTGGCTCAATCCCCAGTTTGGTATATATATATATATATATTAAAAATCACCATTTTTGTAGAAGTCCACAATTCTAGTATTTTTTATCTGTGGTCTGTGTACAGAACTCTCTACTTTTGATGATGTGGAAATATTGAGAATAAAGTAATAACTATTTTTAACAACAGTTATCACCAAGTTGTATAAAAGTAAGCAATACACTGTACATGTTTGTCTTATCAGTCTATATTTTTTATTATGTCCATCTACACTAATAAAAGACAAACATGCAAATTGACTGTACCTTTGCTACCATGCCCACCAGCCAATCAGAGCGACTATATGCAAATTAGCCCAACCAAGATGGCGGCCAGCAGCCAAGGAGCTGAAGCCAGCAGGAGGCTTGGTTGCTCCAGTGACGAAGGAAGCCAAGCTTCCTGGCCAGCTCTGAGCTCTACTGAAGGCAACAAAGTTTCAATTATAGAAGATAAATAAATCCCAGATACCTGCTTTCAGCTGGCCGTGGCCACGGAGCTGGAGCGAGCAGGAGCCAGCTCTGAGCTCCACTGAAGGCAACAAAGTTTCAATTATAGAAGGTAAATAAATCCCAGAATAAAAAGAAAAAAGAAAAAAAGGAGAGGCTGGGAGCTTCTGTCACCGGGGTGCTTGGCCAGCCTGAAAATGGCCCTCAGCCCCTCACCCAGGCTGGCCAGGCAACCCAGTGGGGACCCACACCCTGAAGGGGGTGTGACCAGCCTGCAAACACCCATCAGCCCCTCACCCAGGCTGGCCAGGCACCCCAGCAGGACCCCCACTCTGATCTGGGACACCCTTCAGGGCAAACCAGCCAGCCCCCACCCGTGCACCAGGCCTCTATCCTATATAATAAAAGGGTAATATGCAAACCGACCCTCACAGCAGAAAGACTGGGAATGACTGGTTACTATGACACACACTGACCACTAGGGGGCAGAAGCTCAATGCAGGAGCTGCCCCCTGGTGGTCAGTGCGCTCCCACAGGGGGAGCTCAGCTCAGCCACAAGCCAGGCTGATGGCTGCCAATACAGCGGTGGTGGTAGGAGCCTCTCCTGCCTCCTCAGCAGCGCTAAGGATGTCCGACTGCAGCTTAGGCCTGCTCCCAGGCTGCCAGAGTGATGTCTGACTGCCAGCTTAGGCCCAATTCCCCAGGGAACGGGCCTAAACCAGCAGGTGGTTATCCCCCAAGGGGTACCAGACTGTGAGAGGACACAGGCCAGGCTGAGGGATCCCCCGAGTGCACAAATTTTTGTGCACCAGGCCTCTAGTCATTATTATAATTAATTCACTCATTCAACAATTAATGAGTATTTTGTGTGTGTCAGGTATATCCTAGTGCTGGGAATACACTGGGGCAAATTAGATAAATTTCTTGCTCTCATAGAATTTACTTCCTACCAAAGGAGACATAAAATTAACATAACTGACTGTAAAGATAGTATATTACGTCTTATAAGTGCTTAAGAAAGAAAAATAAAAAGAATGTAAAAATGAGTTTAGAGGGAGGGTTGCAATTGTAGATGGGGCAGCCAAGGAAGGGATCACCAGAAGGTAAATTTGAATATAGCCCTGAAGAAAGGGAAAGAACTATCCAGAGGACACCTGTAAAAATATAGCAAGGCAGAAGAGCAAGTGCAAAGGTCCTGAGGTACAAGTTTACCTGACATATTTGAGAAACAGCAAGGAGGTTAGTGTAGCTGCAGTGAACAGAATAGGGGCAAGTAGTAGGAAATAAAATCAGAGCATAAATGGGGTATAAATAACTATGTAGGATCTTAGGGTTATAAAAGGACATTGGCTTTTACTCTGAGTGAGATGGGAAGCTATTGGATGATTTTTAAGGAGGACAGATACAAGCTCTGAAAAATGAATAAACTGAAGGAGTCAAGGATAGAAACCGTGGGATTAGACATTTATAGCAATAATCCAGGAGAAGAAATGATGACAAAAAGTTATAGATAGACAGGTACAGAGATACTAGATGGATCAATAATCCTATATAATAAAAGCCTAATATGCTAAGTGTCTGACCTTTCATTAGACCATTTGACCAGTCACTATGATGCAACCACCAGGGGGCAGATGCTCTACTCTGACCAGTAGGTTAGCTTGCTGCTGGGGTCCGGCCGATCGGGATTGGGCAAGATGGGCCAGACACACCCTGGAGCCCTCCCTCAGTCCCTCCCTGGCCCTGATCGTGCACAAGTGGGGTCCCTCAGCCAGGCCTGCGCCTTCTCGCAATCTGGGACCCCTGGGGGATGTTGCAGAGCCAGTTTTGGCCCAAGACCCACAGGCCAGGGAGAGGGACCCCACCAGTGCACGAATCCATGCACCAGGCCTCTAGTAGATAGATAAAAAATAAGTAGACAGATAGATACTGTTAGATGAGATGGTACATGCTGACAGACCAAATGTAGGGTAGGAGAGTAACAGAAGAATCAAGAATTACTTCAAGATTTTAGCCTGAGCAACTGGAGGAATGTAGTTTCATTAATTGAGATTGTTTAGAGCAGCGGTTCTCAACCTGTGGGTCGCGACCCTTTTAGGGGTTGAACCACCCTTTCACAGGGGTCACCTAAGACCCTCAGAAAACACATATATAATTACATATTGTTTTTGTGATTAATCACTATGCTTTAATTATGTTCAATTTGTAACAATGAAATTGGGGGTCACCACAACATGAGGAACTGTATTAAAGGGTTGCGGCATTAGGAAGGTTGAGAACCACTGGTTTAGAGGAAGGGATGACTATTTTAGATAGGTGAGTTTCAGATCTTATTAAATATTCAAGTGGAGGTTATCCAATAGGCAGTTGGATATACGGTCTGGATTCAGCAGAGTGATTTGTTTTGGAGACAGAAATCTGGGAGTTGTCAGCAAAAAGGTGGTATGTGAGGCCGGTAACCCTATTGAAACCACCCAGGAAGTGAAGGCAGAGAGGAAGGGAAAGGCCAAGGCATGAGCCCAATGGCACGTCAACATTGATAAGCCTGGGTGATGAGGTAACCAGGAACTAGCAAAAGAGACATAAAGGATCAGCAGGAAGGTCAAAGGTGGAGAAAGGTAGAAAATCCGGAGCCCGCATGAGCCTGTGGAGAGCTGCTGGGACAGAGGACAGGCTCTCCCTCCCGAGGCTGGACCCTGCTTTCCCAGGGAGCCTGGGGGTGGTGGCTGGGACATGGGCGGCTTCTTCCCGCTGCTCTGGGGGAGATGACACTACCCAACCCTTTCATTGCTGACCCTCTTCCCCGAAGGAGGCGGGGAGAGCGGGAGACCTGAGGACGTCTGTGCTTGTGAATCCTGACCTTGAGCCCGTGCTTTGTTTTGTTTTATTCCCCTGATCATGAACGTGTTTTAACTTGCACAAATAAAGATAAAATCCACAAATCCTTCTTGTCTCCGAAATGTCTACGTTTCCTTTCCCTCCCACAGTGCTTTGTGTCACCGAGCGGTCTGGCACCCGCTCACGCGTGTTTCCTTCACGTGGTCTCTCTCCCAGGCTCTGCTCAGACAGGAGACAAAACCAAATCGCCAGAAGCAGCTGGGGAGCGGCTGCCAGGACATTGTCCGCATCGGTGCGGGGTCCCACACTTGCCCTGAGGGGGTGCTAGGCAAGCGTTTCCAGGGGCAGCCGAATTGATCTCCAAACCTTGTGGGGTGATCCAAAGGATTGGCCATTTTACCCAGAATCCCTAGAACCTCAGCACCCCGGGCAAGCACAGAGTGACAGCCGGTGTTGTCCGGGGAACTAAGCAGGCTTATGGGGAGGGAGGAGACCCATTCCAATTTTCCCTGTGGGTGCAGGGTGCTGCAGAGCCCTTCATGACAAGGTCCATGGTTTCCCTTCAAAGGGTCATCACCCTTCACAGCACAACTCCTCTGGTGGTGTCTACAGGGCTTCTGGGCTCTGCTAGGCTTGCCCCCCTGGCCACTGAGACACCCAGTTGGGGCAAAAGCATACAAGCCCCACTGTCCCACTCTAGTGCAGAAGGGATGGTGTCTTCCCCTTTGGGTCACCTCCCAAAGGCAAAACGACATCACACCCACCCCCTCCACCACACACACACACACATACACACACACACACACACACACACACACACACACACACAATGTTTTATTTCTCCGCACATTTCCTTTGGCCTTTCCAGAGACAGAATCCAAAAGCACGTTGGTGTGTGTTTCTGGGAAGCTTTGTGACTTTAGGAGAGTCGGCAAGTTCTACTTCATGCCAACATATCCTCTTTCTGACACTCTTCTTGGCCAACTGGCTACCCTTATCACTCAACACTGACCCATGTGTTCCCTATGGCTATGATGAGAGACTTCCCAAACTCATGTTCACAAACTAAGTAGGAACAGGGAACCCTCCCCCTCCATGTTCCAGAGCCATGATGAGTCAGATGGCAGTTCGCAGTCCACTGAGGAGAAGAGCCAGAGCAGTGTGTTCTGTAGTTCTGCGTGTCTCTATCTATGCGTTTAGCAGCCATTTCACAAGGGCCGATAACGCGACCAACCCACTGTGGAGTACCCAGTCCTAGGAGACCTGACTTGAATGACAGTGATGAGAGAAACAGAATCTCGAGGTCCAGTCCTCACGTGGGGATTCCTCTTTAGAAGGGGCAACTGCCCCCTTCTACTTTCCTAACTCTTCTCTTCCTGAAACGCACCCTCCAGATACCATGTCCATGCTGTAGATAGAGAGGGAGTGGGTCAGTGACAGACCCTGTGGCCCCTCCTCCTCAAGGGTGCCCCAGGTTTCAAGGGACCTGTCGTATATGGCACACTGTTCTCAGTATGTTTGCTCCCCTTCTTACTGCTATGTGTTTTAACCAAGGTCACCTCTCCCTGTAAGGTTGTATCCCCAGGTGGGGATTTTTCCCTGGAGTTGGGGATTAACAGGACTAAGGAAGGGACTAATCAGTAAAACCCCTTAACTGAGTGCCAGGCGGGTAGTTAATCACTTACACTAGGAATAATCACCCTTAAGCTACATCATCTTTACTTAGGATAATCTTCTTCAGTTACTTCCTTGTAGCTTAACTGAATAATAGGGCAGTGACCTTGGAATGGAGATAACAATCGGCCTATCATTTGGAATAGAATGGATAGGATTAAAATCAACTGGTATAAATACAGATGTAGCAGGAGAATAAAGACAGAACCTGGAGCTGCAGAGCCGACTACCTGTGTGCAGGAAGGTCCAAAACGACTGCGACCTCAGCCAGGCACCTCACAGCTCAGTCCGCCCAGCCAGGACCCCAGCGCGCACTGGCCAAGCTGCTCCTGAAGCCAATCCACAACTGCGCGCCCCCAAATTGAGGGACCAACGTGCTGACGCGGGCTCAAGCCAAGGCATATTCCATGCCCGCCATGGCCGACAAATTGGACATGTCTCTGGACGACATCATTCAGCTGAACCGCAGTCAGCGGGGCGGCCGCGGTCGTGGCCGAGGTGGGGGCTGGGGCCCAGGCCGGGCCAGCTCCCAGGGAGGCCGCGGTGGCGGAGCGCAGGCCCCCGCACCAGTGAACCCAGTGAGCCGAGGCGGCGGGCCCATCCGGAACCGGAACCGGGCGGCCCTCGGCCGAGGCTGCGCGGCGGGTGGCCGAGGCAGGAACCGGCCGGCGCCCTACAGCCGGCCCACACAGCTTCCCGACAGGTGGCAACACGACCTTTTCGACAGCGGCTTCGGCGGGGGCGCCGGCGTGGAGACGGGAGGCAAACTGCTGGTGTCCAACCTGGACTTGGGAGTGTCGGACGCGGACATCCAGGAGCTGTTTGCGGACTGCGGGACTCTGAAGAAGGCCGCCCTGCACTACGACCGCTCTGGCCGCAGCCTGGGAACGGCCCACGTGCACTTTGAGCGGAAGGCAGACGCCCTGGCAGCCATGCAGCGGTACCACGGCGTCCCCTTGGACGGCCGCCCCATGAGCATCCAGCTCCTCACCTCACAGGCAGACACGCGGCGCAGGCCGGGACCCAGTGGCAACAGAGGCGGGAGGACCTGGAACCGAGGATCTGGAGGCTCCGGTGGCGGCACCCGCAGAGGCGCCCGCGGAGGCAGCCGGGGCAGAGGCAGGGGCACCGGCCGGAGTTCCAGGCAGCAGATGTCGGCGGAGGAGCTGGATGCCCAGCTGGACGCTTACAATGAGAGGATGGACACCAGCTAAAGAACCAGCAAGTCCGTGCGTGCAGCTGGGCCTGGACCACCTGGCTAGGACCTGACTACGCTGCTGATCATCTGATGAACGCTGTCACCGTGTCATTCCTTCCTCGCCAACCCCGTCCACACTTTTTTCTCTGAAATCAATAAAAAAATATATTAAAAACAAAAAAAAAACAACAGGAAAGTTTAAGAAAAACCACAAAACCTTGAGTGGTTCATGTTTCCATATTACACACTAAAATAACACATACAAGTATTTTCAAATAGAAGAGGTATGTCATTTTTCCCAAATGTGCAGTCATAAATACTTTGAAATACAGCCCTATTAAGTTTACTAGATCAACATGTATTTATTATTCTTCCCTGGCAGATAAGAACTAGTGTTAAGGTTGTGCTACATAAACATTACATTCACTTTCTTGTTTTTATGATACACAAAATGGAATCACTTATTCACCAGGACTTTTCCCCTATA
The DNA here is from genome assembly GCF_014108235.1 of Myotis myotis. Taxonomy (NCBI): domain Eukaryota; kingdom Metazoa; phylum Chordata; class Mammalia; order Chiroptera; family Vespertilionidae; genus Myotis; species Myotis myotis. The sequence goes on from NW_023416335.1 coordinate 179,541,788, forward strand.
GAACTACTCACAATGCAACTAGCACAGGGAGTTGAATAATAAATCAAACAGCTATCACTGAATGTTAAATTGAAAAAAAAAAAAAATCAAACAGCATAGAAAACCTAGGCTTCTCTATACATGCAGATCAACAGGCTGAGCTTTGCATGTTACAGGAGTCAGAAAGTTCCTCAGACAAGAACTTCTACTGAAAACCAGCAGCTGGCTATGAAACTGTTAGAAGGGCAAAATGACCCTGAGGACTAACACATAACAGCACCATGTAGGTCATAAGAGGGAGGCATCAGTATGTATATCTTCAGGAAATTTTTTTCCAACATGTGCTTATCCACTGCCTACAAAAGCTTGCTGGGATAACGAAACTGGGATTAATTTGCTGAAACTCAACAAAGCATTATTTATTTATTTATTTTATAATTATTTTTTAATTTTTATTTTATTGTTTATAAAGTATTACAGGTATGTACATATGTCCCTTTTTTGCCTCCATTGACCTTCCCCAGGCCTCCCCTAACCCCTGGCACATCGCACATGCCCACACCGCCCGCTCACCCCCCCCCACCCCCCCCCCCACACACACAGTGTTTTGCATCCATTGGTTATGCTTATATGCATGCACAGAAGTCCTTTGGTTGATCTCCTACCCACTCCGCCCCTCCCCCCAAACTCTCCCTAGACTCACCGCTGTCCTTTGACAATCTGTTTGATGCTTCTAGCATTTTTAAAAAATATATATTTTATTGATTTCAGAAAGGAAGGGGGAGGGAGAGGAAGAGAGAGAGAGAAACATCAATGACGAGAGAGAATCATTGATCAGCTCCTTCCTGCATGCCCCACATTGGGCATTAAGCCTGCAACCTGGGTATGTGCCCTGACCAGGAATTGAACTACGACCTCCCGGTTGAGAGGTTAATGCTCAACCACTGAGCCACACCAGACGGGCTTGACAAAGCATTTTTATCATCAATAACCAAAGGGTGCCGGGGATTTATTGTTTTCACCAGTGAGGTCAGGCAGTGTTCACAGTGCACCAGCAGGGATTTCTTGATGTCCTCTGCAAGGACAAGACCCAGTGTGAAGCGGGTCTGAGGCCTGCTGAGATCCCCAGGGTGGACACCAGCAAGTCCGTGCGTGCAACTAGGCTTGGACAACCTGGCTAGGACCTGGCTACGCTGGTGATCAACTGATGAACGCTGTCTCCGTGTCATTCCTTCCTCGCCAACCCCGTCCACACCTTTGGGAATCCCTGGACTTGCTGGGCTGGACCCCAAGACAGCAGAACGCGCTAATCGCCAGGGCCGGGCTGGGCCGGCCAAGATCTTCGCGGGGGAGGTGGTGGAAGAGGCCCTGGACTTGTGCGAGACCTGGGGGGAAACGACGTCCCTACAACCCAAGGATCTCAGAGAGGCCGTGCGCAGCTTGAGCGCCAAGGGCAAAGTGCCCAACATCAAGCCCAGAAGCGTCCTGTTCCCCTAGGACACAGGCATGGGGCCCAGGGCCCCGACTTCCTGGCACCAAAACTGCCGGAGCTGCAGCCCCTCTGTCTCCCTCCGCGGACCATTCATCCATGAGGACTCTGTTTTCCTCCAAACTCCCTCACGTGGACCGCGACTCTTGCAAGGCACCTGGAGGCCTGGAGCTGGCTGGGTGAGCCGAGGCGGGTGAAGAAGAGCGCCTGCCAGGAAGGAGCCCGCACCCTCGGGCTGGGACAGAGGACAGGCTCTCCCTCCCGAGGCTGGACCCTGCTTTCCCAGGGAGCCTGGGGGTGGTGGCTGGGACATGGGCGGCTTCTTCCCGCTGCTCTTGGGGGGATGACACCACGCCAACCGTTTCATTGCTGACCCTCTTCCCTGAAGGACGCAGGGAGAGCGGGAGACGTGAGAACGTCTGTGCTTGTGAATCCTGACCCGGAGCCCATGTTTTGTTTTGTTTTGCTTTATTTCCGTCATCAGGAACTTGTTTTAACTTGCACAAATAAAGATAAAATCCACAAATCCTTCTTGTCTCCGAAATGTCTACGTTTCCTTTCCCTCCCACAGTGCTTTGTGTCACCGAGCGGTCTGGCACCCGCTCACGCGTGTTTCCTTCACGTGGTCTCTATCCCAGGCTCTGCTCAGGCAGGAGATGAAACCGAATCGCCAGAAGCAGCTAGGGAGCGGCCGCCAGGACATTGTCCGCATCGGTGCGGGGTCCCACACTTGCCCTGAGGGGGTGCTAGGCAAGCGTTTCCAGGGGCAGCCGAATTGATCTCCAAACCTTGTGGGGCGATCCAAAGGATTGGCCATTTTACCCAGAATCCCTAGAACCTCAGCACCCCGGGCAAGCACAGAGTGACAGCCGGTGTTGTCCACGGGGAACTAAGCAGGCTTATGGGGAGGGAGCAGACCCATTCCAATCTTCCCTGTGCGTGGAGGGTGCTGCAGAGGCCTTCATGACAAGGTCCATGGTTTCCCTTCAACGGGTCATCACCCTTCACAGCACAACTCCTCTGGTGGTGTCTACAGGGCTTCTGCGCTCTCTAGGCTTGCCCCCCTGGCCACTGAGACACCCAGTTGGGGCAAAAGCATACAAGCCCCACTGTCCCACTCTAGTGCTGAAGGGACGGTATCTTCCCCTTTGGGTCACCTCCCAAAGGCGAAACGACCCCACACCCACCCCCTCCACCACACACACACACACACACACACACACTCACACACACACACGCACACAATGTTGTTTTATTTCTCCGCACATTTCCTTTGGCCTTTCCAAAAGCACGGAATCCAAAAGCACGTTGGTGTGTGTTTCTGGGAAGCTTTGTGACTTTAGGAGAGTCAGCAAGTTCTACTGCATGCCAACATATCCTCTTTCTGACACTCTCCTTGACCTACTGGCTACCCTTATCACTCAACACTGACCCATGTGTTCCCTATGGCTATGATGAGAGACTTCCCAAACTCATGTTCACAAACTAAGCAGGAACAGGGAACCCTCCCCCTCCGTGTTCCAGAGCAATAATGAGTCAGATGGCAGTTCGCAGTCCACCGAGGAGAAGAGCCAGAGCAGTGTGTTCTGTAGCTCTGCGTATCTCTATCTATGCGTTTAACAGCCATTTCACAAGGGCCGATAACATGACCAACCGACCGTGGAGTACCCAGTCCTAGGACAGCTGACTTGAATGACAGTGATGAGAGAAACAGAATCTCGAGGTCCAGTCCTCACGTGGGGATTCCTCTTCAGAAGTGGAAACTGCTGCCTTCTACTTTCCCAACCCCTCTCTTTCTGAAACGCACCCTCCAGAGACCATATCCATGCTGTAGATGGAGAAGGGGTGGGTAGGAGGGTCAGTGACAGACCCTGTGGCCCCTTCTCCTCAAGGGTGTTGCAGGTTTCAAGGGACCTGTCATATATGACACAGTGTTCTCAATATGTTTGTTCCCCTTCTTAGGGCTGTGTTTTAACCAAGGTCACCTCTCCCAGAAAGGTTGTTTCCCCAGGTGGGGATTTTTCCCTGGAGTTAGGGATTAACAGGACTAAGGGAGGGAATAATCAGTAAAATCCCTTAACTGAGTGCCAGGCGGGTAATCACTTTCACCAGGAACAATCACCCTTAAGCTACATAAGCTTTACTTAGGCTAATCTTCTTCATTTACTTCCTTGTAACTGAACAGAACAATAGGGTAGTGACCTTAGAATGGAGATAACAAACGCCCTAACCTTTGGGATAGAATGGATAGGATTAAAATCCACTGGTATAAATACAGATGTAGCAGGAGAATCAATACAGAACCTGGAGTTGCAGAGCCGCCTTCCTACAGTTGCAGAGCCGACTCCGTGTCTGCAGGAAGGTCCAGAACGACTGCAACCTCAACCAGGCACCTCACAGCTCAGCCCGCCCAGCCCAGACCCCAGCGAGCCCTGAAGCCAATCCACAACCGTGCGCCTGGGACCCTGCTCCCGCCCGAAGTGAGGGACCAACGTGCTGACGCGCGAGCTCAAGCCAAGGCATATTCCGCGCTAGTCATGGCCGACATAATGGACATGTCTCTGGACGACATCATTCAGCTGAACCGCAGCCAGCGGGGTGGCCGAGGCCGAGGTGGGGGCTGGGGCCCAGGCCGGGCCGGCTCCCAGGGAGGCCGCGGTGGCGGAGCGCAGGCCCCCGCACCAGTGAACCCAGTGAGCCGAGGCGGCGGGCCCATCCGGAACCGGAACCGGGCGGCCCTCGGCCGAGGCTGCGCGGCGGGTGGCCGAGGCAGGAACCGGCCGGCGCCCTACAGCCGGCCCAGACCGCTTCCCGACAGGTGGCAACACGACCTTTTCGACAGCGGCTTCGGCGCGGGCGCCGGCGTGGAGACGGGAGGCAAACTGCTGGTGTCCAACCTGGACTTCGGAGTGTCGGACGCGGACATCCAGGAGCTGTTTGCGGACTGCGGGACTCTGAAGAAGGCCGCCCTGCACTACGACCGCTCTGGCCGCAGCCTGGGAACGGCCCACGTGCACTTTGAGCGGAAGGCAGACGCCCTGGCAGCCATGCAGCGGTACCACGGCGTCCCCTTGGACGGCCGCCCCATGAGCATCCAGCTCCTCACCTCACAGGCAGACACGCGGCGCAGGCCGGGACCCAGTGGCAGCAGAGGCGGGAGGACCTGGAACCGAGGATCTGGAGGCTCCGGTGGCGGCACCCGCAGAGGCGCCCGCGGAGGCAGCCGGGGCAGAGGCAGGGGCACCGGCCGGAGTTCCAGGCAGCAGATGTCGGCGGAGGAGCTGGATGCCCAGCTGGATGCTTACAACGCTAGGATGGACACCAGCTAAAGCACCAGCAAGTCCGTGCGTGCAGCTGGGCCTGGACAACCTGGCTACGACCTGACTACGCTGCTGATCATCTGATGAACGCTGTCACCGTGTCATTCCTTCCTCGCTGACTCTGTCCACACCTTTTTCTCTGAAATCAATAAAAAATATATTAAAAACGAAATAAAAACAACAGGAAAGTTTAAGAAAACCCACAAAACCTTGAGTGGTTCATGTTTCCATATTACACACTAAAATAACACATACAAGTATTTTCAAATAGAAGAGGTATGTCATTTTTCCCAAATGTGCAGTCATAAATACTTTGAAATACAGCCCTATTAAGTTTACTAGATCAACATGTATTTATTATTCTTCCCTGGCAGATAAGAACTAGTGTTAAGGTTGTGCTACATAAACATTACATTCACTTTCTTGTTTTTATGATACACAAAATGGAATCACTTATTCACCAGGACTTTTCCCCTATAGAACTACTCACAATGCAACTAGCACAGGGAGTTGAATAATAAATCAAACAGCTATCACTGAATGTTAAATTGAAAAAAAAAAATCAAACAGCATAGAAAACCTAGGCTTCTCTATACATGCAGATCAACAGGCTGAGCTTTGCATGTTACAGGAGTCAGAAAGTTCCTCAGACAGGAACTTCTACTGAAAACCAGCAGCTGGCTATGAAACTGTTAGAAGGGCAAAATGACCCTGATGACTAACACATAACAGCACCATGTAGGTCATAAGAGGGAGGCATCAGTATGTATATCTTCAGGAAATTTTTTTCCAACATGTGCTTATCCACTGCCTACAAAAGCTTGCTGGGATAACGAAACTGGGATTAATTTGCTGAAACTCAACAAAGCATTATTAATTTATTTATTTTATAATTATTTTTTAATTTTTATTTTATTGTTTAAAGTATTACAGGTATGTACATATGTCCCTTTTTTCCCTCCATTGACCTTCCCCAGGCCTCCCCTAACCCCTGGCACATGCCCACACCGCCCGCTCATTTCCCCCCCCCTCCCCCCCCAGTGTTTTGCATCCATTGGTTATGCTTATATGCCTGCACACAAGTCCTTTGGTTCATCTCCTACCCACTCCGCCCCTCCCCCCAAACTCTCCCTAGACTCCCCGCTGTCCTTTGACAATCTGTTTGATGCTTCTAGCATTTTTTAAAAATATATATTTTATTGATTTCAGAAAGGAAGGGGGAGGGAAAGGAAGAGAGAGAGAGAAACATCAATGACGAGAGAGAATCATTGATCAGCTCCTTCCTGCATGCCCCACATTGGGGATTAAGCCTGCAACCTGGGTATGTGCCCTGACCAGGAATTGAACTACGACCTCCCCGTTGAGAGGTTAATGCTCAACCACTGAGCCACACCAGACGGGCTTGACAAAGCATTTTTATCAGCAATAGCCAAAGGGTGCCGGGGATTTATTGTTTTCACCAGTGAGGTCAGGCAGTGTTCACAGTGCACCAGCAGGGATTTCTTGATGACCTCTGCAAGGACAAGACCCAGTGTGAAGCGGGTCTGAGGCCTGCTGAGATCCCCAAGATGGACACCAGCAAGTCCGTGCGTGCAGCTAGGATTGGACAACCTGGCTAGGACCTGGCTACGCTGGTGATCAACTGATGAACGCTGTCTCCGTGTCATTCCTTCCTCGCCAACCCCGTCCACACCTTTGGGAATCCCTGGACTTGCTGGGCTGGACCCCAAGACAGCAGAACGCGCTAATCGCCAGGGCCGGGCTGGGCCGGCCAAGATCTTCGCGGGGGAGGTGGTGGAAGAGGCCCTGGACTTGTGCGAGACCTGGGGGGAAACGACGTCCCTACAACCCAAGGATCTCAGAGAGGCCGTGCGCAGCTTGAGCGCCAAGGGCAAAGTGCCCAACATCAAGCCCAGAAGCGTCCTGTTCCCCTAGGACACAGGCATGGGGCCCAGGGCCCGGACTTCCTGGCACCAAAACTGCCGGAGCTGCAGCCCCTCTGTCTCCCTCCGCGGACCATTCATCCATGAGGACTCTGTTTTCCTCCAAACTCCCTCACGTGGACCGCGACTCTTGCAAGGCACCTGGAGGCCTGGAGCTGGCTGGGTGAGCCGAGGCGGGTGAAGAAGAGCGCCTGCCAGGAAGGAGCCCGCACCCTCGGGCTGGGACAGAGGACAGGCTCTCCCTCCCGAGGCTGGACCCTGCTTTCCCAGGGAGCCTGGGGGTGGTGGCTGGGACATGGGCGGCTTCTTCCCGCTGCTCTTGGGGGGATGACACCACGCCAACCGTTTCATTGCTGACCCTCTTCCCTGAAGGACGCAGGGAGAGCGGGAGACGTGAGAACGTCTGTGCTTGTGAATCCTGACCCGGAGCCCATGTTTTGTTTTGTTTTGCTTTATTTCCGTCATCAGGAACCTGTTTTAACTTGCACAAATAGAGATAAAATCCACAAATCCTTCTTGTCTCCGAAATGTCTACGTTTCCTTTCCTTCCCACAGTGCTTTGTGTCACCGATCGGTCTGGCACCCGCTCACGCGTGTTTCCTTCACGTGGTCTCTCTCCCAGGCTCTGCTCAGGCAGGAGACGAAACCGAATCGCCAGGAGCAGCTGGGGAGCGGCTGCCAGGACATTGTCCGCATCGGTGTGGGGTCCCACACTTGCCCTGAGGGGGTGCTAGGCAAGCGTTTCCAGGGGCAGCCGAATTGATCTCCAAACCTTGTGGGGCGATCCAAAGGTTTGGCCATTTTACCCAGAATCCCTAGAACCTCAGCACCCCGGGCAAGCACAGAGTGACAGCCGGTGTTGTCCGGGGAACTAAGCAGGCTTATGGGGAGGGAGGAGACCCATTCCAATTTTCCCTGTGGGTGCAGGGTGCGGCAGAGCCCTTCATGACAAGGTCCATGGTTTCCCTTCAAAGGGTCATCACCCTTCACAGCACAACTCCTCCGGTGGTGTCTACAGGGCTCCTGGGCTCTGCTAGGCTTGCCCCCCTGGCCACTGAGACACCCAGTTGGGGCAAAAGCATACAAGCCCCACTGTCCCACTCTAGTGCTTAAGGGACGGTATCTTCCACTTTGGGTCACCTCCCAAAGGCATAACGACCCCACACCCACCCCTTCCACCACACACACACACACACACACACACACACACACACACACACAAAATGTTGTTTTATTTCACTGCACATTTCCTTTGGCCTTTCCAAAAGCACGGAATCTAAAAGCACGTTGGTGTTTCTGGGAAGCTTTGTGACTTTAGGAGAGTTGGCAAGTTCTACTTCATGCCAACATATCCTCTTTCTTACACTCTCCTTGACCTACTGGCTACCCTTATCACTCAACACTGACCCATGTGTTCCCTGTGGCTACGATGAGAGACTTCCCAAACTCATGTTCACAAACTAAGCAGGAACAGGGAACCCTCCCCCTCCTTGTTCCAGAGCAATAATGAGTCAGATGGCAGTTCGCAGTCCACCGAGGAGAAGAGCCAGAGCAGTGTGTTCTGTAGCTCTGCGTGTCTCTATCTATGCGTTTAACAGCCATTTCACAAGGGCCGATAACACGACCGACCGACCGTGGAGTACCCAGTCCTAGGAGACCTGACTTGAATGGCAGTGTTGAGAGAAACAGAATCTCGAGGTCCAGTCCTCACGTGGGGATTCCTCTTCAGAAGGGGCAACTGCTGCCTTCTACTTTTCCAACTCTTCTCTTCCTGAAACACACCCTCCAGAGACCATATCCATGCTGTAGATGGAGAGGGGGTGGGTAGGAGGGTCAGTGACAGACCCTGTGGCCCCTCCTCCTCAAGGGTGTCGCAGGTTTCAAGGGACCTGGCATATATGGCACAGTGTTCTCAATATGTTTGCTCCCCTTCTTAGGGCTGTGTTTTAACCAAGGTCACCTCTCCCAGAAAGGTTGTTTCCCCAGGTGGGGATTTTTCCCTGGAGTTAGGGATTAACAGGATTAAGGGAGGGAATAATCAGTAAAACTCCTTAACTGAGTGCCAGGCGGGTAGTTAATCACTTTCACCAGGAACAATCACCCTTAAGCTACATAAGCTTTACTTAGGCTAATCTTCTTCATTTACTTCCTTGTAGCTGAACAGAACAATAGGGTAGTGACCTTAGAATGGAGATAACAAACGCCCTAACCTTTGGGATAGAATGGATAGGATTAAAATCAACTGGTATAAATACAGATGTAACAGGAGAATCAATACAGAACCTGGAGTTGCAGAGCCGCCTTCCTGGAGTTGCAGAGCCGCCTTCCTACAGTTGCAGAGCAGACTCCGTGCCTGCGGGAAGGTCCAGAAAGACTTCGACCTCAACCAGGCACCTCACAGCTCAGCCCGCCCAGCCCGGACCCCAGCGAGCACTGAAGCCAATACACAACCGTGCGCCTGGGAGGCTGCTCCCGCCTGAAGTGAGGGACCAACGTGCTGACGCGGGCTCAAGCCAAGGCATATTCCATGCCCGCCATGGCCGACAAATTGGACATGTCTCTGGACGACATCATTCAGCTGAACCGCAGCCAGCGGGGTGGCCGAGGCCGTGGCCGAGGTGGGGGCTGGGGCCCAGGCCGGGCCGGCTCCCAGGGAGGCCGCGGTGGCGGAGCGCAGGCCCCCGCACCAGTGAACCCAGTGAGCCGAGGCGGCGGGCCCATCCGGAACCGGAACCGGGCGGCCCTCGGCCGAGGCGGCGCGGCGGGTGGCCGAGGCAGGAACCGGCCGGCGCCCTACAGCCGGCCCAGACAGCTTCCCGACAGGTGGCAACACGACCTTTTCGACAGCGGCTTCGGCGCGGGCGCCGGCGTGGAGACGGGAGGCAAACTGCTGGTGTCCAACCTGGACTTCGGAGTGTCGGACGCGGACATCCAGGAGCTGTTTGCGGACTGCGGGACTCTGAAGAAGGCCGCCCTGCACTACGACCGCTCTGGCCGCAGCCTGGGAACGGCCCACGTGCACTTTGAGCGGAAGGCAGACGCCCTGGCAGCCATGCAGCGGTACCACGGCGTCCCCTTGGACGGCCGCCCCATGAGCATCCAGCTCCTCACCTCACAGGCAGACACGCGGCGCAGGCCGGGACCCAGTGGCAGCAGAGGCGGGAGGACCTGGAACCGAGGATCTGGAGGCTTCGGTGGCGGCACCCGCAAAGGCGCCCGCGGAGGCAGCCGGGGCAGAGGCAGGGGCACCGGCTGGAGTTCCAGGCAGCAGATGTCGGCGGAGGAGCTGGATGCCCAGCTGGACGCTTACAACGCCAGGATGGACACCAGCTAAAGCACCAGCAAGTGCGTGCGTGCAGCTGGGCCTGGACAACCTGGACACACTACCTGGCTGGAGAACCTCCGACGCTGTTGATCAACTGAACGCTGTGTCCGTGTCGTTCCTTCCTTGCCGACTCTGTCCACACCTTTTTCTCTGAAATCAATAAAAAATATATTAAAAACAAAATGCAAATATCAAGAAAGTTAAAAAAAAAAACCCACAAAACCTTGAGTGGTTCATGTTTCCATATTACACACTAAAATAACACATACTTGTTTTTAAATAGAAGAGGTATGTCATTTTTCCCAAATGTGCAGTCATAAATACTTTGAAATACAGCCCTATTAAGTTTACTAGATCAACATGTATTTATTATTCTTCCCTGGCAGATAAGAACTAGTGTTAAGGTTGTGCTACATAAACATTGCATTCACTTTCTTGCTTTTATGACACACAAAATGGAATCACTTATTCACCATTACTTTTCCCCTATAAAACTACTGACAAAGTAACTAGCACAGGGAGTTGAATAATAAATCAAACACCATATAAAACCTAGGTTTCTCTACACATGCAGATCAACAGGCTGAGCTTTGCATGTTACAGGAGACAGAAAGTTCCTCAGACAAGGACTTCTACTGAAAACCAGCAGCTGGCTATGAAACTGTTAGAAGGGCAAAATGATCCTGTTGACTAACAAATAGCAGCACCATGTTGGTCAGTGATGGCGAAGCTATGACACGCATGTCAGAGGTGACACGCGAACTTATTTTTTTGGTTGATTTTTCGTTGTTAAATGGCATTTAAATATATAAAATAAATATCAAAAATATAAGTCTTTGTTTCACTCTGGTTGCAAATATCAAAAAATTTCTAAATGTGACACGGCACCAGAGTTAAGTTAGGGTTTTTCAGAATGCTGACATGCCGAGCTCAAAAGGTTTGCCATCACTGATGTAGGTCATAAGAGGGAGACATCAGTATGTATATCTTCAGGAAATTTTTTTTCCAACATGTGCTTATCCACTGCCTACAATAGCTTGCTGGGATAAGTAAACTGGGATTAATTTTCTGAAACTCAACAAAGCACTATTTATTTATTTATTTTATTATTATTTTTAATTTATTGTTTAAACTATTACGAGTAGTAGTACATATGTCCTTTTTTTTTTCTCCATTGACCTTCCCCCAGCCTCCACTACCCCCTGGCACATGCCCTCACCGCCTGCCCATTCCCTCCCCCCCCCCCCCAACAGTGTCTTGCATCCATTGGTTATGCTTATATGCATGCACACAAGTCCTTTGGTTGATCTCCTACCCGCCCCCCCCCCCCCAAACTCTCCCCAGCCTTCCCGCTGTCATTGACAATCTGTTTGATGTTTCTAGCATTTTTAAAAAATATATATTTTATTGATTTCAGAAAGGAAGGGGGCGGGAGAGGAAGAGAGAGAGAGAAACATCAATGATGAGAGAGAATCATTGATCAGCTGCCTCCTTCATGCCCACATTGGGGATTAAACCTGCATCCTGGGCATGTGCCCTGACCAGGAATTGAACTACGACCTCCCGGTTGAGAGGTTAATGCTCAACCACTGAGCCACACCAGACGGGCTTGACAAAGCATTTTTATCAGCAATAGCCAAAGGGTGCTGGGGATTTATTGTTTTCACCAGTGAGGTCAGGCAGTGTTCATAGTGCACCTTCTGCAAGGACAAGACCCAGCGTGAAGCGGGTCTGAGGCCTGCTGAGATCCCCAGGTGCCTGCTCCCTTCACACTATTCTAAATGCCAGAGGCAGCTGCACAGAGGCCACTCTGAAAAGGAAGAGAAATCAAAATAGCCTGTGACTTTCATTATTTGTGAAGAGTCACAATAATATGTTTTGCTTTATCTTAGAGGAAATTTTATGGGTCAATCTGTTGATGAATTTATGTCTTTTGAGGGAGTCAGTGGGATAGAAATGTTAATTTATTTGAAAAAAACAACAACAGTATCACAAACAAGCAGAGATGGCCATATCTGTCACGTCTATGACTTGGTTATTCTGACTCCCTTGAAAAATGCCCCTCCTGCCAAAATAGAAGGATTTTCTCTTACTCTGCTCGTTGCTGTTAGCAGGAGAAAGGGTTGGGTAATTTCTTTCATGTAGGTTCTGCTTAATAAACTCAAACTTAGCCTTTAGTGAGCATTTCCAAGTTCTCCTCTTTGCTCATTCACCCTGGTGAATGGAGTCTGGGCCTGCTGATGGAGTTTGATTCACTCTTCTGCTTTAATCAACCACAAAAGGAGCAGGAATACGGCACAGCAATTTTCTTATCTCTAAAATGGCAAAGAAAACAGTGTCAGACGAGGACTACATGAACTGCCAGATGTAACATACATGGAACCCTGCCTAGCACATCATAGGCACACTGAGCGTTAGCTCTGTTATGGCCAAATATATTCCAGACACCAAGTCATTTCTTTCAGCTTCTCTGTGTCTTGCCCATCTTTATCAATTATCTATTGCTGAAAGGCAAATCATCTCAAGATTTAGAGGCCCAGATCAATAAACATTTGTGATGTCAGAGCTCTTGTGGGTTGGGAACATAGGCCTGCCAATAATCATGTGAGTGATCTTGGAAGCTAGGTGGTTCTGCTTCCAAGATGACTCCCATGATCATTGGCAGCTCTCATTTTCTCTTCACATGGGCCTCTCAGTAGTCTTGCCTCACCACTTGGCATTGGCTTCCCTCAGGATGAGCAATCCAAGAGAAAGAGATGAGAGAGAGAGAGAGAGAGAGAGAGAGAGAGAGAGAGAGAGAGAGGGAAAGAAAGAATCACACACACACACACACACACACACACACCCCAACATAGCAAGTCCTTTTAAACCTAATCCTGGAAGTGATTGCTTCTGCCGTAAACTACTCATTACAATGAAGTCACTCAATCTAGCCCAGTTTAGGGTAAGGGATTACACAAAGGCTGGGATCAAGGAGGAAGGCCTACCATACCAACAACCGTGAACTGCTTTAGAGAGTGTCCCTAACTTATTTTGCCTATACATATTTATAGAAAGAATATTATTTTCACCAATGAGAACTAGTTTCTAACATCTACCCTTTTAACATACAGACATTAGTCTTGCCAATAGAAACCCATATTTAATATCTAATATGCTAATTCGAGAGGCCCAACTGATGGAGGAGATAGGCTAGCAGAGAGCCTGGCCTTCCTGGGCAGCGCTAGATGACCATCCGGTAACACAGGTCCCCTTAAATGAATGCCATGGATGTAGTATTCTGCCAACTACACCGAAGTTTTTAAATTATAGACTTTATAACACCTTCCCCTAAGGTTTTCTGTAAATTCTACTAAAGTCCTACATCTATGAAAAACTCTTCTTAAAAAAGAAGGCTACAAATAAAAGCATAAATAAATAAGGAAATAATAAAATGATAGAGCACTCATATTTTTCTAGCTTTCATGAGTCTCAAAATGGAAAGTCACACTAGCCACATTTCAGCTGCTCCGTGGGCACCCGTGGCTGGCGGTGACTGAATTGCTCAGAGACTCCCAGGTTGGAAGGCACTCGGTTCCCAGGGAAGAACTGAGAACAAGTAAATACCCAAAGCATTGTTGCTAATGATGCATCTAGACCAGTGGTTCTCAACCTTCCTAATGTCGCGACCCTTTAATACAGTTCCTCATGTTGTGGTGACCCCCAATTCCATTGTTATAAATTGAACATAATTAAAGCATAGTGATTAATCACAAAAACAATATGTAATTATATATGTGGTTTCCGATGGTCTTAGGCGACCCCTGTGAAAGGGTCGTTCGACCCCCAAAAGGGGTCGCGACCCACAGATTGAGAACCGCTGACTAGACCAAAACCAAAAGGATGTCTAGTGGCTGCTGTACCCGAGGGCGAAAGGAAGATAAGGACACTGCACCGCACATGCCATGGGACATGGAACGCAAGGAGCACGAACCAAAGTCAACTGGCAACTGTAAAGCAAGGAATGGGCCCCGTAAACGGTGCAGTGCTGGGTGGTAGCGACTACAACGTGCTCTGCTCTGGAAACGGCAAAGTCCCAGCAGTGAGCGGTGGGTGGGTGAGGCTCAGGGCTGGGCCGGGGATCCGGAGTTTCGTGCTGGGAGCGAGCTACCCTCAGGGGGCGGTCTGGGGGAAACACACCCTCACCGCTCTTCCTGCTGATGCAATCAGCCCGGAGCCAGCATCTCTCGGCGAGAGGGCCGGCCCGCAGTCCCCGCCACGTGTAGCAGCCACCACCCCGGCCACTTGCCCAGACGCTCCGCAGCCCACGACCCAGCTGGCCCGAGGTTGGGACACGTCGGGTAGATGCTCCACTCAGCTCCAGCCATCCCCACCGCCGCCGGGACAATGAAGGTAACGGCTCACGATTTTGACCCTATTTTACAGAAGGTGTGTGTGTGTGTGTGTGTGTGGATGGAGCCTGCGATTCCTCAAAGACACGGCAGGCAGGAAGGGGGCGGACGCTGCAGCGCCGTGGTCTGTGCTGGGATAGCTTCTTTGTCAATCGGGGCTGCACGGACGGGACCTTGCATGCTTTTCAGACTTCTGTTTGGCCCCCGCTCACAGGATGTGCCTCTTGAGGCGTTTTCACAGCTGCATTTGTGAGCGGAGATAAAAGGCGGCTGGCGGCTCCTTCCCTGCCTGTTACGACGTTTGCAAAGGAAGGGGAAGCTTTTCTCAATGTCGAAGATGCACGGGAGGCGGGGGGCGGTGGAGAAGAGGCCTGAGGGTGTCCCTGGCTGTAGAGAGGGGCTTTCGGCTGGGGATACCTAATGAAGGAGGGATGGACCACTAGGTGATGAGGGTGGCTGGGGGATGTAACACTGCTTCCTCGCTAGGAAAAGCAGAAGTCTCTTTATTTTGTACCTTGTGAAAATTAAAGCTTTTAGGAGTTACAAATGTTGTAACCGGAGGGCATTCTTTTATGAAACGGAGTGAGCCCCCTAATGGCTGTCATTCTTATGCTAATCAAGGCTAATTAGCTCCTGAAACTTTTGAGGTTTAGGGGTGGGGATGAACACTACTCCTTCCATTTTCCTGGTTACCCCATGGGAAATTTTCAATGACACTGGAAACTGAAAAGCAGCTTTTTAAAAGGAAAGTGAAGGATGGGCAACTCGTCTTCCATCTAACATCTAGGAAGTAAGAGATTCCTTCATGCAGTCTGAACTTTTAGGAGAAATAAAGCCATGCTTCAAGTGGTTCTCAACTGTGCTTAGCCACAATCTCACGAAATAATAAGTAAATGGTGCCTTTTTTCATCAAACAAAAGTGCCCACTAAGATTAAGCAGAACCGAATGGAAACACTATTTTGTTTTAAAAAGAGATCATGCCAATGAGCCACAGTGAAACAGTAGCCATCTTTTTTTCTATGGTTAGATATTCTATTTCTGGCTTGCTGATGTCTGTATAATTGCAGCTGGAAAATACACTTCTATTGAGTATAGCGTTAATGAGTAAAAGGGGGAAATTATGAGGATAAACAGTCTTGCTTTTCCAGCTTTTCTCTCTCTTACATAGGGTTGTAGTTGATGATGCATTTTTCTAAGTTCATGGGCCCTTTAACATGGGTTCAAGAACCACTGTCTCTTTTACAGGGTAATTTTATATGCAGCAAACTAGAGGGTATCTTCAGGTGGTCTCAGTTCTGTTTTCTGAAACATTACTAAGATCTGGAAAGAAAGGATTGTACTCTAGGTGTGATCTAAGGGGTACGTGAGGTTTCTTTAAGTTTGTTTTTATGATCTCAAAAGCCTTCCTACTTTTACCTAAGTATTGCTATCATCATAATTTATTTTCTGAAATATTCTTTACACATGGTACCATGATAAGTTCTGTCTTCCGAAAATTCTCAAGACATGGTCTGGCCTGGGAGCTTATATTTTAACATAGACGCACACAGACTGGGCAACAGAATAAGAAAAATAGTACATATCTTGAATAATGTGTATAAAAATGATATGTACATATTTAGTTTTGCTAGATATTTAAGGTGGAGATTTTAAAGAGACACATGCCCTAAAGGGACAGATAAGACAGTCATTGTTGGGGTAAGTGAAGGAAGGGGGCAGGACTTGAGGCCTGGCTGTGAGAGGGGTTCCCACTCCAGGCACAGGGTGTGACCCCACAGGGAGGGCTCAGAGATACAGAGCTACTTAAGCTGACCTAAGTAAAGGGCATTGATGGAACATGTGGTGGTGAGAAAAAAGGAAAGGGGGGTGAGAGGGGAAAGACAATTTAATTTTGGCCAATCTTTCATCTAGTGAGCTTCTGTAATGAATAACTTCATTTGACTTTAGAACTATGGACAGAAAGGAAGAAGAGTTAAGAAAATTTTCCATTTGTATGTAAGAATTTCTCTTGCCAGTCAGCTCATGGAAACTGAGAAGGTCTAATTATGTGAAATGGATTTAAAACCATAATGAAATAAAGTTGAAAACAGTCATTTTGTTATTACAGAGGTTTGTGCTAAGAATTGAAACCAAATTATGGTTTTATTCAATAGCTGTGTATGTCATCTCAATTGCCTTCATAATTTTAGTTTTTAAAAAATATATTTTTATTGATTTCAGAGACGAAGAGAAAGGGGGAGAGAGATAGATACATCAATGATGAGAGAGAACCATTGATTGGTTGCCTCCTGCATGCCCCCCACTGGGGATTTAGCCTGCAACCTGGGCATGTGTCCTTGACCAGAATCGGACCTGGGACCCTACTCTATAGGCCAATGCTCTGTGCACTGAGCAAAACTGGCTAGAGCCATAATTTTAGATTTTGTCCCTTAGTTCAGGTCCTGACTTTTAGTTTTACAGAAGAAGAAAAATAATTTACTTCTACCCCTCTAGGTTCTTGGCTATGATTTCCCTGTTATAAAACACAGATTAATAAGAGAAAAACAACAGAAATTTAATAGCATGTATACCTCCACTAAACATGAGTGATACCCAGAAAAACCAAGGGACTCCCTGAAATGGCCCAAGCTACCCCTTTACAGACCATCTTCAGCTAAAGAAAAAAAATAAAACACCAATGTTGGGGTGAAAGTTATGGGATGTTATCAGGGAAAGCACAGTAAACAAGGGTAGTAAGGTTCTTATTCAGATTTAAGTAGGAGCTTCTCTATTGGTAAGCGTTTCTAGAGATTCTGTTGTCTTTCTCTTTCTGGCACAGAGAGGGAGACACTCTTACAAATGGAGATTTCCCTTATAAGTGTAAGAGAAGGGCAACTTCTCTGTTTTCAAAGATTCTCCTGCGTCTGCAGCCACTCAGACATTGTTTGGCTGGCATATGCTGCTCCCCTTTAGTTCTTTATTTCTAATATCCAGATACAGGCCAGGGAGGTCTGGGCTTATTAGTAAACTATTTCTGTGCATCAGTGAAGGCTTGTTTCTAAACTGTGGACATCCTGAAGGTTTGGATTGGTTATATCTTTTGGGACTTTATGTTGTCTGCTTCTTTGAATGCCTCTTAATGGGAGTAGGAAGATGGAAAAGAGAAGAGCTTTCTCTATTTCTTTTTAGGCTTGGCAACCACCACCCTGTGAAAACCCATTGCGTGCACAGCCTTACGCCGCCCAAGGGGATCTCGTTACCATATCAGAGTGAGGATCTGGCACTTTTTACGACAGAAATGATTATCCCAGGCATCCTCTACTTTCTGTGTGATACTATCATTCTTTTTGAGCACAGAAGGAAGCTGACTAGTCTGCTCACTTTACAGTTGTAAACGTGAGCAGCTTTTTTTTGTTGTAACTTTATCCCCTGAACAGCTGCCCCAAAGTGCTAAATATTTAATGTGACTTACGGTAAACATTCCTGCTGATGGGCTTTCCTGAGCCTCTGTAGCCCATCTATTATAGTAAAAGCATAATATGCTAATTAGATCGGATGTCCTTCGGAGGAAGCTGTGGTGGGTGGGGGCGGAGGCAGAGGCAGCCTCTGGGGCTGCAGGGGCCAAACCCCTTGTAGGAATTTCATGCATCAGGCCTCTAGTTTGGTAATACATGTCAGTGCACTCAACTAAGGCCTCTAAAGTTGGATTCTATAGAATTCAACCGAGACATAAAGGTGAGGTGCAACTGTAATGTTTGAAATGATGCAACATTAAGGACTGGGAATGCTCTGATTCGTAAACATAACTTTGCAAATATGTGCAAACATTTTTATCATAAGCTGTAGTCTGTGATTCATAATGTCAATGGTGAATGCAAAGCCAAAGCAGAATTGGTCTTCCCCGAAACACCTATGCTTCCCATTAGCCCCCTCAAATTCACAAGCTGATAATATTACCTCTAGAACCCAAGTACCTATGTCCTGAAAATAACTTAGGAATTAGATCACCACATTAATGCAGGATAGCACATTACATAAACACTTTCCTATTGTCATATAGGCCATGCCTTTTTGTGGGAAAAATTAATTTTGCAAAACATTTTTCTTATGTTCAGTGGTTAATGAGAGAAAGAAAATCTTAAAAGAGATAATCATGCTCCAAACATATAGAAAAAAGTCAAGAGGAAAGGAGAAAATGTTTAACAAATAGAAGAAATAACACTACAGAAAGCAATCATCCAGAGAAATCATGCTAAAAGACACATGCTTCTTTGTGATTGAAAAATTGTGAAATACTTGTAAAATTAGTTAATTCCATTAATACGAGTGTTGTCTTTCATCTAGAAAGAACCAACTTATTAGTTTTTTATTTTGATATGTAGATCTGCATATTTGACCAATTGCATTTACAGTCTACCCCTTAGTTTGAGAAACGTTTTTAACTATTTTGACCATAGTTGGTTTTTTGTCTAGGGGAGCCCTAAGAAGCTTAGGATGGAATTTGAGAGTTCAAATGATGTCTGACTCCTTATAAATCTAGACAGGAAGAGCACCTGTTGGGATGTTCTAGGCCAAACATTCCTCAGATGTCTCTAACAAAGACTCAACACAAGCTGGGCCTGAGGCCCAGGGTGGATTTGCACAGGATGGTCACTTTGCATTTGTTAGAATTCCACACCACATTAAAGGGTAGTTTTGCCATGTGCATTTCACTTCCTTTTTTCAGATTCAGATTCAAAGTTAAATTGTTTTGATTTTAGTACTTACTAGATGTTGGTTCAGGAATCTGGAATCACAATAACTGTTTCTCTGAACACTGAAGACTAAAGGTAGAGTGATAAAGTCTACATGGGCAAGCATAATGCATTACTTGGGGATTCCATGGCGGTCAGTGTTGGTGAATGTTCTGTATGCTCACAAGATTAGAAACTCTGGTGTTTATAAGAGAACACATCCAGGCTTGAGGAAAGACTTCTTGGCTTAACTAAGATAATGATGCTATCTATGTTTAAATTCTATGTAAAGTACATAACATTGAATTGTAACCTCAAAACGTTTGTATGAGGAAAGCATTGCAGTTATGATTAGCCCCATTTTACGCATGAGGAAAAATGAAAATCAAAAACTTACTAGAATTGCTTAAGATTAGAAATAGCAAAGCATAATGAGACACTACTTCTAATCCAGTCTGCTTTCCACCTCACTAGGGATTCTAGAAACTCTTGGATCTGACGTCACTTTGTAAATCTTATGAAAAGTAGGAAAATCTCCCCAGCAAAATGTACAAACATTCAGAGGCACAATATTTTATATCTAAATTATGTGTTACTAAAATCAAAACAATGGAGTCCATGGAAGACTGTTAGAAAATACTGAAATGATCTAGTTATTTAGAGCAGCAAAGAGCCATTGTTTCTTGCCTATGCGGTCAACTGGAAATATAAAAATATACTAGTATAAGCAAGATATCTACACTGCCCTTTGAATATTGAAAAGCCCACTCATCTGCCTTTATTTTAAACAGAAAGGGAACCAAGAGTTTCTTTGTTGTTGTTTTTTTAATCACCACATGAATTACCACTTATTTCTTTGTGGAGAAGTGACAAGATAAAGGTAAAGTCTTTAGCCTTTGAGGGGTGGCAAACTGTGGGAGGCTAAATATATGGGAAAACTAACAGGACAAGGTTTGTTAGTGAAGGTCCAACTCATTGCTGACTTTCCACCTTCTTCAGCCATAAACCTTCCCCAGGAGAGAAGATTTATGGCAGTCCTTATTTCTGAGGTTTCTGCTTTTAGTCAGAGAAGGAAGCTACACAAAGGCCTCCTTCTGCATCTGTTGGATCTTAAATGCCTTCAGCTCAAACTGATTCTTATGCTAAAGTGGAACATTTTGATCCCTTGCCATAGTCACAGAGTAGGAGTTGATTCACAGACTCTGCACTCTCATTTTTTTATTTTAATTTTGTTTTGAAGTGTACGCCTGGTTGTTTTGTTAAACAGGGATAATGCAGTATCTTAGTAGAGTTTAGTAGTTTGGGGTGACTAGCCTTCCCATTTCTTAGATAATGTCCCTACCTGTTGTTCCTGTCAAAGGGACAGGCCTACATGGCTATCTATGTTCCTGACAGGTTACCCCACCTCAGCCACAGCTGATTGTAGCAAGGGTGCATATTTGACCAAAGTCCAGCCATCTTTTACTTCTTTCTTATTCTCTTGCCCCCACATTTAACTAGTATCATATCCTGTGGATTCTATTTTCTCTGTATCTATATGTGCTCTCATTTCCATTGCTAGAGTACTGATTTATGCTCTCATTACTTCTTTTTTTATTTGTTAATCCTCACCCAAGGATATTTTTCCTTTGATTTTTAGAGAGAGTGGTGGGTGGGAGAAGGGAGAGACAGAGAACAATATCTAGGTGAGAGAGACACAGCAGTTGGTTGCCTCCTGCCCATGCCCCGACCAGGGCCTAGAACTGAGCCTGCAACCAACGTATGTGCCCTTGACTGGGAATCAAACCCGGGACCCTTCAGTCCACAGGCTGAGGCTCTTTCCACAGAGCAAAACTGGCTAGGGCACTTCTTGCTTGAATTATTTCAAATTTCTCTCAATTGATCTCAATTTTCCTAAGGAACTATTTTGATTATTTCATTCCCCCACTCAAAATACCTCTGTGGCTTCCCTCAGTGTCTACTGAATTTAGCTTACTACATGAGGCATTTTTCTAATCTATTCTCCCAGGATTCTTCTGTGTGCATGCATTCCTAACTGGTCTTTTTTATTTAATTTTTTTAAATTAAATCTTTATTGTTAAGATTATTACAGTTGTTCCTCTTTTTTCCCCCATAGCTCCCCCCCACCCGGTTCCCCCCCACCCTCTGCCCTTACCCCCTCCACTGTCCTCATCCATAGGTGTACCCCCACACCCCTTTCCCCCTGAGAATTGTCAGTCCACTCCCTTTCTATGCCCCTGATTCTATTATATTCACCAGTTATTCTATTCATCAGATTATTTATTCATTTGATTTTTAGATTCACTTGTTGATAGATATGTATTTGTTGTTCATAATTTTTATCTTTACCTTTTTCTTCTTCCTCTTCTTAAAGGATACCTTTCAGAATTTCACATAATACTGGTTTGGTGGTGATGAACTCCTTTAGCTTTTTCTTATCTGTGAAGCTCTTTATCTGACCTTCAATTCTGAATGATAGCTTTGCTGGATAAAGTAATCTTGTTTGTAGGTTCTTGCTACTCATCACTTTGAATATTTCTTGCCACTCCCTTCTGGCCTGCATAGTTTCTGTTGAGAAATCAGCTGACAGTCATATGGGTACTCCCTTGTAGGTAACTGACTGTTTTTCTCTTGCCACTTTTAAGATTCTCTCTTTGTCTTTTGCTCTTGGCATTTTAATTATGATGTGTCTTGGTGTGGCCCTCTTTGGATTCCTTTTGTTTGGGGTTCTCTGTGCTTCCTGGACTTGTAAGTCTATTTCTTTCACCAGGTAGGGGAAGTTTTCTGTCATTATTTCTTCAAATAGGTTTTCAATATCTTGCTCTCTCTCTCCTTCTGGCACCCCCATAATTCGGATGTTGGTACGCTTGAAGTTGTCCCAGGGGCTCCTTACACTATCTTCATATTTTTGGATTCTTTTTTCTTTTTCTTTTTCAGTTGGGTGTTTTTTGTTTCTTTGTATTTCAAATCTTTGACTTGATTCTTGCGATCCTCTAGTCTGCTGTTGGATCTCTGTATATTATTCTTTATTTCAGTCAGTGTATACTTAATTTCTAGTTGGTCCTTTTTCATAACCTCAAGGGTCTCACTAGATTTCTTGAGGGTCTCGCTAATTTATTGGCGGTTTCTAGAAAATCCTTGAAAAACCTTATAAGTGTGGTTTTGAACTCTATATCCAGTAGTTTCCTTTCCTCCATTTCCGTCATTTGTGACCTGTTTCTTTGTCTCCGCATTTTTTTATACTTCTCTGTGTTGACAGCGTGGCTTTCTGTGCTCGGTGTCCTATAGGACCCAGTGGTTCAGCATCCCCAATTACCTGAGGTGGACACTCTTGGTGCATCCCTTTGTGGGCTTTGTGCACAGTCTTGTTGTAGTTAAGCCTTGATTGTGGTAGGTATCACTGGGAGGAATTGACCTCTAGGCCAATTGGCTATGAGAATCAGTGTGTCTACAGTGGGAGAACTTCTGTGCTGGAGACACCCTTAGGAGCAAGACTTGCTTCAGTGGGGCTTTAGTGCTCACTGAGTCTGCCCCCTGAATGTGTCCCTTATGGATCTGAGGCGTTGTAATCTGGATGGTCCCACTCTGACCACTGGGTACACTGGCTCTTGGATCTCTAAGGAGGTGCTAATTTAGCCTCTGCCTGTGGCTACCCAGCAGGAGCTATGGAGGGATCTGCAGATTCTTCTTCTTTGTTTGGGATTTGGAGGTGCCCAGATGAGGCCCAGCTGTGAAGCAATGCAAGCTGCTGTGGGGCCTTGGGCCTTCTTTTGGATGTTCTGGGTCTCTCTGACCCAGTTGTGGTTTGTTAGGTAATTTTAGATTGCAAAGGGCCAGGCCATTCATATGCAAAAGCCTCTGCACACAGCTTGGGTGGGGCGGGGTCTCAGGGAATCAACAGGGTGGAGCAAACAGTTATGGCTGATCCTCAGCCCTGCCCTAAGAGGCTCCGGGTCTCAGTGTCTGGAGGTAATTACTGCAAGCACCTCTGAAAGAATGCTGCCCTTGAGTTCTGCCCACTTCCAGACAGTCCAGTTTCTCCCCGTATGAGTCTGGATCCCCAGAGACTCACCCGGAACTGGAGTTCAGAGCAGTTGGGAGTGTGTGCCTCCCTCCTGATTGAAAAAGACAACCACGTCCTCAGTTGCCAGCCCTTTCTGTGCGTGCCTCCATACCTCTGCACTTTACTTCCGCACCTCCTCTGAGTATCAGTGTGCTTTTCTCTTTCCTTATAGTAGAATTTCCACTCAGCCAGCCTTCCTATGGTTCTGGATGATGTCCGTTTTGTCTTTTAGTTGTATTTTTGAAGTGGTTGTGCGAGGCAGCAATTTCAGGTGTTTACCTATGCCGCCATCTTGGTTTTCTCTATCCTATATGGTCTTAATGGAGGGTTTAGTATTACTAAAATGAGTTCCCACATTTCCATATGCTTGTTTCTAACTCCTTCCTCCCTGTTTATACCTCTTCTCCATCTATACCTTCCATCATGCCACTCATCATGAGGTTCACTCTTTCCCAGGTACTTTTCTTTAGAACAGTGACTCTATTTTACCGTGGAATGAATATGGGTGGAAGATGGGAAGGTCAGGGTAGGGTAAACTTTTGAAGTCAGGAAGTAAGGTATTTACCATATCTTGTAATCTCTCTGTACTTATGGTTCCTCTGCATAAACCTTGCACTTTTAATGGTGCTTTACAGTATTAATTGAGCTACATCAACTACCTATTTTCATACTTCTAGATATTGGTTTTTTCTTTTCGTTAAAGTTTTATTTCTCAATTAGAGGCCCGATGCATTAAATTCATGGAAGAATAGGCTTTCCTTCCCCCGGCTGCCAGCGGTGTCTTCCCTCTGGCACCTGGGACCCAGGCTTCCGTCTGGCTTCCAGCAGGTACCTGGGACTTGGGCTTCCCTCACAGGCCCGGCTTCGTCTGGGAGGACGTCCAGTCTAATTAGCATATTGTGCTTTTATTATTATAGATTACAGTTGACAGTCAATATTATATCAGTTTCAGGTATACAATATAGTGCTTAGCCATTTATATAACTGATATTTTTTGCACCTACCTGACACCATATGTAGTTATTACAATATTATTAATTACATTCCCTATGCCGTATTTTACACCCATGACTGTTTTGTGACTACCAATTTGTACTTCTTAATCCATTCACCTTTTTCACTTAGCACCCCCAACTTCCCTCCCCTCTGGCAACCATCAGTTTGTTCTCTGTATCTACGAGTCTGTTTCCATTCTGTTCATTTATTTTATATTTTATATTGTACATATAAGTGAAATCACTTAGTGTTTGTCTTTTTCTGTCTGACTTATTTCACTCAGCATAAAACCCTCTAGGTACCTCCATGTTGTCATAAATGGTAAAAATCCATTCTTTTTATGGCCAAGTAATATTCCATTGTAGATATCTACAACTTTTTTGTCCATTTGTATTTTGATTGCAACATTTACTTCATTTACATTTAAAGTAATTATTCATAGGTATGTAGCTATTGCTATATTATTGTTTCCTATTGTTTTTGTAGTTCTCTCTTTCTTATTCTCTTGCTCTCTTTTCTTATATGTTGATGACTTTTTGTAGGGTTGTGTTTGGATTCCTTTCTTTTTATTTCTTGTAGATTTTTGGTTTGTGGTTAACATGTGTTTCATATACTGTATATATATATATATATATATATATATATATATACACACATATATCCATCCCATATTTAATGGCTGTTAAATCATGTTGTTTACCCATATCTTCAGAAAAAAACCACTTCTACTGTCGTGGTAAACAACCTGCTTCCCTATTGATAATGGTCTGGCCCTCTAGCAACTTCAGCGCAAAATTATAGCTAATTTGCCTACAAATGTCAGGTGGTCATAATAATCTGGCCACTCAGTGTATATCAAGCTATGTTTTAACAGTCTATTTTAAGTTGATGGCCACTTAAATTCGAACACATTCTAAAAACACTACCATTTTTACTGACTCCCTCTGTGTTTATGTTTTTGTCATTATTATTTTTTTACTTCTTGTATGTTTTTGTATGTATCTCTTAAAAAGCGGTAATTGTAATTAACATGATCTTCCTACTTTTGCCTTGTGACCTTTGTACTAGCTTTAGTATTGGTTGAACCACTGCTTTTATTATGAGTTTGCCTTTTTCAGTGAGATGTTTTTTTCTTTGTGCTGTTTTCTTACTCATATTTTTTAATTTTCTTCTTAAAGGAGTCCCTTTAATATTTCCTGTAATATTGGTTTGGTGGTGATGAACTCCTTCAGCTTTTTCTTGTCTGGGAAGCTAATTTTTTGGTTTTATACTTGTTTTTGAAAAGCAGGTACATTTTTCCATGTCTGGATTTGTTTGGAATCCAATTGACTCCTAAAAGATAGAGGCTTATAAAAAATAGAGAACAGTAAATTATGATGCCTATTGCCAAACTCATCTTATAGAGCTGCTATTTTCTCATTGGTTTTTAAAGAATGTCAGTGGTGAAACTGTATAGCAACTGTAAGCATAAATTGTAATTATTTCTGGGAAAGTTCATACAAAAAGCTGCAACATAGCAATATGAACTGAATACCATAGCAATATGAACTGAATACCATGAAGATTATAAGAAACAAAACCAGTAATGCCAGTCTGCTAAATCATCACCATTTTTAGATTCGGCAATAGGTAAAGGAAACAGCCATGTTACATCCCAAGGAACTGACTTACACTATAGAACAAAGTCATGTGTCTGGGGATGTTAACCAATTCCAGTACTAGTAAACATGGTTTTCTTTTGTTGCAAACAATGCTGTTTTTAAGCAAACTAATTAATGCATACACTGACAAACAAATCCAACAAAAGAGGCACTCAGAGGCACTGTTCACTGAATACTAAAATTTTGAAAGGAAAAATCTATTAGGTCATTTTAGGCATTTACTTTTGCCAAAGAAGGATTGTTCTTTTGACCTTATTTTTCCAACTTTCAATTCTATTCATTAGGAACTAAGATTTTCCAAATCTTCTGTCAAAAATTCTGCCTCCTACTATGTTCACTACTTAAAAGTTTTCTGGTAATTAACTTATTTCCCTTTTCTTTTGCTTATACACATCAGCAACAATTTATACTAAGGATCCAGTGAGGAGTAGTCCATAGCTTTCTGCTCTTTCCAACACCACTACTCAATGAGTCTTCTGGTATTCTTTAGGAAACTTACTGGATCCACTTGGTCCATGGGAAAATCACCACTATACTTATTTCTCCTTGGGGACAGCCCAGAGGGTGGGACCATCATGTGCTCCAGTCACTGGGTAGTGGACAAGTGCTAAAGCAGCAGAATGACCTGAAGCCTATAAAGGGAGAAATAACTTGGTCAAGAGACTGTAAAACCCAAAGAACCAGAATAGCTGGTACTGAAAGGCAGACAAAGCTGAGATGTGTTCACTGGTGCATCTAATAGCAAAGGAGGATAAATAGTCTCCCCTTCTTTTCATTTCCCTTGGGGTGATGACCTCTGATTGCTGTAATGCATTTACTGAGCAAATATTTGAAGAGTACTTACCATGTAAGTGTCAGTAACTGTGTAAGATCTTGAGGCTACAAGAATGAAGAGGAGGTAAATTCTCTGTTCTCATGACAATTGCAAGGAAAGACCATGTGGTTTCAGCACAAACTGCGGCAGGGTGTGAATCCCAGCTTTGCTCAGTTTCCTTATCTATAAACTAGAAGCCCGGTGCACAAAATTCATGCATGGGTAGGGTCCCTAGCCTGGCCGGTGATTGGGGCCTTCCAGCTGCCATCCGGGGCCTTCCTTACCCAGCTGCAAGCTGCTGGACAGGGCCTTCCTTCATTCCATGCCACCCCACAGTAGTCAGCGCATGTCAGGGTGAGCGATCGAACTCCCGGTTTCCCTGTTGAAGTCCCAAGGGGACACTTTGCATATTAGCCTTTTATATATACTACTAGAGGCCCGGTGCACAAAAATTTGTGCACTTGGGGGGAGGGAGGGTCCCTCAGCCCGGCCTGTGCCCTCTTGCAGTCTGGGACCCCTCGGGAGATAACGACCTGCTGGCTTAGGCCTGCTCCCGGGTGGCAGAGGGCAGGCCCAATCCCTAGGTGCAGCCCCTGGTCGGGCTCAGAGCAGGGCCAATTGGGGAGTTGGGGCGCCGTCCCCTGTCATGCACAGAGCAGGGCGGATCGGGAGGTTGCGATGCCACCCTCAGTCACGCTCAGGGTAGGGCCGATTGGGGGGTTGGGGCACCATCCCCTGTCACACTCAAGGCAGGGTCGATGGGGAGGTTGCGGCACCACCCCCTGTCTCGCACAGAGCAGGGCCCATCAGGGGGTTGGGGCGCCGCCACTCTCACACTCAGGGCAGGGCCGATCAGGGGGTTGAGGAGCTCCCCCCTGTCACTCACAGAGTAGGGCTGATAGGGGAGTTGGGGCGCCGCACCCTGTCACACTCAGGGCACGGCTGATGGGGAGGTTATGGCTCCACCCCATCACACACAGAGCAGGCCCGTGGGGTGGGGGGGTTGGGGCGCCGCACCCTGTCACACACAAGGCAGGGCCGATCAGGGGGTTGGGGCGCTGTACCCTGTGACACACAGAGCCGCAGGGCGATCAGGGGGTTGGGGAGCTCCCCCCTATCAGGCACAGAGCAGGGCTGATCAGGTGGTTGGGGCGCCTTCCCCTGTCACGAACAGAGCAGGGTGGATAGGGAGGTTGTGGCCCCGCCCCCTGTCACACAGAGCCGCAGGACGGTCAGGGGGTTTGGGCTCTGCCCCCTGTCATGCTGATCCTGGTGCCAGGAGGCCTCGCGGTTCCGCTGATCCTGGTGCTGGGAGGCATATTACCCTTTTACTATATAGGGTAGTGGCCTGGTGCACGGGTGAGGGCCGGCTGGTTTGCCCTGAAGGGTGTCCTGGATCAGGGTGGGGGTCCCCATTGGGGTGCCTGGCCAGCCTGGGGGAGGGGCTGAGGGCTGTATTCAGGCTGGCGGGTGACTGAAGCTCCCAACCGCTCCTTTTATTTTTTTATTTTTTTATTTTTATTCTGGGCCAGCTTTAGCTCTGAGGCTTGGCTCCAGCTCTTAGGCCTTTGCTGCTGAAAGCAGGTATCTGGTTTGTTTGGATTCTATAATCGCAACACTGTTTCAACTCCAGCTCTGAGATCCCGGCGGGCTGAAAGCAGGTTTCTGGGGTTTTGTTTAGCTTCTATATTTGTAACAATGTTTGAAACTGCAAACTCAGAGGCCGGCAGCGGCAGGCGGGGAACATTGGAGTCCTCCGTCACTGAAGCAAGCAAGCCTCACGTTAGCTTCAAGCTGCCTGGCTGCCAGCCGCCATCTTGGCTGGCAGTTAATTTGCATATCACCCTGATTAGCCAATGGGAAGGGTAGCGGAGATACGGCTAATTACCATGTTTCTCTTTTATTAGATAGGATAGATTGTTGGTAATAATAATACCTATCTCATAAGAATGCTGTGAGGATTACATAAAATAACAAATGTAAAGAACAATGCCCAGTCCAAATAAGTACTACATAAATATTAACTAATATTGCCACAATGTACTCTTATATACACTCATGTGTTGCATAATGGCATTCTGGTCACATTGCACTGTAGGATGTGTCATTCAAGAACCCAAAAAGGTAGAGGAAAATCCGCTGTGTAGTCAGCTATACCATCTAGATGTGTGTACTCTGTGAGATTCACAGACCAATGAAATTACCTATCAGTGCATTTCTCAGAATATATCCCTGTTGTTAAATGATGCATGACTGTAGTAACAAAATATTTCCATTAGTGATATAATGTCGGTGGTCTTAATTCAGCACCTAGAAGGGTTCAGGAATCAGGAGAAGGCGCTGTGTGTAAATTGATTAGAGTCCAGAGACGAAACATAATTTTGGAAGGCATTATGGGAAGTCAGAGAAGACTTAGCTAAAGGAACTAAGTTCTCCCTTGTCTCAGGACCCCTTGCTATTTATTAACACAAATTGTCCTAAGGCAAGGTAGATATACACATCAAAGGGTAAGGTTTGGTATTCAGAATCCATTGTCAGATTGGGGAAATTGCCTATGGCTGTTCAGGTGTTTGGCCAGTAGGAGGCAATAACATGTAGACTGAAATGCCCTCAGCTGTCTGGCAGTAAGCAATCATCTTATGCATACTTTTCAGGTTTGGGGAAATGCCCTCAGCCATCTCCAGATGTTTCAGCCCTGCTGACATGCTGGAATTGGCTGCCGGCAGTGATGCAACAGGAAGAAAATAAAATATTAAAAATAAAATGATATAAAATATATAGCAGTGGCAGAATTGAGGGAAAGCTGGCACTAGTTCATACTGGCTGGTCAGGAAAAGCTTCACAGAAAGGTAAACTAAGACCTGAGTACCACCATCAAAATACAAAGAAAACCAAAACCCTTCAGAGTGATCTGGAGGTAGTGTTCCTTGTATAGGAAGCAGCAAATGAGACTTCCAGGGGTTTAGTGAGTAAAGGGAAAAATTGCAGGAGTCGCCACATCCTAAAATCTCCTTTAGACCATGCTAAGGAGTATGGATTTTATTCCGAGTGCAGTGGGATGTCCCTGGAGAGTTTGGAGAAGCAGATGGAACTTTTTGAAATTCACTGCTGAGTCAAGTAGTACACTGAGAGACCAGTCGGGAGCCGAAAACCAGGATTACAGGCTTTATTAGGGGAAGAGACCTGCCGGGCTGTCTCGAAAGGGGAGAACAGCAACCCGCACAGAGGTGGGCACTCCTTTTGAGGGGCGGGATGGGAAGGAATGGGGGCTTAGTGTACTTGGTGCGTGCTGATTGGTGGCTTAATGTATGGTCCATATAGGAACAAGGGCTTAGGGTATTTGGCAGGTGTTGATTGGTGGTTCAATGTATAAATCATATAAGGTGCATGGTTAGTCACTCAGGTATTTCTGAGCTGCGGGTTACGTCATACTTTGTCCACCAGCTGGGGGAAGGGAGGACCTATCATACACAATGGTTACATTTCTTTTCTTTTGCAACATTTAGTTTTTCTTAGTTAATTATTGCATTCTTTTCTTCCTTTTGCTCACTTTACTATGTATTTATTGCGAATTCTTCCCAACTATCTAGTAGTCTCAATATAATTTTGCATAGGTCAAATATGTCCACTTATTTGTTAATTCTTTTTTTTTTTTTCCTCCTGTACTTTTTTTGTTTTTGTTTTTCCTGCTACTTTTCTTGTTCTTGTTCCAATCTGTCCTGGTTTCTCTCCAGGCCAGCTGCAGAATTGTCTTTCTAAGACTTCTCCTTGCCACCCATTATCCTCTCTCATTATTACGTCTCCAGATTTCTGAGTCTCCTGGCTTCCTCTTCCTTAGTTTACTTCCTCCTTCATGTGGAGCATTTCCTGCAATAGTCACCAAATAAAGAGTGCAGGAGAGGTAAATATTTTGATCCTCGCATGCCTGAAATACTTTTGTTCTACTATCAGACTAGCTTGATATTTGTGAATAACCTTCTAGGTTAGAAATGATTTTTCATCAGAATTTTAAAGGAATGGCTTTATTGTTTTCTAGTTTCCTGTGCGTCACTTATGAGAAGTCCGAGAACACACTTATTTCACATCTTTTTTACCTGTGACCTGTTTTCTGTTCTTTCTTGATCCATTCAGCATCTCTTTTTAAGTTAGTGTTTGAAAGTTTGATGGTAACATGAGTCCTTAGTCATTCATCCTAGGAAATTTTCTGGTCATATATCTTTGATAATTTCTTCTTTTGTTTCTTTGGTGTTTGTTGTTATTGTTTTTCTTAAACTCCTATTAGCTTGATGTTAGACCTTCTTGATCGATCCTATAATTTAAAACATTTTTCTCTCATTGTGTTCAATTTTCTGGGTCGGGGTGTTACTGGTGAAGATGGCAGTGAAACTGGACCTCAGTTCTTGAGTTTGGCAATGAAATACTTCTGAGCCAAGAACTCAAGTTATAAGAGAAAGTTTATTTAGAAAGTTACAGAGGTAGTAGAATGAGCCATCTGGGCTGTGTGGGCTCAGGAAACAAGATATAGAAGCTAAAGAAGGGCCCCTGGAGTTTAGGAGAAAGGCAAAGGTAACACATGGGGGTATGGGAGGGGGGCGGGGAGATGAGGGGGAAGGGAAAGACTCTGACTTGCTCCCTAGAGGGATAACATGTCTTGGTCCTTCCTCTTGAGGGTTTTAAAGGCTGGGAGTGTAGGGGAGGTCTTATGGGAAGATCGCAATAGAATAGTCATCAGCTTTATGCTGATAATTTAAAATGAGATTTATTCCCCTGACTTCATCCACCCTTTGGTGTGGTTGGAACAAATGACAGTAATTGGATTTCTGCTATCTATCTCCCTGAGTAGGGTAATTTAAGCTATTTATCCTCTGGTGGGGAGAAGTGTGAACCATTTACTCCTAAGTGTCCTTGGTTAGGGAAGATAAGATTTTGCAATTTTAAGATGGCTGTAAACTGCTTGGCCATTTAACTGTCTCAGGTTCCCTGCTTCATCTGTCCTCGCTTGCTTCCCTGTCTTAGGGGGAAGATTTTACCTATGTTATATTCCAGCCTTTTTCTTTCATTTGAAAGGTTAGCCTCCATGTTTCTAAGAGCTTTTAAAATTCTCTTTTTAAAATGATCATGTTCTTGTTTCATGGATGAAGTAACTTCCCTATATTTCTGAACACATTCATTACAATTAAAACCTGTATTTCTGAGGACAATAATTATAATTAACACTGTTTTCTCCTGTTCTTTGCACTGTCCCTCGCCCACATCTCTTTCTTTCTGTTTCTTTTGGGAGGTGGTACCTTTCATGTTGGAGGCTTTCCCCGACTAGCTGGTGACTTGTGTTGATCCATTTAAATACATATATATGTGTCTTTTAAATTTTATTTGTCAGTCCAGTTCACATTCAGCACTATTTTGTAGTAGTTTCTGGTGTACAGCATAGTGGTTTGACAATCCTTACTTTACAAGGTGATCCCCTGATGTTTCCAGTGCCCACCTGGCACCATGCAGAGTTATTACAATATTGCTATGTTCCCTATTCTGTCCTATACATCAATCCGTTACATTTAAGAATGGGCCACTAAGAAGCCTATAGGAAACTCTGTACATACGCTTTACTCCTCTGGTTGTTTCACTGTTACGTGACTGCTGTAGACAGTGGGAATGGCACAAGGCATCTAACTGGTGGGGTCAAACCAGACCTGGATTCAGCAACCCTGGTACTTGGGTTCTGGCTAGGAAAGAATTCAGAGCCAAGACCCAAACTGTAAGAGAACATTCATTTGGTAAATCACAGAGCTAGAAAAAGTAATTCCTCGAAGAAATGGGCTTAGGAAACGAGTTATGGAGGTAATGGAAGGGCCCTGGGAGCTGGGGTGTGAGGAAGCTAATGGTAAGGTGCCTGGGGCAGGGAGGGGGGCTGGAAAGGCACTGGTTCCTCTATCCTAGGGTTTTAAGGGTTGAGATTTTGGGGGAGGCACCAGGGGAAGATCTCAATAGAATATTCAGCAGCTTTCCAGGTGTGTCCTTTTGAGAGGGTTAACATGAAATGCAGGCAGACAGGGCAGGGGTCCAGTGGAAAACAAAGGCAGGTGGAACATAGGCAGGGGGAGTCAGGGCAGTTTGAGCAGCCTAATCACAGAAACCAGCCAGGCTGAAATAATAAAATGTTTCTGGACTCAAAGCGGGAGGCATGGGAAACCAAGGGAGGGCCTGCAACAGTAAGGTGTACTAACACATAGAAACAGAAAGTTCAGCATGGGAACAGAGAAAGAAGACATAGAAACAGAGAAAGTTCAGGTCCATTGCTTGGCAGAAACAATTGAGGGAATCAATCAGGTGATGACACAGAGAGATATGGAAGCAGGCTTGTAGCAAATATACACCCCTGGACTATAAGGCTTTTACGGGCAGCCCATTATTGGGCCCCTTCTTCTTGAGGGGAGTCTGAATCTGCTTGTAATAAATTTTCCACACTTTTGCTTAAATATTTTGGTCCATGGAGATCATTCTTTGGCATCGAGAGATACAACCCTGGGGAAAACACCTTGGCTCACAGTTCTGGTCATCACGGTCAGGGTCTAGTTCTCCACTGATTAAATGGCTGGCACCAGGGCAGGGGGGTCATTATTCAGTGTAGCTGGTCCTAAGGCTTGAGGCATAGGTGTTATCTCTAGGGAGGAAAGGTCGAGGGCATCCTGGTCTTAATCAAATGATCATTGAAATTTAGGGGAGAAAAGTCACCCTGGGGGTGACCTTACAATTGTCTGTTGTTAGGCACCTGGGGCTTTCTGCCCTGGTGACCTCCTGTACCTGGCCCATGGTCCTTGCTCTGCTCATGTCTGCCTACATAGAAGTGACTAGGCCATTTTGTTGGAGGACTCCTAAATGTTTTTTAACTCTATATCCTCGCTTATGGTGTTATTAATTTTGCAGGAAGAATCACCCAACCTGCATAGCACTTCCTGCCTTTGTTCTGTGGTCCCACCAGGGGCAGGAGACTAGATATTTCACCACGTAATCTCCCCGAAAACAGTGTTTAGATTTCCTGAAGCCTGGATCTCTTGTGGCTCATCTTTCCAGTGAATAAACCTACTGTGTCCTGCTGCAATCAGGAAAGAATAGTTACCTGGCTGTGCTGGGTGGGCATGGAGACCTGCCCACACAAACCTGGTGGTATAGCCTTCCACACACCAAGGTTACATGCTCTAGCGCAGCGGTTCTCAACCTGTGGGTCGCGACCCCTGTGGGGGTCGAACAACCCTTTCACAGGGGTTGCCTAAGACCATCTGAAAACATATATAATTACATATTGTTTTTGTGATTAATCACTATGCTTTAATTATGTTCAATTTGTAACAATGAAAATACATCCTGCATATCAGTTATTTACATTACGATTCATAACAGTAGCAAAATTACAGTTATGAAGTAGCAATGAAAATAATTTTATGGTTGTGGGTCACCACAACATGAGGAACTGTATTAAAGGGTCGCGGCATTAGGAAGGTTGAGAACCACTGGTTTAGAAAGAAGAGATGTAAGTGGGAAGCTTACAGTTGAGTGATCCGCAGGCATTTCTAGCCAATAGCATTACTTTTGATAGACTGAGACCAGCACAAAACATCCTCTCAGTCTACTCCTGTGCAGAAAATAGTTAACATAGTACACCTGAGACTGCTAGACTTGCAAAGGTCTGCTGCAAGGCTGGCCCCTGGTTGGTGTCTGGGAATTTGGGTTTCTAGGGGGGTTCCCCCAATTCCCTGATAAGAGTGGCTCACTGTGTCTAAACTATTTACACAAACAATGTGGTTTCTGTTGAACATCTGCTTCTGTTCTGGAAGTCAGAAATTTTGGTATGTGCTAGGTATAGGGTGCCTTCATGACCAGCGCCCCTAATAAAAACCTGAGCACTGAATCTCTAATGAGCTTCTATGGTAGACAACATTTTGCATGTGTTGTTTTAACTTGTTGGTGGAGGAATGAAGAGCATGACTACAGAGAGAGGATTCCTGGAAGCTTGTATCTAGTTTCCTCTGGACTTCATCCCATTTACCTTTTCCCTGATTTGCCTTGTGTCAAATAAATCTTAGCTGTGAGTACTGTGGCCAATTTTCTAATCTGTCAGATGGGGTTTATGATGATAATATCTACCTTATAAGTGGCGTGATGATTATGAAACATGTGTGGAATGAAGGGCCCGATGTAGGATGCATCTGATAGAGGGTGATTGTTATTCTGGAGTATGTTCATATAAAGAACATCTTGTGTTTATGTGTTCATGCTCCTGTCTTTTTGTCAGAGTAATACTGACATATCCGCTCCAGTAAATTAACTCTCAAATCTTAGATGACACATTTGATGAAAACAGGTTCACATGCCAGCTTATAAAGACCCTTGGTTCTTTCACTAAAGTGTGTGTGTGTGTGTGTGTGTGTGTGTGTGTGTGTGTGTGTGTGTGTGTATTCGTTTCTTCACTTAACAGACATGAAATAAATTATTTTTGTTTGTTTGGTCAAAATTCACATGTTGAATCCTAACTCCCAAATGTGATGGTTTGAGGAGGTGGGGCCTTTGGGAGTGACTAGTTCCTCACGAGTAGGATTAATACCTCCTAAAAGAGGCTCCCGAGAGATAATTCACCCCTCCTTTCACTGAGGATGTAACAAAAAGTCTGCAATCCAAAAGAGGACCCCCATTAGGCATGCCGGCATCATGACCCAGCCTGCAGAGCTGTGAGAAATAAATGTTTGCTGTCTACATGGTGCCTTGCCCGTTTTGATATAGTAGCCTGAACAAACTAAGGTTGTTTCCCTTTCCTTTTCTTCATGCTACCCTTTGATGTGCACCTGGAAGCCTGTAGAATAGTACATGACCTATTCGAAAGGCTGAAAGTTGCAGAAGTGAGGAAGGGGCATGGAGTGGAATTAGAGAGGAACTTTACGGTAGTTTATATATTAAGTTGTGACTAGTGGAAGCTATTAAAACAAAATCCACCAAAGATATATCACATAAACTTTGCTCCCGCTACAACTATTTTCTTTACAAAGTTTGTCCTTTGGCTGCCTTGAGGCGGAGGAATGTTGCTGAATGCCTTATTAAAGAGTACAAAGATCTCCAAGGTATGTGATATCTCTTATGATCAAGAGAGCACACCACTGAGAATACATACCAGCTGGTAGGTAACATGCCTGAACACCGCAAGCAGTGTACTGCATGAAAGCTGGCTTACAAGGAAAGTACAGATCACACTTGTTCAAGGCCGAAGTCCAAGGCCATACTGGCTCTGGGCTCTGTGGCTCCAGGTTTAGAATAGTCTCACATTGAAAGAGTTATCCATCCTTGGGAACTGTCTATTGATGCTTGCGTATTCAAGACATGATGAGGGGAGAATGGGGTTTTAGAGAGATCCCTTGCCCCTTCCACCACTGAGGACATGATGAGAAGTCTGTGACCCAGAAGAGGGCCCTTCATTGTCTGCTCCCATTTTTTGGGGTATTGGCATACAAGTTCTTTAATAATCCTCGTACTATCTCCCTAAATTAGTTCTCATTAGTCTCCTTTATCTTATATTTCTCAAACTTCCTATTTTTTTTTCTTTCTTTTCTTTTTTTTTTTTTTTCTGCAAAAAGCTTTATTGTTTTATTTGGTCCGATGCATGGGAGAGGGCTTCAGGGTGGTTAAAAGAATGGCTAGTAGTTTTGGGAAGAGGCTCAGGTAAAAGCCAGACACCAGGGGATGCAGAGGGGGCCTCTCAAAGGCCTCTGGGCTCCAAAGGCTCCTAATCATGCTTGAGGGTGAGCCTTCGGAAGAGATACTTGCTCAGCCCAGGCTGGGGGCCGGCCAGCCTGTGGAGGTGAGTCAGGTGTCACTCATCTTCTTGATGAGTTTCATCTCCTCACCCAGGAAGTGATTCTCTAGGAGTCACAGGATGAGGGTCTGTGCGGGTAGAACCCAGGGCCTGCAGCTCCAAAAGGGCCTGGTTCAGGCTCCTCTCCAAGGCCAGGGCAGCTTCCATGGCCCTGAGTTTTGCCCACTCATCCTGGGAGGCCTCAGCACATCCTGAAGAGAATGCAGCCATAGCACTGGTTTTGCAATTTTAAGAGGCGATCAGCGCCCTTGCGCTTCTTCTATGCCAACTCTCGGATAAATGAGCCACATCTTCGCGGTTGAAATAGAAGCCCAGAGAGAGGTAGGTGCAGGAGGCCCACAGGTGCAGGCTGGCCAGGTGGTTGACCGCAGCTTCCACCTCGGTGGAATAATTCTGACGAATTTGGGAGCAATAAGGAGTTAAGGTAGAAAACAAAAACCAAAAAACACCAGTGTGTTGGCTGGTCCTGGAGGTGGTTCTGAGGTGGTGACTGGATGAGACGCAGGAGAGTGGCCGGAGGCTGGGAGAAGGGGCGTCCCTGGGTCTGTTTCGTCCAAACACTGTTGAAGCAAGAGACAGATCCGGGACCGCCGAGGGCACTCCCAAGCTTCCTATTACTAACCCTTACTTACTGTTTACCGCTGACTGCTTTAAAGAGTTATATGATGATGAATTATAATTTAGATCTGTCATAGCATTTTTATTTCATCAGAAATAACTAATGACCAAATAGGGTATTATCCTGATAGTTTGAAGTAGCTGGAATCACTGTGGGATAAAACATGTAAACATAAAACACACATACATATGCTCACAATTCTAAAACCTTTTTTCTTTTTCAAAAATATAGTTTTATTGATTTCAGAGAGGAAAGGCGAGGGAGAGAAAGACAGAAACATCAATGATGAGAAGGAATCATTGGTTGGCTGCCTCCTGCACTCTCTACACTGGGGATCAAGCCTGCAACCTGGGCATGTGCCCTGACTGGGAATTGGAATCCAACCATGACCTCCTGGTTCATAGGCTGATGCTCAACCATTGAGCCATGCCAGCCTGGCAAAGTCTTTTTCTCTAGCAGAAGATAGACTGGTAGGGAGAAACATAGTTCTTTACTGTT
This sequence comes from Myotis myotis, assembly GCF_014108235.1. NCBI lineage: Eukaryota > Metazoa > Chordata > Mammalia > Chiroptera > Vespertilionidae > Myotis > Myotis myotis. The sequence continues at coordinate 179,579,458 of NW_023416335.1, forward strand.
GAGCCTATTTTTATATAATCAGTCATTACATTATTATACATTTACAAGATCTATTTTTTACTTTGTAAAGTAATTACACTCATGCACAAAGTGAATTTACTATTTAAAAGCCATTTGTGACAATACATTTGCATATTAGAAATCCTGTGATATATCTGTTTTGTATATTAAGACTGTCATACACTGGCCTTGCTTACAGTGGGGAAATGGATGCCATCACTGGTGAGAAAGAGCCTCCAAACCAATTTTTTGAAATAGAGATATACATTAACCAGACTCTTTGAGGAAGCGGGTTAAAACTCACTTGAGGACTGCACCAAATCCAAATGTTGAAGGAACCCCAGTGGAAGATGGCTTTTTCTGTATGTTGCTCCAGCAATCTGAGGAAAGGCTGCAAAGCTAGTGGACCTCCTAGTACAATGGGAGAAGTGCTGGCCATCTGGGGGGGTCACATTGCCAAGAGGATTTTTGGAGCATCTAAGGTCAAACTACCACTGAGCACCCAGCTGGGCAGCAGGGTTGTAAGAAAGCCATTGCACAAATTTATAGAGAGGTGAAGTATCTGAATCCTTTCTTCTCACTAAAAATCATAAATAATTTAAGTTTAATAGATGCCAAATTTTCTCAAAGCAAAAGCCCTTCAGATCTAATATAAATCTGCACTGTAATAATTATAGCTAACATAGATTAAGAACTCACTAGGTACTGGCACAGGCTTTATGCAAATTCTCTCCTTTAGTACTCACAAAAACTCATTATTCATAGCACTTCACAAATGGAGAAACTGAGACACAGAGAGATTAAGTGACCAGACCAATCTTGCAAAGCTATTGAATCTGGCACTGCCACTCCAGAAGCTAGATGCTTCACTGCTGCATGACAGGGTTTGCCTATCAGCTTGATAACCTTATGTTAGAACAAAGAAACAATGGAGACATATTCCGTTCAGTAGTTTGTAAAATACTCTAACTTACATATTTCCTTTTTGCCTTTATAGCGAAGGCAGCTGAAGTTCAGAGTCAGTAATGTAAGGTTTGGAGACATTAGGTGACTTGCCCAAGGTCATATCTACTAGATAGTGGGGGTAGAGCTTGAAACAAATCTTGCAATGAAACCAGAACTCACAGCTTAAAGAGATTTAGGAAGAATTCCCAGGGGCATTTCAATGTCTATCCAGAAGTATGTGGAAGTTAGAGGAGATAGGCAAAATATGTTGTGACTAGATGAAGGCATTTTTAGTAAGGTTCTATATATCGCAGACACAGAGCCTGAAAAAATGGCTATATTGAAAATCTAGTTTTGATTTGTTTATTCCTAACACAATGAGTTTATATAGGTATCTGTTTTCTGCTCTCACATATGTATGTATGTATGTATGTATGTATGTATATGTATGTGTGTAAAACATATCAGCTCATCTATCAATTTTATTTTATTGATTTTTTAGAGAGAGAGTGCCGGGGTTCTTGTTCTAGCATCAAGAAGGGTTCAGGAAATCTGGAGAAGGCTGTGCGTAGATTAATAAAGAGTCCGGAGATGAAGCATACTTTTGAAAGGCATTAGGGCAGCGGTTCTCAACCTGTGGGTCGTGACCCCTTTGGCGATTGAACGACCCTTTCACAGGGGTCGCCTAAGACCATCCTGCATATCAGATATTTACATTATGATTGAAAACAGTAACAACATTACAGTTATGAAGTAGCAACGAAAATAATTTTATGGTTGGGTCACAATATGAGGAACTGTATTTAAAGGGCCAGAAGGTTGAGAACCACTGGTAAGGTATTCTCGTCCCAGGACCCCACGCTTTTACACACAATTTGTCCTGAGGCAAGGCAGAAACATACACTTCAAAGGGTCAGGGTTTCATACAGAGTCCATTGTCAGAATGGGGTATTAGCTTATGGCTGTTCAGGTGTTTGGCCAGTAGGAGGCAATAACATGTAGATTAAGATGCCTTTTTAGCTGTCTGGCAGCCACAATCAATTTAATGTGTCCTATTCAGGTTTGGGGAAATGCCCTCAGCCATTCCCTGCTGAACACACTGGAATTGGTCTCCTTGGTCTCTGGCAAGAGAGGAAAGGAGAGGGAGAGAGAGAGAAACATTGATCAGCTGCCTCCTACACATCCCTTACTGGGGATCAAACCTGGAACCCAGGCATGTGCTGGGCATGTGCCCTGACCAGGAATCGAACCAGTAACCTTTTGGTGCAAGGGATGATGCTCAACCAACTGAGCCATACCAGCCAGGGCAATCAGTTTTTAATTTAAACAAAAACATGGTGGATTTACTAGTGTACATTCAGTCAATTTTTTAAAAAAACTTTTGAGGTTCACATTTACCTGACGGTACTAAGCACTGGAAATCCAACAGCAGGTGTCCTCAAACTACGGCCCGCCGAAAGCATTTATCCGGCCCGCCGGGTGTTTTTGCCGCCACTGCGGGTCCTGCTTAGCAGCCAACTCATCCCGGGCCCTCAGTGAGCATGTGTGGAATGTCTGAGGGACAGTGAACTGGCCCCCTGTTTAAAAAGTTTGAGGACCTCTGTCCAAGAGAATAAAGTCATTGCCCAGACAGGAGGGGACTGGCACAGCAACCAGCAGGGCAACCCTCAAGTGTCCTAACTGAGTCAGTAAATGGCGGGTTAAACTAGTGTCTCCAACCTGCAGAACTCATACAGGAAAACCTTCCAAAGCGGCACACAGGTCAGGCAAGTGTTAGGAAGCCTTTCAGCTTCCAGGCTCCCCACCTTCATCGAAGTCTTTCCCAAATCTTGCCTGCAGCAGGAAGCATCTTGCCAGTAGTCTTTTCCCACCTCCCTTTTCATAACACCCATCTCTCACACGCTACAAAATAAATGCTTTTCTTTCATCCCCTCTAAATTGTCCAGCACGCTGCAAAACCACCAGGGCGAAAGAAAGGGATGGGTCAGATTACTGTATCAGTTAAACCTCTTCCAATCAAGTCACCACAAACCCGTTATCAGGCTTCCTGTCTTTGTCTTGTTGCTGTTTCACACTCCCTCGCAGGTGGAATAGGACCCGAGAAACAGAAAGTTTTGGTGTACACAGGATACTCTCCATCCAGAAGCAGCAGGAGCAAGGGCACATTTTCACAGACCCAGCCTTCTTCCATCTCCTTGACTGTGGTCTGCAAATCCCCAGAGCAGTGACGATGGCAGGCCCTTGTTTCATCCAGGTGACAGATCTATGGTATGGCTCCAGGACTATTGCTCTGTATCGATATTTGAATATTTGAGGTTTCTAAAAGGCATGACAGGGATAACAAACATATGAGGTGTGCCCTTGGCCCTTTCACCATGAGAAAGCTTGATGGACTATCTCATCAATTCGTGTCTCTCTTGCACATTTGGAATGGTCTCAAAGAGGAGGAGGTGATAAGGGACCTGTTTACTTCTGATGGAGCAAAAGGGACACAGAGAAGTTGGTATTTTATAGTTTCTTGAACATATATGACACTCACAGGAAAAGCGTTTTCTTGATTTCTTTGTTAATCCTCATCTGAGGATATTTTTTTCCATTGATTTTTTTTTTTTTTTTTTTTTTTAGAGGCTATCGAGGGAAGTAGAGAGACAGAGAGAGAAAAAATATCAATGTGAGAGAGACACATCGATTGGTTGCCTCCAGCATGCACCTCAACTGGTGTCAGGGATAGAGCCTGCAACTGAGGTACATGCCCTTGACCAGAATTGAACCCAGGACCCTTCACTCTGTGAGCAACCAGCTAGGGCAGGAAAATCATTTTCATCATTCCCAAAAGATTACAGCATTCCAAAATATCTAATTTTCCATTGGAAAAACTAAACATACCTTTTAGTTTTTCTTAATAGGAGTATGTTGTGGATTTTACTACAAATAATTTCCTCAAAGTAAATTAACCTGCACTCTTAACAGCAGAGCAGCTACTTATGTTCTGGTGTAGAACAAAATGTTCTCCAAAGCAATCCAGGATATAATACCCTGGATGTTTAAAAACAAGTCTCATTTAATTAGGATTAATTTCTCCCTCCCAGAAATTATGTGATTATATTTCTGTAAAAAAACAACAAAAAACCCAAAAACCATAAGCTGAATTGTTTCTAAACATGAAATGAAATTTCTAATCTTTCTATCAAGAACCCTTGGTTGTCTGTTTCTCTGTCCACCATCACTCCTTTTCAGGGTACCTGGCGATGACCTAGGCACTTGTACGGGTAAGGGTTTCTTCTGTGTACAAAGGGCATGGGGAGTGCAAATGAGGACAAGGGGAGGGTCAGGCAGGGACAGATAAAGCAAGAGAAAATTCTGACAGACAGGCAGCTCCAGCGCATGTAGAACCCCACAGACTGAGCTCAGGAGGTTCCCCTTCGAGACAATGGTTTCAAAGTGGAGAGTATGCACCTGGGATGTGTAACAGAGACCAGTGGGTGTCAGACGCATTCATTATATAGGTTTATGTTTTCTCCAACATGTAGGAAAAAATTAAATTGTACTTATATTTTAACTCACAATGGCTGACGTGGGCACCCTCTGTGCAGCCTGTCAGGTTATCACACTGTCACAGACTCTGAGCTGTGTAGGGGGTTGGGGGGGGGGTGGGGCAGGGGCAGTGTCACTGCTCTAAGAGGTCCCTGTGCTGCCTGTGCGGTCACCCTCCCTTAGCAGGTTGTGATTGTGATTATGGGAAACTGGTTAAGGAGATTTACAGATTATGTCAGTCTGTGTTCACTGATAATCCTTACAAAAGGGACAACTGGTTTTAAAAGATTTCTGCAAACAAAAAATAACAGCAGAAAGCCAGAATAAAATATTAGTCATATAAAAACCAGAAAACAACAAAAATAAGACAGAGCTAATATTTTTCCATTTCTTAGTATAAGTTCTTCATTATCCATGTTCTGAGATAAAAATAGCAATGCTGTAGTCAGAACTGACAAACAGTGGGGCACAAGATATTGGTACCATCAATAAGACTGTTTAAAAGATATATTTATTATCATTTATAATTCCTTGGTCCTGTGCCTTTAGCCAAGGATGGTACAAGAAAACAATCATAATTAGGAAGATATTTTAAAATGCTAATCATTTCATGTTTATCTCATCTTTTTTATTCTTATTTTTTTGTATGACATGTATTTGGTTATTTTCTTAAATAGCAGAACAAACATGTTAGGTTTGCATGCTGTTCTGGTTAACATCGCTATAAAATCGATCTGCTGCATTGTCTGGGCTCAGCTGCGTAGTTTTAGTCTGGGGTCTACCATGTGGTTTCAGTCATCTGAAGGCTTAAGTGGACTGAATGTTCAAGACAGACGCTTCACATGGTTGGCAGTTGATGCTGGATGTTGGCTGGGAGCTTATCTGGGACTGGTGACTAGTGAGCTTGCACATGGCTCTCCATGGGGCTTGGGCTTCTTACAGCCTGGTGGCTGGGTTCCAGATGGGGAAGTCTCAAGAGCCTTCAAGAGGAAGAAAGCAAAAGCTCCCTGGCTAAAGTGTACGTCTAGACTTGGTACAGCACCACTTCTACACTTCTGCTATATTGTATTCGTCAGAGAGTCACAGGGCCCACCTAGATTCAGAAGGGTGGGGGAAATAAACCACCTCATGATGAGGTTGAGCAGAAGAGCATATGCAATGAAAGATAAAAGGTTGAAGCTATCTTTGGAAAATGCATTCTGATCTTTGGAAAATAGAATATGCTACACATGCTCAAATTATTATTGATAGGAGTGCAGAAACATAAAATTTGGAGTCATTGGAACTGAAGGCAAGATGACCAAGCTTGTGGTCAAACTGACTTGACCTACAGCTGTTCGATCTTGGGAAATGTAGCCTACCTCTCTGGAAATCTGTGAAAGAGAACCTATGGTGTGTGGTGGAGGTGATGGAGGGGGGCTTTTTGGGGTATTAGATAAGAAATGTGTACCCAAAGTGCCCAGTATATCATAAGTGGCTGAGCCACTGGAAGATAATATTCTGCCCACAGCACAGCCCAGCCTGGAAACGGTAGCTGTGGCGCCAGATAATGACATCATGTAGCAACGCCCGGCTTCCTCTCCCTAGCGACTAGCCTCTTTGCAGTTTCTTCAGCCCAGTAACACGACTTGCTTTATAGCCAGGTGCAAACATTTTACACTTTAACCAGAGCCTGTGAAGCATTTTTCCCATGCCTCATCTCATTTTATCCTCACAGAAGTCCTGGAGTAGGTAGAGAGGAGACTCGGTGAAATCCTCTTTTCTTTTCATTAGCCCGAAAACAGAGATTTAGAAAGCTTAGACTAGGGGTCTTCAAACTACAGCCCGTGGGCCACATGCAAATACAAATATTGTATTTGTTCCTGTTTTTTTTTTTTTTTTTTTTAAATATATTTTATTGATTTTTTACAGAGAGGAAGGGAGAGAGATAGAGAGAGTTAGAAACATCGATGAGAGAAACATCGATCAGCTGCCTCCTGCACATCTCCTATTGGGGATGTGCCCGCAACCCAGGTACATGCCCTTGACCAGAATCGAACCTGGGACCTTTCAGTCTGCAGGCCGACGCTCTATCCACTGAGCCAAACCGGTTTTGGCCTGTTTTGTTTTTTTTACTTCAAAATAAGATATGTGCAGTGCACATAGGAATTTGTTCATAGTTTTTTTTTTTAAACTATAGTCTGCCCTCCAATGGTCTGAGGGACAGTGAACTGGCCCCCTGTTTAAAAACTTTGAGGACCCCTGGCTTAGACATTTGACCCGACTGAAAAGAAGTAAGAAATGATGGACCTTGAAAACGACTTCAGGTTTTCTCACTGCGCAGAATATAGTCAAACACTGCTGCAGTTCAATATTTTACCCTTTGTTCTTTCTGTGTGATCTACAATAATAATCTGCTTCATGTTATTTACTGCTGTGTTGCTGACAATTATCTGAAAGAGAAGTTGGGGTGCTTCACTGGGCTGGGAAAAGTTTAGCTAAATCAGAAAGCAGGTCTAATTAAGCAAGTTTATTCTCTCTATATAAAAGGCTAAGTTGACTCACGCATGCACGATACATGTAAAGCTCTCACTGGCGCCAATCGCACATGTATGTTTTGATCTGTCATTGTCGATCGTGAATTTGGTTGGCACTTCTAGTATAGAGAAAGGGTGAATAGTGATATTAAAATATTTCTTCTAATTAATTTCCTTTCAATGTGCATGAATTCATGCACCAGGCCACTAGTATAATATGATATAACACTAGAGGCCTGTTGCACAAAGAGATTCATGCAATAGGCCTTCCCTTCCCCTGGCTGCCAGCACCGGTTTTCCTCCGGCACCCGAGACCCATGCCTTCACTCTGGCCGGAGCCTTCAGTCTTCGCTCCGCCGCTTTGCGCCTACGTATGCAAATTAACTGCCGTCTCTGTTGTGTTAATTTGCATACTCTCCTGATTGGCTGGTGAGCATAGCAGAGGGATGGTCAATTTACATGTTTGTCTATTATTAGGTAAGATGATATGACATGATCCTATATAATAAAAGGGTAATATGCAAATTGACCAAACAGCAGAAACGACTGGTCGCTATGATGCGTACTGATCACCAGGAGGCAGACACTCAATGCAGGAGCTGCCCCCGGTGGTCAGTGAGCTCTCACAGGGGGAGTGTTGCTCAGCCAGAAGCCAGGATCATGACTGGTGAGCGCAGCAGTGGTGGTGGGAGCCTTTCCCGCCTCCGTGCCAGTGGTAATAATGTTCGACTGATGGTTTAGGCCCCCTACTGGGCCTAAGCCGGCAGTTGGACATCCCCCAAGGGCTCCTGGACTGAGAGAGGACGCAGGCCGGGCTGAGGAACTGCCCCCCCCCCCCGAGTGCACAAATTTTGTGCACCAGGCCTCTAGTATAATATAATATAATATAATATAATATAATATAATATAATATAATATAATATAATATAATTAATATAATATAATAATATAATATAATATAATATAATATAATATAATATAATATAAATACTTATCATCTAGTTCTTTGCTTAAGAATCTTGATGGAAAGCCTTTCCAGGCCTTCCTAAGTGTGTTACATTCCATTATTAGAGGCTCTGAAAGCGTAGGTGGCACTTTAGATTTGCAGTTTTACCTTTGTGAGATTAGTTACATCAGTAACATTTTTCTACCTGGCTGGAGGCAATTCATGATAATGGGATGGATGTGGACTTACATTGCATCCCCAGTACCTAGGCCAGTGCCTTCACACATGTTACATACATCAAAATATGTCAGATAGATGTTTTTACTGTTAAGTACTTACTGCTCAGGAAAGAGGTAGAATGAAAAAGTATATACTATATTTAGGAGTCATCAGTGTATAGATACAACCATGAAAATGCACAGGAAGCAATGCCATTGGGTTGAGCAAAATGAAGGCTATTAGGAACCTTGTTTTGGTGGAATCATTGGACACACATCAAACTATAGTTACTTGAAGGGGGAGGAAGTAGGAGCAGTTAATACAGGTGGCACTTTCAAAGATTTTGGCTCGAAAGGGAGGAAAGGTAGAGGTGGCACTGTGCTTACTTATTCTTTCAGAACACCAGTCTTGTATTATGTATGCTTTCTTGACTGAAAAGGGTGGATTTATAGGTAACTTTTAAAATAGCAAGAAAATTGTCCTGCTGGTGTTGCTCAATGGTTGAGCATCAACCTATGACCTGGGGGGTCACTGTTTGATTCTGGTCAGGGCACATGCCCAGGTCTCAGGCTCGATCCTCAGTAGAGGGCATGCGGGAGGCAGCCAATCATTGAGTCTCTCTCATCATTGATGTTTCTCTCTTTCTCCCTTTCATTTCCTTTCTGAAATAAATAAAAATATATTAAAAAATAGCAATAAAAATGAAAAAAATGAAGTTGTGTAGTGGCTACCTTTAAAACAATCACAGGCTCTGAATTAATGTTTTGGTAGACATTTAAATCAACCTTCGGAGTGCAAATAAGTTGTTTATAATTATTCAACCCAGGGTTTCTTCTTTTTTTTTCTTTTCTTTTCTTTTTTTTTTGTTAATCCTCACCTGAGGATATTTTTTCCATTGATCTTTATTTTTTTTTTAATATATTTTATTGATTTTTTTTTTTTTACAGAGAGGAAGGGAGAGAGATAGAGAGTTAGAAACATCGATGAGAGAGAAACATCGATCAGCTGCCTCCTGCACATCTCCCACTGGGGATGTGCCCGCAACCCAGGTACATGCCCTTGACCAGAATCGAACCTGGGACCTTTCAGTCCACAGGCTGACGCTCTATCCACTGAGCCAAACCGGTTTCGGCTGATCTTTATTTTTTTAGAGAGAGTGGAAGGGAGGGGGAGAGAGGGGAAAGTGAGAGAGAGGGAGGGAGGGAGAGAGAGAGATCATATGAGAGATACTCATGGGTTGGTTGCCTCCTGCACACAAGCATCCTGATGGGGCTGGGGATGAACATGGATCCCAGGTACCTGCCATTGACCTGGAATCTAACCAGGTAGAGCATGGGCCCATGCTCTAGCCATTGAACACACAGGCAGGGCAAGAGTTTCTTACTCTTAATCTTTGGGCAGGAGTCTCAAACTGGCAGCTATAGTGTTTACATAGTCTTTATTTTTTTATTTAAAAACTAGAGGCCCGGTGCACGGATTCATGCACTGGTGAGGTCCCTTGGTCTGACCTGTGGGGATTGGGCTGAAACCGGCAGTCCGACATCCCCTGAGGGGTCCCGGAGTGCAAGAGGGCACTCTGCAAAGTTGCTGTCACTCGGCAGCTCCTGCGTTGAGCATCTGCCCCTGGTGGTCAGTGCGCGTCATAGCTACCAGACAGTCGGATGGTTGGCGGGTCGCTTAGACTTTTATGTATATAGATTTGATTTTAAATTTCTTTAAGAAGAGACTCCAGGTTTCCAGTGACACATTTCGATGACGTGACCTGCCTGGGCTCTAAGGTCCTTGGAGCTTGGGACTCCACCCAGTAAAAGAGGCTTTTCTGTGCCTTGTGGAAAGGGGAGGGGGAGAGGAAGAAGGGAATGTTTGTTTTTTGATAAGATTACAGCTGTATTATCTTTAGGGCTGTATAAAGTCAACTCTAAAACCAGACCAGGTTTAATTGCTTTCACCCAAAATAAACTGCCCTCCTCCCTTCCCTAGTTCAAGTCAGCCCAAGTCATCACTTCCTATTACTTTAAAAGCCTTTTTGAAGGCTCATAATGTAGGCTGACATTACCCTATTGCCAGGGGAACACACCAGAGGAGGCAATAGGTATTACCATCTTTCTATTCCAGTCTTAGTTCAAGCATCACTTTCCCAGTCCTCTTTCTAAATATTGCTCTCCCAGGCCTATATCGGAAAACTGTCAAAACAGTTTCATTGGGAGCCCTTGGTAGTCCCTTTTGCCTGAAAATGATGAATATGTGGGTAGAAACAGCTCTCAGGGAATATGAGCCTGGTAGCCCCGCGACACCCCAAGTTATGAATCCGACTGACTTAGTTTGCACAAGGAGGTCGGTGGCAGATAAGAGCCCTTGCAAACTGTCCGATCCTGGCTTCAAACTCTTGGGGGGGGGGGGGGGGCGGGGGCAGAGGAGGGGTGGTGGTGGTGGTGGGTGGGGGATGGGAGAGGACTGCCTTTTGTCTGTTTTCCGATGGAAAATTTGCCCTATGTAAATATATTTCCCAGAGGTTGCCTTTGCCATAGCCGAGGGGCATTCGGGCCGCTCACCCAGGGGTAGTTTAATAAATAAAGATGCTCGCGAAGTGCCTGCACTCCGAAAGGCACTCCAGGCGCTCCCCGCTGTCACGAACTCTTGTGCCCCTGCCGGAGACTCAGTGGCCGGGATTAGGGCTTTGCTTTTCCCGCCCGAAGAGGGACCAGACGGGAGGAGGCTCCTTTCTCTGGGATGCTGTGTGGTTCCTTGCGTCTTGCCCTTGCGCAAGGCCCCTGGCGGTGGCAGCCCCGGTGGCAGCCGGTGCCACGCGGTCCGTGCGCCAGAGCTGGGTCGCGCCGCCCGCTTTCACATCCAGCTGCGCCCTGCGCGCCGCCACAGCCGCTCCTCGCTGCCCTGCGCTCCCGGAGGCTCCCCATGGCCAGCCTGCCCCAGGTACCTCGATCTTGGGCGTTTGAGGAAGGAGAGGGTTTGAGGAAGGGGGCAGATTAGGCCCTGTGTCTCGGAAGCGCTTGGGCCTGGCTGGGCTCATTGCCGCCTTGCCTGCAACATCCTGCTTCACCTTTTGCATCGCTGTTCCGCCTCCACCGAGGCATCCCCTCTTCCCGCAGCCCTGCCGACATCCAGGGTCCCAGCCGGCGACCTGCGCCTCGGAGAGGCCTCGCCAACCAAGTCCAAAGCCCCACCGTGACCCGCAGGGAGCGCGACCCGCCGCGGCGCCCCCACAGCCGCTGGGAAAGGGAGGGTCGCCATGGAAGCCGCTTTGGGGAAGGAGGCGGGAGCGGGATTTCTGGGCTACCAGGACGGACAGCCACATCCTGCGTGCCTTCCCTCCCCCACCCCCCCAAATATCTTGCCCGCAGCCTTCTTCCTCCTTGAATCCCTTTCTCCCCTTTCTGCCATAGTTACTTAGCAGATTAGGTTGTATGTATTTTATTTCATTTATTTTTTTAAAGGTCTGCATCTTTTCTCAATTCGCCCTTCTCCCATTGTGTCCCTAAGTATCTTTTAGATGACTCCCAACTCCAGGAGGTTTTGTCCTTGGCGCGTGGGTTCGCTATGTACGTGTGCCTGCCTCGGAGGACCCTCCCGGAGAGAGAAGGGCTCCCTCTCCTCCCTGCCCTGTTCCAGCCTGGCTATTGTGCGCCTGTGATTGACAAGACCGCGAGGCTGGGGCGCCCGGGAGATTTTTCTATAAATGGCTTAAAGCCCTAGTCTAGACGACTTACTCGGATATAAGGGAGACAATTACCTTCCTGTGCGTTGCTGGTGAACCTTGGCTCTGCGGGGGCGAACCTGGATTTTAAGCAGCCTGCTCTAAGCCAGCGGCAGCGGACGGAAGCAGCCATGACCTGGGGCAGGGTGTCGGGGTGAAGGGCAGCGCTCTCCAAGGCGCTCTCCCTGGGGCTGTGCCTGGGTGTTCCTTCCATCCTCCTTTCCCTGCTTGTTTGGGTGCCACTGCGGAGCCCACCTGGTAATGGTGAGTGACAGTGAATACCCCAGGCCCCAGTTACCCACCTGGCTTTGCTTAATGGATGTCATTCTTCTTTAAGGACTGCAATAATGGATGCTTGGAAGAATGTATGGGAGAAGCAGGATCAAATCCGGTCATGGGAACGTTGAAGGTAAGTCATCTGCCTGAGATTCCGTGAAACAACAATTCAACTGGATAAATTCATTGCTTGTTGACATTTTGGGGCGATTTTCACCGTGCGGGTTATACAGTAGTTTGATATGCTGCTGTGCATTTTAAATTCCATTCTTAGGGGGAAAACAATTTGGGGAGCCAGAGTACATTCATCACATCTAAAACTACAGGGCAGTTCACTACTTGCAGTATTTCATAAATCAAAACTTTCTCTTGGCAAGTAACCAATTCGTGACTATTCACCTAAAGGTTTATCTGATTGTATAATAAGTGTCACCTTTACTCCACTTCTGGAAAGATTTAAACTCATAAATTTCTTTTTTTTTTAAAGCAGGCCCAATATTTTAAATTCCAAGTGTTGTGTTTTCTTCTTTCCTCTCTGAATTGTGGGTTTATGTATTAAATCTCATACTTCACATAGGAATAGCGAGGGGCAATTGAGAAAGAATGTTATTCAAGGACTTTGAAAATCATGAAAATACAAATGTGAGGTGTGACTTTCTCTATAAATCACTGTATTCCCTCCCCAACCCTGGAGGGTTTGCTGCTTCTCTTTAGGCTGGTTCTGCTCTCCTGCTGCCTGTCTCAGTCACTATCCATTGTTAACCATAGCACCGTGTGTCCTCATGACCTCACATCCTGGCAGGATGCAGAAAGGGAGTGAACCTTGACTCATCAATTTTACACACACACTCAACTCTTACTGAGTACCAGGCACTGTGCTGGACAGTGGATGTCCAAAAATACAGGCAAGATAAAGTCTCTGCTCTCAGGTTTTTTAAAAAAATCAAAACATTAGAATACAGTCATTTCCTCATTAAAATAAGTTTGTGAATATTAGTTGTCCATATTATTCCTGGTCCTTTAGAGATAATATCCTCTACAACGTTGTAGCCAATCTGCTTCTAATACATTTTGGGAACTTAGATGTTGAGATGGGTTTTTGAGAGAGTAAGATAAAGGGGACTCATACTAGATCATCTCTAAGGGTTATCTTATACAGTAAATGAATTCCTCAAAGGGTATAGATAAATACAACTTTCCCCAAAAGTTCATTATACTTTTTTTTTTTTGAGAGTATGTTTATTAGAGCTGGGGACAGTGAAACAAGGAAGGGCTTAGGATAGAAGAAGCAGCAGGAGAGAGCCAGTGGGGCTCCCTTGGCTCCCTAGAAATGTCATAGGAAAGAAATGAGCCTCGGTGGGGCTGCTTTGGCTCACTGAAAAGTAGCAGAAAAGTGGAAAGTGGGCCTTGGAGACAAGCTTAGGGGGTTAGCCCAGGACTTGCTGCCACTGCCCATGACACTCCTGGTTGCTAGTCTCCTTGGACCCTTAGTGTCTAGGAGATGCCTGCCTGTGGGGGAAGGAGAGAGGGAAGGGAAAGGCATGAGCATGCTCCTGGGCGATGGAACACGCTCTTTACACTTTAAACATAGAATAATTTTTTTTTTTTTTGCAAAGTAAAGAATTCACAAAATAAATTATGTCTGTATTTGTTAATTTAGACTTCCATGTATTCGATTTTAGTTGGGGGGAGGGTGCATATTGACATTCTACATTCATGTATTTACCTATCAAAACATGTGCTTTAATGGGGCTTGTAAATGAAATTGATAACTTGGGGGAGGAAATGGTGGAGTTTATAGGACCATCTTTGCTTTTGACCTATTTTTAAATCTCTTTTAAAAAAAATATCATCCAAGGATATTTTTACATTGATTTATAGAGAGAGTAGAAGGGAGGGAGGAGAGAGAGAGAGAGAGAGAGAGAGAGAGAGAGAGAGAGAGAGAGAGAGAGAAAGAAAGATCAATGGAGAGACACATAGATTGGTTGCTTCCCCCACGCGCCCCCTACCAGGTCTGCGGATCGAGCCTGCAACAGAGGTACAAGCCCTTAATCAGACTTGAACCCAGGACCCTTCAATCCGTGGCCCAATGCTCTATTCACTAAGCCAAACTGGCTAGGGCTCTCTTTCTCGATTAACCCCATTTATGACTTTTAAGTTGCCACTGGGTCTCTTGTGGATAGTTTTCATATTGCATCCTCTCCCCCATTTTGAAGTGGCCATTTTACAGTGAGAATGCAGTTTTCCAGCAGGGTCCAGCTATGAGATGCCTTATGACCGGGGTATCCTAGGGCATCTTTTTGTGGACCCCAGAGTCTTCTTTGTTTCCAAAAGGCCAGCTGTCTTTTTCTTCCTACCCCTCTGCTTTACAGATCCCAGAATGTGACACTCCAAATCTGTAATTCTCCTCTGCATACCTCCTTATTGGCTTTTGAGTGTCTTTAAAAGATAATGCACAGAACACTTAACACTTTCCCAGTAGAAAAAAAAATTGCACTTATTATAGAACAAAATTATGCAATGTCTGCTACAGTTGTAATGCAGAGATTGTCTTTGATAGTTGAAGTGTTGTGGCCAATGCAGAGACTTGCAGATGCAGTAGTAAGTGGCGAGCAGAAGCAGGAGCGTGCTGGCTAATACAGTCCTCTGAGCCCTCAGCCAAATTGCACTAGCCTCCTGTAGGCTTCCCCATTTCAGAGGAAAGGATCACCCAAGCACATGTTTTGAGTTAAAAAATTGTTGTTTTTTTAATATGCTCTGTTTTTGCCAGTATTTCTTGTCATGTCACAATCTAGTCATGGTGGCCTTCCAAATTTTTCCACAAGTATATGGTATGAAACATCCTGACTTGAAGTCATCAGGAGTCATGGGGCAGAAAGTAGCATTTTACAAATAATTAATGTTTATCCATCTTCAGAAAGGAAATGTAGAAAAAGAAATTGGTTTTTAAAGAACACAGGTAAAAATTGTTTATGAAATTTATTTCTTTCATGTCAGTGATTTTTTTTTTTTTACCTTAGAACTTCATTTCATACCTACTCAAAACCTATCACACACCTTTAGTTAATATTGTGTACTTTTCAACTTCATTCAACTGTATCATCTAATTTTTTAAATTTAGTATTCTTGAATAATTTCTTTTTTAACTCAACAGCTGTTATTCTTAGTTTCCAGAATTGCATGAATTTTCCCAAATAAAAGACAATTGGAATGGTTGATGAAACTCTAAAGTCACCAAAGAGTGCATTACTTTGAAAAACTGCATGGAGGGCAATCCTTATGCAGAAAGTTAGAGGGCTCCTACTCACATCATAAGAAATTGCATGTCTTACAAAAGAATGTAGTGTTTTACCTAGTAATATATATTTTTTATATTCAATTTCCAGAAACTTAACTAGGATTAGCAAGTTCTTACTATAAGAGTATAAAAACACCTTATTCAGTATCTCTGTTTTGTCATTAACTAAGTAGATATAATCTGGGCCAATGGCTCATCATGGGTGGTCCAGAGGTATTTTAAGAGTCTTCAGCCCAAATGGGTGTGGCTCAGTGGTTGAGTATCGACCTATGAACCAGGAGGTAATGGTTCAATTCCTAGTCAGGACACATGCCCAGGCCTCGGGGTAGGTCCCCGGGGTGGGGGGGGGGGGATGCAGAAGGCAGCCAATCAATGATTCTCTCTCAACATTGATGTTTCTCTCTCTCTCTCCCTTCCTCTCTAAAATCAATAAAAATATATTAAAAAAGAAGAGTTTTTAGAAAAGTAGTGAAAATTATATAATGGGCATTGATTCTTTAAGGGTTTGCAACAACAGAAGGCCTTTTATGAACTATGCTAAGTACATTTAAAAAAGAACAAAACTGTACCAGTCTCCTGTCAGTATCCAATCCAAGAAGATCAATTAAAGTTCTGTGAAGTTTAGAACTGAATTAATCAGACATAAGTGATATGTATAATAGTTACTGTACTAAATGAGAGTTAGGCCAACACAAGAAAGAAACATGACTCCCATTTCCCAATTGTTCCTATCAATTAAAAGGATTTTATGAAGCCAAACCAAGCCTTTTGCAGGGTAAGCTGTCTATAGAGAGAGATTGTATGAGCAGTAAGTAAAGCAAATGCTAGGGAGTTTGAAAGCTGAAGATACTGCAACAGGTTACTGAGCCAGATGGGGCTGCCAGTTTCCACACTCACTGCTGGAGCAAGAAAGAAGAGAGTTTGGATAAACTGGGGGCATCTCATGTCCCGTGCTACAAATGGAGGAAATGCTCGGGAGAAAAAAGGGGTGGAGGAGAGGGCTTCTGTAACCATGTTTTAGTCCTTCTGTCTTTCCTTCCATGTTAGACAAAGGTATGCAACCCAGAATTCTTAAGGACTTGTACTGTTTTCTGGCACTGGGCTGATATGTACCCAAAATACAGTCCCACCAACCTCTTGTCCCTTGTTACAGAACCTTGATTTTGTTTGCAGTTCACTGACTGGCCCTAGGTGACAACCTTGCATTCCTCGCCTTCCTTGCAGCTAGAGAGATCCATGTGACACATTTCTATTCAATAAGACATAAGAAATATTCTGGCAAAATTTTGCTTTTGTGATTAAAGGGAACAGAAAAGTCTGCTATCGTCCTCGCCACTCTTCCTCTAGACTTTGGTTAGATCATTAAAACTGAAGTTACCTCTGCAGCAGCCTTTTTTAACCCTGAGGAGAAGCCAAGAAAAATCACAGAACCACAGGGTTCCAGAACACTGCCAGGCCTGGCTCCTCCAGACTTGTTATGTGAGAAAACCAACTCCTATTAGTTTTTGACTGATGTGCTGCTGGATGCATTAATAAATGATAAGTAAAAGACTTGTGCAGAACATTAATTAGTGAGAGGTAGATTTGAAAAAGGGAGTTGGGCTAAATTTTTTGGACATGAATCTATAGCCATGTAACTGTTCTTGGACACTGAACAGGAAAAAGATACAGAGTATTTGCTACTGAGGGGGTAGTAGCAAATGAGGAATCAGACCTACTAAAGAAATACTTGAAAAGACAAGTGTCTCGGTTCAGTGACTGATGTGGGAAACCAAGGGTTGTGAGAATATGAGAATGACAAAGGACCTTGGAAGTAACACGATGCACCGAAAATACAGAAAAATACACAAAGGAATTTGTTAGTGAAGGTCATCTCTGGGGAGTGGGAATGCGGTGGCCCGGAAAGTAGTTGGGGATTTTATACTTTTCATTTTCTTCCCTTCTTTACAGTCAAGTTTTTAAGTAAAATAATAAACATGCATTGCCCTTATTCAACACGTTAAGGGGTAAGAAGGAAAGAAGTAGAAAGTAATATGAATGTTAGAAATAGAGACCAAGTTTTGGAAGAAATGTTATGTTCCGTTTTAGATTTGTAATGAGCTTTTGTTTTAGAATGCATTTCAGCCGGAATATTATTCTAAAAATAAAACTGGTCATCATGTATAATATAACCAAATGATTAAGGCAGCTGGAAGGCAGTGAATTAATCAAAAGTAATTAGATCGTTTAAAAATAATGATAAGAGCTGATGAGATAAAGTGAAGACTTATATTTGATTTTGGGGTGTGGGGGGATGGATAAGTACTTTTTGTGTTTAAATAAGTGGAGTTTGACCTTCCTTACAGCTTGTTAACAGGTTGAACCTGTGCCTAGTTAATATTGTTTTATAACCGGTCAAAACCTTCCGTCACCTGTGGTTTTTGTCAGCATTCTATAGCTATTAAAAAGTGACTGATGGCGTTGCCTGTGACTTACATGTATTTGTGTTTGGTCATTTGTAATCTACAAGCCGGCTATGTGGTGTGTTGGTGAAATACTGATGTGTGAGATTATTTCCTATTACTCTCATTTATCTTTCTCTTAGTCAGAGCTTCCTTTGTTCATTGTTTCCTCAGTACAGAACAGAGGATTAATATGTTGGTGTTCATTTTCTACTTCTCTGTGTTTAAAGAGGAACACAGTTGCTTCGTTCTGCTCATTGCTTCTACAGTTCCCTCTGGGGTGGGAGTTGCGGGGGACGGGGAGGTGGTTAAGGCTTCTTTGGGGGAGCTGAACTATAACCATCACCAAGATGTTCACTTCCTAATGACAACAAGTGATTGCTGGTGTTGCTATATTTATTAGAGATGACCTCCCTTTCTTTTTTGCCAAGTGCTAAACATGAGCCCTATGATGAAAACAAGGGTGTGTGTTCTCCTTTTTCATCATTTTATTCCATCTGCTATTTTTGTCCCTGTTTCTGTATATCACTGAATTTTGGTTCAGATACTTATTAGGCAGTATACATGGCTGAGATTTCAAACAACAGGCCGGATTCTGAATGCCGGCATGATTTGTTTGGCTCACGTACTGTTAAATTTCTGAGTCAGTTGCCAGCATTTAAAAGTCAAGTGGGGGATGTGAGGGTGATCTGGCTGCAACATCTGTCACCTCTGTGACCACCGGGGTTGATTCAGCTGATCTGGCTGGCTAGGCAGGTGTCCCCTTCCTCCCTCCCTCACTGATCCAGGTGCAGTCCAGGTGCTTTCCTCCCGAAGTTGCACGCTTAATCAAGAGAATGACCTTTTCCCAGAGAAGAGAACTGGTCTTCGAACAAGAGCACACAGTAGCTGTGCTCCTCTGCTCAAACCTCCAAACAAGCTCTTAAGGACCATTTGTAGGAGAATATAGGGTAGTCAAGCTTCCAAGACTTCAGATACATCCAAGTGAGGTGCTACACCCAGCTGGTGTGGCTCAGTGGTTGAGTGTCGACCTATGAACCAGGAAGTCATGGTTGGAGTCCTGAAGTCAGGGCACATGCTGGCTTGATTCCCATTGGGGGAATGCAGGAGGCAGCTGATCAATGATTATCTCTCATCATTGATATTTCTATTTCTCTCTCTTCCTCTCTGAAATAAATAGAAAACACATTTAAAAAAAAAATAAAAACGCATATGAGGCCGTGGCTGGTTTGGCTCAGTGGATAGAGCGTCGACCTGCGGACTGAAAGGTCCCGGGTTCGATTCCGGTCAAGGGCATGTACCTTGGTTGCGGGCACATCCCCAGTAGGAGGTGTGCAGGAGGCAGCTGATGGATGTTTCTCTCTCATCGATGTTTCTAACTATCTCTCTCCCTTCCTCTCTGTAAAAAATCAATAAAATATATTTTTTTAAAAACCCACACATATGAGGCACTATATGTGGCAGTCTGCCTTTTTTAGGATTAAATACATACATACATATAATAAAATAAAATAAAAGTGGGGCTGTGGCCGGGTAGCTCAGTTAGTTAAAGCATCATCCCAGTATACCAGGGTTTCAGGTTTGGTCCCCAGTCAGGGCACATACAAGAATCAGGCAATCAATGCATATATAAGTGGAACAACATATTTCTCTCTCTCTCAAATCAATAAAAAATAAAATAAAAAATCAAGTGGGGATAGGGGAAATGGGTGAAGGTGATCAAAAGGTACACAGTTCCAATTATAGGATAAATAAATTTGGGGGATAGAAAAAAAAGAGTCAAGCGATTTCAATTTTCAGTGGCTAATGACTTAAATTTTATGTTGTTTTTTTACTCTCTTTATTTGTAGCCAGTTAGATGTTCAGTTACTCTTCTCTAATGGGGCTGATTTTTTCCCCCCAGGCTAAAGATCTAATAATCACACCAGCCACCATTTTAAAGGAGAAACCTGACCCAAATTCTGTGGTTTTTGGAACCGTTTTCACGGACCACATGTTGACAATCGAGTGGTCCTCAGAGTTTGGATGGGAGAAACCACACATCAAGCCTTTTCAAAACCTGTCGTTGCACCCTGCCTCGTCGGCTCTGCACTATGCAGTGGAGGTAAGCACACTGCAATGAAGGATGGTAACATGGTGCTCTTCACTGGGGGCACCAAGTAGCTCCCTCTGCTAAAATAGCTTTTGGGAAGCATGGACTTGATCATATATACTAAAGGGAGTCATAAATGTCTTTGAAACTTTTCCTATAGACAATCTCATTGAAGGTAAGTCTCAACAACGAATTTTTTTAGATATTCTTGAGTTTTCTATAATGTCAATAAAAGTCATTTAGAGCAAATAAGAAAGACAGTTGGTAAGAAAATTTGCAATAAAAAAGAATTTACTTTTAATATTTTACAAAGTCACCTGTCTTCTCAGATCTTCTAATGGTTGAGAAGAGGCCATTGAGTACAATAATTTGGTTAGATTTTAATGCTAAGTGCATGTTTTTATGACCAGCGATGTGTAGTTATGCATGTTGAGGGACATGTAATTAAAGGCCATCCTTCAGGCATGAGTGGAATAATTATAAGCATTAAATATTTAGAGATGCTTTCTCTGGTCCTTCATAGGATTCACACTTAGCCAGATACGCAATACACTCCCCATTCCCTTGACCCTGATTTTATTTTACTTGTAATGTGTTAGACATACTTAGAATATTGGGATGCTTAAAATAAGCAATAGTCTACCTATTAAGAGACTAAAAGATGGTAATATTAAATATTCATAACAATAATGAATTTTTTAAATTGAATTCCTGCAGTGTGCCCTGCACTGGGTACTTTATAATGGGTCATCTCATGTTATTATTTTAAGTGAGAAAGCATATATTTCTGGATTCCAACTTTCTGGGCTCAAATTCTGTCTCTGTTGCTCTAAAGCAGGGGTCCTCAAACTTTTTAAACAGGGGGCCAGTTCACTGTCCCTCAGACCGTTGGAGGGCCGGACTATAGTTTAAAAAAAAAGACTATGAACAAATTCCTATGCACACTGCACATATCTTATTTTGAAGTAAAAAAACAAAATGGGAACAAATACAATATTTGTATTTGCATGTGGCCCGCGGGCCGTAGTTTGAGGACCCCTGTTCTAAAGGGTACTTGGGAAACTTATTTAATGATTATATGCTTCCAATTTTTTAATGATGAAATTGAAGTGATGATAATACATACCTCATAATGTTATAAGAAGAAGGTAAGGTGATTCATTTAAGCATATAGAGCCATACCTGCTGCATAATGAGAGCCTTGTTATTAGCTATTATTACTATCCCTTGAAACATTATTATCACCTATAGATATAGAAGCAGCTTCAGAAAAGTTAAGTTTCTTGTTCAAAATTGTGTAGCATTTAGGGAGGAGTCAGGGTTCAGATGGCAAGCTCATAATCCCTGTGATAGTTTCCCCAAACATATATACTGAAATTACAAAAAGGCCTGTCCAGTTAACTTGTTCAAAATTATAAATTCAAATCATCGGAAACATATTAGCTGCCCCAATGTATCCACTAAATGTTGACTTTGGAAGTCTAAGCTTCCATTCCCATCTTTGTGTTTTAACTGTACCAACTTCGATGAGTTCTTACATTATTTAGTCCAATCCTCAGTTTCTTGAATTATAAAATAAGAATGGTAGCTGCCCTTGCCTCTGTCATTATGTACAGTGAAAAACAAATGAAATAAAATGCTTATGAACTTGAAAGAAGGAATCTGACAGTGATTCTCATATAGCTTTCATTAGAATCACCCGGCTCCACCTTCTGAGGCTCTGATTTCTAAGTTCCCATGTCATCTTAATACTCTCGGAACCACATTTTGTGAATCATTGGCTTGTGGGAAGTAAACAAGAAAGGATTAAGGTCATTTTGAAAGTTAAAAAATATTTTGATAGCCATTGGTTTTTAAAACTCACTGGGCATCTATTTAAATGAGTGGATTAGTTTTGCCAATGTAGATTTTTGTGACCAGGATAGTTTTTTAAAAAACCTTTAATTGCTTTTATTCTCTGTTAGATAAAAACTGAAATTTGTATTATCAGTCTTCATTGAATAATATAAACACAGGGGCTGTTTTGCATTAAGAACTGGACTGTGTTTTACATTAGTTATCTATTGCGACATAACAAAATTAATAGCTTGGAACAGCCACTATCATTTTATATCTTGCATGATTCTGGGGATTGACTAGAATGGCTGGTAGTTCTTGGTTCTTGTCTCTTATGTGGTTGCTGTCAGATAGTGGCTGGGATTGGAGTTGGCTCAAGCTTCCTGACACATATGTCTGATGAAACTCAAAGAGGTGGTGGCTGAAATGCTGGGGCTTTCTTGGCATCACGCTTTGTCCACATGGTGCGCCCATTATGGTGTTCTGAGAGTAGCTAGACTTTGTCCTCTGTGACTTGAGCTCCAAAGCTTTTTGTCACAAGCAACTGAGCCCTGATAGGAGCTCTGTGCTTTTTATGACCTAGAATCAAAAGCACAGCATTACTTCTGCCATACTCTGTTGTCATGGTGATCACAAAGGCCTGCCCAAATTCAACAGGAGGGAATATACTATCCCATATATACCCTTCACCTCCCGATGAGGAATGTCAAAGGTCTAGAAGATCATGAGGGATTGGAAAGATTGTGTGGCTATTTTTGGAAAATATAGTCTGTAACATGTATCAGTGATAAATGGGGAGATAACATGATGTGCTTGGTTACCTCTCCATCAGTTTGGCACTTAGTTAACAGGAGAGATACTAGGAGAGTATCATAGGAATTTAGGAAGTGTGATGGCCATGTGCGGAGAACCTCAGGGTCCCTGGATTTTCTCACGAGGCATATTTGTTCCATTTCCTGTTCACTCATTCAATGGACGTTGAATGCCTACTATGTGCTTGGGACTGTGCAAAGTGCTCGGGATCGGATGGTAAACACACTAGCCATGATCTTGCCCTCGGAATTCTTTTCTTTTTTTAAACACCCACTGAGAAAGTTAGGCAGATACTTGGTTTCCAAGGTTTCCTTCCCAAATGTTAGGTGAAACATTTTCTCTTATACTGACACACTTATGTTTATCATGTGCCAACATGATTTTTAAGTTCAATAATTATTGTATTTTTTAATACAAAAGTAAATATAAGAGTGAATTTCTTGGCCATCTTTCTCTTCCACTCATCAGCCCTATTGGTTTTAGAATCCATTTTACTTTGAGATCTACAACTACTTGTAGCTTTTTTAATACTGCAAATTTTTGATTGATAAATAAGTGAAAGTTTCAAACAGAGAAGGAGAGAAATGTAAACTAAGAGTAGGGGATATGGATAAAATAAAATGAAATGATAACTGGCACTGCTTTTTCTGGTTGAAATAAATATTTAGTGAAATAAAATATAATTTGAAAAAATGACCAATATATATACTATTTGATGAATATTTATAAATGAATGCTCATCTAGGTAAAGAAAAAAACCACTTAAGCACCCCCAGTGTCCCCTTCACATCATAAATCCCGTGTCTTCTGGCAATGATTATCCTCACTTTTCTATTAACCTTGCATGAACTTTTTTGTAAAATGGGATTATATTGTGTGTGTTTTCTTAAAAAATGAACAAAGTGAGCCTGTGACTTCAAGTGAAACAAAGGACTCTATTTTGTGCCAATGCTAGCATTTTAGCCCTCCAGTAGAAATTAGAATTTCAGAAAACTTGGATTTACCACTGCAAATTTAACCCTTTCTGCTGTTAAATCCAGGGTGGGCAAAAGTAGGTTTACAGCTGTGAATATGTGAAGCACAGAATTTATTCTTGTATGATTATTTGTTAATTACAGTATTTTCATTGTTCTGTATTTTGTTGTATTGTGTATTGTATTTTCCACATGAACAACTCTACACCTATTTTTCACACACCCTGTAATTTTCTGGTGATATTTGTGGTGATGTTAATAGGTTTTAAAAAAATACATGAAAGAGATGTTAGTTTTGGGAAGATCTGCATAACTCATTGAACCAACATTTTCTAAATGACCATTGCATGACATGACACGTTTTTGCACAAGTAAGGATTCAAAGTGCAAGATAGGCTCTGATAGCTTTTATTTTAACTTTTGTTTCCAGCTTTATTGAGATATAATTGACTTAGGACCATATTTAAGATACACAATGTAATGATTTGATACACCTATTAGTTGCAATATAATTACTATAATAACGATAGTTAACACATGATGGCTTTTGATATGTCAGTTTGGCTAGTCTGAACTACAGTACCTAGAATTCCATTTTTAGCTTTCTTTTGGTTAGAATGGACTATAAGACATTCTCTTGTGTGCTGAGGGAAGCAGTGGTTGTTTTATTGCATACACACACCTTCCATCAAACACTAGTGTAGGTGCTGTTGTGAAGGAATTTCTCAGATGTGGCTTAATTGTTTGATTTAAAGTAAATCAGAAGGGAGAGAATTCTGGGTGAGCCCGACCTTAGGATTTCATGAGGTCAGAGACCCCACACATTAGCTAGACCTGTGTGTTCCCTCTTTTCCTCTGCCTCTCCCTTCCTGACTGCCCCATGTGTCCCTTCCTGACTGCCACGTGGATGAGCTACAGCTCACACCTGAGGGTCCAGCCTGCTGGTGACCTTCTTTTTCTGGCCTGCCCTACAGATTTTGGACTCACCTAGAGTGAGTCCAAATGCATTGGCCAATTGCTTCTAATAAGTCTGTTAATATTACATATATTTCCTACTGGTTCTTCTTCTCTAGTTGAACCCTGTCTGGTAGACAATTGGATTTTAATAAATTAACAGACCATGAAGACTTCATTGATATGGTTTCAGATTCTATATTACAACTAACCTTTAAGGAACCATCTCTTGACAAGTTTAGGAATAACAGAGAAGAATATCCATAATTCTCCGCAAAAGGCTACCAGAAATACCTCTCCCTGTCTCAACTACATATGTGTGTGAGATTGGGTTTTCTTTTGTGCATGTGCTTCAATTAAATCAACATCCTGCAAATAATTGAATGCAGAAACAGATATGAAGCATAACCAATGGACATAAGACACTGCGGGGTAGGGGAGGCCGGGGGAATGTCAAGGGGAGAAAAAAAAAAAAAAGGAGACCTATGTAATACTCTTTGTAATACTTTAAGCAATAATAAAAAAAAAAAAACAATAAGCAATTAAAGTTTAAGAAAATAAAAAAGAAAAGAAAATCCAGTTGTCTTCTCTTAAGCCAAACATTAAAGATCTGTAATAATTGAAAATAGTACCACATTTCATACTAATTATTTTGGGAAAAGCTGAGGTATTTTTCATTAAAATACTTTAACATGTCATGATTTAGAATTATAAATAAGTAAATTTCTTACTTCTGATTTCTAATACGGTAAATATTGACAGAAAAACATCATAAGTAAAAGCTCTTTGAATCTTCATAACTTTTAAAAATATAAGTTTTAAGGCATCCTGACACCAAAAAATAAAAAATAAAATTGAGAAATGCTGCTTAAGGATATACCTAGGAATGGTGCTACTGGTCATAGGACATATCTTCCATTTTATAGGTATAGGGAAATTATTTTCCATAGTGGTTTTGACCATTTTTATACTCACTAGCCATGAATAAATGTTTCTATTGTTTTACAAACTTTTCATGTCTCAGTAAAGTCAGATTTTAAAAGCTTAACCAATTTAGTGTAATGGCATCTTATTGTGATATTAATTTATGCACACCTTTTCATATCTTTAATGGCCAATTGGATATTTTCTTATTTGAAGGGCCTGCTTGTTTGAATCTTTTATTCACTTTTCTATTGTGTTGTCTTTCTTTTTGGTTTGTAGAAGTATTTTGGATATGGGCTCTTTGTCAGTTATACGTGTTTTAAATATCTTCACTCTTTTTACTCTATATAATTTTTTCCCCCCCTGTATTCCCCCATTCAGTCTTGTCTGCCACAATCAGACAAACAAAAAGGGCAAGGACACTGTTCTCTTGCATCTGTATATAATATTTTGATAATGAGAAATACATTGTTTTTTAAAAATTGAATTTATCAATCTTTGCTTTATATTTGATACTTTTGTATCTTGTTTAAAGATTCTTCTCCTACCCCTAGATTATGAAGCTATCCTCCTACTGGCATATTATTGGTTTTTGTCTTTCACAGTTAGGTCTTTAATCCTAGATTGGTTTGTATATGAAGTAGGTTCTGTTTTCTTCCCCCTTTTCTTCTTCTTCTTTTCTCTCTCTCTCTTTTTTTTCTACAGAAACCCAGTTGTCCCAGCACTATTTAAAAAGACTGTCCTTTCCCCTCTGATATGTCATAGCACCTCTGCTGTGTATGCATAGGTCTGCTTCTGTATACAGTTTGTTCTATTGTCTTGTCCATCTGGGTCTCTATTCTGTTACTTGTCTACCTTTCACAAATGCCACTGTCTTCATCTCCAAATCATTACAATGAGTCTTGATGACTGCCAGGACAAGTCTTTCTGTTTTGCTCTTCTAGTGCCCTCGATCTCCGTGGTCAGTTGCTTTTCCATGTAACTTTTAGATGCAGTTTATCAAGTCAGTCAACTTTCATAATTCAGTTTGCAAAGAGAAAATAAAATGTCCTGACATGATTTTCATTTGGGTTGCACTCAATACATAAATTAATTTGGGAAGAATTAGCATCATATCATATTAAGTCGTTCCATCTATGTGCATGAGATTGCTTTCTACATTTAGCTAGCTCTTTAATGACTTGGGAAAGTTTTGTATTTTCCTTATGGGCCTTTCACTTCTTTTGTTAGATTTTCCCACCTTAGTGTTCCTTTTATTTTTATCATAAATAGTTTTTTTTTTAATATATTTTTTTGATTTTTTACAGAGAGGAAGGGAGAGAGATAGAGAGTTAGAAACATCAATGAGAGAGAAACATCGATCAGCTGCCTCCTGCACATCTCTTACTGGGGATATGCCCGCAACCCAGGTACATGCCCTTGACCAGAATCGAACCTGGGACCCTTCAGTCCGCAGGCCAACGCTCTATCCACTGAGCCAAACCGGTTTCGGCCATAAATAGTTGTTATCTTTAATTTTATCATACATAGTTTTTATGTTGCTGTTCCATAGAAGTATAATTTTGTATCTGGCTACTTTGCCTAAACAAATGATTTTAAGAGGTTGTATCAGTTTTTCTGGATTCTCTAGATATTTAATCTTTTCTATATTTTGTGCTCTATGACAGTTTATTTTTTCTTTCTTTAAATTGAATGCATTTTATTTTATTATTACTGGCTGTAGAGTATTGAACTGAAGTAGTCACAGCAGACAATTTATGATATTCCCAATCCAAAAAGGCAAGCTTTAAGTTTTACCATCAAGTATAATGTTTTCTGCAAGTTTATTTTAGATATCCTTTGTCATGTAAGAAAGCTCCCTTTTTTTTTTCTTAATTATCTGGGAAACTTTAAAAAGTCATAAATGAATGTTCGATTTTATCAGATGCATTTACCACATCCAATGAGAAGACCATATATATTTTTCCCCCTTGGTTCCCACATACACTTAATATAATCTCATTAATTGATTTTCCAATCTCTCTTCCTGGGATAAATTCCAATTAGTCATACTGTGTTTTCCTTTTGTATATTTTGCATCTATTTTACTCAATATTATTATATAATCTTTACATCTATTTGAATCTATATCAAATGCATACAATTTAAGAATTGTGAGGTAAATAAGATCTATGTTACCTATTTCATTTTGTATTTAGTAATATAATCCACCAGTTCTTAAAAAATATATAATTGACATATAACATTCTATAAGCTTAAGGTGTGCATTGTGTATATTGCAGTACAATTGCCACTGTAGCCTTAGTTAATATCTCTATCATGTCGCATAATTATCATTTCTTTGTTGTGGTTGGAATAGTTAAGACCCAGTTTTTTAGCCATTTGCAGTTTATAGTACAATATTACTTATGATCACTATGCTGTACATTAAATATCTAAGGCTTATTTATCTACTACTTGCACCTGCTAGCTCTATTTTAGAAAGTATTTGTATAATACATTGCTTTCTATATCTTTTTGTTTCAGTTGTTTTTTAGTGAGTCCAATTTGATAGCCTTATCTTTCAACTTTACTCTGATTATATTTAATAAATTATTCCTATATTTGCCCTGGCAACATTGAATTTTGTGCTTTTTAATTGTGCTACATGATTTATATTTCTTCTCTTTTCTCATGTAAGCTTTAAGGCTAGGAGCCTCTTAGTAGCCCTACTTTTCATTACCATTCAGTTCAATGTATTTTCTCATTTCCACTATTTTTCTTCTTTGACTCATGCTTTATTTTGTAATGGGCTTCTTCTTTTCCAAACTATGGACATTTTCTAGTTATATTTCTAGTATTGATTTTTGGCTTATCTTCTGGTGGAGAACATGTGAAAACACCATGCATTGTGCAGGTGGTGTGGGCTGGGCTTTGTGCAGTGGGTTAGTTTGTTGCTCTTTTTCAAGTCTTTCATACCTTTATTGAGTTTAGCCTGTTTTTCTGCTGGTTACCTAGAGAATCTGTGTTAAAATTTTCCACTAACATGACTGATTTTCCCCTTTCTTTTGTATTTGCCAGTACATACCTGCTTCTCAATCTTTTCACATCTCTGTGTAGTGATTTGTCTGGGACAGCACATTTAGGGAGGTGAAATAGCCCCGACATAGTATGGTCTTGACTTGCTTGGTTTTTATGGTTCTTGGAACTTAACCCACTCTGGTCATATCTAGATTATCTACTATCCAGAGTCTGAACGAGCCAGATTCAATGAAAAGATACCTGGGTATTTTGAGTTTCTGCCTCTGTTGTCTAGGCAGTTGGTCCATGTTGTGCGATTGGGGATGGTTTTCGTTTAATCCTCATAAATATATCGGCAATATGGCTCTATCTAAACACAGGATGACTGCATCCCCACCAGATATTGGTAATAAAATGACTTCTTTCTATTGCGATTACTCTTACCAATCTGTCAGTTGTTTGCATTTCTAGATTTAGGGGTCTCTGGTTGAGGTGGGGGTTAACAGCTTTACGGGATGAAGGAGATGAGCACCCACAGACAAATCATTCCTTTGAACACAGGGATTGTTTTCATTTACTTAACCTCTAAGACTTATCTCTCTTTCATCTTCAGTTATTTGAAGGAATGAAGGCATTTCGAGATGTAGATAATAAAATTCGACTCTTCCGGCCAAACCTCAACATGGATAGAATGCACCGATCTGCTCTGAGGGCAACTTTGCCGGTAGGTAAATTTAGGGATTTCTTTTGTGTTTTCCTTGACGTAAGTTTACCACCAAAGAAATAACTTCGGAATACTTATATATTCAGTACAAACCACATGAACACTGAAGTTATATCTGATTTACTTTGTAAATTAGTGAGGTAAAAATGTAAGGAAGCAACCAGTACCATTTGGCAATTCCTCAATCTATTTCTTATAGTGTCTGTGGGGGATTAATGTGTGTGTGGGACATAAAAGGATAAGGAATAAAAACATGCCTCAAACAAAAGTAAATAAAATTTAAAGTCTGTATGAAATTATAACATTGAAAAAGGAAAACATGGTGTGCCACACAGGTATTTGGGGGATATTTTGCTTAATTGCTTTAGACACTAGCAAGTATACAGTTATTTAAGTCATTATTTGGATATTTTACCCCAAGTTTTGTTTTATTTTATTTTTAATTAATTAATTAATTAATTAATTAATTTATTTTTAAATATACCTTATTGACTTTTTATAGAGAGGAAGGGAGAGGGAGAGTTAGAAACATCGATGAGAGAGAAGCATCGATCAGCCGCCTCCTGCACACCCCCCACTGGGGATGTGCCCGAAACCAAGGCACATGCCCTTGACCGGAATCGAACCTGGGACCCTTCAGTCCCCAGGCCGACACTCTATCCAGTGGGCCAAACCAGCCAGGGCCCAAGTTTTGTTTTAAAAAGATGCACCATGATATCAAACTGGTTTTTCATGGCCATTGGATCCTGGCTATGACTTTGTTATGGAGCAGAATTCATTATAAGGTGGGTTAGATTTAGAAGCTAAACTTTACATGTAGGTGGAAATGATGTTGATTACTTTCATTCCCAGAGATGTGACCAGCTTCCATTTCTATATTCTGAGGACTTAGCCTCCAGAAACTTAGCCCAAGCTGTGCATAAAAGAACCCCAGAATGGCTAAACCCAAGTAACTACTCCTTATTACTAGTGGTTGTCAAACTCATTAGTCAACAGAGCCAAATATCAACAGTACTTCTTCAAAATAGACTCGCCCAGGCCGAAAACCAACTTCTGCGCACGGGCCACGAAATTTCCATCGCTCTGTATGTACGCCCGCACGTGGTGTTTTGTGGAAGAGCCACACGCAAGGGGCCAAAGAGCCGCATGTGGCTCGCGAGCCGCAGTTTGCTGACCATGGAGCTAGGCTCTTCCTTCTTTCTGCTTTTGTGAGCCATGCTTCCTTCTAGGGCCATAATATAATAGCAGAAGGGAAATGAAGGTAAGTTCTTTGGACTTGATCCTAGTTTCATTCTTCTTCCATTACAGACAGATCACTGGGGAAAACATTAAAATGGGCACAGAAGGAAAGGGCAGTAATATTTATTGGATAGCAGCTACGCTACAAACTGTTATGTGGTTTTACATTCTTCATCTGGTTAATCCTAACAGTAAGCCACTGTCAAGAAGGTGTATGTATTGTGAATTTTAGTAGCACCTTCGTACAGAGAGGAACACTCAAGCCTAGAGCAGTTAAATGACTTGCCTAAAGCCACACAGCATGAAGGGTAAGAAAGTGGGTGCACGTTTTTAAAGTCTTAGTCAGGTTCCCTTTCCACTAAACATTATGTCTAGACAGCAGTACCAGAGACCCAAGCAGACGTTACAGGGGGGTTTTATGCCCCATATGATTGGCAATCCTAACTTCTGTAATATTATTACACTGTAACTGCTGTTAAAAATTAGTATTTAAATAGCCAAATCCCGATGTTATGAGCTCTATTCAGATACATATTTCTGACTTATTTCTACCTTGGATAACCTACCACATTTCTGAAAGTATGTTTCTCTATCCTTCCAAGTGAGTAGAAACTACTTATTTTACAAACTAGAGGCCCGATGCATGAAAAATTCGTGCAAAAGCAGGCCTTCCTTCCCCCGGCTGCCAGGAAGCACCTGGGACCCAAGCGGCTTTGCTCCAGCCCCGGCTTTGTTCCAGAAGGACGGACATCCAGTCTAATTAGCATATTACCCTTTTATTATTATTGATTGTCAGTCATTTAGTATATGAGAATCTGTTCCTCCTTAGAAATAAACTGCATCTTAGCTTTTGTCCATTTTTCTACTGGGTAATCTGTATTTTTCTTACTAATTTTCAGAATATTGTAACATATTCCAGTATGATCTTTGTTGGTTATGTTACAAATAACTTCACCCAGTTCCTGCTTCTTACATCTTTTGAAGAATAGAAGTCCTTATGTTTTAAATAGTATAATTGTATTCATTATTTTTCTTTATGATTTGTGCTTTATGTCTCTTATTTAGGAATTCTTTTCTACCTTAAGGTGACACCAAATTTTGTATTTTTTTTAAAAAATAAAAGTTTTATGTTTTACACATTTAAGTGTATGACCCAATTATAGTTGATATTTGGGGTGTGGTAAGAGGTAGGGATCCAATTTTATATTTTCTCCATATGGATAGTACATTGCCCTATCATAATTGGGGAGGAAATACCACTGAAAAATTTTTATTTGGTTTTATTACTTTTTTAACAGTCTAAAGCTTTCTTGAGGATTCTATTATATTGCTACAAATGAAGAAAATTCCATTATTCATCATGTTTTTCATTTCTTCAGGGATTTGACAAAGAAGAGCTTATGGAGTGTATTCTACAGCTTGTGAAATTGGATCAAGAATGGGTTCCATATTCAACATCTGCTAGTCTATATATCCGTCCTACACTCATTGGAACTGAGGTACCAACTGACTCCCTGTTTGGGGATACTTTGGTGTGGAAGTTACCATTGTTTATTCTTGTGTGAAACTTCTAGTGTGGGGTGTGAAATAGTTCCCAGTAGCATCACTAATGATTCCTTTCTTTTGATAATCAAGACCAAGTGTCAGCAAACATTTTCTTTAAAGGGCCAGAGAGTAAATAGTTTAGGCTTTGTGGGCCATCTAGTTTCCATCTCAACTACTCAACTCGTCCATTATAGCACAAAAGTAGCCATGAATGTGAATGTAAATGAGTAAAGGAATGAGCAAGGAATGAGGTTGTTTTCCTTCCTCTAATCAAGACTAATCATTATTTCCTCAGTTTACCAGTGTGGTGCCTCTGCTCCTGGTGTACTTCTTCAGGTCTAGAACCAGAAATGATTTTGAAATTTAAAGGAAAGAGAGCTGCTACTTTTTATTTTCATTTTCCTGACGTCTTAGGATTGCTCTTTGGGTAAGGAGTGGGAGTAAAGGGCCCTCTTCCCCTATAACCAGTGAGTAGGAATCCTATATAATAAAAGGGTAATATGCACATTGATCCTAACAGCAGAACGACTGGGAATGACCGGTCGCTATGACGCGCACTATGTCCTTACAGGGCCTTACAGTGATCTGTGCTCCTAGCCTTCCACTTTTTCAATCAGTCGGATTTCATCACTCTTTCCATTAGAGAGGTGGTGGAGGGAGACAGTACTTAATAATAATCAGGGCTGAGAATAAGTGTCACTAGAGGGGTTGAGTCTGATGGTAGGGACAACATTTTATAGACATGCCTTTCTTTTCCTTTTATCACCTTGTAAAATCATTTCGCATATAATTTAATCAAAACAGTTCAGTTCCATGGAAAGAATTATGTTTATTCACAGCCTTTGTTTATTTATATCTTATCTTTTCACAATTAGCCTCTATTGCACTAAAGAAGCTGAATAGATTGGCAAACTAGGTGTTACAAGCAGCAATTTGTAATCATTGACTGGGGTTTTGCTCACACTTAATGTATTCTACTGTAACCTTATTTGAGATATATATTCCTCTGAGTGCTTATAAACAACATTAAATTGTCATTTGCATAACTATTAACAAGTTTCATATTAACAGCCCTATTCTAGAATCTTCGGACCTTGAGTCTGTTTTAGAGATCAGCTTATTTGCATTGATTAAAGCCTGTGATAATCAGCTTATTATCAGACCACTCCTACCAATGGAAACCCTCTTGAGTCTGTTCCTGTCCATTTCAACTTTATCACAGGGGATGATTGTTATTATCTTTAATTTTATTTTTTGGAGTCATGGTGCACCTGGTTACTAATTACACCCCTCAGTTCATGGCACTTGTTGTCACAGGTTGTATGAAGTCCCTCTTGTTTTATTCCCCTTAGTCTTCATTTCCCACTCCTCTCCTCCTCCCTCATTGGAAATTATTCTCATGTATTGAGTGAATATTCTTTTGGTTTGTATGTGTTTTTAAGTATCTCTTATTCCTTTGTATGTCTGAAATGTTAGTTTATATAAAGGATTTTGTCCTGTAGGTCTCACTGTGTTTCTTAACTTTTTCCCTCAGCACTGTTTTTACTTTCCATCCAGTTTACTCTGTCTATTTCCAGCCCATTACTTTCCACTGCTGCATAATATTCCATGCTGGGCATCTACCACACTTTGCCCCAGTTCCCTTATTGGGATTTCATTTCCCTGTTACTTCATGTAATATAGCAACGAGCAGTTTCAAAATATACAACCCAGGGAATTATTGAAGGCTCTTCCCTTGAGTGTAACATCCTTCCCCTTCAGCAGCCCATTCAGGATCCTCTTCCTCACATGGTTGCCTGGAGTGAGTCTTGTCTATTAATTGTAGTTGTCAGCTCCCCGTGGTGGTCTTATCTGTCTCTATTTCAGGCTCAGTGCTGTGGTTGGCCCAGCCCACGGAACCAAGCTGGATGGAATCACAAAGTCGGTCTGAGTGCTGAGGCTAGGTCCATGAGGAGATTCTGGTTTTGAGGCTCAGTGATGGTACAAGGGATTTCCTATCATCTAGAGAAGGGGCTGGCAAACTTGTCTGTGAAGGGCTAGGTAGCCGCTTAACTCTCAACTCTGCCTTTGTATCACAAACACAGCAGCAGGCAACTCGTGAATGAATGCGCACATTCCAATACAACTTTTTAACAAATGGGCAGCAGGCTGAAGTTCTGGCCCCGATCTGAAGTCCTTTCAGAAAGGGAAGTGAAGCATGGTTTCCCGAGGCTGACTCATTCTGGCTCTTCCTGAGTGCTTCCCCCTCGAGTTAGTCTTGAGGACTGTGTAACTACTCAGGCTAACATTTCTGTTGATTTCAAATTTTCCAACCTGTATTTCCCAGGTCATCTGTATAAGATTTCTTGTCTTTTTCCCCAATACTTATTCTCCACAGTTCCAATATTAAGTGCGGAATTTAGTTCTGTGGTCACATCGGCAGTCATCTTAATGCTCTGTGTATTGGCACACGTTGGATGTACTCACCATTGTTACTATTATCAATAATTATTTATAAAAACAAAAATAACAATTGCTCTTTCTTAAATAATTAGAAAAAGGTCAGGCCCTGGGTGCTTTCCACAGATTATTTAAAGCAGTCCTCATCCTGACCTATGAGCAGGCATCACTGCCTTCACATGTTAGGTAAGAAAGTTAGACATTCTTTTTGTCTATTTCACCTAATCTCTAGTTTCCTTTAAAATGTATGCTTTTGTAAAAATAAATGTTAAGATCGTTCTTATTTAAAAACTAAAAGAGAGTTGAGTGCTCCGTTAAATTTATACTATCTTTCTCTTTGAACAGACTGAGAGATAAACTCAGCCCTGTTCCTTACCCAGCTTAGAATAAGTCTCGGGAGAGTCGGGACTTTAGCTTCCCCTGCGATTCTTTCAAAGTCTACATATTAATCATCTGTTAGTCTAGAGGTTCACTAAAGGAAACCAGGAAAGAGACAAAGGATCATTTTTTCTCTGGTGTCAACGTAGTATATTAGGTTTTGTATGAAATTAAAAACAACAACAACAAAAAAATTCAAGTATGGTAAATAGTCATCTAGGTTCCTTTTATAGCCCTTTTCTATAAACAATATCTTATTAAATGTACAGTCCTTTGGCAAATATTTAGTTAACTTGATATAACAATGTGCGATGCTATGTATAGGGGACAAAGATGGTCTGGCACTGTATGAAGTGTACCGATTAGCCAGAGGCAGAACATTAAACGGTTGTAAGAAAGTGTGATAGGCATTTTATCTAAACCTAAGGAAGTGCAGGATGCTGTCACAGCACATAACACGAGTACTTAACCTTGTCTAGAGGTCTCATTTCCTGAAGTAATGTTTCAACAACACTTAAATGGAGATGGAAGTGTTTGTATTACTTAGGAAGGAGAGGGGATGTCTTAGTCTGCTCTGGCTGCCACGACTGAATACCACGTATCTTAAATACTGGGTATCTTAAACACCAGAATTTATTTTCTTATAATTCTGGAGTCTGGAAGTCCAAGATCAAAGTGCCAACAGGGATGGTGTCTGGTGAGGCCTCCCTGCAGATGTCCACCTTCTCACTGTGTCCTTACAGGGCCTTCTGAGTGTGAGGAGGAGAAAAGGGGGTGGGTGGGCAGGGAGCTGAGGCTCATCGTCCTGTGTCTCTTCCTCTTTTACAGAGAGATCCCAGCCCTATTGGATGAGGGCTCCACTCTTTTGACCTCATTTAACCTTCATTACCTTCTTAAAGGCTTTATCTCCTGGTACAGTGGGTTGGTGGTTAGAGCAGCAACATATAGATTGGGGGCGGATACATTTCACTTCATAATGGGAAGAGGATGGAAGGAGAGGATTCCAGGTAAAGGGGGTAGGACAGGAAAACATTCAGAGGTAGGAAGGTAAGGAGGAACCCAAAGGGAAAAGGGTTCCCTCTGGTTGAAGCTTAAGATGCTCAGAGTGTGAGTGCTATGGTGAAGGCTGGGGGTGCAGGGAAGCGAGCCCCGGGTTGAACTCTTCAGGTTAGGAAATCTTAGGTACCCCACTGATTTCTCCCCCTTAAACGTTTACATTGTAAAAAGAGCTCTGAATTATCAGGAGAGGATCTAGAGTTTAATAACTCTGAAACCTTGGGGAAATCATTTGTTTTGAGCCTCAGTTTCTCCAATTTAAAAACAGTTATACTATAACCTTTAATTTCCTGGATTGTTGGATGAGAAGAGATAATGACTGTGAAATGTCTTAGGAACAAAAAAGTGCTGTATAATTACTGAGGATTTTTTAAAAAACCTTTCACCAAACCAAATAGTTTTCTTTACAAAAACACTGCGTGGGTGGATTTGTTATCCCTTCCTTTTGTGATACACTCTCAAGGCCCTGCATGGACCACCCTGGAGTCCAATATTCTTTACTGTTTTCTTTGCTCATCTTTTAAAAGGACTGGCAAGATTGAAAAAACAAAAACAAAGACAGGTTGTTCTTTGGATTAAAAAAAAAAGTCACGCTGCTCTTTCTGAAAAATGTTTGTTATTCCCAATTATCCTGTTTCTTCTCTGTCCTTTGTGCCTTGCCTAGACAGAATTATTCTCAAGCCTCACTGCCACTGTGCTTTTCTGTCCTCCGGGCCAAAACGCGTGACTATTATTGCTTTCCTCAGCTCACTAAGCCCTTTCTGCCGTGGTTCAGAGTATCTCTGAAATCCTGCCTTTTTATAAGCTGATTTTCTGACTGACTGGGACAGAGTGGTAATTTTCACTGTGACAGGTCTCTTTATTTTTCATCACTCCCAAGTGCCTTATTATTCTCTGCAAACCATATATGTATTTAATACCCTTGTATATGTATTTGTGAGGTATAATATAAAGTAAGAAAAGTCTTTCTTGTTTTGTACACATCAGAATTTCAATTTCAAGTTCATTGTGGTCCCTTGAGAAGTTATGTACTCTGCATCCGAGATTTATATTCCTCATTTTCCATGGGGTGTTTTTAAAATTTTTTAAAAATATGTTTAATTGATATCAGAGAGAGGAGGGAAGAGAGAGAGAGGGATACAAACACCAATGATGAGAGAGCATCATCGATTGGCTGCCTCCTGTATGCCCCCTACTGGGTATAGAACTCACAACCCAGGCATGTGCCCTGACTGGAAATCGAACCTGGATCTCCTGGTTCATGGGTCAACGCTCAACCACTGAGACACACCAACCAGACGATGGGGTGTTTTTTAAACACTCTCTTCAATTAATTATGTGTGAAAATAATCAAAAGAAACTAGTAGAGAAGAATGAAAAAATCAAAGTCCTCATAAGGAAATGAGACATTGAAACTGATATACACAACTTATCAGCTGTTTTGTCTTTCATTACTTCTTTCTATTTTTATGGCTTGTGCTTTATTTGATCAGAAGCCTGACCTTGTCATTATGAAATTATGTTTATGCTGTTTGACTTATATTATATAACAAACTGCTCTTAGCTGTAGCCATTGCACAGAATTTAAATTGCCTTTGAGGATAAAAGGGAGAATTAAGACAAAGAATGGTTCCTGAGGCTAGAAACCAAACCAGCAAGCTCCCTTCCTAATGGAGTTACATTTTATTTATTTCCACTCTCGAAGCACTGTGACCTTTCTCAGTAAAGCCACAGAGTTCTTTTCTTAGAAAGACAGTAAAGATGAGTTATCATTTAAGGATGAAGGCAACTCAGTTGTACTTGTAAAACATCAGTTGACCTTCCCTAAATTTCAGAAAATAAAATGTCAGTACACATAAACACATTTTCTCTCCGCATTGAAAAGTTCTAGTCTATAATCTACTTGCTTGCTAAGAATAGAAGTATCACTTAAAGATTTACTGGGATATTTTCCCCCACAAGTGGATTTACCCCATTTCCCATTGGTGCTCTTTACTACCACCTAGTGGAATATATGAACTTTGCCTGTTGGTTAGCATTGGGAGAAGGAAATGAATAAGATGAAATTTATCTTGGAAAAAATTTTTCATGACGATGAGTTTTTGTTACTTTTTTAGTAATAATGCAGGTTGCAAAAAAATACATGAGTTCAGAGTGAAGAAGGCGCAGGAATTCATGTGATATCTAATAACATGCTTATCCACAAATAAAGCTATTTTATTCAGAAACTTAGAAGCTGGATAAATCACAGAGACTGTGTCTTGCCTATTGTACTTCTAAATTATGTTCAGAGGCGTCTCTTAATTTCTTAAGATGAGGCTTCATAAAAATTTAAAATATTAAGCTTCAAAGCTCCTGTACTAGGAAGGGATTACTGTTCTTAAACTGATAGGTAAGTAAAAATGTAGAGATAAGATAGTCAGTTTTTATCCAAGCTGGAAAGAAAGGCAGATGCCTGTCTTCTGAGGTGTTCTCTCCCAAACAATGAAACAAAAAAAAGGCAAATGAAGCTTTAAGGCTCTTTGCTCTGTATTGGTGGGGGAGCTCTGTTCAGCCTCTGTTAAAGAACGAACACGAATGAGCAAAAACCCAAAATCTGTTATTTATTGACTAATTTCTTTTACTTGGTTACCATCATAGTGTCATTTCCTCTGTGGCCACCCGGCTTGGTCCTCATGTTTACATGGGATGTGAATAGAATCATCTTCCCTTTCCTCAGGGGGACATGCCTTTCAGATGGCATCAGTGTGACCAGATACAGACACATTTTTTTTATGCTCATGAATATTTTGCTTACTCGATTCTTCTTTTTAAAAAAAAATACTCACCCAAGGATATGTTTTTATTGATTTTGGAGAGAGAGGAAGGGAGAGAAAGAGAGAGAGAGAGAGAGAGAGAGAGAGAGAGAGACATCCATGTGAGAAATTGATCAGTTGCCTCCTGTATGTGCCCTGACTGGGGATCAAACCTGCAACCTTTTGCCCAGCTGGTGTGCTCAGTGGTTGATCATGGACCCATGAACTAAGAGATCACCAGTTCAGTTCCTGGTCAGGGCACATGCCTGGGTTGCAGGCTCAATCTCCAGTAGGGGGCGTGCAGGAGACAGCTGCTGGATGTTTCTCAGCAATGTTTCTATCTCTCTATCCCTCTCCCCTTCTCTCTCTAAAATCAATAAAAATATATGAAAAACAAAACAAAACACCTGCAACCTTTTGGTTGCAATGCTCCAACCAACTGAGCTATCTGGCCAGGGCTACCTACTTGATTCCTGATGATGTGTGCATAAGTAGGGGGAACAAGGCCTAGGTAGGGGAGTGGGAAATATAATTAAAATTCAGAAAAAAAGTGTATCATCAGATCCACTTTCAGCTTGTTTCATCAAACAAGACAAAAGCCACAGAATCCATTGTAATTGAAATTCCTCTCATTTTTCCCCTGGTAGATTTCTACCCCCTTCCAGCCAACCAGTTTCTAGTGAAGACTCAACACAAGCATTTTATATCCCAGGACACTCTATGGAAGAGTCCTGACTTGTTTTCTTATTTCCTGAGTGGCACAGAATGGCCCCATGACCTCTGCTGCCTGAATGATAGGTAGCCTTCAAAACTTCCAGCCTCTCAATTTTTTTCTTTAATAAACAACGGACACTAATTGCTTGTAACTGCCATTGTGCTGAAGGAATGCATATGATTTTGCACTGTTGTCTTTGGTGAATGTTGGTGGGAAGGCCATCTCTGTCTTTGTCATCCTCTGCCTTTTGGGGAGTTAGATTTACCTTGTCTGGTGTTTGCCTCTAGTGTTGCTACACCCTTGCTGTTTGTACCTGTCACAGTGAGGCCTGGTAATGCACAGTTTCCTACATCTACCTGCTGCTGGAGCCCCTGGCATGTCTATAAAAACAGAAGGAGAGGCTAAAGAACCAAATATTAGCCCTAGCTGGCTTGGCTTATTGGATAGAACATCGGCCTGTGGACTGAAGCATCCCAGGTTTGATTCCAGTCAAGGGCACGTACCTCGGTTGCAAGCTCAATCCCCAGCCCTGATCGATGTTTCTTTCTCTGTCTCTCCCTCTCCCTCTACTCTCTCTAAAAACAAAATCAATGGAAAAACATCCTCTGGTGAGGATTAACAAACAAAATAAAAGAAGAAGCAAATATTATATTTCTCACCCCCAAAGACTAAAATCATGTCTGGGTTCTTCCCTTTTTCCATTTCCAATCAATGCAACATTGAAGGGTATTATATAGCTGGTTGTTAAAAATATACTTCACTGCCCTGACCGGTTTGGCTCAGTGGATGGAGCGTTGGCCTGCAGACTCAAGGGTCCTGGGTTCGATATCAATCAAGGGCATGTACCTTGGTTGTGGGCACGTCCCCAGTAAGGGGTGTGCAGGAGGCAACTGATCGATGTTTCTCTCTCCATCGATGTTTCTAACTCTATCCCTCTCCCTTCCTCTCTGTAAGAAAACAATATAATATTTTAAAAAATATATATATACTTCACTAAAAACCCTACTAACCAAAAAGGGACATACTTGCTTTTCCTCTAAAAATCAAAACAACTCAGAAAGCAAAGCATAATGAAACGTATGTACTCCATTCTCTGTGTTTTCTTCTTAGAAGACCATTGGGCTTTGTGTCACTCACTATTAAAAGTAACAGCATCTGTCCTTTGCTCTCCCCTTTGGGAGATAGTTACAGCTCCATTCCAGACTTTAAGGCTGGTGTGTACATTTTAAATGAACAGTTGTGTGTACTTTTAATTTATTGCAGCCTTCTCTTGGAGTCAAGAAGCCTACCAAAGCCATGATCTTTGTGATCTTGAGCCCAGTGGGATCTTACTTTTCGAAAGAAACCTTAAATCCCGTGTCCCTGTGGGCCAATCCGAAGTTTGTAAGAGCCTGGAAAGGTGGGACTGGGGACTGCAAGATGGGAGGGTAAGTAAATCTGTGTTTCTGTCTAAAGGAAAGAGTTCCTCATGATCATTGAGTGCCATTTCACCTTGGTACCCTTACAGAGATGAATATTCCAATCATAATGCTTGTTTTTGTTTTGGGTTTAGTTTTCATTGAACTTGTTGTTTAAAGTAATAACCTGTCGCCCTCTATTGGGAGAAACATTGGATGTTATGCTTAGCCATGAATTGAAATAAGTAATTAGAAGAGGAATCAAATCAGTGATTTGAATGAACTGCCCTTGGACGCTGGCCCTCTGGCTGCAGGCTGTCGGCTGGCATTAAAGAGTGTCTGGTGCTGGGGCCAAGGCCCTCCAATGGCTCCAAGGGCTCCTGTCTGGGGAAGGTGCCTGCTTCATTGAAGTGCTGTCTTCATTGCTACAGATTGTAGCCATACCTGCTGCCAACTGGCTGAAGGACAGCCCTGCTTTGGCTCCGGCAGGCCAGTCTCAGAGGCCATATGTAGCTGGCTGGAAAGAAAAGAGCATTTGAGAAGTGTTAGACAATGTCAGGGTGGACTTGGCCCTGAATGGGGAATGCTCCTGTGGGTGAGCAAGAATAGCTGCGTTAACCAGCATGGGCTCTTCCTGTCTGAATACCAAGTGCTGATGTGGTCACATATCCGGGCAGTAGCAGCCCTGGAAGGTGGCTCAGTGGCAGTCTTCTGGGCCCTCGTACAAAATGCAGAGTCAGGAAATCCTGGGAGAATCGAATGATGTGCTGCTGGGATGTGAGAGAGACACTGAAGCTGGCTTTGACCCTCGGGTAGTCTTTCTCTATTTCTACACAAACACACACAAAAGGTTATAAAATTCTATGACCTGTCATCCCTGCTAGTAGTCTCAGCAACTGCATTCTGTCACTAGATAGAGAAATCCTAGTG
The DNA here is from genome assembly GCF_014108235.1 of Myotis myotis. NCBI lineage: Eukaryota > Metazoa > Chordata > Mammalia > Chiroptera > Vespertilionidae > Myotis > Myotis myotis. The sequence goes on from NW_023416335.1 coordinate 179,621,156, forward strand.
CAGTTTGTTAAAGTCAGAAGTCCCTTTCTTTTTTTTCCTTCTGGTTGAGAGCACTCCTTCCTGAATGTGTCCTAGGCCAGCCAGGCTGAAACTGCTTCAGTTTACTCTCCTGATTTCTCGTTTACTTGTTCAGACCTCTTCCTATGCACTGCACACCGTCTGCATTACTTTGTTAAAACTTCTCTTCGAGTGCACATTGCAGTAAATCAACAATCTTGATAAAGAGGTAATAATTTAAAATCGTTTATCTTCTTTATATCTTGCGTTCTAGTTCCCCGACCTGCCTAGGGAAATGATAACATGGGTACATTGGGATATAATGGGGTCTGGCTGGTGTGGCTCAGTGGTTGAGCATTGACCTGTGAATCAGGAGGTCACGGTTCGAGTTCAGGTCAGGGCACATGTCCAGGTTGCGGGCTTGATCTCTAGTAGAGGATTAAGTACCTACTACCCTGTCTGCAGGTAGGAGTCTCTCAACAGACAGTAGTTGATATTATGAAGCGTTTTCTTGTTCATCTCCTTGACTCTATCTTAGGAGCAATCATTTGGATTTTATACAATGGAATTTACTCTTGGAGAGGTGTACTTAATATATCTTTTCTCAGATATTTATTCCATTTAAAGTTATATTAAAACATTTCCATGTAGACAGTCCACCCCCCCTCCCCCCTTTTTCATTTTTCTCTTTCCTCCAAGGAAATGTGTTTCTCTTCTGAATATTAGCAGCATATGGGAATGAACCAAATAAATTACTACAGTATCACTTACCCTGTGGACATTAAAATATAGCATATGCCTGAGAGAATTTTGAGGAAAAAAACACACCCATTGATGGAATATGATGATTAAACAAACCAAACAAATAAAACCCCTTTTCCTTTCATTGCACTGAAACATTCAGCTTTAATTCTCTTTCCTGCCCAATCAGCTTGATGTTGCTAAGGAATCATAGTTTTAATTCTTCCACACTCTCAAAAGTGTGTGTATGTTTGTTTTTTAGAAACTTCTTCAAACAGCTAAATATTCATACTGTGAAAATTTTGTATATTTTTTAATAGAGTAAAGGGAATTTTTCTTATGAGATAAATCATTTCTCTATTGTCAGATATAGAAAAAATCTCAACAGCTGTGTCTGTGAACTAGAGAAAAGTCACTTATAATAGTTATTTTTTATAATTTTATTTTTAAAATATATTTTTATTGATTTCAGAGAGGAAGGGAGAGAGATAGAAACATCAATGATGAGAGAGAATCATTGATCGGCTGCCTCCTGCATGCCCTCCTGGGGGTCAAACCCGCAACCTGAGCATGTGCCCTGACTAGGAATTGAACCATGACCTCCTGGTCCATAGGTTGATGCTCAACCACTGAGCCCCAGCTAGGCATATAATAGTTTTGTTTTTTTTTTTAAATGAATTTCACTAGCATAGAAGAGGCTTATATAACCTGTTTCCCAGCTTTTATTGTTATCATTTTATTTTTCTACACAACACTATGCAGTATATAACAAGAGTTTTTATTTGCCAGATGAATTGGGTGAGGCAAAAATGTGAACTCAGTTAAGTTCACATAGAGCCAAATAGTAGAAGTGCAGGAGCTGCCCTTAGCCTGCTGGCCTGAAACCCATGCCCTTTCTATCGGACCACCCCCTAAAGTCGGGTTAATACTCATTATTTAAACATATTCATAATTTAACTCAGTTATTGCCTGTATCACATCGATTCTGAATAAAGGTTATCTGACTTTTTATTAAATAAAAGCCTCACATACCAGGGTTGTATTGTCTTTAGATTAACCAATAATTTATATTTTATTATCTGTGTTTGAAGGTCTTTTAATTACTCTTACATTACCTCCATGTGAGTAAATGACATCATTGCCCAGATTGCTATAGCCATGTAGTCCAGTGCCTATTTCTCATAGCTTTCTAGAATATTTTAGTCATGAGTCAATATTCTTTCAGTTGCATGTTGAAAAAACAACTCAAGCCATCTTAAGTAGTAAAGGGATTGATTGGCTCAGGTAAGTAGGGTGGTAACAGTGGATCTGTTGGAGAAGCCTGGGTTTCTCATCTGAATAATGGAAATTATCCTGGGAGCTAATTCAATACTGGTGTGAGGTTCAAATGAAATAATTCATGTAAAATTGCTTGGAAAGTGAAAAAAATATATTCAATAACTTTTAACTGTTATTAATTGGGTTATTTATCTGTGTCCTTATATCTCTACTTCTCAAGTTAGAATTCCACAATTTTTCTTTGTGTGTTCTTTCTCTCGGATGAGTGCAAATAGATCATTTAGGTTCTAATTGAATGTTATGCTGTTACCTAGAAAGTTAACATGTTAAGAACATAGTGCATATTAAGAACATAATACATTGATTACATCCACATGTGGATTAAAGACTTTAGTATTTTGGTGTGGAAGATGGGGTAAGTGTATATTTATAATCAGTATGTTTCCTGTTTCTTAAAAGGAATTATGGCTCCTCCCTTTTTGCCCAATGTGAAGCAGTGGAGAACGGGTGTCAGCAGGTTCTGTGGCTCCATGGAGAGGATAATCAGATAACGGAAGTTGGAACTATGAATCTTTTCCTTTACTGGATTAATGAAGATGGAGGTAATCCACTCAGATTTCAGCTCCTTGCTTTCCCCCCCCCCTTCAATCATTTTCAGTGGGATTGGAAAGAAAAGAACTAGGACCTTAGAATAAAGAAACAAGTAGCACAATTCCAATGTCTAAACAACATGCTGTGCTTTTGCTGTCCAATAGACATGAGTTCAAGTTTACAGAATTTCTAAAGGTTTTATTTTTTGGCTTTATATGTATGTATTATTAAGATGTCAACTTATGGAATTTGAATCTCCACAATTTGAAGATTTGATACCTTATTCCTAACATTTTTTTCTTATCGGAAATCCCTTGCATTTGGAGTTAGGTCTCAGATCAGTTCAATGGTCATACACCATATAGTGCGTATAAAATGCTATAGTAATAAACACAGCCTATTGATTTTATTGATATGAAATTTACTATACTCCCTTGCTATAATTCTTTCAAAAATTGTCACACTTTATACATATTTTGATAATATATCAGAAGCCTTCCAAGTTTACTCTGGAGCTCACTTTAATTGGAACATAGTAATTTTAGAACATATTGTTCTATTTTGGAATTGTACTTAAATCCTGGTTCATTCAAGTTTATCAATATATGTCTACTATAAAAATCAGTACTTCCTTACTTCCTTTAATATCCTGAATGCTCATTATTTCTCTTTGCTACTTTTTCTCTTTATTTTTTTAAATTTAGTGTTATTTTTTTATAACCATTTATCCTTTCTCTGCCCTCTTCTCCCCCCTGCAGCTTGCTTTTGTTGTTGTTGTTCTTAGTTGGCAGAGACCATAGGAGTTCATTGAAGTTCAGTGTCTGTAGTATTGAATTAAATGCCCAATAATGGGGATGGAGGATGCAGATGTATGCATTTATTTCTACTAGAATTTTAATAGTCATAAAAAATTTCGAGACATTTTTAGGCTTGTTTGCATACTTAGGGTTTTATTTCATAGTACTGAGTGTAGAAATGTAAAATATTGTTTCCTGATATTTATAAAGTCTATTGGTTTTACTTAAAATTTTAAGTGAAATGTTTATTTTAAAGTAGCTCTTTTGTCATTTGGCTACAAATAGAGGGAACTGGTGACTTGTGGCATACATAAGAGCTATACACTGATTTGAGCATTAGTTGCAGAGACTAATAAAATTGAGCCTACATTCCAGTGAGAGGTAGAATAGTAGGTGTGGTGCGAACACTGGTCCTGGGATAGGCCATTGGTAATCTCTGGCACATGGAAAGGCAGATACAGATCATGCTCATTCTTCCACCCCTGCTGTTTGTACTTGGCACTATTTAAAAACAAAAATTTTACTGGAATATTTGTGATTTCTAAATTTGAGTTTTTGCATATGACATATATCATACACTGTGCTTGAAAGATGACAGCCAGTGTTGAACTCTGCACGTAGGAGATAAGAGATTGATTCAACTCATTCTTCCCACTGGTCCACTCCCACCATCATCTCCCCAAAAACCCACACAACTCCAAACAAAAACAGTTACATCGGTCAGAAGTGTCTACATCATCATTTAAGGGTGGGAGATGTCAGGATTTAAGCACAGTCTAAATCAGAGCTACATGATTTAACCAGAAACAGGCCTGGTGAAAAATTAAGCCTTATCCAAACAATTGTCATGGACCATTTCCACTATGGCTTTTAAAGGTCAGAATAGAAATGAGTGAATTTGTCTTCTGACTCTTACAAAATATACAAGACCTTAAAAGTTATTATTCAGATTATGATTGCCTGAGATCACTTTAGTTTTAATGTGAATGTGCCCCTTCAGTTTAAGGGTGTTCATTTAACAGATTAAATATAAATTAAAGTAAGGAGAAAGAAAATGGAATAAATGTTTGGGTAATACTATGAGAAAAGGCAGTAGAATGCTATGAATAACCTTTGGGCTAAAACCAGAAGACATTGAGGCAACGCTATTGTAACTTTGATTTATACCATGTGCCTTTTTTAAAAAAAATATATTTTATTGATTTTTTACAGAGAGGAAGGGCGAAGGATAGAGAGTTAGAAACATCAATGAGAGAGGAACATCGATCAGCTGCCTCCTGCACACCCCCCACGGGGGATGTGCCCGCAACCAAGGTACATGCCCTTGACTGGAATCGAATCCGGGACCCTTCAGTCCATAGGCAGACGCTCTATCCACTGAGCCAAACAGGTCAGGGCTATACCATGTGCCTTTAAGAAAATATAAAGAGCCCTAGCTGGTTTAGCTCAGTGGATAGAGCATCAGCCCGAGGACTGAAGGGTCCCAGGTTCAATTCTGATCCAGGGCATGTACCTTGTTGCAGGCTCCACCCTGGCTCTGGTCAGAGTGCGTGCATGAGGCAACAATTTGATGAGTCTTTCTCACATTGATGTTTCTCTCTGTCTTTCCCCCTCCTTCCACTCTCTCTAAAAATCAATGGAAAAATATCCTCGGGTAAGGATTAGAAAAAGAAAAAGGAAATATAAAGAATAATGGAAATCAGCAAAATTTTGATTTTTACAAATGTTACCAAAAGCAGGTATATGCAGAGTTCTTTTAGTAATAACCTGCGGTCTGTCATGCACACCCACTCTCTCTGCTGCCTTTGAAAGGTCACTAAAGTAGATAATCTGTTCACAGAACCATGCCTTGCATGACGACTGTATGTGGCAATTGTCCCGTAACTCGTGTGGATTTTGATTCCAGTAATAAGATCGCACAGCCTCGATTCTCCTTTTTACTCAGTGGATGAGTAATTTAACACATACACTTGCAGAGACTAATATGATTGTTGGAACAATTTTTATCTTCTACTGGACACGGGAGCCACCCTGAGAATTGGACCCAGTTCCTGTGGTTGAGTTCACAGATAGTTTGGGAGAATGATTGATCCTGGCAGTGAGTGTTGATGCTGCTCAGGCTGCTCAGGCTCTGAGAGCCTTCTTGGACATCAGGCATTTACACCAACTTTGCTTGGAGCCCTCCTCCCTCAGACGTCTGTTGGTGTGCTCCGATCCCGCCTTCCAGTCTTTGCCCACATATCCCATTCTCAGTAAGGCTTTCCTGAGCACCTTACTAAAAATTGCAAACTCACCCAGCCGGTGTTGTTCAGTGGTTGAGCATCAATCTATGAACTAGAAGGTCACCATTTGATTCTAGGTCAGGGCACATGCCTGAGTTGCAGGCTTGATCCCCAGGAGGGGGCATGCAGGAGGCAGCCAATCAATGATTCTCTTTCATCATTGATGGTTCTCTCTCTTTCTCCCCCTCTCCCTCTTTCTCTGAAGTCAATAAAAATACATTTAAAAATATTTGCACACTCCTCTCTCCACTTCACAGCATTTATCACCTTGCCCCTTTTTTCCTTTCATGGTCTAATACACTATTTAACAAAACAATTGTTTGCCTCTGCCTATTAGAAAGTAAGGAGGGAGTTATGTCAGTTCTGTTCACTGCTTTATCCTGGGTATAGAGATAAGCCAACTGCATATGGTGGGCACTCAATACACAGATGCTTGTTATGATGGAGTTGCAGCCTGATAAACCCATCGTTAAATTGAAAATGTCATAAATCGAAATGTATTTAATACACCTAACCTACCACCCATCATGGCTTAGCCTCGCCTACCTTATTGTGCTTAGAACACAATATCCCAAAACGCTGGCCACACAGTACACAGAGTATCAGTTGTTTACCCTCGAGATCATGAGGCTGACTGGGAGCTGCGATTCGCTGCCACTGCCCAGCATCCATGAGAGCATCGGACTGAACATCTGTCTCCTGGGAGAAGGTCAAAATTCAAAGTTTGGCCCTGACCGGTTTGGCTCAGTGGATAGAGCGTCGGTCTGCGGACTGAAGGGTCCCAGGTTCGATTCCGGTCAAGGGCATGTACCTTGGTTGCGGGCACATCCCCAGTGGGAAGTGTGCAGGGGGCGGCTGATGGATGTTTCTCTCTCATCGATGTTTCTAACTCTCTATGTCTCTCTTTTCCTCTCTGTAAAAAATCAATAAAATATATTAAAAAAAAATTCAAAGTTTGGTTTTTCCTGAATAAGTATCACTTTCACACCATCTTAAAAGTAAAAAAAAATCATGTCAAAGCATTGTTAGGCCAGGCCCATCTGTATATTTGTTGAGTAAATGAATAATTGTGCTGATGATGTTTAGGGCTCTTACGCAAACCCACATTCCTGGTTCCCATTAGTGCTTGACTTTGGGATGTCACAGATGAATCCTGCTGTTGTTGCTTCTAAATTCTTCAGCTTCTAAAAATGATTTCTCTGTCAAAAACAAGCTGCATTTGTAGGCTCTGCTTTCCTCATGTTGGGCCATCTGGAGCCAGTTCTGGCTCCCCTAAGCATGTTTGTGGTTGCAGAGGAAAATGAATATTTCTCACCCAAATGTTGTCATGTCATCATCTCTGTCTGGCAACCAGGGAAACAGATGTTCTGTTCCTTGACCTCAGGCTAGTGGTTACAGTTTGGGTGTTAAATATATTTCACAAAACTGCATTTGCACAGGCGGGGCCGCTGTTTTCATTTAACTTGATGGAGTCTTAGAGCTCGGCAAGCTCTAGGAAAAGGTCCAGTTTGGGGCCACTGGAAGTATGTTTGTCTCTATGTGTGGAGTGTGTGCGTATATATACACGCACATGTAGATCCATACATTTGTGTGTCTAGCTAGCTCTTGCAAAACACAGGTTTATTTTGAGAGCAACATTTCCAAGTAGCCCCAAGGACGTTGCCAAAACCAAGTTTTCCTCTTTCCTGAAAGCATCTTTCAGATGATTTTTAGACACATTAAAAAAAAGAAAATCATACTGCTATATCCTAGAAAAGAGATTATTCATTTATTTATTTTTATTCAAAAACACGTATTACATCCATTCTGAGTCAGGCAGAATGCTGAGTTTTGGGGACACAGGAACGAATAGAGAGTTTTGGTCTTCCAAAAGTTATTCAGCTTGTTTGTTGGGGATGTGTGATGTAACCACAGTGTGACAGGTGAGCCCAGACCCCAGCATCCCGTCATAAAGGAAAGACCCCAATGTTGGGACCCTGAAGCTCTGGTCCTGACTGTCCCCCACTGTCACCAACCTTGCAAGTCACTTATGTTTTAGGGCCTCAGTTTCTTCTGTAAAGTAAGGATTGCACTCGGTGATTTCCAAAGTCCTTTTTAGCGGCAGAACTTGACTTGGGGAGCTCAGAGTCACCGGTGTGATTTCTGCACAGCCTTTGTTACCTAGTGATTCTTACAAGCATACCTTGTGAATTCTCCTAAAAACACACGCTGGGCAACATATGGTCTGTTACAAGGTTCAACATCTTTATAAAGCAATGATTTAAGGATTGACTTTCTCACAAGATGCAGATTCCTGGGTGCCAGAGGTGGGGAAGGGAAAGGGATGCTGAGAACCAGAGATCCCCTTATGTAAGGGGTGTTTGTGGATCATGGGCCACACTGGCTCTTGCAGATGGATAGTCATGCCAGACCGAACGGTGGTTTGGAGAGCCTGGGATTGTGCTGAAGTAGACCAGTGTCTTAGCCTTGGCTCTCTCTGAGTCACCTATAGAATTTTGTTTTGTTTTTTGGATTTCTCTTTTTCTTCTTTCTTTTTTTGTTAGCCAATATGTGCTTGAGCCCATCCTGAGCCTGCCTATTACATTTGAAACTCAGAGGGTGAAGTCAACGATTCTATATATGATGTGTATAATCACTTTATAGTTTGAAAATCACTCTAGAGAGCTTTATCAAGGGGTAGTATGGGAGCAGTGGCTGGCCTGAATAGGCACCCACTCTTCTTGGGAGTGGGCTCCTCCACAGTATTCTTTTTTTTCCTTCTAATTTTTTAAAAAAATATATTTTATTGATTTTTTACAGAGAGGAAGGGAGAGGGATAGAGAGTTAGAAACATCGATGAGAGAGAAACATCGATCAGCTGCCTCCTGCACACCCTCTACTGGGGATGTCCCTGCAACCAAGGTACATGCCCTTCACAGGAATTGAACCTGGGACCCTTCAGTCCACAGGCCAATGCTCTATCCACTGAGCCAAACCAGTTAGGGCCACAGTATTCTTAAAAGGTTTGCTAATGACCAGTGTTCCCAAGTATGATCCTATCTATATTATTCTAATTACTAACCAGCTTTAACCCACTAAATTTTGACTTCACAATGTTCCTCCTAAGAGTAGTCTATAACTCTTGTTGTTTGTTAGTGGAAAACCATCTCATTTTTTACTGGTTAAGGGTACATTGAAGATAAATGGATGAGTAGTATCTCTCTCTCTCTCTCTCTCTCTCTCTTTCTCTTTCTTTTCCCTTCTCCTCCTCCTTCTTCTTCTTCATCTTTTTCTTTGAATAAAGATCTACGTGAAGTGTGAATTGAGTTGAGAAATTTGACAATGCAGAACAGTAACATCTTCCTGTTTATTACTAGCCAAGTTGCAAGACACAGGTGTTTTTTTTGTTGTTTGCTTGTTTTGTTGTTGTTGTTGTCGTCTTATTGGCTATTGGTATAAGGCAGTGGTTCTCAACCTTCCTAATGCCGTGACCCTTTAATACAGTTCCTCATGTTGTGGTGACCCTCCAATCATAAAATTATTTTCATTGCTACTTCATAACTGTAATTTTGCTACTGTTATGAATCGTAATGTAAATATCTGGTATGCAGGATGTATTTCCATTGTTACAAATTGAACATAATTAAAGCAGTGATTAATCACAAAAACAATATGTAATTATCTATGTTTTCCAATGGTCTTAGGCGACCCCTGTGAAAGGGTCGTTCAACCCCCAAAGGGGTCTCGATCCACAGGTTGAGAACCGCTGGTATAAGGCATGGCTAATATAGTTAAAGTCTGAAAATATTCCAATTTCTAATTGACAGAAGAAGAACTGGCAACTCCTCCACTAGATGGCATCATTCTTCCGGGAGTGACAAGGCAGAGCATTCTGGACCTGGCACGCAAGTGGGTGGGTTTTTGACATGAGTAACTTTTCTCAGCATGAAACAAAAAGTAATCAAAATAAGCCCAGCTTCGTGTTGAAATAATATCCTGAAGTTGCAACCAATGTTATCTAATCTTTAATCTTAACTTGAGTGAAAAGAACTCTTCTAAGAGAACTGTCTTGGCAAGACTATCAAATAAGCATTGTTTATAGGGAGGGCAGAGAGAAACCAGTTTGTCAAGTTGTCCTGGTGAAGAAGTATTCTAGTACTAATCTCAAGCTCTGTATCAGGTGTCTCCCACCAAATCACCTGGTTTATAATTTGCGTGCTTCCATTTAGCCAGTCCTTAACTTTTCACGTCTAAGTCTTGTTTCCACATGGCAATGATTTGTAGTTCTCCTCTTCCTGTGTTTATTCCAGCATAGCCATACTTATCATAGAAATTAAAGAATTCTACTGGCATAAGCGTTTACTAACATAACATTATTAGTTTGGCTGCCTTTCCCTTCCCTCCCTCATGCTCCCTGTCCTTCCAAATTCTCATACATACTTACTTTAAAATCAAAACACTCAAGCAAGTGTAAAATTATTTTCAGTAGACTTTCTGATTCACGTGACACAGGCAAGCATGTTAAACTATTTAGTATTGGAAATGACATACTTAAGATGAATGTTGAATGAGTTGGTTATCTGGCAAAGGTTCTTGGATGGAACTTTTGACCCATGTGTTAAACTGATGTCCAAGGGACATGAAAGGGCTGTGAGCATTCTGTGGTCAAACAGTACTAATAAGGCAAATGTTTAGAAACACACATTATCTAGGAGAGCACCAGTACATTTCCTCTGGAAAAAGACTTTGGAAATAGAGGAAATGGGCCTTGTCTACTTCGGGGTTTTGTAGAATTATTTATAGCACAGCTGCCACATGCTGGCTGGCACATTGGGCATGGCATTTACAAACTGTTTGTATAATTTCAAACAGCTTGCCCTGTCCTAAATATGTTTGCAGTTGCAAAGATGTATTTTCAAAGCTCAGTAATTTTTGTTTTATTAGAGAAAAAATTCAACCACGTACAGAAGGGTTGATGACAAGTTGCAAGTGGAAATGCTTTCCCACACTAATGATTTGCTAGCATGAAAATAGGTTATTATGGAGGAAGTTTTTTCTTGACTCCTTAGCTGTAATTTATTTTAAAAGCTATTCTAAAACAGTGAGACATAAATGCCAAGAGCCATGTGGGGGGTTACCATTACTTGCCAGACAGGGGAAATTGTCCAAAGATAAGTAAGGGTGAGCAGACTAAAAACAATTCTGTTTATTTACAAGATTTTTTTTTTCCTTTTCCAGAATACAGAGCTCAGCTTGTTTTCAGTTAACTTGGCTGATTTTCTGGAATTTATTTACCTTTGAACAACATAATTGCAATTACAGATTGAGATAAATTGAAACTTGCAAAAAGCCATATTTCTATCACAGGCATATTTTCCTACCCTTCCAAATATATGCTTACAGCATGATGCATTCTTCTAATGTTTTGAATCTTGCCAAGAGCTGTGATTTCCATTTTTATCTATTGTAGATTTGCAGGTTTTAAAAAATACTCTCATTTTATTTTAAAAAATCTGTCCATTTTTTGTTGTCCTTAATAGTCTGTTGACAAACTTTGAGCTTTAACCACTAACATAAACGAATGTGTATTAAATAGATAGTTTAACCAGATAGCTTTAAAAAATCAGAATTTTGTTTTTTGTTTTTATTTCCTATTCTGGAGCAAATAAAATGTTCCAATAGTTCAGCAGAAGTTGATGAGGTTATATTGATATAATTCTGTGATGAAAATCTAATATGATTCTAAGAGTAAGGGAGAGGATTACTGCGGTAAAGTCAACTGAATCAGTGAGTTTAATTTAGGAAGAAAAAATATACAATGCAATTTCTCAAATAAAGTCCAAATATACTTTCACTGTTTTAAAGTAATGAAATCTTCCAGATGTTTAAACTCAGTCTATGTTTTTAATCCATAAAGGACACAATAGAAAAAGGACCAAATTTGGAGGGAGTTGGATTAAACCTGAATTCAGGTCCACTTCCTGCCATTTACTATCTGTGCGGCCTTAGGGGGAGTCACTCAACTTCCTTGAACCTTTATGTCTTCATCTATACAACGGGGATGATAATACCCACCTTAAAAATCAGAGAAGTTGGCATGCAATGGATGCTCAATAAATGGTAGCTATAATTATTAATGTTATGATAATGTATTCTCTTTTATAGTAAATAGCACTTAAGACCCTGTCAGCTTAGAGTACACGTTAAGTAGCACCAGTGTACATCAACCTGTTTGGCTTTAGCCATGACAACAAATAAAAGGCCAAAAATAAAAATAAAAAAAGCACACATGTCTTAAAAATATACCGTGCATTTTATGCTGATAATCTGATATTTTGTATCCTGATCCTCTCATTTAGAGAGCCTGTGACCTTGGAGTAGGTGCTTAACACCTCACTGTGTTTCACCAGTCAGATGGTGTTGCTTTCTACAGCTTTCCCCTCTAAGAATGTAAAATAGAAAGGTAGCACTGCAGGGCATTTCCACCCCCCCACCCCCCATGCCTTTTCCTTAAAAATATGTATCACTTTATTTTTGATATTGTGAACAGGGTGAATTTAAGGTGTCGGAGAGGTACCTCACCATGGGTGACTTGACAACAGCCTTGGAGCAGAACCGAGTGAAGGAGATGTTTGGCTCTGGCACCGCCTGCATTGTTTGCCCAGTTTCTGATATCCTGTACAAGGGCGAGGTAAGGCAGCCCGCTCTTTCTAAGCATCTGCTTATAATTTATTTATTTATTTTTATTTTTATTTTTTATTTTTTTTGTAGCTTGGCATTCCATTAACTGGGGTGGATTGTCCTCATGAACCTGTATTAGCAAATTACTTACTCTTACCTTTTCAGTGAGTTTGTGTAAGCTTCAAGAAGGTGGGAGGTCAGTTTTGTCCTTGGACAAGGATATCTGCCTTTTGTCAATTTCGGGTTTTGAGATGTGTCACTAGATTTCCACTCATTACTTTCTACTGGCTTTGTACGGAAGGTTCTACAGGTAGTTAGATTTTGATTACTGGTTGCCAAAAGTAGTTCCAAATTCTTGGAGTAGGAATGGCTAGTAGTTATGGGAAATGCATTTGAATGATCAATTCCTGCATTTATTACTCTTAATATTATTGATGTTGTTTTTATTTAGACCACTTTACAACAATTTTTTTTTATTTGGCAAACCTGGAACATTTACTAAAATCTTCCAGAAAACAATTCAAGCATTTAGTTGGAAGAAATTTTCTCCTTCCAGTAAACCAGCCTGATTTTATATGTGCTGTAATTCCATTTTGGGGTCAGTTTTTTTGCTTTCCCCTTTATAACAAAGATCCAATACTTATGATTAACATCAACACCTAACTTTGTAAGTTAAAGTCATTTGAGTATTATTCTTAAAATGTGAGATGGCTTAAATCACTTATATTAAATATAAATTTTATTGAAATTTAATATTAACGCCATAATATTTTTTTCTCAGCTGGCAGATTTTTTTTTCTCTTGTTTTTTCTCTGCTGATTTTAATGGTGGCTGCTTCATTGCTTGAGAATTTTAAACTTGCTTTTAGGGAATGGTTCCTGACCTAATTCCATCTACAGACTTTCAAGAGAGAAGAATGATTCTATTATCATTCAATGCTTGTACTGATTTTAAAGCTACTGTTTCATATTTTATTATGGTAGTATCTAGACATCGGTTACTTTTTTAATGAACTGTGATTGTCATTATAATGATCAGATATCTTTAAGTCCAATTATTATTTCACCTATAGATATAAGAAGTTTATAAAATTTAATATGTTTTTAATGGTCTTGTGTTAGAGGGCATTCAGAGCCAAAAGGTACATCTAATTATCCTATTATCCTAAAGGGCATAATAAGAAAGGTGAGAACATGGACTATATGCTAAAATCACACTATCAAAGGCCTGCAAGCCAGCGAGGCATGAATGGACATGACTGAAATATAAATTAGGGTCTTTAAATCTTTTTCAGCCCTGAATTTAACCATGCGATCCAACATTATGGAGGCTGTGGTCCCTGGAAGTTTGGCTTGTAACAGACATAGGGCTAGAAACCCCTTTTGCGAAGGCATAGACTTACTTTAATTTATGTCCCTAAATGATTTACTATAATGCAAAGTATCTTTGAGTTTTTATTTCTTGCTGAGAGGGTTAAATATGAAAGCCAACCATTTATCTTTTGATTTGAGGAATGCTAGAAGAGGTAGGGTTCTCTGAAGTTTAGACACTGTTTTAGCCACCCATAGCTTCTCATTAGTTTCTCAAGTTATCTGGAAGACTGGTATATAAACAAATTGTGCTCTAAAATCAGTTGGTAGGCAATGGACAACCTATCATTGGCTAGTTACTTTTTATTCAAATTTAGAATAGAAAATAGGCTTTGGAGCTAAAATAATCAGATTATAATAGAGCTATTTCTTATTTCCAGGAGGTGCCTTCATACAGTGGCATCATGGAGTGTCATACTTGTGGCACAGTATGCATGAATATCCTCATTATCTCGTGTCTGGTTTTCTTTATAGACCCTACACATTCCATCTGTGGAGAACGGGACTAAGCTTGCAACCCGGATATTGGACAAATTGACTGATATTCAGGTAAGGGGTTCTTTGTCATTTTATTTTAATCAACACTTAGAACCAAATCATATTTCAATGTCAAGAAGAGAGTAAATACTGCCATTTGGGGTCAACAAATTAAATTTAAGGAAGATGTTCCTGATAGTATGTGTGGGCATAAGCAATACAGAAATGGGGAAGAAAAGACATACTTTTTAAAAAAGGAAGAAAATAATTGTTAGGGAATCTAAATTACTTAACATTAGTTTCAAGTGCCCTAGGAGCTGTATCAGTGAAGAAATTGCTTCGGCATATGTCTGAGATTTTGTTGCCTTTGGGAAAACATATAGAGAGAGCCCTGGCCGGGTGGCTTAATTAGTTACAGCATTGTCCTGATGCACCAGGGTTGTACCAAGGTTGTCCAGCGTTGGGGGTTTGATTCCTGGTCTTGGCACATGCAAGAGGCAACCAGTGGAGGCATGGGTAGGTGGAACAGCAAAATCGATATTTCTCTATTTGTCTCTCTCTCTAAAAAAATTAATTTAAAAGTTAAAAAATATATAAATTTTGATAAATCTATAAATCTCATTAAAATGTATAATACTTTTATAAAAAAATCTTGAAAGTAGAAGAAAGCACAGAAGAAAATTAATATCATCTGTGATTCCAGCACTAAGTTATAACCACTGTTAATTTTCAATATCTCAACCTTTAATATTTTATAAGCATTTATATATTTTTAGAGAAATTTGTTTTCTAACAAAACGGAATTATACATAATTTCTATCTGCTTTCTTCATTTAATAAGTCATTTGCTTTTTCATATCAAAATAACTTTAATTCCATATATGAAGTTAAATTGAATTCTATTATGCCTATGTACCATAAGTTTTAAAGAAAGCTATTATACATTGATTTTGTTAGCGCTTCTTTTACTATTATAAACAGTACATTTTTTATTATTTCCTTGGGATAAATTCCTGGAATTGGAATTGTTGGGTCAAAGAGTGTGCACACCTTTTTTTTTTTTTTTATGCTACCTTTGTTGCGCCTTTTTTTTTTTTTTTTTTTTTTAAGCAACAATCCAGCATCTCAGAAGGTACGTAAGCATCTTTCTAGGTAGGCATATCAAATACCAGGAAATACAAGACTGTTCTATAATTTGTAAAAGTTATCCAAAGATTTTGTTGAACCCACTATTGCCAGTCGGTGAAAATAACCTAGGGGAACTGAGGTACTGAAACATAAAATGAACTTTGATAGTTTGGGTGACATCAGGTGGTGCTGGGTCTTAAAACTAAGCAGAAATTCAGTTGGTTGGGAAGGCAGCAGATCCTCAGAGCAACTGAGGTCCTCGGTTAGTGATAAAAATGGTATTTTTGAATACCTAGCAACTTTTATGTAAAACTTATAGTATTTACAAAAGGAAAGAATAATAGTGGTTTTTTTTAATCAATGAGCTATCTTAACTTCCACCCTTTAACAAACATTTTCTATAGGAATTTTCTGCAAATTAAATAAAGGAATATCTTAATATTGAAGACATAAAATCTATTCAGAGTTGTTTTCTACATCTGTACATAGAAACAATTAGAAGTAATTTGAAGAAATTTCATGAAACTTTATGGGTGTTTATATTTTGGTGTCCTCCCCCCTAAATATATGCACACTTTAACAGTTGATAGCTCAATTTTGAAAATAAAATGTATTTTAATAAACACTGCTTTTATACTTACTCAAAGTATATGTATACATTTTTGGGAGGACACACTATATTTTTCAGAGTTCTCTGAGTAAATCTGATGGGAGTAATGCTATTAGAGATTTGCTCAAATAAAAACTACAAACACAACTAAAATATATAATTTGCTAGATTATAAAAACCTTTATCCAAAACAGAAGTTGAGAGATTTTTAAGAGGGGAGGAAGTGCATTATAGTAATAAGAAACAAAAACTAATTTGGAAAACTTTCTTGAACAAATTGTACAGAAAGAATGTTATATTTCATAGCAGTTAATACATAATGAGATATCAGGGTTACCTCTTGGAGATTATATGACATAAGAAATTTTGAACTGACTTGATTTGGTTATAAAGGATGGAAAGGAAAAGTAGTCAGTTAGGCTGAGGGAAAAATCAGATTAAATTTGAATTGGAAGGAAGTCCTAAGTGGAGGTGTGCAACAAATATAATCATGAAGCTTTGGCTAAGGAAGGCGAAGAGCAGAGATGTGCATCATCATTGGGATGGTGGAAAAATAAGCATCAGAGCCCTAACGTATGAGTAAGAGAAACCCAAAGACATAATTTTGGGACAAGATGGGAAGCCATTGCAAACATTCTCAGAAAGAGCATTTTTGAGAGTAAAATTATGGAATCCAAGAATGTAGGTTACAGAATGATATTTTTATTCATTCATTCATTCAACAAATATATGTATTAAGCACAAACAGGGTGTTCAAGTGCTAGTGATAGTAGTTAAAAAAAGGGACAAATAGCCCTAATCGGTTTGGCTCAGTGGATAGAGTGTCAGCCTGCGGGCTGAAGGGTTCCAGGTTCGATTTCAGTCAAGGGCATGAACCTTGTTTGCGGGCACATCACCAGTGGGAGGTGTGCGGGAGACGGCTGATCCGTGTTTCTCTCTCATCGATGTTTCTAGCTCTCTATACCTCTCTCTTTCTCTCTGTAAAAAAATCAATAAAATATATATATATTTTTAAAAAGGGACAGATAATTAGTGTAATCAAAGCACACTGGTATAGAAGGACAAAATTAATACTCAATTTTCATGTGACACAATGTAAAAAGGTTTAAAAATAGATAAAGATAGAGAGAACAGAGAAGAAACGTATTTTATCTTTACCTGTATTTTCTCTATATACTTTAGTGTCTCTGACTAAGAAGAAGTTAATAATTCTGCTTTTTACCCTAGGTAGTAATGTACTAGTATAATGGGTAATGGTAGTAACACTAAAAACTAATGATACATTCAGCGCTCAGACTGAACAAAGAAACAAAAGGAGACAGTTACAGAACCCATGAGATAATACAAATGATTTTGAATTCAGTCACAAACCAAAAGCACCCACCCTGCTCTAAACTGTTAGGTAACAAAGGACCATCATGCGGAATCTGAGACCACATCTTTCCTCTTCAATTATTTTGTTTGCAGACACAAAACCCAAAGTTTCACAATTATTCTCTTGCAAGATGGCAAATTGGTGCTGTCAGCCCAGCTGCTAGGTTGTCTGTTCTTTCCAAGAGGAGTAATTTAAGTAACTATTGAGGGAAAAGCATAGAATTGTGTCACGTTTCACATTTGACTCTCTGACATTACATGGAAACATGGACATTAACTACGAAAGGCTCTGATAAATTGAAGGAGAGTAGCAACAGCCAACAAAGCCCTTCAGATTCTTTCCAAGGTAACTGGGGGTCAGGAGGAGAGGGGTGGGAATTCCTTATTAACTATAGATTTGACTGTCATTTAACCTGTGTATTTTTGTATATGAGTAAGAATCTCTGAAGCTAAATATTCATCCCATTTGGCTAATCATTCCGATAGTTTCCTGGGTCTTAGATCACACTACCAATACCTCTTTGGAGGGGAACACTTCAAATGGCAGTTTCTTTTTTCTTGTTTTCTATTTTTCTCTTTTTAAACAACAAAGAAAATCAATTCTGTGTTCACACTTAACCAAACCTAAACTTGGAGAGCATTCTCCATGTTGCCATGATCCCTTTTCCTCCCATTACTCTTGGCTACTCCAGTTACTCACCATCCTATTCACCTGCTCTGACCATTTGGGGTCTTCTCTGTTTTCCAATATGCTCTGCTGTCTGCTGCTTCCTCCTGCCTCTGTACCTTCTCCAATGTGCCCACGTGGTAAGGATTGGTTGTCCTTAAGACACGTTCTTTTTTTTTTTTTTTATTAAATCTTTATTGTTCAGATTATTACATTTGTTCCTCTTTTTTTCCCCCCATAGCTCCCCTCCTCCCAGTTCCCACCCCACCCTCTGCCCTTACCCCCCACTGTCCTCATCCATAGGTGCACAATTTTTGTCCAGTCTCTTCCCGCATCTCCCACACCCCTTTTCCCCCCAAGAATAGTGAGTCCATTCCCTTTCTATATCCCTGATTCTATTATAATCACCAGTTCATTCTGTACATCAGATTATTTATTCACTTGATTCTTAGATTCACTTGTTGATAGATGCGTATTTGTTGTTCATAATTTGTATCTTTACCTTTTTCTTCCTCTTCCTCTTCTTAAAGGATACCTTTCAGCATTTCATATAATCCTGGTTTGGTGGTGATGAACTCCTTTAGCTTTTCCTTATCTGTGAAGCTCTTTATCTGACCTTCAATTCTGAATGATAGCTTTGCTGGATAAAGTAATCTTGGTTGTAGGTTCTTGGCATTCATCACTTTGAATATTTCTTGCCACTCCCTTCTGGCCTGCAAAGTTTCTGTTGAGAAATCAGCTGACAGTCGTATGGGTAATCCCTTGTAGGTAATTGAGTTTCTTTCTCTTGCTGCTTTTAAGATTCTCTCTTTGTCTTTTGCTCTTGGCATTTTAATTATGATGTGTCTTGGTGTGGTCCTCTTTGGATTCCTTTTGTTTGGGGTTCTCTGTGCTTCCTGGACTTGTAAGTCTATTTCTTTCAGCAGGTAGGGGAAGTTTTCTGTCATTATTTCTTCAAATAGGTTTTAAATATCTTGCTCTCCCTCATCTTCTGGCACCCCTATAATTCGGATGTTGGTATGCTTGAAGCTGTCCCAGAGGCTCCTTACACTATCTTCGTATTTTTGGATTCTTTTTTCATTTTGCATTTCCGGTTGGGTGTTTTTTGCTTCTTCGCATTTCAAATCTTTGACTTGATTCTTGTGCTCCTCTGGTCTGCTGTTGAGAGTCTGTATAATATTCTTTATTTCAGTCCGTGTATGCTTAATTTCTAGTTGGTTCTTTATCATAACATCGAGGGTCTCATTAGATTTCTTGAGGATCTCATTAAGTTTATCAGCGGCTTCTAGACAGTTCTTGAGAGACCTTAAAAGTGTGGTTCTGAACTCAATATCCTCCATTGACAGTTTTGTCCTGTTTCTTTGTCTCCGCATTTTTTATGCTTTCTTGGTGCACCCCCTAGTGGTCTTTATGCGCAGTCTTATTGTAGCTAAGCCTTGATTGTTGTAGTTAATACTAGGGGGATTTGACCTCCAGGCCAACTGGCTGTGAGAATCAGCTGTGTCTGCAGTGGGATAACTTCTGTCCTCTAGGGAGGTGCTAATCTAGCCTTTGCCTGAGGCTATCTGGCAAATGGCTCTGCGCAGGGCTTGGGCAGGGCAGGTCGCAAGACACATATTCTTGAGGAAGCTTTGAAATCTCTCTTGAACAATGTTCCCTTCCCTCAGTACAAACATACATTCACCCACTTCAATGCTGCTTCTTTCTCCAGCTTCCTTATTACCCATGATTATTATATGATGGCCTTTAAATTATGAGCTGGGCTTGTTTGAATGTAGGGATTAATTCTCTTTTTGTAACCCCAGTCATCAGCACAAACTCTGGGCCATAGTATATACTCAAGAATGTTTCCTGATTAAATGAGTAAAGGGATGAATGGTGAGGAGTAGACCAAGCACATACCAAAGAGCAAAAACGGGTTGCTCTTGTATATTAACACATTCTGAGAGGAGGTGGGAGGAGGTCTTGAATAATGCCAAATTATTCTTCAAAAGTTTTTCAGAGAATCTGGTTTAGAATTTTTCAAAATGACATACACACCAAGATTGGTGTCGGAATTAGCTAGAAGCTGGAACCCAGGTCTTAACTATGAGGGGAGCATGTTTGTGTAACTGGCTGTGCTGCTTCTGAGGTTTCAGGAAGGGGGAAGTAGTGACTTCAAGACACAGTGCAATGCATAGATGATGTATCATAGAAATGTGCATTTAAAACCTATGTCACCCCAATAAATTTAATTTGAAAAATTAACTTCAAGATAGTCTGTTTAGCCCTGGCCAGGTGGCTCAGGTGATTGGAGCATCGTCCT
Organism: Myotis myotis; assembly: GCF_014108235.1. Classification (NCBI taxonomy): domain Eukaryota; kingdom Metazoa; phylum Chordata; class Mammalia; order Chiroptera; family Vespertilionidae; genus Myotis; species Myotis myotis. The sequence goes on from NW_023416335.1 coordinate 179,641,433, forward strand.
GTACACCAATAGGTTGTGGATTTGTTTATCAGCTAAGGCACAACATACCTGGGTTTTGGGAGCCAACTAATTGATGTTTCTCTCTCATATCTAAGTTTCACTCGTTCTCTCTCTCTCCCTTCCCCTCTTTCTAAAAATCAACAACAACAAAACAAACATAGCCTCTGGTGAGTATTAATAAAAAAAAGTCTGTTTGAAAAATTAAAAGAAAAAAGAAAAGGCTGACAGAAAAATCTATTTTCTCACTAGACGGTACAGCTTTGAAAGACCCTTTGTGGTTATGGAATTTTTCTTGTTTTCAGTGTAACAGCTTGATGCCGTTCAGTTGCATAAGAAGGTAGAGCTCCACCTTTTTCCCCTGTAGATGTCCTGAGCTGTCCTTCAAAGTGTGTGCATTCTGAGTGAACATTTCCTGGTTGCTTTAAGGATGCAGGCCTGTGACCAGCTTCACAGCCTCTCCTTGTTTCCTAATGCACACTTCTTCACATGCTATGGCATTACAGAACTTTGCAAGGCCATTGAATAGGATTTTAAGAAGAATGACAGATTGTTACCTGGTAGACAGCACTTATTATATTTTTACGAGAGGCCCGGTGATGAAAATTCTTGCACTGGAGGGGGTGGGTCCCTCAGCCCGGCCTGCTCACAGTGTGGGAGCCCTCAGGGGTGGGAGGCGATCCAGCCATCAGGGGAAGGTGATGCCCCCATCACACCTCTGCTGCCGCTACTGCTGCAGCGCAAGACTCGGCCGGCCCTGGTTACCTGAGTCTCAGGAGGCCAGGCAGTCACCATCCAAGGCTTGCCTGTGCCTTGGGCTGGCCCTAGGTGCTGGGCAGCCAACATCCAAGGCTTGCCTGCACCTCAGGCTGACCCTGGGTGGCTGGGGGGCTGAGGGTGGATCTAACCGCAATGTGCACCTGCCGTTCCTCTGGCAGGGCTGAAAGGACTGGGGGACTCCAGCAGGGCTGAGGGAACTGGGTGCCATCATGTTTGTGACGGCGTGATGGTCAATTTGCATATTTCAGCTTTATTAGATACATAGGTTATCCTTTTATGTTGCTAAGAATTAAGAACTTTTTCTGCTGAATATAAAGACATTTTAGCAAGGGCCATGTAAAATTACTTGCCATCATACATTGATTATGAAGTAATGAACTTAACATTAGTCATGTTTTGGTTGAGGGTTCTAACTGGCATTCGTGAAAGATGAAAATTCTGCACATCACACAGATAGTTTTCCATATTGGCTCAAAGTACCATCCTACAGAGTCAATGTGATCTGTTGTTTTGCTTTAGCCCCATCTTTGATTCCGATGAACAAAATTTAATAAATGTGACTTACAGAAGGCCTGCCCAGTGCTGAAGTGGTGGGCCTGCTGCTGTGGTTTGTAATGACACTGACAATGGTATAAGGACAGCCTAGCCCAGGCAAGCACATGTTCTCTTTCCCCTCCTCCTTGGGACACCTACTCTTGGGGAAAACATATAATTTGTTATCTCTGCTAAAATCTGCCATCTCTACTTTGAATTATTTTCCCTTTCAAAGTTAAATTGAATTATCCATCATGCACATGAAAAGTTTGATTGCTAACTGCCTAAGTCTAGCATTATGAATTACCCATATTATCCTATCTCTGGGATACATCTCAGAATGCTGTGATTTTACATAAGAGCATAAATTGCAGGATGAGAGGGGTAAAACTTAATACATATTATGCAGGTTCACAGAGCAATGTAGCCTATGACTATTATTGTAACCAAAATTGATTTTCCAATGGTTCTAAAACTAAAACAACTAATTGAACGCAAATTTACTTTAACTGATGAGATTGAAGGTGAAATTATAGTGGTCATGAATCATAGTTCTATAGAGCTACTAAAATGTCAATATGCTGACATCCAAGTGTTATTAATAGGAAAGGTGTCTAATGTATTAATGGGAATACAAATAAGAAAAATAAAACATATATTTTGCTCTTACCTTCCATCATGTTGACACCGTACATAAATCAGGCAGAATCTGGGAATGTTTTATCCAGCATTCGCCATGAATCAAGAGTCAATAGTGGAGGCCACACTCTTCAGGTATCCATTTCTGATGTGGATGAAGCAGGTCACGTATAGTCAGTCACTGGGCTTCCTTCACTCTCCTTTTCATGTAAACCAGAAGGTTGTAGGTAGGCCCTTTCTTGGCTCCCGGTAATTTTTCCAATTCGGTAGTTTCTGCTCACTGAGATCTTGAACACAGCACATGGACAATGTGATGTAGGAGAACTGAACTTGCGATTACAAGTTTCCTAGAGACTCAGTGTCCTCATATATACAATGAGAAGCTTGGTTTATGAGTTCACAGCTGATTTTTAAGCAGCAGTGCTTTCTGCAAAAGGAATCTTTCCTGGAGTCCCAGTATACAAAACCAGTCAAAGTGGAATTATTCTGAAGTGAAGTAAAAACCAGAGCCCCACTTACTGGGCTCATCCAAATAAGAGGATTATTAAGGTTCTTTCCAATTCAGAATTTTCAGGTGTTTTGTATTAATTTCAGCCGAGTGAGATTAGGACTGCAGAGCCAATTCATGTGAAAAGGGGGCATCCTCTGATGTAGGCAAATGCCTAGTGGCAGACTTCATGGCATGCTACTTGGGTAGAGAGGGTCAGTTCCAGGTCTGTCTCCACGCATGACTATGTGAACATGTGCAGGGAAATCCAGATGGTGGTCAAGAATCTGGTCTTTGGTGTGAAAGAGACCTTGGCTGGAGTCTGTACTCTCCCGTTTACGAACCACATCCTTAAGAAACTTATTTAATGTCCCTGATATACAGTTTCTCATTCATAAAATGGGATTGACAATGGCACCTACTATCTGGGATTACTCTGGGAATAACTGAGGTAATAAGCCTGTAAGGCTCTTGGCACGGGTACTGGCATGCAGTACTTGCTCAAAGGGTGAACACTCATTTAAACACATGTTTGTTGAACAAATGAATGAACACATGAATATGGAATTGGCTTCCTGTCTCTGACATCTGGAATATTTTAATCTTTCATTTAATTCCATTTCAAATATGAAAATTTAGGTCTGCGAAAGCTAACTTGCTGATGCAGGTAATCTAATTGTGATTATGATGCAGATCCATGATTTTCGAAGGGATAAGAAAAATTGGGATGCTAACATAACACAACTTTCTTTTTTTTTTTTTTTAATATATTTTATTGATTTTTTACAGAGAGGAAGGGAGAGAGATAGAGAGTTAGAAACATTGATGAGAGAGAAACATCGATCAGCTGCCTCCTGCACATCCCCCACTGGGGATGTGCCCGCAACCCAGGTACATGCCCTTGACCGGAATCGAACCTGGGACCTTTCAGTCCGCAGGCCAACGCTCTATCCACTGAGCCAAACCGGTTTCGGCACAACTTTCACTTAAAAAACAAAGTCATTGTTCAGACCCACTGGGCTTGTCAATATAATATTTTTGTCCGTGAACATAAAAGGCTCTGGAGAAGGGGAAAAGGGGATGCTAGAGCAGTCCTTCTCAAACCATAGCTCCCATCAGAATCACCCAGAATGCTTGCTGAAACACAGGCTGCTGGGACACACCTGCCCAGTTTCTGATTCAGGAAGTCTGAGGTGGTGCTGGAGATTTTGCATTTCTAACATGCTGCCAGGTGACACTGATGTACTCATCTGGGAAATACACCGAGTGGCCCGATTATTATGACCACCTGCCATTTGTAAGCAAATTAGCTATAATTTCGCGCTGAAGTTGCTAGAGGGCCAGATCATTATAAACGTCTGAATAGCACAACATGCCTAAGTATCATTGCTGATCAAGTTCATCCTATCATGTTGATGGCGTATCCCAATGGAGATGGCTTCCTCCAACAAGACAATGCGCCATGCCACGGTGCTCATATTGTGCAGGAGTGGTTTTAAGAACATGAGGGAGACTTTACCTTGCTTAGGTGGCCCCCACTATCACCAGATCTCAATCCAATTGAGCATTTGTGGGACAAAGTTAAATGAACCATCAGGCAGCTGGTTCCATAACCATCAAATCTCACAGAACTGGACAGTGCTATTCATCAGGCCTGGTGTCAGATTCCTCGCATCACCTTTCAACATCTCGTGGAATCAAGGCCAAGAAGAATCGCCACAGTATTGAAGGCAAAAGGTGGCCCAACGAAGTACTGATGGGGTGGTCATAATAATCTGGCCACTCAGTATATACTCAGAGTAAAGATGACAGAGTTAAACCCAGTTATGCCATTTGGAGAGCAGAAGCTAACTGGTAATGAAACAGCATGCACGTGAGCATAGAAGGGACCTATATCAACTGTAAATTTGAGTTCAACAACAATTATAAGATTTGTGATTCCAGATATTTGGTTGTTTCTGTCTAATCTTATTTTTTTTAATATATTTTTATTGATTTCAGAGAGGAAGGGACAGGGAGAGAGAGAGAAACATCAATGATGAGAGAATCATTGATTGGCTGCCTCCTATATACTCCCTACTAGGGATCAAGCCTGCAACCCGGGCATGTGCCCTTAACCAGAATTGAACCCGGGGCCCTTCCATTCACAGGCCAATGCTCTATCCACCGAGCCAAACCATCTAGGGCTGTCTAATCTTATTTTTCATGTGAATATATTTTTTATGTTCAAAACAGAAGTGAACCTTTTGTACAATGTTGTTTATTTTGAGTTTATTTATAAACTATTCCAGCATTGTTAGCTGATAAACTGAAACATGTTTTCTTGTTTTTGTTGCAGTACGGAAGAGAAGAGAGCGACTGGACAATCATCCTATCCTGAATAGAAAATACAGGATATTTTCTGTGTGCTAATGGGACAGACTGTTGTTCTTGAATTACAATAGATTCTTTGGCTAGCTGCTTTTAGTTGTGCATAATGTAGTATATATTATCAGGGTTAGCAGGGTGATTGTCTCCTCATGCCAGAGAAAATGAATTGCAACCATCAAATGGTGTTTTGTAAACTTGGTAGTAGAAGCTTATCTCACCTACCCTTAGAAAGATGGCAATGTAAGCCATATAGCATAGCATTCCCTCAATAATTTAGTGCCTCCCTTAGTATGTCACTCAGATACAATAATGTTTGTTTATTCTTTAGCATAAGTTACATTCTGCTCCTCAACCAAATGAATTTGTGTGTGTGTGTGTGTGTTGGAAAACTGATCTGAGTAAATTTTATAGGTAACACTTCTTCTGACATGTTTTCATCCTCAGAAAGTGTTGTTGTTTTTAATCAAAAACTTTGAAAAACTGGATTTCCTCATGTCTCATTTTTTTTTGCAGGCCCCCAAGTCCATCTTAAGGTCAATGTCTTCCTTCTTCCTGACGTTGCAGTCTGCTCTTAGCTCTCCTTGTGCGTCAGCTAGATCCGTGCACATTTCCACATGGTATTGTAATTGGCTGCTTGTTAGGCTCCAAAACAACACTGAGGGCCTTGTGCCTTAGAGATCTTTGTATCCCCAATGCCTGGCACATAGTAGGTACTCAGTAAATAATGAATAAATGAATATTTACCTTCTATAGAAGTGAACCTTCTTTGTTTCTATATTATGAAACCTCTTTATTAGAATGGTGATTGATCCTGACATTGTGTATTTTTACCTCTTATTGCCAATTGTTTTCCATGGACTGCTAAGTCATTAGAGATACTCAGAGGCACCGTTCCTTGGAGGAATTACTTCATGTGTAAAGACTGTCCTGGAATTGAAAGTATAACTCTACAGAGAAGTCATGATATCATTCCTACCAAATGGAAATGACAAATGTTATGTGTTAAATAAAAAATAAATCATCATAATGAGTTATTTTTTGTTTGTTTTTTGTTTTTTAGTGGGAAGCAAAGAGAGGTGTGCTCTGGTTTTTATACGTTTGGTTTTACAGTTGATCTTTTCGGTTGAATGGGAATTGGATGAGCACGTGGTTAGGGCACTGGGAGAGCAATTATGGATGATATTTTCCTCGTTTAGGAGCTTTTGAGTTAAAATTGTATCTTGGTTATCTAGGGGAAAGTGAAAGTAAAATAGCAAACATTTACCCTTGGAAGGTCAGCTCTCAGACATTCTGTTTTGGTTTCCTTCGGTACTAATAACTTTCATCTTGCTGATCATATTTTATTCTCTTTTCAAAGCAAGGGAAAATAACATTCTAAAAGTTTGATGCACTGAAAATTTTTCCTTAAGGCATTTAGCAGCACATAGCAAATGGGGCTTTGATTCTTTCCCAAGACTTTTGGCCACGGGGTCTTTTCAGATAGGAATGGTAAAATGAAAATTAGAGAAGTATAAGATGAAAAAGAATGGCAAAAATATCTTTTAGGGGGCTTTTAATTGTTGATCTGAATTCTTGGGAGAGTGTTCTTCTCAGCCCTCAGGAGTTTTCTCTGTCCTCCACACTTTCCTTCCCCACATTGCATGCTAAGGGTATGTGTTCGCCTTGGCTAAATCCTGGGACCTCATTTTTAATACAGTATTCTAGAAAAGACTTCCCGGTAATTTTAACCTGTCAAGTAGCACATGCATGACCAGGCCCACATTCCTAAGAGAAATAGAAATCATTTATTTGCTGTAAATGCTTTTTATACTTTGCATCCCTAAATTTAGTATGGCAAGACATGTCCATTACAAAAGCTAGAGAACGACATTTTGACATTATGTCTGTATGATTTCTTTTCTCAAAATTTAAGAGCATTTTAAGCCCTTCCCACCAGACTTGTGACATTTGAGAATACATATTTTAAAAAAACTGAAGGCCTCATATAACAGAGAACACAATCTGCCATTCCCCTTTAAGTAATAAGACGAGAAATTGACCTTCATGCTAATTTGTGAAATAGATTTAAAGGGAACATCTGCACAGCCTTTTTCCTTGTGTACTATTTTATTTAATTGCAGTGGATTAATACAGCAAGAGTGGCACATTATAACTAGGCAATTATCCATTCTTCGAGATTTAGTTATTGTAACACTAATTGATCATTTAAGGCGTAAGATAGTCTAGCATAGGAACATGTAAGGCTAATCGCTCAAAAAGATCAACAAATTAATATTGTTGCTGATATTTGCATAATTGGCTGCAACTATTTAATGTTTAATTGGTAGATCAAATGAGATTCAGCAATTCACATGTACATGAATATAAACAGAACTGGTGGCACTTGAAATGATAATGATAACTTATTTTGCATGTTCTCTTCCTCCCACATTTTCTCAGGTTCTTTTTTCATTTCAGACCAAGTTTGTAAGCTTTTTCCAAAGCACATCAGTAGAAACCAAGATTTTAAAAGGAAGCATTCCAACATAGACACAACATGAGCATTTCCTAAAAATAGTTGCTATTAGAAATGTCCTAAGTTATAGTGATTTATTAAGGATTAACTCGTGGTCCACCAAAGCAAGAGTCCATATCAGGGACCATGCAGCTGGCAGGAATGGATAAATTAATAATACCTGCTTTACCCTTTGCTTTCAAAAGCACAAAGGAAAAACAAAAAGCAAAGTGACCAAGAAAATTTGTTAGAGAATCATGTTTTTCCTCCCTGGTAAACAGACTTTATTCTTTTCTCAAAAGGCTTTTTTAAAGAAATGAAAACCAAAAAACTAGGTGCCCAGTGCACGAATTTGTGCACCTTGAAAGGAACTGTGGGCCATAAGGCTGCAGTGGGCACAGGGGCAGTTCTCAGCCTATCCTCTATGCCCCCATTCAGCCCCTCCCACCTCGGCCCCCTGTACCCTCTCTGCCCGCAGCCCTATTCCCGCCGCCACCACTCACACCCACTGATAGCAAGGAGCAATTGGGGCTGGCGCCAGTAGTGGGTGCAAACAGCGGCTGCTGCTCCGATTGCCCCTCAGGAGCAGGGGGAGGTGGAGAAGCCCTCAGGGGCGATTGGGGCTGGAAGCTACCGCTCACATCTGCTGATGGCACTGAGAGATTGGGGCAGACGCCAGGCGCCAGCAGCAGGTGCAAGCACCAGGCGGGACTGTGGCAAGCGGGAGCAAAGAATTTTCAGTAACTACCAGAGGTTAACCCCGATGACAACAACCAGTGCCCTGCCTTAGTCTGGCACCCCCGCTTACCTGTTCCACCATCCCGCTGAAACCAACGCCCGCCATGTTCCACGTGTGCCCCCTGGTAGTCCGCACATATAGCGACCTGTTAAGTTGTTCTGCCATTTGGTCTATTTGCATATTAGGGTTTTATATATATATATATATAGATTTTGTTTTTGTAAGAAAACAAAAAGGTCAGAGTTAGAAGCAAGAAAGTGCAGTATAATGTCAACTATATGACATGTCATGTCAGCATGCCTTGAAAATACGGGCAGCCCACACTATACACCCTGGTTAAAGTTCTTCACCATATCAGCTGTATTTCTTGATATAGTTGTACCTAAGCAAAGAGTCTTGCTTTTTCTCAAATCAGACCAGTTTGGGGCACTTGAAGGCAATTGATAAGTATCTTAGTCAAAAGAATTGTGGGAGCCCTTTATTGAAGCTGCAGTTTGGACTCTGCTTTAAGGCTTTGTGCTGTGAAATCAGCTGCCAAATAAGCTTATTTATTTTCCCCACTCTGTGCAATCACTCCACTCTTTATTTCTTAAAAAAAGTTTCTTTTTAAAAATATGTGTTTAGTTTATCATTATGATTGGGGGAAATGTGTTTTAAACAGAAAATGATAGCATTTGTCCACTTTCAATGACTGATATTGAAAATATTAAGGCCGTAAATATTCATTGAATATCTTAAAGTGAAGGGCTTAGGGGTTAGAGGAACATTGTAAGGATCACTTATTTCATGTCCTGATTCTAAATATCACGGAGAATTCTTCCTTGTAATGTGGCTTTGCAAAAAACTAAGTTACAAATAGTAATGCTGGCAAGTAATTTCAGAGGACACTTTATAATACCTCTCACTTTGCTTTGCTACAAGTAGAATTTGTTCAGCTATTTCTTTTCCAGATATCTTCCCAAAAAAGGAGACAAAGGGTACTAGCTTCCCAATAATCATAACCTATTCATTGACAAGGATCATGGAGATTACAGCTAAGTTGATCAGTTAATTTGATAAATGTTGATTGAGTTCTCACAAATGTACATCTAACACAACTTGCAAAAGGGATTAGGAAGTTAGTTTTAGAAAATAAATGGTATATATACATATATTACCCTCATGCTATTTAAATGATACTTAACAAAATTTTAGGTTTAAAAGTAGCATTTAATGCAGCTAGATAACAAGGGGTCAAAAGCCAGAGCACATCTGTTAACAAGAAATCACAAATATTTTCATCTCATTTTTAAAGGAAAATTGTTATTTTCTCCATTCCTTTCTTTCCTCTAGTCAGAACTACTCAGTCTAGTTGGTAGTTAGGGGTCATTCAGCCACTGCCTGTGAGATGTGCATTACCTCCTCCTGGTTTACTACTTACTGCCAACCTCTAGCCCACTTGTTAACTGCATTTTTTTGGAGCACTGTTGAGTTGTCATGGTACATCTAACAAGGGAATACTTCAAATTACAGCATCTTTGCTGATCTTAAAGTCAGATAATACCGAAATAAAATGTTCCTACTGTGATTTATTTAAATGTCTATTATGAGTCAAAGTGTTTAGAAAGTTATCTTGAAAAAGTGGGTCCAGCTACTCAGGAAAAAGCAGGTGGGAAACTAACTTTAATTTAATAATGATTTTTCACAGTTTGAGGTTTAAAAGAACACTTAAACTATTGCAAAGAGATTCATTTTTATCCTTGCCAAAAAGGCTCTTTTAAATCTACAAAGGTAGAAGAAAGTGATTTATTTTTCATTTTCAGGATACATTATGATACTTCTCACATTTCTTTTGGGGGGGGGGGTGGCGGTTGCTAAAGAAACAGCAACAGGATATACTAGTAGTAGTGTTTGTAGGTAAATAATTTATTGGGATCAGATATATGTAAACATTTGATTTAATGAACGATAAAGGCATATAATTTAGTCTTAGAAAATGAAGTGGTCTTTAAAATCTCCTGGGTACTAGTATTGAAGTTTTAAGTAAACTTATTCTGTCCAAAAGTATATATTTTTTTTTATCCCAGTGTAGATCCAGTTAGTAGAACCTAAAACTAGAGTTCGACTTATGGAATCTGCTGTTGGGATGGTAAGAATCAACTCTTAGTTGTGTATGGGAATGAATTAAAATGTAGTTTCATTGACAGATTTCCCTGCATACCCACTGTCACAATGGCTAGGTTCTTCATTACCCATTATTGAATGATGGAGAAACATTTAGAGAAGATGTCAGGGAAGAACAACTGGAGGGAGAGGAAGAAAAGAATGATAAGAGACAAAACGAACCAGGCTTGCTTCTGCATTCTCCAAAGGAGCTTTTTTTCTTATTCTCTCAGCCATAGGGATCTTTCAACAGGTGACAAATATAAATAGTGCCAATTGGGAAGCAACCAAATATAGTGGCAGTTCATCAGATATTAGAATTAGGCCATTGCCATCAGGTAATAAGATGAGAGTTCTGTTACATGGAAATCACTTAGATTACTACCTGTTTGAATAACAATTCATTTTATAATTGCATATTCTACAAGATCTGTGTGTCATTCTTCAATCATTTTATTCCAAGATCTGCGAAGCTTCTTGAGGCTAAATAAAAAAATAAGTGACAAGGAGTAGACTGTGACTGGAATAGACTGACTATTTTTCCTCCTTAGAAATGGTATTTACCACGATCCCCTTTCCTTGGCAAATATTACCAATTTAGAAATCAATTGATTATCATTTAGTTTTTAACTAAAATGTGCAACAACATGCAGTTTCTTTGAGCTAACTTTATGTAGTCATGAAAGTCATTCTCAGGGTTAAGAAAGAAATTCAGATACCTGCTTCAATTTCTACTTCATTGATGAGTTTTTGAAGAGTTCAAGGATTCTCTTAAGAGTATGGCTGTAAGTAGATTTTGGATTATCTTAAAAATAAGCTGACTACTCTGTTTGCCTCTATAAATTGTTTCCATGTTGATCTATGAGAATGAATGACCCTGCCGTGCACTCAACTAGCTAATACATGGAGCCCAACCTTCTGTTCTGAAGAATTTGTGCTTACTTGTTACGGTGGCTGAGAGAAAATAAGTTCAGGAAGTAGTTTTAAAATCAGAGTTTAAAGATAGAGGAGAATCTCAGCTTAACTCTGGAATTTTTAGAACATGTTCTCACATCTAAATTTGATTGTAATGAAAAACCACAGCCATTGCTAGTCTCAAATTTCTCTAGTGTAGTGATTCTTGAAATTCTCTTTAAGAAAAAAATCAAGTAAAAGGAAATAAACACTTTGTAAAGAAAAGTTGGCTTTCATGAAAAATTGTTGAAAGGTTATACTAAAAGGATTTAAGCTCACTGAAAGTGTTATGACGGAATTGTGGAAAATGTAGTGGGTAAAGGAAACTATCTCATTCTTTGAAGGTTTTGTAGAAGCACAATTAAACCTTATGAAATGGCTTTGTTACATAGGAACCATCTGGTCTGAAAGAACTTTGTAATGTCTAAAGGACCTGGAATGATGCCTTCATTGTTTGCAGGTTCCTCGTCAGATCTTTACTTATGCATTGCTTCTGTCATCAATAAAACAACCTAAAAGAATCTTGTTTGTGTAGTCCCTTGAAATTGGCAAGGTTAGATGCATGAAATAATAATGCTTACTTATCATTTTTCATGCTGTCCCAAGGTTTTTGGTGATGGGATGTAAATGTAGTGTGGCATTTTTAAAACCAAAATGAGATTGAGGGAATGAAAAGAATTGAGTACAACAGAAAGACCTGAAACCATACAACAGGGAAGAGTATTAATGTGTCTCATATTTTCAAACATTTGGATAAGAAATACAATGTGCATTGTCCTTTCTTTTTTTTTTAATGTATTTTTTATTGATTTCAGGGAGGAAGGAAGAGGGAGAGAGAGGTAGAAACATCAATGATGAAAGAGAATCATTGATCAGCTGCCTACTGCATGCCCCCTACCGGGGACTGAACCCGCAACCCAGGTATGTGCCCTTGACTGGAATCAAACCTGGGACCCTTCAGTCCGTAGGCCGATGCTCTATCTATTGAGCCAAACCAAGTAGGCCTGTCCTTTCTTTTAGGTATGAATCTATCGTTAGTAAAGTTTAGTTTTGTCTTTGGAATTTTGCACAGAATAGGGGAATAGATCACTTCTTGCCATTCACTTTTATAATTAATCTACTTCATTGATAAAACAACACACCCATATATGGCTAGCCAGCTTTAGAATAAAAGACACTATAAAGTAAAAGGTATTTTATCTAAACTTAGTGAACATCAATGATGTGCCCTTTTATTCAAACCATGTATGTGTATAAATTGTCCTCATACGCATATATCTTTGAAAGAATAAAGCCAAAAGCAGTATATTTGAGTGAGGGTCACATATTTCATATTCATTTTTTTAATGATTTGGGTCAGTAATTGCAAGTGCAGCAAAACCTAAGTTTTTTCAAGGAGTTACTATCAACAATGTAAAAGTGTAAAAGTGCTCAATGACCTTCTCCAGACCCTGTCAAACTGAGAATATTGGCCTTTATGAAGATCTTTGTCAAGAAGTTGCGTGCCGAGTTTGGAAGGCCCAGGAAAAGGTCGTTAGTCAAGTTTCTTACAGTGATAACTCCCAAATCCCACAAGAGTGACAAAGATAGACTTGTCATTCCTGAGGGTGATGACATACGTTCACTGGAGCTTCTCTGATTTATCAGATGAGACAGCAGTCTCCTTCACGGTAGAATGTGTCTCTTCTACATTGGTTTACTAACAAGCAAAACAATGGGGGGTGTTCTGGGGGCAAGGGTGAATTTTCAACCTTTAAATTTTTTTTTTCTTCTAAGCTGATGCCATGTAGGTTGTCTAATAATTAAGAGAGTGGTTAAGAGCCATCAATTGACACTGTGATCTTGAATCAGTTACTTATACTAAAGATCATAATAGTACCAGCTTCATGGGTAATAAAGGTTAATGAGTTAATATTATAAAAAATTTCTAACAGTTTATGTGTAAAGTGTAAACTGGTGGAATTTTACTCAAAACTAGAGGCTCGGTGCATGAAATTCATGCACTCGAGGGTGGCAGGGGTGAGGGGGGCCTCAGCCTGGCCTGTGCCCTCTTGCAGTCCAGGAGCCATAAGTTGGACATTCTTAGCACTGCCACAGAGGCGGGAGAGGCTCCTGCCACCACCGCTGTTCTCGCCAGCCATGAGCCTAGCTTGTGGCTGAGCGACGCTTCCCCTGTGGGAGTGCTCCTGCATTGAGCATCTTTCCCCTTGTGGTCAGTGCATATCATAGCGACTGGTCGTTTTGCCGTTCAATTGATTTGCATATTCACCTTTTATTATATAGGATAAGTGAATGAATTCAAAGTCTGGGCAAATAGATACTTCACAAATAGATGCTGTGGTGATCAGCTCCTCCCTCTGTGACTGGTGGAGAAGGTGAATGTTCCTACATCCAGAGCACGAACACTTGTCACAGGATAAGTGGCATAATCTAGCTTCCCTAAAGTGCTTGGGTGGGGAGCCTAGGAATGTGTGATCTACTGAAGCTCAAGCCCAGATGTAAAAGCCAGGGCCAGATTAAACAATGATTGATAAAATTATTAAGAAGTAATTAGTTGTTTTTAGTTTTTACAAATATGAGTTATGTTTCATATTCCACATGAATATAACTGTAATGGTTAATTTTATACATCGACTTGATTAGGCCATGATGCCCAGTTGTTCAGCCAAACACTAGCCTAGATGTTGCTATGCAGAAGGTATTTTTTTAAAATCCTCATCCAAGGATATGTTTGTGAGTGTGTTTTAATTGATCTGAGAGAGAGAGAGAGAGAGAGAGAGAGAGAGAAACATTGATCAGTTGCCTCTCATAAGTGCCCAGCCCAGGGATGGAATGCATAGCATAGGTGTGTACTGTGACTGGGAATCAAACCCGAAACCTTTTGCTGTACAGGATGACACTCCAACCAACTGAACCATCAGGCCAGGACCAGAAGCTATTTTTTCAGATGTGATTAATTAAATTGATAGAATTTTAGTAAAGCAGATTGCTCTCCATAATGAGGGTGGGCCTCATTCAATCAGTTGAGGGCCTTAAGACACAAAAAAGGAGGAATTCAGCCTTAAGATTGTAACATAGAAACCTTGCCTGAGTCACCAGCCTGCCTGGCTTGTGGTGTAGATTTCAGATTCAAGACTGAAATGTCTCATCTAATTTCCAGCTTGTCAGAACTGACCTATGAATTATGGATTTGCCAGCCCCCACGATTCCATGAACCAGTTCTTTCTCTCTGTCATATATATATGTTATTATATTAATACTAGAGGCCCAGTGCACAAAATTTGTGCACGAGTAGAGTCCCTAACGGCTGCCAGCTGCTGGCCTGGGCCTTCCTTCGTTCTGTGCTGCCCCCTGGTGGTCAGCGCACATCATAGAGAGTGATCAAACTCCCGGTTGGTTGAACTCCCAAGGGGACACTTTGCATATTAGGCTTTTATATATAGATAATTTAAATTAATTAATTATTATATTGAAACCCATGATATGCTCTTCAAAGGTCTTTGTCATACAGGTTGGGGCAAAAGATTTACAGTTGTTCACTTGGAAAAGAATCTACACTAATAAAAGAGAAACATGGTAATTGGCGTACGACCGCTACCCTTTTCATTGGCTAATCAGCAAGATATGCAAATTAACTGCCAGCCAACATGGCGGCCGGCAGCCAGGCAGCTTGAAACTAACATGAGGCTTGCTTGCCTCAGTGACAGAGGATCGTTGGAGGAAACCAACGTTCCCCGCCTGCGGCTGCAGGCCTCTGAGCGGGCAGTTTAAGAAACATTGTAACAAATACCGCCGGACTTCAGCCAGCAGATTCGCAACATTGTAAGCAAAGGCCAGAAACCTACTTTCAGCTGCGGAGGCCTAAGAGCTGGAGCCAAGCCTCAAGGTAAAGCTGGCCCAGAATAAAAAAAAAAGAAGAATAAAAGGAGCGGTTGGGAACTTCAGTCACTCCCAGCCTGAAAACAGCCCTCAGCCCCTCACCCAGACTGGCCAGGCACCCCAGTGGGCACCCCCACCCTGATCCAGGACACCCTTCAGGGCAAACCAGCCGGCCCCACCCATGCACCAGGCCTCTACCCTATATAGTAAAAGGGTAATATGCCTCCCAGCACCGGGATCAGCATGACAGGGGGCAGCGCCCAAACCCCCTGATCGCCCTGCGGCTCTGTGTGTGACAGGGGGCGGGGCCCCAACCCCCTGATCAGCCCTGCTCTGTGCCTGATAGGGGGGAGCTCCCAACCCTCCCCCCCCACGGGCCCTGCTCTGTGTGTGACAGGGTAGAGCCATAACCTCCCCATCAGCCCTGCCCTGAGTGTGAGAGTGGCGGCGCCCCAACCCCCTGATCGGCCCTGCTCTGTGGGTGATAGAGGGTGGCGCCCCAACCCCCTGATGGGCCCTGCTCTGTGTGTGACGGGGGCAGCGCCCCAACCCCCTGATCAGCCCTGCTCTGTGCGTGACGGGGGGTGGCGCCACAACCTCCCCATCGACCCTGCCTTGAGTGTGACAGGGGACGGTGCCCCAACCCCCCAATCGGCACTACCCTGAGCATGACTGAGGGTGGCATCACAACCTCCCTATCTGCCCTGCTCTGTGCATGACAGGGGGCAGTGCCCCAACTCCCCAATTGGCCCTGCTCTGAGCCCGACCAGGGGCTGCACCTAGGGATTGGGCCTGCCCTCTGCCACCCGGGAGCAGGCCTAAGCCAGCAGGTCATTATCTCCCGAGGGGTCCCAGACTGTGAGAGGGCACAGGCCGGGCTGAGGGACCCCCCCCTCTCCCCAGAGTGCACAAATTTTTGTGCACCGGGCCTCTAGTACAATTATAAGTAAAAATGCAAGAATAAATTCTTTCACATACAGCTGTAAACCTACTTTTGCCACATGGTGTGTAATACATAAGGAAGGTCTTCATTATATACATAAAATATATAATATATTATGTAATATATATTAGTTCTATATATATTGGTTCTGTTTCTTTATAGAACCCTAATACAACAACAATATTCTTACTTATGGCTTCCTAAGAAAGAAAATCATATGCAATCTTATTCCCTTTTGAGTCAAATTATTTAACTTGAGTCATACCTAGTGTTCAGAAAATTGTTAATCATATAAGGTACCAGCAAAAATTTTCTCTAATTGTAAACATAGTTCTTAAGAGAAAATAAGAATTTCAGGACTGCTAAAGTTGCACAACCCAAACTAACTAAATGAATGCAGGCATCACCAGTGAAATTTCAGGCATCGGTGAGAAAAATATTTGTGTTGGGCCACTAATTGCTCCATAAAATGTCATTGGCTTAGTGTTTGTGGCCTGAATGCATGCCTTGAAAATATTATGTGGCCACAGTAGACTGAAAGAACTCCCTTTTTGGTGTACTTGAGGGGTGGGTAATTTAGTTAGGTAAGAAGCATCCTGATAAAATTCAGTTTCAGAGATTTACTAAATGTAGGGCTGACTTCACACTGCATGACAACCAGGTTCAAATCCATACTTACTATCATGCTCAATTTAGAATCATCTTTGTAATCATTTGGACTTTTATTTATCTCCCCCATATATTAAAGTTATATTTTGCAAGTTACTGTATATATTTTTTTAACTCCTAAATAAATAGAATAAATCCGTCTGCTTCTCCAAAGAGATTTAGCAAGGGAATATACTAGTAAAAGGTAATAAGAAGCCAAGTGAGGATAAGTGATGGGGACAGAGATCATCCAAAATAGCTCCTCACCTGTTTAGTTGTTCTCTGGGGAGAAGAAGGTGATTTCATATTTCCTCTGAGAAGGAACAGTATTTTTCTTGGGCTTGCTTTTGTCATGATCACGAGGTTAATGCTTGCATTTCCTGCAAGGCTGTTTCCTGAAGTTTAATGCAAACTTTCTTTAGTGGCAATAATCCTCCTCCCGATATTATTCAAAAGTTACTCTTCTTGCTCATCATTGATTTGAATGACTTGTATTCAGTCAAGTGTAGGATGGCCACAGCCAGTTTTGCTTTTATACTTCCCCTTTCATCTAGGTGACTGTGAGAACTTGTAATTATGTCAATGGTTGACTCTTCCACATAACTAGTAACTCTTCAAAGGATTACGCTTTATTCATTCTGTTTTCCCAGAGAAACCTACTTTAGTCATGTGTAAGAAGTACAGTAGCATTAAGCACCCAGCAGCGTGCCTAGCCTAGGTACACAGTATTTGGCAGCTCCACACCTTTCTTTTTCGAAGTACCACTTAATTCCAAATATTGAATAATTCTCCTCTTATTCGGGCGCAATCTCACCCAATTCATGAATTAATTGGAAACAGCTCTGATACTGCATTAACAGCTGAGGTTCAGGGGCATGAAATTAGCTTTGCTCTCCTAATCGCCGCATCTAGTGCAGTGGTTCTCAATCTTGGCTGCACATTAGAATCACCTGGGAATCTTTTTAAATCCTGATTTCTGGGCCTCACCCTCCGGAAATTCTGTTTCTTTGTTACTAATGTTGTGGCCCCACCCCATAACAAAGAAACAGAATTTCCGGAGGATGGGGCCCAGAAATCAGGATTTTAAAAAGATTCCCAGGTGATTCTAATGTGCAGCCAAGGTTGAGAACCACTGATCTAGCGTCTCTTGGATGAGCTGTTGGGATCCCACTGAGCTTTCTCCCTGACCCTCAACCTGTGTGTCCATCCATCCTAATTTACTGGATTTCTGCCCAGGTACAATTCTTCACTTTAGTATTCACCCTGCCCACTGTCTCAGTCCATTTGACGGGGGACCAGACACCTCAAGCCTGAATTTTATCTCTGGTCACCCATGCATAGATGGAGCCAGTTTCAACCGAGAGTGACACTTTTGAAACAAATCACTGCCTGTTGTTCATTATGGTTATTTCTGGACCCTTTCAACCAGACTGCAGCTCTTCCTTTTTGAAATGGCCTTGATTAGACCTGTTTGCTATAACCCCTTGGACATGGTGATTTGGACTGATTTCTACCTCCACAGGGTGGAGGCTTGCGTGGCACTGCTTTTGTCTGCCAGCTTGCTCTTGAGGCATAACCATTTGACATTGAAAATCACCCTAGCTTCCTATTGCCTAGTTATTTTCAGAGAGTATGCATTTTAAAACATATATTTTTATTGATTTCAGAGAGGAAGGGAGAAGCAGAGGGATAGAGAAACATCAATAATGAAAGAGGATCATTGATCTGCTGCCCCCTGCACGCTCCCTACTGGAGATCGAGCCCACAACCCAGGCATGTGCCCTGACCAGGAATCGAACCATGACCTCCTGGTTCATAGGCCGACGCTCAACCACTGAATCAGAAATCCACATTTTAACACAGTAACTGATCTGCACTTTCCAATGTGAAAGCGCCGCTCTAAACACTTCTCAGCTGAACAGAGCCATATAAAATGGAGATAGTACCAAGAAGCTTTGGTGAGGTTAGAAATGAGTGCTTTGACAGGCAGGTTCAATTTTATAAATGGAGGCATTTGTTCCAAAGTTGAAGTGACTTTACATCGCGAAACTCAAGATGCTAGTAGGCTTGAGTTTGCTCAAAACCTAACATATGCAAGTTTGATTATGAAATTTGCCTCCTAAATTGCTAATTCCTTCCGAGGTTTCTCCTGGCACTTCCTTTCTGTCTCGGCCTTGTGTGAGTAAGTCCTCATGGTGGTCTCTGTGAACATTACCACACAGGAAATGACTGGAGACTTAATTACCGAATTCCTGCACACTATTTATTCTTTATATTTAGAGCTATTAGAGAGCCTCTGGGCATATACATACAATAAAAAAGAAAAACAAGATTCCCAGCCAAGTTGCAGCTGTTACAAGTTTCTTAAAATACAAACTTAGATAAGTGCTTCCTTTTACATTAAAGTAAGTTCTGTGCCAGTGACGGTTGGTTGGCTGATAACCTGTAGTACCTGAGAATTCTCAGGAGGTACTGCAGGTGTGGTGCTGGGCCCCAGGGATCCCAAGGAGTTATCCTTCTCCAGTTCTGATGTAGTAAGTTTTCTAGAACCTGAAATTAGGAATCTGAGAGTCAAGTCAGTTGGATTTAGCTTCCACCAGAAACATGGTTTTTGTTGTATTGTAGACCAGAAGCAATTCTTATATTGGTCTGGATTGCCTCTAAACCAGCACAGATATAGGAATTTTTTCTTTTTCAACTATCATCAGAATAGGCGAAGCACCTGGCCCTTTAGATCATTTTAATGTTTAAAGTGTTAGAAAATGTTTTTCTCTAAAGTCTAAAAGCTTTTTGTTGTTACAGATTTTTTTTTTTTTGTATTCTACCTATGGACAGACATCTACAAACAGAAGAAAAATCTAATTTTGCCCAATGTAATATGCTTCTATATGATAGGATGTTATTAATAATTCTCACTTCCCTAGCTGAAATTCTAATTCTCCTCTCTTTCTTCTCTCTCTCTCTCTCTCTCTCTCTCTCTCTCTCTCTCTCTCTTCTTTACATTTTGTTCCTATTCTTTTCAGCTTTTCAAAGCTCTTTGTTACTCTCACCCTTCAGATTTTAGGCTTGAATATGAGCTTCAGCAACATTCTGGTCAATGGTGAGGACATAGTCCCTTTAAGTGGCATTCTTTTTATACTTCCTGATGTGATGCTCATTTGTGGCATCAATTTACTCTTTCTGATTAATCAACTAGTGATTTCTTCAGTGCCATTTTCTTTTCAGCCATGGTGGTTGTCCCTACTGCCCCTCATCATCCTTGTTGAAGATACTTTCTCCAGCTTGCCAACAAATGTCATTTTGAGGTCTACGTCTAATCCCTACATGTTCCTTTTATCACTTAAATAAAATTTGGTGTCTCCAGTGCCAAAACACAAAGGAAGCTCAAGAAAGCGGTAGTGCAATGATGAGCATCAGACTAAAGTCAGGAGTGCTGGACTTGAGACTCTGACCCCTACCTCCTCCACTAGCTCTGCCCCCGACTGCATAACCTTGAACAGATGGATTCCTCTGAAAGCAGGGATTCAATCACTTGATCCCAAAGGTCCCTTCTCATTCTAGGCTTCCTCACCTCTGAGAATCTGTCCTTACTGTACTCAGTCTTTTCCATGATTCTTTCCATCCCACCCCTCTCCTTAATTTCCCTGGTTATCACATTATTATTTCCATATTCTTCCATATTCAATTTCCCATGAGAAAGTGAATGAACAGGGAAGCTAAGCAAATACAAAATGGAAAAGTCAGAATTAGAACTGTTGATAAAGCCCTACATACAAAAATAAAGCACCAGTGACAGGGAAAATCAATTTGTTGATATAAGTAGGATGTGATATGCGTAGATAATTTGCTTAAGAACTATTTAGGAGAGAATCTGAGGGTAATACTCTACTTTAAAAAAATAAACTATTAAGAAATATATATAAAATCCAAAATATTATAAAGATTAATACCTTCAACATCCATGTATCCACCTCACAACTTTAATCAAGTATTATCATAAATTTTAATCCTCTGGCTGTCCTCTCATCTATTGCAATTCCCTTTCCACCTTTAGGAGATAAACACTCTTCAGAATAGTCATTTAGTCTTTAATATAAATTTATGTCATAGTGTTAACCCTGCAAGGTATACTATATTCAAGCCTAATCTCTAATAATAAAGTAGATTGCATAGGTCTTTAGCATAATTTTTGACAAATGGAAAAGATGTAGGGAGCAGAGTATCTTTCCCAGTGGTAATAGCTGGCCCTGAGAATCAAAATATACTTATATTTTGTCCTACGCATATCATCAAATCGATTTTCCGTGTCACTGGTACTTTATTTGCATATGCAGGGCTTTAGCAACAGTTATGATTCTGACTTTACCATTTTGTATTTGCTTAGCTTCCCTGTTCATTAGCTTTCTCATTGGAAATTGAATATGGAAGAATATGGGGACTAGTAATGATTTATACAGCAGGGAGACAAAGAATAACAACTTTAGGTTCCATTAGTTTAATAATGAATTTGCTTACTTTAAAACAAACATCAGTAATTATGTCATTCCTGCCTGACAGTTACCTATAACACACTTGGAATTATTAGACTGGTGTTCTGCCCACAATGTTTGCAATATCACCTCTTGCCTTGTCCTTGTTTACCACTTGTCAGCCATACTGGCCAACTTCTAGGTTCTCAAATCCTGCAGATCCACCCCCTTCCAAACACATTTCTTCAAAACACATTTCTTCTCCTTCACCTCCTCAGATATCCATTTTATCTAGAGTGGCTCTTCACCCCCATTATTCTCATCTCAGCACTCTTTGTCACAATTGCAGAATTATGGTTTCCTCCATTAAAATATAAGCACTAAGTGGGCAGACACTTTTTCAGGGTTATTTATCAATTTACTTACCATAGGCCTTAGCAACAGGAGGGACTTAATTGTATCTTTTAAAAGAAAATAAGGAGAAACCAAGATGGCGGCATAGGTAAACACCGGAGATTGCTGCCTCACACAACCACTTCAAAAATACAACTAAAAGATGGAACGGACATCACCCAGAACCACAGGAAGGCTGGCTGAGGGGAAATTCTACAACTAGAAGGAAAGAGAAAAGCATACCGAGACTCAGAGGAGGTGCGGTGCGGAAGTAAACTACAAAGGTGCGGAGGTGTGTGTGGAGCGGGCTGGCAGCTGAGGGCGCGGTTGTCTGTTTCAATCGGGAGGGAGTCTCAGGCTCTGGGCTCCAGTTCCGGGCGAGGCTCTGGGGACCCAGACTCAAACAGGAGAAGCGGGACTGTCTGGCATCGGTCGGAACTCGAGGGCAGCTTTCTTTCCGAGGTACTTGCAGCGGTTGCTGGGACACTGTGAGGCAGAGCCTCTGGGGACGGGACTGAGAGCAGCCATAACTGCTCGCTTCGCCCGCCCTGTAGATCCCCTAGGACCCACCCTGCCCAAGCGTTGCACGGAGGCATTTGCTGGATAGCCTCAGGCAAAGGCTAGATTAGCACCTCCCTAGAGGACAGAAGTTTTCCCACTGCAGACATGGCTGATTCTCACAGCCAGTTGGCCTGGAAGTCAAATACCCCCCAGTGTTACCTACAACAATCAAGGCTTAACTACAACAAAACTGCACACAAAAACCACTAGGGGGTGCACTAAGAAAGCATAAAAAATGCGGAGACAAAGAAACAGGACACAAATGACAGAAATGGAGGAAAGCAAAATGCTGGATATAGAGTTCAAAATCACACTTTTAAGGTCTCTCAAGAACTGTCTAGAAGCCGCCGATAAATTTAGTAAGGCCCTCGAAAAGACTGGTGAGACCGCCAATAAATGTAGTGAGATCCTCAAGAAAACTAATGAGACCCTCGATGTTGTGATAAAGGACCAACTAGAAATTAAGCATACTCTGACTGAAATAAAGAATATTATACAGACTCCCAACAGCAGACCAGAGGAGCGCAAGAATCAAGTCAAAGATTTGAAATGCGAAGAAGCAAAAAACACCCAACCAGAAAAGCAAAATGAAAAAAGAATCCGAAAATACGAAGATAGTGTAAGAAGCCTCTGGGACAGCTTCAAGCGTACCAACATCCGAATTATAGGGGTGCCAGAAGATGAGAGAGAGCAAGATATTGAAAACCTATTTGAAGAAATAATGACAGAAAACTTCCCCTACCTGCTGAAAGAAATAGACTTACAAGTCCAGGAAGCATGGAGAACCCCAAACAAAAGGAATCCAAAGAGGACCACACCAAGACACATCATAATTAAAATGCCAAGAGCAAAAGACAAAGAGAGAATCTTAAAAGCAGCAAGAGAAAGAAACTCAGTTACCTACAAGGGAATACCCATACAACTGTCAGCTGATTTCTCAACAGAAACTTTGCAGGCCAGAAGGGAGTGGCAAGAAATATTCAAAGTGATGAATGCCAAGAACCTACAACCAAGATTACTTTATCCAGCAAAGCTATCATTCAGAATTGAAGGTCAGATAAAGAGCTTCACAGATAAGGAAAAGCTAAAGGAGTTCATCACCACCAAACCAGTATTATATGAAATGCTGAAAGGTATCCTTTAAGAAGAGAAAGAAGAAGAAAAAGGTAAAGATACAAATTATGAACAACAAATACGCATCTATCAACAAGTGAATCTAAGAATCAAGTGAATAAATAATCTGATGAACAGAATGAACTGGTGATTATAATAGAATCAGGGACATAGAAAGGGAATGGACTGACTATTTTGGGGGGGGGAACGGGTGTGGGGGATGCCGGAAGAGACTGGACAATAATCGTGCACCTATGTATGAGGACAGTGAGTGGGGAGTGAGGGCGGAGGGTGGGGTGGGAACTGGGAGGAGGGGAGTTATGGGGGGAAAAAAGAGGAACAAATGTAATAATCTGAACAATAAAGACTTAATTAAAAAAAATAAAAGAAAATAAGAGAGGAAAAAAGAAGGAAAAAGGGAAACAGGGAGAAAGAAAGAAAGAAAAAGGAAGAGAGGAAGGAAGGAAGAGAGGCATGGAGAAAGGAAGGGAGGAAATGAAAGAGAGCATGCAGTTTATGTATGCATTTTTTTGCCATTTTTTATTTTTACTAACTCATTGACTGTGTTGCAAGTCAGTGCGCCATATGATTTCTATTGCTTGGTAAATTGGGCATTTCTTCATTAAATTATTGGTTTGAAAGATAATCTTGCCATTTTCAAATCTTTTTAAAAGACTTGACGCACTAGTACTAGCAGTCAACCATCTTCGGGGCCTATTATAGGTTGTTGTTATTTTAATTGTAGGTTAATTTTTTTTTTATTACTTTGAGATAATTATAGGTTCACATGCACTTGTAAGAAATAATTCACAGGAATCCCTTATGTCCCTCACCGGTTTCCCGCAGTGGTAGCATCTTGCATTACCATAATATAACATAACTGGGAAAACTATTGTTTGTTTGTTTTTTTCACAGTGACAGTTTTTTTCCCCCCAATTCAAATTCTTTATTTATTCTCCATCTCTTCCACAAAGAGGATGAATATAATACCATTATTTTAAAATTAATTACAAAGGAGAAAATAAGGTTAAAAGCACATAAGAAAATATGTTAACTCAGGGCTATTTCAAAGTTTGTAACCTGGTTCTCTACAAAGTCAACAGATTCTAATTATTCATAAGGGGGAAAAACAAACCCGTCAGAGGGAGACAAAGACTTTTTTTAGTACATAAAACAATAAAAAGTTTTTATAAGGGGCAACTAAGTATGCTTTAAAGAGATACAGTTTTTATCACTTCCTTAAATTGCAGCAAATGTGAAAACAGGTAGAGAATCACAAAACTAACTCATTAACTAACTAGCGACCTCCCCCTTGACATTATTAGAGACTTCTGGGGTCACTCACATATAGTTGAAACACTCAATGCTAAATCCTCAAACTTCACCAAACTGCACTGAATTATTAATCTCCTCTGGGTCAATCACAGGGAATAGGCAGCATGGTAATAATTAGAGCTATTTGCAAATATTCTGGTTTTCCTCCTGTGGAGGCCTGGTTAAGATCGCAATTTCCTGACCCTTTGAAGTTAAGCTTGGCCAGTGACTTGCTCCAGCCAATAGGCTGTGAGTGGAAGTGACCTGGGTCACTTCCATGTGGAAACATTTAATTGGTGGTGCTCACTGCAAACTTCCTTTTTCCTGCTGCAGTGATCATGGAATCATGAGTTAGCATGAGGCCTCTGTCATCCTGGGTCCCTGAGAGACTAAATTAAGCAGAGACCTCTGCTGACCCATGTTGGACATGTTGCAGGAAAGAAATAACACTGGATGGAGTTATTGAGATTTGAGGGTTACTTCATTACCATATGCTAATTCATAACATAGCCCATCTTGATTGTTATAAAAAACCACATTGAAGTATATTTATTTGATTATTCTATCAAGTTCTACTTCTTGAGCTTAGGTATACCATTTCCTCCCATGGATGAGTGTATAAAAAGCTGGTTACACGATCTATAAATGGATCTTGCTACCAATTTAGTCATAAGTTTGATTTACTTCCTATTTGCTCTAAAAATGATCTGCCCATTAGACTCTCCATGAAAA
Source organism: Myotis myotis (assembly GCF_014108235.1). Classification (NCBI taxonomy): domain Eukaryota; kingdom Metazoa; phylum Chordata; class Mammalia; order Chiroptera; family Vespertilionidae; genus Myotis; species Myotis myotis. The sequence goes on from NW_023416335.1 coordinate 179,666,621, forward strand.
TGACTCTTAGAACACACTGAAACTTTGGGAAGATCTCATAACTAGTCCCATAAGAGCTAGTTAACCTGTTAAAGGGGAATAGCAATCACCAAACCTAAGGGTTTGGAGAAGGAAGGAAGTTGGCTGTGTTTGCCTTTGATACACCTGACAAGTCACGGATGTGGACTGCTTCCTGCACTTCCTCCTCACAGACACTGCTCACTCTTTGGCAATAAAAGGAAGGGGGAAAAGATACTCAGACAGAGCCTTTTTAATTATCCGTTAATTGGATGAGATGGCAATTAAAGTGCCTAAAGGCCATATGCATATTCATAGATTGTCTTCAAAGGGTACAATTACCAAAGCCGATGAAAAAGATTATGAGTTAATATTGGATTGTGATTTGGGGCGGAGGAGGGTGAGGCGTGTTCAGATATCTTCCTCCACATAGCTGTTAAGATTCATTTGTCTCTCTGGTTTTGTATGATAATGTGTGGTGGTACAGTTTGCCTGGGAGCATAGCACGTTTGTCAAAGGGGCAAGTTCTGGGCCATTTTCCTGATTGCCCTAGGTATGCCAGGCTCTTTAGATGCAATGAAATTCTTACCCGATATGAAAGCGTAGATCATATTTTCCACGATATTCCTGTCTAATATTATTTCCATCAGAAGTAAGTATTTCTGCTTGTGGTAAAGATGAAACATAATATTCCCATTGCGAATTTCCGCAAGAACTGGAAAACAATATTTTTGAAAGCAGTAGCAAAATTTTCGTTTAGAGCTGCCAAAAAGTATGGAAAAGAGATTTTGGGATGCCGCGTTGAAGTCCCCTGCCTTGAAGAGTATCTTCACATGTAAGATTTAATGTTCAAGTGACAAGGCAGCAAGCTTATGTTCAAATTCCACAGGGCCCAGGCATGGATGGGAATTACAGACTCTCTCCTCTGTTTGCCCTCACCCTGCTCAGCTGCGGAGGAGGTCCGCGCGGAAGGGGAAAAAGCCACACATGTCCCCAGGGCACCCGCTAAGTGCCTGAGTTTTTGTCACCATTTTTCTGCCACTTCAGATAATTCGAGGCAGCTGGTGAAGTACAAATGCTCAAGGACCACAGTTTGGACATTTCTAAAGAGAAAGTATTTTCAGTTACTTTGTTAGTTGGGTCCATCTGAAGGAGTCATTGACTTAATTTTTTTTTTAATTAATAGACTTTATTAGACTTTATCACTGCCCTAAAAATCCCCTAGAAGAGACCATGACTTTTGTAGCTATTTTAAAACCGTGTTCCCAGCCTCACTTCCCTCCCGACACAGTCTAGCTCTGTAAGGATGCATGTATGTTGTGGACTGAGAGGTGCTCCGGAAGAATAAGACATGTGTGGTGCGGCAGGTAAGTGAATTGGCCTGGCTTTGCCATTGCCAAGCCATTTAGCCTCTCTCAACTATAGAGTGGGGGTAAGAATAGTACTTAACAGGAGCATTAAATGAGATTAGGAATGAAAATTAGGCATAAATGAGATCAGCTCTGCTGCTCTGGCTGTGGCCCTGCCTGGCTGGACGTCCCCCAACCCCAGCCCCATGTCTGTGGGCTCCCGGGCTGCGTGCATCTCCGTATCCCCAGCCTCTGGGCCTTCAAGCGCTTCGGGAGCTTCTCCTTTTCCTTCAGGGTCACACAGAGTTTTGTGTTTTTGTGGTAAAGATGAAATATAATATTCCCGTTGCATCTAAGTCCCACAGGGCGTGGCTGTGACCAGGTGGCTGTGGGGCCTGGCGGCTGAGCGGGCCTCCTTGCTTCTGGTCTCCCTGGCAGGATCTGCCCTGCAGGCCTGGGGCGCGGGCCTTCTCAGAGCCGGCATTTCCACCCTTGCCGGCTGTTAGGGTCCCCGAAGGAGGAACGCAGGAAGCCATGTGGTGAGGATTATTAATGTATTAGGTCATCTGGAGACCAGGCGGCCTGAGCCCCCAAACGGCGGCAGCACCCAGAGCCGGGAGTCAGGAGTTGGAAAGGACTATGAGAGGGCTTTTCCTGGGCGGAGCCTTCTCCAGGTGGGTCGGATCCTGGGAAGGTGGAGGCGGGGGGAGGGGAAGGATAATGGTCTTAGCCAGTGGCATATGGTCTTAGCGAGAGGGAATGTCCATTGCGAAGTGGCCCAAGGTCAGTTCCAGGAGAGGGGGTGTCCATTCAGTGATGGTCAGACCTGACGCCTGGGCTCCGCGTCCTCCCTCCCCAGCTGCCTGGCGCCCCAGGCGAGCTCCGTGGGCACCGGTGGTCCAGGTTCCTGCGGTTCACGAGGCCCCAGAGCACTCCGGCTGGCTGGCGGAGGCGCTCTGAGCTGAGGCCTGTGCGCTGCTTGGGCTCCAAGGACTGCTGTTCAGCGCCCCTTCCTTCAGCAGCTCCCCTCGGCTGCACGGGACTCTGTGAAACCACGTCCAACTTCTGGAAGCGTCCATCCCGGCTGTCCACGGCATCCTTAGGAAATGTGGGATCATGAATGTGGCCAAAGAGCTGTTTCCGAAGCTACACGTGCCAGGTGAGCCTTGGGCCGTGCCCTTGGGAGCTGGCCATGTGCGGGGCCTCTGCATTATCGCTTACGTGTAGCCGGTGAATCTTCAATGATCCTAATAACAATTTCAGTTTAAAATGATGGGAGTGAAGGTGGAGGTAGTTTACAGGGGTCGTTGAGATTTTCAAGGCCACGAGGGACGGAGCAGCAGCGATGCGGGCTCATAGATCACACACCCTGGCTGGGAACCCACATTGGTGGTCAAGGCCTCTGGGGGAATTTGAATATGGAATGAGAGCTAAATATCCTTAGGGAAGTTTCTTCCTTAGTTTTGTTAGGAGTGGTCCAGGTGTTGTGGTTATGGAAGGAGAGAGAAATGAACTGAGTGCCTCAATGCTTCCCGGCCTGAAGCTTCAAGTCTGTGACAAGCTGGTTATTAGGAAACCTGCTATCATCATTTTTCACTTTAGGGTTATCACCACCACCACACTTTCCACGTCGGCTCGAAATTTCCAGAAGAGACATTTCAGTAAGCCACAGCAGGCCATTATTTTGCCCAAGACCTAAGCCTTTCGAGACAGCAAACAAAAAGTCTTTTTATGAGAGGGTCACCGGCTCTACAAGACACATTCCCAACAAGGGATTGTTAATCATACGTCATGGGCAGTCTCGCTCCCAAAATGAACTACCCAGAGCTAAAACAGAACAACAGGCTCTACTGAGGATTCGGCTTCGTTGGATTTAAATGCCACAGATGTATTTGCAGCAAGAAAAATGAATGAGTCATTATTGCTCCACACAGTGGTGGCCTGTTCGTATTAGGCAACTTCCTTTCCACTTCACTTTAGCAGAGGCATTTCATACCGTTTGTAAAACACTTTGTTCCCATAAACAGCTGCTTCTTGGGAATTTCCTTATTGTCCAACTTTCTAATTCTTACAACTGACGAGTGCATTTCCATCTAGGAACGATTGGGAATGCCTTTTCACCTGTGGAAGATATTCACATTGCTTAGAAGTTTTAGATAAAAGCTGCTCTCTTTCAGCTTCAAAGAATTGAAATAACGTATGTTTTGTTTTGTTTTCTTCTAAAGGGCTTTTGTTAACCAGGCTCCTCTCTCCTTAATCACTTCTGACAGAAAGTTATCAGCATGAGCATGCTCCTGGTGTTCCCAGAACTGGTATGTTAAACCAAAATTTTAAAAGTTCTTTGAATTCAAATATGAGAATAAGCTCCTGCAGGGAGTTTTTACTGAGTATAAATATACAGATTTCAATTCTTTCTCTTAAAATGATAAATTGTGTTTTTAAGTGTATGCTTTACAGATCAGGTACTTATGATAGGTACCATTCGCACTCTCCCCATGGTGGGAGCTCTGAACGCTTGTGGAGTATTTTTAACACACTAAATAGGACATTAAATCATTAAATCATATGACAGTAACCCAAGCCACTGAATTTAGTTTTTCTCCTGGTTAGTATTGCTTCTTTCAGCAGCCTTACCCACACATTATGGATTACTTCTCATTTGTTCTTAATGAAAATATTGTGTCTTACATTGCAGTGTGTGTTTTTTTCTTTTCCCCTGAGAATTGTCCCAAATTCTCCTCCTGGGGAAAAAAAAAAAAAAAAAAAAAAAAGGAGGTGGAGGCTTTAACACATAATCTCCAGGTCCTCTTCAGATCCCACATTCTATTAATCAACTGGTTGTTAGTTGAGAAGAATACCCAGAAAACTATTGACATCTAATATCTCTTTAAATATGATAATTTCTATCTTCCCAACTATTCTTTTCAACTTGCAATGTCCCAGTTGGTTTAGTTTTTCCCAGACTTAAATTTTTCCTGGCATAAAGGTTAAAGCTATTTTGGTAAATCTTAGCTTACTTTGCCTTGAAACCCATCGAAGTTTAAAGTCAGTTATTTTCTTTTTAATTATATAACATCTTTTTTTCTCATGAGTAAGTGGACATGAAACTTTACTCTGAGAGATGAAAAAGGTGGAACTTACGACTGTATGAAGTCAAAAACGCTTTTGATAAATTGCCAAACGATAATATCAGCATTAGTTATGCTAAGAAAAATAAGCTTCTTTGAAGTAAATCTCTTACCTTTGGAAGTTTAAAGTTAGGGGAATCATTCTATAGTTTTCTCTTAGATCCTCTCATTTAGGGCATTTAATGAGTGCCTTCCCTACGCACACACAATCACACACCCCTTCTTTAGCGTTACTTATTAACTAAGTAAATACCTGGATTAAAATGTATAGATGGATGGGTAGATAGGTAGATAGAACCTAGTATAGTGTCATTTGTAGTTCTAACAATATGGGTCAATTTTCCTCTCTGTGTTTAATACTGACCCTTTCATGGCTTTGGGTTGAACTGCTCGTTCTCATTTCCCCTTTGCTTGTTACAGCTGTGTGGCGGTCTTACCTGTGGATTCCTAGGGGTTGTTTGTAGCATTGTCATTCTTACCAGATTAGTTTGGTTTGGTTTTGGATGTTACGCTCCTAAATGCTTGAACCTTTAACACGGTACTAAAAAGTACTATATTTACTAATACTATAGCTTACCTCACAGCTTGATATTTGGGACTTTCTAAAGGTAAAAGAGTAATTTTGTTCTCTTAAGAGAGCGAAATCTGCTCTCATAAAAATCAGTCCTTTAGTAGAGAAATCTGCATTCTTTATAATGTGCAGAAGATGATGAATATTTTATAGATTATAGTTTCTGTACCTTCTTCCATAGAGTTTAAATTAATGTTTTATTCTGCAGCCTTTCCAGACAACCCATTACTTTCACTTTTATCTTCTTATTCTGGGTTCTGTAAAATAATCTAATTTTCATTGCTTGAGTGGCTTGAACATACATTTCCTGATAAAATGCACTTTTCAACTCTTACTCATTTCACTTAACGTTTTAAACTTGTCTCCAGTGATTAGAGAGGTCCTCATTGATTTTGGCTGCCAGGAACACTCTGGGATTTTTCTTTACATCAGACTTTGCATAGGTTTTGTTTTGTTGAGGGAGACACAATTACTTTTTCACTTTCAAAATGCCATGTAGGCCTCTTCTTCCTGTTTTAAATTAGCTGTGAGTCCTGATTTGTTTTTACTCAATACAAAGGAATATACTCCTGCTATCTGTTCTCACTCCTCCTCATCAGTGACTTCCCTTAGTGCCCCCTTTTCTATCTTTAAATTTTAATCCTTGACAGCAAGTCCCTGAGAATTCTTACACCCTAGTAAACAGAAAATGAGTCCTTTTCTAAAGAAACTTAAGATTTTATATGGAGAAGATTGGTAGGGGAAGTCACATGTTACCTGAGCTTGTTAAGAGTGGGAGGATTGCTCAGCTGGGTGTAGCACAGCATTTACCATCAACGCAGAAACCAGGAGGCCACCCGTTTGATTCTGGTTCAATTTCAGTTCAATTCCTGGTTGAGGCACATGCCTGGCTTGCAGGCTCAGTCCCTGGGGGCGGGGGGGGCGGGGGGGGGGGGCGCGGTGCGGGGAGCGAGGCATGCAAGAGGCAGCCGATCAATGATTCTCGCTCATCATTGATTGTTTCTACCTCTCCCTTCCTTTCTGAAATCAGTAAAAAGATATATATATATTTTAAAAAAAGAATGGGTAGGATTAATTTGGGAATGCTTCTTAGACCATGTGAATTTACAGCTATAGTTTAGAAGTATAGCTGGATTGATAACTTCCTAGAGATTCCTCACTTCCTCAAAATATTGGAAGATTTGTTCAGCCTATTTCCTATATATATCAATGTCGACTTTGCAACCCTGATAGGGAACTGAAGATAAACTGATATGATGGTAGTTTTGTAGGTTGGATATAAGAACTTTCTAGTTAAATATAGATGCATTTTTTTTCATCCTTTGGTAAATACAGAAAAGTTCAGGCAATCTAGTTTTATCAATGTGATCTTGTAATTTCATGTTAGATGAGTAATCTCATCAACTTCCTTCATTCTTTGGTTGAATGAGAAGTGATTAAGATGGGAAGGAATTGAACATCTGAGCAACAGATGCTCCCCATGAAATTGTCAGCAGTAAACTGAGAAGCACAAGAAGATGTCACGTACAACACGCATAGGTGGTGTGAAAGAATAAACGGATAATAGAGTAGGCAGAGGAGAAATGAAATAATAGCAGTAAAGAGGGAGGGCCAAGTGTGAGAAAAGAATGTTTCAGAAAGATTTCTGATAAATTTGGAAGAGAAAGTGTTGTTATTTTTTTCTTAGTTTAGATGTTAACCTAATTGCTGTTTACTTCCATGGAAAATAAGAGAGTAAGTTCTTTTTTAAAAAATGTATTTTTATTGGTTTCAGAAAGGAAAGGAGAGGGATAGAGAAATAGAAACATCAATGATGAGAGAGAATCATTGATCAACTGCCTTCTGCACACCCCACACTGGGGATCAAGCTCACAACCCAGGCATGTGCCCTGACTGGGACTTCCTGGTTCATAGGTCGATCCTCAACCACTGAGCCACACCAGCCAGGCTAGAGTAAGTTTTTGAACAGAATGTCTGCTAATGGCCCATTAATCACAAGTTTTGTGGATAAATATTTCAAAAATAAAGTATTTTCTCTAATGGGTTGAGAGAATAATTGAGAGTGGTTGAGATATATAGGGGTCAACTTATGGAAATTAAAATATTTTCTCTTTAGCATTCTTCTCTCATTGCATTTTCTAAGGCCTATACTATTTTCTTTATTCACTGTTGCAAAACAGATATTGAATAAGTCCAAGGCTTATCAATGTGTGATCTCTGTCTTTAAATTGTCTTAATTTTTCCTTAAATGAGTTAATTAGTTCATGAGGGAATTTTACAAATATTTTAAGTATAAATCAGAAGCATTGATTAATTTCTGGAGGTAGTTTAGTAAACAGGACCCATTTGACTATTGTTAAGGAAAGATTAGGGATTTATTTTAGTCTCCAAAAAATGTTAATCTTGTTCTTTTCTGTCTAATAACTATTGTCACATTGATATAGAAATGAAGAGCAATTATTTAAACTTGAAATATTGTGATATACATATATATATAATTTCACTTACAAGATTCAATAGTTGATTATTTTTGAGCTAAAATTTGATGAATGGATATATATATTTATATATATATATATATCTTCTAATATTCTGAGAACTAAGTGAGAAATCACTAGGAAGTTATCAATCCAGCTATACTCTAAACTATAGCTATAAATTCATATATATATATATTTATATATATACTAACTTGTATATTATCACTACACTTGTAGAAAATGAAGAGGGAAAAGCAAATTCTAAAAGAGTGTGATTGTACTTCTCAAGTGATTTGATAATATTAACCTTTGGGATGGAAACAAGGACAACTTAACCAAAGAATGTCATCACTAATCTTTTGTGTAGCAAGCAATGATTAAAGGCAAAGGAGCAGCATTCCTTGAGTTTGATTGAAGAATGCTGCCATTTTTTCTTGTTCCAAGAAGTGAAACATTTAAAAATTAACATATACTTTCTGTTGCTCACAAATAAGAATTATACCCTCTGAATTCTTTTCTCACTAGCTGGTTTTTAAGATAGGTGTGCTCTCCTTATTGTATTATTATGTATTATTTAAGTCATTTTAAAGTTAAATGTTTTTAATTAGATGTAGTAATTTGAAAAAAAATCTCATATGACATTAAAATATTTTTTGGTGGTTTCAGTGCCAGGCTCATGTATGTGCATGTCTCTAGAAATGTCTTCTATTTTTAAAATATTTCATGAAAAAATTTAGAAAGAGACATATCTTGGAAATTTTTCATATAGACACTTTGTTCCTTTAGGTTCCTGAGTATATTTGAATCTCTTTCTAAAATGGACATGGTTTGGTTTATTATTATTTCTTATGGTTTTATTTTTTGTTTATACTCTAATCTATGGGGAAATTTTTTATTTCCTAGGAGGACTTAATTGCCAACTAATTAGATAAGTAGAACTCTAACATGAATTTGCAAGTTCCTGGTTATTTCTCTGTATAGTACTCTATATCAGTAAGTGCATCAGCCTGCTTCCAAAAGGGATGGGATGCCAATTTAATTCTATTTTAGAACATAGCCTTAAGGACAGATGAGGATCTGGACTTACCTATAAAAATCTTATGGTAGAATAATGTTTCTCTCATTTCCAAACATTACTGTTTTGGAGTGTATTTGCATAATGCTGGGGCAGGGTGGGAAGGGCATAGAGGAGTGAGTTAAGTTAGTACCAATTACACATGGTCAAGGAACCATTGACTTATGTATTGCAAGTGGCCTGAGGCAGTGTTGCTATGAAATTTTCTCAAAATGGACTTCTCTTTGAGAAGATAAAAAGAATTTAGTATCAGTTAGCTGAGGAAATTACTATGTGCCCACGAGCCTTGAGAGAAATCAGGTCATCTTCACAGAAATCATGTAGTAAGCCCTTATATAGTTAGTATGGTATTTCTTGCTTTTCAAATGTATTTTTGCCAGACTTCTGTGGCATACATATTTATAGTTGGCAACATACCAACATTTGGCTATGGCAAGTTCTGGACTCTTAACAGCCTGGCAAGTAGTACCAGGAGCAGGAGAGAACATGGTGGGTAAGTGAGCAGAGTCAGAAAGCATTGAAACATGGGAAACCAACATGGGGACACTAGATTGTCTGTTAGCAATGTAGCTTCTCATCTTCAGAGGAGAATTCCATCTTCAGAGGAGAATTCCAGAAATATAACTCTTAGAAACCCTTTCCAATATGCTTCTGGTTTAAATTCTGCTAAATGAAAGATATTTCCATAAGGTTTTAGAAGTACAGAAAGCGAGAGCCACCATTCTCTCGTGGCAGCCAAGATCATCCATGGTGGCTCCCTTTGGCTTCTGGGCTCCTCCTGGGAGTTATCCAGTGTGGTGCCACAGGTGGATGCAGATCAACGGTGGAAGCTTTCCTGTAATCCCTATGCTTCCTTGTGTCTTGATTAAATAACCTGGCCAAGGTCAAACAGCTAAGCGGAGAGAGCAGAATTCATGCTGAGGAATTGAACGAGGAGTCCATGCTGCTTAGCCACTTGGTGTGACTGTGACTGCTATGTAGGATAGATGAGATGCTACTCTGTTCTCTTTGAGGGCATTTGTATTGCCTTTTCCTTTTTGCCAAGCTTTGGTCATCCTTTATCTATATAACTTTAACCATTTCCATTGCCTCCATTATTAGGTTGAGGCTAATATAGAGCATCAAATCTATTTCATTCTATAACATGGCTTTACTTTGTTAAATACCCAAAGAGGTACAATATTTGTAGAATTTTCTTTTTAACAGCCTTAGCTTAAAGAGCTTGATTAGCACTTTCCAAACTTCATTGGACATCACAATCCATAGGAGGGCATTTTAGTAATAAAGATTCCCACATCCACACAGGCCTACTGAATCAGAATTTGTGGGTTTGGGACCTTGACATGTGCATTTTCAACAAGCATCCCCAGGTGATTATTGTGCTTTCAGATAGGTACTTATCTCCAAACTGTAGTCCGAAGAGAGGTTTCAACAGAGGAGGGATTTATTAGATGATGTTCTACATACTTTACTTCAGCAGAGCAACTCCATTTTTAGCTTGTTCATACTATGGGGTTCCACTGGATTTTATTTGCTAAAAGAATCTACTGCTTTCCCCCCACCATTACCATTCTCTAATCCAGCCGAGGGCAAACTACGGCCCGCGGGCCGGATCCGGCCCGTTTGAAATGAATAAAACTATTGAAATAAAAGACCATACCCTTTTATGTAATGATGTTTACTTTGAATTTATATTAGTTCACACAAACACTCCATCCATGCTTTTGTTCCGGCCCTCCGGTCCAGTTTAAGAACCCATTGTGGCCCTCGAGTCAAAAAGTTTGCCCACCCCTGCTCTAACCAAATAATTCTCCTCCGTTCCATATAACTTTCTGTCTCATTCCTCAGCAGCAGCGCGGAGTTCTGCTTGTCTTTTGCAGCTCACCAGGACACTTTTTTCAAAATTGCATTCCATCTCCTGATTCTGAGACAACTGGAATTGAACTGTCAATAACCCCAATTAGGCATTCAAGCCTTCACTTTTCTCTCAGCACTGAAATCATTGCATGCATATAATTACAAAATGGAAACACTCAAAGAAAACTCCCCAGTTTTGCTTTGAGCAGATTAATATATATCTATATGACCTTATTTATGTTTGTTATTTATATTAATATGTTCTGAAACCAAGAGGAGTATTTAATTATCTTGACATAATATTCAAAACCTGAGTCAAGTGTACACGAAAGCTGAGGTTACTATCCTAAGTAATGGTTTCTGCTATTTAAGGAAACTATGTTCCCCCTCCCCAGTGTTTAATGATTATAAACTATATCCATAAGATTCTAGATTGTTAGTTTAAGGAATTAACTAAGGAGTGTCTAAAGAAGAAGAGTGGAAAATACCAAGTACAAATTCATTATGATGGCTAGAGGTGTATTTCAAAGAGAATACACCGATAACATCATGTTCACATACACAGCACAGGATATTTCAGAATTTTTGCCTGATAAGAATGATATGGGGAGTTGAAGAACCAAGATGGCGGCATAGGTTAACACTGGAGATTGCTGCTTTGAACAACCAAATCAAAACACACCTAAAAGACAGAACGGGCATCATCCAGAACCACAGGAAGGCTGGCTGAGTGGAAATTCTACAACTAGGAGGAAAGAGAATATCATACCCAGACTCAGAGGAGGCGCAATGCTGAAGTGAAATACTCAGGTACAGAGTGCGCGCGGAGCGGGCTGGCAGCGGAGGGCGCGGTTTGTGCTTTCAATCGGGAGGGAGTCTCAGATTCTGAGCTCCAGATCCGGGTGAGTCTCTAGGGACCCAGACTCAAACGGGAGAAGCGGGACTGTCTGGCTTCAGTCGGAACTCGAAGGCAGCTGTCTCTCCGAGGTTTGCAGCGGTTGCTGGGACTCTGTGAGGCAGAGCCCCTAGGGACGGAACTGAGAGCCGCCATAACTGCTCTCTCCAGCCCACCCTGTTGATCCCGAGCCCAAGCGACCCACCTGCCCTGCCCAAGCCCTGCGCAGAGCCATTTGCCAGATAGCCTCAGGCAAAGGCTAGATTAGCACCTCCCTAGAGGACAGAAGTTTTCCCACTGCAGACACAGCTGATTCTCACAGCCAGCTGGCCTGGAGGTCAAATCCCCCTAGTATTAACTACAACAATCAAGGCTTAACTACAGGAGGACTGCACACAAAGACCACTAGGGGGTGCACCAAGAAAGCATAAAAAAATGCGGAGACAAAGAAACAGGACAAAACTGTCAATGGAGGATATTCAGTTCAGAACCACACTTTTAAGGTCTCTCAAGAACTGTCTAGAAGCCGCTGATAAACTTAATGAGATCCTCAACAAATCGAATGAGACCCTCGATGTTATGATAAAGAACCAACTAGAAATTAAACATACACGGACTGAAATAATGAACATTATACAGACTCCCAACAGCAGACCAGAGGACCGCAAGAATCAAGGCAAAGATTTGAAATGCGAAGAAGCTAAAAACACCAAACCAGAAAAGCAAAATGAAAAAAGAATCCGAAAATACGAAGATAGTGTAAGGAGCCTCTGGGACAGCTTCAAGCGTACCAACATCAGAATTATAGGGGTGCCAGAAGATGAGAGAGAGCAAGATATTGAAAACCTATTTGAAGAAATAATGACAGAAAACTTCCCCTACCTGGTGAAAGAAATAGACTTACAAGTCCAGGAAGCACAGAGAACCCCAAACAAAAGGAATCCAAAGAGGACCACACCAAGACACATCATAATTAAAATGCCAAGAGCAAAAGACAAAGAGAGAATCTTAAGAGCAGCAAGAGAAAGAAACTCAGTTACCTACAAGGGAATACCCATACGACTGTCAGCTGATTTCTCAACAGAAACTTTGCAGGCCAGAAGGGAATGGCAAGAAATATTCAAAGTGATGAATACCAAGAACCTACAACCAAGATTACTTTATCCAACAAAGCTATCATTCAGAACTGAAGGTCAGATAAAGAGCTTCACAGATAAGGAAAAGCTAAAGGAGTTCATCACCACCAAACCAGTATTATATGAAATGCTGAAAGGTATCCTTTAAGAAGAGGAAGAAGAAGAAAAAGGTAAAGATACAAATTATGAACAACAAACATGCATCTATCAACAAGTGAATCTAAGAATCAAGTGAATAAATAATCTGGTGATCATAATAGAATCAGGGACATAGAAAGGGAATGGACTGACTATTCTTGGGGGGGAAAGGGGTGTGGGAGATGCGGGAAGAGACTGGACAATAATCGTGCACCTCTGGATGAGGACAGTGGGTGGGGAGTGAGGGCGAATGGTGGGGCGGGAACTGGGAGGAGGGGAGCTATGGGGGGAAAAAAGAGGAACAAATGTAATAATCTGAACAATAAAGATTTAATTAAGAAAAAAAAGAATGATATGGACTTGAAATAAAACATATGCAATTTAAAACATATCACATTCATATCTATTTATACATCTCTGAGAAAACTGCATCTTAACTGATGCTACTATTGCCACCCTCCCCTTCTCTGTGCACCAAACACCACCATCTGTGAAACATCGTGCAAAGAACTTTATGGACATTATCTCAAACCATCCTCACTATAATGAAAGGTTCTGGCTATTAAACATCCCAATGTACAGATAAGGAGTCAGAGGCCTAGAGATGTTAGGAAGCTTTCCCAAGGCTACCACTACTAGAAAGCAGAAGAAGTTGGATGTAAATCCCAGCAGTCTTACTCTAGAAGCCACATGCCTACTGGGATCTATTTTACCCAGTCCTCCAGGGAAACACATGCCACATGTAATCTCACCAACCATTAACCAATTTTGTTTATCCTCTGCCATTTCCTTTTTTCCTCTTTCAAGATTCAGGAGGTGGCATACTCTGGTAGGGTAAGCACTGCATCTATCACTTTGGCAGATACATGAACTTGGCAGAGTGAATTATTTCAACTCAACAAGCTTCAGGTCTTCTGAGAAATGGGCACACCAACCCTACAGAGTTGTTGTGAAGATGAAGTGAAATAATATGTATGGATGTACTATGCCCAGGACCTAGTCAATAGACTTTCAATAAATGCCAGCTTGTCTTCTTGCCTACTTTCCTCTTTTTATCTTTGCTATTAGTTCTGCGAAACAGGCACAAAAAACTTCAGCTACTTTTTTTTTCTATGTTCATTGAGTCCCGTAATTAGAGGTGTTCAAGGAAAAGGCAGTTGCCTCCTTGATTGAATGTTGTGGCTGGAATTCAAACCATTTGAATTCAAACCATTTGAGTTATTGGCTTAACCAACACTTGATTCATCTTAATTCTCCAATTCTATGACTCCATGGCAAATCACTGGTCAGAATGTCATTTAATTTGTAAAGGATTTAGTTACAGGATACTTTCTTTGAGGAGCAGGGCTACCTCTTATAATATCAAAAACAAGAATGAAACTGAACAAGCCCAACTCAGCCATACAATGATGATTGTGGTTAAATGAATAATAGTGCATTAATCTAATAGCCTGGTATTAGAATCAATGATAATAAAGCAAAATGGAAATGCATGCTTTTATATCTATTCTGGTTTGGCTACTGCCCAGATTGTAGTCAATAAGTCATCCAAAGAAAGTCTATGTTGCAAGCAATTCACTTAAGTTTATTCAACTAGTTTCTCTATTATTGGGCATCTAAATTTTGTATTAGGGTCAACTTCAACTGTCGTACCCTAAAATTCTCAGTGTCTTAAACCAATAAAAGCTTATCTCTTCCTCACATGAAGCATGCATAATCTGTATGTTCTTGGTCGGGGATATTCTCCAAAGGGTCATTCCAGGAAAGACCAGGCTCCTTCCCCTGGCAGTTTTTATCATCATTTAGAGCTTTGGGTTTCTTCACTCAATTTTTGTATCTCACCAACATCAGGGCAAGAGAGCATGGAGGATCACTCAGGAGGCATTTTTGGACTAAAACTTAGAGCTGTTTGTATCACTTCTGTCCATACTCCATCACCCAGAATGCAGTCCTATAATCGCTTCTACCAGCAGAAGAGACTGGGAAATGTAATCCTGCCATGTGTCCAAGAGGCAGGGAAGGCAGGTTTTGCTGAATATCTAGTTTCTGCCATAGGTTATTTCCAATTTATTGCTATCATAAACAACTTGGAGATGCACACCATGTTATTTCACTCTTTGTTCACGTTCTTAAACTTTTCCTTAGAACACATAATTTACAGTGGACATTTTGGGTTGACGACTTTAAGACATGTTTTAGCATTTTGAAATAGTCAACTGCCCTACTGACATGTTAGATCCATTTGCTGTACATTAGAATTACCTAGGGAGCTTTATAAAAATTCCAATGCCCAGGTTATACTGTGGGCCAATCAAAAAAGAATTTCTGGGGATGGGAGTTTGGGAACCACTGCTTGAGGGATTCCAGAGCAGAACATTGAAGGAGCCTCTGTTGCGGACAGCCCAGCAGTCCAGGACCACCTATGACAGGACCATCACATGTCAGAGAAATACATTTCTAGCTTGTCTAATAAGCCTACTATTTGGAGTAGTAGTTGTATACACTCAACATATATACTAACTAATAAAGAGGGGTCACTGTCATCAAAACTTGACTGATTGTATTTCACAGAGAAAATAGAAAAGAGTCTTCTCCCAACAGCGTTATACAATAGTGATCATTTCTCCATATCCTGGTGAACAAGTATGCTCTTTCAGAATCCTAGTCGATTAGACATGAGCATTAGGTTCTTCAACTGTGAAATGCTTTCTGCCTCATAATATCATTATCAAGTTAGATGGTTGTGAATGCGATTTACAAATCATCATCTCTATATACATTCTAGTTATTTTGTGAATGATATTCTGATAGACCTTGACTGGTTACATTAGTGTTTTTTTTTTTTGTTTTTTTTAAAATATATTTTTTACTGATTTCAGAGAGGAAGGAAAGGGACAATCATTGATCAGTTGCCTCCTGCATGCCCCCTATTGGGGATCGAGCCTGCAACCTGGCCAAGTGCCCCAATCAGGAAAGGAACAATGAGCTACTGATTCAACCACCGAGCCACACTGGCCAGGCTGGTCATAGTTTTAAAGTTCTTTCAAAAATTCAGTGCCTTTATTTTATTACCAAATTTGAGAAATTACAAAAAGATACTGCTATTTTCCAAAATGTCTGTGGTTTCCATCCTGAAGTGAGAAGCATCAAATACATCTCAGAGTGATTGTGGCCAGAGCAAACTATTTTCCAGGTAGTTCCTCACCCAGAGATCTCAAAGTAGTGGGCACCAGTAATAAATCAGTGAGGACAATAAATAAGATGCCTTCTGTTTCCAGATGCACCAGTGACTCCTGGTTGGGGAAGAAATGGGCAATTTGTTGGGCATCCCTCTGTCACTGGCCCTTTGCCTGTTTTTCTAGATTAGTGATGGAATGCTAGCAGCACCCTGACAGTCCAGTAGCTCATATGTCTGCTTTACTGCTATAAATACAATAAAACTGGATATTGAGTACTAATTATCAAAGCTGTCTATCACTAACCTATCAATAAGAAAAGAAATAAGAATAATGACAAATGTCATTTCAATGTTGTAAGGTGACTGAGAAAGTTATTTATATAGTTAGTCACCCCTTACCTGAAGTTTCACTTTCTGCAGTTTTGGTATTCCGTAGTCAAAAATGGTTTGAAGATATTAAATGGAAAATTTTAGAAATAGACAGTTCATGAGTTTGAATTGCATACTGTTCTGACTAGTGTGATGAAATCTCGTGGTATTCTGATCTATCTTGCTTGGATGTGACTCACCTCTTTGCTGGATGTATCCACACTGCATATTCTCCCCAACCTTTAGTTACTTAGTAGCCATCTAGGCTATCAGATTAACTGTCTAGGTATCGCAGTGCTTGTGGTCAAGTAATCCTTATTTTATTTTACTCAATGATGGCCCCAGAGCACAACAGTAGTGATGCTGGCAATTTGGATACGCCAAACAGAAACCATAAAGTGCTTTTACAAGAAAATTTGAGTAGAGTACATGCGATGTTTTAGAGACTATATTCACATAACTTTCATTACAGTATATTGTTATAATTGTTTTATTTTATTATTTGTTATTGCTGTAATCTCTTACTGGGCCTAATTTACAAATTAAACTTTATCATAGGCATGTCTGTATAGGAAAAAACAGTATATATACTATATATATATATATATATATATATATATATATATATATGGTTTGGTACTTTCTATGGTTTCAGGCTTCCACTGAGAGTCTTGGATTATATCATTCATGGATAAGGATGTTATATTGTACTAGAGGCCCAGTGCACAAAAATTTGTGTACTCGGGGGGGTCCCTCAACCCAGCCTGTGTCCTCTCGCAGTCTGGGACCCCTCCGGAGATGTCCACCTGCTGGCTTAGACCCGCTTCCCAGGGGATCAGGCCTAACCTGGCAGTCAGACATCCCTCTGGCAGCCCAGGAGCCCTCAGGGGATGTCCACTTGCCAGTGGGGAGCAGGCCTAAGCTGCAATTGGACATCCTCAGAGCTGCTGAGGAGGCAGGAGAGGCTCCCGCCACCACCGCTGTACTGGCAGCCGTCAGCCTGGCTTGTGGCTGAGCAGAGCTCCCCCTATAAGAGCGCACTGACTACCAGGGGGCAGCTCCTGCATTGAGCGTCTGCCCCCTGGTGGTTAGTGTGTATCATAGTGACCAGTCATTCCCAGTTGTTCTGCTGTTAGGGTCAATTTGCATATTACCCTTTAATTATATAGGATAGAGGCCGGGTGCATGGGTGGGGCTGGCTGGTTTGCCCTGAAGGGTGTCCTGGATCAGGGTGGGGGTCCCCACTGGTGTGCCTGGCCAGCCTGGGTTAGGGGCTGATGGCTGTTTGCAGGCTGGTCAAGCCCCCCAGCAGGGACCCTCACCTCGTGGGGGTTTGGCCAGCCTGGGTGAGGGGCTGATGGCTGTTTGCAGGCTGGCCAAGCCCCCCAGCAGGGACCCTCACCCCATGGGGTTGTGGCCAGCTTGAGTGAGGGGCTGAGGGGAGTTTTCAGGTTGCCCACAGCCCCTTCAGGGTGGGGTTCCCCACTGGGGTGAGGAGCTGATGGCTGTTTTCAGGCTGTCCATGGCTGCGGACTGGTAGCAAGTATCTGGGATTTATTTATCTTCTATAATTGAAACTTTGTAGCCTTGAGCAGAGGTCAGGGCCAGCAGGGCAGGCGGGAAGCTTGGCTTCCTCCATTGCCGGGGGCAACCCAAACCACCTGCTCACTCCAGCTCCGTGGCTGCCGCCATCTCAGTTGGGTTAATTTGCATATTCACTCCTGATTGGCCTGTGGGTGTGGCTTGTGGGTGTAGTGGAGGTATGGTCAATTTGCATGTTTCTCTTTTATTAGATTAGATGTTATAAAAGAGACATTCAAAGCAGAGCCCCTCAGTAGAATAAACATTAAACATTGGAAAATAACGACATTTATTGAACATGTTAGTGTTTGTAGACGTGTGCACCTGTGGCGTGTGCATTGCTGACCAAGTTGAAGGGTGGGATGGGGTGAGGGGAAAAGGTTGGGTGTTGAAAGATAAGAAATAAAGACTGATACTTCCTCTAAGGAATTAAACATAGAAGATTCTTAAGAGATGGCCATTTAAAAAATACTTACCTACTATGCATTAGTAAGAGAAAATTAACAATTGCAACCTGAGTTCATAAGAACTACTATGATAAAAATGACAAATGGTGCAGCCTTCCTCTTTGCCGCCTCCAACATTAATGATAATAGACCACCAAAAGTATATAATAGACTCCATCAACAGTCAAGGACTTAAATTTGGGATATTTTCACAAGATTTTTAATTAATGCTCTAACTCTCAGACCCTGAGGTAGGCAGAATAATGACTCTCCAAAGATGTCTGGGTTCTAATCCTTGGAACCTGTGCTTATGTTATTCTACATGGAAAAAGGGAATTTGCACATGTCATTAAGAACCTTGAGATGGGAAAAGTATTCTGGTTATGTTGGGTGGGTGGGCCCAAGCTAATCACATGAGTCCTTAAAAGCAGAGAACCTTTCCCAGCTGAGGTCAGAATCAGAGGGAGATGTGACTATGGAAGAATGGTTGTATAAATGCAGTATGGCTGGCTTTGAAGATGAAGAAAGGGAGCCATGAGCCAAGGAATGTGGATAACCTTTAAAAGCTGTGTCCTCTATAAGCTGGGAAGGGCAAGGAAATAGCTTCTACCCTAGGAAGGAATGCTGTCCTGCTGACACCTTGATTGGAGCCCAGTGAGGCCTGTTGCAGACCTCTATCCTATAGAACTTGAAGATAATATGTTTGTGTTGTTTTGAGCCAATAAGTTTCTGATAACTTGGTATAGCAGTAATAGAAAATTAATACAAACTCTCTCTTCAAAAGTACTACCTTGAGAATGACTTTCCCCTTTATTTATCATCCAGTTGTTTTGTTCTTGAACAATAGATGGTGCTAAGCATCCATGTTTCTAGTATTGTCAGCCAGATCCTCCAATTGGAAGTCATTAGTACCATATGACAACAATTGAAGCAGTTCCTCCTGAAAGTCTACAAATCACATCGTTTCAGACTCAGAAAACCTTCACCAAGTAATGACGAATGCCAGGATGTTGGAGATTGAACCCAATCTAAAATTCAAAAGTAACTACTTATTAAAAAGTCAAACAAAAATGGGGCATATCTTCTTTTTGCTATATCGAATTGCTTACACCCCCTTAAAAATATTAAAACATGAACTCCAACACACCTTCAAAAACATTGAACACCCTGAAGCCACACAGTATATGAAAGTGAATTGGAGATCAGAAACCACAGGGAAAAAGTGTCTGCAAAATAAGTTATGCTGCTGTTGTTTGCTTGTTTTTATTCATATGTGCTGTGGTGCAACAATTAAGAAAAGGCAATGGCAGATGCCATTCATGTTTTCCCTTGAAAATTTTTTTACTATAATATTCCTTATTAGTGCTGACTTTGAACAAATGCACCATTATTTATATTTAGCTTCTTGTGGACATTTTATCTGTTTGACTATTTTTAATAATATAAAATGTGTGTATATGTGGATTTATGATATTTTATTACTATGATTTTAAAAAGCATGATCTGTACTATTTCCACCAAAGTTGTATAATCAGTTCTCCTCAGTCTAATTTAATAAGATGGGTGGTTGACACATCAAATTTGATGACTAGTGATGCATAATGAGGCATTTTGGTACTTAATTAAATCCATTATAATAAGAGGGAAAGAGGGTAAATTCAAAGGTGTTCAGGGAGCCATGTGTTTGGAAAGATTTAAGAGTCTTGATGATCTCAGTATCAATACAATCAACTACTTTCATTCCTTTCCTCTTCTAAACAGTAAATTAAATATACTCATTTTCTGAGTAAAAGCAAACACATTCCTGAAAGATGAATGAATATCTCTCAACTGAGAGTGAAGGCAGGCAACATACATCCACTCAGAATAACCACAAACTCGTGGGAAATGAATGCTGAATGCTCTGAAATTCTGAGACCATTGACTAGAAACACAGATAATGACACAAACAGCAAGGGGAATACATGTAATGTCAAGGAGACATCTCATTTCTGTTTAGGTAAATAACTTCTTAATCTCCTCTAAGCACAGTTCAAGACTTTATCTATTTGAAAGCGTCCTTCATCACTCAAGGGCCAGTCCCAGGAAGACTTCACTCCTGTGTGGGTAAAAATAAGGAGCCGAAGGAAAGACATTTGCACAGTGACTGTCCAAAGCTACTGTTTACTCTGGGCAAAATTGCTCTCTGCTTGGGATCTTAGCTAAATTAAAGGAATGTTTAAAGGGACTCAGTCTGGTGACTGAAAGAAAAAGCAAGTCATCAAGGGCCATGCAAATGAAGAAAGATATTCTTTAAAAATTAAGATGAAGGGGAGGCTAGGGGACTGTCTAGGGCGGGGGGAAAAAATGGACACATATGTAATACCCTTTGTAATACTTTAAGCAAAAAAAAAAAATTAAGATGAATTTCTATAATTTATTTAAGTAAAGGAAAAGCCAGAGCTATGATTTCTATTGGAGGAACCAGGGAACTGGCAATAGTTTTAACTTTTAGCTGTGCCATAAAATGTGAGAGTATTTTGTTGTCAATCTAATGTCATGGGCAAAATGTTCTCACAACCTACTATTAGGAATTTATAGAAATTATTCACATTGTGTTTATACACTTATAGGAAGGAGATTAGGAATTGTGTGTGGCAAGGAGTAGGGCTGGCATAGGGTAGCTGGGTGTGGGGCAGATGGGTAAGGCTGGTGGTTGAAATAGGTTGTAAGAAATATCTCATTTAAAACTGACTTGACTGACCACCAGAGGGACTCCAAAGTTCACTCATCAATACAGTACTTCAGTCAAGAAATGTTTTAGGAGACTTAGATTTATAAATACACCATTGTAAATAGTTAAACTACAAACTACAGCAATAGATATTAGGCATTAATTCAGAGGAAGAAACTCAGATGCTTAAAATTGAGAGATTTCAAGACCACCAGTGGGGATAGAAAAATAACCTCATAATTGATATGAGAAATTTGTTAAGTAGTGACATTTCACTTGTGTTTTCTGCTAAGACACTGTTAGGCAGGCGCTGTTTTATTTCACTAGATTTTCAGTGTTTCTGTTCTGCCAGAAGGTGTTGCTATAATATAGCTAGGCTTGGAGGACAAAGTAATGTGGAATGAAATGTGGTCATACTGAATAAAAGTGCAAACCATATAAGTATATAGAATTCAGGCACAAAGATATCCATTATATGGGGAAAAGAGGGCTTTACAGTAGTATGAGTCCCCACTATAAATAGTTCAGCAAAATGTAAACATGAAATATTTTCCCAGTGATATTTGCAGCCATATAAACAGCCCTACTTTTCATTAACTCTTATTTCTTAATAAAGGGATTTCTGTAGGGAGAAATTTGGGCAAAAATAGCCATGATCTGTACCTTTTTTATAACAAGGTATACATGGAATAAAAAACTGGAATTTAAAACCAAAAGTTGTTTTTTTTACAAACACAGATTTGCTTTAATGTGGAAAGTCACATGTGATAGAAACGAGCACAGTGGGTGCATGGAGATAAACTAACAAAGGATTGAAGAAACCAGAATACAGTCCTTAAGAAAAATAGTTATATTTCTTCCAATATTGCTAAGCAAAACTCAAACTGAATACTTCTTTCAAAAATCTCCCACAGTCAGTCAAAATTTTAAAACTGATTTTTAAATTGAATGTCTTTTTACTGAGTTAAAGATGAATTTTTATTCAGACTTAATCCAGAATATATTCATTTTCCTCTCAAAATTCAGACCAGGGCAACTAACATTTTATGAAGAATCATACAACGGGAGGCAAAATAAACCCAGCCTCCTTTAAAACGCTAGGTTTCAGCCTTCCTCCTGTCCAAATAGGTAAAAATGGATTGTCTGAATTTGTAAATGCCCTTTCCACCTTGTCTTGCCTGGTTTATACTTCACTTGAAAATTTGGCCCCAGCATGATTTTGTCCAGAAAGTTTTTTTGACTCGAGGGCCTAGGCAAGCACACCTCACTTTCATTACCGAGCACCCTGCACCTATGTCTACCCTGCACTTATTGTATTAAAAGCAGGGTCATGCCTGCCTGACTGGCATGGCTTAATGGTTGAGCATCAACCTATGAACCAGGAGGTCACAGTTGATTCCTGGTCAGGGCACATGCCCGGGCTATGGGCTAGATCCCCAGTGTAGGGCTTGCAAGAGGCAGCTGATCAGTGATTCTCTCTTATCATTGATGTTTCTATTTCTCTCTTCCTCTCCTTTCTGCTCTGAAATCAATAAAAATATTTATTTAAAAAAGGGCTTGGTTATGCCTTATTGGTTTAATGCTTAAGCACCAGGCCACAAGTTGGATATATGTCTGTAAGACTGAACTGAACTGTACTAAACCGAGTTAAGACTAGGAAATCCAAGAGTTCTTTGGCAATCAGTTTTGGGTTTTCTTCAGTCCCCAATTGTAACCACCTCTGTAAAGCTTTGTGGAAAACCGAGAAACCTGTTCCTTAAAACAGAGCAAAGCAAAGCCTGCACCCAGATGTGATTGAATATTGCTCTGTGAGGCCAGTGTCCAGGGTTTGAAATCTCCTCACTGAATTCTCTTTAAGAAAGAAGGAAAGGGGTGTGGGGAAGTATCAAGACTTCAAATAATCAGATTTCAAAGTTCTGAGAGGTCCAAGAAGAACTTTGGAAGAGTGTAAAATACAGTCTTGGAATAAGTTTGTTTTTAACTTAGATATGTAAGCAACAGGAGATACAGGGTAGCACTCATATTGTAAACTCAGTTCAAGAATGTTAAGCAAAAAATCTATAAAATTTCCATAAAGTTTCCAGTTATAGAGTTAAAAGAAGTAATTATGAGATTTCAGTACAATAATTTTTTAAAAAATCAAAGCCAGAGATGTAATTAATTATTTTAAATGTTTTATTTTCTCCATCATTTTATTTATCTACTAGAAGCTCGGTGCACGAATTCATGCATGGGTAGGGTCCGGCTGGAGGGAGGGGCTGCAGGAGGTTGGCCAGGTGGGGGGGCCAATCAGGGGCGGGGCCTGCTGGCGAGAGGGGCCGCAGGCAGTTGGCAGGCTGCCACCCCCTGGTCAAACTCCTGATTGAATTCCTGGTCGAGGGGGAAATTTGCATATTAGCCTTTTATTATATAGGACTAGAGGCCCGGTGCACAAAAATTTGTGAACTCAGGGGGGAAGGGGGGGGTCCCTCAGCCCGGCCTGTGCCCTCTCACAGTCTGGAACCCCTCGGGAGATAACGACCTGCTGGCTTAGGCCTGCTCCCGGGTGGCAGAGGGCAGGCCCAATCCCTAGGTGCAGCCCCTGGTCGGGCTCAGAGCATGGCTGATTGGGGAGTTGGGGCACCGCCCCCTGTCATGCACAGAGCAGGGCGGATCAGGAGGTTGCGATGCCACTCTCAGTCACGCTCAGGGTAGGGCCGATTGGGGGGTTGGGGCACCGCCCCCTGTCACACTCAAGGCAGGGTCAATGGGGAGGTTGCAGTGCCACCCCTGTCACGCACAGAGCAGTGCCAATCAGGGGGTTGGGGCGCTGCCCCCTGTCATGCACAGAGCAGGGCCCATCAGGGGGGTTGGGGCTCTGTACCCTGTCACGCACAGAGCAGGGTCAATCAGGGGGTTGGGGAGCTCCCACCTGTCACGCACAGAGCAGGGTGGATCAGGGGGTTGGGATGCTGCCCTCTATCACCCACAGAGCAGGGCCGATCAGGGGTTGGGGCGCCGCCACTCTCACACTCAGGGCAGGGCCGATGGGGAGGTTATGGCTCTACCCGTCACATACAGAGCAGGGCCCGTGTGTTGGGGGGGGTTTGGGGTGCCGCACCCTGTCACACACAGAGCAGGGCCGATCAGCGGATTAAGGCGCCACACCCTGTTACACACAGAGCCGCAGGCTATCAGGGTGTTGGGGAGCTCCCCCCATCAGGCACAGAGCAGGGCTGATCAGGGGGTTGGGGCACCTTCCCCTGTCAGGAACAGAGCAGGGCCGATAGGGAGGTTGTGGCCCCGCCCACTGTCACACACACAGCCGCAGGGCGATCAGGGGGTTTGGGCACTGCCCCCTGTCACACTGATCCTGGTGCTGGGAGGCCTCTCAGCTCTGCTGATCCCGGTGCTGGGAGGCCTCGTGGCTCCGCTGATCCTGGTGCTGGGAGGCATATTATCCTTTTACTATATAGGATAGAGGCCTGGTGCACAGGTGGGGGCCGGCTGGTTTGCCCTGAAGGGTGTCCTGGATCATGGTTGGGGCCCCCCTGGGGTTCCTGGCCACCTGGGTGAGTTGATGATGGCTGTTTGCAGCTGGTCACACCCCCTTCAGGGTGGGGGTTCCCACTGGAGTGCCTGGCCAGTCTGGGTGAGGGGCTGAGGGCTGTTTTCAGGCTGGCGGGTGACTGAAGCTCCCAACTGCTCCTTTTTTTCTTTTTCTTTTTATTCTGGGCCAGCTTTAGCTCTGGTTCCAGCTCTGAGGCCTCTGCTGCTGAAAGCAGGTATCTGGTTTGTTTGAATTCTATAATAGAAACTCTGTATCAACTCCAGCTCTGAGATCCTGGCGGGCTGAAAGCAGGTTTCTGGGGTTTTGTTTAGCTTCTATATTTGTAACAATGTTTCAAACTGCAAGCTCAGAGGCCGGCAAGGCAGGCAGGGAATGTTGGTTTCGTCCGTCACTGAAGCAAGCAAGCCTCATGTTAGTTTCAAGCTGCCTTGCTGCCGGCCGCCATCTTGGCTGGCAGTTAATTTGCATACCTTGCTGATTAGCCAATGGGAAGGGTAGCGGACGTACGCTAATTACCATGTTTCTCTTTTATTAGATAGGATGTTGTGTTTTCCCTGTCATATATTTATATAATGTAAACTATGGTAGCAGCCAATAGAGCAGCTTTTCCATATATGGGTGTTCTAGCTATATTTGAGCCCTTTGGGTATTATTTTTAACTAGAGGCCTGGTGCACAAAAATTTGTGCACTCGGGGGGAAAGGGGTGTCCCTCAGCCCAGCCTGTGCCCTCTCACAGTCTGGGACCCCTCGGGAGATAACGACCTGCTGGCTTAGGCCTGCTCCCGGGTGGCAGAGGGCAGGCCTAATCCCTAGGTGCAGCCCCTGGTCGGGCTCAGAGCAGGGCTGATTAGGGAATTGGGGCGCCGCCTCTGTCATGCACAGAGCCGGGCAGATCAGGAGGTTGCGATGCCACCCTCAGTCACGCTCAGGGTAGGGCCAATTGGGGGGTTGGGGCACTGCCCCCTGTCACACTCAAGGCAGGGTCGATGGGGAGGTTGCGGCGCCACCCCCTGTCACACACAGAGCAGGGCCGATCAAGGGGTTGGGGAGCTCCCCCTGTCATGCACAGAGCAGGGCCCATCAGGGGGTTGGGGAGCTCCCCCCTGTCATGCACAGAGCAGGGCCCATCAGTGGGTTGGGGCACGGCCCTCTGTCATCCACAGAGCAGGGCTGATCAGGGGGTTGGGGCGCCGCCACTCTCACACTCAGGGCAGGGCCGATGGGGAGGTTATGGCTCTACCCCGTCACATACAGAGCAGGGCCCGTGGGGTGGTGGGGTCGGGGCGCCGCACCCTATCACACACAGAGCTGCAGGGCGATCAGGAGGTTGGGGAGCTCCCCCCTATCAGGCACAGAGCAGGGCTGATCAGGGGTTTGGGGCGCCTTCCCCTGTCAGTAACAGAGCAGGGCTGATAGGGAGGTTGTGGCCCTGCCCCCTGTCACACACAGAGCCACAGGGCGATCAGGGGGTTTGGGCACTGCCCCCTGTCATGCTGATCCTGGTGCCAGGAGACCTCGCGGCTCTGCTGATCCTGGTGCTGGGAGGCATATTACCCTTTTACTATATAGAATAGAGGCCTGGTGCATGGTTGGGGGCTGGCTGGTTTGCCCTGAAGGGTGTCCCGGATCAGGGTGGGGGTCCCCACTGGGGTACCTGGCCAGCCTGGATGAGGGGATGATGGCTGTTTGCAGCTGGTCACACACCCTTCAGGGTCGGGGTCCCCATTGGGGTGCCTGGCCAGTCTGGGTGAGAGGCTGAGGGCTGTTTTCAGGCTGGGACTGAAGCTCCCAACTGCTCCTTTTTTTCTTTCTTTCTTTTTTTTTTATTCTAAGGCAGCTTTAGCTCTGAGGCTCCAGCTCTTAGGCCTCTCCTCCTGAAAGCAGGTATCTGGTTTGTTTTGGTTCTACAATCGAAACTCTGTATCAACTCCAGGTCTAAGATCCCGGCTAGCTGAAAGCTGGTTTCTGGGGTTTTGTTTAGCTTCCATTTTTGTAACTATGTTTCAAACTGCCAGCTCAGAGGCCTGCAGCGGCAGGCGGGGAACGTTGGACTCCTCCGTCACTGAAGCAAGCAAGCCTCATGTTAGTTTCAAGCTGCCGGCCACCATCTTGGCTGGCAGTTAATTTGAATATAGCCCTGATTAGCCAATGGGAAGGGTAGTGGTCGTATGCCAATTACCATGTTTCTCTTTTATTAGATAGGATTGTGATGTAATTGATATGTGACATATTAATTTCAGATGTAGAATATAATGATTTGATTCATGTATATATTGTGAAATAATCACCACAATACATTGACCGCCTTGTTTTTATCATCACCTCTGATGTGTATGGAAAGATCCTTGATTAATCCAGAGAAAGTTCTAATTCAATTATTAAGCCACAAAGTGTTTTAAAAGGAAGTATTTGTTTTGTTTCTATTTCATAAGATGCCATTTTCAATTTATATGAATGAGTTAAAGACATTCTTTATTCTCATGGCAGCTTTCACTGATCCCAAAAGAAACTCAGTAGTAGATTTGATTATGATTCTTTGGGAAGGAATAAATTGCTTATTTTGAGATTATTTTCTAACTATTTAAGTAGTGGTGAACCAATAATCTGAACAATAAGAAACAATATTTCCTTCAATGTGGAGGTCAGATTCTGAAACTAAGGTTGCAGCCAATTGAACAGCTTTTCAATATATGAGAGATATTAATAAATGGCTATGTCTGCATGAAACATAGGGAGATAGAGTTTCACAACTTGTAGTTTTATTTATTTAAGAGAGAACGATATTCAATAATTGGCATTGTGACATGATCTGATGGAATTATATATACCAATTAGATTAAATGAAAACCAAGCAAATCTGCACCTTATTATGTCTGGTGGGCATGAACTACTCATTCAACACATACACGTTATGTGCCTACTATTTGGCAGGCACTGTTCCAGGCCCTTGGGATACATGAGTGACCCATACAGACAAAGACCCCTGACAAAGACTTTGTGGAGCTCACATTCTAGGAGATTGTATCAGGGGATAGAAGTCCATGAGGCAAGAGCTGGGTGACCCAAGGGGAGGGAAGTAGGAAATAAGGTCAAAGGGGTTTGGGGGGTGGCCTTACAGGTCAGTGTAAGGACTTTGATTTAACTCTGAGCAAGATGAGAGCCACTGGAGAGTTTTGAGTCAAGGAGAGACCAATCTGGCTGACTTTTGAAAAGGATCCCTCTGGCTGCTGCACTGGGCATCGACTGCAGCAGCAGGCAGGCCTGTTAGGAGACTGTTAGTAATCCAGGTGAGAGATGATGGTGGCTTGGATTAGGGTTGGCGCAGTGGACATGGTAAAAAGTGGTTAGATTCTGGATATATTTTGAAGGTAGAGACAATTGGACTTGCTGTCAGATTGTATAAGGACTGTGAGAGAGGTAACATTTTTATCCTGATCAGCTGGACTATGGAGAATATAGTGAATAGGAATAAAATAATTGGTAACAATAAACTTTGGGGGAGGAGAGCAGTATTAGAAAAGAGAGGAGCCAAGACATGGCATGTTGGGGAGAACTTTGTCTTGTCTTTGGTGGGAGAAATAGTCACATATTAATAGGCTGATGGGGATGATCTGGTAGAGAAAGAAAATGTAATGATGCAAGAGAGAGGGGAGGATTTCTACAGTTATGTCCTTAGTAGGCTAGAGGGACTGGGACCCTGGGTCCAAGGGGAGGGTTTGGCTTTAAGAGGCAAATGGATGATCTATCTGTGGTAACTGGCAAGAAGGTAGCATATATCAGTTAATAATGTGGCAGGACTGAAACTCAAATAAAGTTCCATTGGACTCAGAGTTCAAGCTTTCTCTACTTCCTACATGAAAGGAAGAAAAAAATGGAGCTAATAATTAAACCACCTGCTCAGATGGTTATAGAATCTTCCTAATCATTGAGACACAGGAAGTATCGCAATGTATTAGGAAGCAGAGGCATCATAAGACCTTGTCTGATCCACCATTGGATGTGTGATTTATTATTTGAAGGTGAGAATAATATTATAGTATCATTACTTCAAGATACTACAGGTAGTGAGGATCAAGTGAAAAAATATATATGAAAGTGTTCTAAGATATAAAGAAATATACAAAACATATTAACTGTCCGAAGTCCTTTGTACTTCCTGTTCCCTCTGCCTGGAATACTTTTACCCTAATTCTTCGCACATCTCCCTTCATTTTGTCACTCTTGTCTCAGTTCCGAGAGATCTTGTGTGACCGTGCTGAAATGGCTCCCTACCCCCCACAGTCATTCTCTGTCCCATTGTTATAGATCATTATCTTCCTTGCACTTATATATATTTGAAATCATCTTATATAATTATTTGTTTATACATTGATTGTCTTCTCTGCTGAAATATAGACTCCATATGGGAGGGAGATCTTTTTTTTAATTTACTGGGGAAACATTGGTTAATAACATTATGTAATTTTAATTTGTACAACATCTTAGTTCAACATCTGTATACTCTATTGTGTGCTTACAACCTGAAGTCCAGTTTCTTTCCGTTGCCATATATTTAACCCCTTTTACCCACTTCTGCCTCCCTCCTATCCCCTTCCCCCCTGGTAATCACTATTAGGTTGTCTGTATCTATGAGCTGATTTTTGTTTGTTTTGTTGTTTGTTACATTTTCTCCCCAGAGCCTAGAACAGTGACTTGTGCATAGTGGATCTTCAATACATATGTATTGAATAAATGATTGAATGTCATTATTATCCTAATTAGAGACCACATTCTAAGTGAAAGACCAATTTAAAGTAGATACTCAAAGTTGTTATCATTTTAAGTTTTATTATTTAACTGCACAGCAACAACGTTTAGTGTAAACTTCTAAAATAGTTTCCTGACAATTCTGCTTGTCTGTGATTTCCCTCCAGGCAAATTATCTTATTTGATGCGCTTAACAACTGTATTAATTCATCTGTGTGACAAACACGAGAACGTCGAAGCAAATTGAATGTCTTGGGAAACATTCAATAAGTATTAAGCAAAGAAGGGAGACCTGTCTCTTATTTTAAGAGTGAGAATCTCCCTTCTTAGAGCATGTTGATATCCTTTTACTTATTTAATTTTTGCTTGATTATAGTAAAGAAATGCTATGAGCCAAGAGAATGTCTAAGAAGGGAGTCTGGGCCCCAGATGCAAAGTGCTATTCTCTCTTCTAAAAGGGACTTCAGAGATAATCTTTGAACCTCCTTAATCCCTACAAAGTGTCCATGTGATTGTGTCTGATGTCCACCATCCACGTGATCTGTACTCTGTAGAATGGGAGAACTACACGCTGTGGTTGTTTGCTTCCAAAGATTCAGTTATTTTCCAGTTGGGCAAGTATGCTCCACACACCAGAATTGGTCCCAGAAAAGTTAACACACAGCTTTTGCTAATAGATAGACAGGCAGGCAAGGTGATAATGACCCAGTCTGTTTAAAAATAGATGGCTGACCGTCTAGTGATAAAGTCAATTTGCGAGAGGACTGTGGGCTAGCATTTATTTCCCCAAATTTCTTTATTCTCGATGTTAATTGATGCTGTGTGACTTGTGGTTATTTTTCTATAGCAGGAAAAACATTTCTCTTATTCCAAATACTATAGCTATCTTCCATGCCTTTATTTCTTCCTGTCCCCTTTCTTCTTTCCTCCCTTTCTTCCTTCCCTTTTCTCTTTTTTTCTTCCTTCTAGTCTTTCTCAAATGCTATTTCTGCATAATAAGGAACCTATAGTCCATCCTTCTTAGAACTTGCCAAAAAAAGGGGGAGGGGGAATAAATCTAAAGTAATAGCAGGCTCATCTCGCCTACATTTCTGCTAGCGATTTCCATCATCTGTTCGCATCCCCGTGTGAGCAGTCAGAGCCCTGTGTGCAGCTGCCGAGATAAGAACTGTGAGTTATGCTTCAGAGTTGACTCAGACCATGATGATGGCCATCAAGCAGCGATGGGAGCAAAAATCAATCACTTTCCTCCCCTTCCTTACAGTAGGGCATCCGAGTATCAAAAGGTAGAAACTCTCATTGAATTTTCTTAATTTACTGAGAAGATATTTCTGAGGAAGGCCATGTGGACTTGAAGCGATGCAAATCAAGTTCACTTTTTTCATGGAACTATAAAATACAACTGCCTCATCATCTATCAACTCATCTTTCTAGCCTTCTGTGCAACCTAGGTTAGCCCTTCTCTCTTTCATTATAACTGTTTACCCACCTTGCTCACTAGACTATAGGTTCTTAGTTATTTTCATTACTTTTGAATTCCCAGGGAATATACAGTGTGGATCACATAATAGGTGCTGAGTAAATGTTTGAGTAATAAATGAGTTACATTAGAATATACTTATTAATAAATCCAGTGTTAAATTCTACATTTTATTTACCACATAATCTGTCACTATGCCCCAGGACTGCATACCCTTACTGCTCCCTCAGTGGCTGGACTTAGAAAACTCTGTGCTGATTTTTAGCACAGGGTGATAATATATAATGAGTATAAGCTACAGATCAATTCACCTCAAGTATGCTTGCAAAAAACTTTAACACACAACCACCAATAGACAGTTGAAGAGTTCCAGAAACAAAATTATAAGGACATTTACATGAAATATCATTTTCAAACTGCTTTCACTCACAAAGGAACAGGTTTATGTTCAGGTGTATATCAATATGAATGAGGTATTCTTGCATAACCATGAAAGTTTTTAATGTCTTCTCTTCCATTTTAAAGAAGGAAAAATAAAGTCATTGTGACTTATGTAATTCTTCTTGCACCAGGCAGTTATAGTTGATGCCTAGGACACATGGTTTCTGGTGGTGGAATCAAAGTAGTAGAATATGGCATAGGTGTGATTCAGTAGGATTTTATCATGTCACCAGTTCTATTCCATCCTCCAGGTTTGGAAAGCATCACTGCTTGGGAACTGCATGAAATCAGGGCATACGGGGAGAAGCTGATGGATGAGTAGCAGTTAGTATGGCTGTGCTTTTACTTTTCATCAAAAGCAGGATTTGAGTCCCAGTATTTTAAAAGATGAGGAGGCAAACACTCAAGCTTTCATTTACATACAATATGTTCATAACTGGACCATTAATTTGTTGCCAGAGGCCAATATGAGGCCATTAAGATTTCCACATTCAAGGCATTCAGGGGTGGCTATATAAGGGATAAAAGTAATGCTGTTAAATCTTTAAAAGAGACTATAATTGTAAACTGTGACTTCCTCGCTGCTTTTGATAGAGGGTTTTGTTTATTTGTCACCCCTCTCCAAAGAAAACAAAATCCAAGCCAGTGAGGATGAGGATGGAAGTCTTGTACAAACAGTGCAGTTTTGCTTGAACTTCAATAGGGCACGTGCAACCTAGATCTCCCTGCCAGAGTTCGTACTTACATCTTATACAACTTTGAGAAGACCCTTCTGTATGCAATGCATATTGTAATGTCAGTTGAAAGATGCTTAATCAGAGAATCTGGCATCCTGAATAATAGCTTAATAGGTATAACTTGAAATTCAATCACATACCTAAAAGTTAAAAATCAGCCACTAATTTCCTTTCATTCACTTCCTTTCTTCAGTTTTATGTTGAAATAGCAGCAACAATGTTTATGCTACCATTTCCAAGGACAAATGACCAGCAAGGGAAAGGGTGTCCAAATACGTGTATTTATCCAATTGGGATGCAGTGAATATTTTTTTATGTTTAGGAAGAGCCTTAATCATGATGGCTGTTTTTTAAGCAATGGTTCCTGAAGTCCTCTACAGCAGAACAACATACCAAGTGTATATAGCTTTCTGACCAGATTTGTAAGGAAGTTTCTTTTATGTTTGTGTGGCTCATATAGCCACAGTTATCCAGTTATTGAATCAGCCTTCCATTTTCTTTTGCCTGAGAAGTAGGGCAGACTCTTCTTATGATAAGGTTCCCTTGAGCCTCATAGTGAGCAAGATAAACACTTAAACATCCCAAGCCCCACCTGCTAAACAGCAGTTCTGTAGACCTTGGCAGTGGCATACAGATATAGTCACTCCTGATTGGTCATGTGAGTGGGGAGTATTAAAGATTAAGATTGGAATTGTTTTATTATTTTCCACTCAAGAGCCTTAATCAGAGAAGAGAATGGGTTGGCGTTTAGAGCATGGTCTAAAGTACCTACTATAAGAGAGAAGTATTTTAACATATTTTACTTCTTAATACATCTTTTATTTCTTAGAATTATGCTTCCAAGTATATACCAAATATCTGTTGACAGTTCAATATTTTAAAACGAACTATTGAAAAAAACAACGAACTATTGGACTGCTTTAGTTTAATGTAAAGTGCTGAGCAAATGTAGCTCAAGTCCATTCTTCCAGCCAAATGGCTCCCCTTAAGCCCTGAAGCAGAGCCTGAGACAAGGACGTGGGTGCAGGTAGTTTATTGGGAAGGTGAGAGTAGGAAGAGTGAGAAAGGCAGGAAGGAGAAAAGCCAATATAGGATGCATCACTGAGCTGCTTCCTTTTGCAGGCAACTGGAGCTCAGCCCTCTGAGGAACCATGTACATATCTCCTCAGAACTGTTCCTCTGGGACAGGGAGGTGGGGCACTTATTATCCCTCATTAGTTGTGGATTTTTCCCAGGGGCATGCACTACGCTGCACTGTGGATCTTCCCTACTTGCAGCTTGATTGAGCTCCTAAGGCTTAAGGGCTTGAGACAGAATATTAAGAGGCCTGTCGGGTGCTCAGCCTGGAATGCTGTTGGTTTGCAAGAGAACTGTCCTTTACTGAAATCGGAGGCGAGTGGAGAAGATATACTGCAGGTCACCAAAAGGATGTACTTCATCCTCCATGTAGAACTATTGAGCCATAGCTGAATAAATTGTATTGTAATATACTTTTCTCGATGAACATTCTAGTAAAATTAATGATCCAGGAAGCATGTTTATCCTGAAGTGTTGAGTAGTTCTGGCTTACCTATTAAGAAGCCCAAAAAAGGCAGATTTAGAAATTACAAAGGGAGAGATGCAGCGTGTTCCAGTGTGGTGGGGACAGACAATGGTGCCAAAAGAAGAGATGACAGCTTTAAACTTGTTTTTAAACTGTTTCCTTAGCTTCTCCAGATTATATGAATTTCTCGCCTTTACCTCCTACTATGGAACGAAGTCATTCTATTTTTTTAATGTCATTATCAATGAGAACATCTAAGTGCTTGAGACATGACCATGGGTCACACATCTCATAGAAGATCAGAAGCTTGGCCCAGGCTCTCTAATTCCAAGCCCAGTGTACTTTCTGATTAGCAGGGTAACCCCAGATAAATAAAAATCCACTGAAAGTTGGAAAATCTACATCCAGCTAAAAGTCTATTTGATCAAATAGTGTGTTACACACATCGCAATGTACTCACAGTCTGGGGAGCTACGTCAGGAATAAAGAACCCAGAGCATGAGTCTGAAGAGCAGGGTTTGGGTCTGATCTGTAATGCTTAAGGGTAGAGAAGAAAACATTTGTGGAGCACTTGCTCTAAGGAAGGCATGAGCCTAAGCCTTTTACATACACTTGATTCTTTTTATCTGTGGTAGTTGCATTTTATAAAGTTGCCATGAACACTGAATTAGTAAATACTGACCAACTGCACCTTTGGCCAAATACAAGGTTAGGTTCCTATAAGCCCATGGTCACAACATTTTATGGGTGTTTCTGTTTAAAGGCATTACTATTGTATTATTGATTTGTTAACATTGAACTCATGGTTAATAATGCTATCATTCGTGCCTGAGTAAAGCTTAGCTAACACATACATTTTCTCTGTAAGGTACATCATGGCCTTCCTGTGCTTAGGAACACTAGACAGCATGTCAGCCCTATGCTTGGGGGCGTTATAATAGTGAAATCATCAACAAAAACACAAACATGCAAACAGCATGGCATTAACTATACCAGGAAAAAGATACTTGTTTGGAGTATGAGAGCAGAAAAAAAGGCAGAGTGTCACCTTGTTGGAACTCAGTTGGGAACACATGTGTCAGGTGACTCAATTTTTTGGCTGCTCTGTGCTTATCTGTAAATCATCACAAAAGCACTAAAGGACTGATTTTGGGGTTTCAAATAAATTTTAGCAGGTAGGAAATTC
This sequence comes from Myotis myotis, assembly GCF_014108235.1. Lineage (NCBI taxonomy): Eukaryota > Metazoa > Chordata > Mammalia > Chiroptera > Vespertilionidae > Myotis > Myotis myotis. The sequence continues at coordinate 179,701,218 of NW_023416335.1, forward strand.
ACAATGAGGATCAATTGTACATATCTATCTTATTTAATCTTCCCCCAACTCCTGGGCAATATATTTATTTCATTTTCCTAAACTTATAGGAGAAAAAAGCGAGAGAAGTGGCCCAGAGACACAAAACTAATATGTAAAAAACAGGAATCTTACCTGTAAAGCTATTGTGGTTTTCCTTTTTTCAACTTAGCTGCAAATAATTCAGCATGCATCTTAAAGGTTATGTCTCTTTTGAAAAACATAAACACAATATCACTATCACACCTGTGGTAATTAGAAATTCCTTAATATACCAAAAAAAAGGTCAGTTAAAATTTCTCCATTTATTTTATAAATCATGTTTTTTTGTAGTTGGTTTGTTTGGGTCAAGATTTACATATTATATTTGGATAATATATCCTAATTCTCTTTTAACCTATAAGTTCTATCTTTTTTCTCCCTCCCTTGGAATTCATTCATTGAAAAACCATCATTCTTTTTTTCTCTTTTTCACCCCCCCCCTCCCTGCAATAGCCATAAAACTTATAAAATATTGAGGCTCAATGCTAGTAATTACAAAAGTTTTTTGTTAACATCATTACCATACATACCTGTTTTCTAATTTGCTCTTTGTTCTCATCTTTCCTTTCCTCTATTATTGTTTCTTCATTAAGTTTTTTCAATCTATTTATATTTTTTATCTTGTTGAATTGAATATGCTATTGTAAATCAACTTAAAATTTTTTTTGCATGTGAAAGGATATTTCTATAGATATACATATATGGAAACAAATCTTAGCAGGCTTGGCTCCAAAGCCTGTTTTCCTATTCTGCTTGCTATCTACCTCTGAGCTTTAGTTTCCCCTCGAAAATCATCTGGTAAACAGGTATGCTAATAATATTTACCTTCCTCTCAGAGTTGCACTGGGGATAAAGGAGATGAAATATGGGCCTGATGCATATAATTAAATAATAAATGTTCGCTGAATGAACGACTAAATGAATGATTAAATGGGAATGCTTTTTAAACTGTAAAAATGCTATATAAATGTTGCCAAAAATTATAAATGACTGGATGAAACAGACTAAATAGAGAAAAAAGAATTCTCTCTCAGGCTAAGATTTTTATTGCTTACTTGTAAAGCTAACTTTATTAATGAAGTAGATTATTTAAGGCTTTGGGTTCTTCCCTTCCTTCTATCTCTCTTCCATTTCCTTGCCCATTTACGCCAAAAGGTGAGGATGGGCAGAGAAAGGAGGTGAAAGATCAACTTGCCTTCCCTTTTGAGGATCAGGAAGGAAGTTTTGTCAGAGTAAAGGTATACATTTATTGAGACTGTTATTATTCTCTTTGAATTTCAATTATTTATATTTTTTTCTGTCCTTCACACAAAAATGTAAACTCCACGAGGGCAGGAGTTTATGCCATTTTGTTTACTACTCTATTTCCCTGCCTAAACTAGAGCCTACTTAATAGGTGCTCAATAAATATTTGTCTAACGAATTTCTAAGTATCACCAATATGTTGACTAGGGTTAGATTTGGTTCTAATGCTGTCTTAGTCAGTTTGGGATGCTAGGACGAATTACCATAGACTGGGTGACTTAAGCAACAAGCTGTTATTTCTTACAGTTCTGGAGGCTAGGAAGTCCAAGCAAGATCAAGGTGCCGGCAGGTCCAATGTCTAGTGAAGTATCACTTTCTGGTTTGCCAATGCCTGTCTTCTCATCGTCTCCTCTCGTGGCAGCAGCAGGGGGAAGAGCAAGCTCTTTTTCTCTTCTTTAAGGGTACAAGTCCCATTCATGAGTGTTCCACACCTAATTACCCGCCAAAGGCCTCATCTCCCAATGCCATCATGCTGGGAGTTAGGATTTCAGTACATGGATTTGGGGGGGGGGGGGCACAAATTTTCCGTCTATAACAATTCAGTGGACAGGCTACTCACAGTGCCAGCCAAGTCCACCTTCCCTCCCAAGAAAAATGGTCACACCCATGGTTCTCTCTACTTTGAGCTTTTTTCAAATCAGGGTGGCCATATTTTTTTTGTTTGTTTGTTTTTAATTAAATCTTTATTGTTCAGATTATTACAATTGTTCCTCTTTTTTCCCCCCCATAACTCCCCTCCTCCCAGTTCCCGCCCCACCCTCCGCCCTCACTCCCCACCCCCTGTCCTCATCCATAGGTGCACGATTTTTGTCCAGTCTCTTCCCGCATCTCCCACATCCCTTCCCCCCCCAAGAATAATCAGTCCATTCCCTTTCTATGTCCCTGATTCTATTATAATCACCAGTTCATTTTGTTCATCAGATTATTTATTCAGTTGATTCTTAGATTCACTTGTTGATAGATGCATATTTGTTGTTCATAATTTGTATCTTTACCTTTTTCTTCCTCTTCCTCTTCTTAAAGGATACCTTTCAGCATTTCATATAATCCTGGTTTGGTGGTGATGAACTCCTTTAGCTTTTCCTTATCTGTGAAGCTCTTTATCTGACCTTCAATTCTGAATGATAGCTTTGCTGGATAAAGTAATCTTGGTTGTAGGTTCTTGGTATTCATCACTTTGAATATTTCTTGCCACTCCCTTCTGGCCTGCAAAGTTTCTGTTGAGAAATCAGCTGACAGTCGTATGGGTATTCCCTTGTAGGTAACTGAGTTTCTTTCTCTTGCTGTTTTTAAGATTCTCTCTTTATCTTTTGCTCTTGGCATTTTAATGATGATGTGTCTTGGTGTGGTCCTCTTTGGATTCCTTTTGTTTGGGGTTCTCCGCGCTTCTTGGACCTGTAAGTCCATTTCTTTCACCAGGTGGGGGAAGTTTTCTGTCATTATTTCTTCAAATAGGTTTTCAATATCTTGCTCTCTCTCATCTTCTGGCACCCCTATAATTCTGATGTTGGTACGCTTGAAGCTGTCCCAGAGGCTCCTTACACTATCCTCGCATTTTTGGATTCTTTTTTCATTTTGCTTTTCCGGTTGGGTGTTTTTTGCTTCCTCACATTTCAAATCATTGACTTGATTCTTGCGCTCCTCTGGTCTGCTGTTGGGAGTCTGTATAATATTCTTTATTTCAGTCCATGTGTGCTTAATTTCCAGTTGGTTCCCCAATATAACATCGAGGGTCTCATTAGTTTTCTTGTAGATCTCATTAAGTTTATCGGCGGCTTCTAAACAGTTCTTGAGAGACCTTAAAAGTGTGGTTCTGAACTCTATATCTTCCATTGACAATTTTGTCCTGTTTCTTTGTCTCCGCATTTTGTTATGCTTCCTTGGTGCACCCCCTAGTGGTCTTTGTTCGCAGTCTTATAGTTAAACCTTGATTGTTGTAGCTAATACCAGGGAGGGTTTGACCTCCAGGCCAAGTGGCTATGAGAATCAGCTGTGTCTGCAGTGAGAGAACTTCTGTCCTCTAGGGAGGTGCTAATCTAGCCTTTGCCTGAGGCTATCTGGCAAATGCCTCTGTGCAGGGCTTGGGCAGGGCGGGTCGCACAGGATCAACAGGGTGGGCTGGAGAGAGCAGTTATGGCGGCTCTCAGTCCTGTCCCCAGGGGCTCTGCCTCTCTGAGTCCCAGCACCCGCTGCAAAGCTCGGAGAAAAAGTTGTACTCGCTCTGACCGAAGCCAGACAGTCCCGCTTCTCCCGTTTGAGTCTGGGTCCCTAAAGACTCGCCCGGATCTGGAGCTCAGAGTCTGCGACTCCCTCCCGATTGAAAACGCCAGCTGCGCCCTCCGCCGCCAGCCCGCTCCGCGCACTCTGCACCTCAGAATTTGACTTCAGCACTGCTCCTCCTCTGAGTGTCCGTATGCATTTCTCTTTCCTCCTAGTTGTAGGACTTCCACTCAGCCAGCGTTCCAGTGGTTCTGGGTGATGTCCCTTCCGTTTTTTAGTTTCACTTTTGAAGTAGTTGTTCAAGGCAGCAAACTCCGGCGTGAACCTATGCCGCCATCTTGGTTCTCCAGGGTGGCCATATTTTATACTTTAGTTCTCCTCCATCTTCCCTCTAGACCAGTGATGGCGAACCTTTTGAGCTCGGTGTGTCAGCATTTTGAAAAACCCTAACTTAACTCTGGTGCCGTGTCACATATAGAAATTTTTTGATATTTGCAACCATAGTAAAACAAAGACATATTTTTGATATTTATTTTATATATTTAAATGCCATTTAACAAAGAAAAATCAACCAAAATAATGACTTCGCATGTCACCTCTGACACATGTGTCATAGGTTTGCCATCACTGCTCTAGACAGACCAGTCAGGCTGTCTGTCTGATCCAAAATTAACCAGATCCATAGTATTGCCAGTGATACATGAGATGATGGTCTGGCACTAAAACTCTGCCTAAAGAAGACCAATTGGGGGGTGGGGTGGGGCAGGGGAGACAGGCATGCCATGAAGGACCTAGAGAAAACTAACACTGTGAGTAAATAAAAGTTACACATATACAGGAAAAACAGGAGCCATGAGATAGAAAAGAAATAGCATTTAATCTAGGGTGACAATATTGACTGGTAGTGACAAGAACAGAGGATGTAAAGCCAGAGAAGGATTGTCACTTACCGCAAAGCTTTGAGAAGCTTCTGTGTCTTAAGACACATTTTAGGAAACCAACTCTGAGATGGAGACTTGTGTGTAGGAGGTTTAGTGGGGACAGTTCTCTGGGGAATGGGCTGAGAGAGAGAGAGAGAGAAAGCTATATTAGGCCGAGGGAGAGACTGAACTCAGATGCAGTGGCAACAGGGCCTCATCTGATCCAATGGAAGCTCTGAAACTGGGGTGGCCCATCACAGTTGTGCCTAATTGAGGCAAGAGGCAGAGCCCTTGAACCCTCACATCAGCCAGTCTTTGTTTGAGGGCTGTTTCCCAGCAGGGTGTGTGACTTTGAGCAAGATGGCGCCCTTTTACCAAGGGAAGTTCCTGGAGAGAGACTCAGCTATCTGTTATCAGGGGAGTGAGGGTGAGGTTAGAGGTGGGAAGGTGGGGATGAGAATCTCAGCCCTAAAAGGAGAGTCTGGGGAGTGAATGCTGGTATCCACAACATGAAGTGACAAAATAAGTCGATTTCTAGATCTGTCTTAGGTCCTTCTTGTTTTTATATTATGCTTTCATCTCTGTGAAGCTCAGATACATGGCTGTTCTTGGATTCCCCCAAGATTCAGGTTTTAGTACATGAATCCACATAACAACATGTTATCCCATTGCTTGAGGTAGCTTGTGTGACTCACCTAACATGAGGAGAGAATCCATTCTATTGAGCACTAAGGGGAAGAGCGTGAGCATGAAAAGGTTAATTCTGAAAAAGTACAGTTAATAAGCTTTAACATTAACAGGCATACTAACATTAAATCAATATTGAGCCTCCCTATTTATGAATGAATTCAATGAAATCTATTTTGTACCTACATAATGACTATTGAATCTTTCTTTATAAGAATTTCAGAGTGCAGAATATCTGTGAGGGCAAGGTTTAGATTAATTTTCATGAGTATAAGAGATAATTTTTAAAAAGCTGCCAAATCCCTGAAGATATGTAGACTGAAGCCACCAAATAATTTTAAGGGGAGTCTGTCTGCATAGCCTATTGGCACAAGGCGGACCTATGGATCTAGAAAGGCCCAGATGTGTCTCTGGCTCTGTCACTGTGTTACCTTGAGTAAATCCCTAAACCCCTCTTCATCTCCAGTCTTGTTTCTAAAACCAAGATCACAATACATTACTCAAAGATTTGGTATGAGAACTAAATCAAATAATATATGTCTCCTATGATAGTACTATTCACCATATAGAAACCAGTCTGTATACGGTAGCCATATTTTTATGTTTAATGTCAGTTCTTAATTAGCCCAGAATCCTGATTCTTCTTATGAGCAGTTGAATGTAATTAATATTCATGGAATTGATTTTTCTTCAACCTGCAGCCAATTTCAGGGGCTCTAGAGCTGTTTTGGTAATATGTAGGCAGGGGGAAAAAAAATTGCAATTTAAGTAGAATCCTTACGTTAGCCATAGCTGCTCTGGAAAGCAAGCCCTGCCCAGGGTTTCTTTGGAGCAATCTCTTGCAAGTGGATCAGTCTGAAGGCCACTGCCAATGTCAGCTCTGGGAGGATTTGGTTAATTAAGCATCCCTCATGGCTTATTATTGGTGTTCAATACATATTGAATCTCCTTTCCCTCACTGGGTCCAGTATATCTCTTGAACTCTTTGGAATCCCAGGAAGATTCCTTGAAATTTTACTGAACTCACAGAGAGTTCCTCAAAGCAATATACCAATGATTGATGGAGATTCCATCAGTTCTCAGTGTCTAGTTTCCCTGTTAGTCTCTGCAGGTGCTAAATTATTATGTCCCATGGTCAGAGTTGGGTCCCAAGAAGTGAAAACTTCTGTCACAAGGGCAGCTCCAGGGAATCATATTTCTGGTTTTAGGTCATTCCTGTAACAAAAACTATAAACCCCCCCAGCAGAATGTGAGGCAAACACCGGCACCCTGGGGGGCCCTTCCAACAGCCTGCATTCAAGTCTGCAGTCTCCAAGCACAGAAAATAATCCTGAATTAGATGTGTTCGTATAATCTAGGGAAGGCCTTTTAAAAATGTTGGAACAAATAGTGTCCCAAATTGGTTCCGTAATTAAGGTATGCAGAGCTCGGCTTCAAAGATCCCTTACGTCTGTTTCTAGGGATGCTGTTAGCGAGCGGATAATTGTATAGAGTAGCTGTAGAGCCATTAGAGGAGCTTAATCTGTACAGAAAGCTTTGGATGTTAGGTGCTTCTGGGACATTGCTTCTACAGTAATGTCTCATCTGCAGATATTACCTCAAATGTGCACTTTTCTCCATTATATTTTATTTTTTTAAAGCCAGAGAGTTTGCATTTGGGTACAGTTTTGTAACAGGATGAATAGGTACCCCGAAGATACTTCGATTGCTATGAAAGGTAAAAACATAATGAGAAAACTAATAAAGATTGCGAGGATACAATCCCCATGACCTGTTAGACTTGTGTGGGGGGTGGAGAAGCCGTCCCAGCCTGGCCCTAGAGAGAGAAAGTTAGTTTTGTTTAGAGTCCACCTCCCTGTACCAGACCCTGCTTTGGGCACTTTATCTCATCCTCAAGAAGTCAGGACAGTCCGAGGTACAAAATTCCAAAGGAGTCTGGGAGTTTTGTTTTCCCTCAGGGTTTGGGTGGAGAACAGATTGAGATTTTTCTCTATGGCTGAGAGAAAAATACTGAGGACAAATATCCCTTCTGGGCAGTCAGCTTCCAGCCTGTATCACCCAAAACCTTTCTCCCTGATTTGTAAAAAGTATGTAATAGTTCTCAAAATACTAAATAAATTCTCAAATAAAACCAAATCACCTCAAGCAGTGACAGGATTAATGAGAAAAAGAATTCAAATTCCTCATTCAGTCACTTCAAGTAGTACAGGGACTATTATTATTATTATTATTATTATTACTTTTTCTTTTTTTTTTTTTTAGTGTCTGCTCATGTTCAAGTCCTTACACACGCCACCCCCCTTGCACATGCTCTGTACACACACAATTTTAACTTTTACAATCTAATCTCTTGCAGAACGAACCACATACAAAGACTTGGTTAAAAAAAACTCCTCCCCGCCTATTACATTATTTATAAAGCTTTTTAATACACTGTGAGAAGGGCTTAGTAAAACAAAGGGCATCATAATTTATTGTTCCAAGATTATTGATTCAATAAATTAACAATAATTTCCATGAAGGGTTGGAACCCTGGTGCCATAAACGTTTATTTATTTCCACGTTAACTAGCATTGATTAGAGTATTCAAATTGTCCCAGTGCTCTATAATCACTCTTTATAGGTGAAATGCCCTCCGCTGTGCGGGGAGACGGTAAAATAAACATTCAGCCAGAAGTGACAATGGCTCCTTCAGAAACCAGAAACACTAGATATTTTTTTCAAGAGCGAAGGAATAGTTCAAATAGTGCTTTTAATAGGTGCTGTGTGTATCTTGGACCCCGCTCCCTGGTCTATTGCAAGGACATGGTTTTAGGAGGCTACTGCAATTGTTAGCAAGTAGGTAGGCTCTAAGTGGTGATATTTATATCCCATGCCTCAAGTAAAGAGATCTTTTTGTTGTTGTTTGGGTGTAAAGCATCATTATATATTGCATCGGGAGAACTAGGTGGATTTATTTTTTAACACCGGTATTGTTTCTATGCTTTTGTTCCTCAAGTGGTGACTAAACCTTCAAGGTGACTTGGTGGGGGCATTGTAAAACTGTGAATAACTGGGAACAAGCAGGTACTGCTTTTTATTGCATAGCCACAGGGCAGATTAGTTTGAAGAAACTATCTGAAGAGATTCAACAATGGGCAAGCTAGCTCATTAGGCAGCATGGGCCTGCACTTGGGTTTCTCGGATCCTCTGGACCAATTCTCCTTTGTAGCATACCAAGGCGATAGGGTAATGGTTCGCTTTCCTATATTCACCCATACTGTTTCCCTGCTCTCTTTGACATCTGGATAGCATGTCTTATATTGAGCTTTAATGCTACATTTTCCAATGTGATTTCTTTTCTTTTCCACCAGCAAGAAATCTCCATGCTGAAGTGTGATTTAGAACCAGGCATTTGCAGTAATTAATAAAAAATGAAATAAAATACAATAAACCTCTTAGTAACCAAAGGCTTATGATCTGCATAGGCTTTCAATGATTGTTGGTGTTAAATTGTTTCTCAGAATGCAACTCAGGAATTTGAAGTTGTCAGATTAACTGCTGTATTTATTGGTCTGTTTGATTAGGTGAGCATAGTTTATATTCCCTCTTGGAGACCTAAATAGCAACCATTTCCTACCAAAACAGCACAGAGAACAAAAGGCCTATTCACAGGGCAGTGGGCACTGCTCTATAGGCCTTTGTATCTGAAACAACATGGTTACTAAGCACCTCAAAAGGAAAAGGTGCAGCTAATTTTTTAAATGTACACGTAATGGGCAGAGAAAAAAAAAAATCACATAGCATACCAAACAAATGTATTCTGTCAAAAATGAATGCAGTGTTTTTTTGTACTGCTGGCCTTCTTTCCAAGGCTGCAGTAAAACGTTACCGTGGTCATTTTTTGAAGGCCATCAGACATCAGAAAGGCAATGTTGGCAGGGATAATCTGCTCTCATCGTTGTCATTACTCACAAACACTCTCAGGGTTGATTAATATTTTGTTTTAGTCAGTAACCCTCTTTTTGAGAACCATTCATAGGCCAGGCTCTGTACTAGGCACTGCAAGCATAACAGCTAATAAGCTCTCTTGCTCCCTTGCTCCTTAGTCCTACAGCTCACTACCTTCTTAAGCTCAGACAGTATCATGACACTGATTATTTCAATAATTGAGTTGGAGTACAGAGGAGGGGTAGCTCCTTGGAAAATATGACTCCTAAACTAAGTCCTCAAGTCAGGGCTAGGGCAGCAAGTCTAGGTAGAGGGGATTGCACCAGCAAAGGTGCAATTAGGAAATACCAGGATCCGTATAGGAAGCGATAAGAGGTTCCTGATGTAGAACCAACAAGTATTGCTTAGGGCTGAGGAAAGATGAAGAGAGAGCGTAAAGCTGGACCTCAGAGCATTCTGTTTGCCATGCTAAGTAGCTTGGACTTGATCCTGGAAGAAGGAGACTGTGAGCCTTTGAAGGGTTTTGAAGAGTAGGGAGGCAGGTAAAGCTGGCCAGTCTGCACAATTCCAACTCCAAAGTGATTAAGTGGTTAGTTGTGCATTTAGGGTCCCAAAGTGAATCTCATCTCACGAGTAATATGTATTCTCTTGACCTGCCTTTCCTCACTTTATTGTCTACACTGTTTGAATTCACCAGAGAGCCCCTCAATATTTTACTTTTCTTGGAAAGTTAATGCATTATTTGTTGAGAGAAATCATTTGTCACCCACGAAGACACACACCAATCATTTTGTAGAAGGACTTTCAAATGGATGAATATGTGAGAACTCCAGCTTAACATCTGGAGAGTAGCCTTGAATAGCTTAAAGGAAACCCAGAAGCACCCCCCAGGGTCATGGGGGCGATGCAAAAACGCATCATGAAATTTTTCAATAAGTAGATAAACACAGCCTGGACCTTCCTCACCTCAGCTGTCATATTCTGGAGCTATTTTCCCTTTACGATTTATTAAGATGAAGGAGACATTCATCATGAAGAAGCAAATGCTTTTACAGTTAAATACATTGAAAAAATAATATTATTTTACATACCTGTTATGTCATTCAGATGTAAAGTATTTATCTTTTGATTCCCAAACTGATCATGTCAGCTAGTCTAGTGACTTGGCAAGACAGCTGTGCTCATCTGCCAAGACTCCACATTTTTAACTTCTCAAGTTGAATCCCCACTCCACAATAGGAGGAATACACATTGGGCAGAATGGGAAATCAGGATATTTATTAAGGATGGTCTCCATTTGCCTCCATTCCATAGTTCTGCCACTTCCCTGAAGATAAGAATCCTCCTGGGTGTCTGTTGTGCATGTAGATTATTAGACAGGCCCTCTGTGAATTTTGGTTCAGTGGGTTTGTTTTGGAGTCCAGGAATCTGTTTTTGTCAAGCACTCCAGGTGTTCCTGATCTTCAGGGAACTTAGGGAAACATTGCAAAAATGATTAAGTAAATTGAGCAAAACGGCATTTTTCAACTCACCATATATTATTCAGCTTTAAGAGGAACCCTGTAATATAGGACCTTACTGAACATCAAAATAATGAGGGAATAGTTGGGGTTACACATTCCATAATTTTCAAGCCACTTTTAGTAGAAGGAATGATGGCAATATAAAAAGCAACTGTGCCAGATTTTTTATTGGGTCTCCAGATTACTTTACTAAAGTAAGTACTGCCAATTAGGTTGGGGTAAAAAACAACTGTGGGCCAGGCTCTGTTTTCCTTTCATTACAATGTGAAATAAATTTGGTATCGGTGCTTTTAGTTAAGAAAAATATAAACCCTTCGTTCCTTTCAAATACACTTTATTACATGCTTATGACAATGAAGGTTATCTTCTGGGTCTGTGGTACCTGCCACGTAATCCTCCTCATCCTTACCATTTCTCCACATAAGCCATTAAAAATGAAATTAATTTAAAGCAGAAAAACATGGCTTTCAGCAATGGTTTTCCAACTATTTTTCTAGCAACTGGATCCCCACCCCCACCCAAGTCCCAGTATGTAAATGAGTAGAAACAGCTATATTTTCAGTAGAGGCTAGAAAGAGGGGAGGGGTGGCTGGGCAGGGACATGTCTTCATGGTCTTCCCAGCTCTAGATCAACATCATCCTAATGCACTCACCTTCCTTTGGTGGGAGAGGAGTGTTCCAGGCATTAGGATAACAAAAAGAGTTGATGTTCTATGAAAAATGATGTTTTGGTAACTCCTGGAACACCTCCACACACAGTGCAGAACAGAGTTTTTGTCCGCTAGGGTTTTTCCTCAAGGATGATAGTCCTGATTCACTCCACAAACATGGTACCTACCACATTGCCAGATCCTAAAGAAAGGTTTATTATAGGGCATTTTTATGATATGCTATACTGGTAATATTAATTTCCTATTTATAACTTTTCACAGAGAATGATGATGATTTTAATAATGCCCATAAGATCTGTGGACAGAATAGAAGAAAATGATTTTGCTCCATTGATAAGGTGTGCATGCACTTTTGGAATAATGTCCCACCAGTAACAGTGATATCCTAACTGTGTGTGGGTAGCCCTGTTGTGCAGTGAGATGGACTGGAATTAGAAGGCATGACTGTTTCTGTTTAACTTGGTTTGCACAGTGCTGTCTGCAGGTGGGCAGTTAAGAAAAGTTGTCAGCCTTAGAATCCAGCGATGTGCTTGTGATCAGTCATCATATTAGTAAATTATTCATCTCATATAAAACAACCACGATTTCAACATTGGCTTCTCTTGATAAATGTACAATTCACATAGACTATTGGAACTAGATTCAGTGCGTGCTGTGATTTCATTTGCAACACCACTCATAGTGGAAAAAATATGCCACACTTTTTTAAAGCAAACAGGCTTCTTTTGACAGTGGACAGAGAATACTGTTAAATAGAGAAAACACAATATCCCTTTTCATAGCAAGAGATCAAATGTCTGAAGAAGAGTTTAATTTATACTTCTCCATGTGCCAGAGCTCAGTCTGAGACATAGCAGCATTTCAGTGCTTTCAATCAGGCCATAGTTTCCACCCTGGATGACTTCATCCCTTTCAAAATAGAATAAATGGAATTCCACATTATACTATGGGTAGAGATTATAGGACATTAAAAGATGTGTAGTGCTCAATACACTAAATAATTGTGACATTGAGCTGGAAAAAGAGCACTTATGCAACTAGTTCTTCTCAGGCATTATTTGTTTGTTTGTTTTCTCTTTTTTAAATTTTATTTTATTGTTTAAAGTATTACAAATAGTAGTACATATGTCTTCTTTTTTTCTCCATTGATCTTCCCCCAGCCTCCCCTACCCCCCAGCACATGCCCTCATCCTGCAACCTCCAGTGTCTTGTGTCCATTGGTTATGATTATATGTATGCATACAAGTCTTTCGGTTCATCTCTTACCTCCCTCCCCAACCCTCCCCAGACTTCCTGCTGTAGTTTGACAGACTGTTCGATGCTTCTTTGCCTCTGTATCTATTTCTGTTAATCAATTTATAATGTTCTTTATATTCCACAAATGAGTGAGAGAGGTCATGTGATATTTTTCTTTCACTGACTGGCTTATTTCTCTTAGCATAATGCTCTCCAGTTCCGTCCATGCTGTTGCAAATGGTAAGGAATTCTTCTTTTTTTATAGCAGTGTAGTATTCCATTGTGTAGATGTACCACAGTTTTCTAATCCACTCATCTGCTGATGGGCACTTTCCAAATCTTAGCTATTGTAAATTGTGCTGCTATGAACATAGGGGTGCATATGTCCTTTCTGATTGGTGTTTCTGTTTTCTTGGGATATATCCTAGAAGTGGGATTACTGGGTCAAATGGGAATTGCATTTTTAACTTTTTGAGGAAACCCCATACTGTTCTCCACAGTGGCTGCACCAGTCTGCATTCCCGCCAGCAGTGCACGAGGGTTCCTTTTTCTCCACATCCTCGCCAGCACTTGTTGATGTGTTGATGATAGTCATTCTGACAGGTGTGAGATGGTACCTCATTGTTGTTTTGATTTATATCTCTTGGATGATTAGTGACTTTGAGCATGTTTTCATATGTCTCTTGGCTTTCTGTATGACCTCTTTCAAAAAGTGTCTATTTAGGTTAGTTGCCCATTTTTTGATTGGATTGTTTATCTTCCTTTTGTTAAGTTGTATGAGTTCCCTGTAAGTTTTGGATATTAATCCCTTATCATAGATAACATTGGAAAATATGTTCTCCCATGCAATGGGCTTTCTTGTTGTTTTGCTGATGGTTTCTTTTGCCCTTGCAGAAGCTTTTTATTTTGATGTGGTCCCATTTGTTTATTTTCTCCTTAGTTTCCATTGCTCTAGGAGCTGTATTCAGGCATTATTTGTTAGAGAGTATGTGCCAGCCTTCCAGGAAAGCAGAAGAGAAGTGGTGCATTGTGGACCAGGAAGTAAATTCTATGCCTTGGTTGCTCAAAGTTTTCCCTTTTAAAAAAGACATGTAAGCATTACATTAGATCAGAGGTCTGACTGATTTCATTGTCCACTAGCCCTGCTGTCTGAGTCTTTGGATTCAGTTCTCTAGTTTGAGGGTGTTGGTGATGGGAGCATACTGAATGCAGTGCAGCAGCTTGCAGCTTGGGTTGGATGCAATTAGAGAGTTGGGAGGAGTCCTGTTTAGCCAAAAGAAGGCTCTCCAGTTAAAATATGATTGCATATACTATGAATGCCCTGAAATGCCATCATCCTATGTGAGTTCATTTGTTAAGGTAAAAACTATGGTCTGTTGGTTTATATAAACATTACCTGGCGGAGAAAGCTATGATGATCTAAGGTAAGAGGGAGGCAGATTCTTGTCTGAAAGACCTTTTCTTCACAACGTACTCTTTGGCTGACTTTTGCCCTTATTTAACATGGTTTTGTAAGTGAAGTTACTTGACGTGTTTCCTGAACAAATGAATATACACACTAGAATGGCCTGCAGCGGGTATATTACATATAAGCCTTCTGTTGATGAGTGATGAAAACACAATATTTTCTTTCTGTTGTGCTCTTTGCAATCATATTTGTGGCATTAAATGGTTGCAGTGTTGAGATTTGCCTGCCTTTTAAAAAGAGCCCAGTGAGCAGGCCTTCCCTTTGGGAAGATTACCGCGGGAAAAATGGGGGTTCTGAGAGAGAGTGAGTACAAATCCATTGCAGGTGAGCCAGCACAATTTAATCACATAATATATTTATAATATATCCCTAGGAATTCATGTTTGCTTTGAATCTGCCTACCAGATAGTCCTCAAGGAGATAGAAATGACTTACAGTGGTTTCTGGTGCCTAGAGCTGAGTGTATGCTGTGTTTCTGCTCACACATAATCAACAAACAAAGGAGGAGGCAACAGCTGCTCAAAAGGGTTCTGGGGAAAGAGATGTACAGGTGGGAGTTTTTAAATCTTGACATACTGATAAGATTTCAGCATTGCTTCAAAGCTTGTTCAAAAGAAAAAAATGACCTACATTGCCAGTATTTCTTTGAAATCCTAATCTGTTGCTAAAACAGAGCAAACCAAGTTCTCTTTTGTGAACTTGAGTAAACACATTCTTCATCACCATCAAAGATTGTGGCAAGAAGAGGGAAGGGCCTGCCTTTGTGATTCAAGGGTCCTCATCAAGTATTCTGTGCATATTTGTGGGTACAGTCATATCTTTCAAAGCACAACCCAAGCCAAATACTTCTGGTAATCTCCAGGCTTTTAATGTGTGACAAAGCAGGGTAATGGCTTCAAGCTTGTAATTCAGAGCCTTTCTGTGAGTGGAGTACCAGATCAATAGCCACACTTACTCTTCTGGGGCACCTGCTTATGGAAGGAGTTCAGAATATTGGAGAAATAAACATTACACAAACAGATGGGGAAACTACAGCAATGAAAAGCTCTTGACCTGGCCAAAGTCAATATGATTGGTCAATAGAGGAGCGGAGAGCAGAGAACTTGCATTGTGGAGCTTACTGTTACAATGTCATTTAAGGATCTGATGCCTTTGAGTGGGTGAAAAAGGTGACCGGGATGAATCTTGAGGCCATAGAGACTAATGTGCTTCACTGCAGAGAACAGAGTTTCTCCATTTACCTAAATTACAGTTATTCTTACTCTTTGTGAAAGTTTAAGACAGGCAAAATGAGCCTCAGTCTTGTTAGTAGCTCCTAAAGCATTGTTAAAATGGCAAGTAAAATGGGTTGATGATGGAAATGGTGTTAGTCAGTATTCTCCAGAGAAACAGAACCAATAGTGTGTGTGTGTGTGTGTGTGTGTGTGTGTGTGTGTGTGTGTGTAGAGTTAGAGAGAAAGAGAAAGATTTATTTTAGAAACTGGCTCATGTGATCATGGAGGCTGGCAAGTCCAAAATCTACAGCATGCTGGTGTCCAGAAAAGAGATGGTGCTCTAATTTGAGTTCAAAGGTAGTGTGCTGTCAGAATTCCCTCTTTTATGGGGGAGGTCAGTCTTTTTCTATTAACTGATTGGATGAGACCTATCCACATTATGATTGATTGTATGCATAATCTGCTTTTCTCAATGTCTACAGATTTAAATGTTACTCTAATTTTCAAGAACCTCCATAGAAACATATAGGATAATGCTTGACCATATATCTGGGCACCATGGCCCAGCCAAGTTGACACATAAGTTTAACAATCACAGAAACCAAGCTAGATAATTATTGAAATGGGAGAGTCCCTAGGAATGCTGGGTGCTAGAGACCTGGCTGCAGTTATGACCTGGTCACAGAAGACATAGGCAAATATATTCTTGGATGGATACTTTTTCTTTTTATTGATTATGGTGGGGAGTTTTCTGAAAGTCATTTAGAGTAAATTGTATACCCCAAGTAAAGTGATGTCTTGGGAAGAAGGAATACTGGAAAATTATCATCATAGGATGATTACTACACTCTTATAGATTGTGCAAACACATATGTAAACCCACAAGACATTGGTCACAAATTTGAAGTAAGTAAGCCATATCCAAAGGAAACTAGACAAGTGAAAAAATAGAATTCAAATAAATATTAAAAACATAAAAGTCCATTAACAAACATATAATTGAACTACTATATGATGTGATACATTATCAGATCCTTATCAATCATTCCCTTTCATAAAGTTTTAAATACTTTTTTAGTGTTGTAGGCAAAATGATAAACTTTAGAGATTATCCTATATAATAAAGAGGCAATATGCAAATGAACCCTCATGCCCTCACAAAATGGCTGCCTACAACCAGGCCAGCAGGGGGGTTAGTGAGGGGCGGCCAGACGACTGAACAGCAGGCTGCATGGGGCTACTAGGCCAGTGGGTGGGCCGTGAGGGGCAACCAGACCTGCAGGGAGGGCAGTTGGGGGCAACCAGGCTGGCAGGGGGGTGCAGTTGGGGGTGACCAGGCTGGCGGGGGGGGGGCAGTTGGGGGCGATTAGGCTGGCAGGGGGGCAGTTTGGAGCAACTAGGCTGGCAGGGAGGGGACAGTTGTGGGTTACCTGGCCAGCAGGGGGCAGTTAGGGGTGATCAGGCTGGCACACAGAGGCAATGAGGGGCAATCAGGCCAACGGCGGGGCGGGGGGGGGGGCAGTTAAGGGCGATCAGGCAGGCAAGCAGGTGAGCAGTTAGGAGCCAACAGTCCAGCATAGTGAGAGGGATGTCCGACTGCCCATTTAAACTAAGGGGTCCTGGATTGGAGAGGGTGCAGGCTGGGCTGAGGGGGACTCCCCTTCCTCTGCACGAATTTCATGCATCAGGCCTCTAGTTATTTTAATAAATCTCATAGGTAGTTAAGAGCAGGTATCACTACATATGTTATTTCTATATTACCTTTACAATAAAAGGTGTATATGCCACAGCCACTATCTCTTTGGCTATGGGAATGTATGCACTTAAATATGTACTTTTCTCTTTCTCCCTTACACACACACATCCATACACATATAAAAATGCATGAGGATATGAACTTGATTTCTATTGTGATAAAACTAATTGATCAATAGTTTATTTTTTGATACCTATTATGTGCTAGGCCCTGTGCTAATCTCTAGGAATATAATAAGGAACATGATGGTCATGTTTTATCTTATGTACAAATTGGAGTTTATTCTGTTGAAGGAGACAGATACAAAAAGACATCCCTGGCCCAGTGGCTCAGTTGGTTGGAACATCATCCTGTACACTAAAAGGTTGTGGGTTCAATTCTGGATCAGGGCACATACCTAGGTTGCGGGTTTGATCCTCAGTCATGGTACATATAGTAGGCAACCAATTAGTGTTTTTCTCACATTTATGCTTCTCTCTCTTTATCTCTTCCTCTTTCTCCCTTTCCCTCTCTCTAAAAATCAATAAAAAACATACCCTTGAGTGAGGATTTTAAAAAAGTTAACAGACAAGTAAATAAAATAGTTACAATCAGTGTTTAAGTTTAAGAAGATAAAGTAAAAAGGCTTAAGATAGAAATTAAGGAGACCTACTTTAAATAGAGAAGGAAATCTCTGAGAAGGTTATATTTAGCTTAACGTCCAGAATGAGAGTATTTCAGGCAGAGAAAACAGTCATTTGAGGCATTTTTCAGGATGAAGGATTTGATACATAAAACAAACAGAAAAACAAAACACACACACATACACACAAAGTTGAGATACTAGTGTGGTTGGTATATACTGAGAAGAGCAGGAACAGTATGAGCTGAGAATGGGGAGGTTAACAGGACCTCACTGGCCATGATAAGGGCTTTGGAATTTTGTGCCAAGAGCCATAAGAGATACTGAAACAGTGGAGTGATATCAGACAAAATTTATATTTTAATAAGATGATTATTGCTGCTGTATTGAGCGTGGCTTGGTACTGGGTAAGAATGAAAGAAGTGAGATCAATTGAACTTAAAATAGCCCATGAAATGAGACAGTGGTGCATAGTGTAAGGTGGGAGCAGAGTGATGTAGAAAAACAAACTGATTAAGACATTTTCTGGAAATGGGTTTCACAAGACTTGCTTTTGCATGGATGTGGGGTATGAGGAAAAGGAAAAATCAAGGGTGATACCTACATTTCTCACTTGAGCACCTGAGTGGTTGGTGTACCATTTACTGAGAAAGAGAATATTGGAGTTTATGATGGGAGAACAGGTCTGAGGAGGAAACCAAGAATTCCATTTTGGATTTGTTAAGTTTGCAATGTCTGTAAGGTATCCTGCTGGGGTCCAACCCCAGCAGGTCCAGTGGTCCCCAAAGATGTGGACGGAGTCAGCGAAGAAGGAATGACACAGAGGCAGCGTTCAGGTGATCATCATAGCCGTGTTCTCTTGTCAGGGTCTCCAGCCAGGTTCTGTAGCCAGTTCTCCAGCCAGGTTCGGTCGCCAGGTTCTGTCCAAGATCTTTTGCCATGTTCTCTCGCTAGGTTCTGTCCAGGTTCTCCAGCCAGGTTCGGTCACCAGGTTCTAGTCAGGTTCTCTTTCCATCTTCTATCCAGGTTCTGTAGCCAGGTTCTGTCCAAGATCTTTTGCCATGTTCTCTCGCTAGGTTCTGTCCAGGTTCTCCAGCCAGGTTCGGTCACCAGGTTCTAGTCAGGTTCTCTTTCCATCTTCTATCCAGGTTCTGTAGCCAGGTTCTGTCTCTAGGTTCTGTTGCCAGTTTCTGTCCAGGATCTTTTGCCATGTTCTGTCTCTAGGTTCTGTTGCCAGTTTCTGTCCAGGATCTTTTGCCATGTTCTCTCCAGCGAAGTTCTTCTGTCTCTAGGTTCTGTGTCTAGGTTCTGTGTCCTGTTGTCTTGTTACATCTGTATTTATACCAGTTGATTCCAATCCTATCAATCTCTATTCCAAAGGTTAGGGCGTTTCTTATCTCCATTCCAGGGAGTAAAGATTATGTAGCTTAAGCATGATTGTTCATAGTTAAAGTGATTAATTACCCGCCTGGCACTTAGTTAAGGGGTTTTATACCCTCCCTAACTTCAGGGGAAAATCCCTACCTGGGGAAACAACCTTTCTCAGAGAGGTGACCTTGGTTAAAACACATAGTGCCAAGAAGGTGAGCAAACATATTAAGAACAGTATACCATATATGCCAGGTCCCTTGAAACAGCAAGGACGGACCGGCTCCCGGCAGTATCCTATTTTAAAAAGCAATGTTGTGTGTGAGTATGGAGCTCAGAAGTGAGGTAACATTTTGAAGTCATCAAAATTGAAATAGTATGTAAAGCCATGGGAATAATAAGATTTCCAAGTAGATTATTCAGAGAAGGTAAGAGGCTTTCTACTTGAGCCTTGATTTCCATTTAGATACTAGTTATAGGAGAAGAAACCAGTTAAAGTGAAAGGGAAGGAACATCCAGGAAAGTAAAAGAAAAATCACAAAATGTGGTATTTTAAACACCAAGAAAAGAGATGATTTCGAGACAGAGACAGTATTTACCTATAAAAAAATACTGCTGCAAAATTGCATGTATTGAGGATAGCAAAGAATCCATTGAATTGGGAATTAAGTGGTCATGCCTCTCCTTTGAAAGTGCTTAAAGCAGAAAATTAGAGTATGAATGGGAGGGGAAGAAGTAGAGAGCAATGTACATAGATCAGTCCTCCGAGAGATTCATATATGAAGGAGAGCAGAAAAATGGGGGAGTTGCAAGAAAGAGATGGTAGGCACCAAGCATGTATGTTTCCTGACGGCCTTGACTTCTGATATGTAAGAAAGTACAGCTGAAGAAATTAGGAAGTAACACTTGAGACTGAAGAAGAGAATGAATCAGGAACACACATGGGCAAATTGAATGGGAGTTTGTAATATGACTCATATGGAAAAAAACCTATAAAAAACATTCCAATATACGTTTTTCCTTTCTAATTCAAAGCCACCCTAAATAAAGATTGTTCAAGGTTTAAGAGAATAACTCAACCAATGAAATGACTTGATGTTATTATAGTGTAAGCTTTCAGGGAAAGAGAGATCATTATAGAGAAAGTAATTCAACTATAGTATTTCTTTAAAAGAAAATGTAAACGTATCTTCAATTTCCTGATTCTTCCCTTCTGAGTCTGGAAAGCCCAGTTGATCTGCCTCAAGAGACATATGGTAGAAAAATCTCTCTCCACCCTCTGTAAAAACCAGCCTCCTATAGCTGTGGCATTCAGGCTGTCAGGCTCTTATGATCTCATGTGCTGATTTTAAAATAACCCTATGTTAGACAAAATTTTAATCTCTAAAGTCATTGCTCAATTCATGCAACTTTCTTTATTGGTTTAAAAGTAAATCTGATCACCCTGCCAGCATGGCTTAGTTGGTTGAGTGAGTCCCATGCACCAGGAGCTTGCTGGTTCTATTCCTGGTCAGGGCACATGCTCAGGTTTTAGGCTCCATCCCCTATAGGGGCCATGCAGGAGGCAACCAATTGATGTTTCTCTCTCGTCAATGTTTCTATCTCTTCCTCTGTCTCCCTTCCTCTCTTTGAAATAAAAACATAAAAAAAAAATAAGTAAAACTGAATTTGATCCTTCATTTGGACAAAAAGAAAAAAAAAAAGTACTCTCAGTCAAATCAGGGTCTCCTTTATTTGCCTGAGGATTTGTTAAGATCTGGAGAATTATGTAGCACCAAGATATGGGGATTGAAGTGGACATGTGTTCCCCTTCTTTGCAATTTATCCATGTTGTCCTCTGCTGAGGTGCTCTTATTGTTATCTGGTATTTGATCATTAGGCCATACAGATTACTGCTATGAACTCCTTGTCCCTCGTAGACCATGTGTGTGTGAGTCTGTGTGTGCGCGCATGTGTGCAATGTTTGAGCTTCCCCTCGGAAACATTCCATTGATATACAACTCTGGACTGCAGCAAACTCAAGTGCCTGGACAGCTGTATATTAGTAGATATGTCTGCTCTTGAGTCTTGGGTAACTGGAAAGCAGAAGTCAGATTTCTCTCTGTTCTCACATTCTTCAAATCTACCTGGGAATTTCTACTTAAGAGTTGGCCTGTGGTTAGGAAGGTGGACAAATGAGGAGGCATCTTTATCTAGCACTATCCATCACAAACCCTGTACTTTGGACTTTTCTCTCTCTCCTGAGTCTTGTTCCTTGTATTCTTCCAAATCTCTGTTTATGGCCTAATCTAGATTTTGTAATTTAAAAAAACTTTATTGAGATATAATTCTGATACCATACAACTCATTCATTTTCAGTGTATAATTCAGTTATTTGCAGTATATTCATAGGATGATACAACCACTACCATAATTTCCAACCTAAACTTTTTGAAGCCAAGGTTTTCCATTTTTTTTCTTTGCATTACCTTTGTGAAACATTAAGAAGTGCTTACCTGGCCAGTGTGACTCAGTGGTTGACCTATGAAACAGGAGGTCACGGTTTGATTCCCAGTCAGGGATCGATTCCTCAGTTGGGGGCATGCAGGAGGCAGCCAATCATTGATTCTCTCTCATCATTAATGTTTCTATCTTTCTCTTCCTTCCTCTCTGAAATCAATAAACATATAAATTAAAACAAAAAAGAGAAAAAGAAAAAGAAAAGTGCTTGAAGGAGGAAAAGAGTAAGAAAAAGAATATGCGTATGGGGAAATCTTGCTTAACATATCAAAATATTAATCTGCTGCAATGCATGGGTCCCTGTGGTCCATAGCTGAGCCTGATGCTGTTGTTCAGTGTGGTAGAACTGCCTATGTAACATGGATGTAAGATGCTGTATAAGGACTGGTTTGGCTGGTGTGTGAAAGATCTTCATCTTTCTCTACTTTCCCTCATTCCATCTTTAAGTTTATAGATTTTTCTTTTGCAAGGGTCATCTAACTCCAGAGAATGATGTTACACAGAGAAGCCATCATTTGTGGGGTTACCACGGGTTTAAGGCACAGCAAGATTTCAGGATTCTACAAGGCATGAACTCACCCCAGGTGTTGAAAGATATGCCAGAAAATGCAACGAAATGTTTTTCAGCTAAGCAATTTCTTGTCATGGCTCAGTCATGAAGAGCCATCGCAGAAAATCTTGACTCTATTGCTATAATTTGTTTATATTCATAGATACAGCAAAATCTGCATATGGATTTCAATTACCTAGATTTAGTGATATAAAACTAAAGAACCAAAATCTTGTCACAAAATCTTGCTTTCCTGGTTTCCCACCAATATGTGGCTAAATAAGAAAAGAAACACAACTTACCTCTTTATGGAAATTTGCCACTTACATTCCTTATTTTACTTGAGAACGGGAAATGGAGAAAGGAGTGAAAAGAAATATCAGAATTCAACAAGAGGATATAACTCTGGTAACATATATGCACCCAATACAGGAGCACCCAAATACATAAAAAAAAAAATTCTGGAAGATATCAAGGGGGAGATCAATAATATAGTCATAGTAGGGGACTTTAATACCCCATTGACACCACTGGATAAATCCTCTAAACAAAAAATCAGCAAAGAAATATCAATCCTAAATGACTCACTAGATCAGATGGAATTAATTGACATTTTCAGAACATTTCACCCCAAAGCCACAGAATATACATTCTTCTCAAGTGCACATGGGACATTTTCAAAGATAGACCACATATTGGGACACAGGCAAAATCTCTTCAAATTCAAGAAGACAGAAATAATATCAAGCATCTTCTCAGATTACAATGGCATAAAAGAAACTACAATAAAAACAATGAGGCTAAATAGCATATTATTAAACAATGATTGGGTTACCAAAGAGATCAAAGAAGAAATAAAAAGCATCCTGGTAACAAATGACAATGAAAAAAAAAAAAAAACAACAATCCAAAATCTACAGGACACAGTGAAAGCAGTCTTGAGAGGGAAGTTTATAGATCTACAGGCCTACCTCAAAAAGCAAGAAAAAATGATAATGAATTATCTAACCCTACAACTCAAAGAATTAGAAAGAGAGCAACAAGAAACACCCAGAGTAAGCAGAAGGAAGGAAATAATAAAGATCAGAGCAGAAATAAACACCATAGAGACAGAAAAAGCAATACAAAAGATCAATAAAACCAAGTGCTGGTTCTTTGAAAGGATAAACAAGATTGATGAGCCTCTAGCCAGGCTCACCAAGAAACAAAGAGAGAGGATCCAAATAAATAAAATCAGAAATGAAAGAGGTGAAGTAACAACCGACCCCACAGAAATACAAAGAATTATGAAAAAATACTATGAACAACTCTATTCCAACAAGCTGGACAACCTAGACGAAATGGACATATTCTTAGAAAAATACAAGCTTCCAAAACTTGATCAGGAAGAATAAAAAAACCTGAATAGGCCGATAACTACCGAAGAAATTGAAACAGTAATCAAAAATCTTCCAGAAAACAAAAGCCCTGGTTGGACGGCTTTACAGGGGAGTTCTACCAAGCATTCAAAGAAGAACTAAAGCTTATCCTCCTCAGACTATTCCAAAAAATTCAAGAGGAAGGCACATTTCCAAGCTCTTTCTATGAAACCAGCATTACCCTAATTCCAAAACCAGGTAAAGACACCACAAAGAAAGATAACTACAGACCAATATCCTTGATAATCATAGATGCTAAAATCCTCAACAAAATTCTAGCAAAGCAGATCCAGCATTACATTAAAAAGATGATACACCACAACCAAGTGGAATTTATTCTGGGGATGAAAGGATGGTACAATATTTGCAAGTCAATAAATGTGATACATCACATACACAAATTGAGAGATAAGAATCACATAATCATATCAATCAATGCAGAAAAAGCATTTGACAAAATCCAACACCCTTTCTTGATAAAAACTCTCAGCAAAGTGGGAATAGAGGGATCATACCTTAACACAATAAAAGCCTTATATGATAAACCTATAGCCAACATCATACTCAATGGGCAAAAATTAAATCCATTTCTCCTAAAAACAGGAATAAGACAGGAATGCCCACTTTCACCACTCCTGTTCAATATGGTATTGGAAGTGCTAGCCATAGTGATCAGACAAGAAGAAGAAATAAAAAGCATCCAAATTGGAAAAGAAGAAGTAAAGTCCATCAAAAAACTACTACACTTAATAAATGAATTTGGCAGGATACAAAATTAACACCCAAAAATCTATGGCTTTTTTATATACCAATAATGAACACACAGAAAGAGAAACTAAAAAAAAAAAAAATCCCATTTACCATTGCATCAAAAAAATTAAGAGACCTAGGAATAAACTTAACTAAGGAGATAAAAGACCTGTACTCGGAAAACTTCAGAACATTGAAAAAAGAGATAGAGGAAAACATAAACAAATGGAAGAACATACCATGTTCATAGATTGGTAGAATCAACATCATTAAAATGTCCATACTACCCAAAGCAATTTATAGATTCAATGTAATTCCCATTAAAATACCAATGGCATATTTCACAGACCTAGAACAAACTCTCCAAATTCATCTGGAATAAAATAAGACCTCAAATAGCCACAGTAATCCTGAGAAAGAAGAACAAAGTTGGAGGGATCACAGTACCAGATATCAAGCTATATTACAAAGCCATGGTTCTCAAAACTGCCTGGTACTGACACAAGAACAGACATATAGACCAATCTAACAGAACAGAGAACCCAGAAATCAACCCAAGCCATTATGCTCAATTAATATTTGACAAAAGAGGCAAGAGCATACAATGGAGTTAAGACAGTTTCTTCAATAAATGGTGTTGGGAAAATTGGACAGATACATGCAAAAAAATGAAACTAGATCACCAACTTATACCATACACAAAAATAAACTCAAAATGGTTAAAGGACTTAAATGTAAGACAGGAAACCATAAAAATCTTAGAAGACTTCATAGGCAGCAAAATAGCAGACATATGTCATAGGAATATCTTTACCGATACAGCTCCTAGGACAATGGAAACTAAGGAGAAAATAAACAGCCGAAACCGGTTTGGCCTAGTGGATAGAGCATCGGCCTGTGGACTGAAAGGTCCCAGGTTCGATTCCGGTCAAGGGCATGTACCTGGGTTGCGGGCATATCCCCAGTAGGAGATGTGCAGGAGGCAGCTGATCGATGTTTCTCTCTCATCGATGTTTCTAACTCTCTATCTCTCTCCCTTCCTCTCTGTAAAAAATCAATAAAATATATTTAAAAAAAACAAAAACAAAAACAAATGGGACTATGTCAAAATAAAAAGCTTTTGCACTACAAAGGGAACCATCAACAAAACAACAAGAAAGCCCACTGCATGGGAGAGCATATTTGCCAATGCTATCTCAGATAAGGGATTAATCTCCAAAATTTACAGGGAACTCATACAATTTAACAAAAGGAAGATAAACAATCCAATCAAAAAAATGGGCAAAGGACCTAAATAGACACTTTTTGAAAGAGGACATACAGAAGGCCAGGAGACATGGAAATATGCTCAAAGTCACTAATCATCCAAGAAATGCAAATCAAAACAACAATGAGGTACCATCTCACACCTGCCAGGATGACTATCATCAACAAATCAATAAATGACAGCCTACGTGCCCATCAGCAGATGAATGGATTAGAAAACTGTGGTACACCTACACAATGGAATACTACACTGCTGTAAAAAAGAAGAAACTTTTACCATTTGCAATAGCATGGATGGAACTGGAGAGCATTATGCTAAGCGAAATAAGCCAGTCAGAGAAAGACAAATATTACATGATCTCACTCATTCTGTCTAATAAAGAGGCAATATGCTAATTTACCCTCACACCATCACAAAGATGGCAGTGCCCACAGCCAATAAGGAGGGAATATGCTAATTGACCGCCACATCCTCAAAGATGGCAGTGCCTACAGCCAATAAGCAGGGAATATGCTAATTGACTGCCATGCCCTCAAAGGTGGTGGCACCCACAGCCATAAGATGGTGGCGCCCAGTCCCCTCAGTCCCACTGGGATGGCAGACACACTCCTGCCTCCCGAGTCCCCCAGTCCCCTTAGCCCCCCAGCTGCTCAGGGCCGGCCTGAGGTGCAGGCAAGCCTCGGATGTTGGCCGCCCAACCGCCCAGGGCTGCCCAAGGCTCAGGTAACCAGGGCCGGCTGAGGCTTGCACTGCTGGCAGTGGCAGCAGAAGAGGTGTGATGGGAGCATCACCTTCTCCTGATTGCCGGATCACCTCCCACCCTTGAGGACTCTCAGACTGTGAGAGGGGGCAGGCCAGGCTGAGGGACCCCCCACTCCAGTGCATGAATTTTCATGCACCAGTCCTCTAGTTTGTGGGATATAATGATCAACATAAGCTGATGAACAAAAATAGATCCAGAGACAAGGGGCAGGGGAGGGGGAGGGATTAGTGATCAACCAATGAACTTGTATGCATGCATATTAGCATAACCCATGGACACAGACACTGGGGAGGCAGGGGCTTGCCCTTGGAGGTGGGAGTTATGGGGGGGGGGGCATCAATTAGGGAAAAAGGAGACATATGTAATACAATAAAAAAATATTTTTTAAAAAGAAAAGAAATATTGGAAAAACTGCCAGACTAGCCATTAGCATTTTCTTGGATCCTAAGGACATGTCTGGCCACATTCAGTTTTTTTGTTTTTGTTTTGCTTTTGTCAAAGGCGAAGGCCAGCGTCACAGATATAATAGTTTACTCCTTGTTTTGCCAGTATTTATTCGTTTTGCCTGTTGGGCCTCTGTTATATCTCAGGATAGAAATTCCTTTAGGAGCAACATGATTAGAAATACAATGAGGACCCTCTGATATATTTGAATACAGGCAGCAAAATTGCCATGCAACCCATCTCAGGAGACCATAAAAAAGTATGTGTGCACTCGAATTAATCCTGCTGATGCACAGCCCCATCATTTGGTCCCCTATTTTGTCCTACCTTTCACGACTAATATCTTCAATGTAAGTGTAGCCTTGTAGCCCTCCAGCAACCTGATTCTTCCTCCAACATCAGGAAGTGAGCACAGATGGGAAAGAGAAGGGGTGAGAGCGAGGAATAGAAGAGACCAAAAGGAATGAAACGAGAAACAAAAGGGAAGCTGAGGTTTGGAAAGCTTCTCTCCTGTGGTCTTTTTGGAGACAGGCCTCCAACACACATAACTACTCTGTCACAGTGGCCCTGAAACCGAGGGCTCAACTTTCACCAATGAAAAGAACAGCCAGCGTACCTGTGGTTATTTGAAGATTACATGTGATATTTGGCGACTTGCTAATACGGCCAGCCAGGCTTCCTTTATTTATAAGCCGCACGCAATGGAAAAATCCAGATTTTAAGTGGAAAACTCAAGAGCACTAATCTAATAGTAACGATAGCTAACATCTACTGAGTGCTTACTGTGCTGTGTGCCAGAATATAATGACCTGCTGCCTCTACTATTATCTCATTTAATCCTTACAACGATCATATGAGGAATGCTCTATTATACTCATTTCATAGCTAAGAAGCTAAAGCCGCTGGAATTTCTTTAAAAAGCACGGGGCTGGAGGAGTATTCCTCTCAGTTAAAAGCCTTACAGAATGAGCTGTGTTAACTTTGGAATGAAATATTTTTAAAAGTTCCCAATTAATTTTCCACTTATCAGACACTTGAGTGCCACATGGAAACCCAAGAGCATCACAAACTGAGGCCATCTGTTGGGAAAGCCAGTGGAGCCATTGTCGCACCTCCACCTGCCAACCCCTCAGAGCTCAGCACAGTTCCACTAGAGCCTGTGGGCAGCCAAGGACACCCTTTGGAAATCAAAGCACTCTTTCCTGCCTGTACTTGAGAATATTAGGTGTTAACACAACATAGCTTTGTTATTTACTTAAAAATTGCCTCCCCCTGCCCCCCAAGCAAAGTCCCAGACTTTAGTGGCTGTTGGGCAGTGGAACAACTGAATATGTGTCTCTAAAGATATCATAAAAATTTGAGATCTGGGATTGGAAGTGTGCACACATGTGCACACATACTTTGCCTTATGAAAGTAATCTCTTATGAGTGTCAAATGGTTGCTGTCCAAGAGAAACAGAAATGAGGAGGTATCCAGGACAGATAAAACTGAGCTGATTAAAATGGGAACATTTACTATATTTATTGAAAAATCCTCAGACCACCCCAAAGCTGTATTTTTTATTTTTATTAAAGTGCAATATACATGCAAAAAAGTGCATAAATCATGAACATACAGCTTGACAAATTTTACACAAAGGGAACACACCAATGTAACCAGTACCCAGGTTATGCAAGGAAACATTTCCAGGACCCCAGAAACCTTCCTTTTCCCCTCCCAGTCACTGTCTACCCCCAAGGAAATCACTCTCTTGACTTCTAACCCAGAGATTAGTTCTGTCCATTTCTTAACTACATTAGTGGAATCATATGGTATATACTTTTTGTGTGACTCCTTTCTTTGGCTCAAAATTATGTCTATGTATTTGCATGTAGCAATAGTTTATTCATTCTTGTTTTATAGTATTTTATTTGGTCAACACACCTCAGCTTATTTATCTCTTTTATTGTTGGTAGACCCTTAGCTAGTTTCAGTTTTAGGTTATTATGAATAGGACTGCTATGAATGTTCTTGTACATGTCTTTTGGTAAACATACGTTCGTACTTCTGCTGGGATAGCCATAAATGTTAAAAACAGACTTTTACCTGTTTTGTACTACCTTCTGAGTGATATTTATTCCGTGCATTTCTGACTATTATTTAAAGCAATACAGTTGTATTCTTTTATTTTTTTTAATCTTGCCTCTTTCTGAACTTTGCTTTCCCTCTTCCTGAACTTCCTTTCTTCCTAAAACAAAACTGACCTCAGACACTGGGAAAATCTAAAATGCATAGCTCCAAGCTCATCATCTGAGGCTGTAATAATGACTGTGTTGTTTTAAATTACTTTTCATCATGGTCCATGCTGCTTTCAAAGGTCAGGCCTTCATCCCTTGTGTGTTCTGTGGGAGTACACGGTGCATGTGACCAAAAGTAGAGTCATTTTCAACACACTTCAAAAAAGATTTCTGGTCTCATAAGCAGTCTTTTTATTTTTATTTTAAGGTAAAAGAATCTACATTTGAAACTCTTAATCTAGCTCATTTTAATATGAGCCATTTTTGTATGCAAAGGACTGCTGATACCAGCAAGTTTTATAGTACTGATTACTATGGAAACATTTATCTATAAATATTAAATCCTTTAAAGCTTAGCCTTTTATCTTTATAGAAAAAAGGCCTGTTTATGTCATTTCTAAGATCCAAGCTTTAATGTAGACATGAGCTATTCTAATGCCAAACAAGATAACCTTAGTATTGGAGTTGTGCAAGCTTTGAAAACTGGGATTTGTGTGAAAACTATTACTTTTTGATAAAATATTAATAATGAAATAAAAATATTAAATGATGCTCACTTAAGCTCATAGCTCTGGTTTGTTGAATTCCTTTCATTGAATTTAATATTGTGACTATGTCTCACTTATTTTTTCTTTTCTAATTCATTGTTCTATTCTTTGAGCAAGTGTACATGGGTTTGTGTGTGTGTTTGTTAGTTGTAATGATGGCCAAAATGAAAGTAATTCATTAACCTTTTCCTTTGGCACATTTGTGGATTTCCCCCTCTCAAAATTCATATAAAATCAGATATGATGATGTAATATCTTTGTATTATTAATTCCTCTCGTTTTCCTCTTTTATTAAAATATATCACTTTAAATAAATAGAAATTTATAAGAGGGAAATACTGATAAATGAGAGGGGAAAGTTGGCATATGACCCAAGGCAGAGCACTTTATGCTGTCCTGTTTCCCCGTGGGCATCATGGGATAAGTGAGTGAGTTGAGACGGCAGTAGGAGGGCTTTGAGGTCTCCCTCCTTCTAGGTGCATCTTCACCTGAACAAAGTAATTCTTGTCCTCACTTTTTTCTCCCATATGAATTGGAAAACCCTGGAGTTATAGGTCTAGCCCAAAGAGAAAAACCTCTCTCTACCTCCACACAAAATAGAAATCTACCATTATTATTTCTCAAATGTATTCATAAGCCAGATCTGTCCATAAGCCAAGAATTTCTAGGTATGCTCAAATAACTACAGCCTGATTAGTTAAAACCCTCTGAGCTATTTGTAAATTTCCATTCACTAACAGAACCCCATTCGTAAGAAGTTATAATGCAACAAAATATGTAATTGTCAAGCTTTTAAACAGTGCCTTATCAATGCAGTTTTACAGAATCCTAGAAGTGACAGAAATAAAGAGAAGAGGAGGAGAAAGAAGTCGAGGTGTGGGAGAAAGGCAGGTTCTGCAATTTTGTGTTCCTACCAGTTATCATTGAAGAGTAAAGTGCTACATGACATACTCCAGAGGAGCTCTTCTCATATGCAATGAGATGACTTAAATGTGTAGCTGCCACAACAGACCTAATTAACTTTTAAATTGCCAAATTCAGCCCTAGCAAGTTTGGCTCAGTGGATAAAGCGTCGGCCTGTGGACCAAAGAGTCCCAGGTTCGATTCCGGTCAAGGGCGTGTACCTTGGTAGCAGGCTCCTCTGTGGGGATTCTCTCACATCGATGTTTCTCTCTGTCTCTCCCTCTCTCCTCTATTCTCCCTAAAAATCAATGGAAAAATAGCCTCAGGTGAGGATTAACACAAAAATAATAAATTTCCAATTTCATACTTATTTATCTTGGTGGTACACAAATAGAAGTTTAAAAAGTGTCTTCTAGACACCATCACTTTCGGCATGTTGGATGTTGTCAGGACCAACTTCAGTTGCTAGGTCAATCTTGAGTCTGAAGGAAGTAAAGAGCCCATTGATAGAACATAGGGGGAATTATTATGGCAACACAGAATTGTAGAATCTCAGGGCTGGAAGAGGGCCAGGGACTTATCCATTCTGACCACCCGTGTGTTAGCCATAACTTTTTAGACACAGAAGGAAAGAACATATTTAATACACGTTAAACAATAAGGGTCACAGAGTCAAGTCTCCTTTTAGCATTCTTCTTTGATTTGCTCTTTTCTCATTCCTTAGAGCACCAGGAAAAGGGATTCAAGTCTGGAATATTTGTCTAATGCTACAGATAGCAGCAACACATGTGGGCTATGTGATGCTATTAAGAGGCACAGACAGGGCTGACTCAAAAGAGATTATCTCATAAAAATGTTCATTGGCATGCTCCTACCTTCACTATATCTCTTTGACATTTCTCTCCACACTCCTCACCAACACCCCCCTCCACTTTCCTATTCCACACCAAGGTATGCCTTGCCCCTAAGATTAATCCAATCTTGATTTCTTAACCTATAACATAGAAATTATAATTTTATGCACTTCACAGAGTTGAGAAGATTACCAGAAATAATGCCTTATGATTTCTTTTTTAAAAAAAAATATATTTTATTGATTTTTTACAGAGAGGAAGGGAGAAGGTTAGAGAGTTAGAAACATCGATGAGAGAGAAACATCGATCAGCTGCCTCCTGCACACTCCCTACTGGGGATGTGCCCGCAACCAAGGTACATGCCCTTGACCGGAATCGAACCTGGAACTCTTGAGTCTGCAGGCCGATGCTCTATCCACTGAACCAAACCAGTTAGGGCAATGATTTCTTTAGTGCCATATCCAGCCTACATTATGGCTTCAACAATTGATAGCTTTTATTATTTCTAACTGCTAAAGGCATAATCCATCTATGGGTATTTAGAAAGTAAAATAGGACTTGAAGGTAAGAAAGAAAATTAATGGATAGGATTGACATTTACAAGCAGAGAGCTGCCTAATCAACAATTATTTTGTAGGCATCTATTATGGATCAAACCCTCCGATTCAGGGCTGGAAATAGAGGATTAAAACAAATTCTTGTTGTGTTTTTTTTTTCACTTCCACAGGCAAACAGTCTAATGAAGGAAACCAACCATGAGCAATAACCGCACAAGTATATTTATAATTACAATTGTAATAAGGGCAATGAAGGGCAAAAAACTAAAGGGAGACATGAGCGTAATATGGGGATCTAATTTCAAAAGTGAAGGTTGGGGAAGTCTGTCTCAGAAATGCCACTTAAGTTGCGTTAGGCAATGGGAGGTGGTGTGGTAGGAGAAGACTCTTACTGGCAGCAGAAATGGTATGTTTCTTGGGAGACTGGCCTTGGGTAAAAGGGGAGAAATGTTTGTAAAGAGAAGAAATTGGCTTGTGTGGAGACATTAACTCTCTTCCTTCCTCCCCTACGCAGCCCCTACCATCTATTGGTTCACCCGGCAGGAGTTCAAATTTTCCAGTACCGTTACTTCTAGGGTTGAAATGCACAGGACATGGGCACCTCTTTTTCTTCTCACCAAGCAGACCACCACTGCTCTCTTCATCCCTTGCTTCAGAGGCACTGCATACAACTCGGCTTGCTGTGTCTCTTGTATGCGCCCACCCTGATGAAACTTCCCAGCCTCTGAGGTCAAGATTTGACCTAAATAACACCTTTCAATCTCAAACCATAAGAAACTGCAAGGTTTGCTAAACCTGATATGAACCTGACTTTATTATTTTTGAACTGAACTGTGAACTGAACTTAAGCCATTTCAAAAAAAACCTAGGGAACTTGTTTGAACCAGACATAAGCTCAGGTTTTGTATTGTGTGGTTTTTAAACGAATAAACCAGAACTAATTCAGAACATGGAAGTATTTTACAACCCGAACTTAAATAATTATTTCATTTAGTTTGATCACTCATCCTGAAGAAAGAATATTAATTATGGGGAAACAGAAATATTTTTAGGTTTGAGTCAGTTGCAGTAGAATCATGCTACTAGATGTTTGCTACATTTCAGTATTAGTTCTCATTGTTCCAAGGAAACTTGTGGCAAGAAGTATGTATTTCTTGTTGTCAGTCTAGGAATTCTACATTTTCCCCTGCATTGATCAAGTGCCTCTAATCCTTATAAAAACCTCCAAATCAAGATTTATGTGAATAAATATGAAGTTAAATCAAAATTAAAAGTTTGATTCTTTTCTCAGGGCTGCCTCTTGTTTTCCATAATAATTGTTTTTCAGTTTAGATCTGGTGAAGGAAAAAAGAATTTGGAAGTGTATTTTTTTCTAGTCAAATATTTTTTATGTGAGGAGCTATGGAAAAATCATATGAGATGTGGCAGTGTAGTGATATGGAAAAAAAATTTAACCGAAAACCTGGTCTATTTGAGAAAGCAGTGACTGCCAGTGACATTCTAGGTTCAGATATTACAGTGAGTAGCATCTTCTCCCTTCAGCGACAGTAGGAGCTAGTTCTACAGCATCAGTGATTTCCACTTAATGCTTCATCGCTTGTAAGGTGTTTCATAACTTGACTTTGGGTTTTAGACTCTGAGTCCTGAATAAAAGCACATGATTTATTTTATTTATTTATTATTTTGCAATGCCATTGGTTTACTCCTTCATTTGAGCTCCAGTTAAACTGAGCCACATGGTTTAATAATAACCTCTCAATTGCCGGGAGCCGGTCCATCCTTGCTGTTTCAAAGGACCTGGCATATATGGCATACTGTGCTTAATATGTTTGCTCACCTTCTTGGCACTATGTGTTTTAACCAAGGTCTCCTCTCTGAGAAAGGTTGCTTCCCCAGGTAGGGATTTTCCCCTGAAGTTAGGGAGGGAATAAAACTCCTCAACTAAGTGCCAGGTGGGTAATTAATCACTTTAACTACGAACAATCATGCTTAAGCTACATAATCTTTACTCCCTGGAATGGAGATAAGAAACGCCCTAACCTTTGTAATAGAGATTGATAGGATTGAATCAACTGGTATAAATACAGATGTAATAAGACAGCAAGACACAGAACTCAGAAGACAGAACCAAGGAAGACAGAACCTACAGACAGAACCGAAGAAGACAGAACCAGGAGGCACAGAACCTACACAGAACGTTCTCTAGAGACAGAATAACTTCGCTGGAGAGAACATGGCAAAAGATCCTGGACAGAAACTGGCCTCAGAACCTAGAGACAGAACCTAGCGAGAGAACCTGGCTGAAGAACCTAGAGACAGAACCTGGCTACAGAACCTGGATAGAACATGGCAAGAGAACCTGACTAGAACCTGGTGACTGAACCTGGCTAGAGAACCTGGACAGAACCTGGCTGGAGAGCCTAGCAAGGGAACATGGACACAGAACCTGGCTGGAGAACCTGGAGAACCTAGCAAGAGAACATGGATACAGAACCTCTCTGGAGATCCAGACCAGAACTTGGCTGGAGATCCTGGCTGGAGATCCTGGCTAGGCTGCTGATCAACTGAACACTGCCTCCGTGTCCTTCCTTCTTCGCCGACTCCATCCACACCTTTGGGGACCCCTGGACCTGCTGGGGTTGGACTCCGGCACTCAATTAGTAATGCTAACAAAGAAGAATTCAAGTTGAGTTAGTTTGCATTTCTAATGATCTGAATTAGTTTTTGACTTTTGAACTAAGCAGAGTTCTATGTGGGGTCTTTCACAGATAGATTTGGATTTAATTGCAAACAAAAAATCAGTTATACAAACACAACTCTTCCAAACACCCACACTCCCCCCCAGATCGACTCCCCCCCATAGAAATGTCTTATTTTGAAGCTAACATTTTTGAATTCATAAAGTTCCAAAAGCGTGTTGTATTTTACCACTTCATCCTCATCATAATACTGGGCCATGAGTTTTATTATCCTAATTTTTCAGATAAGGAATCTGAACTCTAAGTATAATAACTCTTTCCATATCACAAAGTTAGTAAGGGAAAGAACCAAGATTTAGCTTTTCTGGCTCCACAGTTTATTTTACATGATGCCATATGCACAGATAACACTAGTACAAAACAGAAAAGCATAGAAAGCCTTTTATCAAAAGCACATCGCCATCATGATTGGGTCATCCATCTGTAGAATGTGGCACCCCCACAGCACGTATCAAGTTGGTTGAAAGTGTCTGAGAGATTGGGCATAGATTTCCTCTGTCATTCTTTTGTCTTAGAAAAGACCAGATTTAAGAATTTATTGCAAAAAAAAAAAAAAAGAAAAAATGTCTCCTCCATATCCCCTCAGTCCAGTTTGAATCTTTGAACCTGTGGCAATTACACAAGGGATATATACGTGGCTGGAAATGTCAGTGTCCTTGGAGCTTCTCTTTCTTTGCTCTCAAGCATCTCTGAAATCTGCTTGATGTTGGACCTGCATCTCTAAAAGGAGAGCCATACTTTCTCAATCTTCTTGTCCATCAGTGATGTGATAAGCTTTAATTAGCCAATATCTATAGGGTCTTTGAACATCTTAGGGGAGACAGTGTGTTAAATCATTCTAACATTTGATTTAAAAAGATATTTCTCTAGGGAGTTAGTTTAATACAATAACCTCACGGCAATCTTTGCTCAAATGAATGAATTAAAAATTTATATAGATAATTGATATCAATTTTGCAAATCTAGAACTAAAAGAAATTTAATGTTTGCATTTTGGGCCTTTGTTATTTATGTTTATAAATCCAAAGTTATACTGGAAAGTTGCCAGCCTTCATAATGTTTGCCTTAAATCTTTCTTCAGAGACTTTAAAGTTACGACGTCTTTGAGATGAGTTAAAGTGGGAAGATAATTTATACGTTTGTTAGTATAAAGAGGGGGACATTCACATTAAACCGTTATGAAGGATTGTCCTGCATACATTAATATGAAGTGATTGTCATTTTTCTCTTTAAGTAACTTAGATGTAGCTTTTGAACCATAGCTCTGAGGAAACCTAGAGAACCGGCCACCCCACTACACACACATGTATACATATTAATCCCACTGGAATATTGAAGCGACAAAGGCTCATTAACTCAATAGAATGTAAGTAATATAAGTAATAGCATTGCCTTTCATTTGGTGTTGCCAGATACTTTTCTAAAATAATATCTCCATTAGGAACTAGTCAGTCGAGAAAGTACAAAGAGTTTAGCTTTTAAGGGCCAAATATAACCCTGAACTCTAATTTACACACCCTGTTGCCTCCCATTCAACTACCTTTTAAACTTCAGAGATACATGGTAATGAGATAGGAAAATAAAAATGATAGTGCCTTATACATATCACTTACTCAATGTATGTTTGTTGAGTTAAATTAAATTGAATCAAACAGTGACCAAACTAATCCAGATTAAGACATTCCATCCTTCAGCAGTTTGGTTTTTGTTGTTGATTTTGGACTCACTTCAGAGGAAAAGAACAAAGTATCTCTTAAGAAACTTATTTTTTAAAGTCCATTTTGGTTTATTTTAAATCAAATGTAGAACTTAGAGGAGTTTGAAATTATATTTCTATTGCTTTCAGCTCAACAAATGATAAATCACCCGATGACGAATTTATCAAAATCTTCCCCTAAAATGCCCTCTCTTTATCATACTTTCTCTTTCTACATCTTTCTCCTCCACGGCAACATAATGTCATTTCTAGTCTTCATGGAAAAGGCTCCTGTCTTTTAAATAGGTTTTAGTAGTTTTGGCTACTATCTTAAACAGGAGGAACATAAAACACCTCATGTTTTCTAAAGAAATTATCTTAAAGGGATGAAAATGTAGTGGCCACCATCACCAGAATTAGTTCTGGCGCAGGCTGGGTAATGAGGCCTGAAGCCTCAGTTTCCTCATCTGTAAAGTGAAGGAGTTAAAATAAAGTCTGTACACGCCTTAACATTGAATCAGATTAACTCAAGATTGTAAAATCCCAAAAGACTGAAGTTCAAAGGCCTCCCCAGGGAAAAGTCTCCAGAGAAAATGCTGCTTGGTATCCACAGTCCCTGCATTCTAGAAGGGGATTTGTTGGGGATTTGTTTATTATTGGAAAGAAGATTGTGGGACTTAAGAAATCTCAAAAAGTTCTTAGGTCATATCTACACATACAGTTGTTGTTTTTTAAGTGCAGAATAGGGTTTTTTGTTAGTATTTTTTTTTTTCAGTACCATTGGTTCACTATGTAATAACAAATCTATGGGCTTTACTAAAATGTTCACTGTGCACTGATTAGATGACATTGTGTGGACATGACCTTAGACCTGCCTAATTAAGATTTGCTTTATACGAACAACTCAACTTTTTAGTTTACCCCTCTCTCTTTATCATGTAAGACTTTTAGACTGTAGAAGTTGGAATGTGCCTTAGAGTTTTAGTCCACTCCCACCATTTTCTAGTTGAGGAAACTGTCGAGAAAAAGAAACAGAACTTATGTATTTTACACCAGTATTACACTTGATTTTGTAGGGGACTATGGCAACACGTCTTAGGTTTATGTGACTATAATCGTGAGAAATTCTTATATCCACAAAACTGTCATATTAAAAAATGCCTTTGCTTAAGAAAAATTAAATTTTCCACAGTGGGATGTTTTGGTTGAAAC
Source organism: Myotis myotis (assembly GCF_014108235.1). Classification (NCBI taxonomy): domain Eukaryota; kingdom Metazoa; phylum Chordata; class Mammalia; order Chiroptera; family Vespertilionidae; genus Myotis; species Myotis myotis. Next base: position 179,738,695 of record NW_023416335.1, read on the forward strand.
ATTCTGATATTATTGATGGTGGGTTTTCACATAATAGAACTAGAAAAAAACTTTAAATTTAAATCTAAGAGCTGTATTTCACTTCATTTTCCCCTTGCTATTTCACTTACCTTCATGAAATTTTCTTTTTACCTTGTTTTTGTAAGCAACAGCAGAAAAAGAAAACATGCATCTCTTCAAATTCCCAAATCTTCCCAGAAGGTCATAAATTTGGTGTCAAGAACTGTGATGGATCTATAAGTTTGCTTGATGTGTAAGCTAACAAATTAGCCTATCACAGTTCCAGGGGTGCTGGTGGAAGATACAAGACTACTGGGTCAGAGACAAAGGACAGTTTATTTATTTTTTATTTTTTTAAGAGTTTTAAAATGGTTTTACTTATTTTAGAGAGAGAGGAAGGGAAAGGGAGAGAGAGATAGAAACATCAATGATGAGAGAGAATCATTGATCAGCTACCTTCTGCATGCCCCCTATTGGCAATCGAGCCCAAAACCCTGGCATGTGCCCTGACTAGAAATTGAACCATGGCCTCTTGGTTCATAGGTCATTGCTCAACCACTGAACCACACTGGCCAGGCAACAAAGGACAGTTTAATATTCATAGGAACAACAGAAGCCAGAGCATCAGCATTTTTACATGGGTTCTCTGAGTCCCAATTCTCATAGAATGAGGCAAAGAGAGTCAGATAATCCCTTTATATCACTGCATTGTGTTAAAGGAAAGGAGTCTGGGCATAAAGAACTTGGTTCTTTTATAATGGGCAGTAAATATCTATGCTCTTTTTTTCTGAAGGGAGACATTACCTTTATTATACTGAGTTCACAGCTCCACCAAACAAATTTCTCATGTGTTTGATATACCGAAAGCCCTATGTCAAGTGGCAAGGCTATCATTACTGGCACTTTCTCTTTCAAATTTGGGGACATCTTGACTCTGCAACTACAGACATGTTGCTTTTTAGCTGGGGCTCCAGGGTTTGTGTTCTCTGGGTGATTTAGGATTGACTTGTGTAGCAGCAACCTTCTTTGAGGACCCCTTTTACTCTGGGGAAACTACTGGTTGTTACCAAGCAAACATCTTAAATTCTTGCTCAGATTCATCCTAAGGGATAGGGGAGTTTTCCTGGGCAACAATACTGACCACAAGAATGTATGTAGATTTCTTTGGGTCAGTTTTTCGCTTTCCGTTGGGTCAACTTCAACGGCATTATAAAGCCAACCAAGGCAAAGAAGAACAAAATTCTCCTGGGAGTCTGCCTCAGGAAGATACCTCTGAAAAGGGCAAAGGTCCTTTTTATCAGCCAGGATCTATCACAAAATACTCTGAGAACTTAACTGTCATCTCCAAATACATTTAAGATTGACACAGTAGCAGAGTGTGAACCATCAGATGTGCCACTTGTTGCCATTCTTCCTTAACAAGTACTATGTCCCCTGTCCCCATATATCCTAAGCTATCAGCCAAGTTTTAATGATGTGCCTGGTTTCTACCTCTCTGGTCAAAAATTTCTTCCTTTCATTCTCAGCGTGGGTGTATGTCTCTGCAACTCTTGTTTCAAAGGCAGGTATACTGGGATGAATCTTAGTGCTATTTGTTATAATGTGGGGGACTTGAGGCTGGTCGCCAAATTAAAAAGGAAGTTGTCTGCCCTCCCCCCCACCTACATACCTCGAGGAGAATTAGCAACAGCCAGAGTAATGTTTAGACAGCTGTCTTTGAATTATAGTCTGTATTCAACCTTCCACCACTTTCCAAATGGCTCTTTATTAAAGAAGAGGAATACTTATTGCCTGGTACACCATGCAATTTGGCCAACATTTTCACTGCTGATTGTATAGGCTCCCCGAAGTCCCTTTAATGGGCCTGTGAGACATCCCACCCTTCCTCTTCCAGGAAGCTATGTCTCAGTTAGCATCCCATCCTCATCTCTAAAACTGCCAAACACAGGTAAAGAATCTGAGAGTCTGTTGCACTTGCAACCAGCAAGTTAGCCTGTCACAGTATCATAGATGCTAATAGAAGACAAGATTCCTGGATTAGAGACAAAGAGCAATTTGTAATTCACAATAATAGAAGTAGTCAGATTATCAGCACTTTTGTGCTAATTCCTCTAGCTTCAAGATGCACAGATTGATGTGCAAAAGGCCAAATGATATTTGCACGCACAGTGGGTTATGTTACAGGAGAGGAATTCTGAGTTTAGGGAACCAGAATTCTATATAATAAAAGGCTAATATGCAAATTGTCCTCTTGGGAGTTCAACCAACCAGGAATTTGACTGCTCACTATGATGTGGGATGACCACCAGGGGGAAGCACAGAACGAAGGAAAGCCCTGGCAGGCAGCTGGCAGCTGGGTGAAGGAAGGCCCCAGCAGGCAGTCGGCAGCTGGGGGAAGAAAGGCCCCGATCAGCTCTGATTACCAGCCAGGTCTAGGGACCCTACCCATGTAGGAATTTCGTGCACTGGGCCTCTAGTCTTCTATAATAGTCAGTACTCATACCTGCTCTTTGTCCCGGAGGGAGACACTATTTCCATCTTCCAAAGCTGTTATGCAAACTTGCCCTTTGCTTTGAAGAGAGACACTGTCTCCATATTCAAAGGCTGTTTGTGAGATAAACTTCTCTAAAAAGATAGAGTGGAGCAAGGGTCAGTCAATGCTTTTCTTTTAAGATGAGCAGAAAAACAATAGCACAATAGATAATTGTTTCCCTATATTTGGAAGGAAGGGGAAATAGGACAACTACAAGTAGTCCTTGTTTCATGATTATAAGGAACCAATTGAAACAATAGCAGAGGAACCAAGCTTTGGAGTAGTAATGATTCTTTTTGTTAATTCTTATCTGATGATATTTTTCCATTGAGTTTTAGAGAGAGTGGAAGGGAAGGGGAGAGACAGACAGAAAGAGAAACATCAATGTGAAAGAGACACATCCATTAGTTGCCTCCCACATGCAAGTGCCCTTGACCAGAAACAAACCCAGGATCCTTTAGTCAGCAGGCTGATGCTCTATCCACTGAGTCAAAGCAGCTTGTGCTTAATGATTTTTTTAATAGTTGGAAAGTGCATTTCAATAAACAATATATTTAGCAGTTTATGAGGTGTTGTATTAAGATTTCAGGGTTGTAAATGATATGCATTGAGATTTCTTCTGAAAGTCCCCACATGGCATGTTCTCATGAAATGTCACTCTTCCTAATGAGGGAGACAAGATCATAGCATTTGAATAAACAGCCCAATACTCAACTCATTTCAATGTATTCTTTTGACTGCAAGAGCCATTGAACCTCACCACAGAAGTGAAATCTATAGATGTTTGTTTTACATTGGATGTATTGAATTGGGCAGTGCTAGCAATTTGACTGTTCTATTTTCCTCTTAAGAAACTTGATAGCTTACACTTATTTTGTCAATTATCTATACTAATAAAACGGTAATATGCTAATTAGGGCGGACGTCTTCTGGACATCCATCTGGATGTCCATCCGGACAAAGCCACAGCGGCTGCATGGCCTTGGGCTCAGGTAGCCTTGGGCTCAGGCAGCCTTGAGCCACAGCAGCTGTGAGGCCCAGGGCTCATGGCAGCCTTGAGCCCCGACAGCTGCGAGCCTGGGGCTCAGGCAGCTGTGGGCTCAGGCAGTTGTGAGGCCGGGACCAGACTGTGGCTTAGGGAGAGGGCCTAAGTCATCAGTAGGACATCCCCTAAGGGGTTCTGGACTGTGAGAGGGGGAAGGCCAGGCTGGGGGACTCCTCCACCCCCCCAGTGCATGAATTTTTGTGCACCTGGCCTCTAGTCCTATATAATAAAAGGCTAATATGCAAATAGACTGAACGGTAGAACAACCAAACAACTGGTCACTATGATGTGCGCTGACCACCAGGGGGTGCACGCAGAACATGACCGGCGTCGGCCATGGTGGGATGGTGGAGCAGGTGAGTGGGGGTGCCAAACCAAGGCAGGGCACCGGTCGCTGTCATCGGGACAAGCCTCTGGTAGTTACTGAAAATTCTATGCTCCCACGCACCGTGGTCCCACCTGGTGCTCACACCTGCTGCTGGCACCAGCCCTAGTCGCACCTGCTGCCAGTGCCCAGCCTGGCACTGGCCCTGATCACTCAGTGCTGTCAGTGGGTGCAAGTGGCAGCTACTGGCTCCGATTGCCCCTGAGGGCTTCTCTACCTCCCCCTGCTCCTGAGGGGCTATCAGGGCCTGCAGCCTCCGCTCACACCCACTTCTGGCAATGGCCCCACTTGCACCTGCTGCTGACACCAGAGCCACTGCTTGCACCCGTTGCCAGCACCCAGTTCCAGTTCCTATCACTCGGCATCATCAGCAGGTACAAGTGGCCACTGCCAGCCCTGACCTGCCCTGAGGGCTTCTCCACCTCCCCCTACTCCTGAGGGGCGATTGGGGCAGCAGCCATTGCTCGCACCTGCTGACAGCGCCGGCCCCGCTCACACCTGCTGCTGGCACTGGCCCCAATCACTTTGTACTGTCAGCAGGTGCGAGCAGGGCCAGTGCCGTCAGTGCATGGGAGTGGCAGTGGCAGGAGTGAGGCTGCCATCAGACAGGGGACTGGGGGGCCATGGTGGGAAGGGCTGGGCCATGGCGTGGAGGATGGGCTGAGACCCGCCCCTGTGCCCACCACAGCCTCGTGGCTCACAGTTCCTTTCAAGGTGCATGAATTCATGCACTGGGCCCCTAGTATATTAATAAAGCTGAAGGGGGGAAAAGAAATATAGCATTTTGTTTTACTAATAAAAAGGAGCAATACCTTTTTCCTCACCCTGAGACCTCGCATATATACATTTCTATTCAGAGGAGTTTTCACAATAGTTGAAAGCATTGTGCAAGATTTGGAGAATGGCTAAGTGCAGAGCAATCATTTGTTTTCTGTATAGGTAGATTTTGTGTTCACTCTATTTACATTGGTTACAGGGAATTTTCCATTGCTAGCTTAAATTGAGTTAGTTGTACTAACTGGCTTTGGGTCTTTCAAATTTTGACACTTGTAGTTATTGTGTAAACTTAAACATATTATATAAGTCCTGAGACTTTGTGTGTGTGTGTTTTCCCCCTCTGTGAAAACAGAGCATAGAAAACTCACTTATGAGCGAGCTTATGAGGTCTCCTGGGATAAAATTAAATAGAGTGTCTAAAAAAACCCTTGTACAGTGCATAGAATATACTAAGTGCCCAGTAAGTGTCTGTCCCCCTCTTTCCTATGTGGTTTGCCTGCAAATGGATAGAAAATCCTCATTCTTCATTGTCATGTCATTCATCGGTTCACAGATTCCTCATTGAACCAGGAATGGGAAATCAATCCTTCCTGAAAGACTTTGCCTTCTTCCTCAGGAGAACAAACTTCTCTGCTCACTCACTTGATATTCTATTGTTTACAATGACCCCCAGAACTGCATCCATTTTGAATAATAAAGATTCACTATATAGACATCAGACAGGTCCTGGGACTGATGCCATGTGAGAGCTCCTAAGAGCAGGGAGTGTGTTAAAAAGCTAAAGAACAGATTTGAAAAGCCTGAAATCCTTAGAATCACAGCTTCAGATCCTGGCAGGATTGAATTCGCTTTTTTTTCCTCTGGAGTAGTTAAACTTAGTTTCATGTGTTTTGTCTGAGTACTGCGTGTGGGAGTGGGAATCTATATCATTCAGATGGAAGCTTTCATCTGTTTCAAGCCTGTATGTATATTAAAACAGCCATGAAATTTTATATGTGCTCAAAGCCTAAAAATATCAGCACAGACCTTAAGAGAGTCAGACAGTGGGCTGAAGAAAGATTTAATATTCATTACTTCTCCTTTCTATTACTTTTTTGCATTAGTTTTGTAAAAGTTGGGTTGACAGGAGCTCTACAAATATACTTTGAAAACTGAGCAATTGTCCACTTAATGCATTCTATGAAAGTGACAACTCTAAATACTTTTAAATAAAAGAAAACCACAACCTTTTCCTCAATAGCAGAGTTTTAGGGCTCAATTTGTACAAACAAGGGCCTAAATTTCCTTTTTATTTCACTTCTTTTTCTAGCGTTGCCAATGTAATATTGAGTTTCTTTAGTATAAACATAAAAGGAACAAAAGGAGGAAGTAAGGCTGCCTCAAAGGGACAAATGCTATCCATAAAAGGGAGTCTGTCCTGAAGATGGGTGTTCTTGGGGTTTTACATTGAGGTCATGTCCCTGAGAAGCACTGGGGACCCTGGAGAGCCATTTGTCCCCCCATCTAAGACATTCTGGAGCCATCTGTATGTGATTTGGGGGCTCTCAGGCCAATGCCTGAATGGCCAAGGAATTATAGGTATGTTATTGAATTCATTCATTCCTTCACTTCATGATCTTGAGAAAAACATGCCTTTGCTGCATTCAACCCCACAACCCCCACATCTTCCCCTTTTAACACGTCACATGAAAGTAAGAGCTAGAGCATATGAATATCTATTTTTGGTAAATGTCATGGTTTTTCACATCACTGAGTAAGCATGAAAATTTCTCTCTAAATATTTGAATCATTTCATTTATAGTCAAGGACACTTTCTCAAAATGAACATTTTAAAGCCAACCAATTTGACTATACATCTGGGTCTGAGCTCAAGAGAGGCAGAAACACTATAGTTAATCAAACTCATTTGTATTACTATTCTTGTCTGGTGGTCTCACTTTGAGGAAACCACAAAGATGTCATTTTGGGAAGTGGCAGCTTAAGGGGTGGGGCTGAGTTGGAGGTGTTGGATCTTTTGGTCAATGATTGTATAAAAAAACATAAAATTGTAAAAAAAAAGATTGTTAGTAAACTTTTTTTTTCTTAACACATTTTCTTTTTCAGAGCAGTAATTTTGAAGTATGACAATTTGGAAAGAATGGATGTAGTGTCACATCATGCAAAGAACAGATCACTAAGTTTAGGGGTTAGGATAAACTGGGACTTAGTCCTGTCTGCCATTTTTTATTTTTGTTGTGTTGGGAAAATTGCATACCAATATGGTGTCAATTTCTTCTTTATAAAATAAGGAATTGGCTTATATCAGAGTTCTCAAAATTTATACTTTAGACTTGTGAAATTGTCTGCAAGAGTAAACTTATAAAATAAATTAAAATAAGTTGAGAAATGCTGTACACTATATCCTCCAAATTTACATTACCATATTATGGGCTGTGAAAGGTTCTGTAGTTAAAGACCCCAGCTTACAGTACAGTACTTTCCAAAAAAAATTTTTTTAGTGATGCATCTTGATATCTTTTAGAAATAGAGTCCAGGCATATGTCTGAGACATTGAGGGCTCAGTTCCAGATCACTGCAATTGAATATCAAAATAAAGCACATCGCACAAGTTGTTAGTTTTCTGGTGCATATAATAGTTATGTTTGCACTATATTGTAGTCTATTAAGTGTCCCATAACATGTCTAAAAAAACAATGTACATACTTTAATTTAAAATTTATTTATTTCTAAAAACATGTTAACCATTATCTGAGACTTCAGCACGTTGTAATCTTTTTGCTAGTGGAGAGTTTTGCTTCAATGCTGATGACTACTGACTGATCAGGGTGGTGGTTGCCGAAGGATGGGGTGGCTGTGGCAATTACTTAAAATAAGAAAACAATGAGTTTGCCTCACTGATGTACTCTTTCTCTTACAAACAATTTATCTATAATATGTGATGCTCTTTGATAGCATTAACCCAAAGTAGAATATCCCTGCTGCTATCTTAGACACTAATTTTACATAACATTCTAAATCCTTTGTTGTATTTCAATAATCTTCAACAGGAGTAGATTCCATCTTAAGAAACCACTTTCTGTGCTCATCCATAAGAAGCAACTTCTTATTTATGGAAGTTTTATCATGAGATTGCAGGGATTCAGTCACCGTGTTCAGGCTCCACTTCTAATTTGAGTTCTTGCTATTTCCACCACATCTGTAGTTACTTCCTCCATTGAAGTCTTAAACCCCTCAAAGTCATCAGTGAGGGCAGGAATCAACTTCTTCCAAACTCTTGTTAATGTTGATATTTTGACCTCTTCCCATGAATTATGGATGTTCTTAATGGCATCTAAAATGGTGACTACTTTCCAGAAGGTTTTCTATTTACTTTGCTCTGATAGTAAATCAAAGGAGTTACTATCTATGGCAGCTATAGCCTTACAAAATTTATTTCATAAATAATAAGACTTGAAAGTCAAAATTATTCTTTGATCCATGTGTTAGCAGGCAGGACAATGGAAACATGAATCTTGTTTTACATCTCCATCAGAGCTCTTGGGTAATCAGGTGCATTGTCAATAAGTAGTAATATTTTGAAAGGAATCTTTTGTAAACAGTATTTCCCCAAAGTGGGCTTAATAGTCAATAAATCATGCTATCATACTTTCATTCAGTTTTTTTAAATTTAATTTTTAAATATTTAATAATTGCTCTTAGAGAGGGAGGAATGGAGAAAGAGATAGAGAAATACTGATGTGAGAGAGATACATCAATCAGGTGCCTCCTGTATGTGCCCTGATCAGGGATCAAACCCACACACAACCTAGATATGAGTTCCGACTGGGAATTAAACCATGATCATCAGATTCATGAGATGATGCTCCAAGCAACTGAGCCACACTGGCCAGGGCTCATTCAGGTTTTGTTTTTTCATTGATAGAGCACAGGCAGGGTAGATTTAGCATAATTCTTATGGGTTCTAGGAGTATGAGCATTGACTTCAACTTAAAGTCACCAGCTGCATTAGCCCCTACCAAGAGAATCAGCCTATCTGATGAAGCTTTAAAGCCAGGCATTGACTTCTCCCTAGCTACGAAAGTCCTACGTGGCATCTTCTTCCAATATATGGCCGTTTCCTCTACATTGCTTAGTGTAGGCATCTTAATTAATTGGATCTTTTGGATAACTTGCTGCAGCTTCTACATCAGCACTTGCTACTTCACCTTGCACTTTTATGTTATAGAGATAGCTTCCTTTCCTTTCTTAAACTTCATGAATCAACCTCTGCTAGCTTCAAACTTTTCTTCTATAGCTTCCTCACCTCTCTCAGCCTTCACAGAATTGAGGAGTCAGGGCCTTGCTCTACTCTTAGAGCAAGGTTTTGGCTTACGGGAATGTTATGGCTGGTTTGATCTTCTATCCAGACCGTTTAAACTCTATCCATTTGTAAACCTTCTATTTGTCTTTCTTATCATTCTTGTGTTCACTGGAGTAGCACTTAATTTCCTTCAAGAATTTTTTCTTTGCATTCACAACTTGGCTAACTACTGCAAGAGGCCTAGCTTTCGGCCTAGCTCAGCTTTCAACATGCCTTTCTCATTAAACTTAATCATTTCTAGTTTTTTATTTAAAGTGAGAGACGTCTGACTCTTCCTTTCACTTGAACACTTGCAGGTCATTGTGGGGTTATTAATTGGCCTAATTTCAATATTGTTGTGCTTCAGGAAACGGGGAGGCCAAGGACAGAGAGAGACAAGAAAACAGGCATCAGTGGAACAGTCAGAACACACATTTATTTATTAAGTTCACCATCTTATATGGACACAGTTTGTGGTGCCCCAAAGCAATTACAGCACTGACATAAAAAATCAGTGATCACAGGTCAGCATAAAAATATAATAATAGTAGAAAAGTTAGAAATATTGTAATATTTATGAAAATGGGACGTAGAAATAGGAAGGGAGCAAATGTTGGAAAAATGGCACTGATAGACGTGCTCAACACAGAGTTGTCACAAACCTTCCATTTGTAAAGAAAAGTACTATTTGTGAAGTCTGATAAAGTGAAAAGCAGTAAAACAAGGTATGCCTATATAACAAATATCTTCCGGAAACACTGGATTTAACCATGTCTAAGACCCTTTCCAGCTACCATTCAATGATCCTATTTACTCTGCTCTTGTTATTTTTTGTTATTTTGCCAATAAGAGAGTTTTCCTTTGTTGATTTTTGGTAATTTCTCAGATAAAGAATAATGAGAGGTAAAATAATTTAGTCATCTACGGATTCATTGAATGAATCATTGATCCCTCTACCTCATTTAAGGTACTTTCCAGGATTAAAGTTTATGATTCTAAGATTCTTATTTAGATAGCATATGTAAGAGTCTTGTTTTCTTATCTATTCAGTCACCCTATATCATTTGATTGGAGGATTTTACCCATTTACATGTAAAGTAATTGGTGATAGATATATAGTTATTGCCATTTTATTATTTACATTTTTTATTTTTAAAATTTATATTATTATTTTATTAATTTTAGAGAGAAAGAGAGAGAAACATTGATTGGTTGCCTCCTGCACATATCCCAACTGGGGATCAAACCCACAACCTGGGTATGTGCCCTGATTGGGAATCAAAACCACCACCTTTTGGTGAAAAGGATGATGCTCCAACCAACTGAGCCACACTGATCAGGGCTCTTCTTTTTAAAGAAGACCCTTTAACATTTCTTGTAATATATACTTGTTTGGTGAACTCCTTCTGCTTTTTCTTGCCTGGGAAGCTCTTTATCTGTCCTTCTATTCTAAATGATAACTTTGCGGGATGGAATAATCTTGGTTGTAATCCTTGCTTTTCATCATTTTGAATATTTCTTGCCAATCCCTCTGGCCTACAAAGTTTCTGTTGAGTAATCAGCTGACAGTCTTATGGGAGATCCATTGAAGGTAAATTAACTGCTTTTCTTTTGCTGCTTTTTAGATTCTCTCTTTGGTTTTTACCTTTGGCATTTTAATTATAATGTGCCTTGGTGTGGGCCTCCTTGGGTTCATCTTGTTTGGGATTCTCAGGACTTCCTGGGCTAATATATCTAATTCCTTCAACAGGTTCGGGATGTTTTTTATCATTATTTCTTCAAATAGATTCTCAATTTCATTTCTCTCTTCTCCTTCTGGTACCCTTACAATGCGAATGTTTGTATGCTTGATGTTGTCCCAGAAACCTCTTAAACTGTCCCTATTTTTTTCTTTTTGCTCTTCTGCTACCTTATCTTCCACATCAATAATTTGATTCTTTGTTTCCTTTAATCTACTGCTGATTCCCTCTATTGTATTCTTCATTTCAGTTATTGTATTTTTTATTTCTAACTGGCTCTTTCTTATGTTCTCTCTCTCCATTTTGATGTTTTTATCTCTTTGTTGAAGTTTTCACTGAGATCTCTGAGCATCCTTATGTGGTTTGAACTCTACATCTGACATATACTGCTTGTTTACATTTTGTTTAGTTCTTTTTCTGGAGTTTAGTTCTGTTCTTTCATTTGGGGCATGTTTCTTTGTATTCTCACTTTGGTTGTCTTCCTGTATTTGTTTCTATGTATTAAGTCAGTGGTCGGCAAACTGCAGCCCCTTGAGTGTGGCTCTTCCATGAAATACCATGTGTAGACACGCACGTACAGTGCGATTGAAACTTCGTGGCCACACTCAAGGGGCCAAAGAGCCGCATGTGGCTCGCGAGCCACAGTTTGCCGACCACTGTATTAGGTAGTGCTGTTATGTTCCCAATCTTGACAGAATGAATTTATGTTGCAGGTGTTCTGTGGAGCCCAGTGGTGCAGTCTTCCTGGTCACCTAAGCAAGGTGTCCCAGGTGTGTCCCTGTGTGAATTGTATGTGCCCTCCTGTTATAGTTGAGCCTTGATTGCGGTTGGCACATCAATGGGAGAAACTGACCTTCAGGCTGATTGGTTGTGAGGACTGGCCATGACTACAGTGGAGGAGGTTTTATGCAAGGGCTGGTCCCACAGACCAAGATTCACCTTAGCAGGACTCTGGTGCCCATCCAGTCTGTCCTTTGAATGTGTCATTTGTGGAGGTGGTTGGGTGGTGCTCTGGTGTGGTCTGAAGCTGACCACTGGATGTGTTAGTTCTTGGATCTCTTGGGAGGTACAGGCCAAAGTCATTTGTAGCTGTTTGCTGTCCAGGGCCACCTGGTATAAGCTGCAAAGTGATCTTCAGATGGTTGCCACTTGAGCTGGACTTGGAAGTGCCTGAGAGAAACTAAGTCACAAATTAAGGCCAGCTGCCATTAGTGTCAGGGCTGTACTTGGGGCTGCTTAGCAAAAGGTATGGGGCACACCCAGGCCAGATGATGCTCATTTGGGGTTTGTGAACATTTGAGGAGTTCTAGGAAAGTTTTCAGCATGAACCAAGACAGGCCATTTTTATGGAACAGCCACTGGAAGCTGCTTGGGTGGGCTTGAACGTTAGGTGGGATAGGTTCTCAGGGAGTCACCAGGGCAAAGTGAACAGTTTTAGCCATTTTGAAGGAGAATCAAATATGGTGTCTGCCTGCACCTCCAGGGGCAGGGCTCAGCAAAGGAACAATGACTTCTGCTAGTACTTCTGTCTGGGAGAAAGCTGTTCCTCCAGCCCTCACCCTGAAGCCAGACAATTCAGTTCCTCCCCACATGTCCCTGGTTCCTTTTGGGCTGCTGCCCCAGAGCTGGGGCTCTGAGAAAGTGGGTCCATCAGTGAGTAAGTCCCTGTGTGTACCCTTTAAGAAGAACACCTGGAACCCCAGCAGACCTCTGCGTCACTCAGTCATAATCCCTGCTGGTTTTATAGCCAGAAGTTATAGGGACTTCTCTTCTTGGCACTGAGAGCCTGGTGTGGGACAGGGACTCCTCACTCCTCAGGGGACCTCCACAGCCAGGATATCCTTCCTGATTTTTAACTGCCACAAGTTGATGTGGGACCAGCCCCTCCTACATCTCTACCCCTCCTAAGTCTCAGTGTGGCTTCTGTATATCCTTAGTTTTAGGATTTCTGTTTAGCTAGATTTCAGGCAGTTCTCAATGATGGTTGTTTTGTAGTTTGGTTGCATTTTTGATGTGGTCATGGGAGGAGGCAAGGGTAGCTTTTACCTACACTGCCATCTTGATGGGAATTTCTGCATCTTTATTTATTTAAAATATATTTTTATTGATTTCAGAGAAGAAGGGAGGAGAGAGAGATAGAAACATCAATGATGAGAGAGAATCATTGATTGGCTGCCTCTTGCACGATGAGGTACCGAGCTTGCAACCCACATGCACTGACTGGGAATCGAACTGTGATCTCCTGGTTCACAGGTCGACGCTCAACCATTGAGCCTCCACGCCAGGCATGCATCTTTAGATAGATGCTCAAGTTCATCTTGTAAAGAAGATAATCTCTGTTTTAAAACATGTCTTCATCACCTGTAATTTATTTCTTTCATCAAAGTTCAAGATGTATTTTATTTTGGTTTAAAAAAATGTTTTCCCTACTTTCAGCATCAAAACATTAGTACCATGTGCTTTATTTACCATAAAAATTGTTGAAAAATTTCCCAATTACTCCTTCTGTAATTGGTCACTTTCCAGTTATACATCAAGAATGGTAAAATACTCGCAATACCCACAAGGTGGCATGGCCTTCTTGTGTAATTCAGTTTCATTTGCTTTATTTTAACTTTAGTTAATGCTCTATTTTAGATTCTACTTTTTATTAAAGTTTTGAATTTCACTTTATAGTTTTATTTCTCCTCACTTGCAGCCAATGTGGAATGTTTGAATTTCTAGATAAAATGTATTTTAACAAACGGGTGTTAAAGTAAAATCTTCAGCTTTTCTGTTGTTTCAGTTCACTTTGGAGCTGAATTTTAGTTGTTTGACTTTTTACAATGCCTACTGCCTATATTAATGCCTAATAAATGCTAGATATTAATAAGTATTTTCTGTGGAATTTAATGAATTGCTTTGCTGAAAAAATATTTAAATACTCAGTATTATCAGAATGATTTATGGATACTTTTTTATCATTCTACTTGATGGTTAAAAATATCCCCATTGTCCAGGAAATACTGTTATTTTATGATATTACAAGATGTGTTATGGATTAGGGTAAAATTTCCATTCTATCTCAGTTGTAAGAAAGGCATGGTTAGTTCACTTTATTTATTTATTATTATTATTTTTTGTAAACATTTGTGCATGCTCTGTCTATACCCAGAACTATGGGAAGTGCTAAAAAATATTCAAGGATGACTAGAACATAGATAAGTGAGTAGTATTTAATTTACACATATAGTATTGTAATAGTCACACATTCATTCATTCATTTTTGAAATATTTATTGTTTACTGTGTGTCCAGTATTGTGGATGGTGAATAGTGAATAAAATAGTAAAAAATCTTACATGAGAGTGAGGGAGACAGATGATAAACTAGATAAATATATAAGATGTGAGAAATACATAATATGTTCAATAATGATACATGCTGAAGAGAAAAAACTAAGAGGGAGAGTCAGTAGGGAGGATTGACAGCAGTTATACTTCTGAGGAGTCAGAGAAGACCTCTCAAAGAAGGTAGACTTCGCAAAAATACCCAAAGAAGGTACCGAAGGGAACCGTATGGTTATCTTGGGAAGAACATTTCAGGCAATAAACATTTGGGGACAGTGAGCACAAAGGCTGCAAGGTGGGGACGGGTCACTACTATAGTATGTGCTGCCGCAGTCTTGTGTAAAATGAGAAGGGAACAAAGGGGAATGAGGGACTCCTGGGGGAAGCTAAAATTTGTTTTGTAGAGGAAGGCAAGTTTACCCAAGACCAAATGAAGAGAATGGCACTCCTGGTGGAGAGAACAGCGGGAGCAAAGCCATAGACACATGAAAGATAACATGTGTTTACATGGGAAGCAAGCAAATGAGACAGTAAATTGGACCAACAGCAATAACCTTGTATACACAACTCTTACTTTATATCTACTTGGGCGGAAAAGCAGTAATTTTACCAGACTAATTTTGAGGAAAAAAAAAATCTGAGTTTTAATTGAGGCAAATCATGAGAAAAAAACAAAACAAACAAGCAAAAAAAGCACGTGACAATATATGTGCAGGGTAACCTTAACTGATAACTCGGATCTGTTTTTCTTTTCAAAGGAATCTATGTTTCCTGTCATTGGGATTAGGAAGCTTTGAGTTCAGAATGCCTAAGAGGACAGACAGTAAATGTTTTGAGTACTTTATATTTTCTAGCTGTCGGTTCTGCTTTTGAGATAAGGCCCTCAATATGCAGTGTCTACTTTGGAATGCACTAAATTTTAGATATCTGAGATCTCTACAATGGATGGTCTCTTTTATGAGAGGTTTCACCAGAGGGAGAGCTCAAGTGATTATATCTAATGGCTTCTGCTAGGTTTTAAACCTTTTGTAGGGGTCAGATAAGGGGATGGAAAAATACCCTTTGATTGTTTTGGAGAGTCAGAGTCTGACACACTCAACTGTAACACCACAGTTCTAAATGAATGTATACATCTGCCACTGCAGTTATGATTCTTTTCTTTCCTTTTAAGATACAATGGTGGTTTTAAATCTCAGGCTATAACATCAGGTGTGCAAGCTACCATTTATGCTTCTAAAATTCAATTTAATATCCACCTTCACACATCATTCCACTGGCATGGCAGAAAACTTACCTTCGGGCTTTTGGTGGGAGCCTGCCTGGCTGAAGTTGTGTTAAGCGTTTGAAGGCCATGATGAAGTCCAAAGCTCTATGTGGGGTGGATCTGCTCCACACAGATTGCCACAGAGAGGCTGTTGACCTTCTGCTCATATGGCCCCTGCAAGCCTGTGGACAGCCTGCTGGTTCTGTGACACCTTTGGAGGCTGAAACTTGCAGCTTCCTTCCAGGCATAAGGCCACGAGAATCCGTGCTGGGCCACCCTTTGCCCCCTATGCCTGAATTCTAGTGCCCTGCCCAGGTTCATGTTATCTCTCCTGGGCTCTGCCCTGGACATTCTCAGCCAGTATCCCTTTAGTACTAACTTGTCTCTTTTGTCTCTCTTCCTCACCACCCAGTAGAAACTGTTTCAAAGTCTAGAAGGAAAATCTTTTTGCCTTTGTGTTTTCTTTACTAGTTGGCCCACATCATCAATATTTCCTTAAGAGCTAGGCTCTTGGAAATCAGGTATAGAATGAGCAGAGGGTATTTTCTAACCCCCCTCATGTGGCCCTTCTGACCCATTAGCTGGAGAGAAATACAGAGGAGGAATGAAGTTATAATTTCAGAAAGACGCGCATAATGTTATAGACACAAAAGCTGTGTTCATAGTCAAAGTATTTTTTCATATGTGCATGTGTGTTCTGTATGGGAAGGCAGGGGCACTGGCCTCTACTCTTTTAACATTTTTTCCCTTTAACATCTTAGAGCACTAGTTTCTTAATAGACAAACAGTGGACACGGAGCCTGCAGATTCCAACTGGAAGATTGTTAGGAGAATTAAACAAGACAATTGTGTGAATGTGGTTAATCATTATACATGGATACACATTAATATAGCACTAAAAACACTTTTCTGTTTTCAGCTCAAAATTCTGAGTTTTGGACTTCAAGGGACCCATGTTCTCAAATGTAAAACTAGTGACAACGCAAAACTATTAGACTCATTAGATAAAATGTTAGTTTGTATTCGCTTTCCTAAGAAGAGTAGGAAATATCACTATTGTTGTAGATGCTCTTCTTTGTCCAAACCGTTAATATCTTTCATTCTGCTCCATTGCTTCTTAACGCAAGTAGCAGCTCCATGAGGCCATTATTATGCTCATACCTCTGAGAATGTTGCGGTATACTCAGAGCTGAAGGATGGATGGTCTGTGCCTACCTGGGTTGAGCAGAGGAAATGCGGCTGGAAGTTTGCACCTGCCTTGGGACTTAGCACAGCACTGAGTACAGGCCAGCTTCCACATCACTGCTCCTTCAGTGATAGGACCCTGCAAGGCGAGGTCCAGGACATTTGAACAAAGGGGCAGCAGGGGCTGGACAGTAGGGGCTGGACAGCAATAGAGGGCCTGGCATCCCAGGCATGCCAGCCAGCTGCTGCTCTCCTTCTTGGCCCTTCCCCCATCTCTGCTCCACCTGCCCACAACAAGTACACACATACACACACTGTGTCCTGTGACCTGGGACAAATAGATGAGCATTTTCGGATACTGTTAACCCCCACACAGGTACATTTCAATTCTGGTCCAATCTCTTTTTCTTCTGATGCTACTTATTTCTTCCTTACACCATTTTTCTGAGATAGATGGCAGACTTAATAGTGTGTATTTTTTACAAAGAATAACAGCTATCATAAATTGAGCACCTATTATGTGCCCAGCCTTGTATTAAGCACTTTACATTCATTATGTCCTTGGATTCCTACAAAAAACATCTGAAGTAAAAATTATTTCCTTATTTCCAGTTTCCTCATGCTGACAGGTGAGAAAACTGAAGCTTAGCGAAATTAAGTGGCAAAATGAGCACCTTGATCCCAGGTGGTCTGACTCTAGAGCTTAAGCACATCAGTTCCTTCAGCCCTGGCTTCTCTGAATTAGGACACCTGCAAGCTTTCTCTGATCAAGCACCCCTTCTCCTTTCCTACTTACTGTCCTGAAGGGATGCCACCCTGGGATCCAAAACTTAAACATTTTGGAGGGACCACTTTTTAAAATACCTAATTATGAACACAAATTTGGAAATATGTATGTAGGTATGTATGTATGTATTTATTTATTTATTTATTAACTAGTAGCCAGGTGCATGGAATTCATGCACATTAAAAGGGGATTAATTAGAGGAAATACTTTAATATTGCTATTTGCCCTTTCTCTATAATACAGTGGTTCTCAACCTTGGCTGCACATTAGAATCACCTGGGAATCTTTTTAAAATACTGATTTCTGGGCCTCATCCTCCGGAAATTCTGTTTCTTTGTTACTAGAGTTGTGGCCCCACCCCATAACAAAATGGGGTGGCCACACCAACACCATCCAAATGGAGAGAAGTGGACAGAAAATTATAGTGGAATGAGACAGCTGTAGTAACCAAATGTCTTTGGTTAATATCTATTTTCTTCAAATTTTGTAAAATCTCATGGCCATCTGAACGCATTTCTAGAGTCTCCTTAACAACCTTGTACGTAAGCTATATAAGAGAAGGGGTCTGATGTTTAAATTTCATTAGCCTTATGAGCAAAGAAGGCTTTCCATCCATTATATTATCTCTTTTTTGCATGTGGAAAAGACATGAAAACTACTTCCCTTTTGTTTTGTATTTAATTATCAACATCTCAAACTCCCTTTAACAAAAGTCTTGACTGCTCAAGATTTATTTGTACTTAGTCTACCATTAGCTTAGAGGTATCTTTTGCATACCTTGAAGTTATGAACAGAGATAGCTTCATGAGAATTATGAATCACAAGACATTTCTCAATTTATTTCTCTGACACTAGGTTTAAAAGAAAGCAGAGGCAGAGTTAGAACTTGGCAAGCAGACAATCACAATTACAATTATAATATAATTTAATTATGTCATAAAAATTCAATGAGTCACAGTGGGACACCAACCTAACTTTCTAAAATGTGTAAAAAACTTTAACCAGTTGTTTTGGTTTCCCACACAAACAACTGGTTTAATTTTCGCATTGGATAAATCAATATGCTTTCTTGAGCAGAATTCTACCTTCTTCTAAATTGTAAACATACTGGAATAGAAACCATGTCTATTTCGCTTACTTTTATATCCTCAATTCCTGGAGTATTAGCAAACATGTGCTAGTTAGCATGGAAATATTTGGTAAATGAATGAAATTAAAGGCTATCAATTATTCAACTTCTGCTATGGCGCATACTAATACAATTTCCTATTGCTATGGTAACAAATTACTACAAAGTCAGTGGCTTCAAACAACCCAAATTTATTATTTTACAATTCTGAAAGTCTTGTTCGAAATAATAAGTGTTATGGGGGCAAAATCCAGGTGTTAGCTGGGTTGCGTTTCTTCTAGAGGGTCCAGGAGAGAATCTGTTGCTTTTTCCAGCTTCTAGAGGCCTCTTGCTTGCCTTGCTTCATGGCCTCTTCCTCAAATTTCAAAGCACATCGCTCCAACTTCTGATTCTCTTATCCCATCTCCTTTAGGCGCACTCAGATAATTTAAGATTATCTCCCCATCTCAAGATCCTTAACGTAATCCCATGTGCAGAGTTCTTTTTGCCACTTAAAGTAAAATGTTCTCAAGTTCTGGGGAGTAGGATGTAGACTTCTCTGGGGGGCAGGGGGGTGGCGTTATACTCTGTCGCAGAGTAAGAAAGTCATGCCCAGAATATTTGTTTTTAAGACCATTACTGGAACTCACAGAGTTTTCACCTTCTGATTTCTGGGCTAGTTGTTTTGTTTTCACTGAAACAATACTTTTATTAAAGAAAACTTTTTGGAAAAGCATTTTAGTTCCCAGAAAGATTTACTGGACACAACGATAATAAAAATGTCTATATTCATACCAAGAAGTAGTACAAATGCTGAGAAAATTGGCTCTGTGGGAAGGCTCTCTTTGTTTTAGCAATTTATAATCTGGGTGAGTGGATGAATCACAGGTTTTTGATTCTTACCACCCCTATTCTATCAGTTCTTTATTGCTTATTCAATTCTGGAAAACGCTCAATATGCTCCATTAGTGAGGACCTACCCTCTTTTCTCCATTGCTCTCCTCTTCTCTGTATGAGTTACACAGAAAAACTTGAATCAAGTGTCAAGATGAAGATATTTGTTTAATGATGCTTCTCAGAGAGCTGATAACAACTTAATTAAAAAGGGCATATGATAATAACTCAAATATTTTTAGCAGAATATGAGTTGCAGACTGCCTCAATGTGAACTAGTAATCAGAAGAATTTCTGTCACATTCTAGGTGCTCAATAAATATCTCTGAACTAATTACACCTTTATAGACAATGAGGATAAGACACGGATCACTTCGATTGCATAGAGTAGCTAACTCTTATACTTATTCTAGATAGGATATAACAGTGATTCTGAAGGCACAAATTCCATGATTAAATAATGAAAAGATAAACACAAAAAGGAACTGGTACCAGGCTCTAGTGAACACCTTGTGGACAATGGGCATGAAAAAACCTTTTTGAAATTTGGTCCACTATTGCACATTGAAACATCACAGTATCACTTCTCAAGTCTGACTCAACAGAGTGCCACCACTGAGTCATCTGACCACTTCCTGGGTTTTCCCCCTCGAAGCCTTCACACCCAGGGTCTGCTGTACCCCACCCTGATGGGCGATGATCTCAACAGGGTTCATTAACAGATCCTACTTATGTAATGGTCCCTGTGGAAACCAGGATCCCATCTCCGGAGACTGACACTGAAGAGTGTTTAAACAACAGCAATTAGCTGGGAATATTCTCCCACATGACATCTGTGAGAAGCATCTGACCTCATAAGCAAGGCTTTCTGTGGTGAGGAAGGGTGGTATGCGCCTTACAGAAAATGCAAAAATGGCTTCAGGGCATTACATACATGATTACCCAAAAAGTAATGTGTGGTGCTGGAATCTTGCTTCACATTTTGAGAGTAGAAAGATAACTGAGAAGAGGAACAGAACAGAGGTCATTGATGAAGGGTGAAGTCGATGAAACAGTCTGAGGAAAAGAAAGCTCTGGGCCTCACTTCGTTATTCAGCAGCTGTACCTCGAGGTCTCGTGATGGAGCAGCCACGGTTTTGGTCTTTCCTCCTCCTCAATCCTATTTTTTCCTGCTGCCAGCTCTCTTTCTGTTGTTCCCAATTTGAATATTTTTTATACTCAGAGCCGTATAAACTTCTCTTCATCACCAGATTCTTTGATCTACGAACAATAGCAGCCCTTTGAATAGCAGAATAGAAATATTTGTTTCATAATTTCACTTTTTCTAGAGACTTTGAACAAAACCATGTCAGGAAAATTGAAAGTTAGAGGGTTCCCATGGTTGGACCACACCATGACCTCTTTTTGGTCCTCTTATTTCCCTTTCATAGTGTTTTTATTTTTTACCCAATTTGGTCACACTCTTTTGAGGCTAATTATATACTGGCCTTGCAATCTTCACAAGATTTGCACATGACAAGTTCTGATTTGCTTGTTAGTCAGTGAAGGCAATCTTCAAAATGAAGCTTCATAAATAACCAAAAGGAAGATTTTATACTCAACAGTAAAGCTAATTTATCTTACAAGGATTTTTTTCCATGATGCATTATACAGTGTTAGGCATAATATTTTAAACTCCTACACTTTAACACACATTTCAGCCATCCTGACTTTGATTGACCTATGACATCTGGTTGCTTCATCATGTATCATGAGACATACAGCACTCCATCATATTATTATGGGCTGTAATGTGCTGTTATGCAATTATTTTAGACTCTCCCTCTCTTTCTTCTACACACACATGTGCAAACACACACGCATGCACAGACATACTTCGATGCTTATATTCAATAGTCCCCAAAGATAAGTCATATTTCTCCTGCTTCTATTACCTATCAGTTATTCTGTTAGTGAGACAAAAGCAACTCTGTTCATTTCTGAGAGAATCTAAAGATGTGTTTATATAGATAAGCAACATATGCCAACAACCTAAATATAGAACAATTTTTCCTAGGGTCCTCTCAGCATTAAAGTGCCACAAATAACCTGACCAATAAATAACCTATTGGGGGAAAATGTATTGTGATAAGCAAGGTGCATAGAGACCTGGGTTCTAGAAATACTTCAACTACTAATTAGTATTGTGACTTTCAGGAGATCATTGAACCTTTCTCAACCTCTTAAACAGACTATTGCCCATCCTACCAACTTCCTGGGTTATGAGGACAAAAAAGAGTCATGCATGTGAAAGCAGCTTGAGCAATTTAATTCTCTACACAGATGACTTTCTTTTAAAATATATTTTTATTGATTTCAGAGAGGAAAGGCGAAGGAGAGAGCGATAGAAACATCAATGATGAGAGAGAATCACTTATTGGCTGCCTCCTGCACGCCCCACACTGTGGATTGAGCTCATAACCCAGGTATGTGCCCTGACCGGGAATTGAGCCGTGACCTCTTGGTTCATAGGTCGATTCTCAACCACTGAGCCACACTGGCTGAGGCACAGATGAATTTTAAAGTCAACTCAAAGTTTGTGGGGTTCTTTTAGAATGAAAACTATTTCTTTTGTGTGTAAGTATATCATTTTAAAGATGGGGATTGATTGACTTTCAAGACAATCAACCACATTTATTAAAAAGAAACTATAGGAGCTTCTACAAAATCCTTTTGTTTACATTCCAAGATTCAAATTGAGGCCCCTTGTATAACACTCAGAGCTCTTCATCTTTACACCTAATCAAACTTGGCCATTTAACAAAGTACTGACAACTTGAGACAGCTCTAAGTACAACTATCCTTCAGAAATCCAGGTGGGCCGAGGCATAGCTTTTCATCTGGTTTCCTCCATACACAACCAATTAAGAGATTAAAAGGACATAGCGGTTTTAAAATTTGTTATTTGCTGACACTGGCAGCGTGTTGGCACTGGGTTTTGACTGCACTGACAGGAGCATATTTATAGGGAAGGATTCTACCTAGAGCCTTTTGTTCAGCTCATTACAATTGATTTGTTACTGGTACAGACTCAGCGTTATTATAATAATTAGCACAGACATTAATGTAACAAAACAGTGTTTTCTAGTTAAAGTAACATTTAAAAGGAAGCCTGGTTTTCCTCCACTAATAAGAGAAGACCTTTCAACACTGATACTGAGGAGGTTCTTAATGCTCCATAGTAAACTGAGATTCTTTTATTTTTATCCTTTTTATTTATTTATTTATTTTGGTTTTCCTGTTGATCCTTCCCAGGTCACAATTACACCTAGTTTGTATCATTCAATGCCAATGAAGTGACAAACACTCTCACGTAAGTCAAAGACAGGATTTGAAGAGTGCAGGTGTTCAGAAGATTACATACCACGCAATGTTTGACTGTGGGATTCATTACGGCTTACGGGAAGATAGCAGCACTTGAAGGACTCAGATGACAGAAACACATTTGCAACTTGCTGCCAAGTCATACAGATGTGGATGGAATGTTTAAATTCATCGAATAGAGACATGTTCAAGACCACCTGAGCCATCTCTGTGGCTCTTGTCCCTGGTTTGTTAGAGCCACAGGCTTACGCACCTGCCAATAAGTGTGAACATCCCTCTAGGTCTTTGTAAAATGCATCTGTGTGCAACTTTTGATAGCTCTTAGAAAACATGCAATTACTGCTCAGAGTAACTTCCCTTCAGCTGCTTTCTAGTCAAGAGAAGTAGGTGTAAACCTTTCTCAGCGGGCTGGGGTTCCAAATGCCGCTTGAATCCTGGGCTTTGGGCCTTTTAATATTGTCTGTGCATGTATTCCAGGCATGTTCCAGCTGACAAATGTAGGTTCAAAGGACATGTAGTCCAGAAAAAACACAAGTTTGTGTTAAAAATTGGCCTTTGAAATAATTTTGTCAATGTTGATTGGAAGGAAGCAATAATAAAATAATGCAGTTGTTGTGAACAAAATGTGGCCATATACCTTAATCTTCCCACTTAGCAATATCAGTTGCCTTTTTATGTATAAAAGTCATGAATGAGAAGGTTTGGGGGCTTGGAAGGATAGGCTGAATTGCAAACTCATTAACACTTGCCTTTTGAAGTGGAAGAAAATGGTGTTGAAATGGTTGCAACAGTCTTTGGGGTGAAGAGAATGACAGGGTTAACACAAACTCTCTTTCTCATTGCTTGAGGCCTAAGACCCTGTAACACCAATACCATGAACCAGACAGTGTCCTCTCAGGCTGACTCCATGTGCAGCGGTATGAGAGGCTTTGGAGTTGCAAATCAGTACTTCCCACTCAGCCATATCAGAAACACCCATCATCTTTGGAAAAGCTGAGCAGGAACCATGGTGACTCTTTTCTATTAATTTATTTTGGTCTGTGGTTAATTAATTCCCTACCAGTGTCCCTTGACATTGGAGTCTTTTGGTACCATGAACCCTTCCCTCTGTTGCATGCACCCTCTTTTCCCTTCACCCTCCATGTTTGGCTCTGCCTTTCCTCAGAAGTTCCCTTGCGGGACCTCCATCCCTGCAGGAGCTGCTCCTTGGTGGCACTAGAATTATATTTGCACTCGGGCCAGAACACAAGAAGTTCTTTCTTAAGGGCAACCTTTCCTTTTTCTCCTCTCCCCCTCCTTCTAGGGAGTCAGAGTGTGCAATATCCTCTCAGTGTAGTTTTTATATATCAGACTTCTAGAGATGGCAAAGAATAATGGAAGGATCAATTATACACTGTAAGTGATCACAAATATAAAAAGTGCTTAACCCAGCCAATGTGGCTCATAGTTGAGGGTCTCCTATGAATCAGGAGGTCACGGTTCAATTCCTGGTCAGGACACAAGCCCAGGTTTAGTGCTTGATCCCCAGTAGGATGCATGCAGGAGGCAGCAGATCAATGATTCTCTTTCATTATTGATGTTTCTATCTCTCCTTCTCTGAAATTAGTAAATCTATATATATTAAAAAGTGCTTAGAGAATCTAGCTCAGGAAAGACCTTACTTAGAGAAGTAACCTTTCCTCCTTCCCTCCCTCCCTCCCTCTTTCCCTCCCTCCCTCCCTCCCTCCTTCCCTTCCTTCCTTCCTTCCTCCCTTTTTCTTTTCTTCCTTCCTTCCAAAATATCTATTAAGTTATTTCTATGTGCTGATATGTCAGAAGGTAAATAGTACCTTTAATTGAGATAATTTGCATCCAGTTTAATAAAGGGGAAATTAGCAAAGGTGTAGGCTGGGTTAAGGACACTAACAAGGTGTAGAGCAAAACTGGGTCAACAGTAACAGTGGGGAGCCTTTACCATCCCTAGGCCCAAATGGGCAGTAGTCCAAAGAGGTTACCACAACCCAGAAAGGAAAGCTGCATGGAGAGGGCCTCCTGAGAGGAACCATGGCCTTAAAGAGAGGGATATAGCCAATTCACAGCAACTTGTTTATTTTCAGACCTTATTCTCTTCTTATCTTTCAGTCGCAAACAGGGGCCTCCCATGGGCCTAACAACTGGCAGCCAAATACAAGAGAGCCTGCAGTTCAGCCTTCCAAGGCACACAAGTGGGAGATGGGTGGAAAGTGAATATGAGGGGACGAGCTGAGGGCGGGCAGCCCAGCTGGTCACTGGAATGCACCTGGTGACCATAAACATAACAAAGGCAAAGCTTGCTACTCACTACTTGGGAAGTTTACATCCTTGGTGGGGGCAATAGAAAACATAATGGAGGATTAGAATGTGGACATAGAGAAGAGGGGGACATTAAAGTGGATTGAAAACTGCTGTGGCCGGAGGGAAGGGGAAAAAGGTTGGGGAGCATTGTCATTAAGGCTTTCTCATAGGAAGCATGGCCTTGGCTGAGTATTTAATAGGATGTAGGTAGAGATGGGTGGTAGAGCATTAGAGCAGATGAACGCCAAGAAGTGACAGACAGATTATATGTCACAAACACTGGACCATATAATAGAAGAATCCAAATAGCAGGACCTGGCAATCCTAAGGGACACAGTAGTTGAAGAATGCATCACAAGGAGAGAATTGCTAGGAGGGTAAATGAACATTATAATGGTTATAATATGCTGGGCATGCATTTGGCGGTGTAATAGCTTATCTAAAATACTTTTAATGCTCATGATAATCTTGTAGGGTATATGTAATTTTTATCCCCTTTTTATAGGTAAGTTCACTGATGTTCAAAGCATTTTTTTTTCATTCAGCAGACATTTACTGGTTCCTTCTAGACGCCAGGCACTGTGTAAGTGCAGCACCTTTCCAAAACTACTCAGCGGAGCTGGGTTCTGGACCCTCATCTATCTGAGTCAAAAGACTGATCTCGTCACTGCACAATTTTTCTTTTCCAACCCATTTGGTTGTAGCTTCAGAGCAACATATTCTTGAATCTATTTGTATTAGTTTGGGGGCAACATTTCCGATTCTATTGTAGTAGCACCGCAGTAACTTTTGGGAACGCTGTGTTACTGCAATATTTTCAGACTTATAGGGTTCAGATAGCATCTAGCCTAAACCTCCCAGCATTTTAGCATCACACCTGCTGAAGCTGCACAAAATCTAATCCAGTCTTGAGTGCAGTTCTCTATGTGGGCCGAAGGCATATGCGAAGGCGTTCAGTGGGAGATATTTCATCCTCAACCCTCTGGGACTTTAATACGTCTCAAAGTTTGATAGATTGTAAATGGCATTTTCATTATTTCTGGGACAAGTATAGTCACAATGAATGCTTGAATAAATGTTGCTCTCCTTTATACAGTACTAACTCCCAGCTCTCCCTTTCATGACTCCATGTGGTTGCTTTAAGGCAATTAATACGAAAAATATATTCCTTTCTCATACTCCCCTAAGTTTTTGCTTGAATGGGACTTTCATGACTGGTGGCTGCCAGCTTGCTCCATGCTATTTTCAAAGATGGCTGAGGGAAGTGTGGGAAAAGGTCGCCGTGCCTACCACTGCATGTTTACTGGCATATATGGCCAAGCCAGTTGCAAGCCACACTAGGAAGAACATTTTAAAAGCAAGCTCTCAGAGAATGAAACATTGGGTTCAATGACATCAAAGACAGATGCTTCTTCTTAAGCATCCCCATCCCATCCTCCCTTGCCCACCACCAAAGATAGTTCTCTGGGAGAAAAACAGGTCTTTTTTGAAGTCATAGCTGGAGAATTGAATTCATAATTAAGTTGTGCCTGTCTAAAAGAGATGGAAAATGAAGAACTGATTCTGAGGAAAATTAAGAAGTTTGAAGAATTGGTCTTCAGTAACCCAGCTTCTTTAGGATGTCCCCCTGTGCCTTGTTTCAGACTCCTTTTACTCCAGAATTACCAGTGCTTCAGGAATTCCATATCATGTCATTACTGTTTTGCTTCTTTTTCCCTCCCTTTCCAATATAGTCTTTTATCTGATTCCAAAAGTTACTTATTCTGAAACTTATATCTTTAAATTTCCACATTTTCTATGGAGTTACTTGACAAAAAATCTAATTATGAAAATAAGAGCTTACTTTTTCACTTTATGGTTGAGTATTTGGGAGTACTTACTATGTGGTAGAAGTTTGCTAAGCAATCTACATGCATCATCACATTTAGTCCAACAACAGCCCTTATACTATAACAAAATTCAGCCATTCATCTATTTATTCTATTAGTTATTCAAACAATAATTTTTAAGTGTCTACTCTCTATGAGGTAGCATTCTAGGCCCTAAGTGTTTAATATGACACTGGTGTGATTGCATTTAAAATCTAGACAAAGAAACTGGTAGCAAATAAGAAAATAAATAAGATCATTTCAGATGGCAATAAGTAACATAAGAAACGTAAAATAAATAGTGCATTAAAAATGGATATTCAGTAAACTAATGAGGGAAGACTTCTTTGAGGCAGTTATTTTTAAGTTCAGAAAGTTAGACAAATACCTGGGAGAAGAGCATTCTAGAAAAAGGGGACAGTGTGCATAAATGTTCTGAAAATATAAATAAACTAAGAGAAATAGGAATAAGGCTAATCTGAGTGAAGGGGAGAGTATTAGATAAGGGAATGAAATCATAGCTGGGAGCTGGCATCTATAAAGCCCAGTAGGCAATGGGATGGTATTTGTATTATATAAAGGAGAGAGGATAGGAGTGTGGCATAGTCTGATTTATAATTTAATAGATCACCATATAGAATGGACTATAGGCTTCCAAAATTACAAATAGAGAGATATATTACAGAACTATTTAATAGCCCAGAAGAAAGATGATGGTGGCTTAATCCTAGTGATAGAAGAAAAAAAAGTTCTATATTCAGGGCTGATGCAAGAGAACTTTGGGAGTTAGAGCTATTAGGTAATAGGATGAATGGAGGGTGATGGTGATGGGAAGAGAAATAAAGAATGACTCACAGTTTTTAGCTTGAGTAGTTAGGTTGTGTCATGATTGAGACAGGGATGAGTAGGGGGAAGAATGGGTTTTTGTGGGTTTTTCTTTTTGATGGGGATTGAGATGAGGGAAATCCAGAGTTTTGCTTGGCATGCCTTATAGGATATGACTCTAACACCCAGGAGAGTAGTCAGGGTCGGATATATAAATTTGTGATTTATTAGTGTTTTAACTGATAGATAGTATTTAAAGTTTGGGAACTGAATGAGATATCCTTCAATACAGAAAAAAAGGAGAGAATTCAAATCTGATTTCTAAGTCAGTCCAAAATTTAAAGATTATGTAGAAAGAGAGGACCCAACAGAGGAAACTGAAAGGGAGAAGCAGTAAAGTAGGTAGGGAATTAGGTGTGAGCGGAGGCACAGTAAGCTAGCAGAAGGAAGTGTTTCAAGAAGGAAAACATGATCTCCTGTGTTTTTTGATGCTGAGAGGCTGAATAAGATAACAGCAGAGAATGACCACAGAATGGAACCGGGGAGACTAAAGCTTGATTGAGAAAAATGGGAGGTAAGGAAGTGGGAATAGCCAGAAAACCGAGGCTTAGAGAGAGAGAGAGAGAGAATAACTTGCTCAGGGTTTGAACTTAATTTAAGATTTGAACCCAAGGAATCTGACTACAAAGCTGGACTCAGAACTTAGCTCTGTGTCAGGGGAAAGAATAAAGGCGATACTTAGTGACCTGCTCCCCTTCTTTTCTGAGTCACCAATGCTCAGTGACCTTAAGAAGCCAATGATGTGTGGATGTTTCCTGATCCAGAGAAGGGCTGTGACACTGACCGTATGGGCAGTGGAGGAAAGAGAGCATGCCAGGAAAGGTAGTGTGAGGGGAAATGCTTTATGAAAGCATCTTTTAAATTATGCAATTTAAGTATTTATATATGTACAGTTCTTTACATTTCATAAAGCACTATATATTTTCTCATTTGATTTGTACAGCAACCCAATAAATTAGAAATAGTTCTAATGTGTTGAGAAGACATGTATCTGAATGGCAATTCATGAGGCAGGCAGGGCAAGGATTATAATGGTGTCACTTGAAAGATTAAATAATTTCTTTTTGTTTTCAGTTAGCTTAGCTGTTTGACCTCTATCTTCATAAGAATGCTTGAAAACCCTGTATTATACCATCATTCACCTGTTCATCTATCCATCTATTCTTCCATCCATCCATCCATCCATCCATCCATCCATCCATCCACTCATGTATCAAAATTATACTGCACACCTGGCTTTGGGATTGTCACAGGGATTTCATTGCCAAATCATGGAACTTATTCTTAAGAAACTTACATATGGATGGAAAAGTCAGGAAAGTACAGGAGGACAAGATTTGCTATGATAAAATGTATAAATACAGGGTTGGGCAAAAGTGGGTTTACAGTTGTTTGTATGGAAAACAATAGAATTATTAATAAATAATAATATAAGAATAAATTCTGTGTTTCATGTATGCACAACTATAAATCTACTTTGCCCACCCCTGTATATTATCACAGTGCTATGTTCAATACTTATTTTAATTTGCTGGTCAGAAGTGTTACAGGGCTAAAAGGAGGAATTGATTAATTTGCTCTGGATGAGGTACAATGGCTTCATTGAAGTATTGTCAGATTGGCTTGGTGGATTCTGAAGTATAAGGGTAGGAAGAAGGGTGGGGGAGATAGCAAGATATTTAGGACAGATTCTTCAAATAGAAGAGTGATATGGAGGTGTTGAAACAATGAAATTGCAATTAGCTTAGTATGGCTGAGCACAGTTTGGAGATAGAATATGGGTAAAGTGAGAAATGAGATTAGCTAGGTATTAGTAATAGCTAATCTATATCTATCTATCTATCTATCTATCTATACACTATATATATAAAAGCCTAAGCATCTGGCTGACTGTCTGACCGTCCAGTAGCTATGATGTGCTATGAACACCAGGGGGCAGATGCTCAACAGACAAGCATGGAAACATGGAGCAGACTGATGAATCTCAGAGGTAAGGGGGGGCGGGGGGGGGAGGGCAGGAAGAGATTAACCAAAGATCTTATATGCATACTAGAGACCCGGTGCACGAACCTGTGTACCGGTGGGGTCCCTTGGCCTGGCATGTAGGGATTGGGCTGAAACTGATCCCCCAAGGAGTCCAAGATTGTGAGAGGGCACAGGCCAGGCCGAGGGACCCCACCAGTACACAAATCTGTGCACTGGGCCTCTAGTTATTATATAAAATTATTTCTTTGAAATTTTAGGCAAACCCCAATGATATACATATTATTATTACCACATTGGACAGATGTTAAAATTGAGGCATTGAAATTTAAAATAATTTTCCCTAGATAACAAAGCTGATAGGTGGCTGAATTCAGATTTGAATTCAGGTAATCTGGCTAAGTCCTATTCATTCAATGCCACAATAAAGGGCTATTGTGCAATTCTAAAAGTTTGGGTTTTAATCTATAGAAAAGCTGGTGAAACTTTATATGCCATCACCGCCATGGAATTTCATGGTTCCTGAAATAGAAATCGGCCACTCCTTGGATAGAATTCAGGGGATCCATGCATTTGGGTGGAAAAAGTTACACCTTTATTTACACAAATGTCTAGCTGTACTGTAGCATGTCATGACATTATGAATTTAGGTAACAAACCCCAAAGAAAGTAGAAATAGTACCTGTGGCTGGAATATTTTCACATCACATCATCTTTGTTGCAGGTATCTTGAAAAATCATTTACACTCACTGCGGTTCAAAATTCCAATAGTTATTCGACCTGCTGCTAGATCTTATACTTCAGTGCATTAATGAAGACACACATTTAGTATATCACAAATTTATTTCTAAAATTTGATAACTGTCTTTCAATATCATTGGTTTCCTTGGTAATCCTGTACATTTAAAATGATTATTAAGAGAAGAGATTCCCAGGCCCTCTCTGGACTGCCAGAGGAACCAAGGTACACACATTATCAACAACAACAAAAGGTTAAAAACTTGGATCTAGTCCAACTTCCCATGTAATATAAGGCATCTCTTTGGTTTCATGACTCAGAGGCAATTGTATAGAATTTGTCTAATATTAGTGATTAGAGAGTTTATTATCCAATAAATACTTTTTGTTTCTTTAAAGCTAAAAATTAAAAAAAAAAACCCACCTTTTTATATTGAAAGTAATAACTGCATAGTTAAATTTTCTCCTCTCTCTTTTTAAAGCTGGTCTTTCCTCTTGAGTGACGTTTCTTTTAAAATATGTGAGCAATTTCTATCTGGTTTCTTTGCAATCTGTTTCTGTGAAGTCTAGGGTATATTTCTGACTCTTCCCAGATTTCCCACCCCTCACTCTTACAAATCTCTAAAATAAAGGGGTAATCGTCTCACAAGTTTCCTGTCACTGACACATCACCATGTAGTTTTTCCCTGAAATTCATAATTGAGTCGCAGTTCTTCTTATTGCTTCCTTAACCATGTGAGAGATGAAACTATTAGTAAAGCAAGCGAAGAATTTATCAGATACATGCTTTTAGCAAAATGAAACTTTGAGCAGCTGTCTAGATAATGCCCCAACCTTCCCCGCATCACTTCTGGATCCTGTTTCTTTGTCAGGGTTACTGGCTGCATTCAGAAAACACCAGGCATCTCCTGTCTTTGGCAATTTAGTGTAAAGTTTACTTCCACAATATTAATTCTGTTTCTCTCCCCTTTTATCAACAATGGCCCAATGGTCTTCACCACATTTATACACTTTGCTTCATGAATTTTCATACAGGTGCATGCCTCCTTGACAAGTTAGATCTATTTCTTTTGAAAACATTTATCTTTCCTCTGCCATCTTCCAATTGGCAATCATCTCCTTCCTTCCATCAAGTGACAATGATTTCTGTTTTCCTTGGCTGCCACTGTAAATTTGCAGAAAGGAAAGAATTTGCAGTTCCTGGGGACTATCTATGTGTTGGGTGTAACCACAGAGTGAGAAAGGACGGCTGCAGGCACCACTCAAAGGAAACTTGGCAACAAAAATCTGCTTCCCATCCCCTTACCACAGCTGTGAATGCCATTGTCAAGCAATTTATAGTGAACTTTAAAAAAGTGTTTAAAATCAGAAAACTGTAGTGGGAGTTGGTACAGTCAGTGCTGTTTTTATACTTCTTATTTGTCCTTCGGTGTCTGAGATATAAGTTCACTCAAGAAAAAAAATGTTAAGAACTCGTTTTACTCCAAATGCCAGAAGAACAGCACTCTTAGTTATTTTCTGACTATAAAGGACAAGGATATTACACAAAATATTCATCAATACTACTTTTTTCTCTTCCTCAAATGTTTTGTTCCCATTTTGAGGTCTAGGATAAAATCTTTCAGGAAAAATATAAGAAAAATGAAGGTGAAATGCAAAATACCCAGTTCTGGAGTCCCTTATCCTAAGTATATACACTTTTTTTTTCATAGTATTTGTAGTATTGCACAGTATTTTTAAAATTATACTACCATTCATAACATAATACTTTTGGTTTATGCTTTTTTTTGCAGAAACTGGGAGAAAACCAGTATAATTGCTAGAATGTTAGCCCCCAAAGCAATAAGAGAGCCTATGGCTGAGAATGCCCACATGGCTGGGACGTTTGAGCACGGAAGGTGCATAAAGATGCTGCAATGCTTACTCCTTTTACTGGATAAAATTTTGAATGATCGCCTGTTTGAAAGACAGTAGCCTAGTAAAGATCACAGGACAAATGTTGACTAAGCTATTTACTCTGATGTAGTGAAAGACATCCACATTTAACTGTAAAGATCTTAGACATCTTCTTGTCTAACCTGTTCAAAGGATTAGAGCTGTCAGGCCATCGAATCAGATGGTTATGAAGTGAGGCAAGAAAACAGGGTTCCGAACTTTCAACACCTTCTTCTTCAACCTACTTCCTTAAAGGAATTGCTGGATTTGACACTGTTGATCACTCTCCTCCTGTTCTTTAGCTTCTACAGCACCATTGCTTTTTTGGTTTCTTCTTGTCTCCCCTCTAAATCTCAGTCCTTATTTCTTCAGCCACATGCTCCTGCTCCTTCAGTGTTCAAATTCTCCAAGTTTCCACCTCTGTGTTCCTTCTTTTCTAAATTGGCATCCTCCTCCCAGGCACACTTGTCCACTGCCATCGCTTCAATTAGCGAGGGAGACAGGAAAAGGAACAACAATATCAAATGCAGCAGAAAGGTTCACTAAGGATGGGGGCTCCCCAAAGAGTTTGGCAGAAGAGGAGCTATGACCAAATTTCAGTTTGAAAATTGTTTCATAGATTTGTCTATAGATACTCATAATGGGAAAGTAGACCTGGCCCCAGGACTAATAAAAGAAGTTGCAGTACATGATATTTTTTTAAGAAGTTATTTGACAGAGCTCTTTGAACATTATAAAAAATTAAATCATCAAAATTATAGCTTGTTGTCATTATTTAAAAATTACCAATAGAGAGAAACAGACATCTCTCCATCCTGGTCATCCTCCTATCATACTCCTTATTGCTGGGGGCGGGGGGGGGGGGCGGGGAAAGATGCCAATGAACTGAAAAATGTAGTGAGGATCAGAGAGAGTGTGAACAATGGAGTAGAGTTTTTAAAAAATCTGGCTGATGGACCAAATTTAACCAAAAGTTAGTTATGTGCCAGTTTTGCTCATTTAAAAAAACTGTCATCAATCTTTCTAAGCTTTTTTAAAAAATTAAAATATAATTAACACACCATAAAATGTGTCTTTTGAAAGTGTACAATTTAGTGATTTTTAATATGTTCACAAGTTGTGCAACTATCACTGCTGTCTAATTACAGAACATTTTATTACTCCAAAAGGAAGCCCCATACCTCTCAGCAGTACTTCCCAGGCCCTGCCCAGGCCCTCTTTCCTCTCAACTCCTGGAAACTACCAATCTACTTTTCATTACTATGAATTTGCATTTTCTGGACTTTTCAGATAGGTGGAATTACACAATATATTGTCTTTTGTTTATGAATTATTTTATTTAGCATAATGTTTTTAAGATTCATCTATGTTGTAGCACATATCAGTACTTTATTTCTTTTTATGGCTGAAAAGTATTCCATTATATGGATACACCAATTTTTTATTCATTAATCAACATTTGTTTTCACTCTTTTTTAAAAATAATGTTGCTTTAAACATTCATGTACAATTTCCTGTGTAAACATATGTGTTAACTTCTCTAAAGAGCAAAATTGCCAGTTATATGGTAATTCTATGTTTAACTTTTTGAGGAACTGCCAAACTGTTTTCCAAAGTGGTTACACCATTTCCCCTTTCCACAAGCAATGTTTGAGAATTCCAGTTTCTCTAAGTCTTTTCCTACACTTGTTAGTGTCTGTGTTACTGGTTACAACCATCCAAGTGTGTATAAAGTGGTATCTCGAAGTTTTGATCTACATTTCACTAATGACTAATAATGTTGAACATCTTTGCATTTGTATATTTTCTTTGGAGAATGTCCACTTAAATCCATGTTATAATTGGGTGATTTATCTTTTTATTGTTGAGCTGTACAAGTCTCTATGTATTCTGTATACTAATTACTTATCAGATATAGAATTTGTAAATATTTTCACCCATTCTATGGGTCATCCTTTCAATTTTTTGGTGGTGTCCTTTGAAGCACAAAAGTTTTACATTTTGAAGTCCAGTTTATTTTTTCTTTGTTGCTTGTGTTTTTGTGCCATATTTAAGAAACCATTGCCTAATTGAAGGTAATGAAGATTTATGCCTATATTTTCTTCTAAGAATTGTGTACTTTTAGCTCTTACATTTTGGTCTTTGATCAATTTTGAGTTATTTTTATATCAGACTAGGGGCCCGGTGCACGGAACTTGTGCACTGGGTGTGTGTGGGGGGGAGTGTCCTTCAGCCCAGCCTGCCCCCTCTCACATACTGGGAGCCCTCAGGCGTTGACCCCCATCACCCTCCAATCGCAGGATCGGCCCCTTGCCCAGGCCTGACGCCTCTGACAGAGGCGTCAGGCCTGGGCAGGGGACCCTCATTTCCCCCCATCACTGGTTCTGCCCCCCCCCCCAGGCCTGATGCCTCTGGCCCAGGCTTCAGGCCTGGTCAGGGGACCCCCAGACCCCTCCGATTGCTGGCTCTGCCCCTTGCCCAGGCCTGATGCCTCAGCCAGAGGCGTAGACCCCCATCACCCTCCGATCGCCTGATTGGCCCCTTGCCCAGGCCTGACGCCTCCACCAGAGGTGTCAGGCTTGGACAGGGGACCCCCACCTCCCCCTGATCACTGGCTCTGACCCCGCCCAGGCCTGAGGCCTCTGGCCCAGGAATCATGCCTGGGCAGGGGACCCCCATCTCCCTCTGATCGCTTGCTCCACCCCCGTCTAAGCCTGACGCCTCTGACCCAGGCTTCAGGCCTGGGCAAGGGGACCATCATATCCCTCCAATCCCCGGCTCCTCCCCCCACCCAGGCCTGATGCCTCTGGCCCAGGCATCAGGCCTGGGCAGGGGACCCCCCAGCCCCCCGCCCAGGCCTGATGCCTCAGCCAGAGGAGTTGACCCTCATCACCCTCCGATCACCAATCACCAGATCGGCCCCTTGACCAGGCCTGAGGCCTCCGGCAGAGGTGTCAGGCCTGGGCAGGGGATCCCCAGCTCCCCGCGGTTAAAGGCTCCGCCCCTGCCCAGGCCTAACGCCTCTGGCCAAGGCATTAGGCCTGGGCA
Source organism: Myotis myotis (assembly GCF_014108235.1). Lineage (NCBI taxonomy): Eukaryota > Metazoa > Chordata > Mammalia > Chiroptera > Vespertilionidae > Myotis > Myotis myotis. The sequence continues at coordinate 179,774,213 of NW_023416335.1, forward strand.
GGGGACTCCCAGCTCCCCGCGATCTCCCGCTCTGCCCCTGCCCAGGCCTAATACCTCTGGCCGAGGCATTAGGCCTGGGCAGGGGACCCCCAGCTCCCCGCGGTTGCAGGCTCCGCCCCTGCCCAGGCCTAACGCCTCTGGCCTAGGCGTCCGGCCGGGGCAGCGGGGACCCGCAGCTGCAGCGGCCCCGCGATCGTGGGCTCTGCTTTAGGCCCAAGCAAGGGACCCCTAGCTCCCGGGACTGCCAGTTTCCACCGTGCCCAGCTCCCATCGCTGGCTCCACCCCTGCTTCCTGCTATCACTGGCCAGGGCGGCAAAGGCGCCTGATTCTCCGATCATGGCTGGGGGGCAGGGCAAAGGCAGCCCCAGAGGCAGAGCTCCCTCAAACAGATTGTCAATCTGCAGCGGGAAGGCCTGGGAGGGTTGGGGGGCAGGAGGTAGGGGGGTAAGAGATCAACCAAAGGACTTGTATGCATGCATATAAGCATAACCAATGGACATAAGACACTGGGGGATAGGGGAGGCTAGGGGACTGTCTAGGGCGGGGGGGGGAAAATGGACACATATGTAATACCCTTTGTAATACTTTAAGCAATAAATAAAAAAAATTTTAAAAAAAAGAAAGTAAAAAAAAAAAAAAAAAGGCAGCCCCAGGGCCGCCTTTGCCCTGCCCCCCACCTCTTAGCTCCCCCCTGGGTTTCCAATCACTGTCAGTGGCAGGGGGCTTCTTCCTGCTTTCCCTTTCGCCTCCCTGCATTGTGCCTACATATGCAAATTAGCCGCCATCTTTGTTGGCAGTTAACTGCCATCTCAGTTGGCAGTTAATTTGCATATAGCCCTGATTAGCCAATGAAAAGGGTAGCGCCGTACGCCAATTACCATATTTCTCTTTTATTAGTGTAGATATGAAGTATTCTCAAAGCATTTGGAATGTTCTACATTGCTGTATTTTGAATGGTCTGCCAATTAAATAATCTGATTTAACTTATAAAGTTATAAACATGATATTGCGTTACTCTCAGTTAATATATAGATCAATCTGTGTAATAATCAATTTTATTCTCTCTATTTTTAAATATAAATAACTGACAACTCTGTATTTTTTAAGATTTCTCTTTTTGACATTTTTCAAAATGTCAGATATGGCCATAATATATTAGTCTCAGTTATAGGAAATCCTTTATTAAATTTTAAATAGCTCTCTTAGTAGTCTATTGGAAGACAGTTGTGATAATATTTTTAGAACATAGCTTTAGCAGACTGGTACACATATTTTTTTTCTGGATATAAAAGTTGTGTACCTATAAGAGTCAAATAACTGAAGTGGAAACTTTAAACCTCCTTGAATCAGGATAGATGTTAAGAAAGAACAGGATTATAAGTGTCTATGTTAAGCATTACTTGGAGATTTTTAAAAAATGAATTCTTTTAAATTTGCTGTTTTACCAGAGTTACTTCAAAATGGCTTTGTGGAAATATCCTTCATTAGCAATAAGACTTTCTCCAAATGTTTTTTTTATGAAGCATATTTTAAATGGCTTTAGCATATATTTCATCAAAGGACATATCATCCTATAGTTAATTATTTCTGTTTATTTTAAAGTGTTATGCTTTATTTTTAAAATTAATTATTTTATTTATTGTTGACAGTATTACAGTTGTCCCCCACTTTTCCCCCTCTGCCCCCTTTCACCCAGCCCCTGCTCCACCCTAGGCCTTCCTCATTCTATTGTCTGTGTCCATGGGTTATGCATATATGCATATATGTTTTTGGTTAATCTCTTCCCTTCCCCTCCACACCCCTCCCCATTGAGATTTGTCATTCTGTTCCATGTATCCATGTCTCTGGACCTATTTTGTTTGTCAGTTTATTTTGTTCATTAGATTCCATATATAAGTGAGATCATGTGATATTTGTCTTTCTCTAACTGGCTTATTTTGCTTAGCATAATAATCTCCAGGTAAACTGATTTGTTTTATCCTGTATGAATATGCTTAATGTTTGGGTTAGCTCTAGTCCAGTTTATTGGCTAAAGCTGTGATAGTGTATTCTCTATCTCTAACTCTGTCTCTCTCAGTCAGTTTGTAGAGCTCTTTGTAATAAGTAACTATTATATACCCAAAGGATTTTTGGCTGTATTAAAAGAGCCAAAGTTGTTATTTTTCTAAATGTGAATCTTTATATGGTTTTATTGAATCATTTGTATTCTTACTTTACAGAGTGAGTGAACCAAGTTTAAAAATTATATAAAGAGTGGGTATTTTAGCCTAAGAAAAACAAACAAAAAAAATTACTTGTGTGCTTGGCAAAGGGACATATTGATATTATTTATCTGGATTCGCTAGCAGCCAGTGAATAGAAAGTAATGCTGTTTTGAAAATTTCACCAACCTCTTCATTCATTGTTTTCCTGTGCTTTAAAGCAGGCTCTCCGGTGACATGGATCTTCACACTGGTCTTTGTCCACAATGTAAATTATAGGTCCTGGGACAGATTGCCTTGTGAAACTATCCCAGTAGAACGAAGGCCTAATATATAGGAAGGAAAGAGTGAAGAATACTTAAGCTCAACTTAAATGTGCAGGGCATTTGCTTATTTGCTTTGTCAAAATTAGACAATTTCATGTTACAGGATATTAGCTGAAGTCAAGAGGCCTTAATGGGCCTAAGTAAGATCTTAAGATCAGTTAACATTTAAGAATCATTAAGAATCCTTTTCCCTATATGTCAAGGCATATGCTAATCATCAGTTGGAATCAAGTATTTCCTCTCAGAGCACTATTCCATAGTTAAGTAAAAGATAGGATTTCTTTGAAGTATATGATCACTGCTTATTATAGGGGAACTGACAAGACAGAGCATTCAGTATTTTTTTTTACTGGATAGAAACTTGATTGAATGGTTCATAAGAATGACATTTATTTTGAGCTATTGTATTGAATATAATATTTCCCTAGCGCTGTATTTGCATTCACTCTTGGTATATTACCCATTATTGTATTTAATAATTCTACTCTTCTATTTAACTCAAATTCTTTCATTCACTCAGCAAATTTGCTCAGTGAGTATTTATAGAGTGGTAACTAGCACTAGGCACTGGGGCCCCTAGTTTTACTCTCTGCAAGAGAGAGGCCTTTGGGTTATTTGGGGGCTTAACAAGCAATTTAATAGGGGTATAATCAGCCACTGTATTCAAAATGGTGTGTGAACTTCTTGTGTGAACTCCTTGAGGCAGGGACTGTACTGCATCTTTGTATCTCCAGTTACAGTGTTGGCACTCAATCACAATACGTAAAACTGAACAAATAGAATCATAAAGTGTTAGACTTGGAAATGTAATGGCTAAGAGGCTCATAGAGGTGCCCAGCAATTGCTAAATGTAAGGTGATGAGGCAGATCCCTGGGAGTTTCTCACTTGTATTTCAACTAGAGCAGCCTCCCTTTTACCTATTGGGCTTCTGCATAAGGTTTTATTTTTAAACAAATATATCTGTTGCTAAAAAAATATTGGAAAGTCATTGATAATTCAATTGCCTCATTTAAAAATAAGGTAAGTCTATTTTCAACCATCTACATCAGTTACAAATTATTTAATCTTTCTAAATAACAGATATAGTTTAGAGCATGTCCTAGCCTTTTCTTTCTTTTATTTTGGGTTGTTGTTTTAAAAAGAATGGGGGAGGGGAGGCTACAACAGCCTAAAAATAATTTTTTTAAGAAATGATGGAGCAATAACGTACAGAAGCCTTTGCAGGTCTCTAGCAAGCTATGTCAGTGTTTGTAATGTGAAACTGCTTGAGATCTCTTCAATGCTGTGTGCCCTCACACTGTGAATGAATTCATTAAAACAATGCAGAATTCATCTGGGGCAGGGAAATAAGGAAACTAATTTTTAAATGGCTAAGGACGGAGGAAAAGATTTGCTCTTAATATCCCTGGCCTAATGGAGAACACACACACATGCAATCAGCTCATCTCTATCGTTAAAAATAAGTTAGAATGGAGAACATGCACAATCACCTCAAGGCTTGTCAATTAAACATCAACCCAAGAAAGATGTTTTGGAGATTACCAAAACTGAGTAATCTGTTTTGAGATGACTGCTCCATCATAAACGAATGGAGAGTCCAGCCAGCATGGCTCAGTGGTTGAGCATTGACCAGTCAAGGCACATGTCTGTGTTGTAAGCTCCATCCCCATTTAGAGGCATGAGGGAGGCAGCCAATCAATGACTCTTTCTCATCATTGATGTTTCTATCTCTCTCTCCCTCTCCCTTCCTCTCTGAAATCAATAAAGCATATTTTTTAAAAATGAGGCGAGAGCCCTAACCAGTTTGGCTCAGTGGATAGAGCATCGCCTGCGAACTGAAAGGTCCCAGGTTCGATTCAGGTCAAGGGCATGAACCTTAGTTGCGGGCACATCCCCAGTAGGGGGTGTGCAGGAGGCAGCTGATCAATGTTTCTCTCTCATCGATATTTCTAACTCTATCCCTCTCCCTTCCTCTCTGTAAAAATCAATAAAAATATATTTTTAAAAAATGAGGGGAGAGCGAGAGAAAAGCATTGGTTAATGTTGAGATCTTTGTTAGAAAGCAAAGCAGAACTGCCTCCTTCAGGTAACTTGGAATTATCTTCTGCTTTAGGAGAATATATTCAGGTGATCAAATTGTGTATCATATACTTAACCGTGGGTACTTGTAGGATAAGTTAACAAAACTGATTCAGAAATATCAGGGCTAAATGTCATGAGAGGTGTATTCCTCCCTTTTGAAGCATGAAATTATCGAAAACACCCACATAAGCATTTTCCTACAACTGAAATTGTGGATTCTTTTTGTAAGTTCCAAGAACAGAAGGCAACTCTCTGATGGACTTTTGTCTTCAATTTTCACAGCTATTTTATAAAGCTGAATTTTTCAAAGGCATGGTTGAGAATAAATATTAATTATGGATTCCAGAAGCCTAGGAATTATTTTTCTTTACAAAGTGATCACATTGACCTCAACTGAATATTTTGAGCTCATGTGTCTATCAACAAATGCAGATAAAATAAATGTCTAAGAAGCTAGCAGAGGCCATGTGATTGTTTAAAAACATAATACAAAGGGAATGAAATGAAGGTGGTCCTCATGACACCTTGTGAAATGGCAGGCCACCCCTGCCCTTTAGCATTAAGAAGTCAGGATGAAGGACACAAGTTGGGTAGTGTATCAAAACAAAGGAGGTGGTAGCCAAAAACAAGTTATCATTAGTCTTCTATAGACATAAAGAGAGTGGCTGCAAAAGTGGCAAGGAAGGAGTAAAGGGTGCAGGAAAGAGCAATGCGCAGCAGAGCAGAACTAGAGTTGTTGAGGCAGGAAGTGAAGAGATGTGGGGGTGAAGGAGGGATGCCAGACCGGGGATGGAGAAGTTGAATTGTGGAATAAGGCATCAGAATATATGACAAATCATTTATTTAGATGGAATTGAGTAACACAATTAATAGGTAACAGGGAAAGGAGATGAGTTGGTGTAGACCAAACATGTCAAACTCGTGGCCCGTGGGCCACATGAGGTCCACAACAAATACTTTTACAATATCCTGTTATACATAATTATTAATAACAAACTACTACTTTCACTAATGCCTGATTATTATAACCGTGTTGCATTCATTTCCCTTACACATCTTACGCGCAGGCACACCATTTCTCTCCACTAATACTAGCAGCAAATATTTTAGCAGCCAATTGTCACATCATTAATCTTGGACTGACTTGTTTGGTGTGTGCAACAGGAAATATTTTGCTTTTGGAGAACAAGAAAAATAGGTTTATTTGCATTATGCTTATTAATTTGTGCAGTTATTCAGTGTCTGGTAAGTTAATGTTCAAGAAAAAATATTAATTTTTATTAAAATGTTCTATTATGTTACCGATTACTCATTTATTTCAGTCCTTTGTATTCAGCATGTCTCTATCAAAATAAACCTACATTTCTATGAAAATTGAAGCTTTTTTTTTTTGAAGCCCACATTAACTTAAACCTTGTTTATTTGGCCTGTGATAGCCTTTGAGTTTGACATGCTTGGTGTAGACCCTTTCCCTTTATTGCATTCTGTCATAATGAAGTGTAAAATAACATAAATGATTTTTTTTACAATAAAAAAGACCATTTATGCAAGGTATTTATTTTCTGTGAGTCTAAAACATATGCTTCACTTGGTAAGAAAGAATAACTTGTCCTTGTCTCTTGAATGCATTATAATTCTAATTGTATTTATTGTGTAAATATCCCCTAAAGGACAATGTACCTTTGGTTGCAGAGCAATCATCTTTGAATTTCTTGTTAAGCTTTGTCTGTATTTTATTTTGTATCTTTTGCTATGGTGATCATTTTATAAAAATAAATTTTTATATTTTAAAAAGTTGCATAGGTTTATAACAAAGCTCCAAATAAAACAAAGCAAAACAATATCTGCTATACTTTTTCAAAACTCTGCTTTCTACAGGCACAACCAATTTCAACAGAATTTACCTCTCCGTTTCCAAATACCATGCTTACATACTATGCACTTCTATTACACACACACACACACACACACACACACACACACACACACACACACACTGGCCTAGAATGGGAATAGGCAGTTTTTCTCTTATGAACTATAGACTTCCCCTTAGAGATCTTTCTAGGTGCTGCTCTGCTGAACTTGAACACTCTCCTCATTTCTCTGGGAGCCCTCATGCTATGTGATATTGGCCTGAATAGGTCCAAAAGTCAGTTTGAGAAGAATATCGTGCTCAGAAATCTGGAACCTCAACACAGTTTCCGGCTTTTCCTGAGAGAAATTTTAGATACAACTTGCTAATTTGGATGGTGTTATTGTTATTCCGAGTTCATCCTTCTAATTTGAGTCACATCTGTGACTGCTTAGCTGAACTGGGAGCCGCAGCATTAAGCTCTGTCTTCATTTGCTCAGGGGACACATGGTGTGTGTAGGAGCCATCATGCTTTGTTTTTACAAATCAAACTCTTAATTAATTACTGAACATACTGCAATTCACTAATCAAGCTGTATTTTTTGAGACATTTCTGACTGATAAATATCTAGTCATCTGGCTTTGCAATATATCCTCTTGTCCTTGCTTTAGACAAAAATAGTGGGAGTTATCAGAATTATTTTTTTTAATTTGTGATTTCTTCATTATGCATGAACTTGGGAGAAAATAGTTTTCCAGAGAACTTTGTCTGTATTCTTCTGGTGAGAAGCAGTGTTTTTGAATCAGAAGCAGTGTTTGTGAGTCAAAGATGATGGCTCTGCAACCAAAGGTACATTGTCCTTTAGGGGATATTTATGCAATAAATGCAATTAGAATTACAATGTATTTGAAAGACAAGAGCAAGTTATTCTTTCTTACCAAGACACGTGCAGCCTACATTTTTGAGTCATATTTTATGAAAAATCGTGAAAGCCTTGGGTGGGTTGAAATTTTGGCTTTGCCATTTCCAGCTGATTGAACTTTAAATCTCAGTTTCTTATTTCTGAAATTTTTTGAACATTAAATGAGAAAAACTACAACAAGCACCTACTGCTGTGCTTGGCATGTAGTGAGCATGGATGTTTCTTATCACTCATTCATTCACTCACTCACTCACTCTCACAGATGCTTATGGAGTACAGAGTTTCCTAGGCTCTTCAGCATGTAGGGAACAGTGGCAGGCAAGACAGACATAGCACCGTTTCACATAAAGCTTACACTCTGGGAAGGAGGATTCCTAATAAACCAGAAACAAACAAGTGAAGTGATTGCACATGTATTAGAATAAGTCTCTATGTTGTTTTTAAGTAACTGCACACATTTCTCAGTTCCCATTGGGTGGGAAGCTTTGTGAGAACAGTATCGTGTACCTGTTCTGTATCAAGGTCACTATTATGCATATAAGGAAACGTATCTCTTGAGTAAATAACTGAATAAATGCAAGAAAATCTCTGACCTGACTATATTGAGAATGGCTTATTGTTTCATAGCAATATTTTAGTGAGCATATCAGTTACAAAATTAAAAGTATTCCTGAGATGCTTAAAGAGGCAGTATAGTGCAAACAACAATAAATGAGCTGCACTCAGACTTCAAATCGCCATGCCAGTTAGCAACTGTGTGATTTAACCTCTCTGTGTCTCAGTTCCCCCACAAGGAAAATGTGGGTAACAAATACCTATATAATGTAGTTGTCATACAGATTCAAAGAGTGATTTCATCCAGAGCATTTAAGAACAATGGCACATGGACTTCCGTGGAAGGGGTGTGGCTATGTGAGAGGAGGCAGAGCCATCTAAGTCCAGAGGTGGGGGGGGTGACGAGGGATCCCAACACTACTGCTCCTTCAAAGAACAAGAGGTCTAAGAAGGAGGCCAAGAAGAAGCAGTAGAAGAGGAGGCATGTGGAGCCAGGTTGGCGGGGCGAGGGCTTTGGGGGCAGCTCTCTTGGGACTCAGTGTCTTGTTCTCCAGCTCTGTCCCAGGCTCAGGGTCTGAGGTGGCTGGGACGACCTCTGACCATAGAGATTGGGACAATCATTAAAATCCCAGGCCCCAGCTGGGCAGACTACTTCCTCTTCCTTTTGCTTCTGTGACAATCTAGAACAAGGGGACTGAAACACCCTGTGAGTAGAGGCTGTCTTAGGAGGTTTGTGCAGAAGTTGGGTCAGCTCAGAGTATGTTTTCTTACTTAATCCCCATGTCCAGCCTTTAGTCCCCTGCCTTGGGGATTTACAGTACATTTTAAAGTCATTATTCAATGCTGACAAGCACTGCCCTCTCCCATTATCTGTGCACCACAGATCTCCTGCTAGTCAGCTCCCTTTGTCTCTGCTTGTGCAGATGGAGCCAGGCCAGGCCTCACCTGTTTGTTTAGGTAAAAATGCCATGGCCCCTGCAGTGTTAGATCTGAGAGATGCCTGGCATGAGAGCCAGCAGAAGACCCAGGCCAGGGTAATGCCTGGTTCTCCTCCAGCAGCCAGAGGATTTTGGTTGAAAGAGGGCATGTTTGTTGGGCCCATACTTTCTGAGCCTCTGAAATGAGGGGCTTGTCAATCCCAGACCAACTTCTTTTCACCCCATTGCAGAACATTCGCTGGTACCTTTTGGCTTCCACCTGTTCAGTTACATCTCAACTCCCAACCCCTGCCAATTCTTTCATCCCCTGGCCAGTGAGGAAAAGTTTTTTTTGAGAAATAAATGTCAATAAATTACCTCGCATGCTGGGGAAGGGAGAGGGGGAGCACAGTGGCATATGGCATGCACTCAATAAATATTATCTATTTTCCTTTAACTAGAGTGCTATTTATCAAACCAGATTCTATAAACACATGGGAGTTCTTCTTAGGAATATATTCAGGAATATTGTATTTTGTATAACAATTTTAGATTTTGTATTTTCATTTTGTGAAAAATTTAAAAATATTAATGTTAGTGTATTTTGGAATATCTACCAAGCAATTTCAGTGCTCATATTTGTACTTAACGCTTAAAGTTGCTTTCAGTGATCACCTGACATGACAGTGTTTAACTTTTAGTTTCTCAAACTGGGGTTCCATATATTCTTGGGAGCTTAAGAATTCTCAAGATTGAAAAATACTATTTTGGAGCATCAAGCATACATGTGTTATAGACCATAATATAAATATCCACAATGCAAAAATCATCTGTCATTCAGCATATACATATTGTAGCTATCACGCATGCTTTCTCCCTTTTCTTTTGGATGCTGTGTTCAGGGTACATGATAGAATTTTAATTTTTGGCCTTGTCTGTTTGTGTGCTAAGGGGACCTGTGGCTACTTCTGGCCAATGAGTGTGAGCAGATTTTGACATGTGTTCCTTCTGTACCAGAGTGTTTGATTGCTGGTGCAAGACTCTCCAGAACCCACTTTTCAAGTTTTAGCTGTTCGTTGGCTGCAACTCTGAGCTTCCCTGCCAACTTATGTTGGGCATGTTAGCATGCAAGAGAAATAACGTATTTGTTGATTTAAGCTATTGAGATTTGAATGTTGTTTCTCACCACTGCGTGTGACTAGTATGTACTCTTATTGTGCCTATTGTGTGTAGGACATCATGATAGTTACCAGTTTCCCCAGTGCAGCCTTTTCCTCTCAGTTTATACCCTGTCAAATGCTATTCCTAGAGCCAAGGTAATGTAAGTCTTCTTTCATCAGATTCACATTATTCTCCATCAACGAGGAGAATAATAAAACAACTGCAATCTTTAATTTCCTCACCAGATGTTAGTTAAACAGTAAAGATTTACACTTTATTCCTCCAAGAGAAGTGGAGAGCTGACACCAAATAAATAAGTAATAATAATAAATAAATATTACCTGGCAAGACGGGTACTCTCAACCTGATGTGCTGCTTTTGGGCTGGATCTCTAGAGTCAGCTAACAGTGGTTCTTATCGGCAACTTGAGGTAGGTCCAGAGAGCAGTGGTTTCTATTAATAGTGGTTTCTTTATGCTCTATTTTCTGTCATGATTCTCAGAAAAGGCTCAGAGATCCTTCAGAAGTCATATTTGCCTATGTTACTCTTAGTCACAAGAGAAAACTGAGTCTACTGGAGCCAATTTGATGTTCTTTAAAGTAACAGATCTTTTAAAGAGTTTCCTACAGCATCACTCTGGCAGCAAGCCTTGGTCTAGTGAACTAGTGGGAAAAGCAATGGTCTTCTTGCTTTTATTACCATGCAGTCTAATAACATCTGTGCTCTCTCCTAAAATGAAAGTTGGACCCAATGTCCCATAGACTCTTCCTATTTCTAAGCTCATTTTCCAACTCCCTTAGAGATATTTTTTCTAAGAAATTGTTTATATTCCAACATTTTCTGTGGCAGGACCTGAACTCAAAGAAAGAGACTTGATGAAAGCCAGAAAATCTTCATAAACCACCCCTCCCATATGTTTAGTCCAAATTAGGTACTTTAAAATTTTTCCCCCAAGACATGAAAAGAAATTCTAGCTCATATTTAAAAGTCCAAATAAAGCATGGACTTTGATGTGAGATACTCTTTTAGCAACATTTAGACCTTATGTCGTATTGATTAATACATTCAATAATTTTTTTTTTCTAGAACCAGTATATGCAAGTAAGACACCATATTGACCAAAAAGGGGAGGGAAAGTGGAAAGAAATAAGTCTGGAATGTTTGATGGGAACATGGTCAAGAAGGATTTGGAAGAAGTAAAAAAGTTTGGATTTATCGTGAGGGCAATAGAAAACCATTAAAAGACTTGGTGAGATTTGTATTTTTAAATTATCGCCCTGGCTATAACAAGATGGTGGGCTGAAGACTGGGAGTAAAGATAGAAATAAAGAAGTTGTTTCAGATATTCAAATAGAGAAGGTGGTGGCTTTGACTTGATGATCAAGAAGGAAGTTTAGTAGGGAAGCACTAATTTGGGAATCTGCATAGAACTGGGCATTGAGGCCCCACGAGTGGCTAATAGCCCAGGGAGTGTGTGGAGAAGGAGTGCATGGAGAGGGCAGAATTAGGACAGAACCAAGGAGAACATCAGTATTTAAGGGCTTGGCATGAAAAATAACTGATGAAGGAAACTAAGAAGTATCAAAGAGCAGATATGCAAGGAAAGGGTGGTATCACAGAGTCTCAGTAAGAGATGTTTCAAAAATTAGGGTTGTTAAAAGCTTATATATGTTAAGGATCAAAAACTTTCCATTGGATTTAGTAACTGGGTTTCTGTTGGAGGAAGCAGTGTCAATGGACCATGGTAGGAAAAAATCAAATTTTGAAAGGTTGAGTAAAAGAAAGGAAGTGATGAGAATCAATAGCTGTAGAAATTTGGTTTTGAAAGAAAAGAAAGAAGAGAATAGCTGGAAGTAAATATCAGCTTAAGAAAATTTTATTTTATTTTACTGCTAATTATAAGGAGAATATAGAAAGGGAGAGGTAGACCCAGAGAAAGCAGATGGAAGGATTTTCTTAAAGGGACAAAAGGAAATGGGACCCAGGGCACGGGTAGAGAGATTTAGACATTAGGGACACTTCTTCCATTGTAACTGGAGGGAAGCAGAAAGTATGGCTGTAGAAACAGTTAAACTTCTATGTTTGGTAGCATGCAATTAGGGAGTGCTCACCACTTAACTATTTTTCTCTTGTAGTTGGAGGTGAGATCATCTGTTGAGATTGAGTGGGGAGGATGAGTCTGGAAGTTTGGGGAATAAGTGAAGATTCTTTGTAATGATTGCTCTAAAGTATTGATAGAGCTGATGATGGAAATATAAAAGGGTTTTTTATATATTGCTTTTTTAAAATATGGGGATGATTAAACCTTGCTCTCAACTGGGGGGTTAAATGAAATATGGAAAGTTATATATGGTTGGTGCAAACTCACTAAATAATAGCTATTATTATCAACATAGTTTTTCTTCTGTGTTGTACCACAACCCTAATTCTAGCTTTTATTTATAGTTCCACTTCTTCCTTAAAGTGTGATCTATTTAATTTCTTTTAGTTATCCTTATTCATTCCACTTTTATCTTTTCACTTCTATCTCTTTCAACCCTCTCAGCTTGGTGATTTTACTCAGCGCCTTCTTAATACAGCCCCTTCTAAGGTGTGTATCTCCTTCTGATTCTTTGCCTCTAGAATAGGTCCTCACCTCTCTCCTGAGCTCCTCAATAGAAGCCAACCAATATCAAGGCCGGGAAAAGCCATGAGCATTCTGTAGTTTAACACAGCTTATTTGTAAGTGAAATCCTAATAACGAGCCTGTGTTCCAATAGTACGCTTCTATGAAAATAATCAAATGGATAAAAGGATCAGATTGAATACTGATAATACAATGAAGCTGAAAATCTTAGAGATGTCTACGGTTCTAGCATGAAAAATAAGGTTGTTATTTTGTCTTTTATGTTTTTGCAATGACCAACCCATATCTTAGGTCATTCTGTTTTTAAAACTTATGTGTAACAAAACACCACTGTATCCTCCACAGTTCTCCCTCTTCCACTGTTTGCGCTGCTGTCACACAGACTCCTGCCCGCTTCTCTAGTGCTTTTCTTCCCAACTTGAGCTCTTTGCTGTAGCTCCTGGCCTTCTCTCCATGTTCCGTGTCTGGCCTCTCTACATATAATTTGTAATTTGAGAACATGGAGCAACCACCCTGCCTGTCTCAATTTCTTCTCCTCAGTTATTATCATGGCTAAGCTTTTCCCATTTCTCAACCCCCTCCTCACCTATTGCTAAAACCAAGTGAGTAATATGAAACTGAACATTTTATAAGTGAGTGACAGTAAAAATGCCCGGAATAGATGGCTACTGACCAAGGAGAAACTAATCCTCCTCTTCAAGAAATGATAAACTCTTCCCATTGACTGGTGATCCAAAACAATATTTGATGAGGTTGACTGTGCATATGTCAAAACTCTAAAACTTTTAAAACTTATGCCTTGACTGCATTTTTAGGGGTATCCAGTATATACTTCAACTGGATTATTAAGGCAGTGTAGCTTCATTGCTGCTCTCTGCACAGGAAATCATATGAAAGTCTGTTAAAACTTTAGAAGTATGCAAGGCATGTGTTTGAAGCTTGGCAGAGAGCACATGTAGACACACCAGAAACATCATCAGTGAAGTTTGTTTGAAAGAGACTGAGGATGCAGGTACAAAATGGCTGAGTGATTTTTTTTCCCTTCTGACCAACAGAGCTGCTCGTTAGCAACTTGAAAGGATGCCTAGATCCAAAATACTATTAAACAAGTGTTTCTTCAATATGAGATCATTATGTTTCTCTTCTAAATCCAAATACTAATTGCAACCTTGCTGTGAGCATACAATATTAAGGCCATCATAGCCATGGCAACAGAATGCAACATGAAGTGGAATCCTATCATCTGCACAGCGTTGCTAGTGGTTTGGGTGGCAGACGAGCACTTTCTTACAGTATCTCTCATGTTCAACTCTAAAGAGGGATTGCATTGCGTACCTTTAGGCAATTTTACCATCCAGATTCTGTTATCTTTGAATGTTTTGTATATCTCTGTAATTAATTTCAATACAGGATGGCTTGTTAATCCATAGACAAAAATATAAGCACAAATTAAAATTTCAACAGGCACTTTACAGTGGCCATTTACATTTCAAAATTAAACCCATAATGAAAACTTTTCTGTACTTATAATTGGACTGATTTTTAACACCGGATGATAAACATCTATGTAAATAGCCTCCCAAAGATTTTTACACTTAAGAAAAAAAAAAGCCCCTTAAATGAGCTGCTTAAAGTCACCTTCTCTGCTTTGCATGATAATTGTAATGCAAAATAACAAACAGCATAGAGCCAGAGTACAACACTGCTAAGATGATAGGGTGCCATTTATTTGAAGATAATTAGGCATTTAAAACCTACCAATACCAATTTTAGAACCTACCAATTAAAACACACACAACACAATGCGCTTACAGTAAACTCATTGAAATAAATTCCCATTCGCCTTTCTGTGCTTTCATTACAAAAAATGTCCACAGCTTGTGCAGCCCTATGGACTCTGTTTTTGTGTGTAGGAAGTGAGGTACAGATTAAGAGTTCATAACCCAGCCTATCTTTCTATAAAAACAAAAAAGTATTTTGTAGAGACTTGCTGTAAACATCTGAACCACATGCCATTGTTAAAAAAGAAAGAAAACAATTGTCTTGGTGGAACGATTTATTACTATTAGGAAGACTGAGGAATGCACAGAGCTCCATACTCATTTTCTCCTAGTTGATGCTGGGAAGGGCAAAGGAGACAATGAGGTCTGCCATCAACAATCCGAGGTAAGTGTATTGGGCTTTGCTGTCATAGTTAATGAAACAAAATTTAGCTTCTCAAGAATTTACCTGAAAATGAACCATGAAATACATGTGAAAGCAGCAAAGAGGTCATGTAGCTTTCCCAAATATATAAACCATGACATGTCATTTAGACTGCAAGAAAAATTTGATACTTGAATAATAAAGAAATATCTAGCAGGTAGGTCAGTAGATAATTTTTACTATCATTGGTGCTGCATCCATTCATTTATTCGCTCCTTTATTTAGCAAACATTTACTCACCTACTTTGTGTTAGGCACTATACTAGATGCTGGCTGTCCAAAAAAGAATCCAACTCTCAAAGAGATGAAACATATATATAAACAAATAATTTTAGTAAAACAGGAAAAAATTAGGCGGGAATTCTATACAAAGTGCACTGGAAGCAGAAAGGAGAAAGGGACTTAATCTGCTGCTCTAAAGGAAGATTTCATAATAATGAGCAATGTTGGAATTAAGTGTTGAAAGATAAGCAGGTGTTTATTGGAGGATGAAGAGAAGAAAATAGGTAGAGAAGTGTTGGGTGGGAGCTCTGGGAACTGGAGACAACAAGACATTGGATTTTGGTTCCTACAAGAACTTAGGACTAGAACATATAGGGTGTTCATCTGAGGGGTGTGGTGTTCAGTGTTTCCCTGTTTCCATTTTCAATATATCTTACTTCTTCAACCTGGTCTACAAAGCCTTTCCTACTAGATTAGGGGGCAAAATTGTTGAGTTAATAATTGTAAAACTCAGAATTATTTCAAGCATGGCTGGCGTTAAATGATCAGAAGAATCTGTATCTCTTGGATTTCCTCAATGTTGGTTCCATTCTCAAGGTTACACTTTATGAGCCACCCAAAAGTTGCATTTGTACAGGGATGATTTCCCTCCAAAGTAAAAACTAGGATATTGTCCCTGGATTGTTTATAAATTTCCCAGATCTATAATTGAATAATCAATGTTGTTTTATATATACCAAAAATTAAATCAGCCTGTGTTCTTGACTATATATTTGGTTGAATTCATGAATTAAGTAATTCAATAAATATCTCTTAGGTGCTTATGTGTGTCAGGCAGTGTTTCAGTGATTTGTGTATATATACTTGACACCCTTTTGTTTTGAAATTCTTTACAATTTGTTTTATTGTCTGTTGAGTCAATATTTCACAATATGTGGAACATACTTCTGAGGATACTGAGATTAATTTAGACCCAGAAATGAAAGATGTTGGATCAAGCAGTGTGAATTCCCCCTTTTCCCCCCACCCCTTTCAGTTCTCTTTTAATCCTTTTTTTAAAAATATATATTTTATTGATTTTTTACAGAGAGGAAGGGAGAAGGATAGAGAGTTAGAAAACATCGATGAGAGAGAAACATCGACCAGCTGCCTCCTGCACACTCCTCACTGGATATGTGCCCGCAATCCAGGTACATGCCCTCGATAGGAATCGAACCTGGGACCCTTGAGTCTGCAGGCTGACTCTCTATCCACTGAGCCAAACCAGTCAGGGCTCTTTTAATCCTTTTAATTATGTCAGCAGAAAGTCTGTGTAGTACCTGTAACATCCTTCTTAACAAAGAGAGCTTCTGGTAGGCTTGATGCTAGCCAAAGTTTAGTGACAGTGTTTTATTTATTTCACAGAGCTTTTAACCGGACAACTTTTATGTAACTTTTAAATATATTTGGTTTATTATAAAAGTTTTTATATAAAACTAATTTATTTTTATTTATACAATTTTATTCTATTAAAGGCAAAATAACTGACTTTACAGTTCTATTACTGGTATGAAGTCCCTTCTTTTATTTTTTTAAACTTATCTTTAGTGTTTAAAATATTACAGATGTCCCCTTTGTTGTTTCCCCCCCCCCCCCCCATTGATCCCCTCCACCCAATACCTGCCCCTCCCAAGACTTTACCACACTATTGTCTGTATCCATGGGCTATGCATATATGCATATAAATTTTCAGGTTAATTTCTTCCACACCCCCGCTTTCCCTCTGAAATTCATCAGTCTGTTCCATGATTCTTGAAATTATTTAAGTAATAACATGCAAAGTGTGTAAAGAAAGAGTTGAAATAATTAATTTTGTCAACAGTGTGTGAATAGGGCAAAAATTGTGAGGGCAAAATGTAAGCAACTGAAATTTGGAATATACCATAATAGGTAGGATCCCCAGGCCATTCTAAAATTTCTCATATATTTCTATGGGTGTGTGTTCATTTGTTCATATACTCTTTTTTTAAAATTTTGTTTTATTGCTCGAAGTATTACAAAGAGTATTACATATGTCTCCTTTTTTTTTTTTTCTCCTTGACCTTCCCCTGGCCTCCCCTACCTCCCAGTGTCTTGTGTCCATTGGTTATGCTTATATGCATGCACACAAGTCTTTCGGTTGATCTCTTACCCCTCCCCCCAATCCTCCCCAGCCTTCCCGGTGTAGTTTGACAGTCTGTTTGATGCTGCTCTGCCGCTGTATCTATTTTTGTTCATCAGTTTATAATGGTCTTTATTATCCATAAATGAGTGAGATCATATGGTATTTTTCTTTCATTGACTGGCTTATTTCACTTAGCATAATGCTCTCCAGTTCCATCCATGCTGTTGCAAATGGTAAGAATTCCTTCTTCTTTACAGCAGCATAGTATTCCGTTGTGTAGATGTACCACAGTTTTCTAATCCACTTATCTGCTGATGGGCACTTAGGCTGTTTCCAGATCTTAGCTATGGTGAATTGTGCTGCTATGAACATAGGGATGCATATATCCTTTCTGATTGGTGTTTCTGGTTTTTTTGGATATATTCCTAGAAGTGGGATCACTGGGTCAAATGGGAGTTCCATTTTTAACTTTTTGAGGAAACTCCATACTGTCTTCCATAGTGGCTGCACCTGTCTGCATTCCCACCAGCAATGGATGAGTGTTCCCTTTTCTCCGTATCCTCTCCAGCACTTGTCGTTTGTTAATTTATTGATGATAGTCATTCTGACAGCTGTGAGGTGATACCTTATTGTTGTTTTGATTTACATCTCTCAGATGATTAGTGACTTTGAGCATGTTTTCATATGTCTCTTGGCTTTCTGAATGTCCTCTTTTGAAAAGTGTCTATTTAGGTCCTTTGCCCATTTTTTGATTGGAGTGTTTATCTTCCTTTTATTAAGTTGTATGAGTTCCCTATAAATGTTGGAGAGTAAGCCCTTATCGGTGATAACATTGGCAAATATGTTCTCCCATGCAGTGAGCTTTCTTGTTGTTTTGTCATATACTCTTTATAATAGCTTTGTCAAGTTGTAATAAACCTCATTGATATCTATTGTAACTTAATTATATATATATAAGTTAATATATAAATGAAAATTTCCCTTGTTATATTCAGTCTTCTTTTTCATGAACAGGGCTCAATTCTTTATTTAATCAGATTGTTTATGTACCTTGTTAAGATTCTATCATTTTCTTCATTAAGTTCCATATATTTCCTTTTAATCATATATTCAGGTATTTTATTATTTGTTGTTAAGGAGGATTTTTAAAATATTTTTAATTTAAACATTACATATATATGTATATATATACATATATATATGATGTAGCTATTGCTTTTGTATACATTTGTA
Source organism: Myotis myotis (assembly GCF_014108235.1). NCBI lineage: Eukaryota > Metazoa > Chordata > Mammalia > Chiroptera > Vespertilionidae > Myotis > Myotis myotis. The sequence goes on from NW_023416335.1 coordinate 179,792,661, forward strand.
TCCAGCCATCCTTCTAAAATATTTTGTTAGATAGAGTAGTGTTTTGTTTCATTCTCACTTTTTTTCTGGGCAGACAATCTCATAATTTACAAATAATGATTTTTTTTCCTTACCAATAGTTACTACTCTTATTTCTTTTTCATGACATACTATCTAGGACTTTCCAAATAATTTTGATAGTGGTGATAGTAGATTCCTATTTGCACTTAATGGGAATGCATCTTTTTTTTCACTACTAAGTACCATGTTATATGTTGGTTTATGATTGTTCTTTAGTTTGTTTTTTGCCATTCCAGGAAATGAAAATATCCTTCTATTTCTAGTTAACTAAGAGTTATAGAAGCACAACTTTCTATTTTTGGAATACAGCTATAATTTTAATATGTAAAGTATTGGGTTTGCAGATAATACTGGCCAGAATTAAGACTCTGAATTTATTTAATTTATTTTTTAGATTTTTAATTTATATTTTTTAATTGCAGTTTACTTTCAATATTATTTTGTATTGGTTCCAGGTGCATAGCATAATGGATAAATAATCATATACTTGACAAAGTATTCCCCTTGATATTACCAGTACCAGCCTGGTGCTGTGCAGGTATTACAATATTATTGACTATGTTCCCTACGCTGTACTTTACATCCTGGTGTCTATGTTGTGACTACCAATTTGTACTTCTTAACCCCTTCACCTCTTTCACCCAGTCCCCATCCCCTTTGACAACCACCAGTCTGCTCCCTGTGTCTATGAGTCCAAGACTCTGAATTTAAATTTAAATTGGTGCTAGAAATGTTTTCAAAATTGCCAATTTGATTGTGTTCCACTTCACCTGCAACTAGACTTAATATGTGGCAAAGTCAAACTTAACAAATATTTTGTTTTGTTTTCTCCCAGTATTTTATTGTGAAAGTGCTTTTACTTTGACAAAAACATTTTTGTTAAAGTACAATAATTATCCTCTAGATTTAACTATAGTTAACATTTCACACATTCATATGTGTGTGTATATATATATATATATATATATATTCCTCATATTCTTTCTAATTGACAAATATTTATGAAATAAAATTTTTGTGAAAAGCCCACTTGGAAGATTATATATCAAGAAGGTAAACGTTCTTTTCTTTAAAAAATTAGAATTTTTAAAAACTAGATTAGAATTTACAGATTATTGAATTAAAACACATATTTTACAACCAGTAGAATTCTATGGAGCAGCAGTTCTCAACCTGTGGGTCGCGAACCTTTGGGGGTCGAATGATCCTTTCACAGGGGTCACCTAAGACCATCGGAAAACACATATATAATTATATACTGTTTTTGTGATTAATCACTATATTTTAATTATGTTCAATTTGTAACAATGAAAATACATCCTGCATACCAGATATTTACCTTACTATTCATAACAGTAGCAAAATTATAGTTATGAAGTAGCAAGGAAAATAATTTTATGGTTGGGGGTCACCACAACATGAGGAACTGTATTAAAGGGTCGCGGCATTAGGAAGGCTGAGAACCACTGCTATGGAGATTAAATGAGCAATTTTGTTGACTCTGATTTGTTTTTAAGATCCATTTGCATAAGCCATCAATTATTTATTTTGTATTAGTCTATCAGTTAAGGAAGGGAAATGTCTTATTTATTGTTTTTAAATTAGCATATGAAGTTCAATGAGAGTTTATGCTTATTTTTATTATATTATGCAGTTATTAATAGTTGGTGGAACAAAGCAAGGAGCTTTGTCTTTATTTTACTGGCTTTGAGGTATTTGTCAACTATTGGGTTAAGGATAACATGTGATTGTCAGAAGCTCATGCACTTGAGTAAGAAGAGAATTTGGAATTTGGAAGAATCTATGTAGGAAATAAAAGAAATTTTAAAAAATTGAAAGTTTCTCTTAAAATGAAGAGGAGACGGAAAAAAACCTCAATGTGTGCATCAGCATCAAATTAATGGTTAAATTTAATTAGAAAACTTTTATAATTTTAAAAAATAGGAAAAATAAGAAGTCATTATAAAGAGAAAAATGATCATTTATTTTCTTCATCTTTTAAAAAATATGCAAACATGCAGACTTTTCACTCACAGTGTAAATAAAAATCACTGTCAGGCATAAAGGTGAGAAAAATGGATTTTTTCTTTCACCATGCATCTCAGTGCCACATGATTTCCTAGACCTTTTTTGTTGTTGTCTTCCAAATTAATGCTCACTGAGTAATAAATAATAGGTTAGATAAATAGAGAAATAAATTTTCACATACCAAAAAAACCTGAACTATTTCTGCTCACCAATTTGGATATTAACAGTGCTTTAAATATTAAATTAGCAGGCAATAACAGGTTGATTCTACCATGATTTACTTAAATTATTTTTACATATATTCATAATTATGCTCTAAAAGTAAAAAATATAGGACAAATTAAAAGTGGAAATTTTATTAAGTGTAAATAATGTTCATATTTAATTGAGATCACATCTTTAATCTTATTTTTTGTCCCACCAATGGCTCATTTTTATTCTTATTATCTTGTTTTCAGTACAGAATTATCACCCACTGGTTTTCAATTACAGAGATGCCCATATTGATTTCTCTCTTGATTTTAACTCACAACTGAAAAATTACTCATTTAGTCCTGTAAAGCTATATTCTGTAGCTAGTTTAAGCTCTTTAAAAAAATTATGTGAACTCAAAATACAGAAAGATAAAACTCATAAACAGAACTGTTCAGTTATATGAAGCTATTGGGAAATAGACTTTAAATTATTTTAACTCATATCACTATTAAAATGTAAGAAGACAAATAGTGATCAAAAATGTCATCACCATATGGAGAAAAACTTGATGTCAGTCACAGCATTTATAAAGAACAGGTGGCGTTTAAGCAATCAAAAGCCCCTTATGGAATTATACAAATGTAACCTAAATTCCATAGATCTGTAGTAGAGTGATGTACATAAATTAGACAAAAGAACTTTCATTAACACATACATTTTATGTTGAGTTTAATTTCCAAAATTTCATAAGCAATGAAAATATTCTCTTGCATATCACATTGTTTACTTCTACAATCTCTAAGGAAGTAATTGCATCTTTTGTTTCCTGTTAAAGACTGTGCATGTTATTTATTTTAATAGGGATCCATATATCTGAAACCATAATAGGTGCTATTGTTTTTAAAAGATATTTTTATTGATTTCAGAGAGGAAGGGAGAGGGAGAGAGAGACAAAAATATCAATGATGGTGAGAATCACTGATCAGCTGCCTCCTGCACCCCCCATCCCCCCGCCCCCCATCAAGCCCACAATCTGCACATGTGCCCTGACCTGACCAGGAATAGAACTGCAACCTTCTGCTTCATAGGTCTGTGCTCAACCACTGAGCTAGGCCAGCCGGGCACCACCATAGGTACTTTGATACTATTCTCAGTCTCAAAGATCTGGCAACAGGAATGAAGGGGGGCTGGGAGGGGTGGGTACTGGGGTCCGTCTGATCTCAAAGACCATCCATCAGCTGAGCCGTTGAGAGCCTGACTGGTCTAGAGAAGTATCCAGCCATAGGATTTGCTATCCAGAGAAACTGTTCTGAATCCCTCAGTCTGAGAACAGTGCTGAGTATACAAATCATAAACCAGAATCAATTTTTCTGAATTCAAATATTACACAATTCATAGGAAGATATTTGGAAGAAAAAGAAAAGTATTTGGAGCAAGTGAAAACGTGGAAACAAAACCAAGACATCAAAATGTTTTAAGAAGAGCAGATTGATATTTTGACCTGTGCTTTTGCAGTACTCTCTTAAGAAAATCTCTTTATACTTTGGCATTTCCAAATAATATTGATGGTTATGCCCATTATAATTGAAATAAAACTCTCATTTTGAAAAATACCCTGGGGTTATATTTCATTTGAGGTCACCTATCTGACTTGAGGAGAGCAATTAGTGGCTGTAGATTTTCCACTGTTAATAGGTGAGCCTTGTAATTACCTCCGAAAGGAAATTCCCTTTTCGGAGTTCTTCCACATTAATCTAATTTCTGGAATTGAGTGACTAGTGCAAACTCCCAGATGGCGGACTAGCGTGCTACTGACTCAGTTTGTTTCACATTTTTATTCAGAATTCACATAAATGTCAACTTTCCATTAATTTTTTTTCTCTGATAAAAAAAAAAATTCAAGGTTAAATTTTTTGAAAAACACACACACACAATTGATTATTTTTTTTTTTACTGCCCAGATATACTAAGAACTCAAGTATAAAAATCAGAACTAAGTTGCTTGTATTTTTTATGCATTTTATTGCTTTTATGTCTACTTTTTAAATAAGAATGTTAAAAAATATGGTAGTTGCATTTGAATTCCCTGATTTTTTGATACCTTCTCTCTGCTTAAATTGTTACACCAACCATAGACTTACAAGGTAGTTGATATTACTAAAAGATGCAGATTAAATGTTATTTCCCACATACAAAATCACTTTAATCATTAGGAATCATTATTATTAACATTTCCGCATACTGATTCTGTACCTCTCTTTGGGTGCTTGCCACTTTCTGTCTGGCTCAGTGTACATCTTAATAGCGCCAACGGAACCTCTGTCAGTCCCCTGAGAAAGGGATCAGGACCTTGCTTATGTCTCTATTTCTGTGCTGTGTCACACAGCACCTGGCACAAAATAAACTCAATAAATATCTATTGAATAAATAGAAAGAAAGAATGAAGGAACATATCTTACATTTGCCCCATATAGTCTCTCCAGGGTTCTATTTTAAAAATGTATCAAATCAATTATAACTATTCCTTCGGCAATGAATGGATTTGTCATTCAGCTTCTAATTTGGGGATAGCATTGGCTATCAGTATTTAGGATACACATTTTTACAACAGAAATATCTTTATTCATGTTTCTAGTTTATTGAGGTAGATTCAGCTTTAATGTAATTTTTTAATCTGTAAGATGAGTGTACTACTTCCTACCTAATATATTCATCGTATGTGGAGGAGATAAGGGCTGTTCCTAAATTATATCAACCATCTCTAAATACTATTTCTTCTAAATAATCTAGGGCACACAGAGTTGCTAAAATATAAGTAAATAAATACAAAAATGAAAGTATAAATTATATAAAGCTAAACCAGAGAACATTGAAGACAGGAATATACATTTTCCTATTGAAACATAAAATAACAATAACTGTTGATGCTTATTTAGAATTTACAATTATTCAGAATGCATGGTGCTAAGTGCTTTACTTACAATTTCCAACTTAATTCCAACAATCATCCTATGCTATGTAATAGTAATACTAACACTATTATTATCCCTTTGTTCCAGATAAAAGCACTGCAGTTTACGGAGATTAAATAACATGTTCAAGGGTGATAGATGATAAGCAGCAGGATAAGGATTTAAACCCAGGTATATCTCTCACCTAGTGTCTTCATTCTTTACTTTGCTATATGGTCCCTATATTGGTGTGTGAGGTTGCTGAAAACACAATAGCCTGACTAGTGGGTGGCGTCATAGCCAATTAAAGATACCGGTGTTTATTTACTCTGTTAGATCTTCCTTCTTCGTTCACCCATAAACATAGGACACTCAATGCCATTTGATTGTCACTGAAATTTCAAATAAAATCTCTCTCTGGAAATGTGCTTTGAGGTAAGAGATTATACCAGAGGGTATAGAGCTGGTACCCCCTAAGAAGAAGGAAGAATTTCAATCCTTCTGTAAAGTAACCTTTTCCTGGTTATCAGGGGATCTTCCCCCACTGGGTTCAAAGGGCTCCCCTCTGCTTTGCTGTACAATTTCTACAGCATTGTGCAATACTTAAAGAAAAGACCAAGAACATATCATTGCCTTGGAAACTGCTATGGAATTTGACAGACTGTAGGTTGTTCAGAGCAAATGTTCTGTTGCTGCACTGAGTCCATGCAGTAGCAATGACTGGCAAAGTGGCTGAATGCTCATCTGCTAATCTTGATGTCAACTTAACTTGTCATCCCTGCCCTAAGGATAGGGTGGGAAGTTGGTCTTGTTTTGCTTTCTTTAAATAAGGACATTTGAATGATTTCACTCCCAACTGTCAGTGATGAAAGACAAAGATAAGGGCTCAAGAGAAACAGCAGCTTTTGGGAGATGAGAATTTGCAACCTATATTTTTAATAAATGAATTCTAACAGCATAATCTTGGGAAACTATACTGCTTGTTTGCAACATAATTGTGAATCTTACACTGCATTTGTAGTCGCAAAAGGTATGGGGGTAGGGCGGGGGGGGAGGGGGGGGTGGCGGGAGGAACCTTCCAGATTCAGAGAGTGTCACTCACTGTGGTCCTTCCTAATAAATGTCTGGGAAAACAGATAAAACTCTATGTAAAATAGGAGGGAAAAATTAAGTAAGAAATGAAAGTAGGAAGTCAGTCCTTAGGAGTTGTTTCCCAAAAGGCAAATGCTACTCTGGCTAGTTACAGCATTTTATTTATTTGTTTATTGGTGGAAACACTGAGAATAAAAATAAAAGTAATCCTTTTGTGATCCCGTTTGGCCGTGACAGATTCCTTCAGTATTGCCATAGTAACTCAAAGAAGTGCATTTATGAATAGACTTAGATTTCTAAGGCTTGAGTTTCCTGTCAAGAAGAGAACAGAGGGTGCAGAAAACAGAGGAGTCAAGGCAAAGAGAAAGAAAGCAGACTGAGGTGTTGGTTCCCAAGCTCCCCCAAGTGCACTGTGCAGGCAGGAGCACACCAGGTCAAGAAAATCTCACCTCCTTTGGCCGCCTGAGATTTTCAGATGTTGAAATTAGTCCTCTTTCAGCAGAATAAGTTTAGGTGATTTTTTTCCCAGCTCCTTTTGATGCCAGGAAGGGGGAAATAATACTCTGGATTATCAAAATGTAGAAGTAGAATCCCCTCAGATGTGGTTAGATAAGGACATGGGACAGAGATGACAATTGCAAATGCTTGTGGACAAGTAACACACTTAGAAGTGAAATGGCTCCGATTAAAGAAAAATCAGCCCTAACTGGTGTGGCTCAGTGGATAGAGCATCAGCCTGCGAACTGAAGGGTCCCAGGTTCGATTCCAGTCGAGGGCAGGTACCTTGGTTGCAGGCACATCCCCAGTAGGGGGTGTGCAGGAGGCAGCTGATTGATGTTTCTCTCTCATTGATGTTTCTAACTCTCTATCCCTCTCCCCTCCTCTCTGTAAAAAATCAATAAAATATTTAAAAAAAAAGAAAAATCACCCAGCCACCTTGCCCTACTTTTCATTTGCTAAGTGTCTTGAGCAATATTTTAAGAATGATAATAATAAAACCAAGGATGAAAGAAAGGTGATAAATGAACATGGACACTGAGCTATGCCAGAGAGAACAGGGTGGTGGGGCCGACAGCGGAGAGCACAGGCCTCAGATGGGCAGCTGCCATGCGACTCTAGCTAGTTTCTGGCAAAGAGGAATGTGAGCTCCTTGCTGCCAGATCTTCCTATTTCTCAAGAGGAGCTGGAAGTCAGGATTTTTTACATGAAATCTTCTGATGTTTTAGTTACGCTCAAAAGTTTTAAAATACCATTAGGCCAAAGAAAATATGCCTAGAAATTACAGCTAGCTCATAGATGAATTGTGTGACTGAGTCTGAGTCTAAACTCTAAGTCATAAGCATGAGCCAGTGGTAACAAGGCAGTGGCTGGAGATGAAAGTCAGAAGATGGAAATGGGCAGAGGGGATGATGTCATAAGAAGTCCAGACCTATGACCACATGGAGAGATAGATACTACTCAGGGCTTGAGATAGAAAGCAGACACTCTGGGCTTCACTTTTTCATAGTCAGGATTTGTGGAGGGCTTGCTCAATGTCAGAAAGTGTGCTAACCAGGAAGGTTTGCCAGTTTGATTTTTCTGTGATAAAATTTGTATTAAGCAATAATAAACACATCTAGGATTAGACATGTTCACACATATGAGATTATATGGAGCATATACATAAAATTTAAGAAATGGTAATAAAATGAGCACCCATCTATTCACATCCCAGTTTACAAAGAGAATACTATGAGGATTTTTGGAGGCTCTTTGTATGGTGGTCCTTAATTGTATCTCTCTCTCCTGCCCAGGTATAATAGCTATCCTGAATTTTGTGAAAATAGCTCCCTTGCTCCTTTTTCTTTTAGTTTTTATAGTCTTGTGTGGTTGTTTCTGTTTGTTTTTATATGGTTATTTCTACTATAGTTGTTTATAGTATAACATAATATATATACTTTAGAGTACCATATGGGCATATCTTTTATATTAGAGGCCCAATGCACAAAATTCATGAAAGGGTAGGCCTTCCTTCCCCCGGCTGTCGGCTTTGCAGCCCGAGCTTCACAGCCCTGGCCGCCACCTGCACCTGCCTTGGCCTGGCGCTCCCATGTCCGCCACCACACACCACCCGCTCCCCCATTCCCCGGTTCTGCAGAGCCCTCCAATTGATCGCCCCACAGAGGATGGCCTGGGCCTCCCTCTGCAGGGCGATCGTGGGGCGATGGCAGGGTCCCCAACCAATCGCATCACAACAGCCTTGGCTGGCCTGGAGCCAGTGTGTGTCAAAGCATGGTTGTCTGGACGGTAGTTCTGCTGTTCGGCTGTTCAGTCAATTTGCATATTATGCTTTTATTATTATAGATATACTATATTATTGTTATGATATATTTGTTATAGTTGCCTTATTAAAAATATATATTTTTATTGATTTCAGAGAAGAAGGGAGAGGGAGAGAGAGATAGAACATCAAATATGAGAGAGAATCAGAGATTGGCTGCCTCCTGCACACCCTCCCCTAGGGATTGAGCCTGCAATCCAGGCATGTGTCCTTGACCAGAATTGAATCCAGGACCCTTCAGTTCACGGGCTGACACTCTATCCACTGAGCCAAGCAGGCTAGGGCTGTTATGGTTGCTTTTTATAAGCATTCAGTTTTTCCCATATTTGAATTCTGCATAAGTTGAATCATACTCTGTATATTTCTCTAAAATTCTTTTGAAAAAATTAAAGTATAGTTGACATCCAATAGTGTATTAGTTTCGGGTGTACAACATAGTGATTTTACATTTATTTACTTTTTACAATGTGATCACCACACTAAGTCTTGTAACCATCTGCCACTATCCCAAGTTTTTCCAATATTCTTGACTATATTTCCTGTGCTGTAGAGCACATCTTCGTGGCTTATTTATTTTACAACTGGCAATCTGTACCTCTTATTTCCCTTCACCTTTTTTACCCATGTTCCCACCTCCCACTTCTCTGACAGCCATCAGTTTGTTCCCTGTTTCTATGAATCTGTTTTAATTTTTTGTTGTTGTTCATTTCTTTTGGTTTTTATTTGTTGACCTTTTAATAATAGCCAATTTGATAATTGTGAGATTGTATCTCTTTGTTCTTTTGATTTGCATTTCTCTGATGATTAGTGATGTTGAACATTTTATCACATGTCTGTTGGCCATCAGTATGTTTTCTTTGGAGAAATGTCTCTTCATGTCCTCTGCCCATTTTTTTTTATCAGATTTTTTTTTATGTTGAGTTGTATGAGTTCCTTATATATTTTGGATATTAACCTCTTATTGGATATATAATTTGTAAATATCTTCTCCCATTCAGTATGTTGTCTTTTTGTTTTGTTGGTTGTTTCCTTCACAGTGCAGAACCTTTTTAGTTTGATGTAGTTCCACTTGAATATTTTTGCTTTTGTTTCCTGCGCCTGAGGAAACATATCCAAAAGGATATTGCTAAGAATGATGTCAGTGATATATCTTCTAGGAGTTTTGTGGTTTTAGGTTTTACTTAAGTCTTAAATGCATTTGAGTTTATTTTTTAATATGTTGTAAGAGAGTGGTCCAGTTTTATTTTCCCCAAAAAAACTCTTATTGAAGAGACTGTCATTTCTCCATTGTTTATTCTTGCCTTTGTCATAGATTAATTGACTAGATAAATGAGGGTTTATTTCTGGGCCCTCTATTTTGTTTTATTGATCTGTGTTTCTGTGCTAGTACTATACTGTTTGCTTGTTATAGCTTTGTACTACAGTTTGAAATCAGAGAGCATGATACCCTCAACTTTGTTCTTTCTCAAGATTGTTTTGGCCATTCAAAGTCTTTCGTGGTTCTATATAAATTTTAGGATTATTTGTTCTAGTCCTGAGAAGAATGCCATTGGTATTTTGATAGAAACTGCATTAAATCTATGTATTGCTTTGGACAGTATGGATATTTTAACAATATTAATCTTTCCAATTCATGAGCACAGCATATCCTTTCATTGATTTGTGCCCTCTTCAGTTTCTTTCTTTAAAGTTTTATAGTTTTCATACTATAGTCTTTAACCTTCTTGGTCAAATTTATTTATAGGTATCTTTTTATGCAATTGTAAATGGGATTGTTTTCTCAATTCCTCCTTCTGATCATTTGTTATTAGACTAATAAAATGCAATGAATTTATATATATATTTTTAAATATTTTTATTGATTTCAGAGAGGAAAGGAGAGGGGGAGAGAGATAGAAACATCAATGACAAGAGAGAATCACTGATCGGCTGCCTCCTGCACACCCCATTCTGGGGATGAGCCCACAACTTGTGCATGCACCCTGACCGGGAATTGAACCATGACTTCCTGGTTCATAGGTGAATGCTCAACCACTGAGCCATGCCGGCTGGGCTATATATTAATTTTGTAACCTACAACTTTACTGAATCCATGTACTAGTTCTAATAGTTTTTTGTGTGTTAATCCTCACTCAAGGATATTTTTTCCATTGATTATTTTTTTAGAGAGAGAGTGGAAGGGAAGAAGGAAGGGGAAGAGAGAGAGAAAAAAAAATTAATGTGAGAGAGACACATTGATTGGTTACCCCCTGAATGCACTCCTGACTAGGGCTGGGGATTGAACCAGGTACATGCCTTTGACCAGCAATTGAATTTGAGACCCTTCCATGCACAGGTCGACATTCTAAACACTGACCAACACTGGCCAGGGCTGTTTTATTTTTTGTTTTTGTTTTAGTAGAGTCTTTAGGGTTTTATACATATAGTATCGTGTAATCTACAAATAGTGAGAGTTTTACTTTTTTCACTTCCTATTTGGATGCCTTTTATTTCATTTTCTTGTCTGAACTGTGGCTAGGACTTCCAATATTATATTGAGTAAAAGTGGTAAGAATGAGAATCCTTGCCTTTCCCCCCCATACTTAAAATCTATATAAATTGAATAATGCTCTATATTTTTTGTACTGTGATTCTTTTTGGGTTCAACGATATTTTAAAATTAATTCACACTGATGTTTATAGCTATATTTTCATCACCATGTATTTATTCCATTGTATTGTATTTCAGAAAGTGTTTATCCATTCTACTGTTAAGAGCCAATGGGGGCATTTCTGTTTTATTGCTGTCATATGCTATGTTGTTATGAACATTTTTATCCATGCTTCTTGTATTGTAGTTCTCCAGAGCTACAGGAGAACCAATAGGAGAGAGAGAGAGAAAAGAAAGGGAGATTATAAGGAATTGACTAATGCAAATATGAAAGGTTACAATTTCCAAGATCTAGCCAATTGGAGACCCAGGTTAGCCGATATGTAGTTTTAATCTGAAAACTGGCAGGCTGAAGGTCCAAGAGCTGCTAATGTCTCAGTTGGCGTCTAAAGGCCAGAAAAGATCAATGTCTTAGCTCAAGCAGCCAGGCAAGAGGAATTCTCTTCTACTTGTGAGAGGGCTAGCCCTTTTGTTCTATTCAGGCCTTCAACTGGTTCAATGAGGCCTGCCCACATGGGGGCGGGAGGGGGGGGCGGGGGGGGGGGGGGGGGGGGGGGGGGGACAATCAGCTCTACTCAGTTTACCAATTCAGATGCTAATCTCATCTAAAAACTCCCTCACAGGCATATCTAGAGTAATGTTTGACCAACTCTCTGTGCACTCTGTGGCCCAGTCAACTTGACACATGAAATTAACATCACACTTCCTGATCCACTTGTGTAAGAATTATTCTAGAAAATATGTATATGGGAATATAATATCAGAATAACTGAGTGTGTGCATATTAAACTTCGATTTGTTTTTCCAAGTGGTTGTACCAACATACATTTCTACTAGAAATCACAGAGTTGCCATTGCTCCACATGCTTGCCAGCAATTTTATCAGCCTTTTTGACGATGTGGTGGATGTGAAGTGGAATCTTACTGTGGTTTTGATACGCTAAGCATCCCACTAAGAAAGTAGAAAAACAAAAGCAGAATATGTCCAAAGGAAAAAAAAATGGAGGAAATAGTAAAGATAGGTGCAGAAATCAATGCAATATTTAAAAAGTTACACTAGAGAAGAAATAACGCCAAAAGTTGATTCTTTGTAAAGCTGTTCAAAAATACCTTCTAGCTCTAGCTGGTTTGGCTCAGTGGATAGAGTGTCAGCCTATGGACTGAAGGGTCTTGGATTCCATTCCATTCAAGGGCACATGCCCAGGCTGTGAGCTCCATCCCCTGTTGGGGGCGTGCAAGAGGTAGCCCATCAATGATTCTCTCATCATTGATGTTTCTATCTTTCTCCCTCTCCCTTCCTCTCTGAAATCAATAAAAAAATATTTTTAAAAAAATATCTTCTAACCAACATCATACCAGAATCCCTGACCAGCAGACAAGGCAAAATAAACAAACAACAGAAAATATCTCAAATTGTAAAAAAAAATATATTGCTGCTATTATTTACATTTGACTTGATTGTTTATATAGAAATCCTAAAAGATTCATGGACAATTTATTAAAATTAATGAGAGTTTAACAAATTTTCTAGGTGTAAAATTAACATATTAAAGTCAATTCTCTCTCTCTCTCTCTCTCTCTCTCTCTTTCTCTCTCCTCTCACCGGAGGACAGGCTTAGAGAGAAGGAGGAAGAGAGAGAAAGAGAAAGAAAGAGAGAGAAACATTGATGTGAGAGAGAAACATCGACACCCTCCATAGGTGCCCCAATAGGAAACTAAACCCGCAACCAATTGTCTTTCTATAAATTATGTAACAATACCTACATAATGCAATAAAATAAGAAACCACTTAATGTAGTAACACAATTATATGCCATAAAAATAAATATAACAAAAATGTTCAAGAATTTTAAAAAATTTAAACTTTATTTAAAGACATTAAAGATGTAAATAATGCAGAGACACATCCTGTTCTTGGCTAGAAAGACTTAATATTCCTTATGTGGATCCAGTATTATTTCAATCAATAGTCTAACAGTTTTTCACAAAACTTGGTAAACTGATTCTAATATATATGAACAAAGGGTCAAGAATAGCCCAGACACTTTTAAAATGATGTCATTCAGAAATCAAAACTTACTACTGTAGAAAGGCTAGCATATTCTCTATTCTGGCTGGTCAAAACTTGAATATCTCCTCGATGTCTTCATGCTCCAACAATACTCAGGTCATAACTCCCCAGTATTTATTGTTTCCCTGCCCCTGCCAGAATCTCACCCACTGTGTGCAGTGTAGTACTCAAGAGACCTCTAAGCATGTTTCTGGAGCTCTTTATCTAATTAAGTGCTCTCTGGTACTCTGTTCATCAAATTCCAGCGTGTGTGTTTTCTCCATCCTTGTAAACTCCAGTCTCTGTCTTTTGAACTCAGAGAGACTACGGTGCTCTTCTTGGACTCCCTTTCTGTGCTGCCTCTGAATTGAAAGCTTGGGAGGTCACCTTGCTTGTATCCTTCCTCGGAGGATCCAGTCCTGTGTTGCCTGCTGCCCAGATCTGAAGAGAGGTTCAAGTATTTTGTGCTGTTTTTCAGTTGTTTATAGCAGGAGTTTTAGGATGGTACCAGTTAGTTCATCATGACAAGACTTTCATGACTTCTTATGAAATCTGAAGACTTCTTTGCTAGCTGGTATGACAAGATGTCCCAGGTTAATCTTATACAGAGTTCTGGCAACATACCTGTCATCAGGTTTTTGTTTTTTCCCCCTAAGGAGACCTGGTTCCTTTTCTGGGAAATGGTATTTGAAAACCACAAGAAATATGCTAGAGGAATTCATGCTGCCGAGTTAATTTGGTTTCTAGATTCTATCGGTTGCCAGAGCTAGGATTTATCTAGATCTGTATCTATTATCTACAGCTACATCTAGATACACAGTCAATTCATACTATTCTCTCTTGAAACTATCCATCAGACTTTTATTTTATCTCTATGCCAACACTTCTACTATCAAGATCACCAGTGTCCTATTACTAAATCCCATAGACCTCCAATCTTTTAACGTTTTCAACATATCAGCAGCTTTTGACACAGTGAATCCCTCTCCCTCGTGTTATATTCTTATCTTCCAGAACACATCATTTTCTCCTCTTGGGTAGCCGAAAGGCATCTCATATTTAACATGTCCAAACCCAGTCTCATGATTTCCCTTCTCAAATCTCCTCCTTACATAATCATCTTCACCTTAATAAGTAGTAACTCCACCCTTCCAGTTTCTCAGGTCAAAACATTGGAACAAATCTTGACTCTGCTCTTTCTTCTAGACCCCAAATTCTACCCATCAAATCTATTCCTTTTGGCTCCATCTTCAAAATATACATATAGGTTCTGACCGCTTTCATCACCACAATCCTAACACACGTCTCCATTATTTCTCAATTGGATTATTGCTTCCAATCTGTCTCCCTGTTTCCACCTGTACCTGATAGAGCCTAGGCAAGAATAAGGCCATTAAAATGTAAGTCACTTTACCATAGCATGACTCAAAACTCTTCAACATATCCATATCTTTGCAGGGTGAAAGGCCAATGTTATTAAAGTAGCCTACAAGATTCTGCATCTGTTACCTCCTCTGGCTTTACCTTACTCTCCCCTCGCTCATGCTGCACTGGCCACACTGTCATTCTTGCTATTCCTGGAGCATGTCAAGGACACTCCTATATGAGGAGTTTGTACTTGCTGTTCCCTCCACGTGGTATACTCTTTCCCCAGATATTTTCATGGCTCATGTGCTTCCTTTTTAGGTCACCTTCTCCATAGCATTTGTCACTTTCTATGATTTTATATATTTCACTGATTTATTGGTTTTATTATATAGTCTTTGCCACTAGAATCTAAGTCCTATGAGGGCAAGAAGAATGTGTGGAGTATTGCAGGAATTTAACAAGTGTTGT
Source organism: Myotis myotis (assembly GCF_014108235.1). Taxonomy (NCBI): domain Eukaryota; kingdom Metazoa; phylum Chordata; class Mammalia; order Chiroptera; family Vespertilionidae; genus Myotis; species Myotis myotis. Next base: position 179,807,843 of record NW_023416335.1, read on the forward strand.
AAGGAATGAATAAATAAATATTTACTGAGCACCAACTATGTGTCAGGGACTGTGCCACTTACTAGCACATGCATGTAACACATAATTCCTTCCATCAAGAGAAGTGGAAGAGACAAATGGTCAATTTCCTTATAAAGCCCTGACACTAGTCTTACACTTCTTTGAATCTAGTCTATAGTTATTCCCACACATGTTTTTAAATCCTCACCTGAGGATATGTTTTTATTCATTGAGAGAGAGAGAGAGAGAGAGAGAGAGAGAGAGAGAGAGAGAGAGAGAGATCCATGTGACAGAAAACATCAATCGGGTGCCTTCCCTGACCAGGGATGGAATTTGTAATCTCGGTATGTGCCTTGATCAGGAATCAAACCCGCAACCTTTTCTTGTACTGGATAATGCTCCAACCAACTGAGCCTCCTGGCCAGGGCCCCACACTTTTTTTAAAGTTTTATGTGTAAGTACCTTTGATATGTTACAGCCCTTTGACCTTGAGAAAAACATGCTCTAAAAATAGTCTAGAGGACCAGCTCTGAGAAAGCCAAATTGGGAATTGATGCCACCTCTCTTTGTGGCTTTGGGCAAATCCAAGAACCTTTCTGCTTCTGTTTCCCCAGCTGTAAAATAGGATTAATAGTTCCTGCTTCACAGGAGTCTTTTGAGGATTCTTCCATTCATGTAGTAATATTTATTGAAAATGGTAAGTGCTAAGTAGTATTATGCCTAATTAATTAGGTCCTCGTCTCCCGGGTGTGGGTTATGGTGTCTGGCTGGTCATTAATAAAATATACTGGAAGCTTTGCAGATTTTCCTCTGAGCTCTCCTGATGGCTGCATAAGCAGTGCATGAATTGGGCATCCAACCTTGTAGTTAAATACATACAGCTGTGCTCACATTTATTTAGTTCTCAGACAATACAAAATTGGAAGGTGCTGAAAACACCAGTTAAGAAAGAGAAATACTACAAAGGATTGTAGGGTGGTTAGTAATAAAGCCAGGAAATAAAACTAAGACTCAATTTGGATTTTGCCAGATAATGCCAATGGGAATCCTAATACTGCCTCTGAAAAATTCGAGTGGTAGTGAGATAATAGTGAAATAATAAGCAATATTGTAACTAGGTGCCATGGATGACATTATAAAGGAAATTATATAAGGATGCAAGATGACATCACTAATAGATTACATTATTGTTATATCACTTCACAAAAGTGTATTTTTTGAGAATGTTCTTATAATAAAACTGTTATAATCTGAGTTTCCTAGAAAGCAGTGTCTAAGTGCTCTTACTTTAAAATCAAGTTCAAGCCCAGAAAGCAGGAGTGAGGCATTGGCAAAGTGAAGCACAGGATGAGGCAAAAGCTATGTTACTGACCTGACCATTGCTACATGCAATTGATGGCTCAATGCAATGGATGACATCCTTCTGGACCTTTTAAGGAAGCATAGTATGGGTATGAGGTCTCAGGACTTGCACTACATATCCATTCAAATATTTCCACCCCTCCCCAAGCCTTCTAACCTTTCCTTCCATGCTATGCCAAGGAAGAATTGGTGTTTTGACTCTTGGCCATCTTGCATCCAAGTTTAAAGAGATTATTCTAATAGACTAGTATTAGGGCTAGTTCTAGGAATCCTTGACAGAATATCAGATCTTGAGTGTCCCCAGTGCATAAAAATCTCTCCTATCCAGCCTTATACTCCATCTCTTCTCATCCCCCACTCCCCTCCTGTGTCAGAATATACTATATTAGAGATGGAGGGATGTACTGAAAAGATAGTTTAATATAATCTCTTATCTAATGGAAGAATTCTTTCCAAAACACTGTTTAATGACAATCATTGAGTTACTGTTTGCATAATTCAATGACAAGGTGTTCATCTCTTAAGAAAATCTGTTTCCTTTTCCACTGTGCCTATTAGATAATCTCTTATATTGAGCTAAAAATTAATTTGCCTATAATTGCCAACCATAGTCTCACTTTTATCTTTACTAGTGTTGGTTTATTTGACCTCCCTTCAACTTTGGGCATTATGTCTGAAACTTTTCTTAGAATTCAATCCACCATCAGCTTCTGTGATACCTAATTTTCTTCTTCTATATGTATAGCTATCTCCTATCAGGTCTCCTTTGTCAATTCCCCTTCCTCAACTTGTCACTTAAATGACCATATTTCCCAGGTCCCTTCTATGGTCATCTGATTTTTTTCCTTTAATATACAAGTATTATGTATCCTCATAAAATCCTCTGACTTCAACTAGCAACTCCCCATCCTCCATCTCTAACCCAGAGCGCTCAGAGAGCTCCAGCTCTGTAATTTCAATTCTCTGCTAAACATCTTTATTTGCGTGTATCCCAAATGGAACTCATCTCCTTTTCCTTCCAAATCCCTTCTTCCTGTTGTTACCTTATCTTGGTACATAAAACTATCTAGCCATCATCTACCCAAACCAGAAATCTAAAGACATAATCTAGATGCTTTCTTCCCTCATTAGAATGACCTCGATGTAATCCCCCCCCCCCCCCCCCCCCCCCCCGCAACAAAGGATTTTTAAATTCTTCAAAATCATTCCACCCAATTAGGTCAGTGCTTATCCTTCACAAACAGATTTTTAGGAGTAAATCCAATATGTTTTAAAACCTATTGAAAGGTTTTAAATACTTCTTCTGGAAGTATTTCCCACACCTTCATGGGTATATCTGATATCTACCTCTTACTAAAGAATACACTTTTCCTTGCAATTCTCCACCTACCTTGAAATTCTCCATTCCCACTTACATACCTCAAGATTGAGAGGCTCCACCATGTTCTTGGTTCTTAGGACTAAACTTTGTACATAGTTAACTCAATAACTTTACTGAGTAAGTAGGCCCAACCCCTTCACCTATGTGGCTGCTTTAATTCAGTTGTTCATCAGTTATAACTTAGATTACTAAAAGCATAGTTGATCTTCATTATTTGTGAATTCTACATTTGAAAATTCTCCTACTTGCTAAAACTTATTCAAAACCTCCCAAATCAATATTTTCAGGATCTCATGGCCATTCTTAGACATGCTCAGATGGTGACATATTTGAGCCTCCCAATGAGCAAGTTCACAGCTGAACAAGTTCATGCTATGCCTTATTTCAGTTCTCAGACTGGAAACAGGTATCCTTTGGGTGATTTATTTAGTGCTACATTTTTTGAAATGTTGTGTTTTTTGTTTTTTTGGTGATTCTGTCACTTAAAATGACCACCGAGTGTACTTCTGAAGAGCTGCCTAGCATTCCCAAGTGCAAGAAGGCTGTGGTGTGCCTGATGGAGAAAATACATGTGTTAGATTAGCATTGTTCAGGCATGAGATACAGTGCTGTTTGTCATAATTGTAATGTTAATGAGTCAGCAGCAGGGTACATCCAGAAAAAAACAAGGTGAAATGTGTTGATCTGTGCATGAGGTGCTTAGAAAGTGCTCCAGTAACATCTTTTTTCCTTTCTTATTTATTTATTTTGAATTGAATTTATTGGGGTGACATTGGTTAACAAAAGTATATAGGTTTCAGGTGTACAATTCTATAATACATCATCTTTATATTGTATTGTGTGTCCACCACCCCAAGTCATGTTACAGTAACATCTATGGTACATGATGAAGCTATGGAAAACATGGAAAAGTGGATAAATTTGTGGATTCAAGAGATAACCCTGTACTTTCCCTAGAGGCAATGACTCAGTATTAGCTAATTCAGTGTTTGCCACAACTTTATAAAGCATAACTACTACAAATAATGAGAATCAATTATACCTCCTCACTGGTCCCAAGGCCTCCAACCTGGCCCCATTATTGCTTGAGGGATCTTTCTACAACTAAAATCGAATCACATCACTGCCCAGTTTGAAATGCTTCAAGGCTCCCTATGGCTTCCAGGATAAAGTTGAAATTCCTTAGTTTTTAGAGTACAGTTCAGGCCTCATTTCCTATCCATGCTCCCACAGACATGTCCTGTCTTCCAATGATCAAAACTACTTGTTTGTTCACCAATTCTTTTCTTTGATTTCCCCATACAGTCACACATGCTGTTCCCTCTGCTTGCAAGGTCCTTACTTCCTCCCTTACTTCAGCTAGTCCATGCCTATTTATCTTTCTAGTCTTATCTCAAGTACACTTTTCTCTGGTCCCTTCACGGACCCCATGGACTGATCAAGATGCCACTTCTCTGTGCCCTAGGAATTCCTCCTAGTTTAGCACATACTGTGATGCTTGATTTTCCCTTGTCTTTTTCGCTAGACCAAAAAGTCATTCAGAGCAGGAATCAAGTATTTTTAAAAAAATATTTTCTTCCTAGTACCAAGGACAGTGCCTGATATATTTAGCATATAGCAAAAGCTAAATATTTATTTGTTCAGTGGTTTCAGAAGGAATGAATGAATGAGTGGTTTAATGAAATCTCCTTTTTTAAGTATTTGAGGAATTTACAGGTTAAACATTCTAAGTTCATACAACTTTCTCAAGGGATGTGTCATCAAAAATGTTATCCATGTCTTCTTACCAATACCCATCTTGGGTTACATTTCAATTATTCAAAGGTTGATTTTAAACTGTGGCACATCTGAAACACTTGGACCTACATATGAGATGAGGTATGAAGTGTGTAGAGTAAAATGGTCTTTTAGTTTCTTTGATTAGCATACACTGAATATAAATAAATGAATAAATGAGTGAATACTAATGCAGTGTTAAGATTTCTTTCTCCTCCTACTTCTTTTTTTTAAAAATATATTTTATTGACTTTTTACAGAGAAGAAGGGAGAGGGATAGAGAGTTAGAAACATCCATGAGAGAGATGGATCAGCTGCCTCCTGCACGCCCCCCAGTGGGGATGTGCCCACAACCAAGGTACATGCCCTTGACAGGAATCGAACGTGGGACCCTTCAGTCCACAGGCTGACGCTCTATCCACTGAGACAAACCAGTTCAGCTCCTCCTACTTCTTTTATCCACATATCACTCTACTGACTCCTACTGAGGTTGCTATTAATTAAAATCCCTATGTTGTTCTCATATCTATTGCTGGTAAACCAAATATTCTCATTACATGTTTAAAAAGATTATATTTTTCTATTCTGAATGCAGGATTTATCATTGAATTCCTGTTTAATTTTACCCAGCTAATTTTGGTTCATTGTTACACTGTGTGCATACTTTTAAATATGAATATTTTTACATAAAACATTAGTTATCCTTGACTCCATGACATATGTTTTTACTCACATCAATCATAATACCATTAAACAGACACAAGGACCCTGGGCTGGGTTTTATATCTCAAATCTATCAAAGAAATTTTAGTACAATTGTTTACTTATTAGAAATCCTCCCAACCACATTATTAACTGGCTCACATTTACAGGTATAGTTTTAATGTAGGCTGTACAGTACAGGGGAGACTGTAGGTTTAGAGGAAACCTGTGTTCATAGCCCATCTCCACCTCTACTACCTGGTAACTGGCAAACTACTTAACCTTTCTGAGTCTCCCTTTCCTCATCAGTGATTTATAGATATTGTAAGCTTAGAGGTAAGGAATATGAAATTATGTGGCATATAGTTTATAAAAGGCTACGATGAGAGAATTGTTAAAAGCCCTCCTGAAATCTAAATATCTACAGCATCATATTGGAACTTCAACTGTTAGCATGTCAAAAAACAGAACCTAAATGACTTTAGCATTCAGGACGATGTGTGATCTTAATAGAAACTTGACTATTGTTCAGTATTTGTTACTTCAAGTAGTGCAAAGGTGCCTTTGAGCACAAAAATTGTAGGTTGAGATTTACTGCTCGGGTCCAATGGATTATTGTTTAATAGTGCCCCAAAATAGACTGTGTACTTTGCCCTACATTATTTTTTAAAATGTATTTTTATTTATTTCAGAGAGGAAGGGAGGGGGAGAGAGAGATAGAAACATCAATGATGAGAGAGAATCATCAATGAGCCGCTTCCTGCACGCTCCCGACTGGGGATCAAGCCCGCAACCTGGCCATGTGCCCTGACCAGGCACAGAACCATGAACTCCTGGTTCATAGGTCAATGATCAACCACTGAGCCACTCCAGCTGGGCTGCCCTACATTATTAACTAGATGCTCGGTGCATGAAATTTGTGCATGGGGGCGGGGGAGGTCCCCTCAGCCCAGCCTGCACCCTCTCCAATCTGGGACCCCTTGGGGATGTCCGACTGCTGGTTTAGACCCCATCTCACCAGCCTGCCTGCCTGGTCGCCCCCCAACTGCCCCCTCCCTGCCAGCCTGGTTGCTCCTAACTGCAGCCTCCTGTCGGCCTGGTCTCCCCCAACTGTTCCCCCCCCCCTGCTGGCCTCGTCACCCCTCACTGCCCCCCCTGCCAGCCTAATCACCCCCAACTGTCCCCCCCCGCCCCGGCAGCCTGGTTGCCCCCAACTGCACTCCCCCCGCCAACCTGGTCACTTCTTACTGCCTCCCCTGCTGGCCTGGTCACCCCACACAGACCTGCTGTTCAGTTGTTTGGTCATCCCTCACTACTAATCCCCCTGCCAGCCTGGTTGTAGGCAGCCATCTTATGAGGGTGTGAAGTTTAATTTGCATATTACCTCTTTATTATATAGAATGTTAATGACAAGGAATGGTGAGTTACTAATCAATGCTTGCATCCCCTGTTTCCAGCCTGACACTAGCATACTTTTGTTATTTTAACATTTCCTGTTAGCACTCACCCAGAGTATTTTTCCTTTCTATTACTCAAGTTGGCTGCTTTCTCTGCAGTTCCCACTGCCCCCCTAACCCCCAGCAAATCCTGATGTCACCTTTAGCAAACAGATACACACAACCTAGAGGGAAGTACTGATTTGATCTTCTATTTTCTCTAGAAGATCGGGCTACTTGTGTTCCTAACAAGATCCAAGAGGCATCTTGGTGTGTTCAGGTCTTAGCAAATCTGAACTGATTCCAAAAGATTGCCATAGTCTTCTCTACATACTTTTAAAAGAACTTTTACATGAAATTATCTGACACTTTTCTAGGGATTATTGATGAGTACAGCATTACCTTGTATTTGCAATATACCATTTTCCATTTGTAGAAAATCAGGACATTTACCAATTTCCGGTCTTCTGCCCTCACAGCATCTCTCCAGAAATACTCCATGGCTGCTGCTGCTAGAGTTTCTGAGATCACACCTGCAAACTCCCCCTGCTGTTTGAGAGTAATTTTCCTGAATCTGGGGACTCGAATTTATTCAAAACAGTGAGGAGCTCTCTCATCATCTCTTCACCTAATTTGGCCATTATTTTCCTCTTAACCATGTTTGTTCTTCTCTTTTTAACTTGAAGAGCGTTTTCCTTGATAGAGAAACTAGAAGTAAATTAGGAGATGAGTTGTTTTTCTTGCTGTCATCTGTTAGCACAAGAAGATGGAAATCAAACACTGAGCCATTTTTGCCCTGTTTCTTTGTCACTAAAATAGCTTTGAAAGTTTTTCCCTCTGGTCTTGGGCTGTTTTACATACTCAAACTTATTCTGTAGCTTGGTTTTCTTGGTGAAATTCTCCATCGTTATTTTTCTTTTCTATTTTTAGTTATGTGTTCTCTCATTCTTTTTACATATATTCTTTTAAAACATACTTTTATTGATAGAGAGGACGGGAGAAGGAGAGAGAGGTAGAAACATCAATGATGAGAGAGAATCATCCACTGGCTGACTTCCCCCCGCGCCCCCCCCCCCCCCCGCCCCGGGGATGGAGCCTGCAACCCAGGCAGGTGCCTGACCTCCAGGAATTGAACCTTGACCTTCTGATTCATAGGTCAATGCTCATTCATTGAGCCACAATGACCAGGCAACCCAATAGCCCAAGGAGTTTCATTCCACCTCTACCTTCTTTTTGTTATGTTCTCATCATTTAAAATTAAATTTGAGATTTTTTTATTTGAGTGGCTCCCCATCCCACCAACCTGAGCCATGGAAGCAGCTTGATCTCTGGTGGAGCCCACATTCCGAACTTAAGCTGCCACTGGAATGCGCCTTGTAAGCTAGTGTGGGAGGCCTGCTAGACACCTACTTAGTGAGAGACTCAGCAGTTTTGAGGCAGAGAAATCCTATGAGGAGATGGAGACAGACATGTCAGCTTGGCCCAGTAACAGAGCCTCTGATGAAACAGGCACTATTTAAGAAAGGAGTGATTTTTTTCGTATGATGTAGGGTGGTGGCTGTCACTTGAATCCATTTATCCTTGTTCTTATCTAGCTCCCAGGGAGAGACAGAGTTCTTAGCTGGTGCAATCAGATACATAGATAAACTTGGCTCACACTCCCAATTCCATGTCATGAGAAAATCCAAATCCCTCTTTCTGATTTCTGTAAATTCCTAGAATTGGGTCATTTTCTGAATACTCCAAGAAGTGTGCGTGTGCGTGTGTGTGTGTGTGTGTGTGTGTGTGTGTGTGTGTGGTGGGGGTGGAGTTGCAGAGTCTGAAATTTTCTACAAGCTGCTTAGAGGCCAGAATTAGGGAAATGTGAGTTATTATTATTAATGTGATACCTTTGAATTCACAGCATTGTGAATCTGGGGCAGGGGAGGGGAGTTCTGTTTTTTTTTCCTGTGACCTTTATGAAAGTCTTCAAGGGCAAAGACTTCACACACACACACACACACACACACACACACACACACACCCCCTGGTGAATAAGCCAATGTAACACACAGTAGGTACTTGTAAATATTTCTGATTTAACAAAACCATTTAAGTCAGGGACATAAATGTAGCATTACTTTGTTTGGTTGTTATAAAATATAAAATAACATAGTTCTTTTCCCTCCAATTCCATATGGTGCACACTTGACCAAGTGCTTCTCCTTTATATTCACAATTAATTTCAGAGATGTAGTTCCCCTGTCACTACTTCTTTCTGTGAAGTGACACAGCCAGCAGGCAAGCTAAGAACTTATCAGACATTCCACTTTTAGCAGAATGACTTCCCTAGCAGCTCCCTTGATAATTGAAGTCTGTCAATACCACTCCATTTGCTCCCCTCGCCAGTTATATCATGTGGGTTAGAATGGCATTCACATAAATGAATATAACATGTTCAAATGAGAAATATTTTTATTTTTCCCTGTTATGCTCAAATTAATTAATTCTATTATTTTCAAAATATCTTCATGTCGTCATTTTTTGGTGTAACCCTGTAACGTATCAGCAATTCCAGAGAAAATAATCAGTTCTCTATCTGGTACATTTCTGACATATTCTTAACCAGGGGGTAAACTTCATATTGGAAAAAAAAATGCATTATCTTCAAAAGCTTTTGTCAGTCTTCCTAATTTACCCAAGTCCAAAGATACATATAAATGAAAGTTTGTCCTTCTTCGCCATCCCTCCTCACTTGCCTAGTAAACGTAAGACCCATCGGAACCTAAGTGGCAATATGTCCCTGGCAAAGTCTTCCTTGTACTTCCCTTGAACTGGTACTCATCCTAGTATATATTTCTATCACAAGGCCGTTCATGCTATTTTATGATAAAACTTTTGGGTAGGCAAAAAACTAGCATGTAAAAAACTCCAGCCTTTCCTCCACTCCTGGCTGCTAGAGATGATTCGCCCCGCCAGGTCTGTTTCCTCCCTCACTCCTAAGATTCTCTCAGTCAGGTGTAAAGCAGAATCAAGAGATGAGGATGTTTTGAAGACAAATGTTATAGGGGTTATGGAATTGGGGGGACGGAGGTAAAGAAACATTCTGGGAGTTTGGAAGAAAGACAAGAGCAGCTGTAGTGAGGATAAAATGGATAAGAATGGGATTTTAAAATGATAGGTTATACTTCACTTCTTAGAGTTTGAGATATAGAAGTTGACTTTCTTCAAAGGCACTTTTGTGGCTACCTGACTTTGCCTCTATAATTGTTCTGCGATTGTACCACATAACATCATGGTTTCCATAGGGTTAAATTTTGATTAGTCATCTTTCCAGTCTTTTCTGTAAGCTCCTTTGGGTAGGGGCGACTCCATTACTTTCTATATTCCCAGCTCTTAGTCCATCAAAGGTATTTAATAAATATTGTTAGATGGAAAACCAGAAATGTTTTATTTAACAAATAGGGAAGTCAGGAGATCTCCCAAATCTCTATAGCAAGACTGAAGTGCTTGAAATTGTAATGCTATCAACACTTAATTAAAAATTTCTCCTTAACTAATGCCACTTTGTTGTTGCTAATTTTAGTAGAAAATAAATTAGGGGATCTTCTAATATGATCCAACATGATGCCACAGTGAGCAATTACAATGGGAGATTTAGGAAAAGACATATGAGATCCTCCTATCCTAGGGCCAGTTAAAATAACTTTTGAACATATCAGCCCTATGACATACTGCTCCCTTTATCCAGGAAGTAGTTCTGTTGTCTAAATGGTCTTTCCGGTCAGTGCAGAAGAGGTTCTAAGCCACTAAAATGTTTGGAGTATCTCTTTCTCCAGAGAGATAACTCAAATATTTTTTTTTTAAATATATTTTATTGATTTTTTACAGAGAGGAAGGGAGAGAGATAGAGAGTTAGAAACATCGATGAGAGAGGAACATCGATCAGCTGCCTCCTGCACATCTCCCACTGGGGATGTGCCCGCAACCCAGGTACATGCCCTTGACCGGAATCGAACCTGGGACCTTTCAGTCCGCAGGCCGACACTCTATCCACTGAGCCAAACCGGTTTCGGCAACTCAAATATTTTTAAAAGCACTAAACTGAAAAATGAATGGGATAATAACCAAGTCCTGATTTTTTCCTGTGGTGTATATATTTGATTTTTAAAAAACTATCAGGTATAAAAAATCTTTCACGAACTTTTTTTTTCTTATCTTTTTGATCCAGCCCTGCTAGTGCCCTCCCTATGAACACACAGTTTCTCTAAACTAAAGATGTAAAAATGTCCATCAAAAAACTTTCTACTATCCTCTTATTAATAAAGGAGTGGTGAAAATGTAAAGTGATGGGAAACATGTGTTTGAGTTTTGGGGACTTAAACACTTTTTCAGGTGAGGAATTAGAAATCTAGGGAGCCCAAGGCAGGCTTTTATAAATGCCATCAAGTTTGTGTTCAGAAAAATAATCCAAACTTTTAGACTCCCATTCTAGTATTCTTTCATCCTTACCCAATATTTCAATACAATCATAATTTTCCAGAGCAAAAACGTAATAAAAACCTTCCTATTCCTTCTTTGATGTTTTCCCGTATACCAGGTATATAGTGAAAGGAGAAAATATTATTCACTCAAGTATTTATTGACTCTCTACTATAAATTGAGAATTATATGAGACGTCATGAAATATGCAAAAAAAGAAGAAAAACTAAATAAAGTATCATTCCTGCCAGCTCTGAATTTATTATACTATTGCTCTTGGTGATAGAAAAACTGTAACTGTTTAGAGGCTAGAAATGATAACTATGTTAATAATCATTAATTTTAATAATCATAATACAAATTCTCATTTGTATAGCACTTTAGAGTTTATAAAAATATAATCTCATTTATCTTCCGAGCTCTATATCAGTTGCTATTTCTTCCATTTAAGTGGTGAAGAAACAGGTTCAGATTGTCTCAAGGTGGCAGAATCTGAGAAAGGGAAACAGACTAATTGATTCTTATTTGTCCAATAGAGACAACGTGAGGGATATTGTTTAAAAATTAATATATTCATAGTAAGAAAGACATGGAAAATCAGGTAGTAACTTAATATTGAAAGATTGTAATGTACAAGAAAGTTGAATGTCAGAAATGTACAATATGAAAATGATAGTGTTCATCCAAAAGATATTGAATCAGTTGTACATCTGAAATTAATATAATTAATATGTCAGTGTAATTCAATTACAAAAATGTATGATTTGATGAGTTTTGACACATTATAAATATAAATATATCTGTAAAACCATCACCACAATCAAGATAATGAACAAATCTATCATCCTCAAAAGTTTCCTCCTACCCCTTTGTAATCTTTCCCTTCTGCCCCTTCCCAACTCATCCTTCTTTTCCCAGGCCACCACTGATCTTTGTCCTGTCCTATACATTAGCTTTCTTTTGCACAAAAATAAACTCAAAATGGATAAAGGACTTAAACATAAGACGGGAAACCATAAAAATAGTAGAGGAATCCACAGGCAGCAAAATCTCAGACGTATGCTGAAGCAATTTCTTCACTGATACTGCTCTTAGGGCAATGGAAACTAAAGAGGAAATAAACAAATGGGACTACATCAAAATAAAAAGCTTTTGCACAGCTTTTCTATAATTTCATATAAACATGTAATCACACACTATGTATTATTATTTTCTCTAGCTCATTTTACTCAGCATAATGATTTTGAGATTCAACCATGTTGAAGCATGTATCAGTAACACATGCCTTTTTATTTAGTAGTAGTACTTTGTTGGATGGATATAACACAGTTTGTTTATCCATGTACCTGTTGATGAACTTTTGGGTAGTGTCCAGATTTCAGGGACTACAAATAAAGCTGTTTGAACATTTGCATATGTCTTTATATGGGCATATGCTTTTATCTCCCTTGGGTAAATACCTAGGAATGGAATGGTTGGATTGACTTTTTAAGACACTGCCAACTTGTTTTCAACAGAAATAGTACCATTTTATAGTTTCACCACCATTACATGAGAGTAGCAATTCCTTCAGATCTTCACCAACACTTGGTATGGTCAATCTTTTTAAATTTAGCCATTGTAATAGGTATATAATAGTATCTCACTGTGATTTTAATTTGTGTTTCAGAACTAATGATATGAGCATTTTTCCTTCTGCTTATTTGATATTTGTATATCTTCTTTGCTGAAGTATATGTTTTAATCTTTTGTCCATTTTTATTGTTTTTTGTTTTATTATTGATATCAATTCTTTACATATTCTGAATACAAGTTATGTATAAGATATATAATTTTAAAATATTTTCTCCTGGTCTCTCCTTTGTCTTTTTATTCTATTAACAATATTTTTTTTCCAGGTTCAAACATTTTAAATTTTGATATAGTCCAATTTATGAACTTGTTCTTTTATCAATTGTGATTTTGGTGTCATATCCAAGAAATAATAGTCTAACCTAAGGATGCAAATATGTCCCCCTATGTTTCCTTGTAGCTGTTTTATAGTTTTAGATTTTACACTTAGGTCTATAATCCATTGTGAGTTGATTTTTGCATATTGTGCAGAAAAATCTCACTTTAATATCAGATAAATTTTCCAATTTAACTATGAGATATTCTGCCAAGAAGAGTTGTGGAAATTGTTCTGTTGGAGTCATTTTCAATAAAATTGGAAAATAGCATTAATAAAATTCACTAAAGAAACAGTGCCACATGTTCAGAAGATGGTACCAACCAGGTGTACTTTCTATTATGTCATTTGCCTATTTTCTGATTCTTTGCCTGCTTTTCTGAAACAATTTTGATCTATCAAAGAAACTAAAAATCCCTGAAATTCACAAGTTGATTAATTTCACATAATTTAAGGCCACCAGACATTGTTTTCATGCATGTTCCAACTGCTGCTCATTTTATCCCCTTGGAAATAAGAGAAGCATAGGTTTCTCCCCAATCCACTAAGAAATTCTGAGTATCTCATTTGAGTAGCCTATTCCTTCTATTTTTGTGACACTCTAATTGATATCTGGGGTGATATTTAAGAGTTTCCTTTGAATTCATTTACTTCATTTTTCAAGGATAAGATTCTCTTGAGTGCTAGCTTTTATATTGGGTTTTAGCTGGGAGATAGTATCTTTTCAAGAAATGATAATTTACTGTCATATCCATTGTTCCACATGGAATTCTTCTTTGTAGTTTAATTTTTATAATTAAACATTTAACTAGGTGAAAGATAGGCTACTAGAGTTCTATTTAGAATAATGACTAATGTCGTCTTATTCAAAATTGGGGTCATAACCCCTAGGAAGTTCTAGAGAGATTTTGGGAGATACGTAAATTTCCAAAAGTATCTCAGAAACCTAAGTTTTGTAGAGCATTTAGCTTTGGGGAAAGATGGCTTCTCCCATTTCTAGGGTCTTTCCCTGCCCTTTATCATTCTCTGCCTTGAACATAAATTAAAATACAGATACTAGTCTTAGAATTTAGACATTCAGTCATATCCTGTCTAGTACTTATTCCCAGAAAATGAATTGTTTGATTTTTGTGTAACAAAGATAACATGAAATGAAATACATATTAGAGGCGACCTTTGGGGGGGAAAGTTAAATAGGTCTAAAAATTTTTTATGTACACCCAAGGTTAACACATTAGCATCAAATAATTATTTGTTCAATTGAATTAATTTTTCAAATTAAATTTTATTTAATTTTGGTAGAAGTTTTGCTGATAAGCCAGTGGTTCCCCTGCCATAACACTCTATGTTCCCTCACGTCAGGGATAGTACAAACGCAGATAGCCAACCTTGGCTGCTGTTTCTTTTTCTTTTTTTTTTTTTTTAAATATATTTTATTGATTTTTTACAGAGAGGAAGGGAGAGAGACAGAGAGTTAGAAACATCGATGAGAGAGAAACATCGATCAGCCACCTCCTGCACACCCCCCACTGGGGATGTGCCCACAACCCAGGTACATGCCCTTGATCGGAATTGAACCTGGGACCTTTCAGTCCGCAGGCTGACGCTCTATCCACTGAGCCAAACCGGTTTCGGCGGCTGCTGTTTCTTTATAACTTTTCCAGGGTGGCCAATAGGTATTATTGGTAGAGACTACTATATGCTACTCATGTTTATTCTCCCTTTTTTCTTAGTAACAGAATATCAAGTTTTTTAGGAGGACAGTGTATCTAACGAGATTACATTTTCCATCCTTTTTGTAGCTGGCTACATCTATGTGGTTAACTTCTGACCAATGAGATATAAGTATAATTGTTTTGTGGGATTTCTGAGTGAGAAATTTAGAAATTATTTGCCTTTTCTTTTTTATGAGAGGTTAATAAATTAATTTCTTTAGACCTCTATGTTTGGAGTTTTCTATATTTGCAGCTGACCGTTATCCTAACTTTATACAATAAGACATTAGGATTACAAGTAGATTCTAAAAGGTCTTTGTAAAGGGCAAAAACGGTAACCCAGCATGGTCTGGGATATCCCTGAAAACCCTCTTCAATCTGAAGGTTTTGGCGAAACTTTGAACCTTTCAGTTCCTGTCTAGAGTCAACCAGGAGGAAGTACAGATGCTCTTTGGTTTATGATGGGGTTACACCTGATAAACCAATTATAAGTTGAAAATATTGTAAGTTGAAAACACATGTAATCCTTCTCACCTACAGAACATCATAGATTAACCTAGCCCGTGGTCGGCAAATTGCAGCTCTCGAGCCACATGTGGCTCTTTGGCCCCTTGAGTGTGGCTCTTCCACAAAATACCATGTGCGGGCGCACGTACAGTGCGATTGAAACTTCGTGGCCCACGTGCAGAAGTCGGTTTTCGGCCTGGGCGAGTCTATTTTGAAGAAGTACTGTTGATATTTGGCTCTGTTGACTAATGAGTTTGCTGACCACTGATTAGCCTACCTTAAACACCTATATTAGCCAACACCTGGGTATTTACCTTGAGTCTCATCTCAAGAATAATTGCTTTCTTCTTCTCACCAGAAGCAGGAGACACAGATGGGTGTTCTGTAGTCATGATGGGATGCACAATCACAAAACACAATATAAAAAAAAAAATGCTGGCAACACCATACACTGCAGAGTCAGTTGTTTACCCTCAGAACCGCATGGCTTTTGGGGAGCTGTCTCTCTTCCGCTGCCCAGCATCATGAAGAGAGTATTGTCCTGCATATCGCGTGTTTGGCAAAAAAAAAACACATGTATTGCTTTCAAACCATCATGAAGTAAAAAAAGTATAAGTTGAATCATCATAAGTTGGGGTTCTCTGTGTTGTTCTAAGGCAGTGGTTCTCAACCTTAGCACATTAGAATCACCTGGGAATTTTTTTAAAATCGTGATTTCAGGATTTTAAAAAGATTCCCAGGCATTTTAAAAAGATTCCCAGATGCCCTAACCAGTTTGGCTTAGTGGATAGAGCGTCAGCCTGCGGACTCAAGGGTCCCACATTCGATTCCGTCAAGGTCATGTACCTTGGTTGCAGGCACATCCCCAGTGGGGAGTGTGTAGGAGGCAGCTGATCGATGTTTCTCTCTCATCGATGTTTCTGACTCTCTATCTCTCTCCCTTCCTCTCTGTAAAAAATCAATAAAATATATATTTTTTTAAAAAAAGATTCCCAGGTGATTCTAATGTGCAGCCAAGGTTGAGAACCATTGTTCTAAGGAGTGTCTGCACAACTCTTTAACCTGTTTTTACCACATATAAATATATCACACCTATGATTTTGTACTCTGCTTTTTTCCTCATGTTGATGCTTTTATTGAGTGGGTATCGCATTATCTACCTAATCATGCACACACAGTTGGTTATTTTGGTTTTTAACTGATAATGTGATATAACAATAGGAAAACTTAGGTACATAACCCTATCAAAGTTGTGACTCTCATAGTTTGGTTCCAGATCTGTGTACATTTTTAGAGGTACAATCAAATAGGCAAAAATAATTGGAAAGGTACTTAATTCTATACTTATGTCTTTTAAAGCAGTGCTTCTCAAATATAGACATGTATAGGCTTATTAAAATGCTGATGGTTGGGTCTCACCCCCAGATATTAGGATTCAGTAGATACGGGATGGGACCTGAAGATTTGCATTTCTAACACATGTTCAGTTGATACTGATGCTTTAAGAATCAAGGTCTTAAAAGCAATAAAAGGAACAATTCATGTCCTACCTAATATTTCCATACCCCTCTCCTTCCCAATTCTCAATCCCTAAATTCTCCAGCCATCCTTTTGCTAATTCCACTCCCCCCACAATAAAAACTTTAGGCTCCCCTAATGCTCTTTTATTTATACTAGTAAGTCACATGGCTTTTACTCTCTGTCAGTCTTTTTGTCTCTCTCCACCCTTCTTCCAACCTCCAGTTCTTGGCCTCTATAATTTTGCTCAGGTTCTGTATAACATTCACATTATGGAGGAGATAGAGTTATCTCACAGGTTGGGGACAAGGATTGAGAGGACACATGAGTTTGAATTCCTCTTCTGCCACCTGCTGCTACTTATGTGATGTTGGGGAAATCAATTAACCCCACCAGCCTTAGTTACCTCTTATGTGAAGTATAAAAATATTATAGCATCTAACTAATAGGGTGGTTTTGAAGATTATATGTGACAAGGAAAGTAATGCTTAGCAAATGTCCTGGCACTTGATAAAAGCTCTGTTTATGCTGATGTTGTTGTTGCTAGATTACTTTTGGAGGGTTTTCCAGATCCACTGTCCCCTACATAATGTATCAGAGTAGAGACTTGTTAGTTATTAGGGCGTAACTACAACACACAGCCTTCATGTCTATGCAGAGGGGTGCAAAGAAGGAGTTTTTCCTAATTAATTAGGAAAGTCTGCTAGAATTTGAAGGAAATATTGAAACTAATGATTTGCAATGTAAGACTTAAACTGAGGTTAATTCCTATTTCACGAAAAATGAAGCCAAATTGGATGGATAATTTCCTATCCAATGTATTATAATATTTTTAAAAAATATATTTTGTATTGATTTTAGAGAGGAAGGGAGAGGGGGAGAGAGATAGAAACATCAATGATGAGAATCATTAATCAGCTGCCTCCTGCATGTCCCTACTGGGGATAGAGCCTACAACCCAGGCATGTGCCTTGACTGAGAATCAAACCATGACCTCCTGGTTTTTAGGACTATGTTCAACCACTGAGACACACCAGCTGGGCTATAATATCTTTTTTTTTTTTAATACGCTATCCAATAGTTTGGTGAAGGCCACAGGAGGGGGAGGAAGGGGTGGGTGGAGGTGGACAAAGGGCTGGGAAAAAGGAGACACCTGCAATTAAAAATTTTAGTAAAAAATTAAAATAAAATGAAAGACGCTATCCTTGAAAGTTCTTTATAGTTTTTAGCATTAATTAAGGTCCTAGTATAAATGGATCTTGTGTGGTTACCAGCATGTGAAGCATAAGATGACCTGCTTTCTGTTTTTCTCAACCAAACATCTCAAATTTTATTAATTCTATTATTCTTTCTTTATAGCTTTTCTTTTCCAACTGTTCACTCATTATTTTTCACTAAAGTCATCAAACTGGAGTTTTATTTACAGATTTTCTATTGCTCTTATATGATGCTCAAACAATAAGTCAAATTCCTAGTACCTCAGTTTGCCTTTATCTAGTATGTACATAAAAAAAACACACCAAAAAACTACTTTATGGTTGCAATACAACTGAGCCATATGGTCCACAAAAATAAACTTTTAAACTCTTAGTGAAATGCATCATAAACTGCAAAACGCATCCGGTCTTCTACTTATTATTGATTAAATCAGAACAGCTTAAACATTACAAGCACTAATTTGTTTCAGGAATGGCAAGTGAGGCTTCCATGACATACATTAAAGTATATTATTCAAGAGACATATAAAGTAAATCTGTGTGAGCTGAGTCGATTTTTGTCTTACCACACAAAAAGGCAGCTGGATAAAGAAGATGACCTTTGTTAAAAGGGAAAAAAATCTTCAATACCTTTAATACCTGGTGTTCCCTGCCAGTGGGTGTTCTGGTGTTGGCTCTTAAAAGAAGCAGGAATCCTATTGTCATCTCTTCTAGCTTTAATGATGAAATTTACTTTCAAGTTTGTGTTTAGTCTCAGGCTATAAAAGTTTAGTACCTCCTCAGCACTTGATTCTGGGTCATTTCTTGTGGACCCTAACCATACTCTGAGACAAAATAAGTGGCTCTTGATAAAAAAGCTCCAAGCTTCAGTACCGAGTGCTGTAACTGGCATAAGAGCAAGGCTGTTAATAGCAACCAAATTGAATTTGAACTTCGGGAGATTTGCCTCCACCCTGACTGTAAATGCTTTGCTCTGACTTAGATTAAAGCTCTTTCTATTTAAATAGACAGAAGCTATAATGTTATAAAGGAGGAGGGGGAAGAGAAATGAATTATGAATTACAGAAGCGCAAATATGCATGTAAAAGCAATCAAGGATTTTGATGAAACAGTATAATTTATAAGCCTTTTCTAGATATTGAGTCTACATTATTCTTGAGAATTTTAGCAAGAGATGAGAGTTGGGTTGACCCAGCTTATTAAGTAATTGAAGGCATGAGAGCAAGTCCAGTGTGGAGCTGGAAACGGAGGCTTGGCATCTGGCAGACCTGGGTTTGCTTCCATGCCTTCACTGCTCAGTTTTTCAAGCTTAGGAAAGTCATGGATTCCTTGAGTCACAATTTCCTCCTTCATAGTTTGGAAACGATAATCCTCAAAAAATCCTTTTTGGTGAATATTAAGCATGATAATAAAGTTTGTAATCTGATTAACACAATGCTTTATATAAAATTAGCACTTGGTATTTTATACATACATATGATAAATATATATACACACATATCCTATATAATAAAAGAGAAACATGTGAATTGACCATCCCTCTACCACATTGACCAGCCAATCAGGAGTTAGTATGCAAATTAACCCAACAAAGATGGTGGGTTAATGTGCATACATGAGAGCCGGGCAGAGAGAAGAGCGGGAGAGCTGGTGGAGAGTAGAGTGGCTTGGGGAAATTGGCTCCCCAAACCACTAGACGGAGAGCGGAGAGGGAGAGCTGGTGGTTTGGAGGACTTGACAGAGTGGGAGGCCATGGGATAGAGACAGAGCAGGAAGGGAAAACCAAGATTGTGGGGAAGACCAGGAATTCTTGGAATAGTAGTTTTGGTGGCAGCCCCAGGACCGGAAGCGGAAGCCCAGAGCATGGGGAGCACCAGGAATGCTGGGAATCGTAGTTCTGGTGGCAGACGGATCTCCTAGACCATTGGTTCTCAACCTTCCTAATGCCACAACCCTTTACTACAGTTCCTCATGTTGTGGTGACCCCCAACCATAAAATTATTTTTGTTGCTACTTCATAACTGTAATTTTGCTACTGTTATGAATTGTAATGTAAATATCTGATATGCAGGATGTATTTAGGCGACCCCTGTGAAAGGGTCATTCAACACCCAAAGGGGTCATGACCCACAGGTTGAGGACCGCTGTCCTAGACACTAGAGCAAAGTGAGCCTGGAGCAAGTTACTGTTGCGGTGGGGGATGGAGGGAAAGCAAAGGTGAGAGACATAAGTAAAATCAGAGTGTCTAGGAAAAATTAAAGGGAAGATATCCTAAAACTTCCAGGAAATCTCCACCAATGAAGCAAAGAAAAAAAAATACCTCTATTCTGTGAGCAAAAAACCAAACTGAGTTAGGGTCTCAGACAATTCGCTCATATGATTGCAAAGACAGACAGAAACTCCCGAATTGGAGAGGGCTCCCCTGAGGGCTCCCAGATTGGAGATGGTGCAGGTCGGGCTGAGGGACCCTCACACACACCCCCCCCCCCAGTGAACAAATGTCGTACACCGGTCCTCTAATATATATATATATATATATATATTCATCTACATCATTAATATATACACTTGCATATATATCTACATGTGTGTATCTGATTAACATACTTTACTGAAATTATTAAATGATCTGTTTGTGTCTATATTTCTCTGCATCCACTCTCCCAACTGCCCTTCCCAAGCAGTAGGTAGCTATAATTAATTTATATTTTTAAGTTTAGTACAGCAAATTGTAGTTGCTCAAGAAATATTAGTTAACTTGACGAATCCAGACTCTTAAAACTCTCTAAACAGAGGACAAAAACCAATAGGAATATCCTGAAAATATATAGTTTTAATGCTTCAGCATTTTGCCAACATTTGACACATCAAAACTTCCTTACACTGTGCTTTAAAAGGCAATGGGGAGGGAGAAATTCCAAGATGCCTTTTTTCATCATATCATATATTTTAAAATTATACATTATGGATTCAGATAATAATTATAACTTTTTCTGGCCCAAGTGCCCTTACTTAGTCTAATATCTGTATACTATATCTCCATTGCAAACCACACACATACATTCAATTTCAAATAGACAAAAATTAACAGATGGACATATACATATATGCATATATCAACACAAATATATGTGTTGCCACATGCACCTACACACATTGGAAAGAGTAGAGCCAACAAACAAAATAAACAAGGGAAAATAAAATTAAAAGATGAAGATACATCCAGAAAACATTGCAGAAGGGACCATGAGTACAGAGTGAAAGAGAGTATGAAAGAGGATGGATATACATGGGAAAGTTGGGGAGTGGTGCCAAACAAACTGTATAGCAGTTGACTCATTTAACACAAAATGCAGTTACATCAGCAAGCATTGTATCTGATCTAGACAGTCTTAACCTTCTCACCTTCCAAAATGAAATGGAGATGATTTTGAAAAGAGCCATGGATTTCCTAAAAGAGCATCTGGAATGAGCTTATTAAGATTATGAGAACTTCCTAATTTAGTTAATAATGTTTCCTCTAAATGGGTATGCAGATCAAATAAAAAACAGAATTGTTTTAGAAGATTGTTCTATGTATATATGCTAGCAGAAAAACAATACATTTCTTGGAAGGGAATACAGTGTACAGCATCTAATGTCAGAGAATCATATCTAAATTTTCTCACTTTCAAATGATTTTTCTTATTAAGAGAAAAATAGTGCTTTAATCAAGTTTGCATACAGTTTAAAAGGGGGTATTTAGTTGGGTAATATTGATATTATTTGAATAATGGGCTTTTACACAGCTCACTATCTATATGATAGAACCTCATTTTGGCTACCTATGAGTAGAGTACTTTTCTGAGTGAATGCAGCCATATCTATAGAACACTTAGGCCAATTTTTCTGGGAGCCAGAAAGTGCTCTAAAAAAATAAAGTCTGCCTTAAAAAAAAAAACACAAAAAACGCTAAAAAGATCATCTATCAAATTCAACAAAAAATAGTCCATTTATGTCATTTATAATGATGCAGTGAAATAGATGCTTTCATAAACTGTCCATTGCTGTTTTTTCTTTACAATTTTATGTTTTGTAATTTTAAATAAGTAAAATGAAAAACCATGAAAATAAACACAAATATTTAAAAATCAGCTTGGGGCATGGGGCAGAGTGTTAAATAATTTGCTGAAGGTCATGTAACTATTCACTATAGAACTGAGACTAGAAAGAAACTTCCAGATGGTTTCCAGAGGACCATTCAGGACCATTCAGGTCTCAAGTAGTCCAAAAATGGAACAAAAATAATTCTTAACAAAGAGAAGCTCCTTTCTTTAATAGCTAGTGTAAATGTGGTAAATATATATATATATATATATATATATATATATATATATATATATATTTCTTCCAGATGTGATTAATAGAGCCAAGAACATAACATCAGTAACAGCGTCTAGAGCAGCGGTTCTCAACCTGTGGGTCGCGACCCCTTTGGCGATCTAATGACCCTTTCACAGGGGTCACCTAAGACCATCCTGCATGTCAGATATTTACATTACGATTCATAACAGTAGCAACATTACAGTTATGAAGTAGCAACGAAAATAATTTTATGGTTGGATCACAACATGAGGAACTGTATTTAAAGGGCCAGAAGGTTGAGAACCACTGGTCTAGAGGGTGGAAGAATAATGTTCTCATGCATAATCATTCATCCCACAGGAAACCAGGCTTTGGGTGACCATTGGTGGGCACTGAAAGCCTTACAGTAAAATAATATCCAGTCTAGGTATCTGTTAAGAGCAAAGGTGATATGTCCAAATATATGGTCATCTGCTGCTAACATTAAACTTAGAAATTTTTGTAATTACTAAAGGAGTGACTTGATAGATTGTCTCTCAAACCAATATTCCTAAAACAATTTCTCCCACTAAGGCTTTTGATAGGCACTAGGTATAAGACAGTTAAGTTATTCTATCAAGAACCTGAAATAATGGTACCCTAACTGTTTTGGGACAGAAAATAAGCAAGTAGTAAAATTAATATTCTATTATGAAAATTAGAGACTCTAACAAGATTTACTCTTGCCTGAATAATTAATACTTTACTCGCACGTGTAGCCAAGTATAAGGATTTTCCTCAGGATGTATTCACCAGAGACCACAGCACTCCATTCTGGAGCACACAGCAAGGATTACTGAGCTTGAGAAATGTTTGACATGTAAGTGGTCCCAGGCATCCCTCTAAACCATATGATATCCTCAGGAATCCTCACGGAAGAGTTCTACGTAATGTGTGCCCTGGCTGTGCCATCAAACAATAATTGTAGACAGCAAGCCTACATCACTAAATAAATGAACCCGCCGCATGGAATTCTTGTATATTCACCTCCAGTGTGTTGGAGACTATCTGCCAAACTCAGCTGTGTCTCAGATAATACTTGTTATAACGCTTCTTCCTGATAATAAGTACATATTAGATTTATTTATCTCTCTTTTAATAACATTCCTGGTTAATTCTCTACCTAAAAATGGATATTGATGTTATACACTATGGCAAGTATCCAGGTCAACTAAAATCCATTAATATACAGAGAAAAATAAATGCATTTTTGGAGACTTCAGGCTTTTCTTTGTATACTTCTCTAACTTCTTGTTTCTTGCTCTCCTTGGCGTCTCAGATCACTCTGTCCTTTCGTTCTCCTCTGTTCCTATCTATACCTGACTTCCACCTGTACTCCAAATCAATGCTGCATTAGTCCCTCACTTATCCAGCAACATTCTATTTCGGTAACGCATACGATATCAGCTAGTCCTGACAGATTAGGTCTTTAAATTAATTCACATTAAGTTAAAACACCTGGTAAAACTAACTCTCCAAAGGGATAATTGCATTTAAAGAGGTGTTTATTAATTCAAATTAATGTCTAATTATAAAATGCCTGGGGAATGCACTATTTTGAGCAGTAACTTTTATCAAACTATATTCCCTCACACTCCCAAACCATGAAATCAGAAGAATATCTAGAAACATTACTTTTGAAAGGCTGTCTTCCCTCTGCCAGTGAACCACAGCCAATATAAAACACATGTTCCATTAAGATATTACACCATAACGTTATAAAGTATATCTGAGAATGTTTTAAGCTAGTAGTTAAAAATAATCTGTTTAGTCATATATCCCAAAATAAGCTCACAATGACATGAAGGTAAAAAGGAAATTTACAATTTTATTTAGTGACATTTTGGTAAGGTTAAAACTCCAAACCCATATATATTTTTTTCTTTTTTGCTCAATCACTTCTCTCCTCCTAACCTCCCACCGTCCCCCCGCACCAGAGCTATCAGCCTGTTTTCTATCTATGAGTCTTTCTCTACTTTGCTTGTTCAGTTTGTCTTTCTCTGACTGGCTTATTTCACTTAGCCTAATGTCCGGTAGGTCCATCCATCTTGTTGCAAAGGGTCAAATTTTCTTCCTTTTTATGGCTGAGTACTATTCCATTGTGTAAATGTACCATAGCTATTTTATCTACTCATCTTCTAATGGGTACTTGGGCTGCTTCCAAATCTTGGCTATTGTAAATAAGGCTGCAATGAACAAAGGGGTGCATATATTCTTTTGAATTAGTGTTTTGGGTTTCTTCAGATAAATTCCCAGAAGTGGAATCACTGGGTGTTAAGGCAGTTCTATTTTTAATTTTTTGAGGTAACTCCATACTGTTTTCTGCAGTGGCTGCACCAATCTGCCTTCCCACCAACAGTGCACAAGTGTTCTCTTTTCTCCATGTCCTGGCCAACACTTGTTTCAAACCCATAAATTTGAAAAAGATTTCATCTAAGAAGTTAGATCCATACTACCAATATACATAATAATCACAAGTATATTATTTTTAAACACTCATTTATATAGTATTCAAGTTGCTTTTCAGGTGTTAAGTAACCTGAGATGAAATATCCAGATTGAAAGTGAAATTCCTAAAGATAACATGGCTTATTTTGAGAGTTTTATATCATTAGCTTTCATCCTTTTCCAGGATCTAGACTTACTTTTACATCTGTGTGCTCAACCTCTTCTTTATTCTTGCCTTTTATGTCTACTGGTTTCAAACTCTCATAAATTCTGATTACATAAGATCATTTGATCCATTTGTTTTTACCATTGCCATCCTATTCAGGCCACTTTTATCTCACTCTGAGACTATTCTCTTTTTTGTTGTTGTTTTTTGTTAATCCTCACCCCAGGATATTTTTCCATTGATTTTCCCCCCATTGATTTTTAGAGAGAGTGGAAGGAAGGAGAAAGGGGGGGAGACAGAGAGAAAGAGAAACATCGATGTGAGAGAGACACATTGATTGGTTGCCTCCAGAACACACCTTACCAGGGGTTCAGGTATCAAACTTGCAACCTTTAATTCAGCAGGCCAACCTTCTAACCACTTTACCACACCATCCAGGGCTGAGACTATCCTAATAGCTTTCAAACAGGTGCCTCCATTCTCAGTCTGGACCATTCGACACACAGTAAATAAGGTTTCTACATGCAATTGCTCAAAACAGAGGCTCCTGAGGACCTACCAAGTTAAGACAAACTGGTATGAGGTTCAAAGACAGATTTGGTCCCAAACCTACTTTTACAGATTATTGCCCACATTTTTTCTCTCCTTTTCATCCTTCTGGCAACCAAATTGGACTCTACCCTGTTTCTGATCACAACTGTTTACATGGTAATTTGCTTGTCTTTTTCCTACCCGTGCTCCCTTTTTTAGTTTTGCATGTTGAAAATGTGTATTCTTTAAATTCATTCCCAGTTATTAAATCCTTTTCTGATATCCCAATTAAATGGGAAATCTATCCTTTATATTCTTAAATATTTTGTACCTATTCCTGTAAAATTAACATTTGTATTCTTACCATTTATGTACTTCTAGTCATACTGTAAGCTCTATTAGAGTAGGACTTGTGTTTTTCTTGCCTTTTTACTAATAATACTTTATACAAAGTAAAATCTCAAGTAATATTATATGGGGGTTCTCCAGCCATGACAAGCATGGCTAGAGAGCAAACGAGTCCTGAGTAGAGGCAACTGGGATTGAGAAAAAGTAAGAGACAGACAGTGGGAAAAGCCGGGACCAGGTGGGACACTGTTCTTGGATGGAGAGACAGTGACCCAGAGCTAGTGCAGCGCGTTTATTATATACAGCATGATACCAGGACGTTTTACTAGAGTTTAAGACAGTGGTTCTCAACCTGTGGGTCACGACTCCTTTGGGGGTCGAATGACCCTTTCACAGGGGTCACCTAAGACCATTGGAAAACACATATATAATTACATATTGTTTTTGTGATTAATCACTATACTTTAATTATGTTCAATTTGTAACAATAAAATTGGGGGTCACCACAACAAGTGGAACTGTATTAAAGGGTCGCGGCATTAGGAAGGTTGAGAACCACTGGTTTAAGACAAAGGAAATTATGTGAAATCATGCTTAAAGATCAAGCTGCAATTCTTCATTCTTGTGGCTTCTCGGAATCGTCAGGCCTGATTGGACCCTGATAATTGCATCTGCCCCTGGCCCCTGGCTGAACTTAGATAATTACACCCACCCCCTGGCACCTGAGTTATAGGTCAGGACTGACAACATTCTTACCTTTTGGCAAGATATGTTTCCAGGACATGGCTTTGCCGACGATGCTGGACTCAGCTCAGGTGCTCTCCCAGGTGTCCTCTACAGTATTATAACTGAAACAGATGAAATTTGACATAATTTTCTGATCTGGCTTCCACTAGATGTTATCTTTTTTGAATTCCATGTGTTGTCTTGAGAGGTAGTATTTCCATCATATAAATTTTAAAGTATATATAAAATTGACATTCCTCCCTTCTCTCTCTCAATGATGATATGTTTTAAAAAATGTTTATTCTTGTGAGGGTAAAACTTGGGTGGTGCTTTGGAAGCCAAAGTTTTTTTTTTAAAAAAAAGATGTTCCAAACGCATAATTGTCTTTCTTTACTATTGGAAGTAGATTTGAGGCTCAGGAGGGTAGTGTCTTCATTTAAAAAAAAATGATATGTATTTGAAATAATATATTTAATTTAGAATAGTGAAGTGCAAAAACAATTATTTTTTTCTTTTCCTACAGCCATCATGTATGACATCCTTCTTATTTTTGATAAATTACGAAGTTTCCACCTTTGAAATTAAGAAATGTCTCCTAACCCACATTATTTCTCCCTCTTGGAGCAATAGATTGAATTTGTCTAGTGTTCTAAGAAAGAGCTCTGTGTATTTGGCCTTATTGCGGCATAAATTGAAAACTACTTACAGACACTGCTATTGTTATATTCAAAAAAGAAAGGAAAGAAAAAAGCCTTTGTTTTAAAATTTACTGGGACCGAGTGCATGGAGTCCATTTCCTGAAGTGTGGAGTGATACAGACTGCGACATGAATAATGAAGGTTACTGTAAAACCTGCGTCCCGCTATACTCCCTTGATATTAAACAAGGGCAGTTCTGTCTTTAAAATACTAACCCGTCTATTCTTATAACATTCAATCTCTTCTAGGAATTTCAACCGCTTTTGAACTTGTAGATTGTTGAGGATTATTCACAGTGAGTGGCCTGTTTCTCCCAGAGTTTCTTTGAATTGAGAAGTCCCCCTGGGGGTGCCAGGAGAGAAGAGAAAGGAAACCAACCTGACTTGCCCGTAGTGTAGCCAGCTTACAGTTTAAAGTGAGAAATGGAGCTGCATGACCAGCAGCGTGACCTTCAACTACTAAGTGCTCCTCCTGGACTTACAGCTAGGAGCCTTTTAATTCATGCTCTAGTCCTGTCCAACGTAAGGCTTACTTAATC
The DNA here is from genome assembly GCF_014108235.1 of Myotis myotis. Classification (NCBI taxonomy): domain Eukaryota; kingdom Metazoa; phylum Chordata; class Mammalia; order Chiroptera; family Vespertilionidae; genus Myotis; species Myotis myotis. The sequence continues at coordinate 179,835,704 of NW_023416335.1, forward strand.
CCTTTGTCGCTTTGCAGCCTAACTTGTAACAATCATGCTAGCAACTTCTGGAGATGCTCTATCAATTTAATTATTCTATGGTCTGCTAAATTCCAGCATTCAAATACATTAATTTTAACTGATTGATCCTGTTTTGTTTGTTTTTTTTTGGTGGGGTGATTACACACATAACATATACACACACCCTGATATTCTTATCTGTCTATATTCACATTTTTACTCTAACATGGTTTTACTCTTTATTTTAAAAGACAAAGTGCTGAAGAGTTTAGGATAAGGTTAGTTCCCCCATATTCATATTGAAAGTAATATGAAAGAAGGAATGCAATCTTCCCCTAAATACTTATATTGGTTAAGGGCCAGGTAGGAAAAAAAAATATGAAATCCCAATCACTCAAATGGCAAAACTTCTTCTGTATTCGGCAACAGAGGCTGTGCTCTCTTCCACTAGAAGGGGAGGCATGTTAGTATCACATTTTGGGAGCATCCACTAATTTCACATAGAATTTCCTATACATAAGCAATTCTGCTGGAAAGAGAAAAATAACAAGGTACGAATATCGGAGCTTCAGGAACAGTCATTCTCCATTTCTCCAGGCTAAGTGACAATCTATGTTTTTGATCTGTGCACCTCCAGGGAGATTAGGCTGGTAATATTTATTGAACACTTTCAAAGTGCTTGGAAATGTCAGTCAGAGGAGAACATAAGAGCACATGATCCCTGCATGCAAGTGTCTCTATTAAAAAGAGACAGGATCTTTTGAGACTGTTCCAGGTACATTCACTTACTGTAAAACTGTGCTTAGAAAGATGTATGTTAATTGATAGTTCGGCAAACTGAATCAGGTTTTCTTGTTTGTTTAAATGTAATCTGCATACCTGCTTTCCATCAGAATTTCTGCCTGCCTGTCTAAGTAGATTCTCTAAAATCTGAGAATACAATGAAAAATCATTTTAAGGAATACAGAACAACAATGAAAAATCATTTCAAGGTATCCATCACAGAGCTCCCTGTTCTGAGGCGTGTGATGAGCTTGAGAAGAAATCATGGGATTTTCCTAGTTTCCTTCAGAAAAAAACGTTGAATGGAGTGAGCCACCCATTTCACACATCTCAAAGCCGGCATCTGCTCAGTTTGTTTCAGTGAACTAGACATGGAGCCCCTCCGCAGGTGAGCTGTTGATGAGCCCTGGATGAGTTACTCCTTGCCAGCTTTAACAGGGCTGCTTTTCCTTCCACTCTCCAGGAGAAACTCTCAGGCTGTCGAATCCAAAGTTGGAAGAAGAGTAAAGTTAGAACCACTTTTTCCAGGATGACTTCATGAACTCCTCCTTAAGTCAGAAAGCATATTACAAACTGTAAGAACACAAGGCTGTGTGCTAGGATGTAGATTTCCTTCTCACCATCTCAAGGAGGCGCCATCTCTCTCTTCTTATTCATGGTAGGAAAAATGCGAAATGTCTAGGTCTCCATAAGGGGTGCTCCCACTTCTTCCAGTTTAGTTGATCAATAAGGAGGTATGGATGCTGAACTGGAGCAGAGGGACAAGGCCTCATGGGATTCCCCAAAGACTCAACTGTCATAAATGAGACTTAAATCAGAGCATTTCTGAAAGTATCTTCTATTTGAGACAATAGCATTTCCCCTGAGTGGAAGAAGAAAGGCACATTTTAAAATACTTTTTGAGCTCCAGACAACTTAACTAAAATGACCGTGGACTTGGAAGTGGCATTATCAGAAAAAGAAACTGATCCAAAAAGTAGATGAAGCAGATGATAGAATAGGCAGAGGGAAATGTGATGAGAAGAGTGAAGATTGAAAATGAATTCAAAACCACATGTAAAAATTAACTCGAAGTGGATCACAAACATATATGTAAAGCCAGAAACTACAAAAATTCTAGAAGAAAACATAGGAGAGTGTTTTTGTGACCTAGAGTTCAGCAATTACTTTTTTTTAGATAGGACATAAAAATCACAAACCATAAACAAAATATTGATAAAATGGGTTTCATCAAAATTAAAATATTTTGTTATTTGAAAGACATTGTTAAGAAAATGAAAAGGCAAGCTATAGACTGGGAGAAAATTGTAACATATCATATATCAGATGAAGAACTTAAATCCAGAATACACAAATAATTCTTAAATCATAATAATAGAAAGATAAACAACCCAATTTTAAATGGGCAAAATATTTGAATAAACATTTCCCCAAAGAAAACATGCAGATGGAAAAAGAACACATAAAAAGATGCTCAATATTATTATTCATTAGAGAAATTAAAACTGCCATGGGATGCCACTATGTACCAATTAAAATTGCTAAATTGATAATGACTGACCATACCAAGTGTTGTTAGCAAGGATGCAGAGCAACTAGAACTCTCGTACCCAGCTGGTGGGAATGTGAAATGGTACGACCAATTGGAAAAATAATGAGGCTATTTCTTATAAAGGTAAGCATACACTTAATCTATAACCCAGTAATTCTACTTTTATAAGCTTTTCCTGGGGAGCATTAAAAGCATGACTACACATAGACTTCTACATGAATGTTTATGGTAGCTTTCTTTATAATGTTCAGAAACTGGGAACAAACAACTTTATCAACTGGTGAATAGATGAAGAAATTATGGTATATTTATAAAATGGGCTATTACTCAATAACAAAAAAGAATCAAGTATGGATGTAGACAAAATGCTGAAAGAAAAGTCACACATATAAAACTACATGCTGCTAGATACTATTTGTATGAAATTCTAGAAAAGGCACAATTATAGTGAGAGAAGGAAAACTAACTACTCAGGTCAGCAGATAGCGAAAAGGGCACCAGGGGACTTTTGGGAGTGATGAAAATGTTCTGTATTTCAGTTATGGTGGTGGTTATACAACTGTACCCATTGACCAAAACTTATTAAAGTTTACAATTGGTTAATTTTGCAGCATGAAAATTATACTTAAATAAATCTAATTTTAAAAATTGACTCAAAGTTACCGATTTTGAAAACCAGTGAAGGAAGGAATTAAAGAGAACAGTAAAGATATTGTCATGCCTTAGTCAAGAGAGATTGCCTGCTGGAGAGAAAATATTATCTCACTAACTAAACGGGCAATCTTGGACAAATCACATAGCCTCTCTGATCTTCAGTTTCCTCAGACATAAACCAAGGAGACTGAACAAAAATGAGCTTTCTCTACAGCTCTGCAATTGACAAAAGGTTTATGTGTTTTTCTACCAAGGATAGCCAATTTTGAGGAATGTTTAATCAAGAATTTTGGTCCCATTTTATCAGGCGGCATTAGTGAAATTGAAAAAGGAAATTCTGATTTATGTAGTTTGACAGTATTTCAAAACAAGTTGAAATGGAAGGTTGAATAAGCAAATACAGGGAAGAAAGTGGCTCCCTAAATAAAGATTTCACATATATATACATATAAAAACCTCCTCTGATGTACCTCTATTTGTACAAAATGTTTTAACAGTTCTGAGGATTAGTCACTATCAACACATACCCGTGGAGTTTAGGGTATCAGAAACACATAGGGTTATTAAGTGGTAGACTTGAAAATATCCATGGGTTCTTGTCATTAAGAAAAAAAGAAACAATAGATGAAGTGTTAAAATGGTGGAAATGTAACAGGGAAACCTTGTGTTTTAAGAGCCACAATACTGAAATAACTTCAAGGGATTGGCTTACACTCAAACAGGAAATTGACCAAATCAACATTTGGCTTGAGATAATGAAGTGATAAAAGGAGTAGTGGGGGGAGCACAAATGTGAGGGAGAAGGTGGCAATGGAGGTTCTGTGTTAACCTACTAGCTGTGTCTGAAAAGTGTTTTTAATTAAACCTCTCCATCCAGTGCTCATGAAACCTAAATACAATACTGAATTAGTGCCTTTGGGAACGGGTATAATATAAAACACACACACACACACACACACACACACACACACACACACACACACACACTGTAACAGATTGGACTGGCAAAAGCACCTCCATCTTTCCCAGTCCAAATGCTACACCATTTTTCTTTACTGATGGTCCCATTTCAGGCAGTAACAAGGCAATTAAAAAACAAACCCATTGTGCAAGCAGATGAAGGAGGAACCAAATTGCACAAAAACACCTAACAATGAGTGCTGCTGCTCCTCAGTCTCCACCTCCTGGCTCTCTTGCTGAGACTGGAGGTAAGTCCAGCTCCAGGACCTGGTAATGAGAACTCTATGTCAGGAGGCAAGAGCTGGTGGCAGGACCCTGGACCAAACTAGAGATGAATAAGTGGGCCAGGAGTTAAACCAACTAACCTCCAAAACAGAGTTAGTAAGTAAGCACAAAGGGTCTGGGATTGAGCTATTAAGGCTTGCAGAAGTTGTACCTATATACCTAAAAAAAAAAAAAAATCCCCCCACACTCTATCCCCACCTTCCCTGCAATTATCTCTTTTCTTTTTATTCAAATCTGAAACTGGATTGCCACAAATCAGAGTTGCCACAGAACTCTAAATGCATAGGTTATTTTAGTTTGTACACGGGGGAGTCTTTGAAGTAAATAATAGTAATGGCTAACCTCTATAGAATACTTTCTATGTGCTGGGCACTGTCTTAGCATTTTACAAAACAAAAAGCAGCAAAAACATTTTGTGATATGGACACTGTTATCCCCATTTTATGATGATACACAACGTTTAAGTGACTCGCCAAAGGTCACAGAGCTTGAGCAACAGAGAAGGAATCAAAACCCAAGAAATCTGGCTCCAACTATAGGCCAATGCTGTAGCCTGGAACAAACCCAGACCAAAATGAAAACCACCCTTGGGATGGAACTAATCTCTGGAAGAACAGACTCAGATGCAGGTGCAGGGAGGAAGTTTGGTCTTGTGGGCAGAGCATGGTGTCCAGGGGGTGTGGTAAAATGAACAGGTGGTGGTATAGTCCAGCAGTCAGACCCAAAGAGGTTCGGACTGGGGTTGAGGAGTTTCAGCAGGTCAAGCAGGAGTATTGAGAGGAGATTCAGACAGGCAATTATCAATAGGGCCCAGGCAACCTCTTCAGGGTGGCCCCCATTCTAGAACTAGAAATACTACAAGTAGCACTAAGCAAAGACTAGAACCTAGTTACTCTTACTGTTGAGATTGAAGCCATCACCAAAAGTCTCAATACCCTCCCCCTTCCACCGTCCTACTACTCGCAGCTAATGACGAAGTGTGGTGGGGTATTAGGGCAGACCACGTCCTGGAGATATGGCACTCCTTGGACAGGAAGGCTTGCCAAATTTTCCTTAGATAGCATAGTAAGCGTCCACCCAACACTCCTTTCCTCTCTCCTTCACTCATTTTCTATTGCGATCTGACAACTCTCCCAGCAGCCCCACTTCCCTTCCTCCTCATTTCCTCTCACAGATGTTTCCCCTAAAAAAAAAATCTTTCCACCTTTAATTTCATCTTGGCTTCTGCTTCTTAGAAGGCCAAGACCAGTAAAAGCATCTTACATTTATGTGCTTGTACTTTACAGTTTCTAAAGCAGTTTTTGCATATATTTGCTCATTTGAGCTTAGAAGAGTTCTGTGGCATAAACAGGGTAGGTACAACTATACCCATTTTATAGGTTTGGATATTGAATATCAAAAAGTTCAAGTGCTGTCAATGATAGGCAGCCTCTTATATGACTCCTGAGAAACCCTGCCTCCTGGTCCTCACATCCTTTGGCATTCTTCACCTCCTACCCCTTTGAGTGTGGGCTGGACTTATTGACTAACTTCTAATGAATAGGATATGACAGAAATAATGGATTGCCACTTCAGAGATTAGTGTATAAAAGACTGCAGCTTCATGTTGAGTGCTCTGTCCTGCTTTTCTCTTGGATCAGTTGCCCTGAGGAAAAACACCTGCCATGTTGTAAGGCTGCCCCATGGAGAAATCCATGTGTCAAGGGACCAAGGCCTGCCAACAACCTGTGAGTGTGGAAATGGATCCTCCCCACTAAGTCTACAGATAAGACTACTGGCTGACAGCTGGACTGCAATCTCAGGACCGACCTTGAGCCAGAGACACCCAGCTAAGCCACTAGGATCCCTGATCACAGAAACTGTGACATAATAAATGTTTATTAATTTAAATGGCCAAGTTTGGGGATTAATTTTTAAGAAGCAATAGAAAGCTGAAGTAGTACCCAATATTCAGAGTGCGTAATGGGAGCATACACCGTTGAAACTTATCCCAAAGCTTTGTCTAGCTGAGGTTTATTATTATCTCTACCCCATTTTTCAGTACTACCTTTCTCTATTTCTTTTGCGAATAAACTTGAACCACTAATTCTTTTTTTATGGAGTAACCTAGTAAATATTTTTGCTGTGGCAACAGACATCCCCTAAATTTCACTGGCCTTCAACATTGAACATTTACTTCTGGTTCACAGGTCTGTCAGTTTGCTATGGCTCTGCTGGGCCCCTCTCAGTTCAATTCTGCTCTATATGTCTTCATATCCGTGCCCTCATCTGGAAATGCACAGGCAGGAATACAGGAGGTCGAATTGAACCATCCAAATACGATTATAGTTTCTTCTCAAAAGTTGCATACATCATGTCCATTCACATTCCAATGGCTAAAGTCAATCATTTAGCCAACACAACAATATGACGGCATAATATATATACCCTGCCTAGGAAGGCATGAGGAGTTACAAGGCAAAGGGCAGGGATTTATAATACATGGGCGCTATAGAATAATGGAAAGAATAATATAATCCACCACATATAATATTGAGTGGTTATGAACTGAGATCATATCAGTGGTTGAAAATTAATGCTTAGAAATTTAAACAATTAAAGCATTAAGTGTAACAAATTAGTCCCTTTAGACTACATTATTGAAAACAACAATGTTCACTGAAACCATTGAGCAGAAGGGTGGTAGAAAATACTAGACTGTTATTTGGAAGAGGAATTGGCAGAGCAGCCACATCCAAAATGAGTGACCATGGTTTAGTCATGATGTCTTCGCAGTTATAGCTTTTAGAGATGGGAAATTGGCTCCTTTCAATACCATGCTCATTTAAGAGGTATTTTTCTACTCTGTTTTTAAAATGAGCATAAAGTCCCATGAAAAATGTTACATCCCTTGCTTAATCCATGAAATGGATACCATAACCTGTCAACCCTGAATTGGCCAGTAACATTATTAGAAATTCTGAAAAGTTGTTAGCACTATCTCTTAAAGGAAAAAATAAAAAAATAAAGATGCAAATCTTTTTTTTTTTAACAACCAAATGTTCCGGTAATGATTTTCCACTCTTTGCCTATCTTGATGCTTTAAATAGAGTCTGTGTTAAAAATATCTGCTATAATAAAATAAGAAATGGGCAGCTAACAAATTAGGAAGTAGGCAAAGCTAATTAAAACAATTCTGAAGACTATGGAAGGTACAGTTCTACTAGATTTTTTTATTTTTTGCAGAAATGTCAGTGTTTCAACCTTTTCTACACAGTATTTTCACAGCTGATTTTGAGATTAACTTCAATGGCACTATCACACTTTAAAAAAAATATCGCAGCAATGAGATGTGTTGATGTCTGGCAGTCCTGCTTATGCTGTGACTCTATGCTAAGCACATCCCCTGTGCTTTCTGACACCCCTATATTAAATGTGCTCTAATAAGTACAGTGACCATAGAGGAGAGATTCGAGGAACCAATGGTACACCTACATATACAACACAAAATTTTTCTGCTTCAAAAGGATAGCACTGGGAGAAAAGATACATATACACATAGATATGGGAAGCTCTCTCTTCACCTTAAACTACCTAAAACCAAGACACACCAACATTTTCAGGTTGGTATAAGCTAAATTTTCAACTTCCATGTCAAAGGTTGGACCAATCTCCTCCTCCTCCTCCTCCTCCTCCTCCTCCTCCTCTCCTCCTCCTCCTCCTCCTCCTCCTCTGTTCTTCCTCCTCCTCCCCCTCCTCCTCCCCTCCCCCATCTCCTCCTCTCCTCTTCCCCCCCTCCTCCTCCTCTCCTTTTCCTCCTCCTCCTCCTCTGTTCTTCCTCCTCCTCCTCCTCCTCTTCTCTTCTTCTGCCTCTTCCTCTCCTTTTCCTCCTCCTCCTCCTCGTCCTCCTTCTTTTATAATAAGAGAAATAAGAAACTTCAGTTCTGAGAGCTACTTCTAGCCTCCAGTTCTTTCAGAGCTAGTTCATCTAAGTAAAAAAAAAATTACTTAGGTGTAATTTACCTGTTTATATCCAAGGTTATAAAATTGAAACGTGTTTTTTGAGTGCTATAGCAACACCCTAAAACACTACAATGAGAACATTATTCCCTAAAAGTTTGTTAATGTGGGCTATTCACTCTTTCTATGTCTTTTCCAGATCCTCCCGAGTCACTGGATCTCAAACTTTCTTTTTATTTTTCCCCACTTTTTTTCACTTTCCCAATATACATGTATATATTGGGAAATTATATATATACTATTTATTATATATATTATATAATGTTTCTCATACTTCACTGACCATAAAACTGAAAAGCATTTTTGTGTTATGTAGCACTTCAGGATCTTTTTAAAAATAAATTTATAATGTGGATCACTAAATTTTCTCTTTAAATATACTTTTTTCCTTATGCGCCTTACTTTTATATTGTTGTAACAGCCTGATTAGTAAATGTCAACATAAAAAAAAAAAGACCTTCTAGTGTTCCTGTAACACAATGGGATTGAACATTGAAATGTTGACATTAAGGATCTTCAATAGATGTCATATGAACAGCACTTAGTCTTTGAACTTTTTAATAGCTAGGTCTCATGTTAAGTGAGATTAAATATGTTCTATTGAGTATTTGACTCCATAAAGAGCTACATAGCTTGGTAATCTTTAAAGTAATTAACACATACATAAAAATTTAAAACTATATTTAAATAAATAAAACATTTATAAAAATTTTCTAAACAGAGTGGCTTTGAAGTATTTATCCTATCTATAAAAGAGTAATATGCAAATTGACCATCACTCCCAACACACAAGATGGCTGCCCCATGTGGACACAAGATGGCCACCACAAGATGTCTGGCAGGGGAAGGCAGTTGGGGTGACTGGGAGGCAGAGGAAGGCAGTTGGGGGAGACCAGGCCTGCAGGGGAGGGCAGTTTGGGGGGGACCAGGCCAACAGGGGAGGGCAGTTGGGGGCAACCAGGATGGCAGGGGAGGGGGGTTAGGGGAAATCGGGCTGGCAGGGGAGCAGTTAGGTGTTGATCAGGCTGGCAGGGAAGTGGTTAGGGGGTGATCAGGCTGGCAGGCAGAAGCAGTTAGAGACAATCAGGCAGGCAGGCAGGCAAGTGGTTGGGAGCCAGCAGTCCTGGATTGTGAGAAGGATGTCCTGGTGGCATCCGGCCTAAATGGGCAGTCGGACATCCTCAAGGTGTCCCAGATTGGAGAGGGTGCAGGCTGGGCTGAGGGACACACACATCCCTCTCCCATGCACGAATTTCATGCACCGGGCCTCTAGTACATAAATATTGGGGCATACAATATTTAGGCCTTAATTTCCTTGCAAAACAAGATGAGTGCCTTAAACACACTTCAAGCTCTATTAATTTATTTTATTTCTATGTTTTCTGAAATTCATCAAACCATCTTTAGCAAGTCACATGAACTTTGGTTACTCCTTCTTCAAGATTTTTCATAGGGAAGATTATAAGTTCTTAAATCTTAAAAATATCCACACAGTAAGTAAAATTGTGTACATCCTTTTAAAAGAAATCTAAAAAGCATTGAAAAATTTTATTTTAATATTTATGGTTGCAATTTTATGAATTAATATTTTGTTATACTTGAAAATACAGAATTGTGATTTGCCCAGTCCTATTAAACATATTTAAATACCAATAAATCTAAATAAATGTAGTGCTGTAAATAATTTTGTGAGTTATAAGACCCATGTGTTAGTTATAAGACACTTTGTATTCACTTGTTTTAGAGTAAGAACTCTAAACTCATACATGTTTGAATGCTAATATTATATGCATAGATTTTGAAAACTATATGAACTTATTTTAACCAAGAATATGAGTAATAACAACCAGAGAGTCACCCAGGGAATGCCATTAAAATTTGACATAACCAATAGCTAAATTTCATTCAAATTCTTCAGTGTTTCAGAACACTTGTTTAGAGCACTTTCCGTTCTCTTGACAGTGCTTCCTGTTCTTGGCCAGATGCACAGCCACAAGCAGAAGCACCAAAAACTCTCAGAAAAGCCATTGTTGAAAAGGACTGGAAACTGAGTCATTTTTTCAAGACCTCCAGCCACAAATTCAAAATTAGAGGGATTCAGAGCCATGAAAATCCCTGGCTATGCCTTAGAACTGTGTTTCCAAATATTTATTATGCATCTATCCATGACTGACTATAAGAAATGTCACTAAAATGTTTATATGAAAGCAATAAAAATCAGTGGCCACAGCATTATAATTTATTTCTATGGACAGTGTCCCTAGCAGCACTTGAACTTTGGTTCCATTTTTAGTCAAGGCTCTTGTCTCAGTGACTAACTCGAGCAACCAATGCCCAAACGAAATCATCATATTCATGGTCCCCGGCTATGCAGCTTGACAACTCTGACAAGGGTAGCCTCCTAGCGTCCTGTATAGAGACAGCACAAAATTGACATTCCCATGCAACCTGAGGCTCAGGTTCCCTATTGTAAAAGCTTTTGAGAGTAGAGCTATGTCTTTGGCCCAAACAGTGATGCTGAATGAGTGCTACCCATTATACAGAATTTTATCTTCGAGTAATAGTTTCATTTCACCAACAGTTGCCAAACAGTGAGTGACAACCAATACGAGGACTACTGTCAAAAGGAGCCAAATTTGTGTGTGGATGTTGCCTTTATCATGTGATTTCAAGTTGTAAGTTGAGGCCCTTGCTCCCAAATTTCAGTCTCCACTATTTTCTGAAATCTCTCAGTAATGATTCCTTCCACTGGAGGTACAATGGATGATAATACTTCTCCTGATGGTTGGTTTTCAATACAGATCATTTAGGGAGGGATGCCCAACTTAAATATCCCGAATCTTAGAGTGAGTAGGTTTTTCAGATATTTTATTCACTCACTAACTTTTTCATTCATTCACTCATCTCATTGATTCCTAAAGCTGAAATGAATAGAGAGCCTTCTATATGCTAAGCCCTCTCTAAAAGATGAACATCTTGAGGGGGGCCCTTGAGTAGCTCACCTCGGTTGGCAGCAGAATACTAAGCTGAGGAGAGTGCCCAAAAAGGAGAAAAAGGTAAAGAGATTTGCCAAATCCAACTCTGCTACTTTACAGTTTTGCCTAAAACTGGCACTGGTGGTGCCCACAGGTGTCCAGCCTCAGCCACAACTGGTGAAGTGTGCAAAAGCTGCCTTGAAAAAGGGAAGTTGACTTCGGAAATACAGGATTCCCTAGAGTCCATGATTTCATTGATTGAGAACAAGTTTTCCTCTGCATTTAGAAAATGTGATACAGTAAATGCTTTAGTGGCAGAATCTAATTAGTCTCCCAAAGAAGCTGCTCAACATGTTAAGCTGCAAATGTTCTGCAAATGTAAAATTGAAAATTTCATGTTCCTGATCAAGCCAACTGCTCTATTTTGTAAATGGTAGGAAACACAAGACTTGAAATCAGAAAGTCACCTTTGACTATACATTCCAATCCTCTTTCTCGCTTCCCATATTGCTTGCTTGGACGTGTTCTTTTCATTCTCCTTTGCATTCTCCCTTCCTTCTTTCCTATGTTTCACCTTAATCTGACTTAATGTATCAACAGCTCTTCTCCTTTAAAAAAAAGATATTTTATTGATTTCAGAGAGGAAGGGAGAGGGAGAGAGAGATAGAAACATCAATAATGAGAGAGAATCATTGATCGACTGCCTCCTGCATGCTCCACATTGAGGCTTGAGCCCCAAACCTGGGTATGTGCCCTGACCGGGAATCAAACCGGGACCTCCTGGTTCATAGGTCATTGCTCAACCACTGAGCCACACTGGCCAGGCAACAGCTCTTCTCTTCTCCCTGAATTCAGTAGTTTCCTCTACCCATCCTGAAAACTGCCATGATGACATTATCTTGATGATGTTGTTTGTGCCTTTAGTGCAATCAACGTAAAGACTCCTAAAATTTAGCTTCAGGCCCTCATTGTACCTCAGTTACAATTTGTGCTACAACAGACCTTTAATCCTGCTGAGCTTCAGATAAAATCTGTACTCCTTAACTTGGTATTACATTTGTCCTCAACCTGTCTTTGTCATCGTATGCAGAACTACTCATTTTAAAGCTTCTCTTTCAGTGCAAATGGTTTACTCACTACTCCTTACTCCTTAACCACTCTTCATTTTCCCATCATTTCCAACAATTTACTCATAATGGTTTTACAGAGAAAGAGAGGGGGTGGGGGAGGGAAGGACTATAAATTTAAGTTTTATGCTGCTTCTGACCATTCATAGAATGTCTCTGAGTATGATTTTCAACTATAAAGTGAAGTTTCACAATGTCTGTCCTCTCAAAGGGTCTGCGGGAAGATCAAGGAAACTAATATTTATTGACTCTTTATTATGTGCCAAATAGACTTGGCTAGTTTTAGCAAGGTAACATATTATCTTATTAAAATATTTTGATGATTCTGTGATAAGGAAAATGAGGCAATAACTTGTATGCATATATTTTGTAGACTGAGAAACCACCATGAAAATGTGTAGTTTTGTCTGATTGTGACCTTCTATTAAATCTTCTATTTTATGCAATCTTAATATTTTGTCCAAATAAATTTTGTTATTTGAAGGTATAAATGATTTTATGTATTTTTTTATATCATGATAGTTGTTAAGTTAGTAATTGCTTTGTAAATCTTTTTGAATTTATCTCGATATACAGTATATAGGATAGTTGATTAATGATTCCACTTTTCCATCAGAGGAGCCTAAAATTCTTCTTCCTCTATTTTGTCTATTAGTTGGCAGCCACATACCTTACAATAAAGAGGCTGTGGTGGAGTTACCAAGGAAAAGAGATAAGCCTCACTTATGTGGGCTGCTTGAGGGGGTGTATACATACATGTAAGTAAGATTTGTTCTGTTTGCAAATATTTCAAAATGTATTTAAATAAGTCAATCAAATCTAACTCAATGAAGGTAATATATTAATAATAATTCAAAATTAATTGCAGCACATTTAAACAGTCTATTAGCAATGAGGTAACTGAGGATAACTTCACTAGTGATGAATACAATAGATGAGATAATGACAGACACGATCACACACTAGCTTTGAAACTTGGCTTTGATGATTTAAATAGAGAAAGCAAAACTTGTATATACCTGAGTAGGGGTTTGTTTATTCTATTTATCTGAAGTTAAAAGTCAACCTTATTATTAGGTTGAATGACTGTAAGTCTCCATATTTGAGCAGAATTTAACCATTCGCTGATAGACTAATTCCAGAAAATAAATGAGCTCCCAAATGTGTGTGTGTATTATATAGTATTCTACTCAACTCTAAAAACAAATGTTTCCTTAATATATATATTTAAATGATAGGTTCTTAACAACTTTCTATATAAATAAAGAAGCTAGAGTCAAAAGGCTGACTCATTCAACTTAATTTTTTAAATGTACTTAGGTATACCTAATGATTAAAACTTCTCAGTTAAAAAAAAAAGGTGAGCTTGATGTCTGCTATTTTTCTCCCTCTGATTAGAAAGAATCTGTTTTTATGGTGCTTTGCTCCCTAGAAGTAAACATTTTCGTATGACGTCTTCTAAGCCCATTCTTTTCAATATGAAACAGGATGCCTGACATGAACTTAATTTCCTTTATCGCACTGTGTTAAATTCCCAAGACTGGTATATATCTTAATATAAGAAATATATGTGACAAAGCACCCTTTTTGAGACAACATGCTTGAAACAAAGTATGAACGAGGGAAATTGATCCATTCACCTATTAGATGATGACAATTTAAGGAAGCCCAATCTATCTTTTCCACCCATCAAGGCCATGTGTTTTGCCTTTATCCACTAGAGGGGGTAATGTTCTTCCATCTAAAAGGACAGGGAATTATCCCAACAAGATTTAAATGCACAGTGACCTCATTCATTTGAAACTAGGTTAATTAAATGATATTATACAATGGCTACCAAAACTATCAATAAAAGTTTCCTCAAAAACATTTGTGATCCATAGACCAGACATAGTTATTGTTCTTGTCCATCCTAAAATTTTGCAAAATCGGTGGCTGTGTGGGTAAATTTGTTTTAGCTGAGAGAATACAATTTACATAAAGTAATGCTTTCTATGAGCATTCCAAAAGATACTGTACACTTTTTCATGTGATTAATTTCATTGTATTAGAGTTGATAATTTAATTGTTTGGTTCAGCAGGGAGGCAAATCACCTATTTATTTTTTAAGGATGTATTTAATAAATAATGGGGGAATTAAGTGGATTTAGAGAAGTTTATTATAAATATAAATACATAAATTACACATGGTATAACATGGTTGAGTAGTGACACAGGCTTTGGAAATTTGAAAATCAATAAAAATATATACAGAATGGATTTTTAAAGTATAAATATAAAATTGTCTCTGTTTATCATAGTAACAATTTTCCTTTAATAAGTTTCAAGTCAATAAGACAAGAATGTTATTTTTTCTTTAAACCCACTGTAAAATAGTTTGAATTGCAGAATAGCCAATCATATTTAGTTGTTAAAAGATAATAAAAATAATTGGTTAGAAATAACCAGTTGCCAAATTGATGAGATGTCATAATTATAATTAACTGTGCTATTAGGTCAGTTGTTTAGTTATTTCTATGAATAAGAAAAAGCCTAATCAAAATACAGAATAATTAGTTCAGTTGAAAGGAAGAGATATAATTTGTGAAAAGCAAGTATGTCACATCAACCGTATTTTGCGAAATTCGAATCATTTTCTAAAATAAACTATATTTCTAGTTCCTGGAGATTACTCCCCTTAAATAATAGCTGCTGTAGTGGTTTCAAATGGAGGCTGAATACCCCCCTCACCATACAGCTTTTGTAAATATCATGCCGAGAGCCCCCCTTGCAGAAATGCTGACTCTGCAGGCCTAAGGTGGGATCTCAGCATGGGGCTTTTAAAAAATCTCCATATTCTAATCTGCAGGCCTCATTGAGCATCACTGAACTGCACAAGAGTTCATTGTACCTGACTAGGTTTTCTCCTTGTTTTTTGACCCCTGCAAGCTACAGTTCTAAAATGTCTTTCGAGGCAAAAGAAGAAAATCATAGTGAATTATTATGACTTTTTACAGGAAAATCTCCTATTGTTTGAGTAAGAGTAAAGGCCTCAAAATACCTATGTGTAATAGTGAATTCCACATTATAGTGCAAATAAACATGTTTTTGAAGTCCTGTATTGTTTCTTAGTAATTTGTGCTGCCTGGAGATCTTCCAAGTACAGCAAACAAAGCTTGTAGAAAGGACGTAGACGAGCATCATGGAAAAATTTTTGCTATAGACGAGAAAAAATATTTACAAACAAAAATTCCAAACAGGCCCAAAAACCTATAAATAACCATTGTGTTCTTATAAATATATTACCATAAAATACAGATATTTAAAAAGTGAACACTATGTTTATCTACTATATACATTAAAACAAATTAGAGTGAGGCCATGGGAAGTTAAGCTATATGCATCTAAAAAAAATCTGGCCTTTTCCACGATGAAATATCTTACCTGTAATTTATTTTACTATAAATTTAATTTTCTATATATTTTTAGATACCTATTAGTAACTTACAGTATATGATTTACTTTAATCAATTTAGGAACTAACTTACTGTAAAACAGAAAAAGTTATATATTTTTCTTCTAGAGAGTCTTTTCCACCCCATTTTTTAACACACTGAGAAGACACTATGGCTACAGAGAGCAACAGGGCATAGGTCAGAGGCCAGTGGAAGGAATTAATATGTATTCAAATAATTGTGTCCATTCAAATTATGCATATATTACAGATGCTGGGAGCTATGGGTACCCAGAAGAAAAAATACCCAATGTGTCTATAAGAAGTCTAGAGATGGTGATGGTGGTAACTGTGGACAGTCATTGAAGAGTCAGAAATGGCTCCAGGATTCATTCATTCATTCATTCATTCATTCTACCAAAGTTTGTGATTTACACAAACTTTGATTTACACAAACATGATTTACACAATCATGGCATTTTCCCTCAAAAGTCAGATAATCCCTAAGAGATGTGTCCCAAATTAGAATAACAATGCAGAGTATCATAAGTAACATGTGGAGAGTGTGGTAGATTGTTTAAAGAAGGGAAGATCTCTAAGAGGTATGTGGCATTGAAAGAGCCTTCAAGTCCAGGTGGGATTGTTTCTGGAGAAAGAGATAGTATCAGAAGACAGAGGGGGAGACCCGGACCCCTGTATTTCTCCAGATTGCTTGGAGAGGGTATTTCATCCCTTACACCCAGATCACATCCTCCAGGAACAATTCCTGAGCTGTTTCATTCAGATCAATACCTGAATTCGTACTAGATTTGTAATTGGAACCAGAAAACATTTAATCATGTGCTATTTGGCATTGTTTTAAAATTGTTGATTGTATTTTTAAACTTTTTAGCCCTTTACATGGTGAATTCTTTGGTGGCAGGGATTGATGTTGTGCACTTGTCATATCTTTGATATTGTCTAATGTACTATTTAGACACCCAATCTGGATTTAGTAAGTACTTGTTTATTAACTGATACTATGACTAAATGTAGTAGTGGTGGGCTTGCCAGGTAAAATATAGGAAACACAGTTAAATTTCAATTTCATATACACAACAAAAAAGGTTTAGTATAAAAAATATATTAATGGGACATACGTATAATAAAAAAATATTTCCCACTGAATCTGGCAACCTGAGGTAGTGGTGTATTTTTTATGGCTTTGTCAAAGCTTCCCATGTGCTCAATATCAATTACTGACCTTTAATTTAAGACTGAACTCACTATTTTGTTGTTTGGAGGCTGGTTCTTCCCTGAACAAATGAGCTGCATAAAATAAGAAGAATGGAAGAAAAAAGGACAGTTTTGAACCAGTGACCAGTGACTGAAGATGAATGAACAAAATCCAGTCACTGAATCAGAATGGGTGAACATGAGATCACAGAGACTACACAGAAGGTAGAGGGTGGTACAGATTAAAGGAGAAAGTTGTCTGAATACATCAATACGAAGATGAGATGGGAAGTAAGAAAGTTAAGAGATAGGAGAGGCAAAATTTTTTGAAAGCAAATAAAAGGAATAAAAGAATGAAAAGAGAAAAAGGGTAAGAATGAAAAGTTGATAAAAACAGAATAGAAAAAGCAATAGATAAAGAAATTGAATGAGACTTGAGGAAGTATAAGGAGTAACAGAGCCCTTTCTCCTCCCACCTCCCCACCTGTGTTCCCAAGCAATTGATCATTTGCTGCTACTGGTGTTGCTGTTGTCACCAGTCACCCTGGTACACAGAGAGTTTTCACCTTGCTCTTCTCAGTACAGACAAAGTAGAGAAGCTGGTCACCAGTCCCACAGAAAGGAGAGTCAATTGGAGTAAGAAAAGTAGACCTGGGCTACAGAAGGGCAGCAGAAGATACACACACACACACATACACAAACTGATTATTTGGATCGTGTGGCAAAGATAAGTGCTAGGGAAGGAACATGGGCTAAGAAAAAAGTCTCTCTCTCTCTCTCTCTCTCTCTCTCTCTCTCTCTCTATATATATATATATATATATATATATATATATATATATATAATTGATTTTTACAGAGAGGAAGGGAGAGGGATAGAGAGTTAGAAACATTGATGAGAGAGAAACATCAATCAGCTGCCTCCTGCACACCCCCAACTGGGGATGTGCCCGCAACCAAGGTACATGCCCTTGACCAGAATCGAACTTGGGACCCTTCAGTCCACAGGCTGATGCTCTAGCCACTGAGCCAAACCAGCTAAGGCAAGAAAAAAGTCTTTAAAAATAAATTAATATTACACACAATGGATTATCATTCAACCTTTTAAAGAAGGAATTCAGCACTATGGAACAATATGGATGAAACTTGAACACATTATGCTAAGTGAAACAAGCCTGTAAAATACTGCATGATTCCACTTATAGGAGGTTTCTGAAGTAGTCAAATTCATAGAATCAAAGAGGCCGGGGGTTGGAGAAGCAGGGCGATCCTGTCAAGCCAGATGAGTAAGTCCTAGAGCTCTGTGGACCCCAGGACACCTAGAGTCAGCAATACTGTACTGAGCAGAAAGAGGGTAGGCCCCTCCACAATAAAATAAAATAATAAAATATTTTTTCAAATATATTTTTTATTGATTAAGATATTACATATGTGACCTTATCCCCACGTTATCCCCTACCACCCCGCTCATGCCCTCACCCCACCCCGTTGTCTGTGTCCATTGGTTAGGCCTATATGCTTGCATATAAGTCCTTTGGTTGATCTCTCCCCCTTACCCCCACCCTCCCCTACCTTCCCTCCGGGGCCCGACAGTCCAATCAAATAAATATTGTATGTCATGAAAATTGTAGGCTGTGAGGAAACATTTTCAAATTGGTGACATAGTAATTTGTATTTGTATGGTTGCTCTTTCCAGATTGTTCCCGATAGATATTTTTCTTCCCAAACTATGTAGACAAGGATATAGAATACCAAAAAGTCATATTATTAGATTGGAACACTTGTTTTTCCTTCCTATAGGGTGTTGAGGCATTAACCAACCATGAAACAGGCATAGATAAGTAACACTTTTTAAAAAAATTCAATTAAAGTTTATATTTAATATTATTTTGTATTAGTTTCAAGTGTACTGCATAGTGGTTAGATAATCATATACTTTACAAAGTGTTCCCTCTGATATTTCAAGTACCCACCTGGCACCGTGTAGTTATTACAATACTAGAGGCCTGGTGCATGAATTTGTGCATGGGTGGGGTCCTTCTGGGTGGACTACAGGGATTGGCCGAAACCCTCAGTCCAATGCCACCTTCAGCTCCTACCTGCCAACCCCACTCATCCTTGTCCCACTTTGCCTGCTGTGGGCTTGTGCCCAATCAGTCCCCATCAGGAGAGGCTTGTTGCCAGCCATGATCCCTGCATCTGGTGCCCTCCCAAGGGGAGTAGCCTGCGGGATCAGGCTGAAACTGGCTTTCCAACATCCCCTGAGGGGTCCCGCATTGTGAGAGGGCACAGGCAAGGCTGAGGGACCCCACCAGTGCACAATCGGGCAGGGGAGGCACTGCGGGAGGGCTCCAGGGTGTGTCCAGCCCATCTCCCTCAGTCCCAATTGGCCGGACCCCAGGAGCAAGCTAACCTCCTGATTGGAGCATCTGCCCCCTAGTGGTCAGTGTACATCATAGCAAGCGGTTGAGCAGCCTTAGCATATCATTAGCATATTACGCTTTGATTGGTTGGTTGTTCTGCCATTCAGTCTATTTGCATATTACCATTTTATTATATAGGATAGGATTATTGACTATATTCCCTATGCTGTAGTCTACACCCCACGACTATTTTGTGCCTACCAATTTGTAGTTCTTAATCCCTGACCTTTTTCACCCAGTCTGCCTTCCCCCGCTCCCATCTGACAACCATCACTCTGACCTCTGTATCTATGAGTCTGTTTCTATTTTGTTTGTTTATTTTGCTCTTTAGATCCCACATATAAGTGAAATCATAGATATTTGTCTTTCTCTGTCTAATTATAATAACACGTATTTAAAAAGTCCTCCTTTTTATTATTTGTTTTTTAAAGAAAAGCTAAAAATAAATGAGTACCTCTAGTTTTGTGCCCTGCTATAATATCTAACATTGTCTTTGCTTATGCATTTTTTTCTTACATGTCATCATTATTCAGTTTCTTGCTCATTGCCTGAACTTCCTTTCTTACACATAAATTAGAAATCCCATTGTCATCTGCCAATTCATCTGTAAGTGAAATCATAGGTATTTGTTTTTCTCTGTCTGACCAAGAGTAGCACTTTTAGTTCATCTTATTCAAACTCCTGTAACATTTACCTAGAATCCTACATAACTGCTTGCCAGGCAGTTTTATAAGCCAAGAACTGGCTTCTCCACCTCGGGCTCTGCTTAGTTCAGTGGCCGCTTGGTCACACCACACTGATCAGTGGAATAAACTTTTTAAAAAATTGGAATATACTGAAAATAAATTTTACTTATAACTTCAATTCTTAACATGTATTTTGTGCATGTGTGGAGAGATGGGGGAAGGGATTCACTGAAAAATTGCATTTTTTTGTTTTGTTTCCAAAACTAATGAACAACAAAGAAAATTTGCCTTGATGACCCAAGAGTGTTTTAGTTCAACTTTAAAGAGAGAAAACCTGCTTTTCCAGAGAACTGCAGGAGGGCTGCTCAACTGTCCCACCTCGAAAACCCATTTCCCACATAAATTAGTGAGCTGTCTTGATGGACAGCACTTCCCTGTAAGAAACCACCATTTCTCCCTCTGTCTCCTGCTTATCTTTTGTGCATGGCCTTTATCAAACCCAGCTAGGATGAAGAATTATGGGCTACATGCCCTTGCAGTTTTACACATTATTACTTACTGGAGGCCCGATGCATGAAATTTGTGCAAGGGGCTTGGCCCTGCCAACTGCAGTAGCTGGGGGCCTCTGCCTCTGCTGTGATGGCCAGGAGGTAGGGGGGAACATCTGTCTCTGCCTCTGCCTCTGCCTCCGCCTCTGCCCCCAGCCTCCAGGACTTGGCCTGGAAGGACAGGACGTCTGGTCTAATTAGCATATTATGCTTTTATTATTATAGATATGTCCAAAAAATAGAACTGACATTCTTTTTTAAAAAAATATATTTTATTGATTTTTTACAGAGAGGGAGGGAGAGGGATAGAGTGTTAGAAACATCAGTGAGAGAGAAACATTGATCAGCTGCCTCCTGCACACCCCCTACTGGGGATGTGCCTGCAACCAAGGTACATGCCCTTGACCAGAATTGAACCTGGGACCCTTCAGTCCGCACGCTGACGCTCTATCCACTGAGCCACGCCGTCCAGGCATGGACTGACATTCTTATGTCAACCTTGAGGATGGTCTCTAGCCTAAGCTCTCTATCTTGTCCAGGTCATCTTTTTTTTGTTCTTCTTTTTTGTCAGAGACTTAGATGAAGAAAAGAAATGCTTATCAAATTTGCAATGGCGCATAATTGTGGGAGTTGAGAGGATTCCATGTATGATGGAGTTAAGATACACACAAAAACAAAAACTCCAATATATACAAAGAAGGGTCAAATCTCACAACATGAAATTTAACATGAGTAAATTTGGAACTTAACTCTCTCTCTCTCTCTCTCTCTCTCTCTCTCTCTCTCTCTCTCTCTCTCTCAGACACACACACACACACACACACACACACCTGCTTTCCTATAAGCTGAGGGGAACATGACTTATTGGCACTTGTAAAGCAAGGATTTATGGATTTATTTCCATAAAAGCCAGCAATATGATGTGGCTGCTAAGAAAGCTAATGCACCTTTTGTGTGTGGTAATAGACCTATAAGGTTTGAATGAGGGAAGCGATGGTCCTGATCTGGGAGCTGGTTTGAACAGTCCTGGTGTGTTACATTCAGGTCTGAAGATCTGGGAATCATAGACAAAGGAAAGTATATTCAAAGAAGAATAATCCTTGGATGAGGAGAATCAAAGACATTTTCTGTGAGTTTCCTCTGAAGGAACTGGAAAGATTAGCCTAGAGATGAGACTATTCTTGGGCAATGGTAGTTAACTTCAAATTATTCACCAGAGATCAGAAAGGGTATTTAATAGAAAAGAAATCAAACATGTTCTCATGAATGGTAGAGCTAGAACTAATATGTTGTTGCTGCAAGGAGATAGCTATTGGCACAATATTAAAGAAAATCTGGCTGTCTGAAGTTAAAGTAGGTTGCTTTAAAGGAGTTCCCCAATTGGGGGATTCAAGAATAGTCTGGAAACCACTAGGCTGGATGTTACAGAATTCAACATCAGAAGGATAAATGTATTAGATAATACTTAAGGCCTGGGAGACAGTATACTAGAGGCTGTAAAGCTATATTCTTTGAAGTAAAACAAATCAGACCCAACATTTAGAGTCTACCTGACACTGACAAAATATATAACTTTTTGTTCCCCAGTTTCTTTATCTATAAGGTAAAAATAATAGAACTTAACTCAGGAATATGAGGAGGATTGAATGAGAAATACACATGCAGTGATTAGTACAGAGTAATTACTTAATAAATGATGTTTTAAGATTTAGGTCCATTCCAACTCTGGTAGATAGAAATGGTTTGTTAAAAAGGTTTATGTTTGACTTGGACAATCTTTGTATTGAGTCATCTTTTAGTATTCTCTATTGCTACCAAGGTTGACTATCTATCTATCATCTATCTATCTATCTATCTATCTATCTATCTATCTATCTATCTATCATCATCATCTATCTATCATCTATCTATTTATCTATCATCTATACTACTTAGCATGACACAAAAACTCTGAAGAAGCCCTAGAACTCATTTACTGTCTGCTGGCTAGGGCTATAGTGTAGTTATAAGCTATTAAGTATCTAGAAAGTTTTTAATTCTTGTGAGTATTAATGTTACCTTGGGAAAATGGAGAAGAGAACGACTCAATTTATAGCTCTTGATTTCCACCTTATGACAAACTTCTCACATATAATTTGCACCTCATTAATTAACCTAGAGTGTGTGTTTTTTTAATCATTGCTTCTGATGTGGCCTATTAAAACATAAAGAGAACTACATGGAGGAGCTCAAACTCTTAAAAGGTGAGCTAAGGCAATAGGAAGAGGTATCCTGATAAGAAGATTGAGACACCCTATATATGAAGACTTAGCACAGTAAAATACCTGGCACAAAAAATGTCCTAAGTATTGTTAGCTTCTTATTAATACTTTGGTTGTCAACCTCATTCTCCAGATGGAGAAAATGAAGTTTTAAAATATTTTAACTGCAATTCTCACTTCTGAATTTTTTTGCTTTAGAATTTTCTGCACTTTGACCTGCAGCTGGTGGTAGAGATGTGGGCGCTACAGACTTGACCACCCTGGAACTGGGCCAGATGATGGGCCATCATCCTAATTGTCTGCTGGGGCCACAGTTCACTGAATTAGTTCTTTTGAACTCTCCTGTCCCTTCCTCATGCTGGCAGGATAATACAGCACAGACAATAGCTTCATACCAATTCAACAGGAAAATGGCTCTGGAGAAAGGCACTAAGGATTCTTGTTAGACTTTTAAAAATTTTTGAAATTAAAAAAGAAGCTTTTTAGTCTTCAATTATGATTGCAAATACCATACTTTAAAAGATTTCAACTGGTTTATTTTAATTCTATTTTCCTAGGAAGTCATCCTCTCTCAATTTTGCTAGTACTGTATGGAACTGAGGTATTGGTAATGGAGGGGAGGTGGGGCGAGCAATTTCTTTTTTTAAAAAAATTGATTTTAGAGAGAGAGGAAGGGAGAGGGAGAGAAACATCGATATGAGAGAGAAACTGATCGGTTGCCTCCCACACCCCAACCAGGGATCAAACCCTCAACCTGGGTATGTGCCCTCACCGGGAACTGAACAGGCAACCCTAGGTGCATGGGGTGACACTCAACAAACTGAGGCATACTGGCCAGAGTGTGGGGTGAGCAATTTCAATAAAGGTTTTGCATGATTCAGAACTGCATAATCAGAAGTTCATTTCTAAAACTCCATTTACAACAGGACCCAACGCTAGAAGTTCAGACAGTGCCATAGGGTAGCATTCTCCTTTGAAAACTGTGGCATTGAATGATGATGAACATCATGCAAACCAGGGCACATTTAAAGAAATTCAACTTTAAAGGATGCTGGACTCTTAAAAAGAGTCTTGACATGAACTTTTAATAGGCAGTTTTTCTGCATTGATATATAGGAGAGAAGAAATCTAGGTTCTATGTGAGAATTTCTTTCCTTTTTTGTTATATTCAATTATTTGCATGTTTTCACTTTTTTATATTTTAAAAGATTTCAACTAGTTTATTTTAATGTTTAATGTTTTTATATTATTAGTGGGACACTTGATGAAACAGTAAAAGTTTGTCTAATCCAGTTCCGAATATGTCCCAATATAAGAGTTTACCAAAGACTGGTGTTTTCTAGGTTTCCTTTAAAATGAATAAAAATGCAATTCTACAACCTCTTCATTGTTTTGATGAGTGTATAGCGTATTTAATTTTGACAAATTATTTTATTATCCAAGAGCACTTGATGTAATCATCTTGGAAGGTTACAAAATGTATTTGTTGCCATCATCTCATTTGATCTTTATAACACAAGAATGAGAAAGAGCAAGCAGCTATTGCTAGAATTCTGATATAACCAAATCTGCATGCTTGTCTAGAAATGTGGGGCATTAAGGCAGTGTCTAGGAATAGTTTTTACATAAGGATCTGCTGTTTCCTGGTGAAATGCACAGAGGATTTTGCATTCTATGCCTCTAGAATTCTCATACCCAAGAAGAAAAGGCCAAGTTTGCTCCTAATCTCTGGTACTTGGCATGCATGAGGATGGCTGGATGTAGAGTACTCCTGAAAGCAGAGAACTGACCCCAAAGCAGCAGTGAAAAATCACCTTAATCACAGTTTTAAAAAGGTCTTTCTTCATTCAAAGTAATTCCTGGTTCAAGGTAATCTCCTCAGTCAATCACTATCATTGTATGTCCTTTTATTTAAAGTGCCTACTGCTCTCTGATATTTCTGGTCGTTGTTATTTACTTCCGAAGCATTTGTCTTGCTCTTGTATAATTTATAATTTTGTAGAGCAAAGGCCTGATCTTTTTGGTTATTCAGTTAATACTTTTTGGTTATCACTGAATCCACAGCACCTAGAATAATACCTAAGAAGCAGCAGGGACTCCATCATAAATACTTCTCCCTGTGATATTAGTTCCAGGTTTGATATGAATAAGCTTAAGGGTAGTGTCTCTTAAATGAGCTCTATGCTGGTCATTTAAGAGTGTCTTAGTCCATTCAGGCTACTATAACAAAAGTACCATAAGCTGAGTGCCTTAAACAATAAACATTTATTTCTCGCAGGTCTGGAGGCTGGAAGTCCATGATGAAGGTGCCAGTAGATTTATTATCTAGTGAGGATCTGGTTCATGGTTCATAGACAGCCGTCCTTTTATTGTATCCCCATATGGTGGAAAGAGAAAGAGAGCTCTCTGGGGTCTCTTTTAGAAGGGCACTAACTCTCATTCACGAGGGCTCCATCCTCATGACCTAATCACCTCCCAAAGTTACACCTCCTAATACTGTCACATTAGAGGTTAGGATTTCAACATACAAATTTTTGAGGGGACACAAGTGTTCAGTCTGTTATAGGGAGCTTGCCTGAATTCTTAATTAGTTGCTTTACTTTTGAAGATGACAGAAACTGAACCTGACCTGACTAAAACAAAATAAAGTTTATGACACTGGAGCGCCTAAGGATTAGAAGAACTATAAATGTGAATAGAAACTAGGGTGGCTCAGATGACCTTTCAGGATGGAATAATGGCCTCAAATGCCCTGAGAACCTTTTTCTGTTGCTTTCTGTGTGTCTGTCTTATTTTCTCAGGTTGGTTGCCATCACAAACGTGGGTCCACAGTGAAAAGCAGCTCCTGGGCTTAAATTCTCACAAAGGAGGCCCAAGGGAAGAAAGGACCATTCCTCCTAGCTACCCCTGTCTCCAGGGAGGTGGCGCATGAAAGAAAATAACCCAATAGCTAACATAGTGGGAAGACCTTCTCACATCTATAATGGAAAGCAATTTCCAGAAGATGAGGAGGATGCTGGGCCCTCCCTCCCAAAGTGTTTAGTAACTGTACTCAGTTTCAAGTAACAGGAAACAGCAACATTGTGGCATAAAAATTAAGGTTTTATTTGTCTCACATAATGGAAAACCCAGAGGTAGGCAGTTGAATAGTCTTGGGAAGTTTCTTAACACTAGAAAGACTGAAATTTAGTATATACCTATATTGCCCAAAAGCAGTCAAAATGACTGCATGTGAAGGAATAATATCAGAGCACTCTTCACTTATGTTCCTTAGCTTTTCCAATAACTCACTTCTATTCGACATTTCTTTCATGAATTTAGGGCGCAAAAGATATAAAATAAACAACTTATTAGAACAAGTATCACTGCATAAAGATTCGAATAACAAGTACTAGTTTAGCTTATTGAGCAACTGCAACTTATCAAGTATCGACAATTTATCATGTACTTGTATGTTATCATGTGACGGTAATCAAAAAAAAATGAAAACTGTTATTTCAATACAGAGCCGAACTGGTCATATAAGAAATTTACTCAATTCAATAATAAGAGTCATAATTTCCCCAAGCAGTCAAAATGACTGCTTTTGGGCAATATAGGTAATATATATATATATATATATATATATATATATATATATATACCGGAAATGAAGGATGGGGGAGGTAACTACAATTATTAATAAATGCATTTATATGTTGTACAAAAAGTCACAAAATTCTAAGACATTGTGTCCTTATATACATAATTGTTTTTCTAATTGAAATTAAAAAGCAGTCAAAATGACTTCCTTGGGCAATCTAGTGTTAATCACTCCTAGAACCTAAATCACTCCCTTATGTCTTCTCAACCATCCTTACGATGTATTTGTCACTCTTGGTCAGAAAACCTCTAACATCATGCTGATGGTCCAGGTCATTCTGGTCAGGGATGTGCTGTGACATTTGATTTGAATCACCATTACATTTTTTGAGTCACATGAAGTATCACCAAATAGCTGCAGCTTTGATGCTATACATGCCATACCCCCGGGAAGTGGGGGCATCAGGAGAAGCATACGCGTTTGTACCAGTCAGAATGCAATCAGGTTGTGTCCATGTTTATGTTTGTACATATTAGAGAAGAGTCGCAACTGAGGCTGCTCTTGATGGCATCAGGTACAGCAGAAGAGTATGGGGCCAGCAGGTCAACAGGCGTTTTTCTGTGTTCATAGCATGTAGATGGGGATGATGAACCAGCAGCAGGTCAAATGGCCAGCCTGAGGGTCTAGGGAGATAGGAGTTGTTTCCCACCTCATCCTGAGCACCTTGTCAGATCAGAGGTGTTCCCTCTGCAAGTGCTGGGACTGTTGTTCTTTCTTAACTGTGAAATTGGCGTATCCACGCCCATCACTATAACTTCACCTTTCTTTAATCAGCTCTGACTTGGACCTAGACCTTTTGTCCAAAAGGGTGAGGTGCACATGAGACAGGTATTTTTACAAAACTCACAGAGACCCATTATGTTGTCCATTTTGACCTATGTGGGCCACACAGGGGGAGCCCAGTAAGCCATGCACTCAACCAAGTGGTCATCAACATTTTGATCTAGAAGCTCATCAATCCCAAGAGATAGTCTGGGTGTCTGAACCAGAATTCAGTTTGAATTCCCTGAACCCACATTTGCCTGAGTTACCACCCAAAGAGTAGGCCAACTTGAATGGCCCAGGATTGCCGTTAGAGAAAGAAAGACTTGACATGCCTAGGAATCATCAGGGTTACGTGCTCTGCATGCAGAGGGTTTGCAGGGCAGATGAGGATCACCGAGCTTGGAGAATCCACTGCTTTTATAACAGGCAGTAAAAACCCACTCTTTGTTTTGGATGGAGACACTATCCATCCCTCCAAGCCTGCTCATTGTAAACATGACCCTGAGAAATGGTCTGCTTAAAGAGTGGTGAGGGAATTGCCTTCTTGACCTACCCCCCATGATCTGGAAGAACATGAGAGACCGTGGAGGAGTGTCTCTCCCCAAAAGAACTACAAGAAACAATCCTCTGAAACTCATAACTGTCTCGGCCAGTAGGGAGTATGTCTTAACATCACTCAGTGCTCTTGCGAAGACCCCCTAGGAAAACTTTCTATTGGTCTTGGTGCGACGAATACTTGGGCTTCTCCCTAACCATTGTAAATATAAAAATGGGCCCTTTTTCTTCTTTCCTGGCTGCTGAAGAGGTGGAAATTAAATACGCACAGTCTCTGACACAATAAATAATGTTCACGATGGATACAGAACTGTACCCTGGGATGTGCATTTGGTGGTGAACTCACTCCTGGTTCCATTTTATTCCTCTTTTATACCTTTCTCTCATTTTTCTTTTCTTTCATTTAAAACTGTATCAAAGATCCATACCTTTTATTTTTAATTAGCTGGAACTCTGATCCAGGTCTTCTGATGCCAGTGCTCTATATTGTGTCCAGTCCTACTCTCTTTGAAGTTGGAGAACAGCTGGTCCATATTTTTATCTTTAAAAATTTGTGAGGAAAGTTATTCAATCACCCGTCACCTGTCTCCTCCTCTGTCACTACCCTGTTGGTTCTGTTTTCAATGGTTTAGTCAGTTTTGTCATTTTGCTCTGTACTCCAGACTTTCTTATATATTTTATACACGTAGACCCAGACCCTCTGATGTTAATTTGAAGATTTCTTCTCATCTTTTTTTTCCCCAGGCCAATCCAACATTCTCAGACCTTTTAGATATGTATATTACTGAGTAACCACCTCAAAGCTATTTTTTTTTCCTACAAACAATACCACACTCAATAGTGTCCATTGACCATCATTCTATTTTGGACAAATCACCTCACTATTTCATTTCTTTTTGGACTAAAAAATGTATGAGGGTTTATAGCTATAAGTTTCTGCTATAGGAAGGCAGAAAAAGTCCATTGTGAGCCCCAGCTATATCCATCCAGATCAACACTCAGTGTTCAGAAGCTACTGACAGGAATCAAAATTTTTATTGTATAAATGTTTTGTCATGTACTTGATTATGCAACAAAATTTAACAGTAGCTGGAAAATTAATGGGCATATTACACAATCAAGGGGGTAGTTAAAATAACTGGAAGTGGTATGACCAACTCTGACCAATGGGATAGTGATGCGATTGATTACTCTAGCCTGGGGCAAAGTTACCAAAACAGTTTAGTTTAAGATGCAATAATTTAACATATTCTTTAAAAAAAAATCAACCTATGAATTGAATTCTAAATTTCCTTAAGGTCATCAGTACCAATGAGAAGATGGGGGTTAGATTAGAAGTTCCAGATATCTAGAGATTGAAATTTTATTTACTCTGTTCAAATAATTTACTGGGATTCAAGTAAGCACCTTTTCAGTGATTTTAAAAAATCATAGTCTTTGTGCTATTTTCAACCTTTTGTTTTGTCATTCTTTCATTTTCCCACCATATTTCCCATATTATACAATGCCATTGGTAAAACCGTACCAAAAATCTCAAAGAAGTAACAGAAACAGGCATCATTATGAGGTCATAGACCCAAATACCTAAACCTTACTGGGACTCAAGCTTAAAATATTGTTGCCTTGTATGACAATTAGTTCTGATACCAATTCTAAATCAGTCAAAATATATCAGTCATTACCCTTTTCCTTATCAATAAAGTCAATTTATGTCATTGCACACAAAGGTTTATATGTATATTGATGATACACATTTTGTAGCAATAGAAAAAGCACAAAATACATTGTGAAAGCTAAGCCTAAAAGAAATCCACATATAAAAATTGATTTTTACATGTTTAAATCACCCCACATTATATACTCATTATTTAAAATTAAAGGACAGGAATCAAATTGAAAAACAGTAAATTAAGAGACAAGAGGAGGGGATTACAAGTTGTTTCACTTAAATAGAATCAAGCCTGTTCTCTCTGGTTTTTCTCTGAGGAAAGGAAAATTTAACTATCAGAATAATAAACACAATTAACTAATAAGAGCAATGCAGCTGTGGTTTTGGCTGTGTAATGTAAAGGCTTTATACATTACTTCCCTTTTCAAAACTGTGGCTGAAATTTTAAAAGTTCATCCCAAATATTTACCAAAATGAGAAAGCTTACACACATTAGAACTTACTTTTCAGCCTGTATGCCGCCTCGCATTTCAGTCACCTTCGGCAACAAAACCAGCATTGGCAGTTTTACCAACTGTTTTTAACCAGTTCAGCTCGACCTGGCTCTCCGTTGTTAATACAGTACTACCCACCCTTAATTCGTACAACCACAGGGGAATGCTTAAATAAAAGAACACTCCATTTCATAGTAGTTTCTAAATGAAAACATATGTATCTATAATAGGGCTTTAAAAGTTTTTTTTTTTTTTTTTTTTTTTTCCCGTAACAACTTAATGTGTGGCATCTGTTAGGTACAGAGTGTCTTTTTCAGTTTTTTGAAGGGGCACGTTGGGCCCGGCCAAATTAATAGTTTAGAATAGATGTTGGTATCTCAGGAGTTATCGGGATTTAGAGTGCCTGAGGGAGGAAGGTTATTGTCAGTTTTTCTTCCATACATAAACTTGTATATTGCATTTAGGGAGAAAAGAAGAGAAAGAGATCTCAAAATACTTTCTCAAAGCTGGATTTGGAGTAGCTCACTCCTAAAGTTTGATATGCATACTGGTATTGTGCTGGTGAGACGGGTGAAAACAGACCTGAAATAAACCACTCACATACCTGGGATTCTTATTAAATATTTTCAGTTTCCTTTGAGCAGTATCAGTGCTTGAGTCCACCATTATTAACCTTCAATTACCAGTTTATAATATACTCTTGTTAATGGAGGGTTGACAAATTACCCTAATGTTTAAAAAATGGATAATTCATAGCCATGAAGATGACATTTTTGGGTTTCTCACATTACCTACATTTCCCTCCACTTCTCAGCTAACCGATATTTCTGTTTATTTGTATCCCTACTTACCTTCTTTAGTATTCTTAACCCTGTCTCTGTGATTTTTAACATATATGATCAAATAAATTCAAAATGAACTTTGTGCAAATCAGCCAGGGTCCAATATTATATAACCCTAATATTTACTAGCATTCCCTCAATATCTATAAATATTTGCCTCAAATATTTTTAGAGAATCTTGAGTACCTTAGATAAATGTGAAGCTCTCTCCCATCAATATTTCTAGTTGCCACAGGATGCAGCTAGGATATGGGGCTTCAGACTGTTACAGCTCAGTTGATATGCCTTTCTTTGACCCCATATTTTGAGAGCTACATATAATATATATCTGTCCATGAATACACATATGTATATTGTATATATATCTGAATGTATATGCATTGAAATGTAGCACAGCAAAGTGATTACGAATTTTGAAGCAAGATTACTTTGGTTTATGTCCAGACTTCATTGCCCACTACTGGTATAATCTTGGACAAATTATATAACTTCTCTGTGCCTCAGTTTCCTTATCTGTAAAATAATATAAGAAAATTCTGTACCTTATGGGGTGGTTGTGAGAATTAAGTAAGTTTATAGACATAAAGGTTTCAGAACAATACCTGTTAAAGTTACAGGGGTGCAAAAACTTTAGTAACTATCTACACTAATAAAAGAGAAACATGCAAATTAATCATCACTCCATCACCTCGCCACTCCGCTACACCCACCAGCTAATCAGAGCAACTATGCAAATTAACCCAACAAAGATGGAGGTTAATTTGCATACAAAGACTGAAGACAACTGAAGATGGTGGTGGCCATGGAACTGGAATGAGCAGGAGGCTTGGGTTGCTCCCGGTGACAGAGGAAGCCAAGCTTCCAGGCCACCCTGGGCTCCGCTAAAGAAGGTGGAAAAAAAAAAGGAGGGGCTGGGAGTAGCCGGAGCCAAGAAGCCAAGCCTCGCTGCTGTGGCCGGACCAAAGGCCTGGGTCCCGGGTGCCAGAGGAAAACTGGTGCCGGCAGCCAGGGGAAGGAAGGCCTATTGTGCGAAGCTTTGTGCAATGGGCCATTAGTTATTATTATATACATCATAAGGATATATACAAGGTGGAGAAAAAGAAGATTTATAGTTGTTTGTATAGAAAATAACACAATAATTAATAACTAATAATACAAGAACAAACTCTGTTTTGCATACTCACAACTGTAAACCAACTTTTTTAAAAAAATATATTTTATTGATTTTTTACAGAGAGGAAGGGAGAGAGATAGAGAGTTAGAAACATCGATGAGAGAGAAACATCGATCAGCTGCCTCCTGCACATCTCCTACGGGGATGTGCCTGCAACCAAGGTACATCCCCTTGACCGGAATCGAACCTGGGACCTTTCAGTCCGCAGACTGATGCTCTATCCACTGAGCCAAACTGGTTTCGGCTGTAAACCTACTTTTGCCCCACCCTATAGATAGGCATATGTACTATATAATTGCCTGAACTACAAAATTAGACAATTTCATTTATATTGTTCAATACCTTTTATACTTAATCTGTGATATGTATGCATGCATGCTCCAGGTATGACACATATAGATTTTCTTGGAAATTTCAGTTATCTAATGACCAATATTAGTAAAAATACCAGCACAGCTCATGACTAGACTGTACAGAGTTACAGAGTATAAATTTGGTATTTTAAATCTACCCATTTAATGAAATAATATTTCTTGCTAGAAGTCCCCAGTATCCTATATAATAAAAGCCTAATATGCTAAGTGTCCAGTTGTCCGGTCATCAGTTCAATCAATCAAAGCATAATATGCTAATGATATGCTAAGGCTGCTCAAGAGCTTGCTATGACGTGCACTGACCACCAGGGGGCAGACGCTCCAACTGGTAGGTTAGCTTGCTGCTGGGGTCAGGCCAATTGGGACTGAGTGAGACTGGCCAGACATGCCCTGGAGTCCTCCCATGGTCCCTTCCTGGCTGGCCAACCTCCCACGTCCCTCCCCGGCCTGATCATGCACCGTTGGGGTCCCTCAGCCTGGTCTGCACCCTCTTGCAGTCTGGGACTCCTCAGGGGATGTCAGAGAACCAGTTTTGGCCCAATGGCAGAATGACCGGTTGCTATGATGCACACTGACCACCAGGGGGCAGACGCTCAATGCAGGAGCTGCCCCCTGGTGATCAGTGCAGTCCCACAGGGAGAGTGCTACTCAGCCAGAAGCCAGGCTCACAGCTGGCGAGAGCAGCAGCGGTGGTGGGAGCTTCTCCCGCCTCGCCTCCATAGCAGTTGGACCTCCCCCGAGGGCTCCTGAA
The DNA here is from genome assembly GCF_014108235.1 of Myotis myotis. Lineage (NCBI taxonomy): Eukaryota > Metazoa > Chordata > Mammalia > Chiroptera > Vespertilionidae > Myotis > Myotis myotis. The sequence goes on from NW_023416335.1 coordinate 179,868,871, forward strand.
CTGCAAGAGGGCGCAGGCCTGGCTGAGGGAACCCCCCTCCCCAGTGCACAAATTTCATGCACCAAGCCTCTAGTAAAATATAAGTGACATCCAGATGAAAAGAGCACAAGCTTAGCCCAGCGATTTGGCTCAGTGGTTGAGCATCAACCCATCAACCAGGAGGTCACAGTTTTACTCCCAATTAGGGCACATGCCTGGGTTGCAGGCTAGATCCCCAGTAGGGGGCATGCAGGAGGCCACCAATAGATGATTCTCATCATTGATGCTTCTCTCTCTCTCTCTCTCTCTCTCTCTCTCTCTCTCTCTCTCTCTCTCTCTCTCTCCCTCTCCCTCTCCCTTCCTCTTCTCTGAAATCAATAAAAACAAACAAACAAATAAAAAGAACACAAACTTAGAGCTGGAGCAGTCTGGATTCCCATGCTGGCACAACCACTTAGAAGCTGTGTGATCTGGAGCAAGTCGGTTAACCTTTCTGAGCTTTAGTTTTCTTATTTGCAAAACAGAGATATAACATTCTTGCAAGTTTATGGTAAGAAGTAGAGACCACATACATAACAAAAGCACTTGACCAAGAGCCTGGCACATAGTAAATGCTTGATAAATGGAAACACTGATCTTTAATATGTCAGTCCCACTTCCATTGTGGGTGTTTTTGTGTTTTTTAAAGCCCAACCCAAACAAACATCCCACTGGAAGTTTTTGATCAGCTATGCTGTTGCTATATAATAATCATCAGTTAGTCTTAAGGGCATGTGGTTTCAATAACCATAATGGCTTGAAGTATCGCTGCCTGTAGAAGCAAAAGCAAAGAGGTTGGTGTAATTCAGGTTTTAATGATATCTCACCAGGCAGCTTGCAACTTTGCCCCTTCTCTCCCTCTGCCAGGCCTCCCCTCTCCTGCCCATACAAAGCCTGCTGGTCCCAAAAGCTGGTATACTGAAGAAGCAGTAGATGCTGAAACCCTGAGAAGGTGGCACCTCTCTGGTTGGTGAGGTTAGGCCAAGCTGGCAGCTTCGTCACCCATTGGCCAGAGACCCTGGGTAAAAGACTCCCTCTGTCCCTTTATTTTCACTGAGTATGGTCTGAGAGAAGTAAACTAAAATCGAGGGGAAATTCACCGTAACAGAATATCTTTTGGCAAATGTTATATATATTTTCATATACTTGGTAGTGAGAGGACTTTTTTTAAATTTTTTTCCGGTAGTATGGCTGATTTGCCTCTTGCACATCATGTAAGGACCTGGATCAGACATAGTAATAACTAATTGTGAAAAAGCAACTACATATGTCTTATGAGAATAAATCACTTCATGGTGCCAGGATCTCTTTAAAATAAAACTAACACTTAAGGATACAGTATAATTATTGATAAACTCTTATATTCTTATTACACAAGAGTCTCTGACTTGAAGCTTCGATGATCAAGGAAATGTGAGAAAAAGTAACATGTAGGAAAGGTGTTTCATGGACATTCACAGAGAATTTTTTTCACACAGTTGTTGAGGGCACATTGATCCAGCAATTTAAATATTATTACCCACAGGTCTCGCTCATTAAATACTTAAGAAAACAGTAAATTGTTTAAGGGTACACATTTAGAATGCTATATCCAGAGCTACCTCCAAGTGGCAAATGATTACCCTGCTTATAAATTCTAGGCAGATGATAATTTAGAGTGCCCGTGAAAGCCCCGCGTTTATTTGATTGCTCTCTTAATTACTGGGCTCTCTGCGATCAAGATCAAATATTTGTAGAAGAGGAAGCTTTTTTTTTTGTGGGAGTGGATAATAACTGTTCTTACACTTTGAAATTTTTGCCTTGAGTTATTAAGATTTGCATTTCTCACTTTTGTTCTAAGGAAAGGTGTTTAGCCTGTTTTAGAAAGCAGGTACCAAATAATCAATCAGCAAACACCCCAGAAAGTTTCCACTCGACACAAGTGCAACATCTCAGGTATTAGCAATCCACCCCCAGAAAAAAAAAAAAAAACAACAACCTACAAAGGGTGGAAGAAACAAATCTACAAAGGGTGGGAGAAAGGATGTATCACTTTTCTAAGTGAATACGTTGTGATCGGTGTGTGTTGCATGCATTAAGAAGCTATATTTGCTTGGGAGCTGAGCTGCCTTTGAGAAACCAGCCAGACGTCTGGAGGGATCGCGCAGACAGGTAAGCCCTAAGCCTCCCTCCCATGCTGCTTCAGTGCCCTGCTCTCCCAGGCGCGAGAAGAATAAACAGACTGTGGTCATCGATCCCCGGTGGTGGTGTTGCACTCTGGGAAATGCTGGGAGTGCTCAGGGACGTGGCTCCCTCCACGGATGCGCGTCTGAAAGACATCGCCGAGATGAGGCCAGAGAGCATGCAAATCGGTAGACAGCTAGAGAAGAGGAAGGGAACAGCGAGAAAAAGAAACGTGTTGCTCGCATCGTGTCTCAGCCCCCTTCTCCAGCGCCCTCCTCCAGACCCACTGTCTCCCTCGCGACTCCTCCCTTCTCGTCCCTTTCTGGACACCAGTTCTGAGAAGATCAGTCAGTATCCCTTCTCCCCCCGCCCCCCCCCCCCCCGGCTTGAGATATCATAGGATTCCCCCCCCCCCCCCCGCCACCGCAAACCCGCAGCTGTTTTAAGTCAATGAAAGTAAGATTGTTAGAGATAAGCACTGGGGTAGCCCGGGAGCTGTCGGTGCACACTTACATCAGCCCACCTCTTCTTCTGGGCGTTACCTACGGAGTTCCTTCCGCCGGGATGTAACTCGGGGGTCTCTCTCTCGCCTTCACGCGCCAACTCCTGTGGCGCAGGAGTCCTGACCCGGCGCGGAGCCTTCTTCTCCCCGCATATCATTCCTTGGTTCTTGGGCACTGGGCTTTTTGGCTTCACCCACACCAAACAAAACCAGTTCAACCACCCCGGAGGCAGAGAGGAGAGTGCCTGAAAACTTTTCTTGCCTCCCGCACCACCCCCCAGGAGGAGGTGGATACAGTGCGGGCGAGCCCGGCTCGGGGAGGCGGTGGTCGCTTTAAAAACGGAACCTTTCCCGGCTCCAGCCCCAGCGCTGGGCAGGCGGCGGCCGCCTCCGAGGAGGTTCCGCGCGCGCACACCCGCAAAGCCCCGCTCGCGCTCTCGGGAGCAGCTCTCCTGTGTGCAAACCGGGGTGAGGGCAAGAAGGGGCCCACGGCACGACTACGGGGCAGCGGGTGAGGGTCCAACGCGGGGAAGTTGACAAAGGGGACTTGACCCACCACGAATGCGTATTTATAGACGCGAGGTCCATCGCGATCTGGAGCTAGCGCACTCTCCTTGCTCCTTCCCCTCCTGCCATTTCATTTGATCTCTCCTGGAAGTGGAGGGCAAACATATATTTTTTTAAAAAAACATTCCTGCACGGTGTGGGCAATCACCGTAATTTACCATCTAGTTACTCTGCAGCAGCCGGGGAAGCAAACTCCGGGGGTTCGTTCCCTTTGGATGGGCAGGGAGGGAGGCCGGGCGGCGAGCTGCAGGAAGGAGGTCAGGGTGGGTTTGCGGGAGCTCCGGGGCGACCTGGAGGGAGCCCGAGCCCCCGGCGCCGCCCCCGCGCCCTCCCCCGCCGCACTCCCTCCCCCGCCCCCCCACCGCCCCCGGGGGCGGGCGCCGGGCGCGGTGACCGCCGGCTGGTGCGCTGCCCTCGCCTCCCCCATTGTTCCTACTGTCTTTTTGCCTTTTGTTATTTGCACTCGCATTGTGTTGTTTGTCTCTGAAGCCGCCTCATGACCAGCCCAGGGATTTCACCTCGTCCTTGAGAGCTACACGGGGAGCGCGGGCGAGCGGGCGAGCGAGAGACGGGGGGAGAGGGACGCGCGCGCGCACACACTCACACACACACACACACACACACACACACACACACACACACAGAGTGAAAAAGGCGAGCCACCAAAACCCATCTCCAGTCTCCTCCCGGGGGCCCCCCGCCCGCCACGGTGCCACTTTGCATCCCGCGCCCGAGGAGACGGTCGGAAGAGCCGGTAAGGTGCGTGGATCGCCGCGTTTTAACTTTGTTGTTCGTCCCGATGTTGTTGTGGGCAGCCCTCCAAGGCGCAGAGCTCCCCTCCGCCGCCCGCCGCGCCCGCCACTCAGCGCCCGTCCCCGGCTCCAGCTGGAGAGTCGCGGAGGAGGGAGGGGGCCGCCGCGGGAGTTTCCTCAAGTACAGAGGGAGGGGGACGGGCAGGGAGGGGGGGAGAGGCGAGAGGCGGCTGGACGCTGGAAGTGGCTCTGTCATCCTCGGGGGGCGCCCGCCGTGGCGGGGGGAGCCCTGGCGTGTGCGCGCGGACCCCGGGCAGGACCTGGGATAACTTTGTCTTTCTGTTGGGGAGCCTGCGAGCTGTGGCCCGTATTGTTTTCTAAGTGGTGTTGGTGGAGGTGGTGATGAGAGCTGAGGGCAGGGAGTGCAGGGAGGATCCTAGGCTCGTCTGTGCACCGCGGTGGACGCCAAACGCCAGACCCTACAAAGTTGGACAGAGCTCCTGCCCCTTCCTAGGATAGACGCGCGACCCCCAGGCAACCCCACGACCTGCATATCCCCCCTTTTCGTCTTTTTGTTTCGCTTTCTGCAATCCCTCTCCCTACCACTTCCCCTCCCTCCCGCCCGGGATTTTGGAAACAAGTCTCATCCTTCAGGATTCTTCTAGGGATTTCAGGGACCGGAAGCTTGATTAATTGCAACTACCTTCCCCCCCCCCCCCCCATTGCGCAGTCGAAGTGAAGACCACTCACGTGTTGTCCCTTTAAGCGCGGGTTTGGGACACCTCGCTTGCACGTTGGGGCTACAATAATGAGCAGAGAAAAGAGGTTATAGGAGTTTAGATCAAACTGGACTTGGAAATGTTTCCATTGATCGCAGCAGTTTCTTGCCCTTTGATCTGCTGTCACCAGATGCACACGAAGCATTATTTACATATTTTAGTAGTAATTTCCCTTACACTTTGCAAACGAATATATTAATGAACAGTTTGACCCTGGTGAAATCCCAAGAGCTGGCCTCCGGGGGGTCAGATCTGAGTGTGGTGAATGTGAGTCCATTTCCATGTCTTTCCTTCTCAACTAATGCAGATCAAAAATGAGAACTTCTGTGACTATGCAGGGTGAGACTGTCAGGGGCAGCCCACCCAGCCGCTCTGGGTGGCAGTCAACTGTACTTCCTTAGAAAAGTTCAGGAATTTGTGCTGTCTCAGTCAGTCGAGAGCGTCCCAATATCCAGATATCCGAAGTCCTTGTCCAGAAAGGCTTGAGCCCATTTCCCCAGAGGCTCCCTGCAGGCTCAGCTCAGCTCTTTGAGTCCAGGGCAAGACCAAGGGAAATATGTGGGATTTTGGGTAATAAGTGTGGGAATCTGCAAAGGGACTCAACAGAGTGATTTGTTTCTTTGATGCTCATAAATAATGTTCCCTAGTATCCTAAAAAGAAAAAAAACCCCAACACCACAACAACACACACACACACACACACACACACACACACACACACACAAACAGGCCAATGAAGTAGGCGCGTGGGAGATTCAGAGGCACTGGACATTTCAATCAGGAAAGCCAGAGCAGAATTTTTGATCAGGATTAACAGGACTGAGGCTCGATTGCCAAGAGTGATTCGGTTAAGGACCAGATGGTTTTAAAGTATACGGAAATGGAAATGTTTTTTTTTTTTTTTTTTAAGTTTGGCTTTTATAAAATATAAAAGGAGAACGATTTCTTAGGGTCTTTTACACAACTGCTGAATTTTGGTCTAATTTTGAAAGAACTCAGCTGGATTGTGAACTGCTGTTCGCTGTGATAGGGGAGGAATCTGGTTTCAGATGCAGACACTTGGGACAAAGTTTCTGGGGGTGCTTCTTCCTGATTTAAATATAGCTCCCAGGCTGAAGCCTAAGTACAGTCAGCCACAATGATTTAAATCACAAGCACTTACACTGAGAGTTCTGTCAGGCATTGTGCAAAGTTCTCCTGCTAATTATGTCATCAACTGTTTACTCCTCAGAACTATACAAGATAAAAATCATAAGCATCACTTAAAACTGATGCAATACAGCTTGAAATCCTTAAACTGGTAGGGATTGCTTTTGTTTGCCTAAAAGGTGGATCTTTCATCAGATGAGTTGTTTAAAAACATTTACTTGTGGGGGTGGGAAGGGATGTGCATAATTATTTAGTTATTTGTGTTAATTATATACTAGCTTACTCGCTTGAAATTCTTTTTTTTTCTCCTTTTCTTTCCAGTGGTCTTCTAACAACCATATACATGAAAAATGAATAGAGGTTTTTATTTGCTTGTGGGTTTGTTTTTTTTAAATCCCCTTTTTGTAGCCTTTTTGAATGGGTGGTAATGAACCAATCTGACATAGACTTGAAAGAGTAAACACTTAATATATGAAAAAAAAAAAGAACTTCAACTCTTAATAAAGAAACCCTGTACCAGTTTGGTTGTTGAGCTTAAACAGTTCTGGTTGAATGGTATGTTGTATACAGGATTCAAAACTTTCAAAGGTATTTGGTAAATAACTGGGCATTTGAGATCCAGTGGTTATTTCAAGTTAACTTAGTGCTATACATGTAAATGCACATCCTGTTTAGACTGACACATGGTGGTGTTAAAAGGAAAAAATGAATATATGCTTATAAAGATTTTATCTGTGGAGTATATGGAGTGAATACTAAGAACAAAAAAGTGAAGTTTATATTCAGGAGTGATGGCTTCTTTTTTTTTTGACATTGGTGGGGATAAGGCATGAGCTATAGGGAGAGTTTAAAATTTCATTTTCCAGTTAAAAGAATGAATTTGAATGTTTGAACAATTTTTTTTTCTATAAAGCAAATGAAAAATGTGATGTAAAGATTAAAAGAATATACTGTCTTCTTGAAAAAGCTCTGTTCTTTTATGAGTGATAGGCAATCATCTTGAAGGCATGTTCACATTAAATAAAAAAAGTAGTATATCGGGCAGGATAAAACTTGTTTTTAGTAATCTAAAATGCACTAGATTTCAAATAATTTAGAGTTCCAATGCTGAACACTGTTTAGATTTCCAGCAGGTAAAATTGTTGGATATGATTGATTGGAATACCTGGATGATTCACCCAATATCTAATCACCTCCAGTGGTAGAGAAGGCTATAATTAGAGTTTTGAGAGTAACCTGGAAAACTTATATGTCTAGGCCTGAAAGTCAATACATTCCCCACGCACTCATCACAATTTTTAGCCTGTGAAATGTAGATTTATCTTAAGGGTGAAGAAAGTTCTTGGCTGTTTCAAATAAACTATATCCTGAACTTAGATTTGCAGTTAATAAAATAAAAGTCCAATTTTTGTTGCAAACATTGTTTTAAAGCACCCATATGTAAATTGTCTACATTTGGTGTTCATATGTTAATGATTTGGGCTCTGAAACTTCTTTCAGAAAGGCATTTTGGTTTATCTTAAAAAACATTACACAAAACTGTCTAAACAGCTCTGTAAATAAATGATTCCAAATGCCTCAATTTGGTGAATGAATTAAAGAATTATAGTTCTTAATCCAATTATGATCAGTCTTGTTATTCCAATTCCCATTTGGGAGAGTGGGAATGGTAAATTATTCTCAAATGTGCGTTGGGTCTTTGCTTTTTTTTTTTTTTTCTGTGTGTGATGAAACATAATTACTCATATCTAATATTTAGGAGAAGGAATTTAGAGGTAGGGAAGTTTAATTGATCTTCAATTAAACCTAGAAGATGTTCTTAATAGAAGAGTAAAATGACATTTTAAGAATATGAAGCAAGGATCTAATCTTTTGCTTAAAAAGAATGAATTTATTTATTTAAAGGGAAGAAGTGGGGCACTTAAGCTCAGGAGTAGGGCAGACACTAAGGCACTTTTGGTCATTTTCAGGTGGCCCATATTGGGACATTTGAGTGGTACTGTTTAATGAACTTTACTATATTTAATATCCTTGTCTTTAAAATTAAGGGGAATATGCTTTTTGGGTTATTTACTCCAAACCTCTCCCCATTTAGCTGCCTACATGGGTGCTTTTGAATGCTCCCCAATCAGGGGCCTGAACTTAGGATGGGCCTTTGATAACAGCCCAGTTTGCTTTGATGGACCCTTCTGAATGTCTGCCCCATTTTCCCAGTGTAACCTCTGACTCAGAAATTAATTAATTCCTAGGTATTAATAGCTTATTATGGTTTAATTCTCCAGGAGTTATTATTATTACTGTTATTATTGCAGTTTATTATGACCATTTAATTACTTAGGGAAAGACTTGTGGGGATTACAAGTATCAAGTGAAGCTGCCAAGAAGAAATATTTACAAACATTGGGATTTTTCTCAGTACCACTCAGATCAGACCTTATAGGCAAGTGATTACTCCACTTACAGGTAAGGATGACATTCAGGAGGGGCAGCATATTGACAAAGTTAGAGGCAAAATGAGTGCGTTTAAAGAATATATTTGAAGTTAACCACCCTTTAAAAATTGAGGCTTAAAAAGTAAAAAATTCAGAAAAAATGTATTTCCAGGAGTGGTCATGGTGGTGGTATTGATTTGTACAGGTATAGGACAGGACCATTCATTCTTTATTAGTTAATGTTTTAAAACTGATTATATCTTTGCTGCCTTTAGTTAGTCATCATTGACTTAAGCTTCATGATTATGTGGTATCACGTGTCCACAGGGGACAGACAGTGCAATGGTCAACAGGATGGGAGGGCGCTGGTGGGACCTCCAGCTGATGTTCCCTGGAGGCTCAGGCATTGCATTGTCACGACAGCACCAAGGAAGGCTTGGAGGCAGGGAGTTCAGGGAGGCACCAGCATGTGGAAGAGGTGGTCCCACTAGCTTTCGGAGTGTCTCAGTTTAGGCCTATTTATAATTCTTTCATGAGTTGGAGTTTTGAACATTCAGTGCCCTGCCCCTTTTCGTAATCGCTAAAGCTGGGGATTATAACACTTTTCCTTACAGGGCTGTGCACGAATTACACTGGATACCTGTCAGATTCCTGGAATAGGGTCTCCCCTGTACGAGGTGCTCAGTAAATGTTAGCTGCACTCTTCTCTCCTCCAACCGAGTCTTTTTAATCATTAATAATCTTTGAAGCCTCATTTTCTACTTGCTTTGAACTTATTTAAGTCTAAGGAGGAAAATATATCACTTTCTTGAGGCTGAGATCAACACTTTAAAATGGTGATTCCATTAATATCTGTACATGATCTCTGACAACGTGGTTATATTAAGATGCTGTATTTGGTGCAAGTGTGAATTCTACCTTTTAGTCATATACATCTTCCTTTAGTAATTAACATTTTAATTACTACATAATAGGTAAAGGCAAACCAAAAAATTTAGGAACTAATTGTAGATCTCTCTTCTGTTGTCCTTTTTGATTTCTCATTACAGATATAATCTAGTGAAAAACTTTTTTGGTCATTTTATCCATTGATAATTATCCACCTCTTGGTTATATTAAGTTATAGTACATGTGGCTAGAGAGAAATTCCACTTGGAAAAAGAAATAAATCTGACTTTGCAATATTTTGCCCTATGGAGTCAACAGTTCCTTCAATTTCACAGGTGTGTTTATTTGTTTAAATTGGGTGCAAGAGAAAGGCACAATAATATACCATTGCCAGTTGGAAAAGATGAGGTATAGTAATAACATGGAGAAATTAGGGGTTATTTTCTCTTCCCAATGATAGAATTTCTCTGTATGTACACTGACCAAAGGTAAAGGAAAGGCTTTTAAAACACAAATAAATGATGTAGTTGTTTTTATCAATTTTGTAATTAATTAGCAGATGCCAAAATGGAATTAGACATGTGAGAAGCTTGTTGGGGGAGGGAGCAGGAGAAGGCTGGGAAAGTCTTTTGCCAGTGATCCAGGTTGGACATTTATGCAAGGAGAGATGGAAGGGAAGACAGAGATGGTAGGAAGAAACTGACTTTAGCACAGACCAAGAAAAGTCTGGTTGGGCAGATGAGAAACAGGCACTGGAGGAGTCCTCTGTTCCCAAGAAATGGACTGCTTTTTTCTTTTCTTTTCTTTTTGTAATTGTACTCCTCATGCACCTTGAATTCAATATGAACCTAGAGGCAGGGAAATTAGGCAAAAATATAGCGTATCCTTAATCTCCAGTCCAGGAAAAAAAAATCAGGGTAGGTGGGTGTTTTATTGTTTTTGCACATAGACACAGATATATCTTTGTGGGGAAATGCGTGTTTCCCTTTGCTGTGCTCAGTCATTGACTAGGAGCGAACCCTGGAAGCATGGCCTTGGTGCACAAATGATGCTAGAGCAGCGGTTCTCAACCTGTGGGTCGCAACCCTTTGGGGGTCGAACGACCCTTTCACAGGGGTCGCTCGCCTAAGACCATCGGAAAACACATATATAATTACGTGTTGTTTTTGTGATTAATCACTCTGCTTTAATTATGTTCAATTTGTAACAATGCAAATACATCCTGCATATCAGATATTTACATGACGATTCATAACAGTAGCAACATTACAGTTGTGCAGTAGCAACGAAAATAATTTTATGGTTGGGGGTCACCACAACATGAGGAACCGTATTAAAGGGTTGCGGCGTTAGGAAGGTTGAGAACCACTATGCTAGAGACATAGGGGCAGCCGCTGGGGCACTGAGTCCATTATGTTCTTGCAACAGGAGATCTGAGGGGTGTAGCTGTGGTTTGGCAGTATTGCCCAGGGATTAGCAGCAATCACTCTGGTCAGGTGGACCTACCACTGAAAAAAAGACCTGGCCTTTTTGAGCACTCTGATGCTTTATTTGCCTTCATTGTAAAATGAGCATAATGCTAGTATCACCTCACAGAGTCCTAGTCAAGATTAAATGGGGTTATATGAGAGTATATGTAAATCTATAGTACCATGCATGGCATAGAAGAAATGCTCAATATATATTGACTCTCTTTAATGCCCTCATAAATTGCAAGGGAGAGGTATAGCTGAATTGTATCAGGTGATCATAAATATGTTTAAACAATTGGTATTTCATGTAATTAGAAGGCATTGCTTATGCAAGCAAGCAGACATCCCCAATGTTTGCCTTTTAAAAAATAGCACCGTTAATTTCTCACCCTTCAATCCTTAATTTCAGACGGTTGTAAACCCTAGGACAGATAGACCAACTGACCTTGACCGTCTTCAGGTAAATTGCCTTAAAGTACGAGGTAGACAGAACCCTCTCTTCATTTCCTTACCCCTCCAGGCTCCCTATTCAGTTGAGAAGGAACTTGCACTGTAAGTTTGCATTTTATCTCGAGCCTCAAACACCTTGTGAGTCTTTGCTCCCTTATGTTACTGTTCCTAAACCAACTTGCCGCACCACAAAGCGCTGAACTCAAGTGGCCCTCAGCGCGAGCGCCTGCTGTGATGAGTCACAGAGCCACTAGCACTTTGTTGCTTTAGATTTGATCACTGCCATGACTAGTCCTTCGCTTGTCAGCTAAGAGACCCTTCAGGGAGTTGTCCCTTAATAGAAAGTCTCTTTTCTTCCCTCCTGTTGTAACTTTAAATTAAAAGAAACTGTAGAGGAGCTGGTGGCATTGCAGCAAGTTCATTCTTCTACCCACTGGGAAAACAACATCTGAGAAAAGACGTTATTGGACTGAGAATTGAGTTGTTGCTATTTTGGGGTGGGGCTGCATGGGGGGGCGTTTGCAGTAGAGGATGAAGACCATGCCATTTAGACCTAGTCAGACTGATTCTCAGTGACTTAATGGAGAGCAATTCTTCTGTAGAGGAGGGAGCTTTTTTTTTTTTTTTTTTTGATATAAGACATTGCCTTAGCATGTCAGTTTCAAGTGGGAGTCATGAGACCACTGGTATTTTGCCTCTGTTTTTTAGGTGGTTCTGTGTGTTGCACTGTGTGGGAAACTGGCCCGGGGACAACTTCAAAATCCAAAGAGGATGGGAGACAGGAAAAGAGAGCTAATTTTTGACACATTCCTCAGACAAGTGACCCCTCTGGGGAATCTGTGCCCAGGATAAAGACGGCTTACTGTGAGGCTTCTGGCATAGTTTTCCTCAAATACTGAGCGCTGGTTACTTCAATGTCTCTAGTTAAAAAGGCTGACAAACCTAACAGTTGTGAGAAAAAATTAGTACTTCTGATGCCATGTTGTTTAGATGCCATCACACTAAACTTCTGATTTAATTCTTTGCTGAGCCAGGCTTTACACTCTGGACAGTGGTTGCTGTTCCATTCCTATTCTGGGTTAAGGCCTGCCCTCAAACCTGATGTCTGCCAAGATCTCCTGGTGTAACCCGTGGCTGATGGAAGCTGGAGTTTGACGTGTGGTAGCAGCCTGTATGTTCCTGCGATGTTTGGTGTTACTATGCAGTATTGGCCGTCTATCATATGTATCTGGCTCAACCAGTCTCATTCACTCTTGCACTGGGCACTGCTTTCGAACAAGTGCATACTACTTCTTATAACTCTCTCTTGGCTTTTTTTTTTTTACATCACTCAACTCTCATCTCCATCATACCTTCCCTACTAGTAGAATAGTAGTGTCTTTTCTATTTTAAGTCAGGAAACAAGTGATCATTTTAATGCACACTAAACAAAAGTAAATAAAGCTATCAGGATGTAAAGAAACTTAATGGACCCAGTATTTATTTCTAAGGACTTTCTCAGTCCTCCCCCCCGCCCCCACCCAATGTTCTTCTCTCCCTTCTTCCCTTTCCTTATCACTATTTATTGTGCCGTATTAAACCTTTCTGTTACCATGAGGTCTTGATTCTCATGGCACCATTGACCATGCTGCATTGTGTTAATCTCCCTGGATGAAGTGAGAAGGGGAAGGGGTGTGAAATGCATTGCTGCATGGTTTGAAAAGGGGTGACCACAGGGTGACAAAACATGTGGAAGGTAAGCTGGCTGAGGGTACCGGGTTGTATCCCAGCACAATTATGATGCCTGGAACAGGGCAGTAACTGAATAAATGATTGCCAAGCCAACATATCTTGCATACCAAGCTCCATTAAAAAATGTTTTTATTGATTTCAGAGAGGAAGGGAGAGGGAGAGAGAGATAGAAACACTAGTGGTGTGAGAGAATCATTGATTGGCTGCCTCCTGCATGTCCCACACTGGGCATCGAGCCTGCAACCTGGGCATGTGCCCTGACTGCGAATTGAACCATGACCTCCTGGTTCATAGGTCGATGCTCAACCACTGAGCCATGCTGGTTGGGCCCAAGCTCCGTTCTGATTCAGAGCAGCCCTGCATGATGGCTACCTGGTAAAACGAACTGCAATTGAGCATTTGACTGTGTTCCAGGCACTGTGCTAGGTGCTTTACACGGAAAATGTTATTTAATCCTCATAGCCCTCCAATTAGGTGGGTATTAGCCCCTTTTTCACAGGTGGGCAGACAAACTCCAATGGGTGATAAGCTTGCTCATTTTCCTCAGCTAATGAACAGGAAAATCATTGCCTGGATTTCAGTCTTTGTGACTTTTCATTTGTACTTTTCATTAAAAAAAAAAAAGTGGCCAAGATACTGGTGTGAGTTGCTATCCATAAAACGGGGCACTAACCCTGCCTGCCTTGCTTTCACAGGAAATAGAAGGGATGGGTGAGAGAGAAGTCATCACTGACAATGATGCCTGAGCTGTGATTTCTAAACCTCGGTTATTATTATCAAGTCCCCACAATCCATTCATTAACCAAAAAGTATTTATACAACACACAGCGGCATGTTGCTTAAACTTTACTTAAAGAAACATGTTCTCCCTGGAGGCAGAGATTCTGAATTAGCTTTGCTGCTAAGGACACTTTCATTTTACTGTTTTGCAAATCCACCATGGTGCCTCGTACAGTGCCTGGCCGATATTAACGATTTAATAAGTATTGGCTGGAGAGTTCAGTCAGCGAATAAAAAGGATTGACTTGGGCCTGGGGGTGGAGGGCAGGTGGGAAATTGAATGCAGACTAAGAGAGTTGTCTTCCTTTATGTCCCATTCCCAGAGTGACCAGATATCCAGGACCTTCACATAGGCAGACTCCCCTGCTAGCTCAAGGCCTGGTTATTGCTTGAGGGCCAGGATGTTTCGCTAAAGGTAATGACTGCAAAGGTGGGTTCAGCATTGTTAGAAGAGGCAACCATTCATTTGATCTGGAAAGTCAGGTTGGAAAATGTATTAGGAGAATAAAAAGGTAAAAAGTGATTCTAAACGTAACAGGAGTTTCAGTAGAAAAACGGCTGTAATTCAAGCAGTGTCATGTTAACATCAATGCGAGTCTCGCATGGCTCAAGCCCCGCACACTGCTTTGGAAATAAAAGGAGATTGTGTAAAGAATTAGCAGTACAAGGCATTTTTAAGTGCTTTATTACAGAGGCTTGCGATACTGTGAAATCTATGCAGCCTCTTTCTTCCTGCTGTGCTTAATTTCAGAATCTGATGCTATTACCTATCCTTGGAGGGGAAAAAATAATCACTCTCGGTTAACTCTTAAAAACCGAGTTTAACATTTCATTTGCTTTCAACATAATCTTTCTGACATCTCTTGGGAAGAGAGGAGTGATGTAGTTAGCCACGGAGGGCCTCAGATACCTTCTAGGGGGCGGCATTGCAGTGAAGGGGCAATTGGTAAGACATTATGAAAGCGTGAGTTTAGCAATGGCTTAGGCAGCTTGTGAAGAAGGTCTCTGAAGGAGTCGGAGGTGACTGTGCTTGGCTTGAATCCAGATCAGAAGCCAGAACAAGAGTTAACGTTAACTCTTTGCCATAGGTGGCTATTTGCTTGTGTCATGAAGACATGCTCACCCAAAGTAAGTCTCCTGGCATCACTGTTTCCTTCTCTGGCCCAGCTTGAAAGAATAGTTGACGGTAATTGATAGCTTACTGTTGCCAGGGACTGTGCTGAGCAGTTTATTTTTATTTGTATTGATTCTTTCCAGGAATTCTCTGATGTAGACACAAACGTTGCCCCTTATACAGATACAGAAATTGAACGTGTGGTTAAGTGGTGGAACTCAGACTTAAACCCAAACTGGTCTGATTTTGAAAGCGGGGCTCTTACCCATCGCAATAGAGTAGGTATAAGTCCTAGGGAGTCAGCCCTCAAAATGACACTGTTTTTTCCCTTTATGTATGCAACTCTATCCCTCTAGAGCAGGCTATTTTCAGCTTATTTCTGAACTATTGCAAAGTTCTTCACACTGGGATTTCTCTTTACAATCTGCTCTATTTACCACTATCAGGCCAATCTTCCTGACATGCTATTTATTTATTTGTTTGTTTATTTATTTATTTATTTATTTTTAAATATATTTTTATTGATTTCAGAGAGAAAGGGAGAGAGAGAGAGAGAAAGAAACATCAGCGATGAGAGAGAAACATAGATTGGCTGCCTCCTGCACATCCCACACTGGGGATTGAGCCTGCAACCCGGGCATGTGCCCTGACTGGGAATCATATCATGATCTCCTGCCTCCTAGGTTGATGTTCAACAACTGAGCTACACCGGCTGGACTTGACATGCTATTTAGATAATGTAGCCATTTTCACAAAAAATTCAAAGTGCCTGAGTACTACACATGGCTGGGACTGAGAGTCTGAAGCCTGTTTTTTAAAGGCCTTCCAGTCTATCTCCAAATCTTCTATCTTTTCAGGCTCATGCTTAAAACCTTCCCATTGAGAACAAGTAGATTCTGATCTGGATTCAAGCTGAACACAATTTCCCAGAGGACTCCCAAACTGTCTAAAACACATCAATCTTATCAATTCTTCTCAGGATGCTCATGCCAGAGGCCATGGGCATTGCATACAAAGCCACTGCTCACACCTGAACCCTGTCGGCTTCAGGGAATTCTTCTAGACTTGCCTTTTCCATCTACTTCAAACCTCCTCATCAATTGACTTTTCTTGGTTCCCAATCCACTTGACTCTGTATTTTGGCTCTCCCTTTTTGATTTATCTCATCATTCACTCAATAATCAACATTGAATAAAACTTGTGGCAACAAATATTTATTGAGCCAGATACCATAGTAACTACTAGAGAGTGAGGGATGTGTGGAACAGGCACACACCTTGTACATAAAGATTTAAAGTTTATTAGGGAAGATAAACTTTAAGCAAACAACTTATGATTGAGAATTGTGGGACTGTATTTTAGAGAAGTACATACAACATATAGGAAAATGATACATGTGGGTGGCAGTCAGAGGAGGTTGCCATGATGAAGTCACATGTGAAGGATGGTTAATGGGGTAAAGAGGACAAAAGAAAAACCTTTTGAGATCTAGGAAATAGCATGTCCAAGGGTTCCAAAGAGAGAGGGAGGGAATTTGTGTTCTTGAAATTAGAAGGCCAGCGTAGCTGGAACAGAGTGACTGGAAAATGGGTACAGATTAGGCTGTAGAGTTGGGTTGGGATCAGATCATTAAGCCTCATGGGCCACGTTAGAGAGTTGAATCGTCACAATAAGGGTGATAAGAAACCCACTGAATAGTTTTAAACGAATAAAACTTATGGCTCTAGCATGTGGATCAGATTTAAGAGAGGCAGGGATGAATTTGGGCAAGCTAATAAGGAGGCGGTTGCAGAGATCAGGCAAGAGGCAGATGGCGGCTTGGACTTTGGACTCTAAGTGGTGTTGGAGATGCAGACAAGAGGGTTTCTGAAACAAACATGGAGGGAAAATCATCCAGTTTCAGGTGATTTGTAACAACACTCCTACCCCCAAATTCTTACTCCACCAACCTAATGGGACACTCCTAAATGTGATAACTACCTATTGTTTCCATGTCCATAGGTTCAGAAAAGAGATGCCTAAGTCCTTAGCTCTCTCAGGGACTCTGCTGGCTGGGTCTGTACCTGCTTTAGCCCCTGTGTGTTCAGGCAGAGAGACTTGACACACTATATCTAGTGCCTCCTGTCTACACGTATGTATTTGCCTTCATATTTCTGTGTCTTCCTTTATATATCATCCCTTCATATAGATTTCCTAAAGCCCTCCCCATCCCTTAATTTCCAAATTAAAATTAACTTTTCTACAGTATGCTTCCAGAATATACTGACCAAAGATATCCTTCTGATATTATGATATTTACATCTATAGCCACTTTTATGGCTTTAACTCTGTATTGTGCCATATCATAAGCATGTTGTGAACATGCCTTATCTTTTGAGAGATGTTGTGAATTTGTGCCTAGGAATGTGGATGCTGTATGTACTTCAATGTTACACTCCTATTTTGGGTCATCATTTACCTCTTTCTAGTTGGGCAATTTACGTAACCTCATCTGCAGAATGGGGATAATTATGTGTACCTCATAAAGCAGTTGTGATGATTCAAGGGAGATTGAATACAAAGTACTTAAAACAATCCTTGGCACATAATAATCTCTACTGTGTGATGAGATATTATGGTTATAAATGTTATTCTTTGAAATCAGGAACCCTGTATCTTATTACCACTTTTGTCTACTTGAAGCTCAGTTAGTATTTATTAAATTCAGATTTGAATTTAAGCATCCTTTCTGCCAGGGGATACAAATATAAACAAGTCATAGTTGTTGTCTGCAAGAACCTGGATTTGGTAGGGGAGTTAGTAACATAAACTGGTAATTATAATATATCAGTGTGATAGGTATAGTGATAGAGTGTTTTGAGATCACAGAAGAGAGTTTGGGGAAGGTTTTCTAAATGAATTGTATGAGCTGAGTATTTTATTAGATTAAATACATATTAAAATAATGTGTGTGTACATCGTATAAAACTCAAAGCTATAGAATAAAGTATTACTCCTCTCTTACTTTTGATCATGCCTACCCCATTCCTACCCCTTCCAACTCTGTATATCTAAATAAAATATTTACTCCTTATATTTCTTATTTTTAAAAAAATCTTAGCTGTCAATTGACTTTCTACAGCTTGGCTTTGTTATACTACTCACACTCCACCTCTATTTCCTAATGCCACACATACTCCTTTTCCTGTTGTCCCAATATACTTTCATCCCTTTTTGGGGAAAGTTAAATCAGTTCAGAAAACATGGTTACTTTGACTATGTTAATGTTGTTTATCATTGAGAATATTATTTATTGATTACTTTTACTTTGTATACAACTTATTTGGTGTTCCTGAATAATAATGGCCTATGTTCAAACGTATAGGTTTTACTAGAAGTGCTCAGTGTTTACTGGAATTTCTGAGTCAAGGCTAAAAGTGGGTGGGTGGCATATCTAGTGTGGGCCATGGAGGTGTCAGCTCTGGTGGGAAGGACCATTTTATTATTGGCATAATTTAGAATTGTTGGAGCCAGATGATAAGAAGAAGCCCACTGACTTTTAGTCAGTTATATTATGCTTCTTAAAATTTCTTCAATATTGCACCCTCTTATTGCCTCACTCGGGCACACTGCTCCCACCAGCCTGCCCTTGGTAAGGCTCTGAGTTAAGCTGAGTAGGGCAGGGGGTGGTGGTCTGAGAAGGAGGTGGGTATTCCAGGCAGACAGGACAACATGAGTTAAAAGGAAAGGAGGTGGGAAATAGCGTGATTTGTTTTTAAAATTATAGAGAGCTTGGTTTCCGGAGAGCAAAAGGCACATGAGAATCCAGAATGTGTGTATACATGTGTGCATATACACATACATACATATTGATAATTTATGTGCATGTGTTGTACTTTAGTTAATATCCAGGGCACAATAAGACTTAGAGCAAGGTTCAGGCTAAATGATAGTACCAGTGATATCCGAGTTCCCTGGAGACCAACTCTGATGTAGATTTGCATGCAGTAGGTTTGGTAGGTTGGGAGGGCCTTGGGGACAACACCTGTGAGGGGTGGAGAGAAGCAGGATGGGCTGAAGGAGAATCTGACTGTGATGCAGCTGAGGCTTCAGCTGACCTATGGGGAGCTCTGGAACTGGGTGGCTCCTCAGAGATGCCCTGAAGGGAGGCGAGGGGACCAGACCTTTGCAAGGTCACATTGGTGTTGGATGTGTGCCATCCCTGGGGTGGGGGTGGAACTTGGGATGAGAGCAATTCTTGGAAAGAGCCTTAGATGTGAGCATTCAGCAGCCAACACTCCTGGCAACTGGGACATGAATGCCCCTAGGTAACACCCCACAGCATCCACTAAACACAACCTTCCTGACACTCTTTCTTCCTCAATTTTTTTTTGAATTTTCATAGATTTTTTTTTCATGAAATATGGCTGACAAAGGTGGGTCTAAGAGATATAGTTCTGCCATTTTCCCATGTTCAATTATATTTGCATTATTAATATTACTTGAAAATCCCTAGATTTTTGTTTTGTTTTCAAAGAACAATATTAAATCACTTGTTAACTTAGTGAGGGTTAATTTAGCTAAAAATTAGACAATGTAATCCATAACCCACTTCCTTAAGCATATGGAAAATGTAGCATGGAACAAAACAATGAAACAGAAGTGAGAAGAGCATGACCGTGAACTCCTTCCTGTTGTGATAGGAGGAGCACTGTGACAATCGTTTAGTAGTTAGGTTAGAAGATAAAACCAAGTGGATCATTTTGAACTTCCAGCTTTGGAAAAAATAATTTAATGGAATGAAACCAAGGGAACATTTTAATTGGAGGTAAGACAGCTGATTGGATGTAGACATATGATGGTAGAAGAATTCTTGGCCAGTATGCAGACAACAGTGTAGGTCTAGGTTTTTCTGGTTTCCAGATGGGCATCTAAGTCAACGCTTTCCTATTTTTTTTTTTAATCTGTATAGTCACCATCAATAAAAAGTATTAATTTACTAATAGGAAACACAAAAATGGGGTTGGGGTAGGGTAGATGGGGTCAATGGGGAAAGAAGAGGGGGCATCTGTAATACTTTCAACAATAAGGATAAATTTTAAAAAGGAATAAAGCATATCAATAGAATAAGAAACATAAAGAGAAGTTATAATATTTTCTTACCGTATTCCAATGGATAATCTTGCCCCACCCCCCACCCCCACCCCCCATCAACCCTGAAGATTTCTGAGCTAGATTACTAGAGCTTCAGGTATATGCTCAATGGGAAGAAAGTGCATTGGAGACAAATTTTGACAATTTTATGAATTTGATCTATGCAACTATGTAAATGAGATAGTATGCACCCCAAGCATTAAAAAATAAGTAAGATTTTAGACTATAATTGTGATGCTTTAAAATATTGTTAGAACCCTGGAGGGAGCTTGTGTGTCTATGTATGCATGTGTTTGTCTTTTTGTGTGCATGTGCGCTAGCCAGGGTCATAATGACTTAGCATTTCCTCCTATTTAGCAATTCCTCATTATTAACTAAAAGGTTGGGGCCACACTGACACTATTACCCCTCTGTATATCTGGCCTTAATTTATGAGCCATATCCTGGCTTATATTCCAGAATCCTTTTGAATGCTCTCTTGTTAAGCTTATTTTTTCTGACTCATAAATTTATAAATCAGTTACATGCAATAATTAAAAGATATCTTTATTCGTGTTGTCTCAGTAATAGAGAACTTGAAAAGACAAAACCTTGCATAAATGTAGTGCATTCCTTTATGTCCTTTTGGGATTTAAGATGTTTATAAGCACTTTTTCTGGAAAAACTCAGCCTGGCTTAAAACAATGATCCCAGATTCATCTTGCGCCTGAACTTTAGATAGCTTAGCCTCCTTAGCATGTCTTTTATTTTGCTAATAAAATTTCATTTTAGTTGTATTCTCATTTTTTTTTAACAGTGCCTGCTCACAGACAATTGTTGCTTTGAATTTATTGGAAGGAAGGAGATAGATGCATTTCAGGTAGCATTATTATTACTTTTTATAACAGATAAAATTAAAAGTTAGCGGGATTTGGAACCAGTATATGGAAATAAGGACATGGCAGTCAAAGTTGGATTCCTAAGGAAACTTAATCACATAGCCCTAAATATAGTTTATAAGTTAAAAGGTAGAAATCTTGTTATGCTAAAGTGCTTTGAAAAATAACAAAAAACTAAGATTCTTTTTATATATGTACAAATGATCTTACCATCACTGAGTAAAAGACATATATTGTCTCTCACAAAAAACAACAACTGTGCCTTGCAATCTTCAGGTGATTCTATCCATACTTGTACTTAATCGCTTTGTAACTATTTGCATATTGATCTTAATAATAATTTAAAAGAAACAATATTGTGTTTGACTAATCTTAACTATTATTCACTTATTGAAAATATTTTTATTGTGAGTCTGTTCTTTGTCACATATGAAAAATGTTGAGTAATGGGGTTATACTGGTAGGCCAACATAGATTTGGTCCCTGTTCAAATGGAGCTTTCAATGCATAAGAAAGATAGGATTGATCATCTAATCATTCCAACAAGTAGAGATAATAGAGAGACATTCTGTTCTCCAGTGTAATTGTGACTGGTAGCAGGACTGTTTTATGTATTTTTTTAATAGTTAAAACATAGAATTTTAAAGAAATGACATCTACCTTAAATGTTTTAGGATTTTAAACATAATGTATTTTATTATGTTTCATTGTTTATCAGTGTTTTTCAGTGAGCCAATTAATTAATGGATTGTCGGGGCTTTTAAGTATGCGTCTGCTGAGTAATGGTCCTTGCCATCTTTTTTGGGAAGTTAAACCCATAATAATATATGCTTCTATTTTTACCTTTTATTTACTAAAATTGTCAGGAGGACTTAAAGGCATTTGGCAAGGAAGCTAAGTGCAGCATTTATCCAGGTTTTTGTTTTTTTTTAATTTCCCCAATTTTATTAAGTTGTTTGACACCCAATTTAGTGGTTTTTAAAAACAAATTACCTTTATTTTTAAAGCATGCAATCTAATGTCACTAAAAGCTTTCTTCTTTGCCCTCATATTTCATTAGTTATATACTATTTAAGGAATTTACCCAAATACAATAACAAATAGAAATGACATAAACAGACTTGGGATCAAGCAGACAAGCGAAGTGGCTAGAGTGGAAGTGTGGGTGAGCTCCAGTAGCCTCTTTGCCATTCGGATGCCAGTGCCATTAGTATGTTTTGCAGAGGGAAGGCAGCACATCAGTTACACTGGTGACTGGGTGAATGTAAGTTCATTAAGAAAGTTGCACCTATAGTACTCGTGATATGTACTGTGGAGGAAGAGTACAAGATTGAAGGAGACAGAAGATAGAATGACTTATTCGGTAACTCACAGGAGGCTTTCATCAGGAGGAGACATTTGAGCTGGGATGTGAGGAAAAATAAGGGCAAAGTAGGTGAAGAAAGTGTGGGTGAGTATGGAGTAAAGAACCCCATGTGCAAAGCTCTGAAGTGTTAATGCTTAAAATAGTGAGGAAGTAAAGGAGATAGGAGTGGTTGGGACACATAAAAGAAGCTGGTTTGGTCAATGGATAGAGAGTTGGCCTGCGGACTGAAAGGTCCAGGTTTGATTTCAGTCAAGGGCACATGCTTGGGTTGTGGGCTCGATCCCCAGTAGGGGGCATGCAGGAGGCAGCCAATCAATGATTCTCATCATTGATGTTTCTATCTCTCTCTCTCCCTTCCTCTCTGAAATCAATAAAATATACTTAAAAAAGAAGAAGCATAAAAGTTGTGAGGAGGGAGGAGTCCTCCTTTGTACGGTCTTCAAGGTGATGCTAAGGCTTTAGGTTTTTATCATGAAGGCAATGGCAAGCCATGAAAGGATTCAGATTTGCATTTTAAACAGATCTCTCTGGGTGTTTGGAGAATGGGATGGCGAGGCATGAGTTATGAAGTGATTAGAGTAGTCTAACTAAGAAACGTTGCCCTTGTCCCAAAAACTATTTGTTCTACCATTTTTGGGGGGCCTCATCCTGCTCGATGACCAAATGAATCCTCAAAATACTTGAGGAAAAGCAGAACCTAAATGTATCAAAGTGTAAATCTTTTCAATATCCAGGAAGCCCTGGAACAGTATTTTATATAGTGCACTTTGCTGACCATTTTCTCCTTTTACTTTTGTATTTATATTCATGATTTCAGCACATTACATTTTCAAGACAATAGGAAAAAAAGAGGAAAATTCATTCTTTTAAGTTATTGACTTTCTTTGAAAGGACAGCAAGTGTGTTTATTTTATTACTATGGGTCTAAAAATTAACCATGAAACACCATTTTCTACTTCTAAATAATGTGTAACAAAGAAATGCTTTATTGTAACTTCATCAATAATTCAAATGAAATTTAAAAGAAAGTAGGGCAGCATGAGGAAAAAACACACTTGTTCCATAATTGAGTCGATTAAATAGTATTGAGTCCCATTGTCATATTTATATTGATGAAACAACTTTTATAACTAAAAAGAGTCTAATAAGAAATAAGACCTCAGAATTATGGGGCAATGACAGAGACATTTTTCTCTATATAGTTTTTGTATTGTATTGTACAAATAGTGAAATCAACCTTTTACTAGTTTGCAATAATGAAGGAACAGCCTTTGAAAGGTGCGCTTGTTGGGATTTTAGTAGTTTTCAAGACTGTGCTGTAATAGCCCAAGCTATTTTGGAATTGTGCATACATTAGTGTACTGGTGCAGCAGGATACAACAATGTGTGAAAAAGTACACGATCACACCTTGTTTAAATTTTCAGTCTTTGTGCATAATTCTACAGTGAGCTCTTGTCAGGTTTTTACTATATATAGGAGAAAACAGTTTAGAGGGGCCTATAGATCAGGGTTGAATGTAAATATGACTATGAAAATCAGAGTTTTTGAGTGTACTTTTTTGAAAGATCATAACAGTTAAGTTTATATTACATATAATATTTTGCAAACCAACTGGGAGTTTCAGAATGTAGACCTATAACCATCTGAATGAAATGTACATCAGCTCTATTTCCTATTGGCAGAGTATAAGTGAAAAGTACGGAGCTTGATTTTTTTTAAAACAATGATTGCACTATAATTTATGCATTCATATTAATGTTTTTTTCTCAAAATTGTTACCCAGAGAAGCAAAACTCTGATTCCAATGATGCCCTTGTTCAAAACATTTTGGAAAACTTCCTCTCAGAATTGTCTTTTCAGTCATTTGCAAGCCTGACTAAAAACATCCATCTCATTACTTTCTATTCGCATTTCATACCAAGATTCATCATCCTTTTTCTATTCACCAGACTTGGCTATAAATGTCTCTCAGAAATGATGAAAATGGCTAAAATTGACTTTCAAATTATGAAATTTGTCACCGTTGAGGATATTTAGAAGTATGCATGCGTGTGTGTGTGTGTGTGTTACAGACTTAGAAAGCAGTTTCAAAAGCAGGCAGAGGCAGGAATGGCTGATCTTCAGAGCCAGTGGTTGTTCTAAGGTGGCCACTATTTGGATGACATGGTATGTTTGTTTAAAAACCAGTCGTGTTACTTTTTAATGACACTGTATATTAGTTTTTACAACGTATACAAAGAAAAATGCAAATGACTTTTGGAATGCAAGGCCAAAATACCTTACACAATTAGTAGCATATTTTATTATTAAAACAATTAAAGGATTAAGCAACTATAATGCTAATCCAATGTTGGCAGATTCTTCAGATAATGGCCCTTTATGGGACCATCTCTGTAAAATTGTACTTTATTTAAATACTGCCACTTACTGTCTGATTTATGAGTATGTGCATTTCAATTAGACTCCTGCATTAATTTATATTTATTTTCATGTTATTAGAAGGCACTGTTTGGTAGCATTTGAAATTTTCATTTTAGTTGACCTCTTCCTATAAGTTATTGACCCAGTTTTCAAAACGATTAGTATTTATTTTCTTAACCCCCGGTTAAGAAACCAGGTAGTTACATGTGCTTGAAATGTAAAATAATTGGGTTGAATTCCAAATATTTTCTTAATTTAAGAAATCCGTGTCCATTCAGTACAACTCACGCAATGTTAATGTGTTGAATGATTTACGAATAAAATGAAAACGAACTGGTAATGTACATATCTAGAGCGCTTGCCATTCACCTCCACTTTGAACATCTTTGCTAGAGTGTTCTCTCTCCAATGGGAAGGAAATGCAAGAAATGATTGCCAGAGAGACTTAATTGAATAGTTTTTATTTTCTGAGTATTAGAATTGGAATTAGTGCTGTCTAATAGGAGAGAGTTGACAATTCAAATATAAGTTTGCTGTGATCAGTTTTTGTGACCCTATACCCTAAAGTTTCTGATCTCCATCTTTGCGCATTAACAGTTGGAATCAAATGCCTAGATTTTTAAGAATGTCATTGGTAGCTCTGAGAATTGATAAATTGAAATGCAAACCAGTGTTTGCATAGGAAGATCTGGAATATACTTTTGCACCACTTTTCAGTGTAGCTCATTCTTTGCAGACAAAAAAGGCTTCTTGTTTAACATGGTATGTAATTTGTGTAGACGAATTTGTGTCATACTGATTCTTTTATCCTGGTTAACTTACATGTCAATATTCTTTTTTTCTGGTTTCATAGAACTAAATTGGGTTTTCTTTTTGTGAATGCCTTTGTCCTTGACTATTATAAAAGTTTTAAAATACAGGTTTTATGCAGGAATATTCCAGACTAATAGCTATTTCCTTCCTATTAAACACCTTAGTTTATATTAATGAAATTGGGTGCTGTTTCATTTTGGACAAAAAGTTTGTTTTCCGAAAAGGGAAAAGAGTTTTGAAACTGAACATGTTTGACACCTTTAGTTCTCAGGTAATCTTATATTACTGATTAACTGTCATGGATTTTTGACAACAGATGTCATATTTGAAATTCCATTGCAGGAGAGTATAGTGTTGTGATAGTGTTCATTTGCAATGTACTTATTCAGTGCAAATCGTAAAAATCTGTAATAGAATAGAAAATGAAAGCTGAGCAGTATTTTTGTTCCCTTTAGGAAAAGTAGATTCAGAAAGCTTGTATTATAAATGTATTATAGTACTATTTACCAAAAGCTGGGAGTTTTATTCTTGTAGGAGTTAGGCTAGCAAGTAATGTTTATATAATCCTGATAAACATTTCTTCATGACTGAATTTTGAGTGGAAAACTGTTTCCTAAAAGCCTCTGAGGAAAAAAAAAGAACCTGTCCTCGATTGTGTGTATTGTGTGTGTGCGTGAGGGTGTGTGAGCATGTGCATATCTGTATGTTTAGATCCAGCTTAATACCAACTAATGCCAACATCTGGCAAAGAGATGGAGACCTGGGAATTTGTTGCTTGAAACCCGGGGACAAAGTGTTCTGATCCGACTGCAAACATAGCTGTGGACTTGAACTGGAATCTTCAGGGGCAGAAACGTCTTAAGTGTCTGGAAAATTGGCCTGTTGAGTCACCATGAAGGCACTAAAACAAAACTAATTTTAAGCAGGTCAAAGTTCACTGATTCCCTCTGGAATTCAGACTTTTTTTTAAAGAGTCTCATGTTTAAGTGAAAAGGGTCAAAGTTGATGCACTGTTACAATGTTTTGAATGCTTTCCCTTCAGAACAGCCACCCAGGCTGGGATTAGCATGAGGAACTGCAAGGCTGGCACTTCAGCGTCTGGGTTAAAAATATTTCAAAGCAGTAAATGCAGTCAGTACAGAGAGATCCCTGGGAGCCTTGCTATTCAAAAATGTGTGAGCTCAGGGCAGTGACTGCAATGTAATTTAGGGCAGTCTATGCTTCATAGCTTTGTAGAATATTGCTTCCCGCTAATGTTCCATCAGAGGGTGGTAGGACAGTAGTAATTTCAGAAGGTGGTATTCCTGGTTGTCTTACATCGAAAACTTCAAAATAAATAAAAGAAAACATCAGCCGAACAAGAAATGTAACTATGGAAAAGTACTAATGACTCTAAATTTGAACTGAACAGATACAAACATCAGCATGGGCGTAGGAATATTTTAAGGTGGAAGCCATGGCAAAAGCAACTTCCCAGGGAATGGACTGCACAGGTACGTACGGAGTGTGACAGAGAGTCTGCAGGAACTCAAGAAAGTGCCTGGTCAACAGCAAGGTGCTTTAACTAGAACCAGATGTAATGCTGTTGAATATTTGAATTGAGGAATTATTTTAGACCGTGGAAACCTAGGAGATTTAATTTCAGTAGCTGGCATTCAGATGCTATCTAGATGTCCCGAGGATGCCAAGTAATTGCTGGTCAGAATTCCCTGAATGAGATTGTATTGGGATCCTCTGTCGGCCTCCCCCTGAAATGTGTGATTCTTGTACTTTTCACGATTAGATGTTCATACTGCAGCTTAAATGTGGTTGAGTAGGCAATTTTCTCAGTCTGAAGATCTTGTTGCTGACTAGAATGAGACCTGCACAACATTCTGAGACATTAAAAAGAGCCTATCATTTTATGGGGTGCATCTAGGAAAGGGGAGAGGAGCATTTATTCTGCCTTCAAATCTAGAGACTCAGCTAAAAACTCCGTGTAGCTATGAAATTTGGCTGGTATCCATAGTCTGCTCAACTCCTTATGAAACTTTGGTGGTTCTTATCAGCTACTTCATTCTCCATGATACCAGTTGCAGAATAAGTCTGTGGCTCTTCCTCACAAACCTACGATACTCACTTTAAAAAAGCTTTAATTATGCAGTTATTTATTCAATAAATGTGTTATTCCAATTCGAGAAAATACATTTTGCATTATGTTTACTGTGTCTCCAGAGAGATGAACTCAGTCATGTCTGTTTATTTTAATGAGATAAGCCAGGCACATATGATAATTTTCTACCAAAACACAGAATAAAAATACATGAGGAAGAAGGAAAAGCCAAGTTATTATTACATGAGATATTATTGTATGTACATTGTAAGACACTTTATGATGACTTTCATGCAACTTTTAATCTAAAAATGACCCAAGTTGAGCTGAAAGGTGAGATGTCATACATGTTCTATGTGTTTTCTTTACTAACATAGGTTAATAGAAAGTGGTTTTAGATTTAGAATCTTGAATTCAGTTATGTTTATAATTATTAGCATTATGAATGCTGTTTATTTTAATGTGGTAATAAAGGAAGAAGAACAAGAGTGAATCAAATATTACAAAATAAAATAATAATAAATATTTTAAGAACTGGTGCCATAATTATAAGACAGAATTCTGAATCTCAATTATGGACCAGAAGTTTAAGTGTTTGATCAGGAAAGTTCAAAAACAAAATTTATTTCCCATTTGAACTATATGAAGAAATACTTAAAAAATCAATAAACTCAATATTCTAATTTATTATTTCAACATGACTAGTTAATAGTTTTATCACAAGTGACCTTTTAAAAAAAGGTGTTGCTCTGAATTTTGCCCCTCTACCTGTCTTTGCAAAAGGCTTTTGAAAAAGGAGCGATTTAAATCGGTGTGATAGTAACATGTCCTGATCCGTCTCTTTTCCCTACATCTCTGTCAGCTGTTAAACGTGTGCTGACTGTTGGCTCCTCATGCTGTGCTGGTCCTTTTGTTTAACTGGCCTTGCCCTTAGCTTCCCACTTAAACCAGCTATCAGAACCCTATAGGTCAACCAGATAGCTGGCCTCATTGCACGCTCACCTGAAACATCTTTTGAGGTGGGACCTATGATTTCATGACAAATAGTCACCTCAGTGGGGAGCTGCAGAACTCACCTCTATCTTCCAAGGGTTAACAGTAACCTGTAATAATAATTTGGTGACACAAAATGCTGCTTCTTATGCAGTACCTATTTCCAGAGGCCTAATTTAGGTTTGTATCAAAATGGATATCACAAACAGCACAGCTTCCCGCTGAGAAGCAAAGTGCTGCTGAGAGATTTTCTGTGATTCTTTTGGTGGCATCTGGGAGGGGTGACGAAACACGGCAGGGAGGAAGCAATTGTCACTCGCTTATCGTGTGGCTGGGCCAAGCTGTGGTGGAGGACGATTTTCAAAGGGGGAATAGCTTTATGGAACTGTCGTACCAGGAGCCGAACTTTGTTCTATTGTACTTGGCACGAGGCAAATTTTAGAACGGGATGGCAAACAGCAGAAGTGGTTTCAAGAGGTAGCTTATTTTTTGTATGATTTTCATACTTCATGCTCTAGCAACCCTGTGGCACACCTACCCAGGTGTAAATACAAATATGATGAGACAGTGCCAAGGAAGTTTTAAACTTGGAATCAGTTGAACGTCTCAGTCCCTCATCACAGAACCCCTGATGGTGCCAGAGTCATTCCAATCGGAAAAGCCAGCAAAGCTGGTCTGCCACCATGTCCCATCTTTAACCTTTCACCCTATTTTTAAATCACCAGTGCCTGCCCTCAATACGCTAGGCTCCTCTATTGTCCTAGTTCTTTTCACAAAAGAAAGCACATGCAAATTTATCATAAATGTTCTTACTTAACTATACCCAGGAGTATTTGTACTTTAAATAGAAACGTATGAAGGGTTGTTTTTCATAAATGTTTAGAGTTAGAATGTCTGGCTGTGCTGGTAGTGAGAGATGGGAAAATATGGCAATAAGATTTCACAGAAGGGCCGTCCCAGCGAGCCCCCTGTTCACACCCTGTAGGCTAAATTACCACGAACAACCAAGCCTGGAGCTGTTTAGCCCAAATATGGGATGGTATATGACTCACATTTCAGAATTCAGTGATGGAGGTATTAAACTCTATGGTAGCCTCCAGCTTCGGCTTTTGCCTAGACTGTGCCCGGTTGTTAGACCTGGTAAAGGGATGGGAAAACCTCAGGGAACTGGGCAAATTGTCAAGAACTCCATCCCAGAACTTCAACATTTTGCTCTTGCATGTTTTCTGAGCGTGCAGGGTTTTTCTTGGCCTGCTGCTTCCCCAAGTGGCCAGCCCTTGCCTGTCCGCCTCTTCGTGGTACTCTGGGGATGCGTTCTCAGAATGCCCATTTCCCACCCGCCCCTGGGAGCGCCAGGACGGAGCAGTGGTCCTGGCTTTCCCAGCCCCGCTCCAAGGAGAGGCTTGGGTGCACAGGCGTCGCCACATTCTTAATCTGTGCATCTCAGGCAGAGCCTGCTCAGCTCTGCATTTCTGGCTCAGTGAACACATTGAACGTGTTCCTATAGGTGTCCATCTTGGGGTCAGACCCATGGAGGGGTAATGCCTATGGTTTCTCCTTTCAAGGACTCATTTTTTAAAAAATATATTTTATTGATTTTTTGTTTTGTTTTTACAGAGAGGAAGGGAAAGGGATAGAGAGAAACATTGATGAGAGAGAAACATCGATTCAGCTGCCTCTTGCACACTCCCTACTGGGTACGTGCCTGCAACCAAGGTACATGCCCTTGATCGGAATCAAACCCGGGACCCCTCAGTCCGCAGGCCGACGCTCTATCCACTGAGCCAAACCGGTCAGGGCAAGGACTCATTTTTTAATGGCTACTAGAAAAAGATGCATATTTTTCAATGGCTGCAAGTAGCATGCTCACGGCATTTTTTTTTTTTTATTATTCTTTAAAAAGCTGTATAGAACTAGAATGTTAAGGAGTTTCTACCATAAAGACTGCTTTCAGACACATTATATCTATTTCCTTATTTAATCGACTACAACTCATTTTGTAAACGTTACTCTTTGAGAGCAGAAAGACTCTCTACCCCCGTGGCCAGAGAGTGTGGTCACTTTTCTTCGGGATTGCTCAGATCTTCCTTGTAATAGCAGCTCCCGGAAGAAAACCAAAGAAAAGAAACAACATTAAACCTTCCACCGCAGCTTTTGTCCCATTTAAATTGCAAGGGATCATTTTGAAAATCTGTAAGTGGGGAGATGATGTAAGATGAACTTTTAGCTCTCTTTTCAAAGTTTCTTCCAATTCTTGCGCTTATTTCAAAACCGTTACCTAGAATGGGAGTGCATTTGTGTCATTTAATGGCTTTTGTTTACATGGTACTGTTTTTTATAATGATTGGTGGGTAGAAATGTGCCAGGGCCATGCTTTGGGATCTGAGCCTCCTTTGGACCCCATAGGATGTCAATGGACTCATTAGGATTTAGCCAAGTTTTATGCATTATTCATAATATACATTCACAGCGTGTGCACTAACGACCGTCTCCTGTGTCTGCTTAGTCAGAACCATTTGCATGCTGTATTATGGAACCATAATACAGAATGCATTTTCTGTATTATCCTTAATACATATTGTCATCATATTCTGTTATGGGGTATGTGGTGAATGTGTTTAAACAATAGCATGCACTTATGCATTATGATTCCATAAAAACAAATGTATAATAAAACTCCTGATGGAAGTAATTATTGCATATGTGCAATAATAGTTTCTAAAAGAGCCTTCATATTATTTCTAGTTTGATTTTATTGTTTGATTATCTAGTTATTTGTTTTATGTTGTTTTATGCCTGCTGGACTGATGTCCTGAAAATTTTAATTTTGAAAACAACATACCTTCTTTATCCCTCTCATATCTTACCTCATTAGTTTCCCTAAATGAGTATTTAAAAATATAATATTTAAAAGAGACCCGATGATTAGGAAAAGCATGTTTCCTAACTACCAATTAAAGATCTGTAGGGTATTTGTTATAAAGAGCCCGTGTTCCGTGTAGCAACGAGAACTGTGTTATGTATATGAGAAATTAACATCAAATTATAAACATCAAATTGCTTCCAAATCTAAGATAGAGAGGTTCTGAGTTCTAAAGTCAACAGTGACTCTAATTCACTTAAGGAATTGGCACTTCATCTTTTTATCTCAGACATCTTGCTTGCAAAGTGGAAATGACACTATTTAATCGCAAGAGGATATCAGATTTATTGTCTTAAAAACAAACTAATTTGGAAGAGAAAGAAAGAAAAAAAGCCTAGAAATACACCTCTATGTCACAGTTATGAAGAAAACAAAGAATTTATTTAAAACTTTATATGATAATTGGTTTAAAAGTCATGCTAAGATGAAAATCTTAGTAATATAGCGCAGAATATAGTAAAAGTATTCATTGAAATTATAAGCCTTGTCTTTTCAAAGGATTGCTGGTGGTTTTTCAATAGTTTGAAGTCATGTGGCTTTTGGTTAGCTACTAGTATACTCATTTTAGAAAGTTTGCTTTGAAAACTATAAATAATTTAGTGCTCTCCAAATCCAGCGCTTTTACACATGACCACTTTTTATTTCCTTATGAAACCATTTAGGAACAGATTTGGAGTTAGAACATATAAAAATTGGTAGTCTTAGTTTGAAGGACTATTTAGTCATTTTATTGATAATGATACTTTAAAAATTTATTGGAGTGACAATGGTTAGTAAAATTATATAGGTTTCAGGTGTATAATTTTATAATACATCATCTATACATTGTATTGTGTGTTCAACCACCCCAAGTGAAGGCTCCTTGCATCACCAGTTATCCCCCCTTCACCCTTTTCTACCTCTCTTACCCCCTATTTCATTCTGGTAATCACCATAGTATTGTCTGTGTCCATGGAGTGGTTTTTTGTTGTTGTTGTCATTTGTTTGTTTTTTGGCTTAATCCCTTCACCTTTTTCACCCAGCTCACCAACTCCCCATCCCTTAGACAGCTGACAATCCGTTCTTTGTCTCTATGAGTCTGCTTCTATTTTATTTGTTAGTTTATTTTGTTCATTAGATTCCACATATAAGGGAAATCATACTTGTCTTTCTCTGACTTTCTTATTTCGTTTACCATAATGTTCTCTAGGTCCATCCATGCTGTTGCAAAAGGTAAGATTCCTCCTTTTTTATGGCTGAGTCTTATTCCACTGTGTAAATGTACTACAGCTTTTGTATGTACTCATCTACTCATGGGCACTTGGGCTGCTCCCAAATCTTGGATATTGTAAATAATGCTGCAATGAACAAAGAGGTGTATATATTCTTTTAAATTAGTATTTTGTGTTTCTTAGGATATAGTCCCAGAAGTGGAATTGCTGGGTCAAAAGGGATTTCCATTTGTAATTCTTGGTCATTTTTCATAGCAATATGTTTATATATATATATATATATATATATATATATATATATATATATATATATATAATCTTTGGTCAAGAGAAACAAAAGAAAAAATAAACAAATGGGAATACATTAAACTAAAAAAGTTTTTGCATGATAAAAGAAACCATCAACAAAATGAAAAGACAACCCACTGAATGAGAGAACATATTTGCCAATGATACATCTGATAAGGGGTTAATATTCAAAATTTATAAAAAACTTATAAAGCTCAATGCCAAAAAAAAGCCACAAAACAAACAATCCAATAAAAAAATGGGCAGAGGACCTAAATAGACACTTCTCCATAGAGGACATACAGATGGCCAATAGACATATGAAAAGATGTTCAATGTCACTAGTCATAAGAGAGATGCAAATTAAAACTATGATGAGATATCACCTCACACCTGTCAGAATGGCTGGCAAGGATGTGGAGAAAAGGGAACCCTCATGCACTGTTGGTAGGAATGCAGATTGGTATAGCCACTGTGGAAAAGAATATGAAGTTACCTCAAAAGATAATGACATTTTTATCAGCAATCTCTTTTATTTACAACCAGTCTTATGGAATTTATCTATTTTACTAGAGATTATTGGTGAATTTGATTCAGATACATCAGAGTTGGGAAACCTTTTTTTTTTTCTGCCTAGAACCCTTTGGATATAGCATTATTCGCAGGCCATACAAAATTATCAACTTAAAAATTAGCTGCCATATTTGACCAAACAGTTAATTAACTCATCCCTAATACCTTAGCAGGGCCAGACCAATGATTTCCCAGGCTTTAGATGTTCCCCACCCCTGAGCTAAATGATATCACTGCAAATGTAAAGTGTACCCACTTAATAATATTTTAAACCATCTTTCATCTTCTCTTTTCAGCAAGCTTGTTATTATGCATCCAGATAAATGGCACTTTTAATAGTATCTATATTCATTGGGAATCTGGAAGAAATATAAATTTGATGCAAAATCTGACTGATATATTTTTCTGCCTCCATCAGTATATTATTTTCTACTTCCCTATTGGTCTTCACGTACTTGTTGGGGTCATGTCTGAATATTGGGAAGGCAATAAATTTAAAAAAACCCCACACTTCTAAATCTAAATATAGTTCCAAATGTATTGAATTTCAAGTAGCCAGACCTCAAAATAGGACAGATAAGGAAGGATATGCACACACCAAAACCTAGATATTTTGGTTGTCTGCAGTAATAAGAGTTGGTCAGAGAAAGAGAGATAAATTGAGTATTAGAGAGGCAGATAAGAGTCCAAACTTAAATGGATGCTTTTCTGAAATAGAGGGAAGAAAAGTATCCAATTGACTTCTGTTCTAACAAGCTGTATTCCTTCTACTTTCATTGGATAGTTCCTCCCAGTAGGCTTAACAAAGTTATCACTTTGTCCAACTTTTAGTGCCAATTTAAATAGTTTCTCTGCACAAAAGTATCCTCGTGTTAATTTTGGTTATTTTCCCCCCAATTAAAAATAAAACAAAACACTCATTGACTCTCAGTGTATATGTCTGGGGAAAATGAAATGCTGGAAAATGTTTTGTTTATAATTTTTATTGATTAAGATACATTTTAAGTCAGATGACTAGAAAGTCATTCAATTTTTTAAAAAATAACCTTTTTTTTTTATAGGAAGAGGTTTTAATGTAATTCAGAGTAATCACTTTCAAGGTCTTTCACTGCCTTCTTTGCAGCTGCCATAGAGCCCGAGGCATCCTCTTTTTGATAACTTCGGTGGGAAAATTTGCTAACCCTGAAGAAAGGCTTTATATTTCAAAATAGTCAAAAGATGTATTTGAGCCAAGCCTGGTTTAAAACAGGCAGGTAGTCAAAAGGGAGGTGGGAGCAGAGAGTAGCACACATTGTGGAACTCCAGTGGCCAGTCTGTTCTCAGGCCAACATAAATGGGAGGATTACAGAACCGTTGCTCCAAAAGGGTCTTAAGCAACAGTAGCATCAGGGAGAGGAGTTTGTCATTTCTTAAGTTCAGTTCTTTGGAGGACCACTTATTTGTCTGTAAAGGTTTAAAATACGTTACATTATAGTTATACCTTCTTTCATCACAATAGATTTTATCTTTTTGTGTTCATGTGTTATAACTGACATGTAAAACTGTGCCCATTTTTTTTTAATTTTTAATGTTGTCCATTTTTAGATTGGTGGGCCTGCCCTTTCTAAATTATGAAAAATGCACAGTCTTTCAAAACCAATAATTCTGAGCTAACTTGTTGACATGGAAAAATAATTTTGTTGTCTTTTTAGTTTTTCAGGTTACTTTTTTCAGATTATTAAGTATTTCCAGAGTTTTAAGTATCTTAAATGTAGATTTTTTTTTCCTGCTTAGTATTCTAGATCAGAGGTCACTCCAATTTTCATAATAATAAAATTTATTTCAGGAAGTTTCTTCATTTGAGTTTATTTGTTGTCTTGTCAAGACCAGTCTGGCCACTTGTAGACTGGTGTGGTTGCTTGCAAATAGTTCATTTTCATAGATAAAGAGTAAGAAACATACACAATTATATACACACATATATGCACATAGTTTCATGACTAATGTCAACAGTAATAAAATTGAAAAGACCATAATTTTGGAGATTTATTTAAAAGGAAAGTGACTAACCTCCAGGTCATATGATTTCCATTTTGCCGTGGAGCTCAGATACCGCCTTGTTCATTGTGGTAGCCCCAAAGTTCCTTGAAATGTTCCACTGCCAGGAATAATATTAGGAAGGTTGATATAAACAAGAGAAGGTGCAACAAGGATGCTGGATAACGAGAAAATAGTTGAGTACTAGTTCATCTTACTGCAGATAATTTGAAAACTCATACTACTTAAGGAATTTGCATTTTTTGAGGAGGATTATGAAATAGAACACTTTTCCCGTAGTGACTTGACTAAAGGGGGAAATTCAAATTAACACTAAAGATAAGGCTTGGATTAGTTTCGACAAGGTATCTTTTTTTTTTTTTTTAATTTGAATTAAGTTGGATTAGGCTCTGTAAATAATTTTTGTTACATCCATACTAATGCAGTGAGTTAGCAGAGATAAACCTTTCAAAGTATCATAGAATCCTGGCAGTTTTAATAGATTTTAACAGTTTTCTTTATCTTAATATTTCTGTCTAAATTTCAATAACATATTTCCTTTTCAACTTTTGAAATCTCGCTCTTTACTCTGTACAATTGCCTGCTGCTGCCACAATCCGTCACTTAGCTAAGTGAGGACATTTATCCTCCCTCTGTTCCTACATACTTTCTTTCTGATTTTGTGTACTTTAAATCCCTAAGCTAGCTCTTATTGCATGTTGGATAAATATTGGCCTTAATAAATATTGGCTTTCAAAATTTAAAAAAAAAAAATTGGCTTTCTAGGAAAATTCCAAGTATTATCCTTATAAGACTTTTCCTCGTTCGGAGTGGCTTAACTGTATGTACCCACCAGCTCCATAACACACCCCACCCAGTTTTGTATTGTCACTTTGGAAATAGCATGGCAGGCCAAGGATCTAAAGCTCTGACCTGGGTTTCTGTACTCAGGTCACGGAATTTCTCTGACTTGCCCTTTCCTTGTTTATACAATTGGATCTAACTCCTAGGTTTTTAGCAAGAGTGGAATATGTCAGTCATATGAACACATTTTGTAACTGCAATAATCAAATAGATGTTAGTTGTTCATTCCTTGCTTTGGTGAAACACAAAGCAGAAGGTGCTGTAGCTAGAGTTGCAGTTTTTTTTTTTATGTCATATACATTTAGATGAAGTTCAAGCTTTATCATTTCTCAACTGGAATGACACTACTCATACAAGTTATAATCTCTGGAAAAAACAGGATCTGCTCTTGGGTTATGTTCATGTTAGTCATTCTGCAGTTTGGAATAAGGTTTCTGATGGTACCGCTGAGTGCCGACAGCACCTACCATGACCTTTATACTTGAACTCTCCTGAGAGTCTACTTGTTGTTTTGTTCTTTTTCTTGAGTAATGGAAATATAAAGTTTAGTTCAGGCCTAGGGAATGATGTGTATATATATATTTTTTGTTAATAGGCATGTGGTATATAAATTGAGTATTTATATTTCATTATTTTGATAACATGCTACAAGCCTCCCAGTAGCTGTGTTTAATATTTGTTTTAGGAGATTTGCCGCTGCAGACAAATTTATTTTAGACTGACTTCTCTGAAGAATGGCGAATTAAATGGTGGTGGTGGGGGGGGAGGACCCTAGGTGATAAATATTATTTGAGTTCATGGGAGACATTTGTAATCTTGTCTCAGAGGGTGTCCCCTCCCCCACATATTAGCTGTGTGTTTCTATTTTCTATGTAGTAATTGGCCTTTAGTTGTGGGCTTGTACTGAAAAGTTGCAATTCTAAATGAAGGGTTAGGGCCAAATAACTCCGTGTTGTGGCACCTTCATTCTGACCTTAGGCAAGTTACTTCATCTTCTTTTCTCCTTCATTCTTTTTTCTTTCCTAACTTGTCAAAGAAATAGTGATAACGTAACTCACAAAACTGCTCACAGAAGTAAATGATATAATATATATATACATACACACACACAAATATTCTAAAATTGAAAAGTGGCATATTTATACTAGCTATCAAAACACTGACTATTTGCTTGTTAAAAGAGAGAAACTGGAATGCCCAGGCTTTCAGGTGTGTTTTGAAAAAAGTTTCTTCGAGAATTTTAATTGGGTGGTAGAAATAGAGTTTTAGAATGGGGACACTGCTCCGTAGCCTATCATCCTGCCTCAAAACCCACTGGAGGAAATTGAGATCCAGGGATGCTGGAGGCTTAAGGTCACACAGGGATGCAGGAGACTTGGTCACAGAACCCAGGTCTCCTGGCTCCCACACTGAGCTGCATGTTGCACACTGGACATGACCAGGTCTACCATTTGGCCTCCTTTGGCATTGAGAAGTCTTTCAAGTGAGCGTGATGTAATGTCAGTAGCATTTACCCTTCTCTCAGAAATGAAGGACTCTGGAGAGGAATTTTCCTTTTGCTTTCTTTTTCCCCTTGTGGTTATTGCCAAAGCTTGGGATCATGTTGAAACTTGTTGCAACCACCAGGGAACTCTTTCAACTTTTAATAGTTATCACCCTGCTACTAATTAACAAGTAGCGAGCAAGATTATATAAGTAGTAAGTTGGAAAGACTTGTCAGACTTTAATATTTAGATGAGGAAAAGACCTCCAGCCATGAGAAAAAAAAAAATCCCTGTTGATATTTTCCATAAAAGGGGATGTTCAGTTCAAAACCAGCAGAGCCGACGCTGCCACTTTGTGTAAATGAGATCCTGAGAAATGGCTATGAAGAGAGCATGTTGGTCACGGCTTATATTAACACAGTGTCCCTCGAATTTGTTCGCTTTCTTCTCATAAAAATGCTGCATAATAAGCCATAAGGAAGTTATTCTTTCCCTGTGTTTTGCGCTGAAATAGAACAAAAAATAAAAATTGTTAAACATGCGTATATGAAAGTGTGTGATGAAGATTGCTCTTTGTAAACGCATGTTTTGCTAGTTTAAATCAAATAAGTCATGTGCCTCAAAGAAAAAGTAACTTTTAAAAATCATGTAGACTTAATTCACCTTTTGTAAAATAATTGACATTTACACTTATTACAACTTGTGGTTACTCACTCTCTCTCAAGGGGAAAAATAGTTGTGGTTTTTCCATAAGAAATCAGTGGGACATTCAGGGGTTGGTTAAATGCTTATCTGAACGTATCCCCCAGCTGGTCCAGAGTGCAGAGATGGACCTTGATGATTGAATGTGATGAGATGTTAGCTTCTTGCAGAATGTCAAAACTTTCTTGATTTTCTTTAGATTATATTTGCCAACACTTAAAGAGACAAACAAAATCTACAGTAGAGAAAATGAAATATAGGAGCAGAGTCCCCATTACTGGTCATTTTTTTTTTTTTTTGTAGACTTTGAAAACTAAATTGTTGTCTCCGTGTCATATCTAAAGCTTAGATAAAGCCATGTCCCAAGCCAGGTTTAGTGTTCTTGTAGGTAGTCTCAGCAAGGACATTGATGCAGCAAGTTTTAACTAGCTGTTCAAGGATTATAATAACAAAAATAGAACTCTATTTATTTTCACCTGTCTTCAGATCCTTTATGTGGGTTATGTGCATTTGGAATCACAGCATAGAGAGAAACCTACTTTAAGCAGATGTCCCATGTAGACATTTCTCTGGGGAAGTTAATGCGACCCCCCCCCCCCCCCCCGCCCACACACACACCCCTGGCAAATGTAGCCCATGGCGAGGTGAATCGAGTAGCTACTGTGTGCCATGACTCTTTTGGGCAGTGGGATAAAGCACTGAACAAAATAGCTCTTGCCTTCAAGGAGCTTAAAACCTAGTGTGCATGATGAAAAATACAGTATAAATAAAGAAATAGGGTAATTTCATATGAAGAAGAATACATAGCATAATATAATAGGGAATAGTTCTCAGGATCTGCTTTGTTTGGGGTGGCCGGGGAAGAAGATGACATCACAGATGAGACCTGAACTCTGAGAAGAAAGAATCTGTGTGATCGTCGGGAAAAGTAATACCAGGCTCTGAGGCCCAGTGGGAGCGAGCCTAGCTTGTTCTGCTTGGAGAGAGCCCAGTTTTCTCCGTTCTTCTCACACTTGTTATCCTTGTCATGCCTCCTCTCCCGTCTGCACTCCCAGTTCATGATCTTGCTTCCTATTTCTTCTAGAAAATCAAAGGAATAGGAAAGAGGACTTCTTGAAATTTCTCTCACCACAGCTGTGCACCTACCCGCATTACTCTGCCTTCTCCTGTTCCGGTGTATAAACTGTTGGTGATCCTAGTAACGGCTAACTCTTCCACTAGTGCCCAAGATCCTACCGTCTAGGCCAGCGGTTCTCAACCTGTGGGTCGCGACCCCTTTGGAGGTCGAACGACCCTTTCACAGGAGTCGCCTAAGACCATCGGAAAACACATATATAATTACATATTGTTTTTGTGATGAATCACTATGCTTTAATTATGTTCAATTTGTGACAATGAAAATACATCCTGCATATTAGATATTTACCTTACGATTCATAACAGTAGCAAAATTACAGTTATGAAGTAGCAACGAAAATAATTTTATGGTTGGGGTCACCACAACATGAGGAACTGGATTAAAGGGTCGCGGCATTAGGAAGGTTGAGAACCACTGGTCTAGTCCCTCTGCCTGCTCATGCATTGCTCCACCCACCCAAGTTCCTCTCTCCTGCATCATCAAATTTTCCCTCTCTATCTTTCCCATCAACCTAGCAACTTATTATTTCTTCCATTTTAAGAAGAAAAAGAGCCCTAACCGGTTTGGCTCAGTGGATAGAGTGTCAGCCTGCAGACTGAAGGGTCCCAGGTTGGATTCCAGTCAAGGGCATGTACCTGGGTTGAGGGCACATCCCCAGTAGGAGTAGGGGGTGTGCAGGAGGCAGCTGATCGATGTTTCTAACTCTCTTTCTTCCTTTCTCTCTGTAAAAAAATCAATAAAATATTTTTTTAAAAAAACTATAAATAAAAAAAGAAGAAAAACACTCTTTTGATGCCACTTCTCTCCAGCTGCTCCACATTTGTCTTC
Source organism: Myotis myotis (assembly GCF_014108235.1). NCBI lineage: Eukaryota > Metazoa > Chordata > Mammalia > Chiroptera > Vespertilionidae > Myotis > Myotis myotis. The sequence continues at coordinate 179,909,392 of NW_023416335.1, forward strand.
GTCTACTTAAAGAATCCCTTGACAAGTTGTATAAATTCTTTCCAAATTTTTCCTTTGAAACCACTCCAAAAGACGTTTGACTTTATGAAGCCACTGAAACTACTCTTCATGCAATCAACAGTGGCCTCAATGTTGCTATGTCAATGATCAGTTGTCGGTCCTCACCTTACTTGTTGCATCAGCAGCATTGTAGACTGTTATTTACTCTTGTTGCCTCATAACACATTTTCCATTGGGTTTCCTTTTCTTTTCTTCTTCTTTTTTTTTTTTTTATAACTTTCCTTCTACCTACTAGCTGCCACTTTTCTTTATTGGTTCCTCTTTACTACCATAATCTCTAAACATTGGCATGTCTTAGTGCTTAGATCTTGCACCTCATCTCTTTTCTATTGAAGTAAAAAAGTTGTCACCCAGTCTAATGGCTCCAAATGCCACACATATTCTGAGGGCTTCTAAATATATATCTAGAGCCTAGATCTCCTTCCTGAAATTTAAACTCACCTATCCATTGCTTACTTGACATCTCCTGAATGTCTAATCTGCAATTTAATATAATAGTTACAAAAATGAGCTCCTGATCGCTCACCCTACACCCCTTCTTTCCCTACAGTCTTTCTCACCTTAGTTATGGCAACTCCATCCTTCAGTTGAAAATTCTTCATCATTCTTAATGCCACTCTTTAATAGTCTAGTCTCCTGGAAATTCTGTCTTCTCTACCTTCAAAGTATACCCAAATTCAGATAGCCTCTTATCACTTCCTTAGCTACCACCACAGTTCAAGATATGATATCAAGATATGATATCATTTGGATTATTTCTATAGCCTCCTAACTGGTGTCCCTTTGTCACCATGATGGTTCATCTCTAGCCAATTTTTAACACATAGCCAAAATGACAATGTTAAAATGCACACAGATCATCTTACTCTTCTGTTCAAAGCCTCCAATGGTTTCACTTTTCTCATGGATCAATAGCTATCCTATGTAATAAAAGCCTAATATGCTAAGTGTCTGGTCATCCGGTGACTGGTCGACTGTTCAACCAATCAAAGCATAATATGCTAATGATATGCTAAGGCTGTTCAACTGCTTGCTAGGACGTGCACACAGGGGGCAGGCAGCCGACTGGTCAACCAGTTGCTATGATGTGCACTGACCACCATGGGGTAGACGCTCCAACCAGTAGGTTAGCTTGCTGCTGGGGTCCGGCTGATTGGGACTGAGCAAGATGGGGCCGGACATACCCTGGAGCCCTCCTGTGGTCTCTCCCCACCCTGATCATGCACTGGTGGGGTCTCTTGGCCTGGCCTGTACCCTCTCGCAATCCAGGACTCCTTGGGGGATGTTGGAGAGCTGTTTTCGGCCCGATCCCACAGGCCACTCCCTTCAGGAGGGTGCCAGACTCAGGGCTCATGGCTGGCGAGTGCTGCTGTGGTGGCGCCAGCTTCCACCTCTCAGAACTGATTGGGCGCGAGCCTGCTGCAGGCGCAGTGGGGCCAGGATGAGCGGGAGCAGCAGGTAGGAACTGCAGGCGGCATTGGACAGCAGGTTTCAGCCTGATTCCCTCAGGCCACTCTGAGGGACTCCACCTATGCACGAATTTGTGCACTGGGCTTCTAGTGTTAATATAATGGCCTATAAGGCCTTAACAATTTGTTATTTCCTTATGTCTCTGACCTCATAGCCAAGTATCTTCCCTTTTGTTTACAGCCCCATCTATACTTGATGTTCCTGCAACTCTCTCTGCATCCTCCCACCCCAGTTTTGGCACTAGTTGCTTTTGCTCCTGGTATCTATAGGACTTGCTCCCTCTCCTTCTTTATGTCTTTATTCAAATGCGTTCTTTCCTGACCACCTGTCCAAAATTTCATCATCCTTTCCACCCCTCTCCAAGAACACACATTTACTCCCTCTTCCCCTTTGCTGCTTCTTGCTTTGTTTTTTTTCCTTAGCTCTTATTACCGTTTTAAATTTGCTATATGTTTTCTTAATTTTCCTGCCTTGCTCAACTAGAATGTAAGCTCTTCAAGAAGAGACCTTAGAAGACTTATCCTATATAATAAAAGGCTAATATGCAAATAGACCAAATGGCAGAAAGACTGGTCACTATGATGCGCACTGACCAACAGGGGGCAGATGCTCAATGCAAGAACTACCCCCTGGTGGTCAGTGCACTCCCATAGGGGGGTGTTGCTCAGCCAGAAGCTGGGCTCATGGCTGGTGAGCACAGGGGTGGCGGCAGAGCCTCTCCCGCCTCCAGGGCAGTGCTAAGGTCCCCTTGAGGGATGCCCACCTGCCGGCTTCCCCCGAGGCATCCCGAACTGTGAGAGGGCATAGGCCAGCCTGAGGGACCTTCCCCCCCTGCCCCCCCCCCCCCAGTTCATGAATGTTGTGCACCAGGCCTCTAGTCAGTAAATATTTTTAAATGAATGAATGAATGAATGAATATGAGAACATTCTCTAGAACTAGAGAAAAATTTGAGTAGAAAATGTTGTACAATGATTTAATGAGATAGAATTTCATTTCTAGAGGTCTAGAATGCAATGCCATGTTCAGTTTTCTAGCTCAGCCTTGTTTCCTGTGCATAAGACCAGTTTAACTTTGAAAGAATAAAGATAAAAAAAAGAATTAAAGATTTTTTAGATTGTCTCTTGCAAATATAATGATTATGCAAATCCTATATCCTCATACCTTACTTTAAAAAGTTAGAAACACATAAGAGAACTATAGAACATTTCTGTATAAGCTGCAGAAATGTTATTTCCTAAACATTAATATAAATATCATATTAAGGAAGTAAAACAGTTTAAAGTAATGTTTATTAAAAAAAAACTTTCAGGTGTAAAGGAGAAGCATATGGTTGAACAGAGATTGCCAATGAAATTGAAGATGATTAACATTCATTAAAACTTTAATTAACACCTTGGAAAATTCCAAAAAATGATACTGTATGTAAATGACTATGTGTGATAAGTTTGAGCTTTCCTTTACCTGTTTCACAGAGGGGGAAAGTGGATCACAAAACTGCTTATGCTAACCATTTCCCCAGCTCTGGGTTTGTTTCTAGTGTTATTAACTAGTGTCAATCATGCCAATTTGAGCTGCCAATATTCTAAATATATTTGGCTGGGATATGAGTGATTCTCTGTATTTTCTGGAGGAAAGAAAAACTACCTTTTAGTTTCTTATCACTTCTTTTTCCCCCACATTTTCTGATTAAGTAATTTTGGGCGAATTTGAGCTTTTACATGGAGCTTTTCCAAGCAGATTTAAAATCAGGTTCCTTTAAAACTGATTACTAAAATTTGGGATCAATAGGTTGCATATAAAACAACCCTAAAACTTGTGAGAAACTGATTCTGCAACAGATGCAAAATACTAAATTGCACTTTGTTCTATATGTGAAGTCTAAATTTTCTCTTCACTGAGGTGAATTCAGAGTGGGTTTCTACTTGAACATAATGGTAATTGGAATAAATAACATTTCAAGACTTTTGTATAGGTACAGTTTCTTCCCTTTTTTTGTTATGAATTTTTGAGTCCTGATAAAAGACAGCTTTTTAGTGTTTGGCTGAGAGAGTTGTGATACACATATAAGCTTACCGACCTATTGCTGATTTCTAAACCTGGGTTTGGAGATGGTAAAAACAACAACAACAACAAAAAACAAACAAACAAAAAAACACACATAGAAATACGCTTTCTTGGCTGGAAAGTGTTTTAGTTTTGATTAGATGACATCCTTGGTCAGGATGAAACATCCTTTGGTGGTCCAGGGTAATCATTCAGGGCATGAATTATTCTCCCACACTACCATCTCTTGAGATCCTCAAGGACCGCTGCCAAGGGTATATGGCTCTTCCCCCCTCCCCGCTTCTGCTATCTGCTTACAATGATTGCATTTAACTTCCTCTGCTTCTCTCTTTTACTACATTCTCCCCATCCCACGCCCCTGTCTTATCTCCTCTCTGCCTTTGTCTACTGAGTTTTCCATGCTTCTGGGCTTAGTGCCTGTTAATGTGGTCATCAGAGCCGCGCCACACCGAGAAAGTGATGTTGCTCCTCTTATTGGGCTGCATGGTCCTGTCGTGTTGTGAATGATTTTAGGTGTTCTTGGAGATTGCCATGTTTAAAAGCTTTCAAACTTTATTAATTTTCTGCTCAAGATGTTTGCTCTGTGTTCAAAGGGCAGCAAGACAGGGGGTAGAACTAGCTAGATATTGCAACTGTTTCAGGTGGCTGAGGTCTGCAGAACACTTGCTACATAAAGGAGGCATTATTATCGTTTAAATGACTAAGTGTTATTTTAAAGGAGAAGTTATAATATGGCTACTTTTGAAAGCTAACGGATATTTTAGGTACGGTATTTAAGTTCCTTATAATACATTTGTATTCCCTTGTTTATTGTGTTGTATTAAGATTTTAAATCATTCCACAGATTAATTTAAGGAGTGAAAGCATTGGAACTAAAATAAAAAAGCTTTAAAGATACAAAAGAACAAATCTATATTATTATTTTTTATCTTTTCTAGTGTTAGGAGCCTAAATGTTTTGAAGCTGAAGCATAAAGAATGGGGACAGAAACAAAAAATTATGCTGAAAATACCAATTAAGCATGAACGATGCTTGATTTATAATTCCATATACAGAGATTATAAAGAAGAAATATAGCTCATGAAGAATGAGATGCTCTACAATTGTAATTCTGACTATATAATTGAGAATTATCCTACTGTGAAGGGAAGGGAGTTAAATAAAAGTGTAACTATATCAGGAGCTCTTTGATAAATTCAGAATTTAAAGGAATAAGTATCAAAGATAGAAAACAGGTACAAATCTAGGACTTATTAAGAAAGGCAGGAACTCTAGGAGAGCTAATGATTATGGTCATTTATTCACTCATTCATGCATTCAACAAACATTTAGTGGGAACCTTTTCTATGGCAGATTCTCTTGTTTGCACTGTGGGTACTAAAAAGATACCAGTTTTTTGCTCTCAAAATCTACTATGTTAGCCCTGGACTATGATATTAATAATTGACACCAAAGGAAGAAGTCCTCCACCCCTGTTTTGTTTCCAAAATGGAAAATGGAGCTTTAGTGTATGTAGGTAGAAGTGCAAGCCGGCCTGGGGTAAAGAATAGAATATGAACTTCTTAAAATGAATTCAAGCTTCCAGTCCCAGACAAAAGTCTACTTTAATTTACAAAAAAACCTTGCTCATGTCTTTGTGAGAAAAAAATGTTGGGTAAATAATAGCATGAGATATTCAGGTAGATTTTTGGCAGGTAGAACAACTGAACTCATAGATAATTGATTCATGGATCAGTGTTAATGGAATATGGACTCTTATCTTGCCTTTGACTTTGTGTATTTATTGACAACCTCAGTGAAAGGGAACTTACTAGACATTATATGACATATTTTGCAGGGGTAGCTTATATATTCAATCAAATAATCAGGATTCAATATTTAGGTAAATGTAAACGTAGTATGTAAGGCTACAATGGTAGAGATCTCTTGAGGTAGTTCCTTGGAAAAAAAAGAATGTGAAGTTTGTTTATTTATTATTTTTTTAAAATATATTTTTATTTCAGAGAAGAAAGGAGAGGGGGAGAGAGAGAGAAACATCAGTGATGAGAGAGGATCATTGATTGGCTGCCTCCTGCATGCCCCCTACTGGGGATTGAGCCCACAACCCCAGCATGTGCCCTTGACCAGAATCAAACCCAGGACCCTTTAGTTCACAGGCTTACGCTCTATCCACTGAGCCAAATTGGCTAGGGCAAGAATGTGAAGGTTAAATGGTAATCAACCAGTGGGTTGATGGTACTATTAAAAAAGAAACAAATGGCTAATTGCTGCTATGCCCTATTGACAAACTTGAGTAGGTCCAGAGGCCTAACTAGGGGCATCCATAACTGTCTTCAAATATTTGAAGATCTTGCATGTGGAAGAGATAGTATACTTGCTTGTGCTGCTCTCAAAGAACTGCCAGACAAAGAGATGACGATCATTTTAATGTGATGAAATGGAAAACCTCCAAAAAACAAAGTTGTCCAGCAATGGAGAGGACTGCTTTGGAAAGCAGAAAGAGTCTTGTTATAGAAAAAGGGGTGGGCCATTTATATTAGGACAAGAATTGTCTTAGGGAATCTTTAAGGTTTCATGTCTTTGATATTGTATAGTTCTATCATTTCACAAACTTGTCATGACAATTTGAGAAGATAAGAGGAATTTGCTTCAAGGGAAATAATATGCACATGAGTGGGGCATTTGAAAAAAACAAACATCAAACTCAGTGGCAATCCTGAAGGCTGTAATTAACGTCAGAGTGGGGAGTGGCTGTAGCCTTTCTCCTTCAAACATTCGTGTGCTTTTCCCAGATAAATACAAAAGTATATAAAGAAACACAGTGGGCTGAATTTGACTCCTAGTTTGCCTGAGATGTAAAACATCGACATATATTGGAGACCCCTTTAATCATTCCCTAGTGTTTGGCTGCTTCTTTGATAAGAAGAAATACTTGTCGGGTTAGAAACAAGAGGTCTCATTTGTGAAACCAACAATCCTTGCCTTTGTATTGAGTTAAATATGGAGGTTTCATCTATAAGAAGAAACCATGCTGGGCTTCTAAATACCTAAAAACCACTCCTAATGTTGCTCAAATTAACCTCATTAGGTTACCTGATATATATGTATTTTTTTCTATCAAGAAAACACAAAAGACTCTGGATGGATTATAGTCTTTGGTTGAACAGATTCTACTTGAATATAGAGATAACTGTACACTGGGATCTAGGATTTGGGAAAGACCTGGAAGATAAACTGATATGAAATTCTTTAATTTACAGAAGCAGAAACTAAGTTTTAGAGCTATTGAATGACTTACCCAAGGCAATTCTGTTTAGTTCGAAACAAAGTTAAGATTAGAACCCATCTCTTATGGCTTCCAGGGAATTCACACCCCGCTCTCTTGTACCACACTATCTATCTCTTCTTTTAAACTGTGCTCAAGGTATGTATTGTGTCACAATACAGAATGTAAAAAGGAGCGTATGTCTGCCTTGTTTCCATTTAGTTAAAGGTATTATAGTTGTCTTAAGTATTTCTCAGTTTTATTAAACTTTGATCTCTGGAAATTAAATAAGAGTCAGTTGTTAAACTTCTGGTGAAAACAGACAGGATGGAAATAGGATCCTGTTGTTAATTTCCAAAAGGATTTAGAGTTTATGTCAGTCTTAGCAACTTCCCTAAATTATGTAGATTACTTATCCCAGTAGCTAGATCAAGTGTCTGCGTTTTAGGACAGCTTTTAAGCTGGGCAAATCTAAGACATCTGAACAGAATATCACTTTACCTAGAATTGATTCCGGCTTCTGAAATTCTGGCAGATTGGAAGGTCAACCTGCTTGAATACTGCAAAATTGCTGCAAAATCTTTAAGAGTTAAAATTGCTTTCCTTATGATTCTTTTATTTATTCTGCTTTCTGATTGGAATGTAGACTTAAGTAGTGGTACTCATTGTTTTCAACAATAATTGACTCACATTGGATTTCATCACAATAATGGATTGTCAGTTAAAATATATTGCCGTGATAAATTCAATGTGGTTTTTATTGCGCAAACTTTGAAATGAGTATCTCACTCACTGAAATTTATGATAAAAATCAGAGGTGTTTGAGGTTGGTAGTTACACAAACCAGCAATGTGGTGATTGTCGAGGGTGGAGAGGTGAGCTGGAGGAGGATATGAGGGGATAAATGGTGTTGAAAGGAGGCTTGATTTGGGGTAGTGAACACACAATACAGTGTACAGATGATGTGTTGTGCAACTGAAACCTGTATAGTTTTGTAACCAGTGTCACCCCAATAAATTCAATAAAAAGGAAAAAAATGTTAATTATAAAATAATCATTGGGAAGTAAGCAAATAATAGGAAATACAGTCAATAATATTTAGATAACTATGTATGGTGCCAGTTGGGGTACTGGCAATATCAAGGGGAACACTATGTAAAACATATGATTGTCTAGCAACTAAGTTGTATGCCTAAAACCAATACAAAATGAAATTGGGGTGGGGGGAGAAGATACTTTCCTAAGGACCTATTTTTGATTCCCATTTTTTATGGAAATAACCCCAAATACCACACTCAGTCACCTGTTCCATTAGCTATAACTTATGTACACTGTGAAGTATAACCTCTTTAACGTGTTTATGTAAACTAATTAACTGGGAACCAATTACAGTAAGAACAGTACTGCATATGAAAAAAAATCAGAGGTGCTCAATGAATGTTTATTAAATTAATTCCATTAAGATTTTGAAAAGCGAACTTATAAATGTTTTTAATTATCTTTAGAAATAAATCAAATTGATGCAATTAAATATTTTCGACCATTTCTCATCAGTAATTCCCTATATTCATGCCTTATAAATTAACAGAGATTTAACATAATCATGGAACCTTGGGTGTTATGGGGAAAGAGGTGTGAATAAGTTAAATGGGACATGAACAAATGACCAAATTAATGTTAATTTAGGAAATTAAACATTATATTAATTTTAAAATTGAATTTAAAATGAAATTTGTATTTTTGAAAGTAAAAATCAGCCCAGTTGGTGTGGTTCAGTGGTTGAGCATCTACCTATGAACCAGGAGGTCACTGTTTGATTCCCTGTCAGGGCACATGTTCAGGTTGAGGGCTAGATCTCCAGTAAGGGGTGTGCAAGAGGCAGACAATTAATGAGTCTCTCTTATCATTGGTGCTTCTATGTCTTTCTACCTCTCTCCCTTCCTTTCTGAAAACAGTAAAAATATATTTTTTTAAAAAAGTAAAATTCAAAAGAGAAAAAAATCACCTTTCTGGTTCATGTGATTTCAGGGGGGAGGCCTGAGAACAAAGGTAGGAGGAGTGGTTTAGAGATTTACTTGGAACAACGTAGTTACAGTAATTTATGGCATGTCTTCTATACCTAGCCTATTCAAATGAAGTATAGGTCAGTGGAATTTTTTCTTTGAGGGTGGAGACAGAGTCAGACACATATGAAGCAGTTTGTTTTAACTACCTAAGATTTGTGTGCTTGTGAATAAAGTGGAATGCATTCTAAAGGTTGTCCTTGGCTGCTTCTTTCATCCCTCCTTCCAGCCAGAAATCCTCGCTGCTCACCGTGAGTGCTCGTATCCTGGGACCAGCTCCTGGTTGAGGTTCATGTGCATAGGGGATTTTTGTTTGGGCCAGGTCCTCACCTCAGAATTATGCTGGCACCTGGCATGTGCTCCCTCTCTTCAGATCTCCTACCTGTGTCTTAGACCCTTTGACTTTAGTCCTGGTTGACCATCGGACTCACCTGTGGAATTCTGAATTCAAACACTATCAGAATTTCTGGGGCTGTGGCCCAAGCAAGTGCATTTTTAAAAAGATATGTCCACGTGTTCCTGATCACTTTATCCAACTTCTGCTGCCAGTGATCTGCATATCATTTGCTTATCTACCTGGTCCTTACTTTCTGCCCAGTTATTCTCTTCATGTCTATATAATATCCCCTCCTTTAGGTGTTTAATTTGATCTGTCTTAATCAACATTTTGGGGCACACTCTTTTAAGATAATTCAAAATTTAAAAAATGGAACCAGTTGATTGAGTTACAGAGAACCAGGCCTCAGATAAATATCTCTGCCATATGCATAGCGTTTATTAAGGTCCATGGATATGTTCTTATTCACTCCATCATCCTTATGTGGAATATCCTACTTTGTGTATCTGTAGTCTGTGTTCTGTGATTGCATCCAAAACACACTGTGGTTACTTACCTGTGTCTTGATTATAGATAGTAAGATGCACAAATGCCTATTATGAACATGAAAATACTCTTGTTTCTGTAGCTACCTGATTATGCAAGTAATTTGCAAAAAGTGATTCCAGTCTATTTGGATAATTTCTCTGATGTAGTAAGCATAAAACTTCTTAATCAGATGACGTTTCTTCTTATTTATGCTTAAAATGGTTTGTGAAGACATTAATGCAGATTCAGTGACAAGAAATCAGGTAATTTTTAACTATATGTTGTGGTCGATGTTCTCAACATTTATGAGTGAAAGTAAGATCAGGAAAGAATGACAGATTCTACGTCTGGTCTTTGTGACTTTAAATGGACTTCTGGTTCTTTAATGATAGAATATCATTAGAATGAAAGAGTGTAGATAAGACTCAAGTTAACAGATTTGCTGGAGTAACATGAACTAATTTTCCAGTTATTTGCTGGGCCAAGAGCATGACACCATACATAAGTGCAGAGCAAATCAAAGTGAGGGCCTGTTTATAGCTTGCTGGCCAGAGGCAGCACACTCCACATCAATGCACCTCTGACTTCCCATAGCTCAGGACATTCAGTACTATATACTTCCATGATTACTTGTTGGCTCGATGGCATTTTGGCAATCGCTATTAATTACTCTTTATCCCCCAAAAATACTTTAGGAACTTACCTATTAGTATTTCTTATATTTGTGAACTACTGGCATAAATAAATGCAGGGCCTGACATATCCCTCCATCTGTTGTCTCTTATTTGTTGCCATAAATGTCATGGTCATTTTTATGTTTATATGAGGTCATCACTTGCACCCAGAAGCAATTTAGAGACCACTTATTAAAAAAAAAATAAAAGTGGAAGAGAAAATGAGGATGAAGCAAAGGAAAGAGAGTGAGTAGAGCAGAAGTCAGGCATAAAATAGGACAGATCTCAAAGTGGGTACTTGGCTCTTACTATCTTCAGAACATTTTAAACCAAAGGATTTGCTTTTGTCGATGTTTAGAATTGAATGTAACCTTAGAGGTCCTATAGATCATACATAGGCTTCATTCAGAAAGTATAAATGACATGGTCATGGTCACACAAATAGTGGCATTGTCTACTGCCTGGCCATCATGCCTCTACCCATCTTTATTTTTAGGGTGAGCAAAGTAGCTCATTTGCCTCAGAGATTCAGGAAGTCTAAGATCATCAGGCATCTCAATTTTGTGCAGTGAATGGGTCTTTTCCAAACCTTATAACATGTATCCTTTCTTGAAATTCTCTATTCTTTTCATTTCTATTGCTGTGTTGTCTCTGACATCCTTCTAGTCTGAGTTTTATTCTTTATTGCCTTCAAGGGACCTCATTATGGTTTCATTCCTTAACATTGGGCCTGCGGAGTCTGTCTGCCTTTAGTCCATTGTCCTTTGCACTCTCCATATTCTCCTTGGGCAATCTCATTTACCATTTATTTAGTACTTACTGAGAGCCCCATACCATGCTACATACTGTGCCAGATGCTAGATAATGACAGACACAACCCCTGGATCCCTGAGTGAGTAATCTTATCCATTCCTGGGGTTTCAGCTGCTGCCCAAGTTCTGTGGAGTCTTAAATCCGTAGTTCTGGTTGTGATCAATGCCCTGGGCTGTGCACATATTACTAGCTCAGATGTTCCACGGACACTTCAAATTTGACAAGCTTACATGGACTTTTATCATTTCCCTTTTCTCCTCACTCCCATTTTTTTTTCAAAACATGCTTTTCCTTCTGAATTTCATGTCTCAGTGTCAAAATCACTTAGCCACTTCTACAGAAAGTTGAAAGTCAGCCTTGATTCTGGATGTTTCTTCTCCTTCCAATGACTAATCCCTGGCTCCTGTACTTTACCCCGACTCTCTTTTACTCCTTTGTCATCCATTGCTTTCAGTTTTGTAGTGGGCTTCTAACCGCACTTCATTTCTCCAGGCCTGATCCTATTTCTGCCCTGTATTGCACAGGGTTGCTGGAGTGATGGTCTAGACTAGAGTGTAATCTAACCTTGTAAGTCTCTGATTAAAACCTTTGCTTGGTTTCCCATATTCTACAGTGTAAAGCCCGAGATCCTTAGCTTGCACTCAAGGTTGTTGTGATCTGGCCCTACCTGTATTGCTTACACTTCATACCCAATTGCTTGTTGCTCTGATGATGTCATGCTGTGTCTTGAGTCACAGTTTCAGTTTCTGCTTATGCTGTTTTCTCTGCCTGTTACATGACACCCCGCCCCCCCCCCCCCCCCAGCTCATGCCTCCCTACTCTGTATCACAGGCTAAACTTAAAAAAAATGATTATGAAAAATTTCAAATAATCACAAAAGGAGAGGGAAATATACAAAGAATGCCTATATGCAACATTCAGGTTTTGATACCCTGGTTCATTTATCATCCTCCTTTTTTTCCTTTGCAGAAGTACTTAAACACAAATCCAAGACACACCATAGCTTCACCCCTACTTCAATACGCAGCTTCAAAAGTGTGGACATTTTCATACCTAACAACAAAGTCATTATCAAAATTGACAATAATGCCTTGGGATTATCTAATTCCCTGAACATAATGAAAATTTCCAAGTTGTTGCAAAAAATCTTTTTATAATTAGATTGTTTAAATCATGATCCAAATAAGTACCACATATGAAGTTTGATTAAGTCTCTCATTTTCTTTGCTCAAAAACAGTTCCCACGCCCCTCTTTTATTAATGGTATTTTCTTGTTGTAAAAACCAGGTCAGTTGTCTTATAGAATATTCCATAGTCTGTACTTATTTATTGTCTTCTTGTGATGTTACTTGTTTCTATATCCACTATACTTCCTATAAATAAGCATTAATTCTAGGGTTTTTGTTAAATTCAGTTTCCATTTTCTATCTATCTATCTATCTATCTATCTATCTATCTATCTAATATCTATCTATCTATCTATCTATCTATCTATCATCTATCTGGGATAAGATTGATCAGAGGCTTCAAAAGGTGACAGCCTCATCTACTCTTTATAAAATTCACCATCAATCATTGTGCAACTAAGGTTTAATCCATTGCTTATCACTGATTGAATCATTTTTTAAGGGTTGCAACATATTTATTTTATACTTTTATGATTTTTTCCCCACTTTTCCTGGTTGGATCTCTTCCATTAAGCAGAATTTTTATCTTGTCAACTAAGAACATGTAATTACAAAAATAATACATGGTAGTCCAATCAATTTTTATGTAGATATTTTAATTTATTATTTACATATTAGGCACAGTTTAACAAAGAATACAAATCCTACTCTCTAGAACACGAGAAGACAATAAAAGGTGCTACTATACAAATGGAATATATGAACATAAATGAGCCTATGTATGTGATTTTCAACCACATTCACTTTACAGTTTTAAAATGATCTAATCTCTTACAATGACTAATTACTTATTTGAAAACATAGAGTTGGTAGAGGATATATGCTGTTTAAGTATCCGTTCAAAGGCATAAACAGTTTTATTAGTGGTACTTATATGTGTGGTAAGAAGAGAACTGTTTACAGTATATAACTACCATGTTTCAGGGGGCATGATTTAACAGTTAAGTTTTTATATTACAAAGCCAGTTTAAGTACTGGTTATTTTAGAAATACCACCGAAACTAGAATGACGTTTATTAATTATACTAAAGGAACATAGTGAACTAGTTGACAACATTTATCTACCTACTAGAGAAAAATATTAGTATGCTGAGATAGACCATGAAGGATTTAGCTTTCTGACACCCAGAAGGCAACTCCTGCTATTATGTGAATGTTAGTAGAAGACTTATGCCTTGAATACTTAGGTTCTCGTCCAACTCCTGATCTCAGAGACATATGAATCCACAACAAACAAACAAAACACCCCAGAAATAATAAAAACTCACTTCTTATCACAGCTTTCTCTCTCTTCTGTTGTCTCAGTCTCCAAGTACATCGATACAGTGCTGCATTAGGGAGGCATATAAAAGCATTGGTTTCATCTCCTCACTCTGTTAACTGTCCAATGAAGACACAATGAAAATGGTCTTTTAACATATCGGCCAATTTAGAAGTCTTATCTTGAAGTCATCAAGAACCTCTAATTGGTGTTAGAAACTTAGAATTTATTTCCTCAAACTGCATTTTCTTTTTAACACTTTGCAGCTATGGTATAGTAGACACATTATATTTTATTAAGCAACCGTCCTTAGTTTCTGTATTGGGATTTTTAACATGGTTGTTTGAATCTTTTGTTTTATCAACTTGCTCTTTTTCAAAATCTTGAAATACCACATTTCTATGATGTTTATTTTCCATTTCAGGTTTCCTTGACTCTAGATTAAGACCAATATCTTCAGTGTTGACTTCTTGGATATGTTCTTCGGTTGCACAAGTCTCCTTAAATTTTTCTCCAAATTTCACATTTTCTCAAATCGTCACTGTTAGAATACCTACAATTGCATGTCACATTTCTTCAACAGGCTGAGCTCCTGCCAGAATGGCCTTCTCATAGACGGAGATGATACTTCCAACAGAGCTTGAGCATGGTTCAACATGTGCAAGGCATATCCAGTATTTAACAAGTTTTTTGGCGTCTGGAAAAACTTTTATCAGGTCATTCAGTGTGTCCAATATTTCTTCCTTTGGGCATCTCTCATTAATCAGGTTAGGCATTCAGAAAATATCTTGTTTACCTTTTCAGTAAATAATCTTTGTTCATCTTCTGCCATGGTAGTCCGACAGGACCCAACTGGTTTTTCATTTTGTCCTTCAGGTTCAGGCTGTGTAACTACTGAGCTAGGAGGCCTTTTTAGCATTCTACCTTTGCTAGCTCTCTACTCATTCAGGTGAGCTTTACTCTCTTCTGGGGTTTCTTTGGGATGAACCCATCTACTATTGATAGTTGCTTTTCTTTAGTACTAGAATGTCTGCGCTGGTCAATGGCTTTTGACTTTTCTATCAGTTTGATATTATATCAGAAGATGAAGCAAGCCTGGCTGTGATTTCAGATGTGATGCTTCTTGATGTCTTATTTCTTTTTACTTCCTGAGAAGAACTGGTTTTGACACTAGATAAAACTGTACTTAATTGTAGTGATTCTTTCTTATGAGACCCTTTCCGAATGGTAACATTGGCAGAGGTTCTACTGATGCCTTGTTTCAGGTAGTCCTGAATGTTAATGGCTATTATTGTGGTGACTTCTAATAGGAGGATGCAAAAGTTGTTCGTTGTGAGATGTAGTCCTCACAAATGTGGTGGTAGTCATCATATTGAGGCTCTGTGACTTTTCACTGTCTCACTGCTGGTGTTTATAGGCTGAGGTTTGGGGGCTTTAGAAGTAGTTATGGAAAGTTTCTTTGTTGTTACAGAACTCTCATCTTTGACTTGCACAGATTTTTAAAATGAATTAACCTTAGATTGAGCAATTTGGCCACAGTAGGATCCAAGGACAGATTTCTTAAGCATGTTAGCATCTTACTTTTTTTTTTTCTGTAGTTACTTGTATCTTTTTATTATTGTTTTTAATGTGAAAGGACCCATTAATATTTAAATCACATATAGAAATATTGCCATATTGTTGTTGTTGTTATTGTTATACCGTGAAGAAAAGCCTGAAAGTTAATTCACAAGGTAAAAATGTCTAGTGTCAAATTATTCTCAACATTCCCATAAATACGTTTAAAATGGCAGGAAGCTCACTTACACTGGGAGGAACCCTCAGGAAGCTGCACTGATTGGCAGAGCTCTAAGCTTATGTCTTCTGCCTCCAAAGGCCAGGTGCATAGCCCTCTGGGTGGACAGCAGGCGGGGGTGGAGAATGCGTCCTGACGCTGCTCCTGTGCTTGCATATAAAAGATCTGAAAGACACACACTAGGGCGATGCCAGTGTTTCCCTGGGTGGGCTGGACTTTTGGCCCCGAGTGGAAGACAGAATAAGTTTTCTATGTGAATAAACTATAAATGGTTGTGGTCTAAAAGGTATTATTAAAGCTAGATTTGGGGGATTGTCCTGATGAAATCTTTATTAATAAAAATTATATCTATGAAGAGTGTGGTCCATGTTAAATTTAAAAGCCATGATATACAAATGAACTTTGTAAATGCTATCAAAGTGTAAGCTTTTTTTGTGCTGTTGATGCCTTGAATAGGGGTTCTTAAACCAGTCCGTGGATGACTTTCAGGGGCTACGGCTTCCATGAAATTGTGTATACAATTTTAGGTCTATGTATTGTGTGGGTATGTGTGTGTGCATGTGTGTGTGTGTGTGAAGAAATCATAGCCTTTATCAGATTCTCAAAGGTGTTCATTCCTTAAAATAGGGCCCTTAATGTTTGTGCCCAGAAATGGAATAAAACAGGTTTCTACTCATGTGAAATTTTGGAAAACATCTGCCTGACCTGAAACTCGATCAGTAAGCCAACCTCATACACATAGTAAGACATATTCCGATTTCTCATAACTTCCACTTACGGTGTGAGTCAGAAGTATATACTGTAAGAGTCCTATTCCAACAGACCCACATTTTACCTTCTTTCATTTGCACATGAAATATGACATACCCATTTAGACAATATATTTTATGTGTTTGCTGCTTGAAGTAATTAAACTACTTCAATTAACAGTCCGACTTTTAAAAAAACTAGTTCTGAGCTTTCCAATGAATAATAACTAGCTCTTTATTTTCTTATGTAAGTCTTATTTCTTTAATTATCCATAGGAACTCAACAGATGGGGTAAGAAAAATCTCACACTAGCTCAGGGATGTAAGGAGATGGAAATGGGGAGCTCTGTCTTCCGGAAGTGGAACCGAAGAGGCAGGGACTTGCCCAACCTGAAGTGGCAGTGAGTCAAAGGCTCGGAGCCCACAGGTCTAGGGACTGCAATGGGGTTTTTTATGACAAAGAAGTGGGAAGGGCGGTTAGTGCTTTAAAGGCATGTTGAGTGAAGTGAGTCATGTGTTGGTGCCATTCACTCATTCCAAAAGATAACATGTAGAAATTCCCCAAACTATGAAAGAGATAGTAGAGATTGAAGAATATCAGATGTGGCACCAACACCCCTAAACTCAATTCCAGCTTGACCATTATTTACCTTGGATGACTCCCATATCTCAATCTCATCATCTCTAGTAATTTAACCTCATAGTAGTTTTTTAAGGATTAAATTAGTACAGATGCATGAAATGCTTAGAACAAAATGCAGTAAATGTGTGCTTCAGCTGTACCGGACAGAGCTGTAGAAAGGGCTTGAGAAATAGGAAAGGTAGGAAATGCCAATGAATATACAAGTGTGTATTTGTTGGAGAAATTACCCTCCGCTTGCTGCACCACCACCATACGCAACACCCCCAGGTCCCCAAACCTTCCTCTTCCAGGTGTGGGAGCAGTAAAATCTTAATCTTAATGACATACATTATTAGGACAGTGTTTGACATAAATATTGATTCACTCATGGGCATATATTTGAGAAGTTGTGTATTAATGGCCTGTAAAATAAAGAAAAAAATTGCTTTTGGATCCACTTGGCTGGTTGGTTGCCTCAGATGGAGAGGAACTTAGCTGTATAACAGTAGTGTGATGCTGTGAATAGGTTTTGTTACCAGAGCACCTGTTTTTCTCTGGGTGTGTTTACACAGTTCTTATGGTTAGGTTTATTTACCTGGTGGCTAAATATTGACATATTCAAAAGAAGGTCCATGCTAAAAGCATGACACATACTGACTGTTCTAAATTTTTTTCAGTTGTTACATAATTCAATAACATCTCAAGAAACCACCACCTTTTTCTTATTTTTTTCGTTTCCATAACATCTGTTCTCTATATTGATCCTATTCCTCTGACAAGTTTCCATGTCACTATCTCTTTTGTTTCTATGGCTTCGTTCTTTGTTGCTGATAGAACTCAAGGTTTTCCACGTTGCAAGCTGTCCTTTCCAAGCCCAGTAGTGATATTATACAGGTACTGATCCAAGTTAGCAGTTTGAGCCACTGTTTCTGAAGCTTAAAAAATAAGTCAACAACAAACAGGCCACAATGGGGCTTCCTTGTCTTTTCTAGATTCAGGCATAAGTGCAAAACGTGGTCAGATCTCCAAACTATTTTCCTAGTTACTGCCATTAAATCCCCAAAGACTCCTACAAAGATTCTGGTTTTTAGTCTTTCCTTATCTGTATTGCCTCCTTTCTCTGCATAGTTTGCAAACCCTGGGATTGAGAGGTAATACTTGAAATAGTTTTGATCTTTTTTTTCCTCATTTGCACCTCATCTTATCTTAAATGCAGCATGAAAAAAAAAGTGAGAGCAGCCTCAGTGGTTGGAAATATTGCAATTGCACCTTTTTGGATTAGCTCTAGGCTCAGTTTGCTAGGCTTTTTAATCCACTCACTCATCAAGGTCTATATGAACTCAAAGAAGATCAGGTTTTGTTTAAAAAAGAAAGAAAATTAGAGTTAGAGTTCATATCATTAGCCATTGTGAGCAAAAAGAAAGAAGAGTAGGTTCTGTTTGAATGTCTCTGTATACAATTTATTTATGTAGTTCTCTACTCTTTTTGCATTTGTCATTAATTTTGGAAACATGATGGGTATTTTGAAAATAATGTACATATGCTTTAAATATTAGGTTTGCCATGAAAGAGATTGTGGCATACTTGTATTTTTGTGTAATAACATTAATTCTACTTAAAGTAGCTATATTTGCATATTTTATTGATAACTATTTTTACTCTTAAAAATATACCTGTGCCTTAGCTTGTTTGGTTCAGTGGATAGAGTGTTGGCCTGCGGACTGAAAGGTCCCAGGTTCAGTTTCGGTCAAGGGCACATGCCTGGGTTTCGGGCTTGATCCCCAGTGGGGGGGCGTGCAGGAGACAGCCAGTCAGTGATTCTCTCTCATCATTGATGTTTCTATCTCTCTCTCCCTCTCCTTTCCTCGCTGAAATCAATAAAAATATATATATTTTTTAAAAAATATATATATATATATACCTGCGAATTAGGTATATTTTTAAGTGAAAAGCCTTTTAGTGACCTATAATTTTTATATATTTGAAAATGTTTAATATTTTGAATACATTATTTTTAGGGCCCTAAAGTTTGTCTTGGCTTCATATTTAGATCAGTGACCAAATAGTCCTGTAAGAATAAGCACATTGGAGCTGTTGACATGGCCTAGAGTCTGATACTTTCAGTTTAAAGGCATACGTGTTGAAAGTATTATGTGCAATAATGATTAGAATAGTCTCATAAGAAAATTACATTATAAGGGAGCCAATTTAACCAACTAGCAGCTATTAATTATATTTTAAAAGACTGCTATGAAGCAAGGCCACAGGGAAATAGCCTTAGAGTTAAAGAAAGTAAAACATTTACTATATGTTCTCCAATAAAATGGTTGGAAAAACTTTGGATTTCTAATATGAGAAACAACAAAAAAAAGTAACTATTTAATTTGGATGACTATTCATTTAGACTAGTGGTTCTACAGTGAGTTTTATCAGCTTCCTTGTAGAATCTCTGACACTATCCCCTCTTCCTTTAGGTCTGTGATTTTTTTCTTTAAACATATTTAATTTTGAAATGATTTTAGACTTATGGGAAAGTTATAAAATAATATAGAGTTTACTTGTATCCTTTATTCAGCTTGTGCTAATGTTAACAATTTATATAATTATAGTACAGTGATCAAAACCAGGAAATTAATATTTATATAATATTGTTTCTAAATTAGTTTTTCCTCTAATGTTATTTTTCTGCTCTTAGTTCCTATCCAGAATCCCACATTGCATTGCATCTCCTTAGTCTCCTCCAATCGGTGATGTCTTCAGCCATGACCTTGTCTTTCATGACCTTGACAGCTTTGATAATTATTGGTCAGTTCTTTTGTCGAATATATTTCGGTTTGGGTTTGATTTATCATGATCAGATTGAGGATATGCATTTTTGACCAAATACCACAGAAGTGACATGTTTTTCTAAGGGCATCGTATGAGGAAGTACACTGTTTTTATGACACTATGTTTATGTTCATCTTGATAACTTGGTTAAGATGATATTTGCTGTATTTCTTCATTGCCAATTTACTATTTTACCCATTGAATTAATAAATGTCTTGAGGGTAAATACAAGAGATTATGCAAATATCTTGTTTCTTTTTGAACTTTTTCCCACCAATTGTAGCACCCATGGGTAGATCTTGCTTGCAACAATCATTACTATAGTGTTCGAATGGCGATTTTGCATTGCCTTCATTTATTTGGAACTTTTCTGTAGGGAAGAGCTCTTCCTTCTCCCCAATTTATTTGTTTGCATATTCAAGAATTAATTTGCACCACTAATAAATTAATCCCACATCTCAGACTCATGGATATTTATTTTTATTTTATATATGAAAATAATGCAGACTATATGATTTATAGTCTATTAATAACTATTATTTTGTTGCTCAAATCATTTGTTTTTTGGCCTTTGGGAACTGTTCAGGTTGATTCCTGGATTCTTTTAAGAGGCTCCTGGGTTTTTGTTTTTTGTGTGTGTGAGTGTGTTTTTCTAGAACTTTCTTATTTTCTGGCACCATAAGAAGTTACAGGCTCATCTTGTCTTTTCCCTGCCCCATTACTGGAATCAGCTACTTCAAAGAGTCCCCTTATCTGCAGCTACATACCAATGGAGAATGGTATTTAGAAACTAAGATCTTGTCCTATGAATTGATAAAAAAAACTATGCATACAAGTTCATTTTACATACAATCCATTTTCTATCTTTTCCCCCCCCTTGTTTACTATATCAGCTAAGAATTGTACTGTGCCAGTGAGGACATGTATTTGTTTTTAGTACTATTTGAAAGTTTGGAACATATAATAAAAGCAAAAGTAAAATGTAACCTGTTCACATGAACACTAATGCTCTAATGCTTAAAGTCTTGAATATGCCCCCTTGGGTTGTGGGAATATAGAGCCTGTTCATGGTATTCTTCCCTTGGCTAGATTTTCTCAGCTGCAGAGCTACACAGAGGCATATATCTCGCCCCTCTCCGGGCCTCTAATCCCTGACAACTAAGAGGGCATCTTTGTGGAGAATAATGCAGACTCAACAAGATCACAACCTTCGTGCTAAACCTGCTCTTAATGAGGTGCTGTGTATGAATTAATTAAATTAGTTTGCCCCTCGTGTGGCAAGCTCTGTGTAGTGTGTGTCTGGTTGACTAATTTATGAGGACAAAATTGTGGTAGTCGCTGCCTTGCTTGTTTTCATCAAAGAGATGGGCTAATTTGTGATGAAACTTTATCAATCAGATCATGCAGTTGGTTCACCCTCCTCGCAGCTCGGACTGATGAAGGAAGGCTGTTTTTTCTTTCCTACGTGGAACATCCTGTTGCCGCTGAGGGGGTGGGAGGGGGGAGGGGGCATTGGCTATCGATTGAATATAATACACGTGGCTTCTTTTCTAGCCAAGAATAACCACCTTTTCTCTTTCTTAGTATGTTTATGGATTAGTGGTTATCTTTCTTTCTTTCTTTTTTTTTTTTTTTTTAATGCAGGGTATGAATTTAAAGTGGAAAGTGTGTAAAAATGCTGGTTTCTATTTGTTAGGGGAGGCCAACACTTGGATGGCGGTGGCTAAGAACTCTCAACAATGGGGGAAGGAAGAACAGTACAACCGGCAGAGAAATGGGGAGTTTTGAAAGGCAATATCCTTCAACGTTGGGAAAGTAATGAAAGGTCAAAATGAAACTCAATAGAAAAGCCATTATGAAAGGAAGGGGGAGAATTTGGCTTTTATGTTGCTGTCAGGATTTGGGATTTGTTTTCTTTTTATTCTGACAAAAGTCTTTTGGGTGTGTGTTTTTTTCTCTTCAATTCAAACAGTTTATACAAGTGTTATTTTAAACTTCCTTGTGTTTACATCGTCATGTCTTTTAAAAAGCACTTTTTTCAATTTTGTTATCTGGGAAATTTTAAGGACTGAGCCACTGTTTGTAGGGCACACATCCACATACAGGGTGTCCCCCCTCAAATGTATACATACTTTAACAGCTGATAGCTCAATTTTGAAAATGAAATGTATTTTAATACACATAGCCTTTATAACTACTCCAACTGTGTATATACATTTTTTGGGTTATCCTATATGTCAATGTGAATATTTCTACTTTCACTGCCTCATTGAGAAAAAAATTAAGTATAGGATAGTGCAATACTACTTTTTAAGGGACTTCATTAAAAGGCTAACTATGTACTTTGGTGTATTAGTGTGATTATTTAGAAAATTTATATTACTTGCCAGTCACTGATGAGTTAATTTAGAAAACATTTGCCACATAAAGATTTTGCAAATGCAAAAGTGACATAAGGCTCCATGTCAGGCAACACATCGGTGGCAGAAGTGGGTTTAGAGTTCTGAGTTCTGACTTCTGTACTGTCATCAGGCCACTAATCTGCGTGACTTTCCGAAAGAATTCGAGGCCCGAGGAAAGAAGAGGCCAGAAACGCACTTCCAAAGAGATGAGTCACTTTGGGTGGTTTGATATAATAAATCTGTGTTTATTTTGCAAAAGGCTTTTGAACAGATATTAGAGAAACACATTTCATCATTATGTTCAACTTTATACTTCATAACATTGTACTTTCTGTTCCAGTAGTTAATAGCACCAAGTTCATAGTTCTTCTGTTCTCTTTTGAGAGTTTTCTATTTTTAAAAAAGGCAGAGATTTTTAGTTTTTTTTTTTTTTTTTTTTAATCAGAATGACTTGAAGTGGTTCTCAACCTTCCTAATGCTGCGACCCTTTAACACAGTTCCTCATGTTGTGGTGACCCCCAACCATAAAATTACTTTCATTGCTACTTCATAACTATAATTTTGCTACTGTTAGGAATCGTAATATAAATATCTGATATGCAGGATGTATTTTCAGGGGGTCGTGATCCACAGGTTGAGAACCACTGAAAAGTGTTATTAGTATCCTTTGCTGTTAATCTATCCAATGCTATGTTATGCTTTGCCTATGCCACTTCCTTGCTATGAAGCATTCTGTGGATCCCTCCTGACACTGGAGACCTTCCATAATGTTCTCTCAATCTACTTCTCCTATGTTTGGTTGTGTACCTTCCATCTAAACTGTTCTACCTTTATCTTTCCTGAACATGCTATAGACCCCCTCCTCTGCGTATTTGCTCCTGCTATTCTCTGTCCTTGCAGTGCCCATAGAATTCATCCTTGCTAAGTTGCCACCTCTCTTTTAAAGTTTGTATCTCATGCTATTAACTTGTGAAAACTTTCTTGTCCAGGAAATGCAAGAACAAAGCTCCTGGTCTTATGGGCCTTGCCTTCTGGTTGAGGGTGGGGTTGCAGACCATAAATTAGCAAATACAACTTTAAAATACTTTAATTTCTGATGGCAATACATGCTATGAATACATGAGATAATAATGATAAAATTATCATAATTATGGGGTAGGGGGAAAGAGAGTGTAGGCCAGATTAGATTGGGTGGTTCTGAGTAGGTCTCTTGGAGAAGGTCATTTTAGGCTGTGACTTGAAAGCAAGGAGCCAGCCCTGGGAAGATCTGGGAGAAGGGGAAAAAGGCACAAAGGTCTTGAGACAGTAGAAATCTTGGTGAGTTCTAAGAATAAGAGGAAGGTCAAGTGTCTGCAGCACACTGAGCCAAGGGCTTAGTAGTAAGAGATGCCCTGAGACAGCTGGGGAGAGGCAAGTTCATGTAGGGATTTGTGAACCAGTGCAAAGTGTGTTGATTTGAAGCTCTTGGCAAAGATTTAGGCACAAGAGGGTAATGATCTGATTCTTTGCAATTCATTTATGTCAATTATTTGTATAGCCCTTTTAAAGTAATGGATTATTAACTCTTTTGGGGTAGGAATGATGTATTAGTCAGTTTTGTTCATATATAAGAGGCAGTCAGTAAATATTTGTGGGATTATTGAATGAATGAATTGGGGGATTCTGAGAAGTTATTGTCGTAGGTGTTTGAAATTAATATTTCACTGAAGCAGAAAGAGTCAAGTTTATACTTGGAACTTTACTGGTGGCCATAATCATGATCCTTTGAAGAAGAAAGAGATGGAAAGAGCATAATCTAATATGATAGGCGTAGTACAGCAAAGGGGATAAGAGCGTGAATTAGGGAGTCAGATTGTCTGAGCAGAAACCTCAGCTCTGTCAGTGACTTGCTGGATCTTTGGAAAGTTACTTAATTTCTTTTGGACTTTGTTTCCACATGAGTCAAATGGTGATACTATTATTTACCTTATTAGTCTGCCATGAATCTTAACTGAAATCAGCCATGCGAAACACTGAGAATGATGCCTGGCATATGACAAAGACCTAATAAATAAATCACCAAAACATTAGAACAAAAGCTCTCCACAATGTCACTGTTGCAAGGCTCTTGTTAAAATTCTTCCAGGCTCTCAAATCAATCCTTGACCTCTTTGCCCACATTATCTGGGATTTTAGGATGATTCTATTGGTAGTTAATAAGGTGAAACAGAGTGACAAAAACTTTTTTTTCTTGTGTGGCATCTGAGACATATAGCAAACAATATTTCGGAGAGAGGTAAAAGTCACTATCTAAGTATAACTTAATAATTTTCCTCCATAATTGATCCAACTATAAAATTATGTGAGAAACTATAACCCTGCTGATACCTTGTTGTAGAACTTGTATCATTATGTGTGTTATTAGCACTATCTTTAGCATCTTTGTTGAAGGACTATGTTATAGGTGAGATCATTTTCTAACAGCTTCCTCAGTATGAAGTCCCAGACAGCACTGTGTCATAAGAAATCTCATGCTTAATGGCACTTGTGGAAACCACAAATAGTGGAGAGATGAGCCTTTTTTTACCTTGGGAAAAAGCCAGTGAACTTGTATATGCATAAGCGGTAAGTGTTAACTAATAAATTCAGTCTATGTTCTTTAATAAAATTATGTTTTAGAAGTTTTATTTCAGGCAAGCTCAGGTTACATCAGCACAGGTTTGGCGTGCTCTTTCCGTTTAGGTTCATGAATACACTGAAATTTTGGATTGTTAAAACATGGTACAAAACTAATGGTGGAATTCAGACTGGAGCACTTTGAGGGTGTGGTTTATTGTTCCTTTTCCAGCTCTTAAATAATTCTGAACATTTTAACCAGCCAAATAGAAAAATCCCTCAAGGCTTTTTGTACAGTTGTTTTGTTTCTCTCCTGCTACTCCCAGTAATATTACATAAGTCACCTGGAAATTGGGGTGCTTGGGTACTTTGAGCCAGGCGATTAAGATTTCTGGAATTCTTATTTCCTTAAACATGAGAGTAAAGCTGGATTATTTTTGGAAGATAAAGGATCTGGGAGAAGTGTTAAAAATGAATGATACTTTCTGTAATTAATGTTCTTTTTCATATAGACAAAGCCATGAAGGACAGAAGCAAACCATGTTTCCATGGGTTTGTAGTTCAAATGGACTTTTTCAATAAGTTTGGGTCAAGTTTAAATATCCTCTCAATATTTAGTCATTACTCTTCTTTATAGGTATTTTTGCTTGTGTAGGGTTGCTTGAAAATGAGCAGAAATTGCAGTTATTAAGATTCTGGAGTTCTATACCCCTTCCCCCAAAAAAGACACACACACACACACACACAACCCTCCATACCTTTTGGATCAAAGGGTATAAAGGATACTGTTCTTCAGCTTCAAATCTGTTTGGTTACGAGATTAAGCTGTTTCAGTCCCATAAAGTAAATCATGTAACTTTATTCTATGGCAATAAGTTAAAGTTATGGGGTTTACATCATGTTTATTCTCAAATATGGTTTAAAAGCCTAGAGTAATTTATATCAGAAATTATCCAGAGTCAAATCCCACCTCTGTCTTTGACTTTGCCATGAAAGGACTCTCTTGGAACCTCACTTTACCAGTGGTTCTCAACCTGTGGGTTGCGACCCCTTTGGGGGTCGAACGACCCTTTCACAGGGGTCGCCTAAGACCATCCTGCATATCAGATATTTACATTATGATTCCTAACAGTAGCAACATTACAGTTATGAAGTAGCAACAAAAATAAGTTTATGGTTGGGTCACAACATGAGGAACTATATTTCAAGGGCCAGAAGGTTGAGAACCACTGCTTTAGACCTATGTCTGCGTTCCTTGCCCTAGCACACTCTCCCCAACCCTGTGGTTCTTTTGACTTTTAGTCTCAAATCTATAGCTTGTATGGGTATATTAGTTAATAGGTAATTATTCATAAATGATGCAATTTCAGATGTTAGTATGTCATGAGATACACTTCACAATTTAAAACACAGTCTTTAATCAGATCCTTGAAACTAAACCGGAAATGACTTGTATGTTTTTGATGTTGTTATTCTGGAAGTTGACCTCAGAGTAGCCATTGTTCTCAAATGTGCTCTGAAACGGAAAAGAAACCTGCATCCAGATTCATTATTGGTTGATACTCTTTAGTGAAAGCAGGTTAAAAAGTTCCTGAGAAACGTTCTGTGAATTGTCTTTTCTGAATTACTTTCTTAGGACTTTAGTTTTGGGGCTCATTTGTAGAGGAAGGAAATAGAACAAGAGGAATATAAGAATATTATTCCCTTCAAGTGTTCTGATTCTGTACCTAATTATACCGGCTTCCCTTGATTAGACTTATGTTCCCAATACACAGGGGCTATGCTTTATTCATATTAGGTCCATATTCAGGTGCAGTGCCCAGGAAATTATCCAGAGTCAAATCCCACCTCCGTCTTTGACTTTGCCAGGAAAGGACTCTCTTGGAACCTCACTTTACCAGCGGTTCTCAACCTGTGGGTTGTGACCCCTTTGGCGGCCGAACGACCCTTTCACAGGGGCCGCCTAAGACCATCCTGCACTGAACGACTAAACCACTTGGATACATTTTTTAGTTATGGCCGAATTGCACAAGAACTAAATTTCACTGCCTTGAGTAAATGACAGTTTATACCTGGATATCTTTAATTTGATAGTGGTTCATTGGAAACAAGTTGGACTTTAACCCCTTTTTTTAGAAACTTTCAAAATGTGCCTCTTAATGGCAAATTAGCAAGTGAATATTCCAAGTTGCCATGTTCTCATGGTATTGGAGGATAAAATAACTTTTTTAAGATAAAGATAACATGCAACAGTCAGATCCAACATTAATGGCACTCCAGTTGTAATGCTTGGAGATGAATCTGTTGAACATTAACATTTTATAGGAAATTGTGGTTCATTGGAACTGCCTCACCATAGCCTTCTGTTATACTAGGAATACTGTGTGTTGGACTATAAAACACAATATTAAGATAAGAAAATTTGTTTCTTGAAAGTACATTATTCTCAGGTGGGAGGTTGAAGTTGGGAGAGTTGGATCCTCGCTTGAATTCAGTTATTTATTTATGATGTGACTTAAGGTCAATTTCATAACCTTTTCATATGTCTGTTTTCTCCATATATTATGATAACAATAATAATCTATGCTGTCTGTTTCATACAGTTGTGAGGATAAGATGAAATAATAAATGTGAAGCACTTTAAAGCTTTCAAAGGTATTATTATCCACTGTCATTTTTATTGGAAGGCCTGGCTTAGAAAACATATTTCAGTTTCTTGCCTTGCCTTTCTTTAGAGAGCAGTAAACCCATCAGGGCTCACGATGGTCTTGCCTTTATGTAGTTTATAAGTGCAAGAGGAGCTATGTGTGTGTTTCATTTCCCTGCCTAGTCCTATGTGCTGTGGGGGAAAGAGAAGGGTGCAGAATTACTCCCACTCTATGTGTCTGCTCTACACATTGCTACGATTCATCCAGATATTTTCCCTCTATTTAGTGCATGAAAACCTTGGCATCATTTTCACTGTGGGCAGGGAATCTCAGTATATATCATTATTTCTAAAGAGCTTGTGTCAGTTTTTTCTGTTCTTTGACATCACCCAATACATTCTACAACTGACAAAGTTATCAAACGACACAAGTACTTCTACATTTAAAGAGGGTTCAGTTGTATTTTTACTGGGACTGACTTTTTAAAACACACTTTTGATTTTAGAAGAGTAGCAGGTCAAAGAGTTCCCATATAACCCCAACACAGTTTCCCCTATTATTAATATCTTACGTTAATATGGCACATTACTTACATTACAGTTAAGGAAAAGTTAATATCAATAATTATTGATATTATTAACTAAAGCCTATACTTTGATTTCTTAGTTTTTCTTTAATATCCTTTTTTTTTTTTTTTGTGTTGTAGGACTCCATCCAGGATAACACATTACATTTAATAATACATCTTCTTAGGCTTCTCTTGACTATGAGTGTTTCTTAGACTTTCCTTGTTTTTGATGATCTTGACAAGTTTGAGTATTGCCGACACTGACTTTTAAACAGAGATTTTAAGGCTTCTCAATGGAATAAAATGATAATAGATCCCCCAACCCCTGAATCACCACACACAAATAAAACCCCATAGTGTAAAGGATATGCAGTGGTTCTCAACCTTCCTAATGCCACGACCCTTTAGTACAGTTCCTCATGTTGTGGTGACCCCCAATTTCATTGTTACAAATTGAACATAATTAAAGCATAGTGATTAATCACAAAAACAATATGTAATTATATATATGTTTTCCGATGGTCTTAGGCGACCCCTGTGAAAGGGTCGTTCGATCCCCAAAGGGGTCTCGACCCACAGGTTGAGAACCGCTGATTTAGAGGAAGCTGTAAGCTAGGCAAACCTCACAAAGTCCCAGCAAGGAGTCCTAACAAAAGATGGGATTCCTTCAGGCCACCACGCCTTTTTGGCAAATCAATTTATAAAGTAGATAAAGGGATTGAAAAACAGGAAAGACCTTGTTACATTATCAATTTTCAATAATTATCAATTATCAATACTCAAGACACTTAAAATATTTTCCTTAATGAAGTAGAAGAGGGAAAGAAGTCATAAAAAGGTTTGAATAGTACAAAAAGGGGCCACATGCTAACCTCACTCAGGGAAGGCCTGGGTGGTGGCCTTGCAAACTCGAGACCTAAAGTAACCACAAAGGATGGTCTGAAATTACAACCTTTTAATTGAAAAGCAGTTTATAGTGGGTAGTCATGTCTCAGGCCAGTATCTTCCCTGACAAAGATCATCTTCCATCTTTACTGAGCCTACTGTCTTTTTCTATCTAAGATATCATAGCTGTGGAATGTCACGGTAACTTGTAACTTCCCCTTTTCGGGACGCCTCAGGGCACAACAAATGAGGCCAGGGCACAGACCACAGATTTCCTCATTGCTATTGTTGTCTTGTTAATTGTTGACTATGACTATCCTGTACCCACCTATGTAAAAGAAGCATGTGTCTATCATTTTATTTTTTTATCCAATCCCAGAGGTTTCCCCACTTTGCTTTTTCCCTCCTCCCTGATCTATCATCGGTGGATTTCATGTAACCCACTTATGTCTCCTTTGATTGTAATGTATAAAACAAGGTGAAAAACTGTCATTCTCTGGAGCATTATCTCAATACAGTTGAGATTCTGATTCCTGACAATTGTCAACAGTTTGGCTCAAATAAACTCACAAAAAAATCTTTACAGGTTGAATGTTTCTTACTTTATAACAATATTCATATATATTAGAATTTTATTTCAATGTATTATTTCTTAAAACAGTTTTTTAATATACTCATAAAACTTTACATCTTAAACCCAACACCTGAGACCTTGTGTCGAGCAATAAATCTATACGCTTTTACAGCCTATTCTTTCATAAAAGGCCAATTTTCATCAGAAGTATCAAGAACAAAATACATAAGTATTACTTGTAGACTCCAAGAAGCGATTCAGTTATGGTAACATTGTTTAGCATCACTTGCCAGAGACAAGATGGCTTTAAGTGTTTATTATAACCCTGAGTATCTGTTTCTATTAATACTTGAGGGGATTGAATCATTGACTTTTCAAGCAACTTCACCAAAGTCTATAAAATGATTACTTTTCATCCTTTCACGATCATTACTGGTCTTGCCCCCTATGGCCTAGAACCCATCCTTCACTTTTTTACAGGTGTTCAGTTTTACTAAACTTCTGAGATGGATGTGCCATCGTATACAATTTATTTTCCTTTAGGCAAGATATTTCCTATGGGGGAAAATGTTGTTATCTTTGCTTCACACCAAGAGGATGAATCTTCTCAGGGACTTTGAAATCAGGGGGAATGAGGCTAGACAATCAGTCAGAAGGCATTTATTTCTTTTATTACCTGACACTTAGTTCCCGACATCAACAGCTGTTTCAGTTGTTGAGCTTTCGTTGGTACTGATACTAGGAAGCTTACAGGCTAACATGAAGGAGAGACAGATGGTACTCCTTCCTTCCTCTTTTCACTAGTTTGAGTTTAAGGATTTCATTATGACCAAAAATTGGGTGAGAGTGTGTATCTGCTTATAGTTCTTGCTTTAACCAAAGTTGTTTATACTTATCTCCTCAAAGCAATTAATTGGAGTGAAGACATTGAGTTCCTAATTTGGCAAATGCGTTCCGAACGTGTAGTGACTTGCTAGCTCATAATTGACCTTAAAATAAAATTCTGTGAGGAGTGTGAAGCAGCAAGTCCTTACAACGGTGTGAGGCAAAGCATTTCCTTATACCATGAAGGAAAACTGTGCAGGGAAGGTAAACTGAGTTCCATCATGTACTTTTAGCATGAGTGTTGACTGCAGTAGACAGCCTTCGATTTTAATGTGATTCCAGTGTTTATCAGAGCTTCATAACATCCACCCTTTTGTCCTATCATCAGTTCCTCTCCCTTTGTTCTTCTTTATGGTTATATTAGTCAATTTAATCCGCTTTGGTTACTATTCTACTTCAAAGGACTTTTGTACATCTTCATTTTTTGACTCAATATTATTTCTAACATTCAGAGCCAAAACTTTATCAATTTGCATTGCCTGAGAATTTTTTTTTTTTTTTTTTTTTTTAACCAGACACCAGCATGTGACTCTAGCAAACATTGCTTTGAGGATGGGTGTGAGGGCTGTTCAGGACAATCATGATTAGTATAATAAAGTACTCTGGCAAAGGCTGCCGTAGGAAGAGTAGGTTCCTACACCCTTCCCAGAAAGCCTGTTTAGGTGCTGCCACAGGCTGGAAAAATTTCCATGTAAGGGCTCAATTCAAGTCATGGTTACAGATCAGTTGCCTTGGGTTTTACCACAAATGTAAATAAGAGAACCCACCATACAGAGCCATCTGTAATTTCCCCATTAACTAGTCCCTTCACTCCAAGTGCACACAAGCCAGAATGAATGGCTACCACCCAGGCAGCAACCCTGGCATGAAGAGAGAAAGAAAGAAAGAGATGTTAGGTTTATTGTTTATTGGTTTGTGTGTCTCTCTTGGATGGCTTAGGGCTGAAAAGAATAGGCGTAAGCTCATCTTGCCTCTTGTTTTAAATGCAGCAGCTCTTTTGGTGTGTTTTTATTTTTAAAGTCTTTTTTTGAGGGAGCAATAGCATTTTTAGCCATATGTTTTAGAGACCTGGTGCTAACGGTTAAGTTAAAAGGTATATAAAGGAATATTAGAGTATCAGGCTACCAGTAAGTTAGCAAATGAGCAATAGACAATAAAAAGGAAATGAGAGAGTTTCTCCATGCCCATGTTGGATATTTATATGGATTTTGGAGCTCTTCATGTGTCTCCAACCCACCCACACGACACCATTAAAAAATATGGTGTGTGTATCAAATACAGCCTGAGTTTCCATGAAGGCATTCCAAAAGAAACTGTGAGTTGCCCATGTAACCAATTTTTCCCTGAATTTTCCTGTGTAAGTGGAAAAAAAATAGCTGTTCTGGTTTCAGCCACACTCAGCCATACTGGCTTTATACCTGTTTCAAAATCTGCTTGCATAGTACTAATGATCATCTTTAAAGAAAATGCCTCATAAAAAAGGACAACAGGCTAATTTACTGTACAGTAAGGAAAAGGAAAATCATATTACGCATACTATAAAAGCAATCTATCTCTTTCCTTTTTTTTCCTCCCTGAATGTTGATTGCCCAACTCAATAACACTCTTGGGAAACCAAAGGGCAGCATTCCAGGAAGCAATTTATAAATTAAGAACTCCATACAAGTTCTAACCAAAATCCGAATTTGTTCTAGGTGCTCTGGTTGCTTTTCTTGTCCTGAATATTGATAGAACGTGGAACCTGAAGAAAACTGTGCTGTGGTACAAATGGTCAGGGCTGTTGATGGCAACGTGTGTTCTGTGCCATTATTTGTCCACCAAATGTGACAAAGCAGCACACGGATAGGCGGAGTCTGCCGGGAACTGCAGGAGGACTTGTGAACCACAGCGATGTTTGCTGTTAGGCTTTTGTCTCTGTGAGCAGTATGGAGTGAACTGGAATTTAGGTGTCTTTCTACATCACATTAAAAGTTAGAATCTGGCCAGCGTTGCTGGGTGGTTGAGCATTGGTGGTTGAGTGCTGACCAATGAACCAGGAGATCCTGATTTGATTCCTGGTCAGGGTACATGCCTGGTTTGTGAGCTCTGTCCCCAGTAGGGGGCATGCAGGAGGCAGCTGATCAATGATCTGCTCTCATCATTGATGTTTCTATCTTTCTTTCTTTTTATTTTTTTTAAAATATATTTTTATTTATTCCAGAGAGGAAGGGAGAGGGAGAGAGAGATAGAAACATCAGTGATGAGAGAGAATCATTGGTTGGTTGCCTCCTGCACGCCCCCCACTGGGGATTGAGCCCGCAACCCAGGCACATGCCCTTGACTGGAATTGAACCCGGGACCCTTCAGTCTGCAGGCCGACACTCTATCCACTGAGCCACACCAGCTAGGGCAATGTTTCTATCTTTCGCTCCCTCTCCCTTCCTCTCTGCAAATCAATAAAAACTATATCCTATATAATAAAAGGCTAATATGCAAATTGACCGAATGGCGGAACTACCGGTCGATATGATGCGCACTGACCACCAGGGGGCAGGCGCTCAACACAGAAGCTGCCCTCTGGTGGTCAGTGCACTCCCACAAGGGAAGCGTCGCTCAGCTGAGGGGACCTCCCCGCCGCCCCCCCCCCCCCCCCAGTGCACGAATGTCGTGCACCGGGCCTCTAGTATTAATATAATAAAAAAAAAGTTATAAAAAGTTTTAGGTGCATTTGTGGGCTTTTCCCCCCCCCCCCCTCACAGACAGAAACTCCAATGTGTGGTTAGAAAAGCCAGAGGGAAAAATCAGCCCCAGATGATCTGGAAGAGAAAATGAAAACATACATCCCTCTTTATCCATCAGAGTCTTGTTTTCTGTTAAGAGACCTCCTGGTGCCTGTCTTTGGGACAGCAAGGAATATGGCCAACTTGACCCCTGATTATAGGTCGGTGTTAATTGGACAGATGTATATCTTTTTTACCACTTGGGAACTCTGAATTTTACTGAAAGATCTGGAAGCAAGAATTCCTTAAAGTCCCCAGGTATTTGGAAGCCCAAGGGTTTTTAGGGAAGTGAAATTGCCTGCAACCTTAACACATTTCGTACCGCTCAGGAGTTTTCTCGTGTTTCGCGTGCCATCTGTTAAGGACCACTCACAAGCGTTCTCGTTTTTCACGCCCATGGAAAAATGAGCGAATCTAGATACTTATGTAAATTTTGTTTGGTCCCTCTTCATGGAGGAAAATGTTTTACGCAGTACTATACGTTAAAAAAGTACTAGGAACTTTAATTGTTTAATTGTTTTTGTAAATAAAAATGTTATAATCATTGAAAAACAACACCTAAAGTGCATTATGATGATTTAAATAACGTGCAGTTTGCCCAAAAACGTGCGGTCCCTGGCAGATGTCTTAGAGATTTCTATGCGGTACGCAATGTGTTAATTGTAGGCCTCTTCTTTTCTCTTTATTCTCTTCTGGCATTCCCTCACTCTTCTGAAGGAGGCAGACTCTGAGGAGGCTTTGCTGGGTTTCTGCCAGTCCTGTGTGGGATAACTACACAGAAACCCACTCAGCCCACTGGGGAATGGACGCAGCCCCCTACCCTAAACAGTGTACCAAGTGCCTCTCTCTCCAGCAACTTCCCTCTCATTTGACAAATGAGAGCTTGGGAACTTGCCCCTCTTCAGTCTGACATTCAAGTTTGATGCGGGGCTCCGATAGCTGATCAAGTACATTGAAATCTCCACGCAGGAGATGAGTCTAATTTCTCCATCAGAGACATTTAGGAAAAGGGAGTTGCAGTAACTGGAAATCAGAGTGCAAACATCACTGCTCCACTTGCTTGTTAAGAGATTTGGACATCTGGGTTGGCATACAAAGGTCATTTTAGGCCAGAGGGGTTTCGCATTGTTCCTTTAAGTCAGACCTTCAATGTAAACTATTTTCAACACTTGCCATGAAGAACAAATGACCTTTAGTTACTTGCCCGGAAGACAAATGGCACCTTCACTCAATAAATATGGTTTGCTGGGATCTTATCCATCTTGGCTTTAAGTTTCTATTAGAATATTTTAAAACTATAGAATCCTTGAAATCCCCACTGGATTACAATTAATTTGTGATACTTTACTTTTTGAATTCTGGGGGAGATTTTATGATAACATTGCTAAATGGCATTCTCCTTGTATCACCCTGTGTGTTTCAGAACACATTGATTTAGAGTGGGTACACTTTAAAGGAGTCTGGGTAAGAGCGGGATCAGGGCTCCAGGAGACATTTTAAGTATTAACAATTCTTACTTATGACAGAAAGAAAGATTTAACATTGAACATCTTGAAAATTGAATGCAATATTCTTTAGTCAGATCTTACTGCAGATTTAGTGATATTGTAGGTCCTTTTGTAACACATTGAGAAGACATGCGTTGTATCTGGGAACTTGGCAACTCGTAGCAAATAAATAAGAGGATATGACCGATAGACTAAGTGGCTGAGGAATTTTTTTCTAACCTTAAGTAAAAGCAAGGATGTTAAGTCACTCCTGAATAGATCCGTGATGAATTATTCAGTTATCTGCATTTTTACTTTTTTTTTTTAAAGTCTACTCCCTTGACAATTGACAAACTAAAAAATAAATATTTTAGCTTTGCTCCAGGGAAATAGTACGCATTTAGTTTTCCTCTCCTGTGGTAATTGGGAGATAAATGTGCTCCCCGATCCTGCCATGGGAGGACAAGAGCCAAATGCCTATTATCTTCTGTGCCCAGGGTATGGAATGTACTGGAGCCTAATGTCGTCTCCACTCTAAAACTCTATGGAAAGACACTGGCCGCTATGAACCTGATGGGCCGAGGCATTTGCTCAGCTGCTGGCAGCTGCTACTGTAGTAAAGCAGACATTAGCATTTGTGACGATGACAACTTATTTGAATGGGATCCTGAACTGAGAATGTATTGTCTTTCCTTGGGAGAAATGTCTCTAAAAGGAAAATGTTGGTAATTATAGAGGTGGGTTTTGTTGCTCTGGAGTAACTTCCTGTTTTAAATGGAATGTTAAGGAGGATTGCCTATATTTTTAAATGAAGAAGTAGGCTATGTAAACTATTCAGAGAGATAGTAGGGAAATGTTTGGCTTTTTCTTGCAAATACAGTCTCCTCATATACCTGCTTTGTGTCCCTTTCAATAAATAATCATAAAATAGTCTGTGTTAATCAGACTTATAGTCTACAGTATTTACTTTTTGATTTTTGTAAAAGAAACATTGATCATATTTAGATAATGCAGCTTGGGTTTTGAAAAGTTAAAATCAAAACAAACATGTACATAAACTATATAAAACTACTATAAAATATATAAAATATTACAAAGAAATATTTAAAAATTTTAAATTTAAATTTTGTTTTCAGACAAATGAAGCAAGGCATAAATCTTTTGGTTCTAATTCTAGATTTGTAGGAATAATTCATGACTTATATTACTGGTGGAGTCTAGGGAGCTAGACTAGTCAATGATAAAATTTGATCAGCTTTTTTGATCAACTTCTGATTTTAGCAGATACCTGTGGCACAGTAGTTTGTTCAGTGGTTTTTGTTTTTTTTCCCCCCTAGGTGGTATATGCAACTATAACCAGTTTTTATTTATTTTCTTTAGATTCCAAAGCATCATACAAGATGTTTTATATTTCTTTTCTAATTTAAAAATAACAGACGTGGTTGATGAAGGGACTACATTGCATGTAATGTATTTAGATATCAGCAAGGAATTTGTTAATGACATTGAAAGCTGTGGCATTAGGGCTAATGAATGCTGATTACATGAACCCATGGAACAGTGAAAACTTCTAGTGTCTTGCCAGAAGACCCCTGATCATAGTATATGCTTCACTCTCAACTTGCCCTGCTGGTTGGATGGTCAGATTAGAAGGCCTTCAGGACTGGAATAAATTAACAGTCTGTTGGTTGATAGTATCAGGGCTCAATCTCATCTCAGCAGGATGGAATAGGTCTGTTGTTATCAACTATTGGGATCAACATAAAATCCCTAAACTCAAGGAGATAGTAAAAGAGTGGTTTCCTTGTATTGCAAGGGAAAAGGTTAATAGCTTCAGGGGACTGAGTGTGGGTGAGCTTTGTGGTATTATTAACATTGTTTGGGCTACCCCACAAATAGTGTGGTGTTGGGTTACATTAACAAAAGTTGAACTTCTGTTTAAGAGCTGTTAGTACTGATACGGAACTGAAACTACTCTGTAGGTAACATTCTAGGAGACTTATTTTTAACTAATTTTAAGTCACACCTTAAAAAGGATTGATTACAGGAGCCCTAACCGGTTTGGTTCAGTGGATAGAGCATCGGCCTGTGGACTCAAGGGTCCCAGGTTCGATTCCGGCCAAGGGCATGTACCTTGGTTGCAGGCACATCCCGGGGGAGCTGATGCAGGAGGCAGCTGATTTATGTTTCTCTCTCATCAATGTTTCTAAATCTCTATCTCTCTCCCTTCCTCTCTGTAAAAAATCAATAAAATTATTTTTTTTAAAAAAAGAATTACAAGAGAGAGCAACTAGAATGAGGGGACTTGAGGAAGAAACTGGAGAAAAAACCATGTGCAGAATGGTTGCCACCTTTCCCAAGGGCAGAGTCATGGCAAAGTCTTTCTGGCCTAGTCTGCTCTCTCCATTCTAACAATAAAAAGCCTTTCTAACAATTTGTTTGGACAGTTTTGTACTTTTAATGCCAATTCTGAACTACTCATATCTTAATCTGAACTACTGGTAAAGGTATTTTTTAATACCCTTCAAGATTGAAGTTTTAATCTTGAGGGCTGGAAAAATCTTGGAAACTGTTCATACAATTTGAAGCCAAGAACCCCCAAATGGTATTTAATTATCTGGCCTATGTTCACATTATTATTTATTGGGATTTGGTATTCACATTTTGCAGTCTTCATTGTGCTGTGATATATTATTAGTGTTCTGTTGAATAATTTGTGTCTATTTCCTTCTAGTATTTCACTTAAAACATCTAGATTTTTCTTTATAGGCCATTTCCCCAATACCTAAAAGTTCTCATTCCCTTCTCCACCTGTCAGGATCTTATGAATCCTCCTTTAAATTCTAATTCCTAAATCTGCTTTAAATTTTTCTGTCCCTCAGATTTCCCCACCCTTCTGAATACAAAAGCATTTTTT
Source organism: Myotis myotis (assembly GCF_014108235.1). Taxonomy (NCBI): domain Eukaryota; kingdom Metazoa; phylum Chordata; class Mammalia; order Chiroptera; family Vespertilionidae; genus Myotis; species Myotis myotis. The sequence goes on from NW_023416335.1 coordinate 179,946,830, forward strand.
TTTCTTCATGGGTTTTAAATTATTTTCAGTAAAGGGCGTTATATTTAACTTTATCATTTGTTTTTTTATTCTACCTCCAAATTTAAACTTTTTGGATTTAATCTTATACAAAGCAGTGAGTTGAGAAGAACACATGTTAATTATGGCTATAATTATTTGATGGACAGAATGCTATGCTATTTCACTGAAAATTCAGAAATCTTTTGACACAAATGATTTTTTTAAAGGAAAACAAGGACTGCTTGTTATGATGCATGTACAATGATAATTCCCACTGGGACAAAGTAGTTCAATTCTTTTAAGATAATTATTTTACCACAAGGCATTCAGTAGTAGTACACACACACACACACACGCACACACACACACACACACCACATACACATACACGCAAGTGCACACACAACTCCTCTATAGTGTGAAGGTCTGAAGATGCTCAGCTGTGATTCAGTTCTTCCTCGAAGGAAGCAACAAATGGAGTGTTCCTAATTAATATGATTTAAAACATTGTCAGCTAGCATAAGGCAGGACAATGCTAGATTATCTTCAATAAGGCATCTTATTTCTGTAACTCATTTTTAATTCAAGAAAACATGATTCTTGCTCTCAAGAAGTTTATAATCCTTTGAATCGAAATTAAGAAGAGAGGGAAGTCTTCAGTAAAATGCTACTTTCTTAGTAAACCAAATGTAAACAACCGGAGACAAGGAGCAAGAAAGATTAATGAGTTGAACAGATTGACTTATGAGAAAAGATTAGAAGAACTAAATATATGTAACTTGACTAAAGGAGTCCTATGGTAGGAGACATGAAAAATAGCCAAATTTACTCCTGTGTTAGGCTTTAGAGTCCAAAGACTGTCCATACAGGCAAGATGATGTTTATCAATGCTATAAACATCGTACGTACATTTCTTGCAGCTCATATACAAACTTGAAATGCAATGGACAACACAAATAAAATTAACCTCTGCCTTTGTGACGGAATGCACGTCTGATTCAGCACACTTGTGTAGATACTGAATTATTATTATTATTATTTTAATTTAGGCAAAACACTTTGAAGACTTCTGTGTTACTTAGAGACAGAACCAATGAAGAAAATGCAAAAGACTGCAAAATGAGTTTTGTGTGGAGTTTAAAGTATGAAAAAGGCTTAGAAAATCAACTTATAAACCAAGTTAGGCTCATTGTGGCCAAATTTTTTTATCACCTGAAAGCGAAATGAACATGTAGATAATGTGGGTGTTGATCCCATGAGCCTACCACATTACAGTAACATGTCCTATGCCGGCAGATGTCTTTGTTACAAGAAACTTGAGAGACTGTGGATGATCATTCATGCAGCTTTGAAACAAAGGAGTTTCTTTAACAAACTGGAATGATGGTAAAATACACAAGTACTCACTTGCTTTTCAGTTTTGACTCAGAAGACTGCTCCCATGATCAGCATCTCATCTGCCAGGGAAACTTATATTGTGCATTTAAATAACTAAATTAAAATGACAAGGAATGGGGATGCCCAAAACAAGGTTTAGTTTCTGTAGTGAGTGATTCAGAGAGGCCCATAAGAACTTTCACTGAAAGAGAAAATTGCTGTAGCACTGTCAATTCACCTCGTGTTTTCACACTCCAGAAAAATTCTACGTGATATTATTCTTTTGTTTTGCATAAAAGAAAAAGAATCATTATTTTCTTCTACACACAGTTTTGTTTTTGAAGATTAGTAAAACCTGATGCTTTGTTGTTATTTCTTCATCCGAGGATATTTTTATTTTTTATTTTATTTTATTTTTTCTTTATTGATTAAGGTATTACATATGTGCCCTTATCCCTCCATTGCCCCCCTTCCCATCCCCCACTCATGCCCTCACCCCCCTGGTGTCTGTGTCCATTGGTTAGGATTATATGCTTGCATACAAGTCCTTTGGTTGATCTCTCCCCCTCTCCCCTACCTTCCCTCTGAGGTTTGACGGTCTGATCGATGCTTCTCTGTCTCTGGATCTGTTTTGTTCATCAGCTTATGTTGTTCATTATATTCCACAAATCATTGAGATCATGTGATATTTATCTTTCTCTGACTGGCTTATTTCGCTTAGCATAATGCTCTCTGGTTCCATGTATGCTGTTGCAAATGGTAAGAATCCCTTCTTTCTTATAGCAGCATAGTATACCATTGTGTAGATGTACCACAGTTTTCTAATGCACTCATCTGCTTATGGGCATTTAGGCTGTTTCCAAATCTTAGTTATGGTGAATTGTTCTGCTATGAACATAGGGGTGCATATATCCTTTCTGATTGGTGTTTCTAGTTTCTTGGGATATATTCCTAGAAGTGGGATCACTGAGTCAAATGGGAATTCCATTTTTAGTTTTTTGAGGAAACCCCATACTGTTTTCCACAGTGGCTGCACCAGTCTGCATTCCCACCAGCAGTGCACGAGGGTTCCTTTCTCACCACATCCTCGCCAGCACTTGTCATGTGTTGATTTGTTGATGATAGCCATTCAGACAGGTTTGAAATTTTTCCATTGGTTACTAGAGAGAGTGGAAGGGAAAGGGAGAGACTGAAAGAAAGAAACATCAGTGTGAAAGAGACATAGGGATTGGTTGCCTCCCACATGGGCCTGACCAGGGCCAGGGGTCGAGCCTGCAACCCAGGTATATGGCCTTGACTGGAATCGGACCCAGGACCCTTCAGTCCACAAGCTGATGCTCTATCCACTGAGCCCACCGACTAGGACAAGCCTGATGATTTTGAAAGGAAAATGAAAGAATCTATCTAAAATGTCCCTCATTAGTCATCAAACTGAGGAAATAATTGTCATTGTAATTGAATATGAGTTGTCCTAAATATTATTTTAATTCTGTATTTTCATTCTACTTCTCTGTATTTTTACTCTAGCAACTACACTGGTGTGGAGATGATAAGAAAATATATTTATTTATATGTATATTTATATATGTATATGTGTACTTATTTACATACATACACATTAGGTAACCAAAACATCCAAAATTGATTATCCATTAAAAACAAATATCAATGGATGTAGCATCATATCAATGTGATAATGTAGAACAACCTTTTATTTACAGTACTCTTTCTGTAAATTTTCAAGTGTGCGTACATAGTGTATCAATAATCCACACTTACGTGGTTTCTCTGTTCTGTGTGGTCCTTTAAAAATAAATTTTGCACCAATTTAAAAGTAGTATCATAGAATGAAATCGCAAGAATGAAGAATATTCTGAAATGTAAATATTCTAGAATGAAAACTTGGAATCTCTTTTTTAGCATAAACTTGTTTATAAATAGAAGCATTGAACAGACCAAAATGGAATTTCAATGAAAAAGTGTGAGATCTCTTAGGAGATCTAACATTCCACATGGATCGAGGATTACTTACATCTTCATTCAGGCATATATCGATATATAATAGTAACAGTGGGGAGAATGTCATTTCTGATAAGTGTCAGCATTTCAAAGACTGAAAAATCTATGAGTAAAATTGTTCTTAATATGTTATCATCGCCAAATGAAAGCTGTCCTGATTTCCCCATTCTTTCCTCCGGGGAATTATACTTATCTTTCATTCTGTGTCAGGAGAAACTGTCATTTAAGGGCAATTTCCGTTCCTATGCTGGCATATTTCTTTTGTTTGTGTTCTTTCTTTTCCCATATGGGAATCTCTCTCAGCATGTGAGTGCACAGTTTATCCATGCATAAATGGCAGCACTAGCTGCTTCTCCTGTTGCCTCAGGAGTCGTTGCTACTGAGAGGTGCTGGTGGGACAGATACTGAGGGGACTGGCAATTTTCTTCTGATGTCTGAAATTAAAGATAGTTCTGTTCATGTGCTTTGTGATTCTACTTGAAATCTTTCAACCTGCAAGGCTTTTGATGACTATATTAACTACTGTGATTATGGATAAGCAAGGGTTCTCCCAGTTCACATGAGACAGATTTACCAAGATATTTTAAAGAATTAATTTAAAAATAAATCTGAAGTTAGGTAAATGGTCACCTCTAGTAGATAGTCCAGAAGGTACTGCGATCCTTGAGGGGAGATGGAAGCACAGGGTTAAGGAAGCAGCATGACACCATGGTTCAGCATGTGGGATCTAGGGCCAGCGCACCTGGGTCCAGGCTCTTCCTCTGAATCCTGCTATCTGTGGGAACTTGGGTGAGTTAGCTCATTAGTTTTGTCTTTGTACCTCAATTATCCACTTCTAAAATAGGAATGGTTTCTCTCTCAGAATTAAATGAGTTAATACTGGTCAAGTTCTTAGAATTCTGCTTATGGTAGGTATCCAATAAGCATTAGTTATTTTATATTTCTTCATGGATTCTCTAGCACCTAGCACAGACCTATCTTCATATTAGGTAAAATTATATTAAGTAAATATACACACAACTGAATAAATACCTGGATATCCCTTAGATATTTTCCAATGTAAAATTTTATGGGCCTTCTTTTTTCTTTACTGCATCCTTCACTGAAATTATGGTATGTGTAAGTATTGTCATGATCACTTCAGAGATGGAGAGGCATTACACATGCTACTTAAGAAGTGTGTAGTCTTGGGTAAGTTCTTTAACCTTTGTTAAGCTCATTTTTCTCAACTGTAAAAGGGTGGTTGCAAAGGGTCAATGATACTCTCTAGGTAGATGTATGTATGTAGAATACTTACCTAGTGATTGGTATAGTAAACACTTAATAGATGTTAGCATATTTTCTAGTATGGGGGGTAGTACATGCATAAAACAAATATGCAGGGTAGAAATGACACAATAAAAGAAATTAATGCGTTAGTTGAGCATATTTACAAGGTGCAGCAGTGGGTGATGGGGAAGAGTGGTCAAGGAAAGTTAGGAGGAGTTGGCATTTGACTTGTACATTGGAAAGTGCATGGGATTTAGACATTCTCCATGCAGAGAATGGCATTTCCAGTAGAGGAAACAACAGAAATGAAGACTCAGACTTCAGACCTCAGGTGCTTAGCTTAAAGGAGACATTCATACATACTATCAATAGGGAAACTAATGAGAACTAGAGTTGGAAAGGTAAATTGGAACCAGATAAGAGAAATTCTTGAATAAGTTGCATGTTATTTGTCAGGTATTTGAAAAATTTTTAAGATTTCTGATCAGGGGAATGATATAATATGAATTCAGGAAAGTTTCACTTGGTTTTTATAAGTAAGATGGAATCGAGATGAAGATATTGGAAACAAAGGTATCCTAATATATAAAAACCTTGGGTCTGTCACATCCACAATGACCAGAGGCTCGACCTAACACCCAGGCTGCGTGCACAGCAGGCTCTGGTGGGTGGGGACTTGTGGCTGCAGAGACGGGGACGGGGAGGTGGGGTCGGCACTCACACTCACTCACAACCGCACACACGCACATACACACACAGCTCCCACCAGCTCACAGCCTTCTCTCCCTTTCTTTCCCTCCCTCCCAGCTCACTTTAGGAGACTCTCTCAGAATGGGGATACAAAACAGACTGGGCCTGAAGAGGCCTGGATGGAAGGGAGGGTGGGCAGAGGGTGGAGCAGCCCCCACTGACCCCACCCCCTTCTCAGCCAGGAAAGAGGAAGAGGAAGGCAGGGAGGCAGGGAGGCCTGGAGGACTGCTGAGAAAAACAGAGAGAGACAGAGACTGGGCGAGATCAGGCCGACAGGGGAGGGCAGTTGGGGGCGAGATCAGGCTGGCAGGGGAGGGCAGTTAGGGGCGATCAGGCAGGCAGGCAGGTGAGCGGTTAGGAGCCAGCGGTCCCAGATTGTGAGAGGGATATCCGACCGGCGGTCGTACATCCCCTGAGGGGTCCCCAATTGGAGTTGGTGCAGGCTGGGCTGAGGGAACTCCCCCCCCAACCCCCCCTTCCGCCCCCCCCCCCCCGCACAAATTTTGTGCACCGGGCCACTAGTTTAACAATAAGATGGAATGGAGAAGGAGTTGGGTAATGGTTCGAGCAAGAGATAATGAAGTCGTGAGCTAGTAATATAAGTGGGACTGCAGTGGAAGAAACAGACTAATAAAAGAGATATCAGTGGAAGAAATGTTAAGACTTGGCAACTGTAAGTCTTGGAACAAAATCAAGAAGATAAACAAATTATTCTCCAAGATTTTTAATTTCAGGTAATTTTTAGTTTCAGGTGTGAGTGAGGATATTTTTCCATTGATTTTTAGAGAATGCAAGGGAGGGGAAAGGGAGAGAGAGAAATACCAATGTGAGAGAGATACGATGATTAGTTGCCTTCTACTCACACCCAGACCGGTGTGGGGGATTGAACCTGCAACCAAAGTATGTACCCTTGCCCCAGGAAACGAACCTGCAACCCTTCAGTCTGTGGGCTGATGCTCTAACCGTCCAGTGCTACAGTTCCTTTTATGAACTGTGAAATCTGTGGATGGAAGGTAAATATTGCAGTGTTCTGATAAAACTATTGAGTTACAGTGCAATAGGAGAGCACCTTTGTTTCTTTCTTTCAAGAAAATAATAAAATGAGAGAGATTACACAGAGGAAATGTAGATGTGTTCAGTTATCTTAATGGATCAATGGAAATCTGATCATTTATGAACTTGGAATTTTAATATCAAGTACAATAAACTATGTTTTAATAGTGGTAAGGTTTTATGATAAGACAGGTAAAATAAGAAAATTTGAGGTTATTTCTAATATTTTAGTCATAATTTAAAAAGCTCTTTTAATATACTACCAAACATATAATTTGGTGTGTGACAAAATAGATAGTTCTTGATTCTGGATGTCCTAGGTATTGGACAAATTCACTTTTTAAATGTTTAAATGTTTAAATGTTTAAAATGTTAAATCCTATTTATTTTCAGGATTTTGTGTTTCTTTTTGGAAAGTTTTGCTGGTTGTTTTTTAACTACTAACAAATCAATTTGATAATAAAGTAAGTGACTGTTAGGCAAGCTGTTTTATTAACTTGTAGTTTCCATTAAAGGTAACTTTACTTAGCCTTTTTTGTTTTGTTCAAATAGACTTCAAGAGAAAGACAATTGTATTGCTCAATTTGAATCTAAATGATTAATATTTATACCTAAGTATAAATAACAATACATAATAGATTAATACATATAGGTAAACAGTATTAACCAAGCTCTTCAATTTACAGTAGTATTTGATGCAAGTTATGACAATATTTCTCTCATTCCAAAGAGAATCTGAAACCAGGAGAACTAAAGGAATTTATTTCTTTAAAAGTGGTTCCTTATAATTCAACTGAGACTGTCGTTCACATACAGTAGTGAAGAATTTATCTTGTCAATGCCTCCTTCATACCCAGCACATTTAATGTTTCTAAAAACTGCTGAACAGTGGTCATTTTTAACATTCAAGTGGTGAAATTATGTTTGTATATGGGTTATAAAATTATAACACCAACTCTAATATGTAGCAACATATAAAAATATTCAGATTTCTATCCTATAACTTAAATATGCATATATAAACAGAAATGATAGTGGGAGACCATTAACTCCTTAATTTTGGAATGGCTAACCTTATTTTTGAAATGTGTCATGACATTGTCTTCAGATTGGAATTCTCATTCTTATCAGTCCTTGAACCGCAGAGTAGATAGATCTCCAGTACTATTTTATTTGATCTCGGTGTCAGAGATTTATTTTTGCAGTAAACTTTAGGAGCCTCCATTGTTTTCAGAGACCAAACAAAGGTGAATAAACATGTCCCAGCCCTCAAGGGAGCCCCAGTCTAATGGGGAGGCCAACACATAGAGATGTATGCAGTGCAGACTGCTAACTGGGAAGAGGGAAGCAGAGCACTGTGAGTCCAGACTGGAGGAGGGGTCCCGCTCCTCTCTCATTTCCTCCACCTTCCTCTGGAACAATTAAGCGTGGTCAGTTCAGTCCATTTTAGGTCAGCCATTTCTACTGTTGATTGGTTTGCATTGTTAGAATCTCTTGCTTTCTTTTGTTCTGCTTTCATGGTTGACCCCAAATTGGCCACCTTACAATATCAGTATGTGGGTGCTTGTCAGATTCTTCAGAGCAGCCCTCTCCGCCATGCTAGTGCTTTGCAAACTATCTGTGATGAGGACCCAGTATTGTTTTGTTTTTTCATTTCTAATCTGTCAAATTGTTAATGTTTCTATGTCTTGCTCTTAGATGCTGTATGCCTGCCTCTTCCTGCAAACCAGTAATAAACAGTTTGTGAAGGGCAAGTGGCCCTCAGAGCATACACAGGTAGCACTGCTCAGCATGTTAGGCTATCTTCCCAGGGAGTTGGTTGTAAAATGTTCTCTTGTACTTTCTGAAATGTGGTGTATCTCCTGCCAGGTACTCATTGTTCCAGGACACTGATAGCACACAGGAAGGCCAGAGCCAAGGAAACAGGAGGGGTGACAGCACTGGTCCTCACCATCTGTCCATAGTGTCTCTCACTCTTTTCCACATCAGACTCATCACTACCACTTACTTTCTGCAAGATATTGTGTGAGGTGCTGGGGATGTGAAGACAGATAGCACACAATTCCTACCCTCAAAGTACTTTCATTCCTATGTGAGAGACTCTGACCAAAAGCTCTGTTTTATGTATGTTTAATATACTACATTTTTAATATACTATCACACAGATGATCTAAACATTATGAACTTGATAGTTCCTTCAATTTTATGACTTTGTATTTCAAATGAGTTATAGAATTTTTAAAAATGTAGGTATAGAGGAAAGCACATGGTAGTATAAATTAGCCCATTCAGAATTATCATTATTAATTTTCATAATAAAACTAGAGGTCCAGTGCATGACATTCTTGCACTGGGCGGGGGGAGGTCCCTCAGCCTGGCCTGTGCCCTCTCACAGTCTGGGACCCCTCCAGGGATGTCTGCTTGCTGGCGGCTTAGGCCCAACCCACTCCCCGTGGACATCCCCCGAGGGATCCTTAGCGTTGGTGCAGAAGTGGGAGAGGCTCCTGCTACTGCCACCGCTGCGCTTGCCAGCTGTGAACCCAGTTTCTGGCTGAGCGACACTCCCTCCCGTGGGAGCACACTGACCACCAGGGGGCAGCTCCTGCCTTGAGTGTTTTCCCCCTGGTGGTAAGTGTGCATCATTGTGACTGGTCGTTCCACTGTTCGGTTCATTTGCATATTAGCCTTTTATTATATAGGACTAGAGGCCTAGTGCACGAAATTTGTGCATGGGAGGGGGGTTCCTTCAGCCCAGCCTGCACCCACTCCAATCGGGGACATTCCTCTCACAATCTGGGACCACTGGCTCCTAACCACTCATCTGCCTGCCTGCCTGATTGCCCCTAACCCCTCTGCCTGCCTGTCTGATTGCCCCTAACTGCCTCTCTGCCTCTACCTGCCTGCCTGATCACCCTTAACTGCCCTCCCCTGCTGGCCTGATCTCACCCCCAACTACCTCTGCCTGCCTGATCACCCCTAGCTGCCCTCCCCTGCTGGCCTGATCTTGCTCCCAACTGCCCTCCCTTGCAGGGATGATCTTGTCCCCAACTGCCCTCCTCTGCTGGCCAATTTGGTTCTGATTGGTCAGTTTCTATGCCAGTCAGCATCAAAAGCTCCGCCTCCTAGGCAGCCATTGGCTCTTCACAGTTAACCCAGATTTGGTTGTGATTGGTCTATTTCTATACCAGTCAGTGTCAAAAGTTCCACCTCCTAGTCAGCCACTGGATCCCTATATTCACCCAGATTTGGTTCTGATTGTTCAGTTTCTATGCCAGTTAGCATCTCTGGGCCTATCAATGGGGCCTGATCACAAAGGCGGGGCTAATCAATAGCCCCAGTGGAGGCCTGGAGAGAAATGGAGGCACGGCTGTTGGCCAGGCTGGGAAAGAAAGAGAGGCAACTTCTGATCAATGGCTGCCACAGAGATTACGGATCAGACCCTCCCTCTCTCTGCAGGCCTCTTTCCCGGCCTGATCCGCAGCCCCTAGGCAGTCAGTGCTGGGTCAGGGTGCCCGCAGCGGCCCCAGTCAGTGCTGGGTCACCATGGCAACCCAGCACTGACTTCTGGTCTGGTGGAGCCTTTGGTCCTAATTGGTCATGTAGGGGATCTACTTTACTTAGAAGACAGTTCTCCAAACTTAGTACTGGGGTGAAGGCCAATGGAACAGGTGCCATTTTGAATCAGTACCAGTCTGTTCTGTCATTTGGCCCTCTGCGGCTGGGCTGGAATGCTTGCCTCATCGCCAGGGCGACGACTCAAGCATTCTGCGGCCAGGGTGGAACGCTTGCCTCATCGCTGTGGCAATGAAGCAAGCATTCCGCCAGGCCACTCACACTGCCTGCTCTTAGTGGCCACCCCCCACAGGACTGAGGGACTTGGGTGGGGCTGAGAGGACTGTGCTCCGCCATCTTGTGGTTATGGGCGCCACTATCTTTGTGGTGGAGTGATGGTTAATTGCATATTACCCTTTTATTAGATAAGCTTATCTGAAAACCCTTAAAATTGTGATATAGTAGTCCTTTAAAATTTTATTATAGACCTAGTATCTCCATGGTAGACATTAAGACTTAAAATGACATTGCACTGGGTGTGTCATACAGACAGAGTTATTTGAATATGATTTTAAAGCACCAAATATAGGCAACCAATTTTCTTAGTTTGTAATCCAAGTTATGTTTGCTAGAAAAGTCATTCCGGGAGGGTTTCGTTTAATAAATCTTGTTAAACCAAGCATTTGTCCAAAGCATAATTGAATATGATTATATAGTATCATTATTTATGTAACAAAATATGTATAAAAGCCTCGCCAGAGTGGCTCGGTTGAGTGTCATCCTGTGCTCCAAAGGGTTGCTGGTTCGATCCCCAGACAGGGCGCATGCAGAAGGCAACCAAGTGATGTTTCTCTCTCCCTTCCCCTCAGCATGTTCTTAAGTGAGGATTTATTAAAAAGCATAAAATCACATTGTTTTATTTCAAATAAAAAATGATCCTTCAAATCTGGTAACTGTTCTCATATCTGCTTGATGTCTTCTAGTCATTTAGTCCCTTACATGACAATAATTTATAGCAGTGGTTCTCAACCTTCCTAATGCCACGACCCTTTAATACAGTTCCTCATGTTGTGGTGACCCCCAATTTCATTGTTACAAATTGAACATAATTAAAGCATAGTTCGACCCCCAAAGGGGTCACGGCCCACAGGTTGAGAACCACTGATTTATAGCATCCTTTTTACAAATTAAACATATTTATGTAAATGTTTTGTTAAAAGTGGTCACAACAGTGTTTTGCTATAAAATGGTCACTTTTATAAGACATTCTTGATTAATGAAGACTTTTATCACATTAAGTGATTTTCTAGTTTTCTGAGTATTGCTTGCTTTTCATATTTTATATGTTCATAAACTGCAGTCAGATATCCAAAATAACTTGATATATTAACACTTTAATCACACAATTTCTTGTTAGTTTGTAAGTCTCTCTTTAAATCTCAGATATTAGAAAATACACTAAGTTATTCAATGAGGACTAGAGAGGCTAGACATTTGCAGAATCCTTTCTGACTGAGGGCCAGCTCTAATCAAACCTGGGAGGCTGTTTACACCTATCCTCACACTCATGAAGATGAGTATCATTTGGATCCATTCAAGAGCAAATGGACTATATATTTTAAGGTTGTTTGATCTGGAGAGGAAAACCTAAAAACATTCCCAAGGTTTTTGTGAGATCTGAAGACAACTGATTTAAATATTTTAAGTTGAAATACTGTAGCTCTATAGATTCTTTGAAAACACCATCAAGTCAACTTAACTCCTAGTTGGGGGAATTTGCTGTTGTACTTTCAGAAGGTTTTGAATTCAAATGGTGGTGTGACGAACGTGCCTCTTGCAGGCTTGCACCAGCTTATGGGAGCTCATGTGTATATTGCTTCCCAACTCTGTCCAGTGACTTCATGGTGGAGTGGTAGCTTGAAATCGGCCAGGTGGGGTATTACACCATGAGACTGACAATTGCTACAAGTCAGGGCTTTTTTTCCCTCCTGGAGAATCATTTGTTAAACATATACCAACAGAGTATTAGTTTTAGCTTTAACATTATTATGAATGTGGGCATAGTGTAAGCTGATTATATTTACTTAGTTTTAAAAGTGGTTCTTCCAGACACTTTAGAAAGCTCCTTTAGTCTGGTATTACTCTAGGAACAGGGGATAGAAAGATTAGTAGAAAGATGAATGTTTTTGAGTAGTCAATATTCTGTGAGTAACCAAATGGGAAATGTTCTTTGCAGAGGTTAAAATCATATAATGACTTAAACATTATTTTATATACTCATTGGTATTATGTACTACAGGATGAATGCCATGCCTATTATTGGTTATGCATTAAAATGGCTCACTATGGGCTGAGTGTCATCCTGTGCACCAAAGGTTATTTTTTAAAAAGTTATGTGTAAGTTATTTGTGGCTTACATCACATACAGCATTTTATATATATAGTAATAATTAATTAGCACATTATTTCTTAATTAAAATAAGGCCATGTATCTAATATCTGATAATGTTCTTATTGACGGTTCTGGCAACCAAAGCCTTCTTTGAGTGTCTCCAAGAGTTGCTTTTATAGGCTAAGGAGGTGAAAATTCAACGTGAACACAAACCCGAGTGTCGATGTATAAATCAAAATGAATTCCAAGTACAATCTTTATATCATTGCCCATTTGGGTCCCTAGAAAAACACAGGCCACTGATCAAGGGGCTTATTTGTTTGGACACAAAATCCAAGTAACACGTCTGGAACTTCGTGGGCCAGTCCACAATTGATCTCTGAATTTAGGGTCGCACCATGTCCTCTTCTGGCAATGTACGCTAGGGTAGAAAGAAGGATTTGTTCCTACTCAGAGGTTCTCTCCTAATTAGGATTATCAGGCTTGCTACTGCTTACCAGAGTAAAAACTAAGGTGCAATCCTTTTTGAGGGGAAGTGATGAAATGATGGGTAGTTTGGGGCCATGTGCCTCTCAAGTTCCTTTAACCTTTGAGAGACTAATTCTCTTTGCTCCACTGGGCTGTCAATCCCAAGAACAACCCGACTTCCTCTGGGTTCCTTTCACACACACTTTGCTTATCTGTCTGAATGGTGTTTGTCTGATCTTTTTTACTTTTATGATCTTCTCTTTCTTATGTAAAAAAGGCAATTAGACTCGTATCTCTTTATTTTAAACAAAATGGTTGTTAATTAGTGTGATCAAAAACCCTGCCATTGTAGACTATGGGTTCCACTTTGTAGTTGCACTAAATTGAGTATGGTTTGGTGCCAGTTGACATGATAACAACTCAAAGTCTGGCTTTTTAAAAATTAATGAACAACACATTTGTGAGGCTTTGTTTCGTCTGGTTTAGATCTATAGGCTCTGAATGCATCAGAGTTCTTATTTTTTACTGACTAATGCTGTTGCTTATTAAAAGTGCATAAACTTACTGAAAAACTTTTTTGCTAACTTAATGTAACTGATGTGTGAAAGCTAGAAAGCTACACCATTTTCGTCTAATTGGTTTGTTTATAATTTTATAAGCAGGAGTACAAAGTATGCTTATTTATTTCATTAGTAACACATACTAACATGTCTTTTATTAAATTATCAACTTACCAGAACTCTAGAAACAACTTTACATTGTCATTCTCCTGGGTACACCTCCCATCCCATTTAACTTTTAGAAGAAACAAGTAGATTTCAGGTATTTATTTATTATAAAACAACCTCAAGAGTGGGTTGATATGAGCTGACTTTTAACATTCTCAGGACGTTATCTTGATAATTAGTGTTCAGAATAATGACAATGGGTGTATTATAAGAGTCTGTTTTAAAGAAAGATTAAATTATGCTCATGATATATTACTACTAAGGCAGAAAGCTGTAACAGTATGAACTAATAAAATGTTTTATATTGAGGATTTACACAAGAGTAAATTTCTAGTTAGGTAGCCAGAAAAATAAATTAAAGTAAAATGTAATTGGCTAGACGCAGGGGTGGGCAAACTTTTTGACTCAAGGGCCACAATGGGTTCTTAAACTGGACCGGAGGGCCGGAACAAAAGCATGGATGGAGTGTTTGTGTGAACTAATATAAATTCAAAGTAAACATCATTACATAAAAGGGTACGGTCTTTTTTTTTTTTTTAGTTTTATTCATTTCAAACGGGCTGGATCCGGCCCGCAGGCCATAGTTTGCCCACGGCTGGGCTAGAGCATCCAGCTCTTTAACATTTTGGTTAACTGAAGTTTAAAATCCATAATTTATTTTTCATATTCAATAGAAAAGAAGAGGTTGACAGGGGTATCAGGGAACAAAAGACCCAGCTCTCTGGATGTGTGCAAAGTTTATGAATTACATTAAAATAGGAGCACCTACTTGAACCTGGCTTTGGTAGATGTCTGGGAAGCCTTTGGATTGAACACATTATGCTAAGTGAAGTAAGCCAGTCAGAGAATGACAAGTACCATTTGATTTCACTCATATGTGGAATTTAATGAACAAACTGATCTACTAATCAGAATAGAGACAGACTCAGAGATAGAGAGAAGGCAGACAGCTCTGGTCGGGGGGCAGGGGAGGGATTAGGGGTAGGAGGGATTGAGCAAAAAAAAGGAAAAGGGAGAGAACTCATGCACATGAAAATAGTGTGGTGATTTCAGAGGGGAGGGCAAGTGGGTGGAGGTGGAAGAGGGCATACGGGGGGTAAATGGTGATGGAAAAAGTAAAATAAAATAATAAATTTTTAAAATAAAAAATATTAAAAAAATAAAACACATGCCCCCCAGATCATCTCTAAAATAGCAATGAAACTTGAGTTTTGGCTGACTACTTTGAATTTTAAAAATGCTTATTTGTGGATGGTAATGGATCAAAATGCCTCACTCGTGTTATTTAGATTAGAGTTAAAAAATCTAAAGATAATAACAGCTGCCATTTACTTAATGTTTACTGCCTTTCAGGCTGTATTCTGTGCTCAATAAGGAATTTAAATAGGATAACATATAAATGAATCCAAGTGTTAAGTTTACAGTTACTCCGCAAACCAGGCTTTGTTATATTCCTTTGCAGTTGTGGAAACTGAGGCTTGGAAAGTTTAACTGTCTTGCTAAAAAGTTTATTCCCTCGGTAAGTGGTGGCACATTTTCTTATTCTGTGAGGAAATCACATCATCAAACTGTTTCTTTACGTTTAACTTTTCCAAGAGAATAAGAGAGAGTTTTCTCATTTCCAGCTCTCGCACTGTTTGGAGTCTTATCAAACACCCTTATGAATAAAAAGCTGTTCTTACTGGATTTAGGCATGTCAGTGATCTTCATCACTTATCTCAGAAGGTTCCTGCCTTCATCTGTCCTCACTGTTGAACATTCTTTCTTGGTATTTAGCCTAAATTTACTTCTCGTGATTATACTCATTACTCCTAGTTACCTCCCTCATTGTGGATGTGTCAGTAATAATCTATCTTTAGCCAACTGGCCTTTGTTTATAGTTCTTCCCACAAGATTGAAGCTGATGTTGTAATGATGCTTAGAGATGATATAATATGGATGTGGGTAATTGGGCAATCAAATTCAAAGTACATTGTAAACCTAGAATTAGTAGCAAAGTAATAAATGGCACTCAGTGTTGGTTTTCTACATCATCTGTACTTGGGTTTACATTGAAATACATCTGTATTTGATGTTTTAAGCTTATTTACATACAGTTATTCTGTATAGCTCATCATATTAGTGTATGCTAGCCTAATTAATAGTGGAAATGTTCATTCTTTATATATTATTTGATATGACACCAATCTTTTATTTTTTTATTTTGCACTAAATCAACATCTCATACAAAATAACCTTTGATCATATTTGCTTACAGCTTCCTGCCCTCAAGTCCTTGATTTCCATTTCCTTTTCAGTAGTAATGAGGCAAATTATCAAACAAGCTCATTTGAGAAAACTCCAATTGTAATCAGTTAGCTTGATGGAGGAAAAGATTTTTGGTATGCAGCATTCAGCTCCCCTGTGGATACCCAGGATAGTAATTTAAAGCTTAGTGTAGTGTATTGAGCACCCACAAAGTGAGTTTGACAAAGTAAAACCAGATTTCTTCTTTCCACAGAGAATAGATATCTATTCATAAGCTGCTTGGGTCTGGGGAGTTTTTTGTTTTGTTTTGTTTAACGTTTGCGTAATGCTCTAAAGAAAAAGTAGTTCCTTCTATGTTTCTGTACACAATTGCAGTTCTAAAGGCATGAGTGAAAGGAAAAGCATCACAGAGTTGTGACCCTAGAACATGAATGCACAAAGGGGATAAGCTAAGCCCAGGAGTAACGAGTCATATAAAAGAAAAAACCCGGAGGAGAACCCTAAAAGGTAATGAAGGCGGTGCAGAAATAAAGGAAAACAAGTTTAGATTGCAAAATTTAGAGTGGAAACAGGCCAGGTGCTGTGACGCTCATAGATAAATAAATCATCTTTTTTTTTTTAAAAAAAAAACATCATTAAAATCCCCAAAGATCAAGACAATGGAAGTGCAGCCCTAACCGGTTTGGCTCAGTGGAGAGAGCATCAGCCTGCAGACTGAAGGGTCCCAGGTTCGATTCCAGTCAAGGGCATGTACCTTGGTTGCGGGCACATCCCCAGTAGGGGCTGTGCAGGAGGCAGCTGATCAATGTTTCTCTCTCATCGATGTTTCTAACTCTCTATCCCTCTCCCTTCCTCTCTGTAAAAAATCAATAAAATATATTTAAAAAGAAAGAAAGAAAAGAAAATGGAAGTGCAGAGAGAAATGTGATATTCAAAAATTAAACAGCTAAAGCTACAGATGATAGACAACAAAATCATAAAGACGTTAAGCACTGAGAGACTAGGCATATAAAAGTAATGCAAACACAGTAGGAGAGGACATGCTTTACTTTGGGCTTGTGGCAAATCCGGCATTGGAATATCCTGGGGCCAAGACTCCATCCAGCTGCACGTCAGTTTCCCCGGCGAGCTTTACACATTACAGATTTCTTGGACTTTATCCTTAAAGATTTAACAGATTTTGTGTGGGAGCCCACACACTGAGTTTTTTTTTGAGAAGCATCATAGGTAATTCTGATGCCCAGTTAGGATTGGGAGCTTGTCCTTGGGGGGTGGGGTGGGAGTGGCACATTTGCTCTTTGGTGCAGTGTGAAGGTACCTAGTGGAAACCTTTGGCCATATGGGACCACAGAGACTACTGCTAGGTCATGGCCTCTAATCAGCAGGCTGCTCCACGGCTGTCTGCACCCCAGTAGAAATGAACCCATGTCTGATCTACAAACTTGTGCCTAGGCCAGGATCCTTGGAGGACCAAGATAACTTCCCAATTAATGAGAATTTCAAGAGGGAAGGATTGTTCCAAAGGCTGATTTAAAGGATTTTGGAGTAAAACATTCTAAAATCTCTTAATTATTGACTATACATATCCTGCCTCCTTCCCTCCCTTGTAATGTGTAGAAATGTATGGAAAAAAGATACAAGGCTTAAAACAAAATAAGAAAACCTTTTGCAGGTTGGGGGATAAAGGGGTGCTAATATGAGGTGACGGCAAGATTTGACTTTGGGTGGTAGGCACATGATGCAGTATACAGATCTTGTAACATAGAAATCCACACATGAAACCTATATGTTCATGTTGACCAATGTCACCCCCCAATCAATTTAATAAATAAAACTTAAAAAAAGCCTTTACCCGGAGTGGGGTATAATTACAAAAGTATTATTGGAGTAAATGCTATAATGATATCATAGTATCATCGGTATATGGAAGTGGTAGAACATAACAGAAGGGGGCATTTCCCATCTATGGGGCAGGGCTGTGGCACATCATGTCTGTCCTGATAGGTTTTGTATTGGAGGCTCCCCTTAAAGCTCTCTAAAGCTTCTGTGGGCTTGGGCTGATGGACCAGGAATGATTTGCAGTCAATCATTTCACCAACCATTTCAACCTGTTTCATCGGAATTTTGGGTGCTGTTTGCCAAATTAGTCTGTATCTTACATTTATTTTACCCCACCTGATATTCATTTTGCAGTTGAATTGTTTGCCTGGCTTTTCCTTCACTTCTGTGACTATGACACAGCTGTGCAGAAAAGATAGGAGACCAGCAGTCGTCCTGGGTTCAGGTCTCAAGTGTGCCATTTACCCATTTTGGGACTTGTGCAAGTTAACTTCTCATTGGACTGTGAGCATAAGAAGGGCAGGAATAAGTCTTTTTTTTCTCTCTCCTTATGGTATTATTATTTTTTTTTTTTAGTAGAGCATTCTTTGAATTTTCTTTTCTTTTCTTTTTTTTAATTAAATCTTTATTGTTCAGATTATTACATTTGTTCCTCTTTTTTCCCCCCATAACTCCCCTCCTCCCAGTTCCCGCCCCACCCTCCACCCTCACTCCCCACCCACTGTCCTCTTCCATAGGTGCACGATTTTTGTCCAGTCTCTTTCCGCATCTCCCACACCCCTTTCCCCCACAAGAATAGTCAGTCCATTCCCTTTCTATGTCCCTGATTCTATTATGATCACCAGATTATTTATTCACTTGATTCTTAGATTCACTTGTTGATAGATGCATATTTGTTGTTCATAATTTGTATCTTTACCTTTTTCTTCTTCTTCCTGTTCTTAAAGGATACCTTTCAGCATTTCATATAATCCTGGTTTGGTGGTGATGAACTCCTTTAGCTTTTCCTTATCTGTGAAGCTCTTTATCTGACCTTCAGTTCTGAATGATAGCTTTGCTGGATAAAGTAATCTTGGTTGTAGGTTCTTGGTATTCATCACTTTGACTATTTCTTGCCACTCCCTTCTGGCCTGCAAAGTTTCTGTTGAGAAATCAGCTGACAGTCGTATGGGTATTCCCTTGTAGGTAACTGAGTTTCTTTCTCTTGCTGCTTTTAAGATTCTCTCTTTGTCTTTTGCTCTTGGCATTTTAATTATGATGTGTCTTGGTGTGGTCCTCTTTGGATTCCTTTTGTTTGGGGTTCTCTGCGCTTCCTGGACCTGTAAGTCTATTTCTTTCACCAGGTGGGGGAAGTATTCTGTCATTATTTCTTCAAATAGGTTTTCAATATCTTGCTCTCTCTCATCTTCTGGCACCCCTATAATTCTGATGTTGGTACGCTTGAAGCTGTCCCAGAGGCTCCTTACACTATCTTCGTATTTTCGGATTCTTTTTTCATTTTGCTTTTCCAGTTGGGTGTTTTTTGCTTCTTTGTGTTTTGAATCTTTGACTTGATTCTTGCGCTCCTCTGGTCTGCTGTTGGGTGTCTGTATAATATTCTTTATTTCAGTCAGTGTATGCTTAATTTCTAGTTGGTTCTTTATCATAACATTGAGGGTCTCATTAGATTTCTTGAGGATCTCACTACATTTATCGGCGGTCTCACCAGTCTTTTCGAGGGCCTTACTAAGTTTATCAGCAGCTTCTAGACAGTTCTTGAGAGACCTTAAAAGTGTGGTTTTGAGCTCTATATCTTCCATTTCTGACATTTGCGTCCTGTTTCTTTGTCTCCGCATTTTTTTATCTTTTCTTGGTGCACCCCCTAGTGGTCTTTGTGCGCAGTCTTGTAGTTAAGCCTTGATTGTTGTCGGTAATACCAGGGGTGATTTGACCTCCAGGCTAACTGGCTATGAGAGTCAGCTGTGTCTGCAGTGGAAGAGCTTCTGTGCTGGATCTCTAGGGCGGTGCTAATCTAGCCTTTGCCTGAGGCTATCCGGCAAATGGCGCTGCGCAGGGCTTGGGCGGGGCGGGTCCCCGGGGATCTACAGGGCGGGCCGGAGCGAGCAGTTATGGCTGCTCTCAGTTCCGTCCCTAGGGGCTCTGCCTCTCAGAGTCCCAGCAACTGCTGCAAACCTCGGAGAGAAAGCTGCCTTCGAATTCTGACCGAAGCCAGACAGTCCCGCTTCTCCCGTATGAGTCTGGTTCCCTAGAGACTTGTCCAGATCTGGAGCTCAGAGTCTGAAACTCCCTCCCGATTGAAAACAACAACCTTGCCCTCCGCCGCCAGCCCGCTCCGCGCTCACACTCCGCACCTGAGTATTTCACTTCAGCACTGTGCCTCTTCTGAGCCTGGGTATGATATTCTCTTTCCTCCTAGTTGTAGAATTTCCACTCAGCCAGCCTTCCCGTGGTTCTGGATGATGTCTGTTCTGCCCTTTAGTTATATCTCTGAAGTGGTTGTTCGAGGCAGCAATCTCCGGCATTAACCTATGCCGCCATCTTGGTTTCTCCTCCTTATTGTATTTTTAGCAATCAACACAGAGCCTGGACTACTTGATGTGCTCAATAAAATGGGTTGCTTGAGTGAAAACACAAATCTCTAAAACTGGAATATAATTTAACTTCGAAAGCAAAATAATGTGTAAAGGCACTTAGTAGAGTGTCTGGCACCTAAGTGCCCAGTAAGTGTTAGCAATTATTATTAACTTGAAGGCTGAACACTGTAACCATGAAGAGTAAAGGTGCCAGCGGTGGGGTTTGTGCGTAGTTCTGGTTCTGTCATTTCTTAGCTGTGTGACTTTGAGTCAGTTATTTAGCCTATCCTAGCATCAGTTTTCCCATCAAGGAGAGAAGGATGAAGAGATCACCTACCTCACAGAGTTGCTGAGCATTAAACGAGATATAAAACACAATTCCTGGCACCTTGTGCTCATTCAGGAGGAGATATCACTGCACATGTCTGCCAGGTAGGTAACCCCTATTTGTCAACAGACGTTTAAACTTACAAAATTTGAGATTAGTTGTTAAAATTGTAATTCTCTTAAAAAGCCAATAAAGCACATTTAAGGAGAACTATTCAGTTTCTGTGGAGTGAGTGAGGAGAGAAAGGTTTGTGTTTCTGGTTATGTAAGGAAAAAAGCCTTGAAGAGGATAGTGTTCATTTTCAGTGTTCCAAAATAAAGAAATGATGCCTGACCAGGACTGGGCGCTTCAGATCAAAAGGGCAATTTTAGAAAATGTTGGTGAGTGGATGAGAGCACTAGTTTATTGAAGAAATCAATTTGCTATCTTAACCAGTGGCCCCAGTGCCATCCCTATAATCTCTGAAAATTGATAGACACTTTGTGGTTCACCAATCCGATTGCATCTGCTTCCTTACACCTGGTAACTCACACCCCCTTTTCAAATAAGATAGTATCACAGGAGCTTTGTGGGTTTATACAGCCACAAGCTTATTAGTTAGATAAAAATCTCTCAGCGTTTAGAAGTTTAAAACTGTGTTGTCAAACCGTATTTCAGTTAGAAGGGCAATTTCCAAAGTAAATATGACACGGTAACTTTTACATCTTGTCATTCTGTTTCCTTAAGAGTGTGTGATTTGTGATCACCTCTGGCAGGGCTTCCTGTCTTTGTTTTCAAATTCAGTTATACATAGAGCAGAGCAAGTGACATACTGGAAACTTAGAATCTACAATTGAAATGCCCCCAATTTCCCCCAATGCTTCTTTAGTAAAATGGGGCAAAAAATCTATAGGGAAAAATATGGTCTTATTTTTTAAAATTTATATACAGTTCACATATAACATTAGTTTCAGGTGTATAACATGCTGATTCGAATATATATATATATATATTTGATGTTCCACCCCCCAAATATATACACACACTTCGAATAATTTACAAAGGCATTGTTTATTAAAATACATTTCATTTTCAAAATTGAGCTATCAGCTGTTAAATTGTATATGCATTTTTTTGGGGACACCCGAGATTGGGAAAAGATCAGCTTAATAAATGTAGTTAACATCCATCACCATCCATTATTACAGATTTTTGGCTGTGATGAAATCATTTAAGATCTACTGTCTTAGTAAGTTTCAAATATACAATATAGTATTATAACTGTACTCACCATGCTGCACATTATACCCCCAGGATTTATTTATTTATTTATTGCTACCCCAAGTCAAGTCTTCATCCATTACCGTTTAGCCCCCCTATATCCTCCTCCACCTCTTTCCGGCCATCCCTCCCCCCAGCAGTCACCACACATTACACGTGTCAATGTAATTTCTCTCTCTCTTTTTTTCCTTTCATGCTTAACCCTTCCATCCTTTCTACCCAGCTCCATGATTTATTTATTTTACAGCTAGAAGTTTGTGCTTTTTAACCCCTTCACCCAATATGGAGATCATTTTATGAAACATGATTGGCTGGTGATTTATTATAAACCTTAAAATATTGATGCTACATGGGAGAAAGGTGTCTCAAAGAACAACAGGCTTTTATTTTGCTTGGCTAGGATCACTGCCAGAGTTGAGTGTTCAGTGGAGATTAGGTCTTTTATTACATAGATTTTGAAAAATTATTAGACATACCACCCAAGCCAAAGTAAATTAGAGCTACTTTTAAAAAGATGATAATTTCTGATATATTTATGGTAAAGGACTATTACTAAGTTAGCAACATTGTTGCTATTTTCACCACCATTCAGAAAGCAGAAATCTCTTCCCAGACATTAATTATGTCATGGGAATTGCTACTTTAATGGGGGTAGAACACGGTGACCCAGGGTTTTAAGCACTTGAGCAAAAACTGTCAGTTGCTTCATATCAAACTGTCATGCTCCCATTTCTCTTCTCTAAGGTATAAATCTGTTGGCATCTTTCATATTGCACATTGACAGCGTCACTAGAAACTTCAAAGTTAGTGTGTTCACAACAGGAATCAGAGTGGCTGCTTTTATGACTTCATGCAATGACAGCTTAGCAGGGGTGGGCAAACTTTTTGACTCGAGGGCCACAATGGGTTCTTAAACTGGACCGGAGGGCCGGAACAAAAGCATGGATGGAGTGTTTGTGTGAATTAATATAAATTCAAAGTAAACATCATTACATAAAAGGGTACGGTCTTTTTTTTTTTTTTAGTTTTATTCATTTCAAACGGGCTGGATCTGGCCCGCAGGCCATAGTTTGCCCACGGCTGGCTTAGAGCATGCCAAACAACGTGCAATGAATCCTACAACATAATGTTTCTTGTTGGCAGCTTGGACCCCAAATTCAGTATGAATCACTGGGTGGACCTGGTGGGCCTAGACGTTTATCCTTATTCTTCCTTCTGTAAATGGACCATCATTTGTGGAGGGTGCTGAAATCTAAAGCCAAGCATACACAGATCCCTGAGAATTCATGTTCTCCGGAGAGCAAGACTAATGGATATTTCATTGCAGGGAATATCAACTTGGTAATATCAATCTCTTTTCTCCAACAAAATGGGGTCTATCAGGAAACCAATTCCGAGTTACCCAAGTCTGTCTGGACTAGCCATGTGGCACAGAAAAAATACCTGAGGGGATGTAGAAGTGACCTGAAGTCTTCTGGAAGAGTCTGTGTGGAGGCAGCTACCAAGAAGGACTCTCATCCCTGCTGATCTCTTGCTGGTACCAGAACAGAGCTGTTTTCTCCCAAGCCTAAAATCCATCCTCAAGAAGAGGGAGAAATGCGCCTGGGAGTGTGTGAAGGTGGAAGCGGGGAGGGAGGAGGAAGTTCACGAGAAGAGAAAAATGGAATGATCAGAGGTAACCCCATACAAATTATTTGGGAGATTTCCAACTGAATAAGTTCGAGTAAAAACAGTTCTGGAAAACATTGTCACTTGAAGCCGATCCACTTGACTTGGTCTGTCGTTAAGTCGCCACTTGCTTAGAAGTTCATTCTTTTGGTTGAGCATCTCTGCCGTTGAGGAGTGGTCCGATTAGCGGTGCTGTCCTGCTTCCTTGCTGGCTGACATCCTTTTTGCTCCTTCTAATGTAAGCTCTTAGGAAGCTACAAAGTACAGTGGCAGACACTATCATACTCAATTGGACATGCTCTCTGCAGATTTGTTAAGGACATACGCTTACACATTTGTAGCATATAGTTGCCATGGAAATGACCTCAGTGGTAAGAGGAACAGCCTTTAGGTTGGACCTCAGATTTTCCTTTTATTTCCATTTAATTTGATTTGACTGCAAAATGTCACTTCCACTGCATTGATTACGCTTCATTGCTGCCACCAGCCCCGTTAGAAAGGGGAAAGGGCAGGCCAGCTGCTGTTATTTCCCCCCCTATCCTTTTCTGATATCAATACAGATAGGCTTTTGAGATGAGAAACTCCTTACTACAGTGATGCAGACACAATTTCTCTTGCTCACTTCATGAAATATAACGAGACTAAAATTATGCTCAGAAATCTTTATTCACCCCAAGGCACACGCTGTGTAACCTCAATTTTTATCTGTTTCAGCTTCATGCTCCTGTAAGGTATAATATATAATGTATGGAAACTAAAAATTACTATGCCTTAGTTTTCCTTAAATTTTTTTTTTTTTCAGATCAACTCAGTAGTTGGATATCTTGAAAGAATTCTTTTATAGTTCAATGAATTATAAATAAATTACAAAATTACACAAGTATGAAGCATTAATTTTGGCTCATATGGATTGGAGGTGTCAGGGTAGGTTGGAAGCAAAATGATGCTGTAGACTTAGTTGTTTTTTTGTGCTGCTTCTGACTGCTTCTTTCCTATCCCCTTACCCGAGTCTTAATGCCTACAGTAACCCAGAGCTGATCTCCTTTTAGGTAAAAAAAATAAAAATGAGAAGTTAATATAATGCTAATATTTGAAAAAGTAAACGTGTTAACGTCTTAGAAATATAGCATTTGCATTTAACTGGAGCAGAGGATATTATTTAACACAAGAAAACTTATTGCTAATAGAACTGTAGTTATAAGTGTGGGAAGACAGTTTGATAGGAAGCCTTCTGGACACTTTTCAAATTATAGCACTAGATTTCAACCTGGAAGTGAATGCTTGGTTCTGCTGTGTTTAGGAGGTTGATTTGTTAAGCTTCTTAAAAAGTACCATTATTTGGAAAACAAACAAACAAAAAAAAACCCCATCCGGTTTCTTGATGGAACATATACAGGAAACCTGTGAATTCATGTCTGGAAAACATATAAGTCCCTGATCACTGAAGATATACCAAGCACTTTGGGGGCAAAACACCTTGACTGGGACATAATCTTATATTTTTATAAGGAAACCTTATCAACCAGAATTGGTAGTAGGAGAAAAAAGAAGCCGTAATTGCTCTTTAGATGTTGCTTTGTTGGTTTGTAGGGTTATGGCCAGGTATGCTGTCCTTGAAGAACCGATACTAGCATTCTACCCAGGGCAGAAGAGTTCGTATGATTTCTATGGGAAGTCTACTAGTAAAGCGATGTGCATTGAGAGACGAGTGATGATTTCTATTTGGTCTCTGCTGTAGTAATTGCGCTCAACTAGACAAGTTTTACTGTGTTGGAATATTTTAGAATTCCAGTTAAGGCTATAGTGAAAGTGATAAGCGTGGCTCATTTAGTTGTTATCTCTAAATGATTTAGTGTAGTGTTTGTCAAGCTGTAATGTGCATATGAATCATCTGACTATCTTGTTAATAAAATGCAAGTTCTGATCCAAAAGGCCTGGGGTGTGGCCTGAGATTCTATGATGCTAACAAGTTGCCAACTGAGGCTGCCTTGCTGATCCCCAGACAGCACCTTGTAGAGTAGGGACGTAGGGCAGACTCCCAATGTTGGCTGCACATTTGAATCCCTTGGAACGGTGAAAAACATTCATGCCTGGGTTCCATCCTTCCCCCGATGGGTGATCAGTGTTTCACTGAGTAGAGTGTGGCTCTGTAACTGGAGTTTTAGAAGCTCTGTAGGTGATTTTGATGTTTGGCCGAGGTGGAACACCACTGATTAGATAATGGACCTGTGAAGGTGGGGAGAAACACCCAGAGATGATAATGGTATATGTAATATTCTCAAAACCCTCTTCGTGGTTTTAATTTTTACTGTTAACCTGAAGTGTTTAGAGAAGATGCTGGACCAAATATGTCAATAAAACCAATTCATCATTCCATTTATTAATTGCAAATGTTAGTCCACAAGTGAACATTTAACAACATTGTCTTCAGCAATTTCTTCTCTTAAAAATAAGTTTAGGACAGGTGCCAAATTTAGCAAATATAAATACAGACTCTGAGGCGCCACCCCACATCTGCTGAATCAGAACCTGCATTTGAACAAGATCTTCAGGTGATTAATAGGCACAGCATAAATATCACATGCGACACACTTTAAAAAATCGTTGTTTATGTGAAATTCATGTCAACTTGAGTGTCTTATATTGTTTTTTATCACAACCCTATTTTAGGAAGAAATTAACATGTATTTCATTATAGAATAAAGCTGGAAAAAGTAGTATTCAGAGTTTAGAGAACACTTTTATTATTATTTATTTTTATTGTTCATAGTGTTACAGATGCCCTCCATTTCCCCCTTTCCCCACCTGGTCCCCCTCCACACAGCCCCCGCCCCACCCCAGGCCTTCAACCATCAGAGAGATGCAAATTAAAACTACACCAGTGTATCACCTCACACCTGCCAGAATGGCTACCTACCATCAATAGAGAACATTTTTAATGTCTTACCTTTCATTTCACCTCATCTTCCTGTGTCAGTAATGCTGCCACATTTTTAAACCATAAAAAATAAAACTGGCTCATGGACCTCAAGATGTCATGCTGTGTATTGGAAACAAATAAAGACATATTGTTCTATGTATTCAAAAATAGGAGACAGCTGTATCACTTTTAGGGCAACAATTAGCTTCCATTAAACAATATCTTACATTTTTATTAAGTTTATTTATTTAAAAATTGTCACAGATTTTACAATCCTCTCACTTATGGAATTCAGAAATCACCTTGCTATCACTACAGTATAACAATTGGTTGTGCTTATAAAACTACAAATACTAGAATCCCCCAGAAAGAGAATTATCCAAAGGCTTATCTGACCATGAAAACACAGTCCCACAAGGTTAAAAGTGTTGTGTCTATATACCCAAATAACAAATGCTAATCTTTTACAAAAATTACTGAGATTAACTAAAATGCCAAAGTCAGGCATAGTTAAAAGTGACATCTATTATTGTAAACTTACATTTAACCTGACTCCTGTTGGCTTCTGGCTTCCTATGAATCACAGACATTGCAAAATCAGGTTATAAAAGTTTAGTCATAAAAATTAATTTTCAGGTTAAGGTAAAAAAATACACCATTGCCATTATTACATTTTTCTTATAACTGTCTCCCCTTTCAGAGTCTGTCACACATCTGGTACTCTATTAAGATAGAAGACATTTATATGCTGGTACTGCATGCAGTGATTTGCGCTTTAAAATGTAGTGTTGAGAACTCTATTTGGAATGTGTTGCTGTATATAAGATTGAGCTTTAATAGTGTTATATTTCCATCTATAAATAACTTTGCTTCCTATCTGACATTAAAACAATGTATGGCATTTGGCAAAAAGTAAACTGCCAAATGATTTCTTAAGTGCCTAGTTAAGTGATGGCATTGTAAATTTTTTTATACTGGTAAAAACACAGCAAGTGTCTTAGCTTTACAGATCCTTCAAATGAAATGATTTACTTTGCCACTGCAAAATCATAAATGCTAATCAACATTCGGGAAAGTGTGGTATCAATTTTTATTTGTAGTGAGTCAAGTTCGCAAGTATATTATGCAGTGAAGCTGTATTTAGTGAGACTCAGGAAGGTAAATGATAATTGGCACTTGCAAACGTGGTAAATCAGAGAAGGAGAGAGAGTGTGTATGTGTGATCCTGGTGAGGCACTGGAGTGAATGGACACATCAGTGGCGTCATAGACAACTCTCAGATGACCTAACTGGACCTTGGTTCTGTCGTTTGTAAAATGAGAAAAGGAATATTTCTTCATTGAGTTGTTGTAAAGATTAAGTTAGGTAACATGCAAAGCTCCTTGTATGGGTCCAATAGATATTCAGAACAAAGTTAGTTTTCACCTCAACCATCCTGATGCTCTAAATCCCTCCAACCCATTGGGACCATTGTCCTCTTCTGTCTGTAGGTTCTGTGTAGGTTCTGTCTTCTAAGTTCTGTGTTCTAAGTTCTGTCTCTCTTGGTCTGTATTCTAAGTTCCGTGTATTCTAAGTTCTGTGTCTTGCTGTCTTATTACATCTGTATTTATACCAGTTGATTCAATCCTATCAATCTCTATTCCAAAGGTTAGGGCGTTTCTTATCTCCATTCCAGGGAGTAAAGATTATGTAGCTTAAGCATGATTGTTCGTAGTTAAACTGATTAATTACCCACCTGGCACTAGTTAAGAGGTTTTATTCCCTCCCTAACTTCAGGGGAAAATCCCTATGTGGGGAAACAACCTTTCTCAGAGACCTTGGTTAAAACACATAGTGCCACGAAGGTGAGCAAACATATTAAGAACAGTATGCCATATATGCCAGGTCCCTTGAAACAGCAAGCATGGACCGGCTCCCGGCAGTCCTTCCTTGGTAGAGTTTTTAGAAATATAGTATGGTGTGTGCGATGCTGAAAAGAGATACACTGTTGACTGTTGCTTGGTCAGATTTAAGCTCAACTGTGATTTTGTTAGATGAAGTCCAGTTTAAGTCTATTAAAGAAACTGATTTCTAATAAAGACAAGAACAGCCACTTATAAGTCAAAAGGTAGAGGATTGGGTCCTGGGACTAATTAGACATTCAATTCAATGCATATTATTTCATTGTTCTTGGCTGAGGTTTGTTTACATTTACAAAATGAGTGAAGTAGAACTGTGCTATGTCTCCGTTGCCCTCCCGCTCCCCTCGCAGTAATGTGTCCTGGGCGGGGTTCACAGAGGTGCCGGGTTGGAGATTTGGGAATGCTCTTGGGATCAACACTCATTAGGGAGTCAGGACCCCCAGGAGCAGGGAGAGGGAGGAGTTCGCATGAGGTTCAGCTAGAGCTCAGGCCTCAGCTGATCCCACTGGGAGCTTGGGCGCTGCATGGCCCATAAGAGTTATTTTGGCAATTGAGGCAAGGGTGCTGGGCCTCTAACTCCCCAAATCCTTTTCAGGGGCATAACTTTGAGCAAGACAGCCCACTCCTCCAGGGGACAGGTGCTGAAGAGGAATCACATGAAGTTATCAGTAGCCAGGCCTCCTGGCAGCTGGAATGAGTGGCAGGTCCTTCTGAGGGTGAGGGATAGGTCCTCAGCAGGAGACGTCTTTATTGGGGTGCTGTCTTTTTCAGAGATGTTTTGGGGAAATGCTAAGCTTCAGAATCTCTGGGTGTACCTGGGAGTGTTATTTTGAGCATAGTCTCCGCTTAGCCCTTTTCTGAAGTGAAATTAATAAAAGTGTAGACTTTGATGTGAAATCTTTGCTGAACTTTGCAGAAGGACGAACTAGTTCTAAGGGATCTTTTTCACAAAAATCTTTCCAAAGGCACCATGAAAAGACCCTCTGGCTTTTGGAGTTTCATTTGTAGTTGTGACCAAAACAAAAAGTGCTCAAGTACAGTACCAGACACTGAAAGAATGAGAGCAGTCATACAAGTCACCGAGAAAATCAGCCTGTGTTGGAACTTTAAAATAAAGTAACTGTTCAGGTTCTTCTCTAGTTTTGAATAGGGGAATTCTTGTCTCAGAACTGTTCACCCATCTTTAATTAGCTGATCATTTTTCAAGTAATGGAAGTCTGTTTCATGGATGGTGTGTTGTGGCTTAAGCCCTCTGGACTGGACCCTGCAAGCAAGGAATTTTTTTGTTAGTTGCAAGAGAGGGTTGAATGATAAGAGCATCAAATAATAAATCTAACTTTACTATCTAACGTAGTTCAGTCTATTCAAATATCATTGAATTCTCTTAATGGTCTTATTTGGTGGCATAAAGTGTGAACCTCTATATCCTGTTAGTTGGCCTGAAAATAAAATGTCAAAAAGCATACAATCATCTTCCTTATTTTTTTTTTTAAAAAAAGAATTTAGAGAAAGCGATTTATTTCTATTTGTGTCAGATTTTAGATGTCTTAATATTATTTCCTGTCTAATTTTGCTGAAAGTGATAATAGAGTTCCTGTCAAATTAGAGTCTGCAGACTTTTAACCTATGTCATGAAAAAACACACACAACACATTACGTATTATTACCATAAACATATTTCAAATAAAAATTTAGTTTTAATACCATTATGTGAAGGGTGCAATCCAAGCATGTAATTTTGCTCATTATAAAGATTAAAAATTCAGAATGACAGTTTATTGTAGGGGAAAAAATAATAAAAAACCACAAAGGTTTTTGAACTAAGTCTTTAGCTTCCAAAGATCAATGTAATTTTGTAACTGGAAAGTGATTCCCATAAAGAATGGTTTACCTCTGTTACTTATAGACCTCAAAATTATTTTCTAGAATACCATGCCCTGCCACATATGTGCATCTGTGAGGCAGAGACCAAAGTGAATAGTGTGGAGAGTGAGGGATAAAAATGAGATAAGAAAGAAGCCAGTGGAAAACTCACACTGTGTCCAACTTCATGGAAACATCTACAAGCAAGTGAAATTTCTGATCCTTGATGAACCAATAGCTGAACCTGTTTTAGTAGTCAGCTGAGAATTACTTGCTTGAGTGGAATCGCTAAATGTGAGAATGCCTCTGGATCAATTTTTAGAATTTGTTAGCCCTCTGCTGAAGGTCGCGACAACTTTGACTCTATTATTGCATTTTCCAAATGCCAGTCGACAGAGCACACTATTTCAGTAGTGCAAGTAGATGCATGAAATATCTAAGCAGGTGCACTTCTGTATGAAAGGGTATTTTCTCAGCCAAATTAACGAAAGAAGAGAATGATTGAAGAAACAAAGAATGTAACTCTAGAGAAGAGGTCCTCTTTGACATTGCTTTCAGCAGCAGCAGCAAATTGGGTCACATATAATTAGATTAATATGAGTACCCTATGGTTTGATTTGGAGAAATGTAATGTGGCAACTCCCGTTGCTCTTGGATATCTGCAGGACACAAGAAAATGGAAACACTTGGCCTTCAAAAATGAGAGTGCTGTCATGTCATGTGCAATCAGAGGGCTGTAGACACTGATAGAGTTTCAGCACCGGAAGCCGTTATATGAAAGCATGTTTTGGTATCACAAGCACAAGTCACAGGACATTGGCTCATATTTTGTCATCTAAGCTTGCTCCTGGTTGGTTTCCTCCAATTGGCTATCATATTTATTTACCAGACATTGGCTTCGCTTCCTAGCTGTTGGATGTCGGAGTGATTGACTTGTATGACTATGCTCAGGACTACACTTGTACGAGTATAGCGCCAGACATCAATTTTTTTAGAAAAATACTAACCATGTATATCTGAATATGCACACTGCAAAGGAATTACCAGACCTAGGAGCTGAGGTGTTTCTCAGAGTCTGACCTTTCCTAAAGACGGCATTGGAATAGAAGCGTCAGGAAAGCCGCTGGGTGGGCTCTGATCTGTAAGGTATTATTAAGGACAATTTAAGGATGGAATCAAAGGAATTGAAAAATAAATAGTCCAGCACAGTGTTTGGTGTAGGTATTTTACCCAATATGTGGATAGCTTTTAAACCAGCATCTTAATGCTACTCTGATGAGAATGCTTTCATGTTTAGAGCATAACCACTTAGGCATGCACTTTTGTTCAACTTATTAAAAATTCAGTTTGGCTTTTTTTTTTCTTATTTGAAATCACAGTGGCTTTTTTTTTTTTAAAGTAAAACTCCAGCATTTAACTTTGCTTTTCTGAACTAACAAGCATTTTTGGTTATCTAATTACTTTAACCACATATTTCCTGAGTTGTGCTTGTCCACTAGCAGTTTTAACCACAAATACCGATGCTCTCATTTCTACCCTTTTATAGGGCTTTTTGAATTAGGTCCATGCCTATCATCAAGGAGATAGTTAATGTAAATCTAGAATAAATATTTTAAAAATATAAGTAGTGGATACTTTAAGTGTAAAGGAAAATAAATGTAACGTTCTTCTGAAAAAAGTCTAGAAAGGATTTTAAGTTTTTAAGACTTTCTATTTAATTACTTTGCAGTGAAGCCAGCTGGTTTGGTAACTTTCATGACCTTATATTCCCTGAATGTTCTCATAAATCAAAGGAAGAATATGCTCAATTCTAACATTAGTCCTGGGGAAAATTCCATATTTGAAAACAAAAGAAAGAAAGGTAGAATCAAAGTTGCCTTGGGAATTTTGAGGTCCTTGGTAAGGTTAATTGGAAGGGCATAAATGCCTTTATCCTCAGATTTTCCTTTTCCTTCCCCATCTCTCCCCTTCAGCTTTCCTGCCCTCTAACCCATTGATTTCTCTTGCAGCCTGAGCCTTCACACTTCAGCATTGAACCTGGAAATATAAAAATATTATAACAGGCAGGGGGATGGCCTTGATGATCTCAAAATTCTTTTCATGCTCTATTTTAAATTCCAATGATTTCATAGAAACTCAAGGGTGAAATGAACCTCTGGAGGTCACCAGAGCAGCTCCTTCCATGGAAGAATGCCTCCCGCCTTCTGGGAGTTGGCATTAACAGACAGTCCTAAGGGACCTCTTCTTTCTTTGGATTTCTTCAGCATTGTGCATTAGCTCAGGGACCAAGTGGGGGAAGGAGGTACACATTGGAGAGTTGTTTAAACTATAGGTTTTACTTTTTTCTTAACTTAGATTTTAAATGTATAAATCATTGCCTTAGTGACATTTTAAGATCATGAAGAAAATATATGAGGCAGATAGAGCAGCTGGTACAATATCCCTAAGGGAGCAACGGACTTGAGGTTACCGAGGAATAGAGAAAAGGCTAATGTAGTTGGAGCATTGGCATGGAGGAAAATGGTAAGAAGAGTTCAGAGAGATTGAAAGAACCAGGCCACAGAGTAAGGAGATATATAAGAAGGGGCTTGACCAAGTGTGTGTGTGTGTGTGTGTGTGTGTGTGTGTGTGTGTGTGTGTGTGTGTGTGTAAGTAAGAGAGAGAGAGAGAGAGAGAGAGAGAGAGAGAGAGAGAGAGAGAGAGACCTGACTGCTTTGTGTAAGGAGAAAATATAGAAGCAGGTGGCCAGTTAGGAAGTGATTGCAATAGTCTAGGAAGGACTAGCTTGGAAGAGTGGTAGTGATGATGTAGAGAAGTGGACAATTGAAAACATAGCTCTTAAGAATGTGCTAATGAAATGGAGGTAGGGGATAGAAGGAATGAAATTAGGTATAGGTTGGTGGTATTTGCTGATGAGGAAGACTGAGGGAGGTGCAGGTTTGGATGGAAAATCTGAAGTTTTGTTTTGAAGACAGTAAGTTAGGAATGCCTATTAGACGTTCAAGTGGAGAGGACAAATGAGCAATTGGATAGGTGAGTATTAAATGAAAGAGTGTTGTCTGGACTGGCCATATAGGAATAGATTATATCTATTATTAGATCTATTTTAACATTCCATTAATAGAGTCAAGAAAATCTATCACAGTTAAAAGTGCATTTTAAAAAGGAAAATTAAAAAAATGAACCAATGAAGAAATTTGTTAATATTGTTAAATTAAAAGTGAATATAGTATATAAATTATTGAAGTAATAGTGTACTATAAATTTGGGGCACAATCAGTTTTCTCATCATTTATTAAGTGCTGGTAGAGAAGCAGGAAAATATTAAATTTTTACATTTTTCACCTAGAAAGTCTCCTGGAGTTCAAATATCTATCTCCTCTGCAATGTTCTGGACGATGTGTTTCCAGGCCTGAATGCTCAGTATTGGAAGGGCACATTGTTGCCTCTCAGGACAGGCAGTTCTAGGTTTATAAATTCTTCCTTTTCTTGAATAGGTATTTTCCCACTCATAATTGTCCATGGGATACCACTTTAAGCTCTGTCTATTATGGATACTCTTGTTTCCAGAGCATTTTTCCTGCATCCCTCTCTAAGTCTGGCACCTGGCATTTCTGCGTGTCACACAATACTATGGCTGAGTAGAGGTTCGTTTGGCTCCCAGTTTCTAGATGTCATACTTCTGTTGATGGGAACCAGTCAAAGGCTCAGTGGTGGTGGTGGTGGTGGTGGTGGTGGTGGTTGGTGGTGGTGGTTGTTGTTCTTCTTTTTAATAAACCTTTAATTTCTCAATAGTTTTAAGATTGTATTGTTGAAGTATTGTAGAGAGAGTTCCCATACTCTCCATCCAGTTTCCTCTATTGTTAACAAAATATATTACTGTGATAATGTTCGTCACTACTGATGAACCAACTTTGCTACCTTGCTATTTAACTAAACTCTATACTTTATATGAATTTCCTTTGGTTCCAGGATCTCATTCAGGATACATATTACATTAAGTTGTCATGTCTCATTAGCTTCTTTTGGATTACAGTTTCTCAGGTTTTTCTTGTTTTCTATGACCTTGACACTCAGGTATTTGGTGGAATATGCCTCAATTTGTGTTTGTCTGAAGTTTTACTCATGATTGGACTTGGGTAATGGGTCTGGAGTGGGGAGATCATGAAGGTGAAGTGCCATTCCCATCATATGATGTCAGCGTATCACTGATGATATAAGCCGTGATCACCTGATTGAGGTTTCCCATTATAAATACACTTTATTTTCCCTTTCCATACTATACTCTTCAGAAGAGAGGTTCATATTCAAAAGGCAAGGAATTAAACATTAATAATTTACATAAATTATTTGGAATTCTATATGGGATATTTATCTCTTTTCCTCATTTATTTATCTATTCAGTCATTTATTGATATTAGTGTGGACTCAGGATATTTATTTGAGTCTGTGGCTTGTAATCCAATAGTATAGTACTTATTACTCAAATTGCTCCAGCTTTGGGTATTAGGAGCTCTTTCAGCTTGGTTCTTATGTTCCATCATTTTGTTTTTCCCTGTACCTTTAAGACTTGTGCTACTGCTGACTCATGAATCTCCTATCTTATACTGTGTTGTGGGGATTGTAAGCATAAAATCAAGTCTTACGATTACCCTTACTAAATTTTTATTTTCTTAGAGTCATCCATTACCATCATCTGATCATATTGATGATCATAGCAATAGCCTCTTACCTGGTCTCTGAACTTCCATTCTTCCTACTCCCATCTGCACACTATTTGGTTCTTTGAGTAGCAGCCAAAGTTATCTTTCTGATCAAAGCTGATATCATGCAGATTTGACCACCATGTGACCTACATGAGCTACATAGCATTTTATAGTCACTTTAAAATTAATTGATAATTCCTTGTTTAATTCAATGATTCATTATTGTTTTAACTAATTTAAAGATAAGCAGTTTATCACAGTGTGAATACTTATGAGTTGCTTCCAGTTGTGAGAATTTCACTAGAAACTAACATTCGTCCATAGACTATGGTACCCAAAAGAGCCAGTTATACTAACTTTTAATCTCAGTTCTTTCAAGTGGTATGAAATGGATCATCTAGTATTTTGAAGCACTTTACAGCTCCTCCTTGGCATATTCGAATTGCCAGCATCACTATTTCAGGGCCATTGTTAAGTAAATAAGGGTTACTTGCACACAAGCATTAGGATATGTCCATCTGACAACAGATGACTACTGAGTGAATAAAAGCGGGAGTGTATACCGCTTGGACGAACTGGACAAAGGGATGATTCATGTCCTGGTGGGATGGAGTGGGTCGCTAGAGATTTCATCACACTACTCCAAATGGCATACAACTTAAAACTTATGAATTGTTTATTTCTAGAATTTTCCATTTAATATTTTTGGACATGGTTGATTGGGGGTAACTGAAACCATGGAAATCGAAACCACAGATGAGAGGACTATTGTACTGCTGGTAGCTGGGGCAGTGAATTTTTCCATATTGAAGGAAGATTTTCAGTTGTGGGGACAGTACACGACAGCTCCTCCTACAGGAGAATTCAAATAGATTTCATGTCTCACTCCTAACTGCCTACTTCTGTGCCATTTGCATTCATCCTTGGATTACTACACTCCTGTTATTTATTTATTTTTATTTCATTGAGTGTGGTGACATTGGTTAATACAATTATATAGGTTTTAGGTATACATTTCTACAATACATCATCTGTATATTGTATGTTTACCACCCCAAGTCAAGTCTTCTTCCATCACCACTTATCCCCTCTTTAAGTTTTTCTACCTTCTCCTAACCCCCTCCCTATGGCAGTCGCATACTGTTGTCTATGCTCATGAGTCTTTGTTTTTTTTTTTCTTTGCTTAATTCCCTCACTCTTCTCACCTAGCCCCTACTCTCCTGTTCCTGACCAAGGTTGTGTATCTACCCCGGATGTCTCCTTCTTCAGTTTCCTCATCTGTAGAGTGTGGATACTGGAGAGCATTATGCTAAGCAAAATAAGCCAGTCAGAGAAAGATAAATATCACATGATCTCACTCATTTGTGGAATATGATGAACAACATAAACTGATGAACAAAAACAGATCCAGAGACAGAGAAGCATCGATGAGACCGTCAAACCTCAGAGGGAAGGTAGAAGAGAGTGAGGGTAAGGGGGAGAGATCAACCAAAGGACTTGTATGCATGCATATAAGCCTAACAGATGGACACAGACACCAGGGGGGTGAGGGCATAAGTGAGGGGGGTAGGAGGGGCTATGGGGCGATAAGGACACATATGTAATACCTTAATCAATAAAAAAATCCAAAAAATAATACATATCCACACACACACACACACACACACACACACACACACACACACACACACAAATATAGTGGCCTAGCACATAGTTGAGTGCTTAATAGATGTTAGTTTTTCCTATGCAGACTTTGAAATGTGTCTTTAATTAATGGTTAAAACTCTAGCAATTAGGTTTCACAGATCCCCATTCCTTCTTTTGAAAGTTCCCTCTTCTTGGATTCTGTAGACATTTCAAGAAGGATATAGCATTGAAATATAAAATGTGTGGCTCAGTTGGTTGGAGTGTTGTCCTGCACACCAAAAGGTTGGGGGTTCAATTCTTGGTCAGGGCACAATTCTAAGTCCCCAGTTGGGGGGTATACTGGAGGCAATCCATTGATGTTTCTCACATCAATGTTTCTCTCTTTCTCTCTCCGTTCCTCTCTCTCTAAAAAATCAATAAAATTAATAAAAGATACCCTCAGGTGAGGATTTTAAAAAATCAGCAATCCCCTATCCAGAAGTAGCTCAACCCTTCCCACCTCCCAACATTGGTCTCTTTATTAAACCCTAGTTTACAGACTGCAGGTTTCTGGAAGCTTTTTCAATTCCTGAATATTAACATTTAATGAGTAATAATCTAAGGATTTACTGACCCAGTCTTTTACTCATAGTTGACAAGCAAGCAGTGCATTTCTTTTTTGCAGCCATTACATCACTCTACATTAGAAGGTGTGTTGAAAAAGCTGCTTTTCCTTGTTCTTTTAAAACATTTTTCCTGCAAAGGAAACTTAGTCTCAACCTGTTACACTAATAATGTCCAATAACATCTGCCTTGAGTCAATACTGATTATTGTGTGCAGCTTGGCCTGCTGGGAGATACTATCCTTCCTCCAGCTAACCAGGCTCAGGGCTTCTTTATCAAATATGTCTATACCTGTGACAACTCATTCTTGTTCTAGCATCTTACAGGTGCTGAACAAAACAAACAGGCATTTGATAGATGTCAACAATGCCCCTTTTTGTAGGAATCTAGTTTATGTGAAGAAGTAAATTGTCTCTTTAAGATATGACAGAAGCAAATTGGTTTGGTATGCTGAAGGGTTTACATTATTGGCAGGTACTACAAATTCAATCAGCGATTTTCAATAGGGTGTGATGGAAATCGCTGAATTCATATAGCATCTTAGGTGTTCAGTGGAAGAAAGCGAAGTCATGGTAACCATGTTAAATACTCTCATTCCAATCTTCCTGGGCCTATCTTATCATTTTAGGGTTCGAGGCATAAAAGGTGTTTAAAAATATTCCTTAAACGTAAATGTTTGGAAAACTTACACATTATAACTACTTCTGGAAAGAAATGGTTAGTCAGCATAGGATATCTTTGAGCATGTCATTTTGTAGAATACTCTCCTGTGGCTTCCCATCTCCCTCAGAATAAATACTAATGCCTTTACAATGCCTGTAATACCCTGACCTTTTTGGTTTTCTGGTTACTTCTTTAATTCATTATGAACTGTTTCCCCTTTTGCTCACTTCCTACCGGCCACACTGGTTTCTTTCATATCTGGTTAACCTCCTGGGACAGCTCCCCCCAGGACCTTTTAATGTGCTCTCTCCTCATGTACTCCTCAGTTAAGTGAATGACTGCGTTCTTACCTTCTTCGAGTCTGAGCAAATATGACCAGACTTTTCATTAAATATCTCCTCTCACAACTTTCCAAGTCTGGAACAGCAGGTCACCCCACCCCTTGACCCCACAACAGTCCATCTCTTGTCTTTGCTTTAATTTTCACCTTCCAGTATACCAGGTGTTTATTATTATTTACTGTCTTCTCTGCTCACTGGAATATAATGTTCATGGGTGCAGGGGGTTTTATGTTCTGTTCACTCATGGATCATTCTGCCTGAAATAATTACTAAAACTAAATAAATTTTTTATTGAAAGACTGCAAGAAGTACAAATAAAAGGACATACTCTATTTTGAAATGGACCTAACGAGAGACATTAAATATAGGCTGAAATATGATTGAGATAGGACTGTACTCTAATAATATAAAAATGTTGTCTCTTTTATAAATCTCAGCACTCAAATTGTTTTTCAGAGGTACCTTGAGAAAACTTATCTATAAAGTATTTACCTCTCTCTGTTAGCTGCTTCTTTTTTCTTGCTTTGGTTGTTGTGGTATATAGTCCAATTTTTCACACCTTGTTTAGACTTACGTCTTTATTGTAGCTCTACTGTTTTGTTTCCTACCTCCTTAAATCCACAAAGCACTTCAAGAAAGGATTTCCATGTATTATATTTTGTTCAGAAAGCCTTATCTCAGGCAGACATATTTGCCCATTTTCTTTTTTATTAAAAAAAAGTTTTTTAATCATTATACATGCAGAGTACTGTTCCAACAGACTGGGTTAGTATCTCTCCATGAAACCACAGACAACAAAACAGTTTCCTAAAAAAAAAAAAAGTTTAACAATGTATAAAATGCTGATACAGTGCTTCAGAACACTTAATTATTTCTTTTCCCCCCATTGTTTATCATTGTTTTGTCAACTTTCCATATCACTACCCACAATGCTTTTGGTTCGGTTTTCTTTGAACATTCCTTTCCTCTGAAC
The DNA here is from genome assembly GCF_014108235.1 of Myotis myotis. Lineage (NCBI taxonomy): Eukaryota > Metazoa > Chordata > Mammalia > Chiroptera > Vespertilionidae > Myotis > Myotis myotis. Next base: position 179,985,970 of record NW_023416335.1, read on the forward strand.
TTACCATGAACTTGGGCCTGTAGCATGCTGCCACAGAATGCTACAGTCACTTTATAAAAAGGAGCGGGGGGCAAGGGGGGTCAACACTTTTGTTGTAAAAGGTGCTAAAAGCAAGCTTGGATAATATAAAATAGTAGAGGCACTTGTCCACTTGCTGTTTTAGGCTGAAATATGATGCTTGCTTTCAAAGAAGGTTAGCGTACTAGTTTGCACATACTTCAGGAGAATCAGGAATGAAGTTTGTGTAGGGAGGAGGCAGAGAGAAAAGAATTATGTTCATAAGATTAGGTGGACTGTAGGAGGAGAAGGATTGCATAAATACCAAATATGACACAAGAGAGGATGGAGCCCCTTATCGCACAAGCAGCGGAGGATGATGTACAGTCTTTATTTGTTTTATACAGAAAGACAGGGGGAGGATTTTTAAATTTTATTTTGCATTTCTGATTATGTTAGAAAGTTATTGTTCTTCCTATGACAGAGTCACAGGAGGGGCTCTGGATTGGGAATTAAATCCTGGGTCTCATCCCATCCCTACCAGTGGATAAAAGTGAATTCTTAATGTCCTACATTAAGAATTCTTGCCTGAACTGCAACCTCAGGTGATTATTTGGTAAATGGAGGATCCATCAAGTCTTTGAACCACTCAAGTCATAGCAAGGTCATGATTTTCAATAATGTCTCCTATATAATAGGCTGTTACATTGGACTTACTGTGTTGTGTCAGAGCTGCAAAAGGGCCCCAACGGACCAAGAATAATATGGGACAAACCACCTATTTAGGATTTGCTAGGAGATTGAGAAATCTCACTTTTTGTTTCTTATACCGTTTGCCTCTCTCTCACCTGGAAAGGGTGTGTTAGGGGAGAAGGAAGAAGACTCTAATAAGATGGATGACGAGTATGGTAGTAAGAATTCCTGTGGAGAGAGTTAAGAGTGCTGAGGTATTTCTCTCCCTCTGCCCTCAGCCTTTCTCTGATCCCCCCCCAAAAGTTCATATGAATAGGAAGTCCGGGAATCACTCAGGGAGCTTGATGTGTGTATCAGTGGTAGAATATGGGTGTCCCAGCCAAGAAAGACCTTTTCTATCTCTTAATTCTTTCCCTCCTCCTCATTCTCTGTTCAGACCACAGTCAAAATTTGACAAAGATTTTTACTGACTAAAATTTCAAACTGTCTTCAACTAAGATGTTCACTTATTTAGTAAATATTTATTGAGCTGGTAGTATGTGCAAAGCCTCATACTAGCACATGTATTTTATGACCTCAAGGAATATGTCTAGTAGTGAGGTTTTTTTTTTAAAAAATATATTTTATTGATTTTTTACAGAGAGGAAGGGAGAGAGATAGAGAGTCAGAAACATCGATGAGAGAAAAACATCAATCAGCTGCCTCCTGCACACTCCCCACTGGGGATGCGCCCGCAACCAAGGCACATGCCCCTGACCGGAATCGAACCTGGGACCCCTGAGTCCGCAGGCTGACGCTCTATCCACTGAGCCAAACCGGTTAGGGCTAGTAGTGAGTTTTTCCTTAATCTAGTCCTTAATGTAATTTTAGTGTTCTCAAAAAAATTGACATTTGCATAGATAATTTCCAAATCCAGATCTGTGAATATAGTTTACAATATGAATATTCCACTTCTACTTATGTGAATAAGGTAAGAAGGTGACTGAGCTGAGAAGACTGGGCAGGAATAAGCATGCTGAGGACAGTCTCTTTCGATAGATGGAGGAGAGCAAGAGACCAGATAATTATGTATTATTCATGTGATCATTTCATTGCTGAGTTGTTTATTTTAGCTCTGGATGTTATGATGTGAGAGTTTCTTTTGCTCATTTGATTCTTTAGTAAATACTTATTGAACAGGCACTGTATGTAAGGTATTGTGGAAGATAATAGTTCTTTCCTGCCCTCAAGAAAAGTATAATCTAGTGGAGTCAAGAGATTGCATTAGTGCAGATTGCTGCAATATTCAGAAGCGTATGATTAGTGTGATGTGAATGATATTAGGAATCTTCTTATTGCAAATGATAAAGAACCAATTTGAAATAACTTTGCCAAAGAAGAGATTAATTTGCTCTCACAACTCGAGAGTGCAGGGAATGATACTTACTTCTGGCACAACTAATACCATCAGAACAGGCTGTACTTCCCACTTGCCATTACTCTGCTCTGCTCATCTCTGTATTAGCTTCATGTACAGGTAGCTTTCTTCTTACAGAAGCAGCTTTAGGCTATGCTACTCTTTTAATTGGTACAACCAGACAAAAGAATGCATATTTTTTTTGTTCGTTTGCTTTTGTTTTTGTATTTCTGATAGGCCTAGAAGGTTTCTTGTGACTGGCCTGCTTTGGATTCTCTGCCCTTTCTGAATCACTCACTGTGCCCAGGGAGATAGTGCTTCCACTGAGCTGCCCTTGGTTAAATACCTCCCTTGATTAAACACCTCCCTCTTCGGGAGTAGAGGTGGCTGGTTCCAGACAAATTACTTGGAATGTAGTCTCCAAAAGGAAGGGGTGTTCTTTCACCAGTAGAGAGAGCAGGAGGAAAAGGATATAAACAACAACTATATCTCTGTTAGTCAGTTGAGGGACAGTGCAGAGAAGGGAGGGGCCTTTCTGATGGCTGCAGAAGATGCACAAGAAGTAGTGGCAGTAGTGGCTGAGCTTCTGAGATTTCAATAGAAAGTTTGGTGCAACATAGAGGAAGGCTCCCTGGTTAGGCAGAAGAGGCAATCCATGACATTTACAGAGCTAAAAAAATAATTCAAACAATGCCCTATGACTCTCTGTCTCTACCAGTCTTAGCATCTATTGAAGGTAATACACTCTCTATAATATTTTTCTGTTTCTCCCTTCCCCTTTCCTCCCCACTGTGATCACCATTCCACTCATACTATATCATTTCTATAGCCCTAGAAAAGGTCACTGATGACTTCCTAATCTGCAAATCCTGTAACCTTTTTGCAACCCCGTTTGACTTGGTATCTCTGCATGTTTGACACTATGATTCACATCTTCTAGCAAATTTCCCTTCTCTCTCCTTCTGAGACACAGCTCTCTCCTGGCACTTTTCTGCCCACCTTTCTTTCTGAGTCACTGCTGCTGGCTTATTTATTTCTGACCTCTCCTCAGTGCCTCCTTTTCCCAGAGCTCAAGCCTGGTTCTCTTCCCATTGTACATGTTCTTTTCTGTTCAATCCCATTTATTCTCATGTCATCTATGATCGCCTTTATGCTCATATGTTCCAGTAGCCGTTCCAGAGTTCTGATCCCTCACTGTGTATCCCAAACTCCATGACCCATAAAGATCACAAATTGACCATTTCCCTTATGATATTTTTGTATCTGTTCTATTCTTACTATTTTCACTGCTGGCACGCTAAAATTTAATTTATAATTTATATCTTGCCAGCAATCAAGAGATTTATTGTTGCCCCAACCTCTATTTAGGCCTCAATCCTATATTCTAACTGGCATCCTGGAATAATCCCATATTGTTAGTGATATTGGACATGGTAGACAGTGCCCTTGTCCATATTAAATAGTCAAGAAGTCAGTATTTCAGCTTTAGTTTGTTTGAATTTTAGATAGAAAAGAACACAAATTTGTAATGAAATAAGTAAATTTGGGGGAAAGTATATATAGAGACCTGGCAAACAGCCTGGTCTGTGTAATTCACAGAGAAGGCCTATAGAGAGGTCACTGTGGGTCAAGAAAATGAAGAGGAGCATGGCTCTATTTTCAAGCCTGTAGCTGCAAATTGGACTTTAGTTCCCAGTGCTATGAATTTTCTCCCTCAGTTTGCTCTGCATGATCATTCCAAACATCAAATAATTCGATATTGGTTATCACATGGCTACCTTTAAGAAAATGTCTATCCGTAGCACTTTCTAGAGACCAAATTAAGGCAAACGTAGTTCATTTTTAGTCAAGTGAGTGCTTTTACCAAGTTAACTTCCACTGTTTGGCTGCTTTAAGAAGCATGTTTCAAAGGTCCGTGTAATTTTTTCTTCAGTCCAACTGAGAAGAATGGTAGTCATTTTTTGAATTCATTTGTGTAGGAACATCACATTTCACTGTGGTCACCTTCTTTGGGTAGATAATAAGCCACATTACAAACCAAAAGTATATTTTGGTGCTAAAAGATGTTTATAATATTTCACCCATGTGAAGATAGTTAGAAATGAATGAATGTTGAATATTAAGCATTATAGATTTGTCCAAGATATTAAAAATATTTAGTGTTAGTGTTGTTTTATTAGCTATGCTGCTTAAGACAAAGGCTTAAGCATCATTTTAACCATCTGAGAACAATCACTTTGATTTTTAGACCCCCTGTGCTTATATAGTCAGTCATAAAATCATATCAGAGCATCAAGTTCTGATATTTTACTACCTAACATTCTGTTTGTACATAGGTTCGTTTTTATTTTATTTTAATTTTTGAACTGTGAACATAGTCCTTATCTTAAGAAAATTAAAAATGAAATATTTATTATAAAATATCTGGTTATTTTAGGAGATTTAGGAAACACTGTTGAGCAAAAGAGAAACAAATGAAGTTGTATTCACAAATAACCACTGTTTAATGCATATGGACTGTCCAAGCTTATATTTTAGAATATAACTCTTTTTTTTAAATTAATAATCAGACCAGACATTCTTTCTGTGTGTGTGTGTGTGTGTGTGTGTGTGTGTGTATGTGTGCACGTGCATTTTCCCTTTAATAAATATCATGCATATCCTGGATTTTGATCAAGTTTAACTTTGTTCTATCAACTCAGAAAGTTACTACTAGGAATAGTATCCTACCATCAAAATTGCTATAAAAACATGAATTCTCATATTCTATTGCTTTTTGATAATAGCTAACATTTTTAAATTAAAATTTTATTTTTAATTACAGTTTACATTCAGTATTCTTTGTATTAGTTTCAGGTGTACAACAGCTAACTTTTCAGTTATGTTACATTATGATACCTGTCTACTTGTTTGAGTTGCCATTTGTTAAGACTTTTATTGGGGGCTTCTCATGTGGTAGGCACTGTGCTCAGTACTTTACATATGTATGTGATTTGGCTCCTCACTACAATTCCATAAGCTTCGCAGTGGTATCCATCTTTAATAGACAAGAACCTTCAGCATAGAGAGACTTATTATTTTGACAAAACCTATGGCACTAGTAATTGGCAAAACTAAAATTCAAATCCAGGCCTTTGGCTCCAATCTGTGCTGAAAACTGGAGCACGATACTGTGAGGGCATTTAGAATATATATAGTAAATGTCACATTGAGTATGCTTGCTCTGTATTCTCAATCTGCCAATTTTTGAGATTCCTGAGGTGGGGAAATACTGTCATAAAGGTGGGAGGAACCCTAAGCCAAGTAGTAAGAGTGGAATGATTTCCCCTGTAATTCATAGAATGATCCTGAAGTCCTATTAGAAAAGCCTTATAAAGTGCACTGCTCTGTTTCTTCTTTCTGCTCAAACACTGTCACGAAAGCCCACATCTCTCTCAAATTTTCAGGAGGTACCATATCACCAAGACATGCATTATCAGCTACCAAGTCACTTACCTTAATTCCTGCCTCTCTTGTCAGCCATCAGCAGCTTTCATTGAATACTTGAATTTTATGTCCCTGTTAAAGATAAAAACTCCTTTCTTGGGTACCAAGCAATGGCTAGAACTTGAATAAGAAGAATAGAGACTTTAGTACTAGTGGACTATTTAATAGATTTAGCAAGAGTTACCTCTCAATTATCATGGTTCTTAGTGAACTTGTGGCTGAGATGGGAAGCATACAAAGCTATATAGTCAGAAAGGCCTCAGTTCAGACCCCAGCATTACCACGTACTAACTCTACAATCATTGGTGTATTGAATAATCTCTCCGAGCCCCTGTTTTATCATCTGAGATATAGATTTATAGATAGAGCTAGACAGATGTACACTGTCTGCTCTACAGTAGATGACTAATGAATATGAAATCTTTTGCTTTGTATTTGCTCTTCTGTGGAATAGGGGGCATATTTTGACCATCTCTTCCACAGTAAAGTTGAATTTTGGTTACATTCCTATTTGGAAAAGTATAACTCAATTATAAAAATTTCAGGGATAAGACACCTCAGATATATCCAGTTCAGCACTCTGCTTGTAAAGATGAGCGGATCTGAGACTCAGAACTGGGGAATAAGCTGATTAATTGCAGAACCTAGACTCTACCATCTTGTCCAATGTCTTGACATAATTAATACAGTTACTGGTGATGGCTGACAAAGAAGATAAACTTTAAGAAGCTTTATTGTGTGATTGATACTTGAAAATAAGTTATATGCATGATTGATATCTATAATCCAAATGAAAATGCAAGTCTTGGAAATTTGGTTGCCAATATATCAACAAGGAGAATACAATAAAGTCAGAAAATGATCTCTTACTTCTTAGGACTGGATCTTTGTAATGAAGCACAGTTATTGTCCTCAGCAAAAGATTATAACTGTGTATATGTGTATGTAGTATGTTTTTCTGTTTACTTCATAGAGCAGATATTTGTTTAATTTATTGAAAATCTTAAGTTTAATTAATTTTACATATTAAATGAACATATACTCATAAACATACATTTAGAATTTTCTTAAATATAATTTTGTTGTGGTTAAATTTTTATACTAGTTTTCAAAAACATATCTTCTTGTCTTAGTGGTAATAAAAGTGTGGTTTTACCACTTTTTAAAACTGTGTTTTGAAAGCTTTATAGTCCTTTAGAGATAGACTCCCTAGAAGCCTTTCCAGTCAGCAAACACCCAAGATTAATAACATAAATGATTTGATGATTTTGGCATCTTGCAAAAAGTATGCATTAGGTTTTCTTTAAAGAGGCATAACATATATTTTCCACTTTCAGTTCTTTAACTTTAGCTCATGTTTCAAACAGACTCTTGGTGTGTACTGGAATTGCTCCTCTAAGATTTAAAAAAAAGATTTGATGGATGATGACAATGTAAATTTTAGAGTAAAACACATGGTGAAAAAAACTTCAATGGATTTGCCTCTTTGGAATAACACTGATTTTTCTTATAAAAAGTTGAGTTTCATAAAGTGAAAATTTGATAACTGGTAATTTCAGTTTTATTTGACCTAACTTGTGAAATAGTTGAAAATACCAGTGGCAGTTACAGGGTCTAGGTGTATCATTACGATACTTGTCTGCTTTTTTGAGTTGCCATTTGTCAAACTGAAAATATATATATATATATATATATATATATATATATATATATATATATGCTGTTGTGTTGGATGTTATTCTGGTGATCCTTTAGATTTATTGTTTGTTTAATCAAATAAAAATAATTTAGAGGTTGATTGATAGAAAAGTATTTGTGTGTTTACTTGTCTTAGACATTGTAAAGAACATGTTGGATGATCTACAAAAAAATGCCTTTCTCTAAAGATTCAAATTTTGAAAGGGAAGGCTTTGTGCCCACACACACACACACACATATATATATAAACATACACATGCACACACACACATATATATATACATAAACACATATACATGCAAATATATACATATACACATATATACATACACATACATGTACTATTTCAACAACTTTATATACACTAACTCAAGTATATGTATATTTATATGTATATGTACATATAATTATTCCAAGAAAATAGCTAGGCAAGAAAGCAATAGGCAGTGAACAAATTCTTATAATTTCTTTTATAGAAGCTCTTCTTTTTCTTCCCCACCCCTGTCCCCATTTGAAAAGTCTTGAAACCAATTAATAAATCTTTAAATTTTGAACATTTAGTAAATGTCAGAGTTTATGCTATTAATGAAAACAGGTAACATCTTTCTCACTACATGGCATGTACTATTTACAAACATGAACTCAATTATCCCTCAAAATCCTATGACTAAGACACAGAGGGTTATTTATCTTGTCCAAGGTCACACACCTAGTAAATGGTAGCATTGGTATTTGAACCCAGGCAGTCTGACCTCCCCCGCCACCCCCGCCCCCCACTCCCCGCAAAACTATGAAGCAGTTCACTCTACTGTTACCAAGTTGCAAAATATTTTTAGAATGATGGCTTCCTTGTTTACTTATAAGAACAATGCCATGATGAGCAAATTAGCTTCTTAAAGAAAGGAGTTAAATGGACTTTCAATTTTTCCCAAGTCCAATTGATCCTCACCATGAAAGTGCTGCTCTGTTGTCCTGTCATGTCTGTTTGCCACATTGATTTTGCAAATAGAGTGAAGCTTGGTTAAGACAGCAGAGTTTGTGTCTTTGAAATGTTGAGGAGGAGAGCAATTAAGAGAATGTAAACTTTCCCAAGTTGCTCAGATAGGTCAGGGTGGGCAGTCAGTACTATGTGTTCTTGTGTAAAATTAGGTTTTGTGTCTTCTTTGATAATAGGTGTCAGTGAAGTTAACAGAGTATTTGTGTTAAGATGTATAGTATGGAGAGTTAAAATAATCACCTTGTCACAACTCTCTCCACCCCCAAATAGCTGAAAAATTAATTTTAACTTTCTCAAAAAAATCTGAAATATGAGATATTATTTGGAAGGTTTATTAAGCGCACACCTCTGATGTTTTTCAGTCTATGCTCAAAACCTGTTCAGTAACCAACAAAGCCCTGAAAAATCAATATTTAGGCTCTGAGACTTCTGATTGGAGTGTAAGAGCAGGGTTTTCTAACTTTTTTATTTGCCCCCTGATGTTTTCTAGTTTCCTTGTCCTAGCTTTACTTGAGAAAGGAAAAGGAGGGAAGTTTTATCAACCTCCAGTGGCTCATTCCACCATCGTGGATTTCTGCCTGTTAGTCTTTCACTGTTACACACATTCACACCTCATATATTTTGCTCTAAAAGCAGAACATCTGAGATGATTCTGTGGTTGAAAAAGATCTTAAAGAGATGGAAGATGGATTTAATGTTGCCATTTTTAGATAGCGCTGTAAATAGAACGGCAGCTGTCCTCGGATGCATAGCAGACATACAGTACATATGCTGAATAGAAACAGATAAATGATTGCGCTCAATTAATCCTCACAAAAAAGTAACATTTTAGCCACTCAGTCATCCAGTTTTTAAGTACAGTGCACTTGTTCTTCACAGGATAAAATCTCATGCTTTGAAGGTGACCCAAGATAGGAGAAATTTGCTATTATTTCTCAACTAGGTTTAAAGCGATCTGTGAGATTTTAGTTATTTGCCTTTACTTCCCCCACATTTTTAAATTCTGTAAGCAATTCATATCTACAGACATTTCCAGAACACCTATTATGTAGAAGGCACTCTTCTTGGGGTGGTGAGAGGAACAAGGAATGCATTATTTCTTATGTAGAAATGGCATATGCAGCAATTTACCATGGGAGGTAGAATGTGACAGTTACCATAAGTGAATTCTGACAGATATCTTTAATCCAGTAAGAGTTGAACATTTGAACAAACAGCACCTCTGCTCCAGGTATATTGCTAACAGTTACTGTGGGTAGCAAGATGCATTAAGTCCAATCCTCATGAAGCTTTCTTCAGGGTGATGGCATGTAGACTAATAATTACATTCAACAATTGAATATGTGCTTTAAACGTTCAGAAGGAGTGGAGAAAAGGAAGATGAACTCTTCTGGAAGGTGTTGGAAAGGTCAAGGCTTCACAGAACAGGTAAGGAGTGACCAGGAATTTTAGGCATCAATGAAAGTTTAGTAGGTAAGTAATGAGGGACACAGGCAATAGAAGAAGGTGAGGGCATTACAGAAAAAGGGAATATCCTGTCCAAAGATAAAGCTGCATGAGACTGAATGGTTTATTGGAGACTCTAAGATGTCTGGGGTCACTCTCATCCAGGACAATCTCTCTCCTATGTGAGAGGGTGTCTGGAGCGTTCAGCAAAGACAGAGGGTTAGGAGACTTCAGGCCAAAAGCAAAGTAAATTGTACATGAAATCTTTGTCTTCATGCTTTCTCTTTAAGACAGACCTAGTTTTGAATCCTGACTCTGTGATCTTGAGCAATTTTGTGAACTTCTCCAACTTCAGCTTTTCAACAGTAAAGAAGGCTTCTGATAGTTAATATAAAACAATGCATTGTCTGATAGTATAATGATGACTTTAAACTTTGCTCTTTGGTGTGTTTTTGTTGTTGTTGACCATTATACATATATATATATATATATATATATATATATATATATATATATATATATACATATATACATATATATATGTTTATTGACTTCAGAGAGGAAGGGGAGGGATAGAGAGAAATGGAAACATCAATGATGAGAGAGAATCATTGATTGGCTGCCTCCTGCATGCCCCCACTGGGAATAGTGCCTGAAATCTGGGAATGTGCCCTGACAGGGAATTGAACTGTGACCTCCTGGTTCATAGGTCGATGTTCAATTATTGAGCCACACGGGCTGGGCAGTTGACCATTTTTTTTGTTTGTTTGTATATTTCTCACTGAGGGATAAAAACATAACTGCACTTAATCAACATAGTGTAACCTGGAATATAAATATGTGGGAGACAAAATAGGAAGAGCTCTGGAATGGGAGTTTGGAGACCTGAATTCTAGTTCTACATTAACCACAAACTGAGACTGGTGATATTGATTCAAACTGTGCCCTGTGAGTTTATTCTGCACTAAGGGGAGTGGGGAGGGAGCTGTACTAAATGTCTGACTCCTGTTCTTGTTGCTGTCAGTAGTTCCTGAGGAGTTGCCCTGTGATTTGAAGGAGATACACCATGCAACTGAAGTCCAGTAAAGTCAGGAAGTTGCTAATTCATTTTCTGTTGGGGAGGAAAATTGTTGGTAGCCACTCAACTTATTTTAAAGAATGGTGGTTTCCCCATTGTTGTAATAAATGACAAAATACAGAGTTAGTATCCCCTAAAATTCATTAAACATGCAGAAGGGTGTTGGCCAGCCTTGCTGTTTCCTTCAAAAATCAAGAATGGGAAGTGTGAGTGTGGCTTGATGTTTTGGGTGTGCGGTGGTGAGGTTGTGGTCACGTGGGCTCCCAGGAGCATCTAATGCCTGTTGAGAGTCTCTGCATCAAAACCTGTGAAACATACCAGTGAATCATGTTAATGATTGATGGAGTTTACATCCTGAGAAAACTTAGCTGGTGTTGACTAAGGAACATAGTGCTTCTTTCTATAAATTGTTATAGTCATGAATAATGAGTATTCATTCACAAAGTACAGAGAGATTAACATCCTGAAGAATATGTAGTCAGTAAGGCCCCAGTCATGGAGTGTTAACTCCAGATTCCAAACCACAGCCCTTTGATATTACTTCCTCTCATGACAAAATCTAACTGCTATTTTCACTGTACATTAATTTTGATATCATTTTGAAGTAATAGACTGTATGGCTCTCTAGTCTCTTAATGTAGACAGGCCTATCTCTCTCTTCTCTATTTTCCTTGCTGTGCTTCCACAGTTAATCTGGTAACCAGCCACTTATTGTGCTGATTATCTTGTAAATGAAACTGTAAAAGCCTATGGCAGGTAAACCTATGGCAGGCAGATGGTCTCCCCAATATGTCATCTGTTTAGGATGTGGCTTTTTTTTTTTTTTTTTTGGTACTACAATGTGGTCTGGGGGTAAAAAACACACAAAAGAAAAGAGCCCATATTACAATTTGAAATTTAACAGAATGTATTTGCTAACACTTTTGGAGTTGCTTTAGACTAAAATTCATTATGGAGCAGGAAGTGAAAGAGAAGGAGGGGAAGCTACAGTGTTAGGAAGAGAATGGAGGTTGTTACCACAGATTTTCAGTATCAGTGTTTTTGCTTTCAGTCTTTTGGACTAACTGGGGGGGGGGGGGGGGGGGAGGGAGGGAGGGGGTGGCGGGTGTGGAGGAAGAAATGCCCCCAAGCTATTAGTTGCTTCTGCTTGTTCTCATAGCAGCCTGAGGGGAAAAGTGCTTGTTTAAACATAATATATTCCCCAAACCCAACAATTATGGCAAGGTGTTTTTTTTTTTTTAAAAGAAAATTACATTAAAGATGAATGAGGGTATATTGAAATAATTATGTTTTAAGGTGCATAACATTAAAAGATATTGAATAGAATATTGACTGTTTTGTGAAAATAGCAATAATGAGATTCCAGTCACCTAATCTTACAATAATTGGGTTATTACTATGCAAATGAAGGTATTACTTTTAAAAAGTAAGGAGGCAAGACAGATCCTTGAGGCAGTTCTTTATCTGTTCTTAAAGCTATGCTGTCAATTCTCCTTAGAGTGAAGATCCTTTTCTAAACAATTTGGACATGCTCATTTCAATATTTGCCCTGAAATTCCACTATAATATATTTCAGCTGCCACAGGTAGCGGATTGGTGACTGGTTATTTCATTTTTTTTTTTTTTAGCTCTTTGTGAAACCCAAAGGGATAATTAAACTCTATAATAATTATTGCCCATTGTCTTTTTTAAAAAATGAAATGTTGTGAATTTTCCTGCCAAAAATGCATGCTGGAGCTCTTATCTCCACTTTCCATGCAGCTCTATCTTTATTGTGTCGTGTCAGATGGTACCAGCACATCTCAAAGCCACCAGGTCATTTTGGGCTAGCAGACCTCCTAGGTCACCTTTGTGGCCAAGGGAGAGATTTCATTAATCCTTAGTCATATTCAAATCAAGTGTCCATACATTGCTGTCACCACCATGTCTATTTAAGTTCCTATGGCACCCATCAAATGACTAGAAATATTTGGGACAATTAGCATTGTAATTCATGACCCCGGTAAAATACCTGTGTGTTCAGCAGGCAATGGTATTTCAAATTGTTGATTGCTGAGGTTTTGGGTAAAAGGTAATCATATTTCCTGGGAATGTTGTATGATTTTTATATACTGCTTGTTGTATGCAGTGCTCTTTGTGCAAGGGAAGATACTAAGGTCCACTTTAAAAGTTCTTGTGCATTTCTACATAGAGAATGCATCAAACAAAAGTCTTGGACTTGGTCTTATTAAAATCTCACAATGGACTTCTTATAGTTTCAATATTCTTTGATATCATATACTACTAGCTAATCAAAGCTAGTACATTTGAGGGAATCATGAAAGACAACTTTTATTTACGAAGTATTTTGGTTCCAAGGATTAGAAGATCAAGAAACTATAAGCCATACCAGTTTATTTCAGAATCAGTTGAGACTTAAGAGATTTTATGAATGTCATCAACAGCTGCTTTTTACCTATGTCCTTCCGTAGTTCTTAAGGTAGAACTGGGCTCAGAGGGGCTCCTGCACATTATATTCATACCATTCTCTGTGCCAGCAGAGATAGCTTAGAAAAAATTTCTATTTACATGGGTATAGATTTGCTCTTTTGTTGTTCTTTCGCACGATTTATCAAATATAGTTAACATTTTCAAACAATTCACAATCCTGCAAATACTAATTCTAATTTCTTACATTTCTATAGTCTAACTAATTTGGTTGGCCTCAATACATCAATATATGTGTGTAGTTTTATTAGATCTCTGTGGAAAATATTCTTGAGAAAATGCAGAATTCTAGCACATCATTTGGGTTGGAAGAAGTTATGCTGCTATTGTAAACAGCCCTAATATCTCATTTATACACTCTGTTGTGAGTTCAAGTGATGCAGCAGGTCAGCTATCCTCCCTATGCTGGTTTAGCTTTCCAGACTCTGAATTCAGGATAGCTCCAATGACATCCACTTCCAGGCCAGGCAAGACAGGTCTGCGGAGTGGAGCACTAGCCATTAAATACTTTTCTTACCCAAGTGACAAACAGCACTTCTATTTGTGTGTTTTTTGTTTGTTTGTTTTGTGGGGTTTTTTTTGGTAGGACTAATCACATGATCACTGTTAATTTCATTGGGATGTAAAATAGGTAGGAGAACCAGATATTAATTAATATCAGTAATATTGGTTATATCCAGTATTGGTGTATTCCACTTGTTGAGAATGCCTTTGAAATATGAAACACCGCTCATAATGGGTGGTGAAACTATAGCAAGGAGTGTAATGAATGGCTTTCATTAAAAACAATAAGCATGTTCCTTGTATTTATTGATACACCCATTTATATAGACGTCCATGGACCTTGCTGTTGTTGGGTTTTACTGCGCAGTCGACCTTCACAGATGGGATTATAGTGAGCTTTTAAGATGTAGCTGTGACCAAACTGCACTAAAGGTAAACACCGCAGAAGAATATCCTTTGTCCAGGTTTGAAAGGGTTGGTGACATTATACGCTGCGAACAGTTTCTCAGGTTGGGAAGGAGGTGGTTTGATGGGCAAAGGAAGGAAATATTAGAGTTAGTACATTCTTTCACTCATTCTGATAGGATCTGCAAATAAAAGAGAGCACACTTTTAGTGTAATGAGTGCCCCATTATCTTTTTAAACAAAGAAGAGTATCTGCAGCTAATAGGTGTTTATTCAGTAACAGTAGTTTGTATCCTATTTATCTCTCTTGCATAGCAAATAAGAGGAGAACAGGGGTATATCTGACATGGGAGTGGAGGGTATTTGATTACTTAGGTGCAACAGCTTCCTATCATCTTCAGAAGGTATCCAAGTAATTTCTTTTAAATATCATCATGAAATCATGATTTCAAGCATATTTGATGAGCTTGATCTATTACAATTCTTATCTTTTTGAAGCTCAAATTGTCTCATCTTTGACATGGAAACCTTTTCAGGTGGCTCCTGAATACTTTTGACATAACTATAGTCATCTGTGATAGCTTTGTAGATATCTGGTATGTCAAGGTGTTCTACGTGCGTAGCCTGTCCACTTATCCAAGAAGCCTTGTTTTCTGAATTCTAGGCATGTTCATTGCGACTGGCTTGGTCACTAGTATTTACAGCTCTAAGCAGACAGTGCTATTTTGTATGCTTAGAGTGTTCACCTCCAGTACTTTTGAGATATCAAATGTTATATCAAAACAAAGACAAAGACATTTAAAATTCTTTAAATGGGTTGCTCAGTTGGTTGGACTGTTGTCCCATAACACTAAAAAGGCTGCAGGTTCGATTCCCTCTCAGGGTACATATCTAGGTTGTGGGCGAGTACGGGAGGCAACTGATCAATATTGCTCTTTCACATTGATGTTTCTCTCTCTCCCTCTCTCTGTGGCTTCCTTCTTCTCTCTCTCAAATCAATAAAAACATATCCTCAGGTGAGGATTTAAAAATAAATAAAATTGTCCTAATGCTACATGAGGTGTATCAGAAATTTAGAACCATATTTCAGCCCTGGAAGAGTGTCATCTTCTAGCTATCAACATAATGGATACATTCAACATTTTTCTGATCTTAGTATTTCTTTGTCTTAATGCTGTGGAAAAAGTCTTTTTTTCTATTTCTATTCATACTTGGCTCTATTTTAGCCAATGGTGATCAAATCTGCTACACGTTACTGTCTTCACAGCCTCTTATGCAGAGTTCTACTTTTATTTTGTAGCATGATTGTTTTATATTGGTCATTATTTACCAACTAGAGGCCTGATGCACAAAAATCTTGCACGGGGGGGGGGGGGGGGGGGGTTCCCTCAGCCTGGCCTGCACTCTCTCATCCCCTCGGGGATGTCTGCCTACTGGCTTAAGCCCGATCCCCCCAAGGATTGGGCCTGAGCTGGCAGTCGGACATCCCTCTCACAGTCTGGGACCCCTCGCTCCTTACTGCCCTCCTGCTCGCTCCTTACTGCTTGGCTCACTATTCCTTAATGGCAGGCTCCTTACCACTGGGCTCCCTGCTTCTTAGCGCTGCTGCAGAAGCAAGAGAAGTTCCTGCCACTACCGCTGCACTTGCCAGCCATGAGCCCGGCTTCTGGATGATCTGCGCTCCCCCTGTGAGGAAATATTAGAGTTAGTACATTCATGTGTTGAGCGTCTGCCCCCTGGTGGTCAGTGTGCATCATAGCGACTGGTCGTTCCGGTTGTTCCACCTTAATTTCTTCAGAAGTTGATATTGCTTATATATTTCTGTGGTTAAACATTTAAAAATTATTTTTAAAAAATTGAGGTGGTAACCCTGGTCAGTGTGGCTCAGCTGGTTGAGTGTCATCCCATGCACTGAAAGGAAAGGTTGGGGTTCAAATTCCATCCAGGGCACATGCCAAGGTTGCAGTTTGATCCCTGGTCAGGGTATGTGCAGAAGGCAACCAATCAATGTTTGTCTTTCTCTTTCTCTCCCTTTCCCTTCTTTCTTTCTCTCTAAAATTAATAATAACATATTTTTTTAAAAAAAATTAAGGGAGTAAACACTAGCAGAATTATCATCATTTTACCAAACTAATATAGTCCATATTATAGTTGGCTTAAATGATTAATTGCACTCCTATAGTTTACACCCCAAGCATCATTTGGCAATGAAACAAAGTCACAGAGTCAATAATATTTGTTTTTTCTGAAAACCCTTTTTAGGCTGGGCCTCATCTATAAAAAAGTCTAAACTAATATGACTTCAGAATAATATGCCCCTAACTCATACCAGCTGTGTAGGAGGAAGGAATAAGGGCGGAGTTGTGGGATCTGAAATTTTTGTGTCTGTTAGAACCCTGGTTAGGTACAAGTTTGGAGTGCCCTCGTTTGACAAGAATGCCTGAACTAGTCTGGGTGACTTTGACAACTGACTACTTCATCTTTTCAGAGGATAGTGTTGGCTTATCTGAAATGGATCACCTGTACTGATGCTGTCAAAGACATATGGATCCTCCATTCCGTGTGTTTATCTGTCTTGATTCCTACTTTTTGGAGTCTTCTGGAGGCTCTAAGACTGACCTGAGGGCCATAAGATTCCATATATTGTTGGATTCCAGACATGTGAAAATGATACAAAAAATACTGGGTCATTAGAGTATTTTAATAAGAAATTAGAGTAGTTTTTGTAAAAAAAATTCTAACCGATTTACTGATAAAGAAAGATAATATCTCTAATAGCCAGATCTTAGAGGCAGGGTAGATTATTGGGTTGACTTTGTCCAGTGCTTTCAGCATCTTTTCTCTGCAATTCCCTGAGCTCTGCCCTTTATAACTCCATATTTCAGCTTCATTCTATAGTTAAAATCAGATGGCATCTGCACTTCCGGGTAACCATAGCGTTTGAGGTAGAGAGCATCTTTTTGAGGGGGTTCTCTCTTAACAATGAGGAAATGTTTTTTTCCAGAAGCAAACTGGCCCACATGGCATCATATGGCCATTCCTGGATCCAGATTGTGTTTGCAGGGGATGCTGTTTACAGATTAGTAAATTGGTTCACCAACCAACCTCTGGCAACAAGGATGGGGTTACCATGGTTGCCCTAAATTTGGCAGGACCCACCCCAGAGTTTGGGTTCACTCCCTCAAACTGCACAGCACTTACATGCTGAGGAAGGAATATTTAGGAAAAAACCACAGTATCTATTAAATTATGTCTTAGAACTTATTTATATATGTGCATCCGTTTGTTTGGCTTCAGAACGTGAGTAAAGTAGTGAACAATTACAGTTGGAGTAAGAAAATAAACTAAACTATATGATATCATATATCCAAAGATATGTGATTTGCTTATAAAAATCTTTCAAACAATTTCTCTGACTTTTATTATTTTTAAAATTTCACTGAGTGTGAATTACATGGGCAACCTAATGCCATTCCTTTGTACCTCTAGATGAGCTCAGTGTAAATCAACTTCTGTGAAATGGGATTAAACTTGCCCTTGAGAGCTGTCATCCACATTGAGCTTCTCCTGGCAGACCTGTTTTAAGTCAAAGAGTGTCCTGGGCCCTAGCACCACCATCCTTTTTATAGCCCTTTCCTGGAATATTGTTTGTTCTTCCCTCCAACTTCCCAGATCTTTCCTGTTTCTCAAAACCCAGCTCAAATACTACATCTATGAAGCCTTTTGGTGACAATCTCAGCCTCAGGATGTTTTTTTTTTCTCTCTTTCCTATGACGACTTTAAGTGTTATTATTATTTTTAAAATATATATATTTTTATTGATTTCAGAGAGGAAGGGAAAGGGAGAGAGAGAGATAGAAACATCGATGATAAGAGAGAATCATTGATTGGCTGCCTCCTGCATGCCCCACACTGGGGATTGAGCCCCCAACCTGGGCATGTGCCCTGACTGGGAATCAAACCATAATCTCCTGGTTCATAAGTCGATGCTCAACCACTAAGCCATGCAGTGGGGCAATCATTATTTTTTATTCAATTCATTTGTTGGTCAAATCATCTGCTGCCTTTTGAGACTTTCTTTTTCTGTGTTTTTGAGCTCTTATAACATCTATGATTGATTATGACTTTCTTGAAAATGAAAACCCTTGATATCTTAATGAGTCCCGTGGGGAAAAAAAAAACATTTTATGTAGTCATCTTAGAAAGTGAAGTTTAAAGTATCTCTCATTCTGGACATAAAAGTAGCTCAAATTTATTAAGCATTTGCTGTCTGCCTCACAAATGCTTTATGGGCATTATCTCACTTCTTCCTCACATACCCAAAAAATCTCCAAGTAGTAGGTGAGATAAAAACCTATCTCAAAATAGTTGAAGCCAGTAAGGGAATATAGTAGTACTCTAACAGAAAATAACCTTTAAGATCACAGGGTATCTCCAGGCATCCCTCACTTACTCTGTTTACCTTTGCTTTCCTCTTAGTTGACTTTTTCATGTTTGAATGGTCCTCAATAATCTCAATCAGAGAGAAAGATGAAGGAAGAAGGGAGGCAGGAAAGAAGGAAGGGGTGGGGAGGGAGGGAAAGAAGGAAAGAAGGAGAGGGAGGGAGGGAGGGAGGGAGGGAGAGAGAGAGAGAGAGAGAGAGAGAGAGAGAGAAGGGAAGGGAAGGGAAGGGAAGGGAAGGGAAGGGAAGGGAAGGGAAGGGAAGGGAAGGGAAGGGAAGGGAAGGGAAGGGAAGGGAAGAGAAGAGAAGAGAGGAATCTTTTCAGCAACTGTTGGGGTGATGGGGATCCCCACATACCTTCCCCCAAAGTGGCAAGAGATTATTCAGGCATAAGCAGTCATGCTCAAAATGCAAATGGGGTGTGGGCGAACCCTAGTGGAACCATGAAGTCTGAGAATAGGGGCAGCATGGTTTTTCAAAAAGATGCTAAAAAACAATTCCCTGACAAGCATTATTTCTAATTTATAGATAAGACCCAGGCTTAGAGATTGTCCATAATGACCCAGATAGAAAGATTCAACCCAGCATGAACTCCAGAGTTTATGCTAGAAATCACTTTGCTATAATTATAATATTTTTGTTAAACTATTAAGTATCAGTGCTTAAAATAAAAATAGCCTGCACACTGTATGGACCTTACCTATGTATCTTTAGTAACAGTCTTCTTCAGATACTCAGTGCCTCTACTTCCTCACATAATCTCATCTCTCTTGCCAAATCAGGAAGTGAATGCTTATCTGAAATGGGTACATGCTAATTGAATGACTCGATTTGCTTTCCTGGAGCTGTGTTTTAGTCACCATGTTACTTTATTCAGAAGTTTTCATTTCATAGCCTTTTTTAAAAATATTTTTATTGATTTTTTACAGAGAGGAAGGGAGAGAGATAGAGAGAAACATCGATGAGAGAGAAACATAGATCAGCTGTCTCCTGCACACCTCCTACTGGGGATGTGCCCGCAACCCAGGTACATGCCCTTGACCGGAATCGAACCCGGGACCTTTCAGTCCGCAGGCCAACGCTCTATCCACTGAGCCAAACCGGTTTCGGCTTCATAGCCTTTTGAGGCTCAAAAGACACTGTACTTGACAAAGGGATTTCGGATGTTATCAGTGGAGAGACATTTCCTGAGGAGAAGCAGGTTGGGCATTGACACCCCCCCCACCCCCCCCCACCCCTCCCGCCAGCCCAATTGCCTGCAAAGGTGACAAGGTATAAGGAGGAGGGAGATTCATGAATATGTTACATGGGTTAGTCCAAGAATAGTCAGTTGAAATACTTGGCCAACCATGAGGAGGGGAAAAAAAAAAGAAAAGAAACAGGACAGAGGGAGCTGTGGATGCTGAAGCCCTGATTCTTAGAGCTCCTGAGATGAAAGTGTATGGGTCCTGTTATCTCTGGCTCCTTCCAAAACCCACAGCCTGCCCTGTTCTTGCTTGGGCCTGCCAGCAGGCCCTGTTCTTCAGGTTCTTCCTCCCTTTCTGTGCCTCGGAGAGACCACCCACTGCTTCACTGCAACTCTAAGTCTTCCCCTTCCTCTCCTTCTGACCTAAGGACATCAGATGTCTACGAAGAATTTTCTATAATTTTTGACATTATTGTATTTTAGGTGCTATTTCATTTTTTATATATTAACACACAAGCATATGTTTTGTGGTAATAGCCCCTTTCCTAACATTCTGGAATGCATTCCTCATTTTCCTTCTTACTCTGTTAATGACTTTTCCAACTTTGAAGTAGTTAGATCACAGCTTCTTTATTAATAAGTTTTAATGACTTTGTTTTCTACGCATCATCTAACAAAGTACGTTGCAGATATTGCTCAACAATATATTTAATTTGACTTTGTACTCAGAGATAGGTTGAACTTTCTATGACACTAATGTGAGGACCAGGAATTTCATCCTGTTTGGAGAGGTGGTCTGAATACTGTTTTACTCTGCACTTTCAGCTGGGCTAAGAGCTTTAGGATGAACCAAAGTTTACCAGCCAAAGCCACCGATTGGTATGTAGTTCTTATCCTCTTTATTCATTCAGTCTTTACTATGTCAGCACGAGGGGTTAATTTGGGATCACTTTTTGCTTTTAGAATATAGAATCTGGTGTTTTCCCATGATTTTTTTTTCTTCTAATCAGGAATAATGGCTTTGTGTTGTAAAAATCATTAAAATAATATATGCTTTCTTATTCAAACCAGATGTCACTTATCTCATAGTTTACATTTAACCTGTGATGGTACTGTGGCTGGAAAAGGGAGTGAGTCTTTTTATGTTGAAAGGTGGCCTATAAACAATAAAAAATGGATTTATAAATTACCCTATTAACAGTTCATGTTCTAGAGTGAAGGTATTTGCTCTACTCACCTACTGATTTTTAACTGGTAAAGTATAATTTCATCTTTGGTCCATGAACATTAGTGCAGGGGTATATCTACTTTACTCTTTAATGTTATAAACCAGAGTCTTTTCTAAATTAGCAGGGGGCATTTACACGGCAAACTGGTGAAAAAATTTCATGAATTTGCATTAGCTGTTTTCGTTTTAGCTGCCACTTTGGGGCTTTTACACTTCTTTTCCTTTCCCATCCCATCTTCAGGAGGCAAAGAAATCTCATTTGCATTGACTATACAGATGCCTCTGAGATCACTGCTCTAAGTGTGCTGGGGATTTGGAGTAGAAATCCTGAAAAAAAAGAACAAGGCGAGGGTAAATGCTCTGTTGACAAGGGAGTTTCATAGGCATGTGGTGAGAGCACGACATTGGACGTGTGAATACAAAATCTGCACCCTTCCTCTCTTCCTGTAAAAACAGAAGTCTAGGAGTGTGGAAGTACCATCTGATTAAAGAGTTGGGCACAATGGCAGCTGTATGGTTTAGTGTTTTGTTTTGTTTTTCATTCTGAGTCACATACCTTCCTGTTGGGTATTTAGCACCTTCACTCCTTCCCTTCTCCTCATCTCATGGGGCACCACTGGTTGAGTGGGAGGCAGGTGTCTCTCGCCATACATGATGCTGAACTGTGCTCTGTCATTGGCCAGCCCACTGAGCTGGAATGGACGGGCACTGGAATTCTCACTTCGGTGCAGAGCATTAGCACATTCACCCTCTGGTGGCGTCAGATCAAGGAACCCAAGTGAACCTGTGATCCGAGTTGTTCCCTGGAGTAAACACAATATGTGTGCTTCCTTGGCCAGGAGGTCAACTGTTAAATGATGATTTTTCCCCCTCAGAAAGATAAGGTATTTCAAATACCTTTCCCCCTCAGAAAGATAAGGTATTTCAAATTTAGAAAACATCCAAGTGAAGGCAATTTAGACACTCTATCAATGCAAAATCTATCTTTAAGAGAATAGGAAGATCTCATATCGATTCACAGATCTATATGCTTGTGTGCCCAAGGATAATAATAATACTGGGATACATTTCAGAGAAAAGAAATAAGTAGAATTATGAAAAAAACGAGTGGATTTGAGCCCAAGTAAATTAAACTTTATTATTTAATCTTAGTATCTGACTGTGAGTGTAAATGGGAGATAAAGAGTGAGGATTTTTTCTATAGTTTGGATAATAGGAGATTCATGACTAAAAGGGGAAGCCTGTCACTCAGGACTACAAGGTTTGATCTTTTCTAAAATGAGTCAGGGAGTATAACAAATATTTTGGGAATTGGGGACAGTCCCTTTTGTACACATTCAAATGTTTTTACATCTAAAGTAGGTAAAAATTGCATAATATGGAACATAAGCCAGTGTCCTTCAAATTTGCCACTCTGTGGTAACCTGAATAGAATGGAAAAAAACTCATTGATATACAATGTAAAAGGATATGCTAACTCTTAACATTTCATTTTGGAACCTCTTGTGGGCCAGTGCCTGAAATAATATCAATGGTTGGGCCATTTATTTGTTATCAATACTTTTGGCAAGTGGGTAAGTTTAAACCCTGGTGTCCTGGTTAGATTCCAGTGTGGATGAGTGATGATATTCTATCTGCCATGCTCTTAATGAAATGAAGCTTAACTGCATCTCAAGAGATTGTTGACACACTTTAGATTTTAAAAGTTAGTATTTTATTCCTCGTTGTGTAGTTCAGTAACATCAGACCTTGGTTCTAAGCTCACCTGTGTTACTTATCTTCCTGTGATCTTCTTGTGTAAGGTAATTTTTTTTTAATCAAAAATGTATTTTCTATAAAGGTTGAGCAATAGCCTACTTATAATTTTAACAGATTATGAATTATTGGTAGTCCATATTCTTTGGTAGGTAAAATAAATTGAAAATTTTGTTCAGATTTCAAAAACTTTTCTGATTTCTATTAACTTTTATGCATTAGAAAGCACATTCTCTTAGATATTATCTTTAAAGTTGTCTATCCAAAATGTATGCATTAAGTGACAGAAATCTTGGTGTTTCACATCAGTCAGGTTTTCTTTGTATTTTTCTCCCTCCCTCATCTCAATTATTTTTTCAGTTATCTTTTTAGTGGAGATATAACTGCACATGAAGTTCTAGCTGGGGGAAACAAGAAGAATATCTCACATAGCTACATTTATTCTGATGTTTATATGTTTGGTTTACTCATCTCACCAATTTGCAGAAATACTCAATAGGTAATGATTCATGACGCATTTTCACTCAAAATAATAAACTGATAGCACCATCAGACTATGATAAATTATGTGTATATAGGTTTTACCTACAGCAACCACTAAAGAAGCTGTATAAAGAGACACTCTAAAATACTATAGGTAAACTAAAATTGAATTACAAATATTGCAGGAAGGTAGAAAAAAATAAAAATGAAAAATAGAAACAAGTTGCAGATTTAAGCCCTAACCTATCATTAATCACATTAAATATAAAGTGTCTAAACATAACAATTAAAAGACGTATTGTCAGAATGTATTAAAAAATAGGACCCAAGTATATGCTATTTATAAGAAATTATCTTCAATTATAATGATATAGACAGGTTGAGAATAAAAGGGTGGATAAAGATGTATCATGCAAAAAATAATAAAAAGAAAGCAGGGATTGCTACATTAATATCAAGTACAGTTGACTTTGGAGCAAAGAAAATTACCAGGGACAGAGAAGAATATTATATATAATTAAAGAGTTACTCCATCAAAAAAAATGTTGATTCTAAGTGTATATGCACTAAATTACTGAGCTGCAAAACACATAGCACCTAATAGCAGCAGGACACACATTCTTTTCATGTGGCCATGGAACATATACTAAGATAGACCCTATGCTGAACCAGAGAACACTTTTCAACAAATTTCAAAGAATTAAAGTCACATGGAATATAATCTTTGACCACCATAGAATCAAATTAGAAGTCAATAACAGAAAGGTAACGGGAAAATGTCTGAACACTTGGAGACTAAGCAGCATACACTATGAATAATCCATGGGTCAAAAAGAAAGTCTTAAGGGATGCAAAACTGCACTGCACTGAGTGAAAATAAAAATCGCACCAAAATTTGTGGATCACAGACAAAGAAGTGCTCACAGGGACGTTTATAGCACTAAATGAATACATTAGAAAGGGTCTCAGATCAATAATCTAAGCTCCTACTTCAAGAAACTAGAGAAAATAGAGTTGAATATACCCAAAGCAAGCAGAAGGAAGGAAATAATAAAAAGGTCAAAAGCCAGTAACATTGAAAGAAGAAAAACAATCAATTTTTAAAATCTGGTTATTTGAAAAGACTGATAAAATTCACAAACCTCTAGCAAGACTGACAAAGAAAAAAGAGAAAAGACACAAATTACCAATATCAGGAATGAGAAAGTGTTTATCACTACAGACCCTGCAGACATCAAAAGGGTAATATGGGAATACTACAAACAACTCTACACACATAATTTTGGCCATTTAGATGAAATGGATCAATTCCTAAAAAACAACAACAAAAAAAACCCCCACACAAATTACTACAACTCACCCAATATTAAATAATTTGAATAGCCTGAATAGCCTTATAACTATTAAGGAAATGGAATCTGTAATTTATACACTTCCTAAATATAAATACCCAGTTCCAGATGGTTTCACTAGAGAATTCCAGCAAACATTTAAAGAAGTAACACCACTTCTACACAAGTTAATCTAGAAAACCATTCGTTTTATGAAAGTAGTATTACCCAGTAACAAAATCTGACAAAGGCAGTACAAAAACAGGAAACTAGAGACCAATATTCTTCATGAATACAGACACAAACATTCTTAACAAAATATTAGCAAATAGAAGCCAGCAATATATAAAAAATTATATGCCAGGACCAATTGGGAATTTTTTCCAGGGGTGCAAGGCTGGAAAACCCTATCAGTGTGATTACCCATGTTAACAGGCTAAAGAAGAAACAGCATATCACCCTAGAAATCCCTGCAAAGCGAAACACCCATTCATGATTTCAAAACAGAACAAAACAAAACAAAAACTCAGAAAAATAGGAACAGAACTTTCTCAACTTGACATAGAGAATCTATTAAAAAAACACATAAAAATCTACAACTAACATTACTTTTAATGATGTAAGACTGAATTCTTTCCTCTTAGATCACGAACAAGGTCAAGAATGTCTTCACTCAAAACTCTTATTCAATACAGTGCTAAACTTTCTAGCTAGTGAAAAAGATAAGAAAAATTAATTAAAAGCATAGAGACAGGAAAGGAACAAATCAAACTGTTCGTATTTGTAGGTGACACAATTACTTATACAGAAAATTCCAAGGAACTTAAAAAAACATACTCCCTAAACTAATGAGTTCAGAAAAGTAGTAGGATACAATATAAAAATATAAAAATAAATTATATTCCTATATAATTATAATGAAAAGCTGGACACTAAAAGTATAAATATAGTACCATTTATAGTTACTCAAAAAATTAAATACTTAGGTATAAATTTAATAAAACATATATAGGGCTTGTATGATGAGAGCTACATAATACTGATGGAAGACCTAAATAATATATCATTTCCATGAACTGGAAGACTCACCATTGCAAGAAATTCACTTCTCCCTAAACTAATATCCAGATTTAACACAATTGCTATCAAAATTCTAGCAAGATTTTTTGTAGATATAGGCAAAATTGTTGTAGAAATTATATGGAAAGACAAGTAAATGTGAATACAGGGAAAATGTGGGAGGAATTAATCTCCTAAATTTCAAGATTTATTATATAGCTACTACAAATTCAGTGTATGAATTTGTGTACCAGTGGGGAGCCTCAGTCTGGCCTGTGGGATCAGGCCAAAACCGGCTCTCCAACATCCCCCGAGGGGTCCCGGATTGCGAGAGGGTGCAGGCCAGGCCGAGGGACCTCACTGGTGCAAGATCGGGGCTGGGGAGGGATGCGAGAGGTTGGCCAGCCAGGGAGGGACCACGGGAAGGTTCCAGGGCATGTCCGGCCTGTCTCACTCAGTCATGATCAGCCGGAACCCAGCAGCAAGCTAACCTACCGGTAGGTGCGTCTGCTCCCTGGTGGCCAGTGCATGCCATAGAGAGCTGTTGAGTGACATTAGTATATTATGCTTTGATTGGTTGAATGGATGACCGGACAACCAGACACAACATATTAGGCTTTTATTATATAGGACACTAATCAATACTGTGTGATATTGGCAGAGGGATAGACACACATATCAATGGAGTAGAATGGAAAACCCGGAAATTGACCCATATGTATATTTCTGATTAATTTTTAAAAAATACATTTTTATTGATTTCAGAGAGGAAGGGAAAGGGAGAGAGAGAGAGAGAGAAATATCAATGATGAGAGAGAATCATTGATTGGCTGCCTCTTGCATGCTACTCGCTGGGAATTGAGGCTGCAACACAAGAATGTGCCCTGACTGGAATTCAACCTGTGACCTCTTGCTTTATAGGTTGATGCTCAACCACTAAGCCACGCTAGCTGGGTCGATTTTTGACAAAGATACAAAACCAATTCAATAGAGGAAACATAGCCTTTTCAACTCACGATGCTGGAGTAATAGGAAAAACAAATAAGCAAACAAAAACTTGACCTGTCTTACTTCTTACACAAACACTAGAGGCCTGATGGTGCGTGATATTCGTGCAAGGGGCATGGCCCTCGCAGCTGAGGTGGCTGCCTGCCTCTGCCCTTGTAGCCCCGGCTTCATCCAGAAGGTCATCCTGACAGCCATTCCTCTGTTAGGCTGTCTGGTCTAATTACCATATTACGCTTTTAATATTATAGATTAACTGAAAATATGTCCTGAACTTAAATACAGACCTTAAAGCTATAAAACTTTTATGAGAAAAGTATAAAATCTTCAGGATCTTGAGCTAGGCAAAGCATTTTTCTCATTATACCAAAAGCATTGTCCATCAAAGGGGGAAAAATGATAAATTGAACTTTATAAAAATTGAAAGCTTCATCAAATTAAAATTAATTATAACAATTAAAAACTTTTTAGGAGAATGAAAAGACAAGCCACAGACTTGGAGAAAATATTTGCAAACCATATATCTGACAAAAGACTGGTGTTAAGAATATAAACTTTCAAAACTCTACAGGAAAAAAATAAATCCAATTAGAAAATAGGCAAAAGGCATGAAGAAACATGTCCTGGGAGTGAACACTACAGATATAAAATAAGCACATGAGAAGATATTTGACATCATTAATCATTAGAGAACAGCAGAATGGCTACAATAAAAACTAGCAACACCACCACACTCTGGCAAGCTCAGATTGGCTCACTCAAGCATTGCTGGTGGGGATGTGAAACGGTGCAGCCTTTCTGTAAAACAGTTTGGCAGGTTTTTAAAGAAAACTTAACATACGACTGCCATACATCCCAGCAGTTGCACTCCTGGGCATTTATCCCAGAGAAAGGAAAACTTACGTTCACACAAAAACCTGTATATGAATGTTTAGAACAGCTTTATTCATGATAACCCCAAACTGGAAATGTCACATTGTCCTTCAATGAATGAATGGTTAAAGGATTCATACCATTGAACACTACTCAACAATAAAAATGAATGAACTATTGATACACACACCAACCTGGATGAATGTCCAGATACTTATGTTGAATGTATGATTTCATTTGTATAGTATTCTTAAAATGACAATATTATAGAAATTGTGAATACATTAAAGCTTTTCGGGTTTTTTTTTAAAAAAATATTTTCAATATAGTTTTTATTTAATATTATTCTGTATTAGTTTTAGGTGTAAAGTACAGTGGTTAGACAATTATATAATTTCTGAATTGTTCCCCCATTATTTCCAGTACCCACCTTAGCACCATACATAGTTGTCACAATATTATTGACTATATTACCTATGCTGTACTTGCCATCCCATGACTGTTTTTGTCACCACCAGTTTGTACTTCTTTATCCCTTCACCATTTTTACCCAGTCCCCCAATAAGTAGGAGGAGGTATGGGAGGGAAATGGATAGGACTATAAAAAAGGCAACATGAGGGATTCTGATGGTGATGGAAATGTTCTATAGCTTGACTATCAATGTCATTGTCTTGGTACTGATGTGGTATTGTAACTTTGCAAGCTGATGCCTTTCAGGGAAAGTGAGTAAAGAGTACACAGGATGCCCTAGCTAGTTTGTCTCAGTGGATAGAGCATCAATCTGTGGACTGAAGGATCCCAGGTTTGATTCCAGTCAAGGTCACATGCCTGGGTTGCGGGGTCAATCCTCAGTAGGGGGTGTGCAGGAGGCAGCCGATCAATGATTCTCTCTCATCATTGTTGTTTCTCTCTCTTTCTCCCTTCCTCTCTGAAATCAATACAAATATTTAAAAAAAGAGTATATAGGATCTCTCTGTATTAATTTCTCAGAACTATATGTGAGTATACAGTTACCTTTTATTTTAAAAAGAATAGAACCCTCTAATGGATTTTAGATTAAAATCCAAGGCCTTCCCTTAGCCCTTTCCAACCTCATTCACTTCCTACTTCTCTCTCATGCACATCATCCTGCATGCAGACACAGTGGCATTTCTCTCACCACAGAGCCTTGGTAAATAGTCCCCCTTATCCACAGGAGATACATTCTGAGACCCCAAATGGATGCCTGCAACTGTGGATAATACCAAACCCTATATATGCTATGATTTTTCCTATGAGAACATTTAATTTATAAATTATTCACAGTAAGAGATTAGCAACAAAAACTAATGACAAAATAGAGCAATTCTAACACTATATTGTAACAAAAATTATGTGAATGGGCTCTCTCTCTCTCTCTCATAATATCTTATTGAATTGTACTCACGCTTCTTGCAATAATGTGAGATGATATAATGCCCACATGATGAGATAAAGTGACAGAACAGTGTAAAATTTAAAACTTAAAAATTGTTTATTTCTGAAAATTTTTATTTAATATTTTTGGACTGCGGTAGACCACAGGTGACTGAAACCATGAATAGTGAATCCTTGGATAACGGGGGACAGCTGTACTTGCTATTCCCTCCACCTGGGAAGCGCCCCCTCCTGGCTCTGCCTAATCATCCTGGTCTCTGCTTAAGTGTTGCAGTGAACACTTCATTTAAAGTAGCACCTCTCTCACAATCTGCCCTTACCTGGATTTACTTTTCTCTCATTAGAAACTGATTTAATATATATATATATATTTTAAATTTGAAGTTCCTAGGATGAGAACCTTAAATTTCCTACTATCCCTTCTCTTTTCTATGTGTTCTGAATTTGGAGCATTTGATTTGAAAACAGGATGGAATTCCTTCAATAAATTAAAAATGCAACTGCCTGATAACACAGTGATTCCACTTCTAAGAATATACCTGCAAAAAGCTGAAATACTAATTCGAAAGTATATATGCACCCCTATATTCATTGCAGTATTATTTACAACTAGAGGCCCGGTGCACAAATTCTGCACGGGTAGGGTCCCTAGGTCTGACCTGCGATCAGGGCCAATCTTCCCTGGCTGCCAGAAGCTGACCCCACCCCTCTCCTCCACTGGACCTGTCGCCCTCTTTATGTGGAGCAAGCAGTGGGGCGATTGGGGCCCCGCTTGCCCACACCCACCTTGGCCTGGTGCCACCCGCATCTGCCACCACCCACCTCCGGTTCTCCATTCCCCATCTGGTGATTGGAGCCTGCCGGCTAGGGGGAGGGATCGAGAGGTTGGCTGGCAGGCCCTGATCGGGCAATCGGGGCCTGTGGGCTGGGAGCAGCTCCTGTGTTGAGTGTCTGCCCCCTGGTGGTCAGTGTGTGTCATAGCGACCGGTCATTCCGCTGTCCAATTGATTTGCATATTATGCTTTTATTATATAGGATAGCCAAGACTTGGAAGCAGCTCAAGTCTCCATCAGTAGATGAGTGGATACTTTTACACATTGAAATATTATTCAGCCATAAAAAAGAAGGAAATCTTACATTTTGCAACAGCATCGATGGGCTTGGAGAGTATTATGCTAAGTGAAATAAGCCAGTCAGAGAAAGACAAGTACCATATGATTTCACTTATATGTGGAATCTAATGAAAAAAATATAATAATCAAAATATAAACAGACTAAACGATACAGAGAACAGACTGACAGCTTTCAGAGGGGAGGGGGGTTGGGGGGTTGTTGGGTGAACAAGGTGAAGTGATTAAGCAAAAAACAAACAAACAAAAAAACACCCAAAATTCATAGACACAGACAAGAGCATGTTGATTATCAGAGGTAAGGGAGTGGGGGAGGTAGGAGAGGGTAAAGGAGGAATAAAAAGAAGGAATCAATTGTGATGGAAGGAGACTTGACTTGGGGTGGTGAACATACAATGCAATATATAGATGATGTTTTATAGAATTGTACACCAGAAACCTACATAATTTTATTAACCAATGTCACCCCAATAAATTCAATAAAATAAAAAAATTAAGCAAACAAGAAAGACCTATAAAAAAACACACAGATTCTCTGTATTTTCTTTCCTTTTTCCAATGGCTCCTTATATGTCTATGTGAATTTAAGGGTTCTGAAGTACAATGGATGTTCTGTATTCTGTCATGCTTATCCCTGTTCACTGTTATTTTCCTAAATAACTAAAGTTTAAAAGAGTTGGCCTGGACTCCACTTGCTATGAATCTGCCTCTGAATGACTTAGCTCTTCTTAATTCTCTTCTAGACATTTTAATCAGCCCATGGTATAAAGACAAACTTCAAGAGGATCCTTAGAAGTCTTGGACAAGCCTCCCTGTATGTGGCAGGTATGTCTCTGTTTAGACACTGTGCAAGACATGTAACTTTATTCTTCTGTAAATAAATATAAATTATATTTAGATTCTAGAAAGGATATTTAGATTCTCCCTTTAACCATGTGGCAACATTCTGAGATTGCATCTAAGTTCTAGGTGAGTTTATGAGGTACCAAGCTTTTGAGGGATGATGCACCTGCTCCTTGGCTGACTGAATGGAGAAAGAAGCACGATTGAAGGAATTGAAATAAAATACTTCAAATATTATACTCAATATGATAAAAACATTGCCTCTTTTGAGTACCTACCTTGTGACTTTAATCTTTATAATATTCCTGAATCTTTTATATTAAGGGTTTGACATTTGAGGAAATCAGGAGTATTAATTTGCTAGAGCTGCCATAACAAAGTACCACAGACAGGGTGTCTTAAACAACAGGAAATCATTGACTCACTGTTCTGCAGAGTAGACGTCAGAAATCAAGGTGTCAGCAGGGTTGGTTCTTTCTGAGGGCTGAGCGAGAAGAATCTGCTCCAGCCCTTATCCTTGGCTTGAGATGGCATTTTCTCCGTGTCTTTAAATATATTTTTATTGATTTCAGAGAGGAAGGGAGAAGGAGGGATAGAAACATTAATTATGAGAGAGAATCATTGATGGGCTGCCTCCTGCACATTCTCCTCCCCCGCCCCCCACACACTAGAGACCTGACTGGGAATTGAACTGTGACCTCCTGGTTCATAGGTTGATGCTCAACCACCACCGAGTAACACTGGCTGGCTACTCCATGTCTTTACATTGTCTTTCCTCTATGGGTGTCTGTCTCCATGTCCCAATTTCCTCTTTATATAAGGACACCAGTCTTACTGGATTAGGTCCCACACTAATGACCTCTTCTTAGCTAATTATATCTGCAGTAACCCTATTTTCAAAGGTCCATTCTGAGATACCGGATGTTAGGACATCAACATGTGAATTTGGAGAGATCACAATTTAATATATAACACCAGGGTTCAAAGAGGCTCACTGGCTTTAACTCAGACCATGAAATGCCATTGCAGGAATTCTGCATCATAACCACGTGACTCTAGAGTTTGTGTCCTTTATGCTGTACAACACTTCATCTCAGGCGACTCTTGAATGCAGGTCTGTGCAATGAGGGGAATACTGTCTTTCCTTCAGCAACCAAACCAGGCATGGGTCGATTAAGGAAAAGAACTCCTACTTAGACATAAAGTCATGCCATTGCATAAACTCAGAATAGCTCGTCTTACACAAAGGAGAACAGGAACATGTTTGGGAGGAGATCCAATCTACCACATCATACCATAGGTTAGGCAGTGAATTTATACCTAAACTAGAGTTATAGATTATGGCAGGATGCAAATAGGTCTGAAACTACTAAAATGGTGTCAACTTGAGTTTGGTGGTGTTATTCCTACGTCTTGTGGTTGGCATGTTTGGTGCTCTTGACTAGTATTCATATCTAAAGAGGCCCTGTGTATGTGGTCTGCTCATGTAGGGCATATATAAACAATGTGTACTAAAATAACATAGTTAAATCATGCAAAAAAGGGGGAAAATCTCTGCTCTGAAGTTCCTGTAGGCATTTAACTGGATAATGATAATGATAGCTCTACTAAAAAAGGAGAAAATATGTTCAGCTTCAATGAGGATTGTATTTAGGAGAATTGTCAGATTATTTTGGATATTTTCCTTTTTAAAACAATTTTTTATTGCATCCTAATGGGAGATAAGAATTATAATAGTGATTCGGAAAAGTGGCTTTGTGCATATAAACATAATTTGAGTCTTGTAGTAGTCATCACTGTTTTATTCCAGATGGCAAAAAAAAATTATTATTTTTTTCAGTTATTGTCTGAAATATATACCTAAAGAAATAAGTCCCTTATAAGATTTTTCTTGCCAAAATTCTAGTAGATGCTCACTTACCGAGAAATATGTGTACTGCGAAATATTTAAGAAAAATACACTTTAATGAAGCTGTGCTGATGATATTTATTTAGCTAATTGTGTACAGGAATCTAAACATGATTTAACATAGAGTAGACTGTTGGCCATGTAGATAAGCCTCTCACAGGTGTGCAGAGTTTTGAGAATGAGACAGCAGATCTAATGAAAATCAGAGTAAGCCTCTAAGAAATATTTTATTGTAAATCAGATTTCCCATTATAAAACAAGTGCAGCCACATAACAAAAATATTTTAAAATAAGGGTAAAAAGTGCTAACATTACCAGTAAGCAAAAGCGATAAAAGTAACCTTTTGGTATATGTGTTTATCCTCCTTTTTTATTTATTTGTTCGTTTGAGGATTACTGAGCACTTACTCAATGCAGACACTTGGGAAATAAGGAGTACTAGGAAAAGGTTCTTGCCCTGAAGTAACTGTTAAATTACCAGGGGAAACAGATAGTGAAGGAGGCCTTTTAGTAGGTGATAAGTGTCATACTGGAGGATTGTGGGCCAAAGAGCTTACTGTCAACTCTTGTCAGGTAAGCTAGGATAGAAACATGTGAAGAAATCTGTTAGCCAGAAAAGAGAAGAAAATAATTTTGGTTTGAGGAAAGAACATCTGCTAAAGTATGACAGGATTGAAATAACATCATACAGGAACTGTAAATGATGCATCATGGAGAAGTAGGTGGAGGTGACATCATGGAAGGATTAGTGCCAGTTAGCCTATTGGCAAGAAAGTTTTCAAGTAGGGAAAGAATATGTGTAGAATTCTATTTTTGAAAAAAATAATCTTTAGCAATATGATTGACTAGATGGCTTAGAAATTACAGCCCTTAGGAACTAATGGTTTGGTAAGGAGCCGTATCTATCTATATATAAAGAAGCTGTAATGAAGGTTAAATAAATGATGCTTGGCTTGCATGGGCATCTAGCAGCATTTTGGTAGGGATTCTAAAATGAATTCTCATGATTATATATTTTTATAAAATTTTCAAAAAATATGAGTTTTTAACTTCAATCAGCTGTGAGTACTTTCACTTTCTATATCCCTACTCCTCTGGTATGCTTCTCTTACTGTTGGCATTGTGTCAGATTTTGTATTTGCAAGTTTACCTTTTTCTTTTTACTGTAACAGGGACCCCAAATTGCATAAACGTAGGCCTCACTTTGCAGATCCATCTCCAAGATGACATTGCAGCAATTCAAGAGAAATGGCAGGTTCTTAAACCAAGATAGTAGCTGTAGGGATGAAACAGAAAAAGATATGGAAGACTAACGGGGAGGAATTATTGGCTATGCTATTGCGAGGGAAAGGCTAGTTCCAAGATTTCTTATTTCTATAGCTCTGTGAATGGTAGGGCTGCTAACAGGAAAAGAATGGTAGGGGCAGGTCACTATTGTAAATAATAGTTTATTGAACATCTTTACGTGTGTGCATGTTTCATATTTTTGAATTTGCAAAAGTGGATTTACTGTATCACAGTGTATAAGAATTACAATGGATTTTGTTATCTATAACTGAAGTCTTTCTGAGATAGATTATGTCATTAAACACTGCTACAATTAATGTATAAATGAGTTTTCTTGTCTATTCCCACTAGCATTGGGCATTATAATTAGCAAACTAAATTATTGGGTAAAATCAGTATCTCCTTTTCATCTTATTACTCTAAGGGGAGATAAATACGATCCATTATTGTGACCTCTCCATAGGAACCTACTTTCCAGGGGTGGTTTTGTGGTCTTTTCCTGGTAGGGATTTAGGAAGCATTAGAAGTTAGTTGTAAATCTTTTACGTAATTAGTTATGTTATGTACTCCAAATGCATGCATATATACATACAGGGGTGGACAAAAGTAGGTTTACAGTTGTAATACAAATCAAAATACAGTAATTATTAAATAATAATACAAGAATAAACTGTGTTTCATGTATTTAAAACTGTAAACCTACTTTTGCCAACTCCTGTAGATTATAAAACCTAGAAGTAGGTGGGGCTAAAACGGTGCTGTAGATTAGATAGTTTTAGACCATGTATCGGCAATGTTTTTTTCTAATAAGGACCAGATACTAAATATTTTAGGCTTTGTAGGCTAGATGAAATTGAGGCTATTGCATACATACTTTAAAAGGGAAATTTTTTTCCCCACAAAATTTACATTGACATAGTTCAAAATGTAATGATAATAATTGAGTAAATTTTTCATAACAGAAGTCTAATAATGAGAAAAATTGAATTCTTTTTGGGGGAAGACATTTCACTTAGTTGTAGTTCAAAGTTAATGTTCTCTATCATCAAATTGTGTGTAAGTGTTAATTCATTAAATCATTCTTATTTCACAGGCAGTGAGCTGGATTTGGATCACAGGCCAAATGGTGCCAACCCCTGTTTAAGACAATGACATTTAAAAGTCATTTTTTTTCATTAGTCTTTGTTAAATGTTTTATTTGATAATAAGTTTCAGTTCTGTTTTATACTTTATTTGAACCCATGGCAACCTACAACTAGTTAAACACTCACCAAAATGCACATGTGTGGGGCGTAGGTGGTTTTATTCTCCACTCCCAATGGTATTTCGGGATATATCTGAGGTAGCAACACTATTACAGTGATCCATTTTGTCTATTTAGGTTAACAGACCAGAGAAGTGAAACAGGAAACTAGACTTGGCAGATCCAAATTTGGTCTGTTGGAGTATGTATTGGAATGACTTTGAGTATTCCTGTTGTTGACTTTGCGTTGGCTATAATTGGTTCTGTTCATTAAAGTCTGTTTCTACAAAGTTTGGGAGGTCTGTGCTTTGGTTATAGCTTTGCTGTTGCTCAGCAACATTCCAAAATGTCTTTATTCTTCCCCAACCCTCCCTCACAAACTTCATGTCTTAAAATATATTTTATCGCTTTCACATTACATTTGCTAATGGTTTTGGTGGCACTGCTACCGAGTTCCTATGGCTTTAAGAAAGAAAAGAAACAAAATGAAAAGATATGAAGATTTTAAAAGCTAATAAATAGGTCACTTCACTCACTTTAGAAATGGGGCCGTATATCCCGAAAGTTTCAGCTGGAATTTGATTCCTAAATACAAGATGAATTTTTTAAAACTCTTAATGAATGGTTTTGGAAGTCTATTAAAACTTGGATAAATTCAGCTACTTTCATGAGTAGCTGAATTATAGATTGGATTTCTTAAGAACTGACATTTGGATGGAAAGTTTATGTTTTATCTTTTTAGACAATATGGTACAAAGAATTGGTTTCTCTCTAATGCATAATCAAAGATAATTCAAATGAATAAACTCAATATGAAAACCTTATTTTAAAAAATATAAAAAGTTTTTCCTACATTACTGGTGTGTAGAATATTTTGACTTAATATTTTGTTTAATGGATAAATATGCTGTACCTATTTATACGACCATAACTATGTGTATTTTTTAAGAGAAAAATGTATTGTTACATTGCAATTTTTTTTCTGAGACTCAGCATAGGAGAAAATTCCATTAAAATAAGTTTGGGGAATTATTTTCTTCTCATTTATTTCCATAGGCTCTTTGGAAAGCAAGATTCCAAATGCATGTTACCATAGTTTTCCTGCCAGTAGCTAAACTAACTCAGCCTGCTCTTCTCAAACATTATCTTGATTTTTTTTTTAGCTGCTGAAATATGTGGCAATTTAAAAATAAAATCTTTAATTCCACATTTTGTTTATACTTTAGATACAGAAGGTCTTTGTTGTTTTAGAAACCAGTACTAACAGCTTTATAATACCAAGAACAAAATTTGCTCCAAACACCATTCTTTTTTATTTTTCACTGAATTCTCCAATTATTGTTAATTACCATTGGGATTCCTGTATCTTAAAATAAATTCTTTTTAATAGATACTTATAATTACAATTATTGACAAATATCTGATATTTGTTATTACAGAAAACAAAAACACTTGTTCAGTTAGAAAAGGAGTAAATTATTTTACCCAAGGCAAACGTAGCCTTTAGGGCCCTTCTCTCTTATAATTTCTTTCCAGGGTTTGGGTAGACAGTGTGTTCAGTTGATCTCATGTTTTGTAAAATTAGCAAAGTAAACAATTTTAATTGCAATCATTTATGACCAGCACCTCTACTTTAACCTTCCTCCATTCCTTTCCTGTTTTGCAGTGGCTTTGGCGAGGCCATGGGTTTGTTTTGGTGTGTGTGTGGGGGGTGTGGTCTAATAAAAGAGGAGTCAGACTGAGGATAGAATGATTTTAAATTAAGTGCGATATAGTTATGGTGTTTGCAAACACTCCTATGTATAGTGAAGCTATTGATGATGTTCCACTTTGCCAAGTCACTGGGGCCTTGTGACACGCAGGTGAGGAGCCAGAGGCCATCGTGCCCTCTGACAGGCAATGACACTTGGCACATGCAGGTGGGGCAGACATCAGATTTGAGACATACAGAGCCAGAATCTACTCTGTGGAAACCTTTCTTGTTACTAGGATATGATTTGTGTCAGTGCCCAGTCACAATAGACATTCTCTCTTATCAGGGATTAGTGATTGATGCAGTTAATATTATTATTATTGCATCATATATATATAATTTTATTTTTTTTCATTGATATTACATAAATAGAATATCTTAGATACCTGTGCTTTTAAGGCACAAACTTGTAGCAATAATACAGGCAGCAAGCACCACTGTGTGTACAATTGCATGTTTTCTGAATTCCAAATATGTGTAGATAAAAATAAATTTTGATTACTATAACAAATTAGATGAAAAATGTATTA
This sequence comes from Myotis myotis, assembly GCF_014108235.1. Classification (NCBI taxonomy): domain Eukaryota; kingdom Metazoa; phylum Chordata; class Mammalia; order Chiroptera; family Vespertilionidae; genus Myotis; species Myotis myotis. The sequence goes on from NW_023416335.1 coordinate 180,023,631, forward strand.
TCTTTCTATTTTCTCTATAGAAAATGATATTTATAAAGAGACAATTAAAGAGTGCAGTCAACAATGGTAAGAGGGACAGCATTAGAGAGGTCAGAGAGCTAATTAATATGAATATATGCTTTCTTCCAGATTTTGTGATGTTTCTGATATTTTTCAGTAGTTTAAAGTAGTAATTTATTGGGGTATTTTTCACTTTAAATAAATATTCACTTTTACATTAAATTAAAATTTTAATTTGTATTCATATTCTAACATTGCATAAGCTTTGGGCCCCCACAAAACCTGGACCCACAGAATAAATACTTACTAAATATTTAGATACCATGAAGGTAAGGGTCACTTTTAGCCTAGCATAGAGCCTAGTATAGAACTGTTACTCATTATGTGTTTGGAACAGAATGCATTTCCATAATAATACTTAGTTATTTTTTTTCAAATGTTGACCAATACTTTATATGGACATTAATAATACTTATAAGTTGTAACTAAGAAGAATTTCTACCTTCTCAGGGCCTTGAGGTGATTAAACTATTCTACAAAGCATTTTCTTATGTGTGAAAAACTTAAAAGTCCTTAATTTAACCAGGGATTTGATATATGGAAATAGTATTTATTTGACCATTTACCTAAACTACCTTTTCTGCTTTAACTTGTCAAAGGAAAAAAATAAAAAGGAAGGAAGTATGAAGGGAGGCATGGGAGGAAAGAAGGAAGGGAAGAGAAAGCCTCATAAGTCGGAAGACTTTCTGATCAGAATCCTATATAATAAAAGGCTAATATGCAAATCGACCAAACAGGGGAATGACCGGTCACTATGATGCTCACTGACCACCAGGGGGCAGACACTCAACACAGGAGCTGCCCCTTGGTGGTCAGTGCCCTCCCACAGGGGGAGCGCTGCTTAGCCAGAAGCCGGGTTCGTGGCTGGCAAGCATAGCGGCGGTGGTGGGAGCCTCTCCCGCATCAGTTGGACATTCCCCAAGGGCTCATGGACTATGAGAGGGCGCAGACCGGGCTGAGGGACCTTCCCCCGTGAGTGCACAGATTTCGTGCACTGGGCCTCTAGTGGATTATAATGTTGTAATGGTAGGATAGTCTCTGAACAGGTGGGTCACATTCTGAAATGTGTCCAGGACACAGTTAGTAGTGCTCCTAGGATAGTAACAAAGTATTATTAAGGTTGTCCATACATAAATCCTTGCAAATAGTAATTTTCAAACAAAAATATAGATAACTAGTATGTTTGTCTTGGTTATGTTTACATGTGTTTTAAATAACTCATTGTCACAAGGCAGTACTTATGGTGTTTCAAGGAATTAAGCCCAACATCTTCCTTTGGTCAACACATTTTGCCTTTTAACTTACACCCTGTCCTAAGCATCTCTGTGCTCACCTATCTTCCACTGGTACCTGGAGATTTAGACATACTCTTCCCAAGTACAGACAACCACCTTTTAAAGCATCCATTTGGGGTGCACAATTGGACAGGAGATCCCAAAGATGCATCCAGGGATGACTGTTCCTACATCATTCACCTGATTACTGCTAGGTGTGTCGATGGAGGACTTAAAAAGTGTTAGCTGGCTGGGCCGGTGTGGCTCAGTGGTTGAGTGTCAACCTCTGAACCAGGAGGCCATGGTTTGATTCTCTGTCAGGGCACATGCCCGGGTTGCAAGCTCTATCCCCAGTGGGGGGCATGCAGGAGGCAGCCAATCAATGATTCTTTCTCATCATTGATGTTTCTAGCTCTCTCTTTCGCTCCCTTCCCTCTAAAATCAATTAATACCTATATTTTAAAGTGTTAGCTGGATGAGGCCTGGCCTGACTGTGGGGGCTGCTGCCATGCCGGCATCTACAGGGTTAACCAGTCTTGCCAGCATGAACAATGGAAACGGGGCAGCTCTAAATGAAATGAGCTGAATATTTCATTCGGCCACTCAGCTGCCTGCTCCAGTTGCCTCCTTTACTAAAATAAGAGCTTAATCTAAAGTGACAACAACATCAGTTTCTGTGTGCTACAGTCACACTGAACATGATTTCCTTAACATAAACACTATTTACATGGCCCGCCTGGATATAGCAGGGAATCAGGAGCATGCCCTGCTGAGACACAGGGTACAATGAAGGACGAGGAGCAGGCAGCTAAGAATTAACATCAGCAAATGAAAGCCTGACCCTCAGAGGGCATGTTCCTGATACATTTAAAAATGAGAGAGCATTGCACCAGTAACCTTCGCCTTTGTAAAGACTATGCCATTTAAAATAAAATAGCACCTTTTCAGTTTAGACACTTAACCACATGCATTATGTCTGACCCATTTTCTAACTTACGTGACACTGGAGGATGGATCCCTCGCTGCAATTATTAGAATCTTTCAAACAATTGCAACCAATAGACTCCTTCTCATAGCAGCCTGCACTTCCTTGAGATAAAGAGGGCATTTCCTTCATTGAGGGCAGGCCAGACAGAGACGTCAGGGGAATGGGAGAGAAGATGTGACCCTTGAACTGATGGCTTTGATGTCAGTGCTCGTGGCACCCAGGAAAACCCTGTTGGGAAGTGGTTTTCAGCTTGAGAGTTCTGGAAGATTGGAAGCAGAAGCGTGGCAAGGCCCCAGCCCATCGGAGCACAAAATAACCTAAGTTACTTATTTTGGGCACCCCAGAATAGATAACGAGGGAGATAGCAATCCTGAATATGCATGATTGATGGTTTATTTCCGCAAGGAGGCTGTGATGGTGTTATTTGCACTCTGCACGTCACATTCTGGGAACTTTAAGGGTCACAAAATCTAGAAATATTTATTAGAATTATTGACATTTAATGGGATTTAGTGGCCTTTTTCTCCACCACCAGCTTCATAGATAAGAAAAATAAGGCACAGAGAACTTGTTCATACATCTGAAATCGCACAGCACATCAGAGAGCAATAGGAAAAGAATTTTGTGAGGTTATTTTCCTCAACTATTTCTACTTCCTTCAAATCACCATTAACACTTTAGTTTCTCTTTTTTAATATATTTTAATTGATTTCAGAGAGGAAGAGATGGAGAGAGAGATAGAAACATCAATGATGAGAGAGAATCATGGATTTGTTGCCTCTTGCATGCCCCTTAATGGGGATCGAGCCCGCAACCCAGGCATGTGCGCTTGACCAGAATCAAACCTGGGACCCAACATTCTATCCACTGAGCCAAACTGGCTAGGGCAACACCTTCATTTCTAAGATGGCTTTTTCTTTTTTTAAATATATTTCTTTATTGATTTCAGAGAGGAAGGGAGAAGGAGAGAGAGATAGAAACATCAATGATGAGAGAGAATCATTGATCGGCTGCCTTCTGCACGCCCCCCACTGGGGATCAAACCCGCAACCCAGGCATGTGCCCCTGGCCGGAATCAAACCCGGGACCCCTCAGTCCCAGGCTGACGCTCCATCCACTGAGACAAGCCGGCCAGGGCCAAGATGGCTCTTTTTAAAAAATTCCTCTTGATTGAGATTTCTAGATGCTCGATACCAGACACCGATTTGAGACTTCTAGGCTCTAATGATCTGAGGCTGCTGGCCAAATGGTAGCTCTTTTTAAAATTTAGTTCTGTGGTATCTGTTCCCATCCTCCAGGCTCCATGCCTGGGTGAGTGCTCCTGCAGTCCTCACCCCTGTGCTGGTAGATTTTAGATAAGGCTCTTGTTCACTGAAGACGAAAGGGACTGATCTTTTAAAATTACTTTCTTCTTTTAAGAAAGGCATAGTGAGTGACAGGAAAATTAATGAGAGAATCATCAATATCTAGCTGGCCTTAATAGAATACCCATTAATCAACAGGCATTTACTTAGACTCTATAAGACTGCCAAGCACTATGTTAGGGGAGGGAAAATGATCTCTGACCTCTTGAAGCTCACCATCTCTTGAAAAGGTTTATCATAATCTGCAAAATAAGCTTAGACTTCTTCAGAAAGCCACTAAGAATATTATGAAAAAATTAAAATACTCTTTTTGTTGTTTGAAATAATGCCCTTCTACTTTGTTTTCATCTTCATTTTTAACTTAAGGGAAATATGAACAATAGAACACCCTTGTGTTCGCCACTTATAAAGCATTGATCAGCTCTTTCAGGTACTATTCTAGACATGCCCCCCAAAGAATTACACATGTTTTCTTATAATCTAATGGGGATATAAGCAATTGTACAAGGATTAATTGAACAACTTGGTGAGTGCCTTAAGAAGACAGGTACTGAATGCTTGAGAGCAGAGGAGGGGTGGGAATAACCACACTTGCTCTGTGAGACCTCTTCAAATGACAAGGACCTTGACATCTACCCCCAGTAGTAGCCAGCTCTTCAACTTGATCTGGACAGTCAACAAATGTCAGCCTAGACTGGCAAAGCCAGTGGAATAGGGACCCTGCCAATTAGTGTTGTGGGGGCAGCCTCTGCACAGATGATTAAAACAGTAGAATTTGCTGAAGACACACGGGAAGCTGATCTGTGCCCGACACATCTGTCTTGTGTCTTGGCTTCACTCAGCTACAATAAGATTCTTGATGACCTTCTCTTTTGATATGTCAGGTGAGCAAAGGCTTGCCTTCTCTTGGGATGCCTCTACTGTGTATTTGCCTCTTAGTATGAAGGGGCATGATTAGCCAGAGAGAAAGGTACAGGATTTCTCTTGGTATAAATGAAAGGACACACTGTGAAGAATTTTAGGGCTCTGATGAGAAAATGCCAGAAATAGATTCAGGTAGTCGATTGTGTCTCCCATTTTCTTTCAGTTACTTTTCTCCTAATTAATGAACAGTGATCAGGTTCTCAGTTCTGAAATACTATATGTGTCATTAATTAAGCCACACATAGTTTTATGTTTCCCCAAATCTAAGATGTTTTAAGACTATTTGCCATTCTTGTCTTCATGTAGGCTCATATAGACCATTCCCTGTAAAAGTAATCATAAAACCCTTTATTTCCCCCTTTGCTATTTTCATTTTAAACTTTTAGGGAAATATGTATTTGTTGTATTGTATATTTTCTATTTCGTATTCCTTTATTCTTTGAAGGACAAAATTTATTTCATATTAAAATAGAAGATCATATTGTGTCATATTATTTAACAAATAGAAGAATTTTGCCATTTTAAAATACAATTTCCAAACAGAGTACTAGTTTTCACGAAAAGGACCATGCTTTGAAGCATAATATAAGATTCTATTTCTCACAAGTTTCTGGATAATAAGTTAATGTTGTATTTTAAGTTTTACAGCTAATTATGTGCACAAGAATTAACTTTTCACATCTCATCACTCAAACATCTAGTTATTGGGGGAGGAGTAAGGGTGAGTGGTAGATCCAGGAGAGGAAACCCTTAAGCTGTTTATCCTTCAAGCCCTTGCAACCCTTCCCTATAATATCGGCTGTCCCACCCTGGTTGGCCTATCATTGTGTCCCATCCGCAAGACCACAACCCAAAAATTCAGCATCGTGATTTTGCAGCAGCTGTTGCTGCAGAAGGTAAATGCCGTGCAGATATTGATGAGCTTGCTAATTTGTTTAGTAGACAGAATTTAGAATGGGGAACAGGATTTGTCTGCTAGCTGTCATCATCCATCAGCCCCAGGCTGCCCCAGGCACTGGGTCTGCTTTTTGCCAGATTCTAATTTCGCTTTTTTTTTCCCCCCTTAGCTTCAATCTACTTTATTCATTTATTATAATTGGGAGAGTGGTGGTTGAGATAGGGAAAAATACCCATGCCTCACACTTGAGATTGAAGGCTCTCATATACTGCTGTTTCTGATATCAGGGGATTCAGACTGGACCTGTTGGTCTGTTGATTGATGTAGTTAGTGAATGAAGTATTCTCAGGTAGGGGTTCTACAGCACAGTGTGACTGGAAGACTTGCCACAATTGCCCTCAGTCCTATGTGCTTCTCCCTGTCTCCCTGTCTCCACCAAGATCAGAATTTATATTATCAGATTTATTCATTTGGGGTTCATATTCAACTCATTTAAACATCATTTTTGAGCATCCACTTTGTGTTATTTATTACTGTAGATGTGGGAAATATATTGGTGAATAAGACAGAAAAAGCCCCTGCTCTGAAAGTGACTGGATATTAGGGGTGAAGACAGATAAGAAAATAAGTATACCACATTTCAAGAGAGTGATAAATCAGATGAAGGAAATGAAGTAGAGTAAGGGTAGAGTTGGAAGTGCTATTTTAGATAAAGAGGCCAGGGAAAGTTCTCTGAGGAGATGACCCCTGAGACATGAGTGATGACAAGTCATGTGAAAATCTATGGGGACACTTTAGGGAGATGAAATGGTAAAGGCAACGATCCAGAAGAGACATTGAGTGTGTTAAATTCCAGGAAAAGCAAGAAAGCCAGTGTAGTTAAAGCAGGTGGTGGGGGTGAGAGAGGTGAGAGCATTAGGGAGATGGAATTGGAGAGGAAGGCAGGGTCAGGTCACTGGATTTTATTCTCAGAGTAGTGGGAAGCTGGTTGTTTTTAGAAGAGTGACTTGATCTGATGTACATTGTAAAAAAGCTTACCATGGCTACTGTGTGGAGAGTAGACTGTAGAGGGACAAAAGTGGAAGCAGGGATATCAGTGGGGAAAACATTGCAGTAATTCAGTGAGGAATGATTCTGGCTTGTACTACAGTGACAATAGTAAAATGGCAAGAAATAGTCAAAATTGCATACATATATTATAAATAGCTCTAACTGATGGTTTGGATGTGGACAGATATGGAAAGGAGAACAATCAAGGTGATATTTAGATGTTTTGACTTTAAGTATTGAATGGTCAAAGTGCCCATCATTAACTTGTACTTATTGGAGAAGGATATAGGGTAGGGTAAGGTGGTTTCTAACTAGACATTGTTTTTGAAGACTCATTGATAAAATTGAAATGGAATATAGAAGAAATGAAATGCCAGAAGACTCAAGATGAGTGATTGTTACCCTGAATTTAAAATAGGAGAAAAATTTATATTTTTAAATGCTGTGTTTTAAGGATTTTAATAAAATTCCAGATTCTACTATTATATACTGTAGATCATTTCTGAACACTTAGAAGGAAAATGATATTCACCAGAAGAAGCCAGTATGAGTTCTCTGAGATCCAATCATACAATATTAACTTCTTTTTAATTGAGCTACCCTATTATCAGATGTCATCATTTATACAATATAGTTTCACATCATAAAGTTCTGAGAAATTAGGACAGAAATTGATTTGGTGTGCCATATGGTGATATAATCTAATAGTTGAAGAACCATATCTAAACGGTATAGATTAGTATAGGGTTATCAACCTGAAGAGATGCCTGTAGTCAGGTGCCATCCATTCTGTTCCTTGGATTTTCCTTTTGATTGTTTTTATTAAGAATTTTGATGAAGATAGAATGAAAGTGAGGAAACTAATACTGACCTTTTCTGGAAAAGGATGCATTTGACACTTTAACCCATTTTAACTCATTTGGTGCTCAGTAAGTCAGTAATACACTCAATGTTGGCCAAAACCTAACAAGATAAAATGTAGTAGTGTTAAAGCAATTCTATATTTAATTTTTAAATAAATCAGTCAAATATTGGTAGGAGATATCTGAATTGATATTCCATTGTCAAGATATTATGGTTGATTTTATGTTTAATGTAAGCCAAAAGTAGGACATAGCTGCTATTTGAGCTGCTAGAACAAGAGATAGTCACCTTTAATGCATTAGTAGAAGAAATATAGTGTCCAGAACCAATGACATAACCACTTGGTAAAATATACACTGGTCAGCTTATATGTCACTTAAAGGTAAAGTAATTTGAAAGACATTGACAACTTAGTGTTTAAAGCTAGTTAATTAGGGGAGTAAATAATGTAGAAACAAATAGTTTGGATAAAGAATTGTTTAGCCTGAAAAGTGAAATGTGGGGATAATTTCAAAACAATCTTCAAAAATATAAAATAGAATTGGCTTTTCAGTCAGACTGGATCTGGCAAGAAACATATGATGGACTTAAGTGAAATGATATGAGAAGAGTTTATTTCAGGGTATAATTATAAGTATGTTAACAGGATTAAAAATACCAAGACCACATAAGATATCACTTCACACTCAGTAGGATGGCTACAATAAAAAAGATAAGTGTTGTTGAGGATATAAAAAAATTAGAACCCTCGTATATTGCTAATGGGAATGCAAAATGGGAATGCAAAATGGGAAGTTGTTTGGAAACAAGCCTGGCTGTTCCTCAAAAAGGTTAAGCCATGAATTACCATATGACCAGCAATTCCATTTTTGGTTTCATTCAAGAGAAATGAAAATATATGCCCACACAAAAACTTGTGCATGGTGTTCAAAGCAGAATTATTCATAATAACCAAATAGTAGAAACAATCCAAATATCCATCAATTGATGGATGGATAAATAAAATGTGGTGTATATACACAATGGAATATAATTTGACAATGAAAAGAAATGAAGTATCGATATATGCTAACAACATAGATGAGCCTGGAAAAATTATTCAGTGACAAAAGCCAATCACAAGAAATCACATATTATGTGATTCCATGTATATGAAATATGCAGATAAATCCTATTTAATAAAAGTGGAATATGCTAAGTGTCAGACCGATCAGTCGACCATTCAGTCGACTGCTCAACCAGCCGCTATGATGCGCACTGACCACCAGGGGGCAGATACTCTGACGGGTAGGTTAGCTTGCTGCTTGGGTCTGGCCAATTGGGACTGGGCAAGAGGGCCGGACACTCCCTAGAGCCCTCCCACGGTCCCTCCCAAGCCTGGCCAGCCCCCATTACCCCGATTGGGACTGGGCGAGACAGCCCTAATCAGCCTGATCACCAGCCAGGCCAAGGAACCCCACCAGGCCTCCAGTAAATCTATAAGTCCAGGAAGTAGGTTAGTGGCTGCCTAGTGCTGAAGGGTAGGGTCTAAATGGAGAGTGATTGCTAATGGGATGGGACTTCTTTTTACAGTGATGAAAATGTTCCAAAATTGATTGTAGTGATGATTGTACAACTTTATGAATATATCAAAAAACAATTACTTGTATACTTTTCATGGGTGAATTGTATGATATATAAATTATATCTCAATAAAGCTTTTATTAGAAAGAACCAACAAGGCTTGGTACAGAACTCTAGGAAAAAGAACTATAGAGACTTTTCACTGTGCCTAGGCCTGAAGGTATGGGGGGGAGGGTGGGGGGAGGGGGGGGAAGGGGGGAAGGGGGGGCGGAGGAAGCAGTTAAATGGAGAGTTCTATTTGCCTGGAGAGACATCACCAGACTCTGATATTTACCTGAAAGGAGGAGACTGCAGAAATATGTATCTTGACATCACTCTTCTCTTTCTCTCTGATTTCCTGCTGATGCCTCCTATTTAAGACCCAACCAGAAGCTAGGGAGCTAGAGAGTCTCAGTGTGATTCACAGAAATCCTCCTCTGGGGCACAAAGAGGGGTGAGAGGTGGTTTGCACCTGGGTGAGAAAACACAAGTGATTCCATGTATATCCAGATCAGAGACCAGTAAGGAAAATTAAAATTGCATGTGTTGCCTCAAAGTGAAGCCAAATTTGATCTCTGGAAATGGAGTTGTACCGAATCTGAGATGATCATACTGAAAATACTTAGAGGATTCCAGTTATAAATGAAGGACTAGATTAATTACCTGTGAAAGTTCCCTTGTAACTCCAAGTCTCTGCCTTTAACCACTGGCGTATTGGCACCAACTGTATTATCATTTGGCCAGCTGTGATCTTGGAAGTTCAAGGTATGGCCTTTGGCTAAGAGAACATAGAGTAGGTATGTTTTGATGAGAGTGAGAAATCAAAGTGAATAATATAAGTATGGGGTGTGCACCTTGAGTTCAACTTCACTGAACAAATAAATTGGACTCTAATGTGGTCAGAGACAGTCTGGGGAGAGAAATGGCAGAGGAAAAATAGAGAAGCTTGTCATCAAAGAAGATGTAAGATTTGGAGAAATAAAATGTGCCTACTTAACAATTTCACTGATTATGTATATTAGGCCTACTTCCCTTTTTAGTTTAAAATGACAATGATAAGATGGCACTTTAATATTCTTTGTAAGAACATTATAGTTGGCTTTTGTGATGCATGTAAGATTTCAAAGAAGCATGAGGGTCTTTTCCCCTGTAGGACTCCTTCTGGATTTATAAAAGGAGTGATAGATCTCCCATGGGACCCACATCTGCTGCTGTGCTACACCCAGGAGGCAGGCTTTATGCAACTCCTCACTCCTTTGCAGAGTCAGTATCTACAGGATGGGGTTGAATGTATGAGAAGAGAGTGGAAGGTTATGTAAGTGATCATATTAATGAAGAAGCTGTATTCAGCAACCCCACCTTTCCAGGCTACTTACGTTGATGACTTTAGAGAAGTTATTTGTTGCCTGCCTTTCATGGTTTTCTAAAATTGGTAATTTTACTTTGTGCCATGTTTTATATCTACTACATTAAATATATAGCAGTATAATCATTTACATGGTCCACTGCCAAAATACAGAAACAAAGATGCTCATTTACAACTGTGGACAATATCCAAATAAACCATTGATATGCCCTGCCAACATAAATGGATGTAGGATTTGGAAGAAATACCCAAAACTATGGAAGTATACTTTTCTATTTATTTTAATTTATTCCTGGACATCCAGCTATATCTCATAAATACTTGACTATATATTTCTTGTGTTTTTACAGATTACATTGATGTTTTTTCTCCATTATTTTGCACAGTAAATTTTGCTATTTACTAAAAACCAATGGTTTTTAGATTACTTTTATTTCTAAAAGTACCATTTTAATTTTTACCAACTTGCAACTCAAATTATTGTCAATTCATTGTAATGGATGGCATTTCACTAAATAGGACATTTGACTGGGTGTAGGATATTTGGTATAGGATTATTGTTCAGATACACATTTCCAAGTTATGTGACAAGTACCTAGGAGGGCAACTTTTTCAATTGCTTCAATTTCATATATTGATGTGTATTACCTTATTCTTTACTGGGTTTTAGGGATTTATTTTTTTTTTTAGTTTCACAATAAGGAGAAGAAATTTCTCTATTCACAACTGTTTTTCATGAGCCATCTGGCTATACTGTAAGGAATATTTATGAATAATACAGGTATAATATTAGAATTGATTTAATACATATAAAATAATGCATAGGGCTTGGTATGTAATATTACAAAAGTTATACAAAACAGCTGGCACATACTAGGACTGAATAAAAATAGGTATGATGAAGGTGATGATGATTGTAAGTAGTCTACAATTATCAAAGTCAATTTAATGTAACAATTTGGAGGACTGTCAGGAAAGTTAGTGAAAACTTAGAACATTTAATCTTCTAAATGTATTTTTTAACTTCCACATAAATCTTAGAGACAAAACATGAAACTTAAAATGTGCACAGTATGAGATCTCATCAACAGACTCTCAGGAGCGTGACTGGAAGCGTTCTTGCCATTCCTAGAAAAGTGTGAGGCATGCATATCTGGGGCGGTGCTTCAGATTGGCCTTCCGGGTTGTCTACACTCTGGTTTTAGATCAGGCAGACCACAGAACCTAGGCTATCACTTCCGCATGCATTTCAGGTGTTGACTGTAAGCATGTTGCTGCCTATGATTTATCAGTATATGATGAGCTTTAAGGAATTGTCTCCATTAAAACCAAGTGGCCATATATAGATTTCTGTACGTTTTTTTTTTTTTAAATATATTTTATTGATTTTTTACAGAGAGGAAAGGAGAGAGATAGAGAGAGTTAGAAACATCGATGAGAGAGAAACATCGATCAGCTGCCTCCTGCACATCTCCCACTGGGGATGTGCCCGCAACCCAGGTACATGCCCTTGACCGGAATCGAACCTGGGACCCTTCAGTCCGCAGGCCGACGCTCTCTCCACTGAGCCAAACCGGTTTTGGCGATTTCTGTACTTTTTAAAACACCATCATGGAAGACACTGCCAATTCTCTCCTGTCTTTGAAATAAAGACTCATTTGAAAACAATCACTTTAAGTAGTAAGAACTAGGAAAAATTTTGTTTGAGACCATAAATTTCTCTTACGTTGTATCCACTCTCCTGAACTCTATGCACACACACCTAAATGGCTGTTTGGCAGCTCCACCTGATGCATATGTGCCCCTCACACCTGCCCCTCTGCAAGTCTTCCCCGGCTCTTAAAGGAAAATCCATTCTTCCCATTGCTCAGACCCCACACCTTCCTTCCTGGACTCCTTGCTTTCATTTATACCCGGCAAAACTCTGTCAGTGCCACTTTAATAGTTCCAGGATCCAACCACCTTTCTATATCTCCACTCTTTCCAATCTGGTCTAAGCCACTATCATTTCTGCTTGTGGCGTAGGCTCCTATCTGGTCTCCTACCTTTGTTCCCTCTCAGTCTGCTTTCACATGGCAGCCAGGATGAGCCTCGAAAGTATAAATCAGTCCAGTCAGAGTACAGCTTTCTCAGCTCTGGACCTTCCATTGGCAGCCTTCCTCGGAGGAATTCTTACTGTGACCTCCAAGGAGCAGTCAGCTCCCACCTCATCCTCTCTGACTTCACTTTCTTTCCCGCTTCCCCTCACTCTGCATTAAGCATAGGGGCCTGTAGCTCTTTCTCTAACATGCTGGGCACTGCCCCTCATAGGGCCTCTGCACTCCTGCAGGGCTCCCTCTGCTTGCAGCGCTCTTACTCAGACTCTGCATGAGTCATTCCAGCAATTTCTTCAGCTCTTGACTCAAATGGCACTTTCTCAGTGAGGCATTAAATCTACTCTATTTAAAATTGCATCTAGCCCTTCCACAAACACTAAGTCCCTTGCTTTAATTTTTTTTTCTCCCTGGCGCTTTCCTAACATAGTATATATATATATTTTTTTAAAATATATTTTATTGATTTTTTACAGAGAGGAAGGGAGAGAGATAGAGAGTTAGAAACATCGATGAGAGAGAAACATCGATCAGCTGCCTCCTGCACATCTCCTACTGGGGATATGCCCGCAACCCAGGTACATGCCCTTGACCGGAATCGAACCTGGGACCTTTCAGTCCGCAGGCCAACGCTCTATCCACTGAGCCAAACCGGTTTCGCTCCTAACATAGTATATTGCTATTAATTTATCATGCTTATATTTTGTCTTCCTGAGAAGAATATTAGCTGTACGAGGGCAAGAAGCTTGCTGGGTTTGTTGACTGCTCCATCTCTACAGCCCAAGATAGTTCCTGGCAAGTGGAGAGATACAATAAATATATGTTGACTAAATGAATAATTCAAAGTTGATTTTGGCTGGTGTTCTGTATGTATGGCCAGATAAGGCTTAAATAATGTATGTTGTTTTCTTCTTGAATTCCATGTAGGCAGCTTTGGGGGTTAAAGTTAAATTTTACTAAATTATTTTGTCATCGTTACCCTCCTCCCTCAAGCATTTGTCTGCTCTCATAACATCTATGCATCGCTATTAATTAACTACAAGTATTTTGAATTTATTTTTCAACTTTTAGTTAGATAAGACTAGCAAATAACCTGTACAGAGGGGCTGTTTTCAAATAGAAGAGAGGGCAATTTAAAAAGATATTCTTAAAACTTAGATTTTTCAAAAACATATGATCTCATCCCATTTACTGATGATAAGTTGGGGTACAAGACTTGAGCATTTAGAAAAATAGCTTTCAGGTGAATCCATTAATTCGCATAACCACCCAGTAAAAAGCATTACTGTAAACGTCATGTGTTTATATACTGTGCTCACAGACAGACATACCGTACACTTTATACACTGTCTTATAAACTCTCCGAGTAATTGAAAGCTACACAATTTAAAGAAATATCCCCAAATCTTTCAACTTTGGGGTAACAAACTATATTAACATTAAAAATAAGATTACATGTTTAAATATACTTGTTTCCTCTTTATGCAATAGGATGTCTTGGTTGCTTGTTTGTTTTGATTTTTTAGTTTGTCAATGAGTAAAGTCATCACTTGATCACTAGCAGTGTCTGTCTTTTGGGCATTTGTTGTGGCCAGAGTGACTTTTTACTGTTTGTAGCTAGAGTGGCCATCTAAGTACTTCCTCAAATCGGTTCTCACACCAGTAATGCTGACTGCTCTTATGGGTTCTATTGGTGATTGGCAGCACAAGTAAAAATTATGCTAACTCTAGGTGAAGACTGATTTTCTCAGTCTTTTGCATACTGCCCTACAGATGCCACGCCCCATTCCAGGAAGTTTTACTAGTTTTAAACTATGATGGAAATTTCGGGGACTTTTCTTTACTGAACAGACAAATACAAAACTCTTATATTATCCTCATTCATCTTTATATTTGGGTAAAGCTGGACATATAAACTATGCAATGTAAACAATTTGATGTCATTTTGACATTAGTCATCAAATTATTTGGTTTTTCCTAGTTGACTCTCTTATGCATTCTGCTTTCCATTTAAAATATATATTGGGAGCATGGGATAACTGAAAATCTGTGCCCTTTGAAGTATAAGTACCGTGAGTCTCAGTTTGGGAATGGGCTTTATCTGGGTTCTATGAGCTAGATGCATGCTATTTTACTGGTGCTGGAATCACATGGGTTGAAAATCCTTGTTTTCCAACCAGATGGGTTATTTTCAAATATCACAAAACTTCTGAGGTTATTTACATTATAAATGTGCTTCTTCGCACACATCAAGAATTGAGTACCATGTTTTGACAGTAACTCCTTTATGAAATTATATATTTCACAAGTGGAGTAAAATTCAAGTCATTCTCAAGGAACCTGGCTTATGAATCTGGAGGAGGTCAGACCTCTTTACAGATGCAGTTTGATAATCCGACATCAAAACAAAGGAATTCTGTTAATCCTCTCACAAAAGTGCAAATTGCGAATCAGATCCCTGGGCTGAGCTGGCAGCTTGGTAAGCATTGAGCTTGGCAGAAGAGCAACTGTGGGCCGGAAGATAGCCCAGCAGCTTGGGGATACCGACTTTGCCCCTGTGTTAGCCCAGTTGGGCCTCTTGTTTTGAAACAATAACGTATGTCAATGGAGGTGGTTCTCACAGTTATTGTGTTTGTGTGCTTTTCTCCTTCCATGGTAATGATGATGCAAATCAATCCTCCTGTCTTTCATTTCACATCATTGGTGTAGAGGCTACTAGGCCCCTACATGCTTTTCACTTGGATGGATGTGTCTTTTGAATTTTCATTCCACATTCTTCTCCACGTGCAGAGGGTTTTCCTTCCTCGCCATAAATAGTGTGATGGCATTTGCAAAATGAAGAATAAATCCTAACTCAACTGGAAAAAGAACCTTTTCCTGGAAGGTGTTATAGTTAGGATTCTTTTTTTGGTAACGGAGAGTATCCAATTTGAGGCAGTGTAAGAAAAACAATTTGGAATTTGGTGGGTACAGGAGTACTGGAAATGCAAGTAATCAAACTGGGGGAGGCAGGAGTGCAGATGGACCTCAGGAGTGGTTGGAACCAGGGAGCCATACTCTCTTAGGGCTTGATCCCTTTCTCTTGTCTCCATGTCACTTTGGATGTCAACTTAACTCTTTCTTGCTGTAGTAGAGACATATCTCCCTGTGGGAGGAAGTGATACCATTGACGACAACACTGGAATTTCTTACTGAGCTACTTTTTCCATTCGACTTAATACAGCATCCCAGGAAGGACTCGATTGGCTCCTCTTAGACCAGGTGCTTGTCCTGGATTAGTAAGTCCTGTGTATGTCACCTCACTTTTGTCAGAGTGTAGAAGGTGCTTGCTATTTGTCTTACGCTGTCTTTTTTCGGACTTCATGAAACATGTAAGCAGCCAGGAAAGTTCTAAGACTTGAGGACTGTGTTAGCATGTAGAATTATTTTGCACATCTCAACCTGAGGACTGTGTTAGCATGTAGAATTATTTTGCACATCTCAACCTGAGGACTGTGTTAGTATGTAGAATTATTTTGCACATCTCAACCTGAGGACTGTGTTAGCATGTAGAATTATTTTGCACATCTCAACCTGAGGACTGTGTTAGCATGTAGAATTATTTTGCACATCTCAACCTGAGGACTGTGTTAGTATGTAGAATTATTTTGCACATCTCACTCTGTTCGGTTCTCTTGGCATTTCCAACTTTCACCCAAATGTGACTAAGAGTTCATGTGAAAGTGAGAAATGCAACTACTTCATTCCAACAGAGGTTTTCATCCGGAGCGTGCACTGTTGTGAGTACTTCCAGCTAGTTACATCTCACCTGTTAAGAAAGCATTTGTAAACTACTTGGGTACAGTGTGTGTGTGTTAATAAAGTGTGAAAAGAGATACAGCCCTGCTGGTTTGGCTCAGTGGATAGAGCATCAGCCTGTGTACTGAAGGGTCGCTGGTTGATTTCTGGTCAAGGACACATACCTCAGTTGCAGGCTCGATTCTGGCCCTTGTCAGGGCGTGTGTGGGAGGCAACGATCGATGTGTCTCTCTCACATCAATGTTTCTCTCTGTCTCTTCCCCTTCCTTTCACTGGTTCTAAAAAAATCAATGGAAAATATCATCCAGTGAGGATTAACCAAAGAAACAAAAAAGGAGTGAATAGGTAGTGTTGGTAGTGGGGCCATCTTCCAATAGGTAAGAGCAGTGTGCTTTTGCTGCAGTACAGAATGGGCTGCAGTTGGTATAATGGTTTCAGTCAGAGGAATGATATGGAACACACCAAATCTACATCTGAAAGGCGAGAAACGTGTCAAATGTGGAGGTCTGGGGTAGAGGCTGCCCTATGGGGTCATGCTGCCCACAGCCAAAGCTTTCTGAATAGGAGCACTGTCTTTTTAAAAGCAATAGGGGGTGAGGATTGAGGGAGTGCTCACAGCGGTAAGTATAACACAGCTGTGCTCTGTTTATGCTTCGGCTACAATAAAAAAGCTATAAAATGTGAGATGTCATAGCTCCACTTTGCTTTATTTATACTATTTCCTCTGAGCTCTGTCACACTGCACATTCATCTGCTAAGTTGCAGCAAGAATGGAGATTAAAATATCACAGCTCAAAATAGGAGTCAAGCGGAAGGAGATTCATCATAGCCCTATTAAAAATATGTAAATATGGGAATGAAGTCATTTTAAAGCTATACAGCGCTCCTCCTGGAGCGTTAAGATCCCTTGAGCAAGTGGTGGGCTATGGAAGGGACAGAGCTGGGGGACTGGGTCCCCATTTCTTCCACCCTTTGAAATTTTTTTAAGATTAAAGACTGTTTGAATTGCAAATTATACATGTTTTCCTATAATTATGCCTAAATTAATAGTGGCAGGAAGTCTGATGCAAAACAAGAAAACAAAAGATTTGGTAATTAAAGGGTATACATTGTTCACTTGGTTAGAATTAAAATTAATATATGAAACCTCTTTGACCTCAGCTATTAATGAAGTTTGAGAATCCTCCTGAAGTATTCTGAGGTAGGAAAGTTCCAAGAAGGAACCTGAGACTTGGAGACATACTCTGGCTTTCAAAATTCAGTTCCTAATGATAAAGCTAAGCCTGGAAGCTAGCCAGGACTCCTGCCTAAAACTTTGCTAGTTCCTTACTTCCTTTAGCATCTTCGATCTCCCTAGTGCTGACAAAAATTTACTCTCTGTTGTCTATATGGTGTGCTTAGGAGAGTAAGGAATATGATTTTAGATGGAAAGTCTGGACTATCTCAAATGGTATTAACATGCCGCTTATGCTCTTTTCTGTGTACTGTTGCATGGCTCTTGATATTTTGGCCTCCTTATTCTCCAACAGTGCAGTAATAGTAAAGGCCAGCACTTATTAAGTACTTTTACCAGGAGTGGTTCTACACGTTTTATATGTGTTAATTACTTTAATTCCCACAACAACTGTATGCAGTAGGCATCATTACTCACACTTTACAGATGCGGAAACTGAGGCATAAGATCACGCAGCTAGAGAGTGAGAACAGGAATTCAAACTGAGCAGACTGGCTTCACAGCCTGCACCCTTAACCACTGTTGCTTTTATCAAAGACTAAAGTGGGGTCTGGCTGGTGGGAGCCCATGGGCTGGGCCGGTGGGGGGGCGGTGCGCAGGTGGTTGGCCGGCCTGCCCTGCCCCTGTTTGGGGTGTTGGGGGCATATCAGGGGCCAGGCTGGCCAGGGGAGGTGGGCTGATAGGGGCCCGGATCAGGCTGGTTGGCTGCCATAGTGCACATCATAGCCACCGGTTGTTCTGGTCTTTCTGATGTTCTGGTCACTGGGCTTATAGATATATAGAGCTATAAAGCTATAGAGCTATAGAGCTATAGAGATATAGAGATATAGAGATATAGAGATATAGAGATATAGAGATAGAGAGATAGAGTGATAGAGAGATAGATATAGATATAGATATAGATATAGATATAGATATAGATATAGATATAGATATAGATTAGACAAACACTAGAAAGAGCACTGGGCTGAAAAAGAAGACCTTCATTCCAGGCACTGTCCTGCCATTTCCTGAGTAAACTTAATTTTCCTCACCTGGAGAATGAAATGAAGAAATGATCTTGTCCTTCCCAGTGCCAACTTTCCTTGCATCTGTATACTACTACCTCATGGAGAGGAACTTTTTGAGCAATGACTTCTTACTGTATTCTCATTTAACTTTAGTTTCAAAAATGGTTCTGTTCAACATTTTTAACATACGGTGTCTCTAGAATTTCTTTTCTTTTTTTAAAAAATATATTTTATTGATTTTTTTACAGAGAGGAAGGGAGAGAGATAGAGAGTTAGAAACATCGATGAGAGAGAAACATCAATTAGCTGCCTCCTGCACATCTCCTACTGGGGATGTGCCCGCAACCCAGGTACATGCCCTTGACCGGAATCGAACCTGGGACCTTTCAGTCCGCAGGCCGACGCTCTATCCACTGAGCCAAACCGGTTTTGGCTAGAATTTCTTTTGTTCTGCACTTTTCACAGTGTCTTCCTTGAATTCTTTTGGTTGCAATTGATAGGAGTATCATAGTTAGCTAAAGACTTTTCTGCAAGTGTGACCTGGAGCATATTTCTTAATCTCTTGGGCCAGTTTTCTCATCTGTAAAATGGGTACAATAGAATTCCTATCCTGTAAAATTGTTCTAAGAATTAAGCCAGATGTGATATGTAAAGCACTTATCCTGGTGTTTACTTATAGTTACTACCATAAAAATCAATGTGTTTGGTTATGATTACTATTGATCACCTCAGTCCTAGAGTCCCCCTACTGGTGCCATCTATTTAGGATCCACATTTTGCTTTTGTTTTTGCTTCATGGGGAATGTTTTGGAAATCTTTAAACTGTTTTTCACTTTCAAAATCTATTCAAGATTGTTGTCTTACTAAGTAAGCTGATTAATGGCCCCTTTGTTCTGGATACTAGCTGACCTCCAGATTGCATACTGGAGTGTCTTCTCTGTGCCACACATCCAGGACTTATAATTGCATTAGATGGTGTGAAGGTGAGAAGGAATTATCATCACAGTATCCCTAAGATGTGTGAGATAGCACAGGTATTTCATGGGCTCTCATTCCTTACTTCTTAGCCTAGTTCCTACTCTTAACATGGGACCCCCCCCCCCTTATTATGTGTATATCCTGTATATCCCACTCTACAGGGGGCATTAGGTCCAGGTTCAGCTTCTCCCAGAGGACCTACTCATTCATAATCTCTTATTGACTCTAGAAATTCAGGGGTATACACACTTCTTGAATTTTCTCCCCATATAGTCCACTTATGGAGGATGCAGACATGCAATCCTGTGCATTTTTAATACAATGTGACACATTTTGTTATACAACTAGGTACAGTATTTTATGAGAGCACAGCGCAAGGGTGTCTCATTTTGCTTGGAGGGCCAAAGGGGGATTCTAAGAGTAGTGAAACCCTAGTTACGGATTAAAGATAATTAAAGCAAATGGGATGTATACTCTTCAAAGATAAATTTTCAGTGAAAAGCAGGACCTTATCTCTCATAATTACCATTGTATCCTTATTGCCTAGCTCAGAATCTAGCATATTGTACACACTTAAATATTTATTGCATCAGTGAATGAATGATTTTTTCTTAAAGGTCATCAGAATTGGTCATTTTGAGCAGGAGTACAACATGATAAAATTTGTGTGTGTTTTTAAAAACCTAATATCACAGCTTTGTAGTAGATATAAAAATTATAGTGAGACAGGGAGCAATTATGGATAGCATATTCTATGAAATACCTGAGATAGATTCCTTTTAAATGACCCCCAGTCTTCCTCCAGATAATAAGAGATTCTCTGTACTCATACATTGAATGTATGGTCATTTCCCACATATGCCTCAAGAAGGCACAACCCCTGCCTACATCCACCCCTTAAAAATCCCATGAAAACTCAGAGATAACTTATAGCATATTTAAGAGTTCCCTTCTCAACACCTTCCACACAGGAGATAGACAGCTGGGTATGATCTATTGCATATACAGTATATACATGTTTGTCTTAGTATGCATGGGTTGCTATAACAAAATACCATAAATTGGATGGTTTATAAAAAACAGAAGTTACTTCTCACCGTCTGGAGCAGTGGTTCTCAACCTTCTGGCCCTTTAAATACAGTTCCTCATGTTGTGACCCAACCATAAAATTATTTCGTTGCTACTTCATCACTGTAATGTTGCTACTATTATGAATCATAATGTAAATATCTGATATGCAGGATGGTCTTAGGTGACCCTTGTGAAAGGGTCCTTCGACCGCCAAAGGGGTCGCGACCCACAGGCTGAGAACCGCTGGTCTAGAGGCTAGAAAGCTTGCATTCAAGGCACCAGCACATTCAGTGACTGGGAGAGCCTGCTTTCTAGATGGGTGTCTTTCTGCTGTGAGCTCACATCATGGAAGGAGCTAGGGAGCTGTGTGGGGTCTCTTTTACAAGAGCATTAACCTCATTCATAAGGGCTCTACCTCATGAAGGAAGCACCTGTCACAGGCCCCACCTCCTAATACCATCCCATTCGGCATTAGGTTTCAACATAATCTATTTTGGGAGGACACAGATGTTCAGTATATTACCTGTGGCATATGGCATAGTACCTTACTTGTATTTCTCATTCAGAGTGGGTCCATGCATTTTCAACGTTGGCATTGGTAATCTGGAGTCTGTTTGGTTAATGAAACTTAGCACCTAAGTGATACTTGTTTTTAGAGTGAAAGTCTCAAGAGAAGTCAATAAAATACATGCAGAATCCTCAGTTTCTGTATACATAAGTTTTCTGTCAGGGTGCATAAAATTATCAAAAACTTAGTGGCTTAACACAATGCCCAATATTAGCTCAGAGTTCATGCATGACCAGCATGGCTTGGCTGGGTTCTTTGCTCAGGGAATCACAAGGTTGAAATCATGGTTGTCCAGGCTGAGTTCTTGTCTAGGCTCTGGGAAAAATCCATTTCCAAGTTTATTCTTGTGGGTGGCATTCAGCTCTTTTTAAGACTGAGGTTTTCTTTCCTTGCTGGTTGTCACCTAGGGGTGCCTATAGTTCCTTGAGGCTGGCTATATTCCGTGTGATCTGCTTTATCCTGAAGCCAGCAATGGTGTGTCAAATACTTCTAATGCCTGAAATCTCCATCTGCCTCTGTCTTTGATCTCTAAACCAAGATTTAAGAGTATATGCGATTGCATTAGACTCACCCAGATAATCTCCCTGATTTTTGTTTTTGTGTGTGTGTGTTTAAATATATGTTTTTTTTACTGATTTCAGAGGAGAAGGGAGAGGGAGAGATACAAACATCAATGATGAGAGAGAATCATTGTTCGGCTGACTCCTGCAAACTCCACACCGGGAATCAAGCCTGTAACCTGGGCATATGCCCTGATAGGGAATCAAACCATGACCTCCTGGTTCATAGGTCAATGCTGAACCACAGAGCCATGCCAACTGGGGCTCTCCCCGTTTTAAAGTCAACTATGTTGTGTAATATAGCCTAATCCTGGCAGTAAAATCCATCATATTCACAATTCTGGGAATTATGCAGAACACATTTATCAATAGGGGGGATTTTGAGGGCATCTTAAATTCTACCAACCAAACTGTTAGGGGAATCAAAAAAAGCTCATATCCTCGCTTCCCAAAAGGTCCCGTTATGTCGCTTTGCTTTTACAAAAGACCTACATTAGTACAATAACAGTTTATAAAAGCAAAGATCTTTAGAGTTTTCTTAGAGTTAGCATTACGCCATTTCAGCTTATAAAAGGTTTCATAGGAACTGACTACTTTTGGATGAAGGGGGTGTAAAACTCCTGCATATGAATTAATCAATATTTTGTTTGAAAACTATACATCTTTTAATGAGGTTAATTTTCTAACATCTGATCCTGACAGATCTTCTATTACTTATCTTTAAAAATATTACATGTATGCAACTCCGTTACTTATAAGTAGTACTACCATTCACATTGCCTAAACAAAACATATCTATATCTACTAGTATTATGGGAGAGGAGCTTTCCTTGTTTGTGTAAGGAAAAATAAAGTGATGGCATACAATCTATACACAGACATCATCCCTTCAAAGTGATTTTTTTTTAACATGGAAGCTTTGTTAAAGTTCACCTGATACAGTAAGATTTTTAGATTTAAAGAAGGAAGGTGTAAGAATTTCACCAACTTCACAGTTACTTAACTACAAAGTTTGAGGGAGCCAGTCCTCCCTACAAGACCACCCTCACTTCTCACACTAATTGCAAGTTTGAGGGGTTTCCAAAACCACTCTCGGGTTTGACAGTTTGCTTGAAGTATTCACAAAATTCAGCGAAAGCTGTTATGCTCATAGTTAAAGTTTATTACAGGGGAAGAATACAGATTGAAACCAGCCAAGAGAAGTGTGTAAGACCGAGTCTGAAGCTCCAGGAATCAACAACAGAGCTTTCATTGTCCTCTCCCCATGGAGTCTGGACCTGTTACTTTATCGGCACTGAGATGTGACTATATGCATGGAGCGTTGCCAACCCAGGAAGCTCCAGTGAGACTTTGGTGTCCAGATTTTTTAATGGGACTTGATCATATACAGCCCACATGGCTGACCTTTAGTCTCCAGCCTGGATGTCAGTGTTGGGCTGATACCCTTAGTCTCCAGATGCTTCTGGAGGCAAAATTGATGTGCACAGCCCAAAGCCCCAAGCCCCCATCATCAATCATATTGTTCAACTGTCCCCTGGCCAAAGCTTTCAGGCAAAGACACTCCTATCAGGAATGGCATTTTTAGGGCCCAGAGATCTTCCCCCAGTAGCTGCAGGCAAAAGCAAGACCTCTGCTTGGTTAAGGTTAACTCTTCACTACACGGACAGGGAGGGAGAGAATGACGAATGAGTACAAATTGTAGTTATCATTTATGGAGGGTATGCTGTGTGTCAGGCAGTGTGCTGAGCCCTGTTTCCTATACTCCTTGGAACATTATTAGAAAGATACTATAATTATCATTATTTTAAAGACAAGATGAGATTTAGAGAGATTAAGTGACCTTTTAAGTAGTAAATGATGGAAGGAGGATTTGGACCTGTCAGCCTAATTCCAAAGTTCATGATCTCAAACATTTTATTCCTTCCACTGAAACTAAGACAATAAGAATATATAATGTAATAAGCACTTAGGAGCAATTATTTTTGAGAATTGAGTCTTCCGAGTAAAGTTGTCATTCAAATGTATAAGAATGTGCACTGCTACTGTAATAATGTAGGATATACTAGTAGAGGAAGAGTGTTGATATGTAGGATGGTTATTTCATTGAATTTCTTACCTTCTAAGTGGAATCCAGTCAGCACTGTGTCATTTAACTAAGTCAAACACATTTATTGGGTGTGTATTCTATCCCAGGTGCTGTGCTGGCCTCTGGTAACCCAAAGATGATGAAAAATACGTTCCTGCCTGCAAGGAGCTAGCAATCTACTAGGGTATGTAAACCGTATTTTATTATTTTTAATATTACATTTGTTTTACGCAAAACAGAGAGCTCGATATGCAATAAATATTTTGTCTACAAATTTTGAAAGCTTTGGCACAAATTTTTTGACTGGATGAGCTAATGCCCAAGAGTTGATAATTTGGAGATGGTTGTGCATGTAACCAAATCAAATAATTAAACCCACTTTCCGTCTTTTGGAGATTCTGTAAAAATAGGATAGATTTTAAAAAAGTAAGACTACTCTAGAAAAACACACACACACAAAGCACTGGGATTTGTGTGTATTTCCCATTTACACTGGTAAATGTCCACAGGTGAAGGGAGGAAAATGCCAGAGCACATCACACATAGCAACAGTGTGCATTTCTTCTTCACACTTATCACAGGGACTATTCTGATTGTTATTGGTTACTTTAGTGACAATTGTTATCTTTACTTCTCTTACTTCATTGACTTCTCCAGTTGAGTAAAGTCCGTATTGGGATAAATAAGACTGTTTAGTTTGATTGTTGACAAATATGTATTTTATTTGAGTAATAACTTATAGTTTATGCTTGCAATAGACCATGTGGTATTCTGCGAGTAGTCCTGAAGATTTAAATACAGTAAATGTAGTAAATGTAAAGAATAAAAATTATATCCTAAAGATACTTTATATTTTTTATAGCTTAATATAGAGGAATAAAATTAGAAAATAAAATAATAAATTTAAGTGATCTTGATGTCCAATAGTTCATACTGATGCTATGCAGCCCTAGCAACATTATATTTGGACATAGTTAATAAGTATATTAATATGCTATCTAGAGAAACTATTATAACTGCTGAGGATAGAGTTATGATCATTTTGAAAATGTGAGCAAACCAGGAAATAACATGTCCTTTTTCTTGGCAATATGATTTTAATTTCTCAAACCATTTAATTGTATAAACCATATCCATCATCCTTGAATAGATAAATGTTGTGGCAATTTTTGAATGAACCTCTTGGTTCCCTAAAGAAATTATGGATACACTATAAATTTACAAATGAAAGGCCATTCATCAGAGTTATAAATATAAGTGGTTCCTGTGCTGATGCCCATGTAAACTTAAAGTGGTTTAATATCTATCAGCTTTTATCCATAGTTTATATGGTAAAAGAATATAGATATTGTCAAACTTACATGGTGCAATAACATTGGGAAAATGTTGAGAACAACATGTAATATTTTTTGAATAGCATGGCATTTCCTTGAATTACTGCTGGCAATGGAACATAAATCAACCTTTATGATGGATATTCCAAAGGTATTTATTAATCAATTCATTTAATCGAAATACTTACTCTTGTCATGCATAGAGCTGGTTCAAGGAAAGTGGAAAGTGCTCCTAAACCCTTGCAGTTATTTTAGGGGCTTCATAATTATGTCAATTAAGTCTGTTTGGAATGAAAATCAAAAATTTTTATCAAGCTAAAAAATTATTTTCTCCTAATTCATGGTAAAGATGTTTGCTAGACCATAAAATATTTTCTTGTATCTAATCAATATCTCCATTTGTTTTACCCTTGATAGCTTTCTCTTTGAATCTTCAGTTTTTAATGTTTGTTCCCCTCCTTCACATGCTCCCTCCCTCTCTCCCTCTACTGGAAAATAATCCTGCATTGTGTAAACTTTGACTGAAATGGCCTGGGAAAGTGACCACATTTTTGTGTACCAAATTAAGACATAGCATATGGCATAAGATTTTGACAATATGTAATGAGATTAAAGACAGGTAGAATGGACTAGAATGGACGTAAGTAAAGCATAAAGATAGGGGACTTGTAATAGACCTGATGCCCAGTACATGAAATTCGTGCACTGGCAGGGTCCCTAGTGACTGCCTGCTGCTGGCTGGGTACTCCCTCCCTTTCCCCAAGCCGCCTGCCGCCACTTCCACCACCACAGGGGGCCAGGGCTTCCCTCCTTTCCCTGGCTGGCCCCGCCCCTTGGTCGAATTCCTGGATGAACTCCCGGTTCCAGGGGACAGTTTGCATACTATGCTTTTATTATATAGGATAGGAAAGGTCAGAGAAAGCCAGTAACAGTTAAGTGAAGAAGTCAGCTATGTAAATGTTGTGCAGTAACATGCTATGAGTGTATATGTGCATGTGTATGTGTATACTTGTTTATGAAAATATGGAAAGTCAAGGCAAAGAGCTAACTTCTAGGTTAAAATAATGTAATCAGGACTCAATTTCTCTCCATCTCTCAGCTTCCATGCATACAGCTTCAGTCTCTGGCTCCATTTGGGAGCAAGATGGTGGCAGTAGCATTGCTTCAACTGCAGCATCCCCTCAGGCTTCAGATCAAACAGGAAAAAGAGAGAGTGTCTTTCTCAGAGGCCCTAAAATTCTCTTTATACTAATTTGCTTTGATTTGATCATAGACTCATCCAAACATACTTCTATTGGAGCAGGGGAGAGAGTCTGCTTTGTAATTTTCCATGGACTAAGGGTTAAATCCCAGAGGGAAATGGGGTACTGGTAACTGAAAGAGGGTCCGTGGATGCTGGGTAGCAGAAAAGAATGGTTTGCTTTCCACCATGGGTATATACATATTAAATGCTGCCTAGAATTCAGAAACTTACAGATTTTCTAGCAATCCATGGATTCTAGGTTAAGAAACTCTAAAAGTAACGCTGAATCAATGTCTTCTGGAACAAATAAAACACAGCATTGATACTTATAGCCATCCAAGAAAATGAATTGTTATTGAGATTGTTTCTTGAGGAAAAGAGTCAAAACAAGTATAAACCCATACAGCTAGTTGTTTAAATGAGAATATCAAAGTAAGAATGAAAAGGAAGTTGTTTTTTGTTAGCTGAAGTGGAAAAGTGTGGTTCAGCCTGAAGGTATTTCTTTACTGTCATTTTGTATAAGGAAATGAGGCAAAATCTTTGATATACGGTAAGAATTTTATACCAGCAACATCAGAAGACTTCCATTAGGAAAAAAGAGATACGTTTTCCAGTGATGGTTCAACAACTTTTATGGCTTTGGGAGTCTGAGTTTCTATGCATCTTAACCCTCTAGTTAAGTCAGTTCAGTTAAAAAAGTAATAATTGGGTCTATGAAAGTAATTTGTAAAGGAAGTCTCTTTTTTTTTTTTTTTTTTTGATAATTGGTCCAAACTACTTGTTGATTAGCTGACTTTTAAAAAAATTAGCCATATTTTATTTTGGATCATGTTGGTGAAGTAGTTATTTTCCTAAAAAATATTTTTACTTTAGAAGTGTAGAGAGAATGGGTAGAAAGCATAAGTCAATCATAGGAAAATGCAGATACTGTAAAAATGCCCACACAGTGATTGTGTAGTTTTCATTAATATTGGAGGGAAAGTAACCTTTTAACAATGTGAAGGTTAGAGTAGCAGCCACAGAGGTAGTAGTCATAATGTGACCTGCGTTCATGTTACATAGATTGCTCAGTTTATTGACCAATAGGAGATAGCCTGGGATTTTAAGTTGCCTCGCTGAGCACAAGAGTTTTCTTCTTAAGTGATTCAAAATGCCACTCAATAATGGGAAAGAGTTCTGTGATTACCAGAAACATTTAAAGAATAAACAAGTTAAATGAGGAAAGGTTCACTGTGTCATCTTGTCTTTCTTCACACAAACAAAAACCTCCTGCAGTTAACAAGGTTCCTTCCTCCTGAGTGGATAAGCTTTCTAACCAAAATCTATTCATGGCTAAAGTGACTTGTCACTGCCTCTTAAGTTTAATACTCTTAGTTGAGAAAATGTATATTTTTCCTACCAATTAATGCCACCGAAATTCAGTTAATTTGGAGGATGTCCTGTTTTCAAAACATTTCTACAAAAGCCATTGTGTATCTGACTTTCCAGATTATTATGTTGCTTTTAAAAAATCTTCTCCCGAAAACATCTGTTCACCACCAATTCTCAGTTCAGTTGGGAAGTCCAAGGTCTGTTATTACTCTATATATGTATGGTTTCTGTTGTGTTTTGCTTTCTAGATTACAACGCATCCTTACACAGTATCAATGAACTTTGCCTAAGAAACAGCATGTAGTTCATTCATTGAAAACTGGTATATAGATCTTCCTGCTATACATTTCTCTCTGTTTTTCAGATTCCATTTTAATTTTTACCAAGCTAGGGAGTTGCTCCTCTCCATAGTAATACTTATCATCAATATAGCTTTCAGAAGTGGGGTTTTATTTTTAAAGAAAAAATCTTGTATATAAGAAAAATTTTTAGCTAGAAGAAATCAATGGATATTGTTAAGGCTGGAAGAAAATTTCTCTCCTGTAATCCTTTCTAAAGACAGAAGATAGAGGGCCAAAATACTGTTAAGAGAAATCCAAAATATATTTTCCTTATATGATGTCCAATTCAGCTATGTAGGTGTGAGTTTCAGATAAGATTAAATGCTTTTACAGATGTGAACTGTCAAACCATTCCCTCTTATTAATTTTAAGGGCTTTTTAGGGAGAGGGAATGGGTTTAATTCAGGACTCCAAAGCATGGGTTTCTAAAGACAGTTGCCTTTCTGAGTAGGGAGTGGACATACGGAGAAAATCCACATGCATATTTGCGTTTCACTTTTGAACTCTTGATAGCTTTGGTCACTGATTGAGATTTTTCTCCAACTAGGAGTCGAAGACCCAAGTAGGTAATCTACATAATTTTTCCCAGGTTTTCTAAAAGTGCCTGTACATGAAAGCATGTCAGATAACTGGTCAAATAGGGCCTTCAGGTTTTCTCTGTTTGTTTGTTTTAAATCCATTCTTTACTGAGAAGAAATAAAAGAAAGCCCGAGGTTGGTGACAGACTTGGGTTCTTGCCACATTCCCAGCTTACTCTGTGGCCGGCTCTCTACTTCAGAGAAAGTTAAAACTTTCCAGAGATGTTCCATAGGTATTCTAAATCATTCCACAGACACCTGCTCCTTTATATGGACATGTTATCCACCTAGGATGAATCAGAGCTGATTTCTTTTTTAGTATGCTTCCCCCCCCAGAAACCTCATTAATCTCATTGTGCCGAATTTAGTGGGAAAGTTGTGTTTTGCCAGTTGACACTGTTTAATGTAAATGATTTATGATTATTCCTTATGTATACACAATAGGCACTTTATAAATTGGATTGTTCTAGGAGTAACACGATACATAAATGTTATTGCTATAAATTCTGAAGTTGGCTATATATTTTTGTATCACATAACCAGTTGACTTATAAATGCTGACTATTCCGTCCTGCACTTTCCACTCAATATTGTAAATGGTAACTGAGGTAAGACGGGCCGAGATATACACAGAGGCACTCAGAGCGCGCAGAACAGGGCTGCTGGCGATCTTCCAGGGGTGACGGCAAGAAGAGGGAAGAGTGAGAGGGGAAAATGAAACTATATGTATGAAAAAATGAACCTACATTATTATTATTTTTTTTTTTGCCCAATAAAGTCAGGAGCCAAGAGAGAGAGAAAAGGTGTGTGTGTGTGTGGGGGGGGGGGGGGTGCCACAGGGGAAGCAGAGCAAACAGGAGAAAGGGATTAGTAAAACCAATTCACAAAATTTAGTTAGATACCATTCCACATGGTATCTAACTAAATTTTCATTATTTAAATAATGTTAAATGAAGATAAAGGTAAATAATACAACCACAGCTCTGTGATTATATGTACTTTTGCATCAATGAGTACAGGATATATTATTTTCAGTGTGTAATAAAAACAATACTATCTAATTACTTTTTTGCATACTTGTGAATGAAGTGTTTGAGGAATGGAGCCTTTTAAATCACTTGATTCTACTGGGGCATCAGGGCATTTTATTATGTGTATAATGCTGTTATACTAATAGACCTCATTTTTTAACATGATATCTTAGCTTACTGTGATTTTCTTTTTGAAATCCTAAAGAATTTGAAAAAAATGATAATGGGTCATTTTAAATACAAGTGATTGTTACGTAGAAAACATCTGAAATGTTGAGTTAGAGCAGAAGGAGTAATACCCACATGATTGGCAGGCCAGATTAATAGCAAGCTTTTAACTGCTCCTGGTGTTGACTCCTTTCCTGCAGGCTAGTCCTGGCTTCAGGGTTGATTTGAATTGTTCGTTGTCCTAATTTGTGTACGAAAGAACTAGGCTGTGAAGAAATTCTAGTTGTTTTTAGTGTCTATTCTAGTAGTGATTTTATAGTCGGTTTCATTGGCTGTTTCAGTTGACTCCCTTCCCCCATGTCCTCTTAAGTGTTGTCTACACAATTGATCTTGTTACCCATGAAATCGGTCCAAATCAGCTGTTGCAGTGGCTGGAAATATAAGATTAGTAATTCTAAAACCTAGAGGTTCCTGTTCTGCCCAAAATGACTAAATCTCATCAGGCAATCCCCAAATGAAAAAAACTGTGAGACTGAAACCACTGTGTACTGTGCCTGAGTGTGTGTGTGAGAGAAAGACTTATAATAAACACTATTTATTTGGCTCTCACATTGAAGGGAACATCCTAATGGTCTCCTTTATACCATCTGCAATATACTTTCCACTGTCATACTTTCTGGAGCTATCCTGGTGCATGCATGGGAAAGAATATGCATATGCACATATCTCTATATTTGTAGTCACTATAGTCAAAACAACTTATTTGCCTAGCTGGCTTAACTGCAAAGCTGACTTACCCACCCACCCTCAAACTCCCTAGAGGAAACAGGGCAAACAGATCAAATAGAAGCAATAGAACCAATGATCTTTTAACAACAAAAAAGTTACTTAAGAAGTTTTCAGTGGCAGTGCTTTCTGCTGGAAGGGAGAGCACTCCATTTCCTGCCCATCCCTGCGTCATCAGCAGTAGCTTTGGATTCTTTATAGAAGAAGAAAGCCCATTTCTACCTTGCTGTTCATATACACTCAGGTAAGCCTGGATTGACATTCTAGAAAGACTGTTGTTCCAGACTAGACTATGGGGGGGATTCTGGTGCTGATAGAGGGCTTTACAATCTTCAGTTCATTTATCTCATAGAATTTTAACCACGATTTAAAATTCTGCTTTCTCTTAAGGAGGTTAAATTTAAATGCAGGACCTCCAGATTTAAACACGCGCGCACACACACACACACACACACACACAATTATAAAATCAGGAAAAAAGCTCCATCACTTTTTGTTCATTACAGAATACTTGTATCGTTTACTGAGGACTTCTTTTTTTCCAGGTATTGTTCTTAGCCTTTGCCTGTAGTATCTAATGTAAGCTTCCTAAGTACCTTATGAAGCAGGTTACTATTCTTATACCCATTTTTCAGTTGAGGGAATTGAGAGAGAAAATGAGTAACTTGCTATGACTCAAGAGCTAGTAAGAGGTGGAGCCAGGATTCATACCCAGGCAGAGTGAACCCAGGGCTGAAGCACACACTCTACTGGGTTGATCTGTAATATGTTGTACTTCGTGTATGAAAAGACGAGTGGAGCCATCATGTAGAACAGCGGTTCTCAACCTTCTGGCCCTTTAAGTACAGTTCCTCATGTTGTGACCCAACCATAAAATTATTTTTCTTGCTACTTCATAACTGTAATGTTGCTACTGTTATGAATCGTAATGTAAATATCTGATATGCAGGATGGTCTTAGGCGACCCCTGTGAAAGGGTCGTTGGACCGCCACAGGGGTCGCGACCCACAGGTTGAGAACCATTGATTTAGAAGGAAATGGAATTTGAGTACTTTACTAGTATGAATGGTCACTTTATGCCTCTCTCACCCTGTGACTGATGGTAAACCTTATTCTGATAACATAGTCAAAACTGGGTAACACAGTCTATGGCTGTAGAAGAGAAAGGAACGTGTTGGCTAATGTGAGGTTCTGGCCCTACAACCTTGCTTTCACTATCACCACAGTAAAAAGTGAGCTCATGAACCAGAGATGGGAGTGTGTCACCAGTGTCTTACAGTTTTGTCATCAGGGCAGCCACCCTCAAGAAGGACAGAGTGCCCTCTATGAATATGTATTTACTACGAGATACAGCAATTTATTCTTTTGATCAGCACTTTGTTGTTTTGGTTTTGGTAAGTACCCAGCAATCATCAGTAAGTAGTTAGGAGTTGCAGGCTAAAGTGGATGCCATCGTTAGTGATTTAACAGTTTGGCATGTGAATTCCACATGTGTCACCGAGATTGGCTCATGCTACCCAGAGCTACGTGTATTCCACTTTTAGAAAAACATCTCTTGTGCTATGAATCCTTTAGTTCTCAGA
This sequence comes from Myotis myotis, assembly GCF_014108235.1. NCBI lineage: Eukaryota > Metazoa > Chordata > Mammalia > Chiroptera > Vespertilionidae > Myotis > Myotis myotis. Next base: position 180,055,854 of record NW_023416335.1, read on the forward strand.
ACTATAGGAGTCACTAATTTCCAAACTCTGAATATGTAAAATAAAGTACTCACACTAGAATCCTCGCAGGCTGCGTGGGTCAGAACATTTGTTTAAACTAATATAGAATCAGCTTTTTTCAGTTCCAGCTCCCTTATTGCCTTGCTAAGAAAGCCTGCCTTGTTCCTGTTTAGTTAGCCAGTATCATAATTCCTCATCCTTTTGGATTTTTTATTCTGATTTGAGCAGAACTAATAGTTCACGTACAAAACTTCCACAATAAGAATGAAACAGAAAGACTGTGTAATAAATAAGGAGTGTGCTGCCCTAACTGGTTTGGCTCAGTGGATAGAGTGTCAGCCTGTGGACTGAAAGGTCCCAGGTTCGATTCCAGCCAAGGGCATGTACCTTGGTTGCGGGCACATCCCCAGTGGGAGGTGTGCAGGAGGCAGCTGATCGATGTTTCTCCCTCATCGATGTTTCTAATTCTCTATCCCTCTCCCTTCCTCTCTGTAAAACAATCAATAAAATATATTTTAAAAAAAAGAAAAAAAAAGAAAAAGTACTGAGGTTCTGGGCCTAACATACTGAGTTCACAATTGGGTTCGTTCTGCTTCTCAGTGACCAACAGCTCTTGGGCCATTCATTCCACCTTACCCCAACCTCACCCTAAAAAAATTAATAAATAAATAAATAAATAAGGAGTGTGCTAACAATTAAACCTCACCCGAACTGGATAAAATAGCATCTCACAGTACAAAATTCTAATACATTTTGAAATTTTGTCTTGACTGATATTTTTCTCTGCCTGAAGCTTGTGTGCCAGTACTGTTTATATAAGGGAATAGTGACATCCTGTGTGTAGCGAGACTAATTGCCTCCGTGATTAACCTATTTATGAAGGAAGTTACATAGAAAGAAAATATCATTGAGTCCTGAAAGAGGCAATTTTGTCTTAGAACAAACCTCTGATTTTACCAAAGGGCGTGGACAAAATAAAAAGATTCACCTCCTTCCCTCTCTCTTTCCCTTCCCTTCTTTTTTCCTTTCTTTTTTTTCTTATCTCTATAAAATTCTACTAGTCCTTTCCATTTTTATCTCTACTACCTTCATTTTCCATATTATAAAGATCTACTGTTATTATACATGGGCACTCTATTTAAAAAAAATAGAATTGGGAAAAGACATAAGTATGGTAAAAGGAGATAGTTTCAGTCCTATTGAAAGTATGTTTTTACTCAAGGATAGGATATACGTAGAATCATTTGAGTATCTTGCAAGCTGAGGAAAATTTTTAACTTTCTTCCTCTCTCTTTATAAAATATACTAGAGGCCCAGTGCATGAAATTCGTGCGGGGGGGGGGGGGGGGGGCGGGCGCGGAAGGGGGTCTCTCAGCCCGGCCTGCACCCTCTCCCAATCTGGGACCCCTCAGGGGATATCTGGCTGCCGGTTTAGGCCCACAGGGATGGGGCCTAAATCGGCAGTCAGGCATCCCTCTGACAATCCAGAACCTCTGGCTCCTAACCATTTGCTTGTCTGCCTGCCTGATCACCCCTAACCACTCGCCTGACTGCCTGATTGCCCCTAACTGCCTCTGCCTCAGCCCCCATTGCCACGCTTTGTCTGGAAGGTCATTCAGCTGTCCATTCTTTTTAGCATATTACACTTTTATTATTATAGATGTTAATTAAATTTAGAGAAAGGCCTGGGAGCATGGCAAAAGCAGGGTTTCTCTTGACTTCTCAAATCCAGAAGAAACAATCGGAAGGCAAAATGTCATAGTAGAAAAAATGCAGTTTTGGGGGCCAGAATTATTCTTACCTCATCCCAAATATATGGGTAAGGGGGAACTAGAAAAGCATTTCCACCCCCCAAAGTGCTCTTTTCAACATTTGAAAAGGTGATATGTTGCCAAGACATTTGAGAAAACAGCGGGAGAAAGCAAGAACAAGAGGCACAAAGGAGAAATTAGTCCTGCTGTGTGTGTCCTAATTTACCCACCAAACTCCAGCCGGGGCAACTGGTAGATCTTCCTCGCCCACCCTAGCCTCACCCGTCATCCTCTACCCCATTATCAAAATAGTATTTTCAATCAGATTGCTTAAGACATTTTTCATGTGATAACAAATGTCATGTTAAAATTGATATATTTTTCAAGTCAGGTAACTAAGTTTGTATTTTGCACGTTCTACGGACTTGAAAGAGCTTAGTTTAAAAGTTATGACCACTGCTAAGGAGAATTTCCTTGTGAAAAAGCCAAAGTAAATGTAATCACTGGATTATTGATTGCTGAATGCAGAATAGTTGGAAAGGAAATGATTTGGGTTGGATTCCTCAACTTCTAGAACAATCTTTCACTGACTTGATTTGGGGATAAAATTACTTTTTTTAAATAATCCTCATCTGAGGAGAGAAGAGAAAGAGAGAGAGAAAGAGAGAGAGAGAGAGAGAGAGAGAGAGAGAGAGAGAGAGAGAGAGAGAGAGAGAGAGAGAGAGAAACATCTGCACGCCCCCTGCTGGGGACCAGCCTGCAGCCCAGGCATGTGCTCTGATCCAAATTGAATCGGCGACCTTTCTGTGCACAGGAACACACTTAACCACTGAGCCACTCCAGCCAGGCAAAAACTCCTTTTTTATAAGGTGCTCATGAGACTTTAGTGAAGACCTATTCCTGTGATTTCATGCCTAGTGCCTAAAAGTAAGTGCTTAATAAATAATAGCTTTATTATTTCAGATAATATTTGATAAAGTCAAATGATTTGGGTACTTAATAGTTTCTTGTAAAAGAATTTAATCTTATCTGGTTGAGCCGTTCTTCAAATGGATTTAATTAATGACCTATCTTTGCATTTATTGTTTTATAATCTTTACTCTAGTAACATTTCAGGTCTATTGATAATTTACATGAGCAATAACTGGGTTAGCATTCTCAGAAGAGGTGCCAGGGCATTTTTAGAAAGCATTACTCTTTGGGAAAAAATATGAAGCAAAACAGGAGCAAGAAACACCACAGAGAGCTTTCCTGGGCGTCCCCTTTGTGATTCATCCTGTAATCACTAATGATCAGATTGCAGAAGAGCTCCCTGTGAGTAAGGAAGCCCTCAGCTCTACAGAAATGGACATGGCTATCTTGTGGTAATTGTGCTAATTAAGTACAGTATCTATGATCACTGGGGTGTCCAGCAGTTTTCCAGAGGTCTCCCATCTGTCTTATTGGTGGACTTCAATAAGATGGGGAATCGCATTAATAAGAAACTCAGAAAAGTATATTCAGGAGATTCAGATCCAGTCACTACTTATTATACAAGACAACTCACTCATCCATCCAACAGAATTTCTTGGGTGTACATCATATGCCACCCATTGTGCTAGTCTTGAAAATATTGCCTTGAGCAACGCAGACAAGCACAGTGCCTCACGGATTTTATGGCCAGCAGAAGAGGTATGTAATGTAAAACAAGTAATTCCAATAAAACATGTAAGTCTTATCACAGAGGAACTTTTTTTCTTAATCTTTCAACCAAACTGAGATGTGAAGTCCCAGTTATATGTGGGAGTAGGGGTATTCCCTACGCCCTTGAATTTCCATAGCATTTTATCTGAATTTCCATAGCATTTTATCTGTATACATTCCACCTGGCATTTTAGTTCCTTATGATGGTGGCATCTTTTCTAGACTGAACGTTCCAGAGGAGCCAGCAGGATACCTGTGGGATTCTTCTTAGCATCTTTCAGAGAATATGCACTTGTGTATTACAGATAGTAGACATTAAGTAATTACTGCTGAGAGAACAAAGCAAAGAAAAGGCTGAGAGGTTTACTTCCATTGCTTTTTGTTTCAAATTCTTAAATACTTCACTTTGAAGTTTTCTCTTTCATGTAAATAGTGGTCAGGGGGAGGTAAATAAACAATTGGAGATCATAATCCCTGTCCTGGCTGGGTGACTCGGTTGGAGCATCATCCCTTACACCAAAAGATTGCAGTTTGATTCCCAGGCAGGGCACATACCTTGTTTGCAGGTTCCACCCCAGTCGGGAGCATGTAGGGCAGGCAACTGATCAATGTTTCTCTCTCTCTCTCTCTCTCTCTCTCTCTCTCTCTCTCTCTCTCTCTCTCTCATAAAACACACACACACATATTCTCAGACAGAGATTAAAAAAGACACAAAGTCATCATCCCTCCCTCTCACCTACTATTCTCTCAAATTTAATCCACAGCAATTTCCTCTGGAAGAAATTAGTTATTCTTTGTAAGAATATCAAAGTTTTCTGTACAGAAGTTTGACTTTAGTTGCCACATGAAAACAATGGAAGAAACATCTATTGTTTGTGATCTGGCACATTTTTGGATGTCACGATCAAACTTTCTTCTGTCTGTCACTGGACCTGTCAAGAGAATAATTGTTAGCTTCATTAGCATCTGGTTTTATAAAGTCAAAACTCTTGCCCTAGTGAGTTTTGCTCAGTGGATAGAGCGTTGGCCTGTGGACCAAAGGGTCCCAGGTTTGCTTCTGGTCAAGGCCATGTACCTTGGTTGCAGGCTCCTGCCTGGCCCTGGCTGTGGTTATGGGCGGGGGGCTTGGGGGGGTGCGGGGGGGGGGGGCTCCTGCAGGAGGCAACGAATCAATGTGTTTCTCTCACATCAATGTTTCTCTCTGTCTTTACCTCTCCCTCTCTCCGTATCAGGGGGGTGAGGGCATGAGTGGGGGGGGGCAATGGGGGGGGGCAATGGGGGGGGGTAAGGACACATATGTAATACCTTAAAAAGAAAAAAAAAATCCTCAGGTGAGGATTAACGTCAGCAACAAAAATGTCAAAATTCTACATTGGTTATGAGAAATGCAGAACATTTAACCAACCGCTTGGCATTTCATTTGCCATTGCTTAAGTAAATCCCTCTGAAAAAAGAAACTCTAGCAAATTAAACTGAATTCTGACATTTTTTAAAAAGTGAGCAAATAATCAGCTCTTATACAGAAATTCAGTCCATAACCTCAGAAAATATGGTATTAAAAAAAAAAAAAGATACAGGAAAGATTTCGGCCAAAAGAATGAAGTTCTTGCATGTTCTGGAAAGAATGGCGCTGCACTGCACTGGAGACCTGAGCTGGCATTGCTCGCGAGCTGGGGTATAATTTAGTGAGCTGACAGGAGGAGTGAAGTATCTCCTCAATATCTGTGTTTGGCAGAGGAGATGAATGCATACATCAGGAAACAATGTTTAAGTGTTTTATTTCCTTATTTCAGCCTGTCAAACTGTCAGTATAGTTAATGGCCACCAAGAGAGAAAGAGGGAGAGCGGGAGGAGGAGGAACAGAGAGAAACAAAGGTGCTATGGAATCAGAAAAGAAAGAAACCAGGAAAGCATTTGCATGTTTCTGTGGCATAATGGCCAGTCAGACCAAAATAACTCACTGTATTCATCTCCCGACTGCAGCCAGATGTGCTAGTCCTACCTCTCATCCCTGCAGCCCTTCTGTGCCTTCTCTATGTCCTTCGGAGCTGCTCCACGTAGCTTTGATCTCTGTAACTCTTTCACTGATGTCAAGATCGATTACCAGTACTTAAGGGATTATTTTATGTCATATTGGCAAATCCAATTTTGCTTGGTTTTCAAGTTTACGATGTTGTTTGCATTGTTTCTAAAATTTGGTATTAATGCTGTTTACGCAAAAATGTTCACTTTTGTATATAAAATACCACCTTTATTTTTTTATCCTTTTGAGTGTTTTATAATTTGTAAAGAATAAATTGGGCTGGATTTTGACCTATTGCATCATTCTTTTTTTTTAAAAGTACTTAAAGTAAAATGCCTAAATTAGACATTTATTCTTAAGAGTACGAAGCTACTTTTAATTTCTAGAAGAATTTTATCACAGCCAAGGGATTTTTATTTTATAAAATGGAAGCATTTATATTGGATCATTTTTGTGCTGGAAATAACTTATTTTTCATAGAAAAGGGAACACCTTTTATCATTTACATCTATGTCAAACAATTTTAAATCTTCAAATTCACTGTGGTGATGAATGTTTTTCATAATGAAGAGTTTAGTTGTCTTATAAACTGAAAGCATTTAATTGGGAAAATTGGTTTTTTAACATATAAATTAAAAAATCATATAAAATGACCTAAGGAAAGCTAGTATGGCGTATTAAGTACACTGGGTTCTGAATCTGGTCACTCATCAATCACCTGGATGGCATTTAAAAATATAGACACTTGCCCCCCCCTCCTGATTGCCTGGAAGAGAATCTCAGGGAAGGGTCCCAGCATGTGTGTAAGATCCATGCCCTAGTCCCCACCCCCAGGTGATGTGGGCTATCAACCAGGCTGTGAATCACACTGTCCCCGCCCTGGAAACAGCCCTGCTCTGGCTATCAGTAGGATTCCGTCTGATTTCTAACGTCATCGTTCACTCACATGCTTTGGGGGAGCACATTTTTTTCAACTTAGTACAATTTGTGTGCTCTTTTCCAGCCTGAAAATTCTGTGACTTTATTATATGAATGAAGTTTTAAAATGTTTTGAACTTAAAACGAAGTTAAACACCTAATGTGTCTTAGTTTTTATTTTTAGTTTGCATTAATAGAAGTAAGCAAACAACAAGAAAAAGTCAAAGACTCTTCCCTCTCATCATCAGGTTGGTGGAAGAGTGCTTGGTTGGAACTCTCATTTTATGAAAATTTATCACTCTGTCTTTTAGACTTTCAGATGCTAAACTTAACTTTTCTCTACCCACCCAAACATGATGTTTCATCAATGCTCATAACTTAACAAATGACGCCAATGTTCACCTTGTCATATTGGCCAGAAACCAAGAATCACCTTCCCTCCTCTTTATCTTAATATTATAGGTTGATTTTACCCCTGAGAGAGAGCTGGTGGCAATGATCCAGATCATGAACTTGTTGGACCCAGTAGTCATGACCCCATTGGAGCTCAGACTGTTATTCAATGTTTTTTAGAGAATTGAGGGTTGATTTTGTTTCAATATTTTTTTCTCACCATATAATTAATATGTTATATTTTCCCAGAATTTTCAGTAGTGAGATAGAGGGAACTTGTTATTCCCATTGTTGAGAGGGAGGGCTAACAACCCAAGTAGGATGTTAATAGCATAGTTAGGAATTACTGTCACAAAACTACCTGCTCATTCATTGCTGTCCTAAGTGAACAAAATCTCAGTGATATGACTAGAAAAAATCAGGAAGGAACCAAGTGGGGACTTCTTAGCTTTAAGATGATTAAACAATTTCATTCAACAGACAGCTCTTTTCCCTGAAGCCAATAGCTTTCTCTTTCACGGTACCTTCAGAATCTTTTTGCAAAGTTGAAAGAGCTGTAATTTTAATGTAACTATTATATTCAAGACATTAATGACCTGGATCACTAAAAATAACCATGGTAACAGGTGAGAAATCAAAGATGGTTAATTTAATTGCCACAGAAAGAAAATAAGTGCAAATAATCTATAATCCTTCATTCCCAATGTGTACATGTTATTTTCTTATGGCATTAATTATCCAATAGTTAGACAGAAATTATCTAGTTGTTGCTTTGTGTCTCCCAATTGCATTCATGTAATGGTTTTCACTGTAATAACTAATCATTATAATTTCTTACCTCAGCAGTTTAGGCTGCTGGGAACTGGGTAACATGTTCATTGAGTTGACAATAACAATTTTTAATAACAATAAAAATGATATTTTAAGTATAGTGGAAGGGAATTAAGCAGTTCTTTGAACCTAGTTGCCTAAAGGCCACTCTAATTCAGTGCGTCTCTACAAACTGCTAATGATCTGGGACTGCTTCTTAGAACAATTTTAAAATGCTTCGCAATTCCTTAACTCTTTCGGGAGGGTGGGGGGCAGTTGCTAGAATATTCCCACAGAACCCTTCTCAGAAGTGAAGAGCAAGTTGTAGAATCCTGTAACTAGGGATATATTTAGAATCCAGGGCTAATAAATATTTTGTATGTCTATTAAATGTCAAATCTTTTGTTAGGCCTGGGGATATAATCATGAATAAGACAGGGATGAAGGTACAGATGATGAAATAGGAAATCATGATTAATGAGTAAGTTTATATAGTTTTTCATTGCATTTCGTTTACACACTATAAAAGACATTAAATAGGTGACATTTAAATTTCATGACTGTGTGCAAGAATCTTATAGTATATCAACATAGGGGATAATCAGTTGTATAATTAAAACGAATATCTACCATTTATCAAATGCTTTTTATGCCCCAGATATGGTTATTTAATTCTCACACAAACATAAACCCCACCCATGTAAGTGAATTCATTTATCCCATTTTCATATGAGAAAAACGAAGGTTAAATAGTTGAGCAAAGGCCATCTGAGCAAATAAGTGAGAAACAGCAGATCCCAGTCCAGGTTGGGCTCTGCTAGGTTCTAAAATTTTTACAGGAAGAACAAGTAAGAGCCTTTCAGCTCGGCACTCATCTAAAAGATGAGATACTTTCTGAAGTGGTTTTGGTGTAGTCTGGAATGAAAATAGAAAACAGAATCAATTAAAATGAAGTGTCAGGATATTTAATTCCAGACTACATCAAAACCATTTCAGAAAGTATCACATCTTTTAGATTGGTTTCTCAATCTCTTTTGGCAATTCTATCTCAAAAACTCTCAGTAAGAGATAATTCAAAAAATGAATGAATGAATAAAGGTAGATACATGCTAAAAAGGAAGTATAGAAACACCTCACATCCATTAGGAAAACTACAATGAAAAACAACAACAGAAAATAACAAGTATCTGAGGGGATATGGAGAAATTGGAACCCTTTTGACTGTTGCTGGTGGAAATATAAAATGGTATAGGTACTTTGGAAAACAATACGGCAGTTCCTAAAAAATTAAACATATGGTTTGCTATTCCACTTTTGGGTTTATATCTAAAAGTAGAGTCTCAAAAAAAGATACTTGTACACCCATGTTCATAACAGCATTATTCACAGTATTCATAACCCAAGTTGCTTCATGAATGAATGGATGGATGAAATATATAGATATAGATATATTGATATAGACATAGACATAGACATAGACATAGACATAGACATAGACATAACTATAGATAATTTTTAAAAACGAAAGAAATTTTGTCATATGCTACGACATGGAGGACCCTTGAGGACATCATGCTAAGTAAAATAAGCCAGTCACTAAAAGACAAATACTGTGTGATTCCCCTTATGTGAGGTGCCTAGAGTAGTTGAAATTATAGAGACGGAAAGTAGAATGCTGTTGCCAGGGGCTACAGTAAGAGGGGGAAAGGGACTTATTTAATGGGTATAGAGTTTCCGTTTTGCAAGATGGAAATAGTTCTAGGGGTAGGTTGCATAACAGTGTGAGTGTATTTAACACTACTATGCACTTACAAATAGTTAAGATGGTAACGTTTATGTTACATGTATTTTACAGCATTAAACATTTTAAATTAGGATATATCGAAGGAACTAGGGAGGGGGAGAACCTCATTAGGTAAGTTGTGGATTAAAGTCATCTTCAAGATATGCACACCACCACCATGCACCCTGCTCTGCTCCAGGCAGAGGGATCTTCAAACATATATTCCTGGCGTGGGGAAGAGCGAGATATGTTCAAAAGGAAAGGAAGTCAATCTAACAGCAACATGGTGGCAGATGATAGGATGATAAGCTTGGAGCAAGGTAGAAGGGGATGACATAGAAGGATTTTGGATTGCAGTATCATTATTGCGTTTTAGCTTTACTGCAAGAGTCCTTTGTACCTTAGGAGATCACAACTTTAGACTATCCATTTTGTTTCAAAAATAGTAACTGGCACACTTATTAATGTCATGATTCAAGTGTCTCTTACAGAAATGTTATGCAATTAAAGAAATATTCAAAAGTGGTACGTTAACTTGGTAGGCTTTGACTTTTATTTATTAACTGCATTACTTCTTAAGTGACTGCGACCTGAGAGAATTTCCCTTTATATCTACCTTGGTAAAACACCAGTGAACCACTACTTAAAACACTGCATTCATTATACACTTCAAAGCGTCTCTGGAAGTTTTTGGGGGCCAGGTCAGTTCATCAATTCTCTACAGTGATTTCAAACACTCTGGAGGCCCTAATTTGAGCAATTAGTATTGCTGACTCTGCTGAAAACTGTCTAGGGCTGTGCTTAGCAGTGTCATTTCGTGACAAATAGTTTAATACTGTTGTCACATCCTAGAGTTGTTAACACACAAAATTGAAAAGCTTATCAAAGTGGAATTTCCCTTCGTTTAAATACATTTTCTTAAATATATTCTAAAAAGCAAAAGTTGCTAAAATTCAATGTGAGTGTCATTGTTAAATACTCCTTTATACATTGATTTTCTTTGATGGAAAAGCCATTATTTAAAGTATTAATAATCATGAAAAATATACCCAACTTAATAGAAAGTACTTTTATGCTATATTCTGCATGCCATATATATTCTTTTCTACTTCAAAAGTGTCTATAAATTTTATCCAACTTTGGAGTACTGTTCTGTAGTATTAACGGTTCAGAACAGCACAGTAGTTCTGCAAGTTCTCATCTGACCTTTCTCACCGGACACTTGTCTCAGATGATCAGTAATGTGGAAGGATTCTGGTAAAATTTCCCTAGATGCATTGATGATGCCATTCCCCCCATTTCAATAGAAGGTCCTGAGCCTGGAAGATTTGAAGTCTGACTTTGAAGAAAAGCAGAACTATATTCATAATGAAATGACATGTAGTTGAAACTTAAAGTTGATGAAGTATAAGTGTGTTTGGACCAGACAGTCAAACACTGGGACAGGGTAGTATGAATCATTTAGGGAATGGAATCTTCTGGGGCTGCCTTTTTTTTTTTTCTTTAATATATTTTTATTGATTTCAGAGAGGAAGGGAGAGGGAGAGAGAGATAGAAACATCTGATGAGAGAGAATCATTGATTGGTTTCCTCCTGCACTCTTAGGGATTGATCCTGAAACTGGGGCATGTGCCCTTGACTGGAATCAAACCCTGCAGGCTGAAGCTCTATCAGCTAAGCCAAAGTGACTAGGGCAGGGAGCTGCCTTATTTACACTACATGCGGCAGTAGAGCAGAAGGACTAGGAGAGCTTAAGGAGCAACAGAACAAGTGTTCAGCTAATGTGAAGGAGCCCCACACAAAGCCGGTAGCCCTGAGGGCTATGTGTTCTTCATGACAGTTCTCCTGATGCCTTCAGTGAAGTAGGGGTGGACTTTGTAGTTTATCCATGTGCAATTTAAGGATTTAGTTGTTTCAAAAGAAATAATGGGGATGAAAAAATTTAATATTTTGAAAGTACTTTTAGATCCTAGGATGAAAGGTTAAGTGCAGTAATTGTTTCATCATTCTTGTAGAATTATCAATATTAATTGTGTACTTTCTTATTTGGAGTATTAATATGCACAGTCTTACTATTAAAATGACTTCCAGCAATAATTCATATAATCAATAAGTACAGGGCTATACAGACCATGACCCTGTCCTCAATGAGATTTTTAATAGTTTAGAAGATCCAAATGAAACATGAAATAATAGAGCGAGAAAGCACTTTTCTGGAAAAGTGGAAAACCAGCCAAAAGAAAGGGCCAGGTGGGCTGGAGTCCCTGGAGAAGGTTCAGGCACTTAGAACTTGAGCTGGGCCTTGGAGTTTGTAGTCAGAGGTAGACCCTGAAGATTGGGTCACCTGAAGTCTTGGAAAGTGAAAGTTCTATGGACTTTTAGTGTTTATAATAAAACTAGAGGCCTGTTGCACGAAAAGATTCATGCAATAGGCCTTCCCTTCCCTGGCTGCTGGCACCAGTTTTCCTCCAGCACCCGGAGCCGTCAGCTTTCAGTCTTCACTCCGCTGCTTCAGGTCTGTGCATGCAAATTAACCGCCATCTTTGTTGGGTTAATTTGCATACATTCCTGATTGGCTGGTTAGCATAGTGGAGGGATGGTCAATTTACATATTTATCTATTATTACATAAAACTAGAGGCTCAGTGCACAAAAATTAATGCACTCAGGGGGGATTCCTTAGTCTGGCCTGCACCCTCTCGCAGTCCAGGAGCCCTCAGGGGATGTCTAACCCATAGCTTAGGCCAGCAGTCTGGCCTCCCTCTGCGGGAGGTAACTGGTAAAATCAGGGGACAGCAGAGGCAGCGAGCAGCTGGCCCCACCCCCATTGCACCACCACTGCAGGTGACCTCCCTCTGTGGGAGGAGATCCCTGTGGGCTGATGGACCAATCTGGGGACAGCAAGTGGTCGGCCTCACTCTGAATTGCCCCTCTTCAGTTGCCAGTGGCCTCCCTCTGTGGGAGACGACCCCTGTGGGCTGATGGGGGGACGGTGCAGGGCATCCCTGCCCTGAATTGTCCTGTCATTGCTGCCACCCATGGCCTCCATCTGTAGAGGTTACTGGACAGGCGATCAGGGGATGGCACCAGCCCCCATCACCCCACTGCTGGTTGCTGCTGGCCCCACCCCCACCCCACTGCTGTCCCCTCCCTCTGCCCGCTGGCATGTGTTTTGGCTGGTCTGGCGCCACCTGCTTGCCGGCCCCACCCTCCACCAACAGGTCATTCTGCTGTTTGGTCGATTTACATATTATGTTTTTATTATATAGGATAGTTGTGAATTTTGCATTGTGTCCCCAGAACAGCTGTGTTCATGCTAAAATAAAATAGTGTTTGTATTACATTTAAATTACTTAATATTTTTTCCAAGTCTGATATACCAGGAGGTGAAGGCCTGTTTTACCATGACATTCTCTTATCCCTGCACACCACTACATTTTCTTGGGAGTTTGACCAGACTCTAGTTTGAGAAGCATGGCTGTAGAGGCTCACAGTGCATTTAAACAGAAGAGCCTTTCTTGGCCACTAGCATGTCATCAGACTGAGTAAATGAGTAAATAACAGTTTCTTTGATCATGAAAAGACTCTTATACCATAGGGTATGTGTACACATTTTTTTTTTTTGTACGAGTTTGAGGGGCTTTATAAGCAGACCAGGTTTCCTTTTTATAAGCATAACTGCGGTGCAGATGGTTCCATTCTCTGATAAGAGTACATTTTCAATAATATGCTGTATGACTGGGTGCAAAATCAACATTGTCCAAGATTTGCTTTTAAAGTAGAAGTCTTTGTTTTGTATTTCCGCTTGAAACCTTTTTGACCTTTGTTAAAATATATTTTTCATTTATTCAGAGCACATTGGTGTGCTCTAAAAAAAAGTGCATGACTTTGGATTGGCAAATTCCACTTAAAATGAGAAATACAGAAGCATTCTGTATGTGATGAAAACTATCGATTCATCAGAATGTTTGAAGAGGTCAGGACTCTGTCAGCTCACGGAGGTGGCCTCTTTGGTTCTGTGACTTCATGTTCAATGGCCTGACAGTGGTCATCTTCACTCTTCTCAAGCCTGGAAACTTGGCACAGAGCTATTCAAAGAGAGAACCAGTTCCTGTTGGTGTCAGCACCACTCCCCCACACTGTCCCTGATTGTATCGAATACCAAACCACAAGCTGATCAAGTAGCAGTGAGAGCATACAGTGGGAGGATAAGGGACATAAAAGGGACTTTTAGGCACTACTTGTGTTTTATGTGATTTTCATTCCTTTGATGAGCATGAAAACTTACTCTCAAGCGCCTAAGTTCTTAAATCCTTCAAAGTTACAAAGTAGTACTAAATCCTTTATGCCAACAATCCCCAAATTAACAATTTACACAACTTACAGTTAGATTTATGGCCACGGTGATGCGTCCCCTGTCCCCACCAAATACCTGTCTTTCTCCATTGCCTGTTTCTGCCTTGGATCTTTCCCCTCTAAGAAGCCCCTCCAACATCTTACCTATGACTCAATCAGAGCAGCTTGTTTTTTTTGGCAGAAATATTCATTCAATATTTGTTGAGTATTTGTTAAGTATTTGTCATGTATCTATATTGTCCTTAGAATTGGGGATGTAATCATGAATAAAACAAAATCTAAATGTGAAGCTGAGAGCAGATTAAAGACAGACTAGATGTGATAACACTGTATCCCAGCTCTACATATAGATATATATTCTTTCTATTACCTACTGGTCTATCTATTATATGTATCTATATAATATCATTAATGGCCTGGTGCATGAAATTTGTACACATCAAAAGAGAATTAATTAGAGGAAATATTTTAATATTGCTATTTGTCTTTTCTCTATAATAGAAGTGTCAGAGATGAAAAGAAAATTAGTAAATGTATATGAAAATCTCCCTCCTGTCAGAGTCTGGGGCATGCTGCGGGACCCAGAGTCAAGTCCCCGCCCACCCGTGCACACCTCAAAATCGCGTGAAACCCAGACCCGGCCGGCCCCACCCCCATCAAGCCCCACAGGGTGGGGGGCATGCCCTCAGATCCCTTGTCAAGCCCCGCTGGGCAGGGGGCATGGCCTCAGGTCTCCCAGCCCCGGTGCCAGGGCAGGGGTGCGGCCTCAGGTCCCCCAGCCAGGCCACAGGTCCCCCAGCCACATGAGGGTGCAAGGGTGCGAGGGCAAGATGACCATTTGCATATTAGCTCTTTATTATATAGGATCTGTGTTCTCGTTTTGTCTTTCCCTAATGTACTACAGTTCAAGTAGAAAAGGTAATAAGTTGGGGTTGGGGGAAGCTGGTTTACCCTAATTATCCTTCCTTATGTTTCTGTGACTTTGATTCAAAGATTTTACAGTAGAGGGGATGCATTGCTAAGAGAAGAACAGGTAGAGAAATGATACAGGCAGACCTATCATAGGCAGTAGAAGAAGACCAGATGGTGAGTAAGAAGCCAGTTTGGATCCCCAGGAGATTCCACAAGCTATTGGCCTGGGACTTATTTCACATCCCACATTACACCCATAATGTTAACCCTTATTTTCCTACATTTTCTTTGTGACACAAGAGGAGATGGCTATTAAACTTGCTTTCCAGAACAATTGAGTTACTAGTTTAAAAAGGTGGGTGTGGGCATTCCAAGCCACAGGCATACATGCTGTTAATTAGGTCTTCAGTGAACATATGTGGTGAAATGAGTGTGTGCGGCCAGAGGGAAGTGTAGGGAAGGGGGAAGTGATGAAGCTAAGAAAATTAGGTGAGAGTCAGATAAAGAAGGCTTATTATTTATCATTTAGTACTATAAGTTCTGGGCAGAAAGATTTAAAACAAAATAGCACAACGTGTGGTAGTAAATTAGGACCTGTTTTCATTTAAAGTAATTTTGGATTGTCTCTGTGTCTTTTGTAGATGAGTTAGGAAAACCAAGCCCATGTCACATAGTTCTATAGAAGGAATTCATTTTATTTTTTAAAATTATTTTTTATTGATTCTGAGAGAGAGAGAGAGAGAGAGAGAGAGAGAGAGAGAGAGAGAGAGAGATGTGAAAGTGAAACATAGATTGGCTGCCTTCTGCACACCCCCTACCAGGACTGAGCTGCAACCTGGGCATGTGCTCTGACCAGGAATTGAACTGGCAACCTTTCAGTGCACAGGACAACACCCAACCAACTGAGCCATACCATCCAAGCTATAGAAGGAATTTAATTTAACACAGGGGATTAGTTAAAATGGAGATTATCAATAACAGGAAGCAACTACTACTTTTAAAGATGGAGGAGCCAAGAAATCAGAAGCCCAGACTGCCCAGTGGGAGCTGGACCCAGAGTGGCAGCTGCCCTCAGAGGGAGGGGCTAACTTCTGAGAACTGGACCCCCCAGGAAGATGTAGATATTGGTAGAGATTTAATGCTTGTTAGCAATAGATCCTGGAGAAAGTTGTGTGAGATTTACACCCTGTGATATAGAGTAGGGTGAGGGTTAGTCTGGTGTGAGAACAAGCAGACAATTGGCAAATCTCTAGATAGATTTTTAAATAAAATTGTGATTATAAAAGTAGAATCAATAAGACACAGCATTTGATTTTTTAATTATTATTAATCAGGTGATTTAGTTCCCACTTATCTCCTCAAACTGAAAGCTCTATTGCAAATAGATTAGTAATCATCTTTTTAAATTACCTTACAACATAAGAACTTTTATATTGTGACATTCCTATAAGGCTGTGCTTTTTCTCCTGGGGTAGTAGGGCCTAAGTACCAGAAAATGCAAAAACGGAGATTCGGTTGCCCAAATGGTTATTAGAGCTAGAACCACTGATTACATGAAATCTATCCATTGGATCAGTATTCTCTCTGAGTCCTCTCCCCAATTCAGCTGCCTTGGCGGGTATGTGCACTTGGTAACAATGAACTAATAAAGAAGCCTTCTGACAATTAGGCTTCCCATGCTGGGCTTAAAATAAGGGAGTGTGCAGCTCTGTATTCAAAGGTGTGCTCGATAGTGTCCTTTTTATTTTTTTTTGAGGTTCTCAATCAAAGGGCTCTGCTTTTCAGTGAGACCTTTAAACGGCATCAGCCTCTCCCTCAAAAGAGAAAGGCTAACAGAGTGCCAGACTCAATTGAACTTAACAGAAAATCCATTGGTAACCAATGAAGCAGAAAGGATGTGCTCAAATCGCCGGGTTGAACGCTCTGTTGTACAGATCAGACAAGCCCATTTAGCGTCTACTGGTTCACACCAGAGTCAGATACTTGTTCACCAGTGTTAGTTCCCAGATGTTTTAAGGGAAGTGTTTGCCAGTTTCAGTGGAAAACCAATGAAGGAAAAACCTGAAGGTCCATTAACTGGGTCAAGCTAATCTCTTGCTTGGATTTTAATTTCCTGGGTAGTGAATTGGGTGCCAAAGCTTTGCTATATAATATTGTCAGTTGAGTAGCACTTAAATTCTTTGGTTCAGATCTAAGATAATCTTAAAATAACCATTCTTTTAAAGCAGAGTATTAGTGAATGAGTGTGAAATAACTTGCACGATGATCTAAAAACAAATAAGCAAACAGAAAACCCCTTGTTTGCTGTCTTAGGCTGGATTCCCTAGAGAAGGACTGAAAGAGAGAGAGAGATGTGAGGGCAGTTTGTGGAAGAGGGCTCCCAGGGATGAGGCAAACAAGACTAGACAGAGTCCAGTGGTGATCTGGAAAGTAAGCCCTTCATTGTTTTCCCTAATGCAGGCAAGTGGGCTGAGCCACTGTACCATCCTGCCCTCCCCTTCACATGTAGACATTGGGAATAGGTTATTGCCAGGGATGATATTACCTTAGAGAAAGCAGTTCCTTTAGCTGAGGCAAATTTCCATTTTCCAGAAGTGACTCAGTTGTGAGCTCTCTGCAGCTAACGTTCGGCAGAGACTGGGAAATGACTGCCTGGATCCTGAAGGGGGATGTTTGTGGCACACCATCGCATCCTCTGCCTTTGATTACTACCTTGTCCCAAATGTCCACTTGTCATACCCACCACTGTCATTCCAATGTGAGTTACTAGCATCTTTTGGCTCTACTGACACAGTTGCCACATAATGGTGTCTTGCATACAATCATTTCTGCATTCTGTTTTGCTCATTTCATCCAGTGATATTTGGAAAACACAAATCTGATTCTATCACTCCACTAAAGAACCCTTCAATGTTTCCCACTGCACTTAGGATAAACACACAACTCCCTGACAAGGCCTAAAGTTTCCTGCTTTGGCTATGTCTGTGGCTTAATTTCTTTCCATTTTCAATTATTATTTGCTTTTTGTAGTATAACCACCATGTCCTTCTTACCTCAAGGTCTTTGCACACATTGTACCTCTCCCTAGAATGCTCCCTCTCCCTCTGTCACTCCCCATCACACTCAGCCCCGTTAGCTACTGCTTCACTGTTGAGTGAAAGGGTCCCACCATGAAACTTATTCTAATTTTTCAGAGGGGGTCAAATTCTTTTCACATATCCTATGTGCCAGGGCTGACCAGCAGGCCCTGAGCAATGGATGAATGGATTACTCCTACACAATGTTTGCTGTGAAAGAGAGGGCTAAGGGACTGCCTGGCTAAAGGAACCAGACAGCCTCGATTGCCTGCCTCATTAGGTTTTTATTGTAGCAGCAGTTTGAGATAAAGTTTATCTTTTAGATACAATCAGTAGGGTAAGTAATATTGGGAGGACACATGTGTTTGTAGTGTCCTTTAAGCAAGGACACCCATAGATTAAGCATAAGGATTCCGGTAAACACCCAGGGGTCTGCACATGCACAGACTTGTTTGGAAAGGTCAAGGAATAATTAGGTGAACCACCTTCGGCACTCCCCTAAGTCAGAATTCTGATAAACAGGGTGGGTGGCCTTCCACACACTTCCCTTTTCTTAGAATGTCCTCCTTACAAACTTTCTAACTAAGTCTCATGCAAGTCTGATGCTTTCCCACATCTATGTACTTCCACAGCACTGCATTCTGTACTTTTCCTCTGTACAATTCTGTGTGTGTGTGAGTGAGAAAGGATTCTATGTGTTTTCTGTGTGTGTGTGTGTGTGTGTGTGTGTGAGAGAGAGAGAGAGAGAGAGAGAGAGAGAGAGAGAGAGAGAGGATGCTGTGTGTTTCTACCATTAGACTGTAAGGTCCAGGAGAGCAGGGAAGCTGACAGCTTTGTTCAGCAATACACCTTACATAGTCCATGGTCAGTCAGCATTTGTGAAATAAGACTGAATGATCAACCTGCTAACAAAATCTAGAGATGACTCTGGGCTACCTAAAAAGTACAGTAGGATGTATGACCACCATTTTAATCATTAAATATCAGCTCTTATTTCCTAATTATAGGTCCCAAGTATAATATATTTATTTCACTCTCCTACATTTCACTACATTCCTGGTCTCTCTCATTCTCTTTAGAATATATACGTTTACATACATACATACATAGCAGGGATATATATATATATATATATATATATATATATATATATATATATTCCATAACTGGTATATATGTATTCCATGAAGAATAGAGCTCATACGCTCATACTCATCTGGTCTGGTCTTGATTTATAAGCATCTTGGCATTTTAGCATTTTAATGTATTGTAGCATATACTAGTATACCCATTAAGGATTTCAAATAACTCGTATGAGGTATAGAAAATAATTGAAGTAGCAAAGTAAAACACTAATAAAGTAAAACATTTATTGTAGGAATAAAATAAAATGTTTTATAAATATGAAAGATCTTTTGACATCCCCTAAATGAATGATGTAAAATGTTTTACTCCTTTAATTTTACCCTTAAAATAAGAAGAGTGCACCTCAGTCTAGGTGAAATAACTCATTTTTTTATGCAAAAAAATTTGTTGTGTTACCTTTTGATTACATATGATTCAAGAAAGTTCTTGCCTCATTTCTTCATTCCAAATAATTCTACATAGAGTTTATATTATGTGACCCATTAGCTAAAATTCCCTTTTCTGCATTGCTGGCTGTGTCATTTTTAAGGCTCTCTATTTTGTTGCAATGTCCTTTTCAAGAACCCAAGGAATACATGTCTACCAAACCAAAAAGAGACAATAGAGGAGTCTCATCTTTCAACATTCAGATTCAGAAATATAAACCCAATAAACTGGATAATGGTATTACTACAGTTGAAACACATCTGAGAACTGTGAAGTGGAAATAATGCCTGATTAAAGAACCTACGGGAAGCAAAGCAAGTGCTGTTCATTTGCTCAGGTGGGGAAAGCCATGTAGACAGGAGAAACTCTGCTAATATTCTCTCTGGAGACATTACTCTCTTTGATTTTTTCTAAAAACTCTAAGTGGGTGATTTCTGCGTGGGCTCTGGTAATGTGATGATACCCATGCCACTGAAATTATTAACTGCAGCCGAGAATTCTGAGATCTCAGAAGCATACAAGAGTGCTTACCTTAAGCTTCTATTGCGTGCACTTGGTAGGTATGTCCACAACAGTTTATTTTGGCTAGTACAATTGCTTTTACAAAGATTATTTGCCTGAAAATGCTCAGAGGTTGGCATTTGACTGTGAAATATCTGGGCTATATCTTCATTCTCTGCTCAACTTGGTTTCTTGTTAATAAAAGAGGATTGTATTCACTGCTCTGTGGTGATGGGTATGCCTACAGGCATCTTCTCTCCTCCTCTCCTGTACTTCTAATGAGATATTTTAGTTTTATTCTTATGTTTTAGGCCCCTAACAGAGCGGGGAGATTTTCTTTCTTTCTTTTTCTTTTAGCAAACTATTTTTAGGTAATAAAGCAAGATGGCCTATATACTATGCACTGTATGGAAGTAAGAATTATTACTGTATGAGAATTTATAGTATGTTTTATAACTGTATTGAGTTATGCCTGAATAATGGGTTTTGAGTCTTCATGCAAAAGTTTCCTAGTTGATTTTCTTGCCTCTCAATGGATGCCATAAATTGCAGTTCTTCAATGATTAGGGTTGTGTCTCATTGATCTTGTCCCTCTCACTCCCCTAATCTCACAACAGGTCTACAATTTTGAATGATTGTCTGAATGTTATGCTGAACTTTGACATAAAAAGTCCTATTTCCTAAAAAATCAAATTTCCAAGTCTGACTTTAGGATATTTAAAATCAATTGCACATTAGTTTAACAAAAAATTTTAATTTTATAAATATATAAAAGGTAATATTCCTCGCCTAGCCTGAAACCAGCAGTTATTGAAAATATACTTGATAAAGAATTTCAATTCCTAAATCTTGAAATTATATTGAAAATTTGGCTAATGCAAGCAGAAAGTTGTAAATAAAATATGTAGAGAATGTGCCTAGTCTGAACCCTTTTTATATGTGGAGTTAGAGACAGTGATAAAATAATGAGGTTTATATTCAAGATCATAATTTAAGGTTTCAATACATTTTTCCGTGTCACTTACCTGTCCTTCAAAATGCCAGCATTCTCTTCCCAGCCTGAATCTTCCTCTAAAAAAGGTTAAGCATCTCATTGTGAGTTTGTGAATATTTTAATTTTTCTAAGGACATATTTCTTATAGCATAGTAGTTAAGAAGGTGGGCTGTGGCCTGACTGGCATGGCTCAGTGGTTGAGCATCGACCTGTGAACCAGGAGGTTGTGGTTCAATTCCTGGTCAGGGCACATGCACAGGTAGCAGGCTCAATCCCCAGTGAAGGGCATGCAGGAGGCAGCCAAACAATGATTCTCTTTTATAATTGACTAGAGGCCCAGTGCACGAAATTCATGCACCAAGTATCTGGCATAGAAGGGCAGGTCCCAGCTGATCTCTGGGCCTTGGGCAGCACCTGGGCCCCCGGGCCCACGCACACCCCCCTCCGCCTAAGTCACAGTGCCCGAGTCCCCATGTGGAGATGTGGTGAGCATGGCCGGACACCGCAGGCCAGGGTGCAGCGTGGGCCTCTGGGCCACCCAGCAGTGCCTCACGGAAGCTGGGTAGGCATCATGCTCTCTCCCTGCTGGCCTTGCAGACTGGCTGCTGCGTGAACCCCGGGGAGCCTGACCAGCCTCTGCGGTCCTAGCAACTGCGGCCTGGCGCACCTGAGCACGGGGGTGGGAAGGTGACTTCCCTGGCACGCAAGCCCTGGCATCCCGGGGGAGGATAGCAGGGGAGTGAGAGCAAGCTTGGCAGACACCCCGCATTCTCACTGCACCTATGTCCCCATCATCCTTGCCCTCAGGTAGTAGGCGAGAGGTCACAGTGTGCTGCAGATGCCCGCCATGTTCCGTCCCACCCTCTGGTGGTCAGCGCACGTCATAGTGAGTGGATGAACTCCCAGTCTCTCAGTTGAGCTCCTGGTGAACAATCGCCCAAGGGGACAATTTGCATATTAGGCTTTTATTATATAGGATGTTTATATCTCTCTCTACCTCTCTGAAATCAATAAATATATATATATTTTTTAAAAAGAGGGTGGCTGTGGAGCCAGATTACCTGGGTTTGAGTGCCAGTGTCTCACTTACTCTCTGAGTGACCTCAAACAAGTACGTTACTCTTTCTTATCCATGGTTCCTCAGCTGTAAAATAGGAAGAATAATAATTGTTGGAGGATTAAATAAGTGAATATATATAATGTATTTATAACAGCGCCTAGCATATGCTAAATGCTCAAGGAAGGTTATTACTGTGATATAATAAAATGAAAACAAAAGACAATGCCCCCTCATGGAGATTTTTGGAATCATGTGGATAGAGACTCATTTGGAAAGGAAAAGGACTTCTTTTTTCCCCTCATCATTTGACAACTGATAGCCTTCCTCTCTTCTTCTTTAGTGTTTGGGTTTGTAACTATTTAAAAATGCTTTTACTCATTTCAGTGGAAGTTTGAGAGAGGAGATGGATCACATCAAGGCCTGTGTGCTGTATAGCTATATTCATTTATTTATTCATTCATTCAGAACATCTGCTTGTTATGCCTGCCATGTGCCAAACTGTTTCCAAAGATAGAGCTCTGAACTGAACGTATAAAAATCCCTGCCTTCATGAATCTTATAGGAAACTTGCTCTGTCGTGAAGCTGAGGCAAAATGCAGTGGCCACACTATTACTGAGAGGTGTAAAGGAGACCCAGGCAGGAGGGATCCCAGGGACACGGAGGCCCTGACTGTGCTCCAACTCTGCAGCAAAACAGACTCACCTCTCCCTCTGTCACCATCGTAAAGAGCAGCCTTCATCCTGCCCCAAGGGCCCAGAACCTACCCCGACACAGGCATACTCTGCCCCTTCTTATTCCTTTCATCTTAAACATTTCTTTTCGGTCTACTTCCTGTGGAAATGTAATGCTGAATTTGTTACTTAAACTAAAAAAAACCAAAAAAAACACAAATTCAACATTATCTGGAATTTTCCCCCAAAAGGTAATATAACTTTTTGTTGTCATAATTGATGTGTTAATCTTAGTTTATCACAACTTCTTTTGAACTACATTTCCTATTTTCAATACTTTTTTTTGGTCATTAGTGACACACAGTCTGTTTTTTTACTTTCTGTTTTGTTCAGTGACTTGGGGGTTACATATTCTATTAGTGGTTACTTTAGGGCAGTGTTCGGCAAACTGCGGCTCACAAAATACCATGGGCGGGCGTGCATACAGTGCGATTGACACTTCGTGGCCCATGCACAGAAGTCGGTATTTGTGGAAGAGCCACACTCAAGGGGCCAAAGAACCGCATGTGGCTCCTGAGCCGCAGTTTGCCGACCACTGCTTTAGGGTATTCTACCATTTTCTCTTGTGTTAAAAATCAAGCACATACCTCCAATGTTTGAATTCTACCATTAGAAAATGGTAGAATCACCATGTTTCTACTCCCCTGACCTACTTCTAAACCTTTATCAATTTAGAACTGTATGCCCTATTAAATTTTTTAAAGATTTTATTTTTTATTTTTTATTTTTAGAGAGAGAGGAAGAGAGAGGGAAAGAGACAGGAACATCAATGTGAGAGTGAAAAATCAATGGGTTGCCTCCTGCATGCCCCCTACTGGGGATTAAGTCTGCAATTCAAGTCATGCTAAACAACAGGATTGGAAGAATGAATGGGGGGGTTTGTGTTTTATTGTAATGAACTATGTGACTTCCTTTGCAGTATATAAACCTTGGTAGCATTTAAGGATATGGCAATATCTGGGTTTATCCCTTTCTTTTAAAAAATGAGTGAAACCTTAAGCATTCAACACATATCTTAGTCTTACCTCTTTGGAAATAAAATTTAATATCAATATAAATATTTTTGTGTGATTTTTTAAAAGCATACTTCTGCATCGCTACAGAGTCAGATATTATAAGGGTTTATAAAAATATTCCAAAGAGAAAGTTTAACTTGAAATTTTGCTTTTACATTTTAAACCAAATGAAGGGGGATTTAAAGACAAATAGTTGTATTAAAGCAACACATAAACCATAGGTAAACATTTTTAGGCAAAATGATGTGATAATAATAAAGGCAATTTTCATCTCCCTCTCCTTGGAAACTTCTTTTATTCATTCTACTGTTTCTTTAAAACTAGCTTTAATTAAGCCTTTGCCTTATTCTGACAAGGGTGAAAGAGTTAAATGATTTTCCTTGCTACCCACTTTTTTAGTGTATATCTGAATTAACAGCTCCACTGCAGGGAGATGTGTGGAGGTAGAGAAATATCAAACTAAGCTTTTGCTCTCTGTGGATAATAAAAATTACCCACTTTCTCACAGATGTCAAATCTGGCAGATTTCCATAGAAAATTTGGATTGAATGTCAACTACCCAAATTATTTTAGTGTCTGCTGAAGTGTGGGCTTGGCAGGGATTTCAGCAGGAAAATAGGAAGTGGGTTTGAAAACATTAATAATATCTGAATACAACTTTTTAAGCTGATTGATTGTTCCATAGATGAACCAAAGCATATATTGTCCCTGCAAACCAGAGCCCTCCAAGAAGTCCAGGTGGGCACATTGTTAATGTTTCGAATATGGGAGTTGAGACAAGAGCTTATTTAGGAAGCAGGATTTGCTCCCATGGATAGATCTTTGCCTTCTCCCTGAATAGTTTAGATTGGATAATTAACAACTAACATAGTCTAAATGGCACAAATACAGTGTAGGCAATGAAGATACTTAAGTTTTATCAGCTATGAGTCATTTGGAGAAAGAGAGATTCGTTCAAAAGAGTACTGAGGTTTGGTTAAAAGAGCTGACTCCAGTACTGACGTCGGCATTCAGAAATCTCCATCTTTCCAGCCCTTCGTTCCCTCATCTGTAAACCAAAGGGGACTATTACATCAGATTTAGGGATACTTTCAGCATGTCTTTCATCTGTGTAGATAAGGAATGATTGAGATAACTCAATATTAGATAAATCCAGTTAGTTTCTCACGAGAAGAAATAGCTTCTTTGCTTGAGGAAGAAATTAAAACTGCAGTATATCAAGTAACATAAGATGAGCTCTGAGCAGATATGCAGTATCAAGAGGTTAGCTTAATCACCATATACATTTTAAATTGCTATAAATATACCTGTTGCTATTTATCAGAAGTACTCACCTTTCCTCTTCCACATACTATGTCATTGTGAAATTCATTCATTCAATAAATCTTTATTGAGCACCGACTATGCTCCAGATATTGTGTTCAATGCTAGGCAGTGAAGAAAAAAGACAAAAAACCTTGCCTTCATGAAGTTTACACTGTAATGGGGGTGACAGATGATGACAAAACCAACGCAAACAGTGCGTACTATGTCAGAGAGTGATCCAAGGAGGAAAAGGAGACTGGGCGTGCATTGTGTATGTGTATGTATGTTTGCACAGACACATTTTAAATAGGATGGTGGTTAGGCCAGGCTTCACTGAGAAAGTGAAATTTGAGGTAACACCTTAGAAAGGTGAGGGAGGGAGTCATGCCAGTGTCTGCTTGAGGAGCATTCTGGGCAGAGGACACAGCGAACGCAATGTGCTGGACACTGTAGGGAAGAGCACAGCACTGCTTCATGTCCTCATTCAAAAATCTTACCAACTATCTGCCCGACTTCCTTCATTTTCTCTTGAAGTTTACTACCATCCAGTAGGGGTGGATAAGCATATAAATAAGAGCAATGGAACAAAAATGTGAGGAGTCCTGAGAGTTTCCTGAGGGTACAGTGAGCCCTCCAGTAGGCAGTTGTATATGGGAGGTGAGGAAAATACTACATCCCAACTCTGTTCCTACTCCAAATTGCATCATGGGTTCCTCTTAATACGTTTTATCTTCGTAGATACTCAGGTTAAGGAGAGCTATTGTATGACTTTAAATATAGGGGTGGGCAAAAGGAGATTTATTGTTCCTATGGAAAAAGACATGCAGGTTGTGATTATTACAATGACCTTATTTAACTCTGTGTTTCATGTACTCACAACTGTAAACCTACTGTTGCCCATCCCTGTATATAAGGAATAACATGAATGTGATAGAGGAATTTTCTTCAGGTTTTGGTGGAAGAAAGTGAGGAAGTAACTGTTTACCTGGTGCACACTCTGTGCCCGCTGCTGCACGAGGCACTTCATGCACGTGGTCTTACTCTGTTCACACCAGAGAAACACATGAGCCTCCTCGTCTTTGTTTTAGGGAAAATGAAACTTGGGCTCTGAGAAGGGAAGAGATTGTCCTCAATTACTGAGTGAATAAGTGGTTGCACCACGATTCGAAATGAGGTCTTCTTCCTAATTCTCAATGTGCATATCCGTATCTTCACACATCCATGGCTACATCACCAAATGGGGATTTGGAGATATTATAAGAGATAAAGGTGAAGATGGCGATAACACTTAGGATTATAGATGCTTGGGAATGGAATTGCCTGTGATAAAGTTTCTGCCTAACCTTGGGATGCTTGACTTAAAATTTTCTGGCAAGTCTTCATAATAACAAATAGTTAATGCCAAGTACTGAGCATTGTACCTAATACTCTCTCTCTCTCTCTCTCTCTCTCTCTCTCTCTCTCTCTCTCTCTCTCTGTCTCTCTCTCTCTCTCCTGAGTGGTTGCTGTTATGATCTTTATATAAAGTGATCTCCTATGTAATCCTCACAACAAGGCTGTGAAGATTTTCTTGTCTTCAGTTGGGAGATGGTTTACCCATCTCATTCTGGAACCCTAATTCTTAGTAATCATGGGATTCATTTTAGTATCTACCAATCCACACAGTTGAGACTGTCCTTTTTAATATCCTATCTCAGTGGTTGGCAAACCATGGCTCGCAAGCCACATGTGGCTCTTTAGCCCCTTGAGTGTGGCTCTTCCACAAAATACCACGTGCGGGTGCGCACGTACAGTGCCATTGAAACTTCGTGGCCCATGCGCAGAAGTCGGTTTTCGGCCTGGGCGAGTCTATTTTGAAGAAGTGGCATTAGAAGAAGTGGGGGGTGTCAGTTGGTCGGGCGATGGAATACGCAGCGCAGGGGAGGCATGCACGATTCATGCACGAGTTGAGTGAGCCAGTCAGTCAGCAGTCTCATTGTGCAGTGGTTAGTGCTAGATGCGTCCGCAAATCGCACGTGGGTGACAAAAGATAGACAAAACAAGTATACAAGACGAGTGTGGATGGGAGAGTTGGAAGGGGTCGACCTCAGCGAACGTACCTCGATCAGATTGAGGACGTTTTTAGCAAAGGGCAGCTTAGGAGTACCCTAATTAAGTTAATAACAATGTACCTACCTATATAGTTTAAGTTTAAAAAATTTGGCTCTCAAAAGAAATTCCAATCGCTGTACTGTTGATATTTGGCTCAGTTGACTAATGAGTTTACCGACCACTGTCCTATCTGAAATACATGTTCTCTATTATCATGAAAATGCATGCTTTTCTTCTTCTATAGATACAGGAAAAATTTATTCTGATAGTAGTATATTCTTGCAGATGTCTAGATTCTTCATTGAGGGGAAGGCACTGAGATTTTATTGGCTGTGTCCTATCTGTTTCTAAATCAGGACTCATTACATACCCTCCCTCTTGGTCTTCCTGTTGTTTCTCTCAGTGAGTCTTTCCTTTCTGATTTCTTTATGCAATTTTCTAAGATGCCTCTGAAATATCATATCTAAGCTATGATATTGTTTTTCTAAAATGTGGTATTTAAATGTCATAAATAAATTATATAATATTATAATCATATCTTATATCTATGGATATGTAATATGTAACTTTAACATTTTCCATAGTACAAGTCCAGTTGAAAGCTTTCATTTTTAATCTTCATAGTCAATAATTTCAGTGTCTATAACATTTTATTATGTTCAATATAATTCTATTTTAAGGTGTTTTTTTCTCAACTTCATTTTTACACATAATTATTAAAAACTGTTTGATGAGATTCAGTAAATTTTAAAGGTTATACATTTATATGACTGCTAGAACTAGAATTATCTTGCCTTTTAATCAGGGAAACAATATATCCATATCAACTATTTGTCCCACATTGATATCTCAGATGTTTATTAATTTGTGGTTTGTATTTTATAAGGAGAAAGGAAGCAATGAATATTTGCATTGTCACGTGTAAGAAATATTAGGCTGTAAAAAGATTAAATAACATTTCCAGGTATAAAAGGTACTAACTAAAGTCATAAGTAACCTTTATTGAATAATTCCCAGGAACTAGGCATTGTATTAAATAAGTCTTTGGCATGTGTTAATTCACTGAAAGTTCACAATAACTTTATAAGCTGGGTTTTGTTAATATTCCCATTTTACACCAAAGAAACTGAGACACAGAGTTTAGGTAACATACCCAAAGACATTTAAAGCATGTCATAAAATAGACTATTATGAAAAATCTGCATTATTTTAATTATGTTTTACCTTAAAGTAAGGGTATGTTAGAATTACCAATTTAGTTTTAGAGTGTATGTGCCAAAAAATTAATACAATTTGTATCTGGAGTTTTGAACTTGACTTCTGTCACTACTCCTTCATTAACTAATTCCATAACATATGTACTTCTATTGTAAAATTATATATTCTTATCTGTTTTATTTTAAAACCTCACTAAACTGTGTTGAGAATGAATGAAAGAATTCATTTTACAAAATTTAGTACATTTATTAGAATGGTAAATAATTATTTGGAGGGCTTATTAAAGCAGATTAATGGGCTTGCCCCTATGGATTCTGAATCTGTAGGTTTATGAAGGTCTGTGAATATGCATAGCAAGTTCTCAGATGGCACTGATGCTGTTGGACCTGAGACTAACCTTAGAGAAGCTCCGCCTTATAAAACTGAATGAGGCTTAAGAAAGAAACAAATGACCTCACCACATAGGACTAAACACGTTTTGTTTGAATGGGGGGAATGACTTTGATTTTGAATTTATTGAACTTTTTAGAGGTCATACTGATTAGGAATTATGACAGGAATAACATTTGGAGATTATGACATATACACCTTGTTCCATACGGAACTAATCCACACTGTCACCTCATCCTTTTCTGAGTCTGGGTTTGGTTTCTTCCTCAAGCAAAAAGTTGACTGTGCAATGCAGAATTCCATTAACAGGGATTTCTTGTTTGCAGGTAGTTTTTTTTTTTTTCTTTTTCCACTTTTAACTTGTTATCAAAGGTATAACACAGAGAAAATGTGAGACAATTCAGTACAATATCTGTGAGAAACGGCAGCTCACTGAAACACCAACATAACAGCTTCAGACTTTTGACAGGAAAGAAAATTTAGGTCAGCCTTAAAGATGAATCCATACAAGAACTAATAATTGGACATACACACATGTGTGCAAGTACAGACACCATTTTTCTTTCAAAATTGCCATTATTTCTATTACCTCCATTCACAATACTTCTCATTACAGTAAACATTGTTCACTGGCAATAGTAGTTAGCACAGACTTTGCTATGCTACCTTGTTTAGTTCTTAAGCTATCTCTCCCTATCTGGGGGAAGTGATCTTTTTAGCTTGTCATAAGTAACATCAAAAATACTACCTTGTCTGGCCAGTGTGGCTCAGTGGTTGAGCGTCAACCCATGAACCAAGAGGTCACCAGTTCAATTCCCTGTCAGGGCACCTGCCCACATTTCAGGCTCAATGCCCAGTAAGGGGCATGCAGTAAGCAGCTGATCAGTGATTCTCTCTCATCATTGATGGTTCTGACTCTCTCTCCCTCTCCCTTCCTCTTTCTGAAGTCAATAAAAACATATTTTAAAAAAATAGTGCCTTAAGCAAGTACTTAAGTACACTTTGCTACTAATGATAATGCATGACAGCTAATGAGAAACAAACCTATGTGCATCTAATTTAAATTTACCACAAGTGTGACAGAGGCTACTATCTTTTAAAAAAAAATATTTTATTGATTTTTTTACAGAGAGCAAGGGAGAGGGGTAGAGAGTTAGAAACATCGATGAGATGCCCTAGCCGGTTTGGCTCAGTGGATAGAGCATCGACCTGTGGACTGAGGGGTCCCGGTTTGATTCTGGTCAAGGGCATGTACCTGGGTTGCGGGCACATCCCTAGCAGGGAGTGTGCAGGAGGCAGCTGATCGATGTTTCTCTCTCATCGGTGTTTCTAACTCTCTATCCCTCTCCCTTCCTCTCTGTAAAAAAATCAATAAAATATATAAAAAAAAGAAAAGAAAAGAAACATCAATGAGAGAGAAACATCGATCAGCTGCCTCCTGTATACCCCCTACTGGGAATGTGCACGCAATCAAGGTATATGCCCTTGACTGGAATCAAACCTGGGACCCTTCAGTCCATAGGCTGATGCTTTATCCACTCAGCAAACCGGTTAGGGTGAGGCTACTGTCTTGATTTTTTCATCTTATGAATGGGGTTCCTAAAAGGCCATGATCAAGCATATAACTAATAAACAGCCTTAGAAATTGAACGATAGATTTGATCTTGCTGCTGTTTAGTTGACAGATGGGAATCAAACAGACATAAACTCTGTACTTCCAATTTATTTCTGGGAAGGGAAATTGTGTGCCCAAAATGCCATAAGACAGGTTGTTCTTCCAGCATTTATAGTCTGGTGGGAAGGAGAAAATAAAGGTCCTGTAGTCTTTTAAAAAAAGACAGTTTTAAGCCATTTTCAACATAATATATCAGACTTCCAGTTGGATGAGAATGTGAGTATATCAGGGCCAACTTCTGAACCTTTTGAGGTTCATTCACATAACATAACATAACATTTTTTTTTCAATTTCTGTTTTTATTCAAGGTTGAATTAAATGAAAAATTCTTTACCCAACCTACTGCAGGTGGGCAGTAAATATTCTGCTTACAGTAACCCTAAAGATGCTTCCTCAAAATGTTAGAATTTGTTTTATAAGTATATATTTGGATTTCCTGTAATATAGCTAAATGGACCAAATGATTAATTGTTCCAATATGTTTGGTCAACACTATAAGACTCAGATAGTCTCTAGTATGATATGAATGTGAAATCAGCAGATATTTATGCACATGAAATTTAAAAAAATATATGTAGTTGCTTATTATCGAGATTAACTGTATTGTACTCTTCAGCTCTTATATGATAGGCATTGAAACACTTCAGTGTGAAAAAAATTATAATGTTCACCTTTTTCAAAGATACAAATATTATATTTCATATATCTCTTTAATTGAAATTACTTAATGTTTAATCTTCAAATTTCATGGAAATATAATTAGTAGAATCCTATCAGTATGATTACCCACTTGAGATTTTTCTGCTCAAACATAAATTAGAGTAGCAATATCTTAAGTACATGGAATTTTATTACTTAGTGAATAAATTTATTGATTCACAGACAGTAGTTCCTGACCTATTGTGAATGAATATCAGACCTGAGTTTTTAGACAGTTTTAATCCATGTAAACCAGTTAGCTTTGCAAGGAGTCAGTCATGCAGACATTCTGGCTATAGTGTTAACTCTGGCGAATATTCTCAAACTAACAGGCCTGCTAACAAGGACACAGAGAAAGGGGACGTGGATGGCAGCCCAGCACAGGTAGAAGAAAGAGACGAAGTTCACATTCTATAGATGGTAATCTGAATAGAGCATTTAGAATCCGAAGAATGTTGTATTAGGTCAGTCCCAGAAAAAACCGTTTCATTATTTCAGAATGAATTCATTTAGTTGTACAGTTAACTTATGGCCAAGTTTGTGCAAGAGAGGAAAGTAGATATTTCACAAAGTCAGGTTGGATATGAAGAAGACTTGAACAAAGAAAATAGCATCAGGGACAGAGAAGGATAACTTTTAAAGATTTTTAAGGAGTAAAATCAAGACATAAGGATTAATTGATCATGAAGCGTAAAGGAGAAGTATAGTCTGACTCCCAGCTTTTTGTTTTGGGAAAATATGTCTCTTGTTGTTATTGAGAAACATGGAATTGGATTTAGAAACAAAGAAATAATTCAGCCCTAGCTCGTTTGGCTCGGTGGATAGAGTGCCGGCCTGCCAACTGAAGGGTTGAGGGTTTGATTCTGGTCAGGGCACATACCTTGGTTGCAGGCTTGATCACAGGCACCGGTGGGGGTGCGTGCAGGAGGCAACCAATCAATGTGTCTCTCTCACATTGATGTTTCCCTCTCTCTTTCTCTTCCCCTTCCTTCTACTCTCTCTAAACATCAATGGAAAAATATACTCAGTTAAGGATTAACCAAAAAAAAAAGAAGAAAGAATTTATAACTTTATTTTAGAGTGCAGGGGAATTAATAAAATATGGGGATGAACAGGGGAAGGGAGATAATATGTCATTTTGAGGAGGGGTGCATGAATATTTGTGCTTAAATGAGTAGAAACTGGGGCATGTTTATTGACAAGGGGGAGATGAGTCACTAGAAAAGCAAAAGTTGAATATACAAGGAAGAGATGAAATAAGATAGGAAGAGCATGGAATCCAAAACCAGACTGAGGGATAAGCCTTGAACAGAGGAACAGCTTGTCCTCAGCAATGGCAGAAGACAAACAGGCAGCATGAGTGAGAAGAGGGAGAGGTAGAGGTGGGTCCCTCTGTGTGGAGGGAGTGGATACCTGGCGGCCTCAGTTCTATGGTACAAGGTGTCCTCTGGTGAGATGGAGCCTGAGTAAGAGGTGGAAATGATTGAGGAGGGTGTTAGTGTGCAGGATAATTCCTGAAGGAAATGGGTTCGGAAATTACTAATGCAAATGAGAGGATGTTACTATTACTGAAGGCTCAATAGAGGTACCAATCCTTATAATTTTGCAGATTTCCCCAGCAACACTGGGTTGCACTTGGATAGTGCTAATTATAATAACCAACATTTTTGAATGTTTATTTTGATCAGCTGCCTCCTGCACACTCACTACTGGGGATGTGCACGCAACCAAGATACATGCCCTTGACCGGAATTGAACCTGGGACCCTTCAGTCCACAGGCCGACGCTCTATCCACTGAGCAAAACTGGTCAGGGCTGAATGCTTATTTTGTACCAGGCACTGTTAAATCCTTAATTTTAGAACAAATTCATGAATTAAGGATCATTATTATTCTCATTTTACACAAGAGGAAAACTGAGGCATTGAGCAGTGTAAAAGTGGATAGGCAAATCGTCAGCCTAATTAGTTAGGCTTAGGTTTGTCTTTCAGTAATAGGACAAGCCAAAATAGCAGAGGCTAAACCAAGATAAAAGTGTCCCTTTTTTTTGTAAAAATAGCTTAAATCCAGAACTAATATACCCTCTATGGGCTCAGGAACATGGGGCCCTTTTGTCATTGTTGGGCCATTTCCCAGCCTACCTCAAGATCCACTATGGTTGCTGGTATTCCAGTCCTATTTTACACATTGAGGACAATGAGGAGGACAAGGAAGTCATGCCTCTTCCCTCTCATTTAATGTCCAATCCCAGAAATTGCGCATGCCACCTTTGCTTATATGCTTAGAATCTTGGTTGCATGGCTACATCTAGCTACAAAGAAGGCTGTGAAATATTTTTATTTAGAATACATAACATTTGGAATAATAAGGGAAGAGCAAATAGTGGTAGTTCTCTTTCTTTGCTTCATTGATTTAAATTTGGACAATTTCAGGTTATGTTGTATAAAAAGAGAAAAGAATAAAAAGTTGAGGGTGCTTAACAAAGAGTATATGGTTAAGTGATGAGTTACAACAAAGAAAGGAAGTCAAGAAGGAAAAGGTGGGTGGAAGAAATAACTTGGTCAAGTCAAAGAGGTGTTCTTAGCATTACTTACTGTGAGAACTTCATGGAGAGTTCCTTGTGAGGTTTTTAAAATTATGTTTTTATTGTTTTATTTTTAGAGAAAGAAAAGGGGAGAGGGATAGAGAAATAGAAACATCAGTGAGAGAGAGAGAGAGAGAGAGAGAGAGAGAGAGAGAGAGAGAGAGACCAACATCAATTAACTGCCTCCTGCACGCCTCCTCCTGGGGATCAAGCCAGCAACCCAGGCATGTGCTTTGACTGGAAATCAAACCTGCAACATCCTGGTGCACAGGTTGATGCTCAACCACTCAGCAACACCACCCAGGTTCCTTGAAAGATTTTGTGCAGAGAGTACGGTGTTAAGGAATTGGCAGGGGGAGAAGTCCCTCAGCACTGGTATGAATGCTCTTGGTATTTTGCTGGTATTAGGTGAAGATACTTAGGGGCCAGCTGGTTAAGGAATGGAAATGAAAATCTTAAATGACTAGGCCAAGGATGTTTCAGTGCTTGTTATATAATATCTATCACAGCAGTGTTGTAACAACTTAGAGAACTCTTTAATTTGGGGAATAATGACTATACCGCCTCATTATGACAAATACTAAATCAAAGTTCAAGTTTGCTTTATATAGATGAGGTTTGTTAAGTTCAAAATTGCAAGTCTTCATAATCAATCATGTTTCAGATTACTGAAGCTCTTCAATGTAAACCATTCTGATGGATATGTTACAAATTGCTTTTGTAAAATAATACCCAGAATATATTTTATAGTTGGCACTTACGTTAAATACAACCTTGGCAATGAATGCTTTTAGTGACATGACCAACGAAGAATTCACGCAGGTGATGACTGGCTATCAAAACCAGAAGTACAAGAAAAGGAGACTGTTTCGGAAACCTTACGTGGCTGAAATTCCCCCCAACGGTGAATTGGTGAAAAGAAGGCTATGTGGACATGGACAACAGGGGGATGAGACCATGAGTGGATGGGGGAGGACAGGGATTAATGGGGAGGATAAGGACACATTTGTAATACCTTAAATAATAAAGAATTTAAAAAAAACACACAAAAAAACAAATACAACTGTGAGAAATTGTCCCGGAATGAGAGAAAAGACTCTCATCTCTTTCACGGTCAGAGTTCCTCCTTCAGGCATTGAAGTTCCATGATTTTAGAGAGCTGGTTTCCTCTTGGTCATTTTATTTTTTTAATATATTTTTTATTGATTTCAGAGAGGAAGGGAGAGGGAGAGAAAGATATAACCATCAATGATGAGGGAGAATCATTGATTGGCTGCCCTCAGCATGCCCCCTACTGCAACCCGGGCATGTGCCCTGACTGAAAATCAAACAATGACCTCCTGGTTCATAGGTGGATACTCAACTACTGAGCCATGCCGACCGGGCCTCTTGGTCATTTTAATAGTTTGATTGCTCCCAGGCTCCCCAAAATTAGAGATTGTGAGATGCTGACCCCTTGGTTAAGTTTGCTATAATTTTTAAAGCTAAAAATTTCATAAAAAGCTTTCCAGTTTTTAAATCATGTTTTAGGATCAAATTACCTCATGCCACCACCAGTTTCTTTATTTTTTGATCTTTCTTTATTGATTAAGTTATTACATATGTGTCCTTATCCCCCCCATTGCCTCCCCCACCCCCCTACTCATGCCCTCACCCCCCTAGTGCCTGTGTCCATTGGCTAGGCTTACATGCATGCATATAAGTCCTTTGGTTGATCTCTCTCCCTTACCCCCAGCCTCCCCTGCCTTCTCTCTGAGGTTTGTAGGTCTGATCAATGCTTCTCTATCTCTGGGTCTGTTTTTGTTCATCAGTTTATGTTGTTCATTTTATTCCACAATCCACTATGCTCAATTAATATTTGACAAAGGAGACACCACCAGTTTCTTGCTTGCACATTAGAATGTATTTGTACGAATGATAACCCTATTTTACTTTCATAAAAATATTAAAATGAAGACTATCCTACCTAAAAAGGAAAGTTTTTAAAGCAAGTCTCTATTCTTAATTAAAATATTTTTAAATTTCTCTCTACATTTTGAAGTGACATGTGGAATTCACATGTAGTTGACACAGCTCTATTACATTACTCCCATATACATGCTAAGATATATTGAAGCTTGTGAATTTCTGTGCACTAATTTATATTTCTGCAGATTTTCAGCTTCCTTCCCCCTCTCACACCCAAAAGTTAGAAGACCACAATAGGAATTCCAGTCACTCAAGGTGACTGAGTCAAAAGAGTGCTGAACATTTTGCCATTTGAACAGGAAATTGGCAATCTGAAAAAACACTGTCAGGCCAGGTCATTAGTTAGGTTGTGCTGCCCTAGCTGGTTTGGCTCAGTGGATAGAGGGAACAGTAGGGGGCATACAGGAGGCAGCCAATCAGTGATTCTCTCTCATCATTGATGTTTCTCTCTCTCTCCCTCTCCCTTCCTCTCTGAAATAAAAAAATATATATATATATTTTAAAAAAAAGATAGAATGCGCCAATGTTAAGTCTGTTGTTAAATGTCAGAAGAAGCCGTTGAATGAGTACTTTCCTGTGGGTGGCAGAGGTGGTGATTCCCCTGGGCCGGTGGTTGGTAGGTATGAATGGGGACCAGGACAACTGCCCGACCCCTCACTTCAGCCCGCCCTACCCCACTTACACCAAAGATACAGCAAAAGATTCAACTAGTCATTTTGAAATAATCTTCACAGAATTCAGCTTCCCGACACCTCCTTCACGTGTTAGGACTCCAGTGGTTTTTCTTCTGTAATTACCAACCTAGAGAATACCCCAAGCTACACAGGTGCCTGTCCCTGGCACAGCTGTGTCTGCAGAGGCTACAAACCTTGGAGGGAACACAGGCCACTTCACAGCTGTGTGATCACCAGTGGGCCCCAAGTGATGTGAGAGAGAAGCCTGTGGCTGAAGGTCTTGAGCTTTGAAGGCAGGTTCAAAACGAGCTGCATGCCTCTGTTTTCTGAAGGCTGAGTTAGATGAACAGGTATTTGTCACTTTCAGGATTTCTTTGTGGGACTTGAAGTGGTACCTTTCGTGTGCACCCAAGGCCTTTGGCGTAAAGAAGACCGCATGCTGGAAAGGTGCAGTGAGGACGGCTCTGCTCCCAGTGACTTTCCCCTTTCTATTTGCAACTAGAGGAAACTAGCAAAGCGGCCTCAATGATTTCCTGAATGCTAGTTATGCAACAAGAAACTTTTATATTTTATTTTGACTTTTCTACTCTTGATCCTGGTAATGAAAGTCATAATAAAGACAGTAAGGGATGGGGAGAAAAAAACCTATAAATGCATTAATTTGAAACATTGAAGAAGAGGTGTTTTTGCGCATACATTTTAGCACAGTAATGGAAATTATTAAGCTGTACCAACTACTTTGTAAATATAGTAAACTCCTGTTTTCTTAAACTACTACCACTCAAAGAATTGAATGAAGGTTCTGTATTTATTTTGCTTTATAATGTTTTAATCTTTTAAACTTAGATTCTTTTAACTAAATAACATGTAGTATATGTTAATGGCAAAGAGTTTTAAAATTTAATAAATGTGTGTAAACAAGAAGAGGAAATAGAAATACAATCTTAGCTCGATGCAGCTATTTTGTAGGTTTTCCTCTATAGAGAGCTAGAAATGAAACCGTAACTTATCTAGATTTACCTAGTAAGAGCACAGAATTTGAATTAAAATAAAATGAAAATTGAAGAGATCCTTGTAGAAGTGAAGAGGGAAGAAAACCTCAAGTTGGCGGGGAAGGAGGGTAAATAGGCAACTCATAGTATTTAATTTCAAGGAGGTTGCCTTATATTATAGTTTTGTTTCTTATTAAAATGTTTTATTAGTTCATCAATTAGCCTACTAATTTATTAGTTAACATTTATTGAATATGTATTATGGACCAGAAACTGTTATTGACACTGAGAATGTGTTAATAAGTAATGCAAAGAGCTTACAGGTACTAGAGGGATGCAGTCATGTTAGCATCCTATAATAAAGAAGTACTGAAAGCCTATTATGTTCCAGGCACAGTTCTAGGTACTGTTGATATAATAATGAATAAATCAATTAAAAATTCCTGCTTTCATGGGCAGGTAATGGACATGATAAAACAAAACAGCAAATGGGAGCATGCCTGTGGTGCTTAAGGAAGAGCATGCAGACCCATTGGCTGGAGCAGAGCGCATGAAGAAGTGAATACTGGGAATGATGTCAGTGAACATTTGGGGATCATTTAGACTTCATAGGACATTGCAAAGACTTTGGCTTTGACTCTGAATGAGATGAGAAGCCTTGACAGGGTTTTGCGCAGAGAAAATGGAATCATGTATCCAAAGGGTTATTCTGGTTGTGTGGAGAGACACAGGCTTTGGTAAAGGATGGAAACAGAGAGGCCAGTTGGAGTCTATCCCAATTAGCCAGGCAAGAAATACAATAGTGGATGGC
Organism: Myotis myotis; assembly: GCF_014108235.1. Lineage (NCBI taxonomy): Eukaryota > Metazoa > Chordata > Mammalia > Chiroptera > Vespertilionidae > Myotis > Myotis myotis. The sequence continues at coordinate 180,093,840 of NW_023416335.1, forward strand.
TGCTGTTCCAGATCCATTTTAAAATTTGGAAGTCTGTTCTTTTAAAGTAAAAATGAAAAATAAAGGAGGAAAGAAAACAAAACACTGCACGTCCTTTACAGCTCAGATTTTTAACTTAAACTATTAGTGAATGTTGTCTGTATGTTTTTAACAAGAGCACAAGAGAATGGACATCATCGTTCAGGGAATTAAGCATCCCAAATCTTCCTGGGCTTGCAGTGACCACGCCCATTCTGGCCAATGACCTCTGTTCCCAGGTGTGACTGGCAGCAAGCACCTTCCCTGATCATCCCAACTTTACTGGACATTCCTCGATCTTCCCTTTGTCCAATCTCCTTTCCCTAATGTTTTGCAGGGAACATGCCTATAATGTCTGGCCTTTCCTCTGCTCCTTTCCTGTTATTAATAAGCTAGAGTCCTGGTGCACGACATTCGTGTACTCGGGGAGTGGGAGGGGCCCTCAGCCCAGCCTGCCCCCTTTAGCAGTCCAGGAGCCCTTGGGGGATGTCCGACTGATGGCTTAGACCCACTCCCCAAGCCATCAGTTGGACATCCTTAGAGCTACTGAGGATGTGGGAGGGGCTCCTGCCACCGCTGCTGCGCTCGCCAGCAGTCAGCCCAGCTGTGGTTGAGCAACGCTCCCCCTGTGGGAGTGCACTGACCACCAAGGGGCAGCTCGTGTATTGAGTGTCTGCCCCCTGGTGGCCAGTGCGCGTCATAGCAACCAGTTGTTCTGCCTTTCAGTCAATTTGCATATTACCCTTTTATTATGTAAGATAGCTAATTACAATGATATCACATTGATAAAACTCAACACTTCATTACTTCACTAATTCTCTGTACCCAATGACTTCTCCTTCTATTTACTAGATTAGCATTTTCTTCATTTTTCCCTCAAATAGATTTATTTTGGCCAATATCATAGATTTCATTAAAATGAACGTGTATAGTGTGTGTGTGTGTGTGTGTGTGTGTGTGTGTGTGTCACAAATCCTGGGGTATAGGATGAATTGAGGAAGTTGATTTACATTGTTAAAAAGAAATTTTTTTTTCAAGGTGTCAATACTTTCAAGAAACCTTTTAAATATAAAGTAAGGGTATATCATTAAACCAAAGTAACACAAATAGAGATTACCTTTCTCAAATCCGGTAAGGAAAAAGAATAGAAATAAATGTAATAAATTAAAACTACTTATGACATGGGAAGTCATTTTTCTTAGCAATAGAAACAGCCTTTAAACATCCTCAACTTGGATATAACAGGAAGTAATCACTTGATCTTTTTAAACATCACTTCCCTGAGCTCAAAAGCTTGAGAGCTACCACATAATATTTGACTTAGGATTTTATATCTAGCAATCAGATAGGGGAAATGTTGCAGTGGATTAAAAATACCTGCTTTGATGAGCATATCAAAATGATCATGTCATTCTGGCTCAAGTACCGGAACTAGTACTGATAGGGCATGTTAAGAACTTTTAGTTCTCCAAGCTACTACTTGTAAACATAAGTGTAAGGAGTAATCTTATGTGTATCGCTTTTCCTAATGTTTTTTTTTTTTTCTTTTACAAGTTGTATTTCCATCTTTCCTGTTACTTTGTAAAATGGGCCTTTGCTTCTACATGTTGTATATTTTTATGTTGTATATGACCAGAAGGAAGGGAATATTTTTCAAATCATCTTATTCATGGTAAATATCAAGTCTCTTGTGAAATTTTGCCTTAATTAATTTGTATCTTTTTTGTGACTATCAATAACTGGTACTTTCAAACAGCATTTTGTCTAGAAAGTTTTTTTCTGAATAAAAATCAGTTTAAATAACAGCTTAACTAGTTTTGATAAAATCAACTTTATAATATAAGGTGTAAATAATTAAGTAGAGGCAAATAGAGAATAATAACACGCTTTTTAGCAAACTGCATTTCTGTGAAAAGTGTTTATAATATTTATTAACATACAGAATTAGTCTTAACCTGCTAGAAAGAAGAGAAAATGCAACACCTTTCGAAGATGCAAATTGACAATTAACAAAACAATAGAATTCTAGGTCTTCCTTTCCTAGAGGTGCAAATTGATAATTGGGCTCTGTAGAAAAGCTGGCTGTTTCCATTTCAAGGTTATTATGAGATGTAGGCTCTGCAAGGAAGAAGAGAATAAGAATTTGACCATTTTTGTTAAGTAGAACATACAACCTATAATGATATCATTGTTCTACTGCTCTCTGCAGTTTATAAAAACCACAGCCAAAGGATTTTATTCTTCTTTCTAACCTTTTTTTTTAAAAAAAATTTCTTTATTGATTTAGGTATTACATATGTGTCCTTATGCCCTCATTGCCTCCCCCATGCCCCCACTCATGTCTGTGTCCATTGGTTATGCTTATATACATCTCTCCCCCATATCCCCTCCCTCCCCTACCTTCCCTAGTTGGTTTGGCTCAGTGGATAGAGGATCAGCCTGTGGTCTGAAGGGTCCCGGGTTCTATTCCGGTCAAGGGGACATGCCCGGGTTTCCAGCTTGCTACTGGGGATTGTGCAGGAGGCAGCCAATCAGTGATTCTCATCATTGATGTTTCTATCTCTCTCTCCCTCTCCCTTCTTCTCTGAAATCAATAAAAATACATTTTTTAAAAAAACTAACCTTTTCTTTTAAGGTATTCAGTGCTATGGGACCTGGACCTGAAGAATTTCATAATACTTATTCATCTGTGTCTCTGTGAGGGCTATACAGGGGTAGGCAAAAGTAGGTTTACAATCGTGAGTCCACAAAACAGTTTATTCTTGTGTTATTATTTATTAATTAATGTATTATTTATTACAAACAAGTGCAAACCTACTTTTGCCTACCTGTGTATTGTGCTACATATGTGTTTATGAGTTCAATGGTAGTTTCTCTATACTTTTATTAAAGTCTCTCCAATGATCTGTTTCATTTTCGGTAGCCCTTGACCTGTTCAATGACAGGTTTCCTTTGCCATTGGAAGTCTCTGGCTGTATTGAAAATATTTTTTATTAGCTATTTCAGTAGTTATCCCACAGTATATCTGCATTTGTTGAATGCTACTGAGTGCCAGGTATTGGGCTAGATGTGGTAAATACACAGATGATAACAACTAGTCTAGTGGAGCTCTAAGTTCAAAAGAGAGAGGTTTGACATAAGAACTCCCTCACTCTCATTTCCTCATTCCCTTCCTTCCACAGCATTTACTGAGCATCTAGCTGTACAATGGCAAACAAGAAAGACACCTTCCCTGCCAGATCCTACTTCCTTTACTTGGTCTATTTATTACTCAACATTTACTGAAACAGGTTCTGTGCACGCAAGCATAACAATACATGCAAGTATAGAAATGAAAAAAAGCATGATCTGTGTCCTTAAAGACTGTGATCTTTTATCTAAATCTTTCTTAGCTTCGGTTTTCTCACTAGTAAATAGAAAAAGTAACACTAGGGGGAATGATGGTGGAGGTGCTGTGTATGAAAGGTCTTACACGGTTTGTACCTGAAAGGTTAATTGAATTCTCCCCTTCCAGGAGAGTTGTGTAGCATGAATACTGTAATTTTAGAAAGAGGGCAGCTTAAGTCAAGGATGAGGTTTGTTATATCATACAATAGGTATTCTATTTTATTAGCATTCATACCTTTAATTTTTCCCAGAGTATCTGCAGCTGTGTGATGTAGTAATGTGTAATTTTACCAAGACATTTGAAATGTGCATTGATATCTTAGAGCCAGTAACTAGCGGGGGAGTGGCATAGCTTGGTGGTCGCACATCTCGGCTATGGAGTCAGAAAGACTTGGTCTTAGTCCTTCACTTCACACTTGGGTCATCTCTTTAAACTACTGCCTCTTCATGGGAAGTTGGGATAGTGGAACATATCTCAAAATTGGTTATGAGGATTGCTATAGCATAGAGGAAACATAAAGATAATGTATAAAGTGTCTGGTACACGGTTAGCTCTCAGTACATGAAATATATCATTAGTATCATCAACTTAATTACCAGCTAGAGAAAAGTTCTGACTACCCAGCATTTGCATCCCATCAAGCAAGTCTTTATTCTACTGCCCTTGCTCTCCTGGAGTGTGACCATCATGTGAGAAATCAAACTTTAGTAAAAGCTTGGTGGTTAACTCGTGGTGTGAAATTAAACTCCAGCGGTACTAGATTCTCAATAGAATTATGATTCATGAACAATTAGCTCTTGTATAAATATATCTATATTTGCACATTTGGGACTTGTAGGAGAACTCAGGACATCATCCCATGGGCCTATCAAAGGTCTACTATACATTTGCAAAGAGAAAATGAAATTCAGATTTGTGATGGGGGGAGGTAATGAGCAAGTTGTTGTTTTAGCTCTTCGTTATTTGTTAGATATGCTAAGGCAGCTCAACAGCTCGCTATGACATGCACTGACCACGAGGGGGCAGACAGTTGAACTGTCAACCAGTCGCTATGACATGCACTGACCACCAGGGGGCAGATGCTCCAACCAGTAGGTTAGCTTTCTGCTGGGGTCCACCCAATCAGGACTGAGTGAGACAGGCCAGAAATGCCCTGAAACCCTTCCATGGTCCTTCCCTGGCTGGCCAACCTCCAATGTCCCCCCTAGGCCCTGATTGTGCACTGGTGGGGTCCCTTGGCCTGGCCTGCACCCTCTCATAATCTGGGACCCCTCAGGGGATGTTAGAGAGCCAGTTTTGGCCTGATTCTGCAAGCCAGGCTGAGGGACCCCACTGGTGCATGAATTCGTGCACCAGGCCTCTAGTGTATGTATGTATGTGTGTGTGTGTGTGTGTGTGTGTGTGTGTGTGTGTGTGTATAATATACTTGCCGAACAGAACATGACTTTCAATAAATATTGATTGACAATCTCTTTTACGTGGAACACTGTAGGATGCTGCCCTTGGTGTTATACCTAGAAGAGGAGTTCTAGCTTATAGAGAATTTCCAAGTGTGGCAATTGCCCCAGGGGTGGTCTTATCACAGCTAAATCCATAAGGAAATTTAATACCACTTTTCCCATTGCTGCCTTCTTTGATCAGTCCTGAAATCTTTGGGAGGTGAGCCTTGGTCTTTGGCAGAAGATGGAGGACGTGCTGTGATTTTGTGGAGGTAACACAGGCTGCCCAGTACAAGAAATTCTGTTGTCTTCCATCTCAGAGTTCTTGTCTTTCCCTGACCCTGGCAACTCAGCTGAAAATTGAGTAGCTTTCTGATCTTGTTCACATGAAAAGGTAAGAGAGGAAGGTTAGCTACCATTCCCAGTCCACCTTCCCATCCAGGATCTGTCTCCTCTCCTGCCCCTGCTTTGAATTAAATTCTCCTGAGTGTGAGGGGGACATGGTCTACTCTCTGAGCTCCTGAAGTTTCTGAAGTGTTGCCCCTTCGAGCAGCATCTAGGAAGCATACTCTCTTCATGGGCTCTGTCTAGGCACAACCAACATTTGTCTTCTCCACAAGCAAAGCCAGAAAAGCTGTTGCACTTTCTTATGGTTAAACATGCACCTTCCTGCCCAGCCGGCATGGCTCAGTGGTTGAGTGTCCACCTATGAACCAGGAGGTCACAGTTCAATTCCCAGTCAGGGCACATGCCCGGGTTGCAGTCTTGATCCCCAGTGTTGGGTGTACAGGATGCAACCAATAAATGATTCTCTTTCATCATTGATGTTTCTCTCTCTCTCTTCTTCTCCCTTCCTCTCTGAAATCAATAAAAAAATATTTTTTAAAAATGCGCCTTCCTGTCCCTTGCTACAGGAATTCAACAACCAATGAAAATCTCAAGGATAAAATGACTGTGATCAAAACCAATGTTAATACAGCAAAATGTTTTTCCTCGGTTCTATTCTTTGGGCAAGCTTGGACTCTCCGCTCACCTTGTGGAGTATGATCTTATACTCCAAATAGCATTCTTTGCATAACCCCAGGCCATGACTTCAGTGGAAGAACTATAGGCTAAGGGGCAATGCCTCTTTGTCCTCTTGGGGTCCCTTTGCTGCTGGCATTCTGAAATCCCCATGACAAACTTTGAACTGCTGTGCCAAGCTCCATCTTCTTATCTCTAGGATCTGAGGTGGTGGTGCAGGCATCACCCAGTCTGTGCCTGGCTCCCTGGCTCCTCAGTGGTGTGTAGCAAATGCCAACTCTCCCCACCCTCCCCATTTTTTGCCAGCCCTGAATTCCAGCTTCAGGAGAATTTTGATGGGTGTGGGACTCAGTCTAACAATGCCGGAAGCAGGGCATGGTACTCAGTTTACACCTGCCAAAACCTGTTCTAAATAGGTCAGATCTACACTTTCGGATTCTAAAGTTCCTGGGGCAGAACCCATCCCTTTCCAGGATGAGTTCCAGATTCTGTTTTTATTTTGTCTGTTTTGTCTTTTAGGAAATTTCGAGTCTGAGGTGGAGATCTTAGAAATAGCTTTCCTCGCCTCTCCCTCGCCTAGGTATTCCCCTAGGAATTGCCAAAAAGATTGCTATCTTTAGCCAAATCTAACAAGGCTGCCTCACCCTACCTCCCTCCTACCAGTCACCCTGGATCTGCTTATGGAATTTAAAACAGAACTCATTTTCATCACAAGCCACTGATATTTCAGAAATGATAGGCGACCCCTCATCACTGGGTGCCAAGTGTCCAACAGAATCACAGTCACTGTCACAAAGCACATTGGGTTCAGCCCTAAGGATTGGCATCTCTCTTTGCTATCGTTATGCAGGCTCAAGGATTTCTAGCAAGCCCTGAAGGGGTCACTTAACTATGTTTCTTTTCCTCTTTTGGCTCTGCACTTAATAATGACTTTTTAAAGGCATGTATATATTAAATTCTGGCATATTTTTGTCTGGAATATGCCATAGATTCTCTATACATTAAGGCTGGAAAGAACTTCAGAGTTCCATTAATTCAACAATCTGAACAGTATGTTTTAGCAGAACATAATAGTACAATTTGAATGTTGACTTTTTTGTTATTTTCAAAAAAAAAAAATCAATAGATTTTTCCGAGTTTTATGTTTACCTGTTGGGGCAGGCAGCGGTGCCTTCTCCAGTGGTCCCACTTCTGGGCATTCTTACCTCTGTGTAATCCTCTCCCCTTGACTGTGGGCTGGATTTATTGATAACAAATATAATACAGCAGAGGAGATGGGATGTCTCTCACTTATAAGGGATGTTAGCAGTGCTAGAAGCAAAATCATTTAATACATATATTCAGAGAAATGGTTCAAATTTTCTTAGACTATTGGAATTATATCTTGAATATCAATGGTATAGAACTTTTGCACACAAAGTTTGCAGTATTTAAAGGAAAGCTAGCCTAAATATGACCTCCCCTTTTTGGTAAACATTAAAATTTATTTATTTATTTATTTATTTATTTATTTATTTATTTATTTATTTTTTATAAAGTTTTTTTTTTTTAAATATATTTTTATTGATTTTTTACAGAGAGGAAGGAAGAGGGATAGAGAGTTAGAAACATCGATGAGAGAGAAACATCTATCAGCTGCCTCCTGCACACCCACCACTGGGGACGTGCCCAAAACCAAGGTACATGCCCTTGTCTGGAATCGAACCCGGGACCCCTCGGTCCGCAGGCCGACAGTCTATCTACTGAGCCAAACCAATCAGGGCAAACATTAATATTTAAATAGAGTCCCTAACACCAGTGATTGAGAAACTTTTGCTTCCTGACCCCTGGCCAGGCGAGTGCAGAAAGCAACCAGTTGATGTGTCTCTCTAGCATCAATGTTTCTCTCTCTGCCCCCACCCTCTCCCCACTTTCACTCTCCAAAAATCAATGGAAAAAATGTCCTCTGGTGACAATTAACAGAAAGGAAGGAAGAAAGAAAGAAAGAAAGAAAGAAAGAAAGAAAGAAAGGAAGGAAGGAAGGAAGGAAGGAAGGAAGGAAGGAAGGAAGGAAGGAAGGAAGGAAGGAAGGAAGGAAGAGAAAGAAACTTTTGCTTATATTAGAATATGCTTTACTTGACATTCTTCAATGGGCCAATAGATATGTGTTTTTGACTTTTGTTCATATGCAAAGAAAGGTTTGACAGTTGTTTGTATGCAAAAATAATTAATACATAATAATATAAATAAATAAGTAATACAAGAATAAACTCTGTGTTTCGCATACTCACATCTGTAAACCTATTATTGTCCACCCCTGTATTCAGTGTGTATAAATTTCACATACTTTTGGTGACATTAAAAAAAAATTGTATGTGGCTACAAATCCATCTGGGAATTATACTCTAAGCCCTTCCTTTTCTTTAGTATATATTCCTATTGTGCTCATTGCTTTTTCTGGTGGTCTTTCTGTAATGACAATAGGTATAAGAACTGCCTCTTTTGTCAGCTTTGTCTTATTTCACGTATACCCTTTCCTCCGTCCTCTCTAGTTCATAATGAATCTTGGTGTACTTTTCAATTTGGGACAATTTACTGAGTGTGAATTGTTTTTAGAAAATTAGGTTCATGTTGTTATTACTGTTGTTGTTTTCCCCCCATAACTAATGTGAAGTCAGCACTTTCCTTTTCCTCACTCTGAGCACTGTTGTCATCAGCTGTCCCTGTATAATGGCTTTTGATGTGTCCCATTGTGACACGTTGGACCCTGTCCCTACTTAATCACTCATTTTAGGAGGCTGATTCTGGGCAACAAAGATTGTATTCTCTCTTCACTGTCAGTGTTAAAATCCTTGGCAGTTCATTTTTCTCTACCATTTCCTGTGGGCTGCAACTCGCACACCCAGCCACATTAAAACTCTCAGCAGAATTAGCAATGCCTGTTTTCTGATTACCCCAGGCAAACTGTCTTAACTACACCACTGCCCTGGGACCTTGGAATGCTTAGAAAAACTTTCAAGTTCTGTATGACCCATCCCTATATAAACTGTTTTAGGACCTGCTTTTCCCCCCATGTTTTGTAAGAAAAAAGAGCAGCACCTTGAAGCTCTTTGAAAACATCTTCTAAATTCTTACTTAAAAAGTGCTTCTAGTACAAATTATAGTGAAAAGAACTCATATAAAACTATTCCCTGTGGGCCTTTGTGGATAGATTCAGTGATCCAGGAAATCAAGATATTCATGAATCGAAATGATGCTAAATGTACATAAGTGTACGCATCTTATTATTTTGTTATATTTTATTTTAATCAAAGAATACCTTTTGAAGATACCTGTGTAGGACTGTGTGTGTGTGTGTGTGAGAGAGAGAGAGAGAGAGGGGGAGAGAGAGAGAGAGGAGAGAGAGAGAGAGAGAGAGATGGGAGATAATGAAAATATACACAAACAATATAGAAATACCTCAGGGGCTATTTTTTGACATCTCTGAATCCTCTTGCATCTGAAGGGAACCTTGTCACAAAGATGAGAACTTTCTACCAGTTGGATTTTAATATTTTACTTTTTTTGGCTGAAATATCAAAGAGAAACTTAGCGAAAAAAATCTATGTTGCTAAGGTTAATAAGATTTTATAAAGACCTTCTGAATGTGTATTTATGTGTGTGAATATGAATAATTGTATGTATATAATTGTAGCAAAAAAATGACTCTTGCTTCCTGTTTTACCTAATTGATATATATTGCCCAGAGACTAGAACTGAGGAAAAACATTTTTGCCGTGTTCACATCAGCTTTAATCACAGTCATTTTATTCCTGATATCTGCTTTGCTTATCGACTTCCGATAGCCAGAGACAGGAAAATGCATTTTCTCCATCCTCCACCCAGGACAGCAACAGTGTACATGTGGTCCCTCACACTGGTTTAAAAAATAACAGGAAAAGAATCACTTCAGAAATAAATGTGTTTTGATCAAAACCATGTAGTATTAAAAACTCTAATAAGGGACTGAAGAATTTGGAATATTTTTCTTCTTTTGTCTTATAACAATATTTTATGAAGTAGCTAATTGTTTTAGTTTTGCTGGAAATGTTCTATACAGTTGCATTTTGGCCCCTGCTCTTTCATTTAATTGTGGAGATGGGGAATGTGCATAATTCATGGTTATCATAGTACAGCATCAGATATCATAAGATATATTCATGGTTATATGCAATTTATCATAACATATAGTGATGATTATCATAAGGCCTATCTATTGAGATTGATGCTTTCCATGAATAATCCCAACACAAGACAAGGCTTTGGGGGCAACTTTTTAAGACAGCTATCGTGACATTTCACCACAAAGTGGGATAGGTCTCAGAGAATTAAATCGCCTGTTGAAGTGGAATATTTTTTTCTATAACTAACATTGCCATTACGATGTCAGGATCCACAGTGACGTCATGTATTCAGTTGGGGGCAAGTGGGGAAGCAGAGCCTGGGTCTTCCACGTGGCAGAAGGTGCCAGCAGCTTCCAGCTCACATCAGGAAGCACTGAGGCATCCTCAGGGCAGTGCTAGGGGGATGTCCGGAGACTGGAGTTCTGTTACTCCTAGGATGCTGTAGTGGTGGTGGTGGGAGACAACCAATTTCTGTGGCACTATGCAAGGATCATTGGAAAGACGAAGGCCAGCATTCTAGATGAATGCAGATTACATTTCACTCTAGTTCACATATATACAATAAGCACAGACAGGATGATATCGCAGAAGGAAATTTTAAAATGTGCCTGCCCCCCTCCCCGTGTTAAAATCCTAAAGCTGGGTTCTCATAACTTCTCACCTGTAGACTCTCAGTTACCCAGGGATGGCGGCTATCTGAAAGGCAACATAATTGTTTTTTTTTCAAATGTATTTTTATTGATTTTACAGAGGAAAGGAGAGGGAGAGAGAGGTAGAAACATCAATGATGAGAGAGAATTATTGATTGGTTGCCTCCTGCACGCCCCCTACCGGGGATCAAGCCCGCAACCCAGGCATGTGCCCTTGACTGGAATTGAACCTGGGACCCTTCAGTCCACAGGCTAACACTCTATCCACTGAGCCAGACCAGCTAAGGCCCAACATAATTGTTTTTAAGATGTGAAGTATGAAAGTTGAATAAAGATTATAGTTTTGGAAGAACGATGACTGAATGGCTTTCTGGAAGAAAGAAGTCATGAGGAAAGGTTCACAGAGGGAATAAAAAGGCGCTTGGTTCAGAGACTGAAATCCCTTATGATGCAGGGTCTTTACCACCATTTCAGTGATCTGTTTTCTGCTCAGGGGGATACATTGCTCAGTGAATATTGGTCTTGTTGCAAGGATAATGTCCTATTTGAGTCCAAAATAGCTCACACATCTCTCTTGTGTTTAGTAATAAGTTGCCACTAACCATCAGGTAAAAGTTCATTTTGCAAGATTCCAGATGGTGCGTTTTAACACCATGGTTAAGGCTTCTTATAACTAGCTTACGTGTATAGTTAATGCAGATATATCTGAAATGCAGTTTACTTTAATTTGTAGAATTTTCCCTCCATCTTTCCTCAGGTTTGTCCCATTCTGGCATATTTTCCTATTTTTTTTTCTGAAGCCAGAAGTTGGCAGAATTTCAGTCTCAGGTTTTTATCAGTCTTTAAAGATACAGTATTATGGCTTTTGAAAAAGTTATTTTAAAATAAGTTTTAAATTGTTGACAACTACAGTTCTTCATTTGGCTACAGGGTATTCTCTAAATCCAGCATTGTTTTTTTCTCATTGAAGTTTACAAGGGAAAGTTTGGTATTTGTTTGTTCCTTTAGGAAAATGCCTCTAGAATTTTATTTACTTGGGAATTTTATTGTCTTGGGGAAATGAAGGGTTGTTATGCCCTCTGTCGTCTTAGCAAATTAAATGCCGTGTAGAATTCAGGACGAGGGACCCTAAAATCAAGGACAGACAATAATGGTAAGCATCAAGTCTGAAGAGATACATCTTTTTCACTAAAAATAAACCTTTGTTGATACACAACTTGGCAAACACTTAGTTGATGTAATGACATTTACTAGGGGCACATTATGGTTTTTTTCCTTTCTAAATTAGTTTATTAAGTGAATTCATGCCCATGAGCCAGTGTGAAGGCATATCAGGAATATCAAAAGTACTTCCACATATGCTGTCTAATATTTGTTTATTTTGAATTTATATAGCCTTCTTTTCTATGGAGATTTGACGGTGCTGTGCAGAAAATGTTAAACCTTTTAAACAATAGAGGGTGAGTTGTGAAATGTAAACCCCTGCCTGGACAGGTCCTGCTCTCTAAGGCTTTCTAATGTAAGCACTTGCAGTTACAAAGGGAACAATACTTTATATATGAGATTCTCACCTGGCTGGATAGTAAGAATGAGAGATGATTTGTATAAGCCTTTATTCTTTCAGACTTAGGTCTGTTTTTCTCTATGCATTCTTACATTTGAAGTTAGAGGTTTAACCTCCAATATGAATCATGTTGTTAATTACTAAATGCTCTTTCATGTTAGAGGGGAATCGAGAGTCAAAGCTACTCAGGCCAGTTATTGAAATGCGATTGACTCCAGGACCAGTGGGCGGAGAAAAATCAGACAGCACAGGAGGGCAAAGACTCCGCAGAAACACAAGAGTTAACATGTGTGGGGTCATAAAAGTACTTCCTCCGGTATTTTTCTGAGCTTTCAATGAGAAAAGTACATGTTAAATACTAGAAACAATGGTGGTATCGTATGACAACTGCTCTAGTACTATTGACCCTATTGCTACGAGTGCAACTGCAGAGTATTTGAATATAAAATGTCCACATGTCTAATTTTTTTTTACCTTATTACTCACTTGCATGGAGTAAAAATATCTTGTAAGTTGCTTAAATATTAGGAGTACCCGTATATTTTAATAGAGCTAAAATTGGACAGAAGTTTGGTAGTATTTTGCAAGTTCTTTGAAAAATCCATTTCTTTTCACTTAACATTGCCACAGTTGTAGAAAAAGTCATTTTGGCAATAAGAGTAATGTTTACTGAAGGGGGTTTAATGGCTTTTCATTGATAGGGAACATGCATATCTATCCAATTGTGTCATCCAAATTCCATATGGAAGTGAGAATGGGAAGGAATCAGAGGGCAGTGGAGGCTGGCTGAGGAGCCCCTCTCTGCTGCTCTCTGGAGCAGCACTGTTACCCCCATCGCCACCCAGCAGGCAGTGCTGGTTATGGGGTAGCAGTTGGTACACTACCCCCTTGTGCGATCCTTTTCCTTAGGAAAATGTTCTGAGCAGTCACACGCCGTTCCAGACCCACAGCTGCTGTGCTTCCGCAGTGTGTAGTCCCTGGAGTTCTTGCCCTGACCCCAGGCACCTGGAATACAGAGAGAATACAAAAGAAAGTCTCAAAAGGAATGATAACTTCATGGCTTGTTGAGCCATTTGCCTGCTAAGATGGATCTGGTCATTGTTTTAAGCAATACTGGAGCTTTAGCACTATTTAAGGGTGAGCGTACAGGTGTTACCTGTTTAGGTTAATTGATTCAGCCTGTGGGCCACCTGTAGTAGTTAATGAAATCCCTCTTCCAGGTACCTATGCTGCAGTCTTGGGCTGCTTTTCACTGGCGATATGTAGATAAGGGAAAGACCGGCTTGTTTTATTGGAAAGAAAGCAAAAAGCCTTTGAGGATAGGAGAGCTGCAGTGGGACAAGCTCAGCACTGATTATTTTGCACAGAAAGACCCAGTGATTTAAAAACCATAAATGCCGTCCTCTGAAATGTACATCATGTTAGATTAGCCTCCTTGTAATAAGCCATCAGTCGCCCTTCAAGATTTTGACTGAATTATAGGTTTCAGCCACAATTTTAATTACAAGGAAGAAACTTAAGCAGACGAATAAGATACTATATTTTAGTCTCATCTAAAACTATGAAGTACTTTGTATAACCACCTTTATATCTGTGACTATTAAATATTTTTAAAAATCATTAATTCAACTAGTTGTCTGGCAGTTGGCATGATGAATAGATTAGGGCTTAACAGCACGACGATGTTGTGTCTGTGTGTGTCTGTGTGACTGTCTGTAGGCCCATGTGGGGTGTATGGCTTTCCAGGTGGAAGAAATTTTCCTAACTAAGAAATAAACAGGTTTAATGTTTTTCAAAGTACTCCTTATGATGACAATATCTGATGAGTACAGATATGCCTTTTAGAACTGCCTTAGGAAAGAAATCAGAGAACATGTTGGTTGCATAAGAGAGAGATTTCATGTTGCTTTTACTGCCTCATCATTTTGACATGGTTGCTACTATCAGAAAGTTGGATTATCAAAAATCCAATGAGCCCTGGCCTGTGTAGCTCAATGGTTAGAGCAAAAGGTGGCAGGTTCGATTCCCTATCGGGCACATACCCAGATTGTGGGTTTGGTACCCAGGTGGGTGCATACGGGAGGAAACCAATTGATGTTTCTCTCTCACATCTAGGTTCCTCTCTCTCCCTCTCTCCCTTCCTCTCTCTATAAGAAAAGAAAAAATATTTATGTTAAAAAACAAATTATGGTAAGAATGCCACACCGGTTTCTTTTCAAATTCACAAAAGACATTTTTCTTATTTATTCATAAATTTGGCATTATATTTAAATATCCAGGTCATGCTTATAATAGACAACCATGTCAAAGGTGAAGGGAGAAATTCACAGCAAAAACACGGGTCTAGGCCCTCATTGTTGTAAACCATGGTCAGGTCTATTCAGAGTTCCCTTGTCCTGACAAAGGACCCACAGCTCTGGAGAGGGGCGCTGTAAGAAAGGACACCGTGGCTTCCGTGTGAAATAGTCTTAAATGCTTGTGACTTCCCTAATGTGTCGGGGAGGAAATCTCACCATGTGGTAGCAGAGGCACTTTTCCCATTAAGTTATTTTGCAATGTTGCTATTGAGAAATTCATGAGAAAAGATGAGGCAGGTGAATTTTGGTCGTCATATCTTTAAAAAAATCAGCTTATAAAGAGATATTTCTGCTAATGCAGAAGCTAATTGTCCTGTGACGGAGTCTCGGGTTAACTTTTGTTTGGTGTTTTAGTAAAAGATAGGAAATTTTTCCAGTACCATCTTAGGATATGTTAGTTCTCATATTTAATTTCCCTTTATTCTTTTTATGAGTGGCTCAGATTTCAAAGCAGAGCAATACTCCAAAATTATACACTGTGTAAAAAGTGGTTTATAGTTAATGTTCATGAACAAAATAAGTCTGCTTGATAACACGAGCACAAGTCCTGATTCGTGTAGTCTAAAGGGAGCATATTAGGTGCACCAAATGAAAGTACCATGTAAAAACAGAATTGGCTTCATGGAAACCAATGTCCTTAGCACGAATGGTGTGGAGCAAGGACTTTCCTATTGACAGATTTCCCTTCAAATTCTCCAGGCCGGATATGCCATGAATGCCGTTTTAAGTTTCAGGATTAAAGTATTGTTAGGTGTCTAAAACAGCCAGTCCATGCATCCTTCCTCCACTTAGTTTTCTGTGTTGCAGTAAAGATTCTGAATAGATAAGTGTGCTTAAGCAAGAGGCAATTGGAGGGAAAGTGTTAGTTTGTTGAAGAAGAGATTACTGAGGTCCTTCAGCAATAAAGAGAGTACTTAGCTAAACAAAATATTTGCTGCTAATAAAAGAAACTACAAATGTGTGTGATATATGTGTGTGTGTGTATATATATATATTTTTTTCTGTTATTTATAATTTCATACATCCATGTGTATAAATACATACATATATGATTAAATCGATGTATGCTGAAAGTTTGGGGATTTATCACTGCTAAATGTAAAATCCTGCAAACTTGGGGATGCTAAGGTGTTTCCATACTATATTGTCTCAGTGGAATTCCGTATTTTACACGTGATGGGTTTTCTTGAAGAGGAAAAAGCGTAGAAAATGCAGTCATAGGCCAGTTGCAAGTTCAACGGCAATAAATCCCTTGGTTTGTGTAGATTAAATTTCCCTAATTTAGATTAGGCTTCCCTCACTTGACTTCCTCCGTGTCCGATCAGAGCTACTTAGTGTGCAGCAGGTTTACTTTATTTTCACGGGAACTCAGGTGCCTTCAGTAAGAGGCAACCACCAACCCATCGAATTCATCCACAGACAAGGTTAAAAGTGTCCTGTTGTTCCCTCGTTGGGATTTTTTGAGGGGCATCAATGGTGTAGAGTATTTGAAAGGGTTGGATGCAGTGCGTTTTGGTGACACTATTCCATGTGCCACATGTGAGAGGTAGAAAGTGTGAGAGGAACTCCGCTTCTCTGAGTGGGAGCACGTTCACATTTGCTATGGCATAGTCCCCTTGGAGTTCAAGAAGCAGAAATGAGAGACCAAAGGACTTTCTGGAAGCATTTCCATGCGTCCACAAAGAGTGTGTTACATTGGGTATTAATATTAGTGACTGAGGCAGAAATCAGGAGGAAAGAGGAGAAGAACCAAAATGGCTTTTTCCTGGAGCTTTTCCCTCAGGATGCTGTTTTGGAGTGTTTAGAAAGAAGGCCCCTGAGTACCTGAGGAGGCAGCTGTCAGCAGGGGAAGTGACAGATGTAAGGGAAGTCCCAGGGCCTGTCCTAGAAGAGGCCCAGCATGGTTGTGTGAGCATTATTTACACCAAGGTGAACAGATGGATACATTTGATCAAATTCTGTCAGGTTCCTACATCAGAGTTCTGTTTAGCATTTTGAATCTGCAGTTACAAATGCATGCATTTCTGATGTGTTTACTTAAGCCACTGCCATATCTTATTTTTTGTGTGTGAGACTTAAGGTTGTCAGAATAATATTAAAAACTAGAGGCCTGATGCACGAAATTTGTGAAAGAGTAGGCCTTCCTTCTCCTGGCTTCTGGCACTGGCTTCCCTCTGGCACCTGGGACCCTCCGGCTGCCAGCACCAGGGACCCAGGCTTCCCTCGCAGCCCTGACTTTGTCTGGAAGGACGTCTGGTCTAATTAGCATATTACACTTTTATTATTAGAGATAGCTACTGTTTAATGTAGCTGGTCTATTTTTTACCATTTATTATTGTCTCATGGTGATTTATTTCACTAGACACACCATAGGATGATCAAAAGAGATAAACTAGATATGCTAATTTATGCTATTTGGGAAGGAGACATTTATAAAAAGAACACCTACAAGAACAAACCAGTTTTAATAGTAGAGTGTGTGGTTTAATTTTCAATGTTCTGTGACAGCAGGGTGGTGGGATTACTCCCCTTGGCTTAAAAATTTGAGAACAAAAGGGGAAAATCAGTAGAGTCATAGTTCATCATGCTGATGTTGGTATACAAATGTGCACCTCCTGGAATATAAATGTTTGTCTCTAAATTACAGAATCCTTGAAGGTTTCCCAACCCCCCCCTAAATTTTTTGGGGGGAAGGGGGTTCTTAATTGTTTTTAGGTTTTCTCTTTTCTTTCTTTTTTTTTCTTGCCATTTGTTCATAACCTTCTTCCATATCTGATGTTGTGTCCAGAGGTTTTTGTACATTATACTGAAGACTCCTTTGTAGGTTCAGCCATAGCCTTTAAGTTTTAAAAGTATTATTATTATAGGTGTATAGTATATAATAGTTTATGTTAACTAACTTAACTGATGGCTAGTGCAACCACCTGAATTTAAGGTCACAAGAATTAAAAATCTTTGATGAGGCCCTGTCTAGCATTTCTCAGTGGTTAGAGCATAGGACTGCACACCTGAGGGTTCGATTCCTGATCAAGGGCATGTACCTGGGTTGTGGGCCTGATCCCCACCCCCAGTCAGAGCATGTGTGGGAGGCAACCAATCAATGTGTCTCTGTCAGATTGATCTCTCGCTCTCTCTCTCTTTTTCTTTCTCTCTCTCTCTCCCCACTTCCACTCTCTCTCTGATTGGTCTGTCCTCATGCACATAAGGGCTCCAAATCTTCACAGTTTTATTGGTCAAAAAGTCACTGTCCTGATTGGTCGATGAAGAAGCTGATGGAGATTAGACGGGAATAGCCTCAGTCCTATTGGTTGAATTAGGATAACAAGGAAATCCTTTATAAGGGCTGACTCAGATGGCAGAAACACAGGGCAGGCAGTGCTGTTTAGTACAGTGCAGGTAGAAATTATTATAATGTCCTGCAATTTGTTTTTTGTTTTTTGTTTTTTTTTAATTTGAGCCCAGCTAGCCAGCAAGAGCCCTTCTTAGTAGGTGCCTTCTTTCTGAGGGTCCACAAGCCAGAAGCTACTCTGTAGACAAGTTTTTAAAATCTTATATCTCATAAGAAACTTGATAAAGGTTTTCTCAAATTTGATACAGTCTGAGATTTTTATATGACTTTACCAAAAACAAGTTGTAAAGAAAGAATCTTTTTTCAACCATCAGTAACATCAAGGATGACAAGAAAATTCTATCAACTATGCCTTTGGAAAGATTAAATTATCTTTCTCTTGTATCTATAAGTGTCTGTGAAATCCTCTCTGTATATTTCTATTCTGTACATAAAATGCTCCCTGTGAAATTTTGGTTGATATGAAAAGGTCAGAATCTTATAGTCCTTTAAAGTAGACATCCCAAATCATATAAGTTTCAGGCATCGTAAAACTTGCATCCTTTCCTAATAAGGACATACTTTGCAACAACAGTTGTATAAATGCCAAGTATTTAATGGTCCTTTCATTAGTCTAAAACTGTGATAATAAACAATATCTGCATATATTCTTTAAATATCAAAAAGCATTTGCCACATGACTAGGGGTTAGTTTAAATTAATATAGTTTCCTAAGTTTGATTCTAAGTATTTTTAAAATCTCAGTCAAAATGTTATTGATGCAACTTTAAGTAGTTTTTCAAGTAATTAAACCTCAAGTATTATTTTCCTTTTTAATAAAAATCTGTTGAACAATATTCAGTGTTTTCACCCCAATATAATTCCTCAGTTTGATGAGATTGAATAGTGTTGATAATATTAATGTCAGTGGTTCTGATCTGAGGCTGTCATTGATCTTGGCACTCTGTCCCCATTGCTCACTTCTGGCTCAGGTAAGAACTGTTAATAACTGTACTAGAAATGCCAGAAGCTCTTAGCACATTCTCTTCTCCATAACTCCAATCCTCACTTGTACCTCACTTGGATTTCTTTACTTGTCAGCCTGTCATTGTGCCTGACTCAGACAGGCATTCCCTAAAAGTTTGTTGGGGGAATTATAGTAGTTATTTTATTTAGCTCTTTGCAACAGCTACCTCTACCTCCATTGGCAACTATAGGGAATATTCATGCATATTCATCTCCATTTTTCCTAGCAACCATTGAAGTGTCTTTTGTATAGTGACACTAAATACAAAATGTTGTGGTGATGGTATTATTGTCCTAAAAAAGTCAGTCTGGCAAACCAGGAATATTGTGGTAATATTTTGTCCTTTTGATACGTATACTCCCTGGTACCTCTCTTCCCAAATCTGAATACTGTCCACAAAACTATACTGAATCTCTATTAAAATCTATATGAATGTACCATACCTATACCTTAGAAAGTGTTGCAACTGGACTCCAGTTTTTTTATTGGGCATGATTTCCTTGAATTTCTTGCTTCAGTTTTCTGTTCCTTCATGCACACTTTATGTGAATAAGATGAACGTTAGCAGATTTATCTACATCTCTTCATTTCTATTCTACAGCAATAACTCCTTAGAGTAATATCTGAAGTTATAGTAATTTTCTTCATATCAGAGAGTTTCTAACTATGTTAATGGAAGTTAGACTGGTTGCAGAAACATTCGTGAGAACTACCTAAGCTATAACATTTAAACAATTTATTTGATCTCTCTTTAGCTTACCTGCTCATGCCTTTGGAACATTGATGTTGACCTTGTTGGAACTTTGTCTATAATCATGATAAGTCCTTCAATAAAATCTAGCAGAAAATGACATTTAAATTTCCAAGTGATTCATTAACCCTTTGAATACTGTGATGTGCTATGCCCATCTTAGCATATAGATACTCTTATGACATTGTATTCAGATATTATTTCCTTGAATGTCCAATACCTAATTATTTCATGTTTAAAATAATAATAAAACAGAAATAATGACTGTGTAAACACTAGATAATTCTGAGCATTACCTACTGCTCTTGTTACTGATAAAAAGTGAGGAATAATTTTTGAGTGCATCAAGAGGTAGTAAAAGTTAAGCAACCATCAAAACTACAATTCTTTTTTTTTTTTCAAAGCAGCTGTGTGACTTTGGCCTTGTGTCTCTGAGTTTTCATTTCCTCATGTGTAAAACATAAAATGCATTACCCCTACTTGTTTACTTAACCAGCGGCTAATCATCCTTCATGATTCATCTCAGTCATCCTTTAGTTTGGGAGGCTACTGGTGAGTCCATGGGAGGCTGGGTCTCTTCTTGGTTATACTCCATCAAAACCCTGTGGAATTCCATTGAAACCATCTATTAATTTCTCTCTCTCGAGAGCATGAGCCTCTCAGGGGCAGGGACCAAGCCATTGTATCACCAGTGTGTCGCTCATAGTGGGAGGCAGAAAAGAAAGGTGATTAAGGACGCAAGCTGAGTTTATATCCCATTTCTGGACCTAGATCTTGGCTCCAACATTGAGGCTAATGTAGCCTTGACCAAGTTACTTCATTCACATAGGTCTTTGTTTTCTCCTGTGGGATGCTGATAATAATGGCTGTCTCCTCTATGTTATTGTCAGAATAAACTTAAGTCATATTTTTTAGGATACTAACAGTGTGCCTGACACATAGAAAGCACTCGAGCAATGCTATTACTATTATTAGTATTAGCTACATAAATTTTTGTTGAAATAAACTTAACATTGTATTGTCTGTTCAGATATTAGAGTCTATGGTCATTCCATTCTATTTTCTGACTAAGAAATAAAAATAGATACTTTAGCCTTCTGAATTTGCACATGGGGACAAAATGGCCGCCTGCTAAAATGGTATGCTTAACACTGCTCGTGTGCATTGTTAAGAACTGTGAAGGCTCTGAGAGTTTGACCCTGTTTGCAAGCTAATATATAAGCCGGCCACAGTTTCATGGGTGCTGGCAGAAGACACTGGAATCTTGGATCAGAGACAAAAGACAGTTTATCACTCACAGCAATAGTAGTAGCCAGAGTATTAGCATTTGTACCTGTGCCCTGAGCCCATCCCCACATGGTGATTCAGAGAGAGTCTTGTGATGCCTACACTGCAGGGAGAGAAAACATGACCATAGGGAATCTGACTCTTTGTTCCACAATGCCGTGACTTGGATTCGAACTGAGTTTGTTGCAGCTACAACGCAGAGTACTAACCACTACGCGATCACGGCGAGCTACTGGAGCCTTAAAAACCTGACTCTTTTATAGTGGGCAGTAAGCATGACTAACTTTTGACACTAAGTAAGACATTATCTACACTAATAAAAGAGAAAGATGCAAATTGACTGTACCTTCACGATGCCCACCAGCCAATCAGGAGTGAGTATGCAAATTAACCCAACAAAGATGGCGGGTTAATTTGCACATTCAGGTGCGGAGTGGCTGGGGGTGGGGATGGGATAGGACGTTTGCGACGGCGCAGGCTCCCTGCACCACATCAGCCACTCTGCACCTCTGGGCAATGTGGGAAGAAGGAAAGGTGGCTCCGGGCTGGAATCAAGGCGGTGCTGGCAGTCAGGGGAAGGAAAGCCCATTCTTGCACGAGTCTTTGTGCATTGGCCCTCTATTCCTTATTATAATGGACTGTAAATAAGCCTGCCTTTTTCTCTGGAATGAGACACTGTCTCTATCTTCTATGACTTGCTCTATACAAATATACTCGAAAGAGTAGTCCTAAAGAAAGGCAGTGGTGCCTCCACTCACAAGATGTATGGAAACACAGGACCCATAGAAATTGGTCTCTCATCATGGTAGTTTACCTTTCTATAGAGTGGGTTTGTAGCTTTCATCAGATTCATAAAGGGGTGTGTTAACTAAAACAGTTTGTCTCTAAATCCATAATTCATTATTTATGTGTTAACATATCTGAGGACATCAATAAATAAACTCTAAGGAAGCAAGAGCTACCATGCAACGTCTTATGACTGAGGCCATTCCCTGTCCCAGAATCAGGGCTTTTATTTGGCTCATATGAAAAGTAGAACTAAGTCTGGGAGATGGTACCCTGGTCCCTGTGCCTGGGAAACAGAGTTGAGAGCCCTGGCTTCTGTAAGGAAGGTGGACAGGATAAGGACAAAGAGTGAGAACTTTCTCTTTGAAAAGGGTATTATTAATTATTATAATGCTTATTGAAATGATTTAGTGCATAAAAGGGTAACCAAATTCATTTTCAAGATTGGATGTGCATTGTTGTGAAGTTTATGATGTATGCTATACATCACAGTGAACTTAGAGGCTATTTCCTTAACTCTAATAAATTTTCATTCTCATTTTGTATCATCAAAACATGTGCTTTTTTTCTTTCCACATTTACATCATCGTATTTTCAACATTCTTCTAAGCAAAATGTTATAAATACCATGACAAATTATTTTATGATCCATTTGTCTCAGCAGTGAACCACTGTTCAACATATTCTGACCCAGCAGAGACTAAGGCACAGGTCATTTTGTGGGATTAGTGACTACCCGAGAGTCGATAGCTTTATGCCAACCCAGTCATGAGTGCCCAGCAAATGTTACACTCCAAAAGCATTATTACGATTATGTAACAAAAATAAAAGGCAGAAACAAATGGCTTCCATAAAAATACTGTTAATCCAGGGTTTTTCAACCTCAGGGTTATTTACCTTCTAGACCTGATAATTCTCTGTTGTGGGGAGCTCTCCTGTGCATTGTAGGGTGTTTAGGAGCATCTTGCCTCTACCCACTAGAGGCCAGTAGTATCACCCTCTTCCCAAACCTCAGTCACAGTAAAAATATGCCTGTAGATATTGCCAAATGTCTCCCCCCAGTGGAGGGGGTGGAGGGGGGTGGCGGGGGGGGGGGGATAGCCCTCCATTGAGAACCATGGTGCTATTCTCATTTGTAAGAGTGAGAACATTTGAAACATTCTATGCATGAAGGAGAAGGTAAGTAAAGAGTGCAGCATAAACCTAATCAACATTCATAATTCCCTCAGTGAATTGACGCTTCCAGAGTTGGAGGGATTTGAAAACGACCTCTCTGCCAGTTCCTAAAGCCATGTGTGGGATCGGTGATGGAGCGTTGTGGACGGGAAAGACTGGGCTTGAGTTCTTGCCTTTTTTCTACTTCTTTGTGGTTTTATGATTTGGAGTCAAGTTATAACTTTCCTGAGATTTTTTTTTTTCAAGAGCAGGATCATCCCCTGTCATTCCTACCTTTGAGGATTGGCCTGTGGATCCAATAAGATAGTTTAAGTGAAAACACCTTGAGAAGTCCACGCAGTGTTATAATTGTTAAGAACGAGTAAAATGACTTTGTTTTAAGAAGTTCTCGAACATTTTAGAGCGTTCCTTGAAATAACGAGGGGGACCCTCAGGGCATTGCAAAGAAGGATTTGAGAATCCCTTCGTTTGAAGATGCCCTTCAGCCCTGCTCAGCTCCCTCTCCTGTGTTCCTGAGTGGCTGTGACAGACGGCGCCCTTGAAGGAGTGGCGGGAAGGCTGAACCGACAGTGCCACGGAGGCAGCACTCAGCGTTCAAAAGCATGAGGACTTTGTTCATGTTTCCTCAGTATCTGAAAAGTACCTATCAGTCAAGAACCAGAGGCTTTTAAAAGGACCAAAAATAAAGTTAATATTGTAAATCTATTAAAAGTGGATGTAGCTGATTTAAGTAATCACGTATCAGACTTAGGATGTTATGTGTCTTTTATGAACAAAAAATACTTTGTGTTTTGTATGAGAGCTTCATCCGAAGGAAAAGAGAATATCCTTTCTCTGTGTGATGCTAAAATCTTTTTAATAATGGCGAATTGCTGCGCATTTTTTTCTCTTTTAAAATATTTAATGCTAGCCTTCCTTGCCTGAAATGGTGTGAAAATATTTGCCTGAACTTTGAGCAATAGCATAATTTAGTCTTAGATTAGAATGGATCTTAAAAGCTAGATGATCCAGATCCAGTGTACCATTCAATCCAGGCATCCTATTCTCTGACAGGAGGTCCTGCAGTCTCTGTTTGATTTTCTACCTTTCCTCAGTATCGCTTGTATTTGGAAGATTTTGCAGATGAGGAAACTGAGGCATAGGTTGGTTAAGTGACTGAGTCCAAGATCCCTTGGCCAGTAAGGAGCAAAGTCAGAGTGTGACTCGTTATGTCTGAATCCAGACCCCTAGCTTAAATCATTTGGCTTTGTTTATTGTTGCATAGCTCTTTATTTTTTTGTTAATCCTCATCCAGGGCTATTTTTTCCATTGATTTTCAGAGAGAGTGAAAGGGAGGAGGAGAGACAGAGACATCGATTGGCTTCTTCTCACATGCAAGGGATCGAGCCTGCAACCAAAGTACATGCCCTTGACAGGAATCAAACCCACAACCCTTCAGTATGCAGGCTGACGCCTGAGTCTAACCACTGACCCAAACTGGTTAGGGTGCATAACTCATTTTTAAAAAGTTACTTTTCACAATGCACTGAAAGCTACCTTCCATAACCCTGCTATCAGATTAAAACAAACAAGCAAACAAAAAACAAACAACATCTTGTTCTTTCATGTGGAGCGAGAGACAATATATCTAGTCTATACTCTTGTCAATTGCAATCCTTAAAATATCTGATTCTACTTAATGACTGGCCCCTTTCAATACTCTTAAATTTGATCTATTTTTAGGCGAAAGTATCTTCTCCTCTTACTTGTCTTGATTTAGCGCAGTTGTTGTACCCCCTATGTTTCCGGTTGACCTTTTCTGGGTGTTGAATACTTATCCAGTTCCCTGCACATACCTTGGAAACCAGTTCTGGACCCAGTATTTAAAATATTGTTTTAACATCGGGCATTGATTTGGACACTGTACAGTTATCAACTCTGTTCTCTTTTTTCACTGCCTCCTCTTGTTCTTTGCTTGCATTATGATTGCTGCCATTAAAAATTATGAAGACTTGTGAACTTTTCTTAAAGCAAGTCTTTTCATCTTGATGTTTTTAGAAGACTTTATATTAAAGTGGGTAAAAGTTTCAGCTTGTGTATTTAAGTCCATTTCAATTTAAAAATCTTTTTGTAATTTAAAATTTCCTCACAGATTACAGTTCAAAGTTGGTAAGTATTTTCTTCTAGCTATATGATTACTGCATAATTATTCAAGTGTTTTGGGTAAGATAAAATCATAAATATTATTTGTATCCATTCCCATTAATTATTAAGCACATGTCTCTTTCAGGGAAATTTAATCTATATGTCTGATTCATAGTCCCATAATTTTTCAAAATGTAATTTTGTAAGAGCCATCTAACATCAGTCATTTTTATGGAGTGTATGTGTGTGTGTGTGTGTGTGTGTGTGTGTGTGTGTGTGTGTTTATTTCTAACATCAGAAGGTAATGTTTTGTTATGAAAAACAAATGCTTACATGTTAAACATGTCTTATCTAAGACATAAACTTGGTTAACAAGTCCCTGTCATCTACCACTGGAAAAAAATGTACTTTTATTACAGATTGAGTTCCTTAAAATAGACTAGCTGATTCCCATGATACTATGCAGTGGGGTGTAATTTCTAGGAATAGTGGTAAGTCTCTGTTGCTCTTTCTTTGGCCCATAGATTAAGGAAAGTCAGTTAAAAAACAAAACAAACAAACAAACAAAAAAAACCCAGGATATTGCCCTGGCCAGTGTGGCTCAGTTGGCTGGGCATTGTCCCACACACTGAGAGGTCACTGGTTCGATTTTTGGTCAGGGCAAGTGCTGGGCTGTGGGCTTGATCCCCAGTAAGGGGCATGCAAGAGGCAGCTGATCCATGGTTCTCTTTTATTGGTGTTTCTCTCTCTCTCTCTCTCTCTCTCTCTCTCTCTCTCTCTCTCTCTCTGAAAATCAATAAAAATTTATATTAAAAAAGCTATAAATAAACAGTTGACAACAAGAATAGAAGGGTTGTCTAGTACATGATAGGGATATTATTGGGAAAGATATTGCCAAGAGGAGTTTCCTGGGCTTCTTGCAAGAAGCTTGACTTTTAGTGTCCACGTCAGGATTCTGAGAGCCCTTTTGAGGACTAGCTTGGCTTTGAGAAGGACAGAGGTGCTCAAAGGGCTTGGATGTTTAGGTTTGCCTCCTTGCCTTTAAGGCCAAGACTACTTGATTTATCTTTACTGCTTTTGTGTGAATCTTTTGTGTAATAGTGTAAACTTTCATTATATTAAGATCAAGATGGGGAGCACC
Source organism: Myotis myotis (assembly GCF_014108235.1). NCBI lineage: Eukaryota > Metazoa > Chordata > Mammalia > Chiroptera > Vespertilionidae > Myotis > Myotis myotis. The sequence goes on from NW_023416335.1 coordinate 180,120,041, forward strand.
AAACGTGTTTTTGTTCTCAAAGATTATTAATGTTATCATCATAATTAGCTAGTTTATTAATATTAATAATAGGAAGAGAGCAAAGGGGAGGCCAGACACTGTAAGCATGGTCACCTGGGAAGCTTCACTAGGAAGCTACAGCGTCACATGACATTGTTCCTCCAACTGGATTAACACCCTCCCTTCCTCCATCTGGTACTGGATTTTTGGGGGGAGAAGGGGAGATGGGCACATGCACAGTGAACATGGGGTGACATAGCTTAGGGAGGTGCTTATCTGTCAGTCTAGTCTGGGGAACAACGGATTGTCTAGGAGGGTGGAGCCACTCAAAATCTTGGAAGGTTAAAACCCCCAGACAAAGAGTTCCCTTCCTTCTCTTCTTGCTCTCTCTTGCTCTGTGACTTGCACTTGACCATACTCTGGCCTATTCTCTCTTCATAGCCACATGGCCTTAAGCAGCCACATGGCCATGGCCATGCAGACTCAGACTCTACATGCAGGATGCTGAACTGGACTGTACGTTAACATGGGACAGAAATTCTGGGCAGTGGCCTTGATTCTGGCCCTGATGAAGACAAGATTGGATGTCTTCCATGGCGAGGGGGACAGCAATGAGATCTTGGATGGGGAAGCTCCTTAATTTTACAACATCGACAAAGCTTTCCATAAATCCCAACCTCCCTTGGGGGACTGAGGAAATTTTTTTCCTTGAAACATCCCAAGAATTCCACTTCCACCAATAACATTAAAACTATGCTATGTTCTAAGTATACATTAGGCTAATAGGCAAAGTAGAGTTAGTATATTTTACAGAAGCTAAGGTATTGTACTAACTTGGTTAAAGAAACTTGCATAAGGCCTGACAATTTAATTTTTAAAAATCCAATTTGACTTCTTGATACAAAGGCAAAGCCATCTACACATTGAGGAAGAGATTTTCAGTTGGGTTAAAAGGGATGGGTTTTAAGGATAAGGTGGCAGCATCAGGCTGTAGGGAAGCCTGCAGGCGCGGGCATCAGACTGGGTAAAGCCCAGGTCTTAGCACTGATTTAAGTAATTGATCAAGTTTCCTAACCTCCCATGCCTGTGTGCTAGGCCATGTTTTCTGTGGAAATCAAGTGTAAAGGATCTAAGTGTAAAGCATTTAAGAAGGTACATTGCAGATGACACTTAAAAAAATCTTTTCCACAGTTTCTTTTTTATTTAAACAATACCAACTTTTCTTGAGCTATTCTTTATTTTCATGTTCAAATCAGGTAATACTTTTTTTTTTAACCAGGTTTTGTTACCCCCATTGCCTCTTTCCTTATTAGCCTCTTCTCTCCGTGTCCTTGTGCCATTGACCCTATTGTTTAATTGTTCTGAGATATGGAGTTTTTTAACCTAAACATCTGGGCCTGCAAATGTTTCATGAGATGCGCCTTATTTTTTATTGTATATTCTCATTTACTCCTTTTCCTCATGTTCCTAAAAACATCCTACTTATTGATCATGTATATTCCCTTTGTCTGAGGAAGACAATATTGGAAAATAACAACGTGGCAAAGTGCAGTGGAACTGAGATTTGGTTGTTTTTCTCTGTAGCTCCTTCCAGTTTTAAAATGATTTGGATCTCTGAAAATGGAAAGATCTGAAATTTCATAGGTGATACATTTGAATCACCTAGGAACCCAGTTTTCCCCAAACCCTCTTTGTGGTGTGTGTGTGTGTGTGTGTGTGTGTGTTTACTCAACATGTGCATATTTCCTACTTGCCCCATCTGGCATCAGCTTGCGCACCAGTCTCTCTAGCTGTTCTATGTCAAGAGCACTTTAGCCTTTTCATTATGAAAGAGAAAGAAATGAAACAATATGACAAAGAAAATACTTCCACTATTCTCCCCAACCTCACTTTTTGTTTTGTTGTTTCTAAGCAAGCTTCTTGCCATTTACCTTTGCATTTGCATTGCTTATTGATTGGCGATTTTGAAATTGTTTATTGTGCTCTTTTGTTTCACTGTTGAAGAGCTAAAACAAAAGCTACCAGGCCCTGTGAGGTATACATTTGCATGCAGTAAGCGTTGCCCTAGGAAAAAGTAATTGCTAATGCATATTTATGTGGCACAAATTTGCCATTTGTTTATGCATAAAATTATCAATAGTGCAGGGCGGCCCAGCCGTAGAAAATGGTGACCTTTTTAGCTTAATAAATAGAAATCAGCTGTTATTGTGGAAAGATCAGCCATTTATTCTGTGTTGAGGGACATTGCCGGGAAAATGCAGATTGGGGCTGGCAATATCATTAAATGGAAGGCCAGTGACCCTTTCTGTAGAGTCTATTATACTTTATCTAATAGGGGATAAATGACTCTGGTTGGCAAATGGAATAAAGAACTTTTTTTTTTCTTTTGAAATTGTATGACTATATGAATTTTCAGCCAGTAAAACTGAATAAGAAATCTCATGCTGACCTGTTGCTAGAATTCTCTTAAAAAGTATGTTTTAAAGTTGCTTTTTCTATTCATTATTCTCTGATTATTTCAATTTGTACCCACTGAAATAAAGTAAGTCAAAAGATATATTTTTTCCCAGGAAAATAGGCCTTCCTTCATTTTTAGCTTTCTTTTTTATTTATTTATTTTTTACCATACTTTTTTCTTTTCTTTGCAGGTATCTTTGACTTTTACAGGGCAGCTCTATATTTGATGTATTTAAAAGATTAATGGTAGAATAAGAGATTATCAAAATAAAGTTTCCAAAAGATTATAAACTGAGCTGGTTTTTCTTGTTGTGTTGTTGCTGGACTAAGCATAGCACTTTCTAATGATAAGAATGGCTTTTAAAGTTAGACTCTAATCTTTTGGATTAAAGAATATCCAGCCCTGGCCAGTATGGGTTCGTTGGTTGAGAGTCCTCCTGTGCACCTAAAGGTTGCTGGTTTGATTCTGGGTCAAGGCACATGCCCAGGTTGCAGGCTCAATCCCCAGTAGGGGGCATGTAGGAGGCAGCCAATTGATGCACTCTCACATCGATTTTTCTCTCCCTTCCTCTCTCTCAAAAAAATCAATAAACTATTCTTTAAAAAAAAGAATATTCTGTAAATTGAAAAACCTCATCATCATATTTTGTTAATATGTAAATAACCAACAGATAGTTTTTGTATCTTTTTGGATTGTTTCACTGATGTTTCTTATAAATGAAATGCTCTCATCCTTCCAGAGCTCATCTGTGGCTGGTTAACATGGTGGGATCTTATGCTACATTTAATATATATATCTGTATATCTATATCTATCTAAATAAATAATATTTTATACATATACTAGAGGCCCAGCGCATGAAATTCGTGCAGTGGGGGGAGGGGAGAGGGGTTGTCCCTCAGCCCAGCCTGTGCCCTCTCACAGTCTGGGAGCCCTTGGGAAATGTTTGACTGACATATGGCTGCTGCACTCGCCAGCCATGAGCCCGGCTTCTGGCTGAGTGGCACGCCCCCTTTGGGAGCAAACTGACCACCAGGGGGCAGCTCTTGCATTCAGCATCTGACCCCTGGTGATCAGTGCAGGTCATAGAGAGCGGTTGAGCAGCCTTAGCATATCATTAGCATGTTACGCTTTGATTGGTTGAATGGATGACCGGACACTTAGCATATTAGGCTTTTATTATATAGAATATGTGTATTTTATTGATTTCAGAGAAGGGAGAGGGAGAGTGAGACTGGAACATCAATGATGGGAGAGAATCATTGATTGAGTGCCTCCTGCATGCCCCCTATTAGGGATCAATCCTGGAACCAGGTATATGCCGACCAGAAATGGAACTGTGACCTGGTTCATAGGTCGACACTCAACCACTGAGCCACACCAGCCGGGCTCACACTATGTTTATTTGACTAACACTTCTTTGATGTGTTAGTGAACTTTTCTACTTGTAAGGACTTATTAACCACTTTTTCAATCCTTACAGAATTCACTGTTAAAGAGAAGTCGTGTGGTTTTTTATTCTTTATTGATTAAGGTATTACATATGTGTCCTTATCCCCCGTTAACCCCCACCCCCCCACTCATGCCCTCACCCCCCTGGTGTCTGTGTCCATTGGTTAGGCTTATATGCATGCATACAAGTCCTTTGGTTGATCTCTTTCTATTTGTTTGTTTTTCAATACCATTATGTAATATTTGACGCACTCAACATGTTATGTAAGTTGTGAAACAAGATAAGGAAACAGAGACCTGCAAACCCACCTCAGAATGTGGCAAAGCTCTTTGAAGCTACCTGCATGCCTGTCCCTGATTGTGTCTCCTGACACAAGTGCAAGGCCACGGGCGTAAAGTTCCTGCAGCAGTGGTCTTTCCCTGTGCTGCGCTCTAGCACCACAGCGCATGCTGCAGAGTGACTGAGCAACCTTTTACTGGTAGAAGGGAGACTGTTGCCCCTTTTAAAAGCAGAGGGCGTAACTAGGATTCAGACACCAGGGTACGTTAGTCCATAAAATGAATATATATTTTTAATACATATACATTTTTTATTGATTTCAGAGAGGAAGGGAGAGGGAGAGAGATAGAAACATCAATGATGAGAGAGAATCATTAATCAGCTGCCTCCTGCACACCCCTTACTGGGATTGAGCCAGCAACCCAGGCATGTGCCCTTGGCCGGAATTGAATCTGGTACCCATTGAGCCAAACCAGTCAGAGCTGAATATATATTTTTATGTCATTTTTAAGGTATTGATTTTAGGTCCGTTAGATTCATAGTCACTAGTGGGAGAAAAAATGATTTAATGGGCAGGTTGGAACTCCAGAGGGAGAGCAGCAGTGATTATCCCCTTCTTCCTCAACTCCCTGCCCCTGTTATGTAATACTAGAGGCCCAGTGCATGAATTCATGCACCACTGAGGTCCCTCGGCCTGGCCTGCAGGATCAGGCCGAAACCAGCTCTCTGACATTCTCTGAGAGGTCCTGGATTGCAAGAGGGTGCAGGCGAGGCTGAGGGACCCAACTGGTGCATAATTGGGGCCGGGAAGAGACACAGGAGGCTAGCTGGGGAGGGACCGTGAGAGGGCTCTGGGGCGTGTTCTGCCCATCTCACTCAGTCCTGATTGGCCAGACCCCAGTAGCAAGCTAACCTACTGGTCGGAGTGTCTGCCCCCTGGTGGTCAGTGCACATCATAGCAACTGGTCTATTGGTCAACTGTCTGCCCTCTGATGGTCAGTGCATGTTAAAGCCAGCAGTTGAGCAGCCTTAGCATATCATCAGCATATTACACTTTGATTGGTTGAGCAGCCAACTGGTCGACTGGACACTTAGCATAGTAGGCTTTTATTATATAGGATCTTCAAGTAGCTGAGAAGAGAACTGAGGGGGGTGGCAGGGATAGGCAGTTTATCATCTGTCTTTACAAAGGATCACAAAACAAATTTCAACTGAATTATTACTGTGTCTCTAATTGTGATAGAACAGATTATTTTGATTTGATACGAGTTGCCAAGATTATTTTTTATAAGGTGGTTTTTAAGTTAATGAATATATTTTATTTTTATAAAACCCAGAGTTTTAAGATATTTTGTATTGAGATTATAGGATATTAAGGAATCAAGTTTATTTATTTATTTATTTTTTAAGAAAAGAGACCCTTTTCACAACTCTAAGAAAAGAAACTTCATCATGGTGCCTTTCTTAGTCAAGTTTTAAGTGGTATTAGTGAGAATGACCATCACCATAATTTTAAAAATAGGGTGTTTTCTGTTCCATAAATACATAGAAAATTATTGTTTTATACTAGTCTATTTCTTTTCCCTTTTTATCTTGCTTCTTTTTATGATAAGGGATGACTTAAATATCCTTTTACTTCTGTGTAAATTCTGATTTAGGGCACTAATAATAATTCTAGTCAATTTTACCCAAGTAATGTTGCTAGCACCTCAAATGAATTTTCTCTTAGGCTGCTTTGGAAGTTACATCTGTATTCTTATATATGAAAAAAACTAATTATAGTATAGGTTGGGAATTTTTTAAAATTCTAATTATATTTTTAATATTCTGACATGCTGATATGTTATAATTGAAGGAAAATATGCCTACTGAAATTTGACTATTTCAAAATTTGACCTCACATAAAGATTATGACATCAAACAAATTTTTTAGAATTTTATATTTTAACTCAAGTTTTTTGAGTTCTTTGACAAAAAATATATATACATACAGGCTCCCTCTTGTGGGTAAAATTACCACCTGTGTATCTCTGTGTTGCCCAAATATAGAATATGGCACAATTTGTCTGTTTTGCTTTTAAGTAAATTCTGTGGTAGTCAGATGTGACATTTCACTTAACTGGGAAAAAAAGGAGTAGAGTTTGGTGTATATTTTGAAGCGACATTTTTTTTTAAAATATATTTTATTGATGTTTTACAGAGAGGAAGGGAGAGAGATAGAGAGTTAGAAACATCGATGAGAGAGAAACATCGATCAGCTGCCTCCTGCACATCTCCTATTGGGGATGTGCCCGCAACCCAAGTACATGCCCTTGACCGGATCGAACCTGGGACCTTTCAGTCCGCAGGCCGACGCTCTGTCCACTGAGCCAAACCGGTTTCGGCTTGAAGCAACATTTTTAAAGAAAAGAAATAATTATTTTAAAATGGCAGACAACCTTTATTTTATTGCAACAGCATAATTCCTGAAGTTCAAAAATTTTAATAACTTTTGTCATTTTGGAAAATCTCTAATGGAGTAATTCATGAACTAATGAAATAATATGCAGTCTTCACTTTGTCTACGAGGGGACTTTAGGATTTTTGTCAATATTGTTAAGAGTTCTGAGGGTGGAATGAAGTAAAATTCCTCCCTACCAATCATGCTCCAGACAGATACTCTATGGTAATAAGACATCACAAATTCCATAAGCCTTGTGGTCAAAACTGAACAATCAGGGGTGAAAGATGAATGAACACTGAAACAGTACTCAGTTCTCCATGAACTGAACTGACAGGAAAGAGACGGAGCTAGAACTGATGCTGTGGCTGCCACCATATGCATGTTCCCTACTTTCAGAAGTCTGATGCTTGGGAATTTCAATTGATTGCCAAGGGCCATTTCTGTCCAGTCTGAGGAAATTGGTAGCAAAGCCAGAGTTTTATTCATTCCTGAAAGTGGCAAGCGCATTGTTTCTGAGGTTGAGCTGGTCATTCATAGAGATATCTGGAGTAAGGGATGTGAATGTAGAGGTAGTTGGGTGACTCCCACAAAACAATTACAAGCTGACCATCACTGTCATATGTTTGAATGGAATCAAATAAGGGACCTATGAGGATACCTGAAGATAGCTCGTAAATCATTTCAAGAAATAAGAATTTTCCTGTCCTAAAGTATCTGCAGGATGTTTACATGAAAATTAGCCAAAATGAACAGCTTCTAAGGGAATTAACATATTTATACATATGAATATAACATAACTTATATTCATATACATTTTTAGATTAACTCTGGTGGCATTACAATGCCAAATTAATGCCTTTTTTCATAAACAATGACTTTATTATAATTATTATATATTTCTATAAATTTACATATGTATATATTAATACATTGTTTGAAAAGCTTAGCTCCCTCCTGCTTCCACAAGTCTTATGTTGATAGATTTACTAAAAAAGAAATGTGCATTGTTAATTGTTTTATTTTATTTTTTCTAGCATTCCTTTTGCTGATGACACGATTCCTGTTTGAATCTGTTTACAAGATTCTGAAAGCTGAACAGAGAATTTTGGCACTGCACTGGGCAGGAAAAAGGTACATTCATAAAAAACATAATACACACCTTTGATAAATCAATTACTACATTTGCTTACTTCACAACAATGGAAGTTTATGTGCCTTCTCTTATTTTTAATTTATAAGTAAAATTTATGACAGCTGCATATAAAACTATAGTACATATTTCTTTTAAATATTCAGATGACAACTAGATATGTAATTATGATTTTGAAACATTACATTATAAAGGTAATGTCCCTAAACTGGCAGATGATAGCAGCAGCATTTTCATTTTCTTAATGAGAGACACGTTTTCTTAAAGTTGCAAAAGCTTTTTATTTCCATTAATGAATGTGTTTTAAAACAGTTGATAATTTGTTGTTGTTGCTGCAAAGGAAATATTTAGAGTCACAATGAGTAGATCACACATTTTACAAAATTTTCCATAGTCTACTAAATATTCTAGGGTATGCTTTCATAAACACATACAGAAGTGCAATTTTGCCAAGGCCCATTCCAATTCATTTGTGGGCATCTATCTGTGCAGGAATTTATGAAACTCTTGTTTGTTTGTTTTTAAAAAAGTAATACTCTTGGAAATAGGAACTGAAGGTTTCACCACAGACCAACAGTTGAAAATCCTTTTCTAATCTGTGGCTGACTGACTGTCTTGGGGTGGCCTCAGAAAAGTTTGGAGATAAGTGATCCTGTTGTTGTGAAGAGGTTCATAGGATGGAAAAGGCATTCTCTTTCGAGGCCTAAAAAGAATGAGAAAAAAGTGGTCTTCTTGCAAAGTGAACTAAAACTTACTTGTTTACTAATCCATACTTAACATCTTGAGACTAAAACTTCAAGTTACACATTTATTTGTGAAAGCCCTTAGAAACAACAGTGGTTTTTACCTTCTTTAAAAACTAAATTATTACAAATCTAAATAATATTTTTAAATTTATAAATAAAGCTTCATGTAGTCACAGACAAATGAAATCTAATATGCAGGAAGGAGTGGTGAGTAATGGATTTTATGCTAATAGAAGTGGAACAAGTCACAAATGAATACTGCAAACGTAAAACTTCTATAATTTTACTAGTGAAACTACCAGTGCAAGTAAAAGTAAAAGACAAACCACAAACTGGCCTGCTGCTAATAAATATGAAAAACATTACTGTTATATTATAACTGTTATATTATAAGAAAGACACTAACATAATTTTAAAAATAACTGTTATAAGAAAGACACTAACATAATTTTAAAAATAAGATATAAGAACAAATGATTACTGAGGAATTTAATTTGAATATAAAAAACTAAACAAAAGAAATGCAAGTTACTATCCATCTAGTAAAGAGTTACTATCACTTATTATCTAACTAGTAAAAAAGTAGTTTAGAATGACAGTGCTGGAACCAGAATGTGGGGAGATAGGTGCTTTCAGTAATGTTGGAAAAAGGTTATATTTGCTCAACTTTCCAGGAAGTAATTTAGCCATCTCTGTGAAGAGCCTTACATGTTTCTAAAGCATTCTATGCAACATTTCTACTCTGTTCCTTTGAAGCGCATTTGATTGCAAGTAATCTGAAATAGTTTTAAAATGATAGAACTCGATATGTCATTGATGTGAAGTCTGTGTAGGCAGTTCAGAGTGGTTGGATGGCTCCACAGTCCTCAGGGGCCCAGATCCTTCATCTTTTACTCTGAACATATGGCTTTACCTAATGTCTTAGAATACCTAGTATTGGCATACCTGCCTTCATATTCATATTCCATTTACAGCGAGGGAATATTTCTAGGAGAAGATCATGCTTTCTCCCTTTAAGGATGTCTTCTGAAAGATTCCACATTCCTTCCACTTACATTCCCTTGACTAGAACAGAATCACATGGCCGTGCCACACTGCAAGAGAGGCTGGAAAATGTAGTTTTTGTCTTGCAATATAAATGTGGAGTGGTTATTAAGTGGAATAATAAGAGAACAGATATTAGGGCCTAAGTAACAGTGTCTGGCAATTTCACTTCCAAGAAACTTAACTTAATGAAATAATTAAAGGTGTTAACATTTAGTATGTAAATATGTTAATTTTCATATATTTATAATGGGAATAATTTAAGGTTGATTAAACTGCCCAACAGTGATTAGATAAATTTGAGCACTTTCATGTTATAGGATATTATACAGTTCTGACTAAGAATTTTGTATAAGTATTTTAAAAAGTATTCTCTTACTTTAGAATAGCGATTTTCAACATTTTCATTTGATGGCACACATAAACTAATTACCAAAATTTTGCAGTGCATATCAAAACATAAATTTCTTGCAGATCTGACAAAAAAATAGGTATACTTTTGATTCATTTGTACCAGATAGCTATTGTTGTGTTGGCTGCTGTCATTTTTTTTTATTTGACAATCTAAAGAATGAGGTATTCCATGTCTTAAGAATTCTTATGGCACACCAGCTAAAAAACACTGCTTTAGAATATTAAAGGAGTGAGAAATTAGGTTAAAGCTATGTGAAAAATCACAATGAGGTAGCAATCTGTGAGGAATTTTTTGCAGACATTAGAGTGAGAGCATTTTACCCCTGAAACTAAGCTGACTTTAATCTTCGTAACTTGTAAGAGAAACATAATGTTGAGGAGCATAGGTGTTGGAGGCGCACTGTTTGGGTTCAGTGCCACTTAATGTCTGTCTATTGTTGGGTATATTCCTTAAGCACTGATTCCTCATCTGTATGACCTAAATAATAAAGGAATACACCGTATCATGCAAATAACTTATCATGTAAACACTAATGCCTACAAAAGAGATTTTAAAGCCCCAAAATGTACTGAAGATAATCAATTTATAAATTATTAAAGTTTCAATTTAATAGGAAGATAGAATAATTTTAAATCTAAATGCCCCTAATAACATAAACTTAAAAATTATTAAGGAAACAGATCTATAATAACAGTGATAGTATCACACTTCTCTCAGCTACAGATGGGATAAATGGATAGAGAAAGTTAGTAAGGATGTAGAGTTGAAAGACAAGATTAAGAAATGACCTGATAGACATATATACAATCTTGCATACATTTACAAAATTCACCTTATTTTGAAGAACACATGGAACAGTTATAAACATTAATGGTACACTGTCATATATTAGTTCTCAGCCATTTCAAAGACTTGGAATCATGATTAAATTAAGCTTCAAATAAATAACAAACATATAGCTAGAAAAAGTTTCAAAATTAAAAAGAAATCACAATAGAAATTATAAATATTTTAGACTAAACAAAAGTGAACACTCTATGTGTATCAATTGTATAATGCCTGTAAGATGTATTTACTGGGAAAATTATGCCTTAAATAAATGCATTAGAAAAACAGAGTAAAATTATTAGTCCAAGAATTAATTTCAAAAAGACCAAAAAAATAAACTTAAAAGTAGCAGAAGGAAGAAATTGAAGTAAGAGAAAACTTAATGAAGTGAAAGAGAGGACAAAGAAAGTGAAACATCGATTGCTGCCAATGATGAATAAGTTTTCCAAAGCTCTGATGAGATTGAGCAAGAGAGCAAATGGCAAGGGGCAAATAACCATTATCAGGGATGACAAAGGCAACATCACAACAGCCAATATAGTAAAGCAAAGTAAAGAAATAAAGTTAATGGGCTTGAGAACCAACCAACCACTTGTCATTATTGGCAAATGATATGAGTTAGTAAGAGAATTTAGTAAAGTTGATGCATATACTGAAATCAACTATATTTCTATGTATCAGTATCAATTTTTATCTAGTATACAGTAATAAGAGATGTGCAGAACCTCTATGGGAAAAATTGTGAAACTATTAAGAAATATTTTCAGGGTTGGATTAAATGATGAGATAAACCATGTTTATATACTGAAAGATTCAGTAGTGTAGAGATGTATGTCCCTTACTCCCAAATTGATTTGTAAGTACAATGTAATCACAATCAAAATGCCAGCGGGTTGTTTTGTGTTTGTTTCTTTGTTATTTGTTTGGATAGATTTTTTATTTTTATTTTATTTTTGTGTGTGTGTGTGTGTGATGTGACAAGTTGATTCTGAAATGCAAAAGGCAAAGAATAGTCAAGACAAAAAAAGAAAGACTGGGTGGGAGTACTTGCCCTGCCAATATTATATAGCTCTCATAATTCAGTAAGTGTGGCATTACTGCAGGGGTAGGTAAGTAGACAAATGAGAAAGAACAGAGAGCTCAGAAACCTCATGGACATGTGGACATTTTATTTATAATAAAGGTGGTACTTAAAAGCAGTAGAGAAATAACAGACTTTTAAATGCACAATACTGGGAAATGTGATTGTAATGAGAAAAAATTAAATTGGATCTCAACCTCATATTACACACACACACATACACACACACCCCAAAAAATTAGTTTGCCGGGAGCCGGTCCATTCTTGCTGTTTCAAAGGACCTGGCATATATGGCATACTGTTCTTAAAATGTTTGCTCACCTTCTTGGCACTATGTGTTTTAACCAAGGTCTCTGAGAAAGGTTGTTTCCCCAGGTAGGGATTTTCCCCTGAAGTTAGGGAGGGAATAAAACCTCTTAACTAAGTGCCAGGCGGGTAATTAATCACTTTAACTATGAACAATCATGCTTAAGCTACATAATCTTTACTCCCTGGAATGGAGATAAGAAACGCCCTAACCTTTGTAATAGAGATTGATAGGATTGAATCAACTGGTATAAATACAGATGTAACTAGACAGCAAGAGACAGAACTTAGAATACAGAGCTTAGAACACAGAACTAAGAAGACAGAACCTACACAGAACCTACAGACAGAAGAACTTCGCCGGAGAGAACATGGCAAAAGATCCTGGACAGAAACTGGCCTCAGAACCTAGAGACAGAACCTAGCGAGAGAACATGGCAAAAGATCCTGGACTGAACCTGACTACAGAAATTGGCAAGAGAACCTGACTAGAACCTTGTGACTGAACCTGGCTGGAGAACCTGGGCAGAAACTGGCTGGAGAACCTAGCAAGACAACATGGACACAGAACTTGGCTGGAGATCCTGGATAGGCTGCTGATCAACTGAACATTGTCTCCGTATCATTCCTTCTTCGCCGACTCCGTCCACACCTTTGGAGACCCCTGGACCTGCTGGGTTTGGACCCCGGCATCTGGCGCCCGAACAGGGACCCCTAGGTAAGCCCCACTCTCGGGACGGATAGGACTCCACCATAGGAAGAGGGTGGATAGTCTTTGCCGACTCCGTCCACACCTTTGGGAACCCCAGGAACAGGATTCCCCTAGGTAAGCCCCCCCCACCTTGAAAACCCCCACTCTCAGGATGGATAGGACTCCACCGTAGGAAGAGGGTGGATAGTCTTCGCTGACTCCGTCCACACCTTTGGGAACCCCTAGAACAGGATTCCCCTAGGTAAGCCCTCCCCATTGAGAACCCCACACTCGGGACGGATAGGACTCCACCAGGGTGCTACAGACCCCCCTATAGAGGATAAGTAGGGTAAGAAGGTGGATAGTACAGAACTTAGATTGAGAAGATGTGCCATACTGAGTCCAAAGAAAGAAGACTCTGTATTGATCTTTAGATTAAGAAGATGTGCCATACTGAGTCTAAAGAAATAAGACTCTGTATTGATCTTTTAACATATATGCTTGCTAGCAGAGGAATTAAGGTTACTCCCAGTCAGACAGAACGTTTTATACAAGAAGCATGTCCATGCTTTTCTGAGGAAGGAAAGGTAAATGTAAAGGCATGGGAGAAGGTAGGCCCAAGGAGCCTTATCCTTAACCCCACTGCAGCCTTTCCACCCCAGGAAAGTGCAGGATTGGCAAGCTCTCCTTGGGGTGATAGATCAGGATTCAGGTAATAGCGGAAAGCGCCAATCCTACTCTTAAAATGGATACAAGAGAGCATTTGGGGTTTTTCTTTTTAATGCCTGGCTTTTAAAAAATAAAAAAGGGGGAATTTGCCGGGAGCTGGTCCATGCTTGCTGTTTCAAGGGACCTGGCATATATGCCATACTGTTCTTAATATGTTTGCTCACCTTCTTGGCACTATGTGTTTTAACCAAGGTCTGTGAGAAAGGGTGTTTCCCCAGGTAGGGATTTTCCCCTGAAGTTAGGGAGGGAATAAAACCTCTTAACTAAGTGCCAGGCGGGTAATTAATCACTTTAACTATGAACAATCATGCTTAAGCTACATAATCTTTACTCCCTGGAATGGAGATAAGAAACGCCCTAACCTTTGTAATAGAGATTGATAGGATTGAATCAACTGGTATAAATACAGATGTAATAAGACAGCAAGAGACAGAACTTAGAATACAGAGCTTAGAACACAGAACTAAGGAGACAGAACCTAGGCACAGAACCTACACAGAACGTTCTCTAGAGACAGCAGAACTTCGCTGGAGATCCAGACCAGAACTTGGCTGGAGATCCTGGCTAGAGATCCTGGCTAGGCTGCTGATCAACTGAACGCTGTCTCCGTGTCCTTCCTTCTTCGCCGACTCCGTCCACACCTTTGGGGACCCCTGGACCCGCTGGGGTTGGACCCCGGCATTAGTTAATCAAAAACTAAGTGTAAGAGGCAAAACAATAAGAAAATCTCCTATAAGAGATTATCCCATATTCTCATACAAGAGAATCTAAGACAATAACTTTATGACCTGGAGTAGGAAAAAAAGCACATATACTACATTATTTTTAGTAGACTATTTTTCAGAGCAGTTGTTGGTTCACAACACCATTAGCAAAAGGTACAAAGATTTCCCATATACTACCTCTCCCTTCCCCCCAACACACATGTCCTCCCCCATTATCACCTCCCCACCCAAGTGATGCATTTTTTTAACAATTCATGATTGACACATCATATCAGCCAATGTTTATCATTTGTATTAGGGGCTACATTATTGTTTTTTGTTTGTAAGATACACCATAACAAGAGTAAAAAGACAGGACACAGAGTGGTAGAAAAAAATTTGCAAAACATCATTGACACAGGTGGTATCCAGAATAGATTTTTTAAAACTAAGAATCAATGTCAAACTTCACATAATCCAATAGAAAATTAAGCAAAACAACAAATCCTAATGTCCAATAATATGTCCAACTGCCCAAACATATAAAAAAGTGTGTAGTCTCACTATTAGTCAAGGAAATACAAATTAACTCATAATGAGATCCCACCATGAATGCTTCGGAGGGGGAAAACAAAAATGGCTGGCAGGTCAGAGCATTGACAAGGATGCAGAGCAGCATCCACGCTCACAGAGCACTTGTTGGGATCTACAAGGGAATAATCACTTTCTGATATAGGATCTAGTAAATGTATACCACTGCTGAAGCATAGCAACAGTAGATAAGCATCCTGTAGAAGTATGTGCATTTGCGTATCAGGAGACATGGTCAAGAATAGTCACAGCAGAAACATTTGTATTTGCCAAACATTGGAGACAATTCATTTGCCACTGAGCAGAGGGAAAATGTAGAATAGTCATTCAATAAAATATGAAGTGATGACAATGGTCACATTTTAGTGACCTAATTAATATTAAGTGGGGAAAAACCAAAGACATAAGAATATACACAGGATGATTTCAGGCCAATAATCATATCGTTCAGAAATGCATTGTAGATGGCAAAACTATAAAGAAATGTGAGAAAATACTACTGAATGAGCCATGGATGCTGATCTCTGGAAATGAAAAAAGAAGCTGGGCTGAGGGAGGGAGATTTGGATCAGAGCACTTCTCACCCCAGGGAGAGTGTCAGTGAAGTCCTGTGTGGTGGATACATGGGTACATGCTTTCCAACCATTTGTAAAACTGCATATGTTGTATACATGTATTTCATAATTGATAAGTGTTAAAATAAAACAGCAGATAGTTATGAAAAGTTTTATTTCTTTTTTTAAGTTTTATTTCTTTAGTGGTGCATTATATGAGGGAGATACATAGTTGCGAACAGTATAACTTAAGTTGCTACATCTTTCAAATTTAGGAAAAATAAGTTAAGATGCTTATTAAGAATTTCCCACATTGGAAATGAAGAATAATAGGATATTAAAATATGCCTTTATTTTTCCAGTATTCTTTTTCTTTAAAAAAATTTAACATAGGATATCAAGTATTGCCAAAATGTTTTAGAAATATAAAATTATGAATATTTTGTTTCCGTACAAATTGAAATACATCATGTACAAACATCCTCTACGTATACCAACAGTATGCACAAAAAGGCTGAGTTGGATATCAGGTTTTATATTGCATTGAACAAAAGTAACACGCAAACTATAAGTACCTCACATAGGTATTGTAAATCTAAGATTTTGCAGAGGTAAATTGAGAACATTGGTTACTTATACCATTGGTGGTAGTTATTTTTGTTTTGCTTATCTCCTTCCGTTTTAACATTCTTTTAAAATGTCACTGCATGTATAGTTATTTGCTTTAACCATTTAGCCAGTTAATAATTTGTCATCCTAAGTGGTTGTTTTTTTATACATACCTTTGGGTCACCTTTCTCTTTTACTTGCAAATAAGCAAGCTCTTTGCTCTAACTGTTCATCAAATCCAATCCCCCTTTTTTCCTTCAGTCACCCTAATCTAGAAAGTAAAACTCTTTATTGCTTGGAAAAAGAAAAATAATCCCAACATATTGTAAATTGTCAAGTGAGTTCTTTATAATTAAAGATTACTCTGCAATATACAATTTTTAAGGCATTTATCTCGACAGGGTTCACTGGCCTTTGAGAATGAGCCACTTTGTTGACAAATCTGTCATCTAAATTGTGCAACATTAACGAGAACTCTGAGCAGCACACTCTTACATTTTAATGTGGGTGGCAGTTGAAGGGGGTGGGGGAACTCACACCATCAAAACAAAATACTGAATATGATTGAAGTTGATTTAAAAAAGGTCTGCCACCTGTGGATAAAAATGTGCATTCCTCCAAACACATAATAATTAAAAAGACTAGAAAGGCTATGGCAAAATCCAATGACCCTCTGAAATCAAAACCCTGGTTATCAAGAAGAAAAAAAAATACCCAACAAGCCAACAAAAAGGGGCAGAAAAAAAGAAGGCGCTGATTTACACAGTTATACAGATACAGGGCTTGTGATGCTTTTTACCTGTGCGACTAACTGCCCGCGTTCTATACCTTCATCCACAGTTCTTACCAACATATGGTAGAGCTGATTCCTCAAAGTGCGGTCTTTGATTTGAATCCCTGTGTCCTCATTAATAACTCGTTATGTGATTCTATATTTCCTGAACAGTATAAAATTCTATACCTCATTTTTTCATAACCCCTTATAAATCATGGCAGATCATCTTTAATTGCTACGCTCAACCTCTTGAACAGACGCCTTTTTAGAAATACTTTCAGCTTAGTTTTCTCAAGATAATAAAACATTATAGGCAAAAACACCATGAATAGCACGCTAACAGAATATTTAAATCTAAGAGCATTACACTCTTATAGTTTTTCTTAACTCAAAATTATTTGTTTAAAGGCCTGATGGTGCGTGTCTTCATGCTCTACCTGCAAATATTGATATCCATCTGAATAGTTTAACATAAAGTTAGAAGCTTATTTTTCTGGGTGTTTCGAGTGTATGCACCAGGGGAATTTCATTAGCACAATTTGAATTGCAGAGTTCATTTTGAAATGTAACATAAGTAAGATAATGCAATTAACTAGAGATGCTCCATTGTACTGGTCTTGGAACCAGATATTGCTACTTGAGTAGCCAATGCTAATCCACTTGAAGCAGCTCTAAAACACAAGCAAGGCAGAGAAAAATGGTCTATGCAGAATTCCTTTGACTTTCAGCTTCCTGATTGATAAGGAATAATGAGTGAGAATCATTCAAAAGTTACAGGAAAATTAGAATTGTATTATTTTATGCAAGTCAGCTGATCATATGCATCTTAATAATTTAATAACAACTGCTTGAGTATTGTTTTGTTATTCAGCAATTATAATTAGGAGGATTTTTCCTTCCAAATAAAATTATGCATGAACTGCTGACCAGAAGTCTTTAAAATAATGTATATGAGCAAGCAATGGCTTAATTTTGCATCTTTCTTTAGAATACTAAGTAACAAAGAAGCAGTTCTAACAATAATAATTTAATTTGAGAAAAAACCTTGAACGCAAAGTGTCTCCATAAAACTTTTTGCATAATTAGGTTATACATATTCTCAATGGAAGAAGTCTTGCCCATGGTCACATTCAGTAAATGAAAATACATTTTGCATAAATTGGTGAAGTTGAACTGCTGAGATTCATTATAAAATGTAATAAATATTTACTAATTTTAAAAGTAATTATGGACTGTGATATTTATTTTCTTATATGATATTTGTATCTATGAATCTGTTAGTAGAGAATTTTTTTTAAAAAACTCATATTTTATAAAAACAATTTGCTGTATAATACTGTATAATATGGCATGACATACTATACCATAATATAATATAACATAATGTAATGTAATATAAACATGATGTTAGACCTGCAATTAGGGAATTTCATTCCCTCTTAACATGGGAAAGCTTTTTTATGCAAGTGTAATTTTAGGCATTTTAAATCTGTGTGAATGAATTGGTTATAGAACAATTTTCTAAGTATTTAGAAATAAGTTAAATCTCTTATACTATTGCCGATGTAAATTTTAGAAAGGTTAAAGGTTTAAATTCTTAATTAAAGAATCCATAAGGGTATTAAGAGATAGTGTTGGTGAATATTTATATAAGTTGGGGGTAGGGTTGAAAGTTATTTTTAAGCATTATATCAGAGGCAAATCGCAAAAGAAAATTCTTGCTAGGTTTGATCACATAAATGAGAAAGTTTCTTTGTGTCTTAAAGGATGGCAGGCAAACAAAGGAGGAATGGAGAAATACATTTGTAATATGTTAGGTTTAACTATATAAATTGCCATTTTTGTTAAAACTGTCAGACTATTGGCAATTTAATATGTTCATGTATGTACTGAAATGTAATTTAAACTGCTTACAAATTAACAGAAAAGTAGAGAAATAATTTGAATATTCAATTACTAGGAGGAAACCAAGTGAGGAATAAACATAAAATATATATTTTATTTTTGTAAGAATTCAATAAATGCACATACATTTTGAGATCCTAGTTCATTTAGCAAGTTGACAAAAATTTAGATGCCACAATAACCAAAGAGATTGTATTGCGATGAGGCTTCTCTTTGACTGTGGCCAGTGCTATCACATGTATTACTGAACCAGAGTACCGTTTATTTTATACAATACACCTTAAAATCTGTTTTAATGTTGATCTTGTGCTTTTTGGAAATTACCTAATGTTTTACATATAAGGTGTCCACCCAAAAGTGTATACACACACTTTGCATAATAAAGGCATTGTTTATTAAAATACATTTCATTTTCAAAACTGAGCTATCAGCTGTTAAAGTGTGTATACAGCCCTAGCCGGTTTGGCTCTCAGTGGATAGAGTGTCGGCCTGCGTACTCAAGGGTCCCAGGTTTGATTCCTGTCAAAGACATGTACCTTGGTTGCGGGCACATCCCCAGTAGGGAGTGTGCAGGAGGCAGCTGATTGATGTTTCTCTCTCATTGATGTTTCTAGCTCTCTATCCCTCTCCCTTCCTCTCTGTAAAAAATGAATAAAATATATTTTAAAAAAATAAAGTGTGTATACATTTTTTGGGACTCCCTATATGTGTTTATAGTAACATAAAATTGAAACAACCTATATACAAAAAAAAATGTGCCCTGGGTTAAAAAAAATTGTGGTTTTTATGAGTATGGAATATTAATTTCATTTAAAAATGCTGTTTTAATGACCAGGGAAACCAGGACTTTGTAAACATTCAAGAAGCACATGTATAACACACACAGGGCTGTATCATGCATGGAACAAAAGTACTGGTAGAATATATACAAAATGCTAAAAGACTATATCTACACTGCAGGATTATGGCTGATTAAAATTTCTTTTTTGCCTTTTTATTGCATGTATTACATACCTTTCTTTAATGAACATATATTACTTTCATTTTAAGGAAGAATACACATTAAGTATTAAATTTTAAACATCAGTGTAGTAATCCATATATTAAGGAGCTTTCCCCTATATTTTCTTGTAGGAGAGTTTTTTGGTTTCAGCTCTTATGTTTGTCTTTAATCCACTTTGAGTTAGGTTTTTGTGAGTGGTGTACAAACGTATCCAATTTAATTCTTCTTCATGTGGTTAGCCAATTTTCCTAGCACTGCTTATTGAAGAGACTACCCTTTATGCATTTAATATTGTTGGCTCCTTTGTCAAGTTTTAATTGACTATATAAGTAAATGTTTATTTATGGACTTTCAATTCTGTTCCATTGATATTTGTGTTCATTTTTATGCCAAATACCTCATTGTTTTGATTATTATAGCTTTGAAGTATTGGTTGAAATCAGGAAGTATGATAACTTCAACTTCATTCTTCTTTCTCAGGATTGTTTTGGCTATTTGTGGTCTTTTGTGGTTCCATATTAATTTTAGAATTTTTTTTCTGTGAGAAATGCCCTTGGAATTTTGATAGGGAATGCCATAGTAATCCATACATAGTTTTCTAATGATAGCATTATCTATGTACATAGAGTGCTATATGAATATAAATTCTTTGTTCTTATTTTTAATTAGAAAAAATCAAGAAAGACAAAATATTTGGAGGAATTTTTAACATATTTAACTAAAGTTTATATGGCTAGGATAATATGCTGTAACAGTTCCACTAAGTTTATCCAGAATCCCCTGGTTGAGTTGGGTTCGTACTGCTTCCGAGGAGATCAGTCTCAGGTAGTTTTTCCTGTCATGATAACATTTGCCTTCATTTGAAATCCACTGTTTAATGCCCTAGAAATAAGATTTTTAGAATACTTTGAAAATAAATTCTAGATCCTGTATAGTGGGCATTAGATAATCATTCCTTATTTATATACTCACCTTTTGAAAACCATAATTAAATTCTGCTATTCTAGTGTTTCTTAGTCACTTTTTAAAATGACATAATTATCTCTATTGTTGTAAGCATAACTCATATCCATGCATTCATAGATGTGTCTACTGTTGGATATTTTAAAAGTCTGCTGTATCCCCCCATCTTTCTCTCACTTTTATAAACAAACACCTCAATTAATAGTGATTATTCTAACAAAATGATCCAGGGGATGAAGAACTTTATTAAAATAAGGTTAAATATACTTCACAGATTATTCAAATGAATTTATCTTTTTAGATTTAAAGAAACTCTTGCAAAATGAATTTTATATTCTTTTTTAAAAATATATTTTATTGATTTTTTGCAGAAAGGAAGGGAGAGGGATAGAGAGTTAGAAACATCGATGAGAGATAAACATCAATCAGCTGCCTCGTGTACACCTCCTACTGGGGATGTGCCCATAACCAAGGTATATGCCCTTGACCAGAATTGAATCTGGGACCCTTCAGTCCGCAGGCCGACGCTCTATCCACTGAGCCAAACCGGTCAGGGTGAGTTTTATATTCTTTTATTGCCCAACTAACTTCATGTGGATACTTAAATAAGTGAATTTAATCTATTTTTAAACTTTATCTGTAGTGATATTAAAAAGCATCGACAAATATTTGAACTTTAGGAATAGGAATAATTTTTTAACAGTAAGTAATGTGTTTATAAAGGAAATTGTACATCAAGACTAGAGATTTTAGAAAGGAGTGACACAGAAACTTAATAGAACTCAAGATATTGATAGATCCTTAAAGAGCAAATATTGAAGTATCTATCAAATGTCTTTGAAATAGAGAAGAGTGGGGTGAATTGAACAGAAAAGGAAGGTCAACTTAACTTTAGCCTTTGTATTTATTAGCAAACCATTGCATTTATCCTCTCATATCTCCCTTTTGTTTTAAGATTATTATTTCTTAAAATAAAAACTGCTAATTTCAGAGTACCCACATTATATTAAAAATTAGGCCTCAAGATTATCTGTGAGGCAGAAATCATTCAACAATTATTTCTGGTATAAAAACTTTTTGAATAACATCATTTGCCCAGAGCTGTTTTCCAACCTAATAACTCATGGAATTATGACCTAAAGTTTTGAAAGGATTAGGCTTCATAACTACGAGAAAGTACAAGTGTGCATGAATGTAACTAGAAGTGAGATCTGCTTTAAAATGTCTTTCAGGAAGCTCTAGTCTAGTTTGAAGCAGTCATCCTGAGCAAGCAGAAATGCTACCTATGTAAATATTTCTCAGCTAACTTGTCTTAGCTCAACACATATTAGTACTTGCACAGTGGCATCTAAGACATTCATTAACTAGGGTTTAATCTCTTTTCTTGATTTTAACTATTTGCTTTAGTGCTCCTTGAACAAAATAACTCAAAACCGACATACAAAAGGTTCAAGGTTCAACACTTTCTGTTTGTCTTCTTTTTAGTAATTTCTTGATGAGACATTTTGGAGACGTGTATGTGTGCTCATCTAGGCCATTGATAGCAACCCCATTTGGGGTGTGCCCACCACCTATCTGCTCCCGTGTTTTGTCAGAGTTGTGTCTACAGTCAGATGAAAAGGAAGGAAGTAGGAGGCATCTCTGCATAGCAGAGTTGCACCATTAACATGCCAGTCATGATGCTGGTTGTTGCAGAAGAAACAACAATAAATTAAATGGGATCCTTGGCCTCAAAATTGTTCAAAAGTCCTGGGGTCTAAGATGGGGTGAGGGTAGCAAAAGTACATCAGCCCCTCTGGTGAAAGCAGAATGCAAAGGTTAATAGACTCTTCTGAGTCCTTTGCATCCAGCTGTTGACTTTGCTAGGCACGCCAGTTGGGTGCAACTTGCCATGAGTTTAATCATATGCATTTTATTTAATGTTTGACCATATAGAATACGTGAACTCCACTTCTTTGAGGGACAAAACCCTCAAATTTGTTACCACACAACATCTAGGAGATACCAATAATGACAAATAATACTAAGGGAACCTGGTTTGAGGGATATGCAATTCTTTTGAGATATTCTGAAACCCATTTCTGAACTAAGCCAGAGATGCATAGAGGTGTGTCCCTGAATGCCTGTTAATGACCCCCCAAGTAAGATGCTTTTTAGATCTGAGCTTTAGTGTGGTGTCATTGGCCCTAAGGACTGCTGTTAAGGAAGAGCCCCATAAAACTCATTATGCCTACCAAGAATTGTGTTGCAGAAGATTCATTGTAACCCACATGATGCACTACATATGACCACTTGGGAGAATTTCTGCCTTCCCTAGTTATGCTGCCCCTGAGTAGCTGGTCTATTGATGCCTGTCAATTGCCCCTTTTGTCATTCACTACTAAAATGCTTAATGCCAAATTTAGACTCTGTAGCCAAAGGTATAATATTTGTGTAATATGTTTACCATAATTATACCCTTCTTTTTTGCTTTTATTTCTATGAACTCATATACTTTTAATTGATGTTCTCAGTTATATTTCATGTATCAGAGAAGGAAATACTTCATGGGCAGGGGAAGGAAGAGGGGAAGTCTGGGGAGTAGCAGTGGGAATTTAAAAAGGCATAGCTAAGACAATCGTTTTTGAGTTGGGCCTTGAATGTGTGAATGAGGAGAGAATTGAGACGGCAATGAACAAAGGTACCAAGACTGAAAAATCGGGTAGTTCAGTTTGGCTCAGCAATATTTAGGCCTGGGGAGGGGGCATAACAGTCTGTAAATTTTAGGTCCTAAAAAGCTTATGCATAATCTTGTCTAATTTGATAGTTACATGGCATTGATATATTTTCACCCATAGGGAAATGTTGATATTTAGCAAACTTACACAGGAGGGAATTAAATGAGTATGTTCGAATTTGTTCTACGGTCTTGTTCTAGAGGATATGCTGTTAATAGAGTTTACACTATATCACAACCCAAAATGGAGGAAAATAAGTACCTAAATTTTATTTTTCCTCAAAGACTAAAACTATGGATTCCTTATAAAAATATGGTTAATGAGGCAGTGGAAATAAAAGCAAAAGGAGGAGTATAATTATGGTAAATGTATTCCATAAGTATTATACCTTTTGCTACTGAGACTAAATTTGGCACTAAGCATTTCAATAGTAAATGACAAAAGGGGCAATTGCTAGATTGACCGTTATCAGTTAGAACTCCTGAATTTTAGAATGAGAAGGGAGCTAACAGGCATGTGTTTCAACTTCCCATTTGTTGCAGAAAACCTCTTTACAACATTATGATCGAGAATGTCCCCTTCTTTGTTATCAGTGGGGAGCTCCCCATGCCCCCACCTGTTGCTGATGAAAGTGGGCTTATTGCAATGTCATGAGAAAAGGAATTTTCTCAGACTTGCGTGGAGAATGAGTGATATTTATTTATGTGGAGGTAACCCCCTGAGTTTCCAAGGTCCCATCTCTCTCCATCCCGCCAAGGAAAAAGTTTCATTTGTCTTCAGCAGGGCAAGGATTAAAGCCAGTGTCTAGAGTTTCCACCTCATATTGCCACAGTCCAGTCCAGCATCAGGCTAGCTTAGCCTGTGTTCCCAACTGCAGCTCATTACATGTAGGATCCACATGGCCATGGACCCTGTGGCTTCTTGTCTGTGATTATGTATTCCAAAATTTTCATAGGCTTGCGGTGGCCCCACTCCCTCTAGCCAATGATCTTTGTTTCCAGGTTTGATTGACAGGCAAGTATCTTCCTGAGGCTACTTTGACTTCACTGCACATGTGCCCATCTTCCCCATTGTTGGACCCCTTCCCCCAGTGATCTGCAGGGAATGGACTGGTGATTCCCTGGGGAGTGCAAAGCTGTAGCTTCCTGGTTAAGCCATCCAGACGCCCATGCTCACAACATCCAGCCTTCCCTTTGCTTTTTCCTTTCTACTACCAATATAAATAGCTAGCTAATTACAATGGTAATGTTATCATAAATACTTATTAAAATAAAAATTTACTTTTTCCCAAGGAAGTTCATTCCACTTTGGAACAGCTCTGTTAGAAAAATATACCACCCTAAGTCATCTCTCTTCCTCTTTACTATAAATTTTATACCAACTAGCCATACATTAAAATGTATTGATTACCAATATGTACATTATAATGTTAATAACAGCTAACATTTATTGAATACTTGTTACATTCTGGCACTTTGTCTAAATGGTTTGCATGGATTAACTCTTACCATCATTCACAATGCACTGATATTGAGGTAGAGGGAGGTCAAATAATTTGCTTATGGTCAGAGAAGTAAAAACTAGGTTTCTATCCCCACTGAATTCAATACCAAACTCCAGCTGTCTCCTGATTCACCTTTCATCCATTATGCTCTTTGTCCTCAATCAACCCATCTCTTGCTATTGAACCAATGAAAAAACCTCTTGACCATACTTTTGGGGAGTTTCCCCCTTTTAGCTGAGACACATTTTATGCTGTTACTCTGTACCCACTCCTCTCACACCATCCCCACTTACCCTGCCCCTGACCAAATTCAACTTAATATTTGTGTCAGGTCTTTATAACTTATCTTTTCCATAAGTGTTTATTATTTCAACTTCTTTATCTTTGCACTTGTAATTTTATTTTGATTTTTTAATCACCACTTTTAATCTCCAATTCATCTTTCAAAGTCAAGCTCAATACCAATTTCTTCAAGATGATTTCTCTGTAAAGAACAAACAAAATACAAGTTCCCTCCCTTACTAATAATTTATTTTATGGAATTATTAAATCTAAGACATGCAAGATGACACTACACAGTATTTAAGCTGGCACAACCTTACAACCTTTGCAGGCATTCCTTTATATTATATTTTATAGATCATCACCCTACTTCAGTGATTTTAGTGATGGGTATTCATTACTTATCAAACCAGCCTAATTTATTATTACCTCTGATACTTAGAAAGGTTTTTCTTTTAATAAGTCACATTCCCTCTCCCTGTATCAGCTTGTCATTGATCTTAGCTCTTTCATTCAATCTATTTCATTGATTGTATTCCATTTAGCACTTTGTGGTAGGTTAATTGTATGGTTCTCAAAATTCTGCTTCTTCAGTAAGTCTGAAAACCCCTTTTAGTTAGGAATCATATATACTTCTTCAGGAGAGTTGGAGTAATCTTCAACATCTGTGGAATCTATTTTCTCTCTCTTCATGCACACGGGCGCACACACACAGAATTCCACTTTGAATATGCTGATTGAATGTACTGAATGCCAAGTTCCAAAGATGTCCAGCACATTTTTGTATCACATTTTATAGGTATTTTATATATGTTAATCTATTGTGCTGTTTTGGAAACACTGCTAGAAATCTAGATCCATTACCTATTGAATGGAAACCTAATTAGGATAGTATCTTAGTCCCTGGAGAGGTGGTCTAGAAGAGTGGTAAAGATAGACATTTTGGGCTCCATTGACTAGCTGTGCAATCCTGGGCAACTTTCTTAACTGCTCCTTGCAAATTTTTCCATCTCTAAAATTGAGATAATAGCACCTATTTTATAAGATTTTAATATTAAATGAATTGATGGATATAAAGTAGATAGAGCACATATGTAGATCTCAATAACTGTTCTTATTGCTAAAAATCATACATATCATATCTGAAAAAAATCTTGTAGCTAAGTAAAAATAGGAAATAGCTCTAATGATATCTAGTGATCAAATTTACATTAGTTTATTTTCCAAAACTCCATAAATCTTAATTTTTTTTTAAGAGAAGCTCTTGTAATTTTTTTTTCTTTCAGTGGGAATAGCTTGTTCAAGAAGCTTTATATAACTATCAGGAGTTTAGTTTTATTTTATTTATTATTTTTTATTTTTAAGTATATTTTTATTGATTTCAGAGAGGAAGAGAGAGGGAGAGAGAGATAGAAACATCAATGATGAGAGAGAATCATTGATCGGCTGCCTCCTGCATGCCCCTTACCAGGGGGGATCGAGCCCACAACCCAGGCATGTGTCCTTGACTCAGATTGGGCCTGGAACCCTTTGGTATGCAGGCTAATACCCTAGCAGTTTAGTTTTATTTGCCAATAGTGGTAAAATACTGACATGCTTTCTTACGTATTATTTATGTTATTTATAATAATACTTACTTAGAGTTACCACCCCTATGTCGACCAGACAGCCTATTTTTTTCTTTGATTAACTGAGACTGGCTAAATTCAGGGAACTGGCCAAATGCCAATTATGGCTTAGTTTTCAGTGTAGGGGTTTTAAAATAAAATTTAAAAATGTTACAGTTGTACAAGTAAAAGCATTGACAATGTATTCCTTATGTGAGGGACTGAAAAATGACTAAGTAAAAACTGAGCTTCAGTCCTGTCCATCTAAAATTTAGAATCTAAATTTTGAGTTAGAGAAATCAGTAATCTCCTGAAAAAACTTTGTGCATAATTCATACATATACATATGCATATAAATACATATAATAAATGTGTGAAAATATTTTTTCCTGAAAAATGTGGCTTCTGCAAAATACAAAGCATAAGATCAAATGAAAAAAATGGCAAAAACACCAAAAAAATAGTGATGCTAATTTGGAAATGTTGTTTTTCCTAAGGACTTTCTCTGACTTTTAATAAACTGAAATAGCCTTTCTCTGAAGGAGAGCAGCATTTACAACATGATGCTGTGTTTAAGGGAGCTGACCAGGACTTAAGTGTCCACAGAGCTAAGCAGGCCACACAAATGGTGGAAAGCCCTTTTCTTGCTAGCTCACCTCCAAAGGGTTAACTGAGAAGTGCGCTATTGTATTCCTGATGGTGTTCTCAGCAGAAAGCCCATGGGCTCTTTCAAGGGACTCTAAACAATGAGCTCAGTGAGGCTGTTCTGTCTAATTACTCAGAGACAGGGATGCTAAAGAGGAATTAATGACAGTTGACAAGTGCAATTAATAATTATAGCAAAGCCGGGAGTCATGCAGCAGGCAGATGACAATGCCGGGGTAACTGTACATGGCAGCTTTCATCGGTTCGTGCTCCGTGTGTGTTTAAAGTGAGAGGCTTTTTGCGGGATGGGCCACACTTCATCCTGACAGGGTGGACACTGTAATTCAGCAAATCTAATGGATAGAGTCAGTCCTATTCGTTTTCATTCTCTCTCTCTCTTCCCTTTTTCCCCCCTCTCCTCTCCTCTGCCTCACCTCCCTCCTTGCTTTTTGCAGTTCCAATTTGGTGAAAGAAACATAATGTAACTTAAAACAAAAGTTAACGGAAAAGAGCTGCATGACTATCAGCTGGTGACAAAGCTACTTAAAATTCCTGTTGGGCAATGGGAAGAAGGGGCCTGGAAAAGGCATCCAGAAGTGGGATTTCCATATCAAAGGGCAGGCCTTTGGCTCTGAATGGTAATTAAAGTCCCCTGATTTCATCTTCGTGGTCAAGTCATGAAAGGGGAAAAATTAGAGAGCAGAATTTTTTGCTCCCTTCAAACAACAGAAAGGAGCGCTGTAAATTAAATGAAAGTTGAGCTAAAAGGTGTCTAACACTCCAATCTTTACATCTAATAGAAGTTATGATATTTCTCAAGCATTTATTCAGTTCACATCTTCATGCTGCCCTGATTATGAAGGATATAATGTCTGCTTACATTTATTGGGCACACATCTCTGGCTTCCCGAGTTTGCAAAGATATCAGTTTTCATTACACTGTTTTGGCAGCCCAGTCATTGGGGAAGGGTTTGTATGCTTTGAGCAAAACTAACCTCTTTCAAGAATTACTTCTTCAGGTAACCAAAAGAACATACACAGGATTGTTCAATTTCAGATAAAAGTTGGTCAGACTTAACAAGAACTTGTATTTCAAAGTGCTGCAGATTTGATTTTTATTTGCTACAAATTGTGCCTCTCCTTTCATTGATTGCTGGAGCTATTTTACTGTCTCTTCTCCAACACTCCCATTTCCAAGGTCATTGCTTTAGGAAATAACTAGAAGGCCAGTGCACAACTAGTGCACCAAACTTGTGCATGGGTAGGGTCCCTAGGCCTGGCCAGCAATCAGGGACGGTCAGGGCCTTCTGGCTGCAGGCTGGGGGCTTTCCTTCGTTCTATGCCTCCCCCTGGTGGTCAGTGCATGTCATAGCAAGCAATCAAACTCCGGTCGAACTCCCGAGAGGACACTTTACATATAAGCCATATATATATATGTAACTTTACATATAAGCCATATATATATATATATATATATATATATATATATATAAAACTTCAAATCGAAGTATGGTACTTATAAGCAATTTCAAATTTGTTACAGAAGAATGCCACTTATGCTCTGGGAAAGAAGAACTTAGAAATCTTTTATATATATATATATATATATATATATATATATATATATATATATATTATGAGATGTTACACTTGGACCTACCTCTCTATACATTAAAGATCACAGAAAATTTCCTTTTTCAAAAGAGCCCAGAAGCCTGGCCAAACTACAATGTAGATAATTACATTCCACCTACCTAATTCCCTAGTTGCTGTAATTGGAAATAATTCCACTTTGCTGTCCATCCCCTTACTACTTATCCTTAAACTGTTTTGTAGCTTCTTAGGCATCTTTATAAGCTACCAAATACCTCCCATCCTCAAAGTACTGAATTGGATTTGGGATAAGAGAAATTATACAGCCGTGAATTAATACTTAAAGACTCATTCAAAACAAAACACAAACACACAAACTACCGTTGAATTTCAAGTCACCTTCTCCAGATACATTGGGACCAGTGTGCTAAGTAGAAAGCTGTTCTCCTAACAAGAATTACTTCATGCATTCTCAAAAGATGATACTGGTACCAAAGGGGGAAAAAATGTTGTTAGGAGGTTAGGAGGCATATATGGCTTATCCTTTGTATGCAAAAAGCACAGATACATATATAATATATGCAATATATCTGTTGTGTTAAAATTTCATGGGAGAGCTATAGGGAAGATTTTATAAAGGGCTCTTTGGGGAAGATGATAGTGAAAAAGTATTGAGAGACTCTGATTTAGGCTTATACCCACCCTTATTTATTAATGATATAAGAGACACGAATGGCAGAGTTCAGGAGGACTCAACACCATTCTTTCTACCTTGCTTTTTTTTCCTGTTTCTCTTCATGTATGGTCAAAGTCTGTGGTAGAGATAAAGAACCAGTGTGATCTACTCCTCTATTTCTTACCCACTCTCAAGGAGTAAAATGGGTGGACCAACGGAATACAATAACGAATGACTGAGGAGTTATACATATACATTAATCCAAGCACTTAAAAGAATGAAGAGTAATCCAATTAAAGCCTAAAGATAAAGATCATAAATAATATTAAGACTGTAATATATTAAACATTGATTTAGAATTATCATTGGAGAGATGGTAGGGAATATTAGTTTAATATATATTTATAGAGGAAAAAGGCATACACTATCTTCTAGACTTCAGTGGTTAAATAAAATGTTAAAATAATACTGATGGATTGGATATAGTGATACATTTTCTAACTTGCTCTTCTGAGAGATGGTACTGAATTTGGGACATCACAGAACAGTTAAAAATATTTAAAAACTGTGGCTAAATGAGAACGTTAGTCCATCTATTCCAGTATTGTGCAGTGGCTGGAATGTGTTGTTATGAATACATTGTTATCTCATAGGCCAAACAGAATATGTTAACAACACCCAACAAGTAACTGAATCTTAAGAAGCAATGGATGATGGTGATGATGATGATGGTGGTGATGGTGATGATAATGGTGGTGATTACACTTATGTGGCACCAACTCTTAGTTAGGAACTGTACTAAGCACTTTTACTTATACTAATTTAATTCTCTGTAAAACCCTAAGTTACTTACTGTTACCATCATTCCTGTTTTTATAGATGAGGAAATTAAGGCATAGGTAGTTGAGTAACTTGCCCAATAATTTATTTTGAGCTTAAGGATGACAATAGCATATCATCTATAAAGCTTTATTAAGACTTTTAAATTCTTTCATTTTTACTGCCATTGCCTTAAGAAGAGTTAAATGCTAAATAATAGACATGTGATACTATCCCTTCAAAGGCAGTTTAGGGTTTCAAGTTTTTATGCAATAGTCTTCTCTTTTCCTTTCCAAAGACAAAATTTCTTAAAATTTTCACTTGAAAACATGTGCCATGTTTCTTTTATATGATACCCCATTCATTTATTTGGGGACTTATAAAATCAATTTTAAACAAAATCTGTATGACAAATTCCCATTATTCTTATAAGTAGTCACTGCAGTCTTACTTTTCTTTTGTTTGCCCTTTCCATCTGTGCCTTAAAAACAACAAAACAGAAATGACTTGAGGAGACCTCAGGTGATGAATAAAGATAGACTGTGTCCCTTCTACCATTTTTAGATCTGGGTTTTTTCTAGATGATTTTTCATGTGTGGATGTTGATATAAATAATCAATCAAAGAAGAGTAAGATCTTAGATCCTTTTCAAATGATCTGCAACCTTACAGAATAAAGAAGTAAACAAGGCTGTACACATGTTTCTCCTGTCATATCTATGAGGAGCTGGAAAGGAATTCAAACAATAATTTTACCCTCAAACAAAAGTTTGTGTCTGAACTGCCTGGTAGGGACACACTTGCCTCTAGTCTCTTGGCTCTCTCTTTGTTCCCATTTCTTTCCTTTTTTCCCCCTCTTTTGTCTTTCTTTTCTTATCTCAATGTCTCTGTGTATCTCTTGCTTCCTAGCTCAAATGCATCATTTTCTGCTATTGTGCTTAAAAAACTTGGCTGCAGGGGCTCTGAAATGAATAAAAATGTAATCCTCACTGTGCCCATTGTGTGCTCTCATTTGTTTTTGCTGTATCGATTTATCAGCAGAGGGAAATTACTTGCTGGAAGAGAGGATGCCAGTCAGAATGACATTTATTTCATAGTACAAGGAGGCTCTCCAGCGTGTTTCCATGTAACCCAGATATTGGAGCTGTAAAAGGGCTTGTAACAAGGTTTAGTGCTATGATTAGATCGTGTGGAGCACCTTGCTTTCATAACAACAGGCACTCTGCAGGAGCTAGGGCCTTGGGTTATGGTCAACCCTTTTTTTTTAAAACATAGATACAGAATTCAATGATTTCCTCCCCACCTAAACTGTTTCTATTCCAAAAGCCAAATCTTGCAGACTTACAAGAATAAAAGAGGTATATTTTTAGATGCCTAAAGCTTTCACAACATCAAATTAAATGCATAAATAGATGAAACGCTTACCTATTAATCCCCTCAACTTTTTTTTTGCCCTTTTCCCTTTATTTTGGAGACATTGTTCCATTTTAATTCACCAACGCAAATCTTTTCATTCAGTGATTGTAAGTTACATGTGCTCAGGGCTACCAATTACCTGTGAAACCACGCACATTCTCTATGTGAAAACTAAGGCAAGTGTAGCAAATTATAACAGCTACTGTTCTTGGCTCAGATACTAGAGATATATTTTCATAGGTCTTTGCTATTATTTTTACAAGACTGGTACTTAGGAAATTAATTAGTTTCATTGTTTTCCTAATTTTCCATAGAGAGGACCCAATTTAATGCTTATCATAGCCATTTTCCCCTCTATGGAGTGGGAGAAATGAGTTTATTTCCTAGGGAATGTGTTCATTTTTATAAGACTACATAAATGTTTTTTTTCTCCCCTGTCCTCATAGCTGAGATTTGTTCATTTTGTAATGTTGTCAAAGGCAAAAATGATTGAGATTTGTAGAACAAAAAACAATACTAAACTTAAGCTAGCAAATAAAGATCTGCACTTCTTTTTTTAGCAGTACTTTTTTAAGTAACTGGGTTTGTGATGTTGAAGTCTATTGGGCTATGGATAGAATATATGCCTTGTCCATTCCTTTTTTGAATATCTGGCCTAGTTCACTAGGGACTGGGATGTCTCTTAAAGAAGATTGGAACTTTCAGTCAAATTTAGATTTACGGTATAACATAGGCTTAGACCAGAAGAGACAAGGAAATAAGTGGTAGTTATTTTATTATGTTTTATTAAATGCAGAAAGTAACTTTTTTTGGAATTCAAGGAGGTCATCAAAATACTGAGGGAATAGAACTTCCTGGCATTCTAAGTCATACCTCTGACATATATTTTGGGACTAATATTGTGCAACATTCGTGTGCTTATGGTAGTTCATTAGAAAAAATTAAAATTTTATCAGATCTATAAAAAATTAGGATAATAGTGAGCCAAATAAAGTCTCTAAACACCAGGTTTATAAGAATAAAACTTGTTATTTATCTTGAATAAATACAGTATGTTTTAATGGTATAAATCTTAGTCTCAGCTGACTCACTCAGCCTGTTGCTGGTACCCAAACACTGTACAGTTCTCTCTTGAGTATTTCACTACAGAATATATAACTGCCAACTGTAGGAAAGTTAGTCCTGGATGTTGGTCTTTACTGTAATACTTAGAATGTAAGTTTAATTAGAAAAAAAAAAACTATAGCAATTATAAAAGACAAGTGATTGAGGAATCTGGTGTTTTATATTTTGAATGGAAAATATTTTCAATATGAGAGCCAGTATATAATATTCAGAATTATGGCCTGTTTCTGTTGAGTGCCTTTCAACTGAAATTATTGGGATAATCTAGCTTATTATACCCTGCCATACATTCTCTGGACTAGAATTCTTTGGGTAGCTTTAGTGATAATTCTCTCTAAATTATTTTAATTGTCTCTTTAAATTTTGTTTATTAATTACAATTTACATGCAATATTTTTGGTACTGGTTTCAGGTGTACAGCATAGTGCTTAGACAATCAGAGACTTTACAAAGTGGTTCTCCTTTCAAACACCCACCTGGCACCGCACATAGTTATTCCAATATTATTGACTGCATTCCCTATCATTTACTTTACATCTCCATGATTATTATTATGACCACCAATTTATAATTCTTAATCCCAATTCTTAGTAATCTTACTTTGTACTTTTGAATGAATTAACCCCCTAAATGACTAGACCTAATATTTAAAAAGCTAAATTAAAATGGAGTTTTGGAAAACCCAATTGTCCATGTTACCTTTTGTTGAGCTTTTTGAATTCCAAGAAGTTTCAGAACTTCAAAGACAAGTGCTTTTTAACAAAAACTTGCAATGGCTGAACTTTTAGTGAATCTGTCAGTTTCTCTGTTCCAGGGACAACTGCAGTTTCATTTGCTCCTCCTGCTGGAACTAATGGAAAAACCATCCTTTTGACATGTTTAGGCTGTGTCTCAAAAGTTCTCTATCTCTTGCTGGGGGTAATAAAGGTTAGAAAGCACTGGCCGCAAGTGATTTGTGTCTTGGCTACAATCCTTTCCATAATACCTGCTTGGAATGCATCAACACTGCAAGATGTAAAATGTGCTAGGAGAATGCATTATATTGAGGAAGATGCTCTTCATAAATTTTTACATGTTTATTATATGCATATAGAATATATAACAAAACTTTACCATTACAGACTTTCTATTTTCAATTCAGGTATTACCAATAGCAACTTTATTCTACCCTATACTTCAAACTAGAGGTGGTGTTGAAAATAGGCAGTTCAGATAGATTTCTGAAGTTTATATCTTTGTGATTCAACGATTGTTTCCTAACTCCTATGATCTTTCATTTAAAAAAAATACATTTTTATTGACTTCAGAGAGGAAGGGAGAGGGAGATAGAAACATCAATGATGAGAGAGAATCATGGGATCAACTGCCTCCTGCATGCCCCCTACTGGGGATTGAGCCCACAACCTGGGCATATGCCCTGACCAGGTATCGAACCATGACCTCCTGGTTCATAGGTCCATGCTCAATCCCCGAGCCATGCCGGCCAAGCCCTATGATCTTTCATTCACTGAATTTAAAAGCAGTGCTTGGGCATGTTCAAAGTGAAGATATGCCTACTTCTCTCTCTTAAGGAGCAGGTTCTCCTTGTGTTCTAGATATCACAAAACCATTTCCCTTTCATATAAAGGAAATCAAATTGAATAGAAAAGGAAGAGAAGTACTAGTATGAGAAGTAAGTACCAGAACAAAAGAGCTCTCAGAGTACTGAGTGAAATCAAAGACCATTTAATTTGAATGTGGTGGTAGTGTTTTAATGGTGAGATACTGAGGTTAAATGCACACGTGTAGGGTCTGTTTTATCTCAGTGAGATGGTTTCTAGCTGCAGTGGTTCATTCTGGGCTGATCAAGGGCATGTTGGCCTGGTATCTCACCCCACGCTTTGCAATGCCATGTGATTGTGAAGCGACGCATGTGAACTTGTCTGGTTGGCAGCTGTCAACTGTAAATGGCCATATGTAATGATGAGTAAAGTTGTTGTCAACTGTCAATAGGCCATATGTAATGATGAGTAAAGTTACAGGCTGTTGTCTGATTAGATGTAAGATTAGGAAAAAGAAAAGAACACTGAAACCTGTCCCTGAAAGGTCTAAAACAGGTAGATTTTTTTTTAAAAAAGGCCTTGTGTTATGTATCTCTTATGTACCCATATTTCTGTTTTGACCCAATTTCTCTATAGATATAGAAAATGAATTATTTTCATCAGTACTGACTCACAGTTGAAGGGGAAAACCTTACAAATCAAAGGCTAGAACCTCTGATTGCTTGGGGGAACATTCAAATGAGAGGGATTTTGGTTTATAGGGCAGGTACACACCTAGGAAAGATCTCTTTGTAGTCACTCTCCCTTCTTCATTACACAGAAAACATTTCATTCAAGACTAAGCATTTACTAAGCAGCATTCTGTGCAGGGTAATATGATGGGCAAGTGTGAAATTATTGCTTTAGGATAAATATTATTGTCAGTCCAGAGAGATGATCAATGGCATAAGCATGATAGATCAATACAGCCAAACAGTCATTCTTTGTCATCTTTTCTACTAAAGGGACATGTTTTTAACCACCAGCTCCATGAATGATAACTATTGTGTGATTTCTAAGCTTTTTTCTTGGCACCATCTTTCTTCGATCATTTTTAATGCAAAGATCCTCTTCATCATTTTCTTTGTGACTATCATACATCAACCTAGAACAAAATATTCTGAAAAACATAAGGAACCTAATCCAAGTTAGAAAGAAGGGCACTGTACAGAGGGAGCACATGCAACAAAGAACCTACAGTCAAAAGATGAGCAGGAAGGAGAGAGGGTGAGAATGTGGGCCTAACAAAGCTAAACAAAAGAAAAGGAAGTAGAAGAAAAGAAAGGAACTCCCTGTTTCTTCCTTCTTACAGAACAAAACATTGAGTTCCTTTTTTTTTTTTTTCATCCCAGCTCCCGGAGAAGGCCGCAATCTATTTATCTCAGAAATATTGGCCCTCTGAGCATGGAGTTTGAAAAAAGCTGCTCTAAGAATTTTCTCTCCAAAGGCAAATCCCCACATGCCAAATTCAAGCTCTCCTCTACAAGCCTCCCGTTCAAATCCCTCAAAACGTGCTTCCAGAAAATTCTGTTGTTGCTATTTTTCCTCCTCTGAAAAGGGAGGCTCAACACAATTCTTTCTCTATCATTTATTTTCTGAAAAGTCCAGTAAAACTTCGTCTTGAACAAAAAGCCTCACAAAGATTCCCCTAGACTCTATAGAGACAGTATGAGAAATGGTTTTATAGCAATGTCTCTGACTTTTCTGTCCCTTTCTTGAACTGCCATCAAGAGCTCCTTATTGGTTTAGGATAAAGACTTAGTATGCCCACAAGGTTCTGCTTCCCGGCCCCTATAGAACTTCCTCAGCCTGATCTTATGTGCTCTGTGCTTCAACCACTCTGATCTTTCCTTCTAGTCCTCAAAAACGCCAGCTCTCTCCTGCCCTTGGCCTTCGGCACACTCTTCTCTTTTCTCTAATGTTTCTCACTAACCTCCCCCCTTTCTGCGTGAACTCTTAGTCATTGAACAGATTTCATTTCCAGCTTAACTCCTTCATGCAGCCTTCCCTCAACCTGTAGTCTAGATATGGTTCCTTATTGTCTACCCTCATGTTACATTCCTTCCCACCAGAACGATCTCCACCAGGAATTACACTCATCCTTTTGTGATTGGTTGATTAATGCTCATCTCCCTTCCTCAACTACAAGTTCCAAGCAGACACCAGGCCATTTTTTTCTCCCCTGGGTGTCCCTACCTCCTGGCACAGTGTCTGGCATACAGGAGCCCCTTGGTAATTTTTAATTTGTATGAATGAATGCCCCTCTGTGACGTCTTCAAAAATAAATCGCTCATGTAGTTGACAGCTGGTACATTTCTCTTCTCTTGAGGAAGAGATATGCTTTTGCTTATTGTATTTAATGTGATCTTTATATACCATCATATATTTCCTTTGGAAATGGTTGGTAGAAACATTATATATATATTTTTTTGCTCCAAGTTGCCTAGTTTTTTCTATGACTATTTCATAAAACCTCCTTTTCTGTGTCATTTACTTATGGCCTTTTTACTTTGTAATT
Organism: Myotis myotis; assembly: GCF_014108235.1. Classification (NCBI taxonomy): domain Eukaryota; kingdom Metazoa; phylum Chordata; class Mammalia; order Chiroptera; family Vespertilionidae; genus Myotis; species Myotis myotis. The sequence goes on from NW_023416335.1 coordinate 180,157,248, forward strand.
CATTCTAAGCCATCTGAAAGCCTTTTGGAACTATTGGGTATATACATTAATAAATGAGATAAATCAACCCCAGGCAAGCCCATTTCCTTATAGTGGTGTTGGAATACTTTATTCTTGTGTAAACACGGCTCAAGAAGAATTTAGTGGGGGTTTTCTTCCTCATTTTGTTGGAAACATTTAAAAAATTTCTCTTACTTTGCACCTGTACACTACTTCTCTTCCAAGTATATTTAATCTTGAAGCACTTTCCAATCATTACTTGGTTAGCTGCCAACATGTCAGTGTTTATAGTATGGTGGAACTCAGGCAAAAAGAGCCAAAATTTCAGAATTAAAAAAAGAAAGTTGATAACATGAGAATGTATTCCTGGCTTTCAGTTTCTTGCAGTTTCCCTCAGGTGGTATGATGCTAGGTTGATAACCATTCGTGTGGGATTATTATTTTAATTTCCTTTCACTTTTTTTAGTTTGAAACATTGAGTTTTATATGACAGACAATGATCGATATGATTGTCATAAAATATTTTATTTCAAACACCCTTTAAAAATCAGTTTGATAAATAATAGATAGTATTTGGATAGACATAATAATTTGAGAAAATCAATGGGGAAGGTAATATCCCCCAAAATTGAAATAAGCAGTTTTTTAATAGTTGATGTGATATGGCACCTAAGTAGACATTTTATGAAAAAATGTTATCCTATATAATAAAAGCCTAATATGCAAATTGTCCCCACACTGGGAGTTTGACTGCTCACTATGATGTGTGCTGACCACCAGGGGGTGGTGTGGAATATGGTGGGCATCGGTGATGTGGCGCTGGCAGCAGGCAGCAGTGGAGGCGTTGCTGGCCCGATGGACCCTGTCGACAGCAGGACCACGTGGGATGGTAGGGCAGATGAACGGGTGGTGGGGCAGACAGCAACCAGCGTCCATTAAGAGAAAGGGCAAATAGCAGTATTAAAATATTTATTCTAATTATTTTCCTTTCAATGTGCATGAATCCATACACTGGGCCACTAGTTAAGATATAAGTTTCAACAAGACTAAAGCCGAAACTTTGATATACATGCATACCAACTGTGTAATGTTGAAGGCATAGATTTATTTTATTTTTATTTGCTTATTTTTTAAAATATATATATTTTTTATTTCAGAGTGAAGGGAGAGAGAGAGATAGAAACACCAATGATGAGGGAGTATCATTGATTGGCTGCCTCCTGCATGCCCCACACTGGGGATCAAGCCACAACCTGGGCATGTGCCCTGACCAGGAATCAAACCCTGACCTTCTGGTTCATAGGTCAACACTCAGCCACTGAGCTACGCCTGCTAGGCCATAGATTTATTTTATGGCCAAAGGCTGAACTTGGCCCAAATCTGATATAGTCACCTGATGCTAGCCAATGATATTAACACTCAACAGGTAAGCTAATAAACACAAAATAGTTTATGCTTATACAATTCCACATTGAAGCCATTTTTTCTTTTGAATAAGTAGAATGTAGAATTTTCCACAGGTTAAAACAAAAATATCTAAAATGGATATTTTTTTCTTTGTTTTACTAAGAAATTTTTTCTTTACCTCCTTATGTATTAAATTTGAATTCTGTATTCCCATAGATCTTTTCTTTAGGTGATCTATATTTTATCTGTCTTTTATCTTTTATTTATGTTATTACTTTGTCAAATTTAATTGTTGTTAATCTTTGGGATTTAATTTTTGTTAAAAATTAGCTAAGTTTCACAGCCACCACTTCTAGATGTGGGCCAAATAATGTACACATATGTGCATGTACATACATACACTCACAGCCCTACCTCCATAACCCCAAGCTACTTAGGCCCAATTCAAATTTCAATGAACCAAATGTGTTGCTCTATCTGCCCATTTGTGCTAAGGGATCAAGTAGAGCATCAGATTGAATTAGCTTCTGCAGCTGGATCTTAGGCAAGTCATCTTGTTTGCAAATTCCTTAAGTGTGTTGCCTATGTTTTGTTTTGTTTTTTAAATTGCTTCTCATTTCCTACTTTTTGTAATCATTAACCAATGCATTAACTCATTCACTAATATTTATTATAATCTTATTATTTTCTAGATACATCCTAGATTTTGGTGTTACAATGGTAAGGAGAAAGCAAAAAACAAATAAACAAAAAAAGAAACAAAAACACTCTCCAAACACAAATCATGTTGTTAGCCATCATGAAACTCACAGCCTAGTGATAAGAGAAATTAGTGCTAATTAAACAATTATATAAACCAATACGTATACAACTGTGAATGTAATGAATGCTTGAAAAGAAGGGTAAATTTGATGAGCCTTTTCATAGGAGGATTTGACCTAATCAGAATGTTTAGAGAAGGCATTCCTGAAACATGAGTTAGGCAGAAACTAGGTGAATATTATAAATGATAAAACACTATTGCTCATTAACTCTGCCCCAGGCACCGTGATGTTTGTTTTATCTGTATCAACTTATCTAATTCTCTCAAATATTCTGGGAGGATGGCACTATTATTTACCCCAGCTTGCAGGGGAAACTAAGCACTGAGAAGATGCCCACCTAGGGATCTGCTCCAGCACCCACCTGCTTAACCTTTCACTTCTATCTTGCCTACTCCAAGAGGAGGGGGAAGAATGTTCCAGGTGTAGAACTTGCCAGCTGGTACATATGCCCAGAGAAGGCCAGCAGGAATAGAAAGGTCCAGGCAGAGGAAGCCAGCACATTATCAAGTTACCTCCATTTGCTTTATGAGTATCTCCAGCATCCACTACTCCACACATGTCTCAGATCAACTCATGGGCAGCACCTTTGTTCAGGGTGCAGTGAATCACACCTGGATGTTGTTTAAGGTCTTCCAGCCAGATTTATTTCAAATTACATGAAGAGCCACATAGACTTAAGGTTAGAGAAGTTCGATACAAGGAAAGTAGGAAAGCTTTCTTCTTCCCCTTTCCAATATGGAAAACAATGACTTGGTGTGAAACCACCTACTTGGCTATATAGAGAATTTAAATCTTCCTAACAGGATAGGTGGTCACCTTGATCAATTTGAAAATTGGTAAGTTAAATGGCTTGAGCTTAGAATAACTCTAGAACCATCGTTTAAGAGATAACATAGTTCATGTTTGGGAAGATTCGTGGTTGCTGTTTTTTGGTTTCAAAATTAAGAATATTTCTAGTTGGGTTGAAGTTCCAAGTATGGTTACATGGAGAAACTATTATATTAATACAGGGACTTTACTCTCTGCAGTAGTATAATGGGACTCCCAGTATATATTGTTATGATAATAATTACACATGTAATTTAAAAGGACAAAAAAAAGCCATTTGTATAGTGAATGAAAAATCCTGTCGCTCTTTTGATAAGTGGTTAGTCAGTTAAATCATTCTGTAATACTGCTAGTCTAAGGCAACTTAGTGTTTTTAGAATGATTGTTTAAATGTTATATCCAAACAATACATAAACACAAATAGTTACACGGCTTGGCTGTATGAAAGTGAAAAATTAAGTTTAACAAATATAGGGCAAGTGAAAATAATATAATTTTTATTTGGAATAACAGCTTTAGTAGTAATTCTTTTTCTCTTTGAATTACTAAAAAGCAAGTTATTGAGCATTTCCCACTTTTAGTGTCTTGGTTACAGTTGAAAAAAATATAAGATAGAAATTACTGTTATTACCTTAAATTGGAATATTATTTATGCATTCAAAATATTCAGAAAAACACATTTCACATGGAAGCATAAACTCTATGAAACAAAGGAAATATTAGAGATTATTTATAAGCTGAAGCAGAGAAATATGGCTTTGGTTGTTAAAACCTTTATAACACATCTGCAGTAAATCATGTAACACTGATCTAAATAAAATATGTTTTATGATATGAAAGTGAATGAGCCTTGAGTTCCAAGTTCACAGGATTATACATATGTCTTCTTAAATATTAGTTGCTTTTCTGTTATAAGAGAAAAATTTGTAACAATATCCAAAGTAATGGAATTACAGAGAGAAAGCAAAAGCCTTCACCGTTTCATTTTCCCCAGAGATAACCACTTTAGCAGTTTGTGTTATATCCTCTTGCTGTATATGGAGAACTGCCTCCTCCCCCTAAAATGGTGTCATAATCTTAATTCCCTCGAGATGGACATCAGGGTTGTTTTCCATTACTTACTTGGGCAAATAAAGCTACAAATGACTATTTTTTTTTAGGCTTGTATCTGTGTACCCTTAAATTATTATGCAGATCAATTACTATGATCAATTACTAGTCATGGAATTGCTGGACTGAAAATCGTGCACTTTTAAAATTTTCATACATATTGCCAAAATTGCCCTCAAAATGTACAAATTCACACTCTCACTAATGATATGTAAGGATCTCTTTTCTTCCAGCTATAAGCACTAAGATCTCTTAAAATTATATCAGTTGGATAGAAAAGTGATATCTCATTGCAGTTTTTTTTTTATTACTTTGATTATTGCTGTATATTCATGTTCAGAATAGGATAGAATGATTTAAGAAGAAACAAACCCCATTTGTATAGCTCAGTGGGAATAAAGGTCAGGTTGGTATAAGAAGTTGAAAATGGATCTTGCACATTCGTTTATTTCACATCTTCTAGTGTTTTCAAAATGCCCTCATTTTTGAAAAAAGAGTTTGCATATCATGACACATACAATGAACCGTTTGCTTCAGTAGAAGAATGAGCAGAACTGTAGCAAACGCTTCTCTATAACAAAATTATTTTAATACCTTTCAGGCAAGAAATTAGTTTCATCAAGAAAATTGATTTAATTTGAAAGAGGCGCAGTATTTATAGCCATAACGGGGTTAAACATTTTTCTCCACTCCTCTATCAGAAAATAGCTTCTAAGCAGTATATAGCTCCAAATCAATTAGTTCAGTTTAAGGTTTTCAAATTTTATTAATTCTCCTCCCATCCTTATGACATTTATTTTCTGTGAAAATCTTTGAAGTTCTTCACATAACTTTACAAAATAGACAAAATAACTTTTGATGGCCAGCTGACTGGCCCAAAGAAAAATTTGCAATTGGCCATATTTAGTTATTTTGGTTCACAGAGCAAGATAGTGACAAATGGTTTTAACATACCCTTCCAGTCTTCTTAATATTTTTTTTTCTGTTTCCAGGTACCTAAATTCACTTAAAATTAAACTATATAAAGTGAGAAAACTTACCTTATTACCAATGGCTTTGAAAGCAGTCAGTAACTGATTAATTTGTATGAGTTGTCCAATACTTACAGTATTTTAGAAACCTAAATGGAAGAGAAACCCAGAATATTGATATCTTACAAATGGTAATTTACTTGTTTGTCAGACTTGCATGCTGTGTATCTTACCTGCACAGTTTTTGCCTCTCTCTCTCTCTTTTTTTCTTTTAACCTGCATAGTTTTTGAGTGGCAGCCTAATGAGTTTGACTATGCCATTGAGACTGAAAGAGAAGTACCCTTTCCTCATTGTCTTCTCCAGAGGTACCTTTGGACATCTGAATGCTGCAAACTAGAAAGGAAGCTTTGATCCGTAGAGATCATGCAAATAGAGGATGGCTTTTAGTTTTCAGTGAGTGTTATTTTAGATCACCTCTCTATGTGAGTCCTAGTTCTGATTTAAGAGACCTTCCTGCCATAATCATGGTCAGGAACAGAGAGATAGATTGTTTTTAATTGCCCTGAGTTTTGTTCTTATTTTGAAAAGTATTCTGTGTGTTAAGTTTTCTTTGAAAATAATTTTAAATCATAAAATCGGAACAAAGAGGCTTTTGTAATGAAAGCAGGAAAGGCTGTTCATGTATTTAAATCTGTCTATAATGAAATCATTTTAAGTTCTTTCAAAATCTACCTTCATTTAACTAATAGGAAACATCGTGTTGCTTTAGGTGTATTGATACATCCCGGTATTATACTTTGATTGAAAAATAATATTGCTTAGTTAAATAAGGGAAATCTTGACGATGAACCTTAAGTTTTTCTCAGTAGTGTCCAAGTGTGCTTAGGTATTCTCTACTGTTAAAGATTTTTAACAACCAAGGGAGGGAATTCAGAGTACATCTAATCAATCTTTCTGTTTTGTGACACCGCACTCAACCATTACACTTACCAAGTGAAACTCCAGCCATAGGAGAGAGACTTAGTAACCTATTCTGCTGGGGTCCAACCCCAGCGGGTCCAGGGGTCCCCAAAGGCATGGACGGAGTCGGCGAAGAAGGAAGGACACGGAGACAGTGTTCAGTTGATCAGCAGCCTATCCAGGATATCCAGCCAGGATCTCCAGCCAAGTTCTTGTCTGGATCTCCAGCGAAGTTCTGGTTAGGATCTCCAGCCAGGTTCTGTGTCCATGTCCTCTTGCTAGGTTCTCCAGCCAGGTTCTGTCCAGGTTCTCCAGCCAGGTTCAGTCACCAGGTTCTAGTCAGGTTCTCTTGCCAATTGCTGTAGTCAGGTTCAGTCCAGGATCTTTTGCCATGTTCTCTCGCTAGGTTCTGTCTCTAGGTTCTGAGGCCAGTTTCTGTCCAGGAACTTTTGCCATGTTCTCTCCAGCGAAGTTCTTCTGTCTCTAGAGAACGTTCTGTGTAGGTTCTGTGCCTAGGTTCCGTCTCTCTTGGTTCCGTATTCTAAGTTCTGTGTCTCAATCTAAGTTCTGTGTTCTAAGTTCTGTCTCCTAAGTTCTGGGTCTTGCTGTCTTGTTGCATCTGTATTTATACCAGTTGATTCAATCCTATCAATCTCTATTACAAAGGTTAGGGCGTTTCTTATCTTCATTCCAGGGAGTAAAGATTATGTAGCTTAAGCACGATTGTTTGTAGTTAAAGTGATTAATTACCCGCCTGGCACTTAGTTAAGTGGTTTTATTCCCTCCCTAACTTCAGGGGAAAATCCCTACCTGGGGAAACAACCTTTCTCGGAGAGGTGATCTTGGTTAAAACACATAGTGCCAAGAAGGTGAGCAAACATTTTAAGAACGGTATGCCATATATGCCAGGTCCCTTGAAACAGCAAGCATGGACCGGCTCCTGGCACTATTCTCAGTGAATACTTGAGTTATACAGTGCTTTTAAATCATGTCATTAAGAAACATCTTTGTAGTAATAAGTATCTCAACTTGAAAATTTATATTGCATGTTAATTTTAATGGAAAAAATAGAATGACTGCATGAAAAGCAATACCGACACCATAGATGTTGTTCAGAACAGTAATATTTGACATATAAATTTGACATATAAATTTTCTCTACTCACCCTGTCCCCCCCCCCCCCCCCCCCCCCCCCCGCAAACCCTCCCTGTTTGGAGTGAAATTCAGCGGCCAGTCTTGACAGTACTGTGATGCATAGTTAGATATTAGCTTGGGATAAAAGTTAATTATTTTCCCTACTAATTTTACCAGAGGGGGAAAGGGTAAGCTGACTTATTGCCTAAATAGGAATTTGGCCGATGAAACAGCAAAGTGTAAGATACAGAATTTGAATACTTGCACATTTAAGGATTTCAGTCTATCATCTGGAAATCTTGGCATTTGACTTTAAGATAGAGCATAGCCACATCGCCATACATTGTGTCTTTGTGCAGAGAACGTTTGTTCTTTTGGAAAATGTGGTTTCACAGAATATGTTGCAAGCTGATAAAATGAATTTTCAGCATCAATATTCACCAATGAAGAACAGAAACTCACAAGGACAAGGGGGGCGTGACACAGTAGTGAGGCCCCAGCTTGGAACCTCCCGTCAGCTTCTTCGATTTGCCATTAAATAACTTGTACTAACATCAGAATTTTAAAATTAGGCTTATGATTTGACTATCCTTACAAACTAAAGAAAAAGAAAACACTTTAGATAAACTAAAATGAATGTTTGAGACAGCTGACTGAATACGACCACTACGTGGAGTTTTTATTTTTAAGAATGGATAGTCAGGCGGTAAATAGGATTCAGCGTGTCACATTCCAGGATCTCTTTATGTTGTGCCATCACTTTACATATCCAAAGAGATACATACATTTTGCTAAAATTAGCATAAGTCCTCATCACTGGAGCTGTGTATTCCCTCCATGGCAATGCAGTTTCATTGTTTATGTCTTCCGTACCCCATCAAACACATATACTTGGGACATTGGCTTGAAAGGCGATGGCCAGGTTAAATGGCCTTTTTAAAACAAGTTAAAAAAATGGCATAGCAATAAATTGCAGAAGTGTCTTTAGGCAGTTAGAGCCATGGACTGGCTGTAAGAGGAGACTCTTCTAGCAGAAAACTTTGTTTTCTTGTCCTTCACCACCGAATCCCACTTTCTCTTCTGAGTGTAAACTGGCAGATTAGACATTTCCAGGGGCTTGTTCCGTGTGAAGTTTTTCAGGTGATTTCAGTTTAATGCAACCAGATAATTGTAGCTCCAGGGCTTAGTGAGGTTGCAAAGCTGCTAATCCAGACACTATTACCCGGTCACATGTTGTGCTTATAGCAGACACCTCTGCCTTTAATGCTCTCTCCCCATGCTGGCGATTCCTCGTTTCAGAAGTCCTGTAAAAAGGAGGCACACAGGCCAAGATTAAGTCTGGGGGGAAAAACACACCAAAATGCCCACTTTGAGACAACAATGTGAAACGTGATATGTTTTGCCAAAGATAAAATCTGATCTTTTTGTGGCATTAGGTTTTATTTTATTCCTCGTCATCTCTAAGAAAATTTAGCATTGGATTTGAAAACGGCGTCTTTTTGTTGCGGTTCTCTAAACGAGCCACTGCCAGAGCAGCCATGCTCTGAGCGCTGATGAACAGTTGGATCAGTTAGTGCCCTTGTTATGTGGTTGGACTCTCCCTGTTAGCGAAGGGCAGCGATTCGCTTTCCATATTTCCTCCACTCAGAACCTCTTCTGACCGGCAATTGTCATGCAATATTGGATAATGATGGTGTTGGGATGCTGAAGGTGGTTACCTTTTCCTCTCACCCTGACCAAAATTTGGTATTTCTATTGTAGTTAATATATAAACAGGTGCTTATAAATAAAAGACACATCCATTCAGTTGGCAAACCTTTGTTAGTGCCTGTGGCCCACACACTAATGCACACGCTGATGGGCAATTGGGAAATAAAACAACATCAGGGAGAGGTAGTTTTATGTGATGAAGCCTTTTTCTTCTGCACTGAATGTTAGAGGTGGGCAGAAGTTCTGTATTAGAGCATCCTTTACTATGGCACCTATGGATGGGAATTAGGGTTGTAGGATGTCTAAGGTTGGGTCAGGATTTGGATGATATGAAATATGTAGGCTCTAAGTGGTTCTCAACCTTGGCTGCACATTAGAATCACCTGAGAATCTTTTGAAAATCCTGATTTCTGGGCCTCATCCTCCGGAAATTCTGTTTCTTTGTTACTAATGTTGTGGCCCCACCCCATAACAAAGAAACAATTTCAGGAGGATGAGGCCCAGAAATCAGGATTTTAAAAAGATTCCCAGGTGATTCTAATGTGCAGCCAAGGCTGAGAACCACTGCTCTAAGAGAACAGAAAGGAAGGTGGAGATTGAGAGCTCAGACACGGGGTTTGTGGTGCCTAATGTCACGTCCTAGTAGTGAGACTACTGGGTAAAGTGCCTAGCACAGAGCAGCTCCCTGCAGTTGCAGCTTTTGTTTTTGCCTTCTGGTCCTTCTCTCTTTCTTCCATCTCTTTCTCCCGCTGCCTCCCTACTGTCTATCATGGGAGGGAAGGTTGTGTATGTTACTCTTAAAGGGTCCTCATGTATCATCCTTTCTTCTGGTAACTTTATGTTGCCCCAAATTGAATATGTTGGGGTTATGGTTTTTAATTACACTTAATTCTCTTTGTTACCCTAGGAGTCTAACAATAAGAATGGAGAGTTTCCACTTGTCTTTATTCCTGGTACCTTGGGTTGCAGGGAGACTTGTTCCTTTCCAGCTGAGGTTGTCAACCCCAGGAGCGTTGTTTCGCTTCTTAGTTATTATGGCCCAACAGGGTTCTCTCTGGGCCGTAAAGAGGAAGGACCGGGATGCCTAGCGAATGTGCTGGCCCTTTTCCTGGTCATGTTCCTTCACAGTCTGAAAGCTGCCACTCTCCTCAGTGGTCCATACAGGTTAACCTGTGGCAGCACTGTACCAAGAGAGGGGAGGCTTGGAAGGCATAGTGGTGGGCAAGGGAAGGGAAAGAGGGAAAAGAAAGAAAGAAGAGGGAATCCTTCCTTCATTTTAAACAAATGGGAATATTCCATATGTGTCATTAAAAATATATATCATCAATTTTGTTATCCTAAATAACAATTAGGATGCAGTTATATATTTATTTTTTACATTGATTCTAGTGAGAGGGAGAAGGAGAGGGAGAGTGAGAGTGAGAAGGAGAGAGAGAGGGGGAGAGAGAGAGAGAGAGAGAGAGAGAGAGAGAGAGAGAGAGAGAAGAGAAACTTTGATTAGCTGGCTCTGGCATTCTCCCCAACCAGGGATGGAACCCCCAACCTGGGCATGTGCCCTGACTGGGACTCAAACCCACCACACTGCAACCAAGGAGCCACACTGGCCAGGGCAGGATGGAGTTATTTTTAATATATTCTGTAACCATTAGAATCTAAAGTGATTCTTTTAATAAGAATACAAAAAAATTGCTTAAAGCATGTAATTTCATTTTGATCTATTTATAGCTTACAGATGATTATCATTCATGTTTGATGCCATGGGGAATTTATTGAAAATATGGGGCATATTCCAAAATGACTTATGTGAGCTAGCTGTGTAAATAAGATTTTTATACATGAAATGATAATTAAATAAGACAGTAAATGTTTTAAATACATTATTCACGTTTCAAAAAGTGCAACTTGATTATTTCAAACATTTCATAATTATTACTTTTTTCCTTAATTGATGGTTTGCTTATTTCAAAAAAATCTAAGAAAAATTTTCAGGTTAAAGTTTAAAGCATTCAAATTTTAAGTTAGTTTGAAGAAAATTGCAATTAAACTTGGACTTCTAATTGTTAGAATATTTCTTTTGAGTATCCAATAATATATATATATATATATATATATATATATATATATATATATATGCCTTTGTTGATAACTTTTGGTATTCACCAATTAGAGTTTAATTAATCAATTAAAATTCATTTGTCTCCACATCACAGTAGCCTTGCTAGCTTTTTCAACATTGTACAATATTGGAATTTGTCATAATGCCTCAGCTGTTGGATAAGCAGGATCCAGAGCAGCTCTGGGGAGCTCCGTCTCAGGGAGGGTTAATGGACAACCCCTCATGCCCCTCTTCCCTGGAGCTACCATTGAAGTGATTCAGTTACCCTGACTTCCAGTGGAGGCCTGAAATTAAAACATTTATTCAGACCAAATAACATGCTAAATTCAGAATATACATAAGCCACCAGGAGTTATACTCAGGAGTTACTGCACCCGTTTCTGCAGAAAATAAACAGTTTCTTGGCAGCCATCTCATTTCCCAATAGACATTCGCACCTCTAATGATTAAAGAGACTTTGGCAAAGTTCCTTGATCTTTTTCCCAAGTGATGCCCCGTTTTAAGCTTCTAGAGAACTCACTGAGCATACCAGATCTGCATTATATTTCTGTTCTAGATACTGACCTAGTTTTGGGCAGCGGTTGACCTTCCACTGAACTCCCCAATGTGTTTATTACTTTCACCTGTTTATTTAATGCCCTCATGGCATTTCACCTGAATAATTACAAAAATACAGCCTACAGCCCCTATGGTTAAAGGCTGAAAACTTCCAAACAAGAAATGGTGCCTGGCAGATGTCTCTTATTGCCAATCAACTGCTTTGCAAACTTACTCAACTCGGCCTCTTGCTTATCTTCCTCCCCTGGTTTCCACTCCTGCCTTTCAGATCCTTCTAATTAGAAGGTAAGGAAACTATAACCAAATAGCCCTGTGCTTGTCAATCAGGCAGAGGCTCACTGAGATAGTGGCAGCTGCAGTGAATCAGAATTGAGGTCTCTGTGCATCTGGCCCAATTTCTTCCCTGCTGGCCTACAACAATCTGGAGTTTTAAATATTTTCCTATGGAAATTCAAAATTTCATCCTTATTTCTGAAATTTCCACATGGTAATACTTTTATCATTAAGTTAATGAATTTTATGTGTATTCTGATTGATTAATGTATGGCGTTATAACACTGAGCAGTGCTCCTTACCACTTTATGTACAGATTAACAGATTATAAGAAGGTGCAAGTTCTATCATTGAATTACAATTACTTCTTTATTACTCCCAGAATGGTTAGTTACAGTTTCATAATTTTTTACTAATTAAAGGAAAGTCTTAGATATTAAGTTGCCGTATTTAAAAATTCAATTGTATTATTCTTGAATACCTTAAATAGCAGATTTTGGCAATTGAAACTTAGGTATAGATGAAAATTATGCATCATTACCATATAAAATTAGGAGCCTAAATCTCAAGTTATAATTAAGTACATAAAAAATTAGACACATATAATAAATGGTACTCTTTTAAGAGGATAAACTTGCTACCCTTTCTCTTTCAAATCTTGTTTATCAGATTCATTTGGCTACAATTATTCTATTACTCAGGGTAGATGGCACATTTTAGTTTAGTTTTTCAAAGATAGTATTAATCTTGTATTAGTAGACTTCAAATTAATGCACAGTGTCTGATGTTGTTATTTTGTTTCATGTGTTTTTCACTTGTATGTAGCTTCTTTAGTTTTGACTAAACCATGGCGGTATTTCACATATTTGAAGTCTGGTGATCTCTAGTAATTAGGATATGAATCAAAATAAGCTTAGAAAATTTAAAATTATTTCATTAAACTATGCCTCTGAACAACCAGGTTTTACTCATAGTTAGCTCTAAAGCCTTCTTTCATAGAGCCTTCTTTCATAGGTTATATGGTCATACAGTAATAAGCTTGAAAAAAATGTTTCTCAAGCCCACAGCAGAATAATGTAGCAAATCAGAATGACGGAGGGCCATTCTGAAGGCCTCACAGAATCAGACAGTGCCAGGGAGGAACACAAATAATGCAAAACAAAATAAAACACAAAAATTAGTTCAAATACTGGAGTCATAATGGACTGATCCCATTTAATGTAGTGTAAAGTTTCTGATCTTCAGCACTGTTGGCAATTTGGTCTGGGTGATTCTTTTTGCGGGGAAGATGTGGGTGGGAAAGACGAGTTGTTCTGTGCCTTTTAGGATGCTTAGCAGCAATCTTGGCTTCTATCCACTAGATGCCAGTAGCATCTCCCCCATGTCCCCAGTGTTGACACAAATGAAATTGTCTCCAGACTTTGACAAAAGTCCCTTGGGGGACAAAATCAGCCCCTGCTGAGGACCACTGATGTAGCATTTAACCTTGATAACCCTTCTAAGTATAATTGTGCTATTTCTTACAATAACTCTAGCCATCATAATGTTTATCTTTACCTCTCTGTCTTTAAGATGACAGGTAAATATGTGATACATTTTAGAAAGCTCTATATTCTAGTGATTAGACTTTTTTAAAAACTTGGCATTGATTATATGGTAAATCTTAGTGACTCAGAAATCTGGGTATAATCCTTTATATTTCTGGGACACTGGAAAAATAAATTATTGAATATCATTATATTATGAAATATTAGCCTACCTAATTATGCAGTCACATAGTATAGGTCCTCTTGCGTGGACCCTTAAGCTAATACTAAAATTATCTTCAGTTTCCTGAGCACATATTACAGAACAGTGGGTGGAAACAGCCCTAGCACAGTAGGAAGTATGAGGAAATTGGCCTTGGATTCCATGTTTAGATTTGGACAGCCAAAATTGGATATGAATCAAGAGCTCATAAAACAAAAGAAAGTTTCCCTAAAGATTGTTCTTAATAGTTTGGAATGAAAGTTGCACCTTTCCTTTATTCTTCTGAGTATAGTTTCCTAAATAAAAATCATGACACAAGCTCTAATCTTTGATCTGTTCATAATTGAACATATTGAAAAGACTGCTTATATTCTCCAGCTTGTTCTTTCTAGGGATCTATTTTAAAAATCTATCCCAAATTTAATCCGAAATATGCATATAGGCCTTCCTTGTGCTGGCTACACCCATGTTCAAATGGGATCAAATAGCATGGTTGAAAGTCCCATCTACTACATTCTCTTTTTTTAATTTTAATTTTCTTTATTGATTAGGTATTACATACCATATGTGTCCTTATCCCCTCTCACCCCCCCACCCCCCAGTCATGTCCTCAACTCCCTGGTGCCTTTGTCCATTGGTTATGCTTATATGCATACAAGTCCTTTGGTTGATCTCTCCTCTTAACTCCATCCTCCCCTACCTTCCCTCTGAGTTTGATGGTCTGATCGATGTTTCTCTGTATCTGGATCTGTTTTTGTTCATCAGTTTATGTTGTTCATTATATTCCACAAATGAGTGAGATCATGTGATATTTATCTTTCTCTGACTGACTTATTTCGCTTAGCATAATGCTCTCTAGGTTCATCCATGCTGTTGCAAATGGAAGGAGTTTCTTCCTTTTTACAGCAGCATAGTATTCCTTTGTGTAGATGTACCACAGTTTTTAATCCACTCATCTGCTGATGGGCACTTAGGCTGTTTCCAAATCTTAGCTATTGTGAATTGTGCTGCTATGAACATAGGGGTGCATATATCCTTTCTGATTGGTGTTTCTAGTTTCTTGGGATATAGTCTTAGATGTGGGATCACTGGATCAAATGGGAGTTCCATTTTTAGTTTTTTGAGGGAACTCCATACTGTTATCCACGGTGACTGCACCAGTCTGCATTCCCACCAGCAGTGCACGAGGGTTCCTTTTTCTCTGCATCCTCGCCAGGCCAGCACTTGTTGTTTGTTGATTTGTTGATGATAGCCATTCTGACAGGTGTGAGATGGTACCTCATTGTCATTTTGATTTGCATCTCTTGGGTAATTAGTGACTTTGAGCATGTTTTCATATGTCTCTTGGCCTCTGAATGTCCTCTTTCCAAAATTATCTATTTAGGTCCGTTGCCCATTTTTTGATTGGGTTCTTTATCTTCCTTTTGTTAAGTTGTATGAGTTCCCGTAAATGTTGGTGATTAAACCCTTCTCAGTGATAATATTGGCAAATATGTTCTCCCATGCACTGGGCTTTCTTGTTGTTTTGTTGATTTTTTTTTTGTTTTTTTGGGTTTTTTTTTTTGCTGTGCAGAAACTTTTTATTTTGATATAGTCCCATTTGTTTATTTTCTCTTTAGTTTCTATTGCCCTAGGAGCTGTATCAGTGAAGATATTGCTTCAGCATATGTCTACTACATTAGTATTTTTAATATCTTAAATTCAGAGAATCCTCATACCTTACCCAGTAAGTAATCCTTCAAGAAAACCCTAGTGTAGAAGGACACCTTTGTGGGGAATTGGCTGCCTGTCCACAGCTACTTTACATTAAAATTACCTTATCAAATGGAGAAAAAAAACTCCCCCCAAAAAACAAAAATTTAGGATTTTTCATTGCCAACTTAAATTTAACTTTTCCCCTTTACCACATTTCCACTATTATTTTTTGATCCCTTAGTTTTGTAATTTGTACCTGTGTCCTCTTACCATAATTTTAATTTATGATATTAATCTATCATTTTTGTGATACACTTTTTGTATATTAATTTTTGTCATTTGTTTTGTTTTCATAATTTTATACAATTTAAACATTTTTTCTTTATTTTTGATTAATTTTTGGTGTATTTTATGTATTTTCATTTAATTCACATATAGGACAGAATAGAATATTTTATAAATTTTTTTAATACTTGTCCCATTTCCTTTGCATTTATTATAAGCATTATTCATTTACTCATTTCTTTTGTGTGACTTGTACAAACTTGCATTTTCTATTGGTTTTCATATTTTTGTCTTTTATAATAAGACTGTGCATAAGAGGAGCAACTATATCTATGCTCTGAGAAAAAGTTTCTGAATATTTTATTCCTCCAATCCCCTAAAGCAGGGGTGGGCAAACTTTTTGACTTGAGGGCCACAATGGGTTCTTAAACTGGACCGGAGGGCCGGAACAAAAGCATGGATGGAGTGTTTGTGTGAACTAATATAAATTCAAAGTAAACACCATTACATAAAAGGGTACGGTCTTTTTTTTTTTAGTTTTATTCATTTCAAACTGGCCAGATCCGGCCCGCGGGCCGTAGTTTGCCCACGGCTGATCTAGAGTCTAAAATCTCAAGTGGAAAATACTCTACCACCTATAGGAGCCCAGCAGAACTGGTGAGGACTGGGCGGAACCAAAGAGTATGTATCTCTGTCACATGGTCAGCTTTAATTTAGTATTAGTAGATTGCTGTCATATGCAAGAGTAGACTTAGCATTGTCATATCTTTCAAAATTTCAACAGGTATTAGAAATATGGATTCTCTCAATTACTAGATACTGAAAAATACCTATTAAAGTGTCAATACTATATAAGTCAAACAGAACAGAAGACAATGGTATTCAACTATTTCTCAAAGCCATTAAACCTAGGTGGCCAAAGAATAATTAATTCAATAAGGAGTCACTCTTATCAATTAATAATATTTGATAATAGGGTCACAAATTAGTAATGTTAGCCCTGCCTTTCTGTCCTAGGACCTTTCTCTAGCAATTATAATCTTAATGGTCAGGATTCTTTCCTCTTTTAGGAATAGATTTATTTTCTAATATTTGGTTACTTGAAACCTGAACATATTAAGTATCGGTTGATTTATCTTTGTGTTAAGACATTGCTCTTATATCTTCACAGGTAGCATAGGTAGTCCAATCCTATTGTTGTTATTTTGATTTTAATGCTACCTTTTGAATCCTTGTTAAATGTAAAGGGAATTTCTAGAATTTTTCTCAAATTATTATAAGAACAGAAAGATTGCCGGAGCCGGTTTGGCTCAGTGGATAGAGCGTCGGCCTGCGGACTGAAAGGTCCCAGGTTCGATTCCGGTCAAGGGCATGTACCTGGGTTGCGGGCACCTCCCCAGTAGGAGATGTGCAGGAGGCAGCTTATCGATGTTTCTCTCTCATCGATGTTTCTAGCTCTCTATCTCTCTCCCTTCCTCTCTGTAAAAAATCAATAAAATATATTAAAAAAAAAGAACAGAAAGATTATGAAATATATTAGGAATTTTAGAGACTATTGCTTAAATAGAATATTGCATGAATAGAAAGATGAGAATTGTTGAATGAAGTGGTATTTAGGTAAGCCATTGCTATTTTTAGAGAAATATTGTCATATTGCTTGTAAGACATCATGGGGAATAGACAGGAAAACAACAACAACAAAACACTTCAACAACATACCAAGTGAAAGGAAAGCAAGATTAGGTAAACTGGGGTGAATTACAGAAAGTGATTATTTCCAGACTGATTTCTAAACCTACTCAGGAAGTTTAAAGAGAGTTATGAAATCCCTCAGGAATTGGTAATCCCTCGGTACTAACTACTCTGTAATTTGGACCAAACACTGTTCAAGGAACATAGAGGACAGTCAAATAGGAAGTAAATTGGTGGATTTTTGAAAACTTAGACATATGCTATGTCATTTGACACTTAAAACAACCCTTTGGGGTAATCAGGAGAATTATTGTCCTCATGAAAACTGATACCAAGAAAATAAATAATGTTTCCTAGGTGTCAGAAATATAACTTTAGTCTCTTTCATTCTTAATCTTCCCAATCTATCTGGCTGCTTTGCTATTCTTCCATATTTTCATTGGTAAATGGCACAGTCATATCAAACACTTGCTAAGATTCTCAAAAATTGACAATGATTCTTTCACTTCAAGGTAAACCTCTAACATTCACTCCCTTATGATTATATAGTAGTTTCAGTTGGGTGAACTACATGCTTAAGATTTTTTTTTTCCTGTAGTTGAGTTTGTGGTTGAGCTTATTAAGTCTAAACTCTTCCTGTTGAAAAAGTGAAAAGTGAGGGAAGTAGTCACAAAACAATCCTAGGGGATTTTCTTGTTTCATCCATATGTAGAGTTTCCACTGATTGTTCTAAGCATGTGATTGGAAAACAGAGGAGAAAACCTTGTCACTGAGCTTTAAAAAGGAAGCAATTCTAGTGTGGCCATTTCAACTGAAATGTTAAGAGAGGGAGCAGAGCCATCGGCCCCTCTAAATAATTGCTCCCTTCAGCCTATTGGTCCAACTCAAAGTAAGAGCTTCAACTTGAAGTAGAGAGAGGCAGCACTTCCTCTCTGTGACCATTATTGGTGTTCTTATTGGTTCTCTTAATCCTGTGGAAGCCCTGCGCTTTAGATATGCGGGGAAGGTCCTGATTTGAGTCCTGCAAAAATGCAAAATAGGGATGAGAGCCTTCAGTAGTCAGGTTTTGTTACTCAAGAGTTTGCCCAATTTTCAATTTTTTTTTTCCTATTTGTATCTCATCAAGAAAC
Source organism: Myotis myotis (assembly GCF_014108235.1). Taxonomy (NCBI): domain Eukaryota; kingdom Metazoa; phylum Chordata; class Mammalia; order Chiroptera; family Vespertilionidae; genus Myotis; species Myotis myotis. Next base: position 180,175,692 of record NW_023416335.1, read on the forward strand.
AGGAAAGCACAAGCCAATATAACTGTGTGCTTCTGCTATTGGTAGTATATACAGTGGGGCCTTGACTTATGAGTTGAATTCGTTCTGAGACCGAGCTTGTTAAGGAGCTCCTTAAGGAGCTTGTTAACTCAAATTACTCTGTCAACTCAATGCAAAAAATCGGCTGAGAGACAGCTGGTATCTCAAAAAACTCGTTAGTTGGGACACTCGTAAGTCAAGGCCCCACTGTATGTGGAAGGTATCAAGCGACCTGAACATTGCAAAAGTGGAGCTCTGTGTCAAGGCCCCATTGTTGTTTTATACTGCGATAAAGAACTGATCTAAATGGATATATCACTCATGGGGCAATGTTGCTTTTTTCCCCTTTTGTTTTGATCATCTGCAGATTTGAACTCTGATCCTAGGAGTGAAAATTCAGTGCAACCATTTGTCCTTTGTCATTGATTCTGTCCTGTTCTCTCTCTCCTTCCTCAGCGCACTTTTCCTGGGAGTAAACAGTAGATGTTACATATGTTAACACCGTGCTCAGGTGCAATGTGTTTGGGTGCGCTCTCTGTGCAATTCCCTGGCAGTCATAAATTAATTAAAAGTAGACGAGAGCCACAGAAAAAGAAAGTTCTCCCTTTTTTCTCCCCCTCCCCCACTTCCTTTCTGTTTCTGCGGGTAAATAGCTAGTTCCTTTGTCCCTGGCTGCTCTTATTTCATTTCTGCCATCATTGTCCTCATTGTTCTCCGAAACAGGAGGGGTCTGCGCCAGGAGCGGCAAGGTCTCAGCTAATGACGGGAAGTCTTTAAAGTTTGCGCTGCATTTCATCTTCTCTGTGGGAGTTTTAGGACGTAGCCAGTGTTTGATCCCCACCGAGCAACTTTGCTTCTAGTTAATTAACAGATACCCCATTACACACTCTCATCTAGAAGCACATGGGAGGCCTATTGGGAGGTAATTCAAGGCCAATCTGAGTGATGGCAGGAATTAGAGAAATCAGTTGTTTTAGGGCTAATGTTCAAGGAATAAAGATGTCCCGTTTTAAGAGATCACATTTGACATTTTTTATTTTTATCTATTGGGGGAAAAAAAAAAAAAGATAAGGGAATGATGTTTGTCCCTATAACCTTACCAGGACTATTCAGGGTAGTTTGAACTTAAAACTCTTTCTAACTGCCTGAAAAGAAAAAGAAAAAGGAATAAAAGAAAGATAGACAACGTTAGAGATGTAGCAATGCTAATGAGAACGTTGGGCTCCCTTTGGTTGCTAGCAGTCTCTCTCCGGCCCGGCCTATTAGCCGGGTCACAACTGTCCACAGCAACTTTCCCAGGGTGCATGAGGGACAATTGCTGGTAGGGACGACTCCCCAGTGGTTTATTTTATAGCTCAGGCTAAATGATACTCCATCCTAATGCTGTTGCTTTAGTCCCAAGCTTGTCAAAGTGATTTACAAATAATAAATAATGGCTTCCGTATTAGAATCACCTACCCTTCTAGCCTCTTTCCAGGTGAACGTTGCAGAATGAAGCAAACTTGCCCATAGTTAGAGGTTGGCATATGAGTGCCAGGAACAGAGCCTTGTGTGGGGCAGTGGCTCTGCTGTCCCAGATCACAGGTAGCCCCACTTTTCACGGCATTTGAAAGGTGAATGCCTAGTTCAATGTCTTCTCCTTCTACCATTTCCCCAGCCCTATGAGCAATGACCCCCTTTATCTAATGAATTAGGAGCTACTCCTGCCTTGCAATTCTCAGTTCGACACTTGGCACTGAGAATCAAACCGGGGCTATTTAGTGCAGCAGTAAATGGCCCGCCACATTAGCCCCCTGGCATGCGAAGCTATTAGGTTGTTTTACTGTTGTTAAAGTTACATTTGTTAGGTGGAGTTGCTGCCCTTCCACACACACTCAGCGGTGCCCGATACCGGAGGAGGTGGCACGTGGACTCACCGTGTGCCATCCGGGAGCCCAGCGGCGGGGCCATGTGATTGTGCTGCAGGTGGGAGGCATTCTTCGGTCGAAAAAAGCAGGAGCATGGATTAGTATGATTTTTTTCAAAAAGAAAGAAAAGCAGATCCCTGGACAATCGTGGCGATCGCACTTTGCTGCGACTACACTGATGACATGGGCTCGACTAACCATTAATTTACAGCAGTTTCTTAAGTGAACCACTAACTGTCACAGTGCCATACAGAAGGCAGGCCAGGGGTGAGCAGCCCTAAGGAAGCTGGTGTGGAACTTCACAGACCAGCATCCAGTGCTGCTCACACTCTGAAACTGGGCAGAATCTTGCAGAATCGAAAAGATTAGCATGGAAATAAAGAAGAAATATTCAGAATGCTTTAATGGTGTATGTGTGTGTGTGTGTGTGTGTGTGTGAGAGAGTGTGAGAGAGAGAGAGAGAGAGAGAGAGAGAGAGAGAGAGAGAGAGAGGATGAGAATATTTCTGCAAAGAAAGGAAAATGCCAGTAGCATATAGCTTGATGCAGCCAGCTTGCAGGGTTGAGTTGGCATTTGATAACTTGGTAGCGGCTGCCAGTGTGTGTGTGGTGGGAGAAGAGGGAATAGACAACAAGAAAAACACATAGAGCTTTAAAAAAGATGTAAAATGATTCACTTCATGCCATATGGACAAAAATGTTGTCACAAAAATAAGGCCAAAAAATAGTGCCAGGTTAGACTTTTAGTTCAAAAATATATGTATAATCATCCCCATGAGCATGAATTTTAATTAGTATTTTGATAGAGAGAAAGCAGATATTTTTTTAACCTGCTCTGTTCTTGTTTTCTGTTCCTCTCCCAATTTTGGTCTCCATTAAACATTCATATACTGTATGTTTTGTGTCTGTATGAGGAAAATGCCTTATCCCTGGATTGGTGGGAATGCAAACATCTTGGTTTTCTGTGGCATACAACATATCTTCCCAGTAGAGCTTGTAAGCAGAAGCAAATCACTGGGAAACTGAGAGCTCTCTCTGAGCCCCAGGCATGGCAGAAAGGAAGGAAGGAAGGAAGGAAGGAAGGAAGGAAGGAAGGAAGGAAGGAAGGAAGGAGGCCATAAGTCTTTTTCCTTTGTCTCTGGAGGCATCTGCACCCCTTTACTTCCCCAGATCTACTCATCACACCCATCCACATCTCATTTCTTTGGGATGCCTTTTATTTATTTTTTGAAAAATATTTTTATTTATTTCAGAGAGGAAGGGTGAGGGAGATAGAAGCATCAATGACTAGAGGCCCAGTGCATGAAATTCATGCAAGAGTAGGCCCTCACAGCCTCGGCTGCCTTGGCCCTTGCAGCCCTGACTTTGTCAGGAAGGCCATCCAGATGGTCATTCCACTGTTTGGCTGTCTGGTCAATTTGCATATTACACTTTTATTATTATAGATGAGAGAGAATCGTTGATTGGCTGTCTCCTGCACACCCCCACTGGGGATCCAGCCTGCAACCCAGGCAGGTGCCCTGACCAGGAATCTAACTGTGACCCCCTTGTTCATAGGTTGACACTCAACCACTGAGCCACGCAGGCTGGGAACTGGTATGCCTTTTACAAATGAAATACATTTAAAATACATACATAATACTCTGTGACAGGGCAGTTTTAGAGAAAATTTAATAAGATCATGACTACAGAAACTTAAAACATGCAACTTCTTGATAAATAAACTTAAATGCTCCCATCTTACTTATTAGTTACATTCTACCTGCTGCTAAGATGACACCACTCAGTGGAAGGTGCTGTGCCGAGTGATCTTCCCTTAGCAAAGCTCTTTCCCACCTAGAGGAGGTGCATCAATGCATGCCCTGCATGTGGTAATGTAATGATGATCCGACAGCACGCTTATATTAGTAATGATTTTTGTTGCTTAGGCAGCCACACCCCATTTTTTTCCTCTCTGAAGTAATAAAGGTGAATCAGATATTTGAAATAGAAATGATGCAATTAAATAAAAAAGCCTGGTATTAAAATCAATCAAATCTTGGTGCAAAGCAGTAACCTAGTTTATATTCTTTACTAAATTCGTGCACGGCGGGGTGGGGGTGGGGGGGGTGGGCTCTCCTCAGCCCAGCCTGCACCCTCTCCAATCTGGGACCCGTCGGGGGATGCCAGACTGCTGGTTTAGGCCTGATCCTCAGGGACTGCTGGCTCCTAACTGCTCACCTGCCTGCCTGCCTGATCACCCCTACTGACCCCCCTGCCAGCCTGATCACCCCTAACTGCCTCTGCCTGCTGGCCTGGTCCCCCTCAACTGCCCCCCCCCCCCCCCCCCGCTGGTCTGGTCGCCCCTTACTGCCCCCCTGCTGGCCTGGTTGCGCCCAACTGCGCCCCCTGCTGGCCTGGTCACCACTCACTGCACACCCCTGCTGACCTGGTCTCCCCATGCAGCCTGGTGCTCAATCGTTTAGTCATCCCTCACTAACCCCCCTGCTGGCCTTGTCGCCCCTCTCAGCATGTTCGGTCATCTGTTCTGTTGCGATGGTCCCTGGCTCTTTATATAAATAGATTAGAATCCCTGAGTTTTCCTCACAGCATTATCTGTACTTCAGTCTACTCCGAGGACAAAGGTAAAATCAACAGAAACCTTAGGAAAGGTACATTTTATTCCCTCTTGGGATTTCTCAGAATTCTATTTTTTGTCAAGCATTAATACAACCATTCCTTTTTTTATTTCCTCTTACCTTTCTCCCCTGAGGAGTCTCTGGTCCACCCAAGGAGAGTGGGATGCCTCTTGTTGAATAAACCCTCTTGGTCCTGGCATTTTTCTCTGTGCTTGTTGTCTAACCTCTACTCTTCCCCAAAGCCATTCGTCATCATTCCATAATAGTTATGACAACAGACAAGAATGTGCTATTGGATGCACAGTGACCTCAAGCCATGAAATGAGACCCACATCCATCCATCATATTGGGACTGCAACAGAGATGGTCCTGGCATTATGTTTGGCTGTCTCATTATTAGAAGAGTGGAAAAAAGTTAATCATATCTACCTGCCTTCAGAATGCTAACTCAGGCTTAAATTTCCTGCAAACTACTCCCAGGCTTTCTGTCAGGTTTCTGTTGGATCCAGTAGATCCATTCATCTACTCATTCAGTCTATCACTATTAGCAAGCCCCTAAGGTGAGTTCTAAATGTAAGGAAAGTTAAGGGTTGCTCATGCTACTAAGATGTTTATATGTAGGAGAATATTTCCTGGCTCATAGGTGTTTAGGACTTCTTGTGGGTTTGGGTTAGTTTAGGATCTCAATGTCTGTGAAATGAAGAAAAATTTAGAAAAGTTCTAAAATATGTTTCTTTCCCTTAGTATCAACCGAGACTATTTCATATTTACTTTTTTTCACAGATTTATATTCAAGAGTAAGAGTAAAACTGAGCTCTGATGAAACATCGAAGGCATTTCAGGCTTACCAATTTCCCTCTTCTCTCATAGGAGACCTGTGGAGGCAGCTGGCACTGGCTCAGTAAACTAAGATGACTTTCTTACCCACCAGTGGTTTTCTGAGAATTTATATGAAAATCTTAAAAAATACTCATGTAGGTTATTAATTATAACAGTATTTGCAATTGTCAAATATTGGAAATAACCTAAATATCCACCCATAAAAAACCTGCTGAATACATGAATGTATGCCCATACAATGAAGTATCATCTATACTAATAATAGATAAATATGCAAATTGTCTGGGACTCCATCACAGTAAAGACCGAACTGCAGGCTGCGTGGGGTGACCAAACCAGTGGGGAAGGGGGGGTGGGAAGTTTGGGGCAACCAGGCCAGCAAGGGGGGAAGTAAGGGGCAACCAGGCTGGCAGAGGGGGGACAGTTAGGGGAAACCAGGCTGGCGGGGGGGAGGGGAGGCAGTTAGGGGCAATCAGGCAGGCAGGCAAGCAGTTAGAAGCAGCAGTCCTGGATTGTGATAGGAATGTCCGATTGCTGTTTTAGGTCTGATCCCCAGGATCAATCCTATACTGGTAGTCGGACATCCCCCAATGGGTCCCAGATTGGAGAGGGTACAGGCTGGGCTGAGGGGACCCCCCTCCCCATGCACAAATTTCATGCATTGGGCCTCTAGTTAAGTTATAAAAAATAATGAAGATCTCTGTGTACTAATATGGAGACATTTTCAGCATACATTGTTAGTTGAAAAATTAAAAACTTGGAAGAGTATAGACAGTATGCTATCTTTTGTATATGAAAGAATGGCAAATATGAATAAATAATACATGTATTTTTTACAAAAATAAATACAGGAAGGATAAGCCAAAATTAATGAAAATAACTGTATATAATGTGAATGGGATTTAATAGAAGGAAGAGGATGGAAATAAGTTTTCTCAGAGTTACCTTTATATAGGCTTTTTATTTTTGGACCATGCAAATATCATATATATTCAAAATAAAGTTTAATCAACAAGGATAGACAAACATTTGTGATATTAGATACTAATGTTAGTGGAAAGCTGAATGATAGTCATTGTTAATGAAACTTCAAACCAATACTTTACTAAAGAACAAAGAAGAAGTGAGGGAAAAGCATCTAAGACAGTTCTCAACCTGTGGGTCGCGAACCCCTGTGGGGGTCGAACGGCCCTTTCACAGAGGTCGCCTAAGACCATCAGAAAACACATATATAATTACATATTGTTTTTGTGATTAATCACTATGCTTTAATTATGTTCAATTTGTAACAATGAAATTGGGGGTCACCACAACATGAGGAACTGTATTAAAGGGTCGCGGCATTAGGAAGGTTGAGAACCACTGATCTAAGAGATTTATACCTAGTAAATTGTGTATATTACTGACACTTTTCCATTAAAGTTAATCCTTAAATTTTAATTTCTAAAAAATCATACAACTAACAGGAATCCCTTCATCCTCTCTCATGCAACCCTTTGACAGGAAACAAGAATAAATGAGAATATTAATAGTTTACTTTGGCAATAATTTGAGTCAAGAATGTGATTTCATATCATGCATTCTGAGGGAAAGGGGGTCAGAATCAGTGCATATGCCTCACCAGTTTCTAAAGTCATTATAATTATTAAAAACATAACACCATTTAGGAAGTATCACTTGCTTCCTGAGCCAAGTTGTTTCTTCTCTTAATTTTTTACTTACTACACAAACAATGTCAATAATGTACTATTTTCTACTAATATGTACCCAGCTCCCTGAGAGTGTGAATCCTTTTGGAGTTAACCCTTTTGGGGGCAAGAAATTAGTAGTTATTAAAATTATTTTAAGAAAATGAAATATGATATGGAAAGAAAAAAAAATAGAAAAAATATACAATAAGTGTTAACTAATAGGTTTTCCAGTGGCTGAAAGTGTTAAAGAAAGTTTTAAACATGTTCTTCACTTCTACCCGACATGAATATGATTCAGCATGTTCATATAGCTCTTTAACATTCTACTTTAAAAAATTGATTCTAGAGAGAAATGAATAGGTTGAGAGAGGGAGAGAATCATACCTGTGAGAGAAACATGGAATAACTACCTCCAGGGATTGAACCCCGGCAACCTGGGTATGTGCCTTGACCGGCACTTGAACCTGTGACCTTTCCTTGTACAGGCAACAGTCCAACCAACTGAGCCACCTGGCCAGAGCTATAGTTCTTTTATAAAATGAAGATATGAAGATGGGTATCGTTTAAAAATTGATTTGTATTGGGCCTACTTAAAAAAATAAATTAACAAAGAGAAGGTGACTATGGTGGTGGTAAATTGTAGCTATGGATGCACGTTCTCAACCTTTAGTGTTGATGTTGCTGTTCACCTGAGGGAAACAAAGGAAGGGGGGCAAGGCATGGACGTAATTATGAAGTTCACTTTCTTCATCTGTGTAGAATTTGTGTTTAATTCAACAAAAATGTATTGGCACCTACTGTGTGTCTTGCACTGCAGTAATTCCTTTTACCCAATGACTTTCTAATTAAATACTCAGAATTATATAGAATTTCACACAGTGCGAGGCAGTTTGAGAATTAAACACACTGAGTAGGTGGAAAACAAGAAGATGACTGGAGTGAGGTATAGAGACTGTATATTTCTAAGGAGAATGATGGGAATTAACCACCTCTGTTAGTTATGGCATGGGTCAATGATTACAATATTAAAGAAAATTGTATCATTGTGCATAGCAGTGCTTTTCATCATGCAGTGACATAGGAAAAAAAAAATAATGGAGTGCAAATGTCAGTTTGCCACATCAAAAGCTGTAAAATATATGTCCTTTCAGCCAAAGAAGGCAAGATCTGGAATTTTTTAAAATGTGGATATATAGAATAAATATGCAACCCTCCTGATAATGTTGGCTGATGAAATGAAATTCACCAACTGTAATTCTGGCACAGAGAGACACACATAGTGGCTCCATGCACACACATGCACACGCACACACACACAGACCCTCTGCATATCCTTGATCATTCACTATCTTATTTACATTTCATTTGCTAGAGTAAATTCTATCCTTTGAACTTTTAAAAAGATATTTCAATATTACTTAGGGGGAAAATAGGAAATAATGTGATTGGCTTTCAAATAGCTTATTGCCATTCAAATACTCTCAAGATAAATTATATTTAAAACACACACACACACACACAGAGACACCGTTTTATCCTCTGAAACATTCTAAATGGAAACTCAGCTCTAAGTAATCAAAATTGCTTTAGTTGTGCAGAACAGCATTAAAAGCCATGTCCACTAATTGTGTGAAGCAGCACTACCCATGCAGCCCTGTCCCCTCATTAGATGATCATGCAGGCGCTGTCATCCCAGGTTCCCAGCTCAATCTAACAGTCCTGCTGGCTCGGATTCATTGAAATCCATTATGACACACTCTGTCCTTCCAGTGAAACAACAATGTGGAACCCCTGGGGCATCTGTGTCACTGGTCCTTCCTGATCACGTTCCTTCCACATCAGCTCAAACGACCACCTTTGCACAAATCTCCTAACTTCTCTAGCTCCCTGGTGATTGAAGGTGCACCTTGGCTGAAGAATGGCACCCAGTGCCTTCTGCTGATGTTTTTAGAAAGAGGATATCTGTCAATAGGCTAAGTCAGTCTGAAAAGCGATGCCACATTCTCAAGGAAGTAAGTGTATTCATGTGTACGCGTGTGTGCACAAGGATTTCTGTGGGAATGCAAATATCTCACCTGTATCTAGTCATAGGGAATGTTACTAGAAAATATTGAAATAGAATTCTCATAAATGTGGTGTGAATTCAAGGAGGATAAAAGTTTTCTGATTCTAGGAGTTTGGGGGGAAATGTCATGTTTCCGTGATTGAGCATTGCTTTCTTACCAGCAGGCAGAATGCTGTCACTGGGGAAAAGGTTCCAGCAGGCGTGCAATTGGACACTTCCTCCTAACTCTAATGTGTTTGTATCAATCAGGTCATCGTGTTGATTCACATAACTTCTTTCGTCCTCGAAAAAATGACTCAAGTCTACCCTTAAAGGGTGTCTAAGTAATGTCTGGATGTAGTGTTTTCTCTGAAATCCTTGAATTGATCATGAATGTAGAAAAGGTTATGTATATTGACCAATTGACTCCATAATGTTGGAAGTGGTGGGGTTTCGTCGGTATGAGGTACAGGACAGTTGTGGCACCCACTGTTTTCCCAAGCCAGAGCCTAATCTCACTGTAGGACGTCTACTGCGAGCAATATGGACTTGGTGGGATGTTAACAGCACTAAAAGCCTGCCTACCCACACACCATTTAATGTTTGAAATTCCACTATTATATTTATTCCTTCGGGTTATCTGAAGACAAAAAACACACAAATAAAACTTTTCATGACATAATCTAATAGATTACTATTAGTTATCAGTCATTATTTATTCATTTATTTATTTAATGTTTATGTCTGTTAACTCTATCCCTCCATAAAAAGCACTCTAACAAATTTATCAGTTCAGAACTAGTGCCCATTACCTCATTGTACAATATTTTTGTATAAAATATATATGTATCTACTTTTGCATAGCAGTTTTTAATGTGTTTTGACCGAATTCCTGCTTTCTTCACCAAATCTGCTCCATCCACATTCAGTCTTCACAATTTCAGTGAAGAGCAACTACATCTTTTTTTTTTTTTTCATATTCCAAACACCTGGTAAATCATCCTTGACTTCTACCTTCACTCATACACACATCTGATTGACTGGCAGATCCAATCTGCAAAAAAAATATACTCTAAATTCACTGCTGCCACCCTGGCTCAAGATAATATAAACTATAGCTTAGAATATTTAAACAGACTCTACCTTTACACCCACCCTCAGTCTATTCTTAACATACACCTGGAATAAATGGGGGCATTGTGGTTGTCAAAAGTATGGAAAATACTACTGTTATTTAGTGGGCTGAGCTTAGAGATGCTAAATGACCCACCATGTGCCCAATGGTGAGGACAAAGGGGAGTTGCCCATCTAAAATGCCAATAGCAACCCTATTGAGGAATAAAAACCTACAGGTCACACATATTCCACTCTGTTCAACTCTTCCAATGGCTCATAATTCTTCTGAGAACAAAAGCCAGTTTTCTATGGCAGTTACCACAGAGAGGCCTCCTGGGTCTCACAGACTCTGCCTTTGCCCCTCTCTCACTTACCTGATTTCAGTGCCCATTACTCTCTCAGTCACTCACTGCCATCTAGCCACTCTGCAAATACAATCATGCCAGCTTGCTATTCTCACAGTGTGAAAAGTTCTTTAGATCCAATATGCATATGTGTGGTCTTTCACCTCCTTTCTCAGATGTCCTGTTTCTCAGTTACCCATCTTGACATTATAGATCCTCCTCTCTGATTCCTATTCACAAGCTGTTTGGTCTCCAAAATAGTTATCACCATCTAACCAGTTATATTCTTGTCTTTCTTTACTCATCAGTAATGAGAGATTTTTGTCTGTTTTGTTCCCTGCTATTATCACATTGCTTAGAACAAAAGATGCTGGCATATAATAGGTGCTCAATAAATAGTTTTGAATGAATGAAGTTAAACTCATAAGTCAGTATTGCTTTAAGGAACTGGGGATTTAAAAGCTGAGAGGCTGGTAGATTTGTCAAGAGACACAGCTAGTAAAGAGAAGAATTTACACATGTTCTCATGGATATATTTATTCATTCATCTGTTAAGTATATATTAAAATCCAGTCTAAATTAGGCACTATAAGGTGCTAGAGGTAAAATAATGAACAAAATAGGCAAGTTCATAAAACACACACACACAACAAAGTAGTTTTAAGCACTATTCAGGAAATAAAAGAAAATAAAGGAGCAATGACCAGTGGTAAGGGGGGGGGGGTCTCCCATTCTTGTATTTTTCCCCATTATAACCTGACTAGCTCATTTCCATATTAGTAACAATTACTTTATATGACACATTTCTAACACTTGAAAACAAAATGGGGAATTGATACATAGATGGGTGCATTTTGAAGAGATCCGTGTGCTCTATTGGAAGGAAAGTGCATTTTGAAGTCTGCTGGTCTTGGGTTCACATACCAGCTCTGCCACATGTTGCCCATTTGTTAAGCATTGATAATGCACACTTCACAGGCTGGCTGTGAAGTAAAGAGCTGGTGTAGATTAGGTGTCTGATGCATAAAAATGCATTTTTAACACATAATTAAATAAGTAAATAAATGGCTTTTAAAAAGACCTTTGGCTACTACAGAGGAAATGGACCCAGATGAAGTGTCCAGTGGGCATCTATGTGCTGAGGAGGATGGGGTTATATGAGGCACTGGGTGCCAACTCAGAGCTTTTGTAAAACCTTTTATTTCTCTTTAATAGCAATTTGCAATTTGTATAGAATTTTTAAATTCTTAATAATTTTTTTATTATTATGAAAGTTGTTTAATTTTTTTTTTTGGAGAAATAGTTAGAAAATGTAGATTAGCCAAAGAAGGTAATAAATTCCTATATTTCTAAAAGTAACATTGTAACATCTTCACATTTATCCTTTTAGTCGTTTTTATTATATCTTGTATGTGTCTGTGTGTTATATGAACTACAGATCCTCTGCCTATTAGCCATAATTAACATTTTAGAACATTGATATTTTGGAACAAAATCAGTTTAGGGACTTTTTTTCGGCTCTGGAATCACAGAGTGTTCTTGGAACCAGGGCTCTGCTAATTACTAAGCCTCCTTCCTTTTCCTCTGCAGGGAGATGATCTATAGATTATTTAACCAATGCTCTACTGTTAGCCATTTGGACTTATTTCATTTTTATATTCCAAATAATTTTAGATAAATATATTTTTTGCATGAACTATTCTTATTTTTAGAATTATTTCTTCAGATACATATTTTCAGAAATAAAGGTGCATATGAACATGTATAAGATGGCTGATATATGTGATCCAAATTTTTTTGAAGAAATTTGAACCACTTTAACCTTTCAGTAGCTACAAATGAAAGGCCACAGTTTACCATATAGCTTTTTGGCATGGAATATTGTAATAATTTGACATAACCCTTAACTGGGTACATCCATATATATGCTAACCTACCACTTGTAGGTCCTGTGAAATGAGAACTTCCTCAGTATCCCTTGGAGAGCTAGGAAGGAATTCCCTGAGAAGACTCAGTAATTGGGTTGAGTTTGGAGGGAAGAGTATGCACAGAAGAATGACAGAACAGGCCCAGGTTGTCACATGTGTAGAGTTTAAGACTGGAGCAAAGAGAAGAGCTCAGCTAAGGTAAGAGAAGCACAAGAGTGTAAGAAGTGTAATAGCTATAGAAATGAAGAGGGACAGATTTTATAGATATTTAAAATGGGAAGAGCATGATTCAATGACCAATTAGATGCAGAAGGTGAGGGAAAGGAGTCTCCCTCTAGGCTCAGCCTATGGACTTATTAATCCAAGAGTTCTAAGTTAATATAAATCATTTATTAGTTTAACATCTGGGTTCAGTTAAATTAGAAAATTGGGATTATGGCAAGCAAAGGCTATCCCTATTCACATAGTAGATGTGGTTAGACAACTGTTGCTTTGTCCTTCAGCTTTCCTTATCACTCTCCTCTCTAGAAAGAGAACCCCTCACCCCATACACACTCTTCACACATACTCACCCTTTCCTTTGGAAGAACTGCTTCTTCATTCTCCACCTACCACAAAGGCACATGATATAGCACTGGCCAGTCATGGAACATAATTCTTCTGGCTACTATGAGTTTCACCAATATGCATATAAAAGCTTCCCTATGACATTTCACCTTCCCATTGAATGGTAATTTTACATTTGATTAAAATACTTGTACATGTTCTTGCAATGGCATGAAAAATTATAATAAGAGTAATAAGATGATCTAACATCGAGTACTTAATGTTATTCAACGGTACTCAATGGACCAGATACTCTTATACTTGACAGCAATTAATTCATTTAATTCCATTAATCACTTTATAAGGCATGCATTATTATCATTCCCACCTAATGATGAGGAAAGAGAGGAACCAAGACAGTAAGTAATGTTCCAGTGGTCACATGTAAATGCTGGAGCTGGGAAAGCCGGAATTAATAAATTCTCCATAGAGAAAATGTGGCATTTTTAGTCATTATCTGAAGAAACAATACCAACAAGTAAACATCTCTTTCATAAGGTTAAACTTGCAATTACTCAGAATTTGTTGGGAACAGGCGGAGATTATTGATCTATTTTCTTTACTTGATAATTATTTAATTAGCTTATTAGTCAACCATACAAATGCTATGTCTATTTGGTGATGGTGATGTTATGGCTATCTGGAATGAATAACCTCACTTCTAATATTATCACTTGAAATGTCTACTTTATAATTTTTCACCTTATTTACTTTATTTATACCCATTATAACCTGTGTTATACTGTTATTTCCTAAAATGCAGAATCCATGTCTGATTAATCTTCTTAGCATTTAAAGAAGGCTAGACAAAGAGAATTAACATTTTTATTAGGTTCTGTAAGTACATACTAGGGAAATTATTCCTCACTTTAAAGATGAGGAAACTAAGGTTCAGGAAGGTTTTGCCACCTATAATAACTTGAGGCCTGAACTCAAAATGAATTCTACATAATCCTGAAACATATATTATTTTTATTTCCCCATTCTACCTTATAAAATATACATTATCTTATGAGAAGCACCCAGTAACTTTCTGTTGAGTGAATGGACAGATTAAGGGATAGATGGTTGCTATTCAACAGATCTCCAACTTAACTCAAAGCAATATTCATGAACACTTTGGAGAAGAAAATGGAACCTTATTTAAATTTCAACAGTAGAAAGTATACTTGAATAGTCAAACATGGGTTAAATAAACAAAGAAGTTAAGCACGCTAGGTTGTATAACTGGATTGATCAGGCTACTTAATCATATAAGTCTTATCATCACAAAATTGGGTAAATGTGATATAGTCCCCTGGGATAATGTAGCCGTTGAGTATTTCTTTAAATGAATTCATTGAAAGATTAAGTACATAGAAGAGGGAACCTTAAATTTTATCACTGAAATTTGATATTTTTAAAGTGTTTGTTTCCTCGTGGGGACAAGGATGATGTGCATGGGCACCCAGCCACAAAGGCCAGTCACCTCGCAAGGGAGGTGTGGGGCCTGCTGATCTTGTTCCCCAGTAGTCTTGCAGCACAGGGCCAATACAGAGCTTGGCCAGGATTATGGCCCCATGGATGGCAGTGGCTACTCCTTTGGAGCACTTAACACTCATCGACATGTCCTTTGTAGTTCCCAATGGCAGCAAATGCCTTGAACCAGGTCCTCTGGCCAGTGGGGTCTGCTTTTGTGCCAGTATAATCTTTAAAAGCTGTTCTTGAGGGATGTCCTCAAGGACGTCAGATTCTTCGATGGACAGTGAGAAGAGATAGATCTACAGGGACTTGATCTTAATGTCCTTGACCAAGTATCCAGGGTTTCACTCCTTGTCTTTGTCTTTGCCTCCTTGAGCTCCTCAGCCTTGGGGCCCTGCCCTGACCCTGTCTCCAGCTGCAACCTTGGCCCTGATGCCACTGCCAAATTCTCCATGGAAGCCACCATGGCCTCCCATTCTAGGGCCCCCAGGGTCTCCCACTCCATCAACATCATCCACCTTTTGGTGTTTCCTTGAAGAAGAAGCTAATATTTTTATGTTGTTTTGGTTTTTGATGTACAAGTTTTTCACATCTATTATTGAATTTATACTTAAGTATTTTATGCTTTTTCATGTTGTTAATGAAATTGTCTTTTTAGTGCAATTTGCAGAATGTTCATTGCTAGTGTATAGAAATTGAATTGATTTTTGCATATTGATCAAGTATTCTGCAACCCTATTGACATTGTTCATAAATTCTAATAGTTTTTTAGTGAATTGATTAGGATTTTAAAAATAAAATAATGTTATATACAAGTAGAGATAGTTCTATTTACTTCTTAATTTCCAATATTGATATATTTTATTTATTTATCTTTCTTAATGAACCTGGTTAAAAACTCTAGTTTCAGTGCTAAACAGAAGTGCTATGAGTGGACATCCTTGTCTTATACCTCATCTTAGGGGAAAAGCAGTCAGTCTTTCACCCTTTAGTATGGTAATTGTGTGTGTGTGTGTGTGTGTGTGTGTGTGTGTGTGTGTGTGTGTGTTTATTTTTGATTTTGTTTGTAAATGCTTTTTATTAGGTTGAGGAAGTTTCCTTCTATTACTAGTTTGTCAGTGTTTTCATCATGAAAGGGTATTGGATTTTTCTCATGAAAGCAGCATCTATTGAGAGGATTATATGGTTTTTGTCTTTAATGTTATCACTATGGTATGTTACATCATTTGATATTTAGATGTTAATGTTAAACCAACTACCTCATATAAATCCCACTTTGTATTGGTATATAATTTCTACTATTTTATGTACTTCAAAAGCATTTAGGTACTCCAAAAGTCTTCCAAAATTATTGAGGCTTTTAAAAATGAAAAGTCTTATAAAAACGAATAATCAAAAGTTTAAAAACCCCAAGCAGGCGGCTCAGGTGGTTGGGTGTCCTCCCATCCACTAGAAAAGTTGTGGGTTTGATTCCCAGTTGAGGCACATATGGGAGGCTCCAGTAGATGTTTCTCTATCACATCAAAGTTTCTCTCTGACATCAGTGTTTCCTTTTCTCTCTCTCCCTCCCTTTCTTTCTATATAAAATCAATAGGAAAAGATATCCTCGGGTGAAGATTAAAAAAAATAAGTTATACAGTAGCCTCATTCTAGATCACTTCCAAATCCCTGCCTCTGGTATGTTAGACCCTTACCCCAGTCGTGAAATCCATTATCCTAAAGGGAGAATTTTGACGTCTTACTTAAAATACTGACCATGCCTGACTGGTTTGGCTCAGTGGATAGAGCGTCGGCCTGCGGATTGAAAGGTCCTGGGTTTGATTCTGGTCAAGGGCATGTACCCTGATTGGGAGCACATCCCCAGTGGGGTGTGTGCAGGAGGCAGCTGATCAATGTTTCTTTCTCATCGATGTTTTTAGCTCTCTATCCCTTTCCCTTCCTGTCTATAAAAATTCAATAAAGTGTATTTAAAAAAATTAAAAAAAAATACTGACCACATAAGCAGGTTGATGATACAGGTCACTCTACCATCACATACAAGAAATTTATAGAGTTTATATTTTTAAAATTTTAATAAATATGTTGCCAACAAGATGACGAAAATCATTAACAAATGTTTAAACATTTTTTAACCATAGAACTTAACCTTTTCGGGAGCCAAAGCTTAAAGAGTTGAGAATAGCTGATGAACTTCCCCTTATAGAAATTATTCTATAGCCATAAATAAGTAATAAAATCGTGATAAAATAGTTATTTATATTGAAAATTTTTTTAAAAAATTTATTTTTGTTGTGATTTTTAACCTAGGAATTATCCAGTGAGTTTGTAAACTCATATTTTTATATAACTTAGTATCCTAGTAAAATACAGCAGTGTGCTTTGATAAGTGTTAGTTTGCATTTAATAAGTTTTAGTGCCCATTAACATGTTTTTCATGAAGTACTATAGCTGTAAGTAATGTATTATAGGTATACTTTAAGTTAACCATCGTGGACTATAAAGATGGTTAAAATTGTTTCAATAAAACTAGTCCCAAAGCTACGCACCCTCACATGTACTTACATGACTGAACTAATAACATAAAGTTTTTAAAAAGTGATTTAATTGGTAAAGCTTCAAAATAACTGGCTCATATTTTTACATTAAAACTGTCCTTAATTATATCTTGACTGTCATTTATAAAAGTTTACTTTTCAATTCTTCATTATTCATTTATCAACCATTAACTGGCACAGTCCTGAGTCTGACCTTGTTACATGGCTATGAATCTGGTCTTTTGAAAATTATTACAATGAAAATGACAATACTTCTTCCACAGTTTTGTTTCAGGAATCTTGTTTAACTCTCTTTATGATGTTTAACTTTTTTTCACCTAAGTATTTTGGAATTACTTTGACTTCTCACTAAATCCTTTTATCTCTCTCTTTTTTTTTTATAGCATTGGAAGCTATAGATAATACAAGGACTTCACGAGTGGGAGAGATTGGACTGGGAGACTCAGCAGGTCAGGACATTTTCATTTTCATTTGCTGTTCATTCTTTTGCTATCCATTCCAGGGTTCTTGCATCTCTTGCCACTTGTTTAGTTCTTGTAGTATGTGCTTAGTTAGTATGTTCTCAGTTTTGCAAATCATGACTAACACCTTTACGTAAAAAATACAGCATTTGGGTATGTTCTTTTTAGGATTTGGAGGTGAAAACATAATTTAAAAAAATTTTCAAGAGTAGAAGGAAATTTACAACCTAATAATATATATAGAGATACCCTGATTTCTATTGTTCTTTATGGTATGTAAGCTGTTTTGAGGTGAAAGTTTCTTGATAACATTTTTAGAATCAAAACCTTAAATCATATAAAATGTGACTATGTAATTGTAGTAGGAGAGCACTTGGTTCATGAAAACCAAGTTTTCTTTCTTCTCTGCTGTATTCTCGGGGTTTGGGTACACCTCCAAAAGCTCTTGACACTCTTCAGAATCAATCTGTTTGCTAACATTAATCTTAAGTACTGAATGTCGACTACCATGTGTAAAATGAAGGTTAATTAAAACAGACAATTTCTATGTCAATAGGAAAATCCCAACAGTCAAAGGGTCTGCTATGAGCGTTTGTCAGCCATTGTGGAAGGCTGGGTGTTAGCCACACTCCTCAGTAAGCTGGAACCAAGCTGACATCTGCAGTCCCATAGCCCTGGGCTTCACCCTGAGTGACTTTGTGCTCATCTCTAGCTTTAGAGAAGCCTCCCACTTGTTTGAAACAGTGATTACCACTCTCACTATTGCTGCTTAGTTATTGATAGAAGCTTGGGGATCCCTTCCCTCTCTGTTACTCCTCTGGTGTTTCCACTTCCACAACTCCTCTGCAGTTGGACTTAGCCCCTCCCCGTCCAGGTCTCCTATTGAGCAACCACCAGTGGGTTTTCAGTTTTCATCACACAGAGATAATGCCTTTGTCCTTCAGTCTGATCACACCTCTTGAAACAAAATGGCTTATTCAGAAAGGAGCTAAGCTTCAAGTTCTCCCTGGATGCTTCAGGGATTTAGTGATTTTCTAGCATTAGCATTAGGGACTACACAGTTTATTATTGTTATGTATCTTGAGAGAATACTACCCTCCATCTTAAAGGAAAGTAATTTCAAGTCGATCTTGCTAACATCTCTGCTTATAAATAAATATAGAGAGTCCTGAAACAAAAAAAGCTATATTTAGAATGATATGCCTTAGTAGTTGGGTTTGTCAGTATGTCTGCATGGATTCTTGCAGAGTTGAGAACCTCTTTGGGGTAATACTTTTATAAAGAGTTTTTCTGGTAGTTAATATCCCCAAATTTTTTAGTTTACAAATATCCTTGAACTAAACATTAAAAAGAAATAAATTGAAGCCCCAAGTGATGGTTCTTCTTGGCATCCCCCTGTTAATGTAAATACTGACATTAAATTGAATCTGGCTCTTGTGTGTCTGGAAGCGAAATCAAGAAAGAAGAGACAAATGCTTCAGATATCCCTAATCTTGAGAGATAGAAAGAACCTCAATCCAGTCCTCCTATTTTATAAATCTAAGTTGCCAACCATGTCACATAAAATATTGCTAACAGAGGTAACTCTGTGTTTTTTGACATGATGCAGGCCTACTGCATTATGCTGCCTTCCAGCTTGTGGAGTACAAATAATTCTGCACACAGCATTGTGCATACACACAGAAAATACATCATCATTTGCCATCTTTACCAATTTATAATTTGATAAAGAATACAATCTATGCTGATACTTTGGATTTTACTGATATTTGAAGATATCAAGAATTTTAAGCTTATATTTTTTAATGTTGTTTTTCTGGAGACATTTTCTGTTTAGATAGATGGAATGAAAAGATGATTATCTAGCCATTCATTCATTCATTCATTCATTCATTCATTCATTCATTCATATAACAGGAGTTCTTACTGTCCAGGAGCTTTTATTCTAGTGGAGGGAAACGTAAGTTGAAGATCTTAATGTATATGTTTATGGGGATAAGTACTAAGAATAAGATAAAATGGACTAAATAGAGAATGGTGGGAGACTATATTAGACACTGTGTCTAAGAAAGGCCTTTCTGAGAAGGAGAGAATGGAACACAGACCTAAAAGGAGTGAGAGTGGGGGCCATTTAGATATATGGGTGAAGAGAGTTACATTCAGTGGCAAGAACAAGTATAAGGAGTGTGCTTGGTGTGTTAAAGGAGTTTCAAGAAGGGCAGTATGTCAGGAAGAGAGGAAGGAGTGGACAAGAGATGAGAATGGGAGGATGATATCCAGTCCATCACATAGGGCCTGGTAGACTACGGTAGGACCTTGACTATTGTTCTGAGTGAGATGGGAATCATCAAAGGGGTTTTAGCCAGTAAGGGGCATGATATGTCTCACATGACACTCAGACGTACAGGTTGTATAAAGCATTTTTAAAATTACACTTTAACCACAGAATGTAAATTATAAATGAAAATAAATTAAAAATCATCAGAGCAATTTTATCTGAGGAAGATATTGTCTGATGATTGTGTTCAAGGAACTAATGATAGTACATCTATCATTTTTATTTTTCATATCCTTAAATTGCAGAATTATTTTGCATTTGAATCATGTTATTTGATTTTGTATAATAGTTTATTGTTTTGTAATAGGGACATTAGTGACAATGTCATGGAATAGTTAAATAGTGTACCTTTGATTAGGTCCTTTGCACAACCCAATTTCCCATTTGTTTGCCATCTATAATTTCTACCAAAACTAACTACATAGCTTTGTATAAGTACACAAATAAGTCATGAATTTTATCTTCTATTTGCAAAGGAAGATGTTTGATAATTATGTTATGGTTTTATTATAATAAATCACATGACCCAGAAGAATATTTACTAGGAGAAACATAGAATAGTTTAAAAAATAACAACTTAGTAAGAATTAGAGGACATGAATTCTGGAACTAGCTCTGAAATTTACCAGCCTGATGACTTAGGGTCTTTAACCTGTATTTGCCTGCCAATGACCACTGTTTCCTGTAAGGAAAAAGGCACTGTTATTGTCTTTGCAGTTACATTACAGTTTTTAAGCCCGGGTACACATATTAGGTGGTAAATAAAAGTTGGTTAGTAAGAAGTGACATTTTTTAATATAAATGAGAAAATAAGGGATATTATTTCATATAAATAACAGAGATAAATGTCCATATTTATCTTTAGAAAGATTATCAGGTTAGAGAAGACATTATTGATCCTTAGAAGGAAGAGTTATTTCCAAAATTATTATTACTATCATTTCAAAGAATCAAAGTGACTATTAAAAAATTTAAGAGGTGGAGGTTCCTTCTATTGGTGTTTTTTTTAGCAGCAGTTTCCAATTTGTAAATAACTTTATTTTATTAAAAATATTTCAGTCCAGCCAGTATGGCTCAGTGGTTGAGTGTCCACCAATTAAACAGGAGGTCATGGTTTAATTAGAGGGGTTGCAAGCTCGAGCCCCAGTGTGAGGTGTGCAGGAGGTGGCCAATCAGTGATTCCCTCTCATCATTGATGTTTCTCTCTCTCTACCTCTCTCTCCCTTACTCTCTGAAATCAATAAAAATATATTTTAAAAATATTTCAAATGTAAATCAATACATTAACAATAATTTTAGAACTGTAATTAGGTATCTAAGCTTAGATTTCCATTAGTTGGCTACCAAAACATTCATGTAGCATATATATGCTATTTGTTTATGAGTATGTAATATAATTTTCCTAAAAATTCTTATTTATTCAACAGAGAAATAAGGAAATTGTTCTTCAACATTTTTTTTGGGAGGAGAGGGTATGCCTACCTCAAATATACAAACACACCTACAATTATTGAATCTAGTGTGATTCCTGTCCTTTTCTGGGTGAAGGAGGTTCTTGTTCTCTCTGAAGGTCCAGGGTCTTCACTTATGCTCATACCCCATTTCCTAGGACAGTTTCAGAAACATTGATTCTTTTTATTTTTTGTTGTATTTTTTATTATTTTTTATTTTTTATTTTTTTAGAGAGAGAGAGGAAGGAAGAGGGAGAGAGAGAGAAACATCTATCAGTTGCCGCCCACACACACCCTGACCAGTGATCAAGCCCCCAACTGGGCATGTACCCTGGCTGGGAATCTGACTGGCAACCTTTTGGTGCAAGGGACAATGCTCAACCCACTGAGCAACACTGGCCAGAGCATAAACATGGATCCTACCCTCTTGTATCTTCTACTTCTTCTTTACTGAAACCTTTAACATGTAAACATGCTCAGGTTTCCCATCTTAAAACAAACAAATAAATAAAAACTTTCCTTTGGTCCTTCTTCCTCCAGCTACCTCTCCTTTCATATATATGGTTCTTAGAAGTTCTAATTTACTGTCTCCATTTTCTTTCTTGCCCTTTTCATCTATGGATTTTTTTTCATCATTTTCATCTATGGAATCATGATGAGGAAGTGATGGAGAATTTTGTTTTTACTTCCACAATAACAAGAAATCCATTCATTGTGGCTGATTGCCTTTAAACATTTATAGTAAAATCTTTAGCTCATGGATTATTGGAGTGATCCTATTTACAGTAAACATGCTGATGTTATAGAGATCTGACAAATACCACTATTATCATATGACTACTGTGAAGTTTTGGGGCAGAAGTGCCAGTTAGATGAGGGGAGCCCCATTCTGAATGCTGAGTGAGTGCTTGCCCAGGGTGTCCCCAGGAACAGGAGCTGACACAGGTGTTCAGCACAGTTGCTTACTGCTTCCCATCAAGAAGGATGGGGGGTTCTTAGCGCTGCCGGTTGCGGCACTCGGCATCTCTGGCAAGCAGTCAGCCTTGCCTGTGGAATTCCCTGGGGAAAATAAAAGCCACAGGGAAGTCATCAGTGTGACCCTCTGCTGGGTGGTTGGCACAAGGCTGCTCCACGGGAAGGCTTTCAGTTGTCACTTTCTGAACGGGTAGATATCAGGTGCGGAGGGAGGCTCCCCTTTCAAGGTGCAGAAAAGAGAAGGAAAAAAATGTATTGAACAGACGCTTACCAAATAATTCCCAGTCAGGAAGCCTAACACCAGCTGATCTTCTGATAAAAGGGATTGGGGGGTGGGGGGAGTTGGGAGTTTCTTTGGTTCTGTAAGCACAATTATAAGCTTTCCTATTTAAGTCTGACCCATCATATTGAAATGCTGTCACTAGTATCATTAGCAACTAAAGTGTTGATAACATAGTCAAATGCACAGCAGAGTTCTGGCTCTTAAGTGTCTGGACTAACTCCCAATATTAGGAATAGGAGTCAAACTGCCATCACTTTTCCTGTGCTAACAGACGCCCTGCCATTAGCAGTCTGAAGGCAATTTTAATAAAATACATAGCCCTGCTGAGTTGGTCTCGGAAGATAAATAAGCAATGCAGAAGAGAAGCTTTTGTTTAAAAGTAATTATTTAAACTATGCATTACAGGTAATTTTCTTTTACCAGTAAGGTGAATGCTATCAGAATTTCAATAATGATTTGGTGGCATTTATCTAAGTAATGTGATATTGGCATTTGTAAGAGTTAAGGCATTGCTTTATTTTCACGTATATATACAAAATGAGGGCAAATTGGATCCAGGTATCATGTGCATGTGTTTCACAGTTTACATTACATTTTTTGGGTGAACAGTGTTGTATTCTTGGACAGATTTATGGAAATGTAACAAGCTGGTGATAGAGTTCTGGGAATTGCAGACTTGACTTCCAAAAGCAGATTAGAACAGGAGGGCAAAGAACATCTTTTTATTTTCCCTTTGCTGTCAGAGAGGAAACCACATTTCAGTCTTTTAAAAACTCTTTAATAGGATGCTTGTACATAATCCAAGTCACGAGGGGGTGATAAGTGTGTGCATGTATCAGACCAGCCAAAGCTTTATTTGCCAAAAGGTAAAAATCTCAGAAAGCTTTTTAAGAGTCTATTTGGAAACCATTAAAATGGCCACCTTTCCTTTTATTCTTAATAGCAACACAATGGTCTGAAATCCTTAATATAGAATTAGCTTTGGCATGACAGTGGGCAGAGTAGGAACCTGCCTACATGATGTTGATGTAAAGGGCATCAGGAATCGGGAAGTGAAGCAGAAAGGGCTTTGGGATAAGAAAGACCTCAGTTCAAATTCCACTGAAATCCCAACTCTTTTTCATGATATGTCACCTTAGGCAAGTAATTTGTCTTCCCAAGTCTTTGTTTTCTCATCTATTAAATGGGGTAATAATACAACCAATCTTTTATGATTGTTAAGAGCATGAAATGGGGCAATGTATGTAAAACATTTAGGATGGTTTGTGGAACAGAGTAAGCACTCAGGAAATGTTTGCTTTTATTTTAATGAGCTTTTAAAAATTTCATCAGGAAAACGCAATCATAAAAATTTTAACATAACATTTTATGTGTTTAGCATTGTGCTAGGAGTTGAGATACATATATTGATCAATAGATCGTCTTGACTTCAAAACTAAACATCTATTGATAGGCATTTAAGCAGATAATTCAAGTACTTTGTGCGATTTATTGTAATATTGGTATGGGTCTTTGGGACATAAAGGAGACAGAGCTGGATCTTGGCCATGGGCAAAGTTACTGTAAAACCTTCTTGGTTTGTTAAGCTTTCAAAGGGAAGACTCTAAGTTATGTTTCCATCCTGTGCTGTTGTGATCAAAGCCAACTATTTTTTCCCCACGAACGATTTTTCCCAGCTCTTGTTCTTTCTCATCCTCTTCCTTTACAGCTATGTAAACCTTTTCTTTGTTAGCATTATGATTAGATGATATCTGTACTCAGAGAGAAGAGTAAACATAAATCAGCCACTCAAATGCTACTCAGCATCTCTGCTAAAATGATTTTAAGGAAGAGTTGAAAATGTAGGCGTTATTCTCATAGTTGTCTGATAGTGAGGGAAATTGGGACAAGCCTTTTGCACAAGGATTAGGCAACGTCTAACAAATTACATATAATCACATTTGACCCTATAATCCCATTTCTAGGAATTTATCAAGAAGACATACCTTCAACAATATGAAAACCACATACCTAAAAGTATTCATTGTGGCATTGTTCATAATGTAAAATATTTAAAACTATTGAAATGTTTATGCGTAGGAGAGTGGTTGAATGTACTGTGGCGACTCTACACAGTGGGTACCATTCAACTATAAAAGTAGTGAATGAATATTGTGATTTTCAGGCTACCCTGCCAAGTGAAAATAGTGCAGAGAGTTGAGAAGCAATAATACTTCAATAGCGATGAGCACGCCTAGTACCTAGATCTTGATTTCTGAATATGATTACCTAATAAAAGAAAAAACAATTCTTATAGAAAGAATGATTCTAGGGTTAGAATAGGAAAACTATGTATATAATTAGATAATGGAATATCTTGTGGTGCAAGAAAGTAAGGAAGACCTACAAAATGATGCAAACATGTTGAAAGTATACTGGAGCCAACCTGACATAGCTCCTAATGGTCACATCTGGGACATTTGAGCAATAAAATAATAAATTGCATTCAATATGGTTCTCACTGTTATAAAAAGTATTGAATAAATGTTGACTAAAGGAAGTTCTTTTATAACTGTAGAATGCCACTTAGTAACAGTAGAAATAATGGTGGAAATGTAAAATCGCCATTTGGTAAATGCCACAGTAATAATTTTTTCAGGCCACAATCATCTCTGGATGCTAAATTAGGGATGGAAATATGATCACAAATAGGTACTTACATAGTGTCAAATATCTCCTCTCAAAATACTTATTAATTACAAAAGGGAAAGCACTAACTTTATAGTGGAAAAACCTGGCAGATAAAACTTAGAACAAGTGATTGAAGTTAACCACTAATGAGACATATCAGAATCATGCACAACTCCTGTGATTCACTGAGAAAGGGACAACAAATCATTTCTCTCACATTCTTGCCAAAAATGAACAATATGAATTTTATTGAGAGGAAATAATCACACAATTCAAATTGAGGGACATAGTACAGAATAACTGGTGGTGCTCTTAAAAAATGTCAAGGTCATGAAAAACAAAGGAAGACTGAGGGATTGTCCCAAATGGAAAGAAAGTAAGAGGACATGGCTACTAAATATTGGCTCATGATCCAAGAAAAGGACATTTGTAGGACAGTTGTTAAAATTTGAATAAGGTCTGTAGATTGCCCATTTGTATTATCAGTGTCTTGGTTTTGTAAGATGTTAGTATGCAAGGAACTCTCACCTCCCCAAGCTTGACAGTGTCTGTGGGGCAGGGTAGCACTCCTTCAAGCAGCAGAGCCCTTTAATAGCAACTTAGGACAGTAGCAACTTAGAGTTGCACAGAGTTCTATGTACCACCAGTTGGTTTCCATATACACTCACTCATATTTAAAACTTCCATGCTCAGCATAGTTATAAGATGTAGGCAGAGAGATTGATTTTATTACCTATGTTTTTTTTTATAGAAGAGGAAACTCACATTCAGCATTTCCAAAATCATATAGCTAATAAGTACAGGAAGGATTTGTATTCTAGACCAGGATGTTCACTTGCACGTATGGAAACTCCTTCTAGCATCAGAGAACCCCTTCAGTTGACATGAACATTTGTGTAGATTATTTGGAAGATTTTTTTTTCCAGAGAAAAAGATACAGGTCAATTGATTCGATCAGGTTTTTCAAAGGAGTCTGCAACCTAAAAGAGGATAAAATAGAGATTTTCTTTTCACACTAGTGCACAATATGGAGTGGAAATATTTTTACCAATCTTGGGATTGCAGAACTCTTCGAGTGCACACACTCAAGAAACATCATTCTCAATAGCATTTAACAGAGAGATTGCAGGACTTGGCCCAGAATCCCAATAGCTAGAGCCAGAAATCAAACCTGAACTCCAGATGCTGACAGTCAGGGCAGTGAATATCCTATTGACCATGTTATGAATTGTGTGCAGTGCAGATAGATCTTTGATAGTCTACTAGCATCAACCAGCAAGAATGGAGGTCTGCTTTCCTGGCCAGGTTTTACTCACTGGAGGAGGAAGGGCCCAAAGGATCCTTGAGCAGCAGCTGAGTTCTTAATTAGCATTTTGAGCATTAGGGTGATTTGAAGAAAATTCCGTAGATTGCTTGAGAATCCTAGGAGTGAAGTTATGGGCAATGATGCAATTACACAACTGTTCTACCTATGTAGAATGAAAAGCAGTTTCAACCTGACAGAGGCCTTGGGGTGAATATTCTGAGTTTGTTGTCTCATTTAGCACCTGAAACTCTCCCCAGACATTTAGATTCTTGAATTAGTCTAGGGCACGGGACTGGTTGCAGTATACAATTTTCTTCAAAGAATGCTTTGAATGATCACAGAGACTTTCTATGGCTTTGACTTTTGCCAAAAAGGTTACAGTATCTGCCAAGAGACATAAATATTGTCTCTATCTATAAGTGTGTGTATTGCCATGACAAAGTAGATCAAATAAAAAACACAACAACACTATTTCATTCTATAGAATTAAATAGTTAGAATCAGACTCCCTTGTCTATCCTATATAATAAAAGGCTAATATGCAAATCGACCGGACAGTGGAATGACTGGTCGCTCTGATACACACTGATCACCAGGGGACAGACACTCAACACAGGAGCTGCCCCCTGGTGGTCAGTGCCCTCCCACAGGGGGAGCGCCGCTCAGCCAGAAACCCTGAGCAGGGCTCATGGCTGGCGAGCACAGTAGCAGTGGTGGAGCCTCTCCTGCTTCCACGGCAGGAGGACATCCCTGAAGGGCTCTCAGACTGCAAGAGGGCACAGGCTGGGCTGAGGGACCCCGCTCCCCCCAAGTGCACAGATTTCATGCACTTGGCCTCTAGTTCTCTATATTTGACTTCTAAACCAAGGATTTATGAAAGACTTGATATCAAGATGTGTTATAAAGACCATACAGAATTTAAAATACAATCTGATCACTAATGATTTAGAGAACAATACAGAATCTAGGTTCTGTATAGTGCTTATCTAAGTCACTGATTTTATAAACAAGGAACTGAGGCTCAGGGAGGTTAAATTTTGCATCATTTTACATAGTTAATAAGTGACAGAGACAGAAAAAGAATCCATATTTCCTGATTCCTGGCCCAGTTTCCACTATGACATGGTGTCTCATGACACATATGAGATTAGAGCAAAATTATATTTGTTAAAATGCATGAAAAATGTTGTGGGCCTTTAAATATATATATATATATATATATATATATATATATATATATATTCTCCTATGTTCAAAGGCTGTTAAATCGCGTTGTTTATCCATATCTTCAGAAAAAAATCACTTCTATTGTAGTGGTAAACAACCTGCTTCCCTATTTATAAAGGTCTGGCCCTCTAGCAACTTCAGTGCGAAATTATAGCTAATTTGCCTACAAATGTCAGGTAGTCATAATAATCTGGCCACTGTGTGTGTGTGTGTGTGTGTGTGTGTGTGTGTGTATTATTTATTTCATGGAAGAAAGGAGAGGGAGAGAAACATAGAAATATCAATGTTGAGAGAGAATCATTCATTAGCTGCTTCCTACATGCCCCACACTGGTGATTGGACCCACCACCCGGGCATGTGCCCTGACCAGGAATCGAACTGTGACCTTCTGGTTCATCGGTTGACAGTCAACCACTGAGAAAGCCGGCTGGGCTGTTGTGGGCATTTTGATGTTTTGAGGAGGCAGTGATGTCATTCTATCCTTGATTTTATTTTTTTAGTTTTACACTAAAATTAATAAATGAATATCCTTTATCTACCTCAAATTAATAAGGTTCTACTAATTATTTTTTCTTTTAACAGCCTGCCTATAGTTTTGAAAAATACCTTATTGTCTCAGAATAAATGTATGCACTAGAGTTTGTAACCCATTAAGTGACTAAGAATCACTTCTCTTGTTAGGTGCACTGGATTGCAAATGTCTTTAGATAATGCTGCAGTGGTAGTGTAGGGATTTGCAACTGGCAGGAAGGAATTGAATTGCCATCATTTGGCTTTAGCAGGAGTTGGAGTCTTGTCTCCAACATAAGCATGAGCCAAGGTGCTGTCTCCTTTTTTCTAATTTTAGTTGGAACCATTGGCACTGATCTTACCTAGACAGACTAGTGTTATTTCTACCCAGCACAATCTGCTGGCATGGGCTCTATTCCAAGCCATGCAGTTGAACTTCTTCCCCGGGCTTACCAAATAGAGATATGATTGGATGTAAAGGGTAGGGACTTTCACCTTTTCCTTAGACAGCATCCTTTCAGGCGGAGAGATCTACGTTTAGTTGGTTCAATGAACGACTCAGAGAGAACTGGCTGTTGTGACTGAAAATGGCAGCATGCTTTAATTGTGGGTCATGACAGAATTCCTCTGGTGTTTTGGTTCTGGTACATGTCTATTGATACATTTAACTGCTCAAGGGTGGGTAGAAAGGTGAAATGTGATGTCTGCTTTGCAGCCCTCACCTACTTTTATTGGCGCAGATGAACTGCACAGTTGTCTTGTCATGATCACTAGTGATGGGCATTCATCCCTCCTGGCACCTCTCATGATCTCAGTCACACTGGCCATGCTGTGGCTCCCATCTGCATCCCTTTATCACAGCCCTCAGTGAGACCCCTTCAGACTGTCAGCACTCTCCTTCAGTAACTCTCAACCATGGAGCATCAAGAGTGGATGGACATCGGGGACTCTCAACCCTTGATCTTCTATGCAGCTATATCTGTACCTTTTTTTTGGGGGGGGGGGTTGTCCTGGAAATCTGAAAGGCTACTGCCTCACAGATAGCCATTCTGGAAGATGGCCATAGTCCTCTTTTTGCTCAGAGAATAAACATAAAGGGGTTTCTGCTATTTCCCATTTCACCAAACCTCTACTGTGGACTTGTCCTGCAGGAATTGGAGTACATGGACCTCACATTATCATCTGATGTTTCTTTTCCCTGGTAACTTTTTTTCTCCATATTAAGAATACCCAAAACACTCAAAACCTTCTGCTATTGCACAAATACGGTGATCTTTCCATATGAAAGGCAGAGGATTTCCCCCTCTGGTTCGTTGTGACCCAAATGAGAAGAACTACACATGGAATTGGGGGTGTTGACAGGTCAGGTTGCTATTTCATGTATCACCATGCAGGGACTCAATGGTAAATAGAAAAGACAGACTCTGTCCTCAGAGGTTCACAGTGAGCTCACATGGAGTCTATTAATTTTTGTTGTTCTTCAAAACAATAGATATAAACACATCCGCAAATAGAGAGTTTCTGATAAACAACTAGAGATTATGTTTAAATTTTATGAAAAGGAGGGCTTTCAAGTATATGTCATATCCAGAAGATCTGGTTGAAAAATAGCAAATCATTATCCAAATAGAAAAGAATGCCATAAATTTAAACCCCTACTCTCCCCTCTCTCTCCCGATCTCTGTTCTCTAACATTATTCTGTCCCCTTTGTGGATAACATGCCTGTCATATTCTGGTGCTAACTTTTACCTGGTCTTGATTTATTTTTAATGTATTAATATTAGAGACAGAGGAAGGGAGAGAGAAACGTCATTTTTTTAAAATATATTTTTATTGATTTCAGAGAAGAAGGAAGAGGGAGAATGAGATAGAAATATCAATGATGAGAGAGAATCATTGATTGGCTGCCTTCTGAACACCCCCTACTGGGGATCGAGCCCACAACCAAGGCATGTGTCCTTGACTGGAATCGAACCCGGAACCCTTCAGTCCACAAGCCAATGTTCTATCCACTGAGCCAAACCAGCTAGAGCAAGAAACATCAATTTGTTGTTCCACTCATTTATGCATTCATTAGTTGCTTTTTGTACATGCCCTGACCTGGGATCAAACTTGAAATCTTAGCATATCGGGACGGTGCTCTAACTAACTGAGCTACCAAGCCAGGACAAGCTCCTCTCTTATCGTGGCCCAATAAGATTAGTAATAATGAATAATAATCAATAAATACTTGGAGCTTGGTTTATGCGTGTTAGATGGATTATGTTAATTATCAGAGTAGAATTTTGCAGAAGGTATCACTATTATCCTCATTTTACAGATGAGCAAGCAATGCAAAGAGAGGGCAGGTGATCTAAGAGCGCATGATAAGGGTGTAGACCAGGATTTTCTCTGATACCAAATTCTGAGTCCCTATCACTGAGAAATTGTCTTCAGATTCGAGTAACAGGACCCAGTGACAATGGTTTGAATAGGGAAGAGTTTGTTTCTCTTCCATAATACAAGAGGATCACATGCAGCTCAAGCCAGCTGTTCCAGCATGCTCTGAGGGGCCCAGGCTCCTTCCAGATTTCTCTTCCACCACACCAAGGACAGGCATGTCCTTGTGGTAATGCTCACAAGAGGGCTGGTAGGGTTTTGGCAGGCTCGCTCTAGCTCATGTCAAGGCAGGAAGTAGAAGCACAAAGAGCAAAGAGCAGAAGGTCCAAAGCAGTCAGAACTGTCCTCTTCAAAAGGGTTTTCATTGAAACTCCCCCTCCTCCAAGTTCCATTTATATCTCAGTGCTATTAGCAGGATTCTATTTATGTGTTTAATTGCTTTATTATAATAAAGAGATAGTAGGTAACCAGTTAGTATTCTCTGACACAGCTTTTAACCCCCTGACACACTGTCTTTTTCAGTCCTATTACAAAAATAAGAATATGGAATTTATAAAAATTAAGTAAAATAAACCATACATTTTAATTTGTCTAAGGTTTCCTTTAATTATGCTTAGTAAAATACACACCCACACACATATACAAATCGACACACAAAAATATATGTCTCTTGAATGAAAGCTATCCATATTCTGATGGAATCTTTTCTATAGAATCTTCAGTAAATATTTAACACAGACCTGCTTATCAGGGGTTAGTTATGAAGTTAATCTGGAATGAGTAACTGAGACATTACCCAAATTTAGAGAAATTGTTAACTGATTAAATTCTGTCTCTAAATTAAAAAAAAATGCTAATTGGTAGATAGTTATTGGGATAGAAATGTTTTCCTGTAGCATAGAGCATTCTGAGTTGTATATTTTTCTCTCAAGCCTGTTGGAACAAAAATTACTAATCACAATATTATCTGCAGGATGCAGTATGTTTTCAACTTCAAGAGAGTAAAATTCTATGAACTGAATTATCACTTTGTATCTTAATGTTTGAATAAAAAAAAGAGGTTTACATTTAAGCAATGAGAGAATGTTGGTTGAAGATTGCTGTAAGCTATAGTGTGTAAGTTCTTTACCCGAATGGCCTTTTTTTGACAAAGATTTGTCTTTGTTCCCTGTTGCCTCAGTTTCTCCATTTAGAAACACTACCATATATGCAAGACTTGTTCACGGAGTTGTTGTTTTTTCCCCCAGTAAAATATATTATAACAGAATGGCAGTTCATAAGAATTCTGGCTAACTCGATGCTCTTCTCTTTTTACCCATGTATATAGTACACATTATTTTATTATGTCATTGTGAATGTGCTTAGTATATACTAGGGGTGGGGAACATCTGGCCCGGGGCCCATATAAGGCCCATGAAATAATTTGGTCTGGTCCTTCCAAGGTATTAGGGGTAAGTTAATTAAATGTCTGACCAAATATAGCAGGAACGTTTTTAAGTTGACAATTTTGTATGACCCACAAATGATATTGTAAATATCCAAATGACCCTTGGTAGCAAAAAGGTTCCCCACCCCTGGTAGACACTATTATTTTGATAACGAATTGGCCCTCAACTGCTTCATATATAAGAACCATATGCTTAAAAGCAGATAGTACAAAGTTGGACCAAACCAAATAAATATATTTTAATGTATTTATATATGGAACATATATAAACAAGTAGGCAGATTCTACCCACTCCAGGATATTTGTTAGGAGCTTTAGGATTGTTCTTAACAAATTCCTAATATGAATGTATTTTCTAATTGATTGAGAATGTTGGTTAGTTGAATTATCTTTAAGCAAGGATATATAGACTTTTAACATTAAAAACAATTTTATATAGTCTTGTCAAATTTGACTTACCTCCATTAGAGGAAATTAGGACAATTGGTGCATATAGACTAAAAAGATAAGCATTTTGGATTATTTAGGTTCATAACTTTCTCTCTTATTCAGTAATTGTTTTTAATTTTAATTAGGCAGGTATATTGAGTTTTTCTTTTTCCCTTTTTAATATTAAATTTGCCAAAGGTCTTTTTCATATAAGATAAATATGTATGAAAAGGCAATTAATATAAAATATTTTGCTCTAATTACTTGAGTATTTCATGTGAAAGTATTAAATAGACCTAAATTACTTGAATAATTGTCTCAGTTCCCTTTTAGTTTATATGTTGAAATCATGGCCTTAAATCATAACTAAGAATTTTTCAGTCACAGGAAGTGAACTGAATTTATGTTTAAGTTGGTGGTTATGAACAACATGGTGACTTCCAGAAATGTGAATTTACTTTTTTTTAAAAGATGACTCATTTAGTATAAAATTTCATGTGATAATTTTCATCAATATTCATGATGTGATCATATAAATTTTTTAATGTTTTCCATAAAACAGATTATTTTAGACTGCAACTAGTAGATAATTGCTTTGAGTTTTAAAGATAAGGATCACTCAATGTTTATAATCCCCCCAGACACAAATATAGAGCCTATACTATGCCCATTCTAATGCTAGCCCTTCAAAAAAACTGAATCTTGCCATCAAGCCTAATATATAAGGAATCTCTTTTTTTTTAACTTTATGAACTACTATAGTTGACAAAAGGGATTTCTAAAAGATAATTGTATTAATTAATTCAATTTCTGGGTCGAGCATAAGGTTGTAAATTGGAGATCACTCATAGAAATTGAATACAAGAAGAAAATATTTTCAGTCTTTTTTTTTTTTTTTTGGTGTGTGTATTGAATGATTTATGCTGAACTCCTAAAAGCTTTCCAACCTCACAGAACTTCAATAAACTTCTAATGGAGTCCTGAATGCCAGCTCTATTTTTGTTGCTTGTACAGTAGGTGGGAAATCTTTAGCTAGTAGGACTAGTCTTTGTTTTAATTTATGTTGAAAAACTCACTTAGGGGATAACACTTACGGCTTCTAGTGTTTTAGTAAAAAAATTTCTGATGTAACCTAATATACATATATTTCTACAAGTTTAAATATATATTGATATGTTATTCCTAAAGTATAAGTAAACAACTTTTTTTAAGTGTTTTTTTTTTAATTAAATCTCTTGGGGTGACATTGGTCAAAATATCAATATATTTCACCAAACCCAGTTTTTATGCATATGTGTATATGAACAAATATCTCCACATGTGTGTTAATAATGTCCATATTATTGTATGTTAACTGGTTGAATGTTTCATCAGATAATAAATTCTCTAAATCAGAAACTGTTTTATCCACATTCCATCTCCCCCAACAGAGTATAATCCATTGTCTTATATACAGTGGATGCTAAATTAATGGGTGTAGTAAACGGTGATCAAACGAATACACTTTTAACCAAAGAAAAATAGGCCATTTGATTTTGATACAGGTACATGGAAAAGATATCACTAAATGGAAGTCCCCTTTATTGTCAATTAAGACTGTTTTATTCTTATCTACTTAGATGGAAGCTAAGCTTGGCCACTTTTATATAGTTTTATTTATAATTGTAAACATGTCGAACCACATGGGGCCATCAATCAGTAGAGTGATGAGGGCCCAAACAGAATTATTTCTGTAGGTGGCCAATTTTTTTTCAATCAAGGACAGCTGAAAGGTCATGATTAAAACAGTGATTTTCCTGAAATTGTAAGTGACTGTTAGTGACTGTTTTGTACAAAAATGTCAAAACTACTTTTTTCTCTAAAAAAGAAAATTATAAGCTCTAAAACTTTGGCAGTTTTCCAAATTTCACTTGCACTACTGTAATGTATTTTAATTACTGCACTGGAGTCAGTTGCTTTAAAAATATAAGGCAAAAATAATTTAGTGTGCTAGTGAGCATACACAGATTAAACAATAGGCATCTGATGCCTCACTGAGAGGTACATCCTCATTACTCAAGATTAGCCAAGGGATAGAACTGAACAATTTTACTCAAGCAGTGTGCATAGCACTAATTTATAAATCTATATAGAGATGAGGAATGATATCACTAGGTATTTCTTTCTATTAAACATGGCAGTGATACTGGAGCTATTTAAGTAATTTGCTTCATGTAGACCAATTAGAAAAGGCATTCAAGGATAGCAAATGTTGCTAGTGAATTCTGTAGATGGCCCTTTATTCTCTAAGTTAGAATTGACTTCAGTCTCTGAGTAGTGGCAGGGAGGACTCACTGCTGATTGTCATCATCTTTCAGGTGAGGTGTGGACATGAAGTCCTGACCATTGATAGTCATTAAAGACTCCTCAGAACCTTTGTAGCAAGAGGGATTTAACCATAGTGTCCTGGTCAGTTTCCAAATCGGGTAATTACATTCTGCCTTCGAGGGTCCTCCTGCAGCTTCTCTTTTGTTTATTTGTTTGTTTGGGTGTTCTTGTTGTCATTGCTTTGCTGTATGGAAGCTGTAGGTTTTTTTGGATGCATCTCTCCTTGGGTTTATGCCATTATGTGTTTTTAATTATCATTAGGCTATACTAGAAGAGAACTGAAGAGTTTTGTTAGATGCATATTATTTTAGTCTGAATTAAAAATTTGCATTTTATACTTTACACTCTGTAATTTTTATTTTATTTTTAAAATATATTTTTATTAATTTTAGAGAGGAATGGAGAGGGAGACAGAAATAGAAGCATCAATGATGAGAGAGAATCATTGATTGGCTGCCTCCTGCATGCCTCACACTGGGGATGGATCCCACAACCCAGGCATATGCCCTGATCAGAAACCAAACCATGACCTCCTGGTTCATAAGTCGACACTCAACCATGGAGCCACACCAGTTGGGTTGTTATTTTTTTAAAGAGATACACAGAAAGGCACAAATTAGTAGAAATAATGGCAGGAGGAGCCGAGATATGGTGGCAGACATGGGCTGCTATTTGAGATATTGTACAAGTGCCCCTTTACCATGGAGGAAGATATGGCAAGACAGAGAAGATGAATGACAATGGATTTGGGGGAGGATTACAAGTTGCAATGTGATCTCACTTAGAATTAAAAACTGATTAAGTTTCATTTGAGCCCATGAATGACATTTCCATATTATATGTAAATCTTTTTTATCCCATTGTTAAGCATGTTAAATTTGGATTTATAAGGCAGAAGGATATATATTTGATCTTAAGAGCAATATTTTGATATGTCATAATTTTGATGTCCATGTTTTGAATTAGATATTTCATTCATGATTATATTTTACTAGAGGCCTAGTGCACAAAATTCGTGTGTGGGAGGGGCACCCTCTTGCAATCCAGGACCCCTCAAGGGATGTCCAATTGTAGGATCAGGCCTAAACTGGCAGTTAGACATCCTTCTCGCAATCAGGGACCATTGGCTCCTAACCACGCGCCTGCCTGCCTGCCAGCCTGATCGCCCCTAACCCCTCTGCCTGCCTGCCTAATTGCCCCTAACCACCTCTGCCTCGGCCCCCACCACCACGGCTTCATCCGGAAGGACATCCGGAATGATGTCTGGAAGATCGTTCGGCTGTCTAGTCTAATTAGCATATTATGCTTTTATTATAATCTACAAAAATATAATATTCTATCAAATTAACATTTTTTGGATGCCAACCATATTAAAAGATCTGCATTTGATGTATTACTCTTGAAGATACTTTAGTTGGTCCAAAAAGAAAAACAACCTCTATCATATATTTATCCTATTATATTTATACTGGATTGAAATTGATTTTTTTTTTAGTTTTGCTGTTATTTTATTTATTCAACAAGAAATATGGCAAAACAAAATTCAAAATAATTTAGACCCAACCCAAGCATAAATTTCACCAATTAATTTGAAAACCTACCCTGCCAACAGCATTATATAGTAGGAGAAGCATAAACCCATGTGTCAAAAGAGCTGGGTTTTTTATTTTTAATGCTGGCTCTCACAAACTCTGTAATTTCCAAATGGAATGTTGCTTAGCTTCTCTGACCTAGTTACTTTATTGCAAATAGGAATGATTCTAATATTTTTTGCCTTCCAAAATGGTAGAAAATAATTTCCCTTTAAAAAATAATCTCTAAACTACAATATAGTGTTTTTCTCACTAATACTTTATTGTTTATCACATTGGTTTTACATATAATTCTCATTTAGAAATTACTCTTCATAAGTTTCCTGGAATTTTAACTTGAGACTAAACCTGTTGTGGGTTCTATATAATGGAACTTTTCTCTTCTTAATGTCACAGCCTCTGAAATGTTTTCTCCCAAGACTCTATGGTTTTGCACTTCTCTAA
Organism: Myotis myotis; assembly: GCF_014108235.1. NCBI lineage: Eukaryota > Metazoa > Chordata > Mammalia > Chiroptera > Vespertilionidae > Myotis > Myotis myotis. The sequence goes on from NW_023416335.1 coordinate 180,212,699, forward strand.
TTCATCTTTTTACCAATCTAGAACACATAGGATAAAAAAGAAAAGTCTTTAATCTTTCTCTGCCATGCCAAGTTAATCTGAAAATATCTGTACCTGACTAAATCAGGGCTCGGTTACTACAGAAGGCTGAAAACTGAATTTTCGAGAAGATGGCCAATAAGGAGTAGGCTGTTGGAGTAGATCTTAGCACTATGAGGAAGCTCATACATACCAAGCATCAGATTATCTGACAGCAGGAGATTATTTTGTAAAACAGGTGCTGAATGTCTAGCTGTGGGAAGTAGGGAGTATTCCAGGGAATAACGGTGGAATGCCTTGACTGCAAACCCATCAATAGATAGCAAGAAGCAGATACACTGATAAATTGGCCTGGAGCAACAGGGAAAGTGGGCAGAAGTAGCAGAAACTAAAATTTCACCCAAGATTAGAAACCTGATGACAAGGCCTGCGGTAAAGAATATGGAAATAAGTATGGACTTAGTAAGCGAGCAAACACAAAATTTAAGTGACTGAAACTGCTGAAAAGCAGGATCCTGGCTACTAGAACTATGAGGTCTGGTTTCAGGGGCTGAATAGTGAAATAACATATCAATATCACCTTCTTGGGCTTTCTTGCTCTAAGATCTTCTAATGGCCATCTCCTTTCCCAAATTCAAAGCAAGAGAAGGGAGAATTTATGTACATTCAGAGAACATGATCCTCATTATCTTTGCTCTTCCCTTCTCTTTTACGTCAATCAAAGGAAGGTTATTTTCTACCTTATTTGATTCTTTCCTCTCAACACTCATCAGCTTTCTCTACTTGGGGTTTCTGTAATCCAGGTAAAAACACTACACCAAAATTTATTGTTTTAAAACACATTTTAGCCCAATTTAACATATGAGATTGGGATTCACCTTAAATCAAAAGTGTGTCATAATTTAATTGCCTGAGTATTGTTCTTGCTGATACATAAAATATGGGGTTGCCCTCAAATAAATGGCATCTTGGATGAAATGCAAAGCGCATCTAACTAAGAATCTATTGCTGCCAACAATAGTTTCATACCAATCTGAATTATAAAGCCCCAAGAATATTTACAATGTCACATGATGTCACTGACATGGACTGTCACCAGGGTTTGCTGGAGCCCCAGTAGTTTGTAAAAACCCCAAGTGCCTAAAACACATTTTCCCCAATTTGTCACCTTCTCATTATAGGGTAAAAGAGCAAGCAGAGTCTTCAAAAGAAGAGACTCTATACAGATTTTTAAGAACTGTTTGGTGTCTTTATAGTAGGAATGCATTTATTGCATCACACATCTCCTTTCTCCAAATAGAATTTTTCTATCAGACTTTAGATAGTCCCTGCCTTCTCCATTTATATACATATATATATTCATGTGTCCAAAAGTGACATCCAGGTGTTTGGAAATGAACACAGGTTCTCCTTTCTTTAGTGGATCCTTATCCCAGTCAGGAGCCTCTTGGTTACATTCATGTGCTTTCACAATTCTTCTCAGTTTCCCAAAACTGAGGTTTAACTTTGTGTTTTCTGTATTGACTTCTTTGATCACAATATCCTCACAAAATTCTCATCTTTGTCTGTCTAAAAGGAGCACAGCTTTGTGACTGGGACATTTGTATAACACAAGGAACATTTTTTTTTCTCTAATTGACTATCTGAAGGGAAATAGATACTTGCAGGTAGTTTACATCATTGCTTAAATTTCTTTTGAATTGCCATATCTTGTGTCCTGTCATAAATAATTCTTCTCCTATTATAAGAACTACAAAATATATCTCATTGGTAAGTCTACTATTTGGAATGTTTCCCAATATTAGACCTTAATATTTGGGCAATGTCTTGATTTCATGATTTTATCAAGCATACAATGCATAAAGTTTTTCACATAAAGGTTTCATAGGAAGAAAATGGTATATAAGGCCAATGAGAAAGAAAGTGCAACATAAATTTTATTTGAAAAATGATATGAAAAGATTGTGGGTAAGAGCTATAATCTAGAGACTAGATTCCATTTAGGGAGAATTAGATATTAGGATGAGACCTTATAGGTGAGAAATGAGAACACTCTTACTTATTTGGGGTCCTTGATTGGAAATTATCCACTCATACATTTACACAATGGAATATTATGCAGCTGTAAAAAAGAAAGAACTCTTATCATTTGAAACAGCATGGATGGACCTGGAAAGTATTATGCTAAACAAAATAAGCCAGTCAGAGAAAGATAAGTATCACATGATCTCATTCATATATGGAATCTAATGAATAAAATAAACTGATGAAAATAGATTCAGAGACATGGAAGCATGGGGCAGACTGATGAATTTCAGAGAGAAGGCAAAGGTGGGGGATGGGGGAAGAGTAATTAACTGGGGAACTTATATGCACATATGCTTAGCCCATGGACACAGACAATGGGGTGGTAAAGGCGTGGGAGGAGTGGGTGTGCAATGGAGGTGGTCAATGGGAAAGCAAACAAATAAACAAACAGAGGACATCTGTAATACTTTCAAGAATAAAGATAAATTTTAAAAAGAAATTATCCATTCATTTAGCACCATGTTCATAGTTGATGAAAAGTTAGAAATATTTGAAATCACCTGTCAGTAGTCCCCAAGAAAGAGTAATGTATCCTGAATATCTCTGATTGCATGGATGTGAGAAGGAGCTCTCGTACAAAACAAGAATTTCACGTAGTTTCAAATTTACAAATTTAAAAGACTAATAAAAGGGTTTTGCTTTCTTTGTAGTGTGGATGGATCTTTGGCTTTTAGGCCTTTGAAGTATTAGAAAACAGGCAGGCTCCTGCTTGTTATGCTTTTGTGGTATACTTCACCAGTTAGAAGTCCCAGGAAGAGAGTTTGGATGCTGAATGTCTGCATCATCATGGGAGTTCAAGTTCTAACAGCCATCCCAAAGCCTTAACTATTGAAGACATTTCCAGTAATTGCTAGTGAGTGAGTGGAAGCTTTGAGACACGTTGGGGAAAAGTTATCATAGCAAAAATGAGGTATAATATGGTACTTGACTTGGGGTAGGCATTCAGTTTAGGATTTCTATCCTTGTAGGTAATGTTTTCTGGTGGAATATCTCAAACAATATCATTGAAACTAAAGCAATATCATTTTCAAAATATCATTTTTGGAAATTGCTTTTCTATAACTACACATATAAGAGAATATGTAAGTCTTTGTCACTTTTTACTAGTACTTGCAGCATTTTGTTAAACTCTTAGCTGGTTTTTCCACCTTTAGGCTCTTTCTATGATAATCTGTTGTACAAACTACACATGATTAGTCTTTCTAAATCACAGCTCTGGTCCTGTTAGTCTGGTGCTCATGGTAATGGTTCCCTAAATGACCAGCTGAATGACATATAACCTTATTAGCCTGGTGATATTCAAGACCCTATGTGCTTGGGCCCGGTCTTTGATGCTGTTACCATTAGCTTAGTCAATTGTCTTTCTTTTTATAAAATCTTCACACATTGTTTTGGAAATAATAGCTTTTTTTTTCATTTTTAAGTATTAAAAAAATATTTGTTAGTTGACCCCTGTTGTTTCTCCATGCAGCCTATCCTATATTATAAAAGGGTAATATGCAAATTGACCCTAACAGCAGAATGACTGGGAATGACTGGTCACTATAACAAACACTGACCACCAGTGGGCAGACGCTCAATGCAGGAGCTGCCCCTGGTGGTCAGTGCACTCCCACAGGGGCAGCTCTGCTCAGTCACAAGCCAGGCTGATGGCTGCCAGTACAGCGGTGGTGCTGGGAGCCTCTCCCACCTCCTCAGCAGTGCTAAGGATGTCCGACTACAGCTTAGGCCTGCTCCCCGCTGGCAAGTGGACATCCCCCAAGGGCTCCCGGGCTGCCAGAGGGATGTCTGACTGCCAGCTTAGGCCCAATCCCCTGGGGAGTGGGCCTAAGCCAGCAGGTAGTCATCCCCTGAGGGGTCCCAGACTGCGAGAGGGCACAGGCCAGGCTGAGGGACCCCCCGAGTACACAAATTTATGTGCACCAGGCCTCTAGTATATAATAGATGCATTTGCTATTATAAAGAATGAAAATACATTGGGTAAATTAACAAAGATTCTGCATAAATATCTCAAAGTACTGATTATCAGTGAGCTCTTGGTCACTTATGAATTTTCCCAAACTTTGCTCTTCATGCTACCTAACTCAAGCATTTGCCTTATTCATTTAAATTCTAACTTAGGAAGTACACAGATAGAAATGAAGTATTCAAATCACTTGCAAAGAGAAGAGAGGCATTCAGCTTTTATTCTCTCCTGGCTTTTGATCATAACTATAATTTTCTCTGAGCAATCCAATAAAAATACCCATTGAGTTGCAGTGGTGTTTCCTTTGAACTCTAATTTATAGCCTACTATCGGTAGATTAACAATCCATTAAAATCTATAAGAACAGCAGAGGTTACATATTCCTTTTGCTGTAGTAAAGATTTTCTAAAAGATTTTATATTAAAACTCTGTTACTATGTAGTGATATTAATAGACCATTTTACAGTTAAACTTGGCTTGTCCTTAAGGCATGGAAGACTGCACAGGAGTAGCTTCCCATACTCCATGAGATTGCATTTTGGACAGATGATTGAGACACAGTTACTTTTTTTAATGTCAGAAAGACAATGCTAGACTCCATTAACAAACAGCAGGATAAGTGGTAATGAGGAGGATAGTTGGCAAAAAACATGCTAGGAAGGGGTGATAATAGATTCAGATAAAGTAGTTGTCCTGTAAATAGCAAGAAAAATGAAGCTAAAGAAAAGGTGAGAGGTCAAGGATAGAGATATAAATTAAAACTATTAGATTGATTAATCTCACCAAACAATCACAATGCCCAATTTTGTAAAAACACTCAGGTAAAGTACAGATAGATAAAAATGTATTTGTCTGAGTCTTATCTTTTCAAATTGATGCTTTCTTTTGCATGTGAGGCTATATTCTCTTTGCTATAAGTTAACACACTCAGAGCATCTTACTGTCTTTGCAGATATTTAAAAATTCAATTTAATATTAGATGTCACATTTGTAGCTCAGAAAGCAGCAAGACTTCAATGGGTTGGAATGCTGTATTTCCTTGTTTTCCCAGGTGATTTGCCATCACCAGGTCTTAGATCAATCAATTACATTAAGAAAATATGATACTATTAAATATTTCCTCTAGAGTTGTCTTTGTACTGGATGTGATACCCAAACTCTTCTTGACTACTCAAAGTAAAAGTTCTAACTATAGCATACTTGGATGGAATGGATTGATTTTTTTTAAAAAAATTAAGACAGAGTTTATTCATATTCAAAACTGATTTAGTCTTTAAAATGTCCAGGGACCCAAGGATATGTGAATTTAATATGATATTATAGTCAGGTTGAGGCCGTTGGTTCCTCATCGCTAAACCTGAAGATCCTGGACAATTCTACAACTTATATGAAAGCTGATGTCTAGTTTGCTCCATACAAGTACATCAATCCAGTGATGAAGAAATATGCAGTGCTGGTAACAGTCACTGTCTTCAGAAGGGAGAAAGGTGTATATGATCAGACAACAAAGCCATTAAAACAATGTCAAGTAACAATACTATTATTGCAGAATAGAACAAATTGATCATGTCCCTGTGTTTTTTTCCTATCTCATTGGTGTGGCCTCTTCCTGGTAATATTTAAGTCAATGTAGAATCTTCCGCCTCCTTCTTGCTCCCCTCCTCTTCCTCTTCCTCCTCCTTTTCCTCCTCTGTCTTCCATTTCTTCTCCTTCCCCTTCAGTTCTTCCATCTCCTTCTTCTGCTTTTTCCTCCTAATTGTCCTATGTAATTGCTTCAAAGTTTTGATGATTCTACTTCCCAGAACTTCTGTTGGTATTTTCCCCTACTTTTACTTTATTTTTTTTATTTTTATGATGTTTTCTTTTCTACAAAAGAATTCCAGGTTTATTGGAGAAATTCTAGGGGGATCGAATAAGCAAAATAATAAGAAGTATTTAAAATAAAACTATAATTCTTCTCCTCATAGAAGATGACTAGTAAGATTTTTGGTAAAGAGTCTTTAATTTTAAAAATTAACTTTGTATAATAGTTAAAAAATAAATTTATGTTAACAATATATTTATGTTTTTATACAAACTGATACATACTATAATGCAATTAGTGCCTACTTTTTAATTTAATGATATGAAAATACTTTCTTTATGTCTCATTTTAATCACTGTATATTTTATATTTCACTATATGACTATGCCAGAATTAATGAATCAAATTATTTTGGATCAATTAGTTTTGGTTTCCCTTGTTTTGGGGTCAATTAATTCTGCTTTCTCTTTCCTACTTTTTATTCCTATTACCATTCTTGGAGTAAAAATGCTCATCATACCTTGCTTGGTCTATTTTAACGTTAGTTTAAATGATTGCTTGTATTCAGTGAACTATCCAGTCCTTACAGAATAAGTAAAACAACCAAATAAATAAATAAGCAACTCATAAGATTATGGTTTGAACAAAAGCTTTGATGACTTTCAATTTTATTCAGAAAAAAGTTCACATTTATTAGAAGTTATATAGATTCTTCTCTAATGTAATCATGACTTACCTCTTTTATTTAACCTACATTCACCTCATACTATCTGTGAATCCCTAAATGCTTTGCTACTTCAATGTCTTTGCTCATATTCTTTCTTTTCTCCAATAACACCTTTTACTTTTGTTTCTATTTTGTATTATCCCAATCATTCTTTATTTCTATTATTAATATTTTTTCATCCTCACCCAAAGATATTTTTCCATTAAGTGAGGGAAACAGATCTATTGGTTGCCTCCTTATGCCTCCAACCAGCACCAGAGATTGAGCTTGCAACTGAGGTAGATGCCTTTGGGAATCAAGCCCACAATGCATCAGCCCACTGGCTGGTGCTGTAACCATTGAGCAAAACAGGCTAGGGCAGTGGTCGGCAAACTCCTTAGTCAACAGAGCCAAATATCAACTCTACAAGGATTGAAATTTTTTTTTAAAAGAAATTTCTTTTGAGAGCCAAATTTTTTAAACTTAAACTATATAGGTAGGTACATTGTTATTAACTTAATTAGGGTACTCCTAAGGCTTAGAAGAGCCACACTCAAGGGGCCAAAGAGCCCCATGTGGCTTGAGAGCTGCAGTTTGCCAACCACAGGGCTAGGGCATACTCATACTTTAAAGGTAAGCTCAAATTCACCTCCCTCCTCTGTGCCTCTATCGCATTTTGCTGTTGCCCCTACTGGGTAATCTAGTGGGAGGACATGATATAATATATATATATATATATATATATATATATATATATATATATATGTATATATATCTTATCAGTTCCATCATTCATTCATTCAACCAATATTATTAAGTACATCCTATGTGCCAGTCCTTGTATGGAACTCTGTAATACAACAACAAGTAAATAATATTAATATTGGGTAATACTTACTGTGGAATGTCTATATGCCCAGGCATATATTCCAAATGCTTTGCATGTGTGAACTCAACCCTCACAACAAGTTCTCTATTCCTAAACCCGTTTTATGAATGAGGAAGTTCTGGTAACAACCAGTTAAACACTAGTGAAGGTCACAAAGCTAATAAGTAGCAAAACAGGGATTCAAACCTAGGTGGTCTGCTTCTGGAATCTGTTCTTATAGTCAACTAGAGGCCTGATGCACGAATTTGTGCATGCAGGAGGGGGCGTGGGAGGAGGGGCCGTGGGAGGTTGACCACAGGCCCCAAGGAGGAAGCTGGCCCTAGACCCCTCTGTGAAAGGGGCCGTGTCCACCCGTTTCCCATCCAGCCCGGGCCTGAAGGCCCTGTGGAGGTTGGGAGAGGAGGCAGTGGTCGCTGGGTTGGGCTCGGAAGGAATAGATGCCAACACTGGCGATGGTGCCCCACCAACATGTGGTTCCCCGCATCCCCCTCTCCGCCTTCCCTCGCCACCATGCCACCACTATGGTGGGCACATGGCCCCCGGGAAGGGAGAGGACAGGAGTGTGACAAACCCTTGTGTCGAAGACTGACTTTCAATAGATTGCAGCTAGGGAGCTGCTCTGCTACTTAGGAAACCCTGACCAGAAGCAAGTCTCTATTAGTGGATTAGCACCAGGGGCTTATGGGGGCCATCCGGCCAAGGGGAGGAGCTGCGGGAGGTTGGCTGTGGGAGTGCACTGACCACCAGGGGGAAGCTCCTGTGTTGAGTGTCTGCCCCTTGGTGGTCAGTGCGTGTCATAACGACTGGTCGACTTGTCGTTCTGGTCTTTCATGTCCACTGGTCGTAATAGTCGCTTAGGCTTTTATATATATAGATAAGCTTGATTGCCTCCTAAACAAAGAAAATTAGACACAGGCTCTGCCTTTCTGGCACTTCCATGTGAGTGCAGGAGACATACATCAAATAAATAACAAACATACAAATGTAAAATTACTGGAGGCCCAGTGCATAAAATTTGTGCACTCAGGGGGAGGATCCCTTAGCCCAGCCTGTGCCTTCTTGCAGTCCGGGACCCCCTGGGCATGTCCGCCTGCCAGCTTAGGCCCAATCCCCGGGGCCTAAACCGGCAGTCAGACATCCCTCTTGCAGTCTGAGACCATTCGCTCTTTACTGCCTGCTTGCAGAGGAGGCGGGAGAGGCTCCCACCACCACCACTGCACTCTCCAGCCATAGGCCTGGCTTCGGGATGAGCGGCGCTCCCACAGGGGAGTGCACTGACCACCAGGGGCAGCTCCTGCATTGAGCGTCTGCCCCCTGGTGGTCAGTGTGTGTCATAGCGACTGGTCGTTCTGTGGTTTGGTTGATTTGCATATTAGGGTTTTATGATATAGGATGGTGTGGTAAAAATAATATATTTTACATACTTATGAGAGTTATATTTCTTTCTTCCTCACAATGTGCCATTTTAGCCTAGGTTTGAAAGAAAAGAAGGAATGGATTAGGTAAGATATGTATGAAAGTAAAGAGGGAAATATGGAACAGGTGCAGAAAACAGTATGTGCACAAGAACTATTGATACCCACATTTTACAGGTGAGAAAATAGAGGCACAGAAGTTAAATCTTTTGGCAACTTCACATAGTTAGAAAGTGGTGGAGTTGGGATTCAAACCCTTGCTTTTTGGCTTCAGAATCTGTGTTCAATCCATGTTGACTCAGGAATGATCACTTCTTAGGTGTTATAGAAAAACAAAAAAATCAAACCAGTGAAACAGTGTGCACTTTCAGTAAGAACTATTTGGAAATTTTGGAATTTTTTTCTAATATTCATATATTTAGGACTTCACATTAGGTTGCTGTAAGACTAAAATATATCATACACTCTATATGTAAGACTAGAGGCCCAGAGCATGAATTTGTGCACCAGTGGGGGGTCCCCCGGGCTGAAACTGGCTCTTTGACATCCCTTGAGGGGTCATAGATTGCGAGAGGGCACAGGCCAGACCGAGGGACTCCACCAGTGCACGATCGGGGCCGAGGAGAGATGTGGGAGGTTGGCCAGCTGGGGAGGGACTTTGTGAGGGCTCCAAGGTGTGTCTGGCCCATCTTGCTCAGTCCCAATCAGTCAGACCCCTACCGGTCAAAGCGTCTGCCCCCTGGTGGTCAGTGCACATCATAGCGACTGGTCAACCATCTGCCCCGTGGTGATCAGTGCACATTATAGCGACTGCTTGACCCATCGACTGTCTGCCCCCTGGTGTCAGTGCATGTCATAGCGAGCGGTTGAGTGGCCTTAGCATATCATTAGCATATTACACTTTGGTTGAACAGCTGACCGGCTGACCAAACACTTAGCATATTAGGCTTTTGTTATATAGGAGGCTTGCTATGTATCTACTGTCTAGTGAGAACATAGATGAGGAAACTCTGACTCAGATAGATTACATGCAGGGACAGCTTAGTTCTGTTCCTTATGGTGCACTGGCAACATAATGGCAAATACAAAATAAACTTAGCCGTGGGGAAACACAGGGAGACCTTTGCAGTCATTCCTTGAGTGCAAGAGAACACACGCATACTGTTTTCAATATGTTTTTAAAATTGTGGCAATATCAGCTGTTTGTGAAATGGAAAGAAAATTAGGATTCAAAATAGTTTTCCAGTAGAGTAGTATACAGTTTTATTGGGACATTAAAAAATAGCCTAAGTATGGCCCCAAATGAATACATAATCTCCTAGGAAATGAATAGCAATAGCAAATATTTTTATGATGTTCTTGTATGTTGATGCCAGAATATAGTTCTTAGCTTCTTTTTGTGAGAAATCTCACAACTGATACAAACTATAATCCTGGTAAATGTGGCAATATCTACACAAGAATTAACCATTTAGAATTCTGGAGGTTTTTTTTTTTTTCATATATTTAGGACTTTTCCAATGAAATACATACACACACACACATTCTGTCAGTAAGATGTGTTAGAGAAAGTTTAACTTTCACAGGAAGTACACTGTAGGTGGAAAGAAAAAAAATCTCAATAACATATTTTTCTTTGTGGCTTCATCAACAACAACAAAATCCTAATTTGGACAACTAATATGCTTAAGTATTCTCTGAAAAGAGCTGTAATATATTCAAACTGTTTAGTTGCTCCCACAAATCATTTTTCTTTACAGCTTTGATCTTGAAATATGTGGACTGATGTCTGATTTATGCTCTTGGTCCTTTTGTAGATAGTTAAGTGTTCTTGCTTAATGTTATTAAGTAAGCCCAAAGCTGCAAATGGGCCTCCATGACTCAAGGCATTTGATAAAGACCTTTCCTTTTACATTATATACTTGTCCTTTTGGTTAATTTTGATGTGGCCCACTAATGGCTCTTTGTCCTTCAGGAAAGTATACACTATCATTTTCACTTGCATCTCCTGAAACCTCTTTAACTTGATTTATAAAAACTATCATCTCTAAAAATTTGGATGACAATAGTCAAAAAAGGTTATTTGACTGAAAAATCTATCCTGTTTTATAACCTATGAATTGTCTCCTAATTTAATTCTACATAGAAGATATTTCAAAGAAAACAAATCTGGTACCACAAAAAAAAAAAAAAATCAAAAGTTGGATTTGTTTACATAGTACAAACATGGCACTGAAAACTAAGAAGGTTGTAAACATACCCATTTGAAAACTCTAGATTAAATTCTAAGAAGGCATATATAGAAGGCTATTTTTGAATTATGATTATTCATTTAATTTTTCTTACCCGCTGAACTTTCAGCTGTCTAAGGGTAAGATTTTATTCATTTTTTGGCTCCAGAACCTAGAACAGTATTCAGTACATTTTAAAAGCAGAACAATAATAGTAATAATATATAATGTGTTTTTATTGTTTACTATGTGCCAGGCACTAATCTAGGTTCTTCTCATATGTTATGCCATTCAGTTGTCACAAAGGCTCTATCAGGCAGGCTATATTATGTCCCTCATTTACATAAGAGGAAATTGAAGGAGTTTAAGTATGTTGTTTTATGACCACACTAGAGGCCCGATGCACGAAATTCATGCAAGAATAGGCCTTCCTCCCCCTGGCTGACAGCACCAGCTTCCTTTTGGCACCCGGGACTTGTGCTTCACTCCAGCACCCAAGACCCGGGCTTCCCTCACAGCCCCAGCTTCGTATAGAACAGCAGTTCTCAACTTGTGGGTCGTGACCCTTTTGGAGGTCTAACGACCCTTTCACAGGGGTTGCCTAAGACCATCCTGCATATCAGATATTTACATTATGATTCATAATAGTAGCAACAAAAGTAATTTTATTGTTGGGTCACAACATGAGGAAATGTATTTAAAGGACCAGAAGGTTGAGAACCACTGGTATAGAAGGACCTCCAGTCTAATTAGCATATTATGCTTTTATTATTATAGACTAGAAGCCTGGTGCACAAAATTCGTGCACTGGGGGGGTTGTTCCTCAGCCCAGCCTGCACTCTCTCCAATCTGGGACCCCTCAAGGGATGTCTGACTGCTGGTTTAGGCCCGAACCGGCAGGTGGACATCCCTCTCACAATCCGGGACTGCTGGATCCTAACTGCTTGTCTGCCTGCCTGCCTGATTGCCCCTAACTGCTTCTGCCTGCCAGACTGATCACCCCCTAACTGCTCCCCTGCCAGACTGATCACCCCCTAACTGCTCCCCTGCCAGCCTGATTAACACCTAACTGCTCCCCTGTTGGCCTGATTGCCCCCAACTGCCCTCCCCTGCAGGCCATTTTTGTTCTTATTGGTCAGTTTCTATACCAGTAAGCCTCAAAAGCTCTGCCTCCTAGGCAGCCATTGGCTCCTTACAGTTGACCCACTTTTGGTTCTGATTGGTTGGTTTCTATGCCAGTCAGCATCTCTGGGCCTATCAACGGGACCTGATCAGAAAGGCGGGGCTGATCAGCAGCCCAGGTGGAGGCCTGGAGATAAATGGAGGCATGGCTGCTGACCAGGCCCAGAGCTAAAGAGAGAGGCAAGTGCTGATCAACAGGTGTCACATTGGCTACAGATCAGACCCTGCTTCTCTCTTTAGGCCTCTATCTGAGCCTGATTTGCAGCCCACTCAGAGTCAGTGCTGGGTCATCCTGCCTGCAGCCATAGCGGTCAGCGCTGGGTTGCCATGGCAACCCAGCACTTTTGGTTGGTCGAGCTTCCTGGTTGTGGATGTGATGGACCCAAGGTTTTTATATATTAGGGTAATAAGTTGAGATGTATATACTAAAACAATATAAATAGGTAAAAAGGACAGAATCTTTGTTATTTCTATATTTATTAGCTAGCTATATTTTACTACTCAGTCATTAAATTAGATATGTTCATTTTGCCATCGTTATCTGAATGAACACTGAGACAGGATTGGTTGACAGATCATGGAGCAACTGGAAAATTATATTTTCCTATAAGAGCAGAGAAGAGAGTGGAGCTATAATGAACTCTGATTAATTTTTTTAGACCCAATCCAGTATCCTATATAGTAAAGAGCTAATAAGCTAATTAGACTGGAAGGCGGAAAGGCCTTCCAGAACTACCTTCCAGAATGACCAGTGGGTGGGGGGCAGGGCCGCAGGGCCATGAGGCAGCCGGGGCCGAGAGGCAGCCGGGCTGTGAGGGCCAAGGCAGCCGGGGCTGGGAAGGCCTACTCTTCCATGAATTTCGTGCATCAGGCCTCTAGTATATAATAACATGAGAGAATATCTCACTTTATTTAAACGCAAACCTAGGCACTATCTAATTTGCACTTCAATGGAATCAACCCAAATAGGGGAATCAGGTCATAGCATGCTTAAGATGGATATAGTATTCTTGAAAAACTCCAGTAATTCCTCAGTAAGGTGCAATATAGCAAATTTTTCCTACAGCATGGAAACATTCTGCTACCTCTTCAGGTGAGAGGCAGGGGAATTAGATAGCTTATACTGACAGCCATGTACCAGGAAAAATACTTCTCTATAAACACTGAATTGGCCTAATGGTGATATGCTCACACATGAGAGACACAGGAGATCTTAGACCTAGAGAATGGCAGATTCACCTCTTCCAATCCATGCTTACTCTGGCCATGAATGAGCTGAGCAGAATGGTGGTGGAATCATATCACTTATGTTACTACTTAAACTTTTCCCTATTTCTGCTAGACGAAAATAGTTGCAATTCTCATAAGAAAATGTATGATGTGACATTGAAGTGTAATGTGTAATCAGGCAGGAATTTTATAATTTGTAATACAAACAAGGCTTTTAACTTCTTTGCAGTGTGAATTAATGTTCCACAAAATTTTGAACACCAAAAGAATGTTGACGGAGAGGACAGATTAGATTGGCACAGTAATGCCAGCTATGGAAGAGCCTCAGTGCATGTCCCAGTACTATCAAGTAATGGCAAAATTCCACACTGGTTCAAATGGGCATTGAAAGAGCCATACAGTCTCTGCAGGTCCTTAGACTTAGATTTAGAAACTTATTTGCAGTGGCTCTTCTAGGAGGGATTGCATTCCTGGAACTAATTTGTGTTAACTAAATTTACAAGAAATCAATACCCAGTTGACCCTTGAACAACATGGCTTTTAACTGCTCAGGTCCTTTTATGCACAGATTTCTTTCAATGTGTACATACAGCACTGTAAATGTATTTTATCTTCCTATGACCTTCTTAAAGCTTTCTCTATAGGTAACTTTATTGTAAGAATAGAGTATGTAAATAATATAACTTACAAAATATGTGTTAATTGACTGTTTATGTTATTGTAAGCCTTCCAGGCAGGTTTTTGTGGAGTCAAAGTGACATGTGTGTTTTCTATAGCCTGGGGGTTTGGCACCCCTAACCCTTGTGTTGTTCAAGGGTCAATGGCATACAGTTACCGTAAGACATTTAATTACCAGCGTAACTAGAAATCTCATCACCAGAGAAGTTTTCTTGGGCTACTTGTCGATATATTTCTGAAGATTGTTTTATCAACATTCAGGGAGGACAGAGGGAGCGAGATGGTTTTAACTGAAGTCAGTAGACTCTGAAGTCTCCTATTCCCTCTTCTCTCCTAGAAGATTTAACTCCTTTACTCACTGAATAGACCAGAATACTTAGCCAGCTGTCGAAGTAACTTATCGGAGCACCTTTTCCATGGAAATTTTTTTAAAACGTAAGCTTTCCTTGTGGCTCCTTTGCTTGTGGGTTTTCTAGATACTATTCTGCCGGGAGCCGGTCCATGCTTGCTGTTTCAAGGGACCTGGCATATATGCCATACTGTTCTTAATATGTTTGCTCACCTTCTTGGCACTATGTGTTTTAACCAAGGTCTCCGAGAAAGGTTGTTTCCCCAGGTAGGGATTTTCCCCTGAAGTTAGGGAGGGAATAAAACCTCTTAACTAGTGCCAGGTGGGTAATTAATCACTTTAACTACAAACAATCATGCTTAAGCTACATAATCTTTACTCCCTGGAATGGAGATAAGAAACGCCCTAACCTTTGAAATAGAGATTGATAGGATTGGAATCAACTGGTATAAATACAGATGTAAGAAGACAGAACTGAGAGAGACAGAACCTAGACACAGAACCTACACAGAACATTCTCTAGAGACAGAAGAACTTCGCTGGAGAGAACATGGCAAAAGATCCTGGACAGAAACTGGCCTCAGAACCTAGAGACAGAACCTAGCGAGAGAACATGGCAAAAGATCCTGGACTGAACCTGACTATAGAAATTGGCAAGAGAACCTGACTAGAACCTGGTGACCGAACCTGGTTGGAGAACCTGGACAGAACCTGGCTGGAGAACCTGGAGAACCTAGTGAGGGAACATGGACACAGACCCTGGCTGGAGATCCTAAGCAGAACTTCGCTGGAGATCCAGACCAGAACTTGGCTGGAGATCCTGGCTAGAGATCCTGGCTAGGCTGCTGATCAACTGAACACTGTCTCCGTGTCCTTCCTTCTTCGCCGACTCTGTCTACGTCTTCGGGGACCCCTGGACCTGCTGGGGTTGGACCCCGGCACTATTCAGTTAGGTAAAGAAAGCTGTATAATGTTAAATGCTTATTTAACTCACAGTTCAAATAACTTCCATTAGTTATATTTTAGCTTTCTTGATAACATCTGAGAGATAAGATTTAAGAATCACTCCGATATCATATGTTGACAAATTATTTTATCAGTCATTTTTTTTTTCAGGTGGTAAAGCTTGTTCTTTTTTTTTATTATTAAATTTTATTTCAGAAGGTTATATGCTCTGAGATTGTCCTCAAATTCTGTTCTTCTTTGGAGCCCGTCAAAGACAGGACTGGTGGGGCGAGCATGGACTTGGAAGTGAGGCAGATCCACATGAAAGCACTAGCTGAGAGGTCTTAGGAATAGCACTTGATCTCATAGTTTGTCCATCTGTAAAATAGGAATAATTAAACCTGTTTTATAGGGTTGCATGAAGTACAATAACTGTTACATAGTAGGTCCTAAAAACTTAGTTTTCTTTTCTATATTAAAAAGTTCCTTTAAGTATATTTTTATTGATTTCAGGGAGGAAAGGAAAGGGAGAGAGAGAGAGAAATATCAATGATGACAGAGAATCATTGATCAGCTGCCTCCTGCACACCCCACACTGGGGATCAAGCCCACAGCCTGGGCATGAGCCCTGGCCGGGAATAGAACCATGACCTCTTGGTTCTTAGGTGGACACTCAACCACTGAGCAATGCCAGCTGGGCATTAACAGGTTCTTAGAAGAAAACAAGATGAAATAAAATACATAGATATTTTTAATGAGGTTTAGTTTTTATTTTATTTAAAAAATATCAAGCTCTTGTTTGGGAACTCAGGTGATCATACTTTCCAAGTTGAAAACTGACCTAAGTCATGATCTGAAGATGATATTGAATATTTGAAACTGAGACCTCCATAAATAAACTTTGTCACTGTGGCTCTGAACCATTTGGACACCTAATTCATGATATTGAGTGATTACTGTGGATTTTCAAGATAGCATTCATTGTTCTATTGCTGTTGTCTGGACTGCCCTAGAGTTCGGTGGTAACTACACACCACTTATAAAATTAAACTGCTATGTTCATCCTTGAAACAAATGACAGAGCTACTTATGACAGGTTTTAATCTAATGTGCTGGAAAGGATCCCAATTGGGACACACAAATTAATAGTTCTTAGTCAATTTTAACAGAGTGTCTTTTGAATAGGAAGGATTCAGTGACTGGTTTAAGAAGAATTCAGTGACTCCATAGAGTATTATTGATTTTATTGTTCCAAGAGAATAATGAAAATAAATATATTATTTTGCCTCAGGTTAAAATTGTACATTATTATATGAACAATGTCTGAAATCCCCCTAAATATACTTAAGGGTGTGGGAGGTGAGCATAATCATACCTTTAATATAGAAACAACCATTAAATATGGAAATAGCATGACTATAAATCCAAAATTTTGAATATATGGAAGAGAACATTCTGGAGACAAACCTTGGGCTCAATTTCTAAATTATTCTGATATTCATTGTCCCCATGATCTATTTAGGCAATAATCATAAATTATCCCAGTGAATTTGACAAAACATCATATTTGCATTTTTCTAGTGTCCTTATGAATTTTCTGAATATATCCTGTCAGTGAGACACAACGATGCAATGATTAGCAGAGGTCTTTGGAATCAGATTGCCTGTATTTGAAGTCAGGCTCCATTAGCCAGTATGGGAGCTTAACTAAGTTGCTTCACCTCTAGATAGCCTCACGCACGTTCTTCAGCTAAAAAATTGGCTAATAATAGCACCTTCCTAATAATGTTAGTGAGAAGAATAAATGGTATAAACTCTTAGCCCACAGAAAGACCCAAGGGATGTGAGTTTTTATTGTTGCTTACTTTGGTCTAAGATGCACTTTAAACACAATCCAGGTTTTGAGAAAGAAATGTTCTCTGATTATTTCATTCAGTCACCAACTCTAAACCAAATTGATGAAAACAAAGCTTTGCTGGGCTGCTCTGAATGTGGTGGGAAGTACTGTAAATTATTACCTCCTAAAGTAACAGTTTGGTCTGTTAGTTGACAAGTACTGTAATCATCAGAAATTAGCGGTTTGTCTATTGCCTGAAGCTGCAAATCCAAGTACCAGGGAAATGTCACCTTGCAGAATGTTAGGAGTTGAAAATATGAGAAACCTAGGATATTTAAGTTCAGTGTTACCTTGGACTTCTGCTTCTCTAATCTATAGGTGGCCCCATGTAGTATATGTAATAACATGAGGGGACAGGACGAGACCTCTCACTGCCTTGATGATCATGAATTTAGAAGAGGACTTTCTTTATTTAAACACAAATCCTCTGTATCAGCTGTCTGCCATAGACTCACGGGCACTAGCTCTTCCATCCCTTGGTGGGAAACATGCTCATTTCAGTGGGCTCCTTAAAGCACAGAAGGCTGTGGGTGGCACTGATACCTTGCCAATGATTTAGCTCAAGATGAACTACTATATGTTTAAATAATATTTAAACATACTATTAGTAATTTTTTCTTCATCCATCTTTAAAGATTTAACCATGTATGTTTTCTACAATTTACTCCCCCTGCTTTTTTGCTTTTTTTTTTTTAGCCTATTTTTTGTCTGTCTGAGGAGTCTCTTTGAGATTAGTTTTTTTCTTCAAAATGCAGGCCCATTTACTTAGAGCTAGGTTAACATTATAAATGATCAGCAAAACACATTAAACTAAATCAGCAACCATAAGCAGTATATGTTATGTCACTTTACAACTTTCAACTCCAACTGTAGTCCCTTGTTAATTCCTCATTATAGGCTATCCTCTCCCTAAAGAAGACAGGCTCTTGGCACACTTTACCTATCAAATGCTCCCTCTCCTCTAATTTAAAGATTTTACTTTATCTATCTGAAAAAAAAAAAACAAAACAACTCATACTTATTTATTTAATTAGTCAATACTTATTTACAAATATCAATTGTGCTGGGGGGAGAAGGGTAATGAGTTTGGAAGAGAATCAGCAAGCTTTATGATTGAGAGGTCATTGCCTAGGACAGATTGTTCAAGACGAAAACCCAGAGAGGCCTAGTACAAGGTCTGTGACATTAGGGGAGCTTTCTCTAATGAAAGCCTTTTTTTTGTATAGTTGGCAGAAAATTTCTAATTTATTCGATATTTCTTATTGTCATATTATGATCTAAGGTAATTGGTCCTTCTCATGTTGGCTTCATAGACCTTGTGTCATCTCATAGTGCCACTATGGATGAAAAGAGGGACCTAGAAATATATGCACATATGTACATCCTATATAATAAAAGCCTGATATGCAAATTGACCAAACAGCAGAACGACTGGTCACTATGATGCACACTGACCACCAGGGGGGCAGATGCTCAATGCAGGAGCTTCCTCCAGCCCGCAGGCCCCAGGCCAGCCAAGGTGGGTGCCAGCGGGGGCCTCCTGATTGCCCTGCAAGTTGCCCCGCAGATCAACCCTGATCGCCAGCTAGGCCTAGGGACCCTACCTGTGCAGGAATTTCATGCACCGGGCCTCTAGTATAGTCTATAAATGCAAAAGACTGCGTACCTTCGCCTCCAATGAGCATGCACTGTTCTTGCAGTACAGGAAACTAGCAGTCAGTCTACCCACTATATGGAAACAGAGCTTCTCAGAGCAGAGTACTGCTTCCAAAGAAGTGCTTCAACTCAAATCTTTACCTTTTTGGTATGTCCTAGCTTTATTTTGGTTTGAGGGTGTTTTACCCCTTTGTGGGTTTCCATATGTAGACATCATACAATCACGCAAGCTTAACTGAAAATACTACTTGGAAAACCGCTGGTAAAGTGTTCCTATTATATGAAAGATGCTAGAGAACTGAACAAAGTGATGCTAAGGAGATGAAAAGGAGGGATATTTAATTGTCATGAAAAGCATGCAGTATGATTCTAAATATAATCAGGGAAAGGTGAGGATATTCACATCCTCCCTTTAGTTTTAGGACAACTGTGGACTATGATTTGGGACTTTAGGTAGGGTCTGCCAAGGAATGCTTCAGATTCCAGAAGTAGCTCTTAGTTCCTGCACAAATCCTTCCAGAAGTATGACCAGTCAAGGCTGGCTACAGTGCATTCTCTTAGCATTTCTGTGCATTTCTTTCTGCTTATCTGTAAACATTCATCGGTTGCTTGGTGATTCTTTTCTCCATTGAGTTGTCTTCTTTTAAGGCAGAAAACTTATTTTTTTCTTGATTTTGTTTTGAGTGTCCCCCCCCCGCCACACACACACACACACTGATGTCTGGAATAGTAATTTGGTATGGTCCTAATGAGGATCCCTTAGGCTCCTCCTAACTCCCTAAGTGATGATAATATCTGCTAGAATCAACACAGTCAGAAAACAAAGTAGCGAATTGTAGTCCTTGAAGAATGGTTTTCAAAAGTTTGATGAATCTAAAATTCATCTAAGAAGCCTGTCCAAAGTCAGGCTTTTGAGTCCCATTTCCCAAGTTCTGATTTGATAGGTCTTTGTGGTTCCTGAGAATCTATATTTTTTCATACTTCATTAGTGAAACATTGCTTATAGATCAGTCATTTCTGGTATAAATGAGGAATATATTCCTGATACCTTCTTATTCTTAACTATGACTGAACAGTAAAATTTACAGGGGATGCTTAGAAAAATGTCTGGACCGCATACTCAGAAATTCTGATTTGTTATGTTTGGTTTACAGCCCAAGAATTTATATTAAAATACCACCACTCCTTCTCCCCTCTCCCCCTTTCCCAACAAAATGCCACAGGTGACTTTTTTCTCTACAGCCAAGATTGATAACCACTGCCTTAGCCCTTAACCTCCTCATGTCCTGATTTGAATACTCCTCAATGATTACCAGGTAGAAAGCTGGAAAATGTTGCTTTCCTTGTGAATACCTAATACAGGGCAGGAAAGGCCAGAAGATCAGCTGCCCCTCATTTATACATTGATTAAGTCTCAAAATATGACAAGCTGGACTTAATGGTTAGGGGAGAAGTAAAGGAGCCCAGCAGATAGCGGGAAAATAGAGACCTCTTAGTCTGTTCCCTGAGTGTCACATCCATCTGCTGAGCTGAGTGATTAAAGCAGAGGCTCTAAACTGCGCAGGGAGCCAGGCCCTGATTTGTTCAGGGTCAGGAGCAATGGCTCGAAACCATCTTGTTTGCAGATACTCCTTTCATGTTATTAGGCTGTCACTTGACAGACTTTGCAAGATTTATGGCTCAAAACTCAAGTGTCCACATGTGTGTGAGAGGCTGGGATGGTGTGACGGGTTAGATGAGGTGAAAAGAGAGGAAAGACAGCCTCTGAGTAGAGTATTACTGAGAATACCACACCAGTCTTTGGGATTCAACCTTACAACCTCTCTCTCTCTCTCTCTCTCTCTCTCTCTCTCTCTCTCTCTCTCTCTCTCTCTCTCTTCTCTCTCTCTCTCTCGTTTTTTTTGTTTTTTTTTGTTTTTCTTTTTCACTCTCATCCCAGTCAACTTCATTTTTAGATTCTGGAGTTTCTGCTATAGGAAATTAAAATAGAAAGGGAGACTTCAAAGGGAAATACCTACTTTTTAAGAAAAGATTCCTAGGGTGCTTTTAATCAAATGCTATTGAGGGTGTAACAAATAAAGATTTAGGATCCCTATGCCCACCAATTGGTGGCATTTCTCGTTCTCTTGAGGAAACTATGCTTTCACGGCATATTTTATTGGACCTGTTTTCTCTTGCTGACTTATTCGAATGGAAATTTCCAATATTTAAAATCTCATATTCTCTCCCCAGTAGGGACAGCAGCCTCCTGCATATTTCTGCTGTTCCCTCAGCTAGTTGCCTCTTTGCTCCTAAGAGGAGACCTGCTGCTCATTTCAGTGAACTACCCTCCTACTGGCTTTCTGCCTTCAGTTCCTCCATTCCAAACGGAGACTTTCTAAAGGGATTCTTACCATGTTACTTGCCTGCTTGAAGTCCTTCTGCGACTCTCCAGGCGTATTAAATCCAGACCAAGAGCAGCATAAAGGGCACGTTTGGTACCTAGAATGTGTTTCTCTTTTCGACCTCCAAGCCTGTTACACACACACGCACACACACACACACACACACACCCCAGAGTTCTCCAGTGAATAATTGTCATTCCTAGAAAAGCCACACTCTCATATTCTCTGTTTATCCACATTCTCTTCTTTTTGCTTAGATTTATCTTTCTCCCAAAAGACCTTATAAACTCCAACGCTAATGCTGAGATGCAACTTAAATACCGCTTTCTCTGTGGATTTGGATGCTTTCCCCTTCAACCAGAGCGTGTCCAGGTTTCTCCTTGACATGCTTCTGCAGTACACGATGCACACTCCACCACCAAGCACACGATGCCAGCATCATGTCTCCTGGTTTGTGTCCTCAGAGTTGGTATTTGCAAGCTGGTTCTGTGTCTTACTTGATTATTATTTGCTCAGTATTTTATGAGACAATGGAGAGAAATTGTCTCATAAAATACTGAGCAAATAATAATCAAATCTTTAAAAAATGTCTATTGGCTGGTAAAATAAAATTTTAAAAAACAATAACTACAATCAGTACTAGGGTTTGCCCCTCAAAATATGTTGTTTTGGGAGGGGGCGTAGAAAAGGGTTAAATATATGGGAATATAATATATGGGAATATAATATATGGGAATATATAGGTAAAATATATGGGAAATAAATGATCAGGTTTCAATTTTGCCCGGTTTGTAGGGCACCCTGATTTAACAGCCATACATACGAAGGATCACTGGGTTCTGCAAGCCCATGGGTCAGAGCAGAGCTGGAAATGGTGATTTGGTAGGATAGCCACTCGCCAAGCTGCGTCTCCTGAACCCTGCAGGAATCCGCACTGATGTTGTCGATGGAGTGTAGGTGCAGTGACTGGGCAGAGACTTCTCATTAGTGGCGCCTCAATGTGCTGTGTCCTCTGTGTCCAGAGCATCACTTTGGCTAATAGATTAACTACGTGATTGGAAGCCAGATTCATCATTTTTTATGATTGGGCAGAGTATTTTGTGCATGTGTATTCCTAATGCACTGGATAATTTATGTATGAAAAATACCCATGCAGCCCAGCTGGTGTGGTTCAGTGGTTGAGTGTTGACCTATGAACTAGGAGGTTACACATATGCCCTGGTTGTGGGCTCGATCCCCAGCGTGGGCCATGCAGAAGGCAGCCGATCAATGATTCTCTCTCATCATTGATGTTTCTGTCCCCTTCCTCTCTGAAATCAAGAAAAATATATTTAAAAAAAATACTCATGCAGATATTTTGCCCTAACCGGTTTGGCTCAGTGGATAGAGCGTCGGCCTGCGGACTGAAAGGTTCTAGGTTCGATTCTGGTCAAGGGCATGTACTTTGGTCGCGGGCACATCCCCAGTAGAAATTGTGCAGGAGGCAGCTGGTCAATGTTTCTCTCTCATCGATGTTTCTAACTCTCTATCCCCCTCCCTTCCTACCTGTAAAAAATCAATAAAATACATTAAAAAAAAATACTCATGCAGATATTTTGTTTAAATGCAAACTAAGTAGTATCAGTCTTCATTGGTTCTCAAGTTTTATTCAGATGTGCACGTGTGTGGGGCGGTGGGGTTTGCAGTGGGCAGAGAAATAACACAGAAAAACTCCACCAGACAGAGGTCCAAAAAGCACATTTTTTAATTAATTAATTAATTAATTAATTTATATGTCTCCTTTCCCTCGCTTGACCCCCCACCCACACCCCACCCCCAGCCATTCAAAGAGCACATTTTAAGTTTCCATGTCCTGTTGCTGAGAATATCTGAAGATAAAATAAGGTTTTCCTTACCTGGGAAAGCAGAGTGACTCCTGCCCTTTCTCTTGGCTTCTTCCCACCTGAGAATGTGTCTCACCTGTACTCACACTCACAGCTCCCGGCCTGTTGTGTGCTGTCTGCCCTGTGTCTCCTTTTATTGCTCTAATGAATGCAGAGATGTCACCTGCCACCTTGCGACCTCTTTGCCATGCAGCACAAGCTCCCTGTCCTCGCACTGCTGTGCCTGCTATTTCATGGGCTGCAAAGGAGAGCGGCGTGTGCTTATAGTGCTTCCCATGAATTTTGGGAAACAGCTCTTTTATTTCATTGTTGTCTTTTTTTCTTTGCCCAGGATGCTAACACAGCCCCTGAGAGAAATTGAGGGGTCAGGAAACAATCTTAAACCATATAACCTGCTGTACTTTAAAGTGCCACTCTCCTCTGAAAGGAACTCATTGTCCTTAGAATCAGTTTATGAGCGTCTGTATTGTTTTCTCCCAGGATACCCTCTGTTTTTCGGGAAAATATACACCTTATGGGTACATTCTACCAACCCTCCGGATAGCTGGACATATATGAAACTGGGCAGCTTTGGGACTGTGGAGATGAGGATGACATAACATAGTATAGGTCAATCAGATCTATAGCTCACTATATACTAGTATCTGGAGTGAAATTTATGTAGATGGAGGGCTAGAAAATGCCCAAAGTCCTTGAGGGGAATAATTTGCCCGAGGCCACAGTTATGCTGTATCTGATTTGACATTGCAATCTAGGCCTAACTCAAGAGTTCTACACTTTTAATACTTCTCATTTCTTAAATCTAACTTTCTAGCATAAGCTGGTATCAAACATATAGTAGGCGTAACATAAATGTTGAATGCATAAATGAGTGCTGTATATTTATGTCAACATCACATGCATTGTGTGACAAGATGCTAATACTGCCAAAACCGGTTTGGCTCAGTGGATAGAGCGTTGGCCTGTGGACTGAAAGGTCCCAGGTTCGATTCCAGTCAAGGGCATGTACCTGGGGTGCGGGCATATCCCCAGTAGGAGATGTGCAGGAGGCAGCTGATCGATGTTTCTCTCTCATCAATGTTTCTAACTCTCTATCTCTCTCCCTTCCTCTCTGTAAAAAATCAATAAGATATATATATATATAAAAAAGATGCTAATACTGTGGAAATACTGTGGAATAAAACTACTGTATTATATTTTTTAAATATCTCTTATTTAAAAACTACTTCTGAAGAACTGATTTAGAATATGAATGTTTTATGGTCTGCCTTAGAGTTGATGAAGAATCCTATCTAATAAAAGAGAAGCATGGTAATTAGCGTACATCCGCTACCCTTCCCATTGGCTAATCAGGGCGATATGCAAATTAACTGCCAGCCAAGATGGCGGCCGGCAGCCAGGCAGCTTGAAGCTAACATGAGGCTTGCTTGCTTCAGTGACGGAGGAAACCAACATTCCCCGCCTGCCTTGCCAGCCTCTGAGCTTGCAGTTTGAAACATTGTTACAAATATAGAAGCTAAACAAAACCCCAGAAACCTGCTTTCAGCCCCCTGGGATCTCAGAGCTGAAGTTGGTACAGTGTTTTGATTATAGAACCCAAACAAACCAGATACCTGCTTTCAGCAGAAGAGGCCTCAGAGCTGGAGCCAGAGCTAACGCTGGCCCAGAATAAAAAAAAAAATGAAAAAAAGGCGCAGTTGGGAGCTTCAGTCACCCACCAGCCTGAAAACAGCCCTCAGCCCCCCACCCAGACTGGCCAGGCACCCCAGTGGGGGCCCCCACCCTGAAGGGTGTGTGACCAGCTGCAAACAGCCATCATCCCCTCACCCAGGCTGGCCAGGCACCCCAGTGGGAACCCCCACCCTGATCCAGGACACCCTTCAAGGCAAACCAGCCGGCCCCCACCCATGCACCAGGCCTCTATCCTATATAGTAAAAGGGTAATATGCCTCCCAGCACCGGGATCAGTGGAGCCGCGAGGCCTCCCAGCACCGGGATCAGTGTGACAGGTGGCAGTGCCCAAACCCCCTGATTGCCCTGCGGCTCTGTGTGTGACAGGGGGCAGCGCCCCACCCCCCTGATTGGCCCTGCTCTGTGCATGAGAGGGGGTGGCGCCCCAACTCCCCAATCAGCCCTGCTCTGAGCCCGACCAGGGGCTGCACCTAGGATTGGGCCTGCCCTCTGCCACCCAGGAGCAGGCCTAAGCCAGCAGGTCGTTATCTCCTGAGGGGTCCCAGACTGCGAGAGGGCACAGGCCAGGCTGAAGGACCCCCCCCCCCTCCCCCCCGAGTGGACAAATTTTTGTGCACCGGGCCTCTAGTTAGGAGAATAATTATTTGAAGTGAGTTCCCCCTCCCCCGTAGACTTAAAACAAATACCTTATAAAGTCCCTTAGAAGATATCTCTTTTAGTAGTATATATTTTAAATAACACATTTTGTAAGTCCAGTACCGTATTTTTTTTAAGTGAGAATATAGTAAAGGTTGATCATATATATATATATATAATTGTGTAATATATATTATATATACACAATAGAAATGACTTTATTTACTTGAGAAGGCCTTTTTAATCCTATGGGATTCTTCATTCTTATGTGGTTATTACTATTCATTCTAAGAATCATTTTACTGTCTTTTAAAATTCAGCTTTATTTTTTTTAAAGCAGGGTGTGCTCTTTTTTTGTCTATATGGGAAATGTTACATTCAAGAGAATTCTCTCTCTCTTTCATGGAAATTCAGGTTGCAGTAATAATATTTGTTTGCTGTTATTCACAATAGTGATAGCATACCAGGCTCTGCATATAAAAATATATATGGACACATTTGCATCTATATACATAAATACATACACAGAAACGAGTCCCTAGTACCTACAGGCAAACATCAGCCTGACCATCTTTTCATAGATATATAACGTTTTCTTCCCACCCTGGGAGCTTGACTTACACAATGATGAGACTTCTTTTATACTTGCTAATTCTATTCTGTATTATAGTCCAAAAGGCATCATATTATCTGCCTTGTCCGATTTGCTTCTGTGCCTCATTAAAGTGACCTACTGTGAAACTAATTTTTCTTGCTCACTTTATTGATATTTTGGGAGAGTGAGATATTTTCCAGGCCCTTCCCGCCTGAGTATAGGATTGCAGTAGCTGTCAGAAGAAGACATTAAAAACCATCCTCTAAAGTAAATAAAAATAAAAGCAGCTTATTTTAGTATCTCTATTGAAATATAAATTTACAGGTCATGGACATTTTCCCCTACTCCCTTGTAATTATTATAACTGAGGATTTTTTAAAAGTAAGACAATGCAATGTAATTTAAAAAGAAGTAAACTTTCATCAGCAATAAGAACAGTACCAAATGGGTTTGTAAATGGCCATAATAGACATTTAGTAGAAGAAAAACATTTTTTAAAAACCTTAGCTTTGTTATAATTTACTACAATAACAAACACAGTGTAGAGTAATTAGGTTAGCACAATTCCTAATCAATGTAATAATATCTTACCATGGAGGGAAAGTTTAATACTAAAAGTTTAGATTTCATTATTCTTGACAGACCAACTACTGTAATTGTACCTATATTGACATAGTTATACATCTGTAATCCTATATAATAAAGAGGTAATCTGCAAATTAACCATCACTCCAACACACAAGATGGCCGCCCCCATGTGGACAAAAGATGGCCTGCAGGGGAGGGCAATTGGGGGCAATCAGGCCTGCAGGGGTGGGCAGTTGGATGGACCAGGCCTGCAGGGGAGGGCAGTTGGGCACAACCAGGCCTGCAGGGGAGAGCAGTTGGGAGTGACCAGGCCTGCAGAGGAGGGCAGATGGGGGGACCAGGCCTGCAAGGGAGGGCGTTTGGGGGGACCAGGCCTGCAGGGGATGGCAGTTGGGGGGTCCAAGGCCACCAGGGGGGGTCAGTTAGGGGTGACCAGGCTGGCAAGTGAGGGCAGGTAGGTGTGACTGGGCCAGGAGGGGAGGACAGTTAGGGCAACCAGGCTGACAGGGGAGGGCAGTTAGGGGTGACCAGGCCGGCAGGGGAGGGCAGTTGGGAGCGATCAGGCCAGCAGGGGAGGGCAGTTAAGGGCAATCGGGCTGGCAGGGGAGCAGTTAGGTGTCGATCAGGCTGGCAGGGGAGTGATTATAGGGTGATCAGGCTGGCAGGCAGAAGAGGTTAGGGCAATCAGGCAGGCGAGCTGTTGGGAGCCAGCATTCCTGGATTGTGAGAGGGATGTCTGGCTGCCCTCAAGGGATCCCAGATTGGAGAGGGTGCAGGCTGGGCTGAGGGACACCCCCTACCCCTGTGCATGAATTTCGTGCACCGGGCCTGTAGTATGTAATAAATAAATATATAAATGATATGTAAAATTTACATGCAATGTATATTTGTATAATAAAATATAGATATATAAATTATATATATATATATGCACACTGAATATATGTTTTTAAATAACATGCTGATATATGTATAATAATATAATATATATTTTAAATAATGTGTTACAAAACCAGAAAAGAGACACGAGATGATGCCAATACTAGCAACACCCTCTTTTTCTAAGAGATGCTTTGCCGGTGGGAGGCAGAGGGCAGGTGAGAACATGGTGGGACTGGGGAAAGACTGTTTTAAAATCCTGGCTCTGCTGCTTCCCTTTATCTCTCTGAGCCTCAGTTGGTCCTTCTGCATTTGACCAATAGAGTGCTTTTTTTGGAGAGTCTTTTGAGGGCATAAATGAATTTATATTTGTAAAGCACTTAGAAAATAGTGCCTGACACACAGTAAGCACTATATCGTGTTTGTTAAATAAATAAAGATCTCGGTAGCCGAGGCTAATCAGAAACAAAATAAATATTGTTTAGAATAACAAGTTCCTGTTTTTAGTAGAACAGAGAAAAATGTGTACCTTCTACACATCCAACTAGGACTTAGCGTTTTGAGACAGGAGACATTGTTTTCCTTTGCAATAAATTTTTGACTAGAAGTCCCACAGTGGTGGAGGGTCAGGGAATTAGTGGGAGGAGAAAGTCAACATCCTTTTACCAGGGACAAGTTCAGAGGGCCCGTGGAAATCAGAGCGCTCTTTCTGTTTTTATCAGCTCACCAGTAAACACTGAGTTACATTGATCTCTGCCCACCTACTCTGCGGGCCACTAGTTTTATAAATTGTTAATAGATGTGATCCTCTTCAGATTCCTAAGCAAAATAAGTTTGCCAAACACTGAGTTAAGCAAATTTAAAACCTTCAGAGCTTTTAAAAGATTTAATTTGCATTTCAATACTATAAAAAATGCAAATATGCACAGGATCCCAAATTTCTTTTATCGTGATTTCCTTTTTCAATTTTTTCATGATACAACTATTACCTTAGCAAGGTGGAAGATAGAACATCATTAAAAAATAATAGTTATTTTTTGTCCATCTTATATTATTATACAGAGAACTTAATAAAACAAAGTTAGCTTAGAAAGGAGGAAATGTTAAAAATAGCTAGCAACTGAGTAACATTTTACAGCTTAAGTATATTTTCATGCATATTATTTGCTTCAGTAACATATATTCCTCATTTGTACTCACTAACCCTATACCTCATTTCCCATAAGGATGTACACCTGTTGAATTATATTTTAGGACAAAATTCCAGAGGTGGGAGTATTGAGCTATAGTTATATTTTGGCAATATACATCAATACATTTTCATTTTCTTGCTTTTGGGGAAAAAAGGGATAGACACACCTAGTAGCACAGCCATTTCAGTTCCAAGTAAATACCTTCTCATAAAATGTGCTGCTTATTTGAAAGGGCACTCATTGCAAGGTTGTTTTTAGGATCAAAAAAGTAGAAATCACCTAATGTTTACCAAAGGTGGAATGAATAAACACAGTTCATGCAGACAATACTTGTTAGTTAAAGTGAAGGAAAGAGCTCTATGTATAACACTATGGATAAGTATTAAGGCATAATTTCAAGTGAAATTAAATAGAATGAAATTTCACCAACAAAAATACAATAGAATGTCTTAAATCATTAGCCAATAGTAATGAGAAAGAAGGGCTTGTATAGGTAATGGCGACATGAATATAATGAGCTAATTGGTCATGAAAATTTAGGTGATCTGATCATTATTATGAGGCTTAAGAAATTAGGAGCGTGCAGTAGTATTAGATCTCTTTCCTTACTGCTTCTTGTGTTGCTCTATACTTGCTGAGACTCACATTTAAGATTTCATTTATCAACCTATATGCTAATGACATGCACATTTGCATTTGTACTTCACACTTCTCTCTTGAACAGTAGGGCTTCTACCCATTGGCATGCTGGGCATCTTAACTTGGACACCTCACGGACAACTTCAATGCAAAGTGTCCCAAACAACTCAATATCACACACCACTCTTTTCCTCTTCCACAGAGACACAGATAAAAATGACTCCTCTTGCCTTTTCCATCTAACTTTCAAATGACACTCAACCTTAAAACCTGGCTGGCATTCCCAACTCACCATCCTTCCCCCAAATCCTATCACTTCTTCCTCCTAATTGCTATTCAGGCCAGCCCCTCCTCTACATCCCCTTTCCCACTACCCCAGTGCATTTACTCTAGTAGATTCCCCCCCTTGGTTTTTTTTCCGGGTTATTGTAATATCTGTCAGCCTTTAGTCTTTTTTTTTTTTAATTTAAATTCTTTATTGTTGAGAAGCATCAGCCTTTACTGGTAGTCTTGCTCTTCTTTAAAAACATTCTCTACATTTTGTCACATCTTGCCAAACTCCTCCTAAGTTACCTCTGCTTTCTATGCAATTCTCTGATAGCTTTCTTTAATTCATAGATTGAGTCTAAACTCCTTAACATGGCTTCAGAGTCTTCCCTTTAAACTCTTCTCTTTAACTCCTCCTTTCTCTTTGTTCTCTTACTCACCCTTAAGTTTCTCCCAGGCTTCAGTCACATCAAGCTACACACCTTTCCTCTGTGTTTTTGTCTGCCTGGAATGCCCTTCACAACCCTGCTGTTCCGGTGTGCTCATTTTTTTTTTTTTTTAAATATATTTTAACGATTTTTCACAGAGAGGAAGGGAGAGGGATAGAGAGTCAGAAACATCGATGAGAGAGAAACATCGATCAGCCGCCTCCTGCACATCTCCCACCGGGGATGTGCCCGCAACCCAGGCACACGCCCCTGACCGGAACCGAACCTGGGACCCTTCAGTCCGCAGGCCGACGCTCTATCCACTGAGCCAAACCGGTTTCGGCCGGTGTGGTCATTTATTTCTTTCATTATTAAACCCAGTTTTCTTATATTTCCTTGTAAATAAAAAAGCTATGCAAAAGAAGTGGCATGTACATGTCTACGTAGAGCTATTTTGATCCATTAGAACAAAAGTAGTGAAAATGAGTGTACTGAATTTCTAAAAGCAATATTAGAGTCCATTGTGCTAACAAATCTCAATTATCTAGAGTAGTCTATGACGGGGATTGTAAGTTCAGGAAAAAGTAGGGATTTTTATGATTTTTGAGATATTTGTGAGATTTGGAAATTCAAATAAGTTATCCTTTCTGTTTTAAGCTGTTTGAGTACAGAAACTGTGTTTATTTCATAAACTTCAGTGTCCATAATTCCACATTTTATACATACTAGGCACTGAACAAATGTTTGCTATATTGAGAAAAACGAAAGGTTATGTTAAGTTATGGTAACATGTGATAACATAACATTTTATAATACATTTCACCTCAGAAATAATGCAAATGTTAACTGAGTTTACTCAAACGGTCTTTAAAATAGCATTTTGAAAGTGTGAAAGTTGTTATACTTATGTACTTGTAAACAAATGATGAAAGGATATGGTATTTGCAAGATATCTGGAAATATATTCAGTTTCCTCTGCACTAAAAGATGGCCTACTAAAAAACAACAGCACAATTTTCTACTGCTTGGTTATACTCTGGATATAAAAAAATATGACTTTCAAAAATACCTTTATACTTGTAAAATAATTAGAACAAATTGCCATCAGTGCCTTTCAATACTAACACTAAAATTACATCATAGAAAATAATTTTTTTTATGAAAGCAGTTGGATAAAATGACATATTAACTGTCTTTTACGCATAATTTCTACCAACCTAAAGCAGAAAAGTAGGAGAATGAAGCAGTAATATTTTGAGACAGGAAACACTCAGGTAACACAGGTGAAAAGTAACCTTTAAATATTTTTCCATCTATTTCCCCAGTTTTCACTTTTTTGTCATACATACTTACAGACACACACAAAAGAAATAGTGGCCTGCAAGTCAGCACATTGATAATAATTTAGTGTAAATTAACTACTTGTTTCCATTCACACACACCGGAATTGTTAGCAAGTGGGAAGGTGAGTTTAATTTACATTTTACCCTTTAATAGAATTGCAGAGAGCATGTAGTTAAATACTAGGCAGCATTATTATTTTCTTTTTGGTAAATAAGCTAAATGATCATTTTGGTTTCAAAAGTGAATACTGTGTGCCCTAGGCAGTTTGGCTCAGTGGATAGAGCATCAGCCTATGGAATGAAGAGTCCCAGGTTCCATTCCAGCCTAGGTTGTGGGCTTGATCCCCCAGTAAGGGGCATGCAGGAGGCAGCCAATCAGTGGTTCTCTCTCATCATTGATGTTTCTATTTCTCTATTCCTCTCCCTTCCTCTCTGAAATCTATAAAAAATATATTAATAAAAAAGAAAAAGTGAATATTTTGCTTTGGGTGGTGTTGCTCAGTGGTTAGAATGTTGGCCCGTGTACTGAAAGGTCTCATGTTTGATTCCCAGTCAATGGCATGTACATGGGTTGCCAGTTTAATTCCTGGCCCTGGTTGGGGCATGTGCAGGAGGCAAACAATTGATGTGTCTCTTCCATCAATGTTTTTTCCTCTCTCCTCCTCCCTCCCTCCCTTCCACTCTGTAAAAATCAATTGGAAAAATATCCTTGGGTGAGGATTAACAAACAAACAAACAAGCAAATAAACAAAAAAGTGAATATTATATGTCTAAGAGTGAGAAATTAAATAAAAACATTTATATTGGATCTTTTTTAATTAAAAAGGAAAGCATATATTATTGTAATATTTAGGTTTGACAGTGATTTTAGGAAGTTTTAAGTTTATACACTCTGAAGGATGTATGATCAAACAATAAGGCATCATCTACCATTGCTACCAATGGGTATTCTGTTTCATAACAGCTGGTATGTTTTGTGTCATAGACTACAGTATTATTGCGTGCCAAGGGACTCATGAAAGAAAATATCGTGAAAGGTACTAGTACAAACTTATGGAATATTTCCTCACTAGAGATAATTCTCTGAGACCATGTGTACAGAAGGATTAGTTGCCCCATGGGCAAAGATACATGTTTATTTTTGTAATAAACCACTCAAATAGCCTATAACATATAATATATAATTTAATTTCTACTATATTATTTCTCTTCTATTGAAATAATTTTACTCAATAAATGATTTGAATCATGTCTGTCATTTTTGTCATTTTACAATTTGCAGAACCCAGGGCTTCTGATGCTTTTCTCTGCCTGGGAATATAGCAAGTAGGGGTTTGGGAGAGAGATGGATAAATGATAGGTGATAGATAGGTAGACAGGTAGATAGAGAGAGAAGTATGTATATGTATATGTATATGTATATGTATATGTATATGTATATGTATATGTATATGTATATGTATATGTGTGTATATATGGATATATATGTATGTATAGGTGTGTATATATATGTGTGTATATATATATACACACACATATATATATATATTTGTGTGTGTATATATATATATGTATATCCATCCATTTTTCAAACAGGGGGAAATTATAGAAGAAGCATTTTGTGAACAAAAGTTGAAGATAATTACTTCCACCTTTTCTGTGACTGTTGCTAACTTTTCAGAAGAGATTCATCATCATTATCAGAAAAGCATTTTGAAGACCCAGGCTGCATGCACACTCTTTAGAGCTGTTTATACTGACAGAGTCCTCGTGTTCTAGGTGCTCATAACCCAAACCAGCTATCACAGGCAGGAACCTACAAAGCAAGGATTGTACAAAAAAAACAGAATAAATATAGAAAAAGGGAATTAACGGGAGGGGGGGGGGAAGCCCAGAGGCCAAAGTGTGATGAAGACTAGACAAAAAAGGACATTGCTGAAGTTTGATCCTCTCTTCCTTAATGCCATATCTGCAAATAACTGGCACCAAGATCATTGTTGTATGGCTGCCTCCCAGAACCTGGATCAGAAAGTTCCCTCTTTATTAAGATAAATGCAGATATGTCTGCATAGGAGCACTTCAAAATAACAGGCCTTCTTAATGCTGTGTCACTAGTTTAGGGATTTTTTTTTTTTAAATCATTTGCTTTAGGTCATTTCTGAAAGCCCTATTGTGTCGCTAACTAGATTATACTATGATTTGAGCTTATTTCTTCATATCTAAAAAGCTTTCCAGGGCGACCCTTCTCTGGTTTGCACTTAAGTGAAATTAAAAGTCTGACTGTTAGGTATTGCCTCTAGACCAGCTGAAATAGCTCCTCCAGCTTACGTCCGTGGGGCCTCATTAGGAAGAGGCTCACAGCATGCCCGACACTGGTTAATATTTGCAGAGCTCATTTACCTACATTGGAAGTAAACCAAAAAAAAAAAAAAAAAAAGACCAGGCAAATCCTACTAAAGGGAAGAAGGCTGAGGGCATCAGTGCCCATCATCTGGGTCACCCTTCTCTGTCGGGGGTGAATGACCCAACAGACAGTGACTCCTTATCTCTTCTAAGCGGAAGGAGACCTGTTGCAAATGTGTCTGCAAGTGCCTTTGGTTTTAAAGATTCCACTGGAAAAAATAGGTAACCCATAATCTTGAGAACAAAAGGGAGTAAGGAAAGGATTCCTTTCCCAAACAAGATATGTTTTTTACATAAACCTCGTTGACCAGAGCATTTATTTCCCAAGTGGATAAAGGATAATCTTTCCCCTGCTGTGTCTCTGTCCTGACGACATGCTAACCTAATGGGTATAGTGATGCGCAGCTTCTCTGAGAAAACTGGCCAATACAGTCTTCATTCCTATTTTCCTTTTTAATATTTTAAAACTCCACTTTGTGGTATAGTCTGATATATGGCATTTGGGTTAATGCACACATATGGGGGAAATCTGGTGTGAATAATTATGGGTAAAAAGTCCTCAACAACTGAACGCTCTTCACATTATATCCAACTTAGGAGCCATTCTGTTTGCTCAATTATGAAGATGCTTTCGGCGAAATCTAGATAAGTGTGCTTAAATGATAGGCACTGGCTCATTAATCTAGAAGTATCTTCGACTTCTTCTTATCATCACTGGTCTGTTATCTAAAGAGGGTCAGACTTATAGCACTTGTTTAAATAAAAGCATACTGGAGAAATGTATCAAAAGCTCTTCAACCCTAGTAGGATTTTTATTAACTTAATTAATGTCCAAAAATTGCATTGATGAACCCTAGATTCAGGATTTTTTCTAATGGTTCTTCTACTTATCTTTTTCTTTCATTTTACTGCCAATATTGTTAAAGGCATGAAGTGTCTTTAACCATTGCCCAGAAGTTTTCTCCCCAATGATTTCTGTTAATTTTAATGTAAACCACAAATTTTTCTTAAAAAACCATATTTTTGTTTCCTTGGTTTGTTGGTGTCATTCTGCATTTTTTTAAAATATGGGAAACGTTCTTGAAGTCAAAATTGTTGGGAAATAGTGTGCACACATATGGGGACTCTTGTCACTGAGTACTTCTGCACTGTTCCAACTGACATTCCACAGAGCAAAGTGTGACTTTTGCTTTTCCGTAGTCCATCACTAACAACTGTGTTTTAATTTTTTATGAGCTATAAATTTAAATAATAAAAGTCAATAAAATTTTAGTAGTAATTGTTCCCCTTTTTCTTTTTGTAATATTTGATACTATTTGGGTATATTCAACTACTTGAAAAGCTCATCTTCTCATATTTTATATTGCTACTCTTATTTGGTTTGTATCCTACTATTCTTATTTAGCCTTCCTAGCTAATGTTCATTGGTAATGAACATATGGCCTTTTCACTGACCCTCTAACATTTATGCTCTCAGCTCTAGGAAATAAATCCTATGGGTATATTCAGTATTTACCTCTATATACTTTTAACCTGACATGTGAAACAAGGCCCATTTCTGCTTGATACAGTAGTTATCTGCAAAAACTGGATAAAGCAAGGGATGCAGAAGAGTTCTGGACAATCCAGAGGCACTTTATGTTATTTTATTAATAAAATGCCAGATTCAAGACTTTTTAGAAAAGGTCCTTTGGAAGTTGTCTGGAAGCACAACACTTTCAGGCAGAAATAAAACTAGGTGTTAGGGTAACAACGTCTCAAAGTGGGGAGGTTTGGATTTAAGACCCCAGAAGAATCACAATTGAGTCATCTGTGTTTTCAGTGTATTCAACTGAAAAGTGTGGATAATGATACTTATTACAACAAGGCTGTTGTGATCATTAAGGAAAGTATATGAAAATGCTTTAACTTTAAAGCTCTGTTGATGAGGGGTGTGTGTGTTTATGTGTGTGTGTGTGTGTGTGTGTGTGTGCGCGCTATTGTTTGTATCTGGGATTTTATGTATTAACTAGAGGCCTGGTGCACGAATTCATGAAGGGGTGGGGTCCTGTCGGCCCGGCCCCAATCAGGGTGGATTGGGACTGGGCCTGTTGGGAGGAGGAGATGGTGGGAGGTTGGCCAGGCTGGCCGGGGAGGAGGCTGCGGGCAATTGGCCAGCAGGCCCCGCCCCCGAATGGGGTGAGGGAGGCCTTCCGGGGTCATTGGCCAGGCCCCACCCCCTATTGGGGTGGGAGGGCAATAAGGGGCGGGGCTGGCCAGGAGGAGGGGCTGTGGGCCAATTAGGGGTGGGGCCAGGCAGGGGAGGGGCTGCAGGAGGTTGGCCGGCCGACCCCACCCTAGATAGGGCTGGTTCACTGGCTGCAGTGGGCGTCATAGCAACTGGTCATTCTGGTTGTTACGGTGTTCTGGTCACTGGCTTTATATATATATAATCTTCTGAAAAATAATTGTTACCACTTTCCTTTAATACACTTATCTTCATTGTCTAGAATTTTTTATATTAAACTACTCTTCTTACTGAGGTTGATGTTTAATCAATTCAGTCTGGACCATAAAAATATAGAGAAGAAACACTTCAGTGGGATTGAACCTAAATACATTACTCAAAGTATCACTTGTGCCTGTCTTTCACATTCTCAGTGTAACCATTATTTTATTTCATGCCTTCTTCATATTTTCATCTTGTTATCTGTAGCTAGTCATTCTTAGCCCAGTTGCCCCTCTTGCACCAAACTTCACACTGCCAATGGAGAGATCTCTCTAATAACAGGAACTTGATCATAGTACTTCATTGATTACAAACATTCAGTGGTTCAACATTGCTTATAGGATGCAACACAAACACCACAACAGCTCATAAATCTCACCGAACCTCCCATCTTCCTGGTCACCTGCCATTCTTCTCCTCTTACCACATGCACCATGATCAGAGTTCAATAAATATGGTGATTTATGGTGATGCTCTTTCCTTTATATATTTTTCCTTACTCTAGATATTATGATCATTAAAACCTTAGAAATGTTACACAATTTAACATGTCTAAGTACAAGTCATTTCTTGTATATTAATTTTTTCATCACTAGAACTTACCAACCACTTTCTAGACCGAATTAACTTTGACATTTTTATCATTTCACCATGTTCATATTAGAGAAACTAGTGCCATGTAAAGTTGAAGACTAGATGTTTCATTTTTGTCTCTTGGCTTAAAGAGCAAAGTCTATAGAAATAATCAGTAGATTTTTGCTTATACTTTTCTAGATGTAATGGTTATTTATATTAAAATTTTGATTATTTAAAAATATACTGGGTTTTAGGTACCCAGGGGCAGGATGCTTTTCTTAAAGGTATATCCTGTTAAAATATTTTATTATAAAATAAAATTATAAAATTATTAAATATTTAATTTGTAAATTATCTGTTGTTGAAAACATGTAGAGATTATAATTTTCTGTCCAGAATAATGTTTACATCCATAAGGATTACAGATATTTGCAGTCCGTCAACATCGTGTTTCTGCATAATTATTCACCTTGTCAATTACTTAGATATAAGTGTTGAATGAGTAGAGTGTTAGTTTGAATAATACTGATCCCAGAATATTCTCTGGAATCTGTTCCTTAAAATAAACTGATAGTATGAGTTTGTTTTTTATTAACATATGACATCTTCTAAAATTAGGATTAGAGAATAATAGTTTATCCCAGGAAATATATTGAGTTTTAAAACTGAGTGATAGGTTACTCTAGGTGTTAGCAGGAATAGGGAAACACAAGAATCTCAGGGCCAGTAAATTCATTGAGTGTTTTCTTGTAGAATATACTTTCGTTAGAAAATAAATGTTTCCCTTAGGATTTAAAGTGTTTTAAGCAATTTTCTATTTAGGATTAGATAATTGAATTTTCACTGTTTATGGGAGAGATCTAAGGACACAGAAGAGAAATGGGGACTTATGTCTTACTCATCTTGTGCCCTTGGATTTGGCCTGACACATTGTAATAGTTTACTAAATGTTTGATTAATAAATGAATGAATAGTTAAATGGATTGATGGATGGGTGAATGGATAAATGAATAAATGAAATAAAGTTCCAGAAGTTCCAGAATCAGATATAATAAGTGATAACAATGTTTTACAAATCTCTATGTTCTTGTGTTATACCTAAGAATGATTTCATACCCACAACACATTCCTTCAAATGAATGTCATTTTTCAAGATTATTACTTCCATCTATGAAGTGTACTGTTAAAGTAATTTTGAAAATATACTATGTAATAATGAGCTAATATGCTAATTAGACAAGATGCAGAACGACCTTCTAGAATGACCTTCTGGGATGACCTTCCATTATGACCAGTGGGCAGGGGGCAGAGCCGCGAGGCAGCCGGGGCTGATGTGTGGGCCGAGGTGGTAGCCAGGGCTGCAAAGGCTGAACCCCTTGCATGAATTTCATGCACCAGGCCTCTAGTTATTTTATATTTAACTAGAGGCCTGGTGCAATGATTCGTGCACCAGTAGAGTCCCTCGGCCTGGCCTGTGGGGGTCAGTGGACCTCCGCATTGCTGCAGCCTGGCCTTACCCGCCAGCTCATTGGGCTCCAGCCCGCTGTCCACGTCAGTCCTGCATAGTACGAAGTAATGTGTAAAGCGGCAGGTGGCTGAGGAGGAGCCCAAGCCTGGGCTGGTCGCCGCGCCACTCCTGCTCATCCTGGCCCCACTGTGCCTGCTGCTGCTGCTCAGATGCACAGGGGGAGTGCCTGTGGGAGAGGCTCATGCCACCACAGTTGCACTTGCCAGCCGTGAACCTGGCATCTGGTGTTGGTCTGTCAGCTGAGCGGCGCTCCCACTATGGGAGCGCACTGACCACCAGGGGGCAGCTCCTGCATTGAGCGTCTGCCCCCTGGGTGTCAATGTGCGTCATAGCTACTGGCTGGTTGTCCTGTCGTCTGGCTGTCCAGTCTCCTGGTCCCTTAGGCTTTTACATATATAAATTTCTGAATGATTTTGAAGTTATGTAAAAAACAACCTTAATGTTCCATAGGAACATCTAAAAAATTTAACCAAACGTTACTTAAGTGCTTTCACTCAATTCAGTGGACAAAAACAAACTTAAAATGCCTTCAGAGTCTCAAAAGCCATATATGCCATCAGAGGGGTTTGGTTATTGAGATGATCCCAAAGAATATATAGTAGTTTCTGAAAGACAACTCCAAAACTAACAGAACAATGGAATTACTGGGATTAGTTTGTTTTTCCAAGGGAACTGCTTTGAAGAGTAATAGCTCATTTTTGTTTAAAGTATGTTTTTAAAAATCTCATTAAATTATTGTCCACACCTCAAAGCTACATTTCATGACATAAATATTAATGTGATCTGACCCATTTAGGAAGTTATGAAAGTCTATCAATGCAATTTTATAAATTCAATACATTTTTCAAATACATATTCATTCTGGGTAAATTTGAATTATTCCTGTTACTTCTTGGGCAACAATAATTCAGTTTGATTTATTCTACAAAATATTTCTCTGGATAGAAAATATTTCTGAAATTTTAGAATGCAGTACTAATGTTTTGGATCAAGGACTTTTGTTTCATTAAGTAAACATTTTCATTGCGTTAGCTATTGTGGTATACAGCAGTGACCTATGCTGCCTTTTTGCCCCCTTTTATGGAAGTTTTATTGTGACCTACATGCTAATTAATTTAGTAAAATCATTTGAAAGGTTTTGGTTTTTAAAATGTGTTGGATTTTTCTTTTGAAAAACTGACCTTGATAAAACTGTCTTTGCTTTAATAACTAGTTCACCTTTAACCCGAGTCTTAAAAACTCTCCTTTTTAAGGAACAAAAGAAAAATAAGTAAGCTGTTCTGAATAAGTAAACGCTAAAAAAATTACATGTACCATCTTATTGTGGAACATTCAAAATT
The DNA here is from genome assembly GCF_014108235.1 of Myotis myotis. Classification (NCBI taxonomy): domain Eukaryota; kingdom Metazoa; phylum Chordata; class Mammalia; order Chiroptera; family Vespertilionidae; genus Myotis; species Myotis myotis. The sequence goes on from NW_023416335.1 coordinate 180,252,615, forward strand.
ATTATATAGAACACAGACAAAAGTGTATAAAAAAGAGGGGAAATATGGTTGATGGATGCTGGAACCCATGTATATTGCAGTATAATTACTCTATTTATTGCTCCTATGTTAAGTAGGCTTTTTAATCTAGTAAATATTGATACTCATTTTACGTGACATATGGGTTCAAGGGGAATGGCTTAGCTGACTAATTTCTTCATCTGCATAATAAAAAAGTAGTGTTTATTAGGTTTCTCTCAGGACAGGTCATCTAACAAGAATTCATCTGCAAATCTGTTGTTGAAGATCAGAGAACATTTGCCTATAGGATTACTCTTGTGAACTGCATCTGCACTCTATCCAACCGAATCCCATCTTGATGTCTACTTAAAACATTTAGTAAACTTGCCTTAGACATATTAAACTAATCAATTAGTGTGCTAGTAAGCACTTAGAGATTAAATGAAAAATTTATGCCTGCTAAATTATACCTGTTGGCACTGAAAGATGAGAAGAAAGTTAGTGTATTTATTTCCATGCATATGTTTAGTTATTGTTTTAATTAAGCTTATAATTTCTACAGTATGTAATGTTAAATATATTTAATCTATTTTGAACTTAGTGCCATAGTTAAATGTGTTATAATAATTGTATGCAATTCTAAGCATTTAGTTGAATGAAGAATTTTATTGGTTTGAATTTATATTTACTTAATCAAATTTTTGCACATTTTAAGAAGTTTAAAACTCTTTGACTGTGTGTAAGAATGCTAAAATACCACAGAAATGCCAATGAAACAAAAATAGAGACCAAATAGAATGTGAAACTGAAATGAAAGTCCACCAAAATACAAATGGAAAGAGAACACTGGAGATGAAAAAATGGAAATGAGAAAGAAAGTAAAGAAGTAAAGTGTCATTAGATTAATCAAAAAGAAGCAAAGATGTTAATGCGAAAAATGTTGTAATCATCAAGGAAAAGCATAAGATAGAATACATCTTGGAACTTGGAACACTGCAGAGAAATTGGCTACTGTTATCATACCAGTATACCTCTTATTTCATGTGACTAAACACCATTATTTCCAAACCCATTTCCCCCCAGATTTCACCTTTGTTAATGAACTAGTCCATGGATAGATTTTGAAGTCCATGGATAAAATATTTTTAATATCTTCGGAATCCTAAATGTTCTTTGTTATGGACAACTTATGTTGTTCTTTCAAGGGGTTAGCCATTGCACTCATTTACTATGGTATCTAAGAAAAATAAGTTGTGTAATTGTTCTTGCGATGAGCTATATGAATACATAAATGAGTTGCATAATATTGTATTAAGTGCTAAGTTCTGCTAGAATTACACTGGGTACAACTGTTTTAGTATACACAACAAACATTAGAAATAATGGTCAGGTACAAGTTCTGGGAACTGGTGTCAGGGAGAAATTAATACACGAGGGCAGAGGACGAAGAACACAAGGAGAAAAAATAAGGAAAAATGGAAATGTATCCTGTTTTCTTTCTTTTAAAAAAAAAATATATTTTTCTTTATTTCAGAGAGCAAGAGAGATAGAAACATCAATAATTAGAGAGAATCATTGATTGGCTGCCTCCTGCACACCCCACACTGGGGACTGAGCCTGCAATGTACCCTGACAGGAATTGAACTTTGACCTCATGGTTCATAAGTCAACACTCAAACACTGCGCCATGCTGGCCGGGCTAAGGGAGACAGTATTATAGTTTCCAAGAAGTAGGGTCTCCGACGAGGATTCATGTACAAGTTACTGATTAAGGAAGTGCTCCCAGGAGAAATCAGTAAGGGAGTGGGGGATGCAGGACAAGGAAGCCAAGCTGGTGTGATTCCAGGAGAAGTCCTGACCTTGCCTTATGAGGGAGCTTGGAATATAAATTACGCCTTAGAATTTTTATCATCTGAAGGCAAAAGAGTTGGCCTTCCACAGTGACCAGGCAGTCACTGATTTAAGCCTACAGGGCCGGGCATAAGGGGGTAAGGCACATACTGCCAGTCACTTCCAGCTGCCTGCTCCTACAGTTCAGGATGCCACAGAAGCCTAACAGGGGCCTCAGATGAAGACTTGCAGTTGCCCAGTAGGAGAAAAAACGCCCATGAAAGGTAGGTGTGAGGTTCTCAGAACCACAAAAGAGAGGGTCTGGTCTGAGCACCTATAATGTTCATAAACAGAATTTCAAAATAGAAGCATCTGCCTTGGTTGTGTTTTTCCCCTCTTTCTACATTTACTTTCGCCTCCTGCTGCTGCTCGTTCCAAGCCTTTTGAAGTACCTGATACCCTATAGCTGCCATGTAAATGAAGAGACCTTGACATGGTAGGTACAAGAGAAGATGTCTTTTTAGCATGGAGGCCACCATATGAGCAGAAAGTGGCCTTAGATGGCAAGTCTTACTTTCTGCACCTCTGAACCCAAAAGTTTTTCATATCTGCAAAAATAGTTGTATGTCATGATAGTAGCATCACGGAAGCAATCTCTAAAAAGTAGAGAGTTAGATAATAAATAACTTTGGAAGGTCTTTCAAAATATCCAAATACTTTAACAAACAAATGATAAGTGAAGAAAACAAAATCTAATGGAGATATTTCTGCTCTATCTTAAATATTATGAGTATATTTTTTCTATTCCCCCATGACCAATAAATAGGATATGGCTGACTAAATTCTCCTATCTTATTTATATAGGGTTGACCTATATCTAATTGATCTGTAAGAAACTCTTGGAAATAGCATGTATCTGGACTGTTCATTATGTTTATTCTTCAGATGTTCACAGGGGGCCTTCAGCATGAGGAGATCCCTCTGTGCAATGCTGAGAGCACAACAGTACCATTCTCAAGGGGAACATGCTCCACTTATATTCAATTTCAAGTTCTTAGTGCTGAACAGGGGGTCAAATAAAAACAGATTAAAATATTCTCAAATTGTTTAATAATACAAATTTGTTCTTGATTATAAGGCATAAGATTTACACAACTAACTTTGGATGTTTTACACATTTTCCTACTTTCATAATAAAATTTATATTCATTTTAGATATAAAAATAACACATTATTATGATAGTGCCATGTACTAATTATAATTATCATATGATTATAAATTATTATAAAAAATCAGGGCAAAAGAAAGAAGGGAAACAAAAATGCATTTACCTCACCCCTATCCTATATAATAAAAGGCTAATATGCAAATCAACCAAACAGTGGAACGACCAGTCACTATGATGCTCACTGACCACAAGGGGGAAAATGCTCAATGCAGGAGCTACCCCCGGTGATCAGTGTGCTCCCACAGGGGGAGCGCCACTTTGCTAGAAGTGGGGCTCAAGGCTGGTGAGCACAGTGGTGGTGGTGGAAGCCTCTCCTGCCTTCATGGCAGTGCTAAGGCTGTCCAATTGCCAGCATAAGCCATCAGTAGGACATCCCCCAAGGTAGTGATGGTGAACCTATGACACGTGTGTCAGAGGTGACATGCAAACTCATTTTTTTGGTTGATTTTTCTTTGTTAAATGGCATTTAAATATATATAAGATAAATATCAAAAATATAAGTTTTTGTTTTACTATGGTTGCAAATATCAAAACATTTCTATATGTGACACAGCACCAGAGTTAAGTTAGGGTTTTTCAAAATGCTGACACGCTGAGCTCAAAAGGTTCGCCATCACTGCCCCAAAGGCTCCCGGACTGTGAGAGGGTGCAGGAAGGGCTGAGGGACCCCCCTCAAGTGCACGAATTTTGTGCACTGGGCCTCTGAAATGTGTTTTTTCCCATCCAAATATTTTATTATTTATATGTACATTTTTGTATTCTTTTTCCCCCACTTGACATTAAAGCATAAGCATTTTTCTGTTGTAATCTCTTCATAATATTTTTTTAATGCCTCCCAAGCATCCCATTGACTGTATTATTAGGCTAATGATTCTTTGCACCTAAATTGTTTACACATTTTTTTCTTTTGCCCTTTCAAAGGGGTATCAGCCAGCTGTTTAGTTGACCAGACCTCTCTACAATAGCTGTGCAACTCCCAGAAGGGGCAGTAACACTTTAAAATCCCTGTTGTTTAGTCAGCCTCGGTGCTTTCATTGGTCCTCCTCCTCTCCTGCCACAAAAGCCATCTATTTGGAATAAAAATTCTTATGTCAATAATGGGCCCTCTACAGGGCTGATTAGGCCTGGGGCTTCTTGCAACTATCAAAAGTCTTACAATCTAGATAGGAATATCCCTAAAGGGCTTACACTTTAGAGATGTATCCACAGGCTAGTATCAGCTAGAGGCAAAAGGATACCTGTTTCTTTTGAGATCAGGTGGAAACTTGGGAGCTGCTCTTGGCGGGGGCAGAAGTTACTACTTTCTCCTCATTTACCAGGGAAATCTAGAAGAAGGCTCACTTGAGTTGCTTGCATAAAGGAAAACAAGTTAAAGTAGAGTTCGGGCTTTCTGGGCATGTGCTGAGTATTAGTCTGGTAGGCTGACTGTTTCTTCCTAATCCCCTAATTTACTTCCAGTGACTGAGGGTGTCAGAGACTAGGGCCATGGTTGGCAAACTGTGGCTCGTGAGCCACATGCGGCTCTTTGGCCCCTTGAGTGTGGCTCTTCCTAAGCCTTAGGAGTACCCTAATTAAGTTAATAACAATGTACCTACCTATATAGTTTAAGTTTAAAAAATTTGGCTCTCAAAAGACATTTCAATCATACTGTTGATATTTGGCTCCGTTGACTAATGAATTTGCTGACCACTGGACTAGGGATGCAAAGGTACTGTGGAGATAAACACACATTTAGGTGTGTGTGTGTGTGTGTGTGTGTGTGTGTGTGTGTGTGTGTGTGTGTGTGTAAATGACACCATTTTATTTTTCAAGGGCCTGACTAGTGCTTTGAAAGTAATAAAATCCCTTGTACTTCTCATGGACCAGGATGATCTCTCTGATAAGAATTTAAGGCAGCAATTAGGCTTGCATTGATTTCCATATCAGAACTTTTTTGTATGTTTAATGTCTTAGAGTCACTTTCATTTAAAGTCCCTTCTTGCCATGACTTCAGTGAGGTGTGGAAGAGAAAGGTAAGGTCACAGTGGTGCAGGGAAGAAGATGTGTTAACCTATACATGTGTGAGAAAAGAATCCTAGATGTCCTGGTCATGACCAGGATAAGTGTAGTTATTCCAATAGCCTGAGCTCTTCTGGGACACTATTTCAGAAAGCCTATATAACTTTGAAACAGCAGTCAGCCAAGTAAGACCAAATTGTGATGTAACCATCAAGAAACCCTATTTGTAATAAGGTTAATTAAATTTGCCTCAGTCTTGAGACAAGCATCCTGTAAGTGTGCCCATAAATCTGGTCTTGCTTTATCAAACCCAAGGGCACTCCTTCCTTCTCCCAGGACAGGTAGCTCATTGCCAGGGGACACACACAGGCTGGCAACAATAAGTAACACGTTATAAGAGGTTAGACAAGTTTAAATGAATTCATCTCTGAACCGAAGGGCACATTGTATGAAATTTCTTTGTCTGCTTGTGATACTGTTAAATTGAAAGCTCAATGGGAGGTTTGGTAGAAGCAACAGAGGTTGAAATGACGGCCTGCTGTTTGGAGCAAGCAACCTGGCTCCACCGATGGTCCAGACATCTGCTAACAGCCCCTCCATGTCAGGTCTGCCCCACACAGGGCACGAGAACACTTTGCACCATTTAACTCATCAGAGTCTTCAAGCTCTGCCGTGTGCTCTACATCAAGAATGTTTATGTGATAAAGCAGAGCTAATTTAATTAAACTTTTCAAAGGGAAACATTATTTTAACGTTAATTAGATATGATTACAGGGTTTTTTTTTCTCTATGCTGGAGCTGAGCTGCACTAAGCTCCTTCATTGGGCTTTCTGGGCTCAATTTTGTAACCAAGTCTTACCAAATAATGCAGTGCAATCCTGTCTTGTGGTATTTATTCTAGTAGGTTGACATGTTCGAAAACCTTTGCCAAATGTAGGGTGATTTAGACAAAGCAACACAACTGTAGCAGCAGCAATATATTGAATGCATTTGTTTTAGTAGAAAAGCAATGTTCACATATCCACTTACGGCCTTTGTTGAGACACTTTAAAGGTGATGCCCTGTAATTTTTTATTTCAAAATTGTCAGTGTGGTACAGGGGAAAAGTGTCTCCGTTTCACGGGTAAGGAATCCAGGGCACAGATAGAATAAGCAGGTCTGTTGCAGAGCAAGGCTGGCTAAGATGCACAGCTTAGAGCTTTCTTTCTGGGGCATCCCTCTGAGAGAACTGTCAAAGGACTTTTGCTCAAGGCAGTGAAAATCCACCAGATAAAAACTTATAAAATGTGCATGCAAGTCATGCTGGATTGGTAATAAATAGACAAAAAGACCTCTTTAATCAGTGTCATGAAATGCTGTCATATATGTTTAACAAATTAATGACCAAAAAAAGTATTTGAACTCCCCCCAAAACTAGTTTTACCCAAGATATATGACAACTCACGTTTTTATTTATGTACATAGTATATTAAGGGACGTTTAAAGACATTCACAAAGATTCTAGATAAGATTTCCACAGCATAAAAAGTATACCTGTTTGTTGGGAAACAAATCAGTTGAAAGAAAGCCTTTCAGTGATAGAGGAAAACTAAGGGTTTTAAATGTTTGAATATTTGTTAATGAATTCAATGAGGTGAGACCGTTTCCTCGCTTCTTCAAAGCTTTTTTATGATTAAGAATAAAGTATAGAGGGATATATACCAAATGGTATTATGGTTGAATATATTGTATGTGGTCTTGAGAAACAGTAGGCTTATTTTTCACCTCTTTCCTCAAATCCTGTGAAATCATACTTTTTTTTTTTTTTAACAAAGAGAGAAATTGGTTCTCTGCAGTCCTAATTAAAAAGAACTTCAATGAGATGTTTTCCTTTTTGACTTCCAACCCAAGCTTGAGGGCATAGCGGTAGCTGGAAAGTATATTGTGTTCGTTTTGCTGTTTGAGCAGTTCAGGAAGAAGGAGTTGCTTTTCAAATACCAAGCAACTAATCTGATGCCCTCAGGACACAGCTGTCACAACCAAACTTTCTTTAAAACACACACTCTTCCTCCTCCTCCTCCTCTTCATCATCATCCTCATCTTCATGATAGCATCATGACCAAGTAACTAGTTTTCACAAATATATAAAAGGGAACTTTTCCTCAATTATGTTTATGCAGTTGAAACTATGGCTGTGATTTTTCCAATAACACCCAAATAAATGATAGATGATATGCTAGCTCATTAAGTCAGCATATCTAATTTTGATAAAAATTCCAGCGACTGTGTGGGATTTCTTTTTCATGAATTATAGATTCATTATGTACACCTTCGCAGATATCTCTAACACTTGGAATAGGAAACTAAATAAGAACAAAAGTACTCTGTGAATTAGAATGTCCCTCTCTCCCCCTTCAGTCAGGTCTCATTCCTAACTTTCTCATTGCTATTAATATCTCAATTTTTTCCATCTGCCATGTCTTTAAACATGGAATCTCTTTTTAGTTCTCAATCTCTTTTGACCTTTACATTTAATACATTAATAAGTTATATGATATTTTCTATGTGAAGTTTTGCAAATTTTCCTTGCTATCCCAGTGACAGCATTTTTCCACAGACTCTCCATCTCACTTCAATACATTGCTTTACAAATGGTCTTCCTTCTGAATTCTCTTTAAATTCGCCTCTCATGCAATTACCATGCTATCTTCCTAAAAAAGGTCTTTGCTGTGGTGATTTTTTTTTGTTTGTTTGAAAACTTCCTTTTTTCTCATTGAGATCTTGCATTTCGCACCAGCCTCTCCACAACTCTGTCCCAGCCAACACCCCATATCCTCTCAGTTACCATGCCTGGAGCTGTGATTTTGAGACAATGGTAAATGGCTTTTTCTTCATCTTTCTAGCTACCCTACCTTAATCCTCTTTACAGTCTCTTCTTCCCCTGCCCATCCCTTGAATGAAGATTATTGTGTAGATTGTGTTTGACTTTATCTTCTTACTTTGTCAAATATCCTTGAGTAATTTCCTTGAAATCAATGGCTTAGACTACCATCTAACTGCTAGTCACCAATTTTTTATCTTTAGCCCATAAACTCATTTATTACAACTGCTTACTAAACATCTGCACTTGAAGTATCACAATCACGTCAAGTTCATAATTCATAATTGATATTATTTTTCCCACTTCAACCAAAATCTTTTCTTAATTTTGTTTCTATATCTTTGTGAATGAACCCACTATTTCTGCATTTGGATGAGTCAGAGCCTAAGAGCCTTCCTAGACTACTTATCACACAAATATTTATTTAGCACCTACTGTCTGCCAAGCATTTCTTTAGGCATTGCATATATAACAGCAGAATAAATAGACAAAAATCTATGCTTGAATGAAGCATATATTCTAGTAGAAAATAATATAAATATAGTATAATAATAGTTTCTGATTTTATTGAGGCATAACTGATATATTGCAAACTGCACAATTATAGACCCTTAAAACAGTCACCATAGCCAGATGGGGAACATATTCATCACCCGTAAAAGTTTTCTTACGACCCTATCTTCTTTCTGTCACTATAGATTAGTTTATATTTCTAAAATTTAATACAAATCAGATCATATGGATATATTTTTCCATTAGTCTGTTTATTTCACTAACCATAATTATTTGGATTTATTCATGTTATATGTATCAACATTTTATTTCTTATTGTTGAGTCATCTTAATTGCATGTATATATGCCATTTGTTTATTTATTTGTTGATAGATGTCTGAGTTATACCCAATTTGATTATTAAAAATAAAGCTGCTTTAGCATTCATATCTATATTTTTAATGGCTATACTTTTTAAAATATAGTTTTATTGATTTCAGAGAGGAAAGGAGAGGGAGAGAGAGACAGGAAACATCAATGATGAGAGAGAATCACTGATCAGCTGCCTCCTGCACGCCCTCCACTGGGGATCGAGCCCACAACCCAGGCATGTGCCCTTGACCGGAATCAAACCTGGGACCCTTCAGTCCGCAGGCCAATGCTCTATCCACTGAGCCACACCAGCTAGGGCATGGCAATACTTTTCAATAAATCTGGAGTAAATACCTAGAAGTGGAATGACTGGATTACAGGGTAGACATATGTTTAACTAAAATTTTTAAGGAACTGTCATTTTTATCTCACTAGTACTGAATGGAGTTCTAGTTTCTTCACATTCTCACCACCATTGGTATGGTTGGTCTTTTTAATTTTAGTCCTTTTAATAAATGTAGAGGTATAGCTCACAGTGGTTTTAATTTACATTTATCTAATGACTAATGATGTTGAGAATATTTTATAAGCTTGTTGACATATCTTCTTGGTGAAGTGTCTGTTCATGTCTCTTGCCCATTTTTAAATTGAGTTATTTGTTTTCATATTGAGTTTTGAGAGTCCTTTATACATTCTGGATACAAATTTTTCATCAAAATATAGTTTGAAAATATTTTCCTGTGGCCTATAACATGACTTTTGAGGAATATAATTTTCTATTATTTAGAAGTCAACTTACTTTTTACCCCTATGGTTTATGCTTTTGATGTTGTACCTAAGAAATATTTGCATAACCCAAAGTCACAAAGATTTCCTTCTGCGTGCTTTTCTAGAAGTTCTATAGATGAAAGGTTTATATTTAATTCTATGACCCATTTTGAGTTAACATGTATATGGTGCAAGGTGTGGATCTAAGTTTTTATTTTTCCTTATGTATGTCCAATTGTTCCAGCATCAAGTTTTGAAAAGAGTATACTTTCTCCACTGAAATTCCTTTTTGCAACTCTGTCAAAAATCAGTTTTTCGTATATCTGTATGTCAATTCTAAACTCTCTCTGGTGTTCTATTCATCTCTTTGTCCCTCTTTGTGTCAATTCTTTTTTATCACTGTAGTTTTATAATAAGACTTGAAATCAGGTCAGGTTAGTACTCCAATTTAGTTTTTAGTTTTTTCTCTCTCAGAGTTATGTGGGTATTTCAGAGCCTATGCATTTTAGAATTAATTTGTTCATTTTATATTAATGTCTTCTGGGGTTTTGATTGGAGTTATGTTGGAATTGCTGCTTGTAGCCTATATAGAGAAAAAAGGACAATTGACATCTTAACAATATTGAGTGTTCTAACCAATGAACAAAGTATATATCTCCATTTATTTAGGTATTCTTCAATTTCTCTCAGCAATGAATTATAATATTCAACGAATAGGCCTGGCACTTTTTTCAGGTCAATTTCTATTTCATAATTTTGACACTTCTATAAATGATATTGTATTTGAAATTTTAATATTTGAATTTTCTTTTCAGTCTATGGAATACAATTGATTTTTGTGTATTGCTCTTATTTCCGTAACCCTCTAAACTCACAAGTTCTAGTAGCTTTATTGTAAATTAAATCAGATTTTCTACATAGTCAATTACATTATCTGTGAATAAAGACAGTTTTACTTATTGCTTTCATATTTAGCTGCCCTTTATTGTTCTTTCTTGCCTATTGCACTCCAATACAATCTCCAATACAAAGTTGAATAGAAATTGGGATAAGTGGACACCTTGTCTTGTTCCTGATTTTAGGAAGTAACATTTATTCTTTCATATTTAAATATTATTTACCTGTAAGTTTTTTGGTGGATATTCTTTATCAAGCTGAGAAGTTTCTCTCCTACTCCTAACCCCCTGAGAATTTTCAAAAACAGATGTTGGCCTTTATAAATCCTTTTTCTACATCTATTGATATCGTTACATAGTCTTTTTGTTTTTAGTTTGTTAGTATTGTAAATTACATTAACTAATTTTGAAATTTTAGAACAGCATTGCATTCTTATTTTAAATTCCACTTGGATTCAACTGGTTAACATTTTAAGAATGCTTGTATCTATGTTCATGAATAATACTAGTCTGAATTTTTCTTGTATGTCTTTGTCTAATTTGCTATCAGGGTATGATGACCTTATAGAGTGATTTGAGAAGTGTTCTTTTCTTTTCAACTTTGTAGAAGACTTTGTAGAGAAATAATTTATTTACTAAATGTTTGGAAGAATTTACCAGTGAGGCAATCTGGACCCTTGTTTTTTCTTTCTGGGAAAGTTTTTCTTTATTCCAATCTCAATTTTTTTACATTGATTTAGCTATTTATGTTATCTATTTATTCTTGAATAAGCATTGGTATTTTGTATCTTATAATGAATATGCTCATTTTGTACAAGTTGTCAAATTTTTTGGCATAAAGTTATCATAATATTATTATCATTTTAGCATCTGAAAAATCTCCAATGATGCCACTTCTTTCATTCTTCATATTGGTGATGTGTGTCTACTTCCTCTCTCTTTTCTTTTTCTGATCAGTCTAGCTAGAGATTTAACAATTTTATTAATCTTCTCAAAAAGGCAAATTTTGGATCATTATTTTTTTCTATTGACTTTTTAAAATTTAATTGAATTCATTCTGATCTTCATTACTTTCTTTCCCATGCTTACTTTTTTCTCTCTTATCTCTTTCTACTGTTTATGTTTTTACAATGGAAACTGAGGCTAGTGGTTTGAGACTTTTTATTTTTTCTAATATAAGCATTTAAAGCCATAAATTTTTCCAAATATTGTTTAGCAGAATCTTATAAATTTTGATATGCTATGTTTATATTTTCTTTAGTTCAAACTATTTTCAAATTCTCTTTTTTAAAGATATATGTCAGTGATGGCGAACCTTTTGAGTTAGGTGTGTCAACATTTTGAAAAACCCTAACTTAACTCTGGTGCCATGTCACACATAGAAATTTTTTGATATTTGCAACCATAGTAAAACAAAGACATATTTTTAATATTTATTTTATATATTTAAATGCCATTTAACAAAGAAAAATCAACCAAAAAAAATGAGTTCGCATGTTACCTCTGACACGCGTGTCATAGGTTCGCCATCACTGATATATGTTTATTGATTTCAGAGAGGAAGGGAGAGGGAGAGAGAGATAGAAACATCAATGATGAGAGAGAAGCATTGATCAGCTGTCTTCTGCATGGCCCCAGTTGGGGATCTAGCTTGCAACCCGAGCATGTGCCCTTGACTGGAATAGAATTTGGGACCCTTCAGTCCACAGGCCAATGCTCTAGCCACTGAGCCAAACCAGCGCTCTAATTCACTTTCGATTTCATCTTTGACCCTTGGATTATTTGGAAGCGTAGTATTTAGTCTCCAAATATTTGGGGATCTTCCAAATATCATAAAGTCATTGATTGCTAGTCTGGGAACATACTACATAGGGGTGAATCATTTAAAATGTATTGAGACCTGTCTTAAGCTGAATATGAACTCTTTGTAAAGTTTTCATGTGGACTTGGAAAGTATATATACTCTATTCTCAATGGAGAGCAAGTTAATGTCAATTAGGTTAAATTGTTTGATAACGTTCTTCAACTCTTTTATCCTGAGCTATTTTCTGTCTACTTTTCTACCAATTCTTGAGAGGTGGATATTAAAATATAATATTATAATTTGTTGATTTGCCATTTTATTCTTTCAGCTCTATCATTTTTACTTCATGTATTTTTCACCCTTGTATCTGGTTTATAAATGTGTAGGATTGCTATGCCCTCTTGATACATTTACTGCTTTATTTTCATGAAACTATTTCCTTCATTCTTGATTATATTCTTTTTTCTGAAATTTACTTTATTTGATATTAATGCAGCCGCTCCAGCTTTTCAAAATTAATGCTATCTTTCTATATCTTTTTGTATCCATTTAACCTTTTTATGTCTATATATTTAAAGTGGGTTTCTTTTGGAAGCATACAGTTAAGTATTGTTTTTTAATTCACTCTAACAATCTCTTTTAATTAGGTAATTCAGACCATTTAATTTTATTTTTTACAGGTTTAGATTCAAATCTACTTTCTTGTTATTTATCCTCCATTTGTTCAATTTGGGTTTTGCCCCTTTTTATACTTTCGTATTTTGAAAATCAATTTAATATTTTTATAATTCCATTTTATTTCCTAGTTGACACATAAGCTATAAATATATTTTGTTAATGTAGGATTGCTTTAAGAATTATAATCTACACATCTTCAATTTATCATAGTTTATATTTATGTGATGTTAATATTATTTCACATTTGGTATGAGAATTTAACAATATTATATTTCCACTTTATCCCCCTCCTGGCATTTGTGCTATTTTTGTTATATACTTCTTATCTATGTATGTTTTAAACTCAACACTACATAATAGTTATTATTGTTTCAACTATATTTTAAAGTAATTTCAATAAATAGAAAACAATTATAATTTACCTAGGCAGTTACCATTTCCAGTGTTCTTCATTCCAGTTTACAGATCTATATTTCCATTTAGTATCACTTGTTACTTTTTGCTTCAAGGACATCCTTTAAAATTACTGTGTGGTGGGTATACATGTTAATAAATAATTTTTGACTTTAGTATTGAATATTTCGCTTTTATTTTTGCAAGATATTTGTGCTGGGTAGAGAATTCAAGGTTGCCAGTTGTTTTCAAGTTTATGGTTTTCATCAACTTTGAAAAAATTTCTGCTATTACATTTCAAACATTGTTTACTCCTCTTTAGCTTCTTTTACTCCATCTGCGTCTATACGAGAATATCAGGATGTACAGCTTTGGAGTTTCCCCTCAACTCACTGATTCTCTATTCTTTTTTGGATAGGTCTTTTTTCTATGTTTTATTTCTTATTTTATTGCTATATCTTCAAGTTCACTAACTTTTTTTTTCTTTAGTCTTTATCTGTCAGTAATCCCATCCAATGTATTTTTAATTATAATGTTTATAATGCTTTATTCATCCCTGGAGACATTATAGTTTTTATATTTAGAATTTAGATTTGGGTCTTTTAAAGTGTTTTTTATGCCTTTACTTAATGTTTTCCATCTATCTTTTCCTTAGGTTTTTGAGCATGTAGAATACAGTAAAATAACTGTTAAATTGTTTTGAATATTTCTGCTAAATATAACCTCTATGTCAGTTTGGAGTCTATTTTGAATGGTTGATTTTTTTCCTTCTAATTGTAGGTCATATTTTCCTGCCCCTTTGCATACCAGGTACTTTTTTTAAAATAAGTGCCACATTTTGTTAAGTTTATCTCATTGGATGCTGGACATTTTTGTATTCTTATATATTTGAGCTTTCTTCTGGGACTTGGTGGAGACAGATCAATCCTTTTGGGGTCTTGATTTGTTAGTTGGGACAAAATCAGCCTTTATTCTAGAGCCCATTTATTCTAGAGCATACTTTTGAGTACTTTTAACTGTAAATTTTTCCAGTGTGGCTGCTGGAAATGGGCCCTATTCCTAGCCTGTGTGAACACTAGTTTCTGTTCCCTCTAATTCTTTTGGGTAGTTCTTTCCACAGCTTTAGGCAGTTTTCTCACACATGTGCTTATCAGTAAGTAATCTGCTAAATGCTTGAGGGGGAACCCTCTAGCATCTTCTGAATTCTCTGTGTAGCCTTCTCTTTTCCATTAGTTTGTCTTCTGAACCCTAGATGCCTTTGTCTTCTTGGATTCAACTCTGTCTCCTCAATTCAGGGAGTCAATCAGTTCTACCTGAGCTCCCTTTTACTGAGTTACAGCCTGAACGGTCTCAAATGAATAACCTGGGTCAATCATAGGACCGATTGTGTCTTGGTCCTAAAGGATCAATGTTCTCTCTGGCCTGATGCACAGTGTTTTAAAAAGCATTTTTTATATATTTGCCCATTTATTTTAGTTGTTTCAGGTGGAACAGTAAACCCAGTCCCTTTAATTCCTTCTTGTCCCAGTAGTATGTGTTAAGCAATAGGTGAGTAGATAGAAAATGTAGATGAGAATCAACATAGGTTTGCCGGAGATGAGAAGTAGCCTTATCAAATACCCACTCCACAAATTTCACATTACAGAAAGGAAAAGGGAGTTAAAAAAAAAAGATGATGTCTCTGTATACCACTATTAATACTACTAGCAAGCCCTAACCAGTTTGGTTCAGTGGATAGAGTATCAGCTTGCTGACTGAAGGGTCCCAGGTTTGATTCTGTTCAAGGGCATATACCTTGGTTGTGGGGACATCCCCAGTAGGAGGTGTGCAGGAGGTAGTTGATCGATGTTTCTAACTCTCTATCCCTCTCCCTTCTTCTCAGTAAAAAATCAATAAAATATATTTTAAAAAATACTACTAACAATAAACCTTCTTTGGACATAGTATAGAACAGATCTACTCTAATCCAAATTTTATACCTCATATAGAAGCATGATACATTAGTTTAGGTTTGTAGAAACCAATGCATTAAATTTCCCTTCCATATTTGGGGGCTCAGTGCTACAGGTATCGATAATTTAAACCCATCCCAAGAGATAGAATAAAGAAAGAAGTTGGAGAGAAGGGAAGTGACCCTGTATATTCCCCTTCTCCTGGTTCCTTTATTCCCTGCCCTATACTAGTGAGTACTTATCTATTTAGTTTCCTTCTGTTCCAGAGGGAAATTTTACTCTGTTGATGATGGTTCCTTTTGCAAAGTGGGAATAAGTTGGAAAAGGAGACATTTTCTATATTTCTCAAAATTTGATTCAAAGGGAAGCACATGAAAGGGGAGATATAAAGTAAAGACTACATAATTCAAGGCCATATACTATTTAATAAACCTCTAACAGACTTTTAATGCTTACCTCATTTTATAATTAAGGCTTTCTTTCCATTCATGAAGTTTACCACACCTGAATATAAACTTGATTCCACCAGTGATTAATTCAACGCTTTGGGTAATATGCTAAGTGTTCGACCGTTTGGCCATTTGCTATGGTGTGCACTGACCACCAGGGGGCAGAAGGCTGCCGGACCTCTCCAATTTATTATACTCAGTACTTGTTGGTCTTAGCCTCCAGCAGACAACAATGAATTATAGACCATTTGAGAGGGGTTGTTGAAGAGACTTGAAGATCTTTTTAAAGCGAAAGAGTTTGTTATCTATCTTTACAGTGTAAGTTACTAGGGTTAGTCATTATACCAGACAGAGAACTCTCAAACCTCTGATTTTTTGTTAATTTGAATATGTATAAAACATCTCATGATTCAAAACTGAGCTATAAAACCTAAATATATGTAGATGGCACTAATTTCTCAAAACAGATCATGGGGATAATCATTACTTATGTGACTACAGTCTTTATCTATAAGGGTGAATAAGATCAAATTCACATGCCATTTTCCCAAAAATGATTCTTTTTCTCATTTACAGCCTTAATTCATATCACTTCTCTAGCTATGAAACTCTCATTATGCCTTTGTGACAGAAGCCTTGGTCCATTCACATCTTCCTCCTAATATAACCTTTTTTTCCGAACATCACTTCCTTCCAGATTCTCTACTAACATGCCCGCCCCACCCCACCCCATAGTTTCCCATCAGTGACACA
This sequence comes from Myotis myotis, assembly GCF_014108235.1. Taxonomy (NCBI): domain Eukaryota; kingdom Metazoa; phylum Chordata; class Mammalia; order Chiroptera; family Vespertilionidae; genus Myotis; species Myotis myotis. The sequence goes on from NW_023416335.1 coordinate 180,269,090, forward strand.
TCTGTATGATCAGAATCAGCAATGCCAACTGGCTAGCCTTGACCTATACTATAAGACCACTACTTTAGATCCTTCATCCTTGATAAACCCTTAAGTAATTGTGAAATATGATATAGGTTTGTCTGTATTTTCTTTTTTTATAACCAAGGTGAATTTGCTTATAGAAGGTAAGAAATAAACTGTCTACTCAGAAAACAAACCCTCATAAGTGGAATCTACATCACATCACAACTGTGTAAAGATAGTGATATTTTCTTGTTGGTTTGGATTCTAATGATGGAACCTGGATGCGTTAAGTCTCCAAAGGAAAGCCTTCTCTGATCCAGGCAGAGGGCAGGCAGGTAATACACTTGTGTGTCCCTCAAGGCTTACCTTAGAGATCACTTCTTAGCACCCCAAGCCATTTCCCTAAGGCGAGATTCCATTGGATAAAAAGAATCACCCTTTGAGCCGAATTTGAAATGCTCTCACTTCAAATGTGGGCACATAGAGAGCAAATGTTCCCTAACAGATGAAAAATTACAGTGTGTATCTTTAAAATCAAATTGTTCAAAACAACAAGATAGGACTGTTTTGGGGGAAAACAACAAACAAAACACTATTTTGTGGGCTAACCACAGAAACAGGTTCTAAATACATTAAAATATTTTATCCCATTATTTGTTTTGACCAATTGACCACAATATTAAAAATTCAATCATGGAGCAGCTGACAAGTGCAGTTGCCTAATTTTATTTAAGAGTGTTTTTTTTTTTCCTTTTTCCATTTTTCCATCCTGTTAACGCTGCTGCCTGTGCCCAGACAGTAATGGGCTTCTTGTATGCCCACGACTGTTATGATCATGTAAATTTATTGGTGCTTAGAAGAAGCGAGCTATTAAAACATTACAACAGCCATTACAGCCGGGCTCGTGTTGGCTTTCGCTCCCAATGAACATATGCTTCCGAGTGAATGCCTAAACTCTTATTTATGGATTTAATTTAATATGCGGAAAGAATTCAAAATTAAATTTTGTGTCTGCCTCCAGAGAGTGTCAGTGTATAATAACATGGTAATTTTTACACATCTTTATGAGAAATGGGAAAATTAATTCTTTCTGACAAGTTGTAATTATTCGACTTGGAACAGTTGCAGCTGAGCAGTTTGCATGCCTGTTGTCTGGTGTTTCGCAGTGTAAGGGGAAAACTCAGGGATGGAGATATATTGTGCATCTGAGAGTTTCTAATAGCTTCTGACATTTTAGCCTTGCATATTATCAGGGTGCTCTTTAAGGAATCGAGGTATAATCTATTATGTTGCCTGGGACACACACAGTTGCAATAGCTGGAACATACTACAGCAATTTTTAAAATGGGGAGAATATCAGGATTATCCTGTAGATGTGCATGGTTGAAATTGATGTGACATAGTTTTATGTCTCTTAAGTGTACCTATTATGATCAGCTCTCTCACCTGCAGGTACTGAGAACAGAAGGCTGTTTCGCTAGCGTAGAATTTGAGGCCTGTATTTTTAAGACTGAATATGTTTGAAGTGAAAATGCGTGTTTTCTTAGCTGCCCTACTAACATATTTCCCCACCCCCACCCTGAAAACACACAAATGCTTCTGTGATAAATGACCACTATCCCCTAAATCTTTAGATTTTTATGTTTAGGTCTTCATGAAAACGCAGGATTAATTTAACGCACGACTAAACCAAAACACCACTGGCTATGTTAGCAAAGAAAATATGGAACATGTTGCATGGGAAGAGATGGTATGTTGATTGACAGGCCAGCCTGGAGGGGAGTGGTGTCATCTCTGTGTGTAGGATCAATATAGTCTTTGCAAAATAAATGCAAACTACAATGTAAGAAAGTGTTAGCAGATGAACATGAGAAAATTTCAATTGTCAACAGCAAGCACGTTTCGTTTCTTTTTTTGCTTTGGTACTTCTGCTCCGGAACACAGGGATAAACAAGTGGGCATGCCTCTGTTCTCTCAGTTGGTGCACTGAAACTTACTCTGACGTGCGTGTGTGTGTGTGATTGTGTGTGTGTGTGTGTGTGTGTGTGTGTGTGTGTGTGTGTGTTTAAATGGCAAGATTTTTCTAAAAGTTTATATTTAAGAATGAGATGTAAAGCAGAGTTCTGCCCATCAGTGGCCTCCAAAATAGCACAATGCCTTCTGGGCAGTAAGGCTCGAGTACTGCCCTGTTCTCCCCAGGTAATGGCACAGCTCCAAGCCCATCTTCCTTGCAGGTTCTGTCAGCTACCAGGTTCTTTACCTTCCATCGCAAACTTATTTAAAGGTTCGGTTTTGGACACTGGGAGATCACTTTGAAATGTAAATAGTGCACTCCATTCTTATCTGTTCTTATAAGCCCCAGGTACTTTAAAGTTCCAGGCCTTTACGAGCCTTGTTCCAGAGTGGGTGATATTTTTGAAGTACGGCGCAAGATTTGAGTGAGAACAGAGCGAAAAGGATTTTTATAGCCTAATTTATATAAAAAATATAATTTTTTCAGATAGGATAACAATTGAAAGGCCCCCAATCTAGTCTAGGCCCCCATCAGATAACACCCTCATTTAAAAACAACCCCAATCAAACAGAAAACAACTTTAGAAGTAGGGATAAGGGTCCTTTCCCAAATGGGAGTTTGATGTTTTTATTTTTTTAAAATAGGTGTGGCAAGTCATACTTTCTGGGTATACTTGTAGAGGGATAGGAAAAGCCTCTGGTCATCAAAACTGCTCTCCCCATCCCCATTCTCTGCTCTCCCGGGGTCTGAATCCCACCTAAACACCAGCAGCTCTGGCCAGGCACTCCACATCCCTCACTCATTTCATTGAACACAGCACCTCTATGAGACAGGTATTGTTATCATCCCCTTTGCACAGAAGACGACTTCGAGGGTTAGAGAAGTAAAATAATTGCCAAGTTCACATAGCTAGCAGTGACTGAGGGTGGCACTTGCACTCGGATTTCACCAGAAGATGCTCACTTGCTTTCCAGTATCGCTACTAAAATAAGCCAGAGGCCATGTGGGAATTTGGAAGGCTGTGGGCTGGACTGGGTTGGAATGTAAGCCCAGGACTCTGCTCCACTGTTACCTGCCTCCAGACTTTCCTTCTTCCTTTCAGGGTCCCAGAGGTCTCCTGGTGGGTGACACAAGCTCCATGCCGTCCTCCCTGACTCCTCTCTCTCTCTCTCTTGCTTCACATGTCCTGTCTGTCAGCCCAGTCTGTTGCTGTGCCTTTGGTGTCTCTCTTAGATGCTTCTTTCCTTTCCATTCTTGTCTCGCCATCCTACACAGAACCCTGGTTAACTCCTATTGGGACTATTAAAAGCCTTCCATCTTCCGACAGTCTCTCCTGGACCGAGCTTTTACTGAGGCTACGCTGAACTCTCTTCTAACGAGGCCCTGACTTGTTTGCTTCCGAGTTCACCTCTGCATTGTCCAGTTTTAGCAAGAATCTTGCTGAGTCAGTTTATCCAGAACCCCCTTTCTCCATATCTAATCACTCTCAATATCTGACTCGGCTCTTCATCTTCCCCCTCCCCCAGGTGATATCTCATCACCCTGGCCTGCCTTCAGCAAGAATCCTGTTAGGTTTTTTAGCCAGAAATCTCTCCTGAACCCTGATGTTTCCTCTTACGGATTTTTCATCCACGGACCCCCTTTCTGTTCCTTTGCTCTAAATTCCCACTTTCCCTTTTTGTATCCTGAGTTCAGCCCAGTCTCTCTCCCTGACTGCAAAACCCCAGTGGAGCACTGGAGTCCCTATTCCTATTGGTACAGCCTACCTTACTGTTTTAACAAGTGTCAAGAATGAATCATTTTTCTTCAACACTTTCAGTTTCTCATAACACTATAAGGTAAATGATCCTAAAGGAAACCTCTGATGGAGGTTTCTTTGTTCAGAAACCGTTAGTGGTTCCATGTCATCTACCAAATAAAATTTACTCACTTTAGCCTCAAATTGCAGGCTGACTTCCCAGTAATTTCAAGTGCACACTTTGTGTTTCAACCATAGTAGCTCCCATACCCTGAACACACTCTGTTCTTCCCAATCGCTATACTTGGGCACCCGCTTTCTAATTTTTTGAAAATGGACTGCCTGCCCACGGGTCTCATGAAATCTCTTTTAAGGCCCAGGCCATATGCTACTTTCTCTCCAGATCCATCCTGACAACCATCCTTCTGTCCTCTGAACATTCAGAATGCTCTCTTTATATCTGTCCTGTTGAAATTACGATATGTGGCGTTTATTTACACTAAATATCTGTCTTATCTCTCCAAGATAGTAGAGCCTCAGGAAAGCAAGGATGCTACTTACTTTCTTACCTTTTCCAGAACACCAGTGCATCCCATGTACCAGTGCATTCCAGATACTCAACACCTGCTTACTGAATGCATAAAACCGAATCAGTCAGAGACCACCGAGAACAAGCCTGCAGTTGGGCAAAATCAGACTTGTAGTGAGGGAGGGAATTCCAAAGAACCAAGGAGTTTCCTTTACAAGAGCTAAGAGGAAACAACTTTTGAGGTTGTGTTCCTACTGAAGGATTCTGAGGAGAGCTAAGGGAAGGAGGGATCCATTTCGGAGTGGTTGCTGTTGCTGGGCTGGGATTTGAAGCAGGTATTAACTAAGACTAGAATGCTGTTATGATTTAGACCTGGCCGGTTTAGCAGCAATTGAGTGTTCCTGATAAGAAATGAAAATATTAAAATGGGTCTAGGGTGATTCTGTAATGATGATGGGGGTAGTTAAGGCATTTTGCAGCTGCTGCATGGCCTTGGAAAAAAATAGTGTTTCCTGGTTTTATGACTGGACTTTTCCTGTCTGTCCACTGAGTCTGGTTCATGACAAAGCTGCTCTCTCTCTCTCTTTTGTTTTAATCTGAGCTGATGTTCATTCTTTTTGTCCAAGACAGATTTTGACTCTTACAAGTAAGTGAATGAATTTTTAGAAATACAGAGGAAAGATGCTTTTATTTTTTCTGAATTATTACTTACATAGATAGAGCCTGATACTAATACTTTTGATTGATCAGTAGACTATTATTTTCCTTGTGCTCAAGTAGTGTCGAAATTAATATTCATGCACATTGAAGTCTCAAGTCAATTGTCTATACTTATTTTTGCTTTTCTTGTGAGTGACTTTCTTTTCTTTGTGCCACCAGATAATTCTGTTTTTATTCAACTCTCCAGTCTCTGGCTCATTGTTTATTCTTAATATAGCTGTAGAGCTATAGAGATGTGCTAAGAACCTTTTCACAATTTCTTCACTTTCTTGTTCATATTCCTGTCCCTCAAGTGCCTTTGGTCTAATGCAGTGGTTCTCAACCTTCCTAATGCCGCAACCCTTTAATACAGTTCCTCATGTTGTGGTGACCCCCAACCATAAAATTATTTTCATTGCTACTTCATAACTGTAATTTTGCTACTGTTATGAATCGTAATGTAAATATCTGATATGCAAGATGTATTTTCATTGTTATAAATTGAACATAATTAAAGCACAGTGATAAATCACAAAAACAATATGTAATTATATATGTGTTTTCCGATGGTCTTAGGCGACCCCTGTGAAAGGGTCGTTCGACCCCCAAAGGGGTCATGACCCACAGGTTGAAAAACCGCTGGTCTAATGGATCAGAAGCCTGGTTTTGTTATGTGTGTTTGTGTATGTATGGTATAAATAAATACATATCTACCCACTCCCATCCACACACATGGAAAAGGGTGTGTGTGACTGCCTTTATTAAAGGTTTCCCCTAGAGCAGAAACAAGTATATCAATGATAGAAATTGTTAATCCATTTTCTTCTAAACCTGCAATCTTTAAAATTAGTTTAAAACCCTTTATGGCACACTTTTCATGATATCTTTAGACACTGTGTTCTCTGTTGTAGAATTTCTCATGGTGGTGGGTTTGAAAAGGTACCAGATTCCATCCATTCCGGGTTTCTTTCCCTCATTCCTTCTGAATGAACCCACTAATAAAACCCCTTAAAATTTATTATTTTTTCTTTAAATGGATACCACAGCTGAAATCATATATTATTTGGCTCTATTTAAACATTAATGTTTCTTCACCTGCATTTATCAACCTGTCTACAACCAGAATGTTTAGAAGCAACAATTTTTAGAAAGGTGACCTCACCATGTTAGCATTCACAAGGTGAGGTGTTCCATTAGCAAACTGCTCACTTTTTGATTCAATAGAACAAGGTAATTTGTCCTAAAGCAGAAGTCCTAATTTTGTTGAATTGCTACCTGGGCAGCCCTGGTCACACAACAGAGAGAGAGATCATGTCAATATTTTTGTGTATGCTATGTACTAGAAGGTGATTATAATCATTATATCCCTATTTGCATTTCTCTGGCTCTCTGTTTTCTTTTTAATTGGGTTATAAAACAATTAGTTAACACCATGTCTTTTTAGAACTCCCCAAGTGGGCCAGGAGCTGTTTGTTCTCCCTGGACCAGTGGGGGTGGGGACCCTCAGGAATCTCATTTTATTTACAGCAGGGTGAAGGTCAGAGAGAAACAGTTTTTGTTCTTGTGCTTTTGCTTTCTGTTGTGACCTCTCTTGCATTGTTTGGTTTCCCTGCCCCCCTTGGTGCTTTGAAGAGCCGAACACCAGGTGTCCCTGTTCTGAATTACACATGAAAGAACTTCATCCCTGGACTAATTAACTAGTAAACTGTACCCCTCTCCCCTGGGTTTAATTGATGCTGCTCTTAAAAGGGGAAGGCAGTTCCTCACCCCTCCCGGATTTCACACCACTGTCATCTATTCTTATCTTTCTTAAATATAGAGGATGCTCCAGATGATTGGGACTTCTAGGTAAGGTGCCAGGGCCTGTAGCCTAGTTCATAAAACAATTACCCTGGATGACAGCAAACCACACTGGACTTTGCTTTGTGACTTTTTAAAGCGATGCATGGGGCTCTCTGGGAGTGACACATCCTGAGTGATCTACTTGCTCACAGTAGCAAGACCCAGAATCTCCTCAGGAACTTTCTACATTGGATTGTCCTTCGTATTAAAGCAGAACAGGAAGCCAGTATGCCAACCAGTATTTTTTATTTTTTTATGGCTGTGTTGAAAATTTAGGGAAATATCAAAATCTATAGAATTGGATCGTGTATCATCTTGTCTTTCAGGATCACAATGCTGGGCTGATTTCATTTTTTAACTGCCAGGGCGGCTGGTCTCCTGAGATGGTGGACACACAGTGCTGTGGCCACGCTTCTCTGGACATTGGCATGTGTTCCAGGGAAAGGCAGGACGAGGTGCAGGCTGAACTGGGTTGGAAGCCTTTCTTTCTTCCTGTCCTCACCTTTAAAGTATCTTATTGTTTGTTTAAGAATGTCAGGATTTAAAATTTTGTTTAGGAATTCTATACTTTTTTCTATCATTTTTTTGTGATTATGTTATTGATAATCACTTTTCCCCATTGATCCCTTCTATCCAGAACCACCCCATATGCTCCCCCACCTCCTGCCCCAGCCTTCACCACACTATTGTCTGTGTCCATGGGTTATGCATATATGCATATAAATTTTTGGTTAACCTCTTCCCAACGACCCAACCACGCCTGCCTTCCCTCTGAGATTCCACAGTGTGTTCCATGTTTCTGGGTCTATTTTGTTAATCAATTAATTTTGCTTTTTAGATTCTATATGTGAATGAGCTCATGTGATATTTGTCTTTCTCTGACTGGCTTGTTTTGCTTAAAACTAGAATTAAAACAGAGTAAATTTTTATGTGTCAGGCATTTTAAAATGCTTTCTTTAAGAATAAGTCATTATATAACATTTTCTTAAAACTGAGTCTAGTTAATGATACACTATTTTATATTTGAAAGTTGCTAAGAATGTAAATCTTAAAAGTTTTCATTACAAGGAAAAACATAACTATGTGTAGTGATAGATGTTAGCTAAAGCTGTTGTGATAATCATTTGACAATTTATAAAAAATAATTTGGCTTTCTGGGACTGGTTCTTAACATCCCGGCTCAAGCCGTAGATATTTCTGATGCAGTGTTCTCTTGAGTGGCTTCTCTTTATGCCCCCTCCTTATCTTTTCCTTGCTTTCCATTTCACATGAGCACAGATGGATGGCACTACTTCCAGAACAGGACATGAAAGACAAAAAGAATTGTTTTAATCCTACATATAATTATCAAAATCATTAGTAAGAAAAGCTTTGTGGTTTTTTGTTGTTGTTTTTATACATATATTTTTATTGATTTCAGAACGGAAGGGAGAGGGAGAGACAGAAACATCAACGATGAGTGAAAATCATTGATCAGCTGCCTCCTGCACGCCCCCCCATGGGGGATTGCCCCTGCAACCCAGGCATATGCCAGGAATTGAACCCTAATCTCCTGGTTCATAGGTCCATGCTCAACCACTGAGCCACATGGCTGGGCAGAAAAGCTTTGTTTTTGTAAAATACATTAAACCTTTTAAAAATCAGTCTTCCTGTTGGAAAACTTTGCTCCGTAGCTCAAGAATTTACTTACTGGATTGCGCACTGGCTACACATGATAAGATTTAAAAATTTTATTCTGGACTTTTAACTTTTCTTCATTGAAAACTACTTGAGAACGGATATTGTCTATATTTATCATCTCTGTATTCTGGTCCATAGCAGAATACTTTACTTCATTTGTAATCAATACATGAATGCAGCCGAACTGAACTTTTTCTTTAACTTTTTGCTTAGCATTGGGTGTTGAAAAGAGCCAGGAATGGGAACTTAACAGTGTGGTAGAGCAAACAATCTCCCTTAAATTATTAACCAAAATGTGGGCATGTTCCCTGAGTCCTTTAGGAGTTGAGTGCCTCTGAATTAGCCTCTGACATGGGGGGGGGGGAATAAAGCAAAAATGCTGAGAATCCAGTTCAGTGTAGACAAAACGTGGTAGTAGTGGATTCGCACCCAATGATCCTGTGAAGTCTGTAAACGACTTGTTTTAAACACAGACGCAGTTATAATAACACAGATGCATATCGCTTCTCTCCCTCTCTTTTTCTCACATATCCAACACATGGCAGTCACATGAATTTATACTGTATACCATTGCTCACAGAGTTCATAATTCTTCAAGAATAAATAGTAGCAGCTGCAAATCTAAAATCATCCACCTGATATTTACTTCTGTTGTACAATATCATCTTCATATTCTTACAGTGAGATTATAAATCTATGTAAAGTTAATGCTGCATATTGAAAATGTTAGTTTTGTAATACATTTCAGTATAAAATCGATTACTCTTACTTTGTGAACTGGCATCAAGTGGTTTAGGTAAGTAAATTTTAATGAGCAACAATTGAGATTTTACTTATATGATAAATACAGTACTAGATTCTGGGTTTTGAAAAATGCATCATATATATATATATATATATATATATATATATATATATATATATATATATATATATCTCCCTCTTGAAACTCCCAGTCTAATGACAAAGAATGTAATGCAAAAACAAACAAACAAACAAAACCCATGCAATACACTGTTATAAATGCTATTAACTATGAGGAGGTTGATGAAAGTTTTCAGAGGAATTGGATCTTGAATGATGAATTTTTGAAGGCAATTCAGAAATTTCTACTTTGGATTATTAGATGAATAGGGATGCTTTAACTGGCAATCAGAAGGAGGTATATGTTTGAGGAATGGATAAGAATGGGTCACTTGGAGATATGTTAAATGTTAGTGGCTTGTCACCTAGGGAGAGAACTCTTGGTAAAATATGGAGCTAGCATTTGGAGTAGAAATTAGTTTTGAATATATGTTTTATATTATATATTTAAAATATTTTAAATGATTTTAGAGAGGAAGGGAGAGAGAGCGATAGAAGCATCAATGATGAGAGAGAATCATTGATTGGCTGCCTCTTGCATGTGCCCTGACCTGGAATCAAATCATGACCTCCTGGTTCATAGCTCTATGCTCAACCACTGAGCAACACTTGCCAGGCTATATTGTATATTTTATATGTTACACACACACAGTAGTATTGAGGCATAGATGCTAATTGAAAAATGCCAGAAATTGAGCAAGTTTGCCCATGCAAAATGTGCAGAGAAAGAAGAGGAATATCTAAATGGAAGAGGCCAGGAAAAGGGGAGGAAGAGACGGCACTGTTCAGCCTTGTGAATTTCTAAGATAATTATAGCCCCTACCTCATTTCTGTTCTCCTTAGGACCCAGGAATTATGCCTGGCTCACTCTCTTTTTCTTATCTTTGTCACCCCCATCTCCATAGTCATTAGTCTAGGAAAACATACAGTTCCCTTTCTTCCCAACAGACCATACTTAACTAAATTTCATTAATTGAAACAAAATATACATATATGAATAAGTGGAAAATTCCAAAGTCCAGCAGATCAGCATGGATCCAGACTTATATGAGATCTGTGTAGAACATAATTATTTTTAACCATCTGCCCTCTCTCTTATTCAGATAAGCAGATTGTTCTTAGCCTTGCATGTTCTCTCTCATTATGTACTTTACTCACTGGAGCTAAATAGACTTTCAAAAGACATAGTGGACCACACACATTATTCACCCTCAACTCACAGTTTTCTTCAGTAATAGCCTAGTATAATCATTTTATTGAAGCATCTTAATGTATCAGCTATATTTTTTCACACCATTGCTTTCAAGTATGCTATTTCAGATCTGCCTTCCCTGCTCCTTGGTTATATTTTGAACATACCCCTTAGTTCTCTCTCCCACTCCTATCCCTTTGTTTTCTTGCCTTTCCCAGAGGCAAACACTGTTAACTGTTTCTTGAGTATCAGATATATGCTATACATATGCAATCTTAAACACACACACACACACACACACACACAAACATACACACACAATACATTTTGTTAGATTTACTTTTACCATGGGCATTTTAGAATTCTGCTCTAAAACTGATCAACAAAACCCAAAAGCTAATGCTGGCTTTTCAGCATTTGACTTTAAACTTTAAAAGGTTCCACCCAATATCTCTTGGGTTTTCTTTATTTATCTACTTTTAATAAAGGTTAGGGCTTTTGCAGTTGTAGAGAAATAAACTCAACTCCAACTAACGTAAACTAGTTTTATTTTAGAACCTGTGAGTCCACTTCTTCTCTATTAACTTCTAGATGATACTGCTCTGACCTTTTATGTGGGTTCAGGCTAAACTTCAGCTTCCTCTGTACTGACAGTTCTAGTTCTCCATCAGGAAGTGAGAGGTACCCTCTATGTGCAATTCAAAAAAGTGCTGGGAAAGCCTGATTTGGATATGGACCCATCCTTGTAGACTTTTTCTGTGGTTAGGTTAGGTATAGAGCCAAGCATGGACTATGCACATACCCAGACCATAAGAATTGGAAAGGATTACCATGAAGGAGATGAAGATGTTTTTATGAAATAAGGAATAAAAATCATGCTGGGCCAATGAAAGGTATAGCTAGCACAGTCTACAAAATCCCTCTTAAAAGATTAGTAAAAGGTACACTAGTCATGACAAAAATGATGTTCTATTGTACTGAACTTGTTTTGAACAGACACAGACTAAAGCTCTTACTATGTTGCTAGTGATTAGAAAGGGCTTATTCAACTGAAAAGGTGTTTAACATTTCTTTAAAGGCACCTTCATCATGGATATATTTTCAGTACTTTGTCTAACTTATTCTTTGCTTTAAATTCATATCATCCATCCAACTGATTATACCCATTATAATCACAATTTGAAGTTAAGTCATGATTGAATGTTTGTATAGATTAATAGGAGTCAGATGTTCTTGTAAATATGCATAATTGTGTTTAAATCCATCATCCAGTCCCACTGTTTCTATTTGAAAATTATCTCTTGAAGCTCTCCTCTTCTGTTTTTTTCTCTATTGCCATCTTCCTATTCCACCAGTTTTCTTCTGGACTCTAGCAAGTTTCCTAATGGATCACTCTCACCCCACCCCCACAGATCGGTTCCCCACAGAGCCCAGGTGATCCCTTTCAACAAGAAATCAGATTATGGGATAATTATATCATGTCTTTCCATATTTAAAGTCCTCCAGTAGATTCTCATTGTAACTGGAATCAAATCCAAATTTTTTGTCTTGGCCAAAAAGGCCCTGCAGGAGGCGGCTTCTGCTTACTATTATAATTTCAACTTGAGCCTATAACCTTTCATTTATGAAGTTGAAATCACACTACCATTCAGTCTGGGGGACATGTCAATAGCTATCTCCAAATCAGGGCCTTTGCACACACTGTCTGTGCTGTGTAAAAACTGCCCTTCCCCCGACCTATCCACAATGTTGTGTCACCCTTCAGGCCTCTGCTAAAATGTCAAGTTTAGAGAGCTCATTACCCTAAATAATAATATCCTGCCCCTGTTTTCTTCATGTTTGTTGTCTTTCGGTGCCAACAATTAGAGAATTTTGTGCCATTGTGCTTACTTGTTTATAGCTTATCTCCCCCGCCAGATCATCAGCTTCCTGAGAGAAGAGTAAAGGTCGAGCCTGTTTCTTCACAGTGTACTGTTAATATTTAGCACAGTGGTTGGCACAGAAGTTTTGTTTAGGAAATACTTACTAAATGACTAACAGAATGACTTTAGTAATCTCATTTTAGAAATCCATCCACCTGAGAATTAATTGAAAATATACTTCTATATGTTATTAATAATAGAGAAAAAAACCTGAACCACTGCAGCAGCAAACAGTGCTCAACGGAGAAAGGAAATTCATTAAAAGGAGGGACCAAACCAAACCAAAAAGAATCTCCAGAAAAGTTAACTGCCCTGACTGGATGATTACAATAAAAAAATGATTCAAAGGGTAAAACTTACCCTTAATAAAGCATTTTTCAACAACTCCCAGGAGACTGTGCTAGGTATCTGCTAGAATGGACCTTATTTCTCCAAGGAAAAGGGTAGGCTGCCATGGGGACAATAAGCTAATCTTAGGGCCACAGGGAGCAACTGAAGTACAAATTAGATCAAATGAGACAGTGTTTCTTGTAATGCACTCACTTCTCCATGTGTTTGGCTTGGAGCTGAAGCTTCCCAAGTTGAGTCTAGTGGTGGTGTAGCAGGGTTGCAGGCATGTATCATACTCATGCGAAAGGGCTTGGTGATTTGTTGCCTTAATGGGGAAGGGGGCTGAAAAGACTCAAGAATTTACAAGTCTTGCAAAGGCTACAACATGAAGATGAAACCTCCTTTCATTTCTACACCATGGCATCGGAGTGATAGCAGAAGTGTGGAGGGTAAGCTTAGAAACTTTCACAACCTCTGACCCCAAGTTGCTAATAAGTGAATAAAAGAATGCAGAGAGTTAGCAGTGTCATAGCAGTCATCTTGATGGCATTAATAAGGCAATGAGTAAACTACGTAAACAACTTGTTATATTATATTTGGTCTTAATTTGAAAGTTTTGTGATGTTTGTTTAGAATGTACAATCTCATGTTAAATCCATTTATAATATATCACTACCATATAATACTTAATCTGGGCACATAACCATAGCACTATGTGTTTGAGCTTCAAGTAGGCATCCCTGAGAAGCCTTTTAAGGCTAGATCAGAAGCAAGATGTAGTGAAGTCAAGGGTGGGAGGAAAAAAAAGAATTTCATAAAGGATCAGTTTATGTGAAGGTGGGAGCAGTTTATGTGAAGGTGGGAGCTGAGATGAGTCAACCCATCGTGGGTCGTGACCCCAGAGAGAGCAGTATGCTGCATTCCAGAGAGCAAGGGGCACAGAGGGGCATGGAATGACAAGCTGGAGGGCCTCATTCAGCTAGATTATGAAGGATCCTATACACGGGCGTGGGATTTGGGCAGAGGGAAGCCCAGGACCTTGTTTTAGCTAGGGAATGACCGGGTCAGATTTGCAGATTGAAACCATGTGTCCGTAGTCCTTTATTTTATTTTATTTTATTTTATTTTATTTTATTTTATTTTATTTTATTTTATTTTATTTTAGTAAATCTTTATTGTTCAGATTATTACATTTGCTCCTCTTTTTTTCCCCCCATAGCTCCCCTCCACCCAGTTCCCACCCCACCCTCTTCCCTTACCCCCCCCCCCCCCCCCACTGTCCTCATCCCTTGGTGCACAATTTTTGTCCAGTCTCTTCCTGCATCTCCCACCAAGGATAGTGAGTCCATTCCCTTTCTATGTCCCTAATTCTATTATAATCACCAGTTCATTCTGTTCATCAGATTATTTAAATCAGCCCAAACCGGAGTAGCTAGTGGGCTGAATGGAATGGGAGTTGCGGAGATACAGAGCAGTGTCTGATTAGAAACCTATTAAGTCATATAGACTCTGCAGGGCATGGCATTTATTAGGTGGCAGATAGGGTAGGCTGAGGAGAGGAGTAAGGATGATTTCCCAGTTTTCCCCTGGGTAGCAGTGTGCTTCGTGTGCCTTTATGGACATGAGGAATGCTATCATTGTGGAAGTGAAGGAGTCCATCTGGGGGCATGTTGATTTTGTATTTTCTGAAAGGCCTCCAATGGAGATGTTGAGTAATATTTAAGTGGGTTTTGGAATATGCCGTAAGAGTCAAGGAAACAGAATTTGAAGGCATTGGCATATAGGTGGAAATTTAACATATGGGAGTGGATATGAATTTATAGTGAATCAAAAGAGAATCTGGAACACAATCGTGAAGACCTCACATACTCGGGGTTTGGGCTGAGGAGAAAAAGGATTTAGAGAGACGGCTAAGAGAAAGAAAAGCTGTAAGGCACAGTGTCCTCAAAGCCCAGGTATGAGAGTACAGAAGGAATGAAGTGGCCATGGTGGTTGAAATGCTACTGAGACATCAACAAAGTTTGGATCGAAAAGCACCCTTTGGATTCAGCAGTGTGTTGGTCCATAGCCTGAGAAGAATGATGGTACAGAAACCAAAATGGCATGAGTGGAGAAGAGAGTAGCAAATGAGAGAAGTTAAAAAAAAAGTTTGGTTTTTTTTTTTCAGAGCTTTCTTTCTTTGGAGGTTAAGTTATGTCTAAGGAAAGTTTATTTCTTAATTTCTAATTGATATTTTTAAGTTGAAAGAGACTTCATTTGTTTAAATGCTAATTGTAGGAAAGGGAGAGGTTAAAGTATATGTATTGAAAATGTATATTATTTAAACCTCAACACATCTATTAGACCTGCAGAGAGATAATTTTTTAAATGTTCCCTGAGTTTTCTTTTTATTGTTACTCAGAGGTCATGGTCAAAGAGAGTTAGAAATATAGAAGTGCAAAGAGAGACCTTGCATGATTGGGAAGCATGATGTTTAACCATGCATGAAGTAGTTCTGTTGCTACAGATTTCCTAGGTACTGATAAGTTTGCTGAATGACTGAATAAGTGTTTTATACCTCAAGCTATTCCTGAAGAAAAGGAAAAAAAGTGATTTTGAAGTTTGGAGTGTTTGGGAATTAAAGAGAGAGAAAAGGGAGGTGAGTAGAAGAAAGGTAGTGAGGAATAAGTCTACAACTGAAATTTCCTAATTGGATCTGTATTTATGCCTCCTCGGTCTTTATATCCCTCATTAAACTGCTCTGAAATTCCTCCTTTAGGAAATTTTGTCTGTATAATAAATCCATAAAAATAAATTTTACAATGGGGGAATTGTGTTTGCATTAAAAATAAGGGTTTTTATATATTTTTGACCCAGGATTAAAAGTCAATCTAATTTTAATGTAATTCATTAGTCTGTCTTTTAGAAAAATTAGCTATATTTATAATCATCAGAAAATGTCTCTCATCTTACTTTCATAGAGATTCTCTTTGTGTTTAGAGATTGAGGAAGTCTATGATGTCACTGCATTATTCAGAATGGAATTTGGAGGAAAACAAAACCCTGTTTTACACATAGGAGTGGATCTGAATATGTGTCTCAAATACTACCATCATGTATTTAGGGTTATTCTTCATTTCTTATAGGCTGAATGACTAAATTATAATAAAGGCTGAATAACCCCTTTTAGATTTAGAAACGATAATGGCTATCTTTGAGAAATATTTTATTCCAATAAGTCCATTAGTCTCCAATGGAGACCAGTAGTGGATGCGGCTCACTGGGCACTAATTCTTCTTTTATAAGTAAAAGACTGTTAATCAAATATATATCAAGCTGCAGTCCTGGAGATCCATCCAAAATAAAATCTATTTTATCCTTTTTTTTTTTGGGGGGGGGGTGCTATTCACAACATTCCACAAGTGACTTACATAAGATCATTTGCCTAAGGGAAGGTGATGCAATGGATGCTATTTTCAATGAGGCCTGCACTTTCAGATTGTTCTTTGTGCTGGAGGCTTTCCTGAAGTGTCCTAGTAGTTTGACTTTCACACTCTTCTGTGAACTAATCAGTGAATGTCTTGATCAGGAACAGCCATAATCTAATGTCCAAAGGCTGTTGTTAAAGCAGACCTGTGTACAGGAAGTTACAAAGCAATTTTTTTCTACATTACTTAAAAATTTGCATTAGCCTATAAGAATGGTTTGCTGCTGAGCAGAAGCATTATGAAATATTATTTTGTGGAAGAAAAAGTACATATACAAAGTGAATATTTTTAAAAAAGAAAAAAATAGCATGCAATATTTAAGGTGATTCTATTGCTATTCTAGATTTCTTTACAAAATGAAGCTATACACAAGTATTTTACCAGTTATTTGATTGCATTTTTTGAAATCAATATAACTTTATGATTTTTTTTTATCACAAGAAGGACAGTACTTTTATTTTGGGGAAAGGTGAGACTCTTGAACTTCACATGCAACTTCTGGAAGGAGATAGTAAGAATGAGAGGAGATGGGGTCACTTACCCAGTTTGGAGTACCAGCTGCTCAACTCTGGTTTTCAGTGAAGTGAGGATGTTTTTAGGAAAAAAAAACACACATCTTTATATCCTACATGTCAGTAATGGTATGCAGTTTGTTTTGGTACACACAATTGTAATGGTTTCTGTTTTGGAATATGTCTGATATTTATGCCAAAATGATTTTTCTTGAACTCTTAATTACATCTGAAGGTTGGTACAAAGAATAAGAAGACATCTGTATATATTATTGTAATTTATATTACTTTTAAGAGGCAGAGCAGCATCAAATAGACTGTCAAACTACAGCGGGAAGTCCGGGGAGGATTGAAGGGCGGGAGCCGGGGGGAGGTAAGAGATCAACCGAAGGACTTGTATGCATGCATATAAGCATAACCAATGGAACACAACACATTGGGAGGTAGGAGAGGCCAGGGGAAGGTCAAGGAGAGAAAAAAAAAGGAGACATATGTAATACTCTTTGTAATACTTTAAGCAATAAAACAAAATTTTAAAAAAAAGCAGACAAAAAAAGATATGTTACATGACATACTGCAGCACACACAACTTATTATAATGTTCTTAGCTAAAACTTGTTGGTCAAATCTTGGCTTTTGTTGGTGAGGTGGATGCTTAACCTCGCACCTTGCTTGACATTGAACTTTCCTCTAATGGCTTCACAGCACCCCAACAGCAGTTTCTCAGCTCCTGAAGTAAACATCACATTACTTCAAGTTAACATCACATTGTGCTCTTCATCCGCTTTTCCTGTAGAGTTATGTTCTGCTGACCTCTAATTCACTTATCAAAATTGTTTTCAAGAAACTTTTATTATTTCTGTTTTTCAGGAGAGAAATATAATCAAAATAGCAGCAAAACAAAGAGATAAGAGCCTCCCTCACTGAGCTCTTCCGGGGATTATTATGCTGTATAATGTAAACTAAATATCCAGCGGTGCTACATTAATTTTACTAAACAGCCTAATATCTCATTTGCCCTCCTCTGGTCTGTTTCAAGGATATAAATTACCTTTCGATATTTGAATTTTGTGGTTCACTTTTGTCTTGTTAACAAAATAGCAAAAGGATATATAATGTTCTCTGAAGGGACTAATATGCTTGGGGCAATGATATACTTTAATCTGTGATGGCAGTTTGTCTTGAATCATAACCTTCCTCTTCTTAATGAACTAGACTTTGATTTTTTTTAAATTTCTTTATTGGTTAAGGTCTTACATATGTGTCCTTATCCCCCCATTAACCCTCCTACCCCCCCCTCATGTCCTCACCGCCCCCCCTGTTGCCTAAACCATTGATTAGGTTTATATGCATGCATACAAGTCCTTTGGTTGATCTCTCCCCCTTACTCACACCCTCCCCTATAGACTTTGATCTTGTACTGATACTTCTGATGCCACTGTGGAGCAATTTAGAATTTTATAACTCTTAAGACTGAAGGAGGAGCTTCCATATGAGCGGAGATGCCAAGAAGCCCAGGTCCAGTATCCCACCTGGCCCGTAGGTCAGGGCCTTCCCTTGGTTCCACTGCATTCATAGATCTGTGGTCATTGTCAATCATCATGAAAATGTATATACTCTCAAGCCATTTTCTAAAATTCTCTAAGTCCTTAACTTACAGCGTATTATAAAATGTTGATGCCACAACATAGTGTCTGTTTTATAAGCGTTTACACCCCAGAGTTATGAATCAGGTCTAGTGTAAGAACTTAGTTATCCTCCAAATTTTCCCTAGTTGGTGCTCAGTTCTGCTCTGAGCCCAGGCTTCTTGTTAGGGATAATTGGGACTAATGGGGACTCTGGGAAATTGGACTGCACCTGCCTCAACCAAAGGAGGCTGTTAATTTTTCTTATGTGTTGTATTTGTTGTTACCCAGTCTTTTTTTAAAACCCAATAATCATCAGAAGTGTAGATATTTATGAAAAATGTCCCGATTTTTAATTTTTTTTTTTTCAAAAAAGGGGACAAAACCACACTGAAGACTAAACAAAACTTAATGGTTGAATCAGACCGGTTCCTTCACCATAAGGAAAAGTTACCATTTTATTTCCATTGTTCTTAATTAAATACTTTTGCTCTATTTAGTCTTAAATTAATAATAGGTGAGATGGGAGATATTGAACCTTCTAATTTTGAAGGCCATGTCAAGGTCTTGCTTTTTGTTGGTTAAGTGATAGAGAGTTGGATAGTTCTGAAATAATAACTTGAAAATGTATTTTGGGTAATAAAAGTATCTTTACTTTCTGGATCTTTATCACTTGTATTTAGAAAAGGAATCAATTTAAAGTGGTGAACATTTAGTAAGAACTCAATGAATATTTACTAAATTAAAAATAAGAGGCCTTTAATTTTTTTATCTTTTAAAATATTTTTATTGATTTCAAAGAGGAAGGGAGAGGGAGAGAGAGAAAGAAACATCAGTGATGAGAGAGAATCATTGATTGGCTGTCTCTTGCATGCCCCCAACTGGGGATCAAGTCCACAACCCAGGCATGTGTCCTTGATGGGAATTGAACAGGCTGACGCTCTATCCATTGATCCAAACCAGCTAGGGTAAGAGGCCTTTTAAAAGAAAATATTTAATGTTGTCAAGGATATGGAGAACCTATAGTTCTAAGACACTGATGGTGAGAATGTAAATTAGCATAACCAGTTAAGAAACTGATCAGCAGTATCTACTAAAGTTGAAGTTATGGATGAATATCTTTAACTCTAATCCCACTTCTAAGTATATATCCAACAGATACACATATAAATACACTGAAAGTTATGTACTAAAATGTTCAGAATATCACTCGCTGCTCATAATAAGCAAACCAAGAAATTACCCAAATGTCTAAAAATATAGAACACATAAATACATTTTTTTTTAAATGGAAAACTATAGAGTAATGAAAACATACGATCTATAACTGCACACAACTATAGATAAATTTTACAGGCATAATGCTGAGCACATGAGCCAAACACAAAATAGTATATACTGTATAATTCTACATCCATAAAGTACAAAAATTGGCAAAGCTGATCTATGCTGTTGATAAAGCAAGACTAGTTGTTACCCTGGAGATATTAGTAACTGGAAAGGGAAGCAAGGGGAGGGTTTTTCTGGTCCTGGTCATGTTTTAATTCTTGATCTGGATGCAGGATTTCACAGATATGTTCAATTTTACAAATATTGAGCTGGACAAGATGGCTTCTTCACTTTTTTCTATGTAAATATTCCTTAATAATACATTAAAATGGAAAAGTAATAGGTCTTTTAAATACAAAAAAATAATTATTTGTGATTGAAGGAAATATATTTATTTTTTAATATTCCCCAATATCTTATAACCTATCTTAGTGTAAAATTAGGGTAAATTGAATGGAGTAGATTGTTAAATGGAGGTACTCTACAAATTATGGTGGTTTTTTGTTTTTTAAAATGTATTTTTATTGATTTTAGAGAAAGAAGAGAGAGAGAGAGAGAGAGAGAGAGAGAGAGAGATCAATGATGAGAAAGAATCATTGAACAGCTGACTTCTGCATGTTGCACATGGGGAGCGAATCCACAACCTGGGCATGTGCCCTTCCCGGAATCAAACTGTGACCTCCTGGTTCATAGGCCGACACTCAACCACTAAGCCATGCAGGCGGGTTTTATATAATCATATTTAAGGTATGTTTCTTGCTAAGTTCAGATATTTTTTTTTTTAAGAATCTGCATTTATTTTACAAAATTTGAAAAGTAAAATATAAAATCAAGTGTAAACCAGCTAGTATGCATACAGCATACCAGATACAATGCCTCTCATTTTTTAATAATTGCTCAATGCTTGATGATGAATAGTACAGTGATTCAATTTTTAATATAAAATGGGAAACCTCCATTTAATTTTTTGTTCACTATGCAAGTTAGGAATTTTCGATTTGTTACACAGAGCATTGCACCCAGAGGAAGTTTCCTCAAATTATACTTACTCTCCTAATAGTTCTTGAAGGAAAATTCCTCTCAAACAACCAAATGCTCATTTAGTTTCTATTGCAAATAAAGAAAACCAGAAACTTCGCCTGACTGTGTGGCCTAGGGGTTGAGTGTCGGCTATGAACCAAGAGGTCATGGTTTGATTCCAGGTCAGGGCACATGGCAGGATTTCCGGCTCGATCCCTAGTAGGGGATGTGCAGGAGGCAGCCAATCAATGATTCTTTCTCATCATTGATTCTATCTCTCCCCCTGAAATAAATAAAAAACCTATTTTTAAAAAGTAGCAACTTAAATTTAAATAATAGTCTACACTCAGAATTTTTAGAATTGTGTGTGACCAAATATGATTATGGAATACCCCTCCCCCTTCTTTTCATGAGGAAACAGACCCTAAAGGTTAAGGAATATTTGTAAATATATATCCTCAATAATTTTTATTACTAAGACCAAAACTCTCCCATTTTTTCAATGTCTGTCTTTTCAGTCTACAGAGTACATTCATGAGCATAATCTTAGTTGTTGCTAGTATTAAGAGGAACACATTTGTGTAATTTTAAAGTCTGTCTCATATTATGTGACAATATCTGCATTGGTGTTGGTATATTTTTCAGTTATGTTATTGTCCTTGACACACTAGATGTCTTGATTAAGAAATAAAGTAGGTCATTTAAATTCTATTTTGCTTGAAGCTTTTTCGGGTTTGACCAAGTTTGATGTCTTTCACACACAGATGAGTTTTCCTGCCTACAATTAAATACAATTACAGATGAATAGTGATTTCCTAGGGTTTTAAAAAAGAATCAGTGACCATGTCAAGTAATCTCATCTCATTGTTTTGATATTATCAAGATGTTTAGTGATCTTTGATAGCTTCTTGTTTTTTATTGGGGCATTGAGAATTGTCTGTGTCAATGACTTCAAGTTAAGTAAGGGCCTAGGAATTTTTCATCTTTAGATAGTTTAACCAGGTTTGAGAATTATGAAGCCCAGCATATCATATCATCTGTTATATTATATACCAAGGGATATTTGTAAAACTATATCATCATACATATATATGTACAAATATATATATACACACATGCATACATACATATACATAGATATGCTTTAGATATGTACAATTTAAATTTTAAGTAAAGTGTTTTAATGTTGCTATCAAAGTGATACATACATGTGATTTAAAAAAATCAAACAGTATACAGCAGCAGTTCTATCCCTTACCACAGTCACAAACTCCAAGGAATTTTCCTGAGACAAACATTTTTATTTTATTTTTATTGTTTCCCATAATTCTAAATCAGGAATTTTTAACCTGAAATCAGTGGATAGGATTCAGGAGATCTGTGTGCTTGGATAGGTTGAAAGTATATCTAAATTGAAATTTTGCACAGCCAACAGTCCACAGTAGTATTAGCAGTATTGTGACTTTATCAGTCATAGAATTCAGAAATGTTTTGTATGATGGTAAGTTGTTACAAAGTCTATCTTGAAATATTATTTATACTCATTTCTACTTCCAAATTAGATCTTGTCCTGTATAACAAAATGATAATATGCAAATCCACTAAACAGCGGAATGACTGGTCACTATGACATGCACTGACCCAGGGGGCAGACACTTAATGCAGGGGAGAGAGAGAGAGAGAGAGAGAGAGAGAGAGAGAGAGAGAGAGAGAGAGAGAGAGCTGCTCAGCCAGAAGTCCTGAGCCGGGCTCAGGGCTGGCGAGCACAGCAGCAGTGGCGAGAGCCTCTCCAGCCTCCACTGCAGCACTAAGGGATGGTTCACAGTGGGAGCAGGCCTAAGCCATCAGTTGTACATCCCCTGAGGGCTTCTGTACTGTGAGAGGGTGCAGGCTGGGCTGAGGGACTCCTCCTCCCCCCGCCTCACCTCCGAGTGCACGCATTTTCATGCACTGGACCTCTAGTTACATAATAAAGGGGCATATCTATTGTTACATCACACATTTGTTTAGTGGTTTTTTAAAATTTCAATATAACTTATTTCTTCTGCAACTCTAGAGATTTTGAGTTAAAATATCGAAATTGAAAATTATTTTAAGAATAGTTCCACAGGTTTCACCAGACTGACAATAGAGTCCATGCCAAATGTATGTTAAAAATCTTTGCTGTACATATTATATCACACTGTTTCTTGATTTATCAAATTTAGGCATTTGAGGCATCCTCTGCTATGACAGAAGAGGATTCAGTTTACTTATAACACTTCTTCATTATTCTTTTTCCTATTCTTTGATATGATTGTATTATTCTGTTATTTTTTATTGGTTACCTTTTAAACTTAGGGATCTACTTACTCTCTTAATATCACCATTGACCATATCTCTTGGCTGCCCCATTTTACTAAAGGGAGGTATTAGCATTCCTATCCTCTTCTTTGGCTTTCATGCTCCTCCTCCTTCACAATTTCTGTCATCTATCCTCCTATATTAACCATATCAAATATAATAACGTTTGCATTCTGTTCCAAAAACATAATGATATTCTGAAAACATAATTAACCCCCCAATTATTTATCTGTATGTTGATTCTAAAAGTTGAAAATTAGTCAACAGTGTTTACCTTGTTACGACTATGCCAATTTACACTGTGCACCTAACAACCAGACGACAATTACACGTCCTTTCGGAGCAACTCTGCTTTTCATGTTGAAGTTTCTAATTGCATTCCTTTATTCTCATATTTATTTATTTATTTTCAATATTTGCCTTTGTAATACTCTCAATTTATCCAAACTTCAAACTCTCTGATCTATCACCTATTCTAGGAAGTACCTTTATCTTGTTTAGGTTTATTTATTTATTTATTTATTTATTTATTTATTTATTTATTAATGCATATTGATTCCCATTTCTGAACTGTACTTATGACTTTCTACTCACATTGTTTTTTAGATTTGCTATAGAGCTTATCAGAATACATCTGCATAGGAACAAAGAAACTTTGCATAGCAACTAAAATTTCTGAGACTTTACATGTCTAAAAATGATTTTCTTCTGCCCAAACATTTGACTTATATTATTAGATGGAATATGAAATTCCAAGTCAATAACCATTCCACTTTCCCCAAATTTCATAAAGATGTATTAAGGCTAGTTTATTTAATTAATATTTTAATTTTTTTAATAGTTTATTTTTTAATAATAAGACTATATCATCTTATGTGTCCTTTTATTAAAAACTAGAGCTCAATGCACAAAATTCGTGAAGGGGCTCAGCCCCTGCTGCCACAACCCTGGCTACCTCGGCCTCGACCCCCACCTCCAGCACTTCATCCGGAAGGTTGTCCGGTCTAATTAGCATATTACCCTTTTATTATTATAGATAGTTGTATCTTTTGGATTGAATTATTCTCCTTTAATTTCTGTCACTTTTTTCCTTTTCTTTTGTATATTAAAAGTTTTGTATTGATCCTTCTTAGCTTTTCTTGTATACATACCATTTGTATGTTTGCTCAACTCAATCTCTAAGCATGTCTTGGAATTGCAAACAAACAAAAAAACCCTTCAGCCCATCCATTTTTAATTTTTAATTTTTTCTGATACTACATTGTTTATAAAATCTCATCATTTTATTAATTTAGTATCTTTTCACGTTTCTCTGCAGATTTTAATTTTATATTTATTTATGTATTTATTTATTTAATATTTTTATTGATTTTAGAAAGGAAGGGAGAGGGAGAGAGAGATAGAAACATCAGTGATGAGAACCATTGATCTTGATCAGCTGCCTCCTGCATGGGGATTGAGCATGCAACTCAGGCAAGTGCCCTTGACCTGAATCGAACTTGGGACCCTTCAGTCTGCAGGCCAATGCTCTATCCACTGAGCAAAACTGGCCAGGGCTTGATATTCATTTTTAAAATTTTCCTTTCCTGAATTATGTTTCTCCTAGAATATTATATTCTGTTAATTTCATCACTTCTTTCATTCTGCAGACTTTCCTCAACTGTTTGCTGATTCTTGGTTTCCTATATAACGTTGTAAAGAGAAGTTGCCTTAAGTCTGTGCCTCCTTACAGAGCTTGTCCGTAGGCAAGCTTTACTGAGGGGGAGGGTCAGATGGCCAGCCACAAATCTAAAGTCTCCTCAATCATTCAAACAAGAGAGGTATTTTTTGGAGGCTTGCCATTCTTGTTAGCAAAAACACTCTCTCTCTCTCTCTCTCTCTCTCTCTCTCTCTCTCTCTCTCTCTCTCTCTCTCTCTCCTTTTTTTTTGCATGGGAATTTGGTTTATCACTGAATTCCAGGCAGTGTGCACCCAGGGATGAAGCAGGTGAGTGCGGATTTGAGCACCTTAAGAGCCAAGTTTTCCATCTCACTTTGCTTCCTGCCCTCCATTTTGGCTAGTCTCTAAGTCCTTAACCTGCCTGAAGTATAAGAGGGTGGGCCAACATCTGTAGCCCTTCCATGGCTCTTACATGTTATAGTTTTCTCTGTTTGGTTTTATGTCATTTTCTCCCACACCTTTTCATTGTCCAGAAATCTGTTGAACAATGTTATCCAGCAATCACTCCATCTATATTCTGTATTGGTGGGGTTTTTAAAATATCTTTATAGTTCATTATTAATCCTCAATGGTGTCTTCGAGGGAATGGGAGTCTGTGCATAATCTTCAACCAGAAGCCCTGAGTATCACAGTGTAATAATAAAATTTTATGCTGTTTATAATTGTTTAACCCAAAGGTCTTATTTTGTATTACATGTCAAAACAAAGTATTTTTGTCCAGTTTAATATATATTACCTTTTATCAGAAATGTAACCAAAATGGTAAAACAGGAACAAAATTATATCTTATATTGTTCTGAACTTACTACGGGTGTTCACCATTTCTAAATATCACTTCATTTCATGATACATGAGTTAGCAAACAACAACCCAATTGCATCAATATGCACCTTCACCTCTGGGTGTTTAGTGATTTACATATAGCTGCAAATATTGGACTTGATCACTTTTTCTCCCAGTTCAGATATATTGAATGTTTATATACTTGAATATATATCATTATATTATAAATTATTCAATTTTATTTTTTCCTTTCTATGATAGCTAAGACATTATATTGATTTTGTTGAAATCAGTATCTGAGTAATTTACATTACGTATAACTTTCATTTTAGAATAGTAAGGGATAATGAAAATCTTTATTTAAAAATGTGTCTGATAAGGTTGAGAAACAGTGATCTAAAATCACAGAACTAAAATTTTTTGCCTTTCAGTTTTTATAAGAAAAATGGAAATAAACTTCCAAATATTGAAAGAAAAAAAAAGGAACTCTTTCCATTGATGCTTTTTAAAAGCAATGATTCAGAAATAAGTACTAGGAAGTGTTCTGTATCCCTGCATGTGATTGTGAATCAACAACATTCCATCTGCCTGTTCTTTACTTGATGGAGTCTTACTTGGATGTTCTCCAACAGAAACCAGCAAACCTTTTCTATAAAGCACCAGAGAGTAGACATTTCAGCATTCAAGAGCTAGCCTATCTCTGTTGCACTACTTAACACTGCTATTATAGCCTCAAAGCAGCCACAGACAAATTACAAATGACTGTGGCTGTGTTCCAATAAAACTTTATTTACAAAAATAAATAAACAAGAGGATGAATTTGGCATCCAAGCCAATAGTTTTCCAAACCCTTACTTGATCTTTGTGATTATCCCATCTTTCAAATTTAGTGGACTGTCATTAGTGATGACATTATAATCCATTCCACAAAAAAATTAAACATCTTGAAATATTTGTCCACATTTTAGTTGTTGAAACATGGTAGACATGGCTTTAGAAGCTTTTCTGTTTTGCTAAAGGCTTTTTGTTCACTATTTGGGTGTTTGTTGCGATGATTGGTAAGCCTAGCTGCTTTGTACATAGAAGAAAAACACTACTGTTAAATCTCTAAGCATTCTCGGTGATGGCAAGATCCTTTACAAAAGCTGAACCAAGTAAGAGATCATTCCATTATGAAGGAATGTAGAGAGAGTGGAAAATATCTACAGTGGATTAACCTAAAATAATTAAAGGTCAAGAAAAAATAATTTATGAGTAATGATTGAAGCTGTGATTAGTAAAGAAAAAGGAAAGCTTTTGAGGGCCTCCTATGAGTCATCACATATTTGAATAATTACCATGAAGTAGAATTCTAAGGTTTAATGGTTGCTGGCTTTTTTTTTTTTTTCCAGCTTTGACATTTTAAGAAGAAAAGCTTTTAAACACACACACACACACACACACACACACACACACACACACACACTTAATTAAGGTTTACATATAAGGACTATCATGGATGTAAGAAAGAGTAGCAATGACAAGTCAGCTGATAATGTGAATTATTGGAATTTCCTTTTTTTTTTTTAAACAGCGTACCTTTTTATTCTTTCAACTAGCAATATAACATAAGTGTCCTTCCAGTTCTGTATGGATAACTCTCACTCATTATCTTTAATACCTGTATTCAACCTGATGTATGTGTCAGTCTCCATTAGGCTATTTCAGCTTACAGGCCATTACAAACAACGCTGAGTAAACATCCTTGAGCATATCGATGCACCTATTTTCCATTTTATTTATTTATTTTATTTTTATTATTTTTAAAATTCAATTTATTGGGGTGATATTGACTAACAAAATTACATAGGTTTCAGGTATACAATTCCATAATACATCATCTCTATATTGCATTGTGTGCTCACCATCCCAAATCACGTCTCCTTCCATCACCATTTATCACTCCTTTACCCTCAACTTTAAAATATGTAGATTCGATAAACATTGATTTTTTTTTAGCTAAACCAGACAGAAAACAGATCTGTTGCTCAATAATACACACAAATTTGTTAGGTATTAAAACAACGGATACATTAATGACTTTCAATGCTATTAATAATGATAGTAAAGTACGACTTTTATTTCTGCTAATTGCTTTAGTTAGATGTGGTGAGACTCAAGACCTGCCAGGTTGACTGGTCTAAGGCATCACTCTTAGGCCACAGTGTACCCACTCTTCATTCCCTGCAGCAACTTAGCCCTTTGAGAGATGTTATCTAATGTTTAAAATGTTCCATGAAGCCTTTTCTAGATTTTTCTTGGTGATTTCAAGTTCAGAAATGTGATTTGCTTAATATATATTCTCAACTGGGAGTGATTTTAACTCCCTGGGGACAGTGGGCCATGTCTGGAGACACTTTTGCTTGTCACAATCGGGAGATGGTATGACATCTACTGAAAAACGGCTTAGGATGCTGTTAAATGTCCTATAATGCACAGCACAATCTCCCACAAAAAGGCTTAACTGGCCCAAACTGTCAATACTGCTGAGGTTGAGAAACTTAGTCTAAAATTTGGGGAATACACTTTTAGAATTCTTTAAATTCATACAATGTAAATGTTCACCAGTGAGGTTTGTATTTTATGTCTTTTTATGGAGCTATCAACAATACTGCGTTTCCCTTTATATCTCATAGGGAAATCCGTGATTATCAATATTTCTTCCCAGGTCAGGCATCCATTTGTTCATCACATATTTAGTGAACACTTGATGCGGAACCTAGGCTGACTATACAAGACTGAATAAGAAAAGGTCTTTAGTTAGATGACTGCTAGACAGCAAAGGTGCCTGTGTGTTTGCTGTTCGCCAGGACTTCTGTAATGTTTTTGTATTTGATAGCAGCATCTTGGGTGTCATCAAAAGCAAGGGTAGGCTTATGAAGTTTTGGAAGCTTTATTTCTCACTGGCAAGAGAATAGGGCAAGATAGCTGATTTACAGAATCTTATGTTCTATGTTTTTGCTGAAGTAACCTGTAGACCAGAACTGTTGAAGAACTACTAGCGAGTGACACCTCTTGTGAGCAGAGAGATGCAGTCAATGACTTTTGTTTTTACAAAAATGTAAATATCACCATTCCAGTAACGTATCATCACACAAACATTTCAATGAGTGTAGGAGCAAAGTGGATCTGTGCTATAGCATATTTGAACTTGCGGATATAGGTTTTCCAGGGCCTTTGCTTCTGCCATTATTTTTTGGAAACTAGGACATAGACTGGAGGCTTAATTTCCAAATGTGGATTTTAAAACAATGTTGTTTTTTTAAAAATACACAGTTAAAATATTTGACATGAGGAGATTTTACCATTCATTCTGTTGAAGTGGTTTGTTGTTGTTTAAAACAAATTTTCTTTGTGCTACTGAGAAAGAAAGCACCTATAAAAGGACCAGTCTATTTTTACTGTGCAATGATCCCCCTAGTGGATATGAGAAGCAGCTAGTGTCAGGATTTGCATAAAGAAGCAGGTGATTGTGGGTGAGACTTTGTTACTTGTTTCTCACTTTCAGAAGTGTTTTACAAGATCAGGACTGTCTTTGCTATTTTTACTAGAGGAACTCCCAGTGGTTAAGTTGCCTATTTTAGAAACTCTTAATGAGGTAGGAAGAGGTAGAAGTGCATAATTCTTTAAAGTTAGAAAAAGATAAAATATCTTCAACAAAAGTTGGAGTGATGCATCTAATTTTTTAAAGCACCACTTAAAGAAAAGACTTTTTACCAATTATGTTCTGTTCTTTTATTTAAATTGGCTCACATTTTTAAAGTAGTCATAATGCCATCTGGTGCTTCTGTATATCTGACCAGTAGTTAGAAGATTTTTTAAAGCACAAATAAGTGTGAAGGAATATTGATGATGTGAAAATTGATTATTTTTGATGAAAGCGCTTTTTAAGGCAAATGTATCAAAATAAGATGTTTAAGGCACCTACTTGTAGTAGCTATGTCATAAAACTTCCAAAATAAAGATTTGACTGAGTAAAATATAATGTTAAGCCTATAAATTTCAAATATGATAGATTCAGAACACTGGGAACAGGACCAGGAACATAGAGATAAAGGCCCCATTGAGGTAGATAAAACTGAAAATATTGCTAGATCAAAGAGCTTTACCATGTTCAAATAAAAATAATGTTAATGATGAGCATACAATGAAAATGATGTCAATGGAACATTATTTTGCCTAAGTGAGCAGTGTTATTATTTCCCTCCTTTGAAAAATACCTTGCTGGTTCATGAAACTGCTACTGTTCTAAGGAAGATAACACTTAAGTAGGAAAATACCCTCTGTCTTTGTAAAGGACTTGGAAACTAGTAGAGGGTAGTACCCTGTTAAGTAAGATGCATTTTGCAAATGCAGTATTTCAAAAAGTCATGTTTGCTAATAATCATTTTCTAATATAAAATCTGTATAAAATATAAGGCAAATGCATATGCTCTTTATGGAAATGATTGCTTCCCTTTGCATTTATTTTTTGATGTCCATAATTAATGTCCTTTAAACTTTTTACTTTGGAAAATACATATAGAAAAATAAATAAGTAGTTACCTTGTTACAGAAATCCATGATACAATGTGTGGGATATAGTACGGTAAGTGACATACAACATCAATCAGGTAATGAGAACTTCTACAAATTTTGCTTGATTTATTGAAAAGAAAACCACATTTTTCAGTGATTAACATTCTTTGATGACAGTAATGATGATGCATGAATTGGATGAGGAGATAGGCAACAAGAAGATAAAAGGATAGAAAATCTATAATTAACAAAAAACATACACAAACAACAATTAGTGTAAGTGAAATATATTTCTGCAGAATAAAAATGGAACAGAGGGAACAATGAGAATCAGAGACAATTAGGGTGGATGTAGCTCGGATCTCAGAAATGGTGAAAGGCAAAAGATAATGTAATGCAACTTGTACATACAAACAATGGAAATCTATTCAAAAGCTCTTTTAAAAGGCCTCCCCCTCACACATAGCGGATCTTATTCTGCCTTTCCCTTAGCATGTTTTCTTTAATATTCCTACAAACTGCCTGAGGAAACTAAACACTTGGCTTGATTTTAAAACTATTTGTAGCTCTACCACATCCTACTTTGAAGAAGCCAATATATCACATGGGTTTACTTAAACATTCACTTGGCTTTGCTTTTGAGTGGACGGTTAGTCCAAACTGCCTGATATTTCAATGTTACCATAGTGATGAGTAGTGGACACTGTCATCTTTCTCTTTTTAATTAAGGAACAGATGCAGGTAAGGCTGATCTCTCAGTGACCCTCTTTAAGACGGCATCAACACATTGATTGTTTCCAATTCTTTTCTCCCTCCTGCAATTTTAGCTTTGTCCTTTCTTCAGATCAAGGTCTCCGTCCTCTTAGGTTAAAGATGCAGGAATTCCTTTTAAACCCTTCCTTTGGGAACTTTATCTTAGAAGAAATAAAACACACTTCCACTGAACACCAGTGAAACACAAATGCTTTTTTAATTCTTCAACAAGATGCTCTGGCTTTCTTGATTTAAAATTCTGTGATTTTTGTTAAAATTCTGTTTAGCCTTTAAAGACCATAAATATTTCTACTTCGACACCTTTCTTGAAGTAACCAAGGTGCCCTTTCGCTTTTAGTATAATTACCAAGAAGGTATATTTGGAAGGTATAAATGGTGTTGCTGGCACCATCATTCTTTGGGCTATCATCTACTGAAATGCACTAGCACTATAAGAATTATTTAGGGAGTAACCTACCAGTGTGGTATTGTTTAGGTGTTTTTTCAAATAAGGAGAGTTTGTGCCCGAAGGTGCTTGCAGTTTGTTTGTATATAAGGTAGGCAGAAATGAGTGTTTTAACCCATTGCATGTTCTGGGTGGAAGGAACAACAATTTCTGGAGGGATTAGAGGTGGGGCGATTAATAGGCACCCAGGAGACAGAGATACAGGCCAGAAGGATAGCCTATACAATAAAATGCTTATCCTAACTAATTTTAATTCCTTTCACTTAGGAGTGTTAATATTGACTCAGTTCTTTTAAGGCTCTCCTTTATCTCACCTCAATTTTGTGGCGATTTTGTCTGATTTGTTTTTTGTATCAGATTTCTTTGGTGTTAGAAATTTAGCTAATCAAATGTAGCAATCCTTTTAGTGTATTTCTAATTCTTTGATGCATGTTAAATAACATGGATCCCAAATATTTGTTTGATTATTTTCAACTCTTTTGATGTTACTGCCTTTGTGATCTTTAGCACATATACTTTACAAAAATTAGTTCACATTTTACATTTGTACATTTGAATACTTTCCCACAGAATAGTTGGTCTATAAGTATGCACAATCACATTTTATTTTATTTTAATGCAATATTTTATTTATATATTTTGACAGTCAATATTATTTTATATTAGTTTCAAGTGTAGAGTAAAGGGATCAGACAATTATATAAATTTACAAAGTGATGCCCCCTATATTACTAGTACCCATCTGGCACCATACTCATTTATTACAATATTATTGACTATATTCTCTATGCAGTACTTTACATCCCAGTGACTATTTTATAGCTACCAATATGTACTCAATCCCTTCACCTTTTTTTATTGTTTAAAGTATTAAAAATAGCCGAAACCGGTTTGGCTCAGTGGATGGAGCGTTGGCCTGCGGACTGAAAGGTCCCAGGTTCGATTCCGGTCAAGGGCATGTACCTGGGTTGCAGGCATATCCCCAGTGGGAGATGTGCAGGAGGCACATTTGGTTTCCCACGGTGATCTCTAGATGATAAAAATATCCTTTCCAATGCACAAAGACTTCTCTGGCCTTTCAATAAATAAAATCCATAGGTGTTATAAAATAAATAACCCACTGAAACTAACAGTAGTCATTTCAGTAAAAAAAAAAAAATTGTGACCTCATTTTATTGTGATCATCTTTTCTAATTTCTGTATTTTTCAACACATTTGATTTTCCATTCCACCATTTATATCAGGATGTGCATGCCATTATAATGTTATAAAAAGATATTCAAAACTTGGTTGCAAAATAGAAACTCAAAACTTTTGAGTTCCCGACAACAAAGAAGACTAAATAATTTATAAAATCTAAAGCAAAGATTTTAGTGTTTTCTCAAACAAACAAAAAATGGCTACTTAGATAACACCAACAATTTGCACTTAATGCTTTTTAATTTATTCTTGGTATGTGGACCTCTTGTGCAACTTATAGCAATTAGAGGCATACTTTAATTTGCTTTGCAATCTGAACTTCGTAATAACAGTGTGTATCTATTAGGTCCTTGGAGAAGCCACTTGGGCTCAACCTGAGATTGTCCTTCCATCTTCACATCCTCACCCTCCCTGTGTTAGCTAGGCCTATTAGTCAGGGATTTCATTTTACCACCTCAAAACTGCTAAGGCAACCTTGTCATTGTAATTTTCACGCCCTTTCTTTTCCTTTGTTCTTTATGTCAGTGAAATCTTATCTCCACAGTTTTCTGTCATAGCTTAATAGCTTGGAACAAAGTTCAATTAGAGTCTCTATCATAATAAAGCAAAATGCACAGATGAAAAAATTAGTAGCCCCTGCCCATCCTTGTACTTGATTCAAGCACTGTTTGTTGAATTCTGCCTATCAGTGAAACTGAATATAAATTGGATATAATATTGTCAAATGTGTGCATACACATAGATTTGGGAAATCTTAATGCAACTGTATTGTTCTAGAAGCTTTTTCTTTGACATGGTAGCACCCTGGTAAAGTTCTTAGTGTAAATTTTATTCTCTTGTTGGTGCAGTGTTTAACCATATTGTTAAATCCAGAATCTCTAAATAATGTATGGAAATTTAACATCTGAACACTCTTTTAATATTTCAAAGCCTTTTGAAAAGGAGTATTGGTTCATTTCCATACGCTGCATTTATTCAATTAAAATCACCTTTGCTCACAGGTTAAAGTCATGGGCCATTGTCTGTACTTATTCTACTTATGCTGCTGTCTGCTCAAGGTTATTTGGAAATTACACAGCAGAGAAACTTTCCGAAGAAATAAATGGTATTATTGCAAATTTACTAGCTGGGTTATTTGGGAAGCAATATATTGACATCATTGAACATTATCAGCAATCCCACTGCCACCACTTCCTCCTCCTCTACTCAGTGAGCTGTTAAAAGACACAATTTGTTGTACTATGTAGCTAACAAGAAGTAAATACCATGCAGCAGGTGCTACACAGGAAGGCACTGAGTGTTATTGTACTAACTGTGCCTGACTAATTCTAGCCAAAACAACAATTCTGTATTCAGCAAAGGAGAAAAACAGATAATTTAATGGAGATTTGGAGCTTGCTTGTTTGTAATGTCTGGGTTATACTTGAAAAATAGAACCAAGTGAGTGACATGGCCAGAGGAAATCCTCTGCTGTAGAGATTTACACTCAACTCAGTTGAATGGATGATAATTGGATGCAGGTGACTTAAAATATTGGATAATCCAAGACTTCTTTCTATATATTTTTGAAAGAACTCTGCGATTATTTTGAAATGGATCTACCCTCCACATCACATTTCTTTTAGTTTAATGCATTTCCTGCATTTAAAATGGAAAATACCAGAATGTGTACAAATATTCTAATACTCACTATCCACTGATAAAGGAGGAATTGTAGGTGTTGGAAATGGGAGCAAGAACTGAAGTGGAGAAATATTTTGAAAGAGTACTATCCGTATAAGTTTCTAAATACACAAACAGGATTTGTGCATCTGCATTGCACTTAATTTGACATAATATGATTATTATCATAGAGTTGGAATGTACCCTTAGGTCTCATCACATCCAAATTTCTTATTTTACAACTGACCAAAAACAAAGCTACAGATATGAGGTGAGACGCACACCTTGTCTTACAGCTCTATTACTGAATCAGAGAGTGTACGGTTAGCACTATTTGTGTCTTGTTTTGTTTTTATTGATTAAGTTATCACATATGTGTCCTTATTCCCACATTACCTCCTATCCCCCCACACTCATGCCCTCACCCCCCCTCTTGTCTGTGTCTATTGGCTAGGCATACATGCTTGCATATAAGTCCTTTGGTTGATCTCCCCCCATTACTCCCACCCTCCCCTAACTTCCCTCTGAGGTTTGATGGTCTGATCAATGCTTCTCTGTTTGTTGATAAAGGGAGAGTGTAAGGAAGAGAAAGCCTTTTCCTACTTAATGCCATAACCAGTGCATTTGCATCCCTGAGCGAACCTAGCACCTCTTCAGCAAGCCAGTAGGTAGAGTAGTGACTCAGACTGAGACGTGTTTGCTGTAGTATATGCCATGCTGGGCCACTAGGACTGAAGCCCTCATTCCCAGCTGTTGGAATTGCTGGTAGCCACTAACTCAGCTGAGTCACTTTCTGACACTTGCCTCATTTGAAGAGAGCTACTTTGCCTCATGGCACTCTCTCTACCTGTGGGCACCCTGCACCCGATGATTGGTTGATGAATTATAAAAGTTCAACTCCTTTATCCCAATTCAGGACAATTTTGAATGGCCATCAAAGGTTTCTGAAGGATTTTCTGAGGTTTTTGTTTGGATTAAGTCAGTTTAGCTCTTCTCTCAGCCAAATCCTTTTTCCTCCCAAATTATTGATTCCAAGAATATACCAAATACTCTTCCTGTTTGCAAATGCTCATCTCAGAATCTGCTTCCTCAGGGATTCTGGCCTACAAAACCACAAAGGACATGAGCAGTTAATCAGATGTAGCTTGAATATTTTAAAATGTCACAACTGGTAGGTGGATTATGTTTAGCAAAGTCAGTGATTGAAGTCACACTTTATGTCAGGGTGATAATGGTGGAGAAATGACTCAATTTAGAATAAGACCTGAGCTAGAAGTTGGGAATTTGTGGGTATCAGTCAGGTCTTGGCCAATTGGAGAAGTAGCAGACAAAATTGTAGAATCATCAGAGCCTCAGATAAGATGTCTAGGCTCAGAAGTGATTCCAGGACTAACGAATAGCCTTTTGGTTAAGCAGAAACCATATTGAAACCCAGTGAATGACAGAGCTATACTTGGGGAAGGGCACATAGATACGGAGGGCTAACATGAGTCTGAGCATATGAACACACAGCTAATTCCAGAACCTTCCGGCTGCTGGGGGACGGCTGCTGGTCACAGCTACCCTTTGTCAATATGAGCTCTAAACTAGACATGCCTGCCTCTTCAGGGAGGGGAAAGTAATGGAGAGAAGCTGGGATTGTGAGAACAGAGAGTTTAAGACAAAAAAAAACACAACAACAACAAAAAACAACAACCGATTATATACATTTCTGGGAAGAAAAGCTGCCTTACTAAAGAAAGTTTTGCTCTCATTCTCACATTTCTAGATTGCTTCTGAAATCCATGAGTATATAGTTTATCAAGGCAGTGGCAGTATTCACATTCATCTTTGTGAGCACTGTGGCTGTTTTTAAAAACCTTGCTTTGTTAATAAGTCCTGTAATTTAGAGTCCATGCTGGGGATGGGATGGGGTAAATGATCTCAGGAAAAGGGTCAAATAGATACCAATCTCCCAAGCAATTGAAAACTCTGTGCGCACTTGGGCGTGAGTGTGATTTGCCCTCTCTTTTAGATTTATTTTTTTGTATTTGGTTTTGTTTTTTTTAAATATGAATGAAGTCTAGATTTTAGCTTTTCTGGCAAGAAATTCCTGATGCCTCTTTCTTTTCTTCTGCATTGGGATCCCTTTGGTTGTAGTGTCAAAAAATAACTTTTTAAATAGTAACTCATTTCTTTAGACTCATCTTCCTTCTTAGAATCTGACATTTTATTCCAACATTGTAAGGAATGAGAAAGTAAGAGATTGATTAACACTTGAAGATGATGATGTTATATTAGCTGAGATGAGAAAGAAAAGAAAAACTATTCAAATTCCATTTCATTTAATTGTAAAATCCAGTAATTAGTAGGTTTTTCCCCTCTGGCTTTTTAGAAGCCTGTTTTTTTTTTTCCTGAAATAATCCAAAAGTGTCTCCCCCCCCCCCCCCCCGCCTTCTCTCTCCTCTCGGGGTGTGTGTGTGTGTGTGTGTGTGTGTGTGTGTGTGTGTGTTGTTCTTATAAATGATTTACTTGGGGAAACAAAAGAAAGGAGGAAGTAGCCAATACAATTTTGATGAAGTCCAGATTTGGGGATGACTTTCTCTAAAATCTCATTACTTATTATAAAACCCCAAAATTTAGACCCCCCACTTTAGTGTGGAATTGTCATTCAGTCTGTCATGTAGACCAGAGAGGGGAAGAATTGACAGTCTAGAAACAGTTAAATTCTTGCCTGAAAGCATGATGCTTGACAGTGGTGGCATTAAAAATCGGTGGGGGAAGTATGGGCTCTTCAGTACATGGGGCTAGGACAATTAGTTATCCATATGGGAAAAAAGTAAAATTAGATTCTGGTGACAGAATTAATTCCAGGTGGCTTAAAAATCTGAAAGTGAAAAGCAAAACAAAATTCTACAGTCAAAAATAGTATTTTTTATGACCTCAGGTTAAGGAAGGATTTAATAAAAGGAAAGAATAGTATATTTGGCTTTATTAAAATTGCATTTTATATACATTAAAAGGGATCATAAAGAATGAAAAAATGGCCTGGATGGTGTTGCTCAGTGGTTGAACATTGACACATACCCCGAGAGGTCGCTGGTTTGATCCCAGTCAGGGCACATTCATGAGTTGCGGACTCGATCCTCAGTACGGGATGTGCAGAAGGCAATTGATTGATGTTTCTCTCTCATTAATGTTTTTATATCTCTTTCCCTTATTGATTGATGTTTGCCTCTCATCAATGTTTTTATCTCTCTTTCCCTTATCCTTCTCCCTTCCTCTCTCTCTAAAAATCAATAAAAACATATTTTTTTAAATTGAAAAATATTAAACCACTGATATTGAAAAAACTATAGCCACCAAAGGATAAACATTTAGAACTTCGACAACCTAATAGTAAAATGGGAAAAAATGTATAGAAAGAGAATGCAATTTTAATAAACAAGGCAATTTACAGAAAAAGAAACATAAGTGTTCAATAAAATTATCTACAACTTTTCTAGTCATGATAGAAGTTCAAATTAATATACTATCTCATACCCTTCAGATTGCCAAAAACAAATGACTATAGCAATGATAGTGAGAGTAAAGAGCAATGGGAGCTCTCCTATGATTTTAGAGGCAGTGAAAATTGGTGCAATCACATTATAGAGCAATTTGGCAATATTCAATTGGGGAAAAAATGAAAAATATTTTCAACAGACAAATATAAATTATTTGGCTTATTCATACAACAGTTAAAATGAATGAACCAGGATGACAAATATCAATAGAGATAATATGAAAATATTTGTTGAGATAATGAATCATTTTTAGACAAAATGGAGAAAAACTGCTTTGAAGGTGTTGATCACGAAATACACAATTTAATGACACTTTAACTGGTTGACTAGTCCTAATCACAAATTGATTAATGGATTGGGTATGGTGTTCTATTCATTCACTTTTTTATCATTAACAAACCATCCTGAAATAGAGTGGCTTAAAACAGCCCCCATTTTATTTAGCTCATGATTTTGTGGGATGGTTGGGACCTCTCACCATATGGTCTCACACCCTCTAACAGATTAGCCTTGGCTTCACAAGGCAATCTCTGGGTTCTGCAAAACAATAAAAGAGAACACATTTCCAAAGCCCAAGTACTTTCTTTGACCACTGCTAAGGTTCAGGGGTCCAGAGCAACTGCCACGGGCAAGCCCACATTTAGGGACGGGGAAATAGACTGCCTCTCTTAATGGGAAGAACTGCAACGTTACATTGCGTAAAGGTATCCACATGGGAAGAATGTGTGGATGTTTTTGCAGTCAGTTAGCTGTGTTTTTACACAGGTATCTGCGTTTGGTCTATGAAACTTTTATATAAGTCACTTGGATGAGGATCTTTTCCTTAGGACCAGGTCAAGGTGCAGCTTGTAGGAGAATGGCTTTACCCCTGTTTTATTACCCAGGACCATAGGTCTAACCAGTTTCTGCCAGGGGAACAGGCTTGGGCTTTCTGGGCCTGCCCATCTCTAGTGGCGTGGGGTTTACTGAGGAAGCAACCACCTTCAGGGGCCTCTGAAGATTAGGACAGACAGCACTTCCAAGACTGAATCAGAAGCATACTATTCTGCTTCCCCAATAATGTAGAGGCCCTGTTGTGAAGACAGAGTTCCCTGGCTGGGATATTTAGAGTTAAATCCAAAAAGATTATTGGAGGAAAAAAGCAGAATTTGGCCCTGGCCTGGACAGTAAATACATTCTTCTTTATATATTTATTTCCCCCCAGAATATGAGAGAGAGAAGACAATGAATTAGAGAAATTCAGCTACATCCACTTTTCTGTAACATGAGAACTTTCCTCGGGAATGGAGGTAGGCTGAAAACCCATGTTCTTGAGGTCAAATGGGCTTCCCTTCTCTGGCACCAACATTCCAGGTTCACTCTGGTTTTAAGTATGTAAATAGCCAGCAAAGCAGTAACCAATTTAACTTCTAACTCTGATAAAATATATTGGGGTGAGGGGCACAGGGTTGAAGAGAAGACCAGAAAGAGCTATAACAAAACCTTAATAGTTATCATAGGTTTGGCAGAGGTATGCGTCATCAATATTTTCTTCTATGTTTTCTGAGGTTTGTAATAACTCTAATGATAACATATTATGTTAAAAACCATGGGGCCCGGGCAACATGGCTCAGTGGTTGAGCTCAATCCACACTGTGGGGCATACAGGAGGCAGCCGATCAATGATTCTCTCTCATCATTGATGTTTCTATCTCTCCTCTCCCTTCCTCTCTGAAATCAATAAAATATATTTAAAAATTTATAAAAAATCATGGGGAAAAAGAAACTTTCCCAGAGCCAGGATTTAAAACCAGGCCAGAGACTGTACATTATTCACATTTATACCTCATACCCATTTTAATCCCATATAGGTGCCAACTTCTAAATGTTTATTGAATGCATGTAAAAACTGTAGAGAGTTCACATTGGCTCACTGTGAGAAATAATTTTCTAGGATGTAAAGTAGTTAAAAAATGCAGTGCTCTGTCAAGCAGTAAACGCCATCCCTGAAAGCATCCATACGGAGCTGGATTAGACAAGCAATGTCTTGGAAAGAGTAATAAGTCTGATTGCAAATTTCAGGTAAGGCATCATGGGGGAGCTTGCATTAAATGGATGAGTAGATTTCAGAGATGAAAAAGGACCAGGTAGGTAGAAATTTAAAAAGAGTTAGAAAAAAATAAATAATTATATGGCTCCAAAAAGCCACCACTGAACTACGAGTTCCATATATCACAGCTTGAATTATTGGGTTCTTTTAAAGAAAAATATATTGTCAATATGAGCACGGATTACCTGTTTTCTAGTAAATCATTTGTGTCATTTGCGTCTATCTCATCCCATTATTGGACTTTTTAATTTATATTTATTATAAAAATTTATCCCCAATTCACTTTATATTTCTTTTCGTGTGCATATCTAATTTATATTTTGTACTTTTAGAAAATTTTCAAATTTCAAATTTTGCCATTAGCTTTAATCAGTACAACACAATTGATGCAGTGTATGATAACAGCGCATCATAATTTTGTTATAATATGGAGTTACATTCTGTTCATATTCTCTTCCTCTTTATTATGTAAAATAATTAAGACAGCTAAAATAAAAGACCGGTGGTATTTGAAAAGCACCTATACCTGTTGTGTATGTCTCTGAGAAGTCAAGCATTTCTGAAATACTGTGATTTCCTGCCAGGCAATGTCACAATGCAGCTTTCCTTTTTGAATATGTGAACAAAGAATCCAACTTAAGAATGCACTTGGGCTTTTTCCCCCCAAAACTGTTCTGAATGACAATTAAAAGAGAGGACGTAAAGACAATGCAGCAGCAGAACTTCTGCTCACCGGAATGTTTTTCAGGTTTTCCCATAAGGTGTTGACAGTTCTCTGTCAACTTGTAGGCTTGAAAAACAAAAAGCAGTCCTGCTTGTCAGGTGTTCGCTGGTCCCTCCCCAGATCCTCCAGAGTGCTCGGAGCTCTAGTTCAGATGTTTCAGTGTCATGTAATTTATTCCGTCTCCAAATGTCAGTCCCCCACTACCTCACGATTTGCTCTCAGATCGGATGCCACTGCGTACTGCCGATACCCTGAAAGTGCTCAGGGTGCAGATCTTGGTCTATCCTACATTGATAGTGTAGAAGTAACATTAAACCATTAACAAAAATAATGAAACTTTTAAAGTAAAATAAGTATTTCTTTTGGGTGTATTTTAATCCAAATATGTTAATGTACCCAAATTAAAATATTTTGATATGCTTTTAAAAAACGTTTTCCTATGCTTTTTCATTGAGGGGACTCCTTGAACATAGTTATTTTGTATTTTCTTTACAGAAAATCATACTACTATATAATATGATTGTCTCATCTACTGGCATTATATATGTCTCTTTGGGCACTTGAGATGATTCAGTAAGAGGTCTTTAACCAAACAGTAAGAAAGGAACACTTTATTATTCCAGGAGTGTTCTTCGTGATCACGTAGAAATATAAGTGAATGTGAGTTTACACTTTCCTTTCATTAGCCAACATCATTTCAAAGTGAGGCGAATGATCACTTTCACTGAGCTGGAAGTTAAGAATCTGAAAAGAGTAGTTGTAAACTACAGATTTGCTTTTTCCTTTAAAATAAAAATCTAAGTAAGTAAAAAGTTGTGGAAATATTTTACTAAGATTTTTTAATAAAAATACATTTTTTAAAAAAATGGGGTAATATTTTTGGAGATTTCAAGTATTTTAAAATCAAATATAGGATCTGATAATCATCTAAAATATTTAGTCAAAATGTATTATTTCAGGCATACTGATTCATTATGTTTAAATTGTTCTACCTGATCTTATGTATTAATTCCTTTCATTGAAGGGCTATGTACCTACATGCTTTCCGTTTCCTATATAATAGAGGTGGTGTAATAACTGCAAAAAGCCATTAGAACTACTTTATAACTCTTTTATTATACAAAGCACTTGTGGAAAGGAAATGAGATGGAAAATATAGTAGCCGAGAACTTCCACATTCAGAATGCATCTTACATTTACTCTAACTATTCGGGTCTCATCTTAAAGAACTCCTTATAGAAATCTTTATGGCAATCTGGTGTTTAGACCAGAGAGGCGAGCACATAAGGCCTGGGCATGTTACCAGTCTTTCTGCTCTTTGTCATATGCTGTTTGGTTATCACCTAGAGGATACTTCTGTGCCTCAATTTCCCACATTTATCAAAGATGACAATATAGTTCTGGAGGATATATACTAAGATGTTTACTAAAAATTAAATTTCTTATTTGGTTAGTTATTTTGTGCATGAATGTATAAAGACATATACAGTATATGTGTAGTCCTGTATCAATCCCTAATATTCATATATAAATACAAAACCTAACACTTATTCTTTAAGATGGCAAGACATTAATATATTCATGCCAGCTTTTCCAATATATCATTTTAGGGGACTGGATCTGGCAAAGCTATTATTTGTAATGACAACTGGAATGCAGATGGATCTTACTTACAGACTGTATGTAGGAACCTGGGGGGAAGGGAGTAGCAATCCTTTGTTTTTTAAAGATGAAGCAGAAAAAATCTTCTCTCTTCTGTAGATGGAGGAATTTGTTAGAATCAAGGACTAAAATAATGAATTAATGATTAGCTAGAAATTGCATTTCTTCCATCTTCCCACTTTACTAATATTTTTACCCTCTGAAAATGTATGGATATTTTTATATAGATGTATTACTAACTTTTGGATGAATACCAATATTTTTCATTTGCAACCAGGAGTATATTACTGTTCTTATCTAAATTCTCTTTAAGGAGTCATCAGCAATTTCATTATAGGCATCTCAGGCAGAAAACTGATAAGCATTTTTTTTCTCATTCTTAAGGAAATAGTCAAGTATTCTCTACTATAGGATACCTTTCTATGGGGTGTGATTCAGAAGGCTGGATGAAGAAGGCACTTTAAAAAATGATACTTCTCTTTTAAATATATCTTCCTAATTAAGATTTACTGCCATAATGGGCCCCTGTTTGCCAGTAGGATCATATAATGTTTCTCAAGTGTGTTGAGATGGTAAAGTTTGAAGATGACTGATTTAGGAGATTTGATGATGTTTTATTGATGTAAGACTCTACAGCCATATTCAAATATGGCTGGGAACACCAAATCATTGGAAATAGTGGTGATTCGAGGGTAGGTAGATAGAAGGAAGACTACAACTAGCCCTCTGTGTGAAATAAGTCACTCAGAATATCTTTATTAATTTTAGGTTGTGAGATCATTCACTTATATTCAAGTAATCAAATCCATATGTGTCTTTCCCCTTGGTGCTTCCCTGTTCACCAACTGGTATTTTATTCTATTTTCCCGATTCAACAGATT
This sequence comes from Myotis myotis, assembly GCF_014108235.1. NCBI lineage: Eukaryota > Metazoa > Chordata > Mammalia > Chiroptera > Vespertilionidae > Myotis > Myotis myotis. The sequence goes on from NW_023416335.1 coordinate 180,312,243, forward strand.
TGCTGGAAAGGTTTGGTAGTTCAATGTCTACATAAACCTCACTCAGGCAGCTTTTGGTAATAGCAATTGTGATACTACACTGTTCTTAAATGAAAAAAAAATACTACATCATATAAATGACAAAAATAGACAGTTGCTGAGGCAGCTTATTCAGAGCTTGTAATTTCAGAGAATTATAAATTGAGCCCTTATCCCCTAAAATTTACATTCACCATTAGATTGATGTTGAAATATATAAAATCAGTATGATTTTATTCAGAAGTCCTGTGTTGATATATCCTTGTTTTGTTTTGTTTTGTTTTTAAAGGTGATATTTATGGAAAGGGGTCTCTATACTTTTAATATTTTTAAAATATAAAGGCAGGGATTCTTATCCATTGCTCACAGCTTTCCTGGGGATGTAGGTACCTTCTCCTGGCTTTTGGCCCATTTCTAGATGTCAGTAGAGACTGACTATTTGGAAAACGGTGAGGACTAAAGAGCTCTGTCTCTCTCTTCATTACACTGAAACCCTGGAATTTCTCCTTCCAACTAACTCTAATGATATTTAATTTTTTTCTTTATTAATTAAGGTATTAGATATGTGTCCTTATCCCCCCATTGCCTCCCCACCCCCTACTCATGCACTCATCCCCCTGGTGTCTGTGTCCATTGGTTAGGCTTATATGCATGCATACAAGTCCTTTGGTTGATCTCTCCCCCTAACCCCCACCCTCTCCTGCCTTCCCTCTGAGGTTTGAAGGTCTGATCGATGCAGTTAGCTCTTTCTCCTCCTCCTCTCCTACTTCTTGTTGTTGACTAAATTCTATAATCCAAAAGATCTATAAATTAGCAGAGGAGGGAAACAAGAGATGCTTTTAATTTTGCTTGTTGTTTGAATAAATGGAGGTTGTGAATATTTAGATCAGCCTATTTTTAACTATTAACTTCTTTCAATATTTTAAAATGAAGACTTACCATAGGAAACATATTTAAGAATTAGCTCCTAGAAAAGAAGAATGTGATTTCCCCACACAAGTTATAAATATTTTATCTCTAGTAGTAAACTAAATGATCTCAGAAATTATAATTGGGATTTGCATCTTAACTTGAAGTTCATTGATCCCCAATATATAACATTCATAATTCCTTTTCAGAGTATTTGCTGTCAGGCAAAATAAGAAGGACATAATCTGACATTTAAATTAATTTAGCAAAGATATAAAATTAATCTACCCCACATAGACCTGGTAACTAAGTAAGTCTGCCTGACACTTGTTTGCTTTTACCTTGTACACTTTAATAAACACATAAGGTAAAAACAGAAACTAGAAAAGATGAGTAATAAAAATGAGATATGTATTGCTTCATATTACTCTGTATTACTCTTTTAAATATATGTGCAGGGTGGGTATTGTACTTAAAGCTTGCCATATCTCTTTGAAAATTTGTCAACATATTTTTTGTCTTACTATTCATAAATAACAGCCTATTTACAAGAGGCAAGTTATTATTTTCAGTATTGATTACATAATAAAAATAATTCTAAAATTATGTATATGGAGAGAGAGGACCAAAATACACACTTGCTAGTTATAATAAACATGTGGTTGTAATATTGTAGTGTCCAACATGTCGACACATATGCAGAAATTCTTGGTATTAAGTTAATTAGATGTCTATTTAAGGAATTAAGAAAACAGGCCACTTTAAATTTTATGAAACTATGATATTTATATATCAGTTTTGTTTAATGATCTTGGAACCATGTCTTTGGTACTTTCAGAAATATTCTGGCAATATCACTGTGATAAAACAATCATTGAATAAATGAATACAACATCCTAAACCTTGAATATTTGATTCTGCTTTTGCCTTTGACAGCTAAGTGTTGCCTGAGTTTAGATATTCTCACCAACATTAGTGGATTTGTATTTAGTGACTAATTTTAAGAAAGAAAGAAAGAAAAAAGCGTAACTTTCTTCCTGAATGTTATGAGTTCTTGGGGCCATCAGACCATTCGGGTTCCACAGTGAAAGCAAGAGTCATGAGAGATGAAATAATAACATTATTTTTGAAGTTTGGTTTTGAGGTTGAAACAGCAGTACCTGGGAAATCATTTCTGAAATTTCTCCTTCCAACTAACTCTAATGATATATTTTGAAACTCGTCCTAAGGCATTGCAGTTAGCTCTTTCTCCTCCTCCTCTGCTATTTCTTCTTGCTGACTAAATTCAGTAATCCAAAAGATCTATAAATTTAACATTACCCTAAAAATAAGCAAATCAAGTTTTTATTCCTATGGCATTTCTACAAGTTCTGTACGTTGTTTCTAAGAGTCAATGCCGCCTAGATTATGTACTGACTTTACCAAATACTTCAGAGGTTTTAAATGGTTGCCAACCAGGAGTTTCTTAACTAAAGGTTTATTTTGACAATAAAAAAAAATTGCACAGTGTTTTTTATCCCTTAACAGCCAAATTGTGTTTGCCAATGCTTCCCTTGGAACTAGACAGTAATAGGTAAAATGGTTTTGAAATCATTCTGAATACTCTTGGCTTTCTTAAACACCCAAAAGTAAACTTTTGATTTGGCAAAACTAGTTTGAGTTGAGAAATACTTTACGAAGTATTTTACTACCAAGTAAAATATTTTTAGTGTAATTCAAATACTTTTCTTTGAGCCTATGCTTACTTGCCTGTGTAGACAACTTACCTTTGGGAATTTTCTTTACTAATTTAATTGTGCTAACTAAGCTTTTATTTTGAACAGGGTGTCAGGTAAAGGGATATTTTCAGAGTTCATTTTATTACCCATTTTCAAATTAATAGTTTTTCTTTTCTGCCAATGACAAGGTATTTGTTTGTTTTTCAAATGAAGAATCTGTTCTTTCAAATATGACAAATGTGAAACCATTGGTGAAAATTCTTTCTATGTACACCTTCCTCCCATTTATTAGGAATTTGTTGGATAAGGGAATAGTAGATTATAGTATACATTTAGGATTTATTCAGTCCATGACCACTAGCACACATGTATATTATAGCCAAATAATTAGCAACATATAATTATGTAAAACTGTAAAGAAAATCTGGGTGTAACATAATGATACTTGCAATAAATCGTTGTAACTAAGAATGAGAGTTCTGAGTTCAGAATACCCATCTGACAACTTTGATGCTTCTACTGACTAGCCATGACCTTAGGCAAGGTGGTTTACCTCTGTAAAATGGGCACACAATTGTGCCTAATTCAAAGAGCTCTTGTGGGCATTAACGGAAGAAGCGCACATGGAAGGCGTAGAACAGAGTTCCTGGCCTGTGGTAAGCCAGGGCTCCACACTCTGTTGTGTAGTTTTTACAGGCCCAAAGGTGCCCAATAGAGGACATGGATAGGGGGTCATGACTAGGGTTGATATTCACTCCTTGCACCTTTTCTGCTGGAGATGCTCTTGTTTGCTGGGCAAGGTCACTCAGAAGGAGGTATCCTTTTATTTCAAACAAAGATGCCAGGTAGGATAGTGGTGGCTCTGTATGTCAGCTATCTTTATTATCATCCCATATGCTCCTTTTTCAAGTGTTCTTGAGAGATTTTGAAATGAGTCCCTGTTTCACATAATTATTACGAAAGTGTGATGTTCACAACAATTTCTCCACAAGGTAGTTGGAAAGTGAGTAAGGCAGATATCCAAGTGATTACACTTAACCTCCATTTGGCCTCATTGATATTATATAAGACTTATTCATTAGGGGAAAAATAGCCATAGTTAAGATTTAGCATTTACAATAATTAAGGTAGCATGCATATTTATAGGATAGGATGATCTATAGTGGGACTGCTATTAAAAGGCAATATATACCTTTTGCATTTCCACTGGATATCCTATATAATAAAAGCCCAGGACCATAATGGCATAACAGCTGGAATGACCGCTCAACCAGTTGCTATGAGGTTCATTGACCACCCCTCATTCCACCCCCCACCCCCACAACCTTTCTCAAGCTCCGATCGCAGCATGGCAAACAGGGAACCATGGGGAACCGGGTGGGTAGCAGCGGGGCGGGACTGGGGACTGGCGAGTGGGCGGAAGATGGCCCTATTGCAGGCTAGGCCTAGGGACCCTACCTGTGCATGATTGCATATGCAGGGCCTCTAGTATAGAATAAAATGGGAGGTAGAACCTGATTAGAAACTGCACTAGGAGAACCATTTTGAAATTAATGATGACAATTGACAATACCACACAGTTATTGTAACTGGTAGGATATGGATGTTTGAATTGGTAAAATGTTCCACGTTCATATTTTATTTTCCATATTTTTCTAATATGTATTCTAAAATAAAATGTATAGAGGACTATTTTTTAACTGAAATTTCATTTTAAAAACTGTCACCTAGGAACTTTCATTAAAGGACAATGAAGCCTGGCTAGTGTGGCTCAGTGGTTGAGCGTTGTTGACTTATGAACCAGGAGGTCACAGGTTCAATTCCCAGTCAACGCCCTTGCTGGGGTTGTGGGCTCGATCCCCAGTAGGGGCGTGCAGGAGGCAGCCGATCAGTGATTTTCTCTCATCATTGATGTTTTTGTTTCTCTTCTTCTATAAAATTAATAAAAAAACATTTTTAAAACAAGGAAAACGAAGAAGCAAAATAATAAATCAGGAAAGTTAGGTCTTGGAAAGATACACAAAATATGAAATATATTGCATTTTGCAGCTAACACTAGAGAAAAAAGGCAGGAACTCTCATTTCTCTGGGCCACTGAAGAAATTAACTGTGAACCCTTGTGAATCCTATCTCTGACTCTGCTTTAGCCTTCTGCTTCCTGAGTCTAACAAACCACATCTTTTTCCTTGGACTTTTCTTCTCTCTCTAGCAAATATTGAAATATCGCTTGGATATATTAGGTTGGCGATTTCACACAGTTCAGTCTTATTGGGACAGCCAGCCTGATGTACAACCTTTGAGGTCATGTTTACTCCCTTCCTCTTCTCAGCCACCATCTCTGTCTTCCAGAGCACACAGATTTTTTTTCTCACTTTAGTGTATCCGCCCTTTACTTTGACACAGCAGAAACACCATACCCCATCCCTTCTCAGATGAAATCCTAAGTTGCCTTGCAATTTCTTTCTGGCTTTATGTTGCTTCCTATATCAGTCAGTGGTACTGAGGGCTCTCACTCAAGGACCCAATCTAGATTCTCAGACTTATCCTGCACTAATTCCCTATCAGTAGCCTCACTAAATAATAGAGACATAATGGGCCACTAAATAGTCCTTGTTATAATCACTGTTTCTGCTTCCTTTTGTTTGTGTTTTGTTCCTTATTAGTCTTCCTCTGCCCCTTCCTCAAGGCAAACTCTTGTTTTTTCACTCTCAGCCCTAATACACTTACCATGATACTTTTCAAATGGGTAGTCAATAGCTGCCATAAACTACACTCAACCTACCTGACATGGTTCGGGGGCATTTGCGTTCTTCTTGTAAAATGAAAGAAATCTTATACCTATGTGTGTATCTACAGGCCTTCACACAGTGGGAGTGACTACTCTGGTTTAGTTGTATGTATTCCATCATATTATAAGCTGCATTAAGACACCTTCCGTGTGTATTGTAGTGTATAATTGCTTGGCACAATGCCTGGCAGATAGCATATGCTTAATAAATACTATAGCATAAATGTTGCAGAATTTGGTGCTCAATGCATGTTTTAAACTACATACCTTGATTGTATATACTTGGTCTTTATAATTCACAGCATAATATCTGATGGCATAGTCACTATTAATATTTTTTTCTATCTGTTATAAAAAAGGGGTCCCTAAATTCATTTTGTAATGTTTAATATGTAGTGTATAGAAAGAAAAAATGAAAATTTTGTTATATAATTATTTGAATAATTATTTGAGAAGTTGTCAGGCCTTTTATTAGGAAATGTTTTTTTTTTTAATTGTCAGAACACATGAAAATTTATATACTATAAAGGAAATCGTTATTCCAAAATTTAAGAATAATATAAATTCTGTACTATATTTGAGAAAAAGCCCTCTCTTTAATGTTAGGGCAGCTGAGTATATCCAAAATAAAGTCTGTTGCCATTTTTATCATTAAATCTATTATTATGTTTTGTAAAATAATCAAATGAAATCAGGTATATTCCTAATAATTAGTGGTTTAGAACAACTGTGAAAAAATAACTTACAACATGTATTAATGATAAGAGGACTGCTTGATTGAAATCACAATAGCATAGCTATCTATGAGTTAAATAAAGATAAAACATTAAGTGCGAAAACAGGCAAAACACATTTGTACTCCTATATATCAGGTGAGGCATCTACATTTTCCTTGTATTTTTCCTTCTCATTAACTGTAGAAACCCATAGAAATAAGTCTCTGTGCAGCTCCAAATGCCCCCATTTCATTTTAGATGGTATTTCCAATAAGGGCACTGTTTCTTGCAAAGAATATTACATCTCACTAATTGTCCTACAAATCCCATTCTTAATTAAAATCAAAATCTTCTTCGTAACAACTTTACTCTATAGCTTGTGAATATGTGTTCTTCTTTTTTGTTTGCTGGATGATGCTCTGGATACATCTTTTCTCTTTTTTTTTTTCTTTTTAAAAGAGCAGCCCTGGTGAGAAAAAAAAAATTTACAGCAATTGATTTTGTTTGTTTGTGGCTACAGCCATAAAAATCCCCAAGCAAAACTAAATAGTGCTTGTGGGGCACAAACATGGCAGTTCATGGGCAAACAGTTAGTTTTATAATATTGTTAATGCTCGACAATAAGACAAGGGATAGTAATTCCAGTTCCAACATTTGTCTCTGTTTTGTAGTAAATTGTACACTCCATCATGCATACGCTGTCTGCAGTGGGACCTAGTTAAGTCTGTATTCAGTCTCTGCTTTGTTACACAAGCAAGAAAATAGTAAGTCAGCTTCTCCAATGCCATGTACCAGCCCTCTAACAACAACCAAAAAATTAAACACAAAGTAAGCCTGAATAACAGTAATGGTGGGAAAATCTATCCCAGGGTTCATTCTTTTTACAGGGAGTTGGCAAACCAGGAAGAATAGACTTTGTCATGTGCAAATATGGTGACCATAAATGGTGCTGGAGGCTTTTCCATTGTCCTCGGAGTTTGCCATGAGAGAAAGCGGGTAGAGAAAGAAAGGCACGTTTGATAGAGTTGTGAAGAATGCTTGAATGGCTACTGGGTGTTGAGCATTGTCTCGCAGTGACCTCAATTCGGTACAGTAGAGACCCTTGAAAGCACTGTCTGAAGTCACAATACGACTATTCTCCTCCATTTACTAAAAGGGATTAGTTAAAAGGGTGACGTTCGTGCAGAGAGTTCCAAGTATTCCATGAAACAAAAGGCTCCGAAATGTTTTTGAAGTTATTTTTAATTGAGTTGAACTAATTTAATAAAGGTCCTAAGGAGGAAGAAAAAAAATAAAGGAATGTGATTGTTTTATGATTCCTCACAGATGGAATGGACATTTATAGCATACTTTTCCTTTAGTGTTCCAGAGAACAGTAGCTCCATTTACAGCTACTGTTAGCAATTTAAAACTGCTCCAAAATGAAGTCTTTCAAGAAGTTGACAGCTTATAAATAAATCTGTCTGATAAAATTGAACATAAACTGCATCTGTGGTTAGTTTGCCAAAATTAATTCTACATTTAATTAGAGATAGCAGTCAAACATATTTAATAAAAAACAGTCTTGGAGAGTAAATCAAATGAAGTCAGATTTTAGCAGACGTTTTGCATTTTTTTTTTTTGCAAGCAGTGATGAAATGACCTCACCTCTTCGATTCCCAGTTATATGGCAGCGTGAGCTCTGTAGACTTATGGGGAAGCCAATGAGTTCACACTATTTGGAAAGGCTCCTTGCTCAGCTTAGAGTAAAGAGAGAAAACGATCATTTTGTGATTTTGCTCGATTCCATCATTGGGTTTTACTTTGATGCCATATGGATTATACTAACAAGTTAATAAGCATATTACTCCTAATGATTACAGAGAGCAGCCTAAGGTAATCCTGATTTATATATGTACAAGTACATACAATTGTCCTTAATTTTTTGTTTGTTTGTTTTGGCTTCCTTGGCAATCTTCCCCCCCACCCCCTCAAATTTAACCATCACAATGAGATGTATGAAAATGCCATTTATTCCCCCCACAATGACTTGAAAAATCAGCTTTGCTTATCAAATATTTGTGCTTGCTCTGCATGGTTTAAGCAATGTGGCATAGTTCTGGAATCCTGGGGAGGATGCAAAAACACACAGATCAATCAAAATGTAGCAAACAATATTTTGGAACAAAAGTGACTTACAGTTCAAAGGGCAAAGAAGCAGATCTTCAAACATTGAAAGTTTCAACACACAGTCCATAGTCCTGGGGAAAGTCTACAGACAGACAATAGGAACTAGTATTCGCAACATTAGTTTCAAATATGTATAAAAATTATATATGCCTGTACAAGTGCATACCAAAATTAAATTCATTTAAGCCAAATTTTTTTTTGATCCTTTCAACTATGTGATGTTATTTTACAGCAATATGGATGAATTTTAAAAATGTTGAGGGAGATAACATTGTTGTACTTAGTTAATATCAAATTTGGATTAGATATTGTTTCTTTATTGAGCTCCTCTATATTCTTAACGTCACAATTAGAGAGATAGTTAATCTATGCAAAATATTTTTCCAAAGTATCTACATGTTTTTGTATCATATAATTTCTGACAGAAATATGCAAAGGCAATTTTTCAGTTTTACAAATTTTATTTAGATATTTTGTTCTTTCAGAATTTTTTTCTTATATATACAAAATTGCTCCCCCAAGTAACATTGTCCAAATCTTGCTAATTCTTTTTAAAATGATAGGAAGTAAAAGTTTTCCACTCTTATTCCTGAATTTAAACAATATATCATTTTGACGTTTGTACCTTGAACCTGGCATTGATTGTACTCTGAAAACATAAAGCAGTAGTAAATGTTTGCAACACAGACAATTCTACCAGTCACTTCTACTTCTGTTATGGAATAATTCTGTTTTAAAACTCACAGGTGGACTTAGATATTAATCCATTAGAGATGTTTCATCAGTTATCAAAATATAAAGAACCTATAGGTTATAATCAGAAAAAAAGTTATTAAAATATCAGATATCTCAAAAGGAAGAGTTGACCAGTTCAATCACGGGATAACATCTAAATTATCAATGACATATCCCAAAGGACTGGCTGATCTCAACTTATGTATTGAATCTGAGGAAACAATAGCTAATGGTTTCAAATTAGGTATATGTGTTTTAGTGACATTTCAGGATTAGAATATTTTTAGTGCAACTTTGTGAATAATCCCTAAATGCTTATGTCTCTCAATTAATAAAAGTATAAATAAAACAAACATTTTCATTATTTAGGAAATGTAAAAATATAATGTTTACTATTTTTATGTCAGACCTTTTGTAGGTGCTTGGAAAATTGCTTTTTTCAAAATTTCATTAACAACGTTCTAATTTATAAAATAAACACCTTCCAAAGAACAGTTACATAGTTCCTTGTAAATTTGTTAGAAAATCCTTTCAGCGTTGATTTTATTGTAGGCAAATTACTTAATCTCACTGGGTCGAGGTTTCTCCACTTTAAAATGAAAAAACTTAATAAATTCTAAAGCAACTTCTTGATCTTTAATTCCATGTCTAGAGCATTTTTACCCATTCTACGTTTTCTCTAATTTCAAACAAATACCATGTCTTTTCATCCTTTTGGCCAGCTACATGAGGTGACATTAAACAGAGCAAAACTAATGGGGATGAGAGACCAACATTTGCAATTTAACACAGTTGTGCTTTTTTTTTTTTGGTATCGGGTGTAAAAGATTAATGACAGATAGAGAAGTAGGTCACTTGAGGTTCTCAAGTCATTGATGCAGAGGCACTGAGTCATGGTAACAATAATCTACACTTATAAAAGGGTAATATGCTAATTATACCAGATGTCTTCTGGACGTCTTTCTGGACAAAGCCATGGTGGTGGGGGCCGAGGCAGAGGCAGTTTGGGGTGATCAGGCAGGCAGGGGAGCAGTTAGGGGAGATCAGGCTGGCAGGAGAGAGCGGTTAAGGGTGATCAGGCCAGTAGGGGAGAGCGGTTAGGGGCAATCGGGCAGGCAGGCAGGTGAGTGTTTAGGAGCCAGCGGTCCCGGAATGCGAGAGTGATGTCCGAGGGGTCCCAGATTGGAGAGGGTGCAGGCCAGGCTGAGGGATAATCCCTGCCGCCCCCCCCCCCCCAGTGCACGAATTTCATGCACTGGGCCTCTAGTCCTATATAATAAAAGGGTAATATACAAATTTAGCCTAATAGTGGAACTACGGGAACAACTGGTTGCTATGACAAGCACTGACAACCAGGGGGCAGATGCTCAATGCAGCTCCTCCACAGGGGAGCTCTGCTGAGCCATAAGCCGGGCTGAGGGCTGCAGGCACAGCATTGGTGGTGGGAGCCTCTCCCTCCTCGTAGGTAGTGCTAAGGATTTCCGACTGCAACTTAGGTGCAGTCAGACATGCCCTGAGCGCTCCTGGGCTGCCAGAGGGATGTCTGACTGCCAGCTTAGGCCCAATCCTCCAAGGAACGGGCCTAAGCTGGCAGGTGGACATCCCCCAAGAGGTCCCAGACTGTGAGAGAGCACAGGCCAGGCTGAGGGGACCCCCCCCACCCAAGTTCACAAATTTTCGTGCACTGGGCCTCTACTTTTTATTCATAAAAACCTACATTAACACTGAAAATTTTCATCCTTTGATTGCTAAGGAGTTTAAGAGGATTGGTTAAAAATGCCTAAAATCGTGTTCTAGAATCATTATGTTATGCAACTGAAACTAATATCCAATCGTATACAAAGTATACCTCAGGATGTTAACCAAAGAACTTATATGCATACATGACTAACCAATGGACACAGACAATAGTTCTGTGAATGCCTGGTAGGGGTGGGGTGGTAGTGAGGTGGAGGGGGTGAGTGGGGAGAAAAGGGGAGACATCTGTAATACTTTCAGTAATAAAGAATAAAAATAATTTTAAAAAAGGAAAATTGCATCTTTTTGATATTCTCAAAATTTTTGAATAAATTGTTTTACAAAGATATATATTCTTGAAATGCTAAATGAAGTTTTAGACAGCACTGTAGTTCCTTAACATCACTTGGACATACAGGGTGAGGGCCTTATGCAGAGCACACAGAAACTCACTGTCAAGCACCACGCCTCCACCTTACTTGGAGTTCTCACCATCTGTCACCATGTATCACAAATCCTCCTGAGCAGACTCCCAGACTCCTGTCTCTTATTACAGATCCATTTATCTCATTGATGATGCCAGTTATCTTTTAAAAATCCAAATCTGGTATGTTACCTTCCTGATTGAAAAGCTCTGATGACTTCCAGTGGCCTACTAGCTAAAGTCTAAGTGCCGAAGTCAGGTAAATAAGGCCCTTATCTATCCTACCCCAGCACAGTTTCCAGCCTCCTCCTTCTGCAGTTGCTTACCCTAGTCCAAGATATGCATTCACAACCTCCAAAACTATTGCTCATCTTCAAATCTCTGGGCACCTCCCTTTCTCTCTCTCTCTCTCTCTCTCTCTCTCTCTCTCTCTCTCTCTCTCTCTCTCTTAATGTGCCTTTAGTGACCTCTTTTTAAACCACTTCTTACATATTTACCACAAAACACAATCTATATATTTAAGAATGAATAAAAGTTAACTCTGCAGAACAGCACAATGCAACCAATAGATGAGATTTCTGAGGTCAGTTCACTATGCCAAATTCTAATCCTTTTTTATGCATTATGTTTCGATGAAAATATAGGGTGCAGTTCTCTGTAGTTTTTGATGTTATTTAAATATTTCCAAATTATTCTTAATGTTTTTAAAAGTTTACGTATTTAAAGTGCCATTCATAATTGCTATGGGTATGTTGTTAAGATTTTAAATTGCCATTTTGAAGCCCAAACTAAGATACTGAGATTTCAAATACCTTTCAAAGAGAATTACCACCTTATATAAATTAGTAATTTCTTTTAATTGCTTCAAATGTTTCAGTGTCATGTGGATTTTTGAAGTTGCTTGCAGCTTTGATGTTTTATTAATTATTTTCAAGGTGGCTTGCTTTCCAGAGTGAGGCATACATATTGATTTTGTGTACGATGAAGACTGAAATTTCTATCTTGGCACTGATACTTCTTGCAATCAGTTCTAGAAAGGGTTTAATCATTTTTCAGCAACTCTCCAACAGTTAACTGTTGGCTGCCAAAGTTCAATTTAGATAAGTGAAGGGGAAGAGTTTAGAAATTTCACACATTAAATGTGTGATGGGAAAAACCCAATATAATGTATTAAAGATGCAGCCTTTGGAAGGAAAACATGGAGGGGCGGAAGAATCCTGCGCCCGTCTCCAAAGGTTTGCAGTCAGGTTTGGTTCAGAAAAGCCCTTGAATGTGCTGGAAGCAGCTCTTGGAAGGGGCTGTGTGTGTGTCGGGGAAAGCACCAGAGTAAGTCTTGGTTACACAGAGTCTGTAACATCGACTGCGGTAGCCTGACAAGAATGGGTCTGTGTCGTTTGCCACTGCCAATCTTCATGATTGATACAGATTGCTGGAGCCATATCTATCATATGGTGCTCCATATTGATTGTTAAAATCTGCAAAACTGCATTATTTGGAGTGTATTTTTCCATATCATTGGCTAATTTTTTTCTGTGCCAAAGAGTTTAAAAGCATTTGACCTTTGCTCTGAATTCTTAGTTGTTGCCATGACTAGAAGGAAACTCTTATCGCCATTTCTTTATCCATTATATTTGAACAATGATATTGTCATTTAATTCTTAAGGGGCATCGCAAAGGATAGATAGCTGCACATTTGGACAGCCCTTGTGGAAAGGTTCTGAGTAAGTCAATTGTTTCTATTTTTAGAGATGGTTAATATATTTTATTTTTAAAATCATCAACTAAGCTTGAAGAGAATTGGAACTCTTATGTCAAATAAATTCTTTTAAGAACTTAAGAGGTTTTGTTCTTACCAACCATTGCAGCAACAACAACAACAAAGAAGGAAATCATTTGGATCTTTTTAAATATTGGGATTGGTCTCATTTATCTATAGAATTCAGTGTAATCAACATGAATATGAAAATACTCCCGACTTCTTCAAATGGAAAAGATCCTGCCTGTTGGCAAAAGGCAAATGGCATAGGCGAGTTTCCCTTCAAGCACCTATAATGTCAGGATCATTATAAAGTCAGTGACCAGAATGCTGGATTGTACGGCTGGAAGGAGCCGCATAAGAATGAAAACAGATGGTATTATCATTCTATCCCAAGCAGCATGTGGATGTTTTTGGTCAGAGTCTGATTAAGGTTTCTGAAATTATTAAGTGAATAGATAATAGAGAATAAGAAAATGAGAGCACAGAGGGCTTGCCAAGCCTTTAATGCTCACTTAAACAAAACTGCCTGCAGGTTCAACAAACCCATGCCTGGGTTTTGTGGGTTTACACGGTCCCTCTGCAGAAAAGTTGTTTTGGGTGATGGTCACCATTTTAATTAATGGAATATCAAACTATATGTTTACAAAGATAATAATAAGCCATCCAAACCCAGATGCTAGATGCCACACATGTTGGCATGTTGGAGAAGGGCTCTGAGAAGTAAAAACACACACACACACACACACACACACATAAAAATAATCCAAGCACTCTCTCAGTCTGCAAGCTGGGTTTAAATTAAACCAATGGGGGAAAAGTTACAATCATTTTTGTTTTCCATCTCTAGCAGTCATCCACCCCACCTTCCTCTCTCCCTTACTCCATATCTAATAATTAGCGGTCTCCATTTCTTCAGCTCCAATGGCTAACTTCATTTCTTTGATTTGCTAATATATATTCTACATATGTCATACTATGTACACACACACACACATATTAGCATACAAAGATTAAACAAGGGAAGAAGCCTCATGCCTTTGTGTGCAGACATTTGCACCCTCTGAGTGTTTCCTTTGTATCGCATAACACATTAGTATAATTTTACTTTGTACTCCTTGGTTCCTTTACAAAATATTCATGAATTAAGCAGTTTAGCAAAAGTCAAACAAACAAACAAAACTCAAGCTACAAGATTCTGTTTCTTTCTTTCAGTGTGATTCTAGCTGAGGATCATTTAAACTCAGAATTTGATTATTGAAACCATGTTTTGTTCTTTTTTTTTAATTGAGTCAGCTGTGTCTTTTAAAGTATAATTTCTTAATGAAAACATTAAAAAGTTTCTTAAATTCAGGCAGGCAGCTTTGGTTTATCTAGTCCCTATATATTTGTCTGTCTGTAGTTTTACAGTGACCCCTTTTAAAATTAAATATATATTTTTCATGCCTTCTTCAGGACAGTTGACTCAGATCGTAGTGCTGCGATGTGAATGAATAGGACTTCTAACTGACACTCTTGCCTCTTGAAAGAGAATCTCACATGGTATACAACTAGGAAAACCTGCAGGCTTTGTTTCTAAATGCCAATGACAATTAATGAAGTACATGATCTATCAGCAGGAAAGTAGCAAATTGATGTTTGGAGGGTAAAAAAGCATAGCAAACCAATTTTTCCAGGTCATGCATAGCCATAGTTAAAGGTTTCTATTAGGGCACCAAACTTTTGAGAGAGATGTGATAAATGCTTCAGGTAAACGCTGAAAGCAAATTCAACACTGTGGTTTGACAGGCTTTTTCATGTAAAAGTTTTGATCATGTGAAAAAAGTAAGACTTCTTAAATAGAATATTGAGTTTTTTGTGGTAATTCACAGAAATAAACATTGAGCCTGACACCAGGTTTGTGTGGGAGTAAGGTAAATTTGGGCTAAATGACTGATGTTCTGTTTGGGGATAAACATTAGATTCCATATTGCTACTGTCTGCCACTACTCTTGTCATTAATCAAAGAGATACTAATGTGTACAGCAATGTTTAACTGTATTTAATGTAGTTAATGTTTACAATCACTGCTGGTACCTATCCAGGTACAGGTGGTAGCTTGTTTGTTTTCTTCCTGCTTTAAGATTGTGAGATCATTTGCTGTCTTTCTATAGAATTAGAATCTGACTACGCAGGTTTGATTTGATTTGTTAAAATTGGTATCATTGGTAGTCTAGTGACAATTTAGAATTTAAATATCATGGACATCACTAAATAGTTGGGAGAGATGAAATCAATTCATTTGATTCTTATGTGTGGCCTGATTAGAGGTCGAGTGCATCTATATTCTTATGTTTTTAAATGTATTTTTATTATTTCAGAGAGGAAGGGAGAGGGAGAGAGATAGAAACATCAATGATGAGAGAGAATCATTGACCAGCTGCCTCCTCCATGCCCTCTACTGGGGACTCAGTCCACAACCCAGGCATGTGTCCTTGACTGGAATTGAACCCAGGTCCCTTCAGTCTGCAGGCTCATGCTCTATCCACTGAACCAAACCAGCTAGGGCATATATTCCTATTTGGAAATATCTATGAATTTCAAAGTAAGAAATGAATTTTTTTTTTAAAAAAAGTGGAAGCAGTGTGGTTCCATTGAACTTATTCTATACTTTGTCTACATTGCACTTTTATAGAAATAAAGATAAACATATTTTGAGTGTGAATTAACATATATTCAGTATCTTTATAGTAAATAGTAGTGTTTAATTTCCAGTGGCACAATTTTACTTTAAATTTTACAGATCACCCAGCTAATGTGGCTCATTGGTTGAGCATTGACCTATGAACCAGTAGGTCACAGTTCAATTTCTGATCAGGGCACATGTCCAGGTTGCAGGCTCGATCCCCAGCAGGGGATGTGCAGGAGGCAGCCAGTCCATGTTTCTCTCTCATTGATGTTTATATCTCTCTCTTTCACTCTCTTCCTCTCTCTCTAAATATCAATTAAAAACATATTTTTTAAAAAATGATTAAAGTTCACAGATTTAATATTTAATGTAGCTTTTAGAGAGAAGATCTCTCTTAATTTTTTCATGCTAATATCATTTTAATTGACCCACATTTAAAAGTCATGCTAAAAGGGACCAATTAGTAAAAGCAACAAAATTTATAGATTATCTGAAATAGATAACTTCTTAAACCACTAAAATTGTAGTAGACATTTCTTAAAAAGTCATGTGATGTGTTTCACTTTTTTTGAGCTCAATTTTATTCTTTTGTATAATACCTATCAACTAACCAAAAACTGTGAGCAAGAGTAGAGAAGGAATAAATAGATAAAAATTGTCTATTCTTTCTACATGATTTTGGACAATTGCTTAAATTCATTGTATGCTATTTCTTTTACAAGGTATCAGAAGTGTGTAATTGGAGCACTTGCTAGGTAAAAAGTCTAATTTGAATCACTATTGAAACGTTCTGGTTTCTAATACAGATGTTCATTTGAAAACGATAGATGGTCCTTCAGGGACCCTGAAGTGTTTTCATGGATTCTCATGCCTGGTTGGCAGTTTTATTGAAAATGGCTGTAAATCAGGAAAGAGAGCTGAAAATACATTTTATGTCATCTCTAAAGCAACTGTAAGTTATCATTCCAAAAAATGAAGAGGCAATTTTTACAGAAGGCATCACAACCAGGCATTGACACAGATAGAATAAACATGTTCCTGATAATTATCCCCAACAGTTACTCATTAATTACAGCTCATATGGGAGGAGTATGTAAGATAAACATTAAAATCAAGGTTGTCCATGGAGCCGACATTTTTAAAATTTGCAGCACCTACTGGGTTCATTTTTGGGGTGGAGGGCTTGGTTGTTGTTGTTCCTTTACAAGATGTTTACTGGCTAGCAAATTGGATTTGAACTCATATGCTGTAGGTACCAGGTGAACTCATACTCTCCTAATGCAGCTGTTGTTTGCTTCTTCTAGAATAAATATTACCATTCTTGATGAACAACAGCTGGAAGGCTTGCATGTGGTTGCATTTCTCAAGGGTTCACAGAATGAAATCACTTGTGCACCACTGACAATTTTAAATGGAGAAGAAAAGTATATTCCGTCACAAGATGTCAGCAAAAAATTATTTTAAAAATATATTTTCCATGTTCACTGTCCTTCGAGCTATACATTTTAGTATAGCAAATGAGTTAGAGGATTATGCTGTACCCAAACATTCTCCTTGACTTGTCTATGTTTGATTTTTAAATAATCTTTAAGAAATTAATGTGTAGTGAGTGCCAAAGTCCAGTCTGGCAATGCTGTCAAAATAAGAGTGATTTGATCATTATACTCCTAAGTAACATGTCTGGGTCCTGTTTAAGGCATGTGAACCACTTTATTAATGTTTTCATTTATTTACTGTTTGGGGTGAAGAGTAGGTTTTCTTGGTCAATATCCCATGGAGAAGTTAGTGAGATGGTGTAATGAACAGAGCCCTGGGCCGGAAGTGAGTGGCTATGATCATGCTGCCGGTACCGTGGAGTTCATGTCTGTGGGCAAAAACTGTCATCTCTCTGTGTACACTTCCTCCTGCATGACATGAGGGTTAGCATTGCTGATTTCATTTCTTTTTTTAAAAGAAGATATGTTTTTATTAATTTTACAGAGACAGGAAGGGAGGAGAGAGAGATAGAAACATCAATGAGAGAGAAACATCAACCGCTGCCCCCTGCACACCCCCTCACCCGCCTCCCACCGCCCAGGGGATCGAGCCAGCAACCCAAACTTGTGCCCTGATCAGAACCGAACTATGACCTCCTCGTGCAAGGGTCAGTGCTCAACCACAGAGCAACACCGGGCGGGCTGATGATTTCTTTTCTAATATCTGTAAACCTATGATTACTTCTAAACAGACCTCAAGTTTCTTGATATTTGCTGCCAACACTGATCTCATTCCTTCTTACTTTCATTGTGCTTATCTGTTCCATAAAATGTAGCGGTTGATTATATTTAATGATATACTTTATCATGCAATCTTTTACATGGCAATCTGTTTTCTTATTTCAGGAGCACACATTCTAATCATATTGACTGTCTCAAAAGGTTCATTCTTATCTTGACAATGAAATATCTAAGCATCTTGAGGAAAGTATCCTTGCACTTTATTTCTTTGATTCCTCCTCTCAACGTCTTATAAAATTGTCACGGCTCTTTGCAGTGTTGATAAACTTATCAAATGCAATTGCAAACTTAGAACCCATGAAGTATGTGTGATTCAGAACCATAGAAAGAGAACCTAGTTATTGTGGGGATCAGGAAACCCCAATGCCAGCCCAAGTTTCAGTGTTACCTGACTGTGTGCCCTTGAGCAGGTCAGTCTGTGTTTCAGTTTACTCATCTCCAAAATGAGGAGAAGGGACCATGTGATATCTAAGAGTCCATCTAACTTTTAATTTCTGTAGTTTTTCTCCCTGTAAATTCTATCATGGAAGTGATGAACAACTTTGCTTAGCATTTTCACAACATATTCCACTCTTCCTCAAGCTCTTTATTCATCTTTTAATGGAGTGATTCAACACATCTTTTAAGCACTAATTATGAACCAAGCAGAACGAATCAAAAAGTACAAGATCCGAATCCACTTATCATTTAAATGTGGACAAATATTTTCACCTTCTTGAATCATCTGTAAAATGGAGATAGCAATGGCTGCCTTATGGGGTTGGTGTGGGGATTAAAAGAGGCAATGCAGTCAGGCATTTAGCCGGATAGAATGCAATTCATGTTGTTATTAATGCTGTTATTATATCATTAATTTAATTTTGGACTATTGGGGGGCACATTTAATGATCTATACATATAAGTATGGCATAACTGATTGAGTGAAATAGGTAAAGAATCAATATACAGATTTATGTTGAGCAAGTTACTTATCCTCTTTCTTGGAAACTTGGGGCAGAAATACTAATCTCCCCTCATACCCAGAATTAAATGAGTTTAAAATGAGATAATAATGGAAAATTTGCAGGATAATGTCTGACATATAAACTTTAAAAATGTTTCTTTCAGCCAAAACTAACCTATGGTGATTAGGCCAAATTAGCCTAGTTTTGCTCTAGAAAAATACTAACCTGTGGAGGGTGTATCTGGTAGAGAATTGCCTGGGAAAGGGCATAAATAAGCCACCAGGGGTGCCAGAAATATGCTATATCTTAATCTAAGAGTTACGGCGTAGGTGATTCCATAGGGGAAAGTAGATTTTTCATTTTATTGAATGTAAATTTTACCTAAAAAATGTTTGTTTTCTTCCATAAATGTAAAGACTGTGTGGCACTTGATAACTAGGAAAAAAAGCTCAGTAAGTCATAATATTTTTGAATGCCATCACCAGAATATTATTCCCATACAATATTTTTTTCAACAGCACATAAAAATGAAAAGAGCACCGTGGTCCCATGAATTCCCTGATGTCTGAAAGCAGTTGGAGGAACACGCTATGGGTCTATGTATTTCACCACCCAATTGTTTCAATTTGGCACACCATATTTTAGGATATTTATTGCCTCGTTCTTGGACCTCCTCTTTCCCCTCGCAAAGACACAACTGTACATTACGGAGTATTATTCTTACAAGGCCCTGGTCAAAAGGACATGATCAGTCCGATTGCCTCTTTCTTCATGCATTTCTCTAAGATGAGGAATAACTTGTGATTTACTCCAGTCAAGCTTTATTGAGGATTGGGTCTGTCGGAAGGGGTGGATATGGCGGGGGAGGAAGTAGAAGGGACAGCATAAATGTATACATAAAGGGTGTGGAAATAAAGAAAGGCATTTTTTTGTTGCAGCTGGTGGCAGAAGTTTCTGCTTGCACTGCTGAAGATAGTATGAGATTAGTGGTGTTGTAGCGAAGTCAGGACAAAGACAGGCTGTGTGAGAGGGATCGGTGTGTTTGCTCAGCAGAGGTTTTCCTCCAGTTGTTGACAGATTTAGCTGGTGTAAGGTTAGGCCTGCCTCGCTCCTCCCCGAGATTGTCAAGAGGCAATCGTGGCAGAGGGAATGGCCATGTGGAGTATACCATGAATTCCCTATTTGTGTAGTAGCTGTAGCTGAGGGTAGGGATTTAATATCGAATGGACTCCAGATTGCCTAAATTGCAATCACACTGTTTATTTAAATAGTCTATGGGGACCATTAAAACATTTTAACTTTTGCTCCTATATTTCTCATGTTATGAAATCTTGAAGCACATTGGGGAGAAAAGAAAAACGCAGCCTTGTAAAAGTATTAGAATGCTATAAGTTCTCCCTGCTGCCAAAAATGCTTCAAGAGTTTTAGTTCTATGAACTGATGTGTACTGTGATGGATGGGATCCTGCTGTGGTCCCGAACTAGGGATTTTCCTTGAGCAGATACTCTAATCCGTCACCATGTAATCACTGCTCCCTCTGCTCAGGACAGTCTTTCTGGTATTGGGTCTCCACTCGTGCTGCTCAAGTCTGTTCCGCTCACAGTAATGCTATAACCCTGGAGCTCTAAAATAACAGACAACTCGGCTGTAATCACATGGCTGCTACGAAATGATTAAACTCTAACTTCACATGCAGACAAGCTAGTTGTTTTACTCCACTGGCAGAGCCAGGGTGGTGCTGAAGCTTCAGTTTGGTGTGCGAGGACATGAACTTGAGGCCTGGAGGAAACAGTACACCTATTTCTAAGGCAGGACTCTGAATGGAAAGCAGGACTTTAGTTCCCATACGCTGATTTAAAACAATGAAATTGGCCCTGGATGGTTTGCTAGGTGGTTAGAGTGTTGGCCCGAGGACCGAAGGGTCATGGGTTCAATTCCTGGACAAGGGCATGTACCTGGGTTGCAGGTTTGATACCAGGCCCTGGTTGGGTGTGAGCGCGAACCAACAAATCAATCTCTCTCTCTCTCTCTCTCTCTCTCTCTCTCTCTCTCTCTCTCTCTCTCTCTCTCTCTCCCTCTTCCCCCTCCCTTTCACTTTCTCTAAACCAGTGGTTCTCAACCTTCCTAATGCCGCGACCCTTTAATACAGTTCCTCATGTTGTGGTGACCCCCAACCATAAAATTATTTTCGTTGCTACTTCATAACTGTAATTTTGCTACTGTTATGAAATTTTAATGTAAATATCTGATATGCAGGATGCATTTTCATCGTTACAAATTGAACATAATTAAAGCATAGTGATTAATCACAAAAACAATATGTAATTATATATGTGTTTTCCGATGGTCTTAGGCGACCCCTGTGAAAAGGTCATTCAACCCGCAAAGGGGTCGCGACCCACAGGTTGAGAAACGCTGATCTAAAAATCAATGTAAGAAATATCCTCATATCCTTGGTTGAGGATTAAAAAACAACAACAATAAAATTGAAAACACTTTACAAATCATGATCACTTAGCTAATAGAAATCTCTACAATTGGTTGCTTCCCCAGGATTAAGACTCGCCCTCCCCCCCCACCCCCTTTTTTTAAGCTCCTAGGTCTGGAGTGCTATTTGACAACACGAAGCATGATTCTCAGCTGGCTTCCAGAGATCTTTCTGAAGTGCTGAGCTCAATTCTCAACTTTCATTTATTTATTAATTTTAATCCCTGCTTCATTTCTAGCACTGTGCTAACTGCTTGGGGCTTTATTAAAATCACTTCCTGTTTTTGAGGCTTCAGGGCTGGGTGGGAGGAGGAGGGGGGTGCACCTCATTAGAGGAGTTCAGGGCACTCCCAGGGCCCACTGAGCCAGCCCTCTGTATCTTTTTTTTTTTTCAATATATTTTATTGATTTTTTACAGAGAGGAAGGGAGGGAGAGAGAGAGAGAGAGAGAGCTAGAAACATCGATGAGAGAGAAACATCGATCAGCCGCCTCCTGCACATCTCCTACCGGGAATGTGCCCGCAACCCAGGTACATGCCCTTGATGGGAATTGAACCTGAGACCCTTCAGTCCGCAGGCCGACGCTCTATCCACTGAGCCAAACCGGTTTTGGCCCCTCTGTATCTTTTTGCTCAGTGTTTATGCTGGAGATCACAATACCTATCCATCTCAGAAACAAACGGGGGGATAATGTGCTAATGTAGGTAAGAGGCTTTGGCCTTTCTTGAAATAAAGATACTGTAAGAGTTGTTTGGCTAAGGGCATGAGAAAATCAGCAATAACAGACCTTGAAGAGAAATAAGCTCCATTCTGCCACTGGGCGGTGCCATTTGATTTGACTGAGGTCACGTGCTGGGGGAGGTTCTTCTCCATCACAAGTTTCCTGAAATACCATTTTATTTATCACTGTGATGTATACGAGGGCTAATTACTTCCAAAGACATCAAGATCTAAGAGTAGGTTCCCCCCCAAAAAAACTTTACATTTCTGTTTATTTCATAATAGAAGGAAAGATTTCAGATTTCTTTTGACTTTATGGTCCATATTCTTGGAACAATATAATCAAAATCTCCCATTATCCTGTTGTATACTTGCCTCTCATGTATAATTCTTTTCCTGGGATGAACTATTGACTAAAATCCATACATTTTTATAGAAGACCCATTTAATCTGCCAATTTCCCTTTTGTTATCACCATTACATGTATGTTTTTTAAAGAATTGATCCATTGCTGATTTAGTTTCTCTTTTAGTTTCATATTGCTTTTTAAATGCCTCTTCCCCTCCCCTCCCCTCCCCTCCTTTTCGCTCCCCTCCCC
Organism: Myotis myotis; assembly: GCF_014108235.1. Taxonomy (NCBI): domain Eukaryota; kingdom Metazoa; phylum Chordata; class Mammalia; order Chiroptera; family Vespertilionidae; genus Myotis; species Myotis myotis. Next base: position 180,334,906 of record NW_023416335.1, read on the forward strand.
TTCTTTCCCTCTCTTTCCCTCCCCTGTCCTTTCTCTTTCCTGATTGTGTAAGCATTGTGCATTATCCAAAGAAAATGCAAACTGTAGAGAGGAAAGTGAAAAATATGTATAATCTATAAAACTAATGATCCTTCACAGAATAACAAGGAGTTCACCATATGCCTCCTATGTTTAATAGGGAAGATAAAGTATATATAGTTAATTGGAAGAATCTCTGCTTGTTTTAAGAGTTATACTAAATAATATCTACCTTTTATTTAATATCCTTCTACCTTCTAGAAATACTCTTTCTAGGACTGCCACCCTCCACAAAAGGATATTTTAACTTAATATAATGTTGGAAGGCGCTAGAATTTGGGACGGCAAAGAAACCTGTATTGCAATTATTTTATTTTTCTGGGACAAACCCCTTGGTATTAATGCTGTTTGTGGTTGTTTTGACTATATTACATTTTGCTGAGCCTCGGGACTGCTTTTGGAAGGTTTAGAAGTATCCAGGGAGGCGCCTGCCACTTTGATTATTCATACCCAGCTCTTTATTTTTATTTCAGACATAAAATAAAAACACACCCTGGCTTCTGCTCAGACTCAACTGGCGTTCATTTTAAAAACAAACCCCAAACTGACCAAATGGCAGCAATACAAGTTGTGTGTGTGTGTGTGTGTGTGTGTGTGTGTGTGTGTGTGTGTGTGAATGAGTCATCTCTCATGTCAATCAAAGTTCATTTATGGAAGCATTAAATTCTGGTGCTGGCCAGGCTACCTTTAGACAAATTAAAATGGGTTGGGTTTTGGTAGGCTTGGAACGAAGGCCCAAAAGGAAAACCAGTGTGATGTTATGACTCAGAAAGTGACTCTTTTCCTTCTGAAGCAGAATGAAGCCACTCAGAGAATTAGTTCTTTCAGGAAGATGGCAACTTTTAGGTGAAAGGTTAAATGGAATATCTGACCACCTGTGTTCACCTTGTTGTGGTTCAACTCTGTGCCATTCTGGGTAACTCCTTACTCTTCACCTTTTCCCTCATTGCTTAGTTACAAATAAGTGTCATGTTTTCCTTGTTGTTCCGTTATAACATTTTTTTTAAGGGTGACTGTGAACTTTTAACCACTGGTGCCTTTTCTACCAGAGGTGACTTTATTTCAGTAATGTATTAACTAATTTCTGCAGAAATGTAACACACTTTATTTTTCTACTCTGCTCTTTTGATAAACATTGGAAAATATCTCTCTAGATATTTACACTCTGGAATTTGCTGCTTATTCTGTTTATGTACAAACAACATCAATTCTAGTTTTCACACTTTGTGTTCATTCTGTTTTTTTGTATTTCTATCTATATACTTCTACAAAGGGTTTTTCCAAGGATCCATTCAACAAACACTTATTGAGCACCCATTATTTGCTGCTAGTTCATCTTTTCCAATGTGTCTTAATCAGAAGCTATTTTAGAATATTTTCTTTTCTCTAATGGATTCATTTATACTTCAGGATTTTATTAAATCTTGCAAATAACTACATGCATCAGATTGTGCTTTTTGTTTTTTGACACTTGTTCTTTTAATAGTAAGAGCAAATGTTAAGACCTCTGTACATTTGTCAGCCCTTCATGTCAATTGATAATCAGGACAAAGGTTTACATCTTTTTGGCAAGTTGATGTGATTGCAGAATTGTAACTATTTTAATGCCAGTACCTTTATTCATTCTGTGTTTATGTATTTAATGACCAATTATTCATATCCTACTATCATAAGATTGTAAATGTCTAGAGGTATTATAATATTTTTTAATGAAAGAAGAAAGGAATACATGGATCAATAAACCTGGTCCCTTCTCAAGAACAAAACTCCTTTATAGGGAAGTTGACTCTGCCCTCACCTACTCTGAATTAATTCAGTATTCAGGTGGTTTTCTAATTATGGTTGCTGAGTCTTTGTATTATTTGCAAAGCAGAGCCAGATAAGGTCAGGACTGATGTTTCATGGATACCACAAAGGGAAGAGATGGGAAGGTTGACAGTGGTCATTGTGGGAACTGAGCAATTAAAAATCATGGACTTTAACAGTGAACCCATTTAATGGTTCTTTATTTTGGAGGTCCTATGCCCGCACCTTTACCTTAATAAGTTATATACGCTCAAACCCATCTCCATGGATTCCTAGGTGTGATTAGAACCAAGTGTCATCCCTGTGGAAACTGGACTTATGCTCTTTGATTAGAACATCACTGCTAAGTGACTTCTGTGTGGTTGTCTCACTTTCTTCTTATCGCTGTTCCAAATGTCTGCAACTGGTACTCTTTCCTCAACTTTGAGAGGTTGGAGGGCACGGAGTGATCGGCCAGACCTGCAGTCCAGGGGACAGCAGCTCTAGTCAAGATTAGGCTCTTAAAGTTAATATCTCCTCCAGCCCATGGTCATTCTTCTCATAACTTCAGGAGAATCTGACCACTACTTATACTCCATCACAAAACTATTCTACCCGTTTGCCCTTTTGCACAGTGTCATTCTTCATCAGGAAGGCCTTTCTACACAACTGGGCTTAATTTTGGAGTAAAAGCATCTATAAATTAAGGATGATTACCTTCCAATTTGCATTTTCAACCTCAGTTTAAAAGTTAGCATTTCAGAAGAATATATATGCAATCTCTTAACTGATAGCTTATTTTTGTACCCTATGTCCCTACATTTTTATGATCAGGAGATCCTGGGCTATAAACTCTGTCATATGAACCCATTCTTATGTAGAAACATATTTTAAGGCATAATTTATATATTTTTTATTGATTTTTTTTTTAACAGAGAGGAAAGGAGAAGGATAGAGAGTTAAAAACATCGATGAGAGAGAAACATTGATCAGCTGCCTCCTGCACACCCCCTACTGGGGATGTGCCCGCAACCAAGGTGCATGCTCTTGACTGGAATTGAACCTGGGACCCTTCAGTCCACAGGCCGACGCTCTATCCAGTGAGCCAAACCGATTAGGTCTTAAGGCATATTTTAAGGCAACAACTTTTCTGAGGCCTGTAAGCTCACTTTATATCTATTCATTGTTCTATTCAATAAATACTTATTGAGTATCTACTATGTGCCAGGCCTTTTTTAGGGCCATGACACAGCAGTGTACAAAGTGAGGTTTCAGAACCATATAAAGCACAGTCTCATGTGGAGATGCAGATAATAACCACATAAATGTTTTCAAAAAAACCAAACATATTTAAATTTATCATGGATGCAACTTTATTTTAAAATTGTATTATCTTACATTTCTGGATTACTATAAAGTTTTTTAAACCATTTGTCATTGTTTTTAATGTTCTATTTCATGTATTTGAAAACAGTTTATAAAATGTAAATAGATGAATATATAAAATATGTAAATTAAGAGCACATACCCTCTCTGATAGAATTGATCATGTTCCATAGCTACTACATGTTCAAAAGTAAATTTAAACTTACTGGACTAGAGCACATAATAGTTATCATGGATGCTTGATATAATGCATTACAGTCTCCTTGGATGAGTTTTGGGGGCCTGCATTTTTACAAGCAAACAAGCCAAATCTCATGCTGGTTGTGGGAGGACCACACCTTGCAGAACATCATATTAGACAGTTTATCAGAAGGGACCTTGGAGTGGCCACTCTGAGAATTGAATGCTGATATCTGGTTGGTGCCTCCAGTTCAACCACTGGCATTGGTGGTTCATTTGATTGTTTTAAAGGCCATGTCCTAGTGACATGAACTACTAAGTTAAATAATTCATGAACCCTGAGCCGAAGGATCTCATAGTTTATGTACACCACAAATGTCTCTGCCATTGTATAACTAGTTGCCATGCTATAATGTGGCATTTTTTACTTATAGGCTACTTTTGCATACAAGTCTTATGAAATTACCTCATTGACCCTGGACGTATGAATGTTTTTCTTACACAAAGTTGTCACTACAGATTAAAACAGGCTCAGAGAAAATTGGTTAAGTAGGTCAAAACCATAGAGCAAGTATGTGGCAGAACTAGATTTTCTGATTCCAAGTCCAGATTTTTTCCCCATTTTATTGCATTTGTGTGCCTTAGGAATACTAGTTCAAATTTTAAAGTATCTCTTCACCTACCACAGGTATAATATTCAGAAATTCCTCAATCTTTATAAAGGTTGTAATGTACTGTGTTCCCAGCCATTAGAAAGTGAAATCATTCAGCATTCTTAAGTAAAGACAGATGCCTCCATTGAGAATGGCAAAGATCTTTTGTAATAGGATTACTTATACATTCCAGAAAGTTATGACAAGTGACAAATGAGCTAATCCTTAGAAATAACGTATACACTTGCTGGGAAGGAGCCAGTCTTTGACCACCTCCATTCTACATGTTTCTATCACTAGAGACTCTTCTTGGTCTAAGTGCCATCACTAAGGTTCACTCTTTGATTTGCTATGTCTAACTGTTAGGATAACAGTGTTCATTCGCTCATTCACTCAATAAACATTTACTGAGCACCAATTACATACTAGAACAGGGCAAGTCCCCTAGTTATAAAATTATGAATAAGACATGTTCCCTACCCAAATATGAAGCAAATGATATGTAATTACCACAGAGATGTGAATAAGGGCCTGTTCTATGATTTCTCAACTCTGACAGTTACCAGTGGAAATATTGGTTGGAGAAGTGAGTGTGTGGGTGAATTCGCAGAAAGGGTTGAAATTTGTTATAGCTACGCATCTGGCAGTACTTAAGAACTATGAATGATTTCATGTTTCCGTGGGCACATGGTACATTATAACACATTATGTAATATGCTGGTTGATAAAGCACTTTGTAATAGTAAATCATTGTACCTTTCTTCCCTTGTTCCTAAATCACTGGCCACACATTCATTCTCACTGTATTGTTCCTGGGAGTTGTTGTTAGGGTGTCTTTTTGTATTATCAGTAATAGAGTGGTAACAGCAGTCTATACTTGAAGAGAGTGAGACACCAATAACTTGCCTAGGGCCACTCCACAAAAGATTGGCATCATCTCATCTTATCTCATCATTCTCTGTTTAGTTTCTAAGGCTCCGAACTTGTGTGAAAGAATTGCTAGACTGGATATTTTGTTCATTGATTTTCTTATAACTCAGTGTGATGCTTCGTATAAGCAGTAGAATTTTCCGTGGGTGGCCCACTGGCAAGCTCATCCTCTTTAGTGCCATGTTTTTCAAAAGCTGTCAGAAGGCCCCACCCTTCTACTGCCTACTACTTTTTCCAACAGAGAAACCATAGTTGAAGAGCTCTGGTCTATAATAATGGTATGAGTCTTTGTTGGCTTGAATTTAAGGCGCTGTCATATATTCCATCCTCAGCTTCTGTCACACAAGAACATCAAGAGCTCCTGAGGTTTGACCTGTAGCCCAGTTGGTTTCTTTTCTGGCAAATACATGCATTAATCTTATATCACATATTCTCTCACACACACACACACACACACACACACACACACACACACAATATTAAAAATCAACGTTGCTGAACCTAGATAGAGAAGCCAGAACTAAAGGTGAAAATTTTTGCAGACTTGATTCTCCTCAATTATGGGGGTCCCTGTTCATGGCATCAGATATGGGGAGATGACGTTCTCTCTTCTTTAGACCAGCGCAAAGAGAGAACTCAGGGGTTGATGATATCTTGAATAGAATGAGAGGAGGTTTAAGGAAAATTGAATAAAACAAGACTGAGACAGAAATAGAGGAAAGCTGGGACCTGGTGTGGTGTCTGCTCTCTGATAGATGAACAGGGCTCAGAGCCAGTGCAGCAACTTTTATTTATAGCCAAATACCAGGAAGGGTAAATGGAAGGGGGAATGTGTGTATTCTGTAGTTTCCATGTAAATAGTCACCTTCAGGTGGGTCCGAATCGAATTCATTCCTGGTGCTTGACTAGATTTAGATAAGAACCCATTTCCCAGCACCTGGCTTTGAAGGTCAACTGAGGCATTCCCACCTATTGGTTAGACATACCCACAAGATAAGGCTCTGCCTTCATCATAGTTCAGTCCCCATGAATTTAAAAGAAAGCCGGTGCCTTCCCTGGCAGGGGGCCTTCCACACTCAATGCTTAGCTCTTCAGTGGAGAGACCTGGAAGAAAGAATCGTGTTTTTAAAGCCAGAAAATAAGTTTATTTGCATGCTTTGGTTGGGCAGATTCTTGTCCCTTTCTTGCTACTGTTGTCCTCAGTTTTCCAACTATATTGCCTCTTAGGTCTAGGAACATACCATGTGTAACTTCTATACAAATATGATAATGTCACTTGACAATTAGTTGATTCAACTATCTCAATATTTGTTTGTTTCTTGAATATATCTTCTTTTCTATTTTTTTCTCTCTCTCAAATTGCTATATTAAAAAAAGAACAAAACTCCCGTTCGAACACAACAATTATTTGAAACCATTTTCCACAGAGCAAGAGAATACTTTATATAGTAATGACTAGCGAGCCGTGTTTTAATGCTCATGTGATTGACGCAGAGGTTCACAACAGTTCCTCTGGAACCATTCTTGTTTCTTACATTATCAGGCCTGTTCAAGGGAGGGAGCAGAAGAGGGAAAGTTTCTTTTCTGTCATATCGATGCAACGGGTATACGGCAACCATATAAACCTTAAGTGATTTTGTTATTACTATGCTCTAATTACTGACCTTGGACTTTTGGGTGATATAGAAGAAAGTTCTCAGAACCAGATTTCTTAGCTTTTTCCAAGGCCCTAGGTTTTAAGCTTTGTAAAAAACGTTAGTGTTGACACGGCAGTAGTAGCACAATAAAGTGGGGACTTGGTTTTTATAAAATGTTATTTGTATATGGAACATCGCTTAGGTATGTGACCGAACATTATGTCTACAAAGTGGACACATGGCAGTCGTTGGTTCTGGCCCCTCTGGAGACACAGTGGCGCCAATAGGGAATGCTAACATTGGCTGAGAGGCAAGAGAAGCTAACTTTTGGTGTTTCTTGATACTTAGTACTTAGACTTTTTAAAACATGTCCCTTTGTTCTTTGTTTATACCTAATACAGGGAAACTGAGCCATGATCATTTCTTCTTTCTCCAATCCTGGTCTAAGAGCTCCAATTTTGGTATGAAAACCTGTCAACTGTAAGAGCTAAGATAACAAGAGAAACTGCCAACATTCACTGCGGACTTGCTACTTTCCAGGTATCTTGAGATTTTTGCATGCATTGTCTCTGTTAGGTGATTGATTAGCTTGGGCTATTTGGGCCATAAGTGATGCAAACCCAATTCAAACAGTCTTGAATGTAAAATTTATTTATTTATGTATTTATTTATTTATTTATTTTTAAGAGAAGATACTTGGCAGGCCAAAAAAATCAATCTCCATGATAAAGCTGCAGTATTGTTTTTCCTCCTTTACAAATGTAAGAACTTTTCCTCAACTCACATAGTAAATACATTGGAGAATGTGGGATATAACCCCATCTGTTTGATTCCTAAGCCCATGTGCCCACAAAAGAGGTATCAAGGTTGAAAGTATAAAGACCAGAGTCAGAATGCGTATAGGTGGGATTCCTGGCTCCACCACTTAGACTATTTCTGTGGCCTTGAGGAGGCATGTGATCTTTTCAAGCCTCGATTTTCTTAGACATAAAATGGGGGTAATAGTTGTATCTACTCCATAGATTAAGTGATATAAATGATAGACTGCTTTTTATAGTCCTGACACATAAGTGCTCAATAAATTCTGGCTTTATTATAGTGTCTTATTTTGTTTTTTAATTAATTACAAAACTATTACTGAAAACACCAATTGTTCTGATTTCACTTTTATTTGCTGATTTAACCACAAGTGCAAGTTGAATTTATAAACCCAAACAATCAACTGATTTAAATCTCCAATTTCTTCCATCGCTCAGCATGGCAATTTCATTTATTTAATTCAATATTTTACATTTATTTTATTTTTTTTTACATTTTTAATATTATTTTTAGAGTCTGATGTGACTGGTTAACTCTTTTCTTATTGGTTAATGAAATGGAACGTTTGTACAGAAAGGAAGCCGCATATTTTTAAGACCATCTTCTTCATACTACTTAGAATCTTATATAAATGATGTACTCTGTCAATATTGGTTGATTTCATATGTGTTTTATACTTTTAATTGTAAGTTGTATCTTGAAAGACCATCCATGGGATTAGCAGAAAAGATATGATTCCCTTTTTCTGAGCTTCTTAGGTGAATACAGATTTGAGGCTTGGCCTGGGCATCAGATATGGGCAATTGGTGGGAAGGGAGAATATGACCCTCCCCACCACAGACACACTGGCCAGCAGGGAAGGTTCCTTCCTGAAGGTCATTCATCTTTCCTTTCTTATCTATGTCAGTTTTGAATAAAGTAAAGGCAGCATAATGAGAATATAATTTTCTTTAGCAAATGCATTAAAAAACCCCACAAACTATGGACTAGGCAAGTAGGTTCTTGAAACTGTCTCCGTGGTTTGCATTGCCATGTGCCAACTGTGGGCTTTGTTTATCTGAGATGAAGAAAATTACCTATTTAGCAAGTATCACTTTACTAACCACTAATTTAGCCATTTTCTTTGCACATATTTAAAGATTTTGGTATAAAGGGAGTGTTTTGAATATGGATTTACTATCAATGAAACACAGGAGAGCTGTTTTCAGAGTAAGGTGAAATTTAATGCCAGAATTTCAATATTTAAATGTCTTAGAGATTAGACTATAATGATAAAGATGAAATATGATATGCGTATAGGGTATGTATAAACATCTATGTATAAAACACTGTATATAATTATAGAGAGAGAACATCTCTAGCAAGTGATAATTTTAAACTCCTTAAATGTTACAATAAAATAAAACAGCGGAGTTAGATTAATGCAGCGTGTCTTGAGTCTTGGCTATAGACTACTCAAAAAGAAGCACATATTTGAGATATCTCTGCACAAGAATCACAGAAGGCCCCTTGGCATTACTCTTTACCTAATTTGATCCTCTAACCAGAATAAGAGGCTTGAATAGAGCCTTATACTAAACTATTTAAACTGACTTTATCTATTTTTAAGGACTTATTACAGCAACCTAGTCAGCGTTCAAAGTCACTTACTCTCTTCATGTGATAAAACAGTTTGGCCACTTTCTAAATTGTAGCATTTGGACCGGTAGCCTAAAAGCTAAAATACCTAAATCTTTTAACCAACCTAAGATAATACCTATTCCCTCTATATTTACAGCTTTTTCTTTTCTTTGTAAATGTAATAACACTCTATAAATAGGAAAATGCTGCTAGCATCTTGGCGTTTTCAACTAATTCCTCAGCGAAGAAAATGTACTGTGTCCTGGTTATATTTAGTACAAAAATCAGAGGGATGTCTTAGAGACAGAAGTGATTTTTCTAGTTGGTTACCTACACAGGGATGTATTGATTTCTATTGGTAGTTCTTGTTTCTGCCTACCGTTGTACATTGTGTCCAGGGATTTAGAAAACAGAGCTTTTAATTCTTTGTAAATAGCAGCATTGTATGAAAGGTTTTTGTTTTGTTTTAACTGCAACTACAAAAAAATATTGTGCACATCAGTTTAAAATGAATTGACCTTTGTTTCAATGAGGGCGGTGTGTTACTGGTTATGGAGTGACTCCATTTGCCCATGCAAATCAGCACAAAGCCAGGATATCATCAGGCAGTGGCAAAATTAAGAGGCAGGTCAGATTTAATGGAAACATCTGTCATTAACCCTTTTACAGAAACTGCCTCAGGGAATCCTTGCAGATAAAAGCTGTGCTGAGCTATTTACCTTGCTTTACTGAGCTGCAGAGCGATGGCATCATAAAGTACAGATTCTGCTCAGAGGATTTACTTGAAAGAAGGACACATTTTAGAATATGGAAGAAAAAAACACACAAGGCTTATTTGGTGTGTTTTTCTCTCTATAAAAATTTTAAATTTTAGATTTAATACCAGCAGACTCATTCCCTGTTGTTGGCGACATTATGTCATTCTAGTGGGCATCATCTTTTATTTATCTTTTATTTATTGAGAGATGGAGTGAGAGAAAGGGAAAAAAAGAGAGGGAGAGAGAGAAGAGAGAGAGAGAAAGAGAGAGAGAGAGAGACATTGATATGAGAGAAACATGGATTGGTTGCCTCCTGAGGCACCCTGACCTTGGATAGAACCTGCAAACCTAAGTATGTGCCCGAATAGGGAATTGAGCCTGCAACGTTTTTGGTGTATGGGATGACAATCCAGCCAACTAGCCACCAGGCCAAGGCAACTGGCATGCCATCTTTTTATTAATACCTGTACTCACAAATGAAATATTTACATGCTATTATCTGAAAATATGGAAAACACAAAATTAGAAAATAATGCTGTATCCATAGCTGCACATGGTAATATATTTTTCTGTTGTGGAGTGGTAATAAGAAAAAGTTCATTTTGCTAGCTAAGCATTTATTGAAGATAAATCAACTTATGAAAGCTTAACAGTCATTTGAATGCTGTATATTTTTGCTGTTTTTAATTATGACTTACTAATAGCACAAATATATATGAATCAGTTTGTATTTGCAATGAAATTGAAAACACAACTTTCAGAGTTTATAAGTCAGGCAATAAATTATACTTGAAAATAGATTTTTTAAAAATATGTAAGTGAACATAACAAACGAATAATAATTTGTTAGTAGATAAAGAGGATGAGAGGTGGAAATCCCTGATTATTTCCATAGTTAAAATAAATCCAAAGAATTGTGTCTGATGACTTAGTTATGTTTATTCACAATATAATTGCCCTTAAAATTAGTTTGTCCCTACTTTCTCTTAATCTTTTTATTTTCACATTTACTTTAATTATAATATTTTATTGATTATCTCTTTATATGATAATTTGTGTCTTTCTCCCTTAATTTTCTTTGTCTTGCAAGTATCCTGATATCACTATAGCCTGGCCTTTTCTCTCTTCTTCTTTTCTACTCTTTTTGATAGTAGGATGCAGAATCAAGTGTACCTCTCTTTTGATTACTTTTTCTTCTAAATAAGGCTTTAAGTTTATCTAACTACAAATGCATTGTAAAATGAACAAAGTGCCCATTAGCATTTTCTTTCAAAAGGTAAATCATCTCTGTTGCATTATGTGTGTACACGTTCATGGATTCATGGATTCGTATCAGTGTGTCTGTCTGTCTTTGTGCGCTCCTCAGATGTGGGGATAAGTGTATCTGCGCTGACTGTTGTAAAGCACTATTTCCACAGTATACACGACTAGGCACCTAATTAGTGTGGCTTTGAAATGACAAATGGTTTCATACACGAATACTTCCATTCAATGTGAGACTTTCCTATGTTCAGGAAGGAATGGCATATGAATGTTTGAGAAAGTTGCAGTATTACCCCAGAACTGATCAAAGATCTAGAACTTTCAATGCCATCCCTTCCTCCCAAATCATAGTGCTGTGGGCCCTTCATCCCAGAGGTAAGTCTGACCTGCTTACTTACCTGGATAGTAATGCAAACTCTGGGGAGGGTCAACTGCCTCCATCAGCTCACAGAAATGTGGCATATGCCAGTAAGACATTGCCTTTTCACCCAGTTTAAACCATGTGCTTCCTACGCGTCATTGTCTTTCCTACTTGTTTCCTCACTTATACTATTTGTTGTATCTAATTGTTGGACAAGGTGTTTTGGGATATTAAATTCTGCTAAGAAGTCTATTTTGAGAAAAACCTTATTGTTTTCATTTTTATCAGGTGTTAATGATTCTCTTCTAAAGAATCCTTTTGGTGATTAAATGCTCAGAGAAAGATCTGTCAGTCAACAAACATCCATTCCCTGGTTTGCAGATAGGAAACACTATGCATTGAAAAAGAGTGTATAGCCTGGCTGATGTGGCTTAGTGGTTGAGCATCCACCTATGATCCAGAAGGTCACAGTTCGATTCCCAGTCAAGGCATATGCCCAGGTTGCAGGCTTGGTCCCCAGTAGGGGCATGCAGGAGGCAGCCAATCAATGATTCTCTCTAATCATTGATGTTTCTATCTCTCTCACTCTCACCCTCTCTCTTCCTCTCTGGAATCAATTATATATATTTTCTTCTTTTTTTTTCTTTTTTTAAAGAGGGCATATTCCATTCAGGGGGATAAGATGAGGGTTTAGCTTTGATCTTGGCAACTTTTATTTTACAAAAAGAGAGCTGTGAAATGCCCTCTCTGATTTTTAATCTGAGGCAAGACATTCATTGACTTTGCTTTTCCAAATCTCATGGACTATTGATCTGTAACTTGGGGCCCCTATCAGTTAGCTGAGCTGCTGAGAACTTTTGCCACATTTTCTCTCCCAGAGAGAATCAGGGCATAAATCCTTGGCTTTCTTCAATCAATAGGTGCCTCTTTCTCGAAGGAGTTCTCTGAAGGGAAGAAGCAGTATACCTGACTGATGGGCCTGTTGGCCTAAATATAGATTCTTAGCATGAAAAATTATCCTGTGCCTGATTTTGCCCCCAAACCAAAACAGTTCCTTGGTATACTGACAGGTAGTCAGAATGGGCTATTGGAATTATCTTCTTAGCCTCATTTTTGTGAAAATTTCGTATTATTAAATTGTTTTCTCAAATATAATCACATGGTTCAGAATGCAAAAAGTATTAAAATGTGTACAATGAAAAATATTTCTCCTATTCCCTCTCTCCATTTGCCCAGTTTCCACTCCTCTTGCTCCCTAAAAGTAACAATTGTAACTGGTAACTTGTATGTTCTTCTAGACTGTCTCTACTTGCTGATCCTCTGTAATCGGTTGTACCTGTCCTCACTTTGACAATTTATACACGTCCATGTTCACTCAACGTTCATAAAGTGTCTTAGTATGACGTGACATTTAACAATGTGCATGTTGAATCTGGGTACTTTTCGCTTGGCTTTGCATCCATCTTTCCACTTATGTTTTGAAGAGAAATTTCATATTTTCTTTGCTCTAATTCTGGTTGCCAGGATGGCTGAATGCCATTCCTGGAAGGGGTGTGTGTTAGAGTTGGCACAGACAGAACAACTGGCACAGGAAAAGGAAACCATTGCTGTGTCAAGGAGATTTATCTATTCATTATTTTAAAAATTATTATCTTTACCACCATTGACCATATTTTGAGTGACCCATGTCCTGAGTACCGTTTTAAACAAAGCACAGGCATGTCCCTGGGTAATTCCCAAGAACCTCTCAGTGGGGCTTGTCGGGACTCTGTAGGAAGATTATGATTTTGGGAGCCCGATTTTTAGCAATAAGTAGAAAAGCATCTAGGATAGTTGTTTCCAGCCTGTACTCTGAGGAAGGCTGTTGGCTTTTGTAGGTAACCCTGGGGGGAAGGGGAAAGAACATACATAACCCTACTACTTTTATGTGTCCTTATAAGATTTCTAGTGAAGAATTATTTTAATGGCTTTAAGTAAGAGTTAGAAATTCACTGCTCTCGAGGAATACCTGCCTTCACTGCAGTCAAGAACCCATGATCTCTAGTCCAGCTATGCCTCATTTTCAATTCTGTGTATCATGGGGGGCAATACTCAATGAGAGTAAGTTCCACCTCACTTTGCAAAACTGATACAATTGTGGAAAAGTTGAGTATAAGTGCACGTTATTTAATTGCCTTTTTATGCACTGGAGAACATCACTATTCAGAGAGTTTCTGTAGGCAATTTTTTGAAAAGATAAGGGTATCTTTGTAAAGTGGATAATGCCCTATTTCACATTGTCTGGGTCTGAGTTTTTAATTTATATTTTCTTTAAGGGAGTCACGTGTATCGGATAAGAGAGAGCACAGTAGCATTGACTTTCTAAATTGTCTGAAAGGTTTAGCATAAGGGATACAAATAGCAAGGAAAGAAAAGAGCTAAAAGATTGAAAGAAGTTTTATTTAAAAATAATGTAGAAAAGTGGTGTCCAAGTTTTACAGAAGTATGGGAGGAGACCGTAGCAGCAGAAAATGATCTGGCAATAATTTGAAGATGAGAGAATGGAGAGAGATGATCTAGTTTACTGAAGAGTTTTTATTGAGAGAGTGATGACTGTGTAATGAGGAATTTGAAGACACCTATGCAATTCTCTTTCTTATTTTTTTTATTAACTTTACTGTTGGGTTACAAATTAGGGAAAGATAATTACTTCAGAGTTCACATGATTGAAACATCAGCACTTTCTTAAAATGGCTACTCTATATTCTGAAGTTAGTTTAATCTCTATAGCATCTGGTTGAAATGTATATATTGAAGAATGGCTGTAAGAGCAGAGTTCCACATGTCACTGGCATTTAATAAATGATTGCTGAATTCTTACTTGCATTCAGATACATCCTCATAATCCTAGCAGCATTTGCTGCCTTCAAATTCAGTAGGCAGTAAAAGGGTTAAAAATCAAGATCCTGCAAAATTAGAAAACTGACATTTTGGGTTTAAATTAGTAAATGAATAGAGCTAATATATGTAAGACAACAGACTGTGGCAGAAAAGGCATTCATGCAGTTAGATATTATAAACATTTTTTTTTAATACTAGCAAGGCAGTATTAAACATGTAGAAGTTAATAAAGGCAAAGGTTGTTCAAGTTGCAATGTGAGTTTTAAAAAAATCTATTTCACTTAGACTGGAACCTGTAAAGTTGAAAATTATGTGTAAATGTTTTTGTTTAATGCAGTTGTCAGTATAGTTTTAGTAGTAGTTTAGTAATTGTTACCTGGTTCTCCAATTACTTTTTAACTCTGACAACTTAAAGGGGTAAACCCTAGACTTCTGGGGATCCCCCATGCTGAAGAGCAGGTAAAAGCAGAAGAGGCAGCGAGAGGCTGAGAAAGGCCAACCAAAGAGGCAGCAGAGTAAGGCAAGAGGCATTCTTAAAACCCAGGGAGGCAAAGAATTGGGAGGTGTGTGGACAGACAGGTTTAAATGCTAAAGAGAGATCAAAGAGGATGAAGCCAGAAAACAAACTACTGGACTAGAAGTTAAGTGATGTTGGTACCTTTGAGAAAAGAGCTATAAAAAAGATAGGAGCAGAAGCATTTTCAATGGGTTGAAAAGTGTCCAGGAGATGAGTAAGAAGAAGTAGTGACCGGGACCTTGCTTACAGGCACTGTGGTTGTTGGTGAAAGGAAAAGGAAGTTATAAATAAGGGAAGCGGGGTCACTTGTGATAATTTGACTCTTACCATTATCTATGTGTGTTAGTGCTATTTGTGACAGATTAATTCCCTTAGAAGGCAGTTTTCTTCTCTTGGTAACTTGTTTAATAACAAGTCTGGGATGGTTGGTGCTTTTTTCCCAAACAATTTGCTTGCGGGTTTTTGCTTTTTGTCTACTATTTTAAATGTTAAAAAAATTACTTAAATGGGCATCTTTGCATTGGACCAGTCTTTCATCCTTACAATGAACGCCATATGGCTGTGGTACATCATTATTTAATTTACCCTTGAGGTCTACTTGCTAGAATTTGCTTCTTTATTTTTAAGTGAGTTTGGTCTGTACTGGTGTGTGTGTGTGTGTATGTGTGTGTGTGTGTGTGTGTGTATGTGTGTGTGTGTACACTACACTGTAGTGGTCATTACTTGTTATCAGAGTTGTGCTACTTGTAAAATAACTGTGTCTTTTATGCATTTGAATGTTGTTTTGGGACTGTTTAAACCTGAAAAAAGTATTATTTTCAACTTAGTTTTATTGGAACGAACATAAAAGTACCTACTAGTGTCAGAAAAAAATATACTTGTATCTGGCATTTTTAAAAGATGTATCTTTAATAACCTTTTCATTTTCTTCTATTGTCATTGGCCTATTAGGCTTTCTAGCTTTTCTGTTATTTGGTAATTTATCTTTAAGACAGTTATTGTTAGGATATTTTAGTATATTTTAGGCTAAGGAGAAGAATGAGTGGAAAAGGGATTTTTTGTTAGAAGTTGACAGAGGGTTTATATAATTAAAAAGAAAAGTGATTCTGATGAAAGGAGTGATGGGATTTATATAACTGGAAGAACCAGAAAGAAGCAGAGACATCTTTTTTTTTTCTTGAGAAAAAGAGGTAAGGATAGGCAAAAACGGATTTAATTTAGAGGTGGAAGAAAATTGTTAATTAAAGGGGAAAGAGAAGGAACCATACAGTTATTCATTTATTCTCTGTCAGGCACTGAACAATATGCTATGTAGAAATAATGACACTTAATCTTCATATAGCCCCATGAAGCAGGTTTTACTCTGTCTATTCTATAGCTAAGGACACAGAGAGGGTGAGTAATTTGCCCAAAATATCTCTTCTGAAAGTTGTGAAACATTTATTAGTATTGACTCATTATGTTTACAGAGATTTAAGTCAAACTATTTATTTTTGTTGCCTTTGATTGGGCAGAATTATTTACTACTAGAGGCCTGGTGCATGAATTCATGCATCAGTGGGTACCTCAGCCTGGCCTGTGGGATCAGGCTGAAACTGGCTCTCCAACATCCCCCACAGGGTCCTGGGTTGCAAGAGAGCACAGGCCAGGCCAAGGGACCCCACTAGTGCATGATTGGAGCTGGGGAGGGATCGCAGGAGGGCTCCAGGGTGTGTCCTGCCCATTTTGCTCAGTCCCTAACTGCCGAACCCTAGCAGCAAGCTAACGTACCAGTTGGAGTGTCTGCCCCCTGGTGGTCAGTGCTTATCATAGCAACTGGTCAACCGGTTGACTGTATGCCCCTTGGTGGTCATTGCACGTTATAGGGAACAGTTGAGCAGCCTTAGCATATCATTAGCATATTACGCTTTGATTGGTTGAATGGCTGACCGGTTGACCGGACACTTAGCATATTAGGCTTTTATTATATAGAATTATGTATGCATACCTGTATTTGTACATATTTGAATATAGTAAGTACACAACTGTATATAGACCTTATCTAAATACTAGTATATGAATACAGTTTGTAAGATGTGGTGTATCCTCAATAATAAAAGGGTAATATGCAAATTGATCCTAACAGCAGAGTGACTGGGAATCACTAGTCACTATGACACACACTGACCACAAGGGGGCAGACTCTCAATGTAGGAGCTGCCCCCTGGTGGTCAGTGTGCTCCCACAGGGGGAGCTCTGCTCAGCCACAAGCCAGGCTGATGGCTGCCAGTACAGCGGTGGTGGTGGGAGCCTCTCCCACCTCCTCAGCAGCGCTAAGGATGTCCAACTGCAGCTAGGCCTGCTCCCTGCTGGCAAGTGGACATCCCCTAAGGGCTCCCGGGCTGCCAGAGGGATGTCTAACTTCCAGCTTAGGTCCAATCCCCCGGGGAGCAGGTCTAAGCCAGCAGGTGGTCATTCCCTGAGGGGTCCCAGACTGTGACAGGGCACACAAATTTTTGTGCACCGGGCCTCTAGTATTTATATAATTCATATGAGCAACTTGTACATCTAGAGATTTAACCTAGAAGTAGTCCTCTCTAGATTGTGGTAATATCAATAATGATGACAGTAGCTTCACTTATTGAGTAACTACATTAGTCTCTCCTTATCCATAGGGATACATTACAGGATCCCCAGCAGATTCCAGAAACTGTGGGTAGTTCTGAACTTTACATACACAGCTATGATAAAATGTGATTTATAAATTAGGTACAGTGAGCGATTAACAACAGTAACTAATAATAAAATAGAACAATGATAAGAATATACTTCAATAGAAGTTATGTGAATGTGATCTTTCATGCTGTCTCAAAATCGCTCATTGTACTGTACTCACCTTTTCACTTAAAGCAGGGATGGGGAACCTTTTTTTTTTTTTCTGCCAAGGCCCATTTGGATATTTTTAACATCATACAAAATTATCAACTTAAAAGTCAGTCTGCTACATTTGGTCAAACCTTTAATTAACTCACCTCTTATGCCTTGGCAGGGCCAGACCAAATGATTTCCCCACTCCTGAAAAAAGAAGCACTTTACAGCTTCTCTCTAGCATATCTGAATTGCCAGCATCATTGCCTTTGCATGTGGGGCCACTTTGAAGTTAAATAAGGGTTACTTGAACACAAGCCCAGCAATACTGTGACAGTCAATGTGATAACCAAGATGGCTACTAAGCGACTAAAGGGTGGGAGGGTACACAACATGGATGCACAGGACAAAGAAATGATTCACATCCTGGGTGGGATGGAGAGGGATGGTTCAGGCAGTCATCACACTACTCGGAATGGCATGCGATTTAAAATTCACGAACTGTTTATTTCTGATTTTTTCCATTTAATATTTTTGGACTCTGGTTGACCGTGGGTAACTGAAACTGTGGAAAATGAAACCGCAGATAAGAAGGGGCTACTTTTTGTAGTTCTTGACAATTTACAGTATTTATATTTCTAATCTCATAACAATAAGAAGTACAATTGTTGCCGAAACCGGTTTGGCTCAGTGGATAGAGCGTCGGCCTGCGGACTGAAAGGTCCCAGGTTCGATTCTGGTCAAGGGCATGTACCTGGGTTGCGGGCATATCCCCAGTAGGAGATGTGCAGGAGGCAGCTGATCGATGTTTCTCTCTCATCGATGTTTCTAACTCTCTATCTCTCTCCCTTCCTCTCTGTAAAAAATCAATAAAATATATTAAAAAAAAAGAAGTACAATTGTTATCACCATTTTATAGAGGAACTTACTGAAGCCTGAAGAATTTCAGACTCTTATCTTGAGTCACATTGCTGGTATATGACTGAGCAGGCATTCAAACTCAACTTTAAAGAACTGTACCTCTCTATATACCAGATACTATCTCATTTGTGATTTACTAAATATCTGTCAAAATTGTTTAGGATGCCCTTTTCTTTTCATAGACGCTACTCGAATGATTACTGCTTACTAATGATTCAGCCCTGTGACTCTTCTAGGGTTTTTATTATGACTCTACTAAGTGGATATTCTTTTCCCATGAAAGTCTATTTAAATAATAAAAAAAGAAAAAAAGGAAAAAAAAAAGACCCTCACTTTTATTTTGCTGAAATGGCTAGCCAAGTATCATGCACAGGGTATACGCTCACCAAATGTTTGTTGATGATGCTTATGATCCTCTGAGTAACGCATGCCTACTCAACAGGACCGAAGAAACCTCACACCTGTTTATTTGTACAAAAATGAAAAAAGTAGCATTAAAAAAAAATCCTGTCACCATATGACTGGGCAGAAAATAATTCAGTGTAGACTTTGGAAAAATTCACATTTCAAGAAACTTCAAAGGCATTTGCATGATCATACACAATCACTCACTTCTCCACTCCCTTCTTCTTTTTTCCCTTTCACTCCTCTGCCTCTGCGCCCACAGCATGTGAAAGCATTGAAAGAAAATAAGAATCTTAAACTCATAAACATACCTGCTTACCATCTGGCAGGCAGCCCAGCAGTCTGGTGATCTCCTTAGTTATCCAGCAGATAGTAGAAAAACAAGAGTCCTGTGAAGATTTCACATGTTGCCATATTCCTGCCAGATGGTGATTTGTAAAACATGGACAAATTGCACTGGCTCCACTTCCCTCCGACAATCACAACAGAAACACTGCAGCAATGCTGTTTAATTTGAAAGCAATTTCCACCGAGTAACTTTTAAGGTATAAACATCTAAAAATTATTGGGACAAAATGGGTCATTATCTCCAGGGAGCTGATCCTTCACAAACCTGCTATTCTGTGCACTGCACTGGTACTTCTAAGATTCACCCTATTTAAAAAAAAAAAAAAAAATCGATGGAAGCTTGGGGAATGTCAACCTCATGGGACATTTAATGACTACCTACTGATTCTTTGCCACAACATGATGTTTTTTCTGTCATCTAATGATGGGCTGCAGGACCAAAAATTATGTTGACAAACTTACCAATTGGACAACTTAATTCACATTGGAACATGAAGAACTGAATCGGGGTAGAAGCAGGGAATTCTACGAGGTGTTAATAAAACAGTTAGTACCTTTAAAATAGGACTTGCCCACTGGTTGAGTTGTTCTTTGTGGTTGTCTACACAGTACTCAAGTCACTGGTCAGTTTACATGAAAAATGTCAAACAAGCGGTTTAGCATCAAGTAAACCAACTGCCAGTTTGTGGTTCTAACTTTTTCAATAAGCTTTGGTTTCAAAGCATCCTTGGCCAGAGCGGGATATCTCTTCAGTTCTCTCAGTGAGGCAGAAGTCCTTCTGAACCTGGCCAACTAAAGCTTTGCTGATATTGAGGGAAATAATAGAAGATAACCAAGTCTTCCTCCCTATTGTAGTAGCTAGAGTTGCTTAGTAGTTTCCCTTCTCCATAGGAAATATTCTACCTATTGCTTCCTGATAATATAGATGCAAACATTTTATACAAGTAAACTTTTTTTTAGTAAGATCTTTATTAAGATACTAGAGGCTCCGTGCACTCTGGTGGTGGTGTGGGGGGGGTGTCTCCCTCAGTCCGGTCTGCACCCTCTCACCCTCAGCCCTCAAGGAATGTCCTGCTGGAAGCTGATCAGGGGCTGTCACTGGGCTGGCATGTCCCTGCCCCACCCCCCCATTGCCCCTGCCTCTGCTGGTCGCTGCTGCCTTTCCGCCCACCCCCATCACTGTCCCCTCCCTCTGCCCTCTGGCAAGCACCTTGGCTGGCCTGGTGCTGCCTGCTCACTGGCCCTGCCTCCTGCTGACTGGTCATTCTACTGTTCAGTTGATTTGCATATTATGCTTTTATTATATAGGATAATGTACATAATCAATAATTCACCCATTTACAGTACATAATTAAATTATTGTTAGTGTATTTACAGAGTTATGCACACTTCATTGCAATCAATTTTAGGACATTTCCATCACCCAGAATGAAATCCCATATTCATTAGTAGGTACTCCTAATTTCTCCCCTAATCCCACAGCGATAGGACACCACTAGCCTATTTCCTGCTTCTAGAGATTTTTCTATTCTGCACATTTAAATTCAGTGTAATCAACTCCGCCAGTGTGGCTCAGAGGTTGAGCATCGACCTATGAACCAGGAGGTCGGTCATGGTTTCCAGCTTGATCCCAGTAGGGGACAGGCAGGAGGAAGCTGTTCAATGGTTCTCTCTCATCATTGATGTTTATATCTCTCTCTTCTTCTCCATCCCTCTCTTAAATCAATAAAAAATAATTAAAAATAAGTGGAATCATATAATATGTGGTCTTTGTGACTGGCTTCTTTCACTTAGCATTAATGTTTTCAAGGTTCAGCCATGCTATGTGTCAAAATCTATGTATTTTTATTGCCAAGTAATATTCCATGGATATAATACAACCAATTTATCCATGTATCAATTAATGGACAACAGGCTTGTTTCCACTTTTTGTGGAAAGATAGCTATGAATATTTGGGTACAAGTTTTTGTGTTGGTATACATTTTTATTTCTCTTGGGTATACACCTAGGACTAGAATTGCTGAGTCAGTTAGTGGCTCTATTTTGTACCTTTTGAAGAACACAAGGACTGTATGAGTTTTAGCTCCTTATCTTGTGCAGGTGAGGGACATAGTTGAACTCTAAACACACTGAATTTTTGTAAGCCAGCATTTTAATTCCTGTTCTAGAATAGAGAATGGGCATGAGTTTTAGAATTAGACCTACCCGAATGTGAATCCCAATTTCACCACAGATGAACTCAAATATTAGGTATACTGCTTAATATATCTTAATTTCATTCTGATATCTGTAGAATAAGGATAATAACACTAATTTCGCCTGAAGTTTGTGTGCATGTAATATGATAATATGTCAAAAGCAGCTGGCAGCTAGCGCAGTAATGATTTTGTAGTAACTTTCAAATAAATGCTATTTTCTTTTGATTCTTTGCTTTTGTTTCAGAGTACCTGAGGTGTAGGGATGGACTTGATGAAAAGTTTTGGGGGATGATTTAGGAACTCATGTAAGGGCCTTCTTGACTGACTTATAAGCTCCCTGGAGAAAGGAATCAGATTTTTGTGTTTACTCTGTAGGGCTATATTTATAATTTAATAACCAGAAAACAAAGCAATTTGTTGCTGACACTTTTAAAAACTTAGTATTTTTAGAAATCCTAATGAGACTTTCTTAGAATTCTTATACAGTTGTGTCTACCACATTTTAGAACTTGGGCCTCATTCGACATGTAGATCATCTCATAAAGAATTGATATGAGAAGGAAGTATGACTCTGAGGAGTATTTTTTTTTGTTTTAATTAAGATATAATTGACATATACTGTGTAAGTTTAAGGTATACTGAGGAATAATTTCTAATTAGAATTTCAAGGTGAGGCATTTACATAAAGAAACAAACCATCAATGATTTGCTGACATTGGGCCTTGTCCAACCCAGAATGGTAATGTCTACATGGTCCCTTAGAAAAGAGTAGGGCTCCTTGAAGGAGGTGTTATAAGTCATAAGCAAATACAGTCTTTAAGATGTCATTAGGGATGTCTTCCTGGTTTCAGCATAAATCAAACTTCTGTATAAAATGATATGAGTGTTGAAAGATCATTAGCAAAGGGAATTTCATCATCTTCCCCCCAAATGGAATACCCATGTGAAATAATTTTCTGCATGCAAAATCTGGTCTTACCTGTAACCTAAATCCTTTTGGCTTCATTTAAAGTTCATTTCCATTAAATTCACTTTCCTGAGGCAAAAAGTATTATTAAATAGCATTAAAACCTATTAAGAGAACATGAAAAAATATAGATATAGATTAGCCAGTATTCTCTGTGTCTCCCAATCTTTTACCATATCCCAGACAGGTTCTAATTAGCATCAATGGTGTGGCCAGTGAAACCGAGATGTTTCTTTCACCATGTCTTTGGGTGGTCATCCTGCTGACCCTTTGAAACTCTAGAGGCATTTGAAGAAACCAAGAAAGTTTTATTCACACCTCAAAAGAAAAAACATGAAGAAAAGAAAATATGAATAGGTTAGGAGATGTGGTTCAGATAAACTCTTGTTTATACTTAATAAAATTTAGACAAAATGTGAAACCTTTTTTTATGGCTTTAAGTTCCAAGCATGGGTATCATTTATGAAGTGTAACTGTTAAAATAATGAATTTGCCTTTATTACTTGCATGCACTGTCACAATTCTGTATTTTTGAGTCAAACTAAAGAGGGATATTTGAAATTCCAATAATTATTTCAATTTCAATTATGAAAAACACACTCCAATTATGGTATCTCAGATATTAACAAGCTTTGTAAACCCTCTCCCAGACAACTCATGCTTTCTTTTAAAACTAAATTTGAATCTCAACCCTACATTACTTCATAGTGTCACTGTAAATCGATAACATCTGGAAGGGGAAAAAAAATGTTTGCCTTAGCTCTTTAGAACAGATTCCATTTCAAGCCTGCCAGAAAATTTAGACCTGCTGCAAGTTTAACTTTCTCATCAGTCTTTTTTTTTTTCTCCCCCTATCCTTGCCCACTCCTCCCCTCTGGTTATAGTCTCCTCCCCTGCTCTTAAATGTGTCTATTACCCTCAGGCTTTGACCTTGGGCAGACTGTGAGCACAAAGTCATGTTATTTAGAGTGAAGTAACACCAGTAGTCAGGAAGGAACAATGTAGTTCAAGCCAGATAAAATAAATCTCTCATTTCCTGTCAAGGGACTGAGCCAAAAGCAATGATGAGAGACAGAGGGGGCAAACCGCGCAACTCGAAACACAGACGCTGGGGATAGACACAACCACAGGCCTCCTTTGAATACAGACAACAAAACCAAAACAGCCACAGTGACAGCAGACTCATAATAACTGTGGAATAAACCAAAACATATAAAACAGAGGGGAATCTGTGCAACTCCCTGGCCACAGAAAACACATTCGAATTGCATGAGTAGGGAATCCTGGGGATAAGACTGAAATTTGTGAGGGATTCCCCTATACAGAGCGAAGTTTCATAAACTTGGAGACACACCTGTGTAACTGCCACTTTTGACCAAGAGAACATCCTATGCACTGATTTCTGAATAACATTGGGCTGCATATTGAAATTTGAAAATAACATCAACATGTACACATAATGGTTATCATTGTCCCCATTTGTAAGAAAGTCGCCTTCTCAATGACTGTTGATTTATCAAACAAATGCCCATGGTGCCTGCTATCTACAGGTGCTGTTGAAAGTTATTTCAAATATTTAATCCCTTTAATCCTTAAAACAACCCTAAGAGGGAGGCATTGTTATACTCTCATTTTATAATTGAAAAGCCCGAGGCACTGAGAGGTGAAGTAACTTGCTTATAGTCAGTGGCAAGTTAGGGCTAGTGTCTCCATCTGAACCCAAGCAGCAGGGGTCCAGAGTCCTCCCTCTTAATGGCTACGCTTTGCTGAATACATGGCATACAATACTAGCGTGACATTTTACAAATCTTAGTTGTTTGCAAGCTCTGCTCAGATTCTTTTGCAATCCACTATTTGTTTCAGAATCACAATGAAGCTTCTGAATGTGCATGTCAGATCCAGAAGATATATAAAAAATAGTGAGAACATGCTACATTCATTAACAATGCTGAGAATTTCACTTTTGTCCAGAGCTCTTCCAAGATGATGAGGACCGAGAGTTCATTCATTCATTCATTTGTTCCTTCAGCAAATGCTCCTTATTAAGTGCTTGTTACACATTAAGTACTGTGATGGGTGATGGAATAGTCTCCTGGCTGACACATAGTCAATCAAGGATGCCTTTTAGGTCTAAATAGGTACAGGAGCAGCAAGTCAAGAGGACAGCAACGTTCTCAAATGTGAATACTAGCGGATATTTAGAAGTAGTCACACAATTGTTTGACTCCGAATGAAATATAATTTAATTGTTTTGAATCAAATATTTTGAACTTATCACAAAGAGATGGAAACATTCTTTAAGACGCTGCCTACTTAGTGCCATAATGACAATAGACATACCTCCTTTAGAAAAATAGCATGCCTCACTGTGAGAATGTTTCTAAGAAGTGCTAAAGTCCTTATTTGCAGTCTTCTGTGATCCTTCTTGCCCCTCCTAGACTGGAAAAGGTAGAAGTAATTTAGCTATGTATATATACTGTGCATAATTCTATTGTTGCACATATTATACTATACTTATCTGTTACATGTAACAGTATCATACTGTACTTCACCTGCTAAACTAAGCTTCCTGAGTAGAGTATTATGTTCTTCATCTTTGTGTTCCAGTACCTGTCACAGTACCTAGCATATAGGATGTACTCAGTTTCTGATGGATTGATGAATTGATGAATATATTTTATGCACATATATAAATAGGAGGCATGCACATACACTTTTATATGAATAATGTTATGCTAATTATAGATTGTCCAAGGCAAATTGTGCTATTAAAGACAATGATTATTCCTTTTATAAAATGACAATGATAATACAAAAGATAACTTCTCTGAATGTTCACTATAGAAGGCCTAGCAACACCTGCTTGCATGTTTCTAGGATGGGTTATTTAATTTAACCTTTATCCATGAGACACATATGCTTTGTTATAAGGTTAAATTGAAAATGACCATAACTGCTGGATGTCTTTGCTTAAAATATTATATCATTCAATTGATTCTGTTACTATTACTAATGGAAAAGACACAGGAAAACATATTCTCCCCCATTTTTAAGAAATAATAAAATAATTCAGGTTCAGAAGGTAACTATAGCTCACATTTGTATCTTTCTGACCAATTCAATGAAAATGTCCATATTCACAAAGAAGAAAACTCATGTAGATAAGAAAATATTTTTTGGGGGGCAATCTGTGATTGTACAAGGAAACCTGTGCATTTCTAGGACACGGAAAACAAAGAAATGCTTCACAGTGGACTTAGGGGCCCTTGTCTTAACTCCTGGATAAAATCAGTAGGAAAATTCTATTTGACCAATTGAACACATGTGGGTGGAGCAGAAGATTGCTCCAGCTCTGTCCTCTATTTTGAATTAGAAAATTATCTTTTATAGACTTTGAAATTTATTTTAAAAGGTAGGCATTTATATTTATTATATGTTTAGTAATCTGTTCATATGTCACATCTACATCAAATACAAAGTATTTGAACAAAATAAGGAAATTAACTCAGACATTCAGAAGTTGTTTTTATTGATGCCCTCAATACTTGCACATACAGGTACCTGATAAATACTGGCCAGTCTTTTGATTTCTGATATTTATTAATCTTTTTACTTCTCTGCTTTGTCTTCTGTTGACAGAAAATGGGACTTTTGCTTATTCTAAGCCAGGATGTTTCCTTTAAACAAAAACAATTGCTTCTTTTCTACAGGAAATGTATGAACCAGAAAGCCTGTGGAGATAATTCATCTCTTCTTTAGGTAGTATGCAACAGCGTGAACCTGAGGTCAGCTCAGCCTCCCCTGGGGAACAATATTAATTATTTTTATATGATCCAACATTGGGTTATCTGATCCAATTTCTCCTGTATTAATGCCCATATTTAGAGCATGTCAGTTAAATTTGATAAAAATCTATATTAATAAAAAGCATAATATGCAAATCGACCGAATGACTAAACAGCAGAATGATGTCCAGACAACCATGCTGTGACACGCACTGGTGCCAGGCCAGCCAAAGCGGATGCGGCGGGATTGGTTGGAGGGCCGCCATCACCCCACCATTGCCCTGCAGAGGGAGACCCAGGCCACCCTCTGTGGGGCAATCAATGGGGGGGGCTCTGCGATTGATCACCCCAAAGAGGGAGGCCCAGGTCACTGGCCGGTGGGGTGATCAATTGGGTGTGGGGGACTCCACGATTGCCCCAAAGAGGGAGGCCCGGGTCACCCTCTGCGCAGTGATTGATCGTTGAGCCCTGGCTCAGTGGGCAGGGCCTCTCTCTGCTGGGTGATTGATTGTGGAGCCCCAGGCCACCCGCCAGTGATGCTATGGCAGGTGTGCGGTGCCGGCCAACAATCGCTCTGCATAGGGAGACCCAGGCCAGCCAAGTGATCACACCGCACACCTGTTGCCCACAGAGGGAGGCAACTGGTGGCAGGGGAGTGGGGGCCACACTGCACAGATGGCAAGCAGTGGCAGTGGCAGGGCCGGGAAGGAAAGCCCCGAAAGCCCTGATCTCCAGCCAGGAATAGGGACCCTACCTGAGTGGTCCCAGATTGCAAGAAGGTGCAGGCCAGGCTGAGGGACAACCCCCTCCCCATGCACAAATTTAGTGCACTGGGCCTCTAGTTAGATAATACATTCTTTGACAAACATGTTTGCTGAGGATTCTGTATATTTCACAAAAAGAAAAAAGAATTATTGAGAAACCAGGAATTTCAAATACCAGCGCAGTATTGTTACCATGAGTAAAAGATGAATTTCAAATTTAAAACACTCTCTGTATGTACCAACGGTGATAATGAAAAATACATTTCTATTGGTGTAATTCTTTTCTTCATGAGGAAATATCCAATGAAATCAAATATCATGGACAAAATGTTAACAGGAAGTAACTTTTGCATGCAATATTCAACTTAACTATAGAATTCATTGGAGCAGGCTATCATTGAAGCAAATTGCACTAAGTATACTTTTTTAAATATATTTTTACTGAATTCAGAAAGAAAGGGAGAGGGAGAGATAGAAACATCAGTGATGAAAGAGAATCATTGATTGGCTGCCTCTTGCACCCCCCCCCCCCTCTACTGGGGATCGAGCCCGCAACCTGGGCATGTGCCCTTGACTGGAATTGAACCCAGGACCCTTCATTCCTCAAGTTGATGCTCTATCCACTGAGCCAAACCAGGTAGGGCAGTATACTTTCTTTTAAAAGGGTAAATATTTTTTATGGACATGGAAAACTTTAATTACATTATCTATAGAAATGACAAGAAATTTCAGTCACTCAACCTCAGAACACATGATAGCTTGGTCAGGAAGAAATATTTCCAAGTTTTGTTAAGCATAGCACACTTGATATATTTTTGAACTCTAGATTCTACTGTGAATATTAGGAAATATTCAATACATCCCAAATTAGGATAAATATTGTGTAATTTTTTTCAATTTTAACTGCTTTATAATTATAAAAGTTGTATAGTAATACCATAAAGTTACATACTGGTATTATTATGCTAAAAATAAAGCGTATTTATTAGAACCAACAATAATACTAAGGCTTTCTTTGCATGTCTTGTGTGTGTGTGTTGTCCCTGATTTTTACAATAAAATTGTTATTTGTATTCATTTCTATGCTAACTTTTTTCATGACATTTGAAGACTTATCAAAAAGGGTTAAATCCGGTGTTGGTTAATCATTTTAAGAAACAGTGGAAGAGCTCAGCACTATATCTGTGCATGGTAGATGTTAAATAAAAACTTTAATTGTTGATCTGGGGCTTTTAAAAGAGGACTATTTGTTGTGCACTTAATGTTCATTTTTTAAATGGTTCTAACTAACAGTTGTAACTTACTAGAGGCCCAATGCACAAAATTCGTGCAAGGGTCTTGGCCCTCGCTGCTGCAGCGGCTGACTCAGCCCCCACTGCCTCGGCCTCCTCTGCTTTGACCCTGCAGCTTCGTCCAGAAGGTCGTCCAGAAGGACATCCAGAAGGACATCTGGTCTAATTAGCATATGACACCTTTATTATTATAGATTATTAACCAGTATATTGAATACCCAGATTCATTAGTTTGTCAGTTATCACAAGGACATTCTGAAATTTAGGGGTAGTATTTTTAAGGATCTACTGATTCTTTCTTTACAGCCAAGTACAGAAATTTTTATCTGAGTGTGTTTTCTAATTTTCACTTAGACATGGGCAGCACTTTTTTGTGTCCTGAGCATAGGTAGCAATTTTTTGTTCCATGTGCATTTTAATTTTTATAAGGATCTTTCAATATTTTGTTCGCCAATAGGCTCCCATCAATGTGAACAGTTTGGGAAGTGATTTTTTTCTCTTGCTGTTATCAATTCACAAGAGGAACTCAGTTTTGATAGATAAAATAAATGATTAAAGGACTTTAACATATGTAGTCATGGTTATATACGGGGATTTTTTAAACCCCAAGTTGATTCCTTTCTCTGTCTTCTGAGTCCAAAAATCTGATTTATTTTTTATTTTTTATTTTTTGCAGATG
The DNA here is from genome assembly GCF_014108235.1 of Myotis myotis. Lineage (NCBI taxonomy): Eukaryota > Metazoa > Chordata > Mammalia > Chiroptera > Vespertilionidae > Myotis > Myotis myotis. The sequence continues at coordinate 180,363,980 of NW_023416335.1, forward strand.
GTATCACTAGTAAACATTTCTCTGGAGTTTGTCATTTCAGTATTCTCATCTTGACAAATATTTTTTTTGTTTAGGATAGAGGAACTGAAAGTGTACATATATCTAAGATAGGTTTCACTCAGTTAACAAGTGTTCAGCAAGTCTTATTACATGCAAAGCTCTTTTGTAGGATTCAGAAGCTAGAGGAACCCTCCTTACACTTACCCCCAGAACCATATTTGGGATTGTTCAGATCTGGTATCGGTTTTATTTTTTTTTTTGTTTGTTTGTTTCTTTTATAGATGCATACGGATTCCTAGATATACAGATTTTCTAGTTTACTAGTAAGAAATATAAGTATACTTTCATGACTGATAAGGGTAGAATATTCTGTAATTTAGCATTATACTTAATTTATTAAATGTTTGATATTCTTTATAAAGTTTTCCCCCCCAATGACAAGGTATTCCAAACAGTTAAAGGAATTTTTAATAAGCATTGCAAACATATAGCTCAAGTAAATATTTAATACTTGTAGGAAAACATCAAAATCATTGATGTTTTTCATTTATCAGAGAAAATTCATATATATTATGAGGAACCCATTGGGCATAATTTCTTATGACAATATAATAATGTTGCCACAAATACTTTCTTGCTACCATGTTCCAGTATTTACAAGGAATTTATGTGTGGTAAATTTTCTATCTTTTTTACTTGATGAAGTTTCAACACAAACCATTTTCCAGTGTAGAAATTGAAGACCCATGATTTTTAAGTCATTGGTTTCGGGTTACACAGGGAGAATGTTAGATCCTTGGGTGTTTTCAACTTTAATTTCTGTTTGTTTTTCTAAATCTAACTGATAAAGAAGTAATATATAAAACTAATTTTTTCCATGGGCTTGTCCTTTGGATTTATCTCATAATATAGCCATGATTATGTATTAAACATCCACCATATATTTATCAAAGTGGTAGATTACAAACATACAGAAGTCACGTTTTTATCTTCTTGGGAAAATAATGCTAACATCATTGAACCAAGACATTGCAATAGATTTGCCAGTTTGATCACATTGGCATGAATTAAAATTTTAATTTAAAAATTGATGTGTGTACCTAAGTTTTCACAATGAGATTAAGATCAGCAAGGTTAGGAGACAAGTGTTTGCTTCAGCTTGATTTGCGTAGTTTAGCTTCCTACAGGACTGAGCCACTTCCGACTGGACACAATAGGCAATTGATAAAAGTTTCTTGATTAAGTGAATGGCTTTTCTTTGGTTAAGTTTTTATTCAATATGTTTAAAACATTGCTCTCTTTCTTGCGTTTATGTCACCAGAAAAAATACAAGAGATTTAAAAGGAGTAGGGGAATATTGTAAGATTTAAATAAAATCGTCATTGATCTGACAATGCTAAGATTATTCAACCATTATTATACCTAAAAAATATTTTACCATTTTTGTAAGCATTTGAGCTTTAGCTACCTTAAGCATATATGTTTCCCCTTTTTATTAAATATGAACCGTGACGTATTTGTTAATATACAAGTAAGAATATTTTATTTTTAATTGACATTTTGTTTACATAGTGTTGCTGAGTGTTTTTATTTTCTATAATCAATGCATCCATCCAAGAATAATTCTTTGCTTCAAACTCATCTCTGTATTACCTATTCAGTCTTGACTTCACTGAGACCTTGAACAGTCACCACTACACAATATACTATAAAGTTTTAAGAGCTATTTGTTTTGGCTTGTTTTAGTCTAGCAATTGAGAAATTATTTAGTCATAGCCAATCATACTTAGACACAGGAAAAACCATCAAATCATCATCTTTTTAAATCTCTATGTTTTTTCGGGAGGCTTCATTACTTCTGGGGATATAAGTGACTCATATGTGTTGGGAAAACTCACATTTTCCATGATTGCTCACATTTTTTACTTTAGTATTTACCATTAGAAATGGTATTTTATCCTGCTAGGGATGTGGGAAGAGGGAACAGCTCCTAAAGTCCATTTCCTAATGAAACTATGATTGTATAGGCTATGCAATGAGTACGGATAATTTTTTCTTATTTTGAAGCTAGGAATCAGAAGAAAATGTAAGAAATAAACCAGTTTTAAAAAGCTGGGATGATTGTGAGAACAATTTATAAATTTTAATGAGTATATACACATAAAAATCATAGGGAGCTCTGCAGCTTAGTGGAACCTGATGTGATTAGTACACTTCTGTACACAGGACTGGGGTGTTATAAATACTGATGGAAAGTATTATGGCGTAGAAGGCTGAGAAATACTGGACACACTGATTTCCATTTATTCTCTAGCACAAACCACACCAAAGTCAACGGTACAAAGTTGAATTATTTTCTATTGGGTTTCAAGTCTAAAAGACGTAATTTCCTACCATGGGCAGTGAATCAAAACCTGTTTTGTCTTCCTTTAGTTGCATTATATTGGGCTCCACCTGTATCTATTCTTGCTCTTTGAACAAATACTAAGCAAAGTTGGGGGTTGAAGTCCCAATTATGTCAACAGGCCTCAATAATGTGGCAATCTTTGGTTGTGTAAGTCATTTGTTCCACAAAGGGAAGAGCCCCCCTTAGGATTTTTGGATCTGACGCTGGAACTCCCCAAGCCCAGTCACACGTCACAGGACTGTGGTGAAACGCTGCTCTGTGGGTCACTGAGAATCACAACAGAACAATTCCCTCTTGAGTTGGTTTCTGGAGTTGGTATTGTCATTGCTCCAGAAGGTAACGGGCAGCTTGGGTGGGATGAATGGTTAGGACCACTGAATTCCAAGGCCTGGCCACTGACAGATCTTCCTGGGGACTGGAGGCATATGTTCTGCTGTGAAGAACCCTTCATATCCGCATGGTTTCTGGCTGAAAGAAAGGTTTATTCAGTGACTCATTTTTCTCGATCTCTCTCTGTTAATTCTGGTAGAGTTTTGCTTTTGCTTCTACACACCGTCTGATTAAAGCTCTCTAAACATTAAGAAAAATTACAAAATGATTTTTCCCTATTTTAAATCTCCATTTCTGCTCTTTTCTCCTTTTGTATATTTTTGTGGGGGGAGGGGGAAATGAGCATCCTAAAAGAAGGTACAACATGCATGATTCTTTATGCATTCAACTCTCAAATTTGGGTTACTACTTTCAATAGCATTCTGTGTAAAAATATTGCAATAGACCCAATAAGACTATCATTAAGTGCACATTTAAAACTATAGCACATAGTACCACTACAGTGGAGAGGTAGAGTTGGAAATTGCTAGACAGACACCAATTACTCTATTTTGAGGAAATATTTTAGTAGAAATGAATAAATAATTCTTGCAGCTATAGATATGTACAAGTACACATTTATGAGATTTTACATATTTTCATATAAAGTTTTATATTTAACTTTTGGAATAGAAATAAATCTAAGTTGAATATTTTGCAATTTTTAAGCTAAATATCACTTACATGATATATTCCATCGTATTCTTCTCACTGCATTTTTATATTTGCCAACTTTCTTGACACTCCCCTGGTTTAACTATGATCATGTACTGGAAAATTTTAAGTTATTATGGGAACAAGGTAGCGCCCTCTTTTTTGTAACTCAGCGAGCTCTTTTAGCTGGAGTTGATTCACAGTAAGTTTATACCCTGATTCACAGAGCTATTGATTAAATTCATGAGATGCCTTTGCCTTCTCTATATGGGAATTCCTCTGGTGCTCTCAATGACTGTGCCCAGAAAAAGGCTTTAAGATGGCGACTTTGTAGATATCAGCCTATCTACTTTATCAGGATTCACTTTTTTGCTATGTATATATCTGCTCTGTGTATGTGTATTTACTATTTATTTGAATTGTCTTAAGTGCATACTTGAATAGCTTGCGAGGTCAAAGAGAGTTCAAATGATAGAAAAATGGGTTGTTACTTTCTCCCTTCCCCTTCCCCCTATTGCTAATGCTAACTGATGAAGAGTGCAGGCAGTGTCCTTCAATTTAAAGAGACAACCTTGTTCATTTGGAGGGTGTGAATGCCATTCTTGTGAAATACTGTAAATAGTAATTCACAAGAGGGTGACTTTTTTATTGCTTTTACATTGATAACATGCCTTGTAAAGACTTACAGTTATTCTGCTGAATTTAGGAGAGATAAGAATGGAATGTGTGTGCTAATTTAAACATCTGTACATACAATGAAAGAACCCTTTACTATCAAGAAATTAGATCCTTTTATCTGTTTACCAGCTTAAAATAACTTTTAAAGTTGTTAGCCAATGTGTGACTACTCTATTACTTTACTCACTTCCACCCCTCCCAACCCCCACCCCTGCTGCCTTTCTGGAATATTGAGAGAAGAGCTATGATCATTGCATATATCACTGAATCCACAGTTTATAAAAATGAAGTTGCATCACAACTAAGCATTTGACTTGCCATAGCAGCATCAGGTTGCAGAGCAAATGGTCACAGCGCATGCACTGAGAGTAATTGTCAACCAAAACAGGAGTGAAGCTTACTGTGTATTGAATTGTATACAGCTGATTATTCGGCTTGATAAAAACATAATGCCCACATATTAAGGTGACTGGTGAACATAAATATTACAGACTGATTCTGTTCTCAAGAGGTATACCAGAGCATTCTCAGTCAGTTACGTTGCAGATTAACCCTGAGTACCTTCACAGTGTTTAATTATTTGGTTAGATACAGTAGAAGCATTTGAGAGTTTGAATGCCCAAAGCTGTTAAGTAAGTGTAATGCTGGAATGTTTAATGGCATTAATTACCATTTATACATGGAACTACCCCTCCTTAAGGCCCAGGAGGCAGTGACTCACTGGGTTGTCATTAACTGTTCTTATTGCTAGTAAGTCAACTTCCTATTCATAAAAATAAAGAAAAACGATGGTGAAAAACATGTCATTCTATAATATGGTATTGGCATTGCTAACTTATTCTGTTTTAGAATTCTATTGGCATTTTGAAATGTGGATGAATCTCAATATTTTCATCACTACAGTTAAAGCCTTTAAAAAAAACTCTATGTGTGTGTGCATGTGTGAGTGCATACGTGTGTGTGTGTGTGTGTGTGTGTGTGTGTGTATAAATTTTCCTTTCATTAGGGTTACAAAAACTCTTACAAAAGATCTGCAAAAAAATTTGTTGTTGTTTTAATTTGATCATTTCTGAGAGGGACAAAGATCAATTTGGAAGGAAAAGTACCCAGAGATGGAAGCAAACGGCCAGCCAGAGCAGGGTAATACTTTCTCCAGTCTGAGGATCTGGCCCTGAACAGTGATCCACTCACATTTTGTGATGAATGAGGAGAAGGCAGGAGTGTAAACTGTAGAAATTTTAGTTGTATGAAGGTGAAATATTTCCAATTATATATAGTGAGGGAGATTTTTTTCTTTCTTTTTTTAAGGAATTATTTACATGTAAGGGCCAGATGAGTTGAAGGACTGTGATTAAATTTTAACCTAATATGCTTATTGCATATTATTTAAGGTCGCTATTCCTGGATGTGATACATGCAGTTTTGGTTTCTGTTAAAAGAAAAAATATTACCATAGCTTTCTTCTATGCTGGTTTTTTAATTGCTATATTGATTTAGAGGTGCTACTTATATATTGTAATAGTTTTAAATGATCCTCTAGGAGAGCAGTTTTTTTTCTGATTTTGAGTTTTTATTTGTAAACTAGAGTCCCGATGCATGAAAATTCATGCAAGAGTAGGCCTTCCTTCCCCCCGGCTGCCGGCACTGGCTTCCCTCTGGCACCCAGAACATGGGCTGCTTCACTCTGGCCTCCAGCAGGCACCCAGGACCTGGGCTTGCTCCAGCCCGGCTTCATCCAGAAGGACATCTGGAATGCCTGGAAGGACACCCGGTCTAATTAGCATATTACCCTTTTATTATTATAGATGCTTATTTTTAACTATTAATGGTCATAGGGGTTTGTGTGCTGACTGTGTGTTTATGAGCATATAGGATAGGCTGAAATGAACACTGAGGTTGTTATCATTTGTTGAGCAAACGTATACCATGACTACAGTTGATAAAATTAAAAAGTAGAGGTCATCAGGATAAGATGTAGGTGCAAGTCTTCAAGATGATTAAATGAAGTTTTCTAACCTGAAACTCACTTAGAATCTTCTTCACAGAGTCTGTTACTGCCATAGTTCAATATTTATTGAGAGCTCACGATTTGCTAGGTACATAAAAAAAGCATTGAAAAGAAATGACTGTGATTTCAAACAGAGATGTAAAACAGGACTTGGGAGACTTGGTGAGCTCACATTGTTAGGAGATGCTGGGGCCTAGCGTTCTGTTTCATGTGGAGACCCACAGTTAATATGGTCCTCGTTGAAACTTAAAACAGCTCTATTAGTAGCTTGATTGAGAAGGGGAAGAAGCCCAGGGTAAACAAAAGTGTGCATTTTCAAGCAGCCTAATTGTATACAGTCCATTTGCTTCCGCAGTTCCTTCTAATCCAGCAAATGGGAAAACGCCCAGATTTATTCGATTAAAGCAGATAAAATTGTTAGGGGAGTGTAATACGTGGACCAAGAGGGGAAATGACATCTGTGTAACAATTCTCTATTGTTCAGATGATCATAGAAGTTCTGTTGCCAGCCTGTTGCATTCAATCAAGTTGGGTAAAATGCTGCTTTGGAGAAAAGAAAGGAGGAAACTCTGAAAGTATTTGCTTACACCTTGTTTCAAAAATTCCTCCAGAGTAATGAGGATGAGAGTCCCAGGGCCGGAGAGAATTCGGTTTTGTGAAGTGGAGGAGTTATTGGTTGTCCCTCACCCCCGTTCCTGCCTCTTACTTTGGTACTGCCCAGGAAAGTTGCATGGCAGTCGGAACTAATTGTAACTCACTCAGGAAGGTCTTCATTAGCACTGCCACACATGGTTACCAGATGTGCTGCAAGGCGAGGGCAGGCGGGCGAGGCATCCAGCGAGGGGAGAGAAACCAGTAGCTTCATTGCAAACCAAGTAATCTGCCTTTAGTGTCTCAGTGTATGGGTTAGAGAAATGAGAAGGGGGTTTGGAAAAATGAAATACTTTCTCATTCACTCATTCCCTCAAAACCGAAAAGAATTCTTTGCCTTCTTTAAATATCTACACATTCTGTGACTATCAACGTGCTGCAAATGTTTCACTTTCTCCACTCAGAGTAAAAAATTATGGTTTTCTAATGGCCAAAATCAATGGTCTTCAATTCAGAGTCTCTGAATAGAGACTGGACTTATAACATTTGTAAGTGGCCTGTAAAAGCTGCTGTCTGCAGATGCCAGATTTCAACCAGGCATGCTTGAACCTGGGAGGATAAGGTTCTCATCTATTTATTCCCAATTCTGATCCAGGTCAGGCATAGAGTGAGGTGGCCTTACATCTGCTTTCATACAACTGTGCAACGTTTAGTAGTAAAAAGTTCTGATTGCAGACACTTGACATTAAATATTTTATTTGTACTACTTCAAAATAAATTCCCTGGAAATTTGGATTTATTTCTACTCTCTGTGCTCCACAAGAGTTTAAGTGAAGTCAGAAGAGTTTCTTCTATCTCTGAAGATGTTATTCACCATCTTCTCACATAACTACATACCTATATGTATAGACATAGATTATTTTGGAAAGCCAGTGAGAACTAATATGCCCAGATGAAACCTGTGGTTTTCAAAATGGAACATTTTGACACTACGGAAAATTGTGACATTAAAATGACTTCATAATTTGGATTCTTATAAAAAGCATAGAGAATTTAACTGTTATTTGGTGCCTGGATTGATCATTTTTTAAAATAATTTTACTTTGTAATGAACCTAGAGTTTCAAAGTACTTTTTACAGACATCAAACATCTTGAATAAATAATATATAAAAGTCTTGAATTTTCAAAATGAAAATTTCAAGACAGACTAAGTATTTTACTGACGATTTTATGACCGTGCATTTTGGGTGATGCTTATTATTCCCGATCCTGAAGGAAAATCATAAAGACACTTGGGGAAATGATAACAAATTAGAAGTTACTTCAACTGGTTTTGGAAAAACACGGTTTAGATTCATATCCTATTTAGATAAAAGACCTGTGATTTTTTAACCTATTTGGGATCATGGGACCATCTGAAATTTTGATGAAATCTATAGACCTTCTTCTCACAAATGTGCTTATTCACGAAACTTTAATGTGATTTAGGACCTCCCCAAATTCAGTATCCAGTTCAAGAGTTAACAGTTCATTCTTTCCCTCTGCCAACACCCCCCACACAAAGTTCCGCGTTACAAAATATGAAATATATGACCTGCTATATTTAGTCCTAATAAGTGGTAGAAGAGAGTGCAGTCTAAAAATTGAAATGAAATGTTCTGTGTTAAAAATGTTTAGTTACTGCTGTCAGACAGAGATGTACCTAAGTTTAGTTTTCTTAGTTACATTTTAAATTTCTTTCCGGAAGGAATCATGCCTTCTCTTTCACTTAGACTTCCCAAAGAGTTTAGTACAACTTTACTCACCCAGTACTCACCTGGCATGTCTTATTGAATGAATGAATATGAATGGACAGATAAACGAATGAATAAATGGGCTCATTTTAAATATCATTTGTTGGTAGCTGCTACACTTAACAGCAGGAAATGCTACCACACTTGAACTCATCTTTCATATAAAATTTGCTATTGAAATGTTACCTATATTTGTAGTTTTTAAAACTGAACCAGAAAAAAATAGATTTAATCTTAAATGTTTAGTGTATTATAGCAAAGCTTTGTGATACCAATATTTAACTGGTCAATGCTGGCTGATTTTATTATAGGTAAGATTTTTAAAAAACACTGGTATTTTCAGGAACTAAATTATTTTAAATGCTATTTAAAAATGTAGATTTTAATGGATTTTCAATGTTAGAATGGTATATGACAAAAACTAATATTTATAATATCTCTTTTTAATTACTATGGCTTATTCCTTTGCTGACTATAATTATTTCTAGAAAATAGAAATAATGTAAAAACATTGAGGTTTATATAATATTAGCTGTTACTATAATTTTCCCATAATTTATTACCTCACCAGCAGCCCCAATATTATCAGTGGCCAAATTAAAACTATTTACTATATATGTTGACTTTGGTCCAGTTCTCCTCTTCCCCACTCTAAATACTTGAATGTAAGCCTCACCATTGCTTACTGACAATAACATCACTTAAGTAATATTCTTACCTCAGTTTAGATTCAATATTTCACCTGTTATAATTTTAAAAAAATGGTCTTGACTCTGACATGTCTATACTTAAAAACACTTCTGGGCCCAGCCAGTGTGACTCAGTGGTTGAGTGTCCACCTATGAACCAGGAGGTCACAGTTCAATTTCTGGACAGGGCACATGCCTGAGTTGCAGGCTCACACACTTTTGGGCCCTCATTACTTTATGAATAAGATGAGAATTCTTTCCTGGCACCATAGTTCTTTATGAGTGGCCCTGCCTCAGTTCTTCTCACTCTCCAGCCCTACTGAGTTACTCTGAGTCTTTTTTTTTTCTTTCTCTTTTTTTTTGTTATGCTGTGCTTCAGTGATTCTGATTTTTCGAGATGTGTGAAAATGGAGTATTATATAGTATTTTATGAGTTAATCTAGTCAGAAGACTAAGCTAATAATTTATAAGTGACTTTTAAGAAGACTAGTAATTTGGAAGTTAGAAACTAGCATGCATAAAACATCATAATTTGAGAAGCATATTTTTGTTCATGAACTATACAAAAATCACCACTATTAGTGTTTTACAGAGTTGGCACAACACAGCCATGGTGAGCATGGACTCTAGAGTCAGACTGGCTCCATTCAAACCCAAGCCCCTTCCTTGACTCACCCTGTGCTAAAGCATATGACTTCACCCTTCCGGGCTTCAGTTTTCCATCCGTAAAACAAAGGTGAAAACAACACCTACCTCATAGGGCTGTTATGGGAATTAAATGTATTAATACATATAAAGTAGTTAGAACCAAGCCTGGCACATCTGAAGTGCAGCATAGATGTGATAAATTTGAGCCATCAATATTTCTTAATTCTTTAATTAAATAGAACTATCCAAAAATATCTTACGAAACACAATGTTGAAAGTTGATTGTCCACCTACTTACATAAAATAAACACACCACATTCTCTCAAAGATGTGAAAAGCAGAAATAGATACACTGTTACATATGAAAGTTTCAACGGGTTTGCTTCCAGAAGCATTTCTTTATAGTTTTCCTCTTACCTACAGTATGTGTTGGCACTGGCAGGTAGCCCTAATTTGTAGGGAAATCATCTTCAAAGTTCTATATTTTGAAATCTTATAGGGATTCTTTCTTAATTTTGTCTTCATTCAGGAACTTAAAAGAAAAATAATATTTGACATCAATGGTCAACATTAAAAAATATATAAATGCAATTAAGAGCTCAACTCAATTAAATAAATATTCATTGGCCAGACAATGCTGGGCAAATGGAGTTATATATAAAAATAAAAATGTTGGGAAAGTTTTGGTTCTTGGTAAATGTCTCATTAAGGTACATTTAACTGTGGTATAAAATTGATGAGACACCTAAGTTTTAAAGTAATTATGAACAGTTGCTAAGCAGTATAAAAAATACAACACAATGTAATTGTTATTTAAAATGTTTTATTGTGTGGGAAAAATTGTATTTTAAATTTTCTTGCTGTGTTTCATATATATGAATATATTCAGTCATCATTAATTCTTATAAAAATAAAATGTGGTTATTTATTTGTGAAATAGGATTGTTTTGCTTCTAAGTAGCATAAGCTTATTTGTTGACTTAGGTTCTTAACATTTTTATGCTGGGTAAAGTGTTCTTTCTAGTATTTGTTTTCAGAAATAAAAAAACAATATTTCAAACTGACTAAATATTAAGTAGATGTTTACTGCTAATTAGTGTATGGTTTGAATTGTAATTATGTCATCCAAGGGGACTTATAAATATAGTCTAGTTAAAATGTGATTCAATCTTCAGTCATTCACAGAGGCATATAATTCATTATTATTCATTTAGTGCTCTCTGAATTGAGCTCTAAATGTAATCCAAGAAAAGATGGAGGGATTTTACTTTTATTGTCATGATTTAATATAGCAGATCCTTTAGTTATCATTCTATACTAATCCAGGGATTGTTGCAACTTCTGAGAGTCTCTTATTTGATTTTTAAATGAGTCTATTTATTGTACCAACATAGCAGCATGTAAATGCAAGAGGTTAGAGGAAGATGCCACATCTCATCATGAGACAATCAGCATATATTTATTTTACTGTCCAACTTTTAATTTAACTTTAGACAAACCTTCATTTCAGCTATTTGATATATTACAATGTACTTTAAAACTCTTATTTATGGCTCTTATTAATTTAAATTATAAAGAAACTACCAACTGCATTCATTCACCTAAATTCAGTAAGTCCCTGCTGTGTGACAGGCGGCATTGTGCTAAGTGCTAGGAGTTGGGCACTGAATAGCGCAGTTATGGATCTTCTGCCTCCAGGGATCTCACAGTATATAAGAGAATATGGTCTTCTAAAAAGGGTTGTAATTATGAAAGTGTTGAATGGTACAATAGTTTTGACTGCACAGGTTGCATAAGAGAAGGTGTCATAATTTAGGCAGCGAGGGAAGACCCTCTCACCCCCCCAAAAAAAACAGAAATCTTAGAATACCATTTTTTAAGGCACAGAAATGAGAGAAATCATGCTGGAATCAAAGAACTTCAAAGTTTGAAATATGGGGTAGCAGAGAGAATAATCAGGATGTAATGAACAGGAATCAGATTAGGGAGGGCCCTGGAAGCTTGTTGAAAATACTGGGCTTTCCTTAGAATTGCGGTGGTGATGGAAAATGTTTGATGTGATTGGGTCTGCATTTTCTAAAGTTGAGTATAGATATGAGTATAGATGGAACAAGACTTGAGGCAGGGAGATATGGGAGGAGCCCACATTTGTGGTCCAGGGAAGAATCCATGGTACTCTTAAAAGCCAGAGCCAAGTTACAATATTGGGAGACTTGACCTAAAAAGGCAGGAAGATGACTTTGGTGGAAGAATGGGCACCTGAAGAAGGGTGTTCTCTGTGAGGGCCTCTGCATATGTTTCACTCTTGCTTCCACAGAGCCCTCCTTATGACTTTTAATTCTGGTCTTAAAAAATATCATGCTATATTATCTTGAAATAGCAACTTAAATAACCACTCAAAAGGAAAAACAAAACAAAACACACAACTGTTTTTTAGAAAGCGTGTTGAGGGGGGGCCTTCATCTCCTGATCAGCATTTTATCTTGCTGTGCTTCTGCCCCAAGCACAGTGCTGTGACAATGGCAGCAAAGTTGAGAGATATACTGGAGGAGGGATTAATAGGACCTAATCCTTTACTGGATGTTGGGGATTCCTAAATTTTTAGCTGTCTGTTCCAGCACATGGTGGTTTCATTTAGAAAATGTTGAGGAGAAGAAAAGGGAGATAATGAATTAAATTTTAGACATCATGAATTTTGGGTGCCTGTAGAACATCCAGATGAAGATGTGGAAGGCTATAGAATATTGTAGTCTGGAGATGAAAGAGCCAATTTGAGTGCTTTTGTATTTTTATGCGGATGATGTTTGAAGTCATGGGATCAATATCATGTAAGGCAAATAAAGAAGATAGATCATGAGGAATTTAAAAATTGAAGGGCCTGGACCAGTAGGCTGGAATGTCAGAAACTAAGAGAGAAGAGGTAGTTTGAGGAAATATGAGTATTTGGTAGTAACAGACTTGCTGTGGAATCAAACAAGAGAAGAGATATGTGAATGAGTGCTTGTTTTATCAATATGAATGATATTCATATTAGTGTGTGCTAAGTAGTGAATCAGAGGAATTTTGAGATATTTTGCTATGAAGCACCCATGTTAAGCAATAGATGATACCTATACCAATATGATACAAAGCTTTGTGGGTTCACCTGGCTTTCAGATTAACTTTTAAGTTCACCTATGTATAAATCTTAATGCTTCGTTACTGTTGTGCTAGGGTTTTATAATCACAACCACTTGGAGGCTGGTGTGAGTTTCTGATGGGAGCACATTATTGCTTTGGTGGTTTCCTCTTCTTGGAGTAGATGAGGTTACATGAACTCTGTTGCGGGAGTGCAGTGGAGAACTTTAAAGAAATCTTTGCAACAATTCAACATCCGTAGCCAGAGTTAACAACTTTTCTATGGTCAAGGCCTTATCAGTTTCTATCCACAGTATGGGGTATTCCTGGCCACTACCTAATTATAATCAATGATTATTTTTTTTTTTTGGTAAGATTTTTTTTAGACTTCTCTCTTTCTCAAGAAAGAGTTTTGTGTGTGTGTGTTTTTTTATACTCAGAATATCTAAAACAGAGTTGGAGAAATTCTATGCATGTTAAGATTCTGTTGTCTTCTGTAATCCAAGAAGTATCACTGAAACCTTCATTCCCATGGTTACCCTGTCAAAATCATTTCCTTTGGGAATCTAAAGAGCCAGACTGCCAATACCAAATTTAGTTTTCCTGTGCTTCCTGTTTCATTATGTTTTCCCTAAATATCATAGGATATTTTGCTTTCTTCTTACTACTTTTTAAGAGTGTAGCTATATTGGATATGGCCATTCAAAAAGAAGTTAAGCTGTGTTGGTTATGTTCAGATTCTAAGATTCTATTTAGATACAGTAATCTAAGAGGGGTGTAGATTAGAAAGCAAATCTGGTCTCCAGCAGCTAATTGTTTAAGTATAGAGAGTTCCTATGTTTATTATTCCATTCCTGCTCACCTTAATATTCACCTTAGTGAGAGCCAGCTCACTCTTCTGGTTTATTGAGAAGAAGAAAATTGGGTACCCACAAATAGTCATCCCTTGATATCTGAGGACTGGTGGCTCCAGAACCCCCTAGCCCAGTGATGGCGAACCTTTTGAGCTCGGCATGTCAGCATTTTGAAAAACCCTAACTTAACTCTAGTGCCGTGTCACATATAGAAATTTTTTGATATTTGCAATCATAGTAAAACAAAGACTTATGTTTTTTATATTTATTTTATATATTTAAATGCCATTTAACAAAGAAAAATCAACCAAAAAAATGAGTTCGCGTGTCACCTCTGACACGCGTGTCATAGGTTCGCCATCACTGCCCTAGACAGTGGTCGGCAAACTGCGGCTTGGCAAATTGCGGCTCGCGAGCCACTTGGCCCCTTGAGTTTGGCTCTTCCACAAAATACCGGCTCTTCCACAAAATACCGACTTCTGTGCATGGGCCATGAAGTTTCAGTCACACTGTACATGCGCGCCCACACGTGGTATTTTGTGGAAGAGCCACACTCAAGGGGCCAAAGAGCTGCATGTGGCTCGCGAGCCACGGTTAGCCGACCATGGGTAGGGAATAATGACAAAAATACAGTCAGTACATGTTCAGGACAGACACAACCATTGTGGTCTAACTACATAGTATCATTAGTAACAACGTAAAATTATTTTTTTTAGAAAATTTGCAGTACGAGGTTGGTTGAATCTGCAGGTGCAGAAACTGCGTATATGGAGGACCAGCTATATTTTTATTTATTCCATGGAATATTTATTTTCAGAAACTGTTGTACTCATTAGTATTTTTAAAGTGTGCTATTTTATTTTGGAAATAACTTTAAAAGTTTTATTGGAATTTTATCATTGTCCTTTTGTTTATCAGCTGTCAACTAATTTTGGAATGTGAGAGTATTTTATTCTTCCCTGTAATAACTAGTAGGTACCACTAGGTAGGGGTAGAGAAGCCCTACAGCCTAAGAAGGACTCATCCTTCTGTGAATGTTGAAAGGCCATATAGGAAGTCACTATTTTCTGTATCTAAAAATAATACTTTCTTTGGGAAAACTGCTAGGAAATATGTAATCTTAAATAGTAGAAATAAATATGTGTAAGCAAGAGAACTAGAGTGGAACTAGTAGCTTTCAATTCTTTTTCTTTAGACTGGATTATTTTCCTTGTTTATGCAATCTACAGACCTTTTTTTATGAGTTTATAAAAATATGTATCTTTCTTTAAGACACACACTGAGTTTACCGGAGTCTCAGGTTCCTGGTAGCCACACTCTCTGGCTTATGATTGGTGGATGCCTATCTTTCTATATCTCACTCCAGTGTTATTATTTAAGTACAAAGGCTCATTCTTCCCCAGTTTTGCCCAGATCTCCTCTATTCTGGAGCTTTCTGTTTTGTTACTTTTCTACTATTTCTTTCTTTCTTATAATTTATACTCCCAAAAGAGGATAGTTAAAATCTTGAAAATACTATCCACAAGTTTCTTTATATTCTTGTAAAATAATATTTTTAAATTAACTGCACATTTAAAATTTAGTAAAAGTAACGGTTTAATATATGTTTACTTACAGAATGCAGGTTATAGTTTATCTTATTTATTAGTAATCAAATTTTCATATAAATATAGATTATGTTCAGAGAAACCATTTCTGAAATTCCCTAAAGGACAGAGAAATTCAGTGTGGATCTTATTCTGCTTTACTCAGTGAAAATCTAAGTGCTTAAATTTAGACCTTATAATCTTTTTATAATTAGGTCAAATAAAATTCTGAATGCTCAGAGTTATAGATTGGATATGTTATGGAGATTAAGGGTTATAGTTCCTTTTCATGTAACCTGTCCAATTCTAACACATTATGGAACCCCTTCCACTTGTTGCTTTGGCAGCATCGGTGACCATAATAATTTGGAAATGATGTTTGAAGAATTTTACACATATTTAAAAATCTCTGCAATGTGGTCAGATATAGTCAACTGAACTTGTTTTAAAGCAGACTATTCCTCTTGGGCAAATGCATGTGAATTCCATATTTTCTGAATTCTGGTGCTTATTTTTAAGCTATACCTTTTACTACTATAACTGTCATGTAGCAGTTATTTAGGAGGTTAAATCTAAATTGATTAGTATTGCTATAAAATGTTTGGTTTTAGCTAATGTGATGCAATGTAGATGAAATAGACTATGGTTTAATTGTCTTGATATAAAATTAATTTGATACTTTGGGTAATGAGGTATCCTATCTAATAAAAGAGAAACATGGTAATTGGCGTACAACTGCTACCCTTCCCATTGGCTAATCAGGGCGCTATGCAAATTATCTGCCAGCCAAGATGGCGGCCGGCAGCCAGACAGCTTGAAACTAACATGAGGCTTGCTTGCTTCAGTGACGGAGGACTCCAACATTCCCTGCCTGCCTTGCTGGCCTCTGAGCCTGCAGTTTAAGAAACATAGTAACAAATATAGAAGCTAAACAAAACCCCAGAAACCTGCTTTCAGCTAGCCGGGAACTCAGAGCTGGAGTTGATACAGAGTTTCGATTATAGAACCAAAACAAACCAGAAGAACCTCTGCTTCTTCCAGCAGCAGAGGCCTAAGAGCTGGAGCCTCAGAGCTAAAGCTGGCCCAGAATAAAAAAAAAGAAAAAAAGGAGCAGTTGGGAGCTTCAGTCAGCCTGAAAACAGCCCTCAGCCCCTCACCCAGACTGGCCAGGCACCCCAGTGGGGACCCCCACCCTGAAGGGTGTGTGACCAGCTGCAAACAGCCATCATCCCCTCATCCAGGCTGGCCAGGCACCCCAGTGGGGACCCCCAGCCTGATCCAGGACACCCTTCAGGGCAAACCAGCCAGCCCCACCCATGCACCAGGCCTCTATCCTATATAGTAAAAGGGTAATATGCCTCCCAGCACCGGGATCAGCAAAGCTGCGAGGCCTCCCAGCATCAGGATCAGCGGAGCCACGAGGCCTCCCGGCACCGGGATCAGCATGACAGGGGGCAGCGCCCAAACCCCCTGATCGCCCTGCGGCTCTGTGTGTGACAGGGGGCGGGGCCACAACCTCCCTATCCGCCCTGCTCTGTTCGTGACAGGGGAAGGCGCCCCAACCCCCGATCAGCCCTGCTCTGTGCCTGATAGGGGGGAGCTCCCCAACCCCCTGATCGCCCTGCGACTCTGTGTGTGACAGGGTGTGGTACCCCAACCCCCTGATCGGCCCTGGCCTTTGTGTGACAGGGTGCGGCGCCCCAACCCCCCCCCCCCCCCACGGGCCCTGCTCTGTGTGTGACAGGGTAGAGCCATAACCTCCCCATCGGCCCTGCCCTGAGTGTGAGAGTGGTGGCGCCGCAACCACCTGATCGGCCCTGCTCTGTGGGTGATAGAGGGCGGCACCCCAACCCCCCCCCCCCCCACGGGCCCTACTCTGTGTGTGATGGGGTAGAGCCATAACCTTTCCATTGGCCATGCCCTGAGTGTGACAGTGGCGATGCCCCAACCCCCTGATTGGCCCTGCTCTGTGGGTGATAGGGGGCGGTGCCCCAACCCCCTGATTCGCCCTGCCCCGAGTGTGACAGGGGGCGGTGCCCCAACTCCCCTATCGTCCCTACTCTGTGAGTGACAGGGGGGAGCTCCTCAAGCCCCTGATCGGCCCTGCTCTGTGCATGACAGGGGGGAGCTCCCCAACCCCCTGATTGACCATGCTCTGTGTGTGACAGGGTATGGAGCCCCAACCCCCCTGATGGGCCCTGCTCTGTGCGTGACTGGGGGCAGCGACCCAACCCCCTGATTGGCCCTGCTCTTTGCATGACAGGGTACGGAGCCCCAACCCCCCTGATGGGCCCTGCTCTGTGCGTGACAGGGGGTGGTGCCGCAACCTCCCCATCGACCCTGCCTTGAGTGTGACAGAGGGCGGTGCCCCAACCCCCCTATTGGCCCTACCCTGAGCGTGACTGAGGGTGGCATCGCAACCTCCTGACCCGCCCTGCTCTGTGCATGACAGGGGGCAGCGCCCCAACTCCCCAATTGGCCCTGCTCTGAGCCCGACCAGGGGCTGCACCTAGGGATTGGGCCTGCCCTCTGCCACCCGGGAGCAGGCCTAAGCCAGCAGGTTGTTATCTCCTGAGGGGTCCCAGACTGCGAGAGGGCACAGGCCGGGCTGAGGGAATCCTCATCCCCCCCGAGTGCACAAATTTTTGTGCACCGGGCCTCTAGTATATTATAACATATAAAATAAATTGTGTTGAAGTTAAAACAAAGATTCTTTACAGTGTATAAAACAGAATTCTACCATCTTAGAAAGCATAATTAACTTCTAATCCTTACACGTTATTTCCATTATATTTCAAAATACAAAAGCAATAGTGAATGCACTTCTTTGTATTCTAATAACTTAAACATATTCTCAAAGTACTTATCTTAATCTAAATTAGCTTCTGAAATGAGGGAGTCTAGCTAAATGCTTATTATAAGATGCACTATTTTAAGCAAAGCATAGCAGGATAGTTAAAACCTAACTTTCACCCTGCGCGATTTGGCTCAGTGGATAGAGCGTCGGCCTGTGAACTGAAGAGTCCCGGGTTCGATTCCAGTCAGGGGCATGTGCCTTGGTTGTGCCGCGGGAGGCGGCTGATCGATGTTTCTCTCTCATCGATGTTTCTAACTGTCTATCACTCTCCCTTCTTCTCTGTAAAAAATCAATAAAATATATATATATATATATATATATATATATATATATATATATATATATAAAACACCTAACTTTCAACAGCATGGATCTACACTTACCTAATATGTGACCCAGGGCAATTTAAATATTTCTGTAAGTCACATTTTCCTCACATGTCAAAAAGATAATTAAAGCACCTTACGGGTAGAGATTGTGTCTGTTTTATTCACTGCCATATTCACAGTCCCTGGTACCTAACAAGCACTCAATAAATATTGAATGCATTAACAGATACCTTCATCTCATGGCTCTTAAAAAGATTCGGTTAAAAATAAATAATTTAATACACACACACACACACACACACACACACACACACATATATATATATATAATGAAACATTTAATTGCTCAACTAATGTGAGTTATTTTTATGATTCTTCTATGTCAACTCTAACAAGGATAAATATTTAAAATGACCCCCAAATTGAGTACTGTACACTCCAGTGTCAAAATTCAATCAAAGGAGCAATCAAGCTTAACAATTAATTCGGTTGTTTCTTTGGTTGACTATAATTTGAAGTAAAAATGTTTAGACACTTTCCAAAATTAGTCAACAAGTTCTGTACTGAGATACATTTTCCTTGTCCAAATCAGACATCATAAGACTTAAACTGTCTCAAGGTAATTGAACATTTTATAGCTGGTATTTGGATAGCTTTTCTGGGTTTCAGACGACTATAAGAACTTAACATTCATCTAATTTCTGAGGTTTGTGTTAACTATGCAGATCAAGTAATAGTGCTTTGCGGAGAGGAAATGAAGTGGCTTTAAGAGAAACTTGAAGAGTAATCCTCAAAAAGCTCTTGATGCAGCTGTTCTATCATGTGTAACAAACATCTGAGTATACTTCCTGAATGTGCTCATTATTTGATAGTTGCATATCACAGAAGGAACAAAGCTTTCATGAATATTCCCTGAGAATTATGACTCACAGATATATTTATACACTTTTTGATACCTAAACAATTGAAATATAAAACGTTAAGATATAGGGGATAATTTGAAAAAAAGGCATGCCATTTCATCTTTGGATATCTCAGAAGAAGGAAATAATCATTTTCTCTTGAGAAGTCATCCAACCCCCAAAATAGCCAGACATTTCAAGGAGGTAAACATGCCAGTTCTTTACTTGTGGTCAGAAGTTCATCTTTCAGCCATGCAACTAAGCCTAAAGTCATTCATTCATTCAGCGGTATTGAACAAAACATTTAAAAAATATTTTTATTAATTTCAGAGAGGAAAGGGGAGGGAGAGGAAGATAGAGACATCAATGATGAGAGAGAATCATTGATCAGTTGCCTTCTGCACGCCCCCCTACTAGGGATCCAGCCTGAAACCTGAGCAAGTGTCCTGACAGGGAATCAAACGATGACTTTCTGGTTCATAGGTTGATGCTCAACCACTGAGACATACCAGCTGCACAAACAACATATTAAAATGTTTTTTTAATTTAGTTGAAATTACCTTTCTTCAAAAAATGTGTGTGTGTGTGTGTGTGTGTGTGTTTCCTTCTGAGAAGACAGTATTCTTCAACCAGGCTCATGGCTCAGGCATGGGGTGTACCTATGGAGCAGTGATAGTAACTGAATTATTCCTGTCAATCCTCGAGAGTGAGATGCCACTCTACTGTACAAAGCATTGCGTTAGGCACTGGGAAAGAACAATGTTGAATTGCTTTCAACCACTAGAGATTCTGTAAGGTGATGGGCATATTACATTCTTATTATATCTTGACCACTTCCTCTTACAGAATTTCAGATGTTTCCTACTATTTTTAGGATGACACTAGAATCCTTAATGTGAACTACCAGGCTGCTTTTTATATTCTAGGGTCCGCCTGCTTCTCCAGAATCAGCTCACACTGCTCCCTGCCTGGCCACCTATGTTCTAGGACCATGCCTCTTTCAGACCCACCCACTTGCCATACTCACTCAGACAATAGATCTCTGCCTCTGTCTTCTCTCTACCAAGCTGAACTTACATTATGCTTAGTATAAGAGAAAAAAAGTGTTAATTTCTCAGGAAAACCACCCGCAGACTCCCTTAATAGGTTAAAACATCATGTCATCAAGTACTTCTCCTTTGTAACACATAACACAACTTAATTTTACATTTATTTATGCATTCACTTGATTATTATCTTTCCTACCAACTAAACTGTAAAGATCGTGAGAGCAAGGATTTTTACTGCCTTTAGTCATCCTTTTATCTCCAGTGTCTGGCACAATGTCTGACACATGACAGACATTCAATAAATATTTGCTCAATGAATGAAGGGATGAATAAATGAAACAATAGAATATACAGGATAAAATGTTACGTTCCATAAAAGAAGTCCTAACAAAACTCACTGGGAGTTGAGAGGAATAAATGAATTTTGCAAAGGACTAAATCTAGAATACATGAAAGTGACAACAATTATTGCATTCTGTGAAGAAGGCAGAAGCTGAAAATCTTGCCATATCAGATTAGATGCTGCAAATCTTGACAATCCAAATTACTGAGTGTCTGTCATATGTAGGGGACTTTACTAAGTATTAAGTGTTCCAATGAGTCACCCAGATAAGAATTCTATTTACCATCATTGCCGTAAGATTCAGGTGCTGATGCCATTATGCCAAAGGCCTATCTTAGAATTCTCCTTAAAATCCCCCAAGGATTATCTGTATGTCTTTTGGGAGAACGATCTAATTTGCTAGAATTTCATTTGAGGAACAGTGGGCCTTAATAATGCAGGACAATGTTGTAATGGTCCTGAGAGGTCACCATCATAGTAGCACTTCAGTGTTGACAGGGTAAAAAGTGTTAAGACTTCAGTGTAAGTCATCACATCTTCAAACAACTTAAACTCGTCTTGCTAAGGAGAGTCTGCCATGTTCCACCTACATCAGTCCTTAGCCTCCAAGAGAAGAAAACCCCAAATGTGGATGAACTTGGGGTAGGGGTGGCTATACCTGGCTATTGCACTCAGGTCTCCTGAGGCACTTAGACCTCTGTTCCCATCTTGCAGAGCTCCTAATCTAGTCAGAAGAGAGAGCTCAGTCTTCTGACACCTGAAATGTCACAGGCTGTACCTTTCATTCACTATCCTTTTATTTAATAGGCCAAGGTTATTTTCTTAATTTCATCATCTCTTGATAAATGTGTTGTAGTACCACAGCCGTCCCCATGCTCTGCCAAAGACATCACCCCTGTGGTGGTTCTGCCTCTGTTGCTGCTGGTGAAGACCTTTTTGGGGAAAGGGAGCAAGCTTTGTAGGCTTAGCGCCAGCAGTGTTCAGCTTTCTCTTTAAACCAGCAGTTGATGGGATGTTTTCTGCAGGGCAGATCTCTTCTTCTTTAATCACTGGTAATAATGAAGTGTTTGTCGTATTAAAGGGGAAAGAAGAGAAGCGATTGAGAATAGTTTGAGAGGATGACTGTGCGGTCCCTCAGGTCCAGCGACAAGAGGACTACAATGGGTAGCTTTCAGAGCTACATATGGTCTTCCTTCCAAGGGAGTTGATTAAGCGACTCCGGATGAAATTGAAATCCTGTGATTTGACCTTTGTCTGGCCTGGGAGGGCTGCAATTCGCATAACAATTTCCTTTTGTTCTTTGTTTGGAGTTATTAATCCAACATGAGCCTCGAATTAATCAGGGGTAGTGCGTAGCTACGTTTCTAATTCACAGCTCTGTTGCTTGTGTCTTTTTTAATTAAGGCCGAATGATAGCAGGCCTTAGCCCTGATTGCCACACTTGCTAACCACACATTGAGGGATGAAGAGGCTAAACAGGCAGAGTGAGATTACTTCAAGGTTTCCCTTAATTGTTTTCTTCCTTTAAGTAAAGAGCACTGGCTGAACATTGTTAATTCGGGACTGAAAGAGCTTCTTTTTATGTGTGTTACTTGTCTTGACTTTGGGACAGAGTGGAGAGAAATCAATCCAGGTTCCTGTTCGTATCAGGTGTAAGAGGGACACCCAAGCCACAGTTTCAGTTCCTACAGCACATCTCCATGTGGAATGGCAGGTTGGTTGATGCAAGGGCCCAAGTCAAAGAACTTTGACCTTTAGTTACATATTTATTGTATAGGATTTGACACCTTTGAGGCTTTAAGGGCAGCTTAACATTGCTTAGTCAAAACTTACTCAAAATGGAGTAAGTAAATTGAAATTTTAATGTGATTTACATTATTCTAGAATTCAGTATCACATGCTTCTGTCTTCTACTTTGATCAAAGGGCTGTAATTACTGGAAGGACCTAATTATAGTTCAACTTCACCAAATAGGCTTTGCCACACAGTGTGGAACCCAGCATGCATCATGTGGGATTTTAGTAATAACTTTTTTCCCTTTGGTAAAAGTTATTAATTGCCTCCATTCCTTCAACTGCTTCTCATATTTTAGAAGGGAAATATAACATACAGATATAGATCAAATGATGTTGAGTAAAATGCACTCCAATTGACAAAGTTACTATACCTCTCCCTGGAAGAAAATTGCTCATTACAGTGGGAAATCAGCTTCGAGACAGGGGACTTGTTAGGGTCTTTATATAAGTGCACAGGTAACTTCTCCAGTTGTCTGACTAAACTAGAAGAAATAGACTCTTCATTACCATACAGTTCAGGCTTGGACAAAGGTATAGAGTGAAATAAAGACAACTGCTCACTTGGCATATGATCTTTTCTGAGAGTCAGGTTTTCAAATAAACAAATAAACATCAAACAAACAAATAACAGGAGGTTGGGTTAGACAATCTAGATGATTCCTTTCATCTTTAAAACTTTAATTCTATATTTACATATTCTATTCCAAATCCCAGATTTGGCCATTTATTCCTCTAATCTCTGTTTTGTCTCTGTCTATGAAAATTAGTAGGTTTTCATTGGGTAGAGATGCCTATTTATTTTCCATAGAATTAAAGGCTGGAAAGCATTTTAGTTTAAAAGCATTATTATATTTTAAATTGGTCTCCTCTTACGGTTGCACTCAATGTTACATTGTGTATGTCCATCTGTGAGAAGGAATGAAGTAAAAAGGAATATTTTAGAGAATAGAAGTGAATTTGTAAAGGAAAGAGCACCAAACTGGGAGCCAGGAAACCTTACGTCAGATTATAGTTCTCTTATCTTGCTGCATGACCTTGAGTGTTTAGTTTTTATTTCCAACTTGAGCCAAATTAGGAAGAATAAAGCAAAAGTTTCTTTCAACTCTGACTTTCTATGATCCTCAGAGTTTCATCATTATGAGGACTTTGAGACTGATGCATCAGGTGTTGAATATTATGTTTTCCATTCCAGAATATTTCAGCACTTTATTGATAGATGAAAAATACAGGTAACATTTCTAAGCAAATGATTAAAAACAACAGCAAACATTAAGGGGAAATGTTTTTTCATCTGGATTTTAAAATCTAAGTTCTACTTTTGGAAGAATAGGCTGAAAAAGTGACCAGTGAGGTTGGGCTGAAAAGAAGAATCTAGGAGAGAAGTGATAAGGTAGTACTTTAAGGGAGAAGGGGGTGTTAAGGAAGGCTGTAATAGGGTGAGTCTGATTATAGCATGTTTATAGGTTAATGAGAATGAGTTGCTAGCACAGAAGCTATGCCAAGGATTGGGGAAAGTTGATGAAGCAAGGTCCCAAGATGATCTGAGCTAAATGGATCCCAACCATTAATGGGGGGGATTAACCTCAAGCAAAAGGGGAGATGCTTCATCCTATGACCCTGCGGAGAAGTTGATTACATGGGTTTCAGGTAGTGCATATTTATAGGAAGTGAGGTCATCTGGAAATGAGAGAAGTGGTGAATTAAAGAGAATGGAGAAGGTACTAAAGAGAATGAGAGGAGAGGAGAAAGGACAACTAAAAGTATTCTTGTATGGGGTTAGAGCACAGGTGTAGGTGGGGTAGTGGCAAGGATTTGTGTTGCTTTATAATTTTCTCCAGTTTTGTTCAGCTGCCCCAGAGTGGATGAGTTTCAGAAGAAGCAGATTGTAGAGTTGGTTCAGAGAGGGAGCTCCTGGGGGAGGGATGTGCAGGGATAAAGAAAAGTTGATATGCCTTGGTGCATTGATTTATTAATTCCTCAAATAACCTTTAAAGGTAAACACAATTATTGACAGTTTAAAGAGATGGAAAGAGAGACTACAGGATGGTAGTAAAGGTGTAGGGATGTTTGAAGCCATTTAATAGTGTAACACATTCCTCTTCATTGTATCCTTCAAAATTATTATATGGAGTCATTCAATGAATTATGTGGAGAATAGTCCTTCTAAAGATTGCATAAAACTTAAAGGAAACCTTGTGTTTTGAGTAGATCTCATTTTTCTGTCAAGTCCATGGCAAATATAGAAGCAGAAACCCAGGTATTTATGACCACCAGTCATTGGCTTTCATCCACGGTGTCACAGCCTTTTGCTCTCTTTCTCTCTTGGCTGAGATTCAAAAACATTTTTTTTTAATCTCTGGAAAATGTTGATAGCCAGCCCCATGCAAGTCAAGATATTATTGCCACATTTCCAAAATATGGATGCCAAACTCTTTGGGGTTGTGATACACCCAGATGGTCTTCATTTTTTGCATTTCTGCAAATGTTATTACCAAATACAACAAATTTTCCTCCAAAGTCATTAGAGCCCATTTGGCACCTTCTCTAATCTGTCCTACTTGTTACCTTTTAATTACTTTGTGAGGGGATCTAGTTGTCTTGTTGTTACTGAGGGCCAAATGACCAAGGGGTTAATGCTTTTTTCTGTCCTTGGCCAATTGGTTTTTAGTCAGTAGTTATTTATGGGGAACTCCAGGGGTCATTAGATTGCAAGTATGTGCAGCTGTACTCTTCACAATTACTAGTCCATAAGCAAATGTGGACTTAGTTTTTGTGTACAGTTGTTTTTTTCCCCCCTGATTGGTTAGACAATCTGTTGCCATTTGTGAATGATTCTTGTTGATGCAAAACATGGCATTGCATTCTATTTTATTATTTGGATTCCATATTTCATTGGATGCTATAATCTTGATTCAGACGAGGCACGAGGGAATAGACCCCCTGTCACTAGTGACAAATTGCTCCCGTGTAGCAAAATGTCAGATCTCACCCATCGCACGTTAGCTGTACTATTCTCCCTAAGCCGACATAGGTGCTGATGATCCTCATTGTGAAATCAGTGACTAGTTGGCCTTGGCCTTTTTTGCTCATGCTCTGTTCTTTTGGACATAAGGTAGAGATTACTATTAATGGTTCTTTCAGTTCCTAGGAGCTCCTCCCTCTGTGCTGTCTTACTGTGATTCTTTTTTTCTGCCCTCATTGAATGGTAGTCTTTGATGTCACTCAAGAGAATACTGTTGGCTAACAGTCTGGAGGCTGCTTCATTTGAGCTAACCACCACATGAAAACAAATGTGATCCATCATATTTCATTAACTAGCTGTCCTCCTTTTGGGTGCCCTTTTTTGATGTCAGAGTGCATCCTGACAGGAATCAGAAAGATATGTGTGATTAAGAACAGTAATAATGCTTATTGCATTGTATTGTAAATTACCTTCCTAGGCCCTGCTACTTTATCAGCCCCACTTTGACGACTCAGTATATACAGTGTATTAGCGCAATGGAGATCATTATGTGGCCTGTATTTGAGTCATTTTTATTTAAGATGCCAAACAATAAGCTGTTGATTGGGGGAACAAGAGGCGAACAATAATGTTCTGTGTCACATAATACACCACCATTTTCCAGCTTTGCTTTAGAAGGGCCCTCTTTATTGTTTTTGTATAAAAATGGTTCTTAGGAGGAGGAATATTTTGCTGAGGTATGTCATTATTTTGCAAATTTCTATTATCTCATCATGTTGTCTTCATTGTAAATTGCAGCTAATTAGGAACCTAGTTAGAGCCCCAGCTTTGAGGCTGGCTTTTTTGTGAAAAGAGCCCACCGATTACTGCACTACAAGAGAGGAAGGGAGAGAAAAAGGAGATTAATCTGGTTACCTAGGCGACACTCGCTTCCATCTGCGAGGAACAATACATTTTTGTTTCCTTGGCTCAGTTCAGATCTGTTTTGTTTAGAGGGGAAAAAAAGAGAGAGAGGGAGAGAAGAGGAAAGAGAGAGAGAAAGAGAGAGAGGGAAAGAACCTAGTTCCACACAACGCTGAACTCTGTCTAGCCCAGGCTTATATCCCTGATTCCTCCGCAAGTTAGGGGTCTCAGGGGAATGAGAAGATGAAAGAGACATAAACTCCAAAGTTGTCAAAGGTCATGACCTTGCCACACAAAGCCAGCAGTTTTACCTCTAAATCCCCTTGTCCCAAAAAGCACTTAATGAAATAATATACTGTGCTTCTCAACACCGTGTAGTCTATATTAAGGAACAAGGGCCTCAAATTGTGGGTTTAAAGAGGCATTCTTAATTTTATACTAAATAATCAGTGACTCTAAGAAGCTACTTATGGCTCCAATTTTTCTCTAGGCAAGTTAAGTTTGACATTTCTACTTTTATTTTTCTCCCAAGTGGCTGTCCCAAAACCTACCATTTTATTGAAGTGACATATAATATTTGAGGCATGAATTTACATTCTAGTGAATTAAACAAACCTATTGAATGAACCCAACATTGAGGCTTATTAACTACTCGCTTCCAGTTGCTTATATTGGACATCAAACTTTTAAGTCTTTAAAATGGAGTAGCCATTTACTTTGCTCAGGCATAGTGTGGGAGTGTTGCCAGGCTCTTTGCTTCCTCTTATATAGTCAGTCTGGGTATGGCACCGAAGCTGGAAGAGTCAGGCTAAGAGGCTCAGAAGTCTCAGGGTTTCTTCGGGAGAATTGGCTAAACCTACCGCCTCTGATGAGCGTAATGCTTTCGGCATCATGTTCTCACTGGTTGGTGTGCCATCATGCATAACGAATCATTATCCAGGAAGGTTATGTGTGAAGACCTACAGTTAAAGGAGGCTCCAAGAGTGGCATGTCGGCCTATCTGAGCTTTCTAGTCGTAAAAGGTATCGGTTAAATTAGAGCAACTAGCTTATTGTAAATGCCCTTCAGAGTCCATGCTTCACACCTGTGAATGTTTCCTCATCAGTCCTCTTTCTAAAATACATTTTTAATATAAGGAAAATGAATCTCATAACAACTACAAGTTACTATTGGTTATATGCTAATATACACTTCTCTTCAGAGGACGTTACCCATTTCTCTGTTTATTTACAAATGGGTAAAAGATACCTACCCAAATTGAGTCTGTGCTTATCACTCATCTAGTCCTCTAGAGCATCTGTACTATCTCTTATTCTTATTATAGCATTTGGGCACTCCAAAGGATGCATCTCATAGGATTTATAAGCATTTCAGAAATCTATGAAATAGATTTATAAGCAATCTTATGAAACTATGAAAATGTTTAAACTCATGCAATTTTAATTTATTCTAAAATTTATTCGATTTTATGGATAAATACAAAAACAAAACTTGCTTCTTATGCCAAACTTAAGCCCTCAGAATGGTACTCAATTTTTTGAGTCTTTGCAAGAAATCATATAAGCTTTCTAATTTACCCCTGAGTACCTTTAATAAGATAAGATACAAATTAGTTTACTATGGCAAACCTTCAACAAGTCTTATCCCAGTAAATGTTTACTATATAAGGACAAATTAACAAACACCACATTGTTATTAAAAGCTGGAAGATATTTCTGAAGTTTGTGAAACCAAGGCTACTCTTGGCAACTACAGGGACTACATGTGCAGATGTGTTTTAGAAATGCACTTTTAAACAGATAAATGGAATGGTCTCTTATTTGAGATGAGTTTTTTTTTTTCTCTCTCATTAAATTTATGAAGTTATTTTAAGTTTTGAGGTCACGTGATCTCAACACTTTATTCATTTTATTTTGTTATTTATTATTGACACTATTCAGATGTCCCCAATCCCCCCCGCCTTACCCACCCCCACCTAACTCCCATCCTATCCCTCCCTCTGGCCATCACCACACTGTTATCTATGTCCGTGGGCTATGTATATATGTTCTTTGGCTAATGAAGAACATTAGTAAGTTATATACTTATACAAAGAAATAGTTGTAGCAAATAAGTCAACACTGCTCAGAATAGCTTTCTTTTTGGACAGTATTAGAGCTTTAAAGAGCTCTTTCCTCATGGACTGAGATGCAATTCCTGTTCTAAGCTTACTAGGGTCACATATGGAACCTAATCTATTTATAAAGGCTTTGATTGATTGCATGCTGAAAAGGTAGGGAAATGAAAATGAAAAAGTAGTATGTGAAGAAATATATTTTGTTCATGTTGGATAAGATATGATTCTTCACTCACAAAACGTGTTTTAATCTAATATGGGGATGCAGTTACCACCAGATGAGACTGCATTTGCTAACTACCAGTATATAAGTGTCTACCTGATAGATTTAGGAAGGATTTGGTAGTTCTCTAATGTACAAGTGACTCTTATATTCAAGGCTAACTTGTTATTGCTCACTCAAGACCTTAGGTTTCCCCCTTTTAGGAAGTAACTTCTAATAGTCTGCCCTGAAAAGGTGGTTCTAATGGATGCAGAGGAAAGAGTGCCACCTGCTGATTTCTCATCCTAAAGCAATTCTGGGTTCCTTGGAGGTTTTTCTGATATGATCTAGCAATGCTGCCTGGCCTTAGTGGCTCATTTAGTTGAGTGACTTTCCATACACTGTTTGATTCCAGGCCAGGGCACATACCTGGGTTGTGGTGTGATCCCAAGGCAAGGAGTGTGTTTAAGGCCACCAATCAGATTAATGCTTTTTGTTATTGTTGTTTTCTCTGTTTCTCTCCCTTCCTCATTCTAACCATGTCCTAGGGTGAAGATTAAAAAAATAAATCTAGGAATGCCTGTTACTATTTATTGTCATAAGCTACAAGTATAAAGCCTAAACTTATGGGCTACAGTTTGTGATCATGGAGTTAGTTATAAGGTTGATTCAGAGGGACTCAAGGATTGGTTACAAAATGTCTCATTCAATTCAAAAGTTTCTCTTTTATTTTATGGGTTTCAAAATTCCAATCCATCATTTCATCAAACTTTCATATTTTTCTTAAATTAGTTAAGGGGGAAATTGTGGACAATAGGAAAAACGCTTCCTTTTCATGTGAAATTTCATTGTCTGGAATTTCTTCTGAACTCTGTTCAGTGTGGAAAAGCATGTCTGATGGAAGGTAGGTTTTGATATTGACTTGGAGGTTGCTCTCATGAACGTGACTCTTCTTCACTCTGTCTTACAAGGAAGCATGCTTTTTTTGATGCCTGTTTCACTTTGGAAGAAAATTAAAGTAAAAATTGGAAGTAAAAGTAAAGATTAACTTTCCCATAAATGGCCCATTTGCAAGTTAATATTGTAGAAATTTATCTGTTTTTCCTGTTAAAGTTTACAGTTGGGAAAATGTTGTAAGTTTTAAAATAATAATTATTATGTAATTACTCACAAAGATTGGGAAGTTAGGAAAAGTGATGTGTGTTTAAGAAAGACATAAACCCGTAAATGTAAGCCCTAGCAATAATGTTCAACTGAGTGTGATTCTGACATCAGAAATATCAGGGCAACCTCTTTTTATTTTTTTTTCCACACTTATACCACCATTTAATAGGAGAACACACTTTTTTCTTAGTCAAATGGCAGAGGAAAGGCCCATGGAAATACTCATTCTTTAAAATCAACAACCCAATTTAAGGGTAATTTTAAAAGTTGACCAAGATAATGTGTGGGCTGGGGCTGATGCAAGCTTATCCAAAGTGAAACTCATCACCTATTGCCGTTTATTTATTCTTGAACAGTTACCATTAACCTGCGCCTCCAGTGTTAAGGTGATTTTATCTCTAATCAACTCAGGCATGAATCAGGTTGCAGGCACAGCAAGAAGAATGAGCAGCAAAGGAGTTGTTACCACAAAGGAGCAGCTCTAAAAATGGGCCAAAGCTGTCAATATCTCTTCCTACTCTACTATATAAAAGTTTAACAAAAAAAAAGGATGGAATCTTCTTTTTAGAGAGAAAAGAAGAGAATAAATGGAAAGAAAAAATAAAGAAATTTATTGCAAACAGTTCATTCATAGTCTGTTCATTTTAGTAAAATAAAACATTTTCCAACCTTTTGAAAATAGGAAACCTTTAACATAATATTGATATGAGTCATCATAGTACCCGTTTTTATTTTGGTGAGGTAAATCTGAGTGTGTGTGTGTGTGTGTGTACTTTATAAGGAACCTTGTTTTTTATTTTTAAACTGGAGGCCCGGTGCACAGATTCGTGCACATTCAAAAGAAATTAATTACAAGGTGGCTGGCGGGGCGAGACTGGGTGAAACAGGCTGGACATGACCTGGAGCCAACCTCCCATGGTCCTTCCCTGGCCGGCCACACCTGGGGCAGCTCTGGGGTTCCAAGGGTGACTGCAGAGTGAGCAGGATCCCTCCAACAGGTAGGGTCCCTCTGCCTAGCCTGTGGGGATTGGGCCAAAAATGGCAGTCCGACATCCCCCAAGGGGTCCTGGGTACAAGAGCACTGTGCAAACTTGCTGTCGCTTGGCAGCTGCTGCATTGAATGCCTGTCCCCTGGTGGTCAGTGCACATCATAACTATGGTGGTCGGCTGGTCATTTAGCCTGTTATATATTTTGATTCATTTCTATAGTCATTTTGCAAATAAGCAGTCCAGTCTTTACATAAGTAACCCTGTTATATTATAAATAATTTTCTAAACAGAATATTTCACTTTACTGCTATATTATTGCTAAATTGTTGTGATTTCCCCTCTGATATATCTGCTATTAACTTTTTAAAAATATATTTTTATTGATTTCAGAGAGGAAGGGAGAGAGAGAGAGACATAGAAACAGCAATGATAAGAGAGAATAATTGATCAGCAAGTCCCACACTGGGGACTGAGCCCACAACCTGGGCATATGCCCTGACCAGGAATCCAACCATGACCTCCTGGTTCATAGTTTGACACTCAAGCACTGAGCCATGCCAGCTGGGCTGATATTAACTTTTTAAACCAAGAAAAATAAATGGTTAGAAATTGTATGTCACTTGGAATTTAGTCCATTTGCATTTTTGTCATCAAGTGCTATTAATATTTTAGAACACTATTTTAATTTCTAAGGAAAGATAATTCAAGAAGTACACAGCAACTGGTAGCATTGATAATTTTTATATAAGGGCAAGGTCTTTTTCTCCCATTGTCCTAGGTGCTGGTTTTTGTCTTTGGTTTAACTTCTTGTATTACCTTTTTAGGCTATCTCCTATTTTTGTTCCTATCTATAACATTTTTTTTTCTTCTAGGAATTGTACCTCTTAGGATGCAGTGTAATGTGTCACTTCTAGAGACTTCCTTGAATACTTCCAACACTCACACACATAGTCATTCACTTGTTTTACACATTCAAAAATATATATTTTATTGATTTTTTACAGAGAGGAAAGGAGAGGGATAGAGAGTTGGAAACATCGATCAGCTGCCTCCTGCACACCCCCACTGGGGATGTGCCCACAACCAAAGTACATGCCCTTGACTGGAATCAAACCTGGGACCCTTCAGTCCGCAGGCCGATGCTCCATCCACTGAGCCAAACCAGTTAGGGCTGTTTTACACATATTTATCGAGTACCTATATGTACAATGCCAGGCATTGTTTCCGGGGTACAGTATATCTTGGGATACATCAGTAAACAAAACTGACAAAGATCACTGCCCATATAGAACTACATTTTAGTAGGGAGAGAGATCAAAAAGTAATATGCTTATCTTGACTCTGAAAATGTTGACAAATGCATTGAGAAGTAGAAAGTTCCTGACACCCTGCAGTTAATCAATATATTGTGTTGTTTCAATTGAGAAGTTGTTTTATTGTGAGGGAATGCATGGAACATAGCTCTGCTTCTGCAGTGGTAAACTGAATCTGGGGATTATACTATCTATATGTATAAAAGCCTAAGTGACCAAAAGACCGAACAACTGGTCGGCTGGTCGCTATGGCATGCACTGACTACCAGGCGGCAGACACTCAACACAGGAGCTGCCTCCTGGTGGTCAGTGCACTCCCACAGTGGGAGCACTGCTCAGCTGACTGATGGGCATCAGACACAGGGCTCATGGCAGCGTGAGTCTCTCCCAATCAGGACTAACTGGGCGCGAGCCTGCGGCAAGGTGCAGCAGGGCCAGGATGAGCGGGGGTGGCAGGCAGGAGAGGCAGGCGGCATTGGACTAACAGTTTTAGCCCAATCCCTGCAGGCCATGTTGAGAGACCCCACCGGTGCATGAATCCGTGCACTGGGCCTCTAGTATCTATATAGCTGAATGAAGGTAAGAAAATACCAGGAATTGAGGACCATGCTAGAGGTTGGAAGACACCTGCCTTGGAAGAACAAAAGATCCACAAAATAACTCCAAAAAGAAATCTTTACTTTGTTCATTGTTCTTTCTTAAGCTATTTAAAACTCATATTTTAATTTAGGAGATTTTTCTGGTGAAATATTTGGAGGAGGGTGTTAGGGATGGGTGGAAACGCAATACCATTTTGATAAAAACATATTTTAAGCATTCTTAAATAAAATATAACCTGGTATCTCTTGCTTGTGAAAATTAAATATGAAAAGAATTCTTGATTAACTAGTTTAGGTTAATCTTTAAACTTCCATTTTCTTTTCATAAAATAATGGAGGTTTCAAGCTGAAGGCTTTAGAGATACTCTGATCTCATTAATCTCTTGCTGGGGTTCAGTATCCCACTGAAAATCTCCTGAAAACTATCATCCTAAAATTGAATATATATACA
Source organism: Myotis myotis (assembly GCF_014108235.1). Taxonomy (NCBI): domain Eukaryota; kingdom Metazoa; phylum Chordata; class Mammalia; order Chiroptera; family Vespertilionidae; genus Myotis; species Myotis myotis. The sequence continues at coordinate 180,397,351 of NW_023416335.1, forward strand.
TAAAAAGCTGCTCTAAACTTTTGGTAATTTGTAGATACCATGTATCAATTCAGTGGCCTTCATATTTGACCTAAATCTAGTCCAGTCTGTTCATTTTATAGATGAAAATATAGAGATGCAAGTGAATTATGATTTATTTAAGACCACACAAGTAGTAATGTCAACCAAACAATGAAGAGATGTCCTAATTCCTACCAAATCTATTTCCCATTCTATATCTTTCTGTTCTGTTTATCTATGGCTGCATTACAACACATCACAATACTTATAGACTTAAGCCAACAATTTATCTCTCCTTGTTCTGAGATTTGATTGGGTTTAGATGGATGATTTTCAGGGTCTCCCATTTAGTTGTGGTCAGAGCACAGCTGGGGGTCAGCCCAGATTAAGGGCATGAGTATGAATTTGGGAAACAGGGTTCATTGGGGGGCCACCTATGGAGACAAGCAGCCACCTTCCCTGTCAAGTGTTAGCCATATCTGACTTTCAGGGAGGAACTTCTTTAAAAACATAGAAATTTACATGAAAGTTATTCACAATTTGAATATTTAAATTAGCTCTTAAAATGATCTATATCTAATAGAGTAATTATTTTTTTAGTTAATATTAAAATAGAAGGTCATAATACTTTAAAAATAGAATCTCAGGAAACTTTGAATATCTTTGGAGGTCTTGACTATCTTTTCTATTTCGAACTAAAGCTTAAAAATATATGTATAGATTTAATCCAATCTTTGCATTTGGGATGTCCATCTATTCCTCCTGGTAATTGAATTCCACTGCCTGACATAATTAGGCCCTATCTGTTAAACCTGTTTGTGTCAAAATCTTTTTGAAGTGTCTTCATTTACATATTTCAAACATTGCAGAAACAATCATAATAGTTGGTTCTGTCAAGGCCCATTGTAGCATGCTTTCATCCTCTGATTGACAGTGATAATAATTGATACTATGGGTCCTTCATATTAGAGTAGTTGTTTATTTGGAATAATATTCTAGAAAATGTGCCCCGAAAATCCTTAAAAAGTATTTTGGTAAAAGAAATTTCGCAATTTTCATCCATTTTTTCCACCCTGCTGTCTTAAATGGTTTGGATTATAGTGTCCCTAAATTAGTAGACTGAAGAAAGAAAGATCAATCTTAGTCTCCTTTTTCAGACATTTTCTCGTTTCTATAGTCATTCCTCTCCATAATCATTTACAGTTAACTGAGTGGCACCTATACTTAAAAATACCCTAGGGGGTTGCAACCAAAGAAAATGCATCCTTTCTCACTTGGCCCATCCCTTACATTTAACTAGGAAGATTTTGAAAGACCATTTAGTAACTAAGAAAACTGACACATTATAAAATGATTTTAAAATATTGAACATTGAATTGACTTAAATTGTCCCTAATTCCCACTGTTTTGTTTTGCTTTTTCAGTTAAGATATTAACAATGGTTAGTTAAGACCTCTTTGGAGTTGTTTGAGGAGGACTAATGAAAAGATCTCTGCCTGATTGTTTGTAAACTAACTATTATACAAGAGAATAAGATAGATGAGGGCTACAAGGTTACCTTCATTGCTGATAACGGTGATATCAGAGAATGCAGGTAGGAGCCTTGCTAATACTGAATGCCAGGATTAAGTAGATTTGCCCACCCAGTTGTAAGAGTGAGTAGGGTAGGTCTCCTCCCACAGGGACAGAATCAAGCAGAACTTGGGATCCCTGCCCAGCAAGCTTCCCCCCAAAAAAGGAGTTGAACAGCTGTTCACAGTTTCTACTACCTCTCCTCCAACACATACATGAATTATTGCCCCTCCCTTAAAAATCTGTAATAGCTGGACAGTGAGAAACTAGGAGAGTACGATAATGAATTGATTCCACAAGTAGGGACAATAAAATGGGTGAAGCATTTTGCCACAACTTTTCCCCAGGTTTTTAATATATTTTTTTTATTTTCTTATCATCTTGGGCTTAATCATTAAACCATTAACAAGATAATATATTAAAAGAGCTCTCATACCTTTCTTTTTAAGACAGTCTCCTATTTTAATATTCTTTCTGTCCTAATACCCCAATGAAAAGATGGGGTTTCTCTTTATATGCATGAGTGACCATGTGATACTTTGACAAAAGCTGTCCTATTCACTGCCTGGGTCACAATTAATAATTATTTTCCATTGATGATTACTATAAAGGCCTTTGGCATCAAGATCCCATCCACAATAATAAAAGCTTAATATGCAAATTGACCGAACAGCCAAACAGCAGAACGACCCTCTGGACTTTCTTCCGGATGAAGCCGGGGCTGCGAAGGTCTACTCTTGCACAAATTTTGTGCATAGGGCCTCTAGTTTAAAATAAGCCCAAGTTGCCCTAACTGGTTTGTCTCAGTGGATGGAGCATCGGCCTGCGGACTGAAAGGTCCCAGGTTCAATTCGGGTCAAGGGCATGTACCTTGGTTGCGGGCACATCCCCAGGAGGGGGTGTGTAAGAGGCAGCTGATCGATGTTTCTCTCTCATCGATGTTTCTAACTCTCTATCCCCCTCCCTTCCTCTCTGTAAAAAATGAATAAAATATATTTTAAAAAAATAAAATAAACCCAAGTTAAACCTAGCCAAAGAAATGAGTTCAGAATGGATATCAATACAAAAGTATTTCAGATGCAAATAGAAAGTTCAAGCATGACTTAGGGGATTTTTCCTCCTCTATATTTTGTTTTACCTCAGATTTTTCTAAAATGAATAGTCTTTTCTAGCTTTGATAATTTATGTAATAGTTAGTGAAACAGATGTTCATTTTTGCTTATGTTTAACCACTCTGTGTTTTAGAAAGTGTTTTAAAACATAGTTTCAAATTCTATTGCTCATGGTAATGGCTGTATCTGCAACATGATTCGTTAATTCAAAAAAATATTTGTTGAGATCCTAATATGTGCCAGATACTTTTCCAGGGCACTTCTGTTATCTAATGGTAGCTTTAAAAGAAATGTAATGAGAACTGATGTAAAGTAAAAGGGATGAGAGAGGACAGAAGGCCTATTATAGATAAAGAAGTTCTCTGTGAAGAGGTGACAACTGATCAGAGTCCAAAGGGAAAGAATGAGCCATGAAGATGGCCTACTAACTCTGGAATCGCATGCCACACTGAGGGAATTTCAATGTAAAGGTTCAGAGACAGAAACATGCTTAACATGCAATTAGTATTAGCATGTGGCCAGATGTGACAAAAATGTATCTTCAATGTGAATTTGATATTTAGTAGTGAGAAAGAGAACCTGAATATTTTATTAAAACATGTGTTCCTCCAACTTCTTTTTCAAAGTTGTTTTTGCTACTCTCTATTCTCTGCATTATTTTATACATTGTAAAAGCAGCTTATAAATTTTTGCAAAAAAAACCAAAACTCAACTGCTGGCATTTTATAGGGATAGTTTTTAATGTGTAGGTAAATTGAGGGAGAATTTCAATTTTAATATATTGAATCTCCCAATCTATGAACAAGGAATGTCTCAATTTATTTAGTCCTCTAATCTCTTTTATTGATAGTTGGTAGTTTTCAGTATATAAGTCTTGCATTTTTGTTAGTTATTCTTGGATCCTGGATTTGGTACCAGGGTGATATTGGCTTCAAAAAATAGATTGCTAATTGATCCTTCCTCCTCCTCTTTTTTTGGAAGAATTTGGGAAAGATAGGTTATCATTTTTTCTTTAAATGATAGAATTTACCAATGAAACCATCTAGGGCTGAGCTTTTCTTTATGGGAAGATTTTTAATTACTAATTAAGATGTTTAGTAATTATTGGTCAATTCAGATTTTCCTGCTTCTTCCTGAGTCATTTTTTATCTTGGTGTCTTTTTAGGAATTTGTACATTTTGTCTTAGTGCCTGAATTTTTAAATTAAGTTTTTGATTGATGCCTTTATAACACTGAATTTCTATAAAGTCAGCAGTGATATTTCCACTTTCATTTCTGATTTTGGTAATATGTGTTTTCTCACTTTTTTTTCTTGGCCTGTCTAGTTACAGGTTTGTCAATTTTATTGATCTTTTTAAAGAATCAACTTAGGTTTCATTGATTTTTCTCTCTTGTGTTTCTATTCTCTATTTTGCTGACTTCCACTCTTATCTTTATTTTATCTTGCCTTCTGCTTGTTTTGAGTTAGTTTTTCTTCTCTTTTACTTTCTGGAGATGGAAAGTAAGGATTTAAAATTTTCTTGAGAACTATTATTGTGCTTTCTCAGGCATTTTATTTTTTGTTTTCATTTATTCATACTGTTTCCTAATTTCCACTGTGATTTATTTATTTTTTGTCTATGGTTTAATTGGAAATGTTTTTTAAATTTCCAAATATATGTTGATTTTAAAAATTTTTGTCTGTTTTTGATTTCTAATTTAAATCCATTTTGGTCAGAGTACATGCTTTGTATAGTTGCAAATCTTTTAAAATCATTAAGATTTTTTACTGACTTACTATAGGGTGTTTTAAGAAGAATGCTCCATGTGCATATGAAAATAATGTGTATTGTGCTGGGAGAAGTTACCTGTAGGTTTTAATCAGGTCAGTTGCTTTATATTATTGTTCAAGTTTTTATATCCTTGCTAATTTCTGTCTGTCTCTCATGATTTCTGTTTGCATGTTCTATCTTTTCCATCTTTTTACTTTCTACCTGTGTGTGTCTTTGATTCTAAAGTGAGTTTCTTATAGACTACACATCATTAAATCTTACTTTAAAATACTGCCTTATAATCTCTACCTGTTGATTGTAGTGTCTAATGCAGGAAAGCTGATGTTCCTTACAGCCTGCCATACCCTGATAGAAATAGAGCTATAAGAGAGGAGAAGCAGCCCCAGAATAAAATGCAACATAGACTCCCATTGTTTTTCTGAGGTTTAGTAGTTTTTCTTGAATAAATATTTTACTTCATTTTTGTATACCTTTGGTCAATTTTCAGAGCTCCAAAATGGTTGATTTTGGCAATTTTATAAAATTTTAGTGTTGTATAGATTTGTTGAGTTTTTACTTGTCCACTTAGGAAAGCTCAGAGGTCTTTTCTCAGTACAACAATGTCTTTTACTACACATTACATGATATCATTTAATGTCTTGAATTTTTCTTGCCCTTATTCATTTTACCCAAACAGTGAATAATACAAGTCTATCTTTATTGGATTACTGATAGTCATTTTAATAACTGGACTTAATTAAATAAACTATATATTTATAGTCATATTTTCCATATATGTGAGGTGCCATATATCCCAAGTAAAGCATATTAAAGGAACTTTCATGGTCAAAATCCTCACATTGGGCTTTGTTAATTGAAAACAGATTTTTGTATGTGGGAAAGAAGTAGTAAAAATATAAATAACCGAATTAAAGATATGGCTAAATTATAAATAAGTATATTAAAATATTGCTAAATTATTTTGAACCAAGACTCTATAAAATAAGATAGACAGATGTCAGATAAGCACATGAAAAAATGGTTAACATTATTGTCCATTTGGAATATGGAGATTAAAACCACATTGGGATATCACAACATATCTATTAAAGTATCTAAAATAAATGTGTACATTATTAATATACATATTTATAAAAGTATATGTGTATTTTCATGTTATATTTCATATATTATATATGTGTATATATACATGTATGTATATACATATATATATATATTTATATATTTATATCTTGTGCTGATCGGTGGAGTGTATTGTTAACAAAGGAAAAAAAAGCGAGATAGAGAAATTTTTGTATAGTATGCCACCATGTAACCAAGAGAAAGGTAGAAAGATATCTTCGCCTTTAACACTAGTAAGCACATATTTCTGAAATAAATTTACATAAAAACTTAAAAAAAATGAATTGTTACTTATTAAAAGCAAACTAAAGTGAATACAAAGGAAATATCCACTTTGACATTCGTATGTGGAAAATTTTATTAGGTGAATAATGCTTAACTTCTATGAGCAAAGTGTTAGCTTTTGATGTTACTTGCCACTATCCTCATAAATGGAAATTCTCAAATCAGATCTGATCACCTTTGAACTCAACAGCATTGCTGTTTTTCTTTCATATTTGAGGATTCAGTTATATTTTTTTCTTCTGTCATTATAGTTGTAGCACTTTGACACCACTCAGATATTAATAAGTTTAAATTATTTTAATGTAAATATACTTTTTGTGTAAACAATTTTTTTTTGTCTGTTTGAAGAACATGGGTTTAGATTATCTCCAGTTAACTTCCAATATGTAATTTTGGTTCATTAAAAGCCATAGGAAAGGATTGTTTTCTAAAGGGTTGAGAAGAGGTCTTCAATGTGCTTACTCTTTAGATGTTTATGCAGAAAAGCACATGTTATCAAATAGTGAAGATGAGGAAGATAGTGAGTGCACCACCTCATTCACGTCATTAATTTGTTCCTTTGTTCAGTCAATTAGTAATACTAGTATTTCTTGTGTACCTCATATGTGCCAAGTGCTCTACTGGTCTTAGAAACACAAATACAAGTAATATGTATTATCTTCTCATAATTCATGAATCTTTTAATCTAATGGGAAGTATGCATATTAACCATATAATCGTACAAATTAGTAAAAATTTACCTGTAACAGTGTGCTCTGAAGCAGAGTACAGAGCTCTAGTCTGTGAGGAATGGTATTTGAAAACTACAAGGAGTAATCGGGCAATGAGAGGGTTGAAAGATCTTTCCAGATGGAGGAGGCAATATTTGCAAAAATTCCATGGCAGGAGGAGTTTGGTGAACTTAAGGGCTTAAATGAAGACTCCAGCGACTGTTGCCTAGAGTAAGAGAGAGCGTGGTACAAAATCAGATGCAGAGGTAGAGGGGGGAGACCGTGCTTCACCCTGTAGGCTCTATGGTGCATGTGATCCTAGATGGCACGGTCAAATTCACTTTAAAAAAATAATTATGGTTGTTCTGTGGATCATCAAGGAAGGTTCAGCATCAGTGGATAAGAATAGACAAAATAACAGACTATTATAATGTTCCAAACAAGTTGTCATGGTTCCTGGAGCTAGGTAGAGATGATGGAGGGACCTGTTTAGAATAGAGATTTTTAAGAGTTAAAATGTTCACCCTTGGATTCCATAGGGATGCCACAGACTCAATCTGAGTTGGTTCAGGTGGGCCAATAATGACAAGTTAATTTCTCTCCCTCTCTCCGTCTTCCTCTTCTTCTCCCCTTCTCGCTCCCACTCTCTCCCCCTCAAAGCATTTATTTTTCTACCAGTATGTATACTCATAATATTTTCTTGCTAAATGTCAAACATATATATTTAGATAACATGTCCTCTGTTTCATTTACTATGTAGCTAATAAAAACCTAATAGATACTAATTGTTGTCAATTTTGCCAAGAAAAGACTCTTACAAATCTTGTTAGTTTTTAACATTCTGTTCATGTTGGAGCCTATAATGGATCCCCAGCAGGGACTGTGCTTGGAAGCACCAGGGACTCCTTGGAAGAAAATCTACTTGACAGATCTCAGGTCAAACCATAATCATCCTTCACAAAGATTGATTCTGGACATACTGTAGGTAATTGATATATTTTTATACTGCTGGTATTTATATCACTCTGGTGTCCAATTGTTCTAGAAATTTTATCGTGAGCATCTACAGAGAGGTATGCAATAACAGCTTGTTTTCTATATTAGACTATTAGCACAAAAAATGTTCATTTCAACTTTTTCCATGTCTGTCTATGCAGATTTGGACAGTTTTCTACTGCACCTCATCTAGTGACCATAAATGTGATCTATTAGCCTATCAGGAAAAAATATCTCATTATTACTTAAATTTAGAGATTTTTCTCCTTCCACCAGCAATCCCGCTTCCACCCTATAATAATTCTATTTCATTATTGTTATTCTTCCTTCCTTTTGCTTTAAAATGTCCTCTCTTTGCTATCTCACTTATTTAATTATTCTTATGTCTTCATTCATTGCATATTCCCTCCTTATGCTATATATTTTTAGAAACTCTCTTTTATGTCTATTGTCTTTTAACTTTTCTCTCACTCTCTTCACTTCAAATAACTTAAAATAATGTGTTTTACCAAAAGATTCCTGAAAAAGTCTTTCTTGTTTTGGACTCCTTGTGGCTTTGGGACAATGAGGGGGTAAGTTTGGGGGCTGTAAAAGGAAAGGTTACTGAGTTGGAACCTGGGAGGTACTTGGGAGAAATATGTGGCATGTTGACATTCTGAGATGAAGTTGTCATGATGACAATTTGGAGTCTTGTCTGATTTGACAGCATTGACTTGCTTTCCTATTCCAACTGAAAAAACAAACATTGTGTCCGGGACTAAATCCACTTGTGCATTCTTGAACTAGAAAAAATTAGGTACTAAAATGTCTATGTGGGTGTTTCTTGTTTTGTTTTGTTTTTAGTTTTTTAGTATGATTTACCAAGTTCTGTTCTTTAATATAGCTTATTGCTTCTATTTGAGAAGGAAGAGATTTGAAATATGCATTGGTGTCACTGTGAAATCAGGTTGTTAAAGGTGAAATTTAATATTTCATTGATCAGCCCTAGCTGGTTTGGCTCAGGGGATAGAGCATCAGCCTGCGGACTGCAGGGTCCCAGGTTTGATTCCAGGCAAGGGCACATGCCTGGGTTGCAGGCTCAATCCACAGTAGGGGGAGTGTATGAGGCAGACGATCAAGAATTCTCTCTCATCATGGATGTTTCTATCTCTCTCTCCCTCTCCCATCCTCTCTGAAATCAATAAAAATACATTTAATATATATATTTGATCAATGAAATATTAAATTTCACACACACCTGATTGAATAGATGTCAATCAATGTGAAGTGCCTTGTGGTATTTTAATTCTAAATAGTCTGAAATACCTAACCTATGGACTAGAGTGTGGCTATCACAAATTCTGAGTGTTTAATGTCCAGGACTACTCTTTCTGGAATTGTTGCAATCTTCTCAGAAGGTTAAATTGTCAGTGTGCCCACTGATAAGGAAGGGATAGAAAGGAGCAGAATGAGAAGGTGCTATAATAATTTCTTTAAAATTTTATTTTTCTTTATTGATTAAGGTATTACATATGTGTCCTTATCCCCCTCTTGCCCCCCCCAACCCCCACTCACGCCCTCACACCCCTGGTGTCTGTGTCCATTGGTTAGGCTTATATGCATGCATACAAGTCCTTTGGTTGATCTCTCCCCTTTACCCCACCCTCCCCTACCTTCCCTCTGAGGTTTGACGGTCCAATCAATGCTTCTCTGTCTCTGGATCTGTTCTTGTTCATCAGTTTATGTTGTTCACTATATTCCACAAATGAGTGAGATCATGTGATATTTATCTTTCTCTGACTGGCTTATTTCACTTAGCAAAATGTGCTCCAGTCCCATCTATGCTGTTGCAAATGGAAAGAATTCCTTCTTTTTACTGTAGCATAGTATTCCATTGTGTAGATGCACCACAGTTTTTAAATCCAGTCATCTGCTGATGGGCACTTAGGCTGTTTCCAAATCTTAGCTATGGTAAATTGTGCTGCTATGAACATAGGGGTGCATATATCCTTTCTGATCAGTGTTTCTAGTTTCTTGGGATATATTCCTAGAAGTGGGATCACTGGGTCAAATGGGAATTCCATTTTTAGTTTTTGAGGAAACTCCATCCTGTTCTGTCATTTGTTGATTTGTTGATGATAGCCATTCTGACAGGTGTGAGGTACTATAATAATTTTGCTAATCTTTTTCTTTATTCCACACCCTCCTTTGCAAAGTGGTTCAGTAGAATTGTTACCATAATGGATTTTCCTCTCCTGCCATGCATGGTTTTATGGTAGTGATATAGATATATCTAACCGTATTTTCAGTGCAACTACAGTTCACATTTGCTTGGAGAAACTTGTCATATAATGAAAGGGGAGTTTCCTTTCTTTCTTGGGTCTAAATGTTACTGCTTTATATAATATGGACCTCAAAGAAGAAATTATGAAAAAATGTCTGTATTTATATGGCCATCCACACCTGCATCCTTAAGAGTTCTAGAGACAATTTTTTCTTCATATCTTCAGAATGATTATTGGATAGTGAGTGAGAACTGATGGAAATATTTTTTCTTAAAATTAGATGCACTTATGGAATAAAGAAAATATATTAAACTTTTGGGTGATTATTATTATGTTAATAATTCACTTTATAGAAGAAGTCCTTAATGGATGCATTGCAAATGATGTATCCAATATTATATTTTAATAGTTTATAAAATGTGTCTTTGAAACAATGTCAAAAATATCTTTAAATTAATAAATTGATTAGGGGAGGAATCTTTTTTGTGGCATATCAGTTTCAGTGCAAATTTTCTGAAGTATTATGCTGAGTATAATAAAGAAATTTCTAGATTTTAGAAATGTCTCATTGTTACTAATGATGTTATTATAGTTGTTGCCAGACCAAGCATCAAAGCTCCTCAGGAAATATTTAGAAGTTATTGAGGCACAGATTTTAAGGAAACATTAAGGAAGGTGATTTCTTCCTTTAATAAGCCCCAAACAACACTGATCTGTTTCTTATGACTGTAAATTTATTATTTTGTTTCTACTATTGATAATAAAGGCTATAACATGGGTTTTATATTGTTTGTCTCCTTAAAGACTCTCTAAAAAGTGATACTTGAAAGTTATTGACAAGGTGGTCTTTACACAAAACAAAATTTTAGCAGAGGTTATGGTTCAGTCCAGGAAGTCTTTTCTTAGGATGTAATGATTAGGGCTATATTATTTGTGTTTTATTCTTTTAAGTACTCAATCTGCATATTTATACAAAAAGCTTTTAAAAAATTCTATATATGTCTATCTGGTTACTGTATTTGATCAATTTTGTTAATAAATCAATTAACCAATGAAAGGAACTGCAGTAGTTACAGCAGTACCTCCTATGGCAATTTTGACTACTATCTATAAAATAGCATTTTAAATACATTCGTAACTCCCTATTGGCAGTTCTGAAAATTTTTTAAGTCATTTGTGATTGGAAAACTGGAACTATATTATAATGTTTGTAATTAATTTAATAATGGACTGATATTTTATGTTAGTTTATGTTGTTTTTGTTATTTTATCATACCTAATATTTGGTAGAAATATCAACATATTTGATTATGGGATAGTTTCCCATGCTTCATGGGTAGTGCTATGTAATATAGGCTATATATCCCTTATTACATTTCTATAATCCAGTTTTTTTCAGCATTCTGAAGCTCATTTAGCCTCTGGGGTTTTGGATAAAGATTGCTTACCTATACCATTAACTCTTAAATTTAAGTCTACCAATTATTTTAGAAAATTGCGAAAAGTGTTCTAGAGTGGTCTAATTACTGTCAAACATTCTACCTTATGTTATATAGCATCTTTCATTAATTCTTTATCAAGGCTTCTTCCTTATATTAGAAAATATCTCTTCAGCATACACTATTGAGCACTACATTCTAGGCACTTTGCTGGGCCCTAAAGGAAAACAATGTCTGTGCCCTCAAGAAACTTAGAGACATTGCTCACAAAAAATACAACTGAAAACATGGAATGATGCCAGGAGCCGGTCCATCCTTGCTGTTTCAAAGGACCTGGCATATATGGCATACTGTTCTTAAAATGTTTGCTCACCTTCTTGGCACTATGTGTTTTAACCAAGGTCTCCTCTCTGAGAAAGGTTGTTTCCCCAGGTAGGGATTTTCCCCTGAAGTTAGGGAGGGAATAAAACCCCTCAACTAAGTGCCAGGCGGGTAATTAATCACTTTAACTATGAACAATCATGCTTAAGCTACATAATCTTTACTCCCTGGAATGGAGATAAGAAATGCCCTAACCTTTGGAATAGAGATTGATAGGATTGGAATCAACTGGTATAAATACAGATGTAACAAGTCAGAACTTAGAAGACAGAACTAAGAAGACAGAACTTAGAAGACAGAACTAAGAAGACAGAACTTAGAAGACAGAACTAAGAAGACAGAACCTACACAGAACCTAGAGACAGAAGAACTTCACTGGAGAGAACATGGCAAAAGATCCTGGAAAGAAACTGGCCACAGAACCTAGAGACAGAACCTAGCGAGAGAACCTGGCTGAAGAACCTAGAGACAGAACCTGGCTACAGAACCTGGCCACAGAACCTGGCAAGAGAACCTGGCTACAGACCCTGGCTAGAGAATCTGGATAGAACCTGGCTGGAGAACCTAGTGAGAGAACATGGCTATAGAACCTGGCTGGAGAACCTGGACAGAACCTGGCTGGAGAACCTGGCTGGAGAACCTAGCAAGAGAACATGGACACAGAACCTGGCTGGAGATCCTAACCAGAACTTCGCTGGAGATCCTGACCAGAACTTGGCTAGAGATCCTGGCTAGGCTGCAGATCAACTGAACGCTGTCTCCGTGTCATTCCTTCTTCGCCGACTCCATCCACACCTTTGGGGACCCCTGGACCTGCTGGGGTTAGACCCCGGCAGAATGACAGAAGCATGTAGAAAATACGGACGTTTCGTATAGAATAGGAGATGATGAAGTGATGGATCTTTTTTTATATTGCAATGTCAAGAAGTGGATGATGGACTCAATGGTTGAGTGTTGACCCATGAATCAAAAGATCATGGTTTGATTCCCAATCCTGGTACATACCTCAGTTGCTGACTAGATTCCCAGTAGGGGGCACGCAGGAGGCAGCCACCAATGACTCTGTCTCATCATTGATGTTTCTCTTTCTCTCCCCTTCTCCCTTCCTCTTTTTGAAATCAATAAAAAACACTTTTTAAAAGAAATAGACGAATGGGACAGGTAGAGAATTAGAGAAAGCATTGCAGAGAATGTGATGTAGTTTTCACAGTTAAAGGGAAATAGCCTGAGCATAAAACAGATGTGAGAAGTCACATAGCGTTTGCATGGAAGGACAAGTAATTGTATTCCAAGAGAATTATCGGGAACATGGTGGAAAACGTGGTCGGATGAATAGGCAGTGATCAGATCAAGGTTCTTGATTGCCACACTTGGACATTAGTCTAAGGATGGAAGCTATTGACGAGTTTATGGAGGTGAGTGCTGTGATCCATTTGGTATTTTGAAAAGCTCTCTTATGAAGCCTTATCAATATGAACCAGATGGGAACAAGATAGAGATCATTTAATTAAGGGGACAGATGCCATAATCTGTAGCACAGTCTTTTGATTCTAATTTGTTAAAACATAATCTCCTGCTTTTCCATTTATTCCCATTTTCTTTGTCCCTCCACTTCTCTCTCCCTCATTCCTTTCTTCTCTTCCATTTTCCCTAGAATTTTTTTTTTTATATATTTTATTGATTTTTCACAGAGAGGAAGGGAGAGAGATAGAGAGTTAGAAACATCGATGAGAGAGGAATATCGATCAGCTTCTCCTGCACATCTCCCACTGGGGGATGTGCCCGCAACCCAGGTACATGCCCTTGACCGGAATCGAACCTGGGACCTTTCAGTCCGCAAGCCGACGCTCTATCCACTGAGCCAAACCGGTTTCGGCTTCCCTAGAATTTTATTATGGTCACTTATGAAACCATCTCTTCGTATTCTTTCAAGTCTAATTAATTTTTTAAAATAAATTTTTGTTTGTATCTCAATGTTTTCTCTTTCTAGAGTTAGCCATCTTTTGTTTGTTTGTTTTGTCATCTTGCTGCAACAGTTTCCGTGCTTCTTTTTTGGATGACTTCAGTGTTCATGGATTGTCCATTCAAGATCCTTAATCAGTCTTATTGTCTATTCAGCCACTTACTTGCATGACTGAACCCTATTCCTTCTCATCGTTCAGAAATGTCTCATATATGAAACCATAACTTCCTACTTTAGACTAACTGAAGTTCTATATCTTCAAGGATGCCAATAGGATGACTCTAGAAAACACTATGCACTTTGAATTAAATATGAATGATGTCCCCTGGAGTAATGCAAAGGGAGCTCTAACTTCCTCGCTCCAACTAGGCTTGTTTTGCAGTCTCATAAAACTTCAATCTTTTGAGTCTTCTCTGACCTCTTAACCCATCAGTTCCTCCAGCCTCACGTAATTCCTTCTTGATTCCAGACCCATTGGAGTATCACTTCTCTCACTCCTAGGAAAGCCTTCAAACTCTCGCTTAGCTCTTTTACTGCCACGAGATGGTTGGTTTAAACAACCTTTCCTTTTCTATACCTGACTTTTGAGCATTTCTAAAGTAAATCACATGATTACATTATTAGCGCATGCTAAGTTACGGCCTTTCTTTATTGTGTCCTTCCTATATTAAACTCCCACATCACTCTGAGAGCCTTTTGCTTGACCTCAGACACGTGTATCTCCCATAAAATAGAACTCCTCATCTTCTCCACCAACCCACTCTTCTTTTCGTCTTCTCCATCTGTCTTTCTCAGTTCAAAAACCTGTGAGTTATTATTGATTCATATCTTTATCTCTTTCACGTCCAGCCAGTCACCAAATCCTTTGTACTACCCTAAAAGATGACACAAAGCCAGCCGGTTTTCTTTATTTATGTTACATTATTCTAGCCAATTACCATCCTCGCTCACTAGGATTATTTTAATAAAAACTCTACTTGTTTTTTTACTCACAGTTTTTCCCCCTTACAATTGATTATCCTTTCACATAACAGTCAGAGCAATCATTGATAATGTATATCAAATAAAATCCTCTTCTTGCTTTGAATCTTTCAATGAATTCCCATCATCTACTTTACCAGGGCTTTCAGAACCCTCTAGATGTGGTTGTGGCTGCCTCTCTAAGACCATGTTGTATTACTGCCTCTCCAGCCTGCTATCCTACTATGCTCTGGCTTCACTTCTCTTCTGCACCTCAAACACCCCAAGCTCGCACGAATGCTTATTTCCATTAGTAGTCCCACTGGACACTGGAGTGTACTTCTACCAATCTATGCATGGTTGGCTTCTTCTTGTTATTAAGACCTCAGCTTAAATGTCATCCTCTGAGAGAGGTCATCTCTGACCACACACTCTGGACACCCTGTCACTCTAGATCACACCATGCATTTTAATTCTCTGCATGACAATTATCACCATTTGATCATTTTTGTTTATTTGTTTCTGGATTATTTATGGGTTCCCCCCCCTTTTTTTGTCATATTTTCTATGATATGCACACTTTCTAAACTAGTATGACACTTAGTAGGCACTCAATAGCATGTTAAACCAATTATTAAAGTTAGCCTTAACAGTAATAGCAAGCAAAATCTGTTATCTAATTGAACTTCACCACATTTTATAGTTGAGAAAAGAAAATAAGTATTTTTTTTTAACAAAGAGCTAGGAGTATTTTTTTTAAAGTAAGTCTTTGATTAGCACAAAAGGAAAAGAAACTCAAAGTAGAATTTTAAGGGTATTGTGTGTTTTTCCCCCCTGGAAGATAATGAAGTATAAAGGAAAGGTTGGCTAACTTGATAAAGTCTATAATCCAAACTTCTGAAGGATCATAAATGGTTATTATGATTCTTAAACTATTTTTTTCCTTCCTAGAACATTAAAAGGAGGCATTCATAGATACGTTGAAAATCTGCCACCACCCCCACTTTATATTACAATGGTCTGTCACTTCCATGAAAAGAAAAACAACATTCATGTTGATGAAATAAAAGATCGTGTTGCTTAGTTGGTTGAATGGCTAAATTTTTTACTTTCTCTATGGGGACTAATGAATCACCCAATCAATGAAAGACATAGTTTGTTCTTCTTCTTATCGTATATTATGATTCATGTAATGAAATATAATTGTTATTATTGCTACATTATCACATTAATTTGATTGATGTTGATAATAACAGTGATTATTTTTGTACTTAATGAGTACTTAAACTGATGAAAGGTTGTTGTCCCAAAAGATTTCTACTTTGGATAGATATATATATATTCTTTTTTTTTCTCTTTGCAAACTTCATGAGGACAGGGAATTTTGTCTTGTGTCTTCTTTGAAATTACATGAAAGCTTAGCATCACGTTCCAATCTGATCTTCTGATCTTACTGGACAAAAATAAAATTCAATTCATATACAGGGTAGTTTAAAAAATGGATTCAGTTTCTTACTCTGATGGTTTCCATGGCTGGCAGAAAAATAGTCATCTCAACCTTCCCTCCCCTAGCCCAAGATATTCACATTCTAACCCCTACAACCTGTAAATATGTTCTATTACACAGCAAGGGCGAGTTAAAGTTGTAGATGAAATTGAGACAGCCAATCCATTAAAATGTGGAGATCACCCTGGATTATCCAGATGAGCCCAATGTAATCACAGGGCTTTTTAAATTTAAGGGGAGGAAAGCGGCAGAGAGAGGGCATGCTGAGAAAGACTCCACATTGCTGACTTTGAAAATGGAAAGGGGTCATGAGACAAAAATGATGCAGGTCGATTCAAAAAGCAGGAAAATTAATTTTCCCCAAGATCCTCCGGAAGGGAGTGCAGGCCTGCCAACACCTTGATTTTAGGCCAATGAGACCCATGTTGGACTTCTGACCCCCAGATTGCAAAAGAACAAATTGTTGTTGTTTTAAGCCACCAAGCTCGTGATACTTTGGTAAAGCAGCGACAGGAAACTGGTATGGTTTCCCTTTTACTTTTCTTCTCAGAAACAAAAAGTAAAAGGGCATTTCAAGGAAGGGAAGTTGCTTGTTCATAGGTGTACCTGTGAGGGCTTTTCACGTAGCAATGCTATTTCAGTTTTTTCAATTTAGTTTTGTTCTCTTTGCAGACTCCTTAGGTCATGTATTGTGAGAGTGCAAAGACAAATTTGGACAATATAATTTAACTACAAACTTTGTTATCTGTTTAATATGCAGGTCTACGTATTATCAGTTAAAGAAGGAAATGTGTAACAGCAAATACAATAAGAAACTGATCATTTTGACTGTGCCAAGTTAGAATATAGAGCCATTTTTACGAATGCTGCACAGCCGTTTCTCTTCTTAACAAAAATTAAATGATGTAAATGAAGTTTGTAGTTGAATTTACAGAGGGGCTCTTACAGTACCTAAGAGAACGGATTATTTTAAAGCATTTTTCATGTGTTTAAAAACACATGTCTACCAAGAAACAATTAGTGTACTAATTACCATTATTCTTACCTGTCCATTATATCAAATGTCTACTCAATATTTACTAAGCAACATTTTCAAACTTTGATTTGCTAGATCTGCAGCGAAGTGTAATTTAAGCATGGGATGCCAATTTAATGGAAGCAGTAAGTTTACAGAATAAAAATGTAGATAGTTTGAAATTTACCCTCATCTGGGCATTATTGTCTGTTCACTCATTCAAATAATTGTTATTGATTTTCTCGTGTATCAGACATCAATGTTAAGAGCCCAGGATAGACATTTTCCTCCTGTATCTTATCACTACTCCACTATAGTTGGTGATCCAATCATGCTGGGCCACCCTACTATTCCCTTAAATAGGTCAAAGTCTCTGTTACTTCTGAAATTGTGATCACACTGTTCCCTACCAGGAAACAGGCAGAACTTCAACCAACCCCAGATTCCACCCACGGGTGGGTTTCTATGTCACTTCAGTTTAGGAGTCCCTTCCCTAGAAAGCTTTTCATTACTAATCCAAGACTGAGCTAAATGTTTCTCCTACGCTCCTCTGTGCACTTCGAAGACCCTTGTAATCAAAATTTACTCCTTTTGTAGCTCTTACCACAGCATGCCGAAGTTGCCTTGTTTTCCTCTCCCAATTTCTGTAAGATTCTTTAAGGCAAGGATTGTGCCTTGTACGTCATTATTTCTTTGATGCTTATTAGCACAGTACTGGCATAGAATAAGCTTTTAGTATACAGTTACTAAATAAATGAATCAATGACTATGTAAAAGATATATAGGGAAAGAAGTATTGAGAAAAATCAAAGGAGGAGAGGTTATTCTTTTTCAATTGTTTTTCTCTGAGCCCGTAGCTTCAGAACTGGAAAATAATTTTAAAATTATGCTGTTTCTGGTATTGCCTCAGAACATGCTTGAGAATTCTGATTTCCAAGGCTAGCACATTGACCTTTACTTGGTTTTTAATTTTGTTTAATTCACTTTGACTTAAAATATGTTTAAAGGACACTACTATAAACTTGCATTTTAAAAATAGCTTCCCTTTCTCCATATTAAATAATTTGACAAATAATAATTAGGACACACTTTAAGGGAAATCTAGTTTGTTAGTTCTTGGTGACCACCTATTCCATACAAATCCCATTACGTATTAAAAAATATAAACCTCTTTTCTGGGATCACATTTCATAACTATCTTTTTATATATTTTGAATGCACTTATAATTCTGAATATGTTTTAAATGCATTTAGTAAACAATTTTAGATTCATGCTTTTATGCTACTTAATTGATTTATATAGTAGTTAGTAATTTCTGCATAGAATGGAGCTTCCAGTTCATCTAGCCCAATGCTTAATATTACAGGTGAGGAAACCTGACTCCCTCTTCTGCAATAACTGCTCAGGTGACCTCAAATGAGAAAATAAAATTTCAAAGTACAACCTTCTGAGCCCATGAATGTTCACATTATACCAGAATGGCACAGTGCTAGCATTCCATGGTGCTTTGGTGAATCAGAAAGCATGACTTGAGCTTTGGAGCTACCGAATAAAGGTTGGAAAGTGAGGGACAGAAGGATACTTACAAATTCTTGACACACTACAATCTGTTCCAGTGCCCCATCACCCACTTGAATGTTACAAGCATTTCAGTTCTTCCCACTTAAAAAGTAGAAGTGGCATTTCTCCTGGCTTGAAGGTGAAAATTGTGAGGTAGGGAGAGGCATTTTTCTGTAAGTCATAAAATGGACTTTAATGAAAAGCAGTCAGTTTATGGTTATATCCATTCAAAATATTTTTTCCAAATGCATTTTCCGAAGCTTAGAATTAAAGTTTGAATTCAAAATGTTCTTTAGTGCTCATTTCCTTCTCAAGGAGATCATACTATATATGTATTTCCACCCATCATACTTCATTGGGTGTTCTGGATGCTGATCATATATAGAAAACAATATGGTCTCTGCCCTCTAGGTAATATACTGTAGGACTTGTTAAGGTTTTAAATTAATATTACATACTACAATAGTGTTGCCATAAATATTATAGTCACATAGGCAATATTTTCCTATATCAGAGCATAAGGAACTCTAGTTAATGTTCCTAGTAATCATTAAGGACATTAGTAGGAAACAAGGAAATATATTTTATTTGTTGGGAAGAATAACTATTGGATATTAAGTGAGAATTTAGAAAAATGAGCATCAGTTTGATACAATTTATGAGCTTTTGTAAGAGATATACCTAAGAATTTCCATATTGGAACACAAACAAATAAAACAAAAGCAATCAAACACATGTCATCCTATATATTGAAGATTCTTCACTCAGAAATAATTTTTTAAAGGCCACATTCAATGATTTAATAAAAAAAAACACACAAAAATACACACATTTAACTAAATACATCAGAATCTAAAACACAAGCTGTTCAAAACAGTGTGTGTGTGCGTATGTGTGTGTGTGTATGTGTGCGTGTATGTGTGTATGTGTGTATGTGTGTGTATGTGTGTGTATGTGTGTATGTGTGTTGTGTGTGTATGTGTGTATGTGTGTATGTGTGTGCATGTGTGTGCATGTGTGTGTGTATGTGTGTTTGTGTGTGTATGTGTGTATGTGTGTGTATGTGTGTGTGTATGTGTGTGTATGTGTGTGTATGTGTGTGTGTATGTGTGTGTGTGTGTGTAAAACGTACAGAGAAAAATAATATATTGTGGTGACAGCCAAGGAGAGGTTAGTCACTGCTGTCAGGGAATGTCCTGATTAGCACCAAGACATTTATTGACTAGCATGTTGGAGAGTAAAGATTAAGAAACACAATTGAAAAAATTCAGTCCAGTAGATGAAACCCAAATCTATTTTAGATGATTATTTCCAACACATGATTTTTTAAAATCCTGGAATTTTCATTAAAGGAAGTCTTACCTCCGCTGCGCCCCCCATTTCTTTGAAATGTTGAGTTTCAGAATGGAAAGATTTAGCAGTTCTCTAAACGAGGACTTTTGGGTGGGAGGAAGTATTCATAAAATCCCTACAGAGAGAGCTACCCACTTCCATTTTGGCAGACCTTTAAGGGAGCCGTGTAGGTTGTGGAATTAGTATCGGTGATCTACTAGTAGAACCTGGCTATGCCTTGAGGACCCCTACCATACAGACATCATTTAAAGGGTTTTGAAATCTCTTAAGTTATTAGACCGTACTAGCTTCAGACTAACTTCAGACTTAGACTAGCAGGGTATTTAGAGGGACCCACACTGTTCCCGTTCTGACCATGACCCTCCTCCACAAGAATATGTGAGGTGCCAAGGGCCTATGCCCACACAGACCCAAGATCCCATCTCCTGCACTTCTATACCAGAATTCCTAGACACAAAACTAGGAATTCTTACCCAAGCAGCCCAAGCCACTGCCAAGGTTTACCCAGGTCTTCCCCAGCCCAGCCTCCAAAGAAGACCTTGTTACTGTGGGTGCTCACCCTTGGGCCCAAGTGGTAGTTCTGGAGCCATGTAGTTCCCTGGGAGAGAGGTGGGGACAGAGAACAGTTGCAGCATGGCATGTGTTGCGGGGAGGGGAAGGAGGGGGTTAGGAAGAAAGCTAGTCTGAAATGGTAAATAGGAGTAGACTGGAAGTATGGCCATACTGCCGTATTTTTTTTTAGATAGGAAGAAGACAACCACAGAATGGAAATTACTAAAGGAAAAGTATTTTGAAATATTTCCTCAAATGTGGGCTTGGATTCTTTGCTGATATTACCTCCAATATTTATGGTTGGCATTTCGTAAGTAAGACATATTAAGGATATTTCCATATCTTAATACATTCTGTTTAGATTTTAGATTATGTTTTCTCTCCCCTACTCCCCCGCGGCCAATGTGAGAAATGCTCACCTGTCTGAATTCAAATAATAGACTCGGAGACAGTAGTATGGTGAAAATGAGACTTTTAATATGTCCTTGTTAGAACAGGTGTCCAGTTGTACAAGCGCACATGAAGTAGCAATCACAGGCTATTTATTCCTAAGGTGCAAGAGTCCCTCCTCCAGTTCCTCATTGGCTGAGTATTATGGGGTTAATAGTTTCCTCATATGTAGCCTAGGTTTTATTGTCCCTTATTGGGATATTTAAAAAAAAGGGGGCTGAGTCCTTTTCTAGTTGTCCCCACCTCCTCTTGTCTAGTTGAGGTGGGTGAGAGGTGTTTCATCCTGGTCCTGGCACCTCAGGGGTTTCCACCATGATGCTGGCTCACATACACAGTTCTTTATTTTTTATCCTCTTCCCTCCTCCCTATATTCTGTTTGTCCTGGGGAAATTTAGTAACAGTTTCCATTAAAAGTTGACTATGCTGGGGATGGAGCACAGAAGCCCACTTCCTCAGTTTATAGTTAAAAACAATATTGTAAGTTCTACCACTTTTTAATTTGTTCTATCAACCAATGGTGGTCCTAAATGATGTGACAAAAAGAATATGAATGATAATCTTTCAGACTATAAAAATGAAATCATAGCAAATTTTTGCGATAAGGAAAGAGGAGATGTAGAGGAAAGATTTACTAATTACCTCACCTTTCATAACAAAAATAAAATAGATACTAACTTTATTTATAAATTTTAAAAATTTACATCTAAATATATTATTTAAGTTCAGATAGGCAATGAATAAATAATTAAAGAAAATATATCTGAAATCTTAAAAGAAGAAGCAGGAGATGTGGTAGATAGAATGTTTCCTAAATACTTAATTTTTATATGTAGTATCTAAAGGTGGTAAATCATTTAATAGAGTACATGGGGAAATGTATTTAATTATTTTTAGGGATACAAAAATCAGACAGCTATTAAGTAACTTTAGTTTAATGTTGGCCAGTCTTACCGTTTTATATAAATGAACAACATTTTTTAGAGCTGGGAATGGAAGTCACAGTGAGAAAACTCTAATGTTCTCATGGGCTTTACTTTAGACTAGTTTATGATATAGGCTATAAATTCCTAATCATATAGATTGAAAGCAAATATTTCACATTTGTTTCTAACACATATTGTGACGAACACTTGCATAATGATTTCAGAGGACATTGCACGGCTCAGAAAAACGATGCATAGCAGTAGTAGGTGACGGTGTTTTGGGAAGCTTCATATGACATCGACAGTCTCTTGTTTTCGCTTTTTTGTGTACAACTAATACTGTGGATGCTTCCTATAATAATGTCCAAAACTTTGCTTCCTGTATAACATAAATCAAAGGAAAACATTATACATTTTGATATTCTTCATTGGTTTACATTTGATATTGGCTACATTTAGATTTCATTTTTATTTAAGATTGAAGACATAAGTGTTGAAATGTGCAACATGGTATTCTTTACTTTATGACTGAACGACGAATTTTTGGACATTGAAAATATCATGAGTCAATCTGTTCTTGGAAACGTACCAGCCACATTTTGCAGAGGTTTAAATTAAGTTAGTACACCGTTGGTTACTTACTCCAGATGAATTTATTGAAGATTAATAATAGTTATACAGATCACATGTCCTAATACATTTTAATCAAGTGTCATTTAACTTCTTAAATACAAAACACCCAGTATGCAAGCTGTCCCAAACTTGTGAACAGGTTGTTTTAAATAGTTTGTTTGGGATTTGGAATTCACAACACATTTTCAGTCAGAAATGAAGTTATGAATTGTGCTTGGATTACTGGGCCAGCCCACAAGAGCCTACTTAATCTACAAATTAGGGTCTGGGCTACAATTTTAGCAGGTTTAGAACTAATAGGGGTGTCCTTGTGGTTCAAGGGGGATAAGAAAAGCATTTGTTTCTTATTGTTAGGTACAAGCTTGGCCTAGATAAAATGAGATAAATTTTGTCTTCAACATCTTCAACCTTTCTTTATGCATCTTAAACATTTTTCTATTGTACCACTTTTTTGTTGACTTGAACTTCAGTCTAATTGACTACTTTTTGGGGAGTTGGGGGTTGGGAGAGAGATAGAGTAACACAGCGTTATTTTATTTTTTTTAAATAAATTTTATTGATTTTTTACAGAGAGGAAGGGGGAGGGATAGAGAGTTAGAAATATCGATGGGATGTGCCCGCAACCAAGGTACATGCCCTTGACCGGAATCGAAACTGGGACCTTTCAGTCTGCAGGCCGACGCTCTATCCACTGAGCCAAACCGGTTAGGCCAGCACAGCGTTATTTTATAGCATGTTCCAAATTCCAAAATTACTGCTTACAACCTCCCCTTTAGGCCTCCTCCATATGGTGGGGATGGCCTCAATGAAATGTTGGAAGTAAGTCATAGTGATTAAATTAATTCATATTGTTATAGGTGATAGTCTCTTAATATAAAAATTATCTGCATGCTGTTGTGCTTATTTCTCATCCCCAAATAATTTTAATCCAAGTATGACTTTCATGATATTTCACAGAAGGTAATGAGGTTAAATGCCAAGTTCAATTAATAAAGCAGGTTATTTTTAATATATAGGGAGAAGGGCCCATCTTAAAGAATCTGAGTCTCTTCCAACTCCTTTTCTTCTTTTTTATTTTAGCCACTTATATTTGCTTTTCACAGCATATTATTCTTCTGTGTCTAAACCAGTAGACTTTTAAATAAAACTTGGGACTATATTTTGATTTGTTTTTTAAACAAGTAGTGGGTTTACAGTGAATACAGGGTCTTGGGAAGGGAAGTTATTAGTGGTTTTGATGTTCTTTGTGCACCCCAGGCATACAAAAGGGATTCAGTTTATTATTATAATGAAATACATAGTTTATTGACTTCTGTTACAGCTATAATTACACCTTCAAATGAATGTTTAATGGACTTTCAAGTCACTTCCTAACTAATATTTTTTCTGTTATCCAAATCTTATAATCATGTTATTTTTTTTAATATATTTTATTGATTTTTTACAGAGAGGAAGAGAGAGAGATAGAGAGAAACATCGATGAGAGAGAAACATTGACCAGCTGCCTCTTGCACATCCCCCACTGGGGAAGTGCCCACAACCCAGGTACATGCCCTTGACCGGAATCGAACCCGGGACCCTTCAGTCCGCAGGCCGACGCTCTACCACTGAGCCAAACTGGTTTCGGCTATGTTATTTCTAATATTAACAAATCCTACGTTCATCTGATTTTCTATTAAATAACTAAAATTAGGCCAATCCCTGCATTTGTTTCTTGGGTTCTACTAACTTTTAGGTCTCTCAATTTTTTATCTTCTTGTTCACATTCCTTATCTTCCACTTTCTTTTTTTAATAAGAAAGACCTCATAGAAAAGATTAAAAACATAGTATGTAAGTGACTGAAATTCTTTGGAGAGACTATTCAACCATTTCCTAGAGATCCAGTAAAACTGGTGTCAGTTTCTTAGCAATTTTGACAAAATAGATTTTAGATTTATTTAATTCCAGACAGAACTTTTCTCCCTTAATCAGTTCAGAAAATAATATTTTATGACTATTCAAGGGTTCTATTAAATTCCATACTCTGAAGGAATTTAAATTACTCCACTTTTATTTTAAAATTAGCTGTTTCATAAGAGTCAAAGAAAAAATTGGCTTGCTCTTTAAATTTATATATTTACTAGAGGACTGGTGCACAAAATTCATGCACTGCAGGGGCGAGGGCCGGGGGGAACAGTCCCTCAGCCCAGCCTGCGCCCTCTCGCAGTCCAGAACAGTCGCTTAGACTTTTATTATATAGATATTATATATAAATTAAATCTTTTTTATTCATTGTTGTGCTTAATAGTTAAAATAAGTTATATTAACTGTATTTGAAATGGATGTCTATAGCTAACTATAGATAGTAATTAGAACATGCTAATTCCAATTTATATCCATGTAATTTTCTTACAGGTAAGTTGAGAAGCATAACCTTTTATTAGGTTAAGTAACATTGTGGATTAAATACAACTCTCAGAGTATAAAATTTTTTACTTCCTTTCTGGTCTTAAAAGCAAAACTTGAAACGTGCATGGTATTTGCCAGGTACTTATATTATACATATTCATTCATTTTATCCTTGCCATACTCTATCAAGTAGGAATTATCAGCTTCACTTAACATATGGGGAAACTGAGGCACAGGGAGTAGCCAATGAATGGCAGAGTGGGCATGTGAATCTTGACAGTTTGGTTTCTAAAACCCATGATCTTATCATGACATCACACTCCCACACTAGCAGAAAACACATCACATTCCACACCTTCTGCAACGCAAACCAATGTGTCCAAGCAAGGCACTAATGACTACAAAAAAAGACAAAGTAAATCACATTTCAAAACAACCAAGCACAGAGTCAGATTTGGATACATGAAGAATAAACAGGACCGTGATCAATGAACTTGGTATTTGATCTTTCATGTTTTATACTTAATCCTTTTTATTTTTAACACAAATACACCAACTTATCTTAAGCATTAGGGTCTTGTTCAGCTCTGTTTTGTTATTGTACTGAATTGTCAATAAGAAAAGAAACAATAGCCGAAACTGGTTTGGCTCAGTGGATAGAGTGTCGGCCTGCGGACTGAAAGTTCCCAGGTTCGATTCCAGTCAAGGGCATGTACTTGGGTTGCGGGCACATCCCCAGTGGGAGATGTGCGGGGGGCAGCTGATCGATGTTTCTCTCTCATAGATGTTTCTAACTCTCTATCTCTCTCCCTTCCTCTCTGTAAAAAATCAATAAAGTATATTAAAAAAAGAAAAAGAAAAAGAAAAGAAACAATAAAGGAAGATTTTGGATGGTGCTCTTGACTGGCTATCTATGGTAACATTTTGAGATTTTTAAAAAAATCTCTCTTCATTTAATGTAAAGTAATTGAATATTTTCTTTGACTCTGTGCCTATTTCTAGTGCTTAGGAGTTTATTTTATTTTTTTTTATTCATTAAGGTATTATATATGTGTCCTTATCCCCCCATTGCCTCCCCACCCCCTACTCATGCACTCATGCCCCTGTTGTCTGTGTCCATTGGTTAGGCTTATGTGCATGCATACAAGTCCTTTGGAGTTTAAAATCTCTCCATATAAGTAAAAAAGACTGAAGGAAATTAATCTATTTTATTATTATAACTGACAAATTTAATACAAAGCAATTGTATAGTGAAATAGAAATGATTTACTTTACTTTATCTTCACATAGAAGTGATTTACTTTTAGATTGGTGATTCAGCTTCTTTCTGTCAACATGATTTTATTGATTTTTTCAAGCATATCGATTATTCTTTTCCTTAATATTTTGTCTTTTCTTATAACATACATCAAATATTTCTCTTGTTAATTTCTCCTGATTCTTCCAAATTTTTCTCTACAAAGGTATTCCTTTATTTTATTTATTTATTTTTTGATTAATCCTCACCTGAGAATATTTTTTCCATTGAATTTTAGAGAAAGTGGAAGGGAGGCAGAAAGAGGGAAGGAGAGAGTGAGAGAGAGAAACATCAATGCAAGAGAGACACATCAATGGGTTGCCAGCTGCATGTACCCAGACCAAGGCCAGGAACAAACCTCCAATCCAGATATGTGTCCTTGACTAGGAATAGAACCCGGGACCCTCTGGTGCTCCGGGGCTCTGGCTGACATTCTAACCACTGAGCAACACCAGCCAGGGCGGTGCTCCTTTATTTTTCATAAGACCAATTTTTCAAGGTTCATATCCTGACCTTCCCCCCACATTTAACCAAAGCAGTATACTTTTTATCTCATTTGTATTTGGAAATACTATGTAATACTTATTAAGTGCTGAATACATATTTATTAAATGCAGAGATGAAAAACTAGTAAAATTCTGAGAACAATTAAGTTATTCTAATCTTTCTACTTTTAAAATATAGTTCTTTTATAGTCTTAGTTTTTCATCTATAAAATGGGAAAATAAAAATTGCCTATTATTATCTATTTTGAATAATATATTATATACTGGGTATAAAACTGCTTGTACGGTGTTTAACATTTACTAGCTCTCAATCTGTGTTGATTTTCCCCTCCAGAAATCTGTTAATTAGTAAAATAATGAACAGACTTGGCAAAGATGAAGGATATAATAGAGATTCTAGTTCTCTCTCAAAATATCAGAATTATTGAAAAGGCACTTGATGTATTCTAATTTTTTCCCTAGATTTCAGGAAATGTGAAAAACAGCTATACAGCCTTACCATCTATTAATCAATTATCTAGTTACTGTATTGAATTTAATTTATATTTACTTAAATATAAATCTCTCCACTGTAGAATAGGTGCAGTGGTAATTGTCCTGGATAAATGTGCATTAGTTGCACAAAAACAAATCAGCTGACACACCTATTAGAATGGCTATAATCTATAATAATAAAAAGGTATTATGCTAATTAGACCAGACATCCTTCCGGACATCATTCCCCAGAGGGAAGCCGCCTGGGTCCCAGGTGCCTGCCGGTGGTCGGAGGAGGAAGCCTGGGTCCTCCTGGGTGCCAGAGGGAAACCAGTGCTGGCAGCCAGAGGAAGGAAGGCCTACTCTTGTACGAATTTTCGTGCATTGGGCCTCTAGTAAAAAAATAAAACACACAAACAAAGAATGGAAAATAAGTGCTGGCATGATTGTGGAGAAATTGGAACTGCCTTGTATAACTTGTTGAAATGCTATGAAAACGTTTGGTGGTTCCTCAAAAAGCTAAACAGAATTGCCATAGGATCCAGCAACTCTACTCAGTGGTATGTAGCCAAAAAATTGAAAACGGGGACTCAAACACATACTTGTATATCAGTGTTCATTGTAAGACTATTCACAATAGGCAAAATGTAGAGACCACGTAAGTGCCCATCAGTGGATAAGCAATTGTGGTATATTCATACAATAGAGTATTGTTCAGCCATAAAAAAAGAATAGCACATGTTACAACATGGATGAACCTTGAAAACATTATGCTAAGTGAAATAAGCCAGGCACAAAGGGACAATACTGTACGATTTCATGTATATTAAATAATATAATGGGCAAATTTATAGAGACAGAATGTCGGTTAGAGGTTACTAGAGATTGACAGGGAAGGGAGGATGAGAAGTTACTGCATAACAGTTACAAAGTTTTTGTTTGGTGTGATAAAAACTTTTTGGAAATAGTAGGGATGGTTGCACAACATTGTGAATGCAATTAATGCTCTGAATTGTACATGTAAAATAGTATATTTTAATATCCTATAAAATAAAAGGCTAATATGCAAATTGTCCAACCGGTGGAAGGACCAGTCTCTATGATGCACACTGACCTCCAGGGGGCAGACGCTCAATGAAGGAGCTGCCCCCTGGTGGTCTGTGTGCTCCCACAAGGGGAGCGCTGCTCAGACAGAAGCCAGGGTCACAGCTGGTGAGCACAGCAGTGGTGGCCTCTCCCGTCTCTGCAGCAGCGCTAAGGACCCCCTCAGTGGACATCCCTTGAGGGGTCCCGGGCTGCAAGAGGTCACAGGCAGGGCTGAGAGATGCCCCCCAAGTGCACAAATGTCGTGCACCGGGCCTCTAGTCTATAATAATAAAAGCATAATATGCTAATTAGACCGAATGTCCATTCATGACGAAGTCGGGGCTGCGAGGGAGGGATCAAGGCAGCCGCAGCTGCGAAGGCCTACTCTTGCACGAATTTCATGCATTGGGCCATATGTCAAAATTTACTAATGTAATATACCACAGACCATTGAAGTATATACACTTTAAGTGGGTGACTTGACTTGCATGATCTATGAATTATATCTCAATAAACTTGCTAAATCGCTGAAAGTCTGCAAGGTTCTCCTTTGTCAGGAAGAAGGGAGCCCATACATTTCTGTCCCAATGATAGGCAGTGGGATAAGTCATACGGATCCATACGTCAGTATAAAATAGAATGCTACTGTGATCAACTGTTACACAGCAAGGATGTGTTACATGTTAGTAGGGTGAACGTATGCATGCTGACCTGCTTTTGTGCTGTAAAAAGCTTCCAGGCTTCCCGAATTTGGTGACTTGCTCAGCTAGTTGGGGGTGGGGACAGATGACCACAGAACTTGGGAGATTTTCATGTTAGAAAGTCATTGTGGAGTTTTGTCCTCACACTTGTATGCTTGAGTGCATATAAAATATTTGTATTCTTTGCTTTTTGGTAGGAAACCAAAAGAATGCAGTCCAGAACCATATCCAGCCATCTCTGAAATGGTGCCTGATTCTAGTTCAGTATCGTTGAATACATTATGAACATTTTTTTTGTAACCATGAAAATAAGTGGAATAACCAACAACTGGAGCTCCAAAAATGAAAACTAGGTTGAGCTAGCTTAGTTTGGAGGTAGACAAAAGTAGAATTTAAGTTGAAATGAAGTCTAAGTAGCCTGGCTGGCATGGCTCCAGTGGTTGAGCACAGACCTATGAATGAGGAGGTCACAGATCCATACCCTGTCAGAGCACATGCCAGGGTTGTGCGCTCCATCCCCAGCAGGGAGTTGGGGGTGGGAGAGTGGCTTACAGGAGGCAGCCAATTAATGATTCTCATTTTTGATGTTTCTACCTCTTTCTCCCTCTCCCGTCCTCTCTGAAATAAAAAGATATATATATATATATATATATATATATATATATATATATATATATATATATATATTTTTTAAAGAAATGAAGTGTAAGTATCTATTAGCCAAATAAAATTAGCTAAGCATTATTATAAACAGAGAACATATAGCAGACAGAAGCCTGAGTTCAGAAGTGATTTAGTATATCCTGGTAACAGAGATAGCACTGCTGTGACGGAGGCTGGTAGCAATAAAGTGTTATGTAGGCCATCGCGAGGGTTATGGATTTTATTCCAAGTGAAAATATGAAGACTGAAGCATTTTAGTCATGGGAAATAATATGATCAGATTTTTGTTCAAAGGACATCAATCTGGGTGTTGTGTGGGAAAAATGGAGTGAAGAGAACAGAGTGAGTAGTGGCAGACTAATTAAGAGGAAATTGTAGTGCGTTAGCAGGAAATGATAATGCGTGGACCACTGTGGTGACAATGAGATTAGGAACAATTAAATGATTGGAGATATATTTAGAAAATAGAACTAGAAAGACTTGGGGGAAAATTGATTTTGGAGCCTAAGGGAGAGTGTCAAGAATAACTGAATCCTAGGCTTTGGACCAAAACAATCGGTGGATGTTGTCTCCATTTATCATGGTAGAAAAATTGGGATGGAGAGTGGAGAGGTGACAAGCTTACTGTGGGGATGTGTTGAGTTTGAGATGCCTATAAGACATCCAGTGGAGTTATAAAATTAGAAAAGGCGTTCGAGATAGAAATAGTATTTTGGAGTCTTGATACATAGACATTATTAAAATTAAAGAGATAAGATGAAATTGCCCACTGAGAGAGAGAGAATATAATGAGAATTGCTATTGTAGGGATCTTCTCAACCACAAAACTAAAGTTTATATTCATCAAAAAATTTCTTGTTAGGAACACTAAAGCCAGGAAAATCAGAGGATAAAGACAGATAGAAGAAATTAAGGTTTGTTTATTCTTGTTTTTAATTGGTTTTAATTTCTTATTACTATACTTGTTAAAAAGTCTTTCCAATTTCCCATTTCTATATCCAAATATTTTTTACATGTCTCTTATTTTCCTACAATGTTTTATTGCAAATATAAGATATAGTATTTTTGTTACATCCATTGGCTAAAATTATTGTGAAATTATAAGGATATTTTAAAATAAATCTTTATTGTTGAAAGTAGTACATATGTCCTTTTTTTCCCCCATTGCCCTCTCCCAGATCCCTACCCCCCAAGCCTTCACCACCCACTGTCTGTGTCCTTGGGTTATGCATATACACATAGGAGTTAATTGGTTGATCTCTTCCCCCAATCCCCACCTTCCCCTGCCTTCCCTCTCAGGTTTGACAGTCTGTTCGATATTTCTATAACTCTGGGTCTATTTTTGTTCGTCAGTTGATGTTGGACATTAGATTCCATATATGAGTGAGATCATGTGATACTTATCTTTCTCTGACTGGCTTTTTTCACTTAGCATAATGCTCTCTAGGTCCATCCATGCTGTTGCAAATGGTAAGAGTCCTTTCTTTTTTTATAGCGCTGTAGTATTCCATTGTATAAATGTACCACAGTTTTTTAATTCACTCATCTGCTGATGGGCAGTTAGCTGTTTCCAAGTCTTAGCTATGGTGAATTGTGCTGTTACAAACAGGGTTGCATATATTCTTTCTAATGGATGTTTCTGAGTTCTTGGGATATATTCCTAGAAGTGGGATCACTGGGTCAAATGGGAGTTCCATTTTTAACTTTTTGAGGAAACTCCATACTGTTTTCCACAGTGGCTGCACCAGTCTGCACTCCCACCAGCAGTGCACGAGAGTCCCCTTTTCACCACATCCTCACCAGCACTTGTCATTTATTGATTTGTTGATGATAGCCATTCTGACAGGTGTGAGATGGTATATCACTGTCATTTTGATTTACATCTCTTGGATGTTGAGTGATTTTGAGCACTTTTCCATATGCCTTTTGTATGTCCATTTTGGATATTTTAATTATCTTATATAATAACTAGAGGCCCGGTGCACAAAAATTTGTGCACTCGGGGGGAGGGGGGGCCCCTCAGCCAGGCCTGTGCCCTCTCGCAGTCTGGGACTCCTCGGGAGATAACGACCTGCTGGCTTAGGCCTGCTCCCGGGTGGCAGAGGGCAGGCCCAATCCCTAGGTGCAGCCCCTGGTCGGGCTCAGAGCAGGGCTGATTGGGGAGTTGGGGCACCGCCCCCTGTCACGCACAGAGCAGGGCCAATCAGAGGGTTGGGGTGCTGCCCCCATCACACACAGAGCAGGGCCCATCAGGGGGTTGGGGCACCACCCTCTATCACTCACAGAGCAGGGCCGATCAGGGGGTTGGGGTGCCGCCACTCTCACACTCAGGGCAGGGCCGATGGGGAGGTTATGGCTCTACCCCATCACACACAGAGCAGGGCCCGTGGGGGGGGGGGTGTTGGGGAGCTCCCCCCTATCAGGCACAGAGCAGGGCTGCTCAGGGGGTTGCGGCCCCGCCCCCTGTCACGCTGATCCCGGTGCCGGGAGGCATATTACCCTTTTACTATATAGGGTAGAGGCCTGGTGCATGGGTGGGGCCGGCTGGTTTGCCCTAAAGGGTGTCCTGGATCAGGGTGGGGGGTCCCTACTGGGGTGCCTGGACAGTCTGGGTGAGGGGCTGAGGGCTGTTTTCAGGCTGGAAGTGACTGAAGTTCCCAACCGCTCCTTATTTTTTTTTTTTTTTTTTTTTTTTATTCTGGGCCAGCTGTACCTTGAGGCTTGGCTCCAGCTCTTAGGCCTCCGCGGCTGAAAGTAGATTTCTGGCATTTGCTTACAATGTTGCGAATCTGCTGGCTGAAGTCCGGCGGTATTTGTTACAATGTTTCTTAAACTGCCTGCTCCGAGGCCTGCAGCCGCAGGCGGGGAACGTTGGTTTCCTCCAACAATCCTCCGTCACTGAGGCAAGCAAGCCTCATTTTAGTTTCAAGCTGCCTGGCTGCCGGCCGCCATCTTGGCTGACAGTTAATTTGCATATATCGCTGATTAGCCAATGAAAAGGGTAGCGGTTGTACGCCAATTACCATGTTTCTCTTTTATTAGTGTAGAAGAGCTAATATGCAAATGGTCATCATGCCTTTACGCGCTCACGCCCTTGTGCCCTTGTGCTTTCACACCGGGGCCAGGAAACCTGAGGCTGCACCCCCCGCCAGCAGGGCTTGACAGGGGTCCTAAGGCTGTGTCCCCCACCCTGTGGGGCTTGATGGGGCTGGGGCTGGCCGAGTTTGGGTATCACGTGATTTCAAGGTGCACACGGGTGGGCGGGGACTTGACTCTGGGTCCCCGGCACACCCCAGACTCTGACAGGAGGGAGATTTTCATGTACATTTTACTAATTTTCTTTCATCTCTGACACTTCTATTATAGAGAAAGGGCAAATAGCAATTTTAAAATATTTCCTCTAATTAATTCCCCTTTAATGTGCATGAATTTTGTGCACTAGGCTACTAGTTGTTTTTAATAAAAAGCATTTATCTGAGGAACTAATTTTCTAGATAACTTACAGAATTTACATTATCTTCCTGTGTCTACTGTATCTTGCATATTGTCTGTATAATTTTATGGAAAGAAACTGTTTTGGCAGATGCTAAATCTCTAAATTAAAAATAATTTAGGATATTTTGCATATTTAGTTACTTTTTATATTTCCTATTTATGTATATTTTATATGCTTTTTAAAAATACCAATTGAGCTTTTCATTTTCTTTAGTTTCAATTGACTTCTCTCTTTTTTTGAGCTGTAATGCATCTTTTTAAAACAGGGATATTTTTTACATTTCCATTTAAACCATTCTGTTCATTACTATGGACCCACCTAGTGTCAACTTTTCAAATTCACTTCCTTACTCTGTGCATATGCCTAAGTTAAACATCATATAAATCATATAATAAATGAAATGCTTATGTAATCTTAACACTTAAATGCTCATTTCAGAATCTTCATATTTTTATTACTTTCTTATGGTATACATTGTATGCAATGTAAACAATCTGAAAATAATCAGCTGTTGGTTAAACATGCAACTGCTAGAAAGCATCTTATTGTTCTTTTCAGCATCATTCACTGGAGAGGAAAATATAATCACTGGTATCAAGAGTAGTATTATTGAAAGAGGTCATGTCACATGAGAATTTGTGTGACTTATTTAATGTATTGGAGTCACTTCTCTAAGTTTATAAACCATACCTTACTAGTTATAATAATTGCTAACACATATTGCATTTCACAGTTTCCAGAGCATTTTCATGTATATTGCAAATATTAAATATTTATATTATCTTTGCAAGATAGGTATTGTTATCAGTCCCAACTTACAAATGAGGCAACTGAAGATCAGAAAGGTATTAGAGCAGAATTATGACTTGAAAATAGGTATGCTGACTTCACATATTAACTGTTTGTGTTTATTCGCTCTATTATATCGTTGCTGAGATTTTGGTATATAACTCAAGCAATACATATCTTTTAAGCTAACTGTGTACTCAGGATGCATGTTATACAACATTTGGACTGGCTATCATGTATATAATATGTCAATGTTTAGAAACTAGCCTACCACCTAATTAAATTAATGCGATTTAATTAACTTTACTGGGTAGGATAGTCCAATATATTTTTCTTCATTGCATTTCTGTACTTTGGTCAAGTAAAATATTTTATTTAGATCAATTTCATCTTAATGTGTTTATTTTCAATATATGTAATGAATTGAAATTTAAAACTTATTACTTAAATGTTTATGACAGTAACCATCCCAAGTTGCTGGCCCTTCAGTTTCTGCCTAAATAGAAACAAACTTGCTCCTTTCCCTTGTCAGGGAGGAAAAAAAAGTCCAGAATAAGCCATTTACCCAAGCAAACCTTTAATGCAGCGGTTCTCAACCTGTGGGTCACGATCCCTTTGGGGGTCGAACGACCCTTTCACAGGGGTCGCCTAAGGCCATCGGAAAACACATATATATAATTACATATTGTTTTTGTGATTAATCACTATGCTTTAATTATGTTCAATTTGTAACAATGAAAATACATCCTGCATATCAGATATTTACATTACAATTCATAACAGTAGCAAAATTACAGTTATGAAGTAGCAACAAAAATAATTTTATGGTTGGGGGTCACCACAACCTGAGGAACTGGATTAAAGGGTCGCGGCATTAGGAAGGTTGAGAACCACTGCTTTAATGCATTCTGAAATGGAGAGGAGGAAATGGAAGGGAGAGAGAGAGGAAAAAAAAATGTGCTGGATCCCCATCCCTTCTTTCCCCATACTGCTACCTCTCAACTCAGAAGATTGAATATGCAAATAGCATTTATGCTGCTTGTTTGAAATATTGAATAATGAAATAATCTGCATCAAGTAGTGACAACACAAAACTTCTAAGGCTGAATATCGCTGTGGTCTGACAGTCAGTCTCAAGGTGCTACAAAGCCAATTTTAAGATGCAAACAGATGTCACATATCTATCTGCACATCTGCCCAGGGGTTGTGGTTGTCACACTAAAGGCATCACCATGGGATCGTAAGCCCTATGCGCAGGGTCAGTCCACAATTTGTGCAGGAAGTTGTACAGTGCAGGGTACTTTACTTCTGGTCTTTTTGCCATAAGTCGCCACCACCACCTGGCTGTGGAGAGTGGTGTTTTCCAGGCAGAATCTTCCAGTGTTCTAACATGCCCCGACTTAAGTCGTTAAAAAAACGAAATAACTAGTTGGGAGGCAAGTAGGCTTTCCCTTCAAACATGTTATAAAATACGTAACTGTCTAGTTTAAATTCTTTTAATATCACAATAGTTATCATTCCCATAATATATATATAATGTGTGGGAAGATATGTTCCCATAATATACCTTAATTTGCTTCCGAAGATATTTAGAAATATTTTGGTGTGATCCTTTTCTAACTGTGCTTTGAAGAGAGGGATTTAATGAAATGCTACTCTGTCTCCCTGCCCCCCAACTACGCTCCAAACCCCGCCACACAAAGCCACCCCTATTCAGAAATATTTAATATTTCTGTTTTCCTCATTTTGAGATAGTGTTCTAAGGCTAAAATGTTTGAAGACAACTGCTTTAGATTTCTATTAACCAGTTGTAACTAGTTTATGAGCAGCCTGGTTTTATTTGCAGAATGTTTATTTAAATAATGTACACTTCAAATGTAAATACCATCCAATTCACTGAATACAATTTGTGGCCTTCCAATGTTTTGTACCTCATTCATTCTTGCATGTATGCATGGGAGACTCAGGATATAGTCAGTTGGAATCATGTTGAACATATCTGTGAAAGCTTTCTAAAGTTATTAAGTTACCCAGTCTACTTCTCCTTGATGCTGAATTTTGCTCTTATCTGGATATGTCAGAATCAGGGATCAAGGACAATTCCTTGAATTCTGTATCTGATTTTATAATTTCTTTAACTGTAGGTATGCAGGCAAAACTGCTTGTACATGATTGAAAGGCATGGTTACATATATGTTTGATGGGAGTTATAGAAAATTAGAAATTAGATAAATTTATTATTTTTGAACTAATAGAACCCAAGTGATGTCTCATTGGTGTTTTTCTTAACTATTCTTGTGATCAGACAGCATTTCTATTTTCTTTTTCCTTGGCCTGTTAATAGGATAGCTTCCTTCTTGTCTAATTGGCTTAAGAATTTATTTAAATATGTTTTAATTTTTAGAAGGTTATCTGTCCCTTTTTGTACCTAGACGCATTCATTAGCATGTCCTTTATGCAATAGTGTAGTTTCCTTGTAACAGAATTTTCTTGCTTTCCTTAAACTAAAATAGAGAGGGCATCTTTAACATAGGTGTTGGTATTTATCGCTCCCCTGCCACGCTTCCAGAATATCAGAATGATAAGGGGAAAACATTAGATTCTCTCCATTTAATTTAACAGTTTTAATTGGACAGTATCATTATTACATTTTCTTTTAGTGAATTGTGGGTTGGTGTTTCAGTGAATCAAACTGTTCATGTTGCTTATGAGGTTCAGCCCTTGGCATAATGTCACTAATGATTTCTACAGGACCTTGAACTAAAGCAACAGGAAAATCTATCAGCAAAGAGATATAAGTGGAATATTTTTAGATCAAAAATAAGATTGAAATCTTTGTCCTGGAAGAAATGGACAACAGTGGGCAATTGCATACTTGATCACTTTAAATGCAATCAAAATGGCAGTGACTGCCTAAGTGCCAAAATGGCATCTGGACACATGGAAAAATGAAATGGCAGTTGTGTTTGACAGTGATTATTGCCATT
The DNA here is from genome assembly GCF_014108235.1 of Myotis myotis. NCBI lineage: Eukaryota > Metazoa > Chordata > Mammalia > Chiroptera > Vespertilionidae > Myotis > Myotis myotis. Next base: position 180,434,309 of record NW_023416335.1, read on the forward strand.
ATGAAATTAATGAAGAAGTCCATTATGTTATGAAAGCAGTGGCCAGTTCATTAATTTCTTTTTTTCTCAAAAACTTTAGATGTTGTAATTTTAAGGTTTTCACTGGTGTGTTTTTCCTAGAGTATGCCCTTCAGGTGATACTTTTCTTTTTCTGATGCAGTTCCTAATATGGAAACCCAATGTTCTTTCTGGAGTCTTTGTTATGAAGGGAGTTGAATAATTGTGTATGTGCATGTCTGTGGCGTGTGTGTGTGTGCGCGCGTGCACACGCACGCACACGCAGACTTGTGGGGGAAGGCTATAGAATATGGTTTCATTTGCCAGAGATGAACTCTGTTCTCCTGGTATTTTAAGAGCATCTCTCACCAGTGACTGTCTAATTGCTCAGATCAATGACTTTTAAATAGGCCTCTTTTTAAAAAATTATGTTATTTATCCTTTTTAAAAACTTTTAAGCTATTTAGTGTAGTGCTTCACTCACCTTATAAAAGAGCCCGTCATACTTCCAAATAAAATTTACTTTTTCTATGATATCTTTACATAATTTCATGGAATATTTTCATCTCTAAGTTGGAAAACTCTATTTATATGTTCTGCCATTATGTCATATTCATTTGTAACATCACTTTTCCCACAAACTGTCCCAACTCACAAACTTCTGTTAATATCACTGCTGTTGTCCATGAAATTTAACACTTCACTACATGTTATTTCTTACACTTTAATACTTGTCCAGGGAAAGCTTTTTTGAGGAAAGTGGTATTTAAACCTAGATGTAAAGTTGATATTGGGGGTGGGGAGCATGTCCTGATCTTGGGAAACAGATTGTGCTTGAAAAGCACTGACGTAAATGATTGTACTAGGTTACCTGTTATATCTATTATATAATTATATAAACCTTTACATCTAGGTTTATATTATATACTAGTGGCCTGGTACACGAAATTCGTGCACGGGGAGGGGGGAGTGTCCCTCAGCCCGGCCTGCACCCTCTCCAATCTGAGACCCCTTGGGAGATGTCCTACTGCCACAGGGATTGGGCCTAAATGGGCAGTAGGACATCTCCCTCGCAATCTGGGACCGCTGGCTCCTAACCGCTCACCTGCCTTCCTGCTTGATCACCCCTAACCACTCTGCCTGCCGGCCTTCTTGCCCCCAACTGCCCCTACCCTGCCAGCCTGTTTGCCCCCAACTGCCTGCCCCCAGCCAGCCTTATCACCCCTAACTGCCTTCCCCTCCTGGCCTGATCGCCCCTAACCACCTCTGCCTTGGCCCCGCCACATGGCTTTGTCTGGAAGGACATTGAGGGTCTCCCAGTCTAATTAGCATATTACCCTTTTATTAGTATAGAATATAGATAAACATATGCAATATACCAGTACACACAAAGTTAGGTTTCTGAGATCTCTGGATGTTTTTCTTCAGCTAGTTAGAGGACGCCAGGGGTATTATAGAACTTGAAATGGTTGGTCTGGAGGATACAATAATGAACAAGACATAACCATCTATCTTTATATAGCTTAGAGACAAGTAGCAGGAACTGATGTTCTTGGTATTTTGAGACTCCCAAGAACGTTAACAGGTGAAGGACCATGATAAGATTCCAATAGGGTCTGATGCTTCAACAAACCTTAAAGGATAAGTAGAACTTAGCCTGACAAATTGGGATAAGGGGGTTTGGAAGATTGCCGGGGTCCAACCCCAGCAGGTCCAGGGGTCCCCAAAGGTGTGGACGGAGTAGGCGAAGAAGGAAGGACACGGAGACAGTGTTCAGTTGATCAGCAGCCTAGCCAGGATCTCCAGCCAGGATCTCCAGCCAAGTTCTGGTCTGGATCTCCAGCGAAGTTCTGCTTAGGATCTCCAGCCAGGTTCTGTAGCCATGTTCTCTTGCTAGGTTCTCCAGCCAGGTTCTGTCCAGGTTCTCCAGCCAGGTTCAGTCACCAAGCTAGTCAGGTTCTCTTGCCAATTTCTGTAGTCAGGTTCAGTCCAGGATCTTTTGCCATGTTCTCTCGCTAGGTTCTGTCTCTAGGCACTGAGGCCAGTTTCTGTCCAGGAACTTTTGCCATGTTCTCTCCAGCGAAGTTCTTCTGTCTCTAGAGAACGTTCTGTGTAGGTTCTGTGCCTAGGTTCCGTCTCTCCTCGTTCTGTCTTCTTACATCTGTATTTATACCAGTTGATTCCAATCCTATCAATCTCTATTTCAAAGGTTAGGGCGTTTCTTATCTCCATTCCAGGGAGTAAAGATTATGTAGCTTAAGCATGATTGTTCATAGTTAAAGTGATTAATTACCCACCTGGCACTAGTTAAGAGGTGTTATTCCCTCCCTAACTTCAGGGGAAAATCCCTACCTGGGGAAACAACCTTTCTCAGAGACCTTGGTTAAAACACATAGTGCCAAGAAGGTGAGCAAACATATTAAGAACAGTATGCCATATATGCCAGGTCCCTTGAAACAGCAAGCATGGACCGGCTCCCGGCAGAAGATATTCCAGGAAGAATGTATATTTCACACAAAATCATTAAATGAAGACACAGCAGGCTGTTTGCCCACACTTGACCTGTCTAGGGGAGCAGGAGCATGAACTTCATGGCATGTTGGGAGAGATGAGGCTGGAGAAGGAGATCATGGCAGAACATGAAAAGATTACATACCCCAAGAATATATTCTCTTGGGCCTTTGAATTTCCATTAAAGAAACATTTATTCCAGAAATGGAAATTATGTTTTATAAAAATACCTTTAAATTGGGGATTACCATAAAAAATGCGAATATGTTTTTTTCTAACAGTGAAATAATTTTTAATAACAAAAAAATACACATTAATTATAGTTCTCTGAAAATATGTGTTGGGTCTGCTTATCTGGATTTGAGAAATATTGTGTAGAGATGATAGGCAACAATTGGAGAGATTTTAGTTTCATTTGATTTGTAATTAAATAATTTAATTTATGTATAGTTAACATTTTTTGGGGGGGAAATGGACTCACATTCAAAATTGGCTCCATCTTTCTTCTCATTCAAGGACCCAGGCTGATGGGATAAGATCTATTTGGGATAAGCTGTTTACATGGTGGATGGCAGAAACAGATAAGGTGGCTGAGCTAAATCTAACATTCATACAGAAAGCTCCATGTTCCATTGGCCAAAGCAAGTTACATGTCTAAGATAGAGTCAGTGAAATAGGAAGTAAACTCCATTGGCAGGGAAGTGTAGCAAGGGATATAAGAAATTATTTATGAATACATGGTACAATTAAACATAAAATGTTAATCAGAGTTGTGATTTTTTGCCAAAGTGATAGGTTTAGAAATGGTTACCGCATTGTAGTTGTAAATTGCATTCTCATTAAAGGATGTTGAGCATCTTTCCTTTGTTTAAGAATCATTTCTAGTCCTAGCTGGTTCAGTGGTTAAAGTGTTGGCCCTCGGACTAAAGGGTCCCAGGTTTGATTCCGGTCAAGGGCATGTACCTCAGTTGCAGGCTCCATCCCTTCCCTGGTGGGTGCATATGCAGGAAGCAACCAATGTGTCTCTCACATCGATGTTTCTCACTGTCTCTCCTCCTCCCTTTCACTCTCTCTAAAAATCAATGGAAAAAATATCCTCAGTGAGGAGTAACAAAAATTTTGTTTTTAAATTTAAAATAGTAAAATCCGTTTCTAAAAAAAATGGATAATTTCTATTTTCTTTGAACAAGATATATTGTTTGCCTGTTTCACTATTAGTTTATCTTTTTCTCATTGATTTCAAAGAGCTCTTTACATATCATGGAGGCAAGATCTTTCCTTTGATATGGGTTGCATTTTTTCCCCCGACTTGTCTCATGTTTTCTGATTTGTTTACAGTACTTTTTGTCACTTATACGTTTTTGGTGTTTATATAATTGGATTTATTAAGAGTAAATGGACCAATTATAAAGACTAAAAAAATCTGAAGTTTGGTCCACAAAACAAAGTAAATAGATATATATTTAAATATGTGCTTAAGATGCTGGTATATCTTACAAATGCTTACCATATTTTAGTCTATGCTTTGACTTCAAGCAAGGTTTAAAAATAAATGTTTCTGATTTAGACCCATTATTTCTTTATAGTTAATTAATATTCAGGTGTTTTTAAATACTAATGTACCATTTAATACAATCAATATTTATAAATTAGTACCAATTAATCATTTCTCCATTTTATGAAAGTATGCATTAAAAATATAATCTTAATATATATAGAGATGGTTTACAATACAAGTATAGATTAATGATCCTGTACGTATTTATTGAATGATTGAATGAATACATTCTTTTGGTAAAGTCTGCTTTTTTGCATTTTTTTTTTTATCCTGGGTATAGTCTGAATGAATTGATTTCTATCTCATGGCAGTAAGTAATTTTTTAACAATTACATGAAAAAAGTAGGTGCTATTTGGCAGTAGTTCTACAGAGTGTTCAAAAAATTCATTTTAAAAACGAGGTTTTCTTGAACACAATTTGGCTGTCAGGATTCTAACATTTCAATATTTTAGTTTGTCTTTCAGTTTCTCATTTGGTGTTTTGAAATTCTGGATAAAAGCAGAATTTGCATTTATTTCCCCCTTCACACCAATCACTGTCATCACACACATGTGAAATGTTCAATACAGTAATGAATTGCTTTTAATTCTCTCATTGAATTAGATAATGCTAATAAATGTAATTGTACTTAGAAAAAATGAAAATTGTAACTTGAAAATTTCAGCACAAAATGTTTTCAGATCCATTCGGTTGTAAAATCAGTTCTTTTGAAAATATGGTCATTTATTTTGTGACCAGTTCAGCTCTCCTGGACATTTTAATTGAATTGACTTTAGCCAAATTACCTTTAATTAATAAAATTTGTATTTTTCTTATCACCTTTTATTGATGTGTTAATTTAGTTATGACATAACTTTAAAGGGCTAGAATAAACTAAAAGGACTGGTCTTAAAGCTGTTAAAAAGGTTACAAAACTGGTTTAAAAGTGAGAAGGGTAGGACGTTTTATTTTGCAAAATATAAATTGACTTATTAAAGAAGCGTTTATAGAATTGGAATTTGAGAGTCAAGAGGGACCTTAGAACTCATCTTCCCTGAGACGTTAAAGACTTACGCCAGACCACATCACCAGAGAAGGAGTAGAGGCTCTGTTAGAGCACCTGCCTCCTAGATTCCATCTTAGCCATAATTCTTCCTGAGCTATTCCAGACAGTACACCGAACATCGTTACGGGGTGACATTTTCATTTACTATGAATATTTGTTTGTCCTTTACTTAGTATGCTATCCAAGGAGAATATAGAGAAGAGATGAGTGTAATCAACTTCAAAATGAATCCATGTTCAAATGTTTTCATACTTTACTCAGTTTTAGTTCTTCTTCTGCTATAATTAGTATCAAGAAATATATACAACATCAACAGTGGAAAAACTCCTCTGAAAGATGTGTACTAAGATATTTTGCAGCAATCATCTAATAAGTAAGACTCTAACTTTTTTTTTTAACAATATCATGGTGTTACTACTTCTCACATTGCGGCTGCCTCTTTTAAAATGTCAGTGGAGTACGTTCCCTGGATTTCTTTCCAGGTTGAGAAATTAAATACAGGCAGTTTGGTAGCCAAGATCGCTTTCTAAAGATATTGTCCCATTTGAATGGCTTCTCTTCTCATGGGTTACGTGATTTTTTTTTTTCCTCACTAGGTGTCTTCTGCTTTTTTACCACCAGAGTGGTTTGTGGTTTTTTTTATCTTCATGAACTGACACCCATTAACATCGCTACTTATCACAAGGAGAGATGATTGTGTAATGAATAAAAGCAATAAAAGTATGAGTTCAGTTGATCTTATCTTCCTAATAGCTACTCTTTGCCTGAAATGATTATTTCTGTAAGATAGAAATTCCATTGCAAAGTAGTAACATGAGCACTAGGAAATAGGTATTTTACCTCAGAATCCAAAAATTGTAATCATGATAAAAAGAGAATGTTTAGGAATTATTTTTTAAAAGAGAGCTAAAGTATATGATTTCTGCTAATTTTTGTGTTTAATTGTTCACCATTAATGGGATAAGATTTTAATTTTTTAATGCCATGTAAAAATCATCTTTTATATCAAGCTATTTTTCAAGATGGGACAATCAACCTAACTTTGTCCAAAGTTTGGATATTCACATAGCATTAAAGCATAATTATTAATCACTTCCCTTGCACTTGATATTTAATTGCTATTAGAACTTTGGAGGGAAGAATTCATAACTTTGGTTTCCCCATCTCTGCACTTACTAGTTTGGGGACCTTGGACAAAACAATTAACTTCTTTTTATAAGCCTCAGTTTCCTCACTTAGAGTTGGGGTAATACAACAACATCTCATATTGTTGTTTTGAATATTAGAGATAATTTATTTTAAATGCATCACAGTGACTGGTAGAAAGCCCTGAAAAAATAAAATCTATTATTTTTAAATTTATTCAAATTATTCTGAAGTAAATAAAGGGTAAGATATCAAACAGTGGGAACTATTACTGGGAATGGCATCATCTCTTTGAGAAAAGTATGAGACCAGAGTTTCTAAGGTGAACCCATTCTTAATGTGTTCTTAAAGAACAGTATCTGGTAAAAAATGTGATCTGGGGATAATTCATATTTATATTCTAACTAGCTAACTGACAATACTGTAAGCAGGCTATTATATGCCAATTCTCTGGCATAAATGTGTTATAGGGAATTGAATTTTAGGTCTTTTAAAAAGAAGATAAGCTATTGAATTTCTTAGGTGATTTTCTGACACTTTCCAATTACAAGATTAAAAATTTGAAAGGACACATAATAGGTCAATGATGAGTCCATTTTTTTTAAAAAAAGAGGGCGGGTTCTTTTTTGTTTTTGTGACAAAGTAAAGAGAAAAACAACGTGAGGAGAAAAAAAAAAACATTAGGTGAACATTTTCTTAATGCCTCTTGTGTCAGGCAGGTTAATTCAATACACTGTTGGTAGTGTCTGACACTGACTTGCTTTAAATTCATTGTGGTTGTAACACTAAAAGTTTTATTTTTCAAAAATAGCCTTTCAAATTCTTTAAAATGCAGAAACTAAAGCTTGATGGTAATAGTGTATATTAAATATTAAAGTGTAATCTCTATCTATGACCACATATTTCAATTTCAGTTATTAAAATAAAAAAAAAATGTTTACCAATTCTCTTAAAATATGGAAACAAAAATACTTCTAAATGAGGAGAGATATATTGAAATGCTTGCTTGAGACAATTCCTGTAAGGGGTTAATGTTGGAAATAATCTGTTTATGATCTTAGACGTTTGGGATAGTCCCAGCAGCATTCGGTAGTTTATCTTATATTTTCTTCGTCTGTGTGAGCTGCTTCTTTTGCAGTGGAAACAACATGAGCTCAAAAACATACTTTTTCAGGTTCACTCTATTTTCCATAGTACTACTGTAGCAGTGTCAAAGAAGCTCATTAAATTAAAATTAGCTTTTTTTATGTTGTTTTATTGTAGTTTGTACTCTGGTCTTCTCTGAAGATGTATTTATGTTTGCATATTTGTGTTTTTAGGTCATTTTCAGATTTCCCACCAATTTAATTATTACTCAATTCAGTGCTCATCATCGCTTTTTCCTCATTTGCTTATTTATTTTGCTTTTAACTTTTCTTAACGTATTTGCCTTAGAGGGCTTGGATATGAAACAATTCGTTTGAATTTTGGTCAGATATATTTAATTTAGATTTGTTACAAATTTTTCTTGAATTCTTCTTTTGAAATCATAGTGCTTAACATCTTGGTAGGCATTTAGTAGATGTTCAGTGAATACTAAAGTATATCTCAATCTACATATATTATGAAACCTTCTGGAGACCTACTTATAATAGTACTACAGGCCCAATGCACGAAACTTGTGCAAGAGTAGGCCTTCCTTCCCCTGGCTGCCGGCACTGGCTTCCCTCGGGTACCCAGGACCTGGGCTTCCCTCACAGCCCAGGCTTCTTCTGGAAGGACGTCTGGTCTAATCAGCATATTACGCTTTTATTATTATAGACAGCAAAATCATATTCATATGTTAATTCCTATACAGAAAATACCAGATACATAGTGGAGTGATTATGTTAAACTTTTCAGGTAATTGATAAAGAATATGTTTTTTTTTTTTAACACATATTATATGGTAGTCATTGAGATACATATTATTTAACCATTTTAATATTTACTGTAAAATAAAAAATTTCATATATTAATTTACTATTTAATATTGGATTTATTAGATCAATTCAATCATTTAATGAAATGGCCAATGATAGGACTTTATGAGAACATTTTATAACTGCCTTCTCGTTTGCTGACATTCTAAATGTTGCCTAAATTTGAATTTGCAATATAGAATTCAAATGAAAGAAAACTTTGATGGCCTAGAGAGTTAAATTTAGAAATATTTATTCCATTCAACCATCAAATACAGTACTAACTTCATATGCCAATGAGATTATATCAAATTTAATTTCATTAGCAATTATTTGAAAGCCTTTTAGTTCACTTAAAAAGTGAGTACCATCTTGGGATTTTCATTCAGCTATAAATTCTAGAGTGTTATTTTATTGTGTATTATAGTGTCACAAGTGAAATAAGATCTGGCTTCAAGTAACAAATGGACCACTAACCATTTGTATGACTTTAAATTCCTTTTGCCCAAGTTTAAACACTGGGGAACTTAGGGATATATAGACCCCCCTCTTCACTATGATGCACATGATCCATGAGCTAACCTATGTGAACAAACTTACTTATGAGCTTGGGAGTTCCATTAGTTCCAGATATCATTATTAAAATGATCATTATTATATTTGACAAATTTTCTGTCTAGTTCCCAGTCTATTTTAAATTGTTCAGTAGGGATGATTGTGCAAGAAATAATTTGTGTTTTTGAATAGCTCCAGTAATGTTTATAGAAATAGACTGAAACCTGAAACTTCCAAACCATTTAATATGTTCCTATGTATTCTGTGTGTTTATTTGGCACATGTATATCCACACATACATATATTAAGTGTCTCTGAAAACAAAACCAAAGACAAGGAAGATCCTGATATGAGCATCTTTCCGTTATGCTATAGGTGGCCTCAAACATTGACGCTCTCTTTCTTACCTGCTCGGCTGACCTTCTGGATTAGAGTTTCAGAGAAACAACCAGAGGTATTAGCTGTAGCAAGACAGCAGCTGGGACCATACGGATCTCAGCATCCTGCCTTATGGCCATTATCTTTGTTTCTATCTTTATGCTGCCACTATGTCTCCTTCTTGTGCTCTCCCTGCATCCTCTCCTCACTGCCTCCTCCTTTTCCTGAATCCACTTCCCATTGCCCCTGTAACTCACCTCCCTCCTTCTTCATTTTTCTCTATGCATATAAGAGGGAGCAAGATTCTCTAATTTGGAAATTTAAAAAACAACTATTTCTAGAGGGTATATAGTCGCTAGCCATGCAGCTACCACCTCCTAATTCTCATAAGCAATGTGAACAATATAAAATATTATTTCTGTATACTTTATCAATAAGAATGTTTCAGATTGTAGGTCTCATAAGGGCTAAAAACATATGTAAAGTAAATGCAGCAATTTTCTCATTTTTCTATGTAGGAGTGAGTTGTGGCTATAATAAAAAATAATTTGAGGCTAATGACAAGAAAGAATAGTGAGTAATATCCGTCCCCCTTCCCCAACTGCTGAAAATGAAAATCATGTCAGCGTCAAGTCATTTTTGCCACATCCCTTGTTAACAGCTTTTTCAGGGTGGGTCATAATTCTGTGTTTTGTTAGTGTCTTAACTCCATAGTGACGTGCTTAAAGCTGATTCTGCATTGATTTTGTAGCATATACTAGTATATGTTTATTTTTAGGATACTCCATGTGAATGATGGATTGCATTAATAAGTTATTATCAACTTTGTCAAGAAATTATAAGCTTTGAATGAATAATAAATTGATTAACATGAGACGGTGAATCATTGATTGTGATATTTGAATATGTGTATGGTGTCACGTTGTGTATGTCTAAGAAAGTAAACTTACTGTCTGCCTGTCGCCAGGGGGAAAAAAAGTGGGACCTAATCAAACTGCTATGGGGTCAACCCTTGTGGTTTTAAAGGCCCTTAATGTTGTCCAGCTGCAAAATAAAAGGAATTGGGAGGGGAAGTTGGAAGGAGTGGAGGGGGTTGGGGGGGAATGTGTGGAAAAGAACAGGGAGTCTGGCTTTTATTTTTTTTTAAAGTGAGTTCAGTGCCAGCCTGGACATTGGCTGTGCAGACTATTGAGCCATTGTCTGCTCCATTTCCAGAATAGCCCCCAGTTAATCACTTCGGCTTTGAAGGGAATTTCCTCGTGGAATTCTCCACAGAAAATCTAATCAACTGACCTGCCCTCTCAACAATGGAAGGCTTTTTTTTCTCTCTTTCCCTTATTGGGGCGGGCTCTGTAATGTAGCCTTTTGTGCAGAACGAACCCTCCCAGTAGGAGTGGAGAGCGTGTGTGAGTGACTGAGTGTGTGTGTGTGTGTGTGTGTGTGTGTGTGTGTGTGTGTGTGTGAAGAATGCACACTATCTCGTGTTGGTGAGTGTGTGCTTACTCCCTGACCAGATGCTGCGGTGCGCGGGGCAGCCACCAGCTCTGCGTGCGTGTCTGTGTAAGTGTCTCTCTCTGTGTGTATGTGGTGTATGTGCCTCTGTCATTTCATGTCAAAGGTACATTACCTGATTACCTTCCTCGCCTGCCAGATTTTTATCTAGATAATTGGAACTGCTATGGAGGCTGTGCCTTGCCAGCCAGCCTAGGATCTGTAAAGCCATAGTTTGTCCACCTTGTTATCTGTGGCTGCCTGGGCAGAGGAAATTAAAGAGACCCACAGCCAGGGGAGCGCTTCCCACCCCTGACCTCCCAGCAGTCCCAGGCAGGACAGTTTGCTGGTCGCATCTTTTTGTTTTCTTTTTGTTTTTGTTGTTTGGTTTGTGCTTTTTGTTTCCTCGTGCATGCGTGTGTGTGTGTGTGTGTGTGTGTGTGTGTGGTGTGTACGCGCGCGTGTGATTTTGGCATGTGGATACCTATTCCCCTCCACATCGCACACCGCGTTTTATGGAGTTTGGAGCGGAGGAAACTTTGCTTGGGCTGCCAGGACGTTCGCACCACTTTGTGGAAAGCACGAGCGAACAGTGAGACGGACAGAGTGAGTGACAAGTTGTTTACAGGTTTCCTTGAAGGGGCCTCTGCTATATTTCAATCTGTCAAAGTTGCTTTTCTTCCCTCAGAACAATGCCTGATTGTTGTGTGCGAGCGTGTGTGTGTGTGTGTGTGTGTGTGTGTGTGTGTGTGTGTGTGTGTTTCCGTGTGCTCACAGAGAGAGCCTAGGAAGGGGTGAGAAGGAATAACAATTCTTTGTGTAAAAAGGGCTATTGCTATAATTTCTTTGCTTAATAAGTTAATAATGCAGTTTGATCGGGGTTCTGCTAGTGTGCAGATTTCTCTTTTAATCAGCAGCAAATGCATTTTAGAAAAAAACCATTCTGTGTGTGTGTGTGTGTGTGTGTGTGTGTGTGTGTGTGAAAGAGAGAGAGACAGACTTTTATTATTTGGAGGAGAGAGAGTATGGGAGATGTGTTAAAGGAGTTGACTCCTCACATTCGGTGATGTCTAGAAGAGAGAATTAAAAGGAAAGGACAGGCACCCTGAGGTTGTCTAGTGCCTTGCAGCCCTAAAGAGCATGCAGCCCCGTAGAAGGGGGAGCAGCCAGACCCCGCTGCTGGAAGTGCGCTACCCCTTTAAGAGACTGGTCAAGGAGTCCTAGGAGAGGGAGGGGGGATGAGGGGGGAGAGAGAGAGAGATTGAGAGAGAGAGAGAGAGAGAGAGAGAGAGAGAGAGAGAGAGAGAGAGAGAGAGGAGAAGAGAAAATCAATTGGTTTAGAAGGTTTGGACTCACTTGACAGGTTCAGTTGGAGACGATCATAGGTGGCTGCTGTGACAAAGGGAAATTGTGCTTTTCCAGCATGCTTACTGACCCTGATTTACCTCAGGAGTTTGAAAGGTGAGTACAGTTTTTACCCCCTAATATATTGAAGTACAACTCTCCCATTTTACAGTCGTCTCTGAATCAATTGGAAGATGCTGCCTGTTTGTTAGAAAAGCTTTTAGCTCAGTGTTTCTGCAATCTTGTTAGCTGATTTTTAGTGGTGATTGCCCGGACCAAATTGAACTGATTTGTACAGTCTCTGAGATTTCAGTGTTTTTAGGTTGCGTCCTATAACAGGAAATTAAATGAGCATTAAGCATCTCTCTCTCTCTCTCTCTCCCCCTCACTGGCTTCTTTTCTCTTTCTCATTCACTCTCTTACTTTCTTCCTTCATTGATATTTTTCTTCCCTTCTACACCTTTTTAAGTGCTTTTGTGCAGAGTTGTTAACCATTTTCAACATCTCCGTCTGGCAATTCCTGGGGTGACAGAAGATTTTAGTGGTGGTTAAAACGGTGGCTGTAAGTTCCTATGTGATCCTTCGTAAAACTTTGGAAGCTGCTTAGTAAAGCACATGACCTTTTGTTGATATAAGAGAGCAGATTATTTTAAAGAATATTTAATATTGCAGCAATCCCTTAGATTACTTTTGAAATGTCAAAAAAAGGGAAATGGGATGATCCCTTTTCTAAGTTTTCATGACCACTTTAAGCACTGCTGTCTTAAACTAAATTTTGATTTACAATATATCCCCTCTTGCTCTAAGGGGAATACGTGTATTTGTAATTAAGTAGTTCCTATTTGGAGAAATATGTGCAATATCCTTCTATTTGATGTTGATGTAAGTGAAGCAGGGCTTTGCAAAAATTTTAGCCTTCTTAGTGTTCCTATAAGTTCACACTGAAATTTTTTTAAAATTTGAGTTCTTATCCCAGCATGAGTTCATTTTTAGAACTATAAATAGAATTTTGTTTGCCATTAAAAAGAATTCAAACTTTGTATTCTGTATGGTGAATTTAAAAAAAAAAATCTAAAAAAAGCCAGGATGCATAATACCCAGGCTTTTTTTTTTCAATTTCATGAAAGCTACCTTCTGTATAAACATTTGTTGTATCTGACTATGCAATGCAAGCTAGGTGCTAGACCAGCTGGTTAAAAATATGCTAAGTCAAGCTGTTCATCGCTCAAACAACTGAATTTGATATGAAAAGATGAAAAAAGAAGGGACAAAGATTAAGACATTCTAGAAGTGAAGCAATTGAAGAGAAGGATATTAAGAATAAAATAATGTTTGATGTGGCCAGAATTAGAGAAACCAATATCAGATCAGGGAAGAAAGTAAAATAGCCAACATTTACACTTTAATACTGTCTTCTTTCTTTCATTTCTTCTTCGTCTTTTTTTTTTTTTTAATTAAGGTGAATCCTCACTAGATAATATCAGTGAAAGGTTGAGTGTTCTTAATAGTTTGAATTCATCTTTTCAAGTTTTATACATTAACTCTTTCAAATAGTTTTTGTTTGCAAATATAGCCTATTTCATATGTATATGTTGACGTTATTGATATTGGAATATAATATCGCTTAATGTAGCAGTTTGTTAATATACAACAGTAACTTTCCCAGCATGTGCTCAGGGTATCACTGAAATAACAGTATTTTTCAACTCTATACTTTTTGAAAATAAAACTCTGAGTCTGATTCGTAAGCATGTTAACAGACTGTTCTTATAAAAAGGTAGTTACATATTAACAGACTGTAGCCTATTTCTCTATATAGGCAAGCTTTCCTGCTGTGAACTTTATTTGTATTTTTTTCAGTTATCTCTTTTAAACTAAACTTTTACCTTTCCTATTCTGATGCTCAAGTCTCCGAACAATTTTTTTTCCTCCTGATTAGAATTTCTTTTTGTTGTTGTTGTCACCTAGAGGCATGCTTTTCTAACTGGCTAATTAAATAAGCAAGTGATAATCAATAGAGTTGTTAGTATAGACAGCATGTTTGGCAATATTAGTAGCTAAAATAATTTTGAAAACTGTCATATAATATAAAATTTCTTAATAATTTCCCCTACAGTTATACGTAGTAATATATACAAAAATCTCAATAAATTCATTACTATTTATTTACATTGAATTTGTTTGAGTGGGTGTATATATATTCATCTACATAGCATATATAACTTGCAGATTCAATAGTGAATACACATATTCTCCAAAGGAGGTATATATTCTATAACTATACTATCACATATAGTCAGGTTTTCTTTGCATTTTTCAAATATTTGCAACTTTCATTAAGTAAGTAGGGTTTTTCTATCAAGTGCTAATTTTTATTCTATTTATTCACCTGCTATAGTGAGTTGTTCACTCAAACTTAGTCTGAAATCTGAAGAAAAGACTTCTAAATTTCTTTGTGAGATAGAGAACTTTGCTCTAGAGGATATAAACAAGTTGCTTAGTGGTCATGTATTTTGGAAGTTTTATGTGATCTTTTTATCTAATTTTATTTATAGAGCCATGCCCATCTTCTGTTATTCTCTGCAACCTGTACACTAGTTGGAACTTTAAGGAATATTCAAAACTTAAAAATCAGAATCAAAATTTGGATTTATACATGTTATGTGTATATTACCAGCCCTAGAAATGTATATGGTCAATACTGTCAGACTAATATGCAGTTGTTAAGAAATTCAAAACTAGTAATAATTTCATTGACTGTTTAAAAAAAATGTCCAGGAGGAAGAGCAAGTTAAAGAGTGATTCTAAAATGTAAAAGAGAATTATTTTTACTTGCAAGCATCCTTGTCATAATTGATTATGACTAATGAAAAACACAATTCTCAGGTGGGAGCTGAATAGGCAAAGTATATCCTAAGGAATTGTTTGTAAGCAATTTTAGAGGGAACATAATTGGCAACATGGTCTAAATGTTAGCAATAGCGTCATAAATGAATGAAAGGCTGAACTCCCCTAAAATTTTTTAAAAGAAGAGAGAGAAATTATACATTTCCCTGGAAATAAAAAAAAAATAAAAAATTGTGAGGTAAGAATTTTCCTTTCCTAGAAGGAAAATATTTAAATTTTGCCTTAAATATTAATATTAATTTATTTCTGATGAATGAAAAAAATAAGTTTTTGATACTATCATCACAATTGTATTCCATTTCGTTCCTTTATAGTTATTCTATTTGATAATATAATAGTGTTATGACTAAACTACTTGTCACTTTTCAACTGCTTTATGTTAGAGACTTCAGTAAAAAGCAAGGGTAAGATGAGAGCTTAAGAAAACAGTTTCATAATAAATAGAGAAATTGGGATTGAACATAGTAGGATGCAGCAAATTAAGTTCATAGTATCACCTACTTGATTGCTTCTCTCAAAACGGGTGCAGACAACGATTGCGTATTTTACTCAGTCAGAAGGTCTTACTCTTCTGTAATGAAAATCTAACTTACATACCTATCATATTTATTTGTAGTCACATTGACTAAAGAGACAATTTTTTTTCACAGTAAGAAACTTTTAAGTGTTTTTCTGAAGCCATATACATAAGGTATTTTGAAAAACTAATTTGTTAAACTATCATGAAACATTAGTATTAGCGGTCTACAAGGATCCCTCTAACATTAGCACTACTTTAATTACCTAAAGTTTAGCCATAGTTATAAAATACTTATTACTCAGACAGATTTATGTGACTTAATTAGAGACTTAAAAAATAATTGTACTCATGTGATAAGACAGTCATGTTAGCAGGTAATCTTTAGCTGTGAATCGAAGGAAAGTTACCTGATCACATTCTATCACCTGAAGGCAACCATAAACCTGTAACTTTGACATTATGTTTTCAGGATGTTCTGATATCGACCTTTGTTCATTTTATTATTATTTTTATTTACTAATACTTTGTAGAGGAAAAGGTGCCTATCATTGATTATAGATTTTAATTACCTTCTCAGTAAGCCTGCAAGTTAACTGAGCTATAATAGTAGCTTGGAATGCAGCTTGCTTGAAGCAATGGGCACACTGCACTTCTGTCACACTCACACTGGAGTACGGTCTCTGCCTGACTGATTACCAAAACAAGTAAGGGTTAAATGTCAGGTGGCGTTGTATGCTGCTCAGTGTTTAGCAGATTAACAGATATAGAAATGTGTGAATGTTATGATTACTTCACATGTTTCTCAAATATAATAAGCATATGACAAAGTCTTTACCTGCTCTCAGGGAGCTTTTAACTAGAATCTGTATGTGCATCAGACCTGAGAGGCAAATTAAATGACCTATTCTAATACTTCAGCACATTACTTCTCCACAGAGCTGGAAGCTATTTCAAATGGATTACATTTATAACGCATTTTAAAAACAAAAGTATGTTTATGGACAAAATCTGATCTTTATTATCTATTGTTTCCAATTCTCCAGCCTCCTAATGAGGATATGCATACCGCAGATATGTATTCTGTAGGTTGAACACCTTCCTTTTTATAGATTAGTTAACTAAGTATAACGATGGATTTTTGCTTTCTTCTATAATTTGTTACTCATTTATCATTTCAATGAGGTTAACTAATAAGATGGGAAATAAACTAATATGTTTCTCTTGTACTAACTAATTCACATATAGTTTATTATGTCAGTTCTCTGACCCAGATGATGGCAATCAGATAAAAAGATGTTCATAGATTTAACCACAGCATGAAATACTTTCCTTCTAATGGAAAAAATTGGTTTAACAAGACATGGACTAAAACATAGCAAATTCTTTCTTGCCTCATTCATTCCGCCCTTTCCTGTTCATCAATTGATAGCATCATCATTTATATTAAACACAACATTTGAATATTAACTGCATGTAGTGGTATTGCTAGCCTATAGTGTGACACAGACGAATGAGTGGCTTTGCTAGAGAAGAAAACATTTAAAGACTACACTGTGTTCCTTCAGGGAACAATATTTATTTTGACACCCTTTAGGAGGATGCTACACATTCCTTCCTTTTAATCAAGACCTGCTCATGGTTCAGGAGAAGACCTCTTTCTGTCTCTTTTTATCTTATATGTTTTCTCCTGCATTGGATAGCCTGTCTCCTTTCCCTTTAGAATTAGCTGTTTCTCTCTTCACTTACTAGTTGGGAGTTTTATACGTCTCCTCTGCAGACACAGTGGTGTATGGTTCTGCTTGTCCAATAGGGGGGTGTTGCATTTCTACACATTCAGTATCCTTTTCGGCTGGAGCCTGAGTGAAACCTCAGCAGTCCTCCTGCCTTTGCCAGCCTGAGGAGTCAGAGCCTCCAAGTTGTTCCCAGCTCTTGCGCCTTCATTGTAGAGCTGCATTCTGCTCAGTGGGCTGCTGAGGAGGACCAGACCGGAACAGGATTGAGAAGAATTCTGGTGAGAACCATTTAGAGGGATATGGCATTTTAAAAGAATGTAGTAAACAAGCAGAATTGTGGCATAAACAAAGATAATTAGCATAAACAATGTCGTTTTAGGACAGGTGGTTTAAAAAAACAAACAAAACAAAAAACCCAAATATGAACCCAACTTGAATGCTGCCAGTTTAGAACCACTGAGCCTTCACCGGTACTTCATGAGAATTACCCAGGTTTGTTGATAAACTTGTTAACATGCCTTTTCTGTTTCTTCTGTATCATTCTTTTTTTTTTCCCGGTCATTATGCCCTTTTGTCACCCAGCTTGAAAGCAATTAATCTATTACAAGGTAGTTTAAGGAGTTTTTTTTACCCATAAAACATGACAGAAGGACAATTAAAAACAAAAGCTTGTAGATGTTCATAGACATTGGAAATCAGTGTCTAACTTTAAATCAATTCAAACCTGAACTTGGCTCATTGTATTTCAAATCTCTCTTTCTGTTATTTAAGTAACATTTCAGGCACTTGGCTCTTTAGTTTTGTCTTGCCTTAGATCTGAGAGATTTTTTTTTATTTTTTAATTTTATGTTGTGGCTGAATCATCACTGGTGGTATATGTTTATTTCGAAGTGTGGCTTATTTCATCTTCCTGCTTTTCTCTATAACTGATTGAAGGTGGTCCAGCAGGTATCAGTGTAGCTGGTGATCATGCAGCATAAGGATGCTAGTTATTGTGAACCACGTTATCTAAAACTGCTATGCGGTTGTGACGAATTCTGAAGTGGAGACATTGAGGCTTATTACTAAATGATGTTTTTTTTTTTTTCTTAATTCTTTACACTGAAATGTTTTGACTTAAATGAAGTGTAGAGTGTGGTGTACAGAAATCTGTTTCTTTTTCTTGCATTAAGGACCAAAGTTCTTTATTGAAGTTAAGGTTTTTATCTCTTCATTTTCTCATGGAGAATGGGGACCAGGAATTCACACTGGATATCTCTGGTGTTCTGTAGCCCTTCCCTTTGCTGAAATGAAAGCATTTGTGAATGAGTTTGGGTTTCTTGCAGTTATAAAGATGTGTGTAAACTAGTAAACCATGTCTCATTCATGTGCGATGGGGAATACTTGTACTTCAGGGACAAAAATAATTTGGCTACGAATTAGGGCTACCTGCCAGTGCCAACACATACTGTAGGTAAGAGGAAAACTATAAAGAAATGCTTCTGGAAGCAAACCCGTTGAAACTTTCATATGTAACAGTGTATCTATTTCTGCTTTTCACATCTTTGAGAGAATGTGGTGTGTTGTGTTTTTTTTAGAAAAGAAAATGTTAAAAACACAGAAAGTATGATCTCTCTTAAGATGTATTAGTAGCTTCATTTTTAATCTTTCTTATTGTGGAGATGCACAGGGGCTCATTGTGTTCTGTGCATACGTGCCTGCTCTACCCATCCAAGTCATTCCTGTCATACTGAAACCTAACAATCAGAGGCATTTGGAAAAGATGTATTATGAAGACATGAAGTTCACTTTGTAGGGCCAGAAAAAAGTCACCCTCAAAACCATGTAAGATTTTTATATTGATAGTTTAAGAGAGTTAGATCAGTTGGGACACTGAGCAGCAATGTCATAAAGGATGTGTTCTCTCCTTTAGGGCTGCAGGAATATTATTGAGGACAGAAAGGGAAAGGTTAGTCTGCTTCACATGTTGATTATTTTTAATTCTGTAGTAAAAGAAAATATAGGTCTAATTAGTATTTTCCTGGTATGTTTGAATTAAAATGTAGTTTTAAAAAATGTAGTAAATCATTTACTTTAGTACTGATTTTGGTTCGGTTTTCTGTTTTTATGTTAATTAGGACGAGGTGGTAGGTTGTTTACGAAGTGCTTATGGAATTTTCACATATAATCTGTTGACTTTTTATTTTAAACAATTTCCTATTTATCTAATAAAGGGGCATTCTAGTGAAAAAGAAACACAAACACTGAAAATGAGAAATACGCATTCACATCAGAGGATACAAAATGAACAAAAGTAATGCTTTATTTATGATATTATTTTTTTATTTGCAGTTAATATAGGTTGCTTGATAAAGTTCTAACACATTTTTATGCTACTTCTTGAGCTAAAGTATTACTTGTTTGCCCACAACTTTTTCCTTTGGTTATTTACCTGGGCCAGAATATGTTGGGCAATAATTTACAAAGTCCAAAGACTTTTTTTACTCCTTTCCTGTCATCCCTTTGTTTCAACACCCCCCTTTTATTTATTTGCTATTGAGTTTCATAATATGTTTGAAGACAGTTTGCAGGATGATACCACATAAAACTAATGTTAATATTTATTTTCTTCTTCTTTATCTGCACTAAGAGATATATATCTTGAAGATTTGTTAAGATAATGTATAGTGTTCCTATTCTTTAGTAGAGAAAGAAATGAACTGGTGATCAAACTATTTAATTTTTGATTCATTCACCAATTCAACTTTCACTTTGAATTAGCAATAACCAAATATGCAATATAAGATTCAGATTGTCATCTCTCCCATAGTGTCATCAGGATGTGAAGAAAACTTTTGTGTAATGTTCTAAAGACCATTAATCAAACAGAACACCTGAATGGAGAAACAGATAACAGTGAATGCTATTGTTAAGGCATGAACTATTTCCCTTGAGTCATAAACATAGCTAGAATTTAGAAAATTAAAAAAAAGATATTGTTTTTAGAGTCCTAAGGATTATGGGGCATAAACTTGGTAGTGTAATTGTTTATTGAAAATTTAACATTACTGGAACAGTAAAATGGATCTAATTTGATCTATAAACAGTTTAGGAATATTTAATGTTTAAAAAAGCATTCTTCTATCAAAATAAAAGCATATCCAGAAGAACTTGAGAGCAATTTAAAGTTTCAGAGTGAAGGAGCAGAATATATAGAGTAAATTAAAGCATAATTGGGCATTAGTAATAGTAATGTGAAGAAGTTATTTTGTGGGATGTAATAGCTATACGCACATACACGTAACAGAAGTTTGGAATTCAGGAGGAACTTTTTTACTTATAGATTAATTGATTTTGAATAAATCCTATGAAATACTGAAGAAGGTGCAGTTTTGGGGAGAAAATCTGAAAGGAAGAAATATTTCATAGAAATACAAACAAGATCCATCCCCACTTCTCACTTGTAACAAAGGATCCTTTGGCACAAGCTATAAGGGACATATAATAGTATTCTAGCATTAAAAAATCTGAAGGTGGCACTGTGATGTGTATTTGATGGAAAATTTGAATTCAAGAAGTTGGGTAGGTCAACATTTGCTTGTATTAAATTTGAGATTTCAGGTTGAGATGAGGAAGTTGAGAGTTAGTGACCTAAGGCACACATATCAAATGGACAGGTTTTTTGTGGATTTTGAGTGTTTGCTGCTGAAGCATACACCAATTTCCTCCTTTCTGGTAAAAATATACATTTTTCAGTATCATCATTGGTTTAGGAGAAAATTGTAACATAATAGAAAGTGTTATTAGCTGGATGTAAACTCTCAAGTCCGAGTTCTTTCTTACAGATTGAGAAGGGATTCTGGCTCTTAGTGTATGCATCTGTGAAATGCAAAGATGGGCTGGGTCATTTCTAAACTCTCTCAAAATCTCCAAATTTCATCACTTGAACTAAATTTGGAAGATCCTTAGCTCTTTACTCCAGTGGTCAGAATTCTTGACTTTATGCAGCTTTTTGTAGGTAGAAGATCCCATAAAACAAACCTGTGCATGTGGAATCACTTTTCAACTTACCTTACCTGTCGGCTGAGTGGTTGTGTGCAGGAGCAAGTAACCATAGCATGTTTTAGGAGTTTCAAGTCTAAATAGTCTGTATAATTCTTATTTGGGATTAAGCTATGAGTCATTTTGAAGCTATGTGTTTCAAAAGATACGATTCATATTTTATGTATTTAAAACTCAGGTGCATGAGACCACCATCCTCAACTCTTTCAAATATTATGAAAGATAAATTACATATGGATTACCAAAAAGACACTGTGGGAGAATATGAAAAGTATGAGAATAGCATTTTACATCAAAGCGCTGAAAATCTACCTTAAGAATAAGATAAAATTTAAAAAATAGTAGAGCATTAGGACAGTACTGGGTCAATAAACAGTAATTGTTTTTATATGAATAAATAAAACGTAGGACTTGAAAACTGCACAATCAATTAAGATTACAAATAGATAGTCTAGAGAAAGATTTTAAGTGTTTTCCAAAATAATTTAGGCAATTATTAGCTTTAGCATCTGGACAGCCAACCTAATATGCATTAGTTGATGGTTGGCAATTTCAAGAAAGTAAATGTTGAACTTTATGAAGCAAGGAGTAGAGGAACAACCAATGAAAGATGCATTTAAAAAGCTGTATTATTTCAAAGGAGAATGTTCACATATTGGTAATATCTTACATTTGGCAGATTACATGTTTTTTTTTAAACACAATGTTTTAAAAAAATGTAGTTATACCATCGGCAACATAATCTTTGACTATATCCAAGCACCTTCTTTATTATGTATACCTTGAAAATATGAGCATGGTATCATGAAGTCATTGTATAAACTAATTACAAGTTTTAAATATAGATTAATATATTTGGGATAGCAATATAATTGGCAATATGTTAAAATTAATTATTTGATTAATAATTTTAATATACATTTTCACATTCTATTGTTTCTACTTTGAATTTAGGAATAAAGAACTGGTGTTATTTTATTCTCCTGGTATAGATATAAGAGTTATAAAAGACAAACAAACAGAAAGGTGCCTTAGAGTATATATAAAACTAGGACCAAAGGGAAATGTGCAAATATCCTACTGTTAAATGAATAAGAAAATCTGGAAATCATTCAACTGTACAACTTACTGCTAATGTATTTTATCATCTGGCATTTAGTGATATATATACAAAGTTGGCATATGTTCCTACTGCTTCTAAATCAAGAATTAAAACTTTGGCCCCTCAAATGATTTGGGTTTTAGTCTTGCATCTGTAAAATAGGCTTTCAAATAAGTATAACATTATTTATCCTCAATGCTAATGAGTCATCTTAAACTTAGAAAATTTAGAAAAATATTTGGATAATTCTGAATGCAAGCCACTGAATTCAAACTTTGAACATTAGGTTGAACTTTTGGCAAATATAAAATGATCAGCGCATCAATAACAATTATATATTTTCGTTTGATGACATACTAGTTTGATAGTTGAAAATTATTTTAGCATATAAAATAATATCTGAAATAAATGTATTGACCTATTTAAAAAGTTGTAATTAATACAACTATAATTGTGTTGAATGCACTTAATGAGTATTGGTTTCAAATAACTTGTACCTAAATAGCCACAATATAGCCATAGTTGTCTGACAGCTGGCTGCTAATAATGAAATATCCTAAAAAAGATCTCTTACCACTTTATATGTAGGAAATCTGATACAGAAACTGTTGTTTTTGGAAATATCAGTATATCAACTATTTAAAATTCATTTATTAGTATATAATTATTAAAATAAATCACTTTATAGAACAAATCATTGGACAACAAAAAAAGGGTTATTTTTTGTTCAGGTGGAACAGGTCACACACTATTTATTGCTTTTTAAAGTATTGTACAAATATTTTGAAAATCAGAAAATATTAACTTGAGGAAACTTATCTATACAAATCCAGTACATCATAGAAGTTTATAGTAAAAGTAACATGCGAGGTTTTGCATTAGCTAGATCCTGATTCCTTAGACTGTAGGTGAAGCTTGGTCAAATTTATAGATTTCTTTTTATGGGTAGCTGCATAACATGCAAACAGAAACAGCTGAGAAAAAGAACCCTTATTTTTGATATAAAATTGTTTTCCACTAAAATAATCTGTTGAAAGCCAGAAGCCATCCAAAGTGCTGATACCAATTTAAGAAGATGATCTTTTGCCTTAATTATACATCTGGGAAATATTAGCTGAACATTTTGTGGAGAACAGTGAATACCTTAGTTGCCAGTTGTCTGAAATGCTGCTAATGATCGACATAGTGCCAGTGTTTTGATGGCTAAAACCTAGGCTGAATATGAATACAAAGAACACAGTTGGGGGAAAAAAGCACACATTTTATACAAAACAGATTTCAACCATCTGCTTGGCACTTAAGTTTGCGACTATAGGCAATATATGAAAGAGACCACTGTCCATATTATGAATGGTATCACTTTTATTGGTACCTTAGAAAAACCATAGGGTTGGAAAGCATATATAACCAATGATTTTCTTCGCCTAAATAATGAAAACAAGGGCCTCACCCAAAATTTTGTTCCGTCTATAGTCTATAATCTCTTCTGTGTCACTCTTCTTTTTCTAGCAAAATGAGTTTCGTGAGTAAAGTAGGTCTTAGTGCTGTACCTCCGGATATTAACATATACCAGACAACAATACACAAGTGGCCCTAAGGACAGGAACCCCAGATGGTTATGAGATAAAGTACTGTTTGCTTTAGGAATAGGTTATATTTCTGAGTCTGTTGCCTGAGTACTATGGTGCATGTCAAATCAGCATGGAAGTTAATGGTCCAGAAGCACTTTTGAATTTAATGCTTTCCCATTTGTTCTGAATTTATAGTATTAAATCAGACCAGTGCTGTTTCATCACCAATTCAGTAAAGGAAAAGCATGCCATAGATAGTAAATTATAGGCAAAATCTAATTATTTTACCCATTTCATTTACCTTAAAGGTATGGAAGAAATATTCAATAAAAGAATATTGGCAAGTATTATAAACTAGACGCTTTTAAATTTATAGAGTAGTTGATAAGAGCTATTATAGACTGTTACTGAGCATATAATAAGCAAAAATAAAATTTTGGCTAAGTAATATCATCTATTTTATTTTCCTTAGCTGAAATGTATTTTGCATTTTTAAATATTAGTAAAATTGAGCTACTAGGATATGTTAGCTTATTGATTTAACTAGATTGAATGAATTTCCATAGCTATATTGAGACCATTTTAGTTCTTGAGGAAGAAATATATTATTTAGTAAAAAGTATGAAGAAATGCTTTCAGAACCCACTTATATCTGTGCTTTCCAATATTGCAGCCCGTAGCCACATGCCACAACTGAGGCATTTGAAATGTAGTCAGTCTGAATGGAGACTTGCTGTAAGCATAAATACACACTAGATTTTGAAAGAAAGAATGTAAAATATCTGTTTTTTTAAAATATTATGTGTTAAATTATTATATTTGGATATATTAATTTAAATAATGTTATTAAAGTTATTTTCACCTGTTTCTTATTACTTTTTTAATGTGGCAACTAGAAAATTTCAAATTACATGTGAGGCTCATATTTGTGGCTCACATTATATTTCTCCTAGATGGTGCTGTTTTATCCCTTGTGGAGGGAGGAAAACTAAAACTTCTATCTGTATTTAAACTCTAGAAGTTCACAGCTTAGTAAGGTAGCAATTTCAGAAAGACTTCAGATTTTATTAACTGTCTTCCTTCTTAGCTTCTACAAGAAGGTAAAATTATATCACTTTAAAAAATATATTTTTATTGATTTCAGAGAGGAAAAGGGGGAGGGAGCTATATAAACATCAATGATGAGAGAGAATCATTGATCAGCTGCCTCCTGCAGACCCCCATGGGAATCAAGCCTGCAACTCCAGCACGTCCCCTTGACTGGAATCGAACCCAGGACCTTTCAGTCCTCAGTGCCACACACTTTATCCCCTGAGCCAAACCGGCTAGGGCTGTATCACATTTTTAAAAGCCTTAGTAGTAACACTGACTTGCACGGATGCTTATATCATTTACTCAATGAATACTGTCAGTTTCTCCAAAATGCCCATAGAGTTATTGTGAATGAAGTTCATTGATTAAGGATTATATAGATTATTTTAGAGATTATAGGTTTGAAAGGGATAATTATATTTACTTTTTGAAATGCCACCTTGTGTACTTGTAATTTATGTACTGGGTTTAAAGAAGTTTGTGGTTGGGTAGGAATACCTTCCTCTTTGGCATCCCAGCTGAAACTACATACAGTTTTTAAAATTGACCCACAAGATGTGGTCCCAGGTCTTTCTCTGTTCATATAGAGATATGCTTATGGAGACAGATAGAGAAACACTAACATTCAGTATGGATTTATTATGTGCCAAAGTTAGACTCACAAAAATCCAATCTTTTATCCTATTTCTTCACAAATGAGGAAAATGAAACAGAGTTGCCTAATTTCTTGAAGGTAATGAGTGACAGAACTGGTATATAAAGTCAAATAGTCCAGTTCCAAAGACCTCACTATTAATCATCGTGTTTTAGTATTGCTCTACATCATAAAGTACTTTCAGAACTTTATAATTTACTAGAGGCCCAGTGCACAAATTTTGTGCACTGGGGGTGGCGGGCCGTCAGCCCAGCCTGCGCCCTCTCAGGGATGTTCGTCAGCAGAACATCCTTAGAGTTGCTGCAGAGGCAGGAGAGGCTCTCACCACTGCCCTTGCAATCACCACCCGTGAGGCTGGCTTCTGGCTGAGTGAAGCCTCCCTCTGTGGGAGCACACTGACCACCAGGGGGCAGCTCCTGCATTGAGTGTCTGTCCCCTGGTGGTCAGTGTGTGTCATAGCAGCCGGTTGTTCTGCTGTTCAGTTGATTTGCATATTAGCCTTTTATTATATAGGATTATGTATTTTAGTGGCAGACAATTGGTTATTCATTCAACAAATGTATTTTATAACCTATTATGCTAGGCATTATTTTAGTTACTGAATAAATATTACTGAAATGCAGACACTATAAATAAATAACACAATTGTGCTATAAACTTCTAATTTCTCCTTTCTGAATGAGTTCATTTTTGCATGGCACAAGATGATGTGCAAGGTGGTGGATAGCCAATATCTGGGCAATTATGCAAAGGATTTCTTGCTAAAAGCTATTTGGAACTGCTTTTGAGAGATACTAATTTGCAGTGCACATTATACATGGAAACTTTTTACTGTGAGAAGTATAGCTGTAAAATTTCTCAAATCTCTCTCTGTCCTTTACAATGGAATACTGATGGAAATAATATATTTGTTGATAGTATCTTTGCTCTGAAAGTTTATCTGATCAGTTTTTGTTATCTTAATTTGGCAGGAATCCTCTTTACAGTACAGTAACTTTTAAGTATGTCAGGGTCAACATCTTTTATGGTGATATTAACATGGAAAAATGTGATGAATTGGTAAATAGTGATATGATTAATAGGATATTAATCTTTTGTTCTAACTTGTAGCCATGACATGCTAATTTTATTGGGTGGCAGGCAGGAGTGTTTGTAATTTTGAATAGAAAACTCAATCAGGCATAACTGCAGGTTCTTGGGAACAATAAGGCATTTTGGAATTGAAATTAACCCCATGGTTTATCTCTATGAACTTTTAAATTTTACTGTTAAATTAATATTTTTTAATATAGGTTTGAATTTTTCCATGAGTCTCTGTTTAAATCTTAAACTTTTAAGTTTTTTTCCATATGAAGATATGGCTGATTTCTGGTACTTTCTCTGATTTCATGATACCTTACTAAGGAGGCCATATAGCTATCATTATAATCGGGCTTTGGAGTCAGAATGCTTGAATTTATTTTACACCTCTATCACATGTTAGCTGTATGATTTTTGCAAGTTACATGAAGTGTCCATGCTTTAATTTCTTCGTCTGTAAAATGGGGATTTTAATAATTCCCATCATTTACCTCACTTTACTGCTTAAATAAGAAAACATATGTAACTTAGCATGGTCAGGAAATGCATATTATTTTTCCTTTGAACAGATTTCATCACGTATAAAGAATTCCAAGTACATTCCACGTAATATGGCAAATAATATTGGGTTACATAAGGGCACATAAGTATCAACTAATTAGTAAATTTTGTTAAAACCCATGGTTGTACAGGACTTACTAGAACTTCAAGTGCTTCCTAAAAGGAATATTTAAATTAAATATTCCTGTTGTAGATTCACAAATTTCCATGTTATATAACATGTACATATTTTATAAAATTACATATTATACATATAGTATACACACAATATAAGTTATGTAAGTATGTGTATAGATAGATAACAAAAGGGAAGACAATTATTTCTGAAATTATGTCTAAGATTAACTCTGTGCTACCAGACAGTCATAACAAGGTTAATGATTATAATTTTCTGATTAAAAAAAATTACCATTTTATTAGTAGTCACAACTTTTGGAGGAGCCTTGTTGTCTGTGAGAGTAATTTATTATATGAATCTTTACATCTCTTCAATAGAAGTATTATAGAAGATTCATAGTAGAAGCATGTTAAGTCTGCCTATTATGAATTTGCCTGCCCTGATAAATATGTTGTTTCTGTAGATGTTGGACAACCCAGCATCTCATTGGGTCCTCTGGGTTGACTTAAATGCAAAAGTTAATGTAAGTAAATTTAAGTAGCATATAATTTTATAGGCTTTCATATCTACATTTAGAGTGATATAGATACAAACATTATTCTTAAACTGATTTATTCATCTATAATAATAAAAGCATAATATGCTAATTAGAACAGGTATCCTTCCGGACGAAGCCAGGGCTGTGAGGGAAGCTCCTGTCCAGGGTGACTACCAGCGGCCGGAGGGAAGCTCGGTTCCGGGTGCCAGAGGGAAGCCAGTGCTGGCAGCCAGGGGTAGGAAGGCCTACTCTTGCATGATTTTCATGCATCTATTTTAACAGTATTTAGTGAATACTTACTATACAGGGAATTTGTTTGGCAAGGTGAAAGTACATATCAATGTGAATGAAGGAATGGGAAGGAGCAGCAGTACATAAAAGAGTAAGATAAGAAATTTACATTTTATCTCTTTATCAATATGAGACTATTATTTAAAAATACCTCTATTTTCTATTTGCAAACTGAAGGTATCACCAAAGCCGATGGTTTTAGTTTAGACATAATTATTTTAGAATTCCTCTTTATGACAACAGGTAGGCACTTACAGATCACAATCTAATAATCCCTGACTATTTTTGACTTTACTTTTGTTATAACTAAAAACATCCTAGTCATAAAAATATGTCACAATTATTTGGATATAGAGTTCTCCTTAGTGTTTGCATATATATATATATTTGTATTGATTTTAGAGAGGAAAGGAGAGGGAGAGAGATATAGAAACAGCAATGATGAGAGAGAATCATTGATTGGCTGCCTCTTGCACGCCACCTACTGGGGATCGAGTCTGCAACCCCGGGCATATGCTCTTGACTAGAATGGAACCTAGGACCCTTCAGTTCACAGGTTGACGTGCTATCCACTGAGTCAAACCAGCTAGGGCAGTGTTTATATCTCTTTAAAGAATCCCAGATCTACAGAAAAGTTGAAATAGTAGTACAATGGGCACCCATATAAACTTTTAAGCTAGTCTTGCTAATTATTAACTTTTGGCCCCTCTTTCTCTTGTATCTATTTTTTTTTTAAATTAATTTTCACCTGAGGATGTTTTTTTCCATTGCTCCTCAGAGAGAGTAGAAGAGACGGAGGGAAGGGGAGAGGGAGAGAGAGAGAGAGAGAGAGAGAGAGAGAGAGAGAGAGAGAGAGAGAGACTGGTTGCCCCTCCCCCCCCCCACACACACACACTCCTGAACCTCAACCCAGGTACCTGACCTTGACCAGGAATCAACCACTGACCCTCCCTTCAGTGGGCAGGCTGATGCTCTAACCAATGAGCCACATAGGTCAGGGTTCTCTTTTTTTCTTTTTCTTTTATGATTTATTTGCAAGTAAGTTGCAGAGTAGCACTTCTAAGAACTCGAACATTCTTCCACATAACCACAAAACATTAGTACATCCAAGAAATTAACATTAGTACAGTAATATTACTTAATCTAGTCCATAGTCACATTTTCTAATTGTCACACAATTCATTTTATACCTTTTATCTATTTAAATCTAACTTCAAGTTAATCATCAGTTTTCTCATTTACTTTTCATTTTTCTCTAGATCTCCTTTAATTATAAATGGTACCCTGCCATCTTTTTGTCTTACATTGACATCAACATTTTTGATAAGTCCAGGCCATTTTTCTCAATTTGTCTGATTGTGTGTTCATAATTATATTCAAGTTAGATACAGATATTTTGAACAATATTAATTTATTGTCCTTTTTAAAAATCACTTAAGATTATAATCAGGTCTGTCATTAAGTAGATACATACCAAGTTGAAATTTTGGTGTACCAAGGTCATGGAAACATTTCTGTTTCTTAGCTTAGATATTAACATGTCTACTCTGTGATCAGAAAACTATCTGAACTACAGTGATTTGTCTTGCAAAGAGCTGTTTGGCACTATATGAGAAAATAAGGCTTCCTTAATCCAAGAAACCACCACAACTTTTACATAAAGTCTACTTTGAAAATAGCTATAAATTTAAAAAAATTCACAGGTAATCATCTCAAAATGCTGATTATAGAATCTATAAAATCATGTAACACTGCAAATGTGCATTTTGTTAGATTGAAATTCTTACTTAGAACTATAATGTTCATTATATATGAAAAATTCTGAGCATCATCTACCTCAGTCAAAACTAGTTGAATTATTTTCCTTATTCTTCATCATTCTTATATTTTCAAAATCAGAAATAATCTTTTTAAAGTTTCTAAAATATTTTGAAGATAATTAGAGACAAGCACAGGCTATTCATTTCTGTTTTATCTTGACCACTATACTATTTTTTACTAAATATATGTTAAGATTGAGGAATGGACATCTTTCCCAACATTTTCTAATTCTCTAACTGCTTTACAGCATAAAAGAGTTAAGATTTTAACACTGAAAATTGTTCCTATTTAGAGGTAGTGTACAGCTCAGGCTCTAGAGTCAGATACTTATGTTCAAATCCTAGTTGTCTATTTCACTAGTTGTGTGATATGGGTCATATGGGGCTTATTACTTAACCTCTTAAAACTTAATTTTCCTCTTATGTAAAAAAATATGACCATTAAGTAATTGAATATAAATTAAGTACGTAGAGCCTGGCGGTGTGGCTCAGTGATTGAGCATCAACCTATGAACCAGGAGGTTGCCAATTTTATCCCCAGTAAGGGGCATGCAGGAGGCAGCCCATCGGTTCTCTCTCATCATTGATGTTTCTATCTCTCTCTCCCTCTCTCTGAAATCAATAAAAACATATTTTTTTTTTAAAAGAAAGGCTATCTTAAAAAAAGAAAATTTATTAATTAAGTATTTAGAATTGGACCTAGGATAGTAAGCACTGAAATATATTAGCTATTATTATTGATGGGGAATTGCCAATATTTGTAGTTACTAATAGAAATTTCTGAATGGCCCTTGAGAGAACAGATTTTTAAAACAACAGTAAAATGTTTATGCATTCCTTTATGAAATATTTGAATACTTTGTATATAATGGACAGTAATAACTTCTAGAGATTTAATAATAAACAAGATACATATGGCTTTTGTCCACATAAAACTTATAGTCTGAAAAGGGAGACAGACATTAAGCAAGGAATTGCAGTATATAGGGTGGGCCAAAAGTGGGTTTACAGTTTGTGTACCTGAAACACAGTTTATTCTTGAATTATTAATTATTAATTATTGTATTATTTTCCAATAGAACAACAGTATTTTTCAAGTAGACCTAGTTTTGTCTCACCCTGTATGATGGCAGGTATTGTGAGTGGAGAAGTATAAGTATGAAATGTTATGGGAAAACACAAGGAGACCTAATACTGGTCTGGGTGTTGGAGCCTTTTTGAGGAGGGCTGAGAATTGAAGATGAAGAATGACAGGATTTTCCAGACGTAGGTAGTTGTATGGGTCACCAATGTGGGCTCTAGAGTATGATTGCCTGTTTACAAAAGTGGGTCCCCTTGGGTGAGTTTTTTAACCTATCAGTGCATGCCTCAGTTTCTTCATTTGCCAAGTGTCAATAGTAATATTACCTATCTCATAGGGTTGTTCTGAGGATTCAAAGAGATGATTCATGGACAACTCAGAACTGTCATTTTGCATTTGAAGTACCCAATAAATGTTGGCTGTGTTATCAGAGAATTCAGCTTATACAAAGTCCTGATAACACCTAATCAACTGAAGGACCTAAAGTTCCTTAATTTATTTCTTAGATGCAACTGTGCCATGATCTTTTGTTGCAAATTTCTTTCAGCTTTCATTCTTCTTCTCCTATGAATGGTTACAGAGCTTTCTTTTATAGGTTCACACTGGTCTGATCTTCAAAACATAAGTCAAAATATCAAGCTGAACATATTTATATTTTTCCTGGGTGTGTTAATAGGCCTGGCATTTTGTGAGAGCAAGAAATAACCTAGTCAAATGGCTGTAGTCAGGTAAATTGTAAATGGATTTGAATGAATGAAAAATGAAGCATTCTACCAGTGTTCTTGGAAAGTTTATGGAACAAAGTCTGCTTTACCAAGGTGAACAACTTGGCCATTTTCTCTGCATGTTGCCCTCCTCCCCACATGACTCAGTAACATAGTTACATTTATTGGTTGTTTACTTACTTTTAATGCCCTTCATTCCACTAAGGTTTGTGAGTGGTGAGAAAGGGAACTTCAGAATGCATGGTTTGAACTGAAAAGAGTCCTTGTGTGGGCAGAATGAGGATGAGTAGAGAAATTGTAGGGAGTTTTCGTTTTGAACAGCCTGTTGTTGATTGTCCCATTTTATTGAATGGAAATGCTAAAGAATGTTTTAATTTGATAAAACTGTTAGGTTGTTATTATTCTGCTCATTGATGGAGTCTGATAAACTTCAGTGCTCCCCCCCCCCCTTCTAAATGCAGAATTTCTAAATATAACATGTTTTGGTTTTTTTTTGTTGACTCAATACAAGCTGTCATGTTAGGGCTTAAAAATATCAGAGTTTTAAAAATTGTTTTCTAAAGGTATTAGCTATCCCCAAGATAAAACATGTATGTTCATAAAAATTAAAAACTGCTATACAAGTAAAGCATATACTTACTTTGACATATGCTTTTTAAATTATATTCTCTGATATCACCTTACTTGTTATCATTTGTATTCCCTGTGTTTAGAAAGGTTGTGTGTTTTTTTGTTTATTTATTTTCTTTCACATTGGTCCTAATTTCACTTTTTATTTTTCTATATTGGATATTGTTGTTAAATGCTCAGGTAAAGGCCAGCCCCATGATGTTTGAACTTTGACTTACATTTTCAAGACACCTTAATATAATTGGCTATTCAATATTATTCAGCTCCCAATTCAGAATTTAAGCACTTTTTATTTTTTAAAAAGGGTAAAAAATAAAGAGCAGCATTACCTTTTTAACAGTTTCTCAATTGATAGCTTTTGCTTTCTTCTTTTATATCATGGTCTAATATATAACTTTGCTTTTCCCATATGCAAAATAGATTTATACAATTTTATAGGAGTTTATATGAGTGTGTTGATTTTTACAAATTTTAATGGGGAGTATTCCATATTTGGGGGGAAATGGGATTGTTATCTAAGGAGATGCTCTCTGTAGGATAATATCAAATTCTCTGCTAACTGTTCCACTTTGATGATTTTTTATATCTGTTTGAAAATACTACTACATTTTAAATGTTGAGCTTCTGTCTTTATTTTTTAGGAGGCAGATTTAAAATAGTGTTACCAGAGAAGCTAAATAATGTACTGTAATTTCTCTTTGGATATTGTTTTTATAATTACATGTATTTGCATAAATTAGTAACAGCTAATTGATTATGAATAGGCATTTTTGGCATAGTAATGGGTAATTGAAATTAAGATACCTATATGATAGATAATTTTCTTTTGGGTTCCTGATTTTTAAGGGTTCAAATGTGTACTCTTCAGTTATTGTTGGCATCTTTTATTAGCTATAAGAGAGGATATTTAAAGATTATTGCCAGAAGAACAAGTACATTTTTTTTAATTGAGAAGTCAGGCAGATGAAAATGTTATCTGCCCTACTGTACCTGAAAAAAGCCAAAATTCATTCCCTTACTTATAAATGACTATTTTGTATATAGAATGAATATTTAAAATCAAGGAAGAGTGTTTATATTATTTTATTATAAACTTATGTTATTCTGCACTTTACCTCTTTTGACTGAAAGACAAATAAAATACATAAAAGTATTTTTAAAATTTTAGAAATGTCAGTGTCTAATAAGGAATAAAGGTGAAAAGTTTTATTCATATTTCCAAAGTCAGTTTGTTGGGCTTTAATATTAAAGAGTTCTATTTCCATTAAAGTGTGAACTGTCAATTCCCATCAAATTCCTTGGCCACCTGCAAATACTGAGCTCCATTAAGGCCAGAAAAGAAATCCACACTTCTATCTCCAGACAGCCTTCTGCTAATATATATTGAATCTCTGAGATCTCAATTTTCTTGTCTGCTTGGACTCACAGCAGGTCTTGTTCCTTGTACCTGGCCCTGTTCAGACTCCTTGGTTTTTGCTCTGTATTTGGGGGGACTGATCTGGCTTCCTTCAGGTTTTGTTATCTGTTTCTCCTGTGAGTCATGCTACAATCCAGTGTCCTTCCTCATTTTCTCAATTGATTTTCACTGGGGAGCTCCTTGACTGTTAGATGCCCTGGTTCTATCCTCCCCCTCTGTTCCTTCAGAGCCATCAAATGGACTGTAAATCTTTGGTGTTCTAGAAAATGTAACCCCCTTTTGGAAACAAATAGATTTCAAGGTGAGCTTCTTTGTGAGTTTGTGAGGATCTCTGCATGTTGTAGAACATATGATATCACACACCTTTAAAGTATAAGCCACTTATAGCACACTACCTATAGTTCTTGAAGAATGAGTAAAATCAAACAAAAATACTATTTTGCATATTTGTCTAAGATGGATTTTCATATCATAGTTTTTTATTTGGAACTAATTTTTATTATAATTTGTCATTGACCAATGATGGACCGTGTTTTGTAGCATGTACTGAAAATTAGAATAGCTATTTGTAGTGGTCATCATCATTTTAATAAGGTGGAGTATGTTCTGTTATTTAAGGACAGTATACTGTCTCAGATCTTGGGTCTTGCAACCTTGTGTGTGTTATGTGTGTATGTATGCATATGAGATGAGAATGAAAGACAGTGAGAGCAGCGTGAGAGCAGGAGCACAAGCAAACTTAGAGACAAACAGAGAACTTGATAAAAAATGAGAGGGGATGCCTTTAGGAAAACACCATGCATTCTTCACAGAAGTGATATGGTTCCAATGAAAAAGGATAACCAGACTTTCTCTCACAGGTAGACATTATCATAGAATTAAGAGCCTCCCCTGAAGAGGTTATGTAGCCCATTTCAGGTGAATTTGAATAGTTGCTATGATGGTGAGGGACAGTGAAAAGGGATTTTGCTAATTTAAGAATTTTTGGTAAAGTTGATACATATAATCCAGACTACCATTGTTTTTGATAAAACAAAGAAAGCAATGTCCATTTAAAAACATCAAGTTTTCCAATTAATTGTGATTGTCCTCATTTTGTTTACTTTTGTATTAGCTAGATCCTTTCATTTTCTCTTTTTTGGACTTAAGATAATAGATAAGTATTTCGGGGTACTTTCTGGCATGCAACAAAAAGTTCTTTATCCTGTTAACTGATGCGGATCTACTTCAGTTCTCTTTCAAACAGGCTTCTTGGCATCTCCCTCTCCTGAGGTTGGGGAATCTTCCAATCCAAGTTTCTGAGAATTGTGCTTCTGATAAAGCAGGACTCATGGGCAACTGTACCCATATGTGCTCTTTGATACCATTTTAATAAAAATGTCCCTCAAATCTATTATCAAAATGATGCTACTTTTGGTAGGACAAAAATGGATGCAATGTCTTACATCAAAGCAACAAAGGGCTATGGGGGAAAAAACAGCATAGAATTTTGAATATACTAAGCATCATTCATACATTCAGTTGTCCTTAGTGAAACATTGGTTAAAGTAGGTTAAACCTGTGAATTGAGAAGATTTTATATCTTCATATTTGCTTTTCCCATGTTGATGATCCCTTGCTTGAAAAACACAGTTTACTTTTTTTCTCTCCTCCCAGTGGATGTATTAGAGGGTCTGACAAGTCCTACTTAAAAAAAGAAAAAAGAAAGAAAACTTGTTTCAGATAGCTTTTTCCTAATTTATTTGATGAGAGAAACTTTCTTTTTACAACACCCGTTTTCTTCTCAGAATACATACAACTGCATACAATACTGAAAATGCCTATGGGAAGAGAATGTGAGGGTGAGGAATGCCACTCCTGATTCAAATACTTATAATCCAATAAATATTTTTATTATAAAAAATTCATAGTCTGTAATTGAGTTAGTTATTAATTAAAATATCATCATCTTGGTGCTGCGAAAATATTACATTGATTGTGGATAAAGAAAACTCTGCATCTTACCCTTAGCGAGTCAGTATCCTCATCAGTGCCGGGCAGCGCTGATAGGTAGCAGCAATAACCAGTCTGGTTCTGTGGGCTATTGATAGCTAGAATACATTCTGATTGGTTAGTGCCATGCTATACTCCCTAGCAAAATTTTTAATTGTCATCTTTAACCACAAGTTGTTGTGAGGATTAAATTAAATAAAACATGATGTATCATAGTGTCAGAGCAACATACACAAATATAGTGTTTGCCAGTTTGTTTCCAAGTTACATTGATTTATAGGAAAATTAGGATAAACAGTTAAGTTTTATATCACTTTTTATTTTTTAATATATATTTTATTGATTTTTTTACAGACAGGAAGGGAGAGGGATAGAGAGTTAGAAACATCGATGAGAGAGAAACATCGATCAGCTGCTTCCTGCACACTTCCTACTGGGGATGTGCCTGCAACCAAGGTACATGCCCTTAACCCGAATCGAACCTGGGACCTTTGAGTCACAGGCCGACCCTCTGTCCACTGAGCCAAACCGGTCAGGGATATATCACTTTTTAAAAAGTGTTATTGGATTTAAAATGGATGTATTTCGATCATTTATGGCATTGAATATTCACCTAGAAACAATGTAATGTGGTTATAAATCTCTCAAAATTTAAAAATAGCACTATAATTACTTCATGATGTAAAGATGACTATTCATCACTTACATTTACTATTTATCTTCATATTGTACTGAACCTTGAAATGGAGTTTTCAAAGGAAAATACAACTGTTGGCACCTCTCAGTAAGTTGCCAATGATATCATTAAATTGCATGTGATATTTTTCTTGTCATATAAGAAAACAGTATTAAAGATGATGATGTCAGGGATCAACTGAGAACCAATATGAATATTAAGGCATATTAAAAATTATACGGATGTATGCTTTGCTTTTCATTGGTATTAAAACTACTCAATAAATTTATTCAAATATATCAGACATAGAATTATCAAAGCCTTGTGTGCATATTTGGTGTGTAAGAAAAATTTCATTGAATTTTACCTGTACTAGAGAACCAGAGTATAATGCTGATATAGGAGGTTATAATTGTGGTTTGTGGCTATAGTGTGAGAACAGTATATAGCTATGATAATTGCAAAAGTTCAAAGTCATGGTGACATTGGTGATAATTTATTGGTATGATCCATGGAAAATATATCATGGCTTGGGTTTTCTATTAACTTATTTCCTGAGGCAAGAATAAAATAAATTTAAAATTAAAATATATCAATTTAATTACATGAACTTAACTAAGCTTTTGTTAGATTGAAAATGTTGACTGTGTTGCAGTATCAATTATTAGATATCCTGTAGCCTGTAGTAATAATTTAAACATGTAAAACATACATGTTCTATTCATTTTGTGAAATTTTAATACTATTTTTAAATTTCTTCACATTTAACATTTTAGCAAATGTTCACTTATCCTCTAAGGATTATAATACATGGAAGGTTAAGATATATATTCTGCAAATTATAGACCTTTAAATATTTTGTAATATTTTTCCATTGCACCTGATTGAAATATGTATCATTTTTTACTCATAATGGAGGGACATCTGATAGAAGGAGAAAAATACATTTTTAGTGTTTTCACTAAAATTTCACCTTAATTTGTCAAATTACATAAGATTTGTAAATTTAGCTTCAAATAGTTTATATGGCCTGCGGGGATCGGGCTGAAACTGGCAGTCTGACATCCCCTGAGGGATACAGTAGTGCGTGCAGCCACAGGTGGCCAGGGAGGAGCCTGAGCCGGGCCAGGTGCCACGCTGCTCCTGCTCAACCCAGCCCCGCTGCACCTGCCACTGCAGCTGCTCACTAGCGCTGCTGCAGGGGCAGGAGAGGCTCACACTCCCACAGCTGAGCTTGCCATTTGGCGCTCATTGGTCATTTGAGCAGCGCTCCCGCTGTGGGAGTGCACTGAACACGAGGGGGCAGCTCCTGCATTGAGCGTCTGTCCCCTGGTGGTCAGTGCACATCATAGCGACATGTCCACTGGTCGTTCGGATGTTCGGTTGCTTAGGCTTTTATATATACAGACTAGGGGCCCAGTGCATGAATTCGTGCATCTTGAAAGGAACCGTGGGCCATGAGGCTGTGGTGGGCACAGGGGCGGGTCTTGGCCCATCCTCCACACCCTTGCCCAGCCCCTCCTGCTGCAGGCCCCGGTCCCCTGTTGGCTGGCAGCCCCACTCCTGCTGCTGCTGCTGCTCCCACACGCTGACGGCACTGGCCCTGCTCGCACCCGCTGATGGCATGGAGCAATTGGGGCCAGCGCCAGCAGCAGGTGTGAGCAGCAACTGCTGCCCTGATCATCCCTCAGGAGCATGGGGAGGTGGAGGACCCTCAGGGGTGATCAGAGCTGGGCAGCCGCCACTCACACCCACTGATGGCACTGAGCGATTGGGACCGGTGCCGGGAGCTAGCAGCAGGTGCGAGCGGTGGCTCCAGCGCTGGCAGCAGGTGTGAGAAGTGGCTGCTGGCCCCGATTGCCCCTCCGGAGCAGGGGGAGGTGGAGAAGCCCTGAGGGGTGAGTGGGGCTGGCAGCTGTCACTCACACACACTGACGGCGCTGAGCAATTGGGGCCAGCACCAGGTGTAGGCAGCGCAAGCGGGGCTGGTGCCGGCAGCAGGTGCAAGCTCTGGGCGGGACCATGGCACACAGGAGCAAAGAATTTGCAGTAACCTCCAGAGGCTCACCCCAATGACAGTGGCCAGCACCCTGCCTTGGTTTGGTGCCCCCTCACCTGCTCCACTATCCCGCCATGCCAAGAACTGCCATGTTCTGTGCTCTGCCGCCTGCTGCTGGAACCCACCATGTTCCACGTGCATCCCCTGGTGGTCAGCACACATCACAGCAACCGGTTGTTTGGTCGTTCTGCCATTCGGTCTATTTGCATATTAGGGTTATATATATATATATATATATATATATATATATATATATATATATATATATATTCTTCATATGGCTTCATTCAGATATTTAATTCATATCTGTGATTTTTAATATTTCAGTTACCTTCATAAAATTTAATAGCACTTTAAAAGTTACAAATCATACCTAAATATTTTATCTTAGTACAATTCAATTAATATTTGTTAAACATATACTAATGCAAAACCTTTTTAGGCAACACTTGGAGTAAAAACAATCTTTCCTCAATAGCCTTTTATTGGATGGTAGAAAACTTTACAAGAATATATTTTATAAATACAAAAATCGATACAGAATACCATGGTAGCTCAAAAAAGGGAAAAAAATGACTTAAACCAATGAAAACAGAAGGTTATATAAGGTACTGACTTTTGAACTGGGTTCTGAATGTTGCATATGCTATTAGATCACCTGGGATAGGTTTGAAAGATTCTGAGTTCACATGAACCAAACTGTATCACCATGCTAAGCTTTGGACATGGCAAGACTCTTGTGTGACCAAGATACAGGATATAAACATGCAAGTTAGGGACAGGTTGTGGAGGGTCCCTGACCTCATGATTGGTTGTTGTCCTGTGGGCATTAGAGAAGTATTGATTTTTGAACTTGGGCAGAGATTGCATGTTAATACGATTTTATGTTAATGTATCTTTTGGTCATGGCACTGCTTAATTTAATCACTTCTGATAAGTCTGCAGCATCCTCATGCTCCAGGCTTAGGCATATTCTTAATGTTCAAGGGATGTTCATTAAGTAATCAGACCTTAATCTGACTTTCTGGCTATTTATTCCACCATTTATCTAGTTACTTGCCTATCAATTCGCATCTGTACCTTAGTTTCTAGCCACTGCATATCACTCTATACTTTTTTAAATTCTGTGCTTTGTTGTTGTTGTTGTTGTTATAACCACATTTTTAAGTATCCCTGTGGGTGTTGCCTGCTTTCTCAAGCCTCCTTTGACTGATTGAGGAAGTCATGTACTCACTCTATGACTTTCTAGGATCTTCTTTCTACCTCTATTTATAGTATTTCTCACAGTTGTATCTCTTCACTAGATTGTGATGTTCCTAGACTGTGAGTGCATCAGCTAAGATTTACTCATCTTTAGTTCCTCACACCAAACATAATATCAACACTCAAGATCAACTGCTTGTTAATTGGATTGAATATTCCAAAATATAGATTTAATGGCAGTTGAACCGGCATAATTTTTAGAAGGTATATCCGATAATGTTGCATATGACTATCGTGGAAACTATCATTTATCTTTTATCTATAGGATCCCATTTTCTCTGTAATATTATCATCTAACAACTCATTTGAACTTCAACTACACATATGAAGCTAAGTGATGTAAGTCATAGAGAGAAATGTTTGTAAGGCACAAGTGACCCGTGAATGCAGACGGATGTCCTGTTCTCTTTGTACTCCTACAAATAGAGATTTTTTTTTTTTTGGACACAAAACCCTGGGATTATTTTGTCGGTTGTTGCTTCTAAATTTAAAGGGGAAAATATAAGTACTATGTGTGGGCAGAATTTCAAAATTGGTATCTTTTGAAGGATCTTAGTAATATTCTTGTATTCTAAATGATATATTGATAATCAATAGCAACATGGCATTCAACATTTTGCTCTTCCCTATTATTTTCTTTCTTTCTTTTTTTTTTTTTTTTTTTTTTTTTTTTTTTTTTTTTTAATCAAGACTGAACAGTAGGAAGCTGTGTTGGCAACCATCACATTGGGTGGGATTCAGGAGGAGGTATACTAGAAAGGAGTGAAAACAAAGATTACTTTCGTCTTTTTTTAAGGAGGAACACTAGCCAGTTAACAGTAGTATTCCTTTGTGAAAAATGTGGGAGCCCAAGGGGTAATTATCCGGTGTGTCAACTAGACCATTTTTTTTTTAGCCCTGCAGACGGTAATCATTTCTGTATTCTTTGCTCCTAATGAAATAATTGTTATATCCTGGAAGTTAGTGATTGCCGTTTTGGATAGAATGAAGGAGTTTTACTTTGGAAAAAATAAATTAGTAATGGAGTGGCAGGGAAGAAAAGACAGAACAGCTTTTCTGTTTTCCGGTTTGGATTCTGCAAGTGGCTTTGCTGCCTTGCCTGCAGTGATGGGTATTGCCAGAACTTGGGGAAAAACAAAGCTAAAATGGCAACATCTCTTAGGAAAATCTGTAAGATTGTAAGAAGGCTGGGTGGTTGTGGGGAGTGTGAGTTGGAGAGCAGATGCCTTTGGTCTGAGTTTCAGTCCTCACAGTCTGTTTGCTTTCTTGCTTTGAAATATTTTTTGTTTCTACCTCCTTGGTTTACAGGGAGCTGGGGAGGCTCGTTTTTGTTGTTGTTTTGAAATGTTAGTTTGCCAACAAGTGAAACAGAAAATAACTGCTGTGACAGACATGTCCCCTAAGACCTTTGCTTCTCAGGGAAAAACACCTCTTCTTCATGTTTAAAAACAGAGGCCCCCAACGTTGAAATACCAAATTCTTTTTGTCTGCAGTGCAATATGAAAAGGCAAAGTTGTCCCTTTGGATTTTTAAAATTTTTTTAAAGGCCATATCAACTTGGAGGTCTTAGAACAATAATTTGCTGCTGCCCTGATTGGCTTTTTAATTTTTTTTTCTTTTTTAATTCTTAGGGCAGACATTGTGCTAGTGCTGAACAGCTGCTTTAAATTCCGCTTATGAACGGAAATTTGAGGTTTTTTAAATGCTCTTACTTAATCACGATCAGACCTCCCTTGATTGATGCACTGCTCCTGTTGATAATTTTTGTACTTCTTTATTAGGCTCCCTTGGCAGTGCAGGACCCATCCTAACTTTTATACTCCCTTTGAAAGGGAATATTAGGTGATTTGTGTACCAGTAATTGTTTAAACAATATAGATGGAAGGATTATTTTATGTATTTGGACAATCACTCAAGAAAAACACAGTGCCAGATACTGCTTTAGCCCAGGATACATAGAAATGAAAAAGCTACACATAGTCTTCATGAAATTGCTGACCTAAATAATATCTCACCTTGTCATCTATTAAAATT
The DNA here is from genome assembly GCF_014108235.1 of Myotis myotis. Classification (NCBI taxonomy): domain Eukaryota; kingdom Metazoa; phylum Chordata; class Mammalia; order Chiroptera; family Vespertilionidae; genus Myotis; species Myotis myotis. The sequence goes on from NW_023416335.1 coordinate 180,476,181, forward strand.
TTTACATACTCTTTTACAACACATTCTTAGCTTTTATCAGCATTGTTTACACACCTTATCCTCATGAACAAGATTTTTTTTAAATCATGCCATTGTGCATATATTTTATAAACTGCTTATTTTGACATCCTCAAAGTTATTATGGAAATTTAGGTCTAGGTAAGATTTTAGTTTTTAGATTTTGTCCACTAATATACTTTTTTCCTTCCCACTTATAGAAAAATTTTGGCAGAGATATTTCATAAGGGCAGGCCCATGGATCAGGCCAGTGACATTCTGATTTTCATTTTGCTCTTCATGAGAAAATTCATGGAAACAATCTCAAGAAGCTTCTACTTCCAGTTCATATATAATCTGTGCTACAGTTATGATTCCATTACTCAATGGAGACCTAAATCAAAATGGGAAATTAAATGGCAGAGCAGAAATGTCATTGGTCTGTGCTGGGAATTTTGTCTTAGAACTAGTCTGTTACTGATCTGAGAGGATTACCTGACTAGCCTACCAGATTCCCTCAAAGACTAGATGAGGCACTCTTAAAGTTTGTCTCATGCCTGAAATACACTGAGGGTCCTCTGCAAGTGAAATACAAACACCTAGGAATCAGGAAATTGTATTTCAGGTAAATTAAAATTAAACAAAAGACAACCCATTATAAATATGGATTCTTTTCTATTGCCTTGGCAGAATAATATTTTTATATTAGAAAATTTCTATTTGGGAGCTAATCCCTTTAAACCCCTTTGGCAGCAGAGATGAGAAAAACGATTTCATAGAACAAAACATGCCATAAGTGAATAGACATTTAAGCAAAAGGAGTACTGGTTAAATAAATCCTGATAAATATTTGGCAAGAGGGCTACAGATGATATATTAGATTTAAAACAGAGTCTACTAATCATGTGTACAGGATTTTGTAGGATAATTTTAGTGTCAAATATTATAATACTAGAGGCCTGGTGCATGGATTCATGCACCAGTAGGGTCCCTTGGCCTGGCCTATGGCTTCAGGCCAAAACTGGATCTCCAACATGCCCCAAGGGGTCCCAGATTGAGAGAGGGCACAGGCCAGGCTGAGGGACCCTACTGTTGCATGGCCGGGGCAGGGGAAAGATGCAGGAGGTTGGCCAGCCCGGGCGGGACCTAGGGAGGGTTCCAGGGCATGTCTGGCCCATCTCGCCCAGTCCCAATAGGCCGGACCCTCCCAGCAAGCTAACCTACTGGTTGGAACATCTGCCCCCTGGTGGTCAGTGCATTTCATAACGACTTGTCAACCGGTCGACTGTCTGCCCCCTGGTGGTGAGTGCACATCATAGCAAGCAGTTGCATGACCTTAGCATGTCATTAGCATATTTCACTTTGGTTGGTTGAATGGCCGACCAGTCGACTGGACACTTAGCATATTAGGCATTTATTATATAGGATACCATTCAAATCATCCAAAGGGTTCAGTATTTTAGAGTCTAAGTTGTATTTTCCAGGTGGTCTTACTCATCTATAAGTGGTACAAATACATTTGCCAGAAGATATGTCAATGTTTTGGTAGGTTTGTTTTTTATAAGTTTGTGTGTGGAATGCACCTCAGGGAAATTCACAATAGAAACAGTGTAGTGGTTAAAAGCATGGCCTCTGTGGCCATCGGCTGTAGATTAAATTTGGTCCTGCGACCCACTCCTGAGACTTCGGGCAGGTCTCTTCACCTCAGTCCCTTGGTTCCTTTAGCCATAAATAGGAACAGAGATAGTGACTATTTGTAGGGTTGTAAAGATTAAATAGGTAGGTAAATAGATATTTCATTTAGTATTATATGTTAGATGCTGTGTAAGTATTAACCATATTTTGTTATTACCACATCTAAGTGAAGAAACTATAAAGTGACAAGAAATACTGAAATATTCTGGGATAGTTTTAATACCAAATGTTTTCTGTTCGCTGTTATATTCACATTAAACCAAAGGTGCCGTGGTAGTGTGGTTCAGTTGGTTGGGCATCCTCCCATGCACCAAAAGGTCACCGGTTTAATTCCAGGTTGCAGGCTCCATCCCTGGTAGGGGGCCTACGGGAGGCAGCTGATTGATGTTTCTCTCACACAGCTGTTTCCCCCTCCCTTCCTCTCTCTATAAAATTATTAAGAACATATTAAGAAAACAAACAAATAAACAAATAAAAACAAAGGTCACAAACTGATGAACTGGCTCTGGGTGTTTGTTGTTATTATTGTTCTTGTTTTACTAACATTAAAATTTTTGAGATTTCTTATAAAAATCCAGATATTGGGCTTTTCTTGATAACTGGGTATTTTTATTACATTGAGTCGGCAATCCCCCGAAAACCATGAAACTGAGTTCGCAGTAGCCACTCTACTCTGCAAATTTACTTTGCAAATTTTTACAATCTGCCTGTCACTGATATACCCCAATACAATGCAGGTATTTGCACATTTATATTCTTTACTCATGATATTATCTGTCCAGTGCCTTTCAGTCTCTGGATTTTTGTAACTCTTCAATGCATACTGATTTTTAGTTGGAAATATTTTATAATGTTGACTATTTTAGTCAAATGTTAAAATGGATGATTTAGGGAGCATTATTCTCTTTATATGTAAGTCCCTGAAGTATAAGTGGGTAAATATCTGAGCGGTATGATCAGATATAACAGAACTTTATTATATCAAATTCTTACACCTAGAAATGTAGTCAGCCAACCACGAACCAGAATCATTACCTGAAATGAGTTATAAGTTAAAATTTTTATTCTGATTTTTTGGTTGATCCCAGATATTGGTGAGTACATGCTTTAGGAATTTTCACTGGCAATGTAAGAGTTGATATCAGTCCTTTCTTTGTAGTAGATTATATGACACTTAGATGGAGGAAAGAGAGGGTGTTAAAATTGCATGCCCATATTACCTTAAAATAGAAATCTCTAGGAACCATATGCTTTGAAATTTAAAAAGAAATGCTTTGAGTAAAGAAAAAAATTACAAATATGAGTCCCTAAAAATCATTAGGAAATGGAAAAACATAAAATCTAAGCAAATATTAGTGTCGAATTGTTAGTAATCATAAAGCATGCAAATAGTTTATTCACATATACCCCTATGTTTATATTAAGCATAAATGCATGCTAATGGCTTGAAATAAGAATGAGATAAAAATAACAATGTCAAATCTACCATCAGTCTTAGAATATAACTCATAGAACCCATGATCAGTTTTTGTGTTACTTTAATATATTTTTATTGATTTCAAAGAAGAAAGGAGAGGGAGAAAGAGATAGAAACATCAATGATGAGAGAGAATCATTGATCAGATGCCTCCTGCACGCCCCCTACTGGGGATTGAGCCAGCAACCCGGGCATTTGCCCTGACCAGGAATCAATTCATGGCTTTCTGGTTCATGGGTCAACACTCAACCACTAAGCCACACCGAATGGGCCAGTTTTTGTATTACTTTAAAACTGAAGGAAAGTATGCTGTGTAATTTATAAAATAGTCACATTATCACTTACTGTATTATGAAGAATTCTCCATAATTATATAGTATACAGGGTGAGGCAAAGTAGGCATACAGTTGTGAGTACATGAAACAGTTTATTCTTGTATTATTATGTATAATTGTTTTATTTTCCACATGAACAACTCTAAACCTACTTTTGCCTAACTCTGGATGTCCAATTGATTGGTCCTCATGAAAATTCGTATTGTACTCTTATAATTTCCATTTTACCACATATTTTACTGTCATCTTAGACTCATTAAATTCTGCTGTTCACTATAATTCATATCATAATAGAAATATTAGCAAATCATACTCAATTCTTTTTATGAAGAATAAAAAGCTGAAGGATTGGAAGGTACAGTAAAAGTCAACCGGTTCAGCCTTTTAAAGGTATGGATGAGTCCTCTCAATAGCATTTCTGATATGTGATCTGTCTTTGGTTTGGATACTTAAAGTGTTGTGGCATACATTCTCTCCTGAGACAAGAAATTCCATGTTTGGTTGGCTCTGACAGAAGGTTCTTTTTAACAGTGAGCCTAAATGTATCTTCTCTTACTAACTTAGTAACTTCTGCTTTGAACTCTTCTGTTATTCCCTCGTTACTATTTGTAAATCTTTTGTGTAGTATTATAATTATACTAGAGGCCCGGTGCATGAAATTCGTGCACTGGGGGCGGTCCCTCAGCCAAGTCTGTCCCCTGTCATAGTCCAGGAGCCCATGGGGAGCAGGCCTAAGCTGCAGTCTGGCCACAGAGGCTCAGAGCAGGCATGCCGTGTGTGTGTGTGTGTGTGTGTGTGTGTGTGTGTGTGTGTGTGTGTCCAATGGCGGTCTGTCCCCAGCTGCGCCACGGAAGTTCGTAGCAGGTGCCCCTGTGTTGTTCTCTCAGGATCAGGGCCTCACCCGGCCCCTACTCCTGAGCTAATCGTGATCATTACAGAGTCCTGACCTAATTTGCATTATATATCTATATCTATATCTATATCTATATCTATATCTATATCTATATCTATATCTATATCTATATCATCTATCTATATCTATATCTATATCTATATCTATATCTATATCTATATCTATATCTATATCTATATCTATCTATATCTATCTAATGTTTATATGCTTGCTTCCAAAAGATAGGGCACCCCTGCACATAGCAGATTTTCAATAAATATTGAATACATGAATAGTCCTTGTAATGTCCTCTAAAACCACACAAAATAAATACAATCTATACCTCTGCCAAAGCAGAAGGTTATATTTCAACAATTTTCTTTGAGATATATATTTATACATATGTAAAGCTGTGTGTGCTGTGTATAACACAACAATCCATGTATGGTGTTTTAGAATTTAACACATTTTCACATATTCAAAAATTCTTGATAGAAATTCCTCCATAAGCAGAAATTGCCACACAAGTTGGTAAAAATGTTTAACACCTGAACTTCAGTGGTGGCTTCAGGATTGATGCCCATGTTAACACTGAAGTGGGAATTCTCATAAGGCATTCCTTGATAATGCTCTGTGAGTTTTTCTAAGAATCAGGAAGGCTACATTGATTATTTATGGTTAAACCTATTTTACCCAGTGTTTGCAATTAAAATCATATTGGTAACATAGAGGTTCAACAGACAATATAGTTTAAATGTATTAATTTCCCTTAGATTATAGTTCCTTCCTCTTTCTTATATGTGTCCGCAGTACCTCCAAAATATGAATAAGGGTTTACATTTCTTGACAGGACTGTGACAGCAGTGCTTATTAATTCTGAATAGTCTCTAAATACTCCATGAGCTGAGGGGATATAGTCCATATGGCAAGTAATTGGTGGTGTTTAAGCTGTCCTGCCATCACTTCATTTTGATGTAGCTATTATTTCAGTTTGCTTTTTGGTGATAGCTAGAAGATATCTACCTGCACTTCTTTTGCCAAGTCATGACAGAGCATTCTAATTCAATTGTTTTCTCTTGGAGTGTTTTGTGGCTATAGTTCTTTGCTTTAAAACATTTCATTGAAAGTGCACAATGTGTTGAGGTGAACTACATGGTCATTTTGGGAATGGAGGTGGCTGAAATTATTGATGACAATATATAGGGAATTGTTTCAGTAGCTGAATGGTTACAGAGATTGAAAAGGAAATTCTTACTAGTTTACTCATTTGTTTGTTTTTTTTTCCTTTCACTTTTGTGATAGCTTGCTTTTTCCGGTCAAAAATTATCCTTTTGGGGTTTAGCCACATGGTCCTCAGATGGCCATACAAAATGCCAGGTATCAATCTCAGCCAAACCCGGGGACACCATGCACCTGTCTTCCACATTTGTTCTTCACCATGGAAACCCCTTTCTTTGTCTGGAAGTCTTAAGTCCTACACATAGCATGGGGAAATTGTTTATGTGAATAGCAATTTCTAAGGAAACTTTTACAATGACTAAATCTTATAATAACATGTACTACTTTCCTTTATCCTAAGGAGATCCACCTCACTCTCAAGAAGCAGGTGGAAGGAACCTATTTTATATAAGTTGTTTAGAAATAAATGCCATGCAGCAAAAACTATATTCTGAATTCCTAGCAATGGGGTAAGGTTTTGGTGCATGAGTAGTGGGAAGACTGCTATCATACTTCTTGGTGTCACTCAAGAGTGATTTCTCTTGACTTAATTTGAAAATAAAATATTTGAAGGCTCAACACACTGCATTGCTAGAAAGTAGAACTTTTAAAAAATTTATCTTCATTGTTGAAAGCCTTACAGATATCCCCTCTTTCCCCCCCATTAACCTCTTTTAGCCTGCCCCTGCTCCCCACCCCAGGCCTTTACCACACTATTGTCTATGTCCATGGGTGATGCATATATGCATATAAATTATTTGGTTAATATCTCCCCACCTACTGCCCCCTCACTCGCCCTCACCCCGTTGTCTTCCCTCTGAGATTCCCCAGTCTGTTCCATGTTTTTCCCTCTGAGATTCCCCAGTCTGTTCCATGTTTTCTATGTCTCTGGATCTATAGCATAGAATTGATTACTCACTTATCCAGCAAGATTGAGAAATCTTAGCCTAGTGCAGTGAATCCTAAATTTTATTTTTTAATTCAAAAACAAACAAAAAATTGGCTGTACAGAAAAATTAAAATAACTCTTGGCTCTTTTTCATAGGTCCAAATATATTAAACACACATGGCTTTTCATAGCTAATTGGATTGGGTCGTACCCTAACCTTAACTGTGCTGTACGACTGAGTTGTTTAAATTAGATTCAATTCAATTCCTAATAACAATAATAGTAGATAGCATTTATTTAGTACATATAGTGGGTTCGGTAGAGTGCTACTTGCTTTTATATGTACGTATTTACTTCCTTCAAAATGCAGCTAATATTACCTATAGTAAGAAAACAGAAATTCAGAGAGGTTAAGTAACATGGTCAACATCATGAAGCTATGAAACAGCATAACTAAGACTTAGCCTAGGTTTGTTTAATCAAAGCTCACGCTTTTAAATACTGTGAACACTCCTCAGCTTTGGTGTATTATGCCCTATGTGAGATCCTACACTAGACTGGAAAATGAGTAATATTGTTTGTGGCTCAAAGAGTTTATACTTCAAAGTGAGTAACTCACAAAGTAACTAATGAAGTTCAAAACTCACTTTGGTTTTGGTTAAAAAGTTTCTTCTGGATTAAAAAGTCTGATAGATGGGTTTCAGTGGTAGGGATTAAGACCAGAACATGAGGTTTTGTATTTAAATCTAGAATTTTCAAGTAGATTACTTGCAGTAGTGCAAAAGTTGTGCCAAGATGGCATAAAGTTAAAATAAATAAATGTGAACTACAAGCACAGACTCGAAAAACACTTATTTAATTAGTAGTGATAATAGGAGCTGATTTTGAAAATATCTGGGTCCTTGGGAATCAATAAGCTCCTGTGCATTACTACTTATATACATGATTTTATGTTATAATTGTTATCACTCAAACAGCTGTGCCTCTTACTTCTAATTCATTCATTTGTTCTCCACCATGATAGAGTCTAAATTATTTTTAAAGAAATAAAAAGAAACACTTGCTTCTAGATTTACCTTGATGTTTATTTAACTAAGCCTATGATGATTCAAACTACTAATCAATTCTAACTACTAAAGCATCTTGGAATATATTATAGAATATTAATAATTGAGGACCATGTCATACTTTTATTATGGGGGATATACATTTATAAACAAACTACTAAGAATAAATATTTAAGACGTATCAGGTTCTATATTCTGCTTCCCTTGTATACTTTCTTAAGGCTTGATTATACAGCTAGCACCAACAATGGTTGATTTCATAGGAGATGCATTAATTTTGAGCTCAGGATAATTATTTTGGAGATTATTGCACACAGGGTTTACAAACGTTGTGATTAGAAGTTCCCTTAGATAAATTGGAGGTTAAGTTACCTTCCCGGAGCCTTAACTGTATTAATAAGATTGAAATGCTGGATCAAACTGCTCCAGACTCCACTATTTTGGACGTATGATAACACACATTACATTTTATAAGCATTTAAATGAAGAAATTAGTAAAAAAAAAAAAAAAAAAAAAAAACAGGACAAAAGTTGATAGCCTACGACTAGGAACATGTCCTGGGAGAACAGAATATCATTGGTCCTTTGTGTGCACTAGGAATGAGCTGTGATTCTGTATTTTTTTCTTCTAGAATGATTATTAAATATTTGCTTATCATGGTTTCATAAAAAGATGCTGTTGCAAAGAGGGTGCTAAAAAATGAAAAAACAAACAAACAAACAGAAGAAAAAGCATATTTACTTAAAGTAGGTCTAACAATAATGCTTAATAAAAGTCTATTATTTAAAAATCAACAGAAATTATAAATATATTCCTATTTTCTGGATAAAATGATTATTTTAAAGCATGTATTGAAGTAATTTAGTTTACATAAAATAATCATTGTAATTATTATTAATTTTCTAAGATGTCACAGAATTGTGCTATCATTACTGGTTTGGTTTTCTTTTTTATAATAATAATAATAATACTAGGCACTCAGTGCATAAATTCATGCACCTTGAAAGGAACTGTGGGCCTCGGGGCTGTGGTAGGAACAGGGGCGGTTCTCAGCCCATCCTCTGCGCCCCTGCCTGGCCCCTCCTGACACAGCCCCCAGTCCCCTGTCTGCCTACAGCCCTACTCCCACCACCACCGCTCCCACACACTGATAGTGCCGGCCCTCATTGCACCCACTGATGGTGCAGAGCGATTGGATCTGGCACCAGCAGTAGGTGCAAGCAGCGGCTGCTGCCCCAGTTGCCCCTCAGGAGCAGGGTGAGGTTGGAGAAGCCCTCAGGGGTGAGCAGGGCCAGCAGCCACCACTCACACCCGCTGATGGCGCCAATCGATCACGACCAGCACCAGGCACTGGCAGCGGGTGTGAGCAGTAGCTCTAGTGTTGGCTGTGGGTGCGAATGGGGCCAGCACCGGCAGCAGGTGCAGGTGCCAGGTGGGACCACAGTGCACCTGGAGCAAAGAATTTTCAGTAACCACCAGAGGCTCACCCCGCTTTGGTCTGGCACCCCCGCTCACCTGCTTCACCATCCTGCTGTGGCTGATGCCCACCATGTTCCGCGCTCTGCCACCTGCTGCCGATGCCTGCCATGTTCCGTGCGTGCTCCCTGGTGGTCAGTGCACGTCATAGCAACCAGTTGTTTGGTTGTTTGGTTGTTCTGGTTGTTCCACTGTTCATTCTATTTGCATATAGCCTTTTATTATCTAGGATTTTGGTGTTTTTTGCAACTGTGGAATAGATTATCCACAGTTATTTCTGGAAAGCTTCCTAAGTTTATTAAGGAAAGGCAAGGATAGAAGTTCATGATGATAAAGAAGTGAACTCTTGCAATGAAGTATACTAGTATAATTATTTTTCTCTATATCCCACTTGCTTCTGTATGATGATTTAAACAGGACATTGGCAGATATTGTTTTGAAACACTTTGCTATGTTCAGCTTTGATATTCATCAGAACCAAGTATTGATTAGAAGGGAACTATTTACTTAGTTCTGCAAGTAGCCCACCACAGGAAGCACGGAGGACCATGAGTGCCTGTTGCTCTAGACTTACACCAGCTGAGGATACAGAAAGAGAAAGCTACCTAGTTTATGCTAAAGAAGACTATGTATACTATATAGCAATAAAAGCATAGTATGCAAATTGTCTCCTTGACTGAGAGTTGTCCAGGAGTTTGACCAGGGGATGGGGCCAGCTGGAGGAAGGTAGGGAGGCCCTGGCTGACAGCCAGCAACTGCTAGGGACCCTACCAGTGCATGAAATTTGTGCACTGGGCCTCTCGTTGTATTATAAATAGACGTTTTATGGAAAAGTTTGCAGATTGGCAGAGGAATCACATTTTACTCCATCTAGACAAGGGTAATCTCTGTAGGTCATTGACAGGACAGTGGGAAGAAGTCTTACTACACTGCAGCTGCATCAACCTTTGGATAAATAGAGGCTTTAATAACACTCCAGAATTTGTCTGGACCTCAAAGGACACCCCAAAATAGAATCCTGCAAATGATACCACTCTCTCCATACAGGTTATGGGAGCTGTTGCCCAGAGACTTCCTAGGACCTGTAATATGTTTCACTGACTCTGTACATGCAGTTATGGTAGCTCGCTTTGTGTGGAATTTGGCTTCTGTCCTTTATAAACAATGTCAGTGTAGTATGTAAGAATGACAAACGTGAAAATAGGAAATGCGTATTTAAATCTCTGGAAAATCATCTCCATGGTTTGATGTTCTTGGACACATGAGAGGAAGGTTTTGAAAGGATTAATTAACTCAGTATAAACTTTCCTTCAAACTTCAGAACCACATCTCGCAGTTGCTACTCTGAGTGTGCACGTAGCCAGCTCTCTTTGAAATGTTTATTCTGTGGGAAACATATTCTTTAAAATGTAAGATATATACCCTTGATTTCAGCACTCATTCTACTTCAATTATATGTGTTTTGTTATCTTTTAAAGGAATGTCCATTCTTCTGGAGTCCTTAGCAGAAATAACTATCTTGCCATCCAAAGCTGTTGATTATGTTTGGTTTATTCATGGCTAATAAGTTTATATAGCCATTAAAAAGGTTTTCAGGGAACTGTGTGTGGATGGTTTAATGGAGAGAAAAGCTGTATTTTAAGAAGTCTTTAAATGCTCATGCCTTCATAAACTTGCCATCAGCAGAAAAATAAAAAACAAAAAAGAGAGAGAGAAGGGAATGGGAGGTTGGGGAGAACCCTGTCTACTTTGGAACACAAAGGCCTTTCAGTTGTGGGGGATCGGAATTGGGGGTGTTTGGGTAGTGGAAAAAAATTTTCTAGCATGTGGTAATGAGGTTTAAAAAAATAGCAATGGATGATTACTTTTCTCCATCAAGGCTCCTTTATCCTCATAAGCTCAGACAGTGGTCAGCATGTTAGACACCCCTCCCTGTTTTATCCATCCCTTAACTATGTCCTTTGACAAGACTGGTTTATACAGCTGGGCCTTTGTAAAGCTTTGGGGGAAATACTACATAAGAGCAGAAAATATGGCAGAGGAACTATAAAACAGTAAATGGTAAACACTCTGTCGAGTGCAATATTCCACCTTTAAAGTCTTGCTTTTGGCTGATTAGTTTTTCTTTGAGGGAGTTGTAAAGTAAACAGCTTTGAAACTTTTGGGTTTTGTATGGGTTTTATGGTGATATGGTTAATCTGATTGTGTTCACCAATGCACTTTCTCATCAGCTATATTGTAATGAACAAAATGAGAAAAGAACTCAGCTGTATGACTGACTGAAATTACAATTAAATTAGACATTTCTATTGTAGTGATATGGTGTTTTAAACATCTACTTTGTGTGGGCTTAGCCATAGAATTGATTGAAAAGAGAAAGCAAATAGGAAAAGCTATTTGTTTCAAAAAGTTTATCTATATGACATACTTAAAAATAATTTTTTCAATGGAAATTTGATAGTGACATCACTGTTAGCCTGGTTTGAACTCTAGTGTAAACCTTGTACTGGTGTCATTTTGTATCTTTATACATGTCATACCTTCATAAGAGTTTGATGATTTTTTTCTTTACAGTATTTGCCATATCCTTTGATTTTTTTTTTCAGAGGCAGGAAACTGGTAGCCTTCAAGTTACTACTGAGCAGTTCGTACCCATTTATAGAAAAGAACTAACATTCCAAACTGGTCCACAGTGGCAGTATGAACCATGCTTTTAAAGCTTTTTCCCCCCTCTAAAAACAACAGGGAATGTGCTAAACCCAGAAAGATTAATGGGGGAAGAAGATAAACAGTTAAGATGTAAAATGAGTTTAGAGGTCAAGCTACAAAAATAAGAAAGCTTATGGATTTAATTCATATTCATCCAAGCAAAGAGGCTTTGGCATGAAAGGAACCAATGAAGACGCTCAGCATTCTTATAACATCAGCCATCGCTGCATCCCGCTGTTTTGGAGTTTGGGTGATAGATGCTCATCGTCTTTGGCACGGCACCCTTACTCTTGGACTTTTCACGATTATAGTGGCAAATTCTTCATTTTGGCAGGAATTTCAGAAAATTTGTCTTTGCCTAGGATGCCTACCTGGCATATCAGAGCTGTTGTCCTAGGAAAGATTTGTGCACAGTATTTATGTTCTTTGCTGTCTATTTTGAATATAACATAAATATTTTTACTTTGTTCATTTTTCAACAGCTGTTATAGAAACAGACTGCAACCAAGTCTGTATGGGACTGGAAAGGCAGAGTGAGTCCCCTAACTTTGCCAGAAGTTAGCAGCATATAAACTTTTCTTTGTCGGGGTTATTTGGATTCCGAAGAGGGTAGGGGTCATAATAGTTTTCTTCATTCCACTACTCAGTCATTCTCAACAAATCTGATGGTGATGCTCTGTACTTTTTTTGGTTGTGAGCCTCACTTCTCATTTCTGTTAGGAGAAAAGTAAAGGAAAAAACAAAACAAAACAAAACAAAAAAAAAAACCAGCACACCATTCTCTAGAGGTTTGCTTTTGAAGGCTTAACTTGCTTGATTTCACAATGACCTTTGAAAACAAAAGAAATTAAAACAAGGCTGGTTACTTAATTATTTTTGTCATCATTATTAGATTCCAAATAAATTAAACATGCCACAGATTTTATTTCAAGACGTACACCATGCTAAGAATAAGTCACTTTTGATTATGGAACAATTTGCTATTTATTTAGACTTAGCCCGAAATGTGAGAAGGGAGAGAGAGCAAGAGTGTGGGGTGGGCTTTTCAGAGGATGCTCAGATGAGGAGACAGGGAGGGAGGCATCGAATAAGTACTTAAGGGTATTTTGGAAGATAAAATTTTATATCTTATTTGCAGTTCTGCCAAAGGGAGAGTCTCCTGAGAGAGTCAAAATGACAAAGTCACTAAAATAAAAGAAATAATAAAAGAGAGGTCAATATAATTAAACCTAAATAGATATCCTCTCCTGCTTAAAACTGAATTTTTAAAAAAATATGCACCTCACCTGACCAGTGATGGTTATAAATGGAAATCTATTTTATTTCACTGTGAATATGAGGAAAATGGTGAACTATTTTATAGGTTATTACAAATATGTCCATGTGTATGTGAACATATGCACATATGTAAACATGCATATATCCTCATGAGGACAACATGAAAAGCATTGATTAGCATTATTTTAGAAAGAAATATTACAGGTGAATACTACTGCTATTACTACGATAGTAGTAATAGTTATTTATATTTCCTTTGTGTTTGTTTTTTTATAGGTTAACAAACTGTAAGGAGTATATTTTTACTCCTTTATTTTTTCCTTTAAAATATGCAAAAATTTTAATAAATAGTTTGAATTTTATAGCGAATAAAACTTGTTAGCATATGATTAGGGTTAAATTAAAATGGTGCTGTCCACTTCTTAATTGAGAGGTTCCATAAAAAAAGAATATTAATTCCCCTTAACATATCATTTTGCAGTAAAAGTCTTCTGTCTCCTCCTCTTCCTCCTCCTCCTCCTCCTCCTCTTCCTCCTCCCCCTCCTCTTCCTCCTCTTCCTCCTCCTCCTCCCCCTCCTCCTCCTTCTTCTTCTTCTTCTTCTTCTTCTTCTTCTTCTTCTTCTTCTTCTTCTTCTTCTTCTTCTTCTTCTTCTTCTTCTTCTTTCTCTCTCTCTCTCTCTCTCTCTCTCTCTCTCTCTCTCTCTCTCTCTCTCTCAAAGTGTTGCATATATACCTAAGGCACCTGCAGTTGTTCTGATGGAGAGCAGTAAAGATTATCCCTTTACAGGGAGTCTACAGACAGTTTTTAAAATTACCTTTGTAGAGATCTTGAGACTAGATATGCATTTCATACACTATTCTTTCACTATTCTAACCAGTTGTCTATAACCTGAAATTTATACATGTGGCAACCACATGTCTGAGAAAAATCCAAAAGGCTTCTGATTTTTAAACTTTATTTCTTTAACTCAGAAGCACACAATTACGTGTTAAAAATATTTGTCCCAACTTTTGGTTTAATTAAATGGCGCTCATAGTAAACCCATGGGGTTTTATTTTTGCTGTTTCTTCTTATTGTTATTAATAGAGTTGTACAGCATGTCCTGGGAGAGACAGTTTTTGCTAATCACTAGATTTTCCCCTCCAGTTCTCTGTCTGTCCCAGGAATGGAGTATGTGGCTACTCAGTGCTCAGCTTTCAGACTTACAAGGAGCCGAGCATCTGGGGAAACTCAGGAGGTGAGCACTTTCACGCTGACTCAGAGACCAGCCGTATGACTCCAGTCTGGCGCTGTCACGCCTGGTTATGGAAAGGCAGGAACAATGCCTCCCTTGAGAAGGGAGAAAAAAGTCTAGTGCAGTCACAATTTTGATGTAAAATTTAAATCATCCCTCCACATCCTGTGGACTTAGAGCTGTCAGAAAGGCAAAACCCATGCTCAAATGGAAAAAGCTTTTTATTTCCTTAAAAAGTATACCCTCTCTAACTATAATGACGAGTTTTTAGAACCACAAATCTTAATGCTAAATCATTCAAAGTAATTTATAAGTAATAAGAACAAAAGCACTTTGACATTTTTAGCCTGTGGATGGCTGAAGTTAAAACATTCTTTGGGTTTCTAATTAATGACAAATATATAACAATATAGGAATTAAATAATTAGCAGCAAATTAGTCTTTATGATTTTGTTTTTTTCTTCCTAACTCATGCATTTTAGTCATTTACTTACAGCTTACGATAAATTTCTCTTCAATATTTAAAGGTTTGGTGATTTCTATTTTGTTTTCTATACATAGATCTGATTGAAGTTTAGTGCATTTGATGACTAAAAAGATTATGTGATGAAATGAATAATTCAAGTATAGATGTTTTGAGATAAGGAAATAAAATTATAAAAATTATTAAATGAGTCAACTAAAAATAGGTGTATTTTTGTTTTTGTTTCTGTTTAGTAATGAGTGCTTATTGCCATAGTCTTGTATTGTAAATCATGAGGCAAGTTTTAATAATTTTTTTCAAAATAATTACATAAAAGCATTTGCTAGCTCTTCTCTTTATGAAAGTGACTTTGTAGTCACCAGTCATGCAAGGTCCCCTAACCAGTTTTCCTTCAGCTTGTCAGACTCATAATGAGCTCTATCTTTTCTAGCTAGTACAGCGGTTCTCAACCTGTGGGTCGCGACCCCTTTGGGGGTCTAACGACCCTTTCACCGGGGTCGCCTAAGACCATCGGAAAACACATATATAATTACATATTGTTTTTGTGATTAATCACTATGCTTTAATTATGTTCAATTTGTGACAATGAAAATACATCCTGCATATCAGATATTTACATTACGATTGATAACAGTAGCAAAATTACAGTTATGACGTAGCAATGAAAATAATTTTATGTTTGGGGGTCACCACAACATGAGGAACTGTATTAAAGGGTCACAGCATTAGGAAGGTTGAGAACCACTGAGCTAGTAAAACACGGTAGGATGAGTACAGTAGAATTTAATTACATTTAATAATCTATAATCTTTTTACCTTTTTATATATCAGGAATACTATTGTTGTAAGCATTTAGTAAGTGTGGATTAATTTTTTAAAAATACAATAGCATGCAGACGAACAATTTTTAGCTGGCAGATACATTCATTCAGGTAGTTTGGGCCCCAGAGCACAGCTATTAGGTTACTCATAATAAAGCAATCTTCTTATTCATAAAAGTTTCTTGGGGTCTTCATCTAATAACACATGTCCTAACTTTGGAATGAATTTGAATAATTTATAATTACTAGTGAAACAGTAAGAGAAGAAAGTATAAAGGAATAACATTTTGAACTCTGAATTGTTGCAGAATGAAATTTTGCTGTCATACAACATTTGTAAATGCCTGCCTTTAGTATTTGTCTCCCCTGTTTAGAAAATAGAAACACATGGACATTATAAATTTAATTTTATTGCATAGCATTTATGTTAACTCAAGCACTTCTGAAATAGTTTGTGTCCAACTAATAAAGCAGCACTCATTTCCTTCAGGTACTGACAAGAATTGTATTTTCTTTCTGATTCTTTCCTTATCTCTATGTAACTTCCAAATGTTTTTCATTGTATTTTCTACACATTACCCTGCACCTCTTTCCCCCCCTCTTTTTAATTCTCCCCTCCTTTCCTGACTCTTTGGTGGTTTGGACAAGGCTGGGGAAATCTATTTGGTAAGAACAGAGATGCTAGTAAATAGGAAGACAAAAAGGTGGAGTACAAGATAAAAGTGATGCCATTCTTATCAGAGAAAAGGAATAGTAATGAACTACTGGACCTCAATACACAGAACATCTCATACACTAAGCATGTGATGAGGTAAACACAGGAACAATCTTGGTAAAGGTGAAAGCACTTGGTGACTACATTGTAATGAACACAGTTTTAAATGTAGTTTAAACTTTTGTAATATTTATTACACTTTTTATTAAATTCAAATTGTATTTCAGAACAAAATAATACATTTCTTCTTAAAGAGCAGTGGTGCAAAAATTACTTTTACTTTTAGGCTTTTATGTTATGGTAGTTTTGTTTATAAATACTAATAAAAATAAGTGTCTTCTCTGGTGAAATGTATACTAGTAGTAAGGATTAAAAGGGAGTCCAATATTATGTATTATTCTGTGTTGTCTGTTTTTATATTTCTATGAAATCTGTGTTTCTACTTCCATTTATAGTTTATGCCAGGATCTGATGAACTTGATCAAACTTCTAAATAACAATATAATGAATAAGGTTATTGTATGTGGGAAGCAATATGTCGAAAAGTACAGAGATTGACATATTCTATATCAGAAATTGATGACAAAGAGGATTTAGAGAAAAGAAAATAAAAATGTTAAGACTACATATTTACTACAAAACAATTTTCTATTTAAAGGCTTCAGAATATTATATATGACGGGGTGGTTATAAAATATACATGGAATGTTCTCAGGGCAACACAAAATTGAGTCTGAACCTGTAGGAAAATGAAGTCAAAACATGTTATAAAAAAAAAGAACAAACCATAAGATATGTCTAATAATTGAAATTCATGGATAAGGGTAATGAAACTGATATTTTTAAATAAAATGATAGGCTAAATTTGTGAAATTCTTTGTTAATAAATCACTTAGAAGAATTAGCTGTTTCATTCATTTGAATCAAAACCTGTCCATATATGCTAAATATCTGTGTTGATTTCCCATATTGAGTAGGTAACATTCTATTGTGAAAATATCTTTGATAAAAAGTAGCAATTCATTCCTAATCTTTTAAATTTATTTCAGAGAGGGAGGGAGATGGAGAGAGAGAGAGAGATAGAAACATCAATAATGAGAGGGAATCACTGATTGGCTGCCTCCAGCAAGCCCCACACTGGGGATTGAGTCACAACGGGGCATGTGCCCTGACCAGGAATGGAACTGTGACCCCCCTGCTTCATAGGTCAGTGCCCCACCACTGAGCCATTCTGGCCAGGCTCATTCCTAATCTTGATTAGCCTTCCCACATCAACTTTAATTACAAAAGGAGCCAGAAGAGTAAATGTAAATGTCCCGAAAAATAGTCTCGTTGCTAAAAAAATTTGAGTCACATAACTTCTAAAAAAAAAATAGTATAATCCTTGGGTATGAAGGATTGCCAATTATTATTTTATTTTGTAATATCTCATATTCATTGTTCTCATAAGGAGATATATAAATTCAAATATTTTTAGTCATTGTAAAAGTGTTCTGTTATGCTTAAAATTTAACATGAGAGAGTGAATATTTAAAGTAGACATTTAGGAGAGCATTTAATGGAAGTTATAAATTAAATAAATGACATGATCCAGAATTTTAAGAGTTCTTATGCAGAACATTTAGTGTTGTAGAATTGTTAACAGAGGAACTAGCTAATTTTCTTATCACTGAAGTCTCTTTATCTCTCTTCTTTGTTCAGTCCTTTTTATGCACTGGTCTCCCAAACTGGGATGGACTGTAAGATTCAGATTATGCTCCCCCTCTTCTCTGTTTTCTACTTATTTTTCCCTTGGGAAGACAATTCTGTTCTTAACTGCTGTCTCTGATAGTGCAAAGAACCAGTAGTGTAACAAAAGGTATTTAACCATTTTATGACTCAGCTTTCTCTTTTATAAAACAAGAATAATGAAAATACTGACTCGGAGCATTAGGGAACATGTCAGTGGTAAATAATTACATTTATCGGCTAACTCTCTAATTGTGTGTTTAAACACCGCATGGCCTTAGTTACTTCCACAGAAGTCCCATATTTTCTGATTATGTGCTCTTTCTTTTTTTTTTATCCTGCATTCAACAAATGTTTATTTCTAAACTGAATTTCACATTTCCCTCCAAAATGGCCATTCTTTCTAATTTATATAATTATCTTAATAGCAGTATTTTCTAAACTATACATTCAAGTAATCTATCTTTGAATTATATCACCCTCTTGTTCTCTATCTCTACTTCCTACTTTAAACTGTTTATCAATTACTAACTTCTGGGGGATTGTCTTCCTAAAATATGATTTTGATTATGTCAGTGTGTGACTCACAAACCATCACCAGTTCTCCCTGCCTCAGTGTCAATTTCAAATTTTTGTTTAGACATTCAAAATTGGTAGGATTTTAGGGTTAGGGTTATGGTTAGAATCATGATCATGTTCTACCTTTCATTCCTGGTTTCATTTACTCCTCTTAGAATCTACTGCTTTAACCAAATTATTCTACTCACTATCCCAAAGCATTCTTTAAGTTTCTTTAATTTGCTGTTGTCGTTTCTCTTGTCTGGAATCTTTCTTCTCTGTCGGCATATAATCCATCTTTTATTACCCAGTTGAATTCTCATAATTTATAGTAAGCATTCTCTGATTATTTGAGCAAGACAGTATCTATTATACTCCTAACATTTATTTTAAAAAAGTAATTCACCTTAAAATACTCTTTATTGATTTCTTAATTATGTCACTATCTAAATGCACAAGATAGCCTTTCAATAAAAATTTTCCAATAATTAATGAATGGATGAGTGGGGTATATGTCTACTTTCATCTAAACTATACTGCATTCAGGGTAAACCAGAAGGGTCTTCATATCTAAATTTCCTGTGTCCCCATAACACAGAGTTAATTTGCCTGACTCAAAGTAGACACTCATTCAATTCATTTATTTATATAAAAATACATTGAATGCCAACCACTTGCTAGGAATCATGCTCCATATAATGCCGGGAGCCGGTCCATCCTTGCTATTTCAAAGGACCTGGCATATATGGCATACTGTTCTTAATATGTTTTCTCACCTTCTTGGCACTATGTGTTTTAACCAAGGTCTCTGAAAAAGGTTGTTTCCCCAGGTAGGGATTTTCCCCTGAAGTTAGGGAGGGAATAAAACCTCTTAACTAAGTGCCAGGTGGGTAATTAATCACTTTAACTACGAACAATCATGCTTAAGCTACATAATCTTTACTCCCTGGAATGGAGATAAGAAACGCCCTAACCTTTGAAATAGAGATTGATAGGATTGGAATCAACTGGTATAAATACAGATGTAAGAAGACAGAACACACAGAACTAGAGACAGAAGAACTTCGCTGAAGAGAACATGGCAAAAGATCCTGGACTGAACCTGACTACAGAAATGGGCAAGAGAACCTGACTAGAACCTGGTGACTGAACCTGGCTGGAGAACCTAGCAAGAGAACATGGACACAGAACCTGGCTGGAGATCTGAAGCAGAACCTCTCTGGAGATCCAGACCAGAACTTGGCTGGAGATCCTGGCTAGAGATCCTGGCTAGGCTGCTGATCAACTGAACGCTGCCTCCATGTCATTTCTTCTTTGCCGACTCCGTCCACACCTTTGGGGACCCCTGGACCCGCTGGGGTTGGACCCCAGCAAAATTTGCCGGGAGCCGGTCCATCCTTGCTATTTCAAAGGACCTGGAATATATGGCATACTGTTCTTAATATGTTTTCTCACCTTCTTGGCACTATGTGTTTTAACCAAGGTCTCTGAAAAAGGTTGTTTCCCCAGGTAGGGATTTTCCCCTGAAGTTAGGGAGGGAATAAAACCTCTTAACTAAGTGCCAGGTGGGTAATTAATCACTTTAACTACGAACAATCATGCTTAAGCTACATAATCTTTACTCCCTGGAATGGAGATAAGAAATGCCCTAACCTTTGAAATAGAGATTGATAGGATTGGAATCAACTGGTATAAATACAGATGTAAGAAGACAGAACACATAGAACCTACAGACAGAAGAACTTTGCTGGAGAGAACATGGCAAAAGATCCTGGACTGAACCTGACTACAGAAATTGGCAAAAGAACCTGACTAGAACCTGGTGACTGAACCTGGCTGGAGAACCTGGACAGAACCTGGCTGGAGAACCTAGCGAGGGAACATGGCTACTGAACCTGGCTGGAGAACCTGGACAGACCCTGGCAGGAGATCCTAAGCAGAACTTCGCTGGAGATCCAGACCAGAACTTGGCTGGAGATCCTGGCTGGAGATCCTGGCTAGGCTGCTGACCAACTGAACGCTGCCTTCATGTCATTCCTTCTTTGCCGACTCCGTCCACACCTTTGGGGACCCCTGGACCTGCTGGGGCAGGACCCCAGCAATATAATTAATTGTATCTCATTCAGCATAGAGCATTAGACTATTTAGGGGGTAATGCAGAGCAATTGGAAAGACATGTATCATATAGGTAGTTATATCCTTAGTGTTCAACTGTTTTTGAGGAAAAAAAAACAACAACAGGTGAAATGGTAAAAAAAAAAAAAAAAAAAAAAAAAAATAGACCTGTAATCACCAAAATCTTATTATATGCAGGACAGTCTAAGTGTATTGGGAAATTTAAGGAATTAAATAGGACATTCTTGCTTTCCAAGTGCTTGTGTTTAGCTTTAGATACTGTATATGCTAAGTAGAAAAAGAAAAAATAAACTATTGAATAAATGTCACAGGTCATACTGATGTTAAATTTTTCTTGTGGACTACTAACAAGAGTTGATGTAGCTTGAGGTGGGCTGAAGTTGCTTCAACCCTGGTGGGAAAGAAAGGCTTTGTAGAACAGCTAGAGTTTGAGTTTGTCCTTTATAGA
Organism: Myotis myotis; assembly: GCF_014108235.1. Lineage (NCBI taxonomy): Eukaryota > Metazoa > Chordata > Mammalia > Chiroptera > Vespertilionidae > Myotis > Myotis myotis. The sequence continues at coordinate 180,497,340 of NW_023416335.1, forward strand.
TATTTATTTTTTTCAAGTTGTTATACAAACTACCATAAAATAAATATTATGGCAAAAGAATAACCAGTAGAAGGCACTGCTTCCTAGGACTTTATCTCTGAATTAACCAGTCAAAGCTTAAAAAAATTTAGAGAAAGAAAGAAACTTCAAAGAGAAAATATTATATAAGGAAAGCGACTCCTATCCTGAGTCTCCATTTTTTTGTTTCTTCCAACAACAAATCAATTTCCAAAATAATTAGAGCAAAGAACATACCCGAAGCAGACAGATTTAAGTTCAAAGCAGTAGGTAGATGATTCCTTAATAATAGGTTTATTAATAATTAACTATACAGGTTTTTTTTTAATAAAGCTACTTCACTTTTATAATCTTTTACTTACATGTTTTAAAAAGAACAATTGGATTTTTTTTCACAAGTTCTTTAAGAATCTAATTAAACTGGGTTTTACCCATTCATTCATTTACATGGAAACTATTTTTAAAAGGATACTGTATGGCTGAGCTTGATTTCCTTCTTTCTGATAATATGAAGGCATTGTCTAAGCATACTTGTCCTGTAAGACTAGACCTTACAATAATTCATAGAAAAGAGTAAGAGAGTTTCTGGTTTTAGTTAATAGCTTTCATGTAACAGAAATTTATTTAAACACTACTATTTTCAGAAACAATTCTAAGTACTGGGTAAGTAGCTGTGACCAAAATGAAATCTGCCCTCTTGCATCTTATAGTGGGAGAGACAGATAATAAACACAGAAATAAATATGAAATTTGTCACGTGATGGTAAGTGCTATGAACAGAGCAGAAAGTAAAGAGCAATAGAGGGAGGAGGAGGTGCTGGTTTAGGGGGAGTAAGCAAGGGAGGCCTTTCTGGGAAATGATGTTGGGATAGAAAACTAAAGTGAGGGATGGGCAACTGTATATCTGAGGTGGGAGGATTTTAGATTGAAAAAAAAAACACAACAAAACAAAACACAACAACACACAAAAACAAAACTTTGAAAGAGAATTGTTTAAGTAAGTGGTATATTAATTTCCTGTTGCTGCTATAACAAGTTATCGCAAGATTGTGACTTCAACAATACCACTGTATTCACTTATGGTTTAGGAGGTCAGGAGTGCTACAATCATGGTGTTGGCAGGATTCCTTCCTTCCATGGGCTCCGGGGGAGAATCTGTTTCATTGCCTTTTCTAACTGCCAGAGGCTGCCTATATTCTTTGGTTCATGGCCCCATCATCTATTTTATTTTTTTTCTAATTAGATGTGTTGGGGTGACATTGGTTAGTATGACCCACCATCTATGTTCAGAGCCAGCCGTATAATATCTTATATCTTTTCATCTCTGTCTCTGGCTGTGACCTTCCTGCCTTGCCCTCCTGCAAAGACCTTTACGACTACTTTGGGCCCACCCAGAATATCCAGAATAATCTCATTATCTCAAAATTCTTAAATTAGTCACATCTGCAAAGCCTCTCTTTGCTTAGTAAGGTAACATATTCACAGACTTCCTGGATTAGGATTTGGAAATCCTAGGTGCGAGGCATTATTCTGACTACGGTAAATGACTTGGAAACTTGACAGAACATTAGATTACTTAGAAGCTGTGAAAAATTCTGATACCCCGTGTGTGCTCAAAAAACAATAATATCAGAATGTTAGTGAGTGTGACCCAGGTAGCACTATTTTTAAACCTCTCTGTATAATTCCAACGTGCATTAGTTTTTTGTTGCAGTCTCACACCCTTTACCCTACTCTAAGGTTGCTACATGTGTCTGCGTACATTGGGGACGTCCTGCCAACAGAGTGATTATAGTGCACTGACAGAACCTTTGGCCAATAGCAGAGGACTCCAGAAGTTTTAAAATTACTTGCGGATATGTACTAGAATAGCCTGATTGTGCACATTGCTACAGGACAAGTAAAGGAAAAGCGACTCCTTGTAAAAGCAAGTTGCTCCTTGCAAGGGAGGCTATTTCTTTTTCTTTTTTTAAAAATACGGTGTTATTGATTTCAGAGAGAGCAAGGGAAAGTGAGAGAGATAGAAACATCAATGATGAGAATCATTGGTTGGTTATCTCTTGCACGCCCCCTACTGGGGATAGAACCCAGGCATGTGCCCTGACCAGGAATGGAACCATGACCTGACTATTTCTTATCTATTCCATTCATGTAACGTGGTATTTGGTCCATATTCCTCCATCTGCTCTTTTATGAAAGTAAGACTGAAACTTACATTTATGTCGCGATTTCTAAAAGTATCTCTGCATCTTTGCTTTGATCATTACTTCCTACATGAAATTTCCTCTCCATTTATCTCAACCATTCCCTGAAGCATTCCAGGATCTCTCGTCCTCAGGAAGCCCTCAGGTGCTTGGCTATAATACCATTTTATCCTTAACTAGGACTGTCTTTCATTATTTTTCTCCCTTTATTTAAAATCTTCTCAACAAATTCATAAACTTTTTAAAGTAAAGAACCCGAATTACATGTTTTAATTCCTATTAGATATTTTGCACATAGGAAATGGTCAGTAAATTATTAATGATTTCCAACTCCCTTTAGTTCTGGAATTAAACATCAGTTCTTTCAAGAAGATTTTCTTGCCCGGCTGGCATGGCTCAGTGGTTGAACATGGACCTATGAGCCAGGAGGTCAATACCACGGTTCAATTCCCGGTCAGGGCATATGCCCAGATTGCAGGCTCAATTCCCAGTGTGGGGCATGCAGGAAGCAGCCAATCAATGATTCTCTCTTATCATTGATATTTCTCTCTCTCTCTCTCCCTCTCCCTTTCTCTCTGAAATAAATAAAAACATATACTTAAAAAAGATTTTCTTGTCCACACACAAAGCTGAGTGAAAGGTTATCATTATGTCATCATAGCTCCACCAGTTAGTTTCACACTGGATTATTATTATTATTTGTCTCATGTCATTTTCTTTGAAGTCTGAATTGTGTTCATTGGTAAGTCTAGCACCTAGGAATCGCAGACATCATCTCTGACTGGATATATATCAGAGCGTACCTCAATCTAGACCCTGAGATTGTTCCCACGTATCCTTCCCAAGTATCCTTTTAAGCTACAGCCATGTAGCTTAAGCTGCAGGATAGATAATAGATGGAATTTTCCGCTCCTTTCTTAAGGCTTTTAGAAATTAATGAGGCTTTTCTCTGTCCAAAATTAAAACACTTTATTAGATAACAAATTAGGAATCTAAAGTTATTGGGAATTTTATTATCAATATTTTTAAGAACTAATATAAGTCAGATTAAACATGAATAATGTGGCTGACAGATTGATATCTCTGTACATAATTTGTTATTTATTTTATTTTTCTGACTTAGTAGCCTATTAGTGAACTATAACTATAGTCATTTTATTGTATTGAAAAATCTTTAAGAATTCTTTTTACCTGAATTGTATAAAAATACTCTCAAGTCCAAAATATTATAAACATTCTATAAGTCTCTGAAAACGGAATTGAAATAAACATGAAATATGTTGTATTTCAGGATCAGTTGCCTTCTGCTACCATGACTCCTTCATGTTTATTGTTTTAGTCCTTCTAATTTTTGCTTCATAGGAATATCTATTTATATAGAATTTTTAAATATATTTGTATATATTTAAGTAGATATAAATATTTGTATATAATGATTATCCAGCTATACATAAAGATAAATTAGATACTGAAATGAATAAAAGTTTTGAGAAGAGTAGTGATAACTATCTGCCTAGTATCTACTTTTGGACTTTCACTTTTCATAATCACTGTTAATAATTATATTAAAGAATGACCTACCTTTTGGGTAATTCTTTCTGAAACTGATAGAGTTGTGTATTAACTTAGAAAAGGCCAGTTAATCCATCTTTCTGCTTTGATAACCTGGAGGCTGGCTCTTGCCAATAGTCTGGAGGTTTTACAGTAGGAGACTGGACCTAAGAGGGAGATAGACACCAGAAACCAACTTAGTAATCCCAGCAAGAATGATAATGCCCACACAAACCAAAAATACTATGGTTTGTACTAGTACAATAAATGCCTAATATCCTTGATGTCTAACTGCATGTGAAACCAATAAATAATTAAAAATTCCCTTATTGATTTATTCTGATAAATCACAAAGACCTTAAAATATTTTAAATCTGTTCTGTCAGCCCATTTTTAATATGGGAATCAGAATGTTGCTTGTAGAGAATGGAACCAGAACAGTGGAAGTTAAATATCCCTAATGTTTAGAGTTATTATGTGTAGTTTAATATACCAATTTGGCAATAGTTACAGTGTTGCCAATGAGACTAAGCCTATTCTAATTCTGTGAACTCTAGCCCCTTATTTCCTTTCTCCATACTTAGATTATCCAGTCTACTTGAAGTAAACCTTGGTAATGAGATGAGGAATAGTTCAAGATACCTGAAATGTCATGGCTCAGTCTACTTTAGACAGTGCTTACATGGTAGCCACCCACATTTCCTCAACTCTATTCTTCAGCAGATCAAGACCCCCAGCTATTCACATATCTTCTTTAATGCTTGCTAATGCAGTGTTATTGTCAAGGATAACTGGCCATGGACCATTTCTCTTTTAGGAGCCTTTGTATTTAATGTTGATTTTACAGTTTAACTCTTAGAAGGCAATCTGCTTTCCTCATTTGGGAGTTGTATGGTTTTGTTTTTGAGAAGGGTGTGGGTCATACTGTAGTTCTGAAGTTTTTAAAATAAACAACAGCTATTGTTTTTTGAGTGTCTGTGCTAAATGATCTACAAGTCATTTTTCGTCTGATACACAGTTCATTCTCAAAAAAGCATTACAACTTGATATTACATCTTACTTTAGAGATGAGCAAATTGAGGTGGCGTGATTAAAGTCTTACAGTTTGTAAATATTTGGAATCAGTTTTTTAATCAGTGTTTGTTTCCAAAGCCCTTATTTTTCTCTATGGTGCTATTATTTCTTAATAGAAGGTCTGCCGTACTCGAATACTTTTCTTTTGAAACTTTTAACACTAAGAAGAGTATTATTCAAGAAAGAATAGTGGCATCTCTTTTAGTATTATATTTTAAATTTAAAAACCAGTGATATATATGAAGGAAGTGGTGTTGCCAGTAGTTAATACCCTGCCTCCTATCCCACTAGTCTAGATAAGAATAGATGTTTCTGTAAACACTCCTTGTTGAACAAAACACACAGTTTTTCAAGGTCATATCAAGTGATAAATAGAGTTTATTTTTTATTAAAATTTTTAACTATATATATGTCAGTGCATGAAAACTTTTAATGAGAGAAAAGAGAACTCTATTTAACTAAAAATATCTGCACATATTTTTAACCTCGGATTATGTTACCCATCAGATGTACGTACAAAACATGTTTAATTTATCTAAGTGCATTGTCAAATAGACATCAGCTTTGTCAAACAAAACATCCATATTTGATTTGTTTTCCTTTTACTTAGGTATCTAAGGAGTTAATTATTCTGATAAACCATATCTAAATCTTACATAAAATTTTGGAAATAAATTGAAATATTTTTATATCCTCATCTCTTTTACTATTTTGCAAATTGGATATTTGAAATAAATGCCTACATTGGGTGATTTAGCAGCTGAGGAAAGGTAAATTCTCAATTGTTTCAAGATTAATAGTGATTTTAAAATTTATTCAATTCTTAAGCTTTAAACAAATGTCAAACTTTTTGTCATGTGTTCTGAGGTTTACATATAACCACTATCTCTATATTTCACAATGATCTTTTAATAAAATGCACATTTTATAATGGCAATCATTTATTTATTTTGTTTATTTTTATGAACTAAATTTTAGCTCTTTCTCTTCTTTTAACTCCCAACCATATTTGCTATTTTGCTATTCATAAACATAGACGTTCTGTTTTCAATAAGGTCTATCAGAGTGTAAAACTAGATGGGTATTTTTCTTTAAAATGGAATGGTCTTTCATTATGCAGTATTCTTAGGTGAATTCTCTTGTTTAAGAAGCCAGAATACAAGGGAGTGCTATATTAGTGTATTCTTCTCACAACAAACAAGCACTGTTCTGTTGCTACCTGCTTGGCCATTGTTTCTGACTGTGTGTGCTTTGCAGTGGTATTTGGATGGTTTCCTGCTCTCTGCCAGCACAAAAAGGCATTTCTGTTACAATGGCCCCTAACCACACAATGGCAGCATTAAGGATTTATGTGGAGGTTTCATTATTTTCTCCTCTTTTGTTCCTTCCAGGATGTCTTCCAAGCGACCAGCCTCTCCGTATGGGGAAGCAGATGGAGAGGTAGCCATGGTGACAAGCAGACAGAAAGTGGAAGAAGAGGAGAGTGGCGGGCTCCCAGCCTTTCACCTTCCCTTGCATGTGAGTTTTCCCAACAAGCCTCACTCTGAGGAATTTCAGCCAGTTTCTCTGCTGACGCCAGAGACTTGTGGCCATAGGACTCCCACTTCCCAGCACAATACAATGGTAGGTTTCTCAAGGTCTGTTGTGCCTACACTCACTTTTTGACCAGTTCAGTCTTCTAATAGTTTGGCTTCAGTCCTTTGCTTTATAATTGTCATCTACTTAATAGCCATACACAAGATTCACTCCCAACATCTTTGAATTCTAAGTAACTGGATTTCAGTAGGGAGAAAAAGATATGGTATTTTTTTGTTTTTTCCAGAACTCGGATTTTGAGATACTTACAATTTAATTTGAGGGGGAAAAACATGTAAATATAAGAATGATTTTAAAGTAACATTTACAATTAACAGGAAAGTTAGATGTTATTCTATTTCTAATAAAAGTTTTTTTCCAGTTACAACATAGTTTGAAGACTTCCATCATAATAAATCATTGTGGGTGTTTTTTTTTTCTTTCCATTTTTTGCTTTTCTTGGATTGGATTTCAGTATTCCTTAAAGTACTGGAAATATTATAGAAGAATATATTTCATAGAGACTATAGTTTTCTAATGGGACCACACCAATTTCTAATTCAGTCCCATTCATGTTGTTGTTTTGATAATTCAGTAGTTCCCTGCTGCATCCTGTTCCAGAATTTGAAACTCAGGATAATTTATCTGGCCTCTCAGCCTGAGGTCTGGATCACTGGGAATCCGTGGTTTCACGGATGAGAAGCAAGAAGGCAGCATAGCATCTTTGGCTGAAGCTTAAGCAGCAGACACACACAAATAAGGCTTTTAGGAACTTCAATATGGAGAATCAGCTAGCTGGCAGGGCAACAGGGCGCTTAGCGGCCAGTAAAGTCACCCTCACCTTTACAACATGGCTGCTGGGGTGGATGCCACGTTTCTGTGCCCTCTCTCCTCTTCACCTTCAAGAATGATAGTGCCATTCACTTTAGCCAGGTTCCACCACAAAAATGTGTCATCACACATTCTCTTATCTTTAAAGACAGCTCTGATCCTGTTTAAGTACTTTTCTTTCTCTAGGAAGTTATTGTACATCATAAAAGTTCATGGTACTGAAATATGTCCACTGGTTTACGTGATTGTGTTACTTTATGGGGAGTTAAATCAGCAAGAATCAGGGGTCTTCTAATAGCTGTGAAATAAACACCAATCTTTGGTAGTCACATTAGGTTTAAATACTCTCATTCAGCATTTTGAAAGCCTTACTGGTAAAAATTTCTCTGGCTATTTAACTATTTGCAATATAGTGTTGTGTCTTTTTTGTGTGTGTATGTGTGTTGTTTTTTGTTTTTGGTTTGTTTGTTTGTTTGTTTTTTAACCAAGAATAATGTTTTAGCTAACACTTAGCACTTTATAGATTTTAAGCATGTTACATACGTTAACTCGTTTAATTGTCACAGTGTCCCAATGAGGTGTTATTAATCATCCCATCTTACAGGTGAGGGAACTGGGCTCAGAGAGGTTAAATAAACAGCTACTACGTGGGACAGCTACTGCCAGGCTTACCCAGGCTGTCTAGCTTTGGAGTCCATGCTTACACACATTAAAAGCTTTTCCCAAGAGCACAGGCATATTTTATTTTCTGACTATTTTTTTTTTATTTGGCAAGTTAAACCATGCTATCTATAATTTCCCCTTTCTCCCTCAACTATGAGTTTATGTTACTTATGTACAATGAATACAACCTTTTGGCTTCCCCTCAAAAAGGTAAACCTGCCAAAACCAGTTTGGCTCAGTGGATAGAGCGTCGGCTTGCGGACTGAAGGGTCCCAGGTTCGATTCTGGTCAAGGGCATGTACCTGGGTTGCGGGCACATCCCCAGTGGGAGATGTGCAGGAGGCAGCAGATCGATGTTTCTCTCTAATCGATGTTTCTAACTCTCTATCTCTCTCCCTTCCTCTCTGTAAAAAAATCAATAAAATATATATAAAAAAAGGTAAAACTAGGAAAAGAAAGGGGGAAAATAGCACAGTGCAGTTCAAGGTAAAGATGTTGGACTCTTCACTTGACCTTGCATCACTGCTAAAGGCATGTTCCTCTCAATATTGTGACCATTGCTCTCTCTTAGGAAATACCTTGTTGAGAGTGCTTCTTGGTTTGGTTCTCTTGTGATACTACCATAAACATAACCACAGATTTGAAGGAGTGGATATAAATAGTGATGACTGGAAGAAAACCACAAAGATAAAGGGCAGATTATTTTAAGTATACTCAAGGGTGGATATAAGAAAGTATATTAAATTGCATACTGTAGTTGGGGGAGTGGATTCTGTGATGCAGGATATATAGGAAAATGAAACCATTCAGTGTGTAATGGAAGTATTCAGTTCCACCAAATAAAAAGTATGAACTGCCTACTTTATATCAAATTGTTTGTTGAATATTATGCAAATAGATTTCAATTGGATACAACCCTCTCCTTAAACAACTTCCTCTAGAGGAAAAGTTCTTTAAAAAATTTATATATATATATATATATATATATATATATATATATATATATATAAATTTCTCTATTTCAAAGAGAAAGGGAAAGTGAAATATAGAAACATCAATGATCAGAATCATTGATCAGCTGCCTTCTACACACCCCCTACTGGGGACTGAGCTTGCAACCTGGGTATGTGCCCTGACCTGGAATTGAACCATGGCTTGCTGGTTCATAGGTCAATGCTCAAACACTGAACCACACCAGCTGGGCTTGAGCAGACGTTCTTAACTAAGGTATATGGATCTCCTGAAAATGAATGGAGAATTCTGAGTATGAACACATGTGAGTAGGAATATGGTTTTCATCAGATTTTCAAGTAGATCTGTAACCCAAATAGGTTAAGGCCTGCTGTTCTAGAAGTTAAAACAAATGACTTTAGTTTTACTGACATCAACACTCGTAGTTTTCTCTTAATATATGTCCAATTGGTTTCAAAATTTGTTTCTGTCTCAAACATTTCTTGATTCCACCACCTTTTCATCTCTTGAGTAATCAGTTGGAGGAGTCCCCTATGTGATCTCAAATGTTCAGCCTCTTTCCTTTCCTGTCTTTCTTTCAATTTCCACCAGACTAGTTCCCCTGAGAAAAGAGTTGGATTTTTTACCCGACTTTGGAATCCAGTGTATGTTCTTGTTGCTTACAGTATTTAGTCTAAAAATCTTTCTCTCAGTATAAAATTCTATATAGACTAGTAATGAACTATGGCTTAAGTCTCCTCTCCTGCCACATCCTGCAATGATATCAATGCTCCAGCCATCCAAGCATTTGATTCATCTTCATAAACATATCGCTTTATTTATAAACATGATACAGCTTTATTCTTTCCAACTGTAAAACCTCTCCTTTTTTATATTTTACCTTCCCAGTGAATTGTGCATCTCCCACAAGACTGGGGTCAGAAAATGCTTCTTTTCAGAGACTTTCATTGATCTCCCAAAGCAGAACAGTTGCTGCTTTGTTCTTTTATCTATGACACTTGTTTATATCTTTTTTATGGCCTATATTATAATGTATGTGTTTATGTGTCTGCTTTTCTATGTATTCCTTGAAGGCATAGTCATATATATTTATATTTATGATATCCAGCATATAATAGATAGCTAATTTATTATTACTGATTAAAGGGCAGTGCTTATATGGGAGATTAAATATATATTTGGGGGCAAAGTTGTTAAGACACTTTTCATGGCAAATATGCTGAATTTCTAGAAATTTTAGCACTAAAAAAGAATCTACTAATGCAGTATATTCTGAAAACAGGAAGTATGTCATAATAGCTCTGATATATTCAACTATTAAGCTCATTAAGTAATATTTTACCCATTTATCTAAATTATTTAATATATTTATAGAATTGTTATTCAACACAAATACTTTATATTTTTGTCTGAATACTAGGTCTTTGTCATGTTCACATAACAGGTCATTTTATTTAAGTAGAACTATACATTTTCTATTTTTTTCCTATTCAATATCTTTGAGAACAGAGAGACTGTCTCATGGTCTTTATATCATATAATTCAATTGGAAGGGGAAAAAGCTTTGCCGACTTCATTGCCGATTTATGTGTGACATTCGTGCTACATTCTTAAATAAAAAAGAAAGCTATTAAGAGGTCTACATTTTTGTATTGCCTACATAGTTTAGAGACAAAGTAAAACCAATGAGTAATCTTTGGAATGATAACTCAAAGTTAGAGAGAGATGCTTTCAGTATAAAATTCAAGTTGGAAAATATTTCCTGAGGTCAAAGTTCTGTATAGTTAATAATTGCTGCCATATAAAAATATTGAGTAATTAATTAGGATCCTTTGTATGCAAGTGCTAATGTTTTGAATTGGGTCAGGTAAAGACATAATTTTTCCTTTCTGGAGTTGTGTTTGTTTCTTTAATACTTTTGAGAAATAAACTAAGTTCCTAACTAAGAGCCACTCCCACAGGTGGAACTGATATGAGTACTCTGTGTCCTTCTCCTCTTAGAAGGTTTCACTACTATGCTGAGTACACTATAGATGAACTGTATTAAGCATATCATATACATATATTTATAAAGAACTGTCTGATTTCTAATCAATATAAGATGAGACACAGATAGTTGTAAGTCTGAACAGACTGTTGGTTCCTTCTCTGAAGCACTCTTGAGCTTGCAAAGCAATTAATCACAAAATTTGATTCTCATATAATCTTCAAAAAGGTAAAAAGGCAAGTATGATTCTGACATGAATGGAAAGGCAGTCCTCAGCTTTGTTTTTATGGAAGGTCTGATTTACTCTTCTGGCTCTGCTCCTTTTATTCAATTTTTAAAAATAATTTTGTAACATGGGTTTGCTGAGGCTCTCACTTCAGAGTTCCAGAGATAAGCAAGAATCACTAATTTCTGGCTCATTTCTAACAATAGTTATGATATAGATGGATTTATTTCATGATGTGAAGAACTGTTCAGAACATGTATTCATGTCAATCAACACGATTATCTATGAGCACCAGAGGGAATCAATGAAGGGAAGTCAAGGAGAGCATTAGAGGCACCCGGGGGACTCTATGGTGGCCGTTGTGGGGCTCACTTTCTATCTTGTGTCTTCTGTTAGTGAGATTGTTGTTCTAGTGTCAAATGTGATGTGAAATGAAAGTCTTGACCACCTGTGGTTTCTGAATTATCAGGTTTTTTTTTTGTTTTTCACAAAAGGCCTACTCTTATCTCAGCCAATCTTTCTTTGTGACTCAGGTCTTTCCTGAGTTGAGTGAACAGTTTTATATAAATATAGAGTGGCTGCTCCCCAAGATTGGTTTTAAAAATGTAGGTATTTATCTTAACAATATAATATTTTCTTAAAAATTAATTCGAGTTACCCACTCTACAGATAGCTGAATGACATATGAAATAAATACTATGGGTGTAATTTTCTGACATTTAAAGAACTATTTGATTTGGAAATATGATGTTATAATATGTTTTAATATCTCATTTATTGTGTATATTGATAACACTTTCCTGGAATTGTTAAGGAACTCTGGGGATATATTACAATAGGTTTAATGATAAACTTGATGTATGTTAAGGTGTTGAAACCTTTCAGGGACACATTATCATAAAGCAACGTTCAGTGTGAATCAGTTTCTTTCTGAAGTTCATAACAAAAGGAAAAGGTGTTTTCTTAAGTTGATATAGTATAAAATTTGGAAATATTGCCGAGTATAAAGTATAGCAATTGCTAAGCTGCAACATATGAAAAGCAAACTTGAACACTCAAATAATTTATTCAGTGCACACGACAGAGAGAGGCTTAGGTTCACTGTCAACTCCTGTGATTCTTTATTTACCCAAAATAATTTTAATTGCTATATTATAGCTGTGCCTTGAAATACCCTTTATATAATTTTTGCTTATAATCTAACAGTCGTTAGTAATGTATTTTTGTTGTGTGACTAGAATAATGTTATGTGTGAAGTACTGTTCAGAGAACTTATGAAGAAAAAGAGAAAAATGCATGTGCTATTTAAAAATAAGTCACAGAATAAAACCTTAATTATGGTATGGTAAAGATTCCTATTTTTATATGGTGGTTTTTATAAGCTTTACAGTGTCTGGTTACCTTTTACATCAAACTTAGCATGAGTTATTGGATAGCATAATGCATACCGGTATTAACACCAGTGTGGTTATTGTGCCAGTTCTAATAATGAGAATTGCATTGTTTAGGGAGAGCAGTCTCCTACACTCTAGACAAAAGTGTAATTACTTTTGAACGATGTGGAATGTGCTCAGTTTAATAGCATGGAGAATAGATTCAGAAAGATTCAGATAAAGTAAGCTTGGAAGCCATATGTGCAGTGTGGCAGTATAAAATTATGATAGTAGGCAGTATAATTCAACACACACATACTGGATTTCACACAGTTTATCTATAAACTGCTGTTTCTGTAAGAGATAGGCTTGCTTATCTGAACAAGGCCAATTCAATTGAAACGAGGTGAAAAGGGTGACAAGTCTGTATTTGTTTTTTATGGTAAATTGATGTTTATCATACAATGAAATTACATTGTTACAAACATTATTCTGTGAATGTTGTCAGAAAATACCACATGAAGCTGTTTATCTAGATATAATCCCAGGCTTGTGTTTGAATGTAAGTGGTTCCATTTTTATACTTGCATTGTTTCTGAAAATTACCCCCAGGGCTAGCAGGAATGAAGACATGTGAAAAACAACCCATTGGGGTCCAACAAAGCCATTGAATAAGCTGTGCAATAGATCGGTTTGTCCTATAGCTATACAATTCCAATCCTGTTTTCTGGTTTTCTGGAATGGATAGGTGGCTGGGAGAGGGTGTCATATCAAGTCGAGAAAAGCTTGGTGAATATGATGGTCACAGAATTTGCTGTTGAGTTTACAGTTAGCTGAGCCTTGAGAAATCAATGACTGTCTTCTTACATAAAAACTCGCTGTACATGGGAGTTGTGAGATAGTTGACGACACTTAATGAGGGTCTCCTGTTAGCACCACCCCATCATCGTGCTGTGCAGTGACAGGGGAATAAATAAGAACTTCTAACGCAGGGGTAATGGGGGAACATGTGTTTGCAAAGGAAGATTTGTCCTAATGGAATTTAATGGCTTTTACATAATAGGGAGTGTTACGAAAAGATTCAACTCAATACAATAAATACCTATCAGCAAAGATACAGAAATAAATAAGAACTAGTCTCTTCTTTCTTGTAGCTTCTTGTAAAGTGTGGAGGTAGGATAAGCACAAAAGTCACTATCCTGTTATATAAAGTATTAGAACCCTGAGAGAGGCTAATAAGTGCAAAGGAGATTCACAGTTGAAAGATATCCCATTTGTATGTATATATATATATATATACACACACACACACACACATTAGGTACCTTGCCATTAATGCAAGGTCTTTAATTTATAGTATAGTTTTGTTTGTGCCATAATATCTTTTCCTGGAAGAAATATAAAAGAAAAAAGAGCAAGTTAAAACAATAGTGAAGACAAAGTTCATTGTTAAGGTCATACTATAAAAGGTGGGAAGGTTAGTAAGAGGTGCATCTCACATTCATAAGAATAAAAACAACTATTTCAGATATTGGGGCTTTCACTATTTCCTTTCTTTATCTGATGACCACCTTGAATGAAGTGGGAAGAATGATGATCTGCTTGGCTAGGATACTGGAAAGAGCAGAGACACTAAGAAGCTATGCCGGGAACTTACTTGAATGGTGTTCCTGGTTTTCTGGAATGGATAGGTGTTCATCTTTCATCTCATTTGTCATTCTGGTACCTGCATAATCCTTTGTACTTTGGTGTTAAAAATAATGAAAAGTTTGGGAACCAAGTTTCATTCTGTATCTTACATGTTGAGTTTTCAATTCTTCCTCAGTGTCTTCCTTTGATTCTTTTCCTCCTTTGCTTCTCTGGTTTCCCTGTCTTTCAATTTGCCTCTATCAAAAACATTCTTAATGGATCCTCTTAAGGATCTCAATGGAGCCATTATGAGGAAGAGAGACAGAGTGAGAGAATCAGCACCATTGTGCACTGATATATACTTCCTTCTTATTTGCATATATTGCCTCTTGGGGATTTGCCAAACCTCCCTGCAGTAGGCCTGGGTTTCTCTTACTGTGTGTGATTAATGGATCAATTGGTTCTGTGATAAAGTTTTCATTGGTTTTTAGGAGACAGGGACAGTATAGAGAGTTCTTCACAAAACTATATTTCTCCAATTTATTCAGATTATATTTGTTTACTTTTCTCTTATGAGCCAATGTCGATAGTAAGTGACAAGTTTATTTTTAATGTCCTTACTTGGGAAAAAAAAAACACTTAGAATTATATATTAGTTCCCAAATTATTTTTTAAATTGTACTTATCAGTGAATCCAAATGTCTGCCATCTAGTGCTTTAGTGGTTTCCTATGCCTTTTGTGTATCCAGGTATGTCCCCTGACCAGGAATCGAACCATGACCTCCTGGTTCATATGCTGACACTCAACCACAGAGTCACTCTGTTCGGGCTTCACTCAGTTCTTGATTGTTTCTTTAACTTAGTTGCTTTTGTCTTCATATTTCTTTTGTAAGGGAATCCAAAAATGGGAATTTTGCAGTGTTGGTGCTGGAATTCTAGGAATTGGAATGAAGTCTACAAGACTCAGCAACTCAGTTGCCAATGGGACCTCAAAATATTTTAAATAATACTTACCCCATATTTCCGCTTGGCTATATCACTCTATACAACTATCCACTGTACCTAAAAAAGGAAAAGTTATCTTTGTATAGCAACCTCTTTGGATCTGAAACTGAAGTCATAAGGAAGTATTAGATTTTCATCATATTTTTTTTCTCACTTACTTTGACAATTAGACTCATATAGCTTTCTCTTTTAAACATGCAGACAAAGGCAAATACCTGGATTTGTGGGGGTGGGGATACATTAAAAAATAGAAAGGAATTTTATAAGATAGAAAAATCTAATAGGAAGATTGGGGGAAAGTATTTTCAAGATAAATGATTCTTTATGAAATGACAGTATGAATTCAAAATACTTAGAACGCTATTGGTACCACATTAGGTGCATGTAAAAGCCTGTATAATTTTGTTAAGCAATGTCACCCCAATACATTCAATGGAAATGTTTTTTTAAATAAATACAAGCATTAAATATGTTTAAATCCTTTACTTCCTCCACAGCCCTGAGATGTCCATAATTTCTACCAGCATTACAGCTGGCTTTAAAACTGAATTCATGACAGTAGTTCAGTGTGCTACCAGTTTTGATCATCTTGTGCCTGTTCCCCCTGTTTCTTGTTTTAGAAAGTAAATTTCATCATTTTCTCTCTTCTACTAGATATGAGTAGTGGGGGTTTCTTTGGCATTTTAAATGGGACACAAATATAAAGCTAAGTTGACAGCTGTAATCTGTCCCTTTGGTTACATATCTTCTTTGTACAAAGGCCACATGTGTGTATGTTTTTAATTTCTTATAGACCATTTTTAGGAACGATCTATGGGAACAGATGAGGTGTGAACGCAGGGAGAGCAGCCTTGGCCAGCTCCGCCACACTGACATCACATGATAAAGTCAATGAACACAAGTGACTGGATTTTGTGTCTTGTTTAGTCAAGGCGGCTTCTGTGGCAGCAAAGCAAACAATGTTATCATTATATAGAGAAGCAGTGTTTACTTCAGTGTCTCT
This sequence comes from Myotis myotis, assembly GCF_014108235.1. Lineage (NCBI taxonomy): Eukaryota > Metazoa > Chordata > Mammalia > Chiroptera > Vespertilionidae > Myotis > Myotis myotis. The sequence continues at coordinate 180,513,451 of NW_023416335.1, forward strand.
TTTTAGCTCTTAAAAATCCAGCCTGTCTCAAGATAAAACAGTTAATCTTGCTGGTCGATATTCCTAAACGAGAAAATACTATTCTAAGGGTTAATAAAACATTTCAAATAAAGGTAGGGTATGAAAAGGGGGCATAATTTCAAAGGCACACATTAAGTAGCTTTGCATACATATACAAATATAAAATATATGCCATGTTAAAAAGTCAAAACCTGTATTAATGAGTAACAAAAAATAAAGTATAATAACTTAGAGTTTTACAGTTAATAAATACTTAAGCTTGCCATCCTGGACCCCACCCTCTATGTGAGCATATAATCTGGAGAGGGGAGATTGCTGAGCTGCTATAATAGCCATCTTTGGGCTTTGTGGCTGGGATGCTTTCCACACCAGGGACACAGGATCAGGGAATATGCTTCTTCCGTATCTGAGATTCTGATTTCTCCAGGGTCTCCAGTAGAACATACAAAGCAACTTTGAGAGTCATGGGTGAATATATCTTCCAGCCTAGCTTATCATTGCAACTCAAATGTGGGAGATTTCAAGCAATCAGTACTCTTTAGAATATGGTATTTAATAATCTACACTAATAAAAGACAAACATGCAAATTGACCATACCTTTGCTACACCTTAAGCCATGCCCACCAGCCAATTAGAGTGACTATATGCAAATTAACCCGACCAAGATGGCAGCCAGCAGCCATGGAGCTGGAGCAAGCAGGAGGCTTGGTTGCCCCAATGATGGAGGAAGCCAAGCTTCCTGCCTGCTGTGGCCCCAGCTCTGGGCTCCACTCAAAGCAACAAAGTTTTAATTATAGAAGATAAATAAACCCCAGATACCTGCTTTCAGCCGGCAGTGGCCACGGAGCTGGAGTGAGCAGGAGGCTTGGTTGCCCCTGGCAATGAAGGAAACCAAGCTTCCCTCCCTCCCACCCTGGCCAGCTCTGAGCTCCTTTCAAGACTACAAAGTTTCAATTATAGAAGGTAAATAAATCCCAGAATAAAAAAAAGAAAAAGAAAAAAAAGAGAGGCTGGGAGCTTCCATCGCCGGGGTCGGGGGTTGGGGAAGGATTGGCCAGCCTGAAAACGGCCCTCATCCCCTCACCCAGGCTGGCCAGGCACCCCAGTAGGGTCCCCTACCCTGAAGGGGGTGTGACCAGCCTGCAAACAGCCATCAGCCCCTCACCCAGGCTGGCCAGGCACCCCAGCAGGACTCCTACCCTGATCCGGGACACCCTTCAGGGCAAACCAGCCGGCCCCCACCCATGCACCACGGCTCTATCCTATATAATGAACGGGTAATATGCAAACTGTCCCTAACAGTAAAATGTCTGGGAATGACTGGTCACTATGACACACACTGACCACCAGGGGGCAGACGCTCAATGCAGGAGCTGCCCCCTGGTGGTCAGTGTGCTCCTACAGGGGGAGCTCTGCTCAGCCACAAGCCATGCTGACAGCTGCCAGTACATCGGTGGTGGTGGGAGCCTCTCCCGCCTCCTCAACAGCGCTAAGGATGTCCGACTGCAGCTTAGGCCTGCTCCCCCCTGGCAAGTGGACATCCCCCAAGGGCTCCTGGGCTGCCAGAGGAATGTCTGATTGCCAGCTTAGGCCCAATCCCCTGGGGAGGGGGCCCAAGGCACCAGGTGGTCATCCCCTGAGGGGTCCTAGTCTGCAAGAGGGCACAGGCCCAGCTGAGGGACCCCCACCCCCAAGTGCACAAATGTTTGTGCACTGGGCCTCTAGTTACTAATAATAGGAATGTGTGATAAGTCATGTTTTCTATGTACCAGCCACCCTATCTTTATTAGCCAGTTTTTATGTCAACCCAGTAGTTCAATAACTGATTATCTCCAATGTATCTATGAAAAACACTCTTGGTTAAAGTGATCTAATAGGTAAGTGTTTGCATTCATGACTTCAGAATCCAAGCTCTGAATAATTGTGCCCACTGCCTCTCCACTCCTGCAAACATTAAAATCATCTTTATAGTTTATCAGAATTAATTATTGTACTAGCCTTTAGAAATTCTTGTGGCAAACCCTTGCTTGATTATTCTACCTTAACACAGAGACAACTTGGTTTTTAAAATCATTTTAGAAGAAGTTAAATGGACCAAGAGATTTAACTATTTCAGAAGGTTTACTATAAGTTTTACATAGGATGTTAGGCAATATATGGTATATCAAAGAATTATTTGCTAAGCCTTTCACATAAAGATTACTGTTAATCTGTGCTCTGGCTATACATAGTGTTTTAGCACATGACTGGTAGTAAAAAAATTACTGGGTATATTCCAAATTGTATTATTGGATATTTGTATGGCATTTGGCAAGTTGTAATTTTCTTTACCTTATTTTTGCCACCTATAAAATGGGGATGATAACAATAGCGTCTCACTTACAGGGCGCTTATAATGTTTAAAGTCAATACACATAAAGCACTCTGGTGCCTGGAATATAACTTAGTACATGTTATTTATTGGTTAAACAAATATCTACAGAAATGTTTACATTCTGTGATCCTGGAGAAAAATGGGACACTGTATATACATGTCATGTTTTTCATTCTTGTAAATTTAATTAACCTACAAGAGGGTTGTAGGTTCAAACCATGTATCTGGTTGGGGCCCATGTGGGAGGCAACCAATCAATGTGTCCCTGTGTCTCTCTCATTTCGATGTCTCTCTCACCCCCCTTCCACTTTCTGGGGGGGGGGGGCAATGGAAAAAATATCCTCATTCCTTGAGTGATAATCAAAATATATGTAAACATTGCTTAAGTTTACTTGTGTGACTATCCTGGAGGCTACATGCCGGGAGCCGGTCCATCCTTGCTGTTTCAAGGGACCTGGCATATATGGCATACTGTTCTTAATATGTTTGCTCACCTTCTTGGCACTATGTGTTTTAACCAAGGTCACTTCTCTGAGAAAGGTTGTTTCCCCAGGTAGGGATTTTCCCCTGAAGTTAGGGAGGGAATAACCCCTTAACTAAGTGCCAGGCGGGTAATTAATCACTTTAACTATGAACAATCATGCTTAAGCTACATAATCTTTACTCCCTGGAATGGAGATAAGAAACGCCCTAACCTTTGGAATAGAGATTGATAGGATTGGAATCAACTGGTATAAATATAGATGTAACAAGACAACAGGACACAGAACCTAGATACAGAACCTACACAGAACCTAGAGACAGAAGAACTTCGCTGGAGACAACATGGCAAAAGATCCTGGAGAACAGAAACTGGACACAGAACCTAGAGACAGAACCTAGGGAGAGAACATGGCAAAAGATCCTGGACAGAATCTGGCTACAGAACTTGGTTGGAGAACCTAGACAGAACCTGGCTGAAGAACCTGGCTACAGAACTTGGTTGGAGAACCTAGACAGAACCTGGCTGAAGAACCCGGCTACAGAACCTTGTAACCGAACCTGGCTGGAGAACCTAGTGAGAGAACATGGCTACAGAACCTGGCTGGAGATCCTAGACAGAACTTGGCTGGAGACCCTGACAAGAGAACCCGGCTATGATGATCACCTGAACGCTGCCTCTGTGTCATTCCTTCTTCACCAACTCCGTCCACACCTTTGGGGACCCCTGGACCTGCTGGGGTTGGACCCCAGCAGCTAAATAATGATTTTCATTTAGGACATGGCTAATGAGGTTCCTGTTGATTACTATCATTTTATTAGCATATTGACTTTTTGTTTTGTTTTGTTTGTTTACATTTCAGTACACTTTAAAATTTGTTTCATTTCAGAAAATTTTGAGGTACTCTGTGGAATTCAATTCTTTATTGATTAGTATTATATTTGTTGCTTTTTAGTCTTTGATCATTCACTTCTGTTTACCCAAAAAGGCAGCTTGAAGAGTTTAAAACAGGTTGTGATATGGATAAAAGGCTTAATGCAAATGGATTTGTTACTGGTGGAATGCTCTACCTGTCCGCACCTGCCACTGGTGGAGGTGGGCTTCTTGGGATATCACGGGAGGAATTTCCTGAGGCCCCACAAAAGAATGAGATATCGTGGGAAGTTTTATTTCTGTGGAATTAAGCCCCTGGGTTCCCAAGTTCCCATCTCCCTCCAAGGAAAAAGTCCCATTTTGTCTTCAGGGGGCTAAGATCAAAGTCATTGTCCACAGTTTCTGCTCCATATTTGCACAGCATTCTGCTAGCTTGTGTTCCTAGCTGCAGTCCATTGTGTGTGGGGTACACATGGCCATGGACCATGTGTTTCTAGGGCCACAGGGCCATAGGAGTGAAAGGAAGCAGGAGCGAAGCGAGAGGAGCAAGAGAGAGAAAAAATTCTTTGTTTCTGGTTTAAAACTCACATCTTACCGGTTTGGCTCAGTGGATAAAGCATCGCCTGGGGACTCAAGGGTCCCGGGTTCGATTCTGGTCAAGGGCATATACTTTGGTTTCGGGCACATCCCCAGTAAGGGGTGTGAAGGAGGCAGCTGATAGATGTTTCTCTCTCCTTGATGTTTCTAACTCTCTATCCCTCTCCCTTCCTCTCTGTAAAAAATCAATAAAATATATTTTAAAAAAATAAAAATAAAACTCACATCTTACCCAATGAATCCTTTGGGATTTCCCATGCTTGCAGAGGCTCCATCCCCCAGCCAATGATCTTTGTTCCCAGGCTAGATTGACAGGCAAGTACCTTCCCTACATCATTCGGACTTCACTGCATGCACCCATCTTCCTCCTCATCAGTCATCAGGTCCCTTCCCCAGTGATCTGCAGGGAATGGACCAGTGGTTCCCTGGGGAGCGCGAAGCTGCAGCTTCCTGGTGAAGCTGCCCAAATGACCAGGCTTATAATGCCTGGCTTCCCCTTTGCTTCTTTCCTATTATTAATATTCACTAGCTAGTTATGGCAGTAACTGATTTATATAACAGGTCTACCTGTCAGAAATCTGACATGTTGAATCTAACACTGTCACACCTAACTAAAATATGTACAGCTCTAGCTGCTAATTCTTGATGATTAAACAGACCTCCCTGCCTGTGTTTTAATGGTTAAAACTTTGACTTGTCACTTTCCTAATCGGTTTCATGGGATCTTTTTTATTTCCTGTCATATAAACTCTTCCCTGCGCACTTATGTCCTCTTCAGCGATTCTATAATTATTTTTGTTTTACATAGATAGAAACATGTTTTTCCTCCTTTTTTACATATGGTGTTTTGCTTCATGCAGAGAGAACTACACAGATGACGTGCTTTTAAAAATCCAAATTTTATTCCATTTTACATTTTTATGTTTATAACCCTGAATGTCTCCAAAATGTCCTTACCTAAAGCACTTCATAGTCTCATTACTAGATTTATACCAGTAACCATACATGAGCTTTCTTAGGGATAATCTTTAAGCAGAACTTAGTAAGACAAGCTTTGAAAACTATCATTCCCAGGAAAGTAAATCGTGAATCAGGAAACATCACTTTAATCTCTCCCCTTGACAATTTAATAGGACAGATTGAAATATCAAAGCTGATGCAAGGGGATCAATGGATTATCTCAGGCCCTGAACATATTATTTTAAATTGGGGGACTTGACAGAGTGGTTGTGAGAGGGATGTGTATTGTGTGTTCCTTGTCATGTGCAGAGCATTAAGTTTTCAGAGCTCAGGACTGAGTGGATGTGGTTTACCTGGACGTGAAGCGGGAAGAAAGGAATTAGGAGGGAATGAAAGAGAAAAGGGGGGCTACAGGAGGAGCAGGGTAGAGAGATTTACATGTGAACTCAGGGGGCTTTGTCATGGCAATTGTATAAAGTGATATACAGTGCAAATCGACTTGAGCATGTCCCTGGATAGCAGGCGGTTTACAGCCTCCACGAGCAGAGATTACTGCCTTATCTTGTCATACTAAATTAACATGGCAGCACATTGTTAAACAGTGGTGACCTCTTCATCTGGGGAAATCGCCACCTAGAAGAAAGGTGATATTTAAGTCTCTCTCTCTCTCTCTCTCTCTCTCTCTCTCTCTCTCTCTCTCTCTTTCTTACACCCTTAAATTATTTGCAGGTTAGACTGTAGCCATTTTTAAATTATTATAGAAATAATTTTATACTAAGGTGACAAAAGATAGGTGCAGTTAGCTAAAATGGAGACTTTGGGTAGAATAATAAGATTTTACTTATTCAATGTTCTAAACATGCCATGCATGCTATCTTTATACATTGATACAATGGGGCTAAGAACGCATATGCTGCCACTTAATTCCTAATTATTCTACAAATAGCTTATTAATTTATGTAAAAGTTAATTTTTAGACTTTGTATTAAGATTCTCATTTCAACGGACAAGTGAAGCTCCCTCTTAACCATTTGTTACAAGACTAACATTAGGTAAGCTTCACATTTTCAACTTGAAATGTGCCAAGAATATTCACCATCCTTTGCTCAGTCTTGAACCAGGACCACGCTGTAGAATGGAGATGGATGGCTTACTCTTAAGCTTCCCTCTTCTTAGAAAATATCTGTTCAAAGCACATTAGGTATCTACCAATTCCTATTTCTTTTTTCCTATTTTCTTTTGGCCCTTAGTTGTTTGAGTTGAAAAGTAGTATTGGTATAGGATTTCAGAGAGTTTGTTTTACATATAGTCTGCCATTTCAAAGCATTGTCTCATTATTTACACTTGTAGAACTAATCATTTCCCTTAGGTTCAGTTTTAACATAGCTCCCTGTTTAGGTTCAGCTGAGTCCGTGGACTCACCTTGTGTCTCTTCAGGATCATCTTAGCATCTGGATATCTTGGGATCATTCCTTCAGTTTATCTCCCCTTCTACAACTTTAGCATTTAGTTCAATTTTCTTCTATGTTGCTACTTATAATATTTCAAATTTCTCTTCTACCTGACAGGCCTTTAGCTACTGGTGCAACCTATCATCTCCTCTTCCCGTTCCCTTTCATTTCAGTGCTTATTTCACTTAGCATAATACTCTCCAGGTCCCTCTATGCTATATCAAAGGGTAAGAGATCCTTCTTTTTTATAGCTGCATAGTATTCCATGATGTAAATGTACTACATCTTTTTTATACACTCATCTACTGATGGACACTTGGTCTGTTTCCAGATTTTAGATATTGTAAGTGGTGCTGGTGTGAACATAGGGGTGTGTATATTCTTTCTGATTGGTGTAATGTAGCTTTTCAAACTTGCTTCATGAATCTTTAAATAAAATTCATCTAAATGTGCTTTATACAGCCATTCCACAGTGGGAATAATCCTTTATCAGTAGGTTCTTGATTATCCTTTGTACCAAAGAAAACTCAATGATCTAATCTAAATCAGAAATAAGGGTTTATTTGATTTACAAACAAGTATTACATGGAAATTAGAGTATACTAGCATGCAAAGAATTCATAAGAAGTGTGGGTGAGAATGATTTCCTTAGCTGGCAGACATACAGACTATTTGGTATTTTATAATAAAGGTTCATTAACATTTAAACAAGTGGGTGTTTTTTGTTGTTGTTGTTGTTGACAGCAATGACATTGCAGTTAATTCTTGGCTCTGGAATCAAATGCTCAGAGATATTAATTTAATGAGAAATGTAGATATCACCACAGGCATGGCTCAGTGGTTGATTGTCGACCTATGAAACCAGAGGTCACAGTTTGATTCTCATGGGGGCATATGGCTGGGTTGTGGGCTTGATTACCAGTGTGGGGTGTGCTGGAGGCAGGCGATTAATGATTCATTCTCATCATTGATGTTTCTATTTCTCTCTCCCTCTCCTTTCCTCTCTGAAGTCAATAAAAATATTTTTTAAAAAATGCAGATATCAAGCTTGAGTTACAATGAAAGCACACACCATTTTTCCTATTAGCTAAAAATAATATCACTTTTAAAAAGGATTTATTTTCATTTGTTAAAGCTGTTACATGTGAGGAAAGTAAGATATTAAACTAAACTTTGCTAATATTTTATAACTTAGTGAATTTGAGAGCGAAGGTCATTTTGGTTGTCCATATGATAAAACATTTATTCCACTAGTTTAGCTCTAATTGTCACTGAATATGAAGACAATCTACTGGAAATATTCATCACCCCTTTGATTCCCAGGGTGCGTTTGTTTATCTTGTTTGGCTAGATTTGGGCCTCCTCTTCTTGCAGTTCTATGCAGACTTTAGCATTCTTTTGAAGCTAGTGATCTTCCTAATTATTCTAAAATCAAAAACATATTAATAGCTCTGTGATAGAACTACCATGCTATAGAGAAACTAGTCACCAAATAGTATAGTGAAATAGTAATATGAGCATATAAGTGTATGCTAAGTGTCTGTGATTTCATAGTCATTTATTCTTTACATGCTAGTTTATTCAGACATAATGAAAAAAGCAAAAGCTACTATCCACAAGAAATTGATTATTTATAATTGAGAGGTTTTAGTTTTATATATGAACTATCCATTGGCATTGAGTTTCTTTAGTTATTTCTCTTCAAGATATTTTTTATTATTTTTGAGGAAAATATATGCCTTCAAATTTTTATTTTATAATTTAGAAAAGAAACAGTTCCTTCATCTAATTTTGCATAGTTAAGTATTTTTGCAGCATTCAAATAGCTACAGATTTTCATGGTGGATAAAGGGATTTTTACATGATCCCTGTAATTATGATGAGATTTCCTTAGTGAGTGAAGTGCCTCATTTATGTACCTCTACAGGAGAAAAAGTCATCATAGTAAATTTTACACAAGTAGCAATAGTGAAAAAATGGAAAGATCAGTGCAACCAGAAATCATAGCTATATGAATACAGTAAAACCACTGGGAATGGCACAAATACAATTTAGAATAAAATTAGGTGCAATTCCTGTTTTTAAGTTCAAATACCTGGTCTATATAGTTAGAGGGGGAAAGGAGGCTGAATAGTTATTGTGGGCTTGTGATAAGGACCTTAGTTAGACCTTATAAGTTAAACATAGACTCAGCTGTGGGGTTGGACTTTGCAAGTGCATTTAAATGTTTTCTGGTGTAGACTAAGTAGTTTGAACTATTAGCATTTTTTTAATTTTAAAAGCTTTATGTAATGTTTATATATATGTGATATATATGTATATATGTAATATATGTATGTAATATATGTATATATGTAACATATATGTATATATATACTTATTATAATCTTTTTTAATTTAATTACTCTTATAATTTGCATTGTTACATGCTTTCTTGTCTGAAGGAAGAATGGGCAGAGTTAGAATTTGTATTTGTTGAAGAAACATGTTAAGATTTGAAAGACCTCTAGATTTATCATGGAAACCCCCCCTCAAAAAAATATAATCCTTGATACATAAAAAAAAGTTTGAAAATCAGGTATAATCTTCCCTTTACTTACACTTCTACCTCATTTCCCCATCTCCATAATATTCCAGTTGTACAAGATGGTTCCTTAATAATGTGTTAAATCTACGAGAAATTTTTCAACTTTGCTTTTCTTATAGCAGTGATTTTCAACCTATATGACACAAGAATTTTTAAAACATTCAGTACCTGACTATTTAGTCACAGGCACTGACCTCTTTCCCCTTAGATTGTCAAATTAAAAAAAAAATTAATATAGCCATAGCCGTTCCTTGTGAATGAATCAAAATTATACCTATTTTTTGTCCCATTGAAAAAAAAATTTGGTGTTTTAGTAGTTAATGTGTGCCATGAGATGAAAAAGGTTAAATTTGCTGACTTGTGGCATAAACTTCTATCTACTCTTTCCTTCATTTTATTTCCAATTGCTTTTTTTCTCAGCCTTTGTCTCTTTCTAAGCACCCTCTATATTAGCCTGTATTTCAGTACTTTCTTTCTAACATTATAGTCACCTAAGTGCATTATGAGTACCAGTAAAATAGGAGAAAATTGTCCCAAAGGAGTTGGTCATGTTTTACCAAAATCTTTAATGCCTCATTCTTCAGTGGAATGACAAGGGAAAAAAGTCAATTCAATTAAACTAAGACTTATTGAGTATCTCTTATGTATAAAACTCAATCTGGTGGGGAAAATGGATACACACATACATCCTAATTAAGGCTTTGATAATATTGTGGAATACAGATAATATTGAATGTTATGATGGGAGAATTTATGATATCTTAAGGAAGTTTATGGGTAAAAAACATTTTCTGACTGATAAAGAAAGGATATTGCTAGGTAAATGGTTCCCCAGCAGAGCTTCTCGAAATGTGGACTGGGCTGCCCATCCAATGTGGCTCAGTGGTTGAGCATCGACCTGTGAACTCAAAGGTCACGGTTCAATTCCTGGTCAGGGCACATGCCTGGATTCTGAGCTCGACCCCCTGTGTATGGTGTGCAGGAGGCAGCCAATCAATGATTCTCTCTCATCATTGATGTTATACATCAAATTTCATATTAGGTGTATATTTGTATGTATTTTTAAAAACTATTTTGTTATTTATACCCCGCTAGAGATTAATTTACAGACCTGCTTTTCCTAGTAAGATTTATCACTGTCCATTTGGTGGTGGCATAGTGCCTAGGGAAAAACATACCCCTCTCCATAGGGATGGACTTAGGCCATGTAGTCCATTTCACTGGTGGAAGGTAACACAAATTCCTAACGTATCTTACTGTAAATACAGATTTTTTAAATGTGGATTATTTAAAGGAAGATAGAATGATAATAGTTTTAGAATGATTAAAGACTAAAGGTAAGACCTGTTGTGCTTTCTTATATTTGCCATTTACAGGCCTATAGAATGTAAACCTGACATTACATCTTAAATGTCCTTTAGTCTACAACTCTCATTTTGAGATAGGAAAAATTAAAGTTTATAGAGGTGAAGAGACTTTTTTAGTATCAAAGGTAGTGATTTTTGCTTCACCGTGTGACAGATAATGTTGATGCCACTCTAAAGAAGAAAATGAAAGTGAGCCAAGAGCAACAGCTGGTTTGGGTAACAGAATTCTGAGTTCACATTTATACATGTTAGTTTGAGATACTGAGTTATTTAGGTGGAAAACAGATTATTGGAAATATGTGATTGAAACTCCCCTGCCAAGCGATGGAAATGTGAAAGTACCTGCCTAGATGTAAGTTTTGAAATTGTGAATTTAAGAAGAGCCATTTATTCCACGCAAATATCCCTTGAGAATTTACGATTCTGAAGGAAGTAAACCTAAACCATATTTTAAAGCTTGAAGTTGTCTTGAAAGAGGCAGAGAAGTGAGAAAAGGAGGCCATGGCCTGGGGAAAGCAAGGAGTTAAATCATGGTTGTGTCACTAAGTGGAGGGGAGAGTGATGATAAATAAGTTTCTGTATCATCCAAAGGAGTTCTAAATTTTTTTCTGAAAGCAGGGTAGAAGCCCCTGAAATCTCTTTAATACAGAATCTTAAGATTATGCCCCTAAGAGAGAGAAAAGTAGATAATTTTTATGGCTGCTGAATACATTTTAGAGGATTTAAGGTCAAAACAGGCAATGCCTGAGATAAGAATGAACAGCAGACTGTGGGCCTTCAGAAATAGAGGAAAAGACCTGTTTGATATTCGAAACATTTTGAAGAAGTTATGAACAATGTTGGATTTGACTATTAGAATATTTTTTTTTTAATTTTTATTGATTTCAGAGAGGAAGGGAGAGGGAGAGAGAGAGAGAAACATCAATGATGAGAAAGAATCTTTGATTGGCTTCTTCCTATAAACCCCAAACTGGGGATGGAGCCAGCAACCCAGGCATGTGCCCTGATCAGAATCAAACTGTGACCTCCCGGTTCATAGGTCAAAGCTCAACCACTGAGCCACGCTAGTGCGGCTTAGAAGATTTTTTGTATTTCCTCTGGGACTCGGTATGATGTTTTTTAAAAAATAGGCACATGTTTAACAAATTTTGCATTTATGCCTTGTGTGTTGACAGGGAGTAGTGTTCAAAATGTTATTAGGAGTTTGACAAAACTGCTTAATTTTCATTTGGAAATACAAGACAAGGAGTTTGAAATATAAAATGTAGCCAATCAAAAATAGTATGGAAAGTTGAATATCTATTAACATACACTATGAAACTAACCTGGCATATTAGAAACACTGTATAGGATTGAGAAATGCCATATATGGAGTGAAACAAACTTTGACTAGAAAATTAGATTAAGGTTAATAAAATTAGAATGTTTAGGTGTTTTCATCCAATGAGAAGCTGTGTAACATAATGATTAAAATTACAATTGAAAGAATCAAAGAGATAAGGCTTCAAATTATTTTTTATTTAAGTTGAAGTAGATAGCTCCAACTCAGTTTCTGTATGTGTTAAATCAGTAATAATAATAATACCTACTTCATAGGTCTGTTAGGAGGGATCAAAGTAGGAGGCTAGACACTCCAATATAGTGATTGACACATTGGTGAGTTTAATAAATGGTGCTTTTATTATTTTGCTATGAAAATGCTTTCAGGTTCTGAATAAAATCTGGGGTTAATTATGGCAAATAAAGACATTCTAATTCAAACATATTCAACAAAATGATTCTCAAGCATATTGCAAGAAGAGTGGTATATAAGATGGCCATATAAAAATCTACAGTTACTCAAATTGTCAAGTTTCAGAATTGACACTCAAGTGAAGGTGTTGAAAGCTTCATCATGTAGGTCATTTTAAACTAGCTTTTACCACACTCAAGAAACCCTGTGGTCAGATTCTCATCCTTTCCACCGGTTGCATAGGTCTTCTATGCACAGACCTGCTATTGACTTCTCTTTTTCCGTGCACAAAGCTGCTATTCACTTCCAGGAAAGTCAGTGGCTCTGTGGAATTGGATAAGAATTTGGCCTACAATGAGTGATTTGAATGAATGAATTTGGAATTGGCAAGAAAATACAAACATATGCCACATTTACTTGGTACATTCACGCCTCAAGAGAACTCAGGTAGCACGTAAATTCTGCATAAAAAGCCAGAGATTTTCAGCAGGAACCTATTTCAAAGTCAGCTTAAATCTTCTCCATGTACTTTTGTCATATTCCAAGAACAAGGCAAAATATTATATTTAATTATTTCTTATTGGAATGTAAAAGGCTAAAGAGTCTCTTCTGATAAAGTAGCACCTACTCTTTACAAAGCTGGTATCAGAAGATAGGACTAACAGTAATGTCATAGGCTAATTTAACATGTGGATTTACTTAGTTTTTTGGTGTGTTTTTTTTTTTGGGGGGGTACACTTTTTTAAAGCCAATCTTTAGTGCAGAGATCTTCAAACTTTTTAAATAGGGGGCCAGTTCACTGTCCCTCTGACATTCCACACATGTGCACTGCGGGCCCGGGACCAGTCGGCTGCTAAGCAGGACAGGCAGCGGCAGCAAAAACACCCGGCGGGCCGGATAAATGTTTTTGGCGGGCCGCATGTCGCGGCCCGTAGTTTGATGACCCTGCTTTAGTGGCTGGATTGATACTGGACTACTTGCAAGCTAAATGTTATCCTTTGCTTTTTGTAGGCAAAATACAACCAAGGTGTATGGGTGTCCACTTGTGTACTGGCATTAAGTTGGAGGGAGTCTAAACCTTCTTCTGTTTTCAGTAGTAGACAAATTTCTTCTCCCGATATTATTGTTCATGCAACTTTTAGTACCAGAGACATTGAACCTTAAAAATGGGAGAAATGTTGTATTTTTGACAGCTTCTCCCTTCCACTGACTGAAACAATAAAAATAATCATGAAGCTGTCGGAATGGCCTCTGCATATAATGTCATTTGCCTGTGATTTTCTTTGCTTCTCTAGATAATTGAATTTATTCAGGCAATTTATTTTTTAAATGTGCGGTCTCCGTGAATGGAAACATCTTAACTAAAGACAACCGTTTTATTTCCTCTTAATTAAATATATACGTGTGTGTGTGTGTATACTTCTGTTAGAACCAAGGGAGTAGAAGAAAAATAATGGGGACACCAAAAATGTACTCTAAAAAAAATTAATTGAAGAGAGGAAGTGTGACTCTTGTAACCAAATATTCTGACGTTGTGTTCACCCCCTGTCTATGTTCAAAGTCTCTAGGTGCTCAATAGGAGCTTTTAAATTATTTTTCCCTGTGTGACATTGCTAAGTATAATAAATGGATATAGCAAAGGACTTTTGAAAGAAGCCTCTGTGCGTGTGTCATCTCAGAGCTGGTAAGCATAGCACTACCCGGTTGGTCCCCATCTTGAGACTCACTCTTAATAAATGACCAGCATAAAGATAATGGCTATTTAATTTAAGCTCCATTAGTCAAAAATGTAGCTGTATAACACAAATAAAGCTTATATTCTCATGGTGTGGGAAATATAAAGAATTCATGCCTTTATTTTGGATTGGCATTTTTGTGAGTTATTGAGCACCAAGGTAGAAGGACTTTGAGATATCAGAAATATTGAGGGATATTCAGAAGTCATGAATTCAAGTAGAATGGTAGAAGGGAATACATATGTCCAAAATTCAAAATTATTTATTTGTTTCCTCTCTATACTCTCTATACTCCATAGAATTTAGAATGACAAATACAACTTTTCTCTTGACAGAATGATTTTTTTAATGGAGCAAAACCACCTCCTCTTATTTACACCTGTGATCACAACTCAATAAATCACTCATGGCAGTAGGTTTCTGCAAAACTTTTTTGGTGTTGATAAATTTCATTTTTGTTTTCCCCACATTCTAACATCTGTATGACAAGAATTTTAGAGGTTAAACATACAGCAATCTGAGAGCTAAGTCATTGTAAATAAGGGAAAATGTGTCTGGTTCTAATTTCTCCTTTATTTATACAGTGCTATTTTTTTTCATACCTTAGACATGCTTCCTAGAATAACAAAAATCTTTTATTCTAACATTTTTATTCTAGGTGGGTTTTTTTTCCATTTTTTGTTTTCTTCTCTCTGCTTGGCAGATTGTGTAAGTGCCCATTATTATTTCCATGTATACATTTTTCTTTCTAAAACATCTTTCATCTTTCAAAATCCATTATAAATAATGATAAACTTTGAAAACTGTACATGGTAAACCCAAGTCACTGAAGGAGATGGAGATGCCCACTTATAGCTTCCATTTTTAGACATAAGTGAAGAGCACTTGGCCATTTGCTCATTTCCCTGGGTGGACACTTTCTGATAGCTCATGAACTAAAATGGATTTAACCATTCACTAGAAATTAATGGTTTATAAATAATAATTTTACATCCTTTATTTTTTACCAGCATCTTGAATTTTGAGGCATATCTACATTTGCCTGTTCCACATACAAATGTAAAGATTTTAAGCTATATAACAAACATGTCATTTGAATACTGAGGCAGATTATACCTATTATTTACATTGCTGGGGTCAGAAATTAGGGCTAACAATCAAATTTAGATGAATTTACTTATGTGGATTTTATTATTTTTTAGGTATACTGATTCTATTTTAATAATCATCTGTTTTCTAGCCACTGTTTTTGTCAATACCATAATCATTATCTCAATCTCCCAAGCAAAAAATATGTTTATCTTTGTCTCCTTCTTCCTTATTTTCAAATATCTAATCCTATCAATACTTGCTTCCAAATTTCTTTAGGATTTCTAACAGCTACAATCTAGTGAAAATCTTTTTATCATCACATATATGGCATGGTAACAGTTTCCTATACAGTGGAATCTTTACTTTCTCTTCTACCCAATTCATTCTCCTTATTACTACTAGACCAATCTTCCTAACAACCCAGTTTAAGAGAATAAACCAGTATAGAAACTAGAAGAATTCTTCATGGCCTTTCAGGTCAAATGTATACAATTCTGTTTGACTTTCAGGACCCTTCATAAAATGAGCCTCCTATGATAGTCATTCTCTAATTTTTTATTCTCCATTTATTTGTGTCAAGCCACAACCTTCTCTTGTGTGTGTGTGTGTGTGTGTGTGTGTGTACTCTATAAACTATTCTTGATGATTTCTCTAGGGAAGAATTCTCTATATCTTTTCCTCTCTATCTATTTTTTTAGGCTTAGATAAAAAAATTCTATACATAAATATTTAATAAATTAAGTAATTGACTCAATATGTATTTATTATGTACTAATAATAGGATTTAGGGTACATGGCCAATTATCTGACATGATCCTGTCTTCATGGTGTAGAAAGAAAATTAAATAAGCAATCCTAAACAGTGTGCTAAGTGCTATGAAAAAGTTTCCACCTTCCTTTGAGTTCCAATGCTCTTTCTTCTTTAAACTTCTTCTTATGTATAATTTGGTACCATACAATTTAGTATTATAGTTGTTATCATTACTAATTTTTCCTGTGTATTTACATGCCTATCAAATTTAATTTTGAACTCTTTGAGGAAAGAGAATCAGCTTTATGTTTTTATACCTTTGACATCTCTTATAGATGAGGGAAGCAGTATAACTTAATGATGACCAGCATAGATATTAAAGGTAGATGATCTTGGGTTTGGTTCCCTAATTTACAATTTCCTACTACTACCTGAGTAAATTACTCTTAGGAGCTTAATTCCCTCATCTGTTATATGGGAATAATAGTCTTTATGGAATTTCTCTGAGAATTATAAAAGATTATGTATATTAAACTTTTAGAGCAGTGCCTTTCAGAACTCCAAGTTTGGTAGCTATATTTTTTACTGAAATAGTAGTGACTTTACACAGATTTTGTGTATTTGGACAGGGAAATTCCTAATAGCTTAGTGATATTTTAAAAAGTCTTCAGAACTATAAGACTAAAATAAAATTTATATATAGCATTACTCATATAAACCATGTGAAAATAATATTTGCAGAGAATACAATGTTTTACCTATAAGACTGCCGTGTCTCTGATTATGTGTGCTACAAAATGGTCCTTATATGCCTGCTAAAGTAGGCTTAGAACATTATGATTTATACCATGAATAAATAGTTTGGCTAGTTGGGAAATTTTATGAGTGTGTGCACTGCCTAGTGTCTAATCATTATTTTTGGAATGAGAACTGAAGCTTGTGCTTCTTATATCTCAAATCATTGCTTAATGTCAGTTCCCTCTGAAAGGAAAAGGGCTACTTTTGCGATCAGCATGGTGCTCTATTGAAAGTTTTAATAGTATACTTACCTGGCAAAGGAGATACCATGATCATGAAGGTGGCTTTCCCAGGGCAAGGCTTATCCATTGCACTCTGAATGTGCCAAACCTGCGATTTCCCCAAATATGGGAAACTCGACTGCATGATTTGTGGTAGTGGGGGACAGCATTCGCGCTCTAGCCTTAAATAAAAATAAAATAAATAAAAAAGATTTAGTTAGTGTAGAAAAATATGCCTTTATAAGTGTTTTCTTTTTAATATAATGAAACATTTTATTTATTTATTTATTTTTAATCCTCACCCGAAGATATTTTTCCATTGACTTATAGAGAGAGTGGAAGAGAGAGGGAAAGACAGAGAGAAATATTGATGTTAGAGAAACACATCGATTGGTTTCCTCCTGCCAGTGCCCCAACCATGGCCTGGCCTGGGGAGGCGTCTGCAACCAAGGTATATGCCCTTGACAAGAATGAAACCTGGGACCCTTTGATCCTCAGGCCGAGGCTCTATCATTGAGCCAAACCGCCTAGGGCTAATAGGAAAATTGGGTTACTATAATGATATAAGGGAGTTGATGGGCATTGGGCTATGAAGCCATCAGCCTGATCTAGTGAGGAGACAACATGCTACTCAAGGTGCTCCTGGAGCATAGAGAAGGGAAACTAGCAAAAATAATCAGTACTTAATCTATCCCTCCTCATATTACTGTCTCTGTTGTTTTGTATTTAGAGCATAAAGGAACATAAGGATTTGTTTGCAAGAGAACCTAGTGGTCCTAATTTCTCATGAATAAACAAAAATCTTGATATGTCTATCTCACAAGAAGAAAGAAAAATATGAAAGTAGATGTATGGCATATTAATAATTGGTATCATGTATTTATGAAAAATAATTTATTACTCTATTTTTTAGACTGACTTTAAAAAGTTTTATTTCATAATGAGGAGTAATTGAACATTCTTTCTTTGATCATTTCTCTGAGTTATCACTTTGTAGAGAACCATGAAACTGTGAAATTTAAAAATCGAGTATGCAACAGAGATAAAAGCACATTAATGGTCGAATGACATTGTGTAGACTACATTTTTTCTTCTTAAAAAGTTTGTATTCACTTATCTTTAAAAATAGGTCACCTTAAAATATTTAAATTGTTCTTTAAAAAAATTGATTCCATGGATGCAGTTTGATTTCAGCAGAAAGAACTATGAAACTAATCGTATTTGCATTTTCTCTTTTTGATGGAGTGTTAGGGGGAGGGGTTTGTCTCTTCTCCCTTTCCAGGTAAAAGCCTGGCTTTTCTTTATTTGTTTTTATATATTTCTGTTTCTTGCTTATTGTTCTATCCTAATATTATGCCGGGAGCATACTTACTTTAATAAATATTTATATAGCTCTTGTCATTTCTTGGTTATAATTTGATGAGTTTTATCATTTGTAAAACAAATATTAACTAATGAGATCCCTGAATACATATAACTCATTATTTTATAACTCAATCCACTAACAACCCAATGAGGTAGATAATAGTATTATGCCCACTTTACAGATGAAGAAAATGAGACAAAGAAAGATTGAATAACTTGTCCAAGGTCACACAACTAGTGAATGTGAAACCAAGATTTGAACCAAAGCTATTTGGCTTTAGGTTCT
The DNA here is from genome assembly GCF_014108235.1 of Myotis myotis. NCBI lineage: Eukaryota > Metazoa > Chordata > Mammalia > Chiroptera > Vespertilionidae > Myotis > Myotis myotis. The sequence continues at coordinate 180,532,144 of NW_023416335.1, forward strand.
CTGTGTTCAACTGAGAACATCTTTATGCTGCCTCACAAGTTAGCACTCAAGGCATTTTATCAATAATTAAATATGACCCGAGTTAACGTTTCTTCTCAGTGCTTGGCAAAAAAAACAAACAAAAAACAAACAAACTATAAATCAAGTTAGATGGTTGCTAAATTTTTATCCTATTGCATAGCAGAGGAATCTTTAAAACATTCTGTATTTTTAGGCTTTGAGCAGCTGAGCTGCAGTGACTTGGCGGCTGCGGTTCTCAGGTGATGCACCCTGAACCAGAGAGGAAGGAGCCCTATTCTGGGGTGTGTCACCCGAGAACCACCCTCTTGCAATCCAGGACCCCTTGGGGGATGTCAGAGAGCTGGTTTTGGCTCAATCCCCACAGGGCCAGGCTGAGGGACACCCCCCCCCCCCCGTGCATGAATCCATACACTGGACCTCTAGTATAAAATATAAGGGTTCCATAAAAACTGACTTTGGTTTCTTGTAACTAGCTAGCACACCATGTAGAGTAGGTCACGTGCATCCTACCTTAGCATTTGATCATCTCAAACCCCAGGGAACTTTAAAAACCATTCATAACCATCCCTTGCTGGTGCCATCCCTAGATAGATATGTAAACCACTCATCTAATATCTGGAATCTCAATTAGTTTACCTTGTAGTTGTTCAAGCACTAAGAATTATTGATCTTATAAAACTCAATAAGGTTAAAAAGATTCATTAGTGGCTTTTTCCAACATAGAATGGGGACCAGTTGTGATAAGCTCTGTCTCTATAGATGGTTATGGAAATTGCCCAAATAATACTGTGTCTGACGATTTCTATTTCTTGAATTGCTGAGCCTAAGTACACATTAGGCAGCTCTTGTTTAGGCAAAAATTTAGAAAAGATTTTAAGTTGGATGTCTTTAATACCAGCAGTTAACACAAGTATAACAGGCACCCTTAAGAGATCTGTCTATAGGTGCTGATTTTGTTTTATAGGTCTTGGGAACTGACCATATCCTGTTCCTAGAATATTGACCATATTAACCAAAGAACAACTCTATTTATCATTTTAAGTGTTGGTTTTTGGCTCATATTATGTTTTCCTTTCCGGAAAATTTGTATTTGAAATTTGAACTGGTATAATTGTCAAAATGATAACATTCCTTATAAAAGATGGCAATTTGTTCTGCCTTCCATTTCAAATTTATATATGTATTATCACAAGGTGATTGCTGAATCAGAAAACAATTGCCATTAATAAAGTAATGTTTTTCTTCAATGTGTTTATTATGCTTTAAGTATAATGAAAATATTGACCTCTTTCTAAATGTTTACCTTGGGAACAGTAAATAGTATAAATTATTGAAATATATACCTTTAACTAAGTTTATCCTAATAAAATGTCAATAATGTCATAGATCGAAGCTCTTTTTGCAAATAAATGATCATTTAAAAATTGTGTAATTTGTATATATTGATGGGTTTATATTACTTTCTGTGAAGATATATACATTTAGGCCAGAGCTTCTTAACCAATAATCCATGGTTTGGCTCAGTGGATAGAGCACTGACTGGTCTGTGGACTGAAGGGTCCTGGGTTCAATTCTGGTCAAGCTCAATCCCCCAAACAGGATTGGGGTGTGTGTCGGAGGCAACTAATCCTGTGTCTCTCTCACATTGATGTTTCTCTCTCTCTGTCTCTCCCCCTCCCTTTTACTCTCTCTAAATCAATGGAAAAGATATCCTTAGGTGAGGACTAACAAAAAACAACAACAGAAAGTTTATAATCCTTTTTTACCAGTTAACTTCAGAAATAATATATAATATTTCTAAGATTTCTTCTGCAAAATACTGAGGATTGTCCTTAGAGTTCATAAAACTTGAGTGAATATATATTGCGAATCTGCACCACTAATGCCATTGTTAGTAAACTCTCCGGATGTTCACCTGCCAGGAAAGTGAAGAGAAACACATAGGCATTATTTCAGGTACAGTGAATGCAATCCCAGGGAAGAAACTGGAAAAAAATGAGGCCTGTCTTGACTGAAGACTGGGCCAGCACTCCTTCACAAGCTATTCACCATGTTAATGAACAATGGAGCCTCACACTGAAACATCTGCTAACTACATAAAACTGTTAAAGGGATTAACAGTGCCAGAGGCTGAAATGTAATCAGACAGGTGAAATAGCGATAAGATAAATATTTCTGCGTGAAATAGCAGTAATGATTAATTAATTTACTTATTTTTATACTGGGGGATAATTGAGTTTAGAGTAATTGTGAAGTATGTTTTACTCTTTAAAATATGCCCTCCCACTCTACAAGGTGTAGAGAATTAGAGACATGCAAAAGGGGAAATTATTGTATTTTGCATTCATTTGAACTATGCTCTGACATTTTAATGGACTTAATTGCCTACCATTTGGGTGTCCTTTTCTCTACTGATGATGCTATAGGTGTGTGATTTTGCATTATGGCAAGTTAAGTTCGGCTGCTGAGTTCTTGTTTGTGGTGTTTGCCATCAGATAATATGAAAACAGAATAAAATAGAAATGTTCAGAGTGAAGCTAAAACTGGGGTGCTTCTGCCTTTGACCCTGGAAGTAAATGAGAAGAAATATCTGTAAGAAATTAATGTAGAGGTTTTTCTGTGTTCTGGTTTGCAAACTAAACTGAGCTAATATGTTTGATGGGCCCTTCATAAAAACATGCCTTAGTTTTTACTGAATGAATTTGTGATTGCTGTGTGTGTGTGTGTGTGTGTGTGTGTGTGTGTGTGTGTATGCGTATTATACATTTGCTTGTATTTATGTGTTGGTTTTAAATAAATAATCCAGAAGTGTACCTTCACTTAGCCTGCAGGGGCTTGTCATTATTACCTTATGTATATTGATTTCTAAATCCAAGTCCATTAGAAGTTAAGAGTCATCCATGAAAGTATTATCTATAGAATATTCATTCAAGACATAGTAATTATCAGAGACATATTCTGTACTATTTGTAAGAGTTGGAGTTTAGAATTACAATTTCAAAGACTCTATTAGCACACTTTTAAAAAACTTTTTAAACTTCTTTTTCCCCATTTTCTTCACCCCACCCAAAAAACTGATGTTTTTGCCAGAGCTGATATCTTTATTTTTATTTTTTAAAATATATTTTTATTGAATTTTTACAGAGAGGAAGGGAAAGGGATAGAGAGTTAGAAACATAGATGAGAGAGAAACTTCGATCGGGTGCCTCCTGCACATCCCACACTGGGGATGTGCCCACAACCAAGGTACATGCCCTTGACTGGAATCAAACCTGGGACCTTTCAGTCCGCAGGACGATGGTCTATCCACTGAGCCAAACCAGTCAGGGCAAGAGCTGATATCTTTAAACTCATTAAGAAAAAAATCATAGGAACAGATTATGATCATCTTTGTGCTGACATTTCATTTTCATCTATTTTTTAGTATTTCTATACTTTTAAGTTACTAAAAAATGTTAGCATTAGCCTTAAAACATGAGATATCAAATCAGTGTGATTTGTCACTTTTCTGGGATCTACATAATCTACTAGTATGTCTTAAATAGAGAACAAATGTGTAAACACAGATATAATCTATTCTCAATATTAAATATGCACACACTCAAATATACTTTAATTGAAACTTTTAATAATGTGGAAGTAAGAAATATACTTAGGGGAAGACTAACTTCCTCAAAGACCTTAGGATATAGACATTTTTTAATTTAATTTTTTTCTACCACCATTTATTCCTCTATGCCCTGTCCCACCTCCCTTCTGCCTCCCCCTAACCCCTACACAACCACTGAAATCACCACATTGCTGTCCATGTCCATGAGTTCTGTCTTTTATTTTTAAGAAGAGCTCTGCTTTGGGGGAGTCAAAGGATTATGGAAGTAAGAAAAACCTTTAAGTAAAAAAAAATAGTTTTTCTTTACCATTCTAATATTACTCATCTTGACACTGTCTGAAAAATCAATTTATAACTTTTTATACAAAATATACTCCAAATATTATACAGATTTCCAGATTTGTGTTAGAAATTGTGGGAGAAATAATGACAAAAGGAACACCCCAAATTTGTTTAAATTATAGAATTATAGAATAAATTATTTTATACAAATGCACAATTATGAAGAGGTAAAGTCTGCAAGAAACTTTACTTTGTAAGGCAAATGAGGCTTAAGTACCAAATCACACTGAGTAGTGACAGATACAATGTTTTAGATAGCAAATGCAACTGGAAATATCTTCAGCATAAGCAGAAATAAACTTGCAGTATTTCCATCTTATGTCAAAATGACCTGTTGGATGATGCTTTCTCTAAAAAATAAGAGGCAGGTGGAGAACCAAAAGTGGACCTCACTTTAATTGAGAGTGCCATCAAGAAGAGGTAGCTACTTAAAATGAAAGACATTCAAGTCTATATATTGTGATTTGTTTAAGCTTTACAGTGTCATGAGGAAGTTAAATATAGACGACCGCCACATTTAATATTCCTAGGAAAATCTAAGACTTTCAAACAAAAGCAGAAACATAAGTAAATCTAATCAATATACCCAATCTCAGCAACAAAATCTTCAGATTTTTATTACTCAGATGAATTGGTCTTTGACTTTATCACTAGCCTGTAAAGTTAATGTATTCTTTTTTGAAATTTCCTTTGCAGAGTGGCATTCCACTTCTTAATGTTTCAAGCCACATAATCATTAAAAAATAAACTTACTGAACTTCAGACAAAATTTTTTTTTGCTTTCTCTTTCAGGAAGTCGATGGCAATAAAGTTATGTCTTCATTTGCCCCACACAACTCATCTACCTCACCTCAGAAGGCAGAAGAAGGTGGGCGACAGAGTGGCGAGTCCTTGTCTAGTACAGCCCTGGGAACTCCGGAGCGGCGCAAAGGCAGCCTGGCTGATGTTGTGGACACCTTGAAGCAGAGGAAAATGGAAGAGCTCATCAAAAATGAGCCAGAAGGTAAAGGCTGGGAAAGAAAGTTGTTGCCGTCTCCTTATTTGAATAGTTTAATTTCACCCTCTAGTTCCGTTTTTTGACTTACTCTCTCTAAGTGCAATTGGACAAAATAGAAACCTAATGCTACAAAGATGGGTACTATTTCTTTCAGAAACATTTAAATATGGCTATTCCAATGTTTTTATCATTAATGTCTGCTGCGATGTCTTATTTTCACTCATGGATAAGTTACGGTTGAGTAAAACAGAGTTAAGGATGGATCGTGGTGTTTTAAGGGTCTATGATGTGTGAGGCTGGAGTTACAAGGTGAATGGGGAGTAGCTCTAGCCAGGGGGGCTCCCCTGCTAGTATCAGGGAAAGAGCACTTTGTACCTGGAGTGCTCTCCTCTGTGTTCTCAAGGTGCGATTATACACATACCTCCATTTGGCCTAGACCTTGAGTATTTTGTTCAGCAAGCGAGGGATCAATATGCATCCATTCCTCTTTTACTCTCCTTGGTCAAGGAATTTTGAATTGCAAAACAGAATGAGTAGTGAATTGCCAATAATAGTATGCAGGTGATCCAAGTAATCAATCATTATTTATTAAATGTGTTGTATGACTTCACATTAGTTAATTGAAACAATAATACAATATTAAATTAGAACTGCTAATAAAAATGTCTCATTGTTCTAAAAAAAATAGAATATAGCAGCAGAGCCTAAGAGGACATTTTGCAACTTTGTTATATTTTATAACCTTTACTTATTAATGCATTTTATACTACCTTGATAATTAGGACTATTTCTTATATGGTCCACAATTAATATGGCTAGGCCTATTATATATTTGAAAAGTAGTGATTCTCTAACTCTACTAGCTATCCCGAACTTTCCATTTGTTCAACTTTATAGGATGCCTTGCTTTTAAGATTTCATCTTCTAAAATCTCTTTATTAGTTGATAGGTGATATGCACATGGACTAATCTTAAAATTAAAGCAAACAAACTAATAAAACAACTAATACAAGTTTGATCATTTGTGTATTACTGATAGTCATCCTTTATGTTACAGATATTTACTAAATCCTATTTAAACCTATGTCCATCCAAAGCATGGATACCACATTGCACATAAGAACATGCCTCCTATTTCAGAGTCAGGTGGAAAGTTAAAACAAACAAACAAAAAACAGGGACATAAAAAGACACACTTTATACAAAAAATAATCTGCATTTATACTACATAACACTGAGTTAGACTCATTTCTATTCTGTTGTTGGGAAACTGGTAAATTATGAGTATATCTGACACAAAATGTATGTTAACCAGTATATTTGGGAGTCATGTTTTAATTAAAATGTCTGGGTCCCTACCAGATGCATAGTTGGGACATGGATTTTAGTTAAAATTTACCTAATTCACATGATCTTACAGTTGGAAGGGATTTTAGAGATAATCTAGTCAAAGACTTTTTGGCTTCCATCTGCATGGATATAAAAATGCAGTTTTGAGGAGGACCCAGATGATTTCTCTATAAGAATTTTTTTCTGATATTAAAAATACTTGTCTTACTATAAGAATTGTTTTTTAAGAAAAAGAAAAATTAAAAGGAAGAAACTTGTAGCTTTTCCATATTACATCTCTTAACCTTAACCTAATGATGAGGTAGTCCTTTATCATTGTTTATCTATTCTGTTCATTTTGCTTGAACTTTTTGTGTTTAAAGTTATTTTTCCTCTTTTACATTGTGATACAGTATTAACTAAAGCCCACACTTTATTCAGATGTCTTCATTTTCACCAAGTGTGCATTCTCTGTTCTATGAGGTTTTCAAAGATAACACGTTACATTTGAGTGGCATGCCTCTTTGGGCTTGTTTTTGGCGAGAACAGTTTCTCAGACTCTACCTGTGATTGATAACTTAAAAGTTTTGAGGAATACTATTCAGATATATTGTGGAAGGCACTTCTATTGGAATTGGCCTGCTGATTTTTCTCTTAATTAAACTGGGGTTATGGTTTCTGGAGGAAGACCATAGAAATAGAGTAATATTAAAAAGTACTTCATATCAAGGGTACATACTTTCCATGTAACTTATGAATGTTGATGATGACCTTGACCAACTTGCTGATATGGTATTTGTCAGGTTTCTCCACTGTAGTCTCCCTGGCCCCTTTCCATACCATCCTCTGGAAGGAAGATGCTCTGTGCAACCCACATTTCAGGAGTAGGGAGCTTTCCCCCCCCTCTTTAGAGTGGGGAATAAACATAATTTATTTGGAATTCTTCTCCATCAAAGATTTATCTCTTCTCCATCATTTACTAATTTTATTCAGTTATGTGTGTGTGTGTGTGTATCTATCTATATATATATCTATATATCTATATCTATATCTATATCTATCTATCTATCTATCTATATATATATATATATATATATCCTATCTAATAAAAGAGAAACATGGTAATTGGCGCACGACCGCTACCCTTCCCATTGGCTAATCAGGGCAATATGCAAATTAACTGCCAGCCAAGATGGCGGCCGGCAGCCAGGCAGCTTGAAACTAACATGAGACTTGCTTGCTTCAGTGACGGAGGACTCCAACGTTCCCCGCCTGCCTTGCCGGCCTCTGAGCCTGCAGTTTAAGAAACATTGTAACAAATAGAGAAGCTAAACAAAACCCCAGAAACCTGCTTTCAGCGAGCCGGGATCTCAGAGCTGGAGTTATACATTGTTTCAATTATAAAACACAAACAAACCAGATACCTGCTTTCAGCAGCAGCAGAGACCTTAGAGCTGGAGCCAGAGCTAAAGCTGGCCCAGAATAAAAAAAGAAAAGAAAAAAAGGAGCAGTTGGGAGCTTCAGCCTTCAGCCCCTCACCCAGAATGGCCAGGCACCCCAGTGGGGAACCCCACCCTGAAGGGTGTGTAACCAGGTGCAAACAGCCATCATCCCCTCACCCAGGCTGGCCAGGCACCCCAGTGGGGACCCCCAGCCTGATCCAGGACACCCTTCAGGGCAAACCAGCCAGCCCCACCCATGCACCAGGCCTCTATCCTATATAGTAAATGGTTAATATGCCTCCCAGCACCGGGATCAGCGAAGCTGCGAGGCCTCCCGGCACCGGGATCAGTGTGACAGGGGGCAGCGCCCAAACCCCCTGATCGCCCTGTGGCTCTGTGTGTGACAGGGGGCGGGCCACAACCTCCCTATCCGCCCTGCTCTGTTCGGTGACAGGGGAAGGTGCCCCAACCTCCTGATCAGCCCTGCTCTGTGCCTGATATGGGGGAGTGCCCCAACCCCCTGATCGCCCTGCGGCTCTGTGTGACAGGGGCAGCGCCCCAACCACCCCCCCCCCCACGGGCCCTGCTCTGTGTGTGATGGGGTAGAGCCATAACCTCCCCATCAGCCCTGCCCTGAGTGTGACAGTGGCGGTGCCCCAACCCTCTGATCGGCCCTGCTCTGTGGGTGACAGGGGGCGGCGCCCCAACTCCCCAATTGTCCCTGCTCTGAGTCTGACCAGGGGCTGCACCTAGGGATTGGGCCTTCCCTCTGCCACCCGGAGCAGGCCTAAGCCAGCAGGGCGTTATCTCCCGAGGGGTCCCAGACTGCAAGAGGGCACAGGCCAGGCTGAGGGACCCCCTCCCCCACCGAGTGCACAAATTTTTGTGCACCGGGCCTCTAGTACACACACACACACACACACACACACACACACACACACACACACACACACGGACTTGTGGATATTTACTGTATACTTTGAGTTATAATCCATTTATACTTTATTTTGTTGCCCAAATTGTTTAGCTTTGGCTATTGGAAGCACTTTTCATTGACTTCTAAGACACTTTGACATACAAGCAGGATTGTGGGTATATTTTTTTGAGCACTTCTTCACTATCTGGAACTATAAGATGCTGCAAACTCCCCTTGTATATTCTCTGTTCCATGTCTGTAGTTTTTCATGAAACGTATTTATCTGATTTTGATATTAGGATAATACAAGCTTCCTAGAATGAGTTGGGAAGTATTTCTCTCATATGTAAATTTTTAGTATTTGTTTGAGATGTTTTTCTGGTCCAGGATGAAGGCCTGGGCAGAACCAGTGAGGCTGCGGAATGTATTGTATTACAAAGTAGTTTTGGGGTTTATCTTTAGATGATGCCCTACCTGGAGATTTGGTATATGACCTTGGTATTCCCTGAGTATGCCATGTTGGCTTCTTTTAATTTGGAAGCAAATGATATGGCAAAGCCAAATGAGTCACTCATAATAGGAAAAAAAGGCAGGAGACAGTGCTCCCCAATTTGCGTAGTAGGAGATATTCAGAGGTGTTGGGAATTGGGAAAGAAAGGGTAATATGTAGTAATAGCTACACAGGCAAAAGAGAAGAGAGAGCGAGCACCTACAGAAGGAAGAGGTGACACAAAGAAACATCACTACGGCATCTGGACATTAGACAGTTTTCATTATTGTATTCCCCACAACCTTTTTTTTGTACTTCTCCCCCTACAAATATAATAAAATCTAAGCTCAAATATGACTTGTTCTTGAAAAATATAAATATATTGAGAAAATGCAGAGATCATCTTTATGGAAACTGGAATGTAAATTGAACATGGCAAACATCTGAAAGCCTGAGTTCCATAAAGATAATTTCTGTGTAAATACAGAACTACTAAGATATATTTATATGAACACAAGATTCTTAGTTGTATATTGAGTACACAAAACTGTAACTAGTCTCCACTTATTAATAAAGATATTTTCCATAGCACATATTTTTATTTAATAACTGTGACAATTGGGAGATTTATCAAGGAGTAACATGTATTTGAGTAAAGTGATGATCTTAATCACCAAGAAAAATTAATAACAAAGCAGAAAATTGTTCATAGAAAGGGAATAAGATGTTGAAGGAAATTTGCATTTTTTTATTGCAAAGGAGGTAACATGGGGAAATATATCTGGAAAGATGTGTAAAAGTCTCAACAGCAAGTAGAAAGTTGCTCTGGCTTTAAAGAGACCATTAATCAAAGTGTATGGTTGGGCCCTAGCTGGTTTCGCTCAGTGGATAGAGCGTCAGTCCATGGACTGCAGGGTCACAGGTTCCGGTCAAGGGCACATGCCTCCTCAGTTGCAGGTGCGAGAGGCAACCAATCAATGTGTCTCTCTCACATCCATGTTTCTCTCTATCTGTCTCTCCTCCTCCCTTCCACTCTCTCTGACATCATTTGAGCATCAGAACAGGGACACTGCACGGTACAAACAAATGAGCTGTATAGCTTTGTGAGGTCCGGCAGCACCAAAAGAAAAAAATCCTTAGGGATAAACTTAACAATAGAGCTGCAAAATGTATATTCAACACGCAACTAAACCTTATAACTCTTTGGTGAGAGCAGTGATGTGGGGATAAGGGGAACAGAGCTAAGGTGAATGGAACTAAATGTTAAGCTCACTAATATATGCCACACACACACACAAAAAAATCTTTTCTTCCCTCAAGCTATATTTTCCATTGTTTTCAAAGGCCATTCAAATGAACAGCAGGTTGTGATGAAAATTTCATTAAGTCATTAAGGCCCAGCTAAATCATGATGAGGGTGCCATATTCATGCCTTTGCTTCCTCTTACTGAGTGGGGAAAACAGATTTCAATACAAAGTCAGTATTACTTCCGACCTTATCCCAGCCAACAGCACACTAACAGAAATTCAGAAGTTACAGGAGAATAGTGTGTCATACAAAAGGAGGCCACAGAGTTAGAAAGAAAATTACATTTGCAGATGGGTTGGAAAAAAAGAAGGCTCTATAATTCCAGCTAGCTTATTTTTTCAATTAATCAAAATACTTTAAAAGTTGTAAATAGGGGGATATATGTTGATGTATTTTTGTTTGTGTCTTTTTCCTGCATCTGAATTTTTGCCTGGCATTACTCAAAATGGCCCAGTGCTAAAGAGTCTTATTTGTCCAATGTGTCACTTAACTGACATAGGACATGCCCAGGTTCATAGTAAATTCAAGTTCAAAATATATGGCTGCTACAATATGGTTATGTTATACTTGGGAGTAGCTCAGCTATATCAGTTGATTTTTTTCTCTTTTTCTTCTTTATTGATTATGGTATTACATATGTGTCCTTATCTCCCCATTGCCCCCAACCCCCCAACTCATGCCCTCACCCCCCTGGTGTCTGTGTCCATTGGTTAGGCTTATATGTATGCATATAAGTCCTTTGGTTGATCTCTCCCTAGTTGATTTTTAACTATTAGACCTAGAAGTTAAGAATGATCATGAGGCCCTAACCAGTTTGGCTCAGTGGATAGAGCGTCAGCCTGCGGACTCAAGGGTCCCAGGTTCAATTCCGGTCACGGGCATGTACCTTGGTTGTGGGCACATCCCCAGTAGGGAGTGTGCAGGAGGCAGCTGATCAATGTTTCTCTCTCATCGATGTTTCTAACTCTCTATCCCTCTCCCTTCCTCTCTGTAAAACATCAATAAAATATATTAAAAAAAGAATGATCATGAGTTTTTATAATAACGGACACATAATTCCTATATGAAATATCGAATAAATAATTATATATAGGGGAGCAGCATCTATTCAATGCATATCATGTTTTAACTATAGTATTAAGTAATTTATATGAAACACTTTATTTAATCTTTACATAAATCTTATAACCAGGGCTACTATGTATAGCTATTTCAATTTTAGGAAGCTCCATATGCATGAACTAAATATTCTGATTCTTATTATCTCCATTTACAGACGAGGAAACTAATGATTAAATATGTCACAGGGTGACTGTCAGGGTCATTATTTAAAATGAAGTCAACCTTAAACTAGAATCCATGTCCTTAATCACTAGTTATACCATTTCTTCCAATTAGGAATTTTACCAGTAATGGTTTAATGTTATTCTTTGGCACCTGTATGCCTAAATTCCTTCAAAATAATGAATAATAACATAGTATTCAATAATATGCTACTAAAGAAAAGTCCTTTTGCCTCAGTGGTGATCACATTTCCAGAAAATGTTTACAATCAGCTCAACTCAAACAGTTTGAATTTCAAGTGTTAAAAAAACAACAACTTAGAATATATCTTAATAAAAACTTATTTTAGAAAAATGGGAGCAGATTACCACTGGAATAGTAGCAATTCAGGAATGGAATGAAATGTGGACACACTTTAGGCCTGCATCCTTATTTTGGAGAGACTGAGGCAAAGAGGTGCTGGAAGTCATACAGGAAGTTGGTGTTAAAGCCAGAATGAGAATCCAATTCAGATCCTACAGGTCCAGGCGCCTTATTGTTTTCCTGTTCAGTCACATCATGCATTTTTATATTCTTTTTTTCTTGTTCTTTTAGAAATAAAGCCATCACCTCCTCTTAGTTTTAAAGAATATTTTTTAAAAAAATATATTTTATTGATTTTTTACAGAGAGGAAGGGAGAGGGATAGAGAGCTAGAAACATTGATGAGAGAGAAACATCCATCAGCTGCCTCCTGCACACCTCCCACTGGGGATGTGCCCACACCAAGGTACATGCCCTTGACCAGAATCAAACCTGGGACCCTTCAGTCTGCAGGCCAATGATCTATCCACTGAGCCAAACCGGTTAGGGCTAAGGAATATTTTACTCTTTGTTAAATTAAAATAAATCTAAGACAACCAGATATCTTAATTTAGCTAATAATACCAAGATAGACAGGTATCCACAAATTTGCTTTGTTCTAAGGTTCCAGGTAGCTAGGGATGGTTTTGAAAAATACATCCACATTTAAATTTAGGGACAGATTCCGACTTTAAACTTGATTTTCATGCAAACCTTAGGTTCATTAACAGTGCTGATGAAAATAATTCTTCCTTGACAAGAACTTTAGATATCTCAATTAAAATAGAGTCAAAAAATTTTAGATAAAAATTTTCAACAGGCTTCTTATTTTTTATATTTTTTTGGCTTCTTATTTTTTTATATTTACATTTATGTTACCTTTAATAACTCTTTGGAGTCACTATTTCAGCTTATAGACACATTTACATCTCTTCCTCCTAGAAACACTACAAATAAACTAACCTTTTCTTGGCCCCATTCCTTATATCTGTAATTCTGTTCCTTATCTGTCCAAGTCTAGTTGCTAGAAAGGGTTATCTACACTCACTGCATTAATTTTTTTCGTCTTTTTAATTACTGTTACTCATCTCTATTGTTACCCTGACTTTCTGTAATATAATTTTTTATTTATTTGTCCGTTTCTGCACCTATATTAAATTCCATAAGGTGAGAAAAGTATACACACTAACTATCCTATATAAAAAAAGAGGTAATATGCAAATTGACCATCGTACCCTTGCACAAGATGACCGGCAGAGGAGGGCAGTTGTGGGCGATCAGGCCAGCAGGGTAGGGCAGTTAGGGGCAACCAGGCCTGCAGGGGAGGGCAGTTGGGTCGACCAGGCTGTCAGGGGAGGGCAGTTGGGGGCAATTAGGCTGGCAGAGGAGTGGTTAGAGGGTGATCAGGCAGGCAGGCAGGCGAGCGGTTGGGAGCCAGCAGTCCCAGATTCGGAGAAGGATGTCCAACTGCCAGTTTAGGCCCAATCCCACAGGGATCATACCCCAAGGGTTCCCAGATTGAAGAGAGTGCAGGCTGGGCTGAGGGACACCCCTCTCTCCAGTGCACGAATTTTGTGCACTGGGCCTCTAGTTCAAAATGTTTGTTGAATAGGTGTTTAAAACTGTTTCAGTGTTGCCCTATTGCTGTTGTGGGGAAAGGAGATGAGAGATCTTAAGAAGGGTATAGCTCAGGGGTGGGCAAACTTTTTGACTCGAGGGCCACAATGGGTTCTTAAACTGGACCGGAGGGCTGGAACAAAAGCATGGATGGAGTGTTTGTGTGAACTAATATAAATTCAAAGTAAACATCATTACATAAAAGGGTATGGTCTTTTTTTTTTTAGTTTTATTCATTTCAAACGGGCCGGATCAGGCCCGCGGGCCGCAGTTTGCCCACGGCTGGTATAGCTCTTCTGCCAAATATTATATGAGCTACTTCCTTTTTTTATTATTTTAAAGTGAAAGTGAGTTGATTACTGAAGTAGTGAGACAGAGAAGGGGCTACTCCAAAGACAGAGCAGCCACGGTCTACCTCTTTTAATCCTCTAAAACTCTGAAGTTTTTATTTCCTATCTTAAAAATTGAGGGTCAGTAACTTGCTTATATTCTTGTTACATAGAGGAGCTAGAATGAGAACAAAATTATTATGCTCTACAAAACACTTGTCATTGAAGACAAAAACATATATAATCTGACCCAACCTTTTTTCTTTTCCTTTAACCTTATTTTTTAACCACACTCTAAGGTACATATACTCATGATATCTTGTCAAATTGTATGCAGTTCTCTCAACACTCTATTTTTAATATTACTCTGCCTTTTCACTTGCCATTTCCTCTGCCCTAAGTGTCTTCCCCAGTCTTATCTACCTAATGAATTTGTATTAATTTTTTATGACTCAAAACCTCCTCTGAACACCTTTGTCAGAATTTTGCTTACATGGACTCATGTCTTAGTTCCTACCACATTATCTCCATTGCTTATTTACCTTCTAACATCCACAGTAGTAAGTAGGTGAATGTTGAAATGAAGAGTTCTTCATTCAATTATCTGTGCCTCTCTGCTGGGGTTGGCACATAGTAGGTGATTGTGTTAATGGTAGGTGAGAGTCAGCCCACTGATTTACATTTTATTGCCTTTTTTAACATGCCTCTAAAAATGACCAGGTTTCATTTGTATACTTCTGTTTTTACTGTCCTCTTTTTTTTTTCCTTTATTGATTAAGGTATTATATATGCATCCTTATGCCCCCACTCATGCCCTCACCCCCTGGTGTCTGTGTCCATTGGTTAGGCTTATATGCATGCATACTAGTCCTTTGGTTGATCTCACTGTCCTCTTTTCTTGATGTTCTACTCAGATTCTTCCTTAACCTCCCCACTTATTTTATTTCATTCATCCTGTCTTCTCCAACCTTCATCTTATCATAGGCATACTCTATCATTATTAATTCTTTGAGATCATTACTTTCCATTTATTCTGTGACTTGGAGGTTAAAGTGCTGTACTGGGTCACAAAACTAGATATTGTAAGGTCCAGCATACAAAACTAAATTACTTGCATACTGAAAAGTTTACATTCTCCTTAATTTTAAATAATTCTAATAATGCATATTTTTCTAATAAAATTTGTTGGAATTATCTGTAAATTTGTGCCAAGAAAAAATAATTATCCTCCAGTGAACTGGATTGGTCTATGAAGCCTTTTCTAAAATTCAAAGCTATGACTGGTTATTTAATATCACTTCAACATAGCACAGACTACTACCCTTTTATAGGTATGTAGAGCTGGCATGGCAGAGAGAGTCCTTATTTCTTATGATGGGCTCAAAATGGGAATAGCTTATTGTTGAATATGCTACTACACAATGCCTATCCCCACCAACACACCCAAAGTTTGCCTTAGGAGGGCTAGGGTGAAAGAAAAGTAACTGATTCAACACTTTGCCTCTTCCTTATGGTTTTCCAATGACTTGAAGTAACTACTTCAAGGGTAGTTTCCAAATTCACAAGTTCCACCGGAAGACTTATAAATCCTAGAACTTGGATGCAAAATGGTGACAATATGTGTTTTTGTGAAATTTTGAGATATAGACCATAGCTCTTATTTTAACTTAAAAATCAACCCATAATGAAAAAGATTAATTACACTGTGAGTCAATGTTTGGGTTAGTCTGGATTCTGCCACTGATTACCATGTGATTGTGATGTAACATCTATATAGTTTAGTCTCTGATCAATTTTCAGGCAATAACTTATAAAATCGTTATTTTATTTTTAAAAAAATAGAATATTCTTGCTTTTAGAGAGAGGGAGAGGGATAGAGAGATAGAAACATCAGTGAGAGAGAAACATTCATCAGCTGCCTCTGTCACGTGCCCTACTGGGGATGGAACCTGCAACCCAGGCATATGCCCTGACCAGGAATGGAACCATTGCCTCCTGGTTCATGGAAAACGGTTCAACCACTGAGCAACACTGGCCAGGCAATAATTACTAACAATATTTGGGAATGTCACTTTATCTATTTTGCAGCATTTCGGGGAAATGCATATTTTAACTTTTAATAAGGATCTATTTGCATAAAACCAAGCATCAACCTTATCATTTGCATTTAAAAACATTATATTTACTTGACTTTAAGTTGCTATAATAATTGCATTAATGTAATGAATATCTGCCCTCAGTTGGCAATTGCAACTGCCCTACTTTCATCAGAGCATTGTTGAAGGAAACAAATGAGGTAATGCATGTGGAAGTACTTTATAAATTATAACCAACTTGGACGTGTACCAGTTATTGTCATGATCACATCTTGGCTGGGTGGAAACATTGTTATTTTAGGCATGCCGGAAACATGATATAGTTTCCAGTGCTGCTTTCCCAGGATGCTTTTATGTACTGAAAAAATCTCATTCAGACCTGCAAAATTCTGGAAATTTAGGACTTGTAGTCAACAACAGAAACAACAACAAACCCAACATTCTTTAAAAACCTGGAATAGGTAGTTGCTTTGAAGTTTATTTATATAAATTTCCCTAAATAAAACCTGGGTAGGCAGGTTTCTTGCTGAAGAATTAACTTGAAAAAGAAAGAACATTTCCCTAAATTGATATAGATTAAGTAGCAAATTGTGACCAATGTAAAACTAGGAGAGGCGTCTATCATTGGGTGTGGATTTGTAATAGTCTTATTTCTACACTAATGTGAGAGTGTGCTGAAGACAAATATAATTGAGGTCATTGAGGGCTCCCTTGGCCCAAAGTTTTATATTTTTCTAACATTTTAGTTTTTCTCTTAATGTGTTCTATTTGTTCTTACTTCCCTTCACCATTTTTGACATTTCAATTTTTTTTCTTATTATTCTTGTGTGTGTATGTGTGTGTGAACCTCCTTTCAGTTCCCACATATGCTTGGCTTTTATTTAGCATCTGTATCTGTTGGTAACCCTCCTTCTAAGAGTGTGACACCCACACCTCCAAAATCTCTCGGCCATGGTGAATCTATTTCTTGTGTGTGAGAAACTGCATTTCTCTGTGAAATTTTGTTTCTACGCAAACTAGACTTTATCATTATTTATACAACAGGAACTGCTTTTTCTGAACTTCTTCAGAAAAATCTTTGCTTATGATTTTAAATTACAATAAAGGCACAACCTATTACCAAAGTCACTCGTTGTTACTTTTACATGAAACAATTCATTGGTTTTATTTATTTATTTTTAAAATTTATAGTTTTATTCTCACCCGGGGGATATGTTTATTGATTTTAGAGGAAGAGGAAGGGTGAGAGAGAGAGAAACCTCAATGTGAGAAGGAAACAGCAATCTGTTGCCACCCATATGTGCCGTGACCGGGATCGAACCTACCATCTCTGGTGTACAGGACGCCCCTCTAACCAACTGAGCCACAGAGCCAGGCAACAATTCATTGTTTTTAGGTGAGGCTTCACAAAAAGAGTTAGTTCTCTTCTTGTGAGAAGCAAAAAAAAAATGTGGAATGAGTTGAAAAGTGTATAGTGTGGCCAACCTTAAGCCATCACCTTCAGTGTCATCTGTAGACCATAGAACTATTATTGGGTGAAGAAAATGCTGGGATTTTCATCCTCATTTTATCTCTCTCGCTCCTGCTCTCTCCAGCAGACACAATAGGGAGAATTGTTCTTTAGGGTGGAAAAAGAAAAGTGGATATCACTGTGATATCATGAATTGCAATACAAATTCTCAATGGTAAATATAAAAAAAATTCCACTTTCACCCTAGCTGGTTTTGCTCAGTGGACAGAGCGTCAGCCTGCGGACTGAAGGGTCCTGGGTTTGATTCTGGTCAAGGGCACATGCCTGGTTGCGGACTTGGTCCCCAGTAGGGGGCCTGCAGGAGGCAGCCAATCGATGATTCTCTCTCATCATTAATGTTTCTATCTCTTTCTCCCTCTCGCTTCCACTCTGAAATCAATAAAAATATATTTAAAAAAATTCACTTAACTCCATTTGAACCATTGTAGGAATGGATTAGACAATCTTTAAGTTTATAGCTAGATATTTATGAAACAAAAATGTATATATTTTTGCTTATGAATTATCCTCTCTTAAAACGTAAAATATTTATTTTTAATTGTATAATGTATCTTTTTGATGGTTGCATCTGTCACATCTACAGAAAATAATTCAATTTGGTTGATTGCACTTCTAGGTTACTTTACTTGTGCCTTCCCCCCAGATATAATTATGTGTTAATGGCCTTTCAAATTTTGTTACAAATGTGTTGACATATAGAACCATTAGCTCCTCTAAATGGACATAAAGCTTTTCCCCCTTGTTTTAAGACTTATTTTAGGGGCCTTCAAATAGATGATATGAGCAATATATTTCCATCTGCAGGTCGCTGCAACATTACATGTAATTCTTCTGTGGAAAAGACAGGCCCCTGGTGCGTGATATTTGGCCTTGTGGACAACCCTACAGGCATTGCGTGTTTTGGGTTTACATTATAAATCATGATGCCTGTTCTTATCATTTAAATGTCTGTTGTTGGTCAGCCCTGTAGAACTTAAAATGAACCATATTACATTAGCCGGCAAGTTGAAATAAAAATTCAAACTTACCCCTAGTTTTGCCAACTTTTTAATTACCCTGTGTTTTGGGGTTGTTGTTATTTTATTTTTTTACAGGGAATTAGGGTGGAAATTGGCTTTCCTAAATTCAAACTCCCAAAGCATTCCATTAAATTAAGAATATTGAAGTTCACTTTGAAATTCACTCTTGTTTTAAAACCTGGTTTGATGAGGTGGGAAAAATAAAAAGTGAAGGGATCAGGGGAAAAGCCTAAAGATGCTTTAATTGGCTGAGGTTTGAGTTGCTTTGTTTAGTGACTGACTGTCCTTTTGACATGTTGAAGAGGCTTTGTAAGTGCTGTCCCCCTGAAGGACAAACAAGGGTACTTTTCAATGGAGGCCTTTTAAGTTTTGTTCCTCACACTCAGGGGTTGGTGGAGGCTACTCCTAATGCATTGTGGCTACATGTTCCTCTTTGCAGCCTGTCGCTAGAAAATGTTTCTCTCCTGTAGCCAGCTGAAGTCTCACCTCCAGGCACCCTTTCAAAGGCACCAGCGTATGGAAATAGACACTCATAAAATGATGATAGAGAAAAGAGTTTATTTTTGTAAAGGTCAGGACAAGAAGACACCCTCAAATGCTGTAGAGCCTAGTTGTCCGGGAATAAGTGCTTTGACTGGAGTGTGCAGTAGGCTGAGTTTGAAGCCTTGTCATTTTTCAACACTAAAGTGAAGCTTGTTCCCTGTCATCTCCTTCTCAAGGGCTATCCATCACAGCGGTTTATCTTGTACTGTTGACTTCATTAAGTGTTACAGAAAATTAATTTCTATTTTTCTGAAAGGACATCTTACTTGGATAGTAAAGGCTCAGGAATAGCCTTTGGGGATCTACCAAGAGCAGGTCCCTGAGCTGAGATCTAAGGTTGTCTGTACGAGAGAGAAATCCGTTTGGCCCAAGAAAGCCTCTATGTTTCTTGTTAACTAGAACCTGTACTTTCGTGAATAACATGCAATTATAAAGATCATGTCCTTAATTTGTATCCTTCTATAAACCATCAAGCCAGCATTCTTTTTTCTAAGGTGGTTGTTTTTCTGTTAATATAAGGAGAGTTCTGTTTCAATCCTGCTCCTACATGAGTTTGTCTACCATAACAGGACTGTATACACTGACCGGCCAGATTATTATGACCACCCCATCAGTACTTCATTGACACTTCCAAAAATACTGACTACTGAAAACTTCCTAAGCAAATACTCTCAAGGTTTTATTATTATTATTATTTGCATAACTAATTCACTTCATTGTACTGATGGGGTGGTCATAATAATCTGGCCACTCAAGTGTATATCATTACAAATAACTCTTTACCCAAAATGTTTCTTTTCTTTTTAGTTGTCATATAAGTAAGGCACCCCTGTTTTTCTTGCTCTGAACTAAAACTGTCAGCACCACACTTTCCGTTATAATACACGGACCACTTCAAAGGACCAAGTGTCCCAGGCTGTATTTTAGAAAAAACATTAGGGGAATGTGCCAGCCCTCCTTGTTCCTTATGTGCCTGGGCTTTTGGATAGATCACTTATTCAGGGGTGAAGAGCCAGCCACCTGTTTCTGAGGCCTCTTTGCTCCTCACAGGAAAGGTTCAGGCCCTTGCTGAATAGTAACCGTCTAATCTGGGCACACACGCAGCACTTTCCTGAAACTGATTGGTCAGGCGAGACTAGCTGGAGGATTTTGTGTGTTTTGCACCCGTGTGTGTTTTTCACTCAGTTCCCCTCGAGGCACTTGTCATGACCATGCATATTAAGATTAATCAGACCTCCTCGGCCTGTGTGGCTGTGTGTTTAACATGAAGAAGTGGATATCAAGCAAATGCCCTAATTAAATAGGCCTGCTTGGTTTTGTTCTAGTGGATGCTTGGTCTTCTTTTTTTAATAGCAGTTGTTGATGGGGAAGGCACGGACGGCACTAGAGTTAGTGGAGAGCTCACTCAGAGTTTCCTTTGCCACCTGCTCCCAGAGCTCTGAGACCTCAAGAACTCCCTGTGTGCCTCCCTAAACTGCCCTTAATGTTGAGGGGAAATATGGCCTGGAACATGAGGGAGCAATGAGGCCAGGGCAAACAGGATGAGCATATGACCTGGATGTTTGGCTTGATTAAGATAGTCCATCGTACATGTTGATGAACTTTGGATACCAGACTGTTCTGTGCTTCTGAGCTTTGATATCTTGAAGCAAGATCTTGTGTGAAATTCAGAATGAACACCCCCTTTTTTAATGTCCTAAATTTGAAAGCCAACTTTTATTCATATCTCTTCAATTACTGATTCTTAAATCATCTATTTATCACATAGAAACCACTTACGAGGCAATACCTCATATATACCACACATTATGTAGAAATACATGTTATAGCTTGTATAGACATATATATTATACATTGTATAAAAGCTTATATTATGTTATATTTACAAGTTTACATCTACTCTCATAGTTTAGACGTAGCCTATTTTCAGTTATGTTACACTTTCCCTATGGCTTCAGGGAAGACTGTGACGGGACATTTGGAAACAAACTTGATGAAGAGTAAGCTCAAAATACTTGACAACATCTCAGGCTGACGTGACATAGTGGCTCTCTTGTTTGTGTATTTAATGTCATATATGAGTACATGCTTAACACTCTGATCCCTGAGATTGTGGGGTTTAGTCCCCATGTATGCCTATTATTTGGACTTTTTGTATTTTAGGAAATAAATGCAGAAATTTAATTGGAATATTTCAATTTGCTCTACATTTATTTTCATGTAATTAAGCATGGAACCCATATTGAAAACAATTTGAAAAATAAAGCTATACGTACTCTTCACTGGTATGGAGTTTGGAGTTATAGTTTAGTAAGTTTCCAAATAACCACAATAAGTTATCTGGGAAAAGATTTCTCTGGGAGGGCATGGTTCATAAAATTGATTTGTTTCTTCCCAAATTGAAAGGTTTGGGCAATTTCAAAACACTAACTATTGTTTTCCAATTTTTCTTCCTTTCCTCCCATTGTTGTATAATAGATAAAAGGATCCACCCACTAACCTATGTGCCCTCCTTTATGTGTGGGCGTGCAACTCACATGTAGGGAACTGTATCAGCAGTGCCAAGCAACTGCCTGGTACCTGACAGCATCAGAGGAACCCCTCCTTGCCTCGCTGAGGTTGCTACTGGTTATTTATTAACACGACCCAGACTGTTCAGTGTGGGTGTGTATGAAATAGAAAGGAAAATAAAGGCCTTGGACAAGTAAATACATCTTTCATCATTTCTTTTGTTTGGTGTGTTTACTGTGTGCTATTCTTGGTCAATAGAAGTTGTTTGGTGGTTCTGCAAAAGGGTGAGGAACCTTTTCTTGAACTTTTGTCCTTTTGTTTTGTCTGTAGAACACGTTTTCTATTTGCTATTTTTTTATTGCCACCTGTCGATATAAAACATATTCTGAAGATTGTTATTGCTATTAATGGAACAAGTGCAGGGGACTAGGAAACATGATAGACCATTTTATCCACTTTGAAATGGACAGGTAAGGAACTAGAATTCTAAGATAGCTTTCATTTCCAAACTTTTTAAATAGAAACTGAAACGAAATATATGAATCACCATTTCCCCCTCATTCTAATAAACATACCATTTGTTCTCAAGCCTTATGTAAGTTTCACTGAAATAGTGAGCCTTGATTTAATGTGTGCTTAAGTATTCTCCTCCCTGCATATTAATATAGTGTCAATGTACAGCTCATTGCATGGTATAATTACTGAAGAGATCAGCAGCTAGGGAAGCACCCCGTAATTGAGCATGTCTATGTATTATAACAGAACGGTGCTGCTATGCTGGTATTTAGTGTGTTTAATAGATAAGAAATTGATTTGCTATTTGGAGATGAATTAAATCTCTGTGGCACGGGCCTTTCTTTTCTGAGAAGTTACGCTGTGTTTATAGAAATTTGCCTGAAAAGTGTATCCACCACCGTGTGACAATAAGTCATGTGGAAGATTGGAGAGCGGGAAGCCATAGAAATGAACAAGATGCACCCTCCCCTCTTTGGAGTTTTGTTTTCTCTGTGTGTGGGGTTGTCTTTTCACCCTAATATTTTTGCTTTGTCCTTTGCTCTGGCGCTGTAGTATTTTTCATCATTGTCAACAGGCCATGTGTAAGTGAAGAAAAGCACAGAGAGAGGGAGTTGGCAATGTCGAGAGCAGTACAGTGTAACTAGGGGGGATCAGTTCTCAGATTCCTTTTAGGGCTCTGAATTCCAAAGAGAAAAAGAAACATCCAATAGCAAGTTTAAGGGATAGGAGTCAGGCATGTTTGTTCATGCTTTCCCTCCTGGATGCCGAAGTCGAGCTGGTCATGTTATTTCACTTAGTTTTTTTCTCCATGTAGCTCATGGGAATCATTAAGAATGAACTAACAGAATGGAAGGTTAAATGAAGCTGTACATTTTTAGGCATCTTTTTCACTTAAAGGGTATTATAATTAAGGGTTAATAAAGAATATTAAGTAAAAAAAAAAACATAGTAACCATTGGAGTCCTCATTTTTATTTGCCAGGATTTTCCCCTTTGTTTTCTAAATTGGAATTAAAAGTGAAACTTTGCAATTTTCAAAGTATATTACATTAAACAGAGAAGTATATAATCTTAACTTTTGAAATGGTTTATCTAAATTCCAAAAGTTGTGAAACCTTCTAAAATATTGTCTAATAATTGTTTTTGAAGACTTAGAATTTAAAAAGTGTTAACTCTCTATACGTGTATTAATTGATACCCATGCTTTTATAGACAAGACAAAATCTTGCCAAATCTGTTAGATCTCCAAAATTTCTCTGGAATAAATGAATAACACAAACACACCCTAGTAAATAACAGAGTTTTGAAGAATTTATCTCACTCTTAATTCCCAAGCTAAAAATTTTAGCCTAGAACAAATTTTTTGACAAAAGCACACAGATCAGTATCTCACTACAGAACAGAACTCCCCATTCTATTCTGAATTTTCTTTTTCATCACTTTTGGACTCCTGTTAACATCCTGTGTAAAGTCTCTCTTGATGACCAATATAGAATCAATACCTCCTTTTTTTCGAGGTGCTTATGCAAAAAGGTGTCATGGTATTCACTGGATCCATCTCTCCATGACTTTTAATGTACTCTCCACTCATCATCCCATCTTGTGTGTCTTTTCAAGGCTGTTGATTTCTGCTTATCCACAGCTTTCTGAGAAAAATTTAGAGCTTTAAAGAGATACATGGATTGCTTTCCCCAAATAATACTGCTAATAAGAGTAGATATAGAATGCATTATTTTCCTTTATCAGTGTTTAGCCTTTACTTGCTAAAATAGTAGAGAATATTATTTTTGAACTTTTGTTTTAGTACCAGCAGAATGATGATTGGAAGGCTGAGCAAAAATTCTGATAATAATAATAATAATAATAAGTATCTAACTTAAATCTGACTTAGAGAGCTGAAATACACTTAGCTTTATAAGTTGATTCAGATCAAATGTTTAAAAGCTTAGATATAACTCATTACAAGTTTGTTTATAATTATAACTTAATTTTAAACAAAACTTTGAATTTTAACACACACATACACACATATACCATAGTCACGTGTGTGTTTTATCATAATACAAATATAACAGGTACATATAGAACAGTGTATTAATATATTTATTATGACATGCTCATGTGCTCTGCTGGCATGTTAATAAAATGCAATCCATAGTTTTAAAAAATGAATTTCCCGGAAAAAAATAGAGACAATGGTGGAAAAGCCTCAGGAATCTGGAAATAGACTTATTGAATTTCTTCTCAAGAGTGGAAAAAAAGCCTCAGTTGGCATGTGCTATCCTATATATGTTATTGGGTCTCCCATAGACCTTTATTAAAGTGGTGGATGGTCAGCCTGCAGCTGAAGTGAGTTCACTTCCTGTCTTACTCTCCAGCTTCATTTCTCATTTCCTACCAGTCCCTGCATCACTCTTTATGACTTTTGCTCTAGCAAAGCTGAATTGCCTGTAGCTTTTCACAGCTACAATGCTTTTCTTTGCTTATGATGTTATGATGTCTGGTTGCAATGCCTCTTACCTTATTTTGCATCTGAATTATGGCCATTCATTCATATTTAGCTTAGGTTTCAGTCCTACCAGGAATTTCTCCTAATTCTAAGGGCCCCCATCTTCCCTTTCTTAAGAAATGATGCCAGGGGAAGGTCAAGGGGGGGGGGGGGGGGTAAGGAGACATATGTAATACTCAATAAAACAAAATTAAAAGAAAAGAAAAGAATAATGCCATCCTAAAAAAAAATGATGCCTATATCTCTCCCCTCTATTACATTTTGATCTCCTGGAACATTGATCAGCAAACTATGGCCCATAGTCCAAATCTAGGCTGCTGCCTAGTTTTATATTACCTATGAGCTAAGAATAATAATATTTTGTGGCCATGAACATTATATGAATTTCAATTTCTTAGAACTCAGCAGTGTTCATTCATTTACATATTGAGGTAGGGTCCTGTAACATTAAGTACGTTAGTGTTACAATGGTAAAGTTGACTAGTATATCCACAAAGCTCCAAATATTTGCTATATGGCTCTTTATAGATGAAGTCAGCCTACCCATGTTTCTTAGGGCAGGAACAGAGTCCCTAGCACAGTGACTCCTACCTGAATGAGTTAATTAAATGTCTCAATATGCTATCTCTGACCTGGAGTAGAGTATCCCTCCTAGGGTTTCTAGCTCGCTTTCTAAAGGAAGTTTAATAGAGTAAATACTGAATTATGAAGACCAGGGTGCTACAGTTTCTCTGTCACCTGTGTAATCTTGGACAAGTACTCCATTTTCTTTTATTTTCTTATTTATTTATTGGAAAACAAAGTTATTACTTTTAAATGAGTTTTATAGCTCTTTCCAGGCATAATATTCGAGACATATGTCAATATTTTATTAGATCAATATGTAAAAATGATAAAAAAAAAAACAAAACAGAAATGGAAAACTCTTGATTAAGAAATATGGGCAAAAATTCAACAAGAACAGTGAACTCTTATGGACCTATTATACACCAGGTTTATTATTATCGGTATTGATTAGGTATTCTATACTAATCCAAGTAAAAATAAAGTTCGTTGTTGGTCTCTGCTATGAATCTGTAGTACTACTATATTGGAATAGAAGTTATGATCTTTTATTGTAAAATTTGTGGCTTAGAATTCACCTACATTGCTTTAAGTGATAATTTTGTCCAAATAATGGCAGACACTTTTAATGTTTTCCTAGAATCCTGAACTATCCTACTTTCTAATCTCAATCTCTCTCTTTTTTTTCTCTATCTCTCTCTCTCTTATCATGTTCTCATCTCTTATATGAAACTGACTCCTTAGAGGTATTGCAAGCTAAATAAAGAGCAATGCTGCTGATGAACTTGCAAACCTTATTTTATAGATTTTGAGAATTACAAAGTCTTTATATCTCTACAGGGACTTATTTGATGCTCATAGGGGTGTCAGTTGTAATCGTGAGCAGTATTAAATGTATCTTGATTGAAAATATCACAACATAGTTTAAAGACTCTTTGGGTGAGATCCCTTTTGCAATTTATCCCTATTTCTAAAATATTTTAAAAAGCAATTAAAAAGGTAAGCAAAATTAGACTTTTGTTTTAAAATATTACCTACATGAGAATATTCCTGAGTAAAATTGATCATCACTCAAATCTATAAAAATAGTACAGGTAAAACAACTAAAATGACAAAATATTTTTAAAATATTATTTTAAAAGTAGGTAATTGTATATGTCTCTAGCTTTTACTATATACAGCATTAAAATGTAGCATTGAAATAAAAAAATGTTCTGCAGTGCTTGCTAAAAAGCCTGAGAAATTATGTGGCAAACCCACAATAGCACCGGCCTTCAAATTAATCTTACCTGGTTTCTCACATGTAGTACTTTATCTAAAAAGTTGATAAATAGCAGGAAAAATGTTTCCAATAATTTAAAAGCCAGTAAAGGAAGTGAAAAAAAATTATGTGTAACCAGGAAGAATTTCAGAAAAAAAAATATTTTCTAGTAGTTCTATGTCAATTTTTATGAAATAATCTCAAGAAATAACTTAAAAAATATATAATTTTAGATATTCTCTCACTGCTAGTAGTAGGGTCCCCCTGCTTTATTGCAGAACCTTTTCCATTGCCTTCTGCAGGAACCTCTTCTAGTGAAGGCCTGCAATCCTTCTGAATGGGTATCGCATGTGGAAGAGAATACATTTCCTGCAAACCCACGTGCTTCAGGGTTTGCTGTGGGGTCTAACGTTGAATCAGGTCAGCTGCCTGCAAGCATGTGAAGCGCAGATCCAAGAGAGCCAATTTCAGTGAGAGAAAAACATGCTATATGTACAACTTTTCTAATCCCACAGGGTAGATATGTGAGGGGAAATTAGCAGTAGTCCTACTCCTGGATTTGTCTTTCAATGTTTCAACAGATATTTGCCAAACATCTTTTTCTCCACTTGGAATTACGGATGACATTAAAAACATAGCTGAATACATCCATGAGTTGATATTCTATTTTTTTTTTTTCTGTTTTACCTTATTTTTATTTGTAATGCACCATTCCTCCAAGTGCTATACTCAGACAAAATTATAAACACCCATTAGGCAAAGATAAATATTCTTTTAATTTAAAAAAATAAAAAGCATTTAATACTCTTACATTCCCATTTAGATTTTTCCATATGAAAATCCATTATTGTTTATAGGTCAAGATTTACCTTGTGATTTTAAAGAAACAATATCAGCCTTAGTTGGCTGCATTTGATATAATTGTAGCCTAGTTAAATGTCACCATATCAATTGCTTTTATATTATTTGTTAAAATGTATGCACTTATTTCAGGAGTAATTTAGCAAGTATCTGTCAAGTTAAAGTCATAATATCTAAGGGGATTTTTAAACTAATGTTAAAAATAAAGATCTCAGAAATTAACTTCCGTAGGAAAATTCAGTGATGCACGCTGTGCAGTCCGTAGCAAAGTGGTACATAGATGAGGAATGACAGTTAAAAAATGTGTAGCTTGTGTCTAAAACAAACTGAGCATTTACTTGCTGAATATGTTTCAACCTGTGGTGATGAAGCCAGAACATGTGCTTTTATTAAAACAGGTTTGAAACAACTTCCTTCTATATATTTACCTTCTGCTTTTCCCGAAAATATTTAATGTTCAGAAACGTGGCGATGACATCCTGTGATTTGTCTGTAGGTGAATGAGCTGATGCATCTGCAGCCTTCCTTTTCCTTATCTTCCCTGGGTCTCCCTGAGCTCTCCCCAAGCTGAGACAGATGGCTGCTGGTTTAGTTATGTGCGTGGGAGAGAGGGACTTCCACATGTGATTCTTACCATTTGGTAGTAATTAGTTTGTTGTATAAATTAACATTAACTGAACCATTCTTCGGGCATTGTTCGTAATTATCTTCTTTGAGTCTCTGAGTTGTGTAAAGAGATAAAATGCAGGGAAGAAACTGATTCTTATTTTATTAAAGTTGAAGAATCTATTATTAGACAGAATAGATTGACAATTATTGTTGTATGCCCAGTAGACCAAAATCTTTGAAAGAACTATAAAACAGAAAAAACAAAAAGATTTTTCTGGGACTTAATGATTTAGAAATACAATGAGATATTCTGAAAATGTGGGATTTTTTAAAAGACAAAACTGAATGTTAGAGAAAACTGAAATATAGTTTGAAAAATTTACTTCACGTCATTTAGCAAATACATTTTTTTAGTTCTCACAGTAACTGCCACTTGAAGGTTACTGGCTATAGTATCGTTTTACTTGATATGTTACATACTTTATTTAGTTGCTTTCAAGTTGAAGTTCTTTAGTGTACATTTGTTGAGACATGTATTTGCTGAGGTATAGTATGTTGATATTCACCTTTTTAGTCAACACTACTTATCAGTAGATAGGATTTTGATAATTGAAGTTTTAAACATTGTAGAGACACCATTTTCTCTCCCCTATTCCAAATGAAGATATTGGATATAAAATAAACAAATAATAAGAAAACTATGCTTAAAATTACCCTTAAGTTTGTTTTTTGTCTTATATTATTTCTGGGTCTGAAATTTTCTTCCCTGTCTTTCTCTAAAAAGATCTAATAACTAATACCATATAACAGATTGCCATTTAAAGCATAAATGTTTTGTGAAAAAAAATTTCTCAGCTGTGTTTTTTCTTTGGAAGTTTCTCTAAGAAACTATCAAGAAGAACAAATTATTACTAGACATACTCTGACCCAAAGTATTTAAAATATGTCACTGCACTTTTAATGGTCATAACACAGTCATAACTTTGATGTTGACAAGAAAAAATGATGGTCATTTTTCTATCAAGAGTTTCTTTATTGCAGTCCATTAGGTAATAAACCTCAGTCACACCAGAACTAATATTTGTGGGAACCTGTTATTAGATTATTAATAAAAATAGAAATGTATACGATAGTAGGTGGGTTTTTTTTTCTGTCATAAAACGTTAGTTAGTGAGCAGATGTTAGTTGTAGAAACTATAACTACCAGAAGTAATTCATTTCTTGCCTTTAAAAATATTGTTGCAATATATTTCATGGAAAACAATTATTTAATGGGTCTCTTAAGATATAAAAAATATCCCAATGCCATTTCATTGGAAAAACAAGAACATCTCACTCTCATTGAAAACTGCTTCACTTACTACACTTTCTTTTTAAATGAATGAACAAAATTAAGGCACTTTTTGTTTTACCATGACCAAATAGAAGATTTATTTTTTAAATGCAAGATTATTTGACAAACAAAAATCAATCAATGCAATATACCTCATTAAAAGAATGGAGGAAAATTTAAAAGAGAAAACATACAAGGTATGTTCTCAGGAAACATGAAATTAAACTAAAAAACAAAACCAAAGGAAAGTCTAGCAAGAAAATTCTCAAATGTTTGGAAATTAAACAGCTCAATTAATTAAATTGGACACTTTATTTTTTTTTTATTTTTTTTTCTTTTTTTTTTATTTTTTTTTTTATTTTTTTTTATTTTTTATTTTTTTTTATTGCTTAAAGTATTACAAAGGGTATTACATATGTGTCCATTTTATCCCCCCGCCCTAGACAGTCCCCTAGCCTCCCCTATCCCCCAATGTCTTATGTCCACTGGTTATGCTTCTATGCATGCATACAAGTCCTTTAGTTGATCTCTTACCCCCCTACCTCCTGCCCCGCAACCCTCCCCGGCCTTCCTGCTGCAGTTTGACAATCTGTTTGAGGCAGCTCTGCCTCTGTATCTATTATTGTTCAAAAGTTTATAATGGTCTCTATTATCCATGAATGAGTGAGATCATGTGGTATTTTTCCTTCATTGACTGGCTTATTTCACTTAGCATAATGCTCTCCAGTTCCATCCATGACGTTGCAAATGGTAAGAGTTCCTTCCTTTTTAGAGCAGCATAGTATTCCATCGTGTAGATGTACCACAGTTTTCTAATCCATTCATCTACTGATGGGCACTTAGGCTGTTTCCAGATCTTAGCTATGGTGAATTGTGCTGCTATGAACATAGGGGTGCATATATCCTTTCTGATTGGTGTTTCTGGTTTCTTGGGATATATTCCTAGAAGTGGGATCACAGGGTCAAATGGGAGTTCCATTTTCAGTTTTTTAAGGAAACTCCATACTGTCTTCCATAGTGGCTGCACCAGTCTGCATTCCCACCAGCAGTGCACAAGTGTTCCTTTTTCTCCACATCCTCTCCAGCACTTGTCGTTTGTTGATTTGTTGATGATAGCCAGTCTGACAGGTGTGAGATGGTACCTCATTGTTGTTTTGATTTGCATCTCTCGGATGATTAGTGACTTTGAGCATGTTTTCATATGTCTCTTGGCTTTCTGAATGTCCTCTTTTGAAAGGTGTCTATTTAGGTCCTTTGCCCAATTTTTGATTGGATTGTTTATCTTCCTTTTGTTAAGTTGTATGAGTTCCCTATAAATTTTGGAGATTAGGCCCTTATCGGATATGACATTGGCAAATATGTTTTCCCACACAGTGGGTTTTCTCGTTGTTTTGTTGATGGTTTCTTTTGCTGTGCAGAAGCTTTTTATTTTGATGTAATCCCATTTGTTCATTTTCTCTTTAGTTTCAAGTGCCCTAGGAGCTGTATCAGTGAAGAAATTGCTTCGGCATATGTCTGAGATTTTGTTGCCTTTGGATTCTTCTAGAATTTTTATAGTTTCCTGTCGTACATTTAAGTCCTTTATCCATTTTGAGTTTATTTTTGTGTATGGTGTAAGTTGGTGGTCTAGTTTCATTTTCTTGCATATATCTGTCCAATTTTCCCAGCACCATTTATTGAAGAGACTATCTTGGCTCCATTGTATGTTCTTGCCTCCTTTGTCAAATATTAATTGAGCATATTGGTTCGGGTCGATTTCTGGGCTCTCTATTCTATTCCATTGATCTATATGCCTATTCTTGTGCCAGTACCAGGTAGTTTTGAGAACAGTGGCTTTGTAATACATCTTGATATCTGGTATTGAGATCCCACCTACTAAATTGGACACTTTAAAGGCTGGTTTTTGTTTTGAGTTTTTGGATAAGCCATTTATATTTTTCTGGTTGACAGATATATGCCTTTTTAATGAGAGTATTTTAAAGAAGAATTTCTAGATTACTATAAATGAGGTTCTAATAGAAAACCTAGATGTACTGTGGTCTCTGATGTTGGCCTACCCATAGAGTGTGTCATCCTACATGTCCATAGTAAACCAAGATTCTAAATCATGCTTTTCTTTTAAGTGTAAATTATATATATAATTCAGAGAGGGAGGGAGAGGGAGAGAGAGTTAGAAACATCAGTTATTAGAGAGAATCATTGATTGACTGCCTTCTGCACACCCCCTACTGGGGATCAAACCAGAAACCTGGGCATGTGCCCTAACCTGGAATTGAACTGCGACCTCCTCGTTCATAGGTCGAAGCTCGCTTTTGAGGACTGAAAAGCTCCAAAGTTTCTACACTTTCAAAAATTTCGTCTCCTCGAAATAGCTTATACACATATATTTTCCCCCAAGTGAAAAAAAAGAAAATCATTAATATCTCATTATTTTGGCTGTAAGTCAAATAATCACAAAAACCTTATGCTCTGCATTTTTTTCAACCTCCAGAGCTGGCTAAAAAGGAAGCAGCCTTAATCCTAAAGATACTCCCTTTCTCTGCTGCATAGGATAGATGTATATTTTCTTTTAAATTGAGCAGGCATAGAATTTGGTCAAATTTTGAAGGGCATACTTTTTGTCTACTCAAAATTCTCTCCATATTCTATTTGTTACCTGGAAATGATATGAGTATACTTTTGACAAGATATTTTAATACAATGTTTTTTATTTGCAAATATTAGGATTATTAATATCAGGCCAAAATATTCCTCTTTGAGAATGAAAAATTATATGTTCCTCAAGTAAATGTAGATTCTAATTCCTGGAAGTGAAGCAAAATAAAACTTCTGTTTCCAGATTGTTTGATTTTGTTTCATTTATGTACTTATGTTCATAAGAACACATAAATCTAGCCAACACACATCTCCTGAGGAAATTACAGTGTCCTACCATCCCTGCCCATACAAACCTAAACTTTTTTTTTTATTATTCCCCAATTTTAAAAAAAAATCATTTTATTATTCCTATTTTGGAGAAATAGCTTAGGTTGAAACAATTAATTATTGCCAAATATCCTATGCAAAATGCAACTCTGAATAATTTTTGACAACCATTTGAAATGCAAACTCATGTATGACATGATATATTTTGGAACCAGAAATAAGAAGGGAAAGAAAAAAAAAAGAAAGAAAGAAAGAAAGCAGCTCTTTTGTGGCTGTGGCTGTGAAGCTCAAAGAGAATACATTAATTAACCCAAGAGAATTTCTAGGAAGCTGTAAGTGAGAAACTGTAGCTTTGAAATTGAGTGATCTTTATCCACTGTTGGGTTTGGGTCAAAGACCTTGGACAGAGAAGGAAAAAAAGGAAGGAGGTACATTATAGGAACCAGATGTTAAAAACTGATAAGGCTGACCATCCCCCTGCTGCGGAAATCTAACCCTACCTCCATCTAAAAGGTGACATTCTCCTCTGAAGCCCCTATGTCCTTCGAGGAGAGAAAGAGACACAATTTTGGCTCTGCATTTTTCTTTTGGCCTACCTTGTCGAATGGCCCTAGAAGACTAAACAGGTGTTATCTACTTTTGATTTCAGTGCATTTAAATTAATCCTGTCAGCTCAGCTGTTAAAACAACTGTCATCTCCAGCTGTTAGTAATTTTCGACTGGGCACTTTCACAGGTTGCCAAGATCTGAGCCTGCATTGTGTGTCTCCCTGAATGCAGTAGAGTAACAATTTGTGGCGTTTTAAAGGGGCTCGGATTGTGATGCAGCACACATAAAATGATCATAATGATAATTTCAAAAGACTCTCTGGTGCCTTGTTTTGTAATATATATAAAAAAGCATGTGCCGAATGTCACCTCGCTCTATTCTGTGGTATGTTACATAACTTTTTGGGGTATTTAATTTTAAGGATCAATAAGTAAAATTGGAAAGTATGAAAGAGGGAGGAGGTACGATAAAGTTAGGAGATAGAAGATCGTACTGCACCTGCAATTCATGGTTTCTGTGTTCCCAGAAATAATAGTTGCTTCTGGTAGATTTATGATTTTTCTTTCACTGAAATATTCAGTAAAATGCTTTGGTTTCTTTTTAAGAGTTTGAGTAACTCTGTACTTTTAAGCTAAATATAAGGTTTTCTGGCTAGATCTATTTAGCATTTTAAATCATAATAGGCATTTCATGTATGATTTCAATATTTGGGATCTATTTCAGTTAGTAGCATGCTGAGCTAATATTGTGGAGGGGTGGAAAGGCTATTAATAATTGAAATCCACTAAAAATGTACAGTAATCTCAACTCTATTTTAAAAACACTGTTTTTCATTTGCCACTAATGTAACTCTTTGGAGCCAATGAGTTATCCTCCTATCCTAACCTAGAGGCTTTCTTTTTCTTTTACAAAGTCTAAATTTGGACATTATTTTTGTACTGCTATAAGGTATGTTTCAAAAGAAAAATAGGTATATAAGTGACTTAAATTGATTTTTAAGTTATTTATGTCTAGGAATAATAGCCAATCAATAATGAAAATGTTTTTTAATATACTATACCAGTCATAAAATTTCTAACTAATTTACATTACTCTATTTTAATTTATACAATACTGATTTTTAATATATGTATGCTGATTTAGTAACAGTGCTCTACATTTCTTAATTTCTAAGGATCTTATGATTCCATATTTATCTAAATTTGGAAAAATATAGCAAATTTTGGGGAAGATATTATATGCACAAGAAAAACAATAAAAATGTAATAAAATGTACATAATGGGAAGCGTTTCTCCTTCTTACTCCTGTACTTCACTCACCAAATTCTTCTGATAGGAGTATTTGTGTAACATGTTTTCTCCAGTATATCTCCAATTATTTTGTGCACACACATGTATAAATATGAGTGTGTGTATGTGTGTATGGGGGCTATATATCAGAAGGATATTACATTTACACGCTCCAACTTGGTTGTCATTACCCCAAATTTAACTAAATAATACTTATTCTCTAAAAAAGTATATGTGTACAGGAGCGTAAATGGTACAGTTACAATGTATGTGTGTCTATGTAAACTATGTAAGTTGTTATAACTGAGAATTACAATTTAAATAGAATAAAGAGTATTGGTAATGCTGATAAGAATCAGTTACTGATGAATTTTGCTTTTAGTTGCCCTAAGCATTAATTTGCATAAGAATACATGGGCATTAAAAATTAATGTAATACATATATAAAATATGTACTATGGTATGTGAAGGCACTAAGTTAGAGGTAATGGGGTGGCAATCAGGGCAATGCAGAGGATTATAGGAAAGAAAAAAAAAGAATGGTAGGTAGAAATATTGAGTTAACTTTGCTCCCTGTATTTCCAAAGCCATATTTGCTGAAATATCTTCCTTTGAATAAAGTGGTAGAAAAAGTTCATCAGATCAACTGACCTCTTCTTAGCTTCTGATGGTGGCCATCATGCCTTGTTATTCTTTGGCTTGCACCTGCATCACTCTGATCTCTGCCTCTGTTGTCACATGATGTTCTCTCCATCCGTCTTTGATTTCACACGGCCATCTCTTCTTATACAGAAAACCCCAGTGAGTTAGCTGTCCAACCATGATCACTTCATCTTAACTCAAATCTGCAAAGACCCTATTTTCAAATAAGATTTGATTCACAGGCACTGGGGCTTATGACTTCAACATAATGTTTTTAAGGCCACGATTTAACCCATAGCATTCTTCCAAATATAAACACAAATGTGTGGATAGGCCAACTGACCATTCATAGACTGCTATTAATTCATTTAATCACATTATGAGCTGGAATCCTATATAATAAAAGCCCAATGTTCTACGTGTCCGGTCGTCCAGTCGTCTGGTCGTCCAGTCAACCAATCAAAGCATAATACGCTAATGATATGCTAAGGCCATTCAACCACTCGCTATGACCTGCACTGACCACCAGGGGGCAGATGCTCCAACCGGTAGGTTAGCTTGCTGCTGGGGTCTGGCTGATTGGGACTGAGTGGGACAGGCCAGACACACCCTGGAGCCCTTCCGGGGTCCTTCCCTGGCTGGCCAAACTTCCGCGTCCCTCCCTGACCCCAGTTGTGCACTGGTGGGGTCCCTCAGCCTGGTCTGCCCGCTCTCGCAATCCTGGCTGAGGACAACATCCCCACCCCCCACTCCACCTAAATGGGCTCTTCAGTGGGAAGTGTGGACATCCAAAAGTTCACCTAACAACCCTGGATAAATATCTACAAGTGGAGAAAAAGTAGGAAATTGTTCTGAAAGAAAGATGAGAACATTGCAAAGTAGAAACAAAAACTCTTTTTCCTTGAAGCAGAAAATGTTAATGTGCCTCTGAAAGCCATCTTGTTGCCCAAAGATGCACATCCTGGCTTACTGTAGGCTTGAAGAAAGTTACCGTACCTTGTGCCGGGAAGAGCTATGTGGAGATTGTATGGATGTTTTATTGCTACTTGTTTTCCATTGTTAACTGGGATTGTGACTCCATTTTGTCAAACACCCCTGTTGTTTAAAAAAAAAAAAAATGACGAAGTCAGCAATTGTAATTTGCTAAATAAAATCCTGCCTTTTTCCCTCCATGCTGCTATTATTTTAGTAGGACAAGGATAATTTTTCCATTATAATAGCACCTCAGTTTTTGGTTTACATTTTTACATAGATTCCAATGTTATAAACTAAAAGATCAAAAGAGATGTTTGAGTAACACTGACTCAAGCGAACCTCTTTATATTTATGTAAGAGTTAAACATGTCCCCACCACCTATGCAGAGCCGAGTGTTGCAGTCAAAGCCAGTCCTAAGATTTGCGTTCCCATGACTGTGGAGAGCAAGACGCTGGGACTGCTGGTTGACCTCTCCTCTGGGAGACAGCGGTGCCTCCTGTATTTCTTCCCTGTGCTTCATGGCATTCCCAGGAGTGGTGGTGAGAAATGTTAGGTCTAAGTGTAGGGGAGTGATTTTTTTCATTCAAGTATAGAAGGTTAGTGGACGAGAAAAAGAACTGAGAGGAGAAATGGGAGAGTCTTCCTTTTCCTAGTCTGTAAGGCGATTCTTGTAGGTCTGGGCAGAGAAAGAATTGAGAGGTTTGCCACTTGCCTTTTCTTTCATACTCATTTTCCAGAAAAAAATGCAATTACGTATCCAATTGTTTATATAAACCTTAAAGCTTTCCCAATTTCATAAATCAGAGGATGTATGACAGTGATGCGATCTATTTGTATCTACAATAGCCTTAGAAGAGTGTTAAGCAAATGTTTCCCCACAGCATACATTGTCTAATCCAGTGGTTCTCAACCTTCTGGCCCTTGAAATACAGTTCCTCACGTTGTGACCCAACCATAAAATTATTTTTGTTGCTACTTCATAACTGTAATGTTGCTACTGTTATGAATCGTAATGTAAATATCTGATATGCAGGATGGTCTTAGGTGACCCTTGTGAAAGGGTCGTTTGACCGCCAAAGGGGTCACGACCCACAGGTTGAGAACCACTGGATCAGACAAATATTAAAATTTAACTGCACATACAGTCAAATATTAAATGTCAAGGCTATCAAGAAGTGATAACAGTATATAGAAAACTTGCAGAATGCTAAAACTTTCACTTAGATGATCATCTTAATTTAGTTATGAATTATCTTGTTTGGCTGTGTACATTTATACAGTCCAATTCTTGTGTATCAGATTCTTAACACATTGTGTTTAGGGGGTATAAAATGCATTGACAATTTCCTCTTCATATCTTAATGATAGGGAATCAGAAAGAACAACATTACAAACTAATTTTGATTAGCTTGAAAGATTGTACTAACCTTGGTGTTGCTACCTTTTAATAACAGTAGATAACATTGAGCATATAGTTTTTCTCAAGAAACATGCACTTTATATTCATACTAGTGGCCCGGTGCACTAAATTTGTGCATGGAAGGGGGGTCCGCCCAGCCTGCACCCTCTTTCTAATTGGGGACCCCTTGGGGGATGTCTGACTGCAGTTGGACATCCCTCTTGCAATCTGGGATCACTGGCTCCTAACTGCTCACTGCCTGCCTGACTGATTGCCCCTAACTACCTCTGCCTGCCTGCCTGATCACCCCTAACTGCCCTCTCCTACCAGCCTGATCTCGCCCCCAATTGCCCTCCCCTGCAGCCTGGTTGCCCCCAACTGCCCTCCCCTGCTGGCCTGATCTCACCCCCAACTACCCTCCTCTGCTGGCCAATTTGGTTCTGATTGGTTAGTTTCTATGCCAGAACTTAGAGCTGGCCAGGGCTGCCTCTGAATGGTAGAATTAACCCAGTGCTGAGCTGTTGTTAATTTGAATGCACTAATATGCATTTTCTGCACACGCTGTTAAGCATTCTTTTTTTAATATACACTGAGTAGCCAGATTATTATGACCACCTGACGTTTGTAGGCAAATTAGCTATAATTCCGCACTGAAGTTGCTAGAGGGCCAGGCCATTATAAATGTCTAAATAGCACAACATACCTAAGTATTGTTGTTGATCAAGTTCATCCTATCATGTTGATGGCGTATCCCAATGGAGATGGCTTCTTCCAACAAGACAATGTGCCATGCCACGGTGCTCATAATGTGCAGGAGTGGTTTTAAGAACATGAGGGAGACTTTACCTTGCTTAGGTGGCCCCCACAATCACCAGATCTCAATCCAATCGAGCATTTGTGGGGCGAAATTAAGAGCCATCAGGCAGCTGGTTTCACAACCATCAAATCTCAGACCTGGACAGTGCTATTCATCAGGCATGGTGTCAGATTCCTCACATCACCTTTCAACATCTCATGGAGTCAATGCCAAGAAGAATCGCTGCAGTATTGAAGGCAAAAGGTGGCCCAACGAAGTATTGATGGGGAGGTCATATTAATCTGGCTGGTCATAATAATCTGGCCACTCAGTGTATGTCATTATATATATACTAGGGGCCCAGTGCATGAATTTGTGCACCTTGAAAGGACCTGCGGGCCACAAGGCTGTGGAAGGCACAAGGGTGGGTCTTGGCCCATCCTCCGTGCCCTTGCCTGGCCCCTCCCACTATGGCCCTCAGTTCCCTGTCTGCTAGTAGCCCCATTCCCATTGCTACCATGTGCTGACAGTGTTGGCCCTGCTCACACCCACTGATGGCACAGAGCTATTTGGGCTGGCGCCACCAGCAGGTGTGAGTGGTGACTGCTGCCCTGATTGCCCCTCAGGAGCAGGGGGAGGTGGAGAAGCCCTCAGGGGTGATTGGGCCAGCAGCCGCCGCTCACACCTGCTGATGGTGCAGAGTAATTGGGACTGGCGCCAGGTACCATCAGTGGGTGCAAGCTCTGGGTGGGACCATGGCACGTGGGAGCAAAGAATTTTCAGTAACCACCAGAGGCTCACCCTGATGACAGTGACCGGTGCCTCACCTTGGTCTGGTGCCCCTGCTCACCTGCTCCACCATCCCGCCACAGCCAATGCCCACCATTTTGTGCACACACCCCCTGGTGGTCAGCGCAAGCCATAGCTACCAGTTTTTCGGTTGTTCCAGTTGTCCCACTGTTTGGTCTATTTGCATATTAGCCTTTTATTATATAGGATTATTAAATACTAGAGGCCCGGTGCACAAAAATTGTGCCCTTGGGGGGGAAGGGGGTCCCTCAGCCTGGCCTGTGCCCTCTTGCAGTCTGGGACCCCTCGGGAGATAATGACCTGCTGGCTTAGGCCTGATCCCAGGTGGCAGAGGGCAGGCCCAGTCCCTAGGTGCAGCCCCTGGTCGGGCTCAGAGCAGGGCCGATTGGGGAGTTGGGGTGCCGCCCCCTGTCATGAACAGAGAAGGGTGATAAGGAGGTTGTGATGCCACCCTCAGTCATGCTCAGGGTAGGGCCGATTGGGGGGTTGGGGCACCGTACCCTGTCACACTCAAGGTAGGATCGATGGGGAGGTTGCGGCGCCACCCCCTGTCATACACATAACAGGGCCAATCAGGGGGTTGGGACACTTCCCCCTGTCACTCACAGAGCAGGGCCAATCAGGGGGTTGGGGCGCTGCCCCCTGTCATGCACAGAGCAGGGCCCATCAGGGTGTTGGGGCGCCGCCACTGTCACACTCAGGGAAGGAACCATTGGGAGGTTATGGCTCTACCCCGTCACACACAGACCAGGGCCCGTGGGGGGGTTGGGGGGGGTACCGCACCCTGTCACACACAGAGCAGGGCCGATCAGGGGGTTGGGGCGCCACACCCTGTCACACACAGAGCCACAGGGCGATCAGGGGGTTGGGGAGCTCCCCCGTATCAGGCACAGAGCAGGGCTGATCAGGGGGTTGGGGCTCCTTCCCCTGTCACGAACAGAGCAGGGTGGATAGGGAGGTTGTGGCCCCCGCCCCCTGTCACACACAGAGCCACAGGGCGATCAGGGGGTTTGGGAGCTGCCCCCTGTCACGCTGATCCCGGTGCCGGGAGGCCTCTCGGCTCCGCTGATCCCGGTGCTGGGAAGCATATTACCCTTTTACTATATAGGGTAGAGGCCTGGTACACAGGTGGGGGCCAGCTGGTTTGCCCTGAAGGGAGTCCTGGATCAGGGTGGGGGTCCCCACTGGGGTGCCCGGCCAGCCAGGGTGAGGGGATGATGGCTGTTTGCAGCTGGTCACACACCCTTCAGGGTGGGGGTCCCCACTGGGGTGCCTGGCCAGCCTGGATGAGGGGATGATGGCTGTTTGCAGCTGGCCACACACCCTTCAGAGTGGGGGTCCCCACTGGGGTGCCTGGCCAGTCTGGGTGAGGAGCTGAGGGCTGTTTTCAGCCTGGGGGTGACTGAAGCTCCCAACCGCTCCTTTCTTTCTTTTTCTTTTTTTTATTCTGGGCCAGCTTTAGCTTTAAGGCTTGGCTCCAGCTCTTAGGCCTCAGCTGCTGAAAGTAGGTTTCTGGCCTTTGCTTACAATGTTGAGATCCTGCTGGCTGAAGCACGGCAGACTAAAGCAGGTTTCTGGGGTTTTGTTTAGCTTCTATATTTGTTACATAGTTGCTTAGAGTTGCAGCTCAGAGGCCTGCAGCGGCAGTCGGGGAACGTTGGAGTCCTCCACCACTGAAGCAAGCAAGCCTCATGTTAGTTTCAAGCTGCCTGCTGCCGGCCGCCATCTTGGCTGGCAGTTAATTTGCATATTGCCCTGATTAGCCAATGGGAAGTGTAGCGGTCATACGCCAATTACCATGTTTCTCTTTTATTAGATAGGATTGCCTCACTAAAGATGAGAAAATATGCCTAGATGGGCTAAATAAAGTGATTAAAACATTACTAAAACCAGGACTTGACCTCTGATATGTCTCTTGCAAAACTAGTTTTTTACGCATTACACTATATTATGTCTCACAACTTCAAGTACTTTGGTGAGCACAGTTAATATGAATTTTTAAAGTAATGAGTGTGTCAGTCCATTCACTGATTTATTTCCCAGATAATATTTTAAATACCTGGGTTTGCAAAGTTCTCCAATATACAGCAAAACAATTAATGTGCCAACCTTGTCACTTATAAGATTAGATTATTGTGTTGAAGACTTTTTTCCGAGTATATCAATAGCTATATGCAATAATAGGTAGATAGAGAAAAAGTCAGATACCAGGGAATGGTGAAATTCCATAAAAAGGCCCAGATATCTTGACAGAGAAAAATATGGATTACTTCATGAGGGAATAATGTTACTGAAGATGTCAGTATTTGAATAGGCAGGTATGAGACGAGGATTATCTAGGCTTTTTTGAGGGGTCTTGATTTGGTGTGAAAAGTTTAATATTTTAATTAAAAGCACAGAGGTTAGAATGAATCAGGCATAATTGAGGTTAATAAATAAATAACTTAGTTTTGGAGAATATAGGGACAATACATTGTGAAAGGGAAAACAAATTAGATCCAAATGCAGTTTAGGGCCAGTTTTGAAAAGCCCTAAATGCCAGGCTAAGGAGCTGAGATTTTAAAGAGGTTAAACTTTGAAAATCTATTGATGACTTTCTAGCAGGGGAGTGATCTCATCAGAGATCTGTTCTCAAAAACCATTTTCATCATTGATCATCCCTCCTACACACTCACTTTAGTTTCTTTGGCTAACAACAATAATCAAACAGGAGTACCATGGATGTGCTGATATGGATCAATACCTATGGATATATTTTCCATATTAATGGGAATTCAGGTGGGCAATGTTCTAGATAGTGCAATCAGTTAGCCTCATGGATTTTATGTTATTTCTTTATAGAACTCGTGTTTCTTTTTTTTTTTTACTATAATCTTTGTAATAACTTATTTCACTATGAGATTTTAAGTATCTTGAGGCCAGGAAGTTTGTTTATTTACTAAATAGCATGACTCAATACACCATATTTGCCTCTTTATTGCTTATTGAATGGCGGAATTAATGAGGAAATGTTGGATGCTTGATAAAATCATTATTTGCTAAATAGCCCTGGCCAGGTGGCTCAGTTGGTTGGAGCATCGCTCCATACACCAGAAGGTTGTGGATTTGATTCCAAGTCAGGGCACATACCTCGATTGGGTAGATCCCCAGTTGGGGTGTGTATGGGAGGCAACTGATCGATGTTTTTCTCTCTCACATTGATGTTTCTCACTTTCTCTCTCTCCTTACCTCTCACTCTAAAATCAGTAAAATCATATCCTCAGGTGAGGCTAGAATAATAACTATTATTATTTGCTAAACAGATAAAATTTAAACAACACTCAAACCATGCAACTCTTTATCTTCCTCTACTTGCAGCTGTATCTGAACAGACATTCACATCTGAGGTTTCATGACCATGTCACAATTTTTCGCACTGATGAGATACATTTAATGCTGTATCATCTTTATGACAGCTTTTAACCCCTTACTTTCTGGGATAATGTTTATAAATCTTTTCAAACTCAGCTAAACTGTATCTCTTCTGAGAAGGTTTTTCTCATCTCTCATCAGGCCAATTAGAAGTGCAACTTCTGTGCTCATTTTATGCTCACAGAAGATTTACCGTTTATACCTCACAGCACTTAATCGGGATATTAAATGATCTCTTTCTTTACTAGATTATACATGTTTTGAAGGCAGAGACTATGTCATTTCATTTTTGTCTTCCTAAAACAGTATTTGGTAGAGAGAGAATTGGTATTAAGTACTTGATGAAAGAGTGATGGACCAAAGGTCGGAGATTTGTTAGGAAGCTGGCAGAGGACTCTGTGATAGTTAGTCAAGACCAAAACAAAGTTTTTGACTTTATGGGTGGAGAGACAAGAATTTCAGAACTATACTGAAGGGTAAAATTTAAGGGGACTTGGTGGCAGACGGTAGGTAAAGATAAAACAGAAGTTAATAATGCAAAGTGACTTAAAGTATGAAGGTACCATTAAATGAAGTAGATGAGGCAAGAGTAGGACCTGATTTCTTGTTGAGACAGATGATATGTCCTCTCTTGGACATTGTTATTATGAATGACTATTGGGCAATATTGAGATGTTTAGTAAGTATTTCATAGAAATTAGAAATTTAAACGGGTCCTGTCTGGTATGGATCAGTTGGTTGGGCGTCATCCCATACACTGAAGGTTGCTGCTTGGATTAAGGTCAAGACACATGACATGGTTGCCGCTTGATCCCTGGAACTGGGCATGCAGGAGGCAAACAACCTATGATGTTGCACTCTCTCATCATCGTTTCTCTCTCTCCCCCTCTCCCTTTTTCTCTCTCTGAAAATCAATAAACTATTCTTTAAAAGAAGAAAAGTAGAAAGAAGTCAGGAAAGGACTTAAGGATTTGTGAACCATTCACTTAGCAATGATAATTAGGGGCATGAATGGAAGCGATTTTTAAGAGTGAATTTAGAGGAGACAGGAATGATTGAATCTTGCAGGACACCTACTTGTAGCACATTCAGATGAAGAGCACCAGAGAACAAATAATGAAATAATGAGAGAGAAAAACAAGGGAAGAACAATTTCAGCAAAGTTACATTTAAATGCAGTTTGTGTGTGTGTGGTTTTTCCTTCCAGCTATATTGACGTATAATTGTCAAATAAAATCATAAAATATTTAAGGTGTGCACTGTGATGATTTGATATACCTATACATTGTGAAAGGATTCCTACCATTGAGTTAATTATACAGCTTAAGAATGTTGGAGAAGAGTGGCTGAAGTAGATGTTTTTAGCAGAATAATGTTCTCTGATCTGGTTTAGAAGTAGTTAGTTACTGATCTGGTCAGAAGCTGGATTGCAAAGGTTGAAGGATACAAAAAGGAAAGCTATCAAATGATAAATTATGTGAGTTAGCAGAGTTAAGATAAGTAATTGTTTTGGGGGCATTTACACTTTCAACTAAAATGGTATACAAACCCATGGAGAATGTTTATGTGGATTACATTAAAATGTATTGTAGAAACACATATTTTACAAACAATTACAGCAGCTACTTATATTCCCTATGTATCTGAGAAGATGTAAAGACTAAGGTGGACTTTATGGGAAGATTTCACATTTCAGTATGAAGAATAACCTCACAGTCAAACCATTCTGATTTTCACAAGGAAACCATGATTTATAAAAGTGTTTTTATATTTTGAGATGGAAGACTCCAGAGTCTATAATAATAAAGCATAATATGCTAATTAGACCAGACATCCTTCTGGATGACCTTCCAGATGAAGCTGGGGCTTTGAGGGAAGCCAGTGCCGGCAGTCGGGGGAAGGAAGGCCTACTCTTGCACAAATTTCATGCATTGGGCCTCTAGTTAATAAATATATGAGGGATCTGAACATCTGGTGTTTGTAATCTAAGTAGCATTGTGTAGATCCATAGACTTGCTACTTTAGGTCTCAGGTATTTAAAAAGGAGAGAAACAAGTAAATTTTTCCTAAAGTTTGTTCTATGTCTAATATTTTGAATGTTGCAGTTGTAGTGTATATTTCCTGGAAGAGGGCTTGAAAAGTGAATTCTGAAGACCATCTTCCTTCCATAGGACTGCTAGCATATGGCAGCAGCGAGGTTGGTGAAATGAACTAAAATACTTGTGAGGTTGGTGGAAAATGTGAAGGGATTAAGCAAAAACAAAAAGAAAAAACTTCATGGACACAGACAATAGTATGATGGTTACTAGAGGGGTGCAGGGGAGTGGGGAGAGAAGCAGAAGAGGATAAAGAGGGGCGATAATATAAATGGTGATGGAAGAAGACTTAACTTGGGGTGGTGAGCACATAATATAATATACAGATGATATATTATAGAATTGTACACCTGAAACCTATATAATTTTATTAGCCAATGTCACTCCAATGCACTCAAAATAAATA
Source organism: Myotis myotis (assembly GCF_014108235.1). Taxonomy (NCBI): domain Eukaryota; kingdom Metazoa; phylum Chordata; class Mammalia; order Chiroptera; family Vespertilionidae; genus Myotis; species Myotis myotis. Next base: position 180,576,823 of record NW_023416335.1, read on the forward strand.
AAATCAAATCCCTGGTTTGTTTCTCTTAACTAAAATGTATCAAGGCAAGTGAAAGCATAAATATCATTTGTATCTGAAGTCAGCAGTAGGAGTTGAATCTCAATACAAGTATCATTGTCAGTTAATTCACGTAATAGTAACCAAGTGCAAAACTATGTGCATATAAATTTCAGTAAAATTAATAATGTTCAAAGGTATAGAGAAAATACCAGTTATAAGAATGTACTAGTATTCTTTGCTAAAAAGTAAAATTTTCTATATAAAATATAGGAGACCTTATGACCTAATATTTGATTTCATCAAGTGGATTTTTAAAATTTCACCAACAGAAAATGTACTTTTCTTTTTTTAAAAAAAGATTTTTTAAAATATATTTTATTGATTTTTTACAGAGAAGAAGGGAGAGGGGTAGTTAGGAACATCGATGAGAGAGAAACATCAACCAGCTGCCTCCCGCACAACCCCCACTGGGGATGTGCCCACTATCAAGATACATGCCCTTGACCGGAATCGAACCTGGGACCCTTCAGTCTGCAGGCCAATACTCTATCCACTGAGCCAAACCGGTCAGGGCAAGATGTATTTTTCTTAAAGGAACCACTCAGGTGGAGATTTGGGCTTGTTCGCTTGAGCTTTAGCATAGTAGATAACCCACTGAATAAGCCAGAGGTTGATTGTGATTGAATTACCACTGTATGTTGACAACCACCTCCAAAAACATCTGTAGGTGACCTAAGTTTGGAAAATTGAAAGAAAATCTTATAATCGCACCCGATTTTCTAATATGTTACTCATCTTCTTCATATTGTCTTTTCCTCCTCTTTTTCTTTTTTCCCTCTTTTCTCCTCCCCTTTCTTCTCGTGGACCCCTCTATTTTATCATTAGAACAGTTCCCTAGTTATGTCATGGTCTGTAAATTTTATCCACTGGATTTTACTCATATACTGTCACTAGGCTTGGGTGCTGTAACCTGCCCCAGGAATCAAAGGGAAATGGGTAATAAGAAGTCCTGTCCCTGGTAAACCTTCTTATTGTTGTTGTTGTTGTTGCTGTTGTTTTTTGGGGGGTTGGGGGGCCGGGGGTGGGGAAATAGGCCCAAACAGGAATGGGATGCAACAAGGACAGCAATTTTCCTAGAGGAGTATTTCTTAAAGTGTGGCCCAATGCTCTATTGATTGATATAATGAAACAGAGTGTGTGGTGTGTGTTTTTTAATGTCTGCATTTTAACAAGTTCCACAGATAACTAAAACTTTACATCATTGTCTAATTATTTTTACAATCCTATAAGGTAAGATTATTTTATAGATAAGGAAGCAGTCATAAAGGCTAAAATACTCTTAAAGAACTTTTTAATGAGAACACTGTTCATTACATGATATTCCTTCCTCTTTCAGGGCTGTTACTATTATATACATATTTTGCCCCGTAAGCAGCTGCTTTAGAGGAACATTGGCTATGCCACGTATAAAAGGGAACAGTAAGAATCAAGTTTCCTGCTCTTCATTTATATTAGTGGATTAGTGGTAGAGACACTTAACCCCTTATATATTTTAATACTAGAAGTTCTGTTTTATAAAGAAAAGTGATAGCTAAACATATCATGTTTGTCCCAAAGTTGAAATATTGCCATATCTTCCTTATCATCAATGTGTATATTCTAAACACCCCTTTCTCACTATGCTCATTTCTTTGGGTCAGCCATATGACAATGGTTCACTCCTATGTTAGGGAATATTTATGGAGTTCTTGGTATGTTTGGGCACTGGGTTGACACAATTTCATAAAAGTCTTATCAGTATACTGTTTGATACCAGTATTAGGAAAATATCATGAACCTTTCCATTATTCTCACTGACATTTTTATATCTCACTATAAGAATATTTCAGCCCTTTTGAAATGTTCGAATAACAACCCAGTGCACTGTAATTTTGAAAAGTTTACATTTGCATTCAATAGCTTTAGAAGATTAGCATTGAAATCACATTATTGAAAATTAATCTAGGGTATTATCTGTTGTGAAGTACAGTATGTACACCATAGATAAAATAGGTTGCTAAACTCCATATAGTTGTTTCAAGCAAAACCAAGCATAGTTATGAAATATGGTCTGCTTAATCTTGACTCTAGAACACTGTCTGTAATTTTCTGTTTGATGAACTTTGTTGAGATTAATGATACTGAAAAGTTCTTTTTATAAAATAGACAATAAATTATTAGTTGAGAATAACTAAACTTACCTGGTGGAATTTACACTTTAGTAGCTGGTTAACATCCATGCATGGACAATTCTCATTTAAGATTCTCTTGGAGAAATCTTCCATATGCAGAAGATTTATCTCTAGATTATTCCTTCAGTTATTTTATCAGACTTTACCCTTAGCTGAAATTACTGGAGGTTTTGCTGTTTGCCTGTATGATAACCATGATGTGCAGAGTACACCTACAATATCTCTGCTTGAAAATGCATCAGACATCTTACAAAGATTTGGATAAGTCAAATAAAATAGTTCTTATACTTTTAGACTTCTCTAGAACAGTGCCAAAGTTTTAGAGGTTTCAGGAGTTATCCAAGAACTTTTAATCCAAAATCAGATAGATTCATGGAATATCCTCTCACTTTCAGAGCTTCTATTCAAGGTTCTGTTTGGACCTGCTCTAAGATTTGTAGTTCTTGTTTTGCTTTTTGTTTGTCAGTTTTGGGTCCAAATAAGTAGAATTTCCACTTCGAAGTCTTTTTTCCCAAGGACATTTATAGCCAAAAGCCCATCAGTGATCGCTTTACTGTGCCATAATGTAGGAAAGTGGCCAGGTAACCCATTTAGCCTGACAGATTGAGTAAGAGCAGATTCTGTGGCCAAGCCATATCTGTCTACATTCTTAACACTTTCAAAGTGGATTTCTGAACCACTGATTAAAAATATTAAAGATATCATTCTCTATTTATCCGTTTGTGCCTATATTTTGACTGGAAAAAAAGAAAAAGATGCTTTCATTTTAAAAAGAGTTCAAGCAAATAAGTTCCTGAAAGAACAGGAGGGCATCAGGAATCCATTCTAGTAAGATGATTTCAACTCATTAAGCAGCTGGTGATGATTAAGACCACTTTGAAGCTATATAATTTTTCAGATTTTACATTCAAGTTAGACTCAGGTGCATAAAATGTAGTTGCTAATTTCTCTTTAAATAAAAAATATCTATTGTGAAATAGTATGGACATAAATTAGTAGGCACCTAAGATTAGTTCCACCTCTCATATATTTACAAATATATTTTACGATAAAGCTTTGCAGTGTAGAGAATGTTTAAACACACACACACATATATAATACTATATAAGAATGAATAAGCACACTAAATTAGGATGGAAATTACTATATTGCTGATCTTTAGGTACTTTGCAGTTAGTTCTTTCATGCATTGGAATTGTAAAAGCCTATCATTTTGCAATTAGGAACAATTGGTCTTCATTTAGAAGATCCAGTTTCAGCGCTAAATACAGTTTGAGAGTTTAATCCAGACCTAATCCCTCCTATTTAGTTTCAAGGAAGGCCCATTGAAATAGTAAAATCCCCCCACCAGTGACAACTCATATTTTTTGCCTGCCTATTCTCCAACGTTCACTGTCATTAAACTCTTTAATATCATTTGTAAGCATTAGCGATACAACTCAGTTATAAAAATGTGACCTTTGACTCCTGGTAACTTACGAAATTCTGACTATTCATTCATATATACTTTTCTCTATCCTCTCCCTGAACTTTTTCCTCCAGGGCCATTTAAACGTCTTTAGAATGATGATACACTTACTTGCCCTGCTCTTCCCCATTGCCCACTGCTTTCTTCCTGGGTTCTGCAGGGCTCTGTTCAATGCTGCATTGCACCTTCTACTTCTAAGAAAGAAAGATTTCAGCTGCCAGGCAAGGCTGTAGGCAAAATAAATTTGAATGCAATGGCAATGTATAATTTGAGTTGTAATCAAATGGATTACATAGTTGTGTGAAAGTATTCATCATAACTGAGTTGTACTTAAAAGGACTTGGTAGACGATTGGATACAGATAGGTAACAGTTAGGGGTTTTCCAGATGCCCTTTTATGTGGCTGAATGAGAGCTGTGTATCAGGCAGGTTTAGACTCCTAATTACACCCTTTCTAACACTGTTGTCCAGACTCCAGAGCATTTTTTAGTTTATTAGTTAAATCCTGCCTAGTAATTTAAATACTAGAAAGCTCCATTTTTTTAAAAGATTGTTTCCAGGAAGAGAAAATAGTGATCAATGGAGATGTTACAAATTATTATGTATTTTGTGTGTGTGAATGCACACACACCTGCACACAGACACACAGGTTCCTGGGGTGGCCTTCTATAAACTGTAGCTTCATTGTGTAGTAGCCACCTTTGGAAATTCACTAACTAACAATGCACAGCAACGGCTCTGTTCCATGGCTAGTCCTATCCACAAAACTTCCATTTAGCAGTTTTTTTCTGTTTTCCTGGATTATTTGAACAGTTAATAGGCACATACACATGAGCACACACTCACACATACATACTTATCCCACATCACAAAAACCACCCTCGCTTTTGGCTCTCATCAGATCCTCGAGTTAGCCACAAAGCAGGACTTAACGAGCTTGTGTGAAACCTATTAAAGAGGTATCCAAAAGCTATCCCAAAAGGTAAAATTTGAGCAACATAGCTGAGGTAAGGAAAGGAGTAAATTATATTTAAGGTCATAATATAACTTTTCTGTACTAAACAGAATACGTCTCTAGAATATCACTTGCTAGCATTTTTTATGAATGCTCTATTCTTTGAAAAAATTTTAAATGTCCAGCCATAAAAAAAATCAATGGTAAAAGATACCCTTGTGAATCTTTTTTAGCACTATTTTCAGTACCATTTGAACCGATTCCTTCCATTTTTTTCAGAAAATCCAAAGTATTACTCTATTCTGGTGGTCAAATACTAAGTCATCACCTTTATGAATCTTTCCACACGTAACATTTTGGTCCCTGCATCATGCACAAGTATGGTTAAGTCCGCCAATACAACTTTAAACATAAGAAATAGTGGCACGAAATATTCAATAGCGTTACTGCTTACTCTTGAGGTTCTCTTATTCTATAATTGTTAAACATACATTATTTTATTTTTTAAAACATCAGCTGGGTTGTTAGAAATCAACTTTCTAACATCAGTGAAATAGTACATTAAATTTTAAATAGTATTACTGAGAGATTAGCATTTATAGGAGAGTCTACATTTTATTTGACTAAGAAGTGATATGATTTTAATCTCAAAACTATGAAAATGAAATACTCTTTCACAGAACTAAGTAAATTAGTCCCATATTAGTCAGCTTTACCAGTATTGTCAGCAGAATATATGAACATATATATGTGGCAGCCATATTTTTATGGAAAAGATTAAGTACATAATTATTTGTACATTTTATAGTCGTATAGTTTTAAAATTTTATTACCAACAATACAAAATATTTTCAGTAAGAATTGTTTTGTTTTTCTTACATTTATTAAATTACTACTATATGAAAGATATACTCTCTGTTGCAGGAAATGCTAAAATAAAGGCTCATTCTGTAAGCCTCCCAAGGAAAAAAATGAAGATTTGCCGTAGCATCGTGTGGCAGTTTTCTCATGGCATCTTATTTAACCCAGTAGTTTACAATCTGCTGGGGAGACAGTGTTATACCACTTAACCATATCTGTTAGACAACAGGGTTTGTGAAATGTATTCTGACATCAATTGTATGATTGTATTTTTGAAAACCCTCATAGTAAGAGAATTTGCTTACCTACGTTAAGATTTTATAGGTCACTAGAATTATAAGTCTACCTATAGAAATATATATGTAGGTAAATAATAATTAGGTAAATATGTGTGTAATACCTATTTTTATATCCCCCCAAACAAACTAGTAGAGTAAAACACCAATTAAAGAGAGAGTCAATAAAACCTTTCATATCAGATAAGAGTATATTAAAATAAAGGGCTTATTTCTTTCTAGGTAAAACTTTCTCAATATTCTTCCCCTGTGGTTTCAATGAAATGCTTGTTAATTCATGTTATGTTAATCATTTCAGTGAAGGATTATACAAAAAAAGTAGGTACATCTTCATAGGTTTATCTTTACCAAAACAAACAGCCATAGTCACCATACCCTGTGAAAGTAAGAAAGCTGGGGATGCAATCTGTCTCTTGGGAAGGTTGTTATAAAATGTTAGTATGTACTTAGGTCACTCAATTTAAGAAGGCACTCGCTCTGTGCTTGCAAACGCAGAGTTGACAAGTGCAGGGCTCTAAGAATGAGAGTCCCCTAACTTTTCCTCCCTCTGCACCTCCAGAACCTCATCCTTGTCAGGTGCAGCTCTGAAGGCAGAGGCTTCTTGCTATACCATGCAGTGGTAACATATACACATTTAATTAATATACTAAATTCAGGACCTTGCTCCCTACATCTTCACCATTATTTTGCTTAATCCTCTCACATTATCTTGCCTCAAGATAAGGCATCAAGCAATTGAGTAAATTCTCAAGCAGAAAGTAGGAATCTTTTAGGACTCTCTAACCTTTTCCCACTCTTAGATTAGGGATTTGCTGGCTTTCCTAAGTACAGAGTGGCTTTAATATTTATATAGGCATTCTGTGTATTTTTCCTTCAGTCTAATTTAGTTAGTTCATAAATATTCATGTGCTTAGAAGTTACTGTTTAGGGGTGAATATCACAAATGCATATTGTACCTCTGGGCAATCAAAAAAAAAATTAAAGGTTATTTTCCTTATAAGCTACTTTTGGCAAATGTGCTGATTTTAGAGTCTGTCCCTCACCTGAGGGTCTAGCAGTCATGGGCCTACCAGAGTGCATGGCACAGAATAGGCACTTAATAAATGCCTGTTGAATAAATGGCTTATATAGTAACAACCAGTTTTTTTTGTTTTTACTTTAAAACTTGGAGTTACTCATGATTCATAGGTATTTTACCAAGAATTCTTTCAGTGATGAAAAGAGCAGGCAAATATATATCTATTTATTTTCACAAGAGGGACATTTACCATTAGGGAAAGATTACTGTAATTTTAATGGCTAGTTCTAAAACCTCTGGGTGAAAGTCATACAAAAGGAAAGTTCCTGTTTATTTTCATATGTTCTGTCTTTGAAATTTTTTGCCTTTGATAATTGGGTATGAATTTCAAAAACCTTAATGAAGGTTTCAGGTGTTTTTTGTTTTTTTCCTATAATGGCCCATTTTACATATTATAATTTTTACACATAAAACTCCAAACTTATAAATACAAGTTTAAAATCTTTTCCAATTTTGGGTTGGGGGGGCAGGGGTGTAAAACCATAAAGAGCTATAGAATCATTTTACGCCATTATCCTCTACCAATTTTTCCTAACATCTCTCTTGTCTGGAGACATATTTGAAATTGTTTCAGACTGTGGGGGCATCAGTATTTCAGTTAATGAATGCTGCCTGCAAAGAGCATGTCAGCCACCGTTTATGTTAGTTACAGTGTCCCAGTACCACATATAAACAGACTACTCTAAGTGGATGGCCCATCTTCACAATTCAGATAATCTCGGAAATATTTTTAATTGAATGAATTTGTAATCTAATTGATCCAAAATTTAATATCTGGTGTACATCACGAGAACACAGATTGTGGATATGGAACTTGCATGAAATTTTCCAGAGAACATAGTAGTTTTTCTGTACTCAAAATAGCTGTCAATATCCAGCTCATTAAACACTGCCGATGAAATGCTCTCAAAAACAATGTCTCTTTCTATAAAAATTGACTGAAAATTCAAGAATACTTCCAGTGTTAGGTAAAGCATGTGTTAGACAATAGAACTGGAACACAAGATACTTAGTTATTCCGCATTTGTGAGTTGGACCCCAGAACATTTTTTTTTTTTTGGTCTAGCTTGAGTCTTATGACCTTACACACATATGGTAATAGCCACTTTGTCCTAAGAAGAGCTGCCTCTATGTAATTAACAAGTCTTGATTTCTGGCAGATGGATTGGGAAAAAAGTAGAGGTTTGCTCTGAAATTTTGACCCTTAGCAGTTGGTAGATTGATTCATGGCTTACTGATATAGGCAACACTGGAAGAACTGAAGAAACAGAGCTTTGCCAAGTCTAAATGGAAATTCTGTTAATTACTTTTTGTAAGACTATAGACATCTTTCCCTGAATTTTAGATAAATATTAATTATCTACTTCACAATACAGTATGAGGATTAAATAAGATTATATACATAAAAACCTAACTAGACACCGATTTTAATTATTAAGATGCAGTCTGGCCCTGGCTGGTGTGGGTCAGTTGGTCAGCGTGTCATCCTGGGTACCAAAAGGTGGCAGGTTCGATTCCTGGTCAGGAAACATACCCAGGTTGTGGATTCAATCCCCAGTCAGTGCTGCTAGGGAGGTAACTAATCGATATTTCTCTATCTCTCTCTAAAAATTAATAGGATTTTTAAAAGATGAAATCTAATTTGGATATGTTGACATATGAAGATGATAATGTGAGTAGATGATGTCTCTAGTAGAAAGTATCTAGACTATAAAGAATACTGTTCACAGACATTTCTTGTGTTGTATGCTTATGTGTGTGCGTGTATAAGAGAGAGAGAGAGAGAGAGAGAGAGAGAGAGAGAGAGAGAGAGAGAGAGAGAGAGAGAGAGAGAAGGCACTTAAAGAATGGCCAGTGAAGTTATAAGAGAAATATGAAAGCTGAGTGTACTATCATAAAATTGCTATTGAGTCACTTATTGTATGCATCATATCTAGGTCTTGAAATAATTTTTAATTTTTTAATACTGTTCTTAAAAACTTATCCAGACTTAAGAGGTGCTTATGTATATTTTGCAAATCAAGACACTTATGATGTGATTATGAAATAATAAAACTCACATAAACACAGAGAAATTTATTTAAATGAAGAAAAATAATATCTTGTGGTGATTAAGTAGAACACATAAACTAGGAAAATTAAAGCAAATGTTGTTCTATTGCCAATTTTATAGCTGGTAATTCTCATATTGAGCCCAAGCTTGTAGATGCATTTGCTATATTTGATGCCCTAACACGGAGATTAAATATTTATTTCTAGTTTACATAGTTTCTTAAGGACACTTTTATAAAACCTTCTGTAACAGATACTATAGAGTTCATTCCAAGAATGACTCCTGGGTTTGAACTTGATAAAGCAGGAATGTTATCGTTTACTGAGGCACAAAAATTGTTGGTTTTGAAAGTATGAAATGTATCCATGTTTCTATGTATGATCTTTTGATTATTTTCCTACTTGCAAATATGCAGTAATACCCAGATCAAGAAGATTTGATTTTGTTTGTTGCATTCAAACAACAGAAAAATTGATTTTGTGTTCTATTCTCTTTTCTGTGACCTCCTGGTAGAACTTTAAATTGAGGGTTGCATATTTGTAAATATGATTTTCTTTCCTAGATCTTTTAAAAGTTTATTTACTTGGCAGATAAATTATCCTAAATTCAGTGGCAACTTTGGCTATGTTAACACATTAGGAAATTAGCCTTCCGAGACCTAGGATAACATTGCTCTAGGTAACACTATTGAGGTAATTGGTTCTAACATGATAATTTAAAAATTGAAGCTCTCTTAGTGCATAATTCAGTGCTTGGAACAGGTTAGTTAAGAAAGGTAAACTACATACCACGTTTATAAATCTTGCCAGTAGTAGTTTTAATTTTAAAACAGCTAGCCAGACAAAATCCATTTTGAAGTTAACACTTAAGGTTGTTTGAATGGCTGGAGGAACATTCCTATCCCATGATAAGTACACGATAGGAAAAGCTAGCTTGCTTTGAAAGCTTTCCGAGTAGTAGTGGTATATCTGTAATGATTCATTAACATATTCAGGACTTCTTGTAATCCGTAGCATGTGGGAAAGTAACAATTTAAATCTCTCTGGCTCGTGGAGGTATTTAACCTGTGACTTTGCTCCTATACACATGACGCTTTAATTTAGAGAATAATCTAAAACAGGAAATATTGTATTCCCTTTTTAAGAATGGGCAGATTGTGTAAAAATCACAAGTAACAGTTCACCCTCTCCCTCATATCACATTTACTAAAGAGGATGTTTTCTGTAATATCATTTTAAAGGGTAATACCAGTAAGAATAGGAAAAGGCACATGCTCTTTGAGTACTTTTGGAAATAGGTATGGTATTATTGCTATTGGACTTAAAATACATATTAAGGACAGCACAAGACAGGCTTTGAAAATGTTAATGTAATGGATCTGTTTTTGTTTCAAAAAATGGTTAGAGTTCATTAGAAAAAATGAATATTTTATTGCATTTTGATTCGTCATTTATTCAATTCTCTTTTTTTTCTGTTTTTCCTTCTTTCTGTAGATCCTCTATGCCGTATGTACATTCTATATGATAGAATGACTGTTACTATTCTTATCTGGGTGGTGGGAGATATCAAAAATTACCCTAACTTGTTCTATAGTGGACATACATACAGAATATTTTGGAAACCCAGAATGGGTATCTGAGAAACAGGTAAAAAAAATGATCTTTTTCTTCATATACTAGCCCAGGCCTCCTTTGTACACCTAGTAGCTAACCTATCTTATACAATTAGATTTATTGGGCATATTTTTATATCAGCCATAGAGATTTGATGATTTATATTTAAGGTTTTGAAATATTTTTATTTAAAAGTGACAGTTCTGTTATCTGAAGGAAAAATTTTTTGGCAGACCATACAGATATCCTACAAATATTCTCTATGGCCCTTACTATATTTTTATCTTACAAGGGACTTCTTTAGCTACGATAAGCACGGAAAAGTATAATTTATTGATATATATGGTCCTTGTCTTTGTTTAAACTATTAGTCTTCATTTCTAATAAATGGTGCCTGGCCCGCATTGTGTGCTCAATAAACATTTATTGAATCTATCTAGTAAGTAATAGATAATTTCTGCATTCCAGGTTCTTGTCAAATTGCATACCAGCTGAACTCTGTTTTTCCATTGTTATCAAAAGCTCAGTTGCAAAATAAAATATTTATTTCTGACTACTCTGAATCCCAGCATACCTGAAGGTTTAAAAATGTCATTCCTAGATAAAGCAGAATTTCAGCATTTACACTCTTAGGCCATTGCACATGCTTTTATTAAACTTTGCTTGGGCATTATATCATTACTCTGCATTGAAGAATTTAAAAAGAAATGTTCAAAAAAAAACCCATGCTATTTCAAGGATATAGTTCACTAAATCAAATAGGGTTTTCCATTAATGAGGACCCACGGGAAGATTTTCACTCAGATTTGTGCACCAGGAAAAGCTTTTTTATACCTCTACAACGGATCTGTTGTTATATGATAAACGTCATAAAATTGTAAATTGTTTCTCTTGTAGCTCTGAATAGTAGGAAGTGCTAGCAGTTGCACCTTACCTTAGTTTATATATGCTACTGTGACGGGACCCCCTCAATTCATTTTATTTCAAATCCTTCTTTTTTCCCTCTCTGTATTTTCTCCCGCATTTTTGTTGTGCATTTTATGACTATCTTGTAATTTAATTTCTTTTCTTTAATAGGCAGAGGGCATAAAAAAGAATGCATATTTAAACTTTTTCAAAACACTTTGTCTCTCATGAGTCATACCTAGTATAGTATATGCAGGGATACCAATAGAAAGCAAATATCTGAGTAGTTAACCTTCTCTCCGCGTTTACATTATAAGACAACTTTCTCTCTGTTTGTTGTCGTTGTTGTTTGTTTGTTTTAGACTGTAACTACTTCTGCTGCATCTCAGGTTCAAACAAGAGCACTTCCTCTTTTCCCACTTACATCCCCTGCTAATGTTGGTGATAGACATGCTCATTGAACCTTGAACTATAATGCCATGATTTATAACTCTTACTTTACAAAAAAATAACAGTAATATTTCTAGATTATAGTACATTTTTTTACTAAACTGAAGTATCTTTAATTGATTAGAAAGCAGCAGACGCTATGGTTTATTTACCAAAAAAAAATGCAGTATGATATCCAATGCTGTGTTCTCTTTAAAGAGTGTTGGTTGTTATAGTGACTTTAAAGTCCCATGTTAACAATGGGTGTTTCTTGTAAGGAATATAACTATGACAATATTAGGTTGGTATTGATATTTTTCAAAATTTATTTTATTTATTAAATTGATTGGGGTGACATTGGTCAACATGAATATATAGGTTTTATGTGTGGGTTTCTATGTTACAAGATCTGTATATTGCACCATGTGTCCACCAGTTGCTGATATATTTTAAATGGCAATGTTCATCAGATGTGCAAATCATTGAGCAAAGCAAATGGGAAATTCTTTTTAAACAATAATATGGGCAAGAGAGATTTTTAATTGCCTTTCAGTATAATATAGTCAGAAACTTTGGGGCTAAGATTCAGAAAACATGATCTAGGACATGCACTTCTACTGACATAACTTACAAATCTTAAATATGATAATTTTTTTCATTTGAGTTTCCCATCTCTGTCATGTTTCAAACCATCCTGAACAATACCTTACAGTGACATTTTTAGGATAAATAAGTTTTAGAGTCTCATTGCTCTCTATTTAAAACTTATTGATAATAAAATACTTCCTTTTCTTAAGAATTAAAAAGCATTTTAAATCCAATACCTTGTGAAATTATATGACCACTAGATTCCTGGTGCACGAGATTCATGCACTTGGTGGGGGTGCAGTCCCTCAGCCTGGCCTGTGCCCTCTCCTATTCTGGGAGCCCTGGGATGATGTCCACCTGTTGGCTTAGGCCTGATTCCCAGGATTGAGCCTAAGCCGGCAGTCAGTCAGACATCCCGCTCACAATCCTGGTCTCTCGCAGTCTGGGACCCCTCGCTCCTTACTGCCCACCACCACCACTGCACTCGCCAGCCATGAGCCCAGCTTCTGGCTGAGCAGCGCTCCCCATGTGGGAGCGCACTGACCACCAGGGGGCAGCTCCTGCGTTGAACGTCTGACCCCTCATGGTCAGTACGAATCACAGTGACCAGTCGATTTGCATATTTGGCTTTTATGATATAGGATTATATTGTACCCTTGATACTTGAAGGAGGTAAACAAGCGTACTGTAAAGTACAATTATATAATCTTTAAATTGTCAAAGCCATTTAGTTCAGCCTCTAAGTGGATGCATGAAATTCCATATATTAACCACGCAATATTCTCTGAGTGCCTACTTTGTGTTAGGTACTCCTGACTCCTGGGGATACAAAGAAAATAGGAAAATAAGATATAGTCTCTTTTTTTAAGGACTTTACTAGTTTAGTTGGGATATGGGGAAAAAAGTCTATAAATGATGCAAAAATATATATTTTTGTAAGACAAAGTTGATATTCATCAGGTACACATTTGTAAACATTAAAGTTATTCTTCATCATCGGTGACTCGCAGTCTTTGGAGCTCCTGGATGCCCCTTTACTTCTCTGGCTGTCTCAAGACCATTTTGGCCTCTTTAAGATCCAAGAATTAATGCACGGCGATTAATATAGGTACTCCACAGCCATACTTTACTTACTAGGTCTGCAATACCAGATGTTAATGTGTTGGGTTTGTTAAAAATATATTTTGAATGTAATTCCAAGGTAGAGATATGCACAATGATGTCCAAATCGAACCTTGAAGAGGCTTTCTGGAGGAGGCTGTGCTTAATCTCTCTCCAAAAAATGAGTGGGCATTACTTAAAGGCAAAGAACATGATGACTTTTATAGCTTCTCTGATGATTAGTGTGTCAGTCAGTCCTTATCTGAACAAGACTTGAATGAAGAAATAGCTCACAAGGCAACTGACTCTGTCATTGGACACTTTCAATTGTTAAAAACTTTAAAAAAAAAAAAAACCTCTTAGGGGTAGAATCAGTTAAAAGGGTACCTTCCATACTTTTATTCCTGTTTTATATTCAATTTAAAATAATTCCAGCCCTGGCTGGGTGGCTCAGTTGTGGTATGTACAGGAGGCAACAGATCATTGTTTTTCTCTCTCTCTTCCTCTTTCTCTCCCTTTTCAGCTCCCTCTCCCTCTCCCTATCACTACAGTCAATAAATACATATACCTGAGTAAGGATTAAAACAAACAAACAAACAAAATAAAATAAAATAATTGTCACATTTGGATTCTACTTTGTAATCAATGAATCTGTATTGCTTTTTAGAAATAATCATAAAACAATTGATAATTAAAAAAGTGAGCTGAAAGTTCTTCTCTTTCTAAAAATAGCATGTTCAGCCCGGTTGGCATTGCTCAGTGGTTGAGCACTGATCTATGAACCAGGAGGTCATGGTTTGATTTCTGGTCAGAGCACATGCCTGGGTTGTGGGCTCGATCCCCAGTAGGGGGTGAGCAGGAGGCAGCCGATCAATGATTCTCTCTCATCATTGATGTTTGTATCTCTCTCTCCCTCTTCCTTCCTCTCTGGAAAAAAAAAAAAAAAAAAAAAAAAAAAAAAAAAAAAAAAAAAAAAAAATATATATATATATATATATATATATATATATATATATAAAATAGCATGTTCATACCAAAGAAAACTTCAGTGCTTCAGAATATCATATCTCTTCCTGACCCATATAGTCAAAATCTGATGTTCATTTACCATATAATTTACTTTCATGTCATATATACTCTCTCTCTTCCTTGTACTGAGATAAACTCACAAAGAGTTAATTTTAAATGAGTATTTAATTCTTAAAATATAAGGAAGATATCTAGGAATTATGTGGTTCTAGCGCATTCTCTGCCCCTCAACCCCTAGCACCTGAGACTAAGTGTAGTTCTGTGAGTTACCTAAATCTAGGTAACTTTAGAAGGACCCTTGAGTTAAATCATCTCCTCTCTTCTTTTTGGTTCTGCTTTACCAGGATGATGTGGGCAATAATAGTGGTTTTCAAACTATGATCACAATGAACCCTGCATTTCACTATTAAAGTCAAAATAACAGTCTTGTTAATCATAAAAAAGAAGATAAAAACAGTTAACAGTAGTGATTTGCTTAATTTAAAATTTTTCATTTATAATTTTTCTCCTAAGCCTTTGATACTAACCATTGTTTATCTAAATATATGTTGGATGAAAAATGACACAAATATTAATAAAAAGTTGAAAATGGTAAAAGTTTTCTTTGCCTAAAATATATTTTATTAATTGATTTGTCATACTTTGAGGCTGTAATTTTATACTGACCCTATTGTTAAAATGTCTTGCAGGAAAACAATTCCTGATTGGCATAATAGGACCATTGGTCTCCTAGAATAGTACTATGATTTATACATTTCTGCCACCTGAATAATAGGTGTTTATTAAATATTTACTTAATTGAAATAAATGTGTCATTTCCAAAATAGTATCTTATTTAATTTGTATTATTTTCCTAGAATTAAAAAAAAAATTCTTAGTGACCAACCAAGAGCTAAGAAATAATTATATACATTAAAAAACTATGAGGTGACCCTAACCCTTTTGGCTCAGTGGATAGAGCATCCGCCTGAGGACTGAAGGGTCCCAGGTTTGATTCCGGTCGAGGGCATGTACCTTGGTTGCAGGCACATTCCCAGTAGGGGGTGTGCAGGAGGAAGCTGATCGATGTTTCTCTCTCATTGATGTTTCTGGCTCTCTATCCTTCTCCCTTCCTCTCTGTAAAAAATCAATAAAATATATTTTTAAAAAATATGGGGTGTTTAAGATAAAGACTTTTTATAATGTAAATAGCTATATACAATAGTTTGAACTTGATCTATATCCTATTAAACTTCATTATCCTTGGATAAAGAATTGGGGAAGGGGAAGAAAATGAATAGTCCAACAGTTCCTTTTAAAATAAAAACAATCGAATTGATAATTAGAAAAATCATTCTCATTTTAAATTCAAAGAAGCTTAGATAACTTGTTTTCTAAACTATTTAAAATTTCTTCATAGTCTGCTTTCCTGTTTGTAATTCTAGCCCAAATAATCAAAGGAAATACCAACAAATATGAGAGTTTTTGTTTTTTTTTAAATTTAGTAACACAAAATATCTATAGTTCTTCCATTTTTATTTCATTTTGGAGAGACTAAATAGATGTATATTAACTTATTGAAGTAAAGAATCATGTTTTCTGTAGATCACAAAAGTATTCCCAATGCATTCTAGTAATGTATATATGGTGTGTGTGTGTGTGTATTACGTATATGTGTATGTATGTATAATTTTACTAGTGTTTTATAAACACTTTTCAAAAATGCATATCATTAATTAATGTTATCATCTGTGTAAGTTATTTATTCACAAGTTTCTAATGAGTGAATTTGGAACTGATAACAAAACACAAACAAAACAAAAATATTGTTTAGCTATGTATTATGTTCATATAATTCCTTGCTAGGAAAGTAAGTTATTAGATAAAAAATAACCTTTTGAAATAAACATCAAAATTTACTAAATATTTGTAATGATTTAGACTTTTTATTGAAATGTTTTTATTTAATTTTGCAACATCCATCCACTTGTTATTTTTTCCACAAATAATTCAATGTTTAGTTTAAACACAAATGACACCCATTCAGCATTCATACTAATCCTATGACAACAAACTGATGGAAATGGAAAAATGGGGTATTTAAGAAAGTAGAGTTTGATTTACAACTTCTAAAGACTAACTTTAAACAGTGGAACACGAATTCTATGGCTATCCAAATGTGTAAATTCTCAATAAAAGCTCCCAGGTTGGAAAGCAATCACCTCATAAAATCTACTTTATATAAACCATGCTTGAAATGTCTTTGAAAAATGTGTATCAAAACACTTGTTAGTTGGGATCTTTTCCAAGGAGGAATTGCAAAGCTTTGATTAAATCGATGATTTTGTATATGCCATGGAGATAGGATTGCAATTAGTCTCCAAGCTCCCTGTACCCACAGGGCCCTCAGTCGATACCTGAAACTGTGGATAGAACTGAACCATATCTATATATGGTTTTATCCTTTACATACACACCTTTTCACTTAAAGGAAGCACTTTATGATTTATCTTTGGCGTATCCAAATTGCCAGCATCACCACTATTGATTTATTTGGTGTTATAAGTAAAATAAAAGTTACTTGAACATAAGCCCTGGGTACTGCGACAGTCGATCCGATAATCTAGAAGCCTACTAAGTGACTAAAATGAGTGCTAGACAAAAGGATGATTCATGCCCCTGGCTAGACAGAGTAGGAAGGCGTGAGATTTTATCACGGCACCCAGAACGGGGTGCAACTTAAAACTTATGCATTGTTTATTTCTAGAATTTTCCATTTAATATTTTCTGACCAACGTGGGCTGTGAGTACTAGTAAGTGAAACCATGAAAAATGAAACTGCAGATAAGGAGAATCTACTGTACTTCTTCAAAATTGAAGAATTAGAAGATCTTCAGAGAAGGCTATGTGCTCACACGAGACCACTTTCTGCTGCATAACCTTATTTTATTTCTGTTTATATATAAATCTAATGTTTAATCAGATAAATCTGAGAGTCATTAATAGATCCAGATGTAACTTCAGAGGTTCTGTCATCCATCTTTCATCTCACCAAGGAAAGACCTACAAGGACACATGTTTGCCCATAGCTATCCAGCGACTGGTATAAAAGCCAGGGCAGGAACCAGGTTTTCCCACCCTCTGGCCTGTGTTCGCGCCATTACTCCTTGTTTTCTTGTGTTGTTACGTTGTTTTAAAATTTGTTTGGAAATTTCAGATGTCAATTATTCAATTAAATTGAGGTAGGTTGTTAAGAAAACTAAAATAATGGGGTCACAGAAGTTCAGTTCAGAGCAATCCTCCAGGTTATAAATGCCATGAAAGCAGGTAGGAGTGCCTGTCCTGTTCGTTGCTGGATTTCCAGGTTCTTGTCCAATGTCTGGTACATGAGGGAGTCTCTGTAACTATTTGTTGAACATTGAAGAAATGGTCTTTAGTGGTCTGTTAGCAGCTTGTCAGTTCCATGTCAAGTAAATAGTGACAAAATATCTGACCTGTATTTTATACAATTTGGATAAATTTACGGCAAAATCAAGACAACAGTAAACTTTGTAAGTACAACTTGTGCTACATGGTTTCCGTATGCTATTTAGTTTGTGGATTACTGTTTAGCTTTCTGCTTCTTTATGTGCAGGGTTACTATTATTATTATTACTATTATTTTCTATTTGCTAGAATAAGGACAGGAGCAGTCTTTTCGCCAGAAGAGTCTTTTTCAAGTTAAATTCATGTTTGGCTGAATAAAGTGAACTTCTATTTCAACTCAGTCACTCAGAATTAGGTCCAGTGTTCCATATTTCTAAATAGTAATAAGCTAAAACTATTTTAAAATTTTGCTTAATTGTAAGTAGTCTAGTAAGTCACTTGATTTCCCACTCTTTCCCCAAACTGGTACATCTTCCAGGATTGCACACTGACTAAGGTTCTGTTCTTCTCATCAAATTACTATTTTTTAAACTTATCGAAACTGGGCATACTCCCCCTATCTTTCCTTTATTTAACATTACAAAGTTGTTTTTATTGATGCACACATTGTTTTAGACACCAGAGTATATTGATTAGCAAAACAGACTGTCATGGAATACAGGGTGTCCCAAAAATGTATATACACACTTTGAATAATTGTTAATTCCAATGTGTTAAATATAAAATGAAAGAAACATTAATTGAGCTATCAAAAATGTATGTGTATATATTGGAGAGAAATGAGATCCTTTCAGATAATGAAGAAAATAAATGAGAATAATAGACAGTGGCTATGATGAGTTAAATTAGATACAACAGTCAGAAAAGGTCTGCTAAGGAAATGGCATCTGAACTGAGAAAAGAGATGGTAGCATGCTTTTTTCATAAGAAAGGTTTTCAAGGTGTCTTAGAGGAGAATATTCATTTACTCAATGATCAAAGGGTTATAAATAGGATTTTACCAGCACAATGAGAGCCGACCCATCTCTCAGCAATAGGTTCACTTCATCTAAGCTCAGGAGTTAATTTGTTTAACCAGATGCAAAAGAATAGTTTTAAAATAAAGAATAACTACTACAAATTTAAGAAAACTGAATATCCTTATGATAAACCAACCTTTGTCCATTCCTTAGGCAGATTCGTGTGATAAGCCAAATAATTGTTTTGAAGATGATGGTAAGCATGTTATTCAAATAAGGGAGTTACATAAAATTTGATAATTTCTAGTTAATGTAACTACAATAATAAAGGTAGTTTTGCCAGTACAACGGGCTTATGTTGACTGGAACTTTAGGCATTGTCTCCAACTTAGGGATGGCCTTGCTAATGTGTCCACACACTTGGTCATTCTGGATGAGTCTACTCTTCTGCTCCTTTCCTATATTCACCCAGCCTCAATCCTTCCCCCCAATTTTTGGATGCCTAGAAGTTCCTCTGACGTACATTCTCTTTTAGATATATCAATACCTTCAAACAGGTTAAATTAAATTATTAAAGACCTGAGGAGTCATTCTGGTTTTTCATATCCCATCCATTATGTTTTGATTCTGAGGTTGTCTTTATCTCTGTATTAGAGAATTATTTTTTGCACTACTAAAATCGTGGAGAAAGCATGAAACCCTCATGCACTCATAAAACTTATTTTTACCTAGTTGAAGATTACACAAGATAAAATCCTATACAGAAGAGTGTGAATCTGGACTATTATTGAAAAATGAATTTTCATGTAATAGAAATACTTTTAGCTCTAAACTTCTATTGTCAATTCTAAACTTTTCCTTAGGGTTTAGAACTGAAGACATGCCAGGCTACCTCCTGATATGCTAATGGAAAATAGAATGAAGTTGACATTTCATGTTTGTTGCATGCCTCAAATATGCTAGTTGTAATGCTTTTGTCTAGTCCATAAAAAATCATATGTATTCTGTCTTATCATCAAATCCTAGTATTTTTAACCTAAGCGCCCTTTAGTTTTTTTAAACTTAAGTTATAAAAGTGAGTAGAGGAAGTAGAAGAGGGTAAAAGGAGGATAAATGATGATGAAAGGTAACGACTTAGGGTGGTGAACACACAATACCATATACAGAGGATGTATAATAGAATTATACACCTGAAACCTATATAGTTTTATCAACCAATGCCACCCCAATAAATTCAATTTAAAAAGAAATAATTGGGGAGAAGAAGCTTCTACTGAGAAGTGACACATTCTACTAAGTTTTCACTTGCCAAAGTAGGTCGCATGGCCACTATTTTTTAAAAGTTATTGGTTGTTTTGTGTTTTTTTTTTTTTTTGAGTTCAATAATCATAAATAAAAGTAGTGTCTGGATTTGGCCTTTAATTTAGCTTCAGTTTTCCAAATTCTTTCTACTGTGTTGATTTAGGAATAAAGAGAAAACACACTCTCCAAAAAAAGACTGATTGTGTTCTAAAGAATGAACAGGAAAAATACACATACAAAGAGACAAAGAGACAGAGAGAATAAAACATATTCAAATATGTTTTAAGTTTTACTTTGTGTTTGGTTTCCTTTGGCTGATATCATTCTTCGTTTTTAATAGTCTACCTGAAGCAAATTCTTCCTTTTTCCTTAATTTTCATCATTTAAAAGTAATTTTTGAATTATTTTAAATGCAGGAAGACATTGTGCAATAAAATTAAACTACTCTTTGTTTCCCTTCAGAAAAAGGCCCACACAGATGTTTTTAACAACCAGACCTTGTGTGATTGCACGTTTTCTTTACTTCCATGTTTTCTGCGGTTATCTATTAGTCAGTCACCTGTTAGCAGGATCATAGCACATAGATTAGAAGGGAGGAAGTTTTTCACCCCATGGTTAGTTGTCCAGACCAGAGATGAGAAATTTAAATAAAAAACAAAAACACACACCTCTCCATGGTAATAGAGAAGGTTTTTTAAACTTTCATTTATTTTTATTAATTGATTAAGGTATTACATATGTGTCCTTATCCCCCCATTGCCCCTCCCCCCTGGTGTCTGTGTCCATTGGTTAGGCTTATATGCATGCATTCAAGTCCTTTGGTTGATCTCTCCCCCTTAACCCCACCCTCCCCTACCTTCCCTCTGAGGTTTGACAGTCTAATCAATGCTTCTCTGTCTCTGGATCTGTTTTTGTTCATCAGTTTATGTTGTTCATTATATTCCATAAATGAGTGAGGTCACGTGATATTTATCTTTCTCTGACTGGCTTATTTCGCTTAGTATAATGCTCTCCAGGTCCATCCATGCTGTTGCAAATGGTAAGAATTTCTTCTTTTTTACCGCAGCGTAGTATTCTGAGGACGTTTTTATTAAAAGCATGAAAGAAATGAAGTACAGAAAGGTTGATCTACTTATTCTCCTTATATAAGAAACCTAACCCTTGGTGTCTTTCTTTTCTATCCAAAATATGGGCACTATATTATCTCAGTCTTAACAGAATGTTTCATGCTCTGGGCCGAGGCAAGGGGAACTTGACTGCCAAAAGCAGTAAGTGGAATAAAAGTGGTTAATCATCTTCTTTACCAAACAAGCTCTCCTGTTTCTGAGTAGCGATGCCACCACTCTTTTCAGGCCCTTCCCTCCCTTTCAGAAACTTCACTCAACACACTCATCTCCTCAGGTCCAGAACTTATTTCCCACCTTTACTGTAATTTATTTCCCACCTTTAATCCTATTCCCTACAGGCTATATTATCATGCTGAACTCTGGTCTTTAAAATATATTTTTTTACTGATTTAAGAAAGAAAGAGAGAGAGAGAGAGAGAGAGAGAGAGAGAGAGAGAGAGAGAGAGAGAGAGAGAATCCTCCTGCACACCCCCCACTGGGGATTAATCCCACAACCTAGGCATGTGCCCTTGACCAGAATCAATCCCAGGACCCTTCTGGAGTCTGGTGTTTAAATGCCACTTTCATTGTTACACAGTCCCATTAAAACATTTTTATGTCTATATATTGTCTGCTACATTAGATGCCAACCCTTACCACCTTCACATGGCCTCAAAAATCTGATCAAATTAATTGCTTCTTATGTATCAAATGACAATATTGCCAACTAGAACTTTTCTAGTTATTGTATATGCTTTCTTTCTATATCTCCTGTTTTTGCGCTCTTGTTCAAATCTCTTCTGCTGATTTAAAATAATTTCTGCCTCATTCAAGTAGTTTGACTATTTTAGGCCTGCTATATCTCTTCTGTATTTTTTATAACACTCAAAATCAGGATCACCTGGTTAATATTTATTTATTTTTCCCTTTGCTTTACGTATACAGCTTTCTTAAACATGCTTTTCTGGCTATATTATAAGATTCATGAAAACAGAAGCCAATCACTTAAAATTAAAAACAAAATACCTAACGAAGTGCTGATCATATGTTACTTTTTTGACTTATTGATTTTCTTTTTTTTCTTTAATGATATATACTCTGTAATTTTTTAATAGGAAAACTCAAAATGCACTTTTAAAATTAAGGGAAAATGACTGCTATCTTTGCTGACACAGTAATTAAGGATTAATTAGCTTTTAATTAAGTGATTTACTGGATATGTTACCTCTATTTAATACATAATATTTGCAGTATTCAAATTATTCAGGTATTTCTAATATCACTATATCAATCATTATTGAAAATAAAAACTTTAAAATTTTTTCAACAGACTATGCGCAAATAAACATTGATTTGGGGGAAATTGCCTGCATCATCATTATACCTATTAATAATCAATATCAAACATTATCCTTTAGACTCAAATACACAGACATTAAACTTTTATCTAACTAAAACATAACATATTGAGTTATTAGGTTATTTGTCATTATATATGCACATATACACTTATGTATGTACATATGTATGTATATGTGTGCAGATGCACATGTGTGTGCATATATGATCATATGCTAAAGAAACAGGTCCAACTTTTGGGAAATTTCCCAAGTCATATGTCTGAGATCAAAAATTGCCAGAAAACTGAAATGATAAGTTCCCATGCAATTAATTTTAGGACAGTATATCTTACTCATAATGTAGTTTGTGTCAAACTGAAAATTTGAAATTTCATCATACATACCAGAAATATAGTAGTTTTAGCAGAGAATATGACTGCATTATAGGTATGTATATTAAATTCACAGTTATCTTCACACTAGTCCATGAATTTAATTAAAAAAAACTCTCAAACTAAGCATAATTGGTAATTTTTGCATTTACAGTGGGGCCTTGACTTAAGAGTGTCCCGACTAACGAGTTTTTTGAGATACCAGCTGTCTCTCGGCTAATTTTTTGCATTGAGTTGATAGAGTAATTTGAGTTAATGAGCTCCTTAACAAGCTCCATCTCAGAACGAATTAAACTTGTAAGTCAAGGCCCCACTGCATATACTAACTAGAGGCCTGATGCACGAAAATTTGTGCAAGAGTAGTCCTTCCTTCCCCCAGCTGCCACCACCGGCTTCCCTCCAGCACTCAGGATCCAGGCTTCCCTCAGGCCACCCTCTGGCACCTGGGACCTGGGACCTGGGACCTGGGATCCGGGCTGGCTTCCCTCCAGCTACCCGCAGGCACCCGGGACCCAGGCTGGCTTCCCTCTGGCCCTGCCTTCGTTAGGAAGGACATCCAGAATGACATCTGGAAGGACTACCAGTCTAATTAGCACATTACCCTTTTATTATTATAGATATTTCTTAAAATTCCTTTCTTACTTGTTCATTTATTTTTGTCATTTGAATGTACTTGTTGGCACACATTAGGTAACAAGTCTCACAAGTCTTAGAGAAGTCTGAGTTAGACCATTCAGAAGTAAAGTTATTTTATTGGATTCAGATGATTTTGTAATAAGTGTAACTCTTCCTTTTAGCAATGATTACTCGTGAACTTCCTCTTGTGGCTAAAGTGTCATGAGGAAAAAATAGTATTTCTCAAAACAACATTTGTAAAGGCCTCTGTGAGCTCAGGTATTGTTAAATGAAGATTTATGAAAATTTGCCATTTTCTATTTGGAGGCACAGAATTAAACATTAAAATTCATTATGGAAAAGTTCTTACTGTGAATGTACCTCATGCTGGAAGCAATAGTGATACACATCTGTCTCTTTTTAAATTTATTTTGTTATTGATTAAGTTATTACATATGTGTCCTTATCCCCACATTACCCCCTATCCCCTCCACACATGCCCTCACTCCCCTGTTGCCTGTGTCCATTGGCTAGGCCTATATGCTTGCATATAAGTCCTTTGGTTGATCTCTCCCCTTTAATCCCCCTCCCATACCTTCCCTCTGAGGTTTGACGGTCTGATCGATACTTCTCTGTTTCTGGATCTGTTTTTGTTCATAAATTTATGTTGTTCATTATAGTCCACAAATGAGTGAGATCATGTGGTATTTATCTTTCTCTGACTGGCTTATTTCAGCTCTCCAGTTCCATCCATGCTGTTGCAAATGGTAAGAACTCCTTTTTTTACCACAGCATAGCATTCCATTGTATAGATGTACCACAGTTTTTTAATCCACTCATCTACTGATGGGCACTTAGGCTGTTTCCAAATCTTAGCTATGGTGAATTGTGCTGCTATGAACATAGGGGTGCATATATCCTTTCTAATCGGTTTTTCTAGTTTCTTGGAATATATTCCTAGAAGTGGGGTCACTGGGTCAAATGGGAGTTCCAGTTTTAGTTTTTTGAGGAAACTCCATACTGTTCTCCACATCCTCGCCAGCACTTGTTGTTTGTTGATTTGTTGATGATATCCAGTCTGACAGGTGTGAGATGGTACCACATTGTCGTTTTGATTTGCATCTCTTGGATGATTAATTAAAGTTTTTACTGTGAATGTACCTCATGCTGGAAGCAATAGAGATACACATCAGTCTCTCTTGCGACCATGCCCTTTTTCATATTGCTTGGGAGATACTGTCCTCTTCATTCACATGGTAAACTCCTCTTAAATCTCAACACTTGGCTCATTAACCCATTTCTCCTTCGTAGACCTTCTTACATTCATGACCTTCCTTCCCTGAGCTACACAACCTCATTATGTATCCCATAGCATCCTAAGCATACTTCCCCTGGCTTCTGGTACAGTGATAATTTATGTGTCTGATTGGCAGAACTGTTAGGTCAGGAAGTGTGTTCCTCTTTGTAGCTACAGAGCAGAGCATAGTCACTGGCATACAGTGGGCATAGACTAGATATCTGTTATATAATGAACACTAGTCATTCCTCTTCTCAATTCTTAATCCACATGATGTTTTAAAAGCTCATAAGGATGAGGGATATTCTCACCTGCATGTGCGTAGTTAAGTAAAAATGCAATACTTAACTAATCTTTTATGAGACACCAATACAGTAGTTTCACATTTAAACTGTGTTTAGATTCTAAATTCAGTGGGGAGGACAGAATCACACTTGGTTATAACTCAGGAACTTGCCACATTGGAGACCATGTCACCATTATCACTTGGTTAGTCCAACAAAGCATTGCACCCTATTGCTAATTCATTGGTTGAACCTTGCATGAAGTTGTGGACTTGAGTTTCATATTGAATGAAAAGTATGTGTCTTTATACCGACAGAGTGAGAATCTCAGATTTGAGGAGGAACACAGGAACTGAGACCAACTGAGGGTACAGCAGTCGCAAGCATATATGTCATGTATCAACTTGGTGCAATTTATTGATGGCAAAGATGAACAGAATCATCTGCCCTACTTAAATTGTTAGTTTTTAACTTATTTTTTCACAAATGAACTTGAGTTTAGGTATAATTATAAATGTATATTTAAAACTTATATTTTAAATTTAGATGTAATTACGAATCTAAATTTAGATTTGGAATGACAAATGTAGTTGAATTTAGGTGAGTTAACGTTGAGTCATCTTAAAGCACAAAGAATCCACAAGTTTGGCAGAAATCCATATACTCACTCACTCATTCAATAAATAGTGTGTAGTGTGTCTGATATATGCCAGGCTTCAGTTTAGGAAATGTAAGTACATAGTGAACAAGACAGATAGGTCCCGGTTCTCCTAAAGCTTATGTTTTAGTAGGAAATAAACATAAGTGAGGGTGGACTTTAGTTGGAGAAGTATAAAGTGGCTAGTGCATGATGGGAAACATAGTAGAAAATGGCTGGAGAAATTGCTTATGGGCTTTGGTAAGAGATTTATATTTTATTCTCATCCAAAACAATCAGGGATAGTCTTAGGAACTAAGAAATCATTATCAGCAAGAGCTCAGGTTGGTATTGCATTTTATGTGATCAGTTCTATTTTAAATATGTCACCGTTATTATCAGTGGGCTTGTTGAGTTAGTAGGGTTACTGTTTAAGAAAGAAAACTTTGAAATCAAACAGTTATGAGTGTGAATCCTAGCATATTTTCTCACTAGCTGTGTGTCCTTGAGAAATGGGCACATTTCTAGGCCTCAGTTCCCTCTGTAAAATAGATGATCATTATTGTACCTTCCCCTTAAGGTTGTTTTAAAAATTAAATGAGATAATTACATAAACTGCAGTACTATGCATGGTACATAATGAAGTCAATTATTAATGATTTCATCATGATACTTAGAGCATTTATTTAATTGATTTGGAGTTACAAATTTGTATCTTTGATCTTGTAATTTTTATTATTTGTAAAGTTATACAGGGTTTTCATAGCTATTACAGGTGCAAAATTTGTTATCAGGTAAATTCTATTTTTCATGCACACAAAAGGAGATAGATAACTGGAATTTGCATATTTTAAAAGAGTATCATGGGAAAATCTTCCTACGAAACCATGGATTCAGATTAAAGATGTATCCCAGAAACATTTATTTTCAGAAGTTAAATAGATTGTATAATCCTTCTTTATTCAAAATTCTCCACTTAGTTGGTATAATTTTCCAGCATTAATATTTTTCTTCAGATAACATGACCTAAAGAACAAGAGTCAGTGTAATAGAGGACTTCTCAATGTGGAATTGCCTTTTTTTTTTTTTTTTAAGGATGAAATATTCTTATCTGCCTTTACTTTTTCTCTTTCCTGTGTTAGTACTATCAGAGTAGAATTAAAATAGTAGTGAAACATTAATAATTTGCCATGATTTTAAAATTTTGAGAGAAAGAATGAAAAAAAATATAACAATT
Organism: Myotis myotis; assembly: GCF_014108235.1. Classification (NCBI taxonomy): domain Eukaryota; kingdom Metazoa; phylum Chordata; class Mammalia; order Chiroptera; family Vespertilionidae; genus Myotis; species Myotis myotis. The sequence continues at coordinate 180,604,005 of NW_023416335.1, forward strand.
ATTTTTCAAACCCAGTCTTTCATATTACTCCAAAATTGAACAAAACTTCTTAGATAAATATTCTGGCTAATTCCATTAATGATTATAGTTAAAATATGTGGAAAAGTGAAGTTTTTTTTTCTTCTTCTTTTTTCTACTATTGTCCAGTTATATGGCTGAGATCAAAGCATCAATTTGCTTTAGAAAACATATATTGAAACCCACAGTTAACTACTTGGAGTCATTTTTCTAGAATACTGCTTACCAAGAGAATTGTTCTGCTTCCAGATATATATTCACAATGGCAGTTAAAAGGTACATGATGATGTTGATGAAGATGACGAGGATGCTGAGATGCTGAAAGCATACATCTGTCCTCTAGTATGCACTTAGTGTGTTAGGCACTGTTATGCTCTCTGTGTCTGTGTCTCTGTCTTTCTCCACATAAGACAGCCTGGCATCAAAATTTCACTTTTTAAAAATGAACAAACTAAAAGTGTTGAAGAGCTTGGCTAAGGCCACTTGTGAATAAAGAACAGAACCAAGATTCAAATCTAATTCTGACTCTAGAGTGTTCTCCCTATGCTACACTACCTTTAATAAAATAATGAAACTAAAACTGATTTTTTTATCAGCTACCTACCTGCAAATGTCAGGCTTATTCCACTTGATTCTAATTAACATTTTAATGTTTTATACGAAATTTAGGTTTCACATTGGTTTTCATAGCTGGCATCTTTGTATCGCCCAAATTTGATAAAATGTAAAAACTCAACTGGGTTTTTTTCCTTTTTAAAAGATCAATGATACATATGTAATACCTTAATCAATAAGGGAAAAAAAATCACACACACAAAAAAAGATCAGCGGCATGTTCTAACTCAGTGAATGAACTGCCAACGGTGAAAGGACTACACAGAGCCTTTGTAGTTACAATTTATAGTTTTGTTTTTCAAAATAGCTTCTGTTCCTCTTTTCCATACTACCATTGATTTGGTGAACAAATTATTTCTAGTCACAGCTGAGCGATAACAAATTAGAAGTGTTTATGTTTTTAGGTATAATAACCAAAATAGTCATGTGCCACACTTTTAGCTAGAATTAATAATGACTTAAAGGAAACCCATGGTAGAATTCAGAATGTTAAGTGTTTGAATCACACTCCTGAGTTCAGAAATAAGATTAGAACTCTCTATTAGAATAGTCTTTCTGCTGCATTTGCTTTGCAAATAGTTAAACATAGCTGTTCACTAAATGAAGACTGATGTTATTATTAATAAACTCTCCAAACATGTAAAATTCTTGCAGGTACTGATTTGCTTGAAGAAGCAAAAGATTGTTCTGAGCTCTGTTACTCACTGACCTGCTTGACGTTTGGTTATTTGAGTAGTAAATTATGTACAAAGATGGAGGTGATCATGATGATGAGAAGGAGGAAGAGGAAAGATGACAAACATCTAAAAATACTGTATTGAGACACTTAGTGAAAGTCATTATTGCCCCAATAGCCCTATAGGGTAGGCATATTAGGTTGTACTAATTTTATAGATGAGAATACTGAAGCACAGGAGGTTAAGCAATTTTACAAGATGCCTAAGCTTGTAAATGAAGGAGGAAGACTGACTACAGAGTCCTTGTTCTTAACAACTACAAATAAGATTTTGCATGAGTTAAAAAAAAAAAGTTATATGTGAAGCATGTAAAGTTAACACCACTTAAGCATCACATCAATTAGTACTTATTAGCATTACTCTTGCTTGGCAATTATTATTACAGTTCATAACTATATAAAAAATGTTCATTGTGGATTTAGAGGGAACTTCTTCTCTACTTTTAATTACAGATTTTTTTTTTTAATAAAAGGCCTCCAAATATTTTGAGCTGCAAATAATTTTGCAAAATATCAGTTATTCTTATTTTTAGTCAGCTTTGTTATTAAATGTTGATTTTCCTTTCATATAATCCAGTGGCTATTGCTTAGAATTCTAGAAGGACTCTGTATTAGTGACTTCACAGATAAAAAGTCTTAGTGGTGAAGATGAGATTACACTGTGTGAAACACCACTTAATACCAAACTAGAGTAAAAAATGGAAGGCCAAAGATTAAGGCATAAAAAATAAAAACCAACACCTTCTTTATAACTTCTTGATAATTCTACCATTTCTGTTATCCTATTTATTGAGTTGGAAGGTACTTATTCAGGAATTTCATTTTGTAGAGATTTAGGAAAATGACTAGAAATTCTTTTTTTTTTTTTTTACTTATATTGAAACCACTTTGTACAAGGGCAAGCATGCTAATATGCCGGAAAAGAATCCTAGGTCTTCTTGAACTTTGAGAGAGATGTCCATTTTGGCAAAGGGGGAGGCACACATTTGGATAAATTTACATGTGCCTCTCAAATTTGGGTGCTAGTCTGAACTGCCAAACTTCAGAATTTTCACATTTTTAATATACCAAAGTGGGTTAAAACAGCCTATTAGTATAAGGAGTATTTTTGAAACTGTTGACATTTGGCTACTGTTCTTTCATCCACTGTTCTGTAGTCTTGACAGAAACTTGGTTTCACTTGCAGAGAGAAAGTGAAAGACAGAGAAAGGTGTCTATATGAAATGCCCCGAGAGAAGCAGAACTTCTGTAAGGCAGCGTTTAGGCATTGAGTATGACACTGTATTAACCTTCTTAATGGATGTATGTAATAAAGTGACATGTAAATGGAGCACAAGGGGAGATATGACACTATATCTGGAAAAGGATAAAACAGTTGGTTGAATACTGGGCTATTATAGCAGTTTGCAAACCTTGGATAAACTCAGTCAGCGGCTGTATAATTGGTTATTCAATCCCGACCCTTGTTCACAGCTCAAAGCCAGGAACACTGAGACCTGTTGCCAATTTGAGTGAATATAGTGACTGTACTCGGCCGGGGCCTAACATTGGAGCCAGGCCTTTTCCTGTGGGCTGGTTTCCACCATGTCTGGGACTGGCTCAGTGACAGTGGGTCTTTTGTTGTGAAAGGCTGGCTGGTACTCCCCTCCTTTGCAAAATGTCTAACAGCTACACAAATATAAGAAAATAGGAAAAGGGACTTACTGTAGCTTTTCTCTTAGTAACTTAATGTGGAATTATTAGTTTTTTCTTTCTTTCTGTTCTTTTTTTTTTTTTTTCTCCTTTTGGGGGAAAGTCTGACTTAAATAAATAAACTTAAAGAGCGATATAAAAGCCTGCTTTTGGATAAGAATTGAACCCTGGTAGGCCCTGATTAGAATATGATACGTATGGAGAAACTTTTGCTAATTGGATTCACAAAAATGGGCTTCTGAATAAGGTATTTTAACTGCCCCCCCCTTTTCTCCTATCAAAGTTCATGCACAGAGAAGATTGTGTTCACTCAGCATCTCCTCCACGAAGGAAAGATATAGCATGTTTATAAATCTGTTATGTATTTCACTTTATGAAACAAGTACCCCACCTTCTCTGCCCAAACACACTGGAGAGAGGCCAACAGACTAACCACTTACTGTTTCTAGTCTAGTAAAATTTGAGAAATAAATCAGCGAAGATTTTGATTTGAGTGTGTGGTAGAAAGAATGCCCAGTCCTCATACAGTGCCCGATTCATAAAGGCATCTGTAACAAGCGTGTAGTATTTGCCAGTTAGGTGCTGCTTGCTGATAGGGTGACAGTTCCCAGCTGCAATCAATTATGCTTCCATTATTTCTGTTGTTTAAACATACTGAGGAGTACCAGTTCAGAGGGTTTCGCAAAATGCATCTAAGTGCCAACCCAAAGTAAAGAGCATGTTAAGAAAGAAAACACCGAATAGATTCTGAATGGAGAATTTTTCTTCTGAATCTGATTTTTTTTTAGAATTTCCCCTCCCTGATTCCACCCCCCAACACACCCAGCATTTATAAAGTCACACACACACACAACACATAATGTTTGATTTAATGCAGGGTTGCAATTCAATCAAGAGACTGCTGAGGTCATATAATATAAATGGCTACAGTATTTCTTGGCTCAGTTATTGCCTTGATCATTCAGGGCTTTGTTTTTGTTAATTGAGTAGCCTCCTGCTGGGAGGAGCTCCTAAATATTTTGGACTATATGTCACTAGAAAGAATTTGGAGTCTAGGAGGTAGCGGGGGAGGGGGCGGGGGGAGGAGGTAAGTTTCACAGGCAATGGATAAGGGAAAAGGAAAGCGGTTGTTCTGAAACCGTGACAGGACAAAGGATAAAGAAGCAAATTGTTTTTGAATAGAAAAATTAATCATTGAAAAGGGACTGGCTATTGTGAGGCAAACATAAAAATACAGGGAGCCTTTAACTTGAAATATATGAGAAAAAGCACTATAGAAACTCCAACAGAGGCCTTTAATGGAAAATACAGCCGGCCATCTCATTACAGTACATCCCTGGGAGCCAAGTGTTATAAGCATTAGTAAGAAGGTGGTATTATAAAAAAAAAAAAATTGATTATCATCAAGCTTAATGTATTTGCGGCTTAATAAAAGTATTGTGTGGAGGCAGTGAGTATCATGGCATAATAGAGACCTCTTAGTATTGGATCGTTCGTAAGTATTGTATTTTCTAATGCTGAACACTGGAGGTCTTTACTTCCTGGTGGGAAAATAGGAGCTTGTATGGGTAAAGAGAAGATCACAGAATTGTAGGCTGCCCCTATTAACCCCAGAAAATATAATTCAACGTATATCTTATCATTTTAATCTCCCAAATATTTACCTAGATTATAGTATAATACAATATTGAATGTAACAGACCAATGTCTCTCCAAGGTCACTGTTTGTAATTTAGTAAATTGTAGGTGTCCAACTGGAGAGCCTGGAGCTGCTGGTAAAGAATGAATGCTTGAGATGCCTCATTAATTTAATGTACGTAAGAGGCTGGTGGGCTTAAAGGATTTGGTGGTAGCCCCATAGAGAACTACCTAAATGTAATTCAAATAGCGTGGAATAAACTTTTTTTTTTCCTATTATTTTCCCCCCTCCATGCTGTGAACCCTCACTGATCATTATTTTTTAGGCACTTTATGTGTCACAACAAAACCAGAAATGCTGAGATATGTATGAAAACAAGAGTTTCAATTAAACTCAAATCAAGTATCTTTTAAAGGTGTTGGATTTTAGTTTTTATACAGCTTCGCCTGGCACAGAACACCTCTCGTGTTTTGAGATTTGGCTTTGCTGCTTTATCGTTTTGAGGGTGCTGTGCTGTAAGCTTGGAACAATTTGCTGAGAAGAAAAGAGAGAGAAATGAATAAGCCAAGTTTTACATCTAGAATTATGGACTGAAGAAAATAAATTGACACCAACGGTATATTAGGAAAACCTGTTAGGTCATGGATCGAATGGAATTTATAAATTTCGGAAATTTCTGCATAAATAATTTAATCCCTTCATTAAACAAGTAATTTCTCTCTTCTATGGTGCGACTATGGAAGCATGATGTTTTCCTTTCTTTCATCAGAAATGGAACTCTTTTACTTTTAATTTCAAAAACATATATTTAAGTAGGTAATGCATCTTTAAAGGTCAGTTTTGCTGATTACAAATTCATTACAATTATTTACAAGTTTAGTTTACCAATTTTTTGCAATATAAGAGTATAGGCAGCTACTATACTTGGAATGGTTTATTTAGGATGCTTGTTATTTAATTGAGGATTCAACCCCTATCATTAGAATACTTTTATCAGAATGATTAAATATATGTTTCTAATTTATCATAATTGTTAACACTGTTTTATCAGAATTTTCTTCCTGGAAGAAGTCTGAGATTTTTCCAAGTAGTTGAAGTCAGTGAAGTGTTTTTGATACCCTCTTCAGCATTTATCCCAGCGTTCATTTGGGTGGGGGACCTAATGTCCTACAACAGAGACTCAGTGGGGTTCAACATACTCTGTGCCTCTTGTGGGAACTGAGATAGCAGGTTCCTGGGGGCTTTAATATGCCTCAGGGAAGTTTTTCAAAGGTGTAAACACTTGAATTCCTAGCATGTGGAACCCAGTGCTCTATGGCCTTTGAAAGACCATTCCCAAGTTTGCATAAGCTTATCTCTGACCCCGGGGACAGAACATTGGATGGTTTGTCATTTTACTGGATTTGTTATGAAATACTGACTTTTATCATAATTTTTTTAACTGCTAATATTTCACTATATCCCACCCAAATCCCTAGGCTATTTTAAACAAGATTTTTTTACCTTTTAAAAAAATGTTATTCTCTTAAATCAGTGAATGATTGAGAAAGCATGGAACACTCATCATATCATAGTACGGTGAACAGCCCTTGAGCCCCTCCCACCCTGACGCATGTTTTTGCCTCAGATACATTTCTAATGAGATAAGTTCAAATTATTAATACATATTGTATGTTAATTATACGAAATATATGTATACGTGAATGAGAAAGATTTATGTAATATATAGCTCTATTATTGATTACATATAGGAGAGTAAAAGTGTTCAATCATTACTTCTGGAAAGCTAAGCACAGGAGAAAGAAGGACTATTCAACAGATCTCTCTTTTTTTAAATCTTTCTTCTATTCCTGGAAATTTTTTTATCCCTTCAAAATGTTGGTGTATCATGTTTTCCTCTCAGTTACTTGAGACATAATTCTATAGATGTTATTGACTGTCGTTTTTAAGAATATAGAAAAGAGCCAAGTCTGGGTGTCTTGGTTGGTTGGAGTATGAACCTGCGCACCAAAAGACTGAAGGTGTGATTCCTGGTCAGGGCACGTGCGTAGGTTTTGGGTCCCATCCCTGGTTGGGACACCTACAGAAGGCAACCAATCGATGTTCTCTCTCACATTGATGTTTCTCTCTCCTCTATATAAAACATATCCTCCTGTGAGGATTAATATATAATGACAAAAGATTGCTGTGCTGCATGTTAATTATACTCAAGGTATATAGAATATTTTATCTTTTACCATTAAACCCCTTTCTAAGGTTAGTAATTTGTTGTCCTGCCGTTCCTTTAAATGAATGATAAGGGTATTATCCCATTCATTCTTCTCTGATATACTAAATTATTTATAACATTAATTTGACATCTTCTCCATCTCAGTTCTCAACCATTCAAAGAAATGTCCTTGGCATTTGGCTGGCATCTCATGAGTTTCTTTTTTTTTCTATTTTCCATTTACATAATCATGTGTACCTCTATTATGTATATGGTACGTGACATTGAAAACTACATATGTCTTTCTACTTTTGTTTGTGTTACTTTATTAGAGATTTTTAAACAAAATTTGTGTTGACAATTCTCCAGTAGTAATTATTTTATTTTTTATTTTTAATAAATAAAATATAATGAATGTCTGGTAGTTTCTTATTGCATTTTGTTGTGAGTTTTAAAAATTTGATATACTAATTTCACTGAGCTGTAAAATAGAAAAGTATTTGAATATATTTGAATATTTTTTAGTTGATAATGTTTAAATTTTCACTTAAGTGGCTCTGTGGTATAAGTAAAATTCTTTTACCTTTCTAAGAATTTAGTCCATTCTACTTCAGATCTTGTTCAGTTAAAAAAAAATGTTTTCAGCCTGGCTGGTGTGGTTCAGTGGTTGAGCATTATCCCTTGGACCAAGAGATTCCAGGTTCTATTCCTGGTCAGGGCACATGCCTGGGATGAAGCTCGATCCCACTGTGAAGGTGTGCAGGAGGCAGCCGATCAATGATTCTTTCTCATCATTGTTGTTTCTATCTCTCTCTCCCTTCCTCTCTATCTAAAAATCAATAAAGCATATTTCAAAAAAAAGGGAAAACATTTTCAGCTTAAATTTCTGAAGAGTTAATAAAATGTTTTATGCATATTTTTATATCCTGAGTCCATGTTTATTCAACCAAAAATTACTGTAGGTCTTGGAAAAGTGCAGATTCATGGGATTCAACCAAGACATAAAGACCTGGACTCTCCAGTGGTCCTGGAAATTTGCCTTTTAAGGAATCTTCCTGAATAATATTAACTATAGCTGGACTGGGGTCTACTTCTATTTTGCTCTTGTTAATATGCCTCATCCTAAGAAAAATACCTTTTAATTTAACTTTATATTGCTAGTATGATTTGATTCATATTATTTTTCTAACTATGGACAATATTGTTAATTGGTCCTATTTTTGGAAATTTTTTTTATAACAGGTTGGATTGATAAGCAGAAGACTATTTTATAACTTTTTATGGACATCCTATGATAGTAGCTTTTACAAACAATCTATCAACATATTTATTCACTATAATAATTCAAGTAAGATGTTGCTCTCTTTACTTTTACTTCAAAGAATGAAACAATAGGACAGCAATTCAGTGACACTAGTGATTTGACTCAAAGGTTTAGTGTCTGGTCCCTGTTAGTCTGTCCATCATCCCATGAGATGGTGAGTTATTTGAAGTACAGAGGCCATGCTTCTGTGACTATCATAGTGCCACAGAAGTGGCTTAATAGGAAATTGTTAGATACATTGGGTATATAGAGTCTGATGATTCCCAATCTTTTTGTGTGTGTGCATTTGAGTAGATCGTACAAAATAAAGAAAATAGCAGTATCTATGCATGACACTAAAAGTAAAGATAACAGTTTTATATATTCATTCAACTCGGAAATTAAATGAGTATACCATTATATTGTGCATGTCCAATTTTATACCCGCTGTCTTTTACCTTGAGGGTTGTAAGTCTCTGGTGGTATATGCTTTCTCTTTTTTATTTATTCAGACTTTTCTTTTCTTTTTCCTTTGCTTCCTTTTTATTTTCTTTCACTTGGTCCTAAATAAAAATTATTTTTCAAGAGAATTTTTACAGGATTTTTGTTTTTTATGTTCTGACTTTTGGGGGTCACAGCATATTATAGCTAACACATGGCTATAGATTTCGTTGTTGCCTAGATTGTGTCTAAGCTTGTGAACATTAAATGCCTTTTTAGCAAAAAAAAAAACAAACAAACAAAAAAAAAACAAAACCCAAAAAACTATTGTATTTTCTCATCTAAAATTACTCTAAAAATGACACGATCCAAAAATCCATAAAAGGTTATGAGAAATATAACAAGTTGTTAAGGCAGATGGACTACTTTGGTTGAGAAGAATATGTGCAAATTTAGATATATGATTTTAAGCAAATCAGAGGGGTTTTTTTCTTAATTGTAAAATCTGATGTTATGTATTGAACATAAAAATATAATTTGAATTATAAGTAGCTTTTCAGCTCAACTGTCCAATTACCTGCATATCACAATTTCACAATCTCTGACTTATCATATGAATCGTGTCAGTTTTTATTGTTCATATCTTTTCAGGCATCTGGCAAGCTGAGATTGTGATTTGTTTTCACATATGTTGTGATAGAGAAGATTCAGGATGTGTAGTGGTTTAGCATCAGGCTGTATGCGCTTTAATTCTCACTTCCAGTGGTAAAACATTCTGTCATATTTTTAAAGTATTGGAATTCTTATTCTAATGTATGTTAAGTGGCTTTCTATTTCTATGCTTTTTGTATCTTCTTTATCATCTCTACTACCCACTTTCACAATTTTAAACAACAAAATTGTGCAAATATGATCATTAATTTTCCTGTTCAGCATTGTCTAGATATCTAATTAAGTGGATGATTATGTTGATAGACTTTTTTAAAAGGGATAATTGTTTCATTTAAAATTCAAATATTTAGGCAATTTTTTTCTTAGACATATCAGTAGGCATATATAATGTGCTTAGAACTGTGCAGTCTCAGCCTCATCTTTACTAAGCTATGATATGCTTAAGCTATCTTAAACTTTTCCTATTTGTTTACGTATTTGTCTTATGAAATTAAGACTTTAAAAATATATTCCTTATCTTCTTATACCTTTTGCTATAATTTAGTTCTTAGAGATTGTCTTCTATATTTCTTTCTTGCTCTATCTCTCTAATAGTTGAGAAAATACTATTTCAAATAAAATTAAATGGAAAATAACAGGTTTATTATAATTTGTCTCTGGGAAAGTTGGTTATTTGATTGATGACAGTAAAATTAGTTATGAAAATAGTTTATGAGAAATATTTTCACTTCCTTAAGTTGACAATTTTTTATACATTATGAACATCTTCCTCTGAATTCTCTTTCCATTAAATTGCTTCTGCTTTCTATTATACCCCTCTTGCCTTGCTCACTCCTTTGCTTCCTCCTACTCTCCACTCTAAACCCTCTCATTGTAACTAATGGCAAGAACTTAATTCACATTTCCCCACCCACACTTTGCTAACATCATAAATTATTCGATACAAATGGACAGTATTCATTAGCTGTGCACTTTACTGAAAGATCTTTACATGGGAGTGCTACACGCTCCCATTTTTATTAAAAGTTAAAATGCTTTTTCTGTCATGGGGGTTGGGGTGAGTTAGGATGATAGAGGACAGGGCTACTGTGCTAATAAATACAAATAGTAACTATTACCGTTGGCTGAGTGACCCTGGGTAAAGAGCACTACAAAGCTATTTGTTGTTCCCTTTCACTTGACAACATCACTGACTTAAAAGCTTTAGCCATTGTTGAGGACCTAATAAAACCTTTGAAAAGTTAGAAAGACAATTGCCAAAAAAAAAAAAATAAAAAATCAGGCAAAGGCCCTTGCTGGTGTGGCCAGTTGGTTAGGGTGCCATCCTGTTCACTGAAGGATAGTGGGTTTGATCCCAGGTCAGGGTGCACCGAAGTTTCTTTCTCTCTCTCTGTTTCCTCTGCCTTTCTTTCTCTCTCTCTCTCTCTCTCTCTCTCTCTCTCTCTCTCTCTCTCTCTCTCATCAATAAAAAACATGTCTTTGGGTAAGAATTAAAAAACAAAAATCAGGCAAAGATTAGTTGAATATATTTGCATGCCTGTGTTGTTTTGGGACAAATCATACTTTAACCTAATGCAAATGACAAATTTTCTTGTCCCTAATACTATTACATCTCTTTCTGCCCCATCTTTATTGATATGAACCAACTGAAAAATTCATTAACCATCATAGATAAGAAATGAAACTAAGGGTCATGGGTCATTATCGTAAAAATGTATAGGATTCATGGAATAAATATCCTTGGATGAGGCTTTTGATTTCTCAGTAGTTTTAGTGATGGGCAAATTGAAACATATATATTTCTCTCATTTGATTTTTTAAAGAGTTGTGCACCAAGTTGTAGTTGTAATATTAGTCAGCATTTTGTGTGTGTGTGTCGCTGTGTGCCTAGCATTGTTTTAAGCACTTTATATAAATTAACTCATTTAATTCTTTTAAAAAAAATCCTTTGAGATAAATGCAGTTATGCTTCCTTTTAGAGATGAGTAAGTTGAAGCATAGTGGTTAAATTACTTGCCAAAGTTCACAAAACTAGTATGACATTAAATTGCTATTTTTTTATATTTAGTAGTAAAACATGAAATATTTTGTACAGGGCAATATCTCTATGCAATTACTTTTTGAAATGCTGCTCTCAAATTGCTTATGTTATTTTTTCTGGAATCTAATATTTCAAACAAGAACAAACCAGAGTGGTGTAGAGTGTGCAAGAAAATGCACTTATTTTCTGAGTAATGGAGTAGATAAAACTATGAGAGTTTCCTAAGTCTATCTGTTCATGGGAATTTTTGTGTAGAAAGTATAGATCCATCTTATGAGGAGTACTTCCAAGGTTATTCAAAGTTGTTGATAAGTAACAATTATACATATTGATTATGTCATATTTAATTATGTGGTAGTCTTCTGAACTGTGGTATAAAATTAGGTATAAAAGAATAGGTACGTAGTATTTCATTTTATGCAAGGGTAAAAATTAAGCCTGCGAATAATGATTTAGATATTGCAAGAATCCAAAAACTTATTCCATATTAAAGATTTCAAAACTTGCATCAGCAGGCCAGACAACGTTTTTTTTCTGGCACTACTGAAAGTGAAGTATTTCTAGAACTTCATTCACTTCAGGATAATGGCATATAAAACTGAGGCTTATTGAAAGTCTAATGCTTTGGAATTTCAGATGTGTTTCTGTTGTGTGTTGTGGTATGTGTTATTTTTTAACATTTCCTAGAAGAACTTGACATTTCCAGTGGCAGACTAGCTGTAGTGCTTGGCTAGTGGGACTGTTCCAAGGCCTTCTGGTCTTCATTGCACAAATAACTTCCCAGATATGTAAAAGTTTTTACACGACTTCCATTGCATTGCTTAATATTTGCTCAAAATGGTTTCTGGACAGGCAGCTATTGTCAACATGAATTAAAATCTTACTGATGTATGATTTCCAGATTTGGCTCATTCTCTCCCTCAGAAAAAAATGTCAGTTATTTAATAATTAAATATCAACCTATTGAATTGTAATTAGCTTTATGAAGAAAAATGTATTTGGCCACGTACACTAACTTGCATTTATTCTTCAGTTTGGGGAGGCCAGTTAGTGAAAGCTTCTAAGGGAAGAATATTGAGTTAACGTTACCTAATTCTAACAGAGATTAAGGTTGCAGACCACCTATCATATAACTGTTGTCTAAAACTAGATGAGGTGAATAAAACTGAACTAACATTTCAGTTTTGAAAGTTAGACTCTGTATTAAAGGAACTTGTTGTGTGTAGTATATTGAAAAGAGTAGTCTATTAGGAGTTAGGCTGCAAGTTCTGCCTTTATCATTAATAGATTTTTGATCTTAGGAAAGTTTTAACCTGAATTTACAATTTCAGTCTGTAAAATGAAGCGTTTGTTCTAAACCAGCTATTACCAAGTTGTATTGAGCAAAACAATCCTCTCTTAACACTAATTTGCTTGGTCAAATATTTAAATAATATTGTATAATCCATTACTCACTTACCGATTGATAGTCCATTAGCACATAAGAATATCTAAATCTTATATAAAAGAAATGTAAATATGTTTAATGCTAATTAGATTTACAGGATAATGGAATGCTTACTTTGTTTGTTTTAGTAACCAAACAATTTGTTCTAGTTATGTCCAATATATGCCTTAGTAAATCACTTTTATGAAATGACTATTATCTAAATGATATCTAAAAATCTTCTCAGATTTAAAATTCTGATTCTATGACCTGAATAATTTACATCTGCTTTTACTTCTTGACTTCAAAGAAGATACTGGTAGATTTTGAAGTTAAACCATAGTGTTGTTCCTTTCAAAAGACAACTCCCATTCCTGACCATGCACCCTATCGCATGTCAGAAATAACACAGCTTAGTCTAAGCTACAAAATTAAAATATAAACAGTGGTAGATTTGGTCTGACCTAACTCCTGGGACTTTGTTTAAAAAGTCAAATATTATACATACATATTTTTTGCTTGTTTGATTTTTCAATGAGCGCTGCCACTGCAGCTCAAGGGAGATTAAGGGGAAAAACCTACATAAACACAAAGCGAAAACCTGAGCTTGTGTGTAAAGCTACTGCACTGGAGCAAATGTGGTTTAATTCTTGGCACTGGCAGCCTGTTGGAGAATTACAATATGTTGGCATGAGCCTCTAGGTCTCATTGTTCCAGATGAGGGAGTCGGTCTTAAGAGTGTTTGGCACCGAAGGGAAAAAGGAGTGAGAGGGATAGGGAATGAACGGGCCCTAAAGAGGCAGGATGCTGCTGTAACAATGGCTGGCACAGTTGGGGGGGCCATTCGCTGGTGGGGATTGCTATCCTCATTGATGTGAAGAAGCATATGTGAGCAAAAGAGGCAAGGGTGAGAAGGAAAAGCAAGCAAACCTATCAAAAGAGCCCAGTTGGCAAAAAAGGACAAAAGTAATCCACTTAGAGTCATCTCAATATTAATATGCCGATATGGACATTTTTTATATCTCTCTAATTTATCTCACAGTTTATTTATTACCATTCATTTTATTTTCTCTTTTACCATAAATACAGATTTGCCTTTCCTTTAAAGAGACAGATCCTTGAATTAAGAGTACCTGGTTTTGTATTTCTCTCCAGGTGATGTCAGGCAAAGTGTCTTTTGGACCTTAATTTTCTCATATATAAAATGGATATTATAATAACTTTTACCCTTGACACAATTTTGTTTGCATCTGACACCAGTATGCAAATGAAATGTCATGTAAATAATGCTAAGTATTAGTCCTCACACTTATTTTAAAATAGGGAGCCCTCGTTTTTATTTTCAAATCAACTGTGATAGCCCAATGCTTGGGAGAAGTAAATCCCAGGAAAATCTTTAAATTTTTGCATTAAAATTATGATCTATGTTAACATGAAAATAATTGGAAATCCAGAATTTGAACATTTGGAAATAATTAAGCACACAAACATTCCTCACTCATCGTATAAAACACAGTTCAATATATATTTTTAAAAATACATTGCATTTCAGAAATGGAATATTTAATACTATCTCTTTTACTCCAAAAACACGGAAGCAGCAGCACTTACATAATAAATTTTTCAAATTGTGTCAACTTTCACTTTTCTCGTATTCACACATTAATGAACAGGTGTATTATAAATATTGGGATGTTGCCATTTGGTCTTTTACATTTCTCATTATGAATATTCTATAGAATCTTTACCATTTTACCATTTTTTAGAGAAATTTCAGTCATCTGTACATGTCCACCCATTGTGCTTATTATTGTGAGATCATTTCTTACCACCCTTTCATGAACTACCACTGGAAACAAATTGAAAGAGTTGTAGTTGGTAGAATACTAGATTTGTTTGTTTTAAGCTCTGTGATTCACGGCAATTCAGATAGAGAGGCAAAGTGGGTACATTGATGTGCTTTTGGTCCCTCTGAGCTAGCCAGTGCCTAAGTCTTGGTGAGAACCCAAATTGTTTGACTTATAGCCTAGCCTAATAGTCTTTCACTGTATGAATACAGTGAAAGTTTTCACTTTTTTGTATATCTCTACCAAATGGTCATAGGTGTTCCTTAAATTGTCCGGAATTTTAGAGTTCAAAGTCATTCTGTGGGGCTGTATTGAGAACATAAGAGAACTGTAGGAAATATAGGCTTTTAATCCCACCATAGTGCTTATAGATACATGTCATCCAGGGAATTCAGTTTATCCTTTCAAGTTTTTACTTCATCCATCCAATGGAGTTAATAATGTTGGGGCAGGAAATTTTCCCTGCACCCCTCTAGTTCTTCTGGATGGTTGAGTAATTCAAATGACATACAGCAGATTAACAGAAGAAAATAAAGTTTTAATATGTATGCATGGGGAATTCACATAGCATGAAAATTCCAAGGGCAGTGAGGCAAAATGTCATTTTGGACAAAGGAGAGGGAGGTAAGCAATTCACAGGTACCAGTAGATGAGAAAGAACAAACATTTGGTAAAAACAAATTCTTGCAAGGCCACCTAGAGACAAAGGGGAATCTAGTGAACAGATTTTTGCTTGAATCCTCCACATCTGCCACACTTATCATACGTGTTGAGATGACCATGCTTGAGTGCCCTTCTTGTAGCAGGTTTTCTATCGAAATCTTTTAGGCAGGTAAAGGGGAGTAAACAAAACAAAAACAACACACACACACCAAAAAAACAAAACAAAAAAACACACACACAAACAACACACACACACACACACACACACACACACACACACACACACACACACACACAATAAAAAACAACGACTCTTGCCCTGCTAATGTCAACCCATGAGACAAGAGGTCACCAGTTGGATTCCAGGCCAGGGCACATGCCTGGATTGTGGGCCCCATCCTCAGTGTGGTGCATGCAGGAGGCAGCCAATCAGTGATTCTCTCTCATCATTGATGTTTCTCTCTCTCCTTCTCCCTTTCTCTCTCTCTAAAAAAGAAAAGAAAAGAACAGAAAAAAAGACATCTCTTGAGTTTGTTAGGCTTTCACTGTTTTCAGCTGGAAATAATCTGCTGGCCAGGGTGGTGCATTCTGGGGAGACTCCCTTCATATTCCCACAATTACAATAGTTTTCCATCCTATTCACACTTGTTTTGCAGGTGAAATGAAGTAATGCGTTTGTAATAGGAAGAGCTAATAAGACTTTGAGGTTGAACTAACTCCATATTGGGCAGGTAGTGATAGTTCCCTAAACTTTGGCTTCTTAGATCATAAAATAGATGTACCAAAGCCTAATTCAGAAGATTAGTGTGAGAAGTTTAAAATACCCTATGCAAAGGACCTGATATACATGACTTAGCTTTTGGCCCTCAATACAGTGGCTGTCTTCACGATTTAGTTGTTGACAAGCAAGGTAGAAATTTATAGGGAAAAACAAAACAAAACTTAGTTCAAGACTCAATTCTGCCCTTTACATTTTGTGAAACCTCAGACAAGTCATTTTCTTTTTTAAATCTGTAAAATGGATATAATAACACAACCTGAGTCTTCATGTATTTGCTATGATTAAATGAGAGAATAGAGGTAAAAGCATCTGGCATAGTTCCTGGCACATAGGCTGCTCAATAATTGTTTATTTAAATTTATACTGAATTTAAAGTATATATCCCATCCATTTGCAAATATGAGTGTCATTATTCAGCCACAGATGTGACAGACAGGAGTTAGATGTGTTTCTGATTTTGCATCTTTCAAATTACTTGGCCTTAAAGAAGTTATTCATTTTTCTGTAGTCTACCTTAAAAGTTAGGTACTTGAAAATAAAGTGGCTCTATATATGAGACATATCTTTATGCAAGTTAATAAAGAGGCCAGGAATGTTCTGCAGGTTTCAGAAATCTGGTGGCTGTTTCTTTAACTCTGCAACTTAGACAGAAGACTTCTGTTTCTTTATGAGCACACTACAGTGAATATTTTGTCTAGCTGCAGGGGAAAAGCTTTGTCATGGACTTTGCAGACAATAGCCTTAAAAGTAAAATGGTCTGCTTTTGGTGCCGGGAGGTTCAGGAGCCTATTGTTAGTGCACAATGGATTTCTATTGCTGCATTCCTGCTTTGCAAAGGTTTGTTAGCTTTTAATGACTGACAGTACTCTATTGCAAATACCATATTGGCTGTGCCCTGTTTACATGCTTCTCAAGAATTTTTGTGGAGTGCTAGAAAAAAGAAACAGTGGTGTTTGTTTGACCTACTCTGATAAGGTTTAACAAATAATTTCACTCATGAAGTGTTTACTGGGAATAGAGAAACAGAGGAAATCTTTGCAGAAGTATTTAAAGTTACCTTTCAAGCCTCAATAAGCAGAAATATTGAATACAGTAAGAGCACATTTCATCCATTTTATTGCTCATATAATTGTCATTACCACTTCATAAAAAGGGTATTTTAAGAAAAAGTAAATTCTTTAGGATCTTTTTCTTAAATGTGAAAAAAATGGAAATATCTTTTGTTACAAAGGAAAATAAGTACTTTCACACATTCTATAGGTAAATATGCACAGAATAGTTTTGACATATAATATATGTGTATACATGTATATCATTTTCACCATACATACAGACTACAAAAAGCAGTAATACTTCACACATTTTTCACCATTTTACTTTTCACAACTTTTTGACATCTGAAAACAAAGCATTCCAGATTGTTACAGTTATCCCAAAGAAAATTTCACCTTCACTTGGTTGAAAACTCCACACAAGCCTGGTGGCATGACTCAATGGTTGAGCGTTGACCTATGAACCAGAAGGTCACAGTTCAATTCCTGATCAGGGCATGTGCCCGGGTTGTAGGCTAGATTCCCTGTGTGGGGCATGCAGGAGGCGGCCAATCAATGTTGCTCTCTCATCATTGGTGTTCCATGTTTCTATCTCTTTCTCCCTCCCCCTTCCTCTCTGAAAACAATAAAAGTATTTTTTTAAAAAAGAAATCTCTACACAGGCTTTGTGATACAGCTGAGGGCTATAAGATCACGGCCTTTAAAAAAGTAGGTAGCATTAGCTAAAGAGGAGGATGAACGTACCTTAAAATGCATTTGATGTGGGGAAAATTAACCAGTTTCTAATAATCTTATGGTCTCTAGGCCAGATGGTCCCTTTGATAAGTTAACCTGTACTCCCTTTATGCTGCTAGTAGGGGGTAGACAACTGTCTGCACAAACACAAATACACATACACACCAATGGGGAGAATGGCAGTGTACATCTTAGATCTAGATAATAAGTGTGGATATTGTTATTTAGATGGCACATACTGGGACACTTATCTTTCAGTACACTCCATTTTCTAACTGAATGCAGTGCTAATCGCGGGATTGAAAGCCATTGTCATTGTGTACCCATCTAAATGCTGACAAGAACATACATTTACATTGTTTGGAATGGAGTTTCATGTTTGGGGACTTTATTAGCATTTATATTTACTTATGCATTAAAATCCAGACACAAAGGAGAGGTCAAAACCATGCGGTATATAGAAACAAATACCAGAGGGAAGCATAACTTTTCTCTCTAAAATATGTGTGCCCTGTCCCAATACAGGGCATTTTAAAACGAGTATGACACCAATCTGAAATAAGTGAATAATAAGTGTCCATGAAAGGCATTACTCACTTCTCTAGATTTTGCAATCTTTGTAAAGCTTCCTTTGTACCAACTTTTTTTTTAATGTTCGCAGCAAATCTTTCCACAGTGTGCTTACCACCACACGATGTTAAACACATATTATAAAGTGGATGTAATTGTAAACACACAGAGGGATATAATTACATGTAGCAGATTTAAGAGCTAATTCTTTGCCTTTTTTTACTCTGCATTTTATCAACATAATTATTTTTTTGACTGCAGACTAACACCCTAAAATTGACAAGCACCCATTATAGCAGGAATTTATCCACCAAATTGAAAAACAATGAACTGCAGGTTTATATTTACCCATTGTCATAAAGAATTAGAAGGGCTTTGTTCTGCAAGAGAAAAAGCTAATGATTTTGAAACAGCAGGTGACAAAACACATTCTTTTTTTCTTCCCCTGTTATCATTTTGTTGATGAAGTCATTATGAACTGGGGCTGGGATAGGGACGGCCTTATTTTTAGCAGATAGGCTTTTAATGAGCTCCATTGTAAAGATAGTCATGTTGATTTGCTTATATATTTTTTTCTTCTCTACTTAGAAACCCCCAGTATTGAAAAGCTACTATCAAAGGACTGGAAAGACAAGCTTCTTGCAATGGGATCAGGGAACTTTGGTGAAATAAAAGGTAATATGTTTGCAATTATTTAGATCCAAAATATATCAGGGTTCTTATGTTCTCTTTGTAACTTATGGGATAAGTGGTGTGTTGTTTTACTAAAATAACCTTGCTGTATCTTTAGAAGGCTTTGGTTTTCATCATTAAAAGATATGTGATTTACTTCTTAAATAAGAATATCTAAAGCAGAGTTAAAAGCTGCACATTTTGAGGTGATTTCATATATTCTACATATTAGAAGTATGGATGTACATAATCTACATTTGAAACCGGAATGATTAATGGAGAAAATTTAAAAGAAAGTTGCTTTGTACTAATAAGGGCAATGTTTTGGTGTTTTGTGTGGTCTTTTTTTTTTGAGTCATAAATTACATACAACTAAGAGAAAAATCCTAAATGGGCTTCAGATAATACTGAATATTCATATCTATTTTTAATTGAATTTTTAGATAGCGCGAGGGAAGGAGAGGGATAGAGAGATGAAAACATCTATGAGAGAGAAACATTAATTGTCTGCCTCCTGTATACCCCCTACTGGGAACTGAGCCCACAACCCAGGCATGTGCCCTGACTGGGGATTGAACCCGTGACCTCCTTGTTCATGTGTCGATGCTCAACCACTGAGCCACACCGGCCAGGCTGAATATTCATATCTTAATAAACTTATACTAATAACAAGGGGAGAAGATTAAAGTTTATATAAAACTATGGTTACATGATCCTTTCAAATTAATTTAAAAGGGTGTTTTCTCAGATCATAGTATGCAATCTATGGCTTTCTGTTTGTTGCTAATAGGACACTTTTGGTTCTGAGTTCTAAAGGATAATTTTTTTCGAAAAAAGTACTTATTCATCAATATTAAAATATGGTTATATACTACAATGTGTACCTTGTTATGGGGACTGAATATCTACGTACATTAATATGCATATAGAAATTTGGGCATAAACAACTTTTTGAAAATGTGCTCATGCACATGTGTTCTTCTAATGAGAGGCCATTGTCTCTCTTAAGGCTCAGGAGGAAGGCGAAGCTTAGATCAGTCTTCTCAAATGTTTGACCCACAAGCCACTAACATCTCAGTAACTTGAAACTTCCAGAAAATCTTTGAGTATTTCACTTTTCATCATATACTTGGAGTTTAGGTATATTCAGGTTATGACTAGGTGCGCATGGGTGACGAGAAAATGAATGGGTGCTAAGCAACAAAATTTATCATGGAATCTGATTTAAACAAATAATAACATACCTTAAAGAGCTCAAAACAAAGTTTAAAGAGAACAAAATAGTGTCTTTTTCTGAGGCAGCATAGCCTTTATATTACTTTGTTGCATTTTAACCCATTTGCGCCTGAGATAAAGGACTTGTTATTCTGCCAGGTTCTTTATTCTCCTCTGACCCAGGTAATCACTGAGAATAGCACAGAGAAGCCCTCGGGTCCCAAACCTTGTGATTGTGTTCCATTGGAGGACAAACATGCTTCCCTCCCTTGTTTTCCTCACAAGTCAGACTTAAAAGCAGCCACAGCAGTGATGAGAAGCTCAGGGGGAGGACGCTCAGCAGTCCTTTCAGGCTTGCCTCTGGGTTCGTTCAGGGAGCTGTGGTGCACTCACAAAAGGAGTTTCTGTCTTTAATTTTGAGTTTTTTAAGCTTTGCATTCGGAGCGCAAGTTTGGTTATTGTCCTCTGGTTCTGTTCAAAAAGCTGTTTTCTGATGCGTTTTAAAAGCAGCCGTAGATCTTTCTTCTGTCGGGGCATGTGATTAGGTGCTGGATCAGGTTGGGCAGAAGACTGGGGAAACTGCGCTGGGTTGCCTTTCCTGCTGACTGCCCGTGACAGTTGCAATGACTCCCCATTGTTCCTAGGTGGCTAGAAAGTGGAGAGGATACAATAGTGTGTTGCCCTCTGGGGGTAAATAAATTTGACTTAATGGTTCTTGGGGGGTCAGACTGATGATTATGTGGTGCCCAGGAATGTGGTTTTCATGCCGCCTCAGAAGTTAGACAAGAACAATGGCTTAGTTGTTTGGCAGCTTTTTTTTTTTTTTTTTTTTTTTTTTTTTTAATGAGGCAAATAAAGGTGTAAGTCTCATGGAGTCATACACTGTGTACACTGTTTTGGTCAGGGTAGGGAAAGATGAGTGTGACCTTTATTCCATTATTAGATGATTTCCTAATGATACCTTAGAATAATTATTTGAAGAGAAGTTTTGCACATATTATTATTTGTATAGCCCCTGCAATATTTACCGAGTCTTCTTGTAGATTGAAACTTTTCTCCTCTATTTAATCAGATCAGTTTTCATTTAACTTTTATTTTATTTCCCATTGAATTTATTGGGGTGACCATGGTTAACAAAATTATACAGGTTTCAGGTGCACAACTCTACTACACATCATCTGTAATGTGTGTTCACCACCCCAAGTCAAGTCTCCTAATTGGTTCCAGGAAAATTGTGAGTGTGTGTGTGTGTGTGTGTGTGTGTGTGTGCGCGCGCGCACATCAGCAAGCACCTATTCTGAATATCTAAGACTACAGCCAAGTGAGGTCTGAGCTCAGTTCCTAAGTGCTGGCTTCACAGTTGTTGTGAGTGAATTACTTCCAGGGCATGTAGACAGAGAATAAAATAATAGCTTGGCGAAGTTCAAAGAAGTGTTTTTTACTTTCAAAAGAGTAAAAATGATAAACTTTTTTATTGTTAATCCTCACCCGAGGCTATTTTTCCCATTGATTTTTAGAGAGAGTAGAAGGGACAGGGAGAAAGAGAGAAAGAGGAATGTGAGACAGACACATCGATTGGTTGCCTCCCATGTGGTTACCATCCCTGCTGAGAATTAAACCTGCAACCCAGGTACATGTCCTTGACTGGGGAATTGAGCCCCTGACCCGTCAGTGCATGGGCCAATGCTATAATCACTGAGCAACACAAGCCAGCGCAAAAATGATAAACTTTTAAAAGTAGGAAAAATATATAATCTTTGGTTTGGATAGTTTAGGTATCAATTATTTTCCTACCTGTTTAAAGTCAGTCTCACTTTTTAAGAAACAATGCGAGACAGTAAAGGTCACCACTTTTAAAAGCATAAAATTATTTTCCAGGTTAGATTATTTTGCCTGTGTGAATTTACACCATTTTATGGTCTGGTACTCTGGAAATGTGAAGTAATTAGATGTTAAAGTCACATTAGAAGCTATCCTCCAACACGCGCGTGTGAGTGCGTGCGCATGCGCGCGAACACACACACACACACACACACACACACACACACACACACCACACACACACACACGCACACACCACACACAAACCACACACACACACACACACATACACACCACACACACACAAAGCGACTCTTGATCCAGTTTTGCAGAACAAAACAGTTTGCCTAAAATGCTCTGCAGACAGCAAGCAGTCCATCCATGTAATAAACTGATTAGCTACCTAAAGAAATTATTTATTTCTTCTTCTCAAATCAGCCATATGGTGTAAGTGGACTATTTATAGAGTTTTTCGCCCTTATTGAAAGCAAAGGCACTGAATAAAGTTTCTGTGAAGGATAAAGCAATACCTTTTATAGCCTTGTAGTTATTGGAAAGGGGAAAACACAGTGCCTGCATCCCAGTTGGCAACCAGTTGAGTCACACACTGTTTCAGCTAGCGTGACATTCCATTACACTGAAGGTCACTGCATTGGCACTTCACCTGAGGACAGTATCAGGGACCCATGGTGGCTCTGATTATTCTGAACAGATCATTTGTTCTCAGTCAAACCATTGCAACTTTTGTATTTTATTGACTTAAATTTATTTTTAGAATTATAACAAAAATATCTGCATGTAAAATTCTATCAAATAGCATCTCTATCTTGGTGAGGTTTTTAAAAGAGGGGCATTGTTTGAGAGGTTTTCTGGCTAGACCACTCAGAAATGCCCAGATCGGTTTCTCCACCTGCCTTCTTTCAAGAATTCTTTAGAACCTGGTTTCTTTCTCATTGGTGTCCCTGGTGGACCTTTCTCACCCTACTCAAAAGGCATTCATCTAGGCAGGCAAAGTGTGGTATCTGGTGTTAAAGAAAATGCCAACTGAAGTTAGTACAGGAAAAAAAAAATGGCTCTTTTTGAAAGCTACAATTTTGTTCTTTCTAGAAGTTGGGACATAAAGGCAAAAACCAAATAGCTCTATAATGCCAGTAATGGATTCGAGGAAATAATCCATTCAGCAATACTATGGCCTTTCAGGTCTTGCAAACTAAAGACGTCCTATGTGGATTGAACATGTGGATTAAAGTAGATCCCCTCTTAGGTGACATAACATTCTGAGATAAAAAGAGATTGTTGATTCAGTATGTAGCCTGGAAGAGATAATTCTGTTTAAATAACATTAGACCATTTGAAAACAAGCAGCCTGGGGATAAGAATCAGATCCTAAGTAATAAATCCGAGGGGGTTCTGCCTTTCTCTCTTGTTGGATAAGAGCTCCACTGAAAGAAGCATTCGCTGTAAATTTAGACTCTCTCCCGTTAGTCTATTTATTCACTATATTTTTCAGTTCATTCAACAAATTCTGCTATCCAGTTGGATCTGAATTTGATTGATTTATTGATTGGTTATCTCTTTCTTTAAATGCAAAGTCTATTAAGCAGACATTCTTGTCTAGCTTGTTTGTACAGTGTAGCACTCCAGCACTTAAATGGGTGTGAGGCACATAAGAGGAACTCTGTGGATATTTGCTGAATGGATTAAAGAAGAGAGCCAGCCATTTGATGTAGTTCTCAGTTGGGGATGATTTTGCTCCATCAGGGGAAATTTGGCAATGTCTGGAGACATTTTTGGGGTGATATAACTAGGTGGGGAGTAGTACCAGCACATAGCCAGAGACACTAAATGCAGATATCCAGAAAAAGAATTGCATGGCCCAAAATATCAGTGTCCAGATTGGGAAACCCTGATCTATGTGAAGAGTTTCCCAAGGCAAACAATTGGAGTACAAAAGCCTTAAGGTGGGAGCATGTTTGCATATTGGTTATAGAGAAGCTCAAGGAAGACCATGCGACTGAAACATTTTTGCAGAAGAGAAATGGGAAGTGATGATGCCATAGCAGTTGATGGCAGATCATTCAGGGCTTTCTAAGGATAGGGAGTTTGAATTTTATTATATACTAGAGGCCCGGTGCATGAAAATTCATGCACTGGAGGGGGGTCCCTCAGCCCGGACTGTCCCCTCTCACAGTCTGGAAGCCCTCAGGAGCAGGAGGCAACCTGGTGATCAGGGGAAGGAGATGCCCCATCACACCTCTGCTGCTGCCACTGCCAGCAGCGCAAGCCTCAGCTGGCTCTGGTTACCTGAGCCTCAGGTGGCCCTGGGTGGCTGGGCATCCACCATCTGAGGCTTGCCTGCATCTCGGGCATCAGCTGGGAAGCTGCCATCTGAGGCTTGTCTTGTGCCTAGGGCCAGCCCTGGGCAGCTGAAGGGCTGAGCAAACTGGTGGACTCTGGAGGTAGGTGTGTGGAGCGACCAGGCCCACCAGGGGCAGGCCCGGCCTTGCCGAGCCTGCTGCCCTGGTGGGGCTGAGGGGACTGGGCGCCGCCATCTTGTGGCTGTGGGTGTGACCATCTTTGAGGTTGGGGTAGTCAATTAGCGTATTCCCTCCTTATTGTCTTGGGCACTGCCGTCTTTGAGGGCAGGGAAGTCAGTTAGAATATTCCCTCATTATTGGTTGTGGGTGGGGCAGTAAATTAGCATATTTCCTTCTTATTGGTTGTGGGCGCCGTCATCTTATTCCCACCTTATTGGCTGAGGGTGGGGCAGTCAATTAGCATATTCCCTCCTATTGGCTGTGGACACCGCCATCTTTGCGATGGTGTGAGGGTCAATTAGCATATTCCCTCTTTATTAGATAGGACTAGTGGCCCTGCACATGAATCTGTGCACCAGTAGCTCGCTGCTGTCCTCCTGTAGCTCTCTGCACCCCTTCTGTAGCTCTCTTCCCCCTTCCCCGCCATACTGCATCTCCCCATTTCCCCTCCCCCGCCCCCCTATAGATTGTTGCCCTGCCCCCTCCTGTAGCTCTCCACTGCCCTCTTGTAGCCAGTAGCTCACTGTCACCCTCCTGTAGCTCTCTGTCCCCTACCCTGCCCTCTTGTAACTCCCCCTGCCCCCCTTCCTCCTTTCTCCCTCATAGCCTGCTGCCCTGCCCCTTCCTGTAGCTCTCCGCTGCCTGCTTGTAGCTCACTGCCCCAACCTCCTGTTGATCTGTGATCTGGTTGTTATGCAGTTGGTCATTATGTAACGGCCATTTACATATTACTTCTTTATTATATAGGATGCAGCATAAAGCTATGAAGTCATTTTATACAGGCATGTGACATGATTTGCTTTACCTTCCTGAACATCACTCTGAACTTTTAATTGGATAATGGATTTTAGTAGGGTAGGAAGAAGCAGGTAGAATGGGTTTTAGTAGGGGAGGTTGAATGGTTTAGAAAACTGGTACCAGGTAGAATGGTTTAGAAAATAGGTGTATTAAGACAAGAGATGATGGTGGTATGGATATGGAGTAAGGTGTGGTAGTGGAAATGACAATTCATGGACTGATTTATAATATGGGTAAGGGTTAACAGGATTCCCAATACATTAGCTATAGAAACTAAAGCAGAAGGAATCCAAACAATGTGTGGATGGTGACTTATCTTACTCGAGACGGGGATGACTAAAGCTGGTTTCCTTCCCTGGTGGCTTTTGTTACATTATATTAAGGAATGCTCTTTTTAAAGTCTGGAATGTTTTATAACTATTATTAGAATTTCCAATATTCACAAGGTCATTTATTAATTCCGCCCCCACACACTGGGGGATAATGTAAAGAACATGGTAATTTTGAGCCCTAGCTGGTTTGGCTCAGTGGATAGAGCGTCAGCCTGCAGACAAGGGGTCCCGGGTTTGATTCTGGTTAAGTGCACATACCTTGGTTGCAGGCTTCTCCCTGGCCTGGGCCCTGGTCTGGGCTGGTGCAGGAGACAACCAATCTATGTGTTTCCCTCTCTCTTCCACTCTCCCCAAAAAGCAATGGAAAAATATCCCCAGGTGAGGATAAAAAAACAAACAAAGAAACAAAATAAAGAACATGGTAATTTTGATATGAAGCCATAGGACTTACTCCTTTATCTTGGTTTTATAAAATGGGGAAAATTTCTTTAACAAAAGAATAAGTTCCTTGGCTTAACTCTCATGAGCCAAAACCAAAACACTTATGCAACTATTTTATAAGATAAACCATCTCCTCATTTCTCTTAGCTATATGGTATGCCTAACCTTCAGAGTGATATAAAGGGAATGGACTTTATTCTTTATGTTATTTCATTAAACGGTTTTAGATGATTTGGCATATGCCAGGTTCTGTAGTAGGTAATGAAGATATAAAAACTGATAACTAAAAATTGTCGTGTCACCACTGTGTGTTGACTTTAGGAGATAAGTGTGAAAGTAAGATAATACAATTAAGAGTAAGTGCTGTAATAAAGATACATACTGTTTGAATTCCTAAGGAAGGGAATGGTTGGTATCAGTGGGAATATGGGAAAAAATCATAAAGAATATGACATATGAGCTCCAGCATGAAGAATGAATGGTTAGGTAGTCGGCACTTATAAAGGATAGTATTTGGGAAGTATGGGGAAAAATTCAGTGTAACTAGAATTTAGATGCACAAAGGAAGTGGGAAGGTTGAGTTATATTTTGAAGGAACTCATTCATTCTTAAAAATCAGTTGACATTTTATTCTGAAGATAGTGGAGTTGTTAAATGGAGGAAGTGATATGACAAGATTTGTTTTCTATGAAGTTAATTTTGGTACCTGTTTAAAGAATAAGCCTGTAGAAAGAAAAAAACAATGGCAGGAAGTTCTATTAAAAGTTTGCTAAAACAATTCATGAAAAAGATGAAACATGGCAGTGGCGATGGAGAAGAGAATCGGGAACAAGAGCCCTCCCTGGCATGCACAGCAGTGTTTGTGTTATATTGTCAGTTGTGTAGAGGAAACTGTTATGGGTTGAATGTGATCTCTCAAAAATTCCTATGTTGAAGTTACAAGCCCTAGTGCCTCAGAATGTGACTGTACTTGGTGATAGGGTCTCTATAGTGGCAATTAAATTTAAATGGGTTCATTCAGGTGGGCCCTAATCCAATAAGACTGGTGTCCTTATAAAGAAGAAGTGATTTGGACACAGATATATACACAGAGAGAGGATGTGAAGACACAGAAAAACGTTGGCCAATTACAGCCAAGGTGCAGGGTCTGGGACAGATCCTTTGCTCACAACCCTTAGAAGGAACCAGTCTTGGTGACAACTGATCTTGGACTCCTGGCCAATAGATGTAAACATCTGTGGTATTTTGTTACTGCAGCCCTGGTAAACTAGTACAGAAATATTATGGTATATGCTTAAATCTTTATTAACAAGGATGGGGTACACAAAAAAACACACACTACTAATTGTGATTTTTTTAAAAGACAGAGAAATCTTTTGCTTATACCCTTTTATAATTACTCATGTGAACATAATAATAATGAAAAATAATTTATATTATAAATTAAAGAAGAAAAAGCTATTTTCAGGAAAAAATATAATATATTGATATAATGGATAGCAGGGATGGATATTTTAGAAGGGAATTGAAGATGATGTTGATATGTTAGCCTAGGAAGTTTATCGGGTGGCAATGCTTTAAAAGTGGGAGGAAAAGGCAAAGTTCTACCTTATACATGTTAAATTTTAAAACTGAGATCTATACTCACAGATATCCATTCTACATCTGTAAATAAGTTACTAGGGCTGGAAGACAAGCTTAGGGTTGGCATATACCTTCACTTTTCATTGATTGAGACGGTATCCATTGTAAGACAGAGATTTTTAAATGTACAAAATAAATGTCTTAGAATTGTTGAGATATAGAACTTAGGAATTGAATCATGTTAGTTATGTCGAGGCCAGAAAAAGGAAGAGGATGAGACTGGAAAGATTATGAGTCTTTATGAGTGGGTAGAAGAGGAAGGACCAGTGAAGAAGATTGAGAAGAAAAGATTAGTTAATTAGGAGTTGAAATAGAATTGAGTTGTGTCTGAGAAGTCATGTGTAAAGGTCACAATAAAGGGAGGTTAAAGGTGCAAAAAGTGTGATTAAATATGGACTCATAAATCAGACTTGCTTTAAGTTCCAAGTAAATCTTATTTACTGGTATGTCTATATTAATAAGTAACTATAAAGAGATTTTGTTAAGCTTTCATATACCGATGCCACTCATATTTGTTTACACTCATCATCAAATTAGTGTATTTCTTTACACATTGGCATATCACTTATTAAAATGCATAATGCACCTTAAACTTTTCAATCATTCTTCCACATATTTACATGAAATACATTTTCTGAGTATGTAAATATTAGTAATAACATTCATTGTAGAAAATTTTCTAAATATAATATGAAGAAAACATTAAAATGATCTATACCTTAGAAATAGCCATTATTGATATATTGATAATTTTTCTACCGGTTTTTTCTAAATCTATATGTGTGTATGCATTGAGGTGTTTATACAGAAATCTCATTTCTATCCAACTTTTTCACCTAGCTTTATATTATGAGCAAATTCCCATATCATTAACAATTCTTAAATACTTTTTTCACAGATGTAAAATATTCTAGTGTATGGCCACCCCCTAATTACTCAATTATTTTCATTTGACATTTAGATTGTTTCTCATATTTCATTGCAAACACTTACTACTACTTATCTCCATTTTCAATAGCTTTGTTGGGATAGATTTTTAGAAGTGAAATTACCCTCTTGAAGATGAGAGGCTTACAAGACAAGAAATGTATTATTTTTCCTAGTGTGTATCCTAGAAATGTGGTAGCAGCTTACTGCTCTATTGACAATGTATGAAGACGTACATCTTACCATAATTTGAATATTTTCATTTAAGAAAACTTCCCAGCATTTAGATGATTTAATGTTAGGATTCTAATTACCATAGTCATATAGTTATTCTTAAAGTAAATGTCCTTTTTAAAAAAATCCTCACCCAAGTATATGCTTTCATTGATTTTTAAAGAGAGAGGAAGGGGGAGAGAGAGAAACATCAATGTGGGAGAAACATCTATCAGTTGCCTCCCGACCTCACCTGAGCAAGGATGTAGCCTAAAACTTGGGCATGTGCCCTGATGGGGAGTTAAACCTACAGCCTTTGGTTTATGCATCAACACTTCAATGAACTGAGCCTTCCAGGCAGGGCTAAATGTCCTTCTTATGGATGATCTGAATATCTGAAGTATAATAAATCATTAATGAAAATCTAAGGAGCACCTGCAATGAACGAGGCAAGGAATATATGGCATGATTCTTACCTTATATTCACTCAGAATTTCTTTTCTGGATGTTTCTTTTCTAGCCCATGTAAATTACATTAGAAACTTTATTCCCATTCTAAATGGGCACATGAAAATTATAAGACACTAACTCTAGCTACTACATCTTAAAAAACACATGCTTTTTTTCAGCATAAATTGGTAGGGAGAATTGCAGTGGGATGGGCAAAGGTGACTGAGTTATAACAGATTCTTCTATCTAATTATATATACAGGTGGCAAATGCATTATTAAAATAGTGCCAACCTTCCTAATGCCGCGACCCTTTAATACAGTGCCTCATGTTGTGGTGACCCCCAACCATAAAATTATTTCCGTTGCTACTTCATAACTGTAATGTTGCTACTGTTATGAATCGTAATGTAAATATCTGATATGCAGGATGTATTTTCAGGGGTCGCAACCCACAGGTTGAGAACCACTGGCTTAGTGTCTTGTGTTTCAAGTGAAAATTGTAATTAAAAAGTATGTTCTCTCCTCCACTAGTACTTTACCATAGGGATCTTATCTATCTTGAGTTTTAGAAGAACAATTAAAAGCAGTAATGTTTCTGTTTCAGTGAACTGCTCACCTCTTTGGTGTATCAAATATGTATTTAACCGAAGACGATAGTTTTCTATTGATTTTTTAGAGAGAGTGGGATGGAGAGGGAGAGACAGAGAGACAGAGACTTCAGTGTAAGAGAGACACATATGAGAAAGACACGTCTACTGGTTGCCTCCCACACGTGCCCCTACAGGGGCTAGGGATCGAGCCTGCAACCAAGGCATGTGCCCTTGACTGGAATTGAACTCCAGAACCTTCAGTCTGTGGGCCAGCACTCTATCAACTGAGCCAAACTGGCTAAGGTCACTGGCATACTTGAAAATATTGAACATACTATTTATTTTAAACTAGAGGCCCAGTGCAAAAAAATTTGTGCACTCGGGGGGGGGGGGGGGCACTCAGCCCGGCCTGTGCCCTCTCGCAGTCTGGGACCCCTCAGGAGATAACGACCTGCTGGCTTAGGCGTGCTTCCGGGTGGCAGAGGGCAGGCCCAATCCCTAGGTGCAGCCCCTGGTCAGGCTCAGAGCAGGGCCAATTGGGGAGTTGGGGCGCTGCCCCCTGTCATACACAGAGCAGGGCGATCAGGAGGTTGTGATTCCACCCTCAGTCACGCTCAGGGTAGGGCCAATTGGGGGGTTGGGGCACCATCCCCTGTCACACTCAAGGCAGGGTCGATGGGGAGGTTGCAGCGCCACCCCCTGTCATGCACAGAGCAGGGCCGATCAGGGGGTTGGGGTGCCGCCACTCTCACACTCAGGACAGGGCCAATGGGGAGGTTATGGCTCTACCCCGTTACACACAGAGCAGGGCCTGTGGGGGGGTTGGGGAGGGCACCGCACCCTGTCACACACAGAGCAGGGCTGATCAGGGGGTTGGGGCGCCTTCCCCTGTCACGAACAGAGCAGGGTGGATAGGGAGGTTGTGGCCCCGCCCCCTGTCACACACAGAGCAGGGCCGATCAGGGGGTTGGGGCGCCGCACCCTGTCACACACAGAGCCGCAGGGCGATCAGGGGGTTTGGGCGCTGCCCCCTGTCACGCTGATCCTGGTGCCGGGAGGCCTCGTGGCTCTGCTGATCCCGGTGCTGGGAGGCATATTATCCTTTTACTATATAGGGTAGAGGTCTGGTGCATGGGTGGGTGCCGGCTGGTTTGCCCTGAAGAGTGTCCTGGATCAGGGTGGGGGTCCCCACTGGGGTGCCTGGCCAGCCTGGGTGAGGAGATGATGGCTGTTTGCAGCTGGTCACACATCCTTCAGGGTGGGGGTCCTGGCCAGTCTGGGTGAGGAGCTGAGGGCTTTTTTCAGGCTAGGGGTGACTGAAGCTCCCAACCACTCCTTTTTTTCTTTTCTTTTTTTTTTTTTATTCTGGGCCAGTTTTAGCTTTGAGGCTTGGCTCCAGCTCTTAGACCTCCGCTGCTGAAAGTAGGTTTCTGGCCTTTGCTTACAATATTGCGATCCTGCTGGCTGAAGCCCGACAGGTATCTGGGGTTTTGTTTAGCTTCTATGTTTGTTACATAGTTGCTTGCAGCTCAGAGGCCTGCAGCGGCAGTCGGGGAACGTTGGAGTCCTCCATCACTGAAGCAAGCAAGCCTCATGTTAGTTTCAAGCTTCCTGGCTGCCGGCCGCCATCTTGGCTGGCAGTTAATTTGCATATTTCCCTGATTAGCCAATGGGAAGGGTAGCGGTCGTACGCCAATTACTATGTTTCTCTTTTATTAGATATTATAACTGCTGTGACTTCTCCAAATCTTGGATTTAACTGTAATATTGGCTGCCCATAATATGGTCTATTCATTTTCCAACCACATTATATTATTTCATGATAGACTAAATTAACATTCTCAAACTTGAGTATTTCCTCTGGTAGCTATTTTAAAGGAAGTCTAAGTTGCATATGAGAAAAGAGTCTAAGACTTGATTGGCTATTTTTCCCCCTTGTAATGTATGATTCCTTAGTTCTGATTCCTCAAGATTCTTTTTAAGGAATCATATCATTGATAATAATACCTTGAATTCTTAATAATTATGGTTATTGCCCAGCCTGTGTTGCTCAGTGGTTAAGCCTTGACCCATGAACCAGGTGGTCATGGTTCAATTCCCGGTTTGGGCACATGCCTGGGTTGGAGGCTTGAACCTCAGTAGGGGGTGTGCAGGAGGCAGCGGATCAATGATTCTCTTTCAACATTGATGTTTCTACCCCACCCTCGCCCTCCCCTCCTCTCTCTGAAATCAATAAAATAAAATAATTATGGTTATTAAATTTTCATGTCTTTGTATTGCCTCTTTAATTTGATTTAAAAGCTACTTAGGTCCATGCACTGTGCTTTAGACCTCGTTTTACTTTATACTTCTCATTTCCATCAGGCTCCAACTTAGAACATTAAAAATAGTAGCTAGTCAGCCTATAGTTTACTTGTAAAATAAAAGGAAAAAGCTATAGATTATTACTTGTTATATAAAAAATCAAAATATTTATTCATTCTGATATTTTGTGATGACTTTTTACTATTGAGTTAAAATCTAAAAGATATTTGTTGATTTGTGTGCAGAACCTT
The DNA here is from genome assembly GCF_014108235.1 of Myotis myotis. Taxonomy (NCBI): domain Eukaryota; kingdom Metazoa; phylum Chordata; class Mammalia; order Chiroptera; family Vespertilionidae; genus Myotis; species Myotis myotis. The sequence continues at coordinate 180,636,642 of NW_023416335.1, forward strand.
ATATTTGGAATAGTTCTCAATACAATAGGATCATTGTCATTGAAAAATTCTCTCTTATCATTTTTCCTTTCTTCTATGTTTTATTGCTGTGATATATTCAGGAACTCCCGAAAGCCTAGCTGAGAAGGAGAGGCAGCTTATGGGTATGATCAATCAGCTGACCAGTCTGCGAGAGCAGTTGTTGGCTGCCCATGATGAGCAGAAGAAACTGGCTGCATCTCAGATTGAGAAACAACGCCAGCAAATGGAGCTGGCCAAGCAGCAGCAAGAACAGGTGAGTAAGAAGTAGAGACACAGTTCCCTCAGGCTTTGTTTTGCCTGCTATTTATGTCATTCTCCTAAGCATACAAAGATCATTTAATGCCTCTCTCCCCATTTGCCCACATAATAAGTAAAAAGGCAAATGACGAAGCAAACTCTGATCTGAAGAAAGTTATCCACTACTTTAGTGGTGAGTAGCATGGAAGTAATTATAATCAAGGTGCTGATAGGTCATGAGAGAAGTACCAAAAACCATGGAGAGTCAAGAGAACATTTCCAGTCAGGGACATGAAAGATTTCACTAAACAGGTGTTTGTTCTGGAACTTTGAAGAATAGGTAGGATTCACCAAGTAAAGTAAATTTTCAGTTATGGGGCAGGAATTTTAGATAATAAGAAGGAGCGAGAATCTGAACTAGATAGGGTATTGACCATGGAAAAAAAGAAGAAAGCAATAAACAGGTGGAAGAGTTACGGCTAGTTGAATTTTTTGAGTGGGCAAAAGGCAGAAGAAAAGTTGAGCTTGAATAATAGGGAAAGTCAGGGAGAGGGCTACTTTGGAACAGCAACTGGCTATATGACGTTGAATTAGAGCTGTTGTCAGGTTGTCCCTCTAGAGCAGCGGTTCTCAACCTGTGGGCCGCGACCCCTTTGACAGTCGAATGACCCTTTCACAGGGGTCACCTAAGACCATCCTGCATATCATATATTTACATTACAATTCATATCAGTAGCAACATTACAGTTATGAAGTAGCAACGAAAATAATTTTATGGTTGGGTCACAACATGAGGAACTGTATTTCAAGGGCCAGAAGGTTGAGAACCACTGCTCTAAAGGTAAGTGAGAGACAGGTAGAAATACCAATCAAGAGAGGTCTGACTTAAATGTTTTAGATTATCTACATAGACATGGTAGTTCAAAACACTAGAATAGAAAAGTTTTATTCATTTTCAATCAAGTGCTTCTTATGTGCCCGGCACTGTGCTAACTAACTGCTGAGGCTACCTCAATTAACCAGAAAGACAAAGCCCCTAAATTCTAGTGGAAAGAGGCGATTAACAAAGAAAAAGAGACATTAACAAAATAATCTCGAGTAGTGATTAGTTATTTGAAGAAATATAAAAAGAATAATTCGATAAATAGTTACTTGTATGTCAAGGCAGTATTTCTTAGCTAGGGTGATTAGGTCAAGCATTTAGGCTCAGATTGAAATGACACACAAGACACAGCCATATTAATATCTTGAGCCCAGAGTGTTCCATACAGAGAAATAGCAGGTTTATAGGCCTTGACTTAGAGAAGGGGTGAAATCATGAGAAAATGGACATGAACTAACGGTAGATCCTTGGAGATACTGGTATAAAGCTGCTAGAGAGAGGAAAATGAACAAATTCGGAACCAGGAATCTATTATATTTTTCATTTAGATTCTTGTTGGCTTTAATAGTATGGCTTCTATGGAGCTTTTGTAGCAGAAATCAGACAGTCAGAAATGACATGTAGAAGAACTGACACATAGTGAGAAACTGGTAACAAAGCATAAGAACTATTACTTAAAGGAAAATTGCTAGTAATAAGGGGAGATAGAGGGCATACATAAGGTAATTGTCCATATAGAGATGGGGCATCGTTTAGAGGGCTAACGTCCCATGTTTTGTGCTCAGTCCACTCACCAGCCACACTGGAGGAGAGTCATTGTTTAGTCAGAGGTATTCAATACTGCCAAACATTCCAAACTGCTCTCAAAATGTAAACTAGCATAGTTGAAAGGGGTAAAGAAATATTCAGAATATATTTGAAGAGATCCCCTATTTTCAATTTATTATCTCTACTTGGTGGTTCATATCTGCTTGAAAGATATTTTTATTTTCAATGAAATGCTTCATCATTTTCTTTCAATGTATATTTGACCTGTTATTGGCCATGGCCCATATCTCTCTTTCTTTACCTTCCTATAAAAAACAAAAACAAATAAACAAACAAACAAACAAACAAACAAAAACAGGTCAGAATGCTAGCCTGTGACAGTCTAGAAAAACACCAGTCTTTTCATGTATGTTTTTAACTTTCAATACCTTCAGACATCTGAATTCTAGAAAATTCTGGGCGCATCTGAAACTGTAGCTCAGATGGGGTTATTTCTTTGTAAAGAATCCCCACCTTGGTGGATTTGAGGGTCCCTAAAACTTTGAACAATCACTAATGGAGAGCAAGGTTCCTTTCTTTCTCTTTCACATTCTGGCCCATCCCCAAATATCATCACTAGGTTCTAGAATTTTTTACTTTCTCTGACATTCTCCTTTGAACTTTAGAAATCCTTAAGTTTTTCTAGAATGTCTTCCCTATATTGGAGAGATGCCAGGCAGTGATGCCTACACAACCTGTGAGAAGATCCCTCCTGAGGGCCTCAGGTCAGCTTTCCAGAGCCCATCTGCTCTCCCAGGTCCTCTCTACCATGTGTTTCTGACATGCATAGTCAGCACTGTTGTGGTCACTGCTCTTTTCATCAGGACACAGGGATATCTCTGAATGACATTTAGTATTTATTCCTTAAGATACAGGTTAAGTTCATCTTCTCTTGAGGGTTTCTTTTCTGACTCTCCTCTTAACACTCCCTACTTAACACAGCACAGGCCTCCTCTGCACACTCTAATCTTCCTCTGACAGCCCTTAAAGATGCTAATGATCTTGTTGGCTGATCAGCCTTTCCACCAGACCGTGAGCTCCATTCCACGTTCATCCATTCAACAAATATCTATTGGATACCACGTTGATCTTAGCTTCTATTATAGTTACTGGGATCCGGCAAGGAACGAAACAGACAAAAATCCCTCATGTATTGAATTCTAATTGGTAAGAGATAGACAACAAATTAAAATGTAAAATATAGTATATGTTGATAAGGATTATGGTGAAAAAAATAAAGCAGAGAGTTAGGGATGAAAGTGCTGGGTAGAGGGGCTCTTTTAAAGGGAGTCATCAGGGAAGACCTATTAATTGACAGGGTCATATTTGAGTAAGGAATTACAGGGGAAGAGGGAGTGAATACACCAGTTATCTAGGAAAAGAGGGTTTCAGATGGAGGGGAAAGCAAATGCAGAGGCTCAGAGGCTGGAGTAGCCTTCGGAAGTGGGAACATCCTTGGTGTGTTCAAGAGACAGGAGAGAAGTGTGGCAAGAGTGGAGTGACAAAGGAAGAGAAGGAGAACATGAAATCAGAGAGAAAGGAGGCCAGATTATATTGGGCTTGCAGGCATGACATGGCCTTTCCTCTGAGACAGAGTGTTTTGAAATGATGAATAACATGACAATTTACCTTGTCAAAGGATCTCTCTAGAGCAGTGATGGCGAACCTTTTGAGCTCGGCGTGTCAGCATTTTGACAAACCCTAACTTAACTCTTGTGCCGTGTCACATAGAGAAATGTTTTGATATTTGCAACCATAGTAAAACAAAGACTTATATTTTTGATATTTATTTTATATACTTAAATGCCATTTAACAAAGAAAAATCAACCGAAGAAATGAGTTCGCGTGTCAGAGGTGTCAGAGGTTCGCCATCACTGCTCTAGAGTCTAGAATCTAGATGCTGGTTTATAATAGGTTATGGGGAGCAAGGACAGAAGCAAAAAGAGCAAACAGGAGGCTATCACAACAATCCAGGCAAGAGGGAACAGCAGCTTGGAACAGGAAGAAGTACGGAATGGTATGAAGTGGTCAGTTTCATGATAAATACTTAATATCAACTGAAGTATTGGGGTGTGGGAGGAAAGAACTGGACTTAAGGAGAAAGAGACATTCCCTTTTCTACTATCTCATTTTCTACCTTTCTGCAGAAAAAAATGTTTTTACTATATTCCTAAGATAAAAGAAAACATTACAATAAACATAGTTGTACTGATGTCCATAAGGGAAATAGAAAGTTCATTGTGCAGCCATGTAGACCCATCCCCTTCATACCGGTTCTTTCATTCATAGTAAAGGACTCTGCTTGTATGTTATCCTCAATTTTTAGCCTTCTGATACTAAATTTAAGGAAATACATTTTTTAATGAAAATGGCAATGGCGAGGATAAGAACCAGTGCTTACTTATGAGAGGGTTATGTTACATTCTCATGAGAAGGTAGCCTACCCTTTATGATGCAATAAGGAATTTTAAAATTCTCTTCTCATCTAGTCAATCAAGCATTCTGCATTAACTATTCAGGCATTTTGAAAATGGTGAGCAAAATATGCATGACCTATACCATAGTACATATTAAGTAAGAGGATATTATCAGAGCACATAACGGATGGCGGTGCTAGTTGCTGGCATTTCAGATGACTACCTTTCAGATGACCACACTGAGGGCTAAGTCCTAAGTTTAGTTGTTAACCTGTTGAAGTTCCTTTGGGAATGTCATTGGATAAGTGGGTCTAAAGCTTGAAGCAGAGGTCTAGTCTGCAGAAACAAATTTATAAGCACTTGGCATACATATGGGAGTAGGTATGGAGGTAAAAGAATTGAATCTGAAATTAAGCCTATAGCACCACAACAGTGGATAAAGCCTTTGAAGGTGACTGAGAAGGAACAGACTGGGACTTAGAAGCAAAACGTACTTAGAAGCATGATGTACTAGAAGTCAAGGAAGAAGGTGCGGGAATCACTGAAAGCCTTGAGTGTTGTATTCTGATGAAAGGTCAAAAGGTAAGGATTAAAAATCACTTCACAGTTTAAAAACTGGAAGTGACTGGTGACTTTATTAAGAATCATTTTAGTTGCGAATGGGAGCAGGAATCAGAATGGAGTACGTTAAGGAGATGGCAGTTTAGAGGCAGAAATGAGGACAGTATTTACCAAAAAACAACAACCAACAAACATAAAAACTCTAAGAAATAAAGCATTTTACAATAGTTTGTGCTACTCTGAATTCCTGGGTCACAAACCCCCACTGTTTAATCAATACTCTCATAGAAAACAGCTGAAAATATCAGAGATAGTATCTTCTTAAGATATTGCCAGGAAGTGGGATTTTTGAAATGAACATTTTATACTGGATTAGATCACTGTTGTAGTGTTTTAGGGCATCATTACTTTTAGGCCAAAAGAACCATAATGGTTCCTGAATATTGAATGTCTTAACTGATCCTACTTAATGATGAACCGCTGGTACTGTACAGGCACAAGCATTTCCATTTGCATCAACTTAGTAATCAGTGTCAAATCAAACTTTGAGAAACAGAACATTGGTAATTTCCCCATAGGACTATAATAAATACACTTTAAATTTTTCCATGTGCTATTTCTCCACAGATTGCCAGACAACAGCAGCAACTTCTGCAGCAACAACACAAAATCAATTTGCTTCAGCAACAGATCCAGGTCAGAAATCATAATTTCATATATTCTTCCAATTAAAAAATGCATATTTGTTTCTCATTTTTAGATGTACCTGATTGAAATGATCTAGAGTAAAATTTACTTTCAGCCTAATTCATGCTGTGTTGTCTCCAGTGCCAGGAGAATCATACAGTGGTGGCCCTGTCACGGGCCCTCCTGTGTCATGGAGCTTCAGTCCAAGCAAGCTGACCGCAATTTTCATGCCATATTGAAGGGAAATTAATGTTAGAAATGTTTTGTTTTCTCCGTTGTTTCATATTTAAAATGTACCTGTAAGTGTGTTCTTGATGGCAGAGGTGCAGGGAAACCAAAGCAGAAAGGTAGAGTGGGTTTTCATTCAGTCACGGCAGTAAGAACTTTTGCGGTATGTTCAAGAGCCATGTGCGATAAAGGTTGAAGTTAGGGAACATAACGAGTTGGTGTTCAAGTAGAATCCTACCTTTAGTATAGACAGTGGGTTCTATAACCTCCATATTTTTCTTATGTGGAAATTTACAATGATAAGAAGCATCAATAAAGAACAAAGAAAGCGGTTGTATTGGTAACAAAAGGAAACGATACCTTGCCAGTGATGTCTTGTCTCTACCACTCACTAGTGTCATGAACTTGGACAGAATTTGTATCCTTTCCTGAAAATTCTTTTTCTAGAAACACTTATTTCACAGAGCGTTTATGAGGATTTAATGAAGTCATGGATGGATGGCTTTAGGGTAGTGTCAAGACAAATAGTAAGTGTTCAATATATACTCGCTGTGACTAGCAAGGAAAGGAACTTGAGTCATGGATCTATGAATTCAACTCTGTGTAACTTCATTCATCTGGAGGCAACTATTAGATTTGCAGTCAGATTATCTGGGGAAACATTCATCATACTCTTGAAGTTTTACCTTGAGAATCCAATATATTTTATTAAAAGTGAATATCATAAATGACGGAAGAAAATGTGTCAAAATTATTTTATTCGTTTGTTAATCATGTTTAGACTTCTTTGTCAACAGAGTTTATTCCATTGTATTTAATTGGGTCAGGTACATTTAATGTCTTTTCCCTGGATTATATAGACCACAGGGTTTACTCATTCTTGTTCTCACTGAGATTTCAATGAACTGGTCACAGCCTTAGTGAAAGCGATATATCAATGAGATGATCCAACCAAAGTCTTCACTTTCCTTAACTGTAATTATTAGAAGCATATTTCTAATGGAATATGTTCTACCAGGAGTGTGGTTGCTCAAAGGTTTAAAACTGTTAATTAGATTTCCATGTTTAGTCTAAGTGTGATGACTTTGAATATAGTTTTAGTTGATGTTATCAGATTATCTAGATTTAAAATGTTTTTAATTATTGAAAACCTATTATAACAAAAATGTTATGGCAAGTTCTCCATATAAGTAAGGCACAATTCCATAATCAGTGATGTGGCCCATTGCAAATCACTTGATTTCACTATAGTTTGATGAAGGTACCAATAGTTCTAAATTTTTACAATTTTTTTATGAGACTGAGAGAGTCCTTTGTTAACCAGAATTGCAAAATTGTATCTAAACCCATATTTAAATATGTATATGGGTAAGCTTTGTTTGACCACTTAAATGTAATCATCATCTTCCATTCCTTTTTTTGGAATTATTTCACAATTATGAACACTGTATATATAATGTGGATTTTAAGCTCTGCTATAATGACCAAATGTTGAAATGGATGGATTCAAGCCAAGTTTAATAACCTGCCCAACATCATACAACTAGTTACAAGTAGAGCTAGGATCAGAGACAAAGTTTTCTGATAGTTAATAGAAATTTTGCTAAGTATGAGCAATTTAAAAGCTTAGAATTCCTATTTGATCAAAATGTTAAGCTGGTGGTTTTCACCAGTTCACAGAGTGAAAACAAACAAACATACCCATTAGTCCCTAAAGAGAATAATGTCACACTGATGGTAATTTGGGGGAAACATTAAGAGCGATGTTGAGGTATATCTGTGTACTTACCCTCTTTCTAGTTTTAGTACAGATAAATGATAATGACAGAGTCAACATCGATCAAGTTATTATTTTAAAAAAAGAGTTTGGGAAGTCGGGAATGTTCCAGGTGAAAATAGGTACTGAGCAAGACTGACAATCTGAAAGGAATTCATTTTCACAGCTTCTAGTATATTCATTAACTAAAAGCATAGTGCTAAAGCATATTTTATAAATTGTTAATTTGGCGCAGTCTTACAAGCACTTAATAATTATGAAAGTCATAATATATTTAACATTGTCTGTTGAGAGATTGTTCCAACAGTTATGGGAGGCACTGATATATTGGTATATGTAGAAATAAAAGATTAAGAAGGTAGAATAGATCCTGTTTTTCTCACATAAATCTTTACCATATTTCTTTTTTAGAATGTTTTCTCTCCCTTTTCTTCTTTCCATTTCCACATTTCCCTTATCAGCACAGGGCAAGTAGGAAGAACAGCAAAAATAAAGCCTTATATAATGGGAGGCAAATAAAATATATAGCAAATTTTATTATAAAATATTGTTTTGTGGATGAATATGTAATCAAATGATCACATAAGAATGTTTTATCATTGATTAAATTATCTTTGATATCTGAAAATACGTATGTATTTTGAATTTGATATACTTTTTTTCTTTCTTAAATATGGAGCTTTAAGACCTTGTAGAAATAAATATGCCAATTTACATTACTCATCTTGATTTCATTTTTTTTTTTTTTTTACTTTTTATTCTATTGTTGCTTTGGACTTTAGAAAACAATGTGTTCTAATTCCTTTATTGATAGAATAGTGGACATCAGTGTTTCTATTCCACAAATAAGGCTTCCCTTAAAATTTTGGTTTCAATTGAAATATATAAGACATTAACTTGCTCCAAATATTGGTAAAGGCATACAATACCTTAAATTTGTTAGACAGATCTGCCTTGTGGGTTAGATTGGTAAAGAGTAAGAAAGCAGGAAAAACTGTCACACTTGGTGGAAATGTTAAATGACTGGAGAATGATATTCCCCAACATTTTTCTCATTCTTTTACTGAGATCTCTTTAAAGGAGAGGTCAATTTAGACATGTTTATTTCATTTGAAGTACATGCCATTTAATTTTTACAATTATGAACAAGTTTGTATGTGCCTATATGCACACACATTCACATATTCTAATGACCAGATTATTTAAAATTTATTGGGGCCTGTTAATTCTATTTTTTTCAACTCCAAATGAAAAGAGTGGTGGTAGGTTTTACTCAATTACTTATTTGAAGAGAAAATTCCATAAGAATTATTTTTAAAAAGCAGTTTTATTTTTTTAATATATTTTATTTATTTTTCACAGAGAGGAAGGGAGAGGGATAGAGAGATAGAAACATCGATCAGCTGCCGCCTGCACACCCCCCACTGGGGATGTGCCTGCAACCAAGGTACATGCCCTTGACAGGAATTGAACCTGGGACTCTTCAGTCCACAGGCCGACGCTCTAGCCACTGAGCCAAACCGATTAGGGCAAAAAGCAGTTTTAATTAATAACTTAGGATCAGTTCTTCACGAACTATTTTTCTCCGTTTAAAAACCATCCTTGGTTTTAAAATTGCATTATTCTAATTGGACTGAAAACACAATCTACTTTACTTCCTTATAGATAATTTAGAGTTATAGTTGTCTTCCAGGTTAATACATAACTCAGAATTAAAAAAAGAATTTATGTTATCTTTTGTAACATCATAAACCAGTTCACTTTACAAAAAAAAAAAAAAATCATATCCTAATGCCAGAAACATCCTATTAGAACTGTATCATTTCTTTATGAGATTATTAATTTTAGAACACCAAGAACTTTCAGTCTCCTTTTTTTTTTTTACTATTGGGCAATGTTTCCCTTTAATTGTCCTTAAAAAAAGAACAATTTTTACATTCCTACTTACTACCTATCTAGCTAACGTTTAATGTACATTAGTATATTAGTACAAATTTATAAATGTGTCAGAGAAAAATATCTTTCTAGATTTCTTTGAGGGTAAGGTTTCTGCTGTATTGCTTCTGCCTACCATAGCTATTTTTTTAATATATTTTATTGATTTTTTACAGAGAGGAAGGGAGAGGGATAGAGAGTTAGAAACATCAATGAGAGAGAAGCATGGATCAGCTGCCTCCTGCACACCCCCTACTGTGGATGTGCCGGCAACCAAGGTACATACCCTTGACTGGAATCAAACCTGGGACCCTTCAGTCCTCAGGCTGACACTCTATCCAGTGAGCCAAACCAACCAGGGCCCATGGCTATTTTTTAGTAATTTTATTTTCTGACTAATCTAGCTTTTATATTAAATCAACCTATTTCTAATACTGATGGTTAGGTGGTTTATGTTTCCAATAATGATCCTAGACCCATGGTTCATCTTGACCTGGTTCACTGTTACCAAAAAATTTTAAAGTAAATGAATGTGACCTCTGTGAACTTCCATTATGGCAACAAAGTGAATGTCTCTGGAGACCCAGTTTCTCTTTTATCTTGAAGCTTTGTATGGGACAGAGTTTCTACAGCTTTCGGCTGGGGAAGCATGTCCTAGTTTTAAAGTTTTTACTCTCTCTTAATAATACTTAATGGAATTTAAGGTTCTTATTAGCATCTAATAGGGCCAAGTCAAACATGTTTTACTATGAAATCCATTTACAGTATTTCTAAGGGCAGATTTAAAGATGTTGTACTTCTTGTCAAATGAATATTTGTCATGATTCCCATACTGAAATTTCAGTGTTAGAATTTTCATAAGAGATTCCACAAATTTATTGCATTTCCCCTTCTGATAAACTTTTCCTACTGTTGTTCATTGTTTTCTCTTGGGGATAAATAATTGATATTTAGTAGCTCCCTGTCATTGTTTCTGAGTCCTAAATTAAGCACGTTCAGGTCTGATAATAGTTTGGGGCTGTTGGTTCCGCCTGGAGCTAAAGGCAGAGCAAAGAACAAACCTCCCTTCCTTTACATTGTTAGTTGGCTGGTGTATATTCCACAGTATGTAGGAAAGAGCTTGGTTCTTTAGGTGGCATAGAACTATATTTAACTGTATGAAATACAGTTTTAGCAATGACTTAATCATTCAATTAAATACATTCCTTTCACTCAGAGGGAGCTACTTTTAAATCCTTTTTTTAAAAATACATCTCCTAATGACTACCTAATGATAGAATTTCATTCATTCATGTTATTTCTCTATGCAGATAAATATGTCTCTGTAGATAGAGATAAAGAGAGATTGATATACATATATATTTCAATTTTATTGATATAACACATGCACATATATTATAATTTTTATAGATATAAACAATTTAACAAAAAAGTATATGAGAACACATTTTTTTTTGGAATTAGACATACCTGAATTCAGTCTCTGCATCTTCACACCTCATCTGCTGTGAGATCTTGGGAAACAGCTTAATCCCTCTGTTTCATTACTTCCATCTATATAATGGGAGTTACAATACTCAAATCACAACTGGTTAATCTGAGAATTAAATTGGATCATGCCTGGCATATAGTGAGCACACACTGCTAAAAATTTCTGCCTAAGTCATTAGAGGAGAAGCTTGTTCTCTTTGTATTTCTGATGATGAACAATTTAATTACTACCAGCAAGAGGAGAATTTCTAGGAAAAAAATATAATCTACATGGCAGTAGCTACTGAAAACTGTACCTTCAGTGTTCCAAATTCATATAATTTTAGAATTACAAGGGACTTTTAGAAAGCCTTTATTTAGACCTAGCTCTCCTTTGGACATTCATAAACTGAACCCAAGTAAGGTTAGATTTTCCCAATGTCAACAGAAGTTGTTACTTGTGGAACAATGGCTGGATTCCAAGTTTCTCGAGTCTTGGCTTCGCTCATTTTTATTTCACTGATATTCTACCATTTAAGGCTTAATGGCCCGAAGTTTTAAAATGAGTTTTCTTTCACTGGGCACTTACTCTTACAAAGTAAAAATACAATTTGACTTATGCACAATTGAATGATTAAGTTGCAGTCACCGGCTCAACCAATTTGTGACAAAGGTTTCATTTTATTGGAGCCAAAGTTCTCTGAGCTCATTAAGAGTTTTGGTAATTCTTGGTAAATTATTATGCAGAACGAAATCCATTGAAATATTGTATTGAAAATATAATAACGCTAAAAGTGAAAGCATAGTACCTGACTGACCTGCTGGTTTATGATTTCTTTCTCGGAGTGTGGTAAGCTGGAAACATTCCCCCCGCCCCTCAACAAGACCCCACACACATATATGAGCACAAAGAGATTGCAAAGTAACCTTGTCTATTTAAGAGACTGGAAATGCCAAGAATAAACACCATGCAATTAAGGAAGCATTTCCACCTGAGAAGGAAATGAATTAACTCCTTGAGGTCCAACTAATGATTTGCCATATGAAACAAAATATACCACAACTGGATAGAATGCAGTTCTTGGCATTCAGACAGATTAGTAGGGGAGAAACTATGGAGATACAGAGAAGTAACTTTATAGATGACATTCCTCTTTCTTGCACTTTCTGGAAACAGAAAGATAGCTGAGAAAATAGGTGACCTCTTCTAACAGAGCAGTGATGATAACTACACCTGTCTGGTATTACTCAGAGGGAACTACTTATAAATCCTTTTTTTAAAAAAAAAATGCATTTCCTAATGATTACCTAATGATAAAATTTCCATCATTCATGTCATTTCTCTATGCATACAAATGTGTCTCTGTAGACAGAGATAGAGATTGATATGCACACATATGTCCATTTTTATTGATAAAATACATTCCACATGGCTAAAACGGTACAGGGGAGTAATGAAAGCAGCTGTCTAGAGCCCAGGCTGCTATGTGGTGCCCAATATTTTTACTCAGAAGGAACCACTTTAAAATCTTAAAAGTTTTGCCCAAGCTGGTTTGGCTCAATGGATAGAGCATAGGCCCATAGACTAAAAGATCATGGGTTCTATTCTGGTCAAGGGACCTACCTCCCTTGGATGTGGGAGGCAACCAATCAGTAATCAATATTTCTCTCTCTGTGTCTCTCCCCAACCCTTCCATTCTCTCTAAAAGTTGATGGAAAAATGTCCTCGGGGGAGGATTAACAAAACAAAACAAAAAATCTTTAAAGTTTTATTTTTAATAGCTTCCTAGTTATCAATTTTATAATATAACTAGAGGCCCAGTGCACAAAAATTTGTGCACTCAGCGGGGAGAGGGGGGTCCCTCAGCCCGGCCTGTGCCCTCTCGCAGTCTGGGACCCCTCAGGAGATAACGACCTTGTGGCTTAGACCTGCTCCTGGGTGGCAGAGGGCAGGCCCAATCCCTAGGTGCAGCCCCTGGTCGGGCTCAAAGCAGGGCCAATTGGGGAGTTGGGGCGCCGCCCCCTGTCACACTCAAGGCAGGGTCGATGGGGAGGTTGTGGCACCACCCCCTGTCACGTACAGAGCAGGGCCAATCAGGGGGTTGGGTCGCTGCCCCCTGTCACTCACAAAGCAGGGCCCATCAGGTGGGTTGGGGCTCCGTACCCTGTCACGCACAGAGCAGGGCCGATCAGGGGGTTGGGGAGCCACACCCTGTCACACTCAGAGCAGGGCCGATGGGGAGGTTATGGCTCTACCCTGTCATACACAGAGCAGGGCCCGTGGGGGGCCATTGGGGCGCCGCCCTCTATCACCCACAGAGCAGGGCCGATCAGGGGGTTTGGGCGCCGCCACTGTCACACTCAGGGCAGGGCCGATGGAGAGGTTATGGCTCTACCCCGTCACACACAGAGCAGGGCCCGTGGGGGGTGGGGGGGGTTGGGGCGCCGCACCCTGTCACACACAGAGCCGCAGGGCGATCAGGGGGTTGGGGAGCTCCCCCCTATCAGGCACAGAGCAGGGCTGATCAGGGGGTTGGGGTGCCTTCCCCTGTCACGAACAGAGCAGGGCAGATAGGGAGGTTGTGGCCCTGCCCCCTGTAACACACAGAGCCGCAGGGCGATCAGGGGGTTTGGGCGCTGCCCCCTGTCACGCTGATCCCGGCTGGCTGAAAGCAGGTTTCTAGGGTTTTGTTTAGCTTCTATATTTGTAACAATTTTTCAAACTGCAAGCTCAGAGGCCTGCAGCGGCAGGCGGGGAACGTTGGAGTCCTCCATCACTGAAGCAAGCAATCCTCATGTTCACTTCAAGCTGCTTGGCTGCCAGCCGCCATCTTGGCTGGCAGTTAATTTGCATATCACCCTGATTAGCCAATGGGAAGGGTAGTGGAGGTACGGCTAATTACCATGTTTCTCTTTTATTAGATAGGACTAGAGGCCTGATGCACAAAATAGTGCAAGAGTAGGCCTTCCTTCCCCTGGATGCTGGCACCAACTTCCCTCTGGCACCCGGGACCCGGGCTTCATGGGAAGGGTCATCCAGTCTAATTAGCATATTATGATTTTATTATTATAGATTCCAGTGCTATTGCTGACTTATCATTTTTAAATATCACTAACTTGGAAACAGGAGGACAATTTACTTAGTTCCTATATTGCCATCCTGACATTCCCTCCTATTCCCCTTTTTCACCTCAAAATATATGTCTTTTAAGTTCTTCCAATAAGTACTTTGAAACTTTAAATAGTTTGCTTACACCTCTTTTCTTGTTCAATCAACTATACCATAGTGTCTCTTGAACTTGCCTTGTTAGATGAGGATGGCACCTCTCCTCTCGCACTCCCAGTTGCCAACTTTCATTATCTCTATGTTTACTCTAAATTTATATGTGTGTGTCTGTATATGTGTATACATACATACCTGTTTGCTTTATCTAATGCTTAATAATAAAAGTTGAAAATCAATAAATGGTGTCGACATTAAAATATGTCTATATATTGTTTGCTGAATAGTTTTAATAGGATACTCCTTATTTCCTTCATGAGTAGCTTTGTGGTTTCAATTGCCTTTATTTTCCCCCTCATGTTATTTGCCTTATGATTTCTATAAATTATCAGAAATAAATCAAGTCCCCAGAATCCCCTTTTCCTTGACACCTGCTTCCTTGCCCTCTGCCCTCCTGCTTTTGTTTAGCCTTGTTGGTCCAGCTGAAATTCTCAGATGGCCATGTATGGGCCTCCAGAGCTGGAATCACTGTTTCCAATTGCATTCTCCACCGTGGGTTCTCTCCTTGCTTTGCTGCAGAACCACATTGAGGAACTTCCTAAAAGAAAAGGAGGGGCAGGGAGTGCATAGGATGTAAAGTGTCTGGAATAAAAATGTTCAAAATATATACATGCATATATTTTTAAACTCCTACTTAATTGACAGTTTGGCTGTAAATAAAAGTCCCTTACTTTTCTTCACAGTACTAATTTCCTATTTATGTTTATTTGGTTTTTGCTGTACCACTACCACTACCACAACACATACGTGCCCATAAGTTCTGTGGGGTCAAATATTTTATCTGTCTTGATTACTACTAAACTGAAAGTACTTATAATACTTCCTGGCATATAATAAGAACTTTACAATATTTATTGAATGTATGAATGATTAAAGTGAGATCAAATTACCCACTCTGAAGTGTACATAACAACAAGCAAGTCAATAATTTTCTCCAGGGATTCAAAGAGATGTTTAGGGGGAAATTAAAATAGATAACCAACATTTCCTGTGCTGAATATGATTTGTAAAATTATTTTGTTCTTTGCACTGTACCGATGAAAAGGAGTATCCCATTGCTTCTCTTTTTTATTTTATTGATTAAGTTATTACATATGTGTCCTTATCACCACATTACCCCCCATCCCCCCACTCATGCCCTCACCCCCCTGTTGCCTGTGTCCATTGGTTAGGCCTACATGATAGCATATAAGTCCTTTGGTTGATCTCTCCCCCTTACCCCCACCCTCCCCTGCCTTCCCTCTGAGGTTTGACGGTCTGATTGAGGCTTCTCTGTCTCTGGATCTGTTTTTGTTCATCTGTGGAGGTAATTTCATATAATTATCACAAGAATTCAGATAAGTTATGGCATTATCTCCATTTAATAGTCAGTGGAAGTAAGGAGTGTGTGTGTGTGTGTGTGTGTGTGTGTGTGTGTGTGTGTGTGTTTCTGAGATCCAGAGAGTTGAGTACTATATAAACTAAGAAGGTGCCTCCTGCAGCAATAGGTGATTTAATTCAGTTAATTCCGATAAAGTAAGAGTAAGTGATCTCATCAAACTGAGTTGGTAAGATCCTCAGTTTGGCAGGATTTCGTTAAAGTAATTTAGTTTTCTTTCTACAATAAGCCAGGTAAAATGGTGCTCTTTTATAAGTGAGAGAAATTAATATTTATAAATGGAGGAAACATGTGTTTCACATAAGCAAATGTACATAACTAAATCTTCACCTACAAATGCAAAGCAATGGATGTCATATTTATAAAAGATACATATCTTTAAAAATAATTATTTTTATGTTGGAAATCTTGTTATACTTAAGGAAATTAGAAGAGGTGAACTAGTTAATTTTCATAGCATATACATATTTAATTAAATGGTAAAATAATAAGCTAATTTTGTTATCATATGTTTAAAGATTTGTATTAATATATGTGCATACATAAACTCAAGTTTCTATATTTTTAAATCATTATATTCACTTTATATTTTTCTGTTTATTACCAAGGTATGTTTTTAAAATTTTTTCTCCTCCCATCCTACCATCTAATTCTGAATACATTTTTACTCCTGCCTCAATATTCCTTTCCGCCACTTTGCCAAGACCTGTATCTGTGGCTGCTGCTTGACCATCTGACATAGCCTAGTCTAGTCCTTTCCTTTACCCTTTATTTTCTCTCTCCCATAGTTCCTTTCTCTGGCTAACTTTTCTCCTCTTTCTTGTCATTGTTCAATTGGATTTTATGTTTACATTGTATAGAAAGTTGTTCACTGATAAATACAGTAAGTGGAAAATATTCTTCTGTTTTGATTTTAAATGTAAATTATTTGAGCCCTAGCTGGTTTGGCTCAATGGATAAAGCATCGGCCTGCATACCGAACGGTCCCGGGTTCGATTCCGGTCAAGAGCAGGAACCTAGGTTGCAGGCTCCTCCTGGGCCCAGGCCCTGGTTGGGGTGCATGTTGGAGGCAACTAATGGATGTGTTTCTCTCACATCAGTGTTTCTCTCTGTCTTTCCCCCTCTCTTACATGCTCTCTAAAATCAATGGAAAAATATCCTTGGGTGAAAATTAAAAAAATAAAAGTAAATAATCTGAATTTCTGTGGGGCGGTTCGTTAGGGAGAGAGCAAAGGGAACATAAACAGGCTCAGAGAGAGTTTCCACAGGGTGTTAGTATAATACATTATTGCAACCTTTTCATGATAGAGGGTGTGTTGTCATGAGCGCCCGTGTCATGCAGTCAGAGTAAGAGGAGGGATGGTGCTGCCGTAGGTAAATCAAGAGATAACAATACATTTTTTTCTGTTGCCTGGTCTGGAGGTGTTCAGGATGTGTTTTCTTGATATCTTCATCCGCCCCTAATTGAGGATGCTTTAAAATTGAATGACGAGCAGTCAAAACGTGTTTGCTTCAAGCTGAGAAGAAAAATGCTGGTGTCTCCGCTTCCAAACGGATTGCGCTTTGTACACAACTGACAGCTACAGTCACTTTGAGTGACTGATAAGTGGGAAGCTTTGCCACTTATCAAGGAATGCAGGCTGAAAAGAAAAGGCTGCAGCCGTGTAGATGCTCCGGCATGTTCAAAATAACATCTTACATCAGTCAGCCCAGAAGCACTCAAAGACATTGACAATGAAGCAATGCATATAGAAATTTGGTGTGTGTGTGTGTGTGTGTGTGTGTGTGTGTGTGTGTGTGTGTGTGTATGGGGAGTCAAAAGTTACCCAAACAAGCAAATAGTTGTGCAGGGGTAAAGGAAAAAAGTGCAGTTAGGTGTCAGTATTTGTGAAATGAATCGATGGTTAAATAATGGACACATATTTTGATGAAATTTCCCCTTGGTTTGAAACATTCAAATTTAAAATTGCATGGCTAGGATGCTCCACCACTATTTATAGAAGCAGCTAGCTTTGACCAAATGAAGTACCTGCATAATAAATGTGCCATCTACGTATGTAGTCATTTTAACCATGTGGAAGAAACCACATTCTTATTCTTTTTTGTGTGTGTCTAAATATTTAATATTTAAAATATACGTGTACAATATTCTGTTATATCTAACTTAAATAGCATGATTATATAATAAAATAGGATACGATATGTGTGTGTTTTTTTTTCATTTTAA
Organism: Myotis myotis; assembly: GCF_014108235.1. Classification (NCBI taxonomy): domain Eukaryota; kingdom Metazoa; phylum Chordata; class Mammalia; order Chiroptera; family Vespertilionidae; genus Myotis; species Myotis myotis. The sequence goes on from NW_023416335.1 coordinate 180,654,554, forward strand.
ACCTAATTTTGAGACTATACTAATGAAAGACTATACAGATGCACTGGCCTAATATCTACAAATAAAAATTTGATACATTTACTCAATTATTAGGACTACATGTATAGTGCATGTATAATCCTGCTCTAAATGTTCTAGGACATTCATATTTCAAATGGTTTGTCTGTCTACTAACACCTTACTTGTTTTCCTGTACTTTTTAAATCTCTAATAGGAGAGATGCAATAGACTTCCAATGATTTCAACCTCCCACAGATGTCATAGTGTCTATTTAAATAACTTGTTTCAGTTTGAAAGCCCCTAAATACCCTTATTTTTGTCAGACCTTATGTCCCAACTGTGTGCAGAGGTATAATTAGGAAACCTGCAAATCATTTCACTCATCTCAATTGCTATAGGATTGAAGACTACTAATGTTTACATCATTATAAGAACTGTTCGGCCCGGCCAGTGTGGCTCAGTTGATTGAGTGTCATTCCATGCACCTTAAGGTTGCTGGTTAGATTTCTGGTCAGGGCACATGCTGGGGTTGCTGGCTTGATGCCCAGTAGGGGGCGTGCAGGAGGCAGCCGATCAATGATTCTCTCTCACATTGATGTTTCTATCTCCCTCTCCATTCCTCTCTTTGAAATCAATCAAAAAATATATATGTCTTGAAAAAACTGTTTAGAAAATATGGCCCACAGACCAATCTATAAATTGCTACAAGTCCAATCTGTGAACTGCTACAAATCATTGATGAGATAAGGAGTTTGCTAAACCAACTTTAATTCAGATGGCATTTTATTTTCACTGCAAGTTTCCTGAAGGAAGCAGTCACCTGGTTACATCCTAACAGCTCCTGGCCTCATCACAGTACATTGCGTAGTACCAATTTAAACCCTTTGATCAATAAAATAGTTGATATAAAAAATTAGACTTTAGAGATAATTTAAGTCTTTTTGTTTTTTGTGGATGGGAAAGATATGGTCCAAAAATGATAAGGGCTATACTCACTTCCCATTAGGTGTAGACCCTGGTCTTTTGGTCCTGTATTACCATCCTACATAATCCTATATAATAAAAGCTTAATATGCTAAGTGTCCAGTTGTCCAGTTGTTCGTTCAACCAATCATAGCGTAATATGCTAATGATTTGCTAAGGCAGCTCAATTGCTGGCTATGATGTGCACTGACCACCAGGGAGCAGTCAGTCAATTGGTCCACCAGTCACTACGACGTGCACTGACCAGCAGGGGGCAGATGCTCTGACCAGTAGGTTAGCTTGATGCTGGGGTCTGGCCAATCAGGACTGAACAAGACAGGCTGGCCATGCCATGGAGCCCTTCCGCGGTCCCTCCCCAGTGGGCCAACCTCCTACGTCCCTCCCCAGCCCTGATTGTGCACCAGTGGGGTCCCTCGGCCTGGCCTGCACCCTCTTGCAATCTGGGACCCCTTGGGGGATGTCAGAGAGCTGGTTTTGGCCTGATGGCAGAACGACTGGTCGCTATGACATGCACTGACCACCAGGAGGCAAACGCTCAATGCAGGAGCTGCCCTGTGGTAGTCAGTGCACTCCCATAGGGGGAGCATCGCTCAGCCAGAAGCCAGGCTCATGGCTGGCAAGTGCAGTGGTGGTGGCGGGAGCCTCCTCCACCTCCATGGAAGCACTAAGGATGTCCTGTGGGAGTGGGCCTACGCCATAAGTCAGACACCCCCCAAGGGCTCCCGGACTGTGAGAGGGTGCAGGCCAGCTGAGAGGACCCTCACTAATGCACAAATTTCATGCATCCAATGACTGGTTGACTGTTCAACCAATCAAAGCATAATATGCTAATGATATGCTAAGGCTGCTCAACCACTTGCTATGACATACACTGATCACCAGGGGGCAGACAGTCGACTGGTTCACCAGTTACTATGACATGCACTGACCATCAGGTGACAGATGCTCCAACCACTAGGTTAGCTTGCTGCTTAGGTCTAGCCAATTGGGACTGGGTGAGATGGGCTGGACACGCCCTGGACCACTCCCATGGCCTCTCCCTTGCCCTATCATGCACCAGTGGGGTCGTCAGCCTGGCCTGCACCCTCTCACAATCTGGGACCCCTCAGAGATTATCGGAGAACTGGTTTCAGCCCAATCCCACAGGCCACGCCCCTCAGAGGACACCAGATGCAGGGCTCATGGCTGGTGAATGCTGCTGTAGCAGCGTGAACCTCTCCTGATCAGGACTGATTGGGCGTGAGCCCGCAGCAGGTGAAGTGGGGCCAGGATGAGCAGGAGTGGCAGGTAGGAGCTGCAGGTGGCATTGGACTGCAGGTTTCAGCCCAATCCCTGCAGGCCAGCCAAAGGGGCCCCACCTGTGCACAAATTCGTGCACTGGGCCTCTAGTCCTATCTATTAATAGACAAACATGGTAATTAACCTTACCTTCGCTACCATCGCCATTGGCTGATCAGCACGATATGCAAATTAACCACCAACAAAGATGGCGGCTAATTTGCATACTGCAGGCAGAGCAGGACATTGGGAGCTGCCATCCAGGCCCCCTGTATGCGACCCCAGGAGCCGCTGGAAAGCCAGGACACAGGCAAGGCAGCCCACTGGGACCCATGAACCCCTCGGCGAGGTCTGCAGGTGAAGCAGCAATCAAGCTATGAGAGGGATTGGGGGGGGCAGAAGGAGCGACAGGAGCAGCTCTGGCTGGAGACTGAAGACTCCCGCCGGAGCAAGGAGCAAAGACTGAAGGCTCTAGCTGCAGCAAAGACTATGTCCAGAGCGAAGATGGAAGGCAGTGGCCAGAGTGAAGGTCTGGGTCCCGGGTGCCAGAGGAAAACTGGTGCTGGCAGCCAGGGGAAAGAAGACCTATTGCATGAATCTTCATGTGACAGGCCTCTAGTATTAAATAGATCATTAGCACTCCTGAACACAAAATGAGCAGCAAGTCTTCAGAGTCCATCAAGTTGAGTTTATTACTTTGTCTGGAATTTGAAACACATATTACATCTTTTGCTAAAGAAATTTGGAACACTATTTGAATATTTCCATAGAATTTTTAAATGACACATCATTTAGGAGAAAAGAATTCGGAAATGTTAATCAAGTTCTAATTCACTAAAATTTCAGGATATCATTTTGGGAGGCATACATACAAAACTTTCTTAACATCTATTTCATTGGTTCCTGATGGTTCTTATATTTTTTAAGAAAAGTATCATTTTTTACAGTGAGCTAGTGTGTCTGTTTGACCCATTTTGAATTAAAATTTATAACAACATATTATGAGAGTCCATAAACTAAAATTAGAAAGCAAAAACTGACGTTCTAGGTGAAAATACTATCTGATATACTTTTCCAAGAAAAGTGTGCTTTTGATAAAGAGTGGCTGAGGCTCTTTTATTTTTAAATATATTTTATCGATTTTTTACAGGGAGGAAGGGAGAGGGATAGAGAGCTAGAAACTTCGATGAGAGAGAAACATCAATCGGCCACCTCCCGCACAGCCCCCACTGGGGATGTGCCCGCAACCAAGGTACATGCCCTTGACTGGAATCAAACCCAGGACCCTTCAGTCAGCAGGCCGATGCTCTATCCACTGAGCAAAACTGGTCAGGGCAGGCTGAGGCTCTTTTAAAGTGAAACAAATATTTCACAGGACCTCTTTGATTTTTATATGTGTTTTTAAAACCTAAATTGGGAAATACATATTTTAGCAAAGGAAAATGTTTCCCCAGTATAGAATTGATTTTTCCTTTTCTCCCACTGTAAAATGATGCCCATTCCTTGGCCTCCCCAGTTAGGGTATTTGATACACATTTATTCTATCATTTTTTGAAAGCTTTATCTTCCAGACTCCTATTGTTTTAAAACAGCCTTTTTCTGTTTTGTTCTCTAAGAAGTGCTTATTTCATGGAAGGAAACAGAAAAGTCAGATTTTTTTTCCAAGATCTGTATCCCTTGAGACATTGAGTTAAGTCCCTTTTGTGATTCAAAAAGGGTACTGCTCTTAAATGCATTACAAGCACAATTTTGAGGAGTCCAAATACTTCCATCAACACATCATTATTTAACCTGTCTTCTGCTACCTTACATCGTGTGTGTGTGTGTGTGTGTGTGTGTGTGTGTGTGTGATCGATCTCTTACCCTATTTCCTTTTCTTTCTATAAAATTATTCCCATCCTGTGACACAAATTTCTTCCTAGACGTCATCAACTTAGTGAGAATTTAGGGGAAAGAACACAATGCAGAAATAACTATCAGATATTATTCTGTAAATACCTGCTTTAAAAAAATCATACCCTGATATCATGAAAATACTAATAATCTTTCCAATCATGGGAGAGCTATCTTGTGAATCTTCTCAAGGTAGTATCCTTATATTTTATTGCTCTTATATGGCCACTATACGATACAGTGTTAATACGTCCAAACAAAATTTCACTTTCAGTCATGTAGCAATTAGATTTTAATTCATCTAATAAATCTGTGATCATAACATTGCATAATTCAGATATCTGATGATTTTTCTTCTTGCACAGTCATAATCATAGAAATAACATAATAAGGACCTATCACAGGAAAAAAAGTAAATTATAAAGCAAATCAGTAGACATTCTTCAGTTATTTTTAAAGAAAATCAGGATCACAGTATTTCTGATAAGTACTAAAGTCCTCAAATGCTTGTATGCTATCGCTTCACCCACTTTGTAAAGGTTACTAATGGCGTGAGATGGTAAGGTATGATCCTATCCTCATTGCCCCTTCTTTATCTGAGTAAATCCTTAGAATTCTATGTTTCATCTAAAATGATGAGGGAGGTGCTCTTCTTTAAGCTTTCCAGTACCATCTTCAGAGCCACAGGGAATTAACATTCCCCTGTAGCACATCTTCTCCATATGTCTTTGCTTAACAGCCATTTTTGCACTCTTCCTTTCTTTTTTAAGCATTTGATTGATTTTCTTCATTTTTAGACTTGAGCAGAGGAAAGAGAAAAATATGAAAAATAAAACCACTCAAATTAACACTGTTTGATGTTTTATGGGGTTTTTAATATGGAATAATATGTAGTGACATCATACCTGGAAAATGGAGACAGAGAGACTTAGGAAATTCAGACTTATCTGAGTTTTCACAGGAAAAGATGAAAGGATTAAATGTGGTTTCTGAAAATGTTTTATTTTTCAACCATCCCAGTTCAATTTAGATTAACCTTCTGTGATATAATTCTGCCAAGTCTCTGAAAGTATGGACCTTAAGATGTTGAACCTATTTGTCAATCTCTCTTTCTAGATGTAAAGATTAGGAGAGGAAGTTTGGTCCTTATCTTTAAAAATTTTACAGCCTCAAAATGAAACTGAAAGGCCTACACAAAGGAATAAATCTTGATTTTTAAATTTATTTTCACAGATTATTCTAGAAAGTTTTAAAGATGTGTATATCCCAGAATACACATTTCATTTTTAACTTTCTCTGATCAGTGACTTCTAATAGCATTAAGAAACTGTGATATACTAAAAATTTCACGTCGCTTTCTGTTTAAAACCACTATCTGATAAATACATATTTATGGCTTGGCTCCTTTTATGGATTCCTTTGCATAAAGATTTTTAAAATTAAGTACCTTGAACTTGGGGTGTATCTTCTATTTTAAAATATTTTAAGGGCGCTTATGACATGTTTAAGTAATTTTAATATTTTCCTACATAACAATCATTCTGACAATGGAGCAAATATTTTAATTTACCCATTGAAGTCATGGAGGATAAAACTCATCAAGGAAAGATGTGTAAGATTAGGTAAACATCTTCCCCCAGTACCATTGACTATTTAGATGAGCCTTTTCTTCCTATGGTACTGCTTTAAAACTGAAGGAGAAACAGAAAATAACCTCAGGATGTGTTGCACTTATTTTATTACTGCTTGCCCCTTCTCTCCACCTTGACCACTATTAAGTTTTATTCTGTTCTGGCTGTGTTAAGCTGTACTAAATGTCAGTGGGATGTCTGCCCACATCATCTGTTATAATGATCTGTCCCTACTGATAGGGATTCATTCACTGAAGCTCTTGTTGTACAATTCTACCAACCCACCTGCTTGGTTAGGAAATATAATTCTCCCCTTCTGCAGTCCTGAGCTGATCTTAATAAACATGATGGTGAGAAATGCTACAGGCCTCTTTTTTTTTTATTTGGTATTTAATAACTTGCTAAAAGAGAAAGAGCAGTAATGAAGACTACAAATGCTTGTCATTGATGGGTAGTTACCGTAGTTACCGAGGCAAAAGGACAAAATCAAGGTTGAGGACTGACCAAAAAGTATGCATTGTATTTTCTAAATATTTTAATGCATCAGTTATAATGCATTACAAGGCATATAACTAGCAAAACGGGGTTTTATTTTCTGTCCTTTAAAAAGTAGAGTGTTTACATAGCTATATGCAAAGTATAAGGGACCTTGAAGTACTATGAATTAGGTAGAGATCAAACCTCTCAGCTATTCTGCTCAACTATAATGAAGATGTTCTTGTCACCTTTAAATAATGCTCACGTTACTAAGATTTTCAGAATTTTCTGGGGACCATCCAGTAATATAGCTTCATTATAAGAGTACATTGAGGCAGTAATTGTAGCTATTGAATATCTTGAAGGCCAAAGTAAACTATGGATGAGAAACATGATAAAAAGGTAACAGCAATCAAAAGGACTTGGAAGGAATAAGCATATAAGTGCAAAGGCATTTCTTTGTGTGTGGCTTTTGGCCATGTCTTTAAGGAGAGGTACCTGAAGGATTTAAGGGAGACAGGAATGGAGAGAGTGACCAGCTTTTCCTTGAAAGGCTTTTATAGAAACTGGAGATTTTACTATTTGCTAGTTTGTGACTTTGGACAAGTGATATAATGTCATTGATTTTCAGCTTCTTCATCGGTAGGTTGGAAATTGTATTATCTTTCATATGAGCGTTGAGATAAAAAAAATCAAATAACAATGGAAGCGTGTACTTGTAGAGCACTAGAACAAATTTATGTTGTTGATGGTAATCTATTTTCTCCTCATCTGCTTCATATCATTACTCTGAACTTTAAATTTTCATAATGGGATCCTAGAAATGTTTGTTTCTTAGCTGGGGAAGCACAGCAGCAGACAAAAGCAGAATTATTAATTTACTTTACAATTGATATAAAACTATTAACTATTCCAAGGTTATTTTTTCTTTTCTTTTATTAGTAAGAGTAAATGCTAGCTTTTGGCAACATTATTGACTTAATCTCTGAGTTAACTTTGTCCTTGGTCAAAGTATTCAGGTGTTACACTACTTTCTGAATCTTTCAAGTAATTTATATGTGAGCACACTAAGTTATATGATTTTCCAAACTTTAGTTTTAGTTGCACAATGGGTCACAATATAGTCTATGTATTGCATAACTTAAGGTTCTTCTATATTTTTGGATTCCAAGATTTGGTACATTTGAAAAAAAATAAATTAGAATCATCTGTATGAAGGATTTAAATCAATTTTTAGTTATAAAAAATTTATGAGGTCTCTAGAGACCAGGAAATACTTAAGCTAAATTCAAATTTCATAAGATGTATTTACTAATGATAATCATGTTTGAATGTTAGACAGTGAGATTAAAGTTCTTTAATTGCTAACTAAATTGTTAACAATTGCTTAAGGCCAACTATTTCTTTAGAGGGATGACTACTCTGTCCTCTTATCATCATTTAATAGGACTCTGTGCTAAGCGGCTGCATTCTTTACCACTCGTATTTCTGTATAGAATTCATTCTTTAAAAGGTCCATATGGGAGCAGCTGATTGCTTCATCACAACTGGAATCTTGCTTCCAGCTGTGTCCAATAACCTGGCATAGCTGTATTTAGTGGATAACTACTAATGTTGTTATTGGTCATAAAAATTGTTAGGTACTTAGAATAATAATGGGATTTCTGCAGAGTAGGAGTAAGAATATAATTTCTATATGACCTTTTTAAGTGTCACTATGATATAAAATTAATATGTGTGGGGTTAAAACCATTTTATTTAAAATACTGTTTTCAAATTTGTTAATATTTACTGCATCCTATTTTACTAACCAGGTGATATGAAATGAAAAGATTCAGACTTTGTTATAAATTACAGAAAAGTAACTTTGCCAATGTCATATTTTAAAACTAGGAAACCCTGAGCTTCACAAAAAGAAAGTTGTAAGCAATTCCATAAAATTTCACTATACATTAATTGTTTACATAAAATTAATATCGATTTCTTCGCACTGGTGTACCTTACTTCATGCATAGATATTTGATCAAAACTTTATCAATAAATAGTTTAACTAAAAAATGACACTTTAAGATTTAAGTGGAACATATAAAGAATACTTACATTGATTTATCCTTTTGAAAAGTCAATATTTCTTTTCAAATACAGGTAATACTTCAGTATATTTTTTGCATTCAGGTTTTTATACATATTAAATCATGTTACTTCAAGGTCAGACATACTGAAATAGAAAATAACATACAGCTGTAGACATACTGTTAAAAATTACTGTTAAATATTTCTGACTTCAGTGGTAACTTATGGTATGAAAATTAGCTTATTGCTACTGCCTTTACATTATACTTTTTGGAGTTAAATTTATATTGTACATTCTTACTATGGAATATTGCATAGATACTAAAAAGAGTAAGGCTGAGCAAATGTATCAGCCAGAAAACATGACCAATACAGGGTGGGGCAAAAGTAGGCTACAGTTGCTTATATGGAAAATAATACAATAATTAATAAATAAAAATACAAGAATAAACTCTGTTTTGTATATTCACAACTGTAAACATACTTTTGCCATATCATATATATATATATGTGTGTGTATATATATATATATATATATATATTAAGTATGCAATGTTAGTCATAGAAAAAATATATATTATGTAGAGCAAATAATTTAAAGAGAGAGAGAGAACAAGAACACATCTGTCTCTACTACTATTAGTGGAACATAAAACCTAAAGGAGAATTACATGATGCCACAGTGTTCATTATTCAAATAATATGAATACAGTCAACATCCCAGAAATCCTTTAGGTCTGAATTAATGATGTTTGACTCTTTATATAATCAAAGTCTATAAGAAATTTTTATATATCAGGGAAGTAAAATTTTTATTTACTAATTTTAGAAGAGCTAATGCGTTAGTGTCATAAGCTTGCCATAACAAATCCCCACAAACTTGGTGGTTAACAGAAGTTTATTCCCTCACAGTTCTGGGGGCCAGAGTCTGATATCTAGATATGGGCAGTGTTGGCTCATTCTGCAGGCTCACAGGTAGAATTCATGCCTCTCCCATAGCTTCCGTTGGCTGTGCAGCATCCTTGTCTTATAGGTACATACCTCCAGACACTGCTTCTACCTTCACATCATCTTCTCCCCTGCATCTCTGTCTCAAATGTACTTCTCTATTCTCTCATGAGAACTACAGTTTTGGGATATAGGCCCAACTTAAATTCATGATGGTCTCATCTCTAGATTCTTAATTACATCTACAAAAACCCTAACTGCACATAATTTTGGCCAGCCCTGACCGGTTTGGCTCAGTGGATAGAGCATCAGCCTGCGGACTCAAGGGTCCCAGGTTCGATTCCAATCAAGGGCATGTACCTTGGCTGTGGGCACATACCCAGTAGGGAATGTGCAGGAGGCAGCTGATCAATGTTTCTCTCTCATTGATGATTCTAACTCTCTATCCCTCTCCCTTCCTCTCTGTAAAAAATCAATAAAATATATTTTTTAAAAAATAATAATTTTGGCTATATTCACAGATACTAGGGTTAGGACTTGGACATATCTCTTTGGGGGACACAATTCAACATATCACAGCTATTAACATTTTACATTGTACCACAGTTATTTTAACTACTGGATATTTTGTGCATTTGAGAAAGTGTTGAGCAGAGAGAAGAGTGAATGCATGACTGCCAAGAACACTGTCAACATACCCACTGCTTTATCATTCCATAGATAATGTAAATTTTAACTTTTGTTCAGACGATATAGTTGTTTTTTAAACTGGCTGTAGTTTGTAATGATACAAAATTATGATTGAGTGACAAAGTTGATAGCATTCTGTACTTACCTTTAGTTTAAATTTGACTCTATCATTTAGTAGTTGCATCAACTTAAAAAGGTATTCAATCTTTGGTAGTTCCAATGTAGTCATATGGAAATTCTAGGTGGTACTACATGTGTAAAGTTCATAATTAATGATGATTATTGTAATCATATGTTTCCTCCGGTTGAATTCTGGCTGTTTGGTTTCTCCTGAGGTGATAATCAATAGAGGCTGCTGAACATGTCGACGTAGCCTAAGGGTCATTTGTACCTAATGTATATTAGTTCAGCTGTTGAAATCTGTACAAATTGTCTTTATCATTAAGAACTTTTAAATGCCAGTGTTAGATACTTTTTATTATACTAATCATCATATACTAGATTTCTGACCATCTGGAAAAGAGAATTACGTATCACTCTTGGGCTATGTCTGCTATGATGCCAAAATACTTGATGAATTCAGTCAGATTCTTAAACGAGAGATCTTTAAGTTGTTGTTGTTTTTTTTTTTCCACTTAATACTGGTGGCTGGTGTATTGGCATTGTTCTGACATGGTTATATGATATGTGAAGTATAGTGAAAACAGCAAGGACTCCTCCATCAAATGGAACAAAGTGGAAATGGCTGCTTTGCTAGCCCCTAATAGTATGACTTGAGCCATTTACTCACTCTCCTCCTTTCTAAAATATAGATGGTACATCTTTGTTTCAAGTTTATTATGCTCATTAGAAATAATTAAAGCACCAAGTTACTGACCAGCTAACAAAGGTGCTTAGTAAATGGTAGTTAAAAAGAAAATTATCAGTAGTGTCTGTGACAAAGATGATGATGATTAAGAAATAGAACTACCAATGAAGTGAATTCTTTACTTCTGAAGAACCAGGATTTTCCATGTGGTAGGACCAGTACTTTTTCGGTATAATATTTTAAAGTCTTTCAGTTCTGTTTTCTGATTGCAATCACTTTAGGTTCCTGTTAAAATTTTTCTGTTTAGTTTTGTTGACATATAGCTATCATTTCCTCATGTTTTATAAGCTATACCAAGTTGATCAGCATATGTTTTCATAAAAATGCATTTATATACAGAAATGCATATAATTCATCAGAATACAGAAATATGCTTTTAATCTCAAATGTATTAATTAAATACTATATTTTGCCTCAAAGATCTACAGCAGATGGGTGCCAGCATTGTTGATTTGTCATAAATACATATTCAAAGGCATAACTATTTTCTTTGTGTATAGATGCACACACAGACTTTGTTGCCTATATTTTAAATTTTGACAAATATCATTCCAAAACAAGACACAGAATGTGCTTGGTAATTATTAATTGATGGATTTAAGTTTAAAATTGTATGAAAACTATTCAAATGTATGGTGTGTTGTGCATTCTCTTATTAGTTTATTTTCTATTTGGGAGGTATAAGCCTTAATCAAGTAACAGAATTTTCATAAAGTGACACATAATATATCACAATTTAAAAGTAAACATGACAAAAAGGCAAAATAGAATCTCTTTGAGAAATGAGGTACCTCTTATGTTTTTAATAAGATTAGTACATTGATAATTTAGGGAAAATAGAACTATATACTTTGCCTTTATAATTTTAAGGTCTCCCAGAATAGTGGATTTGTACTAAAAAATTATGTCTTAATATTATATGGAGCACTGAAAATATATCAGGTAAAATTCTGTACCACATATAATAGATATTTTATAATCCAATAAGGGGTCTTTTATTTATTATTCTTCCATGTATGTGTGTGTCTGTAACTTCTCACCATGAAATAAAGACTATTAAATTTTGAGTTAGTGACCTTTTCTATCAAAATTCCATGGAGATAGCATTTTGTCAGGAAAATAGGTAGGACTTCCTATTACCATTATTATGAGAAAAATCAAAACATTTCATTTTATCTTAACTTCAAACTATTTAAATATTAAACTAAGCAAAACTTCAATACAAAACTCATTAGTGCTCATAACAATACAATTAATATTATGCTATAGTGAAAAATTCCAAAATTCATTTACTTTCCCATGTAAATCTTGCATCCAAAATACTACTAAATGACTACATTCATGCTAGAGGGATTTAGTATTTCCCATACTGATTTAGTCCTTTCTCTTTTATAAGTCACAGATATACACAGAAAAAGTTCTAGTCTTATGAATTTGTGATCTAGAAATAGCTAATGACAAAATCTCCAGCCTCTCAATCACTTAACTTCAAAACTTTGAATTTATTTTGTCCTCCCCCTCGCACTCCACTTTCTATAGTGTATAGATTTGCCCTTATGATATTTCTTACATCTTTCTTTGTTTCCCCTTTCCTGTCCCCAAATTCAAATTTTATTTCACTCATCTCTGCAATGGCTGACTACCTATTCTGTCTGACTCTAGTAGCTTTACTCTCCAGACTGCTTGTGCACTGCTGTTCATTGATCAGTCTTTTATTTTTAAATCTGTAAATACTATTGAGGTATAATTTGCATACCATAAAATTAACTTGCTTTTCATTTACATTTTTATTTATTGGTTGAGTTTAGAGAGAGGGAGAGAGAGAGAGAGAGAGAGCGAGAGAGAGAGAGAGATTGAGATTTGTTGTTCCAGTTTTATATGCATTCATTGGTTGATTCTTGTATGTGTGCTGTGCAGGGATCAAAACTGCAATCTTGGTATATTGGGCTGGCCCTCTAACCAACTGAGCTACTGGACCAGGGTCTAAAATTAACTTGTTTTAAGTGTACTAGTCAATGATTTTTTGCTGTCATATCAGTATTAAGAAAACATTTCCTGATGGCCATCCCTTGTTCAAAATCTTGAACAACTCTCAACTGTTTATGAGATTAAATGGTTCATATACTAGCCTGTCATTTAAGAACCTTTATCATTCAGTGCTAGCTTACTTTTCTAACTTTATTTTCTCTTATTTCCTTTTATGAACTTGATGATCCAGCTAACAACTATTTTTCTGTTCCTCATATTTTTATAATCTCTGACCTCTGTGTTTTACCCATGTGGATTCCTTTTTCTGGAACAATAGTCTCTATTTCTTCTTCCCATATCAAGTATAGCCACATAAACTAAGACAAATTTACATGTTCTCTCATCTATAATAGTCCCTAATCTTCCTAGAAAAGTTCCCATGAACTCCTGTAGCATTTAACACTCTATACCTCTTTTTGGTCCTGCTACTTTGTACCTTGTGTTACACTTATTTAAGCAAATTTTTATCTTTCTCATTGAAAGAAGAATCATAATAGACTTTATCTTTGTATATACACTTTATCTTGGTATATTTGATTCTCTAATGAGAAGCATATGAATTGCTCAATAAAGACACAATTAAAAATAATTAAAAGTCCCCTACTTTCTCTTCTATAAAAGGCTGGTATAAACAACAACAATTCTCTGTGAAACTTCATGATACTTTAATTAAATCAATAATCTTTATAATCAGTGACATTTTCAAACTGGTTTTTGAAAATTTGTATATGTGGCAAATCAATTTTTGGTTTGTGCCTTAAAAATAAGGCAATAGGTGCCTATTTAGAAAACTAGTCAGTGCCAGAAAGAGAAGGAGGAGGAGGAGAAGGAGTGGGAGGAGGGAAATGTTCTCTTATCTCTAGTGTAGAAGGCTCTGGCCTATTCAGGATGCAAAATTTCATGGCATTGTATCCTCCGTGAAGTTAAGCTAAAGCCACGGACTTTCACTCCTGAAATTAGTCTAATTCACTCAATGGCCAGGGCCAAGGAACTCAACAGACAAGAATTTCTGCAGTTTGTTTCTGTGTTTAGAAGTTACCTTAAAAATCTAGTCCTGTGGTAGGCCTTTATTTTTATTTTGGTTAATCCTCACACTAGGATATTTTTCCATTGATTTTTAGAGAGAGTGGAAGGGAGGGAAAGAGACAAAGAGGAACATTTATGTGAGAGAGACACATCGATTGGTTGCCCCCTGTACATGCCCCCACCAGGGCCGGGGATCAAGCCTACCCTTGACTGGAATCGAACCTGGAACGCTTTAGTCCATGGGCCTATGCTCTATCCCTGAGCCAAATCTGCCAGGGCTTGTAAATCTCTGTTGATACCCAGTGTCTTCTAAAGATTCGGGGACCTAAAGCATCAACATTGAAGCAAAACAAACCTCTCAATGATGCCAAGAAAATGATTAGGCTTTTTTTATAAGGACTGAGGGAAAAGTTTATGCTGGGGGCTAAGGCAATACTTTCAAAAGAATAAAACTTAAACCTGGTTCTATAGCACCACCCAAGTTAATGATGTTATTCTTTACTAGAGGCCCAGTGCAGGAATTTGTGCATGGGTGGGTGTCCCTCCACCTGGCCCGTGATCAGGGGCAATCTGGGCCGATGGGGCCGGCAAGCCGGGGAGGGACCATGGGAGAGCTCCAGGGCATGTTTGACCTTCACACCCAGGCCCAATCGGCCAGACCCCAGCAGCAAGCTGAACTACCAGTCAGAGTGTCTGCCCCCTGGTGGTCATTGCTCATCATAGCGACCGATCGTTCGGACACTTAACATATTACGTTTTTATTATATAGGATTTCATAAGTCCTTACATGTAGGAAATTCTATTACTGCCCATTTGGACATCATAGAGAATTTTTAAAACCATGAGTTAAGTTAAAATGTCATAAAAACATGCATTTTAAGTGTTGATATACTGTTTGAAGTGTTATTTGTAACCATATTAGTTGTGAGTTGCATAGATATAGTTGTAGGTATAGCCTCTATGTCATTGTGAAACTATTTCAAATATATTTATAATAACATCGGATTAGGACTAAAATATCCTATCACCCACAGATAAGTAATTCATATTAACATTAAAGTGCTAATAGAACACTTTATTAAATATAAAAATTCCCAATTGTTAATGTGTTTAGTTCTTAAAACAGAATTTTTATAAATAAAAAGTCTAAATACTATTTATTTGAACTTTGTATATTGACCTAATGTTTTTTATCTCAAATATTTGGACCTATTTGAATAAATGCATTTATCTCTAATACAAAAATACTTAGAATAATTTGTATTACACAATTAAATTCTCTTCATTTAGCCAAAGATACCATGAGCTGCAATATATTTTGTTCCTCTGTAGCAGAGACTTCCTGAGATTTTATGACTAGTAGGAGTTTTGTTGTAAATTTAATGGGGCCAGGCATTAGACATGCTTTCATTTTAAGTTAGTCCATGCTACCCATTCCTCTAAGAATTTATCTGCCTAACAAGATAGAATTTATCCAGCAATTGACTAAATATCTTATTTGTGGGATTTATGTGCATCCTAATAACACTTGGTCTTTAATTTCAATAGGGTGTATAAGTACTAGACATAATATTTCACACGAGGGTCAGTAATTGGGAAAGATCATCAGATGACTGCAATTTGTACTCTTTTATCTACTTTTATGGCTGACATAGAGTGTTTTTCACCCCCGTCTTTGCCTTTTGTTTACTATGTTCCAAATTGTTTTTAAACTATTACACAAGGGATTATGTCCCTTGGGAATGGTCCATTACATTTTGAATATCAGTGCCATTCTAAGTTATTTCAACCATGGCATCAATCTCACTTAAAGCAATAAAAAGCAAATAGTGGTAAGAGGCAAGATGCATAAAGCATTACTTTAAATAGTTAAAAAAAAAAAAAAGATGTTAAATGTTCCCTCTGTAGGAGCCCCTGCAGCTCTTGGTACATTGGTGTGCAACTGAGCTAGAGAAAAGTAGCAGTGGGATTATTAGTGGAGAGAGGAGCTTACAAGGAACATGAAAAGGGGACCGCTTCCCCGCTTCCCGTGCTGGCTGCTTTCTTCCCGCGTGCAGTTAAAAAGAGAGAATCATTTAAAGAGCTCCCGTGGAACTCCCTTTCATTGGTTTCTTTTCTTAGGTAAAGTTACCAACAGGTTCATTCATAAGGTGATCTTGAAGGTTGTTTCACTGTCACTGAGCCACAGTTAAGGTGGTTTGCAAAGGGTATCGCCCAAGAATAAAGATGCCTGGTAGGAAAATAAGGCCTTTATACAAAAAAAGAGCAGCAGCCCATCAGATCTTTGCTTTTCAAGCCAGGCAGGTTTCCCCTTGGAAAGATTAATTACAGTCAGGTTGGGAAGACAGTCTTGCTGTGTGTGTGTGTGTGTGTGTGTGTGTGTGTGTGGTGTGTCTCCCCATCTAACATTAGAAAGATAAAGGGTGTGATTAGTGTGTGCAAAGTCTCTGATCAAACCAGCTCAGAGGTTTGTGGCAGGAGGTTCAAACACTTTATGGATCACGGGTGCTGACAGGTAGATCACACAGGCCTTAAACAGATGTTTAGTGAGAAGATGAATGTGTGAGATCTCAAACACGCAGCGTTCTCTTACTTGGCTACTTTAGTCTGTGAAGGATTAAACGTTGCTAAAGAAAACGACTCCTCTAAAAAGGGTTAGAAACTTACTAACAAGCTTCCCTTAAATCTTAAACTTTCTTTAATTATCAAGATTTAATACAGCTTAGGTTTGAAAGTTACCGAGCTTTCTGCAGTAATTGATGAAAACTTTATATTATAGTTTGTTGAAATGCTTATTAATGAATTTATGAGTGTTCTCATTCATGAGCTATATTTGAGAAGTTTCTTTTTAAATAGGTAGAGGATTTTAATGTTAATCTGAGTTTAGTCATAACCCAGAATTGTTCAAGTAACACCTCTTTATATTGTTCATATACAATTTTGAAATAAGATTGGATGAAAAAAATTCATAATTATGAAAACATACCAAATATATAATGAACTGAATTTCCATCATGAACTGTATTATCATTAATAATTTTTACAAGCATGTTTAACTGAGGAAGGCTATGAATGCCTTCTATTCCTTCTTTGACAAGAAATTAAATGTATAGAGTGTGTATGTGTATGCATTTATGTGTGTAAATGTGTCTAGATCCTAGAGCTAAATAGATAGTACCATCAATTATTTTATTAAATCATCACTATTACAGGGGAATATGGCCCTGATATTTCTGCCAGTTGTAGTACTTTGTCTCGCTGGTGGTACCAAATCTGTTAGGTATCATGATAAATTGCCCTCACCTTGTTATTGTAGAATCATACAAACTGGTTGAAAGAAATATTCAACTAGTCTTGGCACTTTTAATACCTTACGCCATGGCTCTATGAGAGGGTTCTTGTAAAGTCTTAGGAAAACATTTATATTCGATGGACAATATAAGAGAAAATAATTGGTTCTGCATATTTTGCACTAGAAAGTACAATTGTCATTAGAAAATATGTATTCAAGATTTTCCTTATTAAATTCTATTTGAACAAATGTTGGCTGTCAAGTTGATCACAATGAATAGAAAGATTAGTAAATTAGTGGAACCAATTATGAACTAATAGAAAGATTAGTAAACTTGTAAGCACAGAAAATAATTGTGAAATATTGTATATGAAAGCATTGTAAACATAATAAAGACTTTACACAGATGTAAAATATTAGATGAGGAAGAGTAAAAGGGTGAGGGAAATAGGAGAGGAACACAAGAAGCAGAAATGGAAGGATAATAACAATAGTTGAATGGAAAGAGCCATGTAGTTAAATATACTGCTTTCTGTTACAGGATGATCTAAGACTGTCTCTTAGAAATCTTATTATGTAATCTCCTTACCCATTCCCCAAATCTATTTTTAGTTGTGTTGCCAAAATCATTCACAATCCAAAAGTGTCTTCTATATTTAACCAATGCTTATTGATGATAGTACTATGTGCAAGATATTGTTAGCACTCACAGACAATAAAGCATTTAATAAGATGCAGTTCTTGTTACCAAGGAGTTCAGATGTAGGGGCAAAAGGTGCTAAATAGTATTGGAACTTAAAATTGTTTTAAATTATTTCTCAAGCTGCATCATGGTGTGTGTGTGTGTGTGTGTGTGTGTGTACGTGTGCTCACAAACATGCACAGGTGCATGTGTATTTTCTGTGAAAATTAGAGTGAAGCCTTCTATATAAAGCTCAAAATTTCATATTAAAATTTACTTTGTCTACCCCTAATTTAATCTGCCCAAATATATGCTGAATTTCAGTCACCTTGAAGGATCCATTCTGTTGCAGTTGAATTCTTAGTGTCTGGGATGTCAGACGAGAAGCAGTTTTACCTCGTCTCATTCTCTGTCCTTCAGCTTTTTTCACTCACTGATTTTTTTTTCTTTTCTTAAAAAAAAGAGAAAAGATGTTAGAGTTGTTTATAAGCAACTTTCACAATTATTTCTTACCCAGAGTGTGGGACTGCCTGTTTGAATGTTTCCAAGAAAGTATTGTTCTTATGTGACAACAGGTCAAAAAGACTCTGCATTAATTACACTAACATATGGTTATTAACAGATTCTAGCTCAGGGAGCAATACTTTACAATGTTATCTTCCACATAGTCAGATGTTAGCCATATTGTCAGTGCTGGCAGCTATTGTTTCACTCATTTACTTCACAGAGCTAATTACTCCCTAATAATAACTTTACCTTGGAGTTTTTCACTTGCTTGTGCCAGCAAACCTGTTCACACTACATATGCTAATTATTGGCACTTATTCATTATGTTAAGATAGCTTTAAGTTCAAGCTGTGCAGCCTGGCTTTCGGTATGGAGCCAGCTGGCTGCAAAGTTCCACCTTTTTTTACTAAAGTCATTAAAAGTTTTAATATGGGCCCATCTTGTTCTCTTTACAAGATTCAGTCTTTCAGGAATTCAAATGAATGTGCAGTTACCCATGGACAATTACAAATTATAATAAGAAGGTCTTTGGTTTCTGTGAGAAATTCTCAAAGCTCACACTCATTGTTGCCTTTTCTGTTCATTTAGAAAAGATGAGTGAATTCTTTCACATTAAAACTATATGGTCACTTTATTTGATTACTCTATACACAAACATGCACGCGCGCACGCGCACACACACACACACACACACACACACACACACACACACGGCCCTCTCTATTGGTTCAGATTCCTTCTGGATATGTTTAACTCACTGGTGCTATTTAATTTATGCATGTCTAAATGATAGAGAATTTGGAATTTTACTGTTTGTGTCACATTCTTTCTCAAATGTGTTCTCTTATTATTTCAAGATACTTGGGATTACTGCCAGGGCTAAAGACTGTCCTTGAACTCTATTCAGGATTCCCATTGATATCAGCAGGCGTTAATATTTAAGTGTTGATTCAGTCAAAGTAAAATATGGTTTCTCTAGTTTTAATGAACAAATAGCTTCATTTGGTTCCCATCCAAATATAATCAGTGACTACTACTATTAATACAACTTTGAGGTGTATTAATCAAAACAGATTTAAACTTTTTAGGTGGTATATATGGGGAAAAATATTTTGAGACCGGGAAATTAATATATACTCAGGCATCAACTCTGTATAAAAGTAATTTTTAACTTAAAAGATAATTTTTAAAATAGTTCAAACTTCTGATCTTCACCTTAGACATGATAAGTCTCTTTAATCTGGTATTTAATATTGTAACATAGGCACTAAATACAGGAATCCTTGGTAAAAAGCTACTTAATAAAATATGTTTGTGCCATGTATTATTCTATGTAAAAGAGAAAATTAGAAGATATGAACCTATTTCAAACAAAGGCAAAAGCAAAAAGCATGGGTTCTGTTTTCAACTTTCTATAACATGATGCAAATATTTCTTCATTTTTTTCTCCCTAATATCTCCTATATTTTGTTACTAGGTAATTTGATAGTAGAATTCTTATGGGTAGTATTCATTTTAACCTATGAAATGCCAACTACCAAGTTCTGGTATTTTAAGGATTGGTGTAATTGAGTGTGTGTTGAGGTGTGGGGTAGTGGAAAACAGCTAGAATTAGAAGAGAAATGAAAGAGGATGCAAACATTTTTTGGTTGATACCTATGGAGACATGAGCAGTTGTAATGGTTGGAGAGAGCCCAGTACCAATTGCCAGGATGTGGAGAAGGGGTTGCATGTCTGTAAAAATCCACACATACTGAAGAGCCTGAAGATGTTTTTCACTGGAATATAACCGCTATAGAAGGTTTTGTTTACATTTTAAATAATCATATGATAGTATGGTTGGCTGATGAGAAACAGATAGTCAATATTGAAGGAATTAATAATTGATCGTTAGTTCTAAATAATGACCCAAGTTGGGAAACATACTGTATTTGAATCTAATATTATGTTTATAAAGTTTAATGATCTACTTGTTGGTTTAGTTTTTCAACGCATGAATTATCCATTGTTCTGTTCATGATGGTGACAGAAGAGTCTGGAGAAGAGGATACGCAATGCTAATAACACAAAATTTAGTTGCAACTTAAGAAAAGGATGCTTCTTATTTAGAATGTTTTCATGAGGCTAACGTTATAGTTTGTATCTGTCATTGCTAATAAAGGTTGCTTGTGGTTTTTGGTTGTGCTTGGTCTGTGAGAGATAAGAAAACATGTGGTTGCTATGCCGCATGTATTGGCACACGTGAACATTACCCCAGTTTCTCTTTAGAGTGGCTGGAAAGTTTGATCAAAATCAAATAAAATTGCAATTGCAGCTTTTAAGAGCTGTAACTTGGAGGTCTAAGTAGGTCACCTTTAATTTCTTGAGGTAATTAAAACATCTATTTGTATACAGTGAAATAACAGATAAGTGAAAATAACTCAATGAAAACGAGTAAATTTTAATTTTTAAAACATTTAATTCTCCATAACAAGTTTTAAGACTGGGATATAGGTACTATGTTTCTACTTGAAACTTTTATTAGCTATCAACCTAATAAAACATTTAATGATACATAAATAGTCCCAGTGACTAAGGAAGACCTCATTTGGACTCTTCTGTATTTTCTAGGTGATATAGTTTTATGATTTTTCATTTGGCTTGAATAATTTTGTCAACTTGATTCTTCTCTGCATATTTATAGAAACTACTAGAGGCCGGATGTATGAAATTCAGGCCTAGCTGGCGATCAGGGCCAATCTGTGGGGCAACTGGTGAGGTGACGGCGGGGAGGGAGGGGTTAGCACCCACCTTGGCTGGCCTGATGTCAGTGCACATCATAGTGACTGGTTGTTCCACTGGTTGTTCTGCCATTCAGTCTATTTACATATTAGGCTTTTATTATATAGGACTAGAGGCCGGGTGCACAAAATTTGTGCACTGGGCGGGGGCCCTCAGCCCGCCTGTGCCCTCTCACAGTCTAGGAACCCCCAGGGATCAGGCCTAACCTGGAACTCAGACATCCCTCTCACAGTCCAGGACCCCTTGCTCCTTACTGCCCGTCTGCCGTGGAGGCAGGAGAGGCTCATGCCACCTCCACTGTGCTCACCAGTTGGAGCCCGGATTCTGGCTAAACAGGGGTCGGGGGCGGGGGTGTGTGGCTCAACCAGAAGCTGGCTAGCTTCTTCTTAGAGCTGGCCCCGCCCCCCACCCACTAGTGGGGTGGGGGTGATCTGGGGCCAGGCCAGCTGGGGGAGGGGCTGTGGGAGGTTGAGGCACTGCAGTTGCATCCCATGTCCAGCCTCTGTGGAGGCTCCAGGACCACAGAGCCGCGGCCTCTCCCAGCGCCACCTCTGCAGAAGGAGGTGCCAGGGCACTGGACCTGGACCACCATGACTGGCCTGGTGGAGCAGGCTCGCTAACCCCGACCCCCAATCACTGGTCATTCTGGAAGGTCATTTGGCTGTCCAGTCTAATTAGCATATTACTCTTTTTGCAATTGCAAACTGCAGCTTAACCCATTCTTTACCTCAGAAGGGGAAAGGCTGGAT
Organism: Myotis myotis; assembly: GCF_014108235.1. Classification (NCBI taxonomy): domain Eukaryota; kingdom Metazoa; phylum Chordata; class Mammalia; order Chiroptera; family Vespertilionidae; genus Myotis; species Myotis myotis. The sequence continues at coordinate 180,676,461 of NW_023416335.1, forward strand.
TAATTTTTATCCACTCTTCCTTGGTTTAACATTTAAAATTGTAGTCCCCACCACCAAAGAGAAAGTGTGTTTTGAGTTCTTAGGACCAGGAGAGTATGCTTAACTCTTGCTATCTTTCATCCATTCACCCCAAACTGTGGGCTTTTACATGTGGCTACTTGAAGGAACAAATGCTCAAAGAGTCCTCATGCTACAAAACAACTCATTTTGGGTAAAAGTCATTTTTAATGTATTTATGCTCTTACAGTAATTAAAGGAAAAATTTCAACATTTTAATATAAGGAAGAAAAATTTTAAGGTGAGTCCAGAACATAGAGGACTGCACCATAAGCTATCACAAAACCTTGGCTTCCCCATGGACCAAATACCAATGCCAACATCATTGGCTCTGAGAATAAGCTTTGGATGGATATAACTCATGAGGTGTAGTGGATCTTAACCTGAGGCTCCCTCTTCATATAGGCACACTTATGCTATAGTAACAACAACAAAGCCCAGATATTAGTGATAAATTCACTCATATTTATCTCCATTGTGTGTCAGCAACAGTTTTTTCCACATTCTCTTTAATCCAAGATCAAACAAGGCTTAAGGAGCAGCTCTGCCCTGGGACATGGTAGTCTAATGACAGACAGAGAAAGGTTATAGCAGAAATATGTGATAGCTCTTAGGGTTTTGTTCAAAGTTGCACCCATCTTTTTCTCTTATTTTATAGGCCAAAGCAAGTCATATGACAATGCTGAGGTCAGTGTCATGAGAAGTGAAATCCTACTGCATGAACTCTACCACAGGGCCTTAGTGTTCAAGTTTAGTAGTGCCCCTGAAAACCTAACAGGATCAAGCAAACACTCTCGGAGGAGGCTATCTCGAATTTGGTTCTCCAAGACCCCAGAAAGTAAGATGAAAGAAACACATACTCAAATTAAAAATTTCAGATCACACAAAGAAGTAATCCATAAAGAATGAGAGTCAGGAGAAATACTGACGTCTTCAGCCTACACTCTAAGGACTTCAGATATTGAAAATGCCACATAAACAATATAAAAAAAAAATATGCATGAAATGCTTAGGAAAATAAATCATGAAATCACAGCATGAACGACCATCTAAAATTCTCAAAAATTAATAGGATCATTTTAAAAAGAGCTCAATAGAAATGAATTCTATGATAATTGAAAATAGAAGTTCAACACATGACTAGCTTCTGGCTTCTCCTTCCAAAGATCATATTACCTACCCTATCTTAAATAACTAGAAAACCAGGCAAAACATATGAAACAAATGTACTCAGGCATTGGAGAGTAGGCAGTTCAGTGTTTTCTGGGAGAAAGGCAATGAATGAAGAGAGTCCAATGAGTGCCCCCAGCTCCCTGTCTGGAGAGAGAGGGGAGCCCAGGAAGAGCCTGAGAGTCTTTCTAAATTGAAGAGACACAAGAAATTTCAGAAATACCAAGGCAGATTAATATATATATTTTTAGGACAGTGCAGGAGAGGACAGATCTGCATAGGAGAGAAAAAGAGAAAGACCAATATACTCCCTGGAAATCTGCAGAGGGTTTTCTGACAGATCTTGGATGAATAGTGATCCCTGCATGTACATGTAAACTACTAAAGCCAGATGAAGGCTCTTCAGAAAAGAGCTAGCAGCAATGCTAATCCCCAGTTCTCACATGGGACTAGGAAAATTTTTGTCTTTACCAACCGAAATGTAGAGAGCCCTAGCAAATGGGCCATTGGATCTAGCCTTTGGGAAGTATAATACCTTAGTAGTGGAATCAAATTAATTTTAAACTGACAGCTATTCTGAACCTGATCTAAAGAAAGTATTAAAGCATGATTTGAAAGGATCAAGCTGTTTCCACGTTTAAAAAGTGCATTCCATAATAAGCCAAAATAATATTTAATGAGATTACAAAAAGTAAGAGCAAAATTCAAATTTTTTTCATACAATTAAAAATTAACATGCATATAATGAAACAATAAAATATAATATGTAATCAGGAGAAGAGTCAATCAATAAAAAGCAAACCCAAAGTGGCACAGATGTTGGAATTAGTAGACAAAGATGGTGAAACAGCTATTACAAACACGCTCCATATGTTCAAGAGTATGAGGAGAAAATGAATGGAAGATTTTTTTAAAAGTTTAAGAATGAACTTTTAGAGATTAAAAGTGTAATATTTGAGATGAAAACTATACTGAACGGGGTTAGGAACTGCAGATAATAAGATTAGTGCATTTAAAGACATAGCATTAGAAACTATTCAGAAAAAAAACACAGAAAAAATACATAACAAATAGAGTATCAGTGAGCTGGGGCAGGGGGTAAAAGAAGGCAGGAAAATTATTTGAAGAAATAATGCCCCCAAATTTTCAAACTATTGTTTAATATATTTTATTGATTTTTTTATATAGAGAGGAAGAGAGAGGGATAGAGAGTTAGAAACATCAATCAGCTGCTTCCTGCACACCTCCTACTGGGGAAGTGCCCGCAACCAAGGTACATGCCCTTGACCGAAATTGAACCTGGGACCCTTCAGTCTGCAGGCTGGCACTCTACCCACTGAGCCAAACCGGTTAGGGCTCAAACTATTTTATAAGCTATAGATTTATATAGCTAAGAAGCTCATCAAATGCCAAGTAAAAGACACATCAAATTGCTGATATAAATTTCGTAAATTGCTAGTGGGGATTCAAAATAGCATAGTCCATAGAATGTTTGAAAGTCAAGAATGAAAAAAAGACATAACAGGCAAATACCAATCTAAAGAAATCTAAGGAGCTATATCAGTATCTGAAAACTAGACTTCAAGCCAAAAAGCATTCCTACGAATAAAGAGGGCTGCTACATAATGATAAAAGTTTTTATTTTAATGATAAAAGTTTTATTTCTCCAGAAAGATAGTGCCATTCTAAATTAGAATCCACCTATTAAAATATTCTCCAATTACATGAAACAAAACTGATAGAAATAAAAGGAGAAATTGTGAAATAAACCATCTTTGTGGAAGACTTTATTTTACATGTCCCTCTCAATAATTGGGAGGTTAAGTAGATACAATATTATTAAAGATACAGAATACTTAGAAAAAGTGAAAGGCATGATCTAATAGAAATTTTTAGAACCCTGCATCCAATATTTAGAGAATAAGAATGCTTCTCAAACACATATACACAAGATAATTTAAAAAAAAAATTGGTTATATGCAAGGTCTTATATCATGTCTCAATAATTGTAGAATTTTGTATCATAAAGTATTTATTGAAAATAATGTAACTAACTTAGAGATCAATAACAAATATAAAAATAACCTCAAAAATCAAGAAATATATTGACAATCTCTTAATCTATAGGCAGAAAAACAATTTTGGAGTGAGTGTGGCAAATTTGTAGAAATAAACATGAGTTCTTAGAACTTATTGGTAGTAATAATTTCATTTTTTATTTTTTGATATATTGATTTGAGAGAGAGAAAAGAAAAACATCAGTTTGTTCTTCCACTTATACATGCATTGGTTGCTTCTTGTATGCTTCTGACCAGAGGTAGAACACACAATCTTTGATACTGGGATGGGTGCTCTAACTCACTGACCTACCAGCCAGGGCTTAAAAATTTTGACATACAGCTGAAATAGTTACCTCCTATTTAATATCAAGTTCTTACATATCAATAAAGAAAGAAAAAACAATAAGTTACTGTCCACTTAAGATGTTGGGAAAATAATAATAGACTCAAATGCAAAAAGAAAAACATTTAAAAGGGATAATAAATACTAGAAGAATTAATAAACTAAAAATGAATACAAATAACACAGAGACTCAGTAGAGCCAATGGGTTCTTATTTGAACAGGCCTGTAAAATGGACAAAACTTTAGTAAGAGTTTATCAATAATAAAAATGAAAACAAATAAGATCTGAGGATCTAGTATATGATATGCAGACTATAGTTGACAATATCATATTGCATAATTTAAATTTTCTTAGAGAGTAAAATGTCCTCACCAAAACAAAAAATAAAATGAAATTAATTAAAAATGGGAGTATGCATACAAGTATGCATACATATAAGCATAACCAATGGACACAAGACACTGGGGGGTAAGGGAGGCTGGGGGAATGTCAGGGGATAAAAAAGGAGACATATGTAATACTCTTTGTAATATTTTAAGCAATAAAACAAAATAAAAATGGGAGTAAATAATCTGAGGTGATGGATGTGCTAATTAATTCCATGAGAGAAATTCTCTTACAACATATATGTATAACAAATCCTCACGTTGTACAGTTAAAATAACTTATCATTTCATTTGTCATTTATAATTCAATCAAGCTGAAAAAAGAAGACAGAAAGACATAATGCATATAATAAAAATATAAATTGAACTATAGCAAAGATTAAAAATATAATAAAATACTATGACTGTTAATTTTATTTTTAAAAATAAAAGTAGAAATATTCTTAGTAAAAATAGAATTTATAGAAACTTCAATAGAAATAGGTTTTACAATCACTAAATGAATTTATTTAGTAGTTTAAAATATTCCCGCAAAGAAATACTAAACCTAGGTAAATTTACAGAATGATTCTACCACCCATTCAAAGAATAGATCATTCAGACAATAGAAAAAGAGAGACTACTATTTAGCTTGTTCTATTAATTACTATGGTCTTGACTAAAACCAGTGAGGTTTCAAGAAAAGAAAATTATATTCTGTATATCATTTTTGAAGGCTAGAATTGTGACAAGACAAAATAATAGTATTTGATAGTGTGACAGAGTTTAAGAGTTTTGCTGCTCTCATTGCCACTGCCTTATTTCACGCCCATATCCTCTCACATAGTCATTTTAATACCCTTTCTGCCCCCTTGCCTTGTGCCTAGCTGCTTCTCCAGATTCCTTCTCATTGCTCTCAGTTTGGTCTTCCTAATCTCTATGGCACTTAAAACCATTTATCACTTCGCCATTGGTCCTATTGTACTCTGAGCACTGTTCTCAAGATACTCAGACCAATTGATAAAAAGAGAAGAAAATGACTAACAGTAATTCATATGGTGAGTGTAACAGTGTAAAAAGGTGATTCTCCCCTCAGTCTGGGAAGGGGTGAGATGGGAGACTGGGGAAGGGAAGGATCAGGAGTTAGCAGCTAAGGAAGGCTCACTGGAGAGGTCAACCTGAGCTGATTGCTAAAAGATGAGTGTGAGTGAGTCATGTAAGCGGGAAGAAGGCCATCTCAGCAGAGGGAACAAAACGAGTAGACCATTGAACACTGTCAATCTGGCACATAGTATGTATGGCACATTGAGTCTTCAGATGGTAGTAAAGCACAAAAGGCGTCAGGCAGGACATAAGGTTGGAGGAAGTTAGGGCAAGGCCACTGGACAGGTTGAGGAATTAGTGCCTTATACTCTAAGGATAGAGAACTATTGAGTCTTTTGAAAGTGGATAGATTTGCATTTTAGGTACACCTGGTATATGAATAAAAATTGGGTTTAAAACTTATGAATAGTGGGAGAAAGAGATTAAGATGATCTAAGTTATAATTGGAAATAGGTAGGAATAAAGAGTGAGGGATGTATTCAATAAACAGTTATCAACTTGACAATTGACTAGATGATTTCTATATAATATCATTGTCTAAAAATGTCCGGCATATGAAAGGCAACAAAATAAATCATTGAATGTAAAATTGAGTGAACGAATGACTGTTTTTCATATGTATTTCATGGAAAATTAAAGGGATAGAATTTGACTTCACTTAAGCTCAGTTCTGGTATATGTGTGAGCCAAAAATTAATTTATTTTATATTCTGCAGTATGAAATTATAATTCAGTGTGACGAATAAAATAATGCAGATATGGTCTCTCCCCCAAACTGGGACAGGATAGGGGCATGAATAAAGATTCAGGGGCCAAGGAAACCTTCCTAGAGAGAGTGAAGGTTGAACTGAATGTTCTGTGATGAGAAGGAGGTAGGCAGTGAAATTAATTGATCAAGTGACCCAACTTGAGATAGTGACTAAATGATTTAGAAGAAGATTGTGTCTAAACTCCATTTTACCCATGTTGAATCTGAGGTCCTTGTGAAATAAACATGAAGTTGGATACATATATGTGACTATCAAAAAGCAGTTTCTCCAAATAGCTTCAGTGCTAACATTGTGCCTGAAGAGTATCTTTTTAACATGGAGCATGTCTCTAAGTATGAGAATTATTTATTTACCTTTCTCTAGGTTAGACTTTTAAATACTTTTATTCCTCTTTCTCATCTCATGTGTCTCCTTAACTGTGCCTTTTTTGTTTTCTATACTTTCTTCATCTTCTTATCATGACAAAGTCCATACATTATATGAGTTAATGCATATGCTGTGTATTATTGGGCTTTGGAATGAAGATTTAGAATATTAATGGCATGATGGAGACTCACTAAGTTTATCTGATAATAAAAGCATACAAATAGATGAGAAAAGTTGGTTAGAACTCCAGAGGTTGAAATAGACTGCAAAATGACTTAGGTAAATTGGAGAGGTGCAGTCAATAAAAATGTTAGTATAGCAGTTCATGTACTGGGGGTTGGGGGAGGATGGTGAACAAGAAATATTTAAATGCTAGTCTATGAATGAGGATAGCAGAAGCAGCCCTGAGCCAAGGAAGGTAAGGTGGGCAGCAGATAACTATCAAGTCTTCCAAGTTCTTTAAAACTTGGTTCTGAAAGCATGTAAAACAACACTAATTAAGACTATACAATGTGGATGTGGTTATACCAATTACTATGTATAGATATGAAAGTTGGACAGTTATGAAGGCTGGTAGGGGAAAAATGATTCATTTGAAATATGGTGTTATAAGAAAGAGAGTACTATGATTACTTGGACCACCAGAAAGACCAACAAGTATGTCCTCAGAAATCAAGGCTGAACATCTCTGGAGGCTAAAATGACAAAACTGAAGCTGTCTGAATTCAGGCACATCATAAAAAGGCAGGTGTTTTGGTGGGGGAAAAGACAATAATTCTGAGTAAAGTACAAGGCAGCAAGAACAGAGAAAGAGCAAATATGAGATAGATGCACTCAATAAAAGAAGCCATAGGCATGAGTCTACAGGAGCTGAGCAGAGCTGTTGAGCACAGGACATTGTGGGCACACTCATTCATAATGTGACCAGGAGTTGGAGCTGACTCAACAGCACATAACACACACACCTGGAACACAAACTCCTATGTGTTTAGTTTCACCTGTAGGAGAATGTGTAGCCAATCTGGTGGTAGAGGAGAAAACAAAGACTACTTATGCATTAGGAAAGATTAAAGAAAATTAGATCTAAATGGCCTGACAACTAAAAGAACATTGACAGTGACTTAATAACAAACATCACATTTTAGAAGAGCTGTTTTCGTTTACATAGAAGGGAAAACCGAAGAAAATGAGCTTAATACCACAGCTTAGGGATTCTTTCAGGTAAAATTTTTCTGAAAGATATGTTTATGAAATACTGGAAAAGATAAGGAAAGTTGTACAAAATTTCCTGATCTTTAAAAAAATGTACATATTCTCATTTGTTTGATTATTCATTTAACACGTGTATTGAACACCTTTTCTTTTTTTAATATGTTTTTACTGATTTTTAGAAAGAGAGGAAGGGAGAGAGATAAAGAGGTGGAAACATAGATGAAAGAGAAACATCAGTTGGCTACCTCCTGCACACCCCCTACTAGAGATCACGCCTGCAACTCAGGCATGTGCCCTGCCCAGGAATCAAACCAGTGAAGTCTTGGTTCCTAGGTCAACACTCAACCACTTAACCACACTGGCTGGGCTTGAACATCTTTTCTTTCAGGTAGTCCTTCTACCTGAATGGTATAGTTAAAAATCATAAATTAGAGATATGCTATCCCTGCTCTAGTGGATCTTACAGTATCATGAAGATATATATCTTGCATGATTGTGGGTATATTGAGTTGTATTTTTCTAGTTAATGATTGAATTATTCACACCAAATGGGAAATGTGAGACCCAGCTGATGGCAATTACTTATGCAGTGTTGAGCAGAGGATGTCTGATAACTTGCTAAACTACTGGAAAATAAGTAAGGAAAGAAGAAGGTATAGACTGTAAGTGAGGCCTAAGAAATGCCTAGTAACATAGACTGTTTAGTCCATTCATGTAACTTCATAGCCACTCACAGTTTGTTATTTAAATGTTTTTATTATTATTATGTAGTCATGTGAATCAGATCAAATTATTTTACACTGGAACAAGTTACTATGTTGCTCATAAAAATTGCCTAAGTAAAATGTAAGATTTGCAGTGTTTCCAATACTGAGAGTGTATCAAAATCATTTGATGAACTGGAGAAGTTACTTCCAGATTATTTAATGACACATTAGAGTTGGAAGCTTGTCATTAATGTTGTCTTATGTCTAAAAATAATTTTCTAAGTGCAGCTCAGTATTAGAGGTGACTAAATGTTATGTTATAATTGAGATGAGAACTATATCATTGTATTGTTGAACTGGGGATGTCAATCCATTCTACTTCACAGCCCCAAAGGACCGTGTAAAAGGCATGGGAAAGCATATTTAAGTATAACACCAGCATAATTGTGACCAAACAGATCTACAGAAAGAGTTTGTGTTGGAGGAACCCAAGGGTCCAGCTGTTCTTGAAGGATTATCAGGATTTAATGGAAAGCACAGATGGAACCAATACTATTGTCTAGAGTATTCTAGGGCAGAGGCTAAAATGTGAAAGGTGATCAGTAGCAGGCTGACTGTAGCACAGAATAATATTTTTTTTGTTGAGATGAAAAAAATGTGAACCGACTCTACCCAGTAACACCCTTTCAGAGGAAATCATCCCCAGTGCTTCATTTTAGCCATTGTAGAGATGGTCATATGTGGTCTGCAGCTATAAGTGGTTCTTTCTGAATTACTGGAGACTGAGCCTACTATTCTGGGTGTTTCGGCAGTTTTACTGGATATGGACCATTGCAATCTTATAAGCTCTCTATTGTGTGACTACTAATTTAGAGTACTACCATAAGCCAGCTACAAGACCCATGGCTTCCGTGGATGAATGAGTCATGTGAAAAACAGACTCCGAATATGCAGTCTCTCATTTGTTACTTAAGAATTTAGATATATTTAAATTCTATTAAATCCTTGTGGAAAGTTTAGTTGGGTGAAATCAATGAAAATGTCATTTTCTTTTAAAATCAACTCATCCAAAAAAGTACTCTTGAAAAGTAATACTGTCATTTTTCTTCTATGCTCAGTGGAAAATTGGATGTGTTGTTGGGTGTGGGCATGCATTTCAGAAGCCCCAATAATTTTGATCTTAAGTTATTTTGCCTTAGGTTCACAAAATTCCACCTTGAAAACCAACCATTGTTCCTTAATGACTACACATGTAGGTCTAGACACATTTTTTGAGGTTAAGTCACATTAGTATTTATTTTATATGTGTGTGTGTGCGTGTGTGTGCGCGTGTATGCGTGTGTGTGTGTGTGTGTGTGTGTGTGTGAAAACAAATGTAATAATGCTGTTTCATTGAACCTCAGAACATTCATCTTTGCACATGCCCAAAATCAAACAGTAAAGTAAATCTCCAGTAACAAACTGAGTTGACAATTGTTCCTGGGTAACTTGACACTAAACTCATCTCAGAGGCCCTCTTTTTCACACAGACTGCGTCAACAGAAGTTATTTTTTAAAAGTCTGTGGAATTTGTTCTGATGGAAAAACACCTGGACATAGTGAACTATCTTTTATTCAGTGTTACAATTTTCAATAGCAATGTACCTCTTTTAATATGATTCCTATTATATATCAATAAAAAGTAACTTTTGAGAGGTGTAATGTAATCATGAGGATGACAGAAGGGGACTCCCCATTTTACTGCTGCCCTATTCATAGAAACAACTAGCCAGGTAATTAATGCAATGTTACAGGATACAGAAAAGATATGTCATATGCTTCTCTTAAAAGAGAATTTGTATTTCTGTGAAAGCAATTGATACTTGAACCATTTCCTAGTTTTCTTTTGAATAATTAAAATCAGTTTGAGAGCCCAGTATTTGTGAAGTTTGAATGGCATTAGAGAGTCGCCAATTGGCATTGCCTGGTAGTTCTACTATTTGTTTCAGTTTTGAGTGGGGGAATATTTTTGTATTCTGGGAGAAGCTGTTCTAAAATATGTCATCCATTTCACATTTTCCCTTCTTAAGCTGGTATTTTTATGCAATACAAAAATAAATAAATAAAACACTTACTGGGGCTTCAGGATGGTCATAATATCAAAAAATTGGTCCTTATCCAAATTAACCAGGAAATGGCAAGGATATAGACAGTTTTTTTCATTCTGAATTCAATATCTGGCTCATTTTTAGGCATAAATTTTGCACTAAATTGAGTTATTTTCATTCAGAAGAACTTGATTCTATTTTGGCATTCTCTTTTTATAGACTATACTCGGTTCTACAAATGTTTGCTCTCTATTACAGGTCATTTCAATACCTGGATTAAAGAATTAGAAATTAAATCAGGGGCTTATATTATATTGTAAATAGATTTCATTCCTAGAAAAAATTTAATTCTGTGACTATTGTATAGAAGATATTGTTCTTGATTTTTATTTAGAACATATAAAGACTCTAAGTTGTGTATTATTCCAAATTAACATCTATATGACTTTATAATCATTGAGCACATGATTCTGTTAATTAGATACAATATTGTGTACTATTTCATCTATATCATTAGATTTTGGTACTGAGAAATAATAACACAGGAAAGTGTTAAATCACTGATTTTCATACTGTGACAGAATCTCATAGGGCCTATGGAGTTTCTCCAGGGGGTGCCTGGGATGGGATCATGGTATCAAGAAACAGAGGGATCCTGGTGGGTATGGGTGCGCCTCAATCTCCATGCCAAACTTTCATCATTAGGGTTCTACATTAGATTTTTCTGGGGGAAAATATTTTTTTACCTTGAAAAAATATTTGAAACCAGTGCATTTAAGGTAGACTAACATAATTCATGGAGCATAAAGAACCCCTTGTCAATATATTTTACTATATGATTGTTACTTGCTCATTAAAATATATAGACAGGCACAATTAAAACTTTAAGTTGCCAAAATTCTCAAATCCTCTTTTCTTTGCTTCTTGATAAAGGACTTACCTTTATGTCTGTCTGAGATCTTCTCTGATTTGGAGGCATCTTTATCATAAATTAGGATGTTTCTAACAATGAAATTATAATTTCTCTACCCGTTTCCCTGTATACTTTTTAAAGTAAGAGTAGGAGAATAAGAAAAACCAGAGAAAATGAAAACAAAGAGACTAGAAAAATAAACTCTGGTAGAGAAAGGAAGGCTTCTTTCTTTTAGGATCACATATTTTCATCTTCTACCACCCTTGACTACTTACTGTCCCAGTTCACCATTGACTGCTTTGTTTCTCAGTAGCTCCCAAGACCTCTGAGGTATGATACAGGGTTAGTCTACTGTTTGTGCTTATAAGAAATAGTTGAGGGAGATGAAAATTTCAATATGCATGCATTTTTACACAGGTGCATAAATTATGTAATTCTCTATCTCCAAATGTTTTTATAGTGATATGCTTTGGCACCCCTACTTTTTGTTTTGATAAATTAAAATTAATATTCTACAAAATAATACAAAGCGAACTTTAACAGCAACGATTATGTGAATCACCTTCAGCTCTTTAAAAAAAAAAAATTAACTATGTAGAATGAAGATTGACCTTAGGCCAGTTGCACTGTTAGGAAGTCATGTAATTTAGATGATAGATGAGATCACCCACAGTTCAGAAGCCTTTACCATCACTTTAAGCACTACAGGGGAGTTGGAAGGAAGAGTTTTGAACTTAAACTTTTGATTTGCAGTTCTTTGTATTAACTATCGTTACATTAAATGTTTTTTAAGTGCATTTACCCATAGGCCTATATTTCCAGACACACACAAAATCTCATGTTCTTTTACAAATATGCAAATGTGTAATTAAAAGAACTGCACAAATGGCAGATCCTTATTAAAGGAAAATGTGAGGTTTATCAACTTCATTAGGATAGATATGTGAAAGATCCTGAAAGGAAGCACTGAGCAGAGCAATACTAGAAAGTTCCGGCTGATCTAGTAGCTGCCTTTATGTAAGACAATAGATCTTGTGAATATCCCTCTTTCTCTCCAGGCAGCTAGCTAGTCTGGTTAACCGAAATTGTTGAGTAATTGTTCTGTGGTTGAGAACAAAATGCTGAATTAAACTGTTCCCAGCACAATAATTGTGTGATTATAGCATTTATGTTGCTGGCCAAAGGAACAGTCATTAGGTTTGGAAGACTTACCAAAACCACAAGTACAAAAAATATGCAAATCACATGTAAATTGCTGTTTAATACCTATAGTGGCTTAGAAATGGAATTAAGAGTAGAACACATTTTTAGTTAAGAGAGAGGAACCTGGATATCTTTATTATACATGTAGTATAATATTGAAAGAAGGAAGATGTTAAAAATGCACTTTCTTTATGTTTTTCCCTTTCTACATTCCTTATATTCTGTCATGCACTTATTTCTCTCACATCTCCTACTGACCCTTTCTTCCACCCCTCTTTCTTAAACCCTTGTTAACTTCAACATTTTTTTACTCTGTTCGCCTGTTTGAAAAGTTTATTGTTTTATTTTTCCCCTACTCAAAATTATGTCATGAAAAGGACTTCCAAACCAATGGGGTATTAAGGTCAGTGCAGAAAAAGATTTAATAAGAAAACTGTCAGCAAATACATACAAAATGTCAAGTAAAAACCAGTTGCTAATAAAATTGCAATACTATTATTTCTTTATATTCTGAACTATTATGCTTCTATTGCTGATAAATGCATGCACTAGAACATTGGGGTTTTTTCCTACTGTTACAGCTTTCTGCCATTTATAGACTAAAGCCTCCCTTTGATAAGGACCAGGTCTTGCTGAAAACGTGCTGTATTGATAACCACATGTGAGCTTTAGGAGTAGTAGCTACGTAAGCAATATTAATCATGCTAAGACTAATAAATAAAAAAGAGTAGTCTTGAAAGATGAATCACCCAATAAGAAAGTGATAGTTACACTGGCATTTTTCTAGATTAGCTATGAAGTTAATTCAAGGATGTGAACAAAGATTTATACAAAAGTTATATAATTCTGATGTATTTCATTTTTAAAATTATACAACAAAATATATTGAAGAATAATCCCACTGGCAGAGAGGACAATCACACAGAAGGCAGAATATCTGAAAGGCTGAAAACTCTTTGCTATGCATCTCCCTTTTTAGTAATTAGAAATATGTATCGCTCTAAGATTTACACCAAAATTAGGGCTTAGTTTTTCTACCTACTTGCGTATCACATTGGAGAATTTACTTCCTTTATATATTTATGTAAAAACTACCACAATAATTATTTAAGATTAGTCCTTATGAATTATTTCAAATTGCTATAAATACGGTTTTAATAAATATCAAAATATGCAATTATAGTTTTTACCCATAATATGCATGATTTTATTCTTTTATAAAGTGTGTCGAGCTTAAAAAGTCAGTTAAAAATGGGGATTTGGTGAAAATATTAAAGATTTTGGTTTTATCAAAATCTATACTCAACTTTTGTTAAATAACATTTTCTTTTATAAGATTAGGTCAACTTTCACTTTAACTGCTAATACCTTATCAATTTCATTTCTAAAATTTTCTTCAAATTTTAAAAAACATTTTATACATACCATGTATGTATTTTCAAACATCTAAAATGACTTTAGTCTGTTTTGTCATTTCAAAGAATAAACTCTTGTAGAAAGTTTAATATACATGTTTAGAGTTTAAATGCTTTATGCATGATGCTTGGTGACTTAAAAAGCACACAAAAATATCAGCTTTAAATTTAATCTTCTTGATTATCTTCTCCAATAGTGCAATCTTCAAAATGTACAGGTTTTGTGTTGCTAACTACTACATGATATTAAATAACCTCTAATTCCTGCTAACCACCCACACATTAATTAGAACAAGCACAGCAATTTTAATGATCCCACTTGTCAATGGTAAACACATTCAGAAAATAAAGATCACATTTCAGTAATCAAATTATATTTTTCTTAAAAAATGTAAACTTAATTCCCAGGTAAATATTGCAGTCTTTTTTTAAAAATATGCCTCATAAACCTGAAGTAGACAATTCCACATACTAAAAGGAGAACTTGTTATTTTTGGAGTCCATTATTAAAAATCAACATTTTTTCTACTCATCTGAAACCAAATGCTTTCATCATAATTTTGCACAGTACTAAATCTCTGAAATTGTTGAGTCTTGCTTTATGACAGTATGTGGACAATTTTTATAAATTTTTGTTTGTCTTAAAAGTGTTTATATTCTGTAATTATCAGATGCAGAATTCTATAAATGTTAATTAGATTAAGCTTTTTAATTGTATTGTCCAAACTGCCTATATCCTTACTAATTTTTTGTCTACTGGAGCTGTTAGTAATTTAAAAAGTTTTGCTAATATGGCCCATGATATTGAGGGTTTGTTTATTTCTTCTTGCAGCTCTCTCAATACTTACAATATAAATGAGAATCTTCCAATAGATGCATTAAATTTAACATTATTAAATCTTCCTGATGAATCGAAACTTTTGTTGTTATTTCTGGAAACTTATACCGACAATAATCCTTTTTTTGTGGTAAAACCTAATTTATCTGATACTAAAATAGGTAAAATAGGCTTTATTGTTTATTTTTTATTTGGTTTAATATTTGACTGATATATTTTCCCACTCTTTGCCATCCTTTCTATGCCATGATGTTGTATCTCTCTTTCTTATAAACTAGAGCTGGATTTTTCGTAAAAATTATATCAGTTGGTCTCTGTTTTTTAACTTATGAGCACAGTCTACTTACACTTATTGTGATTAAACTTAATTCTGGTTTTTTTTCATGCTTTCGATTTGTGCCATATTTTGTAGGTATCTTTTTTCCATTTTTTTATTTTTTATGTATTAATTTTTAGTTTTCTCTTATATCATTTTTTCTCTATTGGTTTGGACATTATCTACTCTATTTCCATTTTTATGGTCACCTTTGATAATTTAACATCTCTACTTATGATAAGAACCTTGCAATTGACAAATATTAAATTTTTTCTCTTGAATTATAAAGTGATCTTATAATTCTTAGCTATAAATATTTCTTGTTTTGTATATTATTGGTTTTAGATTTATCTCCTTTTTTTGTTTTGTTTTGTTTTACTTTTAATTCAGATATTGGACATTATCTTCATTAAACAAAGCTTTTTCATTTTTCTACTTGTTCACCAATTTCTTCACTCACTGTTCATTTTAGGGTTCCTTTTCTTCATTTCTCTTTTTCTTTCTCTTTATTTCTTTTATTTTTGTTCTTTCTTTCTTTGAAACATTCTTTAGAAATTCCTATAGTGAAGGAATTTGTAGTAGACTCTTTCTGAGGGAAAAGGTTTTATTTTGCATTTATTCTTCAAAGTGAGAAAACACTTTAAAGTTCACAGTTATTTTCTTTTATTTTTCCATTTATTTCTAGTACTAGCATTTATATATTTTTTTTTGTCAAACTAATTGCCATTCCTTAGTTGATGACTTCTACCTGGCTGCTTTTAAGATTTCTCTCTGCCTTTGTTTTCTGCAGTTTTATTGCAGATTATGAAGTGATATTTTCTCTCATTCGGTTTGTATATATTGTCTGTTGCATCTGTGGGCCTAAATATTTCAAATTTAGAAAAATTCTCAATTACTAATTTTTAGAATATTGTCTACCTCTATATTTTTCCTATTATCTCCTAAAAATTTAACTAGATATTTTTGGACCATCTTATTCTGGTCTTCATAACACTTAACTACTCTTTTGTATTTTCCATTACCTTGTCTCTGTGGACTGAAATCTCACTAATTTCTTTAAATTTCTTTTCCAGTTAATTATTTCTCTCATCACCTGTGTCAAATTTGCTGTCTAGCCATCAATTAGTTTTAAATTTCAGTTATTTTCATTTCTCAAGTTTTGTGAGCTTACATTTGGTTGAACTTAATCTATGGGAAATCATTGTCTAAATTGGTGCTGCTGGTCTACATGACTGGATTATTCTGCCAGGTTACAGGAAGCAATACAAAGCACTTATTTTTAAATTTGTTGCTTTGGGTTTCACTGATCATATAGGAAACTTGAATCCCAGACCCAAGTGATACAAGGTCTGTGGTTGAAAAATGGAATTATATCACCATTAGTATTTCATAATAGTAGCATGTAAACCCCCATGAAATCAAGGGTTTTAATGTTTTGTTTGTTTGTTTTTCTTACTGTAGTTTTCCAAGTACCTGGGAAAATATCTGGTACATTGTAGGCATCCATAAATATCTGTCAAAGAATCATCATCATCATCATCATCATTAGTGTGGGTTTTTTTGTATTTGTGGTACTTTTTTCCCAAAAAACTGTTATAGAAACATTCTGGCATGCTTGTCTTAATTGCAATGTTTTTTTTTATTATTTTAAAAAACTCATATTTTACTAAGGATATATTCCCCTTTGATTGTCCTGGGTTTGTGCAGGAGCCGTCACAAAATGGCCACCACAAGATGGCCACCACAAGCTGGCCATGCGCACAGCGGAGGCAGGGCCCGGCAACCGCTCTGCGGGGTGAGGCCTAGGGGTCCTGTGGCTCCTTGAGGCGCGGAGGAGGCTGGTTGTGGCCTCTCTGCTGCCTCCTGCAAAGGAGGCAGGTCCTGGCTAAGAAGGCGGGTCTCAGCAGGGGAGGGCAGTTGTGAGCAATCAGGCTGGCAGGGGAGCAATTAGGTGTCAATAAGGCTGGCAGGGGAGCAGTTAGACCAGGGGTGGGCAAACTTTTTGACTCGAGGGCCACAGTGGGTTCTTAAACTGGACCGGAGGGCCGGAACAAAAGCATGGATGGAGTGTTTGTGTGAACTAATATAAATTCAAAGTAAACATCATTACATAAAAGGGTACGGTCTTTTTTTTTTTTAGTTTTATTCATTTCAAACGGGCCAGATCTGGCCCACTGGCCGTAGTTTGCTCACGGCTGGGCTAGGGGATGAACAGGCTGGCAGGCAGAAGCCGTTAGGGGCAATCAGGCAGGCAGGCTGCTGAGTGGTTAGGAGCCATCAGTCCTGGATTGTGAGAGGGATATCTGAGGGGTCCCAGATTGGAGAGGGTGCAGGCTGGTCTGAGGGACAACCCCCCTCTGGTGCTCAAATTTTGTGCACCAGGCCTCTAGTATTTAATACTGTCTCCATTACACTTTAAAAAATGTGTTTATATAGTTAGTTTTAAACTTTGTTACTCAAAGTTTTGGTCATAAATTTTTTTTTCATTCAAGTTATAATTTATTTTGATATGGTGAGACTTATTTAAAAACACTATGCTCTTTATTTAAGTGGCTTTAAAACACGGTGGTTAAATTCCTGCTTTGTAGCCAGGTTGCCTAGATTTGAATTCTAGTTCTTTTACTTGCCAGCTTTCTGACTTTAGGCATGACTCACTTTCCACACCTGTAAATGGGGGTGGAGGATTTTTGTGAATTTGGAGAGTGAAAATAGAATTGTGCAAAGGTCATCATGGAAAAAAAAAAAAAGTGCATCATGAGAGAAGCTTAGTGAGAATACATATTAACATTAACAATCATTTATCAATTACTTTTGAGAAAGGACAGGAAGATGGAAAGAATTTATATAATCCATGTTCTCCCTGTGTCTAATAAAGCAGCCATATAAAACCAGAATTGTCACAATTTTGATGACTAAAAGAATTTTTTTAAATCAATGAGACAGTAAATATCCATGGTATTGCATAATCCATCTTTATTTAAATAATGTCATTATGTGTAGGCAAGTTACAGTGCTTTTTGCTAGAAAGTATCAAGTAAATTTGCCAAGTAATAAAATTAGCTGTATTTACATAGATTGTTGCAAGTAAGGTACAATTCCTTATATTGAATATATGTACTATGGTGTGTTATATATTAATCCTTCTTGACTAACGATTTAAAAATTTTTATATAATTGATGCTGTATTCAATGGTTTGTCCAATTGCAAAAAATATTTCACATTTTTTAGCTTAAGAAACATCTACCATGCCCTTTCTGGTAATTTCACACGTTTTATTTTCAGTGACAAATGTTCTAGTGAGTGGCTTACTGTTAGTGTCCTCATATACTGTAGAGTTACACAAGCTTCTGAATACCAGGTTCCAACATTGACTGTAAGGCAGCATCTATTATTACTCAAAGAGCATGGATTCTTCACATCCTAAGCAATGAGACTAGACATTAACATGTCCTTCCCATGGTTGCATTTGGGGGAGATGTCTGGATATTATTTTCATTTTTGTTTGCAGGCATGTTGCCTTGAGGCTTCTTCCCACATATACAATATGTTCATTCCCGACTCAGTATACTCTGCATGCTACAAGCACACAAATCCCCATACACTAGCCATCCACACCAATCTAGCACCTGCTAGCTAAAAAACTGAAATTAGGCACGGGGGAAAGTTGAAACAAAAGAAATGCAAGCGGGTGAATCACAGTTACTTTCTTAAACAAAAGAAGAGTAATGTTTAGAGTTTAAGGGTATAACTATTTACTTGACTTTTCTTAGTCACACACGTGAGTGTGTGTGTATGTGTGTGTGTGTTTCTTTCTTTTTTAACACCTGTAAGGTTATAGCTACAAATTAAGCTGAGTTCTTCAGGTGTTTCCATACCATTAAGTCCCATTGTTTTCTATTGCTGATAACCGAGATCGCCAATAGTTGAAGTGTATTTAATGGCACACAATGTCTCACATTTGAACTTATTTTCTAAACTTTTTTATTTGCAATTTTATCATAAGTAAAACCTAACTACGTTTCTGGGTGTATTTCCATAAGGACACATCAGAGTTCTCATTTCTCTCATCTTCTGAGAAATAACAAAGTGCACAACACCTGTGTTCGCATAATTGACACTAAAACTAGGGTCTGAGAGAGGTAAGGATGGGGTGATAAAAATGGCATCAGGATATTTTTTGAGAAAAATCTTGAATCATGAATGAAAGTGCAATAAGACCTGTGATTCACTGTATAAAAGGAATGTTTTAATAAACTAGTTACTATTTTAAGAAGAAAATAAGTTTAAAACATGAGTAGACTTTTCTAATAGTAAATAGCTCTTTAAATGGGCATTAATCTCGGTATTGCAGATACCAAAATGAGTTACCTGTGTCCTGCCCTGAAGGCAGCTTGGCCATGGAAACAGACACAAATAATTTCAACCTAATGGGATAATTATATGGAACACAGATAGAAAGAAGAAAGAAGCAATGTTGACCACAGTATGTGCACTCTTACCTTAGGATTTTAGCATCTCTCTTCCAATCGCTTAGAACACTTTTCCTGAGATAACTGAGAGGTTTATTGTCCCACTTCTTCCAGTTCTTTATTTATGTCACCATATCATTGATTCCATATTTAAACTTGTAACTGCCATTCCAGCATTCTTTTTTCTCTTACCTCACTTTAATTTTTTCCATAGTAGTTGTCTGTATTTCCATAGTACTCGTCTGTCTTTTTCACTGCAGTATTTCTACAGACTGTAACAGTACGTAGCAGAAAGTGGGCACTCAAAAGATAAATTAATATATTTTGCTTGGAGAGGGTTTTTTTTGTTGTTGTTGTTGTTGTTTATCCTCACCCGAGGGTATTTTCCATTGATCTTTTAGAGATAGTGGGAGAGAGAAAGATCGATGTGAAAGCAACACATTGATTGGTTGCCTCCTGCACCCAGGCCAGGGAGGAGCCTGCAACCAAGGTACATGGCCTTGACCAGAATCAAACCTGGGACCCTTTGGTCCTCAGGCCAATGCTCTAGCCACTGAGCCAAACCAACTAGGGTGCTTGGAGAGTTTTAATAGTCTTCATAAGAGCAATGTTATTTACTTAAGCTCGATCTTCGGAAAAAGTAGTTCCTGTGTCTAAGATGACGTTCTCAGCTAAACCTCCTAGTCCCCAAATGGGGAACGGGTTAAAGAATAAAATGGCTCTTGTCCAGAAAGAGTCATAAATCCATGAGGAATTGTAAACTAACAAAAACAATAACTAGAAAATATTAAAATATTTCATAATCCAATGCTCATTGCATAGAATAAATACTAGTGCTATAGGATATTTCAGCAAGAAATAAAACATATAAAGGTCAAAGTAATTGGTAATGATTTTAGGGAACTCTGAAGTAAATATTAATATTATATGAAAATCAGAGTGAAAATTTTACATTTTATTTTCAATCATTCTTTAATCAAATGTAAGTTTTATTCTGTTTTCTATCAAAACAGGTAATACAGATAATTTAAAATCTTTAGGATATGGTCTATCAAGCAATTGGCACAGGATGGCAATGCTCATGTTAAATATTCTTTTATTATATGGCAGGCATTATGATGTTCTATTATTTTTCCAATCAATATTTAGATTATTAAAGTAATATGTGTACACATTGAAAATTTATAAACATTTTTTACAAAAACCTAAAGGAATATAATGTAACATAAAGGTGAAAATAATACCATTGCTATAAAAAATATCTTAAAACATAACAGAATTTATCTTTTAAAGATAATTTAAATGTGGTCCTTTTTATGCTGAGAAAATATACAGGAATTAACTTTGTCACGATGTTTTTATCTTTACTCCTTATGTAAATCAGTATTTTTATTTGAAACAATTATAGTTTTGTTTTATAATGTTTAAGATGAATCAAAGCATTTAAGATCTAGATTTGTTTGGCTAGCAGTGTGATCTTGTGCAAGTCTACAAATAATGTGCTTTTCTATCAGTTTTCCTCATTAATAATATTGGAAATGACAACCCTTTACCTGCTGATCTCCAAGAGTTGGATGAAGTATATATAAACTAATTTGTGTGCAAGGGTTTTATAAAAATATAGAAGTTTTCTAATATGAGATATAACTATTGCAAAGCACATTCAATCCTACTTCAGGCAGTAGGGATGTTATATTTTTTAAGGTGATCTTAGCCTTTATTTTTAATTTTATTTTTCTTTGGTTATATATTTTTTAATTGACAGATGGCTCACATGACATAATTTCACCCTTTTAAAGTGCACAATTCAGTGTCTTTTAGTATGTTCACAGTGTTTTGTAATCTTCACTACAAATTCCAGAACACTTTCATCACTTCAAAAAGAAATCCTGTACCTATTAGCAGTTAGTCCCATAGGAACCAGGCTGTTTTGTCAGAAATCATAAGTAATACATGTAGTCACACACATTTGAGGAAACAGAGAGTCACCTTATAAAGAAAGACTTCGGTTTTATCAAATAACAGCTATCAAGCTAGATAAAATATTACCTTTAAGAAATATAGGATAGCCTGGCAAATGTGGCTCAGTGGTTGAGTGTTGACCTATGAATCAGAAGGTCAAGGTTAGATTCTGGGTCAGAGCACATGTCCAGGTTGCAAGCTTGATCCTCAGTAGGTGGTGTGCAGGAGGCAGCTGATCAATGATTCTTATCATTGTTGTTTCTATCTCTCTCTCCCTCTCACTTCCTCTCTAAAATCAATTAAATATATCCTATATAATAAAACCCTAATATGCAAATCAACAGAATGGTGAAACAACCTGTCACTGTGATGTGCACAGACCACCAGAGGGCAGATGCTCAATGCAGGAGCATCTGCATTGAGCATCTGCCCCCCAAGAGGGAGATGACCTGCAGCTGCGACCAGGGGACAGGGCCGGCCAGTGGGCAGTGCCAGGCCACCAGCCAAGGCAGGT
Source organism: Myotis myotis (assembly GCF_014108235.1). Classification (NCBI taxonomy): domain Eukaryota; kingdom Metazoa; phylum Chordata; class Mammalia; order Chiroptera; family Vespertilionidae; genus Myotis; species Myotis myotis. The sequence continues at coordinate 180,698,335 of NW_023416335.1, forward strand.
GTCACCAGGTACCCCCCACCCCCCGATCACCCTACCCGCCAGTCACCCCACAGATGGCTCTGATCGCAGGCCAGGCCTAGGGACCCTATGCTATATATTGGGAACAGTCTCTTAGATTTAAAAATTAAAACCTGACAAGGTTACTCTAACACTGAAAAAACAGGATAATGTAGCGATGACATGCATGGACTCTGGCTTGCACATTTTGTGGTCAGTCCTGATTCTGATACTTATAACTGTGTGACAAAGCCAATTACTTAACTTCGCTCTGCTTCAGTTTTTCCACCCATAAGATGGGGAAAATGGTACTACTGCCTCAGAAGGATCATGTTATGTACTACTTTTTATAATCAGGGCAAAAAAATGTAGCTGCCCATACAACAGCAAGATGCCTTTCACCTGTATGAAAAGTATGGTCACTGGTGCATACAGCGTCCCAGGTTGCAAGAGGGATGTCCGCCTGCTGGTTTAGGCCCAATCGGCAATCGGGCAGTCAGACATCCCCTAAGGGTACAGGCCAGACTGAGGGACTCCCCTTCCCCAGTGCATGAATTTCATGCACTGGGCCTCTAGTATATATATAAAATAGATTATAGCAATCCGAAATAATACATTCTTTGAGATATTTTAATCATTATGTTTTTTTAAACTCTGTCATTCGTCTCAAAATTTCCCTTGCCAATAAAATAGCTGTGTTTTTCCATACTGTTTCACATTTGCTTTCTCACTTAACACTGTATTTTTGCCACCTTTAAGTGAGTGATTATCAATTTTTAAAATAGAGAGGTTTTTCTTCAAGTCAGCCAATATACTTTGTTTAAGCATGTATTCTTGTTTAGTAAATGTCTTTATTTTGGTTGACGTCAGTTTTATGTATATTAAAATGGTACTTTATAAGAATGTAATGCTTAAGTTATGAAAATAAGTAAAGGGTACTACTAGAAAAGAATATTTAACTCAACTTGCATACTATTAAAACTGAACTTTCATTGTCTTCATGTGACAGAGTTCTTAATTCTACATTATTTGAAAGTGGTTGTATCCTAGTAACAACACCAACAATAAACACATCACACAAAAGTAAAAATGAAATAGTGAAATGAGCCATTGAAACGAAAAGTCAGTGACCATATAATATTTCGATTTCTATTATATCCAGTAGAAATCTGGTTAAAAAGAAATGACAGTTGCCCTGAAGGAAATAAAGTGTAGGTATTATTGTAGTAGTAGTTGGGAAAGAAAATTGCACCATGTCTTGACTGGATTATTTCTCGATCCTGGCAAAACTATATCCACCTCTTCTTGCCTTTTTTATACAAATTGAGTTTGTATAATCTAACCTCATGGGGCCTAGGGGCCTTTGGTGACAGGGAGGAGGAGGAGGGAAAGAGAAATTAGAAAAAGAAATGTGACAGGCAGTTGTGAAAAGAAAAGCAATTTTCCTTGTGGGTCTTTTCCTAAATAGGAGTTCTTCAATGCAATAGTTCACTTCCTCGGAGCAGTCAGTCAGAATCAAGTAAGTGTGTGCTTGTGCTGTTTTGTGGGGCTTGGCACTGACAGGTTGTATTTAGGAGGGGTGGCAATCCAGGGGGATGGAATGTGGGGAAGTGAGTGTTGTGGCTGTATCAGCCCTCCAGGCAGAGTTAGCACTTGCAGTAGGACAAAAGTATTTGTAGTCATCAGATAACTTTGCAGTCAGCTTCAATAGCATCACTCTTTTCTTTCTACTTTTTTTTTTTTAATTTTGGCAGCCAAGCTCTTAGTAGAACCATCTGTCTTTCTATTAGTATATTTGAGGCCTGTTTTGAAGCCACTTTGTTTGGCAAAGTCACTTTCATCCTTGGAAACGATTTTTTAAAAAAAGTTCTGTGGCTTTTTGCCGAAGAATACTACTATGTAAAAAATCCACATGGCTGTTCATTTTTGTTCTAAAAGAATATGGCTACTTTGTCTTTGTCTTGAATCAAATGAAATTAGAGGTGATAGGATTCTAATGTGACTGTTGGGAAGTGAGAGGCAGGGATTGCAATTTTAGCAGTGTTTTTATGTTCCCGTATTTCTCGATGAGATTTTCTTTAGTCTTCCTAGTAGATTAATTGGAAGATAAATTGACTCCTTTATTTTTAATTTGAGTGCAGTTTTTTTTTTTTTTTTAAAGACCATTGCATTGGGTAGGCTAAACTGGCAAATCGACTTTCGTTACATGAAATGAAAAATCACAGACTATTAGTGGTCATTGAAGATCCCACGCCTCTTCTTGTTAATGGTGGAAAGTCAGCTTTGTTATCCTGGTAACTCCAGTTTGGGTAATTACATCCTCCCACCCAAACCCCTCTTGTAATCTCATTTGGATATTATATTCTTCATTTTCTCAGAACTGCTGTGTAGTATCACTGTGTGCTTCTAAACAGCTGCTCTGTTCCCCACTGAAAGTGGCTGAATGTCAGTGGTAGGTGAGCTGGTCCCTGAAGATGATATATGCTTGAACACTGTAGGAGTCATCAAGATAAACGCTTGAGGAACATTTGAAGAGTTTTGGATTTTACATTTTATTTGTAATTGTGCTGACTTAAATCATATAACTGCCTTTCATGTTGACATTTGCATATGTATTTTTAAACAGTCTTTACCAAGACTTCCTGTTTGAGTGCTCATGCAAACTACTCCTTGGTATCATGGGAGTTTCCCTAGTTCTTTGAGTGCTATATTTTCCTAAGGGTAGTAAGCCTTCCAGGCCTCTCTTCCTCAGGTAAAGCCTAAAGCCCATTGTGGTCAATAGCAACTCTGATTTCCTCATAACCTATGTTTGCAGATGTCCCCACAATACCTGTCTCTTCCCCAACTTGTATGCTGGAATTCACCTTTTTGATTCTCATCTATAGGGAGCGGGTACTCTAAAAAAAACAAACACACACACACACACACACACACACACACACACACACACACGGAAGACTGATGGCATCATGATTTATGTGGTCATTTCTAAGGCCCTAGCATTTTCTACCACTCTTTGTAATTGTCCATGGTTTACTTTATTTTTCATTTCTCATAATGACCACCCAGCTGTCCTTACCTTTGCTGAACTCCCTTCCTTAATCTCTATCTCTCTCATTTTTAAGATATGACATTGCCTACATCGTTGAGAACATTTCTCCCATCAGGCCTGATTTTTCTTACCTTCTCATTTCCCTAAAACAGATTTGCTCATATCACTTATATAGCTCCGTTCCTCTGGTCCCAAGGATGAGATGTCATTTCCATTCAAAACTGGTCTCTAAACCCCTGGCTTCCCTTTCAGGCTCCTCTGAAAGTTTTGGTTCACTACTTAGTTTCTCTCTTTCCTACATTAAAAAATTTCAACTTATGTTTGCTCCTTTTAGCCAATAAATATGCTCAAAAGTCTGCTACCTAAATAAAGCCTATGTATCCCAGACAGCTGCTTTCTAATGTCTCCTAACTCTCACCCAGACTTCTCTGAGGAATAGTCTACATCTGCTTTCTCCTTTTTCGTGCTTGTCATTCAGTCCTCAACCTTTTGCAATATGGTTCCTACCCTCTGCTCTAATGGAATCGCTTTTGTTAGAATCATAACTATCTTATAATTAACAATTTCACAAGATTATTTTTATCTGAATTACTCTTTCTGCTACATTTTTTACTATTAGTCACTACTTCAATATTGAAATCCCTTTGTTGGTTTTAATTGACACTACAATCATGACTTTCTTTATTTGTATCTTACTTTGCTCTTCATAGATTTTTTCTCTGCACTTCGTTCAATTATTATTGTAACCCAGATGATTTTGAGCTGTCTCATTCAGATCCTCTCTAGATTATCGACTTCACAGTCATCAATGAATGACTCCCCAAACCATACCCTCTAAAAATCTCTTCAGACTGGATGTCCATCTGCTAGTAACATAAATCCGATGGAATATTATTTAGGCACCTCATATACATCATATCGCATAACAAATTCATTATCTTTCCATGAAAGCTATTGCTACCTCTCTATGCTTTGGTTTTCTTTTATACTTGTATAAATCTATATATATAAAAGGCTAATATGCTAAGTGTCCCTCGCACTTTCCGACCAATCTCTATGATGCACACTGACCACCAGGGGGCAGACGCTCAATGCAGGAGCTGCCAAGCTGCAATGACTTGGCAGCGGCAGTTCTCGGGTGATGCACCCTGAAACCAGGGAGGAGGGAGCCCGATTCCTTGTGGGGCTGTGTGACTCAACCTTCGGCTATGGGTTATGTTGTTGCTGGGGCACTGTCAGCCTTGAATCTGGTTACTGCACACTTGCATTTGTGTTCCACACCCTGTAAGACAGCAACTTTGTAGAGTGCCCTCTCATACTCCGGGACCCCACAGGGAATGTCAGAGAGCCGGTTTTGGCCCAATACCCACACGCCAGGCCGAGGCACCTGACAGAGGGACCACATTCATTCTGCAGATGCTGGGGAGGGACCACAGGAGGTTGGCCCCAGGGCGTGTCTGGCCCATCTAGCCCAGTCCCGCCCCACTGGCCACCTTCTAATTAATTTCCTTTCAATGTGCATGAATCTGTGCACTGGTCACTAGTAATTATATAAACTAGACACCTGAGAGTTATCTTTGAGTCTGTCCCATTCTTTATCTCCAAGTGTTCAACGTATGCATATGTTAAAATATTTATATATACAAGGGTGGGCAAAATTAGAGTTACAGTTATGAGTACTTGAAAGAGTTTATTCTCATATTTGTATTATTTACTTGCATTACAAATGTAAACCTACTTTTGTCCACCCCTGGCTATCTTCTATAATAATAAAAGTGTAATATGCTAATTAGACCTGACAGCCAATGACCATCTGGATGACCTTCCAGACAAAGCAGCAGTGGTGGGGGCTGAGGCAGAGGTGGTTAGAGGTGATCAGGCACGCAGGAGAGCAGTTAGGGTTTATCAGGCAGGCAGGCAAAGTGCTTAGGGGCAATCAGACAGGCAGGTGAGTGGTTAGGGGTGATGAGGCAGGCAGGTGATCAGTTAGGGGTGATCAGGCAGGCAGGTGAGCAGTTCAGGATTATCAGGCAGGCAGAGGGGTTAGGGGCAATCAGACAGGCAGGAAGAGGGGTTAGGGGCGATCAGACAGGCAGGAAGAGTGGTTAGGGACGATCAGGCAGGCAGGCAGAGGGGTTAGGGGCGATAAGGCAGTCAGGAAGAGTGGCTAGGTGCAATGAGGCAGGCAGGCAAAGGCGGTTAGGGGTGATGAGGCAGGCAGGCAATCAGTTATGGTTCATCAGGTAGGCAGGCAAGCAGTTAGGGACAATGAGGCAGTCAGAAGGATTAGGGGTGATCAGTCAGGCAGGCAGAGTGGTTAGGGGTGATGAGACAGGCAGGCAGAGGGTTAGGGGTGATAAGGCTGGCAGGCAGAGGGGTTAGGGGTGATAAGGCAGGCAGGCAGGCAGGCGAGCGGTTAGGAGCCAGTGGTCCTGGATTGCGAGAGGGATGTCTGACTGCCAGTTTAGGCCTGAAACCAGCAGTCAGACATCCCACAAGGGGTCCCGGATTGTGAGAGGGTGCAGGCCGGGCTGAGACCCCTCCCCCGTGCATGAATGCCATGCACCGGGCCTCTAGTATTTATATATATATATATATATATATATATATATATATATATATATATACAGAGGTATCTCATATACCCTCACATATATAGCCTCCCCCATCATCAGTGTTCCACATATTTACCCTAAATATGTTTTGGCTTTTTCTTCTTATTTATAAGCCCTTCTATTACTGATTAAGCTCTCATAATCTATTGCCTAGTTAACTGTATTAACCTCCTACCTCATCTCTATGCTTGGCCTCTCACATCTTTTCTCCAGGTACTCAGAGTAGTCTACCTAAGCCACTTTAAATCCTTCAGTGGTTCCCCAGAGCCTACAAGGGGGAATCTCAAGTTTCTCATGCTGATACTCACACTGATTCAGGCAGACTTTCTCACCACTGGTTCCCGCTTACATTTTTTGTCATTCTAGATTATTGGTGGTGTTCCCTTCACATGATGATTTTTCTCAGGCCTTCTCCTCTTAGAATCTTTTTCTCACACTCCCATCTCTTTGCCTGGCTAACTCCTACTTATCTATCCATCTCTACACCTGCTATACCTGTCTCCATGAGGCCTGCCTGGCTATGTTAGGAGTCCCTTGTCTGTGTTCCATAGTGTGTTATACAAGTCTATTTTGTTGAATTAACAGCAGTGTGACTGTCCATTTGCCACACCAGCACCAGCATTAGCTCCTAGAGAGCAGGCATTGTATGTGACTACATCTTTGTATCCCTAGTTACCAAAAAAGTACATGTCTGCTTAATAAAAATATTGATTGAATAAATAAATAACCAGACCCACGCAATTGAAAGGTAAATTAATAATCTCAAACATCTATTTAAGGGTTTTGCAATAGAGAATTTACATAAAATATAAAAATTTAACTATGAATAATTAATAACTTTTATTTGTTTTTTACAAGTGTGATAATGTGTTTGGCTTGTGTTGGATTCTTAAGATTTTAGAGGACAAATCTACATGCAGTATTTATGTGGTAGAATTATAAAAAGTGTTAAAACATAATATTTTATCTTAAAGTTGAAACAATATAGGATGTAGCCTCTTGAATTTTAATGTGTTATTCTAACTTGTCAATAACATGCCCCCTAACAAAAAGACTAACATTTTGTGACGAAAGTACTTTACTGAAACGTAATTATAAATGTCACACATTTTAAAACTTAAGTAGGAGCTTAAATGGAATTTCATTCATTAAGTTAAAGGAAATAAATGAATAGTGAAAAGGATTTGGAAATATTCAAAACTGGCAACTATCCTATCTAATAAAGAGGGATTATGCAAATTGACTGTTACTACATCAAAAAGATGGTGGTGCCCAGTCCCTCTGCCCCGCCGGAGTCCCCCAGTCCTTTCAGCCCCACCGGGGGGAGTGGCAGGTGTGTGGTACGGCTGGACCCGCCCTCAGCCCCACAGCCTCCCAAGGCCAGCCCGAGGCACAGGCAAGCCTCAGATGTCAGCTGCCCAGCTGCCCAGGGCCACCTGAGGCTCAGGTAGCCAGGACCAGCCAAGGCTTGCATTGCCAGCAGTGGCAACAGCAGAGGTGTTGATGGGGGCGTCACCTTCTCCTTATCGCCGGGTCACCTCCCACCCCTGAGGGCTCCTGGACTGTGAGAGGGGGCTGGCCAGGCTGAGGGACCCCCCCCTCTAGTGCATGAATTTTCATGTACCAGGCCTCTAGCATAACAATGAATAACAAACTCTATAACTAAAGTAGTTTTAGAATTTATCCAGAAAACATTATACTGTTTTGATGTAATGTGTCCTTTTCTCCCAAAGAGTGGCTAAATTTTGGCAGCAGTGACCTGAACATTAATTAAGATATAGAAATAATAAAGTTGCTGCTCATTATTTGCACTATTTATTTTCTATAAAGTTGCCATGAACAATGAGTTGGTGAATACTAAAGAGTTGCCCCTGGGAGAGATATACAGAGTTAAGTTCCTGAGAGCCTTTGGTCACATCATTTTCACCAACTGATCAAAACATAACCTTATTTTGGTTATGTTTCTGTTTAAAGACACTTCATTTTTATTATTGACTCTAATTGCATTTTTTATCTTGTTACAGTTGATATACATTAATATATTAGTTTCAGGTGTAAACCCCAGTGATTAGACATTACAAACTTAAGTGATCATCCTTATAAATCTTGCAATCTTCTGACACCATACTTAGATATTAGAATATTATTGACTATATTCCCTATGCTGTACTTTGCATCCTGTGACTATTCTGTAACAACCAATTTGTACTTCTTAATCCCTTCACCTTTTTTACCAATTCCCCCCAAAATTCCTCCCATCTGTAAGCCATCAAAACTTTCTCTGTATCTATGAGTCTGTTTCTATGCTACTTGTTCATTTATTTTGTGTTTTAGATTCACTTGTTGATAGATATGTATTTATTGCTATTTTATTGTTCATATTTTTTATCTTCTTCTTCTTAAAGAAGACCCTTTAACTTATCACATAATATTGGTTTGGTGGTGATGAACTCCTTTAGCTTTTTCTTTTTTTAAAAAAAAATATATTTTATTGATTTTCTACAGAGGGAAAGGGAGAGGGATAGAGAGATAGAAATATCGATGAGAGAGAAACATTGATCAGCTGCCTCCTGCACACCCCCCACTGGGGATGTGCCCACAACCAAGGCACATGCCCTTGATTGGAATCGAACCTGGAACCCTTCAGCCCACAGGCCGATGCTCTATCCACTGAGCCAAACCAGTCAGGGCCTTTAGCTTTTTCTTGTCTTGGAAACTCTTTATCTGTCCTTCAATTCTAAATTATAGCTTTGCAAACTTGGTTGTAGGTCCATGCTTTTCATCACACTGAATATTTCTTGCCAATTCCTTCTGACCTGCAAAGTTTATGAGAAATCAGCTGACAGTCTTGTGGGAGTTCCCTTGTAGGTAATTAACTGCTCTTCTCTTGCTGCTTTTAAAATTCTCTTTCATCTTTAATCTCTTGTATTTTAATTATGATGTGTCTTGGTGTGGGCCTTTTTGGGTTCATCTTGTTTGGGACTCTCTGTAATACCTGGAATTTTATGTCTATTTCCTTTACCAAGTTAGGGATATTTTCTGTCATTATTTTTTCAAATAGGTTGCTGTTTCCAGTGGCTTTCCATACAAATTGCCTGTCTTGGCTCATGCTTCAGATTTTCCTAAAATTTTTCATACAAGCAGCATCTGGTCTTAGTGAGCTCCATACTTCTCACTAAGTGGCTCCAGGCCCAGCATTAGCAGCAGCCAGCCATGGTTCACAGCTTGGCCTCCACCTGGGTACCTCCAAGCCCAGCACAAGTAGCAGCCATCTACAGATCACTTTGTAGCTCATGCCGGGTGGCCCTGTGCAGAAAACAGGCAGTGGCTGACCTTGGCCTATACATACTCCAGGAGGCCCCAGAGCCAGCACACGCAGTAGATAGGTTCACCCTGTTGAAGCACCTCCACCCGACCACCTTCATAAGTGACACATTCAAGGGGCGGATGCAGCAGGCACCAGAGCCCCGCTGACGTAAGTCCTCCTCTGCAGGGACAGCCCTTGCACAGCTGATCCTCCATAGTGGTCAGAAGTTGGTGGTCAGTGGTCACAGCCAGTCCTTGCAGCTGATTGTCCTGGAGGTAAATCCTTCCCATGGACATGCCAACAGCCATAAAGACTCAACTATAAGAAGAGGGTGCACACAACCCACACATACCTTGAATGTCCAGCTTGAGTGATTAGAGAGGTTGTGCGACTGGACCCTACAGGACACTTACTACATTAGGCCATTCTACCAAGCCTGGGAGAGGTAGCACCTCTACCTAAATATAAAAACAAACACAGGGAGGCTGCCAAAGTGAGGAGACAAAGAAACATGACCAAAATGAAAGAACAGAACAAAACTCCATAAAAAGAATTAAACAAAATGGTGATAGCAACCTACTAGATGCAGAGTTCAAAAATCCTGTTTATAAGGATGCTAAATGAACTTATTGAGATAGCATAGAAAAAGACCAGTAAAAATGGAGGATAGACAACCTGGCCAGTGTGGTGTGGTGGATTTTGTGTTGTCTTGTGCACCAATAGATCATTGGTTTGATTTCTGGTCAGGGCATATGCCCAGGTGGCTGATTCAATCCCCTGTTGGGGTGCATGTGGGAGCAACTGATCAATGTTTCTTACATCAATCTTTCTCCCTCTATCCCTCTTCCTTTCTCTCTGTCTAAAAATCAATAAATGCATTTTTTTAAAATGAGGGATACACTAACTGAAATGAAGAATAATTTACAGGGAATCAACAGTACAGTAGATGAAGCCAAGAATCAAATCAGCTGTTTGGAATATAAGGTAGCAAAAAAATACCCAATCAGAATAGCCAAAAGAAAAATTATTCTTAATGCACTTTATTCATTTTTTTCAAGGTTGAATTCCAACTTTATTTTTTTAATTTATCTGTTTTGTTGAAAGTATTAAAGATGTCCCTTTTTTATGCATTTTAAACAGTGAAATTGCCAACAAGATTTCTTGCTACTTTGCGCAAGTCTGTGAGTGACTGCAAAAGCACTGATACAATAAGTTTTATGGGAGTACAAGTAAATTTTAATGAGAAGGCAAATTTTCAAATACAAAACCTACAGATTATGAGATTAACTGTATTTTTACATGTTTCTGGTTGCATATGTGGATTACGTTTCAGTTACATAGGAATTTAACCACACATTTTGGATTATATTTACTACATACTTTATTTTCAATATTACTGCAATGCTTTATACTCTGTTCTATGATATGCTAAAGAAAACCCATCATTGGGACTATGGAATTAGGCTGATTTTCTGTTATAATTCCTTTGTCATTCCTAGGTCCTTCCAACCTACTCCCCTCCCTTCTACATTTTTTATTATGTGAAAGAGACTAGATTAAGAGTCAGATGATGTGGTTTCAGTGTTCACTTTGCTCTTACCTGAGTGTGGGTTCTTAAACAATTTATATGGCCAAACTAAGTCTTATGTTCTTAGTAGTACAATGAAGGTGTTGTGCTAGATAATATCTAGGACATTTCTCAGCCTTAAAATTCTGTTATTCCACATATGCGGATCTTGGAAATTGTATATATTAAAACAAATTATAATGCTAAGGAAAAATTATTTCAATAATTATAATATGGTCAAAGTTGAGAATACACACATTTTTAAAAGCCCTAGAATTATTTTATTTTTATTTTTTATTGTTGAGAGTATTACAGATATTCCCAATTTTCTCCCCTTTGCACCCCCCTCCACCCAGCTCCCGCCCCACCACAGGCCTTCACCTCCCTATTATATGTGTCCATGGCTATGCATATGAGTTCTTTGGTTAATCTCTTCTCACACCCCCTCTCCCTTTCCCACTGAGATCTGTCAGTCTGTTCCATGTTTCCATGTCTCTGGACCAATTTTGCTCATCAGTTTGTTCTTTCAAATACTAACATTGTTAGCTGAAAGAAACATTATAATATATGTGGCTAATATGCTAAGTGTCTGACTGTCCAACCAGTTGCTATGATGCACACTGACCACCAGGGGGCAGATGCTCAACGCAGGAGCTGCTGTGATGCACACAGAGAAATGGCACTGTGGACCTGGTGCCCACAAAGCAACACTCAGCTTCCCCCAAGTGGGACCCAGGCCTCGCCACCATCCTGGAGTAACAGCCCACCAAAGCACAACCAATGCTGCTGAGACCCCATGGTGCAAAATGTGGCCCACAGCCCAGCCCAGAAATGGCCACTGTGGGTGCCAGGTAATGATGTCACATAGCAACGCCCTGCTTCCTATCCCTAGTGACTAGCTTCCTTGGAGTTTCTTCAGCCCAGGAACAGGACTTGCTGTATAGCCAGGTGCAAACATTTCACACTTTAACCAAATGTCTGTGAAGTGTTTTCCCCGTGCCTCATCTCATTTGGTCCTCACAGAAGTCCTGGAATAGGTAGATAGGAGACTCATAATCTTATTTTCTTTCCATTAGCTGTAAAACAGAGATTTAGAAAATTTAGAAACTTGACCTGACTGAAAAGAAGTATGAAATGGTGGGCCTTGAAAGTGATTTCAGGTTTCCTCACTGTGCAGAATATAGTCAAACACTGCTGCAGTTAAATATTTTACCCTTTGTTCTCCCTACCTGATCTACAATAATAATCTGCTTCGTGTTGATATTTACTGCTGTGTTGCTGACAATTACCTGAAAGAGAAGTTGGGGTGCTTCACTGAGCTGGAAAAAGTTTAGCTACATCAGAAATCAGGTCTAATTAAGCAAGTTTATTCTCTATATATAAAAGGCTAAGTTGACTCATGCACGTGCGACATATATAAAGCTCTCGCTGGTGGTACCAATCGCACACATGTGTTTTGATCTGTCATTGTCGATCATGAATTTGGTTGACACTTCTATTATAGAGAAAGGGAAAATAGTGATTTTAAAATATTTTTCTAATTAATTTCCTTTCAATGTGCACAAATTTGTGCACTGGGCCACTAGTTAGACTATAAATGAATTATCTGATATAAACTGTCCTACACAGATAGGCTTATGTACACACAATGACCAGTTAAACAATAACACAATCCATTTAAAATATAAATAAGATATTTTTTAAATCTTAAAAATAAAATTACCTAGAAAACTATAAGAATTATATGAAGCAAGAAAAGATTTAAATAAATTGAAAGATATAATCTGCTGTTAGGCATCAAACCATAAGGTTAATGAATCCAAATAGAAATTTCATATTCTAAAATTACTGTGGAAAATAAATGTCATAAAAGCCAAGTTATATTTGAAAAAGAAAATAGTAATCCTGGAATACTTTTATTAAAACACACTGTAAAGCTATAATAATTAAAACATCATTTTACTAGACCATAATAGGTAGGAATTACAGAAGTATGTAATAAATTTCTAATATTTCTGGATAACTTTTTTGTTTTTTTATGCATGGGTAATTCCAAGAGTCATGGATATATCATAATGTATAAGACCATTTTGCTATAACAAGAATGGGAGCACAAATAGTTGGCACGTTATTCTTCTTGATGAAATTGAAATCCTTTGTGGTCATTAAATAACATTTTTGTCCACAGGCCTTTTTTGAACATTTGGAGTTGTCTCATGAAGATATTATGAGAAAGATAGGACTATATAATTCATTCTTCTTTATTTATGAATTATCAATGCACAAATAGTTTACCTCTTGTTCTGAGCTCTGAAGGTATAATAATAAAGTTACAACCTCTTTCCTTTTTAAGGTCATAGGTCATTAGGGAAACTCAGGTTATGTAAATAACTATTATTCAATACAGTAAGTATTACATTAGTTTTATGAGGTTAAAAGAAGTAACAGTTCTTTCTGCCTGGAAATTGGCACCATAAGAAAGAAGTGCTTCACAGGCAAAGACATTATGTAGATCTCAAAAACTTTTTAAAAAATAAGTAGAATTTTGCCAAGAAGAAAGGGAATAGAGAAATCACTCAAAACAGAGAAGAAAATACTTTTGAATCCATTCGAGCATGGAAAAACACCGAATATGCAAGGAACTCTTCATGATCCATTGAGGCAAGAGGACAGCATATCTAAAGGAGGGCAGCAGAAATGCCTAGGAAGGTAGACAGAGGACAGATTGTGAAGAAACTTGAGTACCAGGCTGAGGGATTTGGTCATTACTTTCTAAACCAGCCAAGTTTCTTTCTTTTGTTGTTGTTGTTGTTTTTACAAGAAGGGCATGTAAAATACAGATACAAGACTCACTCAGAAGGAATTCTGTGAGGAATATAGCTTAATATCTGGTCTATCCTGTGGGCACCAGCACCTATAAAAGTCAGGCAGAGTCTCCCTTTTAACTAATTATGTATGTGAAAGTGCTTTGTAACTCAAGGCAAAAATGAAGAAAACAAAAAAAAAATGTGTTGACAGTGACTGAAAGCATTCTTTAAGACAGCGCTTCTCAAGTGTGGATGCACATTGTAGTCATCAGGGGAACATGAAAAAATGCTGATGGCTGGGTCTCACCACTGATTCAGACTTAATTGGTCTGGGAAGCAGTCTGAGCACTGAGGATTTTTCAGAGCTTGCATGGTGATACTCATATGCATTCAAGTTTGAGAACTACTGCACTAAGAGAAAAAACTATTCTTTCTGCAATTCTGTAGTAATTATTTTTCTCAAATGTGTGCATGTTTCATTTTAAGTTTCTTCTTCCCTCTAAAATTCTCTTTTTAAATTTATGATATATCATATAACCAACATTGTCTTAGAAAGGAAGAAAAATAGTATATAAAATATAACTTAGAAACAATGAAATATAAAGGATATAGAGTTGCTGGTGATAATCCCTAACCAATGTGGCTGGTTTCTTGTTTGTCTCTGCGTGTTACTCTGGTCAACATTCTCTGCTGACACTGAACTGGCCCCCATACTGTTTTGCCTTCCAATGTCCATCCCTTGTTTTAGGCCACTTATTCCTACATTCTTGCTCAATCTGCAGGCTCTAATTTTTTGAGTCTTTAGTCAATTATTTTTCATCGATTTCTACATGAAGTTTATCTCTTTTCCAGAACATTCAAAAAACTGTTGGCTGTAGTTTTACTAAAAAGGTATGACAGTGGCGGGTTTAAAATTCTATCGGCTAGAAGAAATAATTTCCAATTTGGAGTGATTGCTGAAAAGAGATGTCTCATTCTTATAGTGCTCATATCTCTCTCATCTCTCCCACTCTCCCATTCTCTCCCTCACTTCCTCCCTCCCTTCCCACATCTCTCTCTCTCACACACACTCTCAACCCCAAAGGGACACTCACCAATCAAAATCTCAGGAAGAGCTTAGAGGTTTATTGTGAAAGATGAAGGTGAAACTGAGGGTAGACTTTTAATGTGACAAATGATGAGAACTATAGGAATCATAACTGCCCTGAGAATGTGCAGTGCTACGGAAGAAAGGAAAACAAGTCTGAGAGATATCTCAGAGTTGCTGTTAGGATTAGTGAATGGATGAACTTGTAATTTGGTGGTATAGTTGCTTTACTTTTTACTATTCTTCCCACTGTAATGTAAGCTCCATGGGCACAGGACCTTGGTTTATTGTTCACTATTGTATATCTACTGTCTAGTTCATTTTTCTTCTGCAGAGTATGTGTTTATCAAATATTTTCCAAGTAACTGAATTAATGTGGAGCAGTAAGTAAAAATAAAGTGTCAGATGTGTGATTTTCAGCATGATTCTAAATTCTCATTCACATATTCAGTGACAAACACTGAACAATAATCATGTTCACCAGGGAGATCTTGCTTAAATATTTGGAAAGCATATCCTAGGTACTTTAGTTAATGACCACCTCTACATTAGTCACTAATGTGACATAGCTGCAGAAATGACAGCATTAGGTCTGGAAATTCTTGTTCAGTTCAAAGAAGATAGTTATTCCATTGTGCTGTATTATTCATTTACTGATGTGAAATCCATATTCCGAGAGTTATACCAGCTAATTAAGGCGTAGTCCAAAGAAGGCAACCAGAGCAGTGGCTATGTCATTCACAGAGTGGTTTAAAGCTTGAGAAATGATAGATGAAGAGCAAAGTATGAATAGAGCAGAATTCAAGGGATTGGATTCTAGACCTAGTTTCAATGGCCGTGGACAATTAAGTTGTCTTTTGGCTCCAGTAACCTCTTCTATAAAGAAAGGGGAAAGTCTTACTCTCTAAGATTTCTTCCAGCTATTTTATTTAAAAATCATAAATTTTCAATTCTATGTGTCAACATGAGAATTACCTTCAAGTAATGAAGAGCTGCTCACATATAAAATTATACTGGTTTGGTTGGTTTTATTTTAGAAAGTAGAATTATTCCTAAGAGGCAGGATTTACATGAGGAGATTTTAGTTCAACCTAAGGGATTTTTTTTAACCATTATATTAATGCAATGAAAAGGGGCTTGTTGTGTGAAAGTAGTGATACATGCTTCATTCATCACTCTCAAGGCTATCATATAGGGAAATTACTCATCAGGTCAGAAAATGAACTTGATAACACCTTTCAGTTATTGTATATTTTGATTCTCCTAAGGTAGTGCCAAAGCAAGACTTCAAGCCCAGTGTTCTAACAAGCTTGTATGCCAGTATATTGAATTGAATAAATGATTTTCTTTTATCATAAAGTAAGAAGGGTGGATACATGGAGCAGCAAACTTCTTCTCTTTGATCCTCTTTATCATGTTCAGCAGGTTCAAGGTCAACTGCCGCCATTAATGATTCCCGTATTCCCTCCTGATCAACGGACACTGGCTGCAGCTGCCCAGCAAGGATTCCTCCTGCCTCCCGGCTTCAGCTACAAGGCTGGATGTAGTAAGTACCATTGAGTTTTCTCATTTGGGAGTGGGTGGAGGGTATAGCATTAAATTAGGCAATTTAACATTTCTGCCACACCAAGAAATGAGATCACCCATATAGCATATTTATTTTAAAGGGGAAACACATAGAAGGTATTGAAAAGGATTCATGTTGGTATGTAAAAGAGCTCAGATTATTTCTGTGCTTCTGAAGCCAATATTTACTCTTTAGAATTAAGTTTCATAACTTCTATTTCCAGTGTATTCATAAAATATGAATACTATAATTTTCACGTTTCATTTATTTTTACATAGGTAACATAGGAATATGCTTTCCAATAACTTTCCATTGTTGTTGTTTACTTAACGATAAACCCACGTTTTTTAATGTTAATTAGTTGTAGTTGGCCTTCCATTATCTGTCTCCACCCTATGTTTACAGCTTAATTTTTTCCTAGTCTTCTTTTAGTTCCCAGACCAAACTTCTTTCTTAACTCTGGACTGGCATTTTGAGTGTTCACTCTCCTTGATGTTCTAAACCCCTTTTAACTCAGAACAGGGAGAGCTTGCCTGTTAGATCTCTTTTGTCTGGTTCCTTTGGATCTTGAATCTACAGGCGTGGGAAAATATAAGTTTATGTATGATTATATTGTACTAATAATGCAATAATAAATCAATAAATAAAAATACAATAATAAACTCGCATACTCACAATGGTACACCTACTTTTTCCCACCCTGTATTTTCTCTTTCCTTTTAATTAAAAGCTCTATGAGAGCAGGTGCTTATATTATCTTATTTATTGTTGTATCTAAACTTTTATTATAACATTCAACTATTTATTGAATGATTGTATGAATAATGAATGAGTCCTCTTACAAACACTACAAGGGCATTTTTGCTCTAAGTGATGAGTTACCAAGATAACGGTTTATATTGCTTATTAACTTTACATGCCTCTTATTTTGACGTTTTTTTTACCAGAACCAAAATTGCACATTGTTACATTGTTAGTTTTAGAAACAATCAAATACTTCATTTTTAAAAAATTTACATCACCAAAATGTCAACTATAATGTGTTAAATAAAAATAGTAAGTTCCAAAAAGTGGCTAAATTAATAAGCTAAATACCTTCTAAAACATCGTTACTACGCCTAGAAAGATTATAGGGAAAGCAAGCTTATTGAAATATTTTTCATTGATTAAAGCAGAACACCAATGAAAACAATTAGTGAAATAATATCACTTTAGATATTTATGCAGAATATCATTCTATAAATAACAATAGATTTGGGTTCATTTATATGTTAATAAATAAATATGTTATATGTTAATATGTCCCATTAGCATCTTGCTATGCTTCAGTATTTATTACATTTGCAAAACTCTAGCCACCATTAATAGAAATCATATCTAAGTTTCCTGTTAAATGATGTTTTGAATTTTCGTAGTTAGCATTTATGTCTAGTCTTTAAACCTTTCAATATATAATATTGAAAAAATGAAATATAATTTTTCAAATATACAAAGTAATTTGGGATGAGTAATTGTAACTTGAAGTCTAAATAAAAAGTGAACTGAACTCAGGACTATAAAAATTCACTTCTATGGTTTTGTGGGTTTTACACTGTGTTTTCACATCTTTTTCCTTTTCTTTTTTTTTTTTTTTACACTTTGGTTTCCTATTTTTTAAGATAATGTTCTCACTCTGGATTTTTAATTTATTCATTTAATATTATTTGCCACATCATTCCTTCTTTGTAGATCGATTCATCAAGAAACACCAACTTTTAAAAATAAATAATTTGGGGCTCTATTTACATTTTAAATGTTTAAATTCTAGGAATAATTTAAATTCTAAAAATAGAATGTTCAGTTCTATTGCTACACTAAATTCTGAGATTTTAATCATAAAGTTTTTGTTTTCTTTCCATTTTCCTAAGGAACTACTATTCACATTAAGCAAATGTTGCAATATAGTTTTGGTAACCTTGGCTACTAAAATGAAAAAAGACACTTTTAAAAGTCATCAGTTGCCTCAGACTGCACCTGCAATATATACATATAGACTAGTTCTGTTTTCCAAAAAGAAAAATTTTAAGCAACTATAGAAAAAAAGTCCCATTAGCAATTATTGTGCTGAAGAGAAAACCACATTGAGTATGAACAATAGCATAACTGTAGGCTTGGAAAAGGTCAAGAACACCTTAGCCTCACTCCCGTTTGACAGAGTTGGCATACTAAATTTGTTCAGCGTGACTGTAAAGTGGCAGGCAGAAATTTTTCCTTTCCTACAATTGTGAGTGTATTAACCATTTGATACTCATACCCGGCGTGCTTGAAGTTATAAAACGATACCACTTCTGATAAAATAGAGTAAGATCTCCATAGTTGGGGGCAACCTTGAAATGAGCATCAGGCCAAACTCTAAAATTAAGAAGCCAATGGCAAAAGAAAGTGGCACCGCTTGTTGACACCCTGGCAGGGTGAGTCGGTTTGATTGAGGAGGTGGGTGGAAGCAGTAAGTAGTGCAAACTACTTCCTACCTAGTCACACTGCGGCAAGGAGTAGCGGTAGGGAGACAAGGCAACCTAACATCCCCTCTCTTCAGTGGGCCTTCATTTTTATTCCTCTCATAATTGTCAACCACATGTGACTCCTCTGATTTCAGTTGTTTCGAGTGATATTAATAGTGTCAATGAAAGAGACTGCCTAATCCACCTTGATTGGAGTTCCAAGTCAATGTATACCATTTGTTGGTATCAAAAACTCAAATGTTTTTTATCAATCCATAGAAAGTATTGATGATAAATTTTCCTGTTTAGACTATGACCTGATAAAATAAATAAAATGAAAACCTATGGAATCTTACGAAAAAAAGCTAATATGTTCTCAACAGGGACGTAATAAAACAAAATTACAGGTCGGGCGACTTAACCATCATACATTTCACTAACATCTGTTTCTGAAAATAATACGCTTTTTGTTGGACATAAGGTTATTTTCCCTTTAAGAAATATAATGGTAGAAATCAGAAAAAAAAATAGTGTGGAATATAGCTGTACATCATTAAACAATATAAGAAAAAAATCCCAGTTTTAAATTATATTTATGGGCACTAGCTCATTTTAATCAGAAAACAATCATTACAGTCCTGAAATAAACTTGAAAAATCTAAACACCAAGGTTCCGATTCTGAATTATAAACTAAGTGGGTCTTCAAATGAATTGGTTCAAGTGCACTTTGGGTGGCGAAAGAGTCTAAGGACATCATGGAGTTGGAATCGTTTTACCTTATTCTTCTACTTTGATTATCCTTGTACAAGTTACTGAGCTTCAGCTCCCTCATCTGCAAAATGGATTAATAACACCCATTCTACTAAATCATTAGAGATTAAATAGGATTATATATGAAACAGGGTCTACCACGGTGCCTCTTATTAAATTATTTATAAATGATAAATACTGAGTATAATGCTGGGAAAACACAGATCCTATTTAAAAAAAAAAAATAAGATTCTTTTCTAAAACCCCACCCAGCAATTAATTGCATTTTATATCCTATCTGGGATCACATTCATTCTACCACACCTGCATGAAGCGTCCTCTAACTAGGAAAACTTAATTGTTTAGAGAAAAGTATTACAGTGCTGATGGAAACACTTACGTCATGTAGATATAACCTTAACCTGAACTATCTTCATTATAATCACTAACTTTTAATCTTTTCTATTGTCATTTTCCACTTGTCTATCAGAGCTCAAGTTTGAAAAGATCATGTGATTAAAAAATGTATGGAATCATTGTTTTGGCTGTAGGAAACTAGAAATGTATTCACATACTCATTCTGCATTCTAACACATTGATTAATGTTTCAGAAATGTGCTAAATAAAATGGCCACATAAAGTTACTGATTGAAATATTTAATTGCCTTATGAGATTAGCTTAAATAAATAGAAGTCGATGAGCCAAGCTTAATAAACTTAAAATATGTTGTATTTACTCTTCATCGCTTTCCTGAACAGTATTTCCGCTTTCAATAAAAAAGGAAACTCTCAGTTAATTAATTCCTCATACGCCACAATAAAATTAATGTTTAGGAGTTAAATACCATAAACTTCCTCAGGCATATTTGCTGATGTGTTCCTGTTTTCAGTTAATGTCACATGTTTCATTGTTTAATGGAGCTATCATGTGGGTCCTATTATATTTCTCTGCGGAAAGGGTCCATGTGTCTGGCATTTTAGGAGGCTGCATGCTAATTTCTGGTAACCGCGTCAGCTGACACACAGGTCACCGACAGTCAGTGCTGAAACAATCGCCACATCACAAGCTAAACACCACTGACATGGTACATCTTTATCAAACTGACCAGATAGGAAACATGTGTTGTCAGGTTTGCATAATGTAGGTTCTGGGTAAGTAAACAGAGAGAAGAGGTTGTAATCATAGCTCAGGCTTCTGTGTGTGTGTGCATGAGAATTATTGTGACCAGCTCTTCCCTTATCCCACCCCCCATCCCCCATCTTATAAATCAGACTTTGGGCACACCTGACTTAGTTATAAATATGTATAGTTTAATTTTATATTTCCTTGTTTCATTTTTACTTTTTCAATTGCAGTTTACATGTAATATTATTTTGTATTAGTTTTAGGTGTACAGCATAGTTGTTAAATAACCATATACTTTACAAAGTGTTCCCCCCGATATTTTCAGTACCCACCTAACACCATATTGCAATATTAATGACTATATTTTCTATGCTGCATTTTACATCCCATGACTATTTTGTAACTACCAATCTGTACTTCTCAATTCCTTCACCTCTTTCAACCAGTCCCCCAACTCCCATCCCTTCTGGCAACCATCAGTCCGTTTTCTGTATAAATATTTATATTTTTAAAGGATTTCTTTGGTACCTGAACAGCCAATCATTTAAATTCCCATCTGAAGGAAGTTAGATTGATGGATTAAGAATATGAAATGATTAAAAAGTAAAAAGAACTGAGTATATAAAACATTCTAGGGTTATATGGTGACAGCCACCTTTCAGTTTTATATGAGAAATGTTTCTAGGTCAGTAAAACATGTTTTTTGCTAAAATAGAATCAAAATAATTTTATAAGTTTCATCACTGAGAAAAAGGCAATAGATACATATGTCTTTATTGTGGCAAAGTATCATAACATGCTATAAAAATAAAAGCTTATATTATTTATAAAACATAGACATAATTTTAAGCATATTACTCTCTGAGGTGATAAACTGAGCTCTGTTAATAACCATTATTTGATCTAGTCTCCCCCCAACACACAGATGCTGCCACCACAAAAAATAGTACACACACAGCAAACAAAAAGAAAAAGCCCTTTCTTTGATAAATTCATCACATTTTATTAGACTGTAACTATATTAATCTTTTAAGCCACATTATTTGATTTTTAACAGTTAAGAACATAAGAATGCCATTCAATTTTAATATAAACCCATTTAGCTCAGTATTTACATTTTGGCATCATTCTTGTTCTTCACAATGTAAATGTGTTAAATGAAAAGAGTGCTTAGCTAATGACACTAGGAGTTTTCAGTCAAGAGGCCTCAAAACATGGTATTACCGTATGAATTTGCCCTAGTCCAGCCCCATCCTCAGAATTCTAAGTTCATATTTTTGTTGCCACAGCAAACATGAAATCTCATTTCAGTAGTAGATTCATACTAAGGTCATCAAACTGAAATGTAAGCCAAGAAGAGCAATATATGATTGTATTTGAATAAATGTAACTATTAATGATAATTGGACGACTCTATTCTCCAGTACATGTTCTCTTTCACCATAGAAAACTCCATTAGGAGGCAAACTTCAGCCCTAGCTGGTTTGGCTCAGTGGATAGAGTGTTGGTCTGTGGACTGAAGGATCCCAGATTTGATTCCAGTCAAGGACACATGCTGGGGTTGGGGGCTCAATTACCAGTAGGGTGAGTGCAGAAGGCAGCCAATCAATGATTCTCTCTCATCATGGATGTTTCCATCTTTCTCTCCCTCTCCTTTCCTCTCTGAAATTAATAAAAATATGTTAAACGAAGAAGGCAAACTTCAGTTATAAGGTTGATAGGGAATGTAGGGAAGTGGAAAACATATTTACTAAAGCAGGCTAAGATAGCATTTTGCTTCTAACTCTACAATAGATAGATATTGTCCATGAGGACTGAATAGGTCATGCTCTTGGAATATCATGTGAAATCACATATTGTATTAAGTTTACCTACTGTAAAAGGCCAAAATAATACAAGGTTAAACATGAGAAAAAGAATGTTTCTCACTCACATGGTAGTTCAAACATTCATTGCTTATATGGTCATTCCATGCTATTCAGTCCCAGGCTTGTTCTCTCTCTTTAAATATATATATATATATGTATATGTATATGTATATGTATATATATATATATATGTATATATATATGTATATGTATATGTATATGTATATATATTGTTATTGATTTCAGATAGGAAAGGAAAGGGAGAAAGAGACACAGAAACATTAATGATGATAGATCATTGATTGGCTGCCTCCTGCATGCCCCACACTGGGGATTTTGCCCGAAACCCAGGCATATGCCCTGACAGGGAATCAAACCATGACCTCCTGTTTCACAGATCGACACTCAGCCACTGAGCCACACCAGTCAGGCGACTTGTTTTCCACAATTTTGGCTTCCATGTCATTGTCTTAGATACCTTCTCCAGCTACAATATTCCCATTCCAGTTAGTGGAAAGTGCAGAAGCAGGGAGTACTATAACTATGTATTAAACAGTACTATTTCCCTGATTTATTTTGACTGTTTTTCAAAGAATATATTTATTTAAACATTTCTTAATCCTATTTATATAGTCAGCTCATAATGACCCTTCACATGTTTTATAATATATTAAAGATAGCATTTGCTCACTGCAGCAATCTCAAGTAATGCAGAAGCATAACAGGAACTAAAATTATCTGCCTATACTCATATACTCCTTTAATGGCACTCCCCAGAGGTAATTATTGTTGACAATTTGGCACCTATTTTTCCAGAGCTAGATATAGATATAAATATGTATTTATATAAATATGTATATATACCTCTTTATATTTAATTATAAATATGTAAAAGTAGGATATTAGCATATCTATATGTTATAATCTGTATCCTATGATACATATGTATAAAAATTATGATATGTACTACATAATTTATAATGTATGTGAGAACAAATAGAGTATATTCTATTTATAAATATAAAATATATTGTGGCCATTTTTCTTCTTTTACATGTTTTACACATAAATCACACTGCATCATATTTTATTAAGCTGGATGTTCCATATTTTATTTGTTTCCTACTAATAAATACTTAAATTTGTCTACAATCTTGACAGTCTTAAGCGCTGTTACAATAAACATTTTGCATGCACTTATTATCCTCAATATCTGGTATTTCAATTTTGTACATTTGTCCCTTATTTGACCATTTTTACCTGAGAGAATGCCTATAAATTCTAATGCTGAGATGGTTAATGCAGGCTTTAAAACATTCAAAACTGACTCCTCCGAGTTAAGCTATGAATAAGCATCAGTGAGAAGTAACCTGAAACTATTAATTGTCTGAATTTAATAAATTCTTTTAGAAAAAAAAATTAAACAAGGTATCAGAAGACCTTGGTAATCCCAATCCCATTTCATATTATTCTATGCCCTTAGGCAAGTCATTTTTCTCTTTGTGCCTTAGCTTTTTATCTTTAAGGTAGCTACATTCATTAGTAATGTCTGCCCAACTCACTTCACAGATTATAAAAATCAGATGGGATAAGTGTATGCATTTTAAAGATGTTAATTATTGTATAATGTATCTATTAGTTAGTAAATGTATAAACCCATTTTGAAAATTTAGAATGTGACATAATGAAAAGGATTTCAGGAATATATTCTAGGTCATTATATTTCTGACCATTCAAGACATTGCATTATTTGTTTTTCATTTTGGGGGGAAGGGAACATTCCATAACAGTCGTTAATTTCTGGAGGTCTAAAATTCACCATCCTTGTAGAAAGCTCTAAGCGAGGACTCATCCCCAATTTATATCCGATAGGCTTATTGTTACAATGGTTTAGGAAGCTTTCTGTTCTCAAACTGCAGATCACAGACTCTGGCTACATTCCAGGAAGAAGGATGTCTATCAAAAACCCTGACAGACAGAAAAGTAGAAAGGCTATAGTGTCAAGAAATGAAATGCTTGCTAAACCTTAATACTAAAAGTGAAAAATAAAAGAGAAATAGCACTTGATTTGGTGTTAAGTGGCTCCTACAAACGCCCTTCTTCCAAATCCCTACTTTCTAATACCTGAATCTTTTTGGATGCTTTTCTCTGTATCACTTCCTTACTCATAAGACACAGAGGCAAAATTTAGACATAGTAGTCTAATATATAGATCTGGATATTGAAGCAGTTCCTTAATTAATGTTTCTATTTGAGCAGCTTAAAATGAGTTATTATGCAATAGCTTAAATGATGCCTTAGCAATAATGCTGGAATAAAGAAGGAAAAGGAGACTTTTTTGATTCATTGTCACCTTTTCAGGGATGTTTAAATTTCTTAGATAATTAATCCAGGTATTTTTACTGGTACTGTAATTCATTCAATTTATGGGCAAAGACGTAAAGAAATAATGCTATTATCTTTTATATGTAGAAATGTCTTCCCATTTGGAGAAGTGTTTCTCCAAGAGTTTACTAGCCAACTAGGTAACTATTAAATTAAGTAAGATAAAGTGTTCATATGCTATGCCACATTAAAAGACATAGTATTTTTTTTATTTGTAAAAATCTCTGACTAAAAAATGTGAGCCTGTGGCAAATCAGTTAAGAACTACCAATTACCTAAAATATATATTTTAAATACAAGCAGAATGGGATAGACACAGATGGAATATGATAGGCGTATGCATAGAATTTAACAGAACTCAGAGGAAAGGCAATGCATTTAAATCTAGGAGTGGTGGAAAGTGCCAAGAATGATTTATTAGAGTCTAGGCCTTTACATCAAATCCCAAAGGAAGAAAGGCAACTAAACAATTGAATAAGTTTTGGGGGTGGAGGAATACAGAAATAATACTACAGACAATTATTAAAAAACAAACAAACAAAAAACACAGCTTGGAGGAAGAACAGAAAGCAAAGGTTGAAATAGGGTGTACATGAACCTATAAGCAGTTTGGTATTGTGAATTAATTATAAGGCAAGGAATGACAAATGAGTAGTTTAAGGACATAAAAAGAGACAACTCAAAATATTTATAGACCTTACTTGCTGGAGGTACTGAAAAACCACTTAAAGGCTAAAAACTAGGGTTGAGATCATACTGGCATTTATTCATCCATCCACCCATCCATCCATCCATCCATCCATCCAAACAACTATCCATGTTAAGCCTTACTTCTCTGGTCCAGTTTTGTTATTTTCAGTCCTTAACACACAGTATACTATAATTAATAAATATTTTAAAACTCTAATTACAACCAATGAATATTTATTGTATACTTGTAATGAGTAACACTTGAAAGCTGAATAGAGAATTAATTTCTTTTGCAGAGAACTGGAGGCAGGGAGCTCTTCTAGTAGTAAGAAATGAAAGCCTGGGAGTTATAAAACAAAGCTGGTGATTGATTGGCCAGGGATGGTCAAAGGGAGGGAGAAATAAAGGAGCTATTGTGCATATGTTTAAGGACATGATATGTATACATTTTTACCTTTATATTTGAGGACCTCAATAGATTCTAATCAACCTAAATATTTCTTCGTACTATATGAAATAGGTACAACTGCAGGCTAGTTCATTAAGACATTTCACGCACTCATTGCTCTGATCCTTACCTTTAAGGTTCAGCCGTTCATTCATTCAGTAAACAGTTACTGAGTATTTATTGTGCAATAGTTATTGCAGATCTTGGACTTCTCTCATCTTTTTTAATTCTTCTTTTTAATTTAAGACCAACCCCTCCTCTGATTTTTTTTCTCCAATGATTTCAGTTCAAATAAAGTTTTCCCTTCTTTGATAATTATTGTCTTTCCTATTCATTGATTCTAATCCCATGGCTTGATTCATTTCACTTTCCATAGCTGTATGTCATATTTTTATAACTGAAAATACATGAAGACAAGGACTGTAGCTTTTATTCCTTTATGTCCTCCACATAGTATTTGACATATGTTAAGTGTCTGTACATTAAATTGAATACATATATCTATTTTGAAAATTGAAGTATATATTTGCATAATGGTCTAAATATCCTATGATGATTTCTTATTAAATTAGGAATGACTATAGTACTTACTATGAGATTCTGGAATAAATAATTTGTAGAATGAAAATAATATCTACCTTACTAAGTTGTGAAAATTAGATGAGTTTTCATAGTGGTATACACATATGTGTAAATACATCCATATCTATATAGATGTATATATGTATGTTTATGTCTTTTAACAGAATGCTAAAAGTTAACAAATATTAGTTGCTCACATTTCAAATCAGTAGTGGAATAATAAATTATTTTAAAATTATGTTGAACCCTGGCTGGGTGGCTCAGTTGGTTGGAGCGTCATTCCACAAGGTTACAGGTTGCGATGTTCAATTCCCACTCAGGGCATATGCCTCAGTTGTGGGGTTGGTGCCTCAGTTGCAGGGTTGAGTCCCAGGTCAGGGCTTATAAAGGAGACAACCAATTGATGTTTCTCTTTTCCTTCCTCTCTCTCAAATCAATCAATCAATCAATAAGATGCTGAACAATTTAATACCTCTTTGTGTAAAAATGAGCCTAAATTATGATTTTTTTCCTTTTTCTTCCCCTGAATCTATTTTCCCCCCATCAAACTGATCGTAAAGTCTGTCTCCCAAATCTGTTATGTCTTCTCTTTCCCTTATGATAAGTTTAGGCCATTATCATTTCCCACTAGATTTACTGTAGTAGTTGCCACACCTCTATTTGTCTCCAGTCTCTCCCTCTTTCAATCGATTCTGTTCTTTGCCACAGAATTGATCTATCTAAAACAGAAATCAGGCTATGTCACTTTCCTGCTTAAAATCTCTCGGTGACTTCCCATTTCCATCCATGGCATCCTTTTTCACTTTATTTTATCTTAGGCTCCTACAGAGCGCCCACCATCTGAAAGTAAGAGTGGTAAAAACAGTCTTTTCAGTAACAATCTGAAAAAAAGAAAAAGATTAAAAAGGACAATCCTGGCCCTAGCTGGGTAGCTCAGTTGGTTAAAGCATCATCCCGATACACCAAGGTTGTGGCTTTGATCAGAGTACATACAAGAAGCGACCAATGAATGCATAAATAAATGGAACTACAGATATCTCTCTATCTCTCCCATCCCTCTTCTTTCCCTTCTTTTCCTCCTCTCCCTCACTTTCTCTCTCTCTTTCTCTTTCTCTCTCTCTCTCTCTCTCTCTCTCTCTCTCTCTCTCTCTCTCTCTCTCTCTGTCTCTCTTTCTCTCTCTCTAAAATAAAGACAAATCCTAGTTTCATTAAATAGTGGAGGCTCACTTTGTGATTCTCTAACACTTAGAAGACATGGAAAGTAGATACTAAAATGGTCATTGAAGATAATTTGGTATTGAAAGTAACCATTTTTAAGAGACACTTTAACCAATAGTCTTCCTTGACACTCTTTTGCAAGTTAAGTGCTTCTTTTCTTGAGGTGTCTAGAATATCTTCCTCACTCTTCTCTGTTCATTGTATCATTTGATTTGTTTTCATGTTTATCCCCCTCACTTGATTCGGAATTGGTCTAGGGCAGGGATTTTGTGTGTGCAAGTGTATAAGTTTAATTTCTATATTTTCTAGCACCTAGAGAAGTTAATCTGGTATTTGTCAAGGAAGTAATACAAAAGTAAACCAACCAAACAAACAAACATGGAAGGCTAATAAGGGAAGGAGTTGCCTTATTTCAATGAAAATAATGCCAGAAACTGTCCAGAACCTTAATATTAATTCAGTGGATGAAAGGGTATGTGTGTGTGTCTTTGACACCTGGTCAAAACATACCTTCTTTTGACAATCTTCCTTAGCCTAAATAAGCTTGTTAGAAAATGTTTTTCTTACTGTGTGTGCTATATAGCATAGAAATGAACCTTTCAGAGTGTTGTTAGAGATAATTATTATCTAAATGTTCATTAATTAAATGCTAATGTACTTAACATGATTCCTGAGGGGTTGAGTTATTTAATACTAGTTATATCATTTGTATCTATATTTATTGTAAGCTACCTAATATTCTGAAAACAATTGACTAATATGCCTCAGTGTATTTTTCAACTCTTTGAAAAATTTTAGTTTTGAGCTAGAATTTTCCATACTTAGCTTTGAAATAAGAAGCAAATTAATTTTGGAAAGGCTTAGGGAAAAACTGTTCAAATGGTTAAAACTAGGAAAGAGAAAAAGAAATTACTTTTAACTAGTTGAAAGTCAATTTCAATAACTTACACATGGTTGAACTTTAAAAGTCAGAATTTTCCATTATCTATGTTTTACAAAATAAGTCCCTCATGCGGTATTTACAAAATAAACCTGTTGTAATAGTTTTTAGTACAGTTAATTGAGGGATACCACAAATAGATGACATTATTTATTTCAGTAAAATATTTTTCCTCAACAGCTTCTGAATTTTTCTTTTGACATTAAGAATTACCCTTGACCTTGTTTTTAAAGTTTTAATGATTCTTACAGTCTAGTTTAGAACACTGACACATGCATTTACTATATTTTGAATTTAATTAAAATTTTAGGTATATTGGCCATTTTCATAGTTGCTTTATTTGTGTTTACTTAGTAACCTGGAACAAATTTCAATTAAAGTCAATATTTTAGGACTAAAAAATTGGTTTTAAGATAAACATGCTTCAAGTGATGTATGTTTATATGTAGAATGGAGATGTGTACTATGCGGGATGCCTTAAACACAAACTTTTGGAAATTAGATATCCTGTTTATGATTACACATTTCTATCTTGGAAACTATATATGATAATAGATATATAATAGCTAGAATAGTCTTTTTAATTCCCGCTGCCAGTCTTTTATTTTCTCTTATTCACTTAAACTCAAAAACATTTATATGTAGCTGTATGTGGCAAACATTTTTTTAAAGTTTTTATTGATTTTTAGATAGGAGGAAGGAAGAGGAATAGAGAGATGGAAACATTGATGAAAGTGAAACATAGATTGGCTGTCTCCTTAACACCTTCCTATTGGAGATTGAGCCTCTAACCCGGACTTGTGCCCTGACCGGAATTGAATCAGGGACCTCCTGGTTTATGTGTGGACTCTCAACAACTAGGGCACACCGGCCAGACCAGCAAACATTTTGTATTGGTTTTCTAGGGCTTCCATAACAATATATCACAAACTGGATGGCTTAAACCACAGAATTTGTTTTCTCACAGTTTTGGAGGCTAAAGACTTCATTCGGAGGCCTCTTTCCTTGCCTTATAGATGGTGGTCTTTCCCTCTGTCTTCACATGGTTGTCCCTCTGTCTGTGTTATTTGTGTCCTAATCTCTCTTCTTATAAAGAAAGAATTCTATTTGAATCAGAGTCCACCCAGAAGACTTCATTTTACCCCACTTACCTTTGAAAGACCTTATCTCCAAATATAGTAACATTCTGAGATGCTGAGGGTTAGGACTTTAAGATATAAAATTTGAGAGGGGAAAAAATTCAGCCCATAACATATGTGTAAAATTATGTAACTCATATAAATATTTCATATACATGCATACATAGATACATTTATATGTATATGTATACCATATGGCATGTGCATAAATATACACACCCACACAATTCACCTGTGAACAGGGTGGGGATTAGGGCTCCTGACCCCAGGCAGTTGAAAATTCTTATATAACTTTTGACTCCCCAAAACCTTAATTTACCTTGGTATCCATGAAGGATTGGTTTCAGGATGCCTAGTGGATACCAAAATCCACAGATACTCAAGTCTACTATATAAAATGGCATAGATCAATGTATATAATCAGCCCTTTGCATCTACTGACTCCCAAACAGGTATTTACTGAAAAAATTCACAGGCAAGTGGACCTGCACAGTTTAAACCCAAGTTGTTCAAGGGTCTATATATATATATAATCTCCAAAGGAATGGTAATTATATTAATTTTATTAAGTATACATTAATGAACTTAGGAAATGAAGAAAGATAAGATTCTAATATATGCATTTTTTAACGTTATGGAATAGTCCAGATTTTAACCAAAATGAGTCTCAAATGTACTAATGTATAACACTTAATTTGTTATTCACAATTAGATGCTAGTAATTTGCAAGTGCTCAAAACAACTATGCAGATGTTTGATATCAATCCAAATTGACGAGTAAGTCTTTATCCCTGGGTTCCAGGATCATGTATAAGACCTCCTACTACCTAAGTTCTTTAATGATACTTGTTAAAACTTCATTTCATATCAATTGCTGTTTCATATCCAGACACTCTCAAGTCTGAAGTATGTAAAGTTTCCCAACTCCCTGCCTTCAATCTCTTTCCCTCTATTCTATCACCTATCACATAATCTGTTTTTCTCTCTATTCCTTCAGCATGTCCTAGTCAAAGTTAGACACATTTCACCTTACCTAAAACATCTCTCCTCCCTTCCAACTGCACATTTTTGAAGGCCAAGCTCACCATTATTTTTACCTTTACTCTGTAAAGAGAAAAGTTTTCCCTTAACTCCTATATGCTCACTGATTGTCACCACTGATCAAATAAACACTTAATTAGAAAAGATAGCTGTGTTTTAGAGACCAAGTTTTATTGTGTTGTGTTTTGTTGTTTGTTGTCTCCCACAGTGCCAAGCAAATGTCTGGTCACATGGTAGATGTTATAAGTGCTTATTAATTGATTAATTCATAAGAGGAAAAGTAAATTAAATAAAATGAATTATCACTGTGAAGAGCACCAAAGTCTCTATACTTCTGCTATAGTTAATTTTAAGATTATATTCATTAAATGGAAATTATAAATGCATTATATTTTCAGTACTTAAATTGTCAAAACTAATAGCTGTATTATAATGTTTATTTTTAGGTTTGTATAAATACAAATTCAGCATTTAAACATCTAAACTTCCCTTTACTTGATAAAATGTTATGTTTTCTAGATTAAATATTAAAAATATCAAATGTAAGTAAATTCCTATTATGTAACAGTCATAATATTTTATACTGATTTCTATATTTATCTTTTTATTTTGAATTATCATTGCTCCCATTAAACTCTTACATTTGGGAAGTCCAGATCAGCAGAGGTAGATTCAAATATTGGTATTTTGAAGCCTGAAACATATATTTTGGGGGCCTCTTTAAGAATAAAAATATCTACACCCATACATAAGTGAAAATTGTATGTTCACTTATTAAAAGAAATTCCAACAAAGTAGAAACTTATGGAAGCTGACAAATATAAAAACATATGACCCTATGCATACACTGCTGGGGGACCTCCCCAGAATCCCAAAGCGTAAGCCTCATTAAATTCTCAGAATCCCAAAGAGTAGGCTTTATTAAATTCCCAGTTAATACACCTGTGCATATTAGTATTCTTTAGAGCTCTATTTCTAGTGTCAAGAGCAGTGCTCAACAACAGAGCAAGTACTAAATAAATATTTTTGAATGAATATATTAACTGAGTTATTGTCAGGTATGGTTTTCATACATTTGACATTCAATAAGTTTTTCACAAATTGGATTTTCAATACATGTCTTATATATTAGAAAATTGTTTTATAGTTATTTTAAATTAGTTGCTGTGTTCATATTCAAATAATAATAATGTACATATCTGTTTGCATACATTTGGGGTCTATGCAAAATGTCTATTGCTCCTCTTTGCAAAGTGGAAAAAAGTTTTGTATCAAAAATATACATTACAGTCCTCCTTATGTGTATATATATATATATGTACATGTGTGTGTCTATATCTTTATAGATTATATATATTAAAACTTTAAGGTTAATTTTTAATTACTAAGATTTACTTTTTTATATGTTCTCACAAATAGAAACCTTTGGGAAGAAACTATTTTCTGTTTTCTTTTTATTTTTATAAACATTTGTCTGTGGAATAATAAAGGTACCAATATTTTATGTAACTTAAAAAGTACATTAGGCCTGACTGAGCGTTGACCTAGGAACCAAGAGGTCACCAGTTCAATTTCTGGTCAGGGCACATGCCAGAGTTCCTGACTTGATCCCAGTAGAGGTGTGCAGGAGGCAGCTAATTGATGTTTCCCTCTCATCGATGTGTCCATCTCTCTCTCTCTAAAATATATATATATATATATATATATATATATATATATATATATATGTGTGTGTGTGTGTGTGTGTGTGTGTGTGTGTGTGTGTGTGCGTGTGTGTTTAAAGTGCATTAAATGTTTTCTTTATTATGAATGTGCCAACAAGACATTATTAAAGTGGTTACTTGAATCATAGATTCAAAAGATAAGCTACTTGCCTTAAAACTTTAGAGTTTAGTTTGTTAAAACAGAATTAAGTTAGTTAAGTTCCTTTTATAATAATGTTTTATAATAACATTTTAAATTTGTTGAAGAGTTGGTGCTCATATCAAGATTGTCAAGTGTGTGTGTGTGTGTGTGTGTGTGTGTGTGTGTGTGTGTGTTATAAAGTGCAACCCTCTGATCAATGCACACTTTTTCCTCCCATTTTTCTAAATACATCATGAAAAAAGGATGAGGTTTCCGCCTTAATTGCTTGTGCCTTTTATTCACATTCCTCTCTCAGCCAGATTTGTGAAAAGAGAGTTAGTAAAAGGCTGCACAATAGAGCTTTTCATTAGGCCTCAGCAAGGCACACAAAAGAAGGCTTTTGGAAAGAGTGAATGCATGAGTTTAATTTGCAGGTGGAGAGTAGATAAAAGGTGCTGACGCCTCTATTATTCTCTTACTTAGGTGACCCTTACCCTGTTCAGCTGATCCCAACTACCATGGCAGCTGCTGCCGCAGCAACACCAGGCTTAGGCCCACTCCAACTGCAGGTAAGTCAGGAAACAATATGGCAGAGACAAAGGTTAAATAAATACCGAAAACAGCTATTATCCTGTTAAAGCAAAATAAAACTGACTAGTGATATTTGTCTCACACTTTTTTGTTTTTAAATTTCTTTGTGCTGATCCTCAACCAAAAGTTGAGATGTTTCTTTTATGTCTTAGCCCTGTTTTAGGTACTAAAGATCACTTATTGTAATTTTTTATTGGCTGGTATGATTTAACAAAATGAGCTGTAGTCTTGCTTTGATTACCATGTGCCATAATTTTGTCACAGAATGATCCTCATCAAGACTCAAAGAACAGAAAACCTACAAAAAGTATTTAAACAGGTACTTATGGAGCAAGGCAACTTAACAAAAACTACATTTAAAAATGTTCAAGATGCCCAGTATTATTAAAGTACTCTATATGTCTCTTTGTTATCCTGCTAATGCCAGCTCAGCTGGGGAAGTGAGGCGAAGTAGACCAAATAAGCAGGTGCCTAAATGAGCACAACTTTATCCAGACATTCCAGTTAAGACCTTTTATACATATTCTTCTATATCCAAGAATGTCAATGATAGCTTGAGTAGATGACCAAGTAATTTTAGAAATTTAGTCTCTAGGTTTGAAAAGAATATCAATAAAAATGTATTAAAGAGATCTTTTATTAACTATTTAAATCTTTGCATCAGCATCCTGCATAATCTTTCCTAGTTTCTGTTGTTATGGACTTGATAGTAACGGAATTAATAGGAATATCAGATCAGCTGATGATAGGATTAGCCACCCCTTTTAAGAAGCATTATATTTTTCTTCGCCCAAAAGACACAGTAAACCTGTGAAGCCAGATATAAAGCACCGGTGCTTCATAAAATTAAATCATATTCATGAAATCATTGTCATGATAGATGATCTTAGTCAATAAGGAGAACAATAGTTTTATATTGCAGCATCAAGAGACAGATACATATGGTCAACCAAGGGGATTGTCAGAAGAGCTGGTGGGTTTCTGAAAACCCAGTTGAACCACACAGGGGGAGTTGAGGCACATTATGTTCCACAGAGGTTAATAATAGTCAATCCTATTTTACCTGTTCTGCAAAAATCTAGAGTGTGAGTGTCTATTTCTTTGAGCTGGAAATACCTTGGGAATTGTTGGAGCCATGGGGACAATAAAAGTAACATGACATTTCTTATGCTTTGAAATGGCATCTGTGAAATATCTACAATATAGAAAAGTGGTTGTAATAGGTAAAACTAAAAAGAGTAGTGGAATTAAAGGAAGAGGGGAGATCATCCAGCAATAGGTTTGAATGTGAAAAAAAAAATGAGTTTTAGAGATTTAGAATGCCTGCTTTCAAAGGATGTTAGATGTTCTCTTTTCCTTTCACCATTGGGTTAGCAGTAAACGGCAGCAAGGGCAAGATGGAGGCTTCCCCTACGTTTCATTGCAGGATTCTTGCAGAGTAGCTTCGTTAGACAAACATCCAAACCTCTTTTCCTATGGAGATAGTATTATAATATTTGACACACATTTTCATTTCCATCCTTATAGCAACACATTCCCTTACAATTTAAAGATATAGTGCTGGGGTCCAGCACCAGAAGGTCCAGGGGTCCCCAAAGGTGTGGACAGAGTCGGCGAAGAAGGAAGGACACGGAGACAGTGTAAAGTTGATCAGCAGCCTAGCCAGGATCTCCAGCCAAGTTCTGGTCTGGATCTCCAGAGAGGTTCTGCTCTGGATCTCCAGCGAAGTTCTGGTTAGGATCTCCAGCCAGGTTCTGTGTCCATGTTCTCTTGCTAGGTTCCCAGGTTCTCCAGCCAGGTTCTGTAGCCATGTTCCCTCGCTAGGTTCTGTCTCTAGGTTCTGAGGCCAGTTTCTGTCCAGGATCTTTTGCCATGTTCTCTCCAGCGAAGTTCTTCTATCTCTAGAGAACGTTCTGTGTAGGTTCTGTCTTCTTAGTTCTGTGTTCTAAGTTCTGTGTCTTGCTGTCTTATTACATCTGTATTTATACCAGTTGATTCAATCCTATCAATCTCTATTACAAAGGTTAGGGCGTTTCTTATCTCCATTCCAGGGAGTAAAGATTATGTAGCTTAAGCATGATTGTTCATAGTTAAAGTGATTAATTACCCACCTGGCACTTAGTTAAGGGATTTTATTCCCTCCCTAACTTCAGGGGAAAATCCCTACCTGGGGAAACAACCTTTCTCAGAGACCTTGGTTAAAACACATAGTGCCAAGAAGGTGAGCAAACATATTAAGAACAGTATGCCATATATGCCAGGTCCCTTGAAACAGCAAGCATGGACCGGCTCCCGGCAATATAGGTTGTTTTTCTTTATCAGAAAACAAGAAAAAGGACACCAAACATGCTCACTTTTGCTTTAACTATAATTTGATCTATAAACAGGAGAAGAATCCTTTATATAAGTGGCATTGTACCCATATGAGTTTTAATTAGGATATCAGTAAATCATCAGTGGTATAACAAGAAAATTAATAATCTAAAACTCTGTCACAGTAAGCTATTAGCTACTATTAAAACACACACACATACACATGTTGGCTCGTGATTAAAAAATGAAATTCAAATGCAGACACATCCCAAACTTATGTCATGGCTAATGGTCTGGCTTTTCTTTAAAGCGGAGTGACTCTTACCTTTGCTGGGAGTCTTACATCAGTTTACTCCCTACTTATATTCCTGACACTGTACTCACAGGTCCCTGATCTTGACTTCAGCTTTCACCAGAGGTACAAAGTGGACTGTAATACTTCCCCTCTCCTGCTTTAAAATAAAATCCACGTTCTTCTCCACAAACCTGCCCAGATGGATCAGAGAAAAGCTAACCTCCATGCCTAGTCAGAAGTCCTATCTAATCCTTATCCAACATTGACCCCAACCTTGGGAAACCGTTTCCAAGAGGTTTCATCTCAGTGGGGTATAATGTATGAGGCAGTTTTAATTTTCTCCAAACTCTGCTTTTAATTATACTTGGTTAAATCTCCATTTCTCATCCCTTAATATGCCTTGAGTACCCTCCGTCACGTTCGAGTCCCTTTCAGTTACTAAGATTCTTTTTCAGTTATTAAGAAATAATTTTTAGCTAATAACAGGTAGTTTAATTTAAAACATGTCATTTGGCTCTACTTTTAAAATAATTGTTCTTATCTCTATTGTTTTTTTAAATAAAAGTTTTGTTTATGGGTTTTACTTAACATAATATTACCCAAGCATTTCTAGATTCTTGTGCTAGATTTTATGCTAAGGATTTCACAAGTATTATTTTCATTTCATTCGTATTATATACTACTTTGTGTTGTGTATTAATGACTCCATTTGACAATGAAGAAAACTTTGGGTCACAGGGTCCAAAATCCATGAGTTTTAAATAATTATATTTGCTTCTCCAAATACAGGTGATATTATTTGATACTTTGGAAGCACTGCTCCTCTTAGGACTTTTGCTAACACAGTAACCTGCTAATCAAATTATAACAATGATGCTGATTAATTGGCACTAATACAAATGCTCTTTATGAATTGTAATACTGAATAAAGTAGCAGGATTCATGATGACAGCTATCTACATTGATTTTTGCATTTTTCATTTCATACCTCTTTATTCAGATTACAAGGTGTCCCAAAAATGTATACACACTTTGAATAATTATAAAGGCAGTGTTTCTTAAAACATGTTTCATTTTCAAAAATGTAATGAAATATACAGATATAGTATGCATACATTTTTTGGGACACCCTGTACTTTTGTGTGTCAATTCAAGACTCTCTTTTATTAACATCTAGATCTAAGAAGGGACACTATAAATATATTCACGCTCATGGTTGACTTTCTTTACCTACCATTTGTATTTCCCCTTGAAATCATCTTTTGCATAGCATTTATTGTTCATGCTTGGGTATTATTATGTTAAGTAAAACCCATAAACAAAACCTTTATTTAAAAAACAATAAAGATAAGAACAATTATTTTAAAAGTAGAGCAAAATGACATGTTTTAAATTAAACCACCTGTTATTAGCTAAAAATTATTTCTTGTTCTTAGATATAATAATGAAATATTTACCATGCAATAAAAATACTTTACATTTAAATATCACCTTTCTGTGTACTTTTAGGTACAGTTAAAATAGTCTAAGCATTGCCTTATATTTATTTTTATAGAAAAAATGACTTATTTAGATTATGTTTATAACACATACAAATCAACATTTTACCAAGGCACCCTTGTATTTATTTCTTTTATAGTGAATATCTGTCTTTGTCTCTTCTGCCTCTTAAGTCTTTCCTGAGCTTCAGATACATATGGCCAACTATTTATTGGCTATTAGTTTGCTATTCAGAGGAAAGATATAGATGTTTTCAAACACCAGAAACAGAACAAAATAAAACTCACCAATTTTTTTCCTTGCTCCCAACCACTCATTCTCTGGTCTTGGCATATAGCTCAATTCCATCCATTGCTTAACCCAGGAACAAGAGAGCTATACTTAACCCCTCTTCCTCTGAACCTATTCATTCTTTCCAAATACTAAATACATCAAGAATCCATCTTTTTTTTCCTTTGTTATTTTCCTTTGTAATTGTCACACTTCTTGGTCCCAATACCCTACTTTGCTTGCCTAATTTACTGCCATAGCCCCTAAACTGGTCTTTCTGTCTCCATCTTCCTTCCTTCAATGTACTCTTTATTATACATTAGTCAAAATGATCCTTTTGATTTTAGAAAATCTGATCCCATCCTCCCCTTACTTAAAGACTTTAAATGACTCCCTGGTGTTATTACATCCTCTCTCCACTCTCCTCTCTGTGGAGCTTCCTCTTCCTGGAGCTTTAGCAATATTTTTTTACCAAACTCTCTCACTTATCCCTGAGGTTACAAATTAAAACATCATTTTGCCCTGACCGGTGCAGCTCAGTTGGTTGAGCATTGTCCTGTGCACCAACAGGTTACTGGTTTGATTCCTGGTCAGGGCACAAGCCCAGGTTATGGGTTCAATACCTGGTCAGGGAGTGGAAGAGAGGTAACCGATCAGTGCTTCTCTCTCACATCAATGTTTCTCTCTCTCTCTCCCTCTCCCTTCCTCTCTCTGTAAAAAAAAAAAGTTAAAAAAATAAAACTTCATTGGTCTGGATTAATGCAGCTCTTATGTTCCCAGAGCACACGTATTTCCCCTCTCACATAGCACTTGGTAGAATATGTTTTAAAGCCTACTTTCTCACCTCTACCAGATGGCAAAATCTATGAAGTCAGTGACTCACTATCATTTGCACTTAATCAAGTGCTTGAAATATTTTATGGACTCAATAAATATATATTAAATGAATGGGTGAAGAGTGAATCTTAACATTACACTTTCAATAAATTATGCATCTATTAAGCTCAACTAGCTATTCTGCTTTATAATATTGGAATTAACTGAATATTCATGATCAGTTTCCTATATAAATTTATTTTCATCCTTTAAAAAAGACAATAACAGAAATACAAATATCAAAAGCATTAGTGGTTCATGGAAGAAAAAAATTTATAGTCTGAATTTAATTCAATAAGATATACATTACATTTTTTAAATAAAAAAAGTATTCTTATTTAATAAAATAAAAGAGACTTATGAAAACAGTATAGGCCATTTTGGGCACTATGGTATTTAAGAAATTACTTTTATAACTATTTTAGTCCATACTAACTTAGTCGGCTCCCACCTCACGGGGTTCTTTGTGTCCTTTGACTTGCTAACACATGTTTCCACCTTAGAGTTTTACATTAGTTGTGCCTCTACCTGAGAAGCTCTTTCCTTTGCCTGGAAGACCAATTATCTAGTTCAAGAATCTGTGCTAATGTCATCTCCCTGAGGCCTACCCTAACTAACCTATTTAAATCATAAAATAACCTTCCCATAAATACGACTCTTTCTATTTATTTTTTGTTCTGCGTTCTCTCTATAGCACTAGTAATCTTCAATCATACTAGATAACTTATTTATTAGGTTTCTTATTTACTGTCTGTCTGTTCCAAATATTCTCTAAGCTCCACCAGAACAGGAACCATTATATTTTTTGTTGTTATTCATTAATTATCTTAAGTGCTCAGAAGAATACCTAGCAAATAGCTGGCTTTCCATGCATACTTATAAAATGAAAGAAACTCTTATGAGTTAATGGTCATAATCATTTTTAATCAGAACAACAAAGCAATGTATGCTTAATTTCCTGAAAAAATAATATACATTAAAAACCAGGGAACTTTCATTTTTTCAGCTCCGATTAGGACAGTGGTTCTCAACCTTCCTAATGCCGTGACCCTTTAATACAGTTCCTCATGTTGTGGTGACCCCAAACCATAAAATTATTTTCGTTGCTACTTCGTAACTGTAATTTTGCTACTGTTATGAATCGTTATGTAAATATCTGATACGCAGGAGGTATTTTCATTGTTACAAATTGAACATAATTAAAGCATAGTGATTAATCACAAAAACAGTATGTAATTATATATGTGTTTTCCGATGGTCTTAGGCGACCCCTGTGAAAGGGCGTTCGACCCCCAAAGGGGTCGTGATCCACAGGTTGAGAACCGCTGGATTAGGAGATTCTTAGTGTGTGAGAAATCTCTAACTCTCGCTCTCCTGTTCGTTTCTCCCATTCTCTTATCATAACCATGGGATACTGCATAAAGAATGTGCTTCAGCTTTATTAAAGTTTATGTAATTTCTTTAAGCTCGTATTTTATAAAAAGATCAAATATTTCAACATTGATTATTCCTATATTGTTTGTTAATGTACAAGAATACATAACAAGCTATTCATAAACATACATAGACATATGAAATCTGAAGGTACTTTTGACTCAATATGGCTCACCTTGCCAATATAACAGTAAATTAAACTATTTCTAAATAGTGGAAGGATGTATTATAAAAATTATAACTAGCCAATTAGCAATCTCATATAATGCATTTACCTTCTTTTTCTTCCTCCTCAGCATTTTGTATCTCTTCTGCTTCCAACTATTCTTTTCATCTAAAAGCCAAAGATGCTTTTGACATTTATTCTTCTGATAGTGTCTTTTTTTAAAGAATGGGGATTCATTTTTGTAGAAACACTAGTGCCCCGGTGCATGGATTTGTGCACTTCTAAAGGAAATTAATTAGAAGGTGGCCTGCAGGGTGGGACTGTGGTTGTGTGCTGCAGCTAGAAGGGCATCTGCAAGTGAGCAGGCTCCCTCCTACAGGTGGGGTTCCTTGGCCTGGTCTGCAGCGATTAGGTGGAAACCGACTCTCCAACATCCCCCGAGGTGTCCCAGATTGGAAGAGGGTGGCTCTCCTCTCTGGTTCTGGGGTGCGTCACCCAAGAACTGCCACTGCCAAGTCACCGGAGCTCAGCAGCTCCTGCATTGAGCGTCTTCCCCGTGGTGGTCACGCACATCATAGCTATGGCCAGTCAGCCAGTCCAATGGTCACTTAGCCTTTTATATATAGAGATATAGATAATATAGCTTCATTTTAATATTAAAAAGTGAGTATAATTATTTAAGAAAAATAAAGTTACATCCTGAAACTTTTGGACTTTGTGACTACATAAAATTACTAGTATTACCATCTATTTCTAATTATAAAATCAAGTAATGGCAGCAATCCATCTAACATTTATTTCTCACCTTCATTGTCATTAATTTGCATTTCACTTGATGGGCATCATGAAATTTTTTAAATAGTAACAGTTTCAGTGTAGTATACTATTTCTAATTTTTAACGAGGCTTCTAAGATTTGAAATTAGAAGGAAATATTTATCCACTTATTTCTCACTTTATAAATACTGTATCTGTGTTGGCCAAAAGATGGATGCCACCTGTTATACCTATAGGAAGCCAAACATGTTGACTCTAACCAATGATTAATAGTTATAAGCAAAGAAAAAAGAGTTGTTATATTTTACTCAAAATAATCAAGTAGAATTCATTCAAGAATTTTATTGAATTAATTAACCTTTTAATAGCTTTAGTTGGGTTCTTTTTAAATCTATAATAATATTTTTGAAACACAGACTCAACATTACAAGCTGTCATAAATCACATGGACCTGCAGTTTCTGAAACCAGTAATGTCAATAATATACATTTGCCAGGATAGAGGAAATGAGAGATGACGTGTGATCACAGTGGAGAATGAATCATACAAAATATCAACTGAAATCAATATTTTTCATAGCTATCAAAGGCCCATGGAAGTCAGTGGAAATGGCTTAAGATTCCATCTAATAGAGTAACATCAAGGTAGACGTGGATGAAAATTGAAGTTCATCTTTTTATCAACCTTGTACCAGTCTCTGAAAAAGGTCAATAATTGTGACAGGACAGAGATAAATGCTTCATAATTCTTAGAGCACTAGACTCTGGCTTTATGTTTCTGACCAAGAGAAAGCCCCAGAAAAATCAATAAGGGAGAAATAACCATATGGAGAGATCTAGATGTGAGGATTTTGACCTTCTTATTGAAGGAATTACTTACAAGGATAAATACTTGTATAGCACTCATCTTTCCCTACCTAGATACTTTACTATTCAGATTAATTTTTAGATCATAGTCATTTCCATTCAGGGTAAAAAATGATCACCTGCACCTCATTTCAGTGGCAACCCTGGTGTGCTGTTTGCTGTTGGACTTCTGTCTGCATGAGTGGGTTTCCTTGCAGGTTAAAAGAATGAATTCCCTCTTTTCCTCTCCCTTCAACCCTGAGCCTGCAGGGCAGACAGACAGAAACACACATATGATTAATACAGCACAGCTGCAAGTGTGAGTCATTTGCATATGTATTAATAGAGGCAAAAAAACCCAACAACAATTAAATTATATACAGAGACATTCTGCATACTAAAGAACGTATGCAAATAGGCCTGAAAAAGTGCAGCCAACATTTTCTCTGACTTTTCCAAGCCCATATAGGCTAGAGTCAGAACCCAGCCGTGTTCAAGAATCTCCTTTAAGAAAGGACCTGCTAGGAGCTACATCCATAGTTATTACCACCCCTAGGGTTCCCGGGAGCTGCTTGACATTTGGACAATGATGGCTGTACAAGCAATGTCTTTTTCATGTTATTTCTGTATTTGCTTGTTTCCGGTAGCTTTATGGTGTCTCAATACACGCTAACAGATACATCAGTACACGTGTGCTTTCCCACAGTACCCACTGATTATGTAGTTATTTGAAGCTATTGTAACTACCAATCAAATAAATGGTAAATGTCAAAATTAGATTTGAAGTTCTATAGTGTTATGCACTTAAGTAATATAAATATTTGTCAGGGCCAGGACTTCTTGTCACAAGGCTATGCCCATTCCTTGATGGCATTGCATCTTCTCTTAAGCAAAACATTGTTAGGTTACCCCAAAATGTTTCTGGGCTAATCATCATACATAAAAGTATTGCTAGGCTCAAGGCCAAAAGTAGGAACAATACTGATTTATTGAAATGGTAAAAGTGTAAGTTTTTTAATGTTATTAAGAAAAACAGAACTACTTCATTTTCCAATCTTGGTTCTATATGAAAACAGAGAGCAACTAATATTCTTCATATTCACAGATTGCATTTATATTAAACATGTGTTCTTCAACTTACTTCTACCTTTCATTTATAGTATTAGTATCCTTAATTTATCCAAGGAATATTTCCTGAAGATGAATTCAACCTTAGTTATAAACTTTTGCACAAATAGAAGTTATCACCTTAACAGGACCAATAAGAATCTTGAACGTAGAGTCCAAATGAAGACAGGTGCCCCTTAAGAGAAAGAAATGCTGGGTTTTTGTGTATGTGGTTTTTTTTTTGTACCAGAAAACTGTTGAATATTATCCATGAATATTATCCATTATTTGTATGGCTAAGTCTCAACTCATGCAACTGGAACATGTAAAATTGCATTACATACTGGTTAATACAGGGCAGACGTCTTTGTAGTTAATTTATTACATACAGAAAAATTTAGTCTCTTGGCAGGGGATAATTAGAGGGAAGAAAACAAAAAGACTAAAGTGAAAGTTTTCATTCTATTAAGACATTATCTTTAGATTAATATTTTATTACTTAGTGAGAGTCATTATAACCTAATGGTCTAAAGTATGACCTGCAGCCTTAGATCATGGTTCTGCTATTTACTCGGTCTGACTTTAGGCAAGTTACCTAACCTCTCCAGGTCTTATTTGCCTGTCTGTAAAATATGGATATAATTGATATTGTGAAGATTAAATGATATAATATACATAAAGTGTTTAGAGCAATAAAAGTATTAATTACCATCTATCAAATACTATGTGCTAGGTAATAATAAATGCTTGGTATTATTAGTTACTTAATAAATGTCATTAACTGGTACTAAACTTATTTTTTATTTCCTAAAGGAAGTCTCTCAGATTATAATTAAGCAGGCATTTTCTCTGTGGATTTACTTTTCAGGGAGGCATCTAAAGCAGATTAGTAAAATGGAGGCATATTGTCTTATTTGTGAGGTAATATTTTTATTCCCCCAAGTAGCATAATTTTAAGGCCCATCACAGGAATCTATGTGAGCCAATGAGTTTACTTATCCAAAAACAATTTAAAAAATAAAAAAAAATGATTATGTAGTTATTTGAAGCATAGTGCTCTATCTTTTGCTGCTATTCACTCTTTATCTCAATATTTATATCTACAAAATAAAAACGATGCCTCCAGTTGAGTCCTGTTTTTCCACTGATATGATGCAAATGAGTTGTCTCTATGAGCTGCCTGCAACTATTCTAAATAAATATTTTATAAAATTTATAATGTTATTTACATAGATGCTTTTCTTGTGATATACACGTTTAAATAATATAAGAAAGATTTTCCGACATAACCCTTCAAAGCTTTCTCTTTGCCTAGAGTGCATACTAAGGCACACGTATCTTATTCTATTCCTTTAGAATAGCTAAGCTATTTCTCATATAAATATAAAAAAAAATTATAATTTGCATTACTTCTTAGTTTCAAACTTAAGTGGGAAAGCAAATTATTTTTATAAACCCCATAATTTCCTGGAATTTTAATTATGCAGCAAATATTCTTTGTAAGCTATTAAGCTAAGCATAAAGAATGCAGATGAATCAGTTAGGAATACTTGGTGTCATAGAAGCGTTTGAAATAAAGAGAATGTATTGAATGTGAGTATGAGATAGAATTTGAAGGAAGTCATACAACCTCCTGTCCTAACAAGTATATTTGAAATGGAAAGGACCACAGAGACTATTAAAAACAGTTGTTTCAAACTATTTTAAAAACCTTCAGTGGCTTTAAGCACCCAAAACTGTACCATTCACTTTTACTTCTTTATACATTGACTTCTACTGC
This sequence comes from Myotis myotis, assembly GCF_014108235.1. Lineage (NCBI taxonomy): Eukaryota > Metazoa > Chordata > Mammalia > Chiroptera > Vespertilionidae > Myotis > Myotis myotis. Next base: position 180,742,800 of record NW_023416335.1, read on the forward strand.
CTCAGAGTATTCAAATGAAAGATTCTGCTGCTGAAACAAACTTGAAAACACAAAACTACTTAAAAACCATTCTTCTATTCCAACTCCTTAATGTTATTGATGAGGCAAATTAGGCTCTAAGTAGTGACCTGGGTAAGTCAGACATTAACAGAAATGTGCCTGAAATCTTAGCAACTGAAAGCTAAATCTAGCTTTTTCCCATTTTCCCATGTTTCCTTAAAAATAAATGTATATGTTTATATATATATATATATATATATATATATATATATATATATATATATATATAATTTTTAGTTGTTTCGTATAAAATGAGGGGGGAATTGCTATTTTTGCATTTAGGCTGTTAAATTAAGGATGAATAAAATAACAGGTAGGATTTGCATGTTAGTGACAATGGCAACCTCCTGGATTGCTTTCATTTTGCTGAGTTCAGTGATTGTGCTCTGGGAATTAATTCTTTTGTGAGAAGCTATTGAAAGATCAAGGAACCCAGAAAACAAAACAACAGAGAAGCATCCTGTTTCATATCTATTTGTTCATAGAAGGTTCAAAGTGAGATTGTTTATATCACAAGTCTTGTTGATATTTCATTTGCTTCTTAGAAGAAAGATAGTATTCAAAGATGATTATATAATCATGCAGATAAGATTTTACAGTCATGAATGAACTGTTCTAAGAAGGGACCAAGGAGAAAAATCACATTCCAATTTTGAGTTGTGTTTGGTTGGCCAGGGTCCTCACGAGGGTTGAAAATAGAGCCCCTTTCGATTTTTTCAGATAAAAAGCTTACACCAGCCCAGCATATTTCAAATTTGCTGTTTCCTGTGGAAGTTTCTCAGTATTGGCTTGCCAAACTGAGGGCATACAAAGAAAGGGAAGAAGGGAAACAAACTCTTACTTACTCTATCTTTTTTTAATCCTGACCTTTCCTTTAATGCTGCACTCTTTCTTTCTTACCCAGTTACTCTTTGGTTAAATAAAGTAGATGGGGAGAAATGGAGTAACAGACTTAAAATATGCTCCCCAATGATTTGTTCCGATTAAGATTGTACTGGCATCATTAATGCCTTCAACATGCAACAATATTCTCTTGCTTTCACCATTACTAGAACTTCAACATAGATTGGAAAAAGTCATAGTGGTAGTTAAAATCACAATGACTTCTATTTTGGAATATCGTGGAATTATTGAAAATATTGCCCCTCTATCTATTGTAGTTACGATAAGTTTCCATCTGAGCCTTAGCTGGTGGATAGATCATTGCCCTGTGGATTGAAGGGTCCTGGGTTCGATACCGATCAAGTCCACATACCCAGATTGCTGTTCGATCCCTAGTAGGGGTTGTGCAGGAGGCAGCCGATCAATGCTTCTCTCTCATCCTTGTTTCTATTTCTCTCTCCCCCTCCCTTCCTCTCTGAAATCAATAAAAATATTTTTTTAAAAGATGCTTCCTTCTGAAATTTGACCATACGGTACTCTCCATTTCTTTTCACTCCATATGAGTTACTGGAGCATCTTGGCTTTTATGACATTGAGAATTATTTGTGAAAGGAGCAAACTTTTCTCTTTGAAGGGAAAGTCATGTGTTATTGGAAAGTTGTAGTGTTTCGTTATAATGATGAGAGCTTTCCAGCAAGGATGGCTAGTTAGAGCATAATAACGGTAACCAAAGCTGTTGGAAGAAAGTTTTAACTATTCCCATTACATCTCCATGGAATGAAATGGACAATGCAAAGGTCAGACCAGTGCTAGATTCCCCAATAGGCAACATAACAACAAGAAAAGAAGGGCTATCTGGAAACAAATAACAGTTGACATAAAATAGCTTATAGCAGTAATCAGAATGCTCTGTAATTTTGAATGACATAGTCAACTGTTTGGGAACTATAAACTTTTTGTCCTTGGGGCTGCCAAGGGTTTTAAAATATGATCCTATTCCCCCAAAATATAACTTTCTGTTTTTATTTTGAAAAAATATTTCTCTCTCTCTTTTTCACTTTTAAATCTTCCTTTTTCTTCATTTAACATTTATTTGTTTTTTGTTCCTTAGCTACCCTCCTCTGTTAATCCTTCTCTACCTCTTCCCCTCTTGTCTTTTCCTCAATTTTTTTCTCCTCTTTCTTGTTTATCAAGTTCCGGGCCTCTAGCTACTTTATTTTTATTTTCCCACAATTGTGAAAATAGACGAACTACCTCCTTTAGAAATATTTGCTGCTGGAGAAACATTTATAACAGTAATCCAGATATAAGCAGATGAGTCGAGAGTTGAAATAGGGAGTACTAAATGGTAAGGAGTGGAAACTGTATCTGGCTTTTTTTTTTCTAAATATCATTGATAACATCCTAAATGATCTTAGAGACACTAGTCTAGAGGTGTTTTCATCCATAGTTTTATCTTCTCTATTATTAATAAAGCCAAATAACGTCATGAAAACATCAAAGGTAGAAGCAGTCATTTAGACCACCACACAGTAACCGCCCTATTTTCACCCACTCTCCCATTAGAATTGGGATGTTTTCAAATTGTACTTGAAAGAAGTGCGAGTTCTCTCCTGGAAAGGAAAAACATAGAGGTGGAAGTACAGCTCATTATTTTTATGCTAAGAAAGTACTGCACATTTGATTTCTTAGCACTGAAATGGAAAGAATTGGTTTCACCTTGTTTATTTAATAGTCTACTAACAGTACTTTATATTCCTATTATCTCAAATGATGGGTGGTGATCCCCAGCTATCTGCTCTGCTGCACACTCAAACCATTTGCTATTCATTCTTTATACCCATATGGACATATTAGGGTTATAGAAATACAAAGTCTAAATTTTGTAGTGTTTTAAAAAATATTTATAATCTACAGTGTCATCAAATTCTCACTTTTCCTGCTTTCTTTTTCTAGCCAGGAAGGCCAAAATGTTTATGTCAGAGTTGTTGAAGTAATATTCTGTGTGTATGTGTATGTGTGATTGCATGTTTTATTTTTTAATTTCTAAAAATATCATATAGTAAAATTGACTACCTTTGGGGTGAACAATTCTATGAGTTTTAACCACCATTACAATCAGAAAACAAGACAGTTCTATTATCCCCCCAAAATCCCCTTTCATATCCTCGGTCTCTTTGACCACCTCTCCTCTACTGCCCAGAAAGCCTAAACCTGGCTTACAGAACAGCTGACACTGAGAGAAGCCAGCTATCTTACCGTTTGATTGGTGTTCTTTTAATCTCTCCATTTTAATATGGCTTTCAGCTCTGACTCTCACCCTTGAATCTACCATTTCTTTGTTCATACCCTAGAACAGTGATGGCGAACCTTTTGAGCTCACGTGTCAGCATTTTGAAAAACCCTAACTTAACTCTGGTGCCATGTCACATATAGAATTTTTTTGATATTTGCAACCATAGTAAAACAAAGATTTTTGATATTTATTTTATATATTTAAATGCCATTTAACAAAGAAAAATCAATCAAAAAAATGAGTTCGTGTGTCACCTCTGACACGCGTGTCATAGGTTCGCCATCACTGCCCTAGAGAGTAAACATTTGGTTTTCTATTTATAGTAATTTCTCATTTACTTTTTAAGTTTTGATTGTGACCCAAAACTTTAGTAATTTTTATTAACCTTCCATCGAGTAATTGTTTTAGCATGATGAAAAATACGTAATGTAAAATTTATTATTGTAACCATTTTAAGTGTACAGTTCAGTGGTATTAAGTGCATTCACATTGTTGTGCAACCATCACCACTACCCATCTCCAGAACTTTTTTATCATCTCAAACTGAAAGTCCATACCTATTGAACAGTAACACCTGATTTTCCCACCCCTTGCTCCTGTGAGGCATTGTTCTCTATGAATTCTCTATTAGAGGTGCCTCATTTAAGTGGAATCATACCATAATTGGCCTTTTGTGGTTGGATTATTCATTTAGCATAATATCTTCACATACATCATGTTGTAGCATGTGTGAGAATTTCCTTCTTTCTAAAGCTGAATAATATTCTACTATTTGTATATACCACCTTTTGTTTACCCATTCATCTATTGATAGGCATTTGGGAAGTTTTTACCTTTAGACCATTATGAGTAATGTTGCTGTGAACAAGCGCGTATAAGTATCTGTTTCAGTTCCTGCTTTCAAGTATTTGGGGTATAAACCCAGAAGTGGGATTGCTGGATCATATGGAAATTCTGTTTAACTTTTTTGAGGAACTGACATAATGTTTGCCACAGAGACTATCCCAGTTTACATTTCTACCAGCAATGCACAACAGCTTCAATTTCTCCACATCCTCACCAACCTTTGTTATTTCCTGTGTGTGTTAATAATGGTCATCCCAATAGGTGTGCAGTGACATCTCATTGTGGTTTGCATTTCCTGAATGATTAGTGATCTTGAGCATCATTCTGTGTGCTCGCTGACCATTTCTATATCTTCTTTGGAGAAACAGAAGGAAGATTATTTTTAATAGAACTTCTGGAAATTGATTTCCGGGTAATGTTTACTTTTACATTGTTCTTACTTGAGGTGGATATTTAATTCATATTTGTTGACTGAAAGAGGGATACATGAATAAATGAGTAAAACAGTAAGTACTGTCTCCCGTTACTGTCCAGAGCATTTGGGTCTCAGTAACTAGTAGATTTACCACCTGGGAAAGGCTCCTTAACTTTGCTAAGCTACATTTTTATAATCTATAAATGAGGATATTAATGCCTGTCCCATAGGATTCTTACACAGATTAAATAATATGTAAAATACTTTTAAAACAGTGACATATCAACATGAAATTTAAGCTTGCTAATAAAAATGTAGTTAATATTTACAATTATCATATATATATAAGTTGTATGAGACATAAAATGCTAATTATTTGTGGGGTTTTTGTTTTGTTTTGGTTTTTGTTTTTACGGTTTTTGCTGTTCATATGTTAGGAGTACCATCTTAAAAATCTAAACTATTTTTAAAGTGTATACTTCACAGGAACCAGCTCAGTATCTTTTCAGAAATATTTATTAGCTAAATTAAAGAATGATGAATGAATGAATGTACACAAACATACATATAACTTGAAGTTGCATTTTACCTCTCTGTGTTAAAAATTTTACTAAGTGACTTTTCTTATTACTCAGGCTGAATCTAAAATATTGTGTTTCCTCAAACTCTATTGGATTGATATTTAAGAACTCTTAAGTCTCTGGGAAAGTATTGAGTTAAGAGAAACAACAAAAGTTGGAGGTTTTTTGCCTTTTTTAAAAATGTGTTTTGATGGCTAACATAAACTAAAAGTAACTTTATCTGAATTTTGTGTCTGCTTTTTTTTTTTCAAATTAAATTTTTGGCATTAGTGGCACCATATCTCTTATTGTCTGCATATAAAATAGTAATATATCTACTAATTAATTGGATGAAGCTGTGGTACGGCATTTATAGAGGATTTTTTTTTAACTCTTCATCTAAGTTTGTGGAAGTGTGATATACTAGAAAAGTACAGGATCAATGGTAAGTCAATTTGGTGTTGATTTACTTTAGTGGGTTAGTTGTCCCAAAACGCAACTGAAAATGTGTTCTCTCCACTAAGGCATTTTCACTTTAAATAAGATTGACTTTATCTTCACTTTTTTATCATCTTTTTTTTTCTTCTCAAGCTGACTGAGATCAGAAGTTGGTGTTTACATACTGATTTCAACCAAATGTTGAAGTGTAGGGTCAGAAGAGGCATAGAGATGATCCAAATATAAAAGAGAAATGTTAAGATTTTTTTAAAAGCTAATTTGTCACTTCACTCATTGAGTAGGAACTGAATAGACTTCTAACCCTGAAAATACTTTTTTCTCTTTTTATTGCCTGGAATCTTAAGAGCTTTATCATTGCAGTCATAAAATGAAAATATACACCAAACCCTCAAAGGGCAAGTATGAAATTAAATTATATTTGGGCAGCTGTAACCTTTTAAAACGATCAGATTCCAGTTAATGTATTTCTTCCTGTTCCAAGTGCTGCCATGGTGTTTGATGGTGGGAAGCAGTCCAAAGGGCACTGGGAGATAATAAATTCACTGTAAATTTCACCCCAAGGCATGTCTCGATACACCAAGGCCTCCATTTAGCAAGGCTGACCTAAAACTCTTGTCACATCCAAAGGTCATTTAGGTTGGGGTTGGTGTGTCCCATCTATCTTTCCTTGATGTAAAGAGTGACAGTTGAAACAGGATTGAGCTCATAAACAGTCATCTGAATATGAAAAAGAAGCTGGCTTTGGATAGGAAGGGAACGTGAAGAGAGAGATCCCTGTTACAGTAGCTCTGGAAAATGCTGTGCTTTTGCAAAGTCAGGGAAGGGGTGACAGGATCTCATGACCTAGTAGCATCTGTTTCAAAGCCACCATGAATTTGAAATGGGCATTAATTGATTTGCTTGATTTAGAATCAGGTACTCTTGCCTCTTGCTTTGTATTTATATGTGTTTTCAAAGCCTGGGGTAACTTTTCGTCATTGTTCTTAAAAGACACTACTGTTTCCAATCTCTTTTTTACTTTACAATAAGAATATTTCTTTCTCCCTTTAAAATTGTTCTTTAGGATTAGTGTACAAAATGATCCAATGCCAGGGAGCAAATTGGGAGAAAAATTGTTTTAAAGAAATAAAGCTTAATGTGGTACTGAAAAACAGTGATGCTTTTCTATTTCCCTCCTAATCATGTGCTTTTTTACTGTGGTAAATATGCATAACAATAAATTTATGAATTTAATCATTTAACAACATTAAACATTACAAAATGTACAATTCAGAAGCATTACATCCATTCACGATGTTTTCAGAGCTTCATATTCATCCCAAGTGGAAACACTATACCCACTAGATAATAACTCCATGTCCCCTGCCCGCCTTCCCTCAGCTCCTGGCAACTTCCATTCCACTTTCTGTCTCTATGAATTAGCCTATTCTAGGTACCTCGTATAATTGGAATCATATAATATTTGTCCTATTGTGTCTGAGTTATTTTACTTAGCATGATGTTTTTAAGGTTTATCCATGTTGTAGCATGTATATTTCAATCATGCACTTTGAGGAATGATTTTAGTTCTTTTAAGAAAAATATTCATTTACAAATGTTAGAAATCATGGATATATATTTTTTTTCTCACAGAAATTATAAGTAATACATCATGTCATATGGGGGAATATTAAACAAATACCGGATAGATTTAATGAAAAATTATAATCTTGCAACTCTCTTGGGGGAAAACATTCAAAATCCTTTCATTAAGGAAGAGAACTCTGTTCACAGATACGTTCTAGGTTTCTAAACAGTGCTTGGCCTATAATAGTTGCCCAACAGATAAGCATTAAATGAATCAATCAATTTAAAGCAGGAAAGCTGTAGTTACAATTGTTGATTATTTCTCTGGATGATTCATTTTTTGTTGTTATTGTTAATCCTCACCCAAGCATATTTGTCCATTAATTTTTAAAGAGTGGGAGGGAGGGGGAGAAACATCAATGTGAGAGAAACACATAGATTGCCTCCTGCACACACCCCAGAATGTACCGAGGTACATGCCCTTGACCAAATTGAACCTGCAACTTTTCAGGCCCACGCTCTATCCACTGAACCACGCAGGCTAGGGCTCTCTGGATGATTTCCATCCTGCATGAAGAACGTGCCCTGCGCAATTGGAAAAGAGGCCTGTTGCGATCCAACTTACTAATGAAAGTCCAAACACATTGTAAATGCAAAGTGCGGCCAGCGTGTGTTTTTGTTATTTTAATTGATTTAAGAATAATGTGTGATTTGGATGGTGCAAATGGCTCCTTTTAATATGTCTATCTTATTCTATTTAAATGGTCTAGAAAAAAACAAGTTTAGTGACTATGAATTGTAGCCAAATATAGATTTTTTAAACATAGGATTACATTCTTAGTATAAGTTATACAGGAAAGAGCTAATATTTAAATAAGAATGACTCAGAATGTTGAAAATTATATATCCAGATTTATTCTACATTGACTTTGAATCAATTTTAAATTATGTAAAAAATAAGTGATTAGTAGATGTTACTTCAGTTAAAAGTGGGTTGCAGGTGAACCAAACCCTTTCAATCACGTCTCCTTATTATATTTAGACTAATCTTGTGGAAATGCAAATCTAATGATGCCGTTCCTCTTCTTAAGCTGTTACAGCTTTCCACCTACTTTTGCAAATATCTTTCCCACCCCACTGGAGCCGCACTGGCCTCCTCCCAGGACCCTGTACTCGTCTTATTCTCTCCCACCATGAGGCTGTTCTGCCAGGACTTTTTCCTACTCCATGTGTGTACTTTCATTTGAAGTAATTATATTTATAGGGAAGCCCTTCCTGATCTGCCCGAGAACATGATATATGCGCTTACAACACCGTGAACTGAGAAGAAAACCCACTGAAACAATGTTTTACTGAAAGTAGCCAAGGGGGAGAAGCAGGGCGAAAATGCTGGGCAAAGTGGCCTCTTGAATATTTGTCACTTCCTGCCCTACATGGGCAGTAATAGAGTTTTTATCAGAAGAACCCAGCCTCGTCAGCAGCACTGTTAGAATTCCCTCCTCAGGCTTGTCCAACTCTTTGACCCAAAGCCCCAGATCCTACGACTGTATTAAAATGACCAGAAAAATAGGAAGTTCATAAGGCGTAGAGGTTAAGAGTTTTAGGCTCTCTAAAAAGACTTAGATTCTAACCTCAGCTTTGCCTCTTACCTGTTGTTTGGACAAATTATTTTTACTTTCTCTGTCTTTCGGTGTCCTCCTCCACAAAATACAAACAAGATCTATTTCCTAAGGCTGCTGAGAAGGTTCAGAAAGATGATAGACAAGTAGCATCTGTCTATCAACTTTGGCTCTTATAGTTACTTTTGCTGCTATTGTTATTCTGTGCCTGTCTCTCTTGAAATTTAGATCAATTTATCTTAAATAATCAGCACTAATGTTAATAGGCAATACTGTCTTAATCTTCAAGGTTTACAAGGAAAACAATGAAGAAAAAAATAAGGGAGAAGTCCAAAAAAAGCAGTCCTTCTCATTTTAACCCATCATACGTGTTGTCTATTAGTACTAGCAATGAAATAAAAACAATTAAAGAGAAAAATCTTGAATGGCTGTGCTTTCTTCGGGGAGAGTAGAGTTCCGTCACGAGACAATCAAGAAACCCTTTACTCTTGAATCTTTAACCTTTGGCCTTGGAAATTATTGTTAACTCAGAGTTCAGGAGACATCCTATTTCCACTGAACAGCAGGGAGGAGAATCCCAATGCGGTAGACGGAGATGATTTCATCACATGAAGTTTAAGTTTCGAAAGCATTTTCACATGGTAACATGGGCCCCCATGTGGCAAGTTTATCTGGCACAAGCTAGAAAGGAGAACGACCATGGATACTCATACTTCTGGAGCTGCTGGTTGCTTAACCTTTGGCAAGTTATTGAATCACTAAGAGCCTTCCTTTTTCCACTGAGCACACAGAATTGTTATGGCGACCCCTGAAGCAGCAGCCAGACTTCTAGGCTGGCTCAGTATCGCCACTGAGCAAATCCTGGCTCTTCCTTCTGTGCGCCTTACACTTTCAAGAATCTAGCAGCCATTCATTCTGGAAGTGAGTCTGATTTTTATACTATGCAGAATAATACTTAGTCTGGTTTGTTATTAACGAGTAATTCTTTTTGTATTGAGATAAAATGCTATTTTTTAAATTTTGATGACTCTTACACCCCTCCCCAATCTATTGGGTTAAAATGAACAATAGTTTCACAACTATGAACTTGGGCGAACAGAAGTGTTTTCTTTAAAAATATTTCTCATAATCCTCAGTTTTCCTGCATTAAATGATGAATAGTCGGTAACAACAGAATTTCCCCACCCTGGTCAACAGGCATTTCTCTTCTTATCGTTACTCTGAAAGGAATTTCATCAGTGTTTTATTGTTCCCAATAGATTAAACCAGTTAGAGATATTAGTATAGGAACTGGCATATAAAGATTTGAAGAGCTTTCCATCCAGTGTCCCTCTTACCTTGCCAAATGGAGATGTATTTACTGGTTGGTGACCTCAGGCATAGACACAGTACTCATCCTCCCACAGTAATGAGCAGCAAGTCTGAAGCGGCATAAAAAGGGTCAATGGAATAGGTCATACATCATATGGGGAGGCAGATGTTGGAACATATTGTAATGGATTACTGTGCAGTGCATGGATATGGCTTGTGGAGGAGAAAAAGCAGGGAGGGAGAGCAGGAGAGAGAAACTATCAGTTGGTGTTTTCTTGCCTGACTCGCGCAAATAGATCTGGTTCTTTACGGAACTGCTTCAATTTTAAAAGTCAAAATGTGTGTGTGTTTTTTCTAGCTAGTTAAGATTTATTTGTATGCGATAAAATGAAGAAAGCCTTTTTAATCAGTTGATTTCAAGTGTTTCTTCTTTATATGCTTTGGTATCTGCAATGTGACAGAAACAGCACGAGAGCATCATACCTGTGAAAAGGGTCTTAGGACTTAAGTCAGCTCAAATGCATTCTGTAATTTTGAGCAGGATGCCACTTTCACACCCTCTCTGCACTCCACCCCTAATTGATAGCTCCATATTCCATCCAAGTATCACACTGAGTGGGACTCAATTTGGAATAAATAATAAAGATCTGTGTATTATTAATATTTGGTGAGAGCAGTTGTACATAGATAACATAGCTTCTTTGTTCAATGACAGTTCATATTTAATATTATTGTGTATTAGTCTCAGGTGTACAGCCCAGGGGTTGGACAATCAGATATTTTACAAGTGCCCGCCCTGATAGTTCCAGTACCTGCTTGGCACCTTGTGGCTTTTAATGGTAAAAAATGCACTACAGAGAGACATAATATTTTGCTTTTTAAAAAATATATATTTTTATTGATTTCAGAGAAGAAGAGAAAGGGAGAAAGAAATATAGAAACATCAATGATAAGAGAGAATCATGGATTGGCTGTCTCCTGCATGGCCCCTACTGGGGATTGAGTCGGCAACACAGGCATGTGCCCTGACCAGGAGTCAAACCTTTACCTCCTGGTTCATAGGTAGATGCTCAACCACTGAGCCACGCTAACTGGGCTAATATTTTACTTTTTATTCCAGCTTTTCCAAGACATATTACCCAGGAGTGATATATAATTAGAGGCCTAGTGCACAGATTTGTGCACTGGTGGTGTCCCTCGGCCTGGCCTGCACCCTCTTGCAATCCAGGTCCTCTCAGGGGATGTCAGACTGCTGGTTTTGGCACAATCCCCACAGGCCAGGCTGAGGGACCCCACTGGTGCACAAATCCATGCACCGGGCCTCTAGTATGCATATAAGATCTTTGATTAATCTCTTCTCGCCCTCCCCCTCCCCCCTTCCCTCTGAGATTCATCAGTCTGTCCCATGTTTCCATGCCTGTACATTGAGCGTCTTCCCCCTGGTGGTCAGTGCACATCATAGCTACTGGTAGAATGGTCCCTTAGGCTCTCTCTCTCTCTCTATAGAGAGAGAGAGAGAGAGAGAGAGATGTGGATCATAATAGGAATAGTTTCTGCCTTGGAGCCCCTATCAGCCAGCCCCTTGTTTTCTCAGACATGTTTCCAAGTGGCTCACCTGTTTCCTCTGAAGGCAGACCTTCCTCTACCTTCCCCTTGTGTCTTATCCTCCTGCTGTCTTGAATCACCTCTGGATGTCAGCTGACCATCCAGCCTTAGAAGTCTCTGTCCACTCAGGTCATTTCCTTACATAATCTACTTTTGACTCCTATGTCCCAGTAGCTCCAACTTGTTCATTTTTTAAATTATGCACCATTGAGATGACTATAAGTTTCCTCCATTTGGACAACTCTGAGTTGACATACTCTTTCAGTCTGTTGTATTTCTTGCTCCCAAGTTTAGAAATTGTGTCCAGCCTGCTGGCATGGCTCAGTGGTTGAGTGTCGACCTATGAACCGGGAGGTCATGGTTCAATTTCTGGCCAGGGCACATGCCTGGGTTGTGGGTTCTATCACCAGTATAGGGTGTGTGGGAGGCAGCAAATCAATGATTCTCTCTCATCATTGATATTTCTATCTCTCTCTTCCTTTCCCTTCTGCTCTGAAGTCAATAAAAATAAGTTTTTTAAATAAAGAAGAAATTGTGTCTAAATGCAAAAGATCCTGAATCTCCCAGGTTGTGTGTACTTATTTGAACTTGCTCCAAAAAGTGACTGACTAATCCCTGGTATACCCAGATGCTACTCCCTTCATGCCCTTTGGATAAATACTCCAGCTGGAATTTTGCATTGGAGATGAAATGAAAACTCTTACTAAATTCCCCAGGTACCTTCCTCCAGACACCTTCTCCCATGATTTATGTTAGAGCTGCTGAAGCAGCAAGAGAAATGCTTCACTCCTCCAGTCCTGACTCCACTTCTATGGATTAACCACTTAGGAGGCTAGGAGAGAACTCTAACCATCGACTCCTTACTCCAAGCCTTTCATCCATTCACAGAATTGTCTAAGAGTCTCAATCTTGAAAGCTAGCTGTCAGCTCTGTCTAGACTTCATTCTTTCCTAGCAGTCACCTTAGTGGTTAATACAAGTCATTATGTTTTAGAGCTCACTCTGTTTGGCATGCTAGCGTTCTTTAATGGGCGCAGAGCTAGTGTGCTGTTGATGGACACTGGGGTTTCTTTCAGTTTTGGGCTATTGTGACTAATGTCGCTCCAATCATGGGTGTACAGATATCTGTTCCAGTTCTTGCGCTCAGTTATTTTGGGTATAGACCCAAAAGTGGGATTGCTGGATCATATGGTGGTTCTGTTTAATTTTTTGATGAATTGTCATACTGTTTTCCATAGCAGCTGCACCATTTTATATTCCCACCAGCAAGCAATGCACAAGGGTTCCAATTTCTCCACATCTTCAACACCCTTTGTAATTTTCTTTTTTTGTTTGTTTGTTTTTTAGTAATAGTCATCCTAGTATGAAGTGGTACATTGTGGTTTGCATCCAGATATTTTGAAGGTTTGTTTGTCAAAATGGGAAAGTGAAACATACTTTATTTAACGTTATTAGCATGATTTGTAAAATGTAATTTTTTATAAATTTGGCATGTGAGTTTCTATTTGCACTTTGCATCTTTGCCTTGGGATCCAGTAAATTTAAGGCCTATCTTTTTTTCTTTCCTTCTTTTCTTTCTTTCTTTATTATTATTATTTTTTTTTACAATATACTTGAATAACATCCAAAGGAAGAGCTGACAATATTAGGGAAAGAAAGTCCATATTTAAACTTAAGTGGCTCTGATAATTTTCTGTGAAGAAACATTGTGAAAAATAATGTGCAAAGCAGATTTATTCACATTGAAACATGCTGATATGTTTTGAAAGATTTTCTCCAGTACATTAGTTTCTCTTTAAACTCCACATTTAAGTTACATTAGGAAGCTGAAATTAAGCTATAAAGATAACACTTATAGAGCCTTGAAATTGCTTTCTGAATTTTTTCCTCACAAATGTTATTTTTGTCCCTTCCCTTAAAAAAGCAAACAAATGCTTTCCTTACACATCACATCTAACATGTATCATAAAGTTTGATTTGAATTTTAGAAGTACACATTTACCTATTTTTAAAATCCTAATAAATAACAATGCACATGTTTTAAAACCTCTACTCCAACTGGTTAACACAGTGAATATATATTAACTCTTATTGCCAGATTTCAGTCCCTGCACTTAAAAAAAAAATCACCTGTCATTTCTATGAATATATTTGAACTTCAAGGTGCTATTGATCAGAGAATTATTTTTGAAAATTTAGGTCTATATTTGTTTGCTTATTGGAGAGTTTAGAAGTCACTGCTAATTTCTGAGTGAGAGCTTTCTTGATCATCAAGAGTGATAAAGGACTTGAACTTCCAGCCCAATTAAAGTAAAATTGGTTTCATTAAACATTAAAATATGAAACATTCATTTATAGTTACAGTATACTTTTTTCTCTAATTTATGGACTGACGTTGGATATGAGATAACACTCGGAGAAAATTATTCTACCTATAAAAATAATTTTAATTCAACAAAAACAATATTAAATGGTTTTGCAGTCAGTTAGCCCTCTCCATTCAGATAATGGCAGGCAATGTCAAAGTTCACAGATTTCTTAAAGAATCAGTATGTTTTACCATACAGCATTTAGAAAAGACAATGTTTTTAGTCATAATTTTAATGTCCTTTTTAAATTTTTATTCTGTGCTTTTTGTACCCAGCTCTCCTATGTAGTGTGAAGTTGGGTGACATGGAGAGAGGTGAGGAGTAAGAAAAAGGGAGGGTAAGGACAAAGAGAATAGTAGACATGACTCATTTTGCACTGTTTTCCCATTAAAATATGAAAGTCCCTCTCTCTTAATCCATGGCTGCAGTAGGAGAAGATTAGATAGTTGAATCAAACCATATACTGTCATATACTAATGACTCCTGAGTAACTGTCAGAATGTAGTGTCAGCCCTGTCTCCTGGGACTTTATGCAAATTTTTCTCACAAGAAAGGAACACCTGCCCAGACTGGTTTGGCTCAGTGGATAGAGCGTCGGCCTGCGGACTGAAGGGTCCCAGGTTCGATTCCAGTCAAGGGCATGTACCTTGGTTATGAGCACATCCCCAGTGGGAGGTGTGCAGGAGGCAGCTGACCGATGTTTCTCTCTCATCGATGTTTCTAACTCTCTATTCCTATCCCTTCCTCTCTGTAAAAAATCAATAAAATATATTTAAGAAAAAAGAAAGGAACACCTGATAATAGATTCTAGCTCAAATAGAAAATTAAGCTTTGATTTAAGTAATAAAAAGGATCCCCCAAAATAGTTTACTAAAAGCTTAGCTCTTACTAAGTACTTTTTACTCTCTAAATAATATGTGGGATTCAGTAAGTACTGTATATCCACTGATCAGATATAAGGCATTTCTCATTTGTCTTTTCCAAAATATTTAAGAATATCTGTATTCTTAATGTCTTGGTTCTATTGTCTTTTAAAAAGATATTTTTCTAATAATCTTCACCTAATTTTTCTGTTCATAATACTAAATTGACTTATTTAGTTACTATTACAATAATGGGTATATTAATCTACCTTTTGTTCTTATGCTGAATAGATTTTGAAATTAATTTTCTTTGTGCCTTTTAAGTGAGTGGAATTAATGAATGAATGAATGATTTTCATCAACATCACCAATAGCTATTTTTTCCTAATTCCTCAAATAATAAAGTGATGCCAGATTTTTTAAATGTCATTATCATTATTAAATATATATTAAATATGTCCTGGAAATGTAGTTTTGTTAAACATTAATGATATTCTACAGTTCATTTCTGCCTTTACTCATTTCTTCTTTTTTCTTCCTCCTAGGATTTTCTGAGAAAGCACTAAATAATAGAGACCTAATCCCTGCCTTCAAGGAGTTTTCTAGGCAGTAAATGGTGTGAGGAAACAAATAGTGATATATAGTTTCATCACTACCTAATGCTTTGAGTCCAAATACTCCAGATGGCAATTAGACACTAGGCTAGTAGCCAATGGGAGAAGTTGTGTTTTTAGCAATTTGGGGAAAATAGCTTACTTATTAGGGTGAAGTGGCAAGAACTTGCCATCTCAAGTAATTAATGAAGTAATTTACCTCAGAATTCAAATAGGCTGTATTGTGGAATTTCTCCACTCCTAGCACTGAAAAGTACTAAACACTAGCTTAGACTATCTGAGTAAAATGATTACCCTCATAAGAAAATACAGTCATATCTAATTGGTTAAAAGCTATGATATCCAAATACAACTGTATTATTTCCCCCCCCCAATTAGCAATTAATTAATAGTGCAAATTAGCACTATCACCTATACTAATTAATTAGTTCAAGTTAAAATATCTGTTCTTTATCATCCTATCAGACTTTTTTAAAACATATTTTTTATTGATTTTAGAGAGAGAGGAATGGAAAGATAGAAACATCAATGAGAGAGAAATATGGATCAGCTGTCTCCTTCACTCCACCTATGGGGGAGCAGGGGTTCGAGCCCACAACCCAGCATGTGCCCTGATGGGAATCAAACCAGTGACCTCTTGGTGCATGGGATGGTGCTTGACCCACTGAGACATACCAGCCAGGCCAGACTTTATTTTGACCCTACATGGGATCATTACAACTCAGCATCAGGAATGCCTGCTAATGAACTCCCCGCCCACTGTCAGCCTAGTAATGCTTTGGTACACATGGCGCAGTCCAGGAAAAAACAAACACTGATTAGGTTTGGCTAAGATAAATACAATTCAAGCTCATATTGTTATAGATACATTGCATCATACTCTTAATACTTAGAGAAGGGTTTAATGAGCTCTATGTTAGTTGAAGCCCCTGACTGAATGGTTCTAGCATTTTTACTACCACAATGCAAAATTATAGGAAAATTTCTCTGTGTTACTTACTTCTTCCTTTTTCTAAAACAAAGAAGAAAATATATATGTTTTGGCTGTCTTACAAAGATAATACAATGACTATGTACACTAGTGAGAATGTATGATAGGTGAATATTTATGTACCATATCTATGAAATGGAGACTTTATATAAATTACATGACTCATCCTGTTCAGTTTCTTTTCACTTTTCTCCAGTTAGTATGAATTTGGAGTCATTTTCCCCTCTTCATTGTCACAAGTGTTACTTTTCAACTCAAGTTATCATTAAAAATATCACTACTAAATTTTGATAACCTCATAACTGATAAATTTTGCCTTATCTTTGTTTTAGTTAAAAATGTCATATATATATTGCTCTCAAACATTCAGTGGCTTTCTCTTGTCCACATATTAAATTTAAACCCTTTTGCCTGTATTTCAAGCTTTTCTAGAAGGTGAACTAAGCCTACAAATCCACTACTATTTTACTCTTCCCAGGACATACACTCAATTAGGTCATTGTTCTCTCTACCACATCCTCTCAACTACTCGCTGCTCCACACTATCCTGTGTTCCTTTTGCAACAACTAAATTACTCCTGCCCCTGTACCCCTGCACCTTTCTTTAAAGTATTCTCCCTTTCTAGAATGCCACCTCCAGCTCAGCTACATATCTTTTGTGAAAACATATCAGAATGCACTGACTGATTTCCTGTGTTTTTTTTTTTCAGTAGCATGCAGTTATAGTACACAAATAGTCTCACTATTTTATGTTTATCAATCTTTACTTAGTAAAGAAATTATGTTTATACGCTTTCTGTATCCTTCACCATACTACCATAGTCTAGAGCAGTGATGGCGAACATATGACACGCGTGTCAGAGGTGACACGCGAACTCATTTTTTTGGTTGATTTTTCTTTGTTAAATGGCATTTAAATATATAAAATAAATATCAAAAATATAAGTCTTTGTTTTACTATGGTTACAAATATCAAAAAATTTCTATATGTGACATGGCACCAGAGTTAAGTTAGGGTTTTTCAAAATGCTGACATGCCGAGCTCAAAAGGTTCGCCATCACTAGTCTTGAATATATAGCAGGATGTTAGCATATATATTACCTTGTTGCCTGGATTATGTGGCTCAGTGGTTGAGCATCAACTCATGAACCAAGAAGTAGCTGGCTCTATTCCTGGTCAAGGCACATGCCCAGGCTGTGGGCTCGATCTCTTGTAGGGGGCCTATAGGAGGCAGCCAATCAATGTTTCTCATCAGTGTTACTATCTCTCTCCTTCCATCTCTCTAAAAATCAATGAATACGTATAAAATTATTAGTTATTTATCAAGCATTCTTTGCCATGTGTTTTTTCTGAGCATTTTATACACATTAAGTGATTTGCTTCTCACAGCAACCCTACTAAAAGTTTTATTTATCCTTAAATTTGTAGATTATAGATTTGTGCCTCATTTTAGTTGCCCAAGGTCACTGGCTCAGACATGGGATTAGAATTGAGGTTTGCCTTACTTTTAACTGTTCCACTAGAGGTAGAAATCATGGTCCTTGAAGGAACTCAAAATGCTGGAGAGACAACAATGTAGGCTTATGGAACAATGTGAGACAAAAGTGATGATTATTTATATGTATCTATACATAAAGAAACATACTTATGAACATATGACCGACAAGAATACACTAAGTAATCAATGAGTAGATTCAATTTAATCATATGTGATTGTTTTGTTTACTTAAAAAATCATTGTTTGATTTACTGCAGGGATGGGGAGAGGGAAATGGAATAAAAAATGCAATATTTTATGCAATATAAAGACAGGCAAACCTAATACTCTATGATGTTGTGTGTTCATTAGTTTTAAGATAAGAGTCAAGTTATTTTGCAAGGCAAAAGAGTTATTCTGTTAGTCTGGTTAGCCTCATGATGTGAGCATTATTGTAAAGCTTTAGTTCTTTATGTTTAGAGTTTCAATTTGTTTTTAGAAGAACTTAACTGTTAAAGTAATTCAGTAATTTATTATAATGCATCTTATTATTTAACTCTTGGTTTTATCTGCCATCCTTTCAAGAAAAATGTTAGGCCTGGTGCATGAAATCTTGCATGGGTAGGGTTCCTAGGCCTGGCCTGTGATCAGGGCTGATCTTCAGGGTGACCGGCGGGGTGATCGGGGGCCCCCGTTGGCACCTGGCTTGGCTGGCCTTGGGCCTGCCAGCTGGGGGCAGCTCCTGCATTGAGCGTCTGCCTCCTGGTGGCCAGTGTGTGTCATAGCGACTGGTCGTTCCACTGGTTATTCTGCCATTCATTCCACTGTTTGGTCAATTTGCATATTAGGCTTTTATTATATAGGATTGTATATGCATATAAAAGACGTGTGTTATATAGTTCACAGGATGCTTATAACTTCGGGTGGCTTTTCAATCCCCACCACATGTCACTCCTTCCCTCTCAACAAGATCAACCAGTGGTTCTGGGATTGTAGATCTCACTGAGTACAGACACTGTTGTTATTTTTAATTTTGCCTTAAGAGTGTGTAATAAATCAAATATTAATCATCTCTTTACTCTCTTCTTTTAACATCAGTCAACATACATATCTTAATGGATAGACAAATGACCTTAATTTTTTTATAAGGTTGAATGATGTCACAGCAGCATTTATTTTGTAAGTTACCATCCCTTACATATATAGCCAGGTGTGAGAACCACTGTTGGACTCTTTAAATCCACTGAAATTTCCTGTTAACTTGTGAATAGCCAGATTAGGATTCAGCAGTATTAAAATGTCTGGTTTATGTTAAAATTCCAGCAGACCTGAGATTCATTAGATTCTCTAAGACTTGAAGCCTTTTTATGCTTCTGTAATGTAATGTAAATTTAAGGAACACATATTATTTGATACAAATTAAAATGTATTCGAAATAGAGGCCAATGAGAAAAATCAGATGTGCGTGGTGGCAAATGCAGTGATCTGCGAATAGTGAGAAGTTTTGATCAGAATTGGGGGGAAATAACTATATATTGTCCCCCCATCCAGATTTAAAATTTTTCACATTCTGCAAAATAGAAATGAAAAGAATATTAATTTAAAATTTTGATCTGACTATTTGAATCTAAAACAACCTCCTTGTTTTAAGATACCACATCATATAGCTATCATTATCAAATTAAAAGTTTGCTCTATTATTAAATTGACTTGGAGAATGTTTTATTGGCTATTTAGTAAGAATGATTATGTGATGGCCTAGCAAAGTGTGTATGTTTAAACAGTAATCCTGAAAACCCTAATCCTCAAGATAATTTCAGGTTTGTCTTTGTTTAGATATTATGAAGTAAAGTGGACTTCTGGCAGTATCTTAATTTTTATCAGTGTAGGTAGACTGACCAGATAATGTTCTTCCAAAACTCCTTCCATTCCCACTCAATGGCTTTTTTTGTATTTCTACACAACTAACAATCACAAAAAAATTGTTACAGGTGCTCATTTCAACAAGTCTGAAAAAAAAGGCATAGTATTTTAAACATGAATAATGGGAAAATTACTTTGTATATGAAGCTGCATTATTTTTAACACACTGTATAAAATTTAAAATATGTAGAACAAAAAGAGGTCTTGACCAAAGAAGGATATACCTGCCTTCCAGAGATCTTGGGAAAGAGTAACTATAAAGCCTGTTGTTTGCTTAGAACCTCTGCGCCTACCGAAGCTGAAACCTCTTATATGTAGTCTCTGTGACTCCTCCCATAAAAAGTAAGTCATGGAAGTTTAGCTGATAGCTTCTTTCTTTAAATATTCCAGGGCACTAAGCAAAAATACCCAGAGGAAAAACACCATATCTGAATGTAGGTACTTTCTGAAGGGTGCATTAATTTTATCACTGAGTCCTTTTTCAATTTTCCCCTCTCTCTCTCTGTTTCTTCTGCAGCAGTTATATGCTGCCCAGCTGGCTGCGATGCAGGTGTCCCCAGGAGGAAAGCTCCCAGGCATACCCCAAGGCAACCTCGGTGCTGCTGTATCTCCTACCAGCATTCACACAGACAAGAGCACAAACAGCCCGCCACCCAAAAGCAAGGTACTCTTTTGAAGAAGCTATGTATTTTACCATTGAGAGTTTTACTTTTCATTCAGTGATATTTATTGAATATCTATTATGTGCCAGCAATGGGGCTAAACTGTGGGTGTTCAAGGAGATAAGAGTCTAGTAGGATCAGTGAGGTGTGCATGTAAATTTACATACATACATTTCGCATCATTTATTCCACAGACAGCTATTGTAAGAAATGAGTGCTACAAAGGTTTATAGGATAGTAGACTGTACAGAAGTAGCTTACAGTGTGATAAAATGGATACCCATACTCTATGATTCAAATTCTTATAAAGACTTAAAGATAAGGTGCTTTGGATGTCATTAGGGCAGAGAGATGACCTTCAGTGAGAGACCGTGGGAAAGGTTTCCCAAAGAAGGGGCGACTGAAATAGAACTTAAAATATATGTACAATTGGGGCTTATAGAAAATGTTTTATTTAAATATCAATCACTTATAATGTGTCATGGTATAAGTATAATTTTAGATATACCATTTATCCAATGTAATTATCAGGTAAAGATATGGAGATAATAATAGTGTTAGAAGTAAGACTATTTAGAGCTAGTTTAGTTATAGGAGCTAAAGAAACATTTCCTAAGAGAACATGAAAAAGGATCAGGGGAGGTTTTAATAATTTGTTTCTTGATTTAGAAGAAGAGGAATGCTGAAAAATTAAATGTTTGTGTTTGTAAAGACCTGACTTATTATATGATATGTGAAGTTATTAAACTTTCTATGGATGAATTAAGAAGAGTAGCCATAAAGTAATTTTCCCTGAGATTACTTAGGGAAGTAATTGCACATATTCTCTACCTATTAGAAAATGTTAAGTAGAAAATGGATACAGTTATATATCCTGAGTGTTTGTGTGTTTGTGTGTGTGTGTGTGTGTGTGTGTGTGTTTTGCTGAACTACCTAGAAAATGCTTCTGTTCTTCATTCCATGAAAGCCATGCTAAAATGTCTAAAGAGTAACAGTGTAAGAGTAGTCATAGTCACACAGTTGAAAAAAAAATTAGGAAGTATTGACAGAGGAAAAAATCCAGAAATCTGTTAAGCCTCTTGTGCCCTGGCAGCTACCTTTTACAGTTAACCAATTAATCCAGAGATTGAACTGGAAAGAGAAGGAGTCAGTTTGGAAAGTGTGCTCCAACCTCTGCCTTCTCAAAACTCTGAAGTCCTTTGCTGTATTAGTAAAAGAGAAATATATTTGAAAGTATGATTTAACCTGGACAGGGACCTTAGAAGGTGACTCCACAGCAATATGTGCAAATATACAGTACAAATGATTGTACACACTAGTGACATTAGGAAATATACATATGCCACTTGTCAGATCTCTCTCAGCTGTGTAATGGGCCTTGCATGTTGAGTGCTTAATATATACCTAAGGCCTGGTCTGCTTTACTTTATAATGACAGAAGAACATACCTTTTTTTCAATGACAGTTTACATTCAACAGTATTCTGTGTTAGTTTCATATGTACAGCAAAATGGCTAGAAAATCATGTACTTTACAGAGTGGTTCCCCTGATACTTCAAGCAGCCACCGCCCCCCCCCCCCCCCCACACACACACAGTCATCATGACTCTATTAAACTGTATTTTCTATGCTGTAATCCAAATATTTGTGACTATTCTGTAACTACCAATTGATACCACTTAATCCCTTTGCCCTTTCCCCCCAGCTCCCCTACAACTGTCATTCTAGAACATACATTTTCTCAAACTTGATAATAATTATAACATATAGTCAATACAATTTAATTTTAAAGCAGTGTCTTGTGGGCCAGCAGTTTTAATATATTACATACACAGACTAATTTTGAGTAAAATAAGGAGCTGTAGCCACATAGTCATTGTCACACACAACAAATAACTCTGTGAGGTATTACTGTTTTTCTTGATTTACTAATGCGAATTTTTACGCCATACTTTATAATGATGCTTTACATTAGGACATTTTATATTTTTGAATTACAGTTCACATTCAGTATTATTTTTATAGGACATTTTGTTTTTTTACTTATCATTTCAAAATAGTATTAATGTCTTCTCCCCAAATCACCTAATCATGAAGCTTTGGTGTTAGTCAGTCTTATCCATTTTTGCATCCATTCATCCATTCATTCATTCATCTATTCAGATGTTTGTTGAGCATTATTCTTAGGTAACAATGGCAAACATAAAAGTGACTGAAGGTTTTCTTTGCCAAAATTAGGATGCTGCTTTATAAACTGTACTAGTGGCCTTACGCATGAATTCGTGCGCGAGTAGCTTGCTGCAGCTTGCCTCAGGTGGCCGCCCTGCCCACCGCGGCTCATAGCCCTCCACTGTACATAGCTTGCTGCTCTTCCCTCCTGTAGCTCTCTGCCTCTTGTAGCTTGCTGCCCCACCCTCCTACTGATTGGTCGTTATGTGATGGAGTCCTGACCAATTTGAAGATTACCCTATTATAAGTATAGATGATTCTAGACCAAGGGTGGGCAAACTTTTTGACTCGAGGGCCACAATGGGTTCTTAAACTGGACCGCAGGGTCGGAACAAAAGCATGGATGGAGTGTTTGTGTGAACTAATATAAATTCAAAGTAAACATCATTACATAAAAGGGTACGGTCTTTTTTTTTCAATAGTTTTATTCATTTCAAATGGGCCGGATCCGGCGCGCAGGCCGTAGTTTGCCCACGGCTGTTCTAGACACTCATAGAACTCCATATACTGAGTATAAAACTGATTAAGTAATGTTAAAATTCTGCCACATTTTATGGTTTCACATATCTGTGTTTATTTAACATTAGCAAAAAAAAAAAGGTTGTTTCTATAGCTATGATTATATATAATTTAACACATATATTTATATTTTACCTTTAAAATTCAGTTCTCTTTGAAAATTATCCCTGCCTTGGCCAGTGTAGCTCAGTTGGTTGGGAATTGCCCCATGCACCAGGAGGTTGCTGGTTTGATTCCCAGACAGGGCACATGCCTGGCTTGCAGGCTCAATCCCAGTTAGGGGGCGTGCAAAGGCAGCAGATCCATGATCTACTCTCACATTGATGTTTCTCTCTCTCTCCCCCTCTTCCTTCCTCTCCATTCCTCTCTCCCTAAAAATCAATAAACTATTCTTTAAAACGAAAAAGGAAATTATCCCTCATGACTTTTCTATCATATAAAGTTTAATAAAACTGCAGATGTTATATATCCTTTCATCTGCAATTTTTGTTAAATACTTGAAAACTTCAACACAAATAAAATGCCTCTTTTTTTAAGTAAGAACAACAATAGAATGAAAAGATGTCCTTTCTTTGCTCAGTATCCTCTAGCATACTGTCTACAAGCACTTCCTGTCAGAAAAGATGCCTTCAATGTGCTTGTGTTTCACTGAGCAGTAAACTTTAATAGGTTAAAAATAACCTGACCAATAAATATTACCATCATCACTTGAATGAAGAACATGGTAAAAAATAAATAAAACCAGCAGTAAATAAAGAGGACCCCTTTCAAAATATGAATTTAGTTGTTTACAGTCTGGAATTGACACATTTATATATAGCATAATAAATATTTTCACTTTGCAAAGGTATTTTACTTCCATATAATAATTATCATTTATTATTGCATTTAAAATTTTATCCAATAAGTTCTTAGTGTCCTGGGGGTATTTTTATGTGTTTTATTAGTGAATTTTCATGTCTGTCTTATATATTGTAGAATTATTTTATTAAAGGGCTTTGCATTGTCTGCATACCTACCCAGCATAAACCTGATGGTTTACATTGAAAGTCCATTTATTGTTCGGAACAATGGACTCGTAAGTCACATCCAGGTGATGATGTAAGGAAAATGATCTTATTGGCAGCTGTCAAAAATCATGCTCTCTGGTTTTATTGCCTGCCCTTCCTCCTGGGTATGCCTTTGCCTTTGCCTCACAACTCTGGAGAAGGACACAAACAAAACTTATTTGCAATTTGCAAAAAAAAAAAATAAAAGGGGGAATCAAAAGGAGGGGGCTCCAAAAGACTGTAAAATTGTACAGCATGGGTCCTCTGATGCATGCTGTTTTCAATCTGCTGTGTGCCAGTTGGAGGCTTGGAGAGTGTGTGCACGCGCGAGAAAGGATAATGCTGAGAAATGATAGAGTGGCTGTGACCTCCAAGCTCAGCCTGGAAATCCAAGACATTGATTTCACTTAGCATACCTGCTGGGAAATCTGGCGGAGTTCAGTTGTAATAAAAGAACAAGATTCTGTTCTAATGGTAATGGCGTATGACAGACATATCACTTTGTCTGTCCTCAGCGCCAGAGAGAGGAGAAGTGGAGAGAGGTCACCTGACCTGCCTGTGGTGTTGTTCCAGTGCGGTACTAGGCTCTGAACTGCCGCCTGGGAACATAATTACTTATAATATTCAATGATAAAGAAACCTTTAGAGAACTCACAGTGAACCTCTGAAAACCGCACATAGAAATTGGGTTGTGTGAATATGAAAACAGGAAAAGGAATCTGGTCTCTTCAACTCTGCATTGGATAGTGTTGCTCGTTGAGTTATATGTATGTCCTTAAACTTACTGTTTGTGAACTGATTTCATTAATGGCTGAAATAATGTTATTAGTTAACTTATTTTGTTTTTATGCTTTGATTTTATTAGACACAGGCCAAGAAAAGATTTTTTTTCTTGGTCTATTTTGCCAAAGATTCAAAATTCAGATCAGCAGCAGTTTTTAAAGTTTCTCAGGTATTACATAAAATCTTAATTCATGTGTACTTGTCTCTTTAGCAATTATTTAATTTTTTTCTTCTCTCAATTCTACCCCAGGACAATTTATTTTTCATTCCCTAACAAAAGGAAATGTATTTAATTTTTCAGAGATGTTTTCATTGTTCTTGTCCTCACAGCTGTGCTTATGAGTAAATATTGGTAAATAACTTTGAATAGAAGTATGAAATCTTGAACTTTTGTGCACAAGATATCCTCTTTAAAGAAAACTGTAGAGCCGAAACCGGTTTGGCTCAGTGGATAGAGCGTCGGCCTGCGGACTGAAAGGTCCCAGGTTCGATTCCGGTCAAGGGCATGTACCTGGGTTGCGGGCACATCCCCAGTAGGAGATGTGCAGGAGGCAGCTGATCGATGTTTCTCTCCCATCGATGTTTCTAACTCTCTATCTCTCTCCCTTCCTCTCTGTAAAAAATCAATAAAATATATATTAAAAAAAAAAAAAAAAAAAAAAAAAAAGAAAACTGTAGAAATAATTTTGCTTCTCATATTAAGGAAAATTGTTTAGGAAAGGTGTTATTTAGCAGTATTGGCCCTTGATTTTCAAATATAATATTGTTGCTTTGAGTCTGCTTATGTTTCTTAACAAATGTCTGAATTAATTTTTTTTATAGTTTAGCTTTCTGCCACAAGTGTATGCGGGGACTTTCATTTCTGTACCACATATTTCTTTATTTGAATGGTTTCTGCATTATTTATTGCAGGCTTTTAAGAACCTAGATAGCCTTTGCTTCATAATAGTAATTGATCTCTTGATAGCATTTGCTTTATAAGAATAGTTATATTTTTAATAAGAGAATTACTATTAGCCTTAAAATAGTTCTCTTGGGAGGAGAGTATATTTACTCAGTTTCTCACACTGTTGGTAATGTATAGGCTTATAATTCTATGTTATCAAGAAAGTAGATGTGCTAACCATCTGAACTTCATATTTTAACTGTTTTTCCTTGACAAAGTAGCCATTTCTTGGGAAAAGTGTAAGAGTAACTTGTAAATACTAATACACGTCTCTTAGTAGTTAATGAAAACTTATTGCCTACAGTAACCAAGAATAGTTCGTTTGAAAAGCTGGTGACAAGAGAGAATTTCTGGGTGCTTTTCTGTTAACCTTGCTATGACCCTTGTTATACCCCTGGTCACAGTTATGTCTATGTCAATGATAGGAATACATAGATTGTCCAAATCAATTTTTGTTCTTGTTTTCAAATACTCTGGCAGCGACGTTCCCATTTGCTCAGCAGTAGCACCTGGGAGTTATGACAAGAAAAAGATATATTTTTCCCAACAAGCCAGAAACAGCCCTGGCCAGCTTACCAGACACACTCAGATTCTTTGAGCTATAATATCCTAATAAATATTGCTTCAAATTCAGACGCAAGAAGTGGAACTCTATTGTTATCTGATCCTGTTTCACAGGCACAGTAATGCATGTGTTTTCTGATTTGCTAGACATGTGCTTGTATTAGTAATGTCAGAAGTGTCAGAGACTCCTCTTAGGATACCTATTGTTTGTTATAATGTACCAATCAGATGGTTTCATGCTCTCAAGTAATTATTATATCAACAACACACTGATCTGCAAGGGAGGATTGTAGTTTAATACTGTGAGTCATACACACAAGATTACTTAGCAATACGTGTAAGTATGAGACATCAGAGGTAATTGATTCATCTTAGCTGAAAATCAGTTTTAATAGGAGATGTGAGAACTAAAGCTTTTTTGCTAACTTTGAAACAGTATTCCATAATGCCAAGTAGGGGGTAAGGGCTGAACACATCTAGAATATCCACAACCAAGTCAAACCATCATCGACACTAATTATAAAAACATGATTTTTAATATTTGACAAAAATCATCCTTTCAGGATAAAGCACAGGACATCAAAGAGACTTCATAAGTTTGAAACAGAGAAGTACTAAGGCCTTCACAGGAGTTTTTTTTCCATGATGGAAAGTTCAAAAGGCACTGCTTGGTATAGCTATCACTTCATTTCGTATTTTTCATATTTTATCTACCTATGAAAAATTTTTAATCATAGTAGTTGCTAAGATGTAATCGCCAACATATAAAAGTTCCTCAAATAGTACTATTTGACTTATTCTTAGAGCTTTCCAAGTCAAGATCTCAAATAAATTTTCACTTACTACATAGGGCTAGAACTAGTCTCTGAGTATACTGTCTCCAAGTAACCCACAGAGCTTCAGTAGTATCAGTAAGAGAGACGCTGTCCTCCGTCTATATATGTGAAATCAAATAAAATCACTGATCCATCCTGAACCTGTAGGAGCTGGTATGCTGTAGACTTCATTTCTTTTAAAACTCCAGAACAGAAAGACATGTTGGCCTCAGCTAATTATAACAACACTCAAATTGGCCATTTTCTATTCTTATGCTTTAAACACAGTCTGGCATATCCATGAAATGCAAGAACCTCCCTAACACCTTGGTCTATATAGCTGCTTTGTGCTTTGTTGAACATTCTTCTCTCCCTTGTATTTCAATATCTGTGCAGTGCCTATTTTGTGAGCGTTAGAGAGGTGACACGTATGTGCCATATGCAAGAGGTGAATTCATATGAGAAGAATCACCCCGTAGTGTTAAACTGTAAACGTGGCCCGTGATCATTAGCACCTCTTCCTGGGTGGGACCTATTTACAGTGGATATAACATAGCTGCCCAGTCATTTTAAATAAAGTAGTTTCTTTTTGTAGTCCCATGTTGCTAAACTGAAATATGTTAAATGAAGTGCTATCAACAGAAACGCCGTGATGAGCCCCCTCCTTCCTTTTTCATCTGTATTCGGTTAACAGGAATCGCAAACAGCTAGGTACTTACACAGAGCTCTTCTGAGCACAGTGGTATTAAATGTGCAAGTAGATCGTTTGGTGATATATTCTTATGATTTGGGAAGAAGGGGGTTAGTCACCATAAAAACAGTAAAAATTACAAAACAAAGAGAGAGATTAGTTATATTGTTGGCATTAAAAGAAGGCACACTATACCGAGGGATTTGGGTCTGGCCTCTGTGGTCCAGGGTACTGGTTTTGTTTTGACAGGAGCCTGCCGTGAATGCAGCAGCCAGTTCCGATGAGCCATGTCAAAGCTTTTTAATCATGCAAACCAAGATGCTGAGCCAATTGCAGACACAGGAAGATCCACAGAATCACACATTTTAAGTGAAAGTTGCCCTCTCAACTAGGTCCGACCTGAAGCAGAATCACTGTCCAAAAAGCTATGTTAAAATGAAAGCATTTTAATTTTAACACCAGGCGGTTAAAACCTAAAGAGAACATGAAAAAACAACTGACAGTGTAGAAGGATGTTCCTGCCTACGAGGAGTCTGTAGCACAACTTCAGTGAATACTGTGGCTCAACACATGTTGAGCAAAAAACACCTTTGCGCCTGAAAGCTTTTCGAAAAGAAAGGATGTGTGGAGCCAGCAGCCTGCTAAAGGCAGTCTAAACCCCCTGCAGGTGCTAGATGGAGAAGACCATGCTCCCCATCCTAGGATTGGCAGGGCTCTCCTATACAAACAGTTTCTGGGGAAAAAGGCGTAAATTGCTTTGAAAAATATACATTGGCTGTTGATAAAGGGGATGGGATAGGTGAAGCAGGGATAGTTGGGGGCAGGTGCATAGCCTGGATAAGGAAGAAGTGTTTGCTCTTCTGGATTGGTTGTGGTTAACAGTCCAGAAAATATCATGCCCAACCTGGTAGTCAGCTCTTTGGTTATTCTCTCTAGACAAATGGGAAAACAGCCACCTGGAAGGTAACTCCAAGTTTCACCACACACTTAGGAATGTAATCAGTCTTTTGTTGGATTCCCCCGCCGCGATTAACTCATTAACATCTCTTGTCTCTTTCTCCCACCCTTTGGCCTGCTATAATGTAATTTAGGGCATCTCAGAACTTTCTCCTTGTCACACGCTAAGTCATTTCTATGTCAGAGACTGAAAAAGCAAAAGTACACTTCTGTTACTTTCCTTCAGGGGAATCATTTGTCCTTTAGGCTTCCTAAAACATTCTTCAAGTCAATTAAAATATTTTCTTTTCTATCCTAAATAATTGATCAGTGCCTCATTTGAGCTACTAATTATTGACCCCTGGATTGGAACTGTTTGAATAGAGAATTAAGAAGTGACATCATAGAGAATTAATCTAAACTTCAGATTTTATTCTCTCTTTGTTGAATTAAATATATTCTGCTTAAAAATTATTTCATATTCATAAAATAAGAAGAATATTAATGGTCCCTTTTAAAAATACCCCAGAATATAGGTTAACAATACAATTTTAATTAGTATAGTTATTAAAATTACAATTACTAATATCTTGTTTAGCTGAAGAAAATAGTATATATTGCATATTTATTTGTTAAACTTCACCAAAAGATTTTTCTTGAGAGAGAACAAAGCGTTCTGCTAAGCTTTAAAGAGTGAACAGTAGAAAGAAAACAATGCATTAATTAAACATAGATGTAAGAGTCAGAAAAATAAAGAGATGTAATATTCTAAACTGAAGACGGACAAGTTCAAAACCGAAAATATTCAAAATTTTTATTTATTTAACAAAACGTATTAGATATTTTGTTTGTAGAATTATGGAAGCTTAAATAAGAAGTTAACCCAGAAAGTATGTAGACCAACCCATAATAACCAGTCATAAGGTCACTTTGCCTCTGGCTACACTCCTGCTATGAGAGGGAGTCCACCACTTCATAAGGTGGCAGTATTTTATAAAGGGTAACTATTACTGTCACAATATTCTTATTTAAATAGAACTGTAATCAACTTTCCAGTATTCCAACTTGTGTTTCCACTGAATGGCAATTGTATTTGTTAGAACTCTTTCCGTGATAGAAAACCCAGACCAACTGGATTAAACAAAAAGGAAATGTATTCACTAACATTTTTTAAAAGTTTATTCTGGATCCAGGTATGGCTTAATCAGAAATTCAAACAGTAGTGCATGGAATTGGTTTCTGTCTCTTATCTCTGTTCTTGTCTCATTCTTGACAGAACTGTCCCCCTTCAGTGTTCTGTAGCGCCCTATGCTTGCTTGCATTACCATTCATTGACTCAACACATCTTAATTTATGCCTAGTGGGTGCCAAGTGTAGTTCAAAGCAGTAGAATCAGAGCTACTACAGTGAAGAACATAACAGTTTGCCCTCTCAAGATTTTGCAGGTTAAGGGGAAGAGGCAAACTATGAGTAATTAAACAAGCAGATGGATTTGTGTATTGGTAAGTGCTATATAAAACATGGTAAAATGTAGAGTGCCTGGGGACACGTGAGGGAATTTTCTTGAGATGGAGTTATAAAGGAAGCCCTCTCTGAATCATGAAAAGGAAAGTACCTACCCACATCTGAGGATCTTCCAAACCAGAGGAATAGCAATTGGAAAGGCCCTAATCTGTCAGTGAGCTTGACAAAGTCAAGGTTTGAAAATAGGCTGGGGTGGAATGTTACGAACTGAGATTGGAAATGAGAAAGACCAGATCATGTTAAGGAGTTTGAATTATATTCTAATTGTATTCATTTTTAAAGAGAAATTAGTATTTTTTCCATTTGTCATACCATTTATTAAACGGTTATACTTACCTACGTAATGTCCTACTTTCTTAGGGTGATATGTCTTTGAAGCAAAGAAAAAGCATTGCTTTATCCTTTGGAACAATTAATATATTAAGTGTCTCTACAATGCCTCCCTAGAAACACTCTGAAATTTGAGCCCTGATAACATATTCTGGATTTTTCCATTGGAGAGACAAAACAATTTCATTCAACAATTACCTGTTGATTACCTAGGATATGGGGTCTGAGTCCTAGGACCTGAGGATACCTGTGAACAGTGCAGCCAGGTCTCTGACCTCACAGAGCACAGAGTTTGTAGTGAGGAAAATGGTGAGGGATACGGACAGAAAAAGACAATCATGTACAAAGGTGGCAAGCGAGTGCCAAGATTGAATTTCGAATATTTCCTAGGGATTTTTTAGACTCACTTCCTTATCAGAGGTTTTTCATTAGTAGTGTAAGAAAACACACATAATTGATAGTATGTGTCATCGCCTGTATGAAACAAATTAAAGGTTGAGTTTTGGGAGTGATATTTTGATACTAACATGAATACAAGAATATTGATTTAAACAAAGTCATGTTAAAAATCTACAATTGCTATTTATAAGTGCTCATAAGAGTATTGGAATTTTTATTTTATTTACTGTCTTTTGAGCAGGTTAACAAGTGACAAAAGAAAGCAGTGTCTAATTTATAATTAATCTGATTTTTGCTTTTTAATTTTTTTTTATTTTAACCCAAAATTTATAACCCAGTATTATTTGATCAGATCTGCCAAGTACAGCAGACTTTTAGCTATCAGTGAAAAATGTGCTACAATTTTAAAAAACATACAACAGAGTAGTTTTTAAGTTATTAAGCTTAATTAAAGTCACACTTCTTGTCATATAAATATGCATCGCCACTCATTTTTAAAAATCTATAAAGTTTCTGTAAAATGTAGATAAATAATGTGATTATTTTTTGGTTGAAAAAATGTCCTTATATGATTTACTTAAGCATGTACATTCATAATGCACTTAAAATTCTATTCATTTTACTGATATTGAGTTTATACAGATCTGATATATCTGTTTTATTGTGTTATATTCTACACAGTGACCTATTTTAGTTATACTTTTCACATTTTCTCAAGCATATGCAGTATGGAAGTGGCATTAATTGCACAGTTATCTTAAGGAGAAATAGAGACTATTTAAACCAGTGCCTATCCAAAAAGTTATCAGATGATGTTGTTCTGTATCATCATTCATATTGTTTTTCATTACTTCTAATAATCAACTAAAGAACACATATTCTTAATTATAGTTTTTTAAACAAAGACCAAAAATTATGTATCTTGATTAGTATTAAATGTGGAAAAAATGCTTCAACTGGTGCACAGTGAGTGGTATCATTCATACTGACTGTTAATTATTGGTTAAGGTCTGCTTAATATGTTCAGAGGAATTTGCCAGAATATATTTTTTATCTCATGTATCTTAAAGTTTGATAACATAGGAGACACAGAATATAAAATAGCTCTTTTTGTGAAATAGAAGAAATTTTTATAACTTGTTTTTTTACTTGAAAATATGAGTCTTTTTCTATACTGAAATAACAATTTTGGTCATGAAAATTATAATGTTAAAATATTAAATTTGAAAAGTGCATTCTTAATGGCTCAGCGTGTTGAATATTGAGAACTTGATTAACAGGTCCTGCTTGGGGAGCAGCATACCTATAGATGCAAGTATCTAAATATCATAAACAGGTAGCAGTTTCCCTTAATCTGAGTCTTAAGGTGTCCTAAGGTTCTCATGGGAAGAATGTACTACTTTTCTAGTCCTGGGCATCCTTGCAGATACTATAATTGGCTGCTTCTTCGAATTACACAACCTCCCTTGTGGTCTGCAGGATTTACAAATGCAATATCCCACAACATTTAGAACTTGTACTTTGAACTATGAACTAGCCGATTCCATTGGGTGACTTTTTTCAGAATCAAGCAGTTTACATTTAAAAATATATATATTTTTGTATTCAAAAGGATAAAGAAGAGATCTCTAAATTTAGAGAAAACAGAGACCAGAATTTTCATCTCACAGGTTTACATAAACCAAAATAATGTGAAGGGAAAATATATATACTCAAAAAAAGATAAAAATTCATTTTCTCTCAAATTGTTTGCCAATACCAGAAAAGACTAAGAACCTTATATTTGTTATAAAACCACAAAATATTTTTTTATTGAAGCTCAATTTTAGTTCTTTGCAATATCATTTATCAATAATGAGATTCCATATGAGACTTTCATTTAAATTGGACCTTTCGCCCTAACTGGCTTGGCTCAGTGGATAGAGCGTCGGCCTGTGGACCGAGAGGTCCTAGGTTTGATTCCAGTTAAGGGCATGTACCTTGGTTGTAGGCACATCCCCAGTGGGAGGTGTGCAGGAGGTGGCTGATCGATCTCTCATCGATGTTTCTAACTCTCTGTCCCTCTCCTTTCCTCACTGTAAAAAAATCAATAAAATATATATTAAAAAGATAAATAAAAATAAATAAATTGGACCTTTCAATAACCAAGGAATCTTATTTTCCCCTCAGTTTATTATATAATTTCAGCTCTTTGGTTTGTTGTGCAATTTTAATGACTTTTGGCACTGTAGATATTTTATAAAAAGGGAAAAAAAGAAATTTAGACCAAAAATAGAATAGATGAAATGCTGCAAAGACTTTTCTCTTGTGTTATTTCAAGTAGCACTTAAAATAACATAAGAAAAAAATGCAATTGTGAAGTATTATAAGATTATTAAGACAGCAATAGGAATGTCCTAAATAGGTACAGATTTGTGTTTTCTGTACTTTTCTCCATGCAACTCTTTTGAGGATCAAAGTTTCATTTTAAGTCAGCAGGAGCTTAATATTCAGGGCAACCCTTTATAAATAGAGGGCAAGACAAGAATTTTGGGTCAAATGATGGAATTTTTACTGCCAGTTTTCATGCAGATAATGCTGTCATTTATCTAAAAAGTGATGGTTCTGATCCAATTTTAAGAGAACCTCTGGGTAATTTTTGTTAGGTTTGGTTTTGCTTGTCTTTTTCTATCAACATTCATAATGTTGCAGTGAGCTATAATTCTGATCTGTTATATCTGGAATTATAATTTATGGACTTGCAACGAACTTAAGTGAAGGAAAGATCAATTCCACAAGATTGATCATATTAGATACACGTTCTTTATCCACTGAATTTTAAGTGGCTGGCTCATAATATACGCTCAGTAAGTGTTTACTAGATAAAATGTTTATACTAGACTGTTTGAACTTAATAATATGCAGTTAAACCTTAGTTATCACTGTAATATAATTTTCACTATCTGTTTCTGCAGTTATGCTTATTACCACAACATGATTTAAGAGAATGTGTCTGAATACAGATTTTTTTTTTAATTCAGTAATGTCTTTTAGCTCTTGTCAGGTGAACTTTGGGGCCTTTGGTGTAACTATATTATAAAATTCTGGGCATGTAAACTAAAACATTGAGAATTTAGTGAGACAAAAAGGTATTTTTTTTTTTAATTCTAGAATATTCTTTCAAAATATGCTTGAATCTTGTTTAAAAACAGCATCTACTTAAACTGCAGTTAATAAAATAGGATTTACCCTACATGAGAGCTCTACTAGGAAGAGAATATCTTCCTTTGGGAAAAGACATGTTCCAAGAAGTAGCCTTTACATTTTACTTGAAACAAAGCTATATGTTTATTAACTGGTTTATGTAATTTTTAAAAATCACATGATATTTGTGTTAGTCATAAGGGAGATTTCTAGCATCACTTTTAGAAGCTATCAAGTGATATTTATTGACTACCTATAGTGCACTAGACACTGTGGTAGAATAAAAAAGAACAGTAACTAACATCCATACAGTGTAATAAGGAATGCAGACCAATAAAGAATTAAAATACTATTTGCCACGTACTAGGCAAAGAATAATATGAAGTAAGGACAACAGTTCCCAGTCCAGCCTGAGGCAAAATAGGATAAGGAAAGACTTTCAGAAAATGTGCCATTTATAAAGATTTTGAATGAAAATGAAAATGCCTGTGCAAAGACAAATAGGTGTAACTGAGTTGAGTGTTGGATTTTGTCTGAATTTTAAAGAAATAAGGTCGACTCTAATGCATATCTAAAACTTTGGGAGAGACCTTACGGAGAATACAAAATATAAAGTAAAATAGAAGTGTCTAACCTCCTTCCCATGGCATTCTGTGATCTAGCCTCACCTACCTCACTAGCCTAACTTACTATTTCTGCTTTTTCCCAATCCCAATAATTTGTGTTCCAAATGGAATCCCTTCCTCACCTCCTTTTGCCTATGTTTGTGCCACTCTGCCTCTCCGTTCTTTTTCCCTCTTCCTTCCATTTTCCCTCTTGCACCTACTCATAAGAACTATCTCAGCTGTCACCTCTGTATAGAATTGGCTACTCCATCATATGTGACCCCACTGCATAGATACATACTCCATGAATAGTATCACAGCACCCCTATGACACTTGATTGTACTTGTCTTCCCTGGTATGACATGAGTTGCTTGAGGGTAGAAATTAGATCTTATTTTTAGCACCACGCAGAACATTGTTCTAGTTCTGGTAAAAGAATAAACAAATAAACAAATCAGCAAGCCATCTGTAGAAATAAATCAAGATACCATGTTCAAACATGTGACTGATTTGGGGACCTCTTAAGGCCAGTGGTTCTCAACCTTCTGGGACTTTAAATACAGTTCCTCATGTTGTGACCCAACACACAAATTATTTTCGTTGCTACTTCATAACTGTAATGTTGCTACTGTTATGAATCGTAATGTAAATATCTGATATGCAGGATGGTCTTAGGCGACCCCTGTGAAAGGGTCGTTCGACCGCCAAAGGGGTTGCGACCCACAGGTTGAGAACCGCTGCCTTAGGCAGAAGCATTGAAGGTCAATGGTGTGGATCACTGGCGTATAATCTCATGCAGCATAGCTGCACATAACTTTCCCTGTCAATAATGAAACAGTGTTATTGTACTGTGTATAAAAACCATATGCACAATATGATTATGGAAACTAAAAGTACAATTTGTCTTTGTTTATTCTGTCAGTTTCAGTGAGATATACTGGATATAGGAAATATGAGTATTCTGATCATTGGAGAGAGTTTCTGTAATAAATTATGTGTGCTTAATTTACCAGTTTTGACTTTGGTCTGAGTGAAGCACTCACTATTTGATTATTTTTGCCCTGATTCTCATTGTGAAATTTGCCTTTTCAAGTATCTTGAAATTAGAAAAAGTTTACATTAAAAATCTCAGCAATATTCTGGTCATGTATAAATTAATTAATTGGTATTCTGGTTTGTACATTAGCCTCATGAGCTTGTTTATTATGAGTACATCTTCAACTGCATGGCCTCCCTTACATATGCTGAAGAATTAAGTGGAGGCTGAAATGAAAGGTACAGGCTTGTATTCATATTGGCTGGTTTTATTAATTGTTAGGTGACTGATCAAATAAGTTTGAGGAGGAAAATTTTGTTTTCCTCTCTTATTTTTTGTATTATGTTTTCCTGCTTCTCTTTTATGCCAAACAATCTAGCTCAAATATGGCAGAGAAGTAGCTTATGTATACACACTCGCATATTTGTTTATATTATATAGATTATATGTAAACATATATATTCCATTTCTTAATACAGAATCAAGAATGTAGATTCATTTTATTTGACAATGTAATGATCCAAAGCAATATCCAAACTGAGGTCAAATATGAGGCAAATGTACTCATTCTTTCTCCTTAGTTAACTCTCAAAGATATGATCAAAATTCTTACTTAATAATATCATTACAGTTCCTATATTAAATCTTTTATGCCATCCAGACTGTGAAATGTATTATTCTCTTAATTTTATGGGTTGGGGAAAATTATACATGAGGCATTACAGCTGAGTTTCACTACACATTAATTATTTTAATTGACTATTTCTTGAATGAGTAACTGATAAATCAATCTTGCAATTTCTCATGGTTCATGACATGCTTAACTCAATACAGACACTTAAGAATCATTATTCTGTGAGAGCTTAAATACAAATTTTAGATTATAATTAAAATCAGACTCTTACCTGATGCTCCATTCTAACTAAGCTTTTTCATCTTCATTGAGTTTTCTTTGGTCTGTACTTTAAATGTAATATTATAACAATGATAGGCAGAATATATACTTTAAATTTAATATTATAACAATTATAGGCAAGCTAAGCATCCTCAATATGTTGAGAAAAAATATTTTGTCTTTAGGGCACAACATAAAAACTGGTCTTAACTGACATTCTATATAAATAGTCATCACCCCTTAGAATACTTTAAAGACATCAGTTCCCTCCTGGTCACTGCCATGAAGACAAAAAAATGTCTTAATGACTCTATTGAAGTTATCATTAAAATAAAGGAGATTAGCAGACATCAGCCATAAATCACTATAAAATGGCCTGTGGGTAACCTTTGACACAACTCATTTGAAATAAACCTGGAATGGATTCATAGCCTTTGGTCAAGCCAGTAGGTGGCCTAAAGGTCGTTTCCATCCTCTCCTTCATTTCTTGCAATATTAGTTCCTCTTGAAATGATTGGACAGCATTTGGATATATATAAATTAATATGTATTTTATGTTGAAATAAAGTAGGTCCATTCAGAATATAGTGTTGAAGATTTTTATGGCATTTACTTGAAATATTTACTCTTTTAATACATACTTAAGATATATCAATGCATTTGGAATTTGCTTGTACCTACTTTGTTAAAATATTTCATGATTTAGCATTATAAACATTTTGCAAGGGTTCAGACTAATTTTACCCAACTTGAGCTCTACATGGTCCCTATCATGATGGTGGATAAATTTTTCTTCAGAATTAAAAAGAAATTACAATATTTCAGTAGTTGGTCTGATTTTTTAAATAAATTATCTCTTTAAAATACTTTTCCCTGTTGCCATTAGATAATAGGCAGCTCTAAAAGTTACCTAAGTTTCTATCTCTCAATGACTTGAGTTCAAGTCCCAAGGTTACTGTAATTTTGACTGTTGGCAAATATGAATATCTCTAACCTCAGCTTCTTTATCTGTAAAGTGGGATTGATTTTGCTCTGAGACTAAAATAAGTGAAAATATATGAGGATGCTTTGTAACTTTTAAAGTAAAATTTAGATTTCAGAGAGTAAAGTAAATAGTATTAGAAAATAATCATTAAAATGAACAGATATAAAAATATTTAAATTGTATTAAATTTTATTAGTTTTTACGTTACTAAACTTATTAAATGTGCTTTTATCTATCTTCTAATATTTAACTGATCCTCCCACTCCATAAAAATTTATGTAATTAAAAGTGAATAGGGCTATAAGCATTTATTTCTTCTTTGGAAACTAATTATTTTAATGAAAAATATTGCATTAAAAAGTTAAAATTTCTTTTGGAGGAAGGAGAAGTTCCCAGGTAAAAATTGCATAATTCCTATATTCAGTTTAGGTAGAGACCATACCTTTTCTTTTATTCACAATCTAATAGGTTAATTATGAGAGGCAGGGAAAAGAAAAAAAAACTTTTTAAGTCAAAAGTAATTGGAAAATAATTGCTTTTGCTGACTATCTTGGGAAAGGGAAATAATCTTTATTTCTAGTAGAAATCATCTGATACCAAATAAAAAATTTCATAGAACTTAATGTTCTAAGAGCTCATGCCCTTGGTACCTTTTTGTGTTTTCAGACTCTTCAGAAAAAGTGGTATGAGGAACCACAGACTAAGGAAATTATAACCTTATGAAAAGTTCTGAAAATTGCATTTAAACATCTAAGATCCAAAAATCTAAATCCCAGTCCTAGACTAATGAGCCAGCCATATTTGTGATAAATAATTTGGTGAAGTGGGATTAAATAAAATAGACCCCCCCCCAAAAAAAAAAACAACTTTCTTTATGGTAATTTTTTAGCTTAATTGCAATGATATTTCTTGAAGAATTAAAATTTTCTAGCAATTTACACAACATTAAACTATTCTGTCATTTGGTGTCTTTATACTGCTTCACCAAATAGAATATAAATTCCTTCTCTTTCATGACTAGAACTGTTGGGAATAATGTCTAAAAGATGCTTTTGTAACAAATTAAAGAATACACATTAACATCAGGGGAAAAAACCGCAGCCGGGACAACTCTTCTAATTCTATATATTCAAAAATGAAAATCACTAATACTGTTCTTAATCTTAAGGGTCAGAATCAGTCTGGATTAAAGCAAGTGGAAGTGAGTTTTGCATTTAAATTTATTTTTACTTATTTTTGGACTTTTTACCTTTTATCTTTAACTAGTGGCCCAGTGCATGAAATTCATGCACTGTGGGGGTTTCTCTCAGCCCAGCCTGTACCCTCTCCAATTGAACATCCCTCTCGTAATCTGGGACCACTGGCTCTTAACTGCTCACCTGCCTGCTTGCCTGATTGCCCCTAACCCCTCTGCCTGCCTGCCTGATCACCCTTAACTGCCCTCCCCTACCAGCCCAACTGCCCTCCCCCTGCAGGCCTGATCTCACCCCACTGCCCTCCCCTGCTGGCCTGATTGCCCCTGACTGCCTCTGCCTCAGCCCCCACCACCATGGCTTTGTCCAGAAGGAAGTTGGACATTCGGAAGATGGCCGGTCTACCCGGTCTAATTAGCATATTACCCTTTTATTAGTTTAGATAGATTATATAGGATAAGATTGCTTAAATGGTAGGGAAATCCTTTTTCAGCATGAGGAGATGCTCTTTGCAGACAAAAATATATAATCCCAAAATCTGGACTGATAGCCAGCCATATACACTTTACTGCCAAACCAGTCATTAAAAAACTGGACCGCTTTTTTACACTTTACACCAAAGAGCTGTTGCCCTTAAAACCCCTCCTCAGCCCCTACCTTAGGGTCTGCCTTTTCAGTTCACCTAGACTAGGTTCTGATTGGTCGGTTTCTATGCCAGTCAGCATCAAAAGCTCCACCTCCTAGACAGCCATTGGCTCCTCACAGTTGACCAAGTTTGGTTCTGATTGGTCAGTTTCTATGCCAGTCAGCATCTCTGGGCCTATCTCCAGACCTGATCAGAGTGGTCGTGCTGATCAGCAGCTCCAGCAGCTGCTGGCAAGGCCTGGAGAGAAAGAGAGAGGCAAGGCTGATCAACAACTGCCATGAAGGCTGCAGATCAGTCCCTGCTTCTCTCTCCAGGCCTGATCTGCTCAAAATCTGATTATTTTGTCATCAAAAATTCAGGAAAATAACCAATGCAATAAAATGACATACAGTGGTATTGATATTATAGCTAATAATAATAGGGTGCTACCTAGTCTTCTGTAACCACCTTGCTTTGTGTCTCATTCACCTTCAAATCCATTACACACACACACACACACACACACACACACACACACACACACACACACAGGCTCATTCTTCCCCAAGGTTCTATGCCTTTGACAATTTGGCCCTTACTAAAATCTCTCAAATATACACCAATACACTGGCTAACTACCATTAATCGCAATAAATTCACTGGACTATTAGAACCCACTAGAACCTATACCTGCATCTATATGGATATTGGCAACAAGGTCTTGGATTTAATTGCAGTTAGTATTAAATGACTTATGTATGGCTATGCCTTCTAGTTCTTCTCCCCTTTTCTTCTAGGTTGACTATCTACAGATGGTCTATCTTCTTAAACCAGGCCAAAGGTTCCCAGGATCTAGAAAAACTTCAATTCCTAAAAAAGCCATAGATGTTTTTTACAAAGGGTCTGAAGGTCTTCTAAAATATTTAACTTTTTTTTTTAAGATCAGCTCATTCTTTTAATGTTTGATGACTGTTACCCCTGACTGCCAACAATAGGCCTTGTGTTATATGTACCTATCCTTTATGATGCTCCAGTGGGTCTCAGAGTCTATAAGCATGTGTAGTGGTGGTATTTATGTTGTTCTGCTGTCCGTTTGATATCGGTTCCTTGTGTAGATTCAGGTAGAGAGATTGGTGCATTGAGGTACAGGTAGAGCTACCATTCCCAACATCGAGGTGATAGTAGAATTTGATTTATGTGGCTTCTCTTTTGTAAAGCAGTATTGCCCCGAGAGCTCCTCCTTTATTTATCTGTGAATCCATTCGACCATTTAATCATTTTGTAGTTCTTCATTAGTTTTTTTCACATATTTTAAGCAGAACTAGTAGGAAGTTAACAGTGACAAATGTTTTTCTTTGTTTTTTAATTATGAATTTAAGGACCGATTTCAGTGATGGCAAACCTTTTGAGCTTGGCGTGTCAGCATTTTGAAAAACCCTAACTCTACTGTGGTGACGTGTCACATATAGCAATTTTTTGAACCATAGTAAAACAAAGACTTATATTTTTGATATTTATTTTGTATATTTAAATGCCATTTAACAAAGAAAAACCAACCAAAAAAATAAGTTCACGTGTCACCTTTCACACACGTGTCATAGGTTCGCCATCACTGGATTAGATGGTGCCAAGAAAACATATTTTTGTCCATGGAATGACCAGCTTTTTAATTTTTCTAGACCATTTTTAAACCTTTTGGAGATTTCTATTTAGAAGTTAGTAAGAGGAACTGGTATGATTATGGTAGTTCCCACTTATCAACAGAGGATATGCTCCAAGACACCCCCTCAATGGGTGCCTGAAAATGCAGATAGTACTGATCCTAAATATAGCACTATGTTTCTTCCTATATTTATACTTTAAGGCTTCTCTTTGGCATATTTGAATTTCTAACATCACTACTCTTGCGCTTTGGGACTGTTATTAAGTAAAATAAGGATGACTTGAACATAAGCACTGTGATACTGCAACAGTTGATCTGATAACCCAGGGGGATACTAAGTGAATAATGGGTGAGTATCATGTACAATGTGGTGACTTTGGACAAAGGGATGATTCATGTCCCCAGCAGGATGGAGCAGGTCATTGCATGAGTTCATCACGCTACTCATAATAGCATGCAACTTAAAACTTATGAATTATTTAATTCTGAAATTTGCCATTTAATATTTTTGGGCTATTGATGATTACAGGTAACTAAAAAAGAAGAAAGAAAACCCTTGGATTCAGGGTTGGGGGGGCAGGTGGCTACTGTATTAACGTCAAGTCTTACTGATCTATGCTTTTTTTTACCCTCTTGGTAGAACAGCTAATCATCTTTAAAAGATAATAGCAATGATCCCGATATAATGAACACCAGAGGACAAAGTAACCATTATTATTAGGAATCTGAAGTTGTCAAGGCACTGGAGGTTAAACTAAGCTGAATCTGAAATACCACTCATTTTATACTGGCTAATGTTATAACTGTTCTCATCAAATATTATTTGTTGGTACTTGTATTCTCTCCATTCTTCCCATTCTCAAATATAGTCTAAAAATTCACCCAGAGAATTTCTGTGAGTGGGTTTTTATTTGGTATTTGATCTAAAGATGATCTTATGTGATATTTTTCTAATATATGGAAACTGTATTTATAGAGTATGTTTTTAGAACATTTTGAAACTAACAGTAGAGGTTAGGTAGAAAGTTAATCTAAAAGTAAAGTCTTAGAAGCTAAGTTAGATATGTTCAAGAAAAGAGAGAAAATACTAAAGGAAAAGAAAAAGTAAAAAAGAAGTGACATCTAGACCTGTAAAGTAAATAAGTAAAACTGAGGGAGATTCATGAAATGTATTCACATATATGGTTAAAGAATAAGAAACAAGAATTTTTCTAGGAATAAAAATGAGTTCATGGTAAAAAAAAAAAAAAAAAAAGTGCTTTGGAATCATATATGCACTTGAGTGAATACTGACTACACTTATTTCATTGAGGATGCATTAGTTATCACTGCCTACCAAAATACCCCCATATTTAGTGCTTTAGACAATGAACACTTATCTCACACAGTTTCTGTGGGTCAGGAATCTGAGAGCAGCTTCCCTGGCTCAGAGTCTCATACAGTTGCAATCAAATTGTTAACTGGGGTTGCTGCCACTTGAAAGCTTGATCAGTGCTGGTATATCCACTTCCAAAGTGACTCATTCATACCCACACGCCTAACAGGTTAGAGCTGGTTGTTGGCTGGAGGCCTCAGTTCCATCCAGGGAGATGTCTCCGTGGGCTGTTTGAGTGTCCTTGTGACATGGCAGCTGGCTACCTTCTGGGGGTGATTTTGTCACCCAGGAAACATTTGTCAATGTCTGGAGATATTGTGGATTGCTGAAACTTGTCAGGCATGCTACAAGCGCCAGTGGTAGGGACCAAGGATACTGCAAAACTCCTAAAGTACATAAGACAATCACTCACAACATAGAATTGTTCATCCCAA
Source organism: Myotis myotis (assembly GCF_014108235.1). Taxonomy (NCBI): domain Eukaryota; kingdom Metazoa; phylum Chordata; class Mammalia; order Chiroptera; family Vespertilionidae; genus Myotis; species Myotis myotis. The sequence goes on from NW_023416335.1 coordinate 180,786,098, forward strand.
AATGTTAACACTACAAGGTTGAGAAACCTTGTCCTGAAACCAAGTAATCCAAGCAAGAGGAAGGTATAAGCTACAGTCTTTTATGACCTAGCATCTGGAGTCAGTCATTTCTGCAGTATCTCTTAGTTACATAGATTGGCCCTATTCATTGTGGGAGAAGAATACACAGGGACATAAATATCCAGAAGCAAGGCAAGAATTATCAGGATCATCTTGGAGTCTACCTAGCACAGAGGAACTTTCATTTAGGTATTTTGAAGCATATATCCTATCTAATAAAAGACAAAAAGGGTAATTAACCATACCTCTGCTATGCTTCCCATTGGCTAATCAGCAAGATACGCAAATTAACTGCCAACCAAGATGGCGGCCAGCAGCCACGCAGCTGAAGCGAGCAGGAGGCTTGCTTGCTTCAGTGATGGAGAAGCCAAGGTTCCCCGCCTTCCATGGCCTGGCTCTGAGCTCCGAAAGCAACAGCTCCAAAAGCAACAAAGTTTCAATTATAGAAGCTAAACAAACCTCAGATACCTGCTTTCAGCCAGCTGCGGCCTCAGAGCTGGAGCGAGCATATGGCAACAAAGTTTCAATTATAGAAGGTAAATAAATCCCCAAAAAAAAAAAGAAAAAGAAAAAAAGGAGAGGCTGGTAGCTTCAGTCATAGGCCAGCCTGAAAACGGCCCTCAGCCCCTCATCCAGGCTGGCCAGGCACCCCAGTGGGGACCCCCACCCTGAAAGAGGTGTGACCAGCTGCAAACAGCCATCAGCCCCTCACCCAGGCTGGCCAGGCACCCAAGCAGGACCTCCACCCTGATCCGGGACACCCTTCAGGGCAAACCAGCCAGCCCCCACCTGTGCACCAGGCCTCTATCCTATATAGTAAAAGGGTAATATGCAAACTGACCCTAACAGCAGAAAGACTGGGAATGACTGGTCACTATGACACACACTGACCACAATGGGGCAGATGCTCAATGCAGGAGCTGCCCTCTGGTGGTCAGTGCACTCCCACATGGGGGAGCTCTGCTCAGCCACAAGCCAGGCTGATGGCTGCCAGTACAGCGGTGGTGGTGGGAGCCTCTCCTGCCTCCTCAGCAGCGCTAAGGATGTCCGACTGCAGCTTAGGTCTGCTCCCCGCTGGCAAGTGGACATCCCCCAAGGACTGCCGGGCTGCCAGAGGAATGTCTGATTGCCAGCTTAGGCCCAATCCCCCAGGGAGCAGGCCTAAGCCAGCAGGTGGTCATCCCCCGATGGGTCCCAGACTGCGAGAGGGCACAGGCCAGCTGAGGACCCCCCCCCCCCCCCGCTGAGTGCACAAATTTCTGTGCACTGGGCCTCATGTGTGTGTGTGTGTGTGTGTGTGTGTGTGTGTGTGTGTATATATATATATATATATATATATATATATATATATATATAATTTTTTAGAGAAAAGGAAGGGAGAGGGATAAAGAGATAGAAACATCAATGAGAGAAACATTATCAATCAGCTGCCTCTTGCATGCCCCCTACTGGGGATTGAGCCTGCAACCCAGGCATGTGCCCTGACCAGGAATCAAACTGATGGCCTCTTGGCTCCTGAGCTATACCAGACAAGCTTAAAGCAATTTTTAAATTAAAAAGTGAATGTGAAATATTATGATATCCCAGAAGCTGGGCTTTTTATTTTTTCCACTCTTTGTTTTTAAACATATATGTGTGTAAATGTAGATATAATTTACAGTTTGGGGGCATTAAATCAACCAAGTCAGAAAACAAAGAAAATACTCTATTAAAGTATTAACAGAGAAGGAACAAGGAGGTATTTTATACAACAAATTAAATGATGAATACTATTTGAATTCATTTAAATTAAATGGGCCAACAATTTAAATGTAAAAGTAATGAAGCAAATGACCCCCAAGTACACTTCTGGGATCCATTTTTAAAAGAAGTAGGTGTATATTAAGCAAAAGTATCAAATGGCAAAATGAGGAAGCCAAAAGTGAAGCTAGGATGTATCAAACTCAGCTAAATAATATAAGGCTTGCATTTAAATGGCAATCCAGGCTCATGAGAGCATTAACACCACAAAAGCTTACCTGTCAAAGAACTCCTGGAGTTCTCTCTGCCTGCTTGGCAAGGCATCTTGCAGGCTCTAAGTCTGAAAGCAAGCTTGTGTTCACGGAAGGGCCTGCAGGACTCTGCTCTGTAAGGTGATAGACTTGATTTTTTAGGTAACAGGAACCTACTCATTAAGTATGAAGGTGGGGTGACCACATGAGCAGGATTTCTAATTCTTCAGGGGTTAAAAAATAATAAATACGATCGTTAAATGATTTTTAAATTATATTTCTTTAATTGACTCTTGCACATAAATGTAAACCTTTTCTCATCTAAGTTCTGCATGAAGGAAAGATCAGGCAAACTTTTTGAAGATCCTAATTATATTTCTGTTGTGCTTTGTTTTCCACTTTAGTAAGCCTCAACTGAACTGTGGAAAGAAATGTCTTATTTGGGTGGGAAAGGTAAGAGAGGGTGCCCACAGTGAGCAACAGGAATAGCAGAAGGAAGCAGAAAGATGAATGTGACCAGAAGCTAGAGAGGAGAGGGGCGGCATTAGTACACAGGATGCAATTCAGCTTGTCTTGTGACTTTCCCCACTTAATTTAATACGATTATTTCATCAGAGAGGATAATAGCGCAGCATAATTAATTTTGCAACATGTTTCATGAATGCTTTTACTCTTGCCCATATGTTAGTCTTGCTACTTACTTCATGTGACTGTTTATGATAAACTAGAGGCCTGGTGCACAAAAATTTGTGCACTCGGGGGAGGGGAGTCCCTCAGCCGGGCCTATGCCCTCTCGAAGTCTGGGACCGCGGCAGGCCAGGGGCTTAGCTAAGGCTTAGCATATACTCCCCGGTGGCCCCACAGCAGGGCATCCTGGCAGCCTCCTGACAGGAGGGCGGCCGGGAGAGCCGAGTGGGGTAGGGGCTGCAGGGAGCCATGGAGGGGCAGGGCAGCTGGAGCCAAGTTTCCAGGGGTCTGAGAAGAGTGCTTGACAGAAGCCTGGAGTGCTAAAAAGAGGAAGCAGCCACGGGAAGGTCTTCCAATCCCCCTGCACGGACACCCTACCGCAGCCCCCACACCCCCGGGGGGACCGGGAGGCTGACCAGACAAGGAGAAGACCCCGCCTTGGGGTTAGCTGCAGCCCCTATCTCCGACTCCCCCAATCTCTTCCCCTGCCACCCCCGCCAGGGGCACCCACAGCAATAGCATGCCTGCAACAACCCGTCAGGGCCCCGAGGCACCCGAAGCCTGTGGCCTGCCGCTTCTAGGCCCCCTCCACTGGGGCCAGGCACACCTCTCCTCCCTACAACTCCAGACCCAGGTGGAGGCAGGCCTAAGTGGCCCCTCAGGGTCAGACTCATCCTTCCCCAATACCCCCTCCCTGACAGCAGTGGCACCGTCTCTGTAGCAGAAGTGCACTGAACCTTACTGGGGGTGCAGCTAAACCACCCTCCTAGCCCGCCTGGCCCCACCCTGGCCTGGCCCCTGCCTTGCTCCAGGAGATTGGAGCCCCGCCCTGAGCACACACAGCTGTGAAAAGGCCATGTACAATTTAAAGAATGGTGTCAAGTGGGGAGGTTTGACAGTTACTCCCCTTTCAGCCTTGCCACCCCCCTAGCATCCCCCTAGCACTCCCCCCTCCCCCTAGCCAGCGTCTCCAGGGATGACCACCACTACAGGGCTGCTGGCCAGAGCCCGCCCCTCTGAGGCCTGTGGAACCCTCTACAAAGCTTCCATAGCTACAGTCCCAGGAGACAATCATGCCTCCTCCCCTAATCAGCACCTGCTACCTGCGAGGGTACCCGTGAGCTTAAAAATAGCAATCCCTTCCCATTTAGACATCACTTACTTGATGAAACATTTCTAGGTTTATTAGCTCAGAACCTCCTCATGACAACCAGTGAGGTAGGCGGAGAAGAGACTACAATTCCCATGGTATATGCATATGCAGAAATGAAGCTCAGAGAGGAAAAGTGTCAAGCACAGTGGTTCCCAAGGTGCAGCACACGCCCCATGGGGGGCAGGGGGGCAATTTGATTTTAAGTGGGGACAATTCCAGAATGAGTTAACCCTGAATTTTTTGAATTTCTTATGGTTCAAAGGGGCCTCATCTACAGTGTATCCTATATAATGAAAGGCTAATATGTAAGTGACTGAATGGTGGAATGACCGGTCACTATGCTGTGCGCTGACCACCAGGGGGCAGACACTCAACGCAGGAGTTGCCCTCTGCTGGTCAGTGTGCTCCCACAGGGGGAGAGCTGCTCAGCCAGAAGCCAGGCTCACAGCTGGCAAGAACAGCAGCAGTGGTGGGAGCCTCTCCTGCCTCTGTGGCAATGCTAAGGATGTCCGACTGACAGCTTAGGCCCACTAAGCTGTCAGTTGGACATCCCCCCAGAGCTCCCAGACTGTGAGAGGGCACAGGCCACACTGAGGGCCCTCCCCCTACCAGTGCACGAATTTCGTGCACCGGGCCTCTAGTATGTGTGTGTGTGTGTGTGTGTATATATATATATATATATATATATATATATATATATATATATTTCAATTACCATATGGCTATTAAAGAATCAAAGCATATTTATAAATGAAACAATATATTAAATGCATAGACAGCCTGTCCTCAAAGAATTCAGTTTAAATAAGATGCAATTCTACATATGTTTACACCTAGGTCTCAAATAGAAAGGAAATGCATTTTTTTTTTTTTTTGCTCCTTTATTACTGACCACACAAAACAAAAGCCTCAAAGCCACGTGCCTAGATGTTAGGTCACTTGCGTTTTTCTACTGCCTGACATATAACAGTCATTAATAAATAGTTAAAATTTTATTCAATAAATAATGAATGGATGGATGGATGCTTGAATAAATGTACATGGTCTTGTCCATTGCCGTTAGAGTGCTATACATTTGTTAACTACCAAATAAGTGTTTCATTTTCAATGAGTCATTTAGGTAAATATTTAAAGAAGTAGAATTTTGAGACAACTGTGATATGCCATAAACTAGATTATCAATTAGATACTAGAGAATGAATTAGAGAATGAATCAATTAGAGAATGAATCAATAAGAGATTAATGCTTTTTCTGGAGGGCACAATCATTTGCACATTCTTAGTGGTCCATCTTGTGGTCCAAGATCCACATGTGAGCATATTTCCATGCTGTGAACAACAAGGATGAAAATAGAAAGAAAGAAGTAGACTTCTTTAGGATACTGACATCCCTATTAAAATTCCTTCGCAAGAAGTGAATGAAGGCTAAGGAGTAATAAGAGAGAAATAACCCTCCAGGATTCCGGAGAATGAGTTTTATTATATAATTATTTGATTTCTTATAAAAATCAAACATCAGAATGTGTTTGGTCTTTGTGCATTATAACATAATGAATATTATACAGTTATATTAGAGTAACACATTTTTTATAGAATAAACTTATTACTTGAAAACCATCTAAATGAAATATATTTAACTTTATATTTTACATAGAATAACCCCTGCATCCATGATGACAGTTGGTATTTCTCCAGTGCATGTAAGGCTCTATATTTGTGTCAAACTTATTTCCTTATTTAATTTATTATTTATATGTGTGGGAATTTTCATTGGCTGGGATACAATTTAATTAGGAACTCCATGATATTTTTATATTGTGACCACAAGCTGAAATTAAGTGATGTGTTTGCATTCAGACAAATTATAGAAGCTCTAAGTAAATGGAACATGCCTGAACTATTATGTTTGTTTGGGTTGTACGTGCTTTGCATTCTATCCCAGACAACTAAGATTAGCAAAGACTTTATTGGAAGAAGCTATAGCATGAATAGGTTCCTAAAACTTGTATGTGGATATACAAAATAGTATTCTCTTATACATTATTATATGAATTACTATATTTCTGGCATATTGTACACAAACCCTTGATATGTTCTCTCAAAAAATTGTCTAAGTTAACTCTTTAGTATAAAGGAAGAAAATGTTCAGTGCTATATAGTGTGAGAAACAGATGCACATAAAAAAATCACCAAAGTAAGTCAATGATGTGTGCCTCAACTTTTAAACGAATGTATGAAGTAGCAAATGTGAGTATTTATTTTATTATTGCATGTTTATTAACCATTATATGGCTTATTATGTGGTAGTATTAATATGGCTAAGCCTGAATTTCAGAAATTATATTCCATTAACATCTTTTTAAATGTAATTTTAATTTGTCATGTAAATGAAGAATATTGTATGTTGAGTCCACAAACCAAGATTCATTAAAACTTTCTGAACCATAGTTTCCTTTCTTGGTTTATTAATTACTTCATAGTATTGAAAATTAAATAAATGATTAACTTGAAATATAATTCTATGAATGTAAATAATAGCCTTCTATTAGTGCTTACCTTAACTTGCACATGTTTGCTCTATATTTATCACATACAAATTTGGAGCTATTCAGCAGACACATAAGATTATTTTTATCTATCAATTGGTATATAAAGGAAATACGTATGATATATGCTATTTTCAAAAATTTGAACTGATAGCCCTAGCTGGGTTGGCTCAGTAGATAGAGTGTTGGCCTGCAGACTCAAGGGCCTGGGTTTGATTCTGGTTAAGGGCACATGCCCAGGTTGCAGGCTTGATCCCCAGTAGGGGGCATGCAGGAGTCAGCCAGTCAATGAGTCCCTCTCATCATTGATGTTTCTATCTCTCCCTCTCCCTTCTTCTCTGAAATAAATAAAAATTCATATTTTTTAAAAACGTTTTAACTGACAACGTAATTTAACAATTGGACCAGTAATTAACAGAAAATTGTTTTCTTCACTGCTTGATGCTGAACTTGATAGAAATGCTTTTTGTCCAATGCTTTCTTGACCTTGAAAATTACTTATGTTTGTTTATATGTAAACTAGGACCCAGTGCACAAATTTGTGCACCTTGAAAGTAACTGTGGGCCACGAGGCTGGTAGGCACAGGGGCAGGTCTCGGCCCATCCTCCACACCCCTGCAGCCCCTCCTGCTGCGACCTCCTGTCCCCTGTATCCCAACAGCCCCACCCACTCCTGCTGCCCCTGCTCACACCCACTGACAGTGCAGAGCCATTGAGGCTGGTGCCAGCAGTGGGTGCGAGTGGCAGCTGCTGCCCCGATAGCCCCTCAGGAGCAGGGGGAGGTGGAGAAGCCCTCAGGGGTGATCAGAGCCAGCAGCCACCACTTGCATCTGCTGATGGCACCAAGTGATTGGGACTGGTGCCAGGCACCAGCAGCAGATGCGAGTGGCAGCTGCAGCACCGGCTGTGGGTGTGAGTGGGGCCAGCACTGGCAGTGGGTGCGAGTGGCAGATCCGGTGCTGGTGGCAGGTGAGAGTGGGGTCGATGCTAGCTGCACATGTGATCACCAGGTGGGACCACAGCACGTGGGAGCAAAGAATTTTCAGTAACCACCAGAGGTTCGCCCCGATTACAGTGACCGGTGGCCCGCCTTGGTCTGGTGCCCCCACTCACCTGCTCCACTATTCCACTTCATGGCTGACACCTGCCATGTTCCGTGCACGCCCTCTGGTGGTCAGCACACATCATAGTGACCAGTTGTTCGGTTCGGTTGTTCTGGATGTTCTGCCGTTGGGTCTATTTGCATATTAGCCTTTCATTATATAGGATTATATATCTTAATTTTTAAATGTATACTTTATATTTAAAATTATAGACTAATCATGCTAAGCTTTAAAATTTATCCTAAATGAGATATTGCAAATAATAATAAACAAAGTAGAAAAAGCCTTACATTTGGCACTTATTGTGCATATTCATAATTAGGAGGCTACATCCCATAAATGAATAGTCCACTTCCATTTCATAGTTAGGGTCTTTTAATTTTTATCTAGTCAAGTAAAAAATAATTAATAGAGCCTTAGCCAGTTTGTCTCAGTGGATAGAGCATCAGTCTGCGGACTGAAGGTCCCAGGTTCAATTCTGGTCAAGGGCACATGCCTGGGGTTGCTGGCTGGGTCCCCAGTAGGGTACGTGCAGGAGGCAGCCGGTCAATGATTCTCTCTCATCATTGATGTTTCTATCTCTCTCTTCCTGTCCCTTCCTCTCTGAAATCAATAAAAATATTTTTAAAAAATAATTAATAGAAAATTAAACTACCATATTCTTCATAAATAATAGGTATTTGCTATAGTAGCTCTGTTATAAATTATTACAAGAATCAAATTGTGAAATATTATATAATGGGTCAAAATTATTTTTATAACTACCAGTATAAGGATCAAGCATGTGGGTTCTTATTAATATACCATTAGCCTGGTCACACAAAGAAAGAGAATGAAAGGGCAATTATGAATGACATTTTTGTCAACTTTGGACCTGTCAACCTCTATTATGCCCTTAGGGCTTTGCACTTTTTGGATTTCAGACATCATGCTGCCTCGAATGGAGGAGAATACTAAGAACTCCAGTGGATCTCTTGCTCTGATCATTGCTTTGGGTAGTCCTTTTTCAGTGTGCTCATGTAATAGTGCTTAGTGCTAAAAGCACAGCCAGTGACCTTTCACCCCATCAGCACCACAACTGCATCATCTTCAGGGACACCACCGTCTTCTCTCTACCATTTCCTCTGAGCTGGTAAATCTCTGTAGCAACTCTGCGAACATATTCGCTCCTCTCTATTCTTTCTGCACAGTCAAGTGGAACAGCCACCTTCAGTTTCTCTAAGCATCCCCTCAAAACTTCTGCAAGAGTTGTGATGCTGTCAGAGGAAGTTTTCAGGCTGTCATGACAAAAGCTAGTGGTTTCACACAGAAGGTAGTGAGCAGGTGCGACGTTTGAAGGGGGAAAAGTGCCTCGACTATTTACAGCTGCATAGCAAACAGTCAATGAAGCTCCCTTCTGACAGGATATTTTGGCGGAATTTCAGGGAGAAAATGTGGATTCTAGTCCTTATTGTCTCACCGAATCTCAGTAGCATTTATTTTATTATGCACATGCATATTTTTATTTATTATTATTAGCATGTAATGTTATGTTCTGATAAAAAAAAAATTAAGGATTGAGTTACTATCACATCATCTTTAATGTTACCTCCTTATACTGAGGAAGTTTTTTAAAGGGGTTTGAAGCCAATACGCATATATTTTAATAATCTCCCTGTATATTATATAAGGCAGTGTCACTCAAACATTAGTGTGCATCAGAATCACCTGGGAATGCTTGTTAAAACACAGACTGCTGGAACCCACCTCCGAAGTTTCTAAGGATAAAGAATTTGCCTTTCTAACAAGTTCCCAGGTGGTGCTGGTGGTGCTAGTCCACAGACCACATTTTGAGACAGAGTCATTCATACTGGAGGAGGGTAAAAAAGGGAAAACAGTACCCCTGGGTTTTTGCCAACCATAGCATCATATATATGGATTTTGGCTGACCAGCCCAACTAAATGTTCAAATTGAAAAATGGAGGGATGATTTTGCCCCAGTACTTTTAAAAAAGCTAAAGTAAACTTTTTAAAAATATATTAAGCCAGTCGTGGAATTATCTTACTTCACTTTTTTACAAAATTCTATGAATCCATAAAAATTTGGTATAATGGTCATTAACTACTTATGCATCTAACATGACCCCATATTGCCATTGAATTATCTCATGGATTTTCAGGTAACTGTTCTTTTCTCTGAAACAGAAAATTAGAATTGAAAAAAAAAAAAAGTTATCCATTTTCCCTAGCCTGTTCATAGGTTTCGTAAGTGCAGCTAACAATAAAATCTAACAATAAACCACTTTAAAATATAAATTAGAAATAGATGTTATATTACACCATTTTACCATTTTTATAAAGTGCATTGTTCCAGTGTTTTTTAGTAAATATATACATAAAATTTTGTATGCATTAATTAACATGTTTATTAACAGGTTTCAATGTCACACCATTTGATTCAAACTGTTCCAATTTTGACAAGTTATCCTGCTACTACTGGTAGATATTTTATGTACCTAACTCATGAAGATTAAACAGTAGCTAAGTGGAAACTATATATATATTTAAATATATTTTATTGATTTTTTACAGAGAGGAAGGGAGAGGGATAGAGAGTTAGAAACATCAATGGGAGAGAAACATCAATCAGCTGCCTCCTACACACCTCCTACTAGGGATGTGCCGGCAACCAAGGTACATGCCCTTGACCGAAATCGAACCCGGGACCACTCAGTCCACAGGCCAATGCTCCATCCACCCAGCCAAACCGGTTAGGGCTGTATATATTTTTTAAATCCTCACCCAATGATATGTATTTTTTTTTTTTGAGAGAGAGAGAGAGAGAGAGAGAAATTGATGTGAGAGAAACATTGATTGATTGCCTCCCATATGCACCCTAACTGAGGATGGAACCTGCAACATTTTTGATGTACGGGACAATGCTCCGACCAACAGAGCCACCTGGCCCGGGAGGAAGCTATATTTTTATTCTATAATAATACTTATGTAAAACTGGATATAATTTAAACAATAAGATACAAGCAAATTATGCAATATTTTAATTTTAGAGCATAGAAAAGTAATAACTTTTTGTTTGTAATGAAAAAAGCAATGTCGTGTCTGACTCTTATATATTGCAATAAAAATTTAAGTGATAATTGTACTCATAAGGGCTAATATGGATAGTTATAATATAAAATGTGAACTATGCAAACTTGACCTGTGCAAGCATAGAACAATTGAAAATCACGATACCTGCTGAACTGACCACATACAAACCTTTATACCACCATGTAGTGCACTGTAAGGAAAATATATAAAACAAATTTGGATTTTAAAAAATGTAATGTTAAATGTTTAGAACATTGTTGCACATAAATAGTACATATTAATAAAATGCTAATTATATTGTTTCAATTTTTTATTAAACCAAAAAGTGCTCCTAGGAAACTTAAGAAAAGGGGTTATTTTCTAACAATTAGAAAGTTATATTTTTCTTTTTTGTATTTAATTTGGGGAGCAGTTCTGATCAGAGCTACACACCATTTCACTCCTCCATCATGCATGTTCCAGGAACTCTATTTAAGCACCAGGCTACAAAGATGCTTGGGACTCAAACCCTGTTCTCTGGAGGTTGGATAAAAGCTATCTACATCATAATTTTATATGAACAATGTATTGTCTCTCAATAAAAATGAATAGTACAAATAATAGCTCTTTCAGAATATTTCTTACAGGTGACATCAGTTATGTGCTTTCTGGATAGTTGAGTGTACTTATCCTTTATCTAATACAAAAGGTGTTTCATAATATGCAGTTCACAGTGACGTTTTTGACAGTTGACCAAACATTTGTGATGTTCAGATTGAATGCTAATATCACTGATTGGTAGAGTAACTTGCTGGGAAAGGACAGGCACTCTACCTGTGTTTTTCTAGGCATTTGTAATCAGCTTTTCCTTATCACAACTCATGTTCTAATGATCATTGCAGGATGAAGTGGCACAGCCACTGAACCTATCAGCTAAACCCAAGACCTCTGATGGCAAATCACCCACATCACCCACCTCTCCCCATATGCCAGCTCTGAGAATAAGCAGTGGGGCAGGCCCCCTCAAAGCCTCAGTCCCAGCAGCATTAGCTAGTCCTTCAGCCAGAGTTAGCACAATAGGTAAGTTCTGTTTCTTTTGTTCTTGCTGATTTTCTGTTTGTGGCAATTGAATTAAGTCATCTTTTAATGGCAAATCACACATACCCTGTGCATGGCTTTAGTTCCATACGAGAGTTCCAATTTGATGAGCCTCATAGGTCTGTTTTAACGTGCAATTGGAATTTGTAACTGAACTCCAAGTTATAATTTCCCCCTGAAAATCAAATTGAACTGCTTATGTTTGTTGCTATAACTGATGTTCCTAAGTTATATAAAAGAGGCCTAATGTCTAATCACAGAGAGCAGTGGTTCCAGAATGCTATTGTCTGGTGACTTGCCTTTTCCATCACTGAAATTTATTTTTATATTTTTTGATGTGTACAGAGTATACATAATAATGAAATACCTTCTGCCTGGTCTAGCAGTCAACCATCAGGATGTGAAGTTTGTTTAGTTCCACACCACTTGAAATTTACCTGAATATATTAAAAGTATTATAAAAAGTTGATAGCTTCATTTCTCCAAATTTGTCATTTCAGTAGAGTAGCCAAACACTAGAAAATGTTTCTCATATGTAATACTTTCAACAATAAAGATTTAATTTTTAAAAAAGAAATGCTTCTATAAGCTTTTAAAATTTTTAATAGTTTGTATTTTAGTAACATAAATTAGATAGCACTTAGCTAATCACGCATTTATTAAAATGTTTGTCATTTGTATATAGTTATGAGGAGGCTAGCACAGACCAATCCTCAAGGAGCTCAGGGTTTAATTGGGGACAGGGGGAATCATCCTACAGCACACGTCAGCCATAGTAAGTAATATTCCAGAGCACAGTTACAATCCTTTGGTCATAAAGAGGAGAGTGTTGAATTCTATTTGGGAAGGATCAAGGGATGCTAAGCTGGGGATAATCTATTTCAAATGGAGCCTTGAAGAAGAGTTATAGCCCTAGAAATTTAGACTGTAAAAAAACCCACACAAAAACAAAACAAAACAAAAAAACCCCAGCAAAATAGTACACTTTTGAGAAACATTGATTTGGCTAGATATAAAATGAGGGTGTAGTAGAAAGTAATCAGAGCTAAAACTGAATGGGGCAGGAAAGTTAAAGAACACGAAGAATAAAAACATTAGGATTTAGTTGGAGCTCATGGGTAGGTAGACTCAGAGAGGGGTTAGTACAAGGGTGTAGCAGAATTCTAATTACAACTATTTGAAGAATATGAGGGAAAAAAGAGCAGTTGATATATAGACCAGTCTGTTTGTAAGCTTGATGTTGAAAAGTAATTTTGAGAAGACTGAGTAGTGATGGTTTTAGAATAGAAAAGTCATATTATTTTTCAAAGGGAATAAGAATTGGAGAGCTGTATAGATATAAAAGAGTGCATCAGTGATGATGCAACAACAAGAGATAAGGAGAAAGGATTAACTTTGGAAAGGAGAAAAGTCCATTGTTTTTTCTAAGACTGAAGGAAATAAAGAAAAAAGAAGTAAAGTTGTGAAGAAATTGTGGGATGGATAGAAAGAAAGCTGAAGGGGTGTATTCCAATTGCTTCCATCTTCACAAAGATTCCAGGTTATTTGCCAACAGAAAGTCAGTGTGGGCCAGTGGGGCAGCAATAAGAAGAGAAACAATGAAAACTTAAATTCTGAGAAGTCTGAAAAAGGCTGGGTGCATGTGTGCTTTTTATTATTATGCACCATTCTGTTATGGTCAAACTCTCAGTCACTCTGCTCAACATCCTTAATGGACGCCAAGATAAAGACTTGCTTTCATGTCCTAAGTTGGTAAAAAACAATACTTTATTTGGCAAGAATGATTTATTTCCATAATAGACATGAAGGCTTATCCTAGTAAATATCACAATGTTGGTATATGAGTTACTTTTGTAATATCATTAGAACTAGAATATTAAACTAATGGAATAACTAATGCATTTGCATTTTTAGATGAGGATTTTATACATTAGCATTCCAAAGATTAAGTATAAGAAAATATTTTAGAAAGGCAAGAATATATTTAATGATATTTGTCATCTGACTTTCTCCACTACTAAAACTTCTCTTATTTTGTTCCCTGAAACATCCCTTCACCACACACATATTCCTCATATTTTCCAAGGAGTTGAGGGCACTACAATTTGCTTTTCTCTTTTCAACAAATGGCAGATGTTGAAAGCTGAAACTATAATGAGCAATAATGTAGTTGGATAAAAGCTGTGAGCATTAATGGTGTTGTAAAGGTCACTCCTGAAAGAAGAATTAATGTGTTATGCCATTAATAAAGCATGGAAAACTGTGAACTAAAAGATAACTAAAGGTATCATTAATGACATGGGTTCATTGTTATATACCTACCAGCCATAAATATAGAAAGTGAGTTTTTGAGGTTGGTGACCAATATTACAGTATATTATATAAGTATATTTTTAATATGGTTTGCAAATGATAGGCAGCTCCAAAGAAAGAATCCTTAAAAGCCAGGGAAGATTCAGATGATTGATGGATAATTTTAGAAGCTCTTGACCAGATGTTATCTTTCCCTCATTGGCCGTTTTCACTTACATTGCACATGTATAGAACACTTTTAACTTTTTTCAAAGCATTTTTAATCTATTTTCTCACTGCAGTTAATTTTAGAAGTATAAAGCCTTAACTAGATGGAGCAGATATCCATATCAAATAGTCAAAACTTATTTTACAGATAAAGAACGGAGGCCTACCGTGACTAAGTGCTTACTAGGGATTCTAAGTAAGTTGCTCTCATGGTGTAGATAGCTCTGTGACTCTGTTTATCACCTCTGGTTTAGTTTCAAGGAAACACATACACAGAAACTTAGCAACTTGGCCAACTCACATCCCGTGGAGGTCGAGGCCTTAAAATCAGAGTCCAGGTTGGGATTCTTTATTTTTAGTTATTGCCTATTGGTAGTCTCTCTGTATTACATGCTTTAATCAGGCATCTATTTAACCTTTCACTCATTCATCCAATAGATGGGTATTGAACATCTTCTCTATGCCATACATTTTGCTAAGCCTGGAGGATAAGCAGGTGAAAGAGTTGGACTGAAGCTTAGATGCCATGGTCTTTGTTCTATCATCTCTAAAACATATTATTCTTACTCTTCATTCCTGATGGATAAGTAAAATTTTGCCTGAGCAAATGTGTATACACACACAGATTCAATAAGATGAAGGGAAACACTTTGAGGTCCATTAATTTGGTATTTTATTTCTGCAACTTGCTCATTTAACATATGATGCCATGAAGGAAAATATTAGCTCAAATACATTTACATTTTTTATGAGAAAAACTTTTTCTGAGGGTAAGTAACTGAACAAGAATTGTGTAATAGTTACATAGGTAGCCATTGGATTATTAGGAAGTTAGGGGTATCATTCAACATCTGGCAATTAACATTCACAAAACATTTTACAATTTACAATTTGCATTCATGTTTATTATTCAACTAATTCTTGAGAGATTTCACATGTGAAGAAATAACAAGGTGCCCAAAATTTGATGATGATATGATGTCAAAAATCGTAAAAAATATTAATATGTATTGAAAATAATTTAAAACACCTGGGCCTTTACTTTTACTTATAGCTGAACAACCAAATGTAAAATAAGTATGTACTAAATAAGAATTTGTATTGCCCTGATAGCATTTATTAAGCTCATGAATTTTAATAAATCCATGATATATAGTACAGGCTTCCATTGATATGATGACATAGAAAATCAATGAACTTGGAATTATAAACTGGAAACTTTCAACTTAGAAATATGCATTTATTTCTTCAACAGTCTGCCATGTGCCAAAGGAATAAAAGACTAAAAGGGAAAAAAAATGCCCTCAAGTAGTGAGTTCAGAGACTGGTGTGAAAGACAAGTTTAGAAAACGAGCTACAATGACACAGTAAGAACATTTACAAGGTTTTGAAGGAGCAGATAAATGGGAAGTACTACTGCTGCCAAGGACTATGTCTGGGGTATGTCAGCAAAGTCCTTACAGAAGAGTGACATTTAAATAAATTCCCAAACACACCAGGAAGAGAGAGTATTTCAGTAAAAGACAAGCTTGGGCGACAGAGGTGGGCGGGAGGAGGAAGGCTGTCCTTAGCACAGGAAATAGTTCCGTGCAGCACAGAACTCCTGAGAGACCAGCAAGAAATGACCCGGGAAAGATAAGCAGAGTTGACATCATGAAGAGATGTTTAGGCCATTTTAAAGTGTTTGGAGTTTATCCTAGAATGACGTTTCGTGGGGAGCATTAAAGTGTTTCCTGTTTCAGTATATTTGGGAAAGGCTGCATATTATTGTTACTTCTTGCAGCTCCACGATGCACATGAACATATTCAAGATTTTGAGAATTTGTGCATTGAAGAAACCTTTTTAACTTTCATTAGTCTTTTCCACATTTATTGGAACATGGGGTCATTTTGCTTCACAAAATCATCATCTTATAATGCTCCCTTAAGCATTGGGGTACCAAGAGATGAGCTTTTTTAATCAGGTAAAGTGACATGATCCAAATTCCTTGTTTTGGGATATTTTGCAATGTTGTATCTGCAAGCAGAGTAGGAGATGGATTCAAGGGCGTAAGCCTGAAGATAAGGAAACCAGTTAGGAGGTTATGGCATTAGCCCAAGTGAGCTAGGAGGTGCCTTCAGCAAACGTAGGGCATGTGGGGATCGAGAAGAAGCACATGAGAGAGCGAGGAGCAGACAGAGCTGTCAGGGCTCGGCTGTGGTTGCCTTTTATATGTTTGGGTAAAGGAGGTGTCTTAGATGACTCCCAGGTGATGGCATGGGCACCTGGCATGGGCTATGGGTGTAGAAAGAACAGATTGAGGAAGTGGGAGATGATGAATTCTGTTCTAGATACACTGCGTTTCAGATACTCATGGGACATTCAAGTAGAGAACCTTAGGAAGCAGATGTATGTAACTAGGAATAACGATTTGAGTCAGACAGTAGATATTTCACAGTACCAGGAATCACCCCTTGACTCTTAGGATTATGTTTAGGACCAAATGTGATATATTGAATTCTAAGGCTGATGCAACCAATCACAAACTGGGTAGCTTGAAACAAATTTATGCTATCACTGATTGGAAGCTAGAAATCCAAAGTCAAAGTGTCAGTAGGGATTAGTTCCTTCTGGAATGTCAGGGGAAATCTGTCTCATGCTTCTTGATTAGCTCCTAGTGGTTGCTGGCAGTCCTTAGTGTTCCTTGATTTTTAGATGCAAAATCCAAACTTTGCCTCCATAGTCACATGACCTTCTTCCCTGTGTCTCCTTATGTCAAACTTTCCTTTCTCTCATAAGGACACCAGTCGTTGGGTTAAGGCCCACCCTAAATCAGGGTGATCTCATTTCAATAGAGTCTATTAAGGACTGTATTTCCAAATAAAGTCACATTCACAGATACAGGGGTTAGCCTGAGACAGGGACATTTCCTATTGAGAGACACAACTTAACCCATTACTGGTACTTCCTGCTTTTCCTCCTACCTTTCAATGTTAGTTTATTTTCATTGTGGAGTAGCCATTACTCGCTTTTTCTGTTTAATTTTACCCTTGCTAAGATTGGACTTGCCCATTTTCCCATTTTTTCTGCCTCTGAAATTATATAAAAGGGTCTTTTATAATTTTAAGAATTTTGTTGTTAGTGGTTAAGAAGCAACACTGAGATGCAAAACATCAAGTTGTGGTAAATTTTATAAGATTACAGAATCTGGCGACTCTGGTGATGATTCCTAACCTGTGTTTCCCACATCTCATCTGGGATGCCAACTGGAGCCATACTGGCCTTTGTCCTCTCACTTCCCTCCCAAGATTGAGGTTCACTGAATCTCTCTTAAACACATGCCCATCTTCAAATCTTGCCTGTAGATACAATCGCTGCCTCAGTGTATAATGAAGGAAGAATAAGATGTATCAGGTCATCATTTTGGGTCTTTTTGGACTCTGATGGGGGACTTCGATTTAATTGAACCTCTCTCTCAACAAGAAATGACACCTCCTCTTGGACTTTATCATAACAAGACTGCCGAGGTACACATATCTTGGAAATGAAAGCAGAAAGAAAAATAAATAAATAATGCTTTTTGCTGTCTTCTCAGATATCAAGAGCTATATCCACCTTCACATGTATTATTTTATGTAATTCTTCCATTGAGGTTACATTTATTTTACAGGTGAGGGAAATGGAAACTCAGTGAGATTATTATAATTTGTCAAATATCACATTTTCTGAGAATTAGAAACCAAGATCCATCTGAACCCAATGCCCAAATCTTCTCTGTTTCACTAATGCTATTTGGCAAATGAACCGCCAGTTACAGAATAACTGTCAGGGACCACTTGTGATACTAAAAAAAACCCAGATTAACTCATCTAATCTTCACAACATTTTCATTGTGACCAATGAGACCACTGAGACTTAGAAAAGTGAAATAACTTTTGCAATTTATATAGCTAATAAGTGGCAAAGCTAGGATTTTACTTCAGCATTGTCCAACTCTAAAACACACACTTCTCTTGAGGGTTGAAACCCTGAAGCTCAATCTAAAGAGCAGGAGAAGAAAGGATCCCAGGAAAGGATATATAGATGGAGGAGTCGGAGAGAAGAGGGGATCCCGTGCTATGATGAGAGACAAGGAAGGAAGGCATTTCAATGAGGTGATGGTGAGTGCGGTTATTCTGCAGAGAATGGAAAATGCCCCTTAGATTGGCAATTAAAAGAATACAGCAAGCAGGAACAAGATTGTAACAGGAATGGGAGAGTGAGGAAGGGACAGGAGAATTTGAATCTTTGAGAAGCTTGGCTTAGAACAGGGGTGGGCAAACTTTTTGACTCGAGGGCCACAATGGGTTCTTAAACTGGACCGGAGGGCCGGAACAAAAGCATGGATGGAGTGTTTGTGTGAACTAATATAAATTCAAAGTAAACATCATTACATAAAAGGGTACGGTCTTTTTTTTTTTTTTTTTTAGTTTTATTCATTTCAAACGGGCCGGATCTGGCCCGCGGGCCGTAGTTTGCCCACGGCTGACTTAGAAGGTAGAGAGACAGAGCTGGAACAAGGGGACAACAGGGAGGGAGAGACTTTATGTGCCTGTTTTAGGAGAGAACCTTAGGTACTTACAAGTTGAGATGGTGGAGATGGGAGAGAAGAGCAGATGACAAATGTGAAAGAAAATAACAGATGATGAGGTGTAGGAATCTAGAACATGAGTGCAAGGGATTTGCCTTGAATGAAAACAGAGGCACCTTTTTACTGACACAAGAAGAGGCATACATGGAGATAGATTTGAAGCTGCATGGGGTAACAAAGGGCGGGGGTAGGGTAAGGAGCAGGAAGGTGAAATTTTGTCTTTTTGGTCTTTTCAAAATCAGAGGCCAGACCATTTGCCAAGAGAGGGAGTCAGCAAGGGTGGGAATTTCGTGACTATGATTAGAAAAAAATGTAAAGAACTACCAAACAATCCCATTAAGATTCAGTTTATGGTATATAAATGGCTTTTATGATTTAACACAAGAGGTACAAATGTTAGAATTCCAGATAGCATATTAACCAAAACTCAAGAGTCTCTAAGAGCAAGAACATTTACTTGAAAGTAAACTTCTATTTCCACCTGCACAGGAACACATACCTTAACTTGGAACTAGCCATGACAGAGCATATGTCCATCAGTCATTTATCCTGTAACAATTTGCATTCATTTTGCATCTATATTAATTATCTTTCCTTCACAATGTTATATTGGCAGCACCTAAAAAAACATAAAGAATTAATACTTTTATTCAGTGCCATGTGCCAAACCATTTCACACATATATGTGCTCTGGAGAAGCTAAATAGACTACAAAAATGTGCGATGCCTGGTTGTACATATACAGGGGTTAGAGGGTAGGAAAATCAAGCGGTCCACTTAGGATGTTACTAAAAGAACATATACCAAGACCATCACTGCCATATCAGAGCTGCATTGCTTTCTAGAGTGGTAGTATTTATGAACAGAATACCTCAAGAATCATATATCAAGAAGCTTGTCCAAGTCAGCATAATATAATGTTAAAACAACCACCTTTTATAGTAAATATTAACCTTGTAAGTCTGACCTTCAGTCAGTTGTTCATATGGAAAATAAGACAATAATTAATAAATAAGAATAAGCTGTTTCACGTACTCACAACTGCAAACCTACTTTTGCCCCACCCTGCATAGTAGGTCCAGGCTTCCTCTTGCAGGGACTGCCCTAGAACTTATCTTTCTGCCTGAAGGAAAGCAGAGGACAAGGTGTGGTCTGTGCACAGTAAGGGGTGGGGGGAGGCAGTGCTGCCCTAATCTCACATCAGCTTCTTCAATAGAAATGTCTAGGCAGCAAGTGGGTTTTGGCAATCAGCAGATCAGATAGAAGAGCCTCGCTATACAACGAGGATGTGTAATCTGACATGATTAGACAAGGCTCTTTAGTACCAGAACATTCATAATTGAGACAAAGAAATAGTATTAATAACACTTTCCTAACACGGCAGCTAGCCATTTTATATTTCCTTTCTTTAATCTTAGTGTTTTTCAACAAATCATGGGATTTAATAGCGTGTTTTGGCAGATTAGAGGATTTATGGCCCAGATGTTTTTTGTTCTAAAAATGGATTAGGGTGTAAAGTTTGCTGGAATCCATGGAACATGTTGAGGCAAGCCGGTCATTTTATGTGTGATTAGTGCCTGCCTTCTGTCTCACAGTCCCTCCATCTGTCACCATACACCAATGGATCTGGTTAGATTTAGCCTCATGTCACAAACAAGTCCCTTTTCTGGGCAATATCATATTATAGATTTAGTTTATGCCATTTTATGCCCTAGTTAAAAGATAGGGAGAGTGAAAGATGAGATATTAGCTGGCCTTTCAATATTTGTGAAACAAATCCTTTCTCATTGGTACTCTACCTTAAAATCATGCAGATTATCATAATAATGGGCATCAAATAAAAAAAAAATGACCAGTGTTAAAATTAAGTTAAGAAATGTTTTGCTCCTTACACCTGTTATTCTTTAAAAGACATATTTGGCAGTGTTTTTGTTTGTTTTGTTTTTCTCTTTTTCTAACTCTGGATTGTAGAGCTGCAGATACAGGCTGGTCATTTTACCATCTTATTAAGAGTATGAATTGGGTGACTATTCTTACCAGTAGCCACATTTTTTTAAAATCAAACAATTACAGGTGCTTGGTTACATTCTGTGCTTGAAATTTAGCCTCTTAACTATGACAAGTATGTATCCATAGCAAACCACTGCCACCTGGGGTTTATTTCACTGTAATCCGATTCAGGGCCAAAATGCTCTTCTTTGTCAGTTAATAATGATTTATTTTTCCTTTAAATAACAACCTGGAAGTGCTATGCCCAAACTTTAAATTGGCCTTTTTAATGCTATGAGAGTGTCAGTAATTATAGTGATAATTATCAATATCTGCATTTTGTGGTAACATTAAAAGAAATCTTACATGAAAAGAAATCAAAGATAGGTTTTATTTTTGCACTACAAAATATTCAGATAATTAAAAATAGTTTCTGTAAAAACTATATTTCAAACTTCTTTTCAAGTGTGTGGAAACAGCTACCTTTCACTTAGTATTATGCTTCAATTACAAATGTTTGGCAATATGTTCATGTATGACTTATTCATTCATTTAGACAAATTCCACTGAGAAATTATTATATGCCAGACACCAGCCACTACCCAAAAAAGAAGTGATTGTTATGGTTAAGGTTTCCATGCATTTGTACAAAACATAGTCTTTGTTCTGTTGCATCTTCAGGTTATTTAAATGACCATGATGCTGTCACCAAGGCAATCCAAGAAGCACGGCAGATGAAAGAGCAACTTCGGCGGGAACAACAGGTGCTTGATGGGAAGGTGGCTGTTGTGAACAGTCTAGGTCTCAATAACTGCCGGACAGAAAAGGTTAGTTCTTAAAATACCTGGCTTTCCGAAAACACTTAAATCGCCTGAATGCTTTTCTTCTTTATTATCTTTTCATCTCCTCATCATCTCAGAGTAATAGTCCTCCTCCCTTTTTCCTTTGTCAATACAGAAATCTCCATGTCCATCCGAATCAAAACCAGCCCCAAATAGGCAGGCTTGTATTTCTCTTGTTTTCATCTTCAAACCTTATTGACAGTACCTTTCTCTGCCCTCCATTTGTATTGATATGAAATGGCATTTGAGATAGCTGAATCTTAGGGAAAGTTCTGCTTCCCAGAGATGCTTAACTTGTATTTGGGGATGAGCTGGATTTGAAAATGCTGGATCTTCTTTAACCAGCATAAGCTTGGATGATGCCCATGCTCATAGTCTAAGCATCTAGGATCCTGAGCTGGTCATATGTTTCTAATGCAAAACACTGTCAAGTTTTAGGTGGCTGTAACAGCTGGCAAATTTGACTTTATCATAAAACAAAATGTGATTTTTAAAACTTGGACATTATTCTTCTACCTAAGCCCATTGAAACTTCTGAATTTTTCTGAAATGTGACAATTTTAAACTTGTTTTGTCTAAAATACATTATATTATTTTCAGAAAAATATTATAAGTTCTAGAAAGCTCAAAGTGGTTTACTTCTTGTGGTAGTGTTTGATATGTTTTGAAATGAAATTTTAAAGTGTTTTTGAATCTCCTGTAAACAATCCTCTAGCTATATAGACACAATAGATAAAAGGGGGGAAATGATCAGCTACTTAGCAATAAACTGGGAAACATGAGTCAAACAGGACTGTGCAGAATGAGCAGTTTGCAAATCTGGAGAGGTTCCTGGGTTCCCAGGTTTTATATGGAATTCGATGTATAAACTCTAAATAGCTAGCAATCTGCATAGTGAAGGGAAATATATGCATGACCCTGTCACAGCCGTACCTTTTTTCTGGTCCAAACATGGGTCAAAAGGTGGAAGAAACTCTTTCAAGCCTGTTGTGTTTCTGGAGGGGAGAGCAGATCGTAGGTCAGTCTCTCATTCCCTGCAATCTCACAGTGTGAGAAGGTGCTGGTGCAGCAAGAAGGGGACAACCTTTCTCTAGCTAAGCGCCAGAGAGGAGGCAAAGTGAAGTGACAGCTCCGAGAAGGAAGGGAGGGTCGCAAGCATAAAGGAATTTATATTCAAATATTTAAACATGCTTGAAAGGATGCTTGAACAGAAATCCTTTTTTTTTTTTTTTTTTGCTCCCCATGTAGAAATGAGTTTAACACTCAGCCAGATGCTAATGCAAAGTGACTCGTGCTATTCCTCGCAAGCATAGCTAAATTGCCGTTATTTGTTAAGTGCATTGAATTCAGCTGTGGATACAGCAGTTGGTTGCATTCAGCAAGCATCTGTACCCTTTTTTTTTCTAATCCTCCAAAGCAGAGACAACTCTACCTATCTCCCCCCTCTCCTCCCCTGTGCTGGCTGGGACTTGTCAAGCGACAACCGACCAAATCCTTTTGGACAGGAAGGCTTCATCCCAAGTTCTATATACTTGCAAAACAGGCCTTGTGGTTGGATCAGGGAGCCCATTAAGAGCACTTTGATGGTATGGAAATTCATCTTCATGAAGCTCCTAGGCCCCTAAGCAGCATGCTGTTTAGCTCTGGTTACAGATCAGTCATTCACATCGGAGGGCAATAATTGTGCTGACGGCTTGTAAGGCAATGGTAGTACATAGAATAATCCTGGGCCCTCCACCATGACACTGCGAGTTAATCTTCTCTAATACAGATCAGCTGTTGTTCTAACACATGACTTCATGCAGGCTCCAGTGACTCTGCTCAGCCTTTTGATTAAGTAACAGGAGTGGAACCATCTGCATTCACTTTATTCCATAGTGTCTATTGTTAGGGGTCCTCATTGCCACTTCTTGTTCCCCCTCCACCATCACATTTTATTTTATTTCTCTGATTAGCACCTCCTATTTGAGGTGTAGGAGTTAGATTGCCTCTGTGGAAAGCTACTGCTTTTACTTTTCCTGTCCCTTTTGTGAATTATAATGACTTTTTTAAAGACTATTTTTGAAGGAATATTTGCCAAAATCTGCTGCCCAATTAATATGTCTTCATTCTCAAGAAGGTTAGCATTCCCAAATCTCTTCATCATGCACTTTCGATGCAGTTGAGTTATGTCTTCAATTAAAGTCTTATGTTTTTATGGGGTTTTAAGTGAAACTCTTAAAACATGAAGGCAAGCAGTTCCACTGTTGTAATAATATGGCTAACTCTTGTAATGCATAGGTAAACCTTTTGGCAGGACCCAAACTAGTTCATCCCTTGTTACCCTTGACACCTGAGAATGAACTGAGGTTATTGAACCTCTCTTAGAAACAGGTATTACTGTGGTTGCCTTTTCTTGTTGAACTAGCTTGGGTGTCACTTCCACAATGTCAATGATTGATACTCGTCTGTGCAATTCATGGGACTAAAATGATGTCAAATTTACATATTTAATTAGTAATTATTCAACATTAGCATCTATTATCTATTAAGGATGGGGCTGTGTACTTGAGGTGCTATCTATAATAATGAAAGCGTAATATGCTAATTAGACCAAACATCCTTCTGGTCGACCTTCCAGATGAAGCTGAGGCTGCGAGGACTGAGGTAGCCACTGTAGCAGGCAGGGGCTGGGGCAGAGGAGACGAATTTTGTGCATCAGGCCTCTAGTCCTATCTAATAATAGAGAAACATGGTAATTAACCGTAACTTTGCTACCCTTCCTATTGGCTAATCAGCGAGATATGCAAATTAACTGCCAACCAAGATGGCGGCCGGCAGCCAGGCAGCTGAAGCGAACAGGAGGTTTGCTTGCTCCAGTGAAGGAGGAAGCCAAGGTTCCCTGCCTGCTGCTCCTGGGCTCTGAGCTGCAGTCTAAGAAACAATGTTGCAAATATAGAACCTAAACAAACCCCAGAAACCTGCTTTCAGCCAGCCAGGCCTCAGAGCTGGAGTTGAAACAGTGTTTCAATTATAGAACCCAAACAAACCCAGATACCTGCTTTCAGCAGCCGAGATCTCAGAGCTGGAGCCGGCCTCAGAGCTAAAGCCAGCTCTCAGCTCTAGTGACAGCCATAGAAGTTAAATAAATCCCAGAATTAAAAAAAAAAGAAAGAAAAAAAGGAGAGGTTGGGAGCTTCAGTCACCTGCCAGCATGAAAACGGCCCTCAGCCCCTCACCCAGACTGGCCAGGCACCCCAGTGGGGACCCCCACCCTGAAGGGGGTGTGACTAGCTGCAAACAGCCATCATCCCCTCATCCAGGCTGGCTAGGCACCCAAGCGGGACCCCCACCCTGATCCAGGACAGCCTTCATGGCAAACCAGATGGCCCCCACCCGTGCACCAGGCCTCTATCCTATATAGTAAAAGGGTAATATGCCTCCCAGCACCGGGATCAGCGGAGAAGCGAGGCCTCCTGGCCTCTGGAGCAGCATTACAGGGGGCAGCGCCCAAACCCCCTGATCGCCCTGCGGCTCTGTGTGTGACAGGTGCGGGGCCACAACTTCCCTATCCTCCCTGCTCTGTTCGTGACAGGGGAAGGTGCCCCAACCCCCTGATCGGGCCTGCTCTGTGCCTGATAGTGGGGAGCTCCCCAACCCCCTGATCGGCCCTGCTCTGTGTGTGACAGGATGTGGAGCCCCAACCCCCCATGGGCCCTGCTCTGTGTGTGACAGGGTGGAGCCGCAACCTCCCCATCAGCCCTGCCCTGAGCATGACACGGGGGAGTGCCCCAACCCCCTGATCGGCCCTGCTCTGTGGGTGACAGGGTATGGAGCCCCAACCCCCCTGATGGGCCCTGCTCTGTGCGTGACAGGGGGTGGCGCCGCAACCTCCCCATCGACCCTGCCTTGAGTGTGACAGGGGCCGGCGCCCCAACCCCCCAATCGGCCCTACCCTGAGCGTGACTGGGGGTGGCATCGCAACCTCCAAATCCGCCCTGCTCTGTGCATGACAGGGGGCGGCGCCCCAAATCCCCAATTGGCCCTGCTCTGAGCCCAACCAGGGGCTGTACCTAGGGATTGGGCCTGCCCTCTGCCACCAGGAGCAGGCCTAAGCCAGCAGATTGTTATCTCCCGAGGGGTCCCAGACTGTGAGAGGGCACAAGTGGGACTGAGGGGCACCCCCCCCCCCCCGCCAGTGCACAAATTTTTGTGCACCGGGCCTCTAGTATTTAATAAGAAAATATGTCCTCTGCCTTTATAGTTTTTAGAGTTGAAGTCAAATTATTATTTTGACTGTTAATCATAGCATATTTATGTTAGTAGGCCTACCTATGGGATTAAATAAGGACCCCACATTGCTTAGCATATCAGATCAGTTATATACCTGAGTTGTCAAAGTGCATGCCTATTCTTCCATATAAAGTGACATCACTATACATAGTGGGTATTTCCCTAGTACCTACCTTTTTAATAGATTTTTATAATCACCCAACTTTAGCCATGCCAAAGCATAGGTAGATTAGTAATTGGCTTGACATTTTGCTTCTGAGTTATTTTTTTAAATATACATATATGTGTTGATTTCAGAGAGGAAGGAACGGGAAAGAGATAGAAACATCAATGATGAGAGAGAATCATCAATCAGCTGTCTCCTACATGCTTCCACTGGGCATTGAGCCTGCATCCCGGGCATGTGCCCCAAGAGAATCAAACTATGACCTCCTTGTTCCTAGGTAGATGCTCAACCACTGAGCAACACTAGCTGGACTGCTTCAGAGTTCTTAATGAAAGACAAACAGGGTATATGGTAACTTCTTTTTATAGTTTGCACTATTATCTTCTCATATAATTTGAATCCCATAAGGAGGATTTTTTTTTCTCCCTTAAAACAATACTCCCAATTTTTCAAACCCAGAAGATATGTGAAATGTAAGAAGTGGGTTGCCCTGGCCGGTGTGGCTCAGCTGATTGAGCATCATCCCATGCACCAAAAGGTTGCCAGTTCAATTCCCAGTCAGGGCACAAGCCTGGGTTGTTGGTTTGATCCCCAGTAGGGGATGTGCTGGAGGCAGTGGCAGTTGACAGTTGTATTGCTCTCACATCAATGTTTCTCTCTCTCCCTTTTCTTCTCTCTCTAAAAATTAATAAAATATATTTAAAATACAAATAATTCTTTCTTTAAAAAAATAAAGACATGAAAGGAGTGGGTGCAATAAAGGAGAAAAAAAGGTAGAAAGGAGCTGGGAGAAAGGAAATGGGGAAAGAAATTGAGCCTGGTGCTTTCCAGCAGCCTAAAAGGTGATAGCATCACCTGACATCCAGATAATTGGAATCCTGCAGTGGAGAGCTGTTTTCTTGAGCACACAAACCTTATAAACATTACATTTTCTTCACATTTCAAATAACCAATATGGTTGTCCCAACTAGAAGGTCTTTATTCGGAAGAGCTGTAATTGGGCAGTGAAAACAATTAGAAGTGTGAAGAAAGGGATGAATGTCTTTCAGTAATATGTACTGAAACACATAATGAAAGTAATTTTTACTGAAACACATTGTAATTGAAGACTTCTAAAAGAGCTTTCATTTCTTAACTTTTCTTGGAAGTGTTTCAACATACCCAAGCACTGTGTATGTCAGATTTCTTGGAAACTCTGGGACACAGTGTTATTTATAATTGTCATCTCTGGTTAATTATAGCCTGATTGTATATTCAAATAATGTGATCTTTTTACCACACAGCTCTGTTACAGATTACTTTTATGGATGGATAAGTAAACTTCTCAGGTAGGAAGGATCAGAAAGAATACCTTCATACAATTATTTTGTAAAAAAAAAAACACCTGCTTTGCTTCCTTAACATCTAAATGGCAGTTTTGATCCTACAATCAACTGCATACTTAGGTTCTGACCTTGTTTTTGAAGGTGTCCATACCTAATAGGAGAACAATTTAAATGTAATAGAGACCCATTGCTCGAGACTGAAATAAATAATAGACCAGAAGTTTCCCTGCCCTTTTCTTTCAATGGTGTTATCCTAGGAAGATGATACCTATCCTGTAGTTAAATGCATGTATTTCAATACATGTATCAGGAAATCTAAATATAGTAGCTTCAACCAAGATTAAGTTTTAGCATATAATGAAGTAAATAGCAGAAAGTTGGTGACATTAGTTTATCAGCTCAGTGATGTCAGGGTTGAAATCTTTGTGGTTCTCTTGGTTTTTCCCTTAAAGTCACAGAATGTGGCCACACCTACAGCTATAATGAAGGCAAGCAGTACAGGAAGGGGAATTTGTTTCCTCTTTGCTAAGTTCAGTATTCATTCACACAGGGATGTTTTTACATTATTCTCATAGGGATGTTTCTCTGTACCTCTCATGCTGACTTCCACAAACATCTCCGTTGGTAGTGCTGGATCATAAGCACATCTTTAAGAGGATTACTGACAAAAGGAAGAGAAATTGCATTAAATTGATCATGAATTCTGTTCTGGGACTGAGAGAGACCTGACACTATCCTCCCTGAAATCAAGGGATATCTTAAGATCAAAGATTATATTGGCAGGAAAGCAAAAAAAATAAAAATAAAAAGAAACCAGAGTGCACCAAAAGGTCGAGGGTTTAATTCCCTATCAGGGCACATACCCAAGTTATGGGTTCAATTCCAAGTCAAGTAGATTCCCAGTCAGGGTGCATATGAGAGGCGACCGATCTCTCTCTCTCCTCTCTTCTTTCCTCTCTAAAAATTAATAAAAACATACAAGCATGTCCAGAAGAAAACATTGCTTGGTGAAAGGTTGAATCAATAAATGTGTGTTCACACACATGTTCTCTACATGTTAAAGCCAACTTCTGTATTAGTTTTCTGATATAAAACATGTCAATCACAAAAATAAACATGCAAATACTGTGCATACATTCCTTAAGGCAGAGAACTTTATTCCCCAGATATTAATTGCCAACAATGTACCTGGAATCTAAACACCTGCACATGCTATGAATGCATTTTTAACTGCAAAGAACAACAGGTGGGGAAAATGTCTTATTTTTCCTTCTGAGGTTCAGTGACAATTCTTTGCAAATTTCCATAGAATAAGAGGAAAATTTGGTGAATAACATGTATATTATAAATAATAATTTACTCAATAATGACATCAGTTTCTCTTTACATTTCTCAGTCAGATTCATAAGAAGCCTTACCACGGATGATATACCCATACTGATTTGTAAATAAAGGTGGATTTTCATTACTCTGACACTAGGGAGCTCTTCTTCACAACCTCCTCTTTGCTGCCATTGTCATTCCTTTTCTTTCCCTTTAACAGAGTGCCAAACGTGAAATGACAGTGACCAATGTTGACTTAATGTGGATGTTTAATAATGAAAAAAAGTGTGTCAGTCCCAGCATTAGTTACAAATGGCAGTGAGTGTATCGGATGGCAGCCCTGTAATAATTTTGCATCCATCATGCTTTCCCGATGCTTCGCTGGCCATCTGATGGATGGGGCCAGCAGTGTTAACGCTTCTGAAACTGACACAGTAGATCTGGTTCAGCATTACCTAACACATGCTCCTGCCCTTAGATAAGGAGGAGGCATGTGAGGAATTGTGAATTACAGGTTTTGCTTGCTTTGGACAAGTGATTATGAAAGGACTCATGCCTCTGCGTTCAGTGGAAGATTCTACAATTAAGTCATGATTTATGGATGGCTTTTGTAGATGTTGCCTTTAGCTAAAATGCATTAGAAAAGTTAAATTAAAACTAGATACTTCAATGGTTAGAGAAAGACTCCATGAGCAGAAAGCCATGTTAGGTAAATCCTTCAGGTGGAAATGAGATGTCATTGGAAGTGTGGCCAAGCAGGAGCTTATACTAGGGGTGTGTGTGTGTGTGTGTGTGTGTGTGTGTGTGTGTATTAAAAAAAAAGTCCCTAAACTTGTAAACCCACTGGCTAGAATTTGCCTAAGAACCAATTACAATAACAAAACTGATTGATATTTTCTCTTTATAAAAGTGAATATATATATTTTAATCTCTACTTTACATATAATTATTTATTTGGAGACTTTAATTAAAAGGTACGCACAATCTGGTATTGAATACTCGCCTTTTATTATTGGAGTCTCCCTACTTTGCAAATTTATATAAATGGATGGGGAACTGCTTTCTAGGCAACTGAGTATTAGAAAATCTAGACCAGCTTTGTGTGTGCAAGTTGGCATTTGATCCTTAGGTTTTCTTTTCTTTTGTTTTTTTCATTCATAAAACCTTCTTAATTCTGAGCATCTTAGCTAGGGAACACTTCTTATGGGACAGGAAGGGAGAGGAAAACCCCTTGGTGAATATTATCAGCACAGAGCAGCCAGTTTTCAAAGACCACGACAAAAAGGCAAATAGGTATTATGTCATCATCCATCCATCACTCTATATGTCAGCCTTTCAATAATTCCAATCGACATTCCTGACAGGCTGGTGCAAGTTAAAGGGGCTGTTTGTTTCTAGAAATTGAGTATAGCCTGTCTATAGCCTTTTGTTCCGGATGGGTGTTTTTTTTTTCTGTGTCTTTTCATTTCTTTCTTTTCTTTTTGGGGGCATTTAATTGAAATCCATGCCGAGTGTGCAGACTGCAAAGATCAGAGCTGTTTTCGTCCAGCAGTGGTAACTATGCATTAAACATTTTGATTTGTTTGAGCTTGAAGTTTCGTCCTTTTTTGCCATTTGCTTCATGGAGTTTGTGTATATTTACAGCCTCTGCATTTAATGGCCACATGCCTTATTTTCACAGATGGCCAGTGGAAGACTTTTTCTTCCTCTTAGTATAGCCTGCTTTCAGCTTTGCTACATTTGTCACAGTGCCACTACTTGCAGCTAGCAAGTGCCCACGCTTGGTGGGGAGCAATTATGGTGTGAGTTTTTTAAGGAGCTTTTTAAAGGTTTTTTTTTTTTCAGTAAACTTTTTATGGTTTAATTTCCAAGCCTAGAAAAGCTGTGCATGTTTTCAAACAGAGCGTCTTGTGTTCTTTACATCATTCTGGTAGAGGGGTTAGTGCAGGATGGTCCAATAAAATGAGATACCCTGGGCACGCCAAACTGGTCTGTCAGATACACACCCACAGGCCTCTTGATGATTGAAATTGTCCTTCATGTAAAGATCTGAAGCTATGCTTACAGTCGCATTCTTTCTTGTTAAATTTGTATTGAATTTATTGAGGTGACAGTGGTTAATAAAATTATATAGGTTTTAGATGTACAATTCTCTAACACATCATCTGTGTATTGCATTGTGTGTTCACCACCCCAAGTCAAGCCACCTTCCCTCACCATTTATCCCCTTTACCCTCTTGTCCCTCCCACCACCACCCCCTTTCCCTCTGGTAATCACCATAGGAAGTGACTTTGAAAACACTATGCGGAGACCAATCTAGAGATGATATTTTTAAAGTGTACGTCCAGGGTACATAGATAACAGAGTAGAAGAGTAATAAACAATAATTATGCCAAGGTCATAGGGTTGTAAATTTGCATATACGATGCCCCACATTTCTGATTCTTCTAAATTTTCCAGAAGTAAAATAAGAATCACTTTTTTGTTGGACTGGAACTTTTTTAAACGTGGTCTCTTAAGAATGGTCTTCACTTCCCTTCTCTCTTGTTCCTGTCTTCATCCCAAAGATCAAACGAGAAAGACCTGCTTATGAGTCCTAGGAGGAGTAATGGCTATTGACATTTATTTTGTGCCTTACCGTTTGCAGAGTGCTGTCACATTAAATTTCAGTCTTTTATGTACGGCAATATAAGCGGAACAGTATGCTTATCTTTGTTTTAAAAGTAGGAAAGCCCTGAGATCTGAGAAGATGACAACAATTGAAATGGTAGATGGGTTTTTAAACCCATGTCCTCTGGCTAGAATCTCGGTCTCCTTTCTAAGGGACCATCCTGGAGAAAGCACCTCAGCACAGTCACCCTGTGCCTCTTTGATTAGCTTGCTTGTGCTCAGCATTGGTCATGTGTATTATTTAGTGTGTTCTTTTTGAGTCTTTATTGCAAAAAAAAATCTCATTTAAGCCATCACCACCTCCACAACTTGTATATCTTTTCCCCAGTTTTTTATTTTTCCTGGTTTGGCTCCCTTTCTAGGTCTTCCTTTCCTCATCATGCACCAGCCCCTTCACCTGCGAATGAACTGGGAAAACAGAAAGAATATGTTCAATCTTTTTTTTTCCCAATCTTATTTATTTTGCTTCTTGTAGCAGCTCTGATTAAACATGAAATTTTTGCGTTCAATAAAGTGAGATTTAAATATCTATTCTAATCTACATTTCCCCCTCCCTTCCTCTAAAACCACCATGGATGATTGAAAAGTGAACTATCACCTTGATGTGCTTGCCTCTATTTGTCAGACCCAGCATTTCTGAACCAAACCACGACTCTTTAAAATAGTCCAATTATATTTCTTTAATTGAGTTAACTACTGGCTACTGAGGCTGCTTTTGTAAGAATGCTGACAGTTTCATCTTTTTTATTCCATGAAGAGGAAAAATTAAAGAGAATGATTCTATACTTTCTGTAGCTCAGTAACTGACTTGCCCATTGTTTATAGAACAGTCACTATCAGACAACATTCCGGTTTTGTGTTTACATCTGTGCAGCCCTCCCACCCACCGGACATCCAGTGTAGGTTGTGAATTCTATTATTTGTCTTTGTTGGCTCCTTATTTTTTCCCATTAACCCTTCTGTTTGGGCTCAATGTGCACAGTATATATATCTGCCTTGATCTGAAATAACAACAAAGTCATTTTTTACACTGTGATTCAATGCTGACCACATATACAGACATTTAAAAACTCAGGTCTTCTTGTTTTCCTCTCCTGCCCTTCCCTCTTCCACATGTACACACCCTAAGCACCATCATGACAAATAAGCAAGAACCAATATTTTACCATGATGGTAGTCTTATCTACTTTCTTTGTGTGTTTTCTGCAGATGCCTTGAGTGGCTTTTCTGTACATTACAGACCCATGCCTCAGTGACTTCTTCTCCATAGCAGTGTTTCCCTTGTTTAAGTACTAAATTATAATGTTGAATTTGGGCCCATAAGTATGTATATTATAAAGTACCCGAATCTGTAAATCTGATTATTATTGGAAAAATTCTTCATAAAATATATTTCAATTTCAAAAAATTATTTCAAAAGAAACCATATTTTTTATAATTTGAATTTACTCTTTTGAATTTGAGGAAATGATTATGAATTCTCAACTATAAGTGGACTGCCTTTAAGTTTTGAGACTTAACTTTTGAGGAAATTATCATTTATGGATAAAGAAAATATATATGGTTTTATACATTTATAAAATATTGTACTTTTGTTTTAGGGAGTCCAGTCAAGTAGGACATAGAATTGCAGGTTTGTAAGAAAGTGAAAAGGATCTTTAATCTGACATTGAATTATCTCTTCAATACTTCTAATATGCCAGTACTTGAAAACATCCAGGGAAGCAAAATGTTTTACATCCTGAGGCAGCTCATTCAATGGAGAGACAATTCTGACTATTCTAGAACTCTTCCTTCAGTTTTTCATTGTTTTTCACCGGGTAACATATAACCATTGGTCAGGGTTGTGCATCTCAGTTGCATGTGGCCAAATTCCCTTTTCCACAAATATCAAGTCTTGATTGGATTTAAACGTAGAGGTTCTTAAGATATTTAGAGATATCTATTGTTGATCTCCTCTTCCTACTCCATTCAACTCTGTTTATCAGGGTCCTGTGCAATTTCTCCATCATGACAACAGGATTTTGGTAAGAACATAATCCAAAGCTGAGTTAAGTCCCACACATTATGCCCATTGAGCTTCTCTGGTCTGCATTCCAATTCCTGTAGAAAAGAAAAAAATGAAGTCACTGTAACATTGTTTTTCTTAGTAAATCCATATTAGCCTCTTGTTATCACATTGTCTTAAGTGCTCTTACCTAATTCTTAAAGCAATCAGCTCTATCTTTTCTGGAACATACATTGTCACTAGTCCTCACATTTCTCTCTTCATTCATGGAAATTAGAACTAGTTGTCACCAACTTTCTAATATTTCTCCCACTTTAAAATCAATTATTTAAAAAATTATAAATAGGGATTCAATTTTATCCACAAATCATCTTACTATCATGGAAAGTTATTCATCTGGATTAAGACTTGAATTCATAGAAATTGTATGTTTCCTTCAAAACCATTCTGTCTTCAACTTTATAATATTTCTTAAGAAAACTTGATCTGCCATTATATTTTAGTTGTATCAGATTGCCTGATGAAACCAAGGTCCTAAGAAATTTAGCTAGAATTACCCTTCAGGAAATATTTCATGAAGCTGGATATCAAATTTCATAAAAGAAAATTAGATGGCAGAATCACATTATGGCTTCTAATTCATACTATTTCCACCAGGAGAATCTAGTGGAATTTACAAGGCGGGGGGGGGGGGGGGGAATCAGGATTAGAGAAGGCTTATTTTATAGATGATTAGGCTCAGAGGACACTTACAGACCTTTCCAACCCTATCTCCCTGTGATCCTCTGATGGAGAAAATGAATGGAAAAATATTCCTAAGGAATACAAGATTTCAGAATAGCAAAGTGACTGGGAATATCTTAATGGGTAGATTAACATTTGACCAGAGTAAATTAGTGAAAGATTTCTTCAAGTTGCATTATTGTTGATGTTGGAGTGAAGTGTGTGTGTGTGTGTGTGTGTGTGTGTGTATGTGTGTGTGTGTGTATTTGTATCTAATTTATATACAATTTACAAGAAGACTTTAATTTGTGCTGTTAGATTATGTGGGTAGATGATTATTTTTTAGAAAATGGGGATCTCAGTAAGCAAGGATGAAAGTGAGAGGTTGAGGGGGTGGACACACGCATTGTTTCTTTGTATTTTACTTAAGCTAATGAAAAAGTCTCCAACTAATAAACCGTTATGACATTATAAATAATCTTTCATCTTCTTTGGTGGTCTGTGAGATTCACATAAACGGAGGGTTAAAAACCTTTTTTTGTTTCTTTGTTCCTCTGGTATCATTAGTATAGAAGGAGACCATAAAAAGTGCAGCCAGAAGGGGTTTAACTGTTACTGAGTCAACATTTGACAGTCACACTCTGTTCTGTCATTTCATGCATGTGCTTTTTATGAGTTTTATAGCTTTGTGAGCTTTATTTCAGGGATGTCCATTATGATAGCTGATCCACAGCCCATCTCTCCCATTGTGTGTGTATCTGGTGGGGAGCAAAGCTCATCAATTGTATGAATCCCAATTTCAAGGCGTAATAGAGGAACCATCTACTCATGAACCATTTAATTCAGGCTTAGGTAGCTAAGGAAATATCTACCTCTTCTAAAGTACAATTGTGTGTGTGTGCTTGTGTGTTTTTATTTTGACTTATCTTAAATATTAATAAAGGACGTGCACTTAAGCCTTTTCAAAGTGAATTTTTAGTTGTTTTCTGTGTAAGTTGAAGTAACGAAATGGGAGTTTTCAATTTAAATATCTAGTAGGTTTACATTAGAAAGCTGTAAACCATCATGCCTGAACATCAAATGTAAAATAAAATAAAATAAAATAAAATAAAATAAAATATTCCTGGCCAGGCAGTTCAGTGGGTTAGAGCATCTCCTGGTACATCAAAAGGTTGCTGGTTTGATTCCAGGTCAGGGCACATACCTAGGTTGCAGGTTTGATCTGCAGTTGGGGCACCTATGGGAGGCAACCGATCAATGTTTCTCTCTCACATGTCTCTCTCTCTTTCTCTCTCTCTCTCTCTCTCTCTCTCTCTCTCTCTCTCTCTCTTTTCAAATGTTTCATTTCTCTCCCTCTCTCCCTCCATTTCTCTGTCTGTAAAAAAGAAAAAACATACATAGATTGTTGTAGATGATGGGCAAGAGGGGGAAAAATCTCAAGAATTGTTAGAGTTGAAACCAGCATTCTCCTTTTTAATGCATTAGTCCACTACTTGGCCATAGAGAATAGAAGATCTTAACCATGGCAATAAAAGTTTATTTTAAACCAGCTTTCTCTGAGACTCCTGATGGAACCTTTTAATTTGTAGGAGGTAGTCCATATAAATGATAGGTATGAAATAGAAAAAGAACTAAAATACATCAGCAGATTTAAAACTGGTATGTTGTAATGCTGTTTTTTCTATGCTGTAGAATCTTTATTTCTGATAAGAAACATTCAGGCCTAGAAATATATGAAATTGTTCTAATTCTTATATGTTAGGAAGAATCTTTATCTTTTCAATTTCCCTCATTGACTTTTTTTAACCTAATATTAAAAGTATATATTTCTTTTTTTTAAGCTAATGAGAATCTATCATATATTTAAACCCTATTATACAGTTAGGATTCTAGGATGCAGAGAGGAGAATTGATTTGTCCAGAGCAATACAGCTAATATATGTGGCAATTTGGTTAAGACTTGATGCTCTTGATCCCCAAACCCATTATTTTCTAAATGGATTATTATCTATATTTACAAATATGTCCTCTTCCCATTAATCCCTGAGGCCTTTTGCCATTCAAAACATTCTTAACTTAGAAATATAGCTCTTCACTGACCACTTCTAATCAACTCACTGACCACATTTCTTTAGATGTTTAATGGCTCTCCTTGTTGATTTCCACAATAGCCTGGTGTCACATGCAAACAATACATGTGCTGTTTTCCATTTTGCAAGTCATTGGATAAGCCACAGGACCCAAGACCAGCTGCCAAATTTTCTAAGTGAATATTAACACATTGATAATAGTTCTTTGAGTGTTGACTTTTAGAGTTATGCATTTGACCCCAAGAAGCTATATAGTCTAAAACATTCTTTTCTTCTGTGAGAGGTACAAAATGGGATTATAAGCTTTTTCAAGTAAAATCAGACTACCTAATGTTTCCCACCTTAGTAAACCTACATAGTTGTATAAAATTTAATCGGCCACATAAGAATCATCTTTCCAAAGGAAATCTAGTTGTTATCCAATTGCTCATTTTCATGCAAGAGAGAAAGCATACAGGTCATCTTTTTTGGTCTTAATTTATAAATCCTCAAGACTATTTCATTTTTACTACTTTTTAGTAATAAATCTGCTTGCACCCTCTACTCTGAAATTACTTAGTTCAGTGTAGAATTTTAGCAAGTATTTCTTACTAGAAGCCCAGTGCACAAAACTCATGCACGGGTAGGGCCCCTAGGCCTGCCCTGCCCGGGGATCAGGGCTGACCTGTGGGGCAACTGGCGGGGCGATTGGGGAGCCCCCACTGGCACCCGCCTTGGCCAGCCTGGCACCACCTGCTTGCCAGCCCTACCCCCTGCAGCTGCCGCCAGTCGCCTCCCTCTGTAGGGTGACCGGCGGGTAGATGGCGGGGGGTGGGGGGGGGAGGCCCGCTGGCATCTGCCTTGGCTGGCCTGGGGCCTATGGGCTGGGGGAAGCTCAGTGCACGTCATAGCAACTGGTCATTCCACTGGTCATTCCACCGTTTGGTTAATTTGCATATTAGGATTTTATTATATAGGATATGTGTTTGTTTTTCTTTAATATTTGTTATATAAATAATAGAAAAAAGATAACAAAGAATGAAGCTACCTTGTCAGTTTCAGATCAGTGCTTGGATAGTAGTAAGATAGCAGTAAAGTATAACTAGATCTGTGTTCCAGAACACTGATCTTAAAGTGGGGGCATGGAGTGCTCCTTATTTGTACAAATTATTGGTTAGTGTGGTTTTATTGGAGCCTGTTGGAACTAAGAAAATGAATATGATAAAAATTGTCACCTCTGTTCATCAACATTTTTTTCTGTTTCCCCAAACTCAATTTATTCGATGGTTCCCATTCTCAGCATCTTCCTATTTACTCCCTTCCTACCTCATTTGTTTTCAGCAGCTTCAGTTTAGAAAGAACTGATTTGATTATAAGAACTTTGAGACTAGAAATTTTACCATTTTCAGTAATATATGCACACTTGAATAGAGGCTTTTGGAATGGGAATGATTTAACCCTAGGAACAGAATCTCAAGTGGTCGAGTTTTGAGACATGGTAGTACATAGTAGACACTTGTGAAAGAGACAGCCCGGGATGTGTAGGATTGGAAGAAGTAAAATGAGAGGAATCTTCCCAATGTATTAGCATGTATGCTTTATAACATTTTTCTGATACTTCCTTCTCCTACATGCCTAAATAGATTGAATTTAAACTTTGAGAACTATTCTTAAATCAATCTCATTTTTTTGGTGGTTCAGTATATTATCTAGACTTCTAGCCACATGTAGATTTATGTCTATCTCTATACATAAGAACTAAATATATAAACTTTTACTACAGTATTAATTTTTATATGGAATTACGTAAGAACTATCATGTAAGCACTAAATTTGTATGTACCATATATTTAACATATAATCACTTGGGTTGTATTATATCCTCCTTACCTCAGTTCTTTTAAGGTATTCTGAATTTCTTGTCAGAGAGGGTTTCTAAAATGTGGCAATGTTACCATTTTGACTTACATGCTGTTGTAAGGTATTTGAATTAAAGGCACTCCACACATTCTCCAATTCCTCCAGTCACCTGTCTATGACTGGGCAAAGGGTCACACACAAAAAGTGGCTCCTACCATGTTAACTTCCACTCTCTCCCACTAACATCCTCTTGAGAAGTATTATAAATTCCACTTACGAGTAACTAATTGAGTCATTTTTTATATATACTATGTGCTTGAGAGGTAGATAATTAGAAGTCACTTACTATAAAAACTGGTTGTGACTTTCCTATTCACTCATCATTTACTAATTTTAGCCTCTTGGTAAGATGGTACAAGATCCACACAGCTGAACTCAGAACCTTAAAAGTCACTTAACCTTTTTTTTTTTTCTACTCTGATCAGCTTCATTTTGGTTTCTCTTCTTGAAAGACTTTACTTCAGAATGGAAAACTCTCTAGAAAATATGTAGCAGCCCAACCAGTATGGCTCAGTGGTTGAGCATCGACCTATGAACCAGGAGGTCACAGTTCAATTCCTGGTCAGAGCTCATGCCCAGGTTGCAGGTTTGATCCTCAGTAGGGGGCATGCAGGAGGTAGCTGATCAATGATTCTCTCTCATCATTGATGTTTCTATGTCTCTCTCCCTCTCCCTTCCTCTCTGAAATCAATAAAAAATCTTTAAAAAAAAAAAAAGAAAAGAAAATATGTAGCACAATTGTCATATACACTGTTAAATCAAAACCTGAGAGGTGATCCAGGCCCAGTACATTCCCAAAGATAGTACAGTAGTCTTCATGGGCCTGGGGACTATCCTATGATGTTGATGCAAGGTGTTGTTGTGTTTTACATAACTGTCTCGTACTTTAACAACTACACTTATATAATGAGAGTCTGTCAAGCTGGTGTCCTTGGTGCTCCTGAGCTCAGCTGAACATAAACAGAAGACTCTCAGCAAAAGAAACCCAGAACATATAAAACAGTTGAAATACCAACTATACACACAAAACAAATTGGGACAGGTTCTGCATTTTTAAGTTGATAATGTATTTCAGTGTTAGCACTAGATAACCCTATAGAACTAAAGTTGATAGAATTATTTTATTCCTAGTTTCCCTACTGTATCCTATATAATAAAAGCCTAATATGCTAAGTGTCAGATTGACCAGTCGTCCGTTCAACCAATCAAAGTGTAATTTCTATATATAAAAGCCTAAATGACCATTAGGAGCGAACAACTGGAATGACCAGTCACTATGGCACACACTGACCACCAAGGGGAAGACGCTCAATGCAGGAGCTGCCCCCTGGTGGTCAGTGTGCTCCCAGAGGGGGAGCACTGCTGAGCCAGAAGCTGGGCTCACAGCTGGTGAGTGTAGCTCCCATGGCGGGAGCCTCTCCTGACTCTGTGGCAGGCGTAGCAGGCCGGATGAATGCGAGCAGTGCCCACCTGCTGTTTGGCACACTGCTATATCCCCTGAGGGGCCCTGGACTGCGAGAGGGTTCAGGCCAGGCTGAGGGAACCGCACCCTCTCTTCCCTGCCAGTGCACCAATTTTATGCACTGAACCTCTAGTTTTATAATAATTTACAATTAAAAATATTTTTTCTACTAAATCATATACAGAATTTGACAAATAGAGAATAGAAGTTACAAGGCCACTAAATTAAGAAAATTTTTAATCTAGTATGTACAATGGTAATACTGTCAGAGATTGTATAGAGATAAAGCATGTACTGTATTAATTTCAAAACCCTTTGTCTCTTGGTGGGAACATTACCTGGGCCTTTACCTGTAATACAATTATCTTAAATAGTTGATTATTTCCTGTGAAGATTTATTTTTTCAGTAGCTGTTCCGCAGTGTATGTGGTTCACTTGTTCAATTCATGTTTGTGTTTCTCAGAAAGCAAGGTGAATAATTATAAAGAAACATGAGCACATTTTATGAAATCCAACAGATGCTTTTCTTAAAACTGTTTTGGAACCACATTGTCCTCAGAGCAGTGATGGAGAGTGCTAGAGAAAGGTGTAAAGTTTTTGTTGTATGCTTTTTCTGTTCTTAAACTCACTCAGTTAATTTGGAAGTGGTTTAATATCTCTTGTGGTTTAGATTAAGCATTATATTTTCCTTGAAAATAATTTTGTTAGTAATGGCATGTTCTCCATGAATTCAAATCATGCACTGCATGCTTTTAAATTATTTGATTTCCTTACAGATCTAATTTTGGTATATTTGTAGTTCAAATAATTCTCCAGCTCAATATTTTGGCTTAGCAATCCACACCAAATTGTGGTCCAAGTAGCAGGCACTCACATTGAATGTATGGAGCCTTGACAAGCAATTAGCAATGAATATTTAAATGTCCTCATTCCTCTTGCATGAGGAATGCAGATGGCATTTAAGGAGATGGCAACCAGAGGGCACTACTGTGAATTATGCTTCTATCTGTTGGTCACCTGACTATTAGAAGACTGTCTCTGGGTCCCATGCCACTTCTATACTTCTACTGTTGGTCTAAAAATAAGGCAGGCATTTCAAATGTTACAATACAGGTTGCTTTCATGGCATATCTATGTACATGTTGTGATTTGGGAAGGTTATCTCCAAGAATCCCAGAATTTATCTTCTGGGCATAACAAGTCCAAATACCAAGACTGTAAAGGGGATTCTAAGAATAAGAAGAATTTATTCAAAAATCCTGCTGATCATTTGCTTCAACTACATAATGTGCTGAATGTACAAAGGTGAATAAATCAACATCCTATCCCTTCCAAAAGCCGATGTATTATCTATAGCCCAAGAAAAAAAAGTCTTTGAATATTTATCATTTTCAGACTGAACTCTCACTATGTATTTGTTTTTGTTTGTTTGTTTGTTTGTTTGTTTTAGGAAAAAACAACACTGGAGAGTCTGACTCAGCAACTAGCAGTTAAACAGAATGAAGAAGGAAAATTTAGCCATTCCATGATGGATTTTAATATGAGTGGAGATTCGGATGGTTTGTAAAGATTTGATATGTATTCCAATAGCGGGCAGAAGTGTCTATTTAGTACAATTACAACTACTAAAAAGTATACCATTATAATAGGAGCTCATGTACTGAGTAGCCCCCATGTGCCCAGCACTCTGCTGAGCGCTTTGCATGGATCCCTGGCACAACCTGTGAGATAAATATGATTACAGATAAAGAGATTGGCCCTTAGGGAATTTGAATAATTTTTCCCAAGGTTCTAGGGCTGTAAGTGCCAGGGGCAGGTCTTAGATTCAAGATGAAATGATTCCAAGCAAATATTCTTAATCGTCATCTACCCTGTCTCTCGCTTCCTTATTTCTTATACCTGAAACAAGCTTTTCAGAAATTTGCATCTATAAGCTCATTTTCCAGTTTTCATTTGTCAACCCCTGACCAGAATACATGGTTCAGAGGACATTTTTGTGATGGTTTCTTGCATTTTGGAACCTTTCCCTCTTCCGTTATCTACCATACATTGACATGCCCTGCCTAATCTGTAACCGAGTAGAACTCCAGCTACCAGCCTCTGGCCTTCCTCACATGCCTCGAGACTTCTGTTGTCTGCATCATCTCTGAATATTCTAAACATCCACAGTGACAACTAATTAAGCTGATGGTCCACTTTTAATAGCACAGCAAAGAGGGAAAAAGAAGCAACTGCTCTTATTCCTCTTACGCTGAGCCCCAACTGGAAAGGTCTCTCCAGTGTCAGGTGACATGTATGCATTGGAAGAGCACTGTCCGCACATTTATTATTTGCTGCAGAGGAAGTTGCCCGCTTATAGGAAAGCCTGCACCAAGGCAAAACATACTTTAGGACAGAGGAGCTCACTTG
This sequence comes from Myotis myotis, assembly GCF_014108235.1. Taxonomy (NCBI): domain Eukaryota; kingdom Metazoa; phylum Chordata; class Mammalia; order Chiroptera; family Vespertilionidae; genus Myotis; species Myotis myotis. The sequence goes on from NW_023416335.1 coordinate 180,828,114, forward strand.
GATCTCCCAAAACACACAAGTGCCTATTTGTGCCTTGGGCCAATTCTGCTTTTAAGTCCAATTCACTGGCCAAGGGACTAGCCAAACTTGAGAATTCAACCAGATAATTATGTCAAAACCGAATTTTATTCTATTGGCTATCTAAGAAAAGTCTGTTTTACTGGTCTATTATAGCCAAACATTTCCTTCTATTTTCTACTTTGCTTGGATAAGATAAACCTGGCCTAAGTACATACAAAGAGCTTGTTTAGCTCTGATGAAGTCACAGAACATTCACTTTACTGCTTATGTTGCTGTAAGGTGTAAGAACAGGAAAAAGCAGATGTGCAAATGATTATTTGCTAGTTACAAACTCGCTTTAGAAAGATGTTGCCATATATTAGCACTCATTTTTGTCAATAAAAAAACAATTACTGGTATACCACATTTCATAAATTTTAAGTTATATTAGCATGATAAAGTATATGAAAGATAACAGACATTAAAACAGCAAAATTTTGTTACTGTTGTTTGTTTAATTCAGTCATGCTTGTATGCAAAGTATTTCCCAATCTTCATGAGACCGAAGAGCATATAATGAATGAGAAATAATGATATGCTGTGTTTTTTGGTTTGCTGTTATATAGGTCTTCAAGTGTATGTAATTTTGGTTGACTCCTATTCCTTCAAATTAAGAAGAGAAAGGAAGAATATGCTGGAGAAGGGGGAAACTGCTTTTATCAGTACTATATGCTCTAAAAATCTCAAATTATTTTAAAATTTTGTATGGTACCAATCTCGCTCTCTTCCATATTTTGTAATGATAGCCCTGGAAAACTTGGTGTCAGAGTTCCATGTGTTCAGTTTCTCTCTCTCTCTCTCTCTCTCTCTCTCTCTCTCTCTCTCTCTCTCTCTCCTTTCTCTTTTTCTTTTTTCTTTTTGCCTAAACTCAAGAACCTCTGGAAGCTCTTTAATCTGCTGAAGCTATTCTACAAAGTCACATAAAGCCTAGAGGAGAGATGGCAGCTCCCTAAGGTTCCACTGTGACTCTTGGTCGTGTTTTATCATCAGGAGTCTTGCTGATTGGAATGTAACTGTCAATGGGTCTCTGGATAACTTAGGCAGACATTAGGGGCAAAATAAAAGAGAAGGAACTTTTTTTTTTTCCACCTTAAATAGGTGGCTGTTGACTTGGTAAGAAACCATAGTAATGTAGCTATTTGTCTTTTTTCTGTATTTTTTCAAATATCTTTTTGGGAAGCAGACTATCATTGCTGCATCAGAATATTTTATGCATTTATTATTAGCACATAATTTTAAAGAAAAGCCAGAAACACTATAGGAGAATGTCTATATTGTAGTTTAACCTCAAAATTTGATCTAGCAGCATTTTTATTTATATAACCTCAGAGAGAGGAAAGGGGCATGCATACGCTGTTCTGATAGTCCTTAGGTAGCAGAGACACATACTTGCCCGTACTTATCCAATCTGTCAAACATATTAGTGTTTCACAATTTTTTAGCTTTTTCACCTATCTAATATTTCTATAGTACTTGCATGTCTATTAACCTAATTCAACTATTCTCTGTCCAACTTGCATCAATCAAAGATCCCATATTCAAGTTTCTTGTGTGCTCTTGAAAGTAAATGGTGAAATAATCCACCATTGTAAGAAAAGGAAATATAAGTGGATTAAAAACACAAATACAGCATTTGCCACCACAAGGCTAATCACAAAAACTTCATAAACAAGCATCTGTCTCAAGAACTGGAAGTACCATTATCACATGTACTTTTTATTTGCAGATATTTTAATAGTCTGAAAAACAGTAGTGTAAGGAACAGAAATGTCAAAACTTTTCACACTAATGAGAAACAATGTGTCCTATTTTTAGGAAGTGCTGGAGTCTCAGAATCAAGAATTTATAGAGAATCTAGAGGGCGTGGTAGCAATGAACCCCACATAAAGCGTCCAATGAATGCCTTCATGGTGTGGGCTAAAGATGAACGAAGGAAAATCCTTCAAGCCTTTCCCGACATGCACAACTCCAACATCAGCAAGATATTGGGTAAGAAAAGCATGAAAGATTAAGTGATTTATGGATTAAATGTACAGTTCTGTTTTCTGGGCTTGTTGAAAGATATGGGGTTTGGAGGCCAGCCAGCTCATGTTATCTGCTTATCCTATCTAATAAAAGAGAAACATGGTAATTGGCGTACGACCACTACCCTTCCCATTGGCTAATCAGGGAAATATGCAAATTAACTGTCAGCCAAGATGGCAGCCGGCAGCCAGGCAGCTTGAAACTAACATGAGGCTTGCTTGCTTCAGTGACGGAGGACTCCAGCGTTCCCCGCCTACCGCTGCAGGCCTCTGAGCTGCAACTCTAAGCAACTATGTAACAAATATAGAAGCTAAACAAAACCCCAGAAACCTGCTTTAGACCGCCGGGCTTCAGCCAGCAGAATCGCAACATTGTAAGCAAAGGCCAGAAACCTACCTTCAGCAGTGGAGGCCTAAGAGCTGGATCCAAGCCTCAAAGCTAAAGCTGGCCCAGAATAAAAAAAAAAAAAAAAAAAGAAAGAAAAAAAGGAACGGTTGGGAGCTTCAGTCACCCCCAGCCTGAAAACAGCCCTCAGCCCCTCACACAGACTGGCCAGGCACCCCAGTGGGGACCCCTACCCTGAAGGGTGTATGACCAGCTGCAAACAGCCATCATCCCCTCACCTAGGCTGGCCAGGCACCCCAGTGGGGACCCCCACCCTGATCCAGGACACCCTTCAGGGCAAACCAGCTGGCACCCACCCATGCACCAGGCCTCTATCCTATATAGTAAAAGGGTAATATGCCTCCCAGCACCAGGATCAGTGGAGCTGTGAGGCCTCCCGGCACCGGGATCAGCGTGACAAGGGGCAGTGCCCAAACACCCTGATCAGCCCTGCTCTTTGCCTGATAGCGTGGAGTTCTCCAACCCCCTGATTGCCCTGTGGCTCTGTGTGTGACAGGGTGCGGCGCCCCAACCCCCTGATCAGCCCGGCTTTGTGTGTGACAGGGTGTGGCGCCCCAACCCCCCCCCCACACACACACACACACGGGCCCTGCTCTGTGTGTGATGGGGTAGAGCCATAACCTCTCCATCGGCCCTGCCCTGAGTGTGAGAGTGGCGGCGCCCCACCCCCCTGATCGGCCCTGCTCTGTGGGTGATAGAGGGTGGCGCCCCAACCCCCTGATGGGCCCTGCTCTGTGCGTGACAGAGTACAGAGTCCCAACCCCCCTGATGGGCCCTGCTCTGTGAGTGATGGGGTAGAGCCATAACCTCTCCATCGGCCCTGCCCTGAGTGTGAGAGTGGCGGCGCCCCAACCCCCCAATCGGCCCTACCCTGAGCGGGACTGAGGGTGGCATCACAACCTCCCAATCCGCCCTGCTCTGTGCATGACAGGGGGAGGCGCCCCAACTCCCCAATCGGCCCTGCTCTGAGCCCGACCAGGGGCTGCACCTAGGGATTGGGCCTGCCCTCTGCCACCCGGAAGCAGGCCTAAGCCAGCAGGTCGTTATTTCCCGAGGGGTCCCAGACTGCGAGAGGGCACAGGCCGGGCTGAGGGACCCCCCCCCCCCCCCCGAGAGCACAAATTTTTGTGCACCGGGCCTCTAGTCCTATATAATAAAAGGCTAATTATGCAAATTGTCCCCTCGGGAGTTCCACCAGAGACCAGTAGTTTGATCGCTCGCTATGATGTGTGCTGACCACCAGGGGGTGGCGTGGAACATGCCGGGCGACCAGTTGCAGCAGAAGCATGTGCAGGCAGCAAGGGAAGGAGGAGGCAGGAAGGCCGGGAGGCAGGGAACCTGATTGGCCTTGATCACTGGTCAGGCCTAGGGACTTACCCGTGTACACATTTCATGCACCAGGCCTCTAGTCTGAAAATAAGTACCATCATTGAGCCTTTTCTTCTGATGGTGGAACAGTTTGTGTTTGTTGAGATATGTGCCCCATTACTACAGCTAATTTAGTTGTGTGTCTCTATATTAATTGTAATATTGTCTCTTCTTTAAAAATCTAGAAATATTTGTACTAAGACTAGGAAAAAGGTTTCTTTTTTATGATGTATTAATAATAATTTTGATATTTTCATGTTTTATTTTTTTTTCTACTTCTCCTCTTGTTCTCTTTATTAACCTATTTATATTTATATGTGAACTTTGGCCCACACTTAAAATCCCATATGCAAAAGAAGCAAAAAATTGGCTCATATGAAAGAAATTGTTTTCCTCTAAGCCTTAGAGGGGTTTGGGTGACTGGGTGGAAAAGGTGAAGGGATTCGAAGTATAAATTAGTAGTTACAAAATAATCACAAGGATGTAAAATACAGCGTAGGGAATACAATCGATAATATTGTAATGACTAGACATGGTGCCAGGTGGGTACTGGAAATATTGGGGAAACACTTTGCAAAGTTATGACTGACCACTGTGCTATACACTTGAAACTAATATAAAATAATATTAACTATAAACTATACTTGAAAAATAAAATTAAAAAAATACAAAATACTTAAACTTCTGTCTCAGTTTTCCTCTAAAATGATTGAGATTTTTAAATGAATGTTATTATAAAAGGAATATGAAGCTTGTATGTAGAAAATGTGAATATATCTATGTGTAATACAAAAACGGAACTTATCAAACCCTAGCTGGTTTGGCTCATCGGCCAAGGGACTGAAGGGTTTCTGGCCCTGGTCGGGGTGCCTGTAGGCGGCAATCAGTCAATGAGTCTCTCTCAAGTCAATGTTTCTCTCTCTCCGTCTCTCCCCCTCACTTCCACTCTCTCTAAAAAGTCAATGGAAAAATATCCTGGGGTGAGAATTAACGAGAGAGAGAGAGAGAGAGAGAGAGAGAGAGAGAGAGAGAGAGAGAGAGAGAGAGAGAGAGAGAGAGAGAGAGAGAGAAACTGATCAAAAGGAAATGCACACGCTTTTGCATCTCTTAACATCTCTGATCTATTTTTCCTTTTTATGACTGTCTTCTACCTTCCACATGGAATTTTTCATTCTTTAAAAAACACTATACCTGTTTTATTTAGAAAACTCTAGAAAAGAATAAAATGCTTTATGTAACCATTTTTCATATTTTAATATATCAGTCATTTTCAAATTAGAAAACCCAAACTGTAAAAGTAAAACCTACTAAGTACTAAGATTGTTTAAATTGGCTTTATATTCATCAACTCATATGTCTGAATACTAAAAGGTGATAATCACTGATTAAAACTTTATGTTAAGTATAAGAGAAATATCAGTTTTGACGTAAAGTATTTTAGGAAATTTTAGCAAAAGCTTTTATGGGAAAAAGATGACTAGCTAAAAGAATTCCTTTCTAGTTAAAAGGAAAGACCATTACAATAACCACATGAATATATTATAACAGACTACATGAAAGAGAGTGCTACCTAATTTCAGACTAAATTAAGAAATTGTTTTAATTAAAGATACAACAGGAAAAAGAAACACTGAGGTGTTTGGGACCTCAATATTTAGTCGTAGCTTCAAATAAATGAGTGATCTTTAAATATCCACAAGATTATTCTGAATGGCCCATTTCATATAAAAGTACAAAGAAAGCTTGATGTTTTCCTTTTTGCTGATTGTTTTGGATAACAGCCTCCGACAGCATGCCGCTAATTCATTCTGCTTAAAACAGGCGCTTGAGCTGGGTTGACATTTTACGTAGTCTCTAGGGATCCTAGTTGACATTTTAAAGGGCTTCTAAGCATTTTATAATACCCTAAAATCTGGTTTTAATAAGCCATTCTGCTGAAATTGTTAACATAAGGAATCACCTTTTACTGTTTGGCACTAGATCAGGGAATGGGGGACATCTTTTTCCGATTAGATATACAGTAGTTGGAGTAAAACGTGCAAATTCATTACAGACTCCACGGAGATGAGAACGTTGCTCAGCTCAAACTCTTCATTTTTATTGTACTGCTGGATTTGGACAGGAAAGAAGCACTTTCGAGACCGTTTTTTTTTTCTCTTTTATTTTGAACATCAAACATTTTTTATTGAATCTTCCTCTTTGTCATCAGAAGGAATACCCACATGTCCTTCTCTGTTTTGAATTGCAAAAGGCCAGTCTTCTGATAAAATAGGGAACTTACTCCCTGTACATGGTCCAGGGTAAGCAACCAGCCACACCCAAATCAAGTTGATGTTGCCATGTGTTTGGAAACAGAGGAAACGCTTTCCTGCCATTATCATCGAGTGGGTTTCAGGGGTTCATGCCGCAGCTCCATACAGGGGTTGTACCTGCAAAGCCATTGAAACCAAAACCTACCTTGTCATGTGGTTAACCCTATTCAGAACTTACCACTAAAAAATAAAAATGGCATTTGCTACCAAACTAAAACACTGTTGTACCCTGTAGTAAATGGAAGAGTTAGCCTTTTACCCCAGTCAGTGCTTAAACTGTCTTTTTTGTTGTTGTTGTTAATCCTGAGGATATTTTTTCATTGCTTTTCAGAGAGAATGGAAGGGAGGGAGGAAGTGGGGGAGAGAGAGAGAGAAACATCGATGTGAGAGAAACACAGCAACTGGTTGCCTCCCGCACACCCCGGACTGGGGGTGGGGAGCAAGCCCTCAACCCAGATATGTGCCTTTGACTGGGAATCAAACCCATGACCTGATGACCATATAGCAACAGCAGCCAGGGTGCTATCTTTTTTAAATACACCAATAATGAACTATCAGAAAGGGAAACTATGAAAACAGTCCCATTTGTAATTGCATAAAAAATGTAAATGTCTAGGAAATAAAAGACCTTTACTTGGAAAATTATTAAACTCTCTTAATTTTTAATTTTAAAAGGACTGGTAACTATGCTATGGTAAAATTTTAAAATGTATCTTAGTATTTAGCGATAACTCCAGAGAAATTATGCTAGTAAATGTCTAAATATTGTGTGATTCTGGGTCATGCCAGATTTAGAAGCCAACTTCTCTGAAAATTAATTTCTCTTTCATTATACATAGCTGTAATATATATATATATATATATATATATATATATATATATATATATACTCTTTCTCTGCATGCATTTTAGCCATACCCAACTTTCTTTAAGTTCCTCTAATCCCCCTTCCTACTGCAAGGCCTTGACCAATCCCATTCTTCCCCCATAGGATGCTCTTCTCTCTCTGATACCTATCGGAGTCACTTCTGCAGCAGAGCCTTCCTCACCTACAGAAGACTGATTCCACCTCTTTACCATATGTTCTTACAGCTTCCTGTACTTTCCTTAACTAGAATTAAAATAATAAATTGTATAATTAGATGTTTAAGATATTTTTCTCCCCTGCAAGAAAAGAAGACCCACTAATAATTCACCAATGCATAGTCAGTAATTAATACAGTATCATGCACGGAGTGGGAAATCTAAAAAAAGTTTTCACATACCAAGGCAGGTTACTATGAGGCAGAAACAGTTCCTTTCCTTAGAGAAACGTATTCTTTTCAAACTTATATAATATTCCGACTTTGGGAAGAATCATTGGCCATTCTATTCAAAATGAAAATGCTATTTTGTTGTTGTTGTTGTTCTGTGGGTTGGTGATAAAGGTAGCCAGTGAATTATAAGTCAACCATTCTTGACCCATTTTGTAGTGTATTCCTATAATTATTCAGTAAGTTTATTTTGCTCAGCTCATTTTTTCAGTCCCTGATATGAAATCCAAAATTCTGGTATACTGTACATACTTACAAGAAACTCCACAAAAAGAATTGATCCCTAGTTCAATGGTGTTATAGTTTTATTTGTGTATTTATTTGCCACGAGAACAACATAATGGTTTTCAAGTACTTGAGAGTAATGTTGGGCAATAAGGAATCTGAGCCTGAACCTATAACTAACAATGTTGGACACTGCTAATTACACACAAGTTTGATAAAGGAATGGAAAAATAAATTCTATTGTTTGAACTGTAACCTTGTTTCTGTTGTAAATAGAATAAAATAATATTGACTGCCTAGATTGGAAAAATTTGTTTATAAACCTTTGGAACACCTGTTACAAATTGTTTAGGAAACAATTCTAAAGGAAGAGCTATTGCCCCTTCCCTTGTGTTCCTTTAAGACAGTTAACAGCCCAGGTTGGGGAATTCCCTGCAAGAACTATTCATCAGGAGCTATTTGCATTTGAGATGTGGAGTTATGTCTGAGTAATGAACCCATTTGAAAGCTTTTAAGATCTTGCTTAGGTGACTCCGGAAGGCAAGTAAAAGCAGCAGTGCCCATACGAATTGGGTAGGGATCTCCTAATTCTGGTTATTTGGATCTTTTTGCATTTGGAAAGGGTTGAGCTGACTTTTTGCAGATAAGCACACTCCATCTGAAAATAGATTTTTTTCACATGTTCAATAAAAAATAAACATTATTCCTACAACTCCTTTTAGTACTTCACATAGCCATACTGATAAGCAGCTAAGCTTTAAATTTTATCTCTATTGAGAATTAGCATAAACTATTTGTAATTAAGCTTCAAGAGTTGTTTTTGCATTCCTAGTTGAATACAAAACAAAATTAAAAGTGAAAATGAAGGGGAAATCAATTTGGGTTAATATTAGCAATGCATACTATATCATAGGAAGTAACATCTCTATATATTATTGAAAGTGTTTTATTAAATGTCTTCCTTACTTCTTAATGTAATTCTGACCTCTGCTAGATCATATTTAGTAGGTGGGTATAGGTATGTAAAGACATACATTGTTGCATACTTTCAATTCCATCAAACCTGACGTTGAGTCACAAATCTGCAATTTAATAGTTGTGTGGCCTTGAGTAAGTTACTTCATCTACCTGAACTTCAATTTTCTCAACCTATGAAAGTAGGTGTAAAAGCTATCTATCTTATAGAATTGTGGTGAAAAATAAAAATGAAACAATTTATCTAAAATTTTAGCACAGTCTCTAGCACACAGTAAACAGTGCATGTTCATTAATATAATATTTTATAATTAAAATTGTAATAAAATGAACTATTAAACTATAATTATTCTTGTAAATATATGTAAACATTTTGAAAGAATGACAATTATATATAATAAACATTAGAAACTGTTGGGATCCAACCCCAGCAGGTTCAGTGGTTCCCAAAGGTATGGACAGAGTCGGTGAAGAAGGAATGACACGGAGACAGCGTTCAGCTGATCAGCAGTCTAGCCAGGTTCTCTAGCCAGGTTCTGTGTTTTATTGTCTTGTTACATCTGTATTTATACCAGTTGATTTTAATCCTATCAATTTCTATTCCAAAGGTTAGGGCGTTTCTTATCTCCATTCCAGGGAGTAAAGATTATGTAGCTTAAGTGTGATTGTTCGTAGTTAAAGTGATTAACTACCCGCCTGGCACTTAGTTAAGGGGTTTTATTCCCTCTCTAACTTCAGGGAAAAATCCCTACCTGGGGAAACAACCTTTCTCGGAGAGGTGACCTTGGTTAAAACACATAGTGCCAAGAAGGGGAGCAAACATAATAAGAACAGTATGCCATATATGCCAGGTCCCTTGAAACATATGCTGTGCAGATGTTTCTTCCCTGCAGCGACTGTGTCAAGCAGCAAGGATGGACCGGATTCCGGCAAGAAACCTTTGTAGTAATACACCCCTACATAAAAATATTCAAAACTAGCTGTAACCGGTTTGGCTCAGTGGATAGAGCAATGGGCCTGCGGACTGAAGGGGCCCAGGTTCAATTCCGGTCAAGGGCATGTACCCTGGTTGTGGGCACATCTCCAGTAGGGGGTGTGCAGGAAGGAGCTGATCGATGTTTCTCTCACATTGATGTTCCTAACACTCTATCCCTGTCCCTTCTTCTCTGAAAAAAAATCAATAAAAAAATTTTAAAAAAATATTCAAAACTAGATAATTAACCTCAGATTCAAAATATGTAATGAGTTTTTGCATAACTTTTTAGTTCACACTTGAATTCTATCATGGTCTAACGTAGAAACGAAAGATATATCCATTAAATTACCTATAAGCTGTTAAGTACATACCGGACCAGTTTGGCTAACTTGGTCATTCGTGCCAGAAAAAAGTACATCTATTGCCCAGCGTTTGGACCTTTGGGTGCACAGCTTCTTGGAGGACAGAACCCCTAACACCTCCATCCTGGTGGAATCTCACCTCTTGAGTCAAAGCTCACGAATCAAAAACATGATTATGGACTTCTGGATTTGGGCCAACATTTTTACTTTAGATGTTCTTGTGCCCAGGTGTGTCTCTTTAGGATCCTCGGCAGCTGTGCAAATCGGAACCCTAACCTTCTTTTCCCCATAGGGTCTCGCTGGAAAGCTATGACAAACCTAGAGAAACAGCCATATTATGAGGAGCAAGCCCGCCTCAGCAAGCAGCACCTGGAGAAGTACCCCGACTACAAATACAAGCCCAGGCCGAAGCGCACCTGCCTGGTGGACGGCAAAAAGCTGCGCATCGGGGAATACAAGGCGATCATGCGGAACCGGCGGCAGGAGATGCGGCAATACTTCAACGTTGGGTATGGACCGTTCCGTGGTGTTTTTCTAGAAAACACTCCCGTTCTATTGAATGGGATGGGAGGCGTGGGTTTAGGTGGCGAAGCGGGAGGTTGGAAAAGAACCTGAGCACCGTGTCTTTTCAGAGAGGAAACCCTCCCCCACAGGACCCTGGAAGAGCATCCGTCCCTGTCAGTTCACTCCAGGCTCCTGGAACACTGGCTCTAACATGAGCTTGGGAAACGGCTGGTTTGAAAATCTAATATCTGAAAGTAAATGATTTTGAAGTTTGCTCTTCAAAACTCAGAAGTATCGCTGGTTCTTTTCCTCGTTGGTTTTCATTACTTCCAAGGCTTCGCAGAGAGAAATGCCACCACAAGTAACAATTTTGTTGAGAGAATACAACCTAAAAATGATTTGAAAAGGAAGAAACACTGGTTTCTGGGTTTAGAGAGGTTTCTGGGTGATCAAGGCACATACAGTGGTCTTTGTAGGGCACACAAATTAGGGACTCTATTTTGGGCGCAACCAGGTGTAAATGAGAAAGGTCTCTTCTGAATTAAGAGTGCAGCTCTCGCCTGGTCTGTGTGGCTCAGATGGTTGAGCGTCCTCCCATGCACCAGGAGGTCGCTGGTTCAATTCCTGGTCAGGGCACATACCCAGGTTTCCAGCTTCATCCTCAGTAGTCCTCAGTAGGGGGTGTGTAGAAGGCAGCCAGTTTATGTTTCTCTCTCATTGATGTTTTGCTCTCTCCCTCTCCCTTTCTCTGAAATCAGTATATATGAAGAATGCAGCTCTCATAACCCAGGGACACAGACAATAATGTGGTGAAGGCCTGGAGGAGGGCGAGGCAAAGGGGGAGGAAACTGGGGACATCAGTAATAGAGTCAACAATTTTTTAAAAATATTTTTTATTGATTTCAGAGAGGAAGGGAGAGGGAGAGAAAGAGAGCGAAACATCAGTGATGAGAGAGAATCATTGATTGGCTGCCTCCTGCATGCCCCCCACTGGGGATCAAGCCCACAACCCAGGTGTGTGCCCTGACCGGGAATCAAACTGTAACCTCCTGGTTCATAGGTTGATGCTCAACCACTGAGCCACACCAGCTGGGCTAGAGTCAACAATTTTTTAAAAAGCAGCTCTTGGGATGTTTTATCTTTTCCTACAACAATGCTGTTGAGCACCCCATAATAAGCTACCTGCAACTGCATCAGTTCTGCAGAATTTTCTCAAAAAATACAGAAATAAAGTTGCTCATATTTGGAACAGAAATAAGTAAGACACCAAGAGCTTTTTAGAATGAATACTGTAATGAAAGTGGTCAGAGGATACCTTAGATAAAACCTTTTCAAATATGCCCCACCCCCTCCATTCCTTTGAAAGGATCATCATGCTCTGTCTGGGTTCTTTGGTTTATACACCAGTGCATGGCTCTTTGCAAAGCTCAGATGAAACCCAACACTTCTTGGAGAAGTAGTGAACAAATGAACATATGAATGAATGAAAGAACGCCTGAACACCATTTATTAATCCCTTTCTACTAGGATTAGCCCAAAATTTGTGGCTCCCAATGCAAAATGAAAGTACAGGGTCCCTGTTTAAAAAATTATTAAGAATTCTTACCATTTGCAACTGCATGGATGGAACTGGAGAGCATTATGCTAAGTGAAATAAGCCAGTCAGAGAAAGATAAATATCACATGATCTCACTCATTTATGGAATATAATGAACAACATAAACTGATGAGCAAAAATAGCACGAGAGTCATAGAAGCATCGAACAGACTGTCCAACCTATGAGGGAAGGTGGTGGGGTGAGGGGGTAAGAGATCAACCAAAAGACTTGTATGCATGCATATTGAGCATAACCAATGAACACAGACTGCGGGGGGCAGGGGCAGTGGGGGGATGGGTGGGCATGTCTGGGGGGTGGGGGCAGCCGGGGAATGGTCAATGGGGAAAAAAGGAGACTTACGTAATACTTTAAACAATAAAGAATTTAAGTTAAAAAATTATTAAGAATTTTAAGACTGTGACAACAGACCTTTAAGACAAGGGTAGAATCTTTCTAAGCCCTGAGGCCTATGTAGCTTCGGAGATTGTCCTCCCATAAGACTGGCCCTGTTTCCTACCCCCACCTACATCTATGTCAGGGCATAGGTGGAATGTGATATTATTCAGTTCTGGTGAGTTCTGGGCAATCGATTACTTTCAGAGCTCTAATACTTTAGGATCTTTCCATTAAAATTGAATTGTAATTATTTTTTTCAATGTTTCTACATGCTGCAATGAAGAAGAAATGAACTAGGGGTCAAGAATTTGGTTTCTTTTGCTTAATCTTTCTGCTTCTTAATTTTTTCATAAATTAGAACAGTAACAAAACAGAATTTATCTCAAAAATCCAACGGGTAACACATATGTCTTGTAATCTATAAAGCACTACATGGAAGTAAGGCATTAGAATCAAAGTAGGATACAACTTTTAAATGTTGGGCAATAGGAAGAAAAGCACTGCCTTAGCATTGGACAAACTGAGCAAATTAATGATATAGCAAGGCCTGCATGTAACTACCCACTCACCACAGTCTCTTTGGGGGCATTTCTCTCTGACAGGCAACAAGCACAGATCCCCATCGCTACTGCTGGTGTTGTGTACCCTGGAGCCATCGCCATGGCTGGGATGCCCTCCCCTCACCTGCCCTCAGAGCACTCAAGCATGTCTAGCAGCCCCGAGCCTGGGATGCCCGTCATCCAGAGCACTTACGGCGTGAAAGGAGAGGAGCCACATATCAAAGAGGAGATACAGGCTGAGGACATCAACGGAGAAATTTATGATGAATACGATGAGGAAGAGGATGACCCAGATGTAGATTATGGGAGTGACAGTGAAAACCATATCGCAGGACAAGCCAACTGATAAGGGTCAAAAGATTGCCGTGACCTTAGGACTTAAAGAAGCCCTAGCTGGTTCATCCTTACCAGTGGCCAAGCACATTAACTTTCTCATACACTGACTGTTACTTTAACTGTTAGTCTTAAATAGTTGGGACATCAGCTGACTAATAGACCTCAGCCTCAAAAGGCTTGGAAAGGAAAAAAATATATACAACAAGCAAACAACAATATCAACAACAAGAGATTGAAATAAGCTATGGGTAAAATAATGCCAGTAATTCAGCTGCTACATCCAAGCACTGAAGTCTTACCCGTCAACTTTTTTTTTTTTTAATAAACTTTATGGCTGTTTGTTCTACAATGTTCTAGAAATTCTCACTCAGGTACACAGTGCCAACAAGTGGCTTGTGAATGTGTTTTGTTGTTTTGTGCTACAATTTTTAAAAAGAAATAAGTTTTGTTTTGTTTGGGGGGTTTTCTGGGGGGGGGGGGGTTCCTTTTCCTTTCCTCCTTCATTTTCTGTTTTTTTTTTCTTCTTTTATTTCCTTTTTTTTTATTTTGTAATGCACCTGACAGAAAAAAAAGAAAGATGAATTTCTCTTTACTTCTTTCCACCTTCTCCATCTCTATATTTTAAAGATGGAAGTCTGTGCATGGGGGGGGAAGAGGGAAAAAGAGCCTGTTTTTAACTTCCTTGCTATCCATCACAAAATAAGCAATTATGTATTTTCTTTAGAGGACTTTATTGCACACCACACTACATCTTTGAGCAAGTGCCAAATTTGTACTGACGTGTTGACCCAGTTCATTTCTTTCCTTTTCGTTTTCTTGTTCCTTCTTAAGTTAGGACAGTGTTATATCTTAGACAATCCCTTGAAAAACCTAAAATACCAGCAGCTGGTGAGATTTGACTTTTTTTTAAATGGAAACTGTAGGTGCTGTTCTCAGGTGAAAAGAGAGAGAGAGAGAGAGAGAGAGAGAGAGAGAGAGAGAGAGAGAGAGAGAGAGAAGAAATTTAGAGAAAAATATTTTCTGATCTTGGATTTTTGTGTGTATGTATGTGTGTGATTATGGTACTAATAGGAATAACGTTGGACCATTGTGAGTTAAACCCACACCTGGGGATGAAATCCCACATCCTCCTAAGTGACTGGTCTGGAAGCAACCTTGACCTTGACTTTGCACTTCAAATGACAACTTAACCAATATAGGGCTCAGAAATTATATTTTTAAATGTCTAATATAATGACTATTGGATGAATCAGGTGGCCCTGTGTAATAGACGTGCGCATGTATAATATGGAAGCTACTAGCAAACTGCTCCCAGAAGTCCCTTCTCCCTGGTCAGTTGGTTTCACTAATGTTTGCTACTTAATTATTTCTGTTTGTTTTTCTGTTGATAACATCAAACAAACACAATTGTTGTTTTCCTTGAATACATTTGCCCATGTTCCAGAAATAGAGAATTAGCTTCTTTCTTCAAAATTCCATCTCTCCTGTTGAGGAAATGGAACTGATGGTTTTTTATAAGGTATCTTTCATCCCTCCAACACACGAGGTGGAGGCCATTTGCATTTCAGAATTGTGGGCCACGCGCATCTCATGCAAAAAGCGGGATTTTATTAAAAGTCATCGCAGCCCAACACAATGGAGCCTGGCTGAACCTGGGGACCCTTGCCACTGTGCTTCCCTGGCTGTCAGAGGAAGCCACTGGAGTCCAAGTTTAAGGTTCCAGCGGAGTGTGTGCATAGAGCAACAATGGATGGTGACGGGACTGCTTGTTTCAGTGTTGCCAGCCAAATGCTAAGGCAGTGTGGGCCTTGTGCAAATAAATGCAAACTCATTGAAAGTCAGTTGCCATTATTTGTGCAGAAGCATCAAACAGTAAATACTCCAACCAGTAGTTTGGAAGTGCTGTGATTTTAACTCCAGTCATCACCTTCCTATCCCACCCCACTTCCCCCCAACCCGACCTTACAATTTGATTTTTACATATAACTAAGAAAAGAAGTCCTTTTTATTTTTCTCTCTCTCAAAAGACTTGCTCTGGAGTTTTGCTTGGAGGGGCCGATCATATCCTGCATGTCAGAGATTTTGTTTTGTTTGTTTTTCTGTTTGTTTTTGATGACTGTATTTTCATTTGAACTGCCTCTTTTTGCTAGTGTTGTAATAATGATGATGATGATAAAAATAATAATAATAGTAATAATAATAATAATAATGGTCAGCTGTTCCCAGATTAGTAAGTTATGTATAATTTATTTCTCCCTTTCTATTTTATTCTGCTCTGATTGGGAAGTGCAGCCAATAAGCTGTTAGATATTTAAAATGAATTTTCACACACACACATGCACACACATTTACCCAGATAATTTTACTGCTCCTTACACAAGTTTTCTCCTTTTAAAAAAAAAAAAAATCTGGCCCCAATAATGTCAAGTTCTGGTGTTTAATACAAAGGAGTGAATTAATAGGAGGGTCACATTCAATCTTAATTAACTTATGCTCTCATCAGTCATTTTGGTTATTTAATTGCCACAGTCATCTAGAGCCAATTTTTTTGTTTGTTTGTTTCATTTTGTTTTCAAGCACTCTGGATAAGAAAAAATAGACACTTGTTTTTATAGCGTTATTATGTACAATGTGAAAACAGATTTTAAAAAATTTGTTCTCTGTCTTCATTAAGAAATTCTCTCTGATTTATGTGGGTTCACGTCTCACATTTGCTGGATACTTATTTTACCCCATGTTCTACAAGTACTTGGTTTTCATTTCATGACTTCGGGCTACAAGAATACTTTGTTTTAGCTCCAGGTAGATGCCACTCGATGGCATGCAAGGCTGAAACCAATTCTAACACACATTACCAGGGAATTGACAAAACACTTCTGTTTGGTCTTTTTTTGTTTTTCATTTTGTTTTATTTAAAAGGGAAAAGAAAATTGTTAATGGTGACCTTTACCTGCTGAAATTCAGTTAACTTTATTTAGTTACGTTTATGTCACGGAGACTAAACTGTGCATGACTGAAACAAAAGCAAGTTCATGGCCCTGCATTATGTTCTCTTGTTCTGACATCTAACTCACTGGTGTTACCATTTCTTTGCCTTAGTTTTCCCCAAAAGAAAAAAAAAATTACATAAATGTTTAAAGTGCTTTGAAGTCATTTGATAAAGGTGCTATGAATAGCAACATACTGTGTTAACACATTGCCTTTCTGGCATTTGATTGGTTTATAAATTTTTTTAAAGGATCTTAAAACCTTGTATTCTTTTTCTGTGCCCCATGTTGACCAAAAGGATAAGGTAGAGGAAATAAAAGTAAGATTAAACTAAAATGAACATAATCTCCCTCCTCTCTCCTTTCTTTCCCTTCCTCCCCATTTACTTCTCTCTCTCTCTCTCTCTCTCTCTCTCTCTCTCTCTCTCTCTCTCACACACACACTTACCCAAGTACAGAGTAATCCTGCCAGAATTCTGTTGTGTGTGTGTGTGTGTTTTTATGGCTGTTGTAATCAGTTCCTCTGAAAATAGTCATGTTTTAATATGGATCTAAAAGAACATTACTGAAGAAAAATAAGTTAAAGTTGCTCATTTACAAGTTGCTAACAATTTGGCTACTTACTACAATTGGATAAAATACAAAAGTACTCTTCAGTACACTTATACCTAAATTAGTTGAGTCAATTTTTAGCATTTATTTGGCAACTGCAGTGAAGAGGTAACCATGTATAAAATCCCTCCCAAAGAACATAATCATTGAAACCAAATCCTCTTATAAGGAACAAATATAAGAGTCTTCTTTGATGAAATTATTTCCTAGATTTGATTTCTGGAGTAAACTTTTACCTTAATTCGTTTAAAGATCATTATCTTTAAGTATTTCATGGTCCCATTTCAGATATTTTCTTAGGCCAGAAGTTGTTACTGTTCCAGAAGAAATCTCTTAGATCACTTTTAAACGTCAGAAATAATTACATTTTCAATCATTCTAATAGGTAAATTATTGAATTGTAATAAACAGCTGTATATTTACAAACAGGTTTATAAGATATTTGTTTATCAAGTGAATAGTAAAATAAAAACTATGGGGTCTGCAAGGAAAAATATGAAGCCCACTAAAAGTGGTTCAGATATCTCTTTGTCTTATAGGGTGTAGGTTTTTGTTTAGACAGGCTTTTACAGTATTTAATTTTAAATTTTCTTATAACTCTCAGTTTCCCAGGTTGAAGATGATGTTGTGTTGAGTTTTCTACTGATTGATTCCTGTCCTCCCCAGTGTTTCTGTCACTGGTTCACTATAACAGTATTTATATAGCTCCACTGGCTCTAAAGCTCTTAGTCCTTCTAACATTTTGGATTTTATGAGTAAAAATTGTTTTTAAAAGTAGAAAAGAGACAATCAAATGCCTGGAGCTTAAAACAAAGTATGTGCAACCTACCATCTCACTTGAAATTTAATAAAATAAATAATTATGTAAATATAACATAGAGTTATAGATTTATATTTTGTTCATAACACATAGTGTAATATAAGTTGTATATTTTCATGTTTTCGGTTTTATGTTATCATTCATGCCACAATAAAAATAAAACAGGAGTTTATGTACTCTTAAAAAAAAAAAGATGTGGGTTGCCACCAACCTGTTTTTGTTTTTGTTTTTTTGTTTTTGCATTCTCTTTTTTTCAGTATTACTGCCATGCAAGGCACCAATAAAAACAGCAAATGTGTTCTTTACTTATTATACTGTGTTTCTTTTCACAATTATTATTATGAAGGGGTAATCAGTTTTATTATGAAAAGAGCGAAAGTATCAAAAATAATTTTGTTTTCAATTTAAATAACCCCACTTCCTAAAGTTGACTTTGAACTGAAAACTAGGAGTTTACTTCTTAAAGGTGGACATTCTGAAAAAGATAGGCCGACCTTGTTATAATGCATCTATCTCATCAGACAGGATATAGCTTCACTATAATGTCAAAAGTTACTCCATACACATATATAAAATTGAGTCTAATACACTTAGAAATCTTACAGCTGGAAGCACTCTTATTGTTGTTTTCCAAAGCTTGACACTATTATTGATGAGGTTTTCTACACTTCAGGGCTATCTTTCAGCCTGTTATTAGTATAGAAAAAAAATCTAAATTTCAGATTATGAAATTACTAAGAAGTATAATTTTAAACTTGCTGTTGTCTAATTTAGAATAACACATCATCTAAATCAGCGGTTCTCAACCTTCTGGGCCTTTAAATACAGTTCCTCATGTTGTGACCCAACCATAAAATTATTTTCGTTGCTACTTCATAACTGTAATGTTGCTACTGTTATGAATCGTAATGTAAATATCCGATATGAAGGATGGTCTTAGGCGACCTCTGTGAAAGGGTTATTCGACCACCAAAGGGGTTGCGACCCACAGGTTGAAAACCACTGATCTAAATTGTTTAACACTCTGACATTGGCCTCTGGATTCTACCTTCAACTTTTTAGCAAATGTTAAACACAAAAGGTCTCCTTTCCTCCCAATGGCTGCTTTCTGCTTATCTCTTCCACCATAGTTACTTTTTTCTACCTTGATAGATCTATGTGTAATAACTTCCTATATGGCTTTTAGTTCAGTTTGTTGGTGGTGGTTGTTTTTTAGTAAGTATGGCTGGGTCAGATAACAGCTGGTGCAAATGAACATAAAGCCTATAAAGAGGATGTAGTCTACTAACACTTTGCCCATTCTATACCTCAGAAGCATTTTACAAAGTGTGGCCCGTGGACCACCTGATTCGGAAGTAACTGTTAGAAATGTAGATCCCTAGATCCATCTGCAGATGTAGTTGATCAGAATGTCTAGGGATAGAGACAAAGCTGTTGCTCTTCAGCAGCTCCAAATAATTACTCTGCAAGCGCCGGTGTTTCAAGACAACCAGGAGGTGGGGCTATTTTACTCTTCCATCTATCTACCTTTCCTCAAGTCACATTCTGCAGATCCTATTGCCTGCCATGCTTTAAGCTTAGGGCTCTGTGCAAGCCTTGAAATTTAGGGTCAGTGAGGAGGCAAGAGTTTGAGATTGGAAAGAGCTCTCACTATGCCTCTTCACGGGGTGTTTTTGAGGGCATTTGATGCAGCAGGACCATCCTCGTATGTTACCCTTGTTTCTCTGCTTCTCATGTCATTTATTGTGGCAAAGCAGTAGGCTTCAGAGACTCCAGGTGAATGGAACACTGAAAATCTAACTGAAACACTCAAACTACACCCACTGAATGTTTGTGGGGAAAAACTGAGGTTCTTTTGAAAGGAAAAAATCCACTGTAGAAGTTGAGAAATAAACATTCCATGTGGCATTTATAATAGACCTCCTATGGCTGCATTGGTCATGGTCTCATCTTGTTTCTTTAGGAAACAGACAGCATCATGAGGATATGCTAAGACATACTGATGGGGAAAATCTTGTCTGATTATGAAACTTGGCTCATTCAAGGTGCAAAGTCCCAACCACTGCCCATTCTCTCCCATCAAATAAAGTTTCACTTAGTTTTGTCCTGTGAAACACCAGTTTAGAAACACTTCCTTGGCCTTAATGTTTTTTAGTTTCTTATGGAATATTTAGGACTAGCATGCAACAATAGATTGTTTTTACTGCCAGTTCCTTGAACAACTAAACAAATACTGGCAGTAGTGAAACCCCTATTTATCTCAATTTTTCCCATTTCAGATATTGGTGTTTGAGGAAGTTTCATGTCTTTGTTTTTTTTAAAAAAAAAAAAAAATCCAGATACTGTCATTCTTAACAAATTTTAAAACCCAGAAGTCATCCTTATTTATGCTTGACATTATCATTGAAACCTCAATTATAACAATGGAGGTGAAGGTAAGCATGAATTGGTTCAATGTCTGAGTTAAAAATATTTATGAAAAAAATCCAATTTATTTTTCTTGAGTTTTTAAAGCAACCTAAAAGCTAGCTGAGACCTGTTTTATAAGTAAGCATTGTAATTAGTATGTAAAGTGTATGCAATAGTATTAATACAAGTTCTTTAAAAATAGTTATGTTTTCTTAAACAGGCTAAACATCTGTCCTACAATTTGTTCTACCAATTTGCTTAGTAAACTACTTATACCACCAAGAATGAAGCAGTTCAGCTCTGATCACAATCTATCATCATTTTTTAATTAGTCAAATGCACATACACGTGATTTTACCCCCTATTACTAGCATGTCCTAAACATGCAAGTAAATATGGAATGGAATGGTACTTAGTTGCTACTCAAAATATAACCAAGAGGATGAAAGTTGTTTTATCATTGATATTGATGTCTCTACCGATTTAATTTAAAAAGGAAAAAAAAATATTAGCAGAACAATTGTAGGAGTTCAGTAGGCCTGAGTAAACCTCATCATTTTGTATATTGCCTGTTCAATTTAGTATAAAATTTCAGTCTGAAAAGCAATCTTAATTACATGCAAACTGTAAAATATATTTGAAATAAAGGCTTTTGTTTATAAAAATCACTGTTGTGATAACTTTTTAATAAATTCATGTTGGAGAAACCATAGAACATATTTAGATAATTACTTACACAGATGACTGACTTTATTCAACTTGCTCCAACATTGGCCCTTGGTAAGCATTCATTTTGCCTTGTATTCCAAATCTACAATTGACTAGAATACAAGTATACAAATTGTGGTTGCATGATCTTAAGTTTGATTCAGGACTCCAGTCATTATTAGTAGGCCTCAAAAAATTACTCAGATTGTCCTTTTTATTTTGAAATGATTCTCCAAGCAACATTGTCTTCTGTACAAATGGAATTAGCAATCTGCTTTCTTATGGGCGTAGTTTATGTGACATCTGGAAAATAGAGTAAAATTGCCATTAATATAACATTTGGGCACAAATTGCTGACTTTTAGAAATTAAGGAAAAAATTTAGGTTGTCCTCTTTAAGGCAATATCAAATTCCCACTGATTCCACAGATATATAAGCTTTGGTATTAGAGCATATTATGTCACCTATATCTTAGACCCTTGTTTATAATATTCTCTGATAGAGATTTATCTGTGTCCTCTATTGTTAAAGTAAAACTAAAAGGTCACTTACTGGTTCAGATACTTCAAGGTTACCAAGGATTATGTTGGCAAACTTGAAGAAAGTTTTATCAATTTTACTTTTCAGGTAAATGTTAAAGACACAAAACTTGAGGTTGTATCAGGGAAAAATATTTAGACATTTTAATAAATGAAAAATGCAAGTCAGGGAAAATGAATGATAAGAAAAGACTCTTAGGAGGCTGTATAGTTTGTGTTGTCTTAATGATTCAATATTTGGCACATATTGAAAGAATGATACTGCCTTGGTCCTGCTGACCATAAAAACCCCAGCTCTTGTCAAAGTTGATGAATCTTGGGCTTCCTATTTCAACATACTGGCTTTATATAAGTTCATAGGCTCTTTTGCCCATTTTCAAAATTTGGTGTGGCTTACAATAAATGCACAAGTATACGAATGTCATCACAATTAGCACATAGCAAATAAAGAGACAAAAGGTAGAGTAGGAAAAAAAAGGAATATACACATACACATTCACTCACATACTATACTGACATACATGCACACACATACGTACATGCATGCAATTCATTTTTACGTCTTACTTTTATATCTCTACCTTTACAAGAGGGGTGGTGTGTGTGTGTGTGTGTGTGTGTGTGTGTGTGTACACACTGAGAAGGACACTTCAATCACTAAAACCACAGTTCTTATTTTCAAAGCGATCAGGGGGGAAAAAAAATACAGGGATTAGAGAATTGTCATCGCTTAATTGAAGGAAGCAACAAGTTTATAATGAGAAATAAACCTTCATTGCCCTAAGTTCTCAGATGGATTTCACACATAAGGGATAAGAAACAATACAAATAGCCACCTTTTTTTCTGTAAGCAGATTTACAAAACTTGTTGATTTGTTTCATATATACTTACTCCATAATTCCTTGAGCAGAGCTTTATAAAGACAACTTGTAAGGGGTCAGAAAGAGAGATACTATACATATGAATAGACAACTGGATATGTGGATTAGACATGGATTTACATGGACAAAACTGGAGGAATTGTGATTGTGATGAATATCATGTTGCATAGACTAGATTTTTCAACTATCAGATGTTTAAAATTTGCTTTTAATTATACTATATTCAGTATTATGAGAGGTCTATACAAGACATAAAACATTTATTCCCTAAACATTTATATCTTCCAAAGAAATAAGACTAACAGACACTAAGAATCAAGCAATATAAGAATATCATTAATGAACCATAAATTATAAGTGATATAGGATTTTGAATGAGAACAAGATTTATTTTAATATTTACAAAAACTTCAGCTTCTAAATAAATGTAGTAGGTGGTGAATGGACAACCTCCCATTAAAACAACTACAAATAGCTGGAAAATTACAAAATTATGTTTTAAAGTCATTAGAAAACTATGGAAGAAATGAGGATAGATGAACTACAGTTCCAGAAAAGCAAGAATCTGTCCAAGATGAAGCTCATAATTGCTACTCACTTCTATTTAATGAAGACATTAGCAAATTCTGGGGTGCTATAAAAGATTTGGCAACTTCTGGCTGAAAGAGACACCAGCCTAGCAGTTATAGGGATCTGAAGTGACAAATTGGAAACCTGAGGGACCTCAAACGCAAAACTGGTTTTGCTAATTGCATATTTGGTGAGTTCTGGGGCTGTGAGGGATGCTAGAGATTTATAGGGAAAGTTTCTAAAAGAAATATCTCCTTCTGTCATTGAGTGCTCAGGAAATAAAGACCAACCAGAGATCTGCCTCAACTGGACAGCCAGTCTCCTTCTCAAGACATTTGCCAAATTTTATGTTCAAGGGGTAGGATACTGGAGAGTTGGGGTGGCTATTTTAGAAGGGCAGACCTGAATCCCCTGTCGTCTTTCATGGTGAGGAGACAAATGCCCGCCCACCATGCTCACAAGTAAAGCTTGGGAGAGTCATACTCTGAGATAAAATAGATGCAGCCTAAGTTTTGGTAAATTTGCTGTGCAATCTTACCACAGCAAAATCATGATAAGAGTAAAATGAGCAGCCTTTCACACTATCTAACACAAGAATGGGCAACTCTACTCTGGCAGAAGATGAAATCATATGAGTTTTATGTAGTTCTTTTATATTAAAAATTTAGGAATAAAAAATTATAAATATTTGAAGAGTCCAAAAAAAAAAAGCTAATAAATCAAAGCAAAATAAAACAGATGTTGGCCCCAAAATGATACTGATATTGAAGTTAGAAAACAAAGACTTTAATATAACTATAAGTAACATATTCAAGAAAATCAACAAAAGAGATGAAATCTATAAAGAATAATTAAGTGGACACAGAAGATCATAGGATTAGTAAAAAGCAAAGCAATTTAATAAAAAATGTATAGACTTGTCAACAGAAGTATTTAGAGAGAAAATTGCTGAGAACTTTTCAAAACTATAAGATATATAGGAATGCTCAGGTAATCCACGTAGATTAAATAAATGAAAACCACATATGTAAATATTATAGTGAAGCCATTGAAAACTGAGGAAAAAGAGAAATTCTTAAAATTAGTCTGAAGAAAAAACACATTATAAAAAAGACAATAAGACTTACACTGACTGAGACAAGATGGCAGTGGAATAGGCAGACCTGTCCCAAGGCTTGTCCCAGAGCAAATAGAATGAACAGCTGAAACAAATAATATCTACCCCGAATTGGCAAAGCAGACTCAGCTGGTGAGATAGTTTGCAGCCAGGAAGGGCAGAGTTCCCTGGAAAGGTAAAAACCAGGGTTCTGGGCAGGAAAGTTTGCCAGATCTCTGAGCCCAAAGGGTCAGAGGGAAACCGCGAGGCACCCAGCCACATCCCTTGGAACAGGCACAGCCTCTGACGGGGGAAAGGAGATCCGCAGGACTGTTGGCGCCAGGGGATTTGAGATCTGGATGCCATAATTACGAAAGACTGAGCCCAGAGGGGGCAGACTGAAGCACTGACCAGACCATGCAGTGCCGGTAAGAGAGGAGCTCCCAGAGACTCAGTCTTCCCCATTTCTGCGGCCTGCGTTTGTTTGTTTGTTTTCACTGAACCCTGTTCATAGGACATTTTGGATACAGACACTCACCCGTGCTGAGGAACGGGAGAAGGTGCAGACAAGTGGAATCTGGGGAGAGGCTGGAGAGAGAAGGGGGGCCAGGAGAGGTGGCAGCAAGTTGAGTGCTGAGTCATGCCTGAGCCCAGGACCTGGGCAGCCATTTTCTCCTAAAGTCATAACCCCTCCCTCCAGCCCCCTGGCAAGGAATACAGCCACACCCAGATTCCACCCTGAATGGTACAAAGGATTAAAATAATCTGATTAGTCTCTGGGAGTTAACAGGGTCTGGCCTTCAGTCCCAGAAACAGAAAAAAAAAAAAAAAAAAAAAAAAAAATCACAGACATTCCAGAAAACTGGGATCTTAAGTCAGCCAAAGGATTGACATTTCAATTTTCCATTTTTATTTTTATATTATTATTTTGTTAGCTCTTTTTTTTTTTTTTTTTTTGCTTTTTTCTTTGTTTTCCTTTTGTTGTTGTTGCTCTTTTTTTTTGCTTTTTTCTTTGTTTTCCTTTTTGGTTTGTTGCTTTATTTTCATTTCACATTATCTTTTCATCATTCAATTTTATTTTTACTTGCTATTTTCTATTTTTATACCATTTTTAAATCAATTTTTTGTAAATATATTATTTTGTTCCCCTT
Source organism: Myotis myotis (assembly GCF_014108235.1). Lineage (NCBI taxonomy): Eukaryota > Metazoa > Chordata > Mammalia > Chiroptera > Vespertilionidae > Myotis > Myotis myotis. The sequence goes on from NW_023416335.1 coordinate 180,853,303, forward strand.
CTTTCTCTTCTTATCCACTCATCCCTTTTTTACTTCCTCTATACTGAATTGAGGTCCTCCCCATATTTATCCAATTCTTAACCTTATTTCCTGTATATCAGATCAGCCTCTACAGATTCTGCCCCCACCCTCTTACTGAGTGTTTGGTGTTTGTATTTGTTTGGTTTATCTATTGGCTCTGTGGTGATTTCTCCATAAATATATATTCTCCTTTTTATTTTCTCTCCTATCTTTTTTTCTCTCTCTTAGATATCATTTGTGCTCTCTTTTCTCTCCCATAATTATCTTTTCTCTGGTGGTTGCTTATATTGGGGTTATCAGTGCTGTGGGTACATTCATGCTTTGTTCCCTTTGGGTCATGTCTTGTTAAGGTGAATATTTTGGGATTAGTGTTCTACATTCTATTTTCATCTTTCTTTTAGCATCCTTTTACTCTACCTCAACTTTACCTTTATGCCAAAACTCCCTTCCTCACTTTTCCCATTTTGTTGTCCTGTTTCTCTTACCCTATCCCTGCTATATATTTTCCCTATTCCTTATTTTTACCCCCTGTTAAAATTTCACCCTACTTATATATCTAATTACCAATCTCCTGCTCTAAATCCATATACACCTCTCTCTTCTCTTCCTTCACTATCCAAAGTTTTATTTCTCTCTGTCGTTTTGTTGTTGTTTGCTTGATTGTTGAGTATATTAGGGGTTTTCTTATGCTTGTTTGTGAGATTGTTTTGCTTTTTCTTTTTATTTTTCTGTTGGTTTTTTTTTCCAGTTAATTTTTTGCTTCTGTTTTCCCTCTCCTCGCTTGATATTAGTTGTTGTTTGTAGTTTGCATTCATCTCCAGGGATCTGTTCCTGGAATATGTTGGGATTAGTGGCTGTTCTATTGGAGTTTTCTCCCCATATAAAAAGTTTCTTCCCCTCTTCTATTTCATTCTCTTTCTTTTCTCTCTTACTTTTTTTTCCTTTTCCCATTTTCCTTTTTATACTCCCTTTTTTCTTTTTCTCTTTTTTCTTTTTCTCTTCTTTCTTCTTTATCCCCTAATTCTCTTTGATCTGGTGGTCACCTTTATTTGGGGTTATTAGTATCGTGAATACATTTGTGTTCAGTGCCTTGTGCGCTGTGCCTTGTTGTGTTGTATTTTGTGCCTTTGAATCAGCGCAGCAGAGAGAGAACTACACAACCAAACACCTGGAGAAGAGAGATCATGGGGAGACAAAGAACCAGCCTGCATATGAAAGAAAAACAGCCATCACCAGAAAAGGAAGTAAATGAAATGGAGGCAATAGAGGCAAGCAACCTGTCAGAGAAAGAATTCAGAGAAATGGTCATAAGGTGGATGAAAAGAATGGAAGACAAATTCAACAATATGTGTAAGAGCCAAGAGGAATTGAAAAAGAACCAAGAAGAAATGAAAAATGGCATCACTGCTATAAAGAACTCAATAGAAAGCTTCAATAGTAGACTAGAAGAAGCAGAGGACAGCATCAGTGAGCTAGAAGACTAGGTAGGAAATAATACCCAAGCAGAGCAGCTTCTAGAAAAAAAAATTAAAAAGCAGGAGGAGAGCCTAAGAGAACTTTGGGGCAATACGAAATGAAACAACATCCGCATAATAGGAGTGCCAGAAGGAGAGGAAACTGAGCAAGGAATAGAAAACCTGTTTGAAAAAATAATGACAGAAAACTTCCTTGATATTGGGAAGAAAAAACTCACACAAATCCAAGAAGCTCACAGAGTCCCAAACAAGACGAACCCCAAAAGACCGCCGCCAAGGCACATTATAATTAAATTGGCAAACACAAACGACAAAGGAAGAATCTTAAAAGTGGCCAGAGACAGAAAGTTACCTAGAAAGGATCTCCCATCAGACTAGCGATAGACTTCTCAACAGAAACACATCAGGCAAGAAGGGAATGGAATGAAATATATGAAGTCATGCAAAGCAAGGGTCTGAATCCAAGAATACTGTACCCAGCAAGGCTATCAATCAAAATTGAGGGTGAAATCAGGAGCTTCACAGACAAAAAAGGACTAAGGGAGTTTATCACCACCAAACCAAAAATGCAAGAAATGCTAAAGGGTCTGCTATTAAAAGAAGAAATAGGAAGGGAAGAAGGAACACAGGCATAATGAATAAAAATGGCATCAAACAGGTACCTATCAATAATAACTTTACATGTAAATGGATGAAATGCCCCCATCAAAAGACATAGGGTAGCTTAGTAGATAAGAAAACATGACTCATATATCTGCTGTCTATAGGAAACCCACCTTAGAACAAAGGACTCACACAGACTGATGGTGAAGGCATCGAAAAAGGTTTTCCAGGCAAATGGAAATGAAAAAAAAAGCTGGGGTAGCAATACTTATATCTGACAAATTAGACCTCAAAGTTAAGGCCATAAAAGGGATAAGAAAGGCCACTTCATAATACTAAAGGGAGCAATTCAATAAGAAGATATAACTCTGGTAAACATATATGCACCCAATACAGGAGACCCAGATACATAAAAGAACTTCTGGGGGATATCAAGGGAGAGATTGACAGCAATACACTCATAGTAGAGGATTTTTTAATACCCCACTAACACCACTGGACAAATCCTCTAAACAAAAAATCAGCAAAGAAACATCAATCTTAAATGACTCACTAGATCAGATGGAATTAATTGACATCTTCAGAACATTCCACCTAAAAGCCACAGAATATACATGCTTATCAAGTACACATGGGTCATTTTCAGAGATAGACCATATTGGGTCACAGGCAAAGTCTCTTCAAATTCAAGAAGATAGAAATCATATCAAGCATCTTCTCAGATCACAATGGCATAAAACTGAAAATCAACTACAATAATAACAATCCAAAAAAATCAAACACATGGAGACTAAATAGCATGGTATTAAACAATGACTAGGGTACCAGAGAGATCAAAGAAGTAAAAAACATCATGGCAACAGACAATGAAAATGCAACAATCCAAAACCTATAGGATAGAGTGAAAGCAGTCTTGAGAGGGAAGTTCATAGCTCTACAAGCCTACTGCAAAACACAAGAAACAATAATAATAAATTACCTAATCCTACAACTCAAAGAGTTAGAAAGAGAGCAACAAGAAAAGCCCAGTGTAAGCAGAAGGAAAGAAATAATAAAGATCAGAGCAGAGATAAATGACATAGAGAAAAAAAAAATACAAAAGATCAATAAAACCAAGAGCTGGTTCTTTGAAAGGATAAACAAGATTGATGAACCTCTAGCCAGGCTCATCAAGAAACAAAGAGAGGGGACCTAAATAAACAAAATCAGAAATGAAAGAGGAGAAATAACAACAGACCCCACAGAAATACAAAGGATTGTTAAAAAATACTATGAACAACTTTACTCCAACAAACTAGACAACCTGGATGAAATGGACATATTCCTAGAAAAATACAACCTTCCAAAACTTAATCAGGAAGAATCTAAAAATCTCAATAGGCCAATAACTATGGAAGAAATTGAAGCAGTAATCAAAAAGCTTCCAGAAAACAAAAGCCCGGGGCCAGACGGCTTCACAGGGGAGTTTTACCAAACATTCAAGGAAGAACTAAAACCTATCCTCCTCAGACTATTCCGAAAAATTCAAGAGGAAGGAGCACTTCCGAGCTCATTCTATGAAGCCAGCATCACCCTAATACCAAAAACAGACAAAGACAACACAATGAAAGAGAATTACAGGCCAATATCCCTCATGAACATAGATGCCAAAATCCTCAACAAAATCCTAGCAAATCGGATCCAGCAGTACATCAGAAAGATCATACCTCATGACCAAGTAGGATTTATCCCAGGGAAGCAAGAATGGTACAATATCCACAAATCAATAAACGTAATACATCACATAAACAAATTGAGAGATAAAAACCACATAGTCATATCAATTGATGCAGAAAAAGCATTTGACAAAATCCAACACCCTTTCTTGATAAAAACTCTCAGCAAAGTAGAATAGAAGGATCATACCTCAACATAATAAAGCCAACTATGACAAACCCACAGCCAACATCATAATCAATGGGCAAAAACTAAAACCATTTCCCCTAAAAACAGGAACAAGACAGGGATGCCCCTTCTCACCACTACTGTTCAACATAGTACTGGAAGTACTAGCCGTTGCGATCAGACAAGAACAAGAAATAAAAGGCATCCAAATTGCAAAAGAAGAAGTAAAATAGTCCTTATTTGCAGATGACATGATACTGGGACATAGAGAACCCTAAAGACTCCATCAAAAAATTATTAGACTTAATAAATGAATTCGGCAATGTAGCAGGATACAAAATTAATGCCAAGAAATCTATGGCATTTCTTTACACCAACAGTGAACTTACAGAAAGTGAGACTAAAAAAGCAATCCCATTTACCATCGCACCAAAAAAATTAAGATACCTAGGAATAAATTTAACTAAAGAGGTAAAAAACTTATATGCGAAAAACTACAGGACACTGAAAAAAGAGACAGAGGAAGACATAAACAGATGGAAGAACATACTGTGTTCATGGGTTGGTAGCATCAACATTATCAAAATGTCCATAATACCCAAAGCCATCTATAGATTCAGTGCAATCCCCATTAAATTACCAACGGCATATTTCACAGATCTAGAACGAATGTTCCAAAAATTCATCTGGAATAAAAAAAGACTTCGAATAGCTGCAGCAATCCTGAGAAAGAAGAACAAAGTAGGTGGAATCTCAATACCAGATATCAAGCTGTATTACAAAGCCAATGTTCTTAAAACAGCATGATACTGGCACAAGAACAGACATATAGATCAATGGAATAGATTAGAGAACCCAGAAATCGACCCAAACCACTATGCCCAATTAATATTTGACAAAGGAGGCAACAGCATACAATGGAGTCAAGACAGTCTCTAAAAACTACCTTACCACAAAGAAGTTGCAATAAAGACATTTTCAGACAAACAAAATCTTGGAGTACTTGGCAACAGCAGATTTGACTACAGATATGTTTAAAAGATTACTTCAGGATAAAGAAAAATGATTCTACATGAAAAAATGGAATTGCAGATATAAATGAAAAATCAGAAATGGTAAAATATGTGTGTTAATATAAATGAATTAGATTTGTACACAATGTATTGTTGAGTTTTAAATAAATCAATATTTTTATATAGCAGTCTCAGGAAGACAATGATCCATACTCTGATTTCTAGGGCAACAAAATATAGAATGGTGAAAGAATGTAGAACCAACTTTTTGATAGAAGAAAAAAAGTAGAATAATAAAAAATTTAATCTAGTAGTAAAGGAAGACTAGAATGTCTGACTGATCCCACTTCTAGGAATAGACCATAACAAACCTGAAACACCAATCAGAAAGAATGTAGCCCTATGTTCATAACAGCACAATTTACAGTAGCTGAGATCTGGAAACAGCCCAAATACCCATCAGTAGATAAGTGGATAAAAAAGCTGTAGTACATTTACAACATGGAATTCTATGCAGCAGTAAAAAAGAAGGGTCTCTTACCCTTTGAGATAGCATGGAGGGACCTGAAGAACATCATGAAAAGAAATAAGCCAGTCAGAGAAAGACAAGCATCACATGATCTCACTCATATGTGGAATCTAATGAACAAAATAAACTGATGGACAAAATAGATCCAGAGACATAGAAGCATGAAATAGACTGTCAAATCTCAGAGGGATGGCAGGGGAGGGTGAGTGGGTGGGAAGAGATCAACCAAAGAACTCGTATGCACATATGCATAACTCATGGACACAGATAATCATACAATAGTGTGGTGAAAGCCTGGGGCAGAGAGTGAGGCAGGCTATAAGGGGTCAATGGGGGAAAAGGGGGGACATGTAATACTTTCAACAATAAAGATTTTTTTTAAATGAAAAAATTAATCTAAAGGAAGATGAATGTCAGGCTAAATAAAATAAATGCCATTTCAAGAAATATAACCCAAAATGGTTGAAAGTAAAAGGGTGGAAGAAGATATATCATCCAAACACTAATGAAAAAAAAGTTATTGTAGCTTTACCAATATCAGAAAAAGAAGACTTTCAGACAAGAAGCATTATAAATGATAAATATATCTCAAATTATAAAAGAGTCAATCCAATTGGGAGATATAAAATTTTTAAAATATAAATACTAAAAATCCTAACTTCAAATGATATCAAATGAACAAAAGATGGTGAACTAAATTAAGAAATACACAAATCCTCTACTATAACAAAAAGTTTTAATATAGCTCATTCAGTGGATATTATTAGAACAAACTGGAAGAAAATTAGTAAAGATATAGAAGGTCTGAATGATACAATGAATAAACATGACCTAATTGACATATATAGCACACTCCCCCAATGATATTAGAATTAACATTCTTTTAAGGTACCTGTGGAACTTTAACCAAAATTGACAGTGTACTGCACCATAAAGAAATCAATCACTATATATTTCCTGACCTTATGTAACTGAACCACAAATACACAATTAACATATAACTAGTAAAATTCACCTGCATGGAAATAATAGCATAGGTCAATAAGAATATTAATTCCTCCCTTGCTTTTATTTATTTTCTTTTTTGTTGTTTTTTTCTGTTTTGTTTTGTTTTTGTTTTTTAATTTTATTTTATTGCTTAAAGTATTACAAAGAGTAGTACATATGTCTCCTTTTTTCCCCCATTGATCTTCCCCCGGCTTCCCCTACTCCCCAGTATTTTGCATCCATTGGTTATACTTATATGCATGCATACAAGTCCTTCGGTTGATCTCTTACCTCCCCCTCCCTAGCCTTCCCTCTATAGTTTGATAGTCTGTTCGATGCTGCTCTTCCTCTATATATAATTTTGTTCATAAGTTTATAATGTTCTTTATTATCCATAATTGAGTGAGATCATGTGGTATTTTTCTTTCATTGACTGGCTTATTTCACTTAGCATAATGCTCTCCAGTTCCATCCATGCTGTTGCAAATGGTAAGAATTCCTTCTTTTTTTACAGCATATGGGTGCATATATCCTTTCTGATTGGTGGTTCTGATTTCTTGGGATATCGTCCTACTAGAAGTGGGATCACTGGGTCAAATGGGAGTTCCATTTTTAACTTTTTGAGGAAACTCCATACTGTTCTCCACAGTGGCTGCACCAGTCTGCATTCCCACCAGCAGTGTAGGAGGGTTCCTTTTTCTCTGAATCCTCTCCAGCACTTGTCATTTGTTGATTTGTTGATGATAGCTATTCTGAAAGGTGTGAGATGGTACCTCATTGTTGTTTTGATTTGCATCTCTCAGATGATTGGTGACTTTGAGCATGTTTTCATATGTCTCTTGGCTTTCTGAATGTCCTCTTTCAAAAAGTGTCTATTAAGGTCCTTTGCCCATTTTTTATTGCATTATTTATCTTCCTTTTGTTAAGTTGTATGAGTTCCCTGTAAACATTGAAGATTAAACCCTTATGGGAGATAACATTGGCAAATATGTTCTCCCATGCAGTGGGCTTTCTTGTTGTTTTGTTGATGGTTTCTTTTGCTGTGCAGAAGCTTTTTATTTTGATGTAGCCCCATTTGTTAATTTTCTCCTGAGTTTCCATTGTCCTAGGAGCTGTATCGGTAAAGATATTGCTATGACAAATGTCTGCTATTTTGCTGCCTATGGCTTCTTCTAAGATTTTTATGGTTTCCCATCTTACATATAAGTCCTTTATCAATTTTGAGTTTATTTTTTGTGTATGGTGTAAGTTGGTGGTATAGTTTCATTTTTTTGCAAGTATCTGGCCAATTTTCCCAACACCATTTATTGAAGAGACTGTCTTATCTCCATTGTATGCTCTTGCCTCATTTGTCAAATATTAATTGAGCATACTGGCTTGTGTTGATTTCTGGGTTCTTTGTTCTGTTCCACTGGTCTATATGTCTGTTCTGGTGCCAGTACCAGGCAGTTTTGAGAACAGTAGCTTTGTAGTATAGCTTGATATCTCATATTGTGATCCCTCCTATATTGTTTTTCTTTCTAAAGATTGCTGCAGCTATTTGGGGTCTTTTTTTTTGTTCCAGATGAACTTTTGGAGAGTTTGTTCTAGGTCAATGATGGCGAAACTTTTGAGCTCGGCATGTCAGCATTTTGAAAAGCCCTAACTTAACTCTGGTGCTATGTCACATATAAAAATTTTTTGATATTTGCAACCATAGTAAAACAAATATTTATATTTTTGATATTTATTTTATATATTTAATTGCCATTTAACAAAGAAAAATCAACCAAAAAAAAAAATGAGTTCGTGTGTCACCTCTGACACCCGTGTCATAGGTTCGCCATCACTGTTCTAGGTCTTTGAAGTTTGCTGTTGGTATTTTAATGGGGATTGCATTGAATTTATAGATTGCTTTGGGGAGTATGGACATTTCAATGATGTTAATTCTACCAATCCATGAGCACGGTATATTCTTCCATTTGTTCATGTCTTCCTCTATCTCTTTTTTCAATGTCCTGTAGTTTTCTGAGCATAGGTCTTTTACGTCCTTAGTTAAGTTTACTCCTAGGTATCTTAATTTTTTTGGTGTAATGGTAAATGGGATTGATTTTTCGCCTCTCTTTCTGTGAGTTCATTATTAGTGAAAAAGGCCATAGATTTCTGGGTGTTAATTTTGTATCCTGTTACTTTGCCAAATTTATTTATTAGGCCCAGTAGTTTTTTGATGTAGTCTTTGGGGTTTTATATGTATAGTATCATGTCATCTGCGAATAAGGACAGTTTATTTCTTGTTTTTCAATTTGAATGCCTTTTATTTCTTCCTCTTGTCTGATCCAGTACTATATCAAACAGAGGGGTAAAAGTGGGCATCCCTGTCTGGTTCCCATTCTTAGGGGAAATGAGTTTAGTTTTTGCCCATTGAGTATGATGTTAGCTGTAGGTTTATCTTATAAGGCTTTTATTATGTTGAGGTATGATCCCTCTATTTCCACTTTGCTGAGAGTTTTTATCAAGAAAGGGTGTTGTTGGATTTTGTCAAATGCTTTTTCTGCATAGATTGATATGATTATGTGATTTTTGTCTCTCAGTTTATGTGATGTATCACATTTATTGATTTGTGGATATTGTACCATCCTTGCGACCCTGGAATAAATCCCACTTGGTCATGGTGTATGATCTTTCTAATGTAATGCTGAATTTGATTTGCTAGAATTTTATTGAGGATTTTAGCATCTACATTCATCAAGGATACTGGCCTGTAGTTCTCTTTTTTTGTGGTGTCTTTATCTGGTTTTGGAATTAGGGTAATGCTGGCTAAATAGAAAGAGCTTGAAGTGTTCCTTCCTCTTGAATTTTTTGGAATAGTCTGAGGAGGATAGGTTTTAGTTCTTCTTTGAATGCTTGGTAGAACTCCTCTGTAAAGCCATCCGGAAAGGGGCTTCTGTTTGATGGAAGATTTTTGATCGCTGCTTCAATTTCATTGCTAATCAGCCTATTCAGCCTTTTTATTCTTCTTGATTGAGCTTTGGGAGCTTTTATTTTTCTAAGAATGTGTCTATTTCATCTAGGTTGGCCATGTTGTTGGAATAGAGTTGTTCATAGTATTTTTTCATAATTGTTTTTATTTCTGTGAGATCGGTTGTTACTTCACCTCTTTCATTTCTGATTTTGTTTATTTGGGTCCTCTCTCTTTGCTTCTTGGTGAGAGCCTGGCTAGAGATTTATCAATCTTGTTTATCCTTTCAAAGAACCAGTTCTTGGTTTTGTTGATCTTTTGTATATATATATATATATATATATATATATATATATATATATATATATAATTTGGTCTCTATGTCATTCATCTCCACTCTGATCTTTATTATTTCATTCCTTCTGCTTATGCTGGGCTTTTCTTGTTGCTCTCTTTCTAACTCTTTGAGTTGTAGGGTTAGATAATTTATTACCATTTTTTCTTGTTTTTTGAGATAGGCCTGCATAACTATGAACTTCCCTCTCAAGACTACTTTTGCTGTGTCCCATAGATTTTGGATTGTTGTGTTTTCATTGTCATTTGTTGGCATGATGCTTTTCATTTCTTCTTTGATCTCTTTAATAACCCAATCATTGTTTAAAAGCATGCTATTTAGCCTCCAGGTGTTTGATTTTTTTTTTATTGTTTTTATTGTAGTTGATTTCTAGTTTTATGCCATTGTGATCTGAGAAGATGCTTGATATGATTTCTATATTCTTTAATTTGAAGAGACTTTGCCTGTGCCCCCAATATGTGGTCTATCTTTGAAAATGACCCATGTGCACTTGAGAAGAATGTATATTCTGTGGCTTTTGGGTGGAATGTTCTGAAGATGTCAATTAATTCCATCTGATCTAGTGAGTCATTTAGGATTGCTGTTTCTTTGTTTATTTTTTGTTTAGAGGATTTGTCCAGTGGTGTTAGTGGGGTATTAAAGTCCTCTACTATGACTATATTGTTGTCAATCTCTCCCTTGATATCCCCCAGAAGTTCTTTTATGTATCTGGGTCTCCTGTATTGGGTGCATATATGTTTACCAGAGTTATATCTTCTTGTTGAATTGCTCCCTTTAGTATTATGAAGTGGCCTTTCTTATTTCTTGTTATGGCCTTAACTTTGAGGTCTAATTTGTCAGATATAAGTATTGCTACCCTAGCTTTTTTTTCATTTCCATTTGCCTGGAAAACCTTTTTCCATGCCTTCACCATCAGTCTGTGTGAGTCCTTTGTTCTAAGGTGGGTTTCCTATAGACAGCAGATATATGAGTCATGTTTTCTTATCTACTAAGCTACCCTATGTCTTTTGATGGGGGCATTTCATCCATTTACATGTAAAGTTATTATTGATAGGTACCTGTTTGACGCCATTTTTATTCATTATGCCTGTGTTCCTTCTTCCCTTCCTATTTCTTCTTTTAATAGCAGACCCTTTAGCATTTCTTGCATTTTTGGTTTGGTGGTGATAAACTCCCTTAGTCCTTTTTTGTCTGTGAAGCTCCTGATTTCACCCTCAATTTTGATTGATAGCCTTGCTGGGTACAGTATTCTTGGATTCAGACCCTTGCTTTGCATGACTTCATATATTTCATTCCATTCCCTTCTGGCCTGATGTGTTTCTGTTGAGAAATCAGTTGACAGTCTGATGGGAGATCCTTTGTAGATAACTTTCTATCTCTCTCTGGCAGCCTTTAAAATTCTTACTTTGTCATTGGTGTTTGCCAATTTAATTATAATGTTTCTTGGTGTCAATCTTTTGGGGTTCATCTTGTTTGGGACTCTGTGAGCTTCTTGGATTTGTGTGAGTTTTTTCTTCCCAATATCAAGGAATTTTTCTGTCATTATTTCTTCAAACAGGTTTTCTATTTCTTACTCAGTTTCCCTTCCTTCTGGCCCCCCTATTATGTGGATGTTGTTTTGTTTCATGTTGTCCCAAAGTTCCCTTAGGCCAGTGATGGCGAACCAATGATACCTCTGACACGCGAACTCCTTTTGGGTAACACGCATTGACAGAGTCAAAAAATTGCATATATTTGTCTCTCGCAACGGCCAGAGTTGGGCATCACTCGAGTAATATTATTACTCACGTTACTCATGATCAATAATGCAATTCTAAAACCAGATGTAAACATGTACATCGGTGTTGCGTAGCAAAGATACATAGTGAAAACATCCAAGATACATTGTTCCAATATTGACATTAATATAAAAAGGTTAAGAATTCCACTATAAAGAGATTAATCTTTACTCATGACATTTTATTTTTACTCGAGTGACAAAATGCCCAATTCTGGAAATGGCCTCTTTATTGTCAACATGTGCCTTGGATAAGCTTCCCGTGCATTCGGGTTCATTCGGCAAATGGACGCACTTGATCGCCATGTTCATTAGGAGACAGGAGTGGGAGCGTTAGAAGAAAAAGATATACAGTGCAACAGTGCTCGACGAGACATTCTGCATGTAGGATAATTGATTACAGCACCATATATTTGTTGGTTATACATCCTATCTTTGAATTGTTTTTCATCAGGAGTCAGTGCAACAACATTGCAAAAAGTTAATAGGTAAGAAACCTATCAACCTTTTATAAAAAATGCCATGATTTATATTTATTTATTTTTGCAGCCTTGTGATGGAGAATCAAAAAATTAAAAAAGCAAGATTGAATGATAATGGTAGTGGAAGTAGCAGTAGCCAACCCTTTGAAGACATATGGACCGAGATGTACAGGATTGTCGACAGAAACAATAGATCATTGTGCATACTGTGTAATGAAAGTGTAGTAAGCAGAACGTGGAATGTAAAGAGACATTTTGAAACTAATCATTGTCAGCTCTTGAAAAAAGGTATCAATGAAAGGAAGGAATACATTTCTAGGCAGCTACACCTCTATAAAAGTCAATCAAATTCCATCATTAAATTTGTAAGATGCTCTACAAATTTAACATCAGCAAGTTACTGTATTGCTCACTCCATAGCTCAGCATGGAAAAGCCCTCAGTGATGGAGAATTTATTAAGGAAGCATTTCTAAGATGTGCACCAGCTCTATTTCGTGATATTAAAAAAAAGATATTATTAAAAGAATTTCTGAGTTACCACTCAGTAGAAATACTATCAAAGACAGAATAATAGATCTTAACAAAAATGTACAACATCAATTAAAAAAAGACTTAAATAGTTGTAAACATTTTTCAATTTCTCTTGATGAAACTACTGATGTCACATCAAATGCTCGGTTGGCCATTATTACTAGATATTCTGATGGTCTCACAATGAGAGAAGAGTTGATAAAGTTAGAATCAGTGCCAATAAGTACGTCAGGAAACGAAATATGTAAGGTTGTTATAAAAACATTCAGTGACCTAAACATTGATATCTCTAAAATTGTGTCAGTCACGACAGATTGGGCACCAAATATGGTGGGGAAAAATGTGGGATTCCTGAAATTGTTTATGGAAGCTATTAGACATCCACATGTACCTTTTCATTGCATTATCAATCAGGAGGTGTTTTGTGCCAAATTGGGATTCTCAGAATTGAATGATTTAATGTCAGTTGTAATAAAAATTGTGAATTTTATAGCTTCTCGACCCCTTCACAAGCAAGAATTTTCTGCACTTTTACAGGAAGTTGATTCAACCTACAGTGGACTACTGAAGTTCAATAATGTGAGATGGCTGAGTCGAGGTAAAGTAGTTGAGCGATTTGTGGAGTGCTTTGAAGAAATTACGGTATTTATTGAAAAGAAGGATCTGGCAAACTTTCCTCAGATTAATGATCATAAGTGGGTCAGCAATTTGATGTTTTTTTACAGATCTCTCTGTTCATATGAATGAACTGAACTTAAAATTACAAGGTTTTGGCAAAAGTATTGACATTATATTTGGATACATCAAATCTTTTGAAAGTAAACTTAAAATTTTCAAGCGAGATATTAAAACTAAAACTTATAAGTATTTTCCTCAGATAAAAATGTATTTCAAGAAGGCCACTACAATAAGTGTAATGGAGTCTATACTTATGTACCAGAATATAGTAAACTCGTTATTTGAACAGTTCAGCAAAAGATTCGACCAATTTAGAAGCCTAGAACAGGCCATTAAAATAATTAAGTATCCGGATGTAGTTGTTTACAGTACTTTGGAATTAAAGGATTTCCAATGGATGCAAATTGACGATTTAGAGATGCAGCTTGCAGATTTTCAAAGTAGCATTTGGACTCATGTGTTTGTTGACTTAAGGCCGAAACTTGAAAATCTGGATTGAAATTGTTTGAATAATGAAGAAGAGTGCAACAACGAACACGAAATTTTGAGTGCTTGGAACAGAGTACCTCACACTTTTAGTGACATAAAAAATCTAGCGATTGCTTTGCTAACAATTTTTTCATCAACATATTTTTGTGAGACTTTGTTCTCAGCATTAAATAATATTAAAACGAACAAAAGAAACTGGCTAACAGATGAAGTTAGTGGCGCTTGCTTGGCTTGAAGTGCACTAAGTATGAACCTGCAATCGAAGAATTAGCAGACAAACTTCAGCACCAAAAAAGTCACTAATTTTTAGTTTTTGTACCATTTGATTATCATTGTTATTATTATTATTTTTTCCTAAATGTACATTATTTTTCTGTTTTTGTTCATTTTATACATATTTTTGGTTGATTTTTCTTTGTTAAATGTCACTTAAATATATAAAATAAATCTCAAAAATATAAATCATTTTTTTACTATGGCTGAAAATATCAAAAAAAAATTATGAATATTTCTATATGTGACACGGCACCAGAGTTAAGTTAGGGTTTTTCAAAATTTTGACACACTGAGCTCAAAAGGTTCATCATCACTGCCTTAGGCTCTCCTCCTATTTTTTAAGTTTTTTTTTTCTAGATGCTGCTCTGCTTGGGTATTTTTTCCTAATCTGTCTTCTAGATCACTGATGGAGTGCTCTACTTCTTCTAGTCTACTGTTGATGCTTTCTATTGAGTTCTTTATTGCAGCAATGTCATGTTTCACTTCTTTTTGGTTCTTCTTCATTTCCTCTTGGTTCTTACACATATTGTTGAATTTGTCTTCCATTATTTTCAGCAACCTTATGACCATTGCTCTGAATTCTTTCTCTGTCATATTGCTTGCCTCCATTTCATTTACTTCCTTTTCTGGTGATTCTTCCTTTTCTTTTGTATGTGGGCTATTTCTTTGTCTCCCCATGATCATTCCTCTCAGGGTTTCTGGTTATGTAGTTCTCTCTCTCCTGCGTTGACTTTCTTTAGGCAATGCCAGCTGTGTTTAATTTGCCAGTTTCACGTGGGTGCTCTTTGATTCATCTGTTCCTCTGCTCTGTGAGAAGGTGCAGGGCCCGTCCTTGAATTTGCGTGTTTGTCTCCCCCTGAGCAGACCTCCCAGGGCCCATGGTCGGGGAGGTTGGAGTTCCAGTGTTCATGGATTCGTAGTTGAAGTAACTGGTCCCTGGGTGTTGTTGTTGTAAGGTCCCAGAAAGCATCCGAGATCTCCCCGGTTAAAGGTAAGGCTGGGGTTCTAATCACAGTCAGAGTCTGATCACAGCCGTCTCCCCTTCAAGATGGTGCAGCCTCTGCAACATAGCTGGCTGCTCCAGGAGAGATTTCAGCCACAGTAGAGGCTGCCCGGTCACGGGAGGGCCAGTCCGCCAGTCCCCAACAGTCTGTTGGAGCATAGCTGTCCCTCACTCACAAATAATGACACTCCCCGCACACTCTCCTTTCGTTCTCTCACTCTCTCATATCCAGCAGCCTGCAGTCCCGTCGGCAGCCATCTTGGATCTCCTCTATTTATTTTCTTGTACCTCAGATAGCTTTTATTGCCTCACCACATTTCCTTTGTGGACTTTTCTCTCAATTAGAATATCCCTTTGAGCTTCTTCTTTCCTCCTCTGTACTCTCCTCCCACAAACAGTAAAGGGTATGGAAATAGAAGACAGGAACTTGGGGACCTCCAGCTTTTCCTTGACTTAGATCATGGCAACAGGAAGTCTGCGTTCACACTAGTGTAATCTGCTAAAAACCTGACTACTGCTACTGAGCACTACAAAGAATACCCAAATTCAGATTAGCATCCCACTGTGAGGGTGTACTCACTTCCATTTCTGGGTAATACTGCTTTCTTTTTCACTTCTTCCCAACAAGTATGCAAATATGTGTTCAGAACCAGGTGGCCAGGCTAGATCATAATTGTGGCTGTTCCTTATGTAACTGTGATCTGGTTTATTCAATCAAAGGTGGAGGCTCCTCAGTCATTAATTTTGTTCATTAATGACTGGTACCATTTCAGAAGAAAATCTTGGTTTTTTGGGGTTTTTTTTTTTCTGGTTTTTTTAGTACTTGGGAAGGAAAGACTTTAACAGACAAGAATCCCAGCAACAACGTCAGTGAGTCATCTTCAGTCCTACTAAGTAATAAGTTTAAAAAAACACAACCCACACAGGGAATAAAGAGGCCATGTGTTCCAGATGGTACAGCTCAGGAAGGTAGAGCCTCTGTCAACCTGGGTCCTTGAGTGACTGAGGAGCCTCTACCTTTGAATCATCAGGCCAGGCCCCAGCCCCTGACAATTCACAATGGATGTGTAGTGTAAGAAATAAAACTTTGTTGTATTAAGCTGAAAAAACAAAACAAAACAACCAGTATAACCCATGCCTAGACATAATTAATGGTTTCTGTCCTACAATTGACTTAAATTTTTTAACTCTCATCAACTTTTTAATCCCAGTCTACTCACGGTTTATTTCCACTGGGAACTTTGGAATTTCCTCTTCTTTTCCTCATCATCGATGACTCCTGCTGGGTTCCCTGTGGCCCTTCTGATTGCTCCTACAGTTGAGGCAGCCCAGCTGCAGCACCTCCTTCAGCCACCCTCCCTCACACTAGGCTTGGTGTCCCAGGTTCTCCTTCCCATTGTTGCATTAGGCACCCACAGGCTAAGTTCACCTGTGCTTTGATCAATCAACCAAAGTCCCTGTGTTTTCTCTATAAAAATGATGGAGATTAATGGAATGAGCACCGCAAGCATGTTTATTTTGGCATATATTTGATATCAGGTATTGGGAATGCAGAGAAAACAGGTGAATGGCCTCATGTCAAGTTGCTTACTACAAGGGCTTGCATGGTAGCAAACAATCTATAATAATAAAAGTGTAATATGCTAATTAAATTGGATGGCTGAAAAGACCTTCCAGATGTCCTTCTGGTAGACCTTCCAGATGAAGCCAGGGCTGTGAGGGCCTAGCCCAGCCGTGGGCAAACTACGGCCCGCGGTCCGGATCCGGCCCATTTGAAATGAATAAAACTAAAAAAAAAAAAGACCGTACCCTTTTACTTAATGATGTTTACTTTGAATTTATATTAGTTCACACAAACACTCCATCCATGCTTTTGTTCCGGCCCTCCGGTCCAGTTTAAGAACCCATTGTGGCCCTCGAGTCAAAAAGTTTGCCCACCCCTGGCCTAGCCCCTTGCACGAATTTCATGCATCAGGCCTCTAGTTTGCTATTATAATGGAGGAGGACCAGCCATAATATTTTAATCCACAGAGCTTGCACAATATTTGTGTGTGTGTGTGTATTTGGGGGCACTGGGTATCATTTTTGTGCCTTCACGGTCCTATTTCCACAGGCCCCTTATCTGACTCCCACCTAATTTCTCAAAGGTATGTCCTTCTGTTATCGTCATAATTAGCTACCTAATATTATTGAATATATAATATTGTATTTATTATCTTGAAAATTTGTTTTGCTAATTAGACTGTGAACTTCCTTGAAGGAGAGCGTGTATCTTCTCTGATGTATATTCCCAATGCCTAAAATAGTGCATGGCACTTGACAGTAAACTTTGCAGAATAAATAAGATAATAAAATAACGGATGGATGGGTGATGGACATGGGGGCTTAACTAAGGGTCTTGTGCATAATTTTATACCAATGAATTTATTCTTATCTGTAAGAGCAATTGTTTGAAAATTAGCTTAAAATAACTAAATGAGTTCAATGACATCAATAGAATTGCTAACTAAATTTTTAAAGAATGACACTCACTGACACTTGATAACTTGTCTCCAGGGCTAGGCAAACAACATCTCAGCCTATATGTCTGAAAGGTCATTCTTATTAAATTTGTTAACCTACACTGAGTACATACATTCCTTACACAGTCTTTAATCTTTCTTCCTAACTTTGGGGTTATGCTTTAATTCTCAACTTTCTGAAAAACTAAATTGAAGAAATAAGACATAATTTAACCATTTTACTCTAAATACACACACACAAAAAAAAAATCAAAAGCCTGCTTTTTGAAACCAGGCCTTTATGGACAAAAGAAAAAAAAGGGGGGGGGGTTGGAGGGGTGGGTATGAAAAGTAGCCTCACATGTTGACCTGGTCATAAATATCTAGCTGGGCAGGTCTTAGTGGGTAGTCATGCCTCAGGCCTATATCTTCTTTAGTAAAAGGTTTTAAGCTAGTCTTGCCCATTGCTCCCATGAATAATCTTGTCAATTATTCTCTAATCTAATGCCCACCTTGCTTTCTGTAATCTTCCTAATTCCCCTCCTTAATTTCAAATGCATAAAAGAAGCTGCAAAACTGTTCTTCTCTGGAGCATTTGAGATCTTGATCCCATATTCCCATCAGTTTGGCTCAAATAAACTCATAAATATTCACTATAGGTTTGGACACTTTTTATGTTGACCACTTTATAGCATTCCATGAAATATATATTTTCTCTCTTAAAGAATATAACACTCTTATTTAAAGAAGAATAAAAGAGATTTATTGAAATTGCCACTTTCCCTGGGCATCTCTATTGATGACATTCTGCCTCTTAGATTTCAGAAAATACTTTCTGGCTTGCTTCTTTCTCTCTTTCATCACTAAGAAGAACAACTTACAAATGGGTTGATTTGGAGAGGAAGTTTGCAAATCTTTAGATCTTAATTAATGTTCAACCTCAGTCAGTTTCAAAATAACACCTGAAAGGAACACTGAAGAAAGGAAGTAGAAATGATTTTGATTCTCAAAGGTTCTTTTGTCTCTTTCCTGATAGAAAGTGAAGTTATATGTAGGAGGTGGGTAGTGCCATCATAACCTACTTTATTCTGCTTGAATAAGGAAGGTCAATGTATTATCCTATCAAGGAGGAGAAAATTGCATAGACAACTCCCAAAATGACAATAAAGACATCCTTGACAGCATGTTGAAAACAGTGGCAAACTTTCTTTTTTTCCCCACGGGGAAAAAGAAAATCAGTATTTAAATGACAGATGAAAGTAAATGATGGACAAAGTGCATTATTCTTATAGTGTCTCCCAGTTTTCCTGAAAGAACTATTACATTTTGAAAACTGAATTCAAGTGATTTTAATAATAATATATCAGTTTATCAATAAGACAGTGTAGTTGTTTTTTGAAGCTGTTTTCAAGTTTCTTGTAATGTTGGCTTTGTCTCCAAACAACTGAGAAAAAGAAAACAAAAACCTCTTGCTTTATTTTAATACTAGAGGCCCAATGCATGAAATTTATGTAAGAGTAGGCCTTCCCAGCCCAAGCTGCCTTGGCTGGCCCTGGTAGCCCTGGCTTCATCCGGAAGGTCATCTGGAAGGTCATCTGGATGGTTGTTCCACTGTTTGGCCATTCAGTCGATTTGCATATTACACTTTTATTATCATAGATAGAAATTTTTGCATAGAGTTTTCATCTTATGGACATTAATCAGGAATAACAAATGATGGAGGTTTTTTTGTTTTTGTGTTTAAGGTTAATGACTATTGTCTTGAAAACTTTAGCCAAATATAAACTATCTTTGAGTCAATAATCTTTCTGTCAGCTTAAAAATTCATTGTTATTATTTTTTTAATATATCTTTATTGATGTCAGAGAGGAAGGGAGAGGTAGAGAAAGATTGAAACATCAATGATGAGAGAGAATCATTGATGGGCTGCCTCCTACACACCCCACACTGAAGATCAAGCCTGAAACCCAGGCATGTGCCCTTGACCAGAATTGAAACTGGGACCCTTCAGTCTGCAGGTCAATGCTCTATCCACTAAGCCAAACCAGCTAGGGACATCTTTATAATTTGTAATAAATCTGCAATTTTCCAAAATGACAGCTCAACTGGATTAGTCTTGATTTAGGCTAGCATGGCTCCACATGACAAGTTACCATTCTATTTCTATTATATCAGAATGGACTTAACCAAAAATACAGATTCAGAATATAAAAGAATATACTTTACAAAGTGTTCCCCCTGTTTCTGGCAAGACAAGATCTCAGGTTCTTGTCTTCTTGAGGGAAGGATTTCAATCAAGAGACAGCCCTAACTGGTTTGGCTCAATGGATAATGTGCCGACCTGTGCACTGAAGGATCCTGGGTTTGATTCCAGTCAAAGGCACATGCCCAGGTTGTGGGCTCGATCCCAAGTAGTGGGTGTGCAGAAGGCAGCTGATCAATGATTCTCTCTCATCATTGATGTTTCTATCTCTCTCTCCCTCTTCCTTCCTCTCTGAAATCAATAAAAATATATTCTAAAAAGAAGAGAGACAAAGTGTAGAAAAGAAAGCAAGAACAGACCTTTGAATCTCAGAAGGAATGCGGGGAGGATAGGTGGGAAGAGATCAACTAAAGAACTTGTATGTCTATATGCATGACCCATGGACACAGACAATAGGGTGGTGAAGGTGAAAGGGTTAACTTGAAACTCAGGCAGACAGGGCAGGGGTCCAGTGGAAAACAAAGGCAGGTGGAACATAGGCAGGGGTAGACACGGAAGTTTGAGCAGCCTAATCACAGAAACCAACCAGGCAGAAATAATAAAATGTTTCTGGATTCAAAGCAGGAGGCATGGGAAACCAAGGGAGGTCCTGCAGTCACAAGGTGTATGAATGCATAGAAACAGAGAAAATTCAGCACAGGGACAGAGAAAGAACACATAGAAACAGGGAAAGTTCAGGTCTATTGCTGGGCAAGAACAATGAGGGAATCAATCAGGTGACGACACAGGTAGATATAGAATCAGGCTGGTAGCAAATATACACCCCTGGACTACAAGGGTTTACTAGGAAGCCCATTATTGGGTCCCTCTCCCCTTGTGGGGAGTCTGAATCTGCTTGTAATAAATTTTCCACACTTTTGCTTAAATCTTCTGGTCCAAGGAGCTCATTCTTCGGCCTCAAGAGACACAACCCCGGGAAAACACCCCGGTTCACTTTCCGGTCATCAAAGGTCAGAGGTGAGGGGCAGGGGTGGGCTGGAAAAGGTCAATGGGGGGGAAATGGGGCAAAAAATGGGGCATATGTTATACTTTCAACAATAAATATTTATTTTTAAAAAGAAAAGAAAGCAAGAGTATATTGACCGCAACAAAAACATACTTAGGACAGTGAAACAAGGACATTGCTCCCCTAATTGCAAGTCTCATGGGATCCCTTAGAAGTTAGGGGACACAAGCCTGTGGGGGAAGGGGTGGGGGAAGGGAATGGCACTGGCATGCTCTCTGAAGGGAGAGCTTGCTGGGACATTCCCACTCAGGGGTTTAAAAGGCTGAGCATCTAGGGGAGGTCTTAGAGGAGAATCAATAGAATATTCATCAACTTTATGCTCTTAATTTATTCTCTTAATTTGTCTGTCCTTGGGTATGGTTGGCAAGTGGCACTTAATTGGATTTCTGTTATCTGTCTCCCTGAGTAGGGTGATTTAAGCTATTTACCCTCTTATTGGAGAGGAGAAATACAAACCATTTCCTTTTAAGTGTCCTTGTTTTAGGTAAGATAGGATTTACCTATCTGTCTTAGTTTCCCTGTGTGCTTGTCCTGAAATTTTCCTGGCTTTTTACAGAATAGTAATTCTATAACACCCCTGATATTTCCAGTACCCACCTGCCACCATACATATTTATTACAATATTATAGTTATTACAATATTATTGATTATATTCCCTATGCTGTTCTTTACATCCCATGACTATTTTGTAACTACCAATTCATATTTCTCAATCCCTTCACCTTTTTCATCCAGTCCCCTAACACTCCTCCCCTCTGGCAACCATCAGTCTGCTTTCTGTGTCTGAGTCTATCTGTTTTGTTTGTTCATTTATATTGTTCTTTACATTCCACATATAAGTGAAATCATATGGTATTTGTCTTTCTCTGACTGACTTATTTCACTTAGCCTAATACCCTATAGGTCTCTCCATGCTGTTGCAAATGGTAAGATTTCATTCTTTTTTATAGCTGAGTAATATTCCATTTTATATATGTACCACAACTTTGTTATCCACTTGTCCGAAAATGGAACTTCCATATATTACTGCCCATTCTAATTCATCAGTCAGCAGCTGTTATGCTACTAATGCAATTGTAACTTGACATGTTTTTAATCTGTTTTCCAAATATGGGAAGACAGCAGTTCGGAGTCTCTGATACAGATGAGGCTATTTTCCAGGTCAAATCTGGTTAAGAGTTTGCCAAACAATGACTTCACAGAGAAATCAATTTCTGTTCCCTTCAGCTAACATTAAGACTATCTTCTCAAGCTTGCTTTTCTCCATTGTTACACAAAAATTAAATTTTAATCTTTATACCTAAAAAATAAAGGAATGTCAATTTAAGATGTCATGATCTTATAATTTTTTTTAAATATATTTTATTGATTTTTTTACAGAGAGGAAGGGAGAGGAATAGAGAGTTAGAAACATCAATCAACTGCCTCTTTCTCGCCCCCTACTGGGGATGTGCCCGCAATCAAGGTACATGCCCTTGACCGGAATCGAACCTGGGACCCTTGAGTCTGCAGGCCGATGCTCTATCCGCTGAGCCAAACCAGTTAGGGCGATCTTATAATTTAATAATCCCAAAGGAACAGTATGAGTGAAAACTATTAAAAAATGTATTTCTTTATGGTTTTAAAAATTTTGCACTAAAAATGTTGGAAACATAAAATAGGAAAATATTTAAGACTAGAGGCCCTGCGCACAAAATTCTTGCACAGGTATGGTCTCTAGGCCTGGCCTGCAATCAAGGCCATCTTCCCCGACTGTCTGCAACCGTCCCCTCCACCCCACTGCCACCCACCCCCAGTTCCCTGTTCACTATCAGGCAATCAGAGCCTACCAGCAGGGGAAAGGGACTGAGAGGTGGTCAGTGTGCCTCATAGTGACTGGTCCAGCAGTCGTTCTGGTCATTCCACTATAGAGTCAATTTGCATATTACCCTTTTATTATAGAGGATTGGGGCCTGATGCACAGGTGGGGACCAGCTGCCCTGCCCTAATGGGGGCCCAGATCAGGGTGGGGTTCCCTGCTGGGGGCCGAGGCTGGCTGGGGCGAGGGGCAGCAGGCAGTTTGCAGGCCAGCCACACCCCCGATTGGGGTGGGAGTCCCCGCTGGGGGACAGGGCCAGTGGGGCTAGAGGCTGTGGGTGGTTTGCACGCTGGCCATGCACCTGATCATTCTGGTCTCTGGTAATTCTGGTTGTTCCATCATTTCAGTCACTGGGTTTTTATTATATAGGATATAGTAACTTTGGAGTTTTTACCTCTGAAGACTTACCTTCAGACATGCATTTTACAAAACTGAAAACATAATAAAGTAATATATTTTTTCCTTTTGAATTTAAGCTTTTCACATTCTAATTGAACATGTAGATAATTTTCAATTTTTGCTATATAAATAATGTTGTGAACATATATGTATATAGTAAATCATCATTGGTACTTCTGTTCCTTATAGATATTAATAGGTTAAAGTGGTTGAAATGTTTCTGGTCAATTTTTTTTTCAAAAATGTACTCATTTATATACTAGGATTTAATGTCCAGCTTCACTACCAGCTGTGTATATATATATATATATATATATATATATATATATATATATATATATATAACTTAGGGGCATGTATGCTAGGCTTTACATCTATAAAATGATGTCATTGGACTAAGTGATCTTATCACTTTCTCCAGGTTCAAAAAAACATTCTATGAACCACCCCATTGAAGTCCTCAGTCAGAATTAAATTCTCTTTTTTCTCAGTCCCAATGGTAACATTTATTGCTCAACTGCCTTGATCAACATAGGTGCTGGTGAAAATAATTCCTAAATTATTGCATTATATGATTTTTAAATTACTTAATAAGTTCATGAACTTATCCATGAAATAACCAAATCACATGGCTTGAAAATATTAGATCTTTTCATTTTAAAAATAACAAGTATAAACCCAAACCCCTTTCTTAAAAGAATTTGCAAGGTGATATCTTGTAGCCCATCAATTTTATAAAACTTACTTAGTTGATTTGAATATAGAACGCAGCTTTATCAAACATGCATGTTTAAGAATTGTTCAAAGGCTATTATTAAAAAAAAGTTTAGAAGTATTGGCAAGGATGTGAAGAAAAGTGAGCCCTTGTACTCTATTGGTATACAGTTTGCTGTACTAGTACAGCCACTTTGGAAAACAATATGGAGGCTCCTCCGAAAATTAAAAATAGAGCTACCATATGATCCAGGAATCTCACTGCTGGGTATATATCTAAAGGAAATAAAATAAGTATTTTGAAGCAATATCTGCATTCCCATGTTCAAGCAGCATTATTCACAATAGCCAAGGCAAGGCAACAACTGTCTATTGACAGATAAATGAATAAAGGAAATGTGAGATCTATCTATCATATATCCTATCTAATAAAAGACAAAAAGGGTAATTAGCCATACCTCCGCTACGCTTCCTATTGGCTAATCAGTGAGATATGCAAATTAACTGCCAACAAAGATGGCGGCCAGCAGCCACGCAGCTGAAGCGAGCAGGAGGTTTGCTTGTTCCAGTGATGGAGGAAGCCAAGGTTCCCCGCCTGCTGCTGCCTGCTCTAAGCTCCAAAAGCAACAGCTCCAAAAGCAACAAAGTTTCAATTATAGAAGCCAAACAAACCCCAGATCCCTGCTTTCAGCCAGCTGTGGCCTCAGAGCTGGGAGCGCCAGTGAAGGCAACAGAGTTTCAATTATAGAAAGTAAATAAATCCCAGAATAAAAAAAAAGGAAAAAAGGAGAGGCTGGGAGCTTCAGTCTCAGGCGAGCCTGCAAATAGCCATCAGCCCCTCACCCAGGCTGGCCAGGCACCCAAGCGGGACCCCCACCCTGATCCGGGAGACCCTTCAGAGCAAACCAGCCAGCCTCCACCTGTGCACCAGGCCTCTATCCTATATAGTAAAAGGGTACTATGCAAACTGACCCTAACAGCAGAAAGACTAGGAATGACTGGTCACTATGACACACACTGACCACCAGGGGGCAGACACTCAATGCAGGAGCTGCCCTCTGGTGGTCAGTGCGTTCCCACATGGGGGAGCTCTGCTCAGCCACAAGCCAGGCTGATGACTGCCAGTACAGTGGTTGTTGTGGGAGCCAATCCTGCCTCCTCAGCAGCACTAAGGATGTCCAACTGCAACTTAGGCCTGCTCCCCGCTGGCAAATGGACATCCCCCGAGGGCTGCCGGGCTGCCAGAGGGATGTCTGATTGCTAGCTTAGGCTCAATCCCCCGGGGAGCAGGCCTAAGCCAGCAGGTGGTCATCCCCTGAGGGGTCCCAGACTGAGAGAGGGCACAGGCTGGGCTGAGGGACGCCCCCCCCCTCCCCAGTGCACAAATTTTTGTGCACTGGGCCTCTAATGTGTGTGTGTGTGTGTGTGTGTGTGTGTGTGTGTGTGTATATATATATATATATAAAATCTAGATATATAATGGAATGTAATTCAGCCTTTAAAAAGAAAGAAATCCTACCATTTGTGAAAACATGGATGAACCTGGAGGACATTATGCTAAATGGAATAAAGCAGACACAGAATGACAAATACTGCATAATCTCATTTATATGAGGAATCTAAAATAGTCGAACTCAAAGATGTAGAAAGTAGAATGACAGTTGCTAGGGTCTGTGGGGCAGAAAAAATGGAAAGCTGTTAGTCAAAGAGTGAACAGTTTCAGTTATGCAAGGTGAATTTGTTCTGGAGTTCCAGTGTACAGTATGGTGACTACAATTAAGAAAACTGTAATGTGTACATGAAATTTGCTTAGAAGGTAGGTCATAGTATTTTTACCACACATAAAAAAGGAAGAAAAAAAATATAACTGTGAGGTGAGGGAAATGTTAGCTTGATTGTGGTTATCATTTCACAATATAAACATATATAAAAACATCAAGTGTTACACCTTAAATATATACAAATTTTATTTGTTAATTATTTCACAATAGCTGAAAAAAAGAACAACTGTAAGTTGGTCTTGCTAGAAGATAATTTTTTCCTGCTGGATTTAAAGAAGCTAGATATAATGCCACGTCCTGAGCTGCCCATGTAGAGGGCCAAGTGGCAAGGTACTCAGGGCAGCCTCTGGCCAAGAGCTGGCAAGAAACAGGCTTTCAAGATCCTGCAAGAAATTGAATTCAACCAACAACCACATGAGTTTGAAAGTGGATCCCAGTCAAGACTCAGATGAGACCACAGACCCAGCCAATAACTTTGAATGCAACTTTGTAAGGCTAAAGTAGAGAACCCATGAGCTCAGCCCAGACTCCTACCAACTGACACTGAGAGATAACTGTGTGTAATTTGGAGTAGAAGTTTATAGCAATCTAGTTAGACAGTTATAGAGAACTACAATGTGGCCCATTAATGGGCTTCCTGGAGTTGAAGAAACACCTCAGCAACCCACCAATGTTTGTTCTTATATTCACTCTTCATGGAAGAGCAAGTTTAGTTTTTCTAATTTTCAAAATTCTCTAGAACCCAAGTATATAATTGCTATTGTTATATATAATTGAGAAAAATTATATTTTCATTACATCTGGATGAAATGATAATTAATAGCTGTCAGATACATTATTGAGTCAAGCCATACTCCAATATAAATCTCAACTAAGAATGAGAAATGAGATAAATATGGCAGCTGTCTTCAATAGTCAGTAAGTAATTATCAGATGAAAAAATGCTTTCAATATAATGAACAGGGTAGTTCCTGGAAAGGTTCTTACCAAAATAGTCTGTTTGTATTATTCCAAATTTTACAATTAAGAAATTACCACCTTGCCATACACATTATTTTATTTCTTCTCCTAACATATTTTAGCCTGATACATAAATAGAAGTTAAATCATTCTGAAAATCTTTGAGTCTGTGGCTCTAGGTATTGAAATTATTCAAAAGAAGATTTCACAACTTTTAAAGGGCATTATGGTCACTTTTGCTAAATAAAAATGAGCCCTCAAGAAAATACTATTTTGGGGTGACAAAGTGATAATGAAAGAAATGTGCT
Source organism: Myotis myotis (assembly GCF_014108235.1). Taxonomy (NCBI): domain Eukaryota; kingdom Metazoa; phylum Chordata; class Mammalia; order Chiroptera; family Vespertilionidae; genus Myotis; species Myotis myotis. The sequence continues at coordinate 180,880,136 of NW_023416335.1, forward strand.
TAAAATGGACAACAAATATGCCTTTCAAACTGAAATGATTAAATAAAGATACGCCTGTGGAAGTGATTGAAACTAGAGAAGTGCTGAAATTCAAGGCTGTGCTCAGAACATCTAAACTGGAATAGCGTTAGCAATGTCTGCCAGGAAAATCAAACTTCATTTAAAATTTTTTTCTTAGAATTTCTTCATGTCAATGACATTCTGTGTGCGAGGGCTCCGTTAGCATACAATCTAACAGAAGCTGTGTTCAGCTGATTGGGGAAAGAATACCATGATTTACTTTGATATTTTAAAATGTGCTATCCTCTCCTTGTGTTCTGAATATTTCTGTTCATGGAAATGTGTTTTTTTTTTAACAAGAGCATTTCTTTGTGACATTTTAGTTCCCAGACAATCAACTTGCCCTACTAAGCTCAAGCAAAGAGCTTTTAAAAGGATAAAGTGAAAGGAAAGTGTAACTCCAGAGTCATGTGACTGGCAGTGGTTTCTAACCTTGACCTTTTTTTCTTACAATGAAAGGAAAGAATCAATGGGTCACAATTACTTCCTGAACATAAAGGCAAAAGGAATGTAAGAAAAAAATGTGTCCGTGTCCGTGTGTGTGTGTGTGTGTGTGTGTGTGTGTGTGTGTGTAACTTCACAGCCATCCTATGGTTTCCTTAATGGTATGAATTTTTATTATAACTTTTATCATGGTTTTAAGTCTGCAATTACTTTATATAGTTACACGTATTTCTATGAGATTAAGTGATGAATTTGACAGAGTTTGATCAGTTCCTGGATAAGCCTGGATAAGTCTTCTCTTCTGTACAATGTGATAGTGGATGTTTATTTCCTCACAAAATCTCCAGGCTTTTATGGTGATCTCATTGACCTGTTTTCCTATACTCCAAGAGATGAACAAAACATTTTTACTATTGCTTGCAATATTATTGAGAAAACAAAAACTTAGAGGTTGTGCCTTTATACATATGTAAGAGAATAAAATTGGACTTTATCTTACACTGTACAGGTCAGTGTTCTGTTAAAAATTTGAGTTAATCCAATTTTACTTCTTTCTACTCATAGCCACAATTTATTACTTCCCTTAACATGAATAATATCATGGTAGTTAAGAGATTTAAACTTTACAGTACAGTAAAACATAAAAATATAGGAGACTATATGCACAATTTTTGTGAGAGACAATTTTTTTAACCAAGATGGTATGCCAGAAACCATAAAAGAAAAGATAGATATTTCATTATTTAAAAATGTGACATTTTTATAGGAAAAGGTACTACAAATGTAGTCAATAGAAAATGATAGATTTGCCCTGACCTGTGTGGTTCAGTTAGTCGACCACTGATTCCCAATCAGGGCACATACCTGGGTTGCAGGCTCGATCCCCGCTAGGGGACATGCATGAAGTAGCTCATTGATGTTTCCCTTTTACATCACTGTTTCTCTCTCTCTTCTCCCTTCCTTTCTCTCTAAAAATCAATAAAACATCTTTAAAAATGAAAGAAAGAAAATTATAGATTTGGAAGATATTTGCAATTCAGAGGTTGACAACTATAATAAAGCTCTTATAATTTGATAAGAAGATAACAAAAACCTCAATTAAAAAGTGATCAAAGAACACAAGTAACAATTCACAATGGAGCAAACACAAGTGACCAGCAAACATTTGAAAAGAGGATGGAATTTACTTGTCAGAAAATAAGTGCAAATTAAATTTAAAATTAAAAAATCGCTTTACAATCATTATAATGCCTAAAGTTAAAAAGATCTGTAATATCTGTGTTCAGTCAATGAAGAAATGTGGAGTTACGAACTTTTTAAAAAGCAAACTGCTGCTATTTAGTGAAACATAGATATACACACATACACATAAATACACACACACACACACACACAAATTAATAGAGGATGCCTGCTGATCTCCCCAAATCTAACTTTCTCTCTTTCCTTGGCAAGTGGTTAGATTACATTTTGATTCCTTACTTGACTTAATTCCAGGCAATGACTGAGAAGGATTGGTATGTGCCTGTATTAGTCAATTTGTGCTGCTGTAACAAAATACCATAAATGGGGATGCTTAGCAGATTTTTTTCAGCTTTATTGAAGTCTGATTAACAAGTAACCATCCTATCTAATAAAAGGGTAATATGCAAATTAACTGTCACTCTGTCACAAAGATGGCAGAGTCTATAGCCACAAGATGGCGGCGCCCAGTCCTCTCAGCCCTGCCAGAGTCCCCCAGTCCCGGGGGCAGCTGCTGAGAGTGGGCAGCATGAGCAGCCTGGCATAATGCTTGCTTCGTTGCCGCCAGGACGAGGCAAGCGTTTCGCGCCTGGCCGTGGATGGGCCTCTGGGCCGTGAAGAGCCTCTGTGCAGTGGGCGCAGAGCGGCCAGGCCCCCAGAGAGCTACTGGCACTGGCACATGGATTCGTGTGCAGGGCTACTAATTATATATATATATATATATATATATATATATATATATATATATATATATATATATAAAGAGCCAGGGTCTGTCATGGCCAAAATGACTGGAGTGACCACTGAACACCAGGGAGGCAGGCGGTGAGGTCGTTAGCCTCTGGCCGGGGCATGGCAGAAACCTTAGAACCTCGCCACTGCCTCCACGGTTGAATCCAGCAGGGCCTGGGCCCTCCCCTCTGTGGACCAGGGGTCCTTTTCCTGATAACATGTTCCCAGGATCTCTCAGACCCATTTGTGGATGTCAGGAAACACTGCATGTGGTCATCCCACCCTGGGGATTCCCAGGGCTGACAGCAAGGGCAGGCTTCTGTGGGGTCCCCTCTGTTATGTGATCCAGGGTCGCTACATCCTAATGTTGACTCTGGCAGGACTTGAGACAGTCTTCTGTGTATCTGAGGTCCCACTCCCTATACCAAAACCCCCAAGTCTCTGAGACCCAGATGCAGAAATTGCCTGTCGTCATCCCACCCTGGGGACTCCCAGGGCTTACAGCAGGGGAGGGTCTTGGTGGGGTCCCCTCTGTTGTGGCATCCAGAGTCCCATTAGTGTTTCCTCGGGGTCCTCACCTTGACTCTGGCAGGACTTGGGCTGGTCCTCTGCATATCTGAGGTCCTGCTCCCTATACCAAAACCCCTTGTTGTTGTCATTCAGCCCTGGGTGGGATGATTCTGTTCTAGGGTCCAGAGTCCTTCCCTCCTCCCTCATGTTCCTCACCTTGAGCCCTGGCAGGTCCTGGGATCCTCCCTCTGTTGACCCAAGGCTGGACTCCTCAGATCACGGCCTCACTGCCCTGAGTCCTCTGCAGGAAGTCAGCGTACATCACATCTGCTACCAAGCCCAGCAATTCCAAAGCCTGATGGCAGGGGCTAAGACGGATTCTGTAGTGTCCTTTAGTTCTGCCTCTGATCCATACTTTGACAGGGCCTGGGCCTCCTGTCCTCTATGAACCTGAGTCTGCAATCCTCAGACCAAGGGTCTGACTACCCAAGTTCCCTGAGGAGGTGGGGTGGGAGGAGGTGCAGTTTTCAGCATACAAACAGGAAGCCCAACTTAGGGAATTTAAATTTCTCCCTCATTCACCTTATACTGTTAAATCCCAAATCTAAATACTAAACCTACTATGATAATCCCCAAGATTTTAAACAAAGCTAAGATAACCAGTTGAGCAACTCTATTCATTAAAGACAGCCTAAAGGCAATGATTTCAACCTTGAAAACAGAAAGCTGGGGAGAGCCAGATGGACAGTGGAAAAAGGGGGGTGAGATGGAAAATTTATCTGGTGGTAGCCAAGAAGTGAATGGTTTTCAAGGTGCATAAGAACAACCTGTACTAGGGAAGCAGGATGATTCACATGTCCATAGAGACAGTCACATTACCTTGAAAAGATTTTAGGTAAATCTTATGAAAACTAGCTTATGGTGAAGGATGAGAAAGAACCATGAACCACTGAAATGAGTGGCCCAGGGAAATGTTTGGAGGAAGCATCATCTCCCTACCATGTGACCCATCAGAATTGAACATGGGGTCAATAAGTTTGAGAAGGCTTAGGAGTGCTAAAGAAATGCTCCCTTTCTCTTACCAAAGCATTTTTGGCCTCCTTACCCCTCCCTATGGAAGTGTCAGGATGGTGCTTTATGATATCTAAGTTTCTCTCCCAAAGCTATCATTAGCTGGAGGAGAGGCTTCCTGGTTAATTAAAGCCTAGGGGGTGTGGCCCCTTATTGTCCTGGAGAAAAGCATATGTTCAGGAGGCCTGGGGTAGGGCCCTGGGAAATTTTGACATGGTGAAGATGGCCAGAAAACCACAAACTCCTAGCACAGTTATGTAACAACCAACCCCATTCGCCAAAAGAAGGTAAAAGAGAAAGAATCCTTGTTAACCCAGGTCCAGTGTCCAGGATGAAAGGACCACATCCAAACTTCTTTAGTGGCATATCCCTAAGACTCCCTAGTCTTGCCTGGCAGATTCCATCCTCAGCCCATACTTTTTCTCATGAAGACTTTTTTCCCTTTCATCCCAACCATTTCCCCACAAACCAATGTCCTTCTGCGCTCACTCTGTTGTCCTTTCAGGTACTAAAGACATCCATGGGGGTGTAAAGATGTCTTTAAGGGAGTTCAAGGAAAGGAGCCTTTCCAAAAATTCTTACCCCTTCAAGAAAATCTGCGAAAGCTATAATGCCAACAATATGTGGCCATGATCACAGGCCAAATGAGGAACTGAATAAAAATGATCCAGAAAAAGATCAAGACAATGTAGAAAAATTCACCACCTCAAGTGACAACTTAGGCAGCCAGTAACTTCAGAGCTAGGCCAAAGACCTCAGAACTATCTATGAAGTCTCTGAAGTCTAGCCCCCATCAAATGCTGACAGTGTGGAAGCCAAATTTTACACTTACAGGGTACACCAATAGTGATGATTAAAATAAAATTGATAAGTGGTTCACTTCCAGTGTAAGCATAATTTGCAGACAATTTTTATTAAGTTTATTGGGATAATTATCTATCTATCTATCTATCTATCTATCTATCTATCTATCTATCTATCTATCTATCTATCTATAAAGAGCCAGGGTCCATCACATCCAAAACGATCGGCGGGACAACTGGTCACCAGGGGGCACGGGGGGTGGCGGGGAGGGAGTGGGACAGTGGGGGGTGGGGATGGTGGGGATGGGTGAGGCAGGCACAATGAGGTTGTTAGCCTCTGGCCCAGGCTGAGCCGAGGCCTAATGACCTTGCCGCTGCCTCAGCGGCTGTGGATCAGGCCCAGAGAGTGGCCTGGAGAGAGAGGCAGGGCCTCATCAGCAGCCACCATGGCTGCTGGCAAGGCCCGGAGAGAGAGAGAGAGAGAGGCAGAGGCAGGCAGAGGGTTTAGGGAAAATCAGGCCAGCAGGAAGAGGCAGTTATGGGAGATCAGGCAGGCAGGCAGGTGAGCGGTTAGTAGCCAGCGGTCCCAGATTGTGAGAAGGATGTCAGACATCCCCCAAGAGGTCCCCGATTAGAGAGGGTGCAGGCTGGGCTGTGGGAACCCTCCCCTCCCATACACGAATTTCGTGCACCGGGCCTCTAGTAATTATATACGTATGAAAATATATAGCTAGCTATATACTAAACTGTAAGCTGGCTTCCCTGTGCCAGTGTCTGCAGAAGATGGTAGCAATATAAGAATAAGAAAGAAGGTTTTTACTTAATTCTTGAGTAAAAATGGAAAAGAAATTTAAAAAGATAACATCCTAAAGAGCATACATTAAGCATGCATTATAGTATTGTATGTATGCATTTGTATAATTTATAATCAGTGGATATTTATATACAAAATAATCAATAACAAAATTGGGACTGAGGTATAGAATTTTTAACAGTTCTCTCGTTGTGACCTTAAAACCTTTTTCTCCCTCCCTCATTAGTCCTCTATTCAGTTTTATTAAAATAAGATTTTTACAAGAAACTACCCATTGATATTAGAATAGTATTTGCTTAATCAGTGATTTTTAGAAATTGCCCTTATGCATAAGTAAATAAGAACAACCAATTAAAATAAATACAAATATGCAAGAAGTAGATTTTTTAAAATTCTATACACTGCCCATGTTCTCACCTGAAGGAATTAAGGAAGGATATTTGGCATCAGTTTTGTGGAAGATATTCTTCATCTTAAAAGAAACCTGAGTAAGTAAGCGTTTGCCAAGAACAGATATAATTCTGCCATGTACAAATTACTCACTAAGACAAAGAGCTTAGGGCAAGACATAGTAATGGGACTGAGGTTTTTTGTTTTAGCTTTTTCATTTGGGCACATGCCCAGACGATATAGGTCAAAGGTTTAATGACTTCGGCTGCAGCTTTGGTTGAATAGATTACTTGGGACACTAAAGTGTCCTTCTTTAGAATTTTTACCAGCCACTGCTGCATAGTTAAACAAGTTTCCATTAACAAAGAGAGGGAAAATGACCTTGCTGACCTCAGACTTCACTGGTAACGTCAAAAGCCCTGAAGCAAGTTTATGCTTAAGGCGAATCAAAATATAAACAGAAGCTGAGGATGGTGGCCAAATGATGACCAATGGCTTAGCTAATATTTTCTCTTCCATTAAATTTTGGAGACAGATAAAAGCTAAAAACAAAATCACATGCCTATATTAATATTTTGTATCTTTCACATTGCTGTACTCTTTCCAAACTTATAGGACTGTCTCAGTCAGTTGGGCTGCTATAACAAAAGTGATATAGACTGGGTAGCTTTAACAACATGTTTCTCATGATTCTGCAGGCCTGGAAGTCCCAAGATTTAGTGTCTGGGGAAGGTCTTCTTCTTCCTGACATGTAGATGGCCTCTTCTCATTGTATCCACATGACTGAGAGTGTGAGCTCTAGACTCTCTTTTTATGAGGACACTAATGCCACCATGGGGGCCTTACTGCAGGACCTCATTTAAGCCTAATTACCACCTCCTAAACACTATCCCATTGGAGGTTAGAGTTTCAAAATGTGAATTTAGGGGGACACAATCATGCAGTTCATAACAAGGGTAATATATAATCTGGCTCTAGAAATACTGTTTGGTGCAGGGTAAACTGGAAACTTGGGTTTGGAAAAAAATTCCTCTCCCTGCTTTTTAAAAATAAATTTTTGAATTTTTAAATTTTTATTAATTGTTAGAGAGAGGAAGAGAGAGAGAGAGAGAGAGAAGAACATGGATTGGTTGCTTCCCACACATGCCCTGACTGGGGATTGAACCCTGAACAGTCATGCAAACCTCTACCTTTTGGTGCATGTGATAATGCTCCAACCAACTAAGCCACAGCAGCTAAAGCTCCTTTCTTTTCTTTTTTTCCACAAGTAACTATGGTGGTGAAATTAATCTGACTACTACTGATCCAGTCTAAGGTATAAATATGATCATTAAGCACTCTTCTATAATGAAACCAATTGATATTTGAGACCTATACATCATCAAAAAAGTATAGATTATAATATTTACCCTTCAGATATGGTATAAGTTTGTGCTTCATTTAGTAATGTGACTGACACATAATATGGACCTAAAAGTATTAGTTAAATGTATTTAGTAGCTGTTCAATCTTGATCAAGTTACTTATTTTCCTACATTTTAATGTTCTCATACATAAAGCAACTTTGATAAATCTTATCTGATTAGATAGTATGAAGAGTATAAGATATGGGAAAATACAAGTAATTGTGCAAACAATGATTAAAAATAACAAAACATCATTGTGGGAGTGCACAATATGGTTTTTCTTCATAGAAACATATCACAGATACTTTTGTTGAACACATTTGTCATGGATTGCTCTGGCTCTAGCCCCTTTCTGCCCAGGGTAGGCACTCAAGCCCCAGTCCATAATCCAAAAATTTTAATTATTTTTTAATCTTTAAATTCTTTATTAGTTAAGGAATTACAAATGTGTCCTCATTCCCCACCATTAACCCCCATCCCACCCCCCCCACTCATGCTCTCATCCCCCTGTTGTCCATGTCCATTGGTTTGGCTTATATGCATGCATACAAGTCCTTTGGTTGATCGCTTCCCCTTACCCCCACCCTCCCCTACTTTCCCTCTGGGGATTAATAGTCTGATTGCTGTTTCTCTGTCTTTGAATCTGTCCCTGTTCATCAGTCTATGTTGTTCTCATAGTCCACAAATGAGTGAGATCATGTGGGATTTATCTTTCTCTGACTGGCTTATTTCACTTAGCATAATGCTCTCCAGTTCCATCCATGCTGTTGCAAAAGGCAAGAGTTCCTTCTTTTTTACCTCAGCATAGTATTCCATTGTGTAGATGTACCACAGTTTTTTAATCCACTAATCTGCTGATGGGCACTTAGGCTGTTTCCAAATCTTAGCTATGGTGAATTGTGCTGCTATGAACATAGGGGTGCATATATCCTTTCTGATTGGCGTTTCTGGCTTCTTGGGATATATTCCTAGAAGTGGGATCACTGGGTCAAATGGGAGTTCCATTTTTAGTTTTTTGAGGAAGCTCCATACTGTTCTCCACAGTGGCTGCACCAGTCTGCATTCCCACCAGCAGTGCAGAAGAGTTCCTTTTTCTCCACATCCTCTCCAGCACTTGTCGTTTGTTGATTTGTTGATGATAGCCATTCTGACCGGTGTGAGATGATACCGCATAGTTGTTTTTATTTGCATCTCTCATATAATTAGTGACTTTGAGCATGTTTTCATATGTCTTTCGGCCCTCTGTATTTTCTCTTTTGAAAAGTGTCTATCTAGGTCCATTGCCCAATTATGTTTGTTTTTAATAAAGATAAAGCAGTATCCCCCTAAAAAAGAAAAAAACAATGCAGTTGCACTCCCGACGTAATACCACATACAAAAATGAACTCAAAATAGATTAGAGATATAAATAGAACTAAAACTATAAAACTCCTAGAAGAAAATATAGGAATAAATCTTTGTGACCTTAGATTATACAGTGGTTTCTTAGGTATGATGTCAAGAGCCCAGTTACAAAAGAAAAATAACATGGGCTTCATTAAAATTAAAAAGTGTTGTGCATCCAAAGACTCCATCAAAAAAGTCAACACAACCTACAGAATGAGAAAAATATATACATAATATATTTGGTGAGCAACTTGTATTAGAAACTATAAATAATGTTACAATTTGACAATAAAAATACAACCCAATATTTAAAATTGGCAAAGAATCGGAATAGACATTTCTTCAAAAAGATAATACAAGTGGCCAATAAAGACATGAAAATATGCTCATCAGAAAAATACAAATCAAAATTACATTGAATGAGATAACTCTTTATTCCTAATAAAATGGCTAAAATAAAAATGACAGTAATAAGTGTTGGAAAATTTACATTGATGATAGAAAATAAAATAACATAGCTGTTTTGGAAAACAGTAATTTCTTCAAAAATTAAACATAGAGTTTGATATATTGCTAAACAAATGTCTTGACCTTGACATTTTTCAGATCTCAATATATCTCTTAGTAGAAATACTTAATTGGTGATGCTATGACAATGCTATGCGAACATACTTTTATTGTCATATAATAATTTATTTGATCAATGTTTAAAGGGGGACTATTTTGTAGCACTGTCGTAAATACTGTAAACTTACAGGTGAAGAAGACATACATATGTCCTGTTGTCAGTGAGTCTGCAATATATTGAGGGAAGCAGCAGCTAGCAAATATTAACACCATGAGTTCAGAAAAAAGCAAATTGTGTCCACATACTGTACCTTGCAGTTACCTTTGTTGTAGCACCTATCACAATTTACCTCAGTTGTAAGTCATATTTCTCATTCCAAATACACTGTGCATGTAGCTGATTCTCAAAAAAGTTTGTAAAAATATCTGGTTTATTTTTTCTCCACTTTATTTGTTGACTGATGAAATGGAGGAGAGACTGCACTCACTGCTGAATCACATTTATTACACTGACGGATATGTTGTAAAAAACAACAACAACATATAGTCAGTTTTGATTCTATTCCAGGGTCCCACTAACTTTTGGCTCAATTCTGTCTCTACTATGTCACAGTTACTCCTTAGTAAAGACTAAGGTGACCAAGCATCCCAGGGACAGTCCTCCTCTGAATACCCTATGTGCTTGAAAAATCCCAGTCCTGGATAAACCTGGATGGTGAGTCACTCTAGAAAATTATGGAGTTAATTTACCTCTAAAAAAATATAGACATAAGATAAAGTGATTTAGTGGATATTGATAAACACTCAGCGTTTACAACGTACATCTTGTTGTGGGCTTCACCTTGTTACCACTCCCAGCATCACCATCTGCCCTGGCGGATGAACAAAAGTAAGCGCAGAATATTAAGATACGGAACTGAATTTCAAACCCAGGGCTGTGCCAAGCTCTGATGGACTTTTAGTCCGTGACATTTAGATGCAGTGAAATAGCAAGTTTTGTTGTTACTGAGATTTTTTTTTCAACTCTCAGAAACTTCCGTATCCCAAGTCAAGCACCCTCTTTAGGTACTCCCTACCCCTCATATAAAGTTAGCCCATGTAAACACTGAAGCTCTGCCTTGAGAAATGTGTTTTCTCAGAATAAACATGTGTAAAGCCTCTTCAATCCAGTTGTGCTGAAAGATAACCAATTTGGAAAAACACTAACCATTGCACTGACCTGCAAAGGATTTGTTTGTTTATTTGTGTGTGTCGCTTATAATTCACTGGCTTCCATGGAATGATTCTGGCTAAAGTCGCTTTCTCCACGTTGAACGTTTATATTCCCTCCCATTCCACGGCTGGGGTGAGCTACTGCAGACAGGTTAGCGATTTCCAGTTTGGCAAGCACTTTGGCCTTTCAGTCTCTTTTGAGTGAAAATCAATTTACACTCTTTGCAAACATGTGACAGCATAAATCAGGCAATTGAGTTCACTCTTAAAACACAATAGGGGCTTGTTTCATTTTGCTGCGGAGATGGACAAACCATTTTCTACTAGTTTCAAACATATCCCTGTCATACTATGGCAATTTGACAAGCATACTGTTCCACCATATTTAATTCCACAGCTAATGAAAACAGAAGCAAGAGAGGTTAGATTATCTGTCGAGGGCAACGCACAGGCAGGCAGGAAAGGGGTTTGAGAAACTGACAAGAATTCATAGGTTTGAAATACACCCGCCATTCTGGGCTGCTTAATGACTCCCTGTAACACCCCTGACATTTGATGCTGAGATCTGGTAGCACCCACTGTCCTGACTAACACCAAAACTCCAACACAGTTGGGTGCAAGAAAACTAATTTAGAATGGAATAAAGTGGAAAATGAACGAGCTGGTTACAATTATGCTATTTAGGCATTAAATGGCAAGTGATTCCAGTGATTAAGAGACCATTGATGTAATGTGGTTAAAAAAGAATACAGAGAGCAAAATGGAATTGGGGTTGGGCCTGGGTCATTTTTCACATCTGTCCAGGGAACACTGATGGTAAACTGAAGAGATCATTCTTTTGCAGGAAACTATATCACTAAAAAATATAATTTTTTGTGCTATCCAATTATGGTTGCAAATTCTAACTTTGTTTATGTCATCTCTTTGCTAAATATATACATTGTAGAATATTCAACTATTAGCTTCTCAATATTTTGGAAATAAATTATTTTACTTTTTCCCCCTGTTTCTTAGCTAGATTTCTTCAAGCTAAGTCTTGTATTTTTCACTACAGTAGACAGAATTTCTGGCAGTTTTTAAAGATTTATTCCACTCCAAATATCTGGAAAATCCTGTAAGTTTTGCATGGACTATTTTTTTTTCCATTTGCTTATTTTATTTTATTTTTAAATAATTTTTTATTGTTGAAAGTATTACATATGTCTCCTCTTTCTTCCATTGATCCCCTCCAGCCCCAACCCCAACTCCCCCAGGTCCTCACCAACCCATTGTCTGTGTCCATGGACCATGCATATATGCATACAAGGTTGGAGTATTTTTTTATTGTGTTTTGTTTGTGCTTAAACCTGCCAGCTTCCTCAGTATGAAGGATTATAAGGTGAGTTTTTCCTTTGGAAAAATTAAGTTTGAACTAAACAAGAGGCTATCTTTGCCCGGAAGCAGAGTTCTCGGCTGACTATGGACACATATTTTTGGTGTGATACTGAGACACTGTGACCATCTTCTCCAAAATGAAAACCATGGACTTAAAAGAGGGCTCCCAGGGACTGAGTGGCAGTGACTCTCTTGCCTGTTCAAAATCCTTTTTATAAACTGTGACTGAACTCATATCAAATGTAAATTGGTCAGTTCTGTGGCATATATGTTGTGGTGACCCCTGGTAATTTAGTAGAAATAAAATGATTCTAAATTGATATTGTGGAGAGCGGCTACAGCATTTGGGCAGGTTCAAGCCTCGGAATGACTTGTGAGAAAGCCACATACAAGTCCCAGCTTGAAGGCCAAAGCCCTCCCAGCACCATTATAGCCAAAAGGCTCTCGTTGTAAGCTTGACCTTGTAGTCCAACCCTGAAGTCCTAGGTAGCTAAGGGATGTGGGCTGCAGGGGGTGCAGCGAGTGCTGCCAAAACAAGGGATGATAGAGTTCAGAGAATGGAAACAACAGGAAAGAAGTAGATTTGAAATTTGCAAGAACATTGTAAACAGCTTGCCCTTGTTTTGCTTTGTGTGATCGGACTATAAAATAAAGCTTTGGCTTACAGGCTGTGTCACTGTTTCCTTATCCAGGCCCAGTGATCCACCTAGTCCCAACTGTATTCTCCTGTCCGTGTTCTTTAATCCTTCACCATCCCTGCTGAGGTTCACCCCTGGCCGTGCTGGATGCGGTTCAGATATGGGCAGCCTGATGACATATGGAACTTAATAATGTGCAATGGTATTCAGTTTAAAACAATGTCATATTTTAGCAACTCATATCCATCAGAAACATGTCAATTTGCATCTTCATCTCGACATCTTAATTCTAACAGGCAGAGGTACTGAGACATAGGGGGATAAACTCACCAGCATCCAAGGGTAATGCTTGAGTGAGGCGCTCAGGAACCGTTTAAAATATCTCCATGTGTTTTCTAAGCCGGCGGTCCCTAGAGTATTTCTCAGATACCGTGAACGTAAGAAAGTTTACGTCAGCCCGGGAACTTTTCAAAACCATTTTAAGTAGCTTAGCACATTATAATTTCCTCTTCCCCAAGTGGAGGTGAGGCAACGCCAAGTGACCCAGGTTTCAACAATCAGATCCAGCCATGACAATGACTTCCCTGTAGCAGAGAACAACATGAGAAATGAGTTATCTGCAGCGGTCATTTTGCTGACATGTGTAGGGGAATATGGCACAGGGACAATGAGCTATCAGATGTAGCAGGGACAGAAGTCCTAACAGTAACTTTCCAAGGTTCTGTACCCATCTTCCCAGGGAAGGGGTATGCCGTACCTGTGGAAGTGGCATTATGCCTGCAAGCACTCCAGTGGCATATTTGGATATTTTTCCTGATAGTGTAGCTTCTGAGTCTCATTTGCTGGCCCTCAAGAAGATGATATGAATTGCAAAGTATGACTTAATAAATGTGTTTACTACTTAAAATAACTGGAGTGGATTCTGTTGCTTGCAATTAAGAACTCTTACAGATGCAGAAATTGGGATCAGAAGTGCTTGCAAGGAATAACCATTCAAGGAACAAGCAAACAAAACCAAGAATAATCCACTGGTTATTTGTGAATATGGTTTTGGCAGCCCACTGTGAAAAGTGGCAAAAACATTTAACAAAATTATGACTACGGTCACCTGGAATTGGTGTCCATGGAGGGAAAATTACCAGGCCCTAAAAGTATTAAGGCTATGAGGAATACTAAGGCCAATGATTTGGAAGGCTCTTTTAAATTGCCCTAGAGAATAAAAGGAATGATGATATCAACTACTACATTTCATGCTAGAGATATAACCAGATGAAGTGAATGCTCCAAAAAATCATTTGACTAATATATGGGGGAAAAGCTACTCATCTTATGACATTGTATTTCTCTTGGATACCAGAAGACACTGGTCAGTAATAATATCATACATAAACGAATTGATGTCCATAATACTTTTCACCTTATGCTACAACTCTGCAGTAGGAATTATTTTTATGGTACTTGTCTGTCTCAGTCTAACAACAAAAAGGAAACAAGTTCATAAAATTTTACATTGCTTCGAATTTGGGGTGTCTACTTTCTTCTTTTCTTAAAACCTATTTTTATATTATTCCAATAGTCAGATTATAGACATGCAAACTTTCTTCATGGATTCAAACTTAATATTGTGACAAGAGAAGAAATCTTACAATTAAATGGATGTCTATTTTGGCAAGTGACAAATGCTCAAACTGAAAATGCTGAAATGTCCTGTTAGTCTGCATTGACACTATGAACTAAACATTGACTTTCTTTAAAACATAAAGTTATTTTTAGCTCTTCAAATACTATTTTTAAAGGACTAAATAAAAATGGTTTCTCATTTTGGGTTTCTGCTTTGTTTCTATGTTTATGCCTTTACAGGGTAATGCTTTTACTCCTAATAAAAGAGCATAGTCATTCATTAGGGTTCAAAAGGAAAAATGCCAAAAAGTGGCAATGATCTATTAATCCAAACCTAAAGGCTTATAGAGCTCTCAAGTTTCTATACTATTTATAAAAGAAATTAATCTTGATGATGTAATTTTACAATCTATTTATATCATTATTCTTTATACAACACAAACATAGAACACTGTGATGTTATTACATGTCATAAATGTCATCATAATTTGTCTTTACACATCATAAATATCTTAGTTTGTGACGTTATTATACCTTTGGGTGTCTCTTTCCATATTTATGGTAATTACATCAAAGTATTTACTATAATTATGTCATTTGATGAAATTACAGTAATTACTTCGAAAAATGATAGCCCATGACTAATGAATTGAAACAGCATGGAAATTCATATTAGAAATGACATTAAAATAATGCTAAGGATCTGAGATAACCCACAAAAACAAGAACATCATTACTGAGTTTTTAACCTTCAAACTTGGCTCTACAGGTTTTCCCTGGTTGAAAATTGTGTCTTTATTAAGGAATGGGAAATGCTTTGTAATGGTGCAATAAAACACCAAGACATTGAATAAAAAAGATTGAAATCTAGTTGCTAGCATTATTTTTGGCAAATTGGCAAAACCAAAGTACAAATTAAAGTATAATTTAATAACCATCAGAGAAGATAATTCAAATCCTCCCCAGTCTGTGTCCTGACTCATCCTCTCTCATCCTATCTAATAAAGAGAGAATATGCTAATTGACTCTCATGCCATCGCAAAGATGGCGGCGCCCACAGTCAATAAGGAGGGAATATGCACATTGACTGCCCCGCCCTCAAAGATGGTGGTGCCCACAGCCACAAGATGGCCGGCAGGAGAGGGCAGTTGTGGGCGATCAGGCCAGCAGGGGAGGGCAGTTAGGGGCAACCAGGCCTGCGGGGGAGTGTAGTTAGGGGTGACCAGGCTGGCAGAAGAGGGCAGTTAGGGGCAACCAGGACAGCAGGGAAGGGCAGTTAGGGGAGACCGGGCTGACAGGGGAGCAGTTAGGCATCAATCAAGTTGGCAGGGGAGTGGTTAGGGGATGACCAGGCTGGCAGGCAGAAGCAGTTAGGGACAATCAGGCAGGCAGGCAGGTGAGCAGTTGGAGCCTGCAGTCCTGGATTGTGAGAGGGATCCCAGATTGGAGAGGGTGCAGGCTGGGCTGAGGGACACCCTCCCCCCCCCCAAGTGCATGAATTTCATGCACTGAGCCTCTAGTACTATTATAGGCTTATATCATCAATATTATATATATTAGTGGACACATAGTGAACTCATTAGGCACTTGTTTTTCAAGCTGAAACCATATTCATAAATCACAGCACATAACTAGAAAGGACCAAGATGTGATTTCATTCAGCCTTGACCTACATATAGATTAGTCTTAACAATGGCTGAGAAATGACTGTTTCTGTTTTTAGCAGTCTCCATGGAAGAATATGCCATAGCATCTCATGAAGGCCTATAGAAAAGTTACCTTTCATTACTGTCAAGGATACCTTTCCATCTATAGCTCTGAAGCATGAAGGCTCTTCCAACCAAACTTAGCTTGCTCTTACTGTGTTTTCCTCCCCACATCTGCCCCACGGGTATTTTCTGCTCTTTCTGGATGCCATGACTTTCAGATTTTAACATAAATATTTACACATTAAACAGACATTTGAGTGCCTACTGGGTGCAATTCTAGGTCCTGGTGATAAAGTATTCCTCCATCTATCTGAAGATCTGCTTTTTGTGGTTTCAGTTACCTACCCTTTTAAAATATTAAATTGAAATATTCAGAAATAAACAATTCATAAGTCTTATGTTTTTAATTGTTTAATTTATTGCTGACACTATTACAGATGTCCCCCATTCTCCCCCTTTTCCCCACCTCCATGTAGCCCCCACCCCCCTTCCTCTGTCAAAGCATGCTGTTCAGGATAGCATGATTGATCTTGTCCTGACTGGCTCTGTCCACCCAGGATATGAATCATCACTTTGTCCAGCATTTCCATACTGTATACACTCTCTGCCCATTAGTCACTTAGAAGCTGTCTTGATTATCAGATAGACTGTCACGATATTGCAGTGCTTGTGTTCAATTACCTTTATTTTACTTAATATTGGCCCAAAACATAGTAGCCTAACACTACCTCACAAAACCACATCATTCACTCCATTTTACCTAATAAGTAGGCACTTTAGCATCTCACATCATCACAAGAAGGGCGAATACAGTACAAAAAGAAATTTTGAGAGAGAGAGACCACATTCACATCATTTTTATTACACTATATTGTTGTTCTATTTTTAGTTATTGTTTATCTCTTACTGTGATTAATTTATAGATTAAATTATATCATAGCTATGGATGTATAAGATAAAACATTGTATATGTAGGGTTCGGTACTATCTACTATTTCAGGCACCCATGGACATCTTAGAACATATTCCCTGCCAATAAGGAAGAACTACTGTACATACATTAGCAAATACAGCAAAGGTTCTTGTCCTTGTGGAGCTTATGTAGAAAGAAAATAAAATTGGCACCTATAGGGGGAAAACAAGTATATAAATAATTATATAAAATTTTAGTATGTGATACATGCTACTGAAATGCGGGAATTAAACTGGAATCCTATGTATCTGGATAGGAAGGGGAAAAGGAATAGGAGATGGGTCAGTAAGGTGGAGGTAGGGTTTGCTTTTAGATATAGAGAATATTAGATTCTTATTGATCCTCCAAGTAGATATGCATGATAGGCAGCTAGTTATTTAATTTTAGGGGTGCAAATTTGGGATTCATCAGCATAGAGGTGTTATTTAAGGCCAGGAGGTGGGATGAGGTCACTTACGAAGTAGTGTAGATGGAGCAGAGAAGAGGGACAAGGCCTATCCCTGGGAAACCCCAACAGGAATTGCTCAGAGAGAAGAGGAAGAGCTGAAAAAGCATGACCAGGTAAGAAGAGGAGAGGGCAGTATTCTGATTGATGGTCTGATTGATAAAGTGTTTAAAGGGAGAGAGACTGATAGCCAGTGACAAATATTTCAGTAGGGCAAGTGGGATGAGGACTCAAATGGATCATTGGACACAGCACTAAAATAGAAGATCTACTTTCTCTCTGATCTATACATCCAGATGCTAATTATCCATCCTTTGAATCCCATTGAATCTCACTAAGGAAGAAACAATAACATTGGGTATAAAAAGCTTTATAGTTTGTGAAATCTTTCTAATTTAGACATTTCAAAAAATATCCCATGAAAGTTCCCCCTATTCTTCCAGTCTTATCATTCTCTGTTTTGTCTCAGGCTTCCTGTGCCAAAGAGTCCCAAAGTGTGGACCTGGAGATTGGTGAGCTCAAAACTATTTTCATAATCAAACTAAGACATTATTTGCCTTTTCTCTCTCATTTTCTCATGAATATAGAGTGAAATTTTCCAGAAGCTACATGACATGTGAAATCTCAACAGAATGAATTCAGAAGCAAATATGAGAATCCAGCTGACTTCTTTTGAGTCAGACATTTAAGAGATTTTTTAAAATCCTAACACAAGTAAATACTACTTTTCTTAATGACTTTTGAACCTAAGTCCTTCTCAACGTATGACCTCCACTCTGTTCATATATGCAATTTAAAAATAATAAAATTGTTTTTGTATAAAAAAATCAATAACTAAAAATGTCTAAGTGTGATTCTTTTTTAAAATATATTTTTTCTTTATTTTTTACAGAGAGGAATGGAGAGGGATAGAGAGTTAGAAACATTGATGGGAGAGAAACATTGATCAGCTGCCTCCTGCATGCCTCCCACCGGGGATGTGCCCACAACGAAGGTACATGCCCTTGACTGGAATCGAACCTGGGACCCTTCAGTCCGCAGGCCAATGCTCCATCCACTGAGCCAAACTGGCCAGGGCTAAGTGTGATTCTTTATCCTTATTTCTATTTTGACAAATATATTTCTGCAAAATAAAATATTACTATTGTCATATAATGGTTTTCCTTTTATTTTTAAATGAATTAATGAGTTAAAATGTTTTAACTTTTAATATGGCACAATGAAATGCTTACATTTAAAAAAAAAAAACTTTCTGGAATCCTTAATAATGTTTGATAACCATTATCTATAGCATTTTAGTCCATGGCACTCCACTTTGCCTTTTCTTACATAATTGTTGGTATTGATCTTAGTTTCTTTTACATAATCTTTATTTGTCATCCCAGATTATTAGGTGTTCAGGTTGAAGGCACTGTCCTTTTTCTTTTTCTTTTTTAGCTTCTCCTAAGATTATTCCTACCTGTGGGTAGTTAAGCAATTTCCAATCAACATGTCATGATTTTTCATAGATCTTTTCATAGATCTGTTGATGTCCCAAATTCCTTGTTTGCTAGTTTTTTAAAAACAAACAAACAAACAAACAAAAACTTCTGGTTGTAATTTCACTGCTTTTGGAGATAATTTCTCTTAGAGATTCATCTAATGCATATTACTGAGCATCTGTTGATTAGAAGGACCTGTGGAAGATACCAAGATAGATGAGACACAGTTCTTTCCTTCTAGGCATTTATAAACCAGAAGGAAAGATAAGATGGGATACCTCCTTATCAGACATGTATATCCTTGATTCAAAGAATGCACCATACATTCAGGAAACCCTGCAGCTATTTTCCTCAAAGCTATTTCTTCACAGACTCCATTTACCTTAAACTTGATATCATTTTAAAATTTTACTTCTTTATATTAGCCCTAAAAATATGGAGCCTTTAAACTAAAGTTTCAGACTGAGTCTCCATCAAAACTCAAATAGCTAAACACTGAGAAAGTTGCTTGCGAGATAGGTCCTCCATAATTTGTCAGGAAAGATTTTTTCCATTATGACTCCACTTGGTGTATGGACAAAAGGCATGCAGTCCTCAGTTTTGGACAGTAGGTTAGAAGAAAAGTGCCCCACCCCCAGTTTTTTAATACTTTGTCTACCATATCCCTTCTACACAGTTTTTACCAAGATCCCATGCAATTGCCATATGAATTTATATACAGAAAATGAGTTTAGAAATCAAAAGGTTACCATTACTGTAACACTCAATTTACCAACTGAACTAATTAATCAAATACAAACTAATTATGATCATAGTATTTTCCTCTTCTCAGATTTAGGAGAAAGAGAAAAAAAATACAGGAATTTAATCACATATTAAAGTGAACAAAAGAAGTTCATGGTATGTACAAAAGAAGTTCGTGGTAAGTACCTGTCCAGTCTCTTCTACCATACAAATTAAGATTCAGTGTTATGATCATAAGACTCTAAAAAATCCAATAGTTATTTCCATTTACTCTATTATTGAGGTAATTGCTTATACATATGAAAAAATATGACTTGAAACTAAAGCAAAAATGAAAACAAAACAAAATAAATAAAAACACTCTGTTTATTAGAAAATTAAATTTGTCAGAATAAAACACTCTATCCTTTGGGTATAATATTGGTAAAAATGTATCATTTTATTATACATTATTCTGTGAATGTTGTGAGTGAGACAATCATTGTGATGATCTTTTTTATTTGGAATTAAAAAAACCCAGGAAAACAAATGGGGCAAATTTCATTATTCTTGTTTCTGACCCTTTCAGATGAGGGAAAGAAATATAAAGGTTTGCAAAACAAACAAACAAAAAAAAACAAAAACAAAGAACCATGAATTATTTGGCTTAACATCTCTCTAAAAAAGTGTTTATTTGTTGTATTATCCAAATTATTTACCTTAATATTACTCTCTGGCCTCAAGTTTGTTTCTGCATTAATATTGCATTTCTAATCATATCTTGGAAGGAGTGGTTAGCTTGAAAGGATTAGAAGTCAGATATGGAATCTGGTCCCTTAGGTCATTTGTTTGTATCCAGCTGAAGTCAGCAGTGGCTAAAATTCATTACCATCTGGCAGTTTTTCCATGGCCTCTGTGACAGAACTTGTGGTCCTCATCTAGTACATACTAGACAGATGTCCAGGTCATAAAAATCACAACGATACTTGGCATCGTGTCACCCCCTTGTTGACAGTACCATCGCATAGGCCAGAGATCGAAGTGGAATAAAGAATGAGCTGTCTTTATCCCATCCAGTGGTCTATTGGCAAACAGATACTCAGTCCTTATGTATTCTGTGTGTGGGGGCGGAAATCTCTTGGCTATACTCAAAGGAAATGGAAATAATGCTAATGAATACAGCATCTCACAGAACATGATCAAGTGTTCTGATTTATCCGCTGCACAAACACAAAATCTGATGAAACGGTTAAGCTTTCAAATCTTTCCTTTTTGATGACAAATGGTGTTTCATGTACTCATATTGTCTTAAAGTTTCCAAATTATTGGATGAAGTGTGGAGGGCCAGCCACATCTGTGACTGTAAACACAGGTTGTAAACTTGAGCTAGCCATGCACACCACACTTCTTTACAAGCTCTGTATGTGCCATTCTGACCTTTTCGCACCTCTGCCTTAGGCATCCCAAACATTTTCCCATGACAGGCATATGCTCGTCCATCGGTTACAAAAAGTCCCTATATCCTCAGTCTTCTCTGAATATTTCCTTCACTTTTTTTTTTCTAATTGAAATCTTCTGATTTTAACAAAGATATTCTTCCATTTTCTCAGTGGTTGATTTTCCTTTCATTGGCCATTTTGAGATCATTATGCTTCTTGTCTATGTGATTTCCATATTCCCGTGGATGATCCAATGAAAAAGAGTTCTGGTCCCTCTCTGATCTAGTTGTCCATTAACCTTAGCCACCTACTCCCATTGTTTTACCCTCATTCACATCAACACCAGTAACTGCACAATGTCTAGCCTCTCAGTTTTTTTTAAATATATTTTTATTAATTTCAGAGAGGGAGAGATAGACACATCAATGATGAGAGAGAATCACTGATCAGCTGCCTCCTGCACACACCTACACTGGGGACCAAGCCCACAACCTGGGTATGTATCATGACTGGGAGTCAAACCATGACCTCCTGGTTCACAAGTCTGTGTTCAACCACTGAGCTATGCCAGCTGCACAGCCTCTCAGTTTAAATCACTGTACTTTCTGATTGTTACCAACTCTAATTTCATCTGACATTCTTTAAATCCTTAATTCTTTACTAAACCAATACCTCTCATCCATTAACCCAATTGCCTTGTCACTGTATATCATTTCTCTTTTGTCATCATATCCCATCCAGCTAAATTCAGGTTGCAGGGTCCCTCATTATCCATCATTATCACATCCTATATGATAAAAGCTCAATATGCTAAGTGTCTAGCCATCCAGTTGGCCATTCAACCAATCAAAGCATAATATGCTAATGATATGCTAAGGCTGCTCAACTGCTTGCTATGACGTGTACTGACCACCAGGTGGCAGATGCTCCTACCAGTAGGTTAGCTTGCTGCTGGGATCCGGCTGATTGAGATTGAGTGAGATGGCTGGACACACCCTGGAGCCCTCCTGCAGTCCCTCCCTGGCCCCAGTCATGCAATGGTGGGATCCCTTAGCCTGGCCTGTGCCCTCTTGCAATCCGGGACCCCTTGGGGGATGTTGGAGAGTCAGTTTCAGCCAGACAGCAGAATGACCAGTCACTATGATGCTCAGTGACCACCAGGGGGCAGACACTCAATGCAGGAGTTGCCCACTGGTGGTCAGTGCACTCCCACAGAGGGAGTGCCACTCAGCCAGAAGCCGGGCTCATGGCTGGGGAACACAGCAGCAGTGACAGGAGCCTCTTCCACCTCCGCCGCATCGCTAAAGATGTCTGACTGACGGCTTAGGCCTGTTCCCCCATGAGGAGTAGGCCTAAGCCGTCAGTCAGACATTTCCCAAGGGCTCCCAAACTGTGAGAGGGCACAGGCTGGGCTGAGGGGACACCCCCCCACCCCCAGTGCACGATTTTTGTGCACTGGGCCTCTAGTTCCCTTATAAAACCACTACTTTATTGTTCTCTCCCTCTGTCATGTATTACTGGTAAGCTCCAACTCTCCTACTATGTGTTTACATTTCAAGGAATGGAAAGTGGCAATCACAATCAAGCAGCTGTAATCAATGGCTTCAAATTGAATTTATGGTCACAAACTGAAAATAGGCCTTTGATAGTGGCTGTCAATTCTATTAAGTTTTCTTATTCATTTTCCAATCAGTTCACTCTCTCATTTGTCCCAGAGACTAGTTCACACCTAAAACTTTCAATATGCCTTCCTTCTCCTCTTTCACAGCTCAGAAGCATGTTTCATATTTATGTTTAAAAACAGAAGCAGGTCAATTGCAGGTTCATCAGTTGTAGCAAATGTAGCACTCTGGTGGAAGCTGTGCATAATGGAGGAGGCTATACATGTGTGGGAGGAGGGGGTATATGGAATATCTCTGTACTTTCCTCTCAAATTTTCTGTGAACCTAAAACTGCTCTAAAAGTAATCTTTAAAACAACCCAATGAGAAGGAAACAACAACAAAAAGAAGCAATTAGAAGAGGACTTCTAAAACCTCCCACCACATTACACATCAATTTATCTATATCTCTCCTGCACCACCACCTTATCCAGCTGCACTAGATTTTTCCATTCGTGTCCTATACACTATAACATACTCCATCTTACAAAAAAAAAAAAATCAAAAACAGATCCCCGACCACATACTCTCTCCAGCTCCTGCAGCATGTGTTTCTCTGCTCTTCTTTATATAAAAAATCCTTACAAGGTTGGGCAATATTTGTTGTCTCAACTCTCTCTACCTTTCCTCTTCTCTCTTGAACTCTGTCCAATTATTTTGCTAAAAAACAATCTGTCAAGGTCAATTTATTAAATGATCCAATGGTAAATTGTCAATACTAATCTTATTCAATGACATAGCATCATTTCCCAGAATTGGTCATTCCTTCATCCTCAAAAGAGTTTCTTCATTGGGTTCTAGTGCTCTACTTTCTCCTTGCTAGCCTTGTGCCTGGCCATGTCTGCTCCCTTTTGATTGCCATACAATGTAATATTATTCAGAAATAACAAGAAATAAAGTACTGATGTATACTATAACATGCATAAGCATAAAAAATGGGTTGTTTACCTTTCTATTGATGTTTTTCAATAAGATAGAATATCTCAATTGAAGTACAAATTGATTTATTTAAATTTCAAGTTATCAGTTTTATCACAGGAGATCATTTATATAAAGTACACAAAACCATAAATAGTACAGGAAATAATTTAAAGTGGGAATACTCATGGCAATAATAAAGATTCCTTGTGGGTCTTAGCAAGATTTCTAGGATGAGTAACAAGGAAGACCTCAGAATCATACCTGTCCACCACTCTTAACATCAACTATTTAAAACAGCCTATGTAATCTTGTGCTTTGTATTCAGTGACAATAAGATTTCATAGAAGGCAAGCAATTTACTTCATAAGCTTTTAAGAATCATAAATAGATGCATTTTGTATCTGGAAATTTGGAGAGCTACTGCTGCATCTTGCTTATGATCTTTCCTTTTGATTTCTAATTTGTTATATAATCTCCATCTTAATTAAAATGCTCTGTAGACAGGATATCTGTCTTCATCTAGTATCTACAGGGCTTAAAACAGTACCACATGAAAACAGGTGATCAATAAATGCTTATTGAATAAGTCAATGAAATGTAGATATTTCTGTAACTTTGATAGACAAAAATTGAGCTCCACTAATTTTATTTTGTGTTAGACAAGTTGAAACTAACAGCTAAATATAATCTGGGTAGCGGAGGAAAGTATCATATCTTCATTCCATCTCAGCCATCTTGCTATACATTTTAGAGTCAGAGGATGAAATGGCAAGGAATGGGTGGCAAGGGTGACATAGAACAGTTTTACTGCATTTAGTCAAATGTTTTCTATTGCAGATCTTAACTGTTGTCACTCCTTTCACATTTAATTTCCCAACTGTAATAGGCCTAGAAATGTGTAATCTTCCCATTCAGATGAGATTGAGTTCCTATTCACATAATTACAACCCAAGTTATCATGAATTAAGTCATGTGCCATTCAAGAATATAATATTCACATTTACTAAAGAATTAATATGTACAGCTACATTGCCTTTAACAAATTATTACTAGCCAGATATGAAATGCATTGGTAAGAAATACTTAACAGATGATATTGTGACAATGTGCTAGTAAGCATGTTACTGTAATGTCAATATTATTAAACCTGTGTACCCAGCTAATCCATGAATACAAATTACTTTTGTATCAGCCACACTTCATTATTTATTAGGATCAGCATAATAGTATAACTATCCCTTTGAGGCAACCTAAGAGCATGTCTCCATCAAAACTGGAGCCAGGGAACAGTGGAATTCAAATCTTATCTAAGGAGGAGTCCCTTAGGCACTGTTTGTCCAGACCATTTTGTTGAATCAAATGTGACTAAGAAATGTGATTGTTTTACATTGCAAATTAAGATAGCCACAGTAACTATTGCTGCAATTTGTTGAGGTGGGCCAGCTACCAGGCATTGTAGCCATGAGCTTTTCATTTAAGTGTTGCACATTATCTCCCCAACCTGTAAGGTATTATTCCAAATATGGAAAGAACAAACTGGCTAAAAGATTAGAAAGTATCCTGTAGAAAATTAATTAATTTAAAATTTTTTTTTAAAAAAAAACAACAACAAAAAGAAAGTAACATAGGTAAACTGTCTAAGCTTCAGTGAAAATACTAGAGTTCAAAGTCAGTCACAGATTTTTACAAAGGGCTGGGTTATGTGATAAGCCATTGAAAATTGGGATAATTGCAAAAATTGGAAAATTTGGAATAACTCTTGAGTTCACTGCCAGCTGATGATGCTGTTTTTTTCCTCAGCTCCTCTCTTTGCAAAACAGAGATGGTACATTATTATAAAAAGAGTTGTGCACCACAAGTATAAAATTATTTTAAAAGGTTTCCCACAGAAACCACTGCTATTTCTAAAGTACAATTGGACAGTTGGTTTTATTATCCCCATTAGAAAGAATCTAGTGAAATGCACAAGAGTATGCCCTTACTTTCAGCCCTTCTTACACCCAGTCTAATGCTTAATTTGTTTTGAGATTTGAAGGTCACTCATTATTTGGGCTGTTTTCTATTTTCCAATAGTACCTTTGTTAGCAATTTTTGCCCACTTTTAGGTATTCTGGTTAATTAAATAAATGCATATAAGTGCTCATGTAAAACTTGCCTCTTATTTACACCACTGTCATATACTGAGGAAAGACAAAATTAGCATAGGATGTACAGAGGCAAGGGGTTAGGGGAGAGAGAGCAATTGCTGAGATGAAGAAGTGACCCCCAGTCTGAAGATCTACTTGTCTTTCATATTCTTCTAAATACAAGGCATAGACATTGCAACTCAAATTCTTTTCTTTTCTTTTTTAATTAAATCTTTATTGTTCAGATTATTACATTTGTTCCTCTTTTTTCCCCCCATAACTCCCCTCCTCCCAGTTCCCGCCCCACCCTCCGCCCTCACTCCCCACCCACTGTCCTCATCCATAGGTGCACGATTTTTGCCCAGTCTCTTCCCGCATCTCCCACACCCCTTTCCCCCCCAAGAATAGTCAGTCCATTCCCTTTCTATGCCCCTGATTCTATTATAATCACCAGTTAATTCTGTTCATCAGATTATTTATTCACTTGATTCTTAGATTCACTTGTTGATAGATGCATATTTGTTGTTCATAATTTGTATCTTTACCTTTTTCTTCCTCTTCTTCTTCTTAAAGGATACCTTTCAGCATTTCATATAATGCTGGTTTGGTGGTGATGAACTCCTTTAGCTTTTCCTTATCTGTGAAGCTCTTTATCTGACCTTCAATTCTGAATGATAGCTTTGCTGGATAAAGTAATCTTGGTTGTAGGTTCTTGGTATTCATCACTTTGAATATTTCTTGCCACTCCCTCCTGGCCTGCAAAGTTTCTGTTGAGAAATCAGCTGACAGTCGTATGGGTATTCCCTTGTAGGTAACTGAGTTTCTTTCTCTTGCTGCTTTTAAGATTCTCTCTTTGTCTTTTGCTCTTGGCATTTTAATTATGATGTGTCTTGGTGTGGTCCTCTTTGGATTCCTTTTGTTTGGGGTTCTCCGTGCTTCTTGGACCTGTAAGTCCATTTCTTTCACCAGGTGGGGGAAGTTTTCTGTCATTATTTCTTCAAATAGGTTTTCAATATCTTGCTCTCTCTCATCTTCTGGCACCCCTATAATTCTGATGTTGGTACGCTTGAAGCTGTCCCAGAGGCTCCTTACACTATCCTCGCATTTTTGGATTCTTTTTTCATTCCGCCCCTCCGGTTGGGTGTTTTTTGCTTCTTCACAGTTCAAATCATTGACTTGATTCTTGCGCTCCTCTGGTCTGCTGTTGGGAGTCTGTATAGTATTCTTTATTTCAGTCGGTGTATGCTTAATTTCTAGTTGGTTCCCCATCATAACATCAAGGGTCTCATTAGTTTTCTTGTAGATCTCATTAAGTTTATCGGCGGCTTCTAAACAGTTCTTGAGAGACCTTAAAAGTGTGGTTCTGAACTCTATATCTTCCATTGACAATTTTGTCCTGTTTCTTTGTCTCCGCATTTTGTTATGCTTTCTTGGTGCACCCTCTAGTGGTCTTTGTGCGCAGTCTTGTAGTTAAGCCTTGATTGTTGTAGCTAATACCAGGGAGGGTTTGACCTCCAGGCCAAGTGGCTGTGAGAATCAGCTGTGTCTGCAGTGAGAGAACTTCTGTCCTCTAGGGAGGTGCTAATCTAGCCTTTGCCTGAGGCTATCGGGCAAATGCCTCTGTGCAGGGCTTGGGCGGGGCGGGTTGCACAGGATCAACAGGGTGGGCCAGAGAGAGCAGTTATGGCAGCTCTCAGTCCTGTCCCCAGGGGCTCTGCCTCTCTGAGTCCCAGCACCCACTGCAAACCTCAGAGAGAAAGCTGCACTCGCTCTGACCGAAGCCAGACAGTCCCGCTTCTCCCGTTTGAGTCTGGGTCCCTAAAGACTCGCCCGTATCTGGACCTCAGAGTCTGCGACTCCCTCCCGATTGAAAACGCCAAGCGCGCCCTCCGCCGCCAGCCTGCTCCGCGCACTCCGCACCTCAGAATTTGACTTCAGCACTGCGCCTCCTCTGAGTGTCCGTATGCGTTTCTCTTTCCTCCTAGTTGTAGGACTTCCACTCAGCCAGCATTCCTGTGGTTCTGGGTGATGTCCGTTTCGTCTTTTAGTTTCACTTTTGAAGTAGTTGTTCAAGGCAGCAAACTCTGGCGTTAACCTATGCCGCCATCTTGGTTCCTGCAACTCAAATTCTGACCATTTCCTCACAAATTTGCTATCTTCTTGGACTCATTAGCAGTTATACATATCCCAAGTACCATCACAGTCCTTTAATACTTGTATTCATTTTTAAAACATGTTTTTATTGATTTCAGAGAGGAAGGAGAGAGAGAGAGAGAGAGAGAGAGAGAGAGAGAGAGAGAGTTAGAGAGAGAGAGAGAGAAATAAAAAACATCAATAATAAAAGAGAATCACCAACTGGCTGCCTCCTGAATGCCCCACAGGAAACCTGGGCTTGTGCCCTGACTGGGAATTGAAACATGACCTCCTGGGTCATAGGTGAATGCTCAACCACTGAGCCACGTCAGCCAGGCTGTATTTATTTCTATAGCCTTCAAGAACAAGATGCAAGCTGCAAGTTTCTTGGAACAGAAGTTGAGTCAACAGCTAGTCATTTCTTTTTATTTTTTTCTCATGGAAATCTGTATAAGTGCATTTTTTTTTTTTTGCTCTAAAGATGAAATCTGAAAATAAATTTATGACACTGTTTTAAAATCTATTGACTGTTGTTGCCTGTTCTCATTTATATTAATTTTGTTTTTTATTTTTGTAGCCAAGTTCTTTACTTATTTAAAGGAATAAACTGAGTTCTGTGGGAGAACAGAAGACAGGACCAATGTGTTGGTCTGTGAAGATTAGTGAAGAGTCCATGGAGGAGGTGACAATTAGAGCTGAATTTTGAACTCAATAATGAGTGTTTACATCATCTCTGGAATGGACAGACAGCCAAATACCTCATTTCTGGAATGATGCAAAAGGACAACCTCTGTTACAATTGCTTAATAACTGTTGTAGAAACCACTGTGTTTTAGTTTCACAGTTTTCATTCATTTAGATTAAATCCTTATTATTAGGTTGCCTTATGTTTTTAGTTGAGAAAAAAATCATGTTAAACATTAATATCCCTCTCA
This sequence comes from Myotis myotis, assembly GCF_014108235.1. Classification (NCBI taxonomy): domain Eukaryota; kingdom Metazoa; phylum Chordata; class Mammalia; order Chiroptera; family Vespertilionidae; genus Myotis; species Myotis myotis. The sequence continues at coordinate 180,908,950 of NW_023416335.1, forward strand.
CAGGATTAAAAATTCAATCAGATTTTAATTGATCCCAAATTAACCTCAATTAGGGTATCATCATTGTCAAGATTTTAATGTCCTTATTGCTGAGCTGAATGTTTATTACTGCCAGCAGTGATTAAATAATGCAAAAAAATGAATGGAATAAAATAGTGAGGTATGAATTTATATTTACTTGAGATATGCATAATTTTAAGAGTTTGAATTCAATTTTATATTTTATGACTTCTATTATAAAGTTACAGAAAATTCAGTCTTCTAGACATTCCTTCAATATTTATTCAATATTAATTTATTTAATAAATACTTATTCAATAATCTACTCCTTATCAGTTACCATGTGTACTATGCTAGTTCTAGGAAAGGAAAAATCCATTAAATGCATTTTCATTGAAATCTGCTTTGGCTATAAACTCATGATCTTCCATCATTTCAACCTGTGTTTTGTTTTATTCTTTAACTTAGATCTGATGGTATTTTTAAGGACACATGGAAATTGAAACAATATTATATAGTGTCTCCTACGATTATTAAAATTTTAGATGTTTCATGCAAAGCACCTAGTACCTTGTCCTGTGTGTTTAAGTAATTAACACTTCGTGTTATTATTATCACTGTTGCTACTCCTACTTCTATTACTATTACTGCTGTTGCTACTACTGCTAAAGAAGAGCTAAGTTGCATAGCTAACACTTGAATTTCACGGATGCAGAAGAATGAAACTCATACGAGAGGGTTGGCATACAAGATAATGCAAATAATAGAGAATTTGAAGCAATGATTTAAAAAATGTGCTACTGATTTTGCTACAATTTAAATAGAGTCTTAGAATTCCTTGAGTAATTTGGTAAAAAAAAATTTTCAGCCAAACTAAATAAAATTTTTATCTTGTATGTGGTTTTGATCAATAGGATAGGAGGAAGTGGTCAATGCAATTAGTTACATCTGATACTTGAGCAGACAGAGTCTTTCTTATTCAAGCCAAATTATAAATATGAGCTCTTCTTCCATCACAGTTATTCTTTCAGTTAAAGTGTTGACCAATTTATTACTAAATAAATTGGATTCGGTAGAAACCAATCAAAAGCAGCTTTATTCTGTCTTATCACTGCATTCCTCCATGCTCAGTTGAGTCTCCTTGAAATATTTTGGGTTTATCCCAAATCCTTCTTCATCATCTTCAAATATGAGATAATTACTTTATGTTCTAGTTATAGTAAAAAGTACAGTCCAATCTGACAATTAAACATTAAATCTCTCATTCAACTATTCTTTCTCCCACAGCTCAATCTGAGAAATCCTGTGTTCCCACCTTGGTCTTCCACTCTCCCTTCTCCATTCACTATGTGGTCTTTGGGATCCGTGGGGGGTCAAATGGGAAGAGGAAATAGAGGTGAAAGATATAAAGGTATAGTTTGACTGATAATTGTGCAATCTGGCAGGGGAGCAGTTCTCCAAGTGTTGATGAGATCCTCCCACTGGGAACTCTGGCTTCAATTCCCAGATCACTTGCTCCTAATACCTCCCACACCACCTCTGCTATTCCAGGCCCACTTTTTTATTTACAATTTGCATTAGAGTTTCAAGGCAATTCAGGGCCATGTTCCTTGATCAGAGTCTACATTTGACTTCAAGAAATACACCTGTATTTCACTATTGGCAAGAGTGTGATACATTCTCTTTAATATTCCAACAAAGATCCAGCCTTTTACAATTAGCTTGCTTTTCAGACAGGGGTCAGATTCCTGAATCTCTCAAATTTGAGAAGATACAGGAATCGGTACCAATATGGTTCTCTTGACATTCCCTTCCTCCCCTATCCATATGTGCTTTCAAGGTGAGTGATGACTAAGTATTGTCTCATATATTTTGGGTCATTTCTGAGGAAGTTATGCAAGAATGATCAAACAAATCTTTTTATTGTGAAAGGGCATTAACATCCTTTGTTCTCAGAGTTTTAGGACCTCAGCCAAAATGAAGGCAGCAGGAATTGTATCTTTTAACATCGGGATTTAGAGACTAATTTATTATATTTATCCCTTTGTTTAAATGTTCCTTCGAGGAGATTATGTCTTATGCAACATTCTAACTATTGTAACCAAGAGCATGGTGCTTTGAATATATTATGTTTTCAATAAATATTCACTAGCTAACTCTATGGCTAATCATAGTTTTACCATTAACCTATTCTACCAAAATACAGCCAGGTAATTCTTCATTATTAGATTTAGTCTGGTGTGTAGCAGGAAAGAGGTACCATATTCAAAGATTTGAACTAAAGAGAGCTCAATGAAAGAACCAATTATAGTAGTGGGGCAGGTTTAAAGAAGCCAACAAGGTAAAGCCTTTGGGAACAGCAACAGTGGGGAGCCATTTCCAACCCTAAGTCTGAGGAAGCAAGAAGAGAGCATGACATTCCTAAAGCAAGAAGGAAGCTGGAGGTGGGGAAGAAAGGTTGTCTGATGGGACCCAAGGACATAGCAGAATACAGTCACTGTCACACCAGTGTCAAGGCAGGAAGGGAGCATGGGCACAGGGTGATAAACACATCTTCATCTCCTCCCATCCTCCAGGCTCCTGTCTGTGCCTGCCATTGGTTGAATCCACCTGGAAGCCAGATGGCAAGGGAACCTGAGTGATGCCACTCTGAACAGAGAACAGTGGGGAAAAAAAGACACAGATAATGGATCATGGAAGGAAGAGGGTGTCAGGGAAAAAGAGCACATTATTATAGTTGCAAAAAAATCAAACTAGTTTCTGTAAGCCACTGGAAATAGTATTATGTATATTCTTTCTTATATGTAAGAATATTATATATTATCTATCACAAGTTATTATATATAAATACACGTTTATATATGTAATCTTCAATGAATTTAAAATGTAAACACAAAATTATATATAGGGTATCCCAAAAAAATGTATACATACACTTTGAATGATTAAAAAGGCAGTGTTTATTAAAATACGTTTCATATTCAGAATTGAGCTATCAGATGTTAACATGTGTACACATTTTTGGGACACCCTGTAGTTTATAACTATGCTACTATTATATTACATTATATTTAATTAAATACTTGTTTGGTGGTATACTTTAGGTTCATTACAGAGTAAACACATATTGGGGAAATAACCTGAAATCCAAACTTACCTTGACTTTTGTTTGTTTATTTATGTGCTACCTTACTTCAAAAAAAGTTTAGACTATTCACATAGATTTGTATAACATAGTGAGATGAAATCATATTATAACAAAGAAAAATAAGAGTATAAATGCTGGAAAAATTAAAGCTAATTCACAAAATTTAGGCCATACATTTAAAGATTTCATGCAGTTAGTTCCAAAAATATTTTTCTCATATAATATTTATTGCATACCTACAATGTTTCTTAGATGCCCCAAAACAAGATTACAGAGAATCTATGCCTTACTGAAAGGTATGAAAAGAAAGCAAATATTTAAGATAATTTCTAATTGAGATAAATGTTTTGAAGAAAATAAAATAGGGTAATGGAATAAAGTGCCTGCAGGGCACTTGAAATATTGTAATGTGAGGAGAAAGGTTCTTTGAGGAATGTCATTTATACAGAAATTTCAATTGTGATCAACAGAGGTGGGGGCAAAGAATGGACTCTGAAAAGGTCAGACCCAGCTAAAGTTAACTAGCAAGTATCACATCATTCCCAACAGATACAAACAATATAAAAGAGGATATTTGGAGGTAATAACTTCCTGTTTACATATAGCTGAAAAATCCTATTTTATCCATCGTTATATATGCTTCTTCTTTTCAGAACTGTCCTAGATGCTTTAATCTTAATTTTTCAACTCTAATTAATTTGGCAAAACTTTATTTAACAATTACCACGTGTTCAAATACATGCAGTGGATTACTATAGTAGACAGTAACACTAGGGTTGCCATAACACAGTGCCACAGACTGGGTGGCTTAAACAACAGAAATTTATTGTCTCAAATTTATTTATTTGCTCTAAAAGTTCAGTTTGAGCTGTGCCCGGAGCCTGCTCTGGCTCTGAAGAGGCCACTAGAGTTGGCGTTGCCTCTTGAGGTCTTTCTTGATCTTGCTCTGGAGCTGGTTTTGTAGAGCAAGCATGTCAAACTCAAAGGCTAACATGGGCCAAATAAATAAGGTTTAAGTTTATGTGGGCCGCCAAAAAACAAAAGCTTCAATTTTCATAGAAACGTAGGTTTATTTTGATAGAGACATGCTGAATACAAAGGGCTGAAATAAATGAGTAATCGTTAACATAAAATAATAGAACATTTTAATAAAAATTAATGTTTTTTCTTGAACATTAACTTACCAGATACTGAATAACTGCACAAATTAATAAGAGTAAGGCAAATAAACTTATTATTCTTGTTCTCCGAAAGAGAAATATTTCCTGTTATGCACACCAAACAAGTCAGTAGAAGACTGAGGATGTGGCAATCGGTTGCTAAAATATTCGCTGCTAGTATTAGTGGAGAGAAATGGTGGGCCTGAGCTAAGGTGCATAAAGGAAATGAATGCAACATGGTTATAGTAATCAGTCATTAGCGAACCTTGTAGTTTATTATTAATATTTATGTATAACAGAATATTGTAAAAATTAAGTTACGGAATTTTTATTAAAACGTTTCTTACATACCGTTATATGGGCTGGACCACAAAAATATTCGTTGTGGGCCACATGGGACCTGCGGGCCGTGAGTTTGACATGCTTGCTGTAGATCCAAGAAGAGAATATTATCACCATGACTGCCTTTTATGTGCCTTCTTAAGACAGAAAATCTCTCCTATCCATCGATGGAGTTCCAGTTCAAGAGCCTACCCCTAGGCAGTCTTCCCAGACTGAAGGCCATGGGGATAGTGATTAGAGCAACTCTTTATTCCTGCCTAACCCTAGCTTCTGGAAGCTCTTCTCTGCATGGCGTAGCCCCCCACTCACCCACACCACCCCCCCCCCCCAGTCCTTCTCATCCTCTGTCTCTGCCTCTGTGGGCTCACAAGGCTCCAGCTCTGAAAGGAGCAGCTGGGCCCAGTGCTCTAGGTCTGGGCTGGTTCTGTAGATCCATGAAGGATGGAGGCAGATGGGAACAGCCCTGTATGGGTAATGGCAGGCCGCTTTCCATGGCTAGTGGAGTGGACTGTCATTAATGAATCTTCCACGCTCAGTGCCCTCTTTTGCTCACCTACTCTCTGAGTCATCTAGTAAACTCTCCTTTTGTAATCAGTTCAGTATATTCTCAGACTAAATCAGGTCTCTGAATGAGCTTTTTCATTGTAATGAAAGGTGTTAAATTTTATCAGCCATGGAATGTCTATCACCTTCCCTTGGATCTCAGAGAACCTAATGGAGGCTTCTAGAGGCAGGTCCTGAACCTATGGGCTTCAGTCTCCTGGATGGAGAGTGACAAGTGGGAGAGGACCCATTCTTTATTCTCCTGTTTGACTACCTAATAACTGCCTGTGATCTCCGTATGCCTTTACACTTGACCACGTGTATCATCTTTCATCCTGATAATAAGCAAGTTCACAAGTTCCTCTTAGGCATTTTTGCAGGAGAGAATATTGAGGATCAGAGAATGGGAGTGACTTGTCCAAGGTCCCACACAACGAAAGTGTCCTCCTCCATGCCAGGGCCCAAGCAACCTTGAGAAGTCACCCAGACTCACACAGGAAGATAGGGAAATTCTCCTTCAGAATCTTCAGCAGGCTCTGTTTGTCAATCTTGTCATCAGGTTTGGTGTATTTGTGGAATAGGACGATCAAGTCCATCACAGACTGCTCAACTGGAGTATGGCTCATCTTGGTTTTCAAGGAAGCTTCCAGAGAGAAAGACAAGGACCTCTGTTGTCCTTCCTCCCCCCACCCCCAGGTGAGGGTCCCTAAGTCAGGACAATGGTGTGGGAATTGAGCATCCAGTGAAGTGAGGTTCAGGTGAAGCAGAAGGAACTGTATCACCCTAGCAGGTGGGATGAGATGCTCACAAGGGGGAGAGTGTGACCAAGGCTTGGACCTGGACCCTTGCAGGTCAGGGTCCAGAGGAGATGGAGGAGAACACAGAAGACAGGAGCAGAGAGGGTAGGGATCAAGCACACGGAAAAAGACTGAAGTTTTAGCTGGGACCTGAGCCAAACACAGCATTTGGACGACTCTACTCTTCAAGAGCATCAGCAGCATCTCCTGCAGTGTCAACGTCAGGGTTAGAGTCATGGGGACAAAATAACTTCCTTACTGGTCTGGCCTGACCCTCCCTAGGCTGCTCTTAGACTGAGACACCTGAGGAGTCCATCTTGAACATAAAGCAAACTCTAAATGAAATGGGTCCTCGGGGCTCCCAATGGTGAGTGTGAATAGAATGGTGGGTGTGAGCAGAAATATACAGCCCTATTCTGAGCTCCTGCAAGGAACTCCTAGACCATTCTCACCAGTGGAAAAGAGGCACTGGGGACCAGCGTTGACATCATGTTTGCAATAAACAGAAATCCCTGCCACAGTTTTAGACTATTGAGTGGAGGAATATGGCGAGATAGGCTCCTTCAGATGACCTTTGTACCTCCCTGCTATCTGAAACCCCGTGGATAGACCATATTTAAATAAAGAGGCCTGACTTCCCAAAGCTGGTACCTCCACCAATAGTCTGGATTCCAAACAGAGAAGTGAAACAGTGCAGCCCTCATATCCCAGACTTTCCAAAACTCTCAGGAAATTTGCATGGCTCACATGTGTGGGCATCTAACAAAAACTACCATTATTTCCTGATCTAGGAGAAAGATCCTCCCTGTTATGTCCCTAAGTGAAACCACCTAAGGCAGGGGTGGGCAACCCCTGGCACGCATGCCAAACATGGCACGCCAGTAACTTTTGCTGGCACGTGAAACCCTCTCTTATAATCTTCCATTTACAATTTTTGTGAACATTTGAATGACTTAAATGTTAAATTACAAGGAACTGGCAAGACATTTGATGTTATGTTTAGTTAGATAAAGGTTTTTGAAAAGAAACTGGAAGTCTTTAAGAGGGATGTGGATGGTGAGAGATGTAGATATTTCCCAAACATCAAGAGGCACATCAAAGACCTCCCAAAAGATGACAGAACAGACTGTCAAAGCCTTCAAAAGCTGTTTTTAAACATCCTTGAGTTAACTATTGAGCAGTTCTTCTCAAGATTGGAGAAATTCACAGAACTGGAAGATACAGCAAAATTCATGAGGTTTCCAGACAGCATGAAACTGGAGGAACTAAACTTACAAATGTTTTCATGGATAGACATGGCTGACTTTGAAATGCAGTTGATTGAATTTCAGAGTAGCTCAATTTGGAAGCAGAAATTTATTGACCTTAGAGTTGACTTGGAAAACATTGAAAAAAAGAGATTAGAGACAGGAGTACCAGAGAGAAGTGTTGAAAACGAACTATTGAGGACTTGGAATGCCATTCCAGAAAATTTTTTCTGTTTAAAAAACTTTGCAACAGCGTTACTCTCCATGTTTTCATCCACATACGCTTGTGAATCTTTGTTCTCAGTGATGAATTTTGTTAAGTCTCATAAAAGGAGTAGCCTGACGGATGAAAGTAGTAGCTCATGCATATCTCTGAAGGTCACGAAATATAAACCCGATGTAAAATCTCTGTCATCAGTGATGCAGCAGCAAAAGTCCCACTGATAATATCAAACGGAGTCATAAAGTTTTCTGTCGGACTATCAGTATACATGTATACATTAAAAAATAAATGTATTTTTCATCATCATATATGTGTTTTTGTCGCTCGAATGAACTTTATTATTTCTTCAAGGTTCTTCACATATGTACACCTTAAGAGATATCAAGTAGGTGTAACATGTTCTCAAAAAATTAGGGTTGGCACGCAGAAAAATTTTGAGTCAGAGATTTTGCTGGTTTTGGCATGCACTCACAAAAAGTTTGCCCACCCCTGATCTAAGGCCTTCTATCAACTTGGCTAAGGCCTTAGCTGAGGCCTGTGCACAGAAGGTCACTGGTCATTCCCTCAGCTGGGGAGGAGGTCCAAAACCTTAGTTGATGGGTCCCTGATCCATGCAGTGGCAGGTCTTCTCACTAGGGCAAGGTGAGTGGGCATCCCAGGCCTGGGTTTAGGAGAACCTTCAAGACTTTGGTAGAAACACCCACTCCCGCCAGAGGTTGGGATGCAAAGTCTATGGCCTGAGAGTCAGGTGATTCCATAGAGAAAAAAAGACAAGGAGGAGAGGAAGGTTCATATCCTAAGCTCCCACCAGGGATGTTTCCACAGAGTTGTCACAGAAGAGCGAAAATAGCAATGGAGCTGAAACCGGTTTGGCTCAGTGGATAGAGCGTCAGTGGATAGACCTGAAAGGTCCCAGGTTCGATTCCGGTCAAGGGCATGTACCTGGGTTGCGGGCACATCCCCAGTAGGAGATGTGCAGGAGGCGGCTGATTGATGTTTCTCTCCCATCAATGTTTCTAACTCTCGATCTCTCTCCCTTCCTCTCTGTATAAAATCAATAAAATATATATATATAAAAAAAAGAAAATAGCAAGTGAGAGCATTAGTACAGACATCTTGTATATAGGCCCTCGGGACCCAAGTGGGATAAAGTCGGAAAGACCCGTAACGGGCAGAGTTGAGACTGGATCCAGGCTTCTGAATCCTCTCCCATCACCGCTTTCCCTACTCCTGGGCACAGCAGAAAACACTGGGCCCTGACAGCCCCCCTGGCAAATAGTTAGGTACAGCCTTACCAGAGCTGACGAGTGTCACTGAGGAGAAGGATGAGTGTGCTGTGCATCTGAGCAAAGACTGGTCCCTTTACAGGGCTCAGTCTGGCTCCTCCCAGGCACTGGGAGCCCTTGGGCCATGTTCTCTGTCTACTTCCTGGGCCATTGCCTCACTCAGGTTGGTGGGACACATATGGGAGTGTGTGTTCAGCATGTTCCAGTAAAATCCCAGGCAACTCCCAAGGGAAAGAAAACCTGAGACTAGGATGGGGAAGACAATGGGATGTGTCTTAAAAGCACAGGGATTCTGGTACAGAAAACTAAGTTTCTGAACCTAAAGAGGATGGGACTCTGAAAGGCAGCATGGTCTGTGTTTGCTCATCACCCAGTCCTTCCACAAGTTTGTTCTGATATCTAACAAAAACTCTCTCCAGTGCTTTATACGTCCATAACTGTACCAGGCATCAACTTACCTGTCGTATTGACATTCCTCCTAAACCTTCAAAACCTTGTGAGATGGTGCTGTGACCCTCATGTTAAGGATGGGGAATTGAGGGAGTAAGAGGTAAGCAAAGTTCCTGTGTATACAAGACTAATAGACATCCAGGTCAAAATATGATGCCCAAAAAGCCTGATTCAAAACTTCCCTCCTGCTGTAGCCGGTTTGGCTCAGTGGATAGAGCGTCGGCCTGCAGACTGAAGGGTCCCAGGTTCGATTCTGGTCAAGGGCATGTACCTTGGTTGCGGGCACATCCCCAGTGGGAGGTGTGCAGGAAGAGGTTGATCGATGTTTCTCTCTCATTGATGTTTCTAACTCTATCCCTCTCCCTTTCTCTCTGTAAAAAAAATCAATAAAATATATTTAAAAAAAAAAAAAAAACTTCCCTCCTAACCCCACTACTAGACCTATGGGGTCACTGCATGGCCTGTGAACTCAAAGTCCACAGGAGGGAGGGAGGGTTACCTCACTCCCATCTTCATGTTGGGTCCTCACCAAAATGCTAGGAGAGAAAGAGATGGCATAACCCACAGTGACAGACCAGGTAGCACAGAGAGAATAGCACATCACCTCCAGGTGAGGGAAGACATGAGGTCAGAGCTCTGAGTTCTGGCGTTAGCCCCACACTCTAGAACTTCACTTTGTCGCTCCAGGGGCTGCCTGGGCCCCCCAAAACAGCCACTGTCTAGATTCAGGGATGGTGACCACCATGAAATGAGCCAGCAGGAGATTGGGCAAACTTGCCTCCCCTCCCATGATGATGCCTTCCTATAAACTCTTCAATTATGTCCCTCCTTCCCTTATGCAAAACAGTCTGCTTAGGAGTTAGTGGCCATGCCCTAGGGCCGGGGTGGGCAACCTTTTTGTGAGTGCATGCCAAAACCAGCAAAATCTCTGACTCAAAATTCTTTTGAGTCACGTGTGCCAGGGGTTGCCCACCCCTGCCCTAGGGTTTGCTGTGTCCCAATCTGCTGTGGAAAATCTAGTTTGGGTGTAGGAAACAGGAGTTTGGAGGTCAGGATGTAGCCTGGGGACCTCTGGGGAAGGGCCCTGCTGACTCACTGCGGAGTCCTTGTTTCTGCTCTCTGCTTCCCTTAGAACATCCTCCCATGAGTGAGGGGACTGCTCAGGCATTGGGCACCCTGGGACCAGGCCCACCGCTGGCCTGGGTCAGGCCCCCAACACCCAATGCACTGGGCTTCTATGCCTGGTCTTTCTGTGTCCAGTTATGCCCACATTTGCACCAGCACCAGACCTCTCTAGTTCACTTATTTAATGTATTCTCACCAACACCAAAAGCCTACTGTGAAAGCTACACAGGAAATCTGGAGCAGGGGGTACCTTATAGCAGAGGAACTAAAAGGCCATTCCCACATTCGCCCTGGTATAGCTTTTGAAGTTTGAACAATGTCAAAATATTTAAAATTAGTTCTTAATTTTTATATTTAAGGTTTTTTTTTGTTCAATCTTGGCCTCACTTTCAGAGTCTGAATTATGTATAGTCCTTGGCTCCCAGAATCTAAACATCATTAATCTGTTGAAAGGTATGTTATTTTTACTTATTTACTTATTTTTCTTTAATCTTCATTACCATTACCTTGGTTAGTCCTCACAGCATCAATATAGGAAGATACCACTATTTTACCCATTTTATAGAGGAGAGAACTGAGGCATGGAGAGAACAAATAAATTGAATTAACTACACGCCTGCAGTGAGTGAGTAGCAGAGCAGGATTCAAACCCATGAATCCAGAGCCCATGACCTCATGAACTACATTACTCAGTTCCCTTGATCAGCTCACAGTGGGCATAAGAAACTCATGAGCAATTGCCCGTTGGATTTGTCCAAATATTATCCTTCCATAGCCTTTAAATTTCTTCTTTTGACTTAGGACTAGGGGAGAGTTTCAGAGTCTCCACTGAGAATAGAGCTAGCCAGAGTCTGAAAGGAGAACTAAATGCTGGCTGCTATCCAGAACATTCTAAAGGTAATAAATATGCAGCTGATTGTAAATAATAAATGATGTGGCTCTGTTTAATTTCTTCCTAGGAAGTGGTGAAGCCCTTAGAGGTGAGTGTGGCTACAGCAAATGTTTTATCTTGGGGTGCAGGTTGGGCATTGTTCTCTGGGCCTTCTCTTTGCTGTCATTGTCAGCTGTTACAGCAATAATCAATTTTTTCTTACAAGAGTCCGAATTCTAATGGCGGAGAACTCTCAGTCTCCTATCTGCAATTGCTTACAATTCAAACTAAGTTCTGCCTTAACATACTTAGTGACGCCTAAATTTAAGTGACGACCTCCTATTTTAAGGACATTCTGCGAACTTCTCAATGTCTCTTTTCTTTCCTAGGGCTTAAGCCTTTCCTTTGTGTGTGTCATAGCATTCTTCTCCAGAGCTCTAAGGATTCTCATGATTTGCTTGCTGTAGTCATGATGTTATCTATCTTAGTTATGGATCTTTGGATAATGAAATATTTCCATGTTGAAATGTAATTGCAAGTGTTCCCCAAGAGGGTAGAGAATCTGGGAGCAAATTATAATATCTGAGCATCTCAATTTATTGCCCATCTTCTTGCAGCCCCTCAGGACCCTAAAGTTAACCATCTACTTGCTGTTATGCAGACTGCATATGTCTGAAATAACTATCAAACAAGGAGACAACAATCTTTTGAACAATGTATGGAGATACTGCCTAGATTATCAATCTCTCAAGGCCTCTTTTACTATCTGTCCTGAAAATGATCTTTTGATGGGAATGAAAATCTTCCAAATTAATAAACAAATGAAAAGGGGACAATCTTATATGTCGATATCCTATACAAATCTTAACTTAAAGGCAAAGCTTGAAGACAATCAGCTAATTTTGTTGTAAGCACATTTCTTTCAACATCATAAAATAATGCATTGGCAAATTAACATAAATACTGTTTTAGTTCTTCACAGAAATAGAATATATTTTATACTGAGTGCTATAGAATGAAGCTAAATATTTCAAGAGTTATATTTTAAGGGCCTAAGAAACATTACATATATAAAACGGAAGAGGAAAAGATAAGAGGCAAGCTGTACTTATACTGTAGTACAGTGGAAGTTCCCAGAAGTTAGGGGAGACACACTTCGACTCTGTGACAATGTTATTCCTACACTAGAGGCCTGGTGCATAAAATTCATGCTGGGGGGAGGGGATGTCCCTCCGCCCGGCCTTCACCCTCTCCAATCTGGGACCCCTCAGGGGATGTCTGACTGCCTATGGGATCGGGCCTAAACCGGCAGTCAGGCATTCCTGTCACAATCTGGGACTGCTGGCTCCTAACCCCTTGCCTGCCTGCCTGCCTGCCTGCCTACCTGATTGCCCCTAACCACCTCTGCCTGCCTGCTTGATCGCCCCCAGCTGCCCTCCCCTGCTGGCCTGATCACCCCCTAACTGCCCTTCCTAGCAGGCCTTATCACTCCCAACTGCCCTCCCCTGCCAGCCTGATCAACCCCTAACTGCTTGCTCCCCTGCCAGGCTGATCGCCTCTAACCGCCTCTGCCTCAGCCCCCACCGCTGTGGCTTTGTCCAGAAGGAAGTCGGATGTCCAGTCGACCCCATCTAATTAGCATATTATCCTTTTATTAGTATAGATGTTACTGCTGCTTTTGGTGTGCTCTGAGTTCAATCCCCTGCTCTGCTCTGTACCTCAAGAGGCTTCAAACTATAATCCAGCTAAGACCCACCCATGTGGTGGGATGTGGGAGGGCAGGAAGGGGAATGCCAAACTATTTCTTCCCCTTACTGCTGCAGGCTCCTCCAAATAGTAACCTCTGTTCTTAGCTCTCTCTGGGCACCTCTTTCAACAAGGTCTCTGATGAGCATCTCCTGGGACCTGTTAATGTCACTGCCTTCTATTGGGTGGTGCAACTTCCCTCTATTGCTAATCTTAGATAGCCTTTCTAAACTCTGGTGGCTTCTTAGCACTTCTAACACTCCTTTAACTAGTTCCTTGTATCAAGTTCATTTGATGGAGGTCAGCATGTATTTGCAATGAGATCTTATATATACTAAACCTTTCTGAATCCCAGTTTCTTCATCTATAGAATAAATTCAACAATATTATTCTTTGATGTTTTTTCTAGTGACTATAGGTAATGTAGATAACAGAGGTCACCAACTATGGATCGGCAGTCAAATGCAGCCGACTCCTGGTGTTTATATGGAAAACGTTATTGGAACACAGCCATGCTCATTCATTTATTTCTTTTCCAATGCTGCTTTCATGCTACACTGGCAGCTTGGAGTAGATGCTACTCAAGGAGACCAAATGGCTTGCAGCATAAAATATTTACTCTTTGGCCTTTTCAGAAAAACTTTGCTGACCGCCGGCATATAGCATAGTGTCTATCCAGTGGTTCTCAACCTCTTGGCCCTTTCAATACAGTTCCTCATGTTGTGACCCAACCATAAAATTATTTTCGTTGCTACTTCATAACTGTAATGTTGCTACTGTTATGAATTGTAATGTAAATATCTGATATGCAGGATGGTCTTAGGTGACCCCTGTGAAAGGGTTGTTCGACTGCCAAAGGGGTCGCGACCCACAGGTTGAGAACCACTGGATCCCATAGTAGATGTTCCATAATTGGTAGTTTTTATTTTCCTTTCATATTGAATATTCATATTTCTAGCTACACATTCCTAATTATAACACTGCGTAAAGAATTATCCTTGCCCTAGCCAGTTTTGCTCAGTGGATAGAGCTTCGACCCATGGACTACAGGGTCCTGGATTTGAGTTAAGTTAAAGGCAAGTACCTCTGTTGCAGGCTGGATCCTGGTGCATGTGGGAGGCAACCAATTGATGTGTCTCTTTCACATCAATGTTTCTCTCTGTCTATCTTCCTCCCTCCACTCTAAAAATCAATGGAAAAATATTCTTTGGTGAAGATTAACAACAACAAAAAAAGGAATTATCCTTGAGGTTTTATTAAATCTATGTAAATTAAAATTCAGAGGGGACATTAGAGATTATCTATTTTTTCCTCCTATTTTCTACTGATTCTTGTGCAAGTAGATCAAACACAATAAGTAGAAAAAAGTAGCTTAACATGGGTGACCCATGCAATAAGTAAAGAAAAACTGACATTATTGAGACTAAATCTCAACTGAATAATGAAGTTACACAAAGAAGTACTTTTCAAGTTCTTACTTGTGTATGCGATGTAGTATTCAGACTATATGAAACTGTAAAAACTATAGTCAATAAAAAATCAGTGGGAGAAAAATTGCTCAATCTACTCTCATTTCTAAAGCAAAAATGAACTCTATTTTTTGAGAGAATTGGCAGGTTAATTAAGAAGCCTGTCAGTGATTATGCTAAGAACACTGACTCATTTTTAATTTAGCTTGATGTTACTTGACATATAGATGTAACCAATGTTTTTGTGAGAAGTTTAAAATCATGTATGTGAGAACTCTGTAATATACTTTGCAGGTGATTTCCACCCACAAGTTGAGTGTGATCTCATAAATAAAAAATGGATATATAAATTGAAGGAATTCCATAAGGATGTACTTGAAAAACATGGGAAGGTGTTTAACACTTATTTTCCTTAATTGTAAAATAAAAATTATATAATCTTTCATGAAGAGAAAATGAGTAAAAAAAAAAGTAAATGTTTAGCTTAGCCCCTAGAACATAGTAGTTACTCAAAAAAATTGAAGTTTTCATCTCTGTTTCTTCAGGACACAAATTGGAGCCAGTTGATTCTCATTTAAAACATATTTATCTTGTTCCAATTGATTTATATCATACATGGTGCTCCAAATATGAAAAAGAAATCACTCTTTGAATTCTTTAGAATATTTGATTGATGGAATCCAAAAATCGAAGTATAAGACAATGGGTTGGCATTTTATAACAGCAAACTAACCAAGGTTTTTTGCATTGTTATACGTTATAACATTTTTGGAATGAATAAATAATATCATTATAAAAGATGGGACCTCGGTAAAATGTGTGTAAGCTTTGTTTCATTTTTAAATAGAATAAAATAAATAGTGATTATTTTGCACTCATGTTTTTCTTGCCTTTATTAGAGAAACATCATTGTTCTAATATATAAAGGAAATTATAAAAACATTATTTGAGTAGCCTTCATTCATTCCTATTATAATTAATTCAGTTAAATATGTTTCCTACAAAGGAGTTTAATGGTCAAAGATGAGGCTCAGTTATTATTAGCACACACATACACTATAGAGACTATAAAACTGCTAAAATATTTTAAGTCTCAGGACATGAATACCATTTTAAAATGATGACAGAAAAAAGAGATGGTCTTGTTATAAGCCCAGTGAATGACTTCAAATGACATTCAAAATATGGCATTCTGAATCAAGTGGTTTTAAAGGTACTCTGTGTGTGAGAAAAAATCCTCATTGTATAGACAAGTTAGGAAATCAATATTATGAACATCTAAAACTCAGGGGAAAAAGTGGTTGAAAGGTTTGCAATTCACATTTACCAGAAAATACTGAAGTTAACCAACACTCCCTCAGAACTATTAAAAATACATTCACATCTTGCTACTTATAACACATCTTGATTGAAAGACCCCTAACTTTGGTCTTCATGGTCGGCAAACTGCTGCTCACGAGCCATATGCGGCTCTTTGGCCCCTTGAGTGTGGCTCTTCCACAAAATACCACATGTGAGCGTGCACGTACAGTGCGATTGAAACTTCGTGGCCCATGCACAGAAGTCGGTATTTTGTGGAACAGCCAGTATTTTGTGGAAGAGCCACACTGAAGGGGCCAAAGAGCCACATGTGGCTCGCGAGCCGCGGTTTGCTGAGCCGCAGTTTGCCGACCACTGGTCTAGATGAACAACTGGCCAGATGAAGAATAACTGAAAAAAATTTTTTTTTGTTTTAGCTCCTGAAGAATCAGTTGGATGATTAAGACAATGAGACCAAACTTATATTAGTTTGGCAATTACATTTTAAGCTACTTGAAAAACTGCTAGGTCACTTAATAATCTGATATTCTGAGTGTCATGAATCTAGAGTTTATTTTAGAAAATTAATAGACACATGTCTGAATTTGTAAAATCTGATAACCTAACTACCAGAACTTTGCAGCTGGAAGACCACATTTCAGAATTTCTCAGTTCTCAGCACAATAAATGCCAAATGAATGAAGTAGAAAGAAAGGCAGCGACAGCATATTCAAAAATGTCAGTGCTGCAACTAAAATCAAACACTTAATGTTACAAAGTGCAATTAGCTTGTATTGTCCATGTGTGCTCTAACAATGTTTCTGAGTTCATCTGAACCTACATGGGAGGTTTGCACTTCAATCTCCTAATAGTTTATTTTTCTCTTACCAAAAGATTTTTATGTGGAAGATGCTTTACTATTTCAGTTATCTAAACACTAACCAAGATGAGACACATTGAAGAGTAAATACCGTGGAATTTTAATTCCAATAAGTTTGAAAAATTGGCACGGCAATAAGTCAATTTTGTACTTCTTCTTCTCTAAAGAAAAAAAAAATTCCACTTTCCAGAGAGAGAGATATAGAAATGTTGTTCATCATAATTAAGGCTGTGTAACTAGAAATGTGTAGTATAAACATACTTAGTGCAAAATGTAAATATGGCAACAAAGTGGGTTGGGCACCTGGGTCTCATCTGGATTTCCCCAGAACTGGTTCTAGTACACAGGTAAACACAGGTGTAGATGTTTCAGATTTGCAGTATGCTATTCTAAAATTATATACTAAATCATCTTGTAATGGCCACTTTAATTAACAGCTGCACGAGCTTCAAAAATTAACTAGAACGCAATAACTGTTGGCAATAGATGAGGAAGTTTGCATATACACACACATGCATGCATGTGTGTAAAGTAAAAATATATACCTGGAGAGAAAACCTTTGTAGGAAATTATGGTAACAGATATGGAAGCAGATAAACCTGAATGGAATTCAGATTCAGATCTTTTTAACAATAAAAAAAAAAAGTGGGGGAAAACAGAAAAGCAAAGTGGCCCCTTAACCTTGTTTACTTACGCAGAGTGGATGCCTGTCTATATTTAAGATGCCTCTGTAAGGGTAAGAGGAGAATGAGCCCCTCCTTTTTTTTCATGGCCTTCTTCCCATGATTCTCTGCAGTGTGGCAGAGCATCCAACTGCGAGTCACCGCCTTTCAGGGAGGCTTTGTTCCAAGGTTCTCAGCATACACGTATTCTCCACAATTAGCTTTCCACGGAGCCCATTGCATGCAAGAATGTTTAACAATTTGAAATGCCACCGTGAGGTAGGACTGGCATTTTCCCTACTGAGGCTTCCAACTGACTTCATGACACCTAGTTTACCACGCAGGATGTGATCTAGAAAAATCAAGCGTAGGCTATCATTTTGATAATGATCACTGCAGATAAGGGTGATACCAATTTGGAGAGGATTGGTGTTGAAATTCCACAGCAAACGCTGAGAGATGGAAAGAGAACTTTGTGCAACTTTTTGTATGGTAGATGGCATTTAAATAAGTAAATATACTTTATGCCAACATTGGGAGGGACTTGGAGGGAAAAGGCTGAAGATAAATGCAGGTGAAAATTCCAAAATTATGTTCAAAGTGAATCAGTACCATTTAAAGGCTCTACTGCCTCCCAGGCCAGCCTCCTATCATACCCTACTACAGAGTGCGCACATCCTTTATGCTAACTCATAAAAGTTGGCAATTTTAATGGGCTGGTGCTTCCTGTGGCCATTAGCAGGGGGCAGGGTGTAGAAGACCACTGCCCTAAGAATTTGTATGTTTAAAACTCATATCCCAAGACATTCTAGCCTATGAGTTTTATACTAAATTAAAACTCAAACTCCTGTGTTGAATATACAGTAGTCAGTCCTTATCCTCAGGGTATATGTTCCAAGACCTGCAGTGGATGGCTCAAACCATACCAAACCCTACATATACTATGTTTTTCTATACATATATGCTTATGATAAAGTTTAATTTATAAATTAGGCCTAGCAAGAGATTAACACCTGTAACTAATAATAAAATAGAACAATTACAACAACATACTGAAATACAAACTATGTGAATGTGGTCGCTTGTTTAAGAGGATCCCTTGCTGAAGTCTTTGTATAGGCTCTGTGCTTTCTGATGCAACACGTCATTATTCAGAACACATTTTCTGTTCATGTCTTGTACCTCCAAATGTATTGCCTTTTTTATATGAACTAAGCACTTATCACACACTGTGGCCAGAACTTGTGTAGTTTGAGGTGGATCAGCAACATGGATACAAATTTCTTTTTACTTCTATACAATTTCACAGATATAAAATTCATCCTTACCATGGATCTTAGCAACCTCCTCGGCATATGTTTTTTTTCTTCCTTTATAAAGTCACGAACTTTCACCTTTTCACTTTAAAGGAAGCTCTTTACAGATTCTCTTTGGCATACCCGAAACGTCAGCATCCCTACCCCTACTCTTGTGCTTTGGGGCCATTATTAAGGAAATTAAGGGTTATTAATTGTGCTTTGAACATAAGCACTGCAATACCATGACAGTCAATCCGACCACTGGAGATGGCTTCTACGTGACTAATGGGTGTGGGTCGGGTACATCATGGAGATATGCAACAAAGGGATTACTCACGGCTCAGGATGAAGCTTTATGGTATGAGATTTTATCACAATACTTAGAACAGTGTCCAATTTAAAACTCATGAATTGCATATCTGGAATTCCCCATTTACTATTTTCAGACCACGCTTGACCACGGGTAGCTGGAACCATGGAAAGTGAAACTACGGATAAGGGGGACTACTGTAAACTGATGAACAAGCTCATTGTTCACCCTTGAAATTCTCTTCAGTGACATCTGACAGAACTTCGGGGTGTCTCAGAAGTATGCAGACATAATGCTCTAACATTTTGAGGCATCCTCCTATCCTCTCCTACTGACAAGCCTACCTCAGGATGATACCCCGTCACTTTTCCCTAAGGCAAGGGATGGGGCTTTCAATACCATCAACAGGTATGGAGCCACATAACAGCATTCTTACATCATCGTTGAACTGCAGTCACTCTGTCTTCCACCCAGAACTTTGTGGGGAGAACTTTGTCCCCTATATACCAGAGAAGTACTGCTTATGACCCTCAAGACTAATAAACCTCCTTTAAAAACTAGCTCCTTTGGCTTCAGCCAGTAGTCTCTTTCTCATGGGGCCCAGCAACAGTGCTAGAGGAAGGCCAGGAATTAGACAGCTTGCATCCTTCTCCAGGTGTTGCTCACACACCAAGCTCCATCTCAGGGACCCTTCAGTCCCATGCAAGTCTCCTGGAAAAAGAATCAATGAGTCCACAATCCCATCGCTTCATTAAACATACCCAGCTATGTTAGAATTCTCTTAGCTCACTGGGATCCTGACTTCCTGTATTTCACTAAAGTAAATTAATGATTAGTAGCATCGTCCTTTGGGATTTCCACTCATTCTGCAGTGAGATGCCTCTGATTCCCTCCATGACTTCCTTCAGCTTTTATATTTATTTCTCTGTCACTTACTAAAATTAGTTTTTCTTTTGGTTTAATGTGTCCCACCAGCCTTCCCCCCTTCCAAAGCTAACATCTCACCACCCCTCGCCTTACTGGAAATGTAGTCAGTTTCCTGTTGAAACAATATTATAGTTTGTATGTATGTATTTATTTATTTTTAAATATTTTTATTGATTTCAAGAGGAAGGGAGGAGGAGAGAAAGATAGAAACATCAGTGATGAGAGAAAATCATTGATCAGCTGCCTCCCACATGCCCTACACTGGGGATCGAGCCCACAACCCGGGCATGTGCCCTGACCATCGAACCTTGATCTCTCGGTTCATAGGTCCATGCTTAACCACTGAGCCATGCTATCTGGGCTGGTAGTAATTTTTGACTCAACAAAATGGTCAGTGGCTCATAAAAAATTTTCCACTGAAAAATAACGATCTGCTTTGTAGTCATTCCTTCATCAATGAGGGGTCCTGTGGCCTTCGGAAAGTTACTCAATTTCCCCCTGATATGATTCTATAAAATACTAATTGTGAGAGGCATTAAGTTATGATGTCATCGAAAATTGTGAGTGATACTCCAGAAAAATATTTTGAAAGATGTATATGCATATAAAATCTGGAATAATACCTTAAATAATTTTAAATTTTAATAATTTAAATTAAATGAATTTAAATTGACGACATCTCAACTCACCCAATGGTTTCATCACAAAAGATGGTTTGACTTTGGGTGAGGGGCACACAGTGCAATATAAAGGTCTTGTATCATAGCAATGTACACCTGAAACCTATATGATCCTATTAACCAATATCACCTCAATAAGTTTAATAAAAAATTAATTTATTGTTTTGAGAATTAGATTTATTTTGCTTTTTCTAAGTATGTCAACGTTTGTTTGTGAACAGATAAATCTTATGAACCCTGTAGACTATAATAACAAACAAAACATTTGCAGTAGGATGGTATTGAAACCTGCTGTTCTCATTCCCAGTTTTTCTTATTTAGTGCAAATGCTCAACTGTTTAGCGGCTCAGATAACTTAACCAATGAAGCTCTTATTTTTGGCATTCTCACATTCCAAATTAATATTACATTATATTTTTGGGGGGAAAACCCCCCACCAGTACCATCTGTGAATTGAATGGTGTCATTACATCAAAGTACTGCAATTAGAACAATAGGGTAAAATTAATGCCAATGTTAAATACAGATGTGCCAAATATGATGGGTAGTTGATACACAATTCAAATTGACAACCACGTGCAATGTGGAAAGTATCCAGGCATAACCGGAGATCCAGTTGGCCAATGGATGTCATGATTGCCTCACAGAGAACATATTTAAAAGAGATTTATTTGGCAGTAATAAAAAGTTACTTTCAAAAGACCATGGTCTCTCCTGGGTTATTCATGCAAAGCTTTTATTATCTCAGGGTAAAAATGAGCCCAAAGAAGATCATCCAAATGGGACATAACATTCCAGAACCACAGAACAAAATTCCCATTTTGTTCACTTCAGGAACACAACATTTGGTATTTGCGTTATATGGCAGATCATATGGCATTATCAGTCTAATGGTGCTGCTCTTTCATTGTTGTAGCTGCAACAAGCTATTAGATTTAGCATGCACTGGGGATTTCTTAGTATAGGTTAACAGGATATTTTATTATTTGGTTTCACCATTTGAAAACATGATCATGGGCTAGAGTTCCTTTCAGTTAGGGTCTTCTAATGATTGGTATTAATGTAAATGCTGAAAATATGGTTTTACTCAGGCAATCATTAGCAGTTTAATCTTTGTCATTTCATGTTGGTTTCATTTCATGTCAAAATATGGTTCAAGGTGTGAAAGTATCGATGAGGGGTGGGGGCTCTCTATCAGCCCTTAGCTGAAAATGATAAATAGCATTTTTTGTGTTAGAATAAATTTGATACTAAACCCAGAAATTTTTAGCAGCAATTTTAAAATAAACAATGTTTTTGTGAATAGGCACAAGTAACCTAGAAGCCTCATAGCAGCAGCCCTTATTTAATTTCCAAAATTAGACAATATTTATATGGCAAGGATATCAGTTGCTAGGTCAACAATTACATTGTGATATCATCTTATGTGTTTCTGTTAATGAAGACCATCTTGAACAGAGGTCATGATGACATTTTTCTATAAAACAAAAAAAAAGTAGCTCCAAAATAATGGAATATCCAGGTTCTTTTCTAAAATGCCATATTTCTGAATTCTTTTCTTTCATTATCGCTTAATTTTTTTCAGTCTTAATCAGGGTTTAGAATAGAAAAGGGAGCATAAAATAATGTAAATATAGGATGCCACATGGCATAATTCTCATCTCTTTTCATCACCAATTGTTACTAATCCCAAAATTTTCCAAAGTCACTTTACAAGTAATAGTAGAGTATACTATGACCTATAGCTTTTAATATTTTCCCTGTCAAATTCTATTACCTAAATAGAGAAATACATAAGTATATACTTACTGAGAACATAATATATACAAGCTGCTGTAGATGCAACCATGTTGACTAGAACTGCTCTCACCTTAATGATTATCACCCTATTAGGGATTTCAGATAACTGTAGCAGAGCAAAAACAAAACAAAAACAAAATTATATACAAGGGTCTAAATGTGGGAGAAGTCAGAAATGAATGCCTAGTAGAGGGGACATTTTTGGCTGAGTAGATGGAGAACTCCAGGTAGAATAAATAGAGTGAGGAAACCTAAAAACAATGTTAGGAATTAAGACTCACTTGTTCATTCAATAAGGTAAGAGATGAGGGCGGCTTGGACTAGAATGATTGAGGTGAGTCTCTGACTCAGGAAACACTAAGGCTTAAGAATTAGTTGATTATTAGGATGTCGGGTGTGAGAAAAGAGGAAGAGTGAAGGTTAATTATGACTACAAGTAATTTAATGGGGGTGAAACACAGGGGACAAATATTATGATGGAAAGAAAAAAATCAGAAATACTATTTGTTTCAGTTCTGTAGGTGCTTGAATACCTTGACTAACTTCTTTTAGCTTAAACCCAAAAGGAGACTCATAGTTTGGGTTACTGGGGAAGACTAGAAATGACTTAAGGACACCCAGCCAGAGTGGCTTATTAGTTGAGCATCAACCTATGAACCAGGAGGTCATGGTTTTGATTCCTGGTCAGGGCATATGTCCGGGCTGCAGGCTGGATCCCGTGTGGGGATGATTCTCTCTCATCAATGATGTTTCTGTCTCTCCCTCTCTCAAATCAATACAAATATATTTTTAGAACAATAATAAAATGTGGTGGTAGTAAATTGTTGCTTTAAAAAAGAAATGACTTTAAGGACAGGGACACAAGCAATGTAAGGAATCTATTCTCCATCTCCTCTCTTTGACACTTTTGAGGCTTAGTTGAACAGCTTGTGAATATGGCAGAAAGCTTTGAACTTACAGCCTGGCATTATTGTGACCAAGGAGAAAAGAAGTAACTTTCCTCAGATCCTATTTTAAAAATTCAGAAAAGGACACTGAGCAGTCACATGATCATACCTGGACCATTTAATATAAATCACTATGAATTTTATATTCATCACTCTGGTCAACGGGCAGCCCACATCCCTCTCCAGAAGCACCCACTTCGAATGAACAGGAATTTTCCAGAAAAATGGAATGGAGAGAGGGGCAGGCAAAATATTACTCATTAAATGAGACTTAAGTCTGAAATATCTTATATATGTAAATAAACATAATATATATACATTATATATACATTAAATATGAATATATTATGTTCTTTTATATTATATGTATTATATATAAAGTATAATTAAGTCTGAAATATATATGTAAATAAATATATAATATATTAATATATCGTATAGATATATGTAGTCTAGACAAAGTATATATGTATAAAAATATATATGCCTGTTACTATATTTTCCCTTTCCTATCTAGTACATTGCATTTTCACTAATTTACTTGAAGAAATTGCTCTAGAAATTCTTTTTTCTCTCCTATATCATCAATTTTCCACTCTATGGATCTTTGCCATCAGCACACAAATATGCTATTTGTTCTTTCATCTTAAAAATAAACACTTTCTCTTGATCCCATATTCTTCATCTTCTCCCCTTTAGAATGAAATTTCTTAAAAACAATTATCTTTACTCTGACTTCAATTGCTCTGATTCTATTCTCTCTGCACTCAGGCTTCCATCCTCCATCACGTCACCAATATCACAGGAACCCATTTCACCAGTGACCTCATACTGACACATCCAGGGACCAGTTCTTAGACCCCATCTTATTTGACTTATCACCAATACTCACTACGTCTGATCTCTCTCTCTTCTTCTTCTATTTCTTGCTTTTTTTCATGGCTTATTCTATTTTCTTATAATCTTCCCTCAGTTTTATTTGATAGTTCCTGCTTATCATTGATTATTTACTGTTGGGGACCCCAATGGCTCCAACTTTGATCCTCTTACTCTTTTCTACTTATCCATATCTCAAGTCTCATGACTAACTTCCCTGCTGACAACCTAACATTAATCTGTTGAGCTGTTCTCTCTTATATGAATTCCAGACCCATGTTTCACACTACCTATTCAACACCTCTAGGTAGATGTACAGAATATCTTAAATTAATATGGATATTTAAACTCCTTAATCTTCTGGCCCCAAACCTACTAACCCACTGTTGTAGGCTCAATTGTGTCCCCTTTTCCAATTCATATGTGAAAGATCTAACCCCCAGTGCTCAGAGCATGATTGTATTTGGAGACAGGGTCTTTAAAGGGGAAAGTAAGGTAAAATGAGGTCATATGGGTGGGCCCTAACCCAATATCTGACCAGTTTGCTTATAAAACCAGGAGATTAAGACGACACAGAGAGATACCAGACATGCACGTGCAAAGAGGGAAGACTATGTAAACACATAGAATGCAGCCATCTGCAAGCCAAGCAGAGAAGCCTCCTAAGAAAATAAAACTGCTGACATTCTCCTATCAGACTTCTAGTCACCAGAACTATTAGAAAATAAATTTTTGTTGTTTAAGGCACCCACTCTGATACGTTTTCACGGCAGCCCTAACAAACGAATACACCACAGTCTTCCCTAAGTCAATTCATAACATCTCCATTCTTTTGCCCATGCCAAAAACTGGAGTTTTCCTGGACTCTTTTTTTTTTTCTTCCCACATTCCATGCTCTGTCCATCTAGAGTTCCTGTTGTCTCTAAATTTAAAATAGAATCTGACTACTTTTTTAAAAACTATTTTTCAATTACAGTGTGCATTCAATATTATTTTGTATTACTTTCAGGTGCACTGCATAGGGGTCAGACAATCATATACTTTACAAAGTGTTCTCCCAGATATTCCCAGTACCCACCTGGCACCAAACATAGTCATTACAATATTATTGACTATATTCCTTCTGCTTTTTTTTCATACCCATGACTATTTTGTTACTTCCAACCTGTATTTCTCAATCCCTTCACCCTTTTCACTCGGTCTCCCAATCCCCCTCCCCTCTGGCATCCACCAGTCTGATCTCAGCATCTGTGAGGAACCTGACTACTTCTCACCAGCTCTTGTACTGCCACTTTGGTCCAGATCACCGTCTCTTGCCCTGGTTACTGCAGTGGCCTGTTAAGTGGTTATTCCACTTTTATCCCTGTCCCCACACAGTCTATTCTTCACACTATTCTTCACACCTCAGCTGGACAGATGCTTTAAAAAGTTAGTCAAAATATGTCAATTCTCTGCTCAAAGTCCTGCATTGGCTCCCCGTTTCACTCAAAGTAAAAATCAAAATCCTTACATTTGCTTTGAAGTCCTGAGAATATCTCCGACCACCACCCATGACATTCCTGACCTCGTTTTCTGCTATTTTCTCTTTAACTTGCTCTGAGCCAACTATGTTGTCATCTTGGCTAGTCCATGAACTCTCTAGGCTGCCCCAGGCTTAGGGCTTTACACTAGCTCTTGCACCTGCTAAAATGTTTTTCCTTCAAAATATTTTATACTCCCTCATTTCCTTTAAGTTTTGCTAAAATGCACCTCAATGAGGTCTCCTAGCCTACATTCAGAATGAATGTTCCTTCTATAACTTGTACTGCCAACCCTTCTTAGGTGCTACACCTATCCTTCTGAGGTACTAAATAAATGAATTTAACATATTTTTTACTTATACTAGTAATATTTTGAATTTATTTTTGTATTCCTCCTCTAGAACATTTAAGCTCCACAAAGGCACTGATTTTTCATCTGTTTTGTTCAGTGATGCACCAATTAATTGCCTTAAACCTGCCACATAGTGGGTGACCAATACATCTTTGTGGAGTAAATAAGTGAATTGAATATAGAACATAAACAGATGTTAGTAAAACAACACCCAGCTTGAGAAATAAAATATTATTAAAACTTTGAAGCCATCCATGCACTCCTCACACTCCCCTTTCCTCTCCACTTCTGGAATTAAATACAAGCAGACTTTATCATTCCTTTGAACATCGTCATAGTTATAGTTCACAGGTACGTATGCCTAGATTAAACCACATTCTTTAGTTCGCATGTATTTTAAATTAAAAACATGTTTCTCTACTTGCTCTTTTGTGCAACATTATGTTTGTAAGGTTCATCCATGTTGATAATGGTGCTGTAGTGTACTCATTTCTAATGCTATAGTTTTTTGTTAAACATTAGAAATATTCTAGACCTTTGGCTTATTTTCGCATTTGAAATGTGTCCTGGAACATGTATGCAATCCAAGCATTTCTCTAGGCTATATAAGCAATGGGATTGGCTGGCCCAACATTTCCCTCTGAGCTCATTTTGCCACAAGATAGATCCTACCATTTCAATGAGGGTACAGAATGGGATCCAAGTTCAGTTTCCTTGACATGTATGGGCCAAAGGCTCTGGCATTTACTTTCTTGATATAAAAAATGACTCCCTCTCTGTTTCCAATTCTGTTTCCTACTGAGTTTTAATTCTCTTTTCATTTTGGCCTTGGGTGGATTGAGCTCACTTTAAGTCCAGAAATCTATTATCAGTGCAGTTTGTTGATTCTTATCTAGATTTTCTATATTTTAAACAGTGCAATTTATTTATTTATTTATTTATTTATTTATTTATTTATTTATTTATTTTTAATATTTTTGTTGATTTCAGAGAGGAAGGGAGAAGGAGGAAGGGATAGAAACATCAATGATGAGAGAGAAACATTGATTGGTTGTCTCCGGCATGCACCATACTGAAGATCTAGCCCACAATCTAGGCATGTGCTCTGACTGGGAATCAAACTGTAACCTGTTGGTTCATAGGTTGATACTCAACCACTGAGCAACACTGGCCAGGCTAAACAGAGTCCAATTTAAACAGAATACCTTGTCTGCCATATTGCAAGAAGCAACAGCAAGATTAAACTTTTATATTTAATTTTTAAAAACTGTCACATATTGCTGGCTTTGTGTTGTTATTTAGAGTAGAGTAGATGTTATGTAAGAACAACTGTGACTTGTAATATTAATATAACAATAGCAGCTGACACTGAGGAGCTATTGATAATAAAATGTGCTTCATTTATACATCTAGTAGTATACTGCATTAAAAATTATCAGATCACCTGGAACAAAGTTGAACATTTTAATACAAGGTATTGTGAGAAATGAACAGTTTTGTTTAAAGATAAAATTAGGTTCATGCTTCACACCATGCACAAAAATAAATTTTGAATGCACAGATGATCTAAATATAAAAATTAAAACCATACAGGTAGAAAAAGTAAGTGAATTCCTTTAGATTTTGATGAGAAATGGCTTTCTAACCATGACTCAAAATTAAATGTTGATACATTTAAATATCTAAAAATAATTTTTTGAATGAAAAAAATTTACCATAGGAAAATTCAAAAAACAAATGACAAAATGGGAGAAAATATTTGCAATATGTCACAAATGAAAGGCTAATATTCTTAACATATAAAGAACTTTTTAAAAGTTGAGATAAGAAAGCAGAAAAATAACAAGAAATTTTAAAACTCATCTCTAAACAAATAGAAAGATTTTCAACTTTACTCACAATAAGACAAATGAAAATTAATACTAGTTAAGATACCACTTTTACCTCTACTTTGGCAAAAATTAAAAAGTGTGACCACACAACTTGCTGTTGAGGCTGTGGAGAAATAGTCACTCTCCCATATTGATGGTGGAAATGGAAAGTGATACAATGACTATGAAATGGGATTTGGTAATAGCTAATAATACCACACCCTGCACTTACTTTTGCCCACCAAAACCTAGGTATTCACCCTAAGGATATGTCTCCATTAATATGAAAAAATTGTGCAAGGCATTCATTACAGCATTGCAGCATATTGCATTACTTATAATTGTAAAATTTCAGAAATAACCCTGTTTAGGGAAAATCTAACTTCTCTTATGTTTCTCCTTTACCCATGCTTACAGCTCTTCTGACACCAGGCTTGTGGGAGGTTTTCCCACACCAAGCAATTCTGAAGTCATTTTTTGTGAAACATGGGAATCAGGAAATGAGTAAATATATTGATATTATTAGCAACTAGGGTTCTCACTGTGGGTAAAGTGAGATACCAAACATGAATTGAGAGATGCAAGGAAGAGTATTGTGGCATATATCTTCATTCTGGCCATTGAAAGGTCCTGGTAACAATGACATCCCAGTAGCAATGAGCTCATTTTGCACCCATATCTTGGTTTCTAAATGCCCTTCCTCACTAGAGGAACAAGGGAACCTTGAAAAAAATGACTGTTTACAAGGTTAAGTAAAAGGAAGAACAAGTTGGGCTTGAAGCATGTTGTTGTACCAGAAAACAAGAAAAGGTTCAGAAATGAAAAGGGCGCTTATTTAAAAAGACACAAGAACCTAGATAATTTTTGTTAACAAATATCATCCCAATAAATTTAATTAAAAAATAAATAGATGCCAATAAAATAAAATAGACACAAGAGCCTGTTTGATGCAACTCCCACTGGCCAAATATGAGTCAGTTTGAGTAACAAGATGAATAAAGTCAGTAATGGATTATAACACGGACTTCTAAAACATCTAATAAAGACAAGAAAGAGGGGCAAAGATAGCTCGGAAAAATTTTCTTTCTATATACGAGTATTTAACCAATACTCGTTAAAGGCATCTTAGAGTTAGAAAATTACGGCTTACAACCACAGAATAATTGTTTCAGGGAGGAATCACGAATGCCCCCTCACTCATTGGTGGAATGGTTTTAGGTAAGCCAGTGTTTTCAGACAGTCTTAAGTATCCGTCTGCTATCATGTGCAGCGTATGAATTACAAAGGGAAATGAATGCACCTTTTGATAGAAAAATTTGATGGATGCCACCTTTCGCCAAGTTACCAAAGGCAATGTAGAAAATAATGACACATGGTGACCTGCTGTGACTCCTGAGGTAACGTCTTCAGAGACGCATGTCTCATGGAGACTTTCTCCCCAAATGCACAGCCTAAATGTAATCATGGACAAATAGACAAACCCAAGTTGTGTAATACTTTTATAAAGTGTCCCTGTTTATGTCATTTTATAAATGTCACAAGGAAAAGGAGAGGAATTAATGTGCATGGAGGAATAACTGCAGAATGTGGCCATTCAGACATGTCTTAGGACACATGATTAATTTGGCCCCATATAGAGTTGACTTCAAATGCACTCAGCTCTTCAGAAGCTGTAATGAATAAAACTAATGCCAGGTAATAGCACCCAGGGAGTTGACATAGGAATACTCCTTTGTTCATCTTTTTCTTCTCTTTTCATCTCTACTCTTTATTTCGGTATGCTGGAGCAATTACAGTGCTAATGTCACCTAAATAAATCAATGGTTAAATAATAAAATTTTAGGCAGCACATAGCAAAGTTCAGATTCAGATCCCGATGTTACTTCCACTGCTATGTGCCTTAGTTTTCTTATCTACAAAATGGGATAATAATAGTGTTTATCTTGCAAGGGTTGTAAGGATTAAATTAGTTAAAATATTTAATAAATACAATTAGAGGCATACATTTTCAATTTCATAGCTGTAATCAAAGAAGAAAATATCATCCCAATAAATTAAATTAAAAGAATAAAATAATTTACCGTTGTCCAATCCAGAATACTTCTGAAAGTAAAAGAGAGCAACATGAATAATTATGCTGGGATAATAGGTATAAACAAGGGCTCTTCTAGGAAAGCCAGACTGTATGATATATTAGTCAGGTTCCCCAGAAAAATAGAACCAGTAGGACACTAGGAGATCAGGAAGTCCCACGGTTTGCTGTTTGTAATCTAGAGCACTAGGAAAGTTGGTGGTGTAATCCAGTCTAAGTCCAAAGGCCTAAGAACTAGAATTGGGGTGGGGATGGTGGGGGGGGGGGGCAATAGAATAAATCCCTGTTTGAGTCAAAGGACTGAGAACCAGGAGCACCATGTCTGAGGGCAGGAAGAAATGGATGCCCCAACTTAAGCCAAGAGCAAATATGCCCTTCTCTTTCCCTTTTGTTATATTTAGGCCTTTAATAGATTTGGATGGGGTCCACCCACACTGGTGAGGGTGAGTTTTACTCAGTCTACTGATTTGAAATGCTCATCTCTTCAGAAAACACCCTTACGGACATGCTCTGAGATGACGTTTTACCAGCTATCTGGCATCCCTTAGCCCAGTCAAGTTGACATATAAAATTAACCATCACATATGGGGCCAGCCCAGCTATTATTATTATGCCTCTCAAAGTAATTATTATGTCTATCTAATAAGAGTTTATTACATGTATGGCACTGAATAAAAATTCTGTCATGACTTTACTTAATCCTTTTAAAATACATTTAGGGAAATGTTTGTTATTCCTATAATTTGTATAGAGAAACCAATTGACTTTCCAAGATCATACACCTTGAGAAGGTTAAACTGGGATTGAAAGAGGCTATCTCTCATTTCAAGATTCATGCTCTTAGTGAATATTATATACTTGCCCCACTCACATCAATCCATAATCTCTCAACACGCTGGTATATGAAGTAGATGAAGGCTTCCAGACTCCAGACCATTTTATGTTTCTTTTTTTTCATGCTTTTTAAAAATTTATTTTAGATACAGAAATGAAGGGAGAGGGAGCGAGAGAAACATTGATGACAGAGAACCTTCTATCAGCTGCCTCCTGAATGGCCCCTACTGGGGATTGAGCCTGACACCCAGTCATGTCCCTTGACCAGGAATCTAACCTGTGACCTCTTGGTGCATGGTACTACACCCAACCAACTGAGCCATACCACCTTGGGCCATTATTTATTGCTAATCTTAATATGTGTTTTTGGTGTATAGGAACACGCGGTGTTTGTCATACATGTTTGACTCCTGCTTCCATCCATTCAGAGTAGCCCTAGTATGTAATGGTCTCTGATTTAGCACAGAGTTATACATTGTAGTTATTACAAAAAGAAAATAAAAACAAAGATAAGAAGGCAGTATAGTAACATAATGGCACTGTGTCTGAGAGCTCAGATGAAAATCCCCATTCCATTACTTATTGTCCATCTGATCATGAGATTGACACCATTTCAGAACCTAAGTGCATTATTCAGATTGGAGAAAACAAAGGAAAGATGGCAAGCTTGAGGAGGGCCAGGTTCAGGATATAAAGCTGTAGCCAATCAGACCACCATCCCCTCTGAGTATGTCTACTTACTGGAGAAACCTGTAAGCCACGGCAGCAGTCCCAGGAGCTAGCCCTCCCCTCCTCAGAAGGGTTAGGTCTTCTGTAACGGAATGCCCTGTTTGCATCACTGCTCCCTCTGTTTCTCCTTCCTTCACCAATCTATTTTTAAAACCTATTTTGAAAAGTCCATATTTACTTCTGCACCCTATCTGTTTCCATCAGATCTCTCATACTATGCTATGCAAGCTTCCACTATGAGTATTACATCAAATCCTGAAATAATGGGTGATTTAACTAATATCCTATAATGCAATACCCATTAGTGCAATACAAAATAATATTATGAGATTTTATTAGCTCATAGCAGTAAACACAGATTGCATTAAAAGCTGTTCCTATTTTATTTTTGAAATGCTTGGATATGATAGACTAATATAAAATACCCAATTATGCTGCTCTGAAACTGTAAAGTTAGTTTCCTGCTGAGCAGGTTATGTTAAATCTTTTCCTTTTATTTTATTCTTATGAAGGATAAGGAAATGGTGGCTATGGGGTTTCTCTTTGTTCACCTTCCCTAACTGCATAGAAAACAGTTTAAGAGTACTTCCCAGGAAACTGTTTCTGACCTCCTGCCCCTTGCTTTCCACCAGACACTAGTAACAACATCAAATGCCACTTCTTAGCATTAAAAATTACATATTATCTAGCATTAGGCTCTGCATAGCACAAGGTAAAGGGGCTTTTTGGCAGATAGCCAGGTAACTAGCTCCACGCTGACCAAACAGGACCATGCGAAGCCTCACTGGAGAGTCCTGGTTATGCTTCTAACGTTTCTCTCATCCTTGTTATAGGAAAACCTGTCAAAAGAGGAATTTAATATTTCCAGTTTAGATGTTCGTTTTTAAAATTTTTTTTACCACCCCCTACAAGTATACCAACTCTTTCATTTAACAAAGCCATTATCACACCAAGGTGAAGGCTACGTAGTAAAAAAATCTCATTCAAAGTAATAATGCTGTATTGATGTCTTTCTGTGCTAATAATTTTGAGGATGAGAATAGAGTGACACCAAATGACCATTTCTGAAGTCTACTAGTCAACATGCTTTTGTTCTATTAAGCAAGAAAAAACGTTTGGTATTAGAATAAAATTTGGTAAGTATAAGTAGAATACTGCAACTTTTACTTTGTGAGTAAAGTATTTCTAATGTCTGTCAATAGGGTATGAACTGTTTTAAAAGTTTTCTTGCTTAAACAATCATAAATATTTCAGTGCTATTCACAGATTACAGATCACAGAAAAATATTTTAAAACAATGGAAGGCTACTTCTCCAGCATAACCACACAGAGTTATTTTTTATCAGACACATTAATTAATCAATGCAGTGGAAAGGGGTCATCGCTGATAACACACAAGCCATACACAAAATTCTCCAGTAAGCATCTCCAGTTAGCATGTCCACTTGTTGTGCTGATAACCCTTTGAACTACTGTCTCATCTTTCTCTTTACCTATAAATATCTCAGAGAAACTCTTATAATTATGGTCCCTATTTACTTACTGTACAATTTCTTCTCAGTCCACTGGAATCCAAATTTTACCCTGAGCTTTTCCAACAATGTTCTCCTTAAGTTTATTGATGACCACCTGCTACAGGTAAATGTTTCCCTCATCAGAAATGGTTCTGATGACAGAAAGAGGAAGGAGGAAGGGTGGAGCAGGGTTTCCCTGGTCAATGGTTCATGCTTGTGCCAGACTTCCTAGATGCTATGGCCTGGGGACTCCCCATCTAATCTCTTTCAGGAACTCCTAACCAGGTGCAGGAAATGCTAATTAGACATCCAACCAGGTGAGAAAAATGGGTGAGAAGGAGCTGTTGGAGCTACATTCGAACCCAGATACTCTCAGGGGGGTTGGGAGAACACCACGAAGCAAAAAGCTTTTTATATAGTTTTCATTAATCAGAGTTACCTGCCCGAAGCCGGTCCACCCTTGCTGCTTAACACAGCTGCTGCAGGGAAGAAACATCTGCACAGCTTATGTTTCAAGGGACCTGGCGTATATGGCATATGTTTGCTCCCCCTCTTAACACTATGTGTTTTAAACAGGACCACCTCCCCGAGAAAGGTTGTTTCCCCAGGTGAGGAGTTTTCCCTGAAGTTAGGGAGGGAATAAAATCCCTGAACTAAGTGCCAGGCGGGTAGTTAATCACTTTAACTATGAACAATCATGCTTAAGCTACATAATCTTTACTCTCTGGAATGGAGATAAGAAACAGCCTAACCTTTGGAATAGAAATTGATAGGATTAAAATCAACTGGTATAAATACAGATGTAACAAGATAATAAAACACAGAACCTGGCTGGAGATCCTGGCTAGAACCTGACTAGAGAACCTGGCTAGGCTGCTGATCAACTGAACGCTGTCTCCGTGTCATTCCTTCTTCGCTGACTCCGTCCACACCTTTGGGACCCCCTGGACCTGCTAGGGTTGGACCCCAACAAGTGGCACCCAGCAGGTGCCACAGCCACCATCATGTCAGACACGGACAGCAATGAATATTCTACTGGGGGCTGCCCATTTTCTTTAACCGGATTCCTTTTTGGCAACATCAGTGCAGCCGGGCAGCTGGAGGGGGAAAGCATCTTGGACGATGAGTGTAAGAAGAAATTGGCAGGCTTGGGGGCTTTGGGACTGGGCAGCCTGACCACTGAACTCACGGAAAATGAAGAACTGACTGGGAATGATGGTGCTCTGGTAAATGATGAAGGATGGATCAAGAGCACAGAAGATGCTGTGGACTATTCAGACATCAGTGAGGTAGCAGAAGATGAAAGTCGGAGATACCAGCACACAATGAGGAGCTTGCAGTCTCTTTGCCACTCAGAATATGATGATGATGACTATGATGCTGATT
Organism: Myotis myotis; assembly: GCF_014108235.1. NCBI lineage: Eukaryota > Metazoa > Chordata > Mammalia > Chiroptera > Vespertilionidae > Myotis > Myotis myotis. Next base: position 180,943,335 of record NW_023416335.1, read on the forward strand.
GTGAAGACATTGATTGAAAGTTGATGCCTCCTCCACCTCCACCCCCAGGACCATTAAAGAAGGATAAGGACCAGGATGCTATTACTGGTGTGTCTGAAGATGGAGAAGGCGTCATCTTGCCCTCCATCATTGCCCCTTCCTCTTTGGCCTCAGAAAAAGTGGACTTCAGTAGTTCCTCTGACTCAGAATCTGAGATGGGACCTCAGAAAACAACACAGGCAGAATCTGAGGATTGAAGCTGACCCTACCATTGGCTGAGATTATGCAGCATGATGCTACTAAGCTATTGCCAAGTGTCACAGAACTTTTCCCAGAATTTCGGCCTGGGAAGGTGTTATGCTTCCAACGTCTTTTTGGACCAGGAAAGAATGTCCCATTTGTTTGGCGGAGTGCTCAGAGAAAGAGGAAAAGGAGGCATCGTGAGCTGATACAGGAAGAGCAGATTCAGGAGGTGGAGTGCTCAGTAGAATCGGAAGTCAACCAGAAGTCTTTATGGACCTATGACTACGATCCGCCACCACCTCTAGAGCAGTGTCTCTCTGATGATGAAATCACAATGATGGCTCCTGTGGAGTCCAAGTTTTCCCAGTCTACTGGAGATATAGATGAAGTGACAGATACCAAACCAAGAGCAGCTGAGTGGCGTTATGGGCCTGCCTGACTGTGGTATGATGTGCTGGGTGTCCCTGAAAATGGCAGTGGGTTTGACTATGGCTTCAAACTGAGAAAGATGGAACATGAACCTGTGATAAAAGGTAGAATGATAGAGGACTTTAGGAAATTTGAGGGAAGCAGTGGCACTGATCCTCTGGCTGATGAAAACTTCCTGATGGCGACACAACAACATTGGGAGGATGATATCATCTGGGATGGGGAGGATGTCAAACACAAAGGGACAAAACTTCAGCGTGCAAGCCTGGCAGGCTGGCTTCCTTCCAGCATGACTAGAAATGCCATGGCTTACAATGTTAAGCAAGGTTTTGCAGCCACCCTGGATGATGACAAGCCTTGGTACTCCATTTTTCCCATTGACAATGAGGAGCTGGTGTATGGACGTTGGGAGGACAACATTATTTGGGATGCTCAGGCCATGCCCTGGCTGTTGGAGCCTCCTGTTTTGACACTTGATCCCAATGATGAGAATCTTATTTTGGAAATCCCTGATGAGAAGGAAGAGGCCACATCTAACTCCCCCTTCAAGGAGAGTAAAAAGGAATCATCTCTAAAGAAGAGTCAAATTCTCTTAGGGAAAACAGGAGTCATCAAGGAGGAACCACAGCAGAACATGTCTCAGCCAGAAGTGAAAGATCCATGGAATCTCTCCAATGATGCATATTACTACCCCAAGCAACAGGGTCTTCGAGGCACTTTTGGAGGAAATATTATCCAGCACTCAATTCCTGCTGTGGAATTACGGCAGCCCTTCTTTCCCACCCATATTGGGCCCATCAAACTCCGGCACTTCCATCGCCCAGCTCTGAAGAAGTACTCCTTTGGGGCATTGTCTCAGCCAGGCCCCCACTCAGCCCAACCCTTGCTAAAGCACATAAAAAAGAAGGCTAAGATGAGAGAACAAGAGAGGCAAGCTTCAGGTGGTGGAGAGATTTTTTTATGCGCACATCTCAGGACCTCACAGGCAAAGATGGAGATCTTATTCTAGCAGAATACAGTGAGGAAAATGGTCCGTTAATGATGCAGGTTGGCATGGCAACCAAGATAAAAAACTATTATAAGCGGAAACCTGGAAAAGATCCCGGGGCCCCAGATTGTAAATATGGAGAAACTGTTTATTGCCATACCTCTCCTTTCCTGGGCTCTCTCCATCCTGGCCAGTTGCTGCAGGCGTTTGAGAACAATCTTTTTCGTGCCCCAATTTATCTTCATAAGATGCCAGAAACTGATTTCCTTATCATTCGGACAAGGCAAGGTTACTACATTTGGGAATTGGTGGATATCTTTATGGTTGGCCAGCAGTGCCCCTTGTTTGAAGTTCCTGGGCCCAACTCCAAAAGGGCCAATACACATATTCGAGATTTTCTTCAGGTTTTTATTTACCGCCTCTTCTGGAAGAGTGCAGATCGGCCACGGCGGATCCGAATGGAAGATATAAAAAAAGCCTTTCCCTCTCATTCAGAAAGCAGCATCCGGAAGAGGCTAAAGCTCTGTGCTGACTTCAAACGCACAGGGATGGACTCAAATTGGTGGGTGCTGAAGTCTGACTTTCGTTTACCAACTGAAGAGGAGATCAAAGCTATGGTGTCTCCAGAGCAGTGCTGTGCTTATTACAGTATGAGAGCTGCAGAGCAGCGACTCAAGGATGCTGGCTATGGTGAGAAGTCCTTTTTTGCTCCAGAAGAAGAAAACGAGGAAGATTTCCAGATGAAGACTGATGATGAGGTTCGCACTGCTCCTTGGAACACCACAAGGGCCTTCATTGCTGCCATGAAGGCCAAGTGTCTCCTGGAGGTGACTGGGGTGGCAGATCCCACAGGGTGTGGTGAAGGATTTTCCTATGTGAAGATTCCAAACAAACCAACACAACAGAAGGATGATAAAGAGCCTCAGCCAGTGAAGAAAACAGTGACAGGAACAGATGCAGACCTCTGTCGCCTCTCTTTTGAAAAATGCCAGGCAACTTCTACGTAAATTTGGCGTGCCTGAGGAAGAGATTAAAAAGTTGTCCCACTGGGAAGTGATTGATGTGGTGCGCACAATGTCAACAGAACAGGCCTGTTCTGAGGAAGGGCCAATGAGTAAATTTGCCCGTGGATCAAGGTTTTCTGTGGCTGAGCATCAAGAACGTTACAAAGTGGAATGTCAACGCATCTTTGACCTACAAAACAAGATTTTGTCATCAACTGAAGTCTTATCAACTGATACAGATATCAGCTCAGCTGAAGACAGTGACTTTGAAGAAATGGGGAAGGCTATAGAGAACATGTTGTAGAATAAGAAAACCAGCTTTCAGCTGTCACATGAACGGGAGGAGCAGGAGCGGAAGGAACTACAGAGGAATGCTACTGGCAGCAGCAGGAAACAATCACAGAGATGATGATGCAGCTTCTGTGACTAGCCTGAACTCTTCTGCCACTGGCCGTTGTCTCAAGATTTATCGCACATTTCGAGATGAAGAGGGGAAAGAATATGTTCGCTGTGAGATGGTCCGAAATCCAGCTGTCATAGATGCCTATGTGCGCATACGGACTACAAAAGATGAGGAGTTCATTCGAAAATTCGCCCCTTTTGATGAACAGCATCAAGAAGAGATGCGAAAAGAACGGCGGAGGATTCAAGAGCAGCTGAGGCGGCTTAAGCAGAACCAGGAGAAGGAGAAGCTTAAGGGTCCTCCTGAGAAAAAGCCAAAAGAGTTGAAGGAGCGTCCTGACCTAAAGCTGAAATGTGGGGCTTGTGGAGCCATTGGGCACATGAAGACAAACAAATTCTTCCCCCTCTATTATCAAACAAATGCTTTACCTTCCAATACTGTTGCCAAGACAGAGGAACAGGAAGAGGAGTTGGAAAAGACAGCCATTTATAATGATAATGAAGAACTTGTCAAGGTTGAAGGGACCAAGATTGTTTTGGGGAAACAGCTAATTGAGAGTGCAGATGAGGTTCGCAGAAAATCTCTGGTTCTCAAGTTCCCTAAAAGCAACTCCCTCCTAAGAAGAGACAGCGAGTTGGAACCACTGTTCACTGTGACTATTTGAATAGACCTCATAAGTCCATCCACCGGCGCCGGACAGACCCCATGGTGACACTGTCATCTATCTTGGAGTCTATCATCAACGACATGAGAGATCTTCCAAATACTTACCCTTTCCACACTCCAGTCAATGGGAAGGTTGTAAAGGACTACTACAAAATTATTACTAGACCAATGGACTTACAGACACTTCATGAAAATGTGCGTAACCACCTCTACCCATCTCAGGAAGAGTTCAGAGAGCATTTGGAGCTCATTGTGAAAAATAGTACAACCTACAATGGGCCAAAGCACTCCTTGACCCAGCTCTCTCAATCCATGCTGGATCTCTGTGATGAAAAACTCAAAGAGAAAGAAGACATATTGGCTCGTCTAGAGAAAGCTATCAATCCCTTGTTGGATGATGATGACCAAGTGACATTTTCTTTTATTCTGGATAATATTGTCACCCAGAAGATGATGGAAGTTCCAGATTCTTGGCCATTTCATCACCCAGTTAATAAGAAGTTTGTTCCAGATTATTATGAAGTGATTGTCAGTCCAATGGATTTAGAGACTATATGTAAGAGTATCTCCAAGCACAAGTATCAGAGTAGAAAGAGCTTTCCAGATGATGTCAACCTTATCCTTGCTAACAGTGTTAAGTACAATGGGCCTGAAAGTCAGTATACTAAGACTGCTCAGGAGATTGTGAACGTCTGTTGCCAGACATTGACTGAGTATAACGAACATTTGACTCAACTTGAGAAGGATATTTGTGGTGCGCACAATGTCAACAGAACAGGCCTGCTCTGGGGAAGGGCCAATGAGTAAATTTGCCCATGGATCAAGGTTTTCTGTGGCTGAGCATCAAGAACGTTTGGACCCAATGACCCCAGGGCCTTATACACCTCAGCCACCTGGTTTATATGATACCAACACATTCCTCAGTATGTCTAGAGATGCCTCTGTATTTCAAGATGAGAGCAATATGTCTGTCCTGGATATTCCCACTACCACTCCAGAAAAGCAGGTGACACAGGAAGGTGAAGGTGCAGATGGTGATCTTGCAGATGAAGAGGAAGGAACCGTGAAACAGCCTCAAGCCAGTGTCCTGTATGAGGATTTGCTTATGTCTGAAGGAGAAGATGATGAGGAAGATGCTGGCAGTGACGAAGAAGGAGATAATCCTTTCTCTGCTATCCAACTGAGTGAAAGTGGAAGTGACTCTGATGTGGGATCTGGTGGGATAATACCCAAACAGCCCCGCATGCTTCAGGAGAACACAAGGATGGGCGTGGAAAATGAAGAAAGCATGATGTCCTATGAGGGAGACGGTGGGGAGGCTTCTCATGGTTTGGAGGATAGCAACATCAGTTATGGGAGCTATGAGGAGCCCGACCCCAAGACAAACACCCAAGACACAAGCTTCAGCAGTATCGGTGGGTATGAGGTATCAGAGGAGGAAGAAGATGAGGAGGAAGAGCAGCGCTCTGGGCCGAACGTGCTATGCCAGGTCCACCTGTCAGAGGACGAGGGGGACAGTGAGGATTTCCACTCGATTGCTGGGGACAGTGACTTGGACTCTGATGAATGAGGCTTCCTTTGGGCCTCCTTGGTCAGCCTTCCCTGTTCTCCAGCCTAGGTGATTTAATTTGTTTATATTTGTACAGTGTCTGATCCTGAAATCACCAGGTTAATTCACACCTTCGCCTTTAAAAAATAGTAAGTAAATAATATTGAACTAATCGCCTCTCCTGATCTTCCTGGGGGCGATGTCACCCTTTGGATTAAAATCAAGCAACTTCCTTCCCCTTCCACTGATAAAAATAGAGCAATCTCCTCCTCCTTCAGTGCTTGCCTTTAACTTCATTTATTGTTCTTTGTATCATTTTTCTCTGGGGAAGGAGGAGAAATTATGAAAGGACTAATAGCTTTATGTCCTCTTGGTATACTAGAAATTTTCCAAGCATGGTATCATTTCAGTTTTCTAGCAGGCTGGAACACAAACATGACCCTTGGTCCTTTCCAGTCAATAGAGAGGAGAGAGGCCCCCCATTCAAAACAGGCTCCCTAAATTAGAAAGGAAGCCTAAATTAGGTCCTTCGGCTCCTATGAGCTCCATGTCTAAATTTCAAAGGGCGATAAGAGAAGCTGAAGCTAATGGAGATCTTGAATTCTCACTCTGCTTCCCAGTCGTGTATGAGAGTGAGGGGAATGAAAACCCCACCTGGGAGTCTATACCTTACAAAATACTTAAAGAATTAAAATTGGCCTGCTCTGAATATGGACCTCTAGCTCCTTACACACAAACCTTGGTAAAAGCCCTAGCCAGTAAATGGATGACTCCTTATGATTGATCACAAGTTTGTAAAGCCTGTCTCTCAGGAGGCAATTACTTATTATAGAAAACTGAATATGATGATCTTGCTAAGAGAGCTGTAGCCACTAGCAAAAATTCCAGAGGAGGAATAACCCTAGACATGATATTAGGAGAAGGTGAGTTTATCATGGCTCAGGAGCAACTGTATATGCCCAAAGAGGCACTTATTAAAGTAAACAGTTGTGCAGTAAATGCCTGGAAATCCTACCTTGTACAGTAGGAAAAACAACCACCCTTACAGAGGTTAAACAGAAGGTCGAGGAACCATATCAGGATTTCCTTTCTCGCCTCATACAGGCAGTCAAGAGAGTAATCAATAACAAAGAGGCAGCCAATATCCTAATCAAACAACTGGCTTTTGAAAATGCTAATAATACCTGTCAGGCTTTATTAAGGCCGATTCGCAGAATGGGAACTATAAATGATTTTATAAAACAGTGTGCTGATATAAGTCCAGCATTTATACAGGGTGTAGCTATAGCTGCAGCTCTCAAAGGGGAGACATACCCTCAATATCTATAGGACAAGCCAGCACTAATACAGGTAATAAAAGAAATATGAACTGCTACTCTTGTGGCTTATCTGGGCACTTTAGCAGAGAATGCCCAAATAAAAATAATAATAGGCCAGATGGCAAGCTCCACGACAGCCTGGAAATACATCAGGGAATAATATTAACCCTCCAAAAACTGTTTGTCCCCGATGTCAGAAAGGATTCCATTGGGCGAAGGAATGTAGATCAAAATACCATAAAATGGTCAGCCTTTAAATTCTACAATCGGCTCCCAAGGAGGTTCTATCCCATCACCTCAATTGAGAAACTTGAGAGGGGGCCAGCCCCACGCCCCTGCAATAATAGGGGCATCAATCCTCAACCCCTTTTCAAATTTCAATCAGTCAATGACCTCTTCAGGGCAACCCCAGACAGTGCAGGGTTGGACCTCCATTCAACCACCCATGCAATACTACCCCAGATTCGCCAGTAACAGCCATTCCTACAGGAGTGTCCGGGCAGCTGCCTGAGGGAACTGTAGGTTTAATATTAGGACGGAGCTCCACCTCGTTACAGGGGATCTTAGTCATACCATAAATTGTTGATGCAGACTACACGGGAGAAATACAGATTTTACTTTCCCCACCCACTATACAGATTCAGCCCAACCAGAATATTGCCCAATTACTCCTGTTACCAATACATAAAATAGGGACAGCTGTTACCCAGGAAGCCAGAGGGGCCAGAAGCTTTGGATCTAGTGATGTAGCATTTTGGATACAAGAAATCCAGGCTGCTAGACCTACAAAAATTTTACAAATTTAGGGAAAACCAATTGAAGGCCTGTTGGATACAGGAGCAGATGTTTCCTGCATAGCAGGGAAGGATTGGCCCTCTTCATGGCCCACGCACACCACCTCCACTTCCCTAGTAGGACTAGGCAAGGCATCTAATGTAAAAAAGAGTTCTCAGATTTTAACTTGGGCTGATGAAGATCAACATTCAGGAACATTCTGTCCCTATGTAATTACAACTATCCCCTTTACCTTATGGGGAAGAGATATCTTGTCTCAAATGGGAGTTCTATTATATAGCCCCAGCGGTGTTTGATTTACTCCTGTTACAAAAAATTACAAGAAAATGAGTTTAAATAGTCCTCTCCTCATCACGTTCTACAACATACTCTATTTGTAATTAATATACTAAATGTAGTTTCTGAGGGAAATTCCCTGATGTACAGACATTGGAACCCTGATCTAACTAAACCTAAAACCCTCGTCAAATGGAGAGACTTGCTTACAGGAGCCTGGAAGGGACCTGATGTACTTTTAACCTGGGGGAGAGGACGTGCTTGTATATTTCCACAGGATGCAGACTCACCTGTGTGGATTCCAGACTGTCTAGTCCAACCTTATGTCTCACCGCCCTCCGTCTCCACCTCACTCTAGCACACCTGACCATTGCCCGTCTGCAGCAGATGTGCAGCCCTGAGCTGGAACCACTTGTCCATTGGGAGAATCACATGTGCCTCCTTTTTGTCTGTCCATATGTCCCAGCTTTGCCTCACATCTCCTTTCCTTTTTCTTTTTTTTAAATCTGACTAATTGTTTGCTGGTTCTTTGGCCTTCCTCCTTCTCTCCTGAACACAGGCTTTTATAGAATCTCCCTACCCTACTGTTCCAGGAAGGGCACCTCCCTTTTCTGTCATGACTGGGGGTCTCTGGTATATGCCCCATACGTGGAGTTGTCTTGTGCCAAGAGCCTGACATCCTGGGCTGAGAAAGCCCTGTCCCGGGACTACATGCTGACAGGCCATTCCTCCCTTGTCCTGTATTGGCCTCTCTTGCCCTTGTGTCAAGAGGGACCCTCTTCTCACAGTCCATTTGCAGGTGAGGGGAGCCCAAGGCAGGTGCTGGGTGTGGAGGCCACGGGGGCATAGGCTACCAAGGAGACAGAACTGAATCTCTTGCAAGGGGGGTGCTGCCCCTCCCTCATTCACTTCACATCACCCTGCTTGGCCCCAGAGGATGGCTGGTTAGCCAGAGACGGGTAAGATTCCTCAGGGAAGGAATGACCTAAGACAGGCACAGTCACAGAGGGGTCATCAGGAGACAACTTAGGGGTCAACAGAGGTGGGGCACAGACCCTCACCCCCCCAACTTTGCAGAGGCCTGAACCCTCACCCTTTCTGAGGGAGGTCTCCTTCCCCCATGGCTGCTTCACTTTCCACGCCCAGCTCAGATTGGGACCCAGGTAAAAACAGAGACTGGCTGACAGCAGCTGCCCTCTCACTGCAACAGGACTTGTTTCCCATTTCTACCTTAGACCACAGGGAAAGGGGCAGCTGAAGGAAAGGGCTGTGTCAGGATGCTGCCATCTTCCCTTTCTTCTTTCTTTTTTTTTCTAAACACTTCCATGCCTTGTAGTTCTTTTGCTTTCTCTTCTTTTTCTCTCTATTACCCTCCATCTCCACCTCATCCTCCTCCTCCCCAGTATCTTCCCTATCAGCTGACCCAGAAGGCACAGCTGACTCCTCCCCAGACATCGATACCACCATCAATTGCAGCCTTGATGGACCTTTTGATGCAGCCCTTCAACTCGCTGATGCTTCGGGAAGCCCATCACCAATGATGCCGCCTGCTAGCCAGATCAACAAGGACAACCAAACCACCAACTTAAGGACAGCTGAAATCCCTTGACTGAAGAGGCCAGCAACCTTCTACAGGAACAAGGCTCCTTGTGCACTCCATCCACTATGTTTATAGCTATGCTCGCTATCATTGCTTGTCAGTCTTCTTCCGAGTCTTAAACAACCCAATCTGAGAGGTGGCCGCTGATTTACACGCGCTATCATTTAAAAAATAAAAAAGGGGGAATTTGCCGGAAGCCAGTCCACCCTTGCTGCTTGACACAGTTGCTGCAGGGAAGAAACATCTGCACAGCTTATGTTTCAAGGGACCTGGTGTATATGGCATATGTTAGCTCCCCCTCTTAACACTATGTGTTTTAAACAGGACCACCTCCCCGAGAAAAGTTGTTTCCCCAGGTGAGGAGTTTTCCCTGAAGTTAGGGAGGGAATAAAATCCCTGAACTAAGTGCCAGGCAGGTAGTTAATCACTTTAGCTATGAACAATCACGCTTAAGCTACATAATCTTTACTCCCTGGAATGGAGATAAGAAACGCCCTAACCTTTGGAATAGAAATTGATAGGATTAAAATCAACTGGTATACATACAGATGTAACAAGATAATAAAACACAGAACCTGGCTAGAAATCCTGGCTAGAACCTGACTAGAGAACCTGGCTAGGCTGCTGATCAATTGAATGCTGTCTCCGCCCACACCTTTGGGAACCCTTGGACCTGCTGGGGCTGGACCCCAACAGTTACCAAAGAAGAAATCATAATTGACACTGCTGATTTCTGATGCTTCTTAAAGTTCCATTATTTCCCCAATAGTTTTCCTTCCAAAAACTGGCTGCATGACCTCCCTCTGTCTTTTAATGTTTAAATGTAATACTTTTCTTTGCCTTCATCTTCATTAGTCACCCTCCATCTTTAAAGATTGTTGATGAACTCCATTTCCTCTTTGAATCCCTTTCTGTTTTGTTCTGCTTTTGCTGGTACAGTAAACTTATTTCTCCTCTTCCTCCTCTTTGCATATCTTTCTCTTCTTCATATTGTGATTTTACAGTTTATTCTGATTCTTTATTGGAAAAACATAACTTTCAGACTGAGTACAACAAGAAAACAATTTCTCATGAATTCTCAGGCACTTCTTGTATCACATGATCAACTATCTCTCTGAGTAAAGCAGCCACACATTTTACTTTTAATATTTCATGTCTACATCGTTTAAACTATACAGAATAAAGGCAATCCGAAATAGAGGGCAGGCTATTAAACAATTCAATAGGCAAACTCCTTTCCATCCAAATAGAACAAATTGTAGCATATTTTTACAATAAACTTGAGGATATATATTAGCATAGCCCCACTTTCCCTAAAATAGGAGTTAGCAGTGAAAAGTAGGAGACCTGCATATTTTTAAAAAGAATAAAGAGGTTTGTAAGCAAATAATCATTGATATGCACTTTGCTGATTCAATTATGTGAAAGTCCTGATTTTTAAAGATGACATCCCTGGTGCCAATCATTAGGTGGCTCTTGTGTGATTAATACATAGACTATTGGGCTTGCTAGAAAGTGCCTTTGATCCAATGTGGTCTTTCTTGTGTTCTTATGAACTTCAATTTCATGTTTAAATTATAACTCTTTCTCTCTGAAATTCCATCTGTGCATGAATAATCAGAACACTTTTCCCTTATCTACATATTTCACCATTATTTTAGATGATAAAAAAATTCTTGTACTTGTGTTTCGTTAAACCTAAGAAAGCGGATCTGTGCAACACTTGACTAAGGATTTACATGCTTCTAAAAAAAACAGCTGGGTTGAAATGTGCTGATCTTCCTGCTCAGTAATCATGCCTTCCCATACACCCATATTTCAATAGCTAATAACCTGGCATGCTCATTTCACTGGCGATGTAAATGACAAGCTTTCATTTTGTTGCAGATGATCACACTGCCACAAACAGTGTTTCATTTTATGGAAACATACCTGTGTGAGTGGAATGCTTTTGATTCTACAGCCTGTGCAATGGGACAGCTAGCACCCAGTCATGCAATTTATTAAAACATGGTCATTCCTAATCCTGAAATCTTACATTTATAGGCTTCTTAATAACATACAAGGTAAACTTTTTCTTTGCTGGAATTTTGCTCACATTGGACAATTTTTTTAAGGTAGAGTGCTTGATGAAGGCCCTGGAGTCTTTAACAGCAAAAGTGAAGCCAAAAGTTGCATTTCTATGGGGGAAATCGGCAGTGTTCAACAGTGAGCCATAGACAATGGCATTATGCATTCCTTTCTTGTTTCTCTGTAACATTTCCCTTGAACTCTTCACTTGCTAGTATCTTAATTAAAGGCATTTTTCTCGGAGCAGAGGTTGTTACAAATGAATCAGAGCAGCATAAACTTGTCAAAATATTTAGAAATCTGGATAAAATAAATAAAATTTGTATGGAAGACTATTACATGAGCAAGTGCCAAACCATGTCACATAGAGATAGTATGATCAAAAAAACAAGCAAAATAAAGACCTAATGTGTCAAGAAAATTCTGTAACTAATGTTTTGATTCCAGAAGAGAAAAATGCTATACAGATACAGAAAGACAATATGACTGTAGTGGGCAGTTAGGCATGAGCAGAGTAAGAACGATAGGCCAGGCACAGAGGGTCACCAGGGCGGAGAGCTCTGGGTGCCTAGCCATGGGCAAAACTGTAAGTCCTGGCACAACCACTCCCTTGAGCATTAATCCCTGGAAGATAGCATCTATACTTCAGCTAGGTTTCAGCTCCAGTCCCAGAGAAGCAACAAAATCAGAGAGAGTGACCCCATGGCTGACAGGACCAGCTGCATTGAATAAAGACCCCCTGATGCCAATCAATCAGTGGAAACCACGAGGGGGCACACCTGGAAAGCTGATGAATATTCTGTTGAGATCCTCCCCCTGAGACCTCCAGATAAAAGCACTCAGGATGGAGGACCCAGAATGGCTGTCTCTATGGAACAAGCCCGTGCCTTTACCCACCCCCTTCCTTCCCCAGGGTGCTTACACCCTGACCCCCCAGTGCCTTAAATATTTCCCCCTCAAAACATCTTTTCCTTGGTCTTTGTATCTTGTTTTCTCCTAAGCACTGAGGGCCCTTCTGCTGTAACTTGTTTCCTAAACCCATTTTTTCTATGGCTCACTTTTCCACCTCTTTGATTTTTCTAAATAAACTTTCTCTTATCATTTGAATCTTGGTTCTGAATTCTTCTCTTAGCCAGAACTCAAATACCCAGGTTGCTGAGCCAAGGCCTAACACCTAGTGCCTTTTCTGCCACTAATATTATCATGGGGGATTGATAAGACAAAAAAGTGTTTATGTAATCCATGGGAAGTTGTAGACAGAACATTCTTTGACTGACACGATGGCTAGTCTGGGAGTTGAACAGGGTAGAGATTTCATGACTGACATGCACTTAATCTTTTCCCTGTTGGACATGACTTGTCTCTTTCCAGCCCTGAGCTCTGTCAATCAAGGTGCAAAATTAGGGTGAAAATATTTGGCATGTAAGCTGCCCCTTCATGTACGCCATGACATGAACCATTCTATCTCAATGTTCTTAAAGGAATCACATGCCAACCCCTCAAAATATATATGGCATTACTTTGCCATATATACTTACTTTTAATTTACTCTATAAATTCTTTCCACTTGAAAACGTTATTCCTTTGATTGGCCCCCATGTAATATTATTCTGCCCAATAATATAATCAACATCTGCATCTGCTTATCATTTTAAATCTCTTTATTCACATAAAACAAAACAATCAAGCAAACAAACAACAAAGACTCGAGAGCTCATTAAGACAATCCCACATAACTCTGGATCCCCGTATCTCATCTTAGGCATATAAACCATGTATAAATAGTCCAAAGTGAGTTGGCAAACATGAATCCTGAATCTTAAAAACAAAGAGATGCATCATTTTGCCTCTGAGGTTGTTTTCAGGTATATTTTCCAATTACTCTCACACTTGCAAAGTTGAAAATCAAGACAAAGATCCTTATCTTTTAACCCACCTGTATTGCCTTAATCTTACCTATCTATGAGAGATTATTAAAAATTAATTTCCCCTTAAGATTCAGACATTTTTTAGTCCTGCCATCTGGAAAGGACACTTTCAAAGTGGAATCATAAAGCTAACAAGTCTGCTTTCAGTTAAGATTATAATGTCAACCTCTGAACTCTCTCTAAAACACAGAACATATTCCTTGAAATTATGATCCGACTTCCTCATAAAATCAACATTTATACTTTGAAATACATATCCTACATCCTAACCTGGTATCCACACATGTACAGGACATTGTAAAATTTTCAAGCAGCCAATATCTGACCTAAAAATTTTAAAGTATTTATGGACTTTTTAAGGCAAAATAAAGAAGTAATGAATAATATACTGATCAACTTTGTAGACATTAATTTTGACACCAGGCCTAGAGGTATAACACTTGTGTGCCCCTAGCCAATGCCACACCTGATTTTTTTTTTTTTTTTTTTACCAACCTCATGGATTTTATTTCTTTTATTACATATCTATGTCTAAATCAGCATAAAATTATTTTGCTTGCTTTAAAATTTTATGTAAATGGTCTGGCAATGCAAACAATCAATAGCAGATTTAGTCCCTTAATGTTTCTACTAGTATATATTTTCCAATGTTTGATTTCCACAATATATTTAACCATTCTACCATTGATAGATTTGCATTGTTTTTAGATTTTTGCTATTTCACAGAGTACATTCTCCTACATGCCTCCTGGTGCCCATTTGTCAGAGTTTGTCTAGACTAGAGTATAAAACAACAGTGAAATTACTATGCCATCCTTAACCTGCCTTTACATTGAGTTTTGTAGTGAGACTGTCATCAGGATGGTGACATAGATTCTTCCTGACTTTACTCCTCTCACAAGAAGAACAACTAACAACTACTCAAAAGTAAGACATCACTGAGAGAATTGTTTTCCAAAATTATTTCTCTTGGTGAATTTGTTAATTTCTGTTTCAACACCACACTGACTTAATTATTATGACTTCAAAATAATTGTTGCTCTATAAAAGAAAAGTTTCCATTTTGTTCTTAATGAGTTCCACCAAAAAGATTGTTGAGATTTTGAAGGAATTGCATTGACTCTATATCCTCATTTATGTTTCTAAATGTTATAGAGCAAAATTTAGAAATTTCTCCAGAGACATTATTCTGGTTATCTCTTACTAGAGGCCCGGTGCACGAAATTCATGCACCAGGGGATGGAGGATCCCCTTAGCCCAGCCTGCACCCTCTCCAATCCAGGACCCCTTGGGGAATGTCCGAATCCCTGGGATCAGGCCTAAACCGGCAGTTGGACATCCCTCTCACAATCCTGGGCTGCTGGCTCCTAATCACTCACCTGCCTGCCTGCCTGATTGCCCCTAACTGCACCCAATGCCGGCCAGGTTGCCCCCAACTGCCCCTCCCTGCCGTATTGGTCGCTCCTAACTGTCCCCCCTGCCAGCCTGATCACCCTTTCCTGTCCCATCCCTCTGCCGTCCTGGTTGCCCCTAAATGCCCACCCCCCTGCAAGCCTAGTTGCCCCTCACTGCTTCCCCTGCCAGAATAATTGCCCCCAAATACCCCCCTGCTGGCCTGGTCGCTCCCAAGAGCACCCCCTGCCAGCCTGGTCGCCCCTAACTGCCTGCCTTCTCCCCCGCTGACCTGGTCACCTCTTACTGCCCCCCCACCCCCGCCAGCCTGGTCACACCCAACTGTCCCCCTCTGCTAGCCTGGTTGCCCCTCATGGCCCTCTTGCTGGCCTTGTCACCCCACGCAGCCTGCTTGTTCAGTCGTTTTGTTGTCCCTCACTAACCCCCCTGCTGGCCTGGTTGTAGGCAGCCATCTTGTGAAGGCATGAGGGTTAATTTGCATATTACCTCTTTATTATATAGGATTGATGTAATGCATCATCCCCAAATTCAGTAACTTCAAAACAATGCAAACATTGCATTACCTTTCATGGTTTCTGTTTCCAGGGTTTTTGAAAGGGAAGGACTTATCTGGACAGTCCTGGCCCAACCCCTCTCTCTCTCTCTCTCTCTTTCTGTGGTTGTAGGAGATGATGACTGAGACTGGAAAATGTGGGGGCCCATGAGGAGGGAGGAAATGAGCAGCTGGGAGATACAGATTGCCCTGTATCTTTCTCCCTGTAGTCTCAGGGCCTTTGCCAGGGACTCTCCACAAGGGGTAAATGGAGCACCTTCCAGTAAGTGACTGAGTCCGAACAGTCAACACTGTAAGTAATAGGAAGCAGAAGTGCCAATTTCTTTAAAACCTGCGTCTGGAGACTGGCACAGCATCACTTCCACTAGATTGTATTGGTCAAACAGTCAAAAAACCAGATTCACAGGGACGGGCATATACCTCCCCTTGTAATGAGAGATTGTCAAAGAATTTTAGGATAGTGTTTGTAAACTGTACAACTGCTGTTAGATTGATTGTGAGGAAGGTTCTATTTTTAAATGCTATTGCAAACTGTTGCAAATGGTGTCTTTTTTAAAAGATTACTTTTTCTAACGGTTGGTTGCTGAGGTATAGAAATAGGTATTTAAAATGTATATCCAACAACATAGGTAAGCTTTTAATGCATTCCCATAATGATTCTTTTGGATTTCTAAGTACAAACTCACATCATCTCTATATAATGACAGTTTTATTTCTCTTTTTCACATCTGGTTTCTTTTATTTACTGTTCTAACCTTACTGCACTGCCTAGACCTCTAATACAATGTTAATAGAATTGAGGAAAGCAAGAACTCTTGTCCTTGAGTTCAAAAGAATGATTTTACCTTTTTGCAATGAAATGTGATGATTTCTGTATGTCATTTGTTGATATTCTTTTTCAAGTTAAATAATTCCTTTCTATTTTTAGTTTGCTCACATTTAAAAAATACTAAAGAATAGATGTTGGATTATATCTAATTTTTTTCTACATCTCTTGAGATAATCATATAATTTTTCTCCTTTAATCTGGTGAATTTCTAATGTGAAACCAATGTTACATTTCCCTAAAATAACCAACTTGGTCCTGATATATCATCTTTTTATACATCACTGTATTTAATTTGCTAATATTTTTAGCATTTTTTTAATCTATAATTACATCCTAATTGATACCATATTTTTTTTTCTTTCTTATATGGTCTTTGTCTGGATATTTTTCAAGGTTATGTTAGACTCCTCAAATAAGTTAGGGATTATGCTCTTTGTCTTAACTTTAGGGTACTTTATACTATAGATTACAATAATTTGTTCCACAATTGTTTTGTAGAACTCATCCTTGCAAAATATCTAGACCTGGTATTTTTCTTTTTTGGGAGGGTAGCATATTTTATTTTGATTCACTTGATTTAACATTTATAAGACTATTCAGGATTTTCTTACTTTTATTGAAATAGTTTGGGTAAGTTATTTTCCTTTATTTCTTCCTGTCTCTTTTTTTGTTCTGTCTGAGGCTAAAAAACCCCAAATAAACTAACATAAAAGTTATTAATGCCTCATAAATAATTGTTAATCTTTTTAAATGTTTCAAATCATATTAGCTTTCTTTTTATTTACTGATTAAATTTAGAGATGGAGAGGAAGGGAGAGAAAGAGAGGAGAGAGAGAGAAACATCCATTTGTTGTTCCATTATTTATGCATTCCATGGTTGATTCTTGTATGTCCCCTGACCCAGGATTGAACCCCCAACCTTGGCTTATCAGGTCAATGCCTAAGTGAGCTACCCGGCCAGGGCCTGCATAACATTTTATTTCTAAAATGAAAGTGATTTCAGAAAAACTCTTCTATGCATTATTACTCAGTTCATTTTTAATCGTATCCAAAGTGAAATAAACATGAAACACTTTAAGGGTTAAAGCTCCTCTCATTCCAGTATCAAGAGCTTCACCTCATTAGGAAAGGATAATCTTGGGATAAAAAAGAGTCTGAATTTAGGCAAATGAGTAAATGTAGAGACTCCTCTATCTCAACAAACATATCAGAACCATCTAAGATTTTTTTTTTCAAACCACACACTATACATGACTTTACTCACATCCTGGGAGACTCCAATGCCCTCCCTTAGGTTGAAAACCACTCTGGAGTGATCCATCATTTTATTTCAAAAAATAAAGGGTAAGATACAAAAAAAAGAGGGTAAGATAAACTATTGTAAACTGTTAATGCTACCTCAGAATTGGTGTCCTAATTTGATTGATTAAATCAGAGCCGATAGACTTACTGGCATGATTCATTCTATTCCAATTTAACTGGAAGAAATCCTAGATGCCTGGCTACATAATGTGGAGATCTCCCCTCTAACATTCCTAATTATTATTGAGCCAGCCTAGTCCACCACTGGAATATGTCATGATGTAGTCAGTTCTACTGTTCTAATGCATTACCTTATAGAATTCTTTTGGAATCCACTTTCATAAAGCTTTTTTGCCTCTTGGCCTATTTCCATTATAATCTATTTTCCACACCCAGACCAAGAATTGTCTTTAAATTAAAGAGTTCCAAATTCCATTGGCACATTTTGCATATTGGGGTTCCAAATCCTTCACCATCTTTATTGCTATCCTCAGAATGTACTATAGTTTTTCTGTTCATATAATCCCTGCACTAATAACAAGTCTTCTCCCTAGAATGTTGTCCCCTTTCTGCCTTGAAAAATTTAAGATCCAGTTCTTAATTCATTTTTCCCTCCCCGCTTTTCTCTCTTCTTCCCTTCCTTCTTCCTTTCCTCCCTCTCACAATAATCATTAAGAAATATTGTGCCAGGATGGGGACATAACACAAAAAGTTCCTGTCATTAAGATGCTTACAATCTAGTAACATGTGATTGACAACCACACACAAGCAAGTAATTGAATATTATAGCAGATCATTGAGCGCTATAGAATAAAAACTAAGGTTGACAACCAATGGTTGTTGGCACCAATTTAACACCAACAGGAATCCCCAATTTGGGGTGCAGTAAAGAAGAAAACTTTATTCAGTGCATGACAGCTCAATTGTGATATAGCATGGCCATGAAAACAGTATGGCTGTGAAGCAGCCCTGGTCCCAGGCCCCTGACAGGCTAGACAGCTCTGCTCTGCCCCTTTATGGTCTGTTCCACTCTGTGAGTGCCTGTGGTCCTGCCTCACAGGTTAGCTTCACTCCGCTCTGGAGATCTTCAGTGTTTTAGCTTAGCCAGGGAGACAGTCTTCATTCTTCAGTGAAAAGGGAAGTATACTCTGGAAGCCATAGGGGAGCTGGCTTATAGGGACAGAAGTCCCCACTCCTGGCCTTATGTCCATCCTCATGCAAATGAGGACTCCAAATCCTCACCAAATGATTGGTCCAAAAGGCAGCGTCCTGATTGGTCAGAATAGAGCTGCTCTGATTGGCCAGAGCTGTACAGCTCAGATGGAATGGGGAAAGCCTCAGTCCTATTGGTTGAAATAGGATTCCAGGAATTCCTTTCTAAAGGCTGGCTCAAATGGTAGAAACACAGTGCAGGCAGGAAGGTCAATGCAGAGGCAGGCAGTTAAGCACAGGTTTCACTGTGAAGTGCAGTTTGTAGAAGAGGTTCCTTTTTAGAAATAGCTACTAAGCACTGCTTTTAAAAAAAAAAAATTATTTGAGTCCAGTTAACCACCAGGAACCCTTCTTAGTTTGTGTCTTCCCCACCCCACCTGTTAGAAAGGAATCCTTTTCCTTCTTTACTGAACATACTTCTACTTTTTCTTGGAGTTTAAACTTAGACATCATCAACTATTAAACACATGTTAGGTTGGTTCCAAGGAATGAGCAGACAATGGTTACAAAATAGGTGTGGTTCTGGTGATTTTAATTTAATGGAGGAGATGGAACTGAAAAAATGTCCCCAAATAGACACACAATTTCGAACTGCAAGATCTAGCCTCAGGGAAAGATAAAGAGGGCCAGAATCTGACATGCACATGGCAGTCTGGAAAAGCTCGGTGAAAAAGCGATCTCTTCAGTGGAGTTTCTTCCTTGGCCCTCAAAGGCTAGTTGGGTACTCTCCTTTATACTTCTGTAACACACAGTGCTGAACATCATTACAGCCTTATACTGGTTTTTAAATTGTCTGTTCATTTGACAACTAGAGAAAATGTCTTATTCATTGTTGTATTGCAAGAATCACCACAGGTCCTATTCCATATTAGGTGGGAACCCAATAAATGTTTGTTGAGACATGCATCTAATAAATGAAGTACCCTAACATGACAAGAATAAAATTAATATTTCTAAAATGAATGGTTAAACACCGTATTCCATATGTGCATCTGAGGATCATGTAGAGTGGAATTCATTCAAATAAATTGATCCTCTAACACTAATGCAACTTGAGATTATACTAGCTTTTCTTAGTGGGCATGTCACACTATAACAATAAACATCATACCATCCTGCAATACTACCAGAATTTGTTGTAACTGTTATATATTGATGAATATATTGTATTCATATACCTATGAATAACCTTGTCTTCCGGTTTTAAAGCAAAACTTGGGTTATAGGGCATACTGAACAGCACTTAAAATTTTTAGATTTTTCTGCTTTTCATGTCAACTTTTATATTGTTTAAAAAATGTATGCTTAATTTGCTTCTTCATTTGGATAATGCTAATGGACTGTTATTGACTAGTGTCTCTGGTTCAGTTCATCGCACACTGGGCAGTATTCAAATATGCTCCTTACATGCCAGCTGAAATTGGTAGTGGTTTGAAGGCAGAGAGCCAAATTCATCCAAAGGATAATGGCTAAATATATTTTGTTTTGTTTTCTGAATTTTAATGAGTGGATGAAAGACTTATTCATTATTTATCTATTTTTGAATTTTATCAAATAGTTCTAGTGGTAATTACCCTCTCTCTGTATTTATAGAAAAGTGGCAGATTATCAAGATAATAGCCTGATTCCATATTTATGAAGTATCTGTTAAAATTATAAATATAGATACATGGAACTTTGTGATTAATGCCAAGGAAAGACACTTATAGGTTAAAGATGGGAGGGGGAACTACAACTAGCTAGCTAGCACCTTCGGTGAAATTAGTATCCGCATTTGAGTTCCATGTGGAAAAAAAAAATCATTATTCTTCTTTAAAATGCAGTTTCGTTCAAAGGGAAATGTTCACTTATTCTTATTAGTAAATCAGATAAAAATTAAAAAAATGCAAAAGGTACTTCATTATATTCTATATTGCAGATCAAGTACATTGAACCAAATTTTATTTTCTTTTACTATAAAAAACACCAAGCTGTGGGTATAGATATCAGTGACTTCATATATCTACACTGGCATCTATCATATTTCTGAAAACTCATATTGATATTTCTTTTTTTAAGAGAACCACCAAGAAAATCCTATTTTTTTAGAGAAAGAATTGAAAATTAAAAAGGAAATGAAGGCAAATTTACTTTTAAAGAACAATGGTTTCAAAATAGGTAATATAAAATAATAAATATCTAAAACATCTAACTTTTCTGTATTAGCAATAAAATTGTATAAAATTACTATTTCAAATTTATAAATATTTGCAAGTAAAAAATAAGAGCTTTGCAAAATCATATATTTACATTTTTTAACTTAAATTTAACAGAATTGGGTAACTCAAGGGTCTCTCAACTCCATTTTTCTTTTAAGTACACATACTGTGTATGTGTGAGTGTGTGTATTGTGCTTCTTCCACTGATTAATAGTAGACTGAATTGGCCCTAACCGGTTTGGCTCAGTGGATAGAGTGTCGGCCTGCAGACTGAAAGGTCCCAGGTTTGATTCCGGTCAAGGGCATGTACCTTGGTTGCGGGCACATCCCCAGTGGGCGGTGTGCAGGAGGCGGCTGATCCATGATGTTTCTCTCTCATTGATGTTTCTAACTCTCTATCCCTCTCTCTTCTTCTCTGCAAAAAAATCAATAAAATGTATTTTTTAAAAAGTAGACTGAATTGTTATTATTGGTCTTATTCATAATAATTATCCTAACAGGTGTAAGGTGGTATCTCATTGTAGTTTTGATTTGCATTTCCCTAGTAGCTAGTGAAATTGAACATCTTTTTATATATCCATTTGCCATTTGTACATCTTCTTGGGAGAAGTGTCTGTGCAGGTTCTCTGCCCAAATTTTAATTAGATTGTTTGTTTGTTTGGTGCTGAGTTGTAGGAGTTTTTTATATTTTTTGGATATTAATCTTTGTAGAACCTGTTGTCTCCAAATATGTTCTCCGATTAAGTTGGTTGCATTTTTGTTTTGTTGGCAGTTTCTTTTGCTGTGCAGAAGCTTTTTTTTAGTTTGAAAGAGTCCCATTCATTTATGTTTTCCTTTACTTCTCTTGCCTTGGGGTCAAATTCATAAAATCCTCTCTAAGATCAAGGTCCATAAGTGTAATACCTATGTTTTTTATATGTAATTTCTTGTGTCAGGTCTTATATTTAGGTCTTTTCTAAAAATATATTTATTGATTTCAGAGAGGAAGAGAGAGATAGAAACACCAATGATGAGAGGGAATCATTGATTGGCTGCCTCCTGCAGGTTGGACCAAGCCCGCAATCGAGGCATGTGCCCTTGACCAGAACTGAACCTAGGACCCTTCAGTCTGCAGGCTGACACTTTATCCACTGAGCCAAACTGGAGAGGGCTTATATTTAGGTCTTGATTCAAGTATTGGAGAGGTAGTGAAGAAAACATAACACTCATTCACTCCTGGTGGGAATTTAAACTGGTATGGCCACTATAAAAAATAGTATGGAGGCTCTTCAAAATATTAATATTAGAGTTATTATATGACCCAACATCCCTGTTTTGGGTATCTGCCTGAAATTTTTGAAAACATTTATTTGCAAAGATATATACACTCCTATGTTCATTGCAGCATTATTCAAGGTGGCCAAGACATGGAAACAACTGAAGAATATTTCACTAGATGACTGGATAAAGAAAATGTGGTACATATATATAGTGGAATACTACTCAGCCATAAGAAAAGATGAAATACTGCCATTGTAACTATATAGATGGATCTTGAGAGTATCATGCTAAGTGAAATGTCAGACAGAAAAAGTTAAGAACTGTATGATTTCACTCATCTGTGAGATATGAAACTGAAAGCAGCAAGTAAACAAGCAAGAAAAAAATACTGATAGACACAGGCAACAGTATGATGGTTACCAGAGGGAAGGGGTTGGGGGGCTAGGAAAGGATAAAGGGGGTCAAACATATGGTGACGGAAGAAGATTTGACTGGGTGATGGGCACACAATGCAAAATACAGGTAATCTATACTAATAAAAGGGTAATATGCTAATTAGACCGGAGCTTCCAAATGTCCTTCTGGACAAAGCCATGGTGGCGGGGCTGAGGTAGAGGCAGTTAGAGGCAATCAGGCCAGGAGGGGAGAGCAGTTGTGGGTGAGCAGGCCAGCAGGGGGTGCCAGTTGGGGGCGAGCAGGCCGGCAGTGAGGGCCAGTTGGGGTGAGCAGGCAGGCAGGGGAGGCAGTTGAGGGCGAGCAGGTCGGCGGGGGGGGGGGGGCAGTTGGGGGGAGCAGGCTGGCACTGGGGGGCAGTTGGGGGTGAGCAGGCTGGCACTGGGGGGCAGTTGGGGGCAAGCGGGCTGGCAGGGGTGGCAGTTGGGGGCAAGCAGTTTGGCGGGGGCAGGGGCAGTTGGGAGCGAGCAGGCTGGCAAGGGGAAGCAGTCGGGGGTGAGAAGGCCGGCGGAGTGGGGGGAGCACTTGGGGGCAAGCAGGCCACAGGCAGAGTGATTAGGGGTGATCAGTCAGGCAGGCAGGTGAGCGATTAGGAGCCAGTGGTCCCAGATTGCAAGAGGGATGTCTGACTGCCAGTTTAGGCCCAAACCCTGAGGGGTCCCACATTGGAGAGGGTGCAGGCCGGGCTGAGGGACACCCCCACCCCCCACCCCCTGCATGAATTTCATGCACCAGGCCACTAGTGTATCATAGAATTCTACACTTGAAACCTATATAATCTTATTAACCCATTTCACCCCAATACATTTAATTTTTAAAATGACCTAATTGGATAAATTTGGAAAAAAAATAGACTGAGTTGGAAGTGAACTGTTTTTTCTCCCTCATATTAATGAAATTACATTTCACTTAAACTCCTATCTAAAGTTTCTGCACAGGCTTTCTGAACAAGGCAGGTTGGGCTTTTATCAAATTCAATGGCTTGAACACCTGACAATAAATAAATTTTCCTACTTAAAGATCATTCTGTGAAGCCATGTTATATTTTGCTCATCAAAAGAGCAAGGACCACTGAATCTCTACAATTTGACATCTTCTAAATACAGGACTTTAAAAATTCAACGACAAAAAAGTAAGTTGAAAAGAGTAAATCTTTACTATTAAGTAAATTTTGAACAGTTCAACCAAATTCTTATAGGATAAATACCAGTAACTATAAATCCCTAAACATTAAGGTAGTAGTAGAAAAACCCTTAATTAAGAGTGTCCTGCTGGGATTATTTTGGTTTAGACACTTTTTCTTTCTTGGTTTTGTTTATCTTCAAACTCTGATCTGTTTCTGTGTCCTTTGATATGCACATATTAAGCTATTGATGAATCTGTGTCAGAGATGATATTTTAATTTAAAAGGTGAGTATAATAAAAGCTTTATTTTAAAATATTAAGTGTGCTCACTTCTATGAGATGTGCTGTTCCCATATCCTGTCAGATAAACCTGGAGAACATATGCATGCATATATATTTGGGGGTATACATCTACCTACCTACCTACCTACCTACCTATATCTATCTATTTCATGCATTCACACAGATACTCCCAACCCAGCGATTTTCAAACAGTGTGCTGCAGAATTGTTAAAACTTGCAATACCTGGCTATTTAGTCAGGGGCACTGACCTCTTTTCCCTTAGGTTGTCAAATAAAAATTGACAACAGCCAACACAACAATAGCCATCCAATGTGAGTGAATCAAAATTACACTTATTTTTTGTCAGCTCAGCAAAAAAATATATATATATTTTTTGGTGTGCTGCAGAATTTTAGTAATTAGTTTGTATACCATGAGATTTAAAAAATGGTTGAAAATTGCCGTTCCAATCTAATCCTAAAACACAGGGTTTATTCTAGTATCTTACTTTCAATATTTTTAACACCCTTTCCCAATAATAAGAAACCTGATTCCATTATAATTTACCTGCTTGCTTTGTTGGTCAGTCCCCTGTAGGTAACCAATCTCCTCGTTCTGCTGCCAGTCCCTCCCCCCACCCCTGCATGTGTGCCCTCCTCATCCTGTGCCAAGCCACGGTGTGTGAACACCCTCCACACCTTACCTGGTTTCTGATACACCATGCCAGGCCACTGCCAAGCACAGATGCCTTCTTCATCCTGCTTGGTGGCCAACCTGCCATGGCAGGCACCTCCCCACTGCAACCTCCCTTCACCTCATCTGGGATCCACCATCCCACTCATGACTCCTACATCTCTACTGCCCCAGGGCATCGACCTTGTTCTGACACGCCTAATGCTTTAGACTTGACCTGTTCAGGAAGGAAGGAAACAGGAAGAGATATAATACACAACTTTAAAGTGCAGAGAACGTCTGCCTTGTACTATGTAAATGCCTTCCGCAAGTGTGTGGTTTCAATGGAGTTTTGCTACTTATCTATTTGAGTAGAGGATAGCATTTAAAACAGCTCTGCTAGACATAAATTATCTCCATTACTTGTCTCTATTTATTATTACCTGTGTGACATTGCATGGCTCAATCTTTCCATGGCTCAAGTTTACTTGTCTATTAAATAGAGGTAGCACATATCCACCTGTCAGGATTAAATGAGATAATGTGTGCAAGTTATTTTAATGCCTTGAGAGTAAGGAACCAACAATGCTGTTCATTATTAATATTAATATGATAATTGTCACAATTCAAGTATTGATTAATCAATTTTTACACCCTAACTAATCGGGAACAAAATATCAAAATGATTTCTCCTTGTTTGTCACCACAAATAACTTCTCTTACTCATTCCACCTATCACTAAAGTAGAGCTGCTCTGGGGGTTCTAAGGAAGGGTGTTATTTGATGTGCATTAGACACAAAAGTTTAGAAGTAGCATGAAGAATGCTACTCACAATTAGAATAGAAATTCAGAAGAGCATTTAACACTTAGTATTTTGCTATGTTCTAGATCTAGGACTCACATTGGCTTATGCCCAAGATAGTTCAGCTAGATTTACCCAAACAGACATCCAAAAAGAATAGCATGAGCTCGCTTCAGACCATGGCAGGCTATGCTGCTTCAGCATTTCTTGAAATGGAATTCATATCCGTCAGGACAGATACTTGACTCTGAGGTGAAGTAAGTGACTCAAGGAACTGAATTCACATATGTAGCCTTCAATGTGGCATATTTCATTTCACAAAGGCTAAAAGCAACTTAAAAACTGCTCAAGATCTCACTGCTTTCTTTCACCACATACCCACTCAGTGGGCTGTAAGAGTTCTTTCCTAGAGAAACTTAAAAAAATGTATTTCCATAAAGTATAGAGCAATTTATTACAGGAAAAGAAATCCACTTTTAACACAGAGTCCATCTTATACCCATATGGTTTTCCTTTTCTCTGAGTTTGAGGATTCCACCCACCAGTAGTCTTTGAAAAAAGCAAAGCATATATATAATTTGTTGCTTACTTTCTTTGATGCATGTGAGAGTTACAGGGTAAATTTAGATCTGTGTTGCCCCCTTGCAGTCTATAAGAAAATTTGATTGCAAGCAATTCCATTCAAAGCCTAGCATGCTCACCTTTGAGTTCCAGAGATTCTGGACACTGCTCCTATGCCAGGAATAAAATTGGGGAAATAATATAGATTGCAATTCATGTGATGCCCACTCACGTCTCAAGTTCCTGATCTTGGCTGACAAGGATAATAATATATTGCAGAATTGAAATAAATACCAGTAATATCATTATTATTATTTAGATAGTATTATTTAGAAACATTTTTAAATGATTAAAAATCAAATATAGTCAAGCTGGGTTTGGCTCAGCTGTTGAGCGTTGACCAGGAACCAAGAGGTCACCAGTTCAATTCCTGGTCAGGGCACATGCCCGGGTTTCAGGCTCAATCCCCAGTAGGGGGCGTGCAGGAGCCAGGCGATCAATGATTCTCTCTCATCATTGGTGTTTCTATCTCTCTCTCCCTCTCCTTTCCTCTCTGAAATGAATAAAAAAATATTTAAAAACAAAAACACATATAGTCTCTAAGATAATAACAGAAATAATAAAAATAGAAACTCTACTAAACAAAATAGAGAAGTGGGTAATAGTAATTGCATTTGTCAATCATATTTTGAAAAATAATACTTCAGTAACTTCTACACCGAGGTAATGAAGCATGCTTTCCCAGTCTGCCTGGACTGGAGGGATTTCCTAGAACATTGTGCTTTCAACACTAGGATATGTTAATACACTAGGCAAACCAGGTTGGTGAGAGAGCACATAAAGAACTCAGCTTCATGTGGGGGTGGGGAGATGCTATCACACACGCCTTTAACCCAACCATGCAACCTACAAAATATAACCTATTGGACATGCCAGAGACTCCCACACAGATTTGTTTGCCAGAATGAGTAGGCAGGAAGTGTAATTAACAGAAGGCCGACAATAGACATCACATTAACTATAAGTACTATAGTTTCTTAATACACCGCTAGGAATATCACTTAATCACCTTCAATAACCTGAGGGAACTGCTCCACTTTAGGATCCTTGCAGCCTAGGTACCATCCTCAGACCACCCGCATGGGGATGCCATCGCAATGGCTGATTTATCTTGGAGACGTTGTGCTTCCTCAGGCAGGCTCTGTGATTTCTACTGACCAGCTGGTCTTCTCTTGGAAAACATATCCTCTTTTCAGTCATCCTTTGACACCCCTGCCTTTCATAGAGAAAAATCTTAGGTATTTGCTTTTTTATTCACTCACTCATTCATCTATTTATTTAGTGAACATATACTATATGCCAGACCATGTGCAAGGTGCTAAGGATACAACCATGTACTGTCTGACATAGTCTCAATGGTCTTTGAGTTTTTAGTCTAAGGAAGGATATAAACAATAAATAGACTTAGCCTAAACGTCCAGAGATAACATTAGCCTGTGAGTAAGAATCTATAATAATAAAAGCGTAATATGCTAATTAGACCAGACAGCTAAACGACCTTCCAGACGTCATTCTGGATGTCCTTCCAGATGACCTTCCAGAGGAAGCCATGGCGGAGGGGGCTGAGGCAGAGGCAGAGGCAGCTGCAGTGGTGGGCGGGATGGAGGCAGAGGTGGTTAGGGGCGATCAGGCAGGCAGGCAGAGGCAGTTAGGAGCCAGTGGTCCCGGATTGCAAGAGGGTGCAGGCCAGGCTGAGGGATCCCCCCTCCCCTGCTGCTATGCACAAATTTCATGCACCGGGCCTGTAGTGTAATTATATTAGCATGAAAGGATCAGATACATTTTCCATTGCCTCTGCAAATCCACTCTCCATCCTTTTCCATCCTGCTCTCTGCTCCAGATGCTGACCAATGTGGAATAAGTCAACAGTGTCCATGCCCTCTGCCTTCTGCTTTTCCTATGTAAATGCTGCCTTGGTAAATAAACCTTCCATGCACTCTTCTATTTGACTGCTCCATCTGCTTCTTGGTGGAACCTTGACAATTACAGAAATTAATGCTTTTCTATTTCTGGGTCCCCATTGCCTTCAAGAACATACCCATGCCCCATCGAAGATGAGATCCCTGCTCTGTAGAGCTTACAGTAGAGCAGGAGAGAGGAACCTTAACCATTCACTATTGTGAGTGCTTCCAAGATGGGCACGTGAGTCCCTGACAATATATTATAGGGGACTTTGCAATAGTTAGGGAGGTGAGGGAAGATTCTTTTAGTAAAGTGATAGGTGAGCTGAAATGTGTATGAAGAATGTGTGTGTTAGTAGGCAAAGAATGGAAAAGTCTTTTCAAGTGGATTGAGCATTGTATAGAAAGGTTTGGTGGAAAGATAGAGCAAGATGCCTTCATGAAAGTCAAAGGCAGCCAGAAGGCAGGCTTACAGAGGTTCGGGGAAACATCACAGGATTAAGCCTGAGAGGTATACAAAATCAAGAGCAGGCAGAATCTAGATCAGTTAGTTAGGGCATCTAAAGTTACAATGAAAGTTTTGTTCTTCCAAAGTTTGCCATAAACAATGCCAGTGGTGGTAATGTGTCCATTTGTATTTTACAAGTTCTCTCTGACTGCTGTACAAAGAATAAGCTTAAAATGGAACCAAAACAGGGTTCTTTTAACATGGATTTCATGAAATGAAGACAATAGTTTGTTTGTTTGTTTTTACCCATTACAAAGGAAGAGTGGATTTGACTTCCTTAAGATCTTTTGTATCATTAAAACACATCCATTTTTTGACATCTGGAGACAAAAGGTGGCACATTAACAGAGATGATGGTTTGTATGCCTGGACTTTTGTTTTTCAGTTTGATTTGTATAAATATGACCTTGTGGAATTTTAACTTTAATAATATCTAACACTTAAAAAAAAAGAATAAGCTTGAGGGTTAAAATAATTAACAGGAAATAAATGTATTAGTCTGCCCTAGTCTATCCTTTAGTAGCCTAATGCCGAGGTCCAGAAAGGAGGTGATAATAGCTGGAACTGTGTGGCGGTGGTGGTGGTGGTGGGGGGGGGATGTTGACAGACTTGGAGATTTTTTTAGGAAGTAAAATAATCAGGACTTGGTGATGGATTGGTTCTGGGTGGTGAGAGAGAGGAAGGTGTCAGTGCTGACATCTGGGATTGAGGAGCATGCCAGGCATTGAGGGAAGGAACACACAGGAGGGCCACATGGACGCAGGTGGTGATGGGAAGGTGGGAAACTGAATGGCTCCTTCGGCTTTAGTCAGACTGAGTGTGAGGTGCCTTTTAGAATCCAAGTGAAGTTGTCTAGCGTGCTGCCAATTACACATTTGTTATACAGCACTTGTGGCCTGGTCCTTAATCAGAGCATGACTCCTTTGAGGACATATTCCATGTTTTTCTCCGTCATAAGGGAGTGATCTAATAACTTTTCAAACAGTTGAAACTGTAGCTCTTGGCGACAAATAGAGTCGGCTTGTTCCAAAGGGAACCGTCAATAATTCTATTCTGTAAGGATGAGTGACAAACCCGTCCCTCCTCTGGGCTCTCCGTCCTAGCATTAGCTCAATTCATCTCTCACCCAGGATCCCCCAGGAAGAAAACCTCTTGTCACTCCAAAGGTAATGTTCTCTGTCTGTTTCTGGAACTTACTTTCAACATTCATTAGCCCTATAACAGCTTCCTCAGTGAAATTCCAATAAAATCTAAACTCCTTGTGATTTGGCCTTGCCTGTGCCCCAGGCCTCCACACATCCAGTTGCCGTGCTCACTCCGTGTTGCCGTACTGACCTACTCCCAATTCCTTTCGCAAGCCTGTTCCCATTTCCAGGCCTTTGCACATGCTTTTCCTCCCTCATTTCTAGGCTACTTTCTACCCACCTTTCAGAGCCCAAGGTAAAGGCCACACCTTCAGAGATGTCCTCCCTGCCCCTCGCCCCATCTAAATGAACTCTTCCATCCACTCCTCATGGTCTCTCTTATGCTCTGTTTTTCTATCAAAGCACATATTAGAGACAATAATTGCATATTTATTTGTGCCTCTCCACCTACATTATAATCTCTGTTAGCGGAGACCATGTTTAATATGTCTTTCAATAGTAAACCAGAAAATACACCACATTTATTCAACAAATGAATGAATGAATGAATATCTGAAGTGCTCTCTTTGTACCAGGCACTAATCTAGACCGAAAGATGTATGAGATACAACCTCCATGCTTGCTGCCCAGTGGGGAGAGCTAAATTCAGTGTGGCATGAGCTTTAGAAGATATTTGTCTAAGCTGGTACTGCAGCAGACAGTAGCTACAATGTCTGTATTGGGAAAGGCTCCACAGAAGGTAACACTTAGTTTGGGTCTTTAAAGATAGCAGGAGATCACTGGGAGGAGAATGGGAATGTAGACAGAGATTACAGTTTGTGCAAAGGCTAAGAGGTGTAAAGGAACTTGATGCTTTTTGGGCAACACTGAACTGTTTGGCCTTCATACGATAGAAGGGAAGGGATAGGGATACGATTGGTAAAGAAGGTTGACACAGACTGGAGAGCCCATGCTGCTTTGTTTTGACTTTATCCAACAAGGAATGGAAAATCCGTGGAGATTTTTAAGCCAGGGATTGCCGTGGTCAGGCTTATGCCTGGAGCTAGGGAAATGGGACAGGTAGCAGTGGCCCACATGGGAGATGATGCCAGACACAGAGGCAGTGGCTCTGAAGAAAGACGGAGGAGGATGAATTTTGAAGGATCTCTAAAATTATCCCTTTTGGGGACTCAGAATCTGGGTGAAATATATTCCTAAAGTGTTTCCACTTTCATAAAAAGAAGCTCAGGAAACTTAGATCTCTTAGAATAAAGCACAAGTGAGCTATGCATTATACAGAAGTAAGACTGTCATGCTTTCTCGCGGATGGGGCCAGCGCTGTCATGAGGAAAGTGCTCTCAGTGGGTCACTTGGGATAGGGTAGCAAAGGGAACAACTTGTGCTGGGCCTCAGACCAAGGCACCCTAATAAACCTTTCTCCCCTCACGGCATAGCCTTAGGTAGATATATTGTGGGGGGAAAATGCTCTACACTTTCTGGGCCAGAAAGAGGGGGATTAATATGTCCATATCCCTTCTCTTTCATTGTTACTAATGTGCATTTTTGACATAGATTTACAGGAGTTTAACACAAATTGATAGATGAACGTAGATGTAGTAGATTTAGAAACTGCCAGAAGAAGACTAGGATGGAGCAGGAGGAAATATAAACCAAATAGTCGTTTATATTTAGACTGGAGGGAATTGGGAACCATGGAGAGAGGGCAGGCCTGAGGGATGTTCACTCATCAAATTGACCCGTCTTTGAGTGAAATGAACAGGCATGAATTTGTAGAGACTGTTTAGATCAGTATGTATTGGATCTGTGTGACGTTTCCTAATTGTCTTTAAAAATATATTTTATTGATTTTTTTACAGAGAGGAAGGGAGAGGGATAGAGAGTTAAAAACATTGATGAGAGAGAAGCATTGATCAGCTGCCTGGGACCCTTCAGTCTGTAGGCCGATGCTCTATCCAGTGAACCAAACCAGCTAGGGCTAATTGTCTTTAATGTATGCCCTCAGGAAATAGAAGAAATGTCCCAAGGAAAGGTGCCTCCAGGGTACTTATGGTCAAACGGCAGCCAGGATACCAGAAGGGGGAGAGTGTGATCAGCTAAATGGTAAGGGGTCAGTGACTTCAAAGAAAATACCCATATAGTTGCCAATGTGTGTGTGTGTGTGTGTGTGTGTGTGTGTGGTTTTTTTCTTTTTTTGCAGTGTAAGTTAATGGGGAAAATATCCAGAGTCATAACAAGTAATTTGAAAAAGTTTGGGGAAGGGGGTTATTCACATGCTTTAAATAGTAATTTGTTGATTTATTTCACTCTCTGGAAAAGAGACGTTTCCACGAATAGTTTCCCTTATTTCCAGAAAAGCCTTTCTGTATACTTCAAGTGTCTCGAGAACCTTATCTTGTGCCCCCAACACAAACATTGTATTAAAAATAGTTTCAAAAGTATTTAGTTACAGTTAGTAGCACATAATCCTTGCCTAACATTTCTCATTTCTCTGCTGAAGTTTTAAACGAAATAGATACAAAGTAACAGATCAATCCTGTTGCTGGGAGTCTGACCTCAGCATCATGGCCTGCTGAATAGTTTTAACCTGTGCCATATGTCCAGTTCGTTCAGCTAATTAATTATTAGCTACTCATTGCTAGCAGTTTCTACACATGATTCTAGTGCCAGCTCCCCTGAGCTGAATCATTTGACTTGAGCATCTTAGTCTTCCTCACTCATATAAAGAGAATTGCTATTAAAGCCTTCATATAATAGATGGGAAACTTATCCTTTTCTTAAAGCCATCTTCCTAGAGCTACACTATTATTAAAAAAATTTACAAATTACCTATCACACAAACAATCCAAGGGTGTAGACTGTACTTTAAAAACAACACCAAAACAATGATCTGTAATCACTGTGTAAGCTCAGATGTTTTCATAATTTGGGGGAGCCAGGGGTCATTGTTCTTGTATAGCATCATGATTAGGAACATGGGCTCCAGAAGTTACCAGTTCTGTGCTATTGGGCAGATGATAACCTCTCAGTATTTTCCTCATCTGAAAAATGGGTATGCTGATGGTGCTTTCCTCATAGTACTGTTATGACTGGCTGACTGGTGGCTGTTATTGACAAAAGGAGTCAAGAATGATTTCCAGATTTCTGACAAGGATAACTGGAAGTAGAGTGCCATCCATTGAAATATGGACTGCAGGGATAAGAGGAGACAGGGAAGGAAGGTGGTGATTGAGACATACTCAATTTGAGCTGCCTGCCAGTTCTATTACAAATGAGGATTGTTCCAGGTGGATTTGAAAATAAGCCTAAGAATAAGCCAATAAGCCAGTCAGAGAAAGATAAACATCACATGATCTCACTCATTTGTGGAATATAATGAACATCATAAACTGATGAACAAAAATATATGAAGAGACAAAGAAGCATCGAGCAGACAGTCAAACTTCAACAGGAAGGCAGGGGAGGGTTGGGGGAGGGGGCGGGGTAAGAGATCAATCAAATGACTTGTATGCATGCATATAAGCATAACCAATGGACACGACCACTAGGGGGGTGAGGGGACGTGCGGGGAGGGGGAGGCCGCGGGAAGGTCAAAAGTGGAAAAAGAAGATATATGTTCTACTATTTGTAATACTTTAAACAATGAAAAAAATAAAAAATAAAAGAAGCCTAAGACTGTATGGGGTTGGAACTCCATTTTCCTGAACGGCCCTGATTGAATGACTCGGGGAACTTTGGACTATCAAAGATAGACTTTAACATAACCTCTTAATCTGACAGTTGAGGGAGTAATTCCTTAGGTCACATTACTTGTGATAAGGTAGCCTGTTGCATGGGTGGCCCCTGATAAACCATACCTTCTGGTAGTCACACACACACCCCCCAATCTAAGATTCACTACAATGACTAGAACTCAGCACAAGTGACACTGCACAACTTTCAAGACTAAGCCTTGAGATGACTGGGCAGATTCTGCTTTTATGCTCTTGGAATCCCTAAGGCCCACCAAGAAATCTGGTTATTCTGTAGGAGAGGCCACATGAAGAGGCCACATGGAGAGGGAGAGGCCCTGAGACGTCATGGAGAGAAAGTTTTGCTGACCCAGTGTCCCAATGCCAGTGACCTCCCCCAGATGAGTGCAGCATCTGGGGACCACCCTCAAGATTAGCTTAACCAATCCAGCCAACCCACAGAACCATGACATCTGATTTTTCTTAAGCCACTGAGTTTTAGAGTGGTATGTTCTATAGCAATAAGTAATCAAAACAATGGTGTAACCAGGTCAAAAATCTAGGTGTTCTGAGCTGTAGAACTAAGGTCTTCTAGCACATGGAGTTCATACTGGTAGATTTTACTCTTAACTTTCATAAAAGCTGAATAAAGAATGCATGCATGTCCCCGGTGTGCTCAATGGCAAAACTGGTATAATAATTAACTTATTGACTAAAACATACTGTATTATCCTAAGATTAATGACAGCTATCTATTATTTAGCCATGAGACAGATATATATGTCCTTCCATTCATTTATCCATGTACCCATTATCTATCCATCTACATCTTGCTGCCAAGTAACTAGACTGCAATTCTATATAAACATATATTTTACTCCTTGGCTTTCTGAGCCACCAGGGAGTATGGGAGAGGTGGAATAAAAAGCCAACGTTTTTGTCTTTCTTAGTACCTCAATTTTAAGTCTTTATAATTCTCATAGGGAAATATCAATGGCACAGTGTTTGCATTGACTATTGAATGTCTAAAAGTTTTATTAATTTTTCACTGTTCATAAAATAGGGTTGCTTGAGAAAATTCAACCTAACTTCAAGACAGGGGTCACAATCTTCTGAAAAGAAATGACTGTCCAAGTAAATGGAGTTTAGACATTGACGACATGTTATTTCTCACAGAGGCGATGTTTATCTAGCATGCATCTTTAAGATAATTTTTTTTCTTTTTACATTTATTTTTTTATATTTTGGTGTGTAGTCCTGTATGTTTGTGGGTTTAATATTAGATATCATTGTACAAAAGCAGGGTTCTTATTCATTTCTATATTAGAATTATATTTGTTTGGGAACTGCTCAGAAGTCTGTCTTGTGGCATCTGACAGCTTGACAGGGCTTGTTGCCATGGAAAACGTTTGTGATGCTATATAAATATATTCCTAGGTCATGAGTTGCCATGTATATTTTGGACATTGATGCTAAGAGGGAAATGACTAGCCATCATTTTTAGAAAGGAAGAATAACATCATAAACAAACAATAATGCCAAATAACAAATACGTGTATCCAGTAAAGTAGTATTCTGTTTTCTCAAGAATTAGACTTATGTTCTAGCAACCATTTTAGTTATAAACGCTCATTTATTGCAAAAGCTTTCCCCCCTTAAAATATTTTTATTACCAGTCATTTTGCAATATTAATGGCTCCACTATTAATAGACTGAGAGACAAGGGAGCTATTATTCTTGCTCTCTATCTGTTATTCCATTAAGTAAGACTGCCAACCTCTGACTGCTAGCAGCTCTATAATGAACCATGTGCTCAAGCCACAGGGTATATCCTAAGTCAAAGTTGTCCTCACATGTTGTTTTTGGTGCATATTATGACTAGACAGGAAAAAAGTACAACAACAAGATGCAAAGGGGGAAATACTCCATTCTGGGTAGGATCTAAAATAGCCGTTGTTTTTGGAATTGAGGGGAGGTGAGGAAGTGTTGGGGAAATGATGTGGAAAGTCATGGGTGAATGTCTCTGTAATCCGTCGCCTTCTTATGACTGATGCCCTTTGTGAGGGCTCCAGTGGTACCTGCAATCTGACACACACAAGCCTGTTATCCATCTTGTTTTCTCTGACACCCTATCACTTATTCAACCAGTAATGAGACCTGCCAGATTGTTCTGCGTGGGCAATCGCTGACTACCCTAGGAGTCAGTGTTCGCCGCCTGTAGGGATGCTGCCTTCGCATCATCACCACCGTGGCCTCTGCTGCTGTTCACCCCTGGAGTCAATGAAGGATGTCACCAATACCACCTTCTTATGCCACAACAAAGAGAGTGTGTGACCCCGATCTGTGAGCGTGCCGTATTTCCTAGGTGAATGCGAACGTGGCTTTTTACCAGTCCGGATCCCTTGACATATTAGAATCTATTGTGAGATATGCCACAGCGATTTTCCTAAACACAGGTCTCCACATTGAAGAATTATTTACTTTTAAAATTAATTTACAGGAAGTCAGGGTGTTTTTTTTCCCTCTGATAGTAACACTCCTGTTTCACCTGAATTATGCTGTGCTTTCTCCAGTGGGCGGGGGGAGAATGTAATTCATCTGTCATTACCCTGAGTGTTGGGCCTCCTACTTAGATGGTGCCACACAAAGCAGTATCATCTCCTGTGTATAGAAAGAAAAGAGAGGTTGAGGGCAGATTGGCAGAGAAAATAAATCAGACATTGATTTGATTTTTATCATTGTAGGTTTTTTACTTTTACAAACATCATCTCCTTTGATTTTCCCCTGAATCCTGCAAGGTGTGTAGGCAAGTGATATTTTAACTATTTCACAGATGAGGAAATGGAGACGTAGAGAGAATTAGGGATTCAGTCAAGTCACACATCATGGAATTGATCGAGGTTTGCTTCTCACTAAATGGAATTGCCTGGCTAGCAATGTGTTCAGAACCTACGTGCACAGAATCTGCTTTGGCAGAGTCCTCTCTACTCGGCTGAGAACACGTTTTAGTTAAGTCCTCTGCCCGGGATGGAGCAGGGAGAGGAATGACTGGGTGGAGACCGACTTCTCCACGGCTTCTGGGCTTCTTCCACCCACTGAGGAGGTTGCTCTCTTTGGGTGAGATGTCTGTTGTTTTTCTCTCAACGTGTTTGGGGCTTTCTCTGCCCTGGAAACTGGAAGGACAGAAATAGGAGACATCGATATCTTCCAAACTAAGGAAAGCAACTCATTTTCTTTTTAAATACTGCACCGCTGAGTAATTTTTTTCTCTAATTCACCCAGGTAATTCTGCCTGCACGAAAATGAAGCAAAAGTAACATTTGCTTGAATTATCTTCATTCTCAAATTTACTTCACAGAGACAAAAAAAAAAAAAAAAACCTCTTAAGAAGATTAACAAATAGGTCTGCAAATACAAGTAAATTTAAAATAAAACATTTTCAATTTTTCCACTTTAACATTAATGTGCTTAAATTTAAAAATTTAACTTTGTAAATTTAAAACTGTACCTTAATTTTAAAACATGAAGGTGTTTTGTGCTTTTAGGTAGCCTCAAGCACCCCAATAGTCTTTGGGCACAGGGATGTAAAATGATAATAAAATCTGAACTTTCATGTAATTAAGCATATTGGAATATTCTACTTCATATGATACCATTCTTAAAATATTCAGTTTATTTTCCTTTATGTAAATATATATATATATATACAAATTATAATCTTTGATTAATTATATTGTATTTCAAGTATTTTCAAATAAGTAATTACATTTATTCCAGAGAGTAATACAACTATCCTATATAATAAAAGGCTAATATGCAAATAGACTGGATGGTGGAACCGAACAACCAGCTGCTATGATGAGTGCTGACCACCAGGGGGCATGCGTGGAACATGGTAGGTGTCAGCCGCAGTAGGATGGTGGAGCAAGAGAGCAGGGGCGCCAGACCAAGGCAGGGTGCTGGTCGCTGTCATCAGGGCGAGCCTCTGGTGGTTACTGAAAATTCTTTGCTTCCACGCACTGTGGTCCCACCTGGTGCTTGCACTTGCTGCCAGCGCCGACCCTGTTCACACCAACTGCTGGTGCCCGGTGCCAACCTCAATCTCTCGGCGCCGTCAGCAGGTGCAAGCAGCGGCTGCCGGCCCCAACTGACCCTCAGGGTTTCTCCACCTCCCCATGCTCCTGAGGGGAGATCGGGGCCGGCAGCTGCCTCTCGCACCCGCTGCCAGCGATGGCCCCGCTCGCACCTGTTGCCTGTGCCGAAGCAATCACTCGCATCGACTGCCAGTGCCAGCACCAGCCCTGCTCACTCCCACAGCCGGCACCAGAGCCACCACTTGCATCCACTGTTGGTGCCTGGCACCAGTCCCAATTGCTTGGAGCCATCAGCGGGTGCGAGCGGCAGCTGCCAGCCCTGATCACCCCTGAGGGCTTCTCCACCCCCCCTACTCCTTAGGGGCAATCACGGCAGCAGCTGCTGCTCACACCCGCTGACAGTGCTGGCCCCAATCGCGCCTTCAGCGGGTGTGAGCGTGGCTGGCACTGTCAGTGCATGGGAGTGGCAGCAGCAGGAGCAGAGATGCTAGCAGACAGGTGACCTGGGGTGTGGCGAGAGGGGCTGGGCTGGGCTGGGGCACAGAGGATGGACTGAGACCAGCCCCTGTGCCTACCGCAGCCTCGTGGCCTACAGTTACTTTCGAGGTGCACAAATTCATGCACTGGGCCCCTAGTCTATATATATATATGGCTAATATGCAAAGTGTGCCCTCGGGAGTTCAACCGGGAGACCAGGAGTTCAATTGCTTGCTATGACATGTGCTGACCACCAGGGGGGCAACGTGAATCATGGCAAGCAACCAACAATGGCAGTGGGGTGCTAAGGGTGTGAGAGAAGGAGGATGGGGGGAGGCAGGGAACCTGATCGGCCCTGATCACTGGCCAGGCCTAGGGACCCTAACCGTCCCTGCACAAATTTCGTGCACTGGGCCTCTAGTTTATAAATAACTAGTTTTTCTCCCTTCCAGCATATAATAAAACTACACTTCTCAACTCCTTTGAAGTTAGATATATCCATGTGACTTGTGTTAACTCATGAAATCTAAGTAGAAGCAACATATATCACTTTCAGACAGAAATACTTAATTGCCAAAGCAACTTTTCTTCTCTAGTAGCAATCATGAAAGCATGAAAATAGGACCTCCATAAGCCTGAGTCCTTGAGTGACTACAATAAAGAATCATATTGGTTAATGCAACATAGCATAGTTTAGCCTATCCTGACTGATATGGCATTTTATAGACTATATGAAATGAAGTGGCTCACTCAAATTGGCAAAACAAAGTTGCAAAACAACTCTTATGGTTCTTCTATTCTAGATTTGCTACATCAACCCAGGCTCAAATAATATGTCCTCTAAGAACTTCAAAATTAAGCAACACCTGATTTGATGTGTATTTATTATACAGGTGTTCCCCCCAAAATGTATATACACTTTAATAGCTGATAGCTCAATTTTGAAAATGAAGTATATTTTAATAAACACTGCCTTTATAATTATTCAAAGTGTGTGTATATATTTTCGGGGACATCCTATATGTATCCACATAAGAAATAACTGGTTTTTTGGATTGAACTGGCAAATTAGATTAGTTAAAGCAACAGTGGTATTGGATGTTAAAATAAACAAAGACTAAATCTACCAATGTATGTTATGTTACGGATTAAAAAAATGCTATATTATGGCTTTCTAAATATTTAGAATAGTGAGGTCTCTGGATTACTTAAACTTCTAGCTTTTTTTATTAAGACAATTAGTAAGTGACCTTAAATCAATCCTCTACCTAAATAATTATTATTTGAGATTAATAAGAGATATCAGCCAAGAAGACAGTTCCTTGACTGCTCTGTGACTAGATGAGACTTCAAATATAGTTGTAAGAAGCTTAGAAATGTTACTTGCCATTTACGTTAATACCCATGGATCCCTGTCATCTGGACATGCTGATCTATCTTCAAGTGAAAATGTACTTGGCAAACAGGCTTTCGGTTGAAATATGTTTTTGCAAGATTTCATGACTTGGCAGCCCAATTTCTTCTTTTATATGAAAGAGATTTAAAAAAAGAATTTCATATCTTGGCCACTTCAAAGTCCACAAATTTCACACTCAGTTTTCACTTGTGTTCACTCTTACTGGTGATATTTTAATAGCCCTTGTTTAAGTACTTTTTATGTCATTTATTTTTTGTATTTTTGGCAGCCTGTGACCTATTTCCTTTCAGCTTTAACCAATGCCAATTACTTTATTTCTTTACCTGATGTTTTGCTCATTTCCTCCATAAGCCCATCTTTCAGGATTGATGAGAGATATATGATTTTTTTTTATTCAAAATAGTTTTAAGAGCAATAGTACTCAAACTCCACAGGAAACAGTGAGTCTCTTTTATAATATTCATTCATTCATTTTAAGTATCAGAATGGTCTTTCACTACTCACTTAAGCCTTTAATTCCTTAGCTTCCCCATCTCCCAAATATGAATGACTGCCATAGTCCTCATTTTAAACTCAAAGGATATTTTGAAAAAATGAAATATATTTCTAAAACCCTCAATCTTGTAAAAAAGAACTAGATATATTTAAGACATAGGAGTTAGATCTGTATACATTTGGGACAATGGCATTTTAAAACAATTATGCTATAAGCTGTGGAATGAGCTTCAGAGTTCAGAGTTCAACAGAGTTAGAGTTTCCAAGTGTCAAAGTAAATCATAATTTGATTTCACAAAGGGCTTAGCAGACCCACATCATTTTAGACATCATGTCTTGAAAAAATAAACCTCGATATTCTCATTCTTACACTCAGAACAAAAAAAAAACAAAAACAAGAACTTGATTAACTGAATCAGGTGTCATGTTACATGCCATTTCTGGAAGTATTCTCAGTATTAATAAAAATAACTAAAATTTCTTACAGTGCTTATGGTATTTCAGTTCCTTTGTGGGTGTTTATTACTTTACCTCATTTATTGGAGTTATCTCATAACAATCAAATGAACTAGAAAAATTTCTTATCATCCCCATTTTACATATTCAGAAAGTTGTAAGTTAATCAATTGCTTCAAGGTAACAAAGCTAGATACAGCAAACCTCAGATTTGAAGACAGTAAGTATAATTCCAGAGTCTGCATTTTAACTATAACTATATAACTTTTTGAAAATATTGATCAGATTATTTTAGGACACTTATGGAAAATTTTCAGATTAACAGACAAAATAGGAAAAATATAGGAGATGCTCTACCTCAGACTGATTTGCAGTTAATTTGTTAATTATGTTTACAAATATCATTTCACATTTTTTCAAAAATATTTTTTGAGTTTAAAAGGAGGAATCCGGCAGACATTCCTATTTAGTCGATGGAGAAATTTTACCAGAGTAGAGGAATGTAGAGGTACCTGAACTGGATCAGAGAGAAGCAAGAGACTAGTATGTTGGGAAATCTCAGAACCACATCAAGTGATGCATGTTTTCTTAAGACTTAATGGATTTGGTCTCACAGAGACAAGACTCAGTAGGACATTACAACTTAGTTAAAACATTCTAAACGCTGTCATGTGATAAAGGAAGGAGGCTGACTCTGTGTTGGTCCATAGACACTAATAAGAGCCCTTCAACAAAAGTTACAGTGTGAAGACCGATTGGCAGGTAATGTGTTAATCAATCACCACTCTATGAACATCCTATCAGCGCAGATGAAAACACATATCGGAAGTCTCCCTGATTTATTTTCAGTGAACAATTGTGCATCTCTAGTAGTTGTTGGGGGAAATTTTCTAGGGGGTAAGAGCAACTTACCAGAACTTTTTTTTAACATTTAAATATATTGATTTATTTATTAAAATTTATCTTTATTGTTGAGAGTATTACAGATGTCCCCTTTGTTTTTTTTTGTTGTTGTCTTTTTCCCCATCGACCCCCTCCTCCCTGCACCTGCCCCTCCCAGGCCTTCACCACACTATTGTCTGTGTCCATGGGTTATGCATGTATGCATGTAAGTTCCCCAGTTAATCTCTACCTGCCCCCCCAACCCCCACCTTCCCTCTGAAATTATCAGTCTGTCCCATGGTTCTTTGCCTCTGGATCTATTTTGTTCATCAGTTTATTTGTTCATTAGATTCCACATATTAGTGAGATCATGTGATACTCATTTTTCTCTGAATGGCAAGTAGCCAGAACTTTTGAAATCTATCAGGGAGACTTCCACAGAACTTTTGCAGATCTAGCACCCTTAGCATGCATACACAGGCAAATTACCCAGTGAGTGTCACTCCCTCTAATTCAAGTAACATTATTTGAAGTGCTCTCAATTATAAGTGCATGGGGAAGGTTAATCAACTGTTTTAAAATAAGAAAGCCCATGTCAGGCTTCTATCAGATTTACTGATAAAAGCTATAAAAACACAGGCATAAAAATACTTTGGAGATTATGCATATGATTAACCCTTGAACATCATGGGGCTTAGGGGTGCAGTTAAAAATCCACATGTAACTTTTGACTCCCCCAAAACTTAACTGCTAAGAGCCTACTGTTGACTATAAAAACATTCGGTTAACACATGATTTATATGCTATATGTATTATAATCTATAGTCTTACAACAGAGTACCATACAAACTAAAATGTTATTAAGAGTATCATAAGGAAGAGAATATACATTTATGGTATTGCTTGTATTTTTGAAAAAAACGTGTGTGTCAACCCATGTAATTCAAACCCATGTTGTTCAAGGGTCATATATATAAATGTTTTTACCACAAAATCATCTAATCATCTGGAAGCTGAAAGTCCTTACACTGGAAAACACATACAGTCAGGGATTCTGTATTCACTGTTGACTCTCAACACCTAGCAGAGACGCTCCCATAATGCATGGTTGTTTAGTCATTCCCAGGAATTGTATGAAAATAATGATCAGAAGTGAATTGAGATTAAGTCACAGAACCTCTGAAAATATTTTTAATCTTTTCTGTTTCTTTATGCTTTGACTCCAAAGATTTGAGTTCAGAACTTACGAAAATAGGAGATAAGTAGTCTAGACAGTTCTGCTTAAAACAGTAGAGCAGCTCATTTTTTCCTAAGAAAAGAATCTTTCTTTTGCAGTTAGACCTGAGCTCAGTTGTATTTTCAGAAAGGCCCATTTTCATAAAAAGAATTTTGTATGCATTGCAACTTAAATACAGTATGGCAATACTGGTGAGCAGACTTCTGGGTTTAGCAGCTTTGTTAAAAATTAAGAACACAAAACCAGACAGCAGGATACCATGGAGAGAACTTTCATTATGTTTAAACAATTGAATGTCAATGCTAATAACTGACTCCTGCTGGATTCCATTCTTCCCCAACAAAAAGGAAACCACTTATTCACACTATAATGTTTCCTTCATGTGAAGCATTCTAAGCTGCATTCTAAGCTGCAGATGATGTGGTGAAGAAAGGCTTCTGACCCTGGAAGAACTGCCGAACAACTTGGGAGTTGGTCACCCTATGTCCATTCTACTCCTTTCTTGGAACACTGGCTGCCTTCCTAACCACTGCACAGAGTACGTGCAACGAATCAAACCAAGAGCAAGAAGGAGGAGGGAGGGGCTGCGGGTGGTGGCATCACTGCTAATGGTGTGACTGGCCTCCAGTCAGAAAGCTCTGTTCTCATGTTCTCTCCTTCATCTGACTGATGAACATGTTATGTTTTAGAAATGAAACATTGTATGTCTCCTTCATATGAAAGCAGTATAATTATAAAGGAGAATATTTTTAACTCATTATTTCTGTTTGGAATATTATAAGTTTAAAAATGCTTTAAAAAAAGAAGAAAAGAGAAACTAGAGCATTAAATAGTGCGTGTACATAGTTAGGTTGATTGCAAACTTTTCCATAGTTTTGTATTTAACCAGTAAGTGGTAAAAAAATAATAATAATAATAACTTAAAGAAAATGGCAAGTGAAGCAACTAGACCAATTTAGACCAGGTCAAGTTAGAGTCCCATATTGTAAAAAGTATAGAATCCCCTCATGAAACCCCAAGACTCCCCACTTTCTTTCTTTGAGGATAAACAGATTAATCAGTCAACAACAAATATTGAATTATCTACTGGACACATAAGTGCACAGCACTATACCAAATCTAGGCCAAGATAAATAACTTCATTTGTTTTAAATTAACCCCACTGCTCTAAAAATGTAATTTTACAGAATACATAAAAGCAAATTAGTGATTGATTTTCAAGCAGGTGAATGTGAAAGCTTTGATTTAAAATGTTCTAAACATTTTTAATCTTTCTTCCGACCCATAACAGTAAAACTGAAAATAAGCACTTATACAACCTGGCCAAATATTTAGATAAAGAATGAGTTCGTAACCAGCAATGTGTTTGAGTTATTCTATATGCTACTTAAATAGTTAAACTGTCAGCCTGGGATTTTGTATATATTCCTCATTAGGTTGCTTCAAAGATCCCAGGGTAGGTATATCTGCATTTTAAAATTTTGTATTTTTCCATGGTTTATATGCCCCATAAAATGCCTCGAGAACTTTATGAGGGATGTTACATTAATATGTGTTATTATAAATATGATTTAAATATCTAAAGCATTACAGAGTGATTACTGTTCAATAAGGCAGCGTGCATAAAAGGGTTATGTCCACACTGTGCTTAGGTTTCTACGATATAATGTAATGAATTGTTCAATATAGTTTGCATGCTATTTGTCTCTGTTTCTTCCTAGGCTCGAGGGAAGCTGATGTGCAATCCTCTAACAAGGCGATCATAAATTGCAGAACAATAAACAGCCCTTGAGATTTTTAGATAGTATGTGGTTAGCATGCAATCCATCTTGGGGAAACTTGATTTAATACCTCAAAGGAACATCTCTGACAATGCTCAACATTGTTTTAAACTGCTGCTAAATCAATTAGTGCATTGGAGAATCCTAATGTGTCTGCCGCGTTCATAGCCTCACCCAAGAACTCAGGCTGGTTATTTCCTAAAGCAAA
This sequence comes from Myotis myotis, assembly GCF_014108235.1. Lineage (NCBI taxonomy): Eukaryota > Metazoa > Chordata > Mammalia > Chiroptera > Vespertilionidae > Myotis > Myotis myotis. The sequence goes on from NW_023416335.1 coordinate 180,987,637, forward strand.
AGATTTAGGGAGCCACCGCATGGATGCACTTGGGTTCCCTGGAAATCATTAAAGATAATCCTGCGTGAAAGAAGGGATGAACCCACCTCCCTAAATCATCAAGATCAATGGAGGCGTCATCTCCAAAACTCATCTCAGTGTTTCTGAATTACTCTTCCTCTAGCCAAGAGGATACAATTAACTAAAAAGTAACTATGACTAGTATTCTGAAGTCAAGACTTTGAGATTAAGTCTCCCCCCCGCAAAAAGAAAAGATTATTTTTTTGCTTTAATATGTGCATTTCCTTTTGTATATATAATGTATCTTGTAACAATATTTGTATTATATTGGAAGACCTCCAGCATTTATAGATATTATCTAATCCTTGCACATTTGTTAACTTGTAAAGTAGAAACAATAGGTAAAAAGCAACAATAAACAAAACCTTCCCAATGGGGGAAAAAAGATAATGGCAATAATTTCTCAGTTTATGATAAATTATGCAATCCTATTTTTTACTGCACTAAACGTAATAATTAACATAACCATTGCAATGAAAGAGGAGGATCATGACCTCCCCTTAAAATTCATGGTACTTCCTCCATTTCTTAACTGGTGTCCTTTTATTTTTCCACATTAATTTACTGAAGACAATGCTCAGGCAATCCCTTGTCATTCTTTCCATCTTTTGTTATGCTGGTGCAATAGCCTTGCTTTTTCAATATCTCACAGACCCACTGGGTCCTGTTCCCTGCAGAGTGAAATCATAGATTGTGCCTCAGCCACACCCACAAGCACGGTGGCTCTTTCCTTCTAAGGCAAGTTCACTCTGTTTATGCCACAACACTAATTGATGGGATTAAGAAACAAAGCAAAAGGAAACATAGCAGTTAATCAGTCCAATGAAAAGAGGCTTCTTTTTGTTTTTCCTTTAACAATGCTAAGTACCTGTTTTACCTGCTTTTTTTAAAAAAAAAAAAAAAAAATTCAGCAGCATGTTCTGTTGATGTGTAAACACAAGGTTAGTTTCCTCTGGCAAAGTAAAGATTTCAATATTTTATGCCTCTCTTATTTCCTTCAAAGACACATAGGGTATGATTTTTCTGGTAGTCATCTAAACTTAATATTAACTCACATATATGACGGGAATCTTTACCACATTACCTTCCCTATGCAATGGGACGCCAAAGGGTGAAGACTGTTATTTCTCCCCTCTCCAAATTATTGAATGAGTATTTAAATAGCCTGATTCATAATTTAGGGTCAGGATAAAGCTCATTTTTCTAACCCCCTAAGAGTTATAGACGTGGTTATATTTCACGTTATTTATAATGCTATTTCTAGACAAAATGAGAAATAAATAATTTCTAAATGGCATTCCTCACTTTGTTCTCTAGCTCCTTTTTCGGATCATTAGTATCTTTGAATAATATATTACAGTATAAGTGACAATCACTTTTCATGTATTTTTTTAAAATTATTATTCTCATATGTATTTTTGTTCTGTCTCACTAGAATGCTATAATATAGTTTGGCAGATAGTATCCTCACTTTATGTAAGTAAAAATGGAGGCATAACATGGAAAAGCTGCCAATGGAATGGGGGAAAGTCAATGCCAAAAATCAGGCCATTTAAATATTTTAATAACTTTTGTCGTGTTTTGATTGGAAACAAAGTTTATGGTAAAAATTAAGAGAATGTTTTGGTATTAGTTGTCCCTTAAAAATTATCCAAGAGTTCATTCTCACACTTTCTGTCTTTGTCCTCTTAGGTATCAATGAAACTTTATTACATATTGGGGCTTGCCCAATGCAGCTGGATTTAGTTTAGCAATCTTTAGCAAAAGAAGTGATTCTGATCACAGCATTGGTTTCAATAAACCCTACTCCCACGTTATCTTATGGAGCCTAAATGGCATCTTCCTTACAGTTAAACCTTCCGTGATTTTGAAATCTAACAGGACTTGCCACACAGCAGGGGCCCAATAGTGAGAACCTGTTTCATTGATTATTACAGAAACCACTGTTGTTCAAAACATGAACTCCCAAGATAGAAGGGGGGAAAAATGACATAGTAGAGCTTCCTTCTTGTCATTTTCTTTCTGTAGTGGTTCTATTTAAGTGTTCTTTCTACAATTTTATCCTTTCACCTTGTTCAGATGTATCTCTGTATCACACTCTGACCACATTCTTAGGTAGTCAGAGGCTTATGGCTCAGTTTGTAGGTAATTCTGGTTCACTGTTATTACTATTTCCTGAAGCTTTTGGATGCCCTATGACCCTTTCTTTTCTTGTTAGCGTCTTTATCAGAAAGTGAAAACATAAAGGTGTTAAACTGAAATCAGTTTGGTTTATGAATTTCTAAAGAGTCTTCCCAAAAAGAATAGTTGAATGATGTAGTCTCTTCATTGGAGTAATCCATACTCTATATGACATTAATACAGACTGTCAATAGTTATATTTTTATGGGCTCATATATTTAAAAATGTTTTACATCTACTCATCTCCAGGTTGCTGTAATTAAACATCCCTTGGCTATTTTGTTTGTGTTCGTTGCTGTAATAGAAATAAAAAGTGGAGACAACACAGAAAACTCTAATACAAGGTACTGTATTATATTAAATGTTGTAAAAGGTATATTAAATGAAGTAGAGCTACGCCAAAGAGGGTGGAGAAATTACTCTGGGAGAACTGAGGAAGACTCTATAGGAGAGGTAGCTTTTGAGCTTGGTGATAAATAATGGTGGTAGATTATAGAGAGAGTTAAATACTAAGTTAAGACATTGAATTTATTCTGTAAAAGAAAAGCGTCTTCACATTTTTAAAGCTAGAGAATAATAGCATCCAAAAACTTGAAACATACTTTTATGTTGTTTTAAATTGCTCTCTATTCTTTTTTTTAATCCTCACCTGAGGATATGCTTTTATTGAAGAGAAAGAGAGAGAGAGAGAGAGAGAGAGAGAGAGAGAGAGAGAGAGAGAGAGAGAGAAACATCAATATGAGAGAGAAACATAAAACCCACAACCTATGTCCCCTGACCGGGAATCAAAACCAAAACCCTTTGGTGCCTGGACACACTCCAACCAACTGACCCACACCATCCAGGGGGTCTCTATTCTTAAAATTATTCCAATCATTTTATATTCAGATTATGATCTTTATTATCCTATAATAGAAAATGTCTGACTACTTATCTCTCAAAAAAAAACACCCAGAAATTTAAAAATAATTAACCTAATGATGCTTTAATTAAGCAATGTCATCAAAAACATTTGAAATTAGTTGCACTTTCTTTAAATAGTTTTTAAAAATGGACCTTAAGAAATAATTTGAAGATAATAAATATGTTGAACTTAAGACTCCTAGTTGTCTTCATTGAACCTCCAACCGGAGACTCTTCACTAATTCAAATGCCTTTCCAAAGCACTTGACACTCTTTTCAAGATGTTGTCATATTACTTATTTTATTCTTACCCCAGATATTATTTGAATATATATTGGGTTCCAAGTACTGTGGAGGACAGAATATAGAATTGACATAACTCATCTTCTGTGATCATACTTTTTAAGTAGGATATTTCAAAATGAAAATTATTGAAGGCAAAAAAGATGTCTTATACATCTGTATATTACAAATAGTTGTAAGTCCTGGCAAATTATCCAACTTGATTTTTTATAGGGTTATTTTGGGGATTAAATAAGATAGTATATCTAAAACTCATTATAAATACTCAAATGTCATATTTATTGCATAAAGTAGGTATTTTACAGAAATATAGTGAATGAATATCTCATTTAACTTGGGCCTCTCTCCTTTACCCTTTGCAGATTGAGTATTGACTCCTTTTTAAACAAACTCATCTACATATATATAAAAGCCTAAGCAACCTTTACAACCAAATGACTGGTCGACCAGTCGCTATGACGTGCACTGACCACCAGGGGGCAGATGCTCAATGCAGAAGCTGCCCCCTAGTGGTCAGTGTGCTCCCACAGCCAACCTCTCATGGCTCATCCCCCCCCCCAGCCTAGCCAGCCCCCCAATTGGCCCCGATCAGGGGGCTGGCTGGCCAATCTCCCGCAGCCCATCCCCCCAGCCAGCCAACCTCCCGGGGTCTCTCTCCCCAGCCGGCCTGATAGGCCTTGATCGCCAGCCAGGCTGAGGGACCCCACCCATGCACAAATTCATGCACTAGGCCTCTAGTTTTATAATAAAAAGCAACTTGGTAATCTCACATTTCACTGACATTAAAATGCAGATATGTTGAGTCATTGCAAAAGTTGATTTGGCTTAAAAGTAGTTATGATGTCTTCATGACATCATACTCTGTGGCTTTTATCTCCATACACCACTTCTAAACTCCAGTAAGAAGTTAATATAGGTAAAATTACAGCAAACGTGACCATCTCTTCTATCCCTTATCTTATTTTCTAGAATTCTACTTGCAGCAGGGATCTGGTGCCATAAGGAGATATGCTTCCTCACTGTCAGGATATGGACCTGCAGTGTTGTACAAAACTCTCTTCTCCTCATTAAAGGCGTACAAAAGTATAAAAATAACTTCTCCTCTTTCATCTTCCACTTTTTAGCAAACCTCTGAGGCCAGTTGCCAGCAAGCCAGTTCAGGTGATGGAAATGAAGCTAAAGTGTTCACAGGACAAAGTAGGAAGGCAGGAACTCAAGCTTACAGGATTGGAATCAAAGGCAGGAGGAGATCAAGAACTTGTTAGTAAGATTTTGATTTTAATATTTTGGAGAACCTTTCACTTCTAAACTCTAAGAATGGTAGTATAGCTGGTCATAGTCAACTGGGCTGTTGCTATTATATAAGGATTTGGAATCATCAGCAAAAACTGAAGATTAGTAAATCTTGCCTTTCCTCAAGGCTCAGCATCCAGGCAAAAAGTGTGGCTCCTTGGAAGAGTGGTCTCCTTTATTGTTTTGATTTCATAGGTACTAATATTCTTGCCCCCAAATACCTCCTCACTTGTCTTGCCAGCATACCTAAAATCTCCATGGTACTTACTCTACTATTGTAATGGATAGGTTACCTGGAAAAGCATCAAATAAAACCATTAAGAACCACTCCAATTTTAAATCCAGTTAATTTATTAGTTTACCTTTGTTTCCCAAAGATTTCTAAGGGATTGAGACATAAACGGAACCAGTTTTGGTGGGGAGAACATTCCTTGAGGAAGATGAGAGCATTATCTTGGTCACTGGGCTGCCCATGAAGAGCACTCTAGAAGTGATCACTAAGAGGGAAGTGTATGCACAGAAAGTCATGGAGGTGCTGATGTCACCAAATTGCCCAGAAGTTTCCTCTACTCCCTGGATTATTTAGAGAATGATGATGGAGCTGTAATTGTTTCAGGACTATGGCTCGGAATATTTAATGAAAGCAAATAAATTGTGGGATTCTTAATTTAAGGGGACAGCTCATGCTTTGTTGCTACTTAGATAAAGAGATTAAATTCCAAAACAGAAATATTGATATCTATCTCTTAAACTTATATCCAATTTTAGATTATCTTTTGCTTTCCCCCGACTTTTTCCCCCATATGACTTACGGAATATTCTAGAAAAAGGACAACTCTTATCTTCAACTTAAATGCAACTCTTCAAAAGGTTTAGTGTCTTTTTGTTAAAAAATATTAGAATTTTCTGTAAATAGTGAGACTTTATTAAGAAAAATGTTGCTTCCATTTTCACTAGTCTCTGGAAGATTTGATAAAAGCAAATGTTACTGCAGAAGAAAATCATAGCTTAACTTTGGAATATGCAAACTTACTACCCTTTTGGACTGAGTTTTATGAAACAAAGAACTGAGCTATAGGTTCACTTGATAATATTTTTTGAGGCTGGATTTTTACAGGAGATTCTACAGATATGTTGAATTAAATAAAATTATTTATCTATATGTACTCTGAATATTCTATTTGCAATACTTCCAAAATATTTTTTCTGTACTCTTCTTTTCCCTTTAGAAATCCATACGGTCATATTGTAAGAAATATAGATATAAAGACAGACATAGATATAATTTTCCCTATATATACATTTCCCCCAAAGAATGTCAATTGCTTGATATGATTTAACTGGTACTGGGAGAAGGCTTAGATCCCTGGACAGATGTGGAATATATTTAATGTTTTGATAGACTTGAAATATTTCTGTGTTTTCACCCTTTCTTTCAGACTGTTTGATCTTTCAACTATATCAAACATCTTGTTAGATTTTAGAAAGCACTTTTTACTCTTTAATTTTTAAGCTAACATGAATCCATTTATTCAAGAGAATTTTATTGAACACAGAAGTTGAAAAGAATACTTATAAAACAGCATTATGAAATAAAAGCAGAGACATTAAATTGCTAACTTTATTGATTGATTATGTAAGGCATTCTAAGCTCACTCAGAGAGAAGCACTGAGGAGCTAAGTTCATTGCAGGGCAATTAAACAGAAATTTTATGCAATATGAACTCAGCTTTCAACATAGAATTAAAGGGCTTCAGGAATCATATGTTGCAGCTCACACTAAATGTATAAAAGACATACATATATGCATCTGTAAAGATAAGAAATGCAGTATTTTTAAATTAAGTCATAGAATTCATTTAGGATTTCCTAGTCCAGGTCCTGAGAAAGAATTATAATATTTACAAACATAAAATACAGGAGTATATAATCACCATTTTATAGATTCCTGCATAAAGATGTATGGCAATTTCTTTTATTAATTTTCAAAATGATTGCTCAGTTTCCTTATTTGTAAGAAAGAATTTGATGACAGATTTGCGAAAAAAAAAACACCCAAAATAAAACAAACAAAAACCCAAACTATATATAAAACAATCAACATGTTAAATTCTTACACACTAACACATAACTATAGACACAGAAGGATTCTAACCTCATAGGGTATATAAATAAAGGATTCTCAGATTCTTTCTCTTGATAACAAGCTTCAGGTATTGCTGCAAAGACAAGACATAGCCACGAAACGTTGAGATAATCTGTTCAAGGGTTAAATTAAGGTCCAAGCTCACGCATGGGATGGAAACTGTGCATTCCAACAATAAGCATGCTATTATAGGTTACTGGTTTCCTCTTTTGTTCTGACTTTATATCATGACATATAGCTAGCTGTTGCATTTTTTCCCTGCATTTTCTCTCCCTGTATCCTTTCTCACTGTATGTATTTGGGGGTTGACACTCTCCCTCCTTCTTTCTCCCTTCTGGTTCCGTGTGGTATCTGCAGATGCAGCCACACCGCTCTCTCTATGAACATCCACTGATAGACAGGTGCAGAGATTGATCACAGCTCCATAACAGTGCTGGGAATGGCCGCCAGTTGTGAAGAAGAATAACAACTGGCAGCCATTCTGATTGGTGCTGGCACTGAGTCTTTCTTATGAGATCCAAATGCCTTGAGAACCAAATGTTCCTGGGATTCAGGCTTTCTGCAGCCAACAAAGCTTAGGTCAAAAAGCTAATTGGCTACTTGAAACTTTACTTAGATATCTTCAAGAGAAACAAAAAGGGTTGTTTCTGTTAGCTCACAGTATGCATATACCAGGGAGTGATGGCTAAACAGATAGATGATAAAAATTTTAAAAAGCCAAATGCTCTTTGAAAGAGTTTTTCTTTCAAGGTAGGGTGAGGAAAGGAATTTGAAATAACAATGGAAAATACATTTGCCATATAAACCTGCACCAAACTGTTATTTCTTACATTCACCATGTAATTATGCCTTTGGTGATATAAAAATCTTCACCATTGTAATAGTTCAATGTAGAATGGGTCTAAAAAAAGAAAGAAAGGAATAAAGATAGGAAAAAAAGAAAGAGGAAGGAAGGAAGGAAGGAAGGAAGGAAGGAAGGAAGGAAGGAAGGAAGGAAGGAAGGAAAGAAAGAAGGAAAGAAGGAAGGAAGGAAGGAAGGAAGGAAGGAAGGAAGGAAGGAAGGAAGGAAGGAAGGGAAGAAGGAAGGGCTCTTTTCATTGGATTGCTAGGTGTGATTCAAATAGACACACCAATAAAACACTATGTCCTAAATCTTCTATACCATTGCTTATGTGAAACATTGGTATTCTCTCTCCATTGCCCCTCACTCGAATGCCAGAGCCACTATAGGACAGGGCACAAAGAGTGAAACAGTACTGTGGCATTCTGATTAGACTCTAACACAAAAATGTCCTAAACACTCTTCCACTAGTAGACAGTTCAATAAGAGAGGAAACTGGGAAGGCAGAACCTCCTGGACACTGTCATTAATGAACATCCAGTCGACATGGACCTCTGTGTAATGCTATTCTGGACACCATACAGCGCAGTTCACAGACACACTCCCTGCTGCTCTTTAAAGTCTACAATTGAAAACAGATGACAATAGGCTGAGAACACTGATAATAAGCCACTGTATGATTATATGCTGAAATTAAATCATAAAGCAAACAGAATGAAAAATATTAAGAGTTATAATGTACAATAGATCCGGAAATAAAGAGTTACTCTATGCCATTCATTGAGGAGGATCTTCATTTTTATTTAATGAGAGAAAAAAGTCATATCATAGAGGTGCGTTTGAAGAGATCTTTATGTAAAGGAATCAGATGAGTGATGTTGGCAAACTAGGGGAAGGTCAGTGCACCAGATGTGGGGATCATAGGCTCACAATGCCCAGCATTGTGTAGGGGGCAGTGGACAAACTGATGGGCAAATGGAGGGCATGGCCTGAAGCCCAGGGAGAAGAAAGAGAACATAGCTACGTGCCACTGGATACAAAATTAAAGCTCAATGTTATTTGCTCCAGAATTTTATTATACTGCCACATGAGCGCATACGTACCACATATGCTCATTTTCCACCTTGAAACTAGGCAACTGCTGGTGCCGATTTGTCATGCTGCCTCAAGGTGGCACAGGTAAGAGAGAAAGGTGGGGTTCGGGTGGGCACGCTGAACTGAATTTGCCCAGGTTTCCTGACAGTGCTTCAGTGATAGACTGTGGACTCTGAGAGAAATTACTGGAGTGAAAGGGGAAAGAATATAAAACCACAAGAGGAAAGAAGGACATTTATTCATTTTGTTTCTTTCCCACTTTTATTATCAGAGTTCACTGTGGTTCCCATTAATACTTTGTTCCTGTGTATAAACATAAGAAAGTATTTCGTGAACTCATGTCTATTTTCAGTGTTGTGTATTTGAGCGAATGTGAATATTTTCTAAAGAGATTCCTCTTTCCCAGGTAATCTGGTCTCTTAACCAACCATCATGGATATTATCCTGCCTATTTTAAGATAGTTCATTTTGACCAGCAATGTAGCATTTTTGAATAAAAAAACCCCAAACACATAATTGTAGGAAGCTATCTGTCTTATTAATATTGCCCTGAGCCCTTTCATGAAAGTACAGTCTCATAGTTTTGAAAATTTCTAAGTTTCTGAACCATGAGATCCTCTGAATGTTCGGGTGATTTAGACAAGAACATGGTTAAAGGGACTCGGAAAAAAAGTTTATAGGACTTGTCACTGTTTCTCCTGGGGAACAGAAAATAAACTACGAAAACCAGCCTGTTTCTCATGGAGAAAATATGTTTGATTTATAAATGTTAACACTTCATTTAGACTAACGGGAGAACTCTTGAAGTAGGGACCCACCACTGAGGAAGTTCAGAGTTGTAACAATGGCACTCTTTAAAGCAGGGATGGACAGACTTAGCTGATGCAGAAATTCACCTGTCTGAGGAGGCAGGTGATTCACACCATACCTTCCAAGCCAGTCATTTGAGGCTATTTCTTGCCCAAGGCATGTGTCAGATGACATGGAAATATTATTGGTGGAAGTGGGATTCTTGGCGTATCGCTGAAATAGGAACTTCCAAAGGCCCCACGGGAGGATGAGGTATTGTAGAAAGCTTTATTTCTGTGGAATCAAACCCCTGAGCTTCCAAGGTCTCATTTTCCCTTCATCCCCTCAAGGAAGAAGGATAACTCTGGCTTCCGCAGAGCTGGAATCAGAGCCAGGGTCCAGAATTTTTGCTCCATATCGAAGCAGTGTCCAGTCCAGCATCAGGCTAGCTTAGTTTGTATTCCCAGTTGCAGTCCAATAGTCCTTTGCATGTGGGGTCCACAGGGCCACATGACCATGGAAGGAACATGGGTTGGAGCAAAGCCAATGGAACCAGAGAACCAAGAGAATGAACTCCTTTGTTTGGGGGATTATGCATTCCCCAAATTTTCTCGGCTTGCAATGGCCCTGCCTACTTTAGCCAACCCCTGGTTTCCCAAGCTTAACAGACAGGCATTTTCCCTGTGCCCCATGACTCATTGCACATGCGCCCATCTCCCCTTTGTTGGACCCCTTCCCCCAGTGACTTGCAGGGAAGAGCTGGTGGTTCCCTGGGGCGTGTGAAATTGCAGCTCCCTGGTGAAGCTGCCCAAATGTCCATGCTTATAATGTCTGGCCTCTCTTTTTCTCCTTTCCTATTATTAATAACTAGCTAATTACAACAGTGTCAGAAAGATGAGGTTTTGTTGTAAATCTTCATTAGTGAACTCACATGTATTGTTATAAATAACAAGGTGAGTGAATAAGTCACCTCCTTTTGACTCAAAGCTGATATTATCTCTTATCTTCTACTACAAATTCAGATTCATTTATTTTTATCAAAATTTGCTTGAGAAAGAAGTGTATACTTGGTTCACTGCTCATATATTTTCTCATTATTGCACTTATTTCCGTTGGTTAGTAGAGGTTTCTTATCAATATAAACAGGGGCTTTTTTTAAATTTAAGATATCCATTTCCATAGTGTCATTACCGACACTGACGGCTGCCTAACAGCCACGTGAAATACATAATTGCCTAAGGAAGAACTTCCCATGACTGCTTCTTTCTCTTTTATATTAAAAAGAAGTTAGACAGGCTTGCTAAGCCCAAGGCTTATGAACTTTATGTCAGTTCAGGAATTCTTTTTATTTTCCATATGTTGTATTCATATCTTTTTTCTACATATATCAAATCACTTTCCCTGAAACAAGTTTAGAAATATATTTCTTCCCTGCTTTTATCTAGAGATCTTTCTTTATGGTACCTCTTGCAGGCCCACAAAGACTCAAATAATCCACATGCCCTTACTTAGCAGGTCCCTAGTAATAGTATAAGCCTCTCCCCAAATTCCAAATATTATCTAATGCTCTCTAAATTTTGATTTGAATTTAAGGTAGGGTTTTAATTATTTAATACAAAAAGATGAATTGCAGCACCAACACTTTTTTCTGTAGGTGCATTATTTTTTTTTTACTGTTTTTCCCCCCAAAGAATCATCCCTCAAGGCACCCCCAACTGCATTAAACATTCCTTAACGTCTCCTCTTTGCCGCCCTTTTATCTTATCAAACACTCTCATTCAGGACTAAACAGGAAATGCCTGAACTCTTTATGAAGGCATCCCTGCTTCTCAAGGACACATCACTCTAATTCCTTTAACTTTTCTAATTGCTCATTTTAACAAACCTGATCGTTTTTGTTAGAGTCGTTTGGACCCTCTTCAAGTAATTGGTAAGTATGACATTCCTTTTTCTTTGCAAACTGGTAAGGAAAAGATGACATTACTTCATCGCAGAGAGCAATTCCCTAAGGAATAAAATCTGAAGGCGAGTTAGAGAACTGAGGGCTGAGGGATAAATACAGGATGTGCAACGTATGTCAGACTTCATCTCAATTGTAGTCTTCAAGTTACTGTCATTTTAAGTTACATTCTTTATGCCTTGGGGTCTGAGGAAGATGTCTCACGCATACTCATGCCCCCTCTTCATTTTCTTCACTTCGTACCAATATGTAAATATGCATTTTGTCACCCCTACTATTGCTGTTTTCTGTTATCAAGAGAAATGAGGTCACTTCAGAGTACGAAGCTGTCCAGCCCTGGCATGGGCACTGTACTGTGGTCCCCTGACATGGCCACGCCACGGTCACCGTGGTTGGCATCCCTGCTTTACTGGAGCACATGGTGGCTCCAGAATTTCTGCGTTGGACATATCTGGACTCAGCAGTTGGAAGGAAAGGGAGTTTCGTGGAATTTTTTTCTGAGGCTGTTTGTATTATTTATATGATTTTTATGTTTCCTTGGATATGTTTAGAGGAGAAGGCATAATGGATACCAGCTACTTCAGCAGCCATCATCGAAGTACGACTGGGGCTGCAATGGAGCTGCAGGACTAATTCAGGACTGAGGTCAAATCCAGGGCACCCTTTTTTAGGGTTTGAGATTAGCTCCCAACACTAAGCCAGCCCTCAGGATTCCTCTGCAAACGGATGCTCTTCAAAAGTCACTAGAGTCCTGGAAATTCAAGGTGGGAAACTCAAGGCATTCACAGTGGCAAATTCCTTTTGGCAATGACACATGGTTTTTCTCCCAAGGGCACTTTCCTAAGATCTGCCTTTTCTTCTCCCTCCTTTTTACAATCATATAGAACCTGGTAGTTGGGGGGCATCAGAGAGATGACAAAGTAGTGGTGGCAGGCTGGGGCGTTCAATTTAAACAAAAACTTTGTTTTTTCAGACATATCTGCAAACCAGAGAGTCGATGTAATAAACCCTGCTGTGCAACCAGGCCTGACAAGATTCCTGGAAAGAGTAGAAGCTGCAGGTAATGGTAAGGTGTCCCTACCAAGACATTGCCAACCAAGGCGAAACACGACCTAGGACCCAGGTCACCGTGGTGGGCAAACTGCGGCTCGCGAGCCACATGCGGTTCTTTGGCCCCTTGAGTGTGGCTCTTCCTAAGCCTTAGGAGTACTCTAATTAAGTTAATAACAATGTACCTACCTATATAGTTTAAGTTTAAAATATCTGGCTCTCCAAAGAAATTTCCTTCGTTGTACTGTTGATATTTGGCTCTGTTGACTAATAAGTTTGCTGACCACTGAGATGAAGAACAAGGCAGGGAGCATCTCAAGGGGCTCTGAGTGTTGAAAACAAATCTTGCTTTTTAAAACACCTTACTGCTCACTCTATTTTTTTGTTCTCAATCTTTTCATTTGTAATTTCATTTTTTTTTTCTTTTGCTGTTATTATCAATTTTAAATTGCTCACGGGTATCCTTTTTAACTTTTTGTCTGAAATAAGATTATAAAATTTTGCTATGTTAGTTTTTGTTCCTCAGCATTTTAAAATGTTACCTATTTTTCTATTATTATACTTTATTCCATTAAGTTTCATTTCTGTTTTGTGTGTGTGTGTGTGTGTGTGTGTGTGTGTGTGTGTGTGTGTGTGTTTCTGGTGTCAACTTTGTTTTAATCATCTCTTTTTCCTATCTATCTTTTTTTTTTTCATTTAGATACTGCTCTTTTAAAATTATCTTTACATCCTCTTTATAGATTCAGGAAGGACACGTGATCATGGAGGCAAAAAGAAAATTCCCAAAAACGGGGAGGCCTTGAGAACAGCAGCACTCTGTTCTCCCTTAACAGTTCCCGAATCCCCTTTAATGTTGAATCCGCTAAAATGTTAACTTGAGCGACTCAGGAGACCACCACGTTTCAGATTTCCTCCCAGGATAATGCTAATGTTACCTGCACAAACAGCACATTCGACCTGCCGCAATGGTGGTGTTTTCTCAGCTCCCTCATGAAGGGAAACATTATTTAAAATCCACAGTTTCTGCCATAGATGACTGTAGACATTGGGCAAAGCTCCAGGTCAGAGCTGGGCAAAGTTACACAGAACAGAGGGAGGTAAGTAAGAGATTCCTTTCAGGCAAAGAATATCAACAAAATATCCCGAGTTTGACTTTAACAAGGACATAGGCTGTCTTTTCATTTTCACTGAGACATTCAGAGAGGTGACATTGAGCGGCTTCTTGATGGGTATATTGCAAGAGTTATTAAGGGTAAACAAAAGTTAATGTGCATTTTGGTGTTTTGGCTGCTGTAAACTTTTGAAGAATAGTAGAGAAGCTTTCCCTCCAGAGAAAAGATCTATATTGTTTTGTTGTAAAGGTATGAATGTTAAAAAGGAAAATAGAATACAATAAACAAAACAAATTAATTATTATTTTTTAAAGGCCCTAAAGGAGAGGGAGTTGGAAGGAGTGAAAATGCTCTGATGAGAAGAGGATTCACACTCTTAGCCTTGGGGAATGGCAAGGAGTGAAGAGGTCTCCAAAGGTGGTGAGATCCATGCCTCATTGCCCTGACTCTTTGATGAGGTGTGAAATGCTTGGGGAAAATGGTCCTAAATGCTGAAGCCTTGAAAACAGCAGCAACTGGTCACACAGCCTGTGTTAAAAATCTAAGAGAGACCAGGAAGCCATTTTCAGAGGCACGAATACTATGAATTTGTACAACTTGCTGTGCTGTATTTAAAGCATTACTTGATTTGCCTTCATGCCTTCAGTCATTGTGAGGATTTACTATATTTGATGACAATTCCCTTAATTTCCTCTTCTTTGAAAGAGAAAATTATTCCTTTATTGGTGCTGACAACATTCGATCCCCCATTTAATCCTGTGTTAGGATACTGTCCTAAATATTTTCCCTACTGAAGACCTTCATTCCCAGATCCAACTGCATTTTCCTCAGTAGGAAAAAAAAAGTATTGTATCTGAAATTATTGAAGCATTAACTTTAACAACAAAGCAAAGCAAGCTAAAGTCTAATGCGAGGCGGAGGATTATATAAGTTACAGAACATTGGCATTATGGAGTATTATTGACCAAATTATGATGGACCATATCCATCATATCCATCATATGACAAACCATATAATGAAAGGAAATATTATTTGAGTAAATACTGTATGTAAATCTTCTTCAAGTCTTTTTTAGAAAACTGATCAACTAACCACTAAGCCTCCCCATTTGGAAACTAAACACATATATAAATAACTTTTGGATTAAAAAGAAAACCTAAATAAAAATGATAAGCATTTGTAACTGAATGAGCATGAAAATGCCATCTATCGATTTTAACATATTTGAAAAGTTAAAAAATTAATTTAACTGTTCAGCTCAAGATACTGTCAGAAGGAAGATAAAATAAATCCAAATAAAATGAAAGGTGATAAATATAAAACAGAAATATTGAAATAGAATACAAAATCCAATGGTGATAACCAACAAATTAAAAAAAAATTCCTTGAAAGTACTAACGAAGTTGATAAACCCTTGAAAAATTAATCAAGAGAGAAAGTATAAATAACCTTAAGAATGGCAAAGAGGAAATAATTCAGAGAGAATAAATTTATTAAAATTCATAAGAGATTATTATAAACAAATTTACTTAATAAAAATGTGGCAGTCTAGATAAAATTAAAAATTTAGGGAGATATAAATTAATAAGGATATTCTGAATGGATCAACTATAGTAAAAGAAAGCAAAATGGTGGTAAAGACAACTCCTGTAAAAGACATCAAACAAAGGCGATTTTATAAGAGATCTATTAAACCATCACAAAACAGATCATCTCTATCTTCTACATTTTGGTCCACAATATGAAAAATGATGGCAAATTATGTAAAAATTTTGAGGTCAGTAGGCAAAAAATGTCATAGAATAGATCAACTAGGGGGTAATTTCATTATGGGAATAAATATAAAATTAACACAGCAGTCCATTCCAAGACTAATGCATCGACCAAAAATTATTTATCCTGGAATGTAAAGATAGTTCAATATCAGAAAATTTAGCAGTATAAAACATTTTGATTAAGAAATATGAGATTAAAAAAACATATTGGGGCATAAAATTTTTCCTGAAATAAATTAAAATTTCCCACAATCATCCTGGAGCAAAATTGAAATGAAAATTCATTTTCTGAGGCCAAAAGAGAATTGGGCCTGAACTTTGCTGGGTGGAGGTAACTGCAGATATTGATGATGAGAGGAATTGATTCCTGCTGTGTGAAGATCTCCCAGCAGTAATGCAAGGGCTCTGAATTTTGCTATGAATATAGGAGTCCTAAGAAATACAGCTTAAAGTTGATATACACTGTTTGGTATGTTATATGTCTTTTTCTCAAGCCTTCAGCAAGCCTTGCTTACTTTCTTCTATCTGGGTGATATTATGGAAAATTGAGGGATCTGTGCTTTTCTCAATGGCCAGAGTGGGGCCATCACCAGCAGAGAGAGGGGCCCAGCAGAGCACCCATCCCATGAAGTTCAGTGGCAGCGGCCACAAGCTGACACTGAGACAAAAAGCCTGAGGGGTACAGTTTGGGGGTGATGATTATAATAAATAGATTGGTGAGGAATTATAACATAATTTATGTATCAAAAGGTTGGGTAATCTTTTTTCTTTGGCCACAGTTTAAAAGGCCAGGAGTTATAAATTTCTCATTTCCTCTTAAATTCTAATATATCCTAAGGTTGCTTTTGTTTTGTTTTGTTTTCCACAGTTTCTCCATTTCCCCCCATTTATTTTTCATTATTTTCAATTTCATTTTATAGAATTATAATCTGATAATATCAACTATTACGGAGTTACAGACTCAAGAAATAATATTTGTTATTGCACTTTATTCTCACACTACAGGTAGGTATTATTTTCTACATCTTAGAGGTGAGGATACTAAAATTAAATAAGGGGACTTATCCAGAGGAGTAGGGAAGCCATGATTTGAACAATTATATACCCAGAACTGGAACCTATGCCCTTGGTCACTAAACTCTAGTGTCTGTTTTCAATTTTTTTTAAAAAATTACAATTGATAGCTTTCTCATTCACACTACTTCCAACTTTCCTCAGCAATGTTTGGTGATTATTAATAAGACTATTAAAATTTTTGTCTATAGGAGGCCTGTGAAATTGGCATACTTTTAATTAACATGTATCTGTTGTGTCAATCAGTGTTCAGTACAGGAAAAAGAAAAGCCTCTCTAGGTATATTGAGAAGAAAGAGATTTAATAGCGAGATCAGGACCTCAGGTCAAAGCAGAACTGCCCTTGGAGGTGACTACCAATTCCGAGGCCACTTCTGGAAGGCATGAGTTGAAATCGCACACTCCATTGCTGCCAATCAGTGACCAGAAAATCATAACACAAAAGTCCCTTCTATCACTACAGCCGCTGCAAGGACTTCTCAGAGCCCAGGCAGCTAGAGAATGGACTTGGGGAGTCTGTCTCAGGCAGGATCGTGTTTCTCTCTACCTCGCGCCAGCAAAAG
Source organism: Myotis myotis (assembly GCF_014108235.1). Lineage (NCBI taxonomy): Eukaryota > Metazoa > Chordata > Mammalia > Chiroptera > Vespertilionidae > Myotis > Myotis myotis. Next base: position 181,004,782 of record NW_023416335.1, read on the forward strand.
CAGCCGGAAGGGACAGGGAAAATGACCCCCTCTTCTCTCTGCCTTTGGAACCTCCCCTGGGTACAATTAGAGGCAGACTTAATTTCCATCTGGAATCCTCACAGCTAGAGAGCCTGAAGTATGTTTAGCTTTCTCCCCTTTCCAAATGGGAGAAATGGATACAGAATGAAGGAATCCACCACTTGCAGGGGGGAGCAGAGGGGGCTGATGAGCACTTGAAGCTGAGGACCTTCCAAATGCTTGTTGGGCCCATGAATTATTTTCTCCTGTGAATTGAATGTATGTTCATATCTGTTGCTGATTTTTTCTTTTTGGCTGGTTGTCCTTTCCTTATGATTTATACATATATTGATTTATTTATTCTGAACAGTAATCATTGTTGGTTGTATGCACCGCAGATATCTTCTTTCGGTCTGTGCATTCTTTTTTAATCATAAAGAAACTGTTATCGTAATGCCATCAAATTTATCAATGCTCTACTGTATGAATTGGGCATTTTGTGTCTTTGTCAAAAGTTATTCTCTATGCGGAGGTCATAAGCTAAGTCTGTCCATTTTCTTCTAAATGTTTTAAAGGCTTACTCTTTAAAAAAACATATTGTTATTGATTTCAGAGAGAAAGGGAGAAGTAGAGAGAGATAGAAACATCAATGATGAGAGAGAATCATTGATTAGCAGAGCCCACAACCCAACCATGTGCCCTTGACCAGATCGAACCCAGGACCCTTCAGTCTGCAGGCATAAGAGCTAAGGCTAAAGGTTAACTCTTTACATTTAGGGATTCATCAATCTGGAATGTATTTTTGAGGATTGTAACAGAGATAAATGTAATTTAAATTTTCTATAATGACAAATAATTCTGCATAATTTCACCGTTTATTACTTCATCCTTTCCCTTACATTTGAGGTTCTTTCACAGCTCTTTAATTTGGTCCAATTATTTTTTCATCCATTTCTATTGCAATACAACACAATTTTAATTTTTAACACCATTTCCTATTATATAGTTATTACTCTTAGAGTTAGTGCTAATTTCTTAATATTTTTCTTTTAAATCACTAGTACTTCTTGACCCTTTACCATCCCATAAGAATTTTAGAATCAGTAAATTTCCATTAGAAAAAGTCGGGGTTTTGCTTGGAATTATACTTAAAAATTAATTTGGAAATAATGTACACCAAGTATAAACATCATTATGCATAATCCACTTTATGCATATGAATCTTTGATATCTTTCAGTTTATTTTCTAAATTTTTCATAAAGACCTTTTATGTATGTTTTGATAAACATTCCTGGCTACATTACTGCTTTCTGAATGGAAAGATCTTATTAGTTTTTTGTTTGTTTGCTTGCTTGTTTGCTTGTTTTAAATTCTTTATTGTTAAAAGTATTACATATGTCTCCTTTTTAAGATGGTATTAGTTTTTTCCTTCCTGGTTGAGGGCATAAAGGAACACCATTAGTCCTACGACCTTGCTAAACTCTGAACTTGTTTGCATAGATTCGTTTGGATTTTTTTGTCTTTAGCTAAGCACAGCATCTAAAAATACTGACAATTTTGTTTTTTCACTTTCCAATCTTTACACCTCTTCTTCCTTGTCTCATGTGCTAAGGAGTCCAGCACTATGGTGAACAGCACATGCCCTCTGAGTGAGGGACAAACTGGATTAAGGGCCAGCTGGTTCTCACCAGGGGTGCTAATCTGTAAGGGGCTCTAAAACTTCAGTGGAATAAATCAAATATACGGTGCCAAAATACTCAGGTTTCCACAAGCAATTCCTTATATTATTGGCAAAATGAATATTGGTCCGGCTCCCACCAAAGTGGTGGTGCTCTGAATGGAAATTTATTTGAAAAAAAAAAAAAAAACCTCTTTGCCAGCCAACTCTGAAGCTAGCTGGTAGACAGTCACCTGAACTTGGCAGCCAGCAGCAGCTAAAGTTCTAAAACAAAACAATGATTGCATAGTGCTATTTACTGGGAACAAGTGATTTTTTTATTATCTAAATTTTAATCACTTCTCTGTGCTTCTTCCCAAACACACCTGGTTCAGAAAAGCAAACTGAAGGTGGAATGTAAACCTCAAGAATTAGAGTACATTTTGCCTTTTTTTTTGACAGTCACTGGAAGCAAATTAGTAAGGAATTTTATATGTGAATACAATATTTATTAATACAAAAATGGTGTCTCTCCATCTTTACTAAGTCAATTTGAAAGAAAATTGCTTAAAGATTATTTTGAAAGGGCCCCAGATTATTAGCTTACATATTTAGGTTCTGAGTGGGAACGTAACAATTGCCCCATGAAATAAAAGTATCTGAGCATGATATTTTAATAACTTAAATTCAATATTTTGCAACTAATAGTAATTATCAGAAAGTTAAGCATAAATGTCTGCACACACATATCCACATAGACAAGCTCAATTAAATGAACTTAGAACAGACATTACGGACATTTGTCCACCTGCCTTTGGAGCAAGAGGGCATACAGTTGATATATCCTTTTGACATACAGTTGATATATCTTTGATTTTCTTTCCTCGTGGAACTCACAGCGAAACATTTATATTATTTTGGTCTTTGTCTTTGGACAGTTTTTGGGATCTATGCCAACATCTCATAATTCAGTCCTGCCACTCATTTCATTTTTGCTTAAAGTTTTTCTTTTTCCATTTTTTTTTTCCTTCTATCTCCATGTCATACTTTCTTTTGGTCTTTGTTAGTTGATTTTTTTTTCTTTTCCTGTCACTCATTCTGTAGCAGCTCAGTAGCTCAACAGAGTGAAGGGGGAGATACTAAGACTCGTGTGTGTGTGTGTGTGTGTGTGTGTGTGTGTGTGTGTGTGTGTGTGTGAAAAACAGAGAGAGAGAGAGAGAGAGAGAGAGATTTGAAGAACAAAAAAGAGACTTTCCCTAGCATAAACAAAGCTTGTACAGATTAGCTACCAAGTAGGTCTGCTGGGGTCCAACCCCAGCGGGTCCAGGGGTTCCCAAAGGTGTGGACGGAGTCGGCGAAGAAGGAATGACGCAGAGACAGCGTTCAGTTGATCAGCAGCCTAGCCAGGATCTCTAGCCAGGATCTCCAGCCAAGTTCTGGTCTGGATCTCCAGCGAAGTTCTGCTTAGGATCTCCAGCCAGGTTCTGTGTCCATGTTCTCTTGCTAGGTTCTCCAGGTTCTCCAGCCAGGTTCTGTAGCCATGTTCCCTCGCTAGGTTCTCCAGCCAGGCTCTGTCCAGGTTCTCCAGCCAGGTTCAGTCACCAGGTTCTAGTCAGGTTCTCTTGCCAATTTCTGTAGTCAGGTTCAGTCCAGGATCTTTTGCCATGTTCTCTCGCTAGGTTCTGTCTCTAGGTTCTGAGGCCAGTTTCTGTCCAGGATCTTTTGCCATGTTCTCTCCAGCGAAGTTCTTCTGTCTCTAGAGAACGTTCTGTGTAGGTTCTGTGCCTCCTGGTTCTGTCTTCTCAGTTCTGTGTTCTAAGTTCTGAGTCTTGCTGTCTTATTACATCTGTATTTATACCAGTTGATTCAATCCTATCAATCTCTATTACAAAGGTTAGGGCGTTTCTTATCCCCATTCCAGGGAGTAAAGATTATGTAGCTTAAGCATGATTGTTCATAGTTAAAGTGATTAATTACCCACCTGGCACTTAGTTAAGAGGTTTTATTCCCTCCCTAACTTCAGGGGAAATTCCCTACGTGGGGAAACACCCTTTCTCAGAGACCTTGGTTAAAACACATAGTGCCAAGAAGGTGAGCAAACATATTAAGAACAGTATGCCATATATGCCAGGTCCCTTGAAACAGAAAGCATGGACCGGCTCCCGGCATAGGTCTGAGATGTATATAACAGGTCACAAATTTAGAGCATGCTACTGTGCATACTAAAAACTATACTTTTTTAATTACATACACAAGAAAGATTTAAAAACACACACAGTATGTCTATTAAAGATAAAAGTAAAGTAATAACAATTAGAATGAATACGATGAGAAGTAAACAGCAGAGGCAATCCCCAGTTAAGCATAATGTATTCACAGAATCATTTTATTCCTAAGAGAGCAAATATTTATCATCTGACTCCACTTAAAAACTTATTTGAATAACTGTCGCAGCCCCCCTACCTCCCACGATGCTTAGAGATATGTGTTTGTTCAGAAGCCTTTATTGGAATGCTCCTAGCTGTTGTTGAATATTCACACCAAAATTGATCACTTTCAAAGTGACCTGCATTTCTCCATTGAAATCATCTCAAGGATGGAAACAGAAGCAGAAACAGAAGTGCTGTTTTTGCGCAAGAACTTGTTTAAAGAGATGCCGACATAAAGCAAGCCGATGCAGTCGAGTTGCCGGGTTAGGGTAGAAGGCTACAAAGAACACAGGGTGGCATGGAAGAGGGAGGACCAGGAGGTCGTGGAGTTCTGGGAGATGTTGATATCCCATGAGATATTAGGGTGATTCTGCAAACTGGGATGTGGATGGCGCAACAGGAAATAAGCATGCACAGGTAGGTAAGGCTCACTGAGAACACCTATGACTTGCTAAGAAATTTGGAAATTTTTCCTCTGTGAACTGGAAAGCTCTTGGAGGCTGGTGAAGGGAGGAATCAGGAGGCCTAGGTTCTAGGACTGACTGTCATCCATGAGCTGAAGGTTGTTAAACAAAAGTTACCTACTTCATGAGAAGAGAGGGAGCAGAGAGTCTATGAAATCCTTATCAATTTTGATCCATACTATTGATAAAAGCCAGCATTTATGCATAGTTATGATGTACTAGACACTTCATTTGTTTTCTCTCATTAATCCTTGCAATAACCCTGAGATGGATCTGACTACCACCATTTATTACCAAGAAACTAAGCTGAGTAATATTAACACATTTAATGAGTGAAGAACCTAGATTGAGCCCATATGGATTTTCCCAAAGCCAATGAGGTTTTAATAGTACTTTTTTGTGCTTCCTTCATTCTAAATTTTTAATGAAAGGTTATGTGTAATAGATATTGAAAGATGGTGGCCAGTGAATAAATTTCTATCTTCCATGAGGAGAGAATAAAGAGAAATGGGCAGCAAATGCAGTATATCAACCATGATTCCACTTACATACAAAGAGAATTTTTATAGAGTGGAGGCAATAAGTTATAGTTGAGGCTATAGGCATATTTCCTCTAGAGATTTTTCATTAATCAGAGTCTTGCCATTCTGAGTTACTTAAAGTATTGTTCTGAGCAGATATAAGCAGTTGAATAAGACAGGTACTTATGGTTATTTTTGAATCATGAATTAATCTGGAAATATCTCCCAATAACCAGACATGTTTCCCCATTGGGAGGGATAGAAAATACTGGCCTTAACATAGTCTTAAATGATTATAATATCCTAACATATACTGGAAATGCTTTATGAAAAATGGAGGTCAGTGTTTTAAATTAATTTTAAAATTTTCTCTCTCAATTAAATTATTACCACGATTAAAATATGTATCTATGCATATATGTGTGTTCTGTATACAGATGCTTGAAGGGGAAAAGACCTGTGAAAATTCAAACTTACAACATTCATAAATCAAGAGGTAATTTATTTAAATCAGTGTTTCCAAACTTCTGAAGACATTTGTTTCTTTACATAAAACTGAGGATTTCATATACCACCCCTCCTAGTATTCTGATATAAATGTCTTCCCTTCATGAAAGACTCTGAATATCTCCTACGTGTGCCTCCTGGTCATTAAGGTAGTGCTAAGCTTTATTCTTGACAATTTCTCTTACAATAACAGTAGTTTTTTTTCTCTCTTCCTGACTACAAATATACTTTATGTTTTTAAAATTACACCTTATCTGCCCACCTCTTCAAAAAATTCTGGTTTGCTATTGCGGTCTAACAGATTTCTGGATCTCAAAATACTTGAGTGCCTTCACATAATCTGTCTACTATTTAGGGAGTTGGGTGAGAACAGAAAAGAAAAACATTAAAGTTGAAATATAAGGAATAATTCCCAAATAAGTAGGCATGAGGATGTCTTTGAAATTGTGAGATGCTCCACATCAATGCAGTTAAGTGGTTAACTTTTTAGCTGTCTTAAGTGAAATTCGCGTGTCCCCAGTCTTGTTGGTTTCCCCTTTTTTTATTATTAGCTGCTCTTTCAAACACGTACCTAAACAACTTTGCTAGACTTTATTTGAACTATACTTGTACTCTTCAGGCAAGTTAATTAAAGCACAGTTGAAATTCTATTCAAAAGGTCTTTAGCATTTTTACTTAGAGGAAAGCACCCCTGTGAGGACCTGCTACTGTGTACTCAGCTGACATTTCAGATGCATCTATTGCTCTTGAAACTGTCCTTGAGGAAATAATATACCATCAATGAATGAAAAAAAAATACTAGTTTACCCATTATTAAAAAACTCAAATTACTTAATGTATCTCTTGTTAGATACAGTTACACATTTATAAACTGACATAAATGAAAAAGGGGAACGATTATGTTTGAAATTTGGTCACTGAAGTTACTAATGATTTGGTTGGTTCCATTTCCCCCTTGCCCCAGCATCAATTACCAGATATCTCGCTCATTGGATGGTTGCCAAAGCATAGAAAACCCTCATAAAAGAATGTTAGTGGAGTTATTAAGTTATTACTATTTCTATTACTCCCTCTCTTCTCCTCTTTTCTACTTTTCTCTCCTCTACTCCCCAAATAGGCACATTGTCTGTAAATGGGCTAATCATCTTGCCCACCTTTATAATACCATTAAGGCACTTTTAAAGCCAACTGAAATAGCAAAGCCTACAGAAAAGTGAGCTATTAACAATAGACATGTAATAGCAACTGCAATTATAATAAATACAATAAAATTGTACTCATTAGAATTAGTGAGGACGACATTCAAGGCTTGAAAAAAAACTTATTTTAATGAATTAGCAAAGTGAAGAAAGTCAACTGAGCCCTTGTTTTCACCTTCTTGCCACTCTCTGATAGCTCACATCTATTCCCTCATGCACAAATATCTATCAAATTAATATCTACAGCTAGAAACTGGGCATCTTCACTCAGATGATGCTAAAGGATTCTGTAATATTTTAATAGCTATAGAGAGGTATAATTCACATATTAGAAAATTAATCTACTTAAAGCGTTCAACTCATGTTGTTTAGTAGACTCACTAAAACTTAGATTGTGCAATCATCACCACAATCTAGTTTTCTATTTTCTTTTCCCCCAAACAAACTCCATACCCATAAGCAGCCACTTCCCACCTTTCCCCACAGCCCTAGGCAACCATTTCTGTCTCTATACACCTTGCCTATTCTGGATATTTTTATATGAGTGGTATCATAGGATAATATTTTTAATGTTTGTTTATGTAGCATTTCATTTCTTTATATGGCCGAATGATATTTAGTTATATGGATATAGCACCTTCTGTTTATCCACCTATCAGTTGATAGATATTTTGGTTGTTTCTACTTTTTGGCTAATATGAATAATGCCTCTATGAACATTCATGTACAATTTTTTGTGTGAACATATGTTTCTATTTCTTTTGGATAGATATAGAAATGAACTTACCAGGTCATATGATAAGTCTATGATTAATATTTTGAGCCACTGCTAAACTCTTTTCCATAGTGGTTACACCATTTTACATTCACACTGCATTGTATGACGGGTCCAATTTCTTCACATCCCTGTGAACACTTGCTTGCTATCGCTTGTCTTTTTTAAAAATATATATATATATATATATTTGATTGATTTTTTACAGAGAGGGAAGGAGAGGGATAGAGAGTTAGAAACATCGATGAGAGAGAAACATCGATTCAGCTGCCTCCTGCACACTCCCCTCTGGAGATGTGCCCGCAACCAAGGTACATGCCCTTGACCAGAATCGAACCTGGGACCTTTCAGTCTGCAGGCCGATGCTCTATCCACTGAGCCAAACCGGTTAGGGCGCTTGTCTTTTTTTATTATAGCCATCTAGTTGTTTTATCATAGCCATCTCATTGTGGTTTTGATTTGAATTTTTCTAATGAATAATTATATTGAGAATCCTTTGTATGTGTTTTGGGCCCTTTGTATATCTTCTGAGAGAGATATTAACTCAAATTTTTGACTCACTTTTTGTTTTAAAATATACTGCATTAACAAAATTTGAGGTGTAGTAAGGCCCACAGAACAGGAGCTGATTGTCATTAAAAAGACAGTTTATTACAGTTCTCAAGAGGAGGGGGCATGCCATGCTGGGAAAGGCCACGTGGGGAAACACCGAGGGCATCATGAGTCAAGAGAGGAAATAGGAGGCAACTGTGGGCAAGAGCTTTTCTTGCAATTTACAGAGAAAGAAACAGATAAGCTTTGAGTTGGCTAGTTCGAATAATTTCAGCAGGCTCTGGGCCATAGGGAACCATCTCTGTTACTGGTACTGGGGTGATGAGGGCAGGTGTATGAGAAAGGAGGTAGTTGAAGGCAATCTATATCGATTGCCATGTATTTAAAAATTACACCCAGGGAGGAAGAGTTCCAGGTGGTGATGAGAGAGGCAGGTGATTCAGGTATGTAACTGAGTTGTCTAGGATATGGCATATCCAGCATATGCATCTAGGGCAGATGTCCAAGCATCAAGTTTATAAAAGCTAGAAACATAGTTAATTTTTAAATTGTGTTATCTATTTTATTGTTGAGTAATAAGAATATATCTTTATATACTCTACATATAAGTCTCTTATCAGATATGTAATTGGCAAATATATTTTCCATTTGGGGATTGTTGTGTGTTTTCCACTTTTTTTTTTTTTTTTTGATGGTATAGCTTGCAGCAAAAAGACTTTCATTTTTATGTAGTTCATCTCTTTCTCTTTTTTTTGTCACTTGTGATTTTGGTGTCATATTCAACAGAACATTACCTAACTCAAAGTCACAAAGATTACTCTCTTATTTCCTTTTACATTTTTCCTATTTCATTGAATTTATTGGGGTGACACTGGTTAACAAAATTATACAAGTTTCACAGGCACAATTCCACACACATCATCTGTACACTGTATTGTGTGTTCCCCATGCTCTCTTATTTTCTTGAGTTTTATTGCTTTAGTTTTTATATTTAAGTCCATGGTATAGGATATGGGAAGAAGTTGAAACTCATTCCTTGGCCCGTGGATAACCAGTTTTTCTTGCATCATTTATTGAAAAGACCTTTCTTTGCCCATTGGATGATCTTAACACTCTTGTTAAAAAGCAATTGCCCTGGCTGGAACCTGCAGCACAATATTGAATAGAAGTATCGAGAGCATTCCTGTCTTGCTCTTGATTTTAGGAGAGAAGCTTTCAGTATTTCACCCTTAAGTATGATGTCAGCTGTGGGTACCTTTGCATAGACTCCTATTCTTACTGTGTTGAGTGTCTTAATTGTGAAAGAATGTTAGGTTTCATCAGACGTTTTTCTGCATCTATTAACATGATTAGGTATTATTGTACTTTATGGTATGATATTGTTGTGGTGTGTTACACTGATTCCTTTATGTGCATTGTACCAATCTTGCATTCTGGAATAAATCTCACTTAGTCATAGTATATGCAGGTTTCCCCTGCTATTCAAAATAGTCAATAGGGGGCAGGGAGGGGAGGGGACATATGTAATACTTTCAACAATATTTAAAATTAATTAATTAATTAATTAAAAAGCATTCCTATGAATCCTTTTGTAAGCTGAAATAGCATAGAGTGGAAAGGCATATATCATTAATATATGTGGGAAAAGTTTTGAGCATTCCCAGACCCAAAAACCAACCTACCAAATCATACCAAATACACTAAATTATGTCCAGTTTAACCCTAAGCGTAACCCCCTTACAAGCTCTCTTAGGCTCTTCTGGTACCTTAGGACAGACACATCTTGCTAACAGATGCACAAGACACATTGAGATAAAGTGCAGATGCTCACAGACACAGTTCAAAGCTATGGCGCCTTGATGCTGACATGCTTAGTGTAGTTCCTGGGAAAGGAGTTCGGGGCAGTCACGCTGCTGCTCTGGGTGTGCACTGCCTCAATGACGGCTCATGAAAAACAAACGCTGAACACCATTGTTGCTTCTGACCTTTTTTTTTTTTTGTAGAAGTAAAATCCTCTTTGGATTTCTTTCAGTCAGCAAAAACAGGTACTATAAAGTAAAGTGGCATATGCAAACGCTCAAAAAGCAGGGCATGCTTATAATTCCTTATACATGTTGCTGAATTGGGTTTGCTAGATTTTTTTTGAACATGTTTTGCATCTATATTCATAAGGAATATTGCCCAACAGTTTTCTTATGATATCTCTGTCTGGTTTTAATATAAGGTTAATACTTATCTCATTTAGTGAATTTGGAAGTATTCCCTTTTCTAAGCCTTTGAAGAGTTTCTTTAAATGTTTGGTAGAATTCACCAGTGAGCTTTCTTTGTGGGAAACTATTTTTAAATTACTAATTAATCTGTATATTTGTTATAGGTGTATGCAGGATTTCTACTTCTTGATTTGCTTTAGTAATTTTTTGGCATATGGTTATAGTACTTTCTCATAGTCTTTTTATTTCTGCAGGGATTATAGTGATGTCCTCTTCATCATCTTTGAGTTTGCTAATTTGAATCTTCTCTCTTTTCCCTTGGTCAATACGGCTAAAGGTTTTCAATATCGTTGGTCTTTTCAAAGAACCAACTTTTGGTTTTGATATTCACTATTAGTTTTCTATTCTCTATATAGTTTATTTTCATTCTGCCCTTTATTATTTCTTCCTTGTCCTTGGTTTAGGTTTAATTTGTGTTGCTTTTTCTAGGTTCTTAAGATGGAATATTATAGTATTGATCTAAAACCTTTATTTTTTTATTATAGGCATTTTCAGCTTTTGATTTCCTCAAAGCACTGCTTTAGCTGCAGTTTATAGATTTTGGTATATTGTTTACCCATCTCAATTCTGTTAGTTTTGGCTTTATGTATTTTGCAGCTCTGATGGATTTGTGTTTATATAGTTGTATTTTCTTAAAGGATTAACTCTTTTATCATTATGAATTGTCCCTTCTTATCTCTAGTAACAATTTTTTAGTTTCAAATCTAAGGTCATTCTTCTGTAACTATATATAACTTATATGTTAAAGGTCATGCTTACATTCATTTGCCCAGTTAAACTTTAATTCTCTACTGTGAATGTATGTATGTTTTTGAGGCTGCTAGCACAGATCAGGGAGTTTATTTTTCCTCCCCACCACACCCCCCATATTCACTTAGGGACTAGTAGCTTAAAGGTTCTTTCTCTGGTCTTTTGAGAGGACATATGCTTGGACATTCACATAGTCTTTCAGGTTACCAGGGCTGAGTGTGAGTTTATTTTTAATCCTGGATTTCTAGGAGTCACCCCTTGGCTAGAGTCATTTATTGTTCAGTGGTTGACCAGAGAGTGTGCTTGAGGCATTTGTGCTAGTGAGGCTTCAGCCCTGTATTGATGGGATTGTGAGTGGCATGGAAAAAAAAAGTTTCTGCTTCTTGTCTTGCTCTGAATGATTCTGAGTGCATACAAACCTAGTGTCTTTGCATGACCTTCTCAACCCCCAGAGTTGACTATGATTCCAAGAGGGCTCCGGGGTCTTCTTGGTTGTATCTTTTCCTGGTTCTCTCAACTAAACTTGTGGCTGCTCCACTGTTTTGCTAGTATCACGGAGCTATCAGTCTCCTCTTAATTGCTTTCTACCAAGCTGTCCAATGTTAGACAATGCCTTTAGGCATGGAGTCTCCTAGCTCTGTTCGAAATAAAGTTGGTTCCCTCCTATAGAGCTCTAGAATCCTTAGTCCTATGACTTGCCTTTCCCATAGGGCATAATGATTGTAGCACTGTATTAAAGGTAGGGGAAGGAAGCATACTCTTACTAGAGTGATACTGCACTCTCTCAATGGACCCTAGGACAGTTGCTTGCCCTCAGTTTTCTTGCCTTGTCCCTCCTGTCATTGAACTGAAGAAGTGGAGATATAGGCAAATGTGGACCTAGTATTACAGCCTACCACACCAGGAGACATACCACTAGCCTATGAATGGGTAAAAGGAGACCCATTAATCCACTATACTTGCCTAGAACAGACCTTTGCAACAGAAAGTTGAGGTGGGAGTCAGGGGGATAAAAATATTATTGGCCTGACATTCCTAGGGTGAAACTATAGCTCTAGACCTGGAGATGAGAGAGCAGGGAGTCCATTTTCCTAGCTGCACCTGCCTGAAGTAGAATGCCTAGAGCAGTGTTTCCCTAGTATAGAACTGAGGAGAGTTCTTAAAGGAGTGGCCATGAATCAAATGCCACAGGCTCATGCTTTCTTCATAGAGAACTAGTAGATTGTCTTAAATGATTGTTTCTCTATCCATTGTATGCTCTTACAGCAATCTCCAGAGACTTTTAATATATATTTTTTAATTTTACAATTTCAATTGTTTTACTACAGAAAGGCTGTGAAGAGCTTTGAATATCACATTCTGGAAGTTCTTCCTCCTCCTACTCTCCCTCCTCCTCCTCCTCACCCTCCAATATTTCTTATTTCATTAAGTGGCTCCATCATTCATGCTCTCAGTTTTAAAAGAAGACTCAAATCTTTACCACTACCCTTCATTATCAGTTCCTTTTTTAATATTGCAATACCTTCCTTATTAGTAACAGTAGAATATTAAACTTTTAATAAAGAAATCTTCAAATACAATGCATCGAAGAATGTAATTCTGCTATCTTTTTATTTTATTTTTCTTTGGCTGTGTTTAGTCAGCTTAAGCACTAATTGAAGAAAATCTGTTATTATATTTTTTATTTATAACGTTTTAATTATTTTTAAAAATATTTTCTAACTCTGAGCTAAAATAATTTATCTCATTTAGCTTCCCCCCAACTTTTCCATTAAAATATTTACATTTTTGTGTTGACAGTTTCAACATCTATATCATTTCTGAATCTGGTTCAAATCAAAGAGATTGCATTGTCTTCCGTCACTGTGTTGTTTTTTATTCATTTTTTTGTATGCCTTATGTTTGTTGTTGTTGTTGAACATCATATTTAAGACAGCAGAGGATGAGATTTTATGGCTGAAATTAGGCATACCTTTCCTTGTTCTAGGCCATGAGTGTGAGATTTAGAGTCTGCTTTTTCAAAGTTGAGCCAGACCTGAGACTTGTTATTGCTATGGTTATTATAAGTGTACTACTGATTTTAAAGTTATCCAACATTACTTTGTGTTTAGGGTGGGAGCTGGTTTGTTAAAAGGTTTTTCTCAGTATATGTTCCAATCTTAGTTGTGTCTCCTTTGTTCTGTCAGAGATGGATTTGCTTCATGTTCTTATCCAGTAATTTGTTTTTGTTATTCTAATGTTAGCATGGTGGAAGTGGGGGAGTGTGGAGCTATTCTATTTTTTTTCTGATTAAGCCTCAATCTTAGCAAACATTCTGTCCTTTGAATTAGGTCATGTGGCCTCCTTATGTCCCTGTCCTTTTCCCAGCTTTAGTTCTATGCAAAGCATATATTCCACCACTACCCCAAGAACAATGACTTGTTTTTTTAAGATTAGAAAGAGTCAGCTTGTCATTTTAGAGCATCTTTCTACAAGCCAGAAATAATTTATTTTAACTAGAAGTCCATTATGATCACATGTCTGGTCTTTCAGTTTTCCACCAAGGATAAAAATACAACGAGCCAACTCATTATTGGAATGAGTTTTTAACAGTGCACTGAATGGGGCTATTGTTTATTGCCCTTCTCACAGCACTTTAAGACCTGTGTTCAATAAAGAGAATGGGAGAAAGATCAAGGGTAGCAATGCTCATGTCTTTTTCACTGATGTTTCCCTAGTCACACAGTGCTACAAGGGATGCTTTCTCTGGACTCTTTTTGTCCTCATACTTCTGTGTGCCCTAGGAGTTCTATTCCTTTGTTAACTTACACTCAAATATTGATAAACTTTAAAGAAAGTTATCAATTTCTTAAAAATTTTAGCTGAATCATTTTTACCACTGCTCTGTGACATCTGCCTCAAGTAAGGTAATGTTAGCATCACATCTCTCTTTGTATGACCTGTCTTCTTGAATTTCAGGTTAGTTGCTTATCCTATGACCTTTGCTCTATAAATAGTTTAAGAAAAGATGTGATTTTGAAGGTTGTCCAATATTTTTTGTAAGGGTGAAAGTGATTTTCTTTCCACCTTTCTCCATTCTAAGCAGAAGCAGGTAATCTATAATGGATAGAATAATTCAAATGTTGCAGTTTGGAGGATACATATGATATGACTAGAAAATGGATGCAGGAAAACCAGAGGTTGGGTCTCTAGTAGTTCAGAAGTGAACTGGTGGTGATGGTGGAGTTGGAGATAAATAGACCTACTCAAAAGACAGGTAAGAAGTAAAATTAACATGATTATAGATTGGATAGGGTAGGGGAGGAAAATGGAGAATTGTCCAAAATGACGCCTAATTTTCTGGTTTATGAGACAAGATAATGGAAAGACAGTGGACATTAAAAGAGGAGGATTTTCAGGGGACAAGGATGAGTATGATTTTATACATATGGAATTGGAGGTGCTTTTGAAGCTGTCAGTTGAAGACCTTCAATAAACTAGTATATAATGATGTAGAGTTCAGAGATATCTGATCTACTGAAATAGAACTGTAAACCATTTTCTTGTAGGTCAGAATAAAAGCCATGTTTCCTTGAAGCTATAGAAATGGCATAAGTGAGAGAAAAAGAGGGCTTAGGACAGAGATTTAAGAAACTCTTTGAAGAATGCTCTGCTTGTTCTCAATGTTCCCGTTATATATTAAGCCCTTTTAAGTTCATGGATTGCAGTAGGGTTTTCTCCACCTCTGCACATGTTTCCTTTGTGAGATTGTTGTTTCTAATCTCTATCAATTCCCCTTTCCCATCTCCAAATATTTTCACTAACTTCTATTAGGTTATAGTGATTAAAGTATTCTACCAGGAAGCTTTATTAACTTTCTCTAAATCAATTGGTCCCATTCTAGAATATTTTAGGTCCTTGTTACATGCTCCCATCTGGACTTCTCCTTCATAAGATTTTTCACGTTAATTTCTTATTCAGCATGTATCTCCTCCCACACTATAAGTTTCATGTTTACATATATTTATATCTTTCTTTCTCACCAAAAAAAAAAGTGTTGTCTTGAACCATTGCCTGGCCCATATGGGCATTCAATAAATAGTATTTGAATAAGTGAGTTCCTATATGGCCATGTTTTATCTTACCTATTGATCACCTGAAGTTGTGTGCTAAGACTCATCTGGTAACACAGAATAATCCCTAAACTATCCTAGTGAAAGTTGAGATGGCATGTTTTAACCATCAGAGGTTAACTCACTGAAATGTATGAGAGAAAAGAACTGAAAATTGGAAGGTGGGGAAGACAACAATAGATGGTATATATTTTACTTTTATAATTTTCTGCTTGAGTGATAACCAGACTTTTTTTTTTTTTATTGATTTTTCACAGAGAGGAAGGGAGAGAGATAGAGAGTTAGAAACATCGATGAGAGAGAAACATCGATCAGCTGCCTCCCGCACATCCCCCACTGGGGATGCGCCCGCAACCCAGGTACATGCCCTTGACCGGAATCGAACCTGGGACCCCTCAGTCCGCAGGCCGACGCTCTATCCACTGAGCCAAACCGGTTTCGGCGATAACCAGACTTTTGATAGTAAGGAAGTTCGGTATGGAGTAAAAATGAAGTCCTTCTCCTGATTCATATCTCCATGTCTCTCTGTCCTCTCTCTCCTTAGCATGATTTGTCTCAATTATTTCCTATTAAAAGTGTTTGCATTCTGGAGAAGAAGGAAGAAATCTGGGGGGATTTGAATATATCACCTATATTTTTCTTTCTCATTAGATTAATCTAATTATATTAATCATAATTGTTGCTTCTGTTTGGAGCCAGGAATTATTATGAGCTTATGCCTGTCAATACTTGCTGTTAATCTTGCATTGCATCCCATCCTCTTTGCTAATAAGGTAACAGAGAAGAGTGTATAATACTAAAGTAATAAGGTATAACAAGGTGTGTAATTATTGTACAATAACCTTTCTCATGGAGCAAAAAAAGATATTGCACAAAGGGCAAGATGCTTAGAATTCCTTGCTGTGCAGTTATTATAGCCTAGCTGTGCAGCAGTTATATCACTATTGTGAAGATTTTTTTAAAAAAATTGTAACATAAATTGTTTAAAAAAAGAAAATACGTTAGGAAGAATTGTAAAGAAAATGCCAGTTTATGAAATAACTTTTACTATTTTTAACTTCATTCTCGTTAATGTTGCAGTAGATGATAATTTCCTTGCCTGTTGGAGACTAGTTTTTTAAAATGTCTTCCAAAATTAGGTGAAATGTTATAACAAAACTTACTTTTCTTGCGCATAGAGTTGAGATGATGGTTTGTGAAAAGTGCTTATTAAACAAAATAGAAATACAAAGTTAAAATGTTCAATATCTTAGAGATACCAGCATTCAAACTTTTCAGAGCAGAAACTAGACAGCTTATAAGGCTGTGAGTTAGAAACATAAATAACCCCAAATTAAACTAAATATGACATTATGGTTTAATATCTATATTTAACTGCATATAGGTCTTTTAGTGGGGGTGGCAGTCTATTGGTGCTGGAATATCTTTAGGCTAATATTGTCATTTTGCTGCCTTAAAGAACATTATTTCAACTATCGGTCTTATAGAGTTTTCTTCACACTCAAAGATTTTAGATGTATGAGAGAAGCCTTTACTGAATGAATGGGGAAACGTTCCATAACTGCTAATGATATAAGGATAGGATTTTGTCTGTGCATCTATTCTTCCTTTAACCATAAGGCAATACTACATAAATTGTAAGAATTCAAAAAATACTTGCTGAATCAACTGAATATATGGAGATGAAATTATTTAGAGAAATTAGTTTTTAATGTATTATGTCATAAGAAAAGAGATACGGTACCTAGACAAAATTAAGACAAGCCAGACAAAATGAGATCAGATTTCAAAAGTTATTGAGAAATTAGAGCTATTGGTAGCTTCTATAAAACATGTAGATTACTGTTACCTGAGCAATCACAGAAGATATGACTATTCTCATGCTCTGGTCCCATTGTTAGAATTTATTCTACATATGGACTAAAGACTCAGCCAGACTAGTAGTCATTAGCCAGGAATTACTATAGAACCTGACCTCAGTTTATTCTCCCTTCCTTTCAAAGTGGAAAAATCCTCCCCACTGAGAAGATTTCAGAGTCAAGAATGGAGCTACATACCACAGCAGTCACCTTCAGCTTGTGTTAAACTATCACGAAAAGCTAATAAACTAGGCTTGAGGTGTCTTCATTCCCAGTCAACTAATCATAGGAAATGCTCCAGAAAACCATATCAATTTAAAAAGAGAAAGCAATGTAGCACTAAAAAAAGCTGAGGGGTGAGTAATTGGCTCATGCAACTAACTTTTACCTTCTGAATCAGCTGATTATTTATCCATGGAAACTATTTCCATCTGACTGCTGTTGAATGTGTTCAACTTCATACTCAGAAGGAGTGATTATACCTACCTCATAATGGTAGCATGCCAATCAATAACCATGAAGGAGATTTTACCCAGCTTGTAGCTAAGAAGTTGTTCTGGACACTTTATATAGATGCTGGCAGAAGACATAAGACTTCTGGATCAGGACTTTATTTCTCATGGCACAGTAAGTCACCAGCTTGTATCATTTTGATGTTTGTATTAATCTCATGGGGAAGATGTGGAGGGAGTCCCAAAAAGGTGGCTTTGTGTTTTACAAAGGTAAGCAGATGAATGTCTGTCTCCCACAAAAGAAATACAATCCTGAGGGTAACCATGGTACTCCTCCTGGAAAAAAATGTTTACAAGTGTTGGGACATTCAGTGATACTTATATCCATTGGTGGCATAGGTTGACAGTGCCTTCCATGTGGCTTCTTGTCTGTCTAGGTGTCTTATGATTCCTAGGTCATTTTGAATAACTGAGTTCAGTTCTTATTAGAGGGATTGCCTGAGGGAAGCCAGTTCGATTTGTCTTATTTGTCTAAGACACCAACTAGGTGTCATTAATCTACCCTCTTAAATGATTGAGTGGGGCAGGACAACATCAGAGGTGTTGATATGTATTTTGTGTGTTGCCTTTGATAGACTTCATGTTAAAGTTAAAGGGAATGGTGATCAAATCATGGTCAAAGCTACCCAGCTAGGGATGGCAGATCCAGCATTCAGTTCCTTGTAGAGCATTTGCAACAGTTTGGGAGAGCTGTGCCAGGGTGTTGTCTTTCTGGAGGAAGACACCAAGATCATCAGTGTCCCTCCCTCTCCCATACTTTTGAGGATATAAGATGGCCCCTTCCCAGGTTCCAGGTTGTTGTTTTCCTCCTCTTGCCACAAATGCAGTGCATTCTATTCCAGGACCGACAAGTTCATTTTTTTCCAGTCATGCTTCACTTGTATCCAATCTCTTCATCCAGAAGGGTCAGATACAAGACATTCAAGGGAACTTTATAAAACTTAACCAGAATTAAACTTGATTCCCATAGGCCCCCTCCTGGCCAGGCTGCCACCTAGAGGATGTATCAACCAGGCTAACCTGGGATTACTAATAGGAAAAAGAAAGTTGCTTCATAATATTCTAGATGGGATCCTGAGTTTTTAAAGTAAATCCATTTGACCTCTCACACCACTCCTGAAAATTCCCCAGAAGCAAATGAAAGTACCCCTTTCTGGGGAGGGCTGCACTCAATGACCAAACTGCTTTACTAAGGTTTATGGCCTAAGGAGAGGGGAACTAAGGAAGATGGTTTTGTGTGTGTGTGTGTGTGTGTGTGTGTGTGTGTGTGTGTGTGTGTCTGAAAAAGAGTACAGTATCAATGGTTTGGAAAGCCAAAGACATGACATGGATCCATTTCAAGGGCTCCTGTGGTGTATCTGAAGTCAGCTGATCAGTAATCTGAAAAAAGGTGCCAAAATTGGTGACCGAGGCCCAAGCATTTAGGAGAATCTTTGAGAATCAAGGTCCCCAATGGCCAGTGGTTTAGTGTCATATGGAAGAGGCAGGAATAAAGTTTCCTCCATAAAAATACCTGCCACTATTTTTTTGTGTGTAAAACTGAGATGCCACTGGGGCCAGGCAGGATGTAGTCTTGAATATATCATTCCAAGTTGAGAAACATGCTTTTTGGGTCTTTCCTATTTTGTTAGTCATGGAGTCCAAATTAAGCCACCCAAAAATAGGATGTCAAGTCAGAGAGTCACAAGACCCCCATGGACCAGACATGAAATTTTGATTAGAATTCAGTAGAAAATTACAACTATTTTTTCAAAGCTGTGCACCTGGTAGATATGTCCGAGAGGCCACAAGTTTAAATCACAGAGCTGCTTCCAGTTGGAGGCTGTGTCCCTTTGCTAGAATCTCCAAATGACAAAAGCATCAGTTCCAGAAACTTGCACCATCTCCAAAAAACAGTGAATCCAATACGGTGCTGCACCTCCTTGTTGATGATGAGGAGCCAAAGAAACAGCAGTTGTTCTCTGGCTGCTGGATGGATTGAGCATTGTGAACCCATCCTTATAGTCCCAAGATTTACTTGGCAAGCATGAGTTTTCTTAGGGTTTACCAGCAACCCCTATTGGCAGAAGTATAACATCCTAGTCAGGGCTATTGAGACTGAGGCTTCTGACTTGCCAAGAGAAAGGAGGGTATCATCTCTGCAGTGAAAGCTTTAGATATCAGAGGGAAGAATAATATTCATACTCAATCCTGAAGCCCCTCTAGTGGCAAGTGGAAGTAGAATTTGTGCCACTATCATTTTTCTACCTGAAGCTCTTCCCAGATTAGGGTAATCTCCTTGGGCACTTTATACAATCAGGAAGTATAAGCACACAACACATCAATTTGTAGAAGCAACAAAAATAGTCCTTTGAACTAGCCAAGCCCCACTCAACAGATCTTGTTTGTTTGTCTCCTCCGTTGTGGTCCCTGCCTAAAACCCACCAGTGGGATCCAAGCACCACTTTCCCTTGGGGTCTGTATAGAATGAAGACTGAGCTCTTGTTTCTAATATGGGCCATACCCATAGAAGATGGTTACTTGCCTCTTTAGTGTTCCCCAGCCTACTCAGGAAGTAGGTGAAGTTGAGATCTAGTGAGATTTAGAGATCAAGGGAACAGAGTTAGAGAGATAGAGATAGATAGAGATAATAGAAATAGGGATGACATATAGATAGAGGAGAGAGAGAGAGAGAGAGAGAGAGAGAGAGAGAGAGAGAGAGAGATAGAGAGAGAGAGAGAGAGAGAGAGAGAGAGATAGAGAGAGAGAGAGAGAGAGAGAGAGAGAGAGAGAGAGAGAGAGAGAGATAGACAGACTTTGTGAAAGCAAGACACATTAACTTTTGGTGCTAGTAAGCAAGTCACTTTTGGTTTTGAGTAACTGCATCATGGTTCAAGTAAATCAGGGGTGGGGAACCTTTTTCTGCCAAGGCCCATTTGGATATTGATAACATCATTCTCGGGCCATATGAAATTATCAACTTCAAAACTAAACGGCTATATTTGGTTAAACACTTAATTAACTCACTCCTAATGCCTTGGCAGGGCCAGACTAAGTGACTTTGTGGGCCTTATACGGCCTGGGCTGGACGTTCTCCATCCTGAACTAAATGAATTTCTAATGCCCGTGTTCCACTCAAATCTCTTTATCAGATTTGGAGACTCATTGGCTCTTCCCACTCCTGCTTGAAGGAGAGTGAATCACCACGAATACAGTGTGTTTCTTTCCTACATCCTGGCTTTCAAACTCCCTGAAAGGCAAGACAGTAGGAAACCCTACTCTCCCATCTTCTTCCCCACTTGGGTGACAGCATTTGCTGCTGAAATCTGGGGCAGCTTCTCAGATCCCCTAACCCAGCCCACAAAGAGCCTCTGTCCTTTCCTCTTCCAGAAAGCCATGTTTCTGTCAGCATCCCATCCTTGCCACCAAAACTATCACAAAACTTTAAAGAGTCTGATATTTTACTGTTCTGACAAGCTAACAAGTTAGACTGCTACAGTTTCATAGATGCTAGCAGAAGACATGCAATCCCTGGGTTATAAATGAAGGACTTTGTTACCCATGGCAGGTAGACAGACAGAGCTTCATGTTTGCCTCAATTCCCCTTGTCTCCAAAGTTCTACGGGGTTCCATTGGATGTTGCACACATAGTAGGTTTGTGTCTTAGCTGAGGAGTCCTACACTTAGAAAACCCCAATCTTCTAAAGGGGCTCTTAGCATATCTGCCCAACCTTTGTGTTGTACTGAAGGGACACATCATTTCTATCATCCCAGGCTATTTTCTATACAATCATCCTTAAAAAGAGGGTCCAGTAGATACACCTAAAAAGAAGATGTGCAGGAACATGAGAGATCCACGGAGAACTGTTCCCAACACATTTTTACCTGGTAATCCATGGATAAGGAAGGACTCAGTCTCCATCAGAGTTCATAGCAAATCATACCATCAGCTATTTCCCAAAAGGAGAACACTTGAGAAAGGTGAATGACTTCATTCCAAAACCCTAAAGAATTCTGCAGTGATTCTTCCCTATAGGCTTGTTAGAAGCCCATATAACCTGCCTTAGAACCTGAAGTAAGCAGAATACCATCCCCAACGATGTCTATGTCCAAATCCCTAGATCTTTGAATATTGCCCTAACATGGCACATAGGAATTAAGGCTCAAGTAGGAATCAAAGTTACTCATCACCTGACCATTATATCCACATGTCCTACTTCTCATTTTCTGACATTTGCAAGACACTGTGGTATAAAAGAAACAATAAGGACTTTGGATCAGTAAAACTAGGATTTAGAATTCTCATCCTACAAGCATTTGGACTGGTTATTTAACATGAGTCTCAGTTTATTCACATGCATAATAAGGATGAGAAGATTTATATTACAGAAATGTGATGTTAAAATGAGATAATCTTACCAGGGAAGATGCTTAAAAGATGTTAGTATCCAACTTTGTACCCTTATATTTTAGAGAGAGCTAAATAACCAATTTACATCTTAACTCAAAGAACTTCTTATTTATATTAGTGTGCTGGGTCTGGTGTAATAAAGTACTACAAATCAAGTGGCTTAAAACAGAAATGTATTATCTCACAGTTCTAGAGGCTAGAAGTCCAACATCAAGGTGTCAGCAGAATCAGTTCCTTCTGAGGGCTGTGTGGAGACTCTGCCACACCTCTTGCCCATCTTCTGGTGATTTTCTGGCACTCTTAGCTATTTCTTGGCTCATAAAGGCATCATCCCAACCTCTGCCTTCATCTTCACATGACATTCTCCTGCAAGCATGTCTGCATCCAATTTTTCCTTTTTTTAAAATAAGGGCATCAGTCATATTTGGTAGGGGCCCTCCCTACTCCAGTATGACCTTACCTTAACCAAATACTATATCTGCAATGACCCCATTTCCAAGCAGGCCTCAGTCTGATACACTGGGGGTAAGGACTCCACTGTATGAATTTTGGGCACACAATTCAATCCATAATAGTGTTCTAAGCTATCTCTGCTAGTGATAGTTTTTGTAAAATAGGGATGTGGTGTTCATAATTGTCAACCCAATATCATTATCTTCTACTGAAGAGTGCAGGTTTGTCAGATTGTCAGGTAATAATGTCTAGTATAGTAATGTGCATGATATGTTTAATGAAAGCAGTAACTGAAACATTTCTTTAGTTAAACATCATATAATTGTCTTCCCACAATAGCCAGAGAAGGTCAAATCATTATCAACGAAAGGACCTTTGTTATTCAGGGAGCTTTAGAATGTATTATTATCAGACTAAATCAAACCACATTGTTTGATTTTTGTATAGTAATACCATATTTTTCGTGAGCTCAGATTAATAGTGATAAATAGTACATGCATTATATATTGATTACCATTTTTAAAGTGGCTTTGTAAAAGGCTAAAGATTTATGGGATCTGAAGAGAGACCAGAGTATCTGAAGAGAAATTATGCTAAGTGAAATAAGCCAGTCAGTGAAAGAAAAATACCATATGATCTCACTCATTTATGGATAATAAAGAACATTATAACCTGATGAACAAAAAGATAGATACAGAGGCAGAGAACATTGAAAAGACTGTCAAATTACAGCAAGAAGGCTGGGGAGGGTTGGGGGGGAGGTAAGAGATCAACTGAAGGACTTGTATGCATGCATATAAGCATATAAGCATAACCAATGGAACCAAGACACTGAGGGGGTGGGGTTAGAGCATGTGCTGGTGGTAGGGGAGGCTGGGGGAAGGTCAATAGGGGGGAAAAAAGGAGACATATGTACTACTATTTGCAATACTTCAAACAATAAAATAAAATTTAAAAATAATAAAATAAAATAAAAAAGAATTAATAATAAAGTGGCTTTGTAGGCAGCCTTATTTTAAGATTTGTATTGGGGAGAGTTCAGCTTTGTGTTTGAAGAGAGCTCTGGCAATAATGGTGTTCTGCAGATCCCTACAGAAGATATAGGATCCATGGAATTCTGTCTCTCTTTTCCTCACTTTCGTTTTGCCAGTCATTTGTTTAAAAACTTCTGAGAAACACAACACTGTATCCGGTGCTAGAAATGCTAAACCTTACAATTAAGGACCTCACAGTTTAGTAAGGGGAAATACAGTCATACATCAATAATTATAATGTAGTATTTCTACTTCTGATCAAGATGGAGTAAAGGAATTTAGCCTCCTGCTGAAACAACTTTAAAAAAGACAAAATCTATAAATCAACGATTCTTAAGACATTGAACACCAGGCAACAAAAGACAGTGATGTCTGAGAGATTAGAAATAAACGAGGTGAGCCATACGATTGCCCTAGCTTACTGCTGGAGAGAGTTTCCTGGCCATGATGCCTGGAGGAGGAAGCCAGTCTGAGCTCAGAGGATTCTTTGAGTGCAGGAGCTGGGTTGGAGGGTCTGGGAGACCAAATAGCTAGAGGTCTCAGGGTAGACTACAGGAAAGAAGAGCCCTGCAAGAGAGAGCCCTGGAGACCCAAGACAGTCCCCTCCAACCTTCCACCAAGTACCCATCAGTTCATGCTGCTGACGGAACTAAGGCCGACGGGAAAACGACCTGAAAAAATGAGCAGAGCTGATACTTGGGGGCGCACAGACAGCTGAGAGTAATTTGTTTTTCCACCAGCCAGAGTGGAAAGTCTCATAATCCACAGAGCATCAGTCTGACTACTCAGTAATGGCCCCAAATTAGCCCTGGACTAAAGGCTGCTCTGGTCCAGCTTACTAAAGCTTATATCCAAGCCCCACATGAATTATACTCTTTTGAAATAACTTAAATGTGTCTCAGAACAAAGCTCAAGAACATTTCTAACAACACAAAAATACCCATATCCAAGAAGATTAAATTCACAATGTCTGGCATGGAATCAAATATTAGTAGGCGTGCAAAAAAGCTGGAAAATATGACCCATCTGAGAAAAAATAATGTAATATGAGTTGTGATATTAGGTATATTCAAAAGAAATTGTGCGAGTACCAAGGAAAGGACAATGAACTCTGCTTGGTTAGTATGTACGAGGCAGGTGTTCAAAGAAGGCTTCCTGGAGGAGGAGAGCTAATATGAAATTAAAGACGAGGTATCAGCCAGGTGACAGAGACCACAGAGGGTGTGCCACAGCACGGAGGCACACAATTATAGGTTCTCTATGACTAAACAATGTATAAGTGGTCCAGTGTGGCTGAGGGTAGGAAGAGACAAGGAAGGTTCAGGAGAGGTGTGTGCGAGTCAGGACTTGGAGTGTGTCTTGTTTGGCAAACTTTTCTGTAAAGGTCCGGGTAGTAAATATTTTTAGTTTTACAGACCACATAAAGCCTTGTGGCAAATTCTTTTTCTGTGGCCCTTGGGCCAGCAACTGCAGATCTCTGCTGTAGTTTTTTCGAAAGGAAAAGACCTGTTAGGTTTGTCTTTAAAAAAAAAAAAAAAAAAAAAAAAAAAAAAAAAAAACCCCACACATATTTGTATTGATTTCAGAGAGGAAGGGAGAGGGAGAGAGAGATAGAAACATCAATGATGAGAGAGAATCATTGATTGGCTGCCTCCTGGGGATCAAGCCCACAAACCGGGCATGTGCCCTGTCTGGGAATCAAACTGTGACCTCCTGGGTCATAGGTATATTAGTACACTCAACCACTGATCCACGGCCGGCCAATAGGTTTGCCTTTTATTTATTTGATTGTTTTGTTTGTTTGTTTGTTTGTTTGTTTAATCCTCATCCAAGGATATTTTCCCGTTGATTTTTAGGGAGAGTGGAAGAGAGATGGAAAGTCAGAGAGAAACATCGATGTAAGAGAAACACATCGATTGGTTGCCTCCTGCATGAGCCCTAACCAAGGCCTGGGCCGAGGAGTAGCTTGCAACCAAGGTACCCTCCTTTGACCAGAATCAAACCCAGGACCCTTTGGTCCTCAGGACGATACTCTATCTACTGAGTCAAACCAGCTAGGGCTAGCTTATCTTTTAGATAGATCATTTTTCCAAATGAGTGGAGGATGGATTTGAGGGAAGGTAGGGAGGTGCTCAGAGAACTATTGTGTTAGCCCATTTGAGGGATACTGGGGGTGGAAAAACTGGCTGTATGAGTCTGAAGCACTGAAGAGAAGCCTGGGTTGTATATAGATTTGGGGATTATCAGCCTATATCTTAGTTTAACCCTCAAGCATGGGAGAAGAGATTTTATTGAAAAATGAATGTGTGCTAGACACATTTACTTGTCAGTGCATTCATCCTTAATACAACACCGTATAGATAGCTTTCATTACCCCCATTTTACAGACAATGAATCTGAAGGCTCTGAGAGGTGCAGCAGCTTACCCAGAGCCACCAATTAGAAAGACCATTGAAACGAAGTCGGTCCGTTTGGTTCTAAAGCTCTTACTCTTCTCCGTGGCACTCTGCTCTCAGCTTTCCTTAAGAAGTAGAGCAGGTGGCCTTCACCTGCCATGTGGTTCCTGTTCAAGGCGTTTCCCTCACTGCATGTGTGCACAGCGCTCTGTCCTTAACCACGTGGCCCAACTATACACAAGACCTGGCCAAGCTGCTGACAAAGGAGAAAGAGCCTGCTGCCGCTGAACGCCTGTGATGCTTCTATTTCTAAAGATGACACCTTCCCTCATTGCAACTAATTTTGCCTCCAAGATCTCGATTTAAATCAACCCCACTGCCCTGCCACTAATCCCTTGAAACTTAAAAATTCATATAGTTCAGACACACAAGATTCACACGATCCTTTGAGACACTCTCCAGCAGTGAGGAATTTCTAAAAGTCAGTCCTAGCACTGCAACTGTTCGCAACGAGAAACTGGCCAATATTCGTAATTCTACAAACATATGGTAAGGCAGGGTGTATTTTAAATATCAAGAACATTTACTCAAGACCTCCCTAAATGGTTTCAAAGTTTTATTTGGGGTTTGGACACATATCAGAGCATGAGTTTACCTGACAGCTCGTGCCCTGCCTAAGTCTTTGAGGTGGCTACGTTTACCAGGCCAACATACTGAATGTATGTATTAATTAAATTTTGCATCCACTTTGCAGCAACACCGGGAAGGGCTTTGATAGGTAGGCAGCGCTTTGCTGAAGTAACTCTAACATCCTTCTCTTAACACGAATTTCCCCTTTTTATTTGTTTGGTATGAAAAACAAACACTGAGCATATGGAAGGATAACAGGGAGTGCTAAAAACTTTGAAAAATATTTTGTGTAGGTTTAATTTTGGTTACACAGGACTTAATGTTTTGAAGGATTTAGAGAAATTTTTTCCTTCATTCCTAGGGAATTTCTAGATATGAGAAAAGTAGAATTGTGTCTGTTCTTGAACAAACAGAAGCTTTAGGGAGCGCCGTCAGTCACAGATCCATGTTACTAACAGGAAACCGAAAGACACAGAGGAGAGCACATTTCATAGAATTATACCCACACTCTTAGAAAACCTGAAAAGATACCAAATATTTTATTTTCTCACTATTTTCCTCTACTTCTAGCAGATCTATTCTTTTAAAACTAGAAATTGAATAAAAATACTGGAGAGAAATACTTTTTAAATTTATTGGAATTGAAATTTTATGTCAGAAATCTTTAGTAACATGAATCATGAAACAGTGAAAGTATATAAATGTAGGAATAGGCTATCAGTTTAACAACAAAAATACTTGCAATGCCATGGATTGCTTTAAAAGTATTTAGTCCTAATTTTCTGAATTTCTGGTTTCTCCCAACCCTTATTTTGCCCATATGTTTTATATGATTTCTTTCATATCATCTCTGTGTTTCCACTGAGTTATTTTTCTCTGACTAAAATATCTAAAATTCCACTTCTCCTGAGAAATATGCTTTGATTACAGGTCAGAAGGGGTACACAGAGATGGGAAAATGAAAAGATTCTTTTTCCCCTAGCAGAGTCACAAGCATCTGACCGTTCTTTGGCTTTAATTTCAAATAAAATGAAATGTAATGCAACCTTAGTCAAACACTTTATTATGCCTTTCTTCCTACTTTTCTAAGAATGTGGCTTATTGATAAATATTCCTATAATATTAAATCCAGGGACAAATTTATTCTTTTTCATTAAAGGAACCAAAGACAGTGATATTTTTTCTATATGAAATTAAATTATATTTGTTACATGTGGATACATACACATATGTGTACATATGTATGTGATATATATATATACATTGATATATATATATATATATTCTAGTTTTTAAATGTAGCATTTTAAAAATTCCTTTTAAAACAGCAAACCTAATAGCATATTTTGTCTTTAGAATTGCATTGTTTCTGTGAAACACCAGATCTCTTGTGGACTTATAAGCTTTGAGAAATATGAATATAATAACAGAGGCCAGTGTCGCTGACATCTCGTGAACACCCACCACTTGTTTTTTAAATAGTAAATGCAAAACACACTCTAATTAGAAGCTATAACTCTGGTACTTGAAAGATTTATCATGTTGACTCTGTTGCAAGTGTACCCACCTTATAGATCAGAAATTTCCAGTGAAGATTTGCTCTACAAATAAAGGAAGATACGGCTGCACATAAATCTGGGTGTGTGCATAATTGAAAGAGCTATAGAAACGAAAATGGGGAGGGAACGAGCAATTCCTGGAATTGATGCCCATTGAATCTCTGCCCATTTCTAAAAAAGAACCTTAAGAGAAAAAAAAAAAAACATATCCTGGCAAAATGTTGGTTTCCATTACTTTTCATTTTCTCTTGCCAGGATCAGAACCAGATGTTCTGTAATATAGCAAAGTCTGTTCTATTGGCATGTTTGGTGTATTAACTTCAGGAACTACTGGAAATTTTATGTGAGAAGATTCACAGGTGATTAGCATCCAACTTTTCTGAGACTTCAGGGGTTTTGATGGGGTTGGAGCAGAGATGGCATACAGTGGAAGTGGCCAAATATCCTGTGTTCTCTTCTTGATATGTTCATATTCATAATGAAATACATATGCTCATGTAACTTATCTTACAACATATGGTGTAATATAATTGAAGAAAGTCTATGCAATTATTTCACCCCTCCTAAAAAAGAAAACAGTTCTACATTACTAATAAAAAAGCATCAGGGCTTAGAGTATGTGCTAGAGATACAGATTTTAAATATAGCCTATCCTCAAATCCCACAAGTTTATGTGGAAATAGGAATGGGACATTGTACAACTTGGGTTAGTGGTTCTTTACTCCTCTTACATCTAACCTGACTATAAAGTAAGTGATTTTTAAAGTGGATAACTCAAGCATATAGAACTTGAAATTATGTGGCTGATCATACTTAAAATTAGAGTCATGACTTTCATCCTCTGCAAATTTCATCATATCAATTAATGGTGGGAGTGTCTCCTATAATGCAATACTATATTTAAAAGCATCCCCCTACAGGCACACATACTGCATTTGAAGAGCTAGTCAAAGTGCTTGCAGTTAAGAGCATTTTAAAGATTATATTTTGGCAATGCTACCAAAATCTGGCTGTCATGAGGGTTTACCACATGGGGAAGCTCTGTTGTGCTGGTCTAGCTAGTTGACATAGCATTGACCATGTAAGTGAACTTCAATTGGACATGCTTATGTTTTTAATTTTATAATGCTCACTAGGTGAGGCAGTGAAAAGCATGTATATTGGTAAAGAAAATAGGAAAATGTAGCTAATATTTTTCTTTAGAGAAAGAACCTTTCCAAAGAGGTTCCCGATTCTTCATTTTATTCACTACCTCAATGGTGTTGTGATGAGACAGAGCACTCCTCTCCAAGAGTGGGAGAAGAAGGTGGTTACTAAAGTGTCAAACTTCCCATACCCCCCAGCACACACCCCCCCACACACACACACAAAGGCTTTATGGGTGAGTTTCCAGCATAATATTTCATATCCTGTGGGAAGAATGAGGATCAGAAAAGGTTATCAATGGAGACAGGCAGACTATGACCAGATGTTCAGAAAATTCCTAATCACAAGGCTGGAAGGCTGAGCTGGAGTCCGGACATTTTCCAAAAGCCCCTTTCGTAGGACTTTTGTGGCCAGGTCAACTTGAAATATTAGGCAACACTCCCCTCAAACACATTACACCTATGATCTAGTGAAAGACTCAGCAATTCAAACTCTCCTTGTACAGAACGTTTCCCTAATATTTATCAGTGAACAATACTTTACTTATAAAGCCTTCATGGGACTTACTTGATAACCCACTAAGAGAGAGAGGGAAACAGAAGCATGTGAGGCCCTGAGAACTTGAGCATTGGAACTGCAGGGAACAGGATGTGGGCCAGAAAGTGAGCGGATGAGGTAAAGAGCACAGTGTTGGTGGTAGGTCTCTATCTGTTTCACAGTGTTCTCTCAAATTGGCCTTGACAATGAGGCTCAAAACTAAATTCAGACATGCCATAGCTTGCCAATACTGTGGACAGTGCTTTGTTTCTCTCCATTCACACTACCCAGAGAGAGACTGCAATTGTGTATTGCTATTCTAATTCCCCAAATCACCTCTGGAAAGAGGCTGGCCTTTTTCCAGTTGGTGGGTTTTGGAATCTCTGGAACCACCAAGACATATTTTCCTTAAAAGGTTGGCAAAGTGCCCATTGCCTGGGGAAAGCGTTTGTTATCATATTTTCTGGAGTAGAAAATATAATTACTCCCTCTGTACCAATATGCTTCCAGCTGCTTCCAGATAAGCAAATCAGAGTTGATCTCCGTTACTATCCTCCCTTTCCAGATAAAAGAGACTGCCAGGCCTTGATGTCATGGGACGTCTAGGTAGTCTTTTTGACTATCTGACAGTCCCCTGGGCACTTAAAGAGCATGTAAAGAAACCCTGTCCCTCCCCCCACCCCACCCCCCCACCCCACCCCACCCCCAAAAGTGACCCTGCCTAGAGGAAAATTGGAGGGCAATACTTAAATGATAATGTCAAATGCAGGTGTGTCTTATAGCCAATAGACATCATGATCAGACAGTTTATGCTCTAAAGGTTTAAATCCACTCTGTAGGGATGAACCCTACAAATGAAAGAAAGTAGTGGTTCTTGTTCAGAAAGATGGCAAACAGTAGAACAAATCATGTCCTCGGGCTGGCTGGGAGAGAGTTGGGTTTGGCATTCAAAGAATTGAGCACTAATTGTTGCGACCTAAGAGCTGGCCAAGCTGACTCTAGTGATTGGAATTATCCTCCCTCCAAATAGATGCTACAGCAGAAGGGTCAGTTATGTGGACCAGAGCAGCATTTCTGGGTGACACCATGTGGCAGCACAAAGCCAGAGCAGCAGCAGACTGGTGGGACTCATGTTCTCCCTGCTTTGTAGCGCATAAGCTCTAAGGTTAACAGAAGATTTACAGGAAGAAAGAAGCAGATATTTTTCTGGCTAATATATTCATGGGGTATTAGAGTAATTCATTGGAAAAAAATAAAATTTCCTACCGCTGTATTTGCTGTCTGAGTTTGTGGAAAAATTTATGCTGTTATATTCAGGGAAACCCTCTCAATATTCAGATGACAAAAGAGAGAACTTGGGTTGGGAGAGACAATATTTAGGGCTAAAGCTGTTGATCTAAATGTTACACAGCAATTTAAGCCCTTGCCAGGAAGGAGAATCCAATTCTGATGTCTCTTCCAAAACTTTATTCATTACACAAGACTTTTTGTAAAGTCCAACAGCCCTGCCCCTGCCCCTTGATGATTGCAGACTTCATTTATCATTCATTTATCCACTTCTTCAATCAAAAAATATTTACTGAGCAACTATTTTGTGCCAAATACTCTCCTGAATGCCAGGCATACAGAAGGGGAAAATACAAATTCCCCATCTTTGTAGAGCTTGTTTTGAATGTATGTTTTTATTTTCACACTAGGGCTCAGAGAAATAAAAGCTATGTTGATAGCTCTAGCAAATGGTACATGCTTTTCCCTAAAATAGCATCAACTCTTCATTCTGGTGATATAGCCTCACTCTTCAATCTTTCTTCTTTTTCTTTCTTTCAAATCTACATTCTCTTTAGAGAAAGATGTAAATATATGGTGAGAGTTTTAAGTGCTTAATCCAGGTGGTTTAGCAGAAGTCAAAGTATTAAGATGAATAAATTAAGGAGAATTTAAACCCAACTACTAAAGCTGGGATGTCAAGCATGGATTAGTAGGGAGTAGAGTATAAATAAGAATTTGAACAGTATTTGATCCTTCCAGGTATCTGAGTCTCTGAGTTGGGCATCACAATTATTGATGCCATTTTGGATATTATTATAGTGCTTTTTATTTATTTTTTAAAATATGTTTTTATTGATTTCAGAGAGGAAGGGGAGAGAGAGACATCAATGATGAGAGAATCATTGATCAGCTGCCTCCAGCATGCCCCCACTGGGGATCAAACCATGACCTCCTGGTTCACAGGTCGATGCTCAACCATTGAACCACACTGGCCAGCCTATCGTGATTTTTATTACATTGATATTAAATTATGAAATATAAATTTATACTAAGAAGTTGGAGATATTTAAATTACCAATTCTTATTTTGCTGTTTAGTCATGTCTTTTTCTATTAGTTACATAATATTGCATAGTTCAAGTATGTAATTCACAGGCACTACATTTTTTCTAAAATCATCAAAACATGGGCATGTTTTAATTGACCTTAGCTTTAATGCTACATGTAGGTCCTCACAAGTTCCAGATTAAAAATCTATAGAGATAATAACAAAAGAAAAACTCACAAACATTAATACCAAAGGAAGAAAGAAAAACATATGTCAGAATCTTAGAGGAATCTAACCAAGTGTAAGGCAGATAAAGTTTGATTTGGAAAAAGCTTCTCCGATTGCCTTTGAATTAATACTGCCTGAAAATAAAATTAAGAAAATATATTTTATTTCCCATTTACTCATAGACTCCCAGCCTATACCAACTCAAGTTTGCTTACAAGCCTGCTCTCTGCTTTGGGAAGAAGGGCGAAGACTATTTCTGTTTCTGTTTCTTCAATCCCAGGTATCTACTAGATTTAGCAAATTACAAAAGCCAAGAGAGCATTAAATTGACAATAAACATGCTTTGCATTTGAGAGGTATATTGTCTCTATGAGTAAAGTGCATTAGGTCAAATAAAGACACCCAGAGCAGTGCCAGCTTAGTGTGACATTTCACATGCTCTCTGATTACTACATAATATATGAATTGCTGCTAGATGTAGAGAATTGAACCCCAACTAAGAAAAATAATAGGAGAGAATTGATCATCTCTCAGCTTCAGGAATAAGTACTAAGTCTGGAAATATCTTGCCTCATTTGAGTAAAATCAAAGTAAAACTTATATGTGTGTATGATATTTGAAAAAGATATTTATAGACAATAGAGTATCAAACTCTAAAAAGAAATTGCTAAAAATAGATCTACTTTGGAAATCAGGAAATAAGGTTCAGAAAACAAATGGGTACAGTCAATAAAACTTAGGAAAATATGGCCACTATAAGGCTATTAAACTGTTAAGAGACAAAACCTAAAATGAAAAGTCAGTAGGATGGACTATAAAGGGGTATACTTAGAAAACACTTCCAAGAAACAAATATGCAACAACTGGAGGTAGTAGTACAAAAATGACAAAGAAAAAAATTAATTAGTCATGCAGTGTGCAGACTTGCAAATCATCTTAGAGCTTAGAGCAAAAAGATAAAGATGTTAAAAATAAGTACTGAGAGAGTGATAGACTTGGACAACCGAGAATAAAAATGTAAATATAAGTAATACACCTGAAGAAGCAAGAAAATACATAACTGGAGAAAATATTCTGAACTGAAAAGGATTCATGTAAACAATGAGTTTAAATGAATTTTACATTTTAGGTTAAATAACTTAGAGAAAGTAACTTCATTAAATACTTTCAGAAGAAATGTTTTAAATACAAGGACTCTGAAAATCTCCTCAGCATTGTGAATAGATCACAATGGCATGTGACTATCCTTCATTAGTAGGTACTATTAAATGGCCCTGCAGCTGTATATACAGAGACCGGAGGAAAAACTTTTATAGAATAAGATGGCAGAAAGTTTCTCTTTCAGTGTGAGAAAAATATATTCTCAAATATGCAAGAATATGAAAGATACACTCTCTTCTATGTAATTTGTAATTAAAGACCTAAGCAAACTAGACATAAGGTAAAATGAAAAATGATACATTTAAGGACATGCAATATGTAATAAAACAAGTTAAACATAGATTAATTTTAAATAATGTTTGTACATGACTGTAAAGTTAAATGTTCAATGTCCAAATTA
The DNA here is from genome assembly GCF_014108235.1 of Myotis myotis. Lineage (NCBI taxonomy): Eukaryota > Metazoa > Chordata > Mammalia > Chiroptera > Vespertilionidae > Myotis > Myotis myotis. Next base: position 181,038,640 of record NW_023416335.1, read on the forward strand.
TTCAGAAAGCAATAAGTATAGTATATGAATTTTAATAAGTGGTAATCTCATTCTCATATTGGAATACTACACAGAGAGATGTGCCTGACTAAGTTCAGATAAAAGCAAAATTTTGTTTAATTATGTATCTTAAAGAGAAATTAAAAGTTATAATTTCAGCTTATGTTTGGCTGAATGGAGAATTACAGTTAATCTTTTTTTAGAAACATAAGATAACCACTAACAGACAAAATGTATACCTCTTAAAAAAATAGTCTTTCAAGTAAGTAGAGAGAAAACATAATCTGTTTAACAAAGATCAAAATAAATTAATCAGCAAAGAAAAACTAAAAATATAATGTATAAGATGAAATAGCCAAAAGAAGATATATATGTCAATAATAATAATAAATACAAATGGGCCATATTTTTATGAAAGAAAAAAGATTCTTAGATTGATTTGATGAATACAATAATATTGCATGGTATTTACATTCTACTTCTAAGGCTAAATCCTAGGAAATGATGAAAAATTTTCTTAAGAAAATTTTATCATATTTTCATAAGATGAATTTAATATAGCCATTAAAATTATGTAGTAGCAGATGACCTAGTATTAAATGAAAAATGAGGATACAAGGTGATCCATCTGTAATGTTAAATTACATATATCATATAGGTTTTATTTTAATTATACAATTATTATGAGCATATTCATTTATTCAAAAAATACTGAGCACCTTTTATAAAGCAGACAATAATCTACACACTGAAGATTCAGCAATAAACAAAACAAGAGAAAAATAAATTCCTGCCTGAATGGAGATTTCACATTGATATAACACATAATACTGGATATATTATAATACGTAATGCTATTTACAATATAGGCAAACACTAAGTAATTTTTGCATGTGGCATTATGGATGCTTTTCAAAAATATTTTTATCTTAATTATCTCCCATAACCACAAAAAATACATTTAAAAGTGACTTCTAAACAAGATTTCTTATTAAAGATGTACTTCAATAGAACTTTTTAATGTTAATATACTAAAAATGTTTTTATAACGACTATACATTATAGTCATGCCGCAAAATTAAATTTAGGATAATTATTTTAATTCTTGTTACCTAATTAATATTCCAAAAAGTGGCATTTCTCTAGACCACTATTTCTAGAAATGTGAAATTTATTGGATGTCAGAAATTTCCTAGGCACTTCTAATGCCCTAATTCCAATTATTTATTTGAAATAATTTAATTTTGTTTGTACTGTATCCCTTTCCTCCTGCATTAAGTTTCTGTCTGACACTAGTGGAAACAAATTACTAAACAACACAACAAAGGTTTTCCTCACAGCTGCTTCAACCAGATGGTAGATCTGAGCTTCTGGAAACGTATTAGGAAAACCTATTCTCATACAAAGTCTGTTCCAAGCTTAGGCTTCCTGGGGCCCTTGAAGACACGGAATGGACTGCTGAGTTTGAGGTGTTTTTCTGGACATTAATTTCTATCTTTGTGCTATTTAACTGTCATAAACTCTTAGGTTATCTCTGACCTCCTCGCCATCATATACATGCTTACATAACACTATGAACTTTAAAGCCCTTGCACTAGGTAATTCTGTTTATACCCTTTTGCATATCTGAACTCTTGGTATTTTATGATGCCATCTCAGAGAACCAACCATTCAAATCTATGCTAGTCCTTTCCCCAGTGAGATGGTCTTTTTGAAGAACAAGATATGAAGATAACTATCGAGAGCTGATAAAATTGATCCAAATGTTGCTATAAGCAGTCTTAGAAACAACCACCAGGGGTTTAGAAATAAGTGGCCCGTCTCTTCTGGCCACTCATCTCTGCATTTTCTTCTATATGGACAACCAAGAAACAGAAGAATCTAATTACTTGATTATAGGATAAAATTTTATCACCACACTGTGGCAGGAATTATTACAAGCTTTTCTTATTTTTAGTTTTTAAATGTATATAATTTGTGTTCCTGAGTTGGCAGTTTGCCATGTGTAGATCAGTGAACTGAAGTATTGCTGGCTTTATACTAGACTAGAGGCCCGATGCACGTAATTTGTGCAAGATAGGCCTTTGTTCCCCTGGCTGCCGGCACCAGCTTCCATCTGGCACCCGGGACCCAGGCTTCCCTCGCAGCCCCAGCTTCGTCCGGAAGGTCATCCGGAAGGACATCTGGCCTAATTAGCATATTACACTTTTATTATTATAGATACCCAGATAGCAAGCCTAAAACCCAATTTCTTCCACCACTAGGCAAAAATTTGAGTAGAGTTATGGTCTAAATTGTTGCCCTAAAGAGCAGTTCTAATCATGTAATTTCACTGGACAAAGACTTTTAATGATGCTCTACTGCCTACAGAAAGAAACACAAATTCTTCAATCTAATAATAAGAAGCTATACAGTATGGTGAAGCCTTTTTCAGTTTGACCTTCTTTTGACCTATATGCCCCATGGTTTCTCAAAATATGCTTGGTGCTCATTTTGAGAATGGCTGGACTGTAACAAAATAAAACTTGTCAGACTACTTGATTGTCACTCAAATTCCCAGTTCCACCTCCAAAGTTTAGCTCCCATTACTCCCACATTCTTCTCTCTTCAAGATCAGCTCTAACGCTCATTAATTGAAGTCTTTCTTGCCTAAGCTGAGAATTCTTTCCCACCTGATTCTACATGAATTATACACTGGCGGGCGAGGGGGATGTCCCTGCATTTTGGGAACTGGAAACTAGAAGTTCTCTGACTTTCCACAAACCTCTGTATACTGATCCATAAAATGAGTAATTTATTCATTCAATCCTCCATTGGGCAAGGTTTTTTTTTTGAATATTTCTATACATTAAGCATTTTTCTAAGAAAGTTATTTATTTATTTATTTATTTATTTATTTTTTTGATATATTTTATTGATTTTTTACAGAGAGGAAGGGAGAGAGATAGGAGAGTCAGAAACATCGATGAGAGAGAAACATCGATCAGCCGCCTCCTGCACATCCCCCACTGGGGATGTGCCCGCAACCCAGGTACATGCCCTTGACCGGAATCGAACCTGGGACCTTTTAGTCCGCAGGCCGACGCTCTATCCACTGAGCCAAACCGGTTTCGGCGTAAGTTATTTAAATGACCAAACATTCTGGACTTTCAAAGATAGTGACTGCCCTAGACCTTTACAATACTATGTGCTTTGCAAAAGCACCTGAACCTGAAGCTTCCTGGCTTCGAAGGAAAGCACTGTTTCCCAAAGTAGTACCTGGAACAGCAACAGCTTAACATCACCTGGGAATTCCTCAGAAATGCAAATTCTCAAGCTCAACCAGATCTACTGAGTTGGGAATTCTGGAGGTGAAACCTTCCAAACAGGCCATCAACAGACGTAGATGGTTCATCCAAACATTTGAGAAATACTATATTAAAAAAATAAAGCTAAAATAAAATTCTCACTGACATCTCAAAACACTATTAATTCTTCCTGTCTCTGTCCCTCTAGCAACCTAAATATATTTAATTATTTGTTATCCAGGCACCCTCATTCCTGTGTGGCTTTCTCCATCTCATCTGAGCCCTTTTGTTATCCTGCCCTTCAAATACTTCCTCTGTATTCATATTCATTTAGCTCATCACTTTGTACCTATTTATCAGCCCCTCCTGCATTCTTAGAGCCAGAGCATTAGATATATTATCATACTTTTACCTTTCCTATTTTGGTTTTTGTCTCATCTGGAATTCATTTCCTTTTAGTGTGGTGTGAGTTATATATCTCCATATATAGTGAGCCAGTTTCTCAAGACCATCTGCTAAATATTCTGTGTTTCTCCACTGATTTTTTCCCCTGAAATTTTTATCTATATTGTCTGTACATAAATAGTTCTTTCTCTAGGCTCCTTTCCATTCCATTTTTTATGGGAGTATCACACTGTTCATTACTATTGCGTATGTTATGCCCTAACATCTGGAGGGACAAGTGTCTCCTCTTTGATCTCTTTATTAAAGTTGATAAGCTTTTTGGTCCCTAATATTTCCACATGAATGGAAATATATTGGTCACATTCCTATAAAAACTCCAGGTGGGATTCTGATTGGTATTCTATCCAAATTGCAAATTAATTTAAAGAAAATTTTCATAATATTAAAACTTTACACACCAAAAAAGGAATATACATTATTTTGTTTAGTCTACCTTAATAGAGTTTTAAAATCTCCCCTGTGGAGGGCTAGTTTATTATTTTTTAAGTGAAATTCTTAAATATTTTATATTTTGTTGCTATACCATTTTTTGATTATCACATACTTGGATGATACCTGCTTATATCAAGAAAAATATTTATATAATATTTGCTGCCCTAATTTTGTCTTTCTTATGTAGATGATCATATAATAAAAATGGGATATTTAACCTCTTTTATTGGAAGTTTTATGCCTTTTACCACATTCCATGCTTCTATTATTTGCTAGCTCTCTGGGACTAAATTAAACATTAGGAATAACTAGCATCTTTTCTATTTACTGTCTTAAAGGAGACATATCTAAAGTTTTCCATATAAAACATTTTCTTCAGATTTTTGATATATAAAGCATGACAGAAGGAGAAGAGAGGGAGCAAGATATTGAAAACCTATTTGAAGAAATAATGACAGAAAACTTCCCCTGGTGAACGAAATAGACTTACAAGTCCAGGAAGCACAAAAGTCCCAAAGAAGATTAACACTAAGAGGCTTACACCAAGACACATCAAAATTTAAATGTCAAAGGTTAAAGACAAAGAGAGAATCTTAAAAGCAGCAAGAGAAAAGCAGTTAGTAACCTACAAGAGAGTGCCCATATGACTGTCAGCTGATTTCTCAACAGAATCTCTGCAGGCTAGAAGGCAGTGGCAAGAAATATTCAAATGATGAAAAGCAAGGACCTACAACCAAGATTATTCTACCCAACAAAGCTATCATTTAGAATTAAAGGTCAGATAAAGAGCTTCACAGACAAGAAAAAGCTAAAGGAGTTCACCACCACCAAACCAGCATTACAAAAAATGTTAAAGAGCTTCTTTAAGAAGAACAAAAAAAAAGATAAAAAATATGAACAATAAAATGTCAGTAAATACATATTTATTAACAACTGAATCTAAAAATCAAAATAAACAAATGAGTAATCTAATGAACAAAATAAACTGATGAATAAAATAGAACCAGAGGCATGGAAACATGGAACAGACTGATGAATCTCACAGGGAAAGGGTGTGTGTGGGGGGTGGGGTAGACATCTGGAAGAAATTAACCAAAGAATTTATATGCATATATGCACTTACCCATAGACACAGACAATAGGGTGGTAAGGGCTGTGGTGGGGTAGGATCCAGGTGGAGGAGGGCAATGGGTGGAGAAAAGGGGGGGGGGACATCTGTAATATTCTCAATGTTAAAGACATATTTAAAAAATTTACTTTAAAAGGAACTGCACCCTTGGATATGCTTCACAGAAGAAAAAATGAAAAAATAAAATAAGAACTGTGTTCTGTGAATTAGAGTCACTTTTTCTGAATCCATACTTTAACATCACAATATTTTTTGTGAGGCATAGCTATTGTTTACTAAAAAAACTGAAATTTAAAGGGTTAAATTTCCTATACGACATTTCAATTCTATTGATACAATGATCTAAACGCTTGTAAAAATCCTTTTTAATAACTTTAAAACTATGTAATTATTTTTTAAAGTTTAGAAAGTGAACTTCTAGTCTTCAAATTCTTCCTTACTTGCCTATCATGCATACCTTCCTGATATTAATCTCAATATATGATTTGTCACCAGGGTTCTGAACTTTCTGTTGAATTACTTCATTGCATGGCTGCATCAAGATCATTGAATATATAAGAATACTAGAGGCCCAGTACATGAAATTCATGTGGGGGGGGGCGGAATCCCCACTGCTCAGCCTGCACCCTCTCCAATCTGGGACCCCTTGGGGGATGGCCGACTGCCGGTGTAGGCAGCAGGGATCGGGCCTACACTAGCAGTTGGACATCCCTCTCACAATCCAGAACCACTAGCTCCTAATCATTCACCTGCCTGCCTGCCTGGTTGCCCCTAACTTCTCCCTGTTGCTGGCCTGATCACCCCTAACTGCCCCCGCCCTGCTGGCCTGGTCAACCCCAACTGCCCCCTCTGCTGGCCAGGTCACCCCAACTGCCCCCTCCCTGCCGGCATGATTGCTCCTAACTGCCCCACCAACACCGGTCTGGTCACCCCTGACTGCCCCCCCTACTGGCCTGGTCTCCCCAAACTGCCCCCCTCTGCTGGCCTGGTTGCCCCTAACTTCCCCACCCTGCCAGCCAGGTCACCCCCAACTGCCCCCTCCCTGCCAGCTTGGTTGCTCCTAACTGCTTCTCCCCCGCCGGCCTGGTCACCCCTTACAGCCTCCCGCCCCTGCTGACCTGGTCTCTCCCAACTGCCCCCACCCGCCAGCCTAGTTGCCCTTAATTGCCCCCCCTGCCAGCCTAATCACCCCCTATTGCTCCCCCCTGCTGGCCTGGTTGCCCTCAACTGCACGCGCCCTCCCCCTCCCCCGCTGACCTGGTCACTCCTAACTCCCCCTCCCACCGGCCTGGTCGCCTCTTACTGCCCCCCCTTCCATCCTGGTTGCCCCCAACTGCCCCCCTCTGCCAGCCTGGTCACCCCTAACTGCCCCCCCTCCCAGCCTGGTTGCCCCCAACTGCTCCCCCTGCCAGCTTGGTCTCCTCTCACGGCCCTCCTGCTGTCCTGGTTGCCCCACGCAGCCTGCTATTCAGTCATTTAGTCATCTCTCACTAACCCTGCTGCCGGCCTGGTCGCCCCACACAGCCTGTTTGTCCAGTCGTTTGGTCGTCCCTCACTAAACCCCTTGCCAGCCTGGTTGTAGGCAGCCATCTTGTGAGGGTGTGAGGGTTAATTTGCATATTATCTCTTTATTATATAGGATGAGAAAATAAAGGAAGGCTGACAATGACTTACACCATTTAAAAGATGGAACTAAATGAATTTATCCAGCAGAAATACTGTAAGTTCACTCTATAATTCAAGCATTTTTAATAGCTTTTTCCCTGAATAAGCATCTTACCTCAAAATGCAATAACAGCTACTTATGATTAGCTTTAATGTTATATTTACAGGGAGAATATCAAATATAAACATATTATGTACTTCACAGTTTTTGTTTTGTTTTGTTTTTTGTTTTTTTTAAATATATTTTATTGATTTTTTTATAGAGAGGAAGGGAGAGAGATAGAGAGAAACATCGATGAGAGAGAAACATCGATCAGCTGCCAGGTACATGCCCTTGACCGGAATCAAACCTGGAACCTTTCAGTCTGCAAGCCAACGCTCTATCTACTGAGCCAAACCGGTTTCGGCAACACAGTTTTTACTATGTCAAAAACAAATGGTTTAGTGCAAGTGACTTTTATTTCTGTGTGGCAAGACTGTCTTGATGATGGATGCAGCATGTTGATTCACTTTCAAATACAACTTCCTTCATTTGGGTAATAATTCCAGAATGTTTTCCTGTTAGTTCATCTATGCCAAAAAACATATCCTACATAGAACCTGAACTCTGAAAGCATATTTGCTGGTAATACAGTCCTTTATAGTTGTAGACCATTTAAAAATTGTTGTTTATCCTGAATAAACCTGAAAAAAAATTCTTCCTTCATATTATTAGCATGTTCAAATTGTACATATACTCTAAAAAATGTCATGTTAGAAATATAAGTGCATTCACTAAGTTGCAATAAAAAGTACTTCGCTAATAATTTTGGTTCTGTAAGTTGGTCTTTCATATCATAAATTAATTCCTGAATATTCTGAGACATTGTGTTGGGGGGGAGTGATATTTGAATTATCTTCTATGCTTCAGATCTTCCCAACAGTTCTAACCAAATATATTTAGTTCAGACTTTAACTAATGTCTTGACAATTACCTATGATGTTTTACTTTTAGTAATCCACATTCCTTTTAGCAGGAAGCCCAGTACACTATCAAATAGTGGCATCTTATCTTTCAGCTTTTTAAATTCATTGTCCTTCCCTTTAAAAATTCTTTCAGTTTTGAACTTCTTACTTTATGTCTTTTTTTTTTTTTAATGTAATCACTACCTACCTTACAATAGTTCCATTGTTTTAAAAGTCAGTGTCTATCTGCAAATAACACACCAGGGGTTTGTACATTTCAACATCAATTATGGCTACGAAATTGAACTCAACATATGAAAATATTTACTTCCAAGTAAAACTAATACGAACTTTTTTGGTCTTTGTATATTTAAAATTGCTTTCATAATCATCATTTGGTTTATCACTACTAATGTAATAAAAAATGGTTTGTTTGTTTTTGTTGTTTTTTTTTTTCCCCAAGACATTTCCAGAAAGTTTCTTTGCTATCGGCAAATTGGGTTTAAAATAAATAATATAAATTATACTTCCATAATTTAGTAAACAGTGCTAGACTAGAAATTTAAACACAGGTTTGACTAAAAATTAAAGTGATTGCTAAAATAAAAATTTACAATAATAAACGATTTTAAAAGAATTTTACACTTTCAGGTTATAATTGAAACTGATCTTATTGTAGGTAATGTGGTCTCCTGTGTATGACCAATATGCATCTTGTTCCGCATGTGACATACCACATGACTTCAACAATTGGAGCCGGATCTATTTCCTCTACAATGAAACCAGCCACTGGTCAGGTGTTTGAATGCAACAGGATGCCACATATCTGTGACAGTTTCTAAGCACTCTGGATTTCTGGATTTACCACAGATTGGTGACAAGTAGTACCCAAACCAGTTCCACGAAACCTGGTTAGGGCCTGTTTTGGGGCTGTGAGTTTGGAGACAAGTAATTGAGAACATATGAACTGGTAGTCATTATGTTTTAGGTTTCTCTACATTTCATATTATGTTTTCATAAATTTATTTCCATGAGGTAAAGTGGAAGTGGTATTTCCTCAATGCAGTTTTACTTTAATAATACTAGTTCCAGTCATATCTCCTACATATTCAATCATTCATTTGCTAGTGATTTGAATTTTGTCCTTTTTTTTCTTCTTTCAGTGTACAGCGTGAGAAGCTGTATCAGATGCTGCTCGTCAAGTGTCTTGTTAAACCAAAAGTGTTTCATATACTCTTTTTGACTGTCCTCAGTGGTAACAAATCTTAAAGTTTTGAGAATGGATTTGACCTTTTGGACTAGCCAAAAATCATCCAAAATCAAGGTGTGGCTATACAACGATGGGGTTAATTTATTTGCTGCTCATTATTTAAACTCTAAAGGCAACTTCAACAGGGAAGTTTGAAAATTGCTTTGAGTAATGAAAATATCACTGCAGACTAACTGTCCTAAAATAGTTTGCTTATTATAAAATTAATCAATAATTTTCCCAATAAATTTCTTGGCTTACCAATTGAGACATTCATAATGTAGGTACTTTCTAATATTGCTTCTTCTGCCCACACAATATCATTCACTTCAGACATAACAAAGTATTGTAATTCTTCGTCTATATTACGCTTCCTTATATTTTAACTTTCTATTGTCTGCCCAGGAAGCATCTTCTACTTCTAATTACCTAATACCTAGCCTCCTTCAGGACTCACTACCAGCATCATCTTATATCTTATCCAAACACCCTTCGAATCTGAATTACCTATCCGTCCTCTAGTCTAGGGTGTGAAATAGTCTTCACAGTATAACAAAATCACTGACACACTTGTTATGAAAATCATGCTTTCAGTCCTTACCCTAAGAGATTTCTGAATGCTGGATATCATGTATTTTTTGGACACAAGATCAATTCGGTAATTAGAACATGAAATAAATAGGATAGGATGAAATGGAATGGGAAGGAAAGGAAGAATGTAGAACAGAAAAGAAAATATCAGAATGCCTCAAATGTAGTTAGGAAAAGCATGTGTTTTTTTGTTTTTGTTTGTTTGTTTGTTTTTTCTGAAACTCTTGTTTAAACACAAACATTAGCTTGCTATATACAATGTACCTTTTTTTTTTTCTGGGAACTACTGTCAAAAAATGTTGGAAAGCCACAGCACTGCATTTTAAGTGCTTGTCGATCTTGTCTTAGTAACCAGCACGACTGCTAGCACGCTGTAGGCAATGAGACATTTGTTGAATGACTCGATAAGTATAAAACTTTTCAAGTTAATTATCTTTAAAAAGATGTACTTGATTTTATAAATCCTAGTATTTTTAAAAGGAGTTATTGGTACATTATAATCAATAGCAATACAGTGTTTGGGGCATAATTATTAAGAGTAATGTTTGCAAGCTCATCATCTCTTGATGCTTCTTATTTTCTCCAGCATTCCTTTCCTATGTTTAGAAAAGTGATGCCTAGGTTCTAGACTTCCGGCTCAAACAGTCAGACCACCTCAGGAACGAGTAATACAAAGATTAATGTACTTCTTATTTACAGGTTCTTTTAAAAAATTGAAGACAGATATTTTATTAAAAATTAAGCTTAATAGTAATAATTCTGTAGCCACACCCGTAGCGCGCATATATGCATATGCACGTGTACACACACATACACACACAGACATGCACACACACACCACAGTACAATGCAGTGCTGTTCTTGCTAACATTTCATCGTTATTTTAACTTAAGTACCATAACCCTGTTTAACTCCAGACCTGCTTAGGAAGTTCACTTCAATCCATCTGAATTGCTTTCTGTGGCATGTGGATGGTCCTGGATTCCCAGGGAAGGAGCCCCGTATCAGATTTGGAACACTTGGGTTTCTAGGCCCTTCTTTTCCTTGTAACTAGATTATATCTAGCTAATCTTTCTATATGTTAGTTTCTTTCAATGAAATATACTCTCAAGTTTCCTCTCAAACTCTGATGTTCTCAGAATCAGGCAAGAGCACTGCTGAGGTTCCTCCCATCTCTAGCATCAGAAAGCCTGTCTTTGTTTCATTTCTAGTGGGAAACCTCTCCCCCCTCTGTAGATTCCTGATAAGACACTGTTTGTTTTCCTAATGTATTACCAACTTTCCGACCACCTTTCCACCCCACCCCAAAAAAGGTCTCTTTAATCAGAGCATTTCATCCATGGTATATAGTCCCATGAAAAATAACCACAATAAGTACGTGAGTATTAGAAAAAGGGGTTATGAAGTTTTTCTGGGGCAAGTAGAATATGTTTACTGGGTATTAGAATAACAGAAGAAATAGGCAGCACCAACCAAAGGTAAAAATGCATTGCCAAACACTTCATTACAGATAATAATCTTCTTTATAACAGTGTCCTGTCCTATTTTCAATTTTCTAGGTGGTTGTCCCTTAAAATGCTCAGGTCATTCTTGATGAGGCTGATTGTTAACACCCATCACTTTCTCTTCCATAGATTAACATAAATATATGCCATGTCGTCAAGTGAAAAGCAGGGCCTCTCCCATATCAAATGCTCAGAAGCCACATGTGGCTAGTGGCTGCCACTTTGGACCATGTAGCTTCAGAAGGTTTTGTTGATGAGTTGTTTTGGAATCTGTAGTGCAATGTGGCTATGAATAATGTAAAGTAAAAAAAAAGGTATCGTATTTGGAAAAAAAGAAAAGCAGGGCCTTCTTTGGTGGCATTTGGAGAAAGTACAAAGCATCAATATTGGATGTAAACTAGATCAAATGACGCAGTCAGAGTGGCTGTGGGAAATGAGTCTTTCCTTAGAGCATCAGTGCCTGGACTCTGGTGAGGAGAAATGGAAAGATAGCAATAACCAGACCCTAAACTAAGGTTGTGTCTTCAGGATTAGAAGGTTAAGTCAACTTGATTCTTACTTTTAATTAACCTCAAAAAGAACTCCAGTATACAATGCTTCAATGCTTTGCCATCTGTAAAATGCCTTTAGGATCAGAATGCTCTTCTATTCCTTAAAAAAAAAAAATCTAACCTACACATAAATTTTTCTTTCAATTAAAAATCTAAAGGAGTACTGACTATTTAGACAAATGACATTTTCACATTGGAAGATTCAGATACTCTTCCGATGAATTTGGTTTGCGTGTCATTTGTACTTTGAGAGAACGCCATTGTGGAAAACACAGCAGTGCTAAGTGAGCGTGACTATACATTCAGATCAATATGTGACAGTGATAGAAAATGCAGAGCATACCTAATCCGGCTAACTATGCCCCTGACAAATGCGGTGTGAGCACTGTGTCATTGGTGCTTTTCCTTTCTTTATTTGCATTATCCATCAGGACAGCCCATGAGGGAATGCTGGGAACCGTGGCGCTTTCCGTAATAAGCTACAGCACTAATGAGGCATAACAAATTTAGCAAGTATCATGTATAATCTTGATCTCTCATTGACACTATTACCCGTATAGATTACATGTTGCCATTTGTTATCTGCCCTGATGCAGATGAAATGGGAGGGTGTAGCTGAGTTACTCCTCCGATACTTAAACATTTTTAACAAATTGTCATCTTCCAACACAAAAACTCAATAGTCCTGGCCTCTGTTTTTGTTGCTGCTGCCTCTCAGCAAGGTTGGCTGGCTGTTTTCATAGAAGGTCAGCCAGATTTTGTCTTTCTCACAGTTTCACATTCCTCCTGGGAGTGAGGGTCTAATATATTTCTGTAACACACCAACTGAACCCAAGATAAACAAGTGCCCAGAGGAACATGGCCCTAGTGTAGGCCTCGGGTTAGTTCAACAATTTAGAAATCACATGTCTGCAGTGATCCTTGTCTTTAGGAATTGTTGAGCCTCCGCCAAGAGAAGGAAGTTGCAGTAAGGCCATGTGTCAGGGATGAGACTTTTGAGTGGAAATCACTAATAATAATTTATAAAGAATCTGTGTACATTACTATTTCACAGAACTTTTTTAAAAAGCTAAGTTCATTAACCTCTTGGGAAGAGCCAAATGTTGGTTTTATTTTATAGATGAATGCATTTTCTAGAGTCATTGAGGTCATTACATGAGTAGAAGAAAAATGTGTACATCCTGATGTTTAGCTCTGAAATTTTATGAAAAGGGGGAAACAATCATAAGTATAGGTACAGATGAAATACATATGAAAACAGTTTTGGAGATCATGAAAATGCATCAGTTTGTCTAAGAGGATCTGGGAGGACAGGGTGATAAATGAGAGCTGTATCTTTTCCTGGGTGTATTATGGTGCTGTTCTCTATAGAATAGAGTGCCCATTTCCTCATGTAAAATGGAAATAATAGTGAAACTATTGTTATTATGAGCATTAATTGAGTTTATGCATGTAAAGTGCATAGAACACATGTCCTGGCCCATAAATTGGAGGCATCTCCAATGTAGACAACAATGTGATGATCTTAACTGCTTGTTCCAAGGATCCAGAGAGTTGCTCAAGGATGACCTAGAGAGCAGGTTAGATAAACTAGAAATGTCAGCTCCTCACCATAGTAGCTCTGTCTACCTCCCTGGCCTAAGGGCTTCATGACTTCAACACTCTGCTTCTATTTGTCTGAGAGGAGTGCTGACTTCAGATTGGTCTTCTCCTTGTCTGACTCATAAGATGGGAAACATTATCACAATAAATTTGCTCTTTAGATCAATCCTCCCACCTCTTATCTTTCTTTCCCTTCCCTACATAAGTCTTTGTATATGTGATATATGTGTGCTCCTTCGTTTTTAACCCATCACAGAACTCCTGAACTTCTCTACATGGCCTTTGGAATGTCATTGTCCTCAGCTCATTCACAAGGCACAAGGGATTCCAAAGCATAATTATGCAATCATTTCACCATGTTCCATTAACACTATCCAGTACATATTTATGCTTAAATAACTTATAAATACTAAGCACCAATATGGGGCAAAAGAATGCAAGGTGTCAATACATCTGGAGGGCAAGAGCTCCCTTGGACCACTTCTGGGACCAGTTCAATTTAGTGAATTACCTTCAAATTTTTAACTTCTTTATTTTAGTCAATGGGAAAGGTAAAAAGAAAAATGCCTTTCAGGATGAAGGGCATAAGGGTGATATTAAAGTAAACAGAGTACTTCTGGAAAACATTGTGGATATACTTAAATTTATATTAAACAACTATATATTCATTTTTGGCGTATATGGTTATTATAAAGATACTAGAAGCCCATTGCATGAAGTTTCACGCAATAGGCCTTCCTTCCCCTGGCTACTGGCACTGGATTTCCTCTGGCACCCAGGACCCAGGCCTTTGGTCTGGCCGCAGCGAGGCTTGGCTTCTCCCCTCAGGCCGCAGGAGAGAAGCCAAGCCTCTTCAGTCTTCAGTCTTGTCTTCAGTCTTCAGTCTTCAGTCTTCACTCCAGCCAGAGCCTTGAGTCGCCTGTGTATGCAAATTAACCGCCATCTTTGTTGGGTTAATTTGCATAGTTGCTCTGATTGGCTGGTGGGCATAGCAGAGTGACACCAATTTGCATGTTTCTCTTTTCTTAGTATAGATTCATATCTGAAATGCTTAGTTTCTTCACTTTATAAAGTCCCTCTTATATTAGATTTTGAATGGAAAGCCCACTCAGTCTAGATAAAACTGTCAGGTCATCAGAAATAATTTTATTCATGAAAATATATTCATGGAAAGGATACAGCTGTGTGTCCTTCCTATAAGAACCTTGCTGAGATTGCATTTGCTTCACTGCAGCTCTGCCTGCATCTGGCGTGGCTGACCAGTTTTTCATTCTCTCCCTGGCTACAGCTACCAGTGGGCAAACACTTCCTGTCCATTAGTCTCACTTTGGTGTTCTTGTTCCATGGTGACTCTGACTCAGCCTCGCCTTGGTTCACTTGACCTGGAGAACCTGCTTGTTCATTCCTGTCTTAACCAACATCTTGGCTTCTAGACCCTCTACTTGCCCTGACTCACTTCTAGCTGCAAAGTGCCGGCACCCAGCCAGGTTTCCAAGCCATGGTCTCTGGCTGGGCTGGGCTGGTTGACCAGGAGTCTGACTGGCTTTGCTTTAAACTCCAGCTTGACTCCCTCAGATTTCTCCAAAGACATTTTAATCTAGTGTTCACATTTGATAGAGCAGGCCGAACCCATTGATGCAAATGATGAATGTCAGTGGCTGGCTGGCTGGTGAGGGACCAGAGACGGTACAGGATGGCTGTGACTGATAACTTCGCTGAGGCTGAGGGGAAGCCAAGAAAATGTGTCATTCATCGTGAGCAGGCACACTTTTATTCTCAATGATGTTGGTAGCTCTGTCGCCTTTCCCATTTCTAGTTGTTCTTGTTTTTTCCTCTATTTTTTTTTTTTCCTTATTTAACTACTTGTTTATGTCTTATTGATCTTTTCAAATAATCTGTTTTGGTTTTTACTTATGCTATCTGTTTTTTGTTTGTTTTTATCTCATTTCATTAATTTTGTTATTGGTTAATTTTACTTTCCTGTTTCTCTTGTTTATTTAGTGGCTAAGAACAACTTCATAGCCAGACTGCTTAGGCCATAACCCTGGTTCCACTGAATACTAGGCCTTGTAACCTTGGATGAGTTATTTGGTTATTAATAACTCCATTCCCTCACCTATAAAATGGAACAATGATATACTTACCTCATTCAGTTGGTATTTACATTCATCACTACTTCAAAATTAAGGTAAATACTAGGCCCACCACTAGAATTTGTTCATTGTTCCTTGTAATACATGATAGTTATTTTATGCATCTTCAACATTTACTTTGAGATAGGTTTTACCATCTGCCAGAGGGTTCAATGACACAAACAAAGGTTATAAAGCCCTTTCTTCTAGAATACAACAGCAGATTGGGAAGACCCTAGATCCTTGAATAAACCCATAGAGAACCCTCATTCACCCTCTCTCCTCTGTGCTGTTATAGGAGAGAAATAAATTTCTATCTTTTGGGAGATATTAAATTTTGGAATTTAGAATCAAAACATATACTCTAAGTTTACATGCATACAAATATCTTATTTCACTCTGACAGTGAATGCCGTTTGGCCTGGATGAATTATTCTTGAGTTGCATTCCTCCCTCCCACCTCCCATTATAATTTTGTGGACAGTATTCTACCACCTTCTAACATCAAGTGTTTCAGATGAGAAGTACAATGCCAGTCTGATTGTGATTCCCTTGGAAGTTCTTTATTATTATTATTATTATTATTATTATTATTATTATTATCCGGAAGCTTATAATAATCTTCTTTTAGTGTTTGGATTCTAAGAATTTACAGTTGAACACGTTTTCTCATCATTCACTTCTGGAATACAAAGAGCCTCTTCTGCAAATATGCATTTATCTGCTTTGGAAATTTTTATTTTATTATATTAATTTTATGTTTCTCTCTTTCTTTTTCAGGAATTCTCATGTTAGGTTTGCTGAATTTATCTTCTATTCACCTTGGTTGTTTTTCTCTAATACCGTTTATGTCTTTTTACAGTTGCTCTATATTTGAGATATATCTTGCATTTATTGAGTCTCAAAACTGACCATTCCCTATTTTAATTTACAGACCTCTTAAGCTTAAATATAGTGTCTTTTCCTTCTGAGAATTCTTCTTTTTTGTTTTCCTGCACTTACTATGTTAAAGTATATAGTAGAAAGAGATGAAAAGCATGTATTATAAGTGAGAGTATTTAGCAGAAAGATAAAAACTATAAAAAATAGACAAATGAAAATGCTAGGAATGAAAATACAATATTAGTGATGAAAACTTCCCTCTCAGGGTAGATCAGCAAACTGGACACAGAGATAAAATAATCATAAACTGAGAGTTAGGTTAATAAAAATTATCTAAACTGAAATATAATCAGGGAAAAGTGTGAAAAAATAGCTCAGAGCACCTAAGATCTGTGGAAAATACATGAAAACAAGAACACACATAATGGAAATAATGAAAGACACCCATTATAATTTTAAAATGTTTCGGTATTGTAACTTCTAAACTGACAACTAAAAAAACAACAACACAGAGGTATAACTGAAAATCCATTAGAAAAGGTAACATGAAGGCTAAAAATTATATTTTATTCACCTTATATAAAAATACAAAGAAAAAAGAGGGACAAAGAACAGAAAGAATAAATAAAAATAAAATATCAAGATGGTAGACTTAAATAGAAATATGTTAATAATTATAGGAAATGGACTAAACATTCGATTTAGACACCTGGCAAAAGAATCTGAGAGAATGGTTAATACAAATAGGTGCTCAATATCATTATTCAATACCAATTAAGCACACCATGAAATAGCTACCCACACACCTACTGGGATCACAAAATTATCAAATCAAAAAGAGTAAAATTACCAATTTTTGGAAGGGATATATAACAACTGGAACATTGGTAACAGAAATATAAAATGATACCAACATTTTGGAAAACTGTCAGTTTCCATAGAAGTTATACATGCATTTCCCCTCTGATCCAGCAATTCCTCTCCTAGGTATTGCTTCCAGGAAATAAAAACCCTTGCTCACAAGAAGCTTTGTAAAAAATAGTCTATATTATCTTCATTTATCATAGTCCAAAACTGGAAACAATCTTGATCTACATCAGTAGAAGAACTGATACATAAACTGCATTATCCATACAATGGAATACTATTACTAAAAAAACAAAAAACAAATGATCTGCTGATACATGCAACAACATGGATTAAACTCAAGAATATTATGCTCAGTGATAGAAGTCAAATGCAAAAAAAATGTATCCTACATTGCTGCATTTAAATGAAATTCTAGAATGGATAAAACTTGCCTGTGGTGAGAAAAAAAAATCACACAATAGTTCACTTATCCGGGGGGATTAATATGATGGGATACAAGAGAGCCTTCTTGGGCGATGGAAATGCTCTGCTCATTGATATACATTCATAAAAACAAAATTATATACTTAAGATTTGAATATTTGATATGTAATTTATGCCTCAATTAAAAAAGAGAAACAAGGACAACACTGTCTACTATATGCAAGACACAGTTCTAAGTGATGCTGGAGAAACACCCAAAACAAAGAATAGAAAAGCTGCTGGTTTTCATAAACAAATAAACCAATAAAAAAGTTAACTACTGGATATAAAATAACTGGAATGGTGGGCAATAATTATTTTGGACACTTGGGAATGTAACATTTGCACTGATTCCTGGAGAATGACAAGAAGTAATCCATGGGCTGTGTTAAATAAAGAACATTCTAGGCAGAGGCCTAAAGTGCTTAGGGTATTTAAGAAACTGTAAAGAGGTCAGTGTATCAGCAACATAGTGAGGTAAAGAGGGAGTGGTATGAGATTAAGGACATCTACTGAGGTACCAGATGAATAGGTTCTTCTTGGTCATGATAAGAAGTGTAGATTTTAATCAACATGGCCAACACTGTTTCTGATGGAGTGACAGAAATCAACTTTACTTTTTAACTTCAATAACTAGGCAACCAGGAAACATGTATAAAACAATATCTTTCGTACATTGACTAATAGGCAGTACAGGACTATGCTTCCTAAAAAAGTGGAAAAAAGAACATGAGCCTTATGATTTTCCCAGTTTATTGCCTAGAAGTAGTTTCCAGTGCAAAAGTAGAATGTAAAACAGATCCTTTCAGTTTTGCCAAATGAAAAAGATGGAAATTGGACTTTGAAAAGATAAAAATAGGTGAAAAAATTTTTGCACAAAATGGAAAAAAAGGAGAGAGCTACACTAAGTGAAATCACCAAAGATTAGAAAAAGAGAGAGAGACTCCCTCAAATCGTTGGTTATATGCTAATCTCTAGGTGTTAATGGGAAAGTGTCTTAAGCCAAGAAAATAACCAGAAAGCAGTGGCCCGAACAATTTCCAAAGCTTACACAGGGTTGGAAAATATTTGCTCCAGATTGGAAAAAACTTAAAATGCACAAGATATACTGTAAAGTCTTCTGAAGGATGGCCTCTTAGTTAAAGGGTCTAAATTAGTCTAAGATTAAAGTTGTTTTCACTTTAATGAAGCCTGAAGCAATACACAAAAGTATCCAACTTTCCCAGGTAAAGTAACTGAATGCCATAAAAAGTTTAAATCTATGTAAAGCACAAAAATAAATTCTAGCACATGATAAATAAAACACATATGTCTAACATCCAGTAAAAAAATTACTAGACAGGCAAAGAGACCAGAAATGGCGGACCATGATCAGGCATAAACTCAATAATAGATAAAGATAATGGACTTAGTAAAAAAAAAAAAAAAAAAAAAAAAGACTTTAAAACTCATAAATATGTTGAATATGCTCAAAATGGTGGAGGAAATATATGAACATGATGGTAAAAAAACACAAAATGAAACTGCTAAAATCAAAATAATATAACATTTGAAATTCAATAATGGACTAGGTGGAATTAATAACATATTAGACACTGCAGGGGAAAAAATCTGTGAAATGAAAGACGTAAGAATAAAAACTTGCCAAAAATGAAGCACAGAGAGGAAAAGGATTCAGCAATTGAGGACAGATCATCAGTGATCTGTAAGGTAACAATAAGCAGTCTAGCAGATATATAATTAGAGACCCAGAAAGTGAGGAGAGGAAAGTGAGGACAGAGAAACAAAAGAAATTATTTCCAAAAATTATTCCAAATTTGATAAAGGTATGTACCTCAGCTAAAGAAAATCAATAAAATTTAAACAAATGAAATCAAACTAATGCACAGCATAATAAAACTGCTGAAAATCAGAGGTGGTTTAACAAAACCTTAGCAACCAAATACAAATGACATATTACATCCAAATTAACAGAGATAAGAATGACAGCAGATTTCCTGTCAGAATCTCTATAAGCTAGGAGAAAGTTAAGCAATATCTTTAAAGGACTGAAATGAAAAAGATATTAATCTACAACTATATACCCAGTGAAATGTCTTACATAAATTAAGGGGAAATAATGACTTTTAGGAAGAAGGAAACTGAGATAATTCTTTTCCAGCAGATTATAATTAGAATAATTTTATAGAAAGATCTTCAAGCCCTAGCTGGTTTAGCTCAGTAGATAGAGTATCGGCCTGCGGACTGAGGGGTCTCAGGTTTGATTCTGGTCAAGGGCATGTACCTTGGTTGCGGGTACATCCCCAGTAGGAGGTGTGCAGGAGGCAGCTAATCCATGTTTCTCTCTCATCAATGTTTCTAACTCTCTATCTCTCTCCCTCTCTGTAAAAAATCAATAAATATTTTTTTTTTTTTTAAAAAGAAAGATCTTCAAACAAAGGAAAATGATAGCGAACAAAAACTTGGATTTCACAAGGAAATTAAAAACACCATACCAGTAAATATGTAGGAAAACTATTAAACATTTAAAAAACCCTCTTTGAGAAATAATTTGTTGTTTAAACCAAAATTAATGACAAAGTGTTGTGAGATTATAACACATGTAGAAATTAGGATATGACAAATAAAACCTACACAAACAAGAGAGACTAAAGGAAATATAGGTTAAATTGCATAATATTTAAAAGTATATTGTGATATATTAAAAAAATTATTCTAAATTCTGGGTCAATAACTAAAGAATAAACAAATAAAGAATTTTCTAGTAAACCAATAGTGGAGATTAAATAGAACCAGGAAAAATATTCAATTAAAAAGAAGTCAAAAAAAAAAAAAAGAAAAAGTGATAAAGAAAAGATGGTATAAATATAAAAAAATAGCAAAATTATATACATGAACCCAGAAATATTAATAATTCAATTAAATATTAATAATACAAACGAGGGAAATGCCATAACTTTTTAAAAAATATATTTTATTGATTTTTTTTTACAGAGAGGAAGGGAGAGGGACAGAGAATCAGAAACATCGATGAGAGAGAAACATCGATCAGCTGCCTCCTGCACACCCCCCACTGGGGATGTGCCCGCAACCAAGGTACATGCCCTTGACCGGAATCGAATCTGGAACCCTTCAGTCCGCAGGCCGACGCTCTATCCACTGAGCCAAATCGACCAGGGCGAAATGCCATAACTTTTTAGATTGACTTTTTAAAAGCTAGATTCAACCCTATCTGTTTATAAGAAGTCAATTGTAACTAACAGAATATAGATAGATGAAAAAGTAAAATAATGAAGAAAAGATACCATTCTAACACAAATCAAAAGAAAGTGAAGTGGCTATATAACAAGTAAAGTAGACTTCAGGACTAGATTATTTCTAGGGATAAAAAGAAGCATTTAATTATGATAAAGGTGCTATCTATCAAGAAAACAAAACAATTCTAAATATGTATGCACCTAATAACAGAGCTGCAACATACAGGAAGATAAAACTAGTAGAATGAAAAGAAAAATTAAAAGATCCAAAATTATAGTTGGAGATTTCAACATGCTTCACTCAGTATGTGATAGGACAATTACCCAGAATACCAGTAAGGATATAGAAAATTTGAATAAGTCTTTAAAACAACTTAAATCAATTTATATTTGTAGAACAATCCATCCCACAGCAGCAGAATACACATTCTTTTCAGGTGCACATAGATTATTCCTTAAAATAGACAACATTTCAGACAACAAACCAATGCTCCAAGAAATTTAACAGTGTCCACTGACCATACAGTACTAAACTAGAAATTAATAACAGAAAGATATTTTTTAAATTCCCAACTATTTGGAAATAAAATATTTTTATTTTAAACAATTTAAAAATACAAGTGAAATTAGAAATACTGTATTAAATAAAAATAAAAACACAACATTAAAGTTCTTATATGTAGCATAGAGAAGATTTTATAGTATTAAATGCTAACTACCATGGTGTACACCTAAAACCAATCCTATATAATAAAAAACTAATATACAAATTGTCCCCTCGACCAGGAGTTTGACTAGGAGTTCAACCAGGGAGTGAGGCCAGACTGCCAATGGCCCACAGCCCCTCCTCCCGGCCAGCCCCACCCCTGATCAGCACCCTGCCCCCAACCCTGATCAGGGGTGGGGCCGACTGGCCAACTGCCCACAGTGCCCCTCTCCTCCCCCCGTCCCCCCCCCACTGACCCAGCTGGATCGGCCCAATCAGGGCGGGCCAGCCAGACCCCACCCATGCACGAATTCATGCACTGGGCCTCTAGTACAAAATAATATTGAATGTAAACTATAATCAGAAAAAAATTTAAAAAGAGGAATTAAATCACCTGAACAATTTTTCACCTATTAAATTTGTAATTATGGATTTCACTAAGAAACTGTAGGTTCAGATGGCTTTATTGATACATTTTACTAAAGAGTTAAGGAAGAAGTAATACAAATTGTATACAAACTCTTTCAGAAAA
The DNA here is from genome assembly GCF_014108235.1 of Myotis myotis. Classification (NCBI taxonomy): domain Eukaryota; kingdom Metazoa; phylum Chordata; class Mammalia; order Chiroptera; family Vespertilionidae; genus Myotis; species Myotis myotis. The sequence goes on from NW_023416335.1 coordinate 181,060,902, forward strand.
GAAAGGAACAGGGATCACTTCCCAGTACAGGTTATGATTCCAGATTACCCTGATAAAATAACCAGTAAAAAATCACGAGAGACAGAAACTATGGAACCATCACCCTGAATAATACAGACACAAAAATCTGTAACATAATTTCACACAGTTGAATGCAACAACTTATATAGTAAAGAATAATGCAACATGATCGAGTTGGGTTTATCTTAAGAATGCAAGGTTGATTTAACATCTGGAAATAATTCAATGTAATTCACCTATTAGCAAACTAAAAGCACAAAACAAAATATCCAAACCAAAAAGCATAATTATCTCAATAGATGCAGACAATATATTAGACAAAATACAGCATCCATCAGCAGACTAGGAGTAGAAGGAAACTTCCTTGATCTGATAAAGAGCATCTAAAGAAAACAAGCTATCATCATACTTAATTAGGAAATTTGAATAGTATCATTTTATGGTTGAAAAATAGGCAAGAAAGATTGTTTTTATTCTGTAGAGGGTACGAATGAGGGGGGGGGGAAAGCTTTATTTTTTAACCCAGTGAGCCCTGGTACAATGATATTATATTTAACTATTAATTTTCAGTTCAAGACATTTTCTAATATGCAGCAAGAACCAAGGAGGAGGCACCGTCAACATTCTTCCTGGAAATCTCTAGCTAAATCATCCGCTTTACCAGCTTACTGTAGGCAACAGTGCTGTTAAAATTCTAACAGTATCTAACAAATGTCTCTCCTTGCCTTCAGTTTCCAACCATCTTTTCCTCACTTTCCTTTAATCCATCACTATGGCCTCTTCAAAGCCGTTGTAGCATCTGTCCTCAGTCCAGTCCGAAAGCCACGGCCAAGTATTTCAGTTTTTGTTACAGTAGCAGTTTGGGACTAGTTTCAGGTACCAAAATCATTCCTAGTCATCTACTGCTGTAGGAACATATTACCACAAATTTAATGGTGTCAAACAACAGCTATTTATCTTTATCTTCATCCTCATCCTCATCCTCATCCTCATCATCACCACCACCTCATGGTTTTGGTGTTAACTAAACCCAGCTATGCAGGTCTGACTAGGTCTGACGTATTACTGAAATCAGATGGTAGCTGGGTCTGGAGTCATCTCAGACTTCCTCACTCATGTCTGGTTGTGGACATTAGCTGTCAGCTGGGACCTCAGTGGGGGCTGCTGATCAAACAGCCTCTCCCTGTTACCTGGCCTTCACAGCACAGAGCAAGCATGTCAAACTCGCGGCCTGCGGGCTGCATGCCTTGTTTATTTGGCCCATGTGAGCCTTTGAGTTTCACATCCTTGGATAGATTCCAAAGGCAGGAGTTCCAAGAGAGAGAGGCAGAAGTTAGCAGCACAAATCATGTGGGGTCACTTCCTTTACATTCTGCTCTTTAGAAGCAAGTCTCTAAGGCCACCCATATTCAAGGGGCGAAGAATTAGGCTCCACCTCTTCATAGGAGGAGCATGCAAGAGTTTGAGAACACTTTTGAGAAAACATCACCAGCAGCGTAAATTATACAGGTACCAACTGGAAAACAGCATTGGGAATACAACCATTCCTAGGCTTCTACTAATTCCTAGGCATCTACTGCGACAAACCCAAACATCTTTTTGGATTTCCCAGCAGGGAGGACACCATTATTGGAGAAGGTATTATAAGGACTTCCTCATGACTGTAGGTCCAGGTTAGATTTGTGAGTACTCGCACACTCCCTACATCCTGCATTTTCCAACTCTATGTCTGGACCACTTCACTATTTTATTTTTTCATCCTCACCACCATAGGCTCTCACAACCAAAATGTACATCTTGTTATAGTCTCTTCGATCCCCTTGGTCCTTGGATATAAGACATATAAGCATCCCCAGTGCTGAGACTTTACATCAAGTTTGCCTCCTTAAGTACCTCTCTGATCTTAAACACTTCTTTCTCCGGATTCCCAGGGTCTAGGCAAGCTTTGTGCCCTGGCTATGGGAATCAGGTCCCTCTCATTTCTGGCCTATTTTCCTGCTTGCCAGCCCTATTGTTTTAAAGACAAAAGCCTCCATGTGAACCCCATTCCTCATGGCATCATGGGACCCTATCTGCTGCTGCCAACATGCCCTCATCCTGTGATCTGCCCACCTGCCAGGGAGCCACCTATTGTTCACCTCTGGCCACCAATTTTGCCAACCACCTGCCTGCCTGGACATTTAGCTTCTACCTGTTACCAAAACCCCTGGACAGCTGGCTCTGCCATCTTTTCGGATTTCCCAGCTGCTGAGTCCTTCTCCAAAAAACTTTATTCTCCAGGTCTGGCCCTCTCCCACTACCTCTAGTTCCTAGCCCTGACATCTACCAAAGAGCATGTGACTCTCTCTCTGGCTGCCACTGTTCCCTTTGCACTCTTATCATCCGTGCCCAGTGAGATCTATGGAAGCAATTAGAAAAGCAAAATTCACCAGGCGAGGATCGGCCTGATTTTCTAATTCAGTTACAACCTTGCACAGCATCAAACTCCCTTACTTCCTCTATCGCTTCATCTCTAGGAAAACTGCCTGCCCCAACCTTCCCTGACTGGTTCCTGAGCTTCTTCCCTTTTGGCTTTCTCTTGGCTTGCAAGACCTGCAAATTCCATGCCTATGGCCTGATGCCCTGGATTTCAGATTCCTGGCTTTCTCCCGATTCAGCAGTCGTCTGGCCCTCAATGCTCAGACTTTACCTTGCACACCCGGCTTCCTGGCCCCTGCCTAACCAGTCCTATTAGCTGCCACCCACATCTGGTTGGGTTTTCTCATATCTGGAAAAGTGGTAAATAAGTTAAATTATTTTGCATCTATAGTACAAAACTTTATTTCTGCTACTTGTAGACATTTTAGATTTTTAAATGCATAACACACAATAAAATCTTTGCTAAGTTTTCCTTGAACTCCAGTCCACTTAATGGAAGCTTGAGACTTTGACTTTACATGTACGATATATTTTTTTCTAAGACTGCTCACAACTGGCATGAAATTTTTTGATGGGAATAATAATATGATTAGCATGTTTATAAATTAACAGTCAAGGAGGTGTGCAAACCCAAAATTATTCCCACAGGAAGCAAGTTGCTGGCTCTGACATCCCTTCTCTTTCTTAGCCTGCCAGAAACAGATGTTGACAGTTCTCTCATTTGGGGAATTTATCCAGAAGGATGAATGTTACCCTTGAGAAACACAATATACTGTACATGACTTCTTATAAGCAAAGGAGAGGTTTATTTAAGCTTAGAGCAAGTACATACTGACAACCGGTGCAGAGAAAAGGAAGAATGCCATAAAGCAATCTAAGAGCAGAGCCAGGCCTCAGCTTCATGAGCCTTTTCTAGGCTGGTTGAAAGGGGCAATTGATCGTGTGCTCAGAGGCTGCAGATGGAGTCAGACCTGAGAGACCAAAGTCTTCTCCACACAAAGCCAGAGTTCTCTGAGAAGTGAAAAACATCAGCCATCCAGCTGGCTGTTTTGCCCACATTTCACAAAGAAACCCAATTTTTCTTAACATAAAAAACTATAATTAACCTGTTTTCATTGAAATCCAAAGGTATTTAGAAGGAGCTTCTCATATACCAAACACTATGCATGCTTATATGTTTGCATGGAGGCATAAAAATGGTGTATGATAGTTCCTATTCTCAAAGATGTCAAAATAGAAATTAGTTCGATTCTGAAAAGTAAAAAGTCTTGGTGAAATAAAAGAAACTAGTTAATTTGTCTAGTAGTGCCCAGAAAAATCTAATCTACGTTTCTTAGCATAAGAAGCTTTTGTTTTTTAATGCAGCATGCCTGATTTTGCTGGGGGTCGAATATCTGACATGCAACTCACAGAAATGTGTCTATATTGTTGAATGAATGGAAGCATATACTGGGAAGGAAATGAAACAGCTCAGCGATCCCAGTAGATGCGGAAAGGGTTGAAGCCACCAGAGCCCAGCGGTGTGCAGCAATCAGAGATGGATGAGTCCCTTTGAACAAAAACGTCATGCTGACCTGGTGGGGAAGGTGGCAGAATGCAAACCCTGCAAGTGGTATCTGGCAGCCACTATCAAAAGAAGAGAGTCGGTGTATAATCAGCCAATCACACACTTCTGACTTCAGGGACCCAAGCCTCCAGCACTTTCAAATTTGCAATACTACCCTTCTATGCTCATCAAGCAGGAAGCACGTGTGCTTCAGGTGTCAGCGGACCTCTTCATACAACCAGTTCAGGGACACTGAGCTGCTGGTCTGTGTGACTTTGATGCCTGTGGACAGAGCCCTACCTGGCATTTGGTCCCACCATTTAATGGTCATTAAAACATGTCATATTTGATCCAAATACATCATATGTTGAAAGTGCAACACTCGCTTTTGACCAAAAGTTCTGACAACTTTATTGGTTTACAGAACATCAACTGAGTTAAAAATAAGATCTGCCTATATTATTTTTAGCTGCCAAGGACTTAGTTCAGGGTCAATATGGTTAGTTATGCCTGTCAAAATATCTGAAAAAAGAAAAAGCATTTAAAATAAAATCAAGGATACTATTTCACCCAATGTTTTTATTTCTATGAATCTGTTGTGAGAAAATAATCATGAAGTAGCAAAAATATATATATAAAAAGAAGTTTGAGAAAACATTGTTTATAATATTAAAAACGACATGAAACATAAAAGGTTACATGAATCAGGTACATTTGCCCCATAACTATGAAGAAATTTCAAAAATAAAAATTATATTGTCAGGAAAAAAGTCTCACAATGTAATATTAAATGGTAGAACTTATATTCATTAAACAAATATAGGTGCTGACCATGCACCAAGCATTATTCTAAGTCTAGGGGAATGACTACAAACCAAAAAGAAAATGTCTTCCCTTCTGGAGATTATAGTCCAGTGTACCTTAAACTGTTCTTTTAACTATGTAAACAACCAAGCAGCCAAAATAAGCAAGTACAGAAAAGAAAGTAGAAGGGATACATTGTCGTGGACACTCCATTCGTATCCCTTGGATCCCTAAATATTTTGTGCACGATTCCTCCTGTGTCCTTTCCTTCCCCAAGCCAGCACCTTCGTCTCTGGTGAAAGGCTACTCTGGGCTGGCTGCAGAGCCTGCTTTGCTAGACGTGCCTGGAAATACACAGACCCTGGGGGCGGCCCTTATCCAGTGACCGAAGGAAGCCTGGTGTAAACACTGCATCTCTCATGCTCTGACTGGGACATCTCTCTCCTGTGGATCGTCCCACAGATGCCCACTGTACCACCTTGTTTCCTGCAGCACCTTTGCTGCTAGGGAGCCAAGCTGAGACTAACATGTGAACAGAGACGGCACAGTAATAACAAGCAAAGCTTATTTACTAAGCACCTCTTATGTTTCAGATTTAACATGAATTATCTTAATTTTTACAGCCACAATTGAGATAACTACTATTAATATTATATATCCTCATGGTACAGGTGACTATAAGGCTATGGGCATTTTCTTTTTTTTTATAATCATTTTTTAATATATCTTTGTTGATTTCAGAGAGGAAGGGAGAGGGAGAGAGAGATAGAAACATCAATAATGAGAGAGAATCATTGCTATGTGCCCTGACCAGGAATCAAACCGTGACCTTCTGGGTCATAGGTTGACACTCAACTACTGAGCCAGACTGTCCAGGGTCTTTTTCTATCTTATACTTCCACATCCTTTATAATTTTCTGCCAAGATTTGCATTACATTCATAAGCACATAGGACGCAAGCACTGGTTTTCTCGTGTGCTGACGTTAGTAGCTGCAGCATTGTGCACACTGGCAGCTTGAGACCATCACTGCTCTTACATTTGAATGTAATTCTTTGTCAATCAACAAATGGTAAAATGACCACGTCACCACCAGGATTTGTTTCTCAATCTCTATCTACAAATTTCATTATGAAAGTGAGCAAATATTTATGTATTTGAGTGGATTTCTGCTATTGACTCTGAAATTTGCTGCATTATCTGGGAACTTTTGTTTAGGCTAACTTACTTTAAACCTTCAGAACCACCTGTATTTACAAATATTATTCTTTTACTTATAGGTACACCCCAGATATATTACAGGTTTGGTTGCAATGACCATACTAAAGCAAATATTGCAATAAAGTGAATTGCACACATTTTTTTTATTTCCCAGTACATAAAATATGTTTATACTATACTAGTATATATTAAATGTGCAATAACATTATGTCTAAAAACAATATACGTACTTTGCTAAAAATGCTAATATAGAAAAATGGCACCAACAGATTTTCTCCATGTAGTGTTGCCACAAACCTTCAATTTGACAAAAATGTAATTTTTGTGCTGCTCAATAGTGAAGCACAATCAAAAGAGGTATTACCTGCCTGATTTCTTCCAATTTGTCCTAAAATGTCCTAATTTTGTTTTTTTAAGTTAATGTCATTCAGACATTAAGTTTTACGTTCAGTTTTGAAATTTTTCTAAGCTAATGACATTTTCATAACAAAGAAAGAAGTGATCATCTAGAGGACATCAAAACAGAGAATAGGATTAAAAATCAGGGATAAAGTAAGCAATATTTTAGGTAATTATTCATTACATTCCTCCATTAGTAACTATTTATTATTTGCTTGCTATATATTAGCATTATAAAACTATGTTTCTTTATTCAATCAACAATCACTGAATATCTCTTGTGTACCAACCACTGTGGTATTTTTGGGAAATATTGTCTGCCCACATTGCTCACTTTGTAGGCAGCTCTATCCAACATAACTTTTTGCAATGATCATAACCCTAGCCAATATTTACAAGTGATAGTGAAACTGAAGAACTATATTTTTAATATTATTTAGGGTTAAAATTAAATTTTGAGTAGTTTAAAATGGCTAGGAATGCTAATACAGATACACATGCATACACACATGGACACACACTTATGGTTAAACCTATTAGTACTAAATGCAGGGCTTCAAAAATAAGTTTCAGAACCCAAGAGGAAGCATTTAATTCTTTTGAAATTAAGATGAGAAAGGAGAAAATTTGGCTGTAATTTGAAGGAAAACAATTTAAACACACACACACACACACACACACACACACACACACACACACACAGAACAGTGATGGAGAAAATGTGTTCCTGGTATTGGGAAAGGCAGTTGCATAGGATTTGGAGACCTGGAAGTCAGGTGGGGGCTTTTTTGTTTTTGTTTTCTTAGGCCAGAAAAAAAAGTATATAGTGGGCATTAGAAAAATATAAAGTAAAAGCACATAGAATAAATATACGATATTCATTACACTACAATATTTGAACTTTTTGTAAGGTGCTATTAATCAGAATAATAAGTTAATTTTTAAAATACTGTGTAGTTAGCTTGTAGATAGAGGTGTTCAAGAGGCTATTAAAATAACCTCTCTGGCCTAACCGGTTTGGCTCAGTGGATAGAGCGTCGGCCTGTGGACTCAAGAGTCCCAGGTTCGATTCCGGTCAAGGGCATGTACCTTGGTTGCAGGCACATACCCAGTAGGAGGTGTGCAGGAGGCAGCTGATCCATGTTTCTCTCTCATCGATGTTTCTCTCTATCCCTCTCCCTTCCTCTTTGTAATAAATCAATAAAATATATTTTAAAAAAAAATAATAAATAACCTCTCTGGGCTTAGACGAGGCCTGGGCTGGAGATAATACAGAGAAGGGATGCAAAAAGAAGAAAAGAGGACCAAGGAAGCTTCATCTGGGTTGATTTTATTATCAATTGCCCTAAGAAATAATTAACTTAGACAAGAATCTTTTGAAGACCTAGACCATTTATGCTGTGGCTCAGGAATGCTTAATTGAAATTTCTGAATCCTCAGAGGGCTAACTCAAAAGCAACCTCATAGGTCAGATCTCAGATAGGTGTCCCTGACTCATAGTGGGTAGGGGACTTTACCCTTCTTAACCCCGGCGTCCTTTTCTCTATGCCTCAACTGCCGTCTGGAGCCAGGTCTGAGGGACTGGGGTACAGGCCTATTAACATCATACATCCCAGGGTGGCATAAATGTTCTGAAGAGGCGATGTGCTCTAACTAGGAATTCAGATGAAAGGATTTTATTCCAAAGGTAGATTCTCCTTGTCTTTGACACTATTACCAGGTTACTTTCATTGAGATTGTAAAATGACTTCATGTAGGTCATCAAGGAGAAGTGAGTTTTTATTGTCTTAGGGGCTAAAAATAAAATTAGATTAGCAGTAATTAGTGAAGTGGGTGTAATTCCATACCTTTGACTGTAATCATTTCCCGAAGTGGTTTTCTCTTGATTTGACTTTTGAGTGTTTTATATTCCCTTGTTGAAAGAAAATATGCATTCTGTACCCCCTACAAGGGCAATTTTAAGGAAAGTACAGTTAACATCAACTAATGTAATGATGGGCTACATAGAACACTCTGTTTTCATGAAATAAATCACTAAAAATACTTCATACAATAATAATATTGTAGTTCAAAACAATCCCAAGCTATTATTTTATTTTGCAAGATGTTGTTGGCAGAATCTAGTCTCAATAATTACTTTTTTAAGAAAAGAGAAGAAACAATTTAATGCACTCCAATGCAGACTCTAAAAATATCAGAAAACCAAGTATACAAGGATCAGGCTATTAATAGCTTGAAGCACTGTCAGTTGGTGGGATGAGACACTTTTTTTTTTTAAGATTGTGAGCCAAAATCTAAATTTTACTGCCGAGATATACTTTGAATCTGCAGCATGCTTAAAGGTGAGAAAAGGCTGTAAGTGATTAAGTCCCGTGTTTCTTAACACCCTGTGGGAGACATTCATTGTTTCAAGAGATGCAAAAATCCTCAAATGTGATTGATTCAAGTCTAATTAATTTCAAACAACACATATAGCACTTTTACAGAATTGGTAAGAGTTATATGCAAACTAAAGTGTGATTTGATATCACAATTTTAAAAATCTATCTATCCCTGAACTAAGCATTAGAACCAGTTTGACTAAATACAGTAGGAAATGGGACAAAAGTTCAGCAGATAGGGTTCAATCCTGAGAAAGCCTTTCAGCTGCCGTAGATACCGGTTTATCTGTCACCTTCCATGGCTTATTCAGGCTCACCACTATCCATACTGGGTATTTCACCAGTGGCCATTTCTTTGACATTTTAAAAATCGCTAAGCATAAAAGAAAAGGTTAATAACATATTTTTATAAAAATTATGAATTTATCTTCATCAAACAACGTCAGGAGGGTGAAACGGCAAGTTAGATGGTAGAATAAGAAGTTTATATATTGGGACTTTGACCAGGGTTAAATATTTTTTCCATTTGTCACACACAGTGAAGACAAGAGCAGCAGGGGCTGCTTTCCCAGTGCTACACACAGTGCTAGGCATAGGGTCGGTGGTAAATGACTATCTGTGAATGAATGCGTGGATACTGCAGTGAATGAATAAAGGGGTGGCCCCTATTGAATGGTATACAGATCATGAGCCTCTGATGGACAATTTGTTTTCCATAAGGCTATGAGAAAGCTCCATATAAACAGACAAGGGGACTCTGAATAAGAATCTCATACCTGAGTAATACCAACCTGAGAGATGGCCCAGATGACCACTCATCCTTAGAGCTAATGTACAAGTTCCAGTGGAGTACTGTCTGTCTCCCCAGCCATCTTTATTGATGCCCTGGGTCACAGTAGCTATCTTACCAATGATGCACCTTCTGCATTAAAACAGGGGTGGAGACCACTCGAGGGGCATCCTGGTCTACTAAAAAGAAAATACTACCACAAATGCACCCTAAATGACTAATTTCCCATTCTGGGATTTAGTTTCCCAAATGGTAAAATAAGTGGGATCATCTTTGAGCTCTCTAGACCCTACTTGCTTTAACATTCTGCCACCGAAGAGTCTGGGGAAATAGCTTTTCTGGGAGAAACAGTACTCATCATCCCTGGAGGTCAAGATGACCTGAGCAATGTGCTCTGCTCATGTCCCAGAAGGCCCACAGTATCTTTATACTGGATCCAAAAAGGCAAACTTTTAAGTTGCCCCAGCATCTAACTACTCTTTTCTGTAGGCTGAGATGAAAAAAATGGCCACACTTCTTTGGAAAGGAAGCCCAAACCCTACATAACAATGCTCCTTGGATACAAGTAGCATTTTCTTCTAGAAATAGAAAGTGTCCTCTAGCATACTTATAATTTCTACAATCTGTTCTGCCAATTTTTTTTTGTTTGTATAACTGTTATTCACAGTTGTTTTGGCAAAAAATGAAAACCTAGCTTATTTCTAATAGCCTAATAATTTTCATGGGTTGTCCCATTTAAGAATTGACGAAAAAGTCACCATAGAAATCTTGTTATTAAGATATTTAACCATAATTACCTATTTGTTATTAAAAAAAAAAAAATCCGTGGAATACCATCAATGTAAAAGAAAGCTTTTTGAAAGAGTTCACCATGCCATAAACATCGCTTTCTCCTTTCTCACTTAAAAACAAATCCTTGCTTCCAGTTTAAAGAGCTGTACCCTAAACATGTGCTGTATAACAGAGCATGTTAATTATTTTGCCTTAAAAAAATAAACTTCTCTAATAGTAATCACCAAATTCAGTAGTAGAAGAGATCCGCCAGCCTGCATGATAAGCCATTCTGGTCTTCTTGAAAAAAAGACATCCAATATAATAAAAGGCTAATATGCAAATTGACCGAACAGCGGAACTAATGGTCACTATGACGTGCACTGACCACCAGGGGGCAGATGCTCAACGTAATGACTTCCCCTGTGTGCACTGACCCAGGCTCATGGCTGGCAAGCATAGCGGTGGTGGCGGAAGCCTCTCCCACCTCCATGGCAGCACTAAGGATTTCTGACTGACGGCTTAGGTGAGTGGGCCTAAGCTATCAGTTGGACATCCCCTGAGGGCTCCCAGATTGCAAGAGGATGCAGGCAGAGCTGAGGGACCCTTCCAAGTGCATGAATTTCATGCCCTGGGCCTCTAGTCATATATGAATGGCATGCCAGTACCCAATCAAATGTAAAGTAGTAACATCCCAGCCTATGGAGAAAGCATGTGTGTAACCAACTTAAGATGCCACTGATGTGGTCAGAGAAGCTCTATCATGGAAGGGAGGTGGCTGAGTCGATATCCAGTCCTTAAAGTGACAAATACAGTCCAAAATTGTGTCATGCTCTGCTGAAAATCTTAAGCAATACATAGTACGTATATACATACATACATCAGTACTTTCACATGCCTGTGTAAACCTCATGGAAACAATGCCACTGTCATGTACACATGCCTTGCAACATCATCCTCAAACCCTGATAATGATAATCTAATCTAATAAAAGAGAAACATGCAAATTAATCATACCTCTGCTATGCCCACCAGCCATGCCCACCAGCCAATCAGGAGTGAATATGCAAATTAACCCAACTAAGATGGCGGTGGCCACAGAGCTGGAGTGAGCAGGAGGCTTGTATTGCCCCCAGCAATGGAGAAAGCCAAGCTTCCTGCCTGCCCTGACAGCCCTAAGCTCCCCTCAAGGCTGCAAAGTTTCAGTTATAGAAGATAAATAAATCCCAAATACCTGCTTCCAGCCCGCAGCCATGACCAGCTTGAAAACACCCATCAGCCCCTCACCCAAGCTGGCCAGGCACCCCAGCAGGACCCCCACCCTGATCCAGAACATCCTTCAGGGCAAACCAGCCGGCCCCCACCCATGCACCAGGCCTCTATCCTATATAATAAAAGGGTAATATGCAAATTGACCCTAACAACAGAACGACTGGGAATGACTGGTCACTATGACACACACTGACCACCAGGGGGCAGATGCTCAATGCAGGAGCTGCCCCCTGATGGTCAGTGCGCTCCCAAAGGGGGAGCTCTGCTCAGCCACAAGCCCGGCTGATGGCTGCCAGCACAGCGGTGGTGGTGGGAGCCTCTCCTGCCTCCTCAGCAGTGCTAAGGATGTTTGACTGCAGCTTAGGCCTGCTCCCCGCTGGCAAATGGACATCCCCCGAGGGCTCCCGGGGTGCCAGAGGGATGTCTGACTGCCAGCTTAGGCCCAATCCCCCAGGGAGCAGGCCTAAGCCAGCAGATGGACATCCCCCGAGGGGTCCCAGAGTGTGAGAGGGCACAGGCCAGGCTGAGGGACACCCCCCCCCCCCCGAGTGCACAAAATTTTTGTGCACTGGGCCTCTAGTAATAATTATAATAATAAAAGGTCAGAGGTGTCACGGCCGAAATGACAAAACAACCAGTCACCATGAGGTTCATGGAGCACCTCTTGAACCCTCCCCACACCCACCCCCATACCCCCACCCCCACCCCTGGGGCGCTGGCAGCATCAGCAGAGTGAAGCGGGGTGCCGGCAGTGTCAGCAGAGTAACACAGGGTGCTAGCAGTGTCGGCGGAGCATCGTGGGGCTCCTGCAGTGTCTGCAAAATGTGTGAGGCATCGTGGGGCGGCGGACATGGCCCTGATGGCAGCTAGGCCTAGGGGACCCTACATGCGCATGATTTAATGGTGTGCTGGGCCTCTAGTAGATAATAGTTACCAGGTACTGAACCAAACACTTTTTAATGCATTACTTATTATTCTTGAACTACCCTGTAAGCCAAGTACTTATCACCAGTTTATAGATGAGGATGCCAAGGCACAGAAGGGTTAAGAAAACTACCCAAGATCAGTGGGAAACAAAAGTCTAGATATGAACACAGGTAGTCCAGCTTTTAAGCACTTCTATACTACTTCTAGAGAGATGCTGATATGCTCTATGGTACACTAAAATGACCACAAATTCTTTGCTCTTTGCTGCTTTTATTTCTTCATCCTCTAGGTCAGGGACAGGGAACTTTTTAATCATTGAACTCTTCAAAACTTTCTTACACCTTTACTGTAAAAAGGATAATACAAATAGGTTTGCTTTATATTCAAGCTCTCCAAAATAGAATACAAACCTTTCTTTCTAATTTTAAATTTTACCACCTCTAAGAATGTCTTCTACTCTAGCCAGTGTACTCCGGTCACACCATATACATCCTTGAATCTAGGACTTTGCTTATTACATGCCTCCTGTGGAAATGTACTCCTCTTCATAATTCCAACAGAAAAACTTGATCTCTCCATGGACTAATGTTGGTAATTGTTTTCTCTTCTTTTATCAGTCAGGATTTAGTCCAGGAAACAGAAACCACTCCAGGTATTTCAAGTAAATGGATTTTCCCAAGATATTTTAATGCAGGGAAATAGTTGGAAGAGCTGGAAGATCAGGGAGCTGTTATTCATCTATGGATTATAAGGTTGGACTCTAAGTTACAATCTAGCAGTGAGAATATTTCTACTATAGCCTCTTAAACTCACCAAACTGCACACCCAATTCTGTGGAACCTAATTGGAATCCACAAACCTAGCTGCAAAGGAGTCTGGTTATTCATTTTTAGCCTTCCAAATATAAGTAGGGTAAAAATGGATATTAGGAGTATCTATTTAAGACATCTATCATATGTGTTTTCATGCTTAATATGACTTTGATCTATTTTTTTACATGTCCTGTCCTTTTACTTATAAAAATGTAAGTTTCCTGAAACAATACATTTTATATATTTATTTTGTCTAATAAACATTGATATAGTACTTCCCAAGTGTTTTAAGTGCTTTGCAAACATTATCCTATTTATTTCTAATGACAGCCCTAGGACGTAGATACTTACTCAGCATTATTTACATACTCAGCATGATAAATCTGAGGTATCGAGATGCCAAATAACTCACTCAAGGTTACACAGCTAGAAAGTGGACACACCAGAATGTGATCATGAGTAATCTGTCTCAAGAGTCCCTCTTCTTAGCCATGGTGTCTTGGTTTTCACAGTGAGCAAAAAACTAACCCAAGAGTGAAGTGAGTGATTGTGTGTTAGTCTTGGATCTAATAGCATGCCACTCTACAGAGATTATATAAGGGCTACTTTGATTAAATCAATGAACAAGTGACATAGCCTTTTACAGATTAATTATGCATAAATTGATTACAGACTATCTGACTTTAATTTGATTATATTTAAATATTTGAACAAAGTAATATATTTGAAATTGAAAAAATATTAAAACAATATAGAAATGTATACTGTAAGGACTTCTTCCCCTACCAATGCCCACATTCTAGAGGTAACTACTGTGCCAAGGTGGTCTCCAGCTTTCAAACATTTTTATGGAAATATACTACACATATATCCACACACATACACACATACAAACATGCACAGTACTTTTTTCCAAAATTTGAATCATATTATATATATATATATATATATATATATATATATATATGACACTGACAACTGGCTTTCCCACTTAAGTACATGATTTCTCTCTGTTCAATACATGTTCTTTCTAAGGGCAGTGTAATATTCCATTCTATCTGTTATTTTACATGTGATTTCTCACTTTTGTGTCATAACTTACAGTTTGCAAAGCATCTTTGTATTCATCATCTCATGGTCAAAAAGCTTTGGCTAAACATATCTGTGCTTATTTTAATAAATAAAGAAGAAATCAATAACCATTTTTCACATTAATAGCCTCCAAGAACATAACCTAAGAACAAAAAAGAAGTTTACTAGTATGGTCTGAATTTCTTGTATTTTAAAATATTTTTATGAGTGAACTCCATTGGTGAGAAAACAAATGGAAATAATGATTTATTGTGCTTCTACTTCTGCTGGGATCCCAGTGAATTCCTGAGGAGGGGTAGATTACATCAAGCAATATTTGACCAGAGGACTAAATTTCCCCCAGTGACTTCATCTGAGCTCTGACACTTTCCCTGATTTCACAAGAAAATCCTTGAGGCTGAGAGGGAATTGAAAAGCTGGCTCAGTGTTAGGTAAAAGTAAATCTACTTTATAGGACCACCATATGGGGGAGGGGAGTGTTATTTTAACACTTTTCCTCCTACAGTGCTCCAGTATAATGCTCAAGGTCCCTGCCTCTTTTGATGCTATTAAGCAGGGATTTCATTTTATACTAGTGACCCAGTGCACAAAATCGCGTGAGACCTGGGACCCTGGAGGCTCCTCAATGGATTGCCCCAAAGAGGTAGGCTGGAGCCATGGGCCTTGCCTCCACAGAGTGCGCAGCCGCAGGACCCCCAGGTCCTACCCACTCACATGTGCCCACCTCACACGCAGCCTCCTTGTGACAGTGTGAGGGCATCACAGCATGAGGGCATGACCAACACCTAGGCTATTATTATATAGATATGGAAGACACAGCTCCTGCAGGAAAGAGCACTCCTGAAATTGCTATGTCATTCACCAGAGATACCTAAGGTCCTTCCATTGTTCAGATGCAAACACAGAGTTGTCTATCTAGCACCATTTGACCCTCTCTTAACACCCTGGTGTTTGGTTTCAAACCATGGAACATGGCTTGAAATGTACACTGTGCACTATTAGAGCAAGCAAAGGCCCGTAAAGTTCTTTATCATGCTTGAAAAAATAAGTGAAGGAAGGAAGGAAGGAAGGAAGGAAGGAAGGAAGGAAGGAAGGAAGGAAGGAAGGAAGGAAGGAAGGGAGGGAAGGAGAGAGGGAGGGAGGAAGGGGAAGGAAGGAAGGAAGGAAGGAAGGAAGGAAGGAAGGAAGGAAGGAAGGAAGGAAGGGAAGGAGAGAGGGAGGGAGGAAGGGGAAGGAAGGAAGGAAGGAAGGAAGGAAGGAAGGAAGGAAGGAAGGAAGGAAGGAAGGAAGGAAGGAAGGGAGGAAGGAAGGGAGGGAAGGAGAGAGGGAGGGAGGAAGGGGAAGGAAGGAAGGAAGGAAGGAAGGAAGGAAGGAAGGAAGGAAGGAAGGAAGGAAGGAAGGAAGGGGCTCTCTTTACCTCCTGGAGCTTTCTCCCACTGCTCCAATAGGAAGCATTAGTGATACACAGCTTTGGCCAAATTATGACTCAGCGAAGGCATGCTTTTACCCCAGTTTTTCAGGTACTTAATTTTTTAAAAAGAAAAACACAAAGAATCTCACCTAATACAATAAGATTCAGCATAGATGTTTGTTAACGAATCGAAAGGGAAGCAGAAAATTCAGTGTGGCCATGGATCACCAGAGAAAATTCCAGGCTTCCCAGTGGGAAGAAGGGCAAGGCAACTTAAGTGGATGGACATCAGAAGAAAAAGAGCAGAAGGAAAAGAAGATCAACTGTGGCTGTGGTGGAGGATTTGACTGCGGCCTTACAATCCCCAAGGCAGGGCAGTGAGTGTATGTTTGTGTGTGTGTGTGGGGGGGGGGGGGGGGGGGGATGAATTGTGTGTGAAATTTTGAGCTTCTCCCTTTCTAGTGCATTGCAATGTTTCAGGACATCGGGGCTTGAATTGTTTCCCTTTGACTGAGCGTGTAGCCGAGAAAGCTGTCTGGAGAATACAGTATTGCACACAGCAGTGAGGATGTCTGCGCAGAAAGGTAAGCGTGTGATAGATGGGCAGCGCCCTGGTGGCACTCTGCCAGCTCGCGGTAAGCCTCTGCAGCAGCACCCAGCGGTCTCTGACTTAGCAAAAGCATTATAAACATATTTGGTGTCATAAAAGGAACACTTTATTTAACCTTCCTGTACAAACTTTAGGCGCATTAATCTGTCACAGTAGGCTCTATCTTGTACATGTAAATGGACGAGACTCTGTAATCAAATCCTAAATGTGTATTTGTAGCAATATGGCTTTTGAGAAGAATGTGTGATAGGAAGCAACAGACGGAGCAGGGGACAATTAAAGGAACAGCACCAGGCTCGGCGAGACCTGTTACACCCTGAATGGAGTTTCCCAGGACTGCACTGATTTCTGAATTTTCATGTTTATTTACCAGCCAGCACCACTTTATTGGGACCCCCACATGGCCTCTCCTCTTCTATCACCTGCAATGGAGACTCATTTAGGCCAAGAGAAACCTTGCCTGGATGTAATTCAAGAAGCAACCTAATTTCCTCTCAACACCAGCTCCAATTATGCATTGCAGCTCTGTGTTCAAAATATTTTGAGTCTGAGAACAGTCCTAGGGAGAAACGCTTTGTGAATCTCAGACCGGAGAAGGGCAGGCCACAAGCTCCAAGTCTTGGGATTTAGACTCAGTTCTGTTCCCACCCACACTGTCCCGGCGAGGAAGGAGGCATTTGCAGATGCCGCCAAGCCCACTGGATATTCGCCAGTCTGTTTGGAGCTTATGATTTATTGAGCCTTAAATTTCAGCCACCAGAAACAAATTCCTCGTGACCAAAAACAAAAATCTTAGATGGCTTTGTATAAAATATTCATTGTCAACAGTTGGGGCAGAGGAGAAAAGCAATCGTTTGACTTTAGATCAGAAGAACAGGGGGCATTAGAAGTTATTGATGTGAATGATATCAACACATTTTCTCCTTAAAAAAAAAATCTTCGCAAGATTTGCATTCGTGTTTATTGTGCAAAACATATGCATCTTGCCTGGAATATATTTTATTGTGTGGCATATGGTTCCTTTCAGCAAAGGATCTTAAATGACTTTTACAGAAAGAGTTCCTCCCTTCATTCACTCCCAGAGAATAAGGTGCTATTTAAGAGGCAATAACTCTTTCCTGAGGGCTCCACTTAAGCCCTTAGTAACGGACTTGTAAATTGCACGCCCATCAGTTTTTCTCCCATCACTCTCTTGGCAGGGCTGGCTGGGCTTAACTGCCCTAGGCAACCCGGGCCCTGCAAATCCATAATAGAAGGCAGGAGTGTCTCTCACTCACCGTCTAGAGGTGGGATTCCTGAAGGGAATCCAGAAGAATTACAATCTTGGGCAGCACTGTCTAACAGAACTAGTATATGTCTCACAAGTGCGAGCCACATACTTAATGTTGAACTTTCTAGTAGCTATTTAAAAAATTAAAGAGAAAGGGGCAAATTAATTTCATCTATTTTAAGAAATCCACTATAATAAAGATAGTACAATTTCAACATGTAATCAACATAAAACTATTCAGATATTTCACATACTTTTTAGTACTAAATCTTTTAAATCTAGCATGTATTTTTTTCTAACGGCTCGTGTCAGTTTGAACTAGCTACATTTCAAGTTTGAGTAGCCACATGTGACTGATGGCTACTGTATTATATAACACCGGTTTAGGGAGAATGCCAGACAATTCTACCCAAGTAAATTGTATTCTATAGCAGAAGAGGCAAGCATCAGGGGCTGAGGCAATGCTAATGACGATGGCATTGGTAAGGATGAGGATGGTGATGGTAATAGTTTATATTTACTATTACTTTAACTATTTACAATGACAAAAGTTCTTATTTTTTATTATTTTATAAATTTATTTATTATTGACTACCACGATTACTATCACAGGCTGTTTCAAACATTTCACATGTTATTTCTTCAACTCACAAAAGACCCTTATAAAGTAGACACCGTTATGATTCCCTTCTATAGAAGAAGCTAAGGCACGAAGGTGGCACTGGGAGGATGGGGGAGAAGCTGCTGGAGAGAACCAGGAGCAGCAGGTGGTGACGAGTGAAGAGGTGGGGATGCTCTCTAACATCAGGAAGCTGGGTCCAGACTCTGCATTCTCAGGACTCCTAGTTTTGGTGGAAGGTTAGGTCCATTGCCTCATCTCTGCTAACTAAATCTCCCCTGAGCCACCCTAAAATGAATACATGGCACCTAATGTACTCCCATATAAGGTAAGTTCAGAGAGAATTTGAAGATGAAAGGTGTTGAGAGCAAGATTATACAAAAGAGGAGAAAAGTCCAGGTGGAGAGAATCCTCCGTGCTTAGCCTCGCACGTACCCGTAAAGGTTCTGCAATAACCTGAGCCTGGTCATGCGAGGGCAGCTTTTTGTAGTGGATCTCAGTGTGTGTGATGCCCCGGAGTTGTTCCTCTAAAGATCCTGTCCTGTGCTCATCCCCCGGCTGTTCTGGTCTAGGAAAATAAGGATTACACATGAATAAGACACAGACCACGAGTGGCCCATGTAGTGGGGAAGGTGGGATCTTCATCACATAATCCCAATGCAACGTGATAGAACTAGATGTAAGCGCCATCAGTGGGAGAGAAGAGGAAGTCAGAGAGAAGGATGTGGGGAAGAAGCAGCGTTGGGGGCCAGGCCAGGCAGGAGTTAACGCTGAGCAGTAATCTAGAGGATTGAGGAGCTCCCAGAGGGCAAGTGGGAGAGGCATCCCTGAGATGCAGTCCTACTTACTCATCTTGTAAATTGTGCTGACAGCACACCAGCACTTTTTCACTGAGCAACAGGAACACACATCCAGTCAGAGAACTGAGTCATCTGGCATTCACAACATGTTCACATGCCAAACCATGGCCTGACCCACATCACTCTTCTGTACACCCAAATATAACATATATTCACTGCAAGAAGTGATGAGAAGCAGTAACTTTTTCTTCTTCTTCTTCTTCTTTCCATGGCAGCACTCTTGCTCCACACCCAGTGCTGTGTGAAATGTACACATGGGAAAGACTGGAAAGGTCATGTGACATCAGCTCAGCCCACACATTGGAATAGGAATCTGTTGGCAAACTGCGAACTATTGGTCCTGCAAAATTAATTGGGACGGGAACATCAACATGTGAGAATGTGTCCTTTTTGTTTTTACAATGCCACAAAGAAGCATGCCATGGATATCCCAAAGTGTACATTTAAGAATGTGAACTTGAAATTCAGTAGAGGAGAAGAGAGAGAAGCAGGTAGAATAAAGCAAAGGGGAAGACAGTATACCATTTTTTTCCAGATGTGACTGTTAGCATCTCCTATTCCTCCCTGGAAAGCAGTGAATGTTGATAACAATTGTGAAGACTGGGGGCTTTCAGTATTTTGGAGAACGTTTCACAAAGCAAACTTTAGTCATGTAAGATGGGCAAACATAATGTGAAATGTATTAACACATTTGGTGAATTCTGCAAATATATTTTTGCACAATTAGCTTAATTATTTAAATACATATTAAACCTTACTTGCCTCAAGCAATTTAACATGGAATGTAATTTCACATATTATCACAAGAAAAACACATTTATAGAAAATCTGTGTCTCTCCTTTCATAATAACACTTCAACCCATCATTACTTGAGACATAAATAGATCATTTATATTTCAAGGATGATGAATGCTGTCTTCCAGAGAAAGTGTCTCCTAATCCGATCAAGTGGCCCCCTAAGTTCCCCTCCATTCATTTGTGGTGCTGCAATAGGCCCTGGTACTGCTCCCTGGGTGACCCCATAACAGTATGCAAAGCAGGTGCCCCCACCTCGTTCCACTGAAAGATTAGCTATAATTTTCTTTGAGGGGCTTTAAAAGTAAAGAGCATGCAGAATTAATTTTAAAAGTCTTGGGAAGGAGGTGGGAATGGTTATGGAGGTAGCTCTGCATATTCCCATGCTTACAAGGCAATAGTGGCTACTTCAACCATGAAAATCCTGCTCTCCAGTCATTGTTGACTGCTGTTCCATAAATATTTTCAATAGATAATATGTAGCATTGCTTCCTGAAAGGGCAAATTATTTTTTGGATGTCCCCTGTATCCGTCCTCTTTGCAACAGAAAAAAAGATAGCATGCCCTGGTTAGGTGACTCAGTTGGCTGGAGTGTTGGCCCAAACACCAAAAGGTTGCAGATTTGATTCCCCATCAGGGCACACATCTAGGTTGTGAGTTTGATTCCCAGTCAGGGTACATATGGGAGGCAACCAATCAATGTTTCTCTCTCTCTCTCTCTCTCTCTCTCTCTCTCTCTCTCTCTCTCTCTCTCTCTCTCTTTCTCTCCCCCACTCTCTCTCTCATCAACAGAAACATATCCTCAGGTAAGGAGTAAAAAAAAAAAAAAAAAAAAAAAATAAGCATTAATGGTAGGAACACTTTGTACAGTGATTGAAAGAGCTGCCACATATATTACTTTTTTATGGAACAACTCGATGATCTAGGGGGCAGTGTTTAGTATTGTCCATTTACATTTAGCGAAACTCCACTTTACAAAGAGACAAAATAAATCAGAGAGAAAAGTAACTTGCCATAGTCACTTAAACTGTGACCACACAGACAGAAGTATGTTTTTGGCATTTTACTGTATGACAAGCAATAGCATTTTGAAGTGAAAGCATGTGCGTGCACACACACACACACACACACACACACACACACACACACACATCTTCCAAAAAGTATCTTTTTAATTTCCAGTTACATAGATTTGATCTCGAAAACAATCGCCTGTTATATTTTATAGTTTGAGAGCTTCAGGAGGGTAGCAACGTGAGGAAATTGTCGGCCTAAGGGGGGCGATGGACAAAGAGAACAGCAGCACGGTGGCCCTAGGCTGAAACCTCTGTGAACTTGAAGGCGACTCTGCTAGTCTTAAAAGTTTTCCCTTTGGGGTAGAAACCAGTCGCACAGGAAGAAAGACCCTGGACTCCGTTTGTGGTGCTTTTCATTG
Source organism: Myotis myotis (assembly GCF_014108235.1). Classification (NCBI taxonomy): domain Eukaryota; kingdom Metazoa; phylum Chordata; class Mammalia; order Chiroptera; family Vespertilionidae; genus Myotis; species Myotis myotis. The sequence goes on from NW_023416335.1 coordinate 181,082,356, forward strand.
AGAACTAAGCTAAGGGGCCCGAGAAAAATGTCTGTCCGGGTCGGCTGGGGGTGTGACAGGTAGGGACTGAAGGAGCCGGAGGCAGGACCCTATTAGAGAGAATCTAAAAGGGACCCAGGGCTGCCAGGTCGAAGAAATTTCCCTTGCAAACCTGAGGACAGTTCAGGTGGGTGTTAATGTCAGTTTAAAATCCTTTTCCACTCAACAGACGAGCTTTGAGAAGGAGCTCTAGCTGCCAATCTGACTGGGGGGTGACGCCTCAATTAGAAACGCTTCTTTCAGTCAAGGTCGGGGGAGGAAGAGAGAGGAAGCCACTGAGCTCATCCACCCAGAAAAGGTGAGCCCGCGCTCTCTGGAGGACAGGGCAGCACAGTCGGACTCTGAGGTTCCCACTCGTAATCTGCTCATTTTCTACAACCCTGAGGGCCCCCGGCTGAGCAGTTTGTAACGTGGAAGCCCGATTTTAAATTGGTGTTTATCGGAAGGAAAAAGTGTGTTAGTCAGTAACTGGCAACCCAAGATCCACCTCCCACTCTGGGTTACTCTTTCCTCCTCTGTCGGCACATTTCCTTAGAGGAAGAACTGTTTTTCAGCCTCTGTGTGAAAAATGGTCATTGTGTGGCAGAGACAGCAATACTCCCTATTCCATTTGCTTTCTTGCACTAAGGTGGGGAGGGAGGGTGTCTCACGAAACCCGTGTGGAAATAATATGTCGCTGTGGGCTGCAGCATGAAAAGCCACACATGGCTTCTCAAGTCTCTGTTTCCATCTGAGGAAGGTCTGTCTTTCAGGGGAGCAGCTGCTTAATGGGCCTCTGTTGGGCTAGTTTTCTGTGTGGGCGAGTCGAGCTGAGCCCCCGACTCACTCACGCTGAGTATGACCCATGAGTGTGAATAAATCCATGTGGGGTCAAGCACTGAGATGTTACCACTGCTGCCCCAGCATAGCCTAACCCTCGCTAACGAATGCAACAGAAGAGCTACAGCTTTGAACAACATTGTAAGGCAGTTACATTAAGAAATGAAGACCCACATCAGGAGCCTATGGAAATACTAGTTATGTCGATGTCTGCAGATGTGAGGGCTGTCCTTTCCTGTTGCAGCTCCTGATGCAAAGAAATTAGTGATAGAGAGACAAGCTGAAGTTAAATGTTCAGTAGCAGGGCCTTTTGGGAGACTCGCATACAACTGGTTGCCAAGTTTGTCTTTTCACCTACTAAACATATCACAAATGTCTCCAACTCTATGGCCTTACGATGAGGCTACCATCATCTCTCATCTAGACTGTGGCATTCATCTTGGTGCCTTCTAATCCACTGGCTTCCTTCAGCCCCAGTCCCTTTCGCTCCCCAGATTAGAACTCTTCAATCGGTTCTCATTGCTCTTAAAATAAATTCCAAACTACTGATTATGGCTCCAAAGGCCATACATGAGTGGAAGACAAGGACAAGAAGCATGGAAGGTCATCCCATTTAATTTATCCCAAAGGGCTCCAAAAGTCAACTTGTCTTTGACCTACTCAGCTAGTAGAGATTTATTTCTGGGTTCAGAAAAGAGTGTTTGGCAAACAGCTATTCATTGTTAGCAACACTCTTTTCCATAACTGAGGATAGAGGAAGTAAGAGAAGATAAAGACATGGTTTCAATGAAATGAATGAGTATTTATCTGAGTCTCACACTCCCATAAAATTTATCTTTTTGTTAAAAGTTCTTTTCCAAAATAATTGTGTACAATTGGGGAAGAGGGGAGTTGGAAGACAATTTTCCCTTTTCATGTTTTACTCCCTTTATCACTTTCAAGACCTGACTCCTATGATACTTTATTTTGAACACTACCCTGAATCTCTCAAACAGAGTTAACTGAGCTCTTCTAGCAATGAATTGATAGTTCTGTACCAAGGTTAACCATGTGGTATGGTCATTGATATCATTATTACTATATGTTTCTTTCTCATGAGGACAGAAAAAACCTTATTACTATACATTACTTAAAAGTGACTTATTTCTAAAAAAAGATATTAGTACTTTACTCAAGGTCCTATTTCCCAGGTTCCCCAAGATACTTGAATTCGAGGAGGAGGCAAAGGGCAAAGTGCTGCTGGGAACCACTCTGAGCAATAAAAATGGTGCATCTGCCATCTAGTGGTGACCATGTGTAAATGCACGTGGGTGTGATTAAAGAATCTCAAAGGCCATCCAATGGTGAACACAGTAAAAATAACACCTAACATGTCTTGAGCTCCTACTATGCCCAGGCACTGTGATAAATGCTTTATATGAATTATCTCATTTAACATTCAAGACAATGATATTCAGTACATTCTATCTTTATACCCATTCTAGAGATGACATGTTTAAGGCACTGAAAAGTTAAAGTTTCTAAGCCTGGCAGCCTGAATTCAGAACTCACATCCTTAAAATCAACACTATAATAAATGATGGTCAACTGAGCTAAGCTCTACACAGAAACATTAGTTTCTGTATTAGTAAACATAGTAATTCTTCAAATGTGTGTTTTTTTATTTTTATTTTAGAGTTGGAATAACACGTTTGTTTTATCTTTGCAACCTCAAAGGTTGAGTGCATCAAGGGTTTGAAGAAGAACCTGGGACTATCAGAGCACAGAAGGCAAGGAGTCGCCAATTCTCTTCTCTCCAAGAGGCTCTCCTGTGCCAAGTGCTCCATCTGCCAGAACATTTCCTCTACCAACAAGCCACATCGCCAGCACCAGCGTCCAGCCCTCACTCCCTAAGCATGGCTGACTTACCCAGTTAAAAATATGTCTGTGTCATCTTGAGAACTACCATTTCTTCCCAACATGCCAAACCTCTTAGGAAATCTGCTCAGACACTGCTCCAGGCAGGCCGTAGGAAGCTCTAACTAGCTCCTGGATCTGTTGGTGCTCAACTTGGGGAGACAGGTAACTTTATAACATGGATCTCAGCTTCTGATTATAGGACATGTTCTTTCCCTTTGTTGAAATGTGCTCTGTTCATTTGGGCTGCACTTCAAGCTTTTCTATATTTTGTCTACTCAATACTCCATTTTATTTCTCCTTTCAAAATATTTATTAAGATGGAATATGTAGCCAGTCCCTCACTTCAAGGAGCTTGCAGTCTTGTAGAATGATATATACCAGTTAAATTAATAGACAAGGTAATGACAGACTGTGCTAAGGCCAGGGGAGAAAGTGAACAGCTGATGGATGGAGAGGACCATGCTAGGGAGCACCTGCATTTCTGAATAAATGGGAAGGGAAGTGGGAGAAGCCACGATTCGTGGGAATGTCTGAGCCTCTCTCAGACTTACTTTTGTGCACTGTTATCACTGCAATCATGCCTCTGATTTCCTTCCTATCTTCTTATCGTCTCATCTAACCCACAGATCTCTGGGCATTTATACTCTATCAGCATACAATGTTATATAGATTTACACATCCCCGCCCCTTACATTTGTATATTATACTCACATATAAGCTCCTTAAAACACTATTTTCAAAGTTCTTCATATTTATATCTCTCTGTCTTGATGTGGCAGAGTAACAGAAAAGTAGCAGGCAGATTTTTGCAGTAAGAGAAAGGAAATGGAAAAGGGGTAAATATCTGAAAGAAATAATTTTGGATAGACAATTGTCTTGATTATAGAACACTCAGGGTGGATGTTCTATATGATCACAACACTGGCAAGTAAAAGGCTCTAAACAATAAAAATTTCAAGTGATATAAAACTAGCTGTTCTTTTAGCACATGGATGATTTTGAATTAGTTGCATTTTGAGACATCAGATGAGAATTAAACTCTTAATATTTTGCTGCCCACAGAAATCATCTCTTTATCACAGCAGTGACAAGTGTGTGGGTTGTTCTTTGGTGGGGTGCATAGAGCCTCAATTACCATCCTTTTATAGAGAATATATTATGTGAAGAAGAATTCAGAGTGTTTCTATAAAAGTAGAATTTTCTTATTCAATAGTGTCATGCCCAGTGTTTTCAAGTCCTATACCCTCCCTTTCTTAATCCCTCCCAAAATATATAAACAAATATAAAAACAATGACTGAAAAAAAACAAAACCCTCACTTTTCTCTATATTCTCCTTAGGCTATCAGAGTCAGAAAATCCTTCACAGAAGAGACAAGCTAGATTATATTCAACCTCACGCACCATCAACACAGTTGTCAGCCATGTAGCATGTTCATTACAGCGACAGTATACGAAGCAAAGTGAACACAGCTGGAATTTCAGCTCCCAGGTTGAGTCTGCAGGGCTGACTGTTAGAAACATCATCTTTTCACTTATACACTGAGAAAATTTGATCTGGAAGTCATTGAAGGGGAATATGGAAGCCCCATGATGTCACTCCTATTGAGTGACTTTTCCATTTCTCAGCTTTGGTTCAACACAAACAACATAAGCAAATGATTACTGAAATAACATTTTTGGATATACAATTATATACTGTTTGGAATGGTATAACAGATGAGTTTCTTTCAGGTCATTAAAAATCTTGAAATATATTTTAAAATAATATGTTCTACACTTTAACATTTTTAAATATTCTTTTCCCTTCATTACCACAAAAGCTGTTGTTTTTCTCTTGTGGGCATCATTGCAGCTAAACAAGACTTACTGTGAAAGAAATGTAATTAATAGTTATCATAGCAGCAGTGAAAGAATTACTCTAATTATTTGTCTTTTGTGGTTCTTTAAGGACTGAATTTTTATTGTGTTTGGTTTCTAAAGGTCATATTTAGAATTATTTTGTTTGAGATCTGAAACAAGTGGGCCTTTGTTTCTGCTCCAGAAGTTATTGAAATGCAAGCCAAGGTATCCCATATGCGTTTTTATTTAACTGCTTAATCAAACTATTCTCCTGAAGGAAAGAAGATCGTTCCGCTCATTCTTTGCTGACTGTTTAATTAATTGATTCTCTTCAGAGAGGACATGAACTTAATGTTTGGGGACTAGTTCCCTGAAAAAAAGAATGAATATAATATCTGCATATATGGGTCTTTCCATTATACGCGCATCCTTTTCTTCCTCCTATCATATAAAGTCAGCTTCGCAAAGCACACTGGTTACAGACCAAAGTAGAGTGTCTTTGGACTGTTTCTCGGGCTCTCTACAAGTCTCGAGACTCCATTCGATAGTGTAGGCTTTTTATCTCATCTAACTCTCAGTTCTCTACAATGCAAAAAAATCTTGAAGAAATATATTCTGAAACACCCATGCTTATTTCTTATTCAACAAGCAAATTAGCTGGATCTTCCACCCTGAGCTACTGTAACCTATTAAGCCACTTTCATTTCATTAAAAGTGAAAATTTCTTTAACATATTACCAAGCTACTTACCCACACTCTTTTTTTTCCCTTCATTGAGCTCCTGTCTTTGTGCAAATCACTGTGAACCTTAATTAAGACATTAAAATTCCCCACAATGATCCTCTATTGTCACTGGAATAGAAGCGCTATCTCTTGGCACTTCCCCACACTGTCCTTTAAATACTTTAAGGCAAAGAAATCACATGCTCAGCTTATGCAATGCTCTTTATCTTTGCTGAATCATGGCATAAAGGGCCAAATCTTCATATACTCTAAACTGCTACAATATCTGTGCGGTCCACATGTGTCAGTTCTCTATTTTAGAAGTTTGAAATGAAGGTTTTAGCACTTTATTCTCAGCCATGCATTGTCAAAAAATTAAGAAAATGACTCAGAGATAAATGTGCTATATCAGACAAGATAAGCTATGTGTCCCTTCCAATTTCTACCAGGCCTAGCCAGTCTGTTCTGTCCCTGTGGTTTTACTGCCTGGGACCAACCAGTTGCTTACCCTGGGAGTGTCTCCCTGGCTTAGGCAATCTTCCTCTCTTCTCCTCTCTTCTCTCTCTCTTTCTCTCTCTCTCTCTCTCCTTTGTCTCTCAGTCAAGCCAACCAGACCAAAGTTTCTGGCTAGCCCATCAATTCTGGATTACATGGAATCTGTGTCCCAAGCAACCGCCAATGGGCCAGATGATGTTGCAATCTCCAAGTTCAGGAGCATTAACTCGTGTATGAACTCTGACCGATGGGTCAGGAGATGAAGAGCTGGTATTCTCTGTCCTCATTCAATCCATGAATTGCTCCAAGGTTTGGTCATTCAGTCTTTCCAGAGAAGTATCTCTTGTCCTACCAAGCTGATGTACCTGCTGCATGGTCTTTGAAGCTCATTGTGAAGCACAGGCTGAGCAGTAACGTGCTACAGTGCATGACTTCCTGTGCTTTTCTGCCTTCTCATTCTCATTTCCATGGATTTATACCTCTAAATAAAGAGAAAACACTTAATTCTTTGCCTCAAGTTCCACTTTCTAGGGTGCCTAGATGAAGGCAAATACAATAAAAGCAAGAGGCTTATACTTCCCATTTCCATTCAAGAGTCTATGAAAATTACTAAGAAAGAAGACCCTAAATGTTTATGTTTTAATGAATAATTATTTAAAATTTTATTTTTTAAATTGATGTTGCCTGGAAAAATGTAAACACTAGCTTAACCAGATGATCAAACTTAAGATCTTCAACATTGAAACAATCCAATATTATGTGCCTCCTAATGGAGAGAACAGCAGCACATTGCTACCATGGTATGCCTGACAATATACATTACATGAGTGGAACCATGAGAAAACAACAAGTCAGCCTTAATGGAGGGACTTATTCTAAAAAGTACATGGGCTGTACTCTTCACTTTCAAATCTCAGAGAGGAGGTGGGGGTGAGTGGGTGGGAAGAGATCAACCAAAGAACTTGTGTGCATATATGCATAACCCATAGACACAGACAATAGGATGGTGAAGACCTGGGGCAAGGGATAGGGGGCAGGCTAGAAGAGGTCAATGAGGGGGTGAGGGGAGAAAATATGTAATACTTTCAACAATGAAGATTTTTTTAAGTAAAATAAAATAAATACTTCAAGGAAGATAATAAAGTCATTAATCATATCAGTACTAAATGATGACCAGATGAAGCCCAAAGGTGAGAAGTTTGGATAGAGCAGTTCTCAGAAGAGACAAACGATTAAGTAAACAACAGAGTGTACGTGTGTGTGCTTAGAACTCAGCCTAGCACAGACTATGTTAACAAACAAGACCAACATTTCTAGGAGCACAGGAAAGAATAGTTTATTTCCCATTCATATAACATTCCATGTGGCTGTTTCTGCCTGATGGGAGCTTTCCTCCACGTGATGCTTCAGGCACCTAGTCCTTTCCATCCTGCGGTTCCACTACCCCTTAGCATCTCCCAGTTCTCTATACTCAGCAGTGGGGGAATGAGAATGGATAAGGCGTGATTGCCTCTAAAGCAGCGATTCTCAACCTGTGGGTCGCGACCCCTTTGGGGTCGAACGACCCTTTCACAGAGGTCGCCTAAGACCATTGGAAAACACATATATAATTACATATTGTTTTTGTGATTAATCACTATGCTTTAATTATGTTCAATTTGTAAGAATGAAAATACATCCTGCATATCAGATATTTACATTATGATTTGTAACAGTAGCAAAATTACAGTTATGAAGTAGCAACGAAAATAATTTTATGGTTGGGGGTCACCACAACATGAGGAACTGTATTAAAGGGTCGCGGCATTAGGAAGGTTGAGAACCACTGCTCTAAAGTCTTTAGCCGGATCCCCATCTCTTTTATTCACATTGAATTGGCAATAATTCACAAGTGGCCACACCTAGAAATAAGTGGGGCTAAGAAATGTAGTTACTGGCTAGGCAGCTGCCTCCTCCCTGTAACAAAACTCTATTGAGAGTGGAGCACAGAATTTTTATTTATTTTTTTTGTGTGTGGATGGGATGGCAGAGGGAAAAGATTTTCCTATGTTGTATAATTTGCAATAAAATCACTACCATTTATTGAGCACTTACTATGTGTCAGAAATAATGCTAAAAGTTTTATATGTCATTCATTCAAAATTCTTATAAAATAGATTTATTATCCCCATTCTCCAGTAAAAAACCAGAAGCTTTCTGAAATGAAAAGCAACTTGCCCAAGGGCACACAACTAGTTGGTGGTATTCTGAGGTTTGCCTTGCTCTCAGTCCCCTATAGTGGTTACATGCAGGAATTCAGGATGGACATCTGATTCAAATCTTGGCTCTCACTTTTTTAGTTCCATGACTTTGGGAGAGTTACTTCATCTATTTAAGCTGCAGTTTTCCTGCCTATAAACGGAATGATGATCTCACGGAGGTTTTTTTTTTTTTGGTTGTTGTTGTTTTTAAGAAAAAGATAATATTAACAAGACACTGGGGTTAGGGGAGGCTAGGAGACTGTCAAGGGTGGGGGGGAAAAAAGGACACATATGTAATACCCTTTGTAATACTTTAAGCAATAAAAAAATAAATAAAATAAAAAAAAATATTAACAAAGTTCTGCTCTTGGCATTTTACTAAATGCGGGGGATGCAAATATTAGTATTTGCATCCTGGGAATCTTAATCTCTCTCACTGCTTCTTCACCTGTCAAAATTAAATGGCTTGATGTATAAAGTGATCAGCCCAGTGTGTGTTTGTATTAGTTTCCTATTTCTGCAATATCAGATTACCACAAATTTAGTGGCTTAAACCACACAAATTTGTTATCTTATATTTCTGGAGAAGTACAAAATCAATCTCACTGGGCTAAAGCCAAAATGTCAGCATCCCTTCTGGAGGTTTTCAGGGTCAGAGATTGCCTACATTCCTTGGCTTGTGGTCCCTTCCTCCATCATGAAAGCCATAAGTGAACTTCTCTTTTCTCTGGCCTCTGCTCTGTTCCTACATCTTCTCTCCCTGACTCTACTCTCCTGCCTCCCTCTTATAAGGACTGCTGTGATTATATTAGGCCTACCCAAATCATTCAGTTCCTCAGCTTAATCTCAAATTCCTTAGTTTAAGCACATCTGCTAAGTCTCTTTTGCCATATAAGGTAACATAGCCACAGGTTCTGAGGATTAGGATATAGATATATTTAGAGACCATTATTCAACCTACCACAATGTAAGCATTACTGTTTGTATAATCAGAAGTTATTCCAAATTAAATGAGATAACACATATACGTGACTAACACAATGCCTGATATTCAGTAAAAACTTCATTGGGTTACTCCCCCAAAAAAATCTTGAATAACCTCTGGCACTTGAAGAGACCAGCTTGGTTCCCCAGTTAAAATATGAAGAACCAAAGTAATTATCCCATCTATTTAATTCAAAAGACTAAAAACTAACAAGAAAACAGAGCTGATATGTCTCCGTTGGTATAAAAATTCTGGAGGAAATTGAGATTTCTTTTTGGTTTGATTGCTTTTATTGAAATATCTGAATATTTTAGCCTTAAACTCTTTTGTGCCAAAGACCTGGCTCAAATCCCCTATTTTCTTATAAGTTAGCTAGAAATATTATCTTCATAGTTCTTTTTAAATTTATTTTTCTTTTATGCAATGAGCCTGCTGCAAGATGGTGGAAGACCATGGGCTATTTGGGCTCTAGAGAGAGCTCACCCTAAGGCTTCCAATGGGGGAAGTTATTAAAGACACAGCAGGACTACATGGTTTTAGAAACTTCCATGTACATTGGGAGGATCCTAGCTTGCAAAGTAATAATTTTCTTTTAAAGCCAAATTGTTCAGCTCAACCCACAGATGATCTGGCTTTTGGTTACCTTAAGGTATGTTTTATGACATTAGAAAAATGAGAACATGTGTTATCTGGCCTGGGGAGGAAAAAGCAGCACCCCTAAATTCTAATAGTTTCTTTCACAATCCAAAGGAAATCTCTTAAGTCTTTAAAAGGTTGGGTTAACAACACTGAAAATATTTTTATTTTTCACACTCCTCTGCTTTTCTTGGTTCCATCTGGAACCAGAAGCCAGTACGTTGAAATACCAGGAGAAAGGCAGGCCTCAAACACTTCCAGCCTGATGAGAGGCAGGAAATAGCAGAGAGCTCAGAAGGGCAGATTTTCTTGTCTGCTTACAAGATTTTCAGGCTAATTTAATATGTTAACAAGTTTGCATAAGTAATACTCAATGTGATTTGGGAATACCCAAGTTTTGAAGCCTGTTAGGGTTTGTGTTCCAAAATGAATATTCATCTTTATTGTCACTGTGTTATTGTTAATATAAGTGATATCATTTTTATTTATGTAACAACATTCTTATGGGGATTCTAACATCTTTAAATAATAACATGACTGCAGCAAGCCTTTGTTCTCTGAAGATTTCATTAGGAGATCAGAGTATAAATAAAAAGTTATGATTTTTTAAAAGATAAGCATGATGTTGGTTTAATTTCACTGACAAATGCAGCTAAGTCTTTCTTCAGTTATATGAATAAATGCAAGATAATGTAGGAGGAATACCAATGGTTAAGAGACCCAAAATGATTTAGCAAAGAATGTAAAAAATATCTGAATATTTTCTTCATACAAGTAAACTCACCAACTCAAAGTTCTCCAAATATGGCTTCAAAATGCTTTGGAGGGGCCAGAGCCAACTCTCATGAGTCAACAAAGTAAAAATACCTTAAGAGAATGATTTAATAGCTACTTCCCATTCTGGTTCTAATAGAATAGACCTAATTTTTTTTTAATCTATAGGACATTGAGAAATTGGGCTTTGTTCGTAGCTTGGACCCTTTCATATATTCACATTGAAAAACACGAGAGACCTAGGGAAAAGAATAATTTGCAGCAGCAACTTTTAGCCATTAAGAATTTAGATTTTGTTGAGATCAGTGAGACTAAGGTTTAAAACTTTCCCCAAACAGTCCAAAAGCTAGATGGATTTAATTCACACTAAACATGCCTTTTTGTGAAATTTATTTGTGCTAGGTATTTTTAGATCATTAACATACTGAAGGGCAGGATTTGTGTCTATAATATGTTCCTCTTATAACATCTCCAGTAGGTCCTAGTCACCATTCGACATTTATGGAACAGCCAGTTCTAGGTCCCAGGAACTGGACTCTGTGAGATTAAAATAATCTCCTAACCATTTTTAAAGAAATGATTAATTCATGTATTTCATCATCAAATATTGCTTGGTTTCTACTATCTGCCATGGACAAGACTATGCTTTAGATATTCAGGGATCTCTGTCTTTATGGAGCTTACAGTGTCATGAGATAATACAGACAATAAGAGGGTTAACAAATAATCACTGAATTTCAAATTTAGAGAAGTGTTGAAAAAGAAAGAAACAGGATGTGGGGTTGGAGGAGAGGGTTCTGGAAAAGCCTATTTAATTATATAATATCTAAGGTACAATCTGGATCTATTAAAATAACCAAAGGGGAGCATTTCAAGAAACCATATGACCTACCCATGTCAAAGGTTAATGAATGATCAAGCCAGATCAGCTTTTGATCCATCAATCAGAGAAACAGTAAAAGTGTGTCATCCACCTCCTGACTTGTACCCATTTGGCTCCTCCAAGAACATAGGTTGAGTCCCTTAGCACAGCCTTGCTATGGCCCACTCTCTTCACCTACCCATCTCCCACCACCTCTGGGGGAAAGTGAAGCTAATTGTTCTAGCCAATATTATGTGCCTTCCCTATTGTCCTAACAATATGGCCTCCAAGCCCACACTTATCTGGTACAATCTTTTCCCATCCTTTCTAAGTCTTCTCACAATTTCAAAAGGTATAGTCAACCTTTTCCTAATAATGCCACCATAAAAGTGAACAAATCTGAAAAGTTTAAGGGGTGATAAAGTTTGTTCACTACAAACTCTATGTTCCCAATTTATTTATTGTTCATGTCTCTTCTCATTGAACTAATGTAGGTGACCAGGGGAGAAAGAAACTGCCCCAAGCATGAGAGTGATCAAGGAGTTTACAGTGGGGTCTCCAGGAAGAATGGGACTATGCCTCAAAGCTACAAGTATATGGGGTCCACAGGCAGAACAAAGAGAAGAGAAGGTGAAATCATGTTTGAGGATGAAATGATGTTTATAGCCCGGTGAGAAACTGAAATTAAAATTTGAATTTCTAGCTCTTTATCTAATGCATTTTTTTTCTTTATTATCTTGCTTCCGCTTACCTAGTTTAAGATTTTGAGAGTGAAAACACTTCGTATAACTCTGACATTTAATTTCTAGTAGTGTTAAACCAATACATTTTTTTAAAATTAGCAATCAACTTTGAATTTTGACCTGCCATCCTAATATTAGGTTCCAATTGTATTTGTAAGGCAATAGATTGAATTAAAATTAATGTGCAATATTAGGGAACCACCTGCCTTGTTTAGACAGGGGAAATAAGCTATTATAATGCAACGCTATAAAAGTTGCCATGAAAGGAGTGAGAAGCATCTATAAGAAACTGTGCTTTTCCAGTTTTCTGATCTCAGTCAAGTTCTCTTTTTATTGACCACACCTCAATAACACTAAAATATTCCTCAAAGAGTGCCACCAAGCTAGTTAGTGACCTCATCCTTCCACAAACAGAATTATTTCCCTTGTATATAGTTCCTTTGTAAAATACATTTATAGTTGTGCCTTTTAAGGCTTAGCATTAACCAGCTGTTTCTGCCTTTTTGCAGAACTTATAAATATTTATGTGCTTTGATATATCAGTTTGGGGCCCAGAATTGTAGGTACTAAGGTTTGTCAACATAAAAGGTGTGCATTTTTTGATGGTTTGGTCATTCTACAAACATAGGAAAAGGATGCAGAAACTATTCTTCATGAGCATCATTCCCTGAAAGACAATTGAACCTTACAATCTCACAGTTCCAGTATATGTTTTGCTGTTGAAAGTTGTTATATTGAGCCTTGTTTTGTGGACAGATAGCTATTGGGATTGTAGCAATAAAGGTAAAACATTCACTCTTTAGTTAACAAACTTGTCTGCTCAGAGGGAAAAGTACTAGGATAACTAATGTGCAAGCCTTGCCCTTAAGATACTCATGACCAGTGGGAGGAGAGGCATGGAAAGTCAGATGTTATGAGTGCAACGTTATGAGCCTACCTGGTCCTTGGCCAGTGTCCCAGTGGATGAATAGGGGTTTAACAGGCAGAACAAAAGGTAAGGACATTCCAATAGAAAGAAATAGCATCATAAAGAAATGGAGGAATGAAGGAACATGGAATATCAGGGCAATGAAAGAACAGTGTGAAAATGAAAAATGGGGTCCATTTGGGGAAGTAGCTAGAGACGAGTGGGCAGGTCATGGAATTTGCATTACGGAGTTAACTTGGGTGTTTCCTTGAAGTCATTGGAGAATCACAGAAAGATTTTACGCAGATGAGCAATATAGTCAGATTTCTAATTTAGAAAGAGGTTCCTAGTGACATGGCGTAGGAGGGATTGGGGAAGGTGAGCTGAAATTCTTTGGGCACATGTCGTACTAATCCTAGAGAGAAGTGGTTCAGGCGAGACAAAGGCTGCGGAAACGGGGATGAAGAGAACTGCTGTGGTATCTGTAGGAGCTGGTGACTGGCTGAAGGGGGCTGAGAGAGTTGGAGAAATTGAGGGTACCTCCCAGAAGCTTGGGAGTTGCCTTGGATGCCGAAGAGCATGAAGCAATTTGTCAGCCGGTACAATCTGCATTATGGCCAAAGTGGATAATTAGAGCAATGCCCCAAATGCTCTTTGCCAGTTTACAGTAATAGCTAACAGGCAGTGTGGGCTGGCTCTGGGCCAGCCTCTGATCTCAGTGTGTTCCATGTGCACAGCATAAGGATGGAGAGCACTTACTCAGGATCCAGACTGAATTCAAATCCTACCTTTGCCACTAACTGACTGGATGGCCTTGGTCAACTTAGTTAATCTATTCCTTAGTTTCCTCACTTGCAAAGTGGGGGGTAATAATGATAAAACCAACCCCACAAATGTGGTGGTAAAGATGAAATAATTCGAGTAATTCACTTGGATGGGTGATGGGAATATAGAAAATGTCCACTGAATATTGATTATTGTTGTTATCACATGTGTTACTCACACAATCATGTAAACTCACATAATCTATAGAGATAGGTGTTATTATCTCCCTTTGCAGAGAAGGAAATGAGACACAGAAAAATGGTAGAGCTAGGAAATCAAACCAAGCCGTCAGACTCCGGAGCCTTTACTCTTAACTATTTTGCCATCATCCTCTAAATCAGGGTTGGGGAACCATTCTTCTGCCAAGGGCCATTCGGATATTTATAACATCATTCGTGGGCCATACAAAATTATTAACTTAAAAACTAGCCTGCTATATTTGGTCAAACATTTAATTAACTCACCCCTAATGCCTTGGCAAGGCCAGACCAAATGATTTTGCAGGCTTTATACGGCCCAAGGCCAGATGTTCCCCACTCCTGCTCTAAATTCAAGGGTATTAACAGCACAGGACTATTCCAGGTAGAGGCAAATAGAGGTTTGAGTGGTATAGGGAAGGAGGTCCCAGCACACATAACTCTATTAAAATCAAACCTGAATTTGATACTCCTATGCAAGTGCTGACAGCCATAATAGCCATACCACTTGCTGACTTCATGATAAGGACTCTGTCCCTCATAGTAGAGAGGCAAGGAATCATTTAGCTGGTTCCTGCTACCCCACACCTTGTTCCAGGGCTACCCGGACAAAAAAAATGACTGTCACACCACTGCTATAAATTAGCTAAATTTGGTGCTATTTTCCCTGTCTAAATAAGTAATAGTTCTTGCTAAATTTAGAGTTTTCAAGCTTTATTTTTATGGAAAGAGGCAGTTTAGTGTAGTGGTTAAGAGTTTTAGCTTGGGAATCAAAAAGACCTGTCTGGCTCTGCCAACAACTAGCCAAATTTAGCAAATGAAAATGATGGATGCTTAGTTAAATGTGAATTGCAGATAAGGAACTATATATATACTAGGGGCCCAGTGCATGAAATTCGTGCACTGTGTGTGTGTGTGTGTGTGTGTGTGTGTGTGAGTGTGTGTCCTTCAACCTGACCTGCACCCTCTCCAATCTGGAAGCCCTCAGGGGATGTCCTACTGACAGCTTAGGCCCACTCCCCATGGTTGCCTGCTCTCTGTGGGGCCTGCCTGTTCCACACCACAGCAACTGCCAAGTAGGCCATGCTGGGTGCTGCCTGCAGGCAGGGCTTGCCTGCTCCCGGGTCGCCACATGCCGTGCTGGGAGCTGCCTGCGGGTGCGCTTGCCTACGCCTGGGTCACCATGGTGATGGCCAAGTAGGCCATGCTGGGAGCTGCCTCCTCCCTGCTGTCAGTCTCCACAGAGGCGATGAGGTTAATTTGCATACTCATTCCTGATTGGCTTGTGGGCATTGTGAAGGTATGGTCAATTTGCATCTTTCTCTTTTATTAGTGTGTGTGTGTGTGTGTGTGTGTGTGTGTGTGTGTAGTTGGTATGTTTCCTGGGACATACTTATACTAAAAAGAAGTATCCATTGTTTATCTGAATTCATATCTACGTGGCCATCTTATAATTTATCTGGCAATCCTATATGGGAGTTGACTTCTTAGTGCCTCTGTTCTCTCACCTACAAAATAGGGATAACAAAAGACAGCAATAGTGACCACAATTGATATTTGCTATGAAAATTAAATGAGATAATATATATTGGCTATTGTTATTGTTATTCTCAATATGTATTAGTTATTGTTATTGTTATTCTGGGATGATGGAAAGCTAGCAAAGTATGAGGGAATTTTCCAGTACTGATTCTTTTGATGATATTTTAAAAAGAATTGGAATTGGGAGTAAAAAAATTCTGTCCATGCTACATGTGTGCACTTCAGAAATGGAAATATAAATCCAACTTCATTTTTCTGATTTTTCAAGAGGAACTGGGTAGATGCTCTTATTTCCCAACATAATTTTCACATTTTCTCCTAACTCTTCTGTCCATAAAATATTTGCCAAGCCAACTTTATAAACAAGGAGAGGTTCCAGGCACTTAGGCCTTTATCATGAATAAATTCAATAAAATATAAAATAAAATTGGAAAGCCATCTATACATAAAGTCAAAGTAAGACGAAGTAGTACTCATTAATCCCCCCTATTTCCTTGGGAAGAATTTGACAAAAACTGATTCTACAAATTCAGCCAGCCATCTTTGAAGGCTATATGCTCTGGGCCAATTATATATTACATGATAACTATACCCAATAATTAACAAATTAGTTAGTTTCTTTGGGAAATGATCAGAAGTGTCAGGGATTGACGAATGTTTAGATTGCCGCCATGAATCCTGCTGAAGAAACATCTGGTTCTTTTTTCTTCAATCAACATGCACCCTGAAGGGTCCCAAATTCAAAAATGATTATATTTCATGTCATTTATGTGCCTTACAGTGTGACAAATTTAACTTGTAAGAATAAGTGACTCCGTGTTCAATTTACGTTGATCCCATTTTCATCCAACATCCAAAGAGAGAGGACCATTATAGATTGATAAAAGCTGCTGATTGATCTATTGATTTCCAGACCTTAAATCTCCTAGGGACATCTTTGTAAAGTTCGTGTTCATAAAATTCTTGTTCTGCCACAAAAGCTCCCAGTGGATTGTGTTTCTCAACTACAAGGAAAATCATCAGGGACAAACCCAGAAAATGTTTCTTTAGTATACACTAGGCAGGAGGGCCTTCCAAATTCAGTCTCAATCTGGTTTCTTCAAAGGTTTATTTTTATTTCATTTTTGAAAACTTTTAATTTGAAGAGGGGGGAAAAGGCCCTTTAAAGTTTAACAACCCGCGGTGATGTAAGTGCCTTTCGGTCTCATATATAATCATGTCTGTTTGGACGTGCTGGGTGTCATGTCCAGGGCAATGGTGCCACATTGAGAACAATATTGAACTAAATAGTTTTGACAGAACAGCCAGACCTTTTCTTGGGGCTCCTGCTATATTGCATATCTGTTTCTTTGTACACAACGGGGTGAACGAGTGATGGAAAGCAGGGAGTTCAATTGTGGCTAGAGTCCGAAAAAGAGCCATCAATGGAACCTCTTTACAGATTTGCACGAACTCCTGGGAGACAGAGTAGAGATGACTATATTTTCCAGGTTATCAGGTCTGAGAAAAAGCAAAATCATTTTTCTAAAATGAGTACTCTAGCACAATAAATGCCCTGGGTTCTATCCATGCAGATTAATGGTGGCCTGTGTGGACTAGGCTGAAAGAACATTGTTAATCTCAGCTCCTCTTCTCCATTGCTTTATGGAGAGTAGTTTATGGGTATTGGGTTCTGTGGGTGAACTCTAGATGCATTTGTCTCTAAGCGGGGTGTTTTATGTATTTATTCATGAGAGCTCATCTTTCCGATGGCGTAATTTACTGAGATAGTTTATTGAGATTTTAATTCAATAATATTAAGTGTTAGTGCCAGCCTCCACTGCCATCCCCATGACTGGCTCAGCTTGTAGATCTGTGTGCCCCAGAGTAGACATCAGAGGCTTTGCTTTTAAAAAAGAGCTACATTAAGTAAAGGAAAGGAGAGGCTCAGAAAGTGGTGAGGCAGAATCTATCTAAACTAGTAAATATTTTCCAGGAGGCACAGAAAGAAGATGGGTTCTGGGGCTTTCATGAGTGTTGGGAGACCTGAATTATGCTCCAAGCAGCACTGAGAAAGATGACAAACATGTAATGTGGTGGCAGCAGTGTCCTTTCGAGTCTCACTGAAGGATCGTGGTTCCCATGCTTGGCCCAGATGGAAGGATCTGCTTACCTTGTATTGACACATGGGCTTACTCAGTGACCCATGGCCTTACCCGATTACTATAAGGAATTGAAAATTGAATCCTAATCACCTGATAGTAGCATTTATCTTCTCCCCAGTGTTATTTTGATTCTGGTCACCGTTTTCAGAAATTTTACCATTATTAGGAAATTTAGAATATCTTCATCATGAATTTAAGGTCTTCCCATCAGGTACAGTGGCTAAAAACTTTTAGTGACTTATGGCTAAGTTCAGTCAGTAGATACGTTTTGTTTAATTAGCATGACATTATTCAAATTTGAGCAGCATTTATTTTTTTTTTAAATCAGAAGGTTCCTTATAAAAATCTGGAATTCTGGGTTCTTTTAAAAAGCACAGATAATCTGGCATGATTTGGCCCATATTCCTAGTCTAACCACCACTTAGAGCTGGGCAATGAGTCTCCAATTCACTACAATTCTTTCTACTCCTTTGACTCCCTGCTGGTCTGCTTCCCTTGTTTGCATGTGCTGCATCTTTGTAGACCTATTTGTTTGCAATCTCTTTGAACTGAACATAAATGGATGGGTGAACTGGGACCAGAGGTGGAGTTCAAGAAGTGAAATGTAAAAGTTCAAACTTTGCAGCAAAGGCCATGATAAGTTCATTTTAGCTTTCAACTTGGGGCTAGAGACATGAAGATCAGAATCTAAGTAGAAGGAGATGCAGCAATGTATTGGCATATGAGTCTATAGCTATGTAACAGATCACCCCAATGCTTAGTGACTTGAATCAACAATCCGTGTTTCACCTCTCAGTTTCTGTGGGTCAGGAATATGAGCGTGGCTTGCCAAGTCAGTTCTGGCTTGGGTACTCATGAGGATTCAGTCAGGTAATAGCTAGGTCCTCCCAAAGGCTTCTTCACTCATGGTCTGGAGCCCAGGGAGAGTCTATCAGCTGGGATAGCTTTGACTCCTTGGGCATGAATATCTATCTTTAAGTGATCGCTTCACCTGTCTCCCCAGCACAGCAGTAAGGGCTTCAAGGCCAAGTACTCAAAGAAGAGAGCTAAGTGGGAGCTGCATCCCTTTTTTGGGACAGCCCAGGGTGTCCCTAGTCTCACTTCTGCCTCAACTTTAGAGGGGGAGCACTCACAAGCCCCCATGCAGATCTGAGAAAAGGAAATACGGACCCTACTCTCGGTGGGACAGGCGTCAGTCACATTGTAAGTAGAGTGTGTGGAATGGAAGCTATAGATCGGGGGCATCCTTCTGTGGAAAATGCAGTTGGCTACAAACAAAGACAGGAAATAAGGTCAAGAACCCAGATATCTGAATGGAATAAAAACAAATGAGAACTTGAGTTTCTCTGTAAGAACAGGAAACGGAAAAGAATGTCTGGAGATTGAAATACCTGCTTGGTTGGTTTGGTTTTTCCCCATCTGACCATAGCTCAGAGGTTAACTTGGGAATGCCAAGGCCACTCAACATCACCAGGTTCTGAAACCCTCTCCCATTCCCACGCTGGATGGTATCATCTGTCATTACCCAGCTTTCCACTTTAGCCTCACTATGACCTGTGCACAGCTCACCTCAGCCTCTGCCTGTCTCCTCTGACGTGGGTTCTCCCCCTCCCTTTATTCAATCTCTGATCCCTTCTTCAGGGAAGCCTTCAGTTCGCTCCTGGTTTCAATCAACATGCATTGTACAGATTTCTCAAGCATGGTAGCTTCCCTTTACTAGTATATAAATGTGAGTGTGCTTTAAAATCATTATTCCTCGCTCTCTCCATTTAAATAGAGTATTTGACATAGAGTGAGCCTTTACTTTCTTATTTTGCAGATGAAGAAAGAGAAGCCCAGAGAGGTGAGGAGCCTGCCCAGACTTACTTGGCAGAGAAGGGACACAGGCTGCCCCTCTTGGCTTGTTTGGAGCTCCATTTGGTACTCAGGGGTCAAAACTGGTGGGCAGCCCATAGGCCTGGACACACCTGGTTGGCCAGCACATAGTGTTGTATTTTACTTTGCTTTGATTTTAAGCTTTTACAGTTCTCTGCAGACTTCATTAATCTCTGCCACCAAGTCACTCACATAGTTCATTACTGGCCTGGTTTATGAAGGCATTGAGTTTCTGTAGCTCCCACCCCACCCCCACTATAACTTTATGTACTTCTTAAAGGGAGAAATTTTACTCAATAAGAACAGCTGACACTTGTTGATCTTTAGTCTGTGCCAGGCAATTTACAAATGTTAACCTATTTAAGAGTAATAGCACCCCTATGGTTATCCCCATTTTGTAGATAAGAAAACTCAGACACTGAGAGATTAGGTAATTTGCCCACATCCTAACACATATTAAAGACTGAAAGCTGGAATTTGAATCCAAACACTTTCACAGAGCTCATAATCTCAAAGGCTCTGCTGAAGTAAGTAGACAGACAAGAGGCAGTAAAAATAAACGTGGTTAGATCTAATCAATCCTTTTAAAAATAGTCATTATATTTTCAGATTTATAAAGTCTATCTGTCAGTTTATATTTTAAAGAAGAGGATGGGCCCAACCGGTGTGACTCAGTGATTGAGCATCGACCTATGAACCAGGAGGTCATAGTTCGATTCCAGCCAGGGCACATGCCCGGGCTGCAGGCTCAATCCCCAGTGGGGGCGTGCAGGAGGCAGCCAATCAGTGATTCTCTCTCATCTTTGATGTTTCTATCTCTTTCTTCCTCTCCCTTCCTTCCTGAAATCAATAAAAATATATTTAAAAAATAAAAGAATAGGATGATAGTGCACTAATGCGTTAATGTGCCTCATCTGCCAAATGAAATGTTGTCCATGTATCACGAAAAGTGAATTTCACTACCTCAAAAATGCCTACCATCTGGGTTTGATTTTTTCAGGCTAAAACTCAAAATTTAAGCATTTTAACCAAATCACCATCTAAATCTTTATTTTAGTCTCCAAATGCTTTTGTGGCTAGCGTAAAGATGAATGGAATTCAAAAGTGGCCACTAAGATTACTACTGCATGATGGAAACTAGAGTCTACTATATAAATCTAAATCCCTCCATAAATTTCAAAGAAGATTTACTGCTCAAAAATAAAAATATAAATCATTCTCATTTTCTAAATCATAGCTGCTGATGATCATCCTCCGAGTGGTGAGAGATCACTACATTATTCTGGATATAGTACTACGTCTAAATTTCCTAAGCAGTCTCAACTGCTCCTGGGATTTACTGCTTCATGGACTTGCCAAGATAGAAGGTATTTCTGCATAATTCCTGTAGCTGAACATTATTGATGCTCTAAGTGCGTGGAACATTTAATATGTGTAGCAAGTCCAGCAAGATCAGTTACTGACATGAATTATGATTTTTACGCCGAACCTTTGAAGGCCCAATTAGAAAATTGGTCACTTTTGAGGAGTCTGTCTCCTAATCTCTCCTGTTTACAGAACAGGACTCAGGGGCAGGAACAACTCACAATAGGGTCAGATAGTGGTGGGCCCTGAAGACCAGGCTAACGCATTTGAACCCTTACAGATAACAGAGGGCCACTTAAGGATTTTTTTGAACAAAGTGAGTGACATGATCAAAGAAGTGTTTGAGGAGGGTTAATCTGTCAGTGGTGTGTGGAATGTAGTGACAAGAAAATGGCTGTGTGGACAGAAAACAGTGACATAATTCACAACATATGAAGAACAAACCAAGTTCAACAGCTATCAATCCAGACCAACATTCATGTCCATTATTCAGATGCTCTGATCACTTTCAAGTCATAGCCTCAGAACTCCGGATCACTGATGACTAAAGGACGTCCCTGGCTGTATTTGCAGGTCAGGGAGAAGAAGAGGAGAAAGAAAGCCTGGAAAGCTATAACGCCGTCAGAGGAGCACACGGGACACCCCAGCAATTGACTGGAAGAGGACCCTTCAGCCAGTTAGTTTTCATGGATGACCGTTCATTGGGTCCTGAGATTATTTCTGACTTCCTATTGTTCCCTGAGCATCTGTCCTTTCCAGTGGACCCTTTTCTTGTGTCTTCTGCAGCAGATGCCCAGCCGCCCAGGCTGTTTTGATTGCTTTCTATACTGGTGCAGTCTGGGGAGGTTTCTACTCTATCCAGTGCTGAGTGGATGGCCAGGCTCTTCTCAAAATAACCCATTATCTGTACCGCAGGACGTAAAAGCAGTCATCTCCTACCATGTCAATGCAAAAGTGTTAACAAAATGTTTTTTTAGCCAGTTTGGGTAATAATATTTTATTGTTCTACTATTTCAGGAAATTCACCAGAACTGGGAACTGCTCTCACATTAAAAATCCCTGATTTTGTTACTTATACGCTGGCATGGAGCCAGATCTGTCTTAAATCAGGGATGAGAAAATCCTTAAGATCTTTTACTATGCTCTAGCTCTGCACAGCCTGTCTAGAGACATGAATCTATCAGCTGGAAAATAAATAGGATGGGCAGCTGAGAGGCTGCTGAACTAATGCTTATCTCAGAATGAGGTGAGCCTCTTCTCTTCTCTTCTCTTCTCTTCTCTTCTCTTCTCTTCTCTTCTCTTCTCTTCTCTTCTCTTCTCTTCTCTCTCTCTCTCTCTCTCTCTCTCTCTCTCTCTCTCTCTCTCTCTCTCATTTATTCATTCAGCAAATAGCCACTGGACATCTATGGAATGCCCATATTGCACAGCATGGTTGGGATGCAGAGGTAAAAAAGACAGTAAGGTGCCTGCCTCATGGGGCGTATAGTCCCCAGTGAAAGGTAAATGCTTTTAAACAAATGAGCAAACAACTGAGTATAAAATCTGAAATGACAAGCGCTATGAAGGAAATTGGTGGGATGGGTGAGAGATCTGCAGAGTACACCTACTTGAGATAAAGTGGCCAGGGAACGTCTCTCTGAAGAAGTGATGTTACAGCTGAAACCAAAAGGATTAACAGGAACTAATTGGGTAAAAAGGTTGGGGGAAAGGGTATTACTGACCCAGGAAACAGAAGGTGCAAAGGCCTGGGGTAGGGAAAGACAAACTGGTAAATGCAAGGAACTAGGTAACAGTCTCTCTCTCTCTCTCTCTCTCTCTCTCTCTCTCTCTCTCTCTCTCTCTCTCTCCCCCCCCCCCTCTCTCTCTTCCTTTCCTTCATTACGTCTCTTTTCTAGTTATTACCTCTTTTTCTATCATATTGTTTTTGTTACCATTATGTCTCCATAAATTAAGTATTGTATAAAATATAAACACAGCTTTAAGAGATTTGGGGGATGAATTACACATTTATTTATTGTTTAGAAGTTAGAGATGACTTTTTTGAAAGTCATCTGTATGATCTAGACCAGTGGTTGGCAAACTGCGGCTCGCGAGCCACATGCAGCCCTTGGCCCCTTGATTGTGGCTCTTCCACAAAATACCACATACGGGCGCACATGTACAGTGCGATTGAAACTTCGTGGCCCATGTGCAGAAGTCGGTTTTCGGAAAGGAGATAGACGAAACAAGTATACAAGACGAGTGTGGATGGGTGAGTTGGAAGGGGTCGACCTCAGTGAACGTACTTCAATCAGATTGAGGATGTCTTTAGCAAAGGCCAGCTTAGGAGTACCCTAATTAAGTTAATAACAATGTACCTACCTATATAGTTTAAGTTTAAACAATTTGGCTCTCAAAAGAAATTTCAATCGTTGTACTGTTGATATTTGGCTCTGTTGCCTAATGAGTTTGCCTACCTCTGATCTAGACCCTTAAGTACCACTGTGGGAGAAGGTAATCCCCTGATTTTAAGAGTTACAGGATGTGAGGAGAAGATTAAATCCATCCACTAGTGAACAGAGGTCTGCTGATACATCTGATGAACAGAGACCTGGATAGAAGCCACACTGCAAGGAGGAACAATGGAGCCTGTCGGAGAAAACTAACACAAGCGAAAAGGGATGAATTAGTCACTGAAATACAGCACTTGAAATGCTAGAGAAAATGGTGGCTTACATAACGTCTGAGACTGTGAAAGCTGCTCTACCCGGGTATCTGTGATGCCTCTGCCCCAGTAGAACAGGCTGGCTTAGGGGACTGCTAATTGTCTTACCAACCAATAGCCATGGCCTCCTTATGCTGTAGTGTGAAACCCTAATTTTGCTTAGAGCGGTGTTCTTCCCTGCTGAAACATGAACTATCTCAGCCGCCTTTGCAACTGGTTGTGATCACGTGACCAAATTCTGGCTCCATGTTATCATAGTATGGACTTCAATAAAGACTTCTTCAAAGGCGCTGACTCAGCCAGGAGGCCTGCCCCTTTTGTGCTCTCCCCGTCTGCCTTCTTGCTGGCTGGAATGGAGTTATGAGAGCTGGAGCTCCAGCATCTATATTAGTTCAGGAGGTGACCTTGGGATGAAAGCCACATATTAAGAGAGTGGAGCAGAAAGAGCAGCTTTGGGGCCTGATGAATAAGACCTCAACTATGTACCTTGACATGTACATTAGATGAACAAGAAATACACTTCTATATTATAGAAAGCAGTGTTCTGGTTTGTTATAGTTTTGTTTACTTTCTCTTTTTTTGCATAAAGGACAACTTTCTAAAATATAAAACCAAACCTAACCTTGATTGAGGACTGTATGAATGTTTCATTACCCATAGTGGACAACCATAATTTATGATATCTCATGATTCTGTGAGTCAGGAATTTGGGCAGGACAAAGCTGGGCCATTCTCTGGTTCCATGCGATGCCAGCTGGAGTCCCTCATGCAGCTGCATTTATCTGAGAGCTTGGCTAGAGCCAGGACACCCAAGGTGGCCTCACAATCTCCAGAACTTCCCTCCATGTGGCCTCTAGGAATTCGGTAGCTTTGCTTGAACTTCCTTCCAGCATGGCAGCTGGGGCCAAAGAAGAAGCAAGGGTGAGTGCTATGTCACTAAAACCTGTTCATCGAAGTCCCAGAATATCAATTCTCCCACATTCCATGGTCAGAATAAGTCACAAACACTTTCTAGGTTCAGGAAGAGGGACATAGGGTCACTTCTTTATGTAAGAAGCAGTATGCATGAACAAGAATGGCAGTAATAATTGGCAACCATACTTGAGGACTATTTCACCAAAGTAGTTAAAATAAAAGAATAATAGACTGGCTGGCGTGGCTCAGTGGTTGAGCATTATCCTATGAACCAGGAGGTCATAGTTAGATTCCCGATCAGGGCACATGCCCGGGTTGCAGGCTCAATCCCCAGTAGGGGGCGTGCAGGAGGTAGCCAATCAATGATTCTCTCTCATCATTGGTGCTTCTATCTCTCCCTCTCCCTTCCTCTCTGAAATCAATAAAAATATATTTTAAAAAAATAAATAAAAATAAAAGAATAATATATTACCAGCCATTTTAGCCCCTCTGCTACAAAACTGCTCACTGAGAGGTAGGTAGAAAAACTGGAAACCTGTCCTGATGGAGTTGTAAGTCTGGTGATGACAAAGCTGCAAAATATGACCAAGAGACTCTTAGGGGGAGTTGAAAGGCAGGCAAGTACCACCCGGAGGAGTAGATGACATCCTGCAGATAGCATCAATATGGAGCAAGACATAGTGGTGGATGGTGCGAGCAACAGCTAGAGCAGAAAGACTCCAGGGACACAGGAATTGGTTCTGATTATACATGAGAGGTTCTTCCTCTCTCCCTCTCCTTAATCTCCTACCTCTACCTTCTGGCCTCAGAAAAGACCCTTGAAGAGACTTAAGGGTTTGAGACTGGTGGCACAAACTTTTAAGGTGACCTTCCTAGTCACTTAGACATCACAAACTGGTGATTTAAATTGCATTAGGAGATAATATTTGCATATGCTTCCCTCTTAATCTGAATGTAAATTCATTCATACATTTCTTTCTATGTGTACCTATACGTCATTACCTTCACATAGGAAAAAGTCTAAAAAGATATATACAAAATTTTAATACTTACTATCCCTAGGTTATAAAATTACTGTTTTCTTCTCTTTACTTATTTATGCATTTTAAATTTTCTAAAATGAATGTGTGTTATTTGCCTAATATTTAAGTAATTTTATTAAAGATGTGTTATTACTATTTTATGGTTCCCCAGGGAAACTTACTTCTCACTTATCAGTGGCCTTTAATTGATCATTTTCTCAGCAAGTTGGTAGTCACAGATTGCTAGGAAAGGTCCCCAGTCTTGCCTCAGATTTGCTCGGTGAAATAGTAACACTCCTGCAGAAAGATTCACAATCCCATGACATACATCTTAGGTGTTGCAATGCCAAAGATTAAAGAAATTTCAAAGGAACCTCCAGAAGGTTGAATTATTGAAATGCTAATGAAGACATGCCCTCGGAGAAAATGCAGGGAGTCTTCCCAGTGTTTAAGGCTTTATCGGAAAGACCTTTGCAGAATAAACATGCTATTCAATTTATGTTTCTCCAAAGGGCTGCTGGAGTTTGAATTGGTGCTCCCAGAGAGGATTTCAAAGCAGAGCTTAGATCACTAACCAGTAAAATTTCCAGTTGGTATCCACAAAATCCATGTGTCTAAAATGTGAATTTTTATTTCGTTTCAAAACCAATTGATTCACATAATCAGTCTATAGATGGGTAGGATGCTGAATGAAGTAAATTGGCTTGGGCAGGAGGAACAATACATTGTTGGGAATGCCACAGTATATTTACATAAAAAGCTGTCATTGCTACATTTTTAAATGATAGCACTTTTAAAAGATGGCCTCTCCCAAGGAAGTAAGTTTATTATACAGCTCTTAAATGTCCATGTGGTAAAGGTAATTATATATCTCCTATCTTTTTAAAAATCCATAGAGAACAACTAGACATAAATAGTATAAATGATTGCAAAATTATCTCTAGAAATATTTTGAATATTATGCATATGAGTGGTGTGTGTGTGTGTGTGTGTGTGTGTGTAGGTAGATGAAAGAGAAGATGGATAGATGAATAGATAGATACATGGATAGACAGGTAGAGACAATATTCCATATGCATAAATGTATATAGTTTTATAAGAAATATGTTTATCAGGCCAAAATATAACACACATAATCATAATTAAAATGTATTTTATAGATTACAATTATGCATATTTCCATGTTCTGTTACTAGTTTGTTGACCTCTCAAATTGTTTGAATGTCATGATATAAAAATCAGA
Organism: Myotis myotis; assembly: GCF_014108235.1. Classification (NCBI taxonomy): domain Eukaryota; kingdom Metazoa; phylum Chordata; class Mammalia; order Chiroptera; family Vespertilionidae; genus Myotis; species Myotis myotis. The sequence goes on from NW_023416335.1 coordinate 181,109,150, forward strand.
GAAAGATTCAACCTTTTGTGCCACTTCTGGAACACTAGAGAAGAGAGATCAAATTCCTTGACCCTCATTACTGATAGTTTTCATGTGTGATTAAATGACTTTTTTAAAAATGTTATCCTGCTTAGGATGTGAACATGGCATTCTAATTCATAGTAGCATGCCTGGGCATTCATATGTTGTCACACATCCAGAGACTGTAGGTGTTAGGCTACATGAAATTCTACAAGGAAAAGTCTTGAAATATTTAAAAGGGAAGTAGTCAAAAATTCTTATGAAATGAGAATCCCACTAGCAACCTAGGGAAGAAAAATACTGTAAATGCAATGCAAAGGTCTTATGGTTGGCTGTGTTTTCACCTATTTTAACAACCATAAACTGTAAAATTGTTGGTGGAACAACCTGTCACATGATGCTAAGCTCAGCTCAAATTTCCTCAAACTATTTAGACCAAAAAGCATCCGTGAGTTAGGACTTACAGTGACACTGGATTCTTAAGATTCTTTACCCAGTACAAATGGAAAATTCATTCTTGGTCTTGCCATCTGAGTAGTTTCCATGATTTTGTTCTTACTTCTAGCATGGTTAGATTATGGTGATAAACAAGCAGCTATTAGAGAGAAACTGACAACATGATATGTGCAAAATCTCTGTTGATAAGATTCCTTGATCTAAATTTATAGATCCAATATCCATTTCCAGGGCAGCCAAAGTTTAATAGCAGGGCAACCATGGACATAATTACAAGGCTTCAACAGCTTGATATTTTGAGTGTCGAGGCATTACATTTCAGAGAAAAAGAGAAGATAAGTGTTGTCATTTTAGCATACAGAGAATATGAAGCAATACGATTCCACGTCTTTTTGAAAGACTCATGCAAATCCAATGCATGAGCAATTTCTCCAGCTCTGCATTTACTGGTTATTCACTCATCTGTTAAACAAAAAATATGTTTAGTTATTGAGCTAGCAGGAGCTATGGTTAGTCCAGTAAAGGATACAGTGTGATAGAAAACCAGTCCCTGTTCTATAGTTGCTCCCAACTAATAATGTTGTAATAATGCAGTAAGTACATCAATACATATTTGGAGCTCTGACCACTAGAGAAGAAACAATCAACATTTGCTTGGAGGAGTTAAGAATGGCCTCAGAGTAGTGACATTTTAAATGGGACTTGCAGGATGAGTTTACCAAAGAAAGGCACCTCTTGTACACTCTAGAAATACTATGATCTTCTCAACCTGCCATGGGATGGAATCAGTGTCATACGAAGCTAAAGCATGTGCATTTTAGGCGATAGAGATCTACTGAAAAATCTTGGGCTACAAAGTGGTGGCAATATGAATCATTGGAGATAGGAAGACAGCTAAAGATACACATTTGCAATGGCCCAGAGAAGAGAAGGTAAACAACTCAGCTGCTTCTCATTGGGGTCACTCTTGTGCTCTCTTCATGTCATTTGGTTGAACAGAACTCCTGTTCTGTGTGGCAAGATTGTGTCTAAGAGGCACAGAGACCCTGGGATATCAGGGTAGGGCCACATTACTGATCTTCATAAGGAGGCCTACATTTGGGATAAAAGAGAATATTTAGAGATCTAACAATCAAGTGTTGGCTCACAAAATTACTACTTTGAGCAAAGAGAATGAGGCCACTTTCAAGCAAATTTGTGAAATGAGGAAATGACACTGTTATTTTGGGTGTTGACATGTAAATATCCTCTGGCTCAATTCCCAGGGAATCCATTTTTCTACAGAAGGGATTATAAGCTCAAAAAATAGGCAACCTGAAAGAGGTGTGTCAATTTTTATTGTGCGTATGTGGAGAGGAAGAGATGTGTGGCAATTTGTGTACACACATGTATATATTTTTTTAACTTGGCACATTGCTTAATTCACTTGAAATAAAATAAAGGACCATCATAAGTGTAAGTAGTGATCATCTCTTTTCTAATTAAAGAATAAATAAAAGCAAGTATTATGTACCACTTGATGATACAAGATTAGCAACAGTTGCATTAACAGAATTACTCAATGAAACTTAATATAATCTTACAGAAATTAGTAAATGTGGGAGAAAAGTTTATGTGTATACATACACTCACACACTAGAGAGAGAGAGAGAGAGAGAGAGAGGGGGGGGGGGGGAATGAATTTATTTAGGCCCAAAACACCTAAGGAATGAGATGAGCAATGGACCTGAATTTCACTTCAGCCGTCTTAGCCCTGATGGTAGTGGCTGCATCTAAAGATGTGGCTGGGAATGACAATAGCAGCTAAGGAGTGACTAAGTGACAGGCAGAAATGATAAAATCCAGAAGGCATGACACCAGCAGGGCCTTTGGCAGCAGCCAAGCCACATAACAAACTTCCAAGGTAGACTGTGAGCCACTGGCATCCCCAAGCTGAGCAAGCACTTGGAGTCAGGGCAGGAGAAGGTAGAAATCCAGAAATAACAATGTAATAATCAGTGAGGAGGACTCAGAGTAAATTGCTATTATCCTTCATACTCATGAGTATTTGCTGAAACTGCTGGCAGGATTCAGAGAAACAAGGGTTACACGTGCGTTCACAAGGACCTGAATCTGCTATACTCCAGCTGTACCAACACGGAGCCAGTGAAATGGACCATGGTATGGAAAATATAGTGTGTGATTTACTTCTGTCAACTTGTAAAGCTGGGACAGATTTCTGCAGCTGCACTAGACAAGCAGCGATCCATTGAGCTCATTAAGATGTCAATGACCAATCATGTGCACCATGTTTCTCTGGGTTCACAACTCTATCCACGATGCTGAAGGCCAGAACCTCCTGGAAATCAAACTTTTTGTATTTTTTATAAATTCGATGATTGAACAGATGTAAGGCTACTTTCCATTTTTACTTCATTTACTGTGAATATTCACACATTTTGCTGCTGAAATTTAATGATTGGGTGCCGCCCCAAACACGGCTGGAAGTATTGCATAATGTATGACACATGTACCCAATTACCCCTCTAAACTTTCTGACTTCTGAAGCCCATCTGGCCTCGGGGGCTTCAGATAAGGGATTGTGCACATATATTCAACCTTTTCTCCCATAGAAACAATCTTATTTTAGATTTAGAAGCATTTTCGCAGTCATTATTTGTATTGACCCTTTCCAAAAATACAGAGGTGAGTCTACTCTTAAATTTGCTTATAATTGCATATTTCCATGCCTTTCAACAAAAAGAGTAATAATTATAGCTAACACCAAGTGCTTACTAAGTGCTAGACTTTGTGCTTACAAGCTTAGTTCACTAGCAACATGTAGCTAGGCCTAGAACCCTGGCACCTCAGCAAATACCAGTGACATGTACTTGCATTCCGCTTGGTTTCGAAAAACCATTGTCCATGAATCTTCTTTAGACTCTGCCTTAGTGTTGCTGAATAATTCCAGCAGCTTCCATAGAGGGCAAATTTGGCTCTGTGGGATTCCTGAGCCCCTCCTAGCCCCTTGTTCTTTCTATTTACAGCATTGATCACATTTGTCAGGCTTCAAACTCACACCTTGTCGCTTCTGCCACATTCTATTGGTTAAAGCAAATTGCAGGGCCAGTCCTGTCTAGGGCCTGGAGAAATAGAGGCGGTCTCTGGATGAAAGGAGCAGCTTGTGCATACTAGGATGGATGGCACTTGTGGCCATGAAACAATTTACCACATTCTACCATCTGGCCACAAATTGCTCACAATCCTCCCACATGTAAAATATGCCTATTCCTGCCCCAGTACCTGCGAAAGCCTCACCCCAGGTATGGCACCAGGCTTGAAATTCACCGGTTTGTGCTTCCCTTCTAGTCTACACACAAATGAGACTTCTCTGTGGAGCCCTTCAGTTCTCCAGAGATCTGTAAACTGGAACTACTAGTATAAGGTATCTGCCCTCTCCCACCCAAATATCTAAGACACAAAGGTGAGACAAAGGAAAGATAATCACACTGAATATGCCTTTTTAAAAAGAAAAAGAACTGGAAGTACATAGCAGTCACTGGTCTGTAGCAACTGTGAAATCAAAACAGGGCATGTCCTGGGACAAGGAATGTTGCCTGATTAAGGGCCTATTTCTTATCCTTTGCAGTGGTTCTCTAACCCATTTTGTTCCTACACTCTCTGACTGATCAGCTCTCTTATTTTTTTAAATATATTTTCATTGATATCAGAGAGAGGAAAGGATAGGGAGAAGGAGACAGAAACATCAATGACGAGAGAGAATCATCAATTGGCTGCCTCCTGCACGCCCCCTACTGGGGATCCAGCCCACAACCACGGCATGTGCCCTGACTGACCAGGTTTTGAACCATGACCTCCTGGTACATAGGTCGATGCTCAAACACTGAGCCACGCTGGTAGGGCTGTTCAGTTCTCTTAGAAGTCCTTCCTTTCTATAAGAACTAGCTCATGTTTGCTAGTTCTCTCAGTCAGCTTTGTGCTTATAGGAAGTTGATGGCCCAGAAGTTTCTTAAATGGTCTCTGTCCCTTTTCATCCACCTCAAGACAGCCTCTTTAACATTCCGTATGGGATTTCTCAGATTAAAGTCTACTCTAATGGATAATAGCGAGGCTCACTGTTCTTATCAAGACAAGCCTTCCTCTAATTTTCCTGATGTGTCAAAGTTGGGTGATATGTCTGGATTCACAGATGTGCTGTTCAAGTGAAACGACAACTAGACACCACGTTAAATCATTCTGAGGTTTTATGGCCACACCCATGAGGCCCCATTTGACTGAATGTAATTTTTTACTCACATTTTCATTTTCTTTGATAATCTTTTCCAATCCAGCACATCCTGGGTCTTCTATATTTTCTCTAAGTTCTACTTACAAACTGAATAGTTCTTTCTCAAGTTAATCTCTGTCTTCCTGCATTTCATTATACACAGCTATAAAAAGCCAAGTCACAGTTTTAACATTCTGCCCGGGAATCCCCTAGCCAGATCCACAAGTTCATTAGGGAAAACATGTATCTTCCAACTGTAGCAGAGAACATTTTGCCATTTATTTGGCCAATATTTAACAAGGGTGGTCCTTTTTCCACCCTCAATAGCAATTTCCTTATTCATCTCCCAGCACTTACTAATCACCTCCTCACCTCCTTTCTAGTCACCAATCTCCCCCATTACCAAATCCAATGCCATATGTTTTTTATTTTTGTTATGACAGCACCCCACCTCTATGTAGTGATTTCTGTGTTAGTTAACCATTTCTGTGCAGCAAACCACCCCGAAATCTAGTGGCTTAAACAATAATGGTTTCTTACCTCCTATACAGGTCTGCAGGTTGGTTGGGATGTTCCACTGCTGGTTTCATGTGCTTGTTCATGCTGGAGAGTCATCTGAAATGGAAGGTCCAAATGGCCTCACTTTCATGTCTCATGATGGATATTGACTGTGGCTGGGACAAGGAATGTTGTACACAGAATGTCCTGGGACATTCTCTTGTACACAGTCTTTCCTCCTCTGGTTAGTCAGGCTGGCTCACTTATATTGTTATCTCAGTACATCATTCCAGGAGGACAAGGGCAGAATCTTCAAGGCACCTCAGGGGCCAGTCCCTGGGATTTGTACTTGAATGTGTCTCTTCTGTTACATCCTGCTGGTCCAAGAGAGTCACAGGTTCAATCCAGTGTAGGAGGTGGAGAAACAGCCCTAACCCTGGATGGGAAGAAAGGCAAAAATCACTATGCAAAGGGATATGCATACTGGGATGGGAGATTTTTGGTCATTAAGCAATCTACCAGACTAAGAATCTATTGAAAGAGTGGATGCTTCATTTTTATTTAGGGTATGAACATGGCCTTAGTCCCTGATCTTCATTTTTGTCTCTGTATCAGACTCATTATGTGAGATTTCCCAAGTGATTGGTTATTCTCTGATTCCCCCTACTTCCTTAATTTTTGTCAACAATGGGGTCTTGAATATCCCATGTCTATTGTACTCTATCTCATATTCTAGACCAATCTGGAGGAACAGGTAGATCTGGTTTTGAAACTTGGCTTTACCATTTACTCACTATGTGACCTTGAGCAGGTTATTTACATTATTTAAAATTTCTGTCTCATCAGATTTGTAGGATTAAATGGCAGAGTGTATTAAAGTTCTCAGCACATGGTAGTAAATTAAAGAATATCAGTTTTTCACCTGGCCAGCATGGCTCAGTGGTTGAGCATTGACCTATGAACCAGGAGGTCATGGTTCATGCCCAGATTGTGGGCTCGATCCCCAGTCTTGGCATGCAGGAGGCAGCCAATCAGAAACAACATCATTAATGTTATTGCTCTCTCCCTCTCCTTTCCTCTCTGAAATCAATAAAATATATATTTTTAAATTCCATTTTCTTCTTTCATGTCACCAAATAGTAAAGAACATCTAATACAAGATTAAGACTACAGATTTATCATCAATGGCCAGTTGTTGGTAATTTTTTAAACCAGAATGTTTCAAAAATAAAAAAGCTTGAGAAATTAAATTATCAGCTATGTGTGAATTCTATATTAGACTATATTCTTATAAATTATTCTTCATTTTACATATAATTTCAGAGGTTGTGAAGAAGTACCAGTATATTAATATAATCCTCATACAGTGATGGATTATTCAATTAATTTATGTTTAGGACACTATAAAATTAGGGCATTGCAGAAAAATTATATTTGATTTTTTTTTTTAAAGGGCACTGAAATAGTCACCAAAGGAAAACCCAAAACTTTGTCAGACTTTCCTACATTTATATATTTTTAAATCTTGTCTTCTTTTTATTTGTAAATACATGACATAGAATGTACTGTCTTCTCAGTACTTTGTATCTTTGATTCAGCCTTTCCTTCACATATCATATAAAATATGAGGCTTTGAATAGCATTACTAGAAATGAAATGGAAACCAAATAAGAAACATATTTCATAATGAAAATAAATGATAAGTCTTGGTTGTTGTTGGATAATAAAGATTGATGGCATGGGGAAAGTCAAAGATCTCACTATTCAACAAATATTTCACTTCACCCAAATCATCAATGCTATGTCAAATTAAGTGAACTATCTTTTATATATATTCTATCTTATATTATATATTGAGTTTTCTCTTCTCAGAATATTTTATATTTTCAACAATAAGCCTTATTTTAAATATATCTTATTTTATCATTGAGTCTTTGAAGAAAATGCCTAATAATAACAACAATAATAACCATAATAATAATACTGTGAATGATGCACTTGTCTCAATTCTGCACCTCCCTACTGACATCCATTAAACTCTGTTCCCAACTTCCATGAGGTCAAAATATTCTGAGTAGTTGGGGGTGGAGATTGAGTTCTACAATATCAGGATCAGGAAGTTGGCAGGAGACAATGATATTGGAATCAAGGACCAATGAAGCCAAGAACCTGAGTAAAGACCAAGACTGGGGTGAGCACATATAGACCCTGGGCCCTGAGGGCTGCAGGTAGGGATAACATGGGGATTATTGCAAAGTTTAGAGACAGGGGGAAGCATGATCAAAGCAAAAGGTGTGAGGCAAGGTCACCCAGGTTATTTTAGGTTGATATACATAGGTCCATTTCATAGTAAACAGGTGGACCATGATAGGTCAGACCTTCTACAAGGTCAGGGTGAAGCCAGACTAGAAATTCACTGAACACATTTTTTTTTCTCCTATCATGCTTGATAACATGTGGCTTTTATCTCTGACGATTTACTCAAATTTGTAATATTTGAAGATGTCTTTACATTAGTAAGTCTCAAGGGTCAGTCCTGAGCTCATAGCAGAATTAAAGGCCTTTTAAGTTGTTTATCTGAGAGTTTAGACACATGTCCATGAACGCCAACGAAAGAAGCAGCTAGCTTCTTGGGGAGCTGGGACTCAAGAGAATTCAACTGTATGGTGGAAGTAAGATTCAAGTTTTAAGATTTACAATGATGCACTCAAAAAATTATATAAAATGAAAAATGATCATCTATGACCCCGCACATCTAGAAATCTATAGGTAAGATATTCAGTTTGACTTCCTATCAGGTACTTTATCCTTGTGAAGTATGTCAGCTTGGTCCTCCGGTTTGAGCTTAACACATTCACTCAAATAGTAGGGACCTCACTTAATAATATCATCAAAGTGATATTTTTCTTCTTTTACACATTTTCAAGGCCAGGAAACCTTTCCACTGTGTTTTTAATACCCCAGAACTCTTAGACCTATGGGACCTGGAGGTAATGGAGTAGATACAAATGAAACATGTCTTTCATGACCATACTTTTCTTTCAAAACCCCCAGAGATCTGAAACATGGTTTGAAAACCAGTGGACTGAAACAATGAATTAAAATATCTCTTCTTTTCCCTTGAGATGTTGGTTTAACTCCAGCGTAGAAATCCAAGAGAGATAGCATCAATTGGTCTTTGGATGTTAACTGTGCAAGATTTCTATTTTTCCAAAGGGCAGATGGCCTATCGAAAAGGCACAAAGTCACAGTGCCTAAACTCTGCAAAGGTGTTCAGACTTCTTGTCCTTCCTCTGGTAAACTACTTGCTATTGAAATCAAAGTGCTACCTGAGCTAAGCCATATAGCATACATGTACACATTTACCCCAGGAATCAGAAACTCTTACGAAATCTCTATTGAAAAAAAAACAAAACACCTGTTCATTATTCCATTCTTCAGATACTTCCTCTCCAAATGTATCTTTTGGGGTGCAGGTGGTATTCTGAGGCATATTAGAGATTAACCAAGTAACACGGACAAATTTCTTCTCCGGCATTGGCATGAATTGGGGCCTTGGATTCCAACAGTAATTCAGCAGTAAGAATCCTGTGTAGGAGTTATTAAGTGGGCCACAAAAACCTCCTCTCACTAATTGTTACCTCTTCCTCCTCTATGCCTTCCATAGAAGAGCAAGAGAAGGCCTATACTTTGACTTGAGCCAATCAATGTGTACATTGCGTATTTAATTATGAATTTAAAACATTATTATACATTGTCTTCCAAAGGCTTTATATCCAAACATATTAGCACTTTTTAATTGATCTTATGAAACTCAACCAAAGCCATTATGTTTGTTTTTTAAAAAAGGAAAAAGAAAATCCTCCAGTGAACATGTAATAGTGAGTTCTAGAAAGCCAGATAATTTCTTTGCTTAATAATAGTTTTCTTTCCTCTTGGCTGCAGATTCTCATAACTAGCACCATGCCAAACATTCGAAGATTGGATTATGGCCTGTCGTACTTGATTATTTTTGTCAGCATGCTGACCCGGGGTGCCCTTTTCTTGTGTTGTTCCTTCTGTTTCCATTTTTCATGTCATCCAGCTTTTCATCTTGTCAATCAGCTTTTGACTTCCTGATTAAAGTGTCTGTCACAGGAGCAGCCTGGTCTCCAGTCAGTTGTTTAATTTGTTCCTCATGGCATCCAATTGAGTTATTCATCTGGCCCAGCTGTTCCCAAGTGCTTCCAGCATCACTTTTTCATGTGTTTGGGTTTAACCTCTATATCTATGTACAACAGTGTGAATTGTTCCATTCATACTGTTGACTGTGGACTGCTTTGCCTTCCTAATGCCTCGACGCTACTAGGCTGGCTGCTACGCTGCAGCCAAACCAACAGAGAGAAGCAGTATTTCAATCTGATGTTATGGTAACAGCTACAACTAAACAGACTAGTTTTAAAGAATTACAGCAAGCCCACTTTTTAACAATTAGGACGATGTAATGGAAACTCTGTACTGTTCAGATTCAGATCCACCCAAGAATAATGTTGATGGTGCTTGGCAGAGGAAAGGAAACGTTAGTCTGCCAATATTGTGGATATTGCCGCAAACGCTCCAGGACCTATTTGTTGCATTAGGTGACATGGGATACTCTCTTGGCTTGAATTGGTACAGATATCCTACTGGAAAAATAAAATTAAGTAAATCTGCTGAGTTTGCAAGCTAAAACTTGTCTTCTGGTGGTAAGATGATTTATATTATGCAACATTCAAGAAGCCACATAATGCAACAGGAAGCTGAAGAAAAGAAAATGAGAGCACATTCACCCACTCTCCCTTTTAGCCGCTCAAACCTAATTAATTCAGAAGTTCAGTAGATTGTTTATGAGTGAGCCATTCCTTCCTGCTATTGCCTATCATGTTTCTCCTGTACCCCCTACAAACCTGAAATGGCAACTCCATTACAGAAGTCATGAAAATAGCCAGAGTCTGTGTGCCTAGGACCGAAGAATGTAGAACGAGTCTAATGAGAATCAGGCAGGAGGCTGAGTACCAACTTCGTAGCCTGCTTCCCATTTTGGTTTGATTCCATGCAACTATTTGCAAAGAATTCTTATTCCTATAAGAATATCCATTTATTTCTTTAGGCCAATAATATGGGGTATAGTAAAATAGTGTAGAAATCCTGAAAAGAATTAAAGTTGATAATACCATATATGGAGAAGCCTATTGGCAATTAAACAGAGGAAATAAAATAATTTTTCTGACTATGGGTTTTTACAAAATATTTTGAATGTTCTTAGAGAGGTATTGTACATATGTTAATTCATATTATTAACAGTAATGCTGCAACTTATTTAGAGGCTTAATATATTTTATTTTCAGTTAGAAAAACTATTATCAAGTAAATTTGACTTCAACGAGTAAAAATAAAATGTTAAATCATGGGGACATTGTAATTTGAAATGTATATTTTTTGTTTTGTTCTAGTTAAATACCACTAGCCCCTCCCCACCATGGAGGTTTTCCATGATGCATTTCTTAGAAAAATAATATTATCAGTCTCTTCCCTGGGAGGTTTTCCTTATTGTCTTACATGGCTCTACTTTCCCAACTTTTCCAAATTCCTATCTCTGGAGGAATATCCCTATTAGTCTTTCCATTATTATCCCCAGAAAAGTGAACACTATGAGTTGGTACTCAATAATTATCCCATCCATCTTCTATTGTGTCTTTCTGTGCAGCAGGGGCTACAAAGTTAAAAATTACACTTGCTAGACTCCCTTGCAGCTAGGGTCCAGATGCGCTTTGGGTCTGACCCACCAGATACACTTGTGAAAAATTTGGAAAATGTAAGTGAAGCAAAGACCACTATTTTTAACCATGTTGGTAAGCACAGTCCTGGAAATACTAAGCTTTGCTGTAGTAGTTTAGCAGATGTCCCTATACGAAGAAGCAAGATGAGGGGTAATCACTTTTCTGTGGGGAGAGATCTAATAGGCACAGCATGACTTCGAAGCCAACAATTGTGGATTCAGAGTCACACCTAAACCTGAGTCACACCTAAAAGGTGACCCAAGTGCTTACAGTACAAATGGTGGCTTCCTGATTCCTACCTTACCAATTGCGACTCCCCTGGTGGGCCAGTTCTATGTTATTTCTCCAGGAGTTTTTCTTGGAGTTCTAACCCAGAGGCTGTTCTTCTAAACCAGGGGTGGGGAACGTCCAGCCCAAGGGCCATATAAGGCTCTCTTAATCATTTGATCTGACCCTGCCAAGGCATTAGGGGTGAGTTAATTAAATGTTTGCCCAAATATAGCAAGCTAATTTTTAAGGTGATAATTTTGTATGGCCCGAGAATAATGTTATAAATATCCAAATGGCCCTTGGCAGAACAAAGGTTCCCCACCTCTGTTTAGAGTGCCAGCGCTTCTCAACCTGTGGGTCGTGACCATCAGAAAACACATATAGCATATCAGATATTTACATTACGATTCATAACAGTAGCAAAATTACAGTTATGAAGTAGCAACGAAAATAACCTTATTGTTGGGTCACCACAACATGAGGAGCTGTATTAAAGAGTCGCAGCATTAGGAAGATTGAGAACCACTGCGACCTTCTGATGATTTGCAAGCTCCGTATTCCCTGCATCACATCCTTTTCTGATTTAAAAGAGTAACATTTTACCTGAAAATTCATTCTGATAGTTTGTCTTTGCACTTTTTCAAAAGCTCTTGCTTTACTGTAAGTGTCACAGTGCAAAGAGCAGATGCTTTGGAGTCATAAACATCATTATTGGTTATATCACTTTGAATAAGTGTATAAGCTTATCTAAGCCTCAGCTCCTTCATCTGAAAAAAAATATGCAATAATACTTAAATGCATTGTTGATCTACAAATAAAATGAGATGATAAAAATTTGTTGCCTGAACCTCTGATGCAAGTATTCAATAAATGTCAGCACTCTTCTTCAATGTTTAAATTTGAACAGTTAGTTCCCAACATAATATTCCCACTAAACTAATCAAAGACCACATTTAGTAAGGAAAACAAAAGACTGGTAAAATATTGCATATTTGCCCTAGCCGGTTTGGCTCACTGGATAGAGCGTCGGCCTGCGGAATGAAGGGTCCCGGGTTCGATTCCTATCAAGGGCACGTACCTTGGTTGCAGGCACATCCCCAGTAGGGGGTGTGCAGGAGGCAGCTGATTGATGCTTCTCTCTCATCGATGTTACTAACTCTCTATCCCTCTCCCTTCCTCTGTGTAAAAAATCAATAAAATATATTTTTAAAAAATATTGCATATTTTATTAAAAGCATATTCCTGTGTCAATTGGGATCCAGTGAACCAACTACTTATGGATACTAGCACTGAGTTTAACACAGGGAACCAGACCCCATGAGATTTCCAGATTGCTATAAATTTAGAATATATATATATATATATATATATATATATATATATATATGCCATATATGCCACATATAACCCTAATATGCAAATAGACCAAACAGCAGAACAACCGAATAACTGGTCACTACGATGTGTGCTGACCACCAGGGGGTGTGTGCAGAACATGCAGGCATCAGCAGCAGGTGGCAGAGCACGGAACATGGCAGATGTCAGCTGCAGCAGGATGGTGGAGCAGGTGAGTGGGCATGCCAGACCAAGGCCAGGCATCAAGCCTCTGATGGTTACTGAAAATTCTTTGTTCCCATACACCACAGTCCTGCCTGATGCTCACCAGAGCTGCCACTCATACCCGCTGCCAGCACCCGGCGCCAGCCCCAATCGCTCGGCACCATCAGCGGGTGCGAGCAGTGGCTGCTGGCCCCAATCGCCCCTGAGGGCTTCTCCACCTCCCCCTGTTCCTGAGGGGTGATTGGGGCAGCAGCCGCCATTTGCACCTGCTGCTGGCACCTGCCCCAATAGCTCCGCGCAGTCAGTGGGTGTGAGCAGGGCTGGCACCATCAGCGTGTGCAAGCAGTGGTAGTGGCAGGAGAGGGGCTGCCAGCAGACAAGGACCCGGGGGCCGCAGCAGGTGGGGCCAGGTGAGGGCACAGAGGATTGGCCAAGACCCGCCTCTGTGTTCACCACAGCCTCAGAGCCTACAGTTCCTTTCAAGGTGCACAAATTCATGCACTGGTCCCCTAATACAGGCAGTCCTCAAGTTATGTTGGACTCGACATATGTTATTTTGTGGTTACGTTGCCATCTCCCACTTATTTATTAAAAAAAAAAGTTCCATCACTTAGAAGTATGTACATATGTGCTTTGTGTTTTTTATTATTTATTTACCACAAGTAAAGTTCAGGAATTGTTGTCTTTCTTTTAATTTTCTTTTTACTGTTTCACTTCATTACTGCTGTGTATGTGCTCCATGTGAGCGACATAGGTGCTCATGTAGGTGGGTTCCAACTTACGGCAAAAATCGCATTACTTTGCACTGTAGGAACAGATCTCCGACATAACCCAAGGACCTACTGTGTACTTAATTTCACTAATTCCATTTTATTAATCTAAGAAATTAAATGCATCTCCCTCTAGGAATAATGAGGAGAAACAGAAAAATGGACTTACAAGAAAGAAAGACAAATGCTCAGCTGTTGAAGTAAAAATGGGCCTGAAATCTTATAGGTGCATGTGTAGAAGATATTGTGGTGGTCTGAGATAGGATCTAATAGCTACAAGTTTGAGTTTAAAACTCAATACATATCAAAAAAGAGATGAAGCTTTGGGCATACTTGAGTAGGAAAGCATAAATGAGAACCCTACAAGCCAGAACCATCAATGGCTGCATCCTCAGTGAAAAGAAATACTAGAGAAACACACAATCATTGGGCAAGGGAAATGACAAGGAACCTTGCCTCTACTTGAGGCGCTGGGTCATGAAGTAACAAAAATCACCATGAAAAATTAATACCAGAGCCATGAGCAAATGCATATTGATTTCACATGTTTGGGGAGACAAAAGAAGTTTCAAACCAAGAAACATGAGGGGGGAAACTATTACAATGAACCTTGTGTAAGCAAATGGAAATTCAAAACACTTTAGGGGAAATACTTCCAAAACTAAAGCTAATTTAGATGTATCTCCCACTCTTAGACACACACACACACACACACACACACACACACACACACACACACTGCTGAACTCACAATCAAAACAAGTTTAAAAAAACAAGAGGAAAATCCTTTATAAGCAAGATTAAATACACATAATACCAAAATTTAAGATTACAGAAAAATATGAAAAACTTATAAAAGTAAATAGGCTTTAAATGATTAAAATAGAAATAATAAGGCAAGAATGACACTATCATAAAGGCAAATTGAAAAAAAACAATGATGTCAAGAAATAATGTATAAAGTTATTGAATTATAGACTCAATGGGTATAATAAAAAGCAGATTAGATACAAATTAAAAAAGTAAAATGGAAAATAGATCTGAAGATCTCATGCAGAATATGCACAGATATATAAAAAAGTGGGAAATATGGATAATAAATTAAGGTAAAATAAAAACGCACCTAATAGAAGGTCTGGGACAGAGTATAGATAATAGTAGCAGTATACTGTTCAATAAAAAAAGAAAACACTAATTGAGACTTTTCCTAAATGCCATATATCTTCAGATTCAACAATCATAACTAAAGAGAAGTACAAATCCTTCTGCACAAGACAATGCCAAAGCCCTGCCCATGTTTCTTTAATCCTTTCCTTCCCTCACCCCAAATACTGATTCCAGGTGTGCCTTCACTCCCAACTCTAACATCTGCATCTCTTTGTCAAGAGTTCCCTTTACTTCACATCCTCACCAATAGTTGTTACCTCTTGTCATTTTTATCATAGCCTTTCAAACAGATGTTGTTTAGGATTTTTTTCATTTATATTCATAAGGGATAACAGTTTGCAGTTTTCATTTTTATGTTGTTTTTATCTGATTTGTCATTAGGTTAATTCTGGCCTCATAGGATGAGTTGGAAAGTCCCTCCTCTTCTATTTGGAAGAGATTGTGAAGTATCGGTGTTAATTCTATAAATGTTAGGCAGAATTCACCAGTGAAGTCAGCAAACCTTATTCTTTATGACGAGGGTAAAGATGTTTTTAGGAAAACGCAAGCTGACTTGCACTTAAGCTGAAGAATAATTCTCAGTTGTAAACTCAGAATCACACAAAGTAATACAGATCACAGAAATTGTTTAATATAATACAACATTTCTTTTCTATATTCCTTAACAGATAATTGTTTAAAGTACAAGCAATAGCAATATATCATGGGGTTTATACCAAATGGAGAAGTAAAATGTATGACAATAACACAAAGGAAGAAACATTGGAAACAGACTTTTATTATTGTAAGACTTTTAAATTATAGTGGTATGATAATATTTGAAGATAGATTGCAATAAGATAAAAAAACAACTAAAGAACAACTATAAAATAAATAAATATAGCTAATATAGCAATAGTGGAGATGAAATATAATACTAAAGCTATACTGAATTATGTCTCTCCCCCCACTCCCAAAAAAGAACATAGACCAGATGGAACAAATAGCAAGATTGTAGTTTTAAAATGACTATATTCATCATAATCATATTAAATTTAAATGGTGTACAGCAGGTATCTTTCTTTAAAGATCCCAAGAGTAAATAGCCGAAACCGGTTTGGCTCAGTGGATGGAGCGTCGGCCTGCGGACTGAAGGGTCCCAGGTTCGATTCCGGTCAAGGGCATGTGCCTGGGTTGCAGGCACATCCCCGGAGGGGGATGTGCGGGAGGTGGCTGGTCGATGTTTCTCTCTCATCGATGTTTCTGACTCTCTATCTCTCTCCCTTCCTCTCTGTATAAAATCAATAAAATATATTAAAAAAAAAAAAGAGTAAATAGATTTTGTAGGCCATACCATCTCCATCAACTACTTAACTCTGTGGTTGTAGTGTGAAAATAGCTACAGACAATATATAAATGAACGGGCATTGTTGGTTTTGAATAAGTTTCTTTTTTACAAAAATAGGCAGTCAGCCTATGGCTGGCTTAAGCTACCTCCTCATTGAGTGACCATCTATCTTGCCCCTGGGAACAACATGGTATCTTAGCCACTGCCAACAAATCCTAGAGAGTCTAAACACCTTGGTTGCCTCTTTAGCTTGCTGCTTGTTACAGTAATTATGTCCACTTGCCTCTAACAGTTAAGTGCCCCAACCTGGCCTCTTCTGTTACAGACTGCTATCATCACATCTGAAATAAGGAGTGGGGTTCTAGAGCGGCATCTGCTACAATTAACTCTGGCCTCCAGGGGACTGTCACCCCTGAGTGTGCCTACAATGCCAGCATCACCATGTCAGCAGTGCAAGCATCCTCCGGGTCCTCTAGGGAGCATCCTGCTAGGCGGAAGTCCTCTAAGAGAACTGGTAGAACACATCTCATAAATGTCCGACCAAGTAGCAAAAAAGCTGGGGTATATTTGACCCATTCCCATCTCTCATTAGTTGAAAGCTACTCCTGGGGATGTGACTCCTCAGCATTATTAACCAGGTCAGCACGCTGCAGAGCTTCTCCAGGAACCAGCAAAGGTGCCTTTAGACTAGAGAGATGCAGAGACTTGGAGAAAGAAGCCTCTGGTGTGTGCAAAGCTGCATAAATATGCAGAGGGGATGAAGGGTAAGGCCCTCAAAGTTTGTGCTTCTTATGACGTAAAGAAATTCAACTACATGGGCCAACCTTAACCATTTAGAAGGATGCCTATATTATTGCTCTTTGCAAAACTGAAAAAAATGTAAATAGTATAATCGTTAATCTCTTGGGAATATTGGGGAAGGGATAAATAAATGGTCTCTTCATCAATAAGAACACTAGGCTGTTAACATGAATAAACTACACTTACTTATATTATTATTAGGGACAAATCTAAAAACATAATATTGAGCAAAAAATAACGTAGAATGTGTATATTAAAACAATACTAAATAATGATGTATTACTTATAGTTATCTGCATCTATATATATAAAAGCCTAAGTGACTGTTGAGACCTATGACCCAATGACCCAAACGATCAGTTGACCAGTTGCTATGGTGCACACTGACCACCTGGGGGCAGACGCTCAATGCAGGAGCTGCCCCCTGGTGGTAAGTGCACTCCCACAGCCAACCTCCCGTGGCCCTTCTCCCTGGCTGGCCAGCCCCCATTGCACCCTGGTGCTAAACTATTTGTAGAGACCTGCTTCTGGGTCAGGGTTTTGTACTTAGCAGAACAGCTCCCTTGCTGTGATCTACTGAAAGTCAGTCTTCAACACAAGGGTTTGTCTCACTCCAGTCCTCTCCCGTCACCAGGGGCTGCCCACCTGCAACAGTGGTGGCGTGGCAGCGAGGGAAGGAAGAAGGGGGGGAACTGTGCGGTGGCAGGGCGCCAACAGCGGCAGCGGCATCTGGCGTCTGTTCCTTCCTCACCCAGCCCAGTGACCATCGCCTCCTTTCCCGATCCTGCCAGGGCCTCCGAGCCCCGGGCTAGGATAAGGAACCAGGGGTGGGTGGTGGCAGATGCAGTCCCTTTCCCAGGGGGGCCAAGGGCTGGGTCCCTCCTCTAGGCCAGTGGCCAACTTCCCATGGTCCCTCCCCTCTGGCCAGCCAACCCACGGTCCCTCCCCCGGCAGGCCAACCTCCCGCCATCCCTCCCCTGGCCAGCCAACCTCCTGCAGTCCCTACCTCTGCTGGCCAACCTCCCGCCGCGGTCCCTCCTCTGGCCAGCCAACCTCCCACAGTCCCTCCCCACAGCTGGCTAGCCTCACCCCAGATCAACCCCAATTGCCAGCCAGGCTGAGGGATCCCACCCATGCATGAATTTCATGCACCAGGACTCTAGTATTAAATAAAATTACAAAAATGTACATGGAATGATATATAGGTTCTTGGTTATTTCTGAAAAGGAAGGGATAGATCAGACTGGAGGTGGAGCTGTTTTTATAACACGTCTCAAAGTAAATCTTAAAAGATAATCTGAAGCAAAGAGGTCAAAAATGTTGATAATTACTAAATTTCATGGTAAGTAATGGGCCTTATATTTTGTTTGAAATGTTTCATGATTTAAAACTTTAATGAATTTATTTTATCACTATAATAAAACAAGTGGTGGGCTAGAAGATAGATTAAGGTGGTGATTTCTAGATCTGGTTGTTTATCAGAATTATCTGGAGATTATATATATATATATATATATATATATATATATATATATCCCCCAAAATCAGTTTCAGTAGGTCTAGGGCAGGATCCCAGAATTTTGTTAAAAGTTTCTTAAGTAACTAGTGGCTCAGCGTGCAAAATTATGCACAGTAGGCTGCCTGCCTCTTCTGCAGGAACTGGCGGGAGCCGCAGCGCACCACAGGAGCCAGCGAGAGCTGCGCCACTTCAGCGGGAGGGAAGGACTGAGAGGTGCTCCATGCATTTCCTGGTGACCGGTGGCACATACAGCCCCACCCAGCCACACACACCTCGGAGCGCACATAGCCCCACCCACCCGCATGCGCCTACTGTGCACACAGCTCCTGCTGATTGGTCATTACGCATGAGGGCGTGATGGCCATTTGCTTATTAGCCTATTAGTATATAGGATTTGATGCACAGTATATTCAGTTTTGGGAGCTACTAATTTGAGATACATTTCTTTCCCTAGGAAATCTAAGTTATATCCTAGTTTGGGGTTCTATGATTGTAAGTTAAGTAATTCACTGTAAACATTTTCATTAAGTTATAGCACAATGATAAGCCCTTCATTTTTAATGAAAAATCAAAGAAAGCTTTGGGATTTGCTGTAAAATCATTGATGGGTACAGTGTGCTATTTAGTGTCATTTGTAAAGTATAACTTATAAAAAATGACATTCATACTTTACTGTCAAAAAATCTGTCATTCTAAATAACTGATATTATGCCTTTTACCTGTTAATAATTGTCATATAAGTAATTATGCATAAATTTTGCCTGCACTGCCAAAAAAACTCAAAATAAAATTTAATACTTAAATTTTTTTTATTATTTTAATAGTTTTAAATAGATTTGTGACTCTTAATGAAAGCCATTTCAAATATTTTGTAGTACTAGGTTTGGTATGAGTAATCAGTGGAGATGATGTTGATAATAAGAATAGTAGCTACCATATTGGAGGTCTTTTAATATGTGACTGCATAAACTTAGTTTTTAAATTTAATCCTCAGCTCATCCTTCTACAGCAGGAATTATTATTTTACAGAAAGCAAATTACTTAACAGATTAGTTTTCCTTCACTGATGAAGAAAATTGGAATTATAGAAAAATAAGGGGGGTGTCTTAAAAATATACATAGTAAATTATTTCCCTACTAGAGGTGCAGTGCACAAATTTGTGCACCAGTGGGGTCCTTTGGCTTGGCCTGTGGGATTGGGCTAAAACCGGCTCTCCAACATCCCCCGAGGGGTCCCAGATTGTGAGAGGGTGCAGGCCAGACCAAAGGACCCCACCAGTACATGATCAGGGCTAGGGAGAGATGTGGGAGGTTGGCCAGCCAGGGAGTGACTGTAGGAGGGTTCCACAGTATGTCTGGCTCATCCCGCTCAGTCCTGATCAGCCGGACCCCAGCAGTAAGCTAACCTACCGGTTGGAGCATCTGTCCCCTGGTGGTCAGTGAACATCATAGCGACTGGTCAACCAGTCAACTGTCTGCCCCCTGGTGGTCATTACACATCATAGCAATTGGTCGACTGTCTGCCCCCTGGTGGTCAGTGCACGTCATAGTGAGCGGTTGAGCAGCCTTAGCATATCATTAGCATATTACGCTTTGATTGTTTGAATGGCCAACCGGTCGACCAAACACTTAGCATATTAGGCTTTTGTTATATAGGATTAATCTACCCAACAACTAGCCATTAGTCTAAAGCCACTATAGTGTATAGTTTCTATGGCTCCAAGTCTCAGTTTATATCTTTAAACAGAGGAGATGGGTAATGATTTCAAAGATTCCCTCCAGTTTGATATGGTCTTAAGTCATGAAACTTGTAAGGCTGACTTTAGCTAATATAGTAGCTGAGATGGAGGGCTACTATTTTTTAATTTTCTCTCTTCTCAGCAGAAACCAAAAGTATGGGCAGAATAGAGCTCTAGGGACTTTGCAATCTTAAAGATAATAAATACAGGGTAATCTCTAGCCTTCACTGTAGGAACATTTTTATTCAGTATACTTCCCACATTCCTCCTCTATCCCATTATTGTCATTTTCAAATAATGAATAAATATATTATAATTAATAATAAAATGAATATTGTGTTATTATATTTGCAGGTGACAATTATTGCATAATAAAACATAATTAACATAGTGGGTGTCAAGAAGGACATACATTCAAGAGGTCAGAATCTAGCCCAAAATATTTTTCTCATGGTCTAAATATTTGTTAATTGAAATAATTACAATAACATTTATCTCTTGGATGTTTTTGTTATGACTATGTCACAAAGGTTGTCACCCCTTTTAGTTTGTCCTGTTTATACTAATGGACAGAAAAAACAGCAGGTTGCATTAAAGGACATTTTAGAGTACCTTCTTGTTCTACTTGTTGATGCATTTATGTCATAAAACCATTATGTCCTAAAAAGCAAATTTATTTTAGGGCATGCCAGAATATAACTAAAGCAGGCCTGAAGGCTTGGCTCTGTACATGCTGACTGGTGGTACACTTCTAATTTACTCAGATTTATAGGAAGAACCCATGAAGTTGCTGGGACTGTTTTTAGTGATTCTTCTTGATGATCAGACAGGCACATAACCAGAGTCTTCAGAATATTTGAGAGGGCCAGGAAGCTATAAAAATTCCTGGAAAATCAGAAAATAGGAGCTTCTGAAGAGCCTGAGAGTATCTTCTCCAAATCAGGAGACATCACTGATAGGTGAACACTTCTGGAGGAATCTGAGGGCCACAGAAACTTGACCATCTGACCTGGAGTAGTTCTTGGGCTCCTTGCACTGTGTAGCCATCTGTGTGAGAAACTTGTGTCATCTTACCTACTTTAAAGCAAGTGTACCCTTTGCTGTGTCTTTGGTGCCTTTGTATCAATCAAATACCACCAAATATTGACAACTGTTCATAGGGTTATCAAGAAATCAGACATAAATTTCATCACTATCAGAGTCACCCAGCTGGATCATGTTATGTAAAATGACATGAAAGACACAGAAATCACTCCTTGGTCTTCTTTTTCTATTCTTTCAGAATGGATCAGAACAGTGCAACTGAAACACTTTTTATCACCCCCTCAATAGGTTCATTTTCGCTTTTTATTCATTTATCTCACAATTACTAAATATTTACAGAGTGCCTACTATATGTCAGACTGCATGTGTAACCAAGCTCCTTTAGGGCAATTAGGCTTTCCTTCTGCTGTGCTATGAGAACATCAAGAAATAAGTAGATATATGAACAAGAAGATCTGGGTGATATTTCTTATGTGTTTCACATGGACAATTCACTAAATCACCTTTTTGGTTTGGGCGTCTCTTAGTACAGTTAAATGATACTACTAATGCTCTCTCCATGAAATGCCATACTTTAAAACTTTAAGAATGGGACGCCAGAAGTATCTTATTGTTTCTGTTAGATCCATTGTCACCGTGCAGTTGACTTTGTGGCCTCGATGCAAATAAATGTTGGATCCAATGATTCAGAACAAGTGATGGTAACAATAGAGTTTATGTGCTGTGCATCACATTATGATGTGGTCAACTTCCTCATTGCCTACTTATTGAACAAAAGCTGTCTGGGTGAAATTGTAGGGAAACAAGAAAAACTAAAGCAATTGAAGGAGTGAGAGATGAGGAAATAATGACATCATGTCTAGATAATTCTTTGACAAATGGATTCTGAGGTGAGAGAGAGAGAGAAATAGAGAGGTATCCAGTGAGGAATAAGGCCAGACTTAGTTAAGAAGCTAATGGGGGAAACAAGTGTAACTTGTTCATTTGCAACTACAAATGAATAGCAAAATGATGGAGGGATACATTAGTATACTCATATGATGAAATAATATGTTAAAAAAATTGCAATAAACTAAAACTACATGTAGCAAAATGAATAGATTTCACAATGTAATATTGAATAAAATATCAAAATGACACACATACAACATATTATTTATGAAAAAGTTAAATTCACAAAGTAGTGCTATATATTGTTATGTATATATAGATTTGTAAATATATAAAGATTAGAGAGGAAGGGTACTCATTAAAGTCATGAGGATAGTTGCTTTTGGGTAAAAAAAAATAGAAGGGGGAAGAATTGGAATTGAAAAAGGGAACAAAGTACATTTGTTTTATAATTTTTATATGTTTTGTTCCATAACATGTAAATTGGAAAACATTAACCATCTGTTAATTCTGGGCAGTGGATTAATAGGCCTTTGCAATGTTGTTCTCTTAAATACTCTACATTTTTAAACAAAGAAAACCAAAAGTCAATGGGAAGGATCCAGTTGAAAGAGTAAGACATTGAATCAAGATATGTTAGAAAGATTAAATGTAGCGTTTCCCAGAAGCAGGAAAGAAATGGCAGGCAGGGGAAAAATATTAAATTCTTAACATTAGAGGAAGCAATATCAGGAGCTCATGGGGCATAATTCGGTAGGGTATTTGATTTTAGAATGATGAGGGAGTTCCTACATGCTATGGAGTGGCAAGAAGTAAGGGAAGTAAATTTGACAACAATAGAGAATGTTTTTAAAAACAATTTAGGGAGTGTGAATTGATTAAAGAAACGTTGCAACCCTGCCAAGCAATGGAATTTCCTTTTTGGTGACTATGACTTTCTAGTCAAACCAATCTGCCCTATTGTGTGAATTTATACAACAGCGTTCAGGCCCACAGAAAGCAGGTTTGTTGTTTTTTAGAATTTTCTGGATGCATGTGACAAAAAGACCAAAGAGCAAGTAAATTTGGGTTTTAAGGAATATTATTGCTTGATGGATAAGGGAATCTAACTTGAATAAGAGAAAAGGGAATAAATACAGTACTTATGAATGGGAAAAAAAGGAGAGAATTCATGAGATAAGTTGAGGTCAAATAATGGCAAATAGTGGCAAAAACTAAACCAGTTATTCAATTAGTAATTCGGAAGGTAGAATGGTTATGGTGATATGAATTAGTAATTGGAACCAAAGGAGGGGATAGCTAAAATATGATGGAAGAGAAGCTCATGGAAATAGGAAGGTCGAGAATTTAAGAGGCTATTGGGCCACAAGGGCCATTCAAGTAGACATCTAAATCATACTAAACACAGGGTTTGGTTACTCTTCCACTGTAAAGAAAGAAGGTTCCTCTGCCTATGCTTGTAATCCATCTGCCACTATGTACACATTTCCTGTCTTTCATATTTTTCTTAAGAGGATATTTTTGGTTCAGTCCATCAGCATTCAGTTTGAGGTTCCCTGTTGGATTCTCAGAGCCATTTATGCCCTAGTCACTGGCAAGCCTATAAAGGTTATCACTGAGTTAGACCTGGCCTCGTTTCTTAGTTTGTCCAGATTAGATTATTCAGAACATGAAGACCTGTGCAAGGTCCTCAAAAGGAAGCTGTGTATGTTCTGAACAATAAGCAGTGTGTGTGTGTGTGTGTGTGTGTGTGTGTGTGTGTGTGTGTGTGTGGTGTTTGATCATATCATATGCCATTTCTCCATATACACTCAAGTGCATATATCTTTATTCAACCAAGTAAAATTCAATGAAAATACCTGTTAGCTGCTTCTTCCCAAAGCTACCCACCAATATCTTTCCACTAGAAATGTTAGAGAAAAGAGAAGTAGCAGGGCATTTTGAACCTACACAACATAGGAACTATTAGTTAGCAAGCACACCCTCTTTTCAAAGATGTCCAGGATCCAGGAACTATGGGAGCATTGAAGACTAGAAGGGCAGGGCCTGGTAGAACAAGGGCAGCTGTGTGTTCTTGGCCAGAGCTGTGGTTAGGTGCCCAGTGGCACTTATTCTGAGCATGGAGGCACCAACCTATATGCATGACTGATTTAACTAATATAAAAAGTTCTTTTTTATTTTTGCACCTTGAGGACCAAGAAAAAAAAAAGTAAAAGAAACCCAAAATTAATGAATAAAATCAATATTATTTTTTTTGCTGGAAAATTCGAGTGGACTATACAGTAAACCCTCACAATATTTCCATCTGCTAGGTATATGAATCCAGAATGGTTTTACATTTATAATTACAGAGGGAACGTGTGAAAGACCCTTATTCCTTTTTTCCCTTCTCTTAAAAAAGTAGTGAATAGGGCCTTTAATGCTCAATCTTAAATGAATGCTGTATATTTTGGCATAGTGTCAAAGTGTTAACAGAACTTGTACTATGGTCTTCTAAAGGGAAAAAACAAATAGTTTAACACTGAGGTATTTTGAAGCAGGTGCTCTGGACAATTAAAGAACTCTGTGGCTTTTGAAGGCACCCTTCCAAGAACTAGAAATCTGAAAAATGAATACCGCACTGTCACTTTGATAAAATATCTGTTTTTCACTTCTTTGGGAGGAGAAAAAACCCACCAGAACTCAAAGAGCACAGAGAAAAGTTGTGTTTAGTAAGAGTAATGTACAAAACACTGCTTAAAAAGTGCCAATAGCCCAAGAAAAAACAGTTTATACTCCTCAGTTTAGATCCAACAGTAAAACTCCAATAGTTTACTCTAAAATTTTTGACAACTTACTGTCTTCATGGTATGGATAGGAATGTATAAAAGTTACAATGTAGGAGAGACAAGGCTGTGACTGAAACTGGAATGTTGTAATATTAAGCAAAGGGGAAATGTGTGTAGGAGAACAAATGACATACAGTTAAAGGAAAATAGGAGAAGAAAAAGGAGAATGAAAGAAAAATGGTGCAAACTGTAACACGAAATGTAAGTGAAAGAAAATGAAAATAAGCATCACTTAGATTGCTGAACAAAGCTCAGTTCCCAGGCCTGGATATTTTCAACAGAAATAGGACTATTACTAGCAATAAATAGTGATTTCAAGTAGCACTGAGACATTAGGAAACTAACTCAATGTTTTTGAACATCAATCAGTTTTATCATCCGTAAGAGGAAAATATAACCTCTGCTCTGTATACCTTACATGATTTTAGTGAGTCTCGAATGAGAAAATGGTTGTTAAAGCATCATAAAAATATCAAGTGGAAATTTTTATGAAGATTTAACCTAGAATCCTATAAAGGACAATAAAAATAGTCTAGAACAGCATATCATCTCAATATTGGTGACTTACGGGCTAAGGAAAAGGAAAAAATGAAAGCCAAGCAAACAATGGCCAGTTCCCCTTGGGGGAAAGAGCTATGATTCATCCACAGAATGATGGAACTAATGACCTCAGAGTGTGCACACTTCCTCACAAGAATTCAGAAAATGACACATTGCACATTGTACTAGTAACACACCAACAGAAATACCTTAGTATCACCTAAGCAAGTCTTGGTCTGATGGATGCATAGACTGTCCTTAACTAGAGAGACAATTGTGGGGGGAAAAAATCTCTATTTCCATTGAAGTACAAAATGTTTTAAACAGGTTATTTAACCCATTGGATTACTATAATAACCATGATAGGATTTTAAAAACTTTTTAGATTAGATTTTTTTTAAATTTTATTTTTTTTTTTTTAGAGAGAGGACAGAAGAGGGAGAGATAGAAACATTGATGGGAGAAAAACATGGATGGGCTGCCTCCTGCACGCCCTCTAATGGGGATCAAGCCTGCAACCAGGGCATGTGCCCTGACCTGGAATCTAACTGGCTACCTCTTAGTGCATGAAGCCAAACTCAATCAACTGAGCCACAGCAGCTGGGCTAGATGAGAAATTTTAGTATGCTTTTGACTAAAAATTGGGAGGGCATTACTGAATTTATTGCTAAAAATTCATCTGGAAGTTAGAGTTTAAATGTGTTTTCCCAGACATTCACTTTATTACTTTTTTATAACCCTTCAATTACTAAGAAGCTTTCTCAAGGTCTCTCATTTTGTATCTTATTCTTTTGCATATTTGCCTCCATTACCATATAATTATATTATATAACATTTATAAGTGTAACTTTTTTCTATGAAACTCAAAGCAGTTAATGGGTTTTAAGTAAGTTATCTTCCTCCCACCCCACTGAATTAAGAAACCAAAAGCACCATCAGCCCCATTTTACTGGTCAATCTACTTCTGTCTCAAATGCTGGTCAAGGTTCCATGTTACTCAAGCTCTGGTTTCCCAGGTCCAGTTGTTCATAGCCCTGGCCTCACTTGAGAATCACTTGGTGAACTTTTGGAAAATAGCCATGCCCACACCCTATCTCAGACCAATTGAATTGGGACCTCTGATGGTGGGGCCTGAGCATCAGTATTCTTTCTAAACTCCTTAGGTAATTCTAAACTACAGACAAGGTGCAGAACCATTGCTCTAAAGCAGTGCCTTTTAAACACGAATGTGGGTGGAAACCATAAGAGGATATTGTAGAAATACAGACTGTGATCCAGTAGTTCTAGATGGCCACTGAGATTCTGAACTTCTAACACTCTCCCAGGTGGTGCTAATGCATAACCCAGAACACAGAAAATTACTTGGTAACAATTTCCTCAATACTTCCAAGGATAGTCTACAACTGGGACCATTCTAAATGCAAAGGAGAGAATTTAGTCCACCACATACAATGGACTCATTAGTACATTCAGCAGAATTCTTACAAAATCTGAGTTGAGAAAGACTGCTTCATGTGTGAATGGAAATTGAAGTAAAAAGATCAATTAATACCTTTCACAACTTGACAGCACACTATAGTCATTTCTATCTTCAAAACCTTACTAATTCATTTGCTAGTGTGAAATGTTCTAGGTTCATGGGGCATTAATATTTTCTTCATCCACTTCCATATTTGCATTCTCCCATTTATTTCAATTCTACTTGTCAAGTCCCTAAACTTTGGCCTCTCTCTGTCCCATCACTTTACTGAAATTACTCCCCTCCAAGATTATCTATTTCTTTGTTTAAATCCAATGGACTCTTTTAACTCCATATTCTTTTTCATACCACAGACTACTTCATGCTTGAAACATTCTTCCTGCTGAAATCCACTCTTCCCTCTCAGCTCAGCTCACTCTCTCTTCTTCCATCCTTTCATCTTTCTCCCTTTCTCTGTCTCTCTTAAATGTTAGCTATCCTGGGGTTTTACCCTTATCTTCTCGCTCTACTCACCTTTTTTTTTTGGAGGCATCTTGCCTAATCCCATTGCTTTCTTGAATGTATTGATGACTTCCAAATCCTTGTCCCCACCTCCAGAGCAATTGTAATTGTTCGCTACACTTCTTGCTCTAAATATCAATTCCTTCATTGCCAAATCTCAACCCATCACCATCCTCAAATCCCTTTTTCCTAGATCCTCTATAGTTAACTCTACAAATAATTTTTAAAAAATATGTTGAGAAACAAGAGAGGTGATGATACCTGGGGTAGGAAAATAGGGAAGTAACAACTTATAAACTTCCCTAATTCCAAATTCTGCCCTTCAGCCTTAGAGGTTCAAGCCTTAGTTTATCAGATGTTACCTCACAATAAACCAATATCATAACATTTATGTATAAATTCTGTAGCCAAGTTAGTTTAATAAATTGTAGCTTTAATATTCCCATCAGTGTGACCAGGACATGATCTCCCTATAAAAATATATATATTATATAGGAAGTCAAATAACCAAATATTTGCTCAGTAAGCATGAAATAAGTGCAGAGGAGTTGTTACATGATTTAAATATATAATAGAATCAGGCTAAGATTAAGTACTTGGCTTAGTCTATAAATAGTAATAAAGGACAATGAGTGAAGCTTTGCTAAGGATCATAATTCTTAAAGTTTGTCATCCAATAACCCTTCTCTTAGAAAGCTGCTTCCTGATATTCCTCACTTATAAAGCTGCCTCATGACATTTCTTTTTCTCTCTCTCCATCATTGACCAACCCCACCTTTACCTTCACATACAACCATGCTGCCTGTTAACTGACACAATCACTGATGTCTTCACATTTTCCCACCTGCTTTCCATTTATTACAGTCTCAATGTTCAGGAAGTCATTCCAATTCTTTAAAATAAGCCCTCTTTTCTACTCTGATTTTTTATTGTTTATTATGTACGTTAACTCTCAGAGAGAAATTTCATGTTTAACGCCTAAGTTTCCTCACTGTCCTTTACCCAAGTATCACTTACAGATAGCATCATTCACCTGCTTCAAAACCCTGGGTATCATAGCGACTCCTTTTCCTCCTTCATTTCCCCAAACACTTAGATACCAACTGCAGTAATTTACATAGTCCTCACTTTTTCTCAGCAGCATCACTACTGTACCATCTACCTGGCCCTTACCCTTCAAGAGGGAACCTCTCCAATCCATTCTCCACAATGCCTCCAAGCAGAAGAAATAGAAACTGCTACTTTGGGGACTATCACTGGAGGCCACATGATAGCTACACCTAAAGCTGCTGTATCTAACACAGTGCCTCTCAACTGGGAGATAATTTCCTCCCAGGGGACAATTGCCAATGTCTGAAAAGATTTTTGGTTGTTGCAACTTGGGGGATGTCACAGGCGTCTAGTGAGTAGAGGCCAGAGATGTTAAACCTCCTACAATGCACACAATGGCTCACATGAAAGAATTATCTGACTCGAAATGTCAGTAATTCAAAGGTTAAGAAACTGATTATCATCCTAAGCAAAATGAGGTATAGCCACCATACTCATGCCTCTCACTATTAGCTTCATAAATATATGCCCCCAAGCTGTTCTCTAGCACCTGTCATCAGTTTCTAATGTTCTGAAATTCATTTTCTCAGTCATACCCTTCCATTCCATCTCCAACTTCTCTCCCTGTGCCTCCTGAAATGCCACCCATAGTCTTGGCACTTCCTATATAATCAACCTCTCCTCAGAACAACCCTCCAACTCCCTAATTTATCTGAATGCTAAGTAGTCCCTGAGGAGATCATGCCTCCTGCTAGTCTTTCAGTTTATTTATTCTGCATACTTTATCAAACTCAAGATTGGGAAGTGGGAATGTTGTTCTCCTCTAACCCCCAATACCACCCTGTCTTTTTAATGATTTCTTATTTATGTGGCTGGCTTCCTCAGTTTATTGTACCCTCCATGAAACAATCATGTGTCTAATTTGCCAGCAACTAACATAGCACATGGCACATAGTTGTTGACGTGGTTCTTTCCACTCCCCCAGGTGGTCTCAGTTGTCTTTGGAAGTTACAATAAGAATAGTAATGGCAGCAGGCAACTCCAGTTTGTTTAAACATCAATAAGAAGGTAAATGCCATGGAGCATGTCCATGCAATGACACTGTTTGCTTAGTTTCAAGTCAGTCAGAGACATAACAGGTTTGCAGATTCCTTATTTCTTATATTCCTAGTCTGGTTGGTTTCCTTCCAAGTGTTTGCAAACAGTATTGTGTTTCTGTACTCAAAACAATGAAGGATTGCCCAACTAGGATGGCTCAGTGGTTGAGTGTCAACCTATGAACCAGGAGGTCATGGTTTGATTCCTGGTCAGGGCACATGCCTGAGTTGTGGGCTCTATCTCCAGTGTGGGGCATGCAGGAGGCAGCTGATCAATGATTCTCTCTCATCATTGATGGTTCTATCTCTCTCTTCCTTTCCCTTCTTCCCTGAAATCAATAAAAATATATTTTTAAGAACAACAATGTAGAATCTAAATGTTCTTGTGATATATCTCTAATGCCCATATGTATCATGCTGGTCTATTTTTTTTTAATTATCTGTGTATATTTTATTTAATTATCTGTGCTTTTCAGAAGAGCTCCATGTTTCTCAGCTGATGCCTACACATTCAGCATTCTTAAGGTTTCTTTTTATATTTTATTTTAACCTCTATACATGGTAGTCAATAAGTGTTAATTCCTGAGAGAATTACAGTTTTGAGGAATTCACAGTACTTGTGTGGTAGCGTGGTACAATAGCAAATGAGCTCCCAACCTACACAAAAATTGTGAGTCATCATGTACTACAAGATCAGTGGCCCAATACCACTAATAAAATTGATTTTTTTTTCTCCTTCTTCTAGACATAAACTCACTGAAGATAGGACTCTGTGTTATGTTTTTGGTAGCCTTACCTCCTAATATAGTGACTCTCAAAGAGTGGACACTCAATGTTTATAGAATAAATAAAGATTAAATAAATGATAGTGAGAAACAGTCTCCTTCGCTCAACTCCTTTGCGCAATAATGAGGGAAGCCATTGACAAACTTAGAGTAATTAACAAGCACACTCCCAAATCTTTCATGTTTATATGCTGCAACGTTACACCAATGGAAATTCTTGTGAAATAAGAACTCTCACTTAATGGTGAAGACACAACCACTTAGAAATCCTAAAGAGAATTATTTTCTCTGTGTCTCAATGCAAAAATATGAGGCTATCTAGTATATAACAATTCTTAGATACTGATATTATACAGAAATTTATTATAAATAAACAATTTTAAATAAAATCATAGACGCTCTATGCAGAATCTTTAAGAAGATGCCTTTATGCATCTTTTCTCATTTTGTGTTGACAAGGCACAACTTGGCATTGGCTCATCTAGAGTAATGATAATAAGTTCCAACTTATAATTTCTTTGGTTGAAATCTAGGTGAACTATTAGACAGAATTTCAAGAAACAGGAGTTTTGAAAATGTCCACTTAAAAATAATATCTTACATTTCTCCAGGGTCTCTTGGTTTTTACAACACTATTTTAAATTAATTGTATTGACTTGCTAGGTAGCTGTCAATTCAACTGTCACATATCTTCTTTTCAGGCATAACTATTTAAATGATGAGTGATGTACATATACACACTAAGACAAAGTGTTGATAAGTCGATTCTTTGGATTGAAAGGCATACATAGTCATTAAACTTCCATAATTAGAAATTTCCTATTGAAATTGTATTTCATATTATTTTAATAGTTTATGTCATAATACAATTAAAGGTTTTCTCTTTAATATGTTTAAATCCTTAATTTATTCAATCCCTCAATGTCAGTCTGGATTAAAACTTTTTAAGTAAATGATTTTTTTAAGCTGAAAAGATCCCAATACTACTTCTACATTAGAGCCTGTTCCACTTTAGCCAAATTAATGAACTGTCTTCTTCATTATAGCCAATTCTTTACTCCATTACCTTCCTCTTATTGATGAAAAATGCTAATAACCATTAGTTATTTTATTTAACAAGTTTTGCTGGGGTTTGTTTTTTTTTTACCTACTATACCAGGCATAGTTCTAGACTCTGGGGGTACAACATATAAGCAAAAGAAAAATAGACAATGTCATTGCCTACCTGGAGGTCATACTTTAGTGGAAGGGTCGTGGGTTTGATTCCAGTCAAGGGCTGGTACCTGGGATGCAGGTCTGATCCCTGGGCTGGGTCAGGAGGCAATCAATTGATGGGTCTCACATCAATGTTTCTCTCTCTTCTTCCCTTTCTCTCCCTCCCTCCCTTTCATTCTCTCTAAAAATCAATGGAAAAAATACCCTCAAGTGAAAATTAACAAACAAAAAAAGTGATGGCCTCTATGAAAAAATTAAATTTGGTCAGATAATAAAATGAATTAAAGAAACAAGTTATGCAAAAATATTGGGAAGAATGCTTCAGCAGAGGGAACCACACTACAAGGCCTGAGGCAGGAACATGTTTGAAATTTTCCAGGTGGAGCAAGAAGTCCCATGTCTCTGGAGTAATGTGCCTTGGTGAAGAACCAGAGAATAGATTGTGAAGGACCTGCCGAGCCACTCTGATACAGACTTTGAATTTCATTCTAAGTGGGAAAGGAAGCCATTGAAAGATAGAGGAGTGACTTGATATGATTTGGGCTTTAAATGGCTTCCCCAGGCTGAAAAGCCCTATTGGAAAGCCCCTGCAGTTGTCCAGGTGAGACCAATTATATCTTGGATTAAGGTCAGAGGTGTAAGGGGTGAGAGGTGATTTGGTTCCAAATATATTTTAAAATAACAAAATTTCTGATACATTGGACCTGGTCTGTGAAAAAGGGAAATCAAGACTACCTTCAACTGGACAAATGATGGTGTTATTACAGAGAAGAGAAGCACTGGTGGAGGAGCCAGTTTTAGGGTTAAAATAGAGCAGAAGGATAATTTGAACATTTAGTGGTTATTAAAAAACTGAGTGACATCAAGCCCAAGATCCAAATACTATGAACCTCAAGCAAGACATAGTCCAAGAAAATCACTTTTAGGTTTATCACAGTAGCATGAAAATCTTAAAAGTAAAATAAAAAATATTTTCTTCAAGAATAATATTTAAATTGATGACTGCCTTCACAACAACAAAAAATGTATCTTTAAGTGCCTGAAAAATATCCCACCCTAAGATTATATACTGAGCAAAAAAATCATTTTTAAAGAATTACATCTAAGAGAATTTGATACCTGTTATCTTCAGGCAAAAAGAAAATGATCACAGAAGAAAGTCTGAAGATGAAGCCTGGACTAAAGAGCAACAAAAGGAGTAAAGGGTAAATTAAATTAATGTTAACTCTAAAATAAAAAATGATATTTTCCCATGAAGTTTAATATACATAGAATTAATAGATATTGATAAGAAAAATCATATACTAATAGATTTTTATAAGAAAAAGATTAACTTTATAAAAAAGTAATCATAAAATATAAATAATAAAAAAGCACATAACTTCCAAACTAAAGCAGGGAGAGAGGAATCCTATCTAATAAAAGAGAAACATGGTAATTAGCCATACCTCCGCTACCCTTCCCATTGGCTAATCAGGGCAATATGCAAATTAACTGCCAGCCAAGACGGCAGCTGGCAGCCAGGCAGCTTGAAGCGAACATGAGGCTTGCTTGCTTCAGTGACGGAAGAAGCCAAAGTTCCCCGCCTGCCACTGCCGGCCTCTGAGCTTGCAGTTTGAAACATTGTTACAAATATAGAAGCTAAACAAAACCCCAGAAACCCGCTTTCAGCCAGCCGGGATCTCAGAGCTGGAGTTGAAACAGTGTTTCAATTATAGAACCCAAACAAACCAGATACCTGCTTTCAGCAGCCGAGGCCTAAGAGCTGGAGCCAAGCCTCAGAGCTAAAGCTGGCCCAGAATAAAAAAAAAAAAGAAAAAAAGGACAGGTTGGGAGCTTCAGTCACACGCCAGCCTGAAAACAGCCCTCAGCCCCTCTCCCAGACTGGCCAGGCACTCCAGTGGGGACCCCCACCCTGCAGGGTGTGTGACCAGCTGCAAACAGCCATCATCCCCTCATCCAGGCTGGCCAGGCACCCCAGTGGGGACCCCCACCCTGATCCAGGACACCCTTCAGGGCAAACCAGCCGGGCCCCACCTGTGCACCCGGCCTCTATCCTATATAGTAAAAGGGTAATATGCCTCCCAGCACCGGGATCAGCAGAGCCTCGAAGCCTCCCGGCACCAGGATTAGTGTGACAGGGGGCAGCGGCCAAACCCCCTGATCGCCCTGCGGCTCTGTGTGTGACAGGGGGCGGGCCATAACCTCCCTATCCGCCCTGCTCTGTTCCTGACAGGGGAAGGTGCCCTAACCCCCTGATCAGCCCTGCTCTGTGCCTGATAGGGGGCAGCTCCCCAACTCCCTGATCACCCTGCGGCTCTGTGTGTGACAGGGTGCAGCGCCCCAACCCCCTGATCGGCCCTGCTCTGTGTGTGACAGGGTGCGGCACCCAGCCCCCCATGGGCCCTGTCTGTGTATGACGGAGTAGAGCCATAACCTCCCCATCGGCCCTGCCCTGAGTGTGAGAGTGGCGGCACCCCAACCCCCTGATGGGCCCTGCTCTGTGGGTCACAGGGGGGAGCTCCCCAACCCCCTGATCCGCCCTGCTCTGTGAGTGACAGGGGGTGGCGCCGAAACCTCCCCATCGACCCTGCCTTGAGTGTGACAGGGGGCGGTGCCCCAACCCCCCAATCGGCCCTACCCTGAGCATGACTGAGGGTGGCATCACAACCTCCCATCCGCCCTGCTCTGTGCATGACAGGGGGCGGCACCCCAACTCCCCAACAGCCCTGCTTTGAGCCCAACCAGGGGCTGCACCTAGGGATTGGGCCTGTCCTCTGCCACCCGGGAGTGGGCCTAAGCCAGCAGGTCGTTATCTCCTGAGGGGTCCCAGACTTCGAGAGGGCACAGGCTGGGCTGAGGGACCCCCCTCCCCACTCCGAGTGCACAAATTTTTGTGCACCAGGCCTCTAGTCTATATATAAAAGGCTAATATGCAAAGTGCCCCCTCAGGAGTTCAACTGGGAGACCAGGAGTTTGATTGCTCACTATAATGTGTGCTGACCACCAGGGGGCAGCACGGAATGAAGGAAGGGAAGTAGGCCCTGGCCAGCAGCCAGAAGGGCCTGATTGGCCCTGATCGCCAGCCAGGCCTAGGGACCCTACCTGGGCATGAATTTCGTGCTTCAGTCCTCTAGAGAAATAATAAAAATTTACAGTCATTTCAAAAACATGGATTCAAGGAGAGTCAGAAAAGAAAACAACAATTGGGACAAATATGAAGCAAAAAAATCAGTATTAAATTAAATGTAAATAAACTAAAATTTTCAATTAAAAGGCAAAGTATCCAGACTGAATTTTTTAAAATACTGTTGGGAAAAAAATGTCCAAAATATAAGTATACAAGAGGAAACAGAAAACATGAACAGTCAGTCTTATAACTATTAGTGAAATTGAATCTTTAATGTAAAACTATTATAAGGAAAATTCTAGACATACTGAGATCACTTGTGAATTCTGCCTTAAGGAAGAAATAATGTCAAATATTCACAAAATCTTATAGTCAAGAGAAAAAGTGAGAAAATTCCCATTTGTTTTATGAGACCAATATAAAGTTAATATCAAACTCTAATGAGGACATTACAAGAAAGGAAATTGTAGTCTAATCTCACTCATAAATATAAATGAACCAACACTAAACCAAAACACTAGCAAACAAATATAACAATATATAAAGAGAAAAATAAAACTTGACAAAGGGTTTGTTCTGGAAAGAAAATTTTTGTTTAACATTTAAAGTTGAATCAGCATATTTCATCTTATTAACAAAATTAATGAGATAAAATACCCATTCATGGGAAAACTATTGTAAAATAAGAGTAAAGAAAATATTTCTTAGCCAGATGAAAGCATCTGCAAAAAGCTTATAGCGAAGGTTACACTTGATATTTGTTGAAGACTTTTCTGAGATTGGGAAATTCAGTATAGTTGACATTTGGAATGCTAAAATTTTCTTCTAAAATTAGAACAAGATTAAGAATGTCTACTTATCTTTCCTATTCAGCATTTTTGATGTCAAAAGCCATGCAGTAAAATATGAAAAACTATATAGAAGAAATATAATAAAAGAAAATTTGTTTTGTTGTTGTTTGTATTTGTAAGATGAAATAATTGAACACATACAAAATTCAAATGAACCTACAGATAAAAATATTTAAATACTGCACTATGTTTGCTTAATAAGTTTGCATGGCTAAAGACAGCTAGAAAAATGATGTTTTAAAATATTCAATTTATAATAGAATCCACAAAATAAAATATCTAGGAATAAATCTAATAAAAAGGTGTATAAAACTCTTATACAGAACTTTTAAAAATACTATCGAGAGAAATTAAAGGAAACAAATAAATGTTCATGGACTGAGACTAAATTGGTCTTTAGAGTTGATGCAATCCCAATAAAAATTTCAAGACAGTGTGTGTATATGTAGTTTAACAAAGTGACTTTCATATGTATATAAATTGAAAGAACCAAGATTAATTAGACACTATTGAAAAAGAAAAACATAGTGAAAGAACGTACTCTGCTAGATGTCAATTTAAAGCTACCACAATTAAGACAATGAGGTGTTAGTTCAAAAATAGATCAATGGAACCGATTACAGTCTGATGGATATATGAACAGTTGATTTATGAAAAGATTATAAGTAGGCAGAGCAGTTGGAAAAATATTTTTAAAACGTGGCTAAAACAATAGGATAGCCAAAGGAAAAAAATACTGAACATCAACTCCTATTAAAGTTATATGCAAAAATGAAATCTGGGTGCATTGTAAATATGAAAGGAAATCAATGTAGTTTCTTGAACATAATATGGAGAAGGATTATTATCTCCTCACTGTGATAAAATCATTCTAAAAAATACTAACCATGAAATAAAAGATAATCAGGTTATAGTAAGAATAGAACTTTTGGTCGCAGGAAGACATAAAAAGTGAAAAAGCAACCCAAAGAATGGAAGATATCTATAACACACATAACTTAAAGAGGTTTACATCTAGAATATATTCAACACATCAGTGAGAAGATAAAAAAAAAAAAATCCAATAGAAAAATGGGCAAGAAGCTTGAACAGCACTTCCCAAAAAAAAAAAAAAAAAAAAAAAAAAAAGGATATCTGAAAGGCCATCAAGGTATGAAAAACTGTTCATTTAGTAGTTAAGAAAATAGAAATTAAAACCAAAATAAAACAGTAAACAGTATACACCAAAGTGCCTCAAATTAAATAGACTGACAATGACAATGTGGTCAAGTATTTAGAGCAATAAGCACATTCATTCACACATTGCGGGTGGGAGTGCAGATTGGTGTAAACACTTTGGAAGTAGTTTAGCATTATATCAGCTAAGTTAGGCCATATAGATGCTATGTATCAAAGAACAACAATATCAATGGGATATACCAAAGCGCACCAATGTAGCTCATGCATCTACCTGGGGGCTGGACTCAGTTCATCGAGGCTGGCCTCTCTCTACTGGGTTGTGATGGGGCTGGGCTTGGACTCTTGTCTGCAGATCAGTTAGAACTCAGCTGATCTGGGCTGAGCTTAGTTGGAACAGTTCATCTGGCTGGGCTCTACTTCTACTGACTCCTCTTTCTGGTGTATTATCTTTCAAACTGAAATGTATCTTTGTCCAATGAGAGAGGTAGTGAGGGAGATTTAACTTTACCACACTATAAGCAAATAGCAATTTGAGTTGGCTGAATATATTTATTTGAAAAAGTATAATCTCTGTTCTTTAGAACTATTACAAAATATTTGAGAGATTTGCAGAAAGGCAGGAAAAGGAATACAGATTGGTCATTCTAAGTACAGTAAAAGAATGTTAGATACTTGGCCCTTTCCTCTTTGCTCTAGAAAAGGAATAAATATTACATATCTTTCTCTCCCCAATTTACCCATATACAGTATTATTTTCTGGTTTTCTAAAAGTGTTTAAGTACTTTGATATTTTGTACACATTTTATTTCTTACCCTAACCTATTTTTCCCTAGAATTACACTAACATTACAAAAATTCATAACTACAGCTACAGTTTTTAAGAGTTAATTTTCTTCAACATGTTTTTCTCAGTCTTCCCAGAGAAGATGAAGAAAGTGGGCGGAAAGTGAGAGCTTGTTTGATAAGCCTGATTCTTATTCTGTTTTAGTGTGATGTCTGAGGTGTTAATCTTGTCTTGTCTTTTAATCTAGGTAATGATAATGGGTTGTTTTTCAATATTGTTTCAGCTTCATTAATATGTATGTTGTCCTTTTACATTCAAATAGTTCTTTGAAGCTAACTTATAAGCCTCTTTCCTGCTTTAGGCCCAACTGGCTTTCTTTTTTACTTTCACATGTTTGTGTTTTGTATCTCATTATAGTCCTGATTCTTCTATTCGCTGCTCTACCATTATTCTTCCTGATTACCACATATTTTGTGCTTTATGTTTGGTCTTTCAGTATCTTGTCAATTTCATGCTGATAAAAACTTTATAGTAAACTTCAACAACAGTCATTTCAATTATGTATTTGATCAACAGATATTAGTGCTTATCCTGTGGCAGGCACTGTTAAAATCATCTTGTGGACCACTTGGATAACCAGGGCTCCTGCTTCACATGAATGAAGGATTTGGGGATATCTACGCTGATACCTATACTGGTTGTAGCACCCAAGCTTAGCCTGCTCTCTCATCTCCCATAAGGGTGCTTTCATAGTCACAAAAGTCCCCATTGTCAGATATTCTCTAAAAGTAGAGTAGCAAGGTTTGAAGATCTCTCTTTTAGAACCCTTCTGCAGTGCATTTAGTTGGGAGCTACTCCTGTACCCCTCTTAGTACAATGCTGAGAACGTGGGGTTTCCACAGGTCATTCAGCCAAACATCTGCCTTTCAGTTTTCTCAATAAAGCTTGCTTTGTGCTTGCATCACATGTGATAGATGTCTGCCTTCCACCTATAACTCTTCATGGAACCTCAGTGAGTTAGAGATACTATGCAAATAGAGATCACATTTATTTTAGGCCCCCAGAGAGCATTTTGGTTATTAATTTTTACCTGATAAAACTCCATTGTTTGAATAACTTGGGCTTATTTTCATCCTGGTCCTCTTAACAACGTGGCTCTGTTCCATGGTCACAGATAGTACCTCCAGCCAAGTCATCCACCTTGTGTGCCCACAAGCACTGCAATGAGGAAGTTGCCCCAGTAAGTAGATTAGCTCCAACTCAAAAAACCACCAAAGAACAAAATACTTTCAGCTAATAGTCAGTATCATCATCTCCTTACTTGGGAAATAGCAGATAGCATTTGGCTCATTTGTTTTATTGAGAAGTCCCTTTTTCTTTCCTACCAAGTTTATAGGAATTATAAATGAAAGGAAGCAAAAGGGTCTCTAACACTTTGATATACAGAAAGTGAAACTTAAATTTTTTAGTATTTATTATAAGTCTATCATTTTCAAATATAATTTTCTAGCTAAAATAATAAGCATAGAATAAATGAGATTGACCATAAGAAAAAATGCATTTCAGGAAGAAACAAAATGATTCAATAATTTCTCTTTTCATATATTCACTCATTAAACACAAATTTTGAGGTGGATCAACTGTATAAACCAAGGTTTTCAGCAACCCAATAGTGTAGAGTGAAGAAGTGATGGGGGGGGGGGCATTCAAAGATCAGCAAGACACATTCCCTATACTCAGAGAATTCATAGCTTAGTTTGAGATGCACAGAAGTGTGATAAGTGCTATGGTAGAATATGTAGTAAATTTTTCCAGTTCTAGGACACCCTCCATTGGTTTTGGCCCTCTCAGATTAACAAGATAAACATAGTAATAACAAGGATCAATATAGCTTATGTATTTTTAAGGTAAAATATTGACTGCCAGATATTCATCCACACCATAAGGATTTCCAAATGGTAGATTTGGAGACATTCTTAGACTCCGAAGACTCTGCCAGTCTACTTACTCCCAGTTTAGTTGATCCATCTACAGTAAAAAAAAAATTGCAACCCAGGCAATAGTACTGATGCACCTCTTGGTATCTTGTGGTTTACAATACCAAACCATCAGCAGGAAATCTCCCCCTCATGTGTGGTCCTGACATCAGGCACAAGAGATATTACACTAGACAACTTTACATCCTTCTAATATCCTTTCTCTATCATCGAAGTTAAGGCATCTCAGAGATTGCATTTAGAAGTCTACATAGCAGGCAGGAAGAATATGAAGAATTCTAGCTCCGATTATCCAAACAAATCTTAATCATTAAAATAATCTCTTAAATATTCTAAGATACAAACAGAGATACAAGATGTTGAGGGTATAGCCTTAATCACAGGTAAATAAGGGGTGTTTAAAAGGTATTACTTATTATAGAAGGCACATAAGAGAACATAAGGAACATATGAGAGAGAGAAATCAACCTAATAAGAAGTTTAAATGCAAAATTATCATGAAGTTAATGAAGCTTAAGCTTCAAGACCTCTCACTTGCACTGGACCCTTCTGCCCTTGAGAGGGACCCTAGAAATGTATTCACTTCACCATACATCAAATTTGCAAAGTTGTGATATTTTTTTGGGAGTAATTGATTAAGAATGCTAACTTTTTCTCTTCTAATTGCATCCTTCATACATTTCCCTATCTATCCTTTGAGTGGCTTGGAGTGGTTTCAGAACTTTGGAGGATTTGACCAAGAGAAGTTGAGTTGGAGATAGTAGATTATGTTTGTACTAGAGGACCAATGCACGAAATCTGTGCAAGGGGCTTGGCTCTCACAGCCCCTCACAGCCCCAACCAGCACTCACAGCCTCTCACATCTCCGGCTTCGTCCAGAAGATCGTCCGGACCATTGTTCTGTTGTTTGGTCTAATTAGCATATTAGCTCTTTATTATATGGAATGCTTCCCAAGCACTTTCATATATATATATATCTAAGTCACTGCTAACCATCCTGATGTAGGAATGGTTGGGGAATACTCCTGAGAGCCCATTGATAATGCTGCTCACCCAACATTGTAGATAAAGTTTTTGCAACCATATTAATCTCATTGGAGAAAATGATGGCTCAATGATCCTTGAAGATATTGGCCACTACGATATTTCATAGCAGTTATGTTTTCCTTTAGTTTCTTCTTATATTATAATAATTTAAAACACACATAACAATTGGAGTTTTTCTTACCCTTACACTCAAGGGTAAAGAGATAATCTGCCCATGATAAAACTGTTCAAGCTTTGCAACAATAAATAAAATGACATTTTAGGGCCTCTAAAATATATGTAGAAAATTTTAAAGAGAATTCCAATTATAAAATAATTTGCAAATTTTTTTATTGAAAAAGTTTACAAAATTTGCATACAATGTTTTTTAAATATATTTTTTATTGATTTCAGAGAGGAAGGGAGAGGGAGAGAGAAACAGAAACATCAATGATGAGAGATAATCATTGATTGGCTGCCTCCTACATGCCCCACACTGGGGATTGACCCTGAAACCCAGGCATGTGCCCTGACCAGGAATCAAACAGTGACCTCCTGGTTCATAGGTCGATGCTCAACCACTGAGCCACGCTGGCTGGGCTGCATATAATGTTTTAACAATAACTCAAAAAGGAATTTGAAACATTTTTGTAAAATAAGTGAGAAATTATAGACTGTTAATTCAATGAATATGAAATATACCTTCTTGCTCCTAAGTTGAGGGAAAATTCAGATAAGAAAATTAATGACATTTGAGGTAAAAGGGATAGAGATGAACATTAAAATAAAAAGAAATTAACATAAAATGTTATATTTTAACACAAAATTTTAAAATAATTTCAAGGGCAATATCTTCATAAGAGAGAGATACATTTTTAACAGAAGTAATAAGTAGAGCTTGGGATGTTTTCTATCCCAGTTAATAGAGTGGTGTGAATCATGGGAACACATTAGAAAATATAGAAATTATGTGCCACTTTGATATAAAATTCTGGCATAGAGTTATCATAAAAATTATAATGTAGCTAGTAAACAAAGATATCAAACACAAACTGGTAAATAAATGTCTTCAATTCAGAGTATTTGAGATTAGTTACTGTTCAAGAAATCCTAAGATGCCCTGAAAACATAAAGCTAGCTCAAGAAAGAAACTTGATAGAGATTTTGACAAATATGACCTTATCCTTATCCTATATAATAAAAACCTAATATGCTAAGTGTCCAGTCCATCAGTCGGCTGTTCAATCAATCAAAGCGTAATATGCTAATGATATGCTAAGTCCGCTCAACCGCTCTCTATGATGTGCACTGACCACCAGGGGGCAGAGAGCTGACCAATCGACCAGTCACTATGATGTGCACTGACCACAAGGGTGTAGATGCTCCGACTGGTAGGTTAGTTTGCTGCTGGGGTACAGCCAATCGGGACTGAGTGAGATGGGCTGGACATGCCCCGGAGCCCTCCTGCAGTCCCTCCCCAGCTGGCCAACCTCCTGCATCCCTCCCTGGCCCCAATCGTGCACCAGTGAGGTCCCTCAGCCTGGCCTGTGCTCTCTCGCAATCTGGGACCCCTTGGAGAATGTCAGAGAGCCAGTGTCTGCCCAATCCTGCAGGCCAGGCTGAGGGACCCATTGGTGCATGAATTCGTGCACCAGGTCTCTAGTATTAGATAATACCAAATACTACTTCTGAAGCTGAAAGAAACTTTCCTAAATTTTCAACAAAACAAATTCAAAATCAAGTTTAATCAACAGTGATAGAGAAATGTGATAGACCTACTGTCCAAGGGAATGAGTGCACTAACCACAACCAGAAAGCTGGCCTGTTGAACAGGTTTTCCACAGTGGCCATGGTGGAGCAGGCACCCTCTCAGCTCCAACTTACTCCTGTTCTATTCACCTAGCAAGAAATGTTATTATCTGAATTTGCGTTTCAAAAAAGATTTTTATTTGAGGAAGAAATTGTGCTGACCAATCCAGAAGATCACAGTTCACATTTAATCAATTGCCATCCTCATTTATTTGTCATTCTTTTTGAATTTGATCAAGTGGCAGAAATTGAGTCCCCCCTTCTGTAAGTCCAGACTACCTGGATAGGAATTCCAGAGTCTCCATTCAGTAGCTGTGCAACCTCAGGCAAATTTCTTAACCTCTCTTTGCTTTCAAGTCCTCTTGTGTATATGGCAAGAACGTAGTACTTACAACATGAAAATATTTGCAGAAAAACAGTATATATAGTGCTTAGAAGAGCACCTGGCATAGTGACACTATAAAATATAAAAGCATTAGGTATTCTGACTATTGCCCTGGATTCAATCATAAAAGGCCCTAAGTTCTGGAATCAGATTGCCTGGATTTATATTCTAGCCTTGTCCACAACTAACCTTAGGCAAGGAATAAGCCTTTTATGTCTCAATTGCCTCAGTTATAAATGGATTCAACTATTCAACTATTGTAGCTACCTCATAGGGTTATTTGATGATCAGGTGAAATAATATATTTAGAAGCTCTAAGAACGTGGCTGGTCCACAGTCACCACTAGCTACTATCCTGTTTCACACACATTTGTTAAATGTACACAAATTGCACCTACAAAGAGGCC
Organism: Myotis myotis; assembly: GCF_014108235.1. NCBI lineage: Eukaryota > Metazoa > Chordata > Mammalia > Chiroptera > Vespertilionidae > Myotis > Myotis myotis. Next base: position 181,152,333 of record NW_023416335.1, read on the forward strand.
TAAATATAATCCCTGCTCTGAAGAAGGATGCCATCTTAGCAGAAAGATAAATATGTTAACAATAAGGTTAAAAAATGTTCTAGCTACAGAATAAAAGAAAGAATTGGGTGAAAGCGGTGGCTAAGGAGTAAATACAATGGAGGATAAATTGGGCAAAGGCTTTGTGTTGAAATTTTATTTTAATAGCCCCATCAAAGTGTTTATATTTCAAAAAACAGCCAAATATAAAAAGCCGAATGAATAAATTGTGAACCTTGTCTTCTTAGTCATTTAATAAACTGAATCACATCAATTTATAGTAGTGAAGACGTACATCTAAGGCAACTCCAAATGCTGAGATTAAAGAACATGTGGTAAGTGTCTACCTGCAAAGTTGGGAGTTGCCCTGATAAGTACTCAGCTCTAACTAAACTTCTGTGTCTTGTTCTTAGTCTTTAATCTGTGAACACATTGATTTCCTCATTTATAAAGTGGAGTCAATGATACTTACGTGCCCTACTTACCTCAAAGGATTGTTGGAAAGGTTAAATGAGGTAATGGACATAAATACGCTTTCAGCATTGGAAGTATTATATGTGACAAAGCATTATCATTATATTTGAGAACATATCATCCTTCTGAAAATCATTTTAAAAAATCAAAATTTCTCAACCTGTAGGCCAATGGATTGCTAGAGGTGGGTTCTCATTATCCTTGAGTTAATAAACACCTAAATCCAACCCATGAAGTGATTTCTGCTGCCTTAAGAATCATATTAGAACAACATTGAGGAGGTTCTGTTCACTGCTAAACTCTCAGTTCAAGGCCTGAAAGCACTGTTTATTGGGATTTTTACATAAGCTCTTGTTTATCTGTCTTCCTCTTTACTGTGTCCATTGAGGTAACATAAATCCAGCACTTGAATCCAATACACCTATGTATATGACCCTTTATTTTTATGAAGCTTGAATATTCATGGGACAACTGAAAAAATATCTCCAGAACACCTCTTCATTTTTGTTCATTTTTACTATTGTCCTCCTTTCTCCACTTTCAATTTTACCAAATTAGTTCACATCATATTTGTTTCACATTTTACCATTTCATACAGTATGCATAATCTATCTGGTAAAGTTAGAATAGGTTTCTCTAAGTTTTTATTATAAATTCTACAATATGGATAAATCATTATAATAAAATTTTTACATGCTGACATGTATATTTATAAAAATTGATAATAATACACTGTTAAATGAACATGCTCTATGCTTTTATTAAATGGATAGATTATTTCACCTCTATTCCATGAGTATTTTTTGCTTAGCAAAATTTGGTTTTAAATTTAATTCCACTAATTTGTTAGGAAAATAATATTCTCTCTGGTATCATTATTTTCTTCATGATAAAATTTGTAGGAAGCACTTTTAAAAAGTGCGGCAATCTTGCACATATAGGAAAAATATATTATAAATGTTGTGTTAACGATTTAAGTTAACTATTTGTAGGAACATTAATAAAATTATATTTTACTTAATGTCTACTACCTTCCCACACTTTATTAGACATTATTCATTAATTCTTTCAACAGGCCTATGAATTAAATCTTCTTATCCGAGTTTTACATGTAAATTCATTGAGACTGAAAAGTTGAGTTAAGTAGTTCTTAATACTATTAATATTACTGTGGAAATGTTATAGATGAGGAAATTAAGGATTCAAGAAGTTTAGTGATTTTCCCAAGATAGTGTGCTCTAGTTTCACAAGGCTGTTAGTCATTCATGCTCTGATTAGTGTTACTAAAATTTTATCCACCAATTAGCTACCACTTATTATGAAATTTATGGCATTAGACTCCCTAGAGCTACTGATTTTGTTTCCAGATGAATTACATCTATTGAATTCTTGGCAAGCCTATTTATATTATAACAGACCTATACAGGAAAAAGAATACACACACACACACACACACAATATATATATATATATATATATATATATATATATATATATATATCCTGCTAGCCACTTAAATCTATATCAGAAAACTCAGCTCTACCTGGAGCTTTGTAGCCAAAGCAAAGGTTAAAGAATCTTCCTGGAGTTTTTAAAAAATGTATTTGTATTGATTTCAGAGAGGAAGGGAAAGGGATAGAGAGATAGAAACATCAATGATAAGAGAGAATCATCGATCTGCTGCCTCCTACATACCCCCAACCTCCGACTCCCCCCCCCCCCAGCCACGCACCCCCCCCGCACCCCCCCCCCCTCGCGCGCCCACACACTGGGGATGGAGCCTGCAACCCAGGCATGTGCCCTGACCAGGAATGGAACTGTAACTTCCTGATTGAAGCCAACTGGGCGATCTTCCTGGATTTTTGAGATTAGCCCCTATCCATGCTTCCACTTTATTCCATTACCAGAAACATCGCAACCACAGATACAGATATAGGGAATTAAGGTTATGATGTTAATTAGATTACAGATGTCCAGTGGATAGGAAGATTGCTGATGTAGAGTAGATACAAATAAAGTCTGGTTGTGACAGACTTGATCTACAAATTAGCTCCTCGAAGACCACTAGTGTGCGGTAGTGTGCGGAAGCCTACTCTGCTATTGCCAATGTTGGCTAATAAGAAGCTTACTTAAAAGGTTAATAAAAAGATTAACAGGAAGGTTAATAAAAGCCTTTCATCTTCAAGACAGAATAAAGCCTAAATACTAATTTTCCTAAAGTTTTACTAGAATTTCTATCAGAGGTGCACTTACATATAACAGGTGAAAAATGCAATTTATCAAGGAAAATAATTTTTTTAGAAACTCACACTGTTTCCATATTCTCTGTGGCTATTCTAATTGTAGTCCCATTAAATATTTACATGCCATTGAAATAATAAATTGTCTTCTTTTTAAAATGTGACTTTTTAATTGGAAAAAAAATGTACAAAGACATTAAAATATTTTATTAATGGTTACCCAATTTCGTTGGAAGTTTAGAGCCTTAGTTCTTATTTCTAACTTTCCTCAGCTCAGAAAAATGTAGATTTTCTTTGCAAGAGTCACTGTGTAAAATATTCTGAGATAGAATTTTTTATCATAATTAATAATAGATGAAAATTTCTGAGTTTTTGATGTTCTAAACTCTATGCTGTTTGATTTAGGGTGTCTTTATAGTTGTTTTTCTGGTAATTCTCAGCCTTTTCCTGTTGGTATAAAGGTTAGCCATCTTTCTTTTTCTAGATGGGTCTGATATAATTTTGCTTTTTTCCATATATCCATGTTTTACTTGTATGTATATTTTAATAAAAAGACCAATTCTATCATAATGAGACTAGACTACAAATTTTTTACATTTCAGGTGGAATTTTTAGCACATCTATACAGCTACGAAAACACTTTGCTATATGCATTCTCGAAATGTAAGCACTACATGTGAGCATCACAACTTTTAAAACTTATTTCCAAACCAGGCACCCACTCTGGTGACAATGATCAAAGCTAACACATAAATTTTGTTCATTGTGAAGGGTTTAGTACAAGTGCTAGCACATTATTATCACGACATTCTCCTTTTAATTTTGTTTTGTAGTTATTTGAGGCCATTAAAAATGGAAAGTTGAAATAAAGTTTCAATTCATACAGTGCAGATATTTTCCATAGAAAGCAGTCATGGAGAATGCAATCCCTAGGATGTCTTCTGTTTTTCTGTGGTGTCTTTCTCTTTCTATGTTGAGCTATAGGCTCTCGGAGCAGGCAGCAACAATATAGGTTTTATCATATGCTCCCTTCCCTTCTAGTATCTGCAATCTGGCTGCTAATTCGCACCTCTGCAATGGGAAAACTTCATTGTTTTGATGTCCAATTATCAATTTGCACCTATAAGCCCTGTGATGTGTCTCACGTTTATTGTTGAGCTTCTGTGCATTTTGGTGGAAATGGATAACTTTACCTATAACATATGGGTTTGTAGTCAAAGCAGAGCCTGTGTGTTTCTGCTATCTATACCTTCCAAAGTTGTTAAATATTTTGGTAAAAAAGGATCGGTGAGTCATAGCTAAGTGTAGTTATTCTTATAAAATCCAGCATGACTGACCACTTTTATTTTTTATCATTATAACTAAATAAACAGCCACTTATTTTCCTTCTGATAACCTTGGGCAATAGCATTCTTTTGTATATTTGGCCTTTTAAAAACTATGGTTGGGTGGTCTATGATTACTATAGAATCAGGCATTCACAGTTAGCAATTCTTTTTCAAAACTTAGAAAAATGTTTAGTGAGAAAACAGTGTGTTTGTTTTTTGTTTTTTGCAAACTGCTGCATTTCTAAATGTTTCCAGGAAATAAAAAATTATGCCCAGTGTAAATTGAGGCATTTTCATTCTCAAAATGTGATAATCGTTTTCCTTGAAGCCAGAATTGGCAAAGTACTCACTACAATTCCTGATACATACTATACTTCTTCGTAATTGTTGCCTGTCCTAAGAACAGCTATTTTCACATCAGTATTTTCAGATTGAGCACCTTTCAGGGAATGCTGTCAATCTAAAAAATCCAAGTTACCGAATTAAAAGCTATAAAGAGGTAAACGCAATGTTTCCACTCTTCTAGTCTAAGGAGACTATGACTTTAAGTAGTAGCTTAGGACAGAAAAATCTGTTTAAATAACTAAAATTAATTTTAAGGAAATCATAAGAGTAGAGGCCTATACAAATTATATGGGCCTGAATCTCCCCATTTAATGCTGAAAGCAAGCCTTTTTTGTGGATGTAATTTCCCCTCCTTTCAATAATGAGGCGCAAAAGGGTTTGGAGAGTTGTCAAAAGTCAAATATCCAGAAAGGGACAGAGATCTGAGTCTGAGTCCAGAGGCTGAGATCTTAACTAGGTTCTACCACTTCCTAGTGACAATAAATTTTAAAGAGCGCAGAACTTGGTGAAAACAAAAATGAGGTTTGCTTTCCACCATGAATCAGAGGTCTGCTCTGAAACCCAGCAAAACAAAGTTTCTTGACACTCTGAACCAGAGTTACCCATCCCTGAGGAATTCAGCCTCAAGTTGAGAAAAATCTCCCAGTCATGAAAGAGACTTTGAAGTCACTTGTATGACTAGAAACACCTACAGGTCCTATTCATCTCTCTTTTACTGGGGATTTCATTTGCTTTGTTTCACTTCATTGGGGGTCTCATTTGTATTTCCAAAAGTGAAAAGTCTCCTTACCCTCATTTAACTAATGAGGAAACAGACACAAAAGTATTACTAGACCTAGAAAAGTTCACAACCTTATGTTTTGAGCTGCTGAGTTCCTAATGTCTGACCTTTTAGAGCACTGGGCAAGAAATCAGCACCTTTCTCTGTGACCTAATTGTACAAAAACACATGCAAAACTAAATGTTACCCAATTTAACTAACATAAAAGACACCCTATGACCTTTAGAATACTGCAAAAACACTGTTAATTTAGGATATGTTTATGGGACCTTCACAGTGAGTGAGGCATTGCAACTCTGATATTGAGAGAAGGTAAATAGGACGGAAGAAATTTGCTCATAGCAAGGCTTGGAGGATACTCTGATCTATCTCATGCTGACTCAGTTACTACTCACACATGAATTTATTACGAATTTATATACATATGCTGTAATATCAGGGAATGTATTAAGAGATGTAGACAGAAACTAACCCTGCTCTCAAAGTGCTTTCAACTTAGGTCAAATACGTCCTACCTCTCTAGTTTAAAATAAATATTAAAACTCTTAAATTGGATGGATTAATTTGCATATCAGTACTCAATTATAATTTGCCACTGGATTTCTGCGAAAGAACTTTAATTGAATCTACCATATTGTGTCCAAAATTTGTTTTAAGCATAAATGTGGATCGTTCACTTTATACTTTTATTGTTTCTTACACGGTGTTTCAGAGTAAATTTTTAAAATATGTATGCCTTTTAATAAAAATGTATGTGCATTATTTAAAAGTATTATTGGATTAAGACTAAAATAGCTTTATTATAATATGATGTTTCTAAAGATGCTTTTCTATAACATCTAGATCTAGCAATCTCCTCCCTATTAGTTCTCTTCTATGAGCAATTGACAGAAGTTGAAAATTTAGTATATAAGGAATATTTAAATCTATATTTCTGATAACTGTTTATATTTTAAACTTAATGCATTCAGTAGTTAGAAGCACAAATTACTCAATTAAAAAGTGAATGTTCTTTGAAGTTTCTTTGTGAAAGAAAAGACAGTCACTATTTCTGGAGAATTTAACCTGAAGTTATCTTCATCAAAGACCAAAGGCTTACTTCATACCACCTAGGATTTATTGTTTCTTCTAATGTCTTTAAATGTATATATATCCTGCAGAAAGGAAGCAAGTGTGTCAAGAGCATGGGAAGGGACAGAAAACTTGGCAGAGAAAGCATGCACAGCTCCCTGGAACAGCTTTGAGGAACATGTGGGCTGCAGAGAGGGAGGTATCGTATGGTGGTTGTTTCATATATAAGGACAGCATGAGAGAAAGGTGACAGGAATAGAGGTGATACCAAGCAAATTTCAAAAAAAAAAATACTCAATGTATTTTCTGTCCAGAATAGGGCCCCCAAAAGTCAGTTTTCATTGTAATCAGACTATATGCTACTAATAAAGAGCTCATCAGAATTTGGGGATGAATTCAGCGAATGTCGCCATCTGAAATTGAGGCAAATAAGAATCTGCATAAAACAGATAAGTTTTGCTATCTGCAGAAGTGACTCATCTTGAATATACTGCTGATGAGTACAGGAATTCCCCATTTCCTATTGTTAAGGTTCTATGGTATCACCCATAATTCATTAAGATGGCCATGTCAGAAAAACATGACTAATATGTTAAATTGAAGAAAGCCACAATCTTTATAACACCTTTGGTATGAATGAACACTGCTTTGGATGACAAATAAAATGAATAATTGGATATTAAGAATTTTTCCTCTGTTTTTAGGGGAAAGTGGGCTCCTGTCATTTACTTGATCAATCCTGGTTCTTTAAGAAGGGGTATTTTAGAAATGAGTCAAATAAATCCAAGTAGATTTCTAAATCCACTACTCCAATGACAGTGCTCTTGTTCCAGTCGCCAATGATCTCAGTCTTGCCAAATCAATTAATTATATGTTCGAACCTGACTTGGGCCCTCGCCAGTACTCAACTTCCTTCCTCTCGAGGCATTCTCTTTTTTGATACTGTGACACATCCCTCTCCAGGTTTCTTCCCATTTCACTGAATGCTTCATTTCCCTTTCCTTTGCTAATTTCTTTACTGCTTAATCTCTAAATATCAGAATTCCCTGAGGCTTGAACTTTGTTCTCTTTTTTTTTTTTTTCTATATTTACATATTCTTTCTAAGTGATCTCATTAAGACCCATGGTTTTATTTTTTGTTCTATTTCTTTAAAAAATGCATTGGGATTTTAATGGGGATATAAAACTGAAACTCATAGACATAGACAATGATATGGTGGTTACCAGAGGGAAGAGGTTGGAGGGTAGTAAAGGGTAAAGGGGGCCAAATATATGGTGACAGATGATTTGACTTTGGGTGGTGGGCACACAATGCAATATACAGATCATATATCATAGAAATGTGCACTTGAAACCTATATAACAGTGGTTCTCAACCTTGGCTGCACATTAGAATCACCTGGGAATCTTTTTAAAATCCTGATTTCTGGGCCTCATCCTCTGGAAATTCTGTTTCTTTGTTATGAGGTGGGGCCACAACATTAGTAACAAAGAAACAGAATTTCCGGAGGATGAGGCTCAGAAATCAGGATTTTAAAAAGATTCCCAGGTGTTTCTAATGTGCAGCCAAGGTTGAGAACCACTGCTATATAATCTTATTAACCAATGTCACCCCAATAAATGTAATTAAAAAATAAATTCAGGCTAAGTAAACAAAATAAAATTGAATGAAGAGCTTTAAAAAAGTACCCATGGTTTGAAATACCATCTAGATTCAGATGACAATTAATATAACTTTAATACTGAATTAAATATTTGTATATCTATCTATCATTTTTACTTAGATGGGTAATATGTATATCAGAGTGAATATGACTGATAGCAAGTATTTCATGCCCCCACCTGCTCCATCCCAGCGAATGGAATTTTCACTTGTCTAGGTGATCAAGTCATAATCTAAAGCATATCCTTGATTTCTCTTCTTCTCTCACACAGGGATAGTCTGTTAATCTAATTCCAAAGCACATCCTTAATATGTCCACTTCCCTCAACTTAACTCCCTGCTCCAAGTCACCTGGATCAGTGAATCAGCCTCATAATTGATCTCTACTTCCCTTCAATTCTCACCTGAGATCTTTAACAGACAGCATCTCTTCCCTATTGAATTCTTCATTGCCTTCTGATTACAGTCAGAATGAAAACTCGAGAATTTGAATCCTGGCCAGTGAAAGCATTATGTTCCCCCTCACTCACTAGACTCCAGTCACACTGGTCTTTCCTGTTTTCAAACACACCCAGCTCAGGCCTGATTTCTGGATTTTGCACTTGCACTCTCCCTGTGGCAATCTGTCCCCAGATGCTCATCTGTCCAACTTATCTATTATTTAGGTCTCATCTCCAATGCCACTTCCTCCAAAAGGCATTTCCTGATCATCTAACCTGAAGGAGACCTCCTCCCACAGCAGTTTCTCTTATCACATCACCATGCTTTGTTGTCTGTGTAATATTTATCAAAATCTAAAGTCATCTTCTTTATTTATTCAATTGTTTCTTTTCCATCTCATTCCCTATATCTGTCTTGTACATAGTTGTATCTCTATTTCCTGGAGTAGAATCTGATATAGAGTATAAAAACTTAGCAAATATTTTTAATTTATTATTTAAACATCTGTAATTATATATATATACATATATTAAATTGTATTATATTAAATGAATCAGATATGTGAAATATAAATATATGTTCTTCATGCAGAGAGCATATATTTATATATCATATGTTAATATAATATAGAATATGTAAGTATAGGAAATATTACCCTCATAGAATCCTATAATGAGACAGTATTAAATATATATACGTATATGTATATACATATATATACATTTTATTGAGAAGAACAACAAAATCAGAGTAGTTAGGAGTTTCAAAGTTTTCTTGGCAAGAGCCTTATCTTTGTCTGTTGAGATTTAAACTCATGCTTTAAAAAATATATAATCCTGACTAATAAAAGCCTAAGCAGTCAGCACAAGATGGCTGCGAGCACAGCAGGCGTTCGCAGGTGGGCAGGGCTGGGCTTGACACTGCATGCATGAGACAGAGTCTGCTTGGGAGTCCCGCCTCCTCCCAGCTCCATGCGTGGAGCCAGGAGGAGGTGGGTCCACTCGCTCCGCGAGGCAAGGCCTGCCTGGGAGTCCCCTGGCTCCACACAGCGAGGCCTGCCTGGGGGTCCCCCAGCTCAATGCAGCAAGACCTGCCTGGGAGTCCTGGGGGTCCTGCCTACCTCTTTGGGCAATCCATTGAGGAGCCCCAGATGGGTGGGCAGGGTCTACCTCTTTGGGGTGATCGATCACGTGGCTCCTGCACTGTGACAGGGCACAGGCCAGGCTAGGGGACCCCCCCGCCCCCGAGTGCATGAATTTTGTGCACCGGGCCTCTAGTTATTCTATAATACCTAGAAGGTTAAACAAATCTAGACATTTTTATCTTGGTTTAATAGTAACTTTGTAAAGTTAATTTATGTGGCTAAGCCCCTCAGAGTCCTGTAATCTCTGAGTATTCGAATAAGTGTACATTTCTGGACCTGCTATGTTGAGTCCAGTTTCTAGGTACACTGAGAAACTGGTATTCTGGGAAACCTAATCTCTATAATTAGTCAGACTCTATCAACATTCACAAAATTTCACTGGATTTATTTCTGATTCCCTCTCTGTAGCCCAGAAATAACAAACCTAGTCTGGAAAACGAAGATCAGCCTGAACAGGTGAGAGATACTCTAAACCTGAATATAAGAAAGCTTAACTCTTTTGTAACAAAGAACAGCAATATGTCATATTGGTGGTCCTTAAAGAAATGGTAAAGATTCAGAAGTTAGAGCCCTAGCTGATTTGGCTCAGTGGATAGAGCGCAGACCTGCGAACTGAAGGGTCCCAGGTTCAATTCCAGTCAAGGGCTGGTACCTTGGTTGCAGCCCCCTCCCTGGCCAGGGCTCGTGCAACCAATCAATGTCACATTGCTATTTATCTCTGTCTTTCCCTCTCTCTTCCACTCTCTCTAAAAATCAATGAAAAAATATCCTCTGGTGAGGATTTAAAAAAAAAAAGATTCAGAAGCAGATACGTCTTTATTCCTGTGTTTCTTTACTCTTTATAAAGACAATCTGTTTAGAGAGGAGTGGAGATAATGAAGAAGGGTCCTACCTTGTTTTAATGCTGAGTAGGTTGTTTGAGAGGTATATGTTCTGAAAAAAAATGCTGGAAAGGAAGGGTAATGTTTATACTAAAAGTCCGCAAAATCAATAATTTCTTCATTTAAATGTATTTTTTTTTACAATATCTAATAGAGTGCCATGTTTACATGAAATACCTAATATATGCTTTAGGAAGATAAGAAAGAAATGAGTTAGTTGTTGTAATTGATGTATAATTCTATCTTTTACTTGAAGAACTGGGCCAGACAAAATTATTGCTGGCTAGAATAAAAGGAGGGAGAGAAGAAAACAGAATGTAAAACCTCACAGCCCAAAATATAGAAAATGAGGGTAAAGCAAAGAGTGATGAAAGTCAGTGGTGGTTTTTATAAAAGAGTATTAATGACAGAAACTCAATTACTTTCAAAGATGAATTACTAAGCTTCGAATTGGGATTGTCTTAGCCAAACCATACACATATATTACTTTCAAATTGTAAAAATGGCCTTGGTGAGCAAATTACATTTTCAGTGTTTAGTTATGGATTTAAAAGCAAACTATTATTAAGGCTAATACAGCATATTTCTTCATAAATATAATAAAATTATGTACAGTTGGAAAAATCTACCTTTGCTTAGAATAAACTGAATTTTAGTAATATAATAATTAATCCCAGTAATAATAATTGTTACACATTATTACAAACTTACATTTACATGATCTGAATTATAGTATTAAAATATGTTATAAATATATAAAACAATGAATCATAAATGCTTTAAATAATAAAACCTTAATATATACACAATAGTATTCACATGTTATAATCTATTAGAATATGAATTTTTTACCAAGCACATTCAATGAGCTTAACATTGACAGAAATGTGGGCACATCCAGTACTGTTTCAACTCTATTGGTAATTTATTTGGGTGATTGAATCATGACTTTTCCTTATGTTAGGCACTAAATTAGCTCTTTAAAGCCACTAAAATATGATGTACAGAACTGAAGTAGGGTTTCTAAATAACATCTGATGGGTAGGGAGATTACTAAATACTATTGATTCTTGTCATCAAAATGTGACCTCCATTCACATCTGTTTAGAAAAGCACAATCTAATCATATCTCAAGTTCTAAGAATATTAATACAGTAGCACCATCTTTCTTTAGCACTGATGTAAGAATGTTGAGGTAAGGAGTAATTTAGATAGAATCTTAATGTTTGGTTATGTGATAATGCTATGAAAACATACAACAGACTACCTTGACAAGACTTCCTTGATGAATGAATTAGTTCCTCCATGATTTTAAATATTTGTACAAAACGTTTAAGATCTATAAGCTTAATGAGCTGGGAAAGGTAAAGGCAAAATCAAAATATCTTGCATCTGGCAAATTGAGTCCCATTCCTCTTTAAATTCCAGCGGCTAGGAGAACAGATCAGGGAGGAGAGTATCCAATCAATCAGATGACAGGACTTGCCCTTCATGCAGCATGATCTCAGGGCACTTAACTATAAGGCAACTCGCTTTCCTGACTACAACAGAAGGAAGGCAGAATAAAACAAATTAGTCTAAGACTCAAAAATGCCAAGGGCCCTATTAAGTATAAAAAGCTAATAGGGCATGCTTACACCCATAAGTGTGTGCATGTGTCTCAGAGAATGGCAATGTAAAAAGAAAGCAGCACATGCTGCTTTAGCAAGACCATATAGAGTTTTCTTGATTCATAAAACCTGACTTAGGAGCAAATCTCACACAAAACAAAGCAGCTTTAGAAGAGGAGTTCGGGTGGAAAGACAACAGGGTTACTTAGATGCCAACGTTAGTTTTTTTTAACATCACCAAAGCAATTCACGTTATGTTTTGATGCTATAGTGGTGGAATACTGAAAACAAACAAACAAATAACAACACACTCCTTCCTGCAGAAGTATTTTATGCACTGGGGGAAAATTAGAGAGAAAATTTATTTTAGTGGTAATATCAAGAGAAATCTTGGTGATTATATGCAACTTTACATCCTCTATTATTTTCTATTTCTTGCTATTTCATCAGTCTAGCTTTTTCTTTAAAAAATACACTATAATAAAGACATCCTATGTGATTTCATTGATGTGTAATTGAAATCACTACTGGAGGCAGTTGCTAAAACTATATCCAAAGATAGGCTGCAAAATACATTGTGATATGTATATTAAAACTGGAGTAGAATAATTACAACATTACCTTCAAAAGGTCTTGGTATGAAAGAAAAGGCGTAAGTCCTTTTGCATATGTGTTTTGTTTCTATTGGGTGAATAAAATATGGAAAATATAAAATAAAATAATATTTTCTTACAAATAATGTTTCAAAATTCCATTTCTTATAGAGTGAGAAATCACAAAATGAGAGGCATTTGGAGATCTGTTTTAGTTAATAAGGAAACCAGATGGCTATAACATAGAAGGCTCAAGATTATAGGCCATTCTGACAAATAAATGGTCAGTAAGAATTTATCAATCTTTTCCATGTGTCCACAGTTATGGAATTGCCACTATCACCATTCCACACCCAAACCCCCGGCCAAGACTGACCCAGGGGAAACATCCAGGATGTGAATGATGGAGGACTGGGAAGCTCCCTCAGAACTCCCAGGCAATATTCCTACTGAGAAAGCCCTCCCCTATATTGTACATTATAGACCCTCACAGTGATTGTCTATGTCCACAACATGTCCATTTCACCATTTAAGGAAGAAGTTCATCTCTTAATAACTGTCTCAGCAGGTTTTATGATCAGCCACCAAAGATGTAGATTCACCATTGCAGTATCACAGGTCATTGAAATCCATACCTATCCAAATTATTCTTAACTAGAGGCCCGATGCACAAAATTTGTGCAAGAGTAGGCCTTCCTTCCCCTGGCTGCTGGCATGGGCTTTCCTCTGGCACCCAGGACTCGGGCATCCCTTGCAGCCCTGGCTTTGTCCAGAAGGTCATCTGGAAGGATGTCCAGCCTAATTAGCACATTACGCTTTTATTATTATTCTTAATAGTAATAATAATGGTCAAGATTTAAAATTATGTAGGCACCACTACATTATTTGCTTCGAAGAGAAAGTGCCTAAAACTAAGAGAGGTTAAATTACTAAGATTATAACTGTTATAATGGGCAAGCATAACCTTGAACCCCCATATATTTTATTCTAAAATACACATCTTTAAACCACTATTCCAAATTAAGGTAATTAAATTATGTATTAAAGCAAGCATAATTCACACTTATGACAACTAAAGCAAAGTAAAGACAAATGCATGAAGAAAAAACTAAATTAAAAGGGACCTTCTTGGTTTTCCCTCAGAGACAACCAAGATGACTGCATAGGTAAACACCTGAACTTGCTGCCATGGACAACCACATTAAAACACAACTAAAAGACAAAATGAGTATCATCCAGGACCACAGGAAGGCTGGCTGAGTGGAAATTCTAAAACCAGAAGGAAAGAGAAAAGCGCATTGAGTCCGGTAAGAGATGCAGAGGTATGGAAGTGTGGAGGTACGGAGGAGCGCATGAAAGGGGCTGGCAGCTGGCTATGCTGTTGTCTTTTTCAATCAGGAGGGAGATACAAGCTCCTGACTGCTCTGAACTCCAGTTACAGGAGAGAATCTGCGGACCCAGACTCATATGGAGAGAAACTGGACTGTCTGGCCTCTGGCCAGAACGTGAGGGAGGCTTTCTCGCAGAGGTGCTTGCAGTGGTCATTGCTCCTACACAGGGCCGTGGGACACAGAAACCCGGGGACCTCTCCAGGGCAGGGCCAACTGGCAGCCATTGCTGTTCGTTTCGCCCTGGTGATTCCCTGAGACCCCACCCCACCCAATTTACAACCCCACCCAAGTTGTGCGCAGAGGCTTTTGCATACAAATGGCCTGGCCTTTCTCCCCCTAAAAACCTGTCAAACTGCAGCTGGGTCAGAGAACCCCAGAGCTTCCAAAAGAAGGCCTAAGGCTCATCAGCAGCCTGCATTGCTTCACAGGTGTGCCTCATCTAGGCACCTCCAAACCCCAAACAAAGAGAAAGAATCTGAAGACCTCTCTGTAGCTCCTGCTGGGTGGCCTCAGGCAATAGCTGTCTTTGCACATCCTTGGAGATCCAAGAGCCAGTGTACCCAGTGGTCAGAGTGAGACCATCCAGATTACAACTCTTCACATCCATAAGAGACTCACTCAGGGGGCAGACTCAGTGAGTACCAAAGCCCCACTGAAGCAAGTCCTGCCCCATAAGGGTGTCTCCAGCTCAGAAGTTCTCCCACTGTAGACACAACTGGTCCTCACAGCCAATTGTGTCAATTCCTCCCAGTGATACCAACAGCAATCAAGGCTAAACTATAACAAGACTGTGCACACAGCCCACCAAGAGTATCCACCTCAGGTAATTTGGGAGGCTGAGCCACTGGGCCCTATAGGACACCTAGCACAGAAAGCCACTCTATCAACACAGGGAAGCAGCCAAAATGCGGAGACAAAGAAACAGGTCACAAATGACAGAAATGGAGGAAAGCAAACTACTGGATATAGAGTTCAAAATCACAGTTATAAGGTTACTCAAGAATTTTCTAGAAACCTAAGAGAAATATAGTGAGACCTTCAAGAATATGAAAAAGGACCAATTAGAAATTAAGCATACACTGACTGAAATAAAGAAAAATATACAGAGATCCAACAGCAAACTAGAGGATCCCAAGAATCAAGTCAAAGATTTGAAACACGAAGAAGCAAAAAACACCCAACTGGAAAAACAAAATGAAAAAAAGAATCCAAAAATACGAAGATAGCGTAAGGAGCCTCTGGGACAGCTTCAAGCACACCAACATCCGAATTATTGCGGTGCCAGAAGAAGAGAGAGAGCAAGATATTGAAAACCTATTTGAAGAAATAATGACAGAAAACTTCCCCTACCTGGTGGAAGAAATAGACTTACAAGTCCAGGAAGCACGGAGAACTCCAAACAAAAGGAATCCAAAGAGGACCACACCAAGACACATCAAAATTAAAATGCCAAGGACAAAACACAAAGAGAGAATATTAAAAGCAGCAAGAAGAAAACAGTTAGTTACCTACAAGGGAGTACCCATATGACTGTCAGCTGATTTCTCAACAGAAACTATGCGGGCCAGAAGGGAGTGGCAAGAAATGTTCAAAGTGATGAATACCAAGAACCTACAACCAAAATTACTCAGCAAAGCTATCATTTAGAATTGAAGGTCAGATAAAGAGCTTCACAGATAAGAATAAGCTAGAGTTCATCACCTCCAAACCAGTATTATATGAAATGCTGAAGGGTATTCTTTAAGAAGAGGAAGAAGAAAAAGTTAAAGATAAAAATTATGAACAACAAAGTGACAACAAATACATATTTATCAACAAGTGAATCTAAAAATCAAGTGAATAAAAAATCTGATGAACAGAAATAAACTGGTGAATAGAATAGAATCAGGGGCATAGAAAGGGAGTGGACTCACAATTCTCGGGGGGAAGGGGGTGTGGGGGGTGCGGGAGGAGACTGGACAAAAATCATATACCTATGGATGAGGACAGTGGGGGGGGGGGTAAAGAAAAGGGTGTGGGGTGGTAACCAGGTGGAGGGGAGCTATTGTGGGGGGGGGGGAGAGGAACAACTGTAATAATCTGAACAATAAAGATAAGAAAAAAAAGGGACCCTCTCACTCGCCTAAGAGGCTATCAACTGATCTGAATAAGTTATTATTACAATACTAGTGGCCCGTTACACGAAGATTGGCGCAATAGGCCTTCCTTCCCCTGGCTGCCAGGCACCAGTTTTCCTCCGCCACCCGAGACCCAGGCCCCCAGTCCCTCTTTGAGTAGAGCCCAGGGCTGGCAGCAAGCTTGGCTTCCTCCATCGCCGGGAGAAACCCAAGCCTCCTGCTTGCTCCAGCTCCATGACTGCCACCATCTTCAGTCATCTTCAGTCTTCGCTCTGCACCTGAGTATGCAAATAAACCGCCATCTTTGTTGGGTTAATTTGCATAGTCGCTCTGATTGGCTGGTGGGTGTGGCAGAGTGGCGGAGTGACCGAGGGATGGTTAATTTGCATGTTTCTCTTTTATTATATAGAATTAACTTACTGTTAGAAACCTCTCAGCAGCTTGTCCTCAACTCTCAAAAAGCAGATGTCTCCCTAGCAATAATCTGGTCCCTTAGAGCTTCAGAACTGATCAAGGAGAAAATGTGTGTTTACCTGTCTGGCTTTCTCTCTGTGGCAATAGTGGCCACGCCTTCCCCACCATCTCTGTGAGGAGGCACTCAGCTCTTCATGAAGAAGATAGAAGGAAAGAAAAAGGAAATCAATCTTTTGCTTCCCAAGGCACCAACTCTTTATTTGAATGTTTCTTCACCACAGTTACCATCTCCTTATAGTATATCTGCCCAATTAAGGGGGTTTATTCCCCAACCTCCAAGAATGGAGCGAAGTGATCCTTTCCCTCTGCAATTACTAATACACATGACTTATTCATTGTTTTGTTTTAGAAGTGTTTTTCACTACGATTTGAAGGCATTTAAAAAGAAATAAGATTAAAACTTTGAACTTAAATTCAACATGTTTTTAACTGGTTTTATATCTGTAGAACTTAAATTTTTCTCCTGAAGACCATTCAAAATGACTCTAAAGAGGCCCAAGATCTACCTACTTCCAGGAGCCTGACTATTTAGTGCTGGTGAACGTTATTAATTCCTTTCAAAAGAACTATCATGAAGGTGAGTTTTCAAGATGTGCAATTGGCTTTTAGGAATCTGACATATATGAAGGCTAACAGCTCTTCTGGAGCATAACTTTCCAGTGGAATCCCCCAGAAGTAAAAATCTGAAATGCAGGAGATCCTTGCATGTGGAGATTTTCCATCCATGATTCTGAGCAGCCATGAGTATTCTCAAAGGTCTCATAATATGTAATCATTTGTGCTTTTTGTTGAGGCATGCATTTCAATCACTGCAGGCTGTTTTGCCTAACTCATAACTCAGTCTTGCCAACCTCCCAGCATCAGCATTTGGTCATGCATGCCATATTCTCTACTCATTCCTGGGAACCATTGATGCAATTAAAGTAAAATCCAAACCTCTTAAATGGCCTACACATCCCTATATGGTCTGCTCCTTTCCACCCCACCCAACTTTCTGGCCCCATGTCAAACTACCCTACTTTCTTGTTCCTCTACAGCCATCCTGGTCTTCTCACTGAACACAGAAAGTCCATCATGAAGCAAGAACTTTGCCCTTACTATTCCCTTGTCCTGGAGTACTCTCTCTCTTCCCCTTGTTATCTACCTTCTTGGCACATTTTTTCCATTCTAGTGTCTGCTGTTAACATTTTATCAGGGAGGCCTTTTTTGACCCTTATATCAAAAGAAGACTCCCAATACTGAGCCTTCCTATCTCCTTTCCTCACTTCATTGTTCTTCATGATACTTATCACCATTTAAAATACTGTACTTACTTAATTAGTGGCTTATAGTCTCTTTCAACTCTCCATTCACTCCCAGACTGCTCCTTCCTGCTTCCTGCTTCTTGACCCTCTGGGACACCTTTATTCCTGTTACCAAGCCTCTGGTAGCTCCAGGATATCCTTCTAGAAAATCCCTTTCTTCTTCAGTAGTTACAGTTTAACCTACGTCAGCGTCAGCGTCAGCCTGTACTAAGAATCTCTAACTGGCACACCAGACCTCTGTTTTCCCATTCCTAAAATGAAAGGGGGTTAACTTCCAATGGTCCTTTTGTCACCAGAGAACCTTTTAAAAATTGAGCTGTATGGTTGAAAGAAAATCAACAAAACAGATGAAAACTGCAGTCCCTTTGTATGGTGAATTGAAGTCATTTTCTAGTTACAATTAGATCCCATGATTTTATACCAGGTAGCAAATCACTCAATTACTAGACAATAGAGTTCTGCCAGAAGGACCTTCCAAAAAGTAAAGCTCTGCCGATGCCTGCTAGGCTTGCAGAACCTTGGAAATCTCATCTGCACTCAGCAACCCACCTCAGTGAAAGTGTTGACTTCAGGGGTGTGAAGTCCAGCTGGTGCTGCTGCCTACCCCCTCCAACCTGGACTGTTAAGGCTACTTTTGATAATCCTCTCTAGCCTCCTCAAGGCAGAAACATCAAAAGGGCACATCAAAGCTCCCCATCACAGTGGAGAGAAGCCCTGCAAACCAGGTGACAACTTTTCTCTTCAGGCTCCTCAACACATACAAGCTGTAGGCCTTCCCCCAGGGAGGAGAGAATAATTTTTAATTCTCAGCTGCCTGCCCTGAGGGAGGCAAGAGACACCATCTTTGCAGGTAGAGGATCAAGCCACTCCTCCCAATCACACATTTCTGAGAGTTGGAGTGCTGTACTAACCACAAAAACCACACACACGCAAGAAAAGTTTGAGCCACGCTTCACTGGTGTGTGTATTGTAAAGTGCAAAGAACAAAAGCTGAGAATGATGAAGTGAACATGTGCTGTATCACTGACATGCGAGACAGGCAATTAATGAAACTCTGGGACTCTGTATCAGCTGCCTGCTGACTTCTGCAATTGAATGAAAACCATCATAAGAATAATACAAGGACTTGCCCTTGTCCTTCTTGTCTATGTGTTTATTTAATTTTCTGTCCAACTGACTCTCAAATAAATTGGAAACAGCTGCCATTTTTTGATTCAGTAGCTCCATTACCCCCTTGTGACATCATTCTGGGCACGAACACTAACAATAGGTCATTATGTAGCAATTACTTTATTGATTTATGGAAGTTTTTAAGCTCCATCAGGAATATGCACAGTCAAGGGGGGGAAAAAAGGCCACTTCTGTGCTCTTGCTAAGGAGAAAAACTGAACTGCAGTGGCTGGAATAATGTTGCTCAGATGGGACCTTCCTTACCGAGGAAAACCATAGGAACAATTCCTGTTTTGTTGATTTTCTTTAAGTAAGAGAGAGAGATGGGGAAAGACTATAAAGTTTGAAAGTTATAGTACCCATAATTGAATGAAGTAACTAAATAAACAGATGACTCAAGTGCTGCTGTTATGTAATAGGAGGACTTCGGTGATATAATAGAAGTTGCTTAAAACAAATTAACAGTGTTGAAACTCCCATGACGAATGAACTTTGTGAGCTTACGCATAACATTTTAAGAACACCACTGCATAAAAACATGCTTTCTTTCTCAGTTCAAATGGATATCATAAGACTTCACATTGAAGTTAAAGGCTTGCCCCAAACCATTCAGTGGATCATACTTTTAACTGCTGTCAGGTCTTAGGCTGTTTTCTTGGGCCTCATTATGTAAATAAGCAAGAGTTTTCTCTCTCATAAATAGCTGGCTTTATTTGACATTCTCCTGGGCTGGGGAACTCTGGTCTAAAGATAAAAAATAAAAAATGAATAATGTGCCCTCTGGCTAGTAACTGAGCGAGATTCTCACCTCAGGAGCCAAGCAACAGCCTGCCTACATTTTGAGGAAAATGGTGGCTCCTTGATTGAAATCTGTATCTGAGACTTGTTGGCTCCTACTGGAGGTCAAGAGTTTAATATCCTCGTTCTTCTTTCAATGCCCAAATAGAGGAACCATCCTAGGCCCAACATCTGGCTCAGTTCCCACTGGGAAGAAGTTATGGAAGCGACATCCCTGTGAAAACACATGAAGCTATGGCTTGTCCAAGATCAGTAACTGAGAATAAACAAGATGCTGTGTGTGTCAGAGGTAATGGGTAGCATATGAGGAGCTTGAGCTTCTCCAATCATTTTTTTTTCAGTTCTCACCAGATCCTGAAAGAGATTGGGAAATAAAGTAGTAGGTGATCTTGCTTAGAAAATCCTTAACTCAGCTCAGACAAATTTGATGAGTCCTTGATCATTCAAAAGTCTTGAACCTTATATTAAGATAAATGCCCCAAAAGTGATTTAAGGGAGAAAATCTCTTTACTCGATTCTCGAAGCATTGTTAAGGATCTTCCAGATAGAAAGTATACTAGGGACAAAGGATACCTAATAAACGCTAAAACTGAGACCTGCTCCAGTGAGAAAAGCAGAAGAAAACAAAGGCAGGGTTCCTGAACTCTGGGCGCTTACATGCAGCTGGACCCCTACATGGCAGTTTAAAAGCAACACAGATGACCTTATGTAATATTAAAAAAACAATAATACTGGACTTCACATTAGGAGACCTAACTTATAATCACAATTATGCTACTAATTAGGTGTGAGATCTTAAGTCATAATTGTCCTATTTCTCTCAGTTATGAACTAAAGAAACTGGGTTAGATAACACCTAGACCAGTGATGGCGAACCTTTTGAGCTCGGCCTGTCAGCATTTTGAAAAACCCTAACTTAACTCTGGTGCCATGTCACATATAGAAAGTTTTTGATATTTTCAACCATAGTAAAACAAAGATTTATATTTTTGGTATTTATTTTATATATTCAAATGCCATTTAACAAAGAAAAATCAACCAAAAAAATGAGTTTGCGTGTCACCTCTGACATGCGTGTCATAGGTTCGCCATCACTGACCTAGACCCTTTCAGTTCTCACAAATCCCATAATCCTGATAAATCATATATCACACAACTTCTTAGCTGAGTCCATGTGCCATGGTTTGTTACTATATTCCAGCTAAGGTCTGAAAACAGTAAGTGAATCTCTGTTTATCATTCCAAAGAACAAGAGTACTTTATCTAGCTTATGCACAACCCATCTTTCACACATCTGAATGCCACAATTGTTGCAGTCCTCACAAGACAGCTCAAACCCACCCACTCTTTATTAGGAAAATATTTGTACTCAGGGTAAAAAGCACATGTTAACATAAAGCCTTTTATCTGAAATATTATTTCTGAACCACCAAATTGTGCTTCCTTGACAATTGGTCTTTAGAGTAATATTTACTAGAAGGATGTAAAATGAGGAGAACATTTCATTTGAGATGATATAATTGATTGAAATATTTTTGAAAGAGATAAATCTGGAGCCAGGTCTTGGAGAAAGGTATAGGCATAGCTTCATGCAAGAGAGGAAGAGGCCATTCTGAGGGACCATAAAGCAATAACAAAGAAGTGGGCATGGTGAAGAGACTGGATTTTGGGAGATGGAGTGGATGACTCTGTTAGAGATAAGTGGGGTTTGTATGACATGGTATGTAATAAATGAGGGTTTGGATGCCATTAGCATACATAAATGGGCTTCACCTGGCTTCCTGGGGAAATGCATAATTAAAGTCATGTCTAAGGAAGATAATATTTTTAGCTGTGTGATGAGTAGGCTGAAGAACAGAGGTATTAGAAATAAATAATACAACCAACATTTAGTTAACATAGTCAACAAATGAAGTTAAAGAAAACTCAGGCCCTAGCTGGTTTTGCTCAATGGATAGAGCATCAGCCTCCAGACTGAAGGGTCCCAGGTTTGATTCCAGTCAAGGGCACATGTCCGGGTTGTGGGCTCAATCCCCAGTAGGGAGCATGCAGGAGGCAGCCAATCAATGATTCTCTCTCATCATTGATGTTTCTATTTCTCTCTACCTCTTCCTTCCTCTCTTAAATCAATAAAAATATATTAAAAAAAATTCTGGACTAGGATAATGACTTTGGAAATAGAAAAGAAGGCTCAAATCCAAAGAAACTAAGAAAGAAAGAATTAATAGCATATGAAAACTGACTTGATATATGAAGCCAAATGAGATTTTTAAAAAGGAAGTAGTAAAAATTAACTACCAGATGAATGTCCCAGAGAATTAACTGGACAGTTGAGTCATTGGGAGAGGAACACAGAAGGAGAGAGAATGTTTATTTTATTGAATTCAAGGCATAAGTGCCCCACCAACCAGAAGTACAGCTAAGGGAAAACATCTAGTTAATAAATAGACATGGAAGAATGGTGAAAGGTCGTGGTTGGAGGATTATATTTTTATTCAGTGAACATTTGTCAAATCCTCTTATGAGCCAGGCACTGTACTTGATACCAGGAATAAAGAGATAATAGTCATGAACTCCAGAAACTTTTGTCTAGTGTAAGAAATAGTTACTTAGCTGCTTATAAGCAGCTTGTAATCAGAAGTATAGAATATAGAATCAACATTATTCATTATAAGCCAAAAGGAGATGCCCACAGCCCAGATGACTATGTGAGCTCAGGGAAGAAAACTGGGATAATGCCTGGAGCAGGGGATTTTACTTAAATAACAAGTCACGAGAAAGAATAATCTAGAGATTATAGCTTAAATAAAATATAACAGGTAGTGGAATAAAATAAAAGAAATAGTAGAAAAAATAAAGAGGAGTTTACTATCATCATTTTTAGCCAACATTGTATAAATTTCTATTCTGTGAAAATAAAATAAATAAAAACTTAAAGATTAGAAAGAAAAAAGAGAACTGTCATCATTCACAGATGACTCTGCATGTACATTACAGCAGAAGATTCTACATACAAAATTTTAAAATTAGTAGGTCAATTTAGCAAAGTTACTTTATTAAATGTCATATTAATGTATGCCTTTATGCCTCTAGCAAAACTGGAAAATAAAAATTAAAATAGCAAGATTATTTATCATTGCAATAAAATGCATCAAATACCTGAGAGTAAATATAGTAATCAATATTCAAGACCTGTGTACTGAAAACTATAGAACAATGCTGAGATAGAGAACTAAAAATGTAGAAATATACCATATTCGTAGATTGGGGGATTCAATGTTTTGGATATGACAATTATTCACATATTGATTTGTATATTTAATGTAACTATAATCAAAACCCAGTGGTTTTTTGCAAAAACTGCTAAAATGGTTCGACAATTACATAGAAATAAAAAGTACCTAGAAAATCACAGCAATTTTAAGCAAGGAAAACAAACATTGCCCTACCAGATCTCAAAACTTTTATACATTGAAAGTACTTAGAACATGTACAAAACTGGAACAATGGAATAGACTAGAAGGTCTGGGAACAGACCTTAACATGTACAATCAACTGATATATGGCAAAGGTACCACTGTAATTCCGTGGGGGAAAGGGTACTCTTTTTAATAAGTGGTGTTGCATTAACTGGATATCTACATTTAAAAAAATAAGCTACTTTCTTTCAAATCACACACAAAAATTGATTCAATATGCATTACAGATCTAATTTCAAAGGAAAAACAAAAGGTTCTAAAAGAAGACATAAGAGATAATCTTTATGAAATTATTTTAAGATTTTTTAAATGGAACATTAGAGCACAAGCCTAATACGAAAAATTAAAAATATTTGTTCTAAAATTAAGTTTTCTTTTTTTTTTTAACATATTTTTTATTGATTAAGATATTACATATGTGTCCTTATCCTCACGTTGCCCCCTACCCCCCACCCCCCCCCCCCGGCTCATGCCCTCACCCCCCGTTGTCCATGTCCATTGGTTAGGACTATATGCTTGCATATAAGTCCTTTGGTTGATCTTTCCCCCTTCCCCCCACCCTCCCCTACCTTCCCTCCAAGGCCTGACAGTCCAATCAATGCCTCTCCGTCTCTGGATCAGTCCTGATTCATCAGTTTATGTTGTTCATTATATTCCACAAATGAGTGAGATCATGTGGTATTTATCCGCTCTCCAGTTCCATCCATGCTGTGGCAAATGGTAAGAGTTCCTTTTTCTTCTTCCTCTTCTTAAAGAATACCTTTCAGCATTTCATATAATGCTGGTTTGGTGGTGATGAACTCCTTTAGCTTTTTCTTATCTGTGAAGCTCTTTATCTGACCTTCAATTCTGAATGATAGCTTTGCTGGATAAAGTAATCTTGGTTGTAGGTTCTTGGCATTCATCACTTTGAATATTTCTTGCCACTCCCTTCTGGCCTGCATGGTTTCTGTTGAGAAATCAGCTGACAGTCGTATGGGTACTCCCTTGTAGGTAACTGACTGTCTTTCTCTTGCTGCTTTTAAGATTCTCTCTTTGTCTTTTGCTCTTGGCATTTTAATTATGATGTGTCTTGGTGTGGTCCTCTTTGGGTTCCTTTTGTTTGGGGTTCTCTGTGCTTCCTGGACTTGTAAGTCTATTTCTTTCACCAGGTAGGGGAAGTTTTCTGTCATTATTTCTTCAAATAGGTTTTCAATATCTTGCCCTCTCTCTTCTTCTGGTACCCCTATAATTCTGATGTTGGTATGCTTGAAGTTGTCCCAGAGGCTCCTTACACTATCTTCATATTTTTGGAATCGTTTTTCTTTTTTGGTTGGGTATTTTTTGTTTCTTGGTATTTCAAATCTTTGACTTAATTCTTGGGATCCTCTTGTCTGCTGTTGGATCTCTGTATATTATTCTTTATTTCAGTCAGTGTATGCTTAATTTCTAGTTGGTCTTTTTTCATATCCTCCAGGGTCTCACTAAATTTATCGGCGGTTTCCATAAAATTCTTGAAAAACCTTATAAACGTGGTTTTGAACTCTATATCCAGTCGTTTGCTTTCATTCATTTCTGTCATTTGTAACCTGTTTCTTTGTCTCCACATTTTTTATGCTTCCGTGTTGGTAGAGTAGTTTTGTGTGCTAGGTGTCCTGTGGGGCCCAGTGGCTCAGCCTCCCCAGTTAACTGAGGTGGACACTCTTGGTGCACCCCCTTGTGGGCTTTGTGTACAGTCTTGTTGTAGTTAAGCCTTGATTGTTGTAGGATCACTGGGAGGAATTGACCTCCAGACCAACTGGCAGTGAGAATCAGCTGTATCTGCAGTGGGAGAACTTCTGTGCTGAAGACACCCTTCTGGGGCAAGACTTGCTTCAGTGGGGCTTTGGTGCTCACTGAGTCTGCCCCCTGCATGTGTCCCTTATAGATCTGAGGAGCTGTAATCCGGATGGTCCCCCTCTGACAACTGGGTACACTGGCTTTTGGATCTAAGGAGGTGCTAATTTAGCCTCAGCCTGAGGTTACCCGGCAGGAGCTACGAAGAGAACTGCAGATTCCCCTTCCTTTTGTGGAGTTTGGAGGTGCCCAGATGAGGCCCAGCTGTGAAGCAATGCAAGCTGCTGTGGGGCCTTGGGCCTTCTCTTGGAAGTTCTGGGTCTGTTTGGCCCAGCTGCAATTTGTTAGGTAATTTTCAGGTTGCAAAGGGCTGGGGCATTCATATGCAAAAGCCTCTGCAGCAGCCTGGGTGGGGCGGGGTCTCAGGGAATCAAAGGGCAGAGCAAGCAGCTATGGCTGGTCCTCAGCCCTGCCCTAAGTGGCCGCGCGTCTCAGTGTCCCGATAATTGCTGCAAGCACCTCTGAGGGAAAGCCGCCCGCAAGTTCAGAGTTCTGCCTGCTGCCAGACAGTCCAGTATCTCCCTGTATGAGTCCTGGGTCCCCAGAAACTTCCCGGAACCAGAGTTCAGACAGTCTGGAGCTTGTGACTCCCTCCTGATTCAAAAAGACAGCTGTGTCCTCAGGTACCAGCCCCTTTCTGCACGCGCTCGAGCCTCCGTACCTTTGCACTTTACTTCCGCAGCTCCTCTGAGTCTCAGTGTGCTTTTCTCTTTTCTTCTAGTTGTAGAATTTACACTCAGCCAGCCTTCCTGTAGTTCTGGATGATGTCCGTTTTATCTTTTCGTTGTATTTTGAAGTTGTTGTGAGAGGCAGCAATTTCCCGGTGTTTACCTATGCCGCCATCTTAGTTTCTCTAAAATTAAGTTTTCAAATTAAGAACTTCTTTATATCCAACAAAAAATTATATCCAATATCTACAAAGAACATCTACAAATAAAAATAAACTGCAAACCAATTTTTTTAAATGGATAAAGACTTGAATAGCCAATTCAACAAACAGGATGCCCAAGTTGCCTATATGCATAGTATGCAATGCGCTTGTCACTGTTCTTCCTTGGAAAAATTCAAATTAAACCAAAATCACATGCCATCTCATGCCCTCTAACATTGCTAAAATTAAGAAGGACTGACACTGTCAAGTATTGGTAATTTAAGCTCTCATGCATTGCTGGTAAAAGACTACATAGATATAATCACGTTAAAAACTTTTTGGCAGTATCTACTAAACTTGAATATTTTCATACTGATGATCCAGAAATTCCACTCCTAGGACTACACCCAACTGACATTATTGCTTATATCACTGAAGATAAGAATGTTTATAACAACATTATTCACAAAAAAAAGGAATATGAAATAACCAACTGTTAGTCAATAATGGAATGGAAATGTTTATCATCAAAAGAAGGAATGAATAGATGGTAATATGCTCATACAGTGAAATACTGTACAGAAAGAGAATAAAATAAAGTACTGGTACACAAAACAAAAATCAATTAATTTTAAAGATATAAATTTTAAGCAAAAAAACAGATTAAATAAAAACATCTTTCATGATTCATTTATATAAAGTTCAAAAAGAGTAAAACTAGTCTTTCAACAATTAGTGCAAGAATGATTCAAGGTCCATATGCAAATAAAACAAACAACAAAACTTGGATCTATACCTCAAACTATATTAAAATTAACTCAAAAGAAATAATAGACATAAATGTAAAGCTGAAAACTATAAAACTTCTAGAAGGAAACAGAATAAACTATGTGATCTTGGATTAGGTAAGTATTTCTTAGATATAACACCAAAAGCACAATTCATAAAAGTTTCTGCTTACAACAGACACTTTTAAGAGAATAAAAGACAAGCCACAGACTGGAAGAAAATATTTATAGACCATATATCTGAGATATATATATATATATATATATATATATATATATATATATATATATCTGATGAAGTCCTTGTACCCAGAATAAATTAAAAAAAACTCTCAAACAATTCAATAAGAAAATAGCAAAGTATTTGAATAGACACTTAACTAAAGAAGATATATGAATGACAAATAAGCACATGACTATAATATTATTCTTATGAAAAATCAAAAAAATAAAAATAAATAAAACCAGAATGAGACGTTATGTCACTCCTATTAGAATGACTAAAATTAAAAAGACTGACCATGCTAAGTGTTGATAAGGCTGTGGAGAAACTGAAATATTCATATAATGTTAGTAGAAATGGAATGGCACAACCACTTTGGAAAACAGTTTGGCATCTATATATATAAAAGCTAAGCGACCATTCAACCGTCTGACCGGTAGCTATGATGTGCACTGACCACCAGGGGGCAGACACTCCATGCAGGAGCTGCTGTGCTGTGGTGACTTGGCAGCTGTGATTTTTGAGTGACACACCCAGAACCAGAGAGGAGGAAGCCCGATTCCAGGGTGCATCACCCGAGAACCACCCTCTTGCAATCCGGGACCCCTCCGGAGATGTTGGAGAGCTGGTTTTGGCCCAATCCCCGCAGGCCAGGTCGAGGGACCCCACCAGTGCACAAATCCATGCACCGGGCCTCTAGCCCATTGGCTCCCCACTTCGGGTCTGGCTCCCTGCCGGGCCTCTAGCCCATTGCAAAGGTCGTGGGTCTGGCCGTTACAGAAACTTTTCATAATGATAAGCTAAATGATGAGATATGCAGTACCTACTGACTGCAGGCCCAATGTCTGGCACCCCCACCAGCCCATCCACTTAATATTGATTTCCAGTGGAGGCAGTGAATTTCCCCGCTACCACTCTCAGCTGGGAAACCAGCCGCAGCTTCCCTCCTTCCAGGCAGACAGTAGCACCAGTGGGCAACCTCCGGGGAGGGAAAGAGGCGAAGGAACAGCTCAGGTGGGAAGAAGGAGGTTCCCACCACCACAGGACTCCACCAGGGTGGAAGGGCCTGGGCAGGAGCCTGACATTGAACAGGGTCCTGCCCGAGGCCAACTAGATTCCAGGCTAAGTAAATCCTGTTTGCTAATTAATTGCATTTTGCAGCTAAATGCCCACAATCGTTAGTTACTGCCAAACTTAGAGTAAAGTGAGGTGAAAGAAGCAAGACAGATACGGAAAGTGACATACTATTGAGAGAAGAGAGGAAGGAGCCTGATTCCAGGGTGTGTCACCTGAGAACAGCCCTCTTGCAATCCGGGACCCCTTGGGGGATGTTGTAGAGCCAGTTTCAGCCCCATCCCCACCAGCCAGGCCAAGGGACCCCACCAGTGCATGAATCCATGCACCGGGCCTTTAGTTTTCTTTAAAAAATTAAACATAAATATATCATCTGATTAAACCATTTGCTTGATAATGGCCCTAAAAAAATGAAAAGCATATACCATGCTCACTGCAACTTTATTTTTAATAGCCCAAAACTAGAAACAGCTCATATATCTATCAATGAATTTAACAAATTGTGGTATATCAATACACTAGAACTATATTCAGCAGTAAAACAAAAGTGAAATATTGATATGTGCTCTATCATAGGTAAATCACAAAATAATTATGCTGAAAAATTAAGCAAGGCTAAAAATTTACATATGTATGATTCCATTTATATAAAATGTAGTAAAATGAAATCAGTGGTTGCTGAGGGGTTGGAACGCAAGGTAGCATGGGAAGGAGGTATTACAAAGAGGCATGAGGAAATGAGAGTGATAGAATGTTTATCATCTTGATTGATGTTTTCGCAGATTTATATATCAAAATTATCAGTGACTTAAAGTAGTGAGTATAGTCTACCATGACTGACTTTCACAGACATCCATAAATAAAGAACAGAAGAAAAAAATCACAAAGCAGAATATACAAGAATACTACAAATATAGGAGGAATACTCATAGGCAACAGCAGATAAGTTTTACTCCATCAATTTAAATGAACATCATGATCAAATGAAAAATGGCACTGTGGTCCATACTCCATTAACGGAATTGCTGGCATTTGTTCTCCCTCCCTCCCTCTCCCCCTCTCCCTCTCCCTCTCCCTCTTTCTCCCTCCCCCTCCCTCGCTCCTCCTCCTCCTCCTCCTCCTCCTCCTCCTCCTCCTCCTCCTCCTCCTCCTCCTCCTCCTTCTTCTTCTTCTTCTTCCTCTTTCTCTCTCTCTCTCTCTCTCTCTCTCTCTCTCTCTCTCTCTCTCTCTCTCTCTCTCTCTCCCCCCTTCCCTCCCTCCCTAATCCTTTGGATCACACACTGGCTTTAAATAGTTTCAATGGGCTTTTTTTCTGTGGCAGAGTCTTTATCTCCTGAACAGGGTTCTGGTCTTTCTCTTTTGTGTTTATACAGGAAAAGAGGTGAGGAGTTTCCTTGTCACATGGCCTGCCACACTCCTCTAAGACTTGCCCCAGATCGGGTAGGTGCGATCTCTTACCTGCCACTATCTGATTACTTCGTGGTTTAGCAGAGGTCAGAGGAATAGTTAAGGGGGAGTAGGAATAGAACTGAACAGAGAATAAGAAATAGCAGAATGGCCGGGAGAAAAAGAGCAAGAGCATTTAAATGAGTCCAATGCTAACATGGGTTTTCTAAAGAAACCAGCAACAAGAAAGGATGTATCCCAAAGATTATGATGAAAAGGGATGGTGAGTAGGTGGAAATAGTCAACATATCATGTAAGAAAGTCATAAAGTTTGGAAATATTTATAGAGAAAGAAGAATTAAGTGCAGGATTTTTACTTTAGCATGTGAATGTCATGAATAGAAAAAAATAATGTTTAGAAAAATAATTTACTACAGCATTTCTTCTAAATCCACAGGGAAGGAGTGAGCAAAAGAAAGAAATGGATACCGCCTTTCAAACTCACTGAATTCAATTTCTAGCACAATATAAAAAGAATTGATTTTTGTGTCTTCCAGCCTTGTTTTTACTATACTATACAGGCGTGTGTGTGTGTGTGTGTGTGTGTGTGTGTGTGTGTGTGTGTGTGTGTGTGTGTTGGGGAGTGTCCATACAGGCATGGTTGCCATGGAATGTGAAAAAGAGAAAAAGGAGGTGATAAGGACGGGAGAGCACTACTTTGAAAGTTAAAGATCTCAAAAGTGCTAGAAAGCAAGCAAGTGTTCTGAAAATCAGGAGTACAAAACAGATGACAGGGGGTTTGTAGTTCAAACCAACTGACCTTTCAGTTGAGTCAGAATCAACCCAGAGCTCAAAGTACATAGTACTGGAGCTCTAGATGATCACTGAGAGAAGAATCCCAAAGTGAACAGTACTACAACACCTAGATAATCTGCACTGACTGCTTGTAAACTGTGTGTTGAGTCCTGCCGAGTCCACAGGTGTATGGGAGGCAATGGCTGCCAAAGGGAGAGTGAAGTATCATAGAAAGTTGTTACATTATTTCATATATTTCATTTTGGTTTCCTTCCAATCTAAATCATCAGCTTGCCAAAGATGGAAAAATGATATGATGTGATTAAAAGCTTTAAAACTACTAAGGTTAAAGACTCATCACACATTTTAATTGAAGCAGATGTGAAGTGGCCTTTTCCATGTATAAACATCACTCTGCTAGCCAACCAAGCCAACCTAAGACTTTAATCTAGGACCTCTAATTGAGTATATATATATATATATATATATATATATATATATATATATATGCTGGTAAGTTTTAATAATTCCTATACCATAAAATGAAAACAAAAATAAAGATACTGCAGTCCTAGTCAGAGTTTGGCTCAGTGGATAAAGCATCGAACCTGCGGACCAAAGGGTCCCAGGTTCAATTCCTGTCAAGGGCATGTACATTGATTGCAGGCTCTGGCCTGATCCCTGGCCCAGGCCCTGGGGGGGTGGGGGGGGGGGCTCCTGGAGGAGGCAACCAATCGATGTGTTTCTCTCACATCAATGTTTATCTCTGTCTTTCCCTTCCTCTTCCATTCTCCCTAAAAATCAATGGGAAAATATCCTCAGGCAAGGATTAACAAAACAGACCAAAAAAAGAAAGATACCGAATGAGAAGGAAGAAGGGAGAGGAAAGACTATATATTCTAGTTGAGATAAATTGTTTTCAAAAACATCCTCCTGCCACCACCACCCCCATCTATGAACTATGAACCTGAACTCTGAGTATTTACTCCTTTGTATAGTCCCTCCCCTTAAATCTGGACTGGTTCTGTGACTCACTTTTGACTAATAGCATATGGCAGAAGTGAGCTTCTAAGGCTAAGTCATAAGAAGTCATGGGTTGCTCAAAACTCACCTTTCAGATGTCTCCTCCCAGAACCCAGCCATCAAGACAGGTGCATAGCCCCAGTAAGTGCCCAACTCAAGGGTTCCCAGTGATCTCCCACATTACATCCAGCATCAACTACCAGCCACCTGAATGAGCCAGCCCAGAAATTCCAGTCCAGTCTTACTCCTAGATAACATCAACATCAAACATCCTATGGAGCAGAAGAACAGACCAGCAGAGCCCAGTCAACCCACAGAATTGTAAAAGATAATAAATTGGTTGTTGCTTAAGCCATTCAAGTTTTTAAAGTAGTTTATTTAGTAAGAGTAAATAACCAAAATGATCTATTGATTTCTTAATGTGATCGCACACCAGTTAGATATTACCATGTAACAAATTACACTTAAAACTTGGTGATTAAAAACAGGGAATCATCAAACTTTTTAAAATGGTCAAGATCATAAATATTTGAGAGTGTGTGGACCATACAGTCTCTCTCACAACTATTCAACTCTGCCATTGTAGTGTGATAGAAGCCATAGACAACACATAAACAAATGGACATGGCTGTGTTCCACTAAAATTTGACCAAAACTAGTGGCTGGCCCATGGCCATAGTTTGTCAACCCCTCTTTTTAAAAATAGAAGCACTGATTATTGCTCACAATTCTATAGGTCAGAGGGGTGGTTCTGCTGATCTGAGCCAGGTCTAGCTGATCTCAGCTTGGCTGGTTCATGCACCTGTCATCAGCTGGCAGGTTAGTAGCAAGCTGGCTGGTCTATGATGGCTTTACATACAGCTGGTGTTTTGCTGAGTGCCAGCTGGAGTGACAGGGGTGATTGGGCCACATGTCTCTTATCATTCATCAGGCTAGCCTAGGCTTGTTCACACAGTGGTGGCAGGGATGCAAAAAAATAAGCAAGAGCACACAGGTCTTTTGAGGCCTAGACTCAGA
Organism: Myotis myotis; assembly: GCF_014108235.1. Lineage (NCBI taxonomy): Eukaryota > Metazoa > Chordata > Mammalia > Chiroptera > Vespertilionidae > Myotis > Myotis myotis. The sequence continues at coordinate 181,184,707 of NW_023416335.1, forward strand.
ATTGACCCATTTTTACTTCTGCTCTATTTTATTGGCCCAAATAAGACACAGGTCAATGCACATTCAAGGGATGAGAGAGCAGACTCACCCTTGATGGAGGAGATGCAAAGTGACAATGCAAATGGCATGAGTACAGATGGGAGTGAAGAATAGTGCCAGTTGGAAAATCATGAGACTATGAATATGTGACTCTAAGAGCAAAGATTCTAAATGGAAGCTGTCTCCGTTCCTTTGTAAAGGAAGAAAATGAAACCCAAGGAAAGAGGCTGACTCACCAAGTTATTCTTGCTAAGTAGGACAGCCTAGCAAGGCTGAGGTTAGAACAACTTACTCACTATGTGTATAACTAGGGTGTTAAGATTTTTCTGACCCATTGGAATGTCCATGTAGGGCCTTTAGGGATTCCTAAGACAACTGGAAAGTTCTCCTTCTACACACAATTGCAGTCAGGTGACTTTCATTTCAAAGTCTCTTATTCCAGTAAAGTCACACCTAGGATGGGAAAAAATTATTATCCACTAAGATCCCTTAAATTCCCCTGATACCCAGAAGATCCTTCTTTATTAAACTCTTAGAATTCTAATTCCTAATTTAGCAGATCTTCAACCTAACATGTCTCCAAATAACTGCATCACTGGTCAGATGCCATGACTGGGGAGTGGTCTGGTGATAATAGGTCCAGTGAGAATGACTCTTACTCAAACAACTGAGCCAAAGACTTGCTATAAACACACTGAGAATGAGGTGGCTACAGTCTACAAACTACTCACCAGCTCCCATAGTCATAGGCAGCATCCCTACTGGTCAATTTGTAATCCACAGGGATTTATGAGAATGTTCAAGAGTAAAATCTTCCTTTCTAGTCTCAATTGCTATGATGTTGGAAAAACAGTAGAATTATCTTCCCAACACTGACTTAATGGCTTCTGGTAAGGATACAGCCCTATATTAAGTTCAATACTTTTTGCAGTTTAATAGGTTATAAAAATAAATTTCCTACTTTTTTTAACCCTATGGACAGGATTGACTTAAGCCAGAGCATATACAAGAAGCTGGGTCCCTGACTCCAGGAACTTATATTACAATTTGTCCTGGAATCTGGATTATACCCAATTTGGCTGCATTTCATTAAGCTAAATTGTTCTAATGTTTTGTTTATGTTTTCATGGCTCAAAAATTCCTTTGTGGCTTACTTGTAAAGCAGCTTTCTAGTGTTTTTGTCTCTACATCAAGTACCTTTTATGTGATTCAAAACTTTTAAGAATAATACTCTAAATCCAGTATTAGGCAACAAACAATCTCCCAAACATAATCTGAAACTAATTATCATGCCATGACAATAAACTGAGCCATGAGGCTCTAACATCAGCCATTTTCTACTTAGGCTCCACCAATTCATTCTTGCTCTCTCTGCTCACTCATTTTTATGGCTTCAATGGTTATGCTATGACATTGCCATTCATCTTTGTTTCCCTCTATTCACATACAACTTGCCAAAGATTGTAGATTCTACCTTTTTCATATCTTGGCAGTGATTTCTTTTCATTCTCTTTGCCCCCACTCACAGGAACCACTTATCCAGGCAATCTTGTGCTCTTTTTCGTGTTATTCCTTGCAATCAAATGTCTTCTCTTACCATCTGTGCCCACTAAAGTCTCACTTAGACTACAATAAATAACTTGGTGTTCCCTGACCAAACCTGATCACTACATTTAAAAAACCTGTATCTTGTTATGCCTCTCTTGTGAATGAAAATTATCATCTGCTTTGTAGGCCATTATCTATTCCGTTGTTGTATGATGCCTCCTTTCCCTATAGGAAGTCAATTTTTCTCTAACTGAAGGCGTTCCTTTAGCATATTTGACCCAGACATTAAACTTTCTAAGGCAAGATCGTCAAAGGGCCTATTGGAAGGTCTAATCCTTTCTGTTGATACAGCAGCAGTTGTACCAAATCCAGCAGCAATAAGAGTCTCATGGGTAAGTGGAATCCACATTTCCACAACCATATAGGAAATGTAAAGGCAAAATTGTTAATAGCCTCCCCAGGGTGTGAGCTCTTGCTATGATGCCTTCCATGATTTCATCATGTTTTAAAAGTAGTGAAATATCTCAATTCATGTTTCAAAGCATAAAATAAAAATAAGTGTGCTTTAGTCATCGTTTCCAAAGCCTGGTTTTGTTGTTAAGGTCTACAAGTTTCTTTCATATGTAACCTGATCACACGACAGCATTAAAATTTATTTTTAAGCTCAGTAGTATTACCATGTATCCTGTTATAATATTTTAACATCAATTCCTTGCACAGCAATATTGAATACCATATATATTGTTTTATACCTCTTTTCTTCAATATAAGGTTAACCTCTTCCCTTGTTGAAGCACTCACTAGCTACGTTATTAAAAATGTTCCCTTCTTTCAGTCGAATTACTATACAGTTCTTTGGGATTTTGAAATCTTTCTAAGTACATGCACAGATGAGAGGAGAGGAAATTTCAGGAGTCCTGCACTATCCTCAAAACAGATATATAATAACTAGGGTCATTATCTCCTGAATATAGAACAGCAAGCAATATCTGAACAAAATTTGTGCATATACATTTGGATACATATTTGTATGCCTGACTAATGTTTGCTTTTCTTTGTCTTTCCAAGTTTATTTTACAATAGTGAGTAAAATTAAATTTACATGTCTGATCCCAGAAGAATTCATTAGTTTTGCTTCACTCCACAGAAGCTTCCACTTAATGAGTGCCTACTCTCAGCCAGTATTCATGGCATGCCCTTTCTACATTTATCTCAAAAATTACCAAATCTGGTTCCCCAGCTGTATTTCCTCTTTCTGTGAAAGGCACTCCCATCTATCCATTTGGCAAGCAAGAAACATATGTCTATCTCTTCTCTCACAACCTTTATTCCCAATTCATGCCAAGTTCTATAATTTTACCTTCTAAGTGTTATCTAGTCAGTTCACTTCTCTCTTCCTTCACTTCCATTCTCACATTTAAACTTAAATAATCTCTAAGCCAAACCACTGAAAGAGCCTCATAACTAGTTTTCTTGCATTTACTGTTGGGTTCCTCTTATCCACTCTCCACCCTGGTGTCTGTCCAAGTTTGCCTATTTTTAAGTAGAATCATTTGTCTTTTTATGATTGAGTTTTAGGAGTTCTTTGTATGTTCTGGATAAAAGTGTCCTTTTCACAATGTACAGCCAGTTCCTGGCAAACAATAGGAAGTTAATGTTCCTTGTTGAATAGTTGAATGAATAAACTGTTAGAGCATAAATTACCCCAGTTTATGGCTGAAGAAACAGATTCTCAGAGAGGTTAAGTTACTTGCACAAGGTCCCCTAACTAATAAATTTCAGAACCAGGATTGGAAACCAGGTCTATCTGATATCAATGACCGCACTTCCCACTGTGCTGTATTGATTCCCAATTCATTGTCACAAAAATATGCTCTTAAATTTATTGAACTATCTTATAAATGTGTTTGTTAAATGCCTAGAAACACAGGTGCTATCAGTAATAAAAAATTATGTGAAGTTTATGCTTCATTGTGATTGTATCAGCGACCCATCTATCCATACATTCATTCACCCATAATTTATCTGTCATCCATCTATTAATCATATAAAAGATACCTTCTCTATTTACAGAGTGTGATCTATACAAGCATACTTCTTTATACTGATTAAGGAAGCTAGTAGTATTAAGCTTATATCAGAAAGTTATTTTTTACAGTTCATATTATAGTAAAATTTGCCTCAATAAGATGAACTTGACAAGTGAATAACCCACACCACTGTCAAGATAAAAAATATTTCCATTGCCTAGAATGTTCCTTCATGCCCCTACCCAGTCAATTTCATCCACCACAGAGGCAACCATTTTTCTTTTTTTCATCGTAGATTAGTTTTGACTCTTCTGGAACTTTGTATGAATGGACTTATAGTATATTCTCTTTTGTGTCTGGCTTCTTTCTCTTGGCCTAATGTCTTTGAGATATATCATATTGATATATTTTCCGTTTTTATGATGAACACTATTCTATTACATGAATGTCCCACAATATTTGTATCCATTCTCCTTTTGATTGACATTGAGTTATTTTTGAAGATATTAAAGACGAAGCTGTTGTGAGTCATTTTGAACAAGTATTTTTGTGAACATATGCTTTTCATTTCTTTTTATTTCATGCCTAGAAGTGGAATGGTAGATCATATGGTAAATGTATTATTAACTTTATAAAAAATTGACAAAAGTTCTTCCAGAAGTGGTTGCACCATTTTTTATGCCTATCAGCAATGTATGAGAATTCTAGTTGCTCCACATTCTAGCCCACATTTGGTCATAAAAGTATTTTCAACGTTAATCATTCTAGGGTTGAATGGGGGTATCTTATTGACTTTTTAGTTTGCATTACCTTGGTGATTAGAAATAATTTTATGTGCTTACTGGCTATTTGAATATATTCCTCATGCCTTACTGGTAAGGACTAGTTACACACCCCACTCCTAAATATAATGGGCAGGAAAATGTGGTCCTGGTTGGCAGCTGTTCCAATCAATAACTCTCCACTGATGAAGGGAAGCAGGATTTCTTGGTGGTCAGCTCTCCTCTTTGCCAACACCTAATTTTTAGAGTTGCAGTGAGGGTTAAATAAATGAATCCATGTAAAGACTTACAACAGTAGATATTATGCAGAAACTAAAGAGAGTGAAGCCCTTCTTTTCCTCCTTTTCTTCATTCCCCTGTGATGCTCAAATAGCTATCCCCTTGAAACTCAGCAATTTTCTTTATAATCATCATTTACCCTTTTCTAAGGATATTTTCTTACTCAAAAATTGATTGGCATTCTATTTTTTTATTTCCCCTTGTTATATCTTTTTTGTTTATTTGGACCTCTAATAATGCTTATAGTAAAACTAGAGGTCCAGTGCACAAAATCCATGCACTGGGGGGGGGGGGGTGTGTCCCTCAGCCCATCCTGCACCCTCTCCAATCTGGGACTCCTCAGGGGATGTCCCACAGGGATCAGGCCTAAACCGGCAGTCGGACAGCCCTCTCACAATCCGGGACTGCTGGCTCCCAACCACTCACCTGCCTGCCTCCCTGCCTGCCTGATTGCCCCTAACCGCTTCTGCCTGCCAGCCTGACCACCCCCTAACTATTCCCTTGCCAGCCCAATTGACGCCTAACTGCTCCCCCACCAGCCCAGTCCCCCCCAACTGCCCTCCCCTGCAGGCCATCTTGTGACCACATGGGGGCGGCCATCTTTGACCACATAGGGTGGCCATCTTGTACAAGGGTATGATGGTCAATTTGCATATTATCTCTTTATTATATAGGATATCATAGAGTGTCTAGCTTTCACTATACTTCTGGAAGAATTTTTTTAAATGATATTTTTGTCATTTCTTTTTTTCATGGAGAAAACAATCTGAAATTTTGGTGTAAAGAACATGTAAAGTTGTCTGACTTTCTCAAAAGCCTTGTCCTCAATTAAACTAAACAAAAGGAAGTACAACTTTCCTTGTTTGGAGGGTTGTTTATTATTCCTCTGATTAACTTTAAGCTCACATATGCCGGGACAGTGTTCTTATATCTGTATAGAAATATACTGATCTATATCCTAGAATTTAGTTTTGGTTTTAATACAAATGAAATTAGAGTTGCTGTGGGCCAACTCTTATAAGTTATCCTTCCTGCCATAAAACTCTATGTTCTGGATGTGTGTGTGTATATATATATGTGTAAATTTTTAATTGTATTTTTTTCTCCAAATGTTTTAATTTTAAATTTCTGTGGATTGAATAGTACTTTTTTAATTTTAATTTTTTATTGTTTAAAGTATTACAAATAGTAGTACATATGTCTCCTTTTTCCTCCATTGACCTCCTCACGACCTCCCATAGCACTCAGCACATGCCCTCATCTCCCCCCAGTGTCTGTGTCCATTGGTTATGCTTATATGCATGCATACAAGTACTTTGGTTGATCTCTTACCCGCCCCCAAACCCTCCTCTGCTTTCCCACTGAAGTTTGACAGTTTGTTCAATGCTTCTTTGTTTCTGTATCTATTTTTGTTCATCAGTTTATGATGTTCTTTATATTCTACAAATAAGTGAGATCATGTGATATTTATCTTTCTCTCACTATTATTTCACTTAGCATAATGCTCTCCAGTTCCATCCATGCTGTTGCAAATGGTAAGAATTCCTTCTTTTTTACAGCAGCGTAGTATTCCATTGTGTAGTTGTACCACAGTTTTCTAATCCACTCCAATAAAAAAATGGGCAAAGGACCTAAGTACACACTTTTTGAAAGAGGACATACAGAAGGCCAAGAGACATATGAAAACATGCTCAAAGTCACTAATCATCAGAGAGATGCAAATAAAAACAACAATGAGGTACCAACTCACACCTGTCAGAATGTCTATCATCAACAAATCAACAAAGGGCAAGGAGAGGATACGGAGAAAAAGGAACCCTTGTGCACTGCTGGTGGGAATGCAGACTGGTGCAGCCACTGTGGAAAACAGTATGATGTTCCCTCAAAAATTAAAAATGGAACTGCCATTTAACCCAGTAATACCACTTCTAGGAATACATCTCAAGAAAACAGAAACACCAATCAGAAAGGACATATGCACCCCTATGTTCATAGCAGCACAATTGAAGTGCACTTTTATTAAGTTAACAAGAGGCCTCTACCTTCTATCTGTCATTTCAGTTACCAGTTTTCTATATATTTGCTGAAGCATTGATTAATAGACATGTATAGCTAATAGGATCATATATAGTAATGAATCAATTATCTATATCTTAAAGAATTATGTCTTGACATCTTCTACTTCTAGTCTTAAGAGATTAGCTGGTACTGAACTTGCCCCCTACCAAAAGTTATAACACCAAGCAACATAGCTATGGTAAATAGTTAGGAATTGAAAAACAGATAGTTCCAGATTGTGATTCTTAAGAGAAATAAAACATGTGAGGTGAGCCCCATGAATGCTTTTGAGTGCTCCTACCTTTTCCTATGGGCACTTTCCTACCACAGAACAAGCATGTGCAACTTAAGTAGAACGCAGTATCGCTTTGCTGAGGAGCATAATTGAATTCTGGGTTATCCCAGTCATTGGAATTTTCTGGGCAGGGTACCTAAGAAGAATAAGCTTCACAGGGGGTGGTGTCTAAAAGTCTGTGTAGGGGGTTACTGAATGTCCTTGAAAAATCATTATTTGTGAGATCAGATGTGTGGGTTGGAATTACTCAGGTTGAGACAGAAAATCTGAGCTGAGGCTGAAGGGAGGCCTAACTGACAAGCTTAGACCAAATAAGTCCAAACAAAACCTAGTCACTGGCTTTTAGACCATTGATAAAATTTTGTCTCAGTGCCAAGAATTGTGATTGGAACCTGTGCATAAATATGCTTCTATTCTAGACTTTTTTGATATTGTTTCTTTTTATATGTTAAATGTTAAACATACAAAGCTTAGAAAGAGAATGCTTTAATGAAGAATAAAGCAGCCAAGGACAAGTTCTAGTTTTACAATGAAATGCTGCTTTTTCATTACAAGAAAAATATTTTATTTCCAAAGGTTAAATAAGTTAACACTTAAAGAAATAAATCCACTGAAAAAGGAATTGAATCCAAACTATTCTCTGGCACTGTGTCCATTGTGCTTTTATTTGATTATCTGTTGAATGTACTTTAATTCTTTGCCACCCTGTATTGTAAAAAAAAATTCTAAAACAGATTTTTACACATCTAAAAACTCTACTAGCTCCATGACTCTGCCTTCCACAGTATTTGTATGATTTACCTTTATTTCTAACTTAAAGTAGATCATTGTAGATGTGTTTTTATTGAATGATTATGTACCAAATTTATTGGGGGCTTTGTCATTAATGAACCCAGTCTTATCCACTTTTATTTACATAGTTTCTATTATCTTTTAATCTCATAATTGCATAGAAATCTTTGTGAAGGTTCAAGTGTTTCTCTGCTCTTTATCAATTTTTCAGTATTTTTTCAACTCTTTTGATACTTACATGCTCATAAGTTTCCATTTCCCACCAAGATTATCCCAAGCTCAACTGAATTTAAGGCATAGCCATATTCACATAACTTGGGAGGAATGATTCAAAGCTGTTGAAGGACATACCACAGAAGAACAACATAGGTAAGTAATATTCAAATAATCCCCAACTGTCATTTCTGAGTTCCATAAGGGGGAAAAAAAATACCCTGATGCCTTAAGTTTTGGTGGAGCTATGGAACCTGGACTGATAGAAAATTAAATACTTCAGAAGCAAAGGAAATTATGTTTTATAAGTTCATTCAGTAAAAAAGTTTTTGAGTCCTTAGGTTTCAAGATCCGTTGTAAAAGCTGGGGAACTGGATGGTGCCCTGCAAAATATGCCCAGTAAAGAAACACGAGGAGACACCTTTTCTGAAACTCACCAACACTTTTTAGTGCGTAAAGAGGCTTTGATTGAAGCAGATATGGGCCTGCCCTCAAGCAAGTTGGAGCAGAGGAGACAGACATTAAACAGCTAAGTAAGCAAAACAACATAAAGTTACCAACTGTGACAAGTGCCATGAAGCAAATAAGCAGGGTGCTAAGAGAGGAAGTGACAGGGACAAAAGGAATGCTTCTTAATCAAGATTCCTTGTCAAGTCTATGACGAAATTATACTTGGGCTGAAATCCAGGGGATGAAGTACAGTGTGGAATGTAGAAATGGGGGTGTTTCGGGCAGTTCAGAAAAAAAAATCCTGAAAGAAGACCGGAGTGGCTTCAGTTTCTCTGGCACACACACAAGAAAGGTGTTCCGCAAGGTAATATATGTCACTCTTCTAATTTAATGCCAATTCCTCCAATTTCTTACTTTCTATACATTTTTTGATAACAGGTCATCTCTTACTTGGAAGCATTTGGAAGCAAAACATTTTGTGAGTCAGGACACAGGTCCACAAATTCTGTCTTGTCCCAGGATGCAAAGCTTACCACTTGCTTCTGGAACAATGCAACCTCAAGCATAGCAGAAACCCCATATAAAAGGCCTAGTCTTGAATACCCTGCAGGCTCATAAAGTCTGGGCTGACCTGTAAGTCCAATATTAAGGGTCTAATTTGCATGAGAGACTGAGAGACTTAAGAACGACCTTCCTTACTAAGGTAGAAAAAAATTGAGGAACACAGGTTTGACCCCTAGAAGTCATAAGGGAAAGGCAATGGTGAAATATAGCAAAGAAGGTCCTAGTAACATTGTCCTCGTGTCTGTTTTCACTGGAGACCATACCTTTGGAGAGACCTGGGAGGGAAGATGGTTAAAATAGCAGAGCTGGACAACAAAATCCATTTAAGGTCTGAATGAGAACAGGTAGAAACCGCATCTCCTTCTTTGTTATTGAAGATCATAGGAGCACAAAATATATCATCATAGCCACTTGGACTGGAGGCAGCTACAAGTGAAGGATAAGGACAGGAGATTAATAAGCACACATAATGTGCAAGGCACTATTCCAGGCTCTGGGTGCAAAACAGACACATCCCCTGCCCTCACAAAGCAGAAGAGAGCCACTGATCAATAATTATGCCAATACATAAATATAAATTGTGATAAGGTGTCAAACAGTTCTGTTAGTTGTGTGTCTTTGAGCATGTTACTTAATTTCTATGAGCCACAATTTCCTTATTCATTTTGTTGTTCTGCCATAATCATTGAATAAGATAATGCATGGAAACCACCTGACATGAATTTGGTCTTTAATGACTCAATCAATAATACCTATTAATATTTGAGAAGTACAATTAGTCAGGTTTTGGCTGATCTAGAGAAATGCTTTTTGTTCACTGTTTTTGCTTGAGGAAATATAGATTGCATAGATATTAAGACATTTGGTAACTGCATCAACGCTCCCTTTGTACACCTACTTACCATGGAGCACAGGGAAATGGGTACAAACCCAGACCTGTGGACAACTCTAGCTATTTCATAGCTTCTCAAGGTAACAAATTAAAATTTGATAATGGTCCTAGGTATGTTTTAGTCTAGATTAAATGTCCTCTTAGCAACTCACATACTCAATTCCTGAAAGTGTTTCAGATGCAAAACTAAGCTTACTGGAACAAGGCATTAAAAACATTGAGAGGGAATATTGAAGAGCTTTTAAACAGTTATAGTATGGGGTTTTACCACATGCATTATATGTCAACACTTTTTAGTCTGTCTTGTGGGAACTCCTCCAACATCATCCTGTGCCTATCACTTATCATTAAACAAATGAAATAAGTTCTATACCTTTACTAATGCACATTATACTTTAAATAGACATAACTGTACTAGCTAGCTTTATCTTCAAAACATTAATCACAAAAAGTAGAACTCAAGTACAATATATTAATCACAACACATTGAAAGTGAGAACACCTTCAGTTTCTAGAAGCCAAATCCGACTGAAAGCACAAATATTTCGACAAAACAACTTTATGGGGAAATCAAACTAGCTAATAGCTAGTTTAGAAGAGGAGGGCGACCTTAGCCATGAGAACCACCACAAATATTTTTCTTCTTCCGACTTCTATTTGGTCATCACTAACCTCACTCATTTACTAATTTCCAATATCAAACCATTAAGGAACATTCATTGAAAAAATCATTTATCCAGTTCAAATGAAGTCTTTGAAGACTACGTACCATATTTGAGGCAAGAAATAAATAAAACAATGCAGCCAGCAAGCACCAAACTTCAGCAACTCCTCCGTCCCATGCCCTGCACAGGACATTTTATTTTTAGTTACATAAAAGGAGAAAAGACAGAAATAGAGAGAGAGCACCCCAGATTAAAACTAATTAAAAAGTCTGCTCTACAACAAATTGGTCTCAAGCACATAAGTGTGTTGTTTGCAAAACTTACCCATGGTTTTGTTTTGTTTTGTATTTATATCTTTAATAAATGTCCCTGCAAAAAATTGTGGATGCTTTTTCCCACTTCAGAAGTCTTTGGTTACCCAGGGCAACTGCACAAAACACAAGAGGGCATTCAGTTTCCACTCATGTTGAACGGCAGCAGAGCTTTGGGTAAAAGCTGCACTGTGCAGAGAGAGCCATGGCAGGAGCTAATCGCCGGGCCAAGCAGACCCTTTATCCTCAGTAGCCATCTATCCAAATTCCCATGGAAAGACCTAAAAATCTTTAACTTTTCTCCTAAAAAAAGGCCCCTTTGGATTCAAACCTCCTGAAAGCACACTGCGAAGGGTCCTTTCTAAAAGGCCTTCCAGTTATGAAGTGAACGTGGCAAATTATGACTCCTAAGCTTAGATTTCTCCATTAGATATTATCTCATATCCCTACATAAAGTCTGATTTATACAAATTGGCTCACTTTCTGAGGATTTGCTTTTATTTTAAATACGGCTTTTCAGTCAAACTTCACTTCTGGTGGAAACACATTTTTGATAGCCAGGGCTGAACATAAAATTCCATTATTTAAGTGGCAAAGAGTTGGTAAGTCAAGTCCGCGAGGCCTGTGGCAGTAACTTACTCTGTTTGTGGTTTCTACTTTGTTAGACTCTGTGGAGCCATGAATCTATCTTGTCCTTAAAAAACTGAAAGAGGGGGCTTTTAAAATGAATGTAATGCTAAATTTATGTGCCCCAGGAGCAGCATATCAAGGCCTCTGGACTGATTAAACCCAGATGTTGGTAACAATGTTAGTGTTATGGACCAGCTGCAGGTGTGGGAATAGATCCCCTTCCCTGGGACCCTCAGCAATCAGACCAGTGGTTTCTCCTGGCTCTCGGTTTGGAGTTTTCAATTAACACTACAATGGTATTGTTGTTCTCCAGCATTAGATCATATGTCATGTAAATGAAGCTGAATATACAGTTAAACTTGACAAGGTGATTTAGGCCAAGGATACATGTGTTCAGTATTATAACTTGATTGAGGTTAAATAATAATAATAAAAAAGCCCTGACATGCTATAAAGTTTTTATTATTTGGCTTATCAGTAGATTTTCACATTATGCTTTCATAAAACAGAATGTCATTTATAGCAGGGCGAGACGCTTATGAAAAGGGAGACACAAACCTACTTATAAATGACTGAAATGATTAATTCCAGATTGGATGCTTTTATATAGTCAGCATAGCAACTGGAAGTTCCCCATGTGCTTTTTTTTTTTTATTTCCTTGTTTCCATTTTTCCAAAATTCTGTCTGAGTTCTTTATCTTCTCCTTTAATGTGAGTGATCAGCACCCACATAATCACCCCCATTGGTGAGAGCAGTAGTGTCTGGCTGGGATTGTTCTGAAATATTACTTGACTCAAAGCGATGAATCCATCTCGTCAATGGCCGGGACCATATTCCACTCTCCTATGGGCATCATGATGCTTAGGAGAGAAGCCCAGATCACTAAAACACATTCTAGTAGCTGTCATTTCTTTGAGTTAGACTGTAAGCTTCTCAGGGCAGGAAGCTTATTTGTTATGTGTTTATAGGTGCCACAGACACTGATCATCTCATGAATAAATACCAATAAAAACAGCTTCGCAAGTCTGTTCTCTACTTCACTCTCGTAGAACATTTATAACTCTCATTACTGTTGATGGACCGTGCACAGTACAGAACTCTCCCTTTTTACTTATGTCTTCGTTTGTTGCAGCAGTCTCTTAGAGACCAGCCCACGTTGTAAGTCAGCTCAGTAAAATGTGCTTCAGTGTGCCAGCACATAGGGAAAGCTTTATGCCTTACGAATGTGTACATTACAAATGTAAAGAGAAACAAGGCTCTTTTTTGTTAGAGAGAGAATAAGTCCATGATCTAAATTCATCACAACTCACTAATATCATAACTCGCAAGTAACTTCTTTCAGTGAATAACAAATAACTGGGAAAATAAACTTAGTGCTAAAGGTCACACCTAACCTCCCTGTTAGGATCAGAAAGGGCTGATGGCATTCCCGTCTCTTTTCATTGCAGCCCATACATGTGTGTGCACAGTATTTTGTCTTTAATTTATGAATTGAGCTAGAAACATTGATTCCTGGCATAGTGACAAGTACTTTGGCAAGTTACTAATGAATCTCAATTTACCTATCTGCAAAATAAACATAATGTGAAATGGGATGAATGCGTTAATAAGCTCTGAGGAAAAAGTCAAACACTCTTTGAGGATGAATTGTTTCAAGACACTACATTGTAGTCCATTCAGGCATTTATTCAGCAAATGCTGATCATCTGTAATGAGCAAGTCAGAGCGCAGGGCACCTGGATACAAAGATGAATAATGCACAGTCCTTTCCTCAAGAGATGACAGATACATAAACTTGCGTGCCATAAAGCAGTTCTGTGAGTGCCATGATAAAAATGCATGAGGTCATGGAAAATATGTCAATATCAAAATTAAGTGAATTAAACCCCAATGAGTGTGTAATTTTTAAGGTTGCCCCATTTGTTCTCAATACAAAGGAGACTGTAAACAATAGTATTTACATTGTGTAAAATGTGATTCGGCTTCTGCTGTAAAGACCATAGACTGCACTAATGAAAACAAGTGAAAACGTATGACATGAAGAGTGAAGTTGCTTGGCCACTAAAAAAAAAATAAATTCTTATTTTTTCTTACTCTTCTGGATATCCTAGGTATATTTGTCATTAATTTTCTAACTTAATTTGTATCTAGAAATTCCTCTTTACCTAGCATTTCCTGGGGCCCTATTAAATGTTTATACTCTAAGGAACCCTACATAACTGTCCATAGATGCAATGATAAAATGCAGCCCATTGATTTTTCTGCCAAGTAAGTAGAAGAGTTATAAACACAGTTATTCTATATTGTATGACCCCACATTATAATAATGTGCTCTTTTCCTCCTCCGATGGTGTCCAAAAGCATGAAGAAAATGAGAAGTAATGATGTTAGTGACTGAAATTACTATTCCACAAATAACTCATCATGTCACTTAAATTTCCAAAGCAAAGCAGTTTCTGGAAGCTAACACATTTACCATAGTGGAAAGTAGAAGCATAGCAAGTAAACATTTCTGCTATGAAGACATCCAAGGACACGTTGGTTTAGGGTAGTCACTATTATTTTCAAATCACTTTTAAAACAAACAATGGGCAACTACATTCTTTTGGAAAAACACCAAAATGAAACTAAGGAATTACTTGTTGCATGGGTTTAGCAACATTTCATGCGAATTTCTCCAATATCAATCATGACTCTGTAAGGGGAAATACTATTCCTCCTACATCACAAATGAGAAGCTGAGGACAAAACAGCAATGCAACTCATCTGCTGGATCCTAAATTGACCAAGAAAGCAATCAACTTTTAATTCCCTATTGCAACACCTAGTGAGCCCACTCAGCATTAGCCATTGTGCTAGATATGGAGTAGGACATTAAGGCGAATAAAGCCTTGTCTGCTTTTCTGGATTTCTGCATGGTAACAAGATTGGGGGACTCCAATCAGATGTGCAACAAGGAAACACTTCTCTCTCTCTTTTTTTGTCAGTCTCTCTGTTTTCCATAATAGTGATCTCTATCAACTGCTATCCCCAAGGACTATGCATGTATGACCTGAGCTGCCTCAAGCACATTTTCCTGAAGGTGAGACTCTTTAGTCCATAGTAAGTGGTTCTAACCCTGAGCTAGTTCTGCTCACCTCTTGCTAGGAGAAGACCCTTGTGCATAACTACAGAACTCAATTTTGCAAAGCAAGTTAGCATTTTGGCTTTTTATTACTAAGAACGGAAATTTGGGGTCCATGATAGAATCAAAATACAACGTCCTTTTGCCCTGTTTTGGATATAGAAGAACAAGCTATCTATAATCTATATGTATCAAAAAGAAGACAAGCAAGCAAGCACAATATTTTTAAAGGGATTTGCAGATGTCATTTATTTTTCCCCAGGACAGATACAGAAAGGGCAGTGACGACCGACAATCACACTCTATTGTTAGTTACATCTACTCCAATAAGAAGAAAAACTCACTACATGGTTGTATCAAGAGTCTTAGGCACCACTGAGAGCATTTTTGAGGATTCCTCAAGGGTGAAAACAAGTACAATTAAAACTAAACCATTGATCCACTCTCCTGCTATCTACTGAGAGTATCATATTTTATATCATTGTTGAAAAAAATCTGTATGCTCTGCATTTCCCTTCCAGAAAGTGGTGGGTGAGGAGAGGAAGAAGATTGGACTGCCAGAGTCTGTGGCCTTTTTGTCCTGATAAGCACAGGATGGAGTGGATGAACCACCCACTGACAAGTAGTATACATCCATGGAATATGCAAAAAGAAAAAAAAAAGGAGAGTTAAATAAAATAAAAATATGGGCCTTAGAGAAATTAATTTAGAAATAAGTAGATTGAGCATAGAATCACTGGGATTTTGCCAAAGATGATCTACAGAAAGGTCCTTCTGGCAACCATAGATCATAAAAAGGGATTTTCCAGCTCTTCCATATTTTAGGATCAGATTAGTATGGTTTGCACACACTTGAAAAAAAAGCCAATATTAAGTTTATTGAAGTATTGTGCAGATCTTTGAGAACTTCTTGTATGTTCCTGTATATATGGATAGATTGTATTTGTAAAATATAAAGATATAGCAATTTGCTAGGAACACTCACAAGAAATGTAATAGTAGGCCCCTTGGGAAGTGAAAATAAGCAACTGTGTTGAAGGGAGCTAAACACTTACTTATAAAAATATTTCTGTACTATTTGAATTTTAATAAGCACATTATATGTATACATTTTCAGCTTTATTGGTGTACAATTGACAAATAAAATTGTAAGATGTGTAAAGTATACAATGTGATGATTTAATATATGTATCCATTGTGAAAAGATTCCCTCCATAGGGGTACCTTTTTGTGTGTGAGAACATTTAAGTTCTATTCTCTTTGCAAATTTCAATTATACAATACAGTGTTATCAACCATAGTCACCATGTTACACATTAGATTAGATGCTTGGATCTTATTCCGCTCATAAATGAAATTTGTTTCCTTTTATGAACCTCTCCCTATTTCCTCCAGCCCCCAGCATCCACTTTTTTAGTGTTTCTATTAGTTCAACTTTTCTTTTTTTCTTTTCTTAGGTTCCACATATGAGTGATACCATGATGTTCAGAGTATTTGTTTTTCTCTGTCTGGCTTATTTCTCTTAGCATTATGTCCTCCATGTTTTTGCAAATGATAGGATTTTCTTTTTATTTTTTTAAGGTTGAATAATATTTGATTGTATGTATACAATGCTTGATCCATTCATCTGTTGACAGACATATAGCTTGTTTCATACATTTTAAAAACTATAATTACAAGAGTTGACTGAGGCTAACTCTGTGCCATAGACCAAAAAACTGAGATAAGTAACCCAAAGAAGTATACCACTGAGTCTTGAAACTAGCTGAATTGGGGTCTCAGAGACATGAAATGATTTTGCTCATATTATAAGAAGAGTATGTATCTTTAAATAGGAGAATGCTAAATGATGGCTTTTCCATCCCTAGCTTCCATCCTTCTGTACATGCAAGAACATATATCCAAATAAGTACCTGAAAATAAGTTTCAATCAGAAACTGTCTTGTCTTGTCTTAAAATCCTGCTCTGCCTTTACTACCTCTTCCTGTTGACCTTTCTGCCTTTGCCCCTGCCCCCTTGGTATCTGTTTCCATATTGTCATACTCATTTTTTCAGTACACATCTCCTCCTGGGCAATCTGGCTCATTCAATGGTTTCAGCACCCCACATATGCCAGTGACTCCCAAACCTACAGCTCATACCCGCAATTCCTCTCCTAAACTCCAGACACAACACCTATCTGTCAGTGAGCTATCTCAACTTTGATTTTCTACCTCATATTTTTAGCACATCTAACACTGAATTCAATTTCCACCCAACCCTTTTCCTATTTCTGCCAGCTCCATTAATAATACTATCACACCCAAGGGTGAAGCCTTAAAGTCATTATTTAATTCTCTTTCTTTCTCTCATCTTCTATTTATATCCAATTTTGTCACAAGAAAAATGTCCACAAGAAAAACCAAACCAACAAAACAAACCCCACCTTTGCAACTGCTTTAGTCCTGTCTTGTCTAGTACATGGCCACAGGTTTTTTTAAAACTCATCCAGCTGGTGTTGCTCAGTAGTTGAGCATCAACCTAGGAACTAGGAGGTCACTGTTGGATGCCCAGTCAGGGCACATGCCCAGATTGTGGCCTTGATCTCCAGTAGGAGGCATGCAGGAGGCAGCCAATCAATGATTCTCTCTCACCATCTCTCTCTCTCTCTCTCTCTCTCTCTCTCTCTCTCTCTCTCTCTCTCTCTCTCTCTCTCTTCCTCTCTGAACTCAATAAAAATATAAAAATAAAATAAAAACTATTCTCCCCATCTTGAAAGCTCTTAACTTTTTCTTCCTCGGTGCCACTAGATAAAACGTTCTGCTAAAAAGTCTTCAAAGGCTCCCCACTTCCTAGAGGACTAGCCTCTAGACCAAATCTACCTGCACTGGTTTATCTCCATTATTCTGTATTTTCAGCCAAACAGAACTGCTTGCTTTTCCTCTGGACTATGGCATGCACTTTCATGCCTTTGCATCTTTCATCTTCAGCTTCCTTAGCCAGAAATATGACAAGTTCTGCGGGGTCGCAAAAGGTGGTATCTTTTTCTAAGCTTCACCTTCCGTCCCCCATCTGGTGGCAGTGCTGTGTTGGAGGTGGGAGGATGAGCCAAGAGAGTGAAAAAACACCTCCTGCCAAGTCAGTGCTAGGAATTGCTTTGTCAAACAATGCCTGAAAAGTCTTAGACACTATGACACTGTTAGGAAAAGTAGTTGAATAAAAGTCACAGGTGTTTCTGAGGATTATCCAGTTTAGGGGAGGAAGAGATATAAAATTGGAAAATAAACTGTCACCTTTATGCGTTGATATAGCTGTGAAATAATTAATGTGGCCTCTGTTGACTTTGAGATACAATCATTCTATACATCTTATTCATAGACAGATAATCAAATGTATTTGTCTGATAATAAGGAAGAAATTGTCCTTTGTAGTTAATACATCCAGGAGTAAATAAAACACTAACCAAATGCTAAAGTAGGTTTTCAGATGTAAATAAACTACAAAGCAACACAAATGCACTGTACGTTAATAGAGTGCTTTAAGTATAGTAAACTCCCTATCAATGACCCAGAGAATATTGCTAAACCAAGATGTCCAAAGCCCTTTATCCTAAAAGCCATGTGGTACACGTACAAATCACTCAGCAATAGTATTTCAAGATTCTGAGCAAATATACTTGCCTTCTCAGCAAAACCATTCTGTATTAATCTTTCCCTGGGGATGAATCGTGCCTCCCTAAAAAAAAATCAGAAAAATAGAAAAATTGTTTGGCCCACTATGTTTTCAAATCAGTGAATGTAAACTGAAGGATAAAAAAAAAAAAAACAGAAACAAAAAAATACATTTTATTCTGAAGGTGTGCTTGGTAGACAAAGCTATAGTATCTTTAAATGTATAAAATATACTTTATCTGAAACACTCCCCATACTATGTATTTCTGTAAGTTTGGAACCAGGTGTTCGCCTTCAGAGATATATGATGAGAAACTACTTTCGGTAACTAATATTCTTTTCTTGAATATGTGTCTACTACAGAACTGGAGATAAGCCATCCAGAATATTCCTTATAGTTTCTCTTGTTCTTAGAATCCAGGAAGCAAATGGGAGCAAGCAGGATGATTCAGCTAAATATCCAGGAGAAGGCCCTAGACCAGGGGTGGGCAAACTTTTTGACTCGAGGGCCACAATGGGTTCTTAAACTGAACCGGAGGGCGGAAACAAAAGCATGGATGGAGTGTTTGTGTGAACTAATATAAATTCAAAGTAAACATCATTACATAAAAGGGTACGGTCTTTTTTTTTTTTTAGTTTTATTCATTTCAAACGGGCCAGGTCCGGCGGGCCGTAGTTTGCCCACGGCTGCCCTAGACTCCTCTTCTCACCCCTCTTCCATGCTTAGTCACTCTTCCTCACTTCCCCCAATGGCACTGTGCACAGCTCTCAGTGCTGCTTTACTGAGTGATGGAAAAAAATCACTATGTTGGTCTTCTCTCCACCACACTGCAGGCCCACATCCCCACTCCTACCCAAGTTCAAGTCAAAGACTGTAGAGAAATGCAGTCTTTTAATATTTGGAAATTAATTCACTGTGGAAAACTAATTGCAAAAACCAGCCCCAATTTTCCAGACTCCTTGCAATTATAATTTTGCAACTACTCCCTTCAACAGATCACAATTGATTTTCCCACCCCTTGAATTTGGACTGTCCTTGTGACTTCTTTTAGCTGAAAATAGTCAGTAAAACTGACACTATCTCGGTTCCAAACTTAAGTCTCAAGTGGCCTTGCATGCTTTCTCTCTTTGTCAGAACCCTGCCACTTCCAAGAAAATAAGCCCAGGCTGGCCTTCTGGAAGATGAGAGTAAGGCTGAGCCAGCCCAGTTGTCCAGGCCTAGGGCCCAGACATGTGAGAAAGCCTAGCAAAAATCAATAAACCTACTTTGGCAATGACTTACCAGCCAAGAATAGAACTGCTCTACCCACTCACAGACGCATGAGCTAAGTAAATGCTTATTGTTTCATACAGCTGAGTCACTGAGCTGAGCAGTGCGGTGTGGTTGGTTGTAGTACTATATATTGTGGCAGGAGATAACAGATACCCTCATTCACTTTGAGACTATGCTGACCTGGAGCTATCCATAGAAGCATACTCACATTAGTATAACCCCCTAAATTGTCTTAGTGTTAGAGCAGAATCCCAGTAGCAACAGCCTTATAAAGACCAGAGATGAGCCCAAGAACTCACAACTAGATCCTGGGACAGAGACCACTAATACTCAGGTAAAGCGAGGTATTGGTTCCTAGGCCAAGAGTTGAAGGCAGGAGCCACCAACAGAAGGCCAGGCAGAGTGAATCAATTAGCTAATGCAGTAAAGAACTATAACACTTGGAATCAACAGAGAAAGAGTCAGAGTTCCTGAGCATCAACCTAGGAACCAGGAGGTCACTGTTGGATGCCCAGTCAGGGCACATGCCCAGATTGCAGCCTTGATCTCCAATAGGGGGCGTGCAGGAGGCAGCCAATCGATGATTCTCTCTCATCATTGATGTTTCTATCTCTCTCTCCTTCTCTCTTCCTCTCTGAACTCAATAAAAGTATAAAAATAAAATAAAAACGATTCTCCCCATCTTGAAAGTCAGTAAGAAGGATCAGTCTAAAGAAGGCAGTATAGGAAAGAACCCTAGGAGAAAACAAATACAAAGAGGCAGCTAGTGGAAGGTCTGTCTTTTCATATACAGATGTCTGAATACTGGCTGATTAAGAATTAGAACTGGTCAACAGAACACATTACTTTATTATACTAGATTGCAGTCTCCATAACAACAAAAGGTTTGTTCATTTGTTTTGTTTGTTTGCTATTCCGCTAACCCTCATATTTGGTCTCAGTAACAGTACAGTGCCTACACATCCTAGGTGCTCAACAAATGTATGGAATGAATGAATGAATATCTAACCATCTGATTTACAGCCAGGTCAGCCAAGCTCTGGCATTTAGAGACATAGGAAAAGGCTGGTACAGAAGAATAATTCATAAAACAGAGTTTTCAGATTGTGAACTTCCGTAATTAGAAATTTTATGATTGTTTATTTCATAAAACTGACTTTGAATCTCTGGCTCTTTCACATACTAGGCATTTAATAATGTTTATTGAATTGCATTGGAAGGCATAATGAATAAATGTTTTGGGGTTTTTTTAGGTATTAGTTATTATGACCAACTGGGAATTACTCAAAATGAACTCCACTCCCATCCCCTTTCTCAAGCAAGTGCACTTTCTTGATACTTAATGCATTCATGTGCAACTGCACTGGGATCTGGGCATAAAATCAGAGTGGACCAGGGATGCTACACACAGGCTTCCTTCGGGTTTGTCTTTATCAAAGCCCAGCATCAAAATTATCCCTCAAGATTATCAGAAGGCCCTGCTCCAAGAGTGGAGGCCAACAGAACTGAACTTGTTGCCTATTTTTATTTTTTAAATCCTCACCTGACAATATGTGTTTATTGATTTTAGAGAGAGAGGAAAGGAGGGGGGGCATCAATGTGAGAGAAAAACATCGATCAGTTGCCTCCTGTGTGCGCCCTGATCAGGAATCAAACCCAAGACCTTTCAGTAGCTCCAACCAACTGAGCCACACTAGCCAGGGCTTGTTGCCTATTTTTAAATGGACATTTACCAGGTGGCACAGAGTAATTTTCCTTGAAGTCCATTTCCTAGATATATATATTATTTCACGCATTTTGCACTTACAAAAGCTAAAATACTATGCATCAATAAAATTGAAATATAGAACGGGGTCTGTGCATTGATTGGGATTTTCCAGACTACCCACGCCTAATGGAAGCACGCCTTCCATTGAAGAGCAAGCCTAATGGAGGTTCCCTTAAACAAAGACCAGGGAGGGGCTTCCTGCTCCTGCTGTTCTGTGTAGTTAGTAATCATGCAACTTCGATGAGAAGTAATACAAAGAGTAAAGCCAACTGTAGTCCTGGCATCACCAGTTGTAGAACTTATGATCCTTCTAAATGGGCTTAAATGATAAACTTCCTCCACACAGTAGTCGAGGATGAGGGAAAGCCTTTCACAAAAGCGTTTCATTAATATCATATGTCTTTTTCAGTAATATAAAGTGGAGTCAAAGAGCCCTGGTTGGTGTGGCTCAGTTGGTTGGAGCATCGTCCCATGCATCAAAAGGTCATGGGTTCAATTCCTGATCAGTACATATACCTAGGTTGTGTGGGTTCAAGTCCTGGGTTGGGGCAGGTATGACACAACCAATCCATGTTTCACTCTCATACCTCTCCCTTCCTCTCTCTAAAATCAGTAAACACATCCTCAGGTAGGGATTTTTAAAAAATGGAATCAAAGTTGTTTTGAGGATAGGTGTTTTTTATCGTTGCTAATCCTCACCGGAAGATATTTCTTCCATTGATTTTTTATTTTTTTAGAGAGAGTGGAAGGGAGGGAGGGAGGGAGAAAGCAGGAGGAGAAAGAGGAAGAGAGAGAGAGAGAGAGAGAGAGAGAGAGAGAGAGAGAGAGAGAGAGAGAGAGAAACATCAGGACTCAATGGGGCAGGGAATGGAACTCACCACCCTTTAGTGTGTGGGCCAATCCTTAGCCACACTGGCCAAAGCTGAAGTCAAAGTTTTTAAAATGTACACTGAAAGTAAAATGATCAGTATTTCTGAACAAAATACGACAATGCTAATAAAACACCTATTACGCTTTCTGCTAAGTCACTGTAGATAAAAAAATGAGTTCACCCAGTCAAAATATTACCGATATTCACAGACATTTAAACGTCTAATTGCATGCACTGTCTTAAATATCAACATCTAGAACACTTGGGCATATAGAAATAAAGAATGGACTTTATGTTCATTAGACAATATCAGAACAAGCACCTCCTAGAAGTTCCACCCCTCTTTTTCTCTTTGCTTAGTTTTAGAAATCATTTTGTGTTTATTTTTTTAAAATATATTTCTTTATATTTCAGAGAGGAAGAGAGAAGGAGAGAGATAGAAACATCAATGATGAGAGAGAATCATTGATTGGCTGCCTCCTGCACACCCCACACTGGGGATGGAGCCCTCAACCCAGGCATGTGCCCTTGGCCAGAATCAAACCTGGGACCTTTCAGTCCACAGGCCGATGCTCTATCCACTGAGCCAAGCCGGCTAGGGCTCGTTTTGTGTTTATTCTCTCTTCTAATGCTGTGCGTATGTTAAGCCTTATACATACTACACCCTTTAGCACTTTAGAAAGATCTTAAATTACTTTCTTATAGATATTAAGAAAAATCTTTTCATCATTATCTTTGTACTTTGACATCCATCACAAAGATAAAAAATGCTTAAGTAAACTCTATTACTAACCTGTTTTAATGATGAAGTCAGATCAGAATGCCTGGCCTTTTCAAAACTGGACTGGAAAGTGTGTTTGAAAACCTATTATTAAAATATTTGGTTTTGGTTTTGTTTTTTTACCCAGCCCAATTCCCAAAATATGAAATACTTAAAATCAAGAGAAGTTAACAGAAGTATGGATATGTATCTGTGTGTTTTTCAAATTTTTGATTCATGTTAGAAAATCTGAAAATTGCCTCATTGGATTTTCATAAAAAGCAAATAACTCTGCCAAAATGCAACATTATGATATAAATATGGGTATTGACAACTTCTAGGGGACTCTTTGAACATCCATCTAATTAATTGCTTCTCTTCTTGTCATAGTGATCATTTATTGTTAGGTACCCTAAGACAGAATTGCTGGGAGAGTTGGACAGCAGAGAAAGCTAATAGTCAGAAGATCAAATGCAGCAAGAATTTATGGAGGTGAACTATCGCACTTAAATATGCCTAACCCTCAAACATGAAAAGTTCTGAGCTTCTGAGGACACATTACTAAACTGAGGCTTAGGGGAAAGTTCTAGTTTAATTATAGAGCTGACTTGAATCTGTACACACAGTGATAGAAGAAAGATGTGGGAGTGAAATGAGATTGGAATGAGAGGGGAATGCACAGGAAAACTACATCTAGAGGTAGGAAAACACATATACAACACTTGTAAAGCCCCCTTTCAACACAAGTTTATAACAAGAAACAACATTACCTGGTTTTGTATTTTACCAGACACCCCCTCTTTCTGGTATAATGACCAGTATTTTGTTATAAGTGAGAGTAAATTGAATAAGCCAGGGTATAAAGGCAAAGCAAGAAGCTTTGATTGCATTCACACTGGTTAAGAACACGCCACTCAATTTAGTTCAGTAAGTCCTTATTAGTGTTTTCATTGTCTATGGTGCTGTACTTCGTACCATACACACAAGGATGAATGCAACAAGGCCCCTGACCTTAAGAAACGTATTGTGTAGAGAGGGAGAGAAACATTTAAACAAATATTCATGACACATGCAAAATCAGAATTACAGAATTCAAACAGAAGAAGGAATGAGTCATTTGGTCCCGGAGGGTGAGAACAAGAAGTAAATGCCTTCTGTCCAAATTTTGAAGGATGAATAAAAGTTCAAGGATAAAACAGGAAGGCACTTCAAGGCAGATGGAATGATAAATGCAAAAATACAAAACCAGGGAGCAGCAGGTTATGTGAAGCAAGCTGGGGGCAAATTCTGAGTGAGTTACGTGGAGAGAGATAAGGTTCGAGACATGACCAGAGTCTGAAGTTCCAACCCAAAGAACTTGCTTGAATGTTATCCTATAGACCAGTGATGGCGAACCTATGACACGCGTGTCAGAGGTGACACGCCGAACTCATTTTTTTGGTTGATTTTTCTTTGTTAAATGGCATTTAAATATATAAAATAAATATAAAAAGTATAAGTCTTTGTCTTACTATGGTTGCAAATATCAAAAAATTTCTATATGTGACACGACACCAGAGTTAAGTTAGGGTTTTTCAAAATGCTGACACGCCGAGCTCAAAAGGTTCGCCATCACTGCAATAGACGATGTCCAAGATGGAACCAACAGGGTCAGATTTACATTTTATAAACTATGCCCATGGCAAAGAGAAAGATGGATGAAAGGGTTGTGAGACAGAAGCAATTAGACAAATAGGAGCCTCTGCTACAGAAAAACCTCCTTAATTTTCCACCTCACTCATTGTAATTGTTGCTTTCTACAAAGCAAGCAAAGGCTTACAAGGCAACCCACCTTGAGGCCAAATTTTCAGATAGCTAAATCTTTTCAAGATTTGGACTTATAAGAAAAAGGAAGTGGTTCTTTTTAAAGCATAAAGTGATTGTGACAATTAGAAGCATCATTTATGTTCAATATTGCTTGGCATGTGGTAGGCACTAACTGCTTATGAAATATATGAATAAATTAATAAATATAATTGCCCTTCAGAGTGGGTCCTTTTTATATCATTTACAACTCATTCTTAGTAATTTATCATTTTTAATAGTAAATAGAGTTAACGTAAAATACTTTTAAAAGTAATCAAACTGAGTTTATTTAAATTTTTTTTCTATAAATCAGACTTTTATTTAGTCAGGCTGCCCTTTACCCCAATTAATCCAAATCAGTAAGCTTTTACAGTAATTGAAAGTTGTGCATACTTACCATTTCCACTGACCCTCTAAGAGCCTGTAATAGCAATTGGAAAGTTTCCAAGGTCTGGTACCTTTAATTTCTCCTTTACTCTTCTTACAGACAATAGAAGTTTGCATTGTCAAGTTTAAATCTCTGAAAATGTGCCCTCATATCCTAAATACCTCCTTTAGAGGTTTTGCTATGACTCATTCCTTCTTCTGTTTTAATTCTGAAGTTTTGCTAAGTCTTACCTAGCAAATTCTTACATGAAAATTAAGTAAATTTCTTGTATTCACCATCTCCATTAATTTCAATTACCAGCCACTGAGACAGAGGCTGAGATAGCCTTAGCTTCTCTCTCCCTCACGCAGGCAGTCAGGTATCAGGCCCTGTTTAATCTACCACTGAAACTCCTCTCAAATCTGTTGTTTCCGCTCTATCCCTCTGCCATTCTCCAACCTCAAGCTCTCGGGATTTCTTGCCCAGATCTTCCCAGAGGTTTCCCTCCTCTAATGTCTTCATCCTCCAATCCATCCAGAACCACTTGTCTATGGTCATTCTCCCAGATGCAAATCTGATTACGGTAGCCTCCCCTCCTTATCCTCTGTTTTGCTTTTCATTGTTACCCACAATCTACCGCAGTCTGAAAATATTAAATGGAAAATTCCAGAATTAAACAATTCAGAAGTTTGAAATTTTGCATTGTTCTGAGTATCATGATGAAATCTCACACCATCCCACTCTGGCCTGGGACACGGATCATCCCTTTTACCAGTGTGCCCACAGTATGTATGCTCCCTGACTGTGAGTCACTTAATAGCCATTTCAGTTATCAGATTCACCGCCACAGTCGCAGTACTTGTGTTCAAGTAATCCTTATTTTGCTTAGGAATAGCCCCAAAGCATGAGAGTAGTGATGCTAGCAATTCAGATATGCCAAAGAGAAGCCGTAAAGTGGTTCCTTTAAGTGAAAAGTAGTCTTTCTCAGTTTAATAAGGAAAACAAAAAAATATTGAATGCTGAAGTGCTAAGATCTACTGTAAGTAAAAGTCTTCTTTTTGTGAAATTGTGAAGAAGGAAAAAGAAATCCGTGCTAGTTTTGCTGTTGCATCTTAAACTGCAAAAGTTACAACTACAGTGTGTGATAAATGCTTAGTTAAGTTGGAAAAAGCATTAAATTTGTGGGTGGAAAACATGAACAGAAAACATGTTCTGATTAATGACAAAATGTTCCACCAGAAAGTATTGAATCCATCAAAGACTTCAGCAAGTGAGCACCTGAAACGAGTGAGCAGTTACACAGCTTTTATTACAGTACTAGAGGCCAATGCATGAAATTCATACAAGAGCAGGCCTTTCTTCCCACTGGCTGCTGGCACCGGCTTCCCTTTGGCACCCAGGACCCGTGTTTTCCTCACAGCCCCGGCTTCATCTGGAAGGTTGCCTGGAAGGACATCTGGAAGGACGTCTAGTCTAATTAGCATATCACGCTTATTATTATTATAGATATTGTTATAATCGATCTATGCTTAGTGATTGTTGTTAACCTCTTACTGAGCCTAATTTATAAATTAAACTTTATCCTTGGTATGTGTGTATAGGGGAAGACAGAGTACATATAGGTTTTGGCACTATCTGTTGTTTCAGGCATCTACTGGGAATCTTAGAACATATCCCTGCAAATAAAGGAGGACTACTCTATGCAACCTCTCTCAATAGCTTTAAAATCCTTCAGCAGCTTCCCACTATTCACAAGCCCACATCCAAACTTTTTAGCATGGCCCAAATGGCCCTTTACATATGGTCCCAGAACCTTTTCCTGTATTGCCTCACCTCTGTATTTTTACATATTTTTCCCTGATATTCTTTTCTGCTTAGCTCCCTTCTTCAACCAGCAAACTCACATACATCCTTTCAAGATGAGCTCAAGGGGAAAGATATACTAATATGGTGATTAAGAGCATGGGCGTTAGTGTGCTTAAACCTCGGTGTGAATCTAGCTCTGTTTCTAGCTGCATCACAGCTCTACCACCTCCCGGCTCCGGAACTTGGGACAAATTACTCAGCCTTCCTAGTCTCAGTGTCCTCTGCAAAGGAGAGTCATTTTACAGGGCGTTGTGAGGAACAAATGAGATCACATCTCTAAAGTGCTCAGTTCAGTGCCTGTAGCATAATAGCTGTGCAGTAGTGACTATTCTTTTTAAATGTCATCTCTTCATTGAGGTTCTCTTTAATCGAGTCACCACTGATTCTCCTCCTGTGCTCTTAGAATATTTTGTTTCTGCTTCTATAGCACTTAGTTGATAATAGGATGCTTATTTCTTTAATAATAATCATAGTTAACCATTCAGCACTTTCTATGTGTGTCACTTTTGTAAGCCTCTAAGTACGATCTCATTTCACCCTTGGCAATGCTATGAGATGGGTATGATTATCCCATATCAGTGATGAGAAAATTGAAGCCAGAGAGGATAAGCAACTTGCCCAATGTTACTCAGCTGGGCATTAACAGAACCAGGACTTGAAACCACGTAACCTTGCTCAGAACACATTCTGTTAACCACTGCATAGCACACTGGAATATAATCTCCTTGGGTACAGAAATCCTATCCCTCACATCTGTATGTCATCAGCACATGCACAGCTTCTATAAACAAGGAAGGTTTTGATGAGCTTCTGAAGAGACTCCTGGAACCCAAGGTCTGTGCTCCTCTGGAACCCAGGATGCACTGAAAATCCAGGCACACAAGCCATCTATTCAGACCTATTCTCTTTCTCTCTACAGAATAAATTCCTCCACTTTGATCCAAGGAAAGTATGGGGACATTACATGTGGTCTACCACCCAAAAGGATTCCTATGTGTTGTGAAGTTACTCCAAAACATATGGACCCAGTGTAGATTCCAGCTTTACACAGTCATGCACAGCTTAACAATAGGGGTACGTTCTGAGAACTGTATCCTTAGGAAATTTTATCATTTTGTGGACATCATAGCGTGCACTTACGCAAACCTGGGTCGTCTAGCCTACTACACACCTAGGCTATATGGCGCAGCCTACAGCTCCTAGGCTATAAGCCTGTACAGCACGTCACTCTACAAACCAATATGATATTAAATCAAGCACAAGAAAATGATGCAATCAAGAGACACCGTCAACACGAGATGTATGAGGCTGCTGCTGGCATAACATGGCATACTTTTTCTATGAGTATGAAGAGTAAACTCTAAAATAATGACAAAAAGTATAATATAGTAAATACATACCAGTAAGTCATTCATTATCATTAGAAAGTATTGTGTACTGTACATAATTTTATGTGCTATACTTTTTATGTGACTAGCAGTGCAGTAGGTTTGTTTACGTCGGCATCACCACAAACAGGTGAGTAACGCATGGCACTATAACATTAAGATGGCAGCACGTCACTAAGTGGTAGGGATTTCTTAGCTCTGTTATAATCTTATGGGACCACCATTGTACCTTCTTATGAAAGCGTCATTGATTGAAACATTGCTGTGTGATACAGGACTGTGTATGTTTTAGCAAGGGGACGAATACAAAATTGTATTTGGCAAACTAGTCTCAAAGAATTCTTTGTTACTGTGGGAAAACTGCCACTTTATAATTAACTGAACTTAAGAAAATTCTGGAGAAAGCATACCTCCACTTTTACATTCAAAGGCATGGGTATAAAGAAGCTAATTGTTTAGAGGGAAATAGCAGACTTCTGAAACATGAAGTTTTTCCCAACTAATATTATATTCTATTTGATATGGGAATGGAATTGTATCTAAAGGCCCAGATATGCATTTTATCAACGGTTTCAGCTACTTGTGCTCTTTTTTTAAAAATATATTTTATTGATTTTTTTACAGAGAGGAAGGGAGAGGGATAGAGAGCTAGAAACATCGATGAGAGAGAAACATTGATCAGCTGCCTCCTGCACACCCCTTACTGGGGATGTGCCCGCAACCCAGGTACATGCCCTTGACCGGAATCGAACCTGGGACCCCTCAGTCGACAGGCTGACACTCTATCCACTGAGCCAAACCGGTCAGGACACTACTTGTGCTCTTATTTCCATTTTTAAAGGAGGTGAGAGTAAAATCTCAAGGATTACTCTGTGTAGTTTAAATGATTGTGAACCTGTATATTCTATGTAGATTTGTATCTGCATTGTTAATATTGCTCAATAGACCTCTAATTTAAAAACACAATGCCTTCTTACTGCCTGAGTTCTTGTTAGGTCTGAGGTCGTATCATCAGCATGTACACATTCAGAGCATTTCATGAACTATATGATGTCTGCAGGTCATTAATAAAAACTGAAAAAGTAAAAAGCCCCATAATTAGCTCCTGAGGTAACTTTGAATGTAACATTTTCACCTCAGATTCAACACCATTAAACAAAATGACTGGGGTTTATTCACTAATGTAGCCTGAGAACCATTCCACTATCGTTAAGCTTTGCCAAATTGAGGGACACTCATATAGCAATATGTTGTGATTCATCGAATCAAAGGCCACAGACAAATCAATAGAGATAGTGGCTGCATAAAAAATGATAATGAACAAATGTAACAATATCACCAAGGTTACCTTGAGGACAGTAAAGAAGTGGTTTAAAACCATCACTAAAAATAGGGTCAACATATCAGCCTTGAATGGAAAGCTCATTAATTTTTTTAGCAGGTATAGAAAAAAAAAAAAAAAAAACAGAAAAAGAAAAGGCAAATAAGTAACCGTTGGGGAAATAACGAATTTATCAAGGTATACTGTAAGAGTCTGTCCCTTAATATGATAAGTAACCTGAGATGTCATAGGCCCACTAACAATAGGTTAAGACATTAACATGACAGTTATAAAAGCAAATTTTAAGGAGGAATAGAAACCCAGTACACCAAATCAGTGAGTCAATTCATATTTATTTTAAAAGTCTTGAGACACAGAAGCAGACTATTAGTCAAGTGGCAGACAAAGGAAAAAAAGAATGGGAAGTACCTAATTCTCTCCTTATTTTAACTCTATTTGATTATTTATCTTTGAACCAAACTCAATCCCTGGAGGAGAGTATAACATTTACCTAAATTACTCAAGTGGATCTTTGAATTATTTGCTAACATAAAGAATGCAGTAGCAAATTATCTATAAGCAATGCATTGCTAATTCAGATTAAAAGTGTTGCACTGATATAAACTTCAATTAGTACTTTAGACAATTGGTGGGAAACAGTCATAATTTTTCCAATGATAGAAGTCTAAAATCATACAGCTAGAAGCTGCCTTTGAAATACTTTGCTCCAGCCCACCATCAGACATTTCCTTCTTTTATAGTACCCTTTTCTCAACGTATTACAGAATTAAAATGCTTTTTGTACCAAATAAACTAACAAACAAAATATAAACAGACTCACAGATACAGAGAACAGACTGACAGCTGTCAAATGGGAGAAGTTTGGGGACTGGGTGAAAAGATGAATGGAATAAGCAAACAACAACAAATAACTCATAGACACAGACAACAGTATGGGGATTACCAGCGGGAAAGGGGGGTAGGAGAGGGAAAAGGGAGGATAAATGCTGATGGGAGGAAACTTGACTCAGGGTGGTGAACACAAAATACAATATACAGATGATGTATTATAGAATTGTGCACTTGAAACCTATATAATTTTATTAACCAATGTCACCCCAATAAATTCAATAAAAACTTTTTTAAAATGTATATAGATATAAAACCCTAATATGCAAATAGACCAAACGGCACAACAACTGAACAACCGGTCACTATGACATGCGCTGACCACCAGGGAGTGCGCGCAGAACATGGCGGGCACGGCTGCAGTGGGACGGTGGAGCAGGTGAATGGGGGCGCCAAACCAAGGTGAGGCATCAGTCACTGTCATCGGGGCGAGCCTCTGGTGGTTACTGAAAATTCTTTGCTCCCTCACGCCACAGTCCTGCCGAGCACTCGCACCCACTGCCAGCGCTGGAGCCACCACTTACACCCGCTGCCAGCACCTGGTGCCAACCTCAACTGCTCGGCACTGTCAGCAATTCATTGTCCCTCAGGGCTTCTCCACCTCCTGCTGCTCCTGAGGGGTGATCGGGCCGGCAGCCACCTCTCGCACCCGCTACTGGCAACAGCTCCACTCACTCCTGCTGCCACCACTAGAGCCGACACTCACACCTACTGTCGGCACCAGCCCCGCTTGCACCCGCGCCAGTGCCAGAGCCGCCTCTCACACCCGCTGATGGCGCCAGCCCTGATTGTACCCACTGCTGGTGCCTGCCCCAATTGCTCCATGCCATCAGCAGGTGCGAATAGGCCAGTGCTGTCAGCATGTGGGAGCGGCGGCCAGTGGTGGTGAGTGGGGGCAGCAGCAGGAGCAGGGCTGCCTTCAGACAGGGGACTGGGGCCACAGCAGGAGGGGCCAGGCAGGGTGCAGAGGATGGGCTGTGATCCACCCCTGTGCCCACCGCAGCCTCACGGCCCACAGTTCCTTTCAAAGTGCACGAATTCATGCACTGGGTCTCTAGTAATAAAATAAAATGCTTTTTGTACTGACTGTTCCATGAGTAAGTTTCTCTAAGTACTTTTTAAACATTTCAACACGAACTATATTTGGAAATTTCACTCTATATTTAAACATTTTTTCTAAACCACAAAAATCACTGTATGCAAAATAAATAAATCATAAAGCAGGTAAACCTCATTTTAAGAAATAAAGGTTGAATTTAAGGTTGATCAGGAATCTGAATGTTAAACTCTTAGAAAAGGGCCACAGGCAAGTTAAGCTGTATCTCTCAGTTGTGAGGTCTGCCTTTTTATCTAGAATAAGAAATGTGAATAATTTGCCTTGTATTTTGGCAATAAATGATAAACAATAACTTCTTACCTGATAAAATGGTTTATAGGTTGTTTTGATTTTGAGCTCTTAGAATAATATTTAGCCTTTATAAATTATCATTTTGTTTAATACACATACAAACATGAATTTCTGAACTTTTTTATCTTGGAAGCCCAGCACAATGTCCACATTGGTATAGTTTTAGAAAATTCATATCCCTAACCATCTCTAAATAGAAAAAAAAGTTATAGAGCTTCACAGCAAGAACAGATATGTTTATTTATCTAAGGAATCACAAGGAAAGTTTTATAAATGTTATGAATCTGAATGACCATGCAAATGATGACCACAGCTAAGTGTTACAAGTCCAGTTTGTGGCATGGCTTTATTCACCGTCACAGAAGCTAGGATTATTCCTTTTGTGTCTCTACAGTCAGTTCCCAAGGCCACCTGATAGCTTCTGAATTATTGATAGTTTTCAGTAGAGCCCATTTAAAAAAAAAAAGAAAAAAAAACTTTCATTACAACTATTTAATTCTAACCTCCAAAATCTAAATATGAGTGAAGGACAGAAAGAGAAATAGGTGATTCTGTTACTATATAGAAAACAAACACGACGCTCTAGCACATGACTGACTAACCCCTGATCTGAGTGGGACCACCTGAGCATGCAGTTTATTTAACATGCTGAATATGGCCTTTGAAACTAATACTTCTATAATGTGGGCTCTCTAACCTGTATAGCGGAGTTTTACAAG
Organism: Myotis myotis; assembly: GCF_014108235.1. NCBI lineage: Eukaryota > Metazoa > Chordata > Mammalia > Chiroptera > Vespertilionidae > Myotis > Myotis myotis. The sequence continues at coordinate 181,217,525 of NW_023416335.1, forward strand.
CTGGATGGCTAAAATTACTTGAGAGCACAGGTTCTTAATCACTTGAGAGACACAGATCCCTTTGACGACCTGATAAAAGCTTATTTCCTAAAAATAAGCACACAAATACAGATTTTTACACACTATTGCAAGGGTCATGGACCACTCTGCCAAAGCCCATGCACTGATTCTTACTCTAGGCTAAGCCAGAAAAATTGGGGGGGAAAATTTTAAACTGAAAATTAGCACATTATTTTAACTACCCTGGCATTTGAACAGCATTTTAAATGTGTGCTGGTTTTCATCAATACAGTTTCAGTCACTAGACATGTAAGGAAATAATGACACCATATGCTTTGATCAAGGATCTATGTACAATGATGCTTAAGACTCATTCTATAGATGTAAGCCTTCTTTATATAATTTCCCTCGCACTAGAAATACATAATTTCTCTGAAATATAGAGAATCAAGGACAGAAGGGAAGAAGAATTTTGATAGTTCATATAGAAGGTCTTACAAACATGAAGAAATTTGAGTAAATTTTGTTAATCCTCAACTGAGGATATTTTTCCATTGATTTCTGGAGACAGTGGAAGGAAGGGGTGGGGGGGAGAGAAACATCAATGTGCCTCACATCCATTGGATGCCTCCTTCGCGCACCTGACCAAGACTGGGAATCCCCCCTGCAACCGAGGTACATGCCCTTAACCAGAATCGAACCTGGGACCCTTTAGTCTGTGGGCCTATGCTTTATCCACTGAGCCAAACCAGCCAAGGCTGGAATAAATCCTGGAATTAAAATTGCTACCTATCTATATTAGTCTAGCCATGCAAGAAATGCTTTCTATTTATCCCGAAAATTTCTACAATAAATGATTGCATCACTACCTTCTTTTTTCCTCCCTGAGACCATATTGCATTCCCTCCCTTATTATTATTATTACTAGAGACCTGGTGCACAAAAATTTGTGCACTAGGGGGAGGAGGGTCCCTCAGCCCGGCCTGTGCCCTCTCGCAGTCTGGGACTCCTCGGGAGATAATGACCTGCTGGCTTAGTCCTGCTACCGGGTGGCAGAGGGCAGGCCCAATTCCTAGGTGCAGCCCCTGGTCGGGCTCAGAGCAGAGCTGATTGGGGAGTTGGAGCGCCACCCCCTGTCATGCACAGAGCAGGGCGGATCGAGAGGTTGCGATGCCACCCTCAATCACGCTCAGGGTAGGGCCGATTGGAGGGTTGGGGCACCGCCCTCGTCACACTCAAGGCAGGGTCGATGGGGAGGTTGCAGCGCCACCCCCTGTCACGCACAGAGCAGGGCCAATCACGGGGTTGGGGCGCTGCCCCCTCTCACTCACAGAGCAGGGCCCATCAGGGGGTTGGGGAGCTCCCCCCTGTCACTCACAGAGTAGGGCTGATATGGGAGTTGGGGCACCGCCCCCTGTCATACACAGAGCAGGGCGGATCAGGGGGTTGGGGCGCTGCACCCTGTCACACTCAGGGCAGGGCCGATGGGGAGGTTATGGCTCTACCCCGTCACACACAGAGCAGGGCCCATGGGGGGGTGGGGTGGTTGGGGCGCCGCAGCCTGTCACACACAGAGATGCAGGGCGATCAGGGAGTTGGGGAGCTCCCCCCTATCAGGCACAGAGCAGGGCCGATCAGGGGGTTGGGGCACCTTCCCCTGTCATGAACAGAGCAGGGCGGATACGGAGGTTGTGGCCCCATCCCCGTCACACACAGAGCCACAGGGCAATCAGGGGGTTTGGGCACTGCCCCATCACGCTGATCCTGGTGCTGGGAGGCATATTACCCTTTCACTATATAGGATAGAGGCCTGGTGCATGGGTGGGGGCCAGCTGGTTTGCCCTGAAGGGTGTCCTGGATCAGGGTGGGGGTCCCACTTGGGTGCCTGGCCAGCCTGGATGAGGGAATGATGGCTGTTTGCAGCTGGTCACACACCCTGCAGGGTGGGGGTCTTTACTGGGGTGCCTGGCCAGTCTGGGTGAGGGGCTGAGGGCTGTTTTCAGGCTGGCGGGTGACTGAAGCTCCCAACCGCTCCTTTTTTTCTTTTTTTTATTCTGGGCCAGCTTTAGCTCTGAGGCTTGGCTCCAGCTCTTAGGCCTCGGCTGCTGAAAGCAGGCATCTGGTTTGTTTGGGTTCTATAATCGAAACACTGTTTCAACTCCAGCTCTGAGATCCCGGCTGGCTGAAAGCAGGTTTCTGGGGTTTTCTTTAGCTTCTATATTTGTAACAATGTTTCAAACTGCAAGCTCAGAGGCCGGCAGCGGCAGGCGGAGAACGTTGGAGTTCTCCGTCACTGAAGCAAGCAAGCCTCATGTTTGGTTCAAGCTGCCTGGCTGCCGGCCGCCATCTTGGCTGGCAGTTAATTTGCATATTGCCCTGATTAGCCAATGGGAAGGGTATCGGACATATGGCTAATTACCATGTTTCTCTTTTATTAGATAGGATTGTTACCTATTGCAGAAATGGTCATGTAGATGCCTGTCCAGACATAGTCCAGCCCCTGTAGCTGCCACCAGTGAGAGTGCCAACCAGGGTAGCTGCCACCTCTCGGAATAGTGCCTGCCTGTCGGGATAGCGCCTGCCTGTAGCTATATTTTGTGTCTGCCTCTTGCAACAGCATCTGCCTCTCAGGATGCTGGTTGCCTCTCGCGATAGTGGCCGCCTTTCACAACAGTACCCAACATCACTACCTTCTTCTTGAGTATATGTCATTTCTAAGCCAAATCGCAGCCATATCAGTAAGTATGGCCTACTTTCTCTAACTTATAGATTCAAACATCCACAGGAGGACAGCCAAAGAGTCCTTCATGTCAGCTTCTACTCGCCTGGATGTTAGATAACCAGCAGTAGAATCGACCAGACCTCTGGAGTGGGACTTACTGGGGCCAGCATTCCAGCACTCACTCCTGTATGCAATCAACCAACTACTACCTAGGGAGTGTTTCTCTGCCACAAATTGTATTTATGAATGAGTTAATACCAATAAAACAATCACAACAATGCCTACTCATTGAAGCATTGAATAAACTGTTAGCTACGATTGTGATCATCATTATTGTTGTTATGGTTATACCAGTTCAAATAGCTTGTAATTCCTGTACTGAAGGAGCTGTGATCTAGTGAGGCATTTAAAAGAGAGCCTGATAAGAATATGATAGAAGTATGTAGAACTGCCACAGAAAAGATGGGGTGGGCCATGGACGTCCATCTTGTGAGTCAGGGAAAGTTTCCCAGGAGAGAGAGAGAGAATGGTGGTTAGCTAGACAAACCAGGAAAGAGATGTGTTCTTTTAGGGAATCAATCACATATGCAAAACACAACACATCACATATTTGGGTGACAGTAAGTTTGTATCATTAGAGCAAAGATTACTTGTGGAAGTTTGGCAGAGATGAAGCTGAAAGGAATGAAGAGGCAGATTATGACAAGTTGCCAGGTGCTAAAACTAAGGAGTTTAAATTTTACTTTGAATGCCACAGGGAGTTATTTAAAAGACTTTACACAACAGATTCTGCCATGGTTAGCTGTGTTACTTTGAACTTATTTGCTCAATGGGCACATAAAAAATAGAAACGGGCTTCCAAAAATTCCAGATATCACCTTCAAAATAATAATCAAAATGTATTTGAGGCCCACTAATAATTTTCATATTTTTCTGTTTTGAATTTGATAAAGGAGATAAAAAACCTACAGATTATTGCTCAGTAATTAACACAGTCAAGTACCACTTTAGTGGCTGATATTCAATCAGCCGATTAAAATTATCTCATCAGTTACCTTATGATTTTCCAATTTTATAGTCAAATCAGTTGGAGATGAAGTAATTAATTCCTATCTAAACTATCAACAGTTTTAGTTTTGCAGTGAATCTCACTAAAATTCTAATTTTGATTGACAAGTATAAAATTTAATTTTCTTTGCAAGACTTGAGTATTTCCATTGTTTTATTAAGATGAAAGGGTTTTTCAGAAGCTGTGTCCCATAACTCAAGTAGAAATGTGAATCTGATGAGATTGTTATCAATATATCCTGGTCACCCTCCTCTAATTCTTCCCCTTGTAGGTAAGTGTATATATGGAGTGAGAGGATCATAATTATCTGTGTTTTCTTTCAATCACCTCACTCCAGCGAATGGTAGGGTGAAGTGAAAGGAGAGGGTCCTTAAATTTGGCAATGGAAGGTAATTTAGTTACTTGCCAGGGTCTCATCTCCCATCTTTCTCTACTGTTTTCCTGTCTTCCCCTTTCCCTAGTAGAAAGAGTGTTTGAGTGAAAGGGTTGCCATTGATTAGAACCTGAGTTCTTTCATACGTGATTTATTCTGTGTCAGTCCTTTAATTTTGGTTCTCAATATTTTAAGAAAAGTTCTTTTAGAATTTAGAAAATTCCTTTCTCTTGTTGGCAAAGGTTTCGTCCCCAAAAATTGAGTCAAAACAAAATCAACTTAGAAAACTGGTCAAAGGCAATTAACGTCTTCTTAGTTCTAGGTAGTATCCTCTTTCCTCTGGAAATAGGAAATGGCACCCAGGCAATGTATTTTGTAAGAAATTTTTAGAATACATAAGTCTAATACTGGATAAAGGAGATGTGGAAGAGTGGAAAAGAAAGTTGAAATATTATAGGAGAAAAAGAACACAGGAAGGCCAACAGAGATAGAAGAAAACAAAGATGAAGATTGGGAAGGAAACAGGCAACAAAGGATGAGCTAGGGAGAGCAGCAAACGTAAGAAGAAAAGAGGAGGACAAGGAAAGCCAGAAGATGGGTGCCAAGACGTTAATGCTCCCCCATCAACTAAGATTCTGGTGTGGTCTAGTGCTGCTCTCCTTCCTCCCACAGTCCACACTACTGCCAGAGTGCCCTTACCTTAGCAAATCACAGCATCGTCCTTCTGCTACAGGATTCCAGGGACTCCTGTGGCCCACAGGGTAGGGTTAATTCTCTGCAGAGCCCTGCAGATATGTTCCATAGCCACGCCACTCTATGTACCATGCACAGATACCATGTCAACATCATGGACAAACATTCCCTCTCCTCTGTAGTCCTTCATCCTGCTGAGCTGTTGAGCCATCATGTATATGATTTGCTCCCAAAGTCTTCTCCCTCTTTTCTACCTGAATATATCCTAGTCATTCTTAAAAATATTGGTCAAATGACACATCCTCCAGAATGTCATCTGCATCTCTCTCCATCCTCTTATATACCTTTATGACAACACATGAATAATTCTTTTAGTTAGAAATTTTCTTGTCTGTCAAACCCACACAACTAGGCTGTGTGCATCACTTTATTCTCTGCAGCCCCAATGCCTAACTCAGTGACTTATACACACATAGTAGTAGGATACGTACTTTGAAACAAGCTAATTTCAACTGGTTTTCTCATTCTTCCTTAAGAATTGTCCCTGTTGCAGTATGATACTGATGAAGACAAGAGTAGAGGGTGACACCTACTCTGGGCGTCCAGAGTTCGTGGTACAAGGACTCTGCCCTGCTACTAATTTGCTCTATTATTTACGACAGTTACTTAACCCCATTCAACTTTAGTGTCTCATCTATAAAATAAAATAACAACACAGCTATTACTAATAACAATAAAAATCATAACATATATGATTAATAATACCAGTGATAAAACACCTAAATATCTAAATTTTATTAACTTTCAGCATTTTAAAAACTCTTACAGATGCTTCTAAATCTATCAACATTTAAAATTCTCTTACATATCTTCTGTTCCTTTCCTCTAATTTTTTTCCCCTAGCATAATGGTTTAATGTAATTTTATGAAAACCAAAATAACTTTTATTCATAGTTTAACATATTAGCCATGTTTATCATTATTTCTTTTAATTTCTTATGCATTCCATTGTTTATTTAAACTGAAATTCTTCCAGTTTAAGTTCTTTTTCACTTTTAATTTTTATATTGCCTTATCTCACTTACTTTTAATCTCCAAATTTCACCCAAAAAAGTGTAATTGTCTTTATTTAGCATTGTTTTTATTCACCTAGCTCTTTAAAAACAACAGTGAGTACTTGTGACTGGGATAAAGGACAACTACTAAGATAACTCAAGTCCTAGGGAAGAAGGTTGGATTTCTTTTTTCTAGTTAAATCGACAGTGAAATTTTAAGCCCCCCACCCCATTACCATTCCTTCTAGAGTTCAACTTCTGACTTTAAAACGTTCAAGCTAAGTAAACTAGTAGACCCACAGGTGACGTCTCCAGGATAACAAATCTTCCCCCAGTGGCAGTGCAGCTGAGCAGCTGGAAAGGTATTGTCTTCTCATATTATGTTTATAGGGGAATCCCTGGGAAAATCTCTGCCCTGGGACTAAACCTCCAAGCTCCTGACATGCAATGATTTTTCCTTCCTAAGGAAGCACAGATTTGTGACCATTTTTTCAACTGAAGTCACTCTGTCCACTGCAGTAAAATATCTGCACTGAGGGAGAATAAATAACATGTGAAAATCCCCAGCTTAAGTATAAGTCTTTCTAATCTATTGAGAAAGGTCTTGTCCTTTTCATTTGAGGTCAAATGAGACTTTGCTAAGAATAGAACTTAAAGGGGACATTTTATTTTTAATGGACCAAGTGGGGTGGAGAGGGAAGGACTGAAATCAGGTTACCCATTTTTCTCGCTGAACGGCAGCCCCAAATTGCCCTGCCCAGGCTTGGTAGACTGAAAGCATCACTCTGTCTTCATCCATCCTTACTTATGGCTGAGCCATGTCAGGCAGACAGGGTGGTTCATATCATCAGACAACAGGACATAAACGCATTGATGGGAAATATTACATAGGCAATGCATACATTGAGTAAAAGAGTAGCCCTATCTGGTTTGGCTCAGTGGATAGAGCATTGGTCTGCAGACTGAAGGGCCCCGGGCTCAATCCCCACTAGGGGGCATGCAGGAGGCAACCAATCCAATGATTCTTTCTCATCATTGATGTTTCTTTCTCTCTCTCCTTCTCCCTTCCTCTCTGAAATCAATAAAAATACATTTTTTTAAAAAAGAGTAAAAGAGTATTTTAAACCCCTTGACTGTTTTCCCCCCAGTGGGTATGGAATTGTTCTCTACATATGATTAACACATTCTACATATTATCTGGCCCAGAGGAGGATAATTCCTTAATTTTAATAATCCTAAATCAATGTTCATCTCTTTATGAAAGTATATATGACCTCATCACTATAAACTCTACACGTGAACCCCAATACATTGATGAAATGAAGGATGCCGGACAGCAAGAGCTCCCATCAAAGCAGGAACATACAGTGCTATAACTTAGGTTTAACTTTAAAAACAACCACAAGATCATGGATCTTCCAATAATATCCATTAAAATGAGTTACATTAAGAGTCTACATTCAAGCTAATGGGTTGTTTTATATCATCCTGCCTCCAGCATAATTACTTTTAAAAATAACTTCTCCTAGTATAACATATATTTCTCCTCATCCCCCTTTCTTTAGCATATAAGGTAAGAAATTTTTGACAAGGCCTAAGATAATCCTCAAGAAGACTTTTATTTTTTAAAATATATTTTATTGATTTTTTACAGAGAGGAAGGGAGAGAGATAGAGAATTAGAAACATCAATGAGAGAGAAACATCTATCAGCTGCCTCCTGCACACCTCCTACTGGGGATGTGCCCGCAACCAAGGCACATGCCCTTGACCGGAATCAAACCTGGGACCCTTCAGTCCGCAGGCCAACGCTCTATCCACTGAGCCAAACCGCTTACGGCTAGAAGACTTTTAGAAAAAATACATTTAAAAGACTCAGGCCCTAGCTGGTTTAGCTCAGTGACTAGAGCGTCAGCCTGCGGACTGAAGAATCCCAGGTTCGATTCCAGGCAAGGGAAGGTGCCCCACTTGTGGGCTCGATCCCCAAAAGGGGGTGTGCAGGAGGCAGCTGATCAATGATTCTCTTTCATCATTGATGTTTCTATCTCTCTCTCCCACTCCCTGCCTCTCTGAAATCAATAAAAATAAGTAAAAATAAAATAAAAGACTCAGAATCTTAATACTGTTCAGAATTCAAGGAACTAAAAGAATGGACACCTCAATCATTTGTGATTAGAAACCTCAACTTCCAACAAATCCGTCCTCTCCTCATAGTGAACGGGCTCTTTCTTCCCTGTAAGCACTCACTTACCTATTGTCATGGGTTGAGTTGTGTCCCTTAAAAGATATGTTGAATTCTTAACTCTCAGTATTTCCCAATGTAACCTTAGTTGGAAATAAGGGTTTTGCAAATGTAATCAAGTTAAAATGAGGCTATTAGTCTGGACTCTAATCCGATATGTCAGGTGTCCTTATAAGAAGACAAAAAGAGCCCAGCTGGTGTGGCTCAGTGGTTGTGTGTCAACCTATGAACCAAGAGGTCACAGTTCGATTCCTGATCAGGGCACATGCCCAGGTTGTGGGCTTGATCCCCAGTGGAGGGTGTGCAGGAGACAGCTGACCAATGATTCTCTCTCATCATTGATGTTTCTCTCTCTCTCTTCTTCTCTGAAATCAATAAAAATATATCTTCTTTAAAAGAGACAGACCCACTGGGAGAGCACCATGTAGGACAGAGGCAGAGATTGGCGTGATGAAGCTGTTAGCCAATGTACACCAAGGTTGATGCCACCACCAGAAGCCAAGGCAAAGAAGGATTCTATCCAGAGTCTCAGAGAGAGTATGGCCCTGCTAACACCTTGACTGTGGACTTCTAGCCTCCAGAACTGTGAGAATAAATACCTGTTGTTTTAAGCTACACAGTCTGTGGTGTTTTGGTACAGTAGCTCTAGAAAACTAAAACACCTGCCTAAAAGAAAAAGAAAAAAAAAATCTCGTAGGGCAGATTTGAATTCTTAATAGATGAGTTGATTATATACATAGATTAGACCTTTACAAATATAATATTATAATCAACTAAAGTGCCCATTTACTGTGCCCTGAGGTCCAACCATCTACAGAATTTGCTCACCCTCCCACTACCAATGTCTGAATGCTCGCCACCTGATAGTCACAATGATGAACAGTATTCATCTATTGTTTCACTCAGTCCTTACAACAGGACTCTAAGATATCCATTATATTCCCTATTTGGAAGATGAAAAAAATGAGGTTTAGAAAGGTTAAACAAGTAACTTGCCCGAGGTCACAAAGCTAGGAAGTAGGGAACTGTGATTTAAACCATGTCTGTTTGATATTCTCTCCCAGGCTCTTAACCATAATGCTTATTGATTTTTATTTGCACTTTGTCCAACAATATTTAACCTCTTCAAATGTTCTTTTCTATTCATGTCATAGAACACTGTTTCTAAATTAGATATAAGGAAGACAGCAGAATCATTTCATGGGGTACTTTTTGAATCTAGTAAATCCCTTTAAAATGCACAGAATTCTAAATATCCTCTCTCTCTCTCTCTCTCTCTCTCTCTCTCTCTCTCTCTCTCTCTCTCTCTCTCTCTCTCTCCTCTCTCTCTCCTCTTTCTCTCCACATTCCACATAATCCCATAACCCCATCCCTTTCTCAGGATAAATACCACTCACCCTTTTTTCAAGTGTCCGTTTAAATATCACTTATTCAATGACCTTCCCTTGATGTAACAGTCTGTTTGGGGCCTGTAAAAACAGCCTCACCATCCTTCATTTCACCTTCATGCCATTTACAATGAAAATAAAATAATTATTTAGGTAGTAGGACAGACCTACTAACTGGACTGAGGACCTGCTGGCATGGCTCACATGGAAGTCTGGGTAAATGATTTCTCTACTATTCCATTGCTCTAAGATTAGGAAAATGGGAAGATTAGGGTACATTAGCCTGGGGAAGCTGAGAGGAATCAATAAGGCGTATATATCCATGCTTGAGTGTGTTCTCACTACTGTCCTCTGCCAATATATCAAACATTTATAAAAATGAGATAGCTCAGTTGAAAGATCCTGGTCATGTTCAGGCTAGATAGGCTTTGCTTAAAGGGAAGCAACTGATTCCAGAGGATTTGGTGTGGCTCCCTCTGTCTTATCATCTACAGCTGGGGTATCTCCAGGCTGGTATCTGTGATTGAAGATGATTGCCAACCTCTGCTGTGTGTCTGCCTGTGTTGAGTTCCTCCTGGATCCTGCAGAGAAGCAAATCTTATTTAATTCCCCAGGTGATGTTTGCTCTGTAAAATAAATTACTGCATTCCCCAAGATCTAGAAAGCATGGGATATTTCTCTCAATAATGAAGATTCCTCTTTCAGAGTGAAGAAGAATGGAATGATAAATATGGGTCCAAATTGTCTAACTGTTCTCAGGGACTCTAAAACATCTTTGCCTATAGCAAATATGGATGATAAAAACAAATTCCTTCTCTACAGATTAGGCTTATATGTATAAAATAATGCTGACAGAAGAAAATGTAGGTTGCTCCTGTTAATCCAAGTAAATGCCAAGTCTCTCATTTTACTCCCACATCTTCAATTAGTTAGATGTCTTAGTTTATAGATCTCTCCTGACAAAAGCACAGAGGTGATGTAGGTGTCAGGCCTTACACTCACAGCCTCTTTGCTCTAAATATTACATGCACCCAACAGCTGACATAATTTTCCCCAGAGATCTAAATGCTAGGGTTCGCAAAGATTCTGCTCAAGATCCCCATCTCACAAATCTCAGACAGTGGCCCACAGACTGCATTCAGTCTATAGATTTACTGAACTTGGGCTGCAATGTTTTGTGCTATTTCTTGAAATGTTTAAACCAGTTGGGATTTGCAGAACGAACATCCCCAAATCTCAATGGCTTCAACCACAAATATTTATTTCTTGCTCATGGGCCTGTTATTGGCTGGGGCTCTGCTGGGTTCCAGGGGAATCCACTGGCATCTGATAGGATTTACTTGGTTACAATCTGCAAGAAAGATGGTTCCAGATGCTCTACATATCTCCTCTATGTAGGACTGCAGGAAGAGCCTTTCTTAAGGTAAATGCAGGAGGACAAGTTGGGTGGGAGATAAAACCTGCTTCTTAAAGCACAATTCATGTTTTCCCACATTTCACTGGGCAATCAAATCACATGACCAAATCCAAAAGCAACAAGGGCTTTTCTGTTCTATTGGGAAGCCCGAAAAGATTACATGGCAAAGGCAATGAATATGTAATTCTACCTTAAGGAAGAGATCAAGAGTTGAGAGCAATGACCCAAACTAATGCAGTTGTCATCATTTAAATATTGTGGTGTCCACATAAATCTGAAGTTCCAGGTTTTCTTGAAAAAACAAGAAGATTTAGTAATGAGCCCAAAGCTCAAAATATAATTTATCCCATTTTACAAAGGGACCTATAGAAATAGGACTCCCCAAAGAAGACAAAGCAGCTCTTGTTTCTTTGAATCAAGATCTATGAATCAATAACCATCCGCTGTAGCAGTCACGCTTAGTGTAACGGAAAGCCCACTGTGTCTGGGCTTTAACTGTCTGGGTTCAAATCCAGACTCACTACTTACTACCTGTGAAACACTGGGCAAATGACTTCCTCTCTCTGAATGTCTATCACTTCATCTCACAGGGTTTTAGACTAATTGAGATATGATACATAAAAACTGTTCTGTGAATTGAAAAATGCTACCCAAACACTGGTTGTCATTATTAGCAGGGCTCACCTACTGAAACTCAAATTACTATTTAAGGAAATGACCAATTTGCATAGCCACCTGGATTTTACTGTCAACGACTTTGACTGGGATTCAAATGCTTTAACAGCGGGGTTATTTCATTCACGGAAGATCCAGCTGGTGTAGCAGTTTGGGATGTACACTAAAAGATGCTTGGAAATACCTGCTGGTCTTTCAGCTATTGTGCGATAAAACCAGGTAGGGGGATCCTTTTATCATTTCCAGAGCTGAATTTGCTTTAAACCCCCTAACAGAGCCAAAATTGTCAGACCAAATTCCACGTGTGATGAAATCCAACCAGGTTAACATGCTCTTTCCTTGTTAACCACCCAGGCTTTTCTGGATGAAATCCCACAGCCCGAACACAGGCAAAACTTGACTTAACTTCAAGGAAAGTTTTGGATTTCAATGAGCCTTTGAAGTCCTTTCAAAAGAGATAAGGACTTCAATGAGAGGTTTGTCTATACACAGAGGACAACAGAGGTAGGCCATTTGTAGAAATTCAGTTCATCTAGGAGCAGAAGTTGTCTGATGAAAATTGGTTCAGTAAGGAGGGGCTAAGTGAGGCATGTAAGTTCAAACTCACTACAATGAAAATAACTCTATTTTAGATGATCAGACTTCAATTTTGTATGTTTACTCATGAGTTTTTAAAAGCAAGTGTTTATTTTTACTGCCATAAAGATAATTTAATAACTGTGGTTAAATTAGAGCCTCCATATAGTATACAAAATTTAGGAAATGCTTAGCACATGGATATATTATTATTAGTATTATTATTATTTAACAGACAAGTATTTTAAACTAAAGATTTCCACAAAGGTTATGAATTCAGACTTTGACTCGTGAATAAAGGCTGTCAATTTATATTAAGTGCATTCCTTGCCACCAAATAAGCTAAAGTGGCTCTTCTTCAAATAGTTTTTGCCACATAGTATTTTCTAAATCAAGCTAATAATAATTGCATATTGAATATCTTTATCTCAAAACATTTCTATCAGGGCACATTATGCTGTAACTAAATCATTTTTACTGTGAAAGTTATTGTTTTCTAAGCTGCAAGAAGTGTCACATTGTGCCACGGGAACTTAATTATAGCAAATGTACTTAACCAGAGCTCCCTGCAGAAGAGATTCCTTCAAATAGCTGCAATACATTTATGTATTTGTAGTCAACATTCCATAAGAAGACTGTTTCTGGAAATGTGGTTGCTGAATATGTAGTGAAATTCCTGTAGACTACCGTAACTCTATCAGGTATGAACCAAAGGATGCTCTCTCTAGCTATAAAAACTGTTGTTATACTAACCCATATGTGCTAGAGATTTTTAGAATGTTTTTCAGCTAAAAGTTGTACTAAGATTCAGCAATGGTCAAAACAGGAATTCTAAAACACAATACTTTTTTCCATAAAAAAAAACAACAGCACTTGTATTCTGTGCAAATTTCTAATACTTCGTGGGAACCTAAGGATTTTATTTAGTCCACAGATTAAGATCTTAGAGTAAATATAATAAAAATATTTTAAAGGTTATGTATCAACAAGGTGTCAGTGTGCATAAGGATGAAGTATTCTAGTCATAATTAAATTTCAAATCTAATTATAATTTGAGGCGTCCTTTTAATTACATTGCCATATTTTCTTTTCCTAGGAAGATGAGTGGTATAGCATCTTTTATCTGTAATTTTCATTTAATTAAAAATGTAAATAAATCAAACCTTTACTTTGCACATAAAAAAGAGGATTTATAAAGTTGGGTTTTATCTACTTAATCCTATTTACTTTGAGCTGTAAATATTTATACGATGTATGAATATATAGGAGTAAAGGTCTAAATTTTCCTAAATATTATGAAGCAGAAAAAAAAAGTGTTGCCTGTAATTACCTTTCTTGGCAGTAAAAAATCTTCCCTCACTTTTGGCAAATACCTATTAATTCTTCAAAGCCAGGTTCAAATGTCACCTCTTCTGTGTGAAGCTTCCCCTAATTCCCAAAGCCAAATTCAAGAGTAGGCAACTTCAATAGTGACTTAAATCCATAAAGAGTATTGAAATATCCCTGGGATTTTAGTAAATTCTGGAGAAGAGTCTTTACCAAAGTTCCCTCAGAAAGAGAACTGCATGTAGTTAAAAAAACAAACAAACAAACAAACAAAAAAACACTTGAGCCACTTGGGGGAGGAGATAAGCTATGCCCCTTCTGAAGCAGTATATATGAGTATCAGGGAGCACTAAATTATCTCCTAAGGATCCAGCTCCTTGGCAAGCTTTGATTCTCCTCTGTGAAATGTACCAGTTTAAAGCCAAAATGGGATTCTTGGACAATAGTGGACAGGCTGGGGGAAGACTTGAGTGTTTCTCCTCTGCCTACCCCCAGACAATGATAGATTTCTTCTCTTCTCTAAGTTAATCTTAAATAAATCTATGCAAACACCCCCTGGTCCCATTTCTTATATTACGCCAACATCAGGCCATAGAATATATACTAGGAAAGAAGAAGTATGAAGCCAGGAAAGGGTAAATCCCGGTGATAAGATGTTAAGATCAAGGACTAGGCAAGCAGTATCTATGGGGTGGGAGAAATGTTGGAGTGGACATTAAGAAGGGGTGATCAGAGAATAGAAACTGGAACTGAGACTATAGACAGCTTGTATTTATTAGTCATAATGAAGGGCTGGATATGACAAGAGAGTCAATAGCTGAGGTGAATCGGAGGACAAGGTCACTGAAGCAATGGAAGCTAAGAGAATCAAGGAAGTGGGGGGACTGTCCTCAAGAATAATGAAAACACTGAGAGTATGATAGACAACGTTGGAGTCAGTCACAGTGAACCAGGCACTCAAATGTTTCAGAAATCAGGGACAGTGACAACAGCAAGGAGAAAGTAGTAGATTGTTTGATGGTTTGATGACTTCAGACTCAAAGCTGGAGTTTATCATCAGCAAGAAGGACGCCTGGAAGTAGCAATAAGGAGCAAGGAAAGCATCCAGTAACCTCCTCCCACCACACTAAGAGGGAGAAAATGGGTTTCAGCTGAAAGAGGAAGCAGTATCTTCATGGGAGAACCAGGTTTTCATCTAGTGAAATAAACTGGTGGGCATTTGGAAGTCAAGGGAATGTTCACAGAAGAGGGTGAGGATATAAGGGATTTTTGCTGACTGCTGATTATGAAGCCCAGGAAACAGACTGGAGGTATTGGTGGTATTGGAGAGAAATGGGGCATGGGGTGTTGAAAGGAGATATACAGAGCTATGTGTGTGGAGTTGTGGGGTTACCTGGCCATATTAAGCTTCTTGCAGTACTGAAATAAATCGGGTTAAAAGATAAAATGAGCTCTAGCCAGTTTGGCTCCATGGATAGAGCATTGGCCTTTGGACTAAAGGGTCCTGGGTTCGATTCCAGTCAAGGTCACATGCCCGGGTTGTGGCTCAATCTCCAGTAGGGGTGTGCAGGAGGCAGCCAATCCATGATCCCCTCTCATCATTGATGTTTCTATCTCTCTCCCTTTCCCTTCCTCTCTGAAATTAATAAAAATATTTTTTTTAAAAAAAAAAAAAAGATAAAATGAGATTAGTCCTGATAGTTTCAAGACTAATGGTGATTAGGCTCTGAGAGTAGCGTAGGAAGAGGGGACATGGTCAGCCAGGCTCTGTAAGAGTCCTAGGGCCCTTTCTGCATCCCTGCCAGCATGGAGACCATGACAAGGTGGTCTCTCCACAGCACCAGGACCTCTGCAGCCCCCTCTCTTAACAACTGGAGCACTCAGGACAGGGATTTTACACTGAGTTTCTGGGGCTCTTAAGTCCTATTGCACTATGCCCTTTTCTTCCTTTAAAAAAATGGAAATCCACTGAATACTTTGAGGATGAGAATGGTAAAATTCAAGTTGTTTTTTTTTAGAAAATCCACTAGTTTTTAGCAGTTGGTCTCAGGGGGCCAATAGGAATAGGAATTGAAAACCTTAATTTTGTTAGTGAAAGTGAAGACAAAGAGAAAAAAAAAAGCTACAGATTACTAAAAAAAAAAAAAAAAAAAAAAAAAAAGACTCTTTACAGTTATATATGGGAGGATAGAGAAGAATCTAGAATAAATACTAGGTCTGAAGTTTGAGACTGAGTTGACAGTGGCTCCATCAATTAAGACAGAAAATAAAGGAGAAAAAGTTTAGTAGAAGTAGAAAAAGACTTTAACTCAAAACATAATGAGTTTGAGGTCTCTAAGAAACATTTAGGTATAGATACCTAAAAGGATTTGTTTATAAGAATAATGATGTTTCTCTGTATACTGTGAGCAAGGTTACTGCCCTTTGTTCCAGTCTATATTTTAAAGGATTTTTGCATAACAAACAACCTCAGAAGATAGAGTGTCTCCCTCCAGAGCCAAGGGAAGGCATGTTTACTGCTTGTTATAAAAGATTCAGGTTCCCTAAATTCAACATTCCTCTCACATAATATAACTCACTAAGTGTGCAGGTGTTACGTAGCCCTCTTTGCATCGTCCTGTGGGAACTGGGGTTTAGGGAATCGGTGCAAGGAAGGCAGACACTCTGGCTACTGCTATTGCTATAATGAACCATCCGTTGTCTCTTACCCGGGGGTCTCATGCCTTCTAATAGCACCAACGCAACAACAGCAGGTTAACATGTTTACTTACAAGTATAGAAACATCTTAAACTCTTAATAGTTCTTGACATTTATCTGTAAGATAGTGCAACATTTTAGTTTACATAAAGCATCTTACATTTTTAAATTTCAGACCTCAACTTATTAGATTCTTAACAATTAACTGACAGTCTCTAATATTTTTCAGACTCTTAGCAGGATTGATGCATTAATTCTGACAGTTAAGGAAATGATTGTCAGCATTTGGCGGAAGGAAAAATCAAGATGCCACTCATACATGGTTGTTTCAGTGTTATAATTATTTGGCATCTAACACCTTGTTTTGTGTATGGGCTCAGTAAAATATGATGTGAATCTACTTGGCTAAAATCTGATAAAAATATTTAACTAAAGTTCAGAATTCCAGGATCCATTGTAACATGAATTGATGGCATAACAGAAGTCCAATAGCAAGGGAGTAAATAGCAAGAAGAGCCTCATAAATGGTGCCGCCCAAATATGTCCCAATCCTAGTCCCAAAAACTTGTGGATATGTCTGTCACTCTACATGGCAAAAGTGATTTTGCAGATGTGATGAAGTTAAAGATCTTTATATGAGGCAAGTATCTTGGATTATCTGGGTGTGCTCATCGTAATCGCAAGAGTCTTAATAAGGAAAAGAGGGAGGAGGGAGAGTCAGAGGAGATGTGATTAGGGAAGCAGAGGAGAAGAAGAGAGGGAGAGAGGGAGAGAGGGAGAGAGAGAGAGAAGATGCTATATGGCTGGCTTTCAAGATAGAGGAAGGGGCCATAACCCAAGAAATGCTGGCAACCTAGAAGCTAGAAAATTCAGGGAAGTGTGTTTTCCCCTACAGCCTCCTTCTAGGAGAAATGCAGCCCTATTGACACCTTGATTTTGAGGCTTCTGACCTCCATAAATGTAAGAAAATAAATGTGTATTGTTTTAACCCACCACATTCCTAATGATTTAGCACAGCATTAATAGAAAACACCTTTGGTGAATTTTAGCTTAGATTGCTTGCTACTTCTAATGTGTATCCTTCGGCAACACTGGACTGAAAGAAATTCCTCTTCTTATACTTGCTCTTTCTCAGTAAGAGGCAGAATTGCTTTCAGAAAAGTAGGAGAAGGGGAGGGAGTTAAAGGGGAAAGAGAGGGAGCTGCCCTAAGTAGTAAAAAAAGAAAAAAACACCTCTGAAGCTTTTACAATTAAACAAATATTTAGCAATGCTTATTTCTAGGAATCAAGACAATATAGTACACATATTTTGACTCAAAGTTAGAAAAAAATGCTAGGGACTCTGTGCCTCCTGCATGGCCCCTACTGGGGATCAAGCCCGAAAAACAAAACCACTTTTCAAGAATCACGACGGGCTATAAGAGGCAAATAAGTGAGTGTGTGTGTGTGGGGGGGGGGGGGGGGGGGGAGGGGGCGGGGGAGGCTGGGAGAATGTATCTGTACCATGGTAGAAAAAGAGTCAAACTCCTTAATTCCCCTCCCCGCCCCCCCCCCCCCCCCCCACACACACACACACACCACCACCACCACCTGTCTGCTTTTCTTAGTAACTAGTTTAGGCTGGGACTCTAACCAAGTATTCTGATCATTTTCTCCCTGCAGAAGGAGTCTTGATATGAGGGTAGAAACAGGTTTAGCCAGGAAACATATATTGGGGTATGCACATGGGAGTACTATTTGTATGGCTCTCAGGCATGAGGTGAAAAGTTCTAGATACAAATCCAATCCAGTTGATGTGGTCTATCTAGCTCTCAACCCGAAAGGACTAAGTGTATAGGGAGAGTGCAGATCTGACACTGGGACAGAACTCCAGACGGTGGTGAGGGGATTTGAGAAGAATGTTGGAGGGGAAAACCTGAGAACTTAAGGGAAGAACTTAGAGCTGGCCAGGGCTGCCTCTGAATGGTGGAATTAGCCCAGTGCTGAGCTGTTAGTTTGAATGAACTAATATGCACTTGCTGCACATGCTGTTAAGCATTCTTTTTTTAATATATTTTTATTGATTTCAGAGAGGAAGGGAGAGGGGGAAAGAGTTAAAACCTTAACGATGAGAATCACTGATCAGCTGCCTCCTGCATGGCCCCTACTGGGGATCAAGCCCGCAACCTGGGCATGTGCCCTGACCAGGAATTGAACCGTAACCTCCTGCTTCACAGTTCGATGCCCAACTCTCTGAGCCACAGCGCCCGGCACTGCCGAGCATTCCTGAGCTACCTGTTCAGGAAACACCTAAACTTCAGCTGCTCTCACTTATGCTGTACTGGAAGTGCCCTCCCTAGAAACCACTGTTCCCGTGGGCCATAATGCACCACCAACAGCCCCACAAGTGTCCTCTAGCTACTGCCATTTACCAGGCCCATTTCTTTATCTCCTTGCAAAGATTCCACACTCCTTATACATTTTCTGTCTCTTTTTGGTTTCAATCAAAGTGTGGAGCTCATTTCAATATTTGATACCCCCAGTGGAACCCAGAATGTTAACCCGGTTCAACATAACAATAAACACTTACATGTGCTGAAAACCATGCTAGGCATGAGAAGATCATGCTCTTTGCTGTAAGGAATTGACCACTGAATGACATTTCAGATCTTTCTCTATCATGCACCCTCTCTCCCATAACTGGAAGGGCAAGGTAAAGACAGATTCTCTCCCCACACTCTTGCATAGAGACAGTTCACCCTCCCTTACTGTCACGTGGCTGGAGAGCTGTTCCACTTCCCTCAATTGTGCACAGTCCATGATTCAACCCGTCATCATCTGTGGGTTCTAACGGGCCTCATTGTGTGGACATTTTTTTTTATAAAAGTGTCTCTATTTGGCAGAGGGAAGAAGTATAAAATTGTATTATCCACTTTGCCTTAATCAAATTTTATTTTTACCCTAGCATTCTGGGTCCAGTGGAGCAAACATTCACAAGTTCTCGTGTTTCCAAGAAAGCCACACAGCTTCCAGGGACAGCAACACAAGAGGCCGTCACAAAGTCCCTAGCATTTTTTTTTTAACTTGAAGTCAAACTATGGATACTACATTGTCTTTATTCCTAGAAATAAGAATTGCTAAATATTTCTCAGTGACAAAGCTCAGAGCTTTACATATATTAAAAGCAAAACCAAGCCTCCCACAAAAAATGGGGAGGCAATTTTTCTCACCCAACAGGCTCATAAATAGAAAAAAAGGCACTTGTATTTTTACCAAAATTGCCACAGATTAGATTCAAAACCTTTCCAAGACAATTGGAGGGTCGTTTCATGCCCTGTTTGGGTTTGACATACTCACACAGCACCTGTGTCTCAGGGTTTTTCGAGGCTTCAGATTGAAAACCTCTGAAATAAGTATTGTTTCTTCACTTGGCACCTTCCTTTTGCACATGAAGAGCTTTGGATCAGACAGGCGGTTATGGCGGTGCTCAGCGGTAGCGTTCCTTTTCTAACTTGGCTTGTAGGGCTGCCGTTCCTCTCAGTTCCTGTGGAAACACACCATTCCATGACCCTGCCATGCCGCGTGCAGTACCGCCCGGCAGAGGCACCCAGGACTTTCCTGCACTAATTGTCTCCCAGACAGTGCTGCCTCCCCTCAGCAGTCCACGCCAGACTCTGTTGCAGCCTGTGCATATTTCCCACTCCCGTACGGAGTGCCAAAACCACTCCACAAGGCCGGCTCCAACTTTTCCTGTCAAGATAAGCTTCTAGCCTGATGTATCGGAGATTAGCATAGAGCACTAAGACCACAATCTCATGAAACTGGCAGCACAGCGTCCTAAGGTGAACTGTGGAATGGATAGACCCTTCCATACTGAAAACTAAAATAGATTTTCAGAACAGATACCTATTTTTATAAGACGATTTAGAGAAATTAGTTAAAAATTCTTCTTAAGTGGGATCATTACTTTATACAAAAAATAGATACATGGTAATCTTTCATTACACAAAGTTATCAAGCAGCAGCATTTGCAAATATGCCCTTTGTTCATCATCTCATATTTATTTCTACTGCTTCTTCACAAACATTTAGGAAACAGATGTCTACGTGCCAAGGTCCTTCTGTCAGTATGCTGAGTTTTCATTCTGATTAAGTTATATTATTCTGTGGTTTTTTAAAAAAATGGATTTACATAAGGGCTTCCAGAAAACAGTCCTGGCAGAATTTAAGATCTTAGAATCTCCAACCTCTATAAAAGAAAGCTTTGAGTTGCTAAGAGATCTAGGAATGACTCTCTTCTCAACGTTAGTGTCACTTCCTTCACGAAACTTCTTTGAACCTTACCTCCCTTTCTCTTGTACCTCCACTACCCCCCCCCCCGCTTCTTCTTGAGGCTCCCAAAATTCCTGTGCATTACTGCATTTTCACTGTCTCCCCACCTAGACTGCGGAATCGGTGCAGGCAATAGCAGAGAAACTTTCTTGGTACCATCTGTTTCTGGCACAGATACTGGTACTTAGTAGGTACTCAATTAGTGTCTGAACAAGTAAATGAAGGAGTGAGCCATCTATATATATAAAAGGCTAATATGCTAAGTGTCCCTCCACCCATCCAACTGGTTGCTATCATGCACACTGACCACCAGGGGGCAGACACTCAATGCAGGAGCTGCCATGATGCGCACTGGCCATTTACAGAGAAATGGCACCATGGACCTGGCACCGACAAAGCAACTCGGCTTCCCCCAAGTGGGACACAGGCCCCGCCACCACCCTGGAGCGACACCCCACCAAATTGCAGCCAGTGCTGCCATGGCACAAAATGTGGCCCACAGTACAGCCCAACCCCAAAATGGTGGCTGTGGGCACCGGATAATGACATCACATAGCAACGCCCCGCTTCCTCTCCCTAGCAACAACTAGCCTCCTTGCAGTTTCTTCAGCCCAGGAACACAACTTGCTTTATAGCCAGGTGCAAATATTTTACACTTTAACCAAATGTGTGTGAAGCATTTTCCCATGCCTCATCTCATTTGATCCTCACAGAAGTCCTGGAGTAGGTAGATAGGAGATTCAGTAGAATCCTATTTTCTTTTCATTAGCTGGAAAATGGAGATTTAGAAAGCTTAGGAACTTGACACGACTGAAAAGAAGTAAGAAATGGTGAACCTTGAAAATGACTTCAGGTTTTCTCACTGTGAAGAATATAGTCAAACCCTGCTGCAGTTAAATATTTCACTCTTTGTTTTCCCTGCGTGATCTACAATAATAATCTACTTCATGTTGATATTTACTGCTGTGTTGCTGACAATTGCCTGAAAGAGAAGTTGGGGTGCTTCACTGGGATGGAAAAAGTTTAGCTAACTCAGAAAGCAGGTTTAATTAAGCAAGTTTATTCTATATCTATAAAAAGATAAGTTGGCTCGCGCATGTGCAATACATATAAAGCTATCGCTGGTGCCAACTGCACACGTGTGTTTCGATCTGTCATTGTCTATCATGAATTTGGTTGACACTTCTATTATAGAGAAAGGGCAAATAGCAATATTAAAATATTTCTTCTAATTAATTTTCTTTCAATGTGCACGAATCAGTGCACTGGGCCACTAGTGATAGTATATTTACCTGAGATATTTGTTCAGCTAGAGGCTGGAAAACATTTGGAATTCTTGAAGAGTGGGAAGGTTACTTTCTGCTATTTAAATTTCAACTGGTGTGCCACAAAAAAATTTTTTTTTTAAATATATTTTATTGATTTTTTACAGAGAGGAAGGGAGAGAGATAGAGAGTTAGAAACATCGATGAGAGAGAAACATCGATCAGCTGCCTCCTGCACATCTCCTACTGGGGATATGCCTGCAACCCAGGTACATGCCCTTGACCGGAATCGAACCTGGGACCTTTCAGTCCGCAGGCCGACGCTCTATCCACTGAGCCAAACCGGTTTCGGCCACAAAAATTTTTAAAACGTGCAATACTTGACTATTTAGTCAGGAGCACTGACCTCTTTTACCTTAGATTGTCAAATAAAAAAACAAATGACAACAACAGCAGCAGTCATCCCATGTGAATGAATCAAAATTATACCTTTTTTGTGTCCGATCGGCAAAATATATAAACTCTGTTTTGGCGTGCTCAGAATTTTAATAATTAGATTATGTGTGCCATGAGATTAAAAAGGTTAAAAATCGATGGTTTAAAGAAAAGATCAAAAGATTTCAGCCTGAGAAGAGGTCCCCATATGGTTTTTATTGTAATCTTTCTTTTTTCTCCTACTGATTAAAAATAAAAAAGAGAGAGTCCAAAATAATCTGGGAGACTGGCAGAAGTGTGAAAAGACTGCGAAGCCATATTTTCCAGGGCCTTCTGGCAATCCTTGTCAATCCAGGCAATGCTGGCCCCAGGCCCGGGGCCATCAGCTCCTGCATGCACCGGTGGACAGCTTGCCTCTTGAGGACATGCTTCAGGGGCTCCTCCGAGGCCTCTCTGTCAACTCTGCTCTCTCTTCCTGCCAGTTCTACCTGCCCAGCACTCAGCAGGGCCCACTGATGCCCTTGTACTCTGTGGACTTTCCAACAAATCTTCGTATTTCTACTCTGCTACCACTTATACGAGATTCTGCCTGAGTCCCTGCCAATCTCTTGGCCTGATTCCTCTTATTTTGTCTGCCTGCCTTGTCCTTTTGCTCAGTATTCCTTGCAGAGACTTTGACACATATCCTGATCTGAACAGGATCCAT
Organism: Myotis myotis; assembly: GCF_014108235.1. Classification (NCBI taxonomy): domain Eukaryota; kingdom Metazoa; phylum Chordata; class Mammalia; order Chiroptera; family Vespertilionidae; genus Myotis; species Myotis myotis. The sequence continues at coordinate 181,240,475 of NW_023416335.1, forward strand.
CCCTTCCTTGTGCACAGTTTTGTTCTACCTGGAAAATCTAGCCGGTGTATCTACTCAAAGCAGACATTTTTTGCACAGCAAAGGAAACCATCAACAAAACAAAAAGACAACCTACCAAATGGCAGAGCATATTAACCAACAATAAACCCCATAAGAGGTTAATATCCAACAATTATAAAGAACTCATACAGGAAGATAGCAGTGTAGGTAAACACCAGTACTCACCTCCTCCCACAACCACATCAAAATTACAACTAAAATACAGAAGAACCATCATTCAGGATTGCCTGAACACTGGTTGAATGGAAGTCCTGCAACTACAGAAGTAAAAAAGAAAGCACATTGAGGCTGGTAGGAGGGGTGTAGGCGCAGAACAGGCTGGTCTGACACCCACATGTGGCGTGTTTTTAATCAGGAGGGATATCTAGGCTGCAGAGACCTTCCGTGAGGAACTATGGGTCCCAGACCTGCAACAGCACTGGAAATATAGTCAATAATATTGTAATAACTATGTACGGTGCCAGGTAAGTACTAGACTTATTGCAGGATGGGGGAAATCACTCTGTAAGTTATATAAATGTCAAACCACTATGCTGTATACCTGAAACCAGTATAATATTAAATGTTGATTGTAATTTTAAAATAAAAAATTAGAAGAAAAAGAAGCAAAGTCATCAGGCAAAGCTCTCTGCATGGGGCAGGCATTTAAGACCATAAAGGCAACAAACGCAGATTCTACGAAGATCAACAGGGCAATAGAAATCAAGGAAACAGGCAGGAAGACTGCTCTCAGGAATTAAAAGCTGAAACAAAAAATGAGTGTCATAGAAGGCCAGGAAGCCAAACAAAGGGCCTAGGAAACAGCTACCAGTTACAGCATCATGCCCTTGTTTTTGTAATAATTCTTTGCTGCTGTCAAATAAATTTGTAGTTATGTCCTATTAGTGACAAAGCAGGAGCCCTAGATAGGACTGTTTGTGGGTTTGAATTAGGACTCTTCACATTTGTGTTGGACTAATTACCTAACCCCTCTGCCTTGATTTCTTCTTATGTAAAATGGAATTAATAGTACCTACACTAGGAAGGTTTTCCAGGCGTTAAATGAGATAATACAGGCAAGGCACTGGAATAGCCCTGTTCGACAGGAAGTTTTCTGCTGTCATTATTATTATAGTGAAGGTGATAGTGTTAGTGTGACTAGCATGGGTCGTGTGAATAGAAGTTAAGGTTTTAGGATCCCCGAATGAAAACCAAAGGAGCCAGCAGAATTAGCATGTGATGATAGATATCTCTGAAATGGAAAGATATTAAAAGTTTAGTTATTTGCCTTTAGAATTATTCTTCCAGCTTTATTGAGGCATAACTGGCACATAATAAACTGCATATTGAAAGTCTACAATTTGATGAGTTTTGACATATGCATACACCCGCAGAGCCATTACCACAATTAAGATAATGAGCATATCCATCAACCCCAAAAGTTTCTTCCTATCCCTTTGTAATCGCTCCCTCTCACTCCTCCCTGCCCTACCCCCTATCTTCCTCAGGCAACCACTGATCTGCTTTCTGTCACTATAGATTAATTTACATGTTTCTGGAATTTATATAATGGAATCACCGTATTCTTTTATGGTTGGGAGGTGTCTGGCATCATTGACTCAGTGAAATTATTTTGAAATTAATCTATAGTGTTTTTTGGGTCAATAGCTCATTCCTTTTCATTGCTGAGTAGTATTCCATTATATAGCATGATTGGTTTATCCATTCATTGGTTCATGGACATTTGGGTTGTTTCCACAGTTTGGAGCTATTACAAATAAAGCAGCAGTGAACATTCACATATAGATCTATGTATAGACTTTGACTTTCCTTCCTCTTGAGTAAATATCTATGACTAAAATGGCTAAATCATATGATAAACATAGGCTTAACTTTTTAAGAAACAACCACACTCTTTTCCAAAATGGCTGTACCATTTATATACTTAAATGTCAAAGACTTATCTTCTGAATTACTTTTATAAGAATATAAAACAGGTTTGATTTTTGTCTCTCTATGGATCTAAGATTGCTGGGTCCTAAGTTCTGACCTGCCTTGGAAACATAACCGAATTGTTTCGTTTTACTGGGGGAATAAACTTTTAAAAATGCAAGCCTACAAACTTAAATCAAATAATAAAAGCAGGCATCATGACAACTATTGGGTAAGGCATTTACTTGTTTAAATTCGCACTGTCTCTTTCAAGATTCAATAGGGAAGGCCTGGATCAAACAGTCCAGCATATGCTGAACAAATCACCTATCCACCCTCTTCCCATGGCCTTCCAGCCCATCCCCTAGGTCACTGTCGCCCTCTCAGACTGAAGAGTCACGACACAGTGCCACGTCAGAGGCACTGCTCCATATTCTTGTTCTCAGAGTTACCTGCAGACTTCACCTCTGAGGATGCCAATATGCAACTGCCCAAAATCAACTCACAACTGGATGGAGAGGAATTCTCAAATCAGTCTCAAGACAAATTCTCACTGAAAGCACACAGTATTATTCAAAAGAACTGGTCATCTCAATTCCAAAAGGTTAAAAATCTCTCATCTAAGAATCTGCTTTAAAGAGGGGAAAAAATCCAGTGGTGCCACCTGGATATTCTATTAATAGAACAATCAGCATTACGACATTTTTGGCTGGCAGCTGCCAGTGTAAAGCACTCCTCTCCCTCTACATCCCCCCACATCCTAATCTCATTCTCATTCTCTTTCTCCTCTCTCTCTCTCTCTCTTTCTCTCTCTCTCTCTCTCTCTCTCTCTCTCTCTCTCTCTCTCTCTCTCTCGTTTCCTAAGAGAAGGAGGAAAGAGGAGATTTTGCTGTAGAAAAGGACCAGGAAAGTTGAAAAAGGAAAGGTAAACGTTTATGAACTGGGGTTAAGCACTTTTGGTTACAGGAATGAAGGCCAGAAGCTATGGGGGAGGGACTCTCTGCAACTCCAAGTATAAGTCAGGCTTCTTCAGCTCCAGCGCACTGTCAACCATGAAAACAATAACTGGGGGACCCTGAGCATGGAACACGGGGAGTTTTCAGAGGCTGCTCCCTGGACATGCATATTGCTCTACCCAGTGAGAAAGGGACTTCCCCAAGTAACTTTGCAGGCAGTGGACATGGGTTGTCACAACAATTGTGCTAACACTGATAAAAAGAATAGCTACCATTTATTAAGCTCTGTTGTATATTAGGTCTTGGCTAGGTATCTTATAAATATTATTTCATTGCACCTTCCAAATGAATGTATTGTGAAAGCACAAGGTTAAGTAACTTGCTTAGGCCACACAGCTGGTATGTGTTGGAGCGAGAATTTGGTGCAGTCGGTGTGCTTCTAGAACCAATGCTCCCAGGGAAAGGAGGATGGGGTATAGGGGATTAGCCACCCACAGCACTGAAGTTGGCTGGCAGTTGTATGTTGTATGAGAACATGTGGGGCCCCCTTGGGGAAACTCCCAGGAATAAGGAGTGGGTGCCCTAAAGAAAGAGGGAGGACACCCTCCTATTATGCAGATGTGTACTCTCCAACACAGCTCTCTGGGCACTAGAAAAACTGGGCAAGTGTTGATTCGAGCAGAAGATCTTACCCGTAGAATGGGGTCTATTAGGGATTACACTTTCGGAAACCATGTTACGGTTTTAAAATGTGTTTGCAATGGAAGGTTTAATTCAGTCATTTATCAATGTCCCTGAAAGCAGACATGCAAATGTAACAATCTCAGGTATACTTGCCGCAAGGAGCGCTGGCAGAAACAGTTACCAGAGAGAATGTTCAAGCATAGCTGACAGAGGAAAGCAGGCTCCTAACCGTGTCTGAACTCAAGGCGGGATGGTGTCATCAAAAGCTCCTTCCCTGAAAGGGATCTTTTGAACCACAGGAGTAACAACCTCCCAGAGAGATGTGAAGGTTTAGGGGACTTCAATTACTTTGAGGCCTGCAAAGAAAGCTGCCTCTGACATCAGAGTTTTTTCCAACTCCAAGTCCCAACTTCAGGCTCAAGGAGGAAACAAGTAATTAAGCTCTGCCAAGACCGGGGACTGAGCTCCAGTTCCATTCCCCTGGGCCTGCCCGCCTGCTCCAGCTCTTGGCCAGGAATGCCCCAGGCCACTCACTGTGTCACCCACCAGGCCTTAGACTCATTTTGCAAGACCCACAATCAAGCACCTCCCTGAGAAAGCCTTTCCCAACACTCTCCTTGGGGCCCACTCTCCCCCAGCCCATGGACGTCTTATAACCATGGAGCATAGTACCTTGTTCCCAAGTCTATCTTTCCACACTAAAAAAAAATTCTTTAAGGTCAGGAACCCTGTATTATTCACTTCTGCTTCAGTCCAGGGAACAACAGAATGGAGGACAATGAAAAGTTAGTGTAAGCTCCAGCAAAGGAACCGGACTTGTCAGAAATCTTAGAGCCTTTTCTGATTCTCTGCACTTTCCCCTTGGCTAGGATTGCTCCTCCCTAACTCTAGGGTTTAGGAAAACTGCTAATAACATGTGACAGATGGACATTGTCCTCAGAACATCTTCTGCAAGCCCCGGGACTCAAAGGCACCCAACTGACAGTTCCCATGATGGATGAGATTACTCGAAAAGAAGACACAGGCCAGAGCTGGCAATGCTTGGGCTGATGTGGAGAGACCAGGGCAAACAGGAAATTGGGGATGTCAGAACAGGGATTGTCAAGGTCATCCCCATTCCTAGCCAATATACTGCGAGAATAGGCCAGAGCCCTGTTCAGGAAGGACTTAAAATTTGAGCTATAAAGATGAGACTCTCCTAACAATGGCATTTGGTATCACAGTATTGTCACCACCATCACCCAAAGTGCGGGCTTGCTTTTGACATGCAGACATATGCTTCAAGAAGCCTTTCTTCACACCTTCTTAAGAACTGGGTGAAGGGAAGGCAAGAGGAGGATTGTTTCCGAATACATGTATCCTGGCATCTTTTCATTTTATTCTCTCTGCCTTGCCAGAGTCTCAAGCGTGGTAGTAAGAACTGTATCTCCCTAATCATTTAATTTATAGGTCCATCAGAGCATGGACCACTCCTGGGTACCTTCTAGCTTTTAAGACTAATATTTAATAAATTGTGAGTACAATAAAAACAAAGCTAATGTTAATTATATGTAAGATTTTGTTTTAAAAAAAAAGGTATAGGACTTCTTGAGACTTAATTATACCTAAAAAAGATATTGGTGTTGCGTGGCCGGGAGGTGGATGTTAATTTACTATATTGATTCCTCTGCCACATCCCTTGAGCTATAAATTGTCATTAATTATTCATAGCCCAGAGACGTCCTATATTGGGAGGAAAATTTTCCATTAAGACTTAATGCACCAGCTCAACACTTTAAAAAGTTGATGCCTGGGTGATTCAGAGGTAAAGATGTTCTCTAATCAACACAGTGTAAAGATGAGTCTGACGTGTCTGCCACAGCGGTGAGGGAAAATAGAGGGCAATTGACGAAGGAGAGAGAAGCAAACTAACAAAAATCTCCCCCTCGCCTACGTTATTTATAGAGAGAATCATTATCATTATCACCATCCATATAAAAAGACTCTTGGCTGAGCCCCCAAGATCATCTCCCTCAATAATAAAAGATTTTGTTTCCTCTCCTCAGACATCTTTTGTGCCCACCCTTCTTGTTTTTATTATTTCCTGACTAGGACAAATATGCTCACAAAAATACTCCCCACTCTGGCTCCTCCATAGGGAACTGACCACAGGTCATGGACCATGGAATGACATACTACATTATCATCCAATCAAACAAAAAAAATAAACAGGAGGAGCGAGCTCCAAGGTCTTGAAAGCAGAGACCTCATGGCCAGCGCTGCCTTTGAAGTTCCACTTTTTTATTCAATACTGATGTGGTGTTGTTCTTAGCCTATGACCTGTGTGCCGTCCCCTGCAGATGGTGGAGATCTGAGGACCATTGTTGTGGAGTGTGTTCATTAGATATGAAAAAAGAGACTGTGAATGAATGAAACAAAATGTCAACTCCCTTCAGATTCTTTAAGAATAAAAGCAAACAAGCCAGAAATTGAATACCGCTAGGTTTTATGTGCATTAGGAAACCAGATTGATATTGTCTATTAAATGTATTTGTCAAAAGGTAAAATAAAAATAAAAGGAAGCAATTTCCAAATTAAGTTTTTTATTATGTTTGCCAAATCTAGGTGATATTGTTACATCCTTTAAAAAAAAAAATAAAGTCCCGTTTGTACCATGTGTAGAATATACCAAAGGCCTCTGTGACTTTGAAAAGGGATGAAATTCCTCAACAGATGGAGGAAGAATAGATGCCATAGACAGAGATAATCCATATGCTAGCGAATTGCTAAATAGCTCACTTCATGGAATGGAAAGGTCAGTTGTTAGAATGAAAATTCAAATTCAGCAGGCCCGTCTCCGAGTTTCTATATTTCTTCACTTATTCTTTCAAATGCTATCTGCCAACACTGTACTTGGCCTTATAGATACAGAAACGAGGAGGAACAGATCCTACCCTCAAGAAGATGACAATCCAGTCGGGTATCACTGCCGACCACATCCTTGTCACTTTAACTGCACAGTGTGTCACAGAGCAAAGAAGAAATCATGCTTATCAAAAACACATAATAAGTCCTGCACCTTAACTTATAATACGTACTGCTGTTTCTTCATCAACCACTTTCTTTATCCTCCATGGGACCAGGAGGTAAAATCAGCCCCCCAATCAATGCCCACCTCCCACTACCACGTGTTCAGGAAGCTTTCACTTGTGCACTTAGCTTCTCCCTCTCTCCCACCCAAACGTAGAGGTCTAGTTTCTTGTTCACGTATTCTTTTTGTTTGTTTGTTAATCCTCACCCAAGGATATTATTTCCATTGATATTTAGAGAGAGTGGAAGGAAAGAAGAGAGAGAAGGAAGGAGGGAGGGAAAAAGGGAGGGAGGGAGAATGAAAGAGCTGTGAGAGTGACACATCTATTTGTTCTTTCCCACACGCACCCCAACTGGAGCCCAGGATTGAACCTGCAACCCAGGTACATGCCCTTGACCAGGAATGGAACCCGTGACCCTTCAATGTGTGGGCCGACACTCTAACCACTGAGTTACACTGGCCAGGGCTTGTTCAGGTACTTTTGTGAAAAAGAGCTAGGAGGATGTGTGGAAAGCGATTGGGGCAAAGGGTAGTCAAGGAAAGAGTAACAGAGAGAAGAACAAAGATAGTGCCCTCCCCCCAAGTTAAAGGATGAGTTTGGGGGCAGATTCCAGAGTCATGTTACAAGCTTTTCTTTCACCACTGCAGCCTCAGCCACGAGCATGCTCAGGCTTCCCAAGAGGCTCGCCTTCAGTGCCCTTCACTGTGGCAAAAAGAAGGTCTGGCTGGACCCCAATGAGACCAATGAAATAGGCAATGCCAACTCCTGTTAGCAACTCCAGAAACTGATCAAAACAGGTCGATCATCCAGGAGCCTGTGACTGTCCAGGCTGGATGCTGGCAAAACACCTGGGCCTGCCAAAGGGCAGGCAGGTTGGCATGGGTAAGTGAAGGAGTGCTGCCAGTGCCCACATGCCCGACGAGGCAGCCTGGATGGGGAGGATGAGAATTTGGTGCCGGCTTCACGGGACACACTGTGGATCACAGCCTGTACATGAAAATGAAGGAGAACGTTTTCAAAAACAAGCAGATTCTCATGGAACACATCCACAAGCTGAAGGCAGACAAGGCTCGCAAAAAGCTCCCCAATGACCAGCTGAGGCCCACAATTCTAACATCAAGGAAGCACACAGGCACTATGAAGACACCTCCCAGCCAAGAAGGGGGAAATCATCAAGACTCTGTCCAAGAAGGAAGAGACCGAGAATCAAAGTTCTCCCTCTCCTGTCTTTACATAGAGGCCTTGGCAGTAACATAGGTTAGTCCTTCCATGAAACAAAACTTCATCTGCCTTTAAAACAAAATGAGTGAAGAGATGAGCTAGCCATGCTCTGGGACACAGCCAGGATGGCAAAGGTGTGGAGGAGAAAATGAAGATGAGGTTTAAAAATATCACCCTGGTTATGCTTGGCTTCTCCTTAGCATGATTCCAGAGATGCAAGAAACAAGTGGAGTCTAATTCTACTTGTATTTTCACTGTGACATGAGAGAACCAAAGCTTTTCAAGTTAGTAGTTCTTATTCTCAGTTTTCAATTGAAATCACTGAGGCACTAAGAAATGGAAGAATTTGTAGGGTTATCCCGCTACTTAAGCAAAGGTTTCCATTTGGAACCTGGATTTCCACACTCAAGACCTTGGACCCTTTTTCACTAAGAGCACAGACTCTGGAGTCAAACTGCTTACATTCAAATCACAGCTCTGCTACTTTCAAAACATGCCTCAGCTTCCCTAATGATTCCTATGTCAGAGGGTGGATGTGAGGATAAATAGGTTAATATATGAGACAATTTTACAACAGTCATAGTAAGTATTCAATAAATGTAGGTAGCATCAGCAGCAATACTAGTAGTAATAATAATAATAGTAATAGTAGCAGAAATGGTGGTGGTAGTAATATTAGTAGAAATCATTTTGCCCCAAGCCTTGTATTTTGCTGGAAAATAAAATTTACAAACTTGATTATGGCTCCTTCTACATGGGAACAGTATATACTTAAGCTTATTAGAGACACATTATAATTTTAAATAACAGTTCATTTCCCTTCTAAAATTAAAGGTACAGGTAAGCTCCTTAGCCATTATATCAGAATACAGTCTCAAGTAAACAAAGAAAAGAGTCTTCTAAAATTTCTAGCGTACCCCAGCCAGTGTGGCTCAGAGGTTGAACATCAGACCATGAACCAGGAGGTCACAGCTCGATTTCCCATCAGGGCACATGCCCAGGTTGCGGGTTTGATCCCCAGTGTGAGGCGTGCAGGAGGCAGCGACTGATGTTTCTCTCTCATCAGTGTTTCTATCTCTCTATCCCGCTCCCTTCCTCTCTCTAAAAAAATCATTAAGATATATTTTTGAAAAATTCTATCTTGAAAGGGGACTTGAGGGGCTCCAGGGCTTGGTTATATGAAAAATAACTTCCCATCCTGCTTTCCTGAATGAGATGATGTTCCTAATTCTTGATCTTGATACACATGGAAAGTAATACAATTTATACTAATTTTTCCCTTAAAAAGAAAGAGGGAATTTGGTCCCCTTGTTGGAAACCAAGCCTATAGCTAATGAAAGGCTCACACTAGGTCAGATTCCCACAACAGGAAATAACAGGAAGAGGAAGCTGTTACTCGTCCATCCCTTCCATTTGTGTCCTGCAGCTTAAAAAGGTTTAAACAATCTCCTTCTTGCCATGGCTGCCATTTCACAGGCCTTCTGGGAGGGGGGCTCAGCCAGCCAGTTTCATATATGCTAACTCTTTTTTTAAAATATTTTTATTGATTTCAGAGAGGAAGAGAGAGGGAGAGAGAGATAGAAACATAAATGATGAGAGAGAATCATCAATCAGCTGCCTCCTGCACGCCCCACACTGGGGATCGAGCCTGCAACCCAGGCATGTGCCCTGACAGGGAATTGAGCTGTGACCTTCTAGTTCATAGGGTCGACACTCAACTACTGTGCCATGCTGCCTGGGCCATGCTAACTGTTAATCCTCACAACTGTGGAACATAGGCATTGCTTATCCTACTATAAAGTTGAGGAAATTGGATCTGAGAAAGGCATTAGTGACTTTCCTAAGGTCAAAAGCCATAACTGGGTTCATCTAAAGCAGGGGTGGGGAAACTTTTTTCTTCCAAGGGCCATTTAGATATTTATAACATTATTCATGGGCCATACAAAAGTATCAACTTAAAAACTAGCCTGCTATATTCACCCCTAATGCCTTGGCAGGGCCAGACCAAATGATGACAAGGGCACCCAGAACGTTCCCCACCCCTAGTAAAGTCACAAAGCTCAGAAGTCCCATAGGGTTCAAACCCTGACTCTCAATTTAGGCTTCTTTGCACCACCTCAAAGTTACCAGGGCTAGAAGCATAAGACAAGGATGAACAAAAGTTCAGATACCACCAGCTTTTACACCCCAGTCATCAAGCTACCCCAAAGGGCTGGTTTCCTTGCTAGCCTTCCGTAAGTTGATTTTCATTATAAACTTCAGGCCTAAAATACCCCTCCGAGGTTAACAACATTTTCCTGCATCCAACCTATTCTTCCACAGCTCTTGCAAGTTATTTGATGAACTAATTTGAGTTTTACACCCTCCTCACTCTCCCATCTGGGTAGCATATGTTCATCTGGCTACTGAACATTTATTGAGCAATACCATGTGAAAATATCTTTGCTAGGTATCTAAGGTAGAGAGGGAAAATGGATAAAGCAAGGTCCCTGTCCTACGGGCACTTACAATCTGCTAAGAAAGTAAAGAGGAACAGAAATGATCACAGCAGAAAGTCCAAAGTGCTGAGTACCTCTGGAGCATGGCAAATGTAAAAGGTAAAACACGCCCAGAAAGTCCACTGAATATGTGCAAGGCACATTGCTGCGGGAGCTGTACACTTTCCAGAGATAGAGCTTTTCCGGGGGGGGGGGGGGACAAAAAAAGGGCTTGATATTGATCTAGCAACACTGCCATCAGGAACAGCAGGTTGTTTTGTTCCAAAAATCTATAATGCAATCAATTCCTGATTAAGAATTGTTTATTATTCTTCACAGAGATGATTTCGCGTCTCTGCATCCGTACGGCCAACTCATTTCCACTTATTCAATTTAAAAAGGCAATGTCAACTATAGATGTCAAAAGAACAAAGAGCACACAGAGATTACGCCGAGCTGGTGTTTGAAAGGGTGTTATGCTCTTTGGATATGAAAAGCATATTGCTTCAGTGCCTAAGTCTCATCTTGCTTTTTTTAACCTGCCACACTTGAAAAAGTCTACAGGAATGTGAATCTAATTCCGTGATCGCGAAGTAGTGTGGTGTTTTGGGGGGTTTGTTTTTTGTTTTGTTTTTTTAAGACTAGTTAGGGGAAACTGATGAAGGACATTAGATACAAGGATGCATGTGTAATCACTGATTTATGGATTTCCTCCTCTACCTGCTAATTCATTCTTGCTGGTAGCCAGTGTTCTCTGGGTCTTAACGTTTTTTTCCCATCCCAATTATTCAATGTAAACAAATGAAGAACAAGTATGGGTATTCAGCTTGACTCATTGGAACAGGAGATAGGAAACATTAGTATCGATGTATTTCAGGACTTGCAAGCAAAGCACAACTAAATTTAGCAGCCAGTGATATTGATTTGATTAAAACTGGTTTAGGACTTGTAAATGTCACTGGAACTTAGCAAAATGAATATTATTAAATCCTTCTGGTGATGGGGAAAACTAACAAAGGGATTTGCAGTGGTTTCTGTAATTAATTGCTCTGTCATGATTTATATTAACTTACAGCACAACTCCATTAGCTCAGACCTGTCATCTCTGCTCAAGGAACCACCGAGTAATCACTAGCACATTAAAGAATAAATTAGTTTTTGGCTTGGAGCCTAGTTGTGGAATGTTTCATTTGTGTCTGCTGCAGACATATGTACCTAATAAAGTTGGGACGAATGAGTTAAAGTACATATATGTCAATGTCAGCGGGTTATATTTTAGAGACAATACTCTCAGCATTGTTCATTAGGGCTAATGAATCATGGCCCTTCAGCCGCATCACCTTGTGTTTAGCAAAAGCCTTCAGGTAAGTGGAGATGCAAGATTCCTTGAAAAGAGGTACATCTCTAGAGAGTTCACCCTCTTAGCAGTCTGTGGCCTGTGGTTGTAATAATAGCTTCATGTGGTTTTTGTTAACACTTCATTACCCTAAAGTTGGATAAATTATCCTCCTGCTTCTGCTCTACGTGCAAACACGGAGCCAAAGCCTTAGCTACTACTACTTACCGTAGATTATGGGGATTTGTAAGGGTCTATCAAATCATCTTTGACTTTGATAGTTGGATGATGCCTTAAGCAGTGCTTGAGAGAGGGCTGCTTTACATTTCAAAGGGAGCTCGATTGCCTTGCGGGTTTGTAGGCTAAAACTCGAGCCACTTCCTTTTCATTGCAGACCCAGGAAGGCTAAATTGGCACTCAGCTGGCCAGGATGATCACTGACACAGAGGATGTGAGGCAAAGTCCTGTGGAGGCTGCGCCCGGGAAAGCGTGTGGCCCCAAGAGTTCACCAAAATCCGCAAGGCTCCAAGGGCAAAGTCATTTCAGCTCAAAATCTCTGGGCACTACCCAGACGCTCATAATTTGTCCTGGATCATTTCTGCAATTTGCATCATCAGATGTCAGTGACTCCTTCACAGATGCTCTGCCTGCAGTGCGAAGAGCTTGCCTCACGGGGGCTTCTCCTGCCTGGCTGAATAGAGTGACAAATGTCCAAAATGCAAGAAGATTGCAGCCTCAGCCAGCTGGAAAATGCATACATTATTGAGGATAAAATATGAAGAGTGTGAGTCAAATTATGAAATATGGGGAAGCTTGTTTTTGCTCTTATAATGTGCTAAGTGATTAGATTTCATATTTGCAATGAGTGGTGCTGATGGCTTTGCATTTAATTGGGAGGAAAACCTGGAAACATTCTTTCCCACCCCCCAAAAAAATTCTATTTGTGTCCTGCATATTATTATATACCCTTTACTCTAGTGTAAGTAACTAACCAAGTATCTTAAAAATGAAACATTTTCTCCTGAAATAAAACAAATGCTTAAAAAAAAAAAAAAAACAGTGGTGGCAGACGAAGGTCAGTAAAGATAAGACATTAGGAGAGGGGAGGGGTGATGACTGGGAGAATGGTAGCATAAGAAATGGCTCAAGGAGAATACACAAGTTTTTTTTGTAAAATAGGAATTATTTCTAAATATTGGTTTCAGTTCACTAATAAATGAAGAAAACATTCTGAAGCTGCCCTTTTGGTAAAGTTTCCCACTTATTAATGCAATATCCGTACTAAAATAATTTCTTGTGTACAGATAGCTTTTAAAAATGTCTGGAAAAGCTTCTCAGCCAAGTAGTCTCGTGTTTATTTTTATTTATGAAAGAAAATTATGATCATTTACCTTTGATCCTAACATATCAGTAATTAGGTACAAAAATTATGTCCCAAGCTAGACTTTCATAATAATAACAGCCAGCATTTCACATTTGGTCAGTATTGAGTCAAACATGTCATCAAAGTAAGAATAAAGTGAAAACATGGGAGGCAAAGAAGGAAAAAGGTCAAGCCAATGGATTCGTTTGGCTGATTATTTTTTATGAAATTGTTCCCTTGTTTTCATGTCTCTCTTCTTTTCAGTTGCTCTTAGAGACAAACCAGCATGTTCACAGAGAGTTCACAGACTCATGTGCAGACAGAATTAAGAGGCACTACATGTAACACAAAGAGAATCCTTTCCTTAGGCAGTGCTCTGTGATTCCTGCCCTTTTGTTTATGCTTCCCCAAAGGATGCGAAAATATCAAATACAGGTTCTAAATCTATTAGAACAATAGTTTCCCTATGGGCCAAAAAGAAGCACATGCAGATCAAACACCCCGATTTCCTCATCTTTCCTTGATGGCAACACAGAAGCAACTACATTATCCTAACAGCGACCAAAAATAGGGGTGATTTGGAGAGCACTGGCAATCTCTTCTTTCATATTCTTTTGTTTCAGTCAACTAACTAATCATCTAGATAGAGAAATTAAATAACATTTTTTCGTGTTTCTCACATCTATTGGCCGGTTTTTGTGTAGCTTGATGACTTCAAACAAATTATATAGCTTCCGGCCTTTTTTGTCCCTCCACTTTGAGCTGCGGCAGAAGTTTCACATGCCGGGTGCAGCCCCAAGTCCCTCAGTAAAGCAAATGTTTCATTTTCAGCAGAGCCCACATATTCCATTCAGACTCATGTCTTTCACTGCTAGATGTGAAGAGCAGCTGTGTGTCCTGAGTAGCTAAAGGAGATCCTATGTACAAAGTTAACAAAACACAGCCTGGACAATGGATTTGATCTCTACAGCAGGGAAGCCGTACTTTTCAAATCCAGCTCTTTCTAGCTCCAACAAATTACAGCTCCCTGAAAAGATCTGGTGACCCTTTTTAAGTGTGTATGCTGAACAAGCTCGGAGGTGACCATGACTTAGTGCAGCATGTGAACATGTTTGCCAAGCACTATGGGCCAGGATAGACCATCCATGGCATCCAGGCTCCCTCAGTTGGTGGCATTTAGGGGATCCATGAACTCTGCACAAACTGTATATATTCAACCACTTTTGACTGATGGACAGAATTATTTACCCCTCTACCATGGGGCTGGAGGCTGACGCTGATATGTGAGTCCTTTCTCCCTCCCCCTGACAAGATACTCTTTTACCTCCATAAAATGGTGCTCTTTAAATATTTGTTCTTCATTTATTTGTTCATTTATTAGTTATCATCCCAGTACATGCTTGGAATAGTGTACACCAACAAGTGTGGGCAGCCAATTTAAATCTTTCAAACACTGCCACCACTGTTTTTTCCCTATCTATAATGCACTATAATATAGTGAACCCAATTTAATAAAATATATATCATAAAGGAAAGCTGCCACTGTAATTTCAGGTTCATAGTCAATTTTATGACTGGTAAAATTGAACTTTCAGAACCTTTACTGGGAAGAAAGTTTAAGGTACTACTAAATAAGGGGTAATTTCTTGGACTCGAATTTTAGTTATATTAATCCCAAGTCCTAGTAACTCTCTTTATGGAAAGTAGGAGCAACAACCAACACTACTGTTATCATACAATACAAGAGCTGTGGAAAATTGGTATAGTAATATGCCTTAATAAGTCATTCCTCCTTTATTACAATCTTTGTATCGTTCCCTCCCACACTGATTCTGAGCTTGGCCATGTGACTTACTTTGGTCAATGGAACATTGGCCAATGACTTAACAAGAACTTGAAAAGTGCTTGTGCTTCAGGCCTTACTTATTCTCTTGGAATGCAACTGCCATGTAAAAAAAAAGTCTGAATTAGTCTCCTAAAGACACATGGGCCCTAACCAGTTTGGCTCAGTGGATAGAGCATCGGCCTGCGGACTGAAAGGTCCCAGGTTCGATTCTGGTCAAGGGCATGTACCTTGGTTGTGGGCACATTCCCAGTAGGAGGTGTGCAGGAGGCAGCTGATTGATGTTTCTCTCTCATCGATGTTTCCAACTCTCTATCCCTGTCCCTTCTTCCCTGCCGGGAGCCGGTCCATGCTTGCTGTTTCAAGGGACCTGGCATATATGGCATACTGTTCTTAATATGTTTGCTCACCTTCTTGGCACTATGTGTTTTAACCAAGGTCTCTGAGAAAGGTTGTTTCCCCAGGTAGGGATTTTCCCCTGAAGTTAGGGAGGGAATAAAACCTCTTAACTAAGTGCCAGGTGGGTAATTAATCACTTTAACTACGAACAATCATGCGTAAGCTACATAATCTTTACTCCCTGGAATGGAGATAAGAAACGCCCTAACCTTTGTAATAGAGATTGATAGGATTGAATCAACTGGTATAAATACAGATGTAATAAGACAGCAAGAGACAGAACTTAGAATACGGAACCAAGAGAGACAGAACCTAGGCACAGAACCTACACAGAACTAGAGACAGAAGAACTTCGCTAGAGAGAACATGGCAAAAGATCCTGGACTGAACCTGACTACAGAAATGGGCAAGAGAACCTGACTAGAACCTGGTGACTGAATCTGGCTGGAGAACCTGGACTGAACCTGGCTGGAGAACCTAGCAAGAGAACATGGACACAGAACCTGGCTGGAGATCTGAAGCAGAACCTCTCTGGAGATCCAGACCAGAACTTGGCTGGAGATCCTGGCTGGAGATCCTGGATGGGCTGCTGATCAGCTGAACGCTGTCTCCGTGTCGTTCCTTCTTCGCCGACTCCGTCCTCACCTTTGGGAACCCCTGGACCCGCACTTCCCTGTAAAAAATCAATAAAATTTTTTTTTTTTTTAAAGACACATGGGTTAGCCATCAGGCAGCAACAATTGCTTGGCATGGGAGTGATGACATCTTGGACCTTCCAAACCCAGTTGAGCTGCCAGATGAGCAGTCACATGAGTGACCCTAGCAAGAGATACAGAAAAACTACCCAACTGAACTCAGCCAAAGTTATTGGTCCATAGATTTGTGAGCACATAAAATGGTCATTGTTTAAGCTACTTCATTTTGGTGTGGGTTGTAAAGTAGGAAGAGAGAACTGATATGGCAGCAAACTGTCACAGCCACCATTTCTTCTCTCTCTCTTTTTAATGAGATAAAAGATCTCTCTGCTTTATTTTTTATATATGTTTTTATTGATTTCAGAGAGGAAGGGAGATGAATAGAGAGATAGAAACATCAATGATGAGAGATAATCATTGATCAGCTGCCTCATGCATGCTTCTTCCCGGGGATCAAGCCCACAACCCGACCATGTGCCCTGACTGGGAATCAAATCATGACCTCCTGGTTCATTGGTCAACGGTCAACCACTGAGCAACACCAGCTGGGCCATTTCTTCTCTTAAGGTTTGATTATATCTTTGCTCATGTTTCTAATCCTGCCTGTTTCTTCAGCTTCCCAGACTATTCTACTCATCCTGCATTGTACCTTTCTTTAGTATCTGAGATGCTATCAATTCAATTCAACTCAATTCACCAAATATTTATTGAATGTTTATTCTTTTCCAGCCTTCTATCAAATTAATAAAGATGTTATCAGTTACCTGTTCACTAAATGGACTTCTATTCTAGTCTAGTTTATTTGTGTGAATATATTTGTTGGACAATACAAGTATTACAGAGTTAACTTATATGAAAAACACAGTTGATTTTTAAAAGGTAGTTACAGCTTATAAAGGGAGCTTAATAGACTCATGTGAAATTGAGTGTTGAGAATAGGAAATGTGCTGAGTCCATTAATGTATAACTACAGGTACTGGGACTGAGGGAAAGGATGGTTGAAAGGAAAATAAAAAATCGGCAAAGAGCCATAAGAATCAATATCAACAAATTTCATGCCTTTACTTTATATCTCCCGTCATTCTCCTTCCTGATGTCTTTTCTTCTAATTCCTTATGTTATTACTTACCTAATAGTTTATGTTTATGTTTATTATTTTCTTATACTTCCTCTTAGGTTTATTCTAAATATCATGAAGCTTCAGCATAAATAGAAAACTACATAAGACACATAGACTTTTTTTTTATTCCAACTGGGAAAAGCACAGTAGTCCACTGGCATCTCCCCTGCCATAGTGTTTATATCATCATTAGCCACAAAAATCTGGTTGAAAGTGCAACAAAAATAAAGTGGTGGGTGAAGATGAGCCACATGGCTGGACACGCTTCAACAGCAGGCGTCTGGCCAGCCATGTCAACAAATGTGGTCCACATGGCACAGCGCTGTATAGTAGAAATGGGCCATGCAGCAAGGAGAGGAGAAATAGCCAGTCCTCTCAAAGTAGATGCTGCCCTCAACACACTATTTCATCAGCAACACCACAGTATACAATTTTAGACAGTGTAGCAGCTCCATTCTGTCATAGGAGTGAAAATTGTAACCTTTTTCTTACATGATGCCTTCTTCTTTGCTTAACTGGCCATGTCTACCTCATAATCATGGAGAAAGATGAAATCAAACTTCTGGGTAGAACAGAACCTGCACTGTGTCCTGAACCACAGCACAAGAGCAAGATAAAGTGAGGCATTGTCATTTTGAAGATGGAACAACTAAATCATTTCATGCCACCAAATTTTGTTGGACTTCTTCATGTCCAAGCAATCTGGGCCACAACAGCCAAAAACCAGTTAAAGGGCATGGTTAGATTATCTCAGCACAGCAAATGAGTGACATTTAGTTTAGGAATTCTCAAGTGAAATTGAAAAAAAAAAGTTACTATTCAAAACACAGTATCTTGGTAATCACATCTCTATTACTGTGTTCATCTAACTCAGTGATTTTTCAACCTTTTTCATCTCACGGCACACATAAACTAATTACTAAAATTCTGCAGCACACCAACAAATCGTTTATATTTTTTGCCCATCTGACAAAAAAACATAGGTATAATTTTGATTCATTCACACCAGATGGCTATTATTGTATTGGCTATTGGTCATTTTTTTATTTGACAATCTAAGTGAAAAGAGGTCAGTGCCCCTGACTAAATAGTCGGGTATTGCATGTTTTAAAAAATTCTTACAGCATACCAGTTGAAAACACTGGTCTAACTCTTTAAACCTTTACAAAAAAGTGGCAAAATATTTTCAGCAAGTTCCTTTTATATGCAAAAAATATTTTAATGACTTTACTCAAGCCAATTTATTAAGTCAAACTATGAATCAAAATCCATAATAAACTGTACTACTATACTGATTCCAGAACAGCAAAACTAAATCCACACGTACTTTTATCTACAGACCAAAATTACTTTTAAAATTACTTTAATGTTAAAAGATTTTACCTTCTTTAATTTCTTTTTTTAAATATATTTTTATTGATTTCAGAGAGGAAGGGAGAGGGAGAGAGAGATAGAAACATCAATGATGAGAGAGAATCATTGATCAGCGCCTCCTGCATACCCTCTGCTGGGGATTGAGCCCATAACTCCGGCATGTATCCTGACTGGGAATCAAACCATGGCCTGCTGGTTCATAGGTCAACACTCAGCCACTGAGCCACACCAGCCTGGCTCTAATTTCATTTTTTAATTACAATTTTTATTTACCTTTGTCTCTAACTCCATTAGTATAATTAATCATATGTTTTTCTAATAATACTTTCAATATATTTTGTCCTGTATAGTTATCCAAACAATTTTGGAATACACACAGAGTTGTAAGATAGGTCATTTACCAAACTCGTTTTAGTGATTTTGCCATACCTATAGGGGGAACAGTGGTCACGGGGCCCACATTCAGGCTAGATCTCAGCTTTTTCTCCTACGCCAAGCTTCTCCTCTGCTTTCTGGTGCTTTCCCTTAACATAGCCTTAGCACTGCTTCATGTAACAGAGCTAGGCAATGTTTGCCTATGGGTGTTGTCTATGGAGGATGTTTTCATATACGTTGGTTCTGGTTTTGTTTGTTTTTACTATCTATATGTATTTATTACAATCTGTTTCTCCACTCTTTCATAAATAAGTTGTATTTGGAATGCTCAGTATGGAGACTTTTGTAGAAAAAGAGAAACACATTTGTGACGTGTCAAATTTAAAATGTAAACCATGAGAGAATAATGTATTTTCACTTCAATATTTTATGATTTTTCTGGAACCTGAATAGGTCAACAAGTCTGAAAGATAAAATAAATATATGAAAAGAATGAATTCTCCATCTTCATTACTGTAGAAAAGATTTACAAAATGGAAATCTGAAAAAATACCTAAAAATATATTTGGAAACTACATACTATAATTCATTTTAGTGTGTTATTTTTTAAATTAATATGTGAAAAATAAAAAAAGTTATAAAATGCCCTTAGCATTTAATTCTAAAAATATTATTCTTTCCATAAAACCAGTGGTTTTTACAGGTCATCAAAATATTAAGCCAAAATGGCCAAAGTATAGTCTAAATTATCAAATAAATTGGATTAAAAGATTAAAACCTTTCTGCACTGAAAAAGAAAAAATATGTTTTTCGTTAAGAACATTTTTGTTTACACGTGTAGAACTGCTCAGCAGTTCTAACATACATAATAAAATGGAATTAAAGTATGTAGTATTTCTTATCTAGCATGTTATTATATACTGGAGGCCCCATGCACGAAATTCATGCAAGGGGCTCAGCCCTCGCAGCTACAGCGGCTTGCTTCAGCCCCCGCTGCTGCGGCAGCTTGCCTCGGCCCTCACAGCCCCAGCTTCATCCCGAAGGACATCTGGAAGGTCGTTTGGCTGTCCAGTCTAATTAGCATATTAAGCTTTTGTTTTTATAGATGTTAGAACTATTGGGTGTTGTATCTAGCATAACTATTATGTTCCTTGTACTTAGATTTTTTTGTCCTTTAGAGATATTTGAAATCCATAGTAATATTTAAATCATAAAATCAAACTAAAGATATTAAGGTATGCTTGTGAATTTTTTTTTGAGTAAACTAATTAAAAGCTACATAATTTTCAAGACTCTCAGGCTAAAAATAAAAATATTTTCTGATACCAACTTGAATGGACTATATTGTTTAAGCGTTAACACAAATATGTGAAATTCTCATGCTACTTTATCATTTACAAAGTACCAATCTCAAAGGAAGCTGTTGTATGTTTTTCTAATTGAAAATAAAAGCAAAGATTTAACCCTGAAATTTTTATTTTTTTATTTTTTTGCCTTTCTTACTGAAAAAACTTACACAGAAAGATTTAAGCTGTCTCCAACATAGGTGGCAGCTAAAGGAGGATAGGAGACACAGAGAAATGAAAACAGAAACAGAGATCATAAAAGAGAGGAAGAAAAAGTACTTTTACAGATAAGGAAATAAGAAAAGAAGTTTAATGTAAATGTGATACAGTCATGATGATTTAACTCATACATAAGTACACAGGGCAAAAAAAAAAAAATGGCCACATAAATGTGCTGGGTAAACATTAAGGATACAGAAAGGAGCCATTTATTGCTCTGTAACCTCAGCGGCAAACAAAAATTATTTCCTAAATAACAGATTTCCAGGCTTGCTGAATTATTGTGTAACAGAGGGGCAATAAGTTGCACTGAATTTCTCCCTTGGCTATCCTTAAAATGAGCAGCATGAACTAGATCCAGGTAATCTTAGGTGCCGTTTTCAGAAAACTCTTATCCATGAAAACTTTCTGTGGAAAACAGAGTCACCGATAGTTCAGGTTTGGAGAGTTTTAATTAATTACCTAAGTGATTAAAATCTAAAGAATGAGAAAAAATAGCATCATGCTAATTTAAAAAAATTTTATAACACTTTTGCTTTTGTCCCTTTTATCTCCTATCATCATGAAGGAGTACACAGTTAAGTCAGATAGTTTTCAGAACCTCTATTGCTGGGAAAAGTTAATTCAGATATCAGAAAAATTTTATCTCATGAAATACTGAGATTTCCAAAGAATGCTTAAATCTAACACTGTCATAAGTCAATTTTAAAATTTGCTTCTATCAGTAATGGGAAAAATAAGTGGGAGATGACAAACTTATATTGGTTTTTATATTCTTTCATACATCTGTTTAGTAGGTATTTTGCCTGATTCAGACATATGGATTTAGTTAATAAAGTCTTTTTTTTTCTTTCAGTACTTATGCAGTTTTAAATTCACTATAACCTACCATTATGACTTCACTGGTTGGCGGTAATTTTGTCAAACATTACAATTTTTATTTGAGTATTCTTATGAAAATAAACTATTTAGATATAGATTCAGAAAAGTGCTCATGTCCTTAATTATTTACACATAGTGTTAGAAATGTAATCATTTTTTTCCTTGTAAAGAGTTCAACTTGTTTTAAAGCTCCATATTGGTACATGGTGCTTTTTAAATAATACTTCAAAAAGTGAGAGAAAATAAAAAAATTAAGCTTAGATCATATGTCTTGTAAATAATATAGCAAAGAAATTAAAGTTGTTTAACCAGTAAAAAAAGATTATTTAGGTGACTATTGATCCATCCTTTAAAAAAAATCAAGTAAGTGTTAAAACTTTAAACCCCTATGTCTAGTTCTAGTTCAAGGAGATACATTGAAGACACTGTAGAAAACCATATTCCCAGAGAAAACAATGTTAATATAACACAGAAATAATTTTTTAATGAAATAATAGAGACAATTACAGTTGAAAATATGCTATCTTCAGAGCTGCAGAGGAAGTAAATGCTGATCTGCCCAGTGTTCCACTGGGAGGACTTCAGGTTCAGAACTGAGAAATCCTTTGGAGGAAAGGAATTCTAAATATGACTGAAACCAGAAAATTAACTGAAGGTCTCTTTATTTTTTAATATATTTTATTGATTTTTTACAGAGAGGAAGGGAGAGGGGATAGAGAGTTAGAAACATCGATCAGCTGCCTCTTGTACACCTCCCACTGGGGATGTGCCCACAACCAAGGTACATGCCCTTGGCCGGAATCAAACCTGGGACCTTTCAGTCCACAGGCCAACGCTCTATCCACTGAGCCAAACTGGTTAGGGCTGAAGGTCTCTTTATGCATTAGGCAGCCAGCATTTACCTCCAGGCAAAAAAAAAAAAAAAAAAAAAAAGGTGAGAGATGGGGATGTTTCCTATAAATAAGTGACAGAAGATGTTGGAAAAAAGCTCAGGATTCAAATGAGGATACTGGTCCCACAGAGCATTTGCATTTCTTCTGGATTTGGAAAGCCCTCATCCTACCAATAAAACATTTTACCCAGCCCTAGCTGGTTTGGCTCAGTGGATAGAGTGTCGGCCTGCGGACTGAAGGGTCCCAGGTTCGATTCTGGGCTGTGGGCTCGATCCCCAGTAGGGGGTGTGGAGGAGGCAGCTAATCAATGATTCTCTCTTATCATTGATGTTTCTATCTCTCTCTCCCTCTTCTTCCTTCCTCTCTGAAATCAATAAAGAAATGTATTAAAAACCCAAAAAACATTTTACCCACTTATTCTAAAGTGAAGCCTTTTAAAGGACATAGCTCATCCCACTCCACTCGACTCCGCATAAGATTGCCAGTTATAGGAGAAACTCCATGAGAAAAACTATCTTATATAACTGAAGAGAAAACCTATACTGTTCCATATATAGTTTTTCTTCTTAAAATATGAGAGGGCAAAATAAGGTATATTAAGAGAATCAGTAGCACAGAAGAAAAAGATAAAGATGAACAGGAAACCTCCATAGAGATCATTCAGGAAATAGAAGAACATTTATAAAATCTAATAAATATTCAGAGATTTAGACAGATATTATATCTATGAATCAAAAATGGGTTACAATGAAAAAGGCTCAATCCAGAACTCTCAAGACCAAGAAAGAACTCTCAAAAATAAAAATGCATTGGAAATTTTTAAAATTCAATAAGGAAACTAAATAAGAATGCCAAGGAAATATTACAGAATATAGAGCAGAGAAATGAAAGGAAAAGCTAAAGGAGAAAAATAATCTATATATATAAAAGCCTAATGTGCAAAGTGTACCCTCAGGAGTTCGATCTCTCACTATGATGTGCGCTGACCACCAGGGGGTGGTGTGGAATGAAGGAAGACCCCTGCCGGCAGCCAGCAAGCCAGGGAAGGAAGGCCCTGGCTGGAAGCCAGCAGCTGGGGAACGGAGGCCCCGGCCAGCAGCCGGCAGCCGCTAGGGACCCTACCCACGCACAGATTTCATGCACTGGGCCTCTAGTGAAAATATAATACACATACACATATACATACATACCAATATAGGCATCCTAGAAAGAATGAAGAAGGTAGAGAGAAAAAAATTATCAAAGAAATAATAGAACAGACTTTTCCAAACTTAAATATAGTCATAAGTCTGCAGTTTTAACTTGTATACTAAGTGTTCAGAACATAAAATGATAAAAGGCCTATACCTAAAAACATTATTGAGAAATCCGCACACCTCAATGAAAAATAAAATCCTAAAAGCTCTCTGAGACAATAATAAGTAACTATAAAAGAAGAAAAATCAGATAAAATTTAGACTTTTTATCTGCAACACTGGAGGCTAAAAGGCAATAGAACAATGCCTTAAAAGTCCAAAGGAAAATTATTTCCAACCTAGAATTCCATGCCCTGCTCAATAATTAATCAAATATGAGGGTGGAAAATTAAGCCTTGCATAAATGGAAGAGCTCAGAAAATATAACCCCCCTTATATTTCTTAGAAAGTTAGCTGAAGATACACTCCAGTAAAATGAGGAAGTAAAGGCGGGTGAGGGCATATGCTTGGGGGAGGGGGTGGCAGGGGAGAGGTCAATGGGGGGTGGGGAGGAGACTCATGTAATACTTTAAACAATTTTTAAAAAATTTTAAAAATGAGGAAGTAAACTATGGATCTAGCTGGAAGAGTACAGCAGTCCTGGAAAATGGCAATACAGCTGGCCTTAGAGAGGAACCGCCCAGAGTAGAGGAGGGAGGGTGGGCTTCGTAAATTGTGAAGAACAGCTCTAGGATAAAAATAATTAACAACATAGATAACCTTAGGATTCAATAAAAGTAAATGCTGTCAAAGAGGTAAGTCAAAAACTTCATTGAACATATGGTAAAAAAAAATTTTATAAGGAACTCTCATACTAATTATTAAACAAACCAAAATGTGGTCATGAATTAGATATATACCAAGAAAATTCACTTTATCTTGATGCTAAGCAATGTTGTTCTATTGGCTTGGGACACTGGACCTGAAGAGATGTAAATGTAACCTGAGCTAACTAGCCCAGTGGGAAACAATATATACAAAATCACAATAATCCTATATAATAAAACCTTAATACGCAAATTGACCAGACAGTGGAACGATCTGTCACTATGATGCGCACTGACCACCAGGGGGCAGACGCTCAATGCAGGAGCTGCCCCCTGGTGGTCAGTGCGCTCCCACAGGGTGAGCACCACTCAGCCAGAAGCCAGGCTCATGGCTGGCAAGGACAGAAGCGGTGGCAGGAGCCTCTCCTACCTCTGCTGCAGTTGGGCAGTAAGGATCAAGGGGTCCTGGACTGCGAGAGCCCTAGACTGAGAAAAGGGATGTCTGACTGCCAGCTTAGGCCCGATCCCCCAGGGGATCAAGCCTAGGCTGGCAGGGGGACATCCCCCAAGGGGTCCCAGACTGCGACAGGGTGCAGGCGGACTGAGGGACCCCGTCCTCCACCCGCCCAGTGCACAAATGTCGTGCACCGGGCCTCTAGTATATACATAATTGTTTATGTATGTACATATATATAATTATTGGTCCTCAAGTTTTAGGTGAATATAGAAAAAGCCCAGAATTCTTGATTATGATTGCAGGATAAAAGGTAAACATTAACAACCCTGACAGTGTAAAAGTAAAAATGTAGCTGCTAGGGCATTGCACATGGCAGACAGGACAAGATAATTACCCTTATCTTTCAGTTTTGGGAATGAGAAAATACTGTCAAAAGTTGGTGGACCAAAAAAATACGTTTTAGTGTGTCATTAATGTTATATATGTAACCAGTAAAATTATATAAATGTATAATAATAAGTACTTAATATTTAATTGAGAATAGGAATGGGAGAAAAGCAGTCAACATGCAGTGATCTAAATATGTGGCTTTATCAGGAGGTGTTCAACGGATATGAAATAAAGTTGATAAATCAAGAAATATTATCCAGGAATACAAAGATAATCAATAGAAAATCTAAAAATGCACATGGTTGACTTTGGCTCTGTGGAATGGACCTGGGAATGGCTGTGACTGTCGCTTTGAATGGTATGTCCCCTGTACTATTTGTTGCAATGTTCATATGTTAATTTGCTAAAACTTTTTTTTTTTCCAAATTTAAAATCATTAAGATCTCACTTAGCTATAAAAAAGGAACAGTCAAGACAATATAATTCTGGACTGGTCCATCTGCTAGAGAACGTGATCACACCTACTACGTCCTGAGCACCTACTCTGTGCAAGACAGGATGCTGAGTTGCTTGTTTCCAAAGAGCAGAAGGGAGAAATCATAATGTTCATTTCACAGATGTAAAAACTGAGCTTCAGGGAATTTAAGTAACTGGTCCAAGGAAACAAAGGGGTTGAATGGTATAGCCAAACCAACTCCAAAGCCAAAATAAAATTTAAAAACATAATGAAAGAGGTCATGTTAGAGCCTCCCTCTCGGTATATATCAAGTCTAACAGTCTCTGACTCCCCAAGCAGAACAAAACCAACGTCTACGCAATTTCCCATGTAAACCTAAATATCCATGCAGGCATCCAAAGAATGTGGATAACTAGGTAAGTTTTTATTTCCAGGGTGTGTGTGTAGGGCCCACAAAGTTAGTTATCTAGCACGGGGGCACGGATTTACCCTTGCAGGCTCTTCCTACACCGGGTGTGTCTGTATCACATTATACACATTTTATTCCATTAACATTTTCCTGAACCTACATTTCTGCATATAAAAATATTACACTGTTGCAGCATAACAGTAAATCAAACCCAATTTTTTTTTTAAAAAAGCCCCTTTATCGAAGCTTAGTTTATGTTTATTTTAAGAGTGTTCAAAAATCCACTCAATGTGGTGAGGTTTTACAGCTCTTAAAAACAAGCTCCAAATTTACAGAAATTTCATAACATTCCCGTCAGCAGAGGAGAGCTTCTCTCACAGCTGGGCACAGAGTGCCCTTTCTTCTGTCTCTTCTAAATCGGTAGGAAGCTCCTCAGATCT
This sequence comes from Myotis myotis, assembly GCF_014108235.1. Classification (NCBI taxonomy): domain Eukaryota; kingdom Metazoa; phylum Chordata; class Mammalia; order Chiroptera; family Vespertilionidae; genus Myotis; species Myotis myotis. The sequence goes on from NW_023416335.1 coordinate 181,266,855, forward strand.
CCTTTGGCGAACATTTTCTCTCCTGGCAGTGGGGAGTCACAAAGGGGAAGCTATTGATCTGGCGCTGAAGCAAAAACTTCCACACGATGAGATAGCTAACATAAGTACAAGTTCAGGCAGGAAACCAATGATTTTATTAATTATTGCTGGTCGTGTCATTATACAAAAATACTCAGGCCAAAAGGAAAAATACAGAATGTGTGTGTGTGTGTGTGTGTGTGTGTGTGTGTGTGAAAGGGGGAGAGAGAAGAGAAAGGGGACAAGGAATGAGAATGAATGCCATCCTGTAGACACCCCACCAGCACTCACCAGAGGAAATCAAGTTGCCGCCAGTTTGGCTGGGGTTCAGCGCCATCTGCATAGTATTTAAAAGTGAGAGCCAAACTCTGAGCTATTTTATTGGAGTTAGTAACGAAGCTCTCCAATCTATATCCGAAACTCAACTGTTCCAGCTTCTGAGCATCACTAAAAAGAGCTTACGGAGGTCAAGGAACTTAAAAACAGCATGAGGAGCCGCTTTGCAGTCCATATAAAACCAGGAGTCAGTAGCCTGAGCATTTGATTAGACCATTTGGTCGCTAATGAGTGGTGGGAAAATCCTGAGGCAGTTCTTGGGGTGAAAGGTATAAGATAGAGGATAATAATAGTACTAGCAGACAAAATACACAGAGTGCTTGCTCACAGCCAGACACTGCTTTAAGATTTTTACATTCACTAATTTATTCAATCCCCACAGGTCAGGTGGTGTGGTATTATTATTATCCACATTTTGCAGATGAAGAATTTCCCAGGAGAAATCCCTGCGATGTAAATGTTTTTCTTAACGTTGGTTTTTAATTTTTGATCTCTCAAGATCCAATGCTTGTTTTTGTTCCCATGTGAATCCGAAGTGTGCAAATGTGATTCTGAGTTTCTTTCGTTTATCCATGAAGCATTTAAAAAAAAAAAAACATAGATTCTTTTAAAAAACAATAGGTTATGATTTATCTAGACATATAGATAACAGTAATAATAGCTAACATTTAGTGAATATCTTTTATTGGCAAACTCTGATATTCACATAATAAATTATATTGAATCTTGAAACAAACCCATAAGGTTTAACACCCATTTGCAAATGAGGAAACTAGGGCCCAAATGTAAGTAACCTGCCTGAGACCACAATGCTAGCAAGTAGCTAAGGCAGGACTTAACCCATGACAACTGTCTCTTGAGTTTATGCTATTGCTCTGGTATCTATTGCTGCCCTCAAAAATTAGTGGCTGACCCCAACAATTTAATATTATTTCTCTCAATTCTGTGGGACAACTGGGCTCAGGAAGTGCTCTCACTGGGGGTCTCACAAGCAGCTACAAAGAGACAACAATTGGTGCTGGAGTCAAAAGAAGACATAACTGGGCTGGACAGGTAAAATGGTTTTTTACTCAGACAATTGGCACCTCAGCAGGAATGGCTAGAATTGCTGGGGGCTGGCTGTCCTCTCTCTCTCTGTCTCCACAGTCTATCAGTGTGGGTAGCTTGTGCTTCCTCACAGCTTCATGGTCTCAAGATGACAGTCACATCTAGCTTTCCCCTGCGTGAGCAATCCAAGAGACCCAAGAAGTAGCTGGAGATTTTCCCTTGACCTAGCCCTGAAGGTCATGCAGCATCACTCTTCCACATCCTATTGGTCAAAAGCAAGTCTCAGGGCCCAGGGCCCACCACATTCAAAGGAGGGGATTACACCGCAGTGTAGATATCCATGGGGGCCCCACCTTTGGAGACCAGTATCATCGCTCCTACTTACAATGATTTGTTGCTTATATTGTAAACTGCAGAGCCAGAGATTTGGGTCCAGTTTGAAGGAGGAGAAACAATGCTACTGAATATAAGCACATGGGAAATCCTTTCCAAAATCATTGCCTTCTTCTACCAGAGAAATCTGCAGAGATGGCACCGTGCTGCCTCAAGATGATATCAGTGAGAGGAATTCCAAAAATGCATGGAAAGGTTCTAAGCCTCATTAGGTAAGATAAAAATTCCCATTTTTCTTTTTCCTTAGATTATCACTTCCTTACTCTTTAAAACAAAGTGGAGTCTCCCTAGAATGCAGGCATTTTCTTGATTGAGTACTTGTCCCAGCTCTGCTAATTTGATTTGATCAAGTCATGTCACCTCTGGGCAACATTTTCCTCTTCCTGGAAAGTGTATATTATTATTTTCCATCTTGAAATCAATGGGCGGATCAGGAGATTGTGCACATGAAGTTACTTTGAAAACTGAAAAGCAAGGTGCTTCTCACTTTTGGAACTTGCTATGGGTTGGTTATTGAACTCATGTATGTCTCTTCTACTGTGCTGTACGTTCCATGATATCAAGGACTGCGTTGAGCCCACAGTTAAGAAAACCATATGCTTTATCATCCAAGAGTGAAAGGGTACTTTTGAAAATAATTATGTTATAGACCAACAGATGTAAAAGGATGTGTGTTCATCCTACCCTAGTAGATACTCAATAAACATGTGTTCAATGTAAAATATTATTTATGTGACACTTTTATTATTTATTTTTGCTCCTTTCTCATTATTACTCTTGTCATTCTCTCTTATTCCATCTTTTCCTCACTGTCTCCTAATTTTGTCTTTATTTCCTGTCACCTAATTTTGTCTTTAATAAAGAACTCAAATTCTATCTCATCTCTAATAGCAAACTGACCCTTTCATTATTATATTATCACTACTCTTAATGTCAAGCTACCTCCCAGGAATTAGAGTTACATTTTATTAATTCCAAATAGAATTGTTTAGTGCCCACTACATGGCAAGCTCTGTCTCACATGGGCTAGGCAGCAGTGACCAAGATAAGCAAAATTCCTGTCCTCAGAGACCTTACATTCTTGGGAAGTTAGACAGACAGTATATATACAAGTATTATAATCTCAGGTTGTGGTAAGTTCTGTGAAGAATGTAAAATGGGAAGATTTGGTAACCAATGATGTGAGTTTCAAAAAGACAGTCTAGAGCAGTGATGGCGAACCTATGACACGTGTGTCAGAGGTAACACGCGAACTCATTTTTTTGGTTGATTTTTCTTTGTTAAATGGCATTTAAATATATAAAATAAATATCAAAAATATAAATCTTTGTTTTACTATGGTTGCAAATATCAAAAAATTTCTATATGTGACATGGCACCAGAGTTAAGTTAGGGTTTTTCAAAATGCTGACACGCCGAGCTCAGAAGGTTCGCCATCACTGGTCTAGAGAGAGGAGACGTAAGCCAAAGTCTTAATGAATGAAAATCCCAGGCATGGGAAGGGCTGGGGAAAGTGCTCAAAGCATAGAGAGCAGTAGATACAAAGGCCTGAAGGAGGATGAGTTGTCAGCACATTGGGGAATGGAGGGTCATAGGGCCAGAGCCTAGTAAGCAAAGGGAGAGTGGTACGGCTATGATTGGAGAGTGCTGGCTGGGAGGTCAGACAGACCCACATTAGAGTTGCTGACTCTCCTTATCCTGGTGGCATGACCCAGGCATGTTATTTATACTCTCTGAGCCAACGTTTTAGGGCTGATGTGCATGAAGATTACACAAGAAGGATCCTACAAATAGTAGATGCCATATAAATAGGGCATGAGATCGAGTTACAAAATTACTTTGAAATTCTTGAATGAATGCTCCTAAAATAATTCAGAAGTAGCTGTATTTGTAACCTATTAACCCAAAAACTGGACACAAAAATTAAAACTAATATTATCTTTAAGTTTTGTGTGTGTGTGTTTAATTTCCCTGATAGTCATTGAAAATTCATGTATGTGTTCAATCTGAATATAGAATGAAGATGGAGATGTCACTTATCATTTCTGGAAACTCCTCTGGCATCCCAGGCCTGGTGTCCTTTACCTGTTTCTTAATCCTCTTGTCTCAGTGCCCCCTGCACATCACTATTAATTCTCCAACTAATAGAACCAATACTCAGTCACTAGATTCCCTATCTTCTTTTTAAATCTCACCATGTCCCACTCCTTATCTTTCATAGCATAAAACATAACTGTTTCTAAAGAAATCTCAAGCTAGTCAGTCCATGCTGAAAGGAATTAGCTTTCTAGTAATCTAGTTAGAACTTGGCCTTTTTGTGCTTGCCCTGAGCTGCACCTGTTGTGCAGGTGCTATTCCAGCCACTCTTCCCTGAAATGGCCAGAGTGTGAAGTCCTTTGTGCAGCTCGGCAGGTGCATTAATTATAGACTACCTGGATGCATCTAGAACACTTGGCAGTAGCAAGACTGTAGCTAATGCTCTGTTAAACAATGTCTCCAATGGTGTGTATTGTGGAGAATTATAAGAGACATTTAGATAACAGCTCAGTATAATCCAGGAGTCATTTAATTGCCTCAATTGTGTCCTGACTCAATTTTGTTACAAAATAAACCTTTTTCTTTGATAAAAAGTCTTCCAAACTGATAATAGGTATAGGCCTTAAAACAAGGTATGAGAGAGTTATATTTACTGCCATGAAAATAATTTCTAGTCAGGGAAATTCATTAGCATTACTGAAATGTTGGCTCTCGCATGGATGTGCCCGCAGTTCTCTGAAGCCAGGAATCCCTAAGGCATTTTCTTACTTTGATTTCAAATGTGGAAAAACTCAGTACTGCCAAAGATTGCATTTTTTTCAAAAGATGAATCCGAGTGGATTTTTCACCAAATGCGTAAGAAACTGAAGTTATTTAAATGACCTGTGTTGGAAATTAAAAAGCACTCATGTGCAAGAATAAGTATGTGGATCTCTCATTTGAAAAAAAAAAAAAAGGTAATTAAATCATCCTTCTTTTAGTTAGTCCAAGGAAAACCCACTAAGATGAAACCAGTTTGCCAGTTCATTAGATAAAATACATAAAAGTGGTCAGAATTATCTCAGCTTCCTTGAAGCCCAGGGTAAGGGAATGAACCAATCAATAGACGAAGACTTGTCTGGTACATGCCCCTCCCGTCCCCCTTGGAGAATATCATCTCTACCTGAGAGATAGCCTGTCTTCCTAGCCTCCTTTTTATTTAGCTAAAAACGGTCTTTTGAGAGTAACTCCTTGGCTCATAGAAGAAGAAGCAGGTGATAGCAAGTACTGGGGGTTTCCATAGTAGAAGGAAAAGAAACTTAAAGAATTGTAATGTCGTCACTAGTTCCAGAGAAAGCAAGTTTTCAGTTATTTAATGTCACTCATCTTGTAATAATAATAGAGTCATCAAGGAAGGACCTAAAAAAAAGTTTTCATGGGTGTTTTAGTAGCTCCTCCAATTCCCTCATCAGGCCACTAGTGACTAACAAAACCAGCAATATAGAATATGAAAATGGATAAAGCAGAGAAAACAAGAAAGGAATTCTTTGGGAAGGGACACAGCAGACCTGTACTAGTACTTATATTTTATACTCATTGCAAACACGGTCCTTTTCTTATTCCTCCATTTTCACTGCATCCAAAGGACATAGCCCAAGTCTCATGAGAAAAAGCTGTCTTCATCTCTCTCAGTAATTTTATTTAAAAACCTATCACCCTGACTAGAAAAAAAAATATGCTGACTTGAGGGAAATAGCATAATGATATTCCGTTTCCCTCTGTACTCACCAAATCACAAATATAAGCATTTTTCGTGAAGTTAAACTTTTAAAGTGTCCATCAAAAACCACGATCATATTCCCTAATCATGAGTTCCTATATTGTGTCTTAGCCCCAATCTCACTCACTCTTTATTGAGCCCCATGTGTACAATTTACCATGAGATATGGCCACAGAGATATCTCTTCAGCACTAGAATTTACACTGAATCCGTAACCTCTTCAGTTTTCCCATCAGGACACAACAGATCTCCAGATTCTTATGCTTTTACCCTTAGAATCATTTGGAGGTACTGCTCCTCTTCCTCATGCAGAATTTAATTCCGCTATTGCAGTGAATATATATTGGACCCTAATAAGTACATGAGCTGTAAAGCTAAATAAAAGAACAATCCTACCTTCAAGAGGCTCAGAGTGTGGTGTGAAGAAAAGACACAGATGCAAGTGACAACACAAGTTGGACTCGGATCAGTTCGAGCTAGACATGGAGAGAGAACTGACTGAGGAGTAGAGTTTCAACAGGCAGAATGTGAGGGGAGGCACGCGAAGCAACTGTGACAACATGAGCACAAGCAAATAGAGTGCGTGTATTCAAGGAAATGAAAGCGAGCTGTGCATGGAATGGGTGGTGGAAGGTGGTCAGCGATGAGGCTGGAAAGCTGACTCGTGCCCTCTAACAGCACTGATCACCAATTGTGATACCCCTCACTCTTTAAAAATGTTTATCTTACATCTATTGCCAGGAGAAGAATTTTCAGTCAGCTCATCTCTTCATGCTTGATATGTTTTTATTCGATTATAAATCCTTAAGGGGGAAAAATGTCTTTTGTGTGTTTTTGTGTACTCTAAATAATAACAAGCATTGTATGCAAAAAGCAGTCTCCACTTCTTAGTGATTCTATGTTACACTGGCTCACCCCTCCGGAGCCCATGGTTTTACGGGCATTTTTCTGCACAAGGGAAGGCGTCAGGAGAGGAGTGAACATCCTTAAGAAGTATCACTAGTTACCAAGGTAGGGGCAGGTGGAGGAACCCAATTTTTGCTAAACAGAAGGAGGCCTGGAAGATTATAACATTCATGATTCCTTGATTATCAGAAAATAGGGGAAATATTAAAAGGTTAAGAAACTGCCCATTCTAACCACCAACTCAAACTAGAAACAATGGATCATGAAGTCCAGTTTCCAGATCTACAAAAAACCACCAGCCTGAGATATTTTACTCCTTTTTTAATCTCCTCCTACAACAATATTTCACAGTTCAAGTTTGTCTTTACTTGTCCTTTTTACAAGCTTTTTCACAATTTTAAGGAATGTAACATGCATTCTGTGGAAGAGAGAGAGAAAAGACGGGCTAGCACCAGATTTACTCTGACCTTTTTAAGGTTCCAAATTTAGTTAGTTAGCCATTTCTATCCTCTTAGCTTTTCAGAAGCTCGTGTGTTCGAGAGAACTAAAAATGGCAAAGCCCTCCACATTACCCGCATTTAAAAGGTTAAACGGTTTATTTTTACCCCACTAAGCAGAGAATGAAGACTCCAATGTGTTCGGGTTTGCTAGGACAAAGATCACAGCAAGAATCTAGAAATGTGTCCTTAACCCTTTCACTTACAGTCCTCGGACCTCACTCTGGAGGGTTCCTTCCTGAATTTTGCAAACTGTTAAACTGTGGCTCTCGGAAACGGCCCCAAGGCAGCGCAGGTGCTACCTTTCTTCCTCAGAGTCGGTCACCTCTGTCTGGAGGAGCCCAGAGTGCAGGATGCTAAGTCCCCTGAATAGGGAACTGCCATTGGCAGCAAAGGAACTCCACCCTCTGGGCTGCTTCGGGACCCTATGACTTTTCTATGCAGGGAGGTCTTCCCTCAAATGGACATTCTGAGACAGAATGGACAGCTTTCTTCGTGACCAGATCTATTCTCAGTGATATTGAGTGAAGCGAGATCCAGACTCACAAACCTTCCGTGTAAAGAGGCACGAGGGCATACGACACAGTCAGGAACGTGGGGAGGAGATACCTTACCAGGTATAAAGGCACATGCCCTTCTGTTTTTTCTCTCCTCCCCCCCCCCCCCCCTCAGATGAACTCCAACCATTTCTTTTCTGCATTCACCACTCAGGGGCACACACGCAAGGAGTGAGAATTCCAACTGTAGAGGGTGGAGGCTTTGTCTTGTCACCTATGAATTAGGCATGAGTGAGACGTCTCCGGGTTCCAGAGAAGTGGAGTCACCAAGAAGCAAGGCTTAGCAAGGGGAGGGACATCCAGCCCCTTAACAGCTTTGATCCTTTCTTCCCTCCTCCCAGCTACTCTCAATTTTCTACCAAAATAGCCAGGGCTGGTCTTTTCTTACCCGTTTCAAAACCTGCTATGAGAACACAGAAATGGGTGGCATAATTTCCAAGCACAAGAAAAGTGAACGACCCACTCTCACAAAACAATGACAGCCCGCTGGGCCGTTCAAAAAAATGAAAGAATTCAAAACAGAGTTTTTCATTTCCAAGAGGAGAGCGCTTGCTTTGGCCTTTGGAAGCACGTTTAAGCTTTTGTGACCTACACTCTGAGAGCTAACCTGGAAAGCACAGCTATGAGGTGTGGTTAAATTTCAGGCCTTACATAAAGAAATCCGCTGCTTATGTAAAAGTGATGCTCTCTGGGGTCCTAAAACTACACCTCTATTCTCAGAAAATGAAACTGTAAGTGATGACAATGTGCTGCATTCCTTGAATGTATCAGCCTTACAAAACCACTGTAGCCTGGGTTTTTTTTAAAATATATTTGCTCTCTTCAAGGGATTTTCCTGCATAATGTAAATGTTCTCCTTTTTGCCACCTTTAGAGCACAGGATGATGGGAGCATAGGGGAGTCAAAACTTATGTGGAGTTAAGCTCTAAATTCAGCATGTAAAGTGAAAATTGCATAGTCAAAGTTATCCTTCAAAATCCTCAAATTATCTATAGAGTATACATATATATGTTTGTATATATAACATTATACAGTAACCTTTATTCATGCTAAATTGTGGGAACTTCAATGCTGGATTAATGGAAGGAATAAAAGGAAAACCTACATAGCTCTCTGGGCATTTAGAATAGGAAAAAGTAGAGACTCATAAATCTTTCATTTGCTTGCATGGTCATTCTATTCTCTGTTAATACTTAACCTCTATAACCTTAATACATGTCAACAGACATTTTTTTGATGAGCATTAAATAAAGTTTGTAGAGTCTAGTCATTTGTAGGCTTGATGTGACTCTCCTATAGTCAGTTATGATTTTACAATTCTAATCATTTTACAAATGTATCTCCACCCATATGTTATCTGATCCTTATTAAGTAACATAGACAGGTATGAGCATCCTCAATTGTAGGTGAAGAGGTAATCTGGAAAATTTAATTGTCATTTCAGAATTCTTTGTCACAAAAATAACCTTCAAAAATAAGGGTGACTAATCTGAGAAGGCTACATACTGTATCACTCCAATTATATGACGTTCTAGAAAATGCACAACTTGGATACAATAAAAAGATCAGTGATTGCTGGGGGTGGTCGTGAAGAGATGACAAGTCAGAGCACAGATAATTTTTAAAATATTCTGTCTGATTCCATATGATGTATATCTGTTGTTATACATTTGTTCAAACCTATTTCATATACAACACCAAGCTTGAAACCAAAGATAACTATGATAAGAAGCCAGGATGTCATATCTGATATCTAACAATGAAGTTTTTGAGCCACTTCATGTACTTTATCGAATTTGATTTTCATAGCAACTTAATAAATTAGAGACCTACACTCTTAGGGGTCTCCGGAAGCATGCATACTCCTGGCTCTTAGCAAAGTAGGAGGCCATAGTACATGCTTAATAACTATGTTTAGTGGGTTAATTAATTCCAATCTAAAAAATAAACAATGAAATCCAGAATGGTTACAGAAGTTTTCTAAGGTCTATGAGGCAAAAATAAACATAGCCAGTCTAGAACTCAGTCTTCTGATTTTTAAACCAATTAGTTTCCCACAGTCCCAAGCTACCGTGGGATAACATGAGTTATCCTAAAGGAACCAGCTTAATCTCCTTTGTTATGCCTATGTCCTTCCTCCACAACTGACCCAAAGGAAAGTACAAGGCATGTGAAAGACTGGGGACTATCGGGAGTGAAAAATTCTAAAGATGATCCAAAGCAGCCATATACTAGAGCAGTGGCTTCTTAAAACTTTTGGGCTGTGATGCACTGAAAGACATGCATTGTCTTAATCACTTCAGACTATTACAACAAATGCCAGAGACTGAGTGACTTAATAGACACTTATTAGGGCTTCAATATATGAATTTTAGGGAACACAAACATTCAGTCTATAGCATACACATTGCACCACAACCCAGCATTTACACAATGCACACAAAAGTCTAATGAAACAATACTCATCCTCACTTATAGGTACTTGCCCTTACTTATGAGAAAGAAACCCTGATATTTCCTAGCCTATTCTATTATTGTTTATACTGGTAGCAACTAGTTAATTTGATTTTACAACCCTAGCAGAGAACAATTTGAAGTGAGTAAGATTTTTATTGAATGATTTAAGTCCTTAATATTCTTTCTCTTCTCCTGCTTTGCAAGTTGAAGGTAGTGGTCTCAACAGTTTTTACAGGCTATGAGATAGCTCATATTCACCATCATAATAATGCAGCCACCCTGCATTTATAAAATACTTTATACTCTTCTGAATGCTGACTCCCACTTCTTTCCTATGCAACACGCCCAGCCCACTGATTTAAGCAGAGAAATGTATTAATCGCATTAAATAGCTTAAGAAATTAAGATTAAAAGACATTAAGTAACTTGTCACAGAGTCAATGAGCAGCACACCTGTAATTGGTAGTTGTTCTGCCTCCAGATCAGTACTCTTAACTGTGTCTCTATCACCAAAAACCAAATGTAAGATGAGATCTACTGAATTCTATCAACCACATTTCTGGGAGATTCAAAATGAAAGAAATATAACACAAAGGGGAAAAATGATTCTGGTTGGAAGTCAAAGGAGTGGGGAGAAGTATATGGGAGGCAAGTAAAGGCTAATTGTCTTTTGGACAAATGGCAAATATTAATATATATGTATCTGTATACATATAAAGCAAGATAGCTTATCACTGAGACCATTTAAAACAATAAGTTCTCATCCTTCCTTGCTACTTAATTTATGTGGGACTAGCTTGCAGGCTTAAAACTGATGTCTTTGTACTAATTATCAAGTTAACAGAGGTCTGGTTTTCAACAATAAAACATGAAAATGAAAAGGCTAGTCGAAAAAAATCTTGCCTTTGTTTAAAATCATGCCTTCATTCTCTTTGGTATCATGGGAAATATTCCCCCAGGAAATTAAAAGTCACCCACCATTGTGTGCCTATCTTACAACCAGGTGTGTGCCTATCTGTTACAATTACAGAAGCACCGAAGATTAGAAGACAAGGCTTAACTGTTTTTAGAGACAAATTTATTTCCTGTAAAAACATAGACTATCTCCTATTACTCATATACATCTTTCAGATCCTAGATAAAATAAATGGTGATAACAAAATAAGCTTCTATTTAAATGGAATAATAGTAGAAAGTTAACAACAAGCACAGGTTCCAGATAAAAAACACAGGGAAGTACATATGTTTTCCTTTTACCAGTGTCTAATGTTGCTGGAAAACTCACACGCAGCAGTCATCCACCCTGGGAGCTTTTTGCATTGCCAGCCCTGGCAAAGCTGCATCTCTGTAAGATTTATCAAGTATAAAGTTGAACTGCTTCTTTAAAAAATGAGCTGCTCCAGTGATACAATAATACCAATCATGAAGCTGTTTCAAGGAAGGTGTTAAGAATGCTCATTGGAGGCCCATGGGTGGGTCAGAACTTGGGAGCTACCTTGAAAAAAATCTTGAATTAACAACTGTAGGACACATTTTCAAGGTGATTTGAGTTCAGCACTTTGGAATTGATTTAACCAACTTCAGTGTCTCCAATCTGAAAAAACAGAGATTTAATTGGAAAAGCACTTAACCCTGTCTGTTATATACAGGAGTCCTTTTGTTGCACAGTGTTTTTATTATTTTTAACTAATCCCTTCGTATAATCTTGCCCTTTGTTTACCCTACAGTTCCCTTTTGTTTCTTTGTCAACACACTAACTACAGGCTTAGCTTACTCTATGGCTCTTAGATTGTTCACTGAGATCACATCACATCTCACCACAGCTGTTGGCAACATGTCTTGCCTGAAATAAACAGATTTCATGTCTTCAGTATACAGTTAGCTAATTTATTTTACCAGTGAACCCAAATGTCCTTTTAGAAATTTGAAAGGTTTTAAATCTAAGAAACATTAGTATGCCAGTCTCTAACGTCTTTTTGTAGGGTTAGGAAAGGGGCATGAAAAGCCGTAATACTACTTACACATACAAGCTAGATTGTTGAAACTAATGAATATTCTTCTTTCCACATTCTATTATTAAGTTTCCACTACAAATACTGTTATACCACGTGGAAACTTTGAAGTACTATCCTTTTCTATCCACAGGCTTTAGTCAGGCTCCCTGCCTGTTTCCATGGTCCACCCTGTTGCCTGATTGGTTCAAAGTTGGGCATATGACTCATCAAGGCCAACCAAAGAGATTTTTACTGGAATGTTAGGAATGAGGCATATTCTCTTCTCTCTTCTTCTCTCTTCTCTCTTCTCTTTTCTCTCTTCTCTCTTCTTCTCTCCTCTCCCCTCTCCCCTCTCCCCTCTCCCCTCTCCCCTCTCCCCTCTCCCCTCTCCCCTCTCCCCTCTCTCTTCTCCCTTCTCTCTTCTCTCTCTCTGAAATAAAAGGTACTAAAGACCAAGTGATCCTAGACCAGACATGCAGGTACCATCTTTATCAATGCATGGAGACAGCCTGTCTGAGAAGGAAGTCAACCTGGAAAAAAACAAAGGCAGAGACAGAAAGAGTCATGCCCCAATGATATCAGCTCACCACCTGGCCCAGCTGTGCTCCAGCTGGATATGGACTTCAAGTTCTGCTTTTACATACCTGGGGTTTCTGTCACTTGCAAACATAATGACTATGGAAAATGTCACAGATAGCAAAAGAGATTAAGTTTGGCGTTTATTTTATGGTATATTCATACAAAGTCACTTTTAAAGGATAATTTCATAAGGTAATTAGATTGGTGGGATTCTTTTTCATTCAACACTTTACATATTTTACTCCACCCTCTTCTTGCTTGCATAATTTCTTAGGAGAAGCTACAATCCTTGTCTTTGTTCTTCTATAAGTAAGGTACTTTTTCTGTTGGCTTTCTTTTTCAGGATTTTTTTCTTTATTTTTGATTTTTTTGTTATTGGAAAATGATATGCCTAGGTGTGGTTTGTGGGGTTCTTTTGGAGGGGTGGCATTTATTCTTCTTAGTGTTCTCTAGATTTCTTAAATCTGTGGTTTGGTCTCTGACATTAATTTGGGGGAAATTCTCAGTCACTATTGTTTCACATATTTTATCTGTTCCTTTCTCTCTTTTTTTTCTCATTCTGGTATTTTTCTGGATGGGTATGTTATACCTTTTGTAGTGTCCCAGTCTTTGGATATTCTGTTCTGCACCCAACCCCCCGCCCCAAATCTTTGTTCTCTTTGATTTTCAGTTTTGGAGGCTTCTATTGATACAACCTCAAGATCAAATATTTCCGAGTCTACTAATGATCTTATCAAAGGCATTTTTCATTTCTATTACAGTGTTTTTTATCTCTAGCACTTCTTTATTGCTCTCTTTTTTTTTAAAGTTTCATGTCTGCTTACATTGCGCATCTCTTCTTACATGCTGTCTACTTTATCCACAAAACCCTTAGCATATTAATCAAGTTGTTTTAAATTCCCGGACTGATAAAAAAAAATAAAATAAATTCCTGGTCTGATAATTCTAATATCCCTGCTGTGTCTGGTTCTGATGCTTGTTGTGTCTCTTCAAATTGTGTTTTTTGCATTTTAGCATGCGTAGTAACCTTATTTTGGTAGTTGGACATTATGTACTAGGTAAAAGAAAGTGCTATAAATAGGCCGTTAGTAATGTGATGGTAAGGCATGAGAAGAGGAAGCATTCTATAGTCCTATGATTAGGCCTCAGTCTTATAGTGAGCTTATGCCTCTGGCCTGTGAACTATATTTTTCTCTCCCACCTTAGGTGGGACAGGATGGCTTCAGCTTGCTGGGTCTTTTCCTTCTCCTAGTTCAGTAAAACTCTGATAATACTCTAGCAGACTGGGGTCTGGTTAATCAGCTTCTCTTAAGGGCAGGCCTTGTTAACAGTGCTCAGCCATATTACTAGATGGTTCCTTTTCCCCACCTCCTGATGGAAGCACAAGGAGATTCTTCTCCAATATTTACTGTGAGACCCTGATTGAGCTCTTGGAGATAAAACTCACAAAAGTGTGGGTGGCCCTTGAAGACTGGATTTCCCTGAAGTTTTTCTCTCTCAGACTTGTCCACACTGAACTCCCAGCAATTCATCAAGTACAATTAAAGTTGTCCTATTTCAGAATTAGTCCCTATAGTTGATTCTACTGGTGAGTTTCTGCTCTCATGAGCAATGCCTTCTGGACTTGTCTGTTTGCCTTTGCAATTTTTGGAGCAGTGATTTAACCTGTATCCTCACTTCTCTTACAGATCTAAGAGCTGTTGATTTTTTTCAGTCTCTTCAGCTTTTTACTTGTTAGATGGAATGGCACCTTCCAACCTCTTCACATGTGAAACCAGAAATCCAAACTTTCTTGATTCACAGCACCTTTAATGACTCAGTCACTTTTTATGGCATGCCGAAACCAAAAGAAATCCCTAACAGTACTGTTTATTAAGTAGCTAGAACCAAACAACTTTTTAAGTATATATGCTCTAACATCTTAACAGACATTGAAAAATAAATAATAACACATCAGTTGAGATAAAAATAAATTAATATTTTTACTTTATTTTTAAATAACCACAATTATTTAGCAAGAAGATATGTATACCTATTAGGCACTGCACAACTTCTCAAACCTTGAAATCAGATTAAAATTTACTTCCATCATTTCATATTTCTCATTGACTTTCACGTGGTATTTGCTTTCTGTTGCAGCAATCACCAGAAACCTAACTTTACAAAAACAGAACATCACCAAAAGGAATATAGCATAATCTAATGTTGAAACAGTAATTTACCTCCAGCTAGTTGTTTGTGAAGTCTGACAAATATAAAACACTATTGTGTTTCTTTCAAGAATTTAAAATAGTCCACAAACCCTGGGAATTAACAAATGATACATTCAAAGAGTCATATGCAGCTGTTAACAGTTGTGAGGAATCTCTCTATATCCTCCCACGAGATGGTCTCTATAGTATGTATTGCTAAATAAGTAAGGTAGGAAGAAAAAGTATGTAAAGTTTATTAACCAAAGGAGGCATAAATATGAATATATGTCTCTCTTATATTTGGAAGGAGAGACTATAAAATTATTTCTAATATTTATCTATAGGAACAAGAAGGTAATGGAGAAGGGGGTCTGAGATAAACCTAGGGTTTTCTAAATATACCTTGTTTTTCAGCTTTTGACTTATGAATCTTATACATATTTTACATAATTATAAGACAATTTTGAAAGCAATCTCAAAAAAATAGAAAGCTAAATGAAGCAAATGAACTTAATTTCACATTGATTTTGTGGTATAATCACACAGATTTTAATCACAAGAATTAAAAACTAATGTGGTCCTGGCTGGTGTTGCTCAGTGGTAGAACATCAAGGGCACATACCTGGGTTGCAGGTTCAATCCTTGGACCCGGTCAGGGCTCCTGTGGGAGGCAACCAATCGATGTGTCTCTCTCACATCAATGTTTCTCTCTCTCCTCTCTCTCTCGCTCTCTCTTTCTCTCTCTCATCCCCTTCCACTCTCTCTAAAAATCAATGGAATAAATATCCTCGGATCAGGAGTAACAAAACAAAAACATAGTGTGAAATTCTTCAATCATATTCAAAACTACAAAAACATATTAAGCTGTTGTCAGTTATCATATTATTGGTGGAAATGCTGATAGTGTTGCTCTGAGACTACTTCCTATGTGTATTGATTAAAACAATTGTGGTGGTGTTGTTGAGAACTGGGATTCTTAGGTAAGTGCATAACTGGGGAAGTAGATAAAGATGTAAGCTACATGAGAGTTAAAAAAAATGAAGCCTAGTTGAGTTGAAAAAAAAATAATATGAGTTCATGACATATTTTGTCTTAAAATATACATTTATTTATTAACTCTACCCTCAAAACAGCATCCAGCATCAATCCTGCCCTACAGAGGAAATCCAGTGTAACGCCATAACTATTTAATTCCTTTTCACTTTAGCTAAGTGTTCTCTAGACCCACTTGGGAAACAGTCAACTGATGAGTTTTCTGGTTTTATATAATTAATCCATTGAATTATACCCACTTATTTTACCTCTTTCTCAATTCTTAGCCAAGATAATTCCAGCATCTTACTTTCATTTATTATAGGCTGTTGTGTTCCCCAAGCTTCAAGTAACCATCCCAGCAATGCATCAGAATTGGTTCCAGGTATACTTGTCACAACATTAAGTCCTGAGTCATGGAAGGATGCCCCATTTCAATCTACTCTCACTTATCCAGTTGTATATTCTTTCTCTCAGATCTAGCATTTTGAAGTCCATTCCAAGGTGTTTTACCTTGGTTCCTGCCAGTATGTATTAGCCAGGTCCTGCAGATTTTTGGATGACTGAGCCCTTTCCTCCCATGACAGGAACAATAATTTCCAATTGGGCAATGCTAAGGCCTGATCTTAGTAATTAGTTTAGAATAATGAGCTGTAAGGATAAATGGAGAACAAGTATCATCTTATGAGGCTATTGCTACTTAGAGCATGATATCTAAGCAAAGAGAAATGTCTGTCTTCAAGAAATGGGGAAGTGAATCTATTCCGTTGGTCCAAAGGGGAGATCTTGGAGTTTAAGGTTTTCAAGTACATGAAACCCAATACCTCTATCTTACTTCTCTACCATCTCACCCCTTCCTTAATGGTCTTCCCTTTACCATAGAAGACTTTATTGAAGCTATGCCTGCACCTTTTTTCTAATTTCACTAATCTCACAAGTAGGACCTGTGCTTAATTTTCAGTATTATCTGCCTTCTTGCTTGATTTTTTAAAATATTTTTTTATTGATTTCAGAGAGGAAGAGAGAGGGAGAGAGAGACAGAAACATCAATGATGAGAGAGAATCATTGATCAGCTGCCTTCTACCATCCTCCTCCCCGACTGGGGATCAAGACCACAATCCAGGCATGTGCCCTGACAGGGAATCAAACCATGACCTCCTAGTTCATAGATCAATGCTCAACCACTGAGCCACACCAGCCAGCTGCCCTCTTGCTTTAGAACGTGAGATTCTCTTTAAATACTGCCCTAGTGGCCTTCTGTCTCCCACTGTACCTTAAGTTGATAACTGGCTGACCTGAATCATTTTCTTTCTTTGGTATTTAACAACAAGCAACCAAATTCACAATTTTTATAATTATTATCACCCTCATATCTCTCAAATACTAGAGAAATTGTACAAACAGAACATCTCCTCCAGCTATTCCCAAAACAATTAACCATAGGTGAGATGCTTGGTCATTGTGATTTTGCAGCACACCAAGCACTAGCATCACCACACTAACAGAAATGTGAGTTATGGATGCCATTTGGTCAATAGTTATCCAATTATAGAACCCCACTCCCAGTTTCAACTGTCTTGGTTGATGTTTCCCCAGAAGCAGACATTGATAGAAGGATTCAGTACAAGTAATTTATCTGTGGAGTGATCCTAAGATATGTGAGCAGAGTAGGGATGTATGTCAAGAAAAAAAGGAAGTGTGTATTTTTTAAGCAATTACAACTGTGAACAGTACAGCCTAATCCCATGGGGAATCTTAAAATTGGTCTAGAATATATGCCTCAGAGTATTCTCACCCAAGAAGCAAGGGTTCTGCCATTCATTAGCTGAGAGTTGCATGAAGAGAAAGGAAATGCATAAATTTCCCAGCTTTGTCATTCTATCCCTGTGACCAGAGAAAGCCCCAAAGCAAAGAGCTGGCTGTAGGAAGCCACAAATTGTGAACTGAATCTGTAAGGGAATAGCATTATGAGTGGGGTATTTTTAGGTTCATCTTTTTGCTCATCTACAACTCTTTCCACCACTACTAAGGCTATTTTCTCTGAAACAAGATTCTTCTCATCACCCCACCCCTACCCCCGTATCTGATTGAAACTGTTTAAATCCTTCCTGGGTTTCAAGGTCTAATTAAAATACCAAGTCTTCCCTCATCACCCTAGTTGAAATTAATTCATCTCCTCCCTACCTCACCATACCTGTTACCATGGTGCTTTGTTTATATCTCTGTCTTAGCACTTTGTACATTCTGCACAGGAATAGAGTTATTTGAAAAATACCTATCTTGTTCACTAGATTTAAGTTGAGGACAAGGACCAAATCATATTGACATTTCAAAATGTCATAAAATCCCCAAAATCCTTTAAATATGATTATGTTTAATAAGCAACTATTAAATTATTCTATTAATTCAATAAATATTTATTGAGTGCCTACCACATATGAGGCTTAGTGATAACTACTTGAGATGTAACAGAGCCAGAAAGGCATGAAAGCTACTTCCTCCCTCCGCTCTACCAAAAATTTCCCATTTTTCCAATGAACTACTGGATAAGTCCAATATTTTTGTTTTGTTTTTTGCTAAGATGTGAATTATCTCGTTTTTTTACTCCTACACTGCATCATCCTTGCTCATATAATAACAGGTAAAATATATTGCACACATACTCCAGGCCAGATCATGTTGCTTGTTTCAATTCATTTAATCTTCAGGTTTCAATAAGTAATTCCATTTTATAAATCTGGTAACTGAGGTACAAGAGATAAGTAATTTGCACAAAAGTATAGCGCTCACAAGTGGAGAGTAAATGGGTGAGCTATATACTATGTGATTTACATTCTTACTACTCAAAATGCTCTCTCCAAGCATGGTATACCCATGTCTGCTGATAATACCAACTGGAATGCCCTCCTACTTTCATCCATTCAAACGCTTGAACTAGTAATTGCTATAATTTTATTCCTCTCCAACAGTGTGTCTTTGTTTTTTGAGAGCATATCAAAATTTGGCTTTCTCAATTTTTAGTTATAAAAAGAATTTTTCCAGTGATAAAGTTTTCATACTAAGAAATGTATCCTCTTCCTCATCATCTTTCCTGGACGTCCTGAACCTCTATACAATAAACATTTAAACTTCTCTTTGAAATACAGACAGAAGAAAACTATTAGCAGAATAACAATGAGTAGCCTCTTCCTTCTGTTCAAGTAAATTTGGGTTAGATATTTAACTCCTCTTCTGTGACTCAGGTCTTGAGTTAGGCAAAGAAAGAATTCAGAGTCAAGAACTCTACTGCAAAGCGAATTTTATTTAGCAAGCAAAGTAAAAGTACACTCAACAAGAGAAATCGAGCAGGCTGAGCCTTGGCCTTTAAGAAGGAAAAGCCAGAGAGGAAGAAGTGAGTCGACTGGGTGGCATAGACTCAGGAAACAAGTCATGGAGGGAAAGGAAAGGCCCTAGGAGTCAGGTTCAGAGAGTTATCTCAGGGTGAGCTGCCATTGCCCATGACTCCCCTGGTTGCAAGTCTCATGGGGACCCTTAGAGCTTAAGAGAAAGAAAGCAAAGATACACACTGAAGAAAGAAGTCACACTCTACAGCAGTGATGGCAAACCTTTTGAGCTCAGCATGTCAGCATTTTGAAAAACACTAACTTAACTCCGGTGCCGTGTCACATATAGACATTTTTTGATATTTGCAACCATAGTAAAACAAAGACTTATATTTTTGATATTTATTTTATATATTTAAATGCCATTTAACAAAGAAAAATTAACCAAAAAAATGAGTTCACGTGTCACCTCTGACACGCGTGTCATAGGTTCGCCATCACTGCTCTAGAGCAAGCATATCAAACTCAAAGGCTAACACGGGCCAAATAAATGAAGCATGTGGCCCATGGGCTGTGAGTTTGACATGCTTGAGAGAGTGCTCACTGGAGTCTCTAACATATGAGTTTTCTTATCTATTTTCTAAAGACAGGAATTTTAAGAGAGGTTTCAGGGGAGATTCTCAATAGAATATTCATTAGCTTTTCAGGAGTGTTCTTTAAAAATTTTTTTAAATTGATTTCAGAGAGAGGAAAGGAGGGGGAGAGAGAGAAATATTGATGGGCTACCTCCTGCATGCCCCCTACTGGGGATAGAGCCTGAAACCAGAGCATGTTTCCTGACCAGGAATCGAACCTGTGACTTCTGGTGTTTGAGTCAGCATGCAACCACTGAACTACACTGGCCGGACTCTCTGGGTGTGTCTTTTAATATGCTGATTCATCAAAATGAGCAGATAGGGTGAGGGCTCTGGTCTCTACTGATTGGTCAGCGCTGGGGGAAGAGATCATTAGTCGATGCAGCTCATCCTGATGTCAGCCACGGTGTTGTTTCACCTGGTTTTGCTGCTTTTCTGGGCCGGAGCTGAAACACAACTGAGGCCTTGATGTTATCTCTAATTTGACCAAAATTCTGTCTCTGTGCTCAACAAACCCGAGGCTTTGTTCCTAAGATTATTTGATGCTGATCAGAACCTCACTGTCCTGAAAGCTTAGTGCTTAAGGGAGAGGTCATGCAAAGGAGGAGGCTAGTAGCAAGGATGCTGGATAAGGCCCCTTTGAATTAGCTATTGTCTCAAGTTTCCCCATTCCAATGGCCAAGGAACTTTTCTAGCTTCTCACTATCCTGCCTCACCTAGGTCAAACAACAAGGGTATGGGCATAGATTTGGAAGGAAGCTGAAAATGTTATTAGAATAAAAAGCTAAGTGTCCTTAGAAAAAGAATTATTTTGGCTTCAAGGTAAAGGGCAATGAGAAAATCAAATGGAAAAAAATAAATTGTTTATTTCTAAAATTATTTTCTTTTAAAAAAATATGTGGTTCATCATATTTTATATTATATTTAAAATATCCTATATAATAAAGATGTAATATGCAAATTGACCATCACACCCTCACACAAGATGGCCACCCCCATGTGGTCACAAGATGGCTGGCAGGGCAGGGCAGTTGTTGGTGATCAGGCCTGCAAGGGAGGGTAGTTGGGGGGGACTGGCCTGCAGGAAAGGGAGGGCAATTGGGGGGGACCAGGCCAGCAGGGGAGGTCAGTTAGGGGTGACCAGGCCTGCAGGGGAGGGCATTTGGGGGTGATCAGGCTGGCAGGCAGAAGCGGTTAGGGGCAATTAGGCAGGCAGGCAAGCAGTTGAGAGCCAGCAGACCCGGATTGTGAGAGGAATGTCCGAGGGATCCCAGATTGGAGAGGGTGCAGGCTTGGCTGAGGGATTCCCCCCCCCCCACCCCCAGTGCATGAATTCCATGCACCAGGCCTATAGTATTTTATATTACTTTAAAAAATTTTAAATTCTAAATTGTATTAGCTAGAAGTGAAGCTTCTATTCCATGCATATACTGAAAATGTAGTAAGTGTTTTTAAGATTCTATTGTGATGCCTGATGTAGGATTGGCAGTATTTAAATGACTCTGGCTGCCGCTCATCATCTCAGGCTGTGAATTCATTAAATTTGAAAAGAGTCAGGCAAAAGATGCATTCTGAATGGGCGATATCCAGGAGAATGAGCAGGTTGGTCCAGGAGCTGCTGTTGGGCGCCTTTGAAAAATGGTAGCACACCTTTTCCTGAGTAAGAACGGAGTGTTTCAACATATGGTGTTTGCAAACACACATGCACCTTCTCAGTAAAGAGAAAACAGCCCCTGATCATCTGAGCTGTCCAAATGGAAATTATCCTACTGCCTCATCCATCATTGCTGGGTTCAACCACTGTATTATTCATTCCCTACTCCCTGGCCTCTGTATACTATCACAAGGACTGCTGCAATATTTAGTATTTGAGGTTGGAGATGTGAAGTGAGGCATAGATACAGTACTTAGTTTGAGATGATTACAGAACACTGTGACTTGTAAAAGGTTCTCAGAGATAAGTAAGTTCATGAGCTAACTTGAAACCTTAACGTTAAAAGAGTGACAGCCAATGGAATTCTCTGCATTTTCTGAGGATATGGCTTTCCGGTGAGATAATATGGGATTCTAAAGCTTTTCTTAGAGTGAAGTACACTTCAAACTGGCTTTAAAGATTCATTGTGTCGGCTTAAAAATCTACCTTTAGGAAAAGTGGGCCTGCCAGGTAACCCAGAATGAAAAGAGAAACAAATGAACACTCTTCCTGTGGGAATTCCAGGCCTAAAAAGTAATGTAAGAGACAGTTAGCTTTCCTTTTCTTCTTCAAAATCACCATGAAGTGATAATGCGCTCAGTAATCTGTGTGTGTGGCCCATTTGATGTGGTTTGGGCCTAAGGAAAAGCTAAAGACTAGATGTATTTTAAGTCAGTGGGCAAAAAGCAAAATAAATACATCCCTGAGGTCATTATTTCCATTAGCTGACAGCCTGTATACAATATTCAAAGCATTGTAAAAAAAAAATAATACACACTTTTCCAATGTTTTATTTTCTAAGAGCATTTATCCACACTGCTTCTGAACACTGATTCAAAGTAAAAGTAACTTTTATTCCTGAAGGGCAGCAATGTTCAAACAAACAACAAACAAACAAGTAAGCAAACTACGGTGTACAGAGTAGAGTAGCTTCAGCTAAGTAAATATCCTAAACAAGAGCTGCATAAACAAACCGTGGAGGCTAATGATGCTGCACGTGTAACGTGCATAGAAGTGTTTAGCACACAGTTTTTAGCAGACTGCATCGTTATTGATCTTTATAAAATACATTCCACCTATTTCCAAAATCAATTTGAGGAGGCAGGCCCAATGCTCAGTATGAAATGAACTGCCATTAAGCTAAGTTTTATTTTATCCACATCTCAGATTAGTTTGGGTTAAAATAATTTTACATTATGATTTTGGTGTGGCCCTTTAAAATTCAACAGATATTGTTCAGTCATGTGTAAATACAGTTGTGGAAGCTGATTCTATAAGTCTAAAAGCTGTAATCCCATTATGTACAGATGATGTATTTGATATCTCTAAGTCAATAATAAAGATAGTTTAAACAGGACTACTTATCCCTTTGTGTGGATTTTCTGCATTAGGAAATATCCCTTCATATATCTCTGTACTGTACATACAGTTCTAAAGATCTGAATGATTCATATGACTCTAAAACATGGCCTAATAATCTTTTCAATCTCCTTTTCTCCTTGGGCTACTAGAAGTGTGTTTTAACTTGCCTGATAGATATTTCTGTTTGTGGTTTCTAACAAATTTCAGAGGAGTACATTCATGTTTCATTTTATTTCTCTGACACTTAGGCGAGTTTTGTGACTGAGCATACCATTTTGAAGAAAATGAAGGATAGCTTTTCTCCAAAATGCCGATGTATACATCAGAATGGCTAAAATGATAAGGATAGAAATACTAAATATTAGGGAGGAATAAAACAACTGGCACCTTTATGCATTGCAGGTGGGGATTTAAATGGTACAACAACTATGAAAAACTCTTTGGCAATTTTCATTAAAGGTAAACATATGCCTACACGGTGACCCAGCAATTCTACTCCTAGGTTTATTCCTAAAAGAAATGAGTGAATCTGTCTATAAAAAGTTTATAGCAGCATTCATCATAATATCTCCAAACTAGAAACAATCCAAATATCCATCAACAGTAGGATGGATAAATAAATTATGATATACTCATCCAGTGGAATACTACACAGCAATAAACAAAAATGAACTATTGGCATGTGCAACAATATGGATAAAACTCACAGATATTACGCTTTGCAAAATAATCTAGATACAAAGAAACACACTGTCTAATTCAATTTATATAAATTCCTAGAACACAAAAAACTAACCAGTGATGATGGGTGTCAGAATAATGGTTACCCCTTGGGAGATGGGGCACAGATTGGAAAGGAATATGAGGTGATATTATTCAGTGATAGAAATGTGGATCTTAATTTCAGTGGTAGTTTTACGGATATACACATAAGTTTAAAAAATACCATTGAGCTTCAGTAAAACTCTTCTCTATGTTTCTGTTTTATGGTTTAATATAAAGATTAAGGCAAAGCGCATTCATTTGTATGATGCTTTGTATACACAGGTACTGAAAGTGCTGTGTTACTAAATAAAATTCCCTTTTACCCCTCGAGGGATAGAGGAAGTGATTTAAAAAACCCACACCAGGAAATAGCACTATTAATAAATAATAACACCTTAAAGAACTATGCAAATGTAATGGGCAGTCTGACTATTCTGGATATACTAGAGGACCAGTGCATGAAATTTGTGCATGGGGGAGAGGGGTATACCTCAGCCCAGCCTGCACCCTCTCCAATCTGGGACCCCTCAAGGGATGTCCGACTGCTGGTTTAGGCCCGATCCCAAACCGGCAGACAGACATCCCTCTCACAATCCGGGACTGCAGGCTCCTAACCACTTGCCTGCCTGCCTGCCTGCCTGCCTGCCTGATTGCCTCTAACCACTCTACATGCCAGCCTGATAGCCTCCTAACCGCTCCCCTGCCGGCTTGATTGACGCCTAACTGCTCCCCTGCTGGCATGATCATCCCCAACTGCCCTCCCCTGCTGGCCCAATCGCCTCCAACTGTCCTCCCCTGCGGGGCTGAGGGGACTGGAGGACTCTGGCTGGATGAGGCAGGGCTGAGGGGACTGGGGGACTCTGGCTGGATGAGGCTGGATGCTTCAGGGACTGGGTGAGGTGGGGCTGAGGGGACTGGGGGACTGAGGCTGGATGAGGCAGGGCTGAGGGGACTGGGGGACTCTGGATGGATGAGGCTGGATGCTTCAGGGACTGGGTGAGGTAGGGCTGAGGGGACTGGGGTTCACCATCTTGTGGCTGTGGGCGCTGCCAGCTTGTGAGGGTGTGACGGTCAATTAACATATTCCCTCTTTATTGATAGGATGGGTTCTGCTTAGTACTGCTTTGGGCCATGAGCTCACATCTGCAGGGATACTGGTTTGCATTCCTCTGCTGTTGGGGTTTCTTGACAGAAAGTTTGAAAGAGGCTTCTCCACAAAGTATCAAGAAAAAGTATGGAAGAAACTATTTGAAGGGCAGGGACATTAACCCACAGGAGAGGAAAATAGGAGAACTGGCTGTAACTGGACTGGAATTCTTGAACCTAGAGAAGAACCAAGACCAAGAAACTAAGAAAGATCATGTTTAGGTTTTGTCTATATTTTAGAGGGATCAAAAACTTACTGATACTGTAACGCAGACATAAACTGGAAACAGCTCTCTAATTTTGTACTTAACTAACATGGTCTTCCTTGTGGTTTTCTAATTGATTGGAAGTGAGGAGAAAAAAAAACCTACTTCTAGTCATGTTATTTTAAAACTAGTCTGACCTGATCATTTAAACTGTTCTTTTATGTAAGTAATATTTGGGGATAATTACACAATCCATTTATTTCTGTCTATTTTTTTATTATTATTTTCTTGTATAGGGTAACATTTAGGTGTTTTAGGGATAAAGATCACATGATATCTTAATAGCTAAGTGAAGAGACTTCAGATCTGGGAGTTGTCCCTCTGGTCTCTTCTTGGTCCCACTTATGGGGGAGGGTTGGGCTGGTTTGGCATAACCCAGGTGTTGGGGCCTATTGACCAAGTTCTGTGGATGAGGTTTCTGCTGACTACTGTGGCCAATAAGTGTAAAAGTCATTGCTGTTATTTTTTAAGGTAACACTGGTTAATAAAATTAAGTACGTTTCAGGTGTACAACACTATCATTTGATATTTGTATATATGATAGCATGCTCACCACCAGAAGTGTAGTTTCTCTCCATCATCAGATATTTGACCCCCTTTACCCATTTCGCCCTCCTCCACTGTCTTCCTCTATGGTAACCACCAATCTGTTGTCTGTGCTTATACATTTGTTTTACAAGTCATTCTTAATTAACTTCATCGAGACTGAATGGTCTCTCTCAGATCCTGCTGGCTATGTAGCCTGCTGAGTCTCTGACAAGTCCTCCATTCCAGTTCACTAGTCAACCACAAGCCCCAGGGGAGGCCCAGTGGACCTTGACTCGATGTCCATGTCATTGGGAAACCAAAGAAGGCTCAGCTGAACAGACCACTATGTTTCTTTTTTTTTTAATATATTTTTATTGATTTCAGAGAGGAGAGAAGAGAGAGAGAGGGAGAGAGAGAGAGAGAGAGAGAGAGAGAGAGAGAGAAAGAGAAACATCAGTGATGAGAGAGAATCATTGATTGCCTACCTCTTGCATGCCCCCTACTGGGGATCGAGCCCACAACCCAGGCATGTGCCCTTGAACGGAATCAAACCTGGGACCCTTCAGTCCGCAGGCCAACTCTCTATCTACTGAGCCAAACCAGCTAGGGCACCACCATGTTTCTTGATGCAACTGCTTCATCATGCTACTCTGCCATCTTAACCATGCTGTCCATTCCATAGTGCACAGTGATCTCCTGAAAAGTCCCAAATGTGAAATGAGTCCAATGGCATCTGTCCTTGAAACCTCCTCCCATTCATTTAATCTCTCCCTCCTGACCAAAATCTAGGAGGAGTTACTTGAATTGATATGTACTTTTACTTCTTCTATCTTTCTTTCTATTCTCAGGATCCCCTAAAACCAGTAGTTGCCTTTTCTTTTTAACTTCCTATGTCAGATAAGGGCAATCTTCATGTCTTTAGCATTAAAGGTGAAAGTATTATCTTGCCTAAATTCTGGTAAAAAAAATTCTGAAATTTGGCTCACTTGACTTAAATTCTTTATATATTCAATCAGAGTCAAAAGAAATCCTTTCTTTTTGTCATTATTGTTCAACAAAGCCCAAGTTTCAAGTCCATTATCTTGATGCAAAATCCTATTTTGAGTTTCAGAAGCTGAATTTCAACTCTCTTTTTTTGTTCTTGTAACATATACCCTATTTGCTCCCACCCACCCTGTACCCACACCCACCCCCAGGCAGATGAAGGGTTGATTAGGAGAAAAGTTTTATATAGAGAACATGTGAACATGCTTTTTTTAGAAAGAGAGAGAGAGAGAACTAGTATAAATTGATTTAAATTTATTTGAGCCAAATTGATGATGTGCCAGGAAACAAGATCTTAAATGCTCCAGAACATTCTTTAAAAAAAAAAAAAAAAGCCGAAACTGGTTTGGCTCAGTGGATAGAGCGTCGGCCTGTGGACTGAAGGGTCCCAGGTTCGATTCCGGTCAAGGGCATGTACCTGGGTTGCTGGCATATCCCCAGTGGGGGATGTGCAGGAGGCAGCTGATCGATGTTTCTCTCTCATCGATGTTTGTAACTCTCTATCTCTCTCCCTTCCTCTCTGTAAAAAATCAATAAAATATAAAAAAAAAATTAAAAAAAATGACGTATTAATCCCATTATATCTAAGACTTTTCTAACAGGCTCTATCTAGATCAGGGTGGTTAAGAGCATGAGACAGTCCCTAGGTTTTGGATCACCTTCCATAACTTTTTGGCTCTTTTCACATTTCTAAAATATTTGCTAAAAAGAACACAGAACTGTAAAAGAAAGGGCAAGTTCCAAAGTTACAGTCATCAGCACAACATCATCATCAACTGTCGTTCTCCTCCAGCTGCTCTTAAGTACCCACTGAACTTTTACTGTGTGTGCTATTTGTCTGTAATGGAAAAACTGAAGCTATTGAGGTTACGTAACTTGCCCAAATCACACGGTATGGAAGTGGTACAGCCAAGATTTTAACCTAGGATAGTCCGACACTGAAACCTATGTTATATCCAATGTCCATTTCACAGACTGTGAAACTAGAGCTGAGAAGATTTCAATGACTGGCCTAGTGCAACACCACCAGTAAGTTTATCCTTAGCCTGTGCTCCTTCCACAAGGCCACGCTGCCTCTCAGCAGCATGCACCAAGCACCATGCCATCTGCATTCCTATGCTGCCTCCCAAACACACAGCATAATGTTCTGAACACAGGAGAGCATCGAGGAATGTTAGCGCTGGTAGAAATTGTGAAACTAAACAGAAATTTCTCCTTTTGCACAAGTGAATTCTGAAGCAAAGCTACATGGTAAGAATCGGGCCTAAAACTCACATCTCCTGATCCCATGATCTGCATTCTTTCTCCTTCTTCCCTGCCTCTACTAGGGAGTTGTTTATTTTGTCCCATTCCAGAGCCTAAGAGAAGAAAAACATGTGGGGGAGAACATGTGGTGGCAGTCAGAAGAGAGTGGGTGGACCAATCCCTGTAACTCTTGAAAGAAGAAAGGGGCACTGGGCCAGGTCCAAGAAGTGTCCCCGGGGGCTCCTGTCAGCAGGAATCCCCGCATCTCCACATGCGGATGCAAGAGAAGTGCCTGGCAGATTCAATCATACAGTGACTCAAATGTCACAGCATGACTATAGAGAAAGAATAATAGTGGAAGCATGCGGCCAATTTTCAACAGAAGGGCTCAGGATAAGGAAGCTTAAGAAAATTGCTGAAGAGGATGATAATGACAATAATAAAAACAAATAGCTACCATTTATTGAGCACTGATGTGTCTGGCACTGTGCTACACACTTTACATATCAACCTGATGAAGTATAGTTATTATCCCCATTTCGTGAGGAGGAAACTGAGGCATGGAGAGACGGAAGAGGTTGCCCAAGGACGCACAGCTCTTAAGGGATAGGGCGCGGGGATGAACCTGGGCCTGCCTAACTTTGAGTCTGTGCACATTCGCCTGGAATCATAATAGCATGCCTTAGACATCCAAGGCTGCAGTAAGTGCTGGGTATACATCGTCTTCTTTCCTTCTCACAAACACCCTGCTCAGTGTGTCTATTTTATAGGTGAGGTGAAAAACTCGAAGACACTAATTGTTCAAGGTCACACGGTTAGTTCGTGACAGAGCCAAGATTCAATCCGTTTTATTCTCGTTGTGAGCGTGAAAATAACCACAGCAAACAGTTAACACGCCTGGCTAAAAATAATGTTAGTGGGAGTTGTCCATTTGACATGCTATTCATGACTCGCTCTTGGTGAGCCTGATAAGCTGCCTGTGACCCAGGCACTGAAATAAGAGAAGCAGCAGTTTAATTTAGTCATTTTCCCTGTGAATGTCAAACCACCTCTCACCACAACCTTCACCATCCTAAGTGACAATGTCAGACCCTTGTGTATTCACCCATACTCTTAGAATAAAGGTATTTATCCCTTCTCCACAGGCTCATGATCTAACCCCAAACCACTTTGATAAGAAAAAAAGATGTAATAAAATATACAAGATACAAACAAGAAGAACCCAGGAAACTTTTTTCCCTTGGAAAATTATAGAAATTTTTCCAGTAAAAATCCAGTTCTATAATTCAAAAGATTCCTAGTCTACTAGTCTCTACATCTTGCATGTATGAACAATTCACCGAAAAAGGAAATAAGCATGACTCTTAAATCTCCAAACAAATCCTCCTCCTCAGTCATGGACAAAGGCAAATTAAAAATGGACAAAGTCAATTTTAACCAAAAGTACTGGCAAAGTTGTAGAGGAAAATCACTCTCATGTATTGATGGTGGGAGCATAAATTCATCCGACCCCCTAGGGAGGGCAATTTTGCAACATCTATCAAATTTACAATTTATGTACCATTTGACCCAGCCATCCACTCCTAAGAATTTATCCTTCAGATTTACTTACACGGGTACAAAGTGGCCTATTTGTAAAGTTATTTATTGCAGCATTGTTTTTAATAGCAAAAGATGTGAATCAATGAAAATGTCCATCAGTAGGGAACTGTTCCTAAATCATGGCTCAGCCATGCAGCACCACAGCCCATGGGAGGAATGAGAAGCTCTTTGCATACAGAGACGAAACAGAGTCTGAGATCTGTTGTCAATAGTGAAAGGAGCAAGGTGCAGGAGTGAATGCTACATATGACCGTGCATGTAAAAAGTTAGGAGAAATTTCAAATATGTACTTATAGAAGACTGAGACGTATTTGTAAAATACACAAGAAAATGCCAACATTTATTGCCCTTCAGGAAGAGAAGTGGGTATCTAGGTCGCTATGATGTGCACTGACC
This sequence comes from Myotis myotis, assembly GCF_014108235.1. Taxonomy (NCBI): domain Eukaryota; kingdom Metazoa; phylum Chordata; class Mammalia; order Chiroptera; family Vespertilionidae; genus Myotis; species Myotis myotis. Next base: position 181,296,665 of record NW_023416335.1, read on the forward strand.
ACAAGGGGGAAGACACCCAACATAGGAGCTGCCCCCTGGTGGTCAGTGCGCTCCCACAGGGGGAGCACCACTCAGCCACAAGCTGGGCTGGTGAGCACAGCAGCGGTGGTGGGAGACTCTCCCACCTCCGTGGCAGGATGTCCGACTGCCAGCTTAGGCCCACATCCCTTGAGGGCTCCTGAACTGTGAGAGGGTGCAGGCCAGGCTCAGGGACACCCCCCTGAGTGCATGAATTTCATGCGCCAGGCCTCTAGTTTTAAATAAAATATAAATAAAGTTTTTTTAAAATTATTTTCCCCACAGTGAGTAAGGTGCAGAATAGAACAAGAATAGGGAAAATATTTTCTTTTTTTTATATATTTACGTATTGATTTTGAAAAAGAGAGCGAGAAACGTTGATTTGTTGTTGCACTTATTTATGCATTCACTGGTTGCTTCTTGTATGTGCCCTGACTAGGGATTGAACCCGCAACCTTGGCATACTGGGAATGACACTAACCAACTGAGCTACCCAGCCAGGGCCTAAAAATATTGTTTATCATAAACATATATACTTTTTAAATTTAAATAACTTCAGTAAAGATTAAAAAGGTTTTTAAAATAATTCCCAATAGAATATATTTTTACTATTAACAGAAAACATCAACTATTGTGCTCCTAAGTGTTCAAAAAAGTTGAACTGGCTATATCATTTTTCCTTAAGAATCATTTTTTTCTCCCAATTTGGTAAAGGGATTTTTGTTAGTTTGTTTGTTTTTGTTTGTTTCCTACAATAACTTACAGTCTAACTCAACATCTCCTTAGAAAGATAGTGATGCTTGAATTCAAACTTGAGATGTTTCTAGAGCAGTGGTTCTCAACCTTCTAGCCCTTTAAATACAGTTCCTCATGTTGTGACCCAACCATAAAATTATTTTCATTGCTACTTCATAACTGTAATGTTGCTACTGTTATGAATCGTAATGTAAATATCTGATATGCAGGATGGTCTTAGGCGACCCCTGTGAAAGGGTCGTTCAACTGCCAAAGGGGTCACGACCCATAGGTTGAGAACTGCTGTTCTAGACGTTTCAACGGCTCCAATGACAACTTTCATTTTCACATCACAAGGTTCTGAAATGTGGTCATCGCTGAAGACCATGCTCTGATCAGTCTCCTGCTTAGAAAATGAATCAGTGGAAAATCTACATTTTCACTTTCATTTGTGAGCATGGCCCTACAAGGCTTTTTGATTCTTTAAATGTTTTCAAATGTTAATTGAAGAGCTGAGCAGCTGTACCAAGTCATAAGCAGCATAACTTCAAGATACTCTGTTCTTTATAAAATGACATTTCCTACAATTGCAGAAAAATATGAATAGATAGAAACTACTAAATGGCCACTAAATCAACAAACAAATAGCTCTTTTTTGATATGTGAGTATAATGTACATGAGACATAAGAAGCCTAGCATTAGGCATGAACCTGATAAAATGAAAACTGTTAGAGACCAATAACACTACAGTCCTAGCTAAGTTCTGTGGAACAGGTATCTCAAGTTGAAGAAGCTTCCATTTCTGTTAATGAATGAAGGCATAAAATAGAGCCAAACCTACTGAGTGATTGTATTCTGGCCCCATTCAGGGGCTAAATATTCTTTAAGCAAAACATTAGGGGCTGGTGAATGGGGCAGGAGGCCAGTAAAGAAAGCCTATTCAAAAATGCCTCTTGTGCCAAAGCCGGTTTGGCTCAGTGGATAGAGCATCGGCCTGCAGACTGAAAGGTCCCAGGTTCGATTCCGGTCAAGGGCATGTACCTTGGTTGCGGGCACATCCCCAGTGGGGAGTGTGCAGGAGGCTGCTGATCGATGTTTCTTTCTCATCAATGTTTCTAGCTCTCTATCTCTCTCCCTTCCTTTCTGTAAAAAAATCAATAAAATATATTTTTAAAAAAATGCCTCTTGAGCCTTATTTGTGTTAAAAGCTACTTAAAACTCAGATGAATAAGAAGAAGATCAAACCACTCTACAAGAGATGTAGTAGAACTTCATATGAAGCTAGTTAGTGTAACTGGATTTTGCCCAACACTGGTATTGCAGCCCTATCCTACTATATAAATGGCTACTATGAATCAAAGATAAATTTAAAAACTAAATATGATTTTATCAGTACCTGGTATAGATTCTTGCTATTCAAAGTATTGTCTATACCTGAATAGACACTTCTCCAAAGAGGATATACAGAAGGCCAATAGACATATGAAAAGATGCCCAATGTCATTAATCATCAGAGACATGCAAATTAAAACCACAATGAGTTATCACATTACACCTGTCAGAATGGCTATCATCAATATATCAACAAACAACAAGTACTAGCGAGGATGTAGAGAAAAAGGAACCCTCGTGCACTATTGGTGGGACTACAGATTGGTGCAGCTACTCTGGAAAACAGTATGCAAGATTCTCAAACAATGAAATATGGAACTGCCTTTGACCCAGAAATTCCACTTCTGGGTATATAACCAAAGAAACCCAAAACACTGATTCAAAAGAATATATGCGCCCCTCTGTTCATTGCAGCATTATTTACAATAGCCAAGATATGGAAGCAGCCCAAGCGCCCATCAATAGATGAGTGGCTAAAAAAGCTGTGGTACATTTACTCAATGGAAAACTCCTTAGCTGTAAAAAAGAAATCTTACCTTTTGCAACAGCATGGATGAACCTGGAGAGTATTATACTAAGTTAAATAAGTCAGTCAGAGGAAGACAAATACCGTATGATTTCACTGATATGTGGAATCTAAAGAACAAAAAAACCAACAAAATTAAAACAGACTCAGAGATACAGAGGACAGACTGATGGTTGCCAGAGGGGAGAAGGGTTAAGAGAGTGGGAGAAAAGGGGAATGGATTAAGAAGTACAAATTGGAAATTACAAAATAGCCATGGGGATATAAAGTATAGCATAGGGAATATAGTCAATAATATTATAATAACTATGTATGGTGCCAGGTGTACTGAAAATCTAAGCACTATGCTGTATGCCAAAACTAATACAAGATAATACTGAATGTAAGCTGTAATACAAAAATAAAATTAAAATAAGTTTTGAGGATAAAACACTGCAAACCAAACAAACAAAGTGTGGTCTATGATCAGCAGTATCAGAAATATCTGGGAACACAATAGAAATGTAGAATCCCAGTGCCCACCTCAGACTATGAAATTAAAATTCACATTTTAACAAGATCCTTAGGAGGTGACTTAGACATTAAAGTTTGAGGACCATTGGAATAGAACGTGAACACAAAAAGCAGACAGATCCATGTTGAAATCATAGCTCTGGCACTTAACTTTGTGAATGAGCAAATTATGTAACCTCTTGAAGCTCCAATTTCCTCATTTTATAAATGGAAATTGTAATAGCTGGCTTATATGTTTGTTGTGACAATTAAATGAGAGCATATGTGGAAAACAGTAAGTAGAGTACTAGGCACCAAGTATGCATTCCATGAATATTAATGCTCTTCTCTTCTTCCATTTTAAAAGACAATAAAACATTTAAATAATAAAAAGTAAAGAAACATACAATGACTGCAACATTAAGAAATTCTTAAATCATCCTACAGTATATTGAGAACTAAGCTAAGACTTCTACCCACAGCTAAGCCAGTGTCTTTGGCTGAGTCCATTAACACAGGGAGGAGCTCATGTTCTTACACAGCCATCACTGATAAACTACAGGGTGCATTTTAAATAACATAAGCCCATCATTAATGTTACAAAAATATTCAAATCGCATGTCCTGCTGACTCATTTTCATATACAAAGACAAATCAATTGTCAACATACAAATATAAATTTATATATATATATATATATATATATATATTGTCTTTCAAATCAAATAATCAATTAGGAATGTTGCAATTACTATCTATTGATTGGTATCTATAAATTACTACCTTATGATGGCTTTAAAGAAATTAGTCCTAGCTGGTTTGGCTCAGTGGCTAGAGCATTGGCCTGCAGACTGAACAGTCTCGGGTTCAATTCTGATCAAGGACACATGCCCTGGTGTTCCTGGCACAAGAGTAGGTATGCAGCCTGGCCAGTGTTGCTTAGTGGTTGAGTGTGGACCCATGAACCAGGAGGTCATGGTTCGATTCCCAGTCATGGCACACATGCCCTGGTTGCGGGCTCAATCCCCAGTAGAGGGCATGCAGAAGGCAGACGATCAATAATTCTCTCTCATCACTGATGTTTTTATCTCTCTCCCTCTCCCTTACCCTCTGAAATCAATAAAAATATATTTTAAAAAAGAAATAATAACATTAAAATAATAACAGATTAATTGTACTGCATGCCTACTTGTTTTCTAAAATATGTTTTTATTGATTTTAGACAGAGAGAAAGGGAGAGAGATAGAAATATTAATGAGAGAGAAATGTCAATCAGCTGCCTCCTGCACCCTCCCTACTGAGGATTGAGCCCCCAACCAGGGCATGTGCCCTGACTGGGAATTGAACCATGACCTCCTGGTTCATGGGTCCACGCTCAACCACTGAGCAACACTGGCCAGGCTGCATACCTACTCTTGTGCCAGGACCTGAGTTAGACTACTCACATATTTGCAGCAAAAGAGAAACACTTCAGTGGGTTGTCTCTATAAGAAGCTCCTTAGAGGAAATGGTGCAAAATCATTGAAGGGATTGAGAACGTCTTTCTCTGTGGTGATGAAAGGGAGGAATTTTTCCTCTATATTTCTGGGTTCTTAGCTTAGATCCTTGAAACACAAAACAGATTAACATGGGAAAAACAAACAGGAATTTATTAACATGTATACCTCATATATACATGGGAGATCCCCAGGGAAAAATGAGTAACTCCCCCAAGGTAGCATAGAATTCGGGGTTAAATACCATCTCATTAGGGAAAAGGAAAAGGGAATGTAGGGGAAAGTAAATCAAATTTTTTAAAAAAATGAATGGATTTGCCAAGCTCTGAGGCTTTCCTTTCCCAGAGAGCCAGGTGATTGCAACTGAACAAGGTGTCTTTTAGAAAGAGAAATGCCATGCCTATCCAGCATGGCTCAGTGGTTGAGCATAGTTCTATGAACCAGGAGGTCACAGTTCAATTCCTGGTCAATGATTCTCTCTGATCATTCATGTTTCTATCTCTCTCTCACTCTCCCTTCCTCTCCGGAAAACATATTTTTTTTAAAAAGGAGAGAAATTCCAGATCACAGGCACTTGATCTTAAAGAAATTCTGCCCCAACCCACAGGCAGGGCACAGCTAACATTAGGCGTTGGCCCTAGCCCCAACACATAGATCATCAGAAGAAGCTAACACCTCTAAGAAATATGAGCTCCAAAGAAAATTATGACTCCACCTTAGAAGAATAACAGCTAAAATAATAACATGAAAGGAAGGCAACAAAAATAGCAAGCCATTCCAGAGAAAGCAAAATGCATGGACAAAACCAAAGAATAATTTTAAATAGCCTTAATAAATAGTCTCAGGACTATAAGAAAGATAATGCAAACCAGGAGCTACAAAAAGAAGACATAAAGAAAAACCAAATGGATGTACTAGATATGCAAAATATAACATTTAAGATAAAATATGTTTAATTGCAGAATGAACACAAAGTAATATACTGTTGAGAGAAAAAAAGTAGGTCCAGGAGAAATAATCACCATGAACATATATCAACCAAACAATATGTCTACAAAATATGTAGACCAATCAGAAATCTGAGTAGATCTCAATCTTTGCACTTTATGATTTTAAGCCCCTCAGAAACTGATAGATCAGACTCCAAAACAAGTAACTGAATGGAAAAGCTAAGTAACACATTGTTAATTTTCAGTGTATTAATATATAAAACTTTATAACCCCAAAATAACACACATTCTTTTTAACACACATGTGAATATTCACAAAAGTAAGTATGTGTTTGGTAACAAATAAAGTCTCAATAAATTCCACAGAATCAACATCATGGAGATTATGTTATCTAATCATCTATAATAATAAGATGGTAACATGCCAATTAGACCGGACATCCTTCCAGATGTCCTTCCAGATGACCTTCCGGACAAAGCAGGGGCTGCAAGGAAAGCCCAGGTCCTGGGTGCCGGAGGAAATCCCGGGTTCCAAGTACCAGAGGGAAGCTGGTGCCAGCAGCCAGGGGAAGGAAGGCCTACTCTTGCACGAATTTCGTGCATCGAGCCTCTAGTAATATAATAAGATGTAAAATCAACCGAAAGGATAAATTATTAAACCTCATAAGTTGAAAAACAAAATTTCATACTATTGAACAATCATATTAAAGAGGAAATTATAGGAAAAATTATGAAATATTTAGAATTAAGTAGTAATAAAACCTCAAAAGTTTGGTATACAACTAAAGCGGTACTTGAAAGAAAAGTTACATGTTTAATACATTTCTTTGAAAGCATGAAAACAAGTGAGCAAAGCATTCCAATGGAAATAAAACCAGAAAAAAAAGAGCAATAAGTAAACAAAGAGTTATGTAGAAAGAAATTAATAAAGATAAGGACAAAAAATCAATGAAATGAGTCATTAGAAAACCAAGTAGTGAAGTTTAATAAATCAAAAGCTGGTCTTTTGAAAACATTAATAAGATCAGTCAAGTTCTGATAAAACTAGAAAAAAAAGAAAATAAGCAAAATGCAGAATGAAAGGAGGAAACTCAGACACTAGATATTTAAGAAATATGTTAACAACAATGTGGTAATGAATTAAGAAAACCTAAACACAAGGGCTAATCTCTGAAAAACCATGCTAAAATGTCACTAGAAATATAAAAAACTTGAACTTAAGTTTAAAAGAGCTCACTTTAGACAACAAAATGATTGTGACAGATTAAGAGAAGACAAAATCAAAAATGACAAAATCAATGAGGAAATACTATTTAGAGCAATAAGAAAGCAGTGCCAAATAAGAAAAAGGAAAAAAATAAAACAGTCCAAAGAAAAAAAAGGCAAAGGAAATGAATTGATAATCCACAGGAGAGAAACCAAATGAATGCTTGAACTTACTAGGAAGAAGAAATACATAAAAAAAAAAATTGCCCACTTTATACTCTTCAAATTGTTAAAAAGAGAGAAAGTCATAAATTGCCATATGTGAACACACGTGGGGAAAAGGGAACTTTCAGTGAAGGGAGTATAGGTTGGTGAAGTTATTCAGGAAAGAAATTTGGCAATGCTTTCTGAAATTAAGTATGCATAGCCTAAGATCCAGCAAGCCCCCTGCTGAATACATATACTCCCCTAAGGAACCCAGGCATAGTTCTGCAACAGTGCATCTACAAGAATCCTCCATGCAGCCCCTTTGTGGACAGAAGTTCTTGAATATCACTCATGGACCCATCTCCACTGTTATGTGTAAGTAATATGTGGTGGGTGAATACTATGAAGTAATGAACTAGAAATGTATACAGTAACATGGACTGATGATCAAAAAGTATATTGTTGAAAGAAACATGTAAGAAAGGGAACCAGATCTATAGCATTTAAGTAAATTTTAAAACATTCACAAAACCAAATACTATGTATATTTCAGGATATATATATATATATATATATATATATATATATATATATGGCTAAGTACATAAGTCACTTAGGCTCTTATATATCAAACACATTACACTGATGCCTTTAGGGCAGAGGTTCTCAACCTGTGGGTCGCGACCCCTTTGGGGGTCGAAAGACCCTTTCACAGGGGTCGCCTAAAACCATCGGAAAACACATATATAATTACATATTGTTTTTGTGATTAAGCACTATGCTTTAATTATGTTCAATTTGTAACAATGAAATTGGGGGTCACCACAACATGAGGAACTGTATTAAAGGGTCGCGGCAATAGGAAGGTTGAGAACCACTGCTTTAGGGGGAAGGTAGAGAGGTGGAGATGAGGAGCAGTAAAGTGGGAGACATGTAGGAGTGTGGGGAGAGATGGCAATGTGTTCATCCACCTTCCTGGTTAACACAGAGCCTACTTGTGGCTCTGCATCTGATCCATGGATTTAAATTAAGAAGACAAGTTGACACTGCCCAGAAGATTCCATTTAGAGACTGAGGACAGTTTACAAATCCCAGAACAATAAACAGCAATGCAAGATCCAAATCTCCTTGCCCCAACCTGGGAGATGAAAGATACATACTGGCCACGGTAACCTAGATGATAAAACTGATGTGATACCAGAAAACATAAAGATTTGGTCTTCCCTGATTCTCAGCAAATCATTCTACAACCCTTGGAATCTCCTGAATATAAGTGTGTTTTGTATGGCAATGAAATGACTCCTGAGCAGGACTTTAGAGAGCTTGAGAATGGGGACTGGTCACCAGAAAAACCAAGCCATCAATGAAGACTTTGGACCTTTCAGCCTTCCCCCAACCCCCGCCACCTCTGCCCTTACCCCCTTCAACTTCTGGAAAGGAGGAGAGAATTGAGTTCAATCACCAATGGCCATCAATTTAGTCAATTTTATCCACATATTGAAACCTTGACCAAAATATCCCTACATGATGGGATTTGGAGAGTTACTAAATACATTGATGTGCTGGAAAGAGCATGGTGAGCTCAGATATATTGCCCCATGCATCTCTTCCATTCGGTTGTTCCTGAGTTGCATCCTTTATAATAAACCAGAAAACATAAGAAAATTATCTTCTTGTGTTCTATGAGTTGTTCTAGCAAATTATCAAGCACCCTGTTTATAGCCATTTGTTTTCAAAATTATTGGTGGCCCAGGGCTTGCCACTGGCATCTAAAGTGAGCACAGTCTTGCAAGACTGAGGGATCTGATGCTAATTTCAAGTAGGTAGTGTCAAAACTGAATTGACTTGTTGGACACCCAGTTGGTGTTAGAGAATTGGAGAAGTAGTGTCAGAGGGAACCACAGAACCAGCCAGATCAGTAATTGGTGGTTAGGGAATGAAGGATTTTCCACCTTCCTGTGATAATCACCTAAAAACAGTCTGATATTGTTTATGTCAGTCAGATGTATTAATGAAACTCTGGACTGTAAAGCAATGGTGTGTGTTGAAGATCTCTACCAGTTCCAAGTATGCAACACACCAGTGTGGGATAATCTTCAACTTCTAATTCCCTCCCCTTTGTGGCAGCAACAAGGGGCCTAAAAGTTACTTATTAAATAAAATATGTTCCCAGCTCCCCAAATCAGTTTTGACTGGATTGGGCAGGATTTACTTCTGACCAGAAATTTTACTAACACACTGTTTTATCTTCATACTTTCCACTGGATAAAGAAACAGAAAATATTAGCAGGTCTAGTTCTGATAGAGTATTTGGTTTGTTTTTACACAAACTGCTTTCATAATAACAACATAGGCTCTCCACATCTTGTTTTGGAAAACCTGGTCTTGGCCAAGATTTGTAGATTTACTTAATTACCAGGTGTGCTGAAGCCTGCTTATTCAACAATGAACACTTTGTGGACTGCCATTATAACTATAAAGATTCTTTATACACCTAGAAGTTATGTCCTCTTGTAACTCCATGGGAATTCAGTCAATAAGAAAAAGAAAACAAATATTCTATACAAGATATGAAATGCAGGCCACAAACACAGGTGTGCAAAATGCAACTTTATTATTCCATAATCATTTGTTTTTGAGTTTGGGTTCCCAATTCTTAAAAGTCATCTCAGGGTTGTGTCTAAAGTCTCCTGTTAGGTCTTAAGAGGGGGTTGTGACTCTCAGTGTTGCTTGTGCTCATATGCATCTTCTGAAACATCAGCATCCCAGTGGGCTGGTGAGATGCACTGTCCTCTCCTCTCCTCCTCTCCTCCTGCTCTCTCTCTCTCTCTCTCTCTCTCTCTCTCTCTCTCTCTCTCCCTCCCTCCCCCCCTCCCTCCCTCTCTTTCTCCTATATAATAAAAGCCTAATATGCTAGGTGTCCAACCATTCGTTTGACCGTTCGACCAGTGGCTATGATGCACACTGACCACCAGGGGGCAGGTGCTCCAACCAGTAGGTTAACTTGCTGCTGGGTAGATGCTCTGACCAGTAGGTTAACTTGCTGCTAGGGTCTGGCCAATCGGAACTGGGTGAGATGGGCCAGATACGCCCTGGAGCCCTCCCGTGGTCCCTCCCCGGCCCTGATCGTGCATGGATCCCTCGACCTGGCCTGTGCCCTCTCCAAATACAGGACCCCTTGGGGGATGTCAAAGAGCCGGTTTCGGCCCAATACCCGCAGGCCAGGCCAAGGGGCCCCTCTGGTGCACGAATCCGTGCACTGGGCCTCTAGTATATTAGTGGCCTGGTGTATGAATTCGTGCACACTGAAAGGAAATTAATTAGAAAAATATTTTAATATCACTATTTGCCCTTTCTCTGTAATAGAAGTGTCAACCAAATTCACAATCAACGACAGATCAAAACACACGCATGCGATTGGCACCAGTGAGAGCTTTATATATATAGACTAGAGGCCCGGTGCACAAAAATTTGTGCACTCAGGGGAGAGGGGGTCTCTCAGCCCGGCCTCTGCCGTCTCGCAGTCTGGGACCCCTCGGGAGATAATGACCTGCTGGCTTAGGCCCGCTCCCGGGTGGCAGAGGGCAGGCCCAATCCCTAGGTGCAGCCCCTGGTCGGGCTCAGAGCAGGGCCGATTGGGGAGTTGGGGCGCCGACCCCTGTCATGCACAGAGCAGGGCGGATCGGGAGGTTGCGATGCCACCCTCAGTCATGCTCAGGGTAGGGCTGATTGAGGGGTTGGGGCACCGCCCCCTATCACACTCAAGGCAGGGTCGATAGGGAGGTTGTGGCGCCACCCCCTGTCACGCACAGAGCAGGGCCGATCAGGGGGTTGGGGAGCTCCCCCCTGTCACACACAGAGCAGGGGCCATCAGGGGGTTGAGGAGCTTCCCCCGTCACTCACAGAGCAGGGCCGATAGAGGAGTTGGGGCACCGCCCCTGTCACACACAGAGCCGCAGGGCAATCAGGGGGTTGGGGAGCTCTCCCCTGTCATGCACAGAGCAGGGCAGATAGGGAGGTTGTGGCCCACCCCCGTCACACACAGAGCCGCAGGGCGATCAGGGGGTTTGGGCACTGCCCCCTGTCACGCTGATCCCGGTGCTGGGAGGCATATTACCCTTTTACTATATAGGATAGGAGCCTGGTGCATGGGTGGGGGCTGGCTGGTTTGCCCTGAAGGGTGTCCTGGATCAGGGTGGGGGTCCCACTTGGGTGCCTGGCCAGCCTGGGTGAGGGGATGATGGCTGTTTGCATCTGGTCACACCCCCTTTAGGGTGGGGGTCCCCACTGGGGTGCCTGGCCAGTCTGGGTGAGGGGCTGAGGGCCGTTTTCAGGCTGGCGGGTGACTGAAGCTCCCAACCACTCCTTTTTTCCTTTTTTTTTTAATTCTGGGCCAGCTTTAGCTCTGAGGCTCGGCTCCAGCTATGAGACCTCCGCTGCTGAAAGCAGGTTTCTGGCCTTTGTTTACCTTCTGTATTTGAAACAATGTTGCGGTCCTGCTGGCTGAAGCCCAGGGTTTTGTTTAGCTTCTATATTTGTTACAATGTTGCTTAGAGTGCAGCTGAGAGGCCAGCAAGGCAGGCGGGGAAGCTTGGCTTCCTCCATCACTGAAGCAAGCAAGCCTCCCTGTTCGCGTCAGCTGCCTGGTTGCTGGCCGCCATCTTTGCTGGCAGTTAATTTGCATATCGCCCTGATTAGCCAATGGGAAGGGTAGCAGTCATACGCTAATTACCATGTTTCTCTTTTATTAGATAGGATAAACTTGCCTAATAAGATCTGCCTTCTGATTTAGCTAAACTTTTTCCAGCCCAATGAAGCACCCCTACTTCTCTTTCAGGTAATTGTCAGCAACACAGCAGTAAATATCAACATGAAGCAGATTATTATTGTAGATCATGCAGGGAGAACAAAGGGTAAAATATTTAACTGCAGCAGTGTTTGACTATATTCTGCACAGTGAGAAAACCTGAAATCATTTTCAAGTTCCACCATTTCTTACTTCTTTTCAGTTGGGTCAAGTTTCTAAGCTTTCTAAATCTCCATTTTCCAGCCAATGAAAAGAAAAAAGGATTCCACTGAGTCTCCTATCTCCCTACTCCAGGACTTCTGTGAGGATCAAATGAGATGAGGCACAGAAAAATGCTTCGCAGACATTTGGTTAAAGGGTGAAATGTTTCCACCTGGCTATAAAGCAAGTCATGTTCTTGAGCTGAAGAAACTCCAAGGAGGCTAGTCACTAGGGAGAGGAAGACAGGCATTACTATGTGACATCACTACCCAGTACCCACAGACACCATTTCTGGGCTGGGCTGGGCTGGGCTGGGCTGTGGGTCACATTTTGTTCCAATGGGTCTCAGCAACGTTGGCTGTGATTTGATGGGTTGTCGCTTCAGGGTGGTGCCAAGGCCTGTATCCCACTTGGGGGAAGCCAAGTGTTGCTTTGTCAGTGCCAGGTCAGTGGTGCCGTTTCTCTGTAAATGGCCAGTGCGCATCACAGCAGCTCCTGTGTTGAGCATCTGCCCCCTGGTGGTCAGTGCGTGTCATAGCGACCAGTCAGTTGGTCGGACATTTAGCATATTAGCCTTTTATATATATAGATATATATGAACATGAACAAGGAAACATGTGCTCCTGCTTCTACTAGCAGTCACCTTGTGACTCAGAGCAGCCAACCCAAAGTAAGTCACATGGGGAGAGTGGAGCATGATACAGAATTAGACCTGAAGGCCCTGACTATTTCGTGCCTTCAGCCTACACTTCCACTCTGGACTTTCAGCTATAGAAACTAAGAAATGTCCTAATTGTAAGCTTGTTTGAATTAGGCTTCCAGTTACTAGAACCTGAACATATGTTGCCAAATCTAGTACATTTCCCAGAACCACAGAGGCAGTACCTTTCACTCTAACTGGCTTAGCCTAATTGGGGGTCACTTCTGGAACAGGGAGGTAGTCAACCTCATTTAAACCACATGGCTAAAATGTCCAGTCACAGTGTACATGTTTGACATGAAACATTACTTGACCATATTTTTTAATTTAGAGAAGGAAAACATGGACTTGGAAGAAATACTTACTACAGCATATCCAAAAACATTGGGAGGAAGAGCGGTAACACTATTCTATTCTCCAAACTCCTATTCAAGTAACTGATCTAGTTTATCTCTTTAGGATTAGCACCAAATATATCAAAAAATAATACACAGAGTTAGTGCCTTCATTTTCATGGGTATAACGTCTGTTTTTCTGGCTATTTACCTGGGAAAGGACAAACAAGGCAGTAAAGCAGCTGTTTAATGGCAAAACAAACTAACCAACAAATACTGGGCCACCAACAGCACATCTGAAATAACGCAATGTGGCCCCATCCTCAAGCCACTTGTCCCTGTTGAGGCACAGACTGAGGTTTAGGGGCTTCCAAGCTGCTCTGGGAAGGAGGATCCAGCAGAAGCCACAAACTGGCCATTCACAGACAAATTCATCCCATATGAATGTTATGTCTTGTTTTACATGCACAGCAAGCATATTATATCCAAGCATATTAATTTGGCTAACACAGGCCAAATAAACAAGGTTTAAGTTTATGCGGGCTGCAAAAAAACAAAAGCTCCAATTTTCATAGACACATAGGTTTATTTTGATAGAGACATGCTGAATACAATGGGCTAAAATAAATGAGTAATCGTTAACATAAAATAATAGAACATTTTAATAAAAATTAATATTTTTCCTTAAACATTAACTTACCAGACACTGAATAACTACACAAATTAATAAGCGTAACGCAACTAAACCTATCTTTCTTGTTCTCCAAAAGCAAAATATTTCCGGTTGCACACACCAAACAAGTCAGTACAAGACTAATGACGTGGCAGTCGGCTGCTAAAATATTCACTTCTAGTATTAGTGGAGAGAAATGGTGTGCCTGCACATAAGACAAGTAAGGAAAATGAATGTGACACGATTATAATAATCAGGCATTAGCAAATGTTGTAATTCGTTATTAATAATTATGGATAACAGGATACTGTAAAAATTAAGTTACAAAATTTTTATTAAAACATTTCTTACATACCGTTATATTGGCTGGACCACAAAAATATTCGATGTGGGCCGCATGCAGCCCATGGGCCGTGAGTTTGACATGCTTGGTGTACAGTGTATAGTATTAAAATTATCATCATCAACACTAGTGATACCACCTTTAAAACCAGCCTATTTCACATAAAAATCTGGATTTCTGATTTCTCTTTAAAAAATGGAAGCTCAGTTATAATTGAGTCCCTATTTTCACATGATAACAACTGGGCAGAGTAAACACACGAGCTCCATTTTACTATACTTCCCACCAATCCCTATTACTCTTCTATAATTCATCACCTTTTTCTTCTCTTTAGCCCCTGTTTGCATTTGAGTTTTCATGATCTGAGTCTGGCAGCTGCTGGGTGGTTGGAGCCGCTGCTACACCTCTGTTATGCTGGTGAGCATCTCCTCTTACTCCCAGAGCTGCTACCACATTCAGTCAATCACAGTTATCTCAGAACCCCTTTCCTTCCCTCTTAATCCAGTTGAATCTTTGCAGCATAAAGGCTTCTTATTAATACATTGAAGAAGATAGATTACATGAGCTGCCATGGGGTCTAACACAGGGGATGAAGTTTCCACAATATGTCACTCTAGTGCTGTGTTGAGAAATCCATCCAGCCTGGATGGGAAGCATGTTCTAATCTCATCGTTTCTGCCCAACACCTGGTGCTGTAAGTGTATGCTTTCCTTCCCTATAACAATACAGATACTAGAAAGGAAATTATCTGTGCTGACAGGGGGAAGCAGAGAAATAATCCAGAAGGACCAAACAAAATTATCCTGTACATTCCAGGAATAAAGTATGTCCTTCCTCATTTACCACTTCAGCTTCCCTTCCCTAACAAATGCAGGGATCCTTCCACTGGAAGGTTTGGTTTCTCCTGTTTTTGAGGGCCCACTCTACAGTTTTCACATTTACTCTTTTTATTTTAAGATGGAACTCTGTAAACAATCAAAGGCAGTAATCATTATCCCTTTGAAAACAATAACTTTGGGACAGAGTAGTCAATTGTTTCACCCATGGCTCCATTTCTTAGCAAGTGAAGCTATATCAGAAGTGGGTTCTGCAGAATTCGATTCCAATGCTCTTCCCACTGAATCATGCCTTGCTACTCACTCTATCCCCCTTAGATAGAACTACTATACTGCCACTACTGCTTTGTATTTAAGTAGTGATGCTGAAGGGAAAAAAATATGATTTTTAAAAGTAAAGAATGAGAACTAAAACCTATCCTCCTCAGACAATTCCAAAAAAATTCAAGAGGAAGGCACACTTCTAAGCTCTTCCTATGAAGCCAGCATTACCCTAATTCCATAACCAGATAAAGACAACACAATGAAAGAGAACTACAGACCAATATTCCTGATGAACATAGATGCTCAACAAAATTCTAGAAAATCGGATCCAGCATTACATCAAAAAGATCATACACCATGACTAAGTAGGATTTATTCCAGGGATGAAAGGATGGTACAATATCCGCAAATCAATAAACGTGATACATCACATAAACAAACTGAGAGACAAAAATCACATAATTGTATCAATCGATGCAGAAAAAGCATTTGACAAAATCCAACACCCTGTCTTAATAAAAAAAAAAAAACCTCTCAGCAAAGTGGGAATAGAGGGAGCATATCTCAACATAACAAAAGCCAGATATGACAAACCTACAGCCAACATCATACTCAATGGGCAAAAACTAAAACCATTTCCCCTAAGAACAGGAATAAGACAGGGCTGCACACTTTCACCACTCCTGTTTGACATAGTACTGGAAGTGCTAACCACAGTAATCAGAAAAGAAGAAGAAATTGGAAAAGAAGAAGTAAAATTGTCATTATTTGCAGATGACATGATACTATACATAGAAAACCCTAAAGACTCCAACAAAAAAATATTAGACTTAATAAATAAATTTGGCAATGTAGCAGGATACAAAATTAACACCCAGAAATCTATGGCCTTTTTATACACCAATAATGAACTCACAGAAAGAGAAACTAAAAAAAAAAAATCCCATTTACCACTGCACCAAAAAAATTAAGATACCTAGGAATTAATTTAAGGAGGTAAAAGACCTGTACTAGGAAAACTACAGGACATTGAAAAAAGAGATAGAGAAAGACATAAACAAATGGAAGAACATACCATGCTCATAGATTGGTAGAATAAACATCATCAAAATATCCATACTATCAAAAAGAATCTATAGATTCAATGCAATCCCCATTAAAATACCAATAGCATATTTCACAGACCTAGAACAAACCCTCCAAAAATTCATCTGGAATAAAATAAATAAATAAATAAATAAATAAATAAAAAATAAAAAAATAAAAAAAAAAAACCACAGCAATCCTGAGAAAGAAGAACTAAGTTGGAGGGATCACAATACCGGATATCAAGCTATATTACAAAGCCACTGTTCTCAAAACTGCCTGGTACTGTCACAAGAACAGACATATAGACCAATGGAATAGAATAGAGAACTCAGAAATTGACCCAAGCCATTATGTCCAATTAATATTTGACAAAGGAGACAAGAGCATACAATGGAGTCAAGACAGTCTTTTCAATAAATGGTGCTGGGAAAATTGATCAGATACATGCAAAAAAATGAAACTAGATCACCAACTTATACCATACACAAAAACAAACTCAAAATTGTTAAAGGACTTAAATGTAAGACGGGAAACCATAAAAATCTTGGAAGACTCCATAGGCAGCAAAATAGCAGACATATTTCATAGCAATATCTTCACCGATACAGCTCCTAGGGCAATGGAAACTAAGGAGAAAATAAGCAAATGGGACTACATCAAAATAAAAAGCTTCTGTACAGCAAATGAAACCACCAATAAAACAAGAAAGCCCACTGCATGGGAAAACATATTTGCCAATGTTATCTCCAATAAGGATTTAATCTCCAAAATTTACAGGGAACTCATACAACTTAACAAAAGGAAGATAAACAATCCAATCAAAAAATGGGCAAAGGACCTAAATAGATACTTTTTGAAAGAGGACATACAGAAGGCCAAGAGACATGAAAACATGCTCAAAGTCACTAATCTTCGGAGAAATGCAAGTCAAAACAACAATGAGGTAACATCTCACACCTATAAGAATGGCTATCATCAACAAATCAACAAATGACAAATGCTGGAGAGAATGTGGAGAAAAAGGAACTCTCATGCACTGCTGCAGATTAGTGCAGCCACTGTGGAAGACAGTATGGAGTTTCCTCAAAAATGGAACACCCATTTGACCCAGTAATTCCACTTCTGGAAATATATCCCAAGAAACCAGAAATACCAATCAGAAAGGACATATGCACCCCTATGTTCATAGCAGCACAATTTACAATAGCTAAGATTTGGAAATAGCCTAAGTGCCCATCAGCAAATGAGTGGATTAAAAACCTGTGGCACATCTACACAATGGAATACTGTGCTGCTATAAAAAGGGAACTTTTACCATTTGCAAAAGCATAGATGGAACTGGAAAGCATTGTTAAGGAAAATAAGCCAGTCAGAGAAAGATAAATATCACATGATCTCATTCATATGTGGGATATAATGAACAACATAAACTTATGAACAAAAATAGATCCAGAGACTAAGAAACACTGATCAGATCGTCCAACCTCAGAGAGAAGGCAGGGGAAGGGGGGGGGTGGTAAGAGATCAACCAAAGGACTTGTCTGCATGCATATTAGCATAACCAATGGACACAGATACTGGGGCGGTGGGGGCTTGTCCTGGGGGACAGGAGTGGGGAGGGGGGTCAATCGGGGAAAAAGGAGCCATATGTAATCTTTAAGCAATATATATATATATATATATATATATATATATATATATATATATACACATATATATCCATATATATAGATATAGATAGATATAGATATAGATATAGATATAGATATAGATATAGATATAGATATAGATATAGATATAAAGAATGATACAAGTATGCCTTTTTTCTGAAATGACACTTGATTCAATAACAAAACACTAAAGTGTATGGATGTGTTGTCCTTGGTATATGGAAATAATGCTCCTGAAACATTTTATGGGGCAAGTGCTTTAAGATACATTTTTATTAGTGGTGTAAAATTTGCCTGGACTTAGGCATTCTATTCTGCCTTATCAGAGGCAATGCTATGGCAGAGTTTAGGAACACTGTTTAAGGTGGAAACTGACAATACCAGCCCTTTAATGATTTAATAGACTTGCCCAGTCATCAGTGTAACATTGAGCAAATTTATAAGCAATGATGAATTAGAATGGGAAGCAAAAATTAATAATATTTATTTAAATATAAGGGGGAATTAATAGGAAAATAAAGAAGTCATTCACATCAACATTTGCACAGAACTTTGATACAATTACTTCCTACCACGGAATGATGGCTGCATGGACCACAGAAAGAAGAGAGGCCACTGAGAGAGGTCAGAATCTAGGTCTTAGATTTCAATTATATCTCAGTAACACTGTCACATTATAAGGTTTGGAGGGCATTGGCTGTAAATGACTACTCGGTTAAAGATTAATTCTAATATAAAAAACTGCCATAGAATTAACAAACTATCCAATTTTAGCTATGATTTCTAAGACAGTTTCCTTCTGTGATACCACATTCAAAGATCCATAAAGCAGCCTTTTTTGGATTTATTTCACATTTCTCTAGCAGATCCCACAGTGTTCAAAGAAGCGACAGCCAGAATTGGCACAGTGGTTTCCAGTATTTTCCTTGTATCTGAGGGGAAACAGGTTGTAAAGGGCTAATCAAATGCTGTCCTTGCAGGAGCAAGAGACAGAGATGCGGGGAAAGAAGGCACTTCCTGCCAGTCTCCACTCCCCCTCCACCAGCCCTCACGCACCTGCAGTGACCCCCAAACCTCAGAAGCTGGAATCAACATGGAGAGGATCCAATTAATATCTGTAAGTAGACAAAGTAAAATCTTCATAAAAATACAAGAGCAACCTGGATTCATGCTTTTTAGTGGGGGAAATTCATTAGGATAATTGACTAATATATGACAAGCTGCAGCTGGTTTGCCTCCTGCTGGATCTTGGGTTTGCCCCGTGCAGAGAAAACCCCAAGAACTCGTTCAAATATGTCACTCATCCCTCTCGTGACAGCTTTCACTAAATAGTTAGGGTAGAGAGGCTCTGAATGGTGCTTTTATTTTTTTCCATCAAGTCATTCTGCATTTGCAAAATCAAGTTATTTTCAAGTGAGGGGATTTTAACTTTTTACTAAAAATCAGAGAAAACTATGACCTGGAACAAATGTAACTTCCCCGGAATTAGTCTAGCAACTGAAGGAGTGTCATCCAGCCCTTTTCACACCTATTTAGATACAGTGGATCCTCTGGGAATAAAAAGTCTGGGGTGCAGAGGCAAGCTCAGAGTTTCCCCATAACTATGAGTAAAAACTAATAGGACATGGAGGCTTGAGGCAAAGGGCAAGACTATTATGGCTTTAAAAGGCATAGAGTTGACTGTGTACATTAAAATAATGAAGAAAAGGGAAGAGCAAGGGTAACATTGGGGTATCGAGGCCCTGTGTGAATTCAACCAAACTACAAAAGATTTCCCAAAAGACCCATAATTTGGAAGATTAAATGCATTTATGGAAGTAAAGAAAAAAAAAAACCCATAGTCCATGACCAGCAAAGCGAGGGACCAAGTATAAGCATCAGCCCAGAGTGCTGCAGTCCAGTATGCCCTCACACACTGAATTGGAAGAACTGAGTTAGGAGTGTCCTTACAAGGAAAACTTCCTTAAAATGTGCAACCCCCCACAGGCTGATACATTTGTGAAATAAATTTAAAATGAATTATTAGAAAAACAATGAAGTGCCTAGATGCAGTGTCAATGCCAGCTCTCTGTAAAAGTGTGAAGTGCTTGCTCTTGACTTCTCAACCGACCTCATCACAGACCATAACACATAGTTCAAAGGTGAGCAGTGGTCTGTGGATCACACTTTGAATAGTACCGGCTTACTCCACAGAGACTGATCACAAAGGATTACACGTGCAATGTATCTTTCAACTTGGCAAATGTGAGCTTTCATGGAATGACTTTTCAAAGGCAGAAATCCTGGGACCCAGCTACCCATAAAAGTCTGGGTATTGGCAACAAAAATTAAGTTTTAAAGTTGGGGAAAGGTGGTTGTAGAGAAGATAAATGCAGGTATAAATTTGTTGAAAACAGAAATGATGCCACACAAAATAGTTAAGGGACCCAATGATGCTCCTAAAGGCGCTAGAGAGAGCAGGAAAGAAGCATTTAATCCTAAATTTATATGAAACCACATGAGACCCCGAATTGCCAAAGCAATCTTGAGAAATAAGAACAGAGTTAAAGGTATCATTCTCCCTGATTTCAAACTATATCACAAAGCTATGGTCACCAAAACAATACAATACTGGCACAAAAATGGACACATATATCAATGAAACAAAATTAAGAGTTCATAAATAAACCCAGGCTTATAAGGTTAATTAATCTACAACAAGAAGGGCAAGAATATACAATGAGAAAATAACAGTTTGTTCAATAAACAGTATTGGAAAAACTGGATAGATGCATGGAAAAAATCAATCTGGGCAACTTTCTTACACCATGCACAAAAATAAACTCAAAATGGGTTAAAGATTTAAATGTAAGCCCATAAAATGCATAGAAGAAAACATCAGCAGTAAATTATTTGACATCAGTCTCATCAATATTTTTTTGGATATGTATCCCTGGACAAGGACAACAAAAGCAAAAATAAGAACATATCAAACTAAAAGCTTTTGCAAAGGAAGCCATCAACAAAATGAAAGGACAACCACTAAATAGAAAAAAATATTTGCAAATAACATATCCAATAAGAAGTTAACATCTGAAAGACATTTTAAAAACCTCATATAGCTCAACATCAAAAATACAAACAGGGTGCTGAAACCGGTTTGGCTCAGTGGATGGAGCGTCGGCCTGCGGACTGAAGGGTCCCAGGTTCGATTCCGGTCAAGGGCATGTACCTGGGTTGCGGGCACATCCCCAGTGGGAGATGTGCAGGAGGCAGCTGATCGATGTTTCTCTCTCATCGATGTTTCTAACTTTCTATCTCTCTCCCTTCCTCTCTGTGAAAAATCAATAAAATATATTAAAAAAAAAAAAATACAAACAGGGAGAGAACCAAGATAGCGGCATAGGTAAACACCGGAGAATGCTGCCTCGCACAACCACTTCAAAAGTACAACTAAAAGACGGAACAGACATCACCCAGAACCACAGGAAAGCTGGCTGAGGGGAAATTCTTCAACTAGAAGGAAAGAGAACAGCATACCGAGACTCAGAGGAGGCGCAGTGCGGAAAATACAAAGGTGCAGAGGTGCGCACAGAGCGGGCTGGTGGCTGAGGGCGCGGTTGTCATTTTCAATCAGGAGGGAGGCTCAGGCCCTGAGCTCCAGTTCTGGGCGAGTCTCTAGGGCCCCAGATTCAAACAGGAGAAGCGGGACAGTCTGGCATCGGTCGGAACGCGAGGGCAGCTTTCTCTCCGAGGTTTGCAGGGGTTGCTGGGACTCTGAGAGGCAGAGCCTCTGGGGACAGGACTGAGAGCAGCCATAACTGCTCCCTCCGCCCACCCTGTTGATTCTGTGCGACCCGCCCCACCAAAGCCCTGCACAGAGCCATTTGCTGGATAGCCTCAGGCAAAGGCTAGATTAGCACCTCTCCAGAGGACAGAAGTTTTCCCACTGCAGACACAGCTGATTCTCACAGCCAGTTGGCCTGGAGGTCAAATCCCCCCAGTATTAACTACAACAATCAAGGCTTAACTACAACAAGACTGCACACAAAGACCACAAGGGGGTGCACCAAGAAAGCATAAAATATGCGGAGACAAAGACACAGGACAAAATTGTCAATGGAAGATTTAGAGTTCAGAACCACACTTTTAAGGTCTTTCAATAATTTTCTAGAAACTGCCGATAAAGTTAATGAGATCTACAAGAAATCTAATGAGACCCTCGATGTTATGATAAAGAACCAACTAGAAATTAAGCATACACTGACTGAAATAAAGAATATTATACAGACACCCAACAGCAGACCAGAGGAGCGCAAGAATCAAGTCAAAGATTTGAAATGCGAAAAAGCAAAAAACACCCAACCAGAAAAGCAAAATGAAAAAAGAATCCGAAAATACGAAGATAGTGTAAGGAGCCTCTGGGACAGCTTCAAGCATACCAACATCAGAATTATAGGGGTGCCAGAAGATGAGAGAGAGCAAGATATTGAAAACCTATTTGAAGAAATAATGACAGAAAACTTCCCCCACCTGGTCAAAGAAATAGACTTCCAAGTCCAGGAAGCGCAGAGAACCCCAAACAAAAGGAATCCAAAGAGGACCACACCAAGACACATCATAATTAAAATGCCAAGAGCAAAAGACAAAGAAAGAATCTTAAAAGCAGCAAGAGAAAGAAACTCAGTTACCTACAAGGGAATACCCATACGACTGTCAGCTGATTTCTCAACAGAAACTTTGCAGGCCAGAAGGGAGTGGCAAGAAATATTCAAAGTGATTAATGCCAAGAACCTACAACCAAGATTACTTTATCCAGCAAAGCTATCATTCAGAATTGAAGGTCAAATAAAGAGCTTCACAAATAAGGACAAGCTAAAGGAGTTCATCACCACCAAACCAGGATTATATGAAATGCTGAAAGGTATCCTTTAGGAAGAGGAAGAA
The DNA here is from genome assembly GCF_014108235.1 of Myotis myotis. Lineage (NCBI taxonomy): Eukaryota > Metazoa > Chordata > Mammalia > Chiroptera > Vespertilionidae > Myotis > Myotis myotis. The sequence goes on from NW_023416335.1 coordinate 181,319,532, forward strand.
GAAGAAAAAGGTAAAGATACAAATTATGAACAACAAATATGCATCTATCGACAAGTGAATCTAAGAATCAAGTGAATAAATAATCTGATGAACAGAATGAACTGTTGATTATAATAGAATCAGGGACATAGAAAGGGAATGGACTGACTATTCTTGGGGGGGAAAGGGGTGTGGGAGATGCGGGAAGAGACTGGATGAAAATCGTGCACCTATGGATGAGGACAGTGGGTGGGAAGTGAGGGCGGAGGGTGGGGTGGGAACTGGAAGGAGGGGAGTTATGGGGGGGAAAAACAGGAACAAATGTAATAATCTGAACAATAAAGATTTAATAAAAAAAAAATACAAACAATCTGATTTAAAAATGGGCCAAAGACATAAATGGACATTTCTCCAAGCAAGGAAAGAGGTCCAAAAGACATAAAAAATGCTCAACATAAGTAATCATCAGAGAAATGCAATTAAAACCACGATGAGATACCACCTGTCAGAATGGCTAGTATCAAAAAGATAACAAATATCGAGCAATGGCAAGAATACAGAGAAAAAGGAACTGTCATGCACTGTTGGTGGGAGTGTAGAATGGTGCGGGCACTATGAAAAACAGTATGAAGACTCCTCAAAAATTAAAAATAGAACTATCAAGTGACCCAGTAATTCCACTTCTGGGCATCTATCCGAAGAAACTAAAAACACTAATTGAAAAAGATAAAAGAACCTCTATGTTCACTGCAGCATTGTTTACATTAGTCAAAATATCTGTGTATTATCAACATATGAATAAAGATATATATATATATATATATATATATATATATATACACACACACACACACACACACACACACACACACACTAATAAAAGGGTAATATGCTAATTAGACCAGGTCGACTGGACATCTTCTGGATGTCCAAATTCCTTCTGGACAAAGCCACGGTGGCAGGGGCCGAGGAAGAGGCAGTTAGGAGCGATCAGGCTGGCAGGGGAGCAAGCAGTTAGGGGTGAGATCAGGCCAGCAAGGGGGAGCAAACAGGGACCAGATCAGGCCGGTGTGGGGGAGCAAGCAGTTAGGGGGTGATCAGGCCGGCAGGGGAGAGCAGTTAGGGGGCAATCAGGTTGGCAGGGGAGCAGTTAGGCAGAAATCAGACAGCAGGCAGAGGCAGTTAGGGGCAATCAAGCAGGCAGGCAGGCAGGCAAGCAGTTAGGAGCCAGTGGTCCTGGATTGTGAGAGGGATGTCCAACTGCCGGTTTAAAGCAGCAATCATACATCCCCCGAGGGGTCCCAGATTAGAGAGAGTACAGGCCGGGCTGAGGGACAACCCTCCCCCCCCCCCCGCAAGAATTTCATGCACCGGCCTCTAGTATGTGTGTATACACACACACACACACACACACACACACACACACACACACACACACAATGGAGTATTATTCAGGCATACAAAAGAATGACATCTTGCCATTTATGACAACATGAATGGAGCTAGAGAATATTATGCTAAGTGAAGTAAGTCAGACAGAGAAAGACAAATACCATATGATTTCACTTATGTGTGGAACCCAAAAAACAAAACAAAATATAAACAGATTCATAGGTACAGGAAACAAACTGATGGTTGCCAAAGAAGAGGGCTGTAGGGTGAAAAACGTAAAAGGGAATAAGAACAAACTTCCAGTTATAAAATAAATAAGTCACAGGGATGTAATGTACAGCACAGGGAATAGAGTCCACAGTATCATCATAACTTTGTACTGTGACAGATAGTTACTAGAGATGTGCTGATCCCATTGTAAAGTATGTAACTGTGGAATCACTAGTTTGCATATCTGAAACTAATAGAACATGGTATGCCAACTATATTTTTAAAAAATAAGTTAATTTTTTAGAAAGCATAAATCATGAGTGAGTCGCAAGAAGAGTGCCCATAACAGTAAGGCAAGACGCAGATCACCGAGTACATTGTCTGGGTGGTGGTTTTGTCTAGTCCCTGACCTGAAGCCGGAATCTGACTCAGAGCAGGACAGCATTGCCTGAGGCTCTCTAGCAATGAGGAGGCCATCGTAGATACCTGCCAGGAGGCTGAGAGAGGGCTCAGCTTTTCCATTTACACAAGTTACCCACCATTGCCCTGTATCTATTTTCCTGATATCTTGAGTCACGGGTTATCCCTTAATTTTACTTATGTGTTTTGAAAGCTTCGCAGCGTCTCCGTTTATTAAATCTTCTTTCTGCTTCTTCCCAGAAGCTCCTCTTTAAAAACACATAAACAGTTCAATGTGAAAATTAGCTGTGGTTGATTTACAATTCATTTTGGAAGAGCAGCTTTTAAAAAGACAGAGGGAATTAAGCTGAGAGTTAGGCTTGAGATGTACGTGCCTCCCTCGGCTTTTGAATTAGATGAGTTTAATGGGAATGTGGACATCAGGGCTGGGGGTAGAGGATAAAAATCTATTGACCCTGCTGATACTAAACATTCCAGCTGTGAGTGGAATTCGTTTTGGAATACATAAAGTGAATGAGCCTGGGCAGGCTTTGAAGCACCATTAAAAAGACCTGGCCTCTTTCTACCTTCATCAGTCCACCAGGTTTCTCTTCTGCTGAAACACTGCTCTTTCTCAAAGAGAAGCTCAAATCCCAAAGCCCTTCATTGTAGCCATCAATGGAAAGTAGTTTTGAAATTGTCCTCCCTGTGGAGGACCAACACTCCCTCCAAACATTGACCGATGGAGTTTTCTACCTGGGTAGCAGGTGGTGCTCCTGCAGCCCACATAAGGAAGCCTTAGCCCCAGGTAGAGCACACGCATGGAAGGATCCCAGAATTTAAAGACCTGAGAGACGGGGAGAGTCTGCATTGTTTCTTCATCTATGTTGTTTTAAGTGGTGTTAGCATACCTACGAAATCACACAAAGAGAAAGTTTGAACATAATTCTATTAGGAGAAGGGAAATCGGGCTTGAGACAAGAAGGTGAAAGGAATGTCAAAAAAGTAACTTGAAAGAATCTGCTTCAGCAATTTAGCTTTGATTAGAGTAAAAATACTTCCCCCGGCTATGTAAGGCAGTTTCTGACAAGTTTATTTTATTTTTAAAAGATTCAAAATTATTTCAGGAGACAAAATCAGTATCCATAAGAAGAGGAAAAAAAAAAAAAAGCCTGCTTCTAATAATAAGGTCGTGCTTTCATATCTTTATTTCAGAAGAATTGCCCCAAAAGATGATGCGGGTCATGCAATCCAGGATTCGGAGTTTGATAGTGACACCCCAGGGACATGCCTGAAGAGCTTGGATGTGCTGAGTGAGGTCACCCGGAAAGGGCAGACTGGTCCCAGCTTCTCTAAGAAGCCTCAGTCATTGAAAGAAGCCTGCAAACACTACTGGAGTTCATTATCATCTTCTGGCGTTTCACATATTTGAAAGATTACTTTCTGCTGTTATTCTTACTCTTTTCTGTTTACATTGATAAATTTTTAGATTTAATAGACAAGTCAATTTTTGTATCCCTTTTCAGAATTTATAAATTTAAACCATGTCTCTTTAAATTTTAAAACCTTCAACTTTCTAGGATTTGAGAAAAAAAAATTGTTTTTAATTTCTTCACACATGGCATCTGTCTTCTCATTTTTGTTGCCCTTTTATGGAACCTTTCTGGTTCCAGCATTCAGAAACTGAAGATACGGTTTAACATTGTGACCAAACCTCTTATTAGCTGTATCCTGTGGGGCAGCTCTAATTCTACAGAGCCGAGGACTCCCTCACACTAGGTCCTCATTTCCTTGAAGCAATCTAATCCTTCTGCTGAGTACTATCTTACTTTCCGGTGTAGTAAGATAGTGAGATAATACACACACACACACACACACACACACACACACACACACAGGAGCGTGCGCACAGCAAAGCCCTGTGCTTGGCATTTTTGCATATAGTTTCTCTTTTAATCCTGAAACATTACTGTCATGCATATTTTACCATCCTCATTTTACAGTCAAGAAAATTGAAGCTCTGATGGGCAAAGTAAATTGAGCAAATCCATACCACTAGTAAGTGGTATGGTCACAATGTTAAACAGCCTTCTGGTCTCTTCACTAACTTTTTGTTTTCTTTATTGCATCCAGGAAACACATACAGTGTAATAAATAACTATAGAAGAATGCCATGATACCACTAGCCAGATAAACAATAGACTACTGCCCGCAACTCGGTGAAGCACTCCATGTGCCTTTACAATGATCACATCTTTTCTCTCCAGAGGTAATACCAGCTTGAGTCATATACTGAGATTCTTGGAGCTTTTTATAGTTTTATCAACACAAAACACACCCCTAAACAACATAATTAAGTTTTGCCTGTTTTTTAAATTTACAGGAATGGAACCATATACTATGAATTATTTTGTCCTGATTTATTTCTAAATTTGTGTGTGTGCTACTTTCTATATATATCGTTCATTCATTGACATTGTTGTGCAATAGTCTACTCTATGCAGGGCTGATATTCTGGAACATGTCTGCCCATTGCAGCTACTTTCAGTCAATGTCATTCTGATTGGACCAGCTCCTATTCAGATTGGTTAGTGCAAGTTATAACAGTTAAAACACCACTCTGATTGTGTGTATGTATCACAATACATTTACTCCATTTTACTGTTGAGAGATATCCCTCAATTTCATATGAATATTTACTGTTATTTATTTCTATGATAAAAAGAGGCTTGAAAGGAAATGCCTACCTCATCAGAGAACCCATATTTCTACCTATAATAATTTACATAACCTAAACTTCACTGGTTTGTACTGTGTATTTACAGAATTATGCAACCACTGCCACTACCTAATTCCATAACATTTTATCATCCCCAAGAGAAACCTATCAATTTGCATTCACTTCCTACTCTTACTACCCTAAACTAGGCACCTAGAAATCTATATTTTGTCTCCATGGAGATGCATGGATGGACCTGGAAAATATTATGCTAAGTGAAATAAGCCAGTCTGAGAAGAACAAATATCACATGATCTCACTTATTTGTGGAATCTAATAAACAAAATAAACTGACCAACAAAATAAGACCCAAAGCATGGAGGCATGAAATAGACTGGCATACCTCAATGTGGGAGTGGGGAGAATAGAAGAATTAAACAAAAGAACTTATATATTTACTAGTGGCCTGGTGCACGGATTCGTGCACATTGAAAAGAAATTAATTAGAAGAAATATTTTAATATTGCTATTCGGCCTTTCTCTATAATAGAAGTGTCAACCAAATTCACAATCAACAATGACAGATTGAAACACACGTGTGTGACTGGTGCCAGCAAGAGCTTTATATGTATCACGCATGCACGAGTCAACTTAGCCTTTTATATATATATAGATAAACTTGCTTAATTAGACCTGCTTTCTTGGCAGCGTTGGCTGCAATTTGATGGGGTGTCACTCCAGGGTGGTGGCGGGGCCTGTGTCCCACTTAGGGTAAGTTGAGTATTGGTTTGTCAGCGCCAGGTCCATGGTGCCAGCTGGTGTGCATCACGGCAGCTCCTGTGTTGAGCGTCTGTCCCCTGGTGGTCAGTGTGCATCATAGCAACCAGTCAGATGGTCGGACACTTACTATATTAGCCTTTTTATATATATATATAGATATGCATAGCCCATGGATACAGGGCTTTGAAGGGTACTGAAGACCTGGAGAGGTGGGCAGGGGCTTGGAGGAGGGGAGTAAAAGGTGGGGATGGGAGATGTCTGTAATACTATAAGCAATAAAAATTTATTAAAAATAATAATTTAAAAATTTATGAAACTGCTGTCACCAAATTTTGATGGACTTTTTTAAACAACTTTAAAATATCTAAGCCCTTAAGGAACATAATTTATAGACTCCTCTAATACTTTCACTTGACTTCATACCTGAAACCTATTCACTAGGCCCCTATTCACCTGAGCTATAGAGAACATAAAAGACAGAAAGGGAATTAACATTTACTGAACATCTACCATACGGCATGTGTTGCTTTATATCATCTATTAAAATTATTGTGAGAGGTAATTTCATTTTACAAATGAGGAAACAGAAGACGAGAAAAGAAACTCAGAGAACTTAAGCAACCTGATCATGGTAACAATGACCCTGTAAGAAAGGGAGCAAAAAATGGAGTACAAGACTGGAACCCAACTTCAAAGTCCACAGTATTTCACTATACCCGGGAAATTTGCTGATCCCTGGGCTGTCTTTGTTACAATAGCAACACAAATTCCTGTTACATTCAAACAAGTTAAAATTGAATATTGGACATCCCAGTTCTAAATTCTTACCTGAGCTGCTCTACTGTAAGATTTAGTCAACTCTTCTTCCTTTTTCCTCTGTGCCCTGTCATCATCTCTCTTGACCCTTGACCTTTCCTTCACTACCATATTCCTCTTGAGTTTCTCATGGAAGCCCAGTCCTCTCTCTGTCTATCATGGAGACATGTTACTTCCCTGGAAATCATTCACAGTTAAATAGAAAAAACTCCACAGAACTGCATTCTTGTCCCATCTTTGCCATGTTCTCATTGAGAACTCACTAAACCTCAGACTGCTCAAGTTCTGAATGAAACAGAAAGAGTAAAAAGAATACCTACATCAAGACTTGCTGTGAAGCACATAAAAGAGAAAAGAATAAAGTGCTTTATACGCTTTAAAATGTCATAAACAGATTATCATTGCATATACACCACCCATTTGGGCTTCGCGCAATCAGGCACTGCTCCATTCCTGCTTAGGCAAAATTCTACATTCCTGCCTGAGTGAAATTTTCATACTTCATAGTTGTTCTAAGCACCATCAAGAAAAAAAAAAAATGAAGAAGATGGAAAAAATAAATAGTTGAATGCCAAGAACATCCCCAAAGGAAACAGCCATTCTCTTTAAACAGGGAGAAAACAGCATTTTACAACTCAAAGCTCTAGTTTCCCCCTTTTGGGAAAGACAGCAAGCTGTGAAGTACCCGGGCTGGCAACAAATTCACGAATCACAACAATTCCCTGTTTCTTTTGGATATTGGATCTGCAAATTATCCACCAAAGTTCAGACTGGACAGCTGCTACCTGACTTCATTTAATATACAACATGGAATGCTTTTGGCAGAGAACTGGTTTCTCTTTCCCCACCACAAAAAAAAATGGAAAATGAATTGGAAGTGTCAAAGGTTCAGAAATACCCAAGGCAAAAAAAACAATGAATCGCTGAAGTAGTAATTAGTAAAAACGTATTGTGCACAAACTAAAAAGATAATTTGTAAACCGGGAGCACTCAAACCAAAATATGGGATGAGGATCAGGGGTGTATTGCTATAAAGCAGTTTACAGAGCGAAAAGACAGTGACTGTTTCTTCTCTACAGTGATTGGTTACAATGTTAGAATCTGCAGTGGTTACCTCATATTGACATTGGGAAACAGTTCAGGTTTTGCCTACGATTTCCAGAGGTACTAGTATAAGCAAGCAATGACCAAGGTCAAGTTAGTCTTGCAAAATAAGCTAAATTAAGCTTTATTTGTATGACTAAACTGGTCCTGTCTGCTCAGGAAAACTTCAAGGTTGGCCTATGTTCGCTTTTTTATTTTAAGAGAAGACTTTACTAAGAATTATTAAAACATTTTTAAAAACTGTATCTCTAGGTGTTTGTGTCGTGGATTAACTGTTGAGTGTTAATTACTGGGTCAAGGAAAAGTGCTACATTATAAATGTATGATTAGTTAAAGGTGGATTAAAAAAAGGAGAACTGATCAGTGAGGACTAGAGATGTTAGCTGATTAAAAGAATAACGCGTGTGTGTGGTTTTTTTTAAAATCTGTATTTAATTTTGGCTTATATATGAGAAGAGACATATGGAACTTGGGTGTTGTTGAAATTACCAGTAGCATCTGTTCATCCTTAGCTTACCCCTTAAATCAGAGATAAAATACATCGTATTACAGATATCTGGGTAAAATAGATGAAAATATGATATGCTCTATTTAATGTGCAAGTATAAAATAATACCATAATAATTTCTAATTTTAGCTTGCAGGTTCTATTCCTAGCCACTAATTAAAATATGATTAATAAATTCCTTCAGTCTTTATGCAATTTATTATTTGTGATTGATGGAAGTATCAAATATAAAAGCTAACTTTTCTATTTATATTTTTATACAAGTAATTAACAAGGAAAAGCTAAGTAACTTGGAGATTTGAGTCAGCAAATTCCCAATAAGCTGTGTAGAAATTAATCTATTTTTTTTTAATCCTGAAAATATTTAGGATAATTAAACCAGACAAAACACCTAAAACAAAGGAAGAGGAATTTACAAAACAATAGTGGGAAAACACTAAAAGTGCATATCAGTTATGGAATTTCACTTATCACTAGTGGAAAATAGTGACTTCCCTTAATAGAAAAAGTAATGTCCATGGATGCCAAATTGATTTACATCATAATAGTGACTCCTTTGCATAAAAAAAGAAACAAACTTTTTGTTGCAATAATCCTATCATCATAAAGACAACTAAAGAAAGACAAAGTAGAATATGCAGCATTAATAATGTTCTAGAAACTGTACACAAATCAGCAATACAACAGCAACATCCAAGTGACCCTTCCTCCCTCCCTTCCTTCCAATTTTCCTTCTTTCCTTCCTTCCTTCCTAACTTCTTTTCTTCTTCTCCATTTGACTACTTCCTTCTTTCCTTCTTTCTATTTTATGACATTTTAGAAGGCAATTTTACAGTATTTTTTCAACTTCAAGAACAGTTCTCAGCCAGTTATAGAATTTTAGTGTTTCATATTTGAATAGTCTCTCCATCGTTTCATAACTGAAGAACTTGTTGCAAAGCAATCATGAATATGTGATCATTACTGCTGAGTTGTTCATATTTTATTTTAGAAACTTTTATATATATATATATATATATAAATTTTAAAAATTATTTGTTTTCCAGAAAGTTCATACTTTTTCTAACAAAATCAATAATAAAAGTATGTTTAAAGACTAACACAAATATATATATATACATAGATATGATATTTGTTTGCATCTTCCCAATGTTGAGTCACAATATAGACATTTTGTACTCTTTTCTCTGCTGTTTGCTTTTTTTTTCACTTGACAGAACACCTGGATGGCCCTACAGAATGTGTGCATGTGTCTATACATTTTTAGAATGTACGGATATAAATATATCACTTTTATGTTAAAGGGTAAAATCATACATGTAAGGAAGTTTTCAAAGCAGCATTTCTTTCTTTTTTGTTTTTGTTCTTCTGTTCTTGCTTGCACTTCTACCACACTCTTCCTCTCTCCCCAGAGGTCAACTATTTTAATACACACACACACACATTTAATTTACCACAAAATCATAGCCTTTGATACCCAGTGATAAAGTATAATTATTTTCAAATAAAATTAAAAGCAAGACTTTCATAAAAATTTAGAAAGACAGCTTATAAAAGATTTATTTAATTCATTAAAGAGGGAACTAGCAAGATAATAAAGCTGCTTCAAAGATAAAAGTCAAGAAATAGGTTTACATGACTAATTAGTATCCTGCCAGGTAATAAAACCATAATCTTTGGTGTCTTTACCTAGTAGAAATAATTTTCTTCTAATAGATCAAAATTTTCAAGTTAACAAGTAACTTCACAGTGTCTATGTCCTAATCCTATATAATAAAAGCCTAATATGAAATTGTCCCCTCAACCAGGAGTTCAACTGGGAGTTCGACCACTCACTATGATGTGTGCTGACCACCAGGGGGGCCACGTGGGACATGGTGGGCGTCAGCAACACAGCACTGGCAGCGGGCAGCAGTAAAGGTGCTGCCGGCCCCAATGAGCCCCAAGGAGAGCAAGACCACAACAGGATGGTGGAGCAGATGAGCGGGCAGTGCCAGGCCAAGGCAGGTGTGAGCGGGGAGCTGGACAGGGGCTGATCACCCCACTGATCACCCCACAGACACTCACCAGCAGTGGCTCTGACACTTCCATTACAAAGAAAGGGCAAACAGCAATACTAAAATATTTCTTCCAATTATTTTCCTTTCGATGTGCATGAATGCATGCACCAGGCCACTAGTCAATAATAAAAAGTGTTCAAAAAGACAAAACAAAACCATACTCAACTGAGTAAACATGAAGATCTAATTGGCTTTATTCAACAACTCATGAATTGGGCAGCGTACCCTCTAGCAGATAGAAAGGAGCCCTGAGGCCTGGTACAACATGGCAGGCTTTTATAGGTAGAAGGAGGTGGGAAACAAAGGAAGCTCTAGCAAAGAGGGGCTTATTTCAGCCAAGATCACCTTCCTTTGGGGAAGGGTGAGGGTCTATCATGCAGAAAGCCTCACTAGTGCTGATCAGGTAATTCCATATGGACTGGCTAAAGGTCACATTCTTAGGAGAGGCTGTAAGTGCAATTAAGTCTTGGTTTGTGACTGGGCTTAACACATGTGACTCCATTGTGTACCTGTTGTTTCTTTTTTAATAATAGGAAGTAAAACAACAGTATATCTCCTTGTCTGATCCTAGTAGGTAATGCTTTAGTATGACATTAAAAGGACATGCAATCATCCTCTTTCCTTATTTCCTGCTGTTAAATAATTTTTCTTAACAGCAGGGTGACATCAATAGACTATGGAACTGTGCCAAGCTTGAGTCACACCCTAAGAAAATTTAGACATCCCTCAGGATGACACTTTATGTTGTTCCTCTTCCTGTTAGTCATGATGACACTCCCAGACCTGTCTTTTGGTATTTACATAAATACCAAATTATATAAATTATTATATATAAAAGCCAAATATTTGCTTGTTCCCATTAAGAGCATGAGCTCTTCTGTTATCCTTAGTGAACATGAAAAGTAATTGCTCTAAATAGTTCATGTGAAAGCCTTTATATAACTAATGAGTTCATTGTTACTGCAAATAAATCTAATAGTTATAGTGATCTAAAAAGTTAGCATTAATTAGCATTTCTCACTGACCAACATAAAAGAGCTTTCTGACATGGGTTTACATTTCAAAGTTGTACTAACCCACTCATTTTTTGTAGCAAAGAGTAAATGCTCAGACATTTTTAATGTATAAATTTAATGATTCTCTTCTCTTTCTCATCTACACTAGAAGGGTGAAATCAAATATTTCTTTTCACTTCCCTGCCCATGAAGAGAGGTAGTTCTTAGTTTGCTAACAATTTGGCTTTTGTGTTCAAAGGGCATTGACAGTCGTTGTGAAAGATCAGAAGAGATGACAGCATAAGGGAAAAGAGTCAGAAAAGAGAAATGCCTTGGGCTGGAAGGGAATTAAGAATGGCAGAGCCCCTTGCAAGCAGCCAGCCCTCAGGGTGGATAACAGCATGCACTAAGATATGTGCATTTGCCCAGCTTTGGCAAAGGTGCCCACAGATGCAAAGCTAGAGAAACAGAGAGCTCCCCAATCCTGACACCACTATTTGAACAATGAGAATTCTGCAGCTGCTATGACAGACTGGAAGTCAGAAACCCTTCTCATGAGTTGTAGGTATCACATAAACCTTCTGAATTCTGAAGCAGGAGAGAAGGAGAAAGGTAGAAGGCTCAAGTAATAGCTGAGATAGAATGTCCTTTCTGCCCTTCTGGGTGGGGTACCAAGTTCATCAATTAAGTTGTGTTAGATTAAGAAGTGATATTTTTGCAGAAACCGGTTTGGCTCACTGGATAGAGCGTCGGCCTGCGGACTGAAAGGTCCCTGGTTCGATTCTGGTCAAGGGCATGTACCTGGGTTGCGGGCACATCCCCAGTAGGAGATGTGCAGGAGGCAGCTGATTGATGTTTCTCTCTCATCGATGTTTCTAACTCTCTATCTCTCTCCCTTCCTCTCTGTAAAAAAATCAATAAAATTAAAAAAAAAAGAAGTGATATTTTTGCCTTAGCTGGTTTGGCTCAGTGAATAGAGCATCAGCCCACAGACTGAAAGGTCCCCACTTTGATTCCCAGTCATGGGCACATACCTCAGTTGCAGGCTCATCCCTGGCCCTGGTCAGGGTGAGTACAGGAGGCAACCAATCAATTTGTCTCTCTCACATTCATGTTTCTCCTTCTCTGTCTCTCCCCCTCCCTTCCACTCTCTCTAAAAATCAATGGAAAAATATCCTTAGGTGAGGATTAACAAAAAGGAAGAGGAGGAGGAGGAGGAGGAATATTTTTTGCACATTTCAGTTTACTGAGATTCAAATATGTCCTTTTTTTATACAGGTGAGGATGGTAGTTCCCAATAGTGAACCCCCATGGTCATCTATAACCCATCAGAGCCAACCTCAGCATTTGATTGGTTGGTCCAAATGATATCTTCCAGAAATCTTTCTCTAGTGAAGGAAGTAAATAAGGATCATTCCTCTGACACATTATAAGTCCACACAAAAACCTGTATATGAATGTCCACAGAAGCACTATTCATAATGCCCAAAATGTGAAAACAATCTAATGGTACATCAACTAATGAATGGATAAGCAAATTGTGATGCATCCAAGCACTGGAATATTATTCCACAATAAAAGAGAATAAATGACTGATACATGCTAAAGAATAGATGAACATCTAAAACATTATGTTAAGTAAGACAAGTGAGAACAAAGGCCACATATTTATAATTTTATTTATATGAAATGTCTAGAAGAGGTGAATCCACAGAGACAGAAAATAGATTAGTTGCTGCCAGGGTCTGCAAAGAGAGAAGAATGGAAGCGAGTGTTTATAGGTTTAGGGTTTCCTTTTAGGGTGATGAAATGTTCTGGAATTAGATAATATTAACAATTGCACAACTCTCTTAGTGCACTAAGAATGGAATTGTACACTTTCAAGTTGTAAATTTATGGTATGTGAATTATACCTCAATAAAGCTGCTATTTAAACAGTTCATTAGACAAGGAGGTGTGAAACCTGGATTCTAACCCAGATGCTGTCCTGTTTTTATAACATGACTGCAGACATCTTTTACTCCTTCTGGCCTCAGTCTCCTCATCTGTGAAATGAAAGTGATGCATAAGTGCCCTCCCATTTCTGACAATTTATGATTCTATACTTCCAACACCTCCTTCAGGAAACAGTCCTTTGCCCACCTATCTAAAGGTGATCTCTCCCTGCTTTGAACTCCCAATACATGGACTACCTTGTATTACTATTTGTGCTTCATCTCATCTTCTCCGCCAGAAATGTGAGCCACTTACAGGAAGATCTGGACCATCTATGACACGACAGAGATTTAATCATTATTTAAGGTGACTAGAAATATAAAATTACATTTAGAAGACACTGTGTGAAATGAAGCAATCGATCAAAAAATCAAATTTTTATTTCCATGTCACCAAAATAAGGGATTGATAATTATCCCTAAACTTGACACTGATTTAATGTAAATTTTTGCCATAATAGAATCATAAATGTAATCGTTTGATATACCATATTAATCCCCTTGCTACCTGAATACAGAGGAGATTCTGCCCTGTTTTAAAATAGATTGCCTGTACCATGGCAGCTTCACTGATGTCAATATTAAACATGATAAAAATAATCCAAAAAGAAAGAAAGAGGGGGTAAGGGGGAGAGATCAACCAAAGGACTTGTATACATGCATATAAGCCCAACCAATGGACACAGACAACAGGGGGCAAGGGCATGAGTGGGGGGGGGGGGGTTATGGGGGGAATGAGGTCACATATGTAATACCTTAATCAATAAAGAAATTAAAGATTGAAAAAAAGAAAGAAAGAAAATGCTTGAACCAGTGTTGTTTAATTATAATTAATCAAGACTTTCGTATTCCAGTAGGAGTCCTGAACGCCATTGCTGTTTTTGAGCAATGAAATCTTACCAATGAGAGGCCTCTGCCGAGTACACTATTATTAAATCAGTGTTGAAAGGTTAGGCCACTGTTTTCCTGCAATCACTGTTGAGTTTGCAAATTTTTAAAAGATGCCGGCCTTGCTGCTTTGTATAATTTTCCAAAATGTATGTTTGACAAGCTGAAATTTTTAGACTAAGAAGCAAGTTGAGTAAAAAATGTAACCACTACTGTCCTGCTTCTTTTTCTTTAAGTACAAAAAAAGAAGAAAAAAAACAATTATCCAGAAACTAATCTTCAATTTTGCATTTTTCTTCCACTGATGAGCTACATAATTTAACTCAAAAACATTTATCACTCATTAATAAAAATACAAATGGAAAAATTAGTTCTAGCCTGCTAAGATTTAACCATAACCTTATAATCCCAGCACATTCCCCTTTTTTCTTTATAATTGCTAGTTCAGAATACCTGAATTCATTCCTAAATGTGGAGTTTAGAAAAATTCTTTGTAAGTGATAAGAACAAACTAAAGCAGCATCAAAACATTTTAAAAACCTATGCAAAATTAAATTACATAACTGGTAACATCTGAGAACATTCTTTGTTCTACATTTTGTTTTGCATATGAGATGTACCTGAAAATCATGTTTTATAATATTAAACATGTTTTCAGTAAGTACCCACATCTCTCAAAAGTAATGATTAAAGCTTCTATATAGTAATCTTATTCATCATCTTGGGCTTAATAACTTCTATCTGTGTTATCATTTTAAATTTGTATTTAATGAATATTCATGGAGTACTAACCATTCTGCTGGTAGAAATAATAATAATCACACAAGCAAAAAAAAAAAAAAGTGAGACTTATTGAGTGCTTAGTATATTACTAGCACTACACTAAATTTTTTATAATCTTATCTCAATCAACCCTAACAGCAATTCTATGAAATGGTAGTTTACTCTTACTATCCACATCTTACATGTGAGAAATTTTAAGGTTAATAAAATGAAGTAATTTTCCCAAAGTTACATAGCTAATAAGTGTTTCAGCTGTTAGACAGTTTAGGGGTACATACATGAAAAACATCCAGGTGTCCTAAAAGAACTTACAATCAATCTAGTGAGACTGTCAGAGAAGGAACCAAATGTGAAGCAGGCTGTAAGTGATGACTCATGGTTAAATATGAAGCTAATCAACTTAAAGATTTCAAGTTAAGAGAGAGAAAGAGATTTATTTTGTGGAATTGACTGGCGTTGATGGTGGCCTAGGGAAGAGTCAATGTTACTGTTCAAGTCCAAAGGCCATCTGCTTGCAGAATTCCTTTCTGCTGGCAGAGTTTACAGTCTTTGTTTTATTAAAGCCTTTTACTGATTGGATAAGGCCCACCCACATTATGGAGTGCAATCTGCTTTATCCAAAGTTCACTGACTAAATATTAATTTTATCTATAAATATTCCATCCCAGAAACATCCAGAAAAAGGTTTGACCAAATATTTGGGCACTGTGGCCCAGCCAAGTTGACACATAAAATTAACCATCTCAGTGCTTTAAAGTTATATTAAAAGTCATAGGCAGCATACCATGCCCTCTGGTAAAGAGTCCTACAAATTTATCTTCTCCAACAAAGTTACACTTTTGGTGCTGAAGGCTGCATTATATTTACTATTTATTGCCAGTGTGTATCACAATGAGAGACATACAGAACATTTTTAGGAACTCTTGCTGAATTAATTTTAGTAGACTTTGCCTGAACTAAATTGAATTAAATTCAGTTTTTGGCCTTTTAAAATGTCTAGGAAAAGAAAGTGTCTTCAGAATAAATAAGTACCATTGGTAAGTTCAGCAGTTTGGGAACTCATAACGCTATCAGCTTGCTTAGTTGCCCAATTTGTGGCAAAAGCTATGTATTAGTGATTTACTGCCATATCACAAATTACTACAAACCTAGCAACTTAAACCAATACACACTTATTATCTCATAGCTCCTGTGACTCAGGAATCCACTGGTGGCTTAGCAAAGTGCCTGCTTCAGGATCTCTCCCAAGGCCGCAATGAGGGGCTGTCCAGGGCTGGGATCTCCTCTGAGGCTGATTGGAGAACCTTTTTCCAAGCTCACGTGGTTCTTTTCATAATCCAGTCCCTTGGCTCATTGCAAGCTGTTGGCCAGACACAACCCTCAGCTTCGTCACATGTGGGCTTCTCCATATGGTGGCTTACTTTATCAAAGCCAGCAAGGGAGAGAGTTGATATGGAAAGTATACAGTAAGTATGGATATTACAATCTTGTGTAATTACGGAAATAACATCCTATCAACTTTGCCATATTCTATTGGTTTGTAACAAGGAACAGGTACCACTCACATTCAAAGCAAGGGGATTCCACAATGAATACCGGGATGTCGGAATAATTAGGGGACATCTTCTGTTCCCCACACAGTTCTCTTAGGATTAGACTTGGGGTAGGGTTTTCAGAAATATCAGCCCTGTAGCTACATAAAATAAGGGTTTCTTTCAGGGTAGTCATACAAACGTTCAGGTCCTTCGGGGGCACCTAACTGGATCACATTGGGGGATGGCAGCCCAGACATGAGACCTGATGACGTACCCTACCTCAAAGGAAAAGGCTGCACAGGAACCAGCCACCTCACTCCCATTGTCAGGAGGATTCCTGAGCTCTCCCCGACACCAGCCACCACCTTGGGAAGAAAGCCTCTAGGGCAGCGGTTCTCAATCTGTGGGTAGCAACCCCTTTGGGGGTCGAACGACCCTTTCACAGGGGTCGCCTAAGGCCATCGGAAAACTCATATATAATTACATATTGTTTTTGTGATTAATCACTATGCTTTAATTATGTTCAATTTGTACCAATGAAACTGGGGGTCACCACAACATGAGGAACTGTATTAAAGGGTCCCAGCAATAGGAAGTTTGAGAACCGCTGCTCTAGGGTATTGAACATTACATTTTCTAAAGACTTGCTTTTAAGAAACTATTTAAACGGGAAGAAAGTGATTTCCTATTATTTAGTAAACTAAAGGTTTCGTTAATTGATCAGGGTGTGTGTGTGTGTGTGTGTGTGTGTGTGTGTGTGTGTGTGTGTGCGCACGCGCGCTTGTGTTTTACTATTCTGAGGAGTGAAGCACTCAGAGGGAGATTAGCTCAGTTACAGGAAACAAAAAATGAGTTATTAAACTTAGTGTGGTGATCACATCATAACATATATAAATGTCTTTGAATCACTGTGTTGTACATCTGAACTAACATAATATTTTATGTCCACTAGACTTTAATTTAAAATTTCTTTAAAGAATTTGTGCAGTGTGAGTGAACTTTCAACTCTGTAAAATTAGAACTGGCTGCACCTAATGAATAATTAAGTGATTATACCAGTGGACCACCACAACACAAAAATCCCAAACCATTTTTATAGGAGACAGGCAAGGAGAATCCTGGTCTTGTCACTAAAAGGCCAGAGCTCATGTTTGCATTACTGAGGAGTAGGCTGGGTGTCTTCTTCCACAGATATAACAACAAGATTAATGAAAGTAATAGCTAGCATTTACTGAGCACTCATTATGTAGCAGGAAATGCTCTTTCCGGTTTCCCCAACTTTTAGTTTGAATTTTTTTTGCATCTACAGAACACTTAAAAATGTAGTACAATGAACATGCTTATACTTTTTGCCTTGATTAACCAGTTATTAAAATTCTTCTACATTTCTCTAGATAGATGACAGATAGAGCATAGATATAGATATATCATATATATGTATTTATACAAAATTCACTATTGAATTTATACAAAATTGACTATTCCCAGTGTCTATCACAATTAAGGACATAAAGAAAGTTTTTAAAAACGCTTATAATTGGATTAACTTAACTTCAGTTTCTGGCCTTTTAAAATCTCTAAAAAGGAAAATATATTCAGAATGAATAAATGCCACAGTTACGCCCAGAAGTGTGTGTGTATGTATGTGTGTGTGTGTGTGTGTGTGTATATATATATATATATATATATATATATATATATATATAATAGTAAAGTATATACTATACTATATAGTATATAGATAGTAGTATACTATGTATAGTTTTATGAACACACAAAACTTTTTTTGGCTAATCTTTTTGAAAGTAGATTTCAGACATCGTGTTACTTTGACACTTTTTACATTCCTTGCAATAAATTGCCCAAGTTTGCAAAGCTGGCTACAGCTAGTGCTGAGCTTGGAGCACTGACAGTCTACTTGGAGCCCATGGTCTCAATAGCTGGGCCGTTCTTATTCAGTTAGGGAAAGGTGGCAGAGGTGGGACAGGTGGGACAGATAGGGTTCCTGTCCACCACAACCAGAAGAAAGCAGCATGAGAGAGCTTGGCGGTGGGGAGGGGGAGGGAGGGGGAGGGAGGGGGGAAAGAAGAGGGGGAAAGGTGATGGATAAAAGGTCAGAGAGATGGGAGGGAAAGGGAAGAGTAGTATTTTTATAGAAGGAGAGGTGACTGTCAAATGAGAAATGCCACTAAACATTATCTCCCACTTTTTCCTTTGATCTACGGCAAATATATATATTTGTGTGTGTGTGTGTGTGTGTGTGTGTGTGTGTGTGTGTGTGTGTACGTGTGAGTGTGTATATATATACTTTGAAATATCAAGTTAAAAATTATGTCTATATATGTAACACATATATAGACATAATATATACATAATTTTTAACTTGATATTTTAAAGTATAAACCCCCAAAGGGCAGAGAGTAGGTTCTGCTTGCTTCGACGTGAGTCTAGCAGAGTACTGCGTGCAGCCAGGCACCTGGTCAGACACTTAGTCTTCCAGTGATATTAATGGGCTTATATCTCTGAATCATTGAGGTGTCCAGTCATTAGGATGATATTTAACATTATATGAACAATATGCCAATCCTCATAGAAGCTTTTAAAATGTATCTCCTTAACTGTCATGAATATAGCCCTGGGGATCTATAATATAGGAACAATTATAGAGGGTCCATTTTATAGCATGAATATGCATTCACCCTTGCTCATAATAGCTGAAAAAGGAGCACCCAAAGACATAAAAATAAAATCCTCACATTCTTTAAAGATTAAATCGACAAAATTATGTCAGAGGGTTATTCATTATGTTGAAGATCAAGAAACTAACTCCATCACTATCATTAAAACTCAACATAGTTGATCAGGCTATCAATCCCCAGAAGGAAAGTAGGGGAGTGCGGGGTAAGGGGAAGAGATCAACCGAAGGACTTGTATACATGTATATAAGCCAAACCAATGGACATGGACAACAGGGGGATGGGATCATGAGTGTGCGGGACAGGGCGGGGGGGGGGGGAGGTTGGATGTTAATGGGGGGGGGGGGATGAGGACACATTTGTAATACCTTAACTAATAATAAAAAAAAATAAAATAAAAAACTCAACATAGTTTTTGGAACTCTATAGAAATAGGTTATAACTCCTGAGAAAAAAATATTGGGTGAGGGAAGGAGACAAAACAATGTTCTAGGTTTATCTAATAATTTATAAGTAAAAATGAATAAAAATAAATCTTGCTTACATTACACTCTGCTACCTTCTCAAGACTGCCCACTCTATTCACCCACTTGCCTGTGAAGGCAAAGTTTCAATGCTCTTAGTCTTTAAGGCAGGGGCTTGCAAACACTTTTCACAGTGGTTTGTGGTGAGAAATATATTTACAGAAACTTTTGTATTTTTAAGTACTATATTTGTATATATACCTTATAAAGCTCTTTGTTTTCTCAATATTTTTCAATCTGATTAGCAACCTTGTAAAGGTCGCAGGATTGATTTGGTGAGTTTAATTAACATTTTAGAAAACAAAAAATATATATATCAAAAGTGAATCGCAGGGAATATAAGTTTTGTTTCATTAACATTTTGTTTGAACTTTGCATGTCTGTAGGTATATGTTCTGGACATGAAGTAAAATGTATTCCTCACAGTGGGTCTTTGTCAAAAATGTTGGACACTTCACTGCAGTGTCACACAACTGCAATGTTGTGTGACATTGCAGTTTGAAAAACATTATGGTCTAAAAGACCCCAATTATCTGCTTTTATCTTCAAAAAATGCTCTACTGTAATATCCATAATGTTGTAAGTTTTCATTATGTCACATCTTAGTGTCTTACCCTCTGGCCTAGGGAAAGGGGGCTTGAGTACTGTGACTCGGCAATATGTTGCTACACAAAGGGTCATTTGGAAGGATGGGACAAAGAAACACTGAATCAGGATGCTCTGCTCCGTTTCAGTCCCCTGACACAAAAATAATATAGTATAGAAAATATCAAAAAAAGGCAACAAGTGGTCTAAACACTTAAAAATGAACATGTAAAGAACTACTTATGAGGACTGAAACTGATATATTAATAATAAAATGTTGAAATTTTCTATATTTGACTGAAATATCATAATTAAGCATCATAAATTCTCTCAAATTTGATATAAAAATGTATGGTTCTGGTGCATAGGAAGAGGATTTCTTTTTTAATTATAGGTTAAATTATAGCCTATTTTCACCAAAAGCAAATTTCTGTGGTGAGAGCCACTATGCCGGGAGTCGGTCCATCCTTGCTGTTTCAAGGGACCTGGCATATATGGCATACTGTTCTTGATATGTTTGCTCACCTTCTTGGCACTATGTGTTTTAACCAAGGTCACCTCTCTGAGAAAGGTTGTTTCCCCAGGTAGGGATTTTCCCCTGAAGTTAGGGAGGGAATAAAACCTCTTAACTAAGTGCCAGGCGGGTAATTAATCACTTTAACTACGAACAATCATGCTTAAGCTACATAATCTTTACTCCCTGGAATGGAGATAAGAAACGCCCTAACCTTTGGAATAGAGATTGATAGGATTGGAATCAACTGGTATAAATACAGATGTAACAAGACAGAACTTAGAAAACAGAACCAAGAGGCACAGAACTTAGACACAGAACCTAGAAAAGAACCTAGAGACAGAACATGGCAAAAGATCCTGGACAGAAACTGGCCTCAGAACCTAGAGACAGAACCTAGCGAGAGAACATGGCAAAAGATCCTGGACTGAACCTGACTACAGAAATTGGCAAGAGAACCTGACTAGAACCTGGTGACTGAACCTGGCTGGAGAACCTGGACAGAACCTGGCTGGAGAACCTAGCGAGGGAACATGGCTACAGAACCTGGCTGGAGAACCTGGAGAACCTAGCAAGAGAACATGGACTCAGAACTTGGCTGGAGATCCTGAACCAGAACTTCCCTGGAGATCCAGACCAGAACTTGGCTGGAGATCCTGGCTAGGCTGCTGATCACCTGAACGCTGCCTCCGTGTCATTCCTTCTTCGCCGACTCCGTCCACGCCTTTGGGGACCCCTGGACCTGCTGGGGCTGGACCCCGGCACCACTATAAACATCTAGAGGCAGAGATTACCAGATAAATATGAACTGAGCATATGGTCCAAGAAATGATACTGTGACAATTGGAAAACCTTAATAATTGAAGATGAATAAAAATTTATCTTGGTGTAAAAAGAGATTTATAATAGTGGGAAGACGTTTTTAGTGAGTGTAATGCTTGAGTTGACTTCTAAAGAATGTTTCGTGGTTTTATGTTTTAATACTAGGAATTCTTAGAGTAAAAAAATAAGTTTTTAAAACTAATGCTTTGAAAAAGAAATAATATCAAATGTAACTGAAATAGTTCACAGCTAAAGCAAGAGATGATATAAATAGTGCATTGAATCAAAGTATAGGATAAGATTATCTAATGCCTATGTCCTTTTCTAATATTAAGAATTTAAAAGTAATCCTTACCCAGCTAGTGTGGTTCAGTGGTTGAGCATCAACCTATAAACCAGGAGGTCATGGTTTGATTCCCAGCGAGGGCACATACCCGGGTTACAGGCTCGATCCCCAGTGTGGGGCGTGCAGGAGGCAGCCAATCAATGATTCTCTCTCATCATTCTCTTTCTCCCTCTCCCTTCCTCTCTGAAATCAATAAAAATATATTTAAAAATAAGTAAAAGTAATCCTTGATAACTGACATGCTACCTCAGTCAACTGTTGTCAATAAGCAAAGGAAACCTGAAAATATCCCTGGCATTTTCTTCCGAAGCTACAAATGAATCCTGGCACTGAGTGGTAAACCAACCCCTGGTAGAACTGTAAGTTAGCTTTCTGGGCTGCTCTTTCACCAGCTGAAATACAAAGCAGAATACACATAAACTCTAAAAAGGCATTCTCATTGGTATTGCTACCCAACATCACCTAACTATGGAGTATAACTCCACACAGAGGAAGGGTGTATAGACAGAAGGAGGGAGGGGGAGATATGGCAAAGGAGTTTCACTGTACATGGTAAAATAAGAGATCCAACTTCATTGATGAGCTCTAAGAGAGAATAAGGAAATCCGCTGCCCAAAATTTATTGCCAATTTTTGCCTTCTATTTTAAACACAACTACAAAACAGGATATTGAGCGGCTAGGCTTTCTTCTTCAGCATTCTCAGAGAGAGATAATGAAAAAGAATGGAAATTCCAAAGAGCTGTCCTTCCCATAATTAAAGCATGTTCTTTTCTATCTTTCCCAATATTTCTCCTCCAATTAGGTTGTGTATACAAGAACCAAAGTCCTGCAAGAATCTTCCACATAATTTCCAATTACTCTTTAGCTAAGGATGTTTCAGCTTTTAACGGTGTTTTAACATTTAAAGACGATACTTTCTTGCATTAATTTGATCTTGAAAGTATAGCAATGGTATGAATATTTCTCTAAAACTGAGGAGAAGAGGAAGGGATTTATTCTCTTCAAATCCCAGTCATTATTTTCTTCAAATATCTTGTCTTTTGTAAATATTTTAGCTATTTTATTGTTATATGGTAGTTATTTTATTTTATTTTCATCTAAATAACACATTATTTTCCTCATTAGAACTTAACTGAGTAAGCAAGTGAGTTTTGTTTTAATAGGTAGATAATAAATAGTTTGGTAATAATTTTAATAGTGAGAAGTTGTAGTGTTCACTCATCCAAGAACAAAAATAATATTAGTGTTCAACCTACTTAAGTGGGAGGGGTAAATATTTAAATATTTTACATGGAGAAAAATATCTAATAAAATAGTGATCTGCTAATAAGTTATGTTTAATTGTAAAAATAAAAATTTTACAAATAAACATTAATTGTACACATACCATATGCCAGGCACCAGAGATTTAAGTATAAAAAAAACCCACTGACCTAAATATTTCATTGCTCAGAGACATGTAAACATATATTTTCAATTTAGCAAGGAAAATATGCATTAAGTTATACAAAACACCGTAAAAAAATAGTGCATAAAAATTGACTGTAAGACTTCCTGAAAGTGGTATTTTAGAGGAGTATATTATTCAGAGTATGTTTGTTTGGATAAAATTTACTTTTGTCAGAAATACACTTTTCTTAGGAATAATTACCAAATAAATTGATGTTTCTTTCCTCTCCTCTCCTCTCCCCTCCCCTCCCCTCCCCTCCCCTCCCCTCCCCTCCTCCCTCCTTCTTCTTCTTCTTCTTCTTCTTCTTCTTCTTCTTCTTCTTCTTCTTCTTCTTCTTCTTCTTCTTCTTCTTCTTCTTTCTCTCTCTCTCTCTCTCTCTCTCTCTCTCTCTCTCTCTCTCTCTCTCTCTCTCTCTCCTTCCCTCCCTCTTTCCCTTTCCTTTCATTCTCTCTAAAAATCAATGGAAAAAATATCCTTGGGTGAGGATTAACAACAAACAAAACTGTGGTACACTGACACAATGGAATACTACATGGCTATAAAAAAGAAGGAACTCCAACCCTTTGAGACAGCATGGATGGGCCTGGTCATTATTAAGCCAGTCAGAGAAAGACAAATAAATACCATATGATCTCACTTATATGTAGAATCTAATCAACAAAATAAACTGATGAACAAAACAGAGACATGGAACAGACTGACAGATCTCAGAGGAGAGAGGGACTGGGGGGGCCTGGAAGAGATTAACAAAGAACTTTTATATATGCATATATGCACAGCCCATGGACACAGACAACAATGTGGTAAAGGCCAAGGTGGAGGCGGGGGTGGGGGGGGGGGGAGCTGGATGGAGGGGGCAAAGAGGGGGGTATGGGAGGCATCTGTAATAGTATAAACAATAATTTTCAAAATGATCTTTTCTTTCCTTCACCCTCTCCCTCTCCCTGTCTCCTTACTTGGTCTGTCCAAATGTCATACTCCTGGTTTGTGTGGGGTTTTTAATTTTCTTATTCCATTTCATTACTTATGATGATTTTTTTATGTCTCAGGTAAATATTGAAACAACATTTGCAATGCTAGGCAAGCTCCTATTTTTCTGGGTGAAGGCTCAGAGACAACAGTCCAATATATTTATACAGAATAGATATTGAATGTTTCACAGATTTTTAAAAAATGCAAGTGTGCTGCCCTCATTTTTATCTCAACTTAACTTTTCATGAAACATTTAAAGGAAATAAAACTCTTCTAAATACCTGTCCAGTTGTGTGGTGGATTTTTGTGTGTGTATTGTTGCTTTAATGATGCTAGGTAGAATGAAGGGCATGGGTGTTCCTAATCTATAATAATAAAAGTATAATATGCTAATTAGACCGGGCAACTTTCCGGACGAAGCCGGGGCTGCGAGGGAAGCCTGGGTCCTGGGTGCCAGAGGGAAGCTGGTGCTGGCAGCCAGGGGAAGAAAGGCCTACTCTTGCACAAATTTCATGCATCAGGCCTCTAGTATTTGTATAATGTTCTGGATTTGGATAACATGTCTCTATCCTATTTACTGGAAAAATTACTTGGCCTCAGGCTATAACATGCTTTTTGTGTAAATGTTACTAAGTGTGGAAAAATTCCACAGAGAATTTCTTAATTCATAGTCAGTCATTTTCAGTACTTTTTAAACTTTATTTATTGTTCTCTTGTAGAAGGGCAGTGAAGTATGATGGGACTAACTCTGATTTGGGAAGACCTGAACATTTGTCATTTCTGAAAATACATGAGGTTGAAGGTAGGCCCCTTAGATCAAGCACTCTCTATAAATGCAAACTTTTAGAATCTAATGATAAATAAAGGCTTGCTGTTTAAGTTTGTAATGGATGTATTTCTTTTTTAAAGCTTTTTTACTTTTCAATTACAGTTGACATACTATATTAATTTCAGGTATACAACATAGTGGTTAGACATTTATATAACTTACAAAGTATCACCCTGATAAGTCTACTACCCATCGGATACCATAGATACAATAGTAGAGGCCTGGTGCATGAAAATTCATGCACTGGAGGTGGGTCTCTCAGCCCGGCCTGCCCCCCCTCACATCCGGAAGCCCTCAGGGGCGTGAGGCGTCCTGGCAATCAGAAGAAGGAGTCGCCCCATCACACCTCTGTTGCTGCCACTGCCAGCAGCTCAAGCCTTGGCCAGTCCTGGTTACCTGAGCCTTGGGCAGCCACCATCCAAGGCTTGCCTGTGCCTCGGGCCGGCCCTGGGCAGCTGGGGGGCTGAGGGGACTGGGGGACTCTGAAGGCAGGAGCACGGGGCGGGCCAGGACTTGCCACGCACCTGCCACCCTGGTGGGGCTGAGGGGACTGGGTGCCGCCATCTTGTGGCTGTGGGCACTGCCATCTTTGAGGAAGTGGCAGTCAATTGGCATATTCCCTCCTTATTGGCTCTGGGCACCACCATCTTTGCAATGGCGTGAGGGTCAATTAGCATATTCCCTATTTATTAGATAGGATTATAGACTATACTCCCTATGCTGTACTTTATATCCCTGTGACTATTAACAGGCAATTTGTACTTCTTTATCCCTTCACTTTTAAAAAAGTGTATCTATCCTAATAATAGAGAAACATGGTAATTAGCAGTACCTCCACTACCCTTCCCATTGGCTAATCAGGGCGATATGCAAATTAACTGCCAACCAAGATGGCGGACGGCAGCCAGGCAGCTTGAAGCGAACAGGAGGCTTGCTTGCTTCAGTGACGGAGGAAGTCAACGTTCCCCGCCTGCCTTGCCGGCCTCTGAGCTTGCAGTTTAAGAAACATTGTTACAAATATAGAAGCTAAACGAAACCAGAAACCTGCTTTCAGCCAGCCGGGCTTCAGCCAGCAGGACCGCAAAATTGTTTCAATTATAGAACAAACACAGATCCCTGCTTTCAGCCAGCCGGGATCTCAGAGCTGGAGTGAGCAGGACCGCAACAGTGTTACAATTACAGAACCCAAACAAACCAGATACCTGCTTTCAGCAGCTGAGGCCTCAGAGCTGGAGCCAAGCCTCAGAGCTAAAGCTGGCTCAGAATAAAAAAAAAAAGAAAAAAAGGACAGGTTGGGAGCTTCAGTCACCCGCCAGCCTGAAAATGGCCCTCAGCCCCTCACCCAGACTGGCCAGGCACCCCAGTGGGGACCCCCACCCTGAAGGGTGTGTGACCAGCTGCAAACAGCCATCATCCTCTCATCCAGGCTGGCCAGGAACCCCAGTGGGGACCCACACCCTGATCCAGGACACCCTTCAGGGCAAACCAGCCGGCCCCCACCCGTGCACCAGGCCTCTATCCTATATAGTAAAAGGGTAATATGCCTCCCAGCACCGGGATCAGCGGAGCCGCGAGGCCTCCCGGCACCGGGATCAGCATGACTGGGGCAGCGGCCAAACCCCCTGATCGCCCTGCGGCTCTGTGTGTGACAGGGGGCGGGGCCACAACCTCCCTATCAGCCCTGCTCTGTGCCTGATGGGGGGAGCTCCCCAACCCCCTGATCGGCCCTGCTCTGTGTGTGACAGGGTGCGGCGCCCCAACACACCCCCCCACGGGCCCTGCTCTATGTGTGACAGGGTAGAGCCATAACCTCCCCATTGGCCCTGCCCTGAGTGTGACAGTGGCAGTGCCCCAACCCCCTGATCCACCCTGCTCTGTTTGTGACAGGGGGCGGTGCCCCAACTCCCCTATCGGCCCCACTCTATTTGTGACAGAGGGGAGCTCCTCAACCCCCTGATTGGCCCTGCTCTGTGCGTGGCAGGGTACGGAGCCCCAACCTCCGTGATGGGCCCTGCTCTGTGCGTGACAGGGGGCGGCGCCCCAACTCCCCAATTGGCCCTGCTCTGAGCCCGACCAGGGGCTGCACCTAGGGATTGGGCCTGCCCTCTGCCACCCGGGAGCAGGCCTAAGCCAGCAGGTCATTATCTCCTGAGGGGTCCCAGACTGCGAGAGGGCACAGGCCAGGCTGAGGGACCTCCTCTCCCCCCACCCGAGTGCACAAATTTTTGTGCACCAGGCCTCTAGTAGATATATAAAAGCCTAAGTGACCAGTCAGCCATTTGACTGGATGCGCACTGACCACTAGGGGCAGACACTCAATGCACAGGATCAGGCTCCCACCTGTCTGGATCAGGCCTGCGGGGATCGGGCTGAAACTGGCTCTCCAACATCCCCCAAGGGGTCCTGGATTGCAAGAGGCTGCAGGCCAGGCCAAGAGACCCCACCAGTGCACAAATCCATGCACCAGGCCTCTAGCTTCTTGATAAGCCCCTTTTCACACACCTAGATACAAATGAACACAGCAAATTTCCTTTAAAACCCCACCTTTAGCCCTGGTCAGATGGCCCAGGTGGTTGGAGTGTCCTCCTGTACACCGAGATTGCAGGTTCGATTCAAGGTCAGGGCTCATACATAGGCTGTGGGTGCAATCCCCGTTTAGGGCATGTTTGGGAGGCAACCAATCGATGTTTCTCTCTCACATTGATGTTTCTCTCTCTCTTTCTCCTCCTTCCTCTCTCTCTCTGAAAATCAATAAAATCATGTCCTCTGGTGAAGATTTAAATTTAAAAAAACAACAACAAAAACTCTACCTTTATTATAGTTAGATCAATTGTACAATCTGCCTATTCTAGACAGTACAGAACTGATATCACATATTTTCTTTATAGTACATTTGCTTAAAACCACAATGCCAGGAATAAATGTTGAATTAATTGTGTACATTTTGTATAACAACACCATTTGCCACTGATACATGCTCTTTACAGGAAAGGGATTCACAGGATGTAAGTCTCCAACACATTAAAGTGTATCTAAATTATTAGGAGGAAACAGAAGAGGGGGGATTGGAGTAGGTACTGAGTTCTAAGTGTATGTAATTTACAACAGCACTTTCTTAAAAAATGTTTTAAATTTGTATTCATTTCAGAGAGGAAGGAAGAGGGAGAGAGGGAGAGAGGGAGACAGAAACATCAATGATGAGAGAGAATCATTGATCAGCTGCCTCCTGAACGCTCCACACTGGGGATTGAGCCCACAACCCAGGCATGTGCTCTTGACCGGAATTGAACCAGGGACCCTTCAGTTTGCAGGCTGACACTCCATCCACTGAGCCAAACTGGCTATGGAATAGCACTTTGAATAGGATAAAGATATTATAAATGTAAGTAGTATCATAGTAGCAGGAAAAGCAAACAAAAAAATGCAGAAACAGGCAGAGTTATACAAAAGTCCAGCAAAAGCATTCTATTCCATCAGAGACTTAGTGAAAGGGATGAGGAAGAGGTTGGGGATGGAGGTAGTACGGAAGGAAGAATGTGAAAAGGGGAAAGAAAAAATAGTCTCCATTCCATGAATGGGAAGCTGTGTGTCTTCCCTGACCTTCTCTCAATCTTCTGGAAATTGAAATGAGTGCGTGGGGCGGTGGGGGGAGGTTGGGGGTTAATGGGGGGGATGAGGACACATTTGTAATACCTTAACTAATAAAAAAAAAAAAAGAAAAAGAAAATAAGAAGGAAACCTGATGGCCTTCCTTTCCCTCATTCTCCACATCCAGCACCAAATCCCAGCAGGCCCCACCCCCCAGGGAATACTGCTCCTTACCGCCCCCACACCTGTGACCTCAGCTCCAGTTCTCCCTAGCTCTGGGCAGCTCCGCCACCAGCTCACTGCCTCTGCTCTGGATCACTGCAGTCACCTCCCATCAGGCTGTCAGCCCCTGGCTTCCCACACCACTGCCAGTCCATTCTTCACCGAGGAAGCCATCGTGATTTTCCAAAACAAACAAGGAATCTCATCATCTCCATCTACACCTTCAAGAGAAATTGCTCACTCCTTATCCTACCTTGTCCAACTCTTTCCAGTCTCTTCCGTCCCTACTTCTCCAACCTCATTTCTTGCATTGGGGTGGGAGGCGGCAGGAAAGTTGTATCTTTGTCAGTAGTCCTGACATGAGTTGTATCACCTGGATGGCACCCCACTCTCCTCACATTTCTATGCCTTCCTGCCCATGGCTCCTCCTCCTTCGCCCCCTCCACCTCTTACTTTGCCCTTCACTTTGCTCAGACAATGCCCTGAACTTCCAGTTCCCAAGTACAAGGTAACGAGTCAGAGGAAGAGGAGGCTCCAGTGAAGAATCTCTTATGGGCAGAGTCAAAATGGAAGTGTATTTGAGGTCCACCCATTTATATAGACACTCTCTGTGGGATGCTCTTTTCCTCCTTTGTATCAATTACATTCTCGTTGGAAGGCATTAGGTTAGACCTCAGCCCATGGGGGAGGAGCATCTGCATGGCATTCTGCCATACACACACACACACACACACACACACACACACACACACACACACACCAGTCCATTGCCGAGGGCCCAGCCAGCACTTCCTGATGAAGGGGCTAAAAGCACAGACCTCCACCCTGAGTCTGACAACCTGTCTCACTGTTGAAAAACAGTTCAAGGTAGCACTTGAGACCAAACGTGTCATTTTCCTTGTCAAAATGAAAGCTGTAAATTTTAAACCTAATGCTTAATGTATCCAGATATTGAACACAGGGACTTTTATCCTCAGCTTAATGGTCTGTCTAAAAACATCAAAAAAGATTACTTAAAAACTCTGGGCCTCAGAGGTCCTATAAAATTACATGAAGCACCCCCCCTCCCATCTCCTCCAAGTTTTAAAAAATTTATTAGAAAACACTTATGCAATATATGAACTCATTTTTGCTTAGCCTTAGATACTAAGACTATATGCTTGATTGCTGGGGGCGGGAGTAAGAAAAGCAATAGGATAAGATAAAATTTTATTAGATTACAATCTAAAATTTTAATAGGGTTTCTGCTTCTGGGAATGGATGGCAAACCTTATTCAGCATTTTCTTGAACATGGAAAATGTAAAAGCATGGCTTTCCTCCTTTAATATAATATGACAAGAATGGCAGAGCTTTTTAATTTCTTTAAAATTCAGGTATTTGTAGAGTCCTGATTGGAACAGAGAGACAGGAGAAGGTAAGTGAAAGCAGTAGAAAGACAGTTAGAATGCAATTATTTTCTCCAATAAAAAAGACACTTGGGAGTGGAGGGGAAATGCTGAGATTTTAGGGATGGAGAAATTATAACACTGGACCTTGGTAGCTTTATCAAACACTCACCTACAAGCATACATATATTAAAAGCCTTAAAAATTCACTCTACAGTCAAAATATCTGTGAAGCAGTGATGTGGCCAAGTTGCTTGGAGGTCTTACTGACATAGCCCTAAAAACTCTTTGTTGACACAAACAGAATCTTTATTGCCTTCAGGCTATGAAGAGACAGGGGTGTTTTGCATACAATCATTATCTTTCAGCCCAGAGAAAATTATGAACCATGATGTTTAGCGAGATCAAGCCTGCTTTCAACTGTTGGATTAAATCTAAGACATCATACTGTATACCGCTGCCTATTCTAGAGAACAGAGCTGCTAATTAGGGGGACAAGATGTTTGGGAAAATAGAAAGCT
The DNA here is from genome assembly GCF_014108235.1 of Myotis myotis. NCBI lineage: Eukaryota > Metazoa > Chordata > Mammalia > Chiroptera > Vespertilionidae > Myotis > Myotis myotis. Next base: position 181,350,150 of record NW_023416335.1, read on the forward strand.
TCCAAGTTCCTCCTAAATTCAAAATTTCCAATATTTTTAAAGCACTATAAACTCACAGATGGTAATAGTATCATTTGCTTTACCCGCCTTAAGAGTGCTCTCTGATGTATCTGCTTCTGACATAATAATAACTCCATTATAGGCTCACATTTAAGGTTCTTACTTTAATGCCCCAACATTTTTGGTGTGTGTCTGGCTTCCCTACAATGCAGCAGCCTCATTAAGGATGACTCCTAGGCTAAAGCAGCATCTAATGGGTTAATGAGGCTGGGCAGCCTGGGCCTGTTAGCAGCTGCTGAAGCAGCAGGCCAGGAAAGCTCTGTTGATTTTCATTCTTCACTGCTGAGTGATGAAGAGCAACCTAGATGCTAAAAGTCTAGTCAGGCCACAACCTGACTCATGTTCAAAAAAATTCAATTCCATCCATGCCCCAGGTCAACAATTACTGCATGATATATGGCATAAGGGTAAAGTCAGTGCATTTGCAGTGCATTAGGGGCAAAAACCAAGGGGCTTGGGAGGTTAGCCACTATTTTGATTATCCTTTACTGTGAAAATTAAAACTCTATCAGATCGGATCTTGAATCCAAATAGTTCTTTGATTGCTGATTATATACATCTTGATTAATGCTAGTGATGCTTTCAGCAATAATAATTCATAGCTGATCACTTTGGGTCTCTGAACTCATATTGGAATACAAAGCCCAAAACACCACTAATAAACATAGTGCACAGCTTTCTAACAAAAATACTATATGTTCAAAGATGAAATAATTTTTATATATAAATAGAAAGTCATCACCTACTGTTCACTTGATATATATGACGCACCCCCCTTCGTTTGGCTTCACTGTGTAAAGAATCACCTGAAGTGCTTGTTAAAAGACTCCTGAGGCCCATCTCCAGAGATACCTATTCAGTAGATCTGGGGTAGGGTCTGAGAAGTAACATTTCTAAAAAAAAAAAAAAGCTCCCAAGCAATACTGACATTGCAGGTTCACCAACCACATGTGAGGACCATCATTCTAGAATAGCACTTTTCTCAGTCTCCTTTGCTGGATTTTCCTCTTCTTTGTGACCTCTAACTTGGTTTGGTCGATGGCTCAGTCTTATACCTCATTCCTCTTCAACCTTCCCTCCTAAGGCATCTCTTTCAGTCCGTGGTTTTGTATCATATTCAAAAGCTGATAAAACCTAATTTTGTCCCAAATTTGTGATTGCGGATCTACTTGCTATTCAGCATCTCCTGATTTTCTTTTCAACCCCCAAACCTTGTCCACTCCACTGTTCTCTAACTCAGCAAATGACACCAACACTTGCAAAACTATTCAAGCCAAATCCTTCATCATCCTTAACTCGTCCCTTTTTCTCAGATCCCACTCCAATCCATCAGTAAATGTTGCTGGTTCTCCTTTCAAAATATATCCGGAATAGGGCCATTTCTTATTAACTATCCTGGCCCACGAACCATCACCTTTGCCAGGGTTATTGCTATTACTTCCCCCCGATCTTCCTAATTGTCCCCTTGTTCCTTAAACCCCACTGTCTTCACACAGAAAACAGTAATCTTTTACAATCCAACTCACTTCTCCTCATTATTCTGTGCTAAACCCTCTCCAAATAACTCAGAATAAAAAGCTGCAGGTCTAGCCTGGCTGGTGTGGCTTAGTTGGTTGAGTGCCGTCCCATGCACCAGGAGGTCACTTTATGATTCCCAGGCCAGGCACATGCCTGGGTTGTGGGCTCAGTCCCCAGGAGGGGGTGTGCGGGAGGTAGCTGATGGGTGTTTCTCTCTCTCTCTCTCCCTCCCTCTCCCTTCCTCTCTCTGAAATAAATAAAAACATATTTTTAAAAAATGTTTAAGCTAGAGGTCTTAACAATTCCATAAGTTCCGCATGATCTGACCACATTCCCCCATACTTGTCTCATCTCCTATGCCACAGCTCCTCCCTCAGTCACGCGCTCTGGCCATTCTAGCCTCCTTGCTCTTCTTCTTCCTTTCATCACCAAGCCTGTTCCTGCCTCAGTGCTTTTATACCTGCTATTTTCTCAGCTTGGAATATTTTCTCCTGGTTATCCACAGGACTCACTCCCTCACTCTGTCCAGGTCTCTCCTTAGATGTCTACCAAAGGGGCTTCCCCAGCTCCCTAAGAGAGCGCATGGCCCTGATAAATATCACTCTCCAACCTCCGTCCCCTTTCTTTGCCTTGGAGCTCATCCTCCGATGACTTCTTATCTATGTATTTATTTATTGCTTGTCTCCCTCCATCAAAATGCAAGTTCCATGAGGGAGAAAATTATTTTTCTATCCATTGCTATATACCCAGTACCAGAAATAGTATCTGGCCTGTTGATAACTCTTCGTTGACTACGTGAATAAACTAAATCAAAGTGAACATTTTAGTCTGTAAAAAAAAATGATTTTTTTTTTCTCTCTTGAATTGATCAGTTATTTTTCTTAGCCTTACTCGCATTAGGATGCAACATTTTTGCAATATTTATTACAAAGAAGTTACATGGATAAATTATTAAAGTAAAAATTATCCAAAAGACTAGTTGCACAAGTTGTCATTTCACACTCCCAATAAAATTCTGAAATCTCTCATTCCACTCCACCTTTGTTCCCCCCACACCCATTTTCCCTTGAGTCCACAGTCCCCAAGAGCATTCGCCTGAGAAACACAGTGTTTTGAGTGACCCTGGGCATAGAAAGAGCTGCTGAGTCTATATATCAAACTGATTGGCCACAGGTGGTCACAATGTTGGACAAAGAATGTAAATTTTTAAACACTGTGGTAACTGCACAGAGTAATACTGCCTGTTTGAAATGCTACCACAGCTAATTAATGCAGCCCAAGAGTTCTCACAGTTGATAAATACAGGAGATGGCAAAAGTCTGAGAGTTAGGTAAAGGAACCAGTATGAAAATAGCTTTGGAAAAATACACTGCAGCACACAGCCCCCATTCATCCCTTACACTGAAAAATTGTATTAGTGCTTAAAATGACTCCTCTCACTAACTTTCCACCAACTCAATTTAATTTAACTCAATTTGGGCTTAAATGCTTATACTCTGAACTCGATCGACCGTCTTTGAGCTTTTTAAAGAGTAATGACATTGATAGTTGAACCTGTGGACCATGTTGCATGTTTTCCTAATGTTAATTGTTGGACTGAAGCTTGCAATGAAAAGCAACTATTAAAAAACAAATAAATGCGTGTGGAGATTAGAGTCCACATTTTGAAATGTCAGTAAATACAGTATTTACGCGACAGATCAAAATGACTTGTAAAAGGCAGCCATATGTGTATCAAGCTCTCAGTCTTCCTAATGTGTTTTTTTTTTTCTTTAAGAATCTTTTATTTTTAAATCTGAAGAAAACAGCACTACACGAGAACTATCTTTCAAATCTTTTTGAGGAATTCAGTCTAAACTCTGACATCCTCAAGCCTGCAGATTTCTACTTTTCAAAGAGAAACCAGAGGATCATTTCCAGTCTGTGCGCAACTGTCATATAACACCATTTAGGGCAATCGCAAGATTTAAGAAAAAGAAATCAAGGGTAGAACGTTCAAGTCAGTTCCTTGGTACTGTTTCACTGCTTACCAGTGCCTTAGGGTAGTTTGCGGGTGTACTTTCACAAATAGCACCATTAACAGAATTTTACATGCCTAGGTCACTTTTCTTTGATCCCAAAGAAGTCTTAAAACATTGTACAAACAACAGACTTGAGGCTACATCTCTGAAAGGCAGCCACTTCTGGGGAGAAGTGGTCCCTGAAATAGCAACGGAACATGCAGGACAATTTCAAACAAAGAACAAAGATGAATGATAGTCCTTCTGAAAAACACCCAGGATGTTAAGTGCTTTCAGAGAGTGGAATCAAACACAACAGCATAAGGCCAGTGGAGAATTTTCATAGGAGATAGAACCTCTGCTTAAAAGTGATTAAGTGATGAATGGCCATAACAGACCTCCAAATTTCATGGTCTCCTATACCTACGTAAACCACGTCTCCAAATGCACTGAAATTATATCTCAAGCATAAGCTTTCTTTTGTTCTGAGACCAATTTCTAAGAGATCTTCCCATGAACAAAAGCTTCTGTCTTTACGATAACCATCTTTCTTTAGAAAAGGCAAGCAATATGCTTTTGGGATGCCAAATTGCACAATAGAGGAAACGCAATAAATCCAGCAAAGTTTGATGAGTCCTCAACAAGTCCGACAACAATTCTAGTCACCTGTCACTCAGGAAGTATCTTATAAAGAATTGTGTGGCATTGCTACTGTCTATTACCTGTGATATTCCTTTTGGTTCACTTGAGACTTTTTTTAAAATGTATAATAAATGCATTCAATAATTGTTTGAATTGAGGCTGTGCATTCTGTCATAAATGGTTTATGGATAACCATCAATTGGTTCTGCTCATCAGTCTAACAAGTTCAATGTACTACTCAGAGCAAAGGATGACTATTTATTTAACAGCTCTTGGCAGGAAAATTTGTTGCATGCCACAACTTTACAAAGAACATTAAAATCAATGACAATTTATAAACCAAAGGCTGGGAATTATGCTTTGGATTCCCATAATTCATCAGAATAAAGCTGTCAGATACCTTTTATTATAAATTAATAGCATGTTGTCTAAGAGCACAGAGGAATGGATGTTTTGCCAGTTCAGTACTGACATCTAGTGGACAATGAAAAATATTCCCCCATCTTCTCCCAACTCTGGATTTTCCCTTTCCCAAAAGACATTTGTTGCTGCTGTGTCAGAGTCCGATTTTTATCATGCAAGAAATTATATTTGAATTTAAATTTTATGTATTTTTATTTGAGCTAATTAATATGGCACAAGTTTTAACTTTTAGTGATAAAATTGGCAACATGTATTTAACATAATCTAAAACCTATTGAGCTAACCTTACCTTCTTTTTCTTAAATCTGTTTCTATAATGTATTTCAAACTTTTTAGTACTTTTCATATTTTGGGACTTAATTACCTCCAGTTATCCACTTTAAAATTAACAATACTGTATTAAAGCATTAAACTTACAACTCTAATGTTCTCATGTTCTCATAAAGAAATGGAAATATAGTTCTAAATATAATTCTAAAATAAGCATTTACTTAGGTTGTATACAATAAAAGTTAGTGTTCGACTTTAATTATTGTACAATTTTCTCTCCACTTTAATATGACTTATAAATGGCCAATGTATTGAGATAGGGGAGGAGGCTACTTAAATACATTGTGGGTTTTGCCTCCTTAAACAATGTTTCTAGGCTGGTCTATGCAATATCATTCCATGGTCATTAACAAACTCAAAACCTAAAAAAAAAAAAAAAAGAAAAAACCACTCTAATGTACACTGAAAACCTCTCAAGTACAAAGTCTTGGCAAAGGCATCACCCTGGAACAGACTGGTGTTCTTTATGCCTCAGGTAAGGTACAAATCTGAGGCTTTCCAAGTGTTCCAGGTTACCTGATCTGGGTCCATGCTTCGCCTTTCCAGGGGATTATAAAGGTACATTATCCTCAGAGCCTTTTGGAATTTAGTGGACCTAAAAGTGAATAAAAGTGAAATAAAACTAGTGTTTACTGTGTGCATATGTTTTTTGTGTCTGGCCCTGGAATAGGCACTTTTCATAAGAGATGAATGGAATATGGCCCAGGGTTGAAAATTATTGGTCTACTTTTATATGCCTGGAAGGGACCATGAATGACATGACCTAGGACTGGCTTGGAGCTGAAATTTCTAGGAGAGAAACAATGATATCTGTTTCTAACTTGATTGTTACTGGGAGACAACTGGTGAAATTCCACCCAAATCATCATCTGCCACATTGTACTTTACTGAACCATAAAATGGTGAAAATGATATAGGAAACCACTTTATAAATTTTGTGAAGTTTATAAAATCTATTTTAGGTTACTTGGAAAGCTTATGTGATTATTGTGAAGGTGAATAAATAAAACAAAACAAAATATCCTCCCACAATAAAGAGAAATCAACTTTGGGAACTCTTTGTGTGAAAGTAGTTGGTGAACCTGCTTAAAACATAAACCCACAGTTCTAATAGAATAATGAAAAGGGAACTATTTCAAGATTTTCATGGTTTACTTATTTAATAAACTCTACAATCCAGTCTCAACTTTCAAATTGCTGTTTGAACATCTGTCTAAGGAAGCTTTTTATAAGGCAGTAAAATACATCCATATAACCCACACCACAAATGCTGATATACAACTGTCACATTTATTTTTTTAATATTTATTGTTGAAAGTATTACATATGTCCCCATTTTCCTCCAATGACCCTTCTAGCCTGCTTCCACTCCCTACCCCAGGCCTTCACCATCCTATTATCTGTGTCTATGGGTTATGCACATATGCATACAAGTTCTTTGGTTGATCTTTTCCCACCCACCCACACATTCCTTCCCTCTGAGATTCAACAGTCTGTTCCATGCTTCTATGTCTCTGGATCTATTTTGTTCATCAGTTTATTTTGTTCATTAAATTCCACATATGAGTGAGATTATGTGATACTTGTCTTTCTCTGACTGACTTATTTCACTTAGCACAGTGCTCTCCAGGTCCCACCATGCTGTCTCAAAGGATTAGAGATTCTTCTTTTTTACTGCTGCATAGTATACCATGGTGTAAATTTGTACAACAGATTTTTTATCCACTCATCTACTGATGGGCACTTTCCAGATCTTAGCTATTGCAAATTGTGCTGCTATGAACATAGGGGTGCATACATTCTTTCTGATTGGTGTTTTGGGTTTCTTAGGATATATTCCTAGAAGTGGGGTCATCTAGTCAAATGGCAGTTACATATTTAATTTTTTTAAGAAACTCCATACTGTTTTCCATAGTGGCTATACCGGTCTACATTCCCACCAGCAGTGTACTAGGGTTCGCTTTCCTCCACATCCTCACCAGCAACAACTGTCACATTTAGTGCAGACAAGTTAGGACCAAAGAGCATACCAGAAGAACCAGAGACCCACAAGGCTAACTTGCCCCTTATTAGCACAGGGTCAAGTTCTTACACTTACAGTAACTTTTATTAAAGCCTTCCCCTCATCGTTATTATTGTAGGTTATGACTAAAGTAGGCAGAATCATTACACAATTGATCTGGAAGAAATCTTAAAGAACCTAACCCAACTCCTCAGCTCCAGACAAGGAAAAGAGCCTCAGAGAGTGTGGGTGCTGCAAGTCAATAATGCAGTAATGGAATACCATCACATAGCTGGACAGGAGGCCATCAGGCTGTGACTGTAGGAAGTCGTCAAGCCCAGGAAAGACTCTGAGTCAGGAGGATGAGGTGAGGCTAGGAGTAAAGACTAGAAGATAAACACAGAAACAAGGGAGATCTGTCCCGGAAATGTATGGTCAGGCAGGGAGAATTGAAATTCCTGAATGAGGGGAGTAGCCAGGAGCAAGAACACATCCAGATACCAAAGACCAGAACTCAAGTAGGCAAGCTAGACATCAAGTCAAGCAGCACAAGAAAGAAAAACAAAGCAAGACTGATGAGTAAGAACCCATAGATCCACAAAAGGAAAAAGGATAGTCAAACCCACAATCAAAGCAAGACTTCAGCTCTCCTTTCTACTGCCCGCGAAGGACTTCAGAAACAGGTAACTTTGGCGTGGGCTCAGATATTCTGTATGTTCTGTGAAGATAGGATTCAATCCAGCCCAGCTAACTTAACAGGTTTGAGTTAGTCATTGGAGCAACTAGTTAGGTGATGAATATATGGACCTTAGGTAACCAGAATGTCAAGACAGGAGATCCTAAGAGAACCTATGTTTGTTGAATGTGTTATACATATCAAAAACGGCAAATCAATAATATGTCTGATTTCCACATGTGCACGTTAGTATTTGCACGCACATGCAGAGACCACAACTTGATAATCAAGAGACCTTTACCCCCTTATTTCTTCTCCCTTCAGCGTTCAGTCATTTTACTGTTTAATTGTCTTTTCACCATGGATTCCCCAATACATTTTAAAATTATTTAAAAGTTTATTTATTAAATTGTCTACTTTAAAATTTCATTTTCTAAAGAGGCAGGGTACATGTGTATTTAATAAACGTTACACTTTTTTGAATCTGCCTTAGTATTCTGTGCCCAACTAGGTGCTCAAGAAAAAGACATACCATGACTTCAGTTTGTGTTTTAACTGAGAACTTTGAATCTAAAGATTTTGAATTTTACCTAAACACACTAGAAACCATCTCTTTTACTGTGTATTTAAAAAACTGAGTAAATTTCAATTAAGAGGAATTTAAGTAATGTTACATAAATTTACATCAGTAAATTTACATCAATAGGCATTTTAACTGAGTGATTTCAAGTTAATCAGACAATTGCCGCAGGAAGGAAACTTGGTGGTTTATAAGTTAATGTATTTAATTAATGATTTATACTTAATTTACTTCACTAAGTCCCTTCTTTAATCTGTCACTAAGACCTTTATCTTTGAATTTCAGATTTAAAAAAGCCAAATTATTATTTGGAGAAATGGATGGAGGTGGAGAGCCTATTGAAAACTTCAACAGTCTTCTCTATATTCCTTTTGATATTTTATTAGTAAAATTTTAATAGTTACATGAGAACCACATGTTGATGTTATGTGATAGTCCCAAGCAGAGATATCAATGACTGTAACTGATGAAACAACTAAATATCAACAATAAAGGGACCTCCAAGATGGTAAAAAAGGACATCACAGAGGTGGATAATGAGTTGCTGGCCAACATGTAAACAAGAATTTGACTCTGTTTATGTCTTCCTTCCTTTGGATATATTGGAAAATTGCTTTGTGCCTTGTACCTCTCATGGTCCAATTTAATATCTTCCTGTTTTTTAAAAGGTGGTTTATGCAATTTATTGGAATATTTCCAAAAAAAAGAATAAGAAAGGAGAGGGAGAGAGAGAGAGACAGGGAGGGTAGAGGGAAGGAAGGAAGGAAGGAAGGAAGGAAGGAAGGAAGGAAGGAAGGAAGGAAGGAAAACTCACAGAAATATAAGGCTCAGTACATAATATCCTTGGCAAAAGCTTTCCAAGGCCCCCATTTCTATCTTAAATTCCATCTATTTTGTTATGACAGATGTTATCACAATACTGATCCTTGAGAATGAAAATCTCTATTTTGCCCCCAAGTCAGTATAACAGAGAAAGAGCAGTGCTAATTTCCCTGAACTCTTGTGTTTACCTTCAACCCTGACTTAATCTCCTTCAGGGTCCCCAAAGCTGATCAAGAGAATTTCTGATGCTCAATAACAAAAGACCTATCCCTTTAAAGATTGCCAGCATCTCTCCCATGGTATACTGTTGCAGTGGCATTGCTTGGATATGTTCTAACTGTGAAATAGAGGAAAATGACTGGGAAGATGGGTGTTCAAGCCCCATGTATGGTTACCATATGGTGCATCAAGCCAAGGAATCTGCCAAGACCCTTTCTGCTTCAAGGACAGAGTTGTGCTCCCCTGTTTCAGTCTGCAACCAGAAACGACTGCAGGCCCTCAGACAAGCAGCAATGCAGAGCGAATAATTGTCTCCTCCGGTTACTTAGGAAGAGTGGGGGTGTACCAGCTAATTCATCATCGTCCTTAGAAGAGAAATTGTGTTTTTCTACATTTATAATTCTTAGATCTTGATAAAATCCCTCAGGTAGTGCTCTCCAATAGAACTTTCTGCCATAATGGAAATGTTCTCTTATCTGTGCTGTCCAGTATGATCACCACTAGCAGCATGTGGCTAGATAACTGAGGAAGTGAAGTTTATTTTTTTTTAATTATTACTCATTGGAATTTAGATGGTGCAGACTTAAGGAGTATGGCAGATCATCAGGCACTATTTTACATTGATACAAAATATTGGAGGGTCTATGACACCTCAAATGACATAGTGTAGATAAGTACCTATACCATTTTGCCTATGACCAGCCCTGGGTATTTCAAAGGCATTCTTCTTTGTTACAAAGAAAAACTTTTAAAGAACTCTCTCCGTATAAAAAGTGTAACTTAATTTATAAATTTTGTGTTTTTAAACAACTTTTTGGATTAAATATGTGACATCTTTATTTCTCTTTCTATAGTATTGTGTCAAACTTGAGTTAATAAATAAATTGCACCTACAACTGTAAGAGCTGAGAATTTAACACTGCCTTCAATGTGCTCACTATCTGAAAATATAAACACAAAGACAAATCTTCAATTCCCTAATGAGGGTATATATTTCATTAGCAGAAATATGGAACAACTGAACTGCCTGGGAATGGATGAACCAAAGAGGTGAAAAAGAGCAAGAGATATTTAAGTTGGCCAGAAATAGGGAGGAAAAGCATTCCAGGGAAAAAGAATAACATTAGCAAAGTCATGTGAATGGATAATACATACTAGTTTTGAGGGATGATGAGTAATCTGGCATGACTAGAACATAGGATGAGGAGCAGGAATGGCTAGAGATAAATTCAGAAAGGTAGGCTAGGATCAGATTGCAAAAGCCATGGAATGTTTGGGGAATATCTTCAGGCACTGAGAAATTAACCTTGGAAAGATGGTGCTAGTTAAGATCTTTGTTATAATTCTGGCAGCTGTGTGAAAAACAGTTTACAAAGACCGGAGGCAGGAAGAATGTGCAAATAAAAGCTTTGTATTAATGTTTAATGCCAAAGATTAAAAAAAAAAAAAAAAGCTAAGAAGGTCATACATCACTGAGTTAATGACTACCCCAAAACTTGATAGAACATAGATCAGATGTTACAAGCTGTAGGTCTTCAGACCAAAGTTAGCCTATAGATGTGTTTTGTTTGTCTTTCGATGTTCTTTTTTTTTTTTTAATATATTTTATTGATTTTTTACAGAGAGGAAGGGAGAGAGATAGAGAGTTAGAAATATCGATGAGAGAGAAACATCGATCAGCTGCCTCCTGCACATCTCCCACTGGGGAAGTGCCCGCAACCCAGGTACATGCCCTTGACCGGAATCGAACCCAGGACCCTTCAGTCCGCAGGCTGACGCTCTATCCACTGAGCCAAACCGGTTTCGGCTCGATGTTCTTTTAATATCTTGATTTGGTTGCCAATATTTATTCATCAAGGGATTTTACATGAAAATGCAGATTTCTCTTTAGAATGTCTATTTTCTTTTTAAAATCATAAGACCGGCCCTAGCCAGTTTTGCTCAGTGGATAGAGCGTCATCCTGTGGACCATAAGTTCCTGAGTCCAATTCTGGTCAAGGGCACATACCTTGGTTGCAGGCTCCTCCCCGGCCCAGGCTCCTCCCCGGCCCTGGTCAGGGCGCATACAGGAGGCAACTAATCGATGTGTTTCTCTCACATCGATATTTCTCTCAGTCTTTCTCTCTCTCTTCCACTCTCTCTGAAAATCAACGGAAAAAATATCCTCAGATGAGGATTACAATAACAATAACAATAATAATAATAAAATCATAAGACTGACCAATAATGAGTCTGCATTTTCTTCTGGCAACAGCCAGTTGTTACTGGGTTGCAGCCGCGGATCTCTTCCCATAGAGTAGCCACTCTAGTTTTCCATGATCCTCCCGCCCCCGCCCCCCACATACACACTTCCTCTTACTTAATTTCCAGCCAGTTTCATTTATTTATAATATCTGCCTGGTCCTGAGGCATTTGAGTTTTTTACCATAACTTAAGATAGTTAATTGGTTGAAAATTTAAAATCTTATTTGGTTTCAGCAACTTCTTCTATGAATATTATCTTATACTAAAGGCATCCAATGCACAAATTCATGCACCAGTGGGGTCCTTTGACCTGGCCTGCAGGATCGGGCCAAAACCAGCTCTCTGACATCCCTGAAGGGGTCCCAGATTGTGAGAGGGTGCAGGCCAGGCCAAGGGACCCCACTGGTGCACAATCGGGGCCAGGGAGAGACACAGGAGGTTGGCCAGCTGGGGAGAGACTACAGGAGGGCTGCAGGGCATGTCCGGCCCATCTAGCTCAGTCCTGATCAGCCAGAACCCAGCAGCAAGCTAACCTAACAGTTGGAGCATCTTCCCCCTGGTGGTCAGTGCACGTCATAGCAAGCAGTTGAGCAGCCTTAGCATGTCATCAGCATATTACGCTTTGATTGGTTGAACGGCCGACTGGTCGACCAGACACTTAGCATATTAGGCTTTTATTATATAGGATAATACCCACTATATTTCTATTCTAACCACAATAAGCTTTAAAATTTGCCTTCTTTAAAATATTTAGCCTTCCCAAACTTTTCATTAACATATCCATTCTTCTTGATAGTTTCATCTCGAAAATTCAGAAGAAAGAAATGATCACCTAAAGAACCAGATAATTGGGATGACCACATGTCTATATATGCCATCTTCCCTGTGACTTCCTGACAAGTACAGAAAGACAATTATCAGTATTTGGCTAATCCTGAAGCTTGGGCTTGGTGCTAGCTGAGAAAAGCCCTGGTTATTATAAAGATCAGGTAAGTGCATCCACTTTGAGATAATCTTTCTGCTTAGAGGTTAGAAGTTTTTATTTGCTTAGTATTAATTAAGATGCAAATAATAAGCAATATAAGTGTTGGTTCAAATTGGAATTAATTGCAAACTAGAAAAGTTGTAGTGCCCCAAAGTCCTTACTTTAATGACCTGCTAAGTAACAGGATGTCCACATATGCAAGTCAGTGATTGGTGACATATTTTCTTCTTGGTTTATTAAACTGCGAGCACACGTGTCCATGTGTTTCTTTAGGACTCTATCTATTGATCACAATATTGAGTGTGAGTGAATCCTGTTTCTTATGTGTTGGCATAAAGCCTCTGTGATCTGACACAAAACACTATAAAAGCACATTTGTTTTATAAGTAGTCTGTATTCATTTGAAGTTTCCTAAGTGGGAGGTGATGAATCTAGGAGACCATGAATAATTCTCAATGTGATGATTATATGACTATAAGGACAGGAAGCAAGGAAGGTTTAGGAGGAACCATGTTTTCCCAGTCTTTTACTAAGAGTTTAGAATGTACCACTCTTCTAAGTTCTAAAAATAGGGGTTGGGTTGGAGGGCAGGAATTGTTTCACTGTGTGGATTTCTACCCTGGAACCATAGGGAATCATAATGTTTAACTTCTAACTCCTACTCTTAGGCCAGATTTTGAGAGAGATGATTCTGCCCAGCCCTCGGTTCTATAAATTCCCTCCAACAGAGGGAAACCCACAGAGTTGCTGAGCTCCAGGAGGCCAGCATGGAGGCAGGTGTCTCCACTCCAGCCTCAGAACTTCGATCCCATATGGTTTTACGGAACTGCTGATATTGGGCAGAGAGTTTGAGAAAGAAGGTTGTTTCACGAACTGATGCTAAAAATTGCTATTCATCAGCTTGACTGAGCTAATGCAGCCAATCAAATGCTTAGAAAAAAATTATTGCCAAGGTTAAATGGCAGGAAGGCAAAGAGGAAAAAACTCAAGATTGGAGGTTCAGGACTGCATCTCTGAGGCATAAGCCTAATTCCACAAGCTGAACTCTTCCTAAGAGCCTTCCAGGTCTCTAGGGCATCACAGAGAACATCTATGTTATCAAAGATAGTCCTGCCTTCCATGCTTGATAAGTTCTTTTTCACCAAGAAGGAAAACACAACACAAAGTTTTCCTTTATCCACACGTCTCCTCTTAAGAACCTCAGTCTTGCCCAAGCAAATTCATTTTCCATGTTCACTGGGAGCCCCCACTAGACTTTGCTTTGGGCTATTTTCTGAATAAGGACAATTTGATGTAGGTTTTGACTCAGGGGATGTTTGAATACAGGTATCTTCCATTAGCTATCTTGAAGCAAACGATCAAAAAGTCCCCGTGTGTAAATCTTCAGACCAAATAATATGCAACCCTTACTCTGTCCCCACCCAATCTACTATAGGGACCTTTCTACTTTGCTCAGTTTAGTGTTGCATGGATTTGAGCAGGTCATACACTACAAACTTTGTTAACCTCCACTCTGCAATCTGGCTGAATGAGTGGACATGCTCCATTCGCTCTGCAAACCTTACTGATTGGCAGCCACAGCACACTGAATGCTCAGATTAGTGGTCTTGTGGCTTGCTCATCAAGACTCAGCTACATGCCCTAGCCAGTTTGGTTCAGTGGATAGAGTGTTGGCCTGCAGACTAAAAGGTCCCGGGTTCGATTCTGGTCAAGGGCACATGCCCAGGTTGCGGGCTTGATCCTTTGTAGGGGGCCTACAAGAGGCAGCTAATCAATGATTCTCTCTCATTATTGATGTTTCTACCTCTCTCTCCCTCTCCCTTCCTCTCTGAAATCAATAAAAATATATTTTTTAAAAGACCCAGCTACATTTGTCTCATAACCTGTTATGCCCATTGTATTCATTTTAATTATCCAAGTTAACAATAAAAAAAAAACCACTTTTAGGTATGAGTATGAAGAGAAAGAGAGTTATTTACATGAAAACTAAGTTGAATGTTTGGGAAAACTTCATAAAGGCAAATTGCAAAAACCAAACAGTAAAGTTAGGTGAGAAGAGACACTGCAAACGATTGTGGGGTGGTGTGGTAGTTCATAGAAATGTAGGTTTTCATATTGCTTCAGAAACAGAAACAGACTCATAGATACAGAGAACATTTTGACGGTTGACAGATGGGAAGAGGGTTGGGGAATGGGTGAAAAGGGGGAAGGGATTAAGAATTACAAATTGGTAGTTACAGAATAGTCATGGGGAGGTAAAGTACAGCATAGGGAACACAGTCAATAATATTGTAATAACTATACATGGTGTCAGATGGGTACTAGATTTATCAGGGTAATCACTTTGTGAGTCTTACAAATGTCTAATCATGGAGTTGTACACCCAAGACTAATATAATATTGTCCACCAACTGCAATTTTAAAATAAAATAAAAAACCTATGGAGTGCTAATAAATATTAAGATGCTATCAGTATAGTAGTAGTAGTAATAATAACAGCATTTTTCTCAATTATTCAATTATTAAGAATCCAAACCATAGTGATTTGCTATCCAACAAAGGAGAACAAACGTGCTTTGATTTTTAAAAATAAAATATTTCAGCCTGGCCAGCATAGCTCAGTGGTTGAGCTTCGACCTATGAACCAGGAGGTCACGGTTCAATTCCCGATCAGGACACATGCCCTGGATGCGAGTTCAACTCCCAGTGTGGAGAATGTAGGAGGCAGCCGATCAATGACTGTCTCTCAGTATTGATGTTTCTAGCTCTCACTCCCTCTCCCTTCCTCTCTGAAATCAATAAAAATAAAAATATTTCAAAGTGTTTATTCAGAATGGGTTTTTTAATACCCACAAAAATTAAATAGAAAATATGTCCTGTGGTGTTTTCAAAGCAGTTTTGAAAGAAAATACTAAAATTGACACCAGACTTGTGAAGTGACTAATCTAGACTAAAATAGATTTAAAAGAAAGAAATGCTCATCATTGAAACCTTAGAAGGAGAAAACTCCATTCATACAAGTATAATAGAGGGGGAGAAAGAGACTGCCTAATTCTTATTCTAAAAGCTCAAAACTTAGGTACTTAGGTGTCTGGATAACATCTAGTCCCTCAAACCAAATCATCAATCCCAACTTTATCTTTTATGTCAGCATTATATAGGACCAAAAAAAATAGGGGGAAAAATATTGCTAAAAGCAGCACATTTACATCCATCACAAAATGATCACAGCACTTCCCTTCCCTATAGCTCAGAGTGCATTTAATGTAATTGAAAAGAGACGGGAAAATGGGTTAAAGGGAGTAGGGATTTGTTTTTCCTCTTTAAAAACATAATCGAGGGAGTTTTTCACTTCTGTCCAAGGACGGGTAGGAACCAAATTTACCCTTCCTCTAAAAACAACTTAAGAAAACACATACAAAAATCCATGAAGCAATGTTTTTTATAACATTGGATGTTATAAACAAAGGACAGAGAAACCTGTAAGATGAGGAACAAAAGAGGTGAACCCAATAAATTTTCAGTGTATTTCTTAAGAGTCTCCAGGCCACAACACAGAGAAGGGGAATGCAAGGAAAAGTTATAGTTTGCCTGAGTTGAAGAGACCTTGCTGAGAGTCAAGAAAGGCCAAGACAGCTAGAGTTCCCTGGGCAGAGAGCTGTGGAGGGGAAAGCCACACAATAAGAGGACTTGGGGTATCAACAGAGGCGTCTCCTCCTGACTTCAGCTGAGTACTGATCAGAACGTGCATGTGAGGTAAGTACCCAAGACTGGGGGGGGAATGAAAGGACACAATCCTGGGAGGTACCTGAGAACTGGAACTAGTCCCTCTTCCCACCAGCCAGAGTGGAAAAACTTATCATCCAGAGGCCTCAGACAGAGGCCTCAGAAAGATTTTGCTTCGGCAATGAGTCCAAATTAGCTCTACATTCTATGCAGCTTTACACCCACCTAAGAAAGCTCAAGAGCAAGACTGAAGAGGATCAAATGGTTTTCTAGTAATTTAACTGCATCCCAGAACAAAGCACAAAATACTGTAGAAATACAAAAAAAATATGGAAA
Source organism: Myotis myotis (assembly GCF_014108235.1). Lineage (NCBI taxonomy): Eukaryota > Metazoa > Chordata > Mammalia > Chiroptera > Vespertilionidae > Myotis > Myotis myotis. The sequence continues at coordinate 181,366,713 of NW_023416335.1, forward strand.
TCAAGAAGATACAGTTTTCAATGTCTAAACAAATAAAAATGACCTGAACTGTAAAGAAGGAAAAAAAATGTGAATGCACAATAAGGATAAGATCAATGAATTGAAACAAACCCAGAAATGGCACAGATAATAAAACTGTAAGCAGAGTCATTAAAATGATTATGACAACTGTACTCCACAAAGCTGGAAGACCGACTATGTTAAGTGGAGACATAGAAGACATTTAAAAAAAGATGTCCTAAATCAGACTTATGAGAATGAAAACCACAAGGTATGAGATGAAAAATACATGGGCTGAGATGAACTACTATTTACGCATTGCAGGGGGGGAGGGGGGGGGATAGTGAACTTGAAGGCATAGGAATAGAAACTAAAATTAAACTCAAAGAGAAATATATATTTTTAAATGAATAAATCATCAGTCAGCTGCAGAACTTTAAGCAGCCTAATAAACATGTGATTGGAATGCCCAAAGGGAATAATTTAAAAGTTTTTTTTTAAATAATGGCTGAATGTTTTCCAAATTTTATGAAAACTAAACCACAGATGAACTCCAAGCACAAGGAACATAAAGAAACATGCACCATGCCCTGGCCAGTGTGGCTTAGCTGGTTGGGCGACCTCCAGCCCACAGAAAGTTCTCTTGCTGGTTCAATTCCTGTCAGGGCACATGCCCAGGTTGCAGGCTAAATCCCCAGTAGGGGGCATGCGGGAGGCTGCCGATTGATATTTCTCTTTCACATCAATGTTTCTCTCCCCCCCCCCCTTCCGTCCTCTCTTTCTCTTAATAAAAAATAAATAAATAATCTTTGAATTATCACATGATCTCACTTAAATGTGGAATATAATTAACAAAATAGATCAAGACACATGGAGGGAAGGGGGAAGGGGCTTGGTGGAGGGGAGAAGATGGGGGAGGGAGATATCTGTAATACTATCAACAATAATATATATATTTTTTTTAATAAGGTATTCTGGGAGTTCATGGATAGTAGGTTGGCAGAAGCACTGTAGGCAAGGAAAGAAAATCAAAACCCTGAGTAAATATTTATTCCAGCCTAAGCAGAGCACTGGCCCTTTCATGATAGAAGTGGTCCAATGTAATCAACCTGCCACCATGTAACTGGCGAATCACCCAGGTAATGGTGCCATGTCAAGAGCTCAGTGCTGACCTCTGCACTGGTAAACATTAGCCCTTAGGGATCTGAGCCCATAATCGTCCCACCTGTATGAGATTTCCATAAGTTTCTTTCTATTTTCCCCGTGGGCTTGGCTTTTTCTTTTATGGAGTTTTAACTAAATGTTAATATGCAATGACCAGAAAGATACTAACACACAAAGGACCCCAAGAAGAAGTGGTCAGAAGGGCAGGAAAAAAAAATTTGGAATATGTAGTTTTATAATAAAATAAAAAAAGAATATTTCAAGAAGAAGGAGGTGATCAAAAGCCAAGTAAGATAATACCCACAAAAAATAAATATCATTTGGGTTTAGCTCTGTGAAGGCTTTTGATGACTTAATAAGAGTTGTTTCCATGAAGGGGATAGTCAGAAATTTACATTATATAATGGCTTTTGAAATACAGTAGTCCCCCCTTATCCATGGTTTTGTTTTCCACAGTTTCAATGGCCTACAATCAACTGCGCTCCAAAAATATTAAATGGAAATTCCAGAAGTAAACAATTCATGAGTTTTCAATCGCATGCTGTTCTGAGTAGCATGGTGAAATCTTGCGTTGTTCTATCTCAGCCAAGATGTGAATCATCCCTTTGTCCACTGCATCCACACGAGATAGGCTCCCGCCCATTAGTCACCAAGTAGCCCGCTAGGTGGTCAGATTGACCGTTTTGGTAGCACAACGCTTGTGTTCAAGTAACCCTTCTTTGACTTAACAGTGGCCCCCAAGTCCAAGAGCAGTGAGGCTGGCAATTTGGATATGCCAAAGAGAAGCCATAAAGCGCTTCCTTTAAGTGAAAAGGTGAGCACAGTACAATAAGATATTTTGAGAATAAGAGAGTGAGACCACATTCACACAGCTTGTATTTCAATATATTGTTACACTTGTTCTATTTTATAGTTATTATTGTTAACCTCTTACTGTGCATAAATTATAAATGAAATTTTATCATTGGTATGTATGTGTAAGGAAAGGCATATGGTTCGGTACTATCCATGGTGTCAGGTATCTACTGGGAGTCTTGGAACATGCCCCCTGTGGATAGAAGGAGACTATAGTTGTTAAAAAGAAAAACACAGAGATGAGCCAGCTCCTCTTATGGCACAGCCCTTCCCACTGGATGCACCAGGCTCACAGTTGGGTGTGACAGCTAGTGTATATCCTATAGGAACCAGCAGATTTAATTTGCTCAGTCCACCCATCCACCCACCTGCACAAGTGCCCCCTATTCTCTCTCGTCTCACCAACCCTGTGGAGTTAGGAATTCTGGTGGGATTGAGTGATAGCTCTGCCACTCAAATAGCTTAACAACATGTGAGGTGAGAGGACTAAGTTTACAAATTTGTAGGAAAGGTTGCATCTAGGGAGGGATCCGATTGTATAAAAAATGTGAAAAGATGTTACTGTTCAAAAATCTAAATATGGACAATTTATCCTTACATAAATTTGAACATTTGTGTTCCTTGAGGTCAAAGTGTATTCATGAAATTTCTTCAGAAATAATTAAAGATAGAAAAATAAATAGGCATTATTCACCTTTAGCTTCTCTGGTTATCTAGCAATTAAAGCTATTGCCTAATTTACAGACTTTGTAGGAAAGATAATCATTAGCTTGCAAACACACAGCTGGCAACATGGACATTCAATAATCATAGTGTGGCTTCAGCATCATTATTATTTCTGAATAAATACTCACACTTTGATCTATCCTTTTAATGTAAGCAAATTTTTTTTCTTTGAAGAAAGGCAGTATTGATTTACAGGTACAAAAAATGACTCAGTAAAACCTACAATAACAATATTCTAACTAAATAAAAATTTGTATCCTGCCACTTTCTACTTTAATGAGGATAGGGCAAGTAATACAACTGGCTAACATTCACTGGTGCTTTCTATGGGCCAGGTTCTGAAACAGTGCTTTTTATAAATTAATTTACCTATTGTTTTATGCTACTATGAATTGAGTGCTGGTGGTCACCACATTTTATAGGTTAGAAAAGTGATACTTAGACAGGATGCTTAAGACACTTTTCTTAAAAAGGCATGACTCAAATATGAAATTGCATGACATAGGAAGAAGTGTTGCATAACTATACACAGTGTCTCTCTACCATCACCCCCAGGACTATTTCTCCCATAATGCTGTGCTATATATCCTCTATAATAATAAAAGTATATTATGCTAATTAGACCAGATGTCCTTCCGGGCAACCTTCCGGATGAAGCCAGGGCTGCAAGGGAAGCCCAGGTACTAGGTGCCTGCCAGCGGCTGGAGGAAAGCCCAGGCCCTGGGTGCCAGAGGGAAGCCGATGCCAGAAGCCGGGGGAAGGAAGGCCTACTCTTGCACAAATTTCGTGCATCGGGCCTCTAGTCCTATCTAATAAAAGAGAAACACGGTAATTAGCATACAACCGCTACCCTTCCCATTGGCTAATCAGGGCGATATGCAAATTAACTGCCAGCAAAGATGGCGGCCGGCAGCCAGGCAGCTTGAAACTAACATGAGGATCCCTTGCTTCAGTGACCGAGGACTCCAACGTTCCCCAACTGCCTTGCCGGCCTCTGAGCCTGCAGTTTGAAACACTGAAAAAATATAGAAGCTAAACAAAACCCCAGAAACCTGCTTTCAGCCAGCCGGGATCTCAGAGCTAGAGTTATACATTGTTTCGATTATAGAACCCAAACAAACCAGATACCTGCTTTCAGCAGCAGAGGCCTCAGAGCTGGAGCCAGAGCTAAAGCTGGCCCAGAATAAAAAGAAAAAGAAAAAAAGGAGCGGTTGGGAGCTTCAGTCACCCGCCAGCCTGAAAACAGCCCTCAGCCCCTCACCCAGACTGGCCAGGCACCCCAGTGGGAACCCCCACCCTGAAGGGTGTGTGACCAGCTGCAAACAGCCATCATCCCCTCACCCAGGCTGGCCAGGCACCCCAGTGGGGACCCCCACCCTGATCCAGGACACCCTTCAGGGCAAACCAGCCAGCCCCACCCATACACCAGGCCTCTATCCTATATAGTAAAAGGGTAATATGCCTCCCAGCACCGGGGTCAGCAGAGCTGCGAGGCCTCCCGGCACCGGGATCAGCGTGACAGGGTGCAGCGCCCAAACCCCCTGATCGCCCTGTGGTTCTGTGTGTGACAGGGGGCGGGGCCACAACCTCCCTATCGGCCCTGCTCTGTTCATGACAGGGGAAGGCGCCCCAACCTCCTGATCAGCCCTGCTCTGTGCCTGATACAGGGGAGCTCCTCAACCCCCTGATCGCCCTGCGGCTCTGTGTGTGACGGGTGCGGCGCCCCAACCCCCCGCCCACGGGCCCTGCTCTGTGTGTGATGGGGTAGAGCCATAACCTCCCCATTGGCCCTGCCCTGAGTGTGATAGTGGCGGCACCCCAACCCCCTGATCGGCCCTGCTCTGTGGGTGATAGAGGGCGGCGCCCCAACCCCCTGATGGGCCCTGCTCTGTGTGTGACAGGAGGCGGTGCCCCAACTCCCCTATCGGCCCTACTCTGTGAGTGACAGGGGGGAGCTCCTCAACCCCCTGATGGGCCCTGCTCTGTGCGTGATAGGGGGGAGCTCCCCAACCCCATGACCAACCCTGCTCTGTGCGTGACAGGGTGAGGAGCCCCAACCCCCCTGATGGACCCTGCTCTGTGCGTGACAGGGGGTGGCGCCGCAACCTCCCCATCGACCCTGCCTTGAGTGTGACAGGGGGCGGTGCCCCAACCCCCCAATCGGCCCTACCCTGAGCGTGACTGGGGGTGGCATCGCAACCTCCCAATCCGCCCTGCTCTGTGCATGACAGGGGGTGGCGCCCCAACTCCCCAATCAGCCCTGCTCTGAGCCCGACCAGGGGCTGCACCTAGGGATTGGGCCTGCCCTCTGCCACCCGGGAGCAGGCCTAAGCCAGCAGGGCGTTATCTCCTGAGGGGTCCCAGACTGTGAGAGGGCACAGGCCAGGCTGAGGGACCCCCATTCCCCCCGAGTGCACAAATTTTTGTGCACCGGGTCTCTAGTATATAATAAAAGGCTAATATGCAAATCGGAGGAATGACCGGTCACTATGATGCGCATTTACCACCAGGGGGCAGACACTCAATGAAAGAGCTGCCCCCCTGGTGGTCTGTGCGCTCCCACAGGGGGACCGCCGCTCAGCCAGAAGCCCTGAGCCAGGCTCACGGCTGGCGAGCACAGTGGTGATGCCTGTAGCCTGTCCTGCCTCCGTGGCAGCACTAAGGATGTCAGACTGCCCCCGAGGGCTCCTGGACCCCCCACCCCCACCCCGAGTGCATGAATTTCATGCATCAGGCCTCTAAAATATATATATATATATATATATATATATATATATATATATATATATATCCTTTTTTAAAATATATATATATTTTTATAAAGCTTTCCAAACTGCTTAATACTGAAGACAATTCATTTCAGTGAAACTTATATGGCTATTTTTATCATAAACAATATACTTCACTGTGTATGTGATAGTGAGATGCTTACAATGCATGTCAAAAACCAAGCTGTACCTAATTTTACATCTTATAATAGAAATCATTTGACACATCTTATAATAGGAATTATATTTATACCATACCTCAATGTTGGATTTAAAGATTATTTTTAACCTCAATATTCTGCAATAAGACATCTTTTATAATGCATATTAATATATTTGTTTCATATAAATGTAACACATACATTCCTGTTTCTTTAAAATGGAAAAAAAAAAAAAAGCAGTCTAAAGGATACTAAGACATATGTTTTAAATGAAATGCACGCTGATGCCCTTTATATTTTATTTTAACATGCTCCCTAAACTTTCCTACCACTACCATTACCCAGTCAGATAGTCTTCATTTTTAGTGTCCTCTCATGTTACCCCCACTTACTGACAGTTTGCCAGATTCTCACAGACTTGCAGAACTGACAAAACACACTGTGAAAAAATGTCTTAACAATGTGCAAAGTTTTTCATGTATTTTATTGAAATATGTGCATATTACTTATAATACTGCTTAATAAGACATAAAACTGGAAAGTGTTCAAACGTTAAAGCCCAGGCTGCTGTCATCATCTTCGTTCTTGTGAACTTCAATTACTTTTGTTGAAAAAAAAGGAAAAAATAAGTAAATTTTATTTATTTATTTATTATTCACAAAATATCCCTCCTTGATACTAAAAAAAGAAAGAAAAAAAGACAGACTTCAAATCAACCCAAACTACAGATTGGGTCTTCTTAAAAATTTCCTGAACAGCTATCTAGATATGACAATGTCATTATCTTATGGAGAAGAGAAGACTCCTTCACAGTATAGACCCGTAGTCGGCAAACTGCGGCTCGCGAGCCACATGCGGCTCTTTGGCCCCTTGAGTATGGCTCTTCCTAAGCCTTAGGAGTTCCCTAATTAAGTTAATAACAATGTGCCTACCTATATAGTTTAAGTTCAAAAAATGTGGCTCTCAAAAGAAATTTCAATCGTCGTACTGTTGATATTTGGCCTGCTGACTAATGAGTTTGCCGACCACTGGTATAAACTACCGTTTATATAGCATGAGATGCCCCAAGATAAACTGATCCTTTGGTCGTATACCAATACCCAAGAATAGTATACCCAAGAAATTATGGACTTCTCTGTTAGACTTATATCTGAATTCTGATTCTGCCAGATTATTTGTTGATCCATTGATAATTTATTTAAATTTTATTACTAATATGTATTTAAATCTCATTTGTACAATAAGATTAATACAGTTGGCCCTCCATAGTTATAGTTTCTGCATTCACAGAGTCACCAACTATGGATGAAAAATATTCAGAAAAAAATGTTATTTCATTACTGATGTATACTTTGTAGGCCTATTAGGGTTGTGCCTGTACTAAACATGTACAGACTTCTCCCCTATCATTTTTTTCTAAATAATACAACTATTTACATAGCATTTACATTGCATTAGGTATTAGAAGTAATCTAGAGATGGTACGGGAGAGTGTGCGTAGGTTATATGCAAATACTATGCTATTTTATATCAGGGTCTTGAACATCCACAGAGTTTAGTATCTGCATAGAGTCCTGGAACCAATCCCCTGCAGACACTGAGGGATGACTATAATTCCTACCGTATCAGGTCATGATAAGATTTAAAATCAGGTGAATTTTAAAGCACAATGCCACTCACAGCAGAGGTATTCAACCATGTTAATATCCTTGCCCATTTTCATATAAGATGAAGGTACTGAAAGCCCCCTATTAAAATGCAAGTGTTGCCTTGCAAGGGATTGAGTTTCCAGTAAAACCAAGGGGAATGAGTAGAGACTAAAATGTAAAAAGGCAGAAAGTTTGGGGTTTAGACAGGCCTGTTTGAGGACCAGGAACAGGAAACAGGAGACTTGTACAGACCTAGCAGCAAGTTCTAGCAACTGTTGGCAGAATGAGTTAAGAAAAGAGATACTTAAGATAAGGCCTTAAAATAAGATAATAGGTAAGTCCTCACTGTTTATCAAATCCCTCCCAACACAAGCTTAAATAAGAGAACAAGAATTTAGTTTCATAGGTACAATATATTCCTTAAGGTTTAAATCAAATAAGAACATTTTCTATGCCACATTCAGACTATAAAGATAAGAAAGTTTGGAAACTGCACTCAAAATTTCTTATTTTGTTAGTAATCACTGGGCCATGATTTTACACTGGTGTTTTGTTTTGTTTTGTTTTTTGTTTTTTTAATAAATGTTACGAAGGCTTCTTACATGCTTTGCTATGAAACAAATATTTCTCTTTCAAAAGAAATTTCCTTAAATGTTCAAGTAACAATAGGGTCAAATAGTGTATACTTTATGATATAGAACTTTCTGGAATGAAGAAAAGAACTGAAAGTTGTTGTATCATGTGAGTGGCATGATTTAATTACCAGCATTAATTTTGATAAGTTGATCTTTTTCCAATAAATATAATCAGCATTTATAGACATTACCATGATGGTAAATTCTATGACTGGGGGCTTTTAGGCAGGATTTCAATTTGAAAATAAAAATTGAACTTTAAAAGAATTTAAATATCCTAAAAAATATTGTTGAGTATTCATTTAGATGTCCTTTCCAAGAGACAAGAGGGGGAGGGATGAGAGGGTTTTGATCAGAGTCAGAGACTGAGAACATTTATTATAACTTTAATCCTACCTCACTTTTGTGTGACTTGTTCCAATTTATTCAACTCATATGGTGGTTTTTTAATATTTTTTGAAATCACCAAATTTTTCTGGGTTACTAAAAGTATCTTACCTTCACTAACTCAGAGAAATGTTATTAGCGTAATAGTTATAAAGTGATTTAAGGGGTTTCATTTGAATTCCAAATTTTATCAGAACCTTTATTTATGCATTTGGGCTTAAACATACCTAGAAAAATGTAGAACTCTAGGCTTTTTTAGTGAACTGAAATCATTTTTTTCCAATAATATTTAATAGTCTCCATTTCTTTTTGAGGAATAATACTGCCATGAGCATTTTTGTGATATTTTATCCACTAAAGTAAAAACTTATGGCAATTTAATTCCTCAAATAAAAAGGGGCTCCTATAAACATAACTGAGCTACCAGGAAGCAGATGGTTTTAATTATCTACATAAAAAGCTATTTATATTGGGAATTTGAAAAAAAAACAATCTAGAAACAATACTCATTGTAGAAACATACATTTTAATTAATTTGGGCTTTAAAAAAGAGTAACGAGTGATTATTAAGTGTTACCTAAAGTCAAATTGTCATGAAAGTCTAGATATGAGGGCCTCTGTGGTAAGCCTTAGAGAATTGCAGTTGCATATGTAATTGTACATTTGATCTCTTATGAATAAATTGAGGGGAAGAGAATTACTTGCACAAGCCCACCTGGACGATGATGTACAATAATAGCCTTGTTTGAATGGGGAGGTAAAAAGTGCATGTTATATACTGTACAAAGCATCCCAAATTTTGCATCCAGGAATACTTATTGAGACTTCAGAACCAAGAGTAAGTCATGATGGATGCTTTTTCTTCCTCCTTCTCTAAAAGATTTTTTTTTAATTAGAATACAGCAAAGGGTAGAGGTTAGCAGCAAACAATTCCTGGGTGAGGGTTGCCAGTTATATCAATAAAAATATAGAGACATACTTAAAATTATTTGTTGTTTATCTGAAATTCACATTTCACTGGGTGTCCTGCACTTAATCTGACAACACTATCTAAGTGGCAATTCTATCTCAGTCATTTGCTAGCTATGCGAATTGGGGCACGTTACCTAATGTTTCTGTGCCTCTGTTTCCTTATCAGTACACTGAGGATAATAATAGTATCTGACAGGTTTGTTTTGAGAAGTTTGAGACCTACAGCAAAACTGGAGGAAAGGTACAGAGAGTTTTTATATATAACTGTACCTCCACACAGACACAGCCTCCCCCACTATCGACATCGCCCACCAGAGTGTACATTTGTAACAACTGATGAACATACACAAACATAATATGCACCCAAAGTCCCCAGTTTACATTACAGTGCTCCCTCGTTATTGTTATATTCTATGGTTTGGACAAATGTATAATGACATTATGTCACTCACTGTCATATCAGAAACAGTGTGTTCACTGCCCTAAAACTCCTCTCTGCTACACCTAGTCATTTCTCCCCAGCCAACCTCCAGGCACCACTGATGTTTTTACTGTCTCCACAGTTCTGCCTTGAGAGTCCATTTTAATTCTATCTAGTAAAAGGGTAATATGCAAATTAACCATCACTCCATCACAAAGACGGTGGCACCCATAGCCACATGATGGTGGCGCCCAGTCCCCTCAGCCTCGCCGGAGTCCCCCAGTCCTGGGGTGGTGGCCACTGAGAGCAGGCAGCATGAGCAGCCTGGTGGAATGCATCCCATCCTGGCCACGGAGGGCTTCCGGGCAGCTGGCGCAGAGGAACCAGGCCCCACAGAGGCAGAGAACCACAGAGAGTGGGCCTAAGCCGTAAGGGCTCCTGGATTGGAGAGGGCTACCCTGAGGGCTCCCGGATTGGAGAGGGTGCAGGTCGGACTGAGGGACCCACCCTCCATGCACGAATTTTGTGCACTGGACCTCTAGTAGTTTCTATAATTCTCATAGCCACACTATACTGTAGATATTACATATCTACACTTTAAAAATGGCAAAGTGGGAATAGAAACATTGGTCTTTCTGACATGTACATCCATGCTATTTCCTAGGTGCATTGCCCCCCAACCCCCCAGATATTAAAGAGTACTTTTTTCTTTTTTATTGATTTCATAGAGCAGTGGTTCTCAACCTTCTGGCCCTTTAAATACAGTTCCTCATGTTGTGACCCAACCATAAAATTATTTTCATTGCTACTTCATAACTGTAATGTTGCTACTGTTATGAATTGTAATGTAAATATCTGATATGCAGGATGGTCTTAGGTGACCCCTGTGAAAGGGTCTATCGACTGCCAAAGGGGTCACGACCCACAGGTTGAGAACCGCTGTCATAGAGGAAGGGAGAGGGAGAGAGAGATAGAAATATCAATGATGAGATTCATTGATCGGCTGCCTCCTGTACGCACCCTACTACTGACTGAGCCTGCAACCCAGACATGTGCCCTTTTCCGGAACTGAAACCCAGACCATTCAGTCTGCAGGCCAACGCTCTAACCACTGAGCAAAACCAGCTAGGGATGAAGAGTGCATTCTGAATATGGGAACAGCCTCCAGCTGAGAATCCATGATTCATTTGCCAACCACATCACTCTTCTTTTTATTCTTGCAGCATGTAACACAGTGCTACATACTTGGTACATACTTGGCACGCCTTATAAATAGGTGATGACTTGTTGAGATCGAAGTGAAAGGTCCTGCAGCAAATCTGGGCTGACTTATTTAACAGAAACCAACTCAGTATGTAGTACTAAGGAACTCCTATTACTAAACAAGTTATAAACTTTTGCATTTGTCTGGGAAGTTCAATTAGATCAACGGTTCTCAACCTGTGGGTCGCGACCCCTTTGGGGTCAAACTACCCTTTCACTGGGGTCGCCTAAGACCATCGGAAAACCCATATATAGTTACATATTGTTTTTGTGATTAATCACTATGCTTTAATTATGTTCAATTTGTAACAATGAAATTGAGGGTCACTACAACATGAGGAACTGTATTAAAGGGTCGCAGCATTAGGAAGGTTGAGAACCACTGAATTAGATAGAACGGTGAAATTTCCACAGTAAATACCTAAAGTCTGGCCAGACAACCTTCAAAGGCTAATACTTCTGAATCAGAAAAGTATCTTTTCCTAAAAACGCAAAGGAAGCAACAAGAAAACAGATGTGTTGACTCAGTTTAAGTAACAAGGCCATGCTGTTTCAAATACCATTTAAGGTAGCCCATATGAAACTTGGGATTTATATATCGCAATGCAGACTTTGTGGTTATTAAAATAAAGTTCCATGACTATTTGTTTTTTTTGTTTTTTGTTTTGTTTTGTTTTGTTTTGTTTTTTTAAATTTTGCATTTCTTTTAATATAGTTACACTGAACATTTTTTTCACACATTTATTTACAAGTTGTGCATTCTCCTTTGCTCATTTGTCTGTAATGATCTTAATGCCTTTTTATTTCTTGCTAATTTATACTTTGTACACTCACAGGAGTGAGGTAGGCCCGGGCGCATGGAGTTCCATGACTATTTGAATTGAACAGACTATTCTCCACTCATCCATCAAAATAATGTTTTAAACTAACTCTTGGTTATTCAAAGTTAGTTTATCACATTTACATTTGCTTCTCTTCCTCCTAATTAATCCTAATGATAACTATGAGTTTCCTAGTCAAACATACAGGGACATAGAAATAGAAATAAAATTCAATTTGAATACAAATTGGCATTCTATATGAAAAGTTTGGTAGAGAAAACCACCACCAACACAAAATAAAACATTGACCAAAAGTTGTTTTTGGAAATTCCCAGATGTTTCATTCCTGCGGTCTCTCTCTGTGCCTTGGTACTCTACCCCATCATAAACTGGAAGAGCATTTCATTTTTGTTCTTACTAATCATATTGAAGATTAACAACATTTCATGGAACACCCACTTCCTCTCTGACACACCCCACGCCATCACAGCTACCCCCAGTCCCACGTAATTCTGGGAAATACTTGAACAGCATTTTTCTGCCATTGTAACTTCCATTATTACATATATCTCAAAATTTTGAAAGTCTGTAATAAAATCTAAAGAATACGTTCTGTCCTGTTTTAGATTCAGAAGTACAATCATGATGTAATAGTATTATTCTACGGGATAATGGTTTCAGGACTTTGCTTCCTGTAACTTTTCATGAACCAAGTCAGCTATATTCATAAACCAGGGATTGCCAGACTTTTCCCCACCAGAGATGTTCACGCCCTAATCCTGGAAACTTGTGAATACATGGCAAAGGGATTTTGCAGATGTGATTTACTTCAGTATCTTACATGAGATTATCCTGATTTGATTTTCTGGGTGGACCTCATGTAATTATGAGGATCCTTATGGGAGGGAGGCTGGAGGATCAGAATCAGGATAGGAGGTGTGGCCGTGGGAGCAGATGCGGGAGTGAGGAGGCAGGGAATGTAGACGACCTCCAGAAGCTGGAGAAGACAAGGAACACATTCTCCCCTGAGCCTCCAGGAGGAACACAGCGCTTGGTTTAAGACCCATTTTGGACATCTGACCCCCAAAACTATAAGGTAACAAATGCGTTGTTTTAATCCACTAAGTTGTAGTAACTTGTAAAAAGTAGCAACATTTTATATGAACTTTATATTTTTAACAAAATATTAGTAACTTTTAAAAATGTGTCGCAGCTGGTTTTAATTGTCATTTGTCTCATTGCCAAGGTTGAGTTTATAGTACCTCACAACAAGCTATTCAAAGAGCCCTTAAAACTCTCAACTTTCTAAACCTACCACGGGAACTACACTGAGTGGCCAGATTATTATGACCACCTGACGTTTGTAGGCAAATTAAGCTATAATTTCGCGCAGAAGTTGCTAGAGGGCCAGACCATTATAAATAGGGAAGCAGGTTGTTTACCATGACAGTAGAAGTGATTTTTTTTCCTGAAGATATGGGTAAACAACGCGATTTAACAGCCTTTGAACGTGGGATACATATATGGGATGGAGGCACATGACACATTTTGATTATTACACTGAACTGAGCATATTAATCACTAAACAGAGAACACACTGGTCAGAGCAACCTCTGACACCAATAGCGATCAGGAAGAAAGTCTTGAGACTCTCCCTCAAGAGCAGGTCTGTCCGTCAATGAGAAAAAGAAATAGGGAGGTTTTTTGATGACATCCCTCTGCCCCAGTGAGAGGCAAAGGTGAAAATCTAGCTCCTGCCCACCCCCAAGCCAGGGGGAAAACATAAGTGCTCATTTGAAGACACTTGGCTATGCCTGGAAATCAGAGAGAACTCAGTCTCTACAAACCAATAGGGAAAAGAAGTGGAGAACAAGATTGGTTTTGAGTGACTACTAGTACATTTCGCGGTGAGGTCTCCATCTGAGGTTTTTTAATTTGCTACAGAAAACCTTCTCAACCATATTTTCATTTGTTTTATCATTCACACAGTCCTTGCACATTCATTTTAGACTTAGATGAGGGATTTTAAAAATTACATGCATGTGCCATTTGAGAGGCCATTTTATAACGTACATTTGCTTGATTTTTTAGGAGATACAGATCAATGATTCTCAGCTAGGGGAGATTTTGCCACTCGGGGCACACTTGGCAACATGTATAGGCATTGCTGGTTGTCACAAATGGGCTGATACCACTGGCATCTGGTAGATAGAGGCAAGGGAGGCTGCTCAATGTCCTACCTACCAAAATGTCGATAGTGCCGAGAAACCTTAATTTAAACTGAACTTCATAGAGAGGGTGTGTTCCATTGTTTTAAAGCATAGAAACAAAGCACAGCCATAAATTGTAAATTATATATTACAATATGAGCTAAAAGTGAAATTTTAGAGTCTTAAATTTTAGTCCAAATCTAATCTAAAAAATTTTTTTTTTCAGGCTGGGTTTCATTTAAGGTGTATGCTATATTCCCAATGTTTTCGTTAAATGTTACAAACATCCCATTGTTTATCTGGATCTAATCCTTCATTTTCTTTATCTAACCCACTTTTATCCCCTACTGTTCTGAGAATGTATATGCTGCCAACTGCGTAAATGCTTCTCACATATTCATTACATGCTTATTTTTCAAGCAACTTCTCAAAGATGTTCCCGTACAGATAGTCTCCTTTCCACTGTTTACTGCCTTCCTACATAAATAACAGATTGCAGTAGTGATATCACTGGATCTGGGGGGGGGGGGGGGACGGGGGAGGCGGAACACCAATAACAGTGTTTTCCTTTCAGTCAGTCTATTAGCAGTACACCTGCCTTTCCCATGAGCCATTTTTGCTACCCATTACTGCAGCTACCAACCACTGAAATCCTCTTTGCTTTTAAAAATCCTGGCTGTCATTTATTAGGTTGGAAAACTGATTTTTAGTTTTGATATGTGGCTTTAGATTTATCCTTCCAACGTTTGTGATAAGAAACACATTCATTATGGTCTCTAGTATGTCGTCACATTCTCCAGTTTCATAGAATTGAGAATAAACAATGGTATTGAGATATATGTATCAATAGATATATAGAGTGATAGAGATAAATAATAGATAGATAGATGATAGATAGATAGATAGATAGATAGATATAGATAAATAGATAGAGCTTGAAAACTCTCTCAGATTTTAATTCCAATATTTCAAAACCCCTTTACTTTAAAGCTTAATTTTTTTCTGACTTATGTATAATTAATTCAAGACATAAAATCATAGATATCCAAGAAGCCTATGGAGCATGTTTTTATCAGCCTAAATCTATTTCTTGGAATCTAAATGTCATAGTGCTGAGAGGACCTCTTACTTGAAAAGATTCAAGTTCCCTTCTACAAAGAAGGCCATATGGCCCAATCCCACTGCGCAGCACAAATAATTTCCTAAGGCAATACTGGCCTGAAAGGTCAACCAGACAATGTCTGGAGTTAAATTCCTATTTTTTGAGGGTGACCAGCAGGCAGTCATGAACACCTTCTTCCTCTCCTCACACTTAAAATTACTAACCTTCTTTCTTTTTCCTTCCTCTCCCTTCCCTCTGGTCTCTCCAACATTTTTTGTATTGATTAAATTATTTTAACTTTATTGCATTTATTCAACATAGGGTGGGGCAAAAGTAGGTTTACAGCCCTTCATATGGAAAAATAATACAATAATTAATAAATAATAATACAAGAATAAACTCTGTGCTTTGCATACTCACAACTGCAAACCTACTTTTGCCCCACCCTGTATTCATTCAAATTAGTTTTGTATTCTGGCTAATGATTGTTACCTCGAACTGGAAGTGTGTGGAGGCTGCTATTGTTCATAGTGGAAAGGGTTTAGTTCTTTAGTAAGAGCCATAAAGCTGAGATGAAGAGCAAGAAACAGACACAGATAATGAAACACTTCCACTCACCCAAGATTCATCAACTGCTTCTATTTCTGCTGTTGGCATATGCCTTGCTACTCATCCACTATAGACTGCAGAGCAAGACGTAGCATTTCTATACTCCAGTTTTTCTTCACATTTAGAGATTTTGAGTTTTGTGTAGAAGGAACGCAGTTTAATTAAATCATTTGTATCTAGTCTCATATGTTGTATGTGAAATCTCTCTCACCCTTCCAACTCCTATTTTCTGTTCAGAATTACTTATGATTGATTAGTGCTCACTTGCCTTTTTATTTATAGGCATTGGCTTTCCATTTAATATTTCTTAGTGCACTTATTTTTTTTTAACTGCTGCTGCTCTGATTTTTTGGCATACACAGTCGTGCCTTCTGGACTGTGCTAAGCTTTGACAAGACTGAAGAGGAGGCCCGATTGAATTTGTCTAGTACAGCTAGCACTCCACTCAAAATAACTTTTCCTTTAAAAAAAATCTATTTTTACTGGTTCAAGCCTCGTCTAGTCTTTCAATCATAAGATTGAACTTTGCATTTTATTTTAAATTACAATAGAAAACATTAATAAATAGGGGAAAATCATTTTAACTCTACATTTCACATGGATTAATTTGATAAAAATTAAAGCTGTTGTTTGACTCTCCTGAGCTCATCAGCTTTATACACCAAAAATACCAAACATTTGGCCTTTTCCAGCAAAATATTTTATAATGAAAATCTTTTTTCCATTTGCCAGTTCTTGAACTTCATATATGACATGAAGCACTATTCCAATCATAAGTGCATAATCAAGTAAGAAATTATCTAGCTTGCCATAAGATGGTTCATAATGGAACTTGTTGTAACACAACTGCCTGTCCATTGTGCATTTGTACAACTGATGCTAAATTAGTACCATCTGAGTTATTTGGTTTTCAGGGAAATAGCGTTAACAAAGGAAATTAAACTATCAGGGGGAAAAAACTTTTTATTCGTCTAATTTGCTTGTGGCTGACCAGAGCACTTGGTCATCTCCTGATGGGCTCTGGGTTCATTATATTCTCTGAGGCTTTATGGGAAATTAATAAGAAGATGAAATAGAGAATGACAAAACAAAATTAATCCAAGAAAAATAACTCATTATTTGTAACTTTCCATGATCATGGAAAGATTGTAACTATTGATGCAAGAGACAGAAGAATTTTGTGCCATTTCATTTTTGAGTAGGAAATACTACCTGGCTATGAATTAAAATAATATTAAAAACAATGCAGTAAATGGTCTCACTCCCATTCTGCTTCTATCTGCCCTGTTTACCACCTGCCACTCCAAAAAGTAATCAATGTTATTAGTTTCTTGTGTATATCTTTAGTTTCTTTATGCCCTAGCTGGTTTGGCTCAGTGGATAGTGTCGGCCTGTGGACTGAAGGGTCCCAGGCTCAATTCTGGTCAAGGGCACATGCCCAAGTTGCAGGCCTGATCCCCAGTAGGGGGTGTGAAGGAGGCAGCCGATCAATGATTCTCTTTCATCATTGATGTTTCTATCTCTCTCTCCCTCTCCCTTCCTCTCTGAAATCAATAAAAATATATTTGTAAAAAAAAAAAAAAAAAAAAAAAGGAGTGAAATGTAAATTTATATTCCTATTCTTTCCACATTTTTATACAAAATATAGAAAATTATTTACATTGCTCCAGACTTTTTAATTTTTTACTGCTTAATACTTCTGGGAGAATTTTCCATTTTAGTAGATAGGAAATGTTTTCTTTTTTAGAACTACCTGCTATTACATTGTAGGCTATGGACCAAATTTTTTTAAGTCAGTCTCTTACTGATGGGCACTTGGGTTATTTTCAACCTTTTGCTGTTACAAATAAGGCTACAACAAATAAGCTTGTATATAAATCATTCTTTTTTGGGTGCAATTTTATCTGTAGGATAAATTCCCAGAAGTTAAATTGCTAGGTCCAAGAGAAATGCATTTATAATTTTGATAGATAATGCCAAGTTGCACTTTATAGAAATGGTACCATTTCAAACTGTTAGGTGGAAAATTGCTTTTTTTTTTCTATAGGTGTAATTAGCATTTATCTTATTATGCATATTTTGAATATATTTTAAATTTTTTAAGATCCAGTTGTATTTCCTTTTCTGTGATATTATTCACTTTAAAAAACACATCTACTCTTTTTCTTACCAACCTCTAGAAACTCTGTATATATTAGGGAGATTAATCTTTTATTCAAAAGAATTACAGATAATTTTCCCTAATATGTTATTTCCCTTTTGATTAGCTTATTGTAGTTTTTACACTGCAGAAGTTTTTCCTATATATGTAAATTTTAATTGGTCAAATTATTACTCTTTTTTTTTAATTCTCAGCTGAGGATATGTTTTTCATTGATTCCAGAGACGGGTCAGGAGAGACAAAGACAGAGGCATCGATGTGAGACAAAAACATGGATCAGCTGCCTCCCATATGCACCTTGACCAAGGATAAAACCTATAACCTAGGTATGTTCCCTGACCGGGAATCAAACCCTTCAGTGCACAGAACAACACTCCACCCAACTGAACCACACTGGCCAGGGCTCAGTCTTCTTTTATGACTATTTTATTATCCTAATACCAGTATCATTTAATGAAATTTATTCTGCATTTTCCCCACAAATAAGAGATGCCCCATAATTTTGTAAGAAAACAATCATGTAAGATTTAGTAAATAAGTTGCTAGGTTTCAGCTAAGTACTCAAACCATATTACCATATATTGTATTTTAAATTCACTCTTCCTTGAAATAGAGATAGAAATGAACAGCTCAGTTTTAAAAAGGTGATAATTTTGGCCCAACCTATAATGTATAAAGGAAATCACTAAATTCATTGGAACACTTTTTTAAATACTTCTTGACAATAGTTTTATGTGGTTATTCTAAAAGAACTATTATCAAAAAGGATCACTAAAAGATATGTAATAATAATAAACAATAGCAATAAAGTGCCCATTAATAACTAGAGAATTGATTAGGCAATATTGTACATTTTATGTCCTTTAATTTTCAAAACAACCTTACAAAGCCTATTACATCATTGTGAAATTTTTTTTTTTTTAAATATATTTTATTGATTTTTTACAGAGAGGAAGGGAGAGAGATAGAGAGTCAGAAACATCGATGAGAGAGAAACATCGATCAGCCACCTCCTGCACATCCCCCACCGGGGATGTGCCCGCAACCCAGGTACATGCCCTTGACCGGAATCGAACCCGGGACCCTTCAGTCCGCAGGCCGACGCTCTATCCACTGAGCCAAACCGGTTTCGGCCATCATTGTGAAATTTAAAAACAACTGAGGCTCAGTCATAAGAGAGCCAGAGTTGAAATTTAAGTCTGCCTTTTACCTAAACTTGTGTTCTGTAATACACCAATATTCATTATAGATAGGTAGATAGATGATAGATAGATAGATAGATAGATAGATAGATAGATAGATAGATGATAGATAGATAGATAGATAGATATGGATATATGTGGATATTCCACTCTTCCTGCAAGCTTTTTCCTTTTTTTGCATCTTGCCCTAGTAAACATAGAATACAGAAAATAATGTGGTCTTCTTTTATAATTAAACTAGAGGCCCAGTGCATGAATTCATGCACAGGTGGGGTCCAGCCGGCCCAGGCCCAATCAGCGAATTGGGGCCAGGCCTTTTGGGAGGAGGAGATGGCAGGAGGTTGGCTGGCTGGCCTGCCCCAATCGGGGCCCTATTAGGGCTGGGCCGGCTGGGAGAGGGGCCACGGGCAATTGGCTGGTGGGCCCCACCCCTGATTGGAGGGGAGGCCAATTGGGGGCAGGGCTGGCTGTGGGGAGGGGCTGTGGGTAGTGGGCCAGCCAGCCCTGCCCCTGAATGGGGCCAGGGGAGGGGCCAGAGGAGGTTGGCTGGCCAGCCCCACCCCCAATTGGTGTGGGTGGGGCCCATTGGGGATGGGGCCAGCTGGTGGGAAGGGCTGCAGGAGGTTGGCCAGCTGGCCCTGCCCCCTATTGGGTTTGGGGGAGCAATCAGGGGTGGGGCTGGCCAGGGGGCAGCGTTGTGGGCCAATCAGGGTGGGGCTGGCCAGGGGTAGGGCCATGGAGGGGTTGGCAGGCCAACCCGCCCTCAATTGGGGTAGGAGAGGCCAATCAGGGGTGGGGCCGGCCAGGGGGAGCAGCCTCAGGAGGTTGGCTGGCCAGCCCCACCCACCCCATCAGGCCAGTTCACTGGCCACAGTGGGCATCATAGCTACCAGTCGTTCTGGTCATTACAGCATTCTGGTCACTGGCTTTTTATATATACAGATATCCTGTGGGAATATCTAGTCATCACCAAAACCATATCGAACTATTCATTTGTCTCCTTCTCCCTAAGGCAGTGATGGTGAACCTATGACACACGTGTCAGAGGTGACACGTGAACTCATATTTTTGGTTGATTTTTCTTTGTTAAATGGCATTGAAATATATAAAATAAATATCAAAAATATAAGTCTTTGTTTTACGATGGTTGCAAATATCAAAAAATGTGTATATGTGACACCGCACCAGAGTTAAGTTAGGGTTTTTCAAAATGCTGACACGTTGAGCTCAAAAGGTTCGCCATCACTGCCCTAGGGCTTTCCTAACTAGCTCCCTCTTTCAGCCACTCAGCAGCTGCCTCCATCAAGCTCTAGCCCGACTTAGAACACACTTTGGTAACAGCTCTTGGCAATTAACATTACCCTCTTGTTTCCTGCCGATGTCCCAGCTTCCCTCACACGCCATTTTTCAGCACCATTCCCACCCCGCTCCCATTTAAAGGTACTGACTTATTCACATTTATGTCCAGACCCAAGCCTGGCACTAAGAGTACTCGTAAGTATTTATCAAATAACACCTTAAATGATCTCCTGTTTCCCTTTCTAAACTCCACCTTGTTTCCTGGGATGCATCACTGTCTCCTTCCCACCAGCCCCCTGCCCCACCTTTAGCCCTATGCCTTCATGCTGCTGACCACCAAACCCCCACATAGGCAGTGTCCTGTGATGAGATTATTCTGTGCTTCAAAGTTATTCTTCCCTCATCCAATAAGATCCTTATCTCTATAGTATGCTGGTCTCAACCAAATGGCCCTGAGTGAAAGTA
Source organism: Myotis myotis (assembly GCF_014108235.1). Classification (NCBI taxonomy): domain Eukaryota; kingdom Metazoa; phylum Chordata; class Mammalia; order Chiroptera; family Vespertilionidae; genus Myotis; species Myotis myotis. Next base: position 181,387,583 of record NW_023416335.1, read on the forward strand.
CATTAACTGAAACTGTTAGTGGACACTAAAAAGCCCGAAGTGTTGGTTACCCAAACGAAATCTCATTATAAAAGAGGCAAAGCTAAACCAAAGAAACAGACTGCTAATACAGCCTTAGAGAAGTTTGGGCAGAGGAGGAAGACATCCACACAACTACCCATTCTTCACACCCCATTCTAGATATAGATATAGGCACAAAAGTTAACAAAAAGGAAACCAAACCCCACACCATATTTTGAATATTTGAGATTTGTCATTGCTATATTTCCTATTTTCCTATTATCTTCTTTCTATGTGAAGGCAAGTGCAGACATTTTTTAGTTAATTCAGGTTTCATATTACAATCAATTTAAGGTATAATTATTTATCACTCAATCTCACTGTTGTTGTTGTTTTTAGTTTATGAAACCCCACAGAGAGTTTTACCAACCTACATAGGCTCATTTGTATCTAATAAGTTTTTGATTCGTTGATACCATCGGAAAAGCTAAAAAATATCATTAATTTCTGCACATAAGAATTTTTCTGGCATATTAAATCACTGTTGCAATTCGTTTGATTCATCATATTAACAAACTAAGAAATAAAAACTACATGGTCTTCTCAATAGATTCAGAAAAGCAATTAAGAATATACTGGAAATTCTAAAACCTGATAAGGAGTATCCATAAAAACCTACAGCTAACATCATATTGTATTAGTTTGCTAGGCTGCCATGCAAAATACTGCAGACTGGGTGGTTTAAACAATAGAAATTAATTTTCTCACAGTTCTGAAGGTTACAAGTCCAGGATCCAGGTGTTAGCAAATCTAGTACTAGTCTGAGGCCACTCCTTGATTTATAGATGGCCCTCTCTCTGTCTCCATATGATCTTTTCTCTGTACTTGTACATATCTGTGACATAATCTCCTCTTCTTCTAAAGACTCCAGTCATAGTGGAATAGGGCCGATCCATATGACCTCATTTTACTTTTCCGGTTCCTTTAAGAACCCTATCTCTAAATCCAGTTGCATTCTGAGGTACTGGCACTAAGGGTTTAGACATATGAGGTTTGGAAGCACAAAATTCATCCCAGTACAATGGTGATAAATAAAGCTTTTCCCTAAGATCAGGACCAGGCAAGGATGTCTGCTTTCACTGTTCTTTTCAACATTGTACTGGAGGTCTAGTTACTTTACTAAGGCAAGAAAAAGGGGGGGGGGGGGGTCCAGATAGGAAAGGAAGAAATAAAACTATCTTTCTTCAAAGACAACATGATCATCTATTTACAAAACCCAGTGATATCTTCAGAAATAACTATTAGAATTAGTAAGTGAGTTTAAAAGTTTTAGAAAAAATAGCCAAAATACAAAATTCAAATTAATTTCTATATGCTGCTAATAAACAATTAAAGTGACATTTAAAAATATAATTTACAATAGGATCAAAAAGCATAAAATACTTAGGAGTAAATCTCATAAAATATGTGCAAAATTTGTATAATGAAAACAAGAAAACGTTGCTGAAAGAAATTAAAGATTTAAATAAATGTAGACATACACATTTTTCATTTGTTAGAAGACTCAACATTGTTAAGATGCTAAATGTCTCTCCCACCCCACAATTGATCTATAGATTCAACTCAAACCCAATCAAGCCTGGCTGCCATGGCTCAGTGGTTGTGTCAACCTATGAACCAGTAGGTCATGGCTCGATTCCCGGTCAGGGCACATGCCCAGGTTATGGGCTCAATCCCCAGTGTGGGGTATGAAGGAGGCAACCAATCAATAATTCTCTCTCATCATTGATGTTTCTATCTCTCTCTCTCTTCCTTCTTCTCTGAAATATATATTTTTTTCATATATATATATATATTAGAGGCCTGGTGCATGAAATTCGTGCACAGGGTGGGGAGCAGTCCTTCAGCCCTGCTTGCACCCTCTAACAATCTGAGACCTCTGGCTCCTAACCACTTGCCTGCCAGCCTGCCTGATTGTCCCTAACCACTCTGCCTACCTGATCACCCCAAATGCCCACCTGTCTGCCTGATTACCCCTAACTGTCTCTGCCTGCCTGCCTCATTGCCCCTCATATTACACTTTTATTATTATATATAGTTGCCTTGCTTCAAGTTGTAAGGACCTGCTTATCATAGAGATAGAAAAGTTTTAATTTTTACTATTGATTATGGCAATTAACTAACACAGATGGCCACCAAAGAGGTGACTTACCAAAGGGTGTATAGCAAATGGTGCTGCTAAGTCCTCTTCCATGAAAACGTGCATGTTGTGCATTGTATCTGCCTGGGTACATGAAAGAGTGAAGTTTCTGTCTGTCTATGCAATCATATGAGAGAATTGTGTGAGACCCCAGCCCAGTCTGGTTTGGTGCTCACAGAATAATAGAGCTCTTTTTTTTTTTCTTTGCTCCATTGGTGGAGATTTCCTAGAAGTTGCAGGATATCTTCCTTTTAATTTTTCCTTGACACGCCGACTTATGTCTCTCACCTTTGCTTTCTCTCCATGCCACCCTCCCCCCGCCCCCCCCCCCGCCCGCCCCCCGCTGCAACAGTAACTTGCTCCTGGCTCACTTCACTCGAGTGGAGATCGCGCAATGCATCCGCCACCAGAACTACAATTCCCAGCATTTCTGGTGCTCCCCACACTCCGGCCCAAGGCCCCTCCCCTCCCCTCCCTCTGCATGGCCAGGGTGCAGACACTGGGCTTGTGTTGCCGGGGTGACGCCGCCAGTGTCCCACGCTGGCCACTATGGGCGCCACCATCTTTGTCATGGAGTGATGGTTAATTTACATAGTACTCTTTTATTAGATAGGATATATTTTAATCTCAGAAGGCTTTTCTGTAGAAACTACCAAACTGATTCTGAAAATGCAAAGGGCCTACAATAGCCAAAATGATTTGAAAAGGAAAAAAAATTTGATGAACTAACTCTGATCTTTTTAAATATATAGAACTATCTCTATTGACCAACAATATTCAAATAAACTAATGAAAGAGAACAAAAAATTATAAATATTCCTACCCATATATGGACAACTGATTTTTGAGGAGGATACGAACATAGTTCAGTGGAGAAAGGATAATCTTCTCAATAAATGGTACCATTTTCAACAAATAAATCAGTTTTTAACACATTGTATGCAGGAAACGTGTTTACACGTTTTACGTATTTATACGTTCTACCAGTGTAGTAGAGCGTGGGACACGTATTAATACGTTATTTATAGACTAGCGGTAGAATGCGGGTAACGTGTAAATACGTAAACTAAAGTTATCGTAATTTTACTGAACATTGCCATTTGCGCAAAAAATTAGCAAAAATGGCCCGCGCCACCTGTTGGCGCGCGATAAAAACTACCCGCAAACAATGTGTTAAAATGAACTTCAATCCATACCTCATACCATATAGGAAAATAAACTCCAAACAGATCATAGACCCGCACTGGCCAGTGTGGCTCAGTTGGGTGCCATCCCATGCACCAACAGGTTGCCATTTGGATCCCCAGTCAGGGCACATGCTCGGATTATGGGCTCAGTCCCTGGTAGGGGGTGTACGGGAGGCAGCCAATGGATGTTTCTCTTTCTTTCTCTAAAAATCATTTTAGTAACTACAAATGATACCACCTGTATTAAAAATGTTGGAGAAATAACAGACCTTTCAATAGGTACTTGGAAAACTGGTTGTTACGTTTCCAAATTTATGTTCTTAAAAAATTATTCTGCTTTTATTCCTGCAAGCAACTCTTTTTCTACAAATAGTTGTGAATACAGGCCTTCTGGAATTCAGATAAATACACCTTTTATAAAAATGAGATATCTAGATTAAAGGTAACAGCTTAATTTCATGGACTGCCTTTTGTTCTGAGGAAGATGTGAGAAGGGAGGAGGAACTGATTGTATCCAGAGGGGTGGTTCATCCATAGCAGTGCATGGATAAAGATGAGTGTAATGCTCCTAAGTTATTTGGGGGGTAAAAAACTGTTAGTTAAACTGACATTTAATTTGTAATAACTATATAAGTAACCAATTAAAGAAGAAAATTAGGTTGTTAAAAATATTTTTAAAAATAGATCATAGATGTAAATGTAAGATTAATAGCATAGAACTTCTTAAGGAAAAACATAAATTAGAATCTTTGTGAACTTAAGTTAGGCAAAGATTTCTTAGAAATGAGGAGAAAGATGAATATAATGATCTATAAAAAGAAAAGTTAATAGACTGGAATTTTATCAAAATTAAGGATATCTGCTCTTCTAAAGACACTATTAAGAGAATAAACAGACAGCCACAGACTGGAGGAAAATATTTTTAAATCCCATAACCAACAAAGGACTTATATCCTAATCTTCATCAAAATTTACTCTGCCTTTTCTTGTGCTGTTCTCTCAGATTAGGAAACTCTCTCCTATCATTCCCTATCATTCTCTCTCTCTCTATTGAACTTCTTGCTCTTCAAAGTCTAATTCAAGCCCAAATAAAATGCCATCTCTCTGCAAAGCTGTTCTCAATATTTCTAGTCAACATGAGCTGCTCCTGTCCTTATAATCTCACCTTATTTCATTTCGCCTTTGTAATAGAGTTAACTTTTCTATGCTCATCAGCTGTACTACACTAAAAGTTCTTTTAGAAAGGGGCTGTTATTTTTGTTTTAATTCTATTTATGGTCTAGCAGAGGTTTTGATTATAGAAGTACTCTGTAACTGCTTTAAGGGTGGGTGCATGCATGGAAGAAAAGAACAGAAAATAACATATCCCATTCCCTTAGCTCAAGTTTTCTTCTAGAAGGCAACTTCTATTCTAATAATCCAATCAGTGCAGATGTGCTTAATGGCGCTCATGTGTTATCTACACATGGAGCTCATTTTAAACATGTCTCCCTGGAGATAACCTCTTAACCCAAAGGAGCGATTCTTGTGGCAGACATTTCAGACATTCTGGAAGGCTGGTGGGGAAAATAAACATTAAGAAAAATAAGACCTTACAATGCCCTCGTATGGTCCCGGATGGCAGCCCGTCCTTGGAACAGTGGTGCAGAAAATGACTCTCACCAGCTGAGCCAATAGATTTCTTCAAGACTCTTCAATGATCTCTAGGGAGCAGCTGTGAGACTAGAAAAATCTGACTTTCTGCCTCTATCTTACCTAAAAATTAGAGATTCCTAGTATATTATGTAGTCTTCATGATAGGGATACTGAGGGACAGAGGGGTCCAGAGATCACAGGATAGTTAAGAGGCAAAACATATTGTTATGTATTTCTCTTATGCTGAGGTCAGAAGCCCTTAGAGCAGTGGTTCTCAACCTTCTGGCCCTTTAAATACAATTCCTCATGTTGTGACCCAACCATAAAATTATTTTCATTGCTACTTCATAACTGTAATGTTGCTACTGTTATGAATCGTAATGTAAATATCTGATATGCAGGATGGTCTTAGGTGACCCCTGTGAAAGGGTCGTTCGACCGCCAAAGGGGTCGTGACCCATAGGTTGAGAACCACTGCCTTATAGGGTCTCTTAGATCATGTTGCTTTACTACTTCATTAAATACTGTAAAAATAGTTGACATGTTACTAAAATTGCTATTCATCAATACTAAAAGCAATACTAACAGTTGAGGGACACAGATTATTTATGAGAGTCCAATAATATTTTCATCATTGTCTTAGTTTAAGAGCTACTTCTTTTTCACAGGCTGATCTACCCTACTCAGAAAGAAATAAAATGCGTGTTTAATGTAGCAGCAACTAAACAGAGGCTACAAAGACTATGAAAAGACCTTTAAGGTTAAAGTTATGAAATATCAACTCCATGACAACTCAGAAGCCCGCAGAGTATAATATATTATGCACTTTGTTTGCAAGACTGTAAAATCCGCAAGTGTGAGAATTATGTCTTGCTTCTTCACATGTCCCCATTCATTCATTCATTTATTTACCATATATTTTCTGTGTACCTAATATATGAAAGACTATTTTGATCTAGGGACATGGTAACAAAGAAAGAGACAAAGTCCTTTTTCTCACAGCATTGATATTCTAATGGGAGTACACAAGCAGAGGATGATAAATGCTCTTCAGAGAATTAAAATAGGACAAAGTACTTGAGAGTTACCAAGCAGCCACCAGATTGGGTAGTTGGGAGAGATCTGCTGATGAGGCAACATTTAGGCTGAGAACTGAAGGGAAGAAAGAAATTGGGCACGCAAAGAAAGCACTTTCACGAAAGAGGAACAGTCTGTTATGGCACAAAGGAGGTTGGCATGTTCCAACAAAAGAAAGAAACATAATGTAGCCAGAGCATGAGTGTGGAAGAGAGAATTAATGGATGAGGAGAAAGACACAGGCAGGGTACAAGTTAAGAGGACTTTGTGAGAAAGAAGGAGAAGATCAGATTTTGTTCTATGTATGATAGGAAGTCAGCAAGAAGGTTGTGGCCATTGAATCCCGTGATCTGATTTATATTCTTAAAAGATCCCTCTGGCTGAGCATGGAGAGTGGGTTGTGGGGCAGGCCAGAGTGGAGGGAAGGAGACTAGTTAGGATAGTATCACGGTAGTTAGTCCAGGAAACAGTGAATAGTAACTTGGACTAGGGGTATCACAGTAGTTAGTCCAGGGAACAGTGAATAGTAACTTGGACTAGGGGTATCACAGTAGTTAGTCCAGGGAACAGTGAATAGCAACTTGGACTAGGGCTAGAGTAGCAGCAATAAAAAGAAATGGATAGATTTTTGCAGGTAGAATTGACAAGACTTGATGCTAAACCAGATATGGCATTTGTGGGAAAGGATTCAAGGATAATACCCAGATTTTTAGCTTGACTAAGTAGATCGCTGTGACTTAATAGGTACTAAAAAAAATCACTGTTTAATTAAATTTTAATTTATTTAACCTCATTAGACCAATATTAACCACCATAAAAATGTAAAACAGAAATTTTAGACATTTTACAATCCAATATTTTACAAATAATAAAAATGAATTCACACCAAGTGGGTAAGAGACGTGCCCAAAGTCAGATGCTAGTGAGTGACAGAGTTGGTATTATGACATAGATTTCTTTGATTTACAATCCACTGCTCTTTTAGTGATGCCAGGCTAAATACAACACAGCCACAGAAGTTGCTCCTACCGCCTCAGGGCAACAGGACAACATCAGACAATATGAGCAATGTTGTGATGAATGGTCTCTTCCCCTAAAATATGGTCTCTTCCCCGCTGTACATGGAGAGCCAGGAACATGAGAGACGGCCAATACCTGTTCCCCTCCACCTGCCATAAGATCTGTTCGTTTTACCTCTTCCATAATCTCTAATCCAACAGCTTTAGTCCATCTCCTCTGCTATTTCTCTAGTCCAAACTCCCTCTTCCAGGCCATTCCCACCAGCACCAGACTAATCTTTTTAAAGATTTCTAAGTCCCTTAGAAATATCATGCTCTTTCCTGCTCAAGGAGACATGCTAACCTGCTCCCGGTAACCTCTCTCTTTGCCCATCCCACTCCCTTCTACTTGGGCCTGGTTAATTCACATTCTCCTTTTAAAGCTTTGCTCAACTTTTGTTTCCTCAAGTACATTGTTGTTTTTTTCCACCACCACCGCCACCCTACAACTAGGTCAGGTATTCCTGTTATATTTTTTACAGATCATTTTTAATTTTTTTTAGAACTTACTGTGTTTCAATAATTAATTGTGCAATTAGTTGTTTAATGTCCATCTTGCCTGGTAGTTGAATATCTGCCACTCCTGCTAGAATCTCTGGTTCATGAAGATTCAGACCCTATCAGTCTTGTTTACTCTGTTTCTGCAAGACCTACAGAGTGCCTAATATACCAAGGTAGTTAATTAACATTAGATAATTAAATAAATTAAGGTATATGTTCTTTTTGGTTGTAGACAAGCGATGTCTCACATTTTATTATTACTAGAAAGTTTTATAAATGCTAATTTCATATGACTATATTTGTCAGGAAACTAAATAGTTAAAAGATAGTAAGCATGGTTAACATACACAAAAGGAAACAAGGAAGGCTTGGGGTGAGTAAAAAATTAATCAGTGTTACTTGAACATTTACACAGCATTTACTTTTACATACATTATATCACAGAGTCCTTCCCTCACCAGCCTATCAAAAATAGTTTGCCCAAACAGCCCACCCTACCACCCACCACCCATGGAAAACACTTTCTAATTACTCTGCTTTATTTATCTTCATAGACTTTAATTGCTACTCACTACTATATTATCTATTTGCTTACTTGTCTGCCTTTCTCTCTATAATATAAGCTCCAGTGAGGGCAGGGACATTGTATTGTTTAATACTACATTCCCACTAGTACCTGGAACATGGCAATTGCATAATAAATATTTGTTGAATGAATGAAAGACAACATTGAGCTATCTGAACTAGGTAACAAGAGATTATTATTCCCATTTTGCATGTGACAAAACTATTACTCTAAGAGCATGAATTACTGCATGGTCAAAATTACATCATTTGTAAATGAGCAAGCCCCAATTCAAATTCAGTACTCCAGGGCAGGGTACTTGCCCACACTTGGTAAAAAGGCTTGAAGCAGGAGGATAATTTATTAATTCAGAATGGTTATTCATTTTGAGCAGTGGTTCTCAACCTTGGCTGCACATTAGAATCACCTGGGAATCTTTTTAAAATCCTGATTTCTGGGCCTCATCCTCTGGAAATTCTGTTTCTTTGTTACTAATGTTGTGGCCCCACCCCATAACAAAGAAACAGAATTTCCAGAGGATGAGGCCCAGAAATCAGGATTTTAAAAAGATTCCCAGGTGATTCTAATGTGCAGCCAAGGTTGAGAACCACTGATTTAGAGTTAGATTTCTGATTGTTGTGACCAAGTATGGGTGAAGATACCTGACAAGCTAACCCTGGATGATCAACCAGCAAGACTTTGCTTCTTATATCCTAACCAGATTTGATGGTGGTAGGAGAGGAGTTTATTGAGATTCTGCCACTCCTGCTAGAATCTCTGATTCATGAAGATTCAGACCATATCAGTCTTGTTTCCTTTGTATCTGCAATACCTACAGAGTGCCTAATATACCAAGATTGGTAGTACTAGAGATTTGGGTGGAAATGGGAAATAGGAGGGAAAGGCTTCAAATAAACAAGGTGCCTTATGGGTATTCCTCCATTACCTGACCCATGGATAACACCCCCATTATTGCTACTGTCATTTCTCATCTGAGGAGAGATTGCCAGGAAGAAGACCCAGATCTACCTGCATCAGAAATAGTTGTACTGGCATGGCCGGTATGGTCGAGTGTCAACCCATGAACCAGGAGGTCACAGTTCAATTCCTGGTCAGGGGACATGCCCTCGATGCAGGCTGGATCCCCAGTAGAGGTTGTGTAGAAGGTGGCCAATCAATGATTCTCTCTCATCATTGATGTTTCTATCTCTCTAACGCTCTCCCTTCCTCTCTTAAATCAATAAAAATATATTTTAAAAAAAGAAATAGCTGTGTTATTAGTTAAAAATGGAAACTGTGGTACCACACCCAGAACTGATGAATCACAAACTCTGGGGTAGGTTCTACCAATGTACCTTTTTAACAAGCACCTGGCTGATACCTATACATGTATGAAAGTTTGATCACCACTGATTTAAAAATTGGGATAATTAGCATGTCGACATGATACTTAGACACATTAAAGAGCATAAAAGATGAGGCTGATATAAACACTCCCAGCCCAGAGCCAATATGGTTAAGAAAAAAAATTAATGAACAGGTATATCTGTTTATAATTTTATTTTTACACAGCTGAACACAATCAAAGTAATACTCCCTGAAATGTTTGCTTTGATTTTTTTTCTCTTCAGTCATAAAATTTTCTATGAAAATAATCAGTATGAAAAAATCTTCACATACCTATGAGCTGATTAGTAGTAGTGTTAAGAATAATAAATAAATCTGTTTGCTTATTAATTACTAAGTAACTGGAAGCAATTTTTATTTTAAACTTTTGTGACTTCTTTAGTTGTTTTTTTTTCTATTTATTTGGTTTATTGGCATAACTGGAGACACTAGGTAACAGATTCCTGGGCAAATTCTTCACAACAAATCTACGTAATTATATGTGAGAAAAACAGTAACTTCCTCAAGGAGCTTTTATAAGAACTATATGAGACACCACAGAAAAAGTTCCCAGCCCGCTTGATGAAACTCAACAAATGGGAGCTGTTATTACTATATTTCAATTCCTAAATAAGATGCACCTATGTCCAAATATAAAGAGAGGAGGCAAAGTTTTTGAGATTTGTTTTACCTCTTTAAAAGATCTTCTAAATTATGCCTAAGATATTTGGAGACACACTACTATTTTGGATTTACCTCTCTTTATTACTAACACAGATATTAAGAGCCAGCCACCATTCTTGATGTAGACAGTGACAGAACCCTGACAACTAACACTTCAGGAATAGAGCTGTGGTCCAGAGGTCACAGCCCCTCTGTTGGCCCTGACTCCAGAACCTTCCTTGACTTCTTCTCCCTGAGATGGTGTGGTCACCATTTCAGGCACATGAATTGGTCAGGTTCCTTTCTTTACCAACAAGATGTCAAACTTGCCTCCCACTAGTTATTTACTGATCATCAGAAAAGAACATTTGATTCCCAGCTATTTTCCAGAAAGTTAACCTCAAATTCTTCATCACAACTCTTAATTGTCTATGATAATATTTTAAAAGCTTGGCTAAAGGGTGAACCATCTGTCTACTTCTCAAAACACTCCAAATTTTATCCTTAATGAAGATAGGCACACAAAGAGCTACCCACCTGGAAGTTTGGGCCCTCATAGAGCTACACTACAGTGCATGACCATGAACAGGAGCAGTACCACCATGTTCATGTTCATTCCCTCCACATCCTGTGGTGTCACTCGTACCAGGACTCATAGGAGACAATTTTGTCTTAGTCCCTCAGCACCTGGGTGGCTCAAGAAAGAGCTCTCTAAAATCCTAGGACTGAAATCTCACATCTGAAATCCTAATTCCCCAGCCTCAAACTTTTTTTTTTTCCCTCTAACAGAACAAGCAGGCAAACACACACACACACACACACACACACACACACACACACACACACCAAAAAAACCACCTGTTTAACTATGTAGGTCACCTACTCTAGCTTTTTCTCCATTTAAAGTATGTTAATTAGAACAGAAGACAGGTTTTGTGCCAATGTTATAGCACAAATTGAAACATTTGCCTTTTGGAAAGATCATCTTGGTCTACAAAGTGGAAACTTACCACTGAAAATTTTCTTCAAGGTTTTGAAAATGAAAAGCTATGTTTTCTGCAGGTTAATCAGTAAAACCAAAGATGTGAATTCTGATCATTATTTCCAGAAAAGTTGCAAAGTATCGGTCAAGCCTCCTGCTTGCATTCATTGAAAACTAACCCTGACTCACTTAGACAGAAAGGAATTTTTTTTAAGGATGCTGGGCAGGTACAGGTAAGAAAACTAGAGAATCAAGCCTGGGGACCTATCAATCAGAAACCGTACCCGAAATCATGGAACCACCACTGCCACTCCCAATGGCATGGGCCCTTGATTGTTGTGATGCTCTTCTTTGAGTCTCTTTTTCACATCTATTTTTACTACTTGCTTGTCTTTTCCTTTTCAAGTCAAAGTTTATTCCTTTAAGGTTCCTTTCTAAAGCAAGCCAAAAGCATTTTAGTTCTATGATCAAAATTCATAAGAGCAATGACCTTTTCTTTAAAGCGTTAGAGATATCTAGTTCGAGGCTCTTCAAAATCCAAAGAATTCAAAACCTCCCTGGGGATGTGAAACGGCTATATTGGGGGGGGGGGGGGGTAGAAGCCTATGTGAAACCAAAAACTTTAACAAGAGCCAAAGCTACACAACTGTCCATGTTGCAAAAAGAAACCAAATATTGAAGGGAAAAAAAAGAAGGTGGGCTTTGAAGTACTGAGGTTGAATTTAAACTCTAAGCTTCTGGCTATGTGACATTTAAGCAAGTTGCTAAAGCTTCTGAAATTTAGCTTTCTAATGTTTAGGTGCACATAAAAGCTGCCTTGCACTTGGACTATAAGGACTAGAAAAATGTTTGTGACATGCCTTCTACATAATGGAGACTTTAAAATGCTAGCTATTACTCCATTATTTCTAGTTCAATTACTTTTAGAAATTAAAGTATTAACTACAACTTGGATAATTACACACCAATAAAATAACCACTTAAAAAATATTGCTTAATAATGAAAGCTTTGAACAAAATAGTTGTTTTTCAGGAAAAAAAGTAGGTTGTCCTGCCCTGACCTGTTTGGCTCAGTGGATAGAGCATCCGTCTGCGGACTGAAGGGTCCCGGCTTCGATTCTGGTCAAGCGCATGTGCCTTGGTTGCGGGCACATCCCCGGTGTCGGGTGTGCAGGAGGCAGCTGATTGATGTTCCTCTCTCATCAATGTTTCTAACTCTCTATCCTTCTCCCTTCCTCTCTGTAAAAAAATCAATAAAATATATTTTTTAAAAAATAGGTTGTCCTGCCTTATATATTTAAAAATACACAGTTACTGGCCTAGCTTGATAACTGCGGAAAGACTTGCAGTCATTTTGAGCCTGTCCTACAAGGGGGATGAGCAAAGTGTCTCTCTGGTGACTCACCAGCTTCCTCAGTCCCTTGCTTCCTTTTGCCTTCCTCTTCCTCTTGCCACACATGTGTTGTATGTTTCTTCTTTAGTATTCCCATCATGGAGAAGAGCATATGAAAACTGTATATGAGGAAATACTATGTAGTCAGAGCGCCTTTTAAGAAGAGGAAGGAACAATTTGCAAAATAAGGCTCTTTTATTATATAATTTTAGTTTTCTAAACGTGCCTTACATTGTCATATGCTAACCAAAAGCACTAAAAATAACTGGTTTCAGACACTCTGCATCTGAGTATCTAATGACCAATGAAAATACAACTTTTCTGGCTCGGCCAGTGTGGCTCAGTGGTTGAGCTTCGACCCATGAACCAGGAGGTCACAGGTTTGATTCCCAGTCAGGGAACATACCCGATTGTAGGCTCGATCCCCAGTGTGGCCTAGTCAGGAGGCAGCCTATCAAAGATGCGCTCTTATTATTGATGTTTCTATCTCTCTCCTTTCATCTCTGAAATCAATATAGGGTCCTTGAGAGCCCATGAAAGAAGAAGTAAAACATCAAATTTAATTGTTCCGGTAAGATCACATCAAGTGAGTGAGCTACCATCAGTTATCTCATACTGGTCAGAACTTTTGAGTATGACTTACTGTATGCATATATTACTTAAAATAACGGAAAAGCAAATCATCTCAACAACCATAGTGCCAAGGACAATGTTTCCAAATAAGGGATCTGTGAGAAAAAGCCTATTATTTTGGGGGCCAAATTTTACAAGACATTAATCTATCTTATTTATCTAGTACTAAGAATTTTGTTAAACTATAACATTTTCTCAGCAGCCCTTCCCACTGCCAACATCACAGTATCTGAAGGGAGGAGCCGGTAGCCTGGGATTTCTTGGCTGAGCCTTCATCTGTTCTTGGTAACATCAGACAGCTCTTAAGCCTCTCATCAGCCACCACTGCTGAACAAATGATCAATAACCACAACTAAAAGAATTAATGTATTTTGTAAATTAAATGCATTCTTGTGTTTTCCAGAACTACATAATTTATAACAAAAAATCAATTAGTAAAACTCATTCACTATAATATATTCACAGAATTCCTCAAGAGCTAGAAATAAAAGACATTGCCCTAAAGCATTCTAAGACCTGTTCACATCCAAATACCCCATTGTAAACCAAACTAATTATCACAACAAACCTGTTTTAATTAACTTTATTTATTTATGTGCCTCTCTTAATTGCATTTCCCTTACAAGACTCATACCTTTCTAACACTGTGTGGTAAGATAAAACATATGGCTGTCTGCCAAAACTGAATTCTTACTGGACAATGGCTAAGGAATTTCTTCTATCAAGATAAACGCTGGAAGCTATTTCCTGTTGGTAACGTGGATTCTTGATGTGTGCAGCCGATCATCTCATCTCTCTGTAGGAAGAAATAATGGAGAAAGAACTGCTGAGGCTATTTGTTTTTAAGAAGTGAAGCTGGCCCAGCTGGCGTGGCTGAGTGGTGGAGGGTGGACCTATGGACCATGAGGTCATGGTTCAATTCCCTGTCAGGGCACATGCCAGGGTGGGGGGCTCAATCCCCAGTGTGGGGCGTGCAGGGGGCAACCAATCAATGATTCTGTCTCATCATTGATGCTTCTATCTCTCTCTCCCCCTCCCTTTCTCTCAGAAATCAATAAAAATATTTTTTTAAAAAAGATGTGAAGCTGGCTTGAGAATGGAGGACCCCTGGAAAAATGCAATCACTTCATTTAAGAATATGTTACAGCCAGTGTTGGGAAGATCAGCACTCCAAGAAAATAGATTCCAAAATGATTAGTTGGATAGTATTCCTTGGACAGAAACTCTGAGAAGGGAGGTGGCTCAAGAGGGAAGAAAGGCTCACACACAGGAAATTCTGGCAACACAATGTCAAATAGCAGCTGAGGAAGAGAAAAGAGAAGACATGGCAATCAAAGGCGAACCACAGACAAGTGTCACGGAACTGAAAGAACAGTGTCAGGCAGGCTAAAAGCTGAGAACAGGAAAAAGCTTTTAAAAATGCTAACAATCAACAAAAAGGGCTTTTTGTCTTTGAAGCCACAGAAGTTGGTTTTTTTTTTGGGGGGGGGGGGATGCGGGGGGGAGAGATACAAGGCTGAGGGCCACCGAAAGTGAAGAAATGATAGAAAATCCAGGATAGAAATTCCTGTTTTGTGTGTATCTCTGTCAAGGGAAATGCTAGTAAGCACCGAAGAGCAAGAAGGGATCTCAGAAGGTGGAATTAAAGACCAAAATTGGGCTGAATCATGTTCAAATACCAAGCAGTTTTATTAGATGAACTAAGCACTTCTGACTAGGTGAATTTCATTTCAGGCTTCTGGGGGGAAAAATCACAAAATGAAATGGCTGAACCTCATTGGAATTTGCATGGAGGAAACTTGGAGAAGAGGAATGGCACCAGCAGAGAGAGATGAACTAATACTGACTTAACATACCTAAAAGACGAGGAATGAGAGAGCGTGAGTTTCTTTAATTGAACTCTTAAATTGTGTGTTGATTCTGGGTAAGGCAGGAGTTGACAAAATCAAGTAGGATCAGTATGGAGCCAACATAAATGTGTGATGAACAAATCAAGCCAGACCTAGTCTTTTCTCTTTTGATAAAATTACTAGAGCAGGAGACAAGGAAAATCCTTTGGACCTATGTGTCTGAATTTCAGCAAGGCATTTGACAGGCTCAGAGTAGTCTCCCAATATGTGTCTGCAAAGAACAGACTTCCACAGGATATTCATAGGTATGCAGGGAGTGGGGTTCATACACAAGTATATATGGAAAACATGAGTTAAACAAAGTGTAATTTTTGAAGAGTAATAGATACAATAGTGTGCACTGTGGCTCTCTGGGAAGAAAATGTAGTATGCACTATCTCCTAAACATTTTTAATATGGCACCCAATTTTGTACATCTTCTTGAAATAATATTTGGAAACTGGTTTATTGAGACAAAAATACACAAAATCTGCAATTAGAAATTGTCCTAATTATTTGATCAACCATACCCATAAACGGAGTACTGACCTGAAGAGAGGTCTCCAATGGGGAAACACAAACCTCTGTCCTTAATACTTCCCTTAACTTCATTACCATTGACTTGTTTGAAAAATTGGGCAGCACTTTTCAAAACTGTAAATGCTATAGAATAGGAAAGATAACCAATATGTCACCTTACAGAATCAAAATCCAAAAAGATTTCAAGTATATGCAACCATGAGTTAATTCTAATAAGATGAAGTTGAATAATAAAATATAAAGTCCTAAAAGTGGGGGGGGGGAGGACAAGTGCAAAATTGGGTAGACTGAGGGAGGAGAAAAGTTAATAGCTGTGTATATTTAAAAAACACTTCAGATTTTGACATAAATATCATTATAAATCAACAGTGTGATATAGCTGACCCCCAAAAAATTCTTACATTTCTTAGACATTAATTGAATTATAGAACCCAGCTAAGAATGGAAGCAACCTTGGCGTCCATTGACAGAAGAATGGCTAGAAAAGATACGCACATACACATACACACATAGAGGAATATTACTCGGCCATAAAAAAAAAAAAGAATGAAATCCTGCCCAGCCAGTGTGGCTCAGTGGTTGAGCGTGGAACCATGAAATAGGAGGTCACTGTTCAATTCCAGGTCAGGGCACATGTTCAGGTTGCCTGCTTGATCCCCAGTGGGGGACATGCAGGAGATAGTCAATCAATGGTTCTTTCTCATTATTAATGTTTCTATCTCTCTCTCCCTCTCCCTTCCTCTCTCTGAAATCAATAAAAAGAATTTTTTTAAAAAAGGAATGAAATCTTACTACTTGTGACATCATGGATGGACCTAGAGGATATTATGCTAAGTAAAATAAGTCATACAGAGAAAACCAAATACCATATTATTTCACTTATATGTGAAATCTAAAATAAAAACAAACAAAAAGAACAGATTCGTAGATACAGAGAATAAACTGATAGTTGGGGTTAGGGGATGGATAAAAAAGGTGAAGGTGAATAAGAGGTACAAACCTCCAGTTATTAAAAAAAAAAATAAGCCATGAAAATATAATATACACAATAAGAAAAATAGTTAATATTATAGTAACTTTGTATGATGATAGATGGTTATTAGGCTTATTGTGGTGATTACATTATAAGGAATATAAATGTTGAATCACTATGTTGTATACCTGAACTAATATAATATTGTATGTCAACTACACATTACTTTTTTATTGATTTCAGAGAGGAAGGAAGAGGGAGAGAGAGATAGAAACATCAATGAGGAGAGAGAATCATTGATCGGCTGCCTCCAGCACGCGCCTTACTGTAGATCGAGCCTGCAACCTGAGCACGTGCCCGGACTGGGAATCGAACCGTGACCTCCTGGTTCATAGGTCAATGCTCAACCACTGGGCCACGCCAACGGGGCCGTTAATTTAATTTTTTTTTCATTACAGAACCAAGGACAATGGAAGCAGTAGGCTACGTCTACTCTGCTCTGCCGCCACCATATCAGGGAATTCTGTTATACTTCAGGGGCCATGCTTCAAAGTCAAATTACCAAGATGAATAGAGACCAAAGGAGTTACCAGTAGGGTAACAGATCATGAAATCATTCCATGAACCTTTAAGAAATAAGGCAGAAGCTAGGACCGACTGCTTTGGCTACAGAAGGAGGATTGAGGGGGCCGCAACAGTTGTCTCCAAAAATTTGTAAAACTATCCAAATATGAAAATGGAACAATATACTTCTACAGAACAGAACTGTGTTGAGTGAAGGCTTCAAGAAGTACAGTTTTATCTGAACCTATCCTCGGATTAGAGCTGTTGGAAAATGAGTTGACTCTGACATTTGTAAGCTGTGTTCAAACAAAGGCTTGACAAATGGTTAATGGAAATATAGTAGAAGGAATTCATATGGGTGTGAAATGGACTATATCATTTTTAGGGTTATTTTTATTTTGTTTAATTATATATTTATTGTTGGAAGTATTACATGTGTTCCCCTTTTTGCCCCATTGACCCCTTCTAGCCTCCCCCACCCCTACCCCGCCCCAAGCCTTCACCATAGGATTTTTTTCTTAAACTTGAGTTTCATAATTTGGGCTAGGGGACACAGTATGACAGTCCTCACCTGATGACCTAGAGTTGTTGTAGAGAATAAAGAAATACTAGCACAAAACTAAAGAAGACCTTGGGTTCTAAGGTCTCAATCTTTTGGTCTTAGTTTGGGGTTTGAGGACAGCCAAGCCACTCTTGAAGTTAGGTGGAACCTCAGCCTTTATGACAGTCACCAGATATTAAACTTTACCAAAGACTTTGAGTTTGAGGATGTAACTGGCCTTAAGATATACCTAGTCCCACCACCAGAACTAGCCCAGCAACTGAAACAAAACTGTGCCTCTTGGAGGGAAGGGGGCGAGGACAGAGAATGGAGTAATGGATCCTTCCAACCATGAAGGAAGAGCAGCAGATGCTGGAGAATAGGTCCATGACTATATGACTCTTAGACCTATTTATAAAGAATATTGTCTCCAATCCTATATAATAAAGAGGTAATATGCAAATTGACCATCACATCCTCATATAAGATGGCCACCTCCATGTGGGCACAAGATGGCTGGAAGGGGAGGGCAGTTGGGGTGACCAGGCCTACAGGAGAGGGCAGTTGGGCTGGACCAGGACTGCAGGGGAGGGCAGTTGGGAGCGACCAGGCCTGCAGGGGAGGGCAGTTGAGGGGGACCAGGCTGGCAGGAGAGGGCAGTTAGGGGTGACCAGGCCAGCAGGGGAGGGAAGTTGGGGGCGACCAGGCTGGCAGGGGAGGGCAGCTGGGGGGGACTGGACCTGCAGGGGAGGACAGTTAGGGGCGACCAGGCCAGCAGGGGAGGGCAGTTGGGGGAGACCAGGCCGACAGGAGAGGGCAGTTTGGAGGGACTAGGCCAGCAGGGGAGCGGTTAGGTGTCAATCAGGCTGGCAGGGGAGTGGTTAGGGGGTGATCAGGCTGGCAGGCAGAAGCAGTTAGGGGTAATCAGGCAGGCAGGCAGGCGAGCGGTTGGGAGCCAGCAGTCCTGGATTGTGAGAGGGATGTCCGACTGCCGGTTTAGGCCCAATCCCTGTGGGCCTAAACCGGCAGTCGGACATCCCCCAAGGGGTCCCAGATTGGAGAGGGTGCAGGCTGGGCTGAGGGACACCCCCCTCCCCAGTGCACGAATTTCATGCACCAAGCCTCTAGTGTTATAATATTAGATTAAACAACAATAGATACTTTCTATTTCAACTTTAAAGAAATGGTTCCTGCCTGGCCAACATGGCTCAGTGGTAGAGTGTCGACCTATGAACCAGGAGGCCATGGTTCAATTCCAGGTTAGGGCACATGCCCAGTGTGGGGCATGCAGGAGACAGCCTATCGATGATTCTCTCTCATCACTGATGTTTCTATCTCTCTCTCCCTCTCCCTTCCTCTCTGAAATCAATACAAATATTTTTTTAAATGGTTCCCTATTTAGGTATAAAAATGAATTTGCATATGAATATTTGAAAAAATCATAGAATATCTAACTATAAAAAAGAATAAATGGATTTATGATGTGGCTACATCATGGAGAACACATTAAAATTCAAAATAACTAAAAAAATCATATTATCTAACATAATTTTTTTAAAAAAATAGATAAAGTAATAAATAATGACAATGATGGCAAATACTGTGTGTCAAGCACTTTTCTATGCAATATAGTAGTATATGTATTAACAACTTTTATTCCTACAATCCTGATATAGTTACTATTATAATGTCATTTTTTTCAGAGCTAAACTGAAGCACTGAGAGATAAAATAATCAAGGTAAATACAACAGAAGGGTAATATATTTAAGCAGAAAACAAAAAAGACACAAATTCAAATTGGAAACCAAAAAAGAAAAAGAAGGAATGCTAAAACCCGGTGATACTAAGGGCATAGGAAAGCAGACAACTCATATGCTAATGGTGGGAGTACAAACTGACATAGCATTTCTGGAAGAGAATTTGGCAATAGGTGTAAGAAGCCTTCAAAATATGCATTCTCTTATTCAATCTAGCAATTCCACTTCTGGAGCTTCTCCTAAAGGAAAATAAGTATGTGAACAAAGGTTTCTCCACAAGATTATTCATCATGTCATTGCTTATAATAGGAAACAAATTGTTTCAGTAAATATGAAAGCTAAAAATACTAAAATGCAATGATATCTCTAAAAATGATATAGTAAATATATCTGTACTCATGTAAAGATACTCCTAATATTTTCTAAGTGAAACAAACAGAAAATTTATTCTGGAAATGTATGTATCAAAATAAAAATGATAGTTTAACTGAATAGTGAGTTAATCGGTCAAAATTATTTTCTTTCTTTGGAGTTTTCTGTATTTTTAGACATTGTGGCAAGAAATCTAATGTGAAAAATAGTTAAGAGTGCAGTTAAGAGTGGGCTCTGGAGCCAAAATACCAGACTTCAAATCCCAGCTTTACTGTTATTCATTGTGTGACCTTCAGTAAGTTACTTAATGTCCTCATCTGTAAAATGGGAATTAAAATGATATCTACTTTGTAAGGTTGATATGAGATTTAAGTAAATTAATATATGTAATGCGTTTAGACAGTACCTGCACCCTGGTAAACACCAAAAGAATTAGTAAATATTATTCTCTATAATAATAAAAGCATAACATGCTAAGTAGACCAGACAGTCGAACAACCTTCCCAATGTCAATCTGGATGAAGCCACAGTGGTGGGGGCTGAGGCAGAGGTGGTTAGGGGTGATCAGGCAGGCAAGTGAGCAGTTAGGGGTGATCAGGCAGGCAGGTGAGTGGTTAGGGGTGATCAGGCAGGCAGGCAAGTGGTTAGGGGTAATCAGGCAGGCAAGCAAGCAGTTAGGGGTGATCAGGCAGGCAGGTGAGTGGTTAGTAGTGATCAAGCAGGCAGGCAAGCAGTTAGGGGTGATCAGGAAGGCAGAATAGTGGTTGGGGTGATCAGGCAGGCAGGCAGAGGGGGTTAGGGGCGATCAGGCAAGCAGAGTGGTCAGGGGCAATCAGGCAGGCAGGCAGAGGGGATTAGGGGCGATCAGGCAAGCAGAGTGGTTAGGGGCAATCAGGCAGGCAGGCAAGCAGTTAGGGGTGATCAGGCAGGCAGAGTGGTTAGGGGTGATCAGGCAGGCAGGAGAGTGGTCAGGGGTGATCAGGCAGGCAGGAGAGTGGTCAGGGGTGATCAGGCAGGCAGGAGAGTGGTCAGGGGTGATCAGGCAGGCAGGCTAGTGGTTAGGGGCAATGAGGCAGGCAGGCAGAGTGGTTAGGGGCTATCAGGCAGGCAGGTATGACAGTGGTTAGAAGCCAGCGGTCCCAGATCGCAAGAGGGTGCAGGCCGGGCTAAGGGACCCCTGTCCCATGCACGAATTTCATGCACCAGGCCTCTAGTCTATATATATAAAACCCTAATATGCAAATAGAACAAATGGCAGAACAACGAAACAACCGGTCACTATGATGTGCGCTGACCACCAGCGGGCACATGTGGAACATGGTGGGTGTTGGCAGCAGATGGCAGAGCATGGAACATGGTGGGCATCAGCCACAGAGGGATGATGGAGCAGGTGAGCAGGGGCACCAGACCAAGGCGGGCCACCGGTTGCTGTCATCAGGGTGAACCCCTAGTGGTTACCGAAAATTCTTTGCTCCCACGGGCCATAGTCCCACCCAGTGCTCGCACCCACTGCTGGCACCAGAGCCACCACTCACATCCACTGCTGGCACTGGAGCTGCCACTCACACCCGCTGTTGGCACCCAGCACCGGCCCCAATCACTTGGCGCTGTCAGTGGGTGCGAGTGGTGGCTGCCAGCCCCAATCACCCCTGAGGGCTTCTCCACCTCCTGTTGCTCCTGAGGGGCGATCAGGGCAGCAGCCACCACTTGCAGCTGCTAACAGCGCCAGCCCCGCTTGCACCTGCTGCTGGCACCAGCCCAAATCGCTCTACGCCAGCCCCGGGGCCAGAACCGTCAGCACGTGGGAGCAGTGGCGGCAGGAGCGGGGCTGCCAGCAGACAGGGGATGGGGGCCACGGCAGAAGGGGGTGCGGAGGATGGGCTGAGACCCACCCCTGTGCCCACCACAGCCTCATGCCCTATAGTTTCTTTCAAGGTGCATGAATTCATGCACTGAGCCCCTAGTTGTTTATAACATTAAATACATTCTCAACAGCAGTAAAAATAATATCACCAGCCCTGGCTGGTGTGGCTAAGCAGTTAGAGAGTTAGCCCATGCACTGTAGGGTCTTGGGTTCAATTTCTGGTCAAGGGAATATATGGGTTGCAGGTTCAATCTCCAGACTAGTCAGGGCAAGTCAGGGAGACAACCAATCAATGTGTCTCTCTCATATCGATGTTTCTCTTCCTCGCCCCCTCCCTCCCTCCCTTTCTTCCACTCTTTCTAAAAACCAATGGAAAAAAATATCCTCAATGA
The DNA here is from genome assembly GCF_014108235.1 of Myotis myotis. Taxonomy (NCBI): domain Eukaryota; kingdom Metazoa; phylum Chordata; class Mammalia; order Chiroptera; family Vespertilionidae; genus Myotis; species Myotis myotis. Next base: position 181,409,756 of record NW_023416335.1, read on the forward strand.
GGATTAACAACACCAAAAATAAACTATCACCAACCCAATAGTATGATCAGAATAGAAAATCCTCAACTTTCAACCTATTCGTTCACAAATTTTCATAGATAAGAACAAAGCAACACTCCACTTCAAACAAGAAAATAACAGTCAACTTTGTTATGAAGAGATGGTATAGGTGATTACACACACTCATTTTAGTCTCAGAGAACACCTATTTGTTGTGTCTGTGTCTGGTTTTTGAGATATTTTATACTTTTAAAGCTATTATTAGCCACATCATGTCCAGTTAAAAAGCAGTAAGTTTAAAGTATAATATAGTAATAAGAGGCATAGAATTATAATGGAAATAAAAAGAAAAAATTTTAACAAAGTAGTGGGAAGATGATGAGAAGTTACACATACAGGTGACATTTGAAAAATACCAGGCCTATTTGATCTGTGATAATCAGCAGCAGATGAGGAAAAGTGAATAAGGACAATAAACAACTTTGAGGATATGGCCAGAAGATGAGCATCAAAGCTGCACATCTGGCAACCTAATGGTCATTCATTGTTACTGAGTATTTGTTTGAGAACTTAAATGCCACACATGGTCAACAGGCTGCAAATGAAACCTTTCTTACAAACATGGATGAGTCCATTGGTCAAGGCCTTGTTTGAATCTGCCCAATTTCCTTATGGAGTTGAGAGGTGGTAAGAAATCCACCTGAAGCACTAAGGAGATCTCCCACACTAATTATGGAGAGAATCAGGCAGACAGCTTTCAAAGATTTGCAATGTAGACAAAACCCATATTTGGGGGAAAGATGTCTGATAGGCTACATACTAATTGGGAGAATAGCATGGCTAGTTTCAACTTTTCAAACTTACATTTTGTGGGAATGCACTTGAAAAAAATGAAGCTTAAGCCCATCTTCGGAATACTGCCGTGGCTTTATTTTTCATTTTATAGCTAATCTTATAGCCTACATTATTCTTTTCTAGTTTGAAGTAGTGTGGTGTCATTCTGATATATGCGCAAGTGGACTTAAAAACAACTTTTTTTATAAGTGGAGGGACTTCTAAATTTAGCCTCACTGAAATGCCCAGAAACATTGGAAATAAGGTAAATAAGACCAGGTAATGCATGGTTATGCAAAGTCACCTTAAGGAGTCAGAATGGTTCTCAGACAAACACTCAATTATCACTATACTAACTATTTTAACATTTCAAAGAGAAGAACAAATTAAACAAAAAGCAGTGGTTAGCCTAGAAATAAGAGAATTATTGAGGCAAAGTCTGGCAGAGTCTACCTTGACATTGTCCGGGAAAGAGGAGATGAGACTAATGGATTTTGAGTATTCTAGCCTTGTTGATAAGGCCAATACTAATAGAGAAATGGCAAGTTGGCAAGTAACCAACAATAAGGTTGGCAAGTAACCTTATGTTAGGCTGATTCCATTAATATGATATTTATCTAACTCTTCCTACTCTGTTTACTTAATCAACAAACAACCACCAAATTAGGACTGGCTTCCTATGTAGAAATCCCTACAGAGACATAATGCTACGTTGATGAAGCTCATGATAAACCTGGTCCTTCTGACCACAATTTCACGTTGTCTATTGTTAAATTGGCTAACTGCTAGTTTGCTTTCTGTCTAGCTGGACAATAGAGAAAATCCACATTAACCCTGTGTCCATGTATGTGAAGCCATTTCTCACTGAAATTTTTTAAACTGGCATTCTTATTTTATAAATCAGTCTTCCTAAACTTGGTTAGTGTGAGTCAGCACTAAGAAACTCTTCTTTTGTTAGCAATGCAAGATTGAGGAGCCTGGCTCTGGGCAAAGATAAATGAGGCCATCCTGTGCAATCACTACTAATAGTCCCTGCTAGTAATACCCTGATATTGCTGTTCATTGCAAGCAAGCATCCTACATTTCTAAAAGACACAAATCAAGAATTCTCTCTGTATTCAAGGATGTTCATTTCCGGCTCCACTGAAAGACTCATAAACTGGAAAGGTACCAGGGTAAAGCAACAAATACGATGCTTTGATTAACTATATGTTTTAATCCTTGGAAGTGCAAGGCTGAGGGAAAGAGAAGTGGTCAGAGCCATATAACTTCATGAAAGAATGCCCATAGCTAAGTAGACTGTGGATTCCAATTACTACTACTTTTTAAATATGGTGTACTCCTTGGCACGGGTTTAGGAACACTGAGAATCTGATTAAATTTATTATGATTCCCTGCCTAATATATAACAGCACTGCACACTGTCCGTGATTGTTATGGACCACATGGAAACTACTACGCCAAGCTATAAAATGCTATCATTCTCTTTGAATTGACTGCAGAAACTTTACAGTAAGTATCAGCCCCATAGTAATTTGAATGACTTAATCTACCCATAGAGATCTTTCATCCTTTCCTCTGCCTCCCTGAGACGCCATTTCTGATACGTTAACTAACAAGAACAACTGACCCTTTCATTAAGTCAGATTTTTTCCCCACTATGAGAATGCAAGTAACTAAGGCTCGAGAGGTTCACAGAAAGGAAGTAGTTAAATGATAAAAATGTGAAATGTTATGCAGCAAGCTGTGTACAATTAACTAGAATTCAAATATACACCTTGTTCCAATCCAAGCCATTTATCAGATAAAAATAGTCTGCTACAAGAATGTCATGATTAATGAGGTGAGACTCTAGCTAATTACTGTTTCCTCCAGAAGTAATTAGGTTGGCATTGCTAATCAAGATGAATGAACACTCTGACCCGCTTTTTTAAATGTAAAACTATGAGCCGCGACTGCAATAACATCATTTAGTTCAGGCAATGTAGTCTCTATTAGGCTTGTAGTTTGATTAAATTCTTTTGTTACACCAGGCTTTCCACACATGAACAGATGAATGCTGCGATGTTCAAAGAGTTTTTCACCCTTAATTAAAGACTGAAAAGGCTTGTTCAATTCACAGGGCAATACATAGGACAGCTCTAAATTGATAGTTTTAAGTGGAGAATAACGAAAAGAGTCTTAGGGCTTGTCCAACTGTGAGAGGTTTCCTTCTCCCACTGTAATTCCACTTATTACAGTTGAGAAATGAATGTGAAATACTTTTATTATATTTTATTAAACAGCTTTTTGCATTTCATCCCAGCCTCTTTTAAGGAACACAATGCACAGATCTGTACTTACTTTTAAATGCAATTAATATAAGAGGGAAGGAGGATAGCTGTCGATACCATTAACAGAACAAACTGCAGCGTGGAACGCAAGCCTATAAAAGCAGGCAGGGCCCGCACTGCTGATTTCTGCAGGTTACATTAGAGTGGCTCACGTTCCATACTAATGGTGATGGTGACGTGAGACAATATTTTCTCGAGATGTGAGCATATTTCATTTTATTTCAAGCAGAGGGGTGAACTCCTTGATCAGCAGCTAAATTTACATCAGATAAACTGTGACTATGCTCTCTTATTCATCTTTTACCAAAAATGTCAGTACCTTTGCCCCGAAATTAGTTTGCTGAAGGCTTGTCTCAGATCTTGGCAACTTTTCACTTCCACACACTTAATAGATTTTCTTCACCTGCCTCCCCCATCTTTACTTCTTCACAAGTTTTTCTATAGTTATCCCAAAAGAGTGGGAATATCCTCTCCACACTTCCTATGCCAGTTGGTTTATATTCCACTTGCCAGGTTGGGAAATCCTATTTTTATATCTTCTACTTAATTATATTCCCAGTCGAGAATGTGTTGTCTCCTGTTTGATTGACATGTTTGGACCTCCTGCTGCTTTGTTTTTCTCTGTAATTTTGTATACAGGAGGATAAAAAAAAAAATCTTAAAAGTTGACACCTTGTCTAGGCCTAGGAGTCAGTTTCTTTTTCGGGGTTTTTCCTTGTAAATTTTCATAAATGGCTTGTCGTATTAGTAATTTTCACTTTTTAAAAATTCTGTCATTTAGAAAAATACGAATGCGGCTGACCTGCGGGTCCTCCGGTGTCTGTTCCCCTGAATGCCTTTTTGACAAGTAACAGAAGCCAGCCATTCTAAGCCCCGTGCCCAACAGAGACACAGAGATGGAAAATGGGCCGCAGAGGTGCACAAAGACTCATTGTGCAGACAGAAAGCCGAGACACCAGCGCCTGCAGCACCAGGATAGGTAAATGTGTCAGGACATGCCCCGCTGCGCGAGGGTAATTGTCAGGGTGTCATTATACACGACACTTCATTCTCTTTCCTAATTTTCCAGTTGGGTTTTGAATTTGTCATAGTTCCGTGTCATTTGCTTTACTCCATCATTATTCTACACCAGGCTGCCTGGATCAAATGTGGCTCCCCTCACGTCTACGGCTAGCGTTAGATTTCATCCGAAGATGTTGTATTAAATAGCTCCCAAGCTTTTTTAGACTTGTCTCTCGGGTTCTCTCTTTTCCTCGGTGCCTGTCTGTTTAGCACAAGGATAGCTCTCGTTCTGCCTGATAAACCCAAGCTGGTATCTTGTGCTTTCTGCCATGTGTTATTTAATTAAAACATGTAGTTCTTTCTTGGTCTTCTAAATTGTTCTGGCACCAAAGTAGTTGCTGAGACTCAAGGGCAGAAGTAGGACTTAACACAGGGCTCTTGACCCTGATCTAGCCTTTTAATTTCGTAATTTCTTTGTTTTATTATATAGTCTCAAATCCCTGGTAAGAATTAAGGGTAAATTTTTGAATACAGGTCATGCCAGGGATGTCCAACATATATTCCTAAGGCTACAATAGGTACAAGAAATTCTTATTGGTCTTAATGATAGATTCAAAAATAAAGCCTCAGAAGAAGTTTTCTATGAAAGTATAATGCCTTTAAGCTGGGTCCACCACTGAAGTATTGGTTGAGTTTATATAGCAAAAAAAAAAAAAAAAAAAAAAAAAGAAGTTAAATATTAAACATGTAGCAGAATATCTATCAAGAAAGTAATTCACAATACTGCTACTTCTTCATTCTTTTTAAATATCAAGATATTTAATTGAATTATTCCCAACTCTATACTTCACCAGTATGCTTTGAAGATATTGCATTGAAAATAAAAGTTAATCTAATCTTTCTCAGGCTCCCTATTCATTTTTTTTCCAGAGTTCCTTTGTTTCTAACCCAAGACTAAGTTTTATGATTCAATTTCTTAATTATAAGCCAGGATTGTTTAGCTGACTTATCCTGAATTCATAAGTGTATAATCATTCACTAAAATAACAATAGTTGAACCTGAGAGTCACAACCTCCAGGAGTGAGCAGGAAAGAAGATTCCATTAAGGCAGCAGTGATAAGTTTAGAAAGTCTGAATCTCTTTTCTCACATTATTATTTTAGGGGTGGACTAAGAATAGAGGAGCAGTGGTTTCTTGAGTAAAATAAGAGAGTGAGAAAGCCAGGAGTTTTGTGCAACACCAATTTACCAGGGCCAAGACATGAGCCCAGCCAATAGCAGGGGTTCCAGCAGTCAAGCAAGGCAAACATCCAGAAAGAGTGGTGAATTCTATCTTGATTTAGCCAACTGTCAGCACTAGGGTTGCAACAGATGGTACAAGGTCCTAGCACAGTGAATGGAATCCAGGGGACCCTCGATATTTGGAAGTTTTAAGATCAATCATTTCTAATCTAAGGCCATCTATCCATTTAATTACAGTCACTTGAAAACAGGAAATAGGACCAAGAACAGCAGGCACAGCAAGGACCTTATCACCTTGCTGAGGTTTAAGAGCAGGGCCCCAGCACCCCGGAAGAGACTATATGACAAAATCAAAGACACCACAGCATTAGCCCAGTCCTAGGCACTGGAGCACACAGGAGAAGAAAAGCTGTGACTTGCAGAAGCAACCCAGAGGCCAACAGGCCTGCAGAGGCACCATAATCCTTCATTCAACAATCTACACTAATAAAAGAGAAACATGGTAATTGGCATACGACCGCTACCCTTCCCATTGGCTAATCAGCGAGATATGCAAATTAACTGTCAGCCAAGATGGCAGCCGGCAGCCAGGCAGCTTGAAACTAACATGAGGCTTGCTTGCTTCAGTGACGGAGGACTCTAACGTTCCCCGCCTGCTGCTGCCGGCCTCTGAGCCTGCAGTTTCAAACATTGTAACAAATATAGAGCCCAGAAACCAGCTTTCAGCCAGCTGGGATCTCAGAGCTGGAGTTGATACAGAGTTTCCAGAACCGAAACAAACCAGATACCTGCTTTCAGGAGCGGAGGCCTAAGAGCTGGAGCCTCAGAGCTAAAGCTGGCCCAGAATAAAAAAAAAAGAAAAAAAGGAGCAGTTGGGAGCTTCTGTCCCAGCCTGAAAACAGCCCTCAGCCCCTCACCCAGACTGGCCAGGCACCCCAGTGGGGACCCCAACCCTGAAGGGTGTGTGACCAGCTGCAAACAGCCATCATCCCCTCACCCAGGCTGGCCAGGCACCCCAGTGGGGACCCCCACCCGTGCACCAGGCCTCTATTCTATATAGTAAAAGGGTAATATGCCTCCCAGCACTGGGATCAGCGGAGCTGAGAGGCCTCCTGGCACGGGATCAGTGTGACAGGGGGCAGCGCCCAAACCCCCTGATTGCCCTGTGGCTCTGTGTGTGACAGGGGGCAGGGCCACAACCTCCCTATCGGCCCTGCTCTGTTCGTGACAGGTGAAGGCGCCCCAACCCCCTGATCGGCCCTGCTCTGTGGGTGACAGAGGGCGGCGCCCCAATCCCCCCTCCCCCCACGGGCCCTGCTCTGTGTGTGATGGGGTAGAGCCATAACCTCCCCATCGGCCCTGCCCTGAGTGTGACAGTGGCGGCACCCCAACCCCCTGATCCGCCCTGCTCTGTGTGTGACAGGGGGCGGTATGCCAACTCCCCTATCGGCCCTACTCTGTGAGTGACAGGGGGGAGCTCCTCAACCCCCTGATGGGCCCTGCTCTGTGCGTGACCGGGGGCAGCGCCCCAACCCCCTGATTGGCCCTGCTCTGTGAGGGACAGGGGGTGGTGCCACAACCTCCCCATCGACTCTGCCTTGAGTGTGACAGGGGGCGGTGCCCCAACCCCCCAATCCACCCTGCTCTGTGCATGACAGGGGGTGGCGCCCCAACTCCCCAATCGGCCCTGCTCTGAGCCCAACCAGGGGCTGCACCTAGGGAATGGGCCTGCCCTCTGCCACCCGGGAGCAGGCCTAAGCCAGCAGGTCGTTATCTCCCAAGGGGTCCCAGACTGCTAGAGGGCACAGGCCAGGCTGAGGTTCCCCTCCCCTCCCCCCAGAGTGCACAAATTTTTGTGCACCGGGCCTCTAGTCATTTAATAATTCTCTACAATGTGTACTACAAAAATGAGGCTTCTAGCCATCATGGAATTTACAAATGAGAGATTAAAAAAAAAAGTCACTAATAATAATAAAGTACAAAAATGTTATAACGCAATAATAGCAGGAGTCCCTAACCTACTGTGAAGTGGGGAGAAGAGGGTATCGGGAAAATCGCCCTGGAGGAACTCATGTTTAAGCATATGCCCGATTCAGTGTCTGATCTACTGCCAAGGAGAACCTGGGAGCAATTCAGAGATCCACGTTCAACCACATCGACTGGACCCATAAAATAGAGTATGACAGAGGAAGTTGGGAAAATACACATTATTTATTACCAACTAGGGATCTGACCCTAAACAATTATGTGGAAATCTTGATCCCAGTGAACTCATGTAAGCAGAGAATCATACGTTCTTCTTGGATGATAAGCAGTTTAAGCAATGCAGACTTGAATATGGCAGAATATGTCCCATGGATCACTAGCCCCATAGAATAATCCATGTCAAAAGGAGTATATGGTCAAATGCCTTTGCAAAACTTTGAATACTCCATTAGCATCTCTTTGAAAATCACAAATCACACTATGTATTTAATGAAATGTATGTTACTTATTTATTCAATTATTAGCTATATTTTATTATTTATCTAAGTATTTACATTAATTTATTTAAATTTAAAAAAATAAGGACATATTAATTAAATATATATTTAAGGCATTTAAAGAGATTTATAGTTGAAAAATGTGTTTGAATTGTGTAACCATGGTAATTCACAAATTTATTTAACCATGGAGCTTATTTTCATGTAAAAACTACTAATATTCCTTGGAATTCATATTCTATACATTGTACTTCAGGAAACTGTTCTAAATGAGGCATCCAGAAGCTTTTTCTATGAAGGCCCATATAATAAATAGTTTAGGATTTGGGGGGCTGAACAATCTCTGTTACAACAGAGGTTAGTTGTGCCATTGTAGTGAAAAAGTAGTCACAGACAATATGTAAATGAATAGAAGTGGCTGTTTTCCAATAAAACTGTAGTGACAAAAACCAGCATTAGGCCAGATTGGGTTCACAGGCCAGAGTTTGCTCCACCCTGTCCTTGACAATGACGCATTATCATAGACCTCACAACAAAGTTTTTCCTTAGCCATCCATCCAATGACTAGTGTGCTAACAAGGAAAGAGTGACAGCCAAGCTAAGTAGAGACAATCTTAGATCCATATTACCCAAAGGGAAGAATCCAAAAAGAAAAACTCAACACGTAAGAAAAAGCCCATTAATGTATTTGCCGAACACACAAGAGCTCCATCAGTTAGTACCATGGACTAATCATGTCCTTGCCAGATCCCTTATCAGCATTTTCCTGGGTAGTGTGAGTAGGCAAGAAAACAAAGACTGGGGAGAAAGAAGAGCAGAGTATACTGAAATTCATAGAGTCAAAGCCCAGATCATTTCCATTATCACAAGAATCTGTGTCTCAATGTACTCTTCTAATCACGCCCACTTCTCTCCTAAACACATCTCCTCCTTAAGTCCTGGCAACCATTAATCTGTTCTCCAGTTTCATACTTTTGTCACTTCAGGAATGTTATGTAAATGGAATCATGCAGTATATAATCCTTTGGATATTGGTTGTTTTCACTCAATCTAACTCAGGAGGTTTATCCAGGTTGTTGGATATATCAATAGCTTGTTCCTTTTCATTGTTGAATAATATTCCATGGTATAAATGTACCACCTTTTGTTTAGCCACTCACTTTTGGTTAGTTCAGTTCCTGGCTACTACAAATAAAGATGCTGTGGACACTTACATAGAGGTTTTTTGTGTGAATATAAATCACATGGCCTAACAACTTAAAGCCAAGAGAGAAGTTCTCCCAGTCCACTTTGAGCTCTGGCAAGGGGGTGGATAGCATACATTGCTACATTGCTACAGATGAATGAAATTTAGAGAGCAGTAATTCAATCTACCACAGAGGTGGTACCTCCAGCTCTCAGCTACCAAAAATAGTGGAGAAAAAAAATCTTTCCTCAGTGTGTTCCCCTATACATTTTTATAGAGTTCCCAAAGGATATGTACCCGAGAGTGGGACTCTAGGTCATAGGTCAGAGGCATGTTTCCCCACACACTGCCAGGCTGCTTCCACAAAGACCATGCCTGTTATCACTCCCACAGGCAATATAAGGGAGTTCCTGTCTCTTGAATTCTTGCCAACCCTCAATATTTACCCACCAGTGTTACTTTTTCTTTTCTGATATATGAAAAATAGTATTTCATTGTTGTTTCAATTTGAATATCCTAGATTACAGATGAGTTCATAAACCTGCTACCATTTGAACTCTATAGTCTGTAAATTGTCTATTCATATGTCGCTCATATTTTTTGTTTGATGTTTATTTTTTTATTGATTTTCATGAATTCTGTCTATATCTGTATATTAAATCTTTGCCAGTTTAAGGTGGTATAAAGGTTTTTTCCCCATCCCATCATATGTCTGTTAATATTGTCTGTAATGTCCTTTATTGAACAGAAATCCATAATTTTTTATTTCCTACTAGAGGCCCAGTGCACAAATTTGTGCACAGGTGGGGTCCGGATGGCCCGGCCCAGCCCCAATCAGGGTGGATTGGAGCCAGGCCTGTCAGGAGGAGGAGACAGCAAGAGGTTGGCCAGCCAGCCTTCCCCAACTGGGCCCAATGAGGGCCAGACCGGCCAGGGGAGAGGGACCGCAGGCGATTGGCTGGTGGACCCCACCCCAAAATGGGGTGGGGGGGCTGACTGGGAGCCAGCAGGCGGGGGAAGGGGCCAGAGGTGATTGGCTGACCGGCCCTGCCCCTGATTGGAGTGGGGTGGGGGGCAATTGGGGGCAGAGCTGGCTGTGGGGAGGAGCCATAGGCCTATAAGGGTGGTGGGGGCCGATCAGGGGCAGGGCCAGCCAGGGGAGGGGTCACATGCAGTTGGCCGGCTGGCCCTGCCCCTGATTGGAGTAGGGGGGCCTATTGGGAGGAGGATGATCTGGGGTGGAGCTGGAAAGGGGGAGGGGCTGCAAGAGGTTGGCTGGCCCTGTCCCCCTATGGGCAAGGGGGGTGATTGGAAGTGGGGCTGGATGGGGGAAAGGGCTGTGGGCTGATTGGGTGGGGGGGGGGGGCCATTGGGGATGGAGCCAGCTGGGGGGAGGGGCCACGGGAGGTTGGCCACCAGCCTCACCCACAATCAGCCAGTTCGCTGGCCACAGTGGGTGTCATAGCGACCAGTCGTTCTGGTCGCTACAGCATTCTGGTCACTGGCTTTTTTATACAGAGATGTTTCACTTTAAATTCCAGTGACTATTTTGCAACAATCAATTTGTACTTCTTAATCCCTTCAGCTCTTCCCCAAGCCCCTGCCCTCTGACAAAAACCAGTTCATTTTCTGTGTCTGAGTCCATTTATTTTATTTTGTTTGTCCATTTATTTTGTTCTTTAGATTCCACATATAAGTGAAATCATATGGTATTTGCCTTTTTCTGACTGACATTACATTGAGCATATAACCCTCTAGGTCTATCTATACTATTGCAAATGGTAAGATTTCGTTCTTTTTTATGGCTAATATTCCATTGTACACTTTTTTATCCATTTGTCTGCTGATGGGCACTTAGATTGCTTCCATACCTTGTGCTATTATAAATAATGTTGCAGTGAACATAGGAGTGCATATATTCTTTCAAATTCATGTTTTGGGTTTCTTTGGATAGATCCCCAGAAGTGTAATCACTGGGTCAAAAGACAGTTTCATTTTTAATTTTTTAAGAAACCTCCATTCTGTTTTGCATAATGGCTGCACCAGTCTGCATTCCCACAAACAGTGCACAATGGTTCCCTTTTCTCCACATCATCGCCAATACTTGTCATTGTGGATTTATTGATGATAGCCATTCTGACAAGTGTGAGGTGTATCTCAGTGTAGTTTTAATTCACATTTCTCTGACAATTAGTGACACAGAATCTTTTTTTATATCTACTGGCTATCTTTATGTCCCCTTTGGAGAAGTATCTATTCAGGTCCTCTGACCATTTTTTTACTGAATTGTTTGGTTTTTTTGGTATTGAGTTTTATAAGTTCTTTATAAATTTTATATATTAACCCCTTATTAGATGTATTATTGGTGAATATGTTCTCCCATTTAGTAAGTTGTCTTCATTTTATTAATGGTTTCTTTTGCTGTGTAAACATTCTTAGTTTGACATTTATTTTCAGAAATCCATAATTCTGATGTAGTCAAGTTCATAAAATTTCTACTGAATTCATCTAGAATCCACTTTTTAAAGTGGTGTAAGAAAGGATCTGGCAATATTTTCCCCGTTTTAGTGAGCTTATACCCCACTGGTCAATTTGCTTATTCATGAGTCAGAGCAACTATTTTATTTTCAATAGCTATATAGATGATTTAATATCTTGTAGGACAAGAATCTCCATTTTTGGAGGACGGAAAATGGCGGCGGTATAGGCGGACGCGTCCCAGGTCGTGTCCCGGAGCAAATGGAGTGAGCAGCTGAAACTAGTAACATCCACCCCGAATTGGCGAAATTGCTCAGCTGGTGAGACGGTTTGCAGCCGGGAAGAGCAGAACTCCCCTGGAAAGGTAAAAAAAAAAACAGGGATTTGGGCAGGAAAGTTTGCCAGACCTCTGAGCCCAGAGAGTCGGAGGGAGACCGCGTGGCAGACAGCCGCGTCCCTTGGGACAGGCACAGCCCCTGACGGGGGAAAGGAGAACTTCGGGATTCCTGGCGCCGCCGGGGGAATTGAGAGCTGGGTTCTGTGATCACAGAGGACTGAGCCTAAAGGGGGCAGCCTGAAGAGCTGACCAGACCATGCAGTCCCGGTAAGAGAAGAAGCTTACAGAAACCAAGCCTTTCCTGTTTCCGCGTCCAGCGTTTGTTTGTTTGTTTTTACTGAATCCTGCTCATGGGACATCTCGGATACAGACACTCACCTGTGCTGAAGAGAGGGAGAGGGTGCGGAGGAGTGGAATCTGGGGAGAGACTGAGGAGAGAAGGGGGGCCAGGAGAGGTGGCAGCGAATTGAGTGCTGAGACACCACTGAGCCCAGGACTGGGGCAGCCATTCTCTCCAGAGAGTGAGACTCCTCCCCCCAGCCCCCAGGCAAGGAGCACAGCCACATCCAGATTCCACCCTGTATGAGATCAAGGATTAAAATAACCTGATCAGTCCCTGGGAGTTAACAGGGTCTGGCCTATAGAGGGATTTTCAATCCCAGCAACAACACAGCGCCAGTAACTAACTATTACGCAGCCAGCTCTGGGCAGTGAACTTCCACTGGACAGAGAGGTCCTATAGCCTCAGAGGCCAACCCCAGAACACTGCCACCCAGAGGCTGACCCACAAACTGACTCTTTGCTAAACACAAAATAAGGCAGTCTGGGAAACAAATGCGGCTTGCTTTAAAATAAGGACTATGGTTTACAACACAGAGGAACAGTGTATTGCAGGGAAACTCAACACTCTACTGAATACCTGGCAGGTCTAAGGCGAGCCACACTGAAGAATAGAAGAACCGAAGGACCTTCCCTACTGCAATTTTTTTTTTCTTTGTTCACCTTTTAACTAAGAAACCAATTTTTTTTTCTTTTTTTTTTCTTCTTTTTCCATCACCTGATTTTACCCTTTTAATTACTACCTTCTTATTTTTAACCAGTATTATTACTGCTACCATTTTACCATTTTTTTTAAGTGCCATTTTATTTCTCTTTATTTTATTTTGGGATTAGTGTTCTCCATTCTATTTTCATCGTTATATTATTGGTTGTTTCTAGTTTGCATTCATCTCAAGGGAGCTGTTGCTGGAATTTGTTGGGATTAATGGCTGTTCTATAGGAGTATTCTCCTCATATAAAAAAGTCTCTTCCCCTCTTCCACTTCATTCTCTTTTTTCGCTCTTTTTTTTTCTTTTCTTTTCTTTTCTCGCTTTTATTTTCCCCCCCCTCCTTTTCCCCAATTTCATTTTTACACTCCTTTTTTTGGTCCCTAATTTTCTTTTCTTTTTTCTCTTTTATCTTTTTCTCTTCTTTCTTCCTTATCCCCTAATTCTCTTAATTCAGGTGGTCACCTTTATTTGGGGTTATTAATATCGTGAATATATTTGTGTATAGTGCCTGGTACATGGTGCCTTGTTGTGTTGTATTTTGTGCCTTTAAATCAACGCAGCAGATCCAAGCAACAGCAACCTCCTGAGCACCACACCCTCTGCTGAGGAACAGCAGCTGTACGTGAAACCTCGCCCCACCAGCCAGAAGAGCCACCACAGCTGTGAACAGCACCCACCAGAGGAGCTGCTGCCAACTGAAGAGCAGCTGCTACCGCAACCACCCGAAGAGCAACCACAGACCAAGGAGTCACTGCCACCAAGGGAGCAACCACTGAACGACTCAACGTCTACATATGTCAGTGAGATCAAACATGGGTAGACAAAGAAACCCCCAAAGGAAAGAGAAGGAGGACTCTCCAGAAAAGCAGCTAAGTAATACAGAGGCATGCAACATGACAGAAAAAGAATTCAGAATAAGGGTCCTAGAGTGCATAAACCGGATGGAGGAAAAAATCGACAACCTCTGCAAGAAGCAAGAAGAAACAGATGAAAAAATCGATAACATATGGAAGAAGCTAGAAGAAACAGATGAAAAAATCAACAACTTAAGTAAGACCCAAGAAGAAATGAAGAGTGATATAGCTGCAATGAAAAACTCCATTGAAAGTATCAACAGTAGACTAGGAGAAGCGGAGGACTGAATTAGTGAATTAGAAGACAAGGAAGCAAAACACATCCAAAATGTACTGCAATTTGAGAAAAAAATTAAAAGACAGGAGGAGAGCCTAAGGGAGCTTTGGGACAACATGAAACGAAACAACATACGAATAATAGGGGTACCAGAACAACAGAAGGATGAACAAGGATTAGAAAACCTATTAGAAGAAATAATATCAGAAAACTTCCCTGAGGTGGGGAAGAAAAAAGTCACACAAGCCCAGAGAGTCCCAAACAAGGTGAACCTGAAGAGACCCACACCAAGACACATCATAATTACCATGGCAAATGTTCAGGACAAAGAGAGAATCTTACAGGCTGCAAGAGAGAGACGGAAAGTCACATACAAGGGATCTCCCATTAGATTGTCAAATGATTTCTCAACAGGAACACATCTGGCCAGAAAAGAATGGACAGAAATTTACAAAGTGATGCAAAGCAAAGGACTGAATCCAAGAATACTCTATCCAGCAAGGCTATCATTCAAACTTGAAGGGGAAATAAGAAGCTTCACAGACAAAAAAAGGCTAAGGGAGTTTATCACCACCAAGCCAGCAATGCAAGGAATGCTAAAGGGACTGGTATAAAAATAAGAAATAAAAAGCTCAGAAAGAAAACAGCCACACAAAAACAGAAATGGCTACAAACAAGTACCTTTCAATAATAACTTTAAACGTAAACGGACTAAATGCTCCAAACAAAAGACATCAAGTGGCTGAATGGATAAAAAAAACATGACCCATACATCTGCTGTCTACAAGAAACCCACCTCATTAGAAGGGACTCACACAGACTGAAAGTGAAAGGATGGAAAAATATCTTTCAGGCAAATGGAAAGGAAAAGAAAGCTGGGGTAGCAATACTTATATCAGACAAAATAGACCTCAAAGTGAAGGCCATAACAAGAGATAAGGAAGGCCACTTCATAATACTAAAGGGATCAATACAACAAGAAGATATAACCCTGGTAAACATATATGCACCCAATGCAGGAGCACCCAAATTCATAAAAAAACTCCTGGAAGATATCAAAGGAGAGATCGACAACAATACAATCATAGTAGGGGACTTTAATACACCACTGACAACACTGGATAAGCCCTCTAGACAAACAATCAGCAAAGATACAGCAATCCTAAATGACTCACTAGATCAGACAGACTTAATAGACATCTTCAGAACACTTCACCCCAGTGCCACGGAATATACATTCTACTCAAATGCTCATAAGACATATTCAAAAATAGACCATATATTGGGTCACAAGCAAAGTATCCCCAAATTCAAGAAGATTGAAATCATAAAATGTATCTTCGCAGACCACGATGGCATAATATTAGAAATAAACTACAATAAAAACAACCCAAAATACTCAAACACCTGGAAGCTGAATAGCATGCTATTAAATATTGATTGGGTTACCAATGAAATCAAAGAAGAAATTCGAAACATCCTGGAAACTAATGACAATGAAAACACAACAATCCAAAACCTATGGGACACAATGAAAGCAGTCCTGAGAGGGAAGTTTATAGCTCTACAGGCCTATCTCAAAAAACAAGAAAAAATGGTAGTAAATCATCTAACTCTACAACTCAAAGAATTAGAAAGAGAGCAACAAGAAAACCCCAGAGTGAGCAGAAGGAAGGAGATAATAAAGATTAGAGCAGAAATAAATGACATAGAGACCAAAAAAACAATACAAAAAATCAATGAAACCAAGAGCTGGTTCTTTGAAAGGATAAACAAGATTGACAAACCTCTAGCCAGACTCACCAAGAAGCAAAGAGAGAGGACCCAAATAAACAAAATCAGAAACGATAGAGGCGAAATAACAACAGACCCCACAGAAATACAAATGATTGTTAAAAAATACTATGGACAGCTCTACTCCAACAAACTAGACAACCTGGAGGAAATGGACAAATTCCTAGAAAAATACAACATTCCAAAACTCAATCAGGAAGAATCTAATAATCTCAACAGGCCAATAACTATGGAAGAAATTGAAGCAGTCATCAAAAAGCTTCCAGCAAACAAAAGCCCAGGACCAGACGGCTTCACAGGGGAGTTTTACCAAACATTCAAGGAAGAACTAAAACCTATCCTCCTCAGACTACTACAAAAAATTCAAGAGGAAGGAACACTTCCAAGCTCATTCTATGAAGCCAGCATCACCCTAATACCAAAACCAGGTAAAGACAACACAATGAAAGAGAATTACAGGCCAATATCCCTCATGAACATAGAGGCCAAAATCCTCAACAAAATCTTAGCAAATCGGATCCAGCAGTACATCAGAAAGATCATACACCATGACCAAGTAGGATTTATCCCAGGGATGCAAGGATGGTACAATATCCGCAAATCAATAAACGTGATACATCACATAAACAAATTGAAAGAAAAAAACCACTTGGTCATATCAATTGATGCAGAAAAAGCATTTGACAAAATTCAACACCCATTTTTGATAAAAGCTCTCAGCAAGGTGGGAGTAGAAGGATCATACCTCAACATAATAAAAGCCATATATGACAGGCCCACAGCCAACATCATACTCAATGGACAAAAACTAACACCATTTCCCCTAAGAACAGGAACAAGACAGGGATGCCCCCTCTCACCACTCCTGTTCAACATAGTACTGGAAGTGTTAGCCATTGCAATTCGGCAAGAAGAAGAAATAAAAGGCATCCAAATTGGAAAAGAGGAAGTAAAACTGTCCTTATTTGCAGACGACATGATATTATACATACAAAACCCTAGAGACTCCATCAAAAAGCTACTAGACTTAATATATGAATTTGGCAATGTAGCAGGATACAAAATTAACCCCAAGAAATCTGAGGCATTTCTATACACCAATAGTGAACTTTCAGAAAGAGAGATTATAAAAACAATCCCATTTACCATCGCACCAAAAAAATTAATCTACCTAGGAATAAACTTAACTAAAGAGGTAAAAGACCTCTACTCAGAAAACTACAGGACGCTGAAAAAAGATATAGAGGAAGACATAAACAGATGGAAGAACATACCGTGTTCATGGATTGGTAGAATCAACATCATTAAAATGTCCATACTACCCAAAGCAATCTATAAATTCAACGCACTTCCCATTAAAATACCAACGGCATACTTCAGAGATCTAGAACGAACTCTCCAAAAATTCATCTGGAATAAAAAAAGACCCCGACTAGCTGCAGCAATCCTGAAAAAGACCAAAGTAGGTGGGATCTCAATACCAGATATCAAGTTGTATTACAAAGCCACTGTTCTCAAAACTGCCTGGTACTGGCACAAGAATAGGCATATAGATCAATGGAATAGAATAGAGAGCCCAGAAATCGGCCCAAACCAATATGCTCAATTAATATTTGACAAAGGAGGCAAGAACATACAATGGAGCCAAGATAGTCTCTTCAATAAATGGTGTTGGGAAAATTGGACAGATATATGCAATAAAATGAAACTAGACCACCAACTTACACCATACACAAAAATAAACTCAAAATGGATAAAGGACTTAAATGTACGACAGGAAACCATAAAAATTCTAGAAGAATCCAAAGGCAACAAAATCTCAGACATATGCCGAAGCAATTTCTTCACTGATACAGCTCCTAGGGCACTTGAAACGAAAGAGAAAATGAACAAATGGGACTACATCAAAATAAAAAGCTTCTGCACAGCAAAAGAAACCATCAACAAAACAACAAGAAAACCCACTGTGTGGGAAAACATATTTGCCAATGTCATATCTGATAAGGGCCTAATCTCCAAAATTTATAGGGAACTCATACAACTTAACAAAAGGAAGATAAACAATCCAATCAAAAAATGGGCAAAGGACCTAAATAGACACCTTTCAAAAGAGGACATTCAGAAAGCCAAGAGACATATGAAAACATGCTCAAAGTCACTAATCATCTGAGAGATGCAAATCAAAACAACAATGAGGTACCATCTCACACCTGTCAGACTGGCTATCATCAACAAATCAACAAACAACAAGTGCTGGAGAGGATGTGGAGAAAAAGGAACACTTGTGCACTGCTGGTGGGAATGCAGACTGGTGCAGCCACTATGGAAGACAGTATGGAGTTTCCTTAAAAAACTGAAAATGGAACTCCCATTTGACCCTGTGATCCCACTTCTAGGAATATATCCCAAGAAACCAGAAACACCAATCAGAAAGGATATATGCACCCCTATGTTCATAGCAGCACAATTCACCATAGCTAAGATCTGGAAACAGCCTAAGTGCCCATCAGTAGATGAATGGATTAGAAAACTGTGGTACATCTACACGATGGAATACTATGCTGCTCTAAAAAGGAAGGAACTCTTACCATTTGCAACGTCATGGATGGAACTGGAGAGCATTATGCTAAGTGAAATAAGCCAGTCAATGAAGGAAAAATACCACATGATCTCACTCATTCATGGATAATAGAGACCATTATAAACTTTTGAACAATAATAGATACAGAGGCAGAGCTGCCTCAAACAGATTGTCAAACTGCAGTGGGAAGGCCAGGGAGGGTTGGGGGGCAGGAGGTAGTGGGGTAAGAGATCAACTAAAGGACTTGTATGCATGCATATAAGCATAACCAATGGACATAAGACACTGGGGGATAGGGGAGGCTAGGGGACTGTCTAGGGCGGGGGGATAAAATGGACACATATGTAATACCCTTTGTAATACTTTAAGCAATAAATTTAAAAAAATAAAATAAAAATAAAATAAAAAAAGAATCTCCATTTTTATCTTTTTCAAGTTTGATGTAGCTATTTGTTAATTTTACTATACATTTTAGAATGTGTTTGGCAAGTTCCTAAAATATCCAGTTGGAATTCAGCATTAAGTTTGTAGATTGAGAATTAACATCTTTACTTAGATAAATCCTCTTGTCTATCCACATGGAATATCATTTCATTTATTTATAATCTTTTATGTCCTTTAATAGGATTACAAATTATTTTATGCATTCCTTGATAGTTTGAATTATTGATATAGCACATTTTTATTGTGATGTGTTTGTTACACTTTATTAAAATTTTAGTTGATTATTGCTGATTTGAGGAACACTACTGATTTTTGTTAAATCTTTTATCTAGAAAATTTGCTAAACTTCTTATTAGCATTATTTCCAAGAGCTATTTTTGTTGTGAATCCTCGTGGATTCTTTCTGAAGATTATTATATCATTTGTAAATAATAACAACTTTCTTTTAACCCTACTCACAGACATTTTTCTTGTCTAGTAGAATTAAATATAAGTTCCAAAATTATGTTAATTAGTTGTAATGACAGTCATTACATTGTCTTGTTAACTTTAATGAACATGTAGCAGAATTTTCTCCAGATGTATATTTTCTAAAAGTTTTCAATATACATCCTTTATCAAACTAAAGAAATCCCTTCCATTCCTGAGTTTATAAGATTTTTTTTAAATTATATGTCAATATTAAACTTAAATGCTTTTCCTGCATCTATTAAGATGACAAAAGTTGTCTTTTTTTGTTACATATATGTTGTAAATTATACTGTTTTCTGATAGTAAAACCACTCTGGCTTTCCTGAAATCCTAATATATAAAAACCCTGGGTCCATCACATCCACAACGACCAGGAGGCTCAAATGTTTGCCAGGCTGCATGCGCAGCAGGCAAGCAGGCTGAACTGCTGACCTCTTGGAGAGAGAGAGAGGGGCGGGGCTGATCAGCAGTGGCAGCAGCTGCTGGCAAGGCTGGGAGAGAGAAGCAGGGTGATCAGACCCTGCTTCTCTCTCTCTCACCAGCAGCCAAGTCTCTCTCTCTCCCAGAGGTCAGCAGTTCAGCCACTGGCCAGCAGCCTGGGGTGGCTGCTGATCAGCTGGGCCTCTATGGTCAAGCCCGGAAATAGGCCTGGAGATGCTGACTGGAATAGAAACCGACCAATCAGAACCAAATCTGGGTGAATTGCGAGGAGCCAATGGTTGCCTAGGAGGCAGAGCTTTTGATGCTGACTGGCATAGAAACTGACCAATCAGAACCAAATCTGGGTGAACTGCAAGGAGCCAATGGCTGCCTAGGAGGCAAAGCTTTTGATGCTGACTGGCATAGAAACTGACCAATTAGGACCAAATTGGCCAGCAGAGGAGGGAAGTTGGGGGCAAGATCAGGCCTACAGAGGAGAGCAGTTGGGGGCAAGATCAGGCTGGCAAGGGAGGGCAGGTGGGGGCAATCAGGCTGGCAGGGGAGCAGTTAGCTAATAATCAAGCCGGCAGGGGAGTGGATAGGGAGTGATCAGGCTGGCAGGCAGAAGCAGTAGGGGCAATCAGGCAGGCAGGCAGGCAAGCAGTTGGGAGCCAGCAGTCCCAGATTGTGATAGGGATGTCCAACTGCCGGTTTAGGCCCGATCCCTGTGGGGCCTAACCCTCCAGTGCATGAATTTCATGCACCAGGCCTCTAGTAAAATAATAATAATGTAGTTTGATGCATTGTTGGATTCAACTAGCTAATATGTTACTTGGGATTTTTACATCTATGCTCACACACTAAATTGTGTGTATAGATATATAACAGATATATATACACATATATATCTACATTGTGCAGTTTTAAAATTAAAGTTAAAATTAAAAGTAAAAGTAAATAAACAAACAGAACAGAAACAGACTCATAGATACAGACAGCATTTTGATGGCTGCCAGATAGAAGGGGGTTGAAGAGATGGGTGAAAAAGGTGAAGGGATTAAGAAGTACAAATTGGTAGTTACAGAATAGTCATGGGGATGTAAAGTATAGCATAGGAAATATTCAATAATATTGTAATAACATGTATCGTGTCAGATAGGTACTAGATTTATAAGGGTGATTACTTCATAAGTTATATAAATGTCTAATCACTTTGTTGTATACCTGAAACTAATATAATACTGTTTATCAATTGTAATTGAAAAATAAAATGTTATTTTTTAAAATTAAAGACACCAAGCACTGGGGAAACAGGGTGGGAGAGAGATAACCCTGGTGGAATAAAGAGGGTGAAATGGAGAACTTGCAAAACACAGCCTGAGCTTGAATCAGCTCAGCCTTTTAACACCCACATTGAATGAAGAGTTTGAATAAACCACAATGGTGCTAAAAATATATGTATATTAAAAATAGAATCCTATGTAATCCAGCAATCTCACTTATGGGTTTATATCTGAAAATAATAAAATCACTATATCAAAGAGATATCTGCACCCCTATGTTTATTGCAGCATTATTTGCAATATCCAAGACATGGAAACAACCTCAGTGATCATCAAAAGATGAATGGATAAAGAAGCTGTGGTATGTATGTACAATGGAATATTATTCAGCCATAAAAAAAGAGAATCCTGACATTTGTGACAATGTGGAAGGACCTTAAGGGTATGCATTATGCTTACCGAAATAAGTCAGACAGAGAAAAATGGTGTGTGATTTAATTTATATGTGAAACTTTTAAAAAACAACTCAGAAACAGAGAGTAGATTGGTGGTTGCCAGGAACAAGCAATGGGTGAAATGAGTGAAGGTGGTAAAAGGATTCAAACTTTCAGATATAAGATGATATGTCCTGAGAATCTAATGTACAGCCTGGTGCTATGGTTAACAATACTGTATTGTATAATTGTGAGTTACTAAAGAAGTAAATCTTAAAAGTTCTCACTATAGGAATCCAAGATAGCAGCCGATAGGACGGCAGTGAGCAAGAGAGTGTGAGTGAGGGAGCAAAAGGGGAGTGCATAGATGTGTGGGGTGTGTGGGTGTGTGAGTGAGGTACAGTTATATTCCGCAGGACTGTTGAGGGCTGGCAGACCAGTCTCCCCTAGCCGGGCAGCTTCTACTACCGCTGAAATCTCTCCTGGGGTGGCCAACTCTGCCGCAGAGCCTGCGTCATCCTGAAGGGGAGAGCTGCTGTAACTGGGAGCTTAGCCTCACCTCCACCCAAGGTGTTCTCAGATACCACACAGCATCCTACAGCCACACTGGCCAGGGACCTGCTGCCTCAGCTGCAAATCCATGAACAGCAAGACTCCAGTCTCCCTGGCTGCAGGCTCCTAAAATGTTTGTCCAGGGGGAGACAAAAGGGCAGCCAAATAGGCAGACATGTCCTGCACCTTCTCACGGAGCAGATAGAAGAAACAACTAAATCAAATAACATCCAACCGGAATTGGTGAATTAAACACAGCTGGTGAGACAATCCATGGCAGGAAAGGTCAGAGGACACCTGGAGAACTTAGTCTCTGTCGGCTTACTCATATATCTAATTTCCTCTCCCCTGCTCCAAGTCCATGCACCCTTCTCTTTTCTCTTTCTTCGCTAGCCAATTTTTTTATGGACTATTTTGTTTTTTACTTTTCTTCTTATACACTCATTCTCTATCTACATTCTCTATACTGAACTGTGGCCATTCCCCCATTCATTCAATTTCTTTACCTTACTTTCTGGAAATAAGCTCTGCCTCTTCAGATTCCATTCCCCCCTTTTTTCCTGGATGTTTGTTGTTTGCATTTTTTGGTTTATTTGTTTGTTTTGTGGAGTTTTCTCCCCACATACATATCCTTTTTCCCCTTCTTTTTTCTTCTTTTTCTTTTCTCTCTTAGCCTTTTTCCTTTTCTCAATATCATTCTTGCGCTCTTTTCTCTTCCCTAACGCTCTTTTCTCTAGTGGTCACCTTTATTGGGGTTATTGGGTTGTGACTACATTTGTGTTTTGTTCCCTCTGTGTCATATCTTGTCAAGTTGTATTTTGTGCCTTCTGGTCAATGTGGTAGAGAGTGAGCCACATAACCAGACACCCTGAGAGGAGCAAAACTGGGGAGACAAACAAACAGCCCCCCTACGAAAGAAAAGGAGGAATCACCAGAAAAGGAAGTAAACAAAATGGAGGCAAGCAATTTGTCAGAGAAAAAATTCAAAGCAATGGTCATAAGGACACTGAGAAGGATGGAAGTCAAATTCAACAATATGTGTAAGAACCAAGAGGAAATAAAGAACCAGGAAGAAATAAAGAATGACATAGCTGCAAAAAAGAACACAATAGAAAGCATCAACAGTAGACTAGAAGAAGCTCAGGACCGCATCAGCGAGCTACAAGACAAGGTAGGAAAAAACACACAAACACAGCAGCAACTGGGAAAAAAAAACCTAAAAAGCAGCAGGAGAGCCTAAGGGAGCACTGCAACAACACAAAACAAAACAACATCTGCATAATAGGGGTGCTAGAAGGAGAGGAAACTGAGCAAGGAATAGAAAATCTGTTTGAAGAAATAATAACAGAAAACTTCCCTGATATTGGAAAGAAAAGGCTCACACAAATTCAAGAAGCACATAGAGTCCCAAACAAGATGAACCCAAAAAGACTGACACCAAGACACATCATAATTAAATTGGCAAACACCAGCAACAAAGAATCTTAAAGGCTGCCAGAGAGAGACAGAAAGTTACCTATAAGGGATCTCCCATTAGACTATCAACTGGTTTCTCAACAGAAACACATCAAGCCAGAAGGGAATGGAATGAAATATACTAAGTGAGGCAAAGCAAGGGACTGAATTCAAGAATACTACACACAGCAAGGCTATCATTCAAAATTGAAGGTGAAATAAAGAGCTTCACAGACAAAAAAGGGATAAGGGAGTTTATTACCACCAAACCACCAATGCAAGAAACGCTCAAGAGACTGCTGTAAAAAGAAGAAATAGGAAGGAAAGAAGGAACACAGGCATAAAGAATAAAAATGGTGATAAACAAGTACCTATCAATAATAACCTTAAGCGTAAATGGATTAAATGCTCCAATAAAAACACATAGGGTAGCTGCATGGATTAGAAAACATGACCCATATATCTGTTGTCTACAAGAGACCCACCTCAGAACAAAGGACTCCCACAGACTGAGTGAAGGGATGGAAAAAAATTTTTCAGGTGAATGGAAATGAACAAAAAAAAAAATGCTGGAGTAGCAATACCTATATCTGACAAAATAGACCTCATTTAAAATGAAAACACAACAATCCAAAATCTATGGGACACAATGAAAGCAGTCCTGAGAGGGAAGTTCACAGCTCTACAGGCATACCTAAAAAAATTAATTAATTAATTAATTAATTTTAAAATGGTAATAAATTATCTAACCCTACAACTCAAAGAATTAGTAAGAGAGCAACAACAAAAGCCCAGAGTAAGCAGAAGGAAGTAAATAATAAAGACCAGAGCAAAAATAAATGACATAGAGGCCAAAAGACAATACAAAAGATCAATAAAAACAAGAGCTGGTTCTTTGAAAGGATAAACAAGACTGATGAACCTCTACCCAAGCTCACCAAGAAACAAGGAGAGAGGACCCAAATAAACAAAATCAGAAATGGAAGTTACAACATACCCTACAGAAATACAAAGGATTGTAAAAAAAAAAAATACTACAAACAACTCTACTCCAATAAGCTGGACAACCTAGATGAAATGGACATATTTTTAGAAAAATACAAGCTTCCAAAACTCAATCAGGAAGCATCAAAAAACCTGAATAGGCTGATAACTACTAATGAAATTGAAACAGTAATTAAAAATCTTCCAGCAAACAAAAGCCCTGGTGTGGACAACTTCACAAGGGAGTTTTACAATTCAAAGAAGAACTAAAACCTATCCTCCTCAGACTATTCCAAATCAAGAGGAAGGCACACTTCCAAGCTCTTTCTATGAAGCCAGCATTACCCTGATTCCAAAACCAGATAAAGACACCACAAAGAAAGAGAACTACAGCCAATATCCCTGATGAACATAGATGCAAAAATCCTCTACAAAATTCTAGCAAATTGGATCCAGCATTAAATTAGAAAGATCATACACCATGACCAAGTGGGATTTATTCCAGGGATGCAAGAATGGTACAATATCTGCAAATCAATAAATGTGATACATCACATAAACAAATTGAGGGACAAAAACTGCATAATCATATCAATTGATGCAGAAAAAGCATTTGACAAAACCCAACACCCTTTCTTGATAAAAACTCTCAGCAAAGTGGGAATAGAGGGATCATACCTCAACATAATAAAAGCCATATATGACAAACCTACAGCCAACATCATACTGAATGGGCAAAACTAAAACCACTTCCCCTAACAACAGGAACAAGACAGGGATGGCCACTTTCACCACTCCTGTTCGACATAGTACTGGAAGTGCTAGCCACAGCGATCAGACATGAAGAAGAAATAAAAGCATCCAAATTGGAAAAGAAGTAAAACTATCATTTTTTTTGCAGATGACATGATATTGTACATAGAAAACCTAAAGAATCCATCAAAAACTACCAGACTTGCCCTAGCCAGTTTGGCTCAAATGAATAGAGTGTCAGCCTGCAGACTGAAGGGACACAGGTTCGATTCCTGTCAAGAGCACAACTCTGGGTTGTGGGCTCAGAGGACAGAGTATCAGCCTTCGGACCAAAGAGTCCTGAGTTAGATTCCAGTCAAGGGCACATGCTGGTGTTGTGGGCTTGATCTCCAGTAGGGGGCGTGCAGGAGGCAGCCAATCAATGATTCTCTCTCGTCATTGATGTTTCTACCTTCCCTCCCTCTTCCTTCCTCTCTCAAATCAATAAAATCAAATTATTTTAAAAAAAAAAACTACCAGACTTAATAAATGAATTCGGCAATGTAGCAGGATACAAAATTAACACCCACAAATCTATGGCTTTTTTATACACTAATAATGAACCACAGAAAAAGAAACTAAGAAAACAATCACATTTACCACTGCACCAAAAAAAAAATTAATATACCTAGAAATAAACTTAACTAAGGAGGTAAAAGACCTGTACTCGGAAAACTGCAGGACACTGAAAAAAGAGATAGAGAAAGACATAAACAAATGGAAGAATATACCATGTTCATGGATTGGTAGAATCAACATCATTAAAATGTCCATACTACCCAAAGCAATTTATAGATTCAATACAATTTCCATTAAATACCAACGGCATATTTCAAAGACCTAGAACAAACTCTCCAAAAATTCATCTGGAATAAAAAATTACCCTTAATAGCCACAGCAATCCTGAGAATGAAGAACAACATTGGAGGGATCACAATACCAGATATCAAGCTATATTACAAAGCCACGGTTCTCAAAACTGCCTGGTACTGGCACAAGAACAGACATATAGACCAATGGAACAGAACAGAGAACCTAGAAATCAACCCAAGCCATTATGCTCGATTAATATTTGACAAAGGAGGCAAGGGCATACAATGGAGTCAAGACAGTCTCTTCAATAAATGGTACTGGGAAAACTGGCCAGATACATGCGAAAAAAATGAAACTAGATCACCAATTTACACCATACACAAAAATAAACTCAAAATGGTTAAAGGACTTAAATGTAAGATGGGAAACTATAAAAATCTTAGAAGAATCCATAGGTAGCAAAATAGCAGACATAGGTCATAGCAATATCTTTACCAATACAGCTCCTAGGACAATGGAAACTAAAGAGTAAATAAGCAAATTGGGCTACATCAAAATAAAAAGCTTCTGCACAAAAGAAACCATCAATAAAATAACAAGAAAGCCACTGCATGGGAGAACATATTTGCCAATGCTATCTCCGATAAGGGTATAATCTCCAAAATTCACAGGGAACTCATACAACTTAACAAAAGGAAGATAAACAATGCAATCAAAAAATTGGTAAAGGACCTAAATAAACACTTTTTGAAAGAGGACATACAGAAGGCCAAGAGACATATGAAAACATGCTCAAAGTCACTAATCATCTGAAAGATGCAAGTCAAAACAACGAGGTACCATCTCACACCTGTCAGAATGGCTATCATCAACAAATCAACAAATGACAAGTGCTGGAGAGGATGCAGAGAAAAAGGAACCCTCCTTCACTGCTGGTGGGAATGAGGACTGGTGAGCCACTGTGGAAAACAGTGTGGAGTTTCCTCAAAAAATTAAAAATGGAACTCCCATTTGACCCAGTAATACCACTTCAAGGAATATATCCCAAGAAACCAGAAACACCAATCTGAAAGGACATATGCACCTCTATGTTCATAGCAGCACAATTCACCATAGCTAAGATTTGGAAACAGCCTAAGTGCCCATCAGCAGATGAGTGGATTAGAAAACTGTGGTAAATCTACACAATGGAATACTATGCTGCTATAAAAAAGAAGGAACTTTTACCATTTGCAACAGCATGGATGGAACTGAACTGGAGAGCATTATGCTAAGCAAAATAAGCCAATTGGAGAAATATAAATATTACATGATCTCATTCATGTGGGATATAATGAACAACATAAATAGATGAACAAAAATAGATCCAGAGACTAAGAAATTCTGAACAGACAGTCCAGCCTCAGAGAGATGGCAGGGGTGTTTGTGTGGGGGAGAGGGGATGAAAACAACCAAAGGACTTGTATGTGTGCATATTAGCATAACCAATGGACACGAACACTGGGTGGTGTGGGCTTGTCCTGGGGGCTTGTCGGGAGAAAAGGAGACATATGTAATACTTTAAACAATAAAAAACAATTAAAAAAATTTTTTTAAAATCCTCACTATAAAAAAAAAAGATGTCAACTAAGTGAGACAATGAATGTGTTAAGTACCCTTATTATGGTAACCATTTCACAATATATGTGTGCTAGAGGCCTGATGCACAAAAATTCATGCAAGAGTAAGCCTTCCTTCCCCCAGCTGCCTCATTGGCTTCCCTCCTCCAGCTGCCCACAGGCACCCAGGACCCAGACTGGCTTCTCTTTGGCCCCAGCTTCATCAGGAAGGATGTCTGGAATGATGTCCGGAAGATATCTGGTCTAATTAGCATAGTACCCTTTTATTATTATAGATGTTAAATCATCACACTGTATACCATAAACTTACACAATGTTACATATCAACTATATCTCAATAAAAGCTTGGTGGAAGAGAACATTTTCCCACAAATTGAAAAAATATTTTATCATATTCTTCAGCTTGGTGTACCCTACCTATCCATCACTGGTCATGTTGATATATCCTAGAATTTATCTGAATTATAATGAAACTAGAGGCCCAGTGCATGAAATTCGTGCACGAGTAGGGTCCCTATGCCTGGTCGGCGATCAAGTCCAATCTGTGGGACAACTGGCAGGGCAATCGGGGGGGCCCCTCGCTGGTACCCACCTTGGCCAGCCTGGTGCCACCCACTTGCCAGCCCCACCCCCCACCACCGCTGGTCACCTCCCGCAGAGGGAAGCAACTGGTGGGGTGATGGGGGTGCTAGCCACCCTCTCATCGGCAGGCCCCGCCCCCCAGATCACCCTGCCTTCAGTTATCTCCCTCAACGGGGCCCCCATTGGCACCTGCCTTCGCTGGCCTGGGGCTGGGAGCAGCTCCTGCATTGAGCATCTGCCCCTGGTGGTCAGTGTGCATCATAGCGACCGGTCGTTCCACCAGTGGTCCTGCCATTTGGTTGATTTGAATATTAGGCTTTTATTATATAGGATACTTTTGTTTCTTTATGGAGAGACTTTTCTTATTTGGATCTCAATAAATTTTCCTAAGTTATTTATAACCCATACTTCATATATCAATCAAAGCGTCCTTCTGGACTTACTTCTTTTCTTTCTGGTATTTCTTCCAAAAGAGTCTTAAAATATGGTCTTTATGTGTCAAAAATTCTAAGGCCATGTCATGACTAAAACTATATCATGATCTTGCATTTTAAAAGATACTTTAGCTGACTATAAAATTATAGTTTGAACAAACGTAGCAATTAGACAAATCCAGGCTTACATCCCCATTCTGCCACTATTTCTGTTAGCTTGAACAAATTGCTTAACATCTGTGAGCCTCATTTTCTTCATTGGTAATGAAAGAATGCTAATATGTAATACACAGCATTATCAGGGCTATTGATGATATCTGCAAGTAAATGAAATGTTACATTAACCAGGGATTTAATAAATGGCAGTTGCTTTTTTTAAAATATATTTTTATTGATTTCAGAGAGGAAGGGAGAGGGGGAGAGAGATAGAAACACCAATGAGAGAGGATCATTGATTGGCTGCCTCCTGCACACCCCCTACTAGGGATCAAGCCCACAACACCAGCATGTGCCCTTGACTGGAATATAACTCAGGACTCTTTGGTCCGAAGGCTGACACTCTATCCACTGAGCCAAAGCAGCTAGGGCAGCAGTTGCTTTTTGAAAAACACTATAGTTTGAGGTCATTTTTCTTTAACACATGGATACTATAATATTCCATTGTCTTCTTGCCTTCAGTTTTGCTACTGAGAAGTTTTGTTATAATGTGATATTTTTAATTTTGTGGATCTTCTTCATATCTAGAAACTCTTAAATTTCATTTTTCTCTTTGAATTTGATGTTCTTAAATTTTATACCAGTAGGTGTGAGGTTTTTCTTATTTATCATATTTTGTACTCCATAAACTCTTTCATATAACTATTGTTCATATTTTCTTAATTCTGAAAAACCCTTTGTCATTATTTCTCCATTGTTTCCTCGTGTCTCCTGTCTTTCTGAGACTCCACCATAGGTATATTGGCACTTCTCATTCCCCTTATCATAACTTTTTCTTTTATATTATTCTTTCCCGTTTCTTCTGTGAAATATTCTTAGACTGATCTTCCAGCTTACTGATTACTCTTTGCCTATAACCTTCCTGCTAGTTCTCTCTCACTGAAATTCTTTACTTTGTTATAATTTTTATACCTAGTATTTCTACTTGGCTCTTCATTATAACTGTACTTTCATGCTTCATGTAACCAATAACCTTTCATTTCTTTGAGAAGATTTATATTTATTTTAAATTCTTAATCTGATTCATTAATTCTGATTAGCCTTTGATAGTCCAGTTTTGGATCCCTCATTAATGAGTTAAATAAATCTTCGACATAGTCTTACCATATATTTGTATGAGAATCACATTTTTAACTTTTTGAAAACTTTCATAATCTATGAAGGTTTTTCACTGTGGTAGACTCATCTGGTGGAATCTAATATACTGTACTACAGGCCTGGTGCATGAATTCGTGAACCAGTGGGGTCCCTCAGCCTGGCCTGCGAAATTGGACCAAAACTAGCTCTCTGACATACCACGAGGGATCTTGGATTGTGAGGTTAGGCTGAGGGACCCCACCGGTGCACGACTGGGGCCTGGGAGGGACGCGGGAGGTTGGCCAACCAGGGAGGGAATGTGGGAAGGCTCCAGGGCATGTCTGGCCCATCTCACTCAGTCCTGATCAGATGGAGCCCAGCAGCAAGCAAACCTACCAGTCGGAGCGTCTTCCCCCTGGTGGTCAGTGCACATCATAACGAGTGGTTAAGCGGCTTTAGCATTCATTAGCATATTATGCTTTGATTGGTTGGATGGATGACCAGACACTTAGCAGATTGGGCTTTTATTATATAGGACTGTCCAAGAAGTTCACCTTATAAGCTCTTTTTTCCCAAGACAATCTCTTCTTGAGTCCTGAAGTGAATCCCAAGAACAATATAAATTTCCCTTCATTGACTGTTTTTTATTCTTGTTTTTATTTTTGTTTCTGGGTGTCATTCTGACTGTATTTTGACCAGTTTATGGTTTTGGCCATGTCTTTTTCCACCATCCAACCCAGGGAATAGTAAATATAATGGACCAACAGACCACTCTCAACTAGGGTAGTCTAGAAATTATCCTGCATATCCATATATAGAATCCATATATATTATATCCATTGTATCTCTATATAAATGACTTCTTTGGCACATCTTCACTTTATATTTGTACAGTTCATATCTTAAATTTTTGAAACATTTAATTTGACAGAATAAAATCACTGGCATTCAATTTTTGAAAGTCAAATGATCACATATGAAATTTTGGTTGTAAGCAGAGATTGACACAGAATCTTCTCCAAAGAGTTATTATGTGTTTTTAGACTGATGTAACCTTAGACAACTTCATGGAGTAGCTGATTTCATAAGGCAAACAAAACCTGGATGTATAGGATTAAATGCTGCTTTATAAGTCATTAAAACCATCCTAAAATCAATTTAAAAAAATGGACTAGAAGCCACTGCACTTTGCTCCAAAGAGAAATAACATGCTGAATAAGCAACACAAATGCTACTCACTCTTCTCCAAGCTGCAGTAACCTGCTGGGTCAGCACCGTTACAATTTAAACTCTAGCAGACAATGGCAGTAATAGTTAAAACCTACTGAATAAAAGCCAAAATACTGGAAATTTTATTTTTTCTTTTGTTAGTAACTATTAATATAAGGTTCGAGAAAAAGCATAATAACAGTATATGGCATAAAGTCATATGCCAAAAAAAACTGTTCTGAAATACACACTAGAAAGCTATCACAAAAATAAGAGAAATGCCATAAATTCCCATATATTACTTGATATTGATCAAGAGACCTAACCTGAAATTGATTAGAGATTTTGACTTCAAAGGCCTGCAGCAGCCCTGGCAACAGAAGCAGCAGCTGTTTTCCCATAGATGACGACTTCTTTACACTGTTCTTCCCTGTCTTTTCCTGAAGTCACCAGAATTAGTTCTTCTGGCTCATGTAAATACACTAGGTCTGCTGCAATTATATCCTTGGGGCCCTCTCCCTGATGTTACTGTAGATAATTTCTTGAAGAATTCTTTTGTCATCTCCAAATATTAAATAGGCTTAGCTGGATCTGATAAATAAGTACAATCATTTCCTGCCCTTCCCCCGCCAAACAAACAAACAAACACTGTTGAAACAAGTAAAATTCCAGAATATGCCATGTCATAACAGGAGAACCATTGCTAACTGAAGATGAGATGCATATATAAAAAACAATCTGAGAACATGAAACAGTAAATACTCTCAAAATCTAATTATTTTTTAACATAATGCTTACTTTTCTATGTGAGCCTGAGATTGATACTTCTGGGAGTTAATACTTGCAATGCAATGAAATTATGAAGTGCAAAAGAAATAGGAGAGTAACATTTTAAGTTAGATTTTTTTTCCCACAAAGTCCATCACTTTGAACAGCCTTGGGGAAAAAATGTTTTTTGTTAGTGTTGTGTTGTGTTGTGTTTTAATAAATCTATTATGCTGTGAGTCTATGATGTAAGGACTATTATCATAGCCCCAACTCCTAGCACATGTAGTGCTGAAAATATAGTAGGCACTGGATAATACTTGTTAAAGACATGATAAATTTAACTAATTAATGAACTATTTAAAAGTTCTGTGATGAGTAGCATTATTTACATATCGGATTTCAGTTAAGGTTAGATATGAAGAAGTGCTCCAGGCCACAGCTTCTCAAACTATAATGTTCATACAAATCACCCAGACACCTTGTAAAAATGTAGATTCTGACTCAGTAGCCTATGGTGGGGCTGAAGTTGTCTGTGGTGATTAAGACTGAATGTGGAAGATGAGCTTCTCCCCAAATGTCCCTGGCACTTTTCTAGCTGCTGTTCCAGTGCTGAACCTCAAAGCAAGTGAGTTTCTGAGCAAGTGAGTCTCTGCATGGGCCCTTAAAGAGAAATGTCTGGGACTCCAAAAGTCCTTTGTCTCATTCATAGCCCTTACTGCTTTTCATAGACAGGTGTTATGGGGATTTCTCTTCTCAGCTATAGAATCCTGAGCTGGGGAGTCCAGTATGGGGTTAAGATCTCTCACTCCTCAGGATGGACCTCCACGCCTGAGATATCACCCCTCCTGTTTCTTAACCACCACACGTGAGTGTGAATCCTGCCTAGTCTGCATCTCTACCCCACCTAACTAGTCTTGAGATGGCTTCTTCTTTACATCTTTAGGAGTAGGAATTCTGTCTAGCTAGTCTCCAGGTGACTCTCAGTGATGACTGTTCTATAATTTAGCTGTCATTGTGTTGTGGTTGTGGGAGGAAGTGAGACCAGTGGTTACCCTCTCTGCTATCTTGACCAGGAAGAACCATAGATTAATAGCAAGTGGTAGTGCTATGTGGAGAGAATGCCTTTGAGCAAAATTTATTCATGTTCCCAGAAGAAGTAGTTGGATAGAAATATGAACATGTTTCACTCACTTAAGGCTAAATAAAAGCCTTAGAAAAAGTCAGAGTTCTTTGGTCTATTCCTAATTTCTGGACTATGCTTTTACAAGTGGTCAGGCAACTGAACATCTGAGATCTAATTGTGTCATGTCTAACAAACTGATTCGATGTGCTCCTTTTAGAAGAGCAGATGGAATAGTCTGAAGACTATGAGAAACCCCTGAAGAAAGATGTGACAGGCTGAGGGACAGACTGAAACTAATGTTTAAAAAATAAATGCCTTCATGAATTAGCAAGGATTTTGCAACCCAGCTCTAAATAAGATTTTCATCATTCTTTAAACAATGCCAAAGTAATTTTCTGGTTTTAAAGAAGAAAAAAATGACAAGAGTTTAAAAAGTTAAATAAAAAGTACTTGGTTAGAAAGAGTTCAGCATGAATTAAACATCAAGAAAAGTGACTTTAGATAGTTTCTTTAAAATTCAGGGAAGTGCAAAGAATATATAAAATAAGCCCTTACTGTATCTACTATAAGCTTTAAAAAATGCTAATATTTTGTCATACTTGCCTCATATCAATTTTAAGAGAAATAAAACTCTACATATAAAAATTGAAGGTTCCTATAATCTTCTTCCCAGTATAATTCTCCTCCTTTCTCCCCAGAAGCAAACATTATTATGAGTTTTGATATGTACTATATCTACTATACACATATATATATATGAATGATGTATGTGTGGTATTAAAATATGGACTTGAGCCCTAGCTGGTTTGGCTCAGTGGATAGAATGTCAGCCTGCAGACCAAAGGGTCCTGGGTTTGATTCTGGTCAAGGGCATGTACCTCGGTTGCAGGCTTTCCCCAGCCCGGGGCCTGGTCTGGGCACATGCAGGAGGCAACCAATCAATGTTTCTCTCACATTGATATTTCTGTCTGTCTTTCCCTCTCTCTTCCACTCTCTGTAAAAATCAATGAAAAAATATCCGCAGGTGAGAAATAATAATAATAACAATAACTGGAAAAACACTAAGCCTGAACATCTCTTATACCTCATATATCTCATATATCTTTTCAGATGATTTTTGAAATTGTTTCTAATCTGAGAAATTTTAGAAAATAAATTTCAGAGTTAGTTAACATGGCTAAAAACCAGTGGCTATTTCTTCTTGGACAGTAATAAGAATAGAAACAATATTTAGAGCAAGGACTTTGTTCTAGTGAATTCTGAAACTATTTTATAAATTCTGATTAGATACTAAGCATATAAAGGGATTTAAAAGGTCACGTGATGCAATCAAAATGCTATCAAGAAGCTCAAATTTTATAAATTTCAAATTAGAAATGAAAGAAATCCAAAAGAGATTTCCAAGGTGAACCCAGGTACTATCTATAATAATAAAAGCATAATATGCTAATTTAACCGGACGTCCTTCCAGACGAAGCCAGAGCTGCAAGGGAAGCCCAGGTCCCGGGTGCCTGCCAGCAGCTAGAGGAAAGCCCAGATCCCAGGTGCCAGAGGGAAGCTGGTGCCGGCAGCTGGGAGTAGGAAGGCCTACTCTTGCACGAATTTCATGCATCAGGCCTCTAGTAAAAGATAATGGTGGTTCATTGAACTCTCTTCCACACATGCTAAGCTAGCTGCTCTCTAGGAGTAAATTACACAGCTTCAGAAGCTACATTAACTCTTCAAACCTCCAGGGTACTGTCTAGTAAATTCTTATCTGATATACTAACTTTTGTTAGCACCTAAATTATTCTCCAATGCCAGCTATTCCCTAAGATTAAGTTATAGCCTCCATAAACCATATAGTTTTCTGATTATATAAGAGTTCCTGTGACTCCCAAAAGTGCTCAACTTGTTCACAGAGGTCATGTAAGCCACCTAGAAAATCCAACTAAACAAATGAAATTCACTCTGATGCCACTGTGTCCACATACTTAAAGACAACAGAGTGGAAAAGGTGAATCTGATATATGCCAACCTATTAACGATGGACTGTACAGTCGATCTAAATGGCCCTTATGATTGGCAAGCAAAGCCAGTTAAATAAAGAATGCTTCACTTATTGGTTTTATGTAGTCAGGGATTTTGTAACTTATAAATGCTCCATAAGTCTGGCTCTTCATCAGATTTCTTGGGCTCATTAGCAGTCCCTTGGTAGTTTTATCAGAAAGAAAAGCATCGATTCCAGTATTTCAGCGAAACTCTAATTTACAGAATTATAGTCTACCCTCCCCAAATTTCCTCAGATTAAGTGATATGTTCTGAGAGAACAACCACCCCCATCTTCTAATGTGCTTCTCCCAACCCCAAGCCTCTCTCTAGAGGCCAAAATACACTCTCTTTGGCTCAACTCAATAACACAGAAACTTTGACGGGGTTACAGAAGCCTCTTCCTCTACCATAGACTTAACAAAAATACTTAATCCTTGTTTAGCAAGTGATGTGTTTTCAGTCATTCCATTGGCAGGATCAGCTGAACAGGATGTGGGCAGATATTTTTTTACAACTATCTAATTTCTCTACAGACCATTCCAGGAGAGACAGAGAGAAGGTAACATTTAAGGAGCAAAGTTATGAGCTTTGAATCCTGCTGGAAGAAGAGAAAAAAATAATTAACCTTATTGCTATTCCCCTTGGAAATAAACATGGGCCTTCCTGGTTCAGAAATGGAAGTTGGACACCAAACAATTTTAATATTTTAGCCAATTCAGAAATACATTTACTTTTTCCCTCAGAAGAACTAGAGGAGATAATCTTGAAAGGGGCATAAAGTGTCTGTGCGGGTGAGGCAAATGAGTGTGGTGATCTACCAGTCTTGGGATATATATATATAACTTGGAATGGGAAACCACAGACGAGACGATTTTTTTAAATCATGATCAGCCTTACAATTTTGTCAATAGGAAACTAAATTATAGGGTATTTATTTTGTTTTATTATATTTGAAAAATTAGTCGACTCAGTGAGAAAAAAAAAAAATGAATTACCGCAGTGGTTCTCAACCTGTGGGTCATGACCATTTTGGGGGTCGAACGACCCTTTCACAGGGGTCGCCTAAGACCATCGGAAAACACATATATAATTACATATTGTTTTTGTGATTAATCACTATGCTTTAATTATGTTCAATTTGTACCAATGAAATTGGGGGTCACCACAACATGAGGAACTGTATTAAAGGATCGCGGCACTAGGAAGGTTGAGAACCACTGAATAACTGTGATTTGGCATCACATAAGTTTTAACAGTCATCCCGTAGGCAGTAACGGGTGGAAAGTTTTAGTTTTCATGTGCTTGTTTTTGTATCATGTGTAGACACCTCAAGATACCTACAAACTCTATGGAGATATTTCTTTGGTAATAAGGTTAAAGGCATTGTTACAATGGGAAATAATAAAAATGACCATAGCTCAGAAAGCATTCATGCCATTTAAACTGCAGCACAGTTGGCTGTGAAACATAAATACATTTAGTTAAAGCATAAGTGTATATTGAGGTTCTAAAAAATCATCTTTTCTCTTCTTAAGCAATAGTGACACTCATTAGCACCTTTGAATAGAATTTCATGCAAGTTAATGTTTTTATTTATAAATCTATTTCCAGGTGTGATTATTATTCATCCATCACAAGATATATTTTTAAAAATAAAAACTGACAGCATTCATTTTCAAAATTTATGTGTGCTGGTAGAATACTCTAATTATACAACAAAGTAATTTTATTAATGTAATTTTTGGCATTAGGTTATACACTCCCTAAAGATATTTGCAAAATTTAAAACATTTTTAACTCCAAAGTCTCAGTATTTTCCATTAACACTATTCACTATCTCCTTGTGGATTATAACTAGGTAACCCAAGGTGATGTCTGGTAATTTTTTCTCAATTTGGGGCAGGGAGAGAAAGCATCTTTGATATAATTGTGGGCTTATTGTTACCAAGCAAACTGTGGCAGCAGAATATGAAAGAATTACTTCAGAAGGAAGGTCCTAAAAGTGAGAAAACTCAGGAAAACTTCACACAGAATTCATCTATCTGTGATATTTAGCAACAAAAGTCTGACAAATTACCCCCAGTGCTAGAGAACTCCAGAAATGTATTTCACTTTAGAGTATTTAGGCATTTCACTGTAGAGATAAAGTTGCAATTATGCATTCATTCAATTTTCAAAATTTATGTGTGCTAGTAGAATACTCTAATTATACAGCAAATTATACAATTCTAATTATTGAGCACCTTCTAGATGACAGGTAATGTACTAGGTGGTGAGGATCCAAGGATGAAAAGGACGGGTCTCTACTCCAAGCTAGTGTGGGAGACAGATACACAAGAGAGTTGTCTGGATGATTAAGATTGAATGTGAGAAGAATCCCTAGGCAGCAAAATAGCAGATATATGTCATAGCAATATCTTTGCCAATACAGCTCCTAAGACAATGGAAACTAAAGAGAAAATAAACAAAATAAAAAGCTCTGCACAGCAAAATGAACCATCAACAAAACAACAAGAAAGCCCACTGCATAGGAGCAATATTTGCCGATGTTATCTCCAATAAGGATTTATTCTCCAAAATGTATAGGGAACTCATACAACTTAACAAAAGGAAGATAAACGATGCAAACAAAAATGGGCAAAGGACCTAAGTAGACACTTTTCGAAAGAGGACATACAGAAGGCCAAGAGACATATGAAAACATGCTCAAAGTCACTAATCATCCGAGAGATGCAAATCAAAATGACAATGAGGTACCATCTCACACCTGTCAGAATGGTTATCATCAACAAATCAACAAATGACAATGACAAGTGCTGGAGAGGATGTGGAGAAAAGTGAACCCTCCTGCACTGCTGGTGGGAATGCAGACTGGTACAGCCACTGTGGAAAACAGTATGGAGTTTCCTCAAAAAACTAAAAATAGAACTTCCATTTGACCCAGTAATCCCACTTCTAGGAATATATCCCAAGAAAACAGAAACACCAATCATAAAGGACATATGCACCCCTATGTTCATAGCAGCACAATTTACAATAGCTAAGATTTGGAAACAGTCTAAGTGCCCATCAAGATATAAGTGGATTAGAAAACTGTGGTACATCTACACAATGGAATACTATGCTTCTGTAAAAAAGAAGGAATTCTTACCATTTGCAACAGCATGAATGGACCTGGAGAGCATTGTGCTAAGCGAAATAAGCCAGTCAGAGAAAGATAAATATCACATGATCTCCCTCATTTGTGGAATATAATGAACAACATAAACTGATGAACAAAAATAGAACCAGAGACATAGAAGCATCGAACAGGCTGTCCAACCTATGAGGGAAGGCAGGGGGTAAGGGCGTTAGAGATCTACCAAAGGACTTGTATGCATGCATATGAGCATAACCAATGGACACAGACAGTAGGGGGGTGAGGGCATGTGCTGGGGGGTGGGAGTGGCCAGGGAGAGGTCAATGGGGGAAAAGGAGACTCATGTACTAGTAATATTTTAAACAAAAAGAATTTAAATTTTTTTTTAAAAAAAAGATTGAATGTGGAAGATGAGCTTCTCCTGGGAATGAGGGTTTTTCAGGAGAAACATCAATCTGGCCTGCTCTGCAGGAAAACAGTCATGTCAGAGAACAACAAAGAGCAAAAGGTACTGGCCTCAGGGTTCCTCCTGACGGGGCATCAGAATCTGCCAGCAGAGCCCCTGTGGTCTCCAGCTTAGAAGGTTCCCCTTGCGATATGAGTGCCCACAGACAACGTGTCCTATAGGACACTCCCGACAGTGGGAAGTTCTGCCCACTGCACTGTTTATTTTTCTTTTCTTATAATTAAACCTTCTCCTAATCCTACAAGGTAATAATATTTGCAAATGGAGAACACCTGGCCTTCCAACATGATGAATTTTCCAGGCTTCTGGGGAAATAGTTGTTCAAGCCAAAAGAAATCTAACACACCCCCAGAAAGTAACCTGAGCCTTTTCTTGTATGAATACACAAGGGTTAAATGTATATTAAGCACAGAGAAATCATGAATATTTTGCCTCTGTGTGTGTGCACGCATGTGCGTGTGTGTGTGTGTGTGTGTAACCATAGAATTCTAAGTTTGTAGGGTGTGCTTTATATCTATATCGTATGTTATCCAGATACCAGTTGTATATTATAAGCTGCATATGCAATACCATATGGACACCATAAAATATCACATGTGCTTTCAGGATAATTTTACATTTAGTGCATAATTAAAATGTCTCATATTAAATACCTATCTTTTCTGTGCGGCCATAGATTTGTCTAACAAATTGCTTTCATTATCAACTTCAGGTATAAATCAGAGGGAAAGCCTCTTTACTTAAATTTAATAAAAAGCAATATGGAAACGTGAGTGCAGTTTGTTTTCCTTCACTAGATCTTTCTGCCACGCAGCATTTAACACCGCGCAGCTGTCAATACCCATTCATCTGCTATCGGGCAGCTTTCTCCTTTCACTCACTGTGACATTTTTAAAGTGGCAAAAAAAAAAGCTTAAAACAGCATATTTGTCACTTTTTTCTTTCTAGTGACCTTTTAAGCAGTAGGGAAAATTACTCTATAAGTACTAAACCCTTTAATCACTACACATACATTTCACAATAGTGCTTATATAGGGGTATCATGTAATTAAATTTAAGAAACTTACAATGTACGTGCTGCTGTTCATTTAATTATCCAAAAATTTAAACATGAGAAAAACCTCATAGCTCTTAGCTATGGCAACCATACAACTTATATTTATAGTTTATATTAAGAAACATTTTTAAGTAGAATTTCAGAAAGAACTGCTACACACCCTCAGTTTCCAGCTTTTAAGTTCCAACAAATAGCTACCTGAAATACTTTTCTTCCGTAAATGAAAAAAAATATATAGATGGAAAGGCATCACAAGGAAGGTTTTGAGAAGGAAGATAGAAGATTGAGTCTCACCCCTATTTGGGTCAGCTGTGTGACTCTGAGGGCGTCATTATGTATCTCTTGATTTGCACCTTGTATCTCATCGAGTAAAAACAGGGTACAGATAGCCGCTTCTCCCCAATACAGCTGATTGTGAGGACCAAACTGGCAAGTACTTGTGATTACACCCTGAAGTCTATAAAAATGAAGAGTAATATGACTTTTAGTTCAAAAACAAATATTCTCTGTTTTCTGGAAGTGGTGGAGAAATTTAAGATTCTTATAACACCCCAGAAAGAAATTGGATGTTTAAAACAAGCTAAAATATCGATGTTAGTAATACATTTTTTTAAAGGTTGGTGTCTCTTCTAAAAAATAGAAACAGAAACACTGCTGCACCTGCTATAAAGTGGC
Source organism: Myotis myotis (assembly GCF_014108235.1). Classification (NCBI taxonomy): domain Eukaryota; kingdom Metazoa; phylum Chordata; class Mammalia; order Chiroptera; family Vespertilionidae; genus Myotis; species Myotis myotis. Next base: position 181,450,250 of record NW_023416335.1, read on the forward strand.
GTTAAAATTATTTTTACAAAATAATTCTGGATTATCCATTTAGCCTCACTTCCATTCCTATCACTTTGACTGTAATCGACATAGCTTTAGATGTGGCCCTGTCTTTCTCCTCCTACCCTTTCTACTATCAGCCTCCAATAACAAAAGGCGAACTGACTTCACACCCTAGGACAGAATATCTACTTCACCGCCCTTGAATTAGTCACCAACAGGAACAGCTTCTCAACGTATCAGCTTCCTTGTCTCTACGAAAAAGTACATAATGCCTATCACATAAGTAAGGTTCTTATCTTAGGTGGGTCATAACTTGTGTTATATTCAGCGCCTGGTACATAAGCTCTAGACACACAGTACCCATCATTGTTCTGGCAATAAACCTCTTACCACAACTTTGCTGTAACCACAGTGGGAAGGACTTACTGATGCTGCAGCTCCACGAGAATCCAGCCAGGCACGGAGCAGCAGGTCTCCCCATCCTTCAGGTAGTCCCCTTGAAGCCCTCCTCATTCGGCTCTGGCATCCTGTGGCGACAAGGGCTAGGGAGGAAGCCCTCCCCTCAAGTCTAAGGGTCGTTGTTGGTTTGCAATCGCCGGAGTCTGGTTGGTAACCTGGGTGAAACCTGAAATTGGCCTCCTGACTCGGAGGGCAAAAGAGGCAGCCCAAGAAAGGGCCAGACCACTCCAGACGGACAGGCAGCAGGTTGGCAGAGCAAGAGTGCCTGCGATGAAAGCTTGATGTGGGGCTGCTGCAAGATGAGTGGATGTCCGCAGCTGCCCACGGGAATCTTCGCAGTTTATACAGAAGCCTTCACCGGGTTCCGTCCCGTATATTCCGGGCCAGATGGTTCCCACAGCACCTTACGCTCTCAGGACTGTCCTTGAAATACATTGCAGCCAACAATAGACTGCATTCACCTCGGTGGTCCCATAAGACTGCAATGGAGCTGAAACATTCCAATCACCTGGTGACGTCTAGTAATCGTGACGTGACGTCATGACATCATGACGTCTAGCCGTCCTGACATCATGACGTCATGACATCATGATGCTAGCCTTCCTGACATCTAGCTATACTGATGTCCAGCTGTGGTGAAGTCATAAGGAAATGTTTTACTCACGTGTTTGTGGTGATGCTGATGTACTAGGAAACAAACCTGCTGTGCTTCCAGTGGTATGAACGTTTGCTGTAAGAGAGTACACCAGCCCTGGCCAGTGTGGCTCAGCTGGTTGGAGCCTCACTCCTTATACACTGAGAGGTCACGGGTTCGATTCCCGGTCAGGGCACGTACCCAAGTTGCAGTTCCATCCCCAGTTGGGGCATGTGCGATAGGCAACTGATAAATGTTCCTCTGTCTGCCTTCCTTTCTCTAAAATCAATAAACATATTCTTAGGTGAGGATTTCTTTTTTTAAAAGGACAGTATGCCATGTTATGCTGGCAGCAGCTGCATTCATCTCGTGTTTACTGCATCGCTTGATTAAATCATTTTCTCTTGTTCTTGACTTAATCACATGGTGTGTGTGTGTGTGTGTGTGTGTGTGTGTGTGTGTGTGTGCAGTAACATGCTATACAGGCTGTGGCCTGGGAGCAATAGGCTATACCATACAGCCCAGGTGTGTAGTAGGCCATACCATCTAGGTTTGTGAAAGTGCCCTCTATGATGTTCACACAATGATGAAATCACCAAGGATGCGTTTCTCAGAACATACCCGCATCCTTAAGTGGCACATGACTGTAGCTCCTGGTGTGGGACGGGTAAGCAGAATGTACATTCCAAGGAGAAGGGTGGGGACGAGGAACCCCACATCTAGGTTGCAAGTCATCCAGCAGTCACATCCTCTCCATGATACCCTCCAACAATCATAGTGTCTTTCTCCCCTCCCCACCAGTCTGCTCATATAGACAGGGATATGCTTGGTGATCATCCTGATGCTATTTGTGGACACCTCGATGCTTTTCTCGGAAGGACCTATTCAAGTGTCTCACAAGTGTGCAGCCTCTGTGCCCGGCACTGATAGAGAGCTAAAATGGCTCACCCTCAGGAGGCACCCCAGCACCTCAGCTAAAATGGCTCACCCTCAGGAGGCACCCCAGCACCCCAGCTAAAATGGCAAACCCTCAGAAGGCTCCCCAGCACCCCAGCTAAAATGGCTCACCCTCAGGAGGCACCCTGGGGAAATCCCAGCACCTCTTTGTCAAGGGGTACATTCCAGTCCTCCCATTATTCTTTCACAGCATTCTTCACTCATCCGCTGCTCCTGCAAGGCCAAGCTGAAGAAGGAGCCACAATAACTCCCAAAGCACTTAAAACTGACAAATCCCTGAACTTCCATTTCTGGGCCAAAAGGAGTTAAGAGTTTTGTCAGCTTCAGAGCCAGAGGCTTCAGAAGTCAGTCAGATCTGCTAGCTCAATGCATTTTGCTTTAAAAAGAAAAGATGCCAACTATTTGCCAATGTTATATCTGATAAGGGCCTAGTCTCTAAAATTTGTAGGGAACTCATACATCTTAATAAAAGGAAGGTAATCAAATCAAAAAATGGGCAAAGGACCTAAATAGATACTTTTCAAAAGAGGACATGCAGAAGGCCAAGAGACATATGAAAACATGCTCAAAGTCACTAATTATCTGAGAGATGCAAATCAAAATGACAATGAGGTACCACCTCACACCTGTCAGAATGGCTATCATCAACAAATCAACAAAAGACAAGTGCTGGAAAGGATGCGAAGAAAAAGGAACCCTCGTGCACTGCTGGTGGGAATGCAGACTGGTGCAGCCACTGTGGAAAACAGTATGGAGTTTCCTCAAAAAACTAAAAATGGAATTTCCATTTGATCCAGTAATCCCATTTCTAGGAATATAGCCCAAAAAATCAGAAACACCAGTCAGAAAGGATATATGCACCCCTATGTTCGTAGTAGCACAATTTACAATAGCTAAGATTTGGAAACAGTCTAAGTGCCCATCAGCAGATGAGTGGATTAGAAAACTGTGGTACATCTACACAATGGAATACTACACTGCTGCAAAAAAAGAAAGAACTCTTACCATTTGCAACAGCATAGATGGACCTGGAGAGCATTATGCTAAGTGAAATAAGCCAGTCAGAGAAAGATAAATATCACATGATCTCACTCATTTGTGGAATATAATGAACATAAACTGGTGAACAAAAATAGATCCAGAGACAGAGAAGCATCAAACAAACTGTCCAACTTCAGAGGGAAGGCAGGGGAGGAAGAAGGGTGGGGGTAAGAGATTAACCAAAGGACTTGTATGTATACATATAAGCATAACCAATGGACATAGACACTAGATGGGTGAGGGCATGTGCTGGGGGTTGGGGATGGCTGGGGAGAGGTCAATGGGAGGAAAAGGAGACATATGTAATACTATATGTAATATTTTAAACAATAAAGAATTTTTTTAAAAAGATGCCAACTGAAGTTGAATGGCAAGAGATTCCCAGGAAGTGGTCAAACTCCGGAGAAAACAAGAGAAGGGAATATATAGTAACTAGAGGCCCTCTCACAATCCGGGGCCCCTCAGGGGATGTCAGACTGCTGATTTCGGCCCAATCCCCACAGGCCAGCCTGAGGGACCCCACCGATGCATGAATCTAGTATGCATATAAGATCTTTGGTTAATCTCTTCCCTCCCTCCCCCTTCCCTCTGAGATTCATCAGTCTGTTCCATGTTTCCATGCCTGTGTGTTGAGCGTCTGCCCCCTGGTGGTCAGTGCACATTATAGCTACCAGTCAAATGGTCGAACGGTCGCTTAGGCTTTTATATATATAGACAGTAATGATTCCTACTTGAAACAATCTGACAGCACAAGCTAGCTATTCTGTCTTTTCTCACTAGCTCCTCTGAGTTAAGTATTATTTTGGCCATCTTACAAGTGGTAAAATTAGAATGGCCAGATAAACAAGCTAGTTCTGGGACATTTGGAGAAAACAGAAATTAATCCTGGTCTTCTGGTCTCTTCCTCTCAATCATTCTGACTTTAGGCACATGTTGTCCATTTGGTAACATGAAGATAACATAACTATAATATCCTTTGAACCATATCTATGCTTAAGCTTTTATGCACATGAACCTCTTTTAAAGTTTGAAAATAGTCAAACATCTACTTCATTTAGTTGAATTCTAGCATGTATTTTTTAAAAATCAATATAAACTACAAATAACTCCATATATTTGCTCCTTTAACATTTTCTCTTTTTTTCCTTAAAAGCTGTTTTATTGAGAGATAATAAGCATACAATAAAGACAGAATGTGTATAATGTGATATTTTGATATATGTATAAACCCATGAAGCCACTACCACATTCAAGATAGTCAATAGTCCATCACTCCCAGAACTTCAGCGTGCCTTTTGTAATCTCTATCATCTATCCATCCAACTACCCTCACCCCCAAGCAACACCTGATCTGCTCTGTCCATACAGGTAAGTTTTCATTTTCAGTTTTATAAAAATGGACTCATACAGCATATACTCTATGTCTGACCTCTTTCACTTAGTATAATAATTTTGAGATATTTCCATGCTGTTGTATATGTCAATATTTTTCCATTTTATTACTGAGTAGGATTCCATATGCCACAATTTATTCATTCGCCTATTGAATAGTTGGCTCTTTTCCAGTTTGGAGCTATTACAAATAAAGCTCTATAAATATTCATGCAAAAGTCTTTGTAATAGACATATTATTTCTTTTCTCTTAGGTTAATAACTTAGAATAGAATGGCTGGATAATATGTAAGTACATGCTTAGCTTTGTAAAAAAAAAAAAAACAAAAAAAAAACTGCCAAACTTTTCCAAAGTAGCATATCATTTTATATTCCCAACAACATACTTTGAGAATTTCAGTTTCTCCATATCCTGGTCAATACTTGGTTAATCTTTTCAATTGTAGAGATTCTGATAGATGTGTAGTGGTATCTCATTATGGTTTTAATTTGCATTTCCCTAATGAACAATGATATTAAGCATCTGTTCATGTGTTTATTTGCCATCCATATAGCTTCTTTGGTGAAGTTTGTTTTAAATCTGTTGCCCATTTTTAATTGGGTTGTTTTCATATTATTGAGTTTTGAGAGTTCTTTGTATATTGAGGATAACAGATATATGCTTTGCAAATATTTTCTCCCAGTCTGTGGCTTGTCATTTCATATTTTTGACAGTATTCACTGGAGAAGAAAAGTTTTAAATTTTGATGAGGTCTAATTTACCAATATTTTATTTTATAGGTCATACTTTGGGTGTCATATCTAAGAAATCTTTGTCTAACCTAAGGCCACAAAGAATTTTATTATTTCTTCTAGGCATTTTATAGTTTCAGGTTTCATATTTAGATCAGTGATCTATTTTTGAGATTTTGAGTTAATTTTTGCATAGGGTGGTAGGTTTAAAGTTTGTTTTGTTTTATATATAAATATCCATTTATTCCAACACCATTTGTTGAAAAGACTATTCTTTCACCACTAGATTGTTTCTGTACCTTAATCAAAATTAAGTTGTCCATATGTGCCACATATGTGTATTTCTATATTGTTTCATTGATCTATTTGCCTATTCTTATACCATGACAATAGCTTATTGATTATTATATATTGATAAGTCTTGAAATCAGGTGATATTAACCTAATTTTGTTCTTAATTTTAAAAATAATTTTAGCTATTCTAGGTCCTTGGGGTTTTCATGCAAATGTTAGAATCAGTTTATCAATATCACACATACACAACACACATATCCTCACATCTGCTAGGACTTTTCTTTTAAACTATTAGAGATGTCCCCCATTTTCCTCCCCTTTGCCCACCTCTACTCAGACCCCGCCTCTCTCCTTCTGGCCTTCACCACACTGTTGTCTGTGTCCATGGGCTATGCATATATGTTCTTTGGCTAATTTCTCCACCTTCTTTCATCCCATCCCCCACCACCACCTCTCCTCTGACAGCTGTCAATCTGTTCCACGTATACATACTTCTGATTCTATTTTGTTTGTCCGTTTATTTTGTTCATTAGATTCCACATATAAATGAGATCATGTGATATTTGTCTTTCTCTGACCAGCTTATTTTCCTAGGATTTAAATCACATTTGTATTGAGTATATAAATCAACTTGGAGAGAACTGATCATTGTATTTCTATATACATGCAACACTCAAAAATAATGCCACTTACAATAGCATCAAAACATGAAATAATTCAAAATAAGCTTGATAAAAGATGTGCAAGACCTGTTCACTGAAAACGACAACACCTTGCTGGGAGAATAACTGGAGCAATCTACCTTGTTCATAAGTCAGAAGACTCCATTTTGGAATGGTTTCCTCTTCCTTTTAATAATAGATGCCATTGCATTTTTGCTTTTCTTGGTAGTAGATATGGACTTTTGACTATGTCCAGCCTAAAAATAATCTAAGCAGAAAAAAATATGTGTAACCTCTGGACCATATCTCCTCCACTTTCTGTCTTTCCCCTCCCCGGGGCTGGCGAGGATGAGGACCACATTCTCAGGCAGCACCTCCCCGAGTGCTGACCCCTGGCCCACAGCATCGGCATCACCTGGAAACTCATTAACAATACAAATCCTCGGTCCCCACCTCAGAATCAGAAAGCCCAGAGCTGGAGCCCAGCACTTCATTCATGTTTTAAAAAGCCCTCCAGGTGTTTCTAATGCATGCTCCATTTGAAACAGCTGCCCTTGGGAATGCAAAGCATCAATTAGGAACTGGTTGGCTGATATCCTAACTGAGCAGCCACCCACTCCTCTGGACTGCCAGCCTACCTCCACCCTCTTATATAATAGAGAAGTAAACTTCTCTTGCTTGACACTTTTGTAATTTCTGTCTCTTTGTTGTGCCATCTTAAAGTATCCCTAAATTGTACCTCCTCCGGCTACTATGTGATGTTATCCTGCCCTTGTGTTAGGCAAGATTCTCTTTTAGAGTGCATTGTTCAACTCTATAATAGTATCAAGGTGTGGCTCAGTGGTTGAGCTTCCGCTTGTGAACCAGGAGGTCACGGTTTGATTCCCAGTCAGGCAGGGCACATGCCCTGGTTGCGGGCTCAATCCCCGATGTGAAGTGTGCAGGAGGCAGCCGATCAATGATCCTCTCTCATCATTGATGTTTCTTCTATCTTTCTCCCTTCATCTCTGCAATCAATACAGTGGGGCCTTGACTTGCGAGTTTAATTCGTTCCGAGACCGAGCTCATTAAGGAGCTCATTAAGGAGCTCGTTAGCTCAAATTACTCTATCAACTCAATGCAAAAAATCGGCCGAGAGACAGCTGGTATCTCAAAAAACTCGTTAGTCGGGACACTCATAAGTCAAGGCCCCACTGTAAAAATATTTTTTAAAAAAAAATAGTATCAAGAGCATTGCTTTATTTGAAGGATTGTATTTGCATGGATTATACCTGGGGGGCGGGGGGAGTGCATCACAATAATAGGTAGTACTTTTTCTATGTAAAAATTTAACACTTTGAAAAGTTGGATAAATAATAAAGTTACATAATATGTGGTATTCAAAGAGAAAATTCATAAATTGTTAGAAACAAATCACTCCTAAAATATGAACCATATTTTCTGCCATTTTCTCTCTCTGCATAATTTCTTTTCTTTTTCTCTAATTTTGAAGAGGAACCTGTGAGGTTTTACTTTTCCCTCCAAAGAAGTGCCTTTTTCCAATCCACTCCCATCATAAAGGTCCTTTAGTTGTCAATAGCAGCAAGAATTATTCCTGAAGACTTTGTTCAAAGGAATTGAGAAGATATGAATAGTTCTAATTGCTGAAAGAGAACTAATATTTGAACAATATTCACACTTGATTGTCCTAATAAAATCTTCAAGCAGAGAAAAAAAGAGAAAGAATTATGACCTGGAAAAAAATATTTTAATCAGATAAATGATAAATAAAAGCTTTGACTCCAACATATCTATATACTAGAGGCCCGGTGCATGAAATTCATGCATGGAGGAGGTTCCCTCAGCCCAGTCTGCACCCTCTCCAATCCTGGACTCCTTGAGGGATGTCCGACTTCCGGTTTGGGCCCAATTGGGTCAAAACCGGCAGTCGGACATCCCTCTCACAATCCTGGACCACTGGCTCCCAATCACTCACCTGCTGGCCAGCCTGATAGCCCCTCACTGCCTCTGTGTGCCAGCCTGATCGCCCCTAATTTCCCCCCCTGCCAGCCTGGTTGCCCCTAACTGCCCCCCCCCACCAGCCTGGCCACCCCTTACTCCCCCCCCCCCGCCAGCCTGGTCACCCCCAACTGTCCTCCCTGCCGGCCTGGTTGCCCCAGGCAGCCTGCTATTCAGTCGTTTGGTCGTCCCTCACTAACCCCCTGGCGGCCTGGTCATAGGCAGCCATCTTATGAGGGCATGAGGGTCAATTTGCATATTACCTCTTTATTATATAGGATTATATATATGTGTATATGTATGCATATATAAAAATGCTTCCCAAAATATAGTAACAAAAGTACAGTCCAATAGCTCCTGGTGGGAATTTTTCAATTGGTCATCATGAAGCACTTCTTATGATGCTTGAATGAGCCTGTCAAGGGACTTGAATACTTCCTAGTGACAGGAGATTTAAGTGTTCATATCTCATTCAATATTCTACTTATTTTTTAAGTACCTATCAGGCAGCCTCTTCAATTTTTGAACAGCCATAATTGTTTAAAAGTTCTAACTCACATTGAGATGAAATCCTCTTGTAAATAGCCTCAACACAGTTCTACTGCAGAAACACACTGTGCTAGGGGTTGGGGATATAGACACAACTGCCTTCAGGGAGCTCACAGTGTAATGAGGGTAGGGAAAAGGGACCTGAAAATGGAATTAATAAATGCCAATACACAAATGTACAAAGTGCTTTGAGAAGCTGGAGGAAGAAGCACTAACTCTGCTAAAGGACTGATCAGAGAAGACTTCAGAGAGAACATGATATTAGAGAGAGTTCTAAAAAATGAATAGAAATCCAAAGAGAAAGAACCACTATGAGTACAAGTATGGAAGCTTAAAAGAGCATGACATATTTAGGAAACTTCAAGCAGTTCACTATGTCCAGAATAAAAGGCTGTGAGGTAGAAGAGGATAAGAATGGCAAAAATCTGCAAGAGGCAAATGGTACAGCATGATAAGGAGTATGGACTTTATTCTCTAGGCAACAGGGAATCATTAAAGAATGTTGAGTGAGGGAGGAACATGATAGCTTTCTGATTTTAACAATTACTCTGAGGAGTAAATAATGAATCAGAGAAAGAATAGAGAGGAGACCTGTAAATGGTTGATAAGTTCCTTCACCTCTCTTCCCCTACCCTCTCTCTGTTCCTCCTGAAAGAAGAAATATGTCTAAGCCAAGGTAGCAGAAGTGAGGATATAGGTGAATCAAAAAATTTGAAAGATAAGGAGATATGATCATTATCAGTATTTAATGACCAATTCAATATGGGGATTGAAAGAGAGGGCTCTAATTATACCCCCTGGTGCATCTCAAAATTCTTCCCTAGGGTAACTCTTCAATCATTTGAGAAGAATTATCACATTCTTTGACTCACCACTCAACCAAAACCAATCCTCATCTCTTCAACTTAAGAATAATAAAATACCAGTCCCCAGTCCTACTGCCCTCCAGTGTTTAATTAGGTAAAGAGGGTGCCTTCTCTAAAAATTTCCAGCTCAACTATATACTCAAATCTCACTAAGTAAATAAATGCATTTCTCTTCAGTCTGTAGGTATTTAGACCAGCCAAAACATCTCTCTCACTGTTCAGTTGTCAAGAAAATATATTAATGCTTCTAAAATAAGAATAAAAATAAAATCACTCAGAAGTAAAACTTAACATTTCATGTTTCTGGCACTTAAAATAGTCTTCTATTTGTGCTATCCTAACATGAATATATGACTTGCAAAAAATGAAGTAGCCATAAATCAGGCTACTATAACACCCCTCCTCCCAGACATTTGTCAGGAAAAAATAATTAGTATACTGGCTAAGAGAACACTAATAAAGTAGCCCATTGCATTGCATTTGGTTCTTATTCAACATTGGCAAAGAGTTCCAAAGCAAAAGACAAAGAAAATTAGAATTATCATAATCCTATACCCAGCCACACTGATGAAGCATATTTCTTGATGTTGGCAAAAACTCCTGGATCTAATCTTTATTTTTTAACCTATTGATCCTTTTCCATCAGTGACAGACTTGTTCTGCCACAAGAGATGTTTCCAAATTGGCCTGAAGGAGCATGTGGGTTAGAAACAATATTGTCATTGGCCTGGTTTTGGCAGGATGGGTGGAAAATCAGACAACTGTTATGTTTTGGACTTGTGGGCTAATAGTGCCCTCTGTTTTCCATTTTTGCTCCCATCCACAGAATTACCAGATGGCCAAGAAGCCACTAGAATGGAAGTAATGTTCCAATACAGTGGAAAAAGACCAATCCAGTAAACATGCTAACTTCTATCTAGTGGCTTAAAATAGCAATCTAAATGTTTAAACATGAAGAAAAACAAAGAATACATAGCAGAAACTCTCAAAGCCTTACTCCTACCAGCATACCTGATCTTTTTAGAGCAATGAATTCACTGTAGATTCCAGCACCCTCAAAATATCTCACCCATCTTCACAAATGCCAAATTACACAGCCTGATAGACTACAGATTTGTAAGACTCTTCCTAAATCTCTCAGAGATTCTGAGTCAGTGGGGCCACAATGAAGCATAAGAATCTAATTTTTTTTTTTTAATTTCCAGGTGATTCTGATAGTTACATTGGGAAACCATTTAGAAGAATCGAAGGACTGACTGTGAGAGGAATTTTTAAATAAGGCTACTAGACAAGGGAGTCATCAATTGGGTAACTTTTCAGTTTATATTCATCCTCTGATCCCCCAGTTGTCTTCCTTGTCTCCTGGTGGATAGAGATTATAATACTCAGTATATGAGTATGATCCCCAAGTTGGCAACCAACATTCTTTAGAATGAAAAATCAAGAAAGTGCTTAGAGAAAATAAAAATATTAAAACTTCCTCTCTGAAAGTGTGAACATATAAAACTAGTAGAGTACAATCATAAAATCAATGTCTTCACCAATGCCCTTAATCTTGGTTCGTTCTATGGGGCTAGTTCTTCCTCTGCTCCTAAAAGAAATTCTGGGAAGATGGAAATGGTTTTTCCAGGCATTCTCAGATAATAAAGTGCATTGAACAGACTGTCAAACTACAGCGGGAAGCCCGGGGAGGGTTTCGGGCAGGGGGGAGGGGGGAAGGGGGAGGGGGGGAGGCGGGGGAGGAGGAAGTAAGAGATCAACCAAAGGACTTGTATGCATGCATATAAGCATAACCAATGGACACAAGACACGGGCGGGTAGGGGAGGCCGAGGGAATGTCAAGGGGGGAAAAAAAGGAGACATATAATTAAAAGTCAAGTCAAAACTACAAAGTTTAAAGTTACAATTTCTCTCCTGCCTCATTTGGACCTCCTAGTTTGGGCCTGCACTCCTAGTTTGGGCCTGCACTCCTAGTTTGGGCCTGCACATTCAACCTTTCCACAATTTCCTCTCTTGCTTCTCCCCCTCCTCCACCTCCAACCAGTCAGTTTCCTCTCCCACATGTAAGATTGAAGGTGGGATGGGGTCAGGAGAGGGAAAGAGAGAAGGTAAGAATGCAGAGGAAGGTCTCGCTTGAGCCAAAATTGATGCAATCTGGCACTGGTTCCCTCGGGCTGGCTGCTGTAAAAAGCTGACTCGCACTCATGCAATGCACTGAGAGTCCTTTGAAGAGCTCCTGCCCCCGTTGGAACCTCTCACCTGCTGAACTAGGAGAATTCATATGCTTTGGCTCATGGCTCACAAGCCCTGTCATTCCTGACTTCTATCAGACACTTGCAGCCTTTCCTGATGAGCTCTCCTTGCCCTCCCTGCCCTAGGGACTCATGCAGAATCTAAGGCAGTTCAAGGCCACTTTCTTTCTCACATGTGGCCCACATTTGATCCACAGAAAAGAGTCATGTGTCATTTCCCTGTCCCACCATCAAAACAGGAAGCTCAAGCAGAGCATCTTGCTTTTAGGTGCATCAAACCTGTTTCAGACACCAGTCAACTGTGTCCTCCAAGAAGCAGAGAACCATATCAGAGTCTCCATTACATCCTTTTGAAGCCCATTTGCTTGACTTGAGGTCAAGAAGAAGCCTCTCACCCTAACCGGTTTGGCTCAGTGGATAGAGCGTCGGCCTGCGGACTGAAAGGTCCCAGGTTCGATTCCGGCTAAGGGCATGTACCTGGGTTGCGGGCACCTACCCAGTAGGGAGTGTGCAGGAGGCAGCTGATCGATGTTTCTCTCTCATCGATGTTTCTAACTCTCTATCCCTCTCCCTTCCTCTCTGTAAAAAATCAATAAAATATATTTTTTTAAAAAAAGAAGAAGCCTCTCCTCTACTCCATCCCTACGAGGAAGGGAATGAGCAGCATACTAAAAACTCTTTCTAAAATATCCTCTCAGATCTTCCACCCACCCTACTAGATCTCTCCAACTTATTTCACAGAGTGGAGATAGATGGTCTGCAAAATCAGTTCATAGCTACCATCTTTTCAAACGTGTTTTCAGTGATCTTGCGCCTTGCTTGGCTTGCTTCTATTGTCTTTAGGCCTTAGATCAGTGGTTCTCAACTTTCCTAATGCCGCGACCCTTTAATACAGTTCCTCATGTTGTGGTGACCCCCAATTTCATTGGTACAAATTGAACATAATTAAAGCATAGTGATTAATCACAAAAACAATATGTAATTATATGTGTGTTTTCCGATGGTCTAAGGCGACCCCCGTGAAAGGGTCATTCGACCCCAAAGGGGTCGCGAAGCACAGGTTGAGAACCGCTGCCTTAGATGAAACAGGGATTTAAAGAGTCCCATTTTGCAATCGGGTGGCTAAAATCCTAGTCCCTTCAACTGCCAAGCTGAGAAGGGCAATGGATTTCCACTAGAGGATCTGAGCATGCCCTGCATTCAGCTGGCTCTTTGACATTTGAAGTCTGGGCAGATTGGCAGGTCCCATTTGCCAAGGAGCAATTACTTCTGTAGTAATTATGTCTGAAATCATGTTGCCTCTTTGAATCAAAAGCAGTTATCTGCACAAGATAACATTCAGCCAGTGCAGACACAGAAGAGTAAATAAACAGCCGATGTTTCTTCAACCAGGCACAGCACTGAATTTCAGAACAAATGGCGATTCTGAGATTATTAAACATTACAGGACTACAATCATAAGGATACCAAAGAGATTTATTACTGAGAGGCCAAATCTGGAAACATAAACTGAAGCTATTATTTATATTATAATAAAAAAGGAACAGAGAGACAAAGGGGGGGGGGGACTCTTAAATGATAAACTGGAAAGTAAAATCATAAAAATTAGATATACCAAGGATTCTCAAGATCAACTAGTTTAATCTTTGTTTTACATTAAATGATAACAATAGGAATAGGAAACCCTATTGACCATTTACTATGTTTTAAGCACTTTGTATGGGTTATGTCATTTAACAGTCACATATGAAAGCCTTCTCTCTGCTGTGTAACCTCACAGTGCACTCTAGGGGGCAGGGTGTATTTCTCCGCCCCACTGATGCTGGATTTGGCCAGGTGACTTGATTTGAATAATGAGTCATTAGCATACGTAACACAAGTAGATGAACTAAGTGTGTTTGTGTCATTTGACTTGTCATCTCACATTCTTAAGAATGGTGCTGATGACAAATGATAGCTATAACATATGTATGGGGTATATGTACATGTGTGTTAAAACCATGTCAGTTATCACTAATGTGTCCTATATATTCAATTTCATTCTGATCACAATCCAGTAAGGTTTTGAGACATGAAAAGTTATTTTTTTAAAATCACATGTAGATTAACGGATGGATAAAGAGATGAATAATTATGTGACAAAGCCACATAATAAAATACTACTTGTAGGTTCTAGGTAGTGGACTCATGGGTGTTTGCCATGAAATACTTTCAACTTCTTTTCATTTTGAAACTTTTCATAATAAAATTTTGAAGGGAATCATATGGAAAGGTCAAAGGCCAAGAATAGGAAGAGTCAGGTACTTTACTACACAGGAAAAGTTTGAATAAAAGTTATACTAATTATGAGAGTATATTAGTGTGAGACCAGGAAAATGAGTCAATGGAATAAAATAGAAAGCAGACATTTATGAAAGCCTGATTTATGTCATATCTGACATCATTGATCCTGGGTGAAGAATGGGCCATTAAATAAATGGTGCTAGAAAAATTGGTTATGCATATGGAAAATAAAAATATTAAGGACAGAACTTTAAAAGAAAATTTAAGTCAAAGAATATCTTCTAAATACTTTTACAAAGGAGAAGTTTTGTAATGATAAAAAAAAGCATAACCAATAAAGGGAAAGACTAATAAATTTCATTACATTAAAATTAAAAACTTCTGGTCAACAAAAGAAGACATTAAGAAAGTAAAAGATCATTCTATAACCTGGAAGCAGTTATTTTCAATTCATATAACTGAGAAAAGATTAATATCCATATTTTATAAAGATCTTTTATAAATATTTGAGAAAAAGATAACCTCAGTGGACAGAAAGACACAAAATGGACAAAAGGCACAGACATCTCATGGAAGATGAAGCACAAATAGGCCACACATATATTAAAACATGTTCATATAATTAGTTACAGGGAAATTTACATTTATATGTAAATGTTCATTTATTAATATTTTAACTGGATACATATATACTATTTTATATGTGATATAATCTATCATATATGTTTTTTAACATATATTAAAGATATATGTCTTAATTAAAAAAAATATTTAAGTAAAGTTGCAGAAGGATTCTGAAAAGCCCAATAAGGAAGTACAAATCTAAAAAGTTCATTAAGGTGGAAAGAGATAAGTCCCTTAGATATCTTAACATTTTAGTGGCCCTCAACTTTAAAAACATAAGGCAAAACAAAGAATAGCATCGGCTTATAATATACTTCAGTAAACTTGATAAACCTTCCATAATTTAATCTAGAAGATTAAAACCTCCCCAGGACTTCATGAAGACTTATTAAACATCCTCTCAAAATTTATGAATTGTAACTAAGTCTATGTTTCTGTCCTAGGAAAGAGAGCAAGAACACAGCTGGCATGGCTCAATGCTTGAGGGTCGACCTATGAACCAGGAGGTCATGGTTCGATTCCCTGTCAAGACACATGCCTGGGTTGTGGGCTCAGTCCCCAGTGTGGGGTGTGCAGGAGGCAGGAGATCAATGATTCTCTCTTATCATTGATGTTTCTATCTCTCCCTCTCCCTTCCTCTCTGAAATCAAGATAGATGATTGATAGATAGATAGATAGATAGATAGATAGATAGATAGATAGATAGATGTAGATAGATATAGATATAGCCACATATAATTTCCAGTCCCTTGCTCTCTTTCTTTAAAAGATAGATATAGATAGATATAGATATAGATATAGATATAGATATAGATATAGATATAGATATAGATATAGATATAGATATAGATATAGATATAGATATAGATATAGATAGATATATAGATATAGATATAGATATAGATTTTAAAGAAAGAGAGCATGGGACTGGAAATTATGACCAAATATTTCTTTTTCCTTCCTTTCTTTTTTTCCTTCTTTCCTTCCCTTCCTCCTTCTCTTTCTCCCTTCTTCTCTTCCTTCCTTTTTTTTAACCCTCCCTCTTCCTTCCATCTTTTCTCCCTCCTTCTGTATCAGTTTTCTATTACTCAACAATTATAAGATAATTAGCTTAAAACAAATAAATGCACTATTTCATAGTGTTTATGGCTCACAGATGAACTGGGTCCTCTGCTCAGGGTCTCTCCAGCTGAGAGCAAGGTGTGGCCAGGGCTGTGATCTCATCTGTGACTCAGGTCAACAAAAGAAGACATTAAGGAAGCTAATGCAGGTTGTTGGCCAAATTCAGATTCTTGTTGTCATATTCTTGCTGGCTATTGGCTGGGGTCAGTTTCAGCTCCTCCAGGCTGCCCTCAGGTCCTAACTACATGTCACTCCTACAACATGCAGTGTACTTCAAAGCCATCAGGAGAATCGCATGCTTCAAATCTCTCTAACCTCTTTGTTGTTGTTGTTGTTGTTGTTGTTAATCCTCACCCACGGATATTTTTCCATTGATTTTTAGAAAGAGTGGAAGGGAGGGGGAGAAAGAGAAACATCTATGTGAGAGAGACACATCGATTGGTTGCTTCCCACACACGGGGCCAGGGTCTAAGCCTGCAACCAAGGCCTGTGCAACTGAGGCCTGTGCCCTTGACTAGAATAGAACCTGTGGCCTTCAGTCCATGGGTCGATGCTCTATCCAATGAGCCAAACCAGGTAGGGCTCTCTAACCTCTTCTAAGTGTTTACCTAATTAAGTCAGACTCTCCTAAAATAATCTCTCTTTTGATGAACACAAATTCAACTGACTAGGGACCTTAATTTCAGCTGGAAACCATAAGTGATTTAAAGATGTCTGAAACATAAAGTGACAGGATGCACTGAGTGGGAGAAAGCTAAATAAATAAAGGCTAAGTTGCACAGGACTTTGTAAACCATATATGAAATGTAGCCCTTGTCCTAACAGTTAGAAAACCTTGAAGGACTGCAAGATTGTAAGAACAAAAAATGTTAATATGAAATGGTCAGATCTGCACTTTAAAAGGATAGCTCTAGGGGCAGTAAGAAAGATAAAGAGGGCAATTCTTTGGAGCAGCGGTTCTCAACCTGTGGGTCGCGACCTCTTTGGGGGTCGAACGACCCTCTCACAGGGGTCGCCTAAGACCATCGGAAAACACATATATACTTACATATTGTTTTTTGTGATTAATCACTATGCTTTAATTATGTTCAATTTGTACCAATGAAATTGGGGGTCACCACAACATGAGGAACTGTATTAAAGAGGCGCGGCATTAGGAAGGTTGAGAACCACTGCTTTGGAACCAGTAGGTGAGAAATAAAAGTGGCAAAAATAATCCTAGACACTCCCCCCAACTCGCTATGACAGACTTCTGAAATTCTTCAACTAGAAAAATAATTACTGAGCCTCTATTCTCTGCCCAGGAACAACGCTTATCACCAGAAAAAGATCCATATTCCCTCTTCCTCTAGCCTACCACAAATATACACCCAGGGCCTTGTATAATATAGTTGGATTAACTATTGCTAAGTTCATTTATCAAAATTAAAACTAGGCTTTCCGAATGCTGCCCTCCAAATCCCAAGACACCCTGAAAGATTAACCTTTCACGGAGCCTTCCAGGCTGGCCGCCAGGGGGTGACATCAATGCCAGTGATTAATAGACGCTATCTGAGGTCTGCGGGAGGTGCCGACAGGCATGTCCCCCTGAGTCATAGCACCAGTCATCTGATCAAGCTAAGAAAACACACCCTGATACTCCCCTACTAATGCCCCATTTCCTATTAATATGTCGAAAATGCATAGGAATTCTCTTTCTGCACTAATACCAGCGGTTTTTACAAGTGTAACAGACCTCCTTCATGTTGTAAAACAGACTTCAGTCATTCGGACTTTTTAGGTCATTCTAGAAGCAACAGTAACAGCAGCAGAAAGGAACATCAAGTCCAGGTTGATTAGTCATGACTTTCCTGCAATGCTGTTTTGAGTGAACATTTTTATCTTGCTGAGCCCTGCATCGCTCGAGCCATAGGCAGCCTATATCCTCACCATCGAGAAGCTCCCTCCTCTTGCCTTCTTTCTCCCTTGTCTATTTACAGCCGGTGCTGCTATCTGGCGGCCTTCGGGGCATTTCATCCAAACATCCACATTCACAGAAAATGTTCCAACACCCTCCCAGTACCATCCTTGGTTTTCTCCTCCCTCCAAGGGACACGTGCTGTGAGCTGCTCCTTCCTGCCTCGAAATGGCAGCTTGGTTGGCGAAGGTTCCCTCAGATCACCTACCTTCTTCATTTCTCAGAACAAACTCTGCCTCAATGGATAACAGGCCTAATGGCACCCTAAGTAAAGTGCCCCCCAATAGTGTGCTTCCACTAAAGGGTACAGGTTAGACCCAGATGCAGGCATAAAATGGCATGTTCCCTATCAGGGAATTCTCAGGTCCCCTTCATTACACTTTATCGAAGTGTTCCCTTGGACTCTAAAGGGTGGTGAGTGACCTTTCTTCCACGGGAGCTATCAGCTTACGATATAATCATGTAACTGGGGATCACACAGGTTATGCTAATTCCACTCATTTTATAAGCTTCTGGTAAAGCTAGCATTACTCAGCATGTATGGCTCACCATGCCGTGTGCAGCAATTTATACGCATTATTTCCGCTGATCTCGACATGATTCTGGGAGCTATGTTAAATAACCCATATCCATTTAACATGAGGGGACTGAGATACAGGGAGTACCTGCAACTTGTCCAAAATCACACAGCGGCTGAGTGGCCAGACCAAGAGTCGGAACCTGGCCCCCGAGATGACTGCCTTCCTCTTCACCCTGGGTGAGGCTCTGTGGGAGGTTCTGGGGTCAGGTGGAGGGACCAGTCACCTGGAGGCAGGAAACAATATTTCTGCCCCACCTCCACCTAGAGCTTACATTCCAAGGAAAACATGTTACAGCTATTCCCGAGCTAAGAACAGAGCAGTGGTACAGAATGGTGGATGAAAATGCTAACAGCTGCCGTGGTCGGCAAACCGCGGCTCTCGAGCCCCATGCGGTTCTTTGGCCCCTTGAGTGTGGCTCTTCCACAAAATACCACGTGCGGACGTGCACGTACATTGTGATTGAAACTTCGTGGCCCATGCGCGGAAGTCGGTATTTTGTGGAAGAGCCGGTATTTTGTGGAAGAGCCACCCTCAAGGGGCCAAAGAGCCGCATGGGGCTCGCGAGCCGCAGTTTGCCGACCACTGGGCTAGAGGACTGGAGAAAGCTTCCCCAGAGGAATGAAACTCAGGCCATAAATGTGATGAAGAATATTCTAGAGCCAGTGGTTCTCAACCTTCTGGCCCTTTAAATACAGTTCCTCATGTTGTGACCCCAACCATAAAATTAGTTTCATTGCTACTTCATCACTGTAATGTTGCTACTGTTCTGAATCGTAATCTAAATATCTGATATGCAGGATGGTCTTCAGCGACCCCTGTGAAAGGGTCGTTCCACCACCAAAGGGGTCGCGACCCACAGGTTGAGAACCGCTGTTCTAGAGAGAAGAGCAGGCAGTATACTAAAGCACGGTGTTAAAAAGGGCACTTACCAGGAAAGGCAAGAAGCTCGGCATGGCGGTAATACCGTCGGGGAGCGGGGAGAGGCAGGAGACTAGGAAGGTTAAGTTGGGCCTTCACTGCAATGCTACAAAGTCTGAATATTATCTGTCAGGTAAGGGAGGCCGTTGCTAAAGCCAAAGGGTTGCAGTGTTAATGTGGACACTTGGTTTCTGTTTGCTTGCTTGTTTATGGAATATTAGCCAAGTGGAAATGTGGACAATAGAGTGCAGTACAGAGAAGGACCAGGAGGCGGCCAGGACAACAGTGACCGCAGGACACACAGAGGTCTGAGCCAGACCAGTGGCCGCACAGGTGGAAAGGGAAGGCCAGAACAAGATACATTTTAAAATTTCTCCACACGACTCACCACCACCTTTTATACCATATATTCCTTAATGACTTGCTTATCGTCTCTCTCCCACTGGATTGCATGTTCCATGAGAGCAGGGTTTTTTGCTGAGTCCCTATGGCCCAGCACACTGCCCATAAGAACCTCCACAAGAATATTTAGAATAAAAGAAATAAAACTCAAAGGAATTGAGGGATGGGCTGAATAGATGAGAGTGTTAGCTGACTAACATTTCTAGCTTGGGAAGCTGAATGGACGGTGATAGAGACTGAGAATTCACATGACAGAACCGTTTTAAGTGTCTATAGCAGTGGTTCTCAACCTTAGCTGCACATGAGAATCACCTGGGAATCTTTTCAAAATCCTGATTTCTGGGCCTCATCCTCCAGAAATTCTGTTTCTTTGTTATGGAATGGGGCCACAACATTAGTAACAAAGAAACAGAATTTCCGGAGGATGGGGCCCAGAAATCAGGATTTTAAAAAGATTCCCAGGTGATTCTCATGTGCAGCCGAGGTTGAGAACCACTGGTCTACAGCATCCCGGACTGCTATGTGTTGAAGGCTGTTTCCACTTCGGGAATGGAGTGCAAGAGAAAGGTTGAGACAGGTTTTAGAGATTTGGAATCAGTGAAGAGCTGGAAATGGTGCTGAGGCCATGGAAAAAACCAGGTAGAGCGAGGAGAGGGACAGAGGACAGGAGCAGGGAATCCATAAGCCACCTCAAAGTTTAGGAAATCAGAGAAGCCAGGAAAAAAATAAAAAAGTAACTCTGAGAAAGTAAGAGGAAAATGGGGGGAGAAAAAAGGTGTTCCTGGAAACACCAGAGGGGAGAGTGGAAAAGCAGAGCCTGGCACAGCTGGGGGTGATCAGTTGTGCTATTAGCTATACCCAGGTGAAATAAGAGACAGAAGACGGGCCATTTGTATTTGGAAGCTAGATAATCATTAGTATCTTTAGAGAGAACACCTTGGGACATGGAGGTGAAGACTGAATGCAAACTGCTAACAAAAGAGGTAGGAATAGGCTGCAGAGCTCTCATCCGGGAGGACTGAAGCTAACAGCCTATTTTGCAAGTTAGAGAAAGGCACTTCTGGCAGAAGCAACCTTGCAGCTGAGCTCATGGGCTGGCAGGCGGAGTGCCCTCTCCCCCTGAGCTGGGTATCTTTGTGCAGGGCCAACCTGCCCAAAACCATGAGGTAACCCTTGCTAGGAATCAAGCAAGGAATTATTTTAGGATAGTGCAATCCGAATACAAGTCAGTCTAGGAAAAAGGAAAAAGGGAGCAAATGAACATGGTGCCAGAGATGGAAGAAACACAGTGGGGCCTTGACTTAAGAGTGCCCTGACTAACGAGTTTTTTGAGATACCAGCTGTCTCTCTGGCCGATTTTTTGCATTGAGTTGACAGAGTAATTTGAGTTAACGAGCTCCTTAACGAGCTCGGTCTTGGAACGAATTAAACTCGTAAATCAAGGCCCCACTGTACACCTTAGAGCAGTGGTTCTCAACCTTGGCTGCACATGAGAATCACCTGGGAATCTTTTTAAAATCCTGATTTCTGGGCCTCACCCTCCGGAAATTCTGTTTCTTTGTTACTAATGTTGTGGCCTCACCTCAAAACAAAGAAACAGAATTTCTGGAGGATGAGGCCCAGAAATCAGGATTTTAAAAAGATTCCCAGGTGATTCTCATGTGCAGCCAAGGTTGAGAACTACTGCCTTAGAGTTTAAAAAGCAGGGTAAAGGTTTGAAACAGAGGAAAATAAAACATATTTGAGGCAAGAAAAGTGATGATATGATCTGTACTGATAGTCCATCTGAGCTTGGATACATGTTAAAATTGTACAGATGGGTAATTTTTTCCAGTAGTGTTCAGAAGCTCAGCAACAAAAACAAAGTAGTTACCTTCTTACATATTTTTTTGGAAAATTACAAAATGCTTCACTATCCATTTTAAAAATTGACAGCAATCACAAAAATCTAGACTCTAGGAAACTTCAGGAAAAATAACATAGTTCCCTCAGCACATAAATTGCAAGTTGAAAGAAAGAAACCAGGAATCTGTATAGTAAAAAAGGTGAAGAGAAAATTCAAATAATCATGATGTGTGGGTTTTGAGTTCTGAATCCAACAGACAAATCCTATATAATAAAAGCCTAATATGCAAATTGTCTCCTTGGGTAGTTGTTGGACTGGGAGACCAGGCGTTAGACTGCTCACTATGACATGTGCTGACCACCAGGGGGCAGCGCAGAACACGGTAGTGGGGGCAATGAGGCACTGGCAGCGGGCAGCAGTGGAGGCACTGCTGGCCCCGGACCACAGCATGATGGTGGAGCAGGTGAGCATGTGGTGCCAGGCCAAGGCAGGTGCAAGCAGGGGCCAGATCGCTCCACCAATCACCCCAGAGATGATGACCAGCAGTGGCGGCAGGGGGTGGGGAGCCCAGCCCCGATCAACTTCCCAGCAGGGGGGATGGTAGAGCAGGTGAAGGGGCAGCGCCAGAACAAGACAGGGTGCCAGGCAGGGCTGTGGGACTGCGAGGCTGGGGGGGCAGGAGCTGGGGCCCGATCTCCACAGGCCACCCCGAGGGACCCCACCCGTGCATGAATTTGTGCACTGAGCCTCTAGTTATAAAATAATGTTAATTGTTAGTAAGAGGTAACTGGAAATTTGAACAAGTGGATTTTGTAATATGAAGGAATTAACAGTTAAGAGTAATATTGGCATGTGGTTACGCTCAAGAGTCCTAATATGAGAGACAGACATAGCCACATTTACACACAAACTTGATACAGAACTGGAACTTGCTTTAAAATAAAATGGGGAAACATGCAACAGACGTACTTCAGGGGGGCAGGAGCAGGGTGGAAGAGGTCAATGGGGGAAAAAAGGGGGACATCTGTAATACTTTCAACAATACCGATTTTAAAAATTAATTAATTAAATAAATAAAAATAAAATAGGAACCTGGCCAGGTAGCTCAGTTGATTAGAGCATTGTCCTGATATGCCAAGGTTGCAGGTTTGATCCCTGGTCAGGGCACATACAAGAATCAAACAATGAATGGATAAATAAATGAAGCAATAAATTGATATTCCGCTCTATCTCTCTCTTCCTCCCCCCCTCTCTCTAAAATCAGTCAATAATTTTTTAAAAGAATTAAAATAAAATGGGAAGCAAGGAAGCAAGTGGAGATATAGTTAAAACAAGAATGGCCATGAAGTGATAGCTTTGCCGTGGGAAGATAGGTACATAGGGATTTATTATAGTATTCTGGGTATTTTCATGTAGATTTCAATTTTCCTATAATAAATTTTGGTGAGCGTCAAAACAAAATTCTATTCTGTGTATAATGAGAAAAAAAATGCATTAGTTGTAATAAATGTCCAGTTAAGGAGATAAGATGAGAAGTGAAAGATCAAACAAAACAACAGAAAAATTAAAAGGACTGAAAAGTAGAGAAATGAAGGCATAAATACAAACAGAAAATAAAGGAAGCAATCCAAGTGAAAGACAGACTTGTGAAATGACATTACCACCTTGTGGTCTTTTAGGATATTGCCCCTAAATACTCAAACCATGATGTTTTTTCACACCTATAGGCGTTTGTGGGGATATTGTGCCTGCACTTACACCTGGCGTAACGGAGATAAAGGCCATACTACCTCAACTTTCATCTGGAAATTTCTTATTTGTGACTTAAACTTTGACTCTCTTAATATTTTCAGAGGGTACCTCCACTTGTTGTCACAAGGTATACTTACTAAGCTTTGTTGTCCTAAATTTCCCATTGTATATATTCATGGTTAGCTCCTAATTTGGATTTCAGGACTTGATCAACAAATTCTTGTTCATCTCATCCAACCAAACCCTTAATGGTTTCTTTTTGTAAAACAACTTTATTGACATATAACTGATACACTAAACTTTGAGCATATTGAATGTATATAATTTGCTGAGTGTGGAAATTTGCATACATCCATGAAACCATCACAGCAATCAAGGTAATAAACATATTTTTTTAATTCTTTATTGCTTAAAGTATTATATAGTACTAGAGGCCCGGTGCACAAAAATTTGTGCACTTGGGGGGGGGGGGGTCCCTCAGCCCGGCCTGTGCCCTCTCGCAGTCTGGGACCCCTCAGGGGATGACCACCTACTGGCTTAGGCCTGCTCCCTGGGGGATGTCCACTTGCCAGCGGGGAGCAGGCCTAAGCTGCAGTTGGACATCCTTAGTGCTGCTGAGGAGGCAGGAGAGGCTCCCACCACCACTGCTGTACTGGCAGCCATCAGCCTGGCTTGTGGCTGAGCAGAGCTCCCCCATGTGGGAGCGCACTGACCACCAGAGGGCAGCTCCTACATTAAGCGTCTGCCCCCCTGGTGGTCAGTGTGTGTCATAGTGACCAGTCATTCCCAGTCGTTCTGCTGTTAGGGTCAGTTTGTATATTACCCTTTTACTATATAGGATAGAGGCCTGGTGCACGGGTGGGGGCCGGCTGGTTTGCCCTGAAGGGTGTCCTGGATCAGGGTGGGGGTCCTGCTTGGGTGCCTGGCCAGCCTGGGTGAGGGGCTGAGGGCCGTTTTCAGGCTGGCCGGTGACTGAAGCTCCCAGCCTCTCCTTTTTTTCTTTTATTCTGGGATTTATTTACCTTCTATAATTGAAACTTTGTTGCCATCACTGGATCTGAGAGCTGGCTCTAGCTCCGTGGCCATGGCCAGCTGAAAGCAAGTATCTGGGGTTTGTTTAACTTCTATAATTGAAACTTTGTTGCTTTCAGAGCTCAGAGCCAGGCCGCGGCAAGCAGGGAACCTTGGCTTCCTCCATCACTGGAGCAAGCAAGCCTCCTGCTCGCTTTAACTGTGTGGCTGCCGGTTGGGTTAATTTGCATATCTTGCTGATTAGCCAATGGGAGGCTTAGCGAAGGTATGGTCAATTACCATGTTTGTCTATTATTAGATAGGATTATATATGTCTCCTTTTTCCCCCATTGACTACTCACCAGCCACCCCCACCTCAGCACATGCCCTCAGCTCCCTAGTGTCCATGTCCATTGGTTATGCTTATATGTATACATACAGGTCCTTTTGTTGATCTCTTACCCTCCACACACACTCTCCCCTCCCTTCCCTCTGAAGTTTGATGGTCTGTTCGATGTTTCTATGTCTCCAGCTCTATTTTTGTTCATCAGTTTATGTTGTTCATTATATTCCACAAATGAGTGAGATCATGTGATATTTATCTTTCTCTGACTGGCTTATTTCGCTTAGCATAATGCACTCCAGTTCCATCCATGCTGTTGCGAATGGTAAGAATTCCTTCCTTTTTACAGCAGCATAGTATTCCATTGTGTAGATGTACCAATAAACATATTCTTCACCTCCATTTATTGTATCCTTTTTTTCACCATTATATCTCCAGTCTAATTGTAATTTCTTACTCTTCCATCTCCTTGAGCAATTTATTTACCTTATCTTATCCAACTCCATATAAGTTATTTTCCTCGCAGACTGTGGCAAAGCAGCCTAATGTATTAATACAGAACAGAAGTGTCACCTTACGACAAAGGAGAGGGGGGATAGGGAGGCTAGGGGACTGTCAAGGGCGGGGGGAAAAAAGGACACATATGTAATACCCTTTGTAATACTTTAAGCAATAAAAAAAAAAAGACAAAGGAGAGGATTGGGAATGCAGAACCAAAGGGATCCTATTGTTAAAATGATCCTACTATTCAGCCAAATGGCCCAAGTCAGAACATTCCATCACTCTCATAGTGGACAACCCTAATAGCCCAAATGCTGTTACCATCACCGACATTACCGTTGAAATTCTCCATCCACATTCCTTCTGTGTGAGTTTTTGCTGTGTGAGCTCTCCAGGGAACTAAGGCACTAGACTCCTACCTGCCCTCCCATCATTGAGCTGGTAGTCCCTTCTCCAAAACACAGACCATATCATGTGATCCTCTGTTTAATATCGCCCAGGATTTCTCACCACCCACAAGAAAAGGATCCTAAATGCTGACAGCCAACCTCTTCATAACACAATTCCGGTAGCTTTCTAATCTCATTCCCTGCAGTTGCCCCACCTTATACACTCTGCCCCAGCAATACCAGGCCTCTTACTGCTTCCAACAAGGCAATTTCGAATGCTTCAGACTTTCTTGCCTTGGCACAAATTGTTTTCGTTGTCTGAAAACTCATTTTATACCTGGTTAACTCCTAACCCTTCTTTGTTTGTCTTAACTCAGATACTGAGTTAACACTCAGACCTGGCACATCTGGCTTCATTTCCCAACTGAGTGTTCCCATTGCACTTTCACACTATTACCCTTCATGCACTCTATTGTGATCCCAAGGTGTTTACTGGTCTCTCTAAACCCCCACCTTCAGGCCCCTTACAAACAAATGTAAGGTAACTGGAACTGTGCTATACAGTATTTGTTTAAACAGCCCCAGAACTTAGCACGATGCCCAATATGGCGTGGATATGCAATAAAGATTGGCTGCCTTCTATTCTGCATCTATTTGTGGGAATATGATCTCCAATAGAGTGGATGCCAGAGCTCTAATAAAGAAAATGAGATACTGTTTCAGGCTTATCAGATTGGGTATCTTTTAATGATAATTAGATAGTAATAGCAAGGATTCTCTCTTAAACTTCAGGTAGTTTAAGAGTAAAACAGTGTTCAAATCTTCTGGAAGTAAATACAATAATGTATCAAAAATATACACATTATCAGACCCAGAATTTCACTTGTAGGAATTGAAATTGATAATATGCACAAAGATTTTGATATAAGAATGTTTGTCACAGCAGTATCAATATAGTTCAAAAAGATTTGGAACCCGCCCCTCCAAAAAAATCTAGGAACCCAAAATGTTCACAATAGAAGCATTACAAATTGTGATACTGTAGTTTCCCCTCATCCATGGTTTTGCTTTCACGGTTTCAGTTACCCATGGTCAACCACAGTCTAAAAATATTAAAGGGAAAATTCCAGAAGTAAACAATTCATGTTTTAAACGACATGCCGTTCTGAGTAGTGTGATGAAATCCTCATGTCATCACTCCCCATAGCCACACTATAAATGTTCCCCACCTGTCAGACACAGTGGCCATCTCATTGACCAGACCAACTGTCTCAATATTGCAATGCTTGTTTATTTTGCTTAATAATGGCCTCAGAGTGCAGAAGTAGTGGTGCTGGCAATTCAGATATGCCAAAAAGAAGCTGTAGAGTGCTTCCTTTAGTGAAAAGGTGAAAGTTCTTGATTTAATAAGAAAAAAATCATATGCTGAGGTTGCTAAAATTGATGGTAAGAATGAATCTTCTGTCCTTGAAATTGTGCATGAAGTTGTGCTAGTTTGCTGAGAAAAACCATATTCATGTAACTTTTATTACAGTATATTGTAATATTTCTATTGTTATTAGTTATTAATCTCTTATTGTACCTAGCTTATACATTAAACTTTATCATAGGTGTTGTATAGATGAATAGGAAAAACATAGTATATAAGGATTGATATAATCCATGGCTTCAGGCATCCACTGGGGATCTTGGAACGTGAACCCTGTGGGTAAGAGGAGACTACTGCATAATCATATAATGGAATTCTAGGCAGTCATTACAAATGATATAATGTGAAAGTAAAAATTATTCTTTTGAAAAGCAAAAAACAAATGCTGGCTATGAAACTATTGTGGTCAATTTTATGTGTGTGTATGTGTGTGCTCATGTTTCTGCCATGGACTAATGCAATAGACTTACATACACACATTCTTTTATACACCAGCATAAGATACTTATGCACAGTAAAAGCTTGCAAATATATATGCCAAAATAAAATTGATTTATATATTAATTATTGGTGTCTCTATAGTTTGATTTTTCTACAGTAAGTAGATATTATCTTTAAAATAATGAGAAAATAATAAAGGTTATTTTTTTAAGAGAAACAGAAGAAAAGGAGGCTGAGTCCCTGAGGCCGTTAAAAGGAGAACATAGGTAGCTGGCCTGAATTTAAAAGACCATCTGAATCTTAAAAACAAAAGGCCACGAAATTTTACAGAAGGTTAAGCCAATTGGTCATATGTGCCTTGGTGTCAAGTACTCTGATCAATATGTACCTGAGATCAGTGCCAGTGAAAGGAAATGATTTGGAGAGGAGGGAGCTAGGAGAAAGAGGTGATATCTGCCAATATTGTGGGTCAGAGTATTCACATACCCTTTTCTTGGTTGTCCCACCTCCACCCCTTCACTGTGCCTCCATCCTTACTACAGTAACTTGGAGAACACTAGCAACTTCCTCCATTTATGCAGAACAAGAGGATATCTGTGGAAGTAGTACACAAAGAATACCTAGGGTAAAAAAAAAAAAAATACCACCTATGCCTGCCCAGTCTATCTGGATCTGCTTCATTAAACTTGGTCTCCCTCCACTAATCAGAGCTCAGTGGACAGATAGATCCTTTTCCAAGTGCTTGAAATTTATTTAAGTTTAGGTTTCATCAAAAAGTATACTTATTGATTTATAAAGAAAACCATTAAAAAAATCTTTGCTCTCATTAGATATCAAATATTTACTTTAAAAATTGTTTTGGCCCTGACTGGTTTGGCTCAGTGGATAGAGGGTTGGCCTGTGGACTGAAAGGTCCCAGGTTCAATTCCAGTCAAGGGCATGTACCTTGGTTGCGGGCACATCCCCAGTGTGGGGTGTGCAGGAGGCAGCTGATCGATGTTTCTCTCTCATTAATGTTTCTCTCTATCCCTCTCCCTTCTTCTCTGTAAAAAGTCAATAAAATATACTTTCAAAAAAATTGTTTTGTTCCAACAACAACAAAATAAAAAACCACTAAACCTGTAATAGATGAACAAAATTATTGAAGGTTGTGATGGATAGCCATCTCTGCCAGGGCTAGTCCTTAGGTGTGTAGGGTTCTGAGCAAATGTCTTGAGGCATCTGGTTGACTTATTCAGGGCAGAGGGCCAAAGAGCTCTCAAAGGGGAGAGACATGGGAACTGGAGCCCAGAGGGCCCTTGTCTAGTCTTGGGGTATCCTGCCTCGATGGCAGTCCCAGTCCAGCTATTCATAGCACCAGAGGAAGACTTTAAAAAGTCACCAGGAAGGTACTCCACAGCAAGGCCTCTGCTTGCTCACACCTAATGGTGAAGAGGATCTCCGTATTCTGAACTGCCCAGGATCCCTTGGCCGCTTCCCCATGTTTGTTGGTTACTTTATAATTATGACCCTCTGGTTTCTGGCACTTAACCACCACCTTTTGGCCTCTACTCTTCGGAGCACTATCACCATCCTTGCTATCACTGCGAAAAGTTCTGTGGTAGCTTCTCTGAACTTTTTGGTGATGCTGGAGACCCCTTCACCTGCTCATTCTGGATGGTCATGGTAAATGATGTGTTCTACCTGTGAAACATAATCCTCTGGTGAGTCTTCTGGCCTCAGATATCCATTTCAGTATGTCCATTCTCCTGACCCTCAAGAACCCTTTTTCAAAGGCCAGTCATGGCAATACAGGTATATCAGCTGCACCATGTGGGCCACTACTTTTGCAACTTACAGGAGCCATCCTTGAAGCAAGTTTGCATCATTCCCTGGAGCTGTTTCTAAGATGTTAAATTGCAAATCCCAGGAGAGTACCCCCAAGTCAATAAACTCTTAAGTTACCAGAGACTAGCTCTATTACTTAGCTTTCAGGTCATCTGTGAATTGACCTGTTTTTCATTATTCAACTGCAAGGTGCCAATACAAACAACAATCCGATTTTGTTATCTCCATATTTGTCATTCCTCTTGTTATTTTAAAGTCCTGAATAGTCACACTGACCAATGCATTCCATCCATGAGTGCACTATCCCAGTTCATCAGCAGTGAAAAGTATTATCAATTAGTCAGCCATGTAGTGCCAGGATCTGTCTGTGCACCACCTTATCGCTGCTTTCTTGGACCACTCCTGTCATTAACTGATGCACATTGGGTTTTTCAGAAAACAGATGCCAAGAAAAAAGTTTGAAATGTGAAAGGCTATGAAAGAAAAGGGGAAGAAGCATTATTTGTCAGGGGGAAATTCCAGACCATGAGGCAGACCTGTCAGAGGCTCTGTCAGATCAATGGGGAGTTCAAGGCAAGGACTCCCCACTAGGAGAGTCCCAAATGGGGCAGAAATGGCTAGGTCTTTGTACGATTGCATGCGGAGCTACCCTGAAAAGTGTGTGATGTCAGTTTGAATGATGAGGTAGAGCCTAAAGAAGCTAACAGCTGTGTAAGCTAATCACACACCACACAAAACAAGTTCTTTCTTCACAATTTTAGCAGGACTTTTCCAAATTTGTCATAGATATTGATAGATATACAATATTATTAAGTTCAATAAGTTAAGATAAATAAATATGTGCATGCTTTATAAATTAAGGTCAACCACCAAAATAATAAAAATATGTGTAATTTTTAATCCAGCAATGGTAAATTTTATATCTACAGTAGAAAATAGGGAGGAAAAGGAATAGAGTACAATGCAATGAAATACTGAGATCAGAGAAACCAAGATGGCATCATAGGTAAACACGAGTTTGCTGCCTCGAACAACCACTTCAAAAATACAACTAAAAGACAGAATGGACATCATCCAGAACCACAGGAAGGCTGGCTGAGTGGAAATTCTACAACTAGAAGGAAAGAGAAAAGCATACCGAGATTCAGAGGAGGCGCAGTGCGGAAGTAAAATACTAAGGTGTGGAGGTGCATGCGGAGCGGGCTGGCGGCTGAGGGCGCGGTTGTTGTTTTCAATCGGGAGGGAGTCTCAGGCTCTGAGCTGCAGTTACGGGCAAGTCTCTAGGGACCCAGACTCATACGGGAGAAGCAGGACTGTCTGGCATCTATCGGAACTCGCAGGCAGCTTTCTTTCCGAGGGGCTTGCAGCGATTACTGGGACACTGAGAAGCAGAGCCTCTGAGGGCTGGACTGAGAGCAGCCATAACTGCTAGCCCCGCCCTGTTGATCCTATGGGACCCGCCCCGCCCAAGCCCTGCAGGGAGGCTTTTGCTGGATAGCCTCAGGCAAAGCTAGATTAGCACCTTCCTAGAGATCCAGGAGCCAGGAAACCCAGAGGTCAGAGTGGGACCACCCAGTTTGCAGCTCCGTGGAACAATAAAGGACACACTCAGGGGGCAGACTCAGTGCGCACTAAAGACCCATTAAAGCAAGTCTTGCCCCAGAGAGGTGTCTCCAGCACAGAAGTTCTCCCACTGCAGATAACAGCTGATTCTCACAGCCAACTGACCTGGAGGTCAATTCCTCCCAGTGATACCTACAACAATCAAGGCTTAACTACAACAAGACTGTGCACAAAGACCACAAGGGGGTGCACCAAGAGTGTCCTCCTCAGGTAATTGGGGAGGCTGAACCTAGAGGACACTCAGCACAGAAAACCCCTTTATCAACGCAGGGAAGCAGAGACAAAGAAAAAGGACACAAATGACAGAAATGGAGGAAAGCAAACGACTGGATATAGAGTTCAAAAGAAAACTTTTAAGGTTTTTCAAGAATTTTCTAGAAACTGCTGATAAACTTAATGAGATCTACAAGAAATCTAATGAGACCCTCGATGTTGTGATAAAGGACCAACTAGAAATTAAGCATACACTGACTGAAATAAAGAATATTATACAGACTCCCATCAGCAGACTAGAGGATTGCAAGAATCAAGGCAAAGATTTGAAATACGAAGAAGCAAAAAACACCCAACTAGAAAAACAAAATGAAAAAAGAATCCAAAAATACGAAGATAGTGTAAGGAGGCTCTGGGACAGCTTCAAGCGTACCAACATCAGAATTATAGGGGTGCCAGAAGAAGAGAGAGAGCATGATATTGAAAACCTATTTGAAGAAATAATGACAGAAAACTTTCCCTACCTGGTGAAAGAAATAGACTTACAAGTCCAGGAAGCGCAGAGAACCCCAAACAAAAGGAATCCAAAGAGGACCACACCAAGACACATCATCATTAAAATGCCAAGATCAAAAGACAAAGAGAGAATCTTAAAAGCAGCAAGAGAAAGAAAGTCAGTTACCTACAAGGGAGTACCCATACGAATGTCAGCTGATTTTTCAACAGAAACTTTGCAGGCCAGAAGGGAGTGGCAAGAAATATTCAAAGTGATGAATGCCAAGAACCTACAATCAAGATTACTTTATCCAGCAAAGCTATCATTCAGAATTGAAGGTCAGATAAAGAGCTTCACAGATAAGGAAAAGCTAAAGGAGTTCATCACCACCAAACCAGTATTATATGAAATGCTGAAAGGTATCCTTTAAGAAGAGGAAGAAGAAAAAGGTAAACAAATTATGAACACCAAATACACATCTATCAACAAGTGAATCCGAAAATCAAGTGAATAATCTGATGAACAGAATGAACTGGTGATTATAATAGAATCAGGGGCATAGAAAGGGAGTGGACTGGCTATTCTTAGGGGTGAGGGGGATGCGGGAAGTGACTGGACAAAAATTGTGCACCTATGGATGAGGACAGTGGATGGGAAGGGAGGGAGGAAGGTGGGGTGGGAACTGGGTGGAGGGGAGTTATGGAGGGGGAAAAAGAGGAACAAATGTAATAATCTGAACAATAAAGATTTAATTAATAAAAAAAAGAAATACTGAGATCAAACTGGTTTTAATATAATTGCACTAAATGTTTTAACTCACCAATTAAAGGACTCTCAGATTGAATGTAAAAAATATAAAATGTTGTCTTCAATAGCCACTCAGAGGAGAAAAAAAAACCACACAAACAAAACCTCACAAAGTTGAACATAAACAATGGAAAAAATACATATACCAAGCAAATATGAACCAAAATAAAGTCAGGAGACCTAAAGTAGCAGATTTAATATCTGAGATAGATGATAGATCTAAATATAAAAGAAACCCTATTTCCTGATAAAAGGGACATTAGAACAATCCATAGAGCATTCTGGCACAAATTAGTCAAAATAAATAAATGACCCCCAAATTTCTCTTCTTGAATATGTCCCAGTGAAAATATTCTCATGTCCATTAGTAGATATATAATGAGGAAGTTCATTTATTGTATTATTGTTGGTGGTAGCAAAGTTGGAGGCAACTTTGTTGTCCATCCTTGGGAGAAAAGATAGATAAAAAGTGTTGGATGCACATTATAAAATAGTGTGCAACTGATAGAAACAGTAGTACTTTAGAGGTACATAGTCATATAGCTACACAAATTCATCTGAAATACTTGGAGAAAAAAATGAGAACAAGAATGATATCAATAACACATCATTGTCACTAAGGTGGCATCCTTAGGAGGAAGGCTATTCTCATCTCAATTAAGTTAAGGAGAAAAAAAAATACCTTGTGAAAGTTAGTAGTTATATCCTCTTATTCCTTAAACCCCAAACCTCTTCTCTGATGTACTTACATTAGAAAAGGCCTAACAGTCCACAGTCCTACCAACTGCATTAGTCAGTTCAGGATGCCATATCAAAATACCAGACTTATTTGCTTAAATAGAAATTTATTCTCTCACAGTTCTAGAGGCTAGAAGTCCATGCTCAAGGTGTCAGTTAAATGGTTTCCAATGAGCGCTCTATGCCTGGATTGTAAAGGCTGTGTACTCACATGACCTTTACTCAGTGAGTGTTCAAAAGAAAGAACTTTCTGACATCTTTTTATAAGTACACTAATACTATGGAGACACCTGGTAAGGTTGAATTCATTTAGCCTTAATTACTTCCTTAGAAGGCCCATCTCCAAATAGAGCCACACTGGAGGTTAGATCTACAACACAATGAATTTGGAACATAGTCCAAACACCATCCAAAAGTTAGGTGAAAATGGCCCCTATAAAAGGAGAAGCTACATAACATTTCAGAGATAAAAGACAGGAAGAAGTAAAAGTCAAAACCAAAGACCTCCAAAGACAAAGTAGCTAGTGTTCAGACAAGGGACTGTTAGCTCATGTGCCTTCTGAGTGAGTTGGAATTTTAAGTAAGGAGCACAACGAAGAAAAGGTGATGTGCCCAAGTGACAGAATAATATCAAAGAGTCCCAATCTTTATATAAAATCTTTTCAAAGATTACTGTATTTTGGTTACTGTATTCTAGCATTTTAAAACTAGAGAAAACCCTAGAGGTGATCTTAATCTGTACAAATGAAAAAACGAAGCCCACTAAGCCCATGGTCATCACTGGAACTTCCTGCCATACACAACCTCCCTCTAGTTTATGGTGTCTCCAAAGAGATATTCTGAGTTGATAAGAAGAGAAGAAACTAAACTCCATTCAACCTCTTTACAAAAACTGGTGCTTTTAGCAACACCTTCCCCCTTCTAAACCCCCCCCCCCCTCATCTCCCCTACACACACACACACACACACACACACACACACCTGGCTTAGTTTTCATTTAATTACAAAAAATAAAAGAGTTAATGTTGTTATATAAACATATAGTATCAGGTAACATAGGACAAAGAACTCTGCTTGCCTAACCAAGAAAGAAAACTCACTGCCAAATGTGGTCAAGTGGTTACATTTCTTGTTGATTTTTCTTTTCAGAATATTTCAAAGCTGGAGCTCAGAAATCGTTTTTAGCAGGATTGCTTTAGGTTCTTGTTAGGGATGTCACCAAGACAGCCTTTTACAAGGCACCTACACAGCCTTCTGCTTACATGTGAAAAAAAACTGCAAGCACACAATAAACTTTAAAATGTTTCCCAAGTGTTACAAAACTGGGGAAAAAAAGAGAACAGTTTGAGTTAGATTGTTAAAATGTTGTGAGATTAAAATGGCAATCCTTTATCAACTAATTACTAAATATATAGTTTTTATGAGATGAAATAAGTTTCAACTATTAAGATTCACAATATAATTGAGAAAACAGACCAGAGAAATTGCAGTAGAAACTAGTATGTTTGACTTATGATTGTGTTGAATTAAAATACTGTAATACAGTAGAAATACCTGTAATTGACAAATCTTTAGAAAAAAGTGATTTCCTGCATAATGAATTATTAATGACTAGCAGTGGTTCTCAACCTCCTCGCCCTTTAAATACAGTTCCTCATGTTGTGACCCAACCATAAAATTATTTTCGTTGCTACTTCATAACTGTAATGTTGCTATTGTTATGAATCGTAATGTAAATATCTGATATGCAGGTTGGTCTTAGGCGACCCCCATGAAAGGGTTGTTCGACCGCCAAGGGGGTCGTGACCCACAGGTCGATAACCACTTGACTAGAGGCTCAGTGCACAAATTTGTGCACAGGTAGGGTCTGGCTGGCCTGCCCCAATGGGAGCCCATTGAGGGCAGGGCCAGCTGGGGGGAGGGGCCACGGGTGGTTGGCTGGCCGGCCCCGCCCCAACCAGGCTGTTTGGGGCCAATTGGGGGTGGGACCAGCCTGGGAGAGGGGCCACAGGAGGGCTCCAGGGCGTGTCTGGCCCATCTCACTCAGTCCTGATCTGCCAGACCCCAGCAGCAAGCTAACCTACCGGTCAGAGCATCTGCCTCTGGTGGTCAGTGCATGTCATAGCGAGTGGTTGAGTGGCCTTAGCATATCATTAGCATATTACACTTTAATTGGTTGAACGGACATTTGGCAGTGCGTTTTCTTTCTTGGTTAGGCAAGCAGAGTTCTTTGTCCTATGTTATCTGATACTATATGTTGCCGGACGATCACTTAGCATTATTAGGCTTTTATTATATAGGATGGCCACTTAGTTTTATTTTTTTAAAATATATTTGTATTGATTTCATAGAGGAAGGGAGAGGGAGATAGAAACATTAGTGATGAATCATTGATCACCTGCCTCCTTCATGTCCCCTACTTGGAATGGAGCCCACAACCCAGGCATGTGCCCTGATTGGGAATTCAACTGTGACCTCCTAGTTCATAGATCAACACTCAACCACTAAGCAACACCAGCCGGGCAATGATGGCCACTTTAAATATTAATTTCTGGTATAAATCAATGATGGTTGGCTTGGGTTGTATTGACATTAATGCAATATTACGAGAAAACTAATTACAGATTTTGACTGAAATTTATCTAAAGAGGAAATATATTTTTCACTGCTGTTTCAATGTTATGGACATACATTTTAAAAATATGCACTGGGTAGGGCTTGACAAGCTGCTGGGATGCAAGATTCTAAGAACACTAAATTCTGGTCACCTCCAGGAAATCAATGGCAGTTAACAAAGTATCTACATACTTCTCTAAATTGAGACTCAACTAAATAAAAACCAAATATGCAGAAGTATGTGGTAAAAAATAAAATGGTATTCTAACTTTCAAAGTAGTGAAGTACAGCTTCCCCAATGAAGTCCTATCAACTCAAAGCTTATTCGGGATTGTCATTTCCAGGGTTTGTGTCTCTCCAAGATCAAATACTGCTTTATTATTTTATTTTTAGCTTGATAGGCAATAATTCTTTTTTTTTTTTTAATATATTTTATTGATTTTTCACAGAGAGGAAGGGAGAGAGATAGAAAGTTAGAAACATCGATGAGAGAGAAACATCGATCAGCTGCCTCCTGCACATCTCCCACTGGGGATGTGCCCGCAACCCAGGTACATGCCCTTGACCGGAATCGAACCCGGGACCTTTCAGTCCGCAGGCCGACGCTCTATCCACTGAGCCAAACCGGTTTCGGCAATAATTCTTAACTTAATACTTCCACTTGATAAACATAAAGTCCCATTACATACCTGTGATACTATCAAACTCATGTCCTAATGAGCATAAAATCTACTCAGGAAGGCAAAGTCATAAAGACAAATATGATGAGATAAATTCACTGATAGGAGGTGTCCCTGGGGCACTGCAGTGAGGTAGGGGAAGAGGGCCAGAAGGGATAATTGGTCAAGCAAAGAGTGATGGCTTTCTGGAAATGATGTTTTCAAAGTATTTTGAGCAGAGCTTTTTAAAATTTTAACAAAGTAAGAATTGACCTGGTCTAGAAGATAAGCAGCATGGGGGGGGGGGGAAAGCAGCAATTCGTACAAGATTGATATATGTCACAACTATAAGCAGATGGGTGTTGCTCTATCTCAAAGTATAGGGCAGGGAGTGAGCCCTGAAGCTGAAGAGGTGAGACCAAACCAAGGAAGTCTTCAGCACTGTTTGGGGGCCATTTTAAACAGTGAAACCACCAACAAAAAGAAAAAAGAAAAAAAAGTGACACTAAATAAATGTATGGTGAAAAGAGCATGTTTACAGAATGAAAGCTAGAACAAGAAGGCAGAGTCCACTTGTTCAACCCCAGCTGAGAATGCACATGTCCAGCAGCCAAACGCTGTAACACTCTGCACACGTGCATGTCTACAGAGGACCACAAAAATGCCCCAAGAATTGACTTTGAGGTTATAAATTTTAGTAAGTAGGCAAGTTAAAAAATATGAAATCTGTGAATAATGATAGATCGTGTGGTTGTGGTTGTGTGTACATAAAACACCATACCCTGATGTAGAGAATATATCTTCTTTTGAAGTACGCATGGAGCATTACCAAAAGTGGGTCACATATTAGGTCAAAACATCAATTTCCATAGGATAGAAATACTGTAAACAAGACTCTCTGATTACAATGAAATAAATAAAAATATTAAGAACCCAAAAATAAAGATCCTTCCACCTAGAAATTAACTTTCTATTAAACAAGCAACTCTTGGGTAAAAAGAAAAATACAGATTCTGAAATATAATTAAAACTATACAAGTTAAAATATGTGGTATTTATTTAAAAAGGTACAATTTTCAGAATCTTTAACATCTATAACAATTCAAACTATCCCATATAATAAAAGCATATAATATGCAAATTGTCCCCTCGACTGGGATTTTGTCCGGGAGTTCAACCAGGGGGCGGGGCCAGCCGAGGGAAGGGAGTACCCAGCCGGCAGCCACTAGGGACCCTACCAGTGCACAAATTTCATGCACTGGACCGCTAGTCAATTATATTGCCAACTAAAAAAGGTTGTACTTTGAGTGATGGAGTAATAGCTCCTATTGTCCCAGTGCTCCAATAGATAAACTTGTGATAGTTTATATATAAAAGACTAAGCGACCGACTGACTGGCCAACCAGTAGCTATGACGTGCACTGATCAACAGGGAGCAGACACTCAACACAGGAGCTGCTGAGCTGTGGTGACTTGGCAGATGTGGTCTCAGGTAACGCACCTTGAACCAGAGAAGAGGGAGCCCGATTCCGGGGTGTGTGACTCGAGAACTGCCCTCTTGCAATCCAGAACCCCTCGGGGTATGTCGGAGAGCTGGTTTCAGCCCGATCCCTGCAGGCCAGGCTTAGGTATTGAATCCATGCATTGGGCCTCTAACCCATTGGCTCCCCACTTCGGGTCTGGCTCCCCACCGGGCCTTTAGCCCATTGTAAAGATTGTGGGTCTGGCCCTTACAGAAACTTATTGACTGGATTAGCTAAATGATGAGACGAGCAAGACCTATTGGCCGCGGCCCCGAAGTCTGGCACCCATGCTAGCCCATCCACTTAGTATCAATTTCCAATGAAGGCAGCGAAACCGACTACCACTACCACTATCGGCTGGGAAACCGACTGTGGCTTCCCTCCTTCTGGACAGACAGTAGCACCAGCAGGCAACCTCTAGAGAGGGAAGGAGGCAAAGGAGCAGCTCAGGTGGGAAGAAGGAGGTTCCCGCTGCAATGGACTCTGCCTGGCCAGAAGGGCCTGGCAGGAGCCTGACGTTGAGCAGGGTCCTGCCTTAGGCCAACTAGATTCCAGGCTAAGTAAATCCTGTTTGCTAAATAATTGCATTTTGCAGCTAAATGCCCACAAGTCATCAGTTACCGCCAAACTTAGGTTAAAGTGAGATGAAAGAAGCGAGACAGAAAAAGAGAGAAAGTGACATAATATTGGGAGAAGAGAGGAGGGAGCCCGATTCTGGGTGCATCACCTGAGAACCGCCTTCTTGTAATCTGGGACCCCCCTGGGGGATGTTGGAGAGCTGGTTTCGGCCCGATCCCCACAGGCCAAGCCAAGGGACCCTACCAGTGCACAAATCCATGCACCAGGCCTCTAGTAATATACTGAACTACCTAAAAGCTCTAGAGAGCAACCAATAGCAAAATATAACTAGAGCAGATTTTACACTTAGAAAAAGAGAATAGCATTAAGTTGCCCATTTTGTTAGCATTAAGCCACAAGTCAGAGGTTTATGGAACAGCTAAAACTCAGAAAACTTGCAGCCTTACTTGAAGAACTAAAGAACAGAGTTCAAAGCAACCTCAATAGCTGGAAAGTATGAAAAGAAATTCCAAGAAGGATCCAAAGAGAAATGGCACTAAAATCTGCATATACATTGTCCAAAAATTTAGCTACTCTCCAACTAACAGCAGCCAGAGCATTTGAGGTTTGAGTATGGCCTAGTAACATGCCTGTTAAAATAAACAAAATCAATAGTTTCCAGAAGATCATACCAAAATCAAGTGTATCTACAAATTCAATCATAATGTCTAGGACACAAATCAAAACTATTATATATACAAAGAGGAAAATGTAAAGTATACGCAAAACAAATCAAATCAATAGAAGGTCCCTGAGATTGACCCAGTTGTTGAAAATAGTAGACAAGGATTTTAAAGCACCTATCACAACATGCTAAAAATATAAAGACTATGCTCATCATGAGTAAGAAATCCGAAAAGCCAAACAGAATCTCTAAAAATTATCAAATAGAAATTCTACAACTGAAATAATTGCCAAAACGCTCAGCTGGTGTGATTTAGTGGTTGAGTGTTGAAGCATAAACCAGGAGGTTCAATTCCATCAGGACACAAGCCTGGGTTGTGGGCTTGATCCCCAGTAGGGGGTGTGCAAGAGGCAACCAATCAGTGATTCTCTCTCATCTTTAATGTTTTATCCCTCCCCCTCTCCCTTCCTCTCTGAAATCAATAAAAATATATAATCACGAACTCATCAGAAACAGTGGAGGTAAGACACTGTACTTAGGAAATACAAGTTTTGAGAGGCAAAGAATATTTATGTGTGCAAATTGCTCTCAAATAATTCACAGTAGGAAATGAGAGAAAATAATAAAGCAAAGGAAGTAAAATATTAATTAGGGGACTGTGGAAAATATATGAAAGTGTACCAACTATTCTAGTGACTTTTTTAGAAGTCTAAAATGATCAAAATAAAAAGTTACAAAAACAGATGGATCGATATATAGATGCAAGTGTTATGTATGCTAAAAATTATGTAATTTCCTCATTTTGTCAACTGACAAGAATTTAGAAGCAGTAACACCCCAGGAACAATGAATACACCTGGCACCAGATCTCTAAATATCCTCTAAAAATAAAAGCGTCAGGGCTCCTTGAAGAAATAGTTGAGCTGAGGGTTGTTAGGGCAAGGAAGGTACAAGCCTCACCAGGAACGTCTTTATGTTGCAGGAAAAGGAAGTGCTCAGAAAATAATGTGGGCTTGATGAAAGGATATAGCAGCCAATTTGAAGCTCTCAATCACCAAACTGGGACAAACTGAACAACAAAACGATTGTTACAGAGAATGGCTCACAGAATTAAGTATCTTTGTGTCCTTGCTAATATAGTTGAACAAGGAAGGTACAGCTCGGTACAGCTCTTCCTTACAGTGTAAGTCCAGTTTATGAGTGTAGGAGGAAAGAGGGAATAGGAAATCAACATCCAGTAAACATCACAATCATTGGTGCAGGCAAAACTGCCAATAGATGCTAAAATTAATTTTTTAAAATCAGTTTCAAAGTATCCCCTCCCACAAGATACTTAATTAAAATGAGAAAATGGGGAGACACCACTTTCATCCAGAGCTAAGGGCACACCAATTGTATGGTATTCTTAACAAAAATACGTATCTTTTATCAGAGTAAGAAAAAAGTAAAAAAGAAGTATAAAATGGGGGGAAAGGAAAAACTGTGAAGTTGAATTAGAAATTGAAGGTGTCAGTATGATCTCAAGTTCTAAAAGATATATTCACATAAAATATAAGAGATAGGTATGTTTTCTTGCTTTGCCAGGTAGGATCAGTGATATCTCAGGAACAATAAGCATACAATTTCTAGATCTAAGTTTCTGAGTACTATTCCCTCTAAAAAGAACTAGACTCCTTGGAGAAATGGTTGATTCCAGGGCTCAGGAAGGAAAGGTACAAAATTAGAAAGTGAATAAAATGCTCAAAAAATATTGGTGCATATCAAAATGACACAGGAACCAGATTTGATAAGGTTTCCCAAAGCCAAATCTCATACAATTTTAATATCAATGTAAATATGTCCAGTAACATCATAATCCACTGAATAAAATAGAAACCTAAGAGTCTATACTTAAAAAACAGCCACATGTATGGTATATGATAAGTAGGTAGATATATAGAGTGTATGGAGTATGTAGTAGAATTAAAAAATATTTTGCAGCCATCACAATCAAAATTGGTTTAGACAATTATCAAGTGTTGCTAAAATCAGGAAAAAGGGAATGTTGAACAACAGACAAAACACATAAAAATACCGGCATAAGATTAAAGTAATTCCTCAAAGGTTGCTTATTTTTCACAAGGAGGAAAATATTCAGTGAAAACACAGAACAGTACTTTCATCAGGTGATCAAAATTAGTATCAACAATGAGTTCCTCAGATGTTATACCTTAACAAGGACACATCACTTTTCTAGTAGTTTGGCTGGAGATAAATAACCTCAATCTAATCATTAAAAAACACCACATAAACCCAAATTGGAAAGCATTCTGTCACACACACACACATACACACACACACACACACAATCACACTCACTGCTGACTTTATTATGGAGAA
Organism: Myotis myotis; assembly: GCF_014108235.1. Classification (NCBI taxonomy): domain Eukaryota; kingdom Metazoa; phylum Chordata; class Mammalia; order Chiroptera; family Vespertilionidae; genus Myotis; species Myotis myotis. Next base: position 181,491,803 of record NW_023416335.1, read on the forward strand.
TTGATCTCATGATAAACATTATCGGAAGGCAAAGACTGTGTCTTTGTATCTCCATCTATCACATTACCTGACGTTAATAAATGCTAGCTGAATGGATACTCCCTTCCTAGACTGTAGATGCTAAGTCCCAGCCAATGTCATGTTTCCAGAACCACACACAGTAAAGACACAAAGTATAGTGGTTAAAAGAATAATGAATTTTTACACTAGGCAAACAGAATCCTCCTATCTAATAATAGAGAAACATGGTAATTAACCGTAACTTCGCTACCCTTCCCATTGGCTAATCAGGAGATATGCAAATTAATCACCAGCCAAGATGGTGGTTAACCGCCAACAAAGATGGCGGCTAATTTGCATACTGCAGGCAGGGCGGGACAGTGCCATCCCGCCTGCCCCGCTGCCATCCAGGCCTGCTATTTGCGACCCGGGTGGCAGGCGGCCCGTATGGGAACAGACCCAGGGCTGGCGGTGGAACCCCAGCGATCAGCCACCAGCCACGCCCACAAATGGCCCTCAGGGAGGGGGCTCCCCAGCCAACAGGTGCTAATGCACTGATTTGCCAAAACACACACCCGGGCAGCCTTTGACCTGCACGAACTATGCAGCCGGGAGAGGGGAGTGGGGCCACTGGGAGCAGGGCAGGAACTTCCCAGGGTTGGCATCAGGCAGCTCAGAGCAGAGTGCTAACTATCCCCACTGGTAGCTGCTTGCTCATTCACTTACTCACTCATTCATTAACTCATTCACTCACTCATTATTCACTCACTCAGCAAACCCACTCAGGTCCATGGCACCAGGCCAGGCACTGAAGTTGAAGGATAAGACAGAGCTATGTCCTCAAGATGTTAGTAATTCAGTATGCAGCCAGGAGAGGGGTGCCAGGACGCTGGGAGCAGGGGGGAAATTTCCCGGGTTGGGCTTCAGGGAGCCAGGAGTGGGGCCGGGACTTCTGCCATGTTGCCATGGCAACAAGGCAGAAGTTCCCACCCCTTAGCTGCTTGCTCATTCACTTACTCATTCATTCACTCATTCACTTACTCATTATTCACTCACTCAGCAAACCCTCTCAGGCCCATGACACCAAGCCAGGCACTGAAGTTGAAGCAGGATAAGACGGAGCTATGTCCTCAAGATGTTAGTAGTTCAGTAGGGCGAAGCAGGCACATGAGGCAGTTGTATGCACAGATGCAGTGTACTGGGTTCTGTGAGGGCTGTAACTAATACCAACTTTGTTCTCTTGATAAATTGGGGCCTCGGGAGTCAGGCTGCCCCAAGCGTGTAGGCCTGTGCCTAGGCCAGGAGTGGCTGGGGTCCCGGAACATGACAGAGGGTGCAGGTCGGGCTAAAGGGTCTGGCCCCACTCCTCCACCCCCGAGTGCACAAATTTTTGTGCACCGGGCTACTAGTTTGTTTATAAGTTATAATATTCTATACTCTTGTCTCAGCCAAATTTTCGAAAGTAAACTTTTTTCAAAACCTTTAAACACTGTATTATAAAACCAGAGAATTGGAAATTTAAAGATGACTTCAAATATAGTTATACACTAACATTAAAGTCTTTTGTTTTTCCACACAAGCAAACCACAAAAATTAGTCGAAGTGACAAGATTTATGGAGACGCTGCAACTAGAACCCAACTTTATTGTTACAACCAACTTTTTATTTACAGAATATAAATCTCTTCAAAAAGATACATTCCTTCATTTAATAATGGTAAAAGGCCTTATTACACAGAAATAAAGCCTAAACATCACTTATATTTTAAACAAAAATACAAACAGCTTCATTAAACGTTTACGAACATAGAGCAAAAACATTTTTACGTAAGCAGTTACATGAATGAGGCTGTTTTTTATTTTCTTCACTGGCAACCCCATTTTTGTCCACAGAACAAGTTTTACTTAAATTAACAGTAGTAAAAATGTAAAAATTAAATTTTAAACATGAAAATATGCAACAAAAAACAGGAAGTATCTTCATTACCAAACAAATTAACAAGTTCTCAGATACTTTCTGAGGCATATCAAAACACCTCCTTCAAAAGTTGCATTCATTTGAGAGGTATCAATACATTTTCAGTGCTGAGACTATTTGTAGCACTTACAGTATATACAAAGCAGCATACTACTATGGTTCACATTTGATACACAAATTTAAGCTTTCTGCCAGTTTCCCAATTTAACATACAACTACGGTAATGACAATTATTCACTGGGGTTTTTTGTTTTTTTTCCCTCCTGCACCTGAAATTATCATTTAAGAACATGGAATGATGCCATGTCTTCTTTTTTTAATGATATTTAAAATTCAAATATTTCAAATCATGGAAATTTCTTCATCCCGCTGTACAATGGCTCCTATATATAGTACAGTTTAAAAGTTTTCCCCTTGCAAATTCCACCAATTTATAGTTACTTTAGTACAAACAAAAGGAAATTTCTTCAGATTATTGTACAATAAAAATGTCAGTGTGTCACTACCAAAACTGAAGTAGCAGCACACCACAACCATGGCAAGCAAATATTCACATTTTCTCCACAGCTTTTTGGGTCTTTTCCAGGTCACGTGAACTAGTTTACATGGATACTATCAGGTCTCAACCTAGCTTTTAAAGTTCCTGTTAGAGTTTTAATATTTAACTAATGTAACAATCTAAATTAGTCAGCTTTTTCTTATTCATCACTAACTAGTTTAAATACACTATGTAACCTTTTCAATTTTTATAAGTATTTTGTGTTTGTTAAAATGATTAATGGGTATATCATTAATGGATAAGATGTTAACAAAAACATTGAGTATTTTACACAATTTTTTTGTAACTAGAAAAGCTATAGGATTCATAATTAACACATTTTATTTTAACCTGTTTGATACCATCAGTAGCATAGTAAGTGCATAGGAAAGAAGAGAAAGCAGATTTCAGCACAGAAATCTACTAAAAACTTTAATTTTTGGATGCCCAACACAAATGGGTCTTCTCTATAAGCACTACTATTAGTTTTTCATTGAAATAGAGAAATTTTCTATTTCAAATTGTGACCCTAAAATAGAATTTTTAGCATGAAAATTGTGTTCAGAAAAATCTAATTCATTATGTAATGTATCTTATTAATTTCAGTTTTCAAGATTTCAAGTAATGCAATCCCAAGCATTTTCTTTTATAGTAACACATTTTAGAGACTAAGCTTCAAAGACAGGGGGAAGTTCATTTAAAATAATTGATATACTTTTCTGTCCAAAGATATCAAACCCAAAACATAACACTATAAGGTGTTATATAAGAAGAAATAAAAAGGCAGTTCAATATAACTAATTTCTTTTTAAAAAAAGGAAACAAAACAAAAAAAATGCCTTGTGTAACTAAGTTTCCAGTCAAAGGACAATCTAAAATCTAATGAACTAAAGAAAAATCAGAGAAAATTAACTTTCAAATAACGATAAAGCTGCTTTAATCACATACTTCTAATTCCATTTTCATCTGTGCATAAGTTACTAGCATTTGCCTCTTGTATAAGTTGTGCAAGTTGGTGCCAATAACAAAACTCTCCTAGCACATAGCACTATTAACTTTGTCTATCAACTGAAGTCTGTATCACTTTGGAATGCAGTATAAAATGCTTATTAAAGGTAATTTAAAGCAGAAAACCAAACTGAGAGTATTGTCATTTATATTATAAAGGAATTAAAAATGATACATAAGGCTTTGTGTAATGTAAAACAGAAATACCTATATAATTACTAAAGTGGAGGTTTTTAACTTGTAACAAAGTGTGTGGGGAATTTTTTAACTTTGAAAGTTTTAGTAACATATTTATGAACTTCAAATATTTTTAATCCAGCAAAAAAATAAAAAGTAAATAGCAATCATTAAAATATTACATCTTTTTGTTGTTTACAATCCCATAATAAACAACTTTATATCTAGAGAAGCCACATGAGATATGCTTTGGTTGAACTAAGAGCTATTATTTACCTATCTCCTGTATACATGGAATTTAGATTCACACTGAGATATCAAAATTTCATATTTTGTTTTTATTGTAGAAAAAAGTTAACCTTGAAAATAGGATAATACTTCAGTTTGCAATCATTAAATTTTATTTTTAATTTGCTTTAGCTTGAAATCATGGAATGGAATTCTGTGCATATTAATTGATCACTTGCAGGAATCTAACCTCACAAAAACTAACAACTAAAGAAAGAAGAAAAGTCATATTAGGCACTGAGAGGCTAAATAAATAAGTACTGACAATAACAAAAACTGATAAACCCTATCTCCAGTTCCTCTTGTTAACCTGCTGTGCAGCCAGAACTGCTGGCTGTTTCCAGTATAAAAACCAAAGAACTGGATCAGTTCCTTACAGAAAATTTTCTTTAAAAGGGAAGAGAATGAAAAACAATACACAATCTCATATGCAAGATACAATTCACACTAATTTACAAATTTTTATTTACACTGTTTTATATACATTCCAGGCAGACCTAGTTGATGAGTTTTGTGCTCGTTTAGATCTCAAATGATCATGTGAACAGTATGATTTACTACCACATCTCTTTGATTTCCAGAAAATGGTGGTAGCATGGGGTTGGGTGTTGGGAGGTGGGGGAATCAAATATTACTGGTCAGGTAAACTCTAACAAGTATGTAGAGAACAAAGAGGAAAAAAATTGTGGAATTCTGCTTGTTAAAGCATCCAGGCCACTATGGTCTATTGACTAATAATGAGTATACATGAATGCCACTTTTCTAACAACCATTTTCGTATTTACAAAATGAGCTTACAAGTTGAGTTATAAGGTAAGGCATTCAAGTTCCTTAGCTTAACATAAAAAGGCAACAGACATCTCAAGAAGCCACAGGACACATTTTAAGAGATGTCTTTCCTTTTGAATCTCTTAAATGGTCAACAAAAAGGAAAGCAATTTTGAACCCTATTAATAGCCTGCAGCATGATCCAAAAAAGATCTGTACAGAACTGGGAGCATCACAACATCCAAAATCTAACCAATGAGTGAGGGAAACACTTTAACTATCTGATTATGTTCCCAAGATCCACCGGATACTCCTAGGACTAGAGTGAGAGCCTTTATTACCCTTTACATTCACTTCTATATGATTCTTTCTGAAATGTTTATTATAGTGTCACAGCTAGTATTCACAGCCTATCAGCAATAACTCAGTGAATCTCTATTCAAAACAGTTTGAAGAATACGGAATAAGGTAGAAAAATGATCTTCTCTCCTCCGTTGCAAATATATACTGTTGCACTTTAAGAAGTCATAAAGCAAAAAAATCAAGAGTTTTACATATTCTTCATTGTTGAAAATAATATTCCAACCACAGATGAAAATCCCACCAAAAACAATTTTTCAAGTACACTCTAACATTATATAAAAAGGTATTTGTTGTTTAATTGGTTCCATTCAGTCAATTAAGTAAAATTCTATTGATTCTACAACAATGTGGTTTATAAAAACAGAAGTGAACATATTTAACATTGGGGAGGTAGGAAACAAATCTTGGTCTAACACTGTTATAGATATAAACAGATTTTTATATTCTATTTATGTAACTAGAATTTACCATTTAAAATGGCCTTTAAGTGTTTCTACTTAATTACCTTTAAACATCTTGAGATAACCCAAGTATTTTAAAGCACTTATCTGAGAATAGAAGTCATTTGGAATAATATATCAGACTCTCCAGAAGATTTCTCAGAGGATAATTTGTAGTTGCATATTCTGAATATGCAGATCCATTAAGCCAACTTTGTACATGGGCACTTATGTGACCAAAGTGAAAAGCTTGTCAGACTAATTTTCTAAGTAAAGACAACCATGACTACTCAACTCCACACGGCAGTCTTCAAAACATGAAACTTACTTATCCCAAAGATCTAACTCCCTTCCATATAATTATTACCATCCTCACTCCAAAACAAAATAAAAAAAATATACAAACAAAATCAAGAGAAATAAAAACAGAATCCTTCCTACAAGGAGTATTTCTGCTTAATTCACATTTTGATATATCAGATTTTAAGTGTACAAGATCAATGCCTTAAATGTTCCTTATTTAATTCTTTTAACACCTCAACTTCTCTGAACCTACATGTATCAAGCAATCATTTGCTATCATTCCAAAGATATGGAGCCAAACTAAAACATGAAACCAAAATGTAAAAAATGAATCGACGGGGGTAAAACAGAATTAATCTAAATGACATTTTCTTGTTCCCACGTATGATAAACATTCTATCTTTGTTTCCAATATTAGCAATTGTTCTACTAGCTATTATTTAATAACAAAGACATAGAACATCTCAATATGTAAAACAAAACATTTGGTTAGAAAAAACTTGATACACTAAAATCTTAAAAGCAAACTAGCAACTTAAATGACCACATTTAGTATATGAGAATATTATTAAATGCAGATTTTGGTGACACAAAATCATCCTATCTGTTCTAGGATTATACAGTAAATATTTATACTGCCAGACTCTGTAGGGAGAGGAGAATTAAATTCTAAGGTAAATTCCCCCCAAAGAAATAGTTTCCAATATTCAGTTCAAAAAGATGTACCACTACCATAGATAGTGAATGTGTCTCACACTCCTAAATAGGTATTTTTCAAAGAACATCCTATCTATACCAGTGTCTGGCATTTCAAGAGTAAATGATCCATTTTACTTACAGTGCATCAAGATAAAAAAGTTTCAATGAACACCTAGAACTTTTAACTAAAATTAATCTTATTAAAATAAAAAAAAATGTTTTCCTCTGGAACATTTTCATTGCTTACACTTAACAGATGAAATAGATGAAAGCAGTCACAGAATCATGTTACATTTATAATAAATAATTCACATATAGCAGATTAAATTATCAAAAAGACTAAACTGACATCTTTATACCTATTTGTAGATTTAACAAATTTCTAATCTACTGCATACTGACAGCAGTAGGTATATTTTTTTACATCATTCAGTCTATTTAAAAAACAAATTGGTTGATAGAGGCATAATTTGTAAAGCAAGATAACCAAATTAAATAATAGAATCTTAGTAATTGGCTTTTCGGAATTTTTCAAGAAAAGATTCACAAGCATTGTTCAGCTACTTGAGAATAATTACATCTTTACTCAGGTATTTTTAATGCAGTCACTTCAGGCTTCATTTTAAAGTACTGGTTAAAACGAACAATTGCATACCTAGTGAGAAAAAAAGAATAACAAAATTAGTCAAAGCTGAAAACTTAATCCTCCCTTTATTTCCACTTACCCCTCAACTAAATTTTTTTAAGTTTTACGATTTTTTTTCAAAAAACATATTTTTAGTTTATTGCACCACCTACTGGACAGCTTTCTAATAGTAAGTGCATTTAACAGATTAAACCAGATTTCCTCTCAAACCATGTATTAAATGTATGTATCCTTTATAACATTTGATTGAAAATAATAACTACAATGTGCCCTATGAGTTTTCAATGTTAATTCAAAAGAAAATAGAGACAAATATAATGCATACAGTAAAATTAAACTTACCCAAGGAAATCAAACTCAATAGTGGAGTATTTGGCTTGAATCAAAGCCCACAATCCCCAAAAGAAATGAGAAGCCTAAAAAGAAAGGCAGAAAAAACAAGAATTACAATAATTCATTTCTCTTTTTGATTTTTTTTGTATTTTTAGAGAGAGCAAAAGGGAGAGAGGGGAGAGGGAAGAGAGATAGAAACATTGATGAAAGAGAAACATCAAAATCAACCGACTGCCTCCTGCATACCTGCTACCAGGGATCAAGCCCGCAACCTGGGCATGTGCCCTGACCTGGAATCGAACCATTGACCTCTTGGTGCATGAGTTGACGCTCAACCATGGAGTTATACAGGCCAGGCAACAATTCATTTCTTTGTAAAGCAAATATCACATTGTTGATTTTTCCCTTTTTCATCAATTCCATAAAAAATACTTTATTGATGCTTTTTTATATAAAATATCTAAAATAAGGTTATAATTAAGTGTTCAGTTATATAGGTAGCTATAAATCACTTTTGTCTACACCAAAAGAGGCTATAATAAACTACTGTCATTTAAAAACTGTAAACCAACTTCTATAATCTGTTTTATGTAGGCAGAGTTCAGCTTCAGCACTAATAGGAGTTGGTTAAGTGGCGTTTTTATTCAAGCTTATTTTTTTTTTTTTTTGGCAAAGAGTTTTTAATGATATTGATAACAACCTCTCATATAAAAAACATTATCAAAGGACTTGGTTACTTGACATAAAAATATAAACAAAATAAAAAATCCAAATCTCAAACAAAAAAAAAATTAATGTGAAGAATGTTCTAGGGGGTGACAAACATCTGGAAACAATTTGTAGTGATCCAACAATTCTGCACACCAACCACAACATAAAATACGTTATTTATGTTAGAGAAAAATGGGTCTTATGAGAAACAAATAGCTGTGTAATTAGGAGCTGTAAAATCATTGTATGCACCCTTTATGATCATTGTGAGTTAAACATAGTATTTGAAGATTCTGATAACACCAATACAACTTCCAAAAAATACTCTAACTAGAAGTATTATTTTAAAAACTTTTACCCTAAAAAGATCGCTTTTAAAAAGTCCGTTGTTATATTTACCCAAATACATGTAGGTTTATTTCTGGAATATTAATTCTGTTCCATAGGTTCTTGTGTCTGTTTTTAAGCCAATACCACATTGTTTTGATTATTATCGCTTTGTAGTAAAATTTGAAGTTAGGGAATGTGATACCTAGGGCTTCATTCTTTCTTCGCAGGATTGTTTTGGCTATTTGAGGTCTTTTGTAGTTCCATATAAATCTGATAATTTTTTATTCTATTTCTTTAAAAAATTTCATTGGCATTTTGATAGGGCTTGCATTGAATCTGTGTATTGCTTTAGGACATACTATTGATTCTTCCAATCCATAAACAAAAATATCTATTTCATTGTGTGTTTTTTCAACCTTTTAAAATAGTGTTTTGTAGTTTAAAGGAGCCACAAGCATAAAATGGAGGGAAAAGGCTTCTTCAACAAATTGTGCTAAGAAAACTGGAAAGCCACACACAACAGAATGAAACTAGACTACAGTTTGTCCCATACACAAACATTAACTCAAAATGGATCAAAACCTAAATATAAGACCCAAAACAATAAACTACATAAAAGAAAAGATAGGTATTAAACTTATGATCTTAGTTTTAGAGGAAATTTTATAAATTTGACCCAAAAGGCAAGAGAAGTAAAGGCAAAAATAAATGAATGGGACTATATAAAACTAAAAAGCGCCCTAACTGGTTTGGCTCAGTGGTTAGAGCGTCGGCCTGCGGACTGAAAGGTCCCAGGTTCGATTCCGGTCAAGGGCATGTACCTTGGTTGTGGGCACATCCCCAGTAGGAGGTGTGCAGGAGACAGCTGATCAGTGTTTCTCTCCCATCGATGTTTCTAATTCTCTATCCCTCTCCCTTTCTCTCTGTAAAAAATCAATAAAATATAAAGAAAAAAAAACTAAAAAGCTTCTGCACAGCAAGAGAAATAGCCAACAAAACAAAAAGGCAACCAACCAAATGGAAGAAGATATTTGGAAACAACAGCTCCAACAAGGTGCTAATATCCAAAATATATAAAGAATTCATACAGCTCAACAGCACACAAACAAACAATCCATTTAAAAAATGGGCAGAGGACCGGAACAGACACTTCGTTAAAGAAGACATACAAGTGGCCAAAACATTTATGAAAACATGCTTAACTTCATTAGCTGTTAGGGAAATGAAAATCAAAACTACAATGAGGTGACACCTCACACTGTTAGAATGGCTATTATCAATAAGACAAGTAATACCAAGTGTTGGAAAGGTGTGGAGAAAAAGGAACCCTCATTCACTGATGGTGGGAATGTAAACTGGTAAAACCACCATGGAAAACAGTAAGAAAGTTCCTCAAAAAATTAAGAACATAGTTACCATTATGACCCAGCAACCCTTCTTCTGAATATCTACCTGAAAAATCTTGAAAAAATTTATTGGCAAAGATATAGGCACCCCTATGTTCACTGCAGCATTATACATGGTAGCCAAGACATGGAAACAACCAAAGTGTCTTTCAAAAGATGAAAGAAAAGTGATACAGGTAGCAATACTTATATCGGACAAAATAGGCCTCAAAGTGAAGGCCATAACAAGAGATAAGGAAGGCCACTTCATAGTACTAAAGGGATCGATACAACAAGAGGATATAACCCTGATAAACATATATGCACCCAATGTAGGAGCACCCAAATACATAAAAAACCTCCTGGAAGATATCAAGGAAGAGATCAACAACAATACAATCATAATAGGGGACTTTAATACACCACTGACATCACTGGATAAATCCTCTAGACAAAAAGTCAGCAAAGAAACATCAATCCTAAATGACTCATTAGTTCAGATGGACTTAACTGACATCTTCAGAACATTTCACCCCAAAGCCGCAGAATATACATTCTTCTCAAGTGCACATGGGACATTTTCAAAAATAGACCACACATTGGGTCACAAGCAAAGTCTCCCCAAATTCAAGAAGATTGAAATCATACCAAGCATGTTCTCAGACCACAATGGCATATTAGAAATAAACTACAATAAAAACAATCCAAAACACTCAAACACTTGGAAGCTGAATAGCATGTTATTAAATATTGATTGGGTTACCAATGAGATCAAAGAAGAAATTAAAAACATCCTGGAAAAAGATAAACAATCCAATCAAAAAATGGGCAAAGGACCAAAACAGACACTTTTCAAAAGAGGACATTCAGAAAGCCAAGAGACATATGAAAACATGCTCAAAGTCACTAATCATCCGAGAGATGCAAATCAAAACAACAATGAGGTACCATCTCACACCTGTCAGAATGGCTATCATCAACAAATCAACAAACGACAAGTGCTGGAGAGGATGTGGAGAAAAGGGAACACTCGTGCACTGCTGGTGGGAATGCAAACTGGTGCAGCCACTTTGGAAGACAGTATGGAGTTTTCTCAAAAAGTTAAAAATGGAACTCACATTTGACCCAGTGATCCCACTTCTAGGAATATATCCCAAGAAACCAGAAACACCAATCAGAAAGGATATATGGATCCCTATGTTCATAGCAGCACAATTTACCATAGCAAAGATCTGGAAACAGCCTAAGTGCCCATCAGCAGATGAGTGGATTAGAAAACTGTGGTACATCTACACAATGGAATACTATGCTGCTGTAAAAAAAAGAAGGAATTTTTACCATTTGCAACAGCATGGATGGAACTGGAGAGCATTATGCTAAGTGAAATAAGCCAGTCAATGAAAGAAAAATACCACATGATCTCACTCATTTATGGATAATAAAGACCATTATAAACTGATGAGCAAAAATAGATACAGAGGCAGAGCAGCATCGAACAGACTGTCAAAGTACAGTGGGAAGGCTGGGGAGGGTTTGGGGGCGGGGGGGGGGGGGGCGGTAAGAGATCAACTGAAGGACTTGTATGCATGCATATAAGCATAACCAATGGACATAAGACACTAGGGGGTAGGGGTGGCCAGGGGAATGTCGGGGGGGGGGGGGATACATATGTAATACTTTTTGTAATACTTTAAGCAGTAAAACAAAATTTAAAATAAAAAAAAAAAAGAAAAGTGATACAGCCCTGGCCAGTGTGGCTCAGTTGATTGGGCGTTGTCCCATACACCAAAAGGATGCAGGTTAAATTCCCAGTTAGGGGACATGCTGGGGTTGCGGGCTCAATTCCTGCCAAGAGGCAGCCAATCAATACTTAGGTACACATGGATATTTCTCTCTCTCCCTTCCTCTCTCTCTCTAAAAATCAATTTAAAATAACAGTGGTACATATACCCTATGGAATACTACTCAGCCATAAAAAAATGAAATATTGCCATTTGCACCAACATGGATGAACCTTGAGAAAATCATGCTAAGCAAAGTAAATCAGAGAAAAGATTTAGAATAATATGATCTCACTCATATGGAGGGTATAAAACCAAAAACAACAAACGAATAAACAAGAATCTCATGGACAATAGTATGGTGGTTACTAAAGGGAAGGGGGTTGGAGGTGAGGGTAAAGGGAGTGAAATATATGGGGATGGAAGATTATTTGACTTTGGGTAGTACAAAATACAGATCCTGTATCATAAAAATGTATACTCAAAACCTATATTGCGTTATTAACCAGTGTCATTCCAAAAAATGTAATTTTTAAAAAGTGTGTTGCTGATAAAAATCTTTATTTAAAATATATTGTTGCAATTCATTATACCATATCATTAATCTATATATATAAAAGCCTAAGTGAATGGACGACCGGACTGTAGCTATGATGCACACTGACCACCAGGTGGCAGACGCTCAACGCAGGAGCTGCCCCCTTGTGGTCAGTGTGTTTCCACAGCGGGAGTGCTGCTTAGCTGACAGGTGGGTGCCAGACACTGGGCTCACAACTGGTGAGAGCAGCTGCAGCAGCGCGAGCCTCTCCCACGGACACTCCCCCTGTGCGCCCAGCGGTGGTGGCAGGCGCAGTGGACCAGATGAGCATGAGGCACAGCACCCAGCCCGGGTTTGGGCTCCTCCCTGGCCGCCTGCCGCTTCGCACACTATTTTGTGCTGTGAGGGATCAACGCGGACAGCAGGCTGGAGCCCAATGAGCTGGCGGGTAAGGCCAGGCTGCAGTGACGTGGAAGTCCACTGATTCCCGCAGGCCAGGCCAAGGGACCGCACCAGTGCTTGAATCAAATAGTACCCATCAAATACAGATATTTTTAAAAAAGAATTAATAATATAATAAAGAGTAAACAGCTAAAGTCACAGGCATGGGAAACATATTGGTTTAAAACAGAAGGGCTGGGCTCTGGAGTCAAACTGCAAAAATTATTAGCTTTGTGGCTTTGAGCAGTTTAACTCCTTTGTGCCTTTGTTTTCTCATGTGTAAAGGCAAGTGTGATATTATGCTTTGTAATAAATATATTTTCGTTCCTCATCCACTATTCCTGGCTCATAGCTCCCCCAAATCCTTAGAATTTCCTAAGCATAAGCAAAATGGGAGCATCTTTTGTTATAATATTTGGTCTCTCGTCACAGGTTCCTGAATAATTCTTGAGTCACAGAAGTTTAAGAAATATCTATAATAATAAAAGCGTAATGTGCTAATTAGATTGGATGTCCTTCTGGACGTCCTTCCGGCCACGGCGGGCGGGGACTGAGCCCATTGCATGAATTTCGTGCATCAGGTCTCTAGTAATCCATAAGAAGCCCTTTTCAACCACACTTGAGTTTACAATATGAGGTTACTTCTGGAAAGCCCCTAAGAAAGCGAGCTGGTTGCCAGGGGAATCTGCCAAGAGATTAGAGAGAAAACTTTCAGCCCCACCACCTCCTAATCTTTGAGGAGAGGAAAGCGGCTGGAGATTGAGTTCAATCAGCAATGGTCAATGACTTAATCCATATTGCCTATGTAATGGAGCCTTTTATAGAATCTCCAAAGGAGGGTGTCTGGAGAGCTTTCAAGTTGGTGAACACATACACATGCTGGGAGGTTGGTGCACCTTGAACTCTAGGGGAACAGAGTTCTTGCATTCAGAACCCTTCTGGACCTTATCCAATGTACCTCTTAATCTAGCTATTCTTATATAGCCTTTATATTATCCTTGATAATACACTGGCAAGCATCTGTGAATGTTGCTGAGTTCCGTGAGCCACTCTAAAAAATAAATCAAACCCAAGGAGGGAGTTCTGGAATTTACCGACAGTAGGTAGGAAGCACAGGAAACAACCTAGACTCACAATTGGCATTCAAGAGGGGCAGGAGGGACAACAACAAACAGTCTTGTGGGATTGAACCCTTAACCTGTGGAATCTGACACTATCTCCAGAACTGAGTTAAATTTGTAGGACACTCAGTCACTTCTGCTGAGAATTGGAAAATTACTTGATAGTGTAAAAATAACACACATCAGAGTAGTAATAATAGTATCTATACCTCCTATATAACAAACATTCAATAAAATATTAATTACTATGTTAAATTATAATGATAAAGATTTTTTAAATGGCCTTCTTTTTACCTAAGTATCATACACATATAATGAGAAGTAAATTATGAGATGAAACTAGAGGCCTGGTGCATGAAAATTTGTGCAATTGGGGGGGTCCCTCGGTCCGGCCTGTGCCCTCTCGCAGTCCAGGATCTCTTGGGGGATGTCCACCTGTCGGCTTAGGCCTGCTCCCAGGGGGATGTGGCCTAAGTTGGCAGTCAGACATCCCTCTGGCAGCCCAGGAGCCCTTGGGGGATGTCCGACTGATGGCTTAGGCCCACAGTCGGATATTCTTAACACTGCCAAGGAGGTGGGAGAGGCTCCCACCAACACTGCTGCGCTCATAACCATCAGTCCAGCTTGTGGCTGAGTGGAGCTCCCCCTGTGGGAGTGCATTGACCACCAGAAGGGCAGCTACTACATTGAACGTCTGGCCCCTGGTGGTCAGTGCGCATCATAGTGACCAGTCGTTCTGTTGTTGGGGTCAATTTGCATATTATCCTTTTATTACAGAGGGTGCCTTTTTTTTTTTGGAAAGTCTAAACAAACCCGGGGTTCTCAAAGCTGTCCATCAAATCCATGAGAGGTTCTTGAGACCCAAAACTACTTTCATAATATGTTACACCTGCCTTTTGACTATGTTAACATTTGCACTGACGGTTCAAAAATAATGGTATATGAAGCTACTGGTACCTTAGCATAAGTCAAGACAGTGAAACTAAATTGTATTAGTGTAGTATCCTATATTCTTCATCACCACACACTCAAGAGTAAAACGTCAGTCTCACTAAAGAATGTCCTTAATGAAATCTTTAAAATTATTAATTTTATTAAATCTCTACCCGAGTGCATGCTACTCTAACATTCTATGAAATTACATAGAAAGCACATATAAAGCACATCTACTACATACCCAAAAAATGGAGATTATCTCAAGAAAAGCATTTAAATGACTTGAGTTGTGAGCTCAACTTGAACATGTATAATGGAAAACCGTATTTTACTTAAAAGAACAACAAACTAAAGTTATAAAACCAATAAACTTTTATGATGTTAACATTAAGATGTAATGATGAATGTGTTGTGGAAAACCTTGTTTCCCAATAATTTGTCCTTGAGTATGCTTTTCATAACATAAAGAAAAAAGAAGACATCTATAATAATAAAAGCATAATATGCTAATTAGACCAGACAGCAAACAACCTTCCGGACGAAGCTCCAGCAGAGGGGGCCGAGACAGTTAGGGGCAATCAGGCAGGCAGGCAGGCGAGCAGTTAGGAGCCAGCAGTCCCAGATTGCAAGAGAGATGTCCGACTGCCCCGAGGGGTCCCAGGTTGCAAGAGGATGCAGTCTGGGGTGAGGGATTTCCCCCACCCCTCCTGTGCACAAATTTCATGCACTGGGCCTCTAATATAATATACAAACACTGATTCACAAATAATCCTAACTCTAACTGGAATCCATTCATTAAACAAATAATTACTGGGCACTTATCAAATAGCCAGGCACTATTGTTCTAGGGGTTGGAAATACAGTTGTGAATAAAACAAAATCTTTGTCCTCAAAAATACTATAGTGAAAAAAATTGTAAAGAATCGCATTTTGTCATTATTTTGAACAAAATTCAAAACAGAAAACTGTTTTATAAGATGAAAATTTAAACAGTTGTTAAATCGTATAAAGAATCTTGTTAAAATTTAAACTTACCAGAGCAAACTGATTGACTTGAATGAAGAGTTTTTCTACCTCCTTTTCAGTAACTTCAGTCCCAAAGCCCTTATATTCTTTGTAGGCTTCAAGGTAAGAACGCAGCCACTGGTTCTGTAGTTCTCTACCTGGGTAGAGACTATAATCTACATCACTCACACCTAAAGTGAAAAAAAAAAAGTGCAATGAAAATTTTAAAAACACATTCTTTTATGGATACTTTTAAATATTCTTACTATCTACATAATTTTCATAGAAAAAATAAAACATCTGGCTGAAATACTAGATTTAATTAGCATGTATTAAAATAAACCAAACAATCATAATGTATATTTAAGTTTGAATGCACAATACAGTTGACCACCATAATCAATTCACATTGCTTCAATTTTTCCTCAGTGTGAAGCTTGAACTACCTGCATCAAAAGCACCGAATATTTGTACTAAGCAGCCCAGAAGATTCTTGTGCACATTAATATCTACAGCATTTCCTACAACTGTGGCTCAAAATCTTTCTTGACTATTGCTCACAGGGTAAGAAAGACATTTTATATTGAAACCTCATACACATACCTGATATTAAGTTTTACAAACCATATTTACCCTAGCTATACGTTACAATTCCAACATTTTCTACTACTTATTTTCTGGTCCTTGCTTTAAAATAATTACCCCACAAATTTGATCTTATCATCTGCAGTTTGCAAAAACTAGCCCAGAAGATAAAGTTCATACTATTTTGCCTAACATTCAAGGTTCTTCGTAATTTGGTCCAAATTTACTTCTCTGATCTTATAACCTATTCTCCTGCATGAATTTCATATCCTATAAAAATAAGTACACTCATCTTGGAAGTTTTCTCCCTTCTTCCTATAGTACCCTCCTTTTTCTTCTATCTGTACATGCAAATGCTACCTAACTCTCAAGTGTTACCTTTTTTTCTATGCTACTTTTCAACTGTTAGTTTAATTTCTTTTCTACACAAAATCATACTAAGATCAGTGAAGTTTCCTCTTTCATATCCAAAGCAGTGACTATCCTTAATACTAACACAATGATTATTCATTATATAAACAGTGCTTTCCCTTCCTACAGAGATGTGGAAATATGTACAGTATATATGTAGAGATATGACATGCATATGCTAAGCATGGTGTAGGGAAATTATTGAATACATGTAAATTGAAACTTTTCCTCAAGTTTTTTTCCAGCCGGTAACCTAAAGTATATTAAAATATATGAATGCATGAAAAAAAAATATATGAATGCATGAATGTATACAAACACAAATTCAGCAATGAAAAATTCCTACTAGGTGTAAACCATCTAGGGGAATTTCCTATTCCTTAGTTCTAGAGCATTTCATGTTTCTAAGTATAGTCATAAAATGTATTTTAAATTAATTCCATTTACATTAGAAAACCTAAACCTTTTATACTTGACAGTACTAATGGAATAACTTTCAGGGGCAAAAACGACCAGCTTTTCAATTATTCATAGTCAAAGACAAAAAAAAAACACACATAAAAACCCCTCAAGCTTTTTAATTAATCAACATTTCAAAAGCCCAATTACACAATGGAAATAGCAAAGGCTTTTAAATTATTTTTAAAATTGGTTTCAAATCATAGTCTCTGTATTTTACTGTGCCCTTGATGAGTTATTTTCCTCATCTGTATACTGGGAATATTACCTAACTTAAAATAATTGTTGTAGAGGAAAAAAATAAGGTAAAATAAGACTTATAAAAGCACCTTACACTGTGTCAGGTCCTAATAAAAGCCTCAATAATTATTTCTTACTAGAGACCTGATGCACAAAATTTGTGCAAGAGTAGGCTTTCCTTTCCCCGGCTGCCGGTACCGCTTCCCTCTGGCAGCCGGGACCCGGGCTTCCCTCACAGCCCCGGTTTAGTCCAGAAGGTCATCCAGAAGGACGTCTGGAAGGATGTCTGATCTAATTAGCATACTGTGCTTTTATTATTATAGATTTCCCTTGAGACATTAATGAAGTCTTCTCTATCCTCCAGTAATAAATAAAAACAAATAAAGAACAAAGATCAGCTGAAACCAGTTTGGCTCAGTGGATAGAGCGTCGGTCTGTGGACTGAAAGGTCCCAGGTTCGATTCCAGTCAAGGGCATGTACCTGGGTGGCGGGCACATCCCCAGTAGATGTGCGGGAGGCAGCTGATTGATGTTTCTCTCTCATCGATGTTTCTAACTCCCTATCGCTCTCCCTTCCTCTCTGTAAAAAATCAATAAAATATATTTAAAAAAAAAAAAAAGAACAAAGATCAGAAAAATGTTAATAGAATTTTGCTCCTCTTCCCAATTTATCTATTTTAAAGAAAAAAAAATTCTAGAAGTGTCAGATCAAAGTTACATTATGCTATTCCACTAGTTAAGCCCTGGATTTTACCTGCAAATTCATTGAAATGATTTCCAATATCATATGCCAGGTAGTTGTATCCAGAATATTCATAATCAATGAACTGTACATCACCTATGTGAGACACAAAAACAAAGACATAAGAAATCACATATAAGATCAGAAAAACCCTAAGCTATTTGTAATTAAATAGCTTTTAATATTTTGTCTCATTGTACGTGCTTGGTTACATGCACTTCTGAGACAATACAGGGTAAGGCTGTGAATTTATGGCAATGAGCTTTACAAAATTCAATTAAGTATCTTTGTCAACAGCTTCTTTATGAACATTAATGATCACTATAATTAAGAAAAGTCAAAATACTGTACAGTCATTCTCCAAATTCAAACAAAAGCAAAATGTCTTTCACCACATGGGGGCATCAGTTACTTAAAAATTCAAGTTTAATTAGAAATGAAAACTATCTTTGGAAATTATTATCTAAGCAATATTTTTTAAAAATCTGACACTCTAACAAGTGAACTAACAAGCTAACCTACATATAGGAATCAAATATAAACTTTGAAACACTTGAATTCTGTGAATCCTGCAGTTATGCTATTAATGCTTGCTGATCAACTTAACAATATCCCTAAAGAATTTAGCTGCAATCAAGTTTTAAGATTGTCTTAGAATGCCATATAACTAAAGTTTCTAATACATACCTGAGCAGCATTAAAGTGGTTGTTTTATCTTTTCTAAAAAAACAAAGGTACACTGACCACTATAGGAGATCTGGGGCTCAACAGATTCATGTTGTTGATTTTAAGAGACAAGAGAAAATGCTGAGAGCAAGAGAGACCGAGAGTGAGAGAGAGAATATGAATCTAAACGGGTCACACTATCTATAGCAGATATCATAAACTCAAAGGCTTACAAGGGCCAACAGTTAAAATGAATACATACACAGAGACACTGTAAGAAGAATTTATAAGCTGCAATTGTGAAAATAAATAGCATATGCCTGGTTACCCCGTCTTTTAAAGATAGATCATACTAAGGTAACAAACTCCTGGTCTTATACACACTGGCTTTCCTCCCTCCCAAAAAAAAGATCTTTTGAACTATAATGTCATGATACATATATGTATGTTTAATTTGTGATATATGTTGATCATATTCAAACTCAGAAAAACAGAATTTATGACAAAAAAAGTCACAGCAAATGAAGTATTTTACATAAAAGTAAATTTTTAATGTAATTGTATTTAATATATCATTATAAACTTGTATAAATAATAGTCAAGTCTAAAATAAAGTTGAGAATCTAAGTATCAAAGTTCAGTTATCAAAATCTGTATGCATACTGACAAAATAAGTAAGATTTTAAAATGTTGGTAACTACAATAAATCACTGCAATTTAAACATCATAAATATTGCATTCCTGAATTCACAAAAAATTATCCCATGGAAAGTCTTAAAGTTAACCAAATCACTCTACTAAAGTGTAGAATGAGAAGACAGAGCGTGTTTCAACCAGTCACTTTAAATTATTTTCTGGCCCTGACCGGTTTGGCTCAGTGGATAGAGCGTCAGCCTGCAGACTCAAGAGTCCCAGGTTCGATTCCAGTCAAGGGCATTACCTTGGTTGCGGGCATATCCCCAGTAGGGAGTGTGCAGGAGTCAGCTGATCGATGTCTCTCTCTCATCGATGTTTCTCTCTATCCCTCTCCCTTCCTCTCTGTAAAAAAAATTAATAAAATATATTTAAATTATTTTCTGGTTACCCTTGGGAATGAGAGTGAAGATCACTATCATGATAAAACACTTTGCAGCCATGAAAAAATTTTTTCATTTTCAAAGATGATTTAATGACCAGGAGAATTAGAAATGTTATATGAAAAAGATACAAAATAGTAAATGCCAATAATCCAATTTATTAAAATATTATGCCTAAAGAGGAAAAAATAAATAAAAATAATACATGGGGGTGGGTGGGGGGGGGAGTGAGTGGAAATAAAATATTTCAACTGCTTTCATTACCAGTGTGACAAATGACCCTTTTTCCTTTATATTTTAAATTCTTTACAATAAACATACTTTTAAGAGGGGAAAAAAGATAGTTTAAAAAATTAAGATGAATTCTTTACAAAACTGTAGATAGGTAAGAGACTAAAACACAATGATTTGGGAGATGCCTATTCACTTGGTCTACATGAAATCAGAATTCAAGATTTACCAAGTTGCACAACCGAACTAACGAGACAGTTTTAATATTAAAATGTTTTCATTGCAGCTGTTGATTGTTTTAGCTCTTTAAACATAAAATTCTTGTAAAGCTCATATTAACAGTTACATGCCAATAAAAATACACAGCCCAGTCCTGAAGTTTACTTGCCACATAAACAAGTTTCTATTTCAACTTTCAAAATTATATTTAGAATTTGGCAAATAAGTTAAAATGGCAGGTAAAACATGCCTGCTTATAAATACAACTTAAATAAGGCATAGATCATTTTAATAACAGTTAAAATCTGTTTCAGTATGAATGTTTTAGCAATGACTTTTTGTAGTAGCATTAATTCATTAAAACTATCCTTTATTTTTATATGCTATGTCCAGTTTATAAATAATGAAATTTTAAAAATAAGAAAATGAAGCTAAGAAGATACAGATGAGGCTGTTACCAGGCTCCGTGCATGTGAACAAGTGATGCGATAAACCTCCAGTCAGTGCGTTTAAGAAGCACGGGGTGCGCCGCCACATGGCAGCAACAATGGCATACCTAATCTGTAGCAGATGAAGAAAATTTGGCAAACTCACATTTTACAAGACACAAAGCTTAAAAGGAAAAAATTTTTAAATCCGCATTAACTATTCTTTTTCAAACTATTGCAAACAAAGTGGAACTCAACCTTAAATTTAATCTTCTGCAACAAAGTAAAATTAAAGACGCCTACTTCCCTTACTTTGGGTGCCAGAAAAATCAAATTACTACAAAATGCTTTCTACTAACAGAAAGCATACTAAACCTTTTTTCTTCTACAAATTTAACTTCTGACTTCTAAAATTTCCAATTATTTAGAGGAACGTTGACATCACTATTAACAATCAATAGTTTATATGGCATGATTATCTTTTTATTTCTTTAAAACAAAGTTTTAATAGGATTTTAAGGATGGAAAATAATGAGAATACTCCTTAAATTTTTATACAACATTTTATATGTATATGCATTTTCTGAGGGGATTCTCAAGTCTTCAAATTCTCAAGGGATCCTTGACCTCTGAAAAGTAAAGGAGTAGTGCTTTAAAGGCTAAGACTATATATTATTTATCTTTATTAATTACCACACTGACTAGCGCATAATAAGTAAAGCGTAAGATTATTGAATAAAATAATTTATTCAATTTTTAAAAGCTACATTTTTTCATTACTATATTTCTTGTATATCTTCACAGTAATAAAATCTACTCACTACCTAAACAAAGTGTTAAAATCTCAGTATAGCTGAAAAAAGCCCATTTTTAAAGTACTTTAAAACCAAAAATATATATATTAACTAAGACTATAATTCACATGACATTCATTTGGACTCCTTTATTTTACTGTTGCTAAGAAGAAAGGAGGAAAGATAAAAAGTAAAATAACCAATATAAGAACCTGAAAATCTTTCTAACTTACTCTACTTCGTCTGTAGTTTTATACATACAGTATGTATGTACTATGAGTATACTAATATTAGCAACATGCTTTCTTTCTTACACAGAAAAAATAAATACTCTGCTCTGGGAAACTATCCCTCTGGTTTTCAGTAGTAGCTTCACCACAGCACTCATCCTTCTGAATGTAAGTATCTGTTTCATAATCCAACTCCTCCACTACAGGACATATGGCTTCCTGAAAGGGCAGTAAGTCCCTCTCATCTTTCATCATACAATCCACAGAGCAATACCTAGCACACAGGAAGTATTAAAATGCTAGTGGAATAAATGAAAGTTTTTCAGAGAATGCTGGAGGCACAATGCTAACACACGTTTAAATGTGTGTGGGGAGAATAAGCATGAAAGAACAAAGGGTGGCATTTTTGACATTCATATTCAAGTATATGATTGAATATACAAAGGGACTGAATGTATGTACAGAAAACATTAAACTACTATTTTAGGTAGCTATTTTTACAATCCATTTAAGTTTTTTATTACCTGATTTAAGGATATTTTATTTTATGCCAATTATGACCTGAAATACAAGTTAAAACAAAGTTTAACTATCCTTCATAAAAATTCCACCCTGTAAAATATAGGTTACCAAATACAAAAATAAATTTGTATTTATTTAAATTTTAAAATAAAACCAAATAAGAAACTACCTCTCTCCTAAGTTATTAAAATGTCAGTAAAACAAGCACAATAATGCCTTTTCATGAATAACAGAATGGATAGGATTTAGAGCCAATCAAGTGACGAAGAATAGTGACTCACCCATTTTCTATTTATATTGTGTAAAACTAAAGAAAAACCTGGTTTACACTGTAATTCCCAGAAAAATCTTTTCTTTCCATTCATTTGTATTTCCTTAAATAGCTGTAACTCAGCTTCTTATATTTTGCAGACATAGCAAATAAACAATGATTGCCATTCCTGAAACTTAAAGTTATATATTAGATCTTTATATGAGCTTTTATGAAGAAATGGGGAGGGAGAAAATGAAACCACCTCCAGTTAACACTATGACAAAGCATTAAGACATGAGGCAACAAACTAAAAAACTTTAGCAATTATTTCTAACATGTCAGCAACTAAAGGTTTATTTGAAATTAAAATATTAGATTTAAAATGAGGTAATAAGCATTATTACTATTTGTTCTACTTAGTATAAATTATTTTTAAATTAATCATTGATGAATTTAAAAGATGACTAGTGACTGGTAAGTCTTATCTTACAGTTCAGGAGCAAGAACCACTGCTTTTGATTTTCTTATTATGTAACAATCCTATCATCGTATCATTAAGTAGTCTTTTCTTACCTTTTTAAGAAGTCATGTCACTGAAGGCGAGAAATGGGCTGCTGTTTTTAAAAACCACCTAAATTCTGGGACTAACTTTTCAAAAATCTTGACAGCTACCATCAACTTCAGAAAGGAAGCTCACTCTTCTCTCATATTCCTGAGTCCTGTCAACTGACATGGTGAGAAGAGGCAGTGGCAGTATTTCTTCCTGTAATGCCTACCATTCCTATAACATTCACAGGTGAAAATGCCTATAAACTGCAGGGTGCTCATAGTCTTCATGTGTGTCTATATGTGAATATGTAGTTATATAGTATATACATACATACACACATACATACATACATCCTTAAACTTTAAATTAATCACTCAAGGTACAGTTACCATAGAAAAGTTGCACTGAAAGACAAACTGCATTGTCATCGCATACCTAGGAGCCAAAATTCTCCTAGTTATAGTACATAATTAACCTTCTTACTTACAGTAACCATTTTAACTTTTTCACAGTCAGATACATTTTATAAAATGGATCCTAGACACAAAATACAGGTGTTGGCAAACTATGTATGCTGAGTCCAAATCCAGCCAGCCCACTGCCTGCTTTTGTAAATGAAATTTTACTGGAATACAGCCAGACATATTTATGTATTATCTAAGGCTATGTTTGCACTACAACAGAGTTGCACAGTTGCAACAGAGACTATAATATGGAATGCAGAGCCTAAAATAAGTACTATCTAGCCCAAGCATGTCAAACTCAAAGACTAACAAGGGGCAAATAAACAAGGTTTAAGTTTATGTGGGCCACATAAAAACAAAAGCTTCAATTTTCATAGAAACGTAGGTGTATTTAGATTAGACACATGCTGAATACAAAGGGCTAAAATAAATGAGTAATCGTTAGCATAAAATAGAACATTTTAATAAAAATTTTTTCTTAAACATTAACTTACCAGACACTGAATAACTGCACAAATAAGCGTAACGCAAATAAACCCATTTTTTCTTGTTCTCCGAAAGCAAAATATTTCCTATTGCACACACCAAACAAATCAGTACAAGACTAATGATGTGGCAATCAGCTGCTAAAATATTCGCTGCTAGTATTAGTGGAGAGAAATGGTGCGCCTACGCCTAAGACGTGTAAGGAAAATGAATGCAACACGACTACAGTAATCAGTCATGAGCAAACGTTGTAGTTCATTATTAATAATTATGTATAACAGGATATTGTAAAAATTTAAGTTATGAAATTTTTTATTAAAACTCTTACATACCATTATTTTAGCTGGGCCACAAAAATATTCATTGTGTGCCTCATGCAGCCCACAGGCCGCGAGTTTGACATGCTTGTTCTAACCCCTTACAGAAAAAGTTTGCCAACCCTTCTCATGGTAAAAATACCTGTAACTGACAGCTGCCTAGTACCTAGTCCAGTGCTATATACTTGATAAGCATGATCAGAAACCATCTGAAGTAGATATCATCTAAGTTGAAAATAAAGCAAACTAAAGTTCTAGACTATCAGCAATATAGGTACTGCATGGAACTCTCTGCTAAACATGCAGATTCTTAAGCTCATCTATAGAAATTTTTGTTCATTTGGTCTTGGACATTTTTTTTCCAGTAACCTAGATGATTCTGGCACAGAACTAAATATAAACACTGAATATAGAGATAAAATGACTTTTCTCAGGGGTGGGGATTGTCCTGCCCGGGGGCCGTATAAAGCCTGCAAAATCATTTGGTCTGGCTCTGTCAAGGCATTAGGGGTAAGTTAATTAAATGTCTGACCAAATATAGCAGGCTAATTTTTAAGTTGATAATTTTGTATGGCCCGCAAATGATGCTCTAAATATCCATATGGCTCTTGGCAGAAAAAAGGTTCTCACCCCTGACTTATCTAATACCACTCGCTTCCATATGTGATTGAGAAGAAATGTGAACCAAGGTGTGCTCCATTCCAAAAGTCTATGTTCTAACTTCTCCTGATTATAACTAAGCTTTAATATATATGCTTTTAAGAGTTAACGTAAAGATTTTTAAAATTGAGTTACAATATACAAAATCTAAGTTATTATGATTGAAAAATACATGTGGAAACATTGATAATCCAGTTTAAATTCATGAAGTTTAACTAAAATTTGCACTTCTGAGATATTAAGGATCTAAAACATACAACAGAGATACTAAGCTTGATGATGTCAAGGCCAGTTCCTTGGCTTTCATCTCATTATTTTTATATATTTATAGCTCATAGGTGAGTATAAAATCGTGAGGTCCTGAGCTCAAATTACAAAAAGTGATAAACTTATTTTGAACATAATATGCAGCTTAATAATTTATTCTATGTAGAATTTATTTTAACCCCAAAAGATTCAACACTTGGCTTTTAGATGCTGTACAAGGTGACGAGTTAAGGTAAAGAACTTTGAGATACATATTTCTCACTTTAATTATCATTCTTCTGATTGCAGCCATAAGTAAATACTAATGCTAAGCTACAGTCTATTTTTTGCTACTAAATTTTATAGAATTTACATTCTTTTAAAGTCTGAGGCATGGTATCTTCCCCTTATAAAGACAAATATGTCATACAGTAATGTTACTTCAAAAAATTAGCTAATTTGAAACAAAATGAGATAATAATAAACAGAAAAGGCTTGTCACAAGATTCCAACCACATTTTCTTAATGCTTATCAACTAATAACATAAGAATTGATTTTTTTTAAGTGGATGTCATGGAATTCACACTAGCCTTTCTAACAAACACTATAAAACCATTGGTAAGTAAAAAAAAAACAACAAAACATCTCCATAACTAACACACAAACAAACTCAAAGACAAGAAACAAATGGTATATAATAGACTTCTGAAGAAGGACAAACTATAAAATATCTATCAAAATAATATTTGTTGAACGTTGAAATTTATTGTGTAGAAAAAAAAATTAGACACAAAAGTATGATTTAGGTAATTCTTGGTAAATATAAACAAATGACAATTTTGAATTCCTAAAGCCAAACTGAAGCATAAAAATTTATTTCAAAATATGAGAACTTTTCATATCACCGATCAATAGTTTAGATAGGCAACTGGTAAAATTAAAACATAAAAATGTACTTTTAATAACTAAGACAAAGTAATATGATTTTTTTGGTCCCTTCTGTTTTAGTTTTATAAATAAATTTGTTCTATGAAATGAATATGCAAAAGAAACATAAAAGTATGAAAGTTAAAATTATATTCCAAAGGAAATAGACTCTCTTTGATTAACTTGCAGTTAAAAATAAAGCTGAGTGTCCACTTCAAGCGCAAGATGAAGTCCCTCACTTGAAATTCCATTACATAAAATAATGTGTTATTCGGTCTTACACTGAACTTAAAAGCTAATACATTCCTTTAATGTACAACTAATACTTGTCTCACAAATGGCACTGAGATTTGGTTACTAGTATATAATGTAGTACATATAGTCTATGGCAATAATATATAATAAATGGACAATAATAAACTAAAGGACACTGTCAAGTACTTAATGTTTTAAGTTACTCCTAAAGTTTTAAGAAAATAATTCTATACAAAAAATTCCAGATATTCAAAATAAAGATGTTAGCTTAGTGTATTTTTAAATAAGGAAATCTCTAAACTGCATTAAAATAGCAAATATAAAAGTTACTCAAATGTTTTTGAAAATAGATGCTTCAGGCTACCACCCTTGACAGTGTTCTTTACTTGGTTTTCTTCAAGTAAAGCAAGTTACAAATATCCACCACCTCTTATTAGAATAGTCTCAACTTACAATCTATTAATAATGGTCACAAATATTAATGTAACGTAACTATGACCATTTAATCAGAATTCTTTGGCTTTAGTATCTTCACAACAACACACTTTTGATTCAAAACAATCTTCCAACTATAATGATTATCTTCAAAACTGATTTCCTATAAAATGCAATAGCTTCAGTTTCAAACAGGCTTTTTGCATACTAATCTTTCAATCAAAATTGTATTTTTATATTTCAGTTTAGTACTGAAGGACATCTGTTTAGCAACCAAACCTCAAACCACTCTATCCAATAATAATACAACCAAGTGTTTCTGAAATATAAAACAGAGAATTTGAATATAGAAAGATATGATCAAAGAAAACATTTCACCAGAAAGTATCACTGTCTACCTCAAAATATATTAAAACTATTTGCCAGATCGTATTATTACTTTAGTAGGTACAAATATTTCCTCCATCTGTGGCCCTCTTCTTAGCATCAAACTACCTACCAAATCAGCATAATAAACAGGTTAACAGAAAACCTGGAAACATGTGTTTCTAATACTGTTGTCCTTCCTAACACTGAGAAAATTTCTATATTTATAAAGCAGCATAGTGTCAGTTGGTTTTTCAATAAACCCCATTACAAGCAGGTGTATTTTCGAATAATGAGTTATCAAATATGTTTTATAGTTAGATTTTATAAACAAGTCATTAAACAAGTCATTTTTATCATGTCTCATTTAAAACTCGCTTAACAGGAACCAATCTGTTTCTATTAAATCAACTCTAGGAAACAGTTTATACAAATATACAGAGAATATATATATTCCTAATTAGTAGTTACCATGACTTTATAACCTATAAGAAAATATTTAAAGACTTCATGCATGTTTTCAATCCTTGCATTTGAATTAAATTTGAGACAAATATCAAAGGACCACAAAGAACATCAAAGAATTCATCTCTACTTACAGCTAAGGTCAAATACCTACCTTGTTTCTCATTGTAGATTATATTCTTACATAGTAGGTCATTATGGCAAAGCACAACAGGTGAGCCCAGGTTGGAAAGAATCCTCTTCATCCAATTCATCTCTTCCTGAAGAATCTGAGAGCTTGGAATATCACTTAGGAACCTTTTAATTTTAAAAGAAGAGTTATAGTTTGCTTAAGTTAATGACATTTTTTTCAAGTTGGACTAAGGATTAATAATTAATTTAGTAAATTCTTTCCGTTCAATAGCACAGACTCCTGAATTAAAACAAGCCAATTATTCCAAAGGCCGGAATAAAGAAAAACCTTTACAATGAACTTACACATGAAAAGAAACTGAGCAAGAGTTAAATTTCAGGGCAGAAAAGTAAAAAATACATCACTACAAAATTGAAGGAAAAAATATATATGCTAATAGCTAACACTAAGCAGTTTTCTAAAAGTTTTACATTTACTTCCATTTTGTAGAGGGAAAATCAGGACACAAAGAGTTTAATAAAAACATGTTTAAGTGTATTACTTAAAGTTACAAAGACAGTCCATTAAAGAACTAAACATCTACTTCAAGTTTGGAAGGGTAAATGCAGTATAAATCCATTAAATTCACATTTCAAACTCAATCTATACTATCCACCATTGATAAATGGACTCCTATTATTCCATGATAATCTATAATCATTATATTACCATGTGGCAATCACACCATGGAGTTCTCATATTATTCATTGTAGAAACTGGCTCATAGTAGTCAGACTGGGAAGGGTGAGAGGTAGTGTGACAAGATGGCCTAGAGATCATAGCTCTTTACCCTACACTCTTCTGTACATTTATTATGCTATACTTATGTTAATTCGACAAAAATAGGGTGCTACCACAAAGTCCTCAATAGCACCATCAGGCTTACAAAATTGCTGTTAGTTTACTCTTTCTCTTCTTCCCTTTATACTTTAAGTCAAGTTCTCTGCATTCTTTCTCTAGACCAGGGGTGGGCAACCATTTTGTGAATGCATGCCAAAACCAGCAAAATCTCTGACTCAAAATTCTTCTGCGTGCCAACCCTAATTTTTTGAGAACATGTTACGCCTACTTGTTAACTCTTAAGGTGTACGTATGTGAAGAACCTTGAAGAAATAATAAAATTCATTCGAGCGACAAAAACACAGTATATGATGATGAAAAATACATTTATTTTTTTAATGTATACATGTACAGTGATAGTCCAACAGAAAACTTTGACTCCATTTGATATTATCAATGGGACTTTTGCTGCTGCATCACTGATGACAGATTTTACATCAGGTTTATATTTCGTGACCTTCAGAGATATGCACGAGCTACTACTTTCAATTGTCAAGCTACTCCTATTACAAGACTTAACAAAATTCATCACTAAGCACAAAGATTCACAAGCGTATGTAGATGAAACCAAAACACTGGTCGGATCTAGGAAGGCAGGGAGAGTTAAGGCAGAAGCATAGAAATTGCTCTTCCCCTCTCTCATCAATCCATGTCTATCGTCTTTAAGATAACTTGTTATGTAAAATTATTTATTTATCTAAGATGCACCTACAACTGAATTTATCTGAAAAATAAAAAAGTCGATATTAAGAAAAAAACTGTAAATGGGAGATTATAAGAGAGGGTTTCGCATGCTAGCAAAAGTTACTGGCGTGCCATGTTTGGCACGCGTGCCAGGGGTTGCCCACCCCTGCTCTAGACTCTCAAATTATCCCTTACTTTTCCATACCTCTTTCTTTCTTTTCTTTCTTTCTTTCTTTCTTTCTCTCTCTCTCTCTCTCTCTCTCTCTCTCTCTCTCTCTCTCTCTCTCTCCCTCCCTCCCTCCCTCCCTCCCTCCCTCCCTCCCTCTCTCTCTCTCTCTCTCTATATGTGTGTGTGTGTGTGTGTGTGTGTATGTATGTATATGCCTAAGTGACCATTAAGAATGACCAGAACGACTGGATGACCAGCAGTAGCTATGATGTACACTGACTCAGACTTTGCTGCTAGGGCCCTGACAACCCTGAATCTGGTTCACTAACACCCTGGACCCATACAGGAGAAAGGAGGGAGCCCGATTCCTCGTGGAATCAGCCATTGATTAGCTTGCTGCTGGGGCCAACCTCCAGCAGTCCCTCTCCCTGGCCAGCTTCCCTCCCCCACAATCGCCCCAATTGGGGGAGGGGGCGGCCCCCCTATTGGTCCCAATCACCAGCCAGGCTGAGGGACCCACCCGTGCACAAATTTGTGCACCAGGCCTCTGGTTACAATATAATAAAGATTCTGTACACTGAATTTACTTTAATGAATTTTCCAATTCAGGTGGTTGCTACCTGTATTTTTCCCACTACTGCATTCTACTCTACACAGTTTCTAAAAGTAATCCTTATAGTTCTTTAAGTGGTATAACTGGTTCGAAAATCTATTTTAAAAGTACAGAGTTAAGTGGAAATAACGGGATTCAAAGGATTATGAACATGGTAATTACAAACATGTACAAACAAAAAGGTAATTGCTTTTAATGTTCTAGTTGAATATTTTCTATTGGGACAGGATGCTTTCACCCTGTTATTAATCACTGGGCATCTCCAGCTTTTCCAAAGTATCACATCAAGATTTTAAAATATACCTCAAAAGAGTCTAGGAAATATGACCCAAAACCTATTCTACCTGCTCTGAATTTTAAAAGTACTAGCTAAAATTTATTTAGCACTTAAATGGCCAGGCAATGTTCTAACTAATTTCTACTAGTATATACTAACTCAATTAATTCTCACAAAAACCCTCAAAGGTTTTTAAATGTACTACTCTTGTTTTTTTCCATTTTACAAATGAAGAAATAGATAACTTGCTGCCAAAGGTTAAAAAGCAGAAATGTTAATTGGCAAAACTGATATTTCATCCCCAAGCAATACAGTTCCAAAGTCTTCTGCTCCAAAACCATACTATACTGCCTCTCAAACTCTGCCGTCATCTTTAAAAAAAACCCACAAGGAAATCTAGTATTCACTTTTGCCATCTACTTCATTATTTTTAAGTAGCCTTCCCTAAAATCTTTCAACAAAATAGCTATTTCCAAAAAGAATTTTCTGTTTTTATGCTGTTGCTTCCCCAGCACACTAGACATTTGCCTATCCCAGTTAAAGGAGAATAATATCCCTATCAAATTCAAAGTTTGACCAAATTCCTGCAGATACAAACAGTTACACCACCCTGGCCGGTGCTGCTCAGTGGTAGGAGTGTTGGCCCTTGCACCAAAGGGTTGAGGATTTGATTCCTGGTCAGGGGCACATACCTGGGTTGTAAGTTTAATCCCCAGCTCTGTTCGGGAAGCATATGGGAGGCAACCAATCATAGTGTCTCTCGCACATTGATGTCTCTCTCTCCCCCCACCACTGAGGTTTAACAACAAACAAAAACAAAAAATAAACAGCTACACAGTGATTCAAATTAAATGTTGAAATAATAATACTCAACAGAAAAATACAACTATTTTTCCCTAATAAAAATTATTTAAAAAACAAAAGCAAAAAAACTTTTTAGGTCCTACATGTGTCTGTTGTTCTTAAAACAAAGACTTGCTAAATACAAAAGCTGAAGTTTTAATGTACATTTTAGATGTAAAGAACAAAATAAAATTCCTAATTTTTGTACTAATATTAATTACACTATAAAATATATGTTCAGTGGGGCCCACATGGCTAAGTGAGTGGGCAACGACTTATAACCCAGGAGAAGTCATAGTTCGATTCCCGGTCAGGACACATGCAGGAGGCACCCAATTAATGACTCTATCATTGATGTTTCTATCTCTCTCTTTCTCTCCCTTCTTCTCTGAAATTAATAAAAATATGTTTAAAATATATATATATGTTCATATAACTTAGAGTCTACAAACTGATTTATGAATAGTTTTATATAGAAAATAATGAAATACTATAGTCAGTTTGACCCTACAAAATCTAAGTAAGACTCTAGTAAATGAATTTTCAACTTTATTATATGGGACTTCAATAGCCATAGTAAACTAAGACAATCCAAGCTTTTTCACATTCCAATATTACTATAGACTGCCCCAATGTAATATCTAGGCCTATTTAAAACAGCTTTGAACAAAAAGATTTTTTTTAAGTCTCAATGACCAACTCATACTATGCAAAAACATACCTATTCATAAGTGATCTTTGTATTTCAGTTACTTGCAAATAAATGTTCTATATTTATTTTTTGTCCCCTCATCTCTGCCCACTCCCATATCCCCTTGCTTTTGTAGGATTTGGTTTTGTTTTTGGTTTTTTAGTCATCTGGGGGGGAAAAGAGAGAGGCTTTATTTCTATAGTGCCAT
The DNA here is from genome assembly GCF_014108235.1 of Myotis myotis. Classification (NCBI taxonomy): domain Eukaryota; kingdom Metazoa; phylum Chordata; class Mammalia; order Chiroptera; family Vespertilionidae; genus Myotis; species Myotis myotis. Next base: position 181,524,116 of record NW_023416335.1, read on the forward strand.
CTGAAAGTCAAATGAATCAATGACTATTTTATTTCAATGCAGAGATAAACCAAACCAGATTTTATATACAGAAACCTTATAGTTATCTTTGAGAACTAGTATTTAGAGCAATGTGAAATATCATTTCAAATGTAAAAGTAATTTTAGTAATTTTACCTTTTATTAAGATCTTCATCTGCAAATCCTGTGGGAATAAGAGAGAAGTATTTCCTCATCTTCAGCCATAGATTAGATTTGGGAATCCAGCCATTGTGTGCATGAATAGCATGAATTTTAGCAAGCTGACGTGCAATTAGCCTGTTTAAAAACAAAAGAGCATAAAAAGAAAATGTTAAGCAAGTCAATTCTCACAAGGAGAGGAAAACAAATGCTTAAAGCATCAGAAGGAAGAAAATTACAATTAATATGGCAATTAAATACTGTGTCCCAAAAGGGGTTGAGTATCTGAAAGTAGGTGGCCTATTTTGATTACACAATGTTTGGGACCAGCAGAACAATACACAAATATAAATTATATCAAGACACATATTAGACATTAATCAAGAGATGCATACATTTATACTGAGTCACTTTAATCTTGAGCCTTGAGGTTAAGGGGCAAAAAGGGACTAAAGTAAAAAGGTAACCAGGGAGATAAATGGGTTCTATGAGTTAATTTCTGTAACTGTTGTTAAAGACAAATTCTCTGAAAAAATATTTGGGCCGAAACCGGTTTGGCTCGGTGGATAGAGCGTTGGCCTGCGGACTGAGAGGTCCCAGGTTCGATTCCGGTCAAGGGCATGTACCTGGGTTGCGGGCATATCCCCAGTGGGAGATGTGCGGGAGGCAGCTGATCGATGTTTCTCTCTCATCGATGTTTCTAACTCTCTGTCTCTCTCCCTTCCTCTCTGTAAAAAGTCAATAAAAAATATATTTTAAAAAAAAAAAATATTTGGATTTTACAATGTCAGAATCAATCATCTTGATGCAACCTCAAAATAATTTCAACTTGCATAATCTAGTGCCCATGCTATGTTTGTCTCTGTAGAAACCAGTACAGCAAATCTGATGGAGGAATAAGCATACCAAACAAAAATTAGTTACCAAACAGCCTATAGACTAGCAGGCGAAAAAATGACTTAACAATAATCCACAAATTAAAAAACTTAAAACTGACATATTGTCAAAATGCTAACAATCTAATGTAATGCTCCTCAAATTAGTTCTACGACGTACTACAAAGCACCATGTACAAATGTCTGAGGTCCCACCTGAGATCTATTCAATCACAATCTCTGAAGGTGGGGCCCCCAATATTCTTCATTTTAAACAAAATCTCCAAGTAATCCTAATCCACTTGTAAAGTCTGAAGGGCACTAATATAATGCTCTATAGCTTGGCTGTGTACTGAAATCAAACTCTGGAACTTCAAAGAAAAAAATACAGAGCCCCCCCCCCCCCCACGACCCCGAAAACTGTGATTTAATTGGTCTGGGCATTGGGATATTTAAAAGCTTCCCAGATGATTTCAGTATGCAAAAATGGTTGAGAACCACTCAAACTAAGGCACACAGGAATCTAACACTGTAGTAATCCTTCACCAATCTGTGATGACATAACATAATTTTATGACAGTTTTATTACTATAGTGACTATTTTTATCTACCCAGTTCTGATTTGTCCTTTGGAGAAATTTCCATACTCTTCATTTTTAGTTCATGTGATTCATACAGAGTTTATCTCAATCCTGACTCCCTGTCCTATCTGCAACAGTAACTTAAGTGAAGATATGACACACACTTGCCCAGGGCATTCCATCCTTCAGGCCACAATAATTGGTTCAGGGCACATTACCCAAGCTAGGTAAAAAGGACTTGATCCCTGAACTTTCATTGAAGCTTTGACTTTGGTTGAAGCCTTTATAAAAAGAGGAATTCCTTACCCCACAACCTGGTGTGGCAATATTAGGTAAGCCTGCAACTGCTGATCACTGTAATTGTCACTCTTAAAAAAATTTGCCAGAAAATAAAACTTCTTAATAAAGTTTGTCAGAAAATAAAGCATGTGGCTCAGTGGATGGAGCGTCAGCCAGCACACGGAAAAGTTGCGGGTTCGATTCCCTATCAAGGACATATAGCTGGGTTGAAGGTTTGATCCCCCAGCCCAGTGAGTCCAGGCACATACAGAAGGCAACAGATTCATAGCTCTCTGTCTCCCTGTCTCCCTGTCTCTCTCTCTCTCTCTTCCCCCAGCCCCCTTCTACTCTTTCTAAAAATCAATGAAAAAATATCCTTGGTTAAGGATTAACAAAAACAAACAGAACTTTTTCAAAAAGATAGTGATATTCCTAATGATACTGTTCTAGAGCCCGTGGATCCATCCATGTTTGAACTCATTCTCAGTTGTATGTACCAATAAATTCCTTCTTCTTTAGGTCAGTTTGAATTCTCAAGTAATCCTCAATCAAGAGTACTAATGCATTACCAAAATATTAAAATCTGTAACCTTTTTAGGTATGTGTGCTTTGGTTCATATCTCTCAAACAAATTAGGAAACAACTTTTTATATAAATTAAATAACTGCTACTTGATTGACCTTCCTGAAGACCACATACTTCTGTCTAAAAAGAATACAGTAAAAAAGAAATCTATTTTTATGCCACGTTCATACCCGCATAGGCCAGTGGTTCTCAAACTTCTGGTCCTTTAAATACAGTTCCTCATGTTGTGACCCAACCATAAAATTATTTTCGTTGCTACTTCATAACTGTAATGTTGCTACTGTTATGAATCATAATGTAAATATCTGATATGCAGGGTGGTCTTAGGTGACTCCTGTGAAAGGGTCGTTCGACCACCAAAGGGGTCGCGACCCACAGGTTGAGAACCGCTGGCATAGGCCCAAATGAATGTATGATACTTTAAGCAGATGGAAACTTCAGGGAAAGCCAGGTGATGATAAAGACAAAACAAAGAAGGGGGCAAATACAAACACACACACACGTAGAGATGTGTGAGAGAGACATATATGTTTTTATGCCAGTAAGAATAGGTTTAAAACTTTAAGAATAGAGTTGGGACAAGAGGCCTGAGGAAAGATACGATCTGTGTTAGATAAAACTCATGGGCGATCTATGTCAAAAGAACATTATGTCCTAGAAATGTTTACTGAAAAAATGAAACTGGTGATTCAGGAGAAAAATCACATATTAGAACAGGTATTTAACACTGACAAACTTTATTTACTGTGACTTTTAAAAATAAAAATAATGTCAATTTTTATAGTTTTACCCAGAGTTTGTATGAAACCCTGATTTGCAAAATATAAAATGTAGTCTCAGATGTTGTCTAATTCTAAGTTATCTAGCTGGGAGTGACTAGAATGCCAATTCTCTGGTAAATACTTCAAAAATGAATAATAAAAATGGCCACAATTTCAAGGGGCTCTTATAGATAAATGGAATCTGTTGAATATGACTAGCTGCTAGAAGAGAAAGCATGTACAAATTTCGAATGTCTTGACTTTTCCAGCAGAAAGGTGAATAATTGGGGTTGTGCCAATTTCCTTACAAAAAAACAAAATTGCTGTTTTATTTCATAATCTTTAAGTTGTCCTTCAAATCTAAAATTATAAGCCATGGAATACCAGAAAAAAGTGCATAAAAATTTAATTAATTACATGAACTTCACCTTCACATTCATATACAAAGATCCTGTAGACTACTTCCCATTTCACACCAATTTCCTACTAGTTATAAGAGAAATATTAAATGAATATAAACTCTAGGTTAACAAGCAAAATTTTCCAAATGATGATTTTATAAAACACTTATCAAATACCATTGTCTCCTTTCAACAAATTTGATATTAGTTGAAAATGAGTTATTTTTATATGAAATTTAAAAAAAAACATTTCTGCATAAAGTAATATATACCTACGCAAATGGACAATAAACTAAAATATTAATGAACATACTTGCCGGGAGCCGGTCCATGCTTGCTGTTTCAAGGGACCTGGCATATATGGCATACTGTTCTTAATATGTTTGCTCACCTTCTTGGCACTATGTGTTTTAACCAATGTCTCTGAGAAAGGTTGTTTCCCCAGGTAGGGATTTTCCCCTGAAGTTAGGGAGGGAATAAAACCTCTTAACTAGTGCCAGGTGGGTAATTAATCACTTTAACTACGAACAATCATGCTTAAGCTACATAATCTTTACTCCCTGGAATGGAGATAGGAAACACCCTAACCTTTGTAATAGAGATTGATAGGATTGAATCAACTGGTATAAATACAGATGTAATAAGACAGTAAGAGACAGAACTTAGAATACAGACCAGGAGAGACGGAACCTAGGCACAGAACCTACACAGAACATTCTCTAGAGACAGAAGAACTTCGCTGGATAGAACATGGCAAAAGATCCTGGACTGAACCTGACTACAGAAATGGGCAAGAGAACCTGACTAGAACCTGGTGACTGAACCTGGCTGGAGAACCTGGACAGAACCTGGCTGGAGAACGTAGCGAGGGAACATGGCTACAGAACCTGGCTGGAGAACCTAGCGAGGGAACATGGCTACAGAACCTGGCTGGAGAATCTGGAGAACCTAGCAAGAGAACATGGACACAGAACCTGGCTGGAGATCCTAACCAGAACCTCTCTGGAGATCCAGACCAGAACTTGGCTGGAGATCCTGGCTAGGCTGCTGATCAACTGAACGCTGCCTCCATGTCATTCCTTCTTCGCCGACTCCGTCTACGCCTTTGGGGACCCCTGGACCTGCTGGGGTTGGACTCCGGCACATACTAGAGCAAAGTTAATAACTGTAAAAAATATATCAAAACTTAAGAGCTAATTATGATCTTCTAAAGTAAATTACAGATATATTTGCCCTATGTATAGGTGCATTATTAAAATAAAACTAAATTATATAAGGGGCAAAATTAATATTAAATAATTGTATTGTATTTAATAGTTAAAATACATTCAGAATGTTATTTAAAATGTTTTGTGGCATTTTCCCATAAAATTCAAAATAGAATAATGGCAAATAATAATAGTAATAGTTGAGATTGCTCGGTCAATACAATTGATAAATACTTCCATAAATTATCCTACAAGGAACAAAGATCATGCCTTATTCTTCCATCTAGTGTAGAACTCAGCATTTAGAAGAGGTACTTAATAAGCATTTGATAAATTAGAATCATTATATTAGCACCAGACTCAGAGTACATTTAGAAATTTACCAGACCACCAAAAGATTCTGCCACTAGTAGCCTTATTGTCAGATGGATTAAAATCTATCTTGTATTTTTTTTAAAATCACATATAGTCAGGATTGTAACAAAATTAATGGCTTGCTATATAAAAACAAAGTGACCATTTGAAATACTGCCTGTTTTTTAAAAGAAAGACATCTTCTACAAGCCTCTTCTCAAAGTATAGAAGTCAAGTCAACTTCTACAGGTCCTAAAATAACCTGCTCGATTTTTTCTGTAGAAACGTTAACAAGAGCTATGGCCGGGTGACTGAGTTGGTTGGAGTGTCGTCCCATAAACCAAAAAGTTTCATGTTTGATTACTGACTAGAGCACATACATAGATTGTGGGTTCTATCCCTGGTAGGCAGCATAAAGGAGGCAACTGACCAATGTTTCTCTCTCATATCTATCTCTTTCTTTCTATTTCTTCCCCTCTCTCTCTCTCCCCCACACACACGTCCTCTCTCTAAAATCAATAAACATATCTTCAGGTGAGAGAATAAAAAAAAAAAATAAGGAAAGGAAGAAAATCTATTTATAATACAAATATCCTCCTGGAAATAACAAATATAGTTCAACTGTAATCATAGCACCTACATACTAAAAAAGTAGGCTTTGCTAACATTTTTTTTTTTTTTTAAATAAATCCTTCATACAAGTTCCATATTCACCTAAAATTTTTGATAAATTGGGCTCTGGACCCCAAAACCCTATGTATTATTTCAGTGCTTAATATTAGAAGTGTTTTGGGTCATTATTTAGAAGACTGGTGATGTTTCTATGACCAGAAATATGTCATTAGAACTTAACTCTTGTTTACAGTTGACCCTTCAACAATGCAGCAACTAGGGACACCAAGGTGGACTTCCCTGCACAATAGAAAATCCACACATAGCCCTAGCCAGTTTGGCTCAGTGAATAGAGCATCAGCCTGTGGACTGAAGGGTCCTGGGTTCAATTTTAATCAAGGTCACCTGCCTGGGTTGCTGGATCGATCCCCAGTAGGGGGCGTGCAGGAGGCAACCAATCAATGATTCCCTCTCATAATTGATGTCTCTCTTTCTCCCTCTACCTTCCTCCGGAAATAAAAAAAAATAAAAATAGAGCCCTAGCCGGTTTGGCTCGGTGGACAGAGCCTCGGCCTGCAGACTGACGGGTCCTGGGTTCGATTCCAGCCAAGGGCACATGCCTGGGTTGTAGGCTTGATCCCCAGTCGGGGGCGTGTAGGAGGCAGCCAGTCAATGATTCTTTCTCATCATTGATGTTTCTATCTCTCTCACCCTCTTCCTTCCTCTCTGAAATGAATAAAAATAAATTTTTTTAAAAATGGCTATTACATTAAAAAAAAAAAAAAAAAAAAAAAAAAAAAGAAAAAGAAAGGAAATCACATATATCTTGGACTCCCCAGAAACTTAAATACATTATATAGTTGACCCTTGAACAGAACAGGGATTAGGGGTATTGGCCTCCCATGGAATTGAAAATCTACATATAACTTTTGACTCTCCCAAAAAATAACTACTAATAGCCTACTATTGACTGGAAGCCTTACTGATAACATAAACTCAATTTCCTACAATGGGATACCACCTCACAGCCAACAAGATGGATACTATAAAAAAAAAAAAAAAAAAATCAAGTTTAGTAAGGATATGGAGAAATAGGAACCCTTGTACACCGTTGGTAGGAATGTAAAATGTTGCAGCTGCTATGGAAAACACTACGACAATTCCTCAGAAATATAAAAATAGAATTACCATGATACAGTAATTCCACTTATTTAGTGGCCCAGTGCACGAAATTCATGCATGAGGTTGGGGGGGCAGGGGGGTTGTCCCTCAGCCCAGTCTGCACCCTCTCCAATCTGGGACCGCTCGGGGTATGTCTGACTGCTGGTTTAGGCATGATACCTGTGGACAGCAGTCGGACATCCCTCTCGCAACCCAGGACTGCTGGCTCCTAACCACTCACCTGCCTGCCTGATCGCCCCTAACCACTCTGCCTGCCGGTCTGCTCACCTCCAACTGCCCCCCCGCCGGCCTTCTCACCCCCAACTGCCCCCTCTTGCCGGCCTTCTCACTCCCAACTGCCCCCCCTTGCCAGCCTTCTCGCCCCAGAATGTCCCCCCTGCCAGCCTGCTCACCCCAACTGCCCCACCGCCAGCCTGCTCACCCCCAAGTGCTCCCACTTGTCAGCTGGCTCGCCCCCAACTGCCACCCCCGGCCTCATGGCCCCCACTGCCCTCCCTGGCCGGCCTCATGGCCCCAACTTTCTCCCCTTGCCAGCCTTCTCGCCCCCAACTGCCCCCCCCCCCCCCCGCTGGCCTGATCATCCCCAACGGCCCTCCCCTCCTGGCCTGATCGCCCCTAACTACCTCTGCCTCGGCCCTGCCACCATGGCTTTGTCCAGAAGGATGTCCGGAAGGTCTCCTGGAAGGTCTCCCAGCCTAATTACCATATTAGCCTTTTATTAGTATAGATTGGTACTTCCACCTAGTCTCAACAAATAAGGTTTTGGTTATAAGATACAAGATTTGGGGCAATTTACTCAGTCTCTGTGATGCATATTTCTTATCTATTAAACAGACATTCTCCACCTTTGAGCTTGAGAACTAAATATTCAATCCATATAAAGTTCTTATTATTGCCTCTTGCCAACAATAAACGATCAAAGAGAATTAACTATTATCTTCATTATTATCTTAAGAACAAAAACTTTAAATTATATTTTAGCTATTTCTTGTCTATTATTACCTATTGTTCCATTCATTCTGTTACTGTATCTGTATAAAAGGTTTAGGCTATCACCTTATAAAAATATTGATTAATCAATATCTATATATATAAAAGGCTAATATGCTGAGTGACCTACCATCCAACTGGTTGCTATGATGCGCGCTTACCACCAGGGGGCAGGCCCTCAATGCAGAAGCTGCCAAGCTGCAGTGACTTGGCAGCAGTTCTCAGGTGACACACCCCAAAACCAGAGAGGAGGGAGCCCGATTCCTTGCAGGGCCTTGCAATTCCACCTTTGGCTGTGGGTTATGTTGTTGCTGGGGCACTGTTGGGCCCCGAATCTGGTTTACTGCACACCTGCATTTACTTAACACAACCTGTTACAGCAACTTTGCAGAGTGCCCTCTTGTACTCTGGGACCCCTAGGGGGATGTCGGAGAGCCGGTTTCGGCCCGATCCCCGCAGGCCAGGCTGAAGGACCCCACCTGCCAGAGGGACCCTGCTCACTCCACAGATGCTGGGGAGGGTACCAAGGGAGTTTGGCTCCAGGGCATGTCCAACCAATCTTGCCCAGTCCCACCCCGCGGCCATCTTCTAATTTCCTTTCAATGTGCATGAATCCATGCACCAGTTCACTAGTTTATATAATAAAAGTGCAATATGCTAATTAGACCAGACGTCCTTCCAAACGTCCTTCCTTAAAGACAAAGCCGCAGCCAGCATGGCCACGGCAGAGGTGATAGAGCCCCGGGCCACAGTGACAGCAGGCATGGGCGGGGTCAAGGCCCTTGCACGAATTTTGTGCATCAGGACTCTAATATTAAATAATTCAACAGAAACAGAACATCAACTATGTTCTGAGCATTGTTAGTCGTTGATGAAATAACAGAACAAAACAGATTTGTTTTTTGTTTATGGGATTCTCATAGTTCACTATGGAAAGATTTAGATAACCATGAAAGGGGAATTTTCTATTTTATTATAATAAAAAACTACCATCCTATTTTTAATTAAAAAAAAATAAGGTTTTACTAGACTAACATCAAGGCAAATGCTACTTAAAAATCCCATCCTATCTAATAAAAGAGAAACATGGTAACTAGCCGTATCTCCACTACCCTTCCCATTGGCTAATCAGGGCGATATGCAAATTAACTGCAAGCCAAGATGGCGGCCGGCAGCCAGGCAGCTTGAAGCAAACATGAGGCTTGCTTGCTTCAGTGGCGGAGGACTCCAATGTTCCCTGCCTGCCGCTGCCAGCCTCTGAGCTTGCAGTCTGAAACATTGTTACAAATGTAGAAGCTAAACAAAACCCCAGAAACCTGCTTTCAGCCAGCCGGGATCTCAGAGCTGGAGTTGAAACAGTGTTTCAATTATAGAACCCAAAAAAACCAGATACCTGCTTTCAGCAGCGGAGGCCTCAGAGCTGGAGCCAAGCCTCAGCGCTAAAGCTGGCCCAGAATTAAAAAAAGAAAAAAGAAAAAAAGGAGCGGTTGGGAGCTTCAGTCACCCACCAGCCTGAAAACAGCCCTCAGCCCCTCACCCAGACTGGCCAGGCACCCCAGTGGGGACCCCCACCCTGAAGGGTGTGTGACCAGCTGCAAACAGCCATCATCCCCTCATTCAGGCTGGCCAGGAACCCCAGTGGGGACCCCCACCCTGATCCAGGACACCCTTCAGGGAAAACCAGCCAGCCCAAGCCTCTATCCTATATAATTAAAGGGTAATATGCAAACTGACCCTAACAGCAGAACGACTGGGAATGACTGGTCACTATGACACACACTGACCAACAAGGGGCAGATGCTCAATGCAGAAGCTGCCCCCTGGTGGTCAGTGCACTCCCACAGGGGGAGCTCTGCCCAGCCACAAGCCAGGCTGATGGCTGCCAGTACAGTGGTGGTGGTGGGAGCCTCTCCTGTCTCCTCAGCAGCACTAAGGATGTCCGACTGCAGCTTAGGTCTGCTCCCCACTAGCAAGTGGACATCCCCCGAGGGACGATGGAGGAGAGTGGGCAGCACTAGGCCAAGGCAGATGCGAGCAGGGGCCCAATTACCCTGCCAACTGCCCCAAAGATGGCAACCAGTGGCCGGCAGGCCCTGATAGCCCTATTTGGGTGGGGCTCCGGGCTGGGACAAGGAACTGGGGGTGGGTTGTGGTGCTTGAGTTGGGGCTGCATCCTCTCACCAGCTACCTGGAGATGGGGGTGACTGGGATGGTGGTGCAGTGAGAATGCAGGGTGTCCGCCAACCTCACTCTCATTCCCCCCTGCTACCCTCTCCCAGGATGCCAAGGCTCATGCGCCAGGCACCTGTGAGGAGCCCACCCCGCAGCCGCTGGGTCCGCAGGGGCCAGTCAGGCTCCACGTGGGTTCAAGCAGGAGCCAGTCTGTGCGGACAGCCGGAGAGAGCGCACTGCCTGCCAGGCTTCCACACGGTGCAGCTGGGCGGCCTAGAGGCCCACGCTGTGCCCTGGCCCGTGGCATCCGGCCTAGCTCACCACATCTCCGCATGGGGACTCAGGCACTGTGACTCAGGTGGAGGGTGTGTGCAGACACTCGGGGGCCCAGGTGCTGCCCAGGGCCCAGAGGTCAGCTGGGACCTGCCCTTCTATGCCAGATGCTCGCACTTCGATCACTAGCCAGGCCCAGGGACCACACCTGTGCCCGAATTTCGTGCACCAGGCCTCTAGTACTCATAAAAGTCAAATGTTTAAAAATCATAAGGCTTCAGAGACTTCCTCAAATACTCACTAATACTCAGTAATTGCTTCCCCTCTTGGAACTTCTTAAATAATTAAGAGATTGTAATAACAGAAATTTTCTGAAATTGAAAAATAATCCCTAATCCTACCATCCCAATATAGTTTACTACTGCCCCGGTGCATGGATTCACGTACAGTGAAAGGAAATTAATTAGAAGGTGGTCAGCGGGGCTGGACTGGGCAAAAAGGGCCAGACATGCCCTGGAGCCAACCTCCTGTGGTCCCTCCCCAACTGGCTGCACTTGAGGCAGTTCCACAGCGCAAAGGTCATCTGAAGAGTGAGCGGGGTCCCTCCAGCAGGTGGGGTCCCTCGGCCTGGCCTGTGGGGATCAGGCCGAAACCAGCTCTCTGACATCCCGAGGGGTCCCAGATTGCGAGAGGGTGGTTCTCGGGTGACGCACCCTGGAATTGGGCTCCCTCCTCTCTGGTTCTGGGGTGCATCACCCAAGAACTGCCGTTGCCAAGTCACCGCAGCTCGGCAGCTCCTGTGTTGAACATCTGACCCCTGGTGGTCAGTGTGCATCATAGCTACCGGTCAAAGCATCTGTCCCTTGGTGGTTAGTGTGCATCGTAACTACTGGTCGGTCACTTACCCTTTTATATATATAGATTTTATTTTTACACACTCCCTTTTAGTTTTCACCTAAGTAAATTATTACCTGATTATAGATATAGTTCAGTTATCAAGCTGATTTTTTTTCTTTGCCTTGTGTAAGCCGTTTTGCCTGGTTTAGACAATGTTCAAAATTATTACTTCAATTGTAGCATAACGCTTATTAGTTCTGGTGTATCTTAGTTATACCTAAATATGAATTGTCATGACAGAAACATAATTTTCTTTTGTAAGTTAATTTTATTACCTTGTTGATTTCCAAAAGAGAACATTACCAATTTTACTTGTAACCCACAATGAACCAGTTTCACTACAATACCCTCAGCACTGTAAGTCAGTGTTTTTTAGTTAAACTTCTTGAAAAATGTACAAATTAATTTTAAAGTACATTTCTCCATTATGTCTGTTGCTGGGTAGTTTTTAATTAAACTTCAGCCAGGATTCCCAGCAAGAGGCAAGTTTTAGAGAAATACCTGATAAGAGACAATTCCTAAACACCTTTAAATTTTAAAAGATTTTCTAAAGGCCTATGTAATATATGATTGTTACAGAAGAGTTCAAATAAAACAGATTGTGATAACTTTCCACAGTTGAATTACTAGTTAAGCATTAAGTTGGTACAAGTCATCTTTTCCTATCATCCCATTCCCTCAGCCTCCTCCATGCTCTGCTTGATCCTTTAGAGCCAAGTTTAAATGTAATTTCAGTGAAGCACTGCCTAACTTCCCAAGTATACCACAGTAAACTATCTGTACTCTTTTGAAAACCTTTTCCTTTCTTCAGTTATACCATTTCACTTTTTCCCCAAGATTATTGTCTGTCACAGACTCTAAATTACTAGGAGAGCAGGGACTGCTTAAATTCATTTCTCTCCCCTAAACTGGATCAAATATAAACATATATTCTAACGCCTTTTATATTCAAAGTAGATATTCTTTGTTATATCCATAATATAAGCAAGTAGATATGTCTGAATGAATCAAAGTAAACAGAGCACTGTGGACTTTGATCTAAGATTAAATCAACATTTACTGAAGCTGTGATTAATCAATCCACATTGTTGGCTGCATATTACACTGACCTAAAAACAATGGCTTAAAATGTGACATCTAGGCCCAGCCGGGTAGCTCAGTTGTTTATAGCCGCGGTTGCCAATCTTTCAGACCTCACAGATCACCAGTGGTCCACAGACTATAGGTTGGTGACCGCTGGTTTAGAGCATTATCCCCATATCCGAATATTGTGGGTTGGATCCCTGGTCAGGGCACATACAAGAATCAACCATTGAATGTATAAATAAATGGAACTAAATTGATGTTTCTCTTTTTCCTTGTCTCTTCCACTCTCTCTAAAAATCAATGAATAATTTTTTTTTATTTTAAAAAATAAATAATAAAATATGGCATCTAACTAATCCCAAATTGGTAATAAGAAATGTGAAATGCTTTGAGTTAAGCACTACTTTAAAAAATTAAGGAGACCCTAGCCGGTTTGGTTTGTTGGATGGAGCAGTGGCCCCTGGACTAAAGGGTCATGGGTCCAATTCCAGTGAGGGGCACATACCTCGGTTGCAGTCTAATCCAAAATCTCTCGTAGTTCTGTCTTTTGCAAAGAGTCAATAATTGGCATGGAAGACAGAAAATGTTTCTTTACCAAAAGAAAACCCTAACTAAAGAAAGTTTCTAAGTCAAACAAATAGTTGCTCAAAGGAAAGGCAGTTTTAACATATATTTTCTTAGTGCACTTAATACTCTTGTTTTTCAAAGAGAAAACTTTTAGAAAAAGGAATGTACCTGAAAATAGCAGGGTTGCAGACATGCTTTGGATCCAATGCTTCTCCCTGTATAAATTCATAGCATAGTCCATTATTGAAGGTACAGTAGAGTTGTGGTGCACAGCCATGAGCCTGTAACACTCGGAAACTCTTCACTTCCTCATCTCGATCGACTAACAACTCGGTCTTGTTGCCATAAATTCGCACCAAAACTACATCCTCCATTGCATTACCCACATAACAGCCAATAAGTTTATTTGTGATTCCATCTGTGAAGACCTGCCCAAAAAGAAAAAAGGGGAAGAAATTATATACACTCAAAGAACTAAATAAGAGATGTGAAAATAAATACCAATTAAAAGAAATTATCTACTTTTTAATATAAAAGAACTGTTGAATATAATTTTGCCTAACATGTCTATAATTTTAATTATAGATTTTAAAAAATAGCAATCATACTGTTTAATCTTGAACTTAGTTTTTATAGCACTGCCTTTAATTTGTGTTAATTATTCAACAACTAGTATTTCTACACTTTTGAAAGCTATTATATCTCAGTCTGCCTTGAACATTGCAAATGAATGTGTTTATATTCTACATTCTACATACACACACGCACGCGCACGCGCACATACACAATCTCTCCTCTAATAGAGTGGAAAGTCTCAGAAGACAGAGACACTGCCTCCTCCCTAGCATGGTAACCTATATAATAAAGAGCTAATATGCTAGTTAGACCTGATGGCCAAATGACCTTCCAGGACGACCTTCCGGACGAAGCCGGGGCTTCGAGGGCCAAGGCAGCTGGGGCCTCTAATATGACATAAAAAAAGGTCTTTAATAATGTTCATGAGTCTACTAAAATTAAAATTTTAAATGCTAACTGTAATGGTTACTTAATATGCATTAGAAAATTTTTTAAGTATTCAGGTTATAATCATTTCTTTTCTTTCTTTTTAATATATCTTAATTGATTTCAGAGAGGAAGGGAGAGGGAGAAGGGGATAGAAACATCAATGATGAGAGAGAATCATTTATTGGCTGCCTCCTGTACACTCCCTACTGAGGATCGAGCCTGCAACCCAGGCACATGCCCTTGACTGGAATCAAACCCGGGACCTGTCAGTCCGCAGGCCCACACTCTATCCACTGAGCCAAACCAGCTAGGGCCAGGTTATAATCATTTCAACTTGAATGCTACAGCTACACAAAGAAGCACAACCTTAATTGGAGGAAGATAGGTAATTAGAGATTTCTACAATATTTTCTAAAATGAACTTTTGGCCCTGGCCAGTGTGACTCAATTGATGGGGTGTCATCTGCACACCAAAATGACATCTAACTAATCCCAAATTGGTAATAAGAAATGTGAAATGCTGTGGGTTTGATTCCTGGTCAGGGACATACCTAGATTGTGGGTTCAATCCCAGGTTGGGGTGCATATGGGAGGCAACCAATCAATGTTTCTCTCTCACATCAATGCTTCTCTCTCTCCCTTCCACTCTCTCTAAAATCAATAAAAAAAACTTTAAAAAAAAAAGAGAGAATTATTAAGGGTGAAGCCCTTGAGCCTGAAAGATGGCAGCAGCCACAGAGCTAGCACTGCTAAAGAAGTCCCTGGTCTAAGTAAAGGGAAAAATATAGCACTCAGGGTGAGCGCCAGATTCCAGTTCTTCAAACAAGGGTCCATGTCTAACAGGATTGACTACTATAGTAGTTCATCTAGTCAAGCAGCCCAACAAAGACTACCTGGCTTGGAAGCACTGCAGAAGAAAAAGCAATAGTAGCCCAGTTGGTGTGGCACAGTGTATGTGCATTGACCTAAGAACCAGGAGGTCACAGTTCAATTCCTACTCAGGGCACATGCCCAGGTTACATGCTCAATCCCTAGTATGGGGGCATAGAGGAGGCAGGCCATCAATGATTCTCTCTCATCATTGATGTTTCTCTCTCTCTCCCTCTCTCTTCCTCTCTGAAATCAATAAAATATATTTTTTTAGAAAGGAAGAAAAAGTAGTAATATTCAGCAATGGTTAGAACACAGAATAACTCCAAAAGATGGAAACTCCAATAAAAATGATATCCACATTCTGTTGAAGGATCTTAATTCATATCTTGAAGTTAAAGTCTATCTTACAGAATATAACTTTACATTAGCAGGTACTCTATTATTCTGTGGATCCCATTGCTTCATAGGTGACTAGACAGTTCAAGAAAAGGAGAAATATCTTAAATGTGCCACATTCAGCATCACCCAGGCATCAGGCAGCATCTGCCTAGTGTTGTCTTCAAAAACAAACTACATACTAATTCCCATTAGAAGCTACATATGCCATACAGAAGTGATTAAAAATATATTAAACAGAAAGTGTACTCAGGAGCAGAGGACTAAGGTAAATTGATATGCAGTCATTATTTGCTAAAGTTGATAGAATTTTTAAAATACAAACTAGTGTCTGAATGTTTTTTGTTCTTTAGTTGAAATTTGTTATATAAAAATTCAACTGCTGTCAATGCTTGAGTTAAGATCAAGTTATAAATTACCTTGTTTTTAGAGATGAAACTTATTTTAGTAAAAGTTGTGAATCAGTGGTTTGTTTTTAACGTCCGTTTAATGGTTCACCTATTTGGCTATCTATTTAGCACTCTTTCATAGTTTGAAATTCATTTTCCTCTTATTAATATACTAGAGGCCCAGTGCACGAAAATCATGCACGGGGGAGGAGGGGGGGTGTCCCTCAGCCCAGCCTGCACCCTCTCCAATCTGGGACCCCTCGGGGGATGTCTGACTGCTGGTTTAGACATCCCTCTCACAATCCGGACCGCTGGCTCCTAACCGCTAGCCTGCCTGCCTGCCTGATCGTGCCCTAACAACTCTGCCTGCCTGCCTGACCACCCCTAACCCCTCTGCCTGCCGGCCTTATCACCCCTACCTTGCCCTCCTGCCAGCCTGATCGCCCCTAACTTGCTCCCCTACTAGCCTGATCGCCCCTAACCGCCTCTGCCTCGGCCCCCAGCCTAAGCCGCAGTCTGGCCTCCCTGTGTGGGAGGCAACCTGGTTAATTAGGGGAAGGCGCTGCCCCTATTATCCTGCTGCTGCTGCCACTGCCGGCCTGAGCCTGGGCCCTTCGCAGCGTTGTGGCTTTGTCCAGAAGGATGTCCGGAAGGTCATCAGGAAGACGTCCACTCTAATTAGCATATAACCCTTTTATTAGTATAGATATAGTAGTTTATTTATTAAGTTCTATAATAATTTGTATCAAGGATAAAGAAAGGGAAGACAAACTTGTTTTCAAATATTCATGTGAACCAATAAATGTGACTGAAAAAATTAAATTAAAAATAAAGTCCCAGGGGGGTGGCTCTGTTGATTAGAGTGTGTCCCATGCACCAGAAAGGTTGTGAGTTCAATTCCCGGACAGGGCACATACCATACCTAAGTTGCAGGTTCGATCTCTAGTTGGGGCATGTATAGGAGGCAAATACACAATGCTTCTCTCACTGATGTTTCTAACTCTCTCTCCCTGTCCCTTCCACTCTGAAATCAATTATCTGTATTAAATATTAATAAAACGGTAATATGCTAATTAGACCGGAAGTCCTTCCTGACAAAGCCAGGCCTGGGTGAAACCGCCCACCCGCGTCCCAGGCGCCAGTGGCTGTTGCTGCGGCCCTGGAGAAGAAGCTGCCTGCTCGTGGACCCGGGCACCAGTGGCTGCAGCCCGGACTAAGCTGCCCTGCCCCAGGTCCCAGTCACCTGTGGCTGCTGCGGCTGCGGCCCAGGCAAAGCTACCCCACCCGGATCCCGGTCCTGGGCGCTTGCGGCTGCAGCCCAGGTGAAGTGTCCCCGCCCCCCCCCTCCCCCCCGCCCCCGTCCCAGTCCCGGGCACCTGCAGCTGCGGCCAGGGCAAAGCTGCCCTGCCCCCAGTCCCACTCCAGTCTTGGGCACCTGCAGCTGCTGCTGCAGCCTGGGCAAAGCCACCCTGCCCCTGGTCCTGAGCCGGCCAGAGGGAGGGAAGCCTGGGTCCTGAGGTCCTGTGGCCGGCCAGAGGAGGGAAGCCTGGGTCCTGGGTGCAGCCCAAGGCAGAGGCAGTTAGGAGCGATCAGGCCGGCAGTGGAGCAGTTAGGGACGACCAGGCAGGCAGACAGAGGTGGTTAGAGGCAATCAGGCTGGCAGAGGTAGTTAGGGGCAATCAGGCAGGCAGGCAGAGGGGTTAGAGCAGCCGTGGGCAAACTATGGCCCTCAGGCCGGATCCGGCCCGTTTGAAATGAATAAAACTATTGAAAAAAAAGACCGTACCCTTTTATGTAATGATGTTTACTTTGAATTTATATTAGTTCACACAAACACTCCATCCATGCTTTTGTTCTGGCCCTCCAGTCCAGTTTAAGAACCCATTGTGGCCCTCGAGTCAAAAAGTTTACCCACCCCTGGGATAGAGGCAATCAGACAGGCAGGCAAGTGGTTAGGAGTCATTGGTCCCAGATGACGAGGGGTATGTCCCTGTAGGATCGGGCCTAAACTGGCAGTCGGATATCGCCCAAGAGGTGCCAGATTGGAGAGGGTGCAGGCCGGGCTGAGAGCACCCCCCCACCGCCATTCACAAATTTCGTGCACCAGGCCTCTAGAGTGTGTGTGTGTGTGTGTGTGTGTGTGTGTGTGTTTGTTTTGTGTGTTTGTGTGTGTATGTATATATACATATATATACAATTGTATATATGTTTATATATAACGTATATATATGGGACAGATTACATGGGAGGATGTCTATACTAACATGGGAGGATATCTAAGATATATTATTTTAAAAAGCAAGATACAGAGTAACTTAGTTATGTATACAAAAGGAATATAGTGGTATTTATTGATATTTATCAACATACTTGGATATGTGCTCTGGTAAAATACATAATTTACTATTTTTTAAGAAGTTCAAAGGAAACCTTTCACAAAATTACCTGTGGAGAGAATGACTTGGAGTTGAGGAAGTTAGACTTTTCATTTTACATTTATCCTTGTATGTGTTTTAAGTCATATATCATTTATATTTTTTTAAACAGTATCAACCGGTTTACACAGAATATCAGTCTTTCTAATTTTTCTTCATTATACTCTTCAAAATTTTTTTAAAACCTCATTTTAAATTAAATGTGGCCCAGCCAGCATGACTCAGTGGTTGAGCATCAACCTATGAACCAAGAGGTCACAATTCGATTCCTGATCAGGGCATGCCTGGGTTGTGGTCTTGATCCCCAGTGTCGGGCTTACAGAAGGTAGCCAATCAGTGATTATCTCTCATCATTGATGTTTCCATCTGTGTGTGTGTCTCTCTCTCCCTTCCTCCCTGAAACCAATAAAAAATGTATTTTAAAAAGAATAAACTGCCCTAACTGGTTTGGCTCAGTGGATAGAGTGTTGGCCTATGGACTTAAGCAGGGGTGCTCAAACTTTTTAAACAGGGGGCCAGTTCACTGCCCCTCAGGCCGTTGGAGGGCCGGACTATAGTTTAAAAAAAACTATGAACAAATTCCTATGCACACTGCACATATCTTATTTTGAAGTTAAAAAACAAAAAGGGAACAAATACAATATTTGTATTTGCATGTGGCCCACGGGCTGTAGTTTGAGGACCCCTGGTCTAAAGGGTCCCAGGTTCAATTCCAGTCAAGGGCACATGCCTGAGTTGTGGGCTCAATCCCCAGTAGGGGGTGTGCAGGAGGCAGCTGATCAATGATTCTCTGTCATCATTGATGTTTCTCTCTCTCTCTCTCTCTCTCTTTCTTCCTCTCTAAAATAATAATCATAATAAAATTAATTAATTAATTAATTGATTAATTAAATGTGCCCTAACCAATTTCAGGTCAGGGCACCAGCCAGGGTTTCAGGCTCGATCACTGGCAGGGGGCATGCAGAAGGCAGCTGATCAATGTTGATGTTTCTCTCTCACTGATGTTTCTCTTGGTCTCTCCCTGTTCCTTCTTTAAAAAAAACGTCAACGGAAAAATATTCTTAGGTAAGAATTTTTTTTTAAATGCAGCAGAACAGTATATTTTTAAGTGCTTTCATGTAATCTTTACCTGTGAAAATCTGAATGTTCATTCCAAAAACACTATACTACATATTTTCTTCCATTTGTACTGTACATCAGAGTGAGAATTTCAAATAACATATATATTGTTTGTTTTTTTGATTCGGGCATCCACTATACAGTAGTACTCAGTAGTGGTTAATAATTATTGTGAAAGGTAGCATTTATTTCATTCTCACAACACTGAGGTAGAACATTTGGATCTACTTTATAACTAAGGATACTGAGGCTTAGGAAAGGTAAGTAACTTGACCAAGATAACACATTTAGTTAAGCAAAAAGCCTGGACTCAAAACCAGCACTATGTTCAAACCCCTGTTCTTGACCACCGTAATATATTGTCTATTGAAAAATTAACACAAGTACTATATAGCAATTGATCTCATTGAGACTCTATAATAAGAATAAATATCTTAGCTTACAATGCCACATAATAATTAAGGCCTTTCTATCCTAACCAATCTTTCCCATCATCTACTATAGGTACCAAGTTATTAAAAAAAAAAAAAAAATCACAAGTTAGTGAAACAACATTGTCCAACATTGCAGAGAATGATCCAGAGACCAGAATATTCCAAACACTGATTCATCAATTTTTTTAGAAGAAAAACAATTTTAAGAGTCGCCTGAGAATTATTCCATTAAGCCTAAAAGATCTCACTTGCTTCTTTATTCTTTTTTCAAGGACTATCCAAAGAAATGAAGATAAATCAAACTCCACATTTTCATGTAAGATAGGGAGTTGTTACATAACAAAAGGAAAGCTGAAGTGAATCCCTTTTCTAAAATGTCACAGGTTTAAAAAGTAATGCAAATTTATGTTCAGAAGAACTTAAAGCAGAATCTTTTTTTGGGCCAAAGCTTTTATTTTTAAGAAATTAATTTTATACAGAAATGGCTTCCCTGACTTAATCATAATATACAAACAAACTTTTCTTAATCAAAAAGCAGTAATTCATAAGATGGGTTCTCATCCCAGATATGCTATTTACAAACTGCAAGTTCAATTTCAATAATTATAAAATACATGTTAATAGTCTATATCTAACTCACAGGATTGTTTGGAGAATGTATTTGAAAGTGCTTTATAGCCGAAACCGGTTTGGCTCAGTGGACAGTGGATAGAGCATCGGCCTGCAGACTGAAAGGTCCCAAGTTCGATTCCGGTCAAGGGCATGTACTTGGGTTGCGGGCACATCCCCAGTGGGAGATGTGCAAGAGGAAGCTGATCGATGTTTCTCTCTCATCGATGTTTCTAACTCTCTATCTCTCTCCCTTCCTCTCTGTAAAAAATCAATAAAATATACTTAAAAAAAAAAAAAAGAAAGTGCTTTATAAACAGTAAATTACTATTAAATAGAAAGAACTGCAACTTAAACTGTTTAGATATTTATACTGCAAAAAGCTCACCACCCATTTGCACTTTATTATTTAATCTTATACAAGCAGAAAAACCAGATAATTAAATAAGATGTATTGTTCCATGTGTCTGTAAGTTTTGAGCAAAGAATGAGCCCTCTATCATTCTGAGTGCATTGAAGTCTTTTTTGCTTGCTTCTGGGTTTTTGGATATGTGCTGAATTGTTCAGCTGGTAGGAGTAAAAAAAAAATATTACTAGAGTAAGTTTCTAATGTATGTTTAAAGCACATTTTAAATCATTTAAGAGTTTTAGAAAAAAACCTTTGACAAGAAATGGACTATATATATGACTGATACTGTTTTAATCTATTGAGTACATGATACATACTTCCACTTCTGAAATGTGAGGTATGACTTTTATTTTTTACTTCAACGGAAATAAAAGCAAATTAAACAATATATATTCCCAATGAGATTTACTAGGGAAATCCTGAAGCATCACAAAAGAATGTGGAAGTCAAACCTAAACTGAGAGATGAATAACCAATTCAGCTTGATGATTCCAGCTTCTGTATCAAAAGCTTTGCTGCACATGGAGGAAATGTATTTCTTATCATCATCTCTACAACAAAACAAGTGGTGGTATTTACCTTCACTTACAAATAAGTATATTAGAGGTTTGGATTATGAGTCCAAAGGTCTTGCTATATAGATAGAAGGTTCAATCTCAAGTACTTGCCCACAACAAAAAAGTTTGACATCACAACGTTTTGTCCCTTTTTCACCTATTTGCCGGTTTTAGGAGAAGGCTGGGAGGAGGGAGAGAGGAGGGGAGGGGAAGGGAGGAAGACCCTGGCCCCTGTGGCTCAGTAGGTTGGAGTATCCTCCTGTACACCAAAAGGTCAAGGTTTCAATTCCCGGTCAGGGCACCTACCCAGGTTGCAGATGCTAATCCCTGCAATCCCAGTAATCCTACCAGAGGCAATTAATAGATGTTTCTCACATCAATGTTTCTTCCTCTCTCTCTTTGTGTGTGTCTCTGTCTCCCTACCTCCCTCCCTTCCTCTCTCTCTCGATAATTTCTTTTTTTTTAATTAAAAGAAAAAAATAAAGAGCCTACCTAAATGATTGTTTGGGGGATTAAATGATAAAAAATATAGATCACCTAACCCAAACCGGCACATAGTACCTCAGGGTCGCTATTATTACTGTTCAACAAACAGAAACTCCAGTCTTCAATGCTTCAAACTTTAAAATCTCTGCTTCAAAAATAACTAGTTTGCCAGCACCAGACTTTACCAGAAAGCATCATGGCTTTAATTAATATCTGTTTAATTTATAACTGACAGGATACAAATCATTTAAGTAAATATAAAAACCTATAATAAACTACAAATAAGTTAATGAGCAATGAACCAAAAAATCTGGGTTTCAATTAAATATTCCTTAATTAAAGGAAATATATCATTAATTTTTTTTAATTCACACATGAAAATCATTTGGATTCACACTATCCTACATAGTTGGCTAATAAACACTCCCTTATAATTTCAAAATTTTTGTCTAACAATATTCCCCCCCAAAACATATGGATCTTTTTATTTTTTTTTAATATATTTTTATTGATTTTTTACAGAGAGGAAGGGAGAGGGATAGAGAAGCTAGAAACATCGATGAGAGAGAAACATCGACCAGCTGCCTCCTGCACACCTCCTACTGGGGATGTGCCCCCAACCAAGGTATATGCCCTTGACCGGAATCGAACCTGGGACCTTTCAGTCCACAGGCCGATGCTCTATCCATTGAGCCAAACCGGTTTTGGCAATCTTTTTATTTTTTAATCTGCTCACAAACTCTTCTAGGCAATAAGAACTGAAACTAACACTCAAGAAAGCTTGAGTGTCAGGAAGTGTTCTGGGCCCTTGGGCACTATTTATGTTTTATTCATCTTTGTATAGGTGGCTATTTTAGCAAAGAATCTCAGATACTGTTAAGTCAGTAACATTGTGGAATAAATTAGTCAACAAAACAAGGCAGGTGATTTGGCTACTTCAATGGTCTTTAACCTTATTGCTCAGATTTGAAACAAACCCCGAATATCCTAGCCTTTAAAATTACTTTGTGTTTGCGAGGAAAAAGGAGGTTCATTTCGTATTACAGTTCCTGAAACTCCAAAAGTTAAACACAAATTAGTATTCAAAATAAAGTCCCATGTACACTAAATCATAACGTTATTAGAAATTACTAGAAAACACCTAGATTAATCATTTATTCCCCCAGTTTTTGTCCATCTCTGAATCCAGTGGCTCAAGAAAAAAGAAATATTCACAAGCTACTGATCATTCATTGTTGATGTCACTCCGGCGACTTAAATTAACACCGACCCAAATAAAACAACGTGTGTAGTGCTACCCAAGAATCCAACCTAGTCACGCATGTCCTGGTTATTGCTTTGGGAATCGAGTACTCTCGCCAATCGGAGGATTCGAGACGGTAAAACGCAGGGCGAGGGATCAATGGGAGTGAACCGCCGGGGGAGGGGAGAGGGAGGAGGAAAAGGAAAGGATCAGAGAGGATTAATCTACAGCATTACTTGCGGGAGGAGACGAGCAGGTCGCTTGGGCCGCCTGGCGAGGACCCCTTCCTTCCAAGGGGGTGGGAACGGCCCATTTTGCCTTGAGAACGGGCGCGGGAGTGGGGGGAGGGGCCGCCATCCACAGGGGTCCCCCGGGTGCGGAAAGGGATGGTCACTTACGCGGCCGCCGCTAGACCGAGAAAACATGCCCTCGGGGCTGCGTCCACAGCGATTATGAAGAAGGGGGAGTGACCTTCCCCTGCGTGGCGAGGAAATGCGGGGTCACTCCTCCAAGGGCTCAGGCAGACGACGTTCCCACCGACACCCCTCCCCCCCGCCCCACGTTATCTGGGAACAGAACGTATGGTGAAAACCCAGGGTCGCGGGGGCCTGGGCCCGAGCGAGGGCTGAGGGGTGGGCGTTACCTGCAGGGTCACCTCCTGAGGGTCCCAGTGGGGCCGCAGGTGTTGCAGGAGGCTCAAGGCCCCTTCCCGGCAGCGCTGCTCCTCCTGATCCTGAACCGTGACGTCCAGCTTGGGGACCTCCGGGGAGCCGGACGGGACGTGGATGTAATTGGCCATGGCCCAGGCGACGGCGGAGACGACCACAACGACGACCGCGACGGCGACCACGAGAACGGCGGGCGCCGACAGACTGCTGGATCCTTCCGTCCCGGGGCGCCCTCGCGGGAGGGCTGGGGGCGCTCAGACCGACGAGGGGGCAGTAGGAGAACGGCTGGAAGCGACGAGTCCGGCCGACGGTCTGGACAACAACTGAAGGGAGCCGAGGCGGTTCTCGGGAAAAATTCCTTTCGCCTGCGTCCGACCGCCGGGGCCGCGGAGCATGCCGGGACTGGCCTGACGCTGGCGTCACGCGCGGGGGCGGGGCCTCGGCTGCGTCAGCGCTGAGGCCGGCGCTCTAGCCGCCGACACAATGGGCCCGCCGGCCCCTCGGTCGTGTTGCGTGGCCGGATGCGCGGCTTTGCGTGCTGCTGATCGGGAAATAACGGGGCTCCTCCTCGGAATGGGCCTGAGCCCTGCCAAGACCCCAAAGGCCTGGGAGCTCTAGCTCACCGATTAGGAAAGTCTGGCTGGGGTCTGGGTGTGAGGTGGGGATGAGTTTTTCTGGGAAGCAGGGACAGGTCCTGAAATAATCCCTGGATCAGCCTCTGAATTTGGCCTGAATTTAGGCAAACTGCATTAACTGGGTTGCGTTGACCTGGGAGCTGCTGTGTACTGGGGACCCCCATAGCTGGGATGGCGACTAAATTTTCATTTTTACTAAGATCATGGTCTATGCAAGCAAGATATTTGGGTAAGACAAGGACAGCACTTCAGGATTTATTTTTACTTTTAAGGTCAGATGTTTTACCAGAGTGAGAATTATTCAGAGGCAGGAAAAACAGGTTATAGGCCGGAATGAAGATGAAAGGGAAGGAAAGGAAAATAGTTTTGAGGCTCCGCGCTAGACTGGCTATCCCATGCCTGTTAGGGGAATACTGGAAACTGAACAATCCACAAATAATTTATGGGGACCTAATTTTTCTTAAGATTGATGAAAATGGACTGAGATCTGACCTCTTAATCTATATCGTATCTGTAGCACGTAGGACTTGGTGAATAGGTTTGTTAGAGGTAAATTAAATCACTAACTGAATTCAGCTTAATTAACATTCAAAATGTTTAATTACCTCATAAGCCTGAGTTGTTCTGATCAGAAAAACTTACTTTGTAAATCACAAAATAAACAGCTCACTGTCCATAATGGTAAATAGCATAAACTAAAAAGAGGAAAGAGAAAATAGAGTCTATATATCTATATATATAAAAAGCCAGTGACCATAACAGCCATAACGACCATAACGACCAATCGCTATGACACCCACTGTAGCCAGCAAAGCGGCCTGATCAGGGGGTGGGGCCGGTGGCCAACCTCACGGCCCCTGCCCTCTGCCAGCCTGTCCCTGGTCGGACTCTCTCACCCCAATCTAGAACAGGCCACTGGCCAAATGCCCCCTTCCTTCCCCCATGGCCAGCCCCATCCCTGATCAGCATGCCCCACCACAATAGGCCCACAGCCCTTCCCCTGGCCAGCCTGCCCCTGATTGCAACCCCCCACCCAATAGGGGGCAGGGCTGGGTGGCCAACCTCCTGCAGACCCTCCCCCTGGCCTCCCTACCCCTGATCGCATCCTCACCCCAATAGGGGGTGGAGCCAGCCCATCAACCTCCTGCAGCTGCTGCCCATGCCGGGTCCCACCCCAGATCAGCACCCCCACCCAATCAGGGGCAGGGCCGGCCAGCCAATTTCCCATGGCCCCTTCCCCGAGTCAGCCTGGCCCTGATCGGGGGCAGGCGGGCTGGCCAACCTCCCACCATCTCCTCCTGACAGGCCCAGCCCCAATCCGCCCCAATTGGGGCTGGGCTGGCTGGACTGCACCCGTGCACGAATTCATGCACTGGGTCTCTAGTTATAAATAAAACAACTATTATATACCTAAGAAAAAAAATTAACAAAAGATGTAGAAGACCTCTAGCTAAAATTATATTAATGGAGAAATAAGTCATATTCATAAATAAGATAACATAATAAAGATCTGTTTTCACTGAACTAATCAATAAGTATATGCAATTAAAATTTCAACAAGGTTTCTCACAGAACTTGTTAAAATGGCATTAAAATTCATACCAAAACTTTAGATCTAAGAAAAGCTGCTATAATCTTTTGTGGGCAAGAGAGCCATGAAGAATGAGTTGGGAGAACCCATCCTACCAGGATTTATTATATAACAGTTTAGAAATGGACAAATAAATGAGTAGAACATAACAAAGACTGCAGAAAAAGACCAACACATGTATGAGAACTGAATATGACAAAAATGGCACTAAAAATATGAATGAGCTCTACCCAATGTGGCTCAGTGGATAGAGCAAGCGTCAGCCTGCATACTGAAAGGTCCTGGGTTCAATTCTGTTCAAGGGCATATGCCTGGGTTTCGAGCTCAATCCCCAGTAGGGGGCTTGTAGGAGGCAGCCGATCAATGATTCTCATTATTGATATTTCAATTTCTCTCTCCCTCTCCCTTCTTCTCTAAAATCAATAAAAAATTTTTAATTGTTCTTTAAATATATATATATACGTATATATACACACACACACACACACTAGAGGCCTGATGCACGAAATTCATGCAAGAGTAGGCCTTCCTTCCCCTGGCTGCTGGCGCCAGCTTCCCTCTAACACCCAGGACCCGAGCTTCCCTCTGGTGACCGTCAGGCACCCGGGACCCGGGGTTCTCTCACAGCCCCGGCTTCATCCAGAAGGACGTCCGGAAGGACATCTGATCTAATTAGCATATTACGCTTTTATTATTATAGATATGGATGAGCCCAGCTGGAATGACTCAGTGATTGAAGGTTGACCTGTGAACCAGGAGGTCACGGTTTGCTTCTGGTTTAGGGCACATGCCCGGTTGCAGGCTTGATGCCCAGTGTGGAGCATGCAGGAGACAGCTGATCAATGATTCTCTCATCATTGTCATTTCTCTCTCTCTCCCTGTCCCTCTCAGGAATCAATAAAAATATATGTTAAAAAATAAATATATAAAAATATGGGTGAAAAAGAGGTGCTGTAATAAATCATAAATTCATGGCTGGGTGGGTCATGGTGGGTAGTCAAAAGCATTTAAAAGAAACTGCAAAACTCATTATCTGGGGCATTTGAGATCTGGTTTCCTGGCAATCGTCGTCAGGTTTGGCTCAAATAAACTCATAAAAATTCTCTACAAGTTTGGACATTTCTCACATTGACAAAAATTAGGGAAGGATAGGCTAGTCAATAAATGGTACTGGAACAATAGCTCTTCATATGGGAACATTTTTTATTCTTTTATGTGTAAAAATTCTAAAAAATTAAAAACCTAAATGTGACATGCAAAACTTTAAAAATATATAAGGTTTTTTTTTCAATTACAGTTTTTATTCAGTATTATTTTGTATTATTTTCAGATGTACTACAAAATAGTTAGAAATGTCTGGTGTTTTGCCCTGACTGGTTTGCTCAGTGGTTAGAGTGTCGGACAGAACACCAAAGGGTCAAAGGTTCCATCCTGGTCAAGGGCAGGTACCTGAGTTTCAGGTTCAATCCCCTCCTTGGTGGGGGTGAGGAAGTGGGGAGGAGGACTGAGGGACTTTCACTTTACAATACAGTGGGGCCTTGACTTACGAGTTTAATTCGTTCCCTGACAGAGCTCGTAACTCAAATTACTCGTATGTCAAATCTTAAAGTGAACGAGTGAGACACGTGATGCTAGCCTGATGTTGTGGCATTCACTGTGACATTCCCTGTGCCAACTAGCGGTGGGGTAGCTGAAGCTGGCTCATAACCTGAATTTTAGCTCACAACTCAAAGCAAAAAATCGGCCAAGAGACAGCTCGTATCTCGAAAAACTCGTTAATCGGGACACTCGTAAGTCAAGGTCCCACTGTATACATTTAAGTTTCCTCCATTTTTTTTCATAGATTGAACCCTCCCCTCATTTTCTTTTCTTTTTTTTGTTAATCCTCACCTGAAGATATTTTTTCCATTGCTTTTCAGAGTGAGTGGAAGGGAGAGAGGGAAGGAGGGAGAGGGAGAGAGAGAGCAGGGCTAAGAAGAAATGATGTGAGACACACGTGGATTGTCCTCATCATCTATATTTTTTTCCCCTCATCAATGTTATAAACAAAACAATGCTGAATGAATAGTCTTATTCGAGAACCTACTGTACTCTAATTATACTGAACTCTCCTGTCTGACCACTTTCTAAGCCATAGGCCAGTCCATTAATTATCTTTGGCCTTGAAACAAATCCTTAGCTACAGGACATCATTAAAACTGTCCAGCCCTAGCTGGTTTGGCTCAGTAGATAGAGTTGTTGGCCTGTGGACCAAAGGGCCCCAGATTGGATTCTGGTCAAGGGCATGAACCGTGGTTTCAGGCTCCTCTCCAGCCCAGGCCCTGGTCAGGGCGGGTGCAGGAGGCAACCAATTGATGTGTTTCTCTCACATCGATGTTTCTCTCTGACTTTCCCTCTCTCTTCCACTCTCTCTAAAAATCAGTGGAAAAATATCCTCTGGTGAGGATTAAAACAAAACAAAACTGTCCAGGACCTTGCAACATGTCAAGTGCATATAGATAGTTATGATTATATAACATCAATATAAATGTTCAATACATTTTAGTCCCCTTCCTGTATTTAGCATAACATTGGGGCCCTTCAATGCCTGGATTGATCTGTCTCCTATCTCTGCTTCTTGAAATATCACTCATTCTGTTCAGTTGATATTTATGTCTGCCTTTATGCCAGTCCCATACGGTTTTGATTACTGTAGCTTTGTAATATATATGAAGTTGGGAAATATTTTATTATTCTTTCTCCAGATTGAATTTTAATATTTTTTTTCTCTATTCCTGCAAAAAAAAGGGGGGGGGACTTTTTTGTTGTTTTTTGTTTATTTTTGTTTTACTAAATAACTTGAATTATCAAGTCTTTGAAGAAGGACTATTTGGGTCTCCCTAAATGACACAAACAAAATATTAAATTAAAGCCTATGCTGTTTTATGTAACATTTTCTTCTATAAACCTGTGGCAAAAATTTCTCAAATTATTTTTATTACAGTGTAGTAGTTGAGTAGAATTGTATTTAAGTGTACATGATGATTTGGTACAGTCATTGATATCCTGATAGGTACTGCATCAAATATATAACTCACTTTGTGTAGTATGGACATTTTAGCAATATTCATTCTTCCAATTCATGAACACAGATGTCTTTTTTTATTATTATTATTGACTTCAGAGAGGACAGGAGAGGGAGAGAGAGAGAGAAACATCAATGATGAGAGAGGATCATCAATTGGCTGCCTCCTACATGCCCCGCCCTCCTCCACCCCCCCACCCCCCCACCCCACCCCCGGGAATCAAGCCCACAACCCGGGCATGTTCCCCTGACCGGAATCAACCTGGGACCCCCCAGTCTGCAGGGAGATGCTCTATTCACTGAGCAAAACCAGCTAGGGAACATATTTCTTTTGACTTATTTGTGTCTAATTCCTTTTAGCAATTGCCATAATTTATTGAATCGGTCTATTTTCAGTATGGTTTTTAGTGTGTTCCAATTGTCCACTAATATAATTATTTAAAATGTCTTTTGGAACCTCTGAAAAGGGAAGTCAATTAAGAGACTTTTTGTGAAGCAGATAAAATGAAATTGGTTTTATCAAATAATATCACTGAGTGTTATATGCTGCCAAGTAAGTAGCAAGGGGAATTTACTTGGGAAATGTTCCTTTGAATCTCATTTGAAATTCTAGAGCCTATGTAAAGATGAATCTGACCAATATGGAATAGGTATTATAACTTAGTCATTAATAATAGACCCTTTACCAAAATTCTGGAGTCAAAGTCTTTAAAAACCAAAAGTTCTCTTTGACATTTGCCACAAATGAACCGGGTAACAACTTCAGACCTGAACGAACAAAATAGAAGCAGAGAAATAAATACATGAAACAGTCTGACAGCTGTCAGAGAGCACTTGGAAGCAGGAGACTGGATGAAAGAAGGTGAAGGGATTAGCCAAGGAGCATATATGCATAACCCATGGATGCAGACAGCAGAGTGGTGATGGCAGACGGAAGAGGGGACTAGGTGGATGGGCGCATAGTGGGGCTGGGGTGAGGGAGGGCAGAATGGGAACATCTATAATAGCGTCAACAATAAAAATGAAGACAAAAAATTCAGACCTGAACTGAAATCAAACTACTTATGGTCCTCACTTGTCCCACTTTGTTTTGAAGTCATGTTTAAATCAGATATATTCATTTCTTTGTTTATGGAGAGGGTTCCAGACTCTGATGAAAATGTAAGATAAAATTTGGCATAGGCTCTCATTTACCCTTCTAACATCTGAAAAATTTTGAATTCCAAAATACATAAAACTTTATCAGTTTCTGATAAGGGGTTATAGTCTTGTAATGATTAAGATTTTTAATAATGGGCTTTGAATCAGAACTCAAGCCTTGCTTACTTAGCAAATAGGTAAAATCAGGCAAGTTTAATGACTACTCACACTCAGTTTTCTCATTGTAAAATGCAAATAATATTACAAACTACCTCATCAGATTATTACCTAGATTAAATAAATCATGTAGCCCTAACCGGTTTGGCTCAGTGGATAGAGCTTCAGCCTGCGGACTCACGGGTCCCAGGTTCGATTCCGGTCAAGGGCATGTACCTTGGTTGCAGGCACGTCCCCAGTAGGGGATGCGCAGGAGGCAGCTGATCCATGTTTCTCTCTCATCGATGTTTCTAACTCTCTATCCTTCTCTGTAAAAAATCAATAAAATATATTTAAAATAAATAAATAAATAAATCATGTAAATCACAACACAGTGGCACATAGTTCCTACCCAATATACATTTTCTATTGTTAATAGTTCTGGTAAGTTTAAATCAACCTAAACTACCCATCATAATGGTGACCTTGACATATTGTTCTTACAAAATATAAGCAATTTAGATTTTGCATCAATAAAAAGAAAATGTATATTTGAACTATCTAAGACCATGTTTATACCTTTTAAAAATATAAGGAAATCTATTTTTTTCTTGTGCTGTGGTTTGACCCATATAACACAGCATCTGACACTGAGTAGGTTATCAACAAATATTTCTTAACACAACACTTGATAAACAGTGTCATAAAGTTATAAAGCATCAGCCACGTGCTTCAAATTGTAAAATGATGATTCTGAGTCCACGTGAATGTACATCCCTGAGAGCCTTAGCTGATAATGATAGATAATAAAAATGTTAATGTGTTCACTGACTTCCTGTAAACAAACAGTAGAGTCCATAGTCCATATATCATTAGAGTTGTACTGAAAGAGACCTTACCATACTTACCTGGCAAGATGTCTAACAAAGAGTAAAAGGTCAGAGCTTTCCTTCCCATTTCAAATCCCTTAGGCCACTGAGGAAGACAGCACTCTAGTGAGTCAAAGTGAGTCCAACTAGGCTGAATTTTCAATAACTGAATATGACTGGAAAACTCTGGGGTCTAACTGGAATGTCATTAGGAAATGAGTCAGGGGGATTTGATAGAAGAGTTGAAGTAATTTAGAAAAATGTAAGTATTATGTTTATACTGTACTAGAGGCCCGGTGCACAAAATTCATGCACGGGGGTGGGGAGGGGTGGTCCCTCAGCCCGGCCTGCACCCTCTTCTTTTCCCAAAGAAGACATAGTAATGCCAACAGGTGAAAGAAAAGGTATTCAACATCACTAATCATTAGAGAATTTCAAAACAAAACCACAATGACA
Organism: Myotis myotis; assembly: GCF_014108235.1. Lineage (NCBI taxonomy): Eukaryota > Metazoa > Chordata > Mammalia > Chiroptera > Vespertilionidae > Myotis > Myotis myotis. Next base: position 181,555,632 of record NW_023416335.1, read on the forward strand.
TATTATCTCTCACCTGTTAGAATGGTTGTAATAAAAAAGATGAGATAGCAAGTGCTGGTAAGAATGTGGAGAGAAGGGAACACTGTACACGGCTGGTGAGAGTGTAAAGTAATACAACCATTATGGAAAACAGTATGAAGTTTTCTCAAAAATTCAAAATAAAGCTACCAAATGATCCAATATTCTCACTTCTGTGTATATATCCAAGAAAAAAATGAAATCACTATCTCAAAGAAATAGGGGAGATAACTTCACCCCCATCACTGCAGCATTATTTACAATAACCAAAACAGAAACAACCTAAGTGTCCATTGAAGTTGCATGGGTAAGGAAAATTTAGTATATACATTATTCAGTCATAACAAAGCAAAGAAAAAAATTATGCCATTTGTGACAGCATGGATGTACCTGGAGGACATCATGCTATGTGAAATAAGTCAGACAGAGAAAGACGAATACTGTATGATCTTATTTAGATGTGGAATCTCAAAAAAAATAAATTCATAAAAACAGCAGCTTGGTCATTGCAGGGAGGGGGTGTGGACTGAGTGAAGGTGGTTAAAGGTTGTACAATTTTCCAGGTCTGAGTAAGTTATGGGGATCTAATGTACAACATGGTGACTACCAGTATAGTCAACAATACTGTATTGTAAATGTGAGAATTGCTGAGTGTAAATATTAGAAGTTCACACACACACACACACACACACCCGAAACCATGTTAGGTGATGGATGTGTTAACCAACCTTGCATGTGTTAACTAACCTCATTTTATAACCTATCTGTACCTCAAATCATTATATTGTATTCCTTAAACTACACAATGTTATATGTCAATTATTTATAACTAGAGGCCCACTGCACAAAAATTTGTGCACTCGGGGTGGGGAGAGGAGGTCCCTTAGCCCGGCCTGTGCCCTCTCGCAGTCTGGGACCCCTCGGGAGATAACGACCTGCTGGCTTAGGCCTGCTCCCGGGTGGCAGAGGGCAGGCCTAATCCCTAGGTGCAGCCCCTGGTTGGGCTCAGAGCAGGGCTGATTGGGGAGTTGGGGCACTGCCCCGTCATGCACAGAGCAGGGTGGATCGGAGATTGCGATGCCACCCTCAGTCACGCTCAGGGTAGGGCCGAATGGGGGGTTGGGGGACCACCCCCTGTCACACTCAAGGCTGGGTTGATAGGGAGGTTGTGGCGCCACCCCCTGTCATGCACAGAGCAGGGCCAATCAGGGTGTTGGGGCTCCGTACCCTGTCACACACAGAGCAGGGCCCATCAGGGGGTTGGGGAGCTCCCCCCTGTCACACACAGAGCCCGCAGGGCGATCAGGGGTTTGGTCGCTGCCCCCTGTCACACTGATCCCGGTGCTGGGAGGCCTCGCTGCTCCGCTGATCCCGGGCCAGGAGGCCTCGCGGCTCCACTGATAACCGGGCCGGGAGGCTTCTCGGCTCCACTTATCCCGGGCAGGAGGCCTGTCGGCTCCACTGATCCCTGGTCCCTGAGGCCTCTCTGCCCTGCCGCTTCAGGGCTGTTTGGCTTCGTTCCGCTTGGAGCCTGAGTATGCAAATTAACTGCCATCTTTTAGCTTCTATAATTGAAACATTGTATCTTTTGGAGTTGTTGCTTCAGGAGCTTAGAGCCCCGCAGCTGCAGACCGGGAACCTTGGCTTCCTCCATCGCTGGGGCAACCAAGCCTCCTGTTCTCAGCTACCTGGCTGCCGCGGCCATCTTGGCTGACAGTTAATTTGCATATCTCGCTGATTAGCCAATGGGAAGGGTAGCGGTCGAACGCCAATTACCATGTTTCTCTTTTATTAGTGTAGATAATAAAAGCGTAACGTGCTAATTAGACTGGATGTCCTTCCGGACGACCTTCCGGAGAAAGCTGGGGCTTCGAGGGAAGCCCGGGTTCCGAGGGAAGCCCGGATTCCAGGTGCCAGAGGGAAGCCGGTGCCAGCAGCCAGGGAAAGGAAGACCTATTCTTGCATGAATTTTGTGCATTGGGCCTCTAGTATCTCAATACAGCTGCAGGGGTGGGATAAAATATTTTGGAACTAGATAGAGGTGTTGGTTGCATGACATTGTGAATGTACTAAATGACACTGTTTTATATGGTTAATTTAATATAATTTCAATTTCATGTAAATTAAAAGGGAGGAAAAAAACCAGTATAAATATCACCTTTAATAAAGTTATGAGTATCATTTTGTATTATAATTCTCTGTTTATGTTTCTTTTTTTCCCTAACTGGGTGTATGTTCTTTAAGGATAAGAACTAGGTTTTGTTTTTGAATCCCCTACATAGCACAATGCCTGACACATTGTACTAGTAGTCATTTAAATAGTTGACTTAATTAATGAATTAACTACGCCCTATATATTTCTCATCATTGAAAAGTTGAAGTTTTGGATAACTAGCACAGTTTGGAGAAGTCGTTATGTTCCTGAACATGAAGTACTGAATGAGTTAGGTTACTGAGACCCTTTTTCATAAGGTTACCGGAGATTTACCTAACAGAGCTGATAATTGAAGTTATTGTTCACAAAATTACTCACACTAGCATAGCTGTTAAAATTGAGAAAAATACCTAAATTGCATTGGCTCTTTAAAAATCACTGTTTACTTCAGTCTGTGATGAATTTATTACTGTGAAGCCAATGAACAGTTCTAAAAGAGCTTAATTTCCCAGTAATGTGATAGTGAGCTACATGGTGGAATATGACCTAAGGCTTGTAATTCTACACTGAGTGTTTAACTTCTTCAAGTAACTCATTAACTACCTGTATCGCAAATATAAAGTGCGTGATGATTCTGAAATAACCAAATTACTGATAATAGTTTTTGGAAATGGAAAACCCCTCATGCTTGTATACTGCTAGGGTACTAGACTGCTTGAGTTTTCTTTCTGTTCACTGAGCTATTCTCTCAAGTTTTGCCTTTGTGTTTAATGATTCCAGTTTCAAACATGCTGCAGTTACATTTGTAAAACCTTGAACTTTGTGACTCATAACAATGGAACTTTCAACTTGATACAAATCAAAATGTGCATGGAAATAGTCTTCAAAGAAGTAAACATAGTGACGCAGTGATGACTTAAAAAACAAATTTAATATTTTTAAAAATATTTTTTCATTATGCTAAGTGAAATAAGTCAGTCAGAGAAGATAAATATCACATGGTCTCACTCATCTGTGGACTATAATGAACAACATAAACTGATGAACAAAAACAGATCTAGAGACAGAGAAGCACTGATCAAATGCGCAAACCTCAGAGGGAAGATAGGGGAGGGTAAGGGTAGGGGGGAGAGATCAACCAAAGGACTTGTATTCCTGCATATTTTTGTTGATTTCAGAGAGATAGGAAAAGGGAGAGAGAGTTAGAAACACCAATGATGAGAAGGAATCATTGATGGGCTACCCCCCACACCTCCCAGATGGATGAGTCTACAACCCGGGCATGTGCCCTGACCAGGAATTGAACTTTGGTTGAAGCTCAACCACTGAGCCATGCCAGCTGGGTTCAAATTTTTAATATTTTTTGTTCAGATTCTTGTATGTAAGGATATAGCTTTTAGATTCTAAGTAAAGACATTGGTATTAACATGGTTATTTTTAATTTTTACAAGTCTGGTTGCAGGTATCTTCTGATCATTGACTTGGGTAAAGTGTCTATTGTAAACATAAAATTTCCTCAAGTAAAGATGAAATATTTTCAGAGGCAGTATTAAGTGAAACTCCAGCTTAGCAACAATATAGATACTTATGTTTGTCTAATGTAAACATAAAATTTCCTCAAGTATCTTTTGTTTCGTGGTAAAAAACGACCCCAAGCCCTGGACTAATTATTTTACAATCTCACAGTATTTAAACTGAACTGCAATTAAATAATTTTCTTTCTTTTTGATACATAACTATGTTTTCACACACATAGTTGAGTACCATCTTAATCAAGGAAAGCAGGTAGTTTCACTGAATTGAGTTCAGATAAGACCTTTATAGAATTGCTATTAATATATGACATTAAAAGAAAAACAGAAGAATAATACTCTTTTAATGAGTAATAGATAAATATAACCAAAAGATCTAGGCCAGTGGTCGGCAAACTGTGGCTCACGAGCCACATGTGGCTCTTTAGCCCCTTGAATGTGGCTCTTCCACAAAATACCACGTGCGGGCGCACACATACAGTGCGATTGAAACTTCGTGGCCCATGCGCAGAAGTCAGTATTTTGTGGAAGAGCCACACTCAAGGTGCCAAAGAGCCGCATGTGGCTCGCGAGCTGCAGTTTGCCAACCACTGATCTAGGCTGATTATATCTGTGCCTCCTGGGAGCTAAAGTAATATGTTAGTTACTAATATGTGACACTTATTGTTAGTTACTGTCACTTATTGAAGATTACTAGATGCCAGCCAGTGTCCTTTGCACTTTACGAATATCATTAATTTTTACAAATACCCTGTGAAAGAAAATCATAATGAGGTACATAGCTTTCTTCAAGGAGAGAAAAACTTTTTACTAAAACTTGGAAATATTAGGTAATTGAGTCTATTTTTTAATATTTTTATTATTGATTTCAGAGAGGAAGAGAGAGGGAGAGAGAGATAGAAACATCAATGATGAAAGAGAATCACTGATCAGCTACCTCTTGCATGCCCCCTACTGGGGATTGAGCCCACAACCCGGGCAAGTGCCCTGACCAGGAATTGAACTGTGACTTCCTGGTTCATAGATTGATGCTCACCACTAAGCCACGCCGGCCAGGCTTGAGTCTATTTTTAAAGGATATTTCCAACATAATTGGCAATTATTTTCAGTTGTAGCTTAACAGATGATGTACAACGCCATTTCTGAAATTCTGCTGTTGGTTCTTGGAAAGAATAACAAGAGTATGTCCAGGAAATGTTGAGCAGGTTAGTGAGGCATTTTGAAATGTTACTGCTTGTGGAAAGATTAAAGTCACTGTGGCTCATTACCAAGAGAAGAGAATAGTTAGACATCTATCTTCAGATATTAAAAAAGGGTATTTTGTACAGAACAGATTAGATTTTTTAATTATTATTACTAGAGGCCTGGCACATGAAATCATTCGCAGGTAAGGTCCCTAGGCCTGGCCTGCAATTAGGGCCATCTTCCCTGGCTGCCCACAGCCAGTCCCACCCCCTGCTGCCACCCACCCCCAGGTCCCCCATCTCAGGCGATCTGATCCTGCTGGCCAGAGGGAGGGACCAAGAAGTCGGCCATTCCTGCCTGCTTGCCGGCCCCACCCCCGCTGCAGGTCGCCCTCTGTGTGTGGGGTGATTGTGGGGCAGGGGCGTTGGCCTGGTACCGCCCGCATCTCCCACCACCCACCCTGGTTCCCCATTCACCATCAGGCAATCAGAGCCTGCCGGCTTGGGGGAAAGACCGAGAGGTAGTCAGTATGCCTCATAGTGACTGGTCGAGCAGTGGTTCTGGTCGTTCCACCTGGTTGTTAGGGTCAATTTGCATATTACCCTTTTATTATATAGGATTTTGCTTCAAGACACAAATAATATTAATGAGAGGGGAGAGGGAGATTTTATGAATGAATTAGTTCCCTTCCCATTGCAATAAGTGCTGAAGGTTAACATCAGGGTAGAGAGTTTGTTTTCATTCTTTTTTAAAATTTTTAAAAATATATTTTCATTGATTTCAGAGAGGAAGGGAGAGGGAGAGAGAGGTAGAAACATCAATGATGAGAGAGAATCATTGATTGGCTGTCTCCTGCACACCCCACATTGAGGATAAATACCTGGAAATATGCCCTGACCAGGAATGGAACTGTGACCTTCTGGTTCATAGGTCAATGCTCAACCACTGATCTGCACCTGCTGGGATGTTTTCGTTCTTTTAAAATATATTCTCAAATAAATATAAAACAGTCTTACCAAAAAATGAGAGAGAAGGAAAAAAAGAAAGGGGGAAGAGGTAGAGAATGAAAAAATCATAAAGGATAATTATCAAAGATTTCTTTAAGAGGTAAATGTAAAGTAATTTAAGGTGATAGTCACTATTTTCTTATAAGAATAATAAAGTTTGCCTAATATATGATCTGGCAAGTTTATAAAACATCAGAAAAACAATCACATGAAAAAGACACTAAGAAATAAAAACCCAATGTTGATGAAAGTATGATGGGTATTCTTATATATTTCTGATGAGACTATGTATAAATTGATACATTCAAACAAAAACCAATTTGACAGTATAGAACATTTAAACTTTCATCCTATAATTCTACTTCTGGGCATCTATCCTAGTGAAATATTCTATTTTTAAAATATTCTTTTTTGAAATTCTTTATTGTTTAAAGTATTACATAAGTCTTCTTTTTCCCCCACTGACCTCTCCCCATCTTCCCCCATCCCCCAGCACATGCCCTCACTCCCCTATTGTCTGTGTCCATTGGTCATGCTCATATGCACGCATACAAGTCCTTTGGTTGATCTCTTACCCCTCACCCCCCCCCTTCCCTCATAGATTGGACAGTCTGTTCGATGCTTCTATGACTCTAGTTCTTTTTTTGTTCATCAGTTTATGTTGTTCATTATATTCCACAAATAAGTGGGATCATGTGATATTTGTCCCATTAGCATGTCTTGCATTGCTGGGTTGGTAGTGATAAACTACCTTAGGCTTTTTTTTTGTCTGTGAAGCTACTGATTTCCCCTTCAATTTTGAATGATATCCTTGCTGGATAGAGTATTCTTGGACTCAGTCCCCTATCCTGCATCACTTTGAATACTTCCTTCCGTTTCTTTCTAGTCTGATGTGTTTCTGTTGAGAAATCATTTGATAATCTAGTGGGAGATCCCTTCTAGGTAACTCTCTGTCTCTTTCTTGCAGCCTTTAAGATTCTCTCTTTATCATTAACATTTGCCATCATAATTATCATGTGTCTTGGTATGGGTCTTTTTGGGTTCATCTTGTTTGGAACTCTCTGTGCTTGTGTGACCTTCTTCCCCAAATCAGGGAAGTTTTCTGACATTATTTCTTCAAGTAAGTTTTTTAACCCTTGTTCTTCTTGTCATTCTGGCACTCCTATTATACATATGTTGCTTTGTTTCATGTTGTCCCAAAGCTCCCTTAAGCTCTCCTCCTGCCTTTTAATTTTTTCTCCAATTGCAGTTCAAATTGGATGTGTTTTGCTGCCCTGTCTTCTAATTCACTAATTTGATCCTCCACTTCTTCTAGTCTACTGTTGAAAACTTCCATAGTGTTTTTTATTGTAGCTATATCACTCTTTATTTCCTCTTGATTCTTACATAAGTTGATTTTCTCATCCATTCGATTTATGAATTGTATGACCCTTATTCTGAATTCTTTGTCTGACAAATTGCATGCCTCCATTTCATTTAGTTCCTTTTCTGGCAATTTCTCCTTATCTTTCCTTTGGGGTTTTCTTTGTCTCCTCATTTTTGCTCTTACCAAAGGATCTAGGCAACGAGTCACACTGGGCCTGTGACTGCAGCGGTGGGCTTGGTGGCAGGTTGCACATTCACCAGGCCCGGGGTCGATGTGTTGGACTTGGCGGCGATTCACACGGTCACGGTACGCAGGGTTGCTGCATGAGGCACCTGGTGTTTCTGCGTAGGGCTTGGCTGCTCACGTTTGGTTGCAGTGCCTGGGGTTGCTGCGTTGGGCTTGGTGGCAGCTAGCATAGTCATGGCATCCAGGGTTGCTGTGTAAGTCTTGGCTCCCGGGGTTGCTGCATAAGATTTGGCTGTTCATGTGTGGTCACAACGTCTGGGGCAAAAATGTCTGATCAGCAGGAGGGGAGCGTGCTCCAGAACTCATAGGAGCCTGTGGCTGGGGAGGCTGGAGTCTCTGTTCTTGGGTCCACAGCCGAGGCAGCAGTTCCCTGGCTGGAGTGGCTGTAGGGTCCCAGGTGGTGTCTGAGGGCACCCTGGACGGAGGTGAGGCTGGGCTCCCAGTGACAGCAGCTCTCCCCTTCAAGATGGTGCAGCCTCTGTGGCAGAGCCTGCTGCCCTGAGAGAGAGTGCAGCAATAGCAGAGGCTGCCCAGCTAGGGGAGCCTGGTCCGCTGGCCCCCAAAAGTCCTGCAGAATCTAACTGTCACACACACACACACACACACACACACACACACACACACACACCACACGTCCACATACTCCCCTTTCACTTCCTCACTTATTCACACTTTCTCCCTCACTGCTATCCTGCTGGCTGCCATCTTCCTTCCATGAAATATTCTTCTTAATACATTTTTAATTGATTTTTTACAGAGAGGAAGGGAGAGGGATAGAGAGTTAGAAACATCGATGAGAGAGAAACATTGACTTGTTGCCTCCCGCACACCCCCCACTGGGGATGTGCCCGCAACCAAGGTACATACCCTTGACTGGAATCAAACTGGGACCCTTCAGTCCGCAGGCCAAAGCTCTAGCCACTGAGCCAAACCGGTCAGGGCCCGTGAAATTGTTAGGTCGGAGAGAGCCCAGGATCGGATACATGCAGACATGACAAGATAATGGACTTCCCCTGGAATTTCTCACAGATCAAGGTGCCAGACACAGATACGGACTTCTGAATACCCCCGCCCATCCCCTGCAGCAGAGAATTCCTCAGCTCATGTCCCCGCCCCTCACCCAACCCCAGTATAAAAAAAGTGCCCCCCTCCCTGTTGGGGTGAATCCACGTGCCCTGTCTTTGGGGTACATGGGTCTCCCGGGGACGCAGAATAAACCTTTTCCTTTCCTTTCTTTTCTGATTCACTGGACTCTATTTTTTGTGCCGCCTCCTGAGCCACCTAACCTAACAGAAATATTCTTAAATAAAAAGTTATGAGTCAGGTATATTTATTATAGTGGTTTTTAAATAGTAGAAAAATGGAAATAATAGAAATCCAATTATAGAAGAATAATATGTTAGCTATGATAAATGCACTTGCTAGAACATTATGTGTCATAAAAAAGATGTTTTTAAATAAAGTATACCGATATAGAAAAATATTTGTTGACATGTGGGTAGACCCTCAAAGAAGAACAGTTCAAATAACCAAAATAGGCCCTGGCAGGGTAGCTCAGTTGGTTAGAGTGTGTGTCCCCATATGCCAAGGTTGAGAATTCAATTTCCAGTCAGGTCACATACAAGAAGCAACCAATGAATGCATAAATAAGTGGAACAACAAGTAGATCTCTCTCTCTCTCTCTCTCTCTCTCTCTCTCTCAATTCCTCTCTATCTTAAAAAAAAGAAAAGATTAATAAACATAACCAAATATTTTTTAAATTCTAATTATTTACTTGGCTCTCATCTAAAATTGTTAATAAATTCCCATTTATATACCCTGTAATACTTCGCACATCTCTTTTTTCTGTCATTTTCAAATTTCTATAAGTCCACATTATTGGGAGTCTCTTATTTGCACACCACAATCCATTTCCTCTTCCACTTTTCTCAACTGCTTTCCTTTTCTCTCCATCCCATTTTGTCAGTTGTAACCTAAATAGAAGTGTTACTAGAAAGGTCTCCCAACAGAAGGGCCAGGATTTTCTACTGAGGGAAACCACAGTTTGCCACCTTAACGGAAGCTTTACGGGATATTGCTTTTTTTAAAGCAGATTATATTTAAGAAACAGAAGACTCCAAAAGAATCTTTGATTATCCTTCTTTGCCTGCCTAATGAAATAGAGAAACCTGCTAAAAGTAAGGAAGCTATTCACCTTAGCTATTTCTCTTAGCTATTCAACTTAGCATATGTGAGTTAAGTGCAAATCCAAATGGGCCTGTTTGTTTGACTCCTCTGTGTCCCATTGTTAATGTGTGACTCAGCAAGAATTTTTTTACCACATGTTAGCTCTTTCTCACCTACCTGTGACTTGTCTCTTTCCCTTTGAAATCCTAACCCTCTGACTCCTTCTCCTTAGTCCAGAATAGGATATAAGCCTCAAAGGCCCACTGCATCCCCAGTGTTCACATTCTTATACCCCCCTATATATATATGTGTATATATATATATATATATATATATATATATATATATATATATGTAATAACTTTGGTTGTTTCCTCCTATTAATCTCTCTCATGTTAATTTGATTATTACTCCAGCCAAAGGAATTTACAAAGGTGGGAGAAAAATTATTTTTTCTGCCCCCACACTATAAAAATGAAAACTTCTATTGGAAGTGAGGGTAGGAGCAGAGTTTGCCACCCAAAAATATGCTTTTTGGGATATTATTTTTAGCTGGTTGTTTCAAAGAAATGAAAGACCCAAGAAAAAAATCTTTGATCTCTCTAACTACCTAAAAGAATTTAGATAAAGAAACTGCTCCAGAAAGGAAGCTATCATAGCAAACTATAGTTTAATATGAACTAGTGTTAACATAAAAAACATTCAAACTTGTAAAGAATTTTTGTGAGTTTACTTGAATGAAACTGTCAACAATTTCCGGGAAGCATATTCTCAATGTATTGAGATAATGCTTCAGAAAATGGCGGTTTTTCACCTTGTTTTATAAATTACAATCAAAGGAGGAGACTTAAGTGGATTACATGAAATCCATTGCTGATAGATTAGGGAGAAAGCAAAGGTGAGGAGGAGAGGGGTAACCTCTGGGATTGAATAAAAAGTAAAATGATAGACACATGCTTCTTTTACTTAGGTGAGTACAGGATAGTTAATAATCAACAGTTAACAAGATCACAGGAACAATGAGGGAATTGGGGGTCTCCTCCCTGGCACCCTGGTGCAGTAGTTGTGCCCTGATGGGGTCCAGAAAAAGGGAAGTTACAAGTTATTCTGAGATTCCAAAGGTACGTTATAGTAGATGCAAAAAGACAATAGGTTTGTTAAGATCAAAGTTGATCTTTGTCAGGAAAGATAACGGCCTAGGACATGACTAGCCACCATAGACTGCTTTTTATTTAAAATGTCTAATTTCAGCCTGGCTGGCATGGCTTAGTGGTTGAGCATTGACCTATGAACCTGGAGATCATGGTTCACTTCCAGTCAGTCACATGCTTGGGTTGTGGGCTCCGTCTCCACTGTGGGGCATGCAGGAGACAGCCAATCAGTGATTCTTTTTTATCATTGATGTTTCTATCTCCTCTCCCTCTCCCTTCCTCTCTGAAATAAAATATATCTATACTAATAATAGAGGAATATGCAAATTGGCCAGGACGCCATCACGTAACAACCAATCAGGATGGGGGTGGGGCCGAGGCAAAGAGCTCTCATCACGCCTGTGCCAGGGGTCCAAAGGGCACAGAGAGGAAAGGAGAGCAGGTAGGCAGTTAGGAGGATAAGGCCAGGAAGGGAGAGCAGTTAGGCAGTTAAGGGGATCAGGCCAGAAGGGGAGAGCAGTTAGGGCCATCAGGCTGGCAGGGGAACAGTTAGGGGCATCAGGCAGGCAGGCAGGTGAGCAGTTAGGAGCCAGTGGTTCTGGATTGTGAGAGGGATCCTGGATTGGAGAGGGTGCAGGCCAGGCTAAGGGACCCCCCTCCCGCGTGCACAAATTTCATACACCGGGCCTGTAGTATATCTATATATCTATAATAATAAAAGCATAATATGCTAATTAGACCAGACAGCCAAATGACCTTCCAGACGTCCTTCCAGATGAAAGCCACAGCTACAAGGGCCAAGCCCCTTGCACAAATTTCATGCATTGGGCCTCTAGTGTATGTATGTATGTGTATGTGTAGATAGATAGATAGATAGATAGATAGATAGATAGATAGATAGATAGATAGATAGATCTATCTATCTATCTATCTATCTATCTATCTATCTATCTATCTATATGAAAGGGGCCACATGCTTACCTGACAAGCTCAGGGGAGGCCTGCATGGTGGTTGTGCAAGCTCAAAGATCTAAAATAACCACAAAAGATGGTCTGAAAATTAAATATTTAATTACAAACAGGTTATGGTCAGTAGTCATGTCTTTTTCCCTGAAAAAGATCAACTTAGATCTTAACTGAGCCCATTTGTCTTTTTGCCTCTAAGATAACATATCTGTGAGATGTCTGGGTAACTTGTAATTTCCTTTTTTTCCCCCAGACCCCTCAGGGCACAACAAATGGCACCAGGACATTCCCCCACTGTTGTTGTTATCAAGTTAATTGTCAACTGTTAATTATGTTAAACTATCCTGTATCCATCTATGTAAAAGAAGCATATGTCTATCATTTCACTTTTTACCCTATCCCAGAGGTTTCCCCACTTTGCTTTATCCCACCTCCTTAATCTATCACCAATGAATTTCATGTAACCCACCTATGTCCCTTTCCTTTGATTGTAATGTATAAATACAGATGTAACCCGCCATTCTCTGGAGCATTATCTCAATTCGTTGAGGTTCTGCTTCCTGGCATATGTCGACAGTTTGGCTCAAACTCACAAAATTCTTTATAGGTCTGAATGCTTTTTACATTAACACATATATATATATAATTTTTTTTAAGTTTAATTTCAGACCATTCTTTGTGGTTACTTTAGGTCTCTGAATTTGAAAGGTGTTGTAAATGCTTCCCTCCACGTCCCGCGTGGTTCAGGGTTCAGGATCTGGAAGAGGAGCCGCACACAAATGAAAGAGAAGAGACAAGAGATAATTTGGAAATATTGGGGTGCCGGGGTCCAGGCCCAGTGGTCCAGGGGTTCCCAAAGGTGTGGACGGAGTCGGCGAAGAATGTTTTACACGGAGACAGTGTTCAGAACTCTCTAGCTCTCTTTAGTCTCCGTGGATCTTCCTGTGCCTGGCTGAGGCCACAGAGAAAGATCCCAAGGCAAACTGAGCCTTTATTTTATAGTCACAGGTAAACAAGGTAGTGGTTACCATAGTTACACAGTTCTTGTGAGTTTTACTTGTTTTGGCCACTTCCTGCACTTCCCTCAGCCCATTAGCTTCCCAGATAAGATCTGGGGAGCGTCATAAGGTCAAGCCTAATTATGCTAAGAGGACTGTGCCCTCTAAGCTGGGACTTGTTTGTGACTTTGCCAACAGGTCAGTCCGAGGCTTAATCCTATATCGGCTCCCCACAGAAAGGCAGCCTTGCAGGCCTTCCCTGAGCTTGTCAGGTTAGGATGTGGCCTTTTTCATCCACACTACTGTGTGATAGGGAGGAACCTAGCAAAGCCAGTTTGATCAAAGTTCTCTCTGTGTCCCATGGTTAAAAGTGGCCCTGAAAACATTTGTTTACCAAACATATGCTTTGCCATACCCACATGAATTGCCTTACTGCCTCTTGAAACCCCAAATTATAAAACCCACTTCTCCTTAGTTCAAGGTGACATAAAAGCCTTGGGTCTCATCCTATATAATAAAAGGCTAATATGCAAATTATCCCCTTGACCGGGAGTTTGACCAGGGGATGGGGCCGGCTGGCCAACCGCCCATGGCCCCTCCCCCTGGTTGGCCCAGCCTGATCACCCTGATCGGGGTGGGCCGGCTGGACCTACCTATGCATAAATTCATGCACAGGGCCTCTAGTATTCTTATGGAAACCCTGTATATATGTATTAAATTTGGTCATTTTCTGCTGATAATCCATTTCATGTCAATTTGACTATTAAAGCAGCTAAAAGAACTTATAAAAATAGGAGAAAAATTCTTTTACCACCTAGAACTATGTCCTAGGATCCTGCCAAGCCCTTCCTGAGTTACAGAAGTCTGATTTACATATGTTCTAGTTACCCTGAGGGGCCAGAACACTGACATAGTTAGCTGTTAATAGGAAATATATCAAGAGGAAAGAAAACAGAAGTAAGGGCTTAAACAAACTTTAAATTGCTTTCTTGTTTTTGATTTTTTTAAAAAAAAATTCCCATTTCTAAACATAATTGATATGACTAGAGCCCTGCTGATCTCTTTGATTAAATGAGAAAAGATTAATTGCTTCTCTTTGCACCTCACTAGATACTTCCTATAATATCCTGTTTTCTGTTAACTAATGAATAATTCAATTAAAAGTCAGTAGAATTATAACTAGGTGGAAGAAGTCCCATGAGGTTTTGAAACTGGACAACCAATGGGTTCAAACTGCCTGCCACTATTTGAGCCAATTCAGCAGAGACTGGGTTGAATCATATGAGCGTTTATTCTAATAATCCTGGCAATATGAGAAAGCAGCAGATCACCCACAAAAATCTGCAGTCCCCCATAAGCCAGCTGCTTATATAGGATTGGACAAAGATTACATGGGGAAGTAGGGATTACAGGCATGGGAAGTAGGCAATGGGGGCTGGGGTAGGACTCCATTGTTTGGACAACAATCTTTCCATGATAATAGGCAGCTCTTGAATGAGAATGGCCCACATTTCAAGATTGACTCCCAGGTCCAAGGTTGACTCCCAGGTCCTGGGGGTGCACAACTCCCAGCCAGGTTAGAATGTCCTTTCATTAACCAGCACAAGGCACTTATGGTTAACAGAGCATGATTAATATTTCCTATAAACAGAGAACATATTTGCCAATGATATATCTGATAAAGGGTTAATATCCAAAATATATAAGGAACTCATACAACTTAGAAGGAAGATAAACAATCCAATCAAAAAATGGGCAAAGGACCTAAATAGACACTTCTCCAAAGTGGCATACAGATGGCCAAGAGGCATAAAATAATGCTCAAAGTCACTGATCACCAGAGAGATGAAAATTAAAATGACAATGAGGTATCACCTCACACCTGTCAGAATGACTACCACCAACAAATCAAAAAATGACAAGTGCTGGTGAGGATGTGGAGAAAAGGGAACCCTAGTACACTGCTGGTGGGAATACAGACTGGTGCAATCATTATAAAAAACTGTATAGAGTTTCCTCAAAAAATTAAATATGGAACTGCCATTTGACTCAGTGATCCCATTTCTAGGAATATACCCAAGAAACCCAAAACACCGATCAGAAAGAATGTATGCACCCCTATGTTCATAGCAACACAATTTAAAATAGCTAAGATCTGGAAATAACCCAAGTGCTCATCAGTAGATGAGGGGATAAAAAAGCTGTGGTACATTTATACCATGGAATACTATGCAGCAGTAAAAAAGAAGAATCTCTTACCCTTTGAGACAGCATGGAAGGACCTGGAGAGTATCATGCTAAGTGAAATGTCAGAGAAAAACAAGTATCACATAATCTGAGGCCAGTGCTGGGGCTCAAAGGGCATCTGCACAGTGAGCGGGGTCCCTCAGGCTGGTGGGGTCCCTTGGCCTGGCCTGTGGAGATTGGGCCAAAACTGGTAGTCCGACATCCCCTGAGGGGTCCTGGAGTGCGAGAGGGCACTCTACAAAGTTGCTGTTTCTTGGCAGCTCCTGCTTTGAGCATCTGCCTTCCGGCTGACGGTGAGGACATTGTGTTCATGGTCCCCTGGCTGCCCCTTTGGCAGCTGAACCTAAGCCCCTGGCCCTGTCACTGAGAGTCTGGAGAGGATGAGCCCGAGACAGCTCCAGTCTGGCTCTGGCTCCAGGCCCTTAACCTTCAGCGGCAGCAGGTGCTAGGGGAGCAGCCAGAGGCCACACCTGGTTCTGGTTGGTTCCAGAACAGCAGCTCCCCTCACCCTGGGGAGATTGGGGAGAGGAGAGAGAGCATGAATATCCCCGAGGTTTCTAGTTAAGCAGCGTTTTCCTGCTAATGTTATGGTTTTCCTCCTAAAGCTAGTCTTTTATCTTATATAATAAGAGAGGAATATGCTAATTAGCCGGGAAGCCCTCCGGGATAATGTCTGGCAGGAGAAGGTGGGTGTGGCTGCGGGCTGCATGAGGCCAGGCATATGAGGCTGTGTCAAATAAAATAAAATGCATTCACATGCCCGAAGACGACAGAGTTCAAGGAGGAAGGGCTCCAGTTTCCTTTCTCATACCCAGCTAAGAGGACTCCCTAGGGCAGCTCTCCCCTCCGAGCCCTGAGCAGGACGGGCGCTC
Organism: Myotis myotis; assembly: GCF_014108235.1. NCBI lineage: Eukaryota > Metazoa > Chordata > Mammalia > Chiroptera > Vespertilionidae > Myotis > Myotis myotis. Next base: position 181,571,542 of record NW_023416335.1, read on the forward strand.
CGCTCCGACCCAGGAGCCCTGAAGGGAGGCGGAACAAAGTGCTTTCCCTCTAGGAGCCGGCTCTCCCTGGGAGTCCAGAAATCCACCTTCTAGGGCGACTGCACAGCAGCCAGGCCTGGCAAGCCTCAGAGAGGGCGACCTACCTGGAGGCCATGCAGCTACCATAGTTGAAGTCGCCCTCGATGGAGGAGCGGGGGTAGTGGGGATCAGAGTTGGCCATGTCAGCAATGGAACCCCAGCTCCCTGCTGAATCACTAGAGCACAGGGTCCGCAGGCCCCTGCAGAGAGCAGACAGCATGTGCCCTGACTGGGAATCAAATTGTGACCTCCTGGTTCATAGGTAGATGCTCAACCACTGAGCCACGCCGGTTGGGATGGGAGGAAAGTATTAATGTTTTTTTAGCCCCCACAGTTTGGGGAACCAGCCAGGAGAATTACTGGCTGGGACACTGTTACCTCCCTGCACGGCTGCAGTAGAGATTATGGACAGCCGGGATAAGTGGTAAGTATTCTACCCTGTCAGCCTCTATGATCTCTTGTCTGCAAGGTCTGGTGGAAATTGGAAGTGGTGGGGATTTTTCCTTTTCCAAATTTAGATTGGCAGGAAAAAATATTTGTGAAGCTAAGCTAGTTTCTTGGGCCTAGCGACTCTTGGGGGTTTTTATTTTATTTTTATTGATCCTTCTCCCCCAGAGATGATTATTTTATTCTTTTATGTTTATGTCTTTTATGTGGTTTTGCATTGAAAAGAAAATACCATAGACATAGAACACAGGCATAGATTCCCACTAAGCCTGTTGTTAGAGCTGGCCTCACAGGATGGGGAGTTAAATGGTTCTCTTTAGACCATAGTCTGTCCAGGCAAACGTTGCCATGAATCTTTATATATAAACTGAATGAGGTTTTTCCTTCTGTCTTGTTCTATGTCCTCAGAGCTTGGCTTGTGACCAATGGAAATATTTTCTCTGGTCTCCACCATCTGGAAGGGGCATTTACCAGGGTACACCTGGTGGCCAGTCATCTAAACTTTTGTTGTTAGTGCTAGAAACATCCCATTCCCCATAGCACCTGCCTGGTGCCACAAACTAGCAGGCTTGTGGATGGAGGCATCTCACATTTTGTGGGAGGCCAGAGACACCATATGCACACCACCATTCTCACTGCCTGTGTAATGAAGGACTGTGCATTCTGTTTTGGATCAATGAGGGCTGCTAAAATATTTACAACTAGCCTGGCTGGCATGGCTAAGTGGTTTATTATTGATCTATGAACCAGGAGGTCACGATTCAATTCCTGGTCAGGGCACATGTCCGGGTTGCAGGCTAGATCCCCAATGTGGGGTGTGCAGGAGGCAGCCTATCAATGATTATTTCTCCTCAATGATGTTTCTATCTCTCTCTCCCTCTCCTTTCCTCTCTGAAATCAATAATGAAAATATGTTTAAAAATAAAACATTAACAACTAATCTTTTGTCTGGCCAGTGTGGCTCAGTGGCTGAGCATTGACCTATGAACCAGGAGGTCACGGTTCGATTCTCAGTCAGGGCACATGCCTGGGTTGTGGGCTCGATCCCCAGTGTTGGGCGTGCAGGAGGCAGCCCATCAATGATTCTTTCTCATCATTGATGTTTCTATCTCTCTCTCCCTCTCTCTTCCTCTCTGAAATCAATAAAAACATATTTAAAAACAAACAAACAAAAACAACAACTAATCTTTTGCACCCTTCGTGGAAGCCATTTTGCTTCCTTGGTTAAGCTATAAAAGGCTTACTGGTTGAAATCCTGAAACTGGACACTAAATGGGTCCAAGACCACCTGCCATTACTTGAGCCAAATTAAACAGAGACAAGATTGAATCATATATGAGCCTTTACTCCAATAATGCCAGCAGTATGGAGAGAGCAGCAGGTCATCCTGTAAATTCTACTCTACCATCCCCCACTAGCCAGCTGATTATACAGGGATAAGGAAGATGGGTTATGTGCAAGGGTGAAGGCGGCAGGATAAGGACTTCAGGGTTCGTGGTTCATGTGACTCTTTCCAGGATCTTGAAGTCCGATAACAAGATAGTTAATTTTCTATGAGGTTAAAAACAGCTCAGCCTGTTCCTGGGACGGGAGAATGGTCAGCATTCCTGAGGCAAACCCCCAGAGGGGATAAGGACCCAAGCACAGTAATGAAGTCAAAGTGTGTCCTGTCCTTGGTCTGCTCTCAAAATGTATTTCCTTTTCTGAGTAATGGACCCAGTTGTGCTCTGAGGCATCTTATCTGTTTACAGCCCTGTTTTTCTCCTTGCAACGCATCCTCCAGTTTCCCAGGGCCTCCAGTTTCCCAGGGCCTTATCTATAGTTAGTAAAGTGAATACTCATTAAACAACTGTGGTCCTATTCCTATTCCATGCCCTTTCTCTATCAATCCTACTGTCACTGGCCAAATGATGGGTATTTTCAATGAAAAACAAACAAACAAACTTCTAAATTTAAAAATTTTAGAGAACTTATATTGGAATAATAACTAGCCATTAAGCCACCTTTAATAAGATGGAAGACAGAAATTAAAACAAAAACCAAAAGTCCACTCAAACCCCTTCCGACTTACCTTCAGATATTTGCAGATATTGTAAAAAAATTTAGGGCACTGGAAGAACAATCGCTTGGCACTTAAGAAAAAGGAGCCCGGCTGGCATGTCTCAGTGGTTGAGCGTTGACCAGGAAGTCACCGTTCCATACCTGGTCAAGGCACATGCCTGGGTTGCAGGCTCAGTCCCCAGTCTGGGGCATGCAGGGGGCAGCCAAAAAATGACTCTGTATCATCATTGATGTTTCTATCTCTCTCTCCCTTCCTCTCTGAAATATATATATATATATATATATATATAAAATAGGAAAAAATAAATACACAGAATATAGCTAGTCTTAAGACTTTTGAGTTTGCTATTTAGCTTTCTGGGTTTTACAGATGCTAATTGGGTTCATTTAAAAGGGAAAATCAAGATATTTCCCAGAAAGGTGGAAAATTTTTAAAGGTTATTGAGATAAAATATTATAATAACTGGTATTTGAACAGGTTTTAAAGGATTTAACAACTGATCAGGAAGCTGATTGTTCTAAGTCTGAAAGGAATATTTTGAAAGTCTCCATGGGTCTTCCTGCTGAGTAATGAGAAATGTAAAAGAGGGTGAGGTAATTGAAGGGAAAAAACGCACTTCACAAACATGAGCAGCTCAAGTCGCCCATGCTTGATACCTCCCTTCCCACTTCTCCAGCCTCCTTAAAAATTGTAAAAGGCAAATGTGTCTTCTTTACAGTTATTAGTAATTCTGTTTATGTGTATGATCTGTTTGTGATATCTGTGTTTGTGTTTATACATGATGTGTTTTCTGCCTCAGGATGGTATAACTAGGTTGAAATATTTTGTTGGCATAAAGGAATTAAATACTTATATAAATTAAGAAAAGAAACTATCCCAAATGTTTTTCAGAATCATATGATCTGGGGAAATATTTGATGTTAAACCTGGTTTAGGTTTAGTTTGATTAAATAAACATGTCTTTTAGAGTTACTAATATTGAATATGGTATTTTGTTTTACCTGGCTTTAAAAAATAAGTTCCTGTCATCTCCGTTACATAAGTTGTCAAGAAAATGGCTTATATAATTATATTCTATGTCATGTATACCTAAATAGTTTTCTAAAGTATGCTGGTAACTTAAAATTTTAGAGTTTTACTAAGTTACGTTAAATGACAAAAATGGGGTATCTAGATATTTTGAAATAACATGAAATACTGAAATATTGGTTGCTAGATAAGTCTTAAGTTTATCTACTTTTAGCTTATTATAGAGGAAGATGAATTTGGATCTATTAATGAAAATGTCTTATACTTTATTAAACAGTTGTAAGTAGATTTGCCAATAAAAGAGCCTATTTATTATGCAAGTTATGATTTTTTTCATAAATTTGCCAACCTAAATAATGCTAATTATTTACTTTTTAGTTGTCATTAAAAATTGAGGTTTCTTGGATAGAATGTCGGCCTGCGGACTGAAAGGTCCCAGGTTCGATTCCGGTCAAGGGCGTGTACCTGGGTAGGAGATGTGCAGGAGGCAGCTGATCGATGTTTCTCTCTCACCGATGTTTCTAACTCTCTATCGCTCTCCCTTCCTCTCTGTAAAAAATCAATAAAATATATATTTTTTTTAAAAAAAAATTGAGGTTTCTAAGGGTTAAGAATTCTAATTAAGTTGGAAAGAAACTATGTTTTTGGTAATAAAAGGTATAAGATATGGAGATACATTTAAAGGAAATTAAAGGAAAATAATTTTGTCTTAACTTGGTTATTTCTAAATAAGAAGAGGTAAAGTAAAAGGGACTAAGAAAGTTGTAAAATACTTGTAAAGAGAAATCTTAAGTAAAGTTTATATGGTTAAGCTGAGTAATACTGGAATAAGTTTAAGTAAATAAATTTAAATGTCAAAAGCTAATAATTAAAATTTAGTTCTTTTTAAAATATATTTTTATTGATTTCAGAGAGGAAGGGAGAGGGAGAGAAAGGTAGAAACCTCAATGATGAGAGAGAATCATTGATCAGCTGCCCCCTGCAAGCCCCCACACACTCGGGCATGTGCCCTGACAGGGAATTGAACCATGACCTCCTGGTTCATAGGTTCCTCCTAAGCCATGCCAGTGGGGCAAAATTTGGTTCTTTTTCACCCTGTTAAATGGACGAGGTTTTTCCTGTATTTATTGTTTTTATTGTTCTATTTCTGATGTTAGGGAAAATGTTCTACCTAGAAAACAAAGATTCTATGTTTTATTAAAATAGTTATATTGTGTTAATCAGGTTCTTGATTACTTAAGAAAACCATCTTCTCAACCCTAAGAACTAAAGTTTTGATAGACTATATTTATGTTTGCCACCTTTTATTGTCACTTTGGGTAAATTAATAATTTAATATTGCTTCATAATGACATATTATTTTTTGGTCAAGTATGATTGATAACCTTCCCAGGGTTTAAATTTAAAAAATACTTTCTCTTAATCTAGAATGGCTTTGGGTTATTCCAATGAACCTTTAGAATGCCTCCGTTTGTTCTCTCTCTCTTTATAAAAGAGAAATTTAAAACTAATTAGGCCTATTTGATATGCTTCAATTACATGGGAAATAGAAATCTTGGGGCCATGGAGTGAGAGGATAGGTGATGGCAGTGATTCATTTCCCCCAACACGATTTTACACAGCTTTACCCCACACAAAGATATACCTTAACACCAGGAAGACAAGCAATCCAATTAAAAAATGGGCAAAGGACCTGAATAGACACTTCTCTAAAGTGGACATACAGGTGGCCAAGAGACACATGAAAAAATGCTCAAAGTCACTAATCATCAGAGAGATGTAAATGAAAATGACAATGAGGTATCACCTCACACCTGCCAGTATGGCTACCATCAATAAATCAACAAACAATAAGTGCTGGCAAGGTTGTGGAAAAAAGGGAACTCTAGTACACTGTGGTGGCAATGCAGACTGTTGCAGCCACTGTGGAAAACAGTATGGAAGTTCCTCAAAAACATTAAAAATGGATCTTTTGCTTGACCCAGCAATCCCACTCCTGGGAATATATCCCAACAATCCTGAAACACCAATGAGAAAGAATATATGCATCCCTATGTTCATAACAGCATTATTTACAATAGCTAAGATCTGGAAACAGCCCTAGTGCCCATCAGTGGATGAAGGGATAAAAAGCTGTGGTACATTTACACAATGGAATACTATGCAGCTAAAAAAAAAAAAAAAAAGAAGGATTTCTTGCCCTTTGAGACAGCATGGATGGACTTGGAATTATTATGCTAAGTGAAATGAGCCAGTTAGAAAAAGACAAATATAAATATCTCATGATCTCACTTATAAGTAGAATCTAAAGAACAAAATAAACTGAACAAAATAGGTCCAGAGGTATGAATGCATGGAACAGAAAAACAGACCTCATTGGGGTGGGAAGAAATTAACCAAAGAACATATCCAGAGGGTGGGCAAGGGCTAGCGGCATCAGCAGTCATCCCACCAGCAACAGAAGCCAAGGACTACCCTACCCCCTCCCTTCTAGCCAGCACTCCCTTCTTCAGTGCTTACTTTCACTTCAATAAACTCACTGTGCTTCACTGAATCTTTCTGGCTCAACCTTGAATTCTTTCTTGTCCAGTGACAGGACCTGACCCATTATTGGGTTGAGGCCTCCTTTGGCCTCCCTGTGGCATCACCTTACTTACATGGTTCACAGTAGTCTTTCCAGATATGGAACAAAGGTTGCTTTCCTGGGGATGGGGGGGGGGGGGGGGGGTGGTGGTGGCAAAAAAGAAGGTCAAGACAATTTAAGGGACCTCGAACTTGAGGAATTCACCCAAATCTATGGGTATTGCAGGAAGAGTCTGATGGTTTCTTAGCCTGAGAGTCTAATTAAAGTTCAATTTGGGGATTCCTTATGAAATTCCAGCAAAGCAAATAAGGGGGGGGGGGGTTTAAAAAGGAGACATGTGTAATACTCTTTGTAATACTTTAAGCAATAAAATAAATAAATAAAAGAGCCTATATGATCAATTACTATTCTTGTTGTATTTATAGAAATAATTTAGCAAAATTTATTGAAATCAGACTTATGTAGTAAATAGTCTAAATTTGACTATCTTTGAGAAAAATGGAGGTGATTCTGGGAGAGAAATTGTATTTCCATAATACATAGTTGTGGATATTAGGTTCTAGTTCAGTTAATTGTCTTTAAAGTTATTTTTTGCCTATAAACTGGACTGGATCCTTAATTTTTCTAGGTTTTTTTTTTTTTTTTTAAATATTTGGCTATAAGCTAGCCTTTGAACTAATGTCTCATTTTTCTCCCATCCTTTGACTTGGGTTTATTGGGAACTAAAACTTCTTTTTTTGAGCCTTACGATTGCAAATTGCAGCAAAAAGACGTGACATAACCTTGAGAAATTGTTACAACAGCTTAAACAATTTCAGTGATTGATGCTGTATAAACTACATGAAGAATTTACCTGAGCACCTGATGACATCACCGGAGACATTCAAACTGCAGACCAGGAGGACCTATCAGATAGCCACTGCCTGCCTTCATTCCAGCAAAGTAAACTTTGAGCCTTACCAGTACATCTGGAAATCTTGACTGACAGCCTTACAGACTCAGAAACTGGTTTGTAATTTTTCTCTTGTTAAATTTTTTCTTCAGTCTTCATAGACATACTTTGTATTAAATTCCTGATTGCTTACTTACACAATAGAGGCCCCACTTTGGGAGTCCATCAGCACTACTGCTGCCTGAAATCAAACTCAACAATGTAACTGAACTGGCTTATTCTCAGGACTGAATGATTGAATCAGTGAAACATGAAGCAATCTACCAACTTAGCTTCAAAAGAGGGACTGAACAGACCAAAATTCAGCCACCCTAAAGCTGCTTTTTGAGATATTGATTTTAAGCTGTTTATTTAAGAAACAAGGCTCAGAAAGAACCGTTTACCCTCCCCCAACTCCTGCCCTAGTGATTAAGACTGGGAAACTCACTTCAGGAAGGAGATCTTAGGAAAGGGCCTTAGCCTAGTTTGAATTAAGTACGGTAAACAAGAGGGCTTCAGGCAGGGGCCTCTTATATACCCGTATCCCATTGTTTCTGAGTTGCTTAAGCAAGGATTCACCTGCCATGTTAGTTATCTGGACTGGTAGCTCTAACTCATGTTGAACAAATAGTGCAGAAATACAGTTATATATATATATATATATATATATATATATATATATATATATATATATATATATATATAGTAATATATATATACCAGCCGGGGGTAATTTATATATTTATACTTTTCAACAAAGTATTAACTGGTATTATATCTTTCCTTTAAACAAGACTGAACTTTTACTTCATGTTGTGTCTTCCTCTCCTTTACCTTCCACTGCACTGAAATGATCTGGAAATTTAGCTCCAAGTCAATTTTTTACACCATACCTCTTCTTTCTTAGGAAAATTACCTATGTATACTGGTAAAATACTGTTGCTTGGTTTGACTGGCATGACTCAGTGGTTGAGCATCGACCTATGAACCAGGAGGTCAGGGTTTGAGTCCCGGTCAGGGCACATGCCCAGGTTGTAGGCTCGATCCCCAGTGCGGGGCGTGCAGGAGGCAGCTGATCGATGATTCTCTCTCATCATTAATGTTTCTATTCTCTCTCCCCCTCCCTTCCTCTCTGAAATTAATAAAATATATTTTTAAAAAATTAAAGGGAAATAAAATAGAGCCCATTGTAGTGAACAAAGCAAGTGGTGTTCAAATTCATCTTATCAGCTCTATGACTATAGACCTCCTCATTCTAAACCTTAGTTCCCACCTTGCTTCCTTATCTGAATAGTTCTCACCCTTGACGTTTCCACCTCAGGTCCCATTTTCACCTTGAATTCTTACCAAGCATCTGCTTCTGAATTCCTATCCTATTTACCATTCATTTTCATACTCTTGTTACATTTTAAGCATATAAACTAAAATGGAACTTCTTTGCGAGCAGTGACTGCCTTCTAGCTCTCTCTGCACTCTTCGAGGCTTAGTGTGGTGTTTTACATGTCAGTGAACATGAGACTAAAACTGTCATTTGATCAGCACACATGAATTCTTCCCCTACAACTCTTTGGTTCTTTTAGCTTAGTAACTGTCAGGGACAACTGAAAATGAACCTTAGGACTGTTATTGGTCTACCAAGCAACCAGGAGGGTTCTCAAGGACACACACTATGAAGACATACCCTTTTGATATGGTAATGAATGAAACTATGGAGACAGCTCTAAAACAGTACGTTTCCATATAAACTAAAACCATATGTCAATATTAGAACTGCTGTATAATTAACCGTGGCTTTATGTCTCAGGAGGAGCTGTTATTGCACTCTCTATAATCAAACATTTTATTTTAGTCACATCAAGCAAACAGCTCTAACTTTTTAAAAATGAAGTAATGAGGACATATAGAGGAGTACCAAGGACAATATTGCAACCAATCATGTACATATAAGGCAGATTTAATAAATATTAACATTCAGCCATTTTTCCTAAGAAATAAAACATTATAGAGGTGGAAGCTAAGAGACTAGTAATAAAAGACTTTTTAAAGGCTATTTTTTAGAAGTTAATAACAGAAGATAATAAATAACTGGATTAGGTTTAAAAAAGAGGGATAAATCCAAGGTTTTCTATATACAGGCCTATGTGACTTCTCGCATAGTACCATCAACAAAAGCAAGTAAATTGTGAGGAGTATGAGAAATAATCTCTCTGATTTTTAATAAGGAATATATATTTGGTCTTCATCCCAACACACCAACAGCTATTGCTCCGCTTTCCATAAGTATACAAGAAAACATTGAATAAAAAATAAAAGAAATTAATTGAGACAGTCATTTGATCTAATGAACCACAAAGAGATCTATGCATGGGCTTTCTTCACCTGCATATGGTGAATTTTTGTCTTTGGGCATAATCTTTTTAAAATGTGTTTATGACCTGGTTTGCCTCAGTGGATAGATCATTGGCCTGCAGACTGAAGGGTCCCAGGTTCGATTCCAGCCGAGGGTACATGCCTGGGTTGCAAGCTCGATCCTCAGTAAGGGGCATGCAGGAGGCAGCTGATGAATGATTTTCTCTCACCATTGATGTTTTTCTCTCTCTCTCTCCCTCTCCCTTCCTCTCTGAAATCAATCAATAAATAAAATTTTTTTAAAATGTGTTCACTTTTGAAGTAGATATCAATGTTTCTTCAACTTCCTGTGTCTTTCAGATTTTCCATAGTCAGTGCTGTCCCTGTGGTCCCATGGTGGAGTACACAGTGGCAATCATGTTACACAAGTTATACTTCTATCATCAATGTTATTAAGAAAGGCAAACAGTAATTTTCATTAAACATGTAATTTATGAGTGGAACTGTGTTTCCCTCCAAAATTCATATATGTTTAAGTGCTGGCCCCCAGTACCTCAGAATATGACATTATTTGGGAATAAGGTTGTTGAAGATTTACCTGGTCATACTGGAGTAGGGTGGGCCTCTAATCCAATGTGACTGGTGTCCTTATAAAAAAGGTACATTTGGATACAGATATGTACACTGAGAGAACACGATGTGAAGGTGAAAATGGAGATTGAGGTGATCCTTCTACAAGCCATAGAATGCCAAAGATTGCCAGCAAACCACCAGAAAATGGACAAAAAGCATGGAGAGTTAGAGTCAATCAGATGATATAAGAAGAAAGTAGGGGAATTTAGGATATTGGTGCAAAAGTGACTGAATTAATGCATTCCTGCAGTGTAACCTGGATAGGGGCTGACAGACACCTAGTCCAGGAGGCCCAGGGCTATTGAATCTTGATGATCTCAAGGAACTGATAATAGGAGTGACAGAGGGAAGAGCTGGAAGGAAGGTTAAAGTCCTAGAGTGGTATGTTTGCATTTTAGATTTTAGAGTAAAAGAGTTCCAGGTAATAACAGGATGTGTGTGGCTAATCCAGGGGTTAAAGTCTTTGATGAGAAAGAGGAAATGACCAAGTTGTCAATAAGTGACAGCATCAACAAAGGTTACAACCTGGTACAATGGATGACATGAACCATAAAGGAACAGTGTGAGTAAAAATGTAATGATCTGAAAATGGTCAGGCAAACGTAAGATCCATCAGTTGCTCTAACACATGCCTGATACTCCCTAGTTATCTCTCTTTCCCAACTTTTTACTCCTATATCCCAAGAAATTAAGTCCTTCAAGATCCTTTTGTTTGCTCCTAAAGAACTGGTCTGGCAGGGAAACAATAGTGAAAAAACTTAGAGGTGAGGGAGCAGAAAAACTGGGGTAACAATTTTTGCTTCATTATATTCATACTAGAGGCCTGGTGCATGAAATTCATGCATGGGGGGGAGTCCCTCAGCCTGGCTTGCACCTTCTTGCAATCCGGGACCCCTCAAGGGATGTGCGACTGCCGGTTTAGGCCCGATCCCACTGCGGGATCGCGCCTAAACCGGCAATCAGACAACCCTCTCCCAATCTAGGACCGTTGGCTCCTAACCACTTGCCTGCCTGCCTGCCTGATCGCCCCTAAATGCTCGCCTGCCTGCCTGCTTGCCCCTAACTGCCTCTGCCTGTCTGCTTGATTGCCCCTAACCACCTCTGCCTTGGCCCCTGCCACAGTGGCTTCGTACAGAAGGATGTCCGGAAGGTCGTTCGGCTGACCGGTCTCAGCACATTTCGCTTTTATTATTATAGATATTTCAATTGCCTACTGAAATCTCAAGTTGAATGTATCACAGGTTTCTTAGTGCAATACGTCCAAAATAGAACTTAGTATTCTCCTTAAAGCACCCTACCATCTCCCTTCTCTAAACCTTGGCCTCCCCTTGAGTATACTCTCTTAGAAAAAGATATTACCAACCCTTCAACATAGTTCTGTTCATAGTTTTTCTTAATCCATCCAACTGCCTTTATATCCAGTGCTACTCCTCTGCTTCAGGCTGTCCTCATCTCTCACCTAGATTATTATAACACCCTTTCAATGATGTCCCTAATAACCCTGCCTTTATTTAAAGGTTTCATAAGTTGTTCATCGTGAATTTTTTGCATTAATTTTTATTTTTAAAAAAGTCACATTAACCTATCACTTACCTTTTTTATTGAGTCTTTTGGTGCCTTCTCAAATTGTGCGTACAAACCATGTGCTTCATTCACTTCAACCTTGTCCCACCCCTGTTTACTACCTCTAGTTTTATCTCTCAGAATTTTTTTCAATCTGCAAGGACAGTCAACTAAAATACACATATAATCATGCCACATATCTGCTTAATTCTTCGATGGATTCCTCTCAGGTTAATTCAACAAGACCGCAAAGAGGCTTATTATTTTAGCCTCTCTTCTGAATTTCTCCCTCCTTTACTCATCGTCACCCTGGCTAACATTATGTGTGAGCACAGAATGAACACATTGTTCTTAGAACTTTACATGTATTACATTGTCCTATCTAATGAGGTGGAGTAAATACTCTTATATTGTTATTTACATATTATTTTATAGCCATGACACAGAGCTATGAAGTTTGATAACTCCCCTCCTTTAGGTCTGTTTTAGGCTTTTCCATATATTTGCACTGCCTGAAAATCTCCATTCTCCTTCTGGGGTTACTTCCTGTGGTAGGCTGAATAATAGTTTCCCAAAGACATCCACCTTATAATCCCTGAAACCTGTTACCTTACCTAGAGATTTTGCAGATGTGATTAGGTTTAGATTTTTGAGGTGAATTATTTTGGACGATTTTGTCCTGAGTGAATGAAATGGATGAATTTATCCTGAGTTATCTGGGTGGGTCCAAAGTAATCACAAGCAGGAAGCAGAAGGATCAGAGTGAGAGAGAAGATGTGACATGGAAGTAGAGGTCAAAGTGATGCCATTGCTGGAAGGGGGCCATAAGCCAAGGAATGTAGATTGCCTAAAGAAGTAGCAAAGGGCAAGGAACAGAGGGCATCCAAAAGAAGTAAGCCCTGCTGACACTTTGACCTTGGACCTCCAGTGGCCGGAACTGCAAGATAACCAATTTGTGTTGTTATTGTTTTTACCTGAATATCAAAAGTCTGGCAAGGGGTAGCTAGGTTCCCTGCTTATGGCAGATGTACAACATAATGATTGTGAAATGATCATCACCATAACTCTAGTTAACATCCATCAAGATACATAACTACAATTCTTTTTCTGGTGATGAGAATGTTTAAGATTTACTCTCTTAACAACTTTCCAGTATACAATACAGTATTATCAGCTATAGTCACCGGGCTGTACAAATGTGTCCTGTTTTATGCCACTAAGTTTGTGACAATTTGTTGCAGCAGCAATAGGAAACACTTCCTCAAGGAAGCCGTTTTTGGTCCCCCCCAAACTGAGCTAGCCATTCCTCCCCAATGTTCCCCCAACTCCCTGTCTTGACTCTCTCATAGCGCTTGCCTTGCTGCATTGCTTTTCCTGGTTAGAAGCCCATCTCTATCTCTAGACTCTAAGTTCCTCTGACAGGGATCGTGTTGTTCCTTTATATCCCAGAACCTAACTTAAAGATGCACAGCTGCAGCTCAAATGATATTTGTTGAGTGAAAGAATGAATGTGACTTTTCAATCAAAGAGAGCTGAGATTACGTGTTTATGCTAAAATCACATGCAGTGGCTATTAAGTTTAAAATGCAGCTGAATTTGTCTTCCTGGACAATATATATATATATATATATATATATATATATATATATATAGAGAGAGAGAGAGAGAGAGAGAGAGAGAGAGAGAGAGAGAGAGAGAGAGAGTGGGCTTTTTCCTAAATGGCCTAGGAACACAGATAGAGGGAATGGTTATCTTGACCACAATGAAAAACCTGCTTTCCTCAGAGAAACTAATGAAGTAGCAAAGCAAAAGAGAGTGAAACATTAAGAAAATTTGAGCTTTATCAGGGGCTTCTAAGCTTTTTACACGTAAGATACATACTTAGACATGATATATATACCGGCTGGCTACCAGATGTTCTGATTCGTGACAATGGTGAATTGAATGTGGCTGTGCTGGGCTTGCTACTATTAAATATGACTCCAAGATGAATCAGGGCAACATGATACTTTATTTATTCCTATTTCCCTGTTGCAAGTCTTTGTTGTGCTCTAGTTTCATAATGTAACTGTAGTGTGTGGATTCTTAAATGGAGAAACCATGTCAGAATTGCCAGGGGTCATTACAAAGTCTCTCCTATCCTGTGCTTCACCAGCTCTTCAGAAGTCTGGCAAGGGGTAGCTGGGTTCTCTGCTCACGGCACCACGAGGCCAAAATCAAAATGTCAGCTGGACTAAGTTTTTTTTTTTTTTAATATATTTTTATTGATTTCAGAGGGGAAGGGAGAGGCAGAGAGAGATAAAAACATCAATGGTGAGAGAGAATCATTGATCAGCTGCCTCCTGCATGCCCCACACTGAAGATCGAGCCTGCAACCTGGGCATGTGATCTGATCAGGAATTGAACCGATCTCCTGGTTCATAGGTCAATGTGAAAACACTGAACCACACTGGTCAGGCGCTCTTGAATTTCTTCCCACTCAAATTCCCATAATCTAAATCTTGCTCATTCAAAAACATCTAATTCTACTTTCTATATGAGGTTTCTCCCATAGTTACTGCTAGATTTTTTAAAAGCCTTTATTATTTTGTTATCCAAATCATTCCATTAGCGTCCACTATTTAGTCATGTACTATAGTTACATTTTTTTCATGTGTAAATTATTATCCATGCACCTAACTTGCAACATTCTGGAGATCAAGGTCCCTAGCTGTATAGAGCAAGCGCACAGCAGAATTTGTGGACACCTTTGATAATCCAATATGGAGTCACTATCAGCTAAGACAGCTTTGTCAAATGCTATGTTAAGACTGAGGTAATGGGCCCTGGCTGGTTTGGCTCAGTGGCTAGAGTGTCAGCCTGTGGACTAAAGGGTCCCAGGTTCGATTCTGGTCAAGGGCATGTCAGGGTTGCAGGCTCGATCCCCAGTAGGGGGCATGCAGGAGGCAGCCAATTAATGATTCTCTCTCATCATTGATGTTTCCATCTCTCTCTCCCTCTCCCTTCCTCTCTGAATCAATAAAAATATATTAAAAAAAAAAAAAAAAAAGACTGAGGTAATGGGGTATAACAGGAAAGCCCTTATGAAGGCCCTGAAACCACAAGTCTGGACACTTGGATAAAAACTCCATCTGGACCCCAGTATGCATGGGACCTTAACCCCTTGTGGGCTCTGAACACCCAGTGCTGGAGCTTAGCTGTACCCTGGGGACAGTCTTAGAGCCCTGGCAGACTTCCACTCCACCAGGTGTGTGCCGCCACTGCAGCTGCCTGGCTTGAGACTGATGTCCACCTCTTCACCTGCGGACGCTGCCAGTGACTTGGACTTCGTGCTGGATGCTCGCTTCAATTGCAGAAGCTCCCCTCTGTAACCTGCTTGTGACTTTATTGGCTTATTGGGGAGGCCTCCCGAAATAAATCTGCATTGCGGAAAGACACTAACTTGTGTGAGTGACTCCTTTCCAGGATGCTCCCTTGTTCACGACAATATCTTGTGCCTGTGTAAACATATACTGTTGTCAGTAGATATTATTTGATGTTGAAGGAGGCAGTAAGATTTGGGTAGGTGGGGAGAGAGGAGGCATTCTAGAGGAATAAGAGCAACAAGTGAGAAAATGTATGGTGTGTTTTGCCTCAGGATTTTTACCCTTTTGGAAAATATGGTCACTGAAATAGAATTGTAATATTACTTTGTTATTTGCAAGAACTGCATCACAGGAAGGAAATAGGGGGTGTGTTCACTAATGTAGGCAAATTATCAACACACCCCAGTTCCTTAACATATAAAAATTACAGGATCCAGTTTATATACCTAGGTTCTCACCCCGCTCCCCAGTTGCCTTGTGGTTAGCAGGGGAGGAAATGCATCATGATAGGGAGCAGGGTGGGGGAAGGGAGAGCCCTGTGGTCAAAAGCTTCGAAGAGCTCTTTGAAAGGGGTACTGTTCGCATATATTTGAAAAGGTCACACAGTTGGCCAAGTGAAACACCGAGGAACTACCACTTATAAGCAATCTTAACTTTCTCCAACAATTGGCATAATGCTGTCTTCATTCAACAAATTCATTTGTTCAACAAATATCCTGAGTGCCCACTCTGAGATGGGTGTTTTTCTAGGGGAAATTATATACACAAAAGTTGAAAACAAGTAGAAAAAATATATACCACGAGAATACTGACCAAAAGAAAGCTGTTCTATCTCTAACTGGTTTGGCTCAGTGGATAGAGCATTGGCCTATGGCCTGAAGGGTCCCAGGTTTGATTCCAGTCAAGGGCACATGCCCGGTTTGCTGGCTCAATCCCCAGTGGGGGGCATGCAGCAGGTAGCCTATCAATGATTCCCTCTCATCATTGATGTTTCTATCCCTCCCTCTCCCTTCCTCTCTGAAATCAATAAAAATATTTTTTTAAAAAAAGAAAAGAAAGAAAGAAAGCTGGTCTAGCTATATTGATATAAATGAAATACACTTTAAGGCAAAAATATTTCTAATAGGTCACTTCATAATGTTGAAAATGTTAAATTCATCAGGAAGATGTCACAATTTTATTTCTGTATGCTCTGAATAACAAAAAAAACTTGACAGAACTATAATGAAAAATAAATCCACAATCATAGTAGAGTATTATGGAAAAGTTAAATTTTTTACCATCCCTTTTCTCCCTACATCTTTGCATTGCTCATTCTCTTCCCTATTTCAGGTATCTCCTCAGAGAGTTATTTTCAAGTTATTTCATTTAAAATAGTTTCTCTATCATTCCTTTTAGTATATACACTATGTGGCCAGATTATTCTGACCACCTGGAGTTTGTAGGCAAATTAGCTATAATTTCGCGCTGAAGTTGCTAGAGGGCCAGACTACTATAAATAGGGAAGCAGGTTGTTTACCATGACAGTAGAAGTGATTTTTTTTCTGAAGATATGGGTAAACAATGCGATTTAACAGCCTTTGAAAGTGGGAGATAAATTATTATGAGGGCCAGATTATTATGACCACCCCATCAGTACTTCGTTGGGCCACCTTTTGCCTTCAATACTGTGGCGATTCTTCTTGGCATTGACTCCACAAGATGTTGAAAGGTGATGTGAGGAGTTTGACACCATGCCTGATGAATAGCACTGTCCAGTTCTGTGAGATCTGATGGTTGTGGAAACAGCTGCCTGATGGCTCTTTTAACTTCATCCCACAAATGCTCAATTGGATTGAGATCTAGTGATTGTGGGGGCCACCTAAGCAAGGTAAAGTCTCCTCATGTTCTTGAAATCACTCCTGCACAATACGAGCACTGTGGCATGGCGCATTGTCTTGTTGGAAGAAGCCATCTCCAGTGGTCAGCAAATTGCGGCTCGGCAAACCACGGCTCTCGAGCCACATGCGGCTCTTTGGCCCCTTCAGTGTGGCTCTTCCACAAAATACCGGTTCTTCCACAAAACACCGACTTCTGTGCATGGGCCATGAAGTTTCAATCCCACTGTATGTGCGCACCCCCAAGTGGTATTTTGTGGAAGAGCCACACTCAAGGGGCCAAAGAGCCACATGTGGCTCTCGAGCTGAGGTTTGCTGACCACGGAGATACGCCATCAACATGATAGGGTAAACTTGATCAGCAACGATACTTAGGTATGTTGTGCTATTCAGATGTTGTTGCACACGAATTAAAGGGCCCAAATCATGCCAGGAAAATATGCCCCAAACCATAACACTGCCCTCACCAGCTTGAAGGGTTGTACTCATGCATGTGGGGTGCATGCTTTCATGCTGTTTCCGCCAAATTCTCACTCTGCCATCTGCATAATGCAACTGGAAACATGATTCATCAGACCACATGACTTTTTTCCAATGCTTCACTGTCCAATCCTTGTGTTCCTGTGCAAATTGGAGACGTTTTATCTTGGTAACTGCAGACAGCAAAGGTGTTCGAACAGGCCTTTGGCTTCCATATCCTATACGACGCAGTGTACGGCTAATTTGCCTATAAATGTCAGGTGGTCATAATAATTTGGCCACTCAGTGTATATTTGTCCAATGTTATATTATTCATTTATTTGTTTATTAATTTCTCCCCTACTAAAAGTATTCCATGAGGGCATTTCATTCACCATGAAATCTCTGGTTCCCTGAACAGTTTATGAATAAATTAATAATTAATAATTAACAATTGTTAGATACTTCTGTGTATAGTAGTCCTCCCTTATCTGTGGGGGATATGTTCCAAGGCCCCCAGTAGATGCTCAAAACCATGGGTAGTAACAATCCCAAATATACTGTTTTCTCCTATTCATACATACCTATGATAAAGTTTAATTTATGAATTAGGCAAAGTAAGACATTAACAACAACAACTCATTAAACAATTATGCTATATAATAAGAGAGGGATATGCTAATTAGCGCAGATATGCTAATTAGTCACACCCAGTATGCAAATTGACCATCACTCCAACACACAAGATGGCCTCCCCGATGTGGTCAAAGATGGCCACCACAAGATGGCCAGCAGAGGAGGGCAGTTGGGGGGTGACCGGACCTGCAGGGGAGGGCAGTTGGGGGTGATCGGGCTGGCAGGGGAACAGTTAGGCATCAATCAGGCTGGCAGGGGAGTGGTTAGGGAGTGATCAGGCAGGCAGGCAGGTGAGCTGTTGGAAGCCAGCAGTCCTGGATTGTGAGAGGGATCCCAATTAGAGAGGGTGCAGGCTGGGCTGAGGGACACCCCCGCTAGTGCATGAATTTCGTGCACCAGGCCTCTAGTACTCTAATAAGTGTTATGCAAATTTGGTTTTTCTCTCTCAAAATCTTATTTTACTGTACTCACCCTTCTTGTGATAATGTGAGGTGACACAGTGCCTATGTGATGGCATAAAGTAAGGTGAATGCAGTAGGCATTATGACATAGCATTAGGCTACTATAAAAGTTACTTGAATATAAGCACTGCAATACATGACAGTCAATCTGATAACCAAAACAACTGCAAAGTGACTGTCAGGTAAAGCATGGCTCACATCCCTGGATGAAGTGGGGCAGCATGAGATTTTATCATGCTTATAATCAAAACATCAATTTTTTATTTCTGGAATTTACTATTTAACATTTTTGGATTATGGTTAACTGTGAGTAACTAAAAGCACAAAAAGTGAAACTATAGATAAGAAACTTTAAATGTATTACCTTAATTTTCCCAACACTCCTTTATTTATTGTAAGGTGTAAGCCATTAACTCAATCAGGGATATTGCCTCCTTGTGAATCCTTGGCATTCCACTGGACATCAGAATCCACCATAGTATCTTCTTATATTGGGATATGAAAATTTATTCATTCAGTAAAGATATCCTGAAATGCCTAAGGGGCATTATGAGTTAAAGATGCAATGATGAGGCAGAAATGAAGTAGTTGATTTCATGTTATTTTATATGTAATGAGAGGTCTGGTGCACAAAATTCATGCACTGGGGTGGGGGGGGGGCGGTCCCTCAGCCCAGCCTGCCCCCTCTCACAGTCCAGGAGCCCTCAGGGGATGTCCTACTGATGGCTTAGGCCCGTTCCCTACTGGGAGCAGGCCTAAGCCGCAGTCTGGCTGCAGAGGCTCGGAGCAGGCGCCCGTTTGTGTGTGTGTGTGTGTGTGCGCGTGTGTGTGTGTGTCCGCTGGAGGCCTGCCTGCAGCCATGCTGTGTGTGTGTGTGTGTGTGTGTGTGTGTGTGTGTGTGTGTGTGTATCCACTGGGGGCCTGCCCCCAGTCACATCAGAGGCTCGGAGCAGGCGCCCATGTTGGTGTGTGTGTATCCGCTGGGGGCCTGCCCCCAGCCGAGCCACGAAGGCTCAGAGCAGGGGCCCCTCTGTGTTGATCTCTCAGTCTCCACGCCGTGCCTGCGTGTTGTTCTCTCAGGCTTGGGTCCGTGCCCAGCCCCTCCTTTTTAGCTGGTCATGACTGTTATGGATTCCCAACCTCATTTGCATATTACTTCTTTATGTATATATAGATAAGGGCAGAAAACATTCAATAATTCTTGCATAATTAGTTATTTAGTTACAATTATTTTAATATCAGAAGGAATAACTTAAGGTACTTAAGACACGACATAACTAGAGAAACTGAGTCTAGGGATTCAGGGAAGGTTAATTGGAGTGACATTTGGGTTGAAGTTCATTCCTACTCCTCTTTCAGATTTCAAACCAAATGTTATGAGAACCCAGGCACAAGGTGAGTAAAATGCATCATGGTAAAAGAAACATTAAAGAAAAACTTTTATTAATCTATGTATCTCTGAAATGTAGAGAGATAAAATATATAGAATACTATGCCTAAGAAATGTAATTATAAATGTAATCAAATATCCAGTTAAAATTAAAATTTTCCTCATTGTTTCAGAATTGTTCTTATAATTGATTTGTTAACATAAGGATCTACTGAGGATTCATGCACTACATTTGGTTGAATTTTATTTTAAATCTTTTATTTATTTATTTATTTTTTTAATATATTTTATTGATTTTTTACAGAGAGGAGGGAGAG
Organism: Myotis myotis; assembly: GCF_014108235.1. NCBI lineage: Eukaryota > Metazoa > Chordata > Mammalia > Chiroptera > Vespertilionidae > Myotis > Myotis myotis. Next base: position 181,591,723 of record NW_023416335.1, read on the forward strand.
GGATAGAGAGTTAGAAACATCGTTCAGCTGCCTCCTGCACACTCCCCACTGAGGATGTGCCCACAACCAAGGTACATGCCCTTGACTGGAATTGAACATGGGACCCTTCAGTTCGCAGGCCGACGCTCTATCCACTGAGCCAAACCAGTTAGGGCTATTTTAAATCTTTTAAAATATATTTCACCACCTCTTTTTTATCCTGCTTGAATTTATTCCTAAAAAAACAACAACTTGGGTAATTTGTTCTGTAGAATTGCCCTTATTTAGGATTTTCCTGGTTACATCCCCGTGGTGTTATTTAAAATTGTTCCTCTGTCTCCTATATTTTTTGTAAAACTGGTAATTAGGTATAGAGATTTGTTCAGATTCAGGCTCAATTTGGGGGGAGCAGGAAGATTTCTTTGGTGGTGTGTATGTCTTATTGAATCAAATCAGGAAACATATAAGCCTATTTGTCTTTCCTTTTGTGATGTCAGGAACTATTGATCACCAGGGTTCCATTAGGGGTAGCAGATGGGTAATATTTTAATTTTACCATTCCTTCTTCACTTATTAACTGGAATATTTCTCTATAGAGAAACTTTATCTGATCTCTTATTCCCTCAGACTACCCTGAAGTGCCGTTCTTCCAGGGAAGGCAAGATAAAAGATAAATGCTTCATCCATTCTCTTCATTTACTTTCTGTTTTCAGAATAATGTATTGGTATCCTAGCATTCTCTATAGGGCTCAATTAAGTGTGTTTTTTTGTTGTTTTATTTGTTTGTTTTCTGTTCTTGTTAATATCATATGGACTCTAGATTTTTACAGATGTGATGTATTACAGTAAAAAATATATGTATACATATTTAATGTTTCTAATAATATATATTGTGTAAAATTAAAAATCTAAATATATATATAATTCTGGATATACAACACCAATATTATTACTAACAATATGATTATAGAAAACATAATACTTATTTGTAATTATTTTTGTCCTTAGGATAATTCCCAGTCAGGATATATAGATGTGATATTGTGATTTATAATAATAAATATACTGTATATTTGGTCCCCATCCCTGTTACTGGCACAGAACTCCTAAAAGTCTTGGAGTTTCTGAAGTGATAAGAGGACTAAAAATATCTTTTGTGATACTATTTGGACTTTGACCCTGGTTTCTGAAACTGAGCTCCTGAAACCCTCATAATTTCCTGGATGGTAGGCGTGTCGTCTGTTCTAATGAGGCAACTCTGGGTGGACTTCTGGATGGTTCCTGGATGACTGTTGGTCATTGGAACAATCAAGCCATGATGAAAAGCTTGGAATTTTCAGCTCTGCTCCCCATTCGCTTGAGAGGGAGAAGGGCTAAAAGTGGAGTTAATGATTGATCATGCCAAAAGATAAAACATCCATAAAAATATCCCAATAGTTCAGAGAGCTTCCAAGCCTTTGAACACATCCATGTACTGGGAGGAAGACACACCCCAACTCCTTGGAGACAGAAGCTCCTGTACCTGGGACCCTCCTAGAATCTCTCCCTATGTATCTCTTCATCTGGATCCTTTATCACATTCTTTAAATGCTTGATAAACACAAGCGTTTTCCTAAGATCTCACAGTCTTTGTTTTAAAATTATTCTCATGAGATGGGTATGATAATGTAAAAGAACATTTGGATTCAAACTGTTTTTGGCAGATGGAATAAATTAAGGTTACCTGCTAGATAGATAATGCTTTTCTTGATATTTATGGAGAAAATGGCAAGGGTGCTCCTATGGCCAGTTGTACTTAAAAAAAACCCAAAAACTTAATTTCCACCCCCTTTTTTCCTTCAGTTTTAGAAACTGAAGATGGTAAAGATAGGTGGGCTTTGAACTATTTCTAGAACTGCATTTCTGTTTTCACAAAGATGTGTAAGATAAGAATAATTGTTCTCAGTTCCTCAAAGAATTGGGTTGTAACTTAAGTGACATTAAAGGTTTATCTACCAGTCCAACTATAATATAATTCCCGATTTGACTCTTTTACTCTGGGCATATAGTGTTTTTTTTAGCTTAGGAGAGGAGGCCTTAAAAAATTCCTATTGTTGTGCCCAGATTTCAAGATTCCCAAGGGCCCACCAGGGAGCCAGCGAGTCCGATGCAAAAGCAAAGAGTCCTTCATTTCGAACTAGTTCGGCTCCCCGACCACACTCACCGATGCAACGGTAAGCCCAATGGCTGAGAGAGCAAACTCTGTGTGGAGAGAGGTTTTATAGGGGGTTGGGGTAAGGGGAGGAGAAAGGACTGTGGCCCTGCCGATTGGTCAGGCGCAAGTCGGTGTCTTGTTACACAGGATGTGGTCATATCTATGGCGACTTCCCTTGATTGCCATTGGTTAGTTTAAAGAAGTCCTGGGTGTGGCTAGCAGAGGCTTGGCTTCCGGGAAGAAGCCTTGCTGAGCACATGGCCAAAGTAAGATGGAGGGCATAGCCCTTACCCTGGGGCAAGATGGAGGGTGTACCCCTTACCCTGGGGCAAGGTGGAGGGCATAGTCCTCGCCCTTTCACTATCGAGAGAGAGAGAGAGAGAGAGAGAGAGAGAGAGAGAGAGAGAGAAAATTCCTATCAGATTCTGAATGATCGGCTTCAATTTTGCCAAATTTCTGACAACTAGGTAATTAAATTCTTTCAAGTGTCTTGTCAGGTTTCATCTTGGACAAATAGTAAATATTTCTGGAAGTACTAAATGATCAAATGGGCTCTAGATGGTGCAGTTTATTACCTTCCAGAGTCATTCCCTCCGATAGCTAAAAGAACTGACCACCTGAAAGTCCCAGGCAGGCAGAAAGCCACATCCACCCCTAGGACACAGTCAACAGAACTGGGAGAAAAAAGATCAGTAACCAATTGGTCTAGATTTGGAAAGAGAATATGTGAAACTTTATTTCCCTTTCTATCTGGGCTCAGGAGATAATCTATTTACAAAAAAACGTTTGAGGATCCTCCCTGGTTTAAGAATCCCTCTAAACATGGCCTTTAGACTGGCCTTAGACCAAGGAAAAAATATCTGAGGAAATCACCTTTAAGAAATAACATCGATTTTATAGTCTTTGGCTTTAGGTACCTTTTATCTTTTTAACATTTCAAGCCTTTTGCAACAAATCTTTCAATAAAGCTATATTTTCTGCTTAGCATATCTAAGTAATATTGCTTGAAGGGTGGATGGATATGCCTTCTGTTTTATAATACAGGGTGTCACCAAAAAATGTATACACACTTTAACAGCTGGTAGTTCAATTTTGAAAATAAAATGTATTTCAATAAATATTGCCGCCCAAGCTGGTTTGGCTCAATGGATAGAGCATCAGCCTGTGGATTAAAAGGTCCCGGGTTTGATTCTGGTCAAGGGCACATGCCGGGGTTTTGGGCTTGATCCCCAGTAGGGGGCGTGCAGGAGGCAGCTGATCAATGATTCTCTCTCATCACTGATGTTTCTATTTCTCTCTCTCTCCCTCTCCCTTCCTCTATGAAATCAATAAAAGTATATTTAAAAAATAAACACTGCTTTATAATTCTTCAAAGTGTGTGTATACATTTTTTGGGACACTCTATGTTAGGCAGGGGAATGTTCCCCCAGTAAGACACAATGTCTATTTTCACAATACAATCTAGTAAGAGACACTTCATATAAAACCTTTGCAAAATTTACCAATTCACCTATAACCTTTGACCTTGATTTTATCAACTCTTACATTCTTACTGTAGCTTCATTAGAACTTTATCAATAAGTTTGGTTTTACAATACTGGGTAGGAGATGTGTTTCCAGCCAGCTATAATATAAGCATTCCCATAAAATGATCAAGTCAAGTTGACATAACTTCTTTACATAAGACTTGTTAAAATTCCAATTTTCATAATTTTATCAATCCTTACATTTTCATATTCTTTTAATTTATTATAGCCTGAGTCAGGACTTCACCAATGGGTCTTGGTACAACCGTTCTTGAATTGCCATATCGAAGAGTCCTGGAAATTTCTCTTTTCTATCCCCTGATCATTTTACTCACTCTTGAGTAAAAAGACTTTGGTTCCTCAGCCAGGGATTATACCAAGGCCCTGTGGTCAATCTTTAACTTGATTAACTTGCCTAATTGTAGCCCCAAGCTATTGCTGGTCAGGTTTTCTCATTGTAATCCATCTTTCAGCTTTTTAATTTCTCCAAACTGGGATAAATAGAGCAGACTTGTTCAGGGCCCTTTAATGTTGGGGGACAAAGAAAGGGACTTTTTGGCTCACCCAATCTTAGGTAGTGCTGTATTAAAACCTTCGTTTAAATCCCATTAATGTCTTTTTCCAAAATTAAATCTTTAGTATTGAAAGTATTACGTGACTCCCTTTTGCCCCCATTGACCTCTTGTCTAGAAAATCTATCCAGTGGTGTGAGAGGGGTGTTAAAGTCCCTACTCTGATTGTATTGCTGTCAATCTCTCCCTTAAAATCCTCTGGAAGTTTTTTTTATATATTTGGGTGCTCCTGTATTGGGTTATAACCTCTTGTTGTATTGATCCCTTTGGTAATATGTAGTGGCCTTCATTGACTCTCATGATGGCCTTCATTTTGTAATATATGAATATTGCTACCCCAGCTTTATTTTCATTTCCATTGGTATGGAAAAGTTTTTCTATCCCTTCGCTTTCATCCTGTGAGAGTCTTTTTTTCTGAGGTGGGTCTCTAATAGACAGCATATATATTGGTTATGTTTTTTTACCCATTTAGCTCCCCTATGTCTTTTGATTGGAGCATTTAAGCCATTTACATTTAAGGTTATTATTGATAGGCCCTTTTTGTTGCCAATTTTATTTTTTATGCCTATGTTCCTCTTCTTCTTCTTCTTCTTCTTCTTCTTCTTCTTCTTCTTCTTCTTCTTCTCCTTTTTCTTCTTCTCAGTCCCTTTAGCCTTTCTTTCAGTGCTGGTTGGGTGGCGATAAACTCTTTTAGCCTTTTTTTGGTCTATGAAGCTCTTTATTTCTCCTTCAATTTTGAATGATAGCTTTGCTGCATAGAGTAGTCTTGGATTCAGTCCCTTGCTTTTCATTACTTTGAATACTTTATGCCAGTCCCTTCTGGCTTGAAGTGTTTCTATTGAGAAATCAGCTGACAGTCTAATAGGAGCTCCCTTGTAGGTAATTTTCTGTCTGTCTCTTGCAGCCTTTAAGATTCTTTCTCTGTCTTCAATGTTTTCCATTTTAATTATGATGTATCTAGATGTGGGTCTTTTGGGGTACATATTGATTGAGACTCTGTTTCTTGAACTTGAATGACGTTTTCCTTCACCAGGTTAGGGAAGTTTTCTGTCATTATTTCTTCAAACAGGCTCTTGATTCCTTGCTCAGATTCTTCTTCTTAAGGAACCATTGTCATGCGGATGTTGTTACATTTCATTAGTCCCAAAGCTCCCTTAAACTCTCCTGCTTTCTAAAATTTTTTCCAATTGCTGCTCTGAATGAATGTTCTTGTTCACTGATTCCATCCTCTGCTTCTTCTAGTCTATTGTTGATTCCTTCCAGAGGATTTTTTATTTCAGCTGTCATTCTTCATTTCCACTTGATTCTTATGTAAGGTTTCTACCATTTTTAAAAATCCTGACCCAGAGTGAGGATATTTTTTCCATTGATTTTTAGAGAGAGTGGAAGGCAGGGGGGGAAGAGAGAGAGAAAAACACTGATGTGAGAGATACACATCGATTGGTTGCCTCCTGAAGGCACCCCAACCAGAGCCGGGGATCAAACCTGCAACCCAGGTATCCTGTACCAGAAATTGAAGCCATGACCCTCAGGTGCACAGGCTAATTGCCTAACCACTGAGCCAAGCCTAGCCAGGGTTCTACCTCTTTATACTGGTGTAGTTCTCATTAAGTTCTATAATGTTGTTATTAAGTTCCTTATAATTCTAAGTTTGAGCACCCTAATAACTATTACTTTGAATTTTTTATCTAACAAATTGTTTGCCTCCATTTAATTTAGTTCCTTTTTTTGGCAATTTCTCCTTTTCTTTCATTTATGGGTTGTTTCTTTGTCTCCCCATTTCTTAAAAAATATATTATTGATTTTAGAGAGGAAGAGGGAGAGAGAGATAGAAACATCAAAGATGAGAATTATTGATCAGCTTCCTCCTGCACACCCCACACAAAGGATCAAGCCTGCAACCTAGGCATGTGCCCTGATCTGGAAATGAACTGTGACCTTCTGGTTCATAGGTCAATGCTCAACCACCAAGCCATATTGGCTGGGCTGTCTCCCCATTTTTACTATCCCTTTGTATTGGTTTCTATGTATTAGATCAAACTGCTTATCCCCCCAGTCTTTGTAGGGTTGTCTTATGTATTAGGTGTTTTGTGAGGCCCAGTGGTGCAGTCTCTTAGATCTCCTAAGCTGGGTGCTCTGGGAGTGCCCCTTGTTTGAGTTATTTGGGTTTTCCTGCTATAATTGGATCTTGAGGGTTGTTGTCCCATTTGTGGGTGGGATCTCCTCTCAGGTTGGCTGACTGTGAGGCTCACCCCCAACCACGTTGTTTGAGTTGTGTAGATATTGACAGAACAGAACAAAATACAACAAAACAAAATAAGAAACAAAACAAAAACATACACAAGACCCCTGCAACAACACCAAAAGCAATCATAAAATCAAAGAGAATTAGAAAAGAGAGAAGAGAGTGAGAATGATAGAAAAAAAGAAAGAAAATACAAGAAGAAAAAGGGGAAGAAAAAGGAATATGAAGGGGCAGATATGTAATAAATAAAATAATAAAAAATATGGGAAGGAAAATGGCATAAAAGCAAAGAGGAAGAAAAAATTTTGAAAAGGAAAATAGAGGCGAAAGCAGATAGACACAAAATAAGAAATAGAAAAAAAGATGAGAAAGCAGGAGAAAAATAAAAATAAATAGAGAAGGAAAAGGAAAGAGAAAAATTAGATATGTGAAAGAAACAAGAGACTAAAGCAGATAAAGAAGATAAATTTAAAAAGAAAAAAAGGGGGAAGAAAACAAGAAAAAAAGGTGAAGTGGTGTTCATCTCAGCAGTTTCATGCCTTCTGGGAGGTCTCTTTGGATTCCACTCTTCTGATTACTGCAGCTGACTGTTATATCCGCCAGTTCTGGGCTCCCTGGGAGATAATTAGGTACTAACCACTTTCAGAAAATGTCCTCATTAGCTCTCAGCAGCCCATTTGAAGCTCCAAGAAATCCAGTTTGTGTCCGTCTCCATAGGACTTGGCTAAGTGCAAGAGGGGGCAAACTGCACTGTAAGGCTGGTTTGTTAGCAGCACAGGGCCTAGGGCTTGGTCAGCAAACTTACCCAGGTTCCCCAAGCACTGCCTCTGCCCGCCTTCATCTGCCAGCCGGCTGTCAATCTTAATCACTCAAAAGTCTATTTCTGAAAGGGCTTTAGGAGGAATTGGGAGTATAGACCTCTGGGTCTCCCCTGTTGAGGGAGATGCTGTTCAGATTTCCGGGAAAGTGGTAAGTGTGTTTCCCCATCTCGGAGCTACTCCTCTGAGAGTGTCCCAGAATATTACTCTGTGCTCAGCTGGGCGGAGATCCTTGTATGCCGTCCAGTGGGAGCAGCTGGATACTTGGAGTTTCCATCAGCTCTCCCATGCTGTGGGGGAAGCACCAGTCAGGTTCCTGGGATCGTGGGGTGGACGGCCCCACCCTTATCCAGCCACTGAGGCTTCCTGAAACTGTTCAAACCCTTGAGGGCTTGGTCTCTCCTGCTGTTTCCCCTGTAAAGGTCAAGATGCAGAGTGTGGTAGGCAGGGTGCCTGAGGGTGGGGCAGGCTGTATCACCTAGGGCAGAGTGTTTTCCTTTTCCTGAGCTGTGGTTTCTGAAAGAATCCAATGCCTCTCAGGAAAAATGGCTGTTTTGGTTTGTGGGGGTATGACCAAATGCAGGACTCGTAGCTGCTGCTTTTCCTTGTCTCCCTCCCCTCCCCCACGATGCTAGCACCTCGAATCCTCACTACCCTCCTTCCACCAAAGCCTTGGATAAGTAGCTGTGCTCTGGGTTTTAAAAAAAAGAAAACTGAGGCTTTCTCTCTGACAGGCTCTGGTCTACCACTGAAGTATGGTACCTATTTGCTTTGTTTAACAATGGACAGGTTATTTTGATTTTCTGAATTGTATAAATCATCCCATTCGATTGAATGCCTTATTGATTGAATGACTATCCCATTGATTGTGATCTTACTGGTTATCGAAGCACATTCTACTGTACCTGGAAACAGGACAGCTCAATTACCCTAAATTGTTTTAGTGGCCACAGGTGGTGCGTTCCAGCTGCCTCAGTGGTCCTGAGACCAAAACAGCACAATTACTCTAAATTGTCCTGACAACTCAGTGGTCGGAGACCCGAGGGCTTTAGATAATGTGTTTCTATCAACTCAGTGATCCGGAGACCCAAAACTATAATTTAGATAACATGCCTAAGTTTAACCCAGGTTACCCAAGGGTTCTAGATAATGTATATCTGTCAATTCAGTGACCCCGAGACCCGAAACTGTGATTAACATGCTTAATTCTGCTTCTGTAATCTGCTTTTTTTTTTTCAAGCCAGGTGCCTCATTCCAAAGCCTGGGATGTAATCAATACCTTTGTGATTTTTGCCTATTTAAGTCTGGTTTTGCCACCATCTTATTGCTATGAGATTTGGGAATGCCCCCTCATAGTCCCGGATTGCAATAAATGTGACTCTTTAATTCGACTTCTTGAGGCGTCCTTCTGTGATTCGCGGGGTACATTACATCACCACCTCTGATCTCCCAGGCAGGCAGAAGCCCTGCTGCCTTTCACAGCTGGATGTTACATGGGCCACTAGTCTCATCGATGGTGCTCTGGGCTGTGGAGCCCAGCCTGGGTTCTGAGCCTCAATCTTCTCAGGGAAAAGATCTTTCTGGCCATGGAAGCTGGGTCAGCCCCTCTTTCGATCTTGCCCTTCCTGCTATTCTCTAGGTGTTTTCTGTCCTTCCTTGATATAAATCTCCTCCTCAGCTGGACCTCAGGTGGTAATTCTGCGTGAATGTTCCCCAATTTAGTTATTTCCAGCCTGGCCCTGGGAGGAGATTCAAGAAAGGTCTGCCTATTCAGGTGCCATCTTCTCTTGATAATCTCCTTCCATCTTGTGAAGGAACCCTGATGACTAGCCATTATAATTTAAAAGCTCTCTAAATTTTTTTCTTTCTTTTCAATTTAGAAGATTTTTCAATTCAAAAGACTCAGCACCTGGCCTTGACAAGTAGGACTTTTTAAAAAGCCAAATCTATTTTTTAAATTATTTTTAAAACATGTTTTATTAATTTCAGAGAGAGAGAGGAGAGGAGAAACATTGATTGGCTGACTCCTGAGCGCCCCCTACTGGGGATCAAGCGTGCAACTGGCTTTATCCTAATGGGGAATTAAACCACGACCTCCTGATTCATGGGACAACACTCAATCAAATGAGCCAAACCAGCGGGGGCTGATAAATAGGATCTTAATAGCAACTCAAACCAGTAACTATGAATGCAAGGTGTATCCCCAAAACAGAGTGCTAAATGATGCAACCCGCACTAGATAAAGTTCATTTCCAGAGTTAGAAAGTTATTCCAAAACACAGGAAATAACATGTCCCCTCTCCATTTTTGAACGGGGTGTTTAAATTCATTATACTCAGATCCACAGTCTACTAGCCTGGCTGCCAGATGCATATGCAATCTGAGTGGTGAAAAACAAGAATGAGAACTCCTGTTTTTACCATCTCTCAGAGGAAATGGATAGACATAAAAAACTGCTTTGAGAGCTTGGCATGGTTGGACAGAGAGCTAGGCAAGTACACCCTCTGGATGGTGGGGGCCAGAGAAGAAATATTTCCATTGGTCATAAAGGCCATGCTTTAGGACATATGACAAGATGAAAGAAGAGAAACCAGATAGTGAAGTACAGAATTAACAAAACCCATGAATACTTATAACAAATAACCAAGAGTCGCTAAGCTAAAGAAACTAGTTTCACAAATATTTTCTCCTGCTAATCTAAATTTAGAAGAAGAAGAAAAAAAGACACCCATCACTCTGCTTCCACCAAACTATGCAGGTAGGGAATAATCTCTTATTATGGGCAACAACCCAAATTTAAAATCTTCTAGGTAATTAAGAGGGGCAAAATTTATCTTGAGCCTGCAAAGCCTGTTGCCTGTTGCCTTTAACTCAAAATAATCTACATACTGCAGAAGCACATCTTGAGGTGACTTGTTCTGAACCCCTACAACTTCATTTGAATTCCAGTAGCTGCCTGCATGTATAGTACCTGTAATGTGTGAAACTATTCCCTCCTGTGGTTAGCAACATAACCAATAACAGGTTTAGAAATCCTTTATGCAATTGTCTGGAATGGACTGAATAAGTATCATATCACAGTAGTTGTACAGGGGTACTAGCTATAGATTCAGCTCATTTTTTTTTCCTTCCCACTTGTCAGCATTCCTCCTTTAAGTAATGTCTACCCATAGCTGGTTAACATATCTAGCTTTGCTTTCCAAGGTATACCGTATACATTATTAGACTATTCCTCTAACAATAGGAAAAAATTAAAAATGAACAAAGGAGTTGGGAAATTATATATCAATAAAATTAATCCAATTAATGACATAATTAGTGTCTCTGAAGATAATAGGATCATAAAAAGTCTAGTAGTGCTACCTACTTGGCAAAGGAAAAATGGTGTGCATGAGAGGAAATCCAGCACTGGGTTAAAAAACTTTTTTCTTCAATTTTTAAGGGCTCATTGTTTATTAACTGACCAGATTACAAAAATAACCATGGTAGATATCTTAGTTCATTCTTCTATTAAGCCTATTGATCTGGTCTTCTCTGTTACCAGCATCTCCACCTTCTACAAAATGGGTGGTCTTTTCTTCATTCCACATCATGGTGAAGATAACTTGAAGGGCCACAGGAAGTTATTTACTTCTTTGAAGCACTTTCCAACAGTAGAGATTTCATGAATCAGATCTTCCATACAGATGCCATATTTACCAAGACATCAAGCAATCAATGAGTTATCTGTCAGGGCAATTTGTTTTTTGTTGATTTTGCCATAACCACGCTTGTACATAATTCATTTACTGACTTCAGGTTTGGGTACCCCCTTATAATATATGATTCCACAATCCTCAGCATGTTAATGGAGCCTTGTTGAACTTAACAAAGGTGCCGTTGAAGATCTGGAAAAGGCGAAGCACCTTTTGGACCTTTGGGCTCACACCATTGATACCTCTGATCCTGATGACAAATGCCAATTTGGATTCGGCAGGTACATAGAAGTTGCCAGCTTTTCTTCCCATCCTCGCCATTCGAATCTCAGTTCTGTACATCTGCCTGTATTCCTTGTGATAGTGTTTAGCTTTTTCATAGATGAGCTTCCTCCTTGTCTTTCAAAGGATCTTTTGGGCAAACTTCTTTCTCAGGCACTTGATCTTCAGCTCTGCGAAATTCCTTCGCTTTTCTTGAGGGTTTCTGGCATAGCAGAACCTTCTTCTTCTTCTCTTCGGCACCCTCCATGGTTCTAGCCAGAAAAGAGCAAAACTTCTTTTTTTTTAAAAAAAAAAAATATTTTTATTGATTTTTAGAGAGAGAAAGGGAGAGGGAGAGATAGAAACATCGATGAGTGAGAAACATCAATTGGCTGACTCCTTCATGCCCCCTCCTGGGGATCAAGCCCAAACTCAACCTGGGCATGTGCCCTGACCAGGAATTGAACCAGTGACCTCTTGTTTCATGTGTCGATGCTCAAGTACTGGGCCACACCGGCTGAACAAAACTTTTAAGGATCAGGCATGTAACTTGGATCACATGAACAGAGGTGAATTGGGACCTACTTCAGTTTGTAGATACTGAAACGGAAAAATTCATTTGAACAACAATCAATTAAAATGAAACAATCAAGCACTAGGTGATAGTGTAACACAAAGTAGAGAAGTCAGTTTGACTTTAATCTCAACAAAGCAAAAATAAAATAAAATTATCCACTTCTTACCCATCTCTCTCTCTTGAATTTCTGAACATTTTTACTTTCTTATAAAGAAAACCGTCTGATATAAGGGAGTGTTCCCTGATCTTTGATGAAAAGTTCCCCCAAAACAGAGTGATATAAACATACTTGCTATTTAAAAAGATCACTCCACCCTGGCCTGTGTGGCTCGGTGGTTGAGCGTGGACCCAAGAACCAAGAGATTGGGATTCAATTCCTGATCAGGGCACATGCCTGGGTTTCAAGTTCAATCCCCACGGCCTGCAGGAGGCAGTCAATCAATGATCTTTCTGTATCATTGATGTTTCTGTCTCTATCCCTATTCTTCCCTCTCTCTCTAAAAAAGTCAATAAAAACATATTAAAAAGAAAAAAGATCATTTGGGCTACTTTATGGTGAATTGAGAGGAAAACAAGAGTGGAATTGGGAAATCGCAGTTTTTCAGGTGATAATGGTGGAAATTAGGAGTTATAAACAATAGGACTTGGTGATTAATTAGGTGTCAAGGGTAAGGAACAGGAAGAGTCAAAGATAATTGTTAAATGTGGCTAGAATTTTCCACAAAGGCATTAAGCAGAAATAGTGGAAAACCTCTCAGGCTTTGCAGGACAAGGACCAAAAGGAAAGTTTGTTTCGGTGTTGGCACAATAAAAAGTCAAGGCCTATAACCTGCCCATTACACCTGGGTGTAATTACATCATGTGGCTCACTGAGTGCATTTAATGGGCTCTGATACATGTGGTGTGTGCCACTTCAATTCTAATCCGGAGAACATTTTATTCAATCTGGCCATTATGCCCACTGTACATTAGACACAGCTTTATGAGGTACAAGGGAACGAGTAAGAAAATGCTCCTCAACTGTCTCTTTAGCCCATGTTTACCCTTTACTCAGCTGATTTGTGGCTTTAGAAGTAAATTGAGGCAAAAATAGCTGAACTAAGTACAACCTCAAACCTAAACCAGTGTTTCTGCCTTGAGCACGTGACGATGTAGCTGAGGTTGCTACTGTTTGAGATGGGGGACATAGTGGAGGAGGACGAGGCTTTTTGTATATTGTTCTTGCTGTAATTGCAATTACTGCAGCTGTGGGAGAGGTAAAGTTCAGTCTTGGATATGATGACTTTTAAGGTGGCTTTCATACTCCAAGTGGAAATAGAAACTAGACCATTGCATGTCTGGGTCCAGATCACAGAAGAAAGTTGTGGGCTAAACATCAAAATCTCAGAAACCTCAGATAGAAAATTGAATTTATGGGCATGAATGAGATCACCTAGGGAGATAGTATAGTTAGAAGATAAGAGGGCTAAGAACTGAACCCTGAAAAAACCGTATTTGTTAAGGACAGTGAGCAAGCTTAGAAGAAAGATATATATAGCAGAGTAGGTAAGAGAAGCATGGTGTCTGAATACGAAGAGAGAGTATTTCAAGGAAGGCGTGATCAACAGTGTCAGATGCTACTGAGAATCATGTAAAATGAAAACCAGTGGTAAAATGAAACCACTAGATTTAGCAATCAAAGGTTATTGATGGCCTTAGTGAAAGTAGTTTTGGTAGAGTGGTGGTAGCTTAAGCCAAATAGAAAGTTTTAGGGCATGCCTGTAGGGAAGGAGAGAACACCAAATTTAGACAACCTAGAGAAGTTTAACCTGGAAGGGGTGAAGAGATATTAAAAGAAACATTTCAGGAAGTCAGGAAAGAGAAAGCGAAGTAGTAAATGTATAAGTGTTAATTGTCCCTCATATTTAAATCCCTTATGCCTTTATTGATCACATGAAAGGCACATGGCAAGGAACTGAGAATTGAGAATAGGAAACAGTCTCTCCCCTTAAGGTGCTCAAAGTTTAATAATAAGAGAGAGAAACAGATCAATAATTATGTATAAAGACAGTGCAATAATAGAAGTGTTAGACTTAGTGGTAGAATACTGGTGGTAGTGGAGAGTAGGCTTATTAAGGAGATCAGAGAAGACTTGAAAGTAACATTTAAACTGAGTTATGGTTTTTTTAAAAAAATATATTTTATTGATTTTTTTACAGAGAGGAAGGGAAAGGAATAGACATCGATCAGCTGCCTCCTGCACACCCTCTACTGGGGATATGCCTGCAACCAAGGAACATGCCCTTGACCGGAATCGAACCCGGGACCCTTCAGTCCACAGGCCAATGCTCTACCCACTGAGCCAAACAGGTTAGGGCTGAGTTATGAATTCTTAAGTGTTTGCTAGGATGACTATGAGAAAGACATCTCTGATAGAGAGAAAAGCATAGCTTATTGGAAAACTACATGTAGCCTTTAAAGATCATGGGTTCTTGGAATCACAATGTTAATTTATATATAAATCCTGCCTCCAACATTACCGGCTCCTCACCTATAAAATGAAGGCTGATAATTCCTATTGCATAGGGTTTTAAGGAGGCTTAAAAGCTGTGAAGCACTGAATTCAGTGGCTTATACTTAGCAAATAATCAATACAGTACATATTAATTCTTGTTATTACTGTAGGATCTAAAATGCAAATAGAGTGGCAGGGTATAAGGCTAAGGAAGATAATCAGGATGATCTGTCATGAGAGATTTGTGACAAAAGTCAGCATTGCTCCCAGCATTAATTGAATCAAACTAGAACAAGTATCGAAAAACAAACTGGTCAGGCTTAATTCAACTAAAAAAAAAGTCTTCAGGAAGCATCTTAATTATAATCTCCTGTTGATGATGCCTAAGGCAACAAGTATGTATAAGTAAGTATCTTACTGGCTACTAATTAGGTAGCTGATTGCTAACCTCTAATTGTTCAATTTGCAATTTTTTTTTTTAACATTACAACATGATGTTGTACAATGTGTTATTTCCCATTAAGATTATCCCTAAACTTCAGTTTTCTAATATTTTTTCTTTATATATTTTGGTATTTTTTTAAAAAAACAAACTGGTAGTATGGCAATTCTTTGATTTTAGTAAAAAGGCTATTTCGGCTCTACCACTAAAACACACCAGAGTTAAGCTATCACTTAGGGTAGCTGACCTTGAGAGCTGGACAAGGGCATTTTAAGGGCAGAGTTAGACTCCACAAAAAGCTGCAGGTGGATCTAAGGAAATATGCATGAGGCTCCTGTCCTTTTGTTAGTTTGAATGGGTAGAGGTTTCTCGAGTCCCCAGAGTCAGCGACTTATCTTTTAGATATTTATCCTCAGGGAGCCTTATTCTTTTCTTTTCGGAATAGTTCACCTTCTCAGTTATGTGAACAATACTCTTTGCAGAAGGATTTTTTTTTTTTTTGCCTTGAAAAGACAAGTCTGTCACCTGGAGTACTGCATTTAACCTGTTTTTCAAGTTAAGATAACCATCCTGATACCTTCATTTAGCCATTTTCCACTCCTGATGAACCCAAGTGTAATCTTTGCAATGGAATCGTCAATGATTCTGTATGTGACATGGCATGTGTTAAGGCTGTTTTTGTATTTGGTATGATCTGTGTTCCCTCCGTGCGTGTTCCTCAGGTCCCCACTCTTCCGATGGTCGGAGCCTCCGTATTATTCATGGTAGCAAAAATACCTCGCGAGGCCCGAGCTCCTCCCAGGGTGTCTCATCGCCAGGCTGGTCCACGATCAGCACGCGGAGACGGTCTGTGAGGGCCGAGCAAGCTCCTTCAAGCCGCGGCGGGACTTTTCAAAGTTGTTGCGTTTTTTTGCGCGTTTTTTTTTTTTAAAGAATTTTTGTGAGTTAATTTGAGCTAAACTGTCGACAATCTGCCAGGAAGCAGAATCTCAACATAATGTTGTTTTGTTGTTGTTGTTTTGCACAAGATCTGCAACACCCGTAACCCAGTGCGCAGTACATAACCCAGTGAATAGAAACTGTAAACCAGCTATCCGACATCCCCCGACATTTTGTGCTCTATTCACATAAAAACGTCTCCCCGTCCAGGCAGACGCCAGTTACTAAATGGATGCTGCGAACCACGAACGGGTGGTTAAGACTGCGGGAAGTCGCTCCTGTACGCTGCCTGTCGCAGCCGCTGGGAAAGGCGGCGCTCGCGGCCGGGAAGGCGGCGGCCCCAGGCCCGGCGCCGAGCTCCCCCGCGCTCCGCCCCGGGACCGAGCGAGCGTTCCTCCGGGGAGAGCGGCCGCGCACGGCCCGGTGGATGATGCCGGGCTCGGCCCTTCCCCTGCCCTCCGGCCTCCCCCGAGTCCGCCCCGCCCCTCTCCCTCCCCGGCGAAGTGGGCCGAGCGCCGAACGATCGATGCTTCCTCCACGCCCCGAAGGCCGCCATTTTGGGGGGCGGAGGAACGCTAGGAGCGGCGGCCGGGGTTCAGCGGGATGCTCACAGGCTTCTGCTTCTCTTGCCAGCGCTGTGGGGCCGGGACAGCAGGACCCGCCACGGGCGCCCCTCCGGCGGCCCCTCCGGCGCGGGCCCGCCACGCCCGGCCGAGAGTGAGTGACAGCGGGCGGCGTCCCGCCCCCGCGCGCCCAGCTGTCAGTTACCCCGCGCGCTCCCGCCGCTCCCCGCGGGGCTCGGCGCCCAGCGCGGACTCGCTGGTTTGTTTCTGCAGGAGCGTCAGGAGAGGCCCGAGCCGAGACCATGCCTGGGAAGCTGAAGGTGAAAATCGTGGCCGGGCGCCATTTGCCAGTGATGGACCGAGCTAGTGACCTGACTGATGCCTTCGTGGAGGTTGGTGCAAGGTCCTGCTGCTCAAAACTCAGGGCGCGCCACGCCCTCGAAAGGACCCTACCCATCTCGGCCCCCGCCCCTCAACCCATTCCCCTCCCGACAGTGGCGAGTGCCCTGCTCGTCCCGCCCTCCCGGAGGGCTGTCTGCCGAGACTGCAGCCCAGGTGGAGGGTGTGCGGCTCGCAGGCGTCCGCGGCACCGTGCGCCGCGCGGGGTGGCTGTTACTGCTCCGCATGCTGGGGTGACGCCGATGTCAGGGCTCATCACAGGCCACCTGCCAGGCAGGAGGTGCCAGGCGTGGCCGCGGGGCCACCGAGATCCAGACGCGCGCGCACGCGCACCCGCGCCCTTTTGGGGGTGGGGTGGGGTGGTGTGGGGTGGGGGGGAGTTGGAGATGATCAAGAATGTAGATAACAGTCCGAATAGGCACTTTGGAGACCTACGAGGCTAGGAGATCCACTCTTTACCGTAGCCTTGTCTGAATTGTCATTGTAAATTCTAAAACACTTCCTGCTCTTGTCTGGACTGGTAGGTCTGAAAAAGCTGTTTTAGGGTAATATAGTGCCTTGGGGTAGGAAGTCAATTAAGTGCTATGGATATTTAAATTGCAAAACTGCCCTTTAAATTTAATGATTGGTTTATAACTCATGCAAATTATCACAGGCCTAGGGCCCCGGAAAGTAATAAGCCAATGCATGAAAGAAGCCAAGTAAAAATTGTAATAAAAATTGACATGATGAGCCAGAGGATTAGAACCGTAATCATTTGACCCTATTAATGCAGGGAGTTGATAGATACATGATAATATATAGCTTGATTTTTATCTCTATAAAATATTCTTTTTTTAAAAAAAATATATTTTATTGATTTTTTACAGAGAGGAAGGGAGAGGGATAGAGAGCCAGAAACATCGATGAGAGAGAAATATCGATCAGCTGCCTCCTGCACGCCCCCCACTGGGCATTTGCCCGCAACCAAGGTACATGCCCTTGACCGGAATCGAACCCGGGACCCTTGAGTCCACAGGCCGACGCTCTATCCACTGAGCCAAACCGGTTCTGGCAATATAAAATATTCTTTTTTTAAAAAAATATATATATATTTTTATTGATTTCATAGAGGAAGGGAGAGGGAGAGGGAGATAGAAATATCAATGATGAGAGAGTCCTAACCAGTTTGGCTCAGTGGATAGAGCGTCAGCATGCAGACTGGAAGGTCCCAGGTTCATTCTGGTCAAGGGCACATCCCCAGTAGGGGGCGTACAGGAGGCAGCCGATTAATGATTTTCTCTAATCATTGATGTTTCTGTTTCTCCTCTCCGTGCCTCTCTGAAATCAATAAAAATATTTTTAAAAAATGATGAGAGAGACTCATTGATTGGCTGCCTCCTGCACACTCCCCCAGTGGGGTTGAGCCCAAAACCTGGGCATGTGCCTTGACCGCAATCAAACCCACGGAGGTCAGGCTATAAAATATTCTTGATGTTTCATAAAGGTTCTCTAACCTAATAACTGCGATGTTGCCCCCAAACATTGCTGTGGTAATTCTCAACCTCAACTTCGTTTGGGAAGTAGTTACTGAGTGTGTTCTTGGGCCAGATGTTAGGTAATGGGGATACACAGATTTCCAAGGCATAGCCTTTGCTTTCAGGTAGCTCAGAGACTGGCGTATAGTTTAGCTTAATACCTAACAGGTATTGAGTCTTTTTATTGACAGATCTGTGCTAAGTACTTTTAAATTAGCTTTCAAAATGGTCCTGCCCTGGCCTAGTGGCTCAATTGGTTGGACCGTTGTCCCGTACACCAAAAGGTTATAGGTTTGATTCCTGGTCAGGGCACATACCTAGATTGCAGGAGAAGTGATAAGGACTTAAGCCTTTATAGTCTATGCAGTGATGGCGAACCTATGACACGTGTGTCAGAGGTGACACACGAACTCATCTTTTTGGTTGTTTTTTTTTGTTAAATGGCATTTAAGTATATAAAATAAATATCAAAAATATAAGTCTTTGTTTTACTATGGTTGCAAATATCAAAAAATTTCTATATGTGACACGGCACCAGAGTTAAGTTAGGGTTTTTTAAAATGCTGACACGCGGAGCTCAAAAGGTTCGCCATCACTGGTCTAGTGTGTTAAAGAGGGTTAAAGAATATGGAAGATGAAGAAGTAGGAGTGGTATGAATAGGCAACTGTTTCAGGAAATATGAAGGGGAGAGGAAAAATAGTGTGGTATCTGGGAGGAGTACAAAGTTTTTGGTACTAAAAAAAGTAAGTTAGAAGATAATAGAACATAATTGTGTGCTAATAGGAATAATCCAGCAGGAAGGGAAAGATTAATGCAGGAAAAAGAGGATAATGAAGGATTATAATTTAATAAAGGGATAAATTGTATGATGTAGACTGTAAGTACTTTATAAGCTCACTAGAGGTCTGATGCACGAAATTTGTGCAAGGTGCTTGTCCCCTCCCCCCAACCCCCCCCCCCCCACCGCTGCTGCGAGGCTGCGTGCCTCTGCCTCCAGCCCTGCCCTCCATAGCTTTGTCTGGAAAGAAGGACATTCGGAAGGACGTCTGGTATAATTAGCATATTACACTTTTATTATTATAGATTATAGATAGGAGAGGGACATAATGAAGCCTGGGCTGGTGATGAGAAATCTTTGAGCTGGATTTGAAGAAGGGTAAAATTTCCACAGGCAGAATGGAAAAGGGAGCATTTTTAGATGAATAGGACAAATTTGGTAAAAGCAAAGGCAAGATAGAGCATATATAACTGAAGGCTGGGTTTATGTTAAATAGAAGTGGGAAATAAAATTTGGCTAGGTAGGTGGGCATACAGACCACCGAGTGGTCTGAAAGCTAGAAAGAATAGTCTTCAGTAGAAATTCTCTTAACCAATTTCCATGAACTGACTCGTTACAGTCCCCAGTGCTCTGCATTCCTTCCACAGGCACATTCTTCAATACTCTACGCAGTTAAATTATTCTCCAGTGTACCTGTGGACCTGCCACCCATCGGTTGGCTGATGTACTTTACCAAGAGGCAGTTGTTTCTGCAAATTCTATAATTGTAATTTACTTAAATCTATACATTAGTGAAATAAACTGATAAATGCTACATAACGACTTATGGATACAGTCACTAAAAATTACTCTGAACTAGATGAAAATTGTAAAAATTCTAGGATTCTATGTTCATGGTTTTTTAAAAGCAATTTTTAAGTTCTACCACTACATTTTCAAGAAATTCAAACTGGCAGTTACAGATGATACATTATGGGTGCAGAAGAAGATGATGTACAACTCTAAAGAATGGACCCTTAGTCAGTTTTACACTAAAAGATAGAGGAATGGCCCTAGCCAGTTTGGGTCAGTGGAGAGAGCATTGGCGCACGGGCTGGAAGGTCCCGGGTTCAATACTGGTTGCAGGCTAAATCTTGTGTGTGAGGCAAATGGTTTTCTGTGTAAGGAAAGTATTAATGGAAATAATATTTCAGTGTTACAAACTGTTCTGCTGAACTACACGATCATTTTGTGTTTATCCAGGAGCCTTTAGGGAATAGGGAGAGGAAAAGAAATTATTGTTAAATGAGTATTTTCTTTGTATCAGACATTTTGCTAGATCTCTCAATGCATTACCTCATGTAATGCTCACAGCAACCCCCTTTTTCAGAGGAGGTAGCAGCCTTAAATAACCTTCTCAAGGTAATTTAGCTAATGAGTGGGGAAAGAGAACACTTGTACTTTACTAGGTAATCTCATTAAAATCCCTGATGTTCTTTAACAAAGTTGTAAGGCATTCACTTAACTGCTGAGTAATAAAATCTCCTTTGACTTAAATAAGACCAAATGGACTGTGATTCTTTAGTAGAAGGGGAATCATCACAATATTGGCAAAATACACACTCTAGCCTTTTTTCTTCTTCTAAAATCTTGGTTTTTGTTTGTTTAATGCAGTGTGGGGACTGTCTTATCTTTACTATATCCAAAATGGACAGTTGGCCAAAAAAAGTGCAATATAGTACTACAGTATAGTGGGATAAAACTGAAGGGGGTTTTAAATTAGAACCTAAAAAATAATATGCTATTTTTGGCAATGGAACCACAACCCTTAAGTACATATGGCTTTTGAATGGTTTTAAAAATCCTAAGTACATTTTACTTCAAATAAAGCAGTTTTTAGGTAAATTAGATATTAAGTATTTCTTAGATATTTTGAATATTGAAATGTATTGAAAATTAAATTAATAAATGAGCAGTAACCTCTATCCTTTTCCTGCATTAAGTTTCTTTTTTTTTTTAAATTGAAATTTTGGGGATAACATTCGTTCACAAAAACCATATAAGTTTCAAGTGTACAACTCAACAAAACATCTGTACACTGCATCGTGCAACCATTGCCCAAAGCAAAGTCTTTCTGTCCCCATTTATCCCCCTTTGCCTACCTTCACCTACCTATCCCACCCTCCCTTTCCTTCTGTCTATCCCCACATTGTTGTCTGTGTGTTTATATATGTGTTTTTTTGCTTAATCCCTTCACCTGCTTGCATCCAGCCCTCCAACCCTGCCTCTGTTTCTATTTTGTTCAGTTTATTTTGTTCATTAGATTCCACATATAAGTGAGATCATATGGTATTTGTCTTTCTCTGACTTGCTCATTTCACTTAGCATAATGCTTTCCAGGTCCATCCATGCTGTTGCAAAAGGTATGATTTCTTTCTTTTTTACAGCCAAGTAGTATTCCATTGTGTAAATGTATTACAGCTTTTTTTTAATCCACTTATCAATTGATGGGCTGTTTCCAGATCTTGGCTATTGTAAATAATGCTGTTGTGAACATAAAGTGCATATATTCTTTCAAATTGGTGTTTTGGGAGTCTTTGGATATATTCCCAGAAGTGGGATCGCTAGGTCAAAAGGCAGTTCCATTTTTAATTTTTTGAGGAAACTCCATACTGTTTTCCAGTGGCTGCATCAGTCTGCATTCCTACCCAAAGTGCCTGAGGGTTCCCTTTTCCCCACATCCTTGCCAGTGCTTGTTTGTTAACTTATTGATGATAGCCATTCTGACAAGCATGAGGTGATTATCTCCTTGTAGTTTTAATTTGCCTCTCTCTGATGATTAGTGACGTTGAGCATTTTTTTCATATGTCTGTTGGTCATCTGTATGTCCTTTTCGGAGAAGTGTGTCTATTCTGGTCCTTTGCCTATTTCTTAATTGGGTTGTTTGTTCCCCCATTAAGTTTCATTTCTTTAACATTTGTAATTTAAATTAAAAAAAATTACACAAGAAATACTCTAACAGCTCCCATTACAAAAAACTTGAATACTCAGAAATAAAACTTGAAAGCTCCTTACTACTTTCTTATTACATCGTATTGTATTGCCTACACCCTGTCAGGCCCTTCTTCAGAGATAATTGCTGTTACATATTCTACTACTTGTTTTTTTCAGTTATGTCATTGATATTTTTCCATGACAATACATATGATCAACTCCCTTTTTCATTAGGATTCTTTAGTTATTTATTCAGTCACTTCCCTGTTGAATGACTGTGTAGTTTTTTGTATCATTTTAAATTTTTTAAATTTATCAATTTAAATTTAAAATGATTCATTTAAAAAATAGGTAATATATGTTCATGGTTCATAATCCAAAAGGTAACAAAGTGAGTCAGCCTCTCATTGCCTTTCCTTTAACAAAGCAGTCTGTTCTGTTCTTTGTAGTGGCCACTATTAACATTTCTTATATATCCCTTTAGAAATAATCTGTACATATGAAGGCATATGTTATTTGCCATAACATTTTGTCATATTTCTCTGCAAATTATGCCATACATACTGTTCTGCAATAGTAAGATATATCTTGAACATTGTTCCGTACTAGTGCTTGCAAACTGCTTCA
The DNA here is from genome assembly GCF_014108235.1 of Myotis myotis. NCBI lineage: Eukaryota > Metazoa > Chordata > Mammalia > Chiroptera > Vespertilionidae > Myotis > Myotis myotis. The sequence goes on from NW_023416335.1 coordinate 181,614,323, forward strand.
TTTCTTCTGTTTAGGACTGCCTTGTGTGGCTTTACCATATATAATTTAACCAGTTCCAAACTGATGGATATCTATGTTGTTTCCAATCTTTTGCTATTATAATGCTGCGTATATGCATTATACATCCTTTGTACATCTGAATGTAAAGGATATAGCCATTTAAAGTTTTGATATGTATTGTCAAACTGTAGTCCATTGAGATGGTTCTAATTTACACTCATTGATCATCTCTTGACATATTTAAGACATTTATTTTTTCATTTCTTTTAATTGTTTATTCATGTCCCTTGTCCATTTTTCTGTTGGTTTATTGATATTTTTCTCATTGGTTTATAGGAACTCATTAAAAATTGAGTAAATTATTTTTTTATGATGTATTTGGTAAATATTTTTTCTCCGTTTCTTATTTATCTTTGATTTTGCCAAATTATCATGCAAGAAGGTATTATTTTTATGTCATTTTTAAAACTTTTTTATCCTCTAACTAAACTGCCTAGGTACCACATGGTTGCTATCATTCCCAATCATTCCAATTGAGTGATATAATAACTAGAAAAATATACAGAAGATAAAAAAATAGTTTTGGATATTTTGCTTTTAGAAAATTTCCTGGATTGATTAAAATTAATACCTATAAGTATTATAATACCAAAAGTAGGATTGTAGTAAAAAAGGAAAGGAGATTTTATAGATTATCTGATTGAACCAGCATTTCCTACATACTTGTAGTATGCAAAAAACTCTGTGCTGGGTATTGTGATAAAGAGGATATAACCTTTAGTGAATTCTGAGATTATGAAAGGTGATAACTGATGGAATTAGGGAAGGGTTGAAGAGATTAAATTTAGGAAAGGTGAAGTAGTTGCCTAGCTATTTTGCTCGTAAGCTTCCTGACCACTTCATAAGTCATTTGAGGTTTCACAGTTTCCATTCTTTGCTGGAAACAAGTTCCAAAGATTTAGCTTGCTTCCCGCCACCTTTGTTTCTTTTTATTTACTTACTAGAGGCCCAGTGCACAAATTCGTGTACAGGTGGGGTCCCTCAGCCTGGCTGGCCATCGGGGCCATTGGGGCCGTGGGAGGTTGGCAGGCGGGGGGAGGGGCCATGGGAGGTTGGCTGTGGGAGTGCACTGACCACCAGGGGGCAGCTCCCGCATTGAGCATCTGCCCCCTGGTGGTCAGTGCGTATCATAGCAACCGGTCAACCAGTTGTTTGGTCGTTTGGTCACTTAGGCTTTTATAAATAAATAAATAAACAAACAAACAAATAAATAAATATATAGGCTTTTATATATATATATCTTTGTGACTCAGTGTTTGCAAGTCTTTCCATCCAACCAACCCCTTTCATTGTCCTTAAAGATGAGAACATATAATAAAAGCCTAATATGCAAATTGTCCCCTCGACTGGGAGTTTGACCAGGGGGTGGGCTGGCCGGCAGTGGTGGCAGGCAGCCGGTGGAAGGGAGGCCCCGGCTGGCAGCCGGCTGCCGACAGCCAGCAGCCACTAGGGACCCTTCCCGTGTATGAATCATGCACTGGGCCTCTAGTGAGAATATAAAACCCTTACTGACCATACTTTATTGCTGATCCCTGTGTGTGCACAGATAAGATATTTAAAAATATGTATGGGGAAGTCAGAAGATACAACAGGGATCTATTACTGAGTTCTTGTAATAATGAGCTGTAGTTCTAAATTCCCTTGCTGATATGCCAGAGAAAGCTATCCTTTCACCTTCTGATTTTATTTTTGCTTATCCCCCACCCTTAAAACTCTCTTTTGTCTGACCTCTTGTTTAGTGAAGGGCATACTGATTCCTTTTTCCATATGACATAATGGTCTGTGTTTTAATTTTCTTACAAAGCTAGTCAAGCAGAATAGTGGGTAATCCCTTGGACCAGGTGTAGTCTATAAGCTTACCAGGAACTATCCACACTTTCTTCTTTTTGGCTCAGGGGATAGTTGTCTTTTTTCCTCTCCAATGTTAACCCTCTCATTGCTTGGCTCACATTAAATTTTATTTATATTCACATATTTGGTATCTGTATTTGATTATTTTTTATTTGTTTTTAGGTAAAATTTGGTAATACCACCTTTAAAACAGATGTGTATCTCAAGTCCCTCAACCCTCAGTGGAACTCAGAATGGTTTAAATTTGAGGTAGGTTTTTAAATGTTAGCATTTTTGGTGTGTGTTTTTTGAGGTGACGCTTTCCCTAGGAATGATAAGAACACCTTTTATTTCAGGGACAGTAGTTTTCCTGTAACATAAAAATGTTTCTTAGGAATATTGCACTTAAAAAATTATGTTACAGTTAAGAAAATATAAATATATGTAGGAGAACCCAGATTAAAAAGGCATTATAATAGTATATAGTAATTTCTCTGAATTTTAGCATATATCAGAAATCGCTTAAGAACAATTATAGTTCCTCTCTTTGGCACAGTGCTTGGCACATGATAAGTACTTGATAATGAGTAAACAGAAGGAGAGAGAGAGGGTAGACATTTATTTTATGAGCTTAATTCAAGAACTTAAGTTGTTTTTTCTTACAAATAATGTTAGTTTTGCTTATAGTTTTATTCTCTGAAGTTGTCCTTGGAAATTATGCTGTCATTGTGCTCATTAGCATCCTTACTCTGTAGTTAATATATGGACTCTGTTAGGATATTCCTAAAGCATTTTTGCTGGAAACCATTGGTAGAGTAGTGAAACACAGGATAATATGCAGAAAAGAAATTAAAACTTTTTTTTTTGGTTAATTATCCTAACTCTGTGCTTGAGGCAAACTTTACATCTGCATCTTGTGTAGAAAATTGAGTTACAATTTTTTGTTTGTATATTAATTGGATTTTCCTCCCCAGAAATAAGTAATCTTTTACATTCACTATACAAATTTACATTTACATTTATGATAACGAAGATTTTTAAATTTTAAGATTTAATTTAAAGTATGCTTTTAGGTGGATGATGAAGATTTACAAGATGAACCTCTACAGATCACAGTTCTTGACCATGATACTTATAGTGCAAATGATGCCATTGGTAAAGTGTACATTGATATTGATCCTTTACTCTACAGTGAAGCTGCAACAGTCATCTCAGGATGGTTTCCAATTTATGATACCATACATGGTAAGGAGTATATTTTAAGAAAATAAATCACAGTCTTTTAAATTTATCCTTAAAGACTATTATGTACACTTTGTGGTTTTAAAATTTATATTTTTAAAAGATATCTCCTTTTTAGACTTAGTAGTAATGTATTATTGGTAGAATTGTTTATTTTCTGAACATAATTTGAAACAATTTTCTGAGTTAAATTTGTACAGTACAGCAAGTATATGCATTATTTAAAAATCATCTCATATTTGTATTCTGTGTTCCTAAAACAAACTATCAAACTGTATTCCATTAAGCTAGATGTTATAGAGATTTGCAAAAATGCAACACAGTGCCACTCATTACTTTTTTTCCAAATATAGTTATTTTTATAAAAAATATTGCTTATATTAACAGATTCATTATTACTTTCAATGGAGTAATAAGCAAATACTTTTTTAAATTCTCAGTTTTAACTTATAATATGGTAAATATTGATAGATATAAGTAACATATATAAAAACTCCTTGAGGACCTAAAGTAATTTTTAAGTTTGAACGGGTCCTGTGATTGAAAAGTTTGAGAACAGCTAGCCTAAAAGATGCCATCTTTTTAGAATGGTACATGGACCCAAAAGGCATAGGCAGATGATTCTATCTCGTCTTGCAACTTTCTTACTAGTTTACATTATTAAAAAAAATATATTTTATTGATTTTTCACAGAGAAGAAGGGAGAGAGATAGAGAGTTAGAAACATCGATGAGAGAGAAACATCAATCAGCTGCCTCCTGCACGTCTCCCACTGGGGATGTGCACGCAACCCAAGTACATGCCCTTGACCAGAATCGAACCCGGGACCTCTCAGTCCACAGGCCAGCGCTCTATCCACTGAGCCAAACCGGTCTCGGCATAGTTTACATTATTGACCTGACAATTCCATTAATAGTCATTTATTGTAAGAAACCAAGATGTTTGCTGAGACTTATGTATATTTATTGTGATGTTACTTATATTCTATTATCATGTACTAATGTTTAAATTGGTAAAAATAAGTTGGAAAATAGGATATACTTAAAAAATTTAGAACATAAGTTGACACAGCCAGAACTAGAAGCATGTTTTCATAATACAATGGCAGAGGGAAATGTGCATGATGTATTATGAATTGCAAAATCCAGATAATAAAACATTATAGGATAATCTCAAGATAGTTTAGAAACGAGAATTGTATATATGTAATGCTCTTGATGAAATTGGCAGAATATGTGATAAAATGTTTACTTTTGGATAATTTTATTTGTGGACTATAGTCCTATTTTACTCTTTGTCCTGTTTCGCTTTTTTCTATAGTTTTTATAATGTACACAGGGTTGGGCAAAAGTAGATTTACAGTTGTTTTATGGCAAATAATACAATAATTAAGAAATAATATACAAGAATGAACTCTGTGTTTCACATATTTACAACTGTAAACCTACTTTTTCCCCACCCTGTATGTATTATCTTTGTAATAATAAAATCAAATCCCATTTTATGTTATACTAGAGGCCCAGTGCATGAAATTCATGGGTGGGGGCGGGGGCAGGTCCCTCAGCCTTGCCCAGGAGTGGGCAAACTTTTTGACTCGAGGGCCACAATGGGTTCTTAAACTGGACCGGAGGGCCGGAACAAAAGCATGGATGGAGTGTTTGTGTGAACTAATATAAATTCAAAGTAAACATCATTATATAAAAGGGTATGGTCTTTTTTTTTTAGTTTTATTCATTTCAAATGGGCCGGATCCGGCCCGCAGGCCGTAGTTTGCCCACGGCTGGCCTGGCCTGTACCCTCTCCTATTTGGGAGCCCTCGAGGAATGTCCGACTGCCGGTTTAGGCATGATCCCGGGGATCCCTGCGGGATTGGGCCTAAACCGGCAGTCGGACATCCCTCTCACAATCTGGGACCGCTGGCTCCTAACTGCTCGCCTGCCTGCCTGTCTGATTGCCCCTAACCACTCTACCTGACTGCTTGATTGCCCCTAACTGCCCTCCCCTGCTGGCCTGATCACCCCTGACTGTCCTCCCCTGCTGGCCTGATTGCCCCTAATCACCTCTGCCTGACGGCCTGATTGCCCCCTAACTGGTCCCCTGCTGGCCTGGCTGCCCCCTAACTGCTTCCCTGCCAGCCTGGCCACCCCATAACTTCCTTCCCCTGCTGGCCTAGTCCCCCCCTAACTATCCCTCTGCTGGCCTGGTCGCTCCCTAACTGCCCCCCTGCCAACCTGGTCCCCCCCTAACTACCCTGCTGCTGGCCTGGTTGCCCTCTAACTGTCTGGAAGGAAGTTGGACATCTGGAAGATGTCCAGTTGACCTGGTCTAATTAGCATATTACCCTTTTATTAGTATAGATTACCAATAAAAAAGCCACCGGAGAATGAATCTGGACTTGGATTAAAAGCAGTAGCTATCGGAATGAATGAATTTTCTAAACATATTATATTAAAAATTGCTTATAGTTGGTTTAATAGGTTACATGGGACCTTTGTTAGGAATATAATCTGTTATTTCAGTAGGTAAATGAGTAAGTCACTCTTCTTAGAAGGGTTCCTCCATAAGTATGAATTTGACAGGAAGTCAGGATAGCCCCCCCAAAAAATGTTTAGGGATTGAGGCTGTGTCATTTTTATTTGTTAGGGCATCTTATAAAAACCTGTTATCTTAGAATTTCTTAGTTAGCTTATTTTAACTTATTGCTGTGTATTCATTGAAAAGAATGAAAGTTCTTTTGTGCTAAATCAGATTATTGCATTAGTTGTTAAGAGCATTTACTCTGGGATAATAAAGATCTGACTTTTAATCCTTGCTTCATCACTTACTAACTATTGACTCTAAAAATTATTGAACTTTTATTAAACTGTAGCTTTTTTCCTCTGTAAAATGGGAATACTAATACTCAAGAAATTACCTTACTGGATTGGCATGTGTAAGATACTACTTGTAAAGCATTTAGAACATTATCAATGCGCATTATCATCATCAAAGTAAATGGTACTCCTTTCCAGTTAGATTGGTTCAAATAAGTGAAGACTTCTGGTACAATAAATATTATTCATTCTTTAATGTATACATGTTCTTCAGAAAATATAATAAACTACTTAGAATGAAAATAATTAGGGGAACAAAGTTAGCATTGCTATTATGATTGATACATTATTTTAAAATCATTAATTGGCATTGCTTGATTATTTAATTATACTTTATTATTTAAGGTAGAAACTTGATTTTTCTTTTGAAATTATAGGTATTCGTGGGGAAATCAATGTAGTTGTCAAAGTAGACCTCTTCAATGATTTAAATCGATTTAGGCAGTCATCATGTGGAGTCAAATTCTTTTGCAGTAAGTAAATACATTTTATTATTCATTTAACAGGAAATTTAATAATTCACAAATATGAGAAATCAAATTAATATTTTAGAAGGCTAATGGAAAATCTTTTATACTTTGGTTTTCATAGCAAAGAGAAAGTTGTTAATTTTTCAGAAACTGCTGTAGCTCTGGAGACTACTTTTCTGATTTTAAAATAAATTATATCTAATTTTTTACAAGTTCATCAAAATTTTTATTAGAAACATTCAGTGGGGCACATGTGTACACGTGGTTGTCATGACAATGCCTGTGGCCCACAGGGAGGCTGTACCCAGCCTGCCCCACCTCTATTCCCTTCTCCAGCTCCTACTCCAGTCTCTACCCCCAGCTTGTGAACATGATTAGCAGGAATAACATTAAACAGTGCTGATAATAGCCACCTCATGTCAGTAGAAAGAGTACCAGGTGAAGGTTTTGGATTTTTCCCAGAATTTTAAAGAATCCATATATTAATGAATCAATTTAACCTCATTTACTTAAAAAAAATTTTTTTTTTATTGACTTGGAGAGAGAGAGGAAGGGAGTGGGAGAGAGAGAAACATTGGTGTAAGAGTGAAACATTGATTGGCCGTCTCCTGTAGGCCCCTACCAGGGATCAGGCCCACAATCCAGGTATATGCATGCCCTGAATGGGAATCAAACTGTCAACCTTTCTGTGCACAAGATGATGCCCAAGCAACTAGCCACACCGGCCAGGGCAACCTCATTTACTTTTTATGAGACTGACGCGCTGCCTACTGCGCTAAGAGGGCAACTTCATTTACTTTTTAATATTTCTTTAAAAAAAATAAATTTATTGCAACAACATTGGTCAACATGATCATACAGGTTTCAGGTGTGGGTTTCTATGTTACAAGATCTGTATATTGCACTGTGTGCCCACCACCCAAAGTCAAATCTCCCGTCACTATTATGACCTCCTTCTTCCCCCAACTCCTTCCCTCTGGCAACTACCACACTGCTGTTTGTGTTCATAAGCTTCAGTTTTCTATTTTATATATGAGTGGAATCAGATGGTTCATAGCTTTTTCTAACTGACTTATTTCAGTGAGCATAATATTGTCAAGGTCCATCCATGTTGTTGCACGTGGCAGTATTTAATCCTTTCTTATGACTGAGTAGTATTCCATTGTGCACATGTACCACATCTTCTTTATCCAGTCCTCTATTGCAAGACACTTTGGTTGTTTCCATGCCTTGGCCACTGTGAATAATGCTGCAGTGAATGTAGGGGTGCATATATCTTTGTGAATATATGTTTTCGAGTTTTGGGGGTATATATTCAGGAGAGGGATTGTTGGGTCATATGATTCATTTACTTTTAAACCTTATGTTTCCTGGTATTGGGACCAAAGGTGAAGAAGTGATTGTTAAAGCACTATCTATATATATAAAAGCCTAAGCGACCGAACAACCAAACGCCCCTCCCCCCAGCTGGCCAACCTCCTGTACCCCTGCCATCTCCGATTGCTGGCCAGGCCAAGAGACCCCACCCATGCACAAATTCGTGCACCGGGCCTCTAGTATAAGAATAAAATTCTGAGATAATTAAGAATGACTGGAAATAAGATTGAAAACAAAAGTGGAATGTGTTTTTGCTGCAGTGCTACAAATTAATTTATCTGTAGAGAAGTTAGATGTGGTGCCTTTCATTTGAGAAGATAAAGTGTGATAATATTTGCTATAGCCCTAACTCAAAACCAAATACCAAAGGGAATGAAACTAAACCGACCTGTATGGAACAAGAAGACTCTACAGCTCAACTAAGCCCATGTTAAAAGAAAATCACTGCCTATTGAACTACATATATGTAAGAATATTAAAAAAAAGGAGTATAAAACAGATGATGCACTGTATCTGAAGAGTAGCCTATGCTACCTTGATGTCTGCTGGTTGTCATTAGTCAGCAACAACATAGAGGGAGAAGGACTTGGTGCACTTTCTCAATCAATGAAAACAAAGCCCACATTCTCTAATATCTGCATTTGGGGGAACAAATTTGATGAGGCTACATATGTGGCACGTTCAGACTTCATTCAAATGGGCCGTCTAAAACGAAACAGTACAGATGTGGAACCTTTCGTGGTAGATACATGTATGTATCTTGCAAAAGTCTCCAGTGACCTTAACCGTAATTATTAGACACCATCTTATGGAGAAGCTTGTGGCCACTCATCTAATGCAGGTTTTACTCTTGTACCAGTAGGTCAACATTTATGAAAAACAAGGTTTAAAAATAACTGTTACATATTTATTTTATTACTTTGCACAGAGGTTAATATTTTATTGCTCAGTAAATTTTTTTCATAAGTTAGAACAAGTTACTTTTGCCAAATGTGTAAAAGATATGACTATATTAAACTTTGTATAGCTGTCAAAAAGAAAAAAAAATCCAGTGGGATTTTACTTTAGTACAGAGCGCTGAAAGACAGGAGTAGAGCAGTATTGCTAAGCTATGGTGCTATCTAAAATTACATAGGCGTGCACAGGTATGGAGCCCCATGAATACCATGCAGTATGTGTCAGAATTGGGCAGATCTGGGCAATTTATACCAATTTGGATTAATAGATTTGAAAAGTCCTAAGTAGTTGAGTTAGCTTTAAGGTACGAATGTCTATTTTAAGAAACTAGTTTGGTGTAGATTATATCAGGTTCTTCTCTTTTTAAATGTGACCAGATCTTAGTTAAATCCAGTGACATTTGGTGTTTTACATATTAAATGAGAATGTTAAGTAGAGTGACTACTGAACCACTGGCCATATGGCCATGCATTATTAGAAACTTCAGAGCTTTATTTTTCCTCAGATTATGTCAGAAAGGTTTGATTTTTGAGTCTGGTGTACAGAACTTTTTCATAGAGCTTTGAGTAAGTAAAATTTTTTGTGTACTTTATCTGGTTTTCACCTATTTAGATAATCAGGTAGCCGACTTTAATTTTGATTTTTTGCACTTTGTATTGAATGCTATTTAAGAAGCCTTAGCTGTTTTCTCAGTTATACAAGTACAGTGTATATTCATTATGCTTACATGGGAAAGATGAGAGGTCTCATGAAAGAAAATGATTATTTGTAAGAGTAAAATGGAACTTAGAAGACTGATTGCAAGTATTATATAATTACATTTAGATTATCACTGTAGAAGGTGTTCTTGTACTATTTATCCAAAAGGTAATAACTTAGTTGTATATTTTTAAAAAATTGATTTAACCTTGTGATAAATAGAAGCATAATAGATCATTTCTTTTAACAGCAACATCTATTCCAAAGTGTTATAGAGCTGTAATAATTCATGGATTTGTAGAAGAACTTGTGGTCAATGAAGACCCAGAATATCAGTGGATTGATCGAATTCGCACACCAAGGGCATCAAATGAGGCCCGACAGAGACTCATTTCTTTAATGTCAGGTATTTTAAAAATCCATCCTTATTACTGATTGACTTAATACTCCAAAATTTTTCACTTCCTTTTGACATGTTACCCCAAATTTTATAAAGAAGACTGTGAATTATAAATGACTGATTCTCTACCCCCTGAACACATGAATTTCCATCGTATAACAAGGATAAATCTAATCAGAAGCTTATAATTCCTTCTTAATTAGGCAGTAAAAAGAAATTGTGTTCATGAAGTGGTATAGTAGAAAGTGGCAAGGAGGTAGGAAACTGGGTTCTAGTTTTTTTCCTCTAGCATTTATTTGTACTCAGATTTAGGTAATCTCTCTAATGCTTTCTGTTTAAATGCTGCCTTTTTATGGTTCTTCTCTGACAACTTATAGCTCTTTCTACCCCTACCTGCCACTTTTACCCAATTTACTTTTATTTTTCTTTGGAGAACTTATTACCTAAAATTTATGTTTATATGTATATATGTGTGAGTGTCTTTATACACACATATTCATACATATACATTCTAGATAATAAATAAGCATAAATGTTTATATTTAATAAATTTATATATTTTAAGTAGATATTTACACTTATATTACTATTAATTAATTATATTTATACTTACATTACTTATTTATAAGTATATTTATATTTATGTTACTTTTAAATTATACTTATAAATATGTACTTATAGTAGTATTAGATTAATTACATTTAACTAATATTTATAAATATTTATGAATATGTTAATTCATAGTTAACATGCATTAGATTTAATATATTAAATAATACATTTAATTGTTACTTCGTATTATATTCTACATATTTGTAGTATATGATATGTAATATATAATGCTAAATTATATTATATATAATTACATTAGACTATATTATATGCTATGTATTCTATATGTTATATGTAACATTTATATTTGTTGTTTTTTGTCTGTTTCACATTATGTAAACTCCACTAGATTTGGGTCTTTACCTTTCTAGTTATCTCTATATATCTAGCACTTAGAAGAAGGAGGAAGGCCAGGCACATAGCAAACAACTAAAAATTATTTGGTAAATAAATGCTACCTGCCAGTTTATTTTATATAATGTGGAGATATAAAGCAGAATGAGTTTCCTTGCTTTTTTGTAGGAGAATTGCAGAGGAAGATTGGCTTGAAAGTACTTGAAATGAGAGGAAATGCGGTTGTTGGGTACTTACAGTGTTTTGATCTGGAAGGCGAATCTGGTTTAGTGGTACGAGCCATAGGGACAGCGTGTACACTGGATAAATTAAGTAGCCCAGCAGCATTCCTTCCTGCATGTAATTCCCCATCCAAAGACATGAAGGAGTAAGTATGAATCACTGAATTATTCTTAAGGAACTTTTTATCTTTTACTATACATTTTCATTTGACTCGAAAATTTTAGTAGTGTTGTTCGATATACATTTTTTCCTAATGATGACTGTCAACATTTGAAGCTTAAAACTCTTTAGATATTCCTAATATTTTTTATATAGTCTTAATATGAAATTTGAATAAAGTAAGATACAATTAAACTTATCCAGATCTTTAAGCACTGTATATCTAAAGCATAAAATGAATATTTATGAATTGTGTGGAATTTTACTTATTTTCTGGGGAATGCTTAAAACCCTATACGTGGTAATTCAGTTATGCTGATTATTAGCAACATATTATAGAAAGCAGGAAAGATTGACTTGTGCAGGGGTCTCAAACTTGAATGTCTACAGAGGCCAAGCAGTTTATATAAATAATTGGGTATAACTAAATAGGTAATACTGGGGACTGTTTAAAGCAGACATTGGAAAACTTTTTCTATAAAAGGCCAGTTACTGCCTGGCTGGTAAGCTCAGTGGTTGAGCATCAACCTATGAACCAGGAGGTCACAGTTCGATTCCTGTCAGGACACATGCCTGGGTCGCAGTCCTGATCCTCAGTGTGGGGCATACAAGAGGCAGCCAATCAATGATTCTCTCTCATCATTGTTTCTCTCTCTCCCTCTCCTTTCCTCTCTGAAATCAATAAAAAAAAATATATATTTTTTATATATTTAAACAAATATATGTTTTTTAACACCTTGTTTGCGGGTAGTTTTTATCGCGCGCTAACAGGTGGCGCGGGCCATTTTTGCTAATTTTTTGCGCAAATGGCAACGTTCAGTAAAATTACGATAACTTTAGTTTACATATTTATACGTTACCCGCATTCTACCGCTAGTCTATAAAAAACGTATTAATACGTGTCCTGCGATCTACTACACTGGTAGAACGTATAAATACGTAAAACGTGTAAACATGTTTCCCGCATACAATGTGTTAAATATATAAAATTCATGCACTAGGTGGAGGGTCCCTCAGCCTGGCCTGCCCCCTCTCACAGCCTGGGAGCCCTCAGGGGATGTCCCATGGGGAGCAGGCCTAAGCTGCAGTCTGGTCTCCCTCTGCGGGAGGCAACCAAGCAAAGGTGCCGTCCCCATCACCCTGCTGCTGCTGCCACTGCCTGCCACCGGCCCTCCTCAGCCCTCACAGCCACCGCAGCTTTGTCCGGAAGACGTCCAGTCTATCCAGTCTAATTTGCATATTACCCTTTTATTAGTATAGTTATATAAATAAAAGGCCAGGTACTGAGTATTTCAGGCACTAGCTCTATAGTTTCCATCTTTATTTACTAAAAAAAGGAGTTTGTTGATCCTGTCTAAAGGCGTTTTTAGGCTCACACATTTAAAAAAAACTATGTGTGATCCAAGAAAATAACTTTGTTGGCTGGATTCAGCCTATGTCATTGTTCAGCATGGTGGTGCTGGTGCTGTGAAAAGGGAATGTTTGAAATAGACTTTCTGTCAGAATGATTGGGGTGAGACAGACAATTCTGTTGGAGATTAGAAATGCTGACTATTCTGTACAGCAAGGGACAACTCTTTATTATGAAAACTTTTCCATCCTAAATGCCAATAATACTTCCAATGACAATTTGATCTAGAGAATCTTCTAGATCAAGGATCAACAAACTTTTTCTGTAAATAACCAGAAGGTACAGGTAAATAATTTAATTTTTGCCCTCAGCAGCTTCTCAACTCAGCTACTGTCCTGTGAAAGCAGCCATCAACAGTATGAAAATTAATGAGTATGGTTGTGTTCCAATAAAACTTACTTCCTCACAAAACAGATGGAAGGATGGATTTGGCTTGTGTTGGGTTTGCTGACCCCTTTCCTGTATCATCAGAGTCAGAATTCTGTAGTCAGAAACCTGAAATGTTTTCTAGTTAAGCAGTAGTCAAGAGAGGTTGACTAGAAAACAATCGCAAGCTTTTTAAAAACAATCCTTTTTAAAAAATTTTTTAAATTTTTTATTGATTTCAGAGGAAGGGAGAGTGAGAGAGAGAGAAATATCAATGATTAGAGAGAATCATTGATTGGCTGCCTCCTGCATGCCCCCTACTGGGGATCAAGCCTCCAATGCACGGGCGTGTGCCTGGCTAAAACACAATCTTTTTTTTCTCTTTTGAATTTTTAAAAATATTTTTTTATTGATTTCAGAGAGGAAGGGAGAGGGAGAGAGAGTTAGACACATCGATGATGAGAGAGAATCATTGATCGGTTGCCTTCTGCATGCCCCACACTGGGGATCAAGCTGCAACCCAGGTGCCCTGAGCAGGAATTGAACCTGGGACCCTTCAGTCCGCAGGCCAATGCTCTATCCACTGACCTAAACCGGCCAGGGCCTAAAACACAACCTTTTTAAAAAAGATTTTCCCCTTTATCTTAAGTTTATTCTTTTTATTTATCTCCTTTCTGTTGGACTTTAGTTATTTGAATTAAATTTTATCACAAGAGAGGGAGCACATATATTGCCTTATTTATAATATTTGGAAACTAGAGGCCCGGTGCATAGATTCATGCACCGGTGGGGTCTCTCGGCCTGGCCTGTAGGGATCAGGCTGAAACCGGCTCCCCGACATCCCCTGAGGGGTCCCGGATTGCGAGAGGGCGGTTCTTGGATGACACACCCCGGAATCGGGCTCCCTCCTCTCTGGTTCTGGGTGCATCACCCAAGAACCACAGCTGCCAAGTCACCGCAGCTTGGCAGTTCCTGCGTTGAGTGTCTGCCCCCTGGTGGTCATTGCGTGTCATAGCTATCAGCCAGTTGGCCGGTTGCTTAGGCTTTTATATATATAGATATGTTGCAAATGAAATAACTTTTAAATAAAATGGAAGAGTGAATTTGCTTTATATTCTACTTAATGTGTCTTAAAAATATATCAACTGCCTGTTGCTACAGGGGAAGTCAGATTTCAGGGGTAGATTTTGGGTGGAATTTGGAATTCAGATTTTTTTTTCTTCTCTTTCTTTTTTCTTTTTTTCTTCTCTTTCCATAGCAAAGTTAAGTAAGGACCTGGGGTCCCTCCTCCTCCTGCCACCCTCCCTCTTTATCTACACTGCCTTAAGGGGTCTGTGATTTCTGAAGCTTTCCTCTTTTCACTAACTTAATGGAAAGAGAAAACTATAGTACCTGTTGGTGTCTTAAAATGATGTATGGGCAATAGGGGAATACATTTTATCTGCATTCAGGAAGTGTTTCAATAATGTAAATCTTCTGGGATTATGTAAGTTTTCTCCTTTTCTAAATTTGTTGTAGCCATTTGGATTTAATTGTCAAATATTTACTGTGAAGAATTTAAGTTGCTTCATTAAGATTTTTCTGCAAGACATCTTACTACCTAAGTCATATTATTTTAACCCCCACACCCCCACCCACACACACAAAAAAACCCCTCAATACTCAGGCTGCTTTATTTCAACTAGCTTCTTTTGTATTTTTGATAATGAATCAATTTGAGTGCTAGCTTAAAGTTGTTTTATGATTCAGTTGATTATAATTATTCTGGTATTTAATTATAACATTGTTGATTCTAGATGGGAATTTAATAAAAGGTAGTTTGGATTATGTTCCTGCCTGAATGGATTTGATATTAGAAGTGCCACTTGGGTGTTATTGAAAGGCAGCCTTTCATGAAAAGAGATTGTTACGAATTAGAACTCCAAGAATACATTATGATGATGCTCCAGTGTATTTGAGTTTTAATGTGATATCATAATTTGAACATTTTACAATGCTCATTTTATTTTATTTTACCTTTATTAATGTGTGTTCTACTCCATCAGTTTTTTTTTCCTTTTAGATGTTTAATGTACAATATAAATCTTTTTTGTTTCCTAGCTGAATTATCTTGATGGTACAAAGTGCACTTAAATATGATTTATTACTTCTCTACTTCAAAGAAAAAAGGACTTTCTAAGAGATTTTAGTCATAATTCCTCCTCTGTATGACACTGATTCTTAGACTTTTTTTTTGTTTTGTTAATCATCACCTGAGAATATTTTTTTCCTTTTTTTTTTTTTTTTTTTTTTTGAGAGTGGAAGGGAGGGAAAGAGAAAGGGCAGAGAGAGAGAGAAAGAGAGAGAGAGAGTGAGAGAGAGAGAGAGAGAAACATTGATGTGAGAGAGACAAACCAATTGGCTGCCCTCCCGCACAGGACCTGACGGGGGCTGGATCCAGCCTACAACCTCGGTACATGCCTTTGACTGGGAATCGAACCCAAGACCTTTCTGTGCATGGGCTGATTCTGTCACCACTGAGCCACACCAGCAAGGGCTGATTTTTAGACTTTCTAACTTCATTAGTCACTTCAACAGAGAAAGAAAAAACAAAAATAAAACCTCACTCAGTTTGTATACAAATAAATCATCAATGAGATGTTTGATTTTTATTAGTTATATTAAACACATTTTAAATTTAAACTAGCAACAAAAACAGAAACAATTATCCCATTGTAAAATCAGTGAAATTTCCAGAAAGTAGTCTGTAGATCATTATTGTCAATTAATGATAGCTCATGTTTGAACCTTGACAAATTGTGATTGTTGGGCAATGGAAAAGAAAAGGAGACGCCAGGAAAAGTTGGGCTCTTGCCCTGCTTTTAATTTGAATTCTAAAAAAATTGTGATGTGATTGCCTTAGCCAGTTTGGCTCAGTGGATAGAGCGCTGGCCTATAGACTGAAGGGTCCCAGGTTTGATTCAGGTCAAGGGCACGTACTTTGGTTGTAGGCTTGATCCCTGGCCCTGGTCAGGGTGTGTGCAGGAGGCAACCAATTGATGTGTCTCTCTCACATCAGTGTTTTTCTCTGTCTCTCCCCTTCCCTTCCACTCTTTCTAAAAAAAATCAATGGAAAAATATCCTTGGGTGAGGAGTAACAACAACAAAAAATTAAAATAAAAAAAATGGAGATATGATAGTTTTTCAGAGTATATATAAGGATTATTTTTACCTTATTATATATAAGCAAAAGCATTGAATAGTGAAATAATTGCTAATATGAAGTTAGGATTTTTAGTTCTGTAATATACTTTATTTTGAAAGGTTGTATATGAATATATACCTGTGTATCTGATCTAAATATATTCATACATGCTCATGATGTGGTCTGTTGCAGGATATAAGTTGATATCTTAAAATATTTCAATTCAGAATGTAGTTTAATCTATTTTAAGTTTAAATAATGTGTTTGAGAGAGCTAGACAAAAATCATTTAAATTGCTTTATTAATGTGTTTTTAAAAGAATTGTTTCCTTGTTTTGTTTGGTTCCCAGTATCATTTGAGTTATACTTGATATGCTAAAATATGCAATGTTTATATCGGCTTATATCCATTCAGTTCAGTCATTTCTCTTTATGCTGTCATTTTTCTTATTCTTAAGTACCCCTATCTCAAGATTCTAGACAGAAATAGGTTTGCTAGTTAAACTTTCTTTATGGAAAATATAATTAATTATACCAGCAATTATTTATATATCAGTTTCAAAAATAATATAAGAACTTTGTATTTATAGACTTTTCACTTTTATGGGTATTTTCTTCCTAAAATTCTGTGGTGATCAAAATAATAACAAACATTTTAGAGCAGCTTAAATCCAAATCTTAGTCTTTCTAAGAAATTTAATTCCACTGACAATTCTACCTGCTATCTTTCGTATTCACAGTCCTAATTTATTAATCTGATCCTTTAAAACTATAATTATATCCTAATGAATGAATGACTATTTAGCTATTTTTTAAAAATTTCAACTTGTTTTTTTGTATGCTAGGGATTAAAAAAATAATTCCTCTCCCCTAACTAAAGCTCCTTTGAAATTATTTTAACAAAACTTTGCTATCTGTTGTATGTATTGTTTTCTTTTCTTCCACTTTGACCACAAATTCCCCCAGGTCTCCGCTGGTTCATCCTCCAAGCCATGGATGCCGCTCGACTCACAACAGCCCAATTCACACTGCTACTGGCTCCCGACTTACTCAGAACTTCTCTGTGTCTGTTCCCACTCTCATCTATACTGGTACGAGACTGCTCAGACTCCAGAGCTGGGGAAGGCAGGCCACAGGCAGAGTGGCTGCAGAGGGCAGGCAGGCAGGTAGTGTAGGCAGGTACCACAAGTCTTGGCTTCTTCCTTTTCTCACTCAAAGTCCAGTTGCAGTGAAGAAATCCTGTATTTAGCCTCCATAGAGGCTCTAACTACATGGAATTGAAAGTGTTCTTCCAGTTTCCAAAGTCTCTTCCATAGGTCTTCTAACAACCCTGGGTTCTGTATGCACACTGTGCGTTTTGGGGGGAATCCTCCAGTATGTATTTTTGCCATAACAACTACATTTGGTTAGAATAAAAATTAATGATTGGATTCTAAACAAA